>NC_062545.1:73732765-83732765 GCF_016906955.1 Phacochoerus africanus | reverse complement strand
CAGCTCACCATGGTCTAACCATGGTTGGATATAGTTCAGCCTTCTTTCCTTACAAACCTGCTTATCTTGAATTACCCACCCTGATGATTGGTATCATCTATATAACCCTTGGTGGAATGAAATTGGCTGCAAGAGGGGAGAAGGATTCCACGGGGCCAGGCTTGAGCCTGGAAGAGAAGCTTAGAAAGGTCAAGGTGGACACCCAATTAGGGGTGTGTACATAGCTAATGGCCAAGCAGGAAGAGGACTCAGGGAAAGTCTGACCAGAGGCCAGAGCCCAGGGGACCCCAAAACAGGAGTCTGAGTGCCAGAGAGAATGACAGAGCAAGACAGGAAATCCGAGAAAAGTACTTGGGAAAAAACACAGTGGAGGAGACAAGCCATTATGTACTAGAATAGGCAGCATGTACTTTGCAAGATATTTTCACACTTTTATTTCTTTCAAGCAATGACGCTGTTGCAGAGATGAGGAATTGAGTAACAACCCCGTGTCATAGAGTTAGAAAGTGGAGAGCCTGGTGTCAAACCTTGACCACTGACTTAAAGGCCTTCACATGTGCGCTCACAGGTCAGCCAAGTTTAGGGCTGTCCAAGTGAAAGTGGCAACATCTGTCACTTCTAAAATGACATTGAGGGAGTTGCTGCTGTGGCTCAGTGGGTTAAGAACTCAACTAGTATCCATGAGGATATGGGTTTGAACATTGGTCTCACTCAGTGAGTTAAGGATCTGGTGTTGCTTTGAGCTGTGGTGTAGGTCACAGTTGTGTTTGGCTACTGTGGTGTAGGCTGGCAGATGCAGCTCTGATTCGACCCCTAGCCCAGGAAATTCCATATACTGTGAGTGCAGCTTTAAAAAGAAAAAAAAATGACATTGATATTTCAGCTGTATCTGTACCTCCTATTGTAACATTCTCTTTTCTGCCCACTCCCACCTCTGCCTGTGACCCTGAGGCCAAGGGAAGACAAATGTCTTTCTTCAGTAGGCTCTTTCTATTTCCCAATAACACTTAACTGCATGAGAAGCCACCAGAAATGACTAGAAAGAAGATCTGATATATTACTGATAGGGCTGAAAGATTGATTCATTTTGCCCTGGAGCTCACTATTTCAATGACTCAGATCTTTCAAAAAAAAAAAAAAATCCCCAATAAAAAACCACAAGTGTTCAGCATCAAAGCCAAGTATCACAAAAGAAGAGACAGAAACTTCTTTTGTCTTTCACTGTGAGTCTTAAAAATGGTCAATTGGGTTATGAGGTGGACTTCTTGGCAATTCAATTCATTCTAGAAAATGATGTGCGGTGACTCTAGAAAGCTGTATTTGCAAAGTGGGAGTTTAACAAAACAGAAGAGAAAGCAAACGTTGAATGAAGTACCAGTTTTGAAAATCAAATTACAAATTGTGTACCAACTAATTACCAATATTTTCCCTCATGGATGCTTAGGACAGCAGAGATAGTCTCACTGTTCTACTACATTTTATAAATTATAATAATTTGTGGTTTACAATGTGCCTATAAAGGCAGTGATCTTTAGAAGAACTGGCCATTATGCTCGTCTGGATCGTTTAAAATTGCAGGCGTGTGGAATGCATCTGTGTGATGAACAATTCTGACCGGATTTTAGTTTTTCTTGTTTTGGGAGAAAAATTGGGCTGCTAAATAAATGTTTAAGACATATTCTCTCGTTGGCAAACTACATTTAAAAGTTATTTTTGCTTTTCTTTTTGCAAATGGTGAACATTACAGAACCAATGGAAAGTAGAAATGACAAGAAAATGATTCACATGCAATAATGTAACTACCCCAGTATAACATTGTTATCATGTGTGTGTGTGTGTACTCCCTTCCGGTGTTTTTTCATAGGCACATATTTTACAAAGTGATGATATGCAATTCCATTGAATAGAAATATTATAGCTTCCTAAACCATTCTCTTGTTTTGCTTTTAGATTCCTTTTGAATTTCCCTTATTATACATTGGCTTTTTAGACTGTCTAATTGACAGAGAATGTGATTGCCATTGTTTTCTGAAGGAGGGGAAAGGTGTTATCTTTCTCTGTCCTGAATAACTATAAGCCCAAATCACTTATAAGTCCTTTTTTGGGATGCATACACTGATCTCTGCTGGCCTCTGATATGTTAAATACATGTTTCCACCACTATGTCATTAAGTCTGAAATGGCTCTTCTCCAAAAGATCTGGAATCCTTTGTGTTAACCGTTGCGCAAAAAAAAAAAAAAAAAAAAAAAAGACTACCACCTGCAACTTATCTGTCCCTTGACTCGCTTCATAAAAGACAGATCATGTTTCTAAAACCCAAATGCTTATCTCAGTGTAGCTTAGAGGGATGAACTTTTGGAAGTTGAGCTGATCTGGGTTCCAACTCTGATTTTGCTCCTTTCTGCTGTGGGCAGGGCAGCTGCCTTGTTCTGCTCCTGGTACACATTCAGATTAGAGCCTAGTTTCATGGCACTCCCCTGAAGGAGTGCAGTGGAAAGCCATTTACCTAGACTACAGTGGTGATGCACTGGTAGAGCTGTTCAAGGTTGCTGTCCAGGCTTTGTGTGAGTTATTTAATCTCTGAGTCTCAGCTTCCAAACTTGTTAAAACTGGGGAGTGATGATAGTATCTTGCTCCTGTTGTGCTCATTATAGGGGAGTATCTTTTGTTAAAGTATTTAGCATAGTGCCTGAATGTAGTAAGTCTGTGATACATGTTAACACTTCTTATAATTTTTCCAAAAATGTAGTGTTTTCAAAAGAAGGGCTAAGAAAGATGAAGTTCCTTTGTATGCTTTCCATCATATGGTTGGTTTCTGTTCTTGATTACTACATCAGTTTACTCAGAATGGAAGAACAGCATGAAAAAAGGATAGAATAGAATAACCATCTGTTCCTATTCTCCATCCTCAGCCTGAGGCTGATCTAATTTTACCTTAAACCAGAGTCATAAATTATCCCTGAACTAAACTGCATGTCATGCAAAAGCTCTTGAGAAATCAACCGTGGGAATCTCTTCTAGCTTGGATGGGATTCAGCGAAGCCACAAGCTACAGCAGGACACCTCAGCTAAGGAAATGGGAGCCATCAAGGACTAGCAGCTGGGTAGCACTGGAGGGCCAGCAGGGCTGGTCAAGTGCAGAATGCCCAGAGAGGTTCTGAAAGGCAGCTATATTCAGGAACAGTAAGAGAAATAGAAGGTTAGCCCTGCCATGAATCTCCCGAAAAATCCTTCATCAATCTAATAAACACCACCAAATGCCACTATGTGCCAATTCTTGGGAATAAAGGAGGAAATCAACATTAAGTTTATTATCATTTATTCTCAAGAGGCCTATCTATTTTGGTTTGTATCTTGGGATGGGATGAAGGTTGTTTTTTGTTTGTTTGTTTGTTTGATTTTTTTTAGGGCTGCACCCATGGCATATGGAAGTTCCCACGCTAGGGGTAGAATCAGAACTATAGCTGCTGGCCTACACCACAGCTACAGTAATGCAGGATCCAAACTGCATCTGCAAGCTATACCACTGCTTATGGCAATGCTGGACCCTTAGCCCACTGGATGAGGCCAGGAATCAAACCTGCATCCTCATGGATACTAGTCAGGTTCATTACTGCTGAGACACGATGGGAACTCTCTGGGGGTAGATTTATTTTTTTTATTTTTTATTACTTCTATATGTTGTTTTAATTACTCAATGAATTTTATTACATTTATAGTTGTAAAGCAATCATCACAACCAAATTTTATAGCATTTCCATCCCAAACCCTCAGCGTATCCCTCCACCCCCCAACCTGTCTCATTTGGAAAACATAAGTTTTTTTTTCTACTGTACAGCATGGAGACCCAGTTACACATACATGTATACATTCTTTTTTCTCATATTATCATGCTCCATCATAAGTGACTGGACATAGTTCCCAGTGCTACGCAGCAGGACCTCATTGCCAATCCATTCCAAAGGCAATAGTCTGTATTTATTAACCCAAAGCTCCCAGTCCATCCCACTCCCTCCCCAGTCCCCCTTGGCAACCACACTCTATCCTCCATGTCCATGATTTCCTTTTCTGTGGAAAGGTTCATTTGTGCCCTATATTAGATTCTAGTTATATGTGATATCATATGGTATTTGTCTTTCTCTTTCTGACTTACTTCACTCAGTATGAGAGTCTCTAGTTCCGTCCATGTTGCTGCAAATGGCATTATTTCATTCTTTTTTATGGCTGAGTAGTATTCCATTGTGTATATATACCACATCTTCCTAACCCAATCATCTGTCAATGGACATTTGGGTTGTTTCCATGTCTTGGCTATTGTGAATACTGCTGCAATGAACATGCAGGTGCATGTGTCTTTTTAAAGGAAAGTGTTGTCAAGATATATGCCCAAGAGTGGGATTGTTGGGTCATATGGTAGTACTATGTATAGATTTCTAAAGTACCTCCATACTGTTCTCCATAGTGGTTGTACCAGCTTACATTCCCACCAGCAGTGCAGGAGGGTTCCCTTTTCTCCACAACCCCTTCAGCATTTGTTATTTGTGGACCTATTAATGATGGCCATTCTGACTGGTGTGAGGTGGTATTTCATGGTAGTTTTGATTAGCATTTCTCCAATAATCAGTGATGTTGAGTATTGTTTCAAGTGCTTGTTGGGGAAATGTCTATTCAGGTCTTTTGCCCATTTTTCAATTGGGTTGTTGGCCTTTTTTGCTGTTGAGTTGTATAAGTTGTTTGTATATTTTAGAGATTAAGCCCTTGTCAGTTGCATCATTTGAAACTATTTTCTCCCATTCTGTAAATTATCTTTTTGTTTTCTTTTTGGTTTCCTTTGCCGTGCAAAAGCTTGTCAGTTTGAGTAGGTCCCATTGGTTTATTTTTTCTCTTACTTCTGTTGCTTTGGGAGACAGACCTGAGAAAACATTTGTAAGGTTGATGTCAGAGAATGTTTTGCCTATGTTCTCTTCTAGGAGTTTGATGGTGTCTTGTCTTATACTTAAGTCTTTCAACCATTTTGAGTTTATTTTCATGCGTAGTGTGAGGGTGTGTTCTAGTTTCACTGATTTGCATGCAGCTGTCCAGGTTTCCCAGGAATACTTGCTGAAAAGACTGTCATTTTCCCATTTTATGTTCTTGCCTCCTTTGTCAAACATTAATTGACCATAGGTGTCTGGGTTTTTTATGCATTCTCTATTCTGTTCCACTGCTCTGTATGTCTGTTTTGGTACCAGTACCACACTGTCTTGATGACTATGGCTTTGTAATATTGCCTGAAGTCTGGGAGAGTTATGCCTCCTGATTGGTTTTTATTTTTCAGAATTGCTTTGGCAATTCTGGGTCTTTTAAGGTTCCATATAAATTTTTGGATTGTTTGTTCTAGTTCTGTGAAAAATGTCATGGGTAATTTGATAGGGATTGCCTTAAATCTGTAGATTGCTTTGGGTAGCATAGCCATTTTTACAATATTAATTTTTCCAACCCAGGAGCATGGAATATCTTTCCATTTCTTTACATCTTCCTTAATTTCTTTGATTAATGTTTTATAGTTCTCAGCATATAAGTCTTTCACTTCCTTGGTCAGGTGTATACCCAGGTATTTGTTTTTTTTGGGTGCAATTTTGAAAGGTATTGTATTTCTGTATTCCTTTTCTAATATTTCATTGTTAGTATACAGAAATGTGACTGATTTCTGAATGTTAATCTTATATCCTCTACTTTGCTGAATTTGTTGATCAGTAGTTTTTGGGTTGAGTCCTTAGGGTTTTCTATATATAGTATCATGTCATCTGCATACAGTGACAGTTTTATCTCTTCTCTTCCTATTTGGATGCCTTTTATTTCTTTTGTTTGTATGATTGCTGTGGCTAGGACTTCCAGTACTATGTTGAATAACAGTGGTGAGAGTGGGCATCCTTGTCTTATTCCAGATCTTAGTGGGAACGCTTTCAGCTTTTCTCAACTGAGTATTATATTTTCTGTGGGTTTGTCATAAATTGCTTTTATTATGTTAAGGTATGTTCCCTCTATACCCACTTTGGTAAGAGTTTTTATCATGAATGGGTGTTAGGCTTTGTCGAATGTTTCTCTGCATTAATTGAGATGATCACGTGGTCTTTGACTTTTCTTTTGTTAATGTAGTATATGATGTTGATTGATTTGCATATGTTGAACCATCCTTGTGCACCTGGGATGAATCCCACCTGGTCGTGGTGTATGATCTTTTTGACATGTTTTCGGATTTGGTTGGCTAAAATTTTTTTGAGAATTTTTGCATCTATATTCATCAAAGATATTGGCCGATAGTTTTCTTTTTGGGTGGTATCTTTGTCTGGTTTTGGAATTAGGGTGATGGTGGCATCATAGAATGTCTTTGGGAGTGTTCCTTCTTCTTCAACATTTTGGAAAAGTTTAAGGAGGATGGGTATAAGTTCCTCTTTGTATGTTTGGTAGAATTCACCTGTGAAGCCATCTCGTCCTGGACTTTTATTTGTAGGGAGTGTTTTTTATGACATATTCAATTTTATTTCTAGTGATCAGCCTGTTCAGTTGATCTATTTCTTCTTCATTCAGTTTCGGCAGGCTGTAAGTCTCTAGAAAGTTGTCCATTTCTTCTAGGTTTTCAAATTTGTTGGCATACACTTCTTGATAGTATTCTCTCATGATTTTTTGTGTTTCTGTAGAATCCATTGTGACTTTTCCTTTTTCGTTTTTTAATTTATTTGGGTTTTTTTTCTTTCCTCTTCTTGGTGACTCTAGCCAGAGTTTTGTCAATTTTGTTTACCTTTTCAAAGAACCAGCTCTTGGTTTGATTGATTTTGTCTATTGTTTTTTGAATCTCTATTTTATTTATTTCCTCTTTGATCTTTATGATTTCCTGGAAACTAGAAGTTTTTCAAAGTCCGTGAGTCAGTATCTGTTCTGCAAAGAAGTTCATTGTGTCCTTTTTGCAGATTCCACATGTAAGTGATAGCATTTGATGTTGGTGTCTCATTGTATGGCTGACTTCATTTAGCATGAGAATTTCTAGGTCCATGCATGTTGCTAAAAATGCCAGTATTTTGTTCTTTTTAATGGCTGAGTGATACTCCATTGTGTATATGTACCACATCTTCCTGATCCACTCCTCTGTTGATTGACATTTAGCTTGTTTCCATGTCTTGGATATTGTATAGAGTGCTGCAATGAACACTGAAGTACATGTGTCTTTTTGAGTCATGGTTTTTTTCTGGATATATGCCCAGGAATAGGATTGCTGGATCAAATGGTTATTCTATTTTTAGTTTTCTGAGGAATCTCCATACTGCTTTCCACAGTGGTTGCACCAATTTCATTCCCACCCACAGTGTAATAGGGTTCCTTTTTCTCCACACCCTCTCCAGCACTTATTGTTTGTAGACTTTTTGATGATGGCTATTCTGCCTGGTGTAAGATGGTACCTCGTAGTGGTTTTGATTTGCATTTCTCTAATAATGAGCGATATTTAACATCTTTTCATGTGTTTTTTGGCCATCCGTATGTCTTCGTTGGAGAATTGTCTGTTAGATCTTCTGCCCATTTTTTGATGGGGTTGTTTGTTTTTTTGGTATGGAGCTGCAGAAGGTGTTTATAAATTTTGGAGATTAATCCCTTGTCAGTCGCTTCATTTGCCAATATTTTCTCCCATTCTGTGGGTTGTCTTTTCGTTTTGTTTAGGGTTTCCTTTGCTGTGCAGAAACTTTTAATAAAAGTAAACTTTTGTTTATTTTTGTTTTTACTGTTATGGCTCTAAGTGGTGGATCTGCTAAGACGTTGCTGTGGTTTATTTCAGAGAGTGTTTGGCCTATGTTTTCCCTTGAAGGTAGATTTAAAAAAATTTTTTATTGAAGTATAGTTGATTTACAATGTTGTGCCAATTGATGCTGTACAGCAAAGTGTTTCAGTTATACACATACACACATATATGTATACATTCTTCCAAAAATTATTTTCCATTATGGTTTATCTCAGGATATTGAATACAATTCCCTGCACCATACAGTAGGGCCTTGTTTTTTATCCATTCTGTATATAGTTTGCATCTGGTAATTCTAAATTCCTAACCCTTCCCTCCCCCACCCTTCTCCCCCTTGGCAACCACAAGTCTGTTCTCTAGCCTGTGAGAACAGACTGTTTCTGTTTTGTAGGTAAGTTCATTTGTGTTATATTTTAGATTCCACATATAAGTGATACATTATGATGTTTGTCTTTGTCCAGTTTACATCACTTTGTCTGAGAATCTCTAGGTACATCAATGTTGCTGCAATGGCATTATTTCATTCTTTTTTATGACTGAGTAATATTCTATCGTTGTCTATATCCATTCCTCTATTGATGGACATTTAGGTGGTTTCCATGTCTTTTGGCTATTGTGAATAGTGAGACTATAAACATACAGGTGCATGTATATTTTTGAACTATAATTTTGTCTGGATATATGCCCAGGAGTGAGATTGCTGAATCATATGGTAATTTTATTTTTAGTTTTTTTTTTGAGGAAACTGCATAATGTTTTCCATAGTGGCTGGACCAATGTATATCCCCATGAACAATGCAGGAGGATTTCGGATAGGAGTAGATTAAGCCAGAGTAAAAAGCATCATTAGAATAGACAAAGAACTGAGGTACAAGTCCCATCACCAATCTTGGAGCCAATCAGATGCTTCCTAAAGCAGTTACAGATCTCTGAGATTGCCTAGTTGAATTCCTCCTTTAGCTTAAAGATCAGGAGAGAAGGAGAAACACCATGAAGGCAACCAACATGTCTTTCCTTCCTGCCTCTTATTCCAACTCCATAGGGAGTGGGAATGGATCCAACTATTTGAGGACTGAGCAGAGGAACTGGAGTCATGGAGGAGGCTGTGAAAGAGCTGCTCAATTGGATACAGCCTAATCTAGGCTGGACTCATCAAGGAACCAGTCTCTGATGAATCAAATTGGACTTCTGGACTTGGAAAACGACAGAAGAATATTCAAGAAGACTAAAAGGTATCTGGAAGTGGATGGTATGCTGCAAATTAAGAGAGATTTTGGACCTGAACTCTTCCCCACAGGATGACAGTTTAATTATGCTGATTCCTCAGCATAAAATGTAGTTTTGTCAGATAGATTTTAACCATAATTTACTTTAACCACCCTATTGCAGTTCTGAGAGCAGACAGCCAACTCTGTTAGAGTGAACTCAATCTGTCCTCTACCTCATCAAAATGTTCTTGTTTCAGGTGAGAAGCCATAAAAACCATGCACAAGTTTCTTTATAAACAACTTATCTTTCAGATTGTGGATATTTACCACTTCACTATGTTTCCTTTTAGGTTTAAGTTTGTAGGACATAACTCATGTCATATTTCTAGATGGCCAAAGCTAAGTGAATATGCCTCAATACAGTAACATTTAAGTTTGCAATTAGTCTTGCAAGCTTCATTTAAGGAAGGTATAAAGTAGAACAATCATTAATGCTAAAGTCATTTGTTTAGGCTCTCAAAATTATTCCTCATTTTTTTTCTGGGAAGAAATAAAAGTATATACATGATACTTGTGATACTAACATAATGTGTTTGACTCTCCTGGGGAGTTCTTTATCCACCTGAAAAGTTTTGGCTTCTAAGTCAGGTAACATGCTCTCCCAGGAGAATTAACACTGCCCCACAGTGGTGGAGAGGGGATGTGGCTTGGGGAGAAG
This sequence comes from Phacochoerus africanus, assembly GCF_016906955.1. Lineage (NCBI taxonomy): Eukaryota > Metazoa > Chordata > Mammalia > Artiodactyla > Suidae > Phacochoerus > Phacochoerus africanus. Next base: position 83,723,067 of record NC_062545.1, on the reverse strand, counting down.
CCTTGAGTGACAGTGGCAGAAGAGGGTTTATATTCCAGAAGAGGAGAAAGGTATTCAGAGATTTGCTAAAGTTCTCAGGATTTGAGGGCCCGTTCAGAGCTGATTCTAGACAGAGGTAGTTAAAGAGGTTAAGGATTGTTTGGTTACAAGGGACAGAAACTTACTCCAGTGAGCTTAAGAAAAAGGTGTATATGTGTTTGTATGTGTGTATATGTGTGTGTTTAAAGACTCGAGGGCAAGGAGCACAGGTGGTCTCATAAGAGAATGGAACTATCTCCGGAAAAGATTTTGATCTTTCTGGTATTACATGAGCTCTTGTTTGTTTGTTTATTTGTTTTGTTTTGTTTTTAGTACTGCACCTGTGGCATATAGGAGTTCCTGGGCCAGGGGTAGAATCAAAGCTGCAGCTGCAGGCCTGCACCACAGCCACACAGGATCTGAACTGCATCTGTGGCAATGCTGGATCCTTAACCCACAGAGTGAGACCAGGGATCAAACCCACATGCTCATGGAGACCACATTGGGTCCTTAACCTGCTGAGCTGCAATGGGAACTTCAGGGCTCCTATCTTTGTTCTCAAGGTTTCTACCACATTGTACTCTCAATGGGCTGGCTTTCCATGTCTTCATATGGAAAGGCCAAAAAATGGCTATAGGTGTCAGTTTTGCACTATTTTCTATTCTAAGGCTGCCATAAACTCACAAGAGCCTCTGAGTCCCAAATCCAACTTTAATTGGCTCAAGCATCCACTGGGCTGGCTGCCCCCTTAGCAAGGTTGAAGGGGGCAGACTTTGAGAAGGGGTTTGGTGGTAGAAGAAATAATTGGCAGAGAAAATGATTTAAGAAACACCATGGCAATTCTATAGTCAAATTTCTTCTCCTCTATTTGTTATTTAATTATATCACTCTTTCAATTCTTGGCAAGAGATCAGAAAGTACTGTTAAAATACATGTATTCCCTCATGAGGTTAGCTACATTAATCCACTAGCACCTATGTTAAGATCCTCTCACAAAAGAATCAGGTTAACCAGTTAATAACCTACCCAGCCAATAACCAATTGCCTACAGAGTCCCTGAAGGGAAGGAGCCAAGGACAAATAAAATGTGCTTGCAGTAAAGGAGAAAGAGAAAAGGGTTACAGTCAAGTAATTACTCAGAGGCTGTGATACGTGGAAGTCACTGGGTTCCCCCAATTCTGACCTGGTTCAGTTCATTATGGATCCAAACTCCCTCTCATCCCTATGCTTTTGCTCAAGAACACCTTCATCCTCTTCTTTGCCTGGATAACTCCTATTCTTTCCTCAGTACTGCTGTGGATTGAATTATATTTCCTCAGAAGATATGTTGAAGTCCTAACCCCAGCTACCTGTGATGGCATTATTTGGAAAAAAAATTGTTGCAGATGTAATCAAGTTAGGATGAAGTCATAGCAGATTAGGGTGGGCCCTAAACCCAAGAAATGATGTTTTTACAAGGATAGGGAGATTTGGAGACACATGCACACATGCACATGTGCACACATACACACACACACACACACTCACACACACTCACACACACACACACACACACACACACGGAGGAAAGCTATGTGAAAATGCAGGCAGAGATTGGAGTGATATAGGTACAAGATAATCACCCAGGATGGCCAAGATCCTCCAGAGGGTAAATGAGCAAGGAAGAATTTCTTTCTAGGGCCTTCCATGCTAGAAGGGCCCTGTGACGCTTTGATTTTGGACTTCTAACATCCAAAACAGTGAGTAAGTTTCTGTTATTTTAAGCCACCCAGTTTGTGGTACTTTGTTTTGGGAGCCACAAGAAACTAATGTAAGTGCTATGCTCAGGCATGACCACTCTTGGGTTTGCTTCCCAGTTAACATTTGCTATAGACAATGTTTGTGTCCCTTCACCCCAATTCATGTGTTGAAATCCTAGTCCCCCAATGTAATGGTTTAGGAGGTGAGGCCTTTGGGAGGTGGTTAGGTCATGAGAGTGCAGCCCTCATGAATGAGATAAGTACCCATAAAAAAGTGCACCCAGAGAGATCCCTTGCCCCTTCTACCATTTGAGACACAGGGAGAAGACTTCTATCTTTGAACTACAGTGCAAGCTCTCACCAGACATTAAAGTTGCCAGCCCCTTGATCTTGGACTTCCCAGCCTCCAGGACTGTGAGAAATAAATTTCTGTTTTTTATAAGCCACCAGGCCCATACTGTGTTGTTATATAGCCCAAATGGACTAAGGCAACATTCAAAGACTGTCTTGGGGGGCACCCCTAGAGCACATAACTCTAGTAACCAGAGGGGGATGCCCTGCTGGGAAACATTGGATGTCTCCCACAAAACGCCACTTCCCTACCATCAGGAAACATCACAAACAAATCAAATACATAGAAATAAAAATAGCAAATTAGGCAAAATGAAGTGATAAAGGAATATCTTCCAAACAAAGGTACAAGATAAAACAAGATAAAATTCCCAAAGAAGAAGTCAGCAGAGATAAGCAATCCACTGATAAAGAATTCAAGGTAAGTTCAATTGTAAAGATGCTTAAAGAACTCAGGAGCATACTGAATGAACAGAGGGAGAAGTTAGATGTTTTTAACAAAGAGTTAGAAACTATAAAGAAGAACAAAACAGATGAAGCAAGAATTGAAATAAAAATAAGTGAGAAGGAATCAACAGTAGAATAGATGCTACAGAGGAACAGATCAGCAAGCTGGAGGAGAGTAGTGGAAGTCACTGAAGCTTAACAGAAAAAAGAAAATAAAAAGAAATAAGGACCAGTTTAAGAGACCTCTTGGATAACATCAAGCATAATAACCTTTGCATTATGGGAGTCCCAGAAGGAGAAGAGAGAAAAGGGGCAGAGAACATATTTGAAGACATAATAGTTGAAAACTTCTCTAACCTTGGGGAAAAAACAGACATTCAGGTCCAAAAATCAGAGAATCCTAAACAGGATCAACACAAAGAGGACCACGCCAAGACACATTGTAACAGAAATGGCAAAAATTAAACGAATAAAAAAGACTGTGTTGTATCCTGTCTCTGTACCAATATCTAGTGCTGCCATAGCTACTATCTCACCATCATGATAGAGATGGCACAGTTCTATAATTGTGAACTTTTCTGTCTCTGGATTGTAAAGATATTGAGGTATCAGAAACTTTCCTTATTTTTGTTGCCAGTACTTTAGTGGTTAGTTGGAAATAAGTACTCATGAAAATGAATCGAAGATTATTTCCATATGTATTAAATCTACAATGCTCTTGAGCAAAGATATTTATATCTCAAGAATTTAAGACATACAATGTGGAACAAATTAAACTCACATTGCTGCATTTCACCCCATTTCATTAAAATATGCTACAGGAAGAAATCAGGAGCAAAAATAATTGAAGAATTGAGTATATCAACTTCTATTTGGTTGCCCCCAAACTTTAGTAAAATAAGGAAAAATTTTTTAATGTAAAAAGTATGCTTCTTTAAGGAAGAAAAGAGGACTTGAGTTGGTTATATGAATTTAACTCTCCATAGAATCCCTTTTCATTCAAATAAAGTAATTGTAATTCATGAATTCAGAAATGTGGTACAAATGCAGATGAAGATAAATAGCACATGAGCCATTGGAGACAGGCAGATTCATGGGGGAAATTAGAAGATGTCGTCAGGAGAGTTAATGGAAAGTCCACTAATCCTAATTTCAGGCAGGATAAATGGAGTTGTGTGCTTCTGATGCAATTTGCTCTCACACGAGGCCTGCTTCTTTGGAGAGGACCAGGGCACTGGTTCCATTTACCCTCCAAGTACATATTAGCTGCTACTAGACCATTTTGAGATGTCTGCTATAATTTTGGACATGTTTTAATTTTTCTAAATAAATAAATAGCTAAGAGACTCTCTGTGTTATGTAGGGATATTCATTTTTCCTAGAATGAATAATCAATAGTTAATGTTAGACTCTTCTTCATATCAGTGCCACAGGTCGTCTGCTGCGTGGCATGTGGCTCAGAGGGTGCTAGGCAGACAATCTTATCAACACATGAAATGACATAATTATACATTCTCTAAAGACTGCCACTATGGTACTTGGGTGGGCAGAGACAATTTTATTAATTTTTTACACTCAAAAGAGTTCCAACTTCTAGAAAAAGATTCTAAGTATAGTCTCTGAGAATCATTCTTTTTTTTTGCTTTTTAGGGCCACACTCATGGCATACGGAGGTTCCCAGGCTAGGGGTCAAATCGGAGCTACGGCTGCCTGCCACAGCCACAGCCACAGCAAAGCAGGATCCAAGCTGTGTCTGCAACCTACACCACAGCTCACGCAAAACCAGATCCTTAGCCCACTAAGCGAGGCCAGGGATTGAACCTGCAATCTCATGGTTCCTATTCGGATTCATTTCTGCTGTGCCACAATGGGACCTCCTGAGAATCATTCTTTATGTTCACTGAACTAAGCCTCTGAAACTTATTTCTCACACTCAGTATTCCTCGGTTTACCTTGTGTGGTAAACACTGAGGTGTATTGTCCAACAAGCATCTCATTTTTGATGAGCATCCAAATCCTGGTCAGGGATTGGCATAGGAATGGGTGTGTGACACCATTCTGGCCCACGAGATGTGAGAGAAATTTGCTGGTGTGTGTGACATGTGCATAGGAATTATGTCCGTCCTTTTGGGAGAGTCACAGGAAGAGATGGTCTCTCTTCTGCTTCTGGACACTGCCTTGTCTAGATATAAGATGGAAATGGCTACAGTCATCTTGTTTCTTGAGAAGAAAACCTCATCAAGATGGCAGGGTAGAGAAATGAAAGGACTTGGGCCCTTAATGACACCTTTAAGCCAGTGAATCAAAGAACTTTGAGGTCTCTTCTATGTGGGGACTTACCATTAATATTAAGTAATAAATCCCTTCATTTAAGCCAAGTTTTGCTAGTTGCATCTGAAAGCAATTCAAACTGCTATACTTGGCTTCAATTCCATTGTAGAAATGGCAGGCCAATGACTACCCTACAAATCAACAGATGGATGACTATCTGTAGTGGACATGTCTTTCACTGCCTAAACCTTTAATCTGCTTTCCTTTCCCAAATCTATTCCATGTAGTTTCAGTAGCTGACCCCTACCTGCATCTCCACAAGGGTCTATGACCCATGATGTGGTCACTTAGGTTACCCCAGTAACATGGCTGCAGTTACTAGTCTCAGGGTGGGCTTACCACACAAGTTGGGCCAATGAATAGCATTACCAGGAATCGTAATTTAACTGTTATGAAAGGCGGATCTTTTTCTTTTTTTTTATTGCTCAATGAATTTATTACATTTATAGTTGTACAATGATCATCAAAATCCAATTTTATAGGATTTCCATCCCACAACCCCAGCACATCTGCCCACTCCCCCCAGCTGTCTCCTTTGGAAACCATAAGTTTTTCAAAGTCTGTGAGTTAGTATCTGTTCTGCAAAGAAGTTCGTTGTATCTTTTTTTCAGATTCCACATGTCAGTAAAAGCATTTGATGTTGGTGTCTCATTGTATGGCTGACTTCATTTAGCATGAGAATTTCTAGGTCCATGCATATTGCTAAAAATGCCATCATTTCCTTCTTTCTGATGGTTGAGTAATATTCTATTGTGAATATGAATCACATCTTCCTGATCCACTCCACTGTCCATGAACATTTAGCTTGTTTCCATGTCTTGGCTATTGCAAATAGTGCTGCAATGAACATTGGAGTACCTGTGTCTTTTTGAGTCATGGTTTTCTCTGGATTGATGCCCAGGATGGGATTGCTAGATCAAATGGTAGTTTTATTTTTAGTTTTCTGAGGAATCTCCATACTGCTTTCCACAGTGGTTGCACCAATTTCATCCCCACCCACAGTGTAATAGGGTTCCTTTTTCTCCACACCCTCTCTAGCACTTATTGTTTGTAGACTTTTGGATGATGGCCATTCTGGCTGGTGGAAGGTGGTACCTCATAGTGGTTTTGATGTGCATTTCTCTAATACTGAGTAATGTTGAATATCTTTTCATGTGTTTTTTGGCCATCTGTATGTCTTCTTTGGAGAATTGTCTGTTTAGATCTTCTGCCCATTTTCTTATGGGGTTGTTTGTTTTCTTGGTATTGAGTGGTAGGAGGTGTTTATAAATTTTGGAGATTTAATCCTTGTCAGTTGCTTCATTTGCCAATATTTTCTCCCATTCTGTGGGTTGTCTTCTTGTTTTATTTAGGGTTTCCTTTGCTGTGCAGAAACTTTTAAGTTTATTTAAGTCCCATTTGCTTATTTTTGTTTTTATTGTTATGACTCTAAGAGGTGGATCTGAGAAGATGTTGCTGTCATTTATGTCAGAGTGTTTGGCCTATGTTTTCCTCTAAGAATGTTATAGTGTCTGCCCTTATATCTAGGTCTTTAATCCATTTGGAGTTTATTTTTGTGTATGGTTTTAGGGAGTGTTCTAGTTTCATTCTTTTCCATGTGGCTGTCCAGTTTTCCCAGCACCACTTATTGAACAAGCTGTCTTTTCTCCATTGTATATCCTTGCCTCCCCTGTCATGGATTAGTTGGCTGCAGGTGTGTGGGTTGAATTCTGGGCTTTCTATCCTGTTCCACTGATCTTAATTTCTGTCTTTGTGCCAGAACCATAGAGATTTGATGATTGTTGCTTTGTAGTATAGTGTGAAGTCAGGGAGCCTGATTCCTCCAGCTCCATTTTTGTTTTTCAGGATGTCTTTGGCTATCCTGGGTCCTTTGTGCTTCCAAACAAATGTTAAAATATTTTGTTTGAATTCTGTGAAAAAATGTCCTTGGTAATTTGATAGGGATTGCACTGAATCTATAGATTGCCTTGGGTAGTATAGTCATTTTGACAATATTAACTCTTCCAATCCACTAGCATAGCATGTCTTTCCATCTACTGTGTCATCTTTGATTTTTTTCATCAGTGGCTTATAGTTTTCAGAGTACAAGTCTTTTGTCTCCTAGGTATTTTAGTCTTTTGGATGCAATGGTAAATGGGATTGCTTCCCTAATTTCTCTTTCTGATCTTTCATTGTTGGTATATAGAAATGCCGTTGATTTCTGTGTATTAATTTTGTATCTTGCGACTTTGACAAATTCATGGATGAGCTCTAATAGTTTTCTGGTAGAGTCTTTAGGATTCTCTAGGTATTGTGTCATGTCATCTGCAATTGGTGAAAGTTTTACTTCTTTCTTTCCAATTTGGATTCCTTTTATTTCTTTCACTTCTCCAATTGATGTGGCTAGGACTTCCAAAACTATGTTGAATAGTAGTGGTGTGAGTGGACATCCTTGTCTTGTTCCTGACCTCAACAGGAATTCTTTCAGCTTTTCACCATTGAGAATGATGTTAGCTGTGGGTTTGTCATATATGGCTTTTATTATGTTGAGGTAGGTTCCCTCTATGCCCACTTTCTGAAAGGTTTTTATCAGAAATTCATTTTGGATTTTGTCAAAGGTTTTTTCTGTGTCTATTGGGAGGATCATATGGTTTTTATTCTTCAGTTTGTTAATGTGGTGTATCACACTGATTGATTTGTGGATATTGAAGAACCCTTGCATCCCTGGGATAGATCCCACTTGATCATGATGTACAATCTATTTAATGTATTGTTGGATTAGGTTTGCTAGTATTTTGTTGAGGATTTTTGCAGCAATGTTCATCAGTGAAATTGGCCTGTAGTTTTCTTTTTTGTGGTATCTTTGTCTGGTTTTGGTATCAGGGTGATGGTGGCCTCATAGAATGCATTTGGGAGTTTACCTTCCTCTGCAGTTTTTTGAAATAGTTTCAGAAGGATAGGTGTTAGCTCTTCTCTAAATGTTTGATAGAATTCGCATGTGAAGCCATCTGGTCCTGGATTTTGTTTGTTGGAAGTTTTTTAATCACAGTTTCAATTGCAGTGCTTGTGATTGGTCCACGCATGTTTTCTATTTTGTCTTTGTTTAGTCTTGGAAGATTGTACCTTTCTAAGAATTTGTCCATTTCTTCTTAGTTTTCCATTTTATTGTCATATAGTTGCATGTAGTAGTCTCTTATGATCCTTTGTATTTCTGTCCATTGTTACTTCTCCTTTTTCATTTCTAATGTTATTGATTTGAGTCTTCCCTTTTTTTCCTTGATAAGTCTGGCTAAGGGTTTATCAATTTTGTTGATCTTTTCAAAGAACCAGCTTTTCGTTTCATTGATCCTTTCTATGGTTTTCTTCATTTCTATTTCCTTAATTTCTGCTCTGATCTTTACAATTTCTTTCCTTCTACTAACTTTAGGTCTTGTCTGTTCTTCTCACTCGAGCTGCTTTAGATGTAAAGTGAGCTTGTTTATTTGAGCTTTTTCTTGTTTCCTGAGGTGGGCTTGTATTGCTATAAACTTTCCTCTTAGAATGGATTTTGCTGCATCCCATAGGTTTTGGAGTGTCGTCTCTTTGTTGTCCTTTCCTTCTAGGTATTTTTTAATTTCCTCTTTGATTTCTTCAGTGATCCATTGGTTGTTTAGTACCATGTTGTTGAGTCTCCACGTGTCTGTATTTTTTGCTGTTTTTTTCTTGTTGTTGATTTCCAGTCATATAGCATTGTGGTCGGAAAAGATGCTTGATATGATTTCAATTTTCTTAAAGTTACCAAGGTTGGATTTGTAGCCCAGGATGTGATCAATCTTAGAGAATGTTCCATGTGCACTTGAGAAGAATGTGTATTCTGTCACTTTTGGATGGAATGTCCTATAATTCCATCTGGTTTAATGCATCATTCAGGGCCTGTGTCTCCTTATGGATTTCCTGTCTGGTTAATCTGTCCATTGCTGTAAGTGGGGTGCTAAAATCCCCCACTATGATTGTGTTATTGTTGATTTTCCTTTTAAGGTTGTTAGCAGTTGCCTTATATATTGTGGTGAAACTATGTTGGGTGCATAGATACTTAAAATTGTTATATTTTCTTCTTGGATTGATCCTTTGATCATTATGTAATGTCCTTCTTTGTCCCTTAAAATACTCTTCATTTTAAATGTCTATTTTGTCTGATATGAGTACTGCTACTCCAGCTTTCTTTTGATCTCCGTTTGTGTGGAATATTTTCTTCCATCCTCTCCCTTTCAATTTGTATGTGTCCCTAGAAGTGAAGTGGGTCTCTTGAGGACAACATATATATGGGTCTTGTTCTTTTATCCATTCAGCCAGTCTGTGTCTTTTGGTTGAGCCGTTTAGTCCATTAACATTTGAGGTAACTATTGATATGTATGTTTGTATTACCATTTTATTAATTGCTTTGGATTTGTTTTTCTCTTTTTTCTTTCCTTCTTCTCTTGTTCTCTCCTCTTCTGGTTTGATGACTATCTTTAGTGTTGTATTGAAGTTCATTTTTCTTATTTGTTTGTGTATCAATTGTAGATGTTTGTTTTGCAGTTATTCTGAAGTTTTGATATAAGGGTATATATATATATGTGTGTGTGTATATATATATATATATGTGTGTATATATATATATATATATATGAGATTGTTTTAAGTTGTTGGTCTCTTAATTCCAAGTGCATCTCCAGTGTCCTGCATTTGTGCCCACCTCTTCTCATGATTTCTGATTTTTGTGGCATAATTGTGCATGGATGATTTTGTATCTTTACTGTATATACACCTTTACTGGTAAGCCTTGTCATTTGTTGTATTTTTGTTTCCTGTAATGGCCTTTTGTTTTCTGCCCAGAGACGTTTCTTCAGTATTTGTTGTAGAGCTGGTTTACTGTTGCTGAATTCTCTTAGCTTTTGCTTATTTATGAAGGTTTTGATTTCTCCTTCAAATCTGAATGAGAGCCTTGCTGGGTAAAGTAATCATGGTTGGAGGTTTTTTCCTTTCATCACGTTAAGTATATCATGCCACTCCCTTCTGGCTTGCAGAGTTTCTGTTGAAAAATCTGCTGATAACCTTATATGTTCCCTTGTATGTTATTTGTTTCTTTTCCCTAGCTGCTTTTGAGATTTTCTCTTTGTCTTTAATTTTGGTCCACTTGATTAATATGTCTCAGGGTGTTCCTCCTGGGGTTTATTTTATATGGTACTCATTGCACTTTCTGGATTTGAGTGAGTGGTTCCTTTCCCTTGTTATGGAAGTTTTCAGCTATTATCTCTTCAAATATTTTTTCTGTCCCTTTTTCTCTCTTCTCCTTCTGGCACCTCTATAATACAGATGTTGGTGCATTTATCATTGTTCCAGAGTTCTCTGAGACTCTCTTAATTTGTTTTCAATCTTTTTTCTCTTTTCTGTTCCGCATCCATAATTTCTACTAATCTTTTCTCCACCTTATTCGTTCTTCTGCCTCCTGTATTCTGCTGTTAGCTGCCTCTAGTGAATTTATTTCAGTTATTATATTTTGCATCTCTTCTTTCTTAAGTTTTATATCTTGTATGTCTTTGCTCTGTGTTTCCTGTAAGTTATCCATCTTTGCCTGCAGTTTATTTCCAATGTCTTGCATCATCTTCAGCATCAACAGTCTAAAGTCTTTTTCCTGGAGGCTGAGAATCTCATCACTTAGATGGTTTTTTGGGGTCTTTTTCTTTCTCCCTCATCTGAGTTATAGTTCTCTGTCTTTTCACTTTGATAGGTTTTTGGTGTGGTGACCTTTTTACAGATAGTAGAGTTGTAGCCTCTCTTACTTCTGGTGTCTGCCCTCCTTGTGGCTGAAGTTGGTACAAGGGCTTGCTGCAGGCTTCTGATGGGAGGGACTGATGCCTGCCCACTCGTATGTGGAGCTGATTCCTATCCCTCTGCTGGGTGGGGCTTTGTCTCTGGGTGAAATTAGAGGGGGTTGCGTGTCTGGAGGGCCTTTTGGCAGCCTGTTTACTGATTGGCAGGGCTGTGATCCCACCTGGGTTGTTGTGTGCCCTGGGGTTTCTCAGCTGATGGGTGGGGTCTGATTTTCCTAAAATGTCCACCTCCAGAGAAAGGCATGCTGCTGAATATTCCTGAGAGCTTTGCTTCCAATGTCCTTTCCCCACAATACACCCCTGTTTTACCAGGAGGTCCTCCAAGAACTGCAGTCAGGTTTGACCCAGATTCCTATGGAGACTTTGCTTTGCCCTGGGACCCAGTGCATGGGAAAGTCTGTGTGTGCCTTTTAAGAATGGGGTCTCTGTTTCTCCCAGTCCCATGGAGCTCCTGTGCACAGCCCCACTGGCCTTTAATGCCAGATGCTCTGTTGCCTCTTTCTCCCCAGTGCCAGATCCCTACACATGGGAGTTTGATGTTGGGTTCAGAACTATCACTCCTGTGGGTGAGTCTCTGTGAACCAATTACTTTCCAGTCTGTAGTGCTTCCCACCTGGGAGGTATGAGGGTGCTCATATCATGTAAAATCCCCTCCTACCTCTTGATGTGGCCTCTTCTTTGTCTCCTGGAGGAGGATATCTTTTTGAAAGTTTCTGGTCCATTTGGTTGGAGATTGCTCAGCATTTAGTTGTAAATTTTGTTGTTTTTAGGAGCAAAGTTGAGCTCCAGTCCTTCTATTCAGCCATCTTAATCACATCAAGGTCTTTTTATACTAGAGTAAACTGTTGGGTTATCATCTTCTAGCTGCCAATGGCTACTATTGCCATCGCCTAAGAGGAGGCTGAATGAGAATGGAGCCAAACAGAGGAAAGTAACAGAGCATGTGCATGTGCCATAATAACCTGTGTCTTATCTATATGGGCTGCTCTAGCAGAATACCATAGACTGGGGTCCTTATGTAGTTTCTCATGTTCTGACCCTGGCAGATTTGGTGCCAGATGAGGACATATTCCTGGTTCACAGATGTGCCACAGGGGCAAGAGAACTCTCAGGGTCCTCTTTTATAAGGGTGCTAATCCTATTTAAGAGGCTCCACCTTCATGACCTAATCATCTCACAAAGGACTTTTCTCCTCATATCATCACACTGGGGGTTTAAGATTTCAACATCAGATGCTCCTCTGTGATTACCAAGTTTGAACTCATATTAATTTATCTGATCATTTTTAAAGGACTCTTACAGATTAGGTCTCTCATATGCATTTTCACTTCTAAAATACCATCACACATTTATGAAAAATAAATGGTCTTACCAGCTAGATTCCAAAGTGGGAAAAAGGTTTCCTTTGTCTGAATATAATCTCAAAAAGATAATTTTCCTATCAAATGTGTGTGGAATAAAGCAAATTTAAAGTGCCTTAAATTTTAAAATAAAATATTAAATATATTTAAATAATTTAAAAAATTACCCTACAATTAATGTGTTGAAAGATTTAAAAAAATTAATTGTAAAGGTTCAGCCACACCATGTTGCATGTTTTCTCATGAATATTATATTTCTAGATAATAATATTTGATTCATTTTTCCTAAGATTTTTATGTAGCTGAGCTAGTTTTTGGGAGGATTACTTCACAAAATTGTGTAAGAACAGAACGACTGGCATAGAAAGATATATGAATCAAGAAAAAATACCCAAAGCCAATGTTATAACTAGGCATATACCACTTATACACATGAACATCTTTTCCTGGACCCATGGAACAACAAAACTGATGGAGCATTTCAAAGCTTCCTACCTTCAAATTCTCAAAAGAAAAATCAGGAAAGCAAACTTGTCATTACCTGCCATAGACAAGCCTGCAGTAAGTTGCTTTTGTCCCAGCCATTTCGTACATTTTTAGCTTGGAAAAGCAGAAAATTCCTAACCAGGTACTGTTAATCAACCCCCCTCCCTTTATTTATGTATGATACAATTCCTAAAACACATTTTCTGGTAAAAACTTTTTAAGGATCTCTAATAGTGAGCTACTTATTTTAGATTAACTTTTCCCCTCCCTTTGTCTTTCCTCTTCTGACCCACTTCTTTCTCTCTCCTCCCCTCTCCCCTCCCCCACCCCTCCCCTCTTTCTTCTTTTAAATGGTTCTTGACTTTTGCAGTGTTGTTGACAGGAAAAGTAAATTTAAAGCCCACATATATTTTTTATTCCTTGCCTCTTTTTTTACTGCCTGAACCCCAGGATTAATTTTCTTTTTAATAACTCACACCATCACAGTTTAAACTTTGGGAAATGAAGGCTATATAAGATTTTGCCAGATGGTGATATTCAATGATTAGGTGACTGGGGAAATTTGAAGCATCCTAGAATGTTTAAGTAATTTATTTTTCTTATGAAACTTTAACAGAAAACTTCTTCTTAAAGAATCCTTGCATTGATTTCTCAGTTGAGCTCAATTTCAGATCTCTTAAGAGGGAAAAAAATATCTCTAGTTTCTGGACAAGAGAAATAATATCTTTTTTTTTAAGTGGCCACACCTGAGGCATATGAAGGTTCCCGGGCTAGGGATTGAATCTGGGTCTACTGCACCTGGCTGGGGATCCAACCTGCACCTCCATGGTGACCTGAGCCACTGAAGCTGGACCCCTAACCCATAGTGCCATAGTGGAAACTCCAATGTCTTCATTCATGATAGTGGGAAGCCAGAACCCAAAGTGCTAGTTTCCCTTTTCCACACTTAACTGGTTATATCAACCCAGGCCAGTGCTGTGTGTCTGTGTGGGCTGGAGATTTCTCACACGTGTCCTGAAATTGACAATTCTACTATCCCACAGTCTAACTCAGGACTCCCACCAGTCCTAGGAGCTGTAGACTTTCAAACTCCCTCTGAAGTGTCAGCAGTGATACAGGGTCAAGCCTCTGTCTGCTTCAAGGAGCTTATGATCATATTGAGTGCCATCATCTCCTGAAGAAAAGTAACAGGACCATGTCTGATAGTCTTATTTCCTGTGAAATGTTCAGGTCTCACGGCCTCTGAAGGCTGAGCATCTGACTATCTCCAGAGACACAGTGGTTTTTCACCTATTTTATTTTCTTTATCAACACCACTTCGGAGAACTTAACGGATGTTTGAAATTCAATATTAAAAATTTAAATAAAGTCACATTTTACACCATGGATATCTGCCCATCCAAGAACTGTGTAATCATTAGCATATTTAAATTGACTCTTAGATCACTAAAAGTCATTGTCTAACAATTCTCAGATAAATGGCTCACAGCATTTTCTTTCCTTCATAACTATAGATGATGTTTCCAGTGCCTGTCTTTTTTTTTTAATAAATCTAAAGCTTCTAGTAAACCAAAGCTTACTGAGTTCTGCTGGTTGAATCCTTTTCCTAGTCAAGGTTCCTTGGGGATTGTTGGTCGTGTACAGGGCCTTCTCTTGGCCAGGATGCAGTAATATCTCTTGGTTGCTGATGACAGATTAAGGAGCAGTGTTTGTTTGTCTTGCTTTCTGTTTATAAAAGCTGGTTAAAGTAATTGGAATCTTTAATTTCTAAATAGTTAAGGGTGTCATCTTCTAGCATATCTGCTTATTTTATGTCTAAGAACTATAATCCTGGAAGTGTAGATATCTGCAAAAGTGGCAAAATCTTTCTGTGATATGAGAGTTTGGCCTGGTAGCCATGGGATTGGGAGCCTCAAAATATGGCCAGAGAGACATGCACCCCATTTGTGGTTAGGGTTCTACCAAACTGCTGTCAGCTCTCAGGGAATTACAACAGCCACCAGAAGGAAAATTCTTATCTAATAAGACCATTTAACAAGTGCATTTAAAAGAAAAGTCTTCCTAGATATATGTCTTGAGAAATCCATAATTCAAAAAAGTACATGCACCTCATTTATAGCAGCCCTGTTCATAATAGCCGAGACAATGGAAGCAACCTAAATGTCCATCAACAGAGGATAAAGATGTGGTACACATAGACAATGGAATATTACTCAGTTATAAAAAGCATGAAATACTGCCATTTGTAGCAACATGGATGGATCTAGAGATTTTCACACTAACAGAGACAAATATTATATGATATCACTTATATGTAGAATCCAAAAAAGTGATAAAAATGAACTAAATTACAAAACAGAAACAGGCTCACAGACTTTGAAAAAAAACTATGGTTACCAAAGGGGAAAGGTGGAGGGGAAGGATAAATTAAGAGTTTAGGGTTAGCAGATACACGCTACTATATATAAAATAGGTAAACAACAGGGACCTACTGCATAACACAGGGAACTCGACTCAATATTCTGTAACAACCTATTTGGGAAAGAATTTGAAAAAGAATGGATATATGTATATGCATAACTGAATTGTTTGTTGTACACCTAAAACTAATTTAACATTGTAAATTGACTATACTCCAATTAAAATGAAAATTAAATAAAAAACCAAAAGAATGTTATATTTTAGCCAGAAAAAAAAATAAGCAAAGTCTTCTAAATCAAACAGAACAGAATGCCTTATGTAACTAGTGTGCAGAAGAAGAGTCTATAGGATTCCAAAATAGCTGTACTGAAAGATTTGTAGTAAAAGGCTAATGAAAAATTAAAGATATAAAAGGTACCTAAGACAAGAGACTGTAAGACTGAGGTAGTTCCTACCACTCTGCTCCTTCCTCCTTCACTTGTGAACTCCTTCTAGTAGTCCTCTGTCTGAATTGCCTTTCCTCTCTAAAAAGACTGCATGACCATAAGCAAGAGTCTGCCAACTAAATGGCCTTACAGGCACCTCCATATCTACCTTCATTGAAAGACCCCGAATAGGCCCCTCCCAGCATTGACAATATTGAAGGATTTTTTTTTTCTGGTAAACTACTTCATTATTCTACTAAACTAAAATGTTAATGCCGAGGGGGGACTAAAATTAAAATTATTTTTAAAAAATCCTTGCCAAATTCTGGTAAATATTGGAGTGACAGTTTCCATTTTCAATTCCACTCAGAACCTGCAGATGGGATCCTGGCAAAGCTGGCATCTGCTTGCTAAGGGTGAAAATTCTTACCAGAGTCAGCTCTCCCAAATCTGTCTCTAATATCTGGTAGGGGGAGGAAAATAAAATATCCTTTGCACTCTCTTTGCAAACACTCTTGAGTCCAAAGAGTTATGCAATACTGCAATAAATATTTCTTGTTTTTCCTGGTTTAAAAATTGGCAAGATGTTTAAAAGAATTTTTTTTTAAGTAGCTCTATGGTCTAAAGTTGGCCAGAGACTAGAAGCTGATATTCAGAGCCTGATAGGAATTTTTCATAAACTTCTCCCCTAAGCAAATCAAAGGTGATATAGTTGGATGGATAGATCAACCTATGATGTCATTGAAGTTGTAACCCAATTCCATGAGGAATTAAAACAACTGTCCTTATCTTACAGATCTTTGCAAAACTGGAAGTGTGACTCCAGAAACAATTCAAGGTACTTATTGGAAGACTTACATTCTTTCCTTGTGCCTTTGAGGTATAAATATTTCATCTGGTATCTTTTGGGAAATTTTATCTAGACCATCCCCAATTCCTAAAATCAGAGGAAAAGGGGAAAGAGGCTTTCTAAAAATTCAAGCTGCCCTGCAGTTTCCATAAGACTACTTGTCAAAGACAAAAACAAATCTTAAGTGTCTTCTCCACAAATATTAACAGGAAAAAATTTAAAAAATTTAGCCATCTGAGCAGAAAAAAACTTAAATTATTCCAACTGTCTTTTATAAGCAGTAGATTTTATATTATTGTATTGTCTCATGGCTGAATTTTTGTTTTGTTCTGTTTTGTTTTTTTTTGTCTTTTTGCCTTTTCTAGGGCTGCTCCCATGGCATATGGAGATTCCCAGGCTGGAGGTCTAATTGGAGGTGTAGCCACTGGCCTACACCAGAGCCACAGCAATGCAGAATCCAAGCCACGTCTGCGACCCAACCCACAGCTCACGGCAACACCAGATCCTTAACCCAATGAGCAAGGGCAGGGATCGAAAGGGATCGAACCCGCAACCTCATGGTTCTTTGTCGGGTTCATTAACCACTGCACCACGACGGGAACTCCTCATGGCTGAAATTTTAAATGAAATTATAAGGTCTCTGATTACATCTGTCTATATGTTTATGTGTATCTATGTTCTAGATATGTAGTATTCTATACCTCTAGATAGTATTACTAAAATTAATTTGTAAAAGAGCTCTACAATTGACTTAAACAAATACTCATATAAATTAGTATCCATAAAAATTCTCCAAATTATGATAGAAAATAACCCAAATGCCTTTTGGGTTCACATGATTTGGGAAAATACTTTGTATTAAAGTTTATTGTGTGATTCAAATAGATATGTATTAGAATTATCAGCCTTTAATACTGCTTTTATTCTACCTATGTTTACTAGTTAAATAAATCAATGTCAAAAAATTTGTCAATAAGAAAATTAACATACTATGATGAAATTTTCATAAGGAATTAAAACCTAATTGTTGAAGACAAGTAAATTAAATAGATGCAGGTAGGGTAAAAAGTTTATAGGTAAACATTTAAAATAATTCCCCCAAATATTTTTGGTAACCTGAAACCTTAAAGTTTTGCTAGGTTAAGTTAAATGATGAGTCAAGTTAAATTCATGGAATATCCAGATCATTTCCAGGTAAAATAAAATATTGAAACATTAACTATTAATCAGAATTTTACATTCTTTGCTTCCTTTTACAGAGGAATTAAAGATATTTTAGATTGTTAATAAGCATGTTCTATGCCACCCTGAGAAATTTTTTGTAAGAAAGCACATAATTCTAAGAAATCATGTAAATATTTATGTCTGCTAATCCATAGAATGCTAATGTAAAAGACAGTTCATAATTGGCTGTGTCTTAGTTTACACTAGAAATATGAGGTTTTTAAGGGTTAAAAATGCTAATATGTGTAATTAAAACTACTAGAAATAAGGGAAATGAATTATATGTGTGGTCAGAACTGCCTAAGATTGGAATACATTTAATTAAGTAAATGAGTTTTAATATCAAAAGTAAGCTGGTACAAAATTAGAATTTTGTTTTTCTCTCTGTTAAAAAAAAAAGTTATTTTTTACTATTGGTCCACTCTTGATAATGAGAGATTGCAAAAGGATTTTGTTCACCTTTTAAATAATCTGCCTAGAAAAAAACAGAGATCTTGTGTCTTGTCAAAATAATCACTATACTCCATGTTGTGTTCATCAGGTTTCTGATTACTTAAGTAAGCCTAGTCTTTCCAATATTGAAAGAATTAAATTAATCCCACAACCATGTACCATTCTTTATTTGTCTGTGAAGTCTTTGTCACTTTGGTTAAATAGGTAACTCAGTATTGTTTCACAGTAACCTATGATTCTATATGACCAAGTATTTTAAAACCTTTTGATATTTTTGACAAACTTCCCATAAATCAAATTCTAAATAAAGTCTTTCTGATTTCAAGCTAACTGTGGGCTAGTCCAGAGGGCCTATGGGACATCTCAAAAGATTTGTTTTCTCTCTGTGTAAGAAGGGAGATGTTGGCGCTCCTGTTGTGGCTCGGCAGTTAAGAGCCCAACATAGTGTCAGTGAGGATGTGGGTTCAATCTTTTTGTCAGTGAGGATGTGGGTTCAATCTTTGGCTTCACTCAGTGGGTTGGGAATCCAGGGTTGCTGGGGCTGTGGTGTAGGCCTGCAGCAGCAGCTATGATTCAACTCCTAGCCACTGTAACTTTTATATGCTGCAGATGTGGCCTTAAAAAGAAAAAAGAAAAAAGGAGAGAGATGTTAAATTAGGCTTAGTTGACATATTAAATTACGTGAGAAACTTCATTTTTTAAGAAATAATACTAAACCATCTTTATGCTTTGTTTGTATTAGTTAAAAGTGTATTCTCTAAATTATGTAAAATTCCTAGAAATCTGATATGTCCTGAATAATGTTATCAGACATAATTCCAGTTATTATCTTTAAATGTTGTATGCTATGGAAATAACCAAATATCTTTGTCCCTACCATTATAATAAACTCTCATTAAATCTTTAATAATGGGCATTTTAAGTCTTTTGTCCCTAACAGAGAGTTACCGTTTTCCGTTGCTTTGGCAAAGTGTTCTTACAAAAGTACTGCATCTCCAAGGAGATTCATGAGAAGAACTTTTGACAAGTATAGTTTTTTGATAACTTTAAGAACATAAAAATGGGGAGTTCCCATTGTGGCACAGTGGAAATGAATCCAACTGGTGTCCCTGATGATGCGGGTTTAATCCATGACCTTGCTTAGTGAGTCAGGGATCTGGTGTTGCAGTGAGCTATGGTATAGGTTGCAGATGAGGCCAGGATCCTGCATTGCTGTGGCTGTGGTGTAGGCCAGCAGCTGCAGCTCCAATTCTACCCCTACCCTGGGAACTTCCATATGCTGTGGGTGTGGTCCTAAGAAGCAAAAACAAAACAAAACACATAAAAATGAACTGGGTGAGAATTTCCAGAACTAATGGAAAAATTGGATTTAAGCAGAGTAAGGAGTTGGGACTGAATGAAATGAGAAGGGAAATGTTTCTTAATGATTTGTTTTTCCAGATGTAAGCAAACCTTCTCTTTTCAAGTTATCAGCAGCCTGGTAAGATACGTCTTTGTGAACAAATGTGAAATATTTACTTTTTCTACCTGCTTGTGCCCTCCGAAATTTGGAAACTATTTAGTATTCTTTTCATGGCATATAACATAACTATATGCTAGTCATTTATCTAAGGTAAGCAAAAATCTGGTCTCTTTGTAACAGGACATATTAGAAACATTGGCTATCTGAGGCTTTGGCTGGAATATCTGACTTGAGAGAAAGATCACAGACTCAGATATGAGAAAGCTTTAGGACACTGCTTGAACTTTGGCTTGGTTTTCTGGCCTCAAGAAGTTCTTGAGTTCAATCTGAGATTAGTTATAAAAAGTTCTAGGAAAGGAGTCTTAAGAAGAGCTTATAAGGTCAATCACTATTCTTGCCACACTTGTATAAATAGTTAAGCCAAATTTAATGCAAAAAAATCAGTTTTGCTGTGATGTTCCTTGGAAAAAAAGAAACAGGGATAATTGCAGAGAAAAAATTATGTTTTCACCTTTGTGTATACTAGACTGTAGTCTTATTAATTGTCTTTGAGGTTTTGTTATTTACCTGTAAATCTGATTGGATCCTGTTGCAGCTGGGTTAACTGTTCTGGGTAAGTTGAAACTCAGTGAGGTAAGATCACTGAGCAAGCCACTTGGTTTAAAAGGGTGATTTCTTCATGAAGGTCTTAAAAACTCACTTGATTTTGATTGGTTTGAGTCTGGGCTCTGAAAGATACCCCAGATATTGGGAATTACCTGGCTTATAATAGTCATAGTAATCTTCTGGTGCACTGTGTTTTCTCAAAGGCTTTCTTTATTTTTTGGCCACACCCATGTTATGTGGGAGTTCCCAGGCCAGGGACAGAACCCGCACCACAGCAGTGACAATGCTGGATCCACAACCTGCTGAGCCTCCAGGGAACTCCTCAAAGACTTCAAGTGTGTGTTCACAGCTGTTCGCCACCAGGCAAATGATCTGAAGATGGGAACATAAGAAAGGAATGAAGAGAAGGATTTGTTTAGAGATTATGGGCCTGAAGTCACAACCTGGCACTATCCCAAGGATTAAGCAGAAACCCAATGACCCATGAACACCACACAAGGATCAAAAAAAGCAGCTGTGAGAACTGCAGAGCCATAGCTGGGAACAATGCTTAATGCCTTAAATTTTGATCACATTAAGCTAGGAGTCTGATAGAAGTGTGTGTGTGGGGGGGCTTGTTAAAAAAGAAATGTCAGGCTCTGTATGGAGTCTCTTGTGCTAAGCCCCACGTCATCAAACCAAGACTTAATACTTAACCTAACTGCGGTGACAACCTCCCCCAGGAATGCTGTCTTCACTGGTCAGTCTGGCATTTTCTGGTCAGCACCAGTGAGGTAATCTGCCATGTAGTCCACTTCAGTCCCTGACAGGTGGGTTACCTAGGCCTGAAAAGTCTGTTCTTTCCCCTCTCCTGCCACAGCAGCCTTCCATGCTGTATAGCTCCCTGGAGCTCTTTGCTACTTACCAGATGGGATGCTGCCCAATTTATGAATCATTTGATAAAGCCAACTGGATCTTTAAAATTTACTCGATTGAATATTTTTTCTTAGAGTATAGTTGATTTACATTGTTGTATCAATTTCTGCTGTACAGCATAGTGACCCAGTCATATATATATATTCTTTTTCTCATACTATCTTTCACCATGTTCTATCCCAAGAGACTGGATAGAGTGCCCTGTGCTGTACAGCGGGGCATCTTGGCTTACCCACTCTAAATGTAATAGTTTGAATCTACCAACCCCAAACTCCCAGTCCATCCCACTCCCTCTCCCCTCTCCTCAGCAACCACAAGTCTGTTCTCTATGTCTCTGAGTCTGTTCCTGTTTCATAGATAGGTTTATTTGCACCATATTTTAGATTCCTCAGGTAAGTGCTATTGAATCTTAATACTTGCACTTCCTCTCTGTGCACGCCTCACCCACACGGCTGGCACACATCTGCCTGAGTGTTTGGGTTCATTCTGTCTTCCTAGTCTATAACTTCCCTCTCCTCTCCAGATATCAAGCTCTTACCAATTCAGCCAGGGCCATGTGACCCCCATCCCCTTTGTGAAGCTTCCTGGTCATTCACAGACACCACTCCTTCTGAATGCCTGTAGGGACTGCTGTCTGCAAACTTGGCACTGCTTGGTTATGAGATCGTTTTTCATGTTATGTCTTACCTTCCTCAGTTAGTCTATAAGTTCCTTGAAGATAAGGACCATTTTTTTGTTTTTTATTTTATTCCTCCATGTGTATATTCATATATACCATACATAGTGCTAAGTAAATATTTGTGACTCAATCCTTTAAACAGGCTAAAGAACATATGATTAGGAATAAACCTAAGTAACGAAATCTGAATTCAGATACAACATGAACATTTCTGCTTCTGGAACTTAAGATTGTGTGTGTGTGCGTGTGTGTGTCACACAGAGAGGTAAAACATTTATAACTTAGGCAAATAGCATGAACTCCCTTGATATAAGAAGCCATCCTACATTTTACCAGAAGTAGTTTGATTAGGCTTTATTAGGTGATCTTTTCAAGGATTTCAATCTAAAGATTTATTTTTACCAAGAATTAGTAATAAGAAAAAGAATTTATTAACAAATGATACTGGTAGTTTGGTTAATAATGAGGAAATTCTTTATTCTACACACTAAAATAAAGTTCAGATAGTTTCAGCAGTTAAATTTTTTTAAACTAGAAAAAAAATATTCAACAAACCTAGGAGAAGACATTTCCTAAATTTAAAACACTAGAAATTACTAGGGGAAAAACCCTCCCAGATTTAATTATAAAAAATTTTAAGATTCTGTTACAAGCTTTGGCATAGAAAAGTAAACCATATTTTTTTTTTTTTTAAAAAAGGACAATCTACAGAATGGGACAAAATAGTTGCAAATGATGCAACTGACAGGGCTTAATCTCTGAAATATATAAAAACTTATACAACTCAATGACAAAAAAACAAACAATCCAAATGAAAAATGGGCAGAAGACCTAAATAGACATTTCTCCAAAGAAGACAGACAGATGGCCAAAAATCACATGAAAAGATGCTTAACATCACTTATTATTAGAGCAATGGAGATCAAAACTACAATGAGGTACCACCTCACACTGGTCAGAATAGGCATCATTAACAAGTCTACAAACAGTAAATGCTGGAGAGGGTGTGGAGAAAAGGGAATACTCTACACTGTTGGTGGGAATGTAAACTGATGCAACCACTATGGAAAACAGTATGGAGGTTCCGTAGAACTATCATATGGTCCAGCAATACAACTCCTGGGCATATACCTGGACAAAACTACAATTCAAAAGATGCATACCCCTATGTTCACAGCAGCACTATTCACAATACCCAATGCATGGAAGCAACCCGAATGTCCATTGACAGATGAATGGATTAAGATGTGGTACATGTACACAATACTACTCAGCCATAAAAAAGAACAAAATAATGCCATTTGCAGCAACATGGATGCAACTATAGATTCTCATACTACGTGAAGTAGGTCAGAAAGAGAAAGGAAAATACCATATGATATCACTTACATGTGGAATATAAAATGTGCCACAAATGAACCTATCTACAAAACAGAAATAGACTCACAGACATGGAGAACAGAGTTGTGCTTGCCAAGAGGGAGGAGGAGGGAATAGGATGGACCGGGAGTTTGGGGTTAGCAGAGGCAAGCTATTACATTTAGAATGGAAAAGCAATGAGGTCCTTCTGTACAGCACAGGGAACTCTATCTCCTGATATACCTGTGCCAGGGAAAGCACATGTCTTTCACTGACAGAAGTAAGAGGGGCAATTTCCTGACTTTCCCTTGAACAAAGACATCTCTGTCTACCAGGAGAGAGAAATGGACAACTGAAACGAAATTGATAAATTCTTTTTTTCTTCCTCCCCTCTCCCCTTTTTTTTTACAGTCACACCTGCAGAATATGGAAGTTCCCAGGCTAGAGGTTGAATCAGAGCTACAGCTGCCAGCCTACACCACAACCACAGCAATGCCAGATCTGAGCCGCATCTGTGACCTACACTGCAACTTGAGGCAACACCGGATCCAGATCCTTAACCCACAGAGTGAGAGCAAGGATTGAACCAATATCTTCACAAAGACCATGCTGGGTTCTTAACCCGCACAGCCACAGTGGGAACTCCCTCAAACTGATAGCTTATTGAAGTTCCAATTTACTGATGATTCCACTGACTCAAAAGATGCCACATCTAGGAATATTTTTCCATTATCAAGTGCCAGAAGTCTAAATACAAAATCGCTGGGGGATGTCAGAGGAAATGATGGAACTTCTGAGGAACTGGATGTCATAGCCACTGCTCATATGTGCCCTCAGGGCACTAGATGTGTCTAATGTAGAGATTTGCCCATTGGTGCAAACTCTGAGTTTTTCTCCACTTGAGGTCAAGACTTTAGGGACTCAGCTATAGTCTCTTCAGTGAAGGAGCAGAGCAGGCTCTTTGTTCCTTGCCAGGAGTGGTACATTCCAGCAGCTCTCTCATCCTACTCAGCCAGCTACAGATCCCAGCAACCCTGTGCAAGCTTACATAGTTTAACCCCTTACACCCTACTATCAAAAAGACTGGAATAGCATACAGTTACTTCCGTAAAATGACAATCCCAGCATGACTCCTCCAACTAGGAAGTCAAAAGCGTCCCAGAGACTTTTTAAATAGATAAGACAGTGAAGGAAAAAGGCAGGCAGGAAGGAATTTTATGGACTGGTATGATCAAAGTCCCCCTAAATCCCCTGGAGGCCAGGCATAGTGGCAACCTGTACAGTCCATTTCAATTCTGACCAGTTCTTTATTACTTAGTGAGCATCCAATTGATAGAAAAGCTGAAATCTATAAATCATCCAATATTCTGGCCACCTGTGAAATTTTTGTAGTTTGGCAAAAGGAAGAATAAAGCCGATGGCAAAATTGAGAAATTTGAATTTTCTTTCTTTTTACAGCCACACCTGTGACATATGGAAGTTTCTGGCTAGGGGTCGAATTGGAGCTGCAGCTGCCGGCCTACACCACAGCCACGGCAACACCAGAGCTGAGCCACATCTGTAACCTATGTTGCAGCTTGTGGCAATACTGGATCCTTAACTCATTGAGTGAGGTCAGGGATCCAACCCACATGCTCAGAAGAATAGTCAAGTTTTTAACTTGCTGAGCTGCAATGGAACTCCAGAAATGTGAATTAGTTAGACATTTGCTTTATCCCCTTGTCTAGTCCCAAATAGCTTTGACCTGTGTATATTAAATGATTATGCAAATATAAAGTATAATACTAACCATGTCTGTGTACACAGTTTGAATCCCACAGATTAATAGATCAACTTCTCCAATAATGAAAAATCAACACACAGAAACTAAGTAGTTGGCACACAGTAACTGTTCAAATGGTTTCTGAGGGAGCTGGAATTTTATGAAAAAGTATATGTGTAATTACATACATACTTTTTCAGGGCAGAGAGTCTATCATCTTTTCAACTGACTCTTAGCCCCAAAAGGTTAGCAACAACCAGACTAGCATACAGCATTTCTTTTCATCTGTATTAAATATTATACACATAATAAAGCACTGGCCTTGTCATTATGTCATTTCCCACTTTTTCTAAATAAACAGCATTGTCCTTGCCATAATCTTAAAGACTATTTAAAGCAATGAAAACAAAGATGTGTAAGTGTTAAATGAGTACATTTATAATGTTCTTGGAATTCCCGTTGTGACTCAGAGGGTTAAGTACCTGACACAGTATCTGTGAAGATGTGGGTTTGATCCCTGACCTCACTCAGTGGATTAAGGATACAGCATTGCTGGATAGGTCACAGATAAGGCTCAGATCCATTGTTGCCATGGCTGTGACATAGGCCAGTAGCTGCAGCTCCAACTTGACCCCTAACCTGGAAACTTCTATACGTCCCAGGTGTGGCCCTAAAAAGATAATGTGAGGAAAAGAATATATATATGTCCTTGTCACTTTGCTGTACAGTAGAAATTGACAGAATACTGTAAATCAACTATAATGGAAAATATAAAAATCATAAAAAAATAAATAAAAAGAGAAAAAATAAAATTAAATTAAATACAATGTCCTTGAGCATTATCATCTATTTGGCTTGAAGAAATAATGTCTAGTTTTCTTAACAGTTTTCTCTTCCTAATGGCATTTCCTTCTAGTGTTCATTTTAGGGAAAAAATATAAATTTTCACAAATATAAACTGTAAGATTTTTAACTTTTTAAAAGCTTCTATCAATCTTCACACTATTTGGGGGATACTAATCCTATTTGCCAGAAAATTCAGATCTTTTTATATATCAAGTGTTTATTTATTTGAAAAATAGGCCATTAAAAGTAACTGGTGAGTACAGAGATGAATTATAAGACACTTATAGGATTTTTTTTTAAAGGAACTTAGATGGCTGGCAGGATAAAGAGAAGAAGCATGATAAAAATCTAAAGAACGAGTGAATATTTGACATTTCAACAGCTTAAGGCCGTATAAATTACTTCCAACCAGAATTATTCATTTAAATTCTAAGCCCTCAAGCAAAATGTCATAAAGGAAGAGAAACCATGAAGTGCCTCTCAGCACTTTACTCTGACCAACAAAGGAGAATTTGGTAGCAACGTGGGAGTGACAGAAATAGGGGAAAGAGACCATGTCACCTTGGAGCTCAGAGAAGAAAGGAATGAAGTGCTGGACATTTCTGAACATACATTCCAGACTGACTTAAAAGCTGACTTCAAAAGTTTCTGGAAGAATAAATACATGCCAACAGACAGAGATGCAAAGAAAAAAAATGACTCATGAAGATCAAAGATCCCAAGCAGTGACATTCTGACTATACATTCAAATGATTCAAATAAAAAATGCTGGGGGGCATGATGGACATCAGGAGACACTAGATTGGCTGTGGGAGGAGCCTCCCGACAAGCTCGGGCTTTTAAAGGACAAGAGTCAAATACAGGGGAACACAAGACAAAAATAAAGGCAAGTATAAACCACAGCACTAACTGTTAGGAATAACTCAGATAAGTCAAAGACCAGAGGGAGCAGGGACTTGAGGACGAGACAACGTTGTTTAAAGCACTTGACGTATGTCAGGTAGTGTAAACCATGAAGTTTGTATCTGTGTTGCCACTTCCTTCATTTTAAAGAGAAGAGGCAGAGATAAGACGGTGGAACAAAAGGACTCGAGCTCACCTCCTCTCAGTAAAGGGAAGAAGACGGCTGCAAAGAGGTAAAGTTATAGCTGTGCTATCATATACCTGTTAAAAAATGGAACAGAGATTTCCACCTAATGAAGGACACGTTCCTTCCTCACGTGTCCTGCATATGGAGGAACATCCTTCACTCCTGGCTTTTCCTCATCTCTCTCAGCCCTCCACTCTGGTGGTGATGGAACACAGCTGATTGGTGCACTTGGAAGGAGAAACCATGCTCACAAGTCTTTCCTTCCCTCTTGCTGCCTGTGCAAGCAATGCTCTCAGATACTCTCAGCCTTTGAGGTAACTTAGAGGGGAAGACCTTGCCCCCTTGGAAGTCTGCAGTAGTCCAGATCAGCCTATGACTGATGGGGAGGGTCTCTCAAATCCTGAGGTGCAGCTCTCACTCACCAGCTGCCAAATATGCCGAATTCCCCCATATCAGTTCTCTTCGTCATGTAGATGATAGTTTTATTTCCCATAGGCCTCATTTTTGGGTGGTCCTTTTCTTAGTTGGTTCAGAATAGAGGTTTTTCTACAAAGCACTGTTCTTATGACCTCAAGTTTGAGCCCTAACCACTTAGCAATGACATTTCACTTACGTTTTTGTGTAAGATGAGATAAGGCTTACAGACGGCATAGAGCACTGTCACTTTGTGACTATCTTTCTCAGGAAATGAAATATTTTTCTAAATTAGAAATGGCAAAACATGATTAAGAGGAAATTGGAAATCAAGACAAGAGGGGGATGGTAGAAGAACACATAAAATTTTTTTAATAAAGTCCATTCTTCAAACCCAGAAAAATGATATTGCAGCAAGATTAAATGGCTTAGGTTACCACCACAGAGCTATTTTCAGTAATAGTTGAGAAGTTATAGAGTATGGAAAAATGTGCCCAGAAGACTAGAGATTTTTTTTTTGTCAATTATGTCTCAATAAAGCTGGGAAAAATAAAAAGTAAATACAGTCTTTAAGTAACATTAAAAGAAGAGAAAGCCCCAAATCATGGCAGAAACATTCCCAGTGCACACTTCAACAGTCAAAGCGCATTTGAATTTTGGGTGAGAGTCAGGATTCTGCATGTTAAGAGAGCTACGGATAAGGAGAACATTCAGAAAGCATTGAAGAAAGTGAAGATCCTGGATGTCATGTCAATTAGAAAAAGATTGGGAAGCTTGGAATTTTAGTTTGGATAAGAACAGACAGCGATAAATATGGAGAGTGAATTTAGAGAGTGACTTTAGATCTATTTAGTTGTTTGGGGCTTTAGATTTTTCTTGTGTAAAATGAAGGGGCTTGAAACTGATGAGGTCTTTAGGATCCTAATCTCTCAAATTCTGTGCTTCTTCTGCACAAACACAGAGTCATAGTTTATTATATAATCCAGTAATCCCACTTCTGAGCATAAATGCGGAAAAGAAGAAAACTCTAATTTGAAAAGATATATGGACCCAATGTTCACAGCAACTCTCTTCAATATCTTGTAATAACCTATAGTGGAAAAGAATCTGAAAAAGAACATGTATATATATGAATCACTTTGCTTTGTATATATATATGTGTGTGTATGTATACATACGAATCACTTTGCATTACACCTGAAACATTATAAATCAACTATACTTCAATAAAAAAGCAAATAAAAAAGCTAAATAAAATGTACCAAAAAAAGTCATAATAAAGGACCAAAGAATCTGATGCCTCTTACTTAAAAAGACAGAATCAGGGTCAATGGGTAACTGTTACAAAGAGGCAAATTTTAAACTAAATATGAAAGACTATTCTAACAATTATATGTACCCTAAAAGAATAGGGTGTCCACAGCTAGTTAGTAGACTGACAATGGAGAGATCAAAGGATAATGATGGTAATGGTGATGTTTGTTATATTTGTATTTAATTGTTACCATTATCAGGACAATGCACTAAGTGTCTATTCTTAACACACAGGCTCTGGTACCAGCACCTGACATACTTTATTCCACATATGGATGAACTTCTGTCAGGACTGCCGAGATGGAAAGGTCTTCAGTGGATGGAGAGATGGTCTAGACCAGGGGTTCTCAAATTTTGGAGGAGTTGGTCAAACAGATTGCTGGGACTGAGTCTTAAGGTTTGGGTTAGGTCCTCAGAATTCACATTTTTAATAAGCTCTCAGATTAATACTGATGCTGCTAGTTCAGGAACCACACTTGGAGAACCTCTGGTCTAGATTACTTCCAACTTTCATCTCAATGCTAAGACTTTAAGTTTTGATAACTATCTTAACATTTTTTCATGGGAAACAGAGAGATACCCATTCCTCCCAGAACAAGACCTTAAAACAATACAATCTTTAAAAAATCAATCAGGTCACTGAAAGATTTTTAAAAAACCCACCTTTCCCTCACTTCTTTATTTCTTAAAATGCTATTTTTGTTTTAAGTAGAGTTAAAATACTAAATCAGCAGAAGAAAAAGAAAACTTTTCTTTCTTTGCCTTGGGTCTTCATTATTATACAATTTCAGACATTTATTATTGTTATCTCCCAGGAACTGAAATTAAAAAAAAAAACAAAAAACTTACACTATAAAAGAAATCATTCCCAGTACTATGTAAAGAGAGTGTTGTTAAAGTGCTTTGAAATTCTGGGAAGATAAACTTTATGGCTGGTGGTGAGTATGGGAGTATTTGAAAATGGTGTGTGTGTGTGTGTGTGTGTGTGTGTGAATGAGTGCATATATCCCATAGAATAGTAAAATTTCACCCCTCATTGCTTCAGGTGACTTTTCTCGGCTATTTTTAATACTTTTCATTATTTGGATTTGCAGCACCCCAGGGGTCTTTAGCTATTTTAAGAGGTGTCATGAAATTCTGAAAAGTTTCTCAAAATAACACTTTAAGTCACTTCAATTGAAAAAGTACATATTTTCTGTTGAGAAATTTCCCAGATTGGTGAAAGGGACAAAGAAGGATGTTTAGAACTGAAATAAACAAACAAAAAAAACCCCTGGAAATTGCCGGTATGGATTTACATTTCCATTCTGTGCTGGTTCCCAAATGAAATGCAAAGTGGTTGTAGTCTGTGTCCATTGAGATATGGCATCTAAATCAAACAACAAACAAATGCCCCACATATTTTGAAATAAAAAGAATTTTTTTTGGACTATTCGTAATTATCTCATTAACAGATTATCTGGAATGACTAAAAGCCAAGATTTTTTTTCTTTTCGAGACTATTTTTGTACTTAGAGGTGCTGAGCTGTTTTCCCAATGCCCTAAAAATTTCATTCAATTAATGTTAAAGGTGCCACTAAAAGGTGCTGGAAGGTTGTTCACGGTACTTTCACAAAGGAAAGTTTTCATCTCAAATCATGCAGCTTTTTCTTTTCTTTTCTCATCTTTTCTTTCCTTCCTCCTTTTCTTTCTTTTTTTGTCTTTTGACTTTTTAGGGCCACACCCATGGCATTTGGAGGTGCCCAGGCTAGGGGGTGAATCAGAGCTGTACCTGCTGGCCTATACCACACCCACAGCAACATGGAATCCTTAACCACAAGTTTGTTTTCTATGAGTCTGTTTCTGTTTTGTAAACAAGTTCATTTGTACCATATTTTAGATTTCCTGTACACATATGGTATTTGTCTTTGTCTCACTTGCTTCACTTAGTATGATCATCTCTAGGTCTATCCACATTGCATACAGTTTCCTCTTAAAACTATTCTCAGAGCTGGGGTGAGGAGACAGAGAGGGTTTTACATTCGAAAGGGCATCTGGGCCACTAGGTAAAAAGAGAAAGCTGAGCACTTAATGTTGTAATTACATCAAAAAATTGATTTTAAAAACAAAAAAGCCCCTGCTAATTGTCTGTATATGAGAAAGAGATGAGGGCCCACAGGCTTTTCAAACCCCAAGCACACTTGCTCTACAAAGAGCCACAGATGGGCCGGGGGAGATATCAGCTGTGGACAGGCTTTGGGCTCTGATTGGACAGAGCATTAGCAAAGGACTGGATGCATATTTTAGCACCAGCTCTGGAGCTTTCTCTGTTCCTCAGGTCCGCTTCCTATAACTCAGATTCTAAGATGCTCACTGGACTCATCATGTCTGCCCAGTTCTTGCTACTCCAGTATTTCTCACCCTTTAAACCGATGCCAACTTTTCATCAATATAAACATCTCATTCACACCTCCCCCAGAAATCCTAACACGGTCCTCAGGATTAGGGGAGGGAAAACTCCAGCTGGGAGTATTTTCTTTGTAACCTAGCAGCAAAAAGGGTGTTGTGTTTTGTTTTCTGAAGTTGGCACT
Organism: Phacochoerus africanus; assembly: GCF_016906955.1. Lineage (NCBI taxonomy): Eukaryota > Metazoa > Chordata > Mammalia > Artiodactyla > Suidae > Phacochoerus > Phacochoerus africanus. The sequence continues at coordinate 83,692,113 of NC_062545.1, read as the reverse complement.
ATAAAAACAATAATTTTGTTATATTTTTATAAAATAAAAATAAATTACAAGATCGATTAAGTCATCTCAGATTTTTTACTTGCCTCCCCTGCGCCAATCCCTACCTCCCAAAGTTTCTTACAGCCCTTTCCTCCAGCTGAGAATTGATGCTCTAATCTCTATGTCATGCCCAGGATTGGCTATATAACTTTGGGGTCCAGTGCAAAATGAATATGCAGGATTCCTGGTTCAAAAATTATTGAGAATTTCAAGATACTAACTGCAGAACATTAACCAAGGTGGGGCCTTTCTAAGCTTGGGGTCTTGAGTGACTGCATAGATCCCATGCCATGAAGTTGGCTGTGATCCTGGCTTTTCAGCTTCTGCTACTCCTGTGACTGACTCTCTCACTGTGACTCCTGAGAGTTGCAACTTGATTGGCTGAGATAAGCATTTCATTCCAGAAGATGTCACAGGTTGCTGGTAAGCTTTCTCACTGGTGGGCCCTTGGTTAGTTAAATCTACCAGGACCAAGCTTCTGGGTGTAACCAGAATGAGGGGGTTGGGATGGGGGTAGAGGATGGATATCCTAGCACAGAACGTGGGCCCCAGGGTCAGCGGGCAGGAAAGTTTTCCTAAGGAGGGGATGTGAGTGGGCAGGCAATCCTTAACACCATTGGAACAAAATATAAAAACATGAATTCCTACTTGGAGCCTGAAGCCAGTGGATATAACATGGAGTCATAATATTTCAGAGGCTAGTTACCGAGGGAAATGAGATAGTGGCTTAAACCAATGGGATGTAAAGCCCTAATAATTGTTATTGCAACTAAGGGAGCTTGTACAAAGTGGAACCTGATTAAATACATTAAAAACGTATGTGTGTAACACATAGGTTGTCAGGCTGTTGACTTTGTGGTTATATACCCAGGGTGAGTATTACTGCGACCTAAACACAGACTCCATGGACCCAGAACAGACACACACCAGGGGCTGCATCTGGGTTCAGCTATACAGAGGAATTGGTACTTACAATGGGAGCCAAGAGACAATCTATTAATAGACTGTGGCTGGTGATATTTCTAATCTGTTGATGAGAGAACATGCTTCCTTTCTAAATTTTCTAAATTCTTTCCAGAGAAAGGTTTAAGCTGCCCTTGATTCTGTCAGTAACTGGGAATGATCGTCCCACTCTGGTTATATCACTATGATCACACTGGCTCCTCTTCTGGGCTTAGAAAACTCATTCTCATATTTTTTCTCTAAGGGTTTTTAAAATCTAATCAATGACCGCCTTCCAATTTACTGAATTGTGTCTTCCTTTTTTTTCCCTTCTCTTTTTCTTTTTTGGCCACCTTGTGGCATATGGAGTTCCCAGGCTAGGGATCAGATCTGAGCTACAGTGGCGACCTAAGCCACAGCTCCGGCAGCACCAGATCCTTAACCCATTGTGCCTGGTTGGGATTGAACCTGCATCCTGGCACTGCAGAGACACCACTGATCTCATTGCACCACAGTGGGAATTCCTTAGTGATGGATTTTTAACTCCGGGTCCTATCTTTTGTCATTATCTTCCCCTTTCTTTTCATCTCATTTAAGCTAAATTTAATAATCTACACAAGAATGTAAGTGGATCACATGCAGGATTTTGAAACATGAAGGATGCTGAATTCCAACAATATCAGTAAATTTCACTGTTCAGGAATTTTTCCCCTGTGTATATGTGTGCATGTGAGTGTATTTAAAGAATACTTAGATTGATAACATAAGGAAAAAGTCATAAGGAAAAAGTTCAAATTGCCTATGCCAAGTAATGCCAAGTAGAAATTTCCACACAGTCCTCCATGACACATGATTCTCACCAAATGGCTTATTACAAAGAAACTTGCACATTATTCAATTCTGAAGAAGAATTAGGAAAGTAGAAGTCTAAATAGCAGTGCTTTGGAAGAACAACAACAAAAAAAAGGTCCATGCTAGAGCATTTGAGCAGGTAAGGGTTTTGCACCCAAAGTCCCATGCAGAGTGGGCTTTCTTCTGAATACTCCAATTATGAGCAGGTGGCTACACTTAACCTTCCCAATGACTTACACTTGCCAGAAATACTACACTTTGGATGCAGATCATATTAGCTGTTACAATAGGCTTCCAGAGACTGAGGGTAACTCCAAGTGAAAAAGATCTTACCACTCAACTTTCTAAGTCAACTATACTCCAATAAAATTTATTTATTTTATTTTATTATTTATTTATTTTTGCCTTTTCTAGGGCTGCTCCTGTGGCATAGGGAGGTTTCCAGGCTAGGGGTCCAATCGGAGCTGTAGCTTTCAGCCTACACCAGAGCCACAGCAACGCGGGATCTGAGCCGTATCTGTGACCTACACCACAGCTCATGGCAACACTGGATCCTTAACCCACTGAGCGAGGCAGGGATCGAACCTGCAACCTCATGTTTCCTAGTCGGATTCGTTAACCACTGAGCTACGACAGGAACTCCCAATAAAATTTATTTTTAAAAAAGGAAACTCCCTCCTCTTTCTCTTTGAATGTCAGCTACTGCACAGACACAAAAATCATGCACTTAGAGAAAATGGAATTATAAACAGCCTTAGGCTGTTACTCTTTCCCTCCCACTCTTCAAAAATTATTTGGGGTACAACACTCTAGGACAAGGAGAATGCATAAGAAAAGCAAGATTTCAAAAATGTGGTAGGGAGTGTATCAAAATGTCTCAAACAGTTCTTAGCGTGGGTGCAGAACTATTACCTCACAGACGTTCTCATACTCTGAGGGGTTCATTGGGAGAGCATATCATCACAGAGTTTAAAAGCCCTTAATCTCATGAAGGACAAATCTAAATATATTTACTATTAAAAGAATGGGTCTCTTCTTTCATCATGTAGGTGAAAGCTCATGGAGCCACATTTTAACTGTGAGTTTGTTAAGGAAGAGTGAGAAACAACTTTCCTGGATGCCCAGATTGGGACCAGTGAAATCTTGAGCAACTTCAAGACCTTCCCATTTTGAATTTTGCATAGAATTGGTAGATCCCTGATTCTATGGTGATCAGAAATTCATCTTGGACTATGTCTAATACGACCAGATGTTCCACTTTCCTGGGACAGTCATGGTTTGTGCCTGATGTCTTGGTATCTCATTTGATTTTGCCTTAGTCCAGAATGCATTGAAAGGTTTTTAATGATACATTATTATTTTTGATAATAGTTGCATGAAAATTAGCCAGAGTTTGATAGACCTCCAGTTTGCACTTCCAGTTTGCGTCTGATAACCATCTCGTCCTGTAGCACGTAAAATATCCATGTTGTAATCATAGTTCACACTTAACATGTGGTTAAATCTGAAGGATGACAAGTGATATTTCATCTCTCCTTAGCTGACCCTTTCTCCAGCAGAATGTATCAGCTATATATTACTACATACTAAACTATTCCAAATTTAATGGCTTGAAATAACAATGGTTTATTATTTTTCACAACTGTGAATTGACTGGGTGGTTCATCTGCTCATCTCATCTGGGTTTACCCTTGTGGCTGCATTTACTTGGTGGCTGGGCTTGGTAAGGAAGTCCAGGATGACCTCACTCATACGTCTGGGCCTTCGGTGATGGCTGTCATCTGGCATGCTTTGGTACTCCTCCATGTGGCCTCTAGTTTGGACTTCTTCATAGCATGATGGTTTCAACATTCTAGGGTCAAAGCTGCAGGACTTCCCCATTAAGGCTTAGGCTCTAGAATGCACTCAACATCAGTTCTACCCCACTCTCTTGGTTAAATCAAGATATAAAGTCAACCCAAGATTTAAGCATAAAATTAGATTCCATCTCTTGGGGGAAGGCTGATAACATTCCATTATTGAAGAGCATTTACAAGGAAAGGCAGGCTTTACTGAGGCTGTTACTATAATAATCATAATCTATCACATCTTACTTCAAAGGATAGCATGCACATCACTTTCTGATAAATTGAAGTACTGTTAGATACAAGTAGTTGGGGACACTGACATCATTCTGTTCTCTAGTGATAGAGGTAGGAGTATTTGATACTGTTAACCCTACTGGTTATACCTTGTTATACCTTGTTATACCTTGTCCTACTCTGAGTTCTCTGAGATGCACAAAGCTCTTGGATCTCCATCCAGCAGGGTTGCTGACAAACATGGGAAAAATAATATGTGTAGAAAATAGAGATTGAGCAATTCTACAACTATTTATTGTATTTTTGGTAATGTTTTTTTCTTTTGCAATAAATTATTTAAGAAGCAAGAGCTTTTAATTCAAGAGTATGAGATAGCTTTCCGTTTCTTCAAATCATTTTCAATTTCCTTTATTAATGTTTTATTGTTCTCAGCATAAAAGTCTTTCACCTCCTTTTTCAGGTTTATTCCTAGGTATTTTTTTAATGTGATTTTAAAAGGGGCTGTTTTTTTACTTTCCCTTTCTGATATTTCATTATTAGTATAAAGAAATGCAACAGATTTCTCTCTACTATCCTGCTACCTTGCTGAATTCCTTTATCAGATATAGTAATTCTTGTGTGGAGTCCTTAGGGTTTTCTATATATAGCATCATTATCATCTGCATATAATGACAGTTTTACCTCTTCCTTACCAATTTGGGTACCTTTTATTTCATTTTCATACCTGACTGCTGTGGCTAGGACCTCTAATATTGAGTAGAAGTAGTGAGAGTGGAAAATCCTTGTCTTGCTCCAGATTTTAGCCAGAAGGTTTTCAGCTTTTCATCACTGAGTATTATATTGGCTGTGGGTTTGTCATAAATAGCTTTTGTTATGTTGAGATATTTTCTCTCTGTACCCACTTTGTTAAGAGCTTTTTAATCATGAATGGATGTCAAATTTTATCAAATGCCTTTTCCGCACCTGTTGAGATCATCATGAAGTTTTTATCTTTTCTTTTGTTGATATGATGGATTCGAGTATCTTGAACCATCCTTGTGACTTTGAGATGAATCTAACTCCATTGTGGTGCATGGTCTTTTTTATGTGTTGTTGGATTTGTTTTGCTAATACTTTGTTGAGAATTTCTGAATCTATAGTCATCAAAGATATTGGCCTATGATTTTTTTTTTTTTTGGTAATGTCTTTGTCTAGTTTTGATATCAGGGTGATGGTGGCTTCATAGAATATCTTTGGGAGTGTTTCCTCCTCTTCAAACTTTTGGAAGTGTTTGAGAAGGACTGGTATAAGTCATTCTTTGCATGTTTGGTAGAATTCTCTAGTGACATCATCTGGTCCTGGAGCTTTGTTTGCCAGGAGTTTTTAACAGATTCTATTCCACTGCTAGTGACTGGTCTGTTCAAATTATCTATATCTTTCTTTTTTCTTTTTTTTTTGTCTTTTTGCCATTTCTTGGGCCGCTCCATGGCATATGGAGGTTCCCAGGCTAGGGGTCTAATAGGAGCTGTAGCTGCCAGCCACAGCCACAGCCACAGCAACGTGGGATCCAAGCCACGTCTGCAACCTACACCACAGTTCACGGCAATGCCAGATACTTAACCCACTGAGCAAAGCCAGGGATCAAACTCACAACCTCATGGTTCCTAGTCGGATTCATTAACCACTGAACCACGACAGGAACTCCTTATCTATGTCTTCTTGATTCAGTTTTGGTGGTCTGTATGTTTCTAGAAACTTGTCTATTTCTTCTAGGTTGTCCAATTTGTTGGCATATAATTTTTCATGGTATTCTTTAATGGTTTTTTGTATTTCTATGGTATCAGTTATTATTTAATCCTCTTTCATTTCTTATTTTGTTTATTTGGGTCATCTCTTTTTTCTTGGTGGTGGGCCTGGCTAGGGATTTGTTGATTTTTTTTGCCTTTTCAAAGAACTAGTTCTTGGTTTTAATGATTTTTTTATATTCTTTTTTAATCTCTATGTTTAGAGATTATATTTCCCCTGTGATCTTTATTGTTTCCTTCCTTCTGTTGACTTTAGGTTTTATTTGTTCTTCTTTTTTAAAATATTTTAGGTGGTAGTTTAGGCTGTTTGAGATTTTTCTTTTTCTTTTCTTTTCTTTTCTTTTTTTTGATATAGGCCTGTATTGCTATGAACTTCATTGTAAGGACTGCTTTTTCTGCAGGCCATAGATTTTGTACTGTTGTGTTTTCATTGTAATTTATCTCAAGATATATATATATATATTGTCTTTTGAGGGCCACACCCTTGGCATATGGAGGTTCCCAGGCTAGGGGTCAAATTGGAGGTGAAGCTGCTAGCCTGTGCCACAGCCACAGCAATATGGGATCCCAACTGCACCTGTGACCTACACCACAGCTCACGGCAATGCTGGATCCTTAACCAATGAATCAAGGCCAGAGACTGAGCCTGCATCCTCATGGATACTAGTCAGATTTGTTTCTGATGAGCCATGACAGGAACTTCTCTCAAGGTATTTCTAAATTTCCTCTTTGATTTCATTGTTGACTCATTGGTTTTTTAGTAGAATGTTTTTTAGTCTCCTTGTGATTTTTTCTTTTTCAATTTCTTTTTCTGTTCATGCCTCTATGGTCAGAGAAGATAACTGAAATAATTTCTAGCCTCTCAAATTTGTTGAGGCTTGTTTTGTGCCCCAGGATGTAGTCAGTCCTAGAGAATGTTCCATATGCACTGGAAAAGAATGAAGAATGTGTATTCTGGCTTTTTTTTTTGGATGTATTATTTTAAAAATATCAATTAAATCTAATTGTTCTATTGTATCTTTTAGGATCTCTGTTGTCTTATTGATCTTCTGTCTAGAATATCTGTCCATTGATGTGAGTGTGGTATTAAAGTCTCCTACTATTATTGTATTCCCATCAATTTTTCCCTTTATGTCTGTTAGAGTTTATTTTATGTATTTAGGTTCTTCTATATTGAGCGTAGGTATCTTAATGAGTGTAATATCTTCTTGTATTGTTCTTTTTGTCATTATATAATGTCCTTCTTTATCATTCTTTATGGCCTTTGTTTTAAAGTCTATTTTGTCTGATATGAATGTTGCTATTCCTACTTTGCCATTTTGTTTGCATGGAATATCTTTTTCCATTCCTGTACTTTCTATGTGTGTCTGTTGCCCTAAATTGGGTATATTTTAGGTAGCATATTATAGGATCTTATTTTATTATCCAATATGCTACTCTATGCTTTTTATTGGAGCATTCGGTCCATTGACATTTCAGGTAATTATTGGTAGATATGTATTTACTGCCATTTTAAACCTTGTTTTCTAGTTGATTTTGTATTTCTTCCTGGTTTCTTTCTTTTCCTTTTTGTTTTTCCTTTTATGGTTTGATTGTCTTCTTTTGTATTGTGCTTGTGTTTTCATCTTTTTGATTTTTGTGAATCTATTGTGTGTGTTTTGATTTGTGGAAAAATTAATATTGTAAAAATGGCCATACTACTCAAAACAATTTGCAGATTTAATGCAATCCCTATTAAATTACCCATGACATTTTTCACAGAATGAAAACAAAAAATCCTAAAAATTATGGAACTATAAAAGACCCAGATGCCAAAGTAATCCTGAGGAAAAAGAACAAATCTGGAGGCATAACTTTCCCAGGCTTCAGATAATACTGCAAAGCTAGAGTAATCAAAACAGCATGGTATTGGCACACACACACACACACAACATTTGAATCAATGGAACAGAATAGAGAGCCCAGAAATAAACACACACACCTACAGTCAATTAACATTCAATAAAGGATGCAAGAATATACAATAAAGAAAAAAAGTCTCTTCAGCAAGAGGTATTGGGAAAGCTGGACAGCTACTTGTAAATCAATGAAGTTCACAAACTCCCTCACACCCTACAAAAAATGAACTCAAAATGGCTTACAGATTAAAATATAAAACTTAACTCCATAAAACTCTTAGAAAAGAATATAGGCAAAACATTCTATGACATGAATCATACCAATATTTTCTTATGTCAGTCTCCAAGGCAAAAGAAATAAAAGCAAAAATAAATGGGCTAATCAAACTTTTAAGTTTTTGCACAAAAAGGAAACCATAAACAAAACAAAAAGACAACCTATGGACTGAGGGGGAAATATTTTCAAATGATGTGACCAACCAAGGCTTAATTTTCAAAATATAAATATAACTCATATAACTTAAGAACAGCAATGACACAACCCAATCAAAAAGTGGGCAGAAGACCTAAGCAGACATTTCTTCCGAGAAGACGCACAGATGACTAATAAGCCCATGAAAAGATGCTAAACATTACTAATTACTAGAGAAATGCAAATCAAAAATAAAATGAGGTATTATCTCACACCAGTCAGAAAGGACATCATTAAAAATTCTGCAAATAATAAATGCTCCTACCCTATTTTTGGGCATATAAATTAGTTCAGCCACTCCGGAAAACATTATGGAGGCTCCTTAAAAAACTAAAAATAGTGTTACCATATGATACAGCTATCCCACTTCTGGGCATATATCTGGATAAAATTATAATCCAAAAAGATACATGCATTCCAGTGTCCACTGTAGCATTATGTATAATAGCCAAGACATGGAAGCAACCTAAATGTCTATTAACAGTTGAATGGATAAAGAAGATGTGGTATATACACAATGGACTCCTACTCAGCCATAAAAAAGAATGAAATAATCCCATTTTCAGCAACATGGATGGACCTAGAGATTATCACACTAAGTAAAAAAACAAATACCATATGATATTACCTGTATGTGGAATCAAAAATATGACACAAATGAATTTACAAAACAGAAACAGACTCATGGATGTAGAAAACAAACTTATGGTTGCCAAAAAGGAAAGAGAGTTGGGGAGGCATAAATTAGGAGCTTGGGATTAGCAGATATAAACCACTGTATATAAAATAGACAACAAGGTCCTACTGAATAGCACAGGGAGCTATATTCAATATTCTGTAATAAACCACAATGGAAAGAATATAAAGATATATATGTGTGTGTATTATAGAATCACCTAAAAAAAATAAGCAAGGAGACTTTTAAAAGTTCTTGGCCATGATGAACATGTAACTTGCACAAAATACTTATTAACATTTAACATCATTGGAGCCACAGTAACATCGCTATTTAAAAACTAGAGGAAAAATGTGTGATGATGAAGCATCAGTATCTACCTGAAAATTACTAGTATTTTAGAAATACTATGCCCAGAAATAATGATTTATAATCTAATTTATGGAATTTCAAGGTATTTTGGAGTTTCATTCTATCAAAAATAAATCTCACTACTATAAACGGGAATCACTTAAAAAGTTTGTTATTGAAGATAACATTCATTGCTTTTCCTGTGAGAATACAAATGCAAATTTTGGTGAATAAAGCATCATAGAAAAAAAACAATATTTTTACTAAATTAAGAAATCATAGATCAGAAAGAGTTGGAATGGGGGTGTAGTTTCAGAGCTGATGTTGAAAAAATTTAGCTTGGTAATATGCAATTTCTTTTTTGGCTGCCCATCATAAATTAGATTTTTAAAATACTTGATCTTTAAAATAATTTACTCTTTAAGTCAACCTACTATTTTACAATGATACTGTACCTTTTTGAAAATATCCTCTGTATTAATTAGTTACATTGCATTTATCTATTATTATTTTTTTTTGTCTTTTTGTCTTTTCTAGGGCCACACCCATGGCATGTGGAGGTTCCCAAGCTAGCAGTTGAATCGGAGCTGTAGCCGCGGGCCTACACCAGAGCCACAGCAACGCGGGATCTGAGCAGAGTCTGCAACCTACACCACAGCTCATGGCAAAGCCAAATCCTTGACCCACTGAGCAAGGTCAGGGATTGAACCCGCAACCTCATGGTTCCTAGTCAGATTCATTAATCACCGAGCCATGACAGGAACTCCTAGTTACATTACATTTAAAATCAGCTAGACATCTTTATTCAAATCATCAACAAATGAAGTAAATAAAACTTAAGACTTTTGAAGCTTTCACCATATTTTAGTTAATAAAAACAAAATTTGTAAACAGGACACATGTAAATATACCCTACAAAAGCAATAAAGAAAATGAACTAATTAATCTAAGCTCTAATACTGTACAAGATATAATTTTGAAATTACATAATTTTACTTTGTAATATTTTGACTTAAAATTTTGATGTAGCTTATATTTTGATTATATAAATATATATCATGCACTAAATAAAATAAAATTAAAAAGATAATATGTTTGGCAAAACTTTCAAATAATTAATGAGTAGAAGCAACTTATGAGTTTTGTCTTATAAGAATATTGAGAAGCAAGCTACTCTATGAAGGCAAAAAGACAGTATATGTGGAAATATTCTGACACTTAATGTAAAAAAATAATTGTTATCATTCATTTGACAGAATTTTCTCTCTCTCTCTTTTATTTTTTTTTTAGGGTCACACCTGTGGCATATAGGAGTTCTCAGGCTAGAAGTTGAATCAGAGCTGTAGCTGCCAGCTTATGTCACAGCCACAGCAATGCCAGATCTGAACTGTGTCTGTGACCTACACCACAGCTCATAGCAATGCCAGATCCTTAAACCACTGAGTCAGGCCAGGGATCAAACCCGCATCCACATAGATACTAGTTGGGTTCATAACCCACTGGACCACAACAGGATCCCTCCAGAATTTTCTCTAAATTTATTAGTTATATCAGCACCTGAAAAAAGTATTTTCTTTATTGAAAAATTATGGTCTAGAGTGAAGAATCAATTGAAGATAAAATTAGCCATAATTTGAAACTCTGAAGATGTTTCTGATATTTTTATGAAAAAAAAGAGTATTCTGAAAAAAGTATTTTTTTTAGAAAATGCTACTAAAAAGAATTTTTTTTAATTATGTAAATTCATGATAAGTATTACTATCTACTTTTGTATTTTTTTGGGTACATCTGTGGCACATGGAAGTTCCCAGGCCTAGGATCAAATCTGAGCTGCAGCTGTGATCTACACCATGACATACACAACTATAGCAATACTGGATCCTTAACCCACTGCTCCAGGCTGGGGATCAAGTACACACCACTGCATAGACAATGCTGAATCACTAACCTACTGTGCCACAGCAGGAACTCCTACTTTTGTATTTTTAATGTTCAGGTAATTTATATAAAGAGGTCTTTTGAAATTTTTGTTCAATGAATACTGGTATAATAAATACTATTTTTATGTGATTTATAAATTTTAAATTATAGAGTGAATTGAATAATAAACTTTTGTCTTTTTAAGGCTGCGCCATGGCATATGGAGGTTCCCAAGCTAGGGGTCTAATTGGAGCTACAGCTGTTGGCCTATGCCACAGCCACAGCAACGCCAGATCTGAGCTGTGTCTGCAACCTACACCACAGCTCACAGCAATGCTGAATCCTTAACCCACTGAGTGAGGCCAGGAATTGAACCTGCAATTTCATGGTTCCTAGTCGGATTTGTTTCTGCTGCACCAGGAAGGGAACTCCTAAATATAACTATTATAACACATAATAAAATATTAATTTAGTGTTAAATATATTAACATTTTTATAGCTACAAAATATAGTTCATATATGTTTATATATACATGAAATATTTCAAAAATATTTTAAATATAGACATTTTATAGATCTAGTGAAATGAAATTTTTGTTCAACACATAAATATTATAAAAATAATGTATTTTCAATTATTTTTATTGATCCATTTGAATATAAAACATGTTCTTGTTTTAGGTAATGAACTAGTCACTTTACCTATGGTTCTTTTGACCTTGGTCTAGGGCCATCTTCACTCTCTCCCTCTGTGTACCTCTAAAAATGAATTCCTATTTCAGGAAATTACTAAGAGATTGTTTCCTACAGAACTCAACCAGTTTTCATATTTATAATCTGACAAACCCAAACTTCTCCTGCTTCGAGTATTAGTGTTAGTAGCATCAAGTGTTAGTAGCATGCAATTGTCTCCAAGGTAAAAAATGATGTGAAGTGTTGGTATTCTATGGTAATGCATTAACAATCATACTTTGCAAAGCAAAAACCATTATTTGTGATTCTAGGTATTGTTTTATAAAACTTTCTGGGATACAAGAAATTATATCTTTGGAACATAGGCATCAATGTAACACTGTTAAAAATCTGGCAGACTGCCCAATGGATCATTAGTATTTATAAGGTATGTGATTTCTATGATAGTTTCCAAAGAGCTCTAAGTGATTTTACATTTGTTAGGTTATTTATCCTCATCACTCCTAGTGAAGTATATTTTAAAGCTCATTTTAAAGTATATTTAAAGCTAATATTGCCTAAAGAACATATTTATTTTTTTTAATTTTATTTTTTTTTTCATTTTATTTTTTTTCCACTGTACAGCATGGGGACAAAGTTACACATACATGTATACATAATTTTTCCTCCCATTGTCATGTTGCAATGTAAGTATCTAGACAGTTCTCAGGGCTACACAGCAGGATCTCATTGTAAATCCATTCCAAGAACAATAGTTTTCATCCATTAACCCCAAGCTCCCGATCCCTCCCACTCCCTCCCCCTCCCCCCAGGCAACCATGAGTCTATTCTCCAAGTCCATGATTTTCTTTTCTGTGGAAAGGTTCGTTTGTGCCATATATTAGATTCCAGTTATAAGTGATATCATATGGTATTTGTCTTTCTGACTTATTTCACTCAGTATGAGAGTCTCTAGTTCCATCCATGTTGCTGCAAATGACATTATGTCATTCTTTTTTATGGCTGAGTAGTATTCCATTGTGTAAATGTACCACATCTTCCAAATCCAGTTGTCTGTCGATGGACATTTGTGTTGTTTCCATGTCTTGGCTATTGTGAATAGTGCTACAATGAACATGTCTTTTTTAAGGAAATTTTTGTCAGGATGTATGCCCAAGAGTAGGATTGCTGGGTCATATGGAAGTTCTATGTATAGATTTCTAAAGTACTTCCATACTGTTCTCCATAGTGGCTATACCAGCTTACATTCCCACCAACAGTGCAGGAGGGTTCCCTTTTCTCCACATCCCCTCCAGCACTTGTTATTTGTGAACTTATTAATGATGGCCATTCTGACTGGTGTGAGGTGGTCTCTCATGGTAGTTTTGATTTGCAAACACATTTATTTTTGACACCAGGAACAGTCTACCCTCTAAGTGCCTTAATTTTTATTCAAGGTATTCATTAATTACATGAAGAAATACTCAGGACTTCAATTATATAAGCATTACTCTTTGTGCTGCAAAATACAGAATGAATCTAAAACTGAATAAAACCTAGAAGGGTTTATAATCTCATGGGAGAGACAGGGCCTCTACTTTGATTGCTATAGTATTGGTTAGAAGTGGAAAGGAGGCAGATGCAAAGAACAGATGAAACACTGTGGAAGTTGAGGTGATGAAGCGCTCACTACAGCTTGAGAAATAAATGGAAAGTCAAATTCATGAATTCCTCTCTTCCTAATCCATCCCTGCACTTACCTGTGAATCCCTTAGGAGAATTTTGGGGATAAAAATCATAGAAGATACATTTTAAATTGTTCTAAACAGTAAGAGGATTTGTCAGCTCGAATAACAAGTACTGGGGTAGGGATGCTCCAGAAGTGATTGATAGAGTGGCCCATCCCTTTATCTTACCACTTCCACTTTTTTTTCTCCTTTTTGGCCACATTCGCAGCATATGGAAATTCCTTCAATGCACAGCTGGTGAAAACGGGGTATCAGCTGGGCTGGGGATGGAACTGGGCCACCAGAGAGATAAGACTGGTCATTAACCTACTGTGCCACAGTGTGAATTCCTTACTTCTCCTTCTCAGCACATCACTAGGCATCCCCTTCTAATCCCAAGATGACTGCAGCAGATTCAAGCACCCTGTTTTTTCACACCAACTTCTGAAGGCAGGAACAGAGACTTTCTCCCTTGTGTTTCTTTATAAGAATAGCTCTTTCACGGCTTACTCTCTAGAATATATAAACAACTTATACAACCCAGCAGCAAAAAAACTAATCAATCAATGGAAAAATGGGCAAAAGACCTGAATAGACATTTCTCCAAAGAAGATATACAGATGGCCAACAAACACATGAAAAAATGCTCAACATCGCTGGTTATAAGAGAAATGCAAATCAAAACTACCATGAGAGACCACCTCACACCAGTCAGAATGGCCATCATTAATAAATCCACAAAGAACAAGTGCTGGAGGGGATGTGGAGAAAAGGGAACCCTCCTGCACTGTTGGTGGGAATGTAAACTGGTACAGCCACTATGGAGAACAGTTTGGAGATACCTTAGAAATCTATACATAGAACTTCCATATGACCCCGCAATCCCACTCTTGGGCATCTATCCGGACAAAACTCTACTTAAAAGAGACACGTGCACCCGCATGTTCATTGCAGCACTATTCACAATAGCCAGGACATGGAAACAACCCAAATGTCCATCGACAGAGGATTGGATTCGGAAGAGGTGGTATATATACACAATGGAATACTACTCAGCCATAAAAAAGAATGACATAATGCCATTTGCAGCAACATGGATGGAACTAGAGAATCTCATCCTGAATGAAATGAGCCAGAAAGACAAGGACAAATACCATATATCTGGAATCTAATATCCAGCACAAATGAACATCTCCTCAGAAAAGAAAATCATGGACTTGGAGAAGAGACTTGTGGCTGCCTGATGGGAGGGGGAGGGGGAGGGGGAGGGAGTGGGAGGGATTGGGAGCTTGGGCTTATCAGACACAATTTAGAATAGATTTACAAGGAGATCCTGCTGAATAGCATTGAGAACTTTGTCTAGATACTCATGTTGCAACAGAAGAAAGGCTGGGGGAAAAATGTAATTGTAATGTATACATGTAAGGATAACCTGACCCCCTTGCTGTACAGTGGGAAAATTTAAAAAAAAAAGTATAAATTAAAAAAAAAAAAAAAAAGAATAGCTCTTTCAGAGATGTGACCCTGCCCATTTGGCATCTGTTTACATCTCATTGGTCAGAACTAGCTTGGATGACCCTTCCCAAGCCAATCATTGGAAGTGATGGAAGAGTTACTACTGTTAGCCTAGGTTACTCTAGATTCCTTTTCCCTGAGAATATAGTTATGCAGCAAAAGGTAAATCAGTAAACAATTTGGAGTATCTACCAGCAAGAATGGGTGAGAGAAAGCTTGGAGTAGGCCACCAAAAATGTCTCTTACCACTACCTCTACACTTGCTTCTCCTAATTTCCCTGTTTTTGTTTTTCTTTTTTCTTTATAGGGCTGCAACCACGGCATATGAAGGTTCCCAGGCTAAGGATCTAATCTGAGCTGCAGCTGCCAGCCTACACCACAGCCAGAGCAACACGGGATCCTTAGCCCACTGAGTGAGGCCATGGATGGAACCCACACCCTCATGGAGGATACTAGTTGGATTCGTTTCTGCTGCACCACAATGAGAACTCCTAATTTCCTTGTTTTGTTTCTTGGTGCCACCAATCTCTCTCATTTAATGGATTCAAAATCCTAAACTGGGGAGTTCTCTTGTTGTGCAGCTGGTTAAGGATCCCACATTGTCACTGAAGCAGCTCAGGTCATTGCTATGGTGCAGGTTCAGTTCTTGCCAGGGAAATTCCATACGCTGTGGGTGTGACCAAAAAATAAATTCTAAACTGGTGCTTTGATAAGACATTTTCTGGTGCTCTCATATGTTATTATCAAGCATCACAAAGATTAATGTCTGTGTCTTGAAAATACTTGCCAAGTTCCAGTTCTGACTTTCACGTGCCCAGAATGCTGTAAAAGTCTCCTACCTAAGGCAGCATGTTAATATATCATCCAAACCATGATATTTTTGAGACTGAAATAATGTGCTATTAATGATTATAGAAGGAAAACAGAAATGAACTACAGCCAGCTCAACATATGCTCATCCTTTGCCTAACTCATCTTTTTTTGTGTCCAGTTCTTATATTCTCCTTTTCAAGTTTATATTGTCAATTATTCTTTCTGGAGCCCTGCCCCGATCATGCCACATACCTGTGCAAAAACCCTCAAAACTTCCCTACAGATGCAGAATTAAACACAAACTGCTTACTCTAGGATTGAGAGATTTCCCAATTTCAGTATTGTCTCAAATTAAATTTCCCTGGCTTGTCTTTCATTATTTCCCCAAATATAAACAAACTCTCAGATGTATACTACCTCTAATTCAAGTGTGCCCACGTTTGTAGATGTGGTTTCTTCCATTTGTAATGGTTGCAAGTAGCACTTGTTTCTTCTGTCCCCTGTTGTAACAATGTTACAATGAACAACTCTGTATATCTTGCCTTGTATGCTTACAGATCAGCAAGTGGGATGGAAGGGCAAGTTCTTGGCTAACAGTGACGAGAGAGAATACAAGTGTTCATACTAATTATCTTTTTTTTTTCAGGTCCTCCACTGACCTACAGAAATACGTATTTTCACTTATACTGGGCTATCCTGGGAAGGCTGGGAAGTTCTTCCCTCCTCTGGGCCTTGAAAAATTACAGATTATTATGTCAAATGTACGCCCCACAGCCTTCTACTGACCTTGCCAGAGTCAGGGCTGTTTACATACAGTCTGTTATCTGCCCACATCTGGCTTCACTGCCCAACCTTAACACTTCAATGACAGCTTTCACACCTTTTTTTTGAAAATTAAAAAATTTATGTGAACAAAATTCAGAGTTCTTGGTGCTTCAGTAGGGTAAATGAAGCATAGTCTATCAAGGGACAGATCAAATATACTGGAAATGTGCCACCATCTTTTTTTTTGTTTTGTTTTTTGTGACCACAGCAAAGTCATTTTGTTTGTGTTTCCATTTCTTCATTTATGAAATCCAAGCAATCTTATTCCTCTTATTACTTTAAAAATAAAGTACCTAACATGTTAACTAAATACACATAGTATTCGTATGTATTAACTTTGACTATCAGAGGTCATTTTTGCCAACAGAAAAGTCTGGTGGCAACAGAATGATCTTGTATGGGAGTAAATGCAATGTGATCACTAACTTGAGCAGTCTTGTGTGAACTAAAATATTGCCTGCCATAACAAAGGATGTTGCAGCCATCAAACCATCACATTACAGCCTCTGAGTGGACAGCGAGCCCGGAGGGAACTCAGGCTAGAAACAGGAGGCCTGCCATCTAGCAGTAAGAATCTACCAACTGCTACAGCCACCCTCCCTCCACCCCCCAAAAGATACAACTTGAGTTAGGGAGAGAAAGCACAGGATGCTGGTCCCAGATAGCTGAGGTGCACATCAAAGAAACAATTTCAGTGAATGCAGACTCTGGCATCTTCCCATATATAGAAAAGTGCTAAATTCCTTAACTTGAGATAATGTTTTCTTTTATTAACTGTAATCTTTTTATGCTCTGACTACATAGTCTTTTGCTACATAAACTCCTATATATCCTGGCTTCCTCCTTGCCTTGCTCCCTCCTTCAGAAGAGTTTCTCAGTGTTATCTGAGATGCTATGTCCTGGGCTTGAAGTCCTTAGAATGATCGTTGAAAAAAAATATAACTCTCAATTTCTAGGTTGTGTGTTTTTTCAGTCGACACTTGCAACTCTCAATTTTTAGGTTATGCGTTTGATTCACTTATGCTAACCTTCAAATTTTTCTTAGGACAATATTTTTTTGTCATATTTGTATATATTTCACATTCTTGGTAGGGACTAAAGTTGTGATAATTGCACTTATCAGACTAAGAATTTTGTTGAATAAGATCACTTAAACCCCAAATGATTATTTTTAACAAGAAAAGTGAATCACAACACATTTATGGTTTTTCAAACCACTGAGATGGTTTCATTAAACTTCATCAGATTTTTCAAGTCACGCTTGATAACGACAAACAGAACATTTCTGGCCATAGTTCTCAGAAGATTCAGTATCCATGAATGTCTAAACATATGAAGCTGGTCATTTGATGCTATTTTTTCAAGGTCCAAATAAAGCTTTAGATAGGTTGAGAACAACTTCCTTTCTCTAGAAGTTGAGGAACTGCCAGCCTCAAGGAGGTAACATCTAACTCATTTTGGTTACTAACTCTTCACACAAACTAGCTTATCAGAACAACTAGGTAAGATCAAGGTCTGTCTGGAAGGGGGACTGTGAAAGGAGGTCCAGAACCCCAGAAAAGATATGATACAACAATTCAGATTGGGGTGTTGTAAAAGGTATTAAGCAGATGGGGGCAACCTGTGGGAGGCTGAGCTCCTGAAGAGAGGAGATGCAGACTTTCAGGAATAGAGATGATGTGAAAGACAAACTTCATGCTTTTAAATGTTGCCACTTCTGAGAACAGAAAACTGGGTACCTCTCAGGGAGGTCTCACAGCCCAAGCTCCAGGGCATCTAAGCAAGTTACAAGCCTTCTTTGAAAAGCTCTGATAAAATCTGGGAGAATAACCCAGTCATACTGACTATTCATTTTCAAATCTGCCAGTCTCTAGAATGAATATTACGTAAGAGGGTAAAGAATAAAGGGGAGTTCCTTTCATGGCTCAGTGATAACAAACCTGACTAGTAACCATGAGAATGAGGGTTCAATCCCTGGCTTCGCTCACTGGGTTAAGGATCCAGTGTTGCTGTGAGCTGTGGTATAGGTCACAGACATGGCTTGGATCCGGTATTGGTGTGGCTGTGGTGTAGGCTGGCAGCTGCAGTTGATTGAATCCCTAGCCTGGGAACATCCATATGCTTTGGGTGCAGCCCTAAAAAGCAAAAAAAAAAAAAAAAAAAAAAAAAAAGAGGGGGGATAAAGGGACAAGAAGAGACAGTTACCTATATTTTGCCTTTTGTTAATTGCAAATATCATTTCCATTTCGACCAAAAGCTTTCATAAAGTTGGAAAATAAATCACAACTTTTGGGGGCTATGGGTACAGGGACATAATTGGTCTTTGTTTAACATGGCTTGGGAATTATTAGGCCAAAATTTACCTATTTTGAGGCAGGGGTTTGAGGAGATATCTCCCTACTACCCCCCCCCCCAACCCGCCCACAATCAGTTCATGGAGAATATTGTGGTCTAGGTTATTTTTAAAAAGCAAATAAACCTAAGTCAAATTCTGACCTTTTAGTGTCACACCAAGGAATGGTTCTTGAATTCTACTCAATGTCTTTCCCTGCCTTTGTTAAACATAGATACATCCCAAAATATTAAAATAACACTCTGTGCTGCAATTTTAAGACAGTACTTTAACATAAATGAGTGTCCTTCATTCTTTTTTTTTTGTCTTTTGTTGTTGTTGTTATTGTTGTTGTTGTTGTTGTTGCTATTTCTTGGGCTGCTCCCGCGGCATATGGAGGTTCCCAGGCTAGGGGTTGAATCGGAGCTGTAGCCACCGGCCTACGCCAGAGCCACAGCAACGCGGGATCCGAGCCACCTCTGCAACCTACACCACAGCTTACGGCAACGCCGGGTCGTTAACCCACTGAGCAAGGGCAGGGACCGAACTTCATTCTTATACTCTGTTTACACCTAAATATTGCACAGACCTTTTGCCATATAGGATTGTGGGCTACTCTTACAAGAGTGTAGAATTGAGAGTAAGTCAATTTTTTGACTGCTCAGTTGAACTACAATTTACAATATAGCAGATCTTTGACTTTCAAGGATTTAACATTTATAGCTTCAAGCAATTCCAGTTACACAGAAGGTCCTTAAAATGTAATAATTTATCATTTCATTATGATTAGAATTTGAAAGCAAGTGCTTTGTGGCTGATACAGGGGTCACCAGGATCCATACATTGTAGTGAAACTGCACTATTTTGTATGCAGTTTCAGAACACATCTGTATTGACTGGAAAGGGTGGTCTCAGTACCTATGAACTTGAAACACCTAACATGATTGGGACAAGCTCAATCAAAAGTCACTCTCCCCCTCTTTGAGATCCTCTCCTATCCCCTTTGACATCCCTCTTGCTGCTTTTAAGTATAGCGGAAAGGTATCTAGTAAGGGCAATTTGACAAATAAGTTAGTGATTTTCTATTTTACCTCCTAAGGGACACTTGCACTTGAGCAAGGACAAGTAATACCCACCTGCAGGGAATAATTCCTAATGGATTAGAATTTCAAGACATCTTACCTAAATTATTGGTATTATTTCACTGCAAATGGTAATACAGACAGTGAAAAAGTTTCTCATGGCCATAATGGCCTTACAAAGTGTGAAAAATTTGTTATGTTAAATAATCATTTCCTGCTAAAAATGCAAATGGCTTTTAGGTCAGTGATTTCCAAACATGACTGTACATCATGCTCTCCTATGGATTTCTTAAAAAATAAAATGGATTTCTTAAAAATTTCTTTAACAATGGAATTCCGTGTTCCATCCTGGACCCAGAAATCTGTTTTCTTCACAAGATTTACAAGAGGTTTATAGGAGCCCTCTTTTAGCTTTGTTGAATTCTCTTTGTTGTATGTTTGTTTCATATTTATTTCTGTTCTCATATTTATTTTTTTTATTCTCTACTTTCTTTGGTTTTATTTCACTATTTCTTTTCTAACTTCTGGGATGGATGTCTGGCTCATTAGTTTTCAGACTTTTACAAAAAAAATTCTATGCATTTTAAGACTAAAATTTCCTCTAAGTTTGATCTTTGATATATTCTACAAGTTTTAAAACATGGTGTTTTTAATATTATCCTGTTAAAAATATTTTATAATGCCCATAGTTTTTCCATTCAATTTATAAATGTGCATTTCTCAATAATCAAATATTTAGAAATAGTAGTATTGTTGTCTTTTAAATTTTTATTGCAAACTCAGTTGCATTGTGGGCCAAGAACATGCTCTATAAGGATTCAGTATTTAAAACTTGTATTTTTGTTTTGTTCTGGTTTTAGTTTTTGGCCATGTCCATAGTGTGCAGAAGCTCCAGAGCCAGGGACCCAACCCATGCCACAGCAGCAACCTGAGCCACAGCAGTGAAAATGCCATGTCCTTAACCCACTGTGCCACGAGGGAACTCCTGGTGTTTCAAAAGTTGTTGAAATTTGTTCCTTGATGTTTACAATCCTGCCTTTTATTTGTTTAATTGTGTTGTACATTTAAAAAAATAATTCTTGTCTACTAATTTTAACATCTTGATTATTTGGTAACTTCACTCATATTGCTTTGTTTTTATTTGGTAACTTCACTCATATTGCTTTGTTTTTATTTGGTAACTTCACTCGTACTGTTTTGTTTTCTTGTGTGCCTTGTTATTTTTACCATAAGCTATACATATTTTTCCTGGAAAATTATTTGTGGTAAGTCTTTACAGCCTAAAATAAAACTTTACTAAGTTTTTTGCTTTTACCATGTGTCTTTATCAGCTCAGGACCACTGTAAATTTGAGCTTGAGGGTTCATGGGTTATTCCAGTGATATGAATACTATAAATCTTAAGGAAGACCAGCTTATAGTTGTAAATTCTCAAAAATGTTTCCCCCCCTCCTGTCCTGTACCACTGCAAGGAAACTTCCCTTGGCTGTCTCTTACGGAGGTGGGATGAGGAGATGGAGAGTCATGTTGACTTCAACTTGCTGTTACTCTGAGTTCAGAGGCCTTTGGGGCTCTGGCTTAATGAGTTTGGGTCTCCTATTAAACATCCCAACATGGATAGATTCTAGGATTGGATTTCTGATCCCTGCAGAGCCAATTTAATCAAAACAGAAGCTCAGGGAGTTCCCATCATGGATCAGCAGTAACGAATTAACCAGTATCCATGAGGACATGGGTTCCATCTCTGGCCTCACTCAGGGGGTTGCTGTGAGCTCTGGTGTAGGTTGCAGACATGGCTTGGGTCTGGTGATGCTGTGCTGTGGTGTAGGCTGGTGGTTACAGCTCTGATTGGACCTCTAGCCTGGGAACTGCTGTAGATGCTGCCCTAAAAAGACAAAAAAAAAAAAAAGAAGAAGAAGAAACTCAGATTTGCCAGTCCTCTATGACATTAAGCAGCTTCATTCAAGTGCCATCCTCAGTTAGATGGTCACCTTATCACATTGTCAGCTCCTACACTGTTTTAAGAAAACTAAAAATATTTTACAGAATTTTTTATTTGCTTCTTAGGTGGGAAAGGATCTAAATAACACAACCTGCTGGATGACACCACATGGAAGTCATCAGCTTGGTTTGCTCAGAGCAGAGGACATGGCTGTCAGTGGGTCTACATCACAGCAAGAGCGCAGAAGGGTGACCCTCTCCTTAGCTCCAGTCTGAAAAATATCCTTTGAATATTTTCAGAAATCAGAATTATCTTCTAATGGCATCACTGTAGCTAGGAGATAAGGCATTGGTCCAGGGACAAAATCATTGCCAGAAGGGGGAAAGGTGGGTGAGACTGAAATAATAGTGTCCACCATTGAAACATGATTTGATTCTTTTACTTGTCACCAAGACTTTCATTGCCTTTTACCTGATGAAAACAATGGTTTTGTGAGATGAATCAGTTTCTCCAATTTCATATAACTTAGGTAGGGCTGGAGCCAACTCAGATCTGGCATTTGACTTCATACCCCATGTTCAAAACTGCTGCACCTCCAAGAGCTACTCATCCTTTAACTGCCCACTCACTTCTTATGTCTCTAATAGGATAGGATTCAGGACATGTTATTTCTTTTTAAATTTTTTTTAGTAAAATATAGTTGATTTATAATATTCCTTCAAATTCTGCTGTATAGCAAAGTGACCCAGTCATATATATATATATATATATATATATATACACACACACACATATATGTATACACACACACACACACATAGTTTTTTTGCCCTACTATCTTCTATCATGTTATATTCCAAGAGATTGGATATAGTTCCCTGTGCTGTACAGCAGGGCCTCATTGCTTATCCATTCTAAATGTCACAGTTTGCATCTACCAACCCCAAACTCCCTGTACATCCCATTCCCTCCCCCCTTCCCCTGGCAAACACAAGTCTACAAGTCTGCTCTCCAAAGGACATGTTGCTTCTGATAGACAGGATAGAAGATGTGAGAACACGAGCAGACATGCAGAGACAGTGACAGGGAGGCCCTTTGGCAAACCATGCTTTACATATTTTGCATTTCTGCCAAGATGGGCCTGCTGTCCGCATGCATCTTGGGAAGTTAGGTAAATGTGATTCAAATAAAGCTAAGCTTTTTGCACTGCCTTGTATTCACCCTATGGGCAATCTCAGTATACCGTCACATCCAAAAAAGAAAAAAGAGATACAAATCTAACTCCAAAAAGCATCCAAAGGATAACAGGCTTTTTCCTGAAGTTTCAAGGGGCAGAAACAGCATTCAGGGGGTGGGCAGCACAAAAGGGCCTCGGGAGATCTCTCGCTCTCTCTTTCCAAAGTTCTCATGGAACTCTACAACTTCTTATGAAAACCACGCCAATCTCTCCATTACCAGCTTTCAAGTTCCAACTCATTTCCCCAGCACCTCTCTCTGCGAAATATTTGTACCCTCCCTGACCCTGGATCTCCCTTCCCAGGGAACTTAAGCCTATTCTCACATAGAACCATATTCTCCACTTATTTTTCTTTAAAAATCTTTTCCATGGAGCAGTGCAGGAGACTGACCTGTCCAATAAGCTCCTGCAGTCAGAGCCCAATAAAGGAGTCAGGGGTAGAAGAGGGGGAAGTTTGCATATACTTTTAACTTTTAAAGTTTCTTTTCTGCTTTCTCCCAAGTTTTCAATGTACTTAATATAAGGCTTTCAGGAATAGAAGATGAACCTAAACAATATTAAGACTGAGGAGAGAGTTAAGCTTAAATGAATCTCTATAGCAAGTGCTCCACCTTATGAGAAAAGACATTTTATTTTCTCTGTAGACACTGAAAACTCTTCGTATTAGATAGGAATCCAGTGTGTAGTGTAGGATAGAAGTGTTCTTTGTCCTTTAATGTCTTTGTTTGTTCCCAGCAATAATGTTCCTGTAAAACACTATTGCTAATCTAATATTGTATACTTTCTTAAGCCCCGGATACTTTACGACCAGCTGCCATGTAAGGTGATTCAGGATACATGTGCAAGTAATTTCAAGTGAAACTCTATTGATGATACCAGGACTTGCAGACAGGCAGCGACTAAGTCAACTGCCTCTCAACGATAAATCAAATGCTCTGATAACTGACCTGGCAGTTTTTCATCTTGCATTTCCATTTTATTCACCAGAAATATCTCTGGGGGAAAGCTTAAGGGCTTTTGAAATGAAAACAGTCCAAATCGGTGCTTTTGCAAAAGATAAACCCAGACTTTGTTTAAGAAGAAATTGGTAGGATTAATTTGAAAATTTGTCTTGCTCTTTGTGTTTGATTTTTTTTTTTTTTACAACCAATGTTTATCCTTTAGGAAGTAGATACTTTTCAACAGCCACAGAATGAGGTTAAAACAACAAAAACAACAAAGCACAAAACAAGAGAGATTCACTGAGATAAAATCAGCTTTTCACCAACCCTCCAGCATTCCAAGGGCTCACACTCGATCTCTAAGGCTACTCTCTGCCTTTCTTTAGTACTGTTCATCATGGCTCACATTATTAGAACACACAGACGCACACACACACCCTAAATTTCAAGTAGCATGTCATACTTTAAGTGGCAGTATTTTCTTAATGGCAAGTAAAATAATTCTGCATCTTAGAATTGATAGTGTTTTTTATTTAATGAAATGGGATGCTGAACTGAAGCTAATGAGAAATATTCATAACAGGGTTTAGGGGGAGCTGTTAGTATAATTAAAAGTACAAAGAATGAAACTGATGGAGCTAAAAAAATTGCAAAGGGTCAGTGATCAAATGACAGAAATTCAGAACATGGAGTGGGAGAAGCATTTCCTAAAAATTAAAGAAATGAGAGTTACAATTAAAACAGTAGAAGATAATAATAAAGAAAAAACACACAAAGGTGTCAGGAATAAGGCAGGGGAAGGAAGTGAAGGGAGACTGCTATTTAATTAAATTAATCAGTTATCTTGTTTGACAATATTGTGTTAATTTCAGGTGTACAGCTTCAGGTTCTTTTCCATTATAGGTTATTACAAGATATTGAATATAGTTTCCTATGCTACACATCGGGTCCTTGTCATTTATTTTATATGTAGTAGTGTGTATCTGTTAATCCTAAATTCCCAATTTATCCCTCCCCTTCCCCTTTTCCCTTTGGTAACCATAAGTTTGTTTTCTATGTCTGTGAGTCTGTTTCTGTTTTCTAAATAAGTTGATTTGTACTATTTTTTAAGACTCCACATATAAGTGGTATCATAGGATATTTGTCTTTCTCTGACTCACTTCACTTAATATGATAATCTTTAGGTCCATCGTGTTGCTGCAAATGGCATTACTTCATTCTTTTTTAAGGTTGAGTTGTATTCCATTGCGTATATGTATCAAAACCACTTTATCCATTCTCTGGCGATGGAAGATTGCTCTTTTAAATGAGGTGGTCAAGGTGGTCTTCCCTGAAGAAGTGATACTTGTATAGAGAAGGGAGCAAGGACGTAAGTTATGTGCCTCCTGGGAGTAGAGCATTCTGGAAAAGGAACGAGGAAGAAGGTAGAACATTCTAGAAAAGGGGGGCATATGCTGGGAGTGTTTGAGAACAGATAGGAGGCTAGTGTTATGCAGCCAGTGAACATGCATGGGAGTTCTGGGAGACACAGCCAAAGGTGTAATAGGGGTCCTATCATGTAATGTTTTAGAGGTCACTGTAAGGATTTGGCTTTCATCCTGAGCCCTATGGAAGGTTCTGAAGAGCTTTAATCAAGGACTGAAATGGTCTGGCTTATGTGCGGGGTTGTGCGCTGCTCTATGTGAGGTAAGGTAGTGGAGGAGAGGGGTTTGTCAGGATGGGCACAGAAAGAACGGTTTGTAATCCAGATGAGAGGTGGTGGTAGCTGTGAATAGGGTAATAGCAATAGAGATGTTAGCCTTCTGCTTAAATTTCAAAGGTAGACCTGTCAGGATTAGTTACTAAATGAGATATGGAATATGGAAGAAAGAAATCAAGGAGGATGGCAAGATTTTTGACCTAATCCACTCTTAGAATGGAGTTGTCATTTACCAAGATGGGGGAGGGTAATGGGAGGACCTGTCCCATCTTGGAGGAGGAGAAAACCAAGAGCTCATCTTGGACAGATTAAATGAGGACTACCTACTAATATCTAGGAGGAGATGGTGAGAAATGAGTCTATACTTTAGGCAAGAGGTAGAAGACAGAAATATAAATGAGGAGACATTAACACTTAGGATGCATGAAAACCCCTTGGCTCTAGGGTAACAGAAGTGATGGGGGGTTGGAGGAGAAAGACGAGGTGCATGGACAATCCTACACAGAAGGTCAGGGAGATGCAGGGGAACCAGCAAAGCCAAAGGAGAGGAGCAGTCAGGGAGGTGGGGTGGGAACAAAGATTAGTGGCATCCCAGATGCCAAGTGAAGGGAGTGGCTTAGATCAAGGGAGCAATAACTTTCAAATTCTCCTGAAGAAAAGAGTAAGATGTGGACCAAGACATGACATTGTACCTGGAAGCTAAGAGGTCATGAGTGACCTTTACAGAAGATCACTCAGTGGAATATCAGAACAAAATTCTGGTTGGAAAGAATTAAAGAGAGTTGCCATTATGGCTTAGTGGGAACTAATCTGACTAGTATCCATGAGGATGCAGGTTTGATCCTTGGCTTCACCTAGTGGGTTAAAAAGATCTGGCCTTGCCGTGAGCTGTGGTGTAGGCCACAGACACAGCTCGGATCTGGCATTGCTGTGGCCATGGCATAGGCTGGCAGTTACAGTTCCGATTTGACCCCCAGCCTGGGAAACTCCATATGCCGAGGTTGCGGCCCTAAAAAGACTACAACAACAACAAAAAAAGAGTTAAAGAGAGACAAGGTGGAGAAATGAAAACAAAGATGGAAACCAACACTTGCAACTTTGTAAAGGAATCCAGATGTGGGATGTCAGCTGGGAAAGGAAATGGGAGCCATGAAAGGTTTTGTTGTTGTTGTTGTGTGTGTGTGTGTGTGTGTGTGTTTAAACAGGAGATATAGCATGTTTGTATTCATTAAAGAAAGATATTCAACCTCTGTCCTTAGGTCCCTTTTCCCTGGTCTCTCTAAATTAATTAATGTAATTGTGGGAGAAGCATGCAATTGACATCAAAACAACATCCTTTCCAAGTTAAAGTCTGCAAGGAAAACTATTTACACTTTTACTAATAACTTTTACATTTCTCAAAGGGATCTAAATAATCTTTGTTTTGTTTTCTTTTTCTTTATACAGGTTCGCCTGTGGCATATGGAAGTTTCCAGGTCCAGGGCTGAATCAGAGCTGCAGCTGCAGCCTATACTACAGCTATGGCAATACCAGATCTGAACCACATCTGTGAACTATGGGCAGCTTGTGGGAACTCCAGAACTTTAACCCACTGAATGAGGCCAGGGATTGAACCTGTATCCTCATAGAGAATGGCTCCTTAACCCACTGAGGCACAACAGGAACTACCAAGAATCTGTTTGTTTGTTTGTTTTTAATATCTTTTCTTAATAAGAAATGTATGTGGGGAAAATGATAATTTTTCTTATACCTTTAATTAGAAATACAAAGTAAGAGCGTTTTGTGCTAGTAAGATACATTCATTTCAGAATGAAATCATATTAACAAAAGAATAAGGTCTTATTCTAAAAAGAAATAATCGCATCAGTATGTTTAGCATGAGAGCGGATAAGCCAGTCTCATTAGAAACAGACAAGCATCTCCTGACATCTGCTACAGTAGAGGGCTGATGGGGATCCTAAACATATTGACTCTATTTTTTTGCAGAAAAGCCAGATTGGATTAATAAGGATTCTAAGCTAGTGGTTCATCACCCTGGCTACACATTTGAGGGGCCAATGCCTGTGACCCCCTCCTCCCATCCCAGAGATTCTGATTCATTTGATCTGAGTTGGCAAAGCAGATACAGCTATGTTTTAAAACATCCCCAAGTGATTTGAATGCGTAGTAGGAATTGAGAATCACTGCCTAGCATGTAAGCTTTTTACCTCAATGAGAAAAAAATCATAGCTGACTATGACGAAAAGGCTGAAAAAAATTTTTTTAATTGTAGTTGATTTACAACGTTGTATTAGTTTCTGGTATACAGCAAAGTGATCATTTAAACATTATGTGTGTATATAGTACATATATTTTCTCTCATATTCTTTTCCAGAATAGTGAATATAGTGTCATGTGCTATACAGTAGGTCCTTGTTCATTATCTATTTTTTATATAGTAGTGTGTATCTGCTAATCACAAACTCCCAGTTTATCCCTCCCCCTCTTCCTCTTTGGTAACCATAAATTTGTTTTCTATGTCTGTGAGTCTGTTTCTGTTTTATAAAAAAGTTCATGTGTATATTTTAGATTCCACATCGTATTATGTGATATTTGTCTTTGCCTGGCTTACTTCACTTAGTATGATAATCTCTAGGTCCATCCATGTTGCTGCAAATGACACTATTTCATTCTTTTTTTTTTTTTTTTAAGGCTGAGTAACATTCTATCGTATATATGTACCACACCTTTATCCACTCATCTGTCAATGGACATTTAGATTGCTTCCGTGTCTTGGCTATTGTGAATCTGTTTCTATGAACATTGGGGTGTATGCATATTTTCAAATTATGGTTTTCTCCAAATAGATGCCCAGGAGTAAGATTGCAGGATCATATAGTAGCTCTATTTTTAGATTTTTAGTTTTGTTTTTTTAATACCAGGTTTATTGATTATTCTTTGAATAAAGAGCCCTAATTGGTAAAGACAGATCAGATGCACTGATTTTATCTGACAGCAATAGGAGTTAACTGAAGAATTTTAAGTAGAGAAAAATAAGAAAGTACGCTTTAGAGGGATAGCTTTGATTTCTGACTTCTGCTGTGGATAATACGGCATGTACGGCATGGACTCTTTTTTTTTCTTTTTTTTTGGCTGCATCCATGGCATGTGGAAGTTCTCAGGCCAGGGATCAAACCCGAGCTGTAGCAGTGACAACGCTAGATCCTTAACCACTAGGCCACCAGGGAACTCCTATTTTTTGTTTTTTTCAGGAACCTCCATAATATTTTCCATAGTGGCTGCACTAATTTTTCATTTAAAATCAAATTGACACTTGATCTAATTTCAAAAACAGAGCACAGGAAGTGGCCACTTCTACCTGAAGCAGTCCCCTGCTGTGAATTCTCCTTTACCGTAGACAGCAGCTCCCATCATTTGTTTCTGAACTGTCACAGGAGGGGTGACAGTGTCTGTGGGCAGGATGTCTCCTCCCTTGAGTGACTGAGATGAGTTGAAAGTCTCAGAGCAGGCAGACCAAACTGGTTTTTCCTTGTTCTTTTTACTACATTTGACGGCAGGGTACGAGGAAAAGCTAAGCAGTCACAAAGCTTATTTTAGGTGTTTGTTAAGAGGGAAAGACAGCTGAGAACAAGAAAACATGGAGAAAACAAGGATGCGAAAGACAAACCTCAGCTGAAGCGAGATCTCCAGGGGCAAACTTGTGTTTGATTTCCACTGCCCACATAATTTGGATTACAGTAGAATTTGTGCTTGAATTTCTGGATAATTATCTGGATAATTTCTGGATAATCATCTGTTGATGACAGCAACAGAGTGCACTTTTATTCTGGAAGGAACAGAGTACCACAATGAAGATTTTTGGGGGCTAGAGTTGGTCTTTCATTTTTTTTTTATTTCCTCCCAGGATCTATGATTTATAAGACAAAACACTAAACAAAAAACTCTCATCAAAACAAAGAACAAAGTTTAAAGAACAAAAATGCACCCTCAACTTCACCACTGTGACATCTGTTTTTCTGTTGCTCGATTTGTTGTTTATGCATATAAATATGCTCATAGGAGTAAAATTATAGAATGTATGCATTCTGGTGTTTTGTGACCATCTCTTTGTTCCTTGATGCAATTCAGATGCACAGAATTAGAAGCCATTAACCATTCTCCTTGGCTGACTCTGGGCAGGTCACCTTCATCAGTTTATCCATGCCCCCCCCCCCTTTATGACATTTAGAATTTCAACTAGTACCCTTCCTTTCCCATCCCATGCCCTTGCTCTGCCATAGACACCCATGCTCATACATTTAAGGTGTTTCCTTCTGATATATATATTATCTACCCTTATTTATGTGTGTATCCACTTAAGACCAGTATCCATTGTTTCCTGGGAAAGTGCTTTAACATTTATGTTAAGGGTATTAAGCTGTAAGTCACTTTCAGCTTTTTTTAAAGATCACTCAACATAATGTTTTGGAGACCTTTTTTTTTTTTTTTTGGTCTTTTTAGGATCACACCCAAGGCACATGGAGGTTCCCAACCATTCCTAGTGGTTGAATTGGAGCTACAGTTGCCAGCCTATACCACAGCCACAGCAATGCCAAATCTGAGCCAAGTCTATGACTTACACCACAGCTCATAGCAATGTTGGATCCTTAACCCACTGAGCCAGGCCAGGGACTGAACCCATGTCCTCATGGATACTAGTAAGGTTCGTTACGCTGAGCCATGGAGGGAACTCCTATTTTGGGGAGTTTTGAATATAAATATAGGTAGTTTTTATTTCTTTTGACCATTGAATAGTACTGCATTGTTTGTTTATATCCTATTGTAGTAATCTTTTTTCAATCATGTGATTGTACTTTTCATTTTAGTGACTATAGCATAGTCCAACATAGGGATAAATTGATTAAATTTAAATATTTTCAAATTCTTGCTTATTTAGGGTATTTTAAGTTTGTTTTTTTTTTTTTTTAAGAGCTGCACCTGCAGCGTATGGAGGTTTCCAGGCTAGGGGTCTAATCAGAGCTACAGATGCCAGCCTTCACCACAGCCACAGCAATGCCAGATGCTTAATCCACTGAGCGAGGCCAAGGATCAAACCTGCAACCTCATGGTTCCTAGTTGGATTCGTTTCTGCTGCACCACTACAGGAACTCCAGAAGGTTTTTTAACTGTTGTAATTAGTTTATATAAGCATATGAATTTATATTAGTTTTTTAGGACCGCTGTAACAAAATATTGAAGAGTGGGTAGCTTAAACCACAAAAGTTATTTTCTCTCTGTTGTAGAGACTACAAGTCTGAGATGAGGTGCTGGAAGGGTTGATTTCTACTGATTTCTCCTTGGCTTGCAGACAGGCATCTTCTATCTCTGTTTTCATATGGCCCTCCCTCTGTGTGTGCATGTCTGTAACTAAATTTTTTCTTCTTCTTTTTTTGGGGGGTTCTACTCATGGCATATGGAAATTTCAGAGCCAGGGATCAAACTTGCACCACAGCAGAAACCCAAGCCACAGCAGTGACAATGCTGGAACCTTTACCAGCTGAGCCACCAGAGAACTCTCAAATTTCCTCTTCTAATAAGGATACCACTTATATTGGATTAGGTATCACCCTAAAGCTTCATTTTAATTTAATTACCTCCTTAAAGACTCTCTAAATAAGGTTACCTTCTGAGGTACTGGAGGTTAGAATTTCAACATATGAACTTTGAGAAGACACTATCTCGGAAATAATGGACTATTTAAAGCTATATAATTTATAACTAATTGCAGGTCATATTTTCATCTCTCTATATGTATATTTATTATATGTATATGTACATGGTGTTTCTCTAATTTTCTAGATAAATTGTATTTATTTATTTTTTTGTCTTTTTAGGGCCACACCCATGGCATATGGAGGTTCCCAGGCTAGGGGACAAATTGGAGCTGCAGCTGCTGGCCTATGCCGCAGCCACAGCAATGCAGGATCTGAGCTGCATCTGTGATCTACACCACAGTTCACGATAATGCCAGATTGTTAACCCACTGAGTGAGGCCAGGAATGGAACCTGCATCCTGATGGATGCCAGTCAGATTTATTTCCACTGAGCCACAACGGGAACTCCCAATAATTTTCTAGATAAATTTTAATAACAAATACCGAGGAATGGGAATATTGAGTCAAAAGATATAAACATTTTATGTATCTTAATGTTTGTTGCTAAATTGCTGTCCAAATATGTTTGCCCATGTATACTGCCACTTTCTCTAGGTATGTGCCAGTTTTAGTAAGTATTTCCAGCACTGGGAACAGAATTTAACTTCCTTTTCAACAAGTGTAAAATTAACACTTTCCCCCCTGAGTTGCTCTCTCTGCAACAGTAACATCTGACCCCTGCCAGCAGGCACTGAGTCAAGACTATGCCTTAGACATCAAAAGCACAGCAGTGGACACTTTAAAAAATGACAATGGATCATCATAGCTGTAATGTGTTCTTGTAAAGCATGAGGTAACTTTGATGGTTTTTTGGTTGTATTAGTCAGGGGTCTCAGGAGAAACTAGATATAGGCTATACACCAATAGGCTGTCTACTATTTAAAGCACACAATTCAATATTCAAAAGACTATTCTTCCCCTATTTAATAACTTTTTTTCCCTTAAATGATCAAACCTTTATGTTAACAGATTGCACTGAAAAGTTTACATTTACTTCCACGTATTTGGTGAGGAAAAATCTCTACTTCTATTTATATATAGGAGATCTAAAGAAAACACATTAGAATTTTGTTAGGGTAAATATATTTTTTATCTCCAAGCAGGATGATGGCTTTAGGAATACAGAGAGAATGAAATGCAGGTAACCTGAGAAACAGCCTTTGTGAAAGTCACAGACCTGTTACTTCAACTTGAGAACATCTTCAGCTGTTATTCACATACTGCCCACAAAGATGAGTTGACAATTCAAACCAACTTAATTCCTCCCCCCACCCCCAGTCACAACTTTAGAAATCACCATGGAAATGTAGCCTTTCAAGTGTAATAAATAAATCTCAAAAGCACTTTTCCTTCTCCTTGTCTCTGGGGAAGTGTCAAGAAACGTCGTACCATTACAGACCAAACTCTACTGACAGCACCAGAGGTCAGAGGAAGCACTGAAACAGTACTGCAGAGATTTAAGATATTCCTGGGGAAAGTGATTACTTCTTTCCTTTCAGGTTTTTACCATCCAGAGGACCAGTTTCATCAGGTGGTTGCCTTTCAAACTAGTAGTGTTTTGGTGGAACCTGAACAATAGATTCAAAACAACTCTTTTTCAAGGAAAAACAAAACCCAACATAAGCCCAATATCTCTCCTTCAAAAAGAATAAGATAGGAAAACTTAGCTTACCAAATGCTTATTCATCCATATCAATTAAGATAGATGAATAGACCAATGAAACAGAATAGAGAGCCTACTAGATGGACACTTGATATATAATGTGCTGAGTTAACTTCCACTGGCTCTTCTGAGATGATTGTTCAATCACTGGGAGCTCAAAATTGACATTTGCTTCCATGAGGTCTGTTACATAGATTCCATTGCAAGCTAATGGCTCTCTTCTTACCTAAAACCTTTGCTTTTATCATTCAATACCTTTGAGAAGTCAGAAGGCTCAGCTCATATTTACTCTCTGCCATGCAACAAAACATTAATGGAATAATGAATGAATGGACACATTGAATTCCTTTAAACTTACAGAAATTAGAAATTAATTTTTGCCTTCTTGAATTTTATTTGCTTGGATTTGGAGTTTGAAATGTTTCACAGCCTAAAATTTTGCTTTAAAACTTCGGCCTGAAGCAAGCTTTTTCTTTTTTTCTTTCTTTTTTTTGGCTGTGCCGGTGGCATGTGGAAGATCCCAGGCCAGGGAGTGGACCTGCACCATGGTAGCAACCCAAGCTGCTATAGTGACAATGCCAGAAATTAGGCCAGCAGGGAATTCCCTGAAGCAAACTTTAAAAAGTATCTGGGTTAGAAGGTGTGAGATAAAATTGGATAACTATGAGATCAAGTAAGTTTATTTTTTCTTATATTATCTGCTTAATCTTCCATAGTCTACTGGCGATAAGGTTATTGGGGGGGGGGGCACAGCCTTAGATGCTCCAGCTGATGGCAGGAAAGGAGAGGGACAGGAGCTGTTATGGCTTCCATATTGCTACCCTACTGGGAGCAAGGAATCTGCTTTTAGCTCAGATTTCAACTACAAAGACACCCTTTCAACCAAAAGGTGTTGCAAAACTTCTAACTCCAAAGGAGAGCAAAGAGTACAGAACAAAGAGTGATGGAATTTACTTATTTCACAGAGGGGTCGTAAACTGCAGCTTCTTGCAAACACCACGAAAAGTCCTAGGGGAACCTCCTGGCAGTAGGCATTTTTTTTTTTAAGAGGAAGAACCCCTTAGTAATACTGTTGAGTGTTGGTACTTAAGAAGAAATTTGTGTGAGGGCCTAAGAGGGAAATTTAGATCCTGAAGATAAAAATGTATATCTCAGGGAGTTCCCTTTGTGGCTCAGTGGTTAACAAACTGGACTGGGAACCATGAGGATGCAGTTTGATCCATGGCCTTGCTCAGAGGGTTAAGGATCCGATGATGTCATGAGCTGTAGTGTAGGTCACAGATGCAGCTTGGATCCCACATTGCTGTGGCTGCGGCATAGGCCAGCAGCTACAACTCTGATTCCACCCCTAGCCTGGGAACCTCTATATGCTGTGGGTATGGCCGTAAAAAGGAAAAAAAAAAAAGTATAACCCAGTGTGGTTTCAGGGCACAGATCATCCCCTGATCTCCTGGGGCTCAGTGAGAAATAAATGGGATGTTTGATGGCAAACACAATTTTCAGGTTCACCATTAGGTTATTAGTTTAGTGAAACACCAGATCTTTATATATCATTGGGTAGGTTTAGCCATTCTCAATTAATCCTTTTTTTTTTTTGTCTTTTTCTAGGGCCACACCCACAGCATGTGGAGGTTCCCAAGCTAGGGGTCTAATGGGAGCTGTAGCCACCACCCTATACCACAGCCACAGCAGCTCGGGATCCGAGCTGTGTCTATGACCTACACCACAACTCACGGCAACACCAGATCCTTAACCCACTGAGCAAGGCCAGGGATTGAACCCACAACCCCATAGTTCCTAGTCGGATTCATTAACCACTGAGCCACAATGGGAACACCTCAATTAATCCTTTGTAACAAAACGCACAGTGAGAAAACCCTCTTGCTGCAGATCGAGGACTCTTAATTGGAGTCCCAGGAGTCAACTTGCTGGAATCTTTGGATCAAGGCTAAAGATCAACATAAAATTTCATATCCATATGTGAATTTTCCTAGGTAAGGGGTCTATAGTTTTTTAAGGCTCCCAGAGTGATCTGTGGCAATAAAAAGGCAAAGAACCAGGATTTTGGATATAAATCAGAACTGGGCAGGTCATATCTTATTTGTTTAGTGAAGTTCAGAGCAAGAACACCAGGCAAAGAACTGGCATATGCATTAAGAGGCTTGTTTCTGAGTTGTTTCTATCACAGTACACTATTTTCATGAGGAAGAAAATGCAAAACAGAGTGCAGTCTAAAAATTTTTTTTCCCAAAATCACTAGACTCAAAATATGCTCATCAATCATGATGCTGTTCTTCACAAACAACTCCATCCATTTCCTGTTCGAGAACAAAATCCGCTGGTCTGCACATGCAGACTCCATCTTTAAATACTCATCTAAATACCAGCCAAAGGAAGGAAGTGGTAGGGACGAGGCATAGCGTCTTCGGTCTCATTTCACTTAGGCTCTGGGCACCAGCTCCGGTGTTCATTTTCTCAGCTACACAAGCATCACTACACAAGCCTGAATGTGTGGCTGAAGCCTGTGAGTGTGAATGGTGCAGTGAGGTTCCTCTGTGGAAGCTGTAAAAGGCGAGGTAAGAGACCATGGAGTTCCCTTGTGGCACAGCAAGTTAAGGATCCAGTGTTGTCACTGCACTGGCTCAAGTATCTGCTGTGGTGCAGGTTCTATCCCTGGCCTGGCAACTTCCACATGCCACTGGGGCCATCAAAAAGAAAGAGAGAAATCAAGAAGGAAAGGAAGTGGGGGAGGGAGGAAGGAAGGAAGGGAGGAAGAAAAGGGGCCAAAAGAAAAGAACAAGTAACAGTCTTCTCTGAATACAAGAGAGATTTACAAAACGCTGTTGGAATCCTAGAATTAACACTACTAACAATACTAATAGAGTAAAACTTGGCAAAAAGGGAGAATAGAGAGGAAGGAGGATGTATGCACCTGTGTAAAGGAGAGTGATGGGGAGGAGCAAGAAGAAGAAAAGTATCAAAAAGCTTAAGTGTGCTCAGGGAGGCATAGGCCCTTTTATCAAGCAGCAAATGAGGTCCCCAAATCCCGTGACAATGTAGGCTAATATTTGGCCAAAGTCGTGACTGGAAATCAGTTTATTATGAATTACATATTTGGTAGGATCCATTTTCTTTCTTTTTTTTCTTTTTATGGCCACACCCATGGCATATGGAAGTCCCCAGGTTAGGGGTCAAATGGGAGCTGCAGCTGCAGGCCTATGCCACAGCCACGGCAACACCAGATCCAAGCTGCATCTGCGACCTACGCTGCAGCTTGCAGAAACACCGCGTCCTTAACCCACTGAGTCGGGCCACAGATTGAACCTGCATCTTCGTGGAGATTATGTTGGGTTCTTAATCCACTGAGCTGCAATGAGAACTCATAGGATGATTCATTTTCAATACATGGCCCTATGGCCTCCAAGTGAGTTGTTGTATGTGTGTGGTAGGGGCAGACAAAGAGGTGTGCAAGGCTATTGTCAAGTCTGATGCTGCCTAAAATGCCACTGGGTGGGAAAAAGGAAAGAGGAGGGGTATTAGAAGTCCATGGTCACTCATTTATCTGTGGAGCTGGATGCTATGGTGAAGAATAAGTCACAGAGGGTCCCCGTCCTTGGTCAGATGACATTCACTTTATGTCAAGGGAGTGTTGGGACATCTGCTGTTCAAATAAAATAATAAACTAAATGTAATAGCCAACTTTTTGTGTCAACTTGGCTGGGATACAATGCCCAAATATTAGGCCAAACATTTTTCTAGATGCTTCTGAGAGAGTGTTTTTAGGTGAGATTTACATTTAAATTGGTGGACTCTGAGTAAAGCAGATAGTGCTACAACCTGGGCAGGCCTCTCCCAATCAGCTGAAGGCCTAAGTAGAAGACAAGTCTGCCCTGCCTAGAACAAGAGGGAATCCAGCAATAGGTGGATTTTAACTGCAGTATAAGCCTTTCTCTGTGTCCCTGGGCCCTGCTAGCCCACCCTGCAGATTTCAGACTTGCTGGGCTCCATAATTATGTGAGGCAATTTCTTAAAATTTTGTATGTAAATGAGATGCAGACACACACATACATGCCCCCCCAACACACAGGGATATTGTTTTTTTCCTCTGGGAAACCCTGACTACAATAAACTACAGTAAACAACAATAAACAAAACCAAAAGAAAAAAAGCAGATACAAGGTTATGCTTATGTTATGCTGGAAACTTTAAAAATTTCAAGTACATCTAATAGGAGCCAGATTGTCCCATAGTTGCCACTCTCGGGGCCCAACAGGCAGATTTCCACAAGCTGCTTTCTGCTGAGGATGCTGAGATAGTAACAGTGAAAGATCCACCTGCCAAGATGAGCAATTTGGGAAGGTTAGGGCATTTCTTAGGGGAACTACTGTTCCAACTCTAGCATACAGCCTTGAAAATGAGGAGTTTCCCTACCATGGATTGTTTCATTACTTTTTGAAAGATCATTATCTTTTTCATTAGAGAGAGGAAAAGATTTTCAGATTTGGAAGCCTAGTAATGCGGAAGCCCAGAAATTCTGATGCGAAAGAATGTTCTAGTTAGAAATTCTGAGAATTAGCAGGGTCAAGTATTCTCCTTGATTAATGAGGGCCAACTCTGAAGCAGACACTGTGTAAGGGGCTAGGGAAAATATAAAGGAAATGGTGTTCAATGAGCATAAAACATTAGTGAAAAGAATATGTGGCTACTCAAATGTTAAAGCACAATTTGAGAATTTAGAAATTATACAAGACAGCAATATAAAGCAATATACTTAGCAGCATATGATTCTCAGGTGATTAACTTAGGGGAAAAAAGTTCAATAGAAGGTCAGGAAAAGCTCTCTTTGAGCTACTGTGCTCTGGAAAAATTGGAGCTTCACCAGACCCTTAAATGGAACCTAGAGAATCATAGGCTGACCTTTCCTTGGAGGTAGACATAGAGGATAGCTGTTTTTTTGTTTTTTTTTTTAAAAGTATAGTTGAAGCCTTTCAATTTAATATGACTTGAAAATGTATACACATGCACATATGCAAACAGACACACAGACACATTCATAATTCTTTTTTACTGTGGCTATCAAAAATGTGGTAGAACCAAAGAAATCTACAGATTCAATGCAATCCTTACCAAAATACCAATGGCATTTTTCAAAGCACTAAAAAAATAATTTAAAAATTTTCAGGGATATACAAAGGAGCCCAAATAGCCAAAACATCTTGAGAAAGAAGAACAGAGGTTGAGGAATCACCCTGATTTTAGACTATATGACAAAGTCACCAAAACAGTATGGTACTGACATATAAACAGACACAGAGATTACTGAAACAAGATAAAGAGTCCAGAAATAAATTCATGTCCTTTGGTCCATTAATCTACAACAAGGGTAGGGGCAAGTATACAGTATGGAAAAAAGAGAGTCTCTTCAATAAGTGATGCTGGGAAAATGGATAGCTACATGGAAAAGAATGAAGTTAGAACATTTATTAATACCATATACAAAAATAAACTCAAAATGAATTAAAGACCTAAATGTAAGACTGGATGCTATAAAACTCCTAGAAGAAAACATAGGCAGAATACTCTTTGACATAAACCACAGTGATTTTTTTTTTTGATTCATCTTCTAAAGCAAAGGAAATAAAGACAAAAATAAACAAATGAAAACTTACTAAATTTAAAAGCTTTTGCATAGCAAAGGAAATCACTGACGAAATGAAAAGACAACCTGCTGAGAAAAAAATTGCAAATTATATGACCAATAAGGGATAAATACCCAACATATAGAGAGAGCTCATAACAATTCAACATCAAAAAACCAAATAACCCAATTAAAAAATGGGCAGAAAGAACAGAACCGTTTTCCAAAGAGAAAATACAGATGGCTAACAGGCACATGAAAAGATGCTCAACATCACTAATCATACTAATGAAATGCAAATCAAAACTATAATGTGCTATCACCTCATATCTGTCAGAATGGTTATCATCAAAAATAACACAAAAAACAAATGTTGGTGAGGATGTGGAGAAAAGGAAACCCTCATACACTGTTAGTGGGCATTAGTGATATAGGCACTGTGGAAAACAGTATGGACATTTCTCAAAAAAAATGAAAAACATAACTACCATATAATCCAGCAATTTCACTGATGGGTATATATCTGAAAAAAAAACCCCACTAATTTAAAAAGGTACATGCACCCCAATATTCATAATAGCATTATTTACAATTGCCAAGACATAGAAGCAACCTGGATGTCCATCACCAGATGAATGGATAAAGAAGATGTGAGATATATATATAGGAATACTACTCAGCCATTAAAAATAATGAAATTTTACCATTTGCAGCAACATGAAGGGACTTGGAAGGCATTGTGCTAAGCAATAAGTCAGACATAGAAATACAAATACTGTATGATATTACATATATTTGGAATCTAAAAAATACAACAAATTAATGAATATAAAAAAAGAAGCAGATTCATAGATACAGAGAACAAACTAGTGGTTACCAGAGGGAAGAGGGAAGGGGGGGCAATATATGGGTAGGGAATTAAGAGGTACAAACAATTAGGTATAAAATAAGCCACAAAGATTTTTGTACAGCACATGGAATATAGCCAATATTTCATAATAACTATAAATGGAGTATAACAAAAATTTTTATAAAAATTACGAATTAGTATATCACACCCCTGTAACGTATAGCAAGGGCACTTCAATAAAAATACAATTTTTAAAAATGTGGTAGAAGTAGAAAGAAAAGTTATGCTGGTAAAAGTTTTCTTAGTTCCTGGCTTGGATGAAAACAATATGGTAAATGAAAAGAATATTTTGATATACTCTTTGTTTTTTGTTAATTTTTGTTTTCATTTTTGCTTTCTCTGACACCCTTATAACTGAGGATGAATGGATGATTAGGGACATTTTGCTTTTTGTGAACTGCCATAGAATATTAACCAAGTTTTTGTCTGAGGCCATAAATTGTTACTTTACCCAGTAATTTTCTCAAGTTCTTGTTGTAGATAGTATGCAATTTGTAGGGAGTCTAAATATTACAAAACAATGATGACTCCTAATCTTTAATTACCTTTCTTTAAATCCTACTGGCCCCAGCTACCAGAAAAATGCTGTTTTATAAATAAGTCTTCCCATTTAAAAGAAATCCCCCTCAGTACTGGATATAAAGTGATTGGAGCAGGAGGTCTTGGTTGCTGCCAGCTGAGCAAGTTTTCACAGTGTTTCCACATGTGCCATGTCGCTCCTCTGTGATAGATCTCTTATGATTAGGGCTCTGAGCTGATCCTGAGCCTGGTTTTCCTCAGTCACTCCTTGCCCTTCCCTATTCTGCTCTCTTTCAAGGATGTGAGGTGGGGTACTGACTCTGGTAGACTGCATTTCAAAGGTGTCTGTGCCATGTGGTTTCTGGCTGGTCAATGAGGACTCGGGTGGTCAGGGGTAAGAAGAAGTGGGGGCTATTTCCCCTCCACCCTCTGTGCTTCCAGTTGCTAAAGCACACACCTCGGCATCATAGTTCTTTCCAAGTTTCATACCTGTTCTCATTTTTCCATTTCTGCCTTATGGCCAACACTCTCTGGAACACTCACTACCAGACAGAAGCTAAGATAATATAGCTTTTACATAAAAAATAGTAATAATAAATGAATAAAAAAATAAACTGAAGGAACAAAAACACTAACTGGATAAAAGAACATTGCTTGCAAACAAAATTTTTACATGTATTACATTTGGTATGAAGTGTCCTTAAGAACAGCCAAGATGGTTGGAGGTAGCAATTGCTACTATTTCTAAAACTTTTTATCAAAGCATGTCTATTGGGAACTACTCTAAAGCTGGCAGCATTTAATCTCTATTTGTAAAATATCTTCCAATAATGAGATCACCTTTTCCTGTGAGAGACTGAGACAAGATGTTCACATAGGTTTCATTTATGGAATTTCCATAAATTCCAAAGAAGGTGTTGACCATATTCAATAAATAAATTGGGAGTTTGGGATTAGCAGAGACAAACTATTTCATATAGGATAGATAAACAACAATGTCCTACTGTATAGCACAGGGAACTATATTCAATATCCTGTAATAAACCATAATAGAAAAGAACATGAAAAAGAATATACATATATGTATAACTAAATCACTTTGCTGCACAGAAGAAATGAACACAATGTTGTGAAACAACTACACTTCAATAAAATTTTAGAAATAAACAAATTATCCTCTGAAAAAACAGCATAATTCTCTGTATCACAGCTGATGGAACCCATCACAGACCAGGCTCTTGTATCAACCACAAACTTCACTCTTTTCTTTCCTAAAGATGTGGACACCTTCCAAATTACCTATTTTCTCTTGTACTCTAAGCTTACTCAACAGAGTACCTATCCCTGGGTCACTGTTTTTCTTCCCTTCCTTGGCTATTTCTGGTTGAACTATTTAAGCCTTTGGAACTTTAAAATTCCCTTAGGAAACAACTATTGATCTCCTGTTAGAGCATGAAGGTGACTTTCAGGCACCTTTTCCCTAGGACTTTTAAGAAGCCCTACATAGGAGAGCAAGGTTACAAGCCCCAGCTTAGATAGAAAACCAAACAAGCAGTGGACCATATCCCAGCGGGAATCACTGGGGATATCATTCTTTATAGACTGTGGAAGAACAGTTCAACTACCATGAGTTGTAATTTTAGTTTTTCCATGCCTGAAGCATGAGCTTTTAGTCACTGAGCCTGTGTGTCAGTACTAAAGGCTTTGAGGTGTGTCCTTAATGAGTATATTTTCCTAGGAGAACCTACAGATCTGGAAGGATTCATATGCATTCCAAAATACCCTTGACCCTTCTTATCTGCCCTGCCTCAAATAAACTAAGTGGAGCTGTTGTCTTGTCAAAAGGTGAACACACCACTCACCACCACCTTTTCATTATGCAGAGATGGTGTGGCTTTCTCCTATATGAGGAGATCTAAGTTTGATGCTTTTTATTTATTGTCTTTTTAGAGCCTCACCTGTGGCATATGGAAGTTCCTGGGCTAGGGGGTGAATTGGAGCTGCAGCTGCCATCCTCTACCACAGCCACAGAAACATGGAATCCAAGCCACATCTTCAACTTACACTGCAGCTTACAGCAATGCCGGATCCTTAATTCACTGAGCAAGGCCAGGGATCAAACCCACATGTTCATGGATACTAGTTAGGTTCATCATCCACTGGGTCACACCAGGAACTCCTGATGTTTTGAAAAAGTTATCGAATTTAGAATTCAGGGAAAGATACATGCTTTCTGGTATTTTTTATCATAAGGGATAAAAAAAACGAAGGATCAGCCTTCATTATAGGTCAGATGAAGAAATACTGATGTTTACTTACAGGCTTCCCAAGGCACTGGAAAAGGTGAAAGAAATATGCAGTCTATCAAGCGAACCCAAATGAGTACTGATGCCTATAAAATAAGGGGTTTGGATTTGAGACCACCTAAGGTTTTCTACTGGCTCTGCAACACTCTGACTGCAGTGGTGTGGTTTCTTTACACTCTGATTTTGCAATGTGGAATCCTTAATGGTCCTATTCTTATTCATTTCCTTTCTCTATACTTCTCTCTGTTGTCTCATTTGAAAAATATAATTAGAATGTATATCTTCTCAGGAAATCCCATTGTGGCTCAGCAGTAATCAATCTGACTAGTAACCATCAGGATGTGGGTTCAATCCCTGGCCTCACTCAGTGGGTTAAGTATCCAGCATTGCCATGAGCTATGGTGTAGGTTGCTGATGTGGCTCAGATCTGGTGTTGCTGTGGCTGTGCACAGGTCAGCAGCTGTAGCTCTGATTTGACCCCTAGCCTGGGAACTTCCATATGCCACATGTGCAGCACCCCCACCCACCCGCAAAAAAAAGTATACCTTCTCAGGAAATTTCATTATCTATCTCTATTTTCCCTACTTTGTAACAGAAGCCACTGATGCTATAGCAATTCTCTGGGGACTTTATGAATCATCCTCAATGTCCTGTAACCTTAGCCAGGGCATGTAAATGTTGAATTGAAGAAGCAGATTAGACTTCTGCTTTTGCTGTTAGGATGTAGACAGATGCAAAAGACATTTGCGCTCACAGTGAAAAAGTCCCAGACATAATAAAAACAATAAAAACCAGAACTTTGTATGAGGCTAGTGGATAACAGTGGCAGGAAAGAGGCCTGGATAAACTACATTCCAGAAAGAAAGAGCCCAACCTACTAAGTGGAGAATGGCAGCAGCTTCTATACCTGGATCCAGGCCATAGGTGTCAGAGATGAGGAGCCTTTGTGTGAATGAGGGGAAGAGCCAGGCCTTCCTTGGATCACTGGCTGGGGGTGCTAAATTGAGAGTCTCAGTCAGGTGAATCTATTTGTCCAGAACTCCCCCCCCCGCCCCCCCCCGCACTCCCGCCCCCCACCCAAGAAGCAGTGGGGGCTCGTGAGCAAAGGGCAATGACAAGTCCTAGGCTCTTTCACTATGACTGGGCTCCACCAAAAGTGAATCCAATATGGCTGAAATCACAGTCAACCCTTTCCAGCTC
Organism: Phacochoerus africanus; assembly: GCF_016906955.1. Lineage (NCBI taxonomy): Eukaryota > Metazoa > Chordata > Mammalia > Artiodactyla > Suidae > Phacochoerus > Phacochoerus africanus. The sequence continues at coordinate 83,648,385 of NC_062545.1, read as the reverse complement.
AAATACCAACAGGAACAAAAAGGTTCCAATGTTCTTTAATTCACCATTTGTTTTAACACTATGGAGAATGTTTTATTCTTTTTTTGTATTTTATATTTTCCCTATTTTATGCTTTTTAACTCACAATGTTTAGAATTTTCTCTTTCCCTCTGCCCCCCCCCCACCACATCCCCCCCTGGATATAGATCTAAATACAGATATAAATATAGATACAGATGAAAAATGTGGGGAAGCAGCAATGTGATTACCAAGAGAAAATTTAGATAACATAGAAATAGACACAGAGAAAGCAGCTGAAATAAGGAGAGGGAACTTTTAAACCATTATTATATATTTGTCAAAGAATGTATAAGAAAATGCAGACTATGAGTGAAGAAATGGAATTTTCTCTCGATTTTCCATGAAAAATGGGAACATTCTAAAACAACCAGATGGAGACTTTAAAACTTAAAAATGTGACAGCAGAGGTCAACATTTATTGGACAGGAAAAGAGTAGATTGGATATTGCAGGAAAAAGGAGTGAACTTCTACCAAGTCAATAAAAATTACTCAAACTGAAATTAAAAGAAAAAGTGTTTTAAAATCAACAGAGCATCTATAACTGGGAGATAACATTAAATAGATATAATTGGTGTCCCAGTAGGAAAGTGGGTCAGGACAAAATATCAAAGTGGTATTTTCACAGCAACAAAATACTCATTTCATAACACTCCCTGCCTTCCACCTGCCCTTGGGCTGGAACTAGTGTGGGTATGTGGGCAGAACTGTTGGTTTGAAGCATAGCTGGCCCTGAGTTGCAATAATTAAGTCCGAGAAAGCTTGTTCAAGGAGTAGTAACACTCATTCCATGGGAGACAGTGATCCCATGAGACTCAGCAGTTACAGCTACTGCATAGTTCTATCTGTAGTCCAAACATAATAAAACCCCAATTCTGAATCTCTAGGGAAGCGGGGTTAGGATTCAATCTAAAACTTTTAATTTTACTGAGTTTATACATACTCCCTCTCTTTCCTCTATGTGGCATATTTATTTATTTATCGGGCCATACCCATGACATGTGGAAGTTCCCAGGCCAGGGATCAAACTCACACCACCTGAACCACAGCAGTGACAACACTGAGTCCTTAACTGCTAGGCCACCAGAGAACTCCTCCAGATGGCATTTTGAAAGTATAAAATTGAAACCACAGAAGGGAAGGAGCAGTGACCTAGCAAGTAAATCTGGAAATGCTCTTTTTAGTAGCTTATTCTACCCAATCTTGATATGTAAAGGAATGGAAGCAACCAGATATGGAGAAGCTGTGAAGGAGCAGAAATTCACCTGTGAAGTGCATGGATAGATGTGGTTGTATGGGAACAGGCTTAAACACTACTACTATGCTGGCCAAGAGCCTCAAAAATGGTGACAAATTCCCCTTCTTAGAAAGTTCACACGGGGTGAGGGGATGTTATGTCTAAACTGACAGGTGTGGAAGGGCAGTAGTCACTACTGGGAAGTTACTGGAACATGCCTCCATCTCCTCTCAAACACACAGATGAAACAAACCTAAAGGAAAGGAAAACAGATCAAAGATGTTTTACTTTTATATAATTAAAATGAAACTGAGAAAATTCATACCTCATTCCACATTTTACACTTCTCAGCTTGTCAGTCAGTCTTTAATGATCCTTTGTGCACAGTAGCCTTCCTTTCCTATGTTTTTGAAATTTTACAATCATAACTTGTGTCACTACCTAAGTGTTAGCCATTATTTTGGGACAAATACTCTTATTTGATGGAAAAATGTCTGGAGAAAACCTGGTGATATTAACTGATCGGACCAATAATTTTAGGTTATCTTTGGGTGTAACATTTTCTTGGGTAAATGGGCATAAGAATCAGAAAGAATAGCTTTGAGGATTGTGGAGGATGGTGATGAACCATAAAGCCTTAGAGACTGTATAACCCTCCTGGACTACAATTTTGGAATGAAAATGAAAGCCAAAAAATGTGAGAGTGGAGAAAGGGGTTGGAGAGTCTAAGGGGGGGTGGGTGTGCACGATGAAGAATGGACAGATTTAATTGAATGACTATAGTGCTGTGCAGAAGAGGAGGGATAAGATTAACAAGGAAAAAAAAACAAAAAAACCACTAGGTGAATTCTAGGAGTTCCTCTTGAGCAAGTTCCATGTAAGGTTATTTTCAGCTTATTTGATTAACATCTGCCTACTTCTCATTCTGAAAGGCTTCTAAGACTACATTCCATCACTTTCCCCTTGGGGCTCTTAGCGTCCCTGAAGAAACAGTCTTTGCTTTCTGGATAGCTGTAGTGAACGTGTCTCTGTTTACTTTCAAGTTGAGATGAGAAGGAATCCCTTTCCTTCTCCCACCCCATCCCCTGCCCTCCTATCAGCATCACCACCACTATTTCTGCAGTGAGCAGTGCACATCCACATAGCATCCTATCATCATCTTAGTTCCAGTGTGAAAGCTCAACTTTTTTCCTAGTGAGAGAATGTGAGACTGGGAATTCCATATTGGGTATATGGCCAGAAAGCTGATCAGAAGGTCAACTGTCCCTTTAAGCTAGGAACATTGATGACCCTAAAAGGGTTAATTAAATTCCTCAGGCTCACACCTGACTCAAGATCCTGTTGACTCTCAAAAGTAGATTGAATTAAGCTTGAAGGAGTCAGTAAAACAACTATAAAAGTGATTCTTAACTCAGCCTAGGCAACAACTGTATTTTGTGAAAAGCCTATAAACATGATGCCCATCATCATCATTAATTGCTCCCCCCCACCACCGCAACCACCCCCCCCACCCCCACCGCCAATTGCTAGCTGTATGTTAAATTGCAAGAACTGGTAGAAAAATTAGGGCAGAGTAATAAAGGTCTTTAAGGAGTTCCTTCCTTTTTAGGCAAATTATTAACAGTCGTGGGAAAGGAAAGTGATTTGAGAAGAGAGGCTTGCTGTGTACCAGCTGCTGCTGGAGGCAACTAATTACAACATTCCACTTAATACCTCACTAGATACACATGCCGGGACAAGAAGGGCTCCAACACTTTACCACTAGACTTTTAAGTTATCTTTAAGATGCAGTTGCTGGCAAAAGTTACCAAATGCATAAATGACATGGAGAAACACATTTGCAGCCAGGTTTGGTACGACCAATTGCAACAACCTCTCTGATGTCTCGCAGACACTGAATCGGGTTCTTCTCCTCAATGAAAAGACTGGGTTGTTCTTACAGAAGAAGAGTAATTGCTCCTGTCAGTTTAATAACCTGTCTTCTCCATTAGACTGTGAGCACCTCCTGGACAGGAACCAGGTGTTTCACTTTTGCATCTGCAGGACACAGCCTAGAGTCTACCATCCGGTAGGTGAGTGCTCAGTAAACATCGACTAATAAGGAGGTGGCCACCACCATCAGGCCATGTTTGATGGTGATGCCCAGTGACTCCTTGGGTCCTGAACCTTTCCTCATCCATCTCTTCCTTGAATTAAAACATTAATGGCACTTTTCAGATAGACACAAAAGTTGACTTGAATAAATGCAGAGTCCTCCCTTGTTCTTGAGTAGAATGACTCAACATTATAAAGATGTCAACTCTCCCCATCTTAACTGAGACATTTATAATCCCAATAAAATACCAACAAACATTTTTTATGGAGTTAGACAAGTTGATAAAAAAGTTCATAGGGAAGACAAACATGCAAGAATAATCTGGAAAACACTGGAAAAAAAAATCTATGCGGGAAAAGGAGCCCTACCTAAAGCATACTATATTGTGAAGTTTCTATGACTGAAACATTGCAGTACATAAATAGACAAACCAAAGGCAAGGAATAAAAACAGATCCAAAGACATATAAAAATTTACTGTATGACAAAGGTGCATCTGGAATTACCGGGGCAAAATCAACATTTCAGTAAAATGGTAGCCATTTGGCAAAAGATAAAATTAGATCCAAACCTCACTCTGGACACAAGAATTAACTTCCAATAGATCAGGAATCTTTATATAATACATGAAACTGTGTAAGTATTGGAGGGAAATGGGAAAATTCTTCTTTAACCTCAGTGTAGGAAAAGACTTTCTGAATATGATTCAAAATTTGGAAGCAGTAAAAGGAAATACAGGCAAATCTCACTTCTCAAGTGCTGTTTTTCTTTCTTTTTTCTTTTCTTTTTTTTTTTTTTAACAAATTGAAGGTTTGTGGCAACTCCTTGTTGAGCAAGTCTAGGTGCCATTTTTCAGCAGCATTTGTTCACTTTGTGTCTCTGTGTCACATTTTGGGAATTATCACCATATTTCAAAATTTTTCATTATTACATTTGTAATGGTGACTGGTGATCAGTGACCTTTGATGTGATTATTGTGATTATTTAGAGACACCAGGAACCACGCCCATAAAGATGATGAATTTGAAGTTCCCATTGTGGGACAGTGGAAATGAATCTGACTAGGAACCATGAGGTTGTGGATTCTATCCCTGGCTTCCTTCAGAGGGTTAAGGATCCGGCATGGCCCTGAGCTGTGGTAGGTTGAAGATGTGGCTCTGATCCTGCTTTGCTGTGACATAGGAAGGCAGATGTAGCTCTGATTCAACCCCTAGCCTGGGAACCTCCATATGCTGTGGGTGTGGACCTTAAAAAAAAAATAAGATGGTGAATTTAATTGACAAATGCTGTGTGTGTTCTGATAGCTCTGCTGACCAGATATTTCCATCTTTCACCATTTCTTCAAGCTTCTCTATTCCCTGAGATGCAAGAGTATTGAAATTAGGCAAATTAATAACCCTATAAGGACCTCTAAGTGTCCAAGTGAAAGGAAGCATCCATTGATGCATTAAATTTCATTGCTGTCTTATTTTAAGAAGTTGCCACAGCTGGAGTTTCCACTATGGTGCAGTGGGTTAAAGGGCCCCAAGTTGTCTCTGTGGTGGCATAGGTTCAATCTCTAGCCTGGCACAGTGGATTAAGGATTTGGCATTGCCACAGCTGTGGCATGGTTTGCAACTGCAGCTTGGATTGGATCCCTGGCCTGGGAACTTCTGTATGCTTCAGGGGTGGCCATTGGGAAAGAAAAGAAGAGAAAAGAAAAGAAAAGAAAAGGAAGAAATTGCCACAGCCATCCCGACATTCAGCAACCACCACCCTGCTCAGTCAGCAGCCATCAACATCAAAGCAAGACCTACCCTCCACCAAAAAAAAAAAAAGATTAAAACTTGCTGAAGGCTCAGATGATGGCTAGCTTTTTTGTTTTAGCAAGAGTATTTTCTGAATAGAAAAACAATGTATTTTTATAGACAAAGCTATTGCACACTTAATAGACTACAATGTAGAGTAAACATAACTTTTGTATACATTGGGAAACAATAAAATTCGTGTGACTTGCTTTATTGTGATATTCTCTTCAGTGTGGTGGTTTGGAACAGAACCTCCAATATGTCTAAGGTATGCCTTATTAATAAACTTGAAACTGAATAATTAATAAAAATCAAAATTAAAAAATTGGATGGCAAATACCATAAAGTTAAAAGTCAACTAATGAGCTGGGAGAAAAATATTTGCAACATATATCCCGAATAAAAAGCTAAAATTCTTAATATACAAGAACTCTTAAACACTGAGGGACAAAGGGAATGCAATTAAAGTAAAGGAATGAGAACTAAAGCAACTCTGAGTTACCATCGCTCATTTATTAGATTGGAGAACATCAAAAAGCATGACAGCACATTCTATTGGCTGGGCTGTGAAGAAATAGGCATTTTCTTACACTGCAAGGAATGCAAACTGGAACAAATTTGAATGGGGAGTCTGGTAAAATGTAACCAAGCTATAATGCACTTACCCATATATAAAAGAGGGTCTCAGTAAACTATGGCATCTCCACACATTGAAAGGCTAAGCAACTGTATCAAGAAGAATGCTACAAAAGAACTTTATAAAACAAACTAAAAGATTTCAAAACTAATCTTAAGGATACCATAGGTGAAACCTTTGAGGGGAGGGAGGAATTGGGAAGGTAGGAATAACATATACACACTACTCTATAAAATAGATGATTAATGAGAACCTACTGTACAGCACAGAAAACTCTATTCAATAGTTTGTAATAACCCATATGGGAAAAGAATGTATATATTTATATGTACGACTGATTCACTTTGCTGTACACCTGAAACTAATATTACATTGTACATCAACTATACTTCAATAAAATAAAATAAACTGCAAAGTGGGAAGTAGACTGGATACTGGACCAGAAAAGAACATTAGTGGGACAAGAGGTAAAATGTCAACAAGGTCTGTAGCTTAATCAACAGCATTGTATCAATAATAGTTTCCTGTGTTTGATAATTGTACTGTGGTTATGTGTGATGTTAAAATTTGGGTAAGCTTGCCAAAGGGTGTATGGAAACTTTGGGTATTGTTTTTGCAACTTTTTTGGGTCAATCTAATATTTCCAAATGAAGCAGTTTTTTAAAGGAATAAAAGAAGACTCAAAAGACTTGAGTCTTGCCCTAGACGCTAGTTCAACTAGGTTGTAAATATCATTAAAATTTTTTAATTTGAAAATTATTCAAAATTATAGAATAAGGAACACCATCACACCCAAAGGGTCCTGGTTACAAATAACCATCACCTAATAAGACTTAGAAGGAGAATCTTTCCCCAACTATGTAAGTACTTTTCAATTTGACAAATATCTATAAGTATATGCTATGGGTGAAAAAAGTGCTCTAGCTGCATTGTTTTAATATATTCTGTAATTCTGAGCTATTAATCATTATGATTGACCTTCTGGAAAATCACTCTAAATTAGTAAGATTACAAGTGAACAAATGGCCCCTTCCCTTAAGGATGTAAGATCACTACTGACATAGCTATTTCCAATATAGGTATGAAACTCAGGCACAGAAAAAGGCTATCTTGTATTCTGAAAAATAAGTTGCTTTAAAATGATAAACACTAATGAGTGTCACCATTTATTGAGGATTTTTGATGTACCCAGCGCTCACCAGGTGCTTTTCACAAAGGATTTCATTTACCCATATATAATTGGCAGTTGTGCTGCTTCCACATTAGCCCAGGTTTGCATAGTAGAAAATGGAGATAGAGGTGAAGTTACTGTATAGTCTTCATCATGGCATAGTCATCATGGCGTAGTCTTCAAGGCCAACAGCTGGGTTCCCTGATTCCAGTACTTTTGCTTTATTTCCCTACACTCAGCTCTCTTACGACCACCACGTGCTACAGTAACTGTGGACATGCAGCATTCCATCAGGAGAAGAACAGGAGAGAGTTACTCACTTTCCTTATCTGGATGGAGTCCTGGGTTACTTCTCTTTGTGGTCTGATTTGTTACCTATATCTTCCAGAACTCAGTTCAGCTCATGTATTCTTTAGAGGAAAAGACAGAACATAATGGGAAAAGGCACTTCTAAGATTCTGCCAAAAGATTCCAGAAAATGGAAGAGATTATGCCTTTTTGTAAAGGCCTACTTTTTGAAGTTTAACAGGTCTGCAAACTCAGAATGGCTTTAACTCTAATCTGAGGAATCCTCAAATTACGGGATTCTCAAGGACAAGTTCTTCCATCACCCCCAGGGCCAGGGATAACTAACTGTAAGGGACTCAGTTTCTTTGCTTGTTTCAACATCCTGGGCAATGCCTTCACCTCTCCAACTCTATTTCCCCTGTCACTCTCAGTGATACCATGAGACCTGCCAAAGAAAATCCAGTGACTATATCCAGAATTATTTTCTTAATTCAAAGATTATAGAGGAGGAATTCAAAGTCAAAAATCACTTCAGTTCAAGAAAAATACACCAGTAAGCAGCCAAATGTAGACATAAAGAAAACATTTTATGCTTGGAAGAACTACTACTTTGTTCAGTAAAAGTTCCCTCTCCTCCCCAATTTTTCCTTTACACGAGCAAGCCCCCTGGTTCCTAAACTGCGCCCTGTACCACAGCATTAAACACACAGCTGTGTACCAGCCTCTCTCCTCAACCACCACACTGGGTTTTCTCCAGGAAATTGTCCAAACTTTCCAGAAAAACAGCAGTCGCTCTAGAGACAGGAAAGCTTGTTTGGAAATGGCAATGAAGATGCTTAAGTGCTACCAAAATGAAATCTGCAATGACGAAGATCCATGGGGAAATATTTAAGATCTAGCGTATGGCATATGGCTTCCATATTTTATAGACCATTCAGACCTAAAATCCTAAGAAAGGAAAATACATTGGATTTTGCTGCAAATTCTGTACAACTGACTTATAGATGATGTTCTGCCAAACATACCTGCAGGTGTGTCATAAATCTGGACTTGGAAAAATAACTTTTTAATTTAAGAGCCTGTCTTTGCTGTGGGTTTAATTGTGGAGAGCTATACAGAAACTTTAGATTGGTCCAATTTACTTTGAATCAAAGCAGACAAAGTCTTTCTAAAATAGAACTGGACAACTCACCCATTTTTCAGTGGTGTTGATTTCCTCCTGAACCATAAATGTCAAGAGTATACCATTAGAAAACTACCTGTTATGTATTTAGTGCCCTACCTTAGTATAAAACAGATCTGAGGTAATTTAGACACCATGTAACACATTTACATTTTTTTAAGGATAAAGAAATCAGAGCAAAGTTGATAGGAAGGAAAAGAAAAGCCCAGGAGAGTTAAGATCATAGAAATGCATGCTTCAACATTCTATATAGGAGTAAGCAAAACTACACACTAAGTTCTGAACTCCTTGGTGGTAGCCCAAGCTAGATGGAGAATATGGCCAGCTATGAAATTCATACCATTCATAACTAGGGGATATGGAAAATACTTAAATGGGATTGCTCAAGCCCCAGCTGACCTGATGCTACCTTAAAAATGTAGTACAGTTGTATGGTGATGCATGTTAACTAGACTTATTATGGTGATCATTTTGGCAATATGTACAAATAGTGAATCATTATGCTCTACACCTGAAACTAGTATAATGTTATATTTCGATTTAAAAGGATAATAAAATAATGTTACAATGTACTACAGCATATCAAAATATAGAATTGTGCCAATAAGAAATGCCATTTTGGGAGTTCCCATTGTGGCTCAGTGGAAATGAATCTGACTAGTATCCATGAGGACTCAGGTTTGATCCCTGGCCTTGCTCAGTGGGTTAAGGATCCCGCATTGCCATGAGCTGTGTTGTAGGTTGCAGATGTGGCTTGTGTTGTTGCTGTGGTGGTGGTGCAGGCTGGCAGCTGTAGCTCGGATTTGACCCCTAGCCTGGGAACTTCATACGCCATGAGTGAGGCCCTAAATAGAAAAAAAAAAAAAAAAAGCCATTTTGTAGACTTTGCCATCTTTAAATTATCTGAGTGCACATTCAGAGAAAGGTCCCTCTGTAAATCAAATTCTTTGCTTAGATGAAAAGCATAGTTTATCTTTTGTCTCTTGTGGTTGAAGACAGAAGCTTGGTCAAGGCTTCAAGTTAAGATTTAAGTATTTGACCTGATTGGGGTGATATTTTAAATTAAAAGTAGGAGAAAACCTTCCAACTATGTCTACTTGTCTTATTTTCTCTTATATATCTCATGTATGGATACTCAGACTTCTGCAGAGTCTTGTTTTAAATAGCAAGATTTTCTTTCACTTGAAGCCCGTTGAGGACATCTTTGGCCTAGAAACAGTAGAATGCTACAAAATTGGGAGATACCATGACCAGCCTTTTAATGCAATAGTAAATAAATGTGTTGTTCCTTTATGCTAGAGAATGGCTTCCACAACAGCTCCTCAAAGGGAAATCAGCAGAGGAGAAAGGGCTGCATACAAGTGGAAATTCTGCAGAGAAACAGAGAAACAGGAGGAAGGGCCTTCATTTTGGGGGAAGGGCAGGAAAATAGTGCTCAGAATAAAGTGAGGCTCACACCTTAACCTCCTCTTACTTCTCAGAGAAATCTTTTTTTCAAGGGAAATTGATCCCAATCATGCAGAGAGGTCAGAGAAATTTGCTTTCCCTAAGTACCTCTGTCCCCAACCGTAAAAGGGGACTTTTCAGATTTTTCTAAGTGAAATCTCAGGAACACAACCATCATTTCCACATTCTACTGTCTGTGCTTACAATTTGTCCTCCCTACACAAGTAACTATAAAGTCTGAGTGACAACACAGACTCTGACCAAGAAATGCAGAAGGAATTAAGGGATCTTTGTTAAACTTGTGTGTTAATTTTAATCAGATTCTGGGTTTAGTTGGCAACGCTTTTTTAATTTAATTTTTATTTTATACTGGAGTATAGCTGATGTACAATGTTGTGTTAGTTCCAGGTATACAGTAAGGTAACTCAGTGATTCTTATACATCCATCAATTCATTACCAGATTCTTTTCCCATGTAGTTTATTACAAGCAATCTTTTCAAGTCATTATATTGTGTCCTGGGGAACAAACCACTAACAAACCTTGACCAGGAGGATCGAAGGAGAAGACTGGGAAAGGGTGTGAGATAGACAAAGAGAAAAAATTACAAGAGAGGACAAAAAAAAAAAGAAAAAAAATGAGAAATGCTTGTCTCTTGATTAGTAAGTCATATATTCCTTGTGATGGGAAGATAAAACATGAAGACTGAGAAGATTCCAGAATAAGTTTTTCTATAAAGAGAAACATGAGATTGACCATTTCTCAAATAAGAATAAATTTCCTCTAGAAAGAGGTTTTTAAACTTGAGTACCTCGATCCCTAAAGGGCTCCTTGCATAGGCCGAGGGGAGGCGATGAAACCCTGGAAATTGTGTGTAAAATGTGGTGTATGTGCATGTACGGGTGTGTGATGGTCTGTGGTTGCATCAGTATCCCAAGAGTTCTTTGCTAAAAAGTTAAAACAGTGCACAAAAAAGTGAATCTAAAACACACAAAAAAGGAACTTCTTTGAAATTTAACTTGGATCACCATCTGAAGTTCTTGGTTCACTTAACCATGAAAGAAAGGATTCATTACTCTATTCCTGAACAAGTTAACCCGTGAATCTCATATCTGACAAAAAAAATTGAAATGCTATGCAGCCCGTTTCTCAGCCTTCAGAAAAGACTGAAGTCTATTATAAGTGAAAATAGATCCATTTTTCAAACTCTGTAGGGCAGATTTCCAATCCTTTTTTTGTTAGACTAGTCATTGTTCACATTTCTCACCATGAGGAAGTTCTTCTTTCTATCAAGCCTAACTCCCTCATGTTGCAAAATAATTTGGTCCCTTGTGTTTAACTGTGCAGTATTTTTGGATACCTATTATTAAATTAACCTTCAGTTTTCTCTCCCCCAGTATTTTTGATCTTTCCCCATGAGCCAGTCTCAAAGTCATTAATCATTTTCATGGCTTTCCTCTGAACCCCTTCCAATTCTTCATGCTTGTCTGTAAATTCAGATGTGCATTCACTGAAAAGAGACTAATAAAACCCTCAGTTGATTGGTGGGCTTTCTTATCATCTCTATAGCTGGTGTGTAATAATAAATTGTTAGAAAATAATAATTACAGGATTGCCCTCCCTGAGGGTGAAATGATAAAATCAATACAAACTGGCTCAGGTTCAGACAATTTTTAGTGGGGGAAAAATTCCAAAATCAACAGGATGGCCACCTGATTAAAGACTACATAATAAAGGAAAGATGGCATCACTCAGAAGGGAAGTTGGTTAGACACAAAAGCTTGGAAAATGAGAATCACAGAGTCAGATTTCAGCAGTGCCCACCCAAACAGTATCCAGAGAAGTGGGTGGAAGCCAGATCATTCTGATAATGAGTCAGGCTGGGGTCCTCCTATTGCGGACATGGCTGCAGTGGCTCTCAGTCCTGCAGTCATTACACACTAGAATCCTTCACCATGGAACCACTGTTGATTCAGCTGCCATGTTACTTGCCTACAAAGAGGAGATCAGCATGACCAGGTGACCAGAAGAAACTACCCACAGTCCTGGAAGCCCTAATTCATATATTAAACTTCTTTTTTCTCCATACATACTTGCCAAACTCTAATTCAGATACTAGATAATGACATGCTTACATTTTCCCAGTTTCCTGAAAAAGTTTTATGTGACAAATTCATTTTTATTAACTGTGCTTATTCCACAATGAAATACAAGAACTGGAGTTCCCATTGTGGTTCAGCGGAAATGAACCTGACTAGTATCCATGAGGACACAGGTTTGATCCCTGGCCTCTCCCAATGGGCTAAGGATCCAGCATTCCTGTGAGCTGTGGTGTAGTTCTCAGTCGTGGCTCAGATATGGTGTTGCTGTGGCTGTGGCATAGGCCAGCGGCTACAGCTCTGATTGGACTTCTAGCTTGGGAATTTTCATTTGCCATGGGTGCGAGCCCTTAAAAAAAAACAACAACAAGAACTTTTACCTGGAAGTTTAAATCCAGAAAGAAAGATGAATACAAAGTCTACTGGTTATTATACCAATGTTTACTTGACCAAAGGAAACCTTTTTTCCTCTTTCAGTATTTTCTTCCTAGCTTTGGAAGGTGTAGATTATTAGCAAGTGTATTATAAACTTCTAATAGACATCCAACTCAAACCTCTTCACTGGTGGCCCACCCCTAGCAAATGTCCTTAAGTCACTGGCTCTGAAAAATGAAAATACTACTAACATACGTTTTATCCATTTGAACAAATTCGGTCTGAATAAAATGCTGTAAATCATATAGGAAATTTAAAAGGATTCACCAAAATGTTGTAAGTGGATAAACTATTAAGAAGTTCATGACACATGGAGGAAGGTCTAAGATACAGGTCCCCGCTACTGCCCTTCCCTGTCTATTAGGGGAGTCAGCAACAGCAGAATATGGCTATAACTGATAGTATTTCCCTTACCTAGAGGCTCAGGTACTACATTTTTAATAACAATTCGGAGAGATTTGCCACATGTTCCCAGTGATCCATATACATCCAATCAGTGACATTTCTAGCACAACTGACACCCAGAGAATATTTTTCCTCTATATGACAAAATTGCTTTCGGTAACAACTATAACACAAAACAAATAAAAATAATATCCAGAAAAGAAATGCAGACTGAAACTTTTTCTATATTGACCTTAGTAGACATAAACTTATTAGAAATGAATGAATGAATAAATAAATAAATGTTATGATGCTAAAAAGGAAAAAAAATGGACTTTTTCAAAGTCCTAAATGTCATCAAGATACTTTTTTGAAAAGAAAACAAACAAACAAAGCTCTATGTTGGTTTTCACAGTCATGAAGAGTCAGCATCACTGTTTGTTTTTGTGGTTTAGCTTCTGCAAATTTTAAAACTGTAAACACAAAAACTCCAAGTGGTCATGTAACATAACAGAAATAAAGTATAACTCAAGTTCTGTTTCATTGTATTTACAACCATTACTTTAAATAAACACAACACAGTAACATGTAATGATACAAACTATGGCAGGAGAGAGCCCCTCTGGCAGGAGTGATTCTGAATTGTTACATATTTACTTTTGGAACTAATACATGTGGCTGAGTCACATTTATATATATAATATTTTAAAACAACAGTAACTTCTGTACTTATTTAGATCTTAATGATCTTAAACCAAGGAAAGATTTTATCAGGGAGTAGTTTTCTACAGGAAAGTTTAGATTTGCAGGCTCATGGTGATAATAAATAGATCAACTTTTAATTGCCTTTATTTATTTATTTACTTTTTTCTTTTTTGGCTGCACCTGCAGCATATGGAAGTTCCCAGGGCCAGGGATTGAATCCAAGCTGCAGCAGCTGTGATCTACATCGCCCCTGCAACAATGCTGGATCCTTTACCCACTGTGCTGGGCTGGGGATCAAATCTGTACTGCAGCAGAGACAACACCACATCCTTAACTGGCTCAGCCACAGTGGGAACTCCTATTTGGCTTTATTTTTATCTTTAACTTTCCTTTACACAATGCACCCCTTGTGCCTATATCTAGGATAGGTGAATCCATTGACCCAATTTCAAATGCTGCTTCTTCCAATTTGAAGTTGTACTGCAATCTTGATAAATTCATGGTCTTCTTCCAATGATCTTAAACCTTCCCACCACTTTCACCCACAGATCAAGAAATAGTATCCACTTTTCCATGGACGTCTACTGCACAACTTGCCTTACTCAGAACATCACACATGCCCATTTGTTGGCAAAGTTTTCTGAAAAGAGCCCTAGTCCTTGAGCTGGGATGGCCAGCTTAACGGGACATTATAATTAGAGTCCTGTCTCTATTCCACCCAGCAAGGATGTGTGAGTGCCTCACTCCCTAAAGGTATCCTACTTCTTTCATGACATCATGTACCTAATATGCAAAGGCTCAAACCGTCATTGTACCAGCTTGCTCTTGATGTTGTATGCTTTCCTCCCAAAGGAAATAGGGGTCAAGTTTACTTTTTATTGCCTCTTCTACCCTAAGGACTTGCCATATTTCGATTATGTCTTAGTACTGTTTTCTCTCCTTAATGTGTTTATATGCCTCTTATGGACTTTCTAAGTCATTAAGTATAGTCCTTAATCATAACAATGTCCTATATTTCCTCCCTTGTGTTCTCAGGCTGTATCTTTGCATCTATGAAAAAAATTCTCTTCTGAATTTAAATTATGTTGTATTCTGGCTGAAAAAAAAAAATCCTCAAAACCTTCTTTGCCTGGATCTCTTTCCAAATGGAATTATTTAGCAGCAACAACAAAAATGAGTTATCTGGCTGTGGAATGCTAATCCCACCCAAGTCTATTCAGGCTTTGATTCATTGATTTATTGTATATTGCACATACAAGTTGTTTTATGTTATGATTTATTGTTGGTTGTGTAAATATTGTATAAACAGATTACATTTATTGTATAAACATGTTCATAGAGCTTCATATATGACAGAAACTATGCTAGCTGATGGGGACATGGTGATGAACAAGGTAGGAAATAGTTTCTGGCCTCATGGAGCTTATATTCATTCTACAAGTGACTAGAGTTGACATCACATTACTTCTAGAATTATCCAAATTTGAAAGTGACCTCAGGGAGCACATCTACAAAACCTCTCATGAAAGACCGTCCATGGCAAAGACATCTTAGTCTATGATATAGAAGTACATTCAGTCAGAATTTAGAGCGGCTGGAGGCAATATTCCATAATGAGCTAGAGCTGAGGATACTCAGGAGGTCCTGGGTCACAGAGTGCCCTCCGCATGGGTGGTGGTGAATACTGACAATTTACTGACTTCTCTGTGTGTCCTTCTCCTCAGAGTCACAGGGGATCAAAATAGGATTATGCCTCTCACAGTGTTATTGTGAGGTCTTAATAGGATGGTGAAGGACTGAAAGAAGTAAATGATAAATAAATATTAGCCATTTTGCTATCATTTACTATGATCATTATTTTCTACTACAAATATTTACATGGAAGTCCCATTAGATGATGATTAGAAACAAAACATAAGGCCATTGAATCTTTAAAGTTCAAAAACAGTGTACTGATACTTCAAGATTCAGGTCATTTGTTCACAAATGTCAGTCAGAATCCAGTCAGGAAAACAGAAACTACACAATGTATTTCAAATCAAAGGAAGTGACTACAAAAGTGTGGGCAGGATTTGAGAAGGGAAACAGGAAGAAGGGATATCTGGAGACCAGGAAGCTGCTGATGTGCCCTGGCCTGGACACCAGCAGCTGGCACCTGCTGCCTAAAACACCATGACCAGGGCTGGAAGTGCCTAAGATGTACCCCTGAGGCCAGATCTGCACAAGCTCTGAGATGTGCTGCCAGGGAATCCTCAATCATTCTTCTCCCAGCCCCAGAATCTACTAGAAACTGCCAACCCCTGCCACTGAGTTGGTGCCAGATGCAGAAGGCGCTCTTCCTCCGGATTTCTGGTCAACCACCAGTGCTTTCCATTAGCAGAACCTGGCGGGAAAGTATGCCGCAAGAGAGCCTGGGAAATGTAGTTGTAGACCACCAGTCCCAGCAGCAGAGAGCAGAACAGAGGACGGTAGGTACAGAGCTGAGATAATAAGTAAGCAAACACAGAAAACAAAGCACACTAGGATTTATTATCAAGTCAGAATTTGAGGGCCATGAAGATAATTCAACTTCTAGTAGGAAGATAAAAATGTACATGTTCCTTTTCCTGCCTATTTTTTGTTGCTTTGAGAGTTGCTTTTGCTAAAGTTTCATGTATATTCTGGCACAAGCTCTACCATAGAGTCTAATAGAAGTTTCTACAGATAATTTTTTTAAAGGAGGTTTAAAAAGTGTTTAAAGTGAAAGGATTCCAACATTTGGAATTGAATTTTACAATGTTGCTATATCCACCCTACTAATCAATGCTACAAGCTTGCTGTCTTGGTAATGAACCCTGCAGAGATGTGGGCATTCTCCCACCTATATGGGTCACTGAGGAGGGCATGGAAGCTTTTGAATAGATTATCTAGCAAATAAAAGCCATGCCAAGAAAATGATAATGGGTAATGATTATCACCCAAAAGACATAGCAGCCTTTGGAAAGCATGACCAGGTGGCAAGGCAGTGCAGTCTCATTATGCAGGCAAGAAAGAAAAATAGAAAGCCATGGACTTTCCCTACTTAGCTCTAAATGATTTTTTGTCCTCACAAGGCACTGAGAAGGAGAACATTGAGATTATAACAGCTCCTAGACACACATTACCACAATGGATTTGAAACTGCTAGATCTAGTTAGAATCTGTGTTAATGAAACAAAAGTACTGAGTGAATCCTTAACTGTGCTAGTTGCTTTCACATGAGAAATGCCATTCTGGGCTTAGCTTCTGCTGGAGGTAATCAGATTGAGACAAGTACATGGAAATAGAAGTTGAAAAGGAATTAGTAAGCATATAGGTAGAAGCAGGTAGCTGTTGATGTGGTGGGGACATAAATTTATTTGAAGGACCTGACGGTGAAAGCTCATTAAATCTCCACCCTCTAGTCAAAGTCCCTGCTCAAAATGACTAAGTTGCACTTCCCTAAAAAAATAAAAATAAAAATAAATAAAAAAATAAAAAATCCTGCTACCTTCCGCCTCCACCACATCATACTTTAGAGTAGGCCATATCAAATAATATATTTGTGAAATTTACATATTGACTAACTTAAGAAACAGGTAGAAACCATAGGAGTGGTTGTGTCAGGGATGCTGATAGAGGAAAGCAAGGGAACAGAGAGATGGAAAGCTCGATTTGGAAATTATACCTAAAGGCAGCTCATCAGATATATATATATATATATATATATATATATATATATATATATATATATATATATATATATGTATATATTATTTTGTTTATACTTTTTAAACACTTTATTGTGTATCTTTGCCTACTTTCCATGTGCAAATATAGATTGACAGAAACTGTCAAAATACATCTTTTTTACATAACATTATATTATGAATAACTCACTGTGCAAAGATTATTTTTAGTGAGTGTGCTTTCCAAGTATTTCACATATTATTTTAAAGGCAACATGATGTTCCAGAAAGAACACAGCCTCTGGCATCCCTCAGATGGGAAATGAGACACACCTTTTCCTTTCTCAGAACTTTAGGGATATGTAAAATCACCCAGCACAGAACAGACTTTCAATAAAGGGCAGCATTTTCAATTATGTACACAGAAACATCAAGTGCACAATTGGTCATTAGGAATTAACAGTTGACTCTGTGAACATAAGCAATGCAGATACATCGGTGGGGCGTGAAGTTTCTCCTCCATGCAGCACTGGGAACAATATTTACATGTGTTTGTATAGCTGCCTGCTGCCCCCCTGCCCTGAGCTCTCTGTGAGTGGGGTGGGGAATTGGCTGAGAGCCAACCTCCAGGGAACAATCAGCAGCACAGGACATGACACTGAGAAGTTGCAGAAGGAAATTCTGCCCTTGTACTACTGGAATTTTATAATCCCTGATCAAAATGGTGAGTTGAAGGAATTTGTTCCAGGATGTCTATGTTTCAGGGAAAAAAAGTTTGGAGATAGTACCAGGGAATGGGAAGAACATGGGAAAAGGAACTAGAACACCTCATCTGGCCTCAACTCAGCCACCAGCTCTCTGAGCCCATGTTGGGGGTTGCTCCACCTCTTTACCAGAACCAGTGCCCCCCTAATATCCCTGGAGCTGCTACCAGATCAGCCACGAGCACCAGCACATGCAGTGCCTTCAGGACCAGACTATGAGGTGCCCCAGTGCCAGCAGCAGCCCTGGAGGCTTCCTTCCCTCCCTAGTAAGTCCATTTTTTAAAATATTCTTTTCATTATATATGCTATGATATAAGGTTCACTCAAAAGAAAATTTAATTCCTTATCTTTTTAAATTAAAACAAAAAACAAAAAAACTGGGTATCCAGGGAAGGCTTCTCAGAGGTGAGATCTGAGTTGAGACAAGTGACAAGAAGGAGCCAGGGATGGGGTGGCCTGGTAAAAAAGTCTGTCAGGTAGAGCAAAGAACTACAAAGGTCCTGAGGCAGGTGCAAGCTAAGCGTCCAAGGAACAAAGCAAGGCCAATGGAACTCAGGTATAATGAGCAATGCAACGGGGAGCGTGATCCTAGTCGAGGTCAAAAAGCACATCGGGGCCTAGTCATGTGGGCCTCGAGTTGTAGACAATAATCCATGGTTTTATTCAGTACTGGAGGACTCGAAGCCCAGGGAGGACCCGATCTGAACAATCATTTAAAAGACTGTCCTGCCTGCTGTTCAGTGAGTAATGTAAGAACCAAGAGTAGAAGCAAGGAGATGAAGGCAACTGCAGCAGCTGAGGTAAGAGATGCTGGTGGCTTAGACTCATGGGACAGATATGCAGAGGGGACAAATTCTGGTTGTATACTGGAGTAGGATCCATGTCTATAATACGTAAGACCTGGTTGTGTTGAATGATGGACAGTGGCTCAAACAGCCTCGGAGAAGGTAGGAAGTTGTGTTAAATCAGGATTGGAGTGAATACATTAGAGGGGAGGAGGCAGGAGTTAGGGCTTCTGTGAAAGAGTGATTTAAAAAAAGGTAGCCTAGAATCTTGGTGAGAAGTGAGAATACAGGTGCGTGGGTGATGGTAAAAAAGCAGTGGAGTCAATGGATTGAAGGTTCCAGCTATCAGTCATTGAAGTGAAGGTCATTACCAGGTTGATAACCTTGGTAAATTATTCAACAATTTTTCAAAGCCTCAATTTCCTCATCTGGAGGAGTGCCCTGGTGGCCCACAAGTTAAGGATCTCACAAGGTCACTGTTGTGGTGTGGGTTTGATCCCTGGCCTGGGAACTTCCGCATGCAAAGGGTATAGTCCCCCCACGACACCCCCCCCAAGAAAAGAGGAAAACAAATTTCCTTGGAGTTCCCACTGGATCAGTGGGTTAAGAATCTGGCTTCAGCAGCTCAGGTTGCTGCAGAGGTGTGGGTTCAATCCCTGGCTCAGCACAGTGGGTTAAAGGATCTGGTATTGTCACAGCTGCACCATATGCTGCAGGCATAGCCATAAAATTAAAACAAAAAAAAATTTCCCCATCTGGAAAACAGGAATAGTAATCACTACATTTCAGAGACATGATTGGAATTCAATCAGTTCATGCAAATAAAGCATTTTGTATAGTGCCTGGTAACTAGTGAGTGCTCAGTAGCTGTAATTATTGTAAACCCCTTCCCTTTTCAACTTCTCTGGACCTCAGTTCCCTTGATTTGTGCCTAACTGAAACACCTGTGGAAATTAAAATGCAATTGTGCTTTTGAGTCAATTCTCCCCTGCCTGGGGATTGGGTGAAGGTAAATAATTTCCAGCACACTAAATGATCATCCCATTTTAGTCTTCCGAACACCTCTGACTCCAATAAGTTCCATTTAGCAAAGTTTCAGTCAGTTAAGAAATCACAATGGGAATTTAGACATACTTTAAAGAAAACAAGGCAACCCCCAGACTCAGATCCCAAAGGTACCGTAAACCTGTAGACCCTACATGCCTGCCTCGGTGACTTTACATTGCTCTCTCCCAGGGCAATGCCCCACTCTGACTCAGAGAATACTGTCCTCCCAGGACTGGCCTCAGGGAGCAGGTCAGGCATTTCCAGAGGCTGCATTAACCTTTCAGGCACCATTTAGTGGATTAATGTTTTGATATACTAAATGGTACCCTAGTGGTCCATTCGGATAGGATGAAGCCTTTAGGAGAAATTGCACTGAAAACTGTTGTTTCTTAGAAAAAAGAAAGAGCCTTAATATTTGCATTTGTCTATAAAGATATTTCTCTAAGGACCTCATGATGGAGTAGAACCCCATTATGATTCTGGTTTCAAGAGATAGGAATAAAACCTGCATAATGTCATGAAGAGGTATACAGGGGATATGCTATACTGTGTGATCGAGTAGGATAATTTATAATAATGCTTTTCTAAATTGGCAAGAATTGCCCCCTCTTTACCGATATAAATATGAAAAGATAGACATGTTCAGTGAGCTAAAGATAACTAAGTAATTCCTCCAAGTAATTGATGATACAGGTCCAATAGATAATTCTCATTTGACCACCATCTATGTGCCCAGACGTATTCTGAGTGCCTTACATGGTTTAATGAGTTCCTCATTACAACAACATTGTTTCTACTATTATCATTGCTGTGTTACAGATAAGAAAACAGATCAAACAGATGCATAGAGGGGTGAAATGACTTGCTTCTAGAGCTGGAAGGTGGTCAAATCAGGATTAAAATCCATACAATCTAGCTTTATACATAACCTGAGCTCTTAATTGTAATATAATATTAATCATAATCATGCACTATGACTGTTTTTCAAACTTTGTTATGATTTATACTATTAATTTTTATTGTTTTTCTTTTTTATTGAAGTAGAGTTGACATACGATATTATATTAGTTTCAGGTGTACAACATAGTGATTTGACATTTATGTAGATTATAGAATGATCACTATGATAAGTCTAGTTACCATGTCATTATACAAAGATATTACAATATTGACTACATTCCCTGTGCTATACATTACATCCCCATGACTTTATTTCATAACTGAAAGTTTGTACCTCTTAATGTCCTTTACCTATTTCACCCAGTTCAGCACCCCTCTACCCTCTGGCAACCACCAGTTTGTTTTCTGTATCTTTGACTTTGTTTCTGTTTTTTGTTGTTCCTTTGTTTTGTTTTTTAGATTCTACATATAAGTGAGATTATATGGTATTTGTCTTTCTCCAACTTATTTTACTTAGCATGACAACTTTTGGTCCATTTGTGCTGTTGCAAATGGTAAAATATGATTCTTTTTCATGGCTGAATAATCTATCTTTCTCTTTTCCGTATCACTTAATTATTTTAGATAGACATGATTTTTCTACTTTTGTCTTTTAACCTTCACACTAGCTTTAACATTGGTTAATCCACTATCCTTACTATGTGTTTGCCTTCTAGTGAGATGTTTTTCTTTTGAATTTTCTTGTTTCCAGTTACGGCCTTTTCTGTTTAAAGAGGTCCTTTTAATATTCCTTGTAGGGCCAGTTTACTTGTGATGAACTCTAGTTTTTGCTTGTCTGAGAAATTCTTTCCCTCTCTCTCTATTCTGAATGACACCCTTACCAGGTAGAGTATTCTTGGTTGTAAGCTTTTTTCTTTCAGCGCTTTGACTATATCATGGCCATCCCTTCTGGCCAGTAAAAGTTCTGCTGAAAAATCAGCTGATAGTTTTATGGTGGTTTCTTTGTATATAACTAGTTATTTTTCTCTTGCTGCTTTTTAATTTGTCTTTATCTTTAAATTTGACATTTTAATTACAATTTATCTTGGTGTGATACTCTGGGTTTGTTTTGTTTGAGGCTCTCAGTACTTCTTGGACTTGGATATCTGTTTCCTTTTCCAGGTTAGGAAGTTTTTCACCATTATTTATTCAAATAGATTTTCTATCCCTTTCTTTCTTCTTCTGGAATTCTATAAGGCAAATGTTATTATATGTGATATATTCAGAGGGAGTTCTTTAAACTATCTTATTTTTTTAAATTATTTCTTACTCCTCTGTTTGGGTGATTTACATTACCCTGTCTTCCAGATTGCTGATCTATTCTATTGTATCCTCTAATCTGCTGTTGGTTTCCTCTAGTGCATTTTCATTTGTTATTGTATTCCTTAGTGCTGACTGGTTCTTTGAATATTTTTTCTGTCCCCTTCTCTCTCTCTCTTCTCCTTCTGGCAACCCTATAATATGGGTGTTGGTGCATTTAACATTGTCCCATAGTTCTCTGAGACTCTCTTCATTTGTTTTCAATCTTTTTTCCTCTTTTCTGTTCTGCATCAGTGATTTCTGCTAGTCTGTCCTCCACCTTGCTTATTTGTTCTTCTGCCTCCTATATTCTGCTGTTGGCTGCTTCTAATGAATTTTTTATTTACATTAATGTATTTTGTGTCTCTGCTTACTTAAGTTTTACATCCTGTATTTCTTTGTTCATTGTTTCCTGTAAATTATCAGTATTTGCCTCCAGTTTATTTCCACTGTCTTGCATCATCTTCAGCATCAACAGTCTAAAGTCTTTTTCCTGGAGGCTGAGAATCTCCTGAACACTTACCTGGTTTTTTTGGGTTTTTTCTTTCTCCCTCATCTGAGTTATAGTTCTCTGTCTTTTCATTTTTATAGGTTTTTGGTGTGGTATCCTTTTTGCAGACAATAGAGTTGTAGCCTCTCTTACTTCTGGTGGCTGCCCCCCTTGTGGCTGAAGTTAGTTATGGGTGCTTGCTGTACTCTTTCTGATGGGAGGGAATGGTGCCTGCACACTGGGGGTGGGGGGGGGGGGCTTTGTCCCTGGGTGAGATTATAGGCAGTTATGCATCTGGAGGGTCTTTAGGCAGACTGTTTACTGATGGGTGGGGCTGTGATCCCACCAGGATTACTGTTTGGCCTAGGGCTTCTCAGTGCTGATGAGTGGGGTCAGATTTTCCCCAAAATGGCCACCTCCCAAGAAACTCTCGCTGCTGAATACTCCCAAGAGATTTGCTTCCAATGTCCTTCCCCCACAAAGAGCCACAGTTACCTCCTGTTTTCCAAGGAGATCCTCCAAGAACTGCAGTCAGGTTTGACCCAGATTCCTATGGAGACTTTGCTTTGCCCTGGGACCCAGTGCACATTAAAGTCTGTGTGCACCTTTCAAGAATGGGGTCTCCATTTCCCCCAGTCCCGTGAAGCTCCTGAGTACAAGCCCCTCTGGCCTCTGGGAGCTCTTTCTCCCAATGCCAGATCCCCAGGCATGAGGATTGGATGTGGAGCTCAGATCTCTCACTCTTGCAGGTGAGTGTCTGTGATCAGTTACTTTCCAGTCTGTGGGCTTCCCACCTGGGAGGTACAGTGTTGCTTATATCATATAATCACCCCTCCTACCTCGTGATGTCTTACATATCATATAATATGATATCATATAATCACCCCTCCTACCTCTTTGTCTTCTGGAGGAGGATATCTTTTTGAAAGTTTCCAGTCCATTTGGCTGAATGTTGTTCAGCATTTGGTTGTAATTTTGTTGTTTTTATGAAAGAAGTTGAGCTTCAGCCCTTCTATTCTGCCATCTTAATCCTGTCTGCTGATTGGTTCTTATTTAATATTTTCTATCTATTTGTTGACATTCTCACTGAGTTAAATATTCTTCTCCTGAGTTTGGTGAGCAAACTACAGCTAGTTTATAACCAGTATTTTGAATTATCTAGTAAATTGCTTGTCTCCATATTATTTAGTTCTTTTTCTAAAATTTTGTCTTGCTTTTTCATTTGGAAACTACTACTAATGTCCATATGTAGATGGTGTACTGTGGAGCCCAGCGATGCAATTCCCCCCCTGTCTCTAGAGACAGGTGTTCCAGGGGTGTCCCTTGTGTGGGTTGCATATGCCCTCCAGTTGGCCTTGGGCTGAGATCACTGTAGATATGCATGGCTGGGCATGGCTGGTCCTCAGGAGTGGAAGTCACTTTGGAGTGTTGCCAGTGCTAATTGAGACTGTCTGCTGGGTGGAGCATGGCAAGAGATGCTTTGAAGGAGCAGGATGGATGGGTTGAGTGAGGCTGGTCCTCATGGGGATGCTGGAGTGGGGTGCACAGTATTAGCTAGGTCAATGTATAGTAGCAAAAATAGTGACCAGTGCCCGGCCAGCTAGGTGAAAAGAGAGTGAAAAAAAAATGATGTCTGCCAGTACTTCCATTCTTGGAGAAGGTTCTACCAGATCTCAGCCACTCTGGCATACACCCTAAAGTTAGGGTTAATGAATCTCCTTCCAGGTACTGGGTCAATCTTCTGCCTCTGCTGGGACTCTGAGCAAGTCTGTCTGTGCATCAGTCCTTCAAAAGCAGAGTTTCAGTTTCCAATAGCCCTCTAGTTCTCCCAGATATAAGCCCTGCTGCTTCTCAAAACAAGACATCATGGAGGCTTATCTTCCTGATGCAGGTCCCCTGTGCTTGGGGGCTCAGAACCCTTAATCCTCAGGGGGTCACCACACTAGGGATGTGCCTTCTGACTACACTGCACCTCTGTCCCTCCTACCTCAATGTGGCTTTTTCTTTATTTCCCTAGTTGTAGAAAACCCATTCTCCTCATCTTCAGGTTGTTCTCAGAGATAGTTGTGCCATATGTAGTTGTAGATTTGGTGTGTGTACTGGAGGAGGTAAGCTCAAAAGCTTCCTATTCCACCATCTGACCCAGAACCACAAAAAGCACTAGGAAGTAGCTTTACATGGTAAACCAGCAGAAAGAGTTTTAATAATAATATCTACCCTAACAATGGAGAACACCTCTCAGTATTTTACTTTTTATTCTATTCCATCCCGTCTTTCATAAATGCTAGCTGAGACTCACTGAATTTATTTTATGACTCAGTAATAGGTAGTGTCCTCAGTTTTCCAAACACTCCACTAATTATGCTGCTTCCTAAATAGAGGAGACTTGGATTCATAAAGAACCTACACTGGAATAGAACAGAGACTGAAATTGTCTTCTCCCTCATTTTCTGCCCATCCTTCAACCCCCACCTGTGCCAGTTTAAACAAACACCCAGCAGGGGAAGGTCAAGGAGAAAAGGAAGAATTGATCTGCTGAAATGTTCTAATTCCTCCTCAGTTGTTTTCTTTATGTTATACCATCCAAATTACACTTGGACAATTTTAATAGAGAAAAAAAAACATCACTCAAAAATCCAATTCCCCTGAACCCTAGGATAATGGCATTTTTTACTAATGAAACATGCAAACTACTGTCGCAGCCATTAATAGACTCAATTTTTAATCTCTCAGATGATGGAACATTAAGGTTTCCATGGCAGCAGCTCCCAGCTGTTGGGGGATCCCAGGCTTTCAGATGTATGACAATTAGGGTGAAGCATTGCTGAGACTTTCCAATGCCTCTGTGTCTTCATTATGCAGCATTCAGTATTTTTAAAAGCACTGATTATCATGATGCATTAGTTTAACAAGTTTGACATATTGGTATCTATCCTGGAAAAAGATAGTAATTTCTTGCAGCCTGTCACCGGGAGCTACCTGACATATCTGGAGTGATGATCTGGGTATGATCATTATCTTCAGTGTTTGGCTTATACATTAATAAAAGTCTTGGTGAATTCAACTATAGACAGGTTGTGTTCCAGCACTCTAATGATTTTTGATGAGGAAAAAAATGCAAAAATCTAAGAACAAGACTAGAAAGATCTTCATCTCTAGTGTTTTATACATCAGAAGGTTGCTGTAAGCATGTGAAACCTAGTTAATTTGGTGGAAATCAACAAGATTTTAGCTAAAGGAAGAAACACAGACACCAAGACAGTGGCAAAACCAAATTTGAATATTTGAGATATAATCAGCTACCATCTAATACAACTGATCATATGATGTACATGATAAATCATCATTATCACATTCTAACTTCACTAATTTGAAGGGCCTAGATGAATTTATTTTTATAAAGAAAGGTGAGGTCAGGAAGAAGGAAGAGAAAGTGAGAAGGCAGGGGACAGGTAGGATCATCCTCATTTTTCAAATGTGGGAAAATGTACCAGAACCCAACTGTTGAATACATAAATTATAGCAGTCACATACAACACTCTATGAGGTAGGTTATCAATGGCCTGATTTTATTGAGGTGAAAGAAATTCAAGGAGATTGTGACAGACTCAATACTCTATGTTAAGCAAGTCTATTCTATTTTCTTTTGCAGATACATTCAGAACTAGATCACATTTTTTTTACCCTACCTTGCCATTATAATTAAGATCAATCACAAGAGAAGGAAGGCAGAAGCAATGAGGTCTCTCCTCCCATCTTTTTGCTGGATCTTAATGCTTCAGATGACTTTGTGAGCCACATATGAAAGATAGAGATGCATCTGTCAATCTGGTTCTCTAAATGACTATGTGGACTAGATCTCCCTGAAGACACATATTGGTATGTGATGAGACCAATGAAGATACTTTCAATGTGTTAAGTCACATTTTTTTGTATTGGGATTTTTATATTGGGATTCTTATTGAGAATCAACAGCAGTGTTAGTTATCCTAATACAAAAATCATTATCTTTTATTCAAGGTGCCTCTGTAACACCAACCTAAAATGTATGGCATTTAGCAAGGAAACTAATACCAGATGCCACAGGAAGAGAAATTAATGTTACTCTGGGGAAAACATCTGGAGAAACTGTAGTAACATGGATGATGGACCATGTGCCCACCCAAGTGGCCTTTCTGGAGAAATTGGTTGGTTGGAAAAGATGAATGGATTAGTGTGTGATGCTGACCTTGGCTGAGTATGACATGGCAGAAAAGGAAAAGATGTACATGGGACAGAATTGGATGGTTTCTAAACATTTGGCCAACACTGAAAAAAACCAACTGCTTTTTAACCCAATTTAAGATTTGAGGATTTAAGATTATAAATGAGCCTTTGAGCCAAAGAGGCCATTAAAACTCAGTCTCACAATAAAATCAAATTAAGAATATGGCCTTCCCTCTCAAGATTAATATCCTTGAAAGATCTACCCTTTAGGTGCAAGAGATAGGATTGGGGATGGATAGAGAGGAAGCTAAGAAATAAAATAAATTTGAGAATCATACCTCACAAATGTATTGTGAGGCTACTGGGATATGGAATGAATGGAAAATACTGTATCACAAATTTTTAAGGGAATTAATAGAATTTTATTACCAAAGAAACCATGAGCATGGACTTAGAAAGTCCCTGACATTTTGTGACTTAAAATAGTCCTTGAACCTTTAATCTCTCAAATTCAGGGAATTTTATAGCTTCTAATAGGGGGTAAAAATTCCCCTTTCAGATGTGGATAAGGAAGAAGAAGAAAAAGAAAGAACCCTTTAGAGAATGGATCCAGGGGCCATGGAGTTTCTACCAAAGGGCAAAATAAAATTTAATCAGGGGATAATGAGGGACCTCCTCTATTGCCAGGGTAGAAAAACTTCACAATACCAGCTCCAGGGGGTTTCCACATTGCCGGTATTGGCGGCTGCTGTGTCTTCCACTCTTCCCTTTTTAGATGAGTGTTTATTGTGGGTCTCCTCCCCCTAAACCATCATTGTACAGTGTCGTTAGAGTCAAATCGCTATGAAGGGCCACAACCAGACCACCACGAAAGCTTAAGGTCCTAGACTTTGAGTGGATGAAGTGGCTGGATGGGACTTTAGACTGTGTACTTTGGGTATAAATGTGATCTCTGTTTAGGAGGAAGAGTAAATAGCTATTTGGTGACCAAATTGCACTATTAAGGCAAAGACAATGCTATGTGTTCACCAAACCCATTTCTTTCTCTTCCTGGATACACAGTCCAGCCTCCTTCAATTAATAGGGTCATTCAACTGAGTTCTGACCAAAGATTTATTGGCAGAAATTGATGTACACACCATATCCAGTCTTTGCCCATAAAATCTATAGCACAATTTTTACTTTCTCTCTCTTTCCCATTGCCACTTGGATGTCAACAACAAGGAAGGAAATTGAGAGCTATACATTGAAGACAGCAGATATTTTAACAACCTGGGTCCTTGAAAGGTTGAACAGAGAAGACTGCCCTCTACTCCCTGCCATTTCCCTCAAACACACAGTGTATCACAAAAGAATTTTTATAGCAGCTTTATTTATATATTACTGCAAAATTGAAAGCAACCATGATGTTCTTTAATAAGTAACTAGGTAAACAAACTGTGCTATAGCAACACAATGGAATACCATTTAGCAGTCAGAAGGAATGAGCTATCAAAGCATGCAAAGGGAGAGGACAAGATGGCAGAGGAGGAGAGGGACACGCTCGCCCTCTCCCACAAACACAACAAAAAAAAGCACATCTACAGAATAAATGACTCACACAGAACAGAAACCAATCGCTGGCAGAAGAACCTAAACTCCAATAATGGCAAGAAGTTTCGTGACATTTACGGGGCAGAACGGAGAAAGAAGAGAGTGAGAGAAGGTTGAATCCGAGCGGACGGGCGCTCCCGAAAGGGAACTGCGGAGAGGAGAAAGGGATCCCGCACCCTGGGAAAGTCACCTACACGGGGAAGATCAACAAACAGAGGAATCTCCAGATGCAGAGAAGAGTGTTAGCAGTAAGTTGGAGTACGGAAAAGCCGATCAAGAACCCAACGGACCATCTGAACTACGGGCACAGTCACCAAAAATTGAGATGCCTGGGTGGGGGCTGGGCACCATGACCTCGCCTCCGAAGGTTAATCCCCAAGAAAGGGCTGGGGGACGCCTGGGTGGGGGCTGGGCACCGAGACCTCGGCTCCAGAGGTTAGTCCCAGGGTTGGGGGTCGGGTGGAGCGGAAACTGCTTGGGAGGTCTAGAAACCATTTGACGGGGGCAGAGACTGCCTGGGAGACTAGAAAACAAAGCTGTCGCAGAGGAAGGGAGCAATACTCTAGGGGCGGGGAAGTGGAAAGCCGCATCAGAGGGAACCTGGGAAACGAGCATGGTCTGCGCCCGTGCTGGGGAGGGGAGAGAAGAAGGGGTGGGTCCCCATGGATAAAACCCCACGCCACAGCAAGCTTACAGGCCCACTAGCTAGCTTGAAAGCAGGGCTGCTTCCCAGTTGCATCCCCTCCCCCACCCCCACCACCCCCTACGCTCTCGCTGAACCTGGGGCTGCCTGCCATCAGGAGGTCTGGCCTCAACAATTGCCTGAAGCCTACCACTGCGGGGCTGTCCCTGCACAGGCCTGCTTGCCCTTTGGAGGGGCTACACTTCCGCAGAGCAGCACCAAACACCACCAGCCCCCAAGAGAAAGCCTGCAGCCCAGAAAAGCTAGAACAAGCCTAGCCAGGCAGTGAATAGATCTGCCTAATTCCCGGATGGTTTTTCTGAGTCGGGCTGCCCCAGGAGGAGCCTTTCAGTTTCCAACGGCCCTGCTACCCGCCCAAGCCCCCAGGGGTGCCCTAGTGGATCAGCTGTATAGGACTGCCAGCTCCAGGTAGGACCCCCTACAGCCCCGAAAAGCTGCAACAAGCCTGGCCAAGCCAGGAAAAGATCTCAGACGGTCTTTCTGAGTCGGGCTGCCCTGGGGAGGAGCCTCTTGGGTTTCCAGTGGCCCTGCTACCCGCCCAAGCCCCTAGGGGGTGCCCCACTGCCACGGAATAGCTGCGCAGCACCACCTGCCCCCTAGAAGAGCCCCTGCAGCCCAGAAAGCTGCAACAAGCTTGGCCAGACTGTGAAAAGATGTCCTACATTCTCAGGCCATCCTTCTGAGTTGGGCTGCCCTAGGGAAGAGCCTTTAGGTTCTCAGTGACCCAGATAGCGCTCCAGCCCACGGGGGGGCTGCAATCTGAGGAACAGCTGCCCAACACCGCCAACCCCTGCAAGAACCCCACAGCCTAAAAACACCAGAGCAAGCTTGCATGACCAAGTGAAATCTGCTACCAGTGGTGTGGACCTCCCAGTCCTGTCTGCCCTCAGGAAGTCCTCCTTTGCTTCAAAGAAACACTATTCGCCCCATCAACACTCCAGAAAGCCACACTGCCTCAAAAAAGATTGACCAACAACGCCAGCCCTCCGGAAATATTCCACGGCAGTGACAAGGCAAACACTGCCTGCCCGATAACGGAGAGTACAACTCCCTCAGGAGAAAGAAAACAACAAGCAAGATGAAGAAGCAGAGAAACCACCCCCAGTCAAACCAACAGGAGAACTCACCTAAAACAGTCAACAATGAAACAGATCTCTGCAGTCTGACAGACCTGGAGTTCAAAAGAGAACTAGTGAAAATACTGAAGGAATTAAGAGAAGATATGAACAGTAATGCAGATACCCTCAGAAAGGAACTAGAAAGATAAGGAGGAGCCAAGAAAAACTAGAACATCATTTGCAGAGATGCAAATTGAACTAAGGGCAATAAAACCAGAATGAATAATGCATAGAACGAATCAGTGATATGGAAGATAGAACAATGGAAATCACTCAATCGGTCAACAGACAGAAAACCGAATCAAAAATTGGAAAGCAATAAGAAACCTATGGTAATATAAAGCGGGCCAATCTACGCATAATAGGAATTCCAGAAGGAGTAGAAAAATAAGATAGGGGATTGGAAAAATATATTAAGAAATTATTGCTGGAAATTCCCAATCTAAAGGATGCTGGGTTCAAGATACAAGAAGCACAGAGGGCCCCAAACAAACTGAACCCAAATAGACCCACAGCCAAGACACATCATAATAAAATGGCAAAAGTTAGTGGGATAAAGAGAGGATCCTAAAGGCAGCAAGAGAAAAACAGAATGTTACCTACAAGGAACCCCCATAAGATATCAGCTGACTTCTCTACAGAAACACTACAGGCCAGGAGGGAATGGCAAGAGATATTTAAAGTGCTCAAAAGGAAAAAATATGCAACCTAGAATACTCTATCCAGCAAGAATATCATTTTAAAATAGAAGGGAAATAAAAATTTTTTCCAACAAACAAAAACTTAAAGAATACTGCAACACAAAACCCATGTTAAGGAATATTGAAAGGGCTTCTCTAAACCAAAACGAAAGGA
This sequence comes from Phacochoerus africanus, assembly GCF_016906955.1. Classification (NCBI taxonomy): domain Eukaryota; kingdom Metazoa; phylum Chordata; class Mammalia; order Artiodactyla; family Suidae; genus Phacochoerus; species Phacochoerus africanus. The sequence goes on along the minus strand of NC_062545.1, from coordinate 83,617,377 downwards.
AGGAAGGGAAGAAAAAAGAAAAGAAGAAAAAAAGAAGAAGAGGAAGAACTAGGACTGAGGGAAACCGCAATCAGAGAGCAGTCACTCAAATAAGCCAGCATAACAGACTTAATCATGAACAGGCCTCAAACAAAATAAAATTAAAAAGAAAAAAAGAAAAAAGAGTCATCAAACCATAAAATGTGGGCAAGGGATGTTAGGAAGTAAATAACCCTTTTTGTTTGTTTGTATGTTTCTCTTCTTAATTTTAATATAGTAATGAAGTGTTTGAACTTACAGGACCATCAGGCTAAAACACACAATTATGGGAAGGGTTAGCATACTTAAAAAACAGGGCAACCACAAGCCGAAACCAATATTGCATTCACAAAAATGAAAAAAAAATACACTCAAGCAGATAATAACAGGAGACCATCCAACCCAAAAAAAAAAAAAAAAAGAAAGGAAGAATGGAGAACCATAGAATAACTGGAACACGAGGTTCAAAATGGCAATAAATAATCATCTATCAATTATCACCTTAAATGTCAATGGACTGAATGCCCCAATCAAAAGACACAGAGTGGCTGAGTGGATAAAAAGGCAAAAACCTTCAATATGCTGCCTACAAGAAACTCACCTTAGGACAAAAGATACATATAGATTGAAAGTGAAAGGGTGGGGAAAAATAGTTCACGCCAATAGACATGACAGAAAAGCAGGAGTCGCAACGCTCATATCAGACAAAATAGACTTTAAAACGAAAGACATAAAGAAAGACAAAGAAGGACACTACTTAATGATTAAGGGATCCATCCAAGGAGAGGATGTGACTATTGTCAACATATATGCCCCAAATACAGGAGCACCCAGATACATACAACAAATATTAACAGACATAAAGGGAGATATTGATGAGAATACAATCATAGTAGGAGACCGTAATACCCCCCCTCACATCAATGGACAGATCCTCTAGGCAGAAAACCAATAAAGCAACAGAGATCCTAAAGGAAACAATAGAAAAGTTAGACTTAACTGATATCTTCAGGACACTACATCCAAAAAAAGCAGAATACACATTCTTCTCAAATGCTCATGGAACATTCTCAAGAATCGACCCCATATTGGGACACAAAGCTAATCTCAATAAATTTAGGAGCATAGAAATTATCTCAAGTATCTTCTCTGACCACAATGCCATGAAATTAGAAATCAACCATGGGAAAAGGAAAGAGAAGAAACCTACTGCATGGAGACTAAACAACATGCTACTAAAAAAACAATGGGTCAAAGAGGAAATCAAGAAGGAAATTAAAAACTACCTTGAAACAAATGATAATGAAGACACAACCGCTCAAAATCTATGGGATGCTGTGAAAGCAGTGCTCAGAGGGAAATTTATAGCAATACAGGCCTTTCTCAAAAAAGAAGAAAGATCCCAAATTGACAACTTAACCCTCCACCTAAATGAATTAGAAAAAGAAGAACAAAAAAGTCCTAAAGTCAGCAGAAGGAAGGAAATTATAAAGATCAAAGAAGAAATCAATAAAATAGAGACTCAAAAAACAATAGAGAAAATTCATAAAACTAAGAGCTGGTTCTTTGAAAAGGTAAGCAAAAGTGACAAACCCCTGGCCAGACTCACTAAAAAGAGGAGAGAAAGAACCCAGATAACCACAATTATAAATGAAAAAGGAGAAATCACAACGGATACAGCAGAAATACAAAAAACCATAAGAGAATACTATGAACAACTGTATGGCAACAAGTTTGACAATCTGGAAGAAATGGACAATTTTCTAGAATCTTACAGCCTGCCAAAACTGAATCAAGTAGAAACAGACCAACTGAACAGAACAATCACTAGAAATGAAATGGAAGAGGTCATAAAATCACTCCCTACAAATAAAAGTCCAGGACCAGATGGCTTCACAGGTGAATTCTATCAAACATATAAAGAGGAATTGGTGCCCATCCTCCTTAAACTCTTTCAAAAGGTTGAAGAAGAAGGAATACTCCCAAAGACATTCTATGATGCCACCATCACCCTCATTCCAAAACCAGACAGAGATACCACCAAAAAAGAAAACTATCGCCCAATATCATTGATGAATATAGATGCAAAAATTCTCAACAAAACCTTAGCCAATCGAATCCAACAACATATCAAAAAAATTATACACCATGACCAGGTTGGGTTCATCCCAGGTTCACAAGGATGGTTCAACATACCCAAATCGGAGTTCCCGTCGTGGCGCAGTGGTTAACGAATCCGACTAGGAACCATGAGGTTGCGGGTTCAGTCCCTGCCCTTGCTCAGTGGGTTAACAATCCGGCGTTGCCGTGAGCTGTGGTGTAGGTTGCAGACGTGGCTCGGATCCCGCGTTGCTGTGGCTCTGGTGTAGGCCGATGGCTACAGCTCCGATTGGACCCCTAGCCTGGGAATCTCCATATGCTGCGGGAGCGGCCCAAGAAATAGCAAAAAGACAAAAAAAAAAACAAAAACCAAACATACGCAAATCAATCAGCATCATACACCACATTAACAAAAGAAAAGTCAAAAATCATATGATCATCTCAATAGACGCAGAAAAAGCATTTGACAAAGTCCAACATCCATTCATGATCAAGACCCTCGCCAAAGTGGGTATAGAGGGAACATTCCTGAATATAGTCAAAGCCATTTATGATAAACCCACAGCAAATATAATCCTCAATGGGGAAAAACCGAAAGCCTTCTCACTCAAATCTGGAACAAGACAGGGATGCCCACTCTCACCACTGCTCTTCAACATCGTTTTGGAAGTCCTAGCCACAGCAATTAGACAAACCAAAGAAATAAAAGGCATCCATATAGGAAGAGAAGAGATCAAACTATCACTGTATGCAGACGACATGATACTATACATAGAAAACCCTAAGGACTCAACCCCAAAACTACCTGAACTGATTAATAAATTCAGCAAAGTAGCAGGATATAAGATTAACATTCAGAAGTCAGTTGCATTTCTGTATACCAGCAATGAAATATTAGAAAAGGAATACAAAAATACGATATCTTTTAAAATGGCACCTCACAAAATCAAATACCTCAGAATACACCTGACCAAGGAGGTAAAGGACCTCTATGCCGAGAACTATGAAACTTTAATCAAAGAAATCAAAGAAGATGTAAAGAAATGGAAAGATATTCCATGTTCCTGGATTGGGAAAATCAATATTGTAAAAATGGCCATACTACCCAAAGCAATCTACAGATTCAATGCAATCCCTATCAAATTACCCAGGACATTTTTCACAGAACTAGAACAAACAATCCAAACATTTATATGGAACCACAAGAGACCCAGAATCACCAAAGCAATCCTGAGAAACAAAAACCAAGCAGGAGGCATAACTCTCCCAGACTTCAAGAAATACTACAAAGCCACAGTCATCAAAACAGTGTGGTACTGGTATCAAAACAGACAGACAGACCAATGGAACAGAATAGAGAATCCGGAAATAAACCCTGATACCTATGGTCAATTAATCTTTGACAAGGGAGGCAAGACCATCAAATGGGAAAAAGAAAGTCCATTCAGCAAGCATTGCTGGGAAACCTGGACAGCTGCATGCAAAGCAATGAAACTAGAACACACCCTCACACCATGCACAAAACTAAACTCAAAATGGCTGAAAGACTTAAATATATGACAGGACACCATCAAACTCCTAGAAGAAAACATAGGCAAAACACTCTCGGACATCAACATCATGAATATTTTCTCAGGTCAGTCTCCCAAAGCAACCGAAATTAGAGCAAAAATAAACCCATGGGACCTCATCAAACTGAGAAGCTTTTGCACAGCAAAGGAAACCCAAAAGAAACCAAAAAGACAACTTACAGAATGGGAGAAAATAGTTTCAAATGATGCAATGGACAAGGGTTTAATCTCTAGAATATATAAACAACTTATACAACCCAGCAGCAAAAAAGCCGATCAATCAATGGAAAAATGGGCAAAAGACCTGAATAGACAGTTCTCCAAAGAAGATATACAGATGGCCAGTAGACACATGAAAAAATGCTCAACATCGCTGGTTATAAGAGAAATGCAAATCAAAACTACCATGAGATATCACCTCACACCAGTCAGAATGGCCATCATTAATAAATCCACAAAGAACAAGTGCTGGAGGGGCTGTGGAGAAAAGGGAACCCTCCTACACTGTTGGTGGGAATGTAAACTGGTACAGCCACTATGGAGAACAGTTTGGAGATACCTTAGAAATCTATACATAGAACTTCCGTATGACCCCACAATGCCACTCTTGGGCATCTATCCGGACAAAACTCTACTTAAAAGAGACATGCGTACTCGCATGTTCATTGCAGCACTATTCACAATAGCCAGGACATGGAAACAACCCAAATGTCCATCGACAGAGGATTGGATTCGGAAGAAGTGGTATATATACACAATGGAATACTACTTTGCCATAAAAAAGAATGACATAATGCCATTTGCAGCAACATGGATGGAGCTAGAGAATCTCATCCTGAGTGAAATGAGCCAGAAAGACAAAGATAAATACCATATGATATCACTTATAACTGGAATCTAATATCCAGCACAAATGAACATCTCCTTAGAAAAGAAAATCATGAACTTGGAGAAGAGACTTGTGGCTGCCTGATGGGAGGGGGAGGGGGAGGGAGTGTGAGGGATCGGGAGCTTGGGCTTATCAGATACAACTTAGAATAGATTGACAAGGAGATCCTGCTGAGTAGCATTGAGAACTTTGTCTAGATACTCATGTTGCAACAGAAGAAAGGCTGGGGGAAAAATGTAATTGTAATGTATACATGTAGGGATAACCTGACCCCCTTGCTGTACAATGGGAAAAAAAAAAGTATGCAAAGACATGGATGAGTATTAAATGTATATTGCTAAGTGAAAGAAACCAGTCTGAAAAGGCCAATCTCCATCATTCCATTTACATGACATTCTGGAAAAGACTAAACTATAGAGATGACAAACATCACTGTTTTTCAGATTGAGTAATGCATAGTTTGGGGGAGATTGACTAAGTGAAGCACAGGATATTTGGGGGGGCAATTAAACTACTCTGTATGATACTGTAATGGTAACTGCATGACACTATATGTTTGTGAAAACCCATAGATTTTTACAGTACAGAGAGTGAACCTTATTATATGCAAGTTAAAAAGAAATCATTTAAGAGTCAGAGGATCACAGAATGGAAAGCAGACTATAATAAAAGAATCTAACTATTACCACAAATATACAAAATACCTTCACTAAAGGGAAGAGTCACTTATATGATTATGGAAATAAGGGGCATCTATAAGACTAAAGGCAGAAGGAACTGCACTGGAGCACTATTCTACAGTCAATAAAGTTTTTTCCCCCAGGAATACAGGTAAAGAATTCTAAAATCAGTATACAAGGAATTGAATAATTAAGTAAGTGGAAGCATATGATGCAAGCCAGGTATTTCACTGTTGGAGTGAAAGGTTACAGGCATGGGAAGCCATTTGCAATGATCCATGAGGTAATGTACTAGAATTGAAGACATCATATGAACTTATGTTTTATACAGTTAAGATGCACTTGGTGACATATAGAAATATCTATAAATATGCATATATACATGAATGAGTATGCTCACCTATATTCCCTGCTCTGTTAGCTGAGAGTGCCTACAAGCAGCAACACTCCAGTAGCAACAAGCAAAACTGGCATCCAGACCTTGGTTTTGAATATCATTCTCCAATAAAGGAAGCAAAGATTGAGAAATGCCTGATTCCAGATCTGTGGGAGGAAACATTCAAGATGAGCTTGGAGCGTGTTATAGTGCCAGGAAGTTAGAAAATGCTAAACCAAATCAGCAACCACAAAAAAAAAAAAAAAACCCTCAAAAAACAAAATACCAAACCCACAGTGATGGGATTCTCTCAAGAAGATAGGAGTCAACCAAAAGAGCACCCAATGGTCAAAGCTAGAAAAATTTAGCTAACAAAAAAAAGAATTAAGTTCGTACCTCAAAGTACGAACTAAATGTTCATGAGTTCATATGACATAAAGTGACTGAATTAATCAAAAAATGGGGGAAAAGAGATAAATCTCCCATGCAGAACAATTTCAAATAATCTACGCAGAGAATTCACCCTCAAAGAAGGTACACAAAGCTCCCAATTCCTTCTTTGTACCCTACAAAAAGAATGGTATAGAAAGGGGAAAATGAGTAGCTCTAGTGGAGAAACCTTACAACCACTACCAGAGCCAGGTGGTCAAGGTCAACACCAGTGTTTAGTTATGTTGAAAATGGCAATTTACCTCTGTGCCTTCCTCAAAGTTCATAACTCAGACCTAATCGTAAGGAAAACATTAGACAAATCCCATTGGAAGGGTATTCTACAAAATACCTGACCAGTACTCTCAAAACAATCAAGCTATCAAAAACAAGAAAAGCCTGAGAAACTGGCACAATTAAAAAAGAGCCTCAGGAGACCTGACTAAGTATAACATGGTGTCCTGAATAGGATCTTGGAACAGGAAAAGGACAGTCATTAGATTAAAAACTAAGGAAATCTGATCGAAGTATTGACTTTAGTAAATAGTAACATATCAATATTGGTTCATTAATTGTGCTAGATGTACCAATACTAATTTAAGATACTAATAATGGGGGAAATTGTGTAAATTGTGTTTGGGCATATAGAAACTTTTGTAAATCTATATTCCAAAATTACAAGTTTATATACTTTTTAATTTTCAAAAGTAAAGGAAGTATAATATGTTATTAAGATAATTTAGTCTTATGTTAACTCTTTCTCAAAATTGAAGGGATTGGATTAGGGGGGTTATAAGTTTACTTCTAAGATTCTGTGATTCCATGACATAAATCTATCAAGAAATTTATCTCAGACAAAAAATTCTAAGAATATTCGTATTAACAAAGGTCCAGTTTATCAATAAACAGCGCAGAAATCTTACCATTAATTTTTTCAATTCAATGCCTATCTAGATAGTAAGTAGATAAGAAAAAGCTAACACTTTTTTCTTGACCATAATCAATATGCAATGTTTGCCAATTATTTCCTCATGCAATCACAAGAGCAAGACAATCTTTTCTAATGTAGAATGTTTACTGAGAATGAACAAGCACAGCATGGGGAAAGGGTGGTTATTTTTAAGCAAGCCCATTATATTCCTCTTGAGAGCAATAGTGTACATATTCAAGTAAATTCATTAGACATGGGGCTGATGATGAAAGTGTGTAACTGAAAGGCACTGCTGTGGTTTCCCATTAGTAAGCTTGATAATCAGTGGTGGGATAACCCTTTGGGAACACCAAGTATAGAGAATGGAAGAGGGAAAAAAACTTTCTATTTCTTCTCTAAAATGTGAACTACCATTTCCAAATACTGTACTGTATGTAATGAATGGAAAAGATCAGCAGATGGTAATTATTACAAAGGTTCTCAGATGGTGGTTATGAGGGGCTGGCTGATCTGCGGCAGAAGACACAGTGGATGAAAGTCTGTTGAATAGTTGTATCTGACACAAAATATGTCACATATTTAATCAAATGAACAGCCCTTGAGCTCAACCATGACTAACTTATAAGCGAAGATCCCCTGAGTGATGAGGGTGAGAGGATTCAGTGAGTTAGTGGTTGGAACACTTCTGCTTTTAGAAAAAAAGGGAAGGTCTATTTTTAAAAAAGAAATTGGTAAGTTAAATACCAGCATCTTTTTCTTAAAACTTGTAAGAGATGTATGAAAAGTTGAGAAAAGATTGAGTTGAAATTAGAAGAATCTAAACACAATTTACACAGTCAGGTTATCAAAATTCCCCAACAAAACATTTTTAACAGACACTTGTATGTGCCTGTGTTATGTTCTGCTCTTTGGAGATTATAAGATGAATATAAAATAAGGTCCCACTGCTGTGCAGTAACTTGACACCAACCTCACAGTAGAGCCAGAGTAGGTAAGCAGACATGGAAAAATCAAAGAACCCATGTGTTAGGACATAGCAAGACAAAAGGAGGTTAGAGATGGGCCAACTGGAAGGGAGGCCAGTAAAGAAGAATTAAAAGTCTAATTTCTAAAATATGTTTAAAGAAATGCATATTGAGGAAGCATCAAGATGGCAGAGGAGTAGACATGGCACTCAACTTCTCCCACAAACACATCAAAAAAAAAAAAAAAACCCATCTACCATGTAGAACAATTCTCACAGAACATCTACTGAATGCTGGCAGAAGACCTTAAACCTCCAAAAAGGGAAAGAAATGCTCCATATAACTGGATAGAACAAAAGGGGGAAAAAGAGAGGGAGAGAGAGAAAAGGAATCAGGACAAGACTAGCACTCCTGAGGGGGAGCTGTGAAAAAGGAAAGGAAACCACACCCTGGGAAGCCACCTAACTGATCAGAAAATCAGCAGAGATGGAGGAACCTCAAAGTCTCAGAGAAAAACACAGCAGCTGGACTGAGGAGGGCAAAGCAGAGAGAACCTTATAGACCATCTGTACTACTGTACTACTGTACTACTACTGTACTACTGTACTACTGTACTGTACTACTGTACTACTGTACTACTGCCCCCAGACACCACAGCCTGAGACTCCCAGGTAGGGGCTGGGTATTGAAACTTGGGCACTGGAGAATAAGAAAAATATAAGCAAAATGAAGAAGCTCAGGAACCATTCCTGGTTGAAAGAAGAGGAGAATACACTTGAAGCACCAAACAATGAAACACACCTCTGAAGTCTAATAGAAAATGAGTTCAAAAAGGAGATAGTGAAAATATTGAAGGAATTAAGAATGAATATGAAGGGATTAAGAGCAGATATAAACAGTAATTCAGACTACTTTATAAAGGAACTAGAAAGGATCCAAGAAAAATTGGAAAATTTATTTGCAGAGATGCAAACTTAGTTAAAGGCACTGAAGAAAAGAATGAATCATGCAGAGGAAGAAATTAGTGACTTGGAAGATAGAATAATGTAAATAACCCAATCAGGACAGCAGACAGAAAACCAAATAAAAAAAATATGAAAGCAAATAAAAGATTTATGGGATAATATAAAGTGGGCCAATCTATGCATAACAGGGATTCCAGAAGGAAAAGAAAAAGAAAAAGGGATTGAAAATATATTTGAAGAAATTATGGCTGAAAACTTTCCAAAACTAAAGGAAACAGATATCAAGATACAGGAAGCACAGAGGGCCCTAAACAAATTGAACCCAAACAGGTCCACACCAAGACATATTATAATAAAAATGGCAAAAGTTAACAAGAGGATTCTAAACGGAGCAAGAGAAAAACAAATAGTTAATTATAAGGGGAAACCCCATAAAGCTATCAGATGATTTCTCTACAGAAACACTACAAGCCAAAAGAGAGTGGCAAGATATATTCAAAATTCTAAAAGGGAAAAATTTGCAATCTAGAATACTCTACCCAGCAAGGATATCATTTAAAATAGAAGGAGAAATAAAGAATTTCTCCAAAAAAAAACCCCAAAACTAAAGAGTACAGCAATATTAAACCCATTCTAAAAGAAATATTGAAAGGGCTCCTCTAAATAAAAAAGAATTAAGAAGAAATGAGGTGGAGGAAATCACAATTGGAAAGCAATCACTTAAATAAGCATGTATACAGATCTAAAAGGAAAAAAAAACCCTCAAAACTACTGTAAAAGCAATGATAAACACAAGGAACAGCAAAAAGACATGTACTCGTTAAAAAAGGACTTCAAAATCACAGAATGTGGGGAAGGAAAGTAAGAAAATCCATACTCTTTGGTGTTCCTGTTGTGGCTTGGTGGTTAACAAACCTAACTAGTATCCATGAGGATGTGCAGGTTTGATCCCTGGCCTCACTCACTGGGTTAAGGATCTGGCGTTGCTGTGAGCTATGGTGTAGGTCTCAGATGCAGCTCGGATCCTGCATTGCTGTGGCTGTGGTGTAGGCTGGCAATTCAACCACTGGCCTGGAAACCTCTCCATATGCTGTGGATGTGGCCCTAAAAAGACAAAAGACAAAAAAAGAAAAAGAAAATCTAGAGTTTTTTCTTTTTTTATAATGTGTTTGAGCCTATGCAACTATCAGGCTAAAGCAGGCAGATACAGGAAAGGATTAGCATACTTGAAAAACAGGGCAACCACAAATCAAAATCAAACATTGTATTCACAAAAACTAAAAAGAAGAGGACACAAGCATAAAATAAAAGGAAACCATCCAACCAAAAAAAAAAACAAACAAACAAACAAAGGAGAAATATAGAATCAACTGGAAAACAACTTTTAAAATGACAATAAATACATATTTATCAATAATTACCTTAAATGTCAATGGTCTGAATGCTCTAATCGAAAGGCAGAGTGGCAGATTGGATAAAAAAAAAAAAGAACCTACAATATGCTGTCTACAAGAGACTCACCTTAGGGCAAAGGACACATATAAATTGAAGTAAGGGGATGGAAAAAAATTTCATGCGAATGGAAAAGACAGGAAAGCAGGAGTTGAAATACTCATATCATAAAAAAAGACTTTAAAACAAAGGCCATAAGAAAGACAAAGAAGGACACTATTTAATGATAAAAGGATCCATTGAAGAAGAGGATATTACAATCATCATTATATATGCCTCTAATATAGGAGCACCCAGATACATGCAACAAATACCAATGGACATAAGAGGAGAAATTGATGGGAATACAATAATAGTAGGAGACTTTGATGCCTCACTCACTTCAATGGACAGATCCTCTATACAATCAATAAGGCAACAGAGATCCTAAAGGACACAATAGAAAAGTTAGACTTCATTGATTTTTTCAGGATACAACATCCAAAAAAAATCAGAATATACAGTCTTTTAAAGTGCACATGGGAAAATTCTTAAGGACTGACCACATATTGGGGCACATAACTAACCTCAACAAATTTAAGAGTATAGAAATTATTTCAAGTATCTTCTCTGACCAAAATAGCATTAAACTAGAAATCAACCACAAGAAATGAGGGAAAAAAAAACTGACTACATGGACACTAAACAACATAGTACTAAAAATCCAATGGGTCAATGAGGAAGTCAAAAGGAAAATTAAAAAATACCTTGAGGCAATGAAAATGAAAACACAACCATTCAAAATCTATGGGATGCCACAAAAGCAGTTCTTACAGAAAGTTCATAGCAAAAAGGGCCTTCCTCAGAAAAGAAAATCTCAAATCAACAACTTAACCCACCATCTAAAGGAATTGGAAAAAGAACAAACAAAACCATAAGTCAGCAGAAGGAAGGAAATCATAAAGATCAGAGAGGAAAACAATTAAAATAGATTCAAAACACAATAGAAAACATGAATAAAACCAAGAGCTGGTTATTTGAAAGCATAAACAAAATTGACAAACCTCTGGCCAGACTCACCAAGGAGAGGAGAGAAAGAAACCAAATAAACAAAATAAGAAATGAAAAAGGAGAAATCTCAACAGATACTGCAGATATTCAAATAAACCATAAGCGAATACTATGAACAATTATATGCCAACAAATTTGACAACCTAGAAGAAATGGACAAATTTCTAGAGACATACAGCCCACTGAAACTGAATCAAGAATAAACAGAGCAATTGAACAGACCGATCACTAGAAATGAAATTGAATATGTAATAAAAACACTCCCTATAAACAAAAGTCCAGGACTAGATGGCTTCTCAGGCAAATTCTACCAGACAGACAAAGAAGAACTTATACCCATTCTTCTTAAACTTTTCCAAAACACTGAAGAAGAAGAAACACTCCCAAAGACATTCTATGAAGCGACCAACACCCTAATACCAAAACCAAAGATACTACCAAAAAAGAAAATTATAGGCCAATATCTTTGATGAATATTGATGCAAAAATTCTCAACAAAATTTTAGCCAACTGAATACAGCAACATATGAAAAAGATCATACAACATGACCAAGTGGGATTCATCCCTGGTTCACAAGGATGGTTCAACATATGCAAATCAATCAACATCATACACCACATTAACAAAAGAAAAGTCAAAAACCACATGAGCATCTCAATAGATGCAGAAAAAGCATTTGACAAAGTCCAACTTCCATTCATGATAAAAATTCTTACCAAAGTGGGTATAGAGGGAACATAGCTTAACATGATAAAAGCCATTTATGACTAACCCAAAACCAATACGGTACTCAACAGAGAAAAGCTGAAAGTCTTCCTGCTAAAATCTGGAACAAGACAAGGACGATCACTCTTACCACTTTTATTCAACATAGTATTGTAAATCCTAGCCATAGCAATAAGACAAACAAAATCAATGAAAGGTATCCAAATTGGAAGGAAAGAGTTTTACTCTATGCAGATGACATGATATTAATATATAGAAAACTAAGGATTCTACACAAAAACTATTTGAACTGATCAATGAATTCAGCAAAGTAGCAGGATACAACATTAATATTCAGAAATCAGTTGCAATTCTGTATACTAACAATAAAATATTAGAAAAGGAATATAAAAATGCAATACCTTTTAAAGTCACATCGAAAATATTTAAATACCTAGGACTAAACCTGACTAAGGAGGTTGAAGAATTATATGCTGAGAACTATGAAACATTAATCAAGGAAATTAAAGAGGATTCAAAGAAATGGAAAGATATTCCATGCTCCTGGATTGGAAGAGATAACATGGTTAAAATGGCCATGCTACCTAAAGAAATCTATAGATTCAATGCAATCCCTACCAAATTACCCATGACATTTTTCACAGAACTAGAACAAACAATCCAAAAATTTATATGGAACCATAAAAGACCCAGAATTGCCAAAGCAATCCTGAAGGAAAAAAAAAAAAAGCGTAAGGCATAACTGTCCCCGACTTTAGGCAATATTACCAAGCTACAGTAATCAAGACAGTGTGGTACTGGAACAAAAACAGACAGACAGACCAATGGAACAGAATAGAGAACCCAGAAATAAACCCAGACACCTATGGTCAATTAATCTTTGACAAAGGAGGCAAGAATATAAAATGGGAAAAAGTCTCTTCAGCAAGAGGTGCTGGAAAAACTAGATAGCTGTGTGTAAATCACTGAAACGAGAATATACCCTCATACCATGCACAAAAATAAACTCAAAATAGCTTAACGACTTAAACATAAGACAAGATACTATAAAACTCCTAGAAGAAAACATAGGCAAAACATTCTCTGACATCAACCTTACAAATGTTTTCTCTAGGTCAGTCTCCCAAGGAAACAGAAATAAAAGCAAGAATAAACCAATGTGGCCTAATCAAACTGACAAACTTTTGCATGGCAAAAAAAAAAAAAAAAAAAAAGGCAACCTATGAAATGGGAGAAAAGAGTTACACGTGATGCAACCAATAAGGGCTTAATCTCTAAACTATACAAACAACTTATACAACTCAACAGCAAAAAAGCCAACAACCCAATTGAAAAATGGGCAGAAGACCAGAAGAGACATTTCTCCAAAGAAGATATACAGATAGCCAAAAGAAGATATATATATGGTCAACATAAAAAAATGTTCAACATCACTAATCATTAGAGAAATGCAAATCAAAACTACAGTGAGGTACTGCCTCACATGAGTAAGGATGGCCATCATTAACAAGTCAACCAATAACAAATACTGGAGAGTGTGTGGAGAAAAGGGTACTCTCCTACACTGCTGGTGGGAATGTAAACTGGTACAACCACTGTGGAAAATAGTATGGAGATACTTCAGAAAACTAAATATAGAACTACCATATGCCCACTTCTGGGCATATATCTGGGCAAAACTTTCATTCAAAAAGAGACATGCACCTGTTATGTTCATTGCAGCACTATTCACAATATCCAAGACATGGAAACAATCTAGATGTCCATAGACAGAAGAATGGATTAAGAGATATGGTATATATAAACAATGGAATATTACTCAGCCATAAAAAGAACAAAGTAATACCATTTGTAGCAACATGGATGGAATTAGAGACTCTCATACTAAGTGAAGTAAGTCCGAAAGAGAAATGCAAATACCATATCACTTATATCTGGAATCTAGTATATGACACAAACTAACCTATCTATAGAAAAGAAACAAACTCATGGTCTTAGAGAACAGACTTGTGGTTGCCAAGGGGGAGGGGGAGGGAGTGAGATGGACTGGGAGTTTGGGGTTAGTAGATGCAAACTGTTGCATTTGGAGTAGATAAGCAATGAGATCCTACTGTATAGCACAGGGAACTATATCTAGTCACTTGTGATGGAACATGACGGAGGATAATGTGAGAAAAAGAATGTATATGTGTGCGTATGTGCGTGACTGAATCACTTTACTGTATAGCAGAAATTGAAATCAACTATAAACAAAAAATAAAAATCTTAAAAATTAAAAAATAAAGAAATTCATATTTATGTTAAGGAGCATTATGTAGGAAAGGACACCTTTAGCAATGGGGGAAATGCAACTCTGCCAAAATGACTCACTCCGTTTGGAAGGGCATGCCAGTAAGAACACAATTTTATAAACAACCAATTCCAAGCATTCCAAGTCCAAAAGATAGTCGTAATATCCTTCCACTGTCTTTTCTGGGTCCCTGTTTGGTGTTATCTAGAGATGGGCTCCCCCAAACCCACTGCCTCCTCAGTCTTCCCAAAGAATCTCAGCATCTTCCAGCTACCCCTCATTATCCTCACAGCTGTGCAAAGTCATTCCTGGATCCATTCTGGGAGAGCAAGGGTAGATTCTTCAGAGTGAACATTTAAAGACAAAACAGACCTCGTTCTTCCGAACCTCTATCAGATCTGGAGGTGTGCTCAGATGCACTAGTTTCCTAAAAATCCTTTTCATTACTGATAATGAGAAGGGGAAAAATAAAAGAAGGAAATTATATACTATATGGTATTTAGTATACGTAGATGCTAAGATACTTGAAAATGGTCCATGCATCTAATATCTCTTTTTTCTGAACCATGACACTCACGCTGTCTCCTTACCTAATATAGAAAAGCTTTGTTTCCCTATAGAAGCAGGTAAGTTTTTTCAGTTTCACCTCCTATCTGCATTATCAAAATTCTTTATCAAGGGGGTCCCAGTGAGTAACACACCATTTAGATCATCTTTTCATAACTCTGCTCTTTTGTGTCACCGCTATCACCTTGCCTGCCCTCTGTAATATTTTTCTCTCTCTAGTAATTGCCTCACACTGCAGTCTTAAGCTACAAATGTTTTCACAATAGGCATTGTTTTTTAAGAGGCGATGAAATGGTTTTCAAAATATAGCTCTTTAAAAGACCTCATGCAAATGAAATGCCCAGATATTGCTTCCATGCTGTTATAATGAATAAGACGACAAGCTCCCACAAAGAAATATTCAGAGTCCCAAATGAAGACTTGCTTCTTTGTAGCAGCACAGCTGAAGCTTGTGCTCAGGCTCTGGAAATTCTTAGTGCCCAGGTTCTACCTATAGCACTTGGTACAGATGCTTTATTCCCAAATGAAGACTTGCTTCTTCGTAGCAGCACAGCTGAAGCTTGTGCTCAGGCCCTGGAAATTCTTAGTACCAGGTTCTACCCATAGCACTTGGTACAGATGCTTCATTTATTTCCATGCACAGCTTTCTCTTTAGACACAAACCACGCTGCTCTGTGTGTGTTGTGGGTGGCGAGGGGGGAGTGGTGGTGGTCGGGGGACCCGGGGGAGAGCTCTGCACCTCTTCCTAGAAGCCTTCCTAGAAGCATTGATTCGTTTTATTCCAGGGCCACTTTATTTCTGCCCAGCCCAGAGCAACAAGGTAAACGGCTAATACTGGCATAATGTCTTTTCCATGATGGGATTATTCCCTTGCTCATATCTCACCTTTTTACTGTAAACTTTTCTATTCAAGAAATATATTTGAGTTTTATTCATATATTTGTGTGCCTTCATTTCTTCTTGAGGTTGTGTAGAGAAATATGAGGATTTCTTCTTTCACCTCCATAGGCAGAGATTTAAGATAAAAAATAGGTGTGATTTCATGAGTTTAGTAAAGATGAGGGAAAAGGAAGTATAAGCATGTCTCAGAGATATTGTGGGTTCAGTTCCAGACCACCTAAATAAAACACAAATTTTTTGGCTTCCCAGGGCAGAGACAAGTAGTATTTGTACTACACTGCAGTCTATTAAGTATGTCTATTAATAAGTGTCTATTAATAGACTACTAAGTCTATTAATAATTAAGTCTTTAAGTGTGTCTTACATCTTAAATATGTATAGACATTAATTTAAAAATAACTTATTGCTGGAGTTCCCTGGTGGCCTAGTGGTTAACAATCCAGCATTGGCACTGCTGTGGCTCTGCTCACTGCTCTGGGATGGATTTGATCCCTGGCCTGGGAATTTCTTCATGCTGTGCATGTGGCCCCCAAAATAGTTTATTTCTAAAAAATTCTAACCATCATCTGAACTTTCAGAATCATAGTGGTAACATCAAAGATCACTGATGACAGATCACCATAACAAATGCAATAATAATGAAACAGTTTGAGATACTATGAGAATTATCAAAATGTGGTACAGAGACATGAAGTAACTGAATGCTGTTGGAAAAATGGTGCTGATAGACTTGCCTAATGAATGGTTGCCACAAGCCTTCAATTAAAAAAAAAATGTAGTGTCTGTTAAGTGCAGTAAGATGAAGCATAATAAAATGAGGTCTGCCTGTACCTCTTCAGACAAATCTCAGACCTAAAGATATTCCTCAAGAGAACCCTCCTACTCTGTTGGTGGGAATGTAAGTCGGTAAAGCCACTATGGAGGTTCCTCAAAAAACTAAAAATAGCATTAATATATGATCCAGCAACACACTCCTGGGATCCAACCAGAGAAAACCCTAATTCAAAAAGATGCATGAACCCCTATGTTCACTGCAGCACTATTCACAATAGCCAAGACCTGGAAGCAAACTAAATGTCCATCAACAGAGGAATGAGTTAAGAAAATGTACATTTAAGAGGGAGGGAGTGGGAGGGATCAGGAGCTTGGAGTTATCAGATACAACTTAGAATAGACTTACAAGGAGATCCTGCTGAGTAGCATTGAGAACTATGTCTAGATACTCATACTGCAACAGAACAAAGGGTGGGGGGAAAAATGCATACATGTAAGAATAACTTGATCCCCATGCTGTACAGTGGGAAAAAATAAAAAAATTAAAAACTAAAAAAAATTTTAAAAAAAGAAAAGACCAAAGAATAAAAAATAAATTAAAAATTAAAAAAAGAAAATGTACATTTATACAATGGAATATGATTTCAGCCATAAAAAGAATGAAATAATGCCATTTGCAGCAACATGGGTGGACCTAGAGATTATCATACTAAATGAAGTCAGACAAAGAAAGACAAGCATATGATATCACTTACATGTAGAATCTAAAAAAAAAAAATGATACAAATGAACTTCTTTAAAATAGAAATAGACTCACAGACTTCAAAAACAAACTTAAGGTTACCAAAGGGTACAGGTGAGAGAGAGGGATGGATTGGGAGTTTGGGGTTAGCAGATGCAAACTATTACATACAGAACAGATAAACAATAAGGTCTTACTGTATAGTACTGGGATACTATTCAATATCCTGAAATAAATGATAATGAAAAAGAATATTAAAAAAGAATGCATGTATATGTATAAACAAAGCACTTTGCTGTACTGCAGAAATTAACATTATAAATCAACAGTACTTCAATAAAAAATAAGTAAAAAATAGACATTTCTTAAATAATTTATTCATTTAAAAATATTTATGTCAGGCACTATTTTAGAGAAATAAAGCTAGATAAGGTTTAGTGCTTGCCCCTGCTCTCAAAGAACTTACTAGTTGGTATTTCTCAAAGAGAAATGATATAATTTGGTATGTGACATTAGGCAGGCATAGCCAAATCTCTCAAAACTGCAAAGTTTGACAGGCACGCTGAGTCCTGTGTGTCATGGCTACTTGGATCACCTGTTTCCAGGCTGTGCTGATGATAGGTTATTTGATTTCTTTGCATATGGCAGCTAAATAGACATGGGTTAATGAATGGGTGGAGGTTGATGTTTCCATTAGGGGTTGTTAATTCATAAAAGCAATATTGGTTGAGCCTGGAGAAATAAAAATTATGTTTGTAAATACTCCTTTGCCTTAGAGGTAAATTGTTTCAGTGTTCTGAGGGTTCCTAATGAGGACAGTTAAGTTTAGAAGGGAAGAGTCATCACATTAGGTTAAAAAGTACATGGTATTCCTTGACCTTGATGGTTATGACACTCACAGATGTGCCTAATGAGTTTAGAGCAGCAAGAGGCATACGGTGCCTGGTTGTGCCAAGGACTAGCTAAAGCCCTACAGTTTTCTACAAGGGAAGGGGTGAGGGATAACCACTGCTTTTCAAAGTTGTGTTTTGGAATCATCTGAAGGGTCTTTTAATGGATGGTCTGTACGGACTGAACTGTGCCCCCCATCCCCCAAATTCATATGTTGAAGCCATAACCACCATTGCCTCAGAATGTGACTCTGTTTTGGAGTTAGGGCCTTTAAAGAGGTGATTAAGTAAAAGTAAGGCCCCCACAGGGTGGACCCTATCCCAGTAAGACTGGTGTTCTTACAAGACAACACGAGGTCACACAGAGAGACAGGAGGAGCACAGGAGTACAGTGGGATAACCTTGTGCAGAAGCCCCAAGAGGACAGCCATCTGCAAGCCAAGGAGACAGGCCTCAAGAGAAACCAACCCTTCCAGCACCTTCATTTTGGGCTTCTAGACTCCAGATCTATGAGGATATAAATTTCTGCTGTTTATGCCACAGTCTGCAGTATTTTGCAGCCTGAGCAAACCAGCACAATTTCCCAGTGACCCTCACTCCAACCAACAGAAATTTCTGATTTAGATGGGGCTGGGCAGGCAAAAATCTAAATTGTCCAAGAGCACACAGGTGACTCTGAGGCCAGCACTCCTAGGACTACACCTTAAAAAATGCAGCTACCAAAGAAAACTATGTACGTTTGGCCAGAAAGATCGTCTTCCCATTGTGAACTTTCACTTCTCCTGGGCATATGACCCAGCTGTTGCTGCTGCTGCCTTGGTTGGCAGAAGTTTGGGACCAAAGACCTGACCCCAATCTTCACTCAGATGGAGAAGAGCAAAGGAAGAGGAAGCCACCCGAGAGCCCTGTCTACTAGAACAAGCATCCTCCAAAACCATGACTCTGGAATTCATATCTCATGTATGCACTCAATGCTACTTCAAATTTGTTTCCATTTGGCTGTGCTCCTCTCTTGGGGATACTTTAGGTTCTAACCCTGGGTTGTAGTTAAGTTTATCAAACACAACTGGAAAAAAATCACTTCCATTACCTGAGAAGTTCCTGTGGAAATAGTTCTTTTTATAGATCATGATCTTCAAAATCTGACACTAATGATATAAACTTGTCCCAGGCCACCTTGGTACTCAGTAACAGAATGAGCCCTCAAGCAAAATGGCAAGGTTGGAAAAGTCTGTATTCAAGGTTTTAGCTTCTTCTTCCTGTTTCCCATTATATCAATGAAGCCACTAATTCTTGCCCCAGACATAGGCTGCTTTTCTGCATTCTATTGACATTTGATGTGAAGGAATTCTCCTTACATTCATTTATTCAGTCGTTCACTCACCAAATCCCGAGTTTCCTCTTTGTAGCTGTTAGACATGGAACTAAGTGGTGAAGATACAATGATATTTTCTGCTCTTAAAGAGATTATATAATCATGGGCAGGTCAGGGAGGAAATTCATCAAATACTTCTACTAAAGAGGATATAATTACACACAATAAAAAGGGGCCAAGGGCAGAAACAGGGGCTATGAGGTGCAACCTAGAAACCCAACTGAAGGTACTTTCTCAGAGGAAAGAAAAAAAGTTCCTTTCCAGGCTCAAACAAAGGCAGATGTGACTAGATTAAGGAGCTTCAACTGATGGGCAGCAGCACAGGGTGCAGCAAACACAGCTTTGGAAAATGAACACTGATGGAGAGGTGGGACCCAGACTATGCACAGGTCTTAGAGTTGAGCTGGGATTCAGGTGGTTCTCTTTACATTAAGCCATCTATTTAATGGGAAGAAAAAAAAATCAGTGCACTGAAAGGACTCTAATGTGATTATTAATAGCCATAGGGGACTTACTGACCAAGTCAATTTCTAATTCCTACTGTTGGTGGTGAGAGAACCTGGCTTGTTGATAAGACTATTGTTTAGCACAAAAACAGTATTTGAAATTAGCCTCAAGGCATAATATACTTTTCTTCCTCTTTCACTAAATCCACATGAGACTATTTTTCAATATGTCAGATGTCACAAGGATGATATCCTTTTATCCAGCATCCAAATGAAATATTATTTTTTCAACCAAATTTAGCAACTGGAAAATTTTTATATAAAGTATTTAGGGATGCAATTTATCTGAAATAGCAATACTGAAAGTGAGTAGGTTCTAGAGAGGGCTTTTCTGAGCCAGCCTTTTATAGAAGGCATGTCTGCACACGTCTGGCTTATTGCCCCCTGGAAGAGGAAAATAATGTCTAATCCTGGAATGGGAACTGTTTCAGGGCCGACTACACCCCATCCCCAACTCTTTTCTCTTGGAAAGCCAAACGATATATTTCCACACAAACAACAGCGGTTAGCAGCCAGAAATGCTAACTGGTAAATTAGAGTGGGTGAGGCAGACTACTAAAAATTTGACTATCCTGCTAAATTTAGTCAAGGAAGATCCATCTATGCCAATTTCAAATAGTTTCCAGGAGCTGCTTGATCACACAAGGCAAAAGTCTGAAGACTAAAATAGAGAAAGGAAATAGAGTTATTCCATGCATCTAAATGTGCTTCTAATTAAGGTCCCTGCCCACACCCTGCTTTACAGAAGAAATAAATAGCTCTTTCCTGCTGGCCAAGGATTAGGATATTTTGTGATGTATTCTCTCTTGCTGCCTGACTCTCTCCATTACTTAGCCATAGAGGACCCAGATGAGCTGGAGCTGCAGGAGGGAAAGGAATGCACACCTGCCAATATGTCAGTGGGAAATCCCACCAGTACTTTTTTTTCCCCATGAATTTTAGTTCCATATTAAAATGTATTGGGTATAAATTTGCTAAATGTGTTACGTCAACCTTCCCATAGCATTTCTCCCTCCAGCACTGTGTTCAATTCCAAAGACTGCTTGATCAATACGAGTATTTTTTTTTTTTTGTAAATATGTTTTCTTATCTGCTCCAGCTACCACCAGCACAAAAACATTAGAAATAAGTGATTACACAGGTGTGACCTTGATTTGGAGATTTTGCAAATGATGTTTGCATTGTTCTATTTTAGAAGCCACTTCCCACACAGGCCATGTTTTCAGTTGTTTTGTAGGTTACCAGAATTATACAGCCTGGGGCTTTGGAAGCAGGACCCTGAAATAAATGTGTAGCTGTGCCCCTGACTTTGCACGTAACCTTGACAAAGACATTTACCATATCTTGGCTCAGTTCCTCTATCTATAAAACAGGGATAAAAATATTGACTTTCCTAATAGGGCTATGGTTCAGATTAGTTACCCTAGCTTTGCAAACTGCTTTCAAAAATCATCAGGCTACAAAAAAACACACGCAACCAAAGGATGTACTAATTCTGCCCATCCTTGTAAATACCATCCTTTCCCACTCAAAGTATTCATTCCCTTCCTCCACGTATTAGGGTCTCTCACGTGAGGAAACAGACCAATGATGGTAGATGACATCAGGTACCCCGTCTGAAATAATCCCATGAAATGTGAAGCAACACATAATACCTAATATAATGTTATAATTAGATTCTGCTACTCATGGCCTGCTTATTAAGATTACACTGAATTTTTCCTTATGATTTTATTCTGGTTCTTATATTACATCAATATTGTCATCATACTCATCATCATCTATAATGTTTATTGAATGTCAACCAGGTGCCAGACACTGTGCTAAGCTTTGTAACATGGACTATCTCAGTTAATCTGCACAATTCCATGAGCAAGTATTGCCACATTTATCCCCATTTAACTGGTAAGGCAGTTGAGGCTTAGAAGGATCAAATAACTTGACATCACATGACTGGGAAGAGCTATAACTAGAGCTCAAGCTTGGTTCTAACGGACCACAGAAACTCAGCTTTTAATGACCTCACTCTATCCCCATCCTGCTAATCTTCATGACTAAATTACTCAGCACCCAAAAGTGGTGCTACAATTTCATGCAATTACAGAAAGGAAGAAGATATCAAGTAGCTGATGTTACTGCAGATGGAGAAAATGCCTCAAATTAAAGTCACTTTTTAATTAAAAGATTCAAATAGACCTATACAGCCCAAAGGAGGAAAGTCAACCCTGGGAGAGAATACGGCTGATTCTTTCAATCGAGCCATAGCAGTACAAATGAGACATACTTTTATATTTAATATGCCCAACACAGTACTTCTTCATATGCCCCTAAATTATTTAAAAATTAAGGCTTTTAAATAAAATTTAAATCTCTAAAGGGTATTTTAAAAGATATTGAATTAAATTGAACATTAAAGTAGATGAATTCTGTTTCTATCTCAAAAGTTCAATAATTTTCTGAATGATTGGTGAAAATATAAATGAATTCAACAGCGCTGCTCTATGCATATACAGTTATAAGATCATTTTCACATTTCTCATGGAAGCTTTTTAAAACTTCTTCACTCCCTATTAATCTCCTATAATCACTCAGAATTCCTTCCTCTCATTAAATAACTTTCATTCATTAGCAGATGAACAGATAATTTGTCATCAACACCAAACATTTTTGATACTGAAAGAGGGCCCTAAAAATTGAAATTACATATTGTTCTGGAAAATATTTATTGACTGAAAATTGATTCTTAAAATTACATTGTGAATATATAAATAGCTGTACTTAGAAACTTTTCAAAATTAAAAATCATTTTGAAAATAAAAATGACACATATTTAAAGCAAAGTTTTCAAAATGTTTATATTATCTGAATATTAAAACTAATATGAGCAGAACAATTAGCTTCTAAGCTCTTCTAAAGACTGCATTTCTAGTATTTTTCTTTAAAAATTTTGATACCCATAATTTCTTTTGCATGAAATTACCTGCAATCTTCAAGATGCATATATTTGAAATTGTTGACATCTTTAATTGACTCTTCTCTGTCAACTGTGATAGTTTTTATCAAAGTTCTCTAATTTCATGATTTTTTTAAAGTCTCTCTCGATTTAGATGCTGCAAAATTTTAGGCCTCCTCAATTTTATCCCATTCTGGTAAAGAATAGAAATTATTGTTAGGAGACAATTCTCCACGGATCTGTCACATTACTGCACATCTTAGGAGTGACTAGTGACTGTTTTGTTTTAGACCAGCCTTTTCAAAGATATATATATATAGCAAGTTGCCTGGGAAGGTAATGTTTTCCTTCCAAGAAAAGAACATGTTGGTTTACAGTCTTAGAAGATAAAGACAGTGTCTCCTTCTGGAGCAAAGTTCAGGCATGCTTACTGCCCATTATAAAAGATTCAGGTCCCCTAAGGTCAAGGTTTCTCCCCTGTAACACAATTCACTGCCTGTGAAGTGTCTGCTGGTGCTCTGTGCATCAGTTATAGAAAACCAGGGCTCAGGGAATCAATGCTAAAAATGCCGATTCTCTATTACTATTGCCGTACATACTCACCTGTCCTTTCCCTCTGACCCAGGAGTCTTAATGTCTTCTACCATCATCCATGAAACTCTGGCAGGCTAACATATGAGCTTGAAAATAAAGTTAGACTCAGACTTCTCACAATTCTTGCATTTGTGTGATGAGAGTGGCATACTGACAGAGGCATGACTTTGTAGATGTGAAAGGAGGAGGATCTTTGGGGCCAGTTAAAGGAAATTTGAGGGAATCCCATAATATTGAAGGGAATCCCATAATAGTGAAGATGATGACCGAATTTTTTGGTGGACTAAACAATAAATGGTTTATTGCTGTAAATGAAGAAGAATGGTGGCAGTGGTTGTAAACTGAATACTAGAAAATCAGTTCAAAGATAGCTACCCCAAAGGTGTGGGAGCTGTTGTTAACTCTGTCCAGGGTGGGCTTTCTCACTATTCAGACCATCAGCCTTAAGTCCTCCAAACTCTGTCCACTAGTATTATGATGCACGTGAGATGTACAGAATTTCCATTCCAACAGTCACAGAGATGAGTATCTTCATGGAAGGGAAGGTAGCAAATTTGCAATCACTGTGGCAGAAACTGGACTGATTGTTAATACTCTGGCTGGACCATCTGGGAGACAAGGGTGTGGGGAGGCCTAATGATTATTAAGGAAGAATACCAACAGCTGGGGCATCTTATTTCTCCTGCAGCCTATCAAGCCAAATATAGGTCCACTCAGAGATGACAGAGAAAGTTTCTGTTTTTGCAGTATGACTTGGCTGCTATGTCTTTTCTTCTTTGACCCTCTCGAAGAAATTTCCCTGAAAAAGACAAACTCTTAGGGGAAATTATAGCTGAGTCATTCAGGTTCTTATTATCCAGGTTGGTTTACAATTGTGTTGAAGGTGAATCAATGGGGAATGAGAAACTAACCCAAGGGATATTAGATATAGTCCTGTGGATATTGACTGTATAGACAAACTCTTAGTCAGAGTTAAGGTGAGAATTAAGATGTTATATGCTCTCCTATCACATAAATGCCAGGAGGAAGTCTAATGGGGAATCTGGAAGCATGTCTTGGAGAGAAGTGATAAAGGAACTTGTAAATTGCTCCTCAAATCTTCTCCCCATCCCCTCCTAGGTGATCCAACAGAAAGAACATAGTAAGCCAGGAGGAAAAAGGGAAGCCAGAGCCTTGAGGCCTTGACTTAAAGGTAGTGGGTTAGCAGGAGGTGCAGTATCTCTATTTAACAGCCCCTGATGGCCAGTGAAAATGGCTAATAAGAGTCTAAGATTTACTGAATTCAATTGTTCCCAGAACCTTGACGTTGTTACTATAAAGCCACTGTCTTATTGTCTTAGACACTGGCAACAATTTCAATACTTTTTTTCTAGCTCACTGGCATCCTAGGACCAAAATCAATTCATGTTTCAAACCCTCTAATACACAGTTGCAATATTCCCTAAGGAGGACCTACATTCCCCTAGCATTTGCCACCAGTGTGTGAGTCAGGACTCCTACTGACTGATGCCCAAAGCTTTCACTAATATCTTGTGGTTGAGAAATGAGAAGACTTGATTTTAGTTTCTCTAACAGCATTTATCACACTGCAGCCATCAGGGTTGCTGATAAACCCTGATGAAATTCAGGAGTCTGCTTTCTTAATAAAGTTTCTTGGGACTATGTGGGTGGAATCACAATGTTCAATCCCTTTGGCAATCGAGGAAAAACTGCTCTCTGCCCACCCACCACCAAAAAGAACAAACTATGTCTAATTTGGTCTTGAATAGAGTATGTGCCTCACTCAAGCACTCTGCTTGGGTTTCTATCCGCTAACTCACAAATTAGCATCTTTTGAGTGGGTGCCCAAAACAACAGTTGGCCTTGGAAGCTGACCAACAAGGTTGACAGCAGGTTGTCAACCTTTGGGGCCCCACAGACCTAACAGCCCTTTTGAGCTCTAAGTCACTGTGATGGATGATTTTTCCAATTAGCCTCTGGTAAAGAGAGGCAGTCAACACCCAAAGGTGCCCGTTGTAGTTTTAACTTGTTTTCTGCATGACAGGGCTATTGGGAACAGTGTGGCTTGTTGCTGAGCCCTTGTTGCAACTGAACACCTGACACACGGAGGCCTCATAAGTCCCAAGGGCTCAATATTCCCATTTTGGGGGGATCAATGCATACTCATTGAACATGGGGAGAGCCTAATATGCCTTGATTATTGCAGGGAAATGGTATATTCAAGAGCACAGCTGGAACAGACCAAGTGACGTCTCAGCTTTACATTGAAAAAAAAAAAAAAAGACAGTTTTTTCTCTGGGGGAAAATTTTTCCTCATTCTACCACCTAAAGGAAACCTCTGGCTCACTGGGTTTCCAAATTCCCTGAGGTTCACCTGAGTACCTGGGCCAAGTTCACTAATGGTTTGGCTAAACTGAAACCTAATAGTGTCTGCTGGGCTGCATAGTTTTTCAACTTCAACACCAGATATGCAAACTGAAAATGGACATGGTTGCTCTACTAAAAGGTAGAACTCAAGGCCATTCTCATAGCTTGAGCCAAAATCTCTTTTGTTCTATTTTCACCAATGCTTGGACTATTGCCATTGGCCTGGCTAGTCTACCACCTGAAAAACAGGCTGGTTAAAGACAACCCTATATTTTCCACTTCAGTTGAATAGGTAACTGTGTCACTACCATTTAGTAAATAACGCAGTCTTTTCCCACTGAACTGAATTCCTACTCATAAAATACAAAATTCTCATATACTCTGAGATTTCAAATTATTTGTCTCTCCCTATACTAATATTTACTACGGTATAGTGAATACCTGGTAAAGAAGTTTCCCCATCATTCATTTCATACATTTTTTAGCTATTTTGAGTTATTCTTCTTCTGCACCCTTAAATGATTTTACTTAATGCCTGGAAAATTGCATTATTGGAATTTCATTAAAATTACATATTAATAGTGGAGAATTGAAATATTAAATATCTCTTCCATTTGTTCAAAACTTCTTTGTATATCTTTTCATATGTCTATAGTTACATGTCTTGTGATTTTCTCATCGAATTTTTGCCAAATTTTAACATTGTTTCCTTCATGTGAATATGTGTGTATGTACACATGTATGACTATTTTAAGTGAAATGTTTCCCCCCATTTCCATTTTTAGGTCTTTATTGCAAAAGTAGAGGAAAACAATTTTTTTTGTCCAGCTACCTTATCAAATTTCCTTATTAACATTTGTGTTATTTTATTAGGTATTTTAATTTTCAAGAAATACAATCTGCAAAATGTCCATTCATCTTTTCTTTTTCAACATTACTATTTCTGTCATTTTCTCATTGTATTACAGTTTCTACTACTCCAAAAAATGTTTAGTAACAATGAAAACAGAATCTCTAGAAAGTTACAAAGACTCTACAGCATACTGTTAAGAACATGGTCTCTAGAGCACAACCTCATGACTTTGAATCCCAAGATCACCACCTGCTGTTTGTGTGTTCTTGGGCAAGTTATTTAGCCTCTCCATGCCTCAGTTTCCCCATATTTTACCATAGGGATTGTAAAAATACCTATTACATATGATTTCTGTGAGAATTATTATATGAAAAGTGCCTAGAACCATCCTTGTGCATGTAAACAGTACAAATGATTTTTTTCTTGATTTAATTGAAAGTTTTAGGGTTTTGCTGTTTAGAGTGGTATTTGCTATAGGTATATTATATAACTTAGTATTACTTTTAAGCAGTTTCTATTCTGGCTTCACAAAGTGTTTATTGGGAAAACCTGCTTCATTAAATATCTTTTAGCACCTGTTTATATAATCACGTGTTCTTTTTCTTAAATTTATTGATGCCATAATACATTATACTGATACTAAACCACTTTTGAATTTCTGAGTTTTCCTCTTAGTAATAATGTATTATTCTTTTGATATGTTCTATTTGCCAATATTTAATTTCTAATGTTTGCATATGTTAATAAATGGGTTTTATTTTCTATTGGGTAATATATTGGTAATCGATAAAGCTTTGTCATGAAGTTTGTGAGATTTATAAAATAACTTTGGAAGGTTTCTATCTTCTTCTATGACTTGAAATAGTTTAAATAACCTGGAATAAACTTTTCTTTAAAGGTTACATAAAACTTGGCTGAGAATCTATCTGGCCCGGGTGTCTGCTTGAGTGGTACATCTTTATTCACCTTTTCAATCTTGTCTTTGGTAATTGGTCTATTCAAGGATCTTACATCTTCTTAGGTCAAATTTGGTATTTTATCTTTTGCTAGAAAATCATCCATCTCCTCCAGGTCTCCAAATTTGTTGTCAAAATATATGTGCAGTCTTCTATAATTCTTTTAATGTCTTCTACAGCTGTGCTTATGTCTACTTTCTCATTCTTAATCTATGTTCTTTTTATAATCAGGCATATCTGTTTTATTGATCTTTTCTAAAAACCATTCTTTATTTTTCCTCTTTCTATAGAGTTGTTTTTTTTTTTTTTCTTAATTAAATCCAGTCCATCTTTTAAAATTTCTTCTATTTCCTTTTGGTTTCTGTCAGTATCCCTTTTCTAATTTCTTAAGATGAATTCTTAGTTCCTTTATTTTCTATTTTTCCTCAATATTGAGGGCATTTAAGACTATTGATTTTCTCCTGAGTGCAGCTTTTGCTGTGTTTCAGAGATTTGGGGATAAAGTATTCTTATTTTCTTTGCTTCCTAGACAGCATGTAATTGCTTTTTTTCATTTCCTCGCTGACCCAACATAATATGTCTAGAAGTATGTTTCTAGGTAGTCAGAATTTCTACTTACCCATTTACTATTTATTTTAAGTATGGTAGGTTTATGGCCAAATATATGACCCATAAAAAACTGACAATATCATTTTAAAGATTAACATTTTTTTGTGGTCAAACTCATGATCAATTTTTGTGAAAGTTCAAGAATGTATAAAATTATTTTTTCTTGAGGAATATGTCTATTTATACCTATACAATAAAATGTATT
Organism: Phacochoerus africanus; assembly: GCF_016906955.1. NCBI lineage: Eukaryota > Metazoa > Chordata > Mammalia > Artiodactyla > Suidae > Phacochoerus > Phacochoerus africanus. Next base: position 83,588,643 of record NC_062545.1, on the reverse strand, counting down.
CATTATATGATTTGATTCCTCTATTTAAGCTTTGTCCACCAGAACTGTTAAATTCTGAAAGAGGTGTAATGAAGGTACATATATTTCTATGAATGAATATTTATCACTGTATTCAGATACACACCTGTGAAAAAGTAAGGATTCTTTGTAGTGTTGATAGGATTGCATTCCATGGTGCGTATTAGAAAGTCCAAAAATGTTGACTTAGTAGAAATAGGTTTCTTTCACTTACGTAAGAAAAAGTTGTCAGTAGGTGTAGGGCTTGGATAGGGCCTCAAGGATACCATCAAGAAGGCAGGACTCTTGCTTTTCTGCTCTGTCAACCTTCCTAATAGCAGCTACAGTTCTGGGATGGCTTCTATGTTCCAGGCAGCAGAAAGACAGAAACGGAAGTGACAGCACCAATAGATGTGAACACGTGTGTCTCAATGGCCAGAACTGAGACACATGGCCTTCTCTAGTTAAAATGGTGTCTGAAAAAAAATAAGCATTTAGCTTTAGAGCTTCCAAAATGGAAGAAGGTAAGTGAAAAGAAATTGGAATGAGTGTTGAGGGAGTTGGCTAACAGTATCTGCCACACATAAGAACTGTTAATGCATATATTCGGAAATCAAAATTTCTAATATTTGCTGCCTCTTGCTTTCCACTGTGCTGCTCCAACATTTCTTATCTTCTCTAGATATATCCCTCTTTACTTAAAGAATTTGCTAGAGTTAAAGACATTAATACCTAACAGGATTTTCTCTTCTGATGATCACTGGGATTGGAAAAGGAAAAGCAATAGAAAAAAGGTGGACATCATTTTAGAAAAGGAAACAGAAACTTGAGAATTTTATTCTAAGGGAAATTCTCTAAAATCTGTGCCCTATAATAACTATGGGCTCAATACTGAAAGTAAACCAGGCATGAATAATGATACTGAAGTTTAGGGATGAAGAAATGTTACATTACTTTACTTCCTTGAAGATAAATTAGCTCTACTGAAAGTTTCTCCCTTTTCCATTTAAATCCTTAATCCATAGTGTTGTTTCATGCATGATGTGAGGTAGAGATTAATTTTCATGCTTTTTCCATGTAGATAACCAACTTTTTCAGCTGTAACTATTGAATAATAACTCCTTTCCCAAGTGATTTTCCATGCCACTTCTATCAAACATCAAAGTTCCATAAATGCATGGACCTTGTGTTGAACTCTATATTCTCTTTCATGCATCAATTTATCTCTCCTGTGTGAAATATATCTCAATTACTATAGCTTCAGAAGCCTGTATACTTGTAAGATCCACTCCTTCTTCATGTTTTTATGTTTTAAAGTTGTTTGGTTATATGTGGACCTTTATTGAGTTACAAAGAGAATCCTTCTGGTATGCTGACTGTAGTCACATTAAATCTATAGATCTGCGTAAGAAGAAGTAAGGTCTTTATGACATCTTCCCATGATTAACATAGGATATTTCTCTACCACTAATCTTTTTTTTTAGTATCCTTCAAAAATGTCTTCTAGTTTTTTATGTACAAATTTTGCATTTCTATTAGATTTATTCTTAAATATTGTACCATATATTTTTAATTGTCATTGAAAATAAAGTCTTTCATAGTTATTATTCCAGTTGTTTGTTTCTGGCTTATAGAAGTGTAATGAACTTTTGTGTTGATGTTATGTTTAGTTGCCTTGTTCAACTCCCCTACTATTATAATTTAATTATTCAATTTAGGGGGATTTCAAGTAGACAATCAGATCATCTGAAAGTGATATGAATGTTTTTCCTTTACCCTTACTTTTAATTCATTTCTTCTTCTTCTATAGAAACTCCTATATAATGCTGAATAAAGTGATGTGTTTTTGAAATAAATAGTTTGGAATTTTAAGAATACAGGTGAATATCTTTCTAGCTTTATGGTACAACGTGATATCTTAAGCCATGAAAAAATACTTAATAGGAAAGAAAGGATGAAAATTTGATATTTACAAGTAAAACTCAACAATAAAAATACAAAAAAGAAATCAACAATGTGCAAATACCTGACTAGACATCTCACAAAACAAAGTATATTTCACTAAAAGGCATATGAGGTAAAGCTCAATTAACTAGTAATCAGGGAAATGTAAAAGGGGAGCAGAAAAGTTATTTTATGTTCATTCAGTGGAAAAAAATTAAGTACTGCAGAGATTATAAATTAGCCCTTATACTTCGTTAATAGGCTATAACCTAGAATAATAACCTTAAAAAACAATTTACCATTATTTTTTTCAGTTGAATATTTGCTCATTCAATAAACCAGCAATTCCACTCCGAGATATTGACCCAAGAGAAGTTTAGCAAATATGTACTAGAAAGCAACTAATAGGATTGTTATTGATAGCACAAATCTAGAAAGAGCCCAGAAGCCCATTGATAGGCATTTGGAGAAAAAAAAAAAAACTGCAGCAGCATCACAGAAATATTAAATAGCAATGAAAATTAATGAACATGTAACCCATGTACAAATCTTATGGTGATAATGATGAGTGGAAGAAGCAACTTCCAGAAGATACATATATTATGATGTTCTTTTTATAAAAATCAGAAAGAAGCAAAACTAAAAGCATTTTTAGGACAATAGATGCACACGATACTTTATTTTTAAGGAAGGGTAAGTAGAAATATAAAATTCAAAATAATGGCCAATCCAATGGCAAACAAAAAAATGGAATAGGGAGGAGCACATAGGTATATATTAGATTTCAGTTCTTGAACTTGGCAATAGATTCAGCTAATTTCATCATATTGTGAATGAATACAGAATAGAAAACAAATGAAAGCTATGAGGAATCAATGATAGCAATATGTCATGAATCAAAGATTAGGATTAGTCCTATTTGGTGCCCTAGAGTTAAAAAAAATAGTAATTACAACATAAACAACCACCAAATGAATAAATAACATTAATTCCATTAACAAGTGTCATCCTGCCAAACTGGTAGGAAATTTAAATTCACATGTTCGGACTCTTCCCCAGCCTAGTGCCCTCTAAAGGTCCTGGAGGCTTATCAAGGTCAAACGCATTGTAGCGAGCTCTCTGCTATCACAGCCACTGTGGTTATTACTGAGACTCCCATTGTCCGAGCTAGCCCCATGTTGTTATTTCAGATAAGATAAGTGTTCTATAAGCAATTTTTCTTCCACCCTGTGGCATAATCCTTCCTACAGGCAAGGCAGTACAGAGGTTTTACTGCCTTCTAGGAATTGAGCAAGAGAAAAAGAATAAAAGATACAGAGAAAAAAATTACAGGCTTAATATCTCAAAAAATTACTCTGGACACCACTAAAAAGAAAATATATTCTCTGTTATACTTACTCATCTATGAGACATACTTTAGTAAGGCTACATTTTCTCCCATTTCAGATTTTCCAGGTCAGATGTATTGCATTCTTCTGAATAAATAGGAAGATTCCCACTTGTTATACTACTAAACATTTGCTTTGCCTCTAAGCCCAGCTCTTTGGTGACTGAACTTGAGGAAAAATTTAATTACAATTTTATGTGTAAACTTGTTTACTCCAGAACCAAAAACTGTTGTAATAAATGAGAAAATAAGTAAAGGCAGAGAAAACAAATTAAGAAAACTATCCTATCGAGTGGGAAACAGGCCCTTTGGCAAATTGTTGTTATTGCCTTTTTTTTTCTATTTATCTAAACATAGAGCTTATTAACATTAAATTGCCAAATGAAGCAGCTGAGTCTAGTTCAAGTTTATTGCTGATATTATCATTCATTAATAATAAATTTATAAGTCAAATAAGTCATAATATTTGCATGATCTAAACTGTGACCTACATTGTAGCTATTTAACAAAGGATGTTCTTGGGTCAACTTGGTAAAAATCAACACTGTGCTTGCCCTTATAACGGTAACTTCATTCTCTTACCCTGACATGTTTTTCTTACATCGATTAATGAGTGCTTCTATTTTTGTCTCTTCCATGTTTAACTTGCAAAGAGAGAAAAAAACATCTAAGTTTGATACATCTAAGTGTCAGGTAGAGAGGAGCTGCTGAGCAGAGAGAAAAGGGTTGGGAGCAGAGAATTAAACTTGCAGGGCAGCTGTGGAAAGATAAAGGTCTAAGCTGCAAGAACAGCCTTCTCCCCTTAACGGAAGAAGCAAGAGAGAAGAAAATAGGGAGGTGACTGTTTTCCGGGATATGATCGTATGAAAACCTTCCTTCATTTATCCAAGTGTAAGAAACATTAATTCTGCTTCTTAATGCATTCTGTTTCAGGCCAAAACAGAATATTAATACATATGGATTTTCTTCTGTCTTCAACGTACATATTTTCCACCCTTTTAAAAAATTATTGTATCTCAAGCTGGCAAAGGAAATCTAAAGGGTAAATATGGATCAAAAAGGTGTCCCTTAGATTAAAGCTATTCTTTTTTTTACATTTTTTTTTATTTTTTATTAAAATATAGTTGATTTACATTGTTGTGCCGATTTCTGTTGTATAGCAAAGTGACCCAGTCATACATACATATACATTCTTTTTCTCACATTATCTTCCATCATATTCTAAAGCTATTCTTAAGACATCTGAAGAAACATTCTAAACCTTTGGATAAACAGAAGCATATAGAATATTTTTTTTTTTAATCTTTGTGGGAAACTATCATTATAGGTGTGAAAAATTATACTTCAAACAGTAGGCTTGGCCTATGAGAAAATATCATTTAATGATATATAATACATTAATAACCTTGTTAATATCTATATAATTATATAATATGTAGTAAGTTATGTAATATACAATGATTACATAATTAATATAATGTATATGATGTTTAGTGTCAGTCTTTACAGGACTACTTCCCTGACCTTTTACACCATTTCCAATGGTGTTCAATATTTTTAGTGGGAATAATTAAAGAGGAAGAAAAGCACATCATAACAATAGACCAGTAACAAGTCTCAAATTGTTTCATATCCACGCATGCCCAAACTTCTCCTCAGACTTAATAGATCACTTTTAAGCCTATCAATACAAATGTTTTTTTTAAACTTGAGGTATAGTCAGTTTACAATATTAGTTTCAGGTGGACAACAGTGATTCAAAATGTTTACGATGGTTTCCTTTCTTTTTTATTTCCACAAACACGTGTGAGGTCCATAAAATTTTGCTTCATTTGTCATGTATCTCATAAATACGGGAGAGACCTACAGAGCTCCAAGTGCTGCAGCTCAAATCATCTCTGTCCCAACTACAACACTACCTGTCTCACCAGGGCTTATTCAATCATAAAATAACTACTGGAATGTTAGGTATATTTTACCACATTTCAATTCTTTTATATTTTTAAAAAATTTTTTGGCTGTGCCTGTGGCATGTGGAAGTGATTGAACCTGTACAACTGCAACCCAAGTCACAACAGCGACGAGGCCAGATCCTTAACCCATTGAGCCACCAGGGAACTCCTACATTTCAATTCTTATTATAACTGTTGCTCTCAATACATAGTACAAAAGTTGATCCCTTAAAAAAAATCCATTAACCAAAATATCCCATTTTTTAGGATTTCTAGATAAAGAAGATAGCATAAAAGAACATCAAAAGTATAAACATTATTATTAATGAGTTTACTTCAGTTGCAAAATTAAACCACTATGTTTACTTAGGACTTCAGCTGGAAGCTTTGTGCCTGGAGCTATCACCCTGGCAGCTGTCTCTTGTTGAGCTGATTTTCTTCACGGGAGCCTGCCCTCCAAGTGAGGCATCATAGTGGTACAGGAATTAGTGATGATGAAATACTATTGACCATCTTCCAGGAGATTCTCTGTTGGAACTCTATGTAGGACTCTCCGTGACTCTGCCAACTTTCTCTCTTAGCCTGCCTTCCCTTCAAGTGACTTTCCCCCACATCTCTGCCCATTAAATGTCAGAGGTGAGTTCATGACTATCTTTGCAATTAAAGGAAAATATCACACGGTTAACTTTAACTCCATTATTTCTTCTGTGTTTGCAGACAGCGCTGCCCAGCACAGCTATGGGTTCATCAAGAACTGCCATGTGTGTAACCAGTCACTTTCTCATCCTGGAGCCTGTGTTAACATCTGATACTACACATGCCCAAAGCATGGTTTTTGTGGAAAGGTTCAGCCACCAGGGAGAAGGATTTGATGCCTCCTCCTTCTGGGAACTCCTTCCTTCATGACTCCTAACTTCAGGAGTACTTCGTGGATGTCCAAATGCCCTCATGCAGACGCTCTCCTAAAGTAAACCACCCCTCAAAATCATCTCGTTTTTCCTCCTCATGTCCCGACCCCAATCAAGCTCCCAGGTTCTGAGCATAATTAACTAAGTAAATCCTTCTAAAGTAGAATGATTTTTGGGCTCGGGCATCACAGCCCTACTTATGGAAATTTATTCCTAATTAGTAGAAAAGCATCAAGGGTAAGGTACATGTTTTTCAGCACAAACCACTCGGTTCCTCGCTTATTCCGGATCCCATCTAAGGAGTTTCTCCATTTTTGCCCCTATTCTCTTGGCTTACCAAAGACAAAGTTTCAGTGACTTCAAAGTCCATTTAGAAACTTGCCAATCAATATTACAATGGATTGAGACTTGGTGTTTGTGGTTAGACGGAGTGGAAATGGGTGATTTAAGGACATTTGTGGGGGTTTTTGTTCTTTTGTTTTTTTGCTTTTTTAGGGCTGCACCCAAGGCATATGGAGCTTCCCAGGCTAGGGGTCAAATTGGAGCTATAGCTGCCAGCCTACGCCACAGCAACGCAGCATCCTTAACCTGCATCGTCATGGATGCTAGTCAGATTCGTTAACCACTGAGCAACGACAAGAACTCCTTTTTTTTGTTTGTTTGGTTGGTTTTTTTTGACATTTGTATTCGTTTGTTTGCATGTTGTTCTTGAGTTCTAGATGAGCAGGTATATTCAATTTGTCTATACTGGTTCTACTTTTTAAAATATCAAAAACTTTGTAAAGAGTCACTGCCCCAAGTCCCTTCAAAGACTTCCTGTTTCCCCCTCAGGCTCTATCTCAGGTCCCACAAACTCTCTAAGGTCCAGCAATACAAAGTTTAATGTATGGCGTGTCACAACTGGAGCCTTAGAGGCCCTGCTCCAGCATTAGAAAGAGGGTCTATTTAACTGGTCAGTGCCCACAGGGAACCAGTTTATTATAATGTAAGGTGATGAGCTCTTATAATTGTACACTTTTTTCTGCTAATCATCTGTGTATATAGGGTCAACTCTAAATTAGTTATATCAACGGCCAATTGATAATTTAAAATACAGGAAAGCATATAAAATGCCTTTTCAAAAAGTTTTTTGTGGAAGGCATTTTGTGATTTTCAACAAGTTTAAATTCTCAACTATACTATTATGCTGGTATCAAAAGTCAGTAATACAATCTAAGTTATAATTTCCCAAACATTCTGGATAAACAGCGCCAACAGAAGGGAGGGAATAAACAGGTATTGAGCATTTTTATACGCCTGCCCTTGTTACCTCATGATATTCTCACAAAATCCTTTTAAGTATTACTATTCCCATTTTACAGATGGGCAAATGAATGTTCAAAGATGTATCTAACATGACACAGCTCTCTAAGCACTAGTACAAAGATGATCTCTTTTGTACTATTCCCCCCCCCCAAAAAAATGTGGGAAATATGAATGTGCCTATGTTATTTTAGGAAATCAAGACTCAGAAAGGTAAAATCACTTGTGGAGGGCTACACCCTAAACAGTTGAGAACTGAGGTTTTCAGACTTCCAGGTCCTGGGAATCTTATCTTGGCGGTATCAAAATTGTACTATTTGAAAAATACAGTCTTGCAGGCTGTCTCCCTAATTCAGGGTAACTCTCAGCTATACCAGGGTCTCTGAATGCTTCCTCCCACCTTCCATCACCTTGGCATCCATTCTCACCAGAGCTCAGTGGAGCCTTATTGTACGTGTCCACTTCAGAGACTGCGTAGGACAATACCTCGGGGCTGTGGGTCAACACACACATACACTCACACATTCTCACACACACTCCCCTCTCCTCATTTCAGCAGGATTTTGATTAGCTGAGATTTTAAACAATCTCAGAACCTTTCCTTTCTTTTTAGGACGAGTCATTTTTTGTTGCTCACAGCCTCCACAAGGCAGAGGAGAGCTGAATGTTTTCAGCTCTGAGAAAGGAAACCTGCTCTGAGCATTATGCAAACTCTCATTGTGCCCCTCGTCCGGGTAAACAAATTAATCTAATCATGAAAGGACTCACTAAGAAGAGATGGAGGGAGAAAAGAGAAGGTGGGGGTGGAGAAAAAGTTGAGGAGGGGGAAAGGCAAAAGCAAAGACTCCAAACAGCGATTGCCATGGAGGAAGAAAGAATGTTACGCAGCATAAAGGACCCTTGCAGAAGAGAATGACTTCTGGCTGCAAAATAAGCCTCCTACTGTTAGACTATTTAACTCTGTCCAATCTCCAGGGGTCCCATCCAAATGAATTTCATTCTTTTGTCAGGGTCCTCCCCTCTTTAGCTACCCGGCTCCATCTGTCCTCTTTGAAGGATTGCTGGGCACTGCAGCTTCAATATCCTTCTTAAACCTGACTGTCTTAGGCTCTTCAGACCGATCTCTCACACAGAAGCAGCTTATCCAGGACTCTGGGAACGAGAACTAATTGGCAAGGGCCATCCTCAGGACTACTGGGAAAACCCCAAACAAATGAAAATGCCAAACGTGTTTTAAATAAAAAGCTATTCCTGTAACTGTTAATCCCACAGTTAGCACTATAGCTTGGGCTATGACTCTCCCTCACTTTGATTTTTTTTCTAAGGAAGCACTTACACATCACAACTTAATAAATAAAATTTGTCTGAAATGCAAACCAGTTATTTAGCTAGTATTCCCCCTGCCCCACCTACAAGAGAACTGTCTAGAGGACATGATGGAGATGATCTAGTCAACCTGTTCATTTTTAGGTGGGAAAACTGAGGCACAAAGGGTCTGAAGGAATTTCCCTGCTACCGTACGTGGTTACTCGTGATGCCAAGAATAGAAATCAAATTTGAGTTCTGGTCTAATGATCTGATCGCCCTCATTGTGAAGTTTGAGGATAGATAAAGCCTGAAAAGTTTTCCCTTTAGAATAGCATGAAGCTATTCATTCACAATAAGCCCACAGGCATAAACATGTGACCCCTTTTCTGATTTCAATTCTCGTTCCCTTCCACCACGCAGGGTTTGTATTAAGAAATAAAAGCTAGTCTTCATGTAAATTTAGCAAACATTGAAAAGGAAATGTGCTGCCTCAGAAATCATATACAATGTGCTTTAGAGTCAAGTCTATGCATTTGGAGTTACCCATTCTTCTGACTTATCTTGATATTTTTCTCTTTCATTACTTTGGATAATTGTGTCTTAGCTAAATGGAAAAAAAAACCAATTTGACAACTTAAAAAAATGTTATGTTGTTCTTCACATTTCCCTAAAATATCTGTTGGCTTTTAATCACGGCCCCATGCATATCCACATTTAATTTTCTTCATTCTAGGATTGAACTTGGTTATAACCGGATACTATCTTGCTGCTTCACTTTTTCCACATCTCACCTCTTTTCATTTTTACTGATTTTTTTCTTTCAATTATTCCCAAAATGTGAGTGCTCCCCAAGTTTTTGCTCTTAATCCATCTGCATAACAAAATTTCATTTTGTTTCTGTTTTATTTTTATTTTTCAGCTGCACCCACAGCATATGGAAGTTCCCAAGCCAGGGATCGAATACGAGTCTCAGCTGTGACCTGCACCACAGCTGCAGTAACACTGGATCCTTATCCCACTGCACTGGGCTGGGGATGGAACCTCTGCTGCCGCAGAGACAATGCCAGATCCTTAACCTGCTGCACCACAGTGGGAACTCCTCATCTTGTTTCTTAGCTTTGCCCCTTGAATATAAACCATTACCTTTATGCATTCCTCTTCCCCAAATTTAGTACTTCATAATTCCTCCGGATTCCTTCTCCTTTCTCATGTATATGGTGTTACACAATCTAAACACTTTGTCATCCATTTAATTTCAATTCAAGTGAACTTAAATACTTACGGCCCAATACTTTATGTAAAGCACTGTGCTAGGCTTTATGTGGTGTAAAAAATGAGCAAGTTGTATTCCCTTGCCAAGGTAGTTGCTTGTCCTTTCCCAAGAGATAAAATGGACTTGATAAAGTGTATCCAGAGATATTATGAGAAGCAAGTGAACTAGGGTATGTAGCCCTTCGTGTATATTGTCTGATACCATGTAACTTTTAATATTATTGACAAATCATTTCTCTGATCCTCTCCAGCCCTAAATGCTATGCCAAAAATATGTAGTATATATATATATATATATATATATATATATATATATATCATGTCTATATATATGTGTGTGTATACATATATATACACACACACAGAGAATGTGTTAAGAGTACTAAGATACCTAGCAGACATTTTTTTTAAATTACTGATTAAATATGACCAGTAATGAGACATCACTGAAATGATGCAATAAGAAGGGCACATCACTATTGTGACATTCTTGCCATAAATGTATACCCTGAATCAAATCATGAGAAAACATGAGACAAGAGGAAAAAAAAAATCTGCAAAATAACTGTTCAGACTCTTCAAAAGTATCAAGGTCATGAAAAACAAGACTAGGGAGCTGTCTTTGGTTGGAGAAAATTAAAGAATTCTGCCAGGTAAAGGCCATTAGTGGGGCAATTGTTGGAATCTCAATGAAGTCTGTAGATTAGCTCATGGTATTGGTCAGTGTTAATTTCCTGGTTCTCATCATTACGCTATGGTTATTTAAGTTCTTATGATTTGGGGAGGCTGAGGGAACAGTGAACAGAATTCTTTGTACTATTTTGTATTTTTGTTGCAAGTCTGAAATGATTTTAAAATAAAAGGTTTTTGCTTAAAAATATATGAGCAATATAAAATACAGATGGAGGATAAAGGAAAGAGAAAATTCTTCCTCAATTCATGGGTCAGAGGAAAGAGAGGTGAATAGCGGAAGAATCAGAAGACGGAAGCATTTGAACTGAAATTTGAGGCTACCCATGTCGAGGAGTGGTACCCTAGGCCACGAAAAGAGGAGGACTACAAATATCAAAAAAAGAAAAAAGCAGAATTTCCTTTTCCTATAGAGGCTCAGTGGTTAACGAACCCAACTAGTATCCACGAGGACGCAGGTTTGAGACCTGGCCTTGCTCAGTGGGCTAAGGGTCCGGCATTGCTGTGAACTGTGGTGTAGGTTGCAGACATGGCTCAGATCCCGAATGGCTGTGGCTGTGGCACAGGCCGGTAGCTGTAGCTCCAACTGGATCCCTAATCTGTGAAGCTCCATATGCCATGGGTATGGCACAAAAAAAGAAAAAAGGAAAGAAGGAAGGGAGGGAAGGAAGAAAGAAAGAAAGAAAGAATGAATGAATGAAAGAAAGAAAAGAAAGAAAGAGAAAAAGGAAGTGAAAGGAAGGTGTATTTTGGATATAAGTAATCGTGCTTCTTTGAAGTTCAGTGTCTCTGAGACAGAAGCAGTGCACAATAACAGCCACACTTGAATGTTCCTAGGTCTCTGTGGCAGGCTGAAAAATGTGCCTCCCCCCAAAATGTCCATATCTCAATCCTCAGAACCTGTGAATATGTGACTTTACATGGCTGGTAGAGAAGACTTGGCAGATAAACCTGGATTAACTAGGTGGGCCCAGCATAATCACAAGGGCCCTTAAAAGAGGGTGGCAAGAAGACAAAGGCAGGAGGAGGAGAGGGGACAGAGGAAGTAGATGGTGGAATGAGATGCTCTGAAGATGGAGAAAGAGACTGTGAGCTAGGGATGCAGATGGTCTTTTGAAACTAGAAAAGACAAGGAAACAGGATCCTCCCCAAATCTTCCAGAAGAAATACAGCCCCCTTGCATCTTTATTATTATTATTTTGTCTACTTGTTTTCTTATTTGTCTGGGAACATATGAGGTTCCCAGGCCATGGGTCAAATCAGAGCTACTGCAGCCAGAACTACACCACAGCCACAGCAGTGCTGGATCCAAGCAGCATCTGTCACCTATACCACAGCTCATGGCAACGCTGCATCCTTAACCCACTGAGCAAGGCCAGAGATGGAACCCACCTCATGGATGCTAGTAGGGTTCATTAACCACTGAGCCACGACGAGAACTCCACTGCATCTTTATTTTAGATTTCTGACCTCCAGAACTGTATGAAAGTAGGTCTGTGTTGGTTTAGCCACAAGTTTGTGCTCACTTGTTAAAAGCTGCAATGGGAAACATTACAGTCTCTGCTGCCTCCATTTGGGCCATTTCAGTTTCCTCTCCATCTAGACTTTATAGTTCCCTTTCTATTCTCTCTGCTCTGTCCTCCATCCTTCCCTTCTCTTAAATGACTTCAGGTGTTTTTGTTTTGTTTTGTTTTGTTTTTATGCGGGGGGGGGGGGGGGGGGGGGTAGGGGTGCACATCCATGGCATGTGAAAGTTCCCAGGCCAGGGGCTGAACCCATGCCACAGCAGCAACCTGAGTAGCTGTAGTGACAATGGCAGATCCTTAACCAGTGAACCACCCAGGAAATCTTCAGAATTTTTTTTCAGACTCTGGACTATCATATCATTCCTTAAGGAAGTTCTCCGGGGTCCCCAGTACATGCTAAAAGACATCAATACTTACTATCCTGTCATTTAAGAATCTGGCCCTAACATACATTTCTAACTTTCTCTGGATTTCTCTGCAGCATTACGTTTTCTCCCAGACAAATGAATTTAGTCACAGTCTCCAGACTTCTCCTGAATTTCAGAATGCCAGCTTTGAAGGTCTAGGTCATGTCTGTACTCACCATAACCCTAGCCCACAATGATTTCTCTCTCCACTGAACTTCCATAGTCTATTATTGACTGTGCTCTGAGACCCTCATGCCACCTGTTCTTAGTGTCCAGACCTGAAGTAAAGGGCCCCCTAGTACTCACAGCCTCAATGCCTGAGAAAAATTCTATTCATTGGGATTGCCTTTTGAAGACATGATTCAGAATTTTATAAATATGAGTGAATCTGTGAGGCAGATTTAGTAAACACTCAAGTCAATGAAGGTATATTAAATAGGATTCTGGAAGCAAGACTAAAACAAAAAATGATCTGAACACATGCTCTAACGCTTATGGAGATCTGTGGATATATTTTCTGGATTCAAATCTGGGATCTATTGCTGGGCAGTTTTATTCCCATAGCTGAGACCACTACTGACTGAAAGAACTCACTCTCCTCACTCAGGATGTTATAAGCAAACCTTCTAATTATAGACTTTGGTTTCACACATAGGTCTTCCTACCAAGATAGAATCTATTGGCATGAACTCTGGTTCCCACCGTCAATTTCAAAATTGGCATTCAGGTTTATACATCAGTCTCTTGTGAATCTGGTTATTCAATCACTCAGGCTAAGCTCAAAAAGACATAAATCAAGTGAAGGAACTGAAGCAATTTTCTGTACTGCCCTGGCCAATGGCAGTGACTTTACACAACCTGGATCTGAGTTCTTTAGACTGGTTGCCTGAAATGATCAAATTGACCAGATTAGTGCTCAACTTGTCACCATCATTTGCAGAGATAGCCTCCTTGTGCACCTGGCATTGTCCCTGAAGTGCTGGGCAGCTGTTCCACCGAAAACAGTAACAGCTGCAAAGCTTAAATCATTTCACGTTTTAGTAAGATGACAATAACATGATATGCAAACAGCAGAAGGGAAATTCCTTTTGGACAAGTCTTGTTGAATATGCAAAACATCAGAGAACCATGTACAATTGTCGTGTGTGCTTTAAACGCCACGTGGAGAGAGAAGTCAGTGACACCCTCAGAGGAACTTGATGATTCACAGTTTCACAGTGTTGCCAAGAGCCTGCTACATTAGCACATTCCTGGAATCCCCTAAATCTTGTGTCTAAATGAAACTGAAGAGAATTAAGAAGCACTTTAGTCTGACTCACCATCCCCTTCACATTCCAGTATTAAATCATATTTATTAATGTGCCTGTGAACACTTGTTGACGGAGCCCCTCTGTGAGCCTCTTACTAAAATTTTCTCTTTGGTAAGTGATTATAGAATCACAAAAAGTCCCCAAACCCAACATACATACCTAGCAAAAAAGAAAAAAATTTTTGGATGATCCTGTGCTTATTTGCATAATTTCTTCTTGCACAATGGTAGCACACCTTTGTGAATTAGTGCAGCCAATCATGAAATCAAATTCATAAAACTTCAGTCTTTAGAAAGGAGGCTACTCAATTCAGAAACCCTCAGATTGCCAGACATTCAGTGGCAGTGGAAGCTGACAAATGCAACAAGCTCTCTAATTGACCTTTAAGTGGTTTTGATGAAGCAAGGGGCAGCTCACTTGAATAGGAGAAAGAAGTGCTCACCTAAGTGAAAATACTGGGCAAACACTACCAGAGGCCCCCAGTTCTGCTCCTTTGGGATTTGAAAGCAAAGGTCTCTGTTTAAATCCAAATATCTGAGCCAGAACAATACATCCCCACATACTAGCCAGATCCTTCCAAAATCTAATCTAGAAATCTCTCTGATCAGATATAAGAAGTTATGTACTTGTTTAAAACTCACCAGCAGATTTCCATTGTTTAACATGGAATCCTAGCACTTCCTTAACGCAGTTTCAGCCCTTGACCATTCTCCCCAGGCCCCTGTCTTTCTCCTTTTGTTCTTTTCTATATTAGGCCTTTACTCTAAGTATATTTTCATGAATATTTTCACCTTACTACTTAGGAATTCATTAGAAAGGGATCATAACAAAACCATTTTAGTCTACAAGTTATTAAAGATAGTTTTAGGAGGATAATACTTTTTATGTTTGCCAACATCTCCCACTATGTTTTCTTATCTTTTTCATTCTCCCATTTAGTCAAGGACATTTATTGCCTTGGGATATGCTCATTTGAGCAAAATCCAGGGGGAAAAAAAGTCGAATTCTCGACTTTTGAGCTTCAAACACTCCAATCTTTGAGGATCTCATTATATAAGTTTATACCATAAAGTTTGGGTCTAGAAGATTAGTAGGACAACCAATTTGACCTGGTTTGCCCAAGACAATTCTGGTTTAAAAAAATCAAAGTCTCATGTCCTAAGAATACCCTCAGCACCAAGCAAATCAGGACAGCTGGTCACTCCAGCAGGAGACAGTTTTATTGCCTCTTCTTTAGCTAAATATTCCACAGCAATGGAGGGGAAGGGTCTTGGAAAGCAGACAAGGACCCCATGCCTTTCTGGGAGTCAAACCCTGGAAGGATTAATAGGATGGCAGTTAAGTTAAGGAATTTGAGAGAACCTGTCTTCTTTTTGTTCCTTGGTCATGTCCAGAAAGCAGCCAGTGGCCAAGAGACAGAGAGGAAAACAGTCTGATTATCTGCACTTTTTCCCCCAGGAGGTAGGAAATGAGAGTTTGGAAATATGAAAAGAACTCCAGAGGAAATGCCAACTAAGGGAAATGGAAAAGGGCACTGAGCAGGGACAGGGACCATTGCACAGCTGGTGGCTCTGCTGGGGGAGTGGGTGGGAGGGGTGGTACCTAGGCCAGTCAACACAACAATACTACTGCCTCCAGTTATATCCAACAGCCCCAACCAGGGGCTCTTGAGAAAGTCCTTGAAATGACCAGGCATGGGCTCTTTAGAGCACAGATGAAAAGCCACTCATCTAGTTGAACGCTTTCATTTCACAGGTGAAGAAACAGAGTAAAAAATGTCCTTAAGATCACTCATTGAGTAGTAGAGTTAGAACTGAAAACCAACATTCTATACTGGTCGTGGTCATTAATTATTTGAAATAATATAACCATACTAGGCACTATTTTATGAGTAGAAATATAGCCACAGTGTCAGGAACAGTGTAGGGTCTTGAGACGTTCCCCTGCTTATAAACTAACAGATGAGCCTGTGCCTGTTTCACAGATGCTGACAAAATGCACAAGACCCCAAGGGTCAGAAACAAATGACTTCATTACTCACAGAAAAAGCAGTGGCCAGAGCCTCACAGCCCCTTGCTTCAGGTCCCACACTCCCAGTGAGACACAGGAACAACACGAAGGGCTCCTGATGGATGGCTGCAAACAAAACGTGTTGCATTTAGAGGACAGAAATGCTGATCTTGGGGGTTCACTCCTTTTGTATAAGCAGAAGCAATCCTGGCCTTGCTCTTGGGGAAGACAGTACCCAACATCTCAAGGTTGCTTGCTGCAAGCACAAACTCTCATATATGGTATAGTAAAGAGGGGTGAGGGCCTTGCACCCATATGCATACCCAGCAAGAATGTGCAGGGATGCTCAGGCTCATGGCAGCCCACCCCTCCCAACAAAGGTCGTTTAAACTAGATGGAGAAACAAACCTAGTAGTCCTATGGCTTAACATTGCCCATCAGTTTTCCCATTCCTTCCAAACATGGAGACTCGACTCATCACATTATAGGAAATAAAATGTCTTCCAAACACCGTTGGTACTGTCTAAATTACCTTACTTACCTGTATAACCATTTATTCTATCTATCAGTGTTAATGCCTGGTTGTTAAATCTTAATATTGAGTCTTCACCTCATGAATTATGTATATCTCATTAATTTTTTTTTTTTTGGTTCCCTCAAGACATGTGGAAGTTCCCAGACCAGGGATCAAACCTGCATCATAGCTCTGACCTGTACTGCAGCTGCGGCAATGCTGGATCCTCAACCCATTTCATCAGAAGGGAAATTCCTAATTTAGTTTTTTTAAACATCTCTCAGCAATATTTTATAGTTTTCAGGGTACAGCTCTTTCATATATTTTGGCAAGTTTATGCCCAAGAATTTAATAGTTTTATGCTATTATAAATAAAATCATTGGGAGTTCCTCTTACGGCTCAGCAGTAAAAAACCTGACCAGGATCCATGAGGATGCTAATTTGATCCCTGGCACCACTCAGTGGGTTAAGGATATGATATTGCCATGAGCTGTGGTGTAGGTCACAGACACAGCTTGAATCTCATGTTGCTGTGGCTACGGTGATGGCTGGTAGCTACAGCTCTGATTCCCAGCCTGGGAACTTACATTTGCCATGGGTGCAGCCCTAAAAAGACAATCAATCAATCATTTTTCAAAATTTCCCCAAAAAGGTATGGCTGTTAAACAAGGGTGATATTCTAGATATCTAACATAGGCACCAATTAGAACAGAAGCTGGCTATGACCAAGTATACTGCCTCATCTTACCAGATGCTAAATTCTACTAAGAACTCATGCTCATGCTTGACTTAGAACACAGGAAATTTACTCAATACTGTGTAATAACCTATATGGGAAAAGAACCTGAAAAGGAATTGATATATGTATAACTGATTTACTTTTCTGTATGTCTGAAATTACCACAATTTGCACGTCAACCATATTCCATTTTTTTTTCTTTAAGTAAAGTTACCTGACATTTATGGAGAAAAAAAAATACAAGAAGTTGAACACCAAGAATTTGCAAGAATACATAAAAAATGAACAGCTTTTGCCTAGGGATGAGGCAAACATCTGAATGCATGTTAGCAATCACAGTCCTGGTTGATTTGATCTAATTCAATTGGAAGTCAATCCAGAAAATAGCTTTCTGGCTCCTCCAAACCCTACTATTATTCTTCTCATTTTCAAATGAATGAGGAAACCTGTTTGCATAGAAACAAGCTTGTTTGGAAGGCCAAGATAAAGTATGGTTTCAGCTAAAAGGAATTTTCTAGGGAGCAGCTATTGGGGAGAGGTCAAAGAATTCTTTCAATTAAAAAAAGGTAAAATAATTTTAGGGGATGTTTTTATAATCTTGAGGAAGTATTATGAGTGACTAAAGCTCTGGGGATGACCCAGGGGCACTTAAGATGCTTCTTTTACGTGTTGTCAATTAGAGTCTGTCTGGCTGGTCTCTCCAGGAGGTAAGATATAATTGACAGTGTGAAAAATCTCCCAAAGAAATTATGTAATTTTCTCTCTCATTTAGGAGAAAAGCTAAGGCTCATGCATGGCTCACAGCCACTCAATCAGCTGCTGGCAATCCTGGAAACACCTTAAGGAGAAAGTTCTTGCTTACTCTCCTCTCATCCTCTAAAGGAAAATTATTTTATGATTCGTTTCTTAGGAGTCATGCCCAACTACATCTTCTTTGTGACTCTAGGAACATCCCAGTGAGACAGGCACGAATGATCTCAACTGGTGAATGGAAAAAACAAAGCACAGAGACAAAATGCTGTGAGATTCACTGCGTCCCAGTTGTGTGGTAGGCGGTGTCTGAACTGTGATCGATCTGTAGAGCTATGTTAATTCCAATGATCTGGATGACTTCTCATGTCTCTACTTCACAGACTTAGAACCACTGAGTCAGTAGAGAGACCCAAGAAACAAAGCCTGTCTTAAGTCTTCATGAAACCCTTGCCACCACCCCATCCCATCCCACTCCTAAAATAAAGAAAAGCACATTTACCAAGGGAAGGGCACCAGGTAGCAGTGTCACACACTGTATCACCTTATTCCTACAACAAGCCTGTGGAATAGTATTTTATTTCTGTTCTGCAGGCCAGTTTCCCCCCTCCACCACAAAACCACATCATACTTTATGAACTCTTCAGAATTTTATGATTAGAAAAGCTGAAAGGGAACTATTAATTCCAGCATGTATATCTGTGCTTTTCATTTTAGAATTGGTTTCATATTAAATTATAGGTGGCATCACAGGGGCCGAAGAAGTAGAGGCTGTGACCTTTTCTAGTATTGATGAGCTCTGAAGATCTTAACCAGCCCTGGTTGGTTGGTTGGTTAAATATCCCCCTGTGATATTTAACAGCAAAGCATGGGGATATTCTAGTTTCTGTGGCTGCCATAACAAAGCACCACTAACTTGGGGGCCTAAAACCACAGATATTTATTCTACACAGCTCTGTAGGCCAGAAATCTTAAATCAGATGTCAGAGGGGCTGCCCTCTTCCAAAGGCTCGAGGAGAGACTCCTTCCTGCCTCTTCCAGGAAGCTCTGGTGGCTCCAGATGTTCTTTGGCTTAGGGTTGCACATCAGTCCCATCTCGGCTTCCATCTTCCCATGGTCTCTGTGTCTTCTCTTCTGTCTCTATTATAAGGACAATTTTTATTGGATTTAGGGACTACCCGGATAATCCAGGATGATCTCAACTCAAGATCTTTAACTTAATCACATTGAATAACCCCTTTTCCAAATTCATAGGTTTGCAAATAAATAATAAAAAGCAATCTGAAAAGATAATAAGCCATGTAAACAAAAACTCCACGAGGAAAAAGGGTTTTGTGCTTGGTTGTTGGGTTTTGTTTTTCTCTGTTGATCCCAAGTGCCTGGCACGTTGCTTCAGAATAAAGCAATGAGGTAGGGTGGGATCTCAACTCTCAATGCCCAGACTGAGAGAATAACTAGGATGATCTCAGTAGGTAGAGAAACTGACTTGGTTGTAAAGTTTGTCCCAAAGAGACAAAACTAGAAATCAAAATTTTAAAGTCCAGAGAGGCATGGCAGAAATCAGAATTGTGATTCACTCCTGTGGGTAGATTATAGTATGATTCTTTCAAGTAAAGATACTAAGGTAAGTTAGGTATAATATGCGTGGGTTAAGTTTTGCAGATTAAGACCCTACCCAGAAGTTGTGATAATCCTCTAGAGCAAGAGCTCTCAAGAGTAAGAAACATCAAGATCCCCATCAAGAAAACTGGAGTCCAGTGCTAAGATGCTATAAAGAAACTTATATGGAGGTACATGTATCTTTTTGAATGAAAGTTTCGTCTGAATGTATGCCTAGGGGTAAGATTGCTGGATCATATGGTAGTTCTATAGTTTTCTGAGGAACCTCCATACTGTTTTCCACAGTGGCTGAACCAATTTTCACTCCCACCAGCAGTGAAGGAAGGTTCCCTTTTCTCCACAACCTTTTCAGCATTTGTTATTTATAGACTTGTTAATGATGGCCATTCTGACTGGTATGAGGTATACCTCATTGTAGTTTTAATTTGCATTTCTTTAATAATTAAGAAATTATTTCTTTTCACATGCCTATTGATTATCCATATGTTTTCTTTGTGGAAATGTCTATTTAGGTCCTCTGCCCATTTTTCTATTGGATTGTTTATTTGTTGTAGAGTTGTGTGAGTTGTTGTATATTTTGGAGATTAGGCCCTTGTCAGTTATATCATTTGCAAAGTTTTTCTCCCATTCTTTGGGTTGTCATTTTTAAGTGGTTTCCTTTGCTGCACAAAAGCTTTTGAGTTTAATTAGGCTCCATTGGCTTATTTTTGTTTTTATTGTCATTATTCTAGGAGGTGGATCAAACAAGATGTTTTTGCAATTTATGCCAAAGAGGTTTGCCTATGTTTTCCTCTAGGAGTTTTATAGTTTCTCACCTTACATTTAGGTCTGTAATCCATTTTGAGTTTATTTTTGTGTATGGTTAGAAAACTTTCTAATTTCATTATTTTCTATGTAGCTGTCCAGTTTTCCCAGTGCCATTCAAAAAGTCATGCACCCCTATGTTCAGTGCAGCACTATTCACAATAGCCAAGCCATGGAAACAACTGAAAAGTCCATCAACAAATGAATGAATTAAGAAGACATGGTAGATATATGCGATGGAATACTATACAAAACCATAATAGAACAAAATAATGGCATTTGCAGCAACATGGATGCAACTAGAGATTCTTATACTAAGTGAAGTAAGTCAGAAAGAGAAAGACAAATACCATATGTCACTTATATGTGGAACCTAAAATGGTTCCAATGAACCTATCTACAAAATAGCAACAGACTCACAGACATGGAGGACAAACTTGTGGTTTCCAGGGGGGAGGGAGAAGGGAGAAGGGAGTGGGATGGATTGAGAATTTGGTGTTATAAATGCAAACTATTATATTTAGAGTGGATAGACAATGAGATCCTACTGATCAGAACAGGGAACTATATCCAATATCTTGGGATAGAACATCATGGAAGATAGCATGAGAAAAAGAATATATAAATATGTATGACTAGGTCACTATGCTGTACAGCAGGAATTGGCAGGACATTGTAAATCCACTATACTTTAATTTAAAAAGCTAAAAAAAGAAACTTACCCAAAATCCCTATTTTGCATACTTGTGAAATACAGTTGGAGTTAAGAGAAGCCCATGACTTAGCGGGCATGCATACCTACAAGGTACCACCCACATACCACTAGGATGGCATTGTATTATTTTATGGCCTGTGCTGCCCAAGATCTTAGCTTAGGAAATGATGGGGCTGAGTCATCAGAAGATGATTCTCCATAGCAACAGCTAGGTTGGACAAGGGAAGGACTGTCTCACTTGGCAAATGAAAATATGGAAGGAAGTACCTTCTAGCCAGAAAATAACACATGATAAAACCAGGAAAGACACAAGTTTTTGAAAAGTGGTAGATAAGGCATAGCCAGTAGTCTGAGAAACAAATCTGTAGAATTTTGTAGAGGTCTAGTTGTGGAGAAGGAAATGAGAATTTACTTACTTCGTGTCATTTAGTTTTATGGCAACCTTTCAGGGTTCCATCAAAAAATAAGTAACTAAAGCTTAGTTGGGTTAAGTTACTTTCTAGGGTTAATCAATAGAGTAGAAAAGATTCTGATTCAGGTCTGTCGTGACTTCAAGCAACATGCATTTTCCATGGGGATATGAGAATAGACCTGTGTTTTCCCTTCAGAAAATGATCAACGCAATTAACAGCACAATACTGCACATGTATATATTTTGAAGAGGAGGAAAGGACACCAGAGGGAGGTATAGCTATTAGGAGATTATTACAATGATCCAGGGGCAAGATGATAAATCCTGCATGAGGATGATAACAACAGGAATAACATACATAGTTACATTGGCTGAGATTAGTACTGTATTTAAGCACATAGTCAAACTGGTATATTTAGACACATAGACTTTAACTTTCTTTTTTCTTGGCTGTGCCTGCAGCATGCAAAAATTCCCAGGCCAGGGATGGGATCTGTGCCACAGCAGTGACAATGCTGGATCCTTAACCACTAGACCACCAGGGAACTCCTAGGCTTTGACTTTTTTTTTTTTTGGCTACAGACTGGCATGTGGAAGTTTTGGGGCCAGGATCCGATCTGCATAATACCAGATCCTTAACTCAGTGAGCCACCAGGGAAGGTTTTTTTTTTTTTTTTTTTTTAATTTGCTTTAATGGATTTAGGAGATGACCCAGAAGAAAAGAGGAGGCACTTAAAAGGACCCAAGACATTTAAGCCTCATTCTTGTTTTGGAAAAAAAGCACTGACTTTTTCCTCTTATCAGAGAAAGACTTTAAAATATCAGAGAATTCAACATTTTTTAATTTCAAATTTCATGAAGTTTATTTATTAAGTAATTCCCTTACTTCTCCCCAATCTGAGAATTCAAAAATTTAAATTTCAAATTTCTCAAGGGTTGTTTATTAAGTAATTCTCCTGTTTCCCAAAATGGTTTGATGACTTATGAATCATGTAGAGACGGTAATGTTTCTAAATGAAAGGTGTTGTATAAACTGAAAATATTTATAGTTACTTCCCCTATTTAAATAAAGCATAGCAGTGAGGTGTTCTGTAATTCAGAAATGTAGATTGTAATTTAGAAAGTGAAACCTATTTTTATAACTTTATTTTTCTAATGTCAGCTGACATTAAAGTAAATGTGCTGTCAATTGTGTTGATCAGTTTCTGAAGGGAAAACACAGGTCTAGTCTCACATCCCATGGAAAGTGCATGTTGCTTAAAGCCAAGACAGACCTAAATCGGAATCTCATCTGCTCCATTGATTAAGCCCACCAATTTACTTATCCTGACTTAAATAAGATTTAGTTCCTTATTTTTTTGAGGGAACTCCCATATGCTGCTGGTATGGCCATAAAATTAAAAAGTAAAATTAATATATATATTTTTAAATCACAGGAGTTACCTGGTGGCTCAGTAGGTTAAGGATCTTGCATTGTCAGTGCAACATCTTGCCTCACTGCTGTGGTGTGGGTTTGACCTCTGGCCTAGGAACTTCCATATGCCACAGATATGGCAAAAGAAAAAAAAAAAAGAATTAGGTATCATAATATGTATAAGCACTTAGCAAAGTGCTGGGCTCATTTTTAGAGATAAATCATGGACACTGCTACGGTGAAGTGAGATTTTTCTCTTCCATGTGTTTCTGTCCTTGGATAGGCAGGATGTTTGCAGAAGCTGCCAAGCACACTCTTACCAGGATACCTGTAAGCAGGTTTTCTTTTTGCTAAAGCAATCAATACAACATCCTCCAGCCCATGCATCAGTAACTTTCTTTTTTCATTTGTTTTATAGAGTACAAATCCAAGTAATTCATTGTAGCTGGGAGTAAAAATGAGCAAGTGCATGGACTGAACCTGGGAGGTGCTGATCAGAGAAGGAAGGAGCAGAAAAGACAGGAAGAGCGTCAGAATGGTAGATTCTGGAGGTTTTTCATACATGAAATTTGATAAGAGAAAACTACAGAAGGATTCAAACTACCAGGAGTAATTTCTCTCCACACATCACAGAATCAGACAGAAGAAGCAGGAACAGATTCTTTGCCAACCCAGCAGATCCACAGCAGGTGGATCCACAGCAGGGGTGTGCAGAGCACATGCCCTTTAACAGCAAGGAGATTCCTCTGAGTCACAAGTGGATAGTGAGGGGGCCAAGGGAAGCCTCCACCATATTGGAATGAAAATGCCTGGCCTGGTTGGCATCTCTTCACTCAAAGGAAGAATAGGAAAGAATGAGCTGAGGTCCAGAAGACAATCTTCAAGTTAAGAAAAAAGAAACACTTCAAAGAGGAGCAAACAATCTGGATGTCTCACCAAAGAAGTTGTACAGACAGCAAATAAGCACATGAAAAGATGCTCAATACCATGTGTTATTATAAATGAAAATGAAAACAAATTAAATACTCCTACATAGCTCTGAGAATGGCTAACAATTTTTTTTTTAAAACTGACTATGCTAACAGCTGGTGAGAATTAGAACAACAGGGACACTCATTCAATGCTGGTGGGGATTTTAAAATGTTACAGCCACTTTGGAAGGCAGTTTGGCAGTTTCTTACAAAGTAAACATAGTCTTACCAGGCAATAAAGCAATCACACTCCCAGGTGTTCCAACTTATTTGAAAATTCATGCCCCCACAAAAAAATCTGTACATGAATGATTTTAGCAGCTTTACTTAAATTGCCAAAAACTAAAAGCAACTAAGGTATTCTTCAACAGGTAAATGGATAGAAAATACGTGGCACAAATATTCAGTTATAAAACATGGCATATCATTCAGTGATATAAGAAATGAGTTATCTTGGAGTTCCTGTTGTGGCTCAGTGGTTAATGAATCCAACTAGAAACCATGAGGTTACAGGTTCGATCCCTGGCCTCGCTCAGTGGGTTAAGGGTCCGGCATTGCCGTGAGCTGTGGTGTAGGTTGCAGATGTGGCTCAGATCTGGTGTTGCTGTGGCTGTGGTGTAGGCCAGCAGCCATAGCTCCAATTAGACCCCTAGCCTGGGAAACTTCATATGTCACAGGTACGGCCCTAGAATAGCCAAAAAAAAAAAAAAAAAAAGAAAGAAATGAGCTATCAGGTCACATAAATAAATATATAGGTGACTATCTATCTTATGTGCATACTACTAAGTAAAAGAAGCCATTCTGAAAAGGCTACACACTGTATGATTCCATTCAAATGGCTTTATCTATATAGATAGCAAAGAGATTGGTGCTTGCCAGGAATTCAGGCACTTGGGAAAGGACCAAATAGATGAAGTACAGGTGATTTCTTTTTAAGGTGGTGTGACATTGTAATGGAGGATACATGGCATCATGGATTTGACCAAATTCATAGAACTCTATGAAACAAAAAGTGAACTTTGATGCACACAATTAAAAAACACTTTAGGGAGCTCCTGTTGTGGCTCAGTGGTAACGAACCCGACTAGTATCCATGAGGATGTAGGTTTGATCCCTCGCCCTGCTCAGTAGGTTAAGGATCTGGCATTGTTGTGAGCTGTGGTGTAGGTCACAGATGAGGCTCAGGTCCCATGTTGCTGTGGCTGTAGCATAGGCCAGCATCTGCAGTTCCAATTCAACCCCTAACCCGGGAACTTCTGTATGCCGTAGGTGCAGCCCTAAAAAGAAAAAAAAAAATCCTTTAGAAGGTTGTAGAATCCCAGAATGAAATGCAGACTGTGACAAAATAATCTATTATAAATATATGAACAGCCTCAGTAAAGGGAGTGGAGGAGTAGGAAATGCTAAGTAACCTTGAAAATGAGTGGATAAGAAAAAGAACTGCACATAAGCACTCTACCCTCATTGATAGCATTGTTTCCCATGAGTGTTCTGGTGAGCAATTCTTTTTTGTTTTTTCCTTTCTAAGGCAGCACCTGAGGCATATGCAAGTTTCCAGGCTAGGGGTCAAATATGAGCATCATTTGCCAGCCTACACCACAGGTTGCAGCAACACTGGGACCCACTGAGCGAGGCCAGGGAACCCACATCCTCATGAATACTAGTCAGGTTCTTAACCGGCTGTCCTGTTGTGACAGGAAATGCCTGGTGAGCAATTCTGAAACTGCTAAAATGTCAACTGGAAGTGAACAATTATGTAAGTGGATTAAGTAAGTTAAGTAAAACCAGATGATCGGAGCCACATATCTTACTGTTGGAGTAAGAGATTACAGACACGAAAGGGGAGATATCTGGAATGATTCACGAGGTTAAGAGATTAAAGTCACCAGTATGAAGTCATGTCTAGATGAATACAGATATACATGGATATATATATATATATATATATATATACACAGTTATAGATATAGATATAGACATGTGCATGGATTAGTATGCACACGTTTCTTTTCTTTCTCAACTGAGAGGTCCTGGAAGCAAGAACACCCCAGTAACAATGGGCATTACTAGTGCCCAGGTCTTGTTTTCTGTTACCAGTCCCAAGAAATGGTTGATTCTAGGACTGGGACAGGAAATGTACAGGATAGCTCAGAGCATTTTGTACTGCCAGAAAGTAAAGGGTTGATTAAAAAAAAAAAAAAAAAGCCCTACAATAATAGGGGAATACCACAAGGCATAGGAGCCAACTGGACAAAAGTGGAAAATTGGAACAGAATAAATAAAGTAGTACTGAATTATAACCCAAAGTATAAAAGATATAGTCCTGAGTCCTACTGATGCAAATAAGTGATGGATTGGTTGATTTTCTTTTTCTTTTTTTTTCTTTTCCCGCACTGCTCATGGCATGGGGAAGTTCCCAGGCCAGGGATCCAACCCATGGTAGAGCAGTGACCAGAGCTGCTGCAGTGACAATGCTGGATCCTCAACCCAACTGAGCCATCAGGAATCTCCAGTTATGACTGATTGATTGATGGATTGAATCAATAATGAATGGAGAAGGATTAATTTCCCATACAGAAGCAAACTCCCCACTCCTCAAGTGGGCTCTGCATAGTGATGTCCTAAAGAGGTCATTCTGGAAAGTGGGGGAGAATAATTCACAACAGAAAAATCTGACAAACATTACCTCTGCCAGGTGATGAAGGTTAATAACAAGAGTAAAACGCCATGTTGATAGTATGTAGACTTGATACATAATAATAAGAATGGCACTTCTTCCCTAAAACCCATTACCCAGGTCTAATAATGAGAAAGGTATCAATAAATCTCAAATGACTGATCTTCCACAAAATACCTGACGGAACTCTTCAAATCTGTCAAAGTTATCAAAATCATTTTTAAAAAATCTGAGAAACTTATACATCCAGCAGGAATCTAATGTGACATGATGATTAATGTAATGTGGTACCCAGATAGGGTCTTGCCTTTAGCTCGACCTACATTCCTA
Source organism: Phacochoerus africanus (assembly GCF_016906955.1). Taxonomy (NCBI): domain Eukaryota; kingdom Metazoa; phylum Chordata; class Mammalia; order Artiodactyla; family Suidae; genus Phacochoerus; species Phacochoerus africanus. The sequence continues at coordinate 83,561,683 of NC_062545.1, read as the reverse complement.
ATCTGTGGACTTAGATTTCAAGGAACATTTTGTTGTTGACAAAACACCCAACTTTTCCATTGTATGTATACATCTTCTTTATCCAATCCTCTGTTGATAGCTATAAAAAAAGCATGAAATAATGCCATCTCCAACAACATGGATAGACCTAGAAATTATCATACTAAGTCAGAGAAAAACATTGTATGATATCATTTATATGTGGAATCTAATAGAAATGATACAAACAATAGAGCTTATAAAACAGACACAGACTCAAAGATTTTGAAACCAAACTTATGTTTCCCAAAGGGAAAATGTGAAGGGGGAGGGATAAATTAGGGGGTTGGGGTTGCTATATACACATATATAAAATAGATAAGTAAAAATGTGTACTCTATAGCACAGGGAAATCTACTCAATATTGTATAACGACCTATATGGTAAAAGAACGTGAAAAGGAATGGATATTCTGAAACCACTAAAATGTTAACTGATTTACTTTGCAATACCCCTGAGACTAACACAACTTTGTAAGTCAATTATATTCCAATAAAATTACAGAAGGAAAAAACCCTTGTGACTCAGGGTACATGGGCTGCCAACTCTGGAGAACCTTGCATTCTATACTCTCTGCCTGGGATTCCGAGAAATACAGTTCATCTCTCAGCATTCCCCTGATTGCACCACACACACCCAACACTCTGGTCGTGTTTCCTATTCAGCCCCTTTTATTTTTCAACTCAGTGTTGGAAGTATTTCCTAATCTCATCAAAGACAAGTTTGCTATTCCTCATTCTCCTCTTTTTTTAAAAGTTGTTTGTTACATGGAGAGAAGGAATGAGAGATCTTTATTCTAACATCTTAAGCCAGCAAGTCCAATGTTACCATAATTTCAAAGAAGGGTAAGCATTAAAAAGAAAAGTTAGCTGTAATCCTCAGCTCTCTTTCTCCTCCTTCCCATGATCTTATAGTAGTTTCACATTTTAAGACCAAGTACAGACTACAGTGGTATTTTGTGGCATCTTTTAAACTTTAAGGCAGTCACAACAATAATGTCCTGTATGAATTTTAGTATACCAGCAACAGCTTAAACATAAGATAAAATCAGTCTATGTTCCCTTTTAAAAATTGGTCAAATTTCTGGTTAGCAGAAATGAATTCTAACAGATTGATGTGTGATTTCATCAAGATTCTACCTAGACTCTGAAGACTTTGTAATAATATTCCCCATATTTAAATGTTTGTATTGCTCCAAATAGTAATTTTCCATTTAGTTACTTATACCTATTACGTGTGATGTATTAAGCTTCAGAAACCAGTTGAATTTGCCTTTCAAGGTTTTGTTGAAAATATCACATAAGTTTGATATCACCATCAAAATCCTCCAACTGTTTTTATTTTACATTTATAGAAATTATCTGTGAAACATGTTTTGGAAAATAAAAATAGTAATCAAGATTCTTAAAAAAAAATTCGCAATAGCCAAGACCTGGAAACATCCTAAATGTCTAGGCACAGATGAATGGATTAAGAAGATGTGGTACGGAGTTCCCGTCGTGGCGCAGTGGTTAACGAATCCGACTAGGAACCATGAGGTTGCGGGTTCGATCCCTGCCCTTGCTCAGTGGGTTAACGATCCGGCGTTGCCGTGAGCTGTGGTGTAGGTTGCAGACGCGGCTCGGATCCTGCGTTGCTGTGGCTCTGGCGTAGGCCGGTGGCTACAGCTCCAATTGGACCCCTAGCCTGGGAATCTCCATATGCTGCGGGAGCAGCCCAAGAAATAGCAAAAAGACCAAAAAAAGAAAAAAAAAAGATTCACAATTAAAAAAAAAAAAAAGAAGATGTGGTACAATAAAAACACTCCCTATAAATAAAAGTCCACAACCAGATGGCTTCACGGGAGAGAAAGTAGTTTCAAATGATGCAACTGACAAGGGCTTAGTCTCTAAAATATACAAACAACTTATATAACTCAACAGCAAAAAAAGCTGAAAAACCAATGGAAAAATGGGCAAAAGATCTGAATAGACATTTCTCCAAGGACGATATACAAATGGCCAACAAGCACATGAAAAAATGCTCAACATCCCTGGTTACTAGAGAAATGCAAATCAAAACTACCATGAAAGACCACCTCACTCCAGTCAGAATGGCCATCATTAATAAGTTCACAAATAACAAATGCTGGAGGGGGTGTGGAGAAAAGGGAACCCTCCTGCACTGCTGGTGGGAATGTAAGCTGGTACAACCACTGTGGAGATACCTTAGGAATCTATACATAGAACTACCATACGACCCAGCAATCCCATTCTTGGGCATATATCCAGACAAAACTTTCCTTAAAAAAGACACATGCACCCCCATGTTCATTGCAGCTCTATTCACAATAGCCAAGACATGGAAACAATCCAAATGTCCATCGACAGATGAATGGATTAAGAAGATGTGGTATATATACACAATGGACTACTACTCAGCCATAAAAAAGAACAAAATAATGCCAATTGCAGCAACATGGATAGAACCAGAGATTCTCACACTACGTGAAGTCAGAAAGAGAAAGACAAATACCATATGATATCACTTATATCTGGAATCTAATATAGGGCACAAATGAACCTTTCACAGAAAAGAAAATCATGGACTTGGAGAACAGATTTGTGATTGCCAAGGGGGAGGGGGAGGGAGTGGGATGGACTGGGAGCTTGGGCTTAATAGATGCAAACTATTGCCTTTGGAATGGATTAACAATGAGATCCTGCTGTGTAGCACCAGGAACTATGTCTAGACTTTTGATGGGGCATGATAATGTGTGAAAATAGAATGTGTACATGTATTGTAACTGGGTCACCATGCTATAAATAGAAAAAATGTATTGGGGAAATAAAAAAGCAAAAAATTTTAAAAAAAGATGTGGTACATATTTACAATGGAATATTCTTCAGCCGTAAAAAAGAATGAAATAACGCCATTTGCAGCAACATGGATGCAACTAGAGATTCTCATACTAAGAGGAGTAGGTTAGAAAGACAAATACCGTACGATTATCACTTATATGTAGAATCTAAAATATGGCACAAAAGAACATATCTGAAAAACAGAAACAGACTCAGACGTAGAGAACAGACTTGTGGTTGCCAAGGGGGCAGTGGGATGGACTGGGAGTTTGGGGTTAGTAGATGCAAACTGTTACATTTAGAATGGATAAGAAATAGGTCCTGCTGTATAGCACAGGGAACTATATCCAATCTCTTGGAATAGACCATGATGGAAGATAATATAAGAAAAGGAATGTGTGTGTGTGTGTGTGTGTGTATATATATATATATATATATATGTATATATGTGTGTATATATATATATATATACACACACATATATATGACAGGTCACTTTGCTCTCCAGCAGAAATTGTAATATTGTAAATCAACTACACTTTAATAAAAAATAAATTTAAAAAGACATTTTAAAAGAAAAGTATACAGGCATGAGTCTCAACAATCTTGACTCTCTTATCAAAAAGATTTAGCTGCAAAGAGAAGATGTGAGATTTTCCTATAACTTTATACCTACCCCTAAACCTTCTATGTCCTTAAGTAAATCAAGAAAACAAATCAAGAAAATGCTATGCTAGTCTCCCTCACAATATTTGGATAGTTAACAGTGCTCTTGAAACAGCATTTGGGACAGAAACCTCCAGAGGTGAAGGGAGGGTATGTGCTTGTGTAGACTGCAGGAGGCTGCATGCTGTCCTTGGGGTCGGGGTGTGGGGGGGGGGTCAGGTTGTTGCCCAGGCTCTGCCCTCTGCACAGGCATTTGCCCCAAGGTTTCCACCCAGCAGAATAGCTTTTACTATTGTCTTGGTCTCTGTGTTCCTCCTCCTTCTAGTTTCTTCATTGGTATCTTATTTTAAATAATTTTTAACTTCAGAGAGGGTATTATCTTAGCAGTGTTTCTCTTAAATCTTTCCATTTCATCCCTACAAAGCCATAGTACATATGATCAAGTGTTCAAGAAGATGCCAGAATCTGGAATCAGGTGACTTAAGTTTCTAGCCCCAGAGCCCATCCTTTTGCAAAGGGTACCTGCAAGGGGAGCCTCTCACCTGTGTGACTTGCTTTCCTCTTGCTTCAGATAAAGAGGATAACATTACCGACCTCAGAGTGAGGGAAATGATTTCATGAATTCATATCAAGTCCTTGGCCCCCAATGAGCTTCTAATAAAAGCTGGCTATGACAATTCTAATTATTACATTTGTTTCTTCTCAACTGTCTTACACTTTTAATTTGTAAGCTTCCCAATTTTACAATTTCATCTTCTTTTAAACAGTTTTAATGTTTTATTATTTTGTGGTATTGAATTCTCTTTCAAAGTTTTAGTTTTTTTTTTTTTTAGTTTTTTACTTTTTTGTTCATTTCTCAAATGTCATCAACATGGTTTAATTCTTTCATGGTTCATTTAAGTTTCATCAATATATTTAATTCTTTCATCAATATATTTCTTTCACGGTTACATTCATTTTATTCCTGAGCCTTTATCAAACTTTTTTCCTTTTCTATTTTTGCCTCTCTTTTTGGGACCTTTTTAATTTCCAAGCTTCTGGGAGTTCTTTCTGGCTTGTTTTCATTCTAACTATATTTTGTTTAATATGTTTGTATATTTTGTACGTCCCTATCGCAATCTTGTAAATACTCTTTATTTTCCTTTATCTTGTTCTTTCTGTTCTTCACCCTGTAGCTCAACTTCTGCTCTTCTCAGTCTCCTGCCCCTGACAGTCCATCAAATCCTGATACCATCAGTAGCTGATCCCATAGTTGCTGTGGCTGTGGTGTAGGCTGGCAGCTGTAGCTCCCGTTTGAGCCCTAGCCTGGGAACCTCCATATGCTCTGGTGCAGCCCTAAAAAGCAAAAAAACCCAACAACAACAAACAAACAAAAGCCACCAAAACATTACACAAAGGGTAATTTGGAAGACCCATAGGCTAAAAATCCTTTGAACCGTAACACATTTTATAGAAATGGCACATTTAGATTTCTGGAATAATGCTGTTTCTTCTTAATTAAAAATTATTTTTATTATAAAGAGGTAATAGATATTCAAAACATTTTTGGAAAATTCAAGAGTGTATTAAAAAAAAAAAAACTAAAGTTATTAGAGCTAAAAGGCGGCCAGAGACTATCACCTTTATACAGCAATGCAGTTCCTTCTTTTCAGACTTTTTTGACTTATATTTTACCTTTAGGATTAGAGGTGTATCACATGTACAGGTCTGCATTTTTCCACTGTCAATATATAATGATTGTTTTCCTTTGCTTTAAAAATCTTCCAAAAAATTACTTTAAATATCTCCAAATAATTACACCATATTTAACCACACCTTTAAGTTGGTGTATTTCTCCCCATACATAACCTGGTCTCTTTAAGAGAAGTGAATTGCCTTTGGTCTACTGTTTGTCACATGTACAATAGAGGTGAAGTAGCCTGGAGGTGCTTTTAGCTTAACTCTAGTAAATTAGAAACTGGGTCATATTCAGTCTCTGAATTTGGAATCATAAACTCGGTTCAACAATTAAGAGTCATAAGGACTGTGGCCTAAAATCTGGCTCTGGTCTTCTCATTTTTTTCCAAAGAAGCTATAAACACAAAATTTTAAATGTTTTATCTGACTGTGAAGAATTGAAAGATGACAGGTGTGAAGAAACATGCAGGCCAATGCTATGCAAGGAAAACCAAACTGAGAGCTTGGCTCAGTCCAAGGTTCCACAAGACTGAGGTCTCAACAAGAGCTAGGTTCCAGTGGAAGGGGCCACATTAGGAGCTGGACAACTGGATATATTTGTTTTCTTTTTGGACCACTGGACGCATTTTTTTCCTTTTTGGCCATGCTTGCAGCATGCAGAAGTTCCTGGACCAGGAGTCAAACCTGTGCCAGAGCAGCCACCTGAGCCATGGCAGTGATAATACTGGATCCTTAACCCACTAAGTCACCAGGGAATTACCATGGATACTTTTAAAATCACAAAATAAGATTAAGGTTTAATGGAAACAAATCCAACTAGCATCCACGAGAATGCAGGTTTGATCCCAGGACTTGTTCAGTGGGTGAAGGATCCAGCATTGCCATGAGCTGTGATGTAGGGACAGATCTGGCTTGGATCCCACATTGCTATGGCTGTGGCATATGTTGGCAGCTGTAGCTCCAATTGGACCCCTAGCCTGGGAACTTCCATATGCTGCAGGTGCAGGTGTAAAAAGAAAAAACAAAATAAAACAAAATAGGATTGAGATTTATTGTGCCCTGATAATTTTAGTCACATCCAACCATCTGTTTCAACCAGATCCAAGAACACATCCACATATATATGTCCATGTGGTAAGCCTAGAAGCATTTGTGAGTCTGTGACTCACTCCTGCCTTGAGGAAAAAAAAAAAAAGTTTATATCAAGGGCAATGGGGGGTGGGTAGGGAGACAGGGTCTCCTTTCTCCTGCTCTAAAATCAGTGCAAACTGCTACTTCTGACACAAGTGAGGAGCAAGGGAACCACGGCTTTCAGAGAGGTCTGTGTAAAGATGTGACTGCAGAGCTCCTTAGATGAGGAGTTGGGAGAATATTTCAGAGGTATCAAAGGGTACAGGAGAGATGCTATGAACTATATTTCATGTTCAGTTCATGTGCTTCCTCTTGCCCTGGTCTGCAAGGCTTTAGGACTGAGCCAAAATTTCAGTATTTCAAGCTGGCAGGAGGACTGAGATCATTCAAGACCTGGATAAGACACAGTCATAGAGAAATAAAAGTGGTTTACAGGGTGGTTTCTTCAAGGCAGCTGAAGCACAGCAAACCCAGACCTGGTTGGGGTAAGGGGTCAACATATATTCATTCAACAAGTTTTCCCCAAGGTCTTATTATATATATGGCAGGCCCTTCACTAGGCATGGCAACTCAACTGAACATTATAGATATGATCACTTATCATCTGGAGATGGGAGTAACAGAGAAGTAAGCAGGTCATTATAATTGGGTGTAATTAAGTTACTATAGGGACAGTAAAGATGTGATGGAAATACATGGAAAAATACCTTAATGCAAACTGGGTGTCATGGTAGGATCACCTGAAAGAGCAGTGGAATTAGTCGGGACTTTGCACATTTTTTTTTTGTCTTTTTTTTTGTTGTTGTTGTTGTTGTTGCTATTTCTTGGGCCGCTCCCGCGGCATGTGGAGGTTCCCAGGCTAGGGGTTGAATCAGAGCTGTAGCCACCGGCCTATGCCAAGAGCCACAGCAACGCAGGATCCGAGCCGCATCTGCAACCTACACCACAGCTCACGGCAACGCCGGATCCTTAACCCACTGAGCAAGGGCAGGGACCGAACCTGCCACCTCATGGTTCCTAGTCGGATTCGTTAACCACTGCCCCACGACGGGAACTCCGACTTTGCACATTTGAGTGGTGGGAGGAAAGTGGTGGGAGGAGGAAGATGTTCCATATAAGGGAAATGCACATGAAAATATTCAGATGCCCAAGAGAGCCTGAGGCCTTGGAAGAACTGAAAAAAGTTGGAAAATGGCTGGAAAATTGAGTTCCAGAGGTCAAGCAATGACAGATAAGATATCTAAGGAGCCCCAATACCATTGGGCACTCAAAGAGGAAACCTGGTAGTTGTTATGGATTTAAGTAATTGTTCAACCACAGTTATTCTGTGACTAGTGGAAAGAGGTAGTACAAGAGCAGCACTCCTCCCTCCCACCCCAGGAAAGAGAAAGGGCAAGAGCTTGGCAGAGTACCAAGAGCCTCTGGGAGGGCCTGGGTTGTGGGTGGTGAGGAAGGATGGAGGCAAAAGCTCTGTTGCAGGAATTGGTCAGAATAGCTCTTGAGGGCTCCCTCGCACACAGGTCAATAGCAACATGACTACTTCCATCCCATCAGGCATGGACATGCCTACATCACTAGGACTGCTTGATGGCTGAGCTGACTAGGAAGGAGGGGACCTGGATTGCAAGACCTTAATTAGTGATTCTCCTGTGGGGAAGAAACAGGAATAAGGGAGCAGCCAACCTAGAAACGTCCTCCCCTCTGAGGCCTTAGTTGAACTTGTTTTTAAAATACTTCTAATAAAAATTAAACAGAAGTTCTGAAAGAGGACCTCTTTGAAATTAGTTACACTTTCAGAAAGCCCATATACACTATATAAGTGATACTTCAGAAATTCTATTATAGAAAAATATTGGTTCAGCAGAGGCATGATGGGAAATAAACTCTCCATGTGGGAAAAGACCTTAAACAAACAAACAAAAAAGGCACACATGAAACCAATGACTAATTTCAGGCCTCACTTCTTCATGATGAAAGAGGAGGTTTTTCAATGCTTCCATTATGCATTCATTAATTAGAAGCACATTACTCGCTGAGAATTGAAGTGAGCTTCTACTAGGCAGATAGTGGAAGCCCAATAGCATGAACTCATGGTACAGAAATAAAAACATGTCTTTGTAAAAATCCATTAAACATTAACCTCAAATTCTACAAACAAGTAATACAATGTGGAACTTTTTTATGTAAGCCATGTAAAATCTGGATTTGTCTCCTCTCTAAACAAAAATGAAAAAGTGGTCTGTGTGTCAAAGGCTATTCTTTTTTGGATACATATGCTCAAACAGGTAACTTTTTAACAGTTACCTGTGAACAAATATTTGATGTCATCATACTCTCACCCTTAATGGAGATTTAATGGAAATATTTAATAGCATTTGTAAAACATTGTATCTCATTGCATTTTTTCAGTGACTCCATGAAAAGTATTATGTGAAACTTAGAGAACATAAATTGCCCAAGATGATTGTGTTAGAACTCATGTCAAAATCTTATAATTTTAAATACAATATTATTTTCAGACTGCCCACTGATACAATCTTTGTTCCCTAGTGAGTAGGAATTTTGATTCCAAAGAACTATTTTCTTTCCTTTTCCTTTTTTAAGAAATCTTCATCTTTGGTCTTTATTTTTTCAAACGCATATACTAGACTACAAAATACCTTCCTCCAGCTGTACGTTAATGTGCTAAGTTTGACTCTCAAACATGTATTAAATGCCAACCATGCTCCTCGCACTGTGAAGGGACAAATAAACATGACAACTGCCCCTATATTCATTCTGTTAATGTGATAAGAATATGTTGAGATAAACATGCACTGCCACATGATATACCTACAAAATGTTGCCATGCAGTGATAAGAATGAATGAATTCAAGTAACACAGCTAGGGGTCCCTTCCTAAGAGGCAGGATCTGGGGAAACCAAATTGAGTCAGTGCTTAGGTTTGAACTTGCCTTGACAGGTTATGACAACAGGGCAAGCAGAATCTTTGGTAAAACTGTAAAAGAGAGACGAGCAGAATAACTGAGTCATGCTGTCAAGTTCAAAAGGTGTGGAGAGGTAAACTAGACATATTTCGGCAAAAAAAAAAAAAAGAAGAAGAAGATAAGGAGATATAAGGCAAAAACTGAAAAGAGAAATGGTTGAAATATTACCATCGTTATAGTTGGAGACTTCAAAACCCCTCTATCAGTAACAGACAGATCCAATAGGCAGAAAATTGGTAAGAAGCATCCTATAGAATACAGCATCCAACAGCAGCAGAGTACACATTCTTCTCAAGCTCACATGGAACACTCATCAAGATAGATCATATTCTGAGCCATAAAATGCACCTTAATAAATTTAAAAGTATAGAAATCTTATTGTGTATGCATTCAGATCACAATGGATTTAAATTAGAGATCAGTAACAGAAAGATAGCTGGAAAACACCCCAGATTTAGAGATCATACAACACATTTTTTTTAATCTCAGGAAAAAGTTTTTAAAAATATTTTGAAATAAATGAGAATGAAAACATAACATCAAAATTTGTGAATATAGTGAAAATAAGCTTTAGAGAGAAATTTATAAACTGAGTGCATATTTTGAAAAAGAAGAAAGATCAGGAGTTTCCTTGTGGCTCAGCATGTTAAGGATCTAGCCTTGTCACTGCTGTGGCACAAGTTCAATCCCTGGCCAGGGAACTGCCACATGCTTCAGGCATAGCCAAAAAGAAAAAAAAATAAAGATCTAAAATCAATAATGTAAACTTCCATCTTAGGAAACTAGAAGAGCAATTACTTTCAAAGGAAGAAAAAGAAAAGAAGTGAATAAGAGCACATTGCCATGAGCTGTGATGTAGGTCACAGACTCAGCTCAGATCCTGCGTTGCAGGCCAGCAGCTACAGCTGTGATTCGAACCCTAGCCTGGGAATTTCCATATGCCTAAAAAAGCAAAAATAAAATAAAAAAAATACACAAAGAACTTTTAAAACTCAACAATAAGAAAATGAACAACCCAATTTTAGATAGGGCAAAAGATATGAACAGACACCTCACCAAAGAGGATACAGATAAGCACATGAAAAGATGTTCAAAATCACACATCATCAGGGAACTGCAAATTAAAGCAAATGAGACACCAACATACATCCCTTAGTTTGGTTAAAATTCAAAACACTGATATATCAAATGCTGACAAGGATACAGGAACAACAGAAACTCACTCATTGCTAATGGGAAAGCAATCTGGTAGCATCACTCTGGAGAACAATTTGAGGTTTCTTACAATATGATCCAACAATTGCATTCCTTGTCATTTACCCAAATTAAGCCTATACAAAAACCTGCACATGGATGCTTATAGCAGGTCTCTTCATAACTACCAAAATTTGGAAACCAAGGCATCCTTTAGTAGCAGGATGGATAAACTGTGATGCATCCATACAATGGAATATAATTCAGCACTAAAATGAAGTTAATTCATCACTAAAATGAAGTATTAAGTCATGATAAGGCATGGAGAAAACTTAAATGCATAATACTAAGTGAAAGAAGTCCATCTGAGAAGGCTACACACTGCATGATGCCAACTCTAGAAAGTTCTAGAGGACACAAAACTATGGAGACAGTAAAAATATCAGTTGTTGCCAAGGGTTATTAGGGAGGTAAGAATAAATAGATTGAGCACAGGAGATTTTTAAGGCAGTGCACTATTCTGTATGATACTACTGTGGTATATCCAGGTCACTAAATATTTGTGAGGAACCACAGACTGTACAATATCAAGAAGGAACCCTAATGCGAACTATGGATTTTAGGTGATTAAGATGTTTCAGTGTTCATGTTGATGGTTGGAGAGTCTGTATATGTGAGGGAAAAAGAGGTATATGGGAACTCTGTGTACACTGTACTTAATTTTGCTGTTATGTCTAAGAAATTCTAAAAAATGAAGACCATGGAGAGAAATAGAAGGAGATGAATAAAGCGATAGGTCCTGGAGGATTCCCTAACAATGAAGACACAGTCACAAATTCATATGTTGTCCATCTTCTGCCTGGAGAGAGGTGGGGTTGTGGAAGAGATGTCAAGGACACCAACCAGACTCCTAAATTTATAACATGAAAAGAGACTCTCCGTGTCAAAAAGAGCAATAGATTTGGGGTCAAGAGACCTAGTCTAGCACTGCATTATCTGTGATCTTGATGAGTCACTGAGTTTCAGTTTCCTTGTCCTTTTAAGGATTATTATGAAGAGCAAGTGAGTTAGCAGGTGTGCATGTTCTCGAAAATACAAATCACCAAATTTACAGAAGATGGAAACCATAAACAGATACAGTGGAAAAATTGGTGAAACATCCCAAGTCTGTCAAGAAAAGAGGCTGACATGCCCAGGTTGCAGGAAAGGATATTGGGAGAAAAAGTCAACTCATTCTGATGAGTAACTATATCTGGAGAAGTCAGAAGAAGGAAGAAGTCAATATTAACCTCAGGATTTCCTACTATTGGTATAAGAAATAAAAAACATGAGGTGTCCCCCGGACATAGGACAAATTAGGAGGGGCAAGTAGTTTTTCATGGAAGGTGGGTGTTGGTCTGCAAGTGGAAACATCCCCTAATTGAAAATGTGCAAAAGAAATTCATCAGAGAGACTGAGGCCAGAAATAGAAAGGGAAGCCATTGCTTCAAGCTAAAGACATAAGTCCCAATGAGATGTGAAGGCAGAGAGTGCGGGGAGAAAGGCGGAGGGCTGGGAATGAACCTCAACAGCTGGCTGCCAGAAGGGCTCAGTCACCAGACATCCATCTCTCCAAGCACTGCCCTTTGAATCTTCCTTCTCCAATTCAAATCTGAGGTTATCAGTCAATGAGACCAAAGCTTCCAGAGATTTGTTCTTTTACTGTACTAACCATCTCTCTTCTCCCAGCCCTTCTCCAAAGTCTTCATCGAAAAATTAAAGCCTGTTTGAAGCTTTTATTAGTTGTCACCTCCATGTATGTCTGCCAAGGAAAGTCTTCACAGGTGTGTATGCTTTAGTAACTATTGAAATCAGGCCCATGGACATGACAGTTTGTGATAATTGCTCTGGGGCTAATACAGGCAAACATCCCAAGGCTTTTTTTTTTAAAGATAATTTTCTTTTGAAGACCTGGACCACTGACCTCATTATCTCTGAGGCTGGCTGCATGCCTTTCCCTCCATTGTCAGAGACAACAATAGCCCATTGGACCTGTCTCCTCTGGCCCAATTGTGTCTGAGGTTTCCTGTCATGGCTATACTCACAAGGCTTTACATTTCAAGGACAATGGATATCCCAAATTTGACCACTCAGAGAGAAGTCTGGAGTTTCCTATATTCCTGATGCTTGTTCCTTATAACTTTGATAATTTACGGTCATTCTTTATGTTAATAAGGCTTGGGGGGTTGACTTGTTGGGCTCCTGAATAGAAGATTCAAGCAAAGCATTTCATCCATGTCCTTTATCCTCCTGTGGCCAGGCTCACCTCTAGGATAAGCTTGTTCTCAATACCAGCTGCCCTGTGCCCCCTGAGAGAAGATGGGCACAAAACAGGGTGCTCAGAGGGATCAGAGTCCAGCACTCCTAGAACCCAACAAGGTGTCAGCATGGGGGTGAAGATCTTAGTTCAATGTAGGTTCAAGTGTATGAACTTGGGAAAGGTGCTCGTCCACAGAAAAAAACCCTGGAATCCCTGAGCAACATCTCTTCCCTTTCTATAAACTAAAAAGAGCCCCCAAGAAAGGCCAAAAAGCGTCATGTAAAAGCATCTGATCTCTTTTTAAGTGACTCAGAACCCTTTTCTACTTTTCAAACATTGGCCCATTATACAAGCATATGGGAAAATTTTCTTTGTGTAAGTTGTACTAGGTATTTTACAAAGCTAATTAAATGGACATGGTGACTAACCTCTAGGCATTATAATATAAAGAAGATGATGCCAGTGGAGATGGAGGGACAAATTCAGGACACAAAGGAAACTGCACAGATCCCTGCACAGCTGTGTAGCTGAACTACAAAAATAAATGTATTATTGGATGTCTCTGGGCAGCAATGGACTATCCTGTTTGCCTGGGGACACCAAAAGTTTCTCAACGAAGTTTATTGAAGTTCATTCAGACTATGATTTTATCTTTTCAATCCTGTACAATGACTAGCTAAGCACAACAAAGAGAGTAACAGACAGTATCTTCCTATCCTTCCACCCTGCAGAGCAAGTGCCCCAGAAGCAAGTGGACATCTTTGAAGGCAGGCCCTGCCCTTTTCTTACCTCAAGCCTAAATTCTGCGTCTTTGCTGATGAAGCCTTAGTCTGTTCTGATGATTGCAATCTGGGATCCTTTTTTTCTTCTCAAGACCTTCTTCCTGCAAACATCTGCTCACTCACAGAAGGCAAAGCTCAGCTTTCTCCACCTCATTCCCAATAATGCACTAATTTTGTATTTATTTATTTATTTATTATGGCTGCACCCATAGCACATGGAAGTTCCTGGGCCAGGGACTGGATCCAAGCCGTAGCTGTGACTTATGCTGCAGCTGCACCGACTCTGAATCCTTTAACGCACTGTGCTGGGCAGGAGATTGAATCTGCACTTCTGAACCATTGCAGTCAGATTCTTAACTCACTGCACCACAGTGGGTACTCCTAATGCACCAATTTTGGAAGGGTAATTAATAACTGGGTACAGTAAGTAAAGTCAGTGAAAGGGCTGGAGCCACCATCGTCATCACTTCACATCAGAGGCCCCCAAATCCCCAGAGAATGAAGAATTATATTTGAGCAGAGCAGGTTTGAATAACCTTGCTAAGTATTTAAGAAAAAACAATGCATTAGACTTATGCCCTGACTAGGAATTTTGGTACTGCTTTGTAGGAAAGCAGAGTTCCCTTTTCTATGAACAGTAGTCAGTGAAGGCATTGGTCATATTTAAGTGGCAAGCAGAGGGTGGCATCTGACACTATCTAGAAGCAACCCAGCAGGGCCAGGCAAAGACATGGGACCTACATGGGGCCAAAGTGTCAGGAGGTCCACAGTCTACCCTGACTGGTACTAATACACACGTTGGTGCAGTATCTTTGCCGAGGCTGGGAACCCCTCAACCACGTTCAGCCCCCATCCCTGCCCTCTAAGTCATGCTTCCTTCTCAGGAGCTGCTCTTTCTGGGACCTTTGCCCAGATTCCACTAACTCCTTTCTCTCCTCTTTTTTGCCACTTCTCCAGGACCCCAATCTTCTCTAAGCTGGAGGCCTCTAATATACCTTGAAAATATCTTCAATGGGTTTAGGCTCTTCAAAATTCCAGAGACGTGTGTCTTGCAGGAAACTTTGACTTTTGGCCCAGAAACATAAACCATCACTGAGATAAGACGGCAAAAGTCTCTGGATACTTGCTTAAAATGAGGAAAGGGAAAAATACAGGGAGAAGAATTATGTTGCCATGGAGATAGAGTGTGGGTGTCACATGGACACAAAGAGCAGGGGTCTAACTTTGTGGGAGGCTCAGGGACGGGGCAGGGAAATGATATAAGATGATTCTTCAGCTATATAAAATTGACATTTGATCTTCAAGAATATGCATTTTGCAAATGAGGGAGAACTTGCATAAGTTTTCCCCCCCTGATTCATAAATTTCACTGAAGGTGGTCCAGCAACAGCAAAAATCACCTTTTTAACAATGTGGTAGATTTCCTAGTGGTGACCATCACAGGGACAATTACAATGAAAACACATAATGACATGAACTCCCCCAAATTTTCTGACATCCAGGTATATATATTTTTTAGCTTTGCCTGGAGGGATCAGGGAGATCAAGTTCGTCCTTATTTTCCACTCGTCTTGCTCCTCATGCCTAATTGTAACATGCATGGAGACTGACAGGAGTTTGAGGGATTGAGTGAAATCAGACACGTTGAACTTCCCAGGTCCAGTAATTAATACCTTGTCAAGTAGGAAGACAGTGGTGCACTCAAGGGGAAAAGTCCAGGAGTAATTTACAGTGGCCAGGTTAGGGCTCAGTAAGTGACACTGACTTATTGGCCCAAAGCCTCTGACATTGCCTGTCAAGACTGATTTATAACAGAAACGACTCATCTAGCCTTCTCATCCTCAGATCAAGTGCATGTCCTCTGCTCAGGGAAGTCTAACTTTCTTTGGCAGACTGATGGAGTCAAAGTCTAATTAACATGATGATAAATCACATGGAAGCCACTGCCTATTACCTGATGCTCAGATAACCTATTCCATGTTCTAAGCTGTCATTTGCCTAGTCCCTGGGCCTCATTGGAGGATCAATGCAAAGACTGCCCAGAACCAAATTACCGTATTTCTTGGAGGTGGGGCAACAGTTTCATTTGTAAAATAGAACATTGGAAAGAAAGGAGAAAAGGAGGGAGGGATGGAGCAAGGAAGCAAGGCAACATATATTGAGCATCTTTAAGATACAATTAGGCTCTTTCTCTTATAGGGCTATGCATGTTTTCACAATTCTGCACAATCCAGCCAAAGGGCCAGTCAGGCCACCAAGTATAATCTGCCTTAATTATCCAGACTGAGAGTACCTAAGGCTTGGCCAAAGGGATTCTTTCAAACATCTGGGAATCTATGAAGACCTCCATGCCAGTGGCCAACAAGAAATTGAAATCCAGTAAATGCTGCAAAATTGAAAAAAGAAAAAGTTTGTGTAGCCAATCTATGCATCCTTGTTCTACAATGTCCCAGCTGGCAGCCCTATGATTAGAGCTTAACCTCTCTAAGCTCAGTGGCCTCCTCTCTAAAATAAAGAATTAAATGCAACAGTGGGAACACCCAAAAGATAAATAACCCAGATGAAAATGGGCAAAGGATTTGAATACACATTTCTCCAAATATATATGAATGAACAGTAAGCAAATAGAAAAAATGCTCAACTTCATTAACCATAGAGAAATGCAAATCAATTAATTCCACAATGGGATGCCATGTGACACCTGCCAGGATGACTATAATAAGACAGACAGTAACAAGGGCTGACCAGAATGTATAGAAATGGGAAGCCAAATCCCATTGCTGGTGAGAATGTAAAATACAGCAGCCACTGTGGAAAACAGTCTGCCACTTCCTCAAAAGGGTAAAAAGAGTTAGCAAATGACCCAACAATCCCACTCCTAGATATATATCCAAGAGAAATAAAAACATACGTACACACAAAAATATGTACATGGCTATTCATAGAAGCATTATACTTGTTAAGAAATGGAAATAATCCAAACTTCTATCAGATGATAAATGGATAAAATAAAAAGTGGTGTATCCTTACAATAAAATAGTATTAAGCAATTTTTAAAAATCAATGAATAAATGGCAAAATGTGAGTAAAGTCCTTACTACAGTGCTTGATTAGATATTAGGTGTTAAATAAAATGTTATTTTTCCTCGCCTCTATCACTAGCATGAAGGGACTCAGCAGAAGTAGATGAGGAAACAAGACAGAGCCCACACTTGAAAGCCAAGAGCTATAGTTTGAAACTCACCCAACTAGAAAGTTCAGTGGTTTAAAAACTAAAACACATTTTTTCAATATATTTTTTAGGGCTAAAGAGATTTATGCCTTACATAACATTAGGAATAATTTCATTTTTTAGGAATTTAATTACTAATTCTAAATCTTGATAAATTCCATTAAAACAGTGTTTATAATACATACTAGGATAAGTCATTCTTCATTTCCTGGTATTTTAAATGTTATTCATGACTTGACTTTACTGTGTTTTCTACCTGGCACTACCTATTGTTTTTTTAAGGGTAAAGAAGTCAATACTTCATATAATAAAGTTGAGCTTACATAAAATGGCTTAGTCTCCAAATACAGTAT
Source organism: Phacochoerus africanus (assembly GCF_016906955.1). NCBI lineage: Eukaryota > Metazoa > Chordata > Mammalia > Artiodactyla > Suidae > Phacochoerus > Phacochoerus africanus. Next base: position 83,544,483 of record NC_062545.1, on the reverse strand, counting down.
GAGATTTAATTCAATTTGGCCAGGTAGCATCCACTCAGTAAATCACCTTCTGGAACAAAAATGCAGAAATAATGGAATAAAACCCCGTCACTGGCATGAATTTCTAAAAGAGTGTCTTGAGTCAGTGAAGCATTCCTCAGATAAAACGGTCATTTCCATGGCTATGGAGTCACTGAGTTTCAGAATATTTGTATAGCCTAAGACATGAGAATTAGCTATCAAAACCAAAGAACTATACCAGATTTGGGCACTGAGGGTAATTGTCAAATAGTGAAGGTAATAGGTCTCTCAATTTTTTATCTGGTCTTAAAAGCTTAAAACGGGGGTGGCAGAAAGGTTGGCTATGATTACCTGTTAGCACAAAAATATAATTTAAAGAAATCTCCACCCTATCCACACCTTTCCAAGGGTTTCTGGTCTCTAACAGCCTGGACATTAGGGGTGGATTTTTACTGATAAAAATAGTGGCCATCCCCTGTGCACCTTCAAAACAGTCCCTGGCCACCCCACCATGCCATACGACCTGTTGCCTTAGAGGCAATCACTGGTGGATTGCTCACTCACAGAGGTGGAGCTGAAACCACCACTGAGTCCCAGGGGCCCTGAACTGTGGATTTGCACCTCCACTGCTGACCTTATAAAGTCAGTGCTGGTGGAACATCCACATGTATGAGTGCTCCTGCAACTGAAAAGGGGCTTTAGCAACTGTGGACTTTGTGGGCATGGACCATGTCAGAGTCTAGGATATCTCCATAGCACCCACAGAAGCCCCAGGAGGACAGATACTGCAGCCCTGGATCCTGACCTCAGTGGATCAGCACTGGTGATGGATCAGCACTGGTGATCAGGTGAAAACAACACCTGAGAGGCACCGGGGCCCATAGCCAACATGCCCATTGTTAAGGTGGGGCTGAGAGCAGTACCAACATCAGTGAACTTTGTGAGCCCACACAATGAGTGAAAGGTGACACAGTAGAGCACACTCACAGGTGAACAGTTCCAGTGGAAGAACACTCAGGGGCTCCTCTCCTAGTGGGAGTGCTGCAATCCATCCTACCTCACACTGCAGGTCATAAACACAGCTCAGAAACAGATCTGGGGCTTCTAATCCAACAACTAGGGAGCAGACCCTGCCCCTTACCAGGTGGTGACAAACAGAGAGCAAACAGGAGGCTCCACTCAATATCCAGCACAGGTTCTGGTCACCACAACATCAGCCACATCTCCTATCAAGGGGATAATGGCCAACATATACAGAGGAAAGCAGTGGCAGACATCCAAACTAAAACAGTCCTCACAACAACAAAAAAAATTAAACACAGACAGGTTGTCTAAGGTTGTACTGAACAGACAGCCACCTCTAAACACACCACTTGACGAGGCCCTGACCACCAGAGGGACAAGACTGAGCTCTACCCATCAGTGGGCAGGCACCAGTCATTCCCACCAGGCAGCCTGCACAAGCCCATGAACCAATGCTATCCACCAGAGGACAGACACCAGAAGCAAGAGGAACTAAAAACTCTGTAGCCTACAGAAAGGAGATGACAAACACAGAAAGACAAAATGAAACAGAGAAATATGTTTCAGACAAAGGAACAAGATAAAAACTCACAAAAGCAACTATGAGGAGACAATCTACCTGAAAAAGAATTCTGAGTAATGACAGTAAGGGTGATCTAAGAGCTCAGAAAAAGAATGGATGCATTGATTGCGAAGTTATAAGAAATGTTTAACAAAGAATGAAAATTTAAAGAGCAAGCAAATAAAGATAGTATTCAAAGTGAAAAATACATCGGAATGGATCACCAGCAGAATAAGTGAGGCAGAAGGACAAATTAGTGAGGTAGAAGACAGTAGTAGAAATTACTGCTATGAAAAAGAATAAAGAAAAAAAAATGAAAAGAAACCAGGACAGTCTAAGAGACCTCTTGGACAACATCGAAGGTACCAACATTTGCATCAAAAGAGACTTAGAAGGAGAAGATAAAGAGAAAGGGTCTGAGAAAATATTTGAAGAGACTAGAGACAGAAACTTCACTAATATAGGAAAGGAAACAAGTATAAGAATCACAGAGAGTATCATAGAGGATAAACCCAAGGAGGAACACATCAAGATACATATAAATCAAACTGACAAAAGTTAAATACAAACAAAATATTGAAAGTCATAGACTCCCCATAAGGTTATCAGCTGGTTTTTCAGAGAAAGTTTATAAGCCAGAAGGGAGTGGCAAGATACACTAAAAGTGATGAAAGGGGAAAACCTTCAACCAAGAATACTTTACCCAGAAAGGCTCTCTTTCACATTTGAAGGAGAAATAAAAAGCTTTACAGACAAGAAGAAGATAAAAGAATTCAGCACCACCAAACCAACTCTTCAATAAGTGCTAAAGGAACTTTTCTAGTTTGAAAAAAAAAAAAGGTCATAACTAGAAATAAGGAAATTACAAAGTGGAAAGCTTACAGTAAAGCAAACATAAAATAAAAGTAGGGAATCATCCATAAACGAACATGATATCAAAACCAGTAATCATGAGAAGAGGATGAATGCCAAATATTAAAAATGCATTTGAAATTAAGAGACCAGCAACTTAACTGGTCTTAACAACTATGTAATTTTGTATGTACGTAGAATGTTATATCAAAACCTCTCGGGAACTACAAACACAATACTACGACAAACACTCAAAAAAAAGCAATTCAAATATAACACTAAAGATAGTAATCAAGTCACAAGAATACAAAAGAGGAAGGAAAGAAAAATATTCAACAATAACAAATTCAAAACAAATTAAGGAAACAGCAACAAGTATGTACATATTGACAATTGCTTTGAATATAAATGCTCCAACCAAAAGACACAGAATGACAAATGGATACAAAAACAAGACCCAAAAATATATTGTCTACAAGAGACCCACTTCAGATCTAGGGAGACTTACAGACTAAAAGTAAGGGGATGGAAAAAGATATTCCATGTAAATGGAAATCAAAAGAAATCTGGGCTTTAAAGTAAAGAATGTTACAAGAGACAAAGAAGGACACAACCTAATGATCAAGGGATCAAGGCCAAGAAGATATAACAACTATAAATATATATGCAACCAATATAGGAGCATGATAATATATAAGGGAACTGTCAACAGCTAAAAAGGAGAAATCAACTGTAGCACAATAATAGTGGGGGACTTTAACATCTCACTTACATCAATAGACAGATCATCCAAGCAGAATATGAATCAAAAACCACAAGTGTTAAATGGCACATTAGAACACATAGACTTAATTGGTATCTATAGAACATCCCATCCAAAAGCAACAAAACATATTCGTCAAGTGCATGTGGAACATTCTCCAGAATAGATCACATCTTGGACACAAATCAAGTCTCACTAAGTTTAAGAAAACTGAAATCATACTAAGCATTTTTTTCTACCACAATCCTTTCAGACTAGAAATCAATGACAAGAAAAACAAAAACACATGGAGGCTAAACAATATGCTAGCAAACAACCAATGGATCACTAAAGAAATCAAAGAGGAAATTTAAAGAAATACCTACAGACAAATGACAATGAAAACATGATGATCCTGGAGTTCCCATTGTTCTGAACGAATTGACTAGTATCCATGTGGATGCAGGTTCAATCCCTGGCCTCACTCAGTGGGTCGAGGATCTGGCATTGCCATGAGCTGTGGTGCAGAACACTCTTTGATATAAATCGCAGCAATATCTTTTTGGATTCACTACTTAGATAATAAATTTAATAAAAACAAAAACAAATGGACCTAAGCAAACTTAAAAGCTTTTGCACAACAAAGGAAACCATAAACAAAACTAAAGGACAACACATGGAATGAAAGAAAATATTTGCAAATGAAGCAACAAGGGATTAATTTCCAAAATATACAAATATCTCATACAGATTTATATAAAAAAACAACCCAATCAAAAAATGGTCAGAATATCTAAATAGACAATTCTCCAAAGAAGACAGACCGTTGACCAAAAAGCACATGACAAGATGCTCAACATGACTAATTATTAGAGAAAAGCAAATCAAAACTATAGTGAGGTATCACCTCATACCAGTCAGAATGGTCATCATCAGGAGTTCCTGTCGTGGCGCAGGGGTTAACGAATCCGACTAGGAACCATGAAGTGGCAGGTTCGGTCCCTGCCCTTGCTCAGTGGGTTAACGATCTGGCGTTGCCGTGAGCTGTGGTGTAGGTTGCAGACGCGGCTGGGATCCCGCGTTGCTGTGGCTCTGGCGTAGGCCGGTGGCTACAGCTCTGATTCAACCCCTAGCCTGGGAACCTCCATATGCCGCGGGAGCGGCCCAAGAAATAGCAACAACAACAACAACAAAAGACAAAAGACAAAAGACAAAAAAAAAAAAAAGAATGGTCATCATCAAAAAGTCTACAAACTTCAAATGCTGGAGAGGGTGTGGAGAAAAGGGAACCCTCCTAAGAAGTTGATGGGAGTATAAACAGATTAAATTAAAGGTATTCTGGTTATGGACTAGTTTCACATTTTTTGGAGACACTCATCTCCACTCCCTGAATAAGGTATAAAATCCAGTGAGGCATAAGCCTCCGTCTTTAAGGTTAGCATCCAACTAAATAGTCCTGTGTTTGTCCATTGGTTTAGGAGTGTTTTCAGTTGCCTGACACTGTCTGTGAAGGCATGAGATTCTGCTGCTGGAACATGGTTGTGTTTTTCTCAAGTAAATGGCTTGCAAGATATGGTCAGAATATGCTACAGGACAGAGATCTGGGACTTCATCAGGTTTATATAGCTGGTTGGATGTGCTATTTTGTGCTGGCTTTCTAATTAATATTTATTTAATAAATATCTGTATAATGGGAGAATTTGATCTGAGACCTGCATTTTTTATAAATTGCACCAAGGTTGTGGAGGATTATTTACTTTCACGCACTTCATACTTTTCCAGTGTCTACCACGATCGACCAAAGAACTGAAAATTTTCTGTGTCACCAGTTTGCTTATAGTATATAGCTAGTGAGATTATTATAAATTTGTTATAAAAGACTTCATTTTCATCAGGGAAGGCTTGAATTTTATTTAACATCCTGGTGTTGAAAAATTCTTTGAATCAGAATAAGAATTCAAATAAGAATTCTTAGGTGTCACTCAGGGGTATGCTGCTTCTGCTCCCCTCTCATCTCCTTTTTACTTTGCAACTATTTATTAGACAATTACTAAATGTAAGGCTCTATGCTGGGTATAACCAAGGATACCATTACATGTCACTTGAGATTTGTGACCTCAAGTAACTTTCATGAAATGGTAGGGTGGGATGAAAGTAAGTTTCCATGAGAAGTCAGCAGATCCAGGTTCTAGCCCAGCTTGCCCTCTAGCCCTTCCTTGGGCAAGCCTACCCACCTCTCTGAACTTCACCTCTTCATTTAACAGCAAGGGGAAGAGGGGACTGTATTGTCTCTCTAGTTTCTTCCTTTGAGTCTATTTTCAAGGTCCATGAACTTATTACTATGGTGAGCCAGGCACTTCACTACCTAGGATTAAAAAGGATTAGAATTACAACAATAAGGAAGATATGGTCCCTCCCTTAAGAAGCACAGACACAACAGTAGGAGAAACAAAGGGAATTCATTATGATGATAATATTGTACCATTCTTGTTTATACAATATTATTATCATGCCCATTTCATTTAGAGATAAAGAGATTAAACAAACACTGCTGCTTTTCCAAACAACAGTAGGTGAGTGCTATTAATAGGAAGCTCATCTAAGTCTATAAGACAGACAAAAACCATCATAGTAAGTTCAAATAATTTTGACTCAAACTTTAAGGCTGGATTTTGATGTCACTCTCTTTTCATTGACTATCATTAGAGGAATATAAAAAGTCTGCCTAAAAACATAAGCACTTCTATTTCTCCTGAGATTCCTACCATTAGGGTCATACTTAGGCAACATAACCATAAATCTTGATAATTTTTCCTAGAAGGGGTAATGCACTAAGTCATGAGGAGCCTCTATTGACAACATCATAGATAAGATTATTAAATACACAAGAAAGGTAAGTTTTATCAATCTGGGGGAAAAGATAACAAACCTCCTTTTAGCTCTTCTCCTTCTATCTACTTCCATTAGAATGTTCCACCAGAACCTTCAGGTCAATGCTTTAAAAATCCAAGTTATCTCCACCAGATGCTCTTTCCACCCCAACCACTCCAAACCAGACTTCTCCACTGATGTCCCTCTATTAATGTTGCTATTTTTTTTCTTAGTCACATAATCTCAAAATCTTAAAACCAACTTTTATCCTTTCTTTTTAGTCTTTACTGCTCAAACCCCGTGGATGTGCTCTCTGCCATGTTTCTCTCTTGAAAATTGTGGTAAAATACAAGTAACATAAAATTTACCACCTTAATCATGTTTAAGTGTATAGTTCAGTATTGTTATTTACATGCAAATATTTTTTTTGTCAAACTCCTTTTTTTTTCTTTTTTGAAAGTTTGATCCATAACTCTTCTCATCTTGCAAGACTTGAAACTCTGAACCCTTTAAACAACTCTCCCTTCTGCAGTCCCCCAGTCTTGGCAACCACCATTCTACCTTCCATCTCTATGGTTCTGATGCCTCTCCAGGTAGATCATGTAAGTGCTTGTCTTCTTTGTGACTGGCTTACTGGCGTAATATCTTCCAAGTCTATCCATGTTGAAGCGGGGGTCAGAAATTCCTTCTTTTCAAAGCTGAAAAAATAATCCATTGTACATACAGACCACATTTGTTTATCTTTTCATTCAACAATGGACAGTTGAGTTACTTTCATGTTTTGGGTATTGTGAATAGTGTTGCTGAGAACAGAGTATACAAGTAGTTCATCAAGACCCCACTTTCAATTCTTGTGGGTATATACTCAGAAGTTGAATTGCTGGATCATATGGTAATTCTAATTTTAATTTTTTGAGGAGCTACCATACTGCTTTCTGCGGTCTGCCACATCTCTTGCCTCAGGCCCTTCTTCTGCAGCCCCATTATTAGCATCTTAATTCCATCTTACTATCTGTCCCTGCACAATAGCAGAACCCTCCAAACTCTTCTCCTGTTCTAATCCACTAAGCTTACAATTGCCAGGTTGATTTTCCTTTAAGTGCAGTTGCAATGTCATTTCTATGCTAAAATAACAACAAACTTCAGTGGCCTATTACCTGCCACTTGAAGCACTAACTCTCAGATTAGATTTTCAAGGGTAGTCAAAACATGACCTCAGTCCATGCTCCTATGGGGTGGTGCTTTAGCGTGTCCTTTCCCCTTTCATTGTCCAGGCTCTATGCCTTCCAGTCCACACTTGTTCCACTTGATGAAGAATCCTCACCCCTTAGAAATTATTTTACTTAGCACTTGCACTAAATTGTTAAAATGCTTCTAACAAATCTGTGTCTATCAGACTAGGATTGTCTACGTAGCTCCCATGTTCCATGTACCAGAAACATTCACTATAGTCATCATTTCACATGCAGTGTCTCCTCTATCATGCTGAAAACCTTAAGCACAGGGAATAGGTCTATTTTATTTGCTGCTAAAATCTCGGTGCTCTACACTGCTGGGCATTCAATAAGTAGGGAAGAACTGATTATTGTTTCCTAAATATGCATTCTTCTCTCTTTTGAAATTCCAAAACTCTTAGAATTGAATTGAATTCATAAATGAGCCCTCTGGAGATGTGCTCAGGGCTCTTTCTTTAGGGCATAAGTTAGCTAGTTTGATGGTGTGTATTGATCAGACCAAAGAGATATAATAAAGATATGCTTCCCTTGGGAAACACAGACTCAGTCATCACTGGGTTTCATATTGGACTTTCTGTAATTAGCTTGCTTTCCCTTAATTCTGATAATTGTCTTCCAAATGCTCTATGCTCAGAAATAAATTATGATTATCTAATATTCTAAGACTCTCATGGAAATAAATTCAAAAAATATTATTCAGTAGGCATTGTGAGAAGTGAGAAGTTTATAACTTATCTACTTTTTAATTGGCTTGTTTTATTATTCTTTTCCTGCTCTGTTGGACAGAATACAATAAAAAGAATCACTACTTTTGTCACAGAGAGACAACATAAAATAAGTTAAAATAGGAGACAACAGTACATGCATGGGCAATTTTAAACTAAAATTATAACATAATAAAACTCAAAATGAGTTGCAGCTGTGCTTTAAAAATCTTCGCTATTCCATTGAAGAGAAAATTGACTAATAAACAACCTCCCACACACTAACAAATCAGTGTACATATGCAAATAAAATCAATCCATGCTATAAAAGGCTAAAAAGAAATCCATAAAATATGTAGTTAGCTGCCATTTTTTCCAGAACGACTGAAGGAGAGATTCAGAGGAAGACAATTTTCATCAAGCTTGGGAAAGGGAAGACCAGGAGAAGAGGATGAGGTCAGTAAGCTAGAGAGAGGAAGGTAGAGGCAAAGACAGGAAGTGGGGCAGAGGTGAGCATCTATGAGAAACCCAAAAGCCTGCTGGAGACTGGATGGCAGATGAAAACAAAGGTATTTTAGAGAACACAGTGAGGACAGAGGCTCAAGCTCATTGAGTCAGAGCATGTAGCACTTTCGTTTTGGAATTCTCCATTTCTCTAACTGCATATTTTAGTAGGCCAGATGCAGCATCCTAAAGGAGCTGAACCAAGCTGTACGACCTGGCTTTTCTCCCCTATTTGATTATAAACTCCTGGAAGCCAGAATCTATCCTTGACTCATGTTGAAAGAATTTGCACAACATAAGGTGCTTAGTGCATGTTTAAGATATTAACATGTGAAATATGGCAGTTTCACAGATCCCCCACAGTGAAATGTTAATTCACACTAGTCTGGGACCCGTAACTTTACCTTCAAATGCTCCAGCTGACCCCAGAGAGTTTCAAGTAACGTCACCTGTCCCCCAGCATTCTGCCTTTCTCCCTCAAAAGTGCCAAGGTTTGGAAGGTAAATTTTATGGTAATTCTATTTATAACATAGTCTAAAAAAGTTGATTTCTAGAACTTCCTATTTTATTATTGGCCATTGTCTCTTTCTGATGAAAGCAGAAAATAGATTGTGCAAATTAACATTACAAATACTGTGACTGTGGATTATAGCTAGATATGAATATAGCCAGCATCATTGTGACATTAGCAGTGCTTTCTAGAGAAATAGTTTCCTATACTAAATGAATATATATAGCTACCTAATGATGTCTATAATCAGTTTTTTTCCAGTGTGAATGTATGGCAGACTACCTTTAACCTCTTGGGCTATCAGTATAATAAATCATTAAGTATGGAGCCAAAGTCATACTGAAAATAGTTCCCTCTGTGTGTGTGTATGTACACATTTGTGGAAGTAGAAACACACTGTGATGTTCCCAAAAACATAAGAGACTTGGCATCATGGTTGTTTTACTTGGCAACGACTCCATTGTTGGATATTTTAAAAATATATATATGAAGGGGTAAGTTTTGTCATTTAAAAATTTTTTTAAAACTACATTTTAAAACCCCTCAAAAAAAACAACCATATAAAATCTATGGGATGCCCCCAAAGCAATTCTTAGAGGGAACTTCACAGTGATATAGGCCTTAATCAAATAACAAGAAAAATTTCCAATCAACGACCTAACCTACAACCTAAAAGAATTAGAAAAATAAGAACAAACAAAACCTAAAGTCAGCAGAAGGGAGGAAATCATAAAGATCAGAGAGGAAATCAATAAAATAGAGATTCAAAAAAAAATAGAAAAAATAATCAATAAAACCAAGAGCTGGTTCTTTGAAAAGGCAAACACAACTGACAAACCTCTGGCCAGACTCACCAAGGAGAAGAGAGAGAAAACCCAAATAAACAAAATAAGAAATGAAAAAGGAGAAAGCTCAACTGACAGTGCAGAAATACAAAAAACATAACAGAATACTATAAACAATTATATGCCAACAAATTTAACAACCTAGGAGAAATGCAAAATTATCTAGAAACATATAGCCCACAAAAACTGACTCAAGAAGAAACAGATCATTTGTATAGACTGATCACTAGAAATTAAATTGAATATGTAATAAAAACATTCCCTACAAACAAAAGCCCAGGACCAGATGGCTTCATATGAGAATTCTACTAGACATACAAAGAATAACTAATACCCATCCTTCTTGAACTTTTCCAAAAGATTGAAGAAGGAATACTCCTAAAGATATACTATGAAGCCACCATTGGCCTAATATCAAAACCAAAGTTACTACCAAACAAGAAAATTATAGGCCAATATAATTGATATAGTCACAAAAAGTCTCAACAAAACTTTAGCCAGCCAAATACAACAACACATAAAAAAGATCATACAGCATGACCAAGTGGGATTCATCCCAAATTTACAAGGATGGTTCAACATGCACAAATCAATCAACATCATATACCACATTAACAAAAGAAAAGTCAAAAACCACATGATCATCTAAATAGATGCAGAAACACATTTGACAAAATTCAACATCCATTCATGATAAAAAACTCTTACCAAAGTGGGTAAGAGGGAACATACCTTACCACAATAAAAGCCATTTATGACAAACCCACTGCCAGTATAATACTCAACAGAGAAAAGCTGAAAGCCTTCACACTAAAATCTGAAACAAGACTCTCACCACTGTTATTCAACATAGTACAGGAAGTCATAGTCGTAGCAATCAGACAAACAAAAGAAATATAATGTATTCAAATCGGAAAAGAAGAGGTAAAAATGTCACTCTATGCAGATGACATATTACATATAGAAACCCTAAGAACTACACACAAAAACTACTCAAACTAATCAGTGAATCAGCAAAGTAGCAGAGTACAAGATTAATAAGACTTATATGCTGAGAACTATAAACCATTAATGAAGGAAATTAAAGAAGATTCAAAGAAATGGAAAAATATCTCATGCTTCTGGATTTGAAGAATTAATATTGTTAAAATGGCCATACTACCCAAAGAAATCTACAGATTTAATGCAATCCCTATCAAATTACCCATGACATTTTTCACAGAAATGGAAGAAATAATCCAAAAATACATATGGAAAAATATGGGGGAGAAAACAAGCAGGACACATAGTTATGTCTGGGAGGTACAACTCTCCCCAGACTTCAAACAATGTTATATGAAACTACAGTAATCAAGACAGTGTGGTACTAGCACAAAAACAGACATACAGATCACTGAACAGAACAGAGCCCAGAAATAAACCCAGACACGTTTGGTCAATTAATTTTCGACAAAGGAGGTAAGAATATAAAATAGGAAAAACAGTCTCTTCCACGAGTGGTGCTGGAAAAACTGGACAGCTGCATGTAAATTAATGAAACTAGAACACACCCTCACATCATGCACAAAAATAAACTCAACATGGCTTAAAGACTTAAACATAAGAGGAGACACCATCAAACTCCTACAAGAGAGCATAAGCAAAACATTCTCTGACAGCAACCGTACAAATGTTTTCTTAGGTCAGTCTCCCAAGGTAATAGAAGTAAAAACAAAAATGAACAAATGGGACTTAATCAAACTTACAAGCTTTTGCAACAGTTGCAAAGGAAACCATAAAAAAATGAAAAGGCAACATATGGAATGGGAGAAAATAGTTTCAAACGATGCAATCAACAAGGGATTAGTCTCCAAAATATACAAACAACTCATAAAACTCAACAACAACAACAACAACAACAAAAAAACCACAACCCAATTGATATATGGACAGAAGACCTAAATAGACATTTCTCCAAAGAAGACATACGGATGGCTACTAGGCACAAGAAAAAAAAAAAAAAAAAAACGCTCAACATCACTAATTTAGAGAAATGCAAATCCAAACGACAATGAGGTACCACCTCACACCCAACAGAATGGCTGTGTTAATAAGCTGACAAAAAATGCTGAAGAGGGTGTGGAGAAAAAGGAACCTTCCTACACTGTTAGTGGGAACGTAAATCAGTAGAACCACTCTAAAAACAGCATGGAGGCTCCTCAGAAAACTAAATTGATCCAACAATTCTGCTGCTAGGCATATATCAACTAAACTACAATTCAAAAAGATACATGCACCTGTATGTTCATAGTAGCACTGTTCACAATAGCCAAGATATGGAAACAACCTAAAAGTCCACTGACAGAAGAATGGATTAAGAAGATGTGGTACATAGGAATTCCCACTGTGGCTCAGCAGGTTAGAACCTGACTAGTATCCATGAAGATGCAGGTTTGATCCCTAGCTTTGCTCAGTAGGTTAAGGATCCAGCATTGCCACAACCTGCTATGTAGGTCACAGATGTGGCCTGGATCTGGAATTGCTATGTCTGTGGTGTAGGCTGGCAGCTGTGGCTGTGATTCAACCCCTAGCCCAGTAAATTCCATATGCCACAGGTGTGGCCCTAAAAAAAAAAGTGATATATAAATCACATCTTCATGTATATATATACACATATATAAATATATGTATATAAATATATATATAATAGAGTACTACTCACCATAAAAAACAAAATAATGCCATTTGCAGTAAAATGGATGAAACTAGAGACTTTCATACTAAGTGAAGTCAGAAAGAGAAAGACAAAATACCATAGGATATCACATTATGTGAACTCTAAAATATGGCACAAATGAACCTACCTACAGAATAGAAACTGACTCACAGACATGGAAAACAGACTTGTGGTTGCCAAGGGGCAAGGGAAAGGGGTAGGAAGGACAAGGAGTTTAGCTTTAGTAGGTGCAAACTATTATAATTAGAATGGATGAGCAATGAGGTTCTACTGTATGGCTCAGGGAAGCATGGCCAATCTCTTGGGATAGAACATGATGGTGGATGATATGGAAAAGAATGTGTATATATGTATGATTGGTCACTTGGCTATACAGCAGAAATTGGCACAATATTGTAGATCAACTATAATAATACAAAAGATAGGGGGAAAAAACTTATTTAGAGCTGCTGCTAGCATATGCCATGTGATTTCTAAGAATTATGGGGGAAAAAAATCACCTCTCTGGAAAGACCCAGTGGAAAAAGGATGCAATTGCCCCAGCTGAATGTGGGGCTGGATCACAGACTGAATTTCCCCACTAGCTCACCCCCTCTAGACATCCTGATCATAAAACTTACTTTTTTTCCAATTTACCAAGTAGGTACAGACACATAAATTGTTGGCTGTGAAGTAAATCTCCATATTTTACATCCAATTTTTTCACTAAAACCTTTTAAAGATGTCCATCTGAGAGATTAAAAAAAAGAAGCTGCTTCATAATGTGTGTATGTGTGGAGGTGGCTGGGCTTTCCTAACACAGGAAAGCCAGTGAAATCTCAAATTTGAAAGAAATATAACCAACTTTTGATAAGATCTTAAATCTGCAATTCTTTTTTTTTCTTTTTTTCTTTTTTTGCTTTTTAGGGCCACACCCAAGGCATATGGAGGTTCCCAGACTAGGGGTCAAATCGGAGCTGTAGCCACCACCTTACGCCACAGCCATGCGGGATCCAAGCCACGTCTGTAACCTACACCACAACTCAGGGCAACACCAGATCCTTAACCCACTGAGCAAGGCCAGGGATCAAACCTGCATCCTCATGGATGTTAGATTCGTTAACCACTGAGCCATGATGGGAACTCCAAATTCTGCAATTCAAATGAGCAACAACCTATGAATTAAAAATAGCAAGAATGAAAAAGAAAGGCACAATCAACTTTAAAAAATTGAAAAAAGAAAAAAAAAAGAATAGTAAGGATGCTTTGATTTTCAGGATCTTCTGCCAAAGACCAAAAGATTCAGAGAATAGACTGAACTGAGCTTAAAAGTATCTGGTTTTTAATTAAGCCTCTAAAATACTAGAACATGACAAGCTGTTGTTCTCTTAGATAAATCTAAGATCCAGCTTTCTCAACAGCTGTTAAAGGAAGGTGGTTAAAATCACTATTAATTAATTGATTGCAAGCCTAAAGAGGAATGAAAACAAATAGGTGAGAGACTGATTCGGAATGTGACAGAAAGCAGCAGAGAGCACACTGCCTACAAGCCCCTCAATGGTCTCAGAGGTAATGGAGCTGAATGTTCAAAAATCCATGGCTGAGGAGGCTCCAAAATTCTAAAAGCAAGTCTTCATAAAACATAGTACATTGCTTCCCTGATTTACACCCTATGTAGGAATGCATCCGATGCCTGGGTAAGGAGACAACCTTGCAGCTTTCCATTCCATCCCATGCTATAACTGCAACATAAAAATTCAACTGCCAGACTAGCTTTAGCATAGATGCTGTAACTGAAACAGTGCTGCATAAACTGGATTTTTATATGTTCTGAACTGTTCTGTTCTGCTCTTCCTTCCTCTGTCATGATGTCCTCCAAATTTAAATAAAATACAATTTTAGACATTTATTTTACAAAAAGACTTGCAGTTTCTCAGAATAAGAGAATAAGAATAATGGTTTTCTCAGAATAAGAGAAAACCATTCTGTATTTCGATGCACCATTTTTACTGACTGGGAAACCAAATAACAGCCCTGTACTTATCTCTTAAGAAACTTCATCTAGAGACTGTAGCCCTTCAAGAAACATTGCTGGTTGAGGTTAGAAAGAAATCACATCCTTAACTGTTCTTATCAAGGGATTTTCTTTTGGTATCTGACTTTTCTGTGCACATTCGATGTGAGATTTATTTACTCAACAGCATTTTGAATAGATTTGGTAAGAATAAAAAAGTAAGCAGGATGTTTATACTGGTTAAATCCCAATCATTTTCTATGAAAGATTCTCTTAGCATTGTTTAAGGTCTTTATACTCTTTTTTTGTCAAATTGAAATACAGCTGATTTATGATGTTATATTCATTTCTGCTGTACAGCAAATTGATTCAGTTATGTAAGATTCTTTTAAAATTTTAATCCATCTACTGTTGACATTTACGCTTTGAGTATAGATTCCATTCTCTTTGATATCTCTTCCCTTCCTTGTAGTACTTTGAGACCTTACAACACAGTGAAATATAGCTTTCCTTGCCTACCTCTACATCCTGCCATTATTTGGATAGTCACTGTGCTAAAACCTATTCATGTGCTTCTTTCCCCCAAAACCTTTTCACTTCAAATCCTAATCCATAAGTTAAAACTAAGTTCACAGCCCTTCAGGCCACACAATGCTTGGACAGCCAGTCTGGGTGCTGGTTCTGTTTCTCAAAGTGTTGGAGACACACTTTACATAGCTTGTACCTACTCCCTGTGAAACAGTTGCCATGGGGACTGAAAAGAGCACATCCTCAGAAACACTGGGACCAATAAATACAGGAGATTAAGAGTGCCTTTGAGAGGCTAGGAAGGGGAAGTTATAACCCAAAAATAAAGTATTAAAATTTTACCGGGAAACCTATAGTCTCTGTGAGGAGGTCTGGATACAGAGCAGGGTAAATGAGTTGAAAGGGAGGAGGAACTGTATGGACACTTGCTCTCTGTTTGGAATCTACGAGTATAGCCCATCACTGCTCCTTAGAGGAAACAAAGGTACCCCGCTCTGTGTCTAGAGCAACATAACCACACTTCAGCTAGCAGACCCTCTCAAGTGAAACTTCTTCTTAACAAAGGAGACCATTAAGACCAAAACCAACCCCATCCCCCCCAAAAAATCATTATTTATGAGACATGATCTTGGCTTTCACCTTTGGCCTCAGGATACACATCACATCAGGATGAAAGTGCAAATATCTGTCACTGAGCGCAGGGTCAATGCTTTAAGTCTAATTTCCGTTTAAAAAAATAAATTGTACATGTTCAGCTGCTTATTAAACCAAACACTCTTGAAGCATTGTTACTAAGTGTTCATGATTGTTATTCTGCATGCCTGATGAATGAATGAAGGCACAAATTACCTTTTCCAAAAGCTATCATGATTCATTCATAATGGCAAAAAATGAAAACTGGTAACAAAATAGCACCACTCACAGAGAGCACGCTCTGTAATAATGCCACACTAAGGGTTAACACAGGAGTTTGTGCAATCCCCACAATCACCTGGTAAGGCAGCACCATGGCTAGCTCCGTTTTTCGGACCATTAAGGCTCAAGAGGTTAAGTCAGCTGCCCATAATGAAAGGGCAGAGCCGTGATTACAACCGAGGTCTGTATGATGCCAGAGCCCCAGCCATAAGCCTCACAAAATCTTGAGAATATAAAAATAAAACTTCTCCTTAGAAAAGCAATCACAAATAGTGCTTTTAAAACTCTAGATGTTTGCATGTCATTACTAAATTCTCTACTATTTAATCTACTTTCAAGGGATTTGAGGCAAATTCCTACTTATAGGCTACATGCAGAAAGATACACATAGGTATATATGCAATCCTAGCTACCCATTTCTACAATGAATGGATGGGGAAATGAATGGTGCAAACCTGAGGACTGAGGCCTTGCTAAAGGGTGGTCCAGCCAGCAAGTCACAGCAAATGACATAGCCTCCTTAGTGTTGACCAAGTCACCTTTCCTCCCACAAAAAAATGAAGTGCAAAGGCACTAATTGCCCAAGCTGGGAGTCAATTCATTTGGATCCAAACCAGCACAGATTAATGCTGTTGGTTAGCTTCTCCCTGTCTCAATTTCCTTATCTTCAACAAAGGGAAAAGCTAATGATCATAGTCCTTTCCTAAAAAAGTTGTAAATGAGAGAGTCCTACAAATCATCTTCCTTTCATTGTTCCAGTTCAAAGCAGTCAAAGGAAGGAGAAGAGTTTTTGATGGCAAGGAAATGCTATGAACATAATCATTGAGTAAAAGCAGGAAGGCTTGTTTTCCACAACCACTCCTTCAAAAGCAAATACTCCAATGACAACAGCTCAATCTGAGGAATGCTTCTTGATGCACTGAAACATTACATTACTGCTCTCCAAGGATTTAACAGCCCAGAAGTAGAAGGGCAAGGCAAGAGTGAAAGAGGTTCCTAGAATAATTCTGTCACTGATGCTGAAGGAGAGTTAAGGCACTTATTAGGTGTTCCTTTGGAAGATGTTAGGAAAGATTATTAAGAGTAACAACAAAGGAAGACCAGATGCATTGGCTCCTGTGAGCGAAAGCCCCAGGCAAGTCCTGAGCCTGTTAGAAAGGCTGAGACAGCCAGGTCAATGGAGGGTCAATTTGTATCCAGAGCCAATAAGTAGATAATAACATGAATATATGGTTTATATTTGCCATCATAGTCTGGGGTTTCTAGGTAAGTTTGGTTTATTAGAACAAGGGTGTGACAATCTCTAAGGAAACCAAGGTTTGTGGACAAATAGCACAACTTGTAAAAGATCCATTTCCTTCCCTGAATATCCATGCATTTTTCAATGGCTTTTATTTTTATAACTAGGAATGTTCTCTTAATAATGTGTCATTTATTAGCTCTTAAAGACATGTGCTTTACAAGCAATCTGTTATCTCTCCTTCATTAGTCTCTTAATCATATTCTCTTGTTTTGGAGACTTTGGCATTGAACTATATTGGAAACTGTTAAGTTTGTAATAAACAATTAGGTCAATTCTACTTCCAAATGATTGCTTTGGATAGCCCAAGACAAAAAACAGAACTAGAAATGTATTTGCTATCACTAACCTCAGTGACAGGGCATCTAATATAATCATTTAGGATAATTGAAGTAGAAATTCTACAATGAGAAGGTAACAAAGAACAGTGTGTAAATTGACTTTTTCAAGTATGTCCTTCCCCCAGTACACATATTTGGTGGCTCCCATTAATTTTAATGGACATAACTTGCTCATCTATCAGTTGAAGGATTTCACCTGCATCTGTGCAAAACTGGCTGCATAAGAAAAAAGATGCCCACAAAGAAAAACTGAGACAGCTGTGAAGATTGCCTGGATAATAAAGTCCAAAGACCCATTACAGTTAATTAAATATAAGATGTTGCATAGGATAATGAAGTATTATGAAGTTAAGCAAAGTGATTTTTTTTTAAAGAAAGTACCTAAGAAAATAATGCTGAAGTCAAGCCATGTGTATCCTTGACCACTTTCCCACTCAAAATCGAGTGTTCCCACCTACAAACTGTGAGCTAACGATAGAGAATACATCTTATTCCCCCTAGCGCTGTGCACAGCATGGATGTGCCACACAAAAGTCACTTGGCAGATAACCTGTCGAGTTGAAATGGACCATCCGTTGTTTCCTAAATGCTCTCCAGACTTTCATACCTCCAGACCTCAGCTCACATTGATCCCTCTGCCTGCAACATCCTCTCACACGTCCTGCCCCAATTCTTCCATTGCTAAATCTCAAGCCAATTCTTAAAGACCCTACCAAATGCCAGTTCTTCTTCTGAATGCTGATAGATCAGCAGAGTCTCAAAATCCCATTACACTCTTAAAACCTATTAAAGAACTCCAACTCCAAGGGGTTTTGTTCAAATGAATTATATCAATCAACATATATCATATTAGAAATTAAAACAAACTTTTTAACATTAATTTATTAAAACTAATAAACTCATTACACATTAGCAGAACATATTTTTACAAAAAATATATTTTCCCCTCAAATCATGAATAAATTGGCATTGTTTCACATTTCACAAATCTCTGTAATGTCTGGCTTAACAGAAGATTGACACCTGGATTCTTACATCTGCTTTGCAGTTAATAGGTTACAATAGGAGTTTCCACTGTGGCACAATGGAATTGGTGGCATCTCTGCAGTGTTTCGACATAGATTCAATCCCCGGCCCCACACAGTGGGTTAAGGATCCAATGTTGCAGCAGAGTAGGTCGCAACTGTGGCTCAGATTTGATCCCTGCCCAGGGAATTCCATATGCTGCGGGGCCTCCATAAAAGAAAGAAAATAGGAGTTTCCGTCGTGGCGCAGTGGTTAACAAATCCAACTAGGAACCATGAGGTTGCGGGTTCGGTCCCTGCCCTTGCTCAGTGGGTTAACGATCTGGCATTGCCGAGAACTGTGGTGTAGGTTGCAGACGCGGCTCGGATCCTGCGCTGCTGTGGCTCTGGCGTAGGCTGGCGGCTATATCTCCGATTCGACCCCTAGCCTGGGAACCTCCATATGCCGCGTGAGCGGCCCAGGAAATGGCAAAAAGACAAAAAAAAATAGGTTTATATACACACATACATACATATATGCCACATGTACATACATATATACTTACACATATGTACATATATGTGTATACATACATACACATGTATGTATATATGTATGTACATGTAGCATGCAGAAGTTCCCAGGCCAAGGATAAAGCCTTCACCACAGCAGTAACCACAGCCACAGCAGTGGCAATGATGGGCCCTTAACCCACTGTGCCACTAGGGAACTCTACAATATATTACCTTGATTAAAACATTTGAATAAAAAGCAGCCTCACATAAATATGTAGTTGGAGAAGAGAAGAGTATTTTGGCAGCTTTTTAGATAGTTGTGGATATAATTTTTGACACTATACCAACTGTAGAAGTCATCATTTCTTTCTTTCTTTTGTCTTTTTAGGGCCGCACCCATGGCATATGGAGGTTCCTAGACTAGGGGTCTAATTGGAGCTGTAGCTGCCAGCCTATGCCACAGCAACACCAGATCCGAGCCGCATCTGCAAACTACACCACAGCTCAGGGCAACACCGGATCCTTAACCCACTGAGCGAGGCCAGGGATCAAACCTGCAAACCTCATAGTCAGATTCGTTTCCACTGTGCCATGACAGGAACTCCACAAGACATCATTTCTTAAACATTAGTTGCGAAGTGGAATCTGAAGCAATATTCATGAACTTGTCATACTATTACATTATTGCACTTTGAATAAATCTTTTTACTCATGCATTATTATTATTTTTTTTTACTTTCTCAGAATTTTCCAACTGATTTTCCTGATTTGGGGGGCATATAATGTTAATATACAAAAATCATGCAGTTTTAAAATATCATGTATTGGTTATTTGGAGGATACTGAGTTAAAAGGATCTTCCAAATGTCACATTTGATCATACAGTATTTTTAAAAATATTAATATCACTTCCAATTTCTTTCTTTTTTCTTTTTTTTGGCTGCACTTGCAGCATATAGGAAGTTCTCAGGCCAGGGATTGAACCCCTGCCCCAGCAGCAACGTGAGCCTCTGCAGAGACAATGCCAGATCCTTAACCCCCTGCACCACAACAGGAACTCCAATACACTTCCAATTTAATCATAAAAGCCTTCAACTATTGGGAAGCTGTCAAGCTCATGGTAGAAAATAATTTTCCAAAATTCCAATTTTCACTTGAAAGCTTAAGTATTATCACTGACAACAAACACTGTCAGTTGTTTTCTTTGAATTGATAAGCTTGATTAATTTGAGAAAATGTCTGTCCAATATTCAAGTCTGAATAATTACTTCAGCTGTCAATCATTCCTTCCAGTAAAACCACGGTGCCATAAGAAAAGCAACTTAGCTCACAACAAAAACAATTTTTCAAGATGACCATTGTAAGTCAGTATTTCATAGGAACTCCCATTTCATCACATAGGATATTAAAAACACATGTATTCAAGGATCAAGGAACAAGATTTCATAACATATTTTTACTGCTTATTCAAAGAAGTTCTTAAGTGACACTGGCATTTTGTTTCACTGTGATCATGTGGCAGTTAAGGAACACGGTGACTTCCGGCATAGTTGGGAGGCACTGTCTTAATTTCTACTAAGGTGCCAAGGGTTTTATCCACTATTGCTTTAGTTCCATCACTGGATCAAGTTGGAAAACCAGCAAAAGAGGCAAATAACATTTTAGCATTATTTTGAGATTGCTTTAACCACATAAATCCCATAAAAGAATTTTCGGGAAACCCAGGAGCCTGTGGCCACATTTAAAAAAAAAAAATGCTATGATGGAGCAAAACAGGCTTCAATAACTTCCCTTAAGCAAATTACTTAATCTTATCTATAAAGTGAGGATAAGAACTCCTGGCACATTGGATTATTGTGAGAATGATAGTAAGGAATTCCTGTTGTAGCTCAGCGGGTTAAGAACCCAACACAGGGTCTATGAGGATACGGGTTTGATCCCTGGCCTTGCTCAATCGATTTCAGATCCAGCATTGCCACAAACTGCAGCGTAGGTCACAGATGCTCAAATCTGGTGTTGCCTTGGCTGTGATGTAGGCCTGCAGCTGTAGTTCCAATTTGAACCCTAGCCTGGAACTTCCATATGCAGCAGGTGCAGCTATAAAAAAGAAAAATATATACTGTAATGTACATAAAACACCCTATAATGTCTGTCACCCAGTCAGCACTATATTAATTTTTTTTTGTCCTTTCAGTTCCCTGGTACTCGCTTTGTACTCCACAGTACTAATTATGACTACATTTATATAATGGCTTATAAAAGTCCCATCTTTTGTTTTTTTCCCTTTAGATTGTAAACTCTTTTACTGTACTTTACACAAATTTTGTATCCTACATAGAGGGTCATTGGACATTTTGAGAATCTTATGTACCAATAAGGCTTACTTCCTCCCAAAATTGTACATACACACACACAGATGCTCAATTTTGCATGCATCTTGAAGTCCCCTTGAAGTGGCTCTCTGGTTTTCCAAGGAAGAGTTTTCCAAAGCTGATCCTTAAAATATCTGCTTTCAAATCAACCTACAACATTATTAAAATAACAATTCCCAGGACCTCCCAGAGATACAAAGTCATGATCTCTGTTGGTCAAGGTAAGAACTTACATTTTAATAGTACTTCAGGAGGGTCCTATACACTTTCAAGCTGGATCTCTAAGGGAATCCATGGAGCCTGGGTTAAGAAACCCTACTCCATACTACCTACTACATGATTGATACTCACCAATTACAAATAAGCCTGACAGGCACAGGACTCTGGAAGTCAATAAAATGGCCAGAGGATGACTAAAACTTAGAAAGGCGTACCCAGTGGCCATTTACTCCAAACTATCACTGATCACAGTTACTTGGGAATTATTTCGTTTTTTAAAAAAATTGTTCAGTTTCTTTTAGGATTCAGAAAACATGGAGTCTGAGCATTCTAGTTAAAGGGTTTCCACCAATAAGTATGATCATCAAGCCAGGATTAAGAATTACTTTGTGCTCTTCTGAAAGCACCAAGTCTGCTTTGCTAAAAAACATGAGAGAGAACTACCTCTACTGGTTTAGTTGATCTAGAATTTAAATGTACAATAAATCCAGGACTCAATTTCCTTGTCAAGTTTTTTTTTTCCTTTTGCATTTGTAAATCCTAAGGTCAGTCTAGACTAGTGACTCTCAAATTTCCTTTTCTGCACATTAAATACCTAGACCAGACCCCAATCGAATTAAACCATCTCAAGGAATGCATGCAGGCATTACTATTTATTCAAAACTCCTTAAATGAGCAAATGTGCAGCCAAGTTTGAAATCTATGGCTTCATAAAGTACTGTCAGAACTAGAAGGGATGGAAATGTATTTCTCACCTTCTCCCACCAAGTCTGGCCAGAATAAGACCTTCTTCCTGTTATTGTGCGTATAAAATAGAAAGGAGAGTTGAAGGTTAGGGAAAGGTGAGTGAAAAAAAGGTGAAGCTAGGGAAAAGTGGATGGATCATGACTAATATCCACTACTTTGTGAGTGCCTAGTATGTGCCATACATACACAAACACAGTCTTTTTCTGAACCATATAAGATTATATTGCAATGACGCTTTATTCGCAAATACTTTAGGTATGTTTCTTTAAAAAATGGGCTACACACCTATCAGAATGTCCAAAACACTGACAATAACAAATGCTGCTAAGAATGTGGAGCAACAGAAAATTCTCTTATTGCTTGTGGGAATGTAAATGGTACAGTCACTTTGGAAGAGAGTTTCTTGCAAAGTTAAACACATTCTTACCATACAATCCAGCAATTGTACTGCTTAGTATTTACTTAAAGGAGTTGAACAAGTATGTATAAACAGAAACTTACACATAGATATTTAAAGCAGCTTTATTCATGATGGCCAAAACTTGGGTGCAATCAAGATGTCCTTTAGTAGGTGGGTGGATAAATTAACTTTGGTACATCCAAACAATGGAATATGATTCAGTGCTAAAAAGAAATGAGCTATTGAGCCATGAAAATATATGGAACAACCTTAAATGCATATTATTAAGTGAAAGAAGCCAATCTGAAAAGACTATTCACTGCATGATTCCAACTATATGACCTTCTGGAAAAGGCAAAACTACAGGGAAGTGAAAATATCCAAACACCAAGAGTGGACCCTAATATAGTATATAAAACTTTGGATGAAAAAAATGTTTAAACGTAGAGTCTTTGACTGTAACCAATGTACCACTGTAGTGTGGGTTGTCTACAGTAAAAAAAAAAAAGGGGGGGTGTACATGTGTAGGGATAGGAAGTATATGGGGATTCTGTATTTTCTGCTCAATTTTTCTGTAAACATACAACTGTTCTAAAAAATAAATTTTTAAAGGGCCAGGGCATTCTTCTATTTAATGATAGTTCAATTATCAAAATCAAGAACTTCTTCACCCATATCTATTATCTATAGAATCTAGTCAAATTTCACTCATTAGTATACTAATGTCCTTGATAGCAAGAGAAAAAGTTTTTCCCCATCCAGGATCATACATTACATTTAGTTATCATATATCTTTATCTTTCTCAATCCTTGTCTTCGATGCCTTGGAATACAAGAAATGTATAGATCTTAAATTTGGTTGGTCTGATGTTTCCTCATGAGTAGATTTAGGCTATGCATTGTGGGGATCAATGTTATGTCCTTCTCAGTGCATGGTAACAAGAGGCACGTGGCATCTAAACATTATTAGTGGTGTATACTCTGATCACCTAGTTCAAGTGCTTCCTGCCAGTGCAAACCAATTTTTTTCTCTTTGTAATTAATAAATATCTTCCAGGGAGGTACTCTGAGGCAATATGAATGTCCTATTTCTTGCCAAGTTTTCACATGCTAGTTTTAAGTTTTCTTGATTTTTTTTTGTTACTTTTTAGGGCCACACCCATGACATATGGAAGTTCCAGGCTAAGGGTCAAATTGGCCTATAACATAGCCACAGCAACTCCGGATCCAAGCCATGTCTACGACCTACACCACAGCTCACAGCATTGCCAGATCCTTAACCCACTGAGTGAGACCAGGGATCTAACTCTCATCTTCTTGGATCCTGTTAGGGTTCATTAGCTGCTGAACCACAAAGGTAACTCCCCTTTCTTTATTCTTGACTGAAAATATTACTGATGGTTTCCAGATGATGATGTGTCTACTTTTCAATGTCTTTTAAATTTTCTTTTTTTGTACAGTAACATCAAATGTTTCTGTAATTCTGAAAGTGACATAACATTAACAAAACAGTAGCATTGCTGAATTGCATTCTCAGAGCTGATCATATTATCAGTCTACTTGGGTTGGTGTCATTTCAGTATATTCTAGTGCTTCCATCAAACAGATACCTGGAAAATTCCTATATGGCATATCCCTTCTGAATTAACCAGATTTCAACTGATGTTTGACATAGTAAACTCCCTGAATTTTCCTGAGTTTCATATCTCAGAAAAATAGTGGATTCCTGAGGACCTTTAAATGGTATTTGGTCCCCAGAAAGTCTTTAGATTAGCCACAACTATCCTTTCTGAGGTTCAATTTATTATACTTCATTTTATTGCACTTTGCAGATACTGAAATTTTTTTTTTTAACAAATTGAAGGTTGGTGACAACCCTGCATCAAGCAGGTCTTATCAGCACCATTTTTTCCAATAGCATTTTCTCATTTGATGACTGTAATATTTTGGTAATTCTTGCAGTATTTCAAACTTTTTCATAATTGTTATATTTGTTATGGTGATCTATGACCTTTGATGTTATTATTGTCATTGTCCAGGGGCACCACAAACTGCACCCATATAAGATGGTGAACTTAATTGATAAACATTGTGTGTTCTGACTGTTCCACTGACCCGCTCAGTCTCCTTGGGCCTCCCTATTCCCTGAGGCAACAATATTGAAATTAGACCAATTAATAATCCTACAATAACCTCTAAGTGTTCAAGGGAAGAGTCACACATCTCACTTTAAATAAAAAGCTAGAAATGATTAAGCTTAATGAGAAAGGCAGGTCAGAAGCTGAGATAAGCTGAAAGCTAGGCCTTGTGTGCCCAAGAGTTAGCCAAGGTGTGGATGCAAAGGAAAAGTTCTTGAAGGAAATCAAAAGTGCTACTCCAGAAACACCTGAATGATAAGAAAGCAAAACAGCCTTATTGCTGATATGGAGAAAGTTTTCATGATCTGACTAGATCAACCAGCCACAATATCCCCTTAATCCAAGATCTAATCCAGAGCAAGGTCCTAACTCTCTTCAATTCCATGACGGCTGAAAGAAGAAAGGAAGCTGCCTAGGAAAACTTTAAAGTGGACAGAAGTTGGTTCATGAAGTTTAAGGAAAGAAGACCTAACAAAGTCTTAAACACATAAAAGTGCCAGGTGAAGCAGCAAGTGCTAATAAGCAAGCTTCAGCAAGTCATCCAGAAGTTCTAAATAAAATAATTAACAGAGGTGGCTACACTAAACAGATTTTCAGTGAAGATAAAACAGCCTTACTCTGGAAGAAAATGCCATCTAGGACTTTCATAGCTATATAGGAGAAGTCAATCTCTGGCCTCAAAACTTCAAAAACTCTCTCATTAGGGCTTAATACAGCTGTTAACTTCAAGTTGAAGCCAAGGCTAATTTACCATCCCCTTAACCCCAGTATCTTTAATAATTATGCTAAAATTGCCATGGGGGAGGGGAAGGGAGCAGGATGGATTGGGAACTTGAGGTTAACAGAGCAGACTATTGCCTTTGGAATGGAAAAGCAATGAGATTTTGCTGTGTAGCACTGGGAACTATTTATCTAGTCACTTATGATGGAGCATGATGTGAGAAAAAATGTATACATGTATGTGTAACTGGGTCACCATGCTATACAGTAGTAAATTTACAGAAAGTGTAAACCAGCTATAATGAAAAAAATATTAAAAATAAAATTGTTCCCATGTGGCTCAGCAGTAATGAACCTGACTATCATCCATGAGGAATGCAGGTTTGATCCCTGGCTTCACTCAGTGGGTTAAGGATCAGGCATTGCCTTGAGCTGTGGTGTAGGCTGGCTTGGATCTGGCATTGCTATGGCTCTGGCATATGCTGGCAGCTGCAGCTCCAATTCGACCCCTAGCCTAGGAACTTCGATATGCTGTGGGTGTGGCCCTAAAAAAAATTAGGCTAAATCTCTTCCACCTGTGCTCTATAAATGGCACAACAAAGCCTGGTGACAGAGAGCACATATGTTTCCAACATGGTTTATTGAATATTTTAAACCCATTGTTGAGATCTACTGCTCAGAAAAAAGATTCCTTTCACAATATTATTGCTCATCGCCAATGTACCTGCTCATGTAAGAACTCTGATGGATGTGTACAATGAGATTCATGTTGTTTTCATACCTGCTAACACAACATCCATTCTGCAGCCCATGAATCAAGGAGTCATTTTGATTTTCAAGTCTTATTATTTAGGAAACACATTTCCTAAGGTTATAGCTTCCATAGATAGTAATTCCTCTGATGTTTATCTGGGCAAAGCAAGTTGAATACCTTCTGGAAAGGAGTTAACATTATAGAAGCCATAAGAACATTGAAAGAAGTCAAAATATCAACATTAGCAGGTGTTTGAAAGAAGTGGATTCCAACCCTTGTGGATGACTTTGAAGGGCTCTAGACTTCAGTGGAAGAAATAATTACAAATATGGTGGAAACAGCAAGAAAACTAGAATTAGAGGTGGAGCCTGAAGATGTACCTGAATTTCTGCAATCTCATAATGAAATTTTAATGGATGAAAATGGCTTCATTTGAATGAACAAAGAAAGTGGTTTCGTGAGATGGAATGTACTCCTGGTGAAGATGCTGTGAACATTACTGAAATGACAACAAAAGATTTAGAATATTGCATAAATTTAGTAAAGCAGTGGCAGGGTTTGAGTAGACTGGCTCCAATTTTGAAAAATTCTATTGTGGGTAAAATGCTATCAAACAGCTCTACAGAGAAATCATTCATAACAAGAAGCTACAGAGAAATCATTCATAACAAGAAGAGCCAATCAATGCGACAAACCCCACCATTGTCTTACTTTAAGAAATTGAGATAATGAATTCCTCTTTACCAAAAATTGAATTACATTTAACTTTGTCTCTTTTTCATTTATTTCTTTATCTCTTCGTTTGATTAACAGACACTGTGTAAGGAACTGTGCTGGGTGTTGTTATGGAATCAAAAAAAGTTATGGCTCTCAAATTCAAAAAATTAAAATCTAGTTGGAAAGTTGAGACATAAACTATTGAGAATTATATCACATACAAGATTTTACGTGATCTAGTATAAAATGGGTGCTATAAATGAGAACCCTTTTCACTTAAAAATGTGGTATATGAATCAGCAGCAATGGTAACCACTGGGAGCTTTTAAAAAATTCAGAACCTCAGGTTCCACACTTGCTGAATCAGAATCTGATATTTACAAGATTCCCACATGACTCCTAAGAACATTCATGTTTGAGAAGCACTAATCTAGAAGTGCAGAAGAGGAAACTCTGCAGAAGTTTTGGAGAATATGAGATTTTAGGTTCTGAATGGTCTGAGAAGCCAGAAAATAGCATTTTAGGTGGAGAGACAGGAACAAGATGGGAATGAGTTCAAATTGAGGAGTAAAGATGACCAGGGTGTGTGTGTGTTTTAGGGGGGTTGTCTAAAGCGTCTGCCACCACTTGTTGAGTCTTCCTTTGTAATCAACCTCTTTTATTTGGGGGAAAAAAAGTATTTTAGGAATAAGCCACAGCCAATAAATCATGGGTAAGCATGTAGAAGAATAGAGAACATGACAATTCATTCATGGTACTACTCATCTGACCCACAAGAAACCCTTTTCTACCCCACATTTTAAAAGACTTTCTCGAGTGTCAGCACTGGAGTTCCCATTGTGGCTCAGCAGTAATGAATGCAACTAGTATCCATGAGGATGCAGGTTTGATCTCTGGCCTCACACAGTGAGTTAAGGAGCTGCTGTTGTCGTGAGCTGTGGTGTAGGTTGCAGACATGGCTTGGATCTGGCATTGCTGTGGCTAAGGTGTAAGCCAGCAGCTACAGCTCTTATTTGACTCCAGCCTGGGAACTTTACATGCTGTAGTATAGCCCTAAAAAGACCAAAAACAAAACAAAACAAAACAAAAAAACAAACAAAAAGAGCATCAGCATCATAGAAACCCTAAGCTAAGCCTCATTAATAAGTTTAAAATTCAGACCCTTGCACTTGCTTTTCTGATACAGAGAATAACACTTAAGATTTAGTGAGTGACATCTGGTTAATTAAATATCTATTTCCTCTCGCCTGTTAAAGGGATCATAACACAGAAAGACAACATTGGGGGAATAATTAAAGTGCAACCAAAGAGCAAGACTAACCTTGTAACTCACTGTAATTAAAAATAAAATGAGAGCAATATGCTGAGAGAATTGCCTTCATCAGAATACCTGACTGGACATTTGAAACCTTATTCTGGAAGTCTCCATTTTGCTTTTCTCCATTTTTGTGTGCAACTAAAAATTCCACTTTCTGTAGACATCTTTTTGGTAAATATTTTTTACACCCAGCCTTCAGGAAAACTCACCTTTTAAAAGACCAGAAGGTACCTTCTACCTACTCCCACCAAAGCAAAATGACCCCATGTGTTACTAGTAAAGGGACAATAATGGGGGTCAGCCTGGAAAGGGCAGTGACCCCAAGCCTTGGAATCTTTCAAATAGCTGTAAACCAAGTTGCAAATGACAGCCTAAAAGTGACCTCTCAACAGAATAAATAGGAAAGATTAAGGTAAAATCTCCCCTATACATTAGTGACCATATACTCTGTTATTTTCTTTAAGGATTACCCTCCTTATATTTCCAAAATGACTATAGACCAAATACTAGAGAAAATATACCCTGAATATGTATCTCCAAAACTTTGTTGCCTTAGAGAAAGGACAAAAGTAGTTTTAGAGGGATTAGAAAGGTCTCACACCTTCAACCCAAATCAGAGGCTGTTACAGCTCTGCTTCAAAGTTCAATACACTATATTTGAGTCTGGATCCCCTCATTTTCTAAATATGTGGTACTAACAAACATTATTTATCCTCTTATAGAATCATTTCCCTCATCGTGATAATGATAGTTATGCTAATTGGGTCTATTTATTGTAAGATTAAATGAGAAAACATACGCTGAAATGTTTGCCTCCCAGAAATGACATCTATTGTTATTTCCTTCAGTTTAGTCAAGACTATGATAGAGTCTTAGGAGCTCAACTGTTCTCCTCTAAATTCCTATGTCAAATTTCCAACCATCAATCTCAGAATGTAGTTGTACTCAGAAACAAGGCCTTTAAAGAGGAAATTATGGTTAATCAAGGTCACACGAGTAGACTCTCATCCAATATGACCAGTGGTTTTATAAGAAGAAATAGCAGCAATATGCAGACACAGAGGAAAAGTCATATGAGGGCACAGCGAGCCCATCTGTGAGCCAGAGAGAGAGAACCCAGCAGAAACCAACACTGCCAACACCTTGATCTTGGACTTCCAGCCTCCAAAACTGTGAGCTCATCACCTTCTACTATTTAAGCCACCCAGTCTGTGGTGTTTTTATTATGGCAACTGTAGAAAACCAATATACAGTGTAGGAAAAAAGCCTCAGATCTCACCTCCTATCACCAAAACCAACAAGAGGTCACTTGCATTATTTATGTTGACATTCCAAGTAATGAAAAGAAACCTTCAAGAGTCATAGACATTTGTGTCATTATTTTGTTTTGTAATTAAACTGCATTTATCAATGGCCTGGAAATAAGCAGACAGACTTTAATCTGATTCAACAAGCTCCAAGGGTTTATGGATTGACACTTAACATCTCTGGACCAATGTTTCCTGAAAAAAATAGGATGAGAGAACCCAGGTCATAAGACTTTGAGTATCTACATTATGTCATTCACTGATAAAGTGGTGATTTACAGATATCCTCTGAAGAAAAGAAAGTTTGGCTTATTAAGGCATCCTCAACTCAGACTTGTTTCTGTCTGCAATTAGGTCTGAACTTCATTTCTTTAAATTTTATTTATTCTTCAAAGTTCATGACACACTCATAATGTCCATGGAGGCTTTCCCAGTACTGCCAACTCAGGACTCTGGCTTCTTCCTGGA
Organism: Phacochoerus africanus; assembly: GCF_016906955.1. Classification (NCBI taxonomy): domain Eukaryota; kingdom Metazoa; phylum Chordata; class Mammalia; order Artiodactyla; family Suidae; genus Phacochoerus; species Phacochoerus africanus. The sequence goes on along the minus strand of NC_062545.1, from coordinate 83,514,161 downwards.
AACTCCCATGGTGCATTGCTTTCATACCTCATTTCATCATCAAGCTCATCCTAGATCGTAGTTACTTTTGTCTTTGCCATGACCTTCTGTCACTCCCCAAAGCAGAGTGATGCACTGCTCATGAACTGCTTTTGTTGTATATGTAATTATAATTCCTTGAGCACAAGAAGTAGTTTTACTCCTTATGTGCCCTGAAGCACCCACCATGGCACTTTTCACACAGGAACATATAATCAGTAATGGTTGAATTGAACTGGATTAAATTAAAATCAAAGAACTTTCTGGAATTCCTGTTGTGGTGCAGTGGGTTAAGGATCTGGCATTGCCACAGCTGTGGCATAGGTCAAAGCTGCAGCTCAGATTTGATACCTGGCCTGGAAACTTCCATATGTCATGGGTGTGGCCAAGAAAAAAAAGTGAAAAGTTTTAACAAAAGTATTTCTTATGATGAGGATTTGTTGTATTGTAAATAAGTTTCTACTTCATTAAAAATGGCATATTGCCTTAAATCTAAAACTATAAGGAATAACATACGTGGGGGTTAGGAGGTATAATATCTAAGTAGATAAAAATATTAATAAAACATTTAAAAGAAATTGTTTTCTTCAGAATTTCTAAGAAAATGTTTAAGACTTACATTTCTCCTGTTTGATGACTCCAGTTGAAATAATGACTGTGCAAATGTTTTGTAAAATGTAAATCATTATGTAAACACTGTATTTCAGAAGTATTTAGTATTAATGTCATATAGATAATTTTCTTGATCTGCAACCATAAAATGGAGAGATTTCTCTGCTGAAGATATTCTATTTTTGTCCTTAGCCAATTTGACAGATTGATGGCACATCATAAGGAATATTTTATATCTTTTTTTAAACAAAGATGAACCATACCTTGTAAAAGATTCAGTTTTTAATATCTGGAAAGAGCACATCAGTATTTTTATTTTTGTAATGTTCATATGCTTTCCAAGGAGATGACTCCAAGATCAGTAACAGACACACAATCGCTCAGTCTGAAAAAGGCACGAGTTTTATCTGGTCAGTCAGTTCTTGGCTATCCATACCTTTGTAGCCAGTAAACCGATCTACTCTAAAAATCCACCATAGTAAGGGCTGGACTAGGTTTCAATAGTGTATCAAATGTTTCAAGAATATATCACAAAATAACCTTTGCTAAATTTCCCTACCTGATCCTCTAGCTTCTTCCTTTAATCCATTTCATTGGCTTGTATCTGATTTTACTTAATGCATCCAAGCATTTTCCTTCTCAAAGCCCTACCTCAGGGATATTTGTGTTTCCAAGTACCCCCTCTACCCTAAACACTGTAAGATGACAAAAACTATGCAATGCATGTGTCCCCAGCTGCAATGAATATTGTCTACCAGACAATACTGGAGGTAACTCCAAGATTTTGAAAGTTCGTGTTGCCACTTATAATTTCCTAGCTTATTCCACCAACCTGGAAATAGCTTGACTTGGATAAAGTGGTTGCCATTTACAGCAAAAAGCAGTGAGCACATTTTTAAAGCAAAGTTTTGTGGAATTATCTTATACCATCCTAGTCTCACCTTACACTCCATATTGTACCAGTGCTTTCTATTCATTGTGAAGTTCAGAGGTCTTCTTTGGTCTTTTCAGTTGTTTTCTCATACTTGTTTCATAAGTTCTCCATCTCTGTGCAATAAAAAGTAGCTTCCTATTCTGCCTCCAGTGGTTACAGCACCCAGAGCAAGGCTTACATTGGAAAACAGGATCAATTCTTCCAAAAGCACTGCAGGCCTTCTCAGAAGTACAGTCATTACTTTAGCTGCTTCCATCTAATGATATGGGACGTTTTTATAATATGTTGCATTAGCATTTTTCAAAAATCCCCAGTTTATTTTACTCCAGAAAGACGTTATTCTATTTCTGCATTCAAACAACACTTAATGCAAAAGTTCAGTATACCCCCAAACTTACTTACTTCATTTTATAATTTAATTCCCTAAATATTACTCACCTTGGTTTTTGTTACTCCCAAAGTGTAAAAGTTCATTGTGAAACTTTAGAAAATATCCTTTTATACAAAAAGTCTTTTTTCACAACCAAGTATAAGTAGAGTTAAAGCTTCCCAGGGACATTCTATTATATATAAAACCAAGATTTATACATCTGTAGTCTGAGTTTGGACATCTGGCTTAACTACATTATTTTAACTCTGGGGTTCTGCTATTATTGTCATTGTTATTGAACATTTTCTGGGACATTCATATATGCAATTAAAATATATGTGATGGAAGAATTTATAAGTGGTTGTTGAAGAATGATGACCTAATAGGAAAATAGGCACAGTCATTTCAGGAAAACTAGGAGGGGTGAGGTGAATTCCTGTCTTTAAAAAGTACAGTTGACCCTGGAACAACACTGGGTTGGAGCACTGACCCTCTACACAGTGAGAAAAAAGTAAAAATCCCACCCACATATAATGTATAGTCAGCCCTCCAGCCGGTTCTGCATTCTTGAATTTCAACCAACTGTGCATGGATCCTGTAATACTATGGTATTTACCATTGGGAAGAAAGAAAAAAAAAAAAACAGAAATGGCACTCCACAATTCAAACTCACATTGTTCAAAGAAAGGCCAACTGTTATAAAACTTTAAAGATGTTAAATATTAGGAAAGTCTACAATCCATTTCATTAACGATTAGAAGAATTAATAGGCTAGATTGTTTAGACTATCAATCCCAGCTGTTGGCTCCAAATGTGTTCACCCAGCTGAGGGTGTGACCACATCACATCGAAGGTCAGGTGTATACATCCCTGGATTCAAAGAGAGCTGGAAGTTCAGGGACAAGTGGATGGGAAATTCCCAAGTTCACCAGTAAGTTCCAGGAAAGTTCAAAATTAATCAGCAATACCAACTCCAAAAGAATAGATCTTATAGAAATGAGTTGTGGTAGATATTTTAAAAGATAGTGGTTAACTCAGACAGGGGTTAAACTTGATGATCATTATAAGGACCAAGAGCCTAAAGTTAGTTAATTTCTATCAGGGCTGCCCTAGCTCATTTCCTTTTCATCAGCTCTGCAAAATGCTTTTCTGTTTTCATTGTCCTCTAATCACCCTTCCTCCACAGCACTTCTCTAGCAAGATTTCCAGTGACATGCCAATGCCAGGGTGGCAAGAATAATCCATCCAGATGCAGGCACTAAAGTGGGCAAGTCTACTGAGATTAAAAAAATAAAACTGACTCAAAGTCAGTCTACTTTTTAATACCCCTATGAGTCACTGAGTCTAAACAATGTCAGTGACAAACAACTCCTCCCACCAAGAGAAAAATCTTTACTCAATGTTTTAAACAATTGCTGTGATTACAGTTGGCTTTCAGTATTACATACATGAGATTTAATTGAGCACATGATTAATTGCATATCCTTTTACAAATATTTTTACATGGAAGTTAATTCACTGAATTCCCAGTGATACAATCAACACTCCAAACGTGTTCATCAGGTGGGTAAATTTGTAACGATTCAATACTGTTCAAGCTCACTTCAGGAGCAGTTTCCACTCCCACTGCCTATGGTACTACACATACCCACATTTAAATACAAGCAGTCCTTGCTTTGCATGATACTGTGGGACTAAAAATGACCATGCCAACAGAAGCCAGGCAAAACAATCTTCACAATCAATGGGGAAAAGTACAATTCTTCTGTGACTTCTAAACTTTTTGGTTGAAACATTATAAAAACTACTACTGTAGATAAGTAGAGAAATGAAAAAAATAATAAAATTGGTCCTTATTTAGTACATTATAACTTAAGGCACAAGAAACAGCATGAATTAAAGGTGTTTTGTTTCTTCGTTAAGCAACATACCAATAGTAGTTTGAATGGCACTTGCCTTTTTGTCCTAGGTCTTATGATCTGGAATGAGCGTTTTTGTCTATGCCTTGACAAATTGTTAAACTTATTCCTAGGTTTAAATAAGCTTTCAACATTTTTTTCCTCTGCTTTTTCAATGTTGTGATCTCTAAGAATTTAATCTTTATATTTTTCATCACAGCCACTTACCTCATTAACATCAGTAAATTCACCTCCACTGAGGTCCTCTGGCTGCATTTCTAGAGTCTCAAACAATGCTGTGTCAACATCAACAAGGTCAGTTATTTCTCCTATAAACTTCGTTCCTGTTAGATTTGGATTTCACTTCCAGCATTATCACTTTCATTTTTTTTGCTACATTCATCACTGTTGGTCGATTTCCTCTTTTGACCATCCACTTCTGTAAAATGTCATGTGGATGATCACTGGGCAATAAGTACTCAACACAACTGTACACTTCACTGTGCATGAACCAAGAGATTCACAGGGACAAACACCCAGACTTTTACGGAAGTGTTGGGATTGGTCGCTGACCATGACCCACATCTGTTATTTATGCTGTGATAGGTGGGCTGAAGAGTCAGCCATATAAGTTTGTGCCTCACACAATTCCTTACAGTTAATAAACTAAACTAGCAACTGAAATTTGAGCCCTGTTGTTGAGGGGCCAATGTTATTTAACTAAGCTATGGTAACTGAAATTTGTGTCCATGGGAACCATGCAAAGCAAGGCCTGCCTATAGTAGATTCTCCATGATGATAGTATGGGGATTATAAAGACGGATAAACAGAACTTGTGTTACCTCAACTTTGTCATTCTGTGTTACCAGTTGATGTTTAGATTTGTATGTAATACTTTAGTATAAATAGTGCAAAAAAAAGCACTGTTTAGTAAGTGTAAATTTTAGTTCATACATGATTTTATAAAATACTTAATATGTAACAAATATTTGAATGTTTAAAAGTGAAATTTATTCTTTTTAGATTTTTAACTTTTAAAATACAAAGAATAAAAAAATTATTACTGAAAACAGCTGTCATATAAACAAGGAATGTGTTTAAAAAATGATACATTCTGTGTCAAATATGCTAGGCATGAAGTTGGAATTTTCCAAAAGGTGGATCTGATTTTATATTTCCTCTGATCAAAATTTTTTGGAGGCAGGATCAAGATGGCAGAGGAGTAAGATGTGATGTTCATCTTCTCCCACAAACATGACAGCAACAACCCCATTTACATGTACAAGAGTTCACACAGAACATTTACTGAATGCTGGCAGAAGACCTCAGACCCCCCAAAATGACAAAAAAAAAACCCTCCACATAACTAGGTAGAACAAAAGGAAAACAAAAAGAGACAGAACAGAAAAAAAGGAATCAGGATGGGACCAGCACTCCTGGGAGGGAGCTGTGAGAGAGGAAAGGAATGTGCAACTTGGGAGGACACCTAACTGATGGTGAGATCAGGCCACAGCCTTGAGACACTCAGGCAGGGGCTGGGCATTGAGAATCAAGGCTTCAGGGGTCAGTTCCAGGGAGAGGATTAGGGATGGTAGTGTGGAAACAGCCTGAAGGGCTAGGGAGTGAGTGGTACATACACTATGGGCTAGAGAGTGGAGCACCACAGCTAAGGGAACCTGGGAGGAGGACTGGGCCTGCAGGAGAACCAAGGTACCATTGTTGGAGATGGACAGAGAAGGAGGGGTGGGACAACCATATCTTTCTTTGTGCATGCAGGGGCTCTCAGGTGTCAGGGAACCTCTTGTGCAGGCTACAAGGGGTGGGTGCAAATCACTGCAGTCATCTCAGACTCCGGAGGCGGGCTCAGCCCTCCATCAATAGGGGTCCTGTGTATGGGCAACCCGCATAGCCCCAGTCACCTCAGGGGTCACAGCCCATGGGGGTAACCTGCAACCAAGCACCAACCATTTCCTTCGTTTCCCTGGGAATGCCTTTACCATTGCCAAGGGCTCTGGGTGCCACCCCCAACTCCATGAGGATCATTGCCACTGCCCAGGATACCACAACCAGGAGTAGCCTGCACCCCCACCTCCCCATGGGTCCTCACCACTACCAAGGGCCCAGAAACTAGGCACTAAGCTACAGGTGCTGACCATCAACCCCACCTCCCTGGAAGCACTAACAGGCCATACACCTGCACATCCTCTATCAAGGGGATAATCTCCTGCACGTGCTGAGGAAAGAGAGACAGCAAGCATCCAAACCAAAAGCAGCCCTCATTACAAAAAAACAAAAAACAAAAAAAAAACACCAGAAAACGGTAAGCCCTCACAAGCTATCCAGGGACACTCCCAATATAAATAGCTCTCCAAAACTACAGTAAAAAATTGTTTTGCCTAAACTCACAGAATAAGAAAAGATATAAGCAAAATTAATAAGTATAGGAACCACTCCCAGTTAAAAGAAAAGAGAATTCCCCTAAAGGAGCAAACAATGAAACAGATCTCTGAAGTCAAATACACATGGAATTCAAAAAGGAAGTAATGAAAATACTGAAGGAATTAAGAACAGATATCAACAGTAATGCGGATTATTTCAAATAAGAACTAGAAACTATAAGGAACCAAGAAAAATTAGAAAGTTAATTTGTAGAGACAAAAGCTTAGTTAAAGGCATTGAACAGCAGAAGAAATAATGCAGAGGAAGAAATTAGTGGCTTGGAAGATAGAATAATGGAAATCACCAAATCATAAAGGTAGACAGAAAACCAAATGGGAAAAAAATGAAAGCAATATAAGAGATCTATGGGATAATGTAAAGTGGGCCAGTCTTTGCATAACAGGGATTCCAGAAGGAGAAAGAAAATAAAAGGAGATAGAAAATATATTTGAAGAAATTATGTTTGAAAACTTTCCAAATCTAAAGAAACATATTCAGATACAGGAAGCACAGAGGGTCCCAAACAAGTTGAAAAGCAAAGAGTTAATTATAAGGGAATCCCCATAAGGCTATCAGCTGGTTTTCCTACAGGAAAGCTCCAGGGCAGAAGAGAATGGTAATATATAGTCAAAGTTCTAAAAGGGAAAAAATCTCAGCAAGATTATTACCTAAAATAAAAAATTTCTCCAACAAAAACAAAAAGAATACAGTAATACTAAACCCATTCTAAAAGAAATATTGAAAGATCTCTCCTAAATAGGAAAGAAAGAAGATATAAGATGGAGGAAATCATAATTGCAAAGTTAATAAATAAGCCAGTATACAGATCAAAAGAAAAAAAAAACAACTGTGTGCGAAAGCAATGATAAACACAGGGAACAACAAAAGGATAAATATGAAGATGTAAAAAAGAACATCAAAATCATAAAATGTGGGAAGAGTGAGAAATGTAGACTCTTCTTTAGAAAGTGTCTGAGCCTATTTGAGCATTAGTCTAAAGCAAGCAGTTATAGGAAGGGGTTAATGTACCTGAAAAATGGCAACCACAAATCAAAATCAAACAATACACACAAAAACCAAAAGGAAAAGGATACAAGCATAAAATAAAATCATCCAACCAACAGAAGGGAAAGAAACAAAGACTCAATTGGAAAACAAGGTTTAAAATGGAAATAAATACATACCTATCAATAATTACCTTAAATGTCAATGAACTGAATATTCCAATCAAAAGACCAAGTGACTGACTGGATAAAAAAACAAGACCCTTCAATATGCTGCCCACAAGAGACTCACCTTAGGGCAAAGGACATATATAAATTGAAAATTGGATGGAAAAAGATATTTCATGCAAATGAAAATGACAGGAAAGTGGGAGTTACAATACTCATATGAGACAAAACAGACTTTAAAACAAAGGCTTTATGGTAAAGGACATTATTTAATGGTAAAAGTATCAATTCAAGAAGAGGATATTACACTTGTCATTACATATGCCCTAATACAGGAGACCCAAATACAAACACTAACAGATATAAAAGGAGAAATTGATGGAAATGCAATAACAGTAGGAGAATTTAACATTCCACTCACATCAATGGACAAACCCTCTAAAAAGAAAATCAATAAAGCAAAAGAGATCTGAAATGATACAATAGAACAGTTAGATATAATTTATAGTTTCAGGATACTACATCCAAAAAAAAAAAAACGCAATAAGAACAACAACAAAAAACCAGAATATACATTCTTTTCAAGTGCACATGGAATATACTCTAGTTTTGTGCTTCAGTTATGTGGCCACTCCTAACCTCAAGAAATTTAAGAGCATAGAAATTACTTCAAGCATTCTCTCTGACCACAATGGCATGAAACTAGAAATCAACCACAGGAAAGGAAATGAGAAAAAAGCAGGCTACATGTAGAACAAACAACATGCTACTAAAATATCAATGGTTGAATAAGGAAATCAAAAGGGAAATTAAATACCTCAAGACAAATGACAACAAGAAAACAACCATTGAAATCTATGGGATGCTGCAAACACAGTTCTTAGAAGTTCATGGTGATACAGGCCTTCCGCAAAAAATAAGAAAAATCTCAAAGCAACAATCTAACCTATAACCTATAAGAGTTAGAAAAAGAACAAACAAAACCTAAAGTCAGCAGAAAGGAGGAAATCATAAAGATCAGAGGAAATCAATAAAACAGAGATTCAAAACACAAAAAGAAAAAAAAAATCAATAAAACCAAGAGCTGGTTCTCTGAAAGTATAAACAAAATTGAAAAACCCCTGACCAGACTCATCAAGAAGAGAGAGAACCCAAAAAAACAAAAATAAGAAATGAACAAGGAGAAATCTCAATGGATACTACAGAAATACCAAAAAAAAAAGAGACACTGCTATGAACAAATATATGCCAAAAATTTGATAACCTAGAAAAAATGGACAACTTTTTAGAAACTTACACAGCCCACCAAAACTGAACCAAAAAGAAACAGATCATTTGAACAAACTCATCACTAGAAATGAAATTGAATATGTAATAAAAACATTCTCTACAGACAAAAGCCCAGGAGCAGATGGCTTCACAGGAAAATTCTACAAAAACATACAAAGAAGAATGTGTACCCATCCTTACACTTTTCCAAAAGGTTTAAGAAGAAAAAAACACTCCCAAAGACATTCTATGAAGCCACCATCGCCCTATTTCCAAAACCAGAAAAAGATACTACAAAAAAAGAAAATTATAGGCCAATATCTTTGATGAATATAGATGCAAAAATTCTCAACAAATTTTAGCCGAGCAAGTCCAACACATAAAAAAGATAATGCACCATGATCAAGAGGGATTCATTTCAAGTTCACAAGGATAGTTCGACATATGCAGATCAATCAACATCACACACCACATTAACAAAGAAAAGTAAACCACATGATTATCTCAATAGATGTAGAAAAAGCATTGACAAAGTTCAACATCAATTCATAATAAAAACTCTTTCCAAACTGGGTATAGAGGAAACATCTCAACATAATAAAAATCATTATGACAAATCCACAACCAATATATAATAATGCTCAGTGAAGAAAAACTGAGAAAGCCTTCCTGCTAAAATCTGGAACAAGACAAAGACACACCCACTCTCCTCACTTTTATTCAACAACACAGCATTGGAGGTCCTGGCCATAGCAATCAGAAAAACAAAAGAAATAAAAGGTATCAAAACTGGAAGAGAAGAGAGAAAATTGTCACTCTATGCAGATGACATGATATTATACGTAGAAAATCTAAGGACTTCACACAAAAACTACCTGAACTGGTCAAATTCAGCAAAGTAGTATGATACAAAATTAACATTGAACAATTAGTTGCATTTTCTATCTAACAATGAAATATTAGAAAATGAACATTAAAAAATACCTTTTAAAATAACACTCCCAAAAATTAAATACTTAGAAATAAACCTGACCAAGGAGGTGAAAAGACTTATACACTGAAAACTGTAAAACATTAATCAAGGAAAATAGGATTCAGAGAAATGGTAAGATATCTCATGCTCTGGATTGGAAGAATTAATGTTGTTAAAATGGCCATACTATCCATGATAATCTACAGATTTAATATGATCCCTGTCAAGTTACTTAACCATGATATTTTTCACAGAACTAGAATAATCCAAAAATTCATATGAAACTAAAGCAATTCTGAGGGGAAAAAATGAAGCAAGAGGAATAACTCTCCCAGACTTCAGAGAATATTACCAAGCTACAGTAATAAAGACAACGTGGTACTGGTACAGAAACAGATATACAGACCAATGGATCAGAATAGAGAACCCAGAAATAAACCCAAGACACCTAAGGTCAATTAATCTTCAACAAAGGAAGCTAGAACATAAAATGGGAAAAAGATAGTCTCTTCAGCAAGTAGTGCTGGAAAAACCGGACAGCTGCATGTAAATCAATGAAACTAGGACACACCCTCACACCATGCACAAAAATAAACTCAAAATGGTTTAAAGACTTAGACATAAGATATGACATCATAAAACTCTTAAAAGAGAACATAGCTAAAACATTCTCTGACATTAATTGTATAAATGTTTTCTTAGGTCAGTCTCCCAAGGCAATAGAAATAAAAACTAAAGCAGGTAGGTGGGGGGGGGACACATTCAAACTGGCAAGCTTTTGCACAGCAAAGGAAACCATTAAAAAAAAGAAAAGACAACTCAAAGAATGGGAGAAAATCTTTGCAAAGGATGCAAAGAACAAGGGCCTATTCTGCAATATCTGTGCCTACTTTGGGACCAGTGTTTCACAGAACACATTTGGAAAATTCTGCTCAATGAAATACAGCAAGTTGTGGCCAATGAGCAAAAAAAGAACTGGTACAATAGAGTTCTTAGCTCTCCATGCTATCTATTTATGCAGGGTTCCTGCTGCCCCAGGCAGCTGGCGCGCATAAGAGGTTCCACACTGCATCTAGCTCGTACCAGAAACACAAAGGCCTTCATCAAGAGGTGAAAAAACAATAGCCAAGTCACAGAAGCAAAAATGTCCATCCACAGAGGAAGGGATAAAGAGGATGTGGTACATATATACAATGGAATACTATGCAGCAATAACAAAGAATAATGGCTTTTACAGAAATGTGGATGGACATAGAAATTATCATATTAAATGAAGTTAGTGAAAAGGCAAAAATGTTATCACTTAAATGTGCAATCTAAAAAAAAAAAGACAAATGAACTTATTTGTAGAACAGAAACAGACTCAGACATTAAAAACAAATTTATGGTCACCAAAGGGGACAGGTGGTGGGGGGAGGGATGGACTAGGGGTTTGGGATTGCCATATGCACACTGAGGTATATGGAATGATTGACCAAGGGGGACCTGCTGTATAGCACAGAGAACTCTACCCAATATTCTGTGATCACCTATGTGGGAAAAGAATCTGTAAGAGAATGGATGTGTGTATATGTTTAACAGAATCACTTTTTTGTACAGCAGAAAGGATCACAACATTGTAAATCAACTATACTTCAATGAAACTTTAAAAAAATGAAAAAAGATGTAAAAATAATTGCTTTTAATTATAATTAAGATACCATGATATATATTTTTAAGTTTGAGCATGTATGAAAGATAATTTTTGCAAAGAGAACTCCTGTTGGTAACTCATACAGCAAGAAGACTCTCTCTTCTTAAGTAGAATCACTTGATTAGAATTTGGAGAAAGAGGAGTTCCTGCAGTGGCTTCACTGCTAACAAACCCAAATTGTTTGGGTATCCATGAGGAAGTAGGTTCAATCCCTGGCCTTGCTCAGTGGTTAAGGATCCGGTGTTGCCATGAGCTGTGGTGTAGGTGGCAGACAGTTCTTGGATCCTGTATTGCTGTGGCTGTGGTATAGGCCAGCAGCTACAGTTCCAATTCGAACCCTAGCCTGGGAATCTCCACAAGCCACAGGTGTGGTCCTAAAGAGACAAAAATTTGGAGGAAGAGAATAAGATTAATATTAGGTCATGTTCTTAATATGTTCTGCTTAAAGGAATTGTTGCAAACATCCTGCCCAAGAAAGGAAACTGCCTTTTTTTTAAGTAATTTTAGATATCAATTCAAACATGTAACTTATTTTTGCTGAATTCTTTAAGCACCTCTGTCAAGAAGGAAATCTTAATTAGATAAGTGAACCTCAGATATTTATAGTCCTTGGGGAATAAAGTTTACCAAAAAAAAAAAAAAAACAAAACACCTCAAGAGGGTTCCTTTAAGAAATGAACAAAGAAGGAAGAGCAGTTCCCAACCAGGAGAAGCAAGCTGGAGGAAAGAGCTGGCTTCTGAATGTTAATACCATCACTACAAATTAGTTTTAATATAAGTAATTAATCAACTTTTGTCACTTTTTGTGATACATGGTGAACATTCTGTGTGAGGTCTGTCCTTCACTGTACTACTTCAAGTTTAAAAGCCTGAGGCTTTTAGAACTTGCCTTATGACATTGGCAAGGCCCTTTTTATAGACTAATGAACATGCCAAGAATTTCAAGCTAACAAAAGAGACAAAGGTACCATTTTTCAGTTCGAGAACTTTTTCATGCCCACTTCAAGAACATTTAACACTTCGGTCCCCTCTGCTCAGATGCCAGCCAGCTCACTGGAGGGATCAGCTTTTCACTTCAACCTGAGTGCCATCCTTCCTAGGACCAGGGACAAGGGAAAATCCTGACATCACTTTATGCAAATTTCCCTTTGTGTAATCTCTCCTTCTAGAAACTTACAGTGGAATTATCAAGAAAAAATAAATCCACACTCACTGAGATTAAGTGTCTAAGCAAAGGGCCAGGCTGGATTGGAGAAAATCTCAGCCTTGATACCTCTGACAGCCCATCATACATTCTACACACAGATGTGGGGACCTGGAAGGCTGGGTCCTGGCTCTAATTTCTGCCTGCTACTAAACTGCCGCCTTTTCTATAAAAGCTTAAATTACTAGTATTGAATAATGTGCCCTCATAGGCTTCAACTTCTGTTCATGGCATGCTTACAAACAAGTGGATTTCCTGTTTCTTGAGCCTAACTAAGCAGGACAGAATCTCACTGTTGGGGGGATTTTAAAATTCAATTTATTAATATTTCCTTTACATATTTATGCAATAAAAGAAAAACAGAAAGGAGCAAAAATATCATCACCCATAATATGTAAGTATTAACATCTAAAATTTTTTCTTTTGACTTTTTTTGTAAAAGTATAGTCGATTTACAATGTTGTGCCAATCTCTGCTGTAAAGTGACCCAATCTTACATACTTATACATTCCTTTTCTTAATATACATCCCTTTTCGTATATTTTCCATCATGGTCTATCCCAAGAGATTGGATATAGTTCCCTGTGCTATACAGCAGGATCTCATTGCTTATCCATTCTGAATGTAATGGTTTCCGTCTACTAACCCCCAACTCCCAGACCAGACCACTCCCTCCCCCTCGCCCTCAGCAACCACAAGTCTGTTCTCTATGTCATTTCTTTCTATCTCTTTTCTCCCATAACTTGTGTTTCACCATTAAACTTCCAGGGAGAATGAGCATAATTGAGACTAAGTGAATTCTGACCAAATGTACTTACTGTGAGGTTCAACTGCCCTGTGAGACCTCACACCCCATAAGAGCCATTGGGTCACCCCATCAGTGTGGAAAGAGGACTCAGGGCCCAACAGGTGACACGATCTTGATTTTCCTCATGGTCAAGTGTGGCAGATGGAAGAGGTGAGGATTACTAATCAGAGAAGGTGAAGCTCAGCTACCAGCTTTCTCCTTCCTGCTCTTGAATTCCATTACTGCTTCTTTGCCCAGACACAGTCTTCCTCTCCTCACCCAGGGTGGTTTCCATTGCCAGTTGAGCATTCTCTGGGCACTCTGAAGGGCACTCTAGAGTTATGTGTTGCTTCAAAGCCAACCACTCAATTAGCCAACCCTCTGTCCTTGTGCTCAGCCCAGCCCGATGTCCACAGGCACGTGGGTCAAAAGGGAAGCTCTGTATAAACGAATTCTAAAATCCTTCATTCCTTCACAGCAAGCTCACAGAAATTTATCTTGTCACCAAGAGGAAAACATAAACCTTGCTGCTGTCACTGAGGTAGTGCCAGTGTGGCTGTCTTTAACAGCATTTCTCAAAAAGTTAAATTCTGTGTAAAAAAATAAAATTTCAGTCTTAACATAGACTTTAACATCAAATAGGCTGAAATTCTTCTTCAAGAGACTGACTTAAAAATGTACTGTGTGAACATGAGCAAGCGGTATCTGAAAGGAGAAAACTAAATGGTGAATAAATATGGGAACACAGGTTCCACCCTCAAGAATCAAAGGAATACCAAACAAAGCATATATGCTTTTGTTTATCTAACTAGAAAAGCGTTTTTAATTGCATACTTGGTGTCAGCATTGGCTAGGATATGCAGAGAGCTGCTGGTCATAAATATACAACTGGTGGGAGTAGTTTGATAAAAACAATTTCTCAAATAGAAATTTAGAAATTTGGAAATAACATACACACATATGCCCCAATACATAACCAAAATAAGTTTCAGAACAATTCCCAATGGTGGACCAAGAAGATGTGATACCAATTGCCCCCTTCAAACAGAGCCACTGGCAGTCCGATGCTGGCCTATGACTGCTTACATAAACAAAACCTGTGTCATGGAATTCCCTGGTGGCTCATTGGGCTAGGGATCTGGCTTTGTCACTGCTATAGCTCTGGTTACTGCCTGGGCATGGTTTCAATCCCTCACTGGGGAACTTTCAACATGCCATGGGTGTAGCCAAAAAATGAAAAAATAAAACATGTGTCAGATTTGATCAGGGGAAAAAAGTAGAAGCTATACAGAATCTGATCCAGTGATTCTATTTGTGATTCTAAGGATGTAATTAGTAATATACATAAAGACTTGTGTCCTCAGAGTTGATAAAAAACTGGAAAATATTCAGTAATAAGGAAGTTATAAAATATTGCACAGACCCTTAGCAGTATGCTCTGCAGCCATTAATAAGATATTGGAGGAAGGTTAGAAAACATGGGAAAAAAGCTAGTTACAAAGCAATACACAACATGTAAACACATTTTTGTAGAAAAATACATTCGTGGAAACACAAACATCTAGAAGACGGTCTGGAGAAGAGTCAACAGTGGTTATCTCAGAGTGAGGAGGAATGGAGTCAAGGTTAGAAGGGTGGCAGGTAGTTAAGTGGGAAGGTCTGTGATATGCTTGATGAACATTCTAACTCTGCTGCTGTGGGAACTGTAGCAACTTGTTGACAGATTCCTTATCTGTAAAATGGGGATAATGCAATTTTTTAGAGTTTGGGAAAGGATTAAACAAGATATTTTTATACAGAGTTTATATACAGAGTATAACACCTGATATAAATACTAGCTGATAAAATTGTAAAATTTTGTGTAATTTCCAGTTT
Source organism: Phacochoerus africanus (assembly GCF_016906955.1). Classification (NCBI taxonomy): domain Eukaryota; kingdom Metazoa; phylum Chordata; class Mammalia; order Artiodactyla; family Suidae; genus Phacochoerus; species Phacochoerus africanus. Next base: position 83,498,917 of record NC_062545.1, on the reverse strand, counting down.
TCTATGATGAAAATGTATTACTTTTATAATTAAATAATCATTGCAAAAAATTGTAAGTAAATACAGAATTCTAAGTAGTGATATGTATGCTTAATTACTCAGGAGGGCAGTATCCACAGTTTATTTTGAAATGCATCAAGAAGTAATATGGACTTGGAGTTCTTGTGGCTCAGCAGGTTAAGAATTTTACTAGTATCCATGAAGATGTGGATTCAATCCCTGGCCTCACTCAGTGGGTTAAAGGATCCAGCGTTGCTGCAAGCTGTGGTGCAGGTCACAGATGTGGCTTGGATCTGGTGTTACTATGGCTGTGGTATCAGCTGGCAGCTGCAGCTCTGATTCAACCCCTAGCCTGGGAACTTACATATGCCACAGGTATGGCCCTAAAAAGACAAAAGGAAGAAAAAAAAAGAAAAATGAAATAGAAATAAGGTGGAATAAACAAAATATGAAAGGAAAAAGAAATCTCAACTGATACTGCAGAAATACAAAAAACCTTAAGAGATACTATGAACAATTATATGCTGACAAATTTGAAAACCTAGAAGAAATGAACTTTTTAGAAACAGAGTCTATCAAAACTGAATCAAGAGGAAATAGATAATTTGAACAGACAAATCTTTAGAAATGAAATAGAATTATGTAATTAAAAAAAAAAAAAACCTCCCTACGAACAAAAGTGCAGGACCAGATGACTTCACAGGCAAATACTACCAAACATACAAAAAAGATACCTATTGTTTTCAAACTCTCCTAAAAGATTCAAAAAGAGGTAACACTTCCAAAGACATTCTATGAAGCCAACCTAATGCCAAAACCAAAGATACTACTAAACGAGAAAATTATAGGCTAATAGGTTTAATGGCTATAGATGCAAAATTTTCAACATAATTTTAGCCAACCAAATCCAACGAAACACAAAAACGATCATACACCACAACCAAGTAAGATTCATCCCAAGTTCACTAGGATGATTCAACATACACAAGTCAATGTAATACACCATATTGGCAAAAGTAAAAAGCCAAATGATCATCTCAAAGGACAGAGAAAAAGCATTTGACAAAATTCAACATCCATTCATGATAAAAACCCTTACCAAAGTCAGTATAGAGTAAACATCTCAACAGAAGAAAAGCCATTTATGACAAACCCATAGCCAATATAGAACTCAATAGAGAAAAGCTGAAAGCCTTCCCACTAAAATCTGAAACAAGACAAGGATGACTACACTCACCACTTTTATTCAACATAGTATTGGAAGTCCTAGCCATAGCAATCAAAATAAATAAAAGCAATCAAACTGGAAGAAAAGAAGTAAAATTGTCACTGTATGCAGATGGCATGATACTATATATAGAAAACTCTAAGGAGTCCACATAAAAACTACTAGATCTCAAAAACATATTCAGTAACGTATCATGATAAAAGATTAATATTCTGAAATCGTTGCACTCTGAGGTCAGTTGCATTTATCAGAAAGGGAATGTGAAAAATACCTTTTAAAATTGCACCCCCTAAAATCAAATACCTGGGAATAAATTTGAGCAAGGGAGTGAAAGACTTACATACTGAGAATAATCAAGGAAATTAAAAAGGATACAAAGAAATGGAAAGATATCCCATGCTCCTGGATTATAAATTATTAAAATGGTCATACTACCCAAAGCAATGTACATATTTAATGCAATCCCTATAAAATTACTCATGATATTTTTTACAGAACTGGAACAAACAATCCAAAAATTTATATGCAAACAAAAAAACCGAGAATTGTCAAAGCAATCCTGATGGGGCAGGGGGAGCAGGAGGCATAACTCTAGGACTCAGATTATACTACAAAGCTACGTAATCAAAACAGCATGGTATTGGCACAAAAACAGCTATACGGATCAATGGAACAGAATAGAGAGCCCAGAAATAAACCCAGGGACCTACAGTCAATTAATTTTTGACAGAAGAAGCAAAAACATAAAATGGGAAAAAAGTCTTCAGCAAGCGGTGTTGGGAAAATTGGACAGCTGCATGTAAATCAATGAAACTACAGCACACCCTCACACCATCACAGAAAGAAACTCGAAATGACTTAAACATAAGACATGACACTATAAAACTCTCAAAACATAGCTAAAACAGTCTCTGACACAAATTACACAATGTTTTCTTAAGTTAGTCCCCCAAGGCAATAGAAATAAACACAGAAATATATGGGACCTAATCAAACTTACAAGCTTTTGCACAGTAAAGAAAACCATAAAAAAATAAAAAGACAACCTACAGAATGGAAAAAATTATTTTCAAACAATGCAGCTGACAATGGCTTAAACTCCAAAATATACAAAGAACTCATACAACTCAATAGGAAAAAAATAAACAACCCAATCCAAAACTGGGTGGAAGATCTAAACAGACATTTCTCCAGTGGCCAGAAGGCACATGAAAAAAAATGCTCAACATTACTAATTACTAGAGAAATGTGAATCAAAGCTACAATGAGGTACCACCTCACACTAGTCAGAATGGCCATCACTAATAAGTCTACAAATACAAATGCTGGAGGTGGTGTGAAGAAGAGGGAACCCTCCTATGCTGTTGGTGGGAATGGAAATTGGTGCAGCCACTATGGAAAACAGTAAGGAAATTCCTCAGAAAATTAAGAGCTACCATATATGATCCAGCAATCCCATACCTGAGCATATATCCAGACAAAACTACAATTCAAAAAGATACATGCATCTACATGTTTATAGAAGAACTATTCACAATACCTAAGACATGGAAACAACCTAAATGTCCTTCAACAAGTGAATGGGTTAAGAAGACATGTACATATATACCATGGAATACTACTCAGCCATAAAAAAGAACAAAATGATGCCATTTGCAGCAACATGGATGCAACTAGATATTCTCATGCTAAGTGAATAAGTCAGAAAAAGACAAATGTATGATATTATTTATATGCAGAATCTACGCTATGGCACAAATGAACCTATGTACAAAACAGAAACAGACTCACAGACATGGACAACAGACTTGTGGTTGCCAGGAGGGAGAGAGGAGGAAGTGGGATGGAGATGGAGTTTGGGGTTAGTAGATGCAAACTATTACATCTAGAATGTATAAAACACAAGATCCTACTGTATAGCACAGGGAATTCTATCCATCTCCTGAACTACACCATGATGGAAAATACTGAAAAAAGAATGTATTAATACGTATGACCAAGTGACTTTGCTATACAGCAGGATTGACAATATTGTAAATCAACTATAACATAAAAAAAGAAGTGGACTTATAGCAGATAAACATATTCACTGAAAATTCTTTCAACTTTTGATATACTTGAAACGTTTATAATAAAATGTTGAAAAAGGATTTTTCATCTTAAATCTATTGCCTTTTTATTTACATAAGTAAAACACTCATTTTAACAAAGCATATAATAAACACATACATAAATAAAAATTAATCATCTGCCCAGTGTAGTCCTCATCAATTCCACACTTCTCAAAAGGTATCTTTGGTATACTTCCACATACGCTCATAAATTTGAACAAAGTTTTTTTTCCATAGGATCATATTATTCACATTACTTGGAACCCATGTTTTTAACACTTAGAAAAGTAACTTTTAGGGACTATAACATACAGCATAAGGAATATGATCAATAATGCTGGAATAAGCATATTGATCATATGAGGACAGAGGGTTACTAGACATTGTGGTGATGGTTTCATAATACATGGAAATATCAAATCGCTATGTAGTACACCTGTAACTAGCAGAATCAGAATATTGTATATCAAATATATTTCAATAAAAAGTAGCTTATTTAAAAAGTAAATGAAATCTCTCATATTAATGAAGTGATAAATTCCAAATTAACATATTTAGTTTTCTAAAATGATTTTTATTTTTCCCATTATAGCTGGTTTAGTGTTCTGTCAATTTTCTACAGTAAAGAAACCCAGTCTCACATACATATATACATACATTCTTTTTCCTCACATTATCCTCCATCACAAGTGACTAGATAGTTCCCAGTGCTATATAGCAGGATCTCATTGCTTACCCATTTCAAAGGCAATAGTTTGCATCTATTAACTACAAATTCTCAGTCCATCCCACCCCCTCTCCCCTCTCCCTTGGCAACCACAAGTTTGTTCTCCAAGTCCATGAGTTTCCTTTCTGTGGAAAGGTTTCTTTGTGCCCTATTAGATTCCAGATATAAGTGATATCATATGGTATTGCCTTTCTCTGACTTACTTCACTTAGTATGAGATTCTCTAGTTCCATCCATGTTGCTACAAATGGCACTATTTTGTTGTTTTTTATGGTTGAGTAGTATTCCATTGTGTATATATACAAATTTTTTTTATAATTTTTTTCCCCACTGTACAGCAAGGGGATCAAGTTATCCTTACATGTATACATTTTTCCCCCACCCTTTGTTCTGTTGCAATATGAGTATCTAGACATAGTTCTCAATGCTGCTCAGCAGGATCTCCTTTTTTTTTTTTTTGTCTTTTTTTTTTGTCTTTGTTGTTGTTGTTGCTATTTCTTGGGCCACTCCCGCGGCATATGGAGGTTCCCAGGCTAGGGGTCAAATCGGAGCTGTAGCCACCGGCCTACGCCAGAGCCACAGCAATGTGGGATCCGAGCCGCGTCTGCAACCTACACCACAGCTCACGGCAACGCTGGATCGTTAACCCACTGAGCAAGGGCAGGGACCGAACCCGCAACCTCATGGTTCCTAGTCGGATCCGTTAACCACTGCACCACTACGGGAACTCCAGGATCTCCTTCTTAATCCAATCATTCATTGATGGACATTTAGGTTGTTTCCATGTCTTGGCTATTGTGAACAGTGCTATTTAATTTTTGTTATTAACATTTAATAGCAAAAGATAAAATACTTTGGCTTTTAAAATTATTTCATATTGCAATACAACATAACTGGGTATCTGTGCATCCCACCATCAGCTGGGGCTTTCTACCCACCTTCTCCTTCAGGTCCCAAGGCCACTTACTTCATTCCATCTACAGTGGCAATATCACCCCATTACCACTGAGGCCATTTTCTGGAGCTAGCACTCTAGCCCAAGATAGAGACAAAAAACTTATCTGAGAGTCACACCTTTGAATATGCATTACCACAATTCCTGTTCATAATTGTATACAGAATGCGAAAACAAAATTAAATCAAGTAACAATAGCATCAAAGCTGCATCAATATACTTTGAACTGCTACACCCACCATGCAGAAGCAGAGTGGACCCACCCAAAATTTTGTTGGGATGTTAAGACCAATAACTCCATACGCAGACCAAAAAGATTTCTAGGAAACATGGAAGAGGGAACACAACTGCCTAGAGTTTTCACCACCCTCAAGTTGGTAATTTATGGAAGGTAAAACTGGACAAATTAACATGAGTTGAACATGAGTTCCAGGCCTTTGTTATTTAACCAGATGCTTAAATCTAGATGTGAGATGAATAGATATTATAAATATGTCCCTCAGAAACATATAAAGAGAAAAAAGAACACAAGCTAGCTTTATTCATTAAGGCACAAATACTTCACCAAAATCACCAAAAAAGCTGATGAATTTGCCTCATAATGTGTGAAAGAATTAGCTTATGTGATCATGAAAAGAATCTATTGATATTTGATTAGAATTAGATGGAATTGATTGGAGGAGAAGTGATTCCTGATAATGAATTTTCCACCCATGGACAATTTCTCTCTTCATTCATATCTTAATGCCTCATTTACAGTCTTCATTATAATTTAATATCCATTTTATAGTTTTCCTTAGAGATATTGCCTATCTTTTTACTACATTATTTCCTGAATACTTGATATTTTCTGATACTTGCCAGATATTTTCCAGGTATTTGTTGCTGGTGTAAAGAAATGCAGCTGACTTTTATATAACCACCATATATCCACCCACTTTGGTCAATTCACCTACTATTTCTAATACATTATCATCATAGATTATTTTTGGTTTTCTACAAAAATGATCACATCATCTACTAAGGACTTCTATAAATAAAATTTTACCAAAAAAAAAAAAAAAGAGCATAGGTGTGTTGCATAGAGTGTCTTTGAAAAAATATACAAGCAACTGGTAACATTGGTTGCTAATCTAGGTATTGAGTAATTTTATATATCATATCCCTTTTGAATTTTTTTTTATGGCTGCACTCATGGCACATGGAAGTTCCTGGGCCAGAGATTGAATCTAAACTGCAGCAACACCAGATCCTTTAACCTACTACACAGGGCTAGGTATCAGACCCCCACCTCCATAGTGAGCTGAGCTGCTGCAGTCAGATTCTTAACCCACTGTACTACAGAGGGAATTCCTCCCTTTTGAATTTTGAACTATGTTACATATTACCTATCACAAATAACTAAGACAATTTTTAAAAAAACAATCTTTAAGGCAGTTAAAATATGACTGAATAATTGGGCAAGTCAGGCATTCTGGGCCTCAGTTTGTCACATGCTAAGTGCCTTTAACTGGGCTAAATCCGAAGTTATAAATCCAAGTCCCTTGAGTTAAATCTGGCCTAAAGGCATGTAATGTTGGGCTCTCATAGTGGGGTCTTGGTTTTTATCTAACTGCCAATATTAAAAAAAAGAAAAGGTTTCAGTTGCAAGTTTAGGCTTCCAACTTTCTTATAAAATCTGACAACCCCATAGCTTCCTCTTTGCAGACAGGGCAGGGACTGTCCAGCTTGAAGAGTCCCACCCAGTGGGATTTAGACATTTCCATGCTCACCTATCTGGGTCCTTGTGGCCATTTGACTTTGCAAGCCTTGAGGGCACATCCCTAGTCCCTTCCTGCTGTGACGTATTACTATAAATACAAGAAACTAGACACACAAAATGTGTGTATGTGCATTTCAGCTAGCTGGTAAGGTAGATAATAACATTTTATTTAAGGGAAAAACAGCCAAAAAGAAGGAAAATTATTTAATGATCATAAAGTATGCAGTGAGATGAAAATTTTATTTACAATTCAGATTCACAAAATAAATTATGAGGCTATTATTTCCTCTATAATTGATCTTGCTCATGAGAATCATCCACTGAGTTGCAGGGAGGGATCAAATTGTTTGGTCTCATTCAATAACTTTGATCCTGCTATTCGAAATGTGTCCATCAGGAACTCAGACTTGGCTTATATAAGTCAGGAAAGTGAAGCTCTCTCCTCTTCTGCTCCAAGACTACATCTGGGTGTGCAGGCAAAGAGTGTGGCTCAGATAACCTCACAATCTTGCTTGGGAAGGGAGTCTTGGCTCCCTTCCCATGTACTTGACTATGAGCTGTTTGTGGAGGCTGCTAAGGTGAGGTTAGTCTGCCCCTGCCTCCCATGGAAGTCTGGTTTCCATTGCTCCTGCTAGGGATTAGCTTTCCAGGATGTCTCTTCCCTCTCAACTGGGCCAAAGCTCTAGGATTTTCCCTGCTGGATCAGCCCCACCTTGGCTCTCACTAGCCCATCACAGCCCATCACAGCCCATCACACACATACCCTCCTCCAATTCTGGCCTTGACTTCCACTAGTTTCCTGCCCAAGGGTCACTCCACAGGCACTAAGGATCCTATTCCCCTTGAAACACAAGTTCCTTCTGGATGACTCTTCAGCCAGACTCTTGTTTCCTTGAGATCCCATCCACACAGAGGTGGACCAGAGATTCCATGAACCCAGATGCCAAGATGTCCCTCTCTGGGAAGGCAAATCTTGCTCCAATGTGAGCGCTTTGTGTGTTACTGGGTAGGCAGTTGTCTCTAGACCTTTTCAGTAACAGAAGTGGGGAAAGCATTTTTAAGGATGGAATGTATCATGATTTTATACTGGTCACTTCAATTAATTCTGATCTACACCATTTGTGCTTAATCAGCCTGATAACCGCATCTCTTTTCTCCCAGGTTGAAAATTTCACTTCCCAGTAACACATGTTATATATACCCACATAAGACTCAGGATTAAAATACCAAAATTAGCAAATGAAAATGACTGACAAGGATTAATCTCCAAAATATAAACACCTCCTGCAGCTCAACAGTTAAAAAAATCAAAAATGGGCAGAAGATCTAAATGGATATTTTTTCAAAGAAGACATACAGATGGCCAAAAAACACACGAAAAAAGTGCTCAACATTGCTAATTATTAGAGACATGCAAATCAAAACTACTGTGAGGTACCAACTTAAATCAGCCAGAATGGCCATTACTAAAAAGTCTATGAACACTAAATGCTGGAGAAGGTGTGGAGACAAGGGAATCTCTTACTGTTGGTTGGAATATAATTTGGCACAACCGCTATAGAAAACAGTATGGAGGTTCTCAAAAAACTAAAAATAGAGCTACCCATATGATCCAGCAATTCCACTCCTGGGTATCTATCTGGAGAAAACCATAATCCAAAAGGATACATGTACCCCAAATGTTCATTGTAGCACTATTTACAATAGCCAAGACATGGAATCAACCTAAATGCCCATCAACAGAGGATAAAGAAGACATGGTTTATATATACAATGGAATATTACTCAGCCGTAAAAAAGAATGAAATAATGTCATTTGTAGCAACATGAATGGACCTAGATATTATCATATTAAGTGAAGTAAGTCAGAAAGTGAAAGACAATCATCATAGGATATCACCTATATGTGGAATCTGAAAAAAAATTTTTAAAAGGATGCAAATGAACTTATTTGCAGAACAGAAAACAGACTCACATACTTTGAAAGCAAACTTATGGTTATCAAAGGGGACAGGTGGTTAGGATGGACTGGGGTTTGGGATTAGCATATGCAACTGAGGTATATGGAATGATTGGCCAGTGGGTACCTGCTGTATAGCACAGAGAACTCTCCCCAATATTCTATGATCATCTATGTGGGAAAAGAATCTGAAAGAGAATGGATGTGTGTACATGTATAACTGAATCACTTTGTTGTAACAGTAGGAATTATCACAAACTTGTATATCAACTATACTTCAGAAAGACTTAAAAATTTAAAAAATTACCACTGACAATATGCTTATTAAAAACAGTTTTTGTTTTGTTTTGCTGCACTCACATCATTTGGAGGTTCCCAGGCCAGGGATCAAACTTGGGCCACAGTTGTGATCTGTGCCACAGCAGCAGAAATGCCAGATCTTTAACCCACTGCGCCACAAGGGAACTTCCTAAAAACAGTTTTTAAACTTAAGTTCTTTTTGTCCTTAGGATATATTCTACTAGGATGTATAAAACTCAAATTACTTAGTTTTATAGTTACTTGTATTTGTTTCTATTATGTCACCAACTCTATAAATTGGTTCACTGGCTTTCAATTTTTTGAGAATGCTTTTCTAATATTTTCCTTTAGAATTATGTAAGATATGCACATGGTTCCAAATCTAAATAAAGCTAAACAAAGGTTATAAAGCTAAACAAAGGTTACAAACTAAAGTTCCATCAGAGAAGTCTAGTTTCTCCCCCTTGTACCTCCACTGTTTCTTCCTCCTTGGCCCCTTTTTTAGTTGTTTGTTTTCCTTTTTTTTTTGCCATTTCTAGGGCCACTCCTGAGGCATATGGATGTTCTCAGGCTAGGGGTCAAATCGGAGCTGTAGCTGCCGGCCTACACCAGAGCCACAACAACGCAGGATCTGAGTCGTGTCTGCGACATACACCACAGCTCACGGCAACGCCGGATCCTTAGCCCACTGAGCAGGCCAGGGATCGAACACGCAACCTCATGGTTCCTAGTCGGATTCGTTAACCACTGAGCCACGATGGGAACTCCTGTTTTCCCATTTTCAATATATTCATATCCCCAAACATTCTTAAAGAGAGCCTGCCATTTTGTGTGTACTTTAGGTTGAACATTTTAAAGATATTTGTACACTGAATTTTAGATCAATAAGTCACTTTACAAATGATAGAGTCAAACCCCTAATCCTGAAGAAGAGAAAACCAGAGCTCTGGAAAGGTCAAAGTACCTCCAAAGCCATATAGCTGATTGCTAGGGCTAGAGCTCAAATTCACATCTCTTGTCTCGCCACATTATGTACATTACTCTCAAAGAATAATTATAATCATAGTGGTTTCTTCATAAGCTGATCACCTGAAGTGAAATTTAAAGCAAAGCAAATACTGAGATACAGCCCTTCAATTCATTTTATTCTCTTGATTGTCATTTGACTGAACCCTAATTCCATACCTTAAACGTGAGAGGACCAAGTTACCCTTTGAGATATGTGACTGTGGCTGCAATAGTTAGCAAAGCCCCTGTATCCTTTCTTCTGCCTTTTTTTTTAATTAAAAAAAATGTTGATTATCATGATTTTCCCCTACTTAGCCCTCATCACTCCATTTCTGGTAGCCTGGGGAAGAAATCTGAATTTCTGTCCGGTATTACTTGATAGCTTCTGGAAGAGGAGATTAGGCAAATGGAGAAGCCCTGTGATTGGTTTTGAACCGCTTGAAAATTCAGTCTCTTGGTCTTTGCCTGTTTAGAACACAGGGCGGTGAACAGTGCCACATGTTTTTGTACTACCTATAAACTATGAATGATTTTTACTTTTATTTTTTAAACACTTATAAAAAAGAAGTATTTGTCGAAACTCAACCATGCTTATCCCCTTAAGAGTCTATGGCTCTTTTGCCCTCTAACTGCAGAATTAAAAAGTTACAACAAAAGGCCTATGGCCTGCAAAGCCTAAAATATTTATGAACACTTGAATTCCTTCTTCTGTCCCTTCTATTACTTTGTCAACTATATACCATCAATTCTCTTGGCCAATTTACTCTATGGGTCAATCTCTTAAAAGCTTTATTCTGTTCAACTAAATTTTGCAATGGTCATATCCCTTGTTTTTACCCATTATACCATCACATATCTGCATACCAGTGTACTTTTACTAATTCAACATTAATTGAGGAGTTCCCACCATGGCTTGGTGGTTAACGAACCTGACTAGGATCCATGAGAATGTGGGTTCGATCCCTGGCCTCACACAGTGGGTTAAGAATCCGGCGTTGCCGCAAGCTATAGCTCGGATCCTGAGTTGCTATGGCTTTGGCGTAGGCTGGCAGCTACAGCTCCGATTGGACCCCTAGCCTGGGAATGTCCATATGTCTCGGGTGCAGCCCTAAAAAGACAAAAAGACCGAAAAAAAAAACAAAAACAAAAAAAATTAATTGAGTATTTACTTTGTGTTCACTTGTACCAAAGGACCCCAAGTTTCCTTACCCTGCCTAGGAATTTTCCTCATAATAACCACCTGTCAGAAGTCCACAGCCTCAGAGCTGGCCCCTCTCTGCTGTTCTTCCCAATAGATGGGCCCGAATGAATCACCAACGGCCATACTCCCCCACCATATGTGTTTATACCTTTCAGGACTAATAGCTGCAAACTCACTTATGCTTCCTGAAAACTGAAAGAAAACGCTCCGTTTTTCTGGTTACACCCAAATCAAACTACCCAATTTGAAAATGCCCTGGCACTAGTATCATAGATTTTAGTTTTAAAGTTCTTCCATTAGAATCCATTTCCTCTAAGACACATCCAAGTGACAACCAGGCCTGGGTCCAATGTGCTGCCAGGATTAACTAGCCTTCTCTCTGATGGTAAGATTCCTCTTAGGGGCTCTGTTGTCCTCTCCCATGATATGGCTTTGGTGGCACTTTCCCTCACTCCACCGCATAGGTTTTAATAAGTTTAAATCCCAAAGACAAGGTATTAGATTGCTTTATCCTATATGTTGGATCATTGTGAGATACCCCTTCATCCTACCCATCTAGTGAACATAAAACTTCAGGCACTTTCTAAGCCATAACATTCCACCCCACACTTCCCAAGATAAGGCAGGGCTTTGCCCAAGAAGATGATTTGTCCTAGGAGCAGAATAAAAGGATGAGTATGTCCCAAAGTTATATGTTAACTTCTATCCTAAAGGCAAAACCTTTTACAATCTCTAAAGTGGTAGGTGTTTATTTTTAAAAATCTTAATGTCTATTTTCTCTGGATGTCATACTTTATAGTTAAGTTTCCATTGATACTTAAATAGGTAGTTTATTCTTAGAAGACTGTTTTAATAGAGTTTTTAATAGAAAAAGCTTAAGATACACAAGAACAAGTATAAGATACATTTTACTAAGCATTAAAGGCCAAGTATTTTATTATAAACTCAATTCAATTGAGTCTGACAGTAACTTTTAGTTTCTTTTCAACAAGAAGCTAGCATAGACCCTCAACAATGCAAATATCCTCAAATTTTAATATATCAAGATTTGCCTGGGGAGTTTGTTTAAAAATATGGATTTCTTTCAAATCAAGATCACAATGAGTTATCACCCCACACTAGACAGAATGGCCATCATTAAAAAGTCTACAAATAACAAATGCTGGAGAGGGCATGGGGAGAAGGGAGCCCTCCTACACTATTGGTGGAATGTAAATTGACACAACCACTATGGAGAAAATTATGGAGGGTCCTTGAAAAATTAAAAGTAGAACTACCATATAATTCAGGAATCTCATGCGTGGATATACACTCAGAAAGATGAAAACTCTAATTTGAAAAGACACATGCACCACAATGTTCATTATAGCACTATTTACAATAGCGAAGACATGAAAACAACCCAAGTGCTCATCAGCAGACAATTGGCTTAAGATGTATTATACACATACAATGGAATATTATTCAGTCATAAAAAAGAAATAATGCCATTTGTAGCAACATGGATGGGGATAGAAATCATCATACTGAGAAAGACAAATATTTTATGATTTCACTTATATGTGGAATTTAAAAAAAAATACTACAAATGAATCTATATGCAGAATACAAATAGATCCACAGACATAGAAAACAGACTTATGGTTACCAAAGGGGAAAGTAAGGGAGGAGGGATAATTAGCAGTATGGGGTTAACAGATACAAACTGCTATGCATAAAACAGGTAAGGAACAAGGATTTACTCTATAGCACAGGGTCCTATATTCAGTATCTTGTACGAACCTATAACGAAAAATAATCTGAAAAAATATAACCAAATCACTTTGCTGCACACCTGAAACTAATACTGTAAACCAACGAAACTTCAATTAAAAACACAGATTTCTTGGAGTTCCTGTCATGCCTCAGAGGAAATGAATCTGACTAGGATCCATGAGGATGCAGTTTCCATTCCTAGCCTCACTCAGTGGCTTAAGGATCCAGCATTGCTGTGAGCTGTGGTGTAGGCTGCAGATGCAGCTTGGATCCTATGTTGCTGTGGCTGTAGCATAAGCCGCCAGCTGTAGCGCCGATGTGACCTCTAGCCTGGGAAACTCCATATGCCATAGGTGTGGCCCTAAAAAGATTGAGAAAACAAAACCAAAAAAAAAAAATTTCTTATCCTGACCACCAGAGATTCCAACTCATTAGGTGCAGAGAGGGAGCCAGCAATCTGTTTTATTAACAGCTCTGACATCCCATCCCTCAAGAACACAAATACACACATACATAAATGCACACAGGCCAACTGAACCTGAACCAGCACTACCACCTTCATGCACCTGGAGATTCTGACATAGATGGGAGACTGGTCCAATCTTTCAGTAAGACTAAAACCAAGGGATAGCCTTTTTAATCTCACCTGGGCCCACCTCACTCTTTGCGTCCAACCTTCCTCAACAAGAGGAAAGATGAGCTTTTACTAAAGTGTCTCCTTTTTTATAGATGGGGCTTCAGCCTAGCTCACTGGCAATTGTATCACAAGGAGAAGCAGCCTCGCCATTCAAGAAAAAGTGCTGGAGAACAAATTTCATCCTCTGAGTTTCCAGCATATGTGGGAATTCAGATTTTCCTTATAAATGTAGAGTAACTGCTCAGTAGCTGCTTCCAACATCATGCAGTGTCTATACAAATTCCTACTTCATTGGGTTCCCCCACCCCAAATGTGAAAACAAATATATAACTAGACTTTGCTCCTCTATGATTCAGGACCCATGGATGGTCTAAGGCAGGACTGTCCAACAGAAATTTCTATGATGCTGTTCCACAAATGCATTGTCCAATATGGTAGCCTCTAGCTACATGCAGCTCTTGAGCTCTTAAAATATGGCTAGTGAAAATGAAAACTTAACTTCAATATTATTTCATGCTAATTAATTTAAATACACACATATGGCTAGTGGCAACTTCTTTGAACAGTTCAGTTTGTATCTGTGGTCATTCAGTCATAGGCTTCATATATAAAGATCATAATACAATTTATAATTACAGATTATAATCTAGGTTATACTTATAAATGTATATTTAATTATATTCATCCCCTTTGGAATTTCCTAGGGTAAAATAAGGTTTTTAGTCATGTTTAACATCCTCAGATCAACCACAGCTTACAAGTTTCCACCTGGTAGAAATTCAAAAATTATCCCGTCAAATCAATCTATAACAAAGGCACACACATAGCTTAAACAAAAAACACCTTGCACTCAACTACCTTTCTAGTCTCCATTCTCAGGGACCCACTTTTACCACCAGCAGTTTCTTCCTGTCATTTACCTCCTTATTTCTAAGTAATGATGTTTTTACTCTCTTAATTCACAACACCTTAAATACCTATTGACTTCCTGTTGTGGTTGGGAGGGTCCTAGCTCTCTCAAAATACCCATCTTGCTCCCTCACCTTCCTCATAGTTATATCCCCATTTTTAGTTAAATCCCTATGTCATGTTTTCATTATTATATCATAATCTACACATATAAATATCATTCATTGCTGAGCCATGACATGCCCCATGATTACACTCCTTCTCTTGTGCTTTCCGTTTCCCCCTAGAGTTACTGCCCACTCTGCCCCCTCTTCATTTGCTTGCTTTTATTTGAAATGGGGATGCATTTTTAGAACCCCTCCCCCAACAACTCTATGAAATGCTTCTTGTGAAATTTCAAACAGTCCACCCTGACAAACGAACCAAAAACGAAGCCCCTGGATCTCTCCATGCGCCCCTTTCAATCTAGTCAGTTCATTCACTAGGCTGAACTTAGAGCTGCATCTCTGCAACTCCCTTTGCTTTCTCTTGGACCTCATTTCATGAAATTCTTAGTTTATGCCTCCAAATTACTGGATCATGGTCAGGAGAAAAGTTGCATGGGTAGAAGATTTTTCTGTGTGACTTCGTAGGTCTAAAATAACTTTATCCTCACACTTGAATGATTGTTTAACTGGGTCAAGAATTGGCAGAAATGGGAACAGACAGACATGAATCTGCAAGTAAAAAGGAAATAATTTTCCCCTGGAACTTTGAAGATTTTCTTCTAGTTTGCAGCATTGTTGAGAGAGCTGATACACTTCTGATTACCCTCTGATTCAGAATCCTTGTATCCACGTCTGTTTTTTCCTCTCTGGAAGCTTTTGGAATTCTATTTCTGTTATTCTGAAATTTCACAATGGATATACTAGATATGAAGTATTTTTCACTCATTGTACTTGATAAGCGATGGACCCTTTCAATCTGAAAACCTATATCCAAGGAAATTCTTTTATTGTTACTTCGAAAAATGTCCTCTCGGAGTTCTCATCATGGCTCAGTGGAAGAGAATCTAACTAGCATCCATGAGGATGCAGGTTCGATCCCTGGTCTCACTTAGTGAGTTAAGGATCCAGCATTGTTGTGGGCTGTGGTGTAGGCCAACAGCTACAGCTCTGATTTGACCCCTGGCCTGGGAACCTCCATATGCTGCAGGTGTGCCCCCCCCCCAAAAAAAAAAGAAAAAAAAAGAAAAAGATCCTCTCCATGGATTGGCTAAAGAAAACGTGGTACAAATATAAAATGGAATATTACTCAGCCATAATAAAGAACAAAATACTCCCATTTGCACCAACATGGATAGGCCTAGAAATTATCACACTAAGTGAAGTCAAAGACGAATTATCATATGAGACCACTAATATGTGGAATCTAAAAAAATGATAGCAAAGAACTTTACAAAACAGGAACAGACTCAAAGACTTCACAACCAAACTTATGGTTACCAAAGGGGAAATGTGTGGGGGTGGGGATAAATTAGGAGGTTGGGATTAACATATACACACTGCTATATACAAAATAAAGAGGGCCTACTGTATAGCACTGGGAACTCTACTCAATATTCTATAATAATCTATATGGGAAAAGAAACTGAAAAGGAATGAATAACCAATTTACTTTTCTGTACACTTGAAACTAATGCAGGTTTAAAAGTCAACTATACTCAATTTTTTCAACATGTCCTCTCCACTCTTTTCTCTTTATGAAACTATTTGTTAGGATATTGGACCTCCTAGATTATGCATCTGTATTAGCTTTTCTTCCTTACTGTCATTTATTTATTAGTTCTTTTTTCCTGGGTGCTCTCCTTGACTTGATCTTGCAAATTATGAGCAGCATTTTTAATTTCAAATATTTTAAATTTCTAAGTGCTATTTGTTCTGGTTAGATTTTTACAGCTTTACAATTTTATTTCATTCAAGATATTTATTGGAGTTAATTCTAGGTTTTTTTCCTTCAATTCCTTGCATTGCCTCTGTTAGCCCTAAGTTTCTTTTTGATTTTTTTTCTTCTGATGGGGAGGGACTTTTCATATTGGAAGCTTTCCTTAAATGTCTGGTCATTTGTTCATGCTTATGAATGAGGCATTACAAGGCTGGCTGGAAGCCCTGCCTTACAGGTAGGCCTTGACGACTGGTACACCTCCATGTAGGGCAGTCAAGTAGGGCTCCAGCTCTTTCACTGAAATGCCATCAGAATTATCTTTCTTTATAGGTCTGGTCAGTTCCCAACTTAGGAGAAGAATCCTTCAATCCTCTCCTTGTGGTAGGAGTCTGGCTGCTGGTCCTCTCAGGTTAGATGATGAAAGGGTGCTAGAGGCTTCCACTGCCTTCCATCCACAACTAAAGCACCGTCCTCCTCTGTGCTTGGTATCCACAACTCCAAAAAGCATTTCTGAAATTTCTCTTAAGAAGTGATCTCTCAACTCTCACAGGATATGGGAGGGGTAGTCCTCCAACTTTGCAGAATGAAGTGGGTTGGGATCCAACTGCTCCTTAAACAGACCTCTTGTTTTCAGCCTCCTGACTCTCCTCCACCATGTGCCTGTGCGAAGTGCTTCCACTTTCTAAGAATTCTTGGTGTTTGGCAGGGTAAATTGCCCAGCTTCTCATTAGGAACCTCCCCCAACTCCACACCCCTGTCCCCTTTAGAGGTGATCTATCTTTTATCTGCTAAATGGCTGAACACTCACACAATCATGTTCCATTTTCATATTATTACCATTCGGAGTTCCAGATACTTGCTGCCTGGATCAAAGATAAAGTTGAACACCTGTGATTTTGCTGTCATTACTGTTCTTTATTTTGTAGGGACTTCTGAAGAGAATTGGTCAGAGAGATTTTGCTTTTGCATCGCATAACTAAGAGCGTCAGTAGTTCTCTCAGTAGAGCAAAGATGTTTGTTTTTTAAAAGAGGACAGAAAATTGTTCTCTTCTAATTAGAAAATGCCTGTCATTTATACTCATTCATATTCTCAGCATGAGTTCTCATCTAAAGGACTTATCGATTT
Source organism: Phacochoerus africanus (assembly GCF_016906955.1). Lineage (NCBI taxonomy): Eukaryota > Metazoa > Chordata > Mammalia > Artiodactyla > Suidae > Phacochoerus > Phacochoerus africanus. Next base: position 83,481,315 of record NC_062545.1, on the reverse strand, counting down.
CCTTCATTACATGCTTAATACATAGAAAAGGAAGAAAAGCTATGACAGGAAGTCAAAAAAAAAAAAGCGAAGTTCATTTCATCTCTGGCAGTTCCTTCAACAACTTGGGCTTTATGTATTACCTCCATTCAGTGAGAGAGACAGACAACACATAAAGCCAAATTTTTAAAGGAGATCATGCCAACAGAAGTTAATATCTACATATAAGCATGGGGGCTTTCAACCCAAAGTTTTCTTTTGGAACGCCAAGGAAAATAATGAGGAAATGAAAACATTATGATTTAGTCAAAGGCACCAAACTTAGCCAAGGTATTTATTTCTTTGCAAATATTTTTGATGCTAGAGTCGCAGACCAAAAGCACAGACATCTTCCACCAAAGAAGCAAATGCTCTCATCCAGCAGCTCCCCTGCCCCACCGCTATGCTCCCAACTGCCCCAGCGTCCACAGCCCTCCCCCTTGGTTGCCATTAATTGGAATGCCTTCCCATTCTTCCCTTGTCTGAGGAAGTTCCCATCTCGTCCTGCTGGGAGGCAGCACTCTCCCCCATTATCAAGACTAAGCAAGTCAGGCACGCTCTTTCCCCAAGGCAAGGGTGCTGGCATGTGACCAGATCAGGTGTACCTGCTCCAACTAGCAATGAAAAGCTGCCCAGATCACAATCAGGGAGGGAGAGGAAGCCACTCCTGCAGTGGTGGCCATAGCAGCCCAATCAGGCCCCCTGGCAGCAGAAGTAGCAGCATCAGGGCCCACCCTGAAGCCTAAGTGCAGCCCTAACACCTTGTAGCTGTGGGGACAGGACCTCATGGCCATGGTGCCTGAGCCAAGTCCTCCAGACTTCTCTCCAAGGCCTACCAGCCTTTTAATAAGATCTCTTTCTGCTCAAGTCAGCTGGAGCTAAGGCTCTGATACATGCAAGTTTCATATTTTGCTGTTGAAAGAACTGGAGCTAAGGCTCTGATACATGCAAGTTTCATATTTTGCTGTTGAAAGAGCTGATGCAAATCTTTTTTTTTTTTCCCCCAGTCTTTTTAGAGCCACAGCCATGGTATATGGAAGATCCCAGGCTAGGGGTTGAATCTGAGCTGTAGCTGCCACCTATGCCACAGCCCCAGCAATGCCATATTGAGCCACATCTGAGACCTACACCATAGCTCACAGCAATGCTGGATCCTTAACCTACTGAGCAAGGCAAAGGATCAAATCCACGTCCTCATGGATGCTAGTCAGGTTTGTTATCACTGCTCCTGATGATTCAAATCTTGAACTATGAGATGACAACGAATATTACAGAGAGATAAGTAGAGATTTCTTTGGGTATAACAACTTTTTCAGTTTAAAAGCCTATATTTTTAAGAGTTCTATTCCAAGAAAACTAATATCCTTCTAACACTGCAGATGTCAGAGAACATATTCAAGGTTCTTGTTCAGACACCTGAGACCCAGAATGAGTGAGCCAGTTAGACTTTCTCCTCATAACTGCCTAGACCCACTCCTCGGACACCACTGTGCTTAAGGGCCTCCTCTGGGTCTGTACATCTGACTTCAAAATGCACATTCAGGCCAGGGAAAGGGGACCACACTCACAGAAGTAGTTAATAGCTGTGGGAATCATATCTGAGCACTCTTTTAATTAAGCAAAGCTAATGAATGTCAGTGCCTTTTTTAAAAAAGCAGTATCCAGGTGGTGGTTTTAGGTATCATTACTATAAATAAAGGTGGTGGAAGCTTCAGGGAACCAGAGGTTAAATTCCTGAGAGAACTCTATTTTTTCACCCAGGATTAAAATAAGCAACTCAAAAAGGAAAGGGAGGCAAAGGGGAAATTTTTCTTCAATAATAAACAAAGAGCTATCTATAGCAGTCCAAATACAATATTGAAAATTAACTCAATACAGAGCAACAAACACTCTTGGTGGCCAAGGATGCAGATGACACCGCATGGCCCTGTCTTTACCTCAGACTGACCTCGTGGGTGAGGGTCAAAGGGAAAGCAGAATAGGGATGTGAAAACAAAAAGATATGTAAATACAGTTAAAGGCAGACTGTCAAAAGCCAAAAAGAGGTGTGGCAGGAAAACATCTTTCATTTGCTTTTAATTTGTCTTTATTTCTCATCCCCAATCAAATGTGCTACCCTGGGCCTCTCTGACCAGGCTAAACAGCACATTGTTTTCAGGCAGCAGGTGGAGTTGTTTAGAAAAAGGAAGGCACAACCATGCATGCTAAGATTTTTTTTTTCCCAAATTTCAAGGGTTCACAATAGACCTGAGAAAACCCTCAGCTTTCAATGGCCCTTCAAAGAGAAAGCATTTTCCCAGAAATCTCAAAGATGGGCTTTGAAATACCCACTGGCTCAGCATGGAAGACTGGATGGTAGTGTTTTCACTGTAAAAGAGTACAGAGATAGTAGGGGAAGGACAGGGATTTAAAGAAAGCCCATCCTGAGGCTGGAGGAGGAAATTTAGGAAAAGAGATGCCTCTACCTGGTGCCCCCCCGCCCCCAACAGCCTCGGGTGGTGGGGAGGGAGGATGGGGAAAAAGGTGGGTTGAGAATCCCAGAAGGCAGGGTCACTTCTTTCTGGAACTCTTGGAGGACACCTTCTCACGAGGTGGCTGGGCCACCCAGGGTCAGTAGGGGGAAGATTGGGAGCAAGATTGCACCTATAAGGTGAAAACAATCCAGAAAGCCTCTGGAGTCCTTTCAGAGGATCGTGAATGCCTCTCAGGATAACCTTGGTGTGTGAAGACTGTTCCAGTGAGTGTATGTTGTGTCTTGAGAAAACAGGTCCCAGCAGAGGCTGCCAGGCCAGGGGACCGCGGGGTCACCCAGAAGCCTGAGAGGATTAGCAGTTCCAGCAGAAGCAGTGTTGAGAGAAAAAGCAGTGGGAAGAGAACAGATGACCAGAGGCAGCGCCAGAACAGTGAGAGGGCACGGAAGCCCACCAGGCAGACCTACCCGCAGCCACATGCTCAGGACTCTTAACGCTTTCCTCTCCTCGGTGCTGGAAGGAAGAAGGCGGAGCGGTTCTGAGACCATGCCCACCTAGTAGGGGGCGGCCAACTTCACTGAATTTAAGTCACCGTTGAGTTCACCAGTGATTGAATAAACCTGCAGTGGCAGAAGCACATGTTTTCTATAGTTGATTGGTAGTAAATGAGTTTGGGAAATTCCTTTGCAGGAAACCATTTCTCTTTCTACATGTGAGGTTGTGTGGACCTGGGAAATTGAAGGAAGAAGACCTTGTATGACGTGAAGGGTGGGGGCAGAGGGCCAGTATTTTTAAATAGGATTTTTTTTTTTTAAGCAGTGCCTTAGTGAACTTAGATTTTGACCAGCAGAAATGAGGTGGAGGCTTTCCAGGTGGCAGAACAGAACAAGGTTAATCAAAACCTGGGAAATGGAAAGAGGTGGGGAATGTTCAGGAAGAAGTGATGGCCCAAGTTGGCTGGAACCTAAGCTGCTCTGTAAAAATTCCACACTGCTCTGTTCGCCAGAGCCCTTGCTCTGTTTCTCAGCGAAGGCAAGAGTTTTGACAACATCTATAGTGTAAAATATATTCAGCGCTGAGTGATTCCTGAAAGCACAGGCCTGTTCCCTAGAAGCCCCATTGCCTCTGTCTGCTTCCTGTGCCTACTTGCAAATGTAGTAAACAGACTTGTTACCAAATGATGGCTCTAGTGGGCAGTACCCATCTCTCCTGCTCTGTGTGCAGCTCTACCTCATGGAGAAGGGATCTTCCATCAGTATTTGGTCCTTTCATCAGATGCTAGGAGAGCTTTCACCACCCTGCTGGCCCTCATTCCTTGGATGCACCAATGGCTATTATAAGGAAGTGGTGGTTCCCTTGATGTGAGGTGGATTCTAGGCATTTTTTCTTCTTGGCCGCATCTGGGACTCACATTTGAAGTTCCCGGTCCAGGGGTCGAACTCTTGCCACAGCGGTGACAACACTGGATTCTTAACTCCTAGACCACCAGGGAACTCCAAGGCATTTTTACTTTGACAAATTCTCCAAAGGTGATACAGACCTATTTTTTTTTCCACTTTCCTTGCCTCCTATTCCTTCATAGAAATATAGAACACTCTCTGGTACACATTTGGTGGCAATAACTACTTGTTGAATGAATGAATGAATGAGTGGACAGCCATGTGAATCCATTCCTCAAACTATAGTGTGCAATAGAATCAGCAGTAGGACTTGTTAAAATACAGGTTATTGGGTCAGCCTGAAGAGTTTCTGATTCAGTAGGTCTGGCAGAGGGGCTGAAAATATCCCCCCAACCCCCGCCCACCAGGTGATACCTGTGCTGTTGGTGGGGGAAGGGCCCACTTTGAGAACCACTCAACTACATTAATGTGGAAATCTTTTGAATACTTACGTCATAACCCCAAACTAATTGGTACCTTTAAATGTTTTGCTGACCATCTTCCTGGAAGCTTTTTTAGAAAAGAAAAAAAAAATTCCCTATGTTTTCTTGCATAAGTTATAAGAGCAACTTAAAGGCACAGATTCTAAGCACTGAAAATTTCTGGAGGACCCTGGAATTTTGACTAAGAATTCCAGGAACCAGAGACTTCTGAATAAAATGTGAATTATCTTTTTCCATTCATAGGTTGATGTTTTAATGATAGGATAAAATTGGAAAGTCATAGACTTCTCCTGTTTTACCCTTTGGCCTTCTTTAATATCACAGCAAAGCAAAAATCAAGCTATACCTTTTGGAGTAACTGAGAATTGGAAAAAGAGAAGTTTCCATCCATTGCCTGGAGGAGGATCCATTTTGACTGTTCTGTTATCTTGTTATACCTACAGGGAAAAAAAACAAAGTCACAGTGTTTTCACATTATGTCAAGTACCCACAAGGGGCCATGTTTTTGCCTTGTTTCCCAGGCTCTGTAAAAAGTCCAGAATTGCTTAAATAAGAAAATCTTCTGTTAAAAAAAAAATTGAAGGTTTTTTTTGTTTGTCTTGTTTTTTAACCTTTCAAACCCTAATGTTTAATATTCACATTGGGGTAGAGTTGTCTGGTGGCTCTGTGGGTTAAGGATCTGTCATTGTCACTGCTATGGTTCAGGTCACTGCTATGGCATGCGTTTGATCCCTGGCCTGGGAACTTCTGAATGCCTCAAGTGCAGCAAAAAATAAAAAATAAAATTTACATTGGGCCATAGTTTGCCTTGGAAGGATGATTCTTGAATTTTCCTAATATGTATTTCCAAGTTTATTAGTTATCTGTAGACCCAAAGACACCAACCTTTTGTTGGATCACTGTAAATAAAAAGGATATATTTTATAATAGTGCACATTCTGATAACATTGTGGATTCTCACTCCTCAGAAATTTAAATGGTCAAATGCCCTTATCCCTGAAAGGTTCAGGAGAGCTGTTAATTCTAACTGTACCTAATTAACTACATGGAATTCAGATAAACAATAGTTGAGCTACAAAAGTATATCTTTGTCTCAGAGCCAGACTGCACATGAAATTGCCAATAAAATGACTGACACAGCTCTGAACCACACAGCTCCTCAAATTTATCCACAAGCCTGATTTTGATAGAGTCCTACAGTGGACAGAAATGAGGCTTATAAGGGCAGAAAAATATCATTGATCTACAGAAAGCTTCACTGAGCTGGCCTTTTTATTAAGAAACTATCACTTATCCAAAGGCTAATGCTTATTAAGATTAAAAAAACTTCTTCCAGACCGAGACTTCAGCTTCACATTTCTTTCTATTGCTGTGCTTTCTACGACATGCAAAATTAAATACTCCTGTATGTAATTATTATTATTTGTAATTGCAGGTTGTATTTTGCATGCTGATTGCTCCCTGCTGCCCCAGTGTTCTACAAGTATATGCAGTTTGAACTCATACTCTAATTACACATTAGAGAATTTTCCCATTTATCTGCCAATGGGTTACTTGATCAAAATGCAGGCAGGCATAGACATCAGTGGCCTTCATAGCAAGAGCGAAAACAGAGCTTGATTAAATCACCTCTAGGAAAGGAAAACGAACGCTGTTGGCACATAATTCGGCAGGAATTTGTAACTCAGTCTCCTGAGGAATAGAGGCTATAAGAGGTGGGTAGAGGTCAGGAGAGGGAAGAGATACAGAGCTCCGGCTTGAGAGTGGAGAGCATCAGAATAAACGCTTGTCAAGATAGATAAGGAAGGTGTTGGCAAGTGGGCAACAGGAGAAGAATGTTGCAAGTTTGGGAGGCAAGGGTGGTAGGATGAGTGGGATGGCCAGAGAGGTGATGGCACCAGGTGAGTGTGCTGAGGGCGCCTGGCAGATTCACGGGAAGATAGGAGGGGGTGAAATTGGCAGATCTATGTGGAAGGTAAGTAAATCAAGGTTAGAGTCAGGGACTGGCAGCCAGTGCTACGACTGCAAAATTAATGGAGATGCAAGAGAGCGAGGATGGAAACAAAACAGACAATCCATTTCAACTCTCCTAATGAGCCTTAATTAACAGCTCTGGCTGAAATCCTCCCATGACAGAACACAGAAGCCTCTAGAGCAGTTTGAAGAAACTGTCAGGATGAGGATCAGCTGTTAATTGAGTTCTCTTTAGCCAGTTTTTCATGGCATGGGGAAATGATCAAAGTTGTGAATCTGAATCACAAACATGTGAACAGGATGCAAAAAAAAAAAAAAAGGCTATGAGTGCTATTTATGCTACTAGCAGCAACCTCCCTTAGGGAGAGTTATGATTAATATTTCAGGAGATCCCATTTCTAAATGTTTAGAATCATCTCTGCATAAAATTTTGAATTCCTGAGACAAGCAACCAGGCTAAATACAGAAAAACCCTTCAAAAAGATACATGCACCCCAGTGTTCATTGCAGCACTGTTTACAATGGCCAAGACATGGAAACAAATGTCCATCGACAGAGAAGTGGATAAAGAAGATGTGGCATATGTATATATATTGGAATATTACTCAGCCATAAAAAGAATGAAATATTTACCATTTGCAGCAACATGGATGGACCTAGAGGTTATCATTCTAAGTCAAGTAAGTCAGAGAAAGAAAAATACTATATGATATCACTTACATGTGGGATCTAAAAAGTAATAAAAATGAATTTATTTACAAAATAGAAATGGACTCACAGACCTAGAAATCAAACTATTGTTACCAAAGGGGGGAAAGGAGTAGGATAGGCATAAATTAGGAGTTTGGGATTAACAGATACAAACTACTATACATAAAATAGATAAGCAACAAAGAGCTGTATTCAATGTCTTATAATAATCTACAATGGAAATTAACCTGAAGAAATACATACACACACACACACACACACACACACACACATATACAAAAAACTGAATCACTTTGATGTACACTGGAAACTAACACAATATTGTAAATCAACTATACTTCAATTTTTTTAAAAAAAAAAAGTCATTTTGGAGTTCCCATCGTGGCACAGTGGTTAACGAATCCGACTAGGAACCATGAGGTTGCGGGTTCGGTCCCTGCCCTTGCTCAGTGGGTTAACGATCCGGCGTTGCCGTGAGCTGTGGTGTAGGTTGCAGATGCGGCTCGGATCCTGCGTTGCTATGGCTCTGGCGTAGGCCGGTGGCTACAGCTCCGATTCAACCCCTAGCCTGGGAACCTCCATATGCCGCGGGAGTGGCCCAAGAAATAGCAACAACAACAACAACAACAACAAAAAAGACAAAAGACAAAAAAAAAGTCATTTTGACATGGCAACAGTGCTAATGAAAATTTATAAATTGTTGGTTTATAATAAAATATGAGTTTAAATATGGCTAGAAACTCAACTAACTTTGAGTTCATACATGCATATTTATTGGTTGATGTACATTAGTCATAACCCATAAATTTGGATGGAAATAATCCTGTCAAGTGTTATAGAAAAATAAATCTTTGTCTTTTTTTTTTTAGGGTCCCATCCTCAGCATATGGAGGTGCCCAGGCTAGGGGTCAAAGCAGAGTGTAGCTGCTGGCCTATACCACAACCACAGCAATGCCAGACCTGAGCCGAGTCTGCCACCTACATCACAGCTTATGGCAATGCCAGATCCTTAACCCACTGAGCGAGGCTAGGAATTGAACCTGTGTCCTCATGGATATTAGTCAGGTTTGTTACCACTGAGCCAGCCTGGGAACTCCCAAAATAAATCTTTAAGTCTTATAAAACACTATAGGCATATGAAGACAGCAGTAAGTAGTATAATGTCATTTTGACTTCTGAGTTAAATTGTCTCCAGGTCCCAAGTTTCCATACCAAAGGGAAATAGTATTCAAACTTTTCTAAGGTGTAAAATCCTCCACCTAAAAAAAAAAAAATTTTTTTTCAAGAAAGCACGATGAGTAAAAGCCTTCCCTGATTGAAACTATGCTCTGGGCATAGAACTCTGCATGCAGCTGACTCTTGGTTCCTTTGGGCAACCAGACTTTTACCTCCAACTCTCCCTCTCATAGATTGAATTCTTTCCTGTGAGTTTCTTTGGCTTGATAAAGAAAAGCTCCCTCAAATCCCCCTAGAATTATAAGGAGGAAATAATTTCCATTTAATCTGAGACCCCTGCTACCCGAAATATTAAAACAAATCTATTAATTATTATTCGGCAACAGGATTGGTCTACTACTTTAAGAAAAAAAATCCTGAATAGCGAGTAGTAGAAATATAATTTCAAGTACCTTGGTAAGAAAGTCTACACTGAAATTTGAATGAACTCAGTGCCAAAGGACTTGTGCAGGAAGCAAGGGAGGTTGAAAAGGAAGGGAAATACCTCGTGCCTGACAGTATGTGGCCTGTTACATCCACCAGCTGACTTAATCATTCCTGCAGGAGCAGTTACTACCTCCTTTGTACAGATAAGGAAATTGATGCTTAGAGAAATTAAGCAATTTGCCCAAGTTCCCACAATTAGTAAGTGGCAGAGCTGGAATCTGAATCCAGGAATATCTCACCCCAATGACTTTCTCCCCCCTCCCCAACACTGGTAAATAAGGTGCCTCCTGGGAATCATAGTTTGAAATCTATTTTGACCTTAAAACCTAGTGACAACACAGGGAACATAGCCAATATTTTATAATAACTATAAAGGAAGTATAACCTTTAAAAATTGTAAATCACAGGAGAGGGAGGGATAAATTAGGAGTTTGGGATTAAAATATACACACTACTATATACAAAATAAATAACCAACAAGAACCTATTGTACAGCACCAGGAACGCTACTCAATACCTTGTAATAATGTATAAGGGAAAAGAATATATATGTACTTAAATAGGTATAACTGAATAGCTTTGTTGTACACCTGAAACTAACACATTGTAAATCAACTGCATTTCAATAAAAACTTGAAAAATTGTGAATCACTATATTTCACATCTGTAACTTATGTAATATTGTACATCAACTATACTTCAATAAAAATATTTTTTAATTTTTTAAAAACAGTGAAATCTAAATATGAGCAATCTATATATTGTAATATGGTCTATCCACAATCAAGAAAAATGATCCAGTTATTAAAGAAACACTTCTAAAATATCATCCTGCTTCCTGGGATTCATATGCTAAAAATATTTCATTCAATATTAAAGTAAATAAGCAAAAGAGAAAATCCAGTGAGGATCCAAACCTAGATATTTGGTAAGAAAATATCTATTACCAACCCAAATAATCATGGTGAAGGGATTTAAATGTTGCCAACAAAATCAGCCTGGTGAAAGTATTACTATCATATGTCATCAATCACTTTCAGAAGAGCAACTATAGGATCAGCCTTGGATAATAAACCACTAATATAAAGCTCTCCAACAGCATCTCTTGGGTGAACCAAACCTGACATGTAATGACAAGGAAAAGCCACATTCAGTAAGATTTTATCTTTAAAAGTCTAAGAAATCTAGAGGAGCTCCCAATATAATCTAAGGACATAGTTTGCAGGAGTCCAAAAAGCCCACAAGAAAATATCTGGATTTCACTGAGAAATATCAATCTTTGCTCAAAAGTAGAGTCAAGAGATTGAGATGCCTATTAGATATGCAAGCTAAGATGTTAAAGTTATTTATGTGGTTCTGGGATTGGAGGGAGGTGTTTGGGCTGGAGACATAAATTTAGAACTCACACATGGACAGTATTTAAATTCTTGGATGAAGGAAGACCTAGGCAGGAAAAATGAAGACAAGCTTTATATTACTACAATCTTTGTGGATTGGGAAGGGAGGAGAAGTTCTGAAAAAGAAATGGAATGAGTGTTGAGTAAGGGATGGAAAAGCGGGGAGATGTTTCCCTGAGCCAAGTGAAGGAATGTTTTAAGAAAGGAGTATCTAGGTATGTCAAATGCTACCAAGAGTTGAACTGAGATGACTCTTTGCTATTCTCACCTCAAATTTATTCCTTCCCCAGTATTTGCTGGTTCAGGAAATGGTATCAACATTTCGTCAAATAGTCAGACTAAAACACCTGGAGTTATTCTTGACTTCTCTCTTTCACCCTCCACATCCAATCCAGAGCAAATACTACTGACTTTAATTTCACAATGCATGACAAATTTGATCACTTTTCATAACCTCCACTGCTGTCCCATGGACCATGGCAGTAGCCTCTAAGATGGTCATGCTACTTTTTCTCTTGCTCCTGTATGGCTTTGGTTCATCCCATAGCAGCCAGAATGTTCATTTTAAGATGCAAAATAGGGTCATAACCTATCAAACGGAGGAGCTATGGCTAGAAAGCACACAGGAATCAAATGTCTCCCGCCCCTTGTAGTTCATGATGGTATTAAGAAAAAGACAGGAAATGGGTCTGGTCTGTTGGTACATAGGGTCCAAGCTAGGTCTTAGGCTATGATGCTTCTTCATTGTGGTAATAAATCCTCAAGAGAAAACCTAAGGTTGTAGCCTGAAAAGGGTGATAAAGCAGGAAAACAAGGCAAAAAATGATGTATCAAATGATGGCAAGAGATGAAAATGTAGAACATGGTATGAAGGGGAACAGTGGGAGGGGATATGCGAATCCATGGACCAGGTGTGTCCTGCTCCACCACAGCACATGCTCCAGAAATTGTTCCCAGTCACAGCCCAGGATAAAGGGGCTGGGAGGCTGTGCTTATTGACTAAGATTCTCCAAAGAACCATCAAGTTCCCAGGCCCCTGATGGTAGGCATGGGTGAGCGGCAGTCATATTCTGCTTGTAGAAATATGCATTTTGGAGTCCTGTCATGGCTCCGTGGTTAACGAACCCGACTAGTATCCACGAAGATGCAGGTTCAATCTTTGGCCTCTCTCAGTGGGTTAAGGATCCAGCTCAGTTGCCTTGAACTGTGGTGTGGGTCACAGATTTGGCTCTGATTCCGCGTTGCTGTGGCTGCAGTGTAGGCTGGTGGCTACATCTCGGATTGGACCTCTAGCCTGGGAACCTCCATATGCCTCAGGTGTGGCACTAAGAAGTCAAAAAAAAAAAAAAGAAAGAAAAGAAAAGAGAAGGGAAGGGAAGGGAAGGAAAGAGAGGGGAGCTGAGGGGAGGGAAGGGAAGCTGAGGGAAGAAAGAAAGAAAGAGAGAGAGAGAGAGAGAGGAGAGAGAGAAAGAAAGAAAGAGAAAGAAAGAAAGAAAGAAAGAAAGAAAGAAATACGAAAGAAAGAAAGAAAGAAAGAAAAGAAAGGAAGGAAGGAAGGAAGGAGGAAGGAAGGAAGGAAGGAAGGAGGAAGGAAGGAAGGAAGGAAGGAAGGAAGGAAGGAAGGAAGGAAGGAAGGAAAGAGCGAGCATTTGGATGCTGAGAGCCTCAGAGTGCTGTCAAAGAGAAAGGAAAGCCCCTGAGTGATGAAATACCAGAAAGTCTGTAAACGGATTGCAAGCTCCTCTGCACTCCCCCATTGCCTGCTCTTTCTAAGGACCAGTTGTTTATCGTTTCCAGGACTTCCAGGAGGCTTCTCTAAATCATCGCACTTTAAAAAACTGAGAGGGGGTTCCTGTTGTGGTGCAACGGAAATGAATCCAACTAATATCTATGAGGATGCAAGTACTATCGCAGGCCTCATTCAGTGGGTTAAGGATCTGGCATTGCTATGAGCTGTGGTGTAGGTCGCAGATGAGGCTCGGATCCTGAGTTGCTGTGGCTATGGAATAGGCTGGCAGCGTAGCTCCAATTTGACCCCTAGCCTGGGAACTTCCTTATGCTGTGGGTATGGCCCTAAAAAGTAAAACAAGTAAAAATAAAAACAAACAAAAACCTGAGATAGTTTGGGGGGTGTCAACTCCATTCAAGCTGCTATAACAAAATGCCACAGACTAGGTGGCTCGTAACAACATACTGACTTCTCACAATTCTGGATGCTGGAAGTCCCGCGTCAGGTGGCAGTATGGCCTGCCCCCTTCCAGGTTGCAGGCTTCTTGCTGGGTTCCCACATAGCAGAAGGGGCTGGGGAGCTCTGTGGGATCTCTCCTATAATGGCACTGATCCCATTCATGAGGGTAGAACCTCATGACCCCTTGTCACAGCTCAAAGGCCCCACCTCCTAATACCATCACATTGGACATTAAGATTTTAAATGAATTTGAGGTTGGGGGGCAGAAACACAAACATGCAGACCAAACAAAACAGCAGTGACTAAAGTGAGTGATCTGGCTATATTACAGAGATGGAATTCTAAGGCCTTTATATATTTTCCAACCTTCCAAGTATGGCAAGCTGGGTTGGAACAAACAATTTACCCTCTTTCCTCTTCTATACCAAGAGATATAACCTGGAGTTGCATCAATCCACTGCTTTGGAACAACCTTCACCTTTGGTTGATTCTAGGATACTTAGATGGTCCCTACTACTGTCTTTGGATAGAAGAGGCTAATGGGAGACCTTTAGACAGACAGGTCATCCAGTTTCCCTGAAGTGAAAGACCCAGAAGGAATCTGTAGCAAACACTCACCTGGAGACTTGTATACCTAAGGATCCCTACTATGAGGAGCCCTTTGCATATACAGTTTCACAAAATATGTTCAAATGATAAAGGTACACGTTGTCTCAATAGTCAAGGCCAAGGGCATCTGAACACTAGGAGCAGATACAAAGATCCAACGAATTGAAGTCATTCAAAATATATTTTAGGAGTTTCTGTTGTGGCACAGCAGAAACGAATCTGACTAGGAACCATGAGGTTGTAGGTTCAATCCCTGGCCTTGCTCAGTGGGTTAAGGATCTGGCATTACCGTGAGCTATGGCGTAGGTTGCAGATGTGGCTTGGATCTTGCATTGCTGTGACTGTGGCATAGGCCAGCAGTTATAGCTCTGATTTGACCCCTAGCCTGGGAACCTCCATATGCCGCAGTTATGGACATAAAAAGGAAAAAAAAAAAAAAGCAAGTATTTATTACCTTACAGCTCCATAAGGCAGAAGTCCTGCACAGGACCGTCCATCGAAATCAAGGTTAGCAGGCCTGAAGGCTCTTCCAGCTTCTAGAGGTTGCCAGCATGCCTTGGCTCATAGCTCCTTCTTCAGTTTTCAAAGCCAGCAATATCCCCTCTCTCTGACCCTTTTCCTGTGATCACATCTCTACATTCTTTTTTTAAATGTATATTATCTCCCATCACCTCTATCCTAGGAGTCTGGGTATAGCTCCCTGTGCTGTAGAGTAGGACCTCATTGCTTATCCATTCTAAATGTAATACTTTGTATCTACTAACCCTGAACTCCCAATTCAGCCCACTCCCCTCCCCTCCTCCTTGGCAACCACAAGTCTGTTCTCTGTGTCTGTTAATCCATTTCTGTTTTGTAGATAGGTTCACTTGAGCCATATTTTAGATTCCACATTTAAGTGATATCACATGGTGTGTGTCCTTCTCTTTCTGATTTACTTCACTTAGTATGAGAATCTCTAGAATCTCCATGTCATTGCAAATGGCATTATTTCATTCATTATTTTTTAGAGTATTCCATTGTGTATATGTACCACATCTTCTAAATCCATCTGTCAATGGACCTTTAGGTCATTGCCATGTCTTGGCTATTATGCTGCAATGAACACTGGTATCTTTTTGAATTAGTTTTCTCCAGATAGATGCCCAAGAGTGAGATTGCTGGATCTTATGGTATTTCTATATTTAGTTTTCTGAGGAACTTCCATACTGTTTTTCATAGTGTGAACACATCTCAAAGAAAAGATCTCTGATTTTAAGGACTCCTGTGATGAGACTGGGCCCACCTCCCCATTTCTAGGTCATTAACCTTAATCACATCTGCAAAAGTCCCATCTGCCATGTAAGGTCACCTATTCACAGGTTGCTGGAATTAGGCATGGATACCTTTGGGAAACCATTATTCTACCATAGTAAAGAAGATTGGATCTTCTTCAGAATGAGCTAAGCCCACATCTGTCTTCAAGTCGTCCAGATGTTATCAGATGGCCAAGACTTCTCCCCAAATTGATGAGGCATTTCCTTTTCCCCTTGTAGTTCATAAATTCTGATGTCCTTCAATCTGTTCTTTAATTTACTAGAAGAGATGGTACCTTCTCCCTTCTACTGAAAAAAAAAATCGACTCAGTGTATCACTTGATATATTTGCTGCTTGATACTTGTACTCAATTAAAATAGTGTACTTAAGAATTTGGTTTTTGTCCTTTGTTTATCTATATCCACAACTGTTAGCGCAGACACTCTCCCAAAAGCAAGTGCTGAATATTTAACTCTCTTCTGATGACTTCCATACAGCACCATAGAGATAGAGGATTTTATTAATGCTTTTATCATTTAACAAGTACATGGTAAATGTATATATATATATATATATATATATATATATATATATATATATATATATATATATATTATAGACAGAAAACAACAGATAAGGGTTTTTTTAAGTCAAGCTATCAAAACATATCCAATTAGGTGAAGCTGGAGAAAAGATCTTTCCAAAACAAGTCACTAAAAATGTCCTTTAAAAAACATTTTCTGGCACATCTAAAATACAACTTTCTGCACATACGCTTTTACAGAAACTCATTTGCTACTTCAGATGAGATACCCCTTCAACAATTTCTTAATTTTCTACCCAGCAGAGGCATATCACAGGTGCCAGAGGTGATTGGAGCTGGAAAGAAACTTCGAAATCCTGTTTCTCCATTTTACAGATGAGAAAACTGAGGCTCCATAAGGTGGAAAGAGTGAAAGCATAAGAATCACCTTGGTTTTATGGGTGAAACAACAGGTTGGGTTGCCGTTGAACATTATTCAGAATTAGGACCAAAACGGAAAGATTCTCACACTTCCACGTTTCCACCCAACAACACGCTTCTTTTTTTTTTTTTTTTTGTCTTTTTGTCATTTCTTGGGCCGCTCCCGAGGCATATGGAGGTTCCCAGGCTAGGGGTCGAATCGGAGCTGTAGCTGCCAGCCTACACCAGAGCCACAGCAACGCAGGATCCGAGCCGCATCTGCGACCTACACCACAGCTCATGGCAACTGCTGGATCCTTAACCCACTGAGCAAGGGCAGGGATCAAACCTGCAACCTCATGGTTCCTAGTCAGATTCATTAACCACTGCGCCACGATGGGAACTCCCCAACAACACACTTAAAAGTTTTATTTTATTGAAGTATAGATGATTTACAACATTGTTAATTTCTGGTGTATAATTAAGTGATTCAGTCATATATTCCTTTCCAGTATGGTTTATCACAGGATATTGAATATAGTTCCCTGAGCTATACAGTAGGACCTTGTTGTTTATCCGTTCTATATATAACAGTTTGTATCTGCTAACCCAAAACTCCCAAACCTTCCTTCCTCTACCCCCCAACCCCTGCCCCGTTGGCAGCCACAAGTCTGTTCTCTACATCTGTGAATCTGTTTCATAGATAAGTTCATTTGTGCCAGCTGACAACACTCTTGTCCACAGCTTAACCTTGAGAAGACATAATGGCCACAAGCCAGTGGAGCAGAAGGCAGAGGAGAGGGGGGTGTCACCCACGCTGATGGACTGAGCCCAGCAACAGTAACGGGATCCCAGAAAGGGTCCTGTGGGCAACCACAATCCAGCATAGTTTTCCCCAAAGAGTCTGAGCTTTAGTTAAACATTTTCAGCCACTGCTTGCTTGATTTTTAATAAATAGGCAAGGTGATCATCTTCCTTGTGAGGATTTTATCTCTGGTGCTCATACAAATTTAAATCAGCACGCTCTGTCACTGTACATTTTTACCCGACTATAGAAACACACAGGAGCAAAGCAAACCTCCTCTGCCACCCCCAACAGCTTTTACGCACCTTTCACCTCTTCCTTGCCCCTCTTCTCAGGCACATGTGACAGCTGCGAAGGCACTGGGCAGTGTTTTCAGTCCTGATTTGCTTTCGCTGTGCTCTGAAATCTCTCTTCTCACCCGTTCTCTTGCCTCAGACCTCCTACAGCTGAAGAAGACAGGAAAATGAGAAAACATCAGGGCTCAGGAGACAAACACAACATCCCATCACACACAGTGATGCAAGTTTCTTTTAGGTTTATTCCAACCAAAAGTTTCACACACTTTGTTGCCGTGTTTTCACTCTTCCACCGCCACCATCACAGGAAAAGTCTCCAGAGCATTTCCTCCCCAGCTTTACCGAGGTATCATTCAGAAATTAAATTGTAACATGTCTAAAGAAACACATGATGATTTGAGAAACATACACACTGTGAAAGGACTCCTTTCATCCAGCTATTTCTTCTCTCTCTTTTTTTTTTGCTGAGAACATTTAAATATTATTCTCTTAGCAAATTTCAATGATACAACATTATTAATTATAGTCACATTTTGTACATTAGATCCTCAGACCTTATGTATCTTATAACTGAAACCTCTATTTCTTCCAACTCACATCCCATAGCAACCACTTTTCTACACTCTATTTCCATGAGTTTGACTTTTTAAGATTTTGCATGTAAGTAATACCATGCAGTATTTCTCTTTCTCTGCCTGGCTTATTTCATTCAGCATAATTGCTCCAATTTCATTCATGGTGTTGCAAATAACAGGATTTCCTTTTTCTTGGAGCCCAAAAAATATTCCTCTGTGTGTGTGTGTGTGTGTGTGTGTGTGTGTGTGTGTGTGTGTGTGTGTGACATTTTCTCGAACCATTCATCCATTGATGGAAAATCAGATTATTTCCACGTGTTGGCTATTGTGAATAATGCTTCAGCCAATATGGGAGTATGGGAGGGCAGGTATCTCTTAAAGATAATAGTTTTGGGGTTTGTGGCTATATACACAGAAGGGATTGCTGGATCATGTGGTAGAGCTGTTTTTAGCTTCTTCAGGAACCTCCATACTGTTTTACATAGTGGAAAAAAACTCCCACCAACATTGTACAAGGGTTCCCCTTTCTCTACATCCTCTTGTCTTTGTGGTAATGGCTATCCTAACAGGGTAGGGTGATATCTCATTGTGGCTTTGGTTTGCATGTCTCTGATGATGAGTGACGCTGAGCACACTTTCATGTACCTACTGGCCATTTGTATGTCTTCCTTGGAAAACTGTCAATTCAAGTCCTTTGCCCACTTAAAAAAGAATATTTTTTTTTTGGTGTGGGTTTTGTTTGTTTGTTTTGCTATTGAGTTGTATGAGTTCCTCTTATATTTTGGATATAAATTAATTCCTTATTGGGTATGTAGTTTGCAAATATTTTCTTCCATTCCATGGGTTTCACTTTGTTGATGGTTTCCTTTGGAGAGTGGCAGCTTTTTAGCATTATTTAGGCCCATTTGCTTATTTTATTTTATTATTTTTAACTATTTTTATTTTTTCCACTATAGTTGGTTTACAGTGTTCCATCAATTTTCTACTGTACAGCAAAGTGACCCAATCATACATACATACATTTTTTTTCTTTTTCTCACATTATCCTCCATCAGTCTATCACATGTGACTAGATCTAGTTCCCTGTGCTATACAGCAGGATCTCATTGCCCATCCACTCCAAATGCAATAGCTTGCATTTATTAACCCCAGATTCCCAGTCCATCCCATTTGTTTATTTATGGTTGATCTTGCCTGCTCCCTCACTGCAGAGCCTGGGGAACAGACACAATGAGTGTTTGTGCCCTTGTCAACAACTGCTCCTTTGTTTGTGAATAGTCTTGCCCATCTCAGGGACCCAACACTCTTTAGCTTTCAGAGCTAGATGTTGGGGGTCTGTATCTCAGGTGGGAATCTTAAAAGTTGGGGGGGAGGCTAAGTGTGGTTTCTAAACCCTTCATTCTTCAGGGAAAATCTAGGAGTTGGACGCCTCCTGCCCCCCAACTATTTGGTGCTGTGCCAAGGGTGTGGATTATAGCTCATCCTATTCATTTCAATGTGGGTTTTTTGTCTTTTTTCCACTGCATAGGAGTCACTCAGCTAATGTCTGGATTTATTTCAGATGTAATTGCTCTGTGTGTAGCTGAAGATATACAGCCATCAGTGTGCCCCCTGGGAGGAGAGGCATTTGGGAGTTTCCTATATCAGCATCTTTGGTCAACCTCTCTCCTCCAGAAAGATTTTTTAGTTCCCTGAGAATCTCTTTATTTCCTGGGTCCTTCCCACAAACAAAGGCTTTAGAAAGTCTGAAAGAGCTGAAAGTTAAATTGGGAGAAAGGGCAAAAGAAATCCATACACAGAGCATGGGAATGTTACAAAGTGCTTTATGAGAAGGGATCTTTTTCAATAAATGTTTGCTGTTGCCCCTGCTGCATTTCAGGTTCTGTGATGGATGCTGAGATACAGTGGTGAAGACACAAACCTGGTCCACAGAGTTTTGAATCTTGGGACAACTGATTAAAACTAAATCTTGTTAATGAAAAGAAATGATCTGGATTTAAGGCTGAAACAAACTTTATCACCTGGTTTCGATGCAAGGTCAAGACCAACATTACCATCTGTATGAATCAAAGTCTGCTCATGTACAAACATTTGTAGGATTAAAATGTTTTCTTTTCCAGTTTCCTGCCTCCTCTATAGAGGGGCCAAAGATTTCTCTATCACTGGAATAATTTCCTGAACCTAAGGCAATACCAGAAATTCAGTATCTATTCAATAAATTCTTGATGCATGAAAAAAGAAACAAACAAGTAATAGCTTCTGCTCTAAGATTTATTTCTTGTATTTCATCCAGAAAGTTCTGAGATCCTTTAAGATAATAAAGCCAACATAGCATTGACAAAAAAAACCAAAATAAAGGTGTGTCAAAGGAACAATGCAGGAAGGGCATAGAGTTGACCTGGTCACTAGAACTTTGATTAAATAGAGTGAATCAGGTGATGGACAAGCCAAGGTAAGAAACAGGAGTTCTGACATCCCCCAGTGTCTGACTGCTTCCTGGGGCCACTGTGTCCAACTTTTTACCTGTCAAGATTCTGGACTACCCTCTTCTGAACCCATAGGATTTTCCTGATCCCCTAGAATCAGTTTGTCACTCATGGAATTCACCCAGCCCAATAATACCTTTCTTTCAAGTCTGTCCAGGAAACACCTCCCGCCCAGGCACACTTGCTAGACCTCTCCTCCCTGGCATGAACTTCCCTTCCCAGGGAAAAGACACTGAATTCATAAAAATGAAAGAAAAAAGAAGCTCCACCCCAAAGACAACAAAGGGATAGTCCTAAAGATGAGAGAAGTAACACAATGTGCTACCATGCAAGGGAAGTGTTGTAAAAGGGTCGGGATGGGGCAGGCTTCCAAGGAAGGGGCAAGTGGTTAATTAAGAATCAGAGCTTTGGAGATAGAGTGCCAGGCTCACTCTGGTAAACAAGTCTGCTGCTTACCAAGTTGATTAACTTATACAAAGTAATTAATCTCTCTAGGTCTTAGCTTCCGTTGATGAATAATACTACTACTTGCCCTCACAGCAGTTTGTAAAGACTAAGTTAGCATATTTTAACATTTGGCACATAGTATGTTCTCAATTAAAGCAGGCTAATCTCATGGTAATAATATCACTCAGGTCCTTGACTTGGCTGCCTTGCATCCATCCTTTCCTTCTTTCTTCCTAACAAAATCTCAGTTTCTTCCCATAGATTTTTTGCCTTCCCCCATACAGCCTCCTGAGAAGGCTGACCTCACCCCCAATTCCTAGGGTGGATCTTAGCTATCCAAAACCAAACCCTTTCCAGAGGTTGGTGAATTGTCATGGCTTCTTGGGGCTTCTGCTAAAATTCAGCCCCGACTTCTGGAAGACATTTTGGACCTTCCTCAAAGATTGTTCTCTGTGATGCAAGGCCTGGAAATGCTGCCAACAAGAGAAATGAAATCAGCCCACTCAGGAGAGAAGAGCTAAAGAAACGCAAATGCAGGGAGCAAGCACCATGGGACTAGGTCACTTGGAAGCCATCTTGCTTTTGCTTTCCAATCTCACAAGTCCATAAAATCCTTATGGTTGAAATCAGTTTGATTTCAATGCTTTTGACACAGTGCTATAACACCCTGGAGGAAAATGAGGAGGAATAAGAACCATAGGTAAGACTCAGAAAAAATTATTGCAACTTGCAAGAAATCAGTTCTCCAGCACAGGTCTAGCTGACTTTGAAAGCTTGTCTTTTCCCACTATCTTCTCACACTGCCTCTCTACTGAAGAGCTGAGAAGAAAGTACTTTTTTTTTTTTTGCCTGATTAAAGTGTGCCCTGGACCTCCACACCAGCTGGTAAAAGAGCTTTTGCTTGAGAAACAAAGGGCTGTGTATAGAGGAAGGGCAAGTGTACTAATCCTGGAATTCAGTTTTGAAAGGAGAAACCCAGATCCCACAGAGTCAAGGGAGGCAGAAACTGCTGGCTTTCCTTCTGTTTTCTGACTTCCCTGGGTCATGTTTCATCACAGTGCAAACTCTGGCAGGAATGGGACGAAAACTGCTAGCCACTCCTATTTTCAAGGCCTTAGCAGAAACAAGTTGATGGAGAAAATAAAAGGCCACCAGTGGAGTCACATATATAGAGAAACTGATTTAGTATGTATTCCCAAAAGGAGGAAGGAAAGTTCCACCCTTCACTTCATTTGTTTTTATTTTCCTACCCTTTAAGGCAAGTGAATTAAGGTATGCATTTCTCCCTTTAAGTCATGGACATTCAGCATGAACATGCCTTTTATGTACTAAGTACTTTTTCCTTGGAAAATCATCTATTAAATGCACAGGTATGTTGATTATCTTGATAATCGAACAGAAAACTCTATTGCCAGAAATGGAGTTATCTAAGATGGTGTTAGCATAAGTAATACAGTTACCTGAGATATAACAGGTAGAAAGAGGCAAGAGTGTCTATTCTAGAGTAGAGATTCCTTCCTTGCCCAGCTCAGAAGGGTACCTCCTCCCCTCAAGGCACTGGAAGACAGGCATTCTGATTCCTCCAGTCCCTGACAGGGAAGAGAGGAGGGGGAAGATGGAAGTAGGGGAAGGGGAGGGCCCTTCTTCCCCTCCCACAGTGGAGCTCCTATCACTTCCCAGTAACAGAGGGCCTACGTGTCACCATATGACTCTGATTCTCCAAACATAGACTGTAGCAAAGGGGAGGTGAAGTCACATGAGACATGTTATCAGATACCCCAATTTTCTCACCTTTCCTTCCATGGCACTCATTAGGAAATACCCAAATCTGGATGTACTCCACCATCCTTCTATTCTGCATCTGTGCTCAAGAAGGTATCTGGTTTCACGGTGTGTGATCACAAACCTCAGGTGGGCCCCAGTGCTGCCTGGCAATCCTGCTATATTTCCCCTTTGCAATTCATTTTCTCACTCTCCCAGACAATTATCCACTTCCCTCTCCTTAGCCCCCAACACTCTCTGCCCTCCTCATTCTCAACCAATGGTTTTGCTTCTTATGTCAATGAGAAAATAGATGCAAACAGAAGAGAATTCCATATCCCCCCCATTATCCACTTGACCAATTTTTCATGCATATCAACCGTCCTCGCACTTGTGTAGTCAATCCCTCCTCTTGGACATGGGATCTCATCGACTCTCACACGCTCTTAATTATGAAAGAGCCTCAAGGAGTTGGTGAGACTCCTGAAAATACATGTAAAATGTCCTGTGTATAAGTACTTTTTTCCCTCAGGAAACATCTATAGTTTTCATAAAACTCTCAGAAGGAACCAAACATTCAGCTCCAGTATCCTTAGAGCCAATAATAGCCAATATTCAGCCTTCAGTATGCACCTAGTACTAGCATGACGGAGCTAAATTAACTCTCAATGCAACCTTCCCATAAAAGTGTTACTGATATTCCTACATCACAGGTGGGCAAACTGAGGCTCAGGTACACAGAAAGTGTAGAGGACCTGTTCAGGGTTGTACAGCTCAAGTTGCAGGGTTGGAATTTGAGCCCAGACAGGTGTGAAAATCCATCACACTAGTACAGCCTGTATGTCAACAAGGGATAGAGGATTTAGGATTTTTTCTCCTTCCCCTCGTCTTATCTTTGGAAAACTTATACAAACACATACATACAAATTCTCATAAAGAAAATGCTATTTTATAATTAAAAGCATTCTAATACAACACAAGGCTGGGGGAGGTGAATAGCTTTACTTCATGAATAATTTAATACTGCTTTCTACATTGTGCATCATTTTTAATGTACTATTATGAGATTCTATGCAAATTAAAAGTTATAAGCCTTCTGTAAATAATAAAATGTACTTCAAATATTTAATTGGTGATTTATAACTGCTCAAGTGATTACAGAAGGTAATTTAGCCTGTTCCTTGAATTATCTATATTTGAACAATTTAGAAAGTGTTGCCTTATATTCTAAAACACAAAAATGTGAGTCAATATGATACATCCTTACTTACTATATGTTGACTGATATTTTATCCTCACTATACGTCCACAGGTCAAGGGACAAGCACTCATGACATTCAACTGCCTTGCCTCAAAGCCTATCTGTCCTGAGTTTCAATGAAGAAAACCAAATATTCTTCTGAAAATAAGAAGGTGCCAAGATGTAGCCACCTTTCCATGGCTTCACACTTCCTGATCTTCATTTCTTGATCTGCAGAAGTCAGAAGCAACATATCCAACTATTTGGGACAGATAGAAGCATTTTCTTGAATTTCTACAATCAGTCAGAATACACAAAGTCTTTGAGAATCCCTATCTTGCCACACTGTAGGTTTGTTCCCAGCTATAAGATGGTGAGGATTGACCCCAGAAAATGAATCAAGGAAGACATCTCAGCCCTCATCCTGTTACTCTTCTGCAGATAAGTTTCTATATCCAGAAAATATGTGTCCAAGAATACCTAGACACAGGTGCTCTTCAGTCTGTAGCCACAACTTACATCAATACCTGGAAAGGTCCAAATCTACCTCCAAATTTCTAAAAGCTGCCTTACGCATTATAGTCCATACCCCAGCTATACTGAGCTTTGCCACTCTGCAAAACCATTCTGTTGATGTAAATTTGTTGCTGCCTCTGCCTGGAACACCCTGCCTCTGCCTCTTCCCTTCTTCTTTCTCCTCCTTTATTTGGCCAGTTCTTCATTCTGCAAACATCACCTCAGAGATGCTTTCCTTGAGCACACACACCCCCAACTCTGAGAGGGATGACATCCTGTGGCTCCCCTAGTGCCCTATTTGTTCTTATCAAGCAACAAATTGTTGTTATGGCCTATTGCCTGTCCTGTTTGCTGGACTCTACCATCCTTGGGGCAAAGAATGGTCTCTATCATGGTAAAACATTCACATTTTATTGTAGCCCAGTGCCCTGATTAAAATAGATGATAAATAAAATTACTTGTGGTAGGAATGAATAACTGTCATTATTTATCATTATCCTATATTTAGGGCTATAGGCCTATAGATGGATGTCAGAAAGAGATATATAGAAGCGAGGGGTACAGGGACACAGAAAAAAAATCAAAAGAGAGAGAAAACAAAACACTTACCTCCCTTCTACAGGGAAAAAAAAGTATATTCACCAGGTAAAACTTGCCCTCAAAGATAATCACTTCTCTCTTCATCTTTATTTCCATTACTCATCCTACACCACTACCTCACTGGTCCTTATAATATGACCTCGGCCTTTCTCATCATTTTATTTTTGCCATAACTTCTACTGTCGACTCCTGATCATTCCCACAACTTGCCTTTCTCTCCACTTTGAAATGATTCAAACTGTCTGTTTCTATCTGGATGTTAAAACAGCATGGAAATAATTCTGTAAATAAATGTAGTGTACAAAAATCATGCTAATTTGTGCCTTATGATATGATAAAAAGATATGTTTTCTAGGTATGTGGCAACAAAACACACCCCTTGACACCCTGGCTCTAGTGTCCAGTGAGGCTTATGTTCATGGGTTCAATGAGATGGTAGCAAACAAACAGACAAACAGTTCTTAACTGGTTACCACCCCAGGGTTTAGCACAGAGACAGCAGACAGAAATGCCCATCTCCCAGTCTTCCACTGAAAGGGATATATTTGTATACTTTAAAAGCTGCAACCTGAAGGCTCACCCTCCAATCAGCCTGAACCTAGCTGCTAACTACGATCCTCCCCTTTGGGACACTGACAGGTCTTGTCATGCCCTCAACTATTAAAAATAAAATAGGCTGCTTAGACAATCACAAAAGTTGACAATCACAACCAAGAGCTCAGATGGGATTGAACAAGAAGATTCATCTCCTATATAAGGGAGTACTCAAGTCTGCCAGAGGTGGATCTTTTATCTAATGCACAAAACAACATAGAGAATCAAGAAAAATGAATAAATGAAGGAATATATTCCAAATGAAAGAACAAGATAAAACCTCAGAGAAAGATTTTTAAAAATGAGAATATTCCTGATAAAGAGTTTAAGATAATGATCACAAAGATGATCACTAAGTTCAGGGAAGTAATACATGAATAAGGCGAGAATTTTTTAAAAGAGAGATAGAAAATATTTAAAAGTACCAAACAGAAACATAGAACTGAAGATGATAATAACGGAACTGAAAATTTCAATACAAGGATTCAATAGCAAACTAGATAAACTGAAGGAAGGCTTAGTGAGCTTGAAGACAGAGCAGTAGAATTCATCTAATTAGAGAAGCAAAAAGAAAAAAAGAAAGAAAAAGAGTGAAGATAGCTTAAGGGACTTATGGGACAACACCAAGCAGACTAGTATTCACACTGTAGTGATCCCAGAAGAAGAAAAGAAAAGGGGTAGAAACTTACTGAAAGAAATAATGGCTGTAAACTTTTCTCATCTGGTAAAGGAAACAGATATCCAGATTAAGGAAGACCATGAAGATAAACCTAAGGAGTCTCACACCAAGACACATCATAATTAAATTGTCAAAAGTGAAAGACAAGGAATCTCAAAAGCAGCAGGAGAAAAAAGCTCTAAATGTAAAAAAATCCTCCTAAGCCTATGAGCATATTTTTCAGTGGAAATTTTACAGACCAGAAGGAAGTGGCCCAAACAACAGCTCCTAGGCAGTAGCATCTTTTTGCCATTGCCCAAACTAAAATAAGTTAAAAAAATTATTTTAAATAACAATAAATATTTAGTAATCTCCAAAAATGTCTAGGAACTATTCTACAAATTCGAAATACAGCAGTGAACAAATTAGAAAAAGTCCCTGGCCTTCTGAGTTTTATATCCTGGGGGTAAGACAGAAGGAAAAAATTCAATAAATAAGTAGTTATAATTTAATATTAAAACTTTCCTTAAGAAAAGTAAAGAGGGCAATGGAATAGAGGAAGATGAGGACTGTGCGCCTAATTTTAGAAAGGAAGGTCAGGAAAGACCTTTTTGAGAAGGTAACATTTGAATAGAAATCTAAATTGGGTGAGGTGATGAGCTGTGAAGCCAGATGAGTACAGAGTAGCAGTTACAAAGGCTTAGAGTCATTGATATCCTTGGTGAGCTTGAGGAGCAACAAGGAAGACAAAGTAGGGGTACAGTGGAGAGAATAGAAGGCAATGGGGTTTGAGGGGTAGCCAGAGACAATTTTCGACCCTCACCGTGCCTCAGAAAAATCTGGGGAGTTTTAAAAATTCTCAGATTTTAGGTCCTAACCCCAGAGATCTGATTTCAGTTGATTTGGGGTGGTACCTAAACAACAGTGATTTTTTTAATACTCCCCAGGGATTCTAATGTGCAGACACATTTTAGAACCAGTGATGTGGAGCCTTGAACCAAATGTGATGGGAAGATGTAGTAGGTTTGAACAGGGGAGTGAAGTGATCTGATTTACATTTTAAAAGGATCATTCTGGCTGCTGGGTGGCACAAGAAAGCAAGTTAGGGGACAGGAGCAGAGATAAGGAATCCCAATTAGGAGGCTATTGTTATAGTCCTGGTGAAAAAAAGATTATGGTGATGAGAGTGGTAGAAGTGGAAGTGGTAAGAAATGGCCAAATCTGTGATATGCTATGAGTGTAATGTGACAGGATTTGCTGGTAGATTGGAATGTGAGATATAAAAGAAAGAAGACTTAATGATGGCTCAAAAAAGTGTTGGGCCTGAGGACCAAATATATGGTGTTAGTGCAGTGGCATCCATTAAGTGGCAGGAGGGGGATGGAAAGAGAGGGGTAAGTTGGGGGGCAGAAATCAGGAGTTGATATAAAAATAATTATAAAAATAGTGTTATCAACACTTTTCTACATCTTTGCCTTCTTCCTTTTTTTAATTAACTTTCGTTTGGCCCTACCCTGACTCCCACCCTGTCTAAGCTACATACTTTCTCATCTCTTTTGTGAGTCCAAAGCTCAGAATGTGTTCTTAAAAATCCTCCTACACTATTGGTAGGATGGTAGATTGATGCAGCCACTATGGAAAGCAGTATGGATTTTCCTAAAAAACTAAAAATAAAGCTACCATATGATCCTGCAATCCTACTCTTGGGAGTATATCTGGAGGAAGCTAGTTCAAAAAGATACATGCACTTCAATGTTCATTGTAGCACTATTCACAATAGCAAGACATGGAAGAAACCTAAATACCCATCAACAGAGGAATGGATAAAGATGTGGTACATATATTCAATCAAATACTACTCAGCTATTAAAAAAAAGAATAAAATAATAATGCCATTTACAGCAACATGGATGAACCTAGAGATTATCACACCAAGTGAAGTAAGACAGACAAAGACAAATACCGTATAATATCTTCTATATGTGGAATCTAAAAAAAATAATGATACAAATTAGTTTATTTACAAAACAGAAACAGACTCACAGGCATAGAAAACAAATTCATGGTTACCAAAAAAGAAAGGGGATAGGGAGAAATAAATTAGGAGTCTGGGATTAGCAGAAACAAACTAATATATATATAAAATAGATAAGCAACAAGGTCTACTACATATCATAGGAAACTATATTCAATATCCTGTAATAAACCATAATGGAACAGAATATTTAAAAGAATATGTGTATATGTGTAACTGAATCACTGTGCTGTAACCACAAGCTAACATAATGTTAGCTATACTTCAATTGAACTATACTTCAATTTTAAAAAGTGTTTCCCTACAGTGATATTACATCACTACAAAGTAATATAGAGGAGTTCCTGTCATGGCTCAGTGGTTAACGAATCCTACTAGGAATGATGAGGTTGTGGGCTCAATCCCTGGCCATGTTCAACGGGTTAAGCATCTGGCTTTGCCATGAGCTGTGGTGTAGGTCTCAGACATGGCTTGGATCATGCGTTGCTTTGGTTGTGGTGTAGGCCAGCGGTTACAGCTCTGATTAGACCCCTAGTCTGGGAACCTCCATATGCTGCTGGTGCAGCACTAGAAGACAAAAAGGCAAAAATAAATAAATAAAGTAATATAGATATACAGATATTCTAAAGATCTGAGGAAAGGCACATCTGGCTATACCTATATCTCGTGGAAAAGACATTACAAGCATATCCACAAGGAAAGTTTTGGCTCTTGTCATTGTACTCCTGGGTGAAAGTTGGCAGTTAAAATTTGGTTTAGTCAAATTTCTGGGAAGGAGTGGGCCCTGAAGCTTTTAAGGGTCAGCCCAACTGAATTTTAAGAAATATCTAATCTTCTCCATTAGTATTCCTGCATATAAAATAATTGTATAACTTAGATTTTGCATAAATCAAATGAATTTCTTTATTTACATATCATAAGCGAGGCTCATTACATATTCCTTTCACTTAAAAAATATTAAATGTCCCCATTTTTTTAAAGAAGAGTTGAACTTCTGACCCCTCTTCTCATTTTAACATTAGGTTTTCAGATTTCTAAAACGCAATATTGTATGTTTAAGTTTTTCTTGTGGCTGATTTCCATTCTGGAATTAATTTGGCCCATCGACTTGAAAATTCTCTTCTCTCTACAAAATATATTAGAATAATTTTCTCTTCCTTAACTCCAAAGTGATACTGGATTACAACAGCTTTAGAATAGTCCTTTCTTTTTTTTTTTTTTTTTTTTTTTGCTTTCTAGGGCCGCACTCACAGCATATGGAGGTTCTCAGGCTAGGGGTTGAATCGGAACTGTAGCTGCTGGCCTACACCATAGCTACAGCAACTCGGGAGCCAAGCCATGTCTGCGACCTACACCACAGCCCATGGCAACGCCATATCCTTAACCCACTGAGTGAGGCCAGGGTTCGAACCTGCAATCTCATGGTTCCTAGTTCGATTCATTTCCACTGTGCCATGATGGGAACTCTAGTATAGTCCTTTCTTTATAGCCCTTTAAAAAAAAAGAAAAAGGTTATACTGTTATACTACTTAAGAGAAAATGTTTTATATCTTTACAAATTTTCTTTAGCAAAACAAAAAATAATTTAAAGCTGAAAAATAAAAGATTTTAAGGGAAAATTTTAAAATAATAAAATACAAAGACTGAAGAGTAAAACAACTTTACAGATATATAAGAACAGGACAGGTAGTTATAAATATCACTTTCCATGTTCTAAAGATGGTACCAACCAAACCTTCTCAGTTAAACAATAAAAGTTAGAGCTATAACAACCAATGATTAGACTAAATTATTTCAGAATAAAGATGGAGATCCCCCCATTCTGGATTTTTAACTTAATGGGAGAAGGTGGGGAAAAAAATTAACAAGGTGTTATAACAATGCTAATGATAAGAGTTCGATTTTATGTACCAAAATGTTGATGAAATGAAAGAGGCTCTTCATATATTTAAAAAAAAAAAAAAAAAAAGGACTGCCAGATTGCATGTATGTAATGGAAAAAAACAATGTCTGCCTTAGAAAAACTGATTCATATGTGAGGAAGTTAGAGCTACAAATAAAGCTTCAAGAGAAGAGAACGTCAAAGAGAAGCATATAAGCTCCTAAGGAAAGGAAAGATCAGAAATATATTTTTCCTTTTATGATAGTGAGCTTCTGAACAGCGTTTTGCTTGCCAGAAAAACTGAAAGCCAAGGAAAAAGCATTTCAAAGTGTCAAAAAATTTCCCAATATTATAGAGTGATCTATATATATAGCAATATTTTCTTGGAGACAAGAAAATTCAGCTCATGCTATTAAATTTACTGCTTTATATTTCTACTAAATTTCTTTGCCTTTAGTTGTTTCAATGCCTTTGAAGCAATGCTCAATTATATAAGCTGTAAAAGCAATTGTTAATATGAAAAATTAAAGATGTTTATAAAATTATGTTGAAATACACTGAAACAAGCTCAGTTTTTTATAAAAACATAATAGCTTACTAAAGCTTTCTTATAAACATATTTTTCAAAACATGTAAAGGTCTAACTTATCTTAATGGTACTAAGCCAATATTAACTTAATCATCTACATAATGTTAACTTGAACAGTAAAATTTTTTCCTATTTCTTTTTTTTTAATTTTTAATTTTTTTCTTTTTTGGCTGCCCTGCAGCATATGGAGTTCCCAGACCAGGGATCAGATCTGAGTCACAGTTGCAACCTACAACACAGCTGTGGCAACACTGGATCCTTTAACCCACTCTGCCTGGCCAGGGATTGAACCTGCATCCTAGAGCTACAGAGACACAGCAGATCCTGTTGTGCCACAGCAGGAACTCCTTTTTTTCTATTTCATTCCCTTAATTAAAAAAAATTTTTTCCAGTTTTATTGAGATTTAATTGACATATAATATTGTGTGTGTTTCCAGTGTACAATGTAATAATTTGATGTATGTATATGTTGTGACATGATTACCACAATAAGTGTAGTTAATATCCATCACCTCACAAGGTTACAAAATTTTCTCTTGTGATGGGAACAAAAGTTCTCAGATTTACTCTCTCAGCAACTTTCAAAACTATAGTACAGTATTGTTAGCTATAGTCACCATGCTGTCCATTACACTCTCTGGGATCTCTTTTATTATTATTATTATTATTATTATTATTATTATATTGCTTTTTAGGGCTGCACCTGCAGCATATGGAAGTTCCTTGGCTAGGGGTTGAATTGGACCTGCAGCTGCTGGCCTATGCCAGAGCCACAGCAACACAGGATCTGAGCCAGGTCTGTGACTTACACCACAGCTCATGGCAACACTGGATCCTTAACCACCTGAGCAAGGCCAGAGATGGAACCTGCATCCTCATGGATACCAGTCAGGATCGTTTCCACTGAGCCACGATGGGAACTCCTTGTTCTTTTATAAGGGCACTAATCCCATGGATGAGGCTCTTACCTTCACGATCCAATCACCTCCCCAAACCCCCACCTCCTAATACCATCACATTTGGGATCAGGATTTCAGCATACAAATTTGAGGGGGACGTAAACATTTAGTCCATAGCAGTGCTAGAATTGACAGAAGTCGGAGGCTCAGGATAGGGGAGTCTTGGGAAGACTACCTGGTATCTGAGATTCTGGCCATTGAATTAGGGTAAAAGGGTTTTTAATAAGCTGAAGAGTTTCATTTTGGAAACTTTCAAATATAATTCACCTGTTGTACATCTGACTAGCAACCTGAAGCACAGGTCTGAAGTTTATCAGAGAACTAGGAATTCAATATATATCAGAGAAACCTTCACCAAAGAGAAAAAGAGTTAAAAATAGTGGGCACAGTAAAGACTGCCCAGGAAAATATGGGGGGAGGGACCTAAGGACACAGCACTTGAAGACCACATAAAAAGGGGAGATCAGATGAACTATAAAAAAAATGTACTGGAGTCATCAAAATAGATGGCCCCTAAAGAGTTGGAATCTGAAACCCTGGAACCCAAAGAAGGAATCCAAAGAAAGAATGATTTCAACCTAGAGGGGAAGGATGGTGTGATGTTTAATTTTATGTCAAACCCACTGGTCTAAAGGATGCCCACGTAATTGGTACATATTTCTGGACAGGTGTGTGAGGGTGTTTCCATAAGAGATTAGCATTAGGAATGAAGGGGATGGTGAGGAGAGGAGATGGAGCTCCTCAATGCAGGAGGGCGTCATCCAGTCCATCTGGAACAAAAGGGGAGAACAAAAAGGCAATAGAACAAATAGGCAAGGGGTGGAGGGGATCTGCTCTTTTTTCTTGAGCTGGGACATCCATCTCCTTCTGCTCTCAGACATGGGGCTCCTGGTTTCCATGCTTTCTGACCTGTGTTAAATTAGAGCATGGGGTTTTCCTGTTCTGCTTGCTGGAGCAGGTCCCGGGCCCTCTCAGCATCTAGGATTGCATGAGCCAATTCCTCTAGTAAATCATATATTATATGAATCATACATTAATATATCATTATATATAATATCTATCTATCTATCTATCTATCTATCTATCTATCTATCTTTCGGTTTTGTTGCAAGATGGAGGCTGGAGGCTTGAGGCTTGCCAAAGAGGTCTGTGAATTTCTCCAAATACCTCATGAAACAGACTAATAGAACAAATAGGGGTGAGGGAGGAAAGAGAGAGAGAGAGAACTTAGATGAAAAGGAATCCTGCCCCCAAAAAAGAGTAGGGGTGGGGGCAGGTTTCTCCTTTGCCCTCCCACTCCCCCTCCCCCTCCCCCTCTCCCAGCAGCCTGGCCCTGCAGGGTAAGAGGTTTTAGGAAAAGACAGAAGCAGCCCTGAGCTGGGAAATGGGTAGCAGCTCTCCAGGGGTCACACCCAGAAGGAAGAGTCACACTTTAAGGGGAACCTGGAGCACCACCCACCCCACTGGGGATTCTTGGGCTCTGGTGAGGCGCATGTGCAGAAAAGGCTCTGGACCCCACGAGGGGTGAAGGGAAGTGGGAAGGTGAGCAGGAAGGGAGTGACTGGAGCCGTGACGATCAAGGCCATCAGCATCCTCAACTAAACCTTCCAGATGAACACAGCAGCTCCCTGAGACAACCCACTGAGAACAGAATATGAGCTGAGTGCAGCGCAGGCACGCCTGGGATAAAAGAGACAAATGTTCATGAAGGAGGGGGTCTTAAGGGCCTCAGAAAGAGGCCACATTTTAAAATGCCTCTCAACAGCCATGAGGCCAGGAAAGCTTCCCCAGCCCACTCCCACCTCTTACAAAGGAAATTCTAAGAATTCAGGAAAATTCATCCCATCTTGCCTTGGGTAATGGGGGATGGTGTTGAAGTCCCAGGCAAGTATAAGAAAAAAGAAGGAATCGCCCAAGTCAGACACTGGGACAGCTCCCACATCCCAGAAAAAAACTGATATGGTCCTAAAGCAAGTGATGACTGTAATCTAATACTTCAAAGTGAGAGGAAATAAATTAAGAAAATGAGAAAACTCTGAAAGAACAGCATTAACACTCACAAATGGTGCACTGAGAACACAGATGGATGTGAAAACAGAGCTGGCAAAGTTCATAGGCTACCAATCAGAAGGGAAAGGGCCCAGAAATGGCAGAGAGGGACACGGGAGACAAATGGCACAGGCATCACCCTTTACAGCTCAGTTTTCACTTAAAGAACAAATAGGGCCTGCCTTTGCCTGTCCCACCTCCAGCATTATATAGCCTCTTCTCACTTACATGTTCCTTCTCGCCTCATATACTCTTCCCCAACACTCTCGGAGCCATTCTCTATGCACGTGTCTAGTACTACCACCCTCACCTATGGAGTCCATGATGTTCATGCTCTACAAAGAGTGAAAAGTCTTTTTGTGTGTGTGTGTGTGTGTGTGTGTGTGTGTGTTTTCTAGGGCTGCACCCGCAGCATATGGAAGTTACCAGGCTAAGGGTCTAATTGAATCTGTAGCTGCCGGCCTATGCCATAGCCATAGCAATGTGGGATCCAAGCTGCATCTGCATCCTACACCACAGCTCAGGGCAACACTGGATCCTTATCCCACTGAGTGAGGCCAGGGATCAAACCCAAAACCTCATGGTTCCTAGCCGGATTCATTAACCACTGAGCCATGACAGGAACTCCTGAAAAGTCTTAACATTGACATCCTCGTTGTTCCTGCAAAATCCTCCACTCCGCCCCAAGCAATAAGTCAGACTTTGGCCACAGAAGTGACACTTGGCACTTTTTTCTCTTTGCAAAACAATCATAGGATAAATGCAATAAATGAGACCTGGATGGTGTCAACTGGCAGATGACGTAGATTTTTTTTAAAAGGGTTGGAAAAACTCTCTTTCATGTATGTTGAATTGACCTTAAGTAAATAATAACTGGAATAATTGAAGCTCAAATATCATGTGCACCATATTTGTGCTGTTGTGGCAATGACAACAAGAGACAACGTAGTGTTATGAAATTCCAAGTATATCAGTAATTCCAGAGGAAAGACTGTCCCCTTGACATCTTCTGCTCATGGTTACCCAACAGTTGCCCAACAGCCTGGTTTCACAAGGCACAAAACTCCATTGTCAAAATGCACTGCAAAGTTTGCAAGGCTAAGAGATTACTCAGCATAGAAAAGAATGACATAACCCCATTTGCAGCAACATGGATGGACCTAGAGATGATCATACTAAGTGAAGTAAGTCAGACAGTGAAAGACAAACATCATATGATATCACTTATATATGGAATATAAAAAAATGATGCAAATGAATTTACAAAATAGAAACAGATCCACAGACATAGAAAACAAACTCGTAGTTGGAAAAGGGAGGAGGAAGGATAAATTAGGAGTTTGGGATTAACATATACACACTACTATATATAAGACAGATAACCCACAAGGACTTCCTGTAGAGCACAGGGAATTTTACTCAATATTCTGTAATAATCTATATGGGGAAAGACTGAAAAAATAATGGATATATATAACTGAATCACTTAGCTGTACACCTGAAACTAACACAACATTATAAGTCAACTATATTCTAATACAAAATAAAAATTTTTAAATTATATGCCAATATAAAATAAAAATGTTTTTAACAATCTAAAAAAAAAAAAAGGCTGGGAGAAAATATTTCAGCAAACAAGGAATAATGCTATCATTCTTTTAAAGTATAAGCATCTCTGACTTTGTAAACCAGATTAGGGAAATATTTTTTTTTATGGCTGCACCATGGCATGTGGGAGTTCCTGGGCCAGTGATTGAATCTGAGCCGCAGCCACAACCTAAGCCACAGCTGTGGCAATGCCAGCTCCTTTAACCCACTGCGCCAGGCTGGGGATCAAACCTGCACCTCCACAGTGACATGAGTAACTCAGTCAGATTCTTAACCCACTGCACCACAGTGGGAACTCCAGATTGGAGAAATCTTAATTCCCCTATCCCTCTGCCTTATCTTTCTAAAGTTTCATTCTGAATTTTCCCCTTAGTTAGGAATTTTAAAACCACCTTGACCCTTGGGACACTATGATGATTTTGTTAGCATGTAAATCTGAACTGGATATCTAAACCAAGAGTTTCTAAAGCCTTAGCGAATTTTCCTTTAAAGATGCCAGCATGTCCTTCCACAGGTCTCCCAGCCACCATGTGGATGAGAGCCTGACCTCTGAGGATTAAAGTTGGTGATGATGAGCTTCCAACTTTGCTCACAAAAATCTAAGTAAAGTTCAGGTAGCGACATCCAACCCTGATTCAACGGGGCGGCTTTTTTGATCGCAGCGCAGAACCGAGCAAGATGACTCAAGGTATTCTGTATGCAGGTTGCAAGAGTCTGTGCTACAGACATAATGGACAAACGAGGAAAAACCTGCCTATTTTAACTCAGTGGAATAAAAATTGTGAGAATGGCCCCAAAACCCAAATCAGACAATGGCTCCATTAGTGGAGGACAAGTGCCCTCAGGAGGCTTTAAAATAGTTCATTTTCTATGTAAACAACTGTCGACATGTGAGCATGTCAGTGCTGACAGCCTGTTTCTATAGTAATATCCTAAGAGCTTAGAGCCCTCCTGGGGAAATGATTTCCCTCTCCGCTCTAGCTGGTGGTGTGGGAAACCAATCACATCCAAAATAAAACACTGAGAACAGCACAAAATGTAAGTGCAGGGAGGAGAAATATGTTACATGGCTACTTCCTGATGCCAGGGAAGAACTAGAAAATTGAGCTTTTTTTTTTTTTTCCAGCAACTTTTGGCCACAGATTTGAGCAGAAGAATGGGAAAAAAAAGAAACCCTCCTTTTTTCCTTTTTCTGTTGTTATTGAATTCAAAAAAAGTATAGATCTTCCAGGAAGAGCAGAGCACAGACAGCTATAATTGAATGATTACCAAAGGCTCTTTTCCCCTCTCAGCCTCCCTCCTAAGCTAGAGTTAAAGGTGTTTTTGTTTGTTCAGAAGCTCTGATTGTAAATTTCAGTAATTATTGTAAGACGAATGAATACAAACATTATTAATACATATAATGTCCTCTATTGTTACTAAAAGTAACTTAATTCCAGGGAGTTCCCATTGTGGCTCAGTGGTAATGAACACAACTAGGTTTCATGAGGACTCCTAGTTGATCCTTGGTCTCACTCAGTGGGTCGGAGATCCCACGTGGCCTTGGGCTGCGGTGTGGGTCGCAGATGCGGCTCAGGTCTTGTGCTGCTGTGCTGGCTGTCATGCAGACTAGCAGCTGTAGCTCTTATCTGACCCCTGGCCTGGGGGCTTCCATATGTTGTGGGTGTAGCCCTCAAAAAAAATTTAACTGAATTCCATTTTTGGTCCATTCAGTTTCATTAAGTCAGGAGAGGGCAAGCAACAAAGCTTTTCCCAAAGTAAGTATGGGGAGGCCAGTTACTCTGTTCTGCTACTATTGCTGCAGGTGAAAATCCAGGCCCCTTCACCCAAAGCCTGTTTATTTTGTGTTTAAATGTAATGAAAGCCAATTCCTGTTTTCAACTGCCCTGAGACCCCCAGAATTTCCAGCATCGTCTCACTGTTTAGTAATCAAGGAAGAGCCCAGAGATAGTGCAGAGTGGGGGTTACACTATTTTCTTTTTGATCCGAATTAGGAAATGCTTCCCGCTTTTCCAATAACCTGGCGGATGAGAAGATGACTAGTGAAGGTCATCTAGCAGAAAGGTAAAAGAAGCCGAGAAGCAGGAATTTTTGGTAGAAGAGATTCAGTTAATAGGGGATCTAAATGCAAGCTCTGCATCCGATAGTATAACTACAAACTGAAAGCACTGAGGGAAAAAAATGCAAAAGAATTCATTGCTAATTACTTTGAAAATGCAAACATGGTCATTATCAATGGCAGGAAAGACTTGGTTGGAAAGACTTGGTTCTGCCTGGGAGAGACAGAGGCAGACGAAATGAAGGGACCGCTTTAGCCCATACACAGCACTTTTTTTTTTTTTTTTTTTTTGGTCCTCAACAGAATACATTAACAGCGTGGGAGCAAGCCAGCAGTGCCATCATCCACAGGAGTGTAGACAGTGTGTGAAAACCATTTGAGTCACTCAGGAAATTCAGGTTAGCATGAGATTACAAATACGTCTTTCCTTCCCCAACATGAGAGCATGAGCATCTTTGCAAGAATTATCAACATGCAGAAATACATTCCTGGCATCCAGTACAGCCTATAAAAATGGGCTAAAAATCAGATTCCCAGGAAACAATTGTAGCAACCCAGTTTAGCCTGTTACCAAATAGAAAGCCTAGTGAGCACCTTCTTGCACTTAAGCCATGAACCAAGAAAATCAAACTGAACGGATTTTATAAAATCCCTAAATGAAAGCCTATATCCTTTTCCCTGGAAAAAGCAAAGAAATAAGCCACTGACTTTTTTTTTTTTTTTTTAATCTTTAACTTAGCTAGCATCCAAAATGCAGTGCAATGCAGGATATTTATCCTACCATCTCTTGTGCAAATACAAATCTCCATAAAATCAATTAATCTTATGGGTAGAAGGGGTCTTGGAGGTCATGAAGCCCAACCTCCCATCTGACATTCCCACAGCCAGGAGATTATGCAGCCTGTGTTCAAAAAGCTCCACTTGGGGAGCTTACCACTCTTTCAGGCTGCCCCTTCCACTGATGAAGAGTGACAGTTATTAGAATGTTCTAATATTGGGCTGAAATCTGCCTCCTGGTAATTTCCACCCACTGGTCCTAGTTTTGTCCTCGGAAGCATTTCAGAGTCTAACTCCTTCATTATCACCATGACAACTCTTCAAATATTTGAAGGCAAAGAGAGCCTTCTTCATCCAGGCTGTACCTCCCCAGTTATCATACCTCTCCATGCCTCCAGAACGCTGTCCTTTACTGGATCGTACCTGGTCAATGTCCTGGTTGAAATACACTCACCAGAATGTGATACAGTATGACCTTTGGGCCATGGGGTGAAGGCTTCTGTCCTTTTGCAGGAACATGTTCCTACATGAGAATAAAAATTCTGTCCTATTGCTCTCCCTAGTAACACCAGAAGCATAGGTGGTTGTACTCAATGGTGACATCTCAAGAACAGTTTTTCACAGCAAACATTACATTTTAAGACTGACTTCAGTTTAGTGCAATAAACAGTTTCAAGCATTCATGATATAGAAGGCTTTATACTAGGGGATATGGAAAACGCAAGGTGTTTACATCTGGTAGGAGAAATCAGAAGAAAAAAAAGCACAAATATACTGTAAAACAATACAGAAAGAGGTAAGTACCAGAAGCGAAATAGACAAGGTTATTAAAGGAAGAGGAAACCATGTCAGTGGAGAGGGCTAGCAAGGCTTCATGAAGGACACAGGAAGAGGAAGGATTTGAAGGGATCATGAAGGATAGGTGAGTTTTTAATAAGCAGAGAAACATGTTGGGAGAGTGAGAGATTTCAGGATGGAAGAGACAACCGGAAAAAAAAGAACTAGCGAAAGAAACAATGTCACTAGGAAAATAGCCCAATCAGACTGAAATGCACGAGACAAAGGGGGAAGGAACTGGGTGTAAAGCTGCAAAATCCATTTCAAGTTGAATATGTTTTAACAAATGCTTACCTATTAGGCTAATTACATAACTTCTACAAATCACCTGGTTATGGCTGAAGACTTTTTTACTCAGTGTGAGACCCTTTAAGATAGTTATTTCCATACTCTTAATATAGTCAAATAAAAAGATAGTTATTTCCATACTCTTAATATAGTCAAATAAAAAGACAGTTATTTCCATACTCTTAATATAGTCAAATAAAACTGAGCCCCACAAAAACTGTTAGAATGGCCATCATGAAAAAGATAAGAGATAACAAATACTGGTGAGGGTGTGGAGAAAAGGGAACACTGCTCACTCTTGGTGGGAATGTAAATTTGTGCAGCCACTGTGGAGAAGAGTACAGAAGCTCCTCAAAAAATTAAAAATAGAAGTACCATACAACCCAGAATTTCTGTACTTCTGGGAATAGAGTCAAAGGAAACAAAAGCACTAACTTGAAAAAAAAATGTATATCCTTATGTTAATGGCAGCATTATTTACATAGCCAAGGCATGGAAACAACCGAGTGTCCATCCATGGATGAATGGATAAAGAAGCTGTGTTGTAGAACATATACATATTCCATCATATATACATATATGATGGAATATTACTCAGTCTTAAAAAATGAGGAAGTCCTGCCATTTGCAACCACATGAATGGACCTTAAGGGCATTATGCTAAGGCAAATACTGTGGGATGTCACATGCAGAATCTAAAAATGAAACAAAACCTGAAAAAGAATTCAGATTTGTGGTTACCAGAGGCGGCAGGTGAGGGGAGGGGGGATTGGAAGAAGGTATCAAAAGATACAAACTTCTGGTTCTAAGATAAATAAGTGCCAGGGATGTAACATACAACATGATAAATACAATTAACACTGATATTTGTTGTATGTGGAAATTGTTAAGAGAGTAAATCCTAAGAGTTCTCATCAGAAGGAAAAAAGCTTTTTCTTTTTTACTATATCTATATGAGATGATGGAAGTTAACTAAAACCGTGGCAGTAATCATTTTACAAAATATGTAAGTCAAACCATTATGCTCTATACCTTAAATTATATAATGCTATATATCAGCTATATCTCAATAAAACAAGCCAGAAAAAAAAAACTACAAGTATAAGACATATGAATATTTTGCAAACACAATAACAGCTAACATATTTTACTTTATTTCATACTGTTTATATGTCAGGCATTGTACTAAGTGATTTACATGAATGAATTCATTTGCTACTTACAATACCCATATAATGTAGGAACTGCTATTTTCTTCTTTTGATAGAAGAAACTGAGGCACAGAGAGGTTATGGAACTTTCCCATGATCACACAGCTAGTGAGTGAGGCAGTAAAGATTTGAAGCTAAAGTCTGGCTCCAGAGTGAATTTGCTATACTATGCCTCTCGCATGAAATATGCAGTGACTTCTTTAACAATTTGTTTATAACCTTACTTATTTCAGCTTTTTAGAATATAGTTTCAGCCTATAGGATGTGCTAAAGCAACTTTTTGGGTTTATGTCTATCTGTTCATCTTTAGGAACTCTGATGCTATTTTAGATAGAGATTAAGAGGCTTATTTTGTGTGCCGAGTCCCAAGAATCCTGAATCATCATGGAATACAAGTCATTCCTCTATGGCTAACCAAAGGAATAGCTCCCAGTAGTCAAAAAATATACCTATAGGTCCTACACATTTCCCTTCATCCCTCCTCCAGAGCAGCATCCGTAATTTAAGGGGAGGCTAAATTCTCTAAGCTGCCACTCCCTCCCCACTTCCAGGATGGCTCGCAGCTGAATAATTCCCTGACAGATAACAATGCAACCTGTGGCCAAATGCTCTCCAGGAAAGAAAATTCCACAGCCACTCCCAAGGTAACAAATCCCCTGGCATGACCCCTTGGCCTTGTGCCTCTTTATCAATTGAGAAAGTTGATTTACAGACTTCCTGTGAAATAGCTGTGTCCTAATTTCCTCCCCCTGAAAATCTGCTTTTATTCCAAGGCAGCTGGCACCAGGATCACTTAATTGTGTGGTAGATGTGTTTTCTGGTCCTGACTCCTCTGCCTACCAAGGAAGTTAGCAGACCTGGCAGAGGTGACTTAAGGGAAGTGGGCTCCACTTGATGCTTATCACAGACCAAAAATCTGGGCAGGTAGGCAGACCCAGGGAGGGTCCGTAAATCCTCCACCTCCCTCTTCAGATCAGCTGTGCTGTCTGCTCTGATAGACCCATTGTTGACTGGCTTTTCTGAATCTTACAGGACTGGGCTAACTGGGTAAGAGAGCCCCAAAGTCTGAATGGCCAGAAGCTTCCAGATTCCTGTAGTGAATACTCAGGGTGCAGCTGGACCCTCCACCTCCTCCCAGCAGCAAGAAGGGGAGCAAAGGACCAAGCCATCCCTTCTTTCACCTCATATATCCATCCATACTCCTGGTATCACTGGATCTGGGAGGTGACTATCCCAAAAAGAATAACTCCACTCAGGAGGGCAGCATCTCAAACCACCTGCCTCTCTGAACCCCAACCAGCCCCTTCCTTCATGAGGAAGAAGGACGCTTCCATTGTCTACTCTTGGTTCACTGATTTGACAAGCATTTCTTAAGCATCTATCAAGCATCTAGCAGCTCCTCCAAGGCACTGCATCAAGGGATTGGGGGCCAAAGGGTGAGTATGTCACTGCTCTCACCTTCCAGGTGGGGTAGACCAATTATAAACCAAATCACTGACTCAGAGTGTGATGAATCCTACACCTGCAGTGATATGCTCACAGGCCATGCTAGAAGTCAATAACAGCCTGGAGAAGTTGCAGGATGTGAGATTTCGGCTGAGACTTGAGAATGAATGGGAGGATGTGGGAAAGACCAGGGAATCAGAGGTGCACTCAAAGAAAGCACCTTGAACAAGACACTAAAGTGTCAAACTAGATGCCATAAGAGAGAAGAAAGAGTGGGTAAGGCCTGAGGGGCAGAGGAGAGACCAGAATAATTTGAAAGGTAGCTTGTGACCACACTGTGAAGACCTTGCCGAGGAGTGTGGTACCCTGAGCAGGCTTCAAGACAGAGAAGAGCCAGGAGCTTTTTCTCTGCCTTCTAGAAAAATCTCCCTGGTATGGATCTAAGTACTGAAGGTAGAATCAATACTTAGAAGATCATTCCAACAGTCCACATGCCTCTCCCTTGTTCTCTGCAAATGGGGAGGAGCTGGTGGACAGACCAGGACAGCTGCTGTCAGAGACTGGAGGCGTGTGTGCAGGGGCGGCGGGGCCCCTTCTCTGTGGCCCCGGGCACCATGAGGATCCATGGAGAGTGGGATCTCACCTGGCTAGAAGGTTTGGCAGCAAGCACGGAAAGTGCCTACAAATGGTGCCAGGCTATGGAACTGGAATGGATGGTTGGTCTAGTTCATGTTCCTCTTAAAATCACATAGAATCACATACATGCTAAAGGCACAGAGATGGATTCCCATAAGGACAGCCCTCTGTGCATCCACCACTGTTTTAGAATTTTTAGGCTCAGGGACAACATGGAGAAGGGTGGCCAATGCAAAACATTGCTTAATATTCCTCAATCTACATTGCAGGCAATAAGGAGACAGCAAAGCAAATCTTTACGAAACCCCTTTTGAATGCCAGGGCCAAGGCCCCGGCACAGATCAGCTTTTATTCTGAAGCCTCTAGTTCTAGCTCACCAGAATAGCTACCTTTATTGATCACCTGCTCAGTGCCAGACATCATACTACCTGTCTTGTGATGTAAATCTTAATCCACACAAATGCCACATAAAGATATTCCTATGTGGGAGATGGGATTAAGATGGCAGAATAGAAGGACTAGAGCTCAACTACTCTCCTAAAAACAACAAAATTCACAATTAAAGGCTGAGCAATCTTCAACCAAATAGACCAGAAACCTTAAAAAAGATATCCTACTCCAGAAGACAAAGAGGAGATCACATTAAGAGGTAGGAGAGGCAATTATGCGATATAAGCAACCATATAACTCTGGGCTGGGAAGCCGCACAGACTGGAAAGTACCTGTTTCACAGAGACTCACCTATAGGAGTGAGAGTTCTGAGCCCCACATCAAACTCCCATGGGTGGGGATCTGGCACTGGGAGAAAGAGCCCCTGGAGCATCTGGCATTGTAGACCAGTGGGGCTTGTGCGCAGGAGCTCCACAGGACTGGAGGAAATGGAGACCCAATTCTTAAAAGGTGCACACAGACTTTCCATGCCCTGGGTCCCAGGGCAAAGCAAAGTCTCCATAGGAATCTGGGTCAAACCTGACAGCAGTTCTTGGAGGACATCCTGGGAAAACTGGGGTGAATGTGGCTAGTTGTGAGGGAAGGACTTTGGAAGCAAAGCTCTTGGGAATATTCAGCAGCATGCCTTTCTCTGGAGGTGGCATTTTGGGAAAATCTGGCCCCACCAGTCAGTCAGCACTGAGAAGCCCCAGGTCAAACAACAATCCAGGTGGGATCACAGCCCTGCCCCTCAGTAAACAGGCTACCTAAAGACCCCTCAGGCACACAGCTGCCTCTAATCCCATCCAGAGATTAAGCCCCACCCACCAGAGGGATTAGAATTGGCTCCACCTACCAGGGGGCAGGCAACAGCCCCTCCCATCAGGAAACATACAGCAACCACCTTATCCACTTCAGCCACAAGGAGGGCAGACACCAGAAGTAAGAGAGGCTACAACTCTATTATCTTTACAAAGGTCACCACACCAAAAACCTATCAAAGTAAAAAGACAGAGAACCATAACTCAGATGAGGGAGAAAGGAAAAACCCCAGAAAATCAGCTAAGTGATGAGGAGATTCTCAGCCTCCAGGAAAAAGACTTTAGACTGTTGATGCTGAAGATAATGCAAGACATTAGAAATAAACTGCAGGCAAAGATGGATAACTTATAGGAAACACTGACCAAAGAGATACAAGCTATAAAACTTAAACAAGACGAGATGCAAAATATAATAACTGAAATAAAAAATTCACTAG
Source organism: Phacochoerus africanus (assembly GCF_016906955.1). Lineage (NCBI taxonomy): Eukaryota > Metazoa > Chordata > Mammalia > Artiodactyla > Suidae > Phacochoerus > Phacochoerus africanus. The sequence goes on along the minus strand of NC_062545.1, from coordinate 83,438,126 downwards.
AAGCAGCTAACAGCAGAATACAGGAGGCAGAAGAACGAATAAGCAAGGTGGAGAAATTATAGATGCAGAACAGAAAAGAGAAAAAAGATTGAAAACAAATGAAGAGAGTCTCAGAAAACTCTGGGACAATGTTAAATGCACCAACATCCATTTTATATGGGTGCCAGAAGGAGAAGAGAGAGAGAAGGGGACAGAAAAAATATTCCGAGAGATAGTAGCCAAAAACTTCCCTAACATGGGAAAGGAACCACTCACTCAAATTCAGGAAGCACAAGGAGTACCATATAAAATAAACCCAAGGAGGAATACACCGAGACACATATTAATCAAACTGACCAAAATTAAAGACAAAGAGAAAATCTTGAAAGCAGCTAGGGAACAGAAACAAATAACATACAAGGGAACCCCAGTAAGGTTACTGGCAGATTTTTCAGCAGAAACTCTGCAGGCCAGAAGGGAGTGGCATGATATACTTGATGTGATGCAAGAAAAAAACATCCAACCAAGATTACTTTACCCAGCAAGGCTCTCATTCAGATTTGAAGGAGAAATCAAAACCTTCACAGATAAGCAAAAGCTGAGAGAATTCAGCAACACTAAACTAGCCTTACAACAAATACTAAAAGAACTTCTCTAGGCAGGAAAGAAAAGACAGCAACAGGAAAAAAAAATCCACAAATGACAAGGCTCACCAGTAAAGGCATATATGCAGTAAACATACGAAATCATCCATGCACAATTATGCCACCCAAATCAGAAATCATGAGAAGAGGTGGGTAAAAATGCAGGACACTGGAGATTAACTTGCAATTAAATATAGACTCATAACAAAACTTCAGAATAACTGCAAACCAAACATCTACAATTGATACACAAACAAAGAAAAATCAACTCAAATACAACACTAAATATAGTCATCAAACCAAAAGAGGATAGAACAAGAGAAGAAGGAAAGGAAAAAGAGCAACAAAAACAAATATCAAAACAATTAATAAAATGGCAATAAGAACATACATATTGATAATTACCTTAAATGTTAATGACTATACACCCCAACCAACAGACATAGACTGATTGAATGGATACAAAAACAAGACCCATATATATGCTGTCTTCAAGAGACCCACTTCACTTCTAGGGACATATACAAATTGAAAGGGAGAGGATGGAAGAAAATATTCCATGCAAACAGGGATCAAAAGAAAGCTGGAGGAGCAGTACTCATATCAGACAAAATAGACTTTAAAATGAAGAATATTTTCAGGGACAAAGAAGGTCATTACATAATGATCAAAGGATCAATCCAAGAAGAAGATATAACAATTTTAAGTATCTACGCACCCAACACAGGTTCACCACAATATATAAGGCAACTGCTAACAACCTTGAAAACACAAATCGACAATAACACAATCATAGTGGGGGACTTTAACACCCCACTTACAGCAATGGACACATCAACAAGACGGGAAATCAATAAGGAAACACAGGCCCTGAATGATGCATTAAACCAGATGGACTTAATTGATATTTATAGGACACTTCATCCAAAAGCAACAGAATACACATTCTTCTCAAGTGTACATGGAACATTCTCTAAGATTGATCACATCCTGGGCTACAAATCCAACCTTGGTAACTTTAAGAAAATTGAAATCATATCACGCATCTTTTCTGACCACAATGCTATACAACTGGAAATCAACAACAAGAAAAAAAAACTGCAAAAACACAAACATGTGGAGACTCAACAACATGCTGCTAAACTCCAGTGGATCACTGAAGAAATCAAAGAGGAAATTAAAAAAATACCTAGAAGCAAATGACAATGAAGATACGACACTCCAAAACCTATGGAATGCAGCAAAAGCCACTCTAAGAGGAATGTTTATAGCAATACGAGCCCACCTTAGGAAACAAGAAAAAGCTCAAATAAACAAGCTAACTTTACATCTAAAGCAGCTAGAGAGAGAAGAACAGGCAAGACCTAAATTTAGTAGAAGGAAAGATATTGTAAAGATCAGAGCAGAAATCAATGAAATAGAAATGAAGAAAACCATAGAAAAGATCAATGAAACGAAAAGCTGGTTCTTTGAAAAGATCAACAAAATTGATAAACCCTTAGCCAGACTTATCAAGGAAAAAAGAGATAGGTCTCAAATCAATAACATTAGAAATGAAAAAGAAGAAGTAACAACGCACATCACAGAAATACAAAGGATCATAAGAGACTACTACATGCAACTATACACCAATAAAACAGAAAACCTAGAAGAAATGGACAAATTCTTAGAAAAGTACAATCTTCCAAGACTAAACCAAGATGAAATAGAAAAGATGCTTCCAAGACTAAACCAAGATGAAATAGAAAAGATGCATGGATCAATCACAAGAACTGAAATTGAAACCGTGATTAAAAAACTTCTTCCAACAAACAAAAGTCCAGGACCAGATGGCTTCACATATGAATTCTATCAAACATTTCAAGTAGAGCTAACACCTCTCCTTCTGAAACTATTTCAAAAAATTGCAGAGGAAGGGATACTCCCAAACTCATCCTATGAGGCCACCATCACCCTGATACCAAAACCAGACAAAGACACCACAAAAAAAGAAAACTACAGACCAATTTCACTGATGAACATCGACGCAAAAATCCTCAACAAAATACTAGCAAACCGCATCCAACAATACATTAAAAGGATTGTACATCATGATCAAGTGGGATTTATCCCAGGGATGCAAGGGTTCTTCAATATCCGCAAATCAATCAGTGTGATACACCACATTAACAAACTGAAGAAGAAAAACCATATGATCCTCTCAAGAGATGTGGAAAAAGCCTTTGACAAAATCCAACACCAATTTCTGATAAAAACCCTTCCAAAAGTGGGCATAACAGGAATCTACCTCAACATAATAAAGGCCATATATGACAAATCCCACAACAAACTTCATTCTCAATGGTGAAAAGCTGAAAGAATTCCCACTGAGATCAGGAACAAGACAAGGATGTCCACTCTCACCACTACTATTCAACATAGTTTTGGAAGTCCTAGCCACATCAATTGGAGAAGTGAAAGAAATAAAAGGAATCCAAATTAGAAAGGAAGAAGTAAAACTATCCCTATTTGCAGATGACATGATACTATACCTAGAGAATCCTAAAGACTCTACCAGAAAACTGTTAGAGCTCATCCATGAATTTGGCAAAGTCACAGGATACAGAAATTGATGGCATTTCTATATGCTAACAATGAAAGATCAGAAAGAGAAATTAGGGAAGCAATCCTGTTTACCATCACATCCAAAAGAATAAAATACCTAGTAGTAAACCTACCTAAAGAGACAAAAGACCTGTATTCTGAAAACTATAAGACACTGATGAAAGAAATCAAAGGTGACACAAACAGATAGAAAGATACACCACGCTCATGGATTGGAAGAGTTAATATTATCAAAATGATGCTACTGCCCAAGGCAATATATAGATTCAATGCAATGCCTATCAAATTACCAAGGACATTTTTCACAGACCTCGAACAAAATATTTTAAAGTTTGTTTGGAAGCACAGAAGACCCAGAATAGCAAAAGACATCCTGAAAAAAGAAAAATGGAGCTGGAGGAATCAGGCTCCCTGACTTCACACTATACTACAAAGCAACAATCATCAAAACTGCATGTTACTGGCACAGAAATATAGACCAGTGGAACAGGATAGAAAGCCCAGAATTCAACCCACACACCTAAAGCCAACTAATCTATGACAAAGGAGGCAAGGACATACAATGCAGAAAGGACAGCTTGTTCAATAAGTGGTGCTGGGAAAACTGGACAGTAACAGGGAAAAGAATGAAATGAGAAACTCCCTAACACCATACACAAAAATAAACTCAAAATGAATTAAAGACCTAGATAGAAGACCAGACACTATAAAACTCCTAGAAGAAAACAGAGACAAAACACTCTCTCACATAAACGACAGCAACATCGTCTCAGATCCACCTCTTAAAGTATTGACAATAAAAACAAAAATAAACAAATGGGACCTAATGAAACTTCAAAGTTTCTGCACAGCAAAGGAAACCCTAAACAAAATAAAAAGACAACCCACAGAATGGGAGAAAATCTTTGCAAGTGAATCGACTGACAAGGGATTGATCTCCAAAATTTATAAACACCACTCATCATCACTCACTATTAAAGAAATGCAAATCAAAACCACTATTAGGTACCACATTACACCAGCCAGAATGGCCATCATCAAAAAATCTATAAACAATAAGTGCTAGAGAGGGTGTGGAGAAAAAGGAACCCTAGTACACTGTTGGTGCGATTGTAAATTGGTACAACCACTGTGGAAAACAGTATGGAGATTCCTCAGCAAACTAAAAATAGAACTGCCATTTGATCTAGCAATCCCACTCCTGGACCTCTATCCAGAGAAAATCATGACTCGAAAAGACATATGTACTCTGATGTTCATTGCATCACTATTTGCAACAGCTATGACATGGAAATAACCTAAATGTCCATCAACAGAGGAGTGGATCAGGAAGATGTGGGACACAATGGAATATTACTCAGCCATTAAAATGAATGAAAAACCAGCATTTTTAGCAACATAGATGGACCTAGAAGTTATCATGCTAAGTGAAGTCAGTCATACAATGAGACACCAACACCAAATGCTTTCACTGACATGTGGAATCTGAAAAAAGGACAGACTGAACTTTGCAGAACAGATGCTGACTCAAAGACATTGAAAAACTTATGGTCTCCAGAGGAGACAGTTTGGGGGGTGAGGGGATGTGCTTGGGTTACGGGATGGAAATCCTGTGAAATTGGATTGTGATGATCATTATACAACTATAGATGTGATAAATTCATTTAAGTAATAAAAAAATAAATAAATAAAATTAAACGTAAAAAAAAGATGTTCCTATGCCTATTTTATAGATGTTGAAATGGAAGTAAATAAATTACCTCAGTCACAATGCTGGAGTGTGGGGGTGATGAGACTAGATGTGAAAGCCATTTTCCTCCCAGGTCCCACATCTTGCCCAAGCTGCCACCTTGGGGATATCAGGTGAGCTCTGAGAGGTGCTGACCCAGAACAGGGAGGCTGTGGGAAAAATGAGAGAGGTGGGGCGTAGCTCTGGGCAGCCATATTTTTTAATTCACTTTTTCTAAGTGAAACTGATTTCATTTCAGGAGTTTTCCTATTACCTTTTAAGATAGAAAGAGGAATAGGTCACAGGCCCAAGAAGGCCTAAGGACTCACCTTCCAGCTCTGCCTTCACAGCCTCTTTCTTGGGGGCATAACCCAGGTTAGGAGCCTCCAAAGTATTTGGGGGGAAGCAAAGCTCCTGAGAAGAAACTTTTTCAAAAAGTGAAAAAAAAAAATTGCTGAGTTTTGTGTAATGCAACAGCTCAAAAAGTCACCTGCCCACAGACCCTTTTTTTTTTTCCTTTCCAGGGCAGCACCAATGACATATGAAAGTTCCCAGGCTAGGGGTCAAATTGGAGATGCAGCTGCTGGCCTGTGCCACAGCCACAGCAACGCCAGATTTGGGCCACATCTGTACATATGCTTCAGCTGTGACAATGCCAGATCCTTAACCCACTGAGTGAGATCAGGGATGGAATCCACATCTTCGCACATACTAGTTGGGTTCTTAACCTGATGAGCCACAACAGGAACTCCCACAGGGCCTTTTTTCTATACAATACCTGCACCCTGCAGATCTACACATGAGGACATGGGGTGGCGGTAAGGAGACCTCATGCTTCTCACTTCCTCCAAGGCAATCCCAATATCCAGGTGTGGATTAGCCTCATGAGTGGTGAGTCCACCAGAGCCTCCTGCAGGATCTGTGAGTGTGAAGAATTATAAAGGTGCCCTGTCCTGATGACTGATGGGATGGTGGGTGTCATGAACTCCTCTGAGCTTCAGTTTCCTCATCTGTGAAATGGAGGCAGCAGAAGGTTGATTCATAAAATAATGCATTGAATGGGTTTAATATAACTGCCTGACATACCATAAGACTCAAGGCATATTAGCTATTACCTTTTAAAAACAATAAATGCTGGGGATAAAATTATAGGAGATTTGTGAAAATACTTGATAAAACCAGCTCTGTAAATATCAATGATTAGTGGCTGTTATTACAGAACACCTTCTGGTCTCTGCAAAAGGTCATAGTTCATGTACATTTTCTATGTGCAAAGAAGAGACCCAGTTGTTGAAAGTTGATCACTCAGATGAAGGCTTCATTCTTCACTCAGCCCTGACTGGCAATGGAAAGAAACAAAAAACCACCTTTTTTCCACTTTGCAAATGGAAATTACATTTCAAGAGGCCACTTCCTTTTGGAGTGAGAAGCCAAGCACTTGGCTAGGGGTCTTTTTCATCTGGGAAGTGTGAGAAAACAAAGACCCTTTTCGCAGGTCCTAAGAAAGTTTTAGAAGACTATTCTGCAAGGATCTTTAGAATTTTTTTTCAGGTGGACAGTTCTAACAAACTGACCACACAATAGAATTTTGAACATTATAGAGAAAGGAGAGGCACTGGGAAATTGTCCAATTGTGTGGATATTCTGCAGCGGGCAGGGCATGGAGCTTCTGGGAAGGAGCAGAGAGCCCTCATCTGCTTCTACATAGACTCTGATGAACAGGAACTACATTTCCTTTTCCATGAATCTTCTTTCTTCATAGGGACTCTCAGAGGAAGTAAGTGACACCCTTAGCTTAGGTCTGGCAGATTTGGGTCCACCAGGATGAACCCAGACACCTAGAAGTTTAGCATCCTTCCCAGAGAGGCTGTCTACCAAGGTGCCCAGAATATGCTGGGAAAAACTATATTAAGACACTGTGGGCACTTGATATTTGAGCAGCACCCAGCACCCAGCTGCTCCATCTCCGATCCTCCCCAGAGGATCGTGTGCAGGACACGAACTTGGGAAGAGCGGCCCCTGCTCACATCCTCCTGCTCCTTGATCTCTTCTCTCTTGTCTTCTGTCCCACCCTCGGTCCTGCCCCCCCACCACACACACACTTTTCTCACTCTTTCCTTGTGATGATGCTTTCCAATCTAGAAGCAATTTTACAGTTGCCCTGACACATGGACTTGGGAGCCCAGCGAGAGCCCGTGTATTGGACTCCAGATCAGGGCTCACTGGCACGTGCCCTTGGGCAAGACTGACAAACTCTGAGAAACCTAAAGATCAGCTACCTCTCAGAAGTGCTGGCAAGATTAAATGATCTCACGTGTTAGAGCATCTTCCACTGTGACTGGCAAGAGAAAGAATGCATTAAGTAGCAGCTATTAGTATTAGGTCCCTCTGAGCTGGGTGCTAAGAACATCCTTTTACATAAGAAGAAACTAAGGCATAAAGGGCAGATAGGATGGCCCAAGTCCATTCAATTAATAAGAACCAGAACTAAGTCTTGAACCCAAGGCACCTGATCCCCTGGACATGTTTTTGTCTCTTTTCATTTTTTTCCCAAAGGACACTTTTTTTTTACAAACCCAAGATTTGTCTTAGTAACAAAGATCATGATTCTATGGGATTAGCTTTATTTCCTGGCTCTAGTGGCCAAGAACTGACATGATTCCTACCATCTTACAGTGGCCAGGAAATGGTCTGATTTGAACAAGCACAGCTTTACATATGTGTTAGACATATACATATGTGTATATTTGAACAAATTTTTTATCTAAGAAAAATTGTAGGTAGGTTAGGGATAGGAAATCTGCAGTGACATTCAGGGGACATTCAAGAACAGAGCAGAGACCATTCAATGATGTGAACCAAGAGGGAAAACAAATTCAGCCTCTATGTGATTCCAACTTTGCTGCAGCGTTGCTGAGTCAGGGTTTTCATTTCTTCAAATAAATGTTTGCAGTAGCTCTTATATTTCACCAGCTAGTGTTTGGTGTTTTATACATTCAAAATAATAATACATACTTTAAAAAAATGCAAGCATACACAATAGTACTGAATAGTGCTGAGGAAGCACCATCATTTGGTACAATGTGTGTGATGTATAAGAAAAGAACTTTTCTGAATATGGTTTGATAGTTATTATCTTAGAACTTGAGAAAATACACATAAATTAAGACTGTATCAGGCCTCATCCTGTTGAGAAATCAGAAAGCTTTCCTAGAACCTAAATGAACACTCATGAATAGAACCTCTCATTACAACCTGCTTGCAAACCAGATGGACAATAGCTTTCAGGTTAAAACCAGTAGTCCTTTAAAGCGCATTAATTAATAGGGCACCCATTCGAAAACCTCCAAAATGAAGAGGTTGTGGGGAGGGAAGTTGCAAGGAGTTTCCTGGATCTTCTGGAATAGTCCCGTGAGCTCTTGAACCCAGGTATCCTTAAACTTTGGCTTCCCAGAGTTACCCAGGTCTTGTTAGTATAAGAAGAAGAAGGCCTGGGCATCTCCATGGAATCACTAAATATATGAGTCATTTCACCCAAAGTACAGAGAATTTTATTTCCTATAATAAATATACTTTTAGTATTTATTATTAAATGTACCCCTTTTATAAAAAAAATTAAGACTTCATTTTTTGGATCAGTTTCAAGTTCACAGCAAAGCTGAACAGAAAGTATAGAGATTTTCCCATATACCTTCTCCCCCCTCCCTGCCACATGCCTAGCCTCCCCCATTATCCACATCCCCCATTAGAGTGGTACATTTGTTACAATTGATGAACCTATGCTTACACATCACAATCACCTGAAGTCTATAATTGACACTACAGGTCACTTTAGGTGTTGTATAGTTTATGGATTTGGACAAACATAGGATGATATGTATCCACCATTACAGTATCATACATAGTATTTCCATTGCTCTTAAAAATACTCTGTACTCCGCATGTTCATCCTTCTCTCTAACTGCCTACCCCAACCCTGGAAACCACTGATCTTTTCACTGTCTCCATGGTTTTGCCTTTTCCGGAAAGTCATGGAGTTGGAGTCGTGTGGTAAGTAGCATTTTCAGATTGGCTTCTTTCACTTAGTAATATGCATTTAAGTTTCCTTTGTGTATTTTAATGAGTTGATAGCTCTTTTTTCTTTTTAGCACTAAATAGTATTCCATGGTCTGGATATACCACAATTTGTTTATCCATTTACCTACTGAAAGATAATAATATACTTTAATCACAAACTGTGCAAATAATATGGAAGTAGTAAGTACTATATAAACTCTCAGAGTTTTAGACTTTAAGAGCTAAATCATATTATACTAGAAAGCTGTGAGGAGATAGGTTTAAATCTTGGTTGTCCTATTTATGAGCTATGTATTTTTGCACAAAACATTTATCTTCTCTGGGCCTTGGCTTTCTCAATGATAATATGAGGATAATATTATATACCTCTAATATGCTCTGAGGAGTGGGTAAGATGATATGCATGAAAACTCACAGTTAGATGTGCAACAATAGTTCTGTAATCCCACTCCTGGGCATATATCTGGAGAAAACCATAATTTGAAGAGATACATGGACCCTAATGTGCATTGCAACACTATTTACAACAGCCAAGACATAGAAGCAACCTAAATGTCCATCAACAGAGGACTGGATAAAGATGTGGCTGGGTATCTGGAGTTAATAGATGCAAAGTATTGCATTTAGAAAAGGATAAGCAATGAGATCCTACTGTATAGCACAGGGAACTATATCTAGTCACTTAGAATGGAGCATGATAGAGAATAATGTGAGAAAAAGAATATATACACGTATGTGTGACTGAGTCACTTTGCTGTATGTAGAAAATTAACAGAACACTGTAAACCAACTTTATGGAAAAAATAAAAATCAGTTTAAATAAATAAATAAAATTAGTCGTTAAAAAAAAGATGTACATACAGACAATGAAATATTATTCAGCCATAAAAGAGAATGAAATAATGCCATTTGCAGCAACATGAATGGACCTAGAGATGATCATACTGAATGAAGTAAGTCAGACAAAAACAACATCCTATGATATCACTTGCATGTGGAATCGCAAAAAAAAAAAAAATACAAATGGACTTATTTGCAGAACAGAAACAGACTCACAGACATAGAAAACAAATTTATGGTTACCAAAGAGGAAAGGGGAGGGGGAGGGATAAATTAGGAGTTTGGGATTAATACATACACATTACTATATATAAAAGAGATAACCAACAAGTTCCCACTGTAGAGCACAGGGAACTCTATTCAATTTTCCGTAATAACCTATATGGGAAAAGAAACTGAAATGGAATGGATGTATGTATATGTATAATTGAATCACTTCGATGTACACCTAAAACTAGCACAACATTGTAAATCAACTAGACTCCAATATAAAATAAAAGTTAAATAAAAAAGAAAATCCTGAAAATAGTTCTCAAAAAAAGAGAAATACACATGTACAAAATCCTGAAATTATTTTTAGCCTGATGAAATGTGATTAGAACTATTGATAATAAACAATTTTTAAAAAGAGTTCTGTAAATGGTGGTTGAATCTGAATTGGCCCTGAGGCTTGAAGTGTCCAGTTGTTAGAGGCAAATGTGTGTGGCTTCCACCTGCTGCCCTTCCCCCACCCCAAATCTCTAGAGTTGCCTTCAGAGAATAGTGGGTTTTTAGTTACTCTGGCTCATCTTTCCTTCAGAAGATCTCAAAATTCTCAGATATAACTCTATTCTCAGAAAGTAAAGAATCACACCTTTTCTTTGAAAGCACCATTTTCCAAACAGGAGGGAGTTTTATTTACACTATTTTGTTTTAGGGAGAACAATCTTTTTTTGTTTGTTTGTTTGTTTGCTTTTTAGGGCTGTGCTTGTGGTGTATGCAAGTTTCCAGGCTAGGGGTTGAATCAGAGCTACAGCTGCCAGCGTACACTACAGCCACAGCAACACAGGATCCGAGCTGCCTCTGGAACCTGCACCACAGCTCACAGCAATGCTGGATCCTTAACCCACTGAATGAGGCCAGAGACCAAACTGCATTCTCATGGATACTAGTCAGGTTTGTTTCCACTGAGCCACAACAGGAATTCTAACAATCTTCATTAAACTGAAATTTTATCTTGATGCACAACCTCTATAAAATTGGGGTGTACATGATGGTGCAGGGCTGTGATTTTGGAATAGGGTAGGGTTTGGCCTCCAGCCAGCTTATCTTCTCTCTAATGACCAACCTCCTCCACATTCCCCAAAGCCCCCCAGATAACTCCCAGCAACCCCTAGGATGGTTTGAAAACTTCTATTCTGAAGGAACAAATAAGCCTTCTCATTCTAGGGTAGGAAAAGTGCCAGGAATGTTGTGCTCCAGCAGTCATGACTGTGATCCTGTTCTTTCATCAGCCAAAGGAAAATCTATATAATCCTGGGAAAATCAGGACATTAAATATCCACAGGGTCACCTTCTATTGAGAAGTCACAACCGAAGAGAGATGTGCCCCCTTATTTCATTTCAATTTGTTGTGACCTTTAAAACTATCTTGGGTCAGTTCATTAACAAAAGCTCAAGGAAGGATTTATTGTTAGCCCTTATTATCCCATCTTTAGTATATTAGTTTGATGGCAAATAAAATAAGTGGAGGTCACATAGGGTCTTTCCTTCTTTCTTTGTTTCTTTTTCTTTTCTTTTCTTTTCTTTTCTCTAGGGCCACACTTACAGCATATGGAAGTTCCCAGGCTAGGGGTCAAATTGGAGCTGTAGCTGCCAACCTACACCACAGCCACAGCAACACGGGATCCAAGCTGTGTCTGTGACCTACACCACAGCTCACCACAACACTGGATCCTTCACCCACTGAGCAAGGCCAGGGATCAAACCAACATCCTCATGGTTATTAGTCAGGTTCATTACCACTGAGCTACAATGGGAACTCCACACATAGGGTATTTCTGATTTGAGCCTAAGAGAGCAAAACTGCCAGACTCAATACTCTTGCAGGTTTAAATTCATAGAATGGTTTTGCACCTACTTGCAGACATCCTCCAGAAGACTATAAAGATAGTTACAATCCACCTGGGTCTAAGCAAAGTTCCCAGGGTAGGGGTTACATACTGGAGCAAAGTAAGCAAAGTGACATAAGAGTATTGTAGACAAGGCCTTGCCCTGGTGTCAAGTTTACTTCAATCTTCCAAGCGGAAGGAAAAAAGAAAGTACCATGCTTTCATTTGGGGGCTATTTATACACCTCCATAATTACAGATGTGAAAGCAATGTCTTCGTAAGAAAGTTCAGGCTAAAATTAGTTTTAAGACTCTGGATAATAGCTTTCCAGTAGCTATTTGTATTTCTCTTCAGATTGACTACTAGCAGTATCTTTATCTACAGAAATGTGCTCCACATGGTTTAACCCAAGATTACTACATTTCAGGAAAGAAAAAGGCCCTCTTTCCTTGGCTGGAAGCAGACAGAAGAGATCTCCACTAATTCCCTGTAGCCCCAAACATTTCCCCACTGCACCACACATAACAGTCAACCCCTTCTAAAAACTATTGAGTTGGAGCTCCCACCTTGGCTCAGTGGAAACAAATCTGACTAGTAACCATAAGCACACAAGTTTGATCCCTAGCCTTGCTCAGTGGGTGAAGGACCCAGCGTTGCTGTGAACTGTGGTGTAGGTCACAGACCTGGCTCAGGTCTGTGACTATGGCTGTGGCATAGGGCAGTAGCTATAGACCCGATTCAACCCCTAGCCTGGGAATCTCCATATGCCTCAGGTACTGCCATAAAAGGACAAAAAGAAAAATAAAAAATTTAAAAAATTTTTAAAAACTATTGAGTAAAAGTGACTTCACAGCACTTTGCAATTTAAGCTCTTCTTTTAAATAATACATGTTACTATTTTCACTCATAAATTCATTTCCATGCAAGCCCTATTTACAAAAGCAAGTGTTAATAACACACAGCCTGTCATATTTTCTACATCAAATGTTACCCATTCATAGAGCTTGCTTCACTCTCTTGGAAAATGGGTCTTTTCAAATCAGTGAGAGGCCAAAATCAAATAAATTAGATCCAACTGAATTTTTTACACTCTGCACTCTTCTTGCCCTTTCCCATCTTAATGCTTAAACTAAAGAGATTTATTTAGTCCAAGACTGTGCTTGCTGTTAGAGGGATGCAAGAAAAATTTCCTAAAAGAATCATGTTTTCCTAGTTGTGAACTGGAGAGAAACAGAATGTGTAGGGTGGTGAGACAGGGAGTGAGCTAACTTGGAAACAGAACCCGCTGCTCAGCCTTCTGGCTAAAGATTTGGAAGTGCCAATATTCTGGTCTAAACGGGAGGCTGAGTTTCATAAATATCCATGCTGTTATGTGATTATCCCCAGAAAGGAGAAACTATGAGTCACGGCAATGCAAGCAAATTAAAACAAACAAATAAATGAAAACACAGAAAAAAACAAAACTGTGATTCAATGCTGTTCGCAGGGATGAAATGCTGTTTTCTTGCCAATGGCCACAAATTATACTCCAATGCTCACCAGAAAGTCTAGGAACTCACAGGATAGGACTGAGATTCAAGACAGAAGACTGAACACATATGCATCAACCTACCATTCTTCCTCTTGTGTCCTACTGAAATGGTAGAAAACTTATTTTTTTATATGAACCTATAACAATACCAGCAAGAAAGGAATCAAGCAGAAGAATATAAGATTGAAGGAAACAGGACAGAGAAAGCAAATGTTGTTAAATGAAAAAAGAAAACAGAGAAGGGAAAACAGCACTTCAAAACTACAGTGCTGAATGAAACTTTAAGATTTAGGTCACGTAATACAAAAGGCAGGAATGAAACCTGGGACACTCATCAAGATCATTAATACAAAACTGAATGTGGAAGAGCTGAACCAGTCAGCTCTTTACAATTTCCAGAATTATAATGGCTAACATTTATTGAGAACTTAGAAGAAGCCAGGTACTCACTGAACCTTCAAAATAACTACCTGAAGTAGGCATTACTTTTGTCCTTACTTGTTAAATAAAGCAACTGAGGCACAGAGATTATGCACCTTATTTACAGTCACATGGTTAGTAAGTGATCAAACAAGAACTGAAACCCAGGAACAGTTTGTCTCCAGAAAACATTTTCCTAATAGCCATGTTATGTGCTATGCTACTGCCATCAAAGACCAGCTGAACACTGCTCCTTTATGAAACTGGGAGTGGGGTGGGGGTCTTCAGATTCAGCCTGGCAGATGGAACATCCCTAGAAGTAACAACAATAAAAAATTTTAGCATCCAGTGTTCATTTCTCCAGTGAAAAATAAGCATTGCCTTACTAAGAAACTGAGGATTCTGAAAGATGAAAGTCAAATGGGATCAAGTTAAAGAAGAAAACCACAAGCTAAAGCAGATGCAAAAAAACAAAAACAAAAGCAAAACAAAACAAAACAACAACAACAAAACCAACCTACTGAAGAAAAAAAATAAAAGAAAAAGGGAAAGAAGGAGGCAAAGAGAGTTTGAAGCCCAGACCCAGAAGTTACTGGAGAGAGGAGTAGTCTTAGGGCCACTGAGAGACAGGTGCCCCACCCTGCCCCAGGGCCATGCTGGTGAGCAACAGAAATGGTGACCCTGGTGAGAACTGTGACTATAAGTACTTGGGTCATGGACAGAGAGTGAAACCCTAAGTAAAAGAAGGATAAACAGGAATCCACTAACCCATAACACTGCCTATGTCCTCTAAAGATAAGCACTCCTGCCCCTCCTCCAGCAACTTGAGAGTGTACCTCATCAGATAGCAGACATGACCCTCTCCCCAAGGCAGGCTTCACCCATAGACTCACAGGGTAGCTTGAATACAAAGAAGAATGCAAAATCAGGGTCACAAATATGTTGACATAGAATATCACCAAACATAATAAATGGATGTACTTGCAACCTGAGGAAAGAGAGCAAACAGAACAGACCTTTAAGATGTAAATAATAAGGTGTAAATAATTCCCTCAAAGACAGAAAAGTGAGTATGATGTCCATAAAGTGAAACAAAGGTAGACCCTGGAAACTGAAAATGGTTACTAACTTAGCATACCTGAGATGAAAACAGTCTCTGGACTGGGAGAAATAAGATTCAGCTGAGGGATGGGTCACCCTATGAAAAACAGAGGAGTAAATGAAAGTCTGGGTACATGCAGAATCATGAGACAATGCTCTGTTCCCAGCAGGGTACCAGAATGTTTTCAGTGATATTTTACTCTCCAGAACTTCTATATGCTACAAGTGCAACTGTAAAAGAAAAAAATTTTAATAAAAATAATATAGATGGAGCATGATGAAGAATAATGTGAGAAAAAGAATATGTATATATATGTGTAACTGGGTCACTTTGCTGTACTGTAGAAAACTGACAGAACACAGTAAATCAACTATAATGTAAAAAATAAAAATCATTTAAAAAATAAAAATAATATAAAGAAAACTTTAAAAACTGCTATTATTATATTCATGCAGAAATTTATGTCCATAAAATAAGATTAGAATGCTTATAACAAGAAGCATTCAGAGTAAAAAGATCTTTCAAAATTAGATATATGACAAGTAAATATCAGACTGCTGGAAAATAAAGAGAAAAGCCTGAAAAACTTTCAGAAAGTCAAAAATAGTTGTAGGCCAAAAAAAAAAAAAATCAAAATTGCATCAGGCTTCTCAAAGGCAAGACTAGAAACTTGAAGAGAATGGAGCAATGCCTTCGAAAATTCTGAGGGAAACTGATTCCAACACAGAACTAACTTCAAATCCAGCTAATTATCAGTTAAATACAAGGGTAGAATAAAGATGTTTTCAGAAGTGTGAGGTGTTAAAATGAATATCCCATGTGCTGTTTCTCAAGAAGCTATTGGAGGAAGTGTTCCCCCAGAATGAATACATGAAATAAGTCAATGATATTTTGGAACAGGGAATTCAACACAGGCAAGGTGAGGAAATCCCCAAACTGATGTTGAAAGGAGACTCTAGCTAGGCAACAAGCCTGAGAAGAGATAGGTCCAAATTAGAGAAGTTCAGAAATTTCTGGTAGATTAAACATGTAGAATCTATTGTATGTCAATTATACTACAATAAAGTATTGTCTTTAAAAAAAAGAAATTTCAAATAGAGAATTCTCCAAAAAGACAAAATCGATGGCATACCACATGTGCTGAAACATATATAAGGGATATTTTTAAATTAGCAGAAAGTATTGGTATAAATTAAGGATAAATGTATATTGAAAACTAAAATGAAAAAGGACTAATTCCAGTGAGAGTGAAAAGATATGCTACGGAGTTCTAAATAAAAGTAACATGGCCATAATCATAAATGTATAATATTCATCTAGGCAGAATTATGTATAAGTTCATCAGAAAGAAGGAATGGAAGATTTCTTGTGGAATTAATAAAAGAATGATAAATCTACCTGGAAACAAAACAACATGCTACTAAAAAACCAATGGGTCAATGAGGAAATCAAAAGGGAAATTAAAAAATATCTCAAAACAAATGATAATGAAAACACAACTATTCAAAATCCGTGGGATGCCACAAAAGCAGTTCTTAGAGGGAAGTTCATAGCAATACAGGCCTTCCTCAAAGAAGGAGAAAAATCTCCTACCACCTAAAAGAATTAGAAAAAGAAGAAAAAACAAAACCTAAAGTCAGTAGAAGGAAGGAAATCGTTAAGATCAGAGAGGAAATCAATAAAATAGAGATTCAAAACAAAACAGAAAAAAAATCCAAGAAAAAAAAACAGAAAAAAAAATCCAAAAAAAAACCCAAGAGTTGGTTCTTTGAAAGCATAAACAAAATTGACAAACTTCTGGTCAGACTCACTAAGAAGAGAGAGAGAACCCAAATAATGAAAATAAGAAATGAAAAAGGAGAAATGTCAATAAATACTGCAGAAATATAAAAAAAAATAAGTGAATACTATGAACAATTATATGCCAACAAATTCGATAACCTAGAAGAAATGGACAAATCTCTAGAGACAAACCAACAAAACTGAATCAAAAAGAAATAGATCATTTGAACAGACCGATAACTATAAATGAAATTGGATACATAATAAAAACACTCCCTATGAACAAAAGTCCAGGACCAGATTCTACCAGACATACAAAAAGGAATTTATACCCATCCTCCTTTAACTTTTCCAAAAGACTGAAGGAGACGGAACACTCTCAAAGATATTCTATGAAGCCACCATCACATGAATACTAAAGCCAGACAAAGATACTACTAAAAAAGAAAATTATAGGCCAATATCTTTGATGAATATAGATGCAAAAATTCTCAACAACTTTTAGCCAGCCGAATCCAACAAAACATAAAAAAGATCATATACCATGACCAAGTGGGATTCATCCCAGGTTCACAAGGATGGTCCAACATACACAAATCAATCAATGTCATATACCACATTAACAAAAGAAAAGTCAAAAACCACATGATTATCTCATTAGATTCAGAAAAAGCATTTGACAAAATCCAACATCCATTCATGATTAAAAAAAAAAAAAAACCTCTTACCAAAGTGGGTAAAGAGGGAACATAATTAACATAATAAAAGCCATTTATGACAAACCCACAGCCAATATAATACTCAATGGAGAGATGATGAAAGCTTTCCTGCTAAAATCTGGAAAAGGACAAGGAGGCCCACTCTCAACACTTTTACTCAACAGAGCATTGGAATTCCTGGCCACAGGAATAAGACAAACAAAATAAATAAAAGTATCCAAATAGAAGAGATAAAGTTGTCACTTGATGCAGCTGACATGATACTATATAAAGAAACCCAAAGGTCTCCACAAAAAGCTACTTGAAATGATCAATGAATTAAGCAAAGTAGCAGGATACAAGATTAACATTCAGAAATAGGTTGCATTTCTGAATACTAACATTGAAATATTAGAAGAGGAATACAAAAATACAATACCTTTTAAAATCACACCTGAAAGAATAAAACACATGGGAATAAACCTGACCAAGGAGGTGAAAGGCTTATGCTAAGTACTACAAAACATTAATGAAGGAAATTAAAGAGGATTCAAAGAAATGGAAAGATATTCCATTCTCCTGGACTGGAAGAATTAATATTGTTAAAATGGCAATATTATCCAAAGCAATCCACAGATTTAATGCAATCCCTATCAAATTACCCATGACATTTTTCACAGAACTGGAACAAACAATCCAAAAATTTATATGGAACCATAAAAGATCCAGAATTGCCAAAGCAATCCTGAAGAACAAAAACCAAACAGAAGGCATAACTCACCCAGACTTCAGACAATATTACAAGTCACAGTAATCAAGACAGTGTGGTACTGGTACAAAAATAGACACACAAGCCAATGGAACAGAATAGAAAACCCAGAAATAAACCCAGACACCTATGGTCAATTAATCTTTTTGACAAAGGAGGCAAGAATATAAAATGAGAAAAAGTCACTTCAGCAAGGGGTGCTTGGAAAACTGGACAGCTGCATGTGAATCAAAGAAACTGGAACACACCCTCATACCATGCACAAAAATAAACTCAAATGGCTGAAAGACTTAAATATAAGACAAGACACCATAAAATTCCTAGAAGACAACATAGGCAAAATATTCTCTAACATCAACTGTGCAAATGTTTCTTAGGTCAGACTCCCAAGGCAATAGAAATAAAAACAAGTATGACGACAACAACAACAAAAATCCTAATGGGACATCATCAAAGTTACAAGCTTTTGCCCAGCAAAGGAAACCATAAAAAAAAGAGAGAAAAAAGCCAAATATACAACCTAAAAAAATGGTAAAAAATTATTGCAAATAATGCAACCGACAAGGGCTTAATCTCCAAAATATACAAACAACTCATACAACTCAACAGCAGAAAGATAAACAACCCAATTGAAAAATGGGCAGAAGACCTAAATAGACATCTCTCCACAGAAACATACAGACAGCCAACCAGCACATGAGGAAATGCTCAATGTCACTAATTATCAGAGAAGTACAAATTAAAACTACAATGAGATACTACCTCACACTGATCAGAATGGCTATCATTAATAAGTCTATAAATAACAAATGCTGAAGAGAGTGTGGAGAAAAGGGAACCCTCTTATGCTGTTGGTAGCAATGTAAATTGGTACAACCACTATGGAAAACAGTATGGAGGTACCTCAGAAAACTAAACATGTGCTCCAGAAATCCCACTCCTGGACATATATCTGGACAAAATTTTCTTTCAAAAAAAATACATCCAACCCTGTGTTCATTGCAGCACTATTCACAGTAGTCAAGACATGGAAATAACTAAATGTCCATCAACGGATGAATGAATTAAGAAGATGTGGTACATGTACACAATGGAACACTGCTCAGCCATAAAAAAGAACAAAACAATGCCATGTTGCAGTAACATGTATGCAAAGAGATTCTCATACTAAGGGAAGTCAGAAAGAGAAAGACAAATACCATATGATATCACCTATATGAGGAATCTAAAACATGGCACAAATGAATCTATTATAGAACAGAAGCAGACTCATGGACATAGAGAACAGACTTGTGGTTGCCAAGTGGGAGGAGGTGGGGAGGAAATGGGATGGACTGGGAGTTTGGGGTTAGTAGAGGCAAACTATTGCATTTGGATTAGATAAGTAGATGAGGTCCTACAGTATAGCACAAGGAACTATACATACAATCACTTGTGATAGAATATGATGGAAGATAATATGAGAAAAAGAATGTGTGTGTATATATATATATATATATATATATATATATATATGACTGGGTCACTTGGCTGCATAGCAGAAATTGACAGAACATTGTAAATCAAATATAATAAAAAAATTTTATAAGTATGTTAAACCTTGATTTACATGATAAAAGACTGATAATGTTTTCTGCTGTTGTGTGCCAGTAAAACATTTTATTTTTATAAGCTTTTTAGAGTTACTTGACCATTAATAGCAACAACTTGGAGAGAATCATGACTACTTTGCAAAAAATAAATTTCCAAAGACTCACAGCTACCTAAAGGAAAACAAGAAATAAACCAGCAACAGGCTTCTCATCAACAACACTGGATACTCCAATGCCAAGTTGCAGCACTTTCAAAGTTCAAGGAAAAATAACTTTCAAGATTTTTATACCTATGTGAGTTATCAAATATTGTAAGAATAAAATAAAATATTTTCAGCCATGTATGGATTCAGAAAGTTTACATTCAGGCATGCCATATAAAAACTTTTTTTAGAAAAAAAACTTTCAGCAAAACAAAAAAGTAATGCAAGAAAAAATATGACCTGAAATACAAGGAATCATAGCAACTGAGTATTACCCAAAAAATGGAAGAAAAAAAAAAAACACTTAGGATTCAAATCCATTGTTCTTTGGCAACTGGGATATTCTTTTCCTAGTAATTAAGAGTTCAGAGACATAGTATTACAGTTTTTTTAAGGGTCAAAACAGAACAACTTGGCAATAAAGAATATTTCAATATTGTAAATGTTATTTTTATTCGTTTAAATTTTTAGAATAAATCTAGAGATAAATCAAGGGATACTTAATTATAGTTCAAGATCATATTGTAAATATTACATAGTTTGACTGCAAAAAATAAGAATAAATTTCTTTTTATGGCCCACCATGGTATATGGAAGTTCCTGGGCTAGGGGCTAAATCCGAGTTGCAGCTGCAACCCATGCCAGAGCTGCGGTAATGCCAGAGCCTTTAACCCATCTCACTGGACCAAGGATCAAACCTATGCATCCACAGTGGCCTGAGCAACTACAGTTGGATTCTTTTTTTTTCTGTTTTTTTGTATTTTTAGGGCCACACCTGTGGCATATGGAGGTTCCCAGGCTAAGGCTCAAATTGGAGCTGTAGCCTCTGGCCTACAACATAGTCACAACAACCCCAGATCCAAGCCATGTCTGTGACCTACATCACAGCTCATGGCAACACCGGATCCTAAACCCACTGAGCAAGGCTGGGGATCAAACCTGCATTCTCATGGATGCTAGTCAGATTTGTTTTCCCTGAGCCACAATGGAAACTCCCCTACAGCTGGATTCTTAGCCCACTGCACCACAGTGGGAACACCAAGAATAAAACTTTTTTAAAAGCAGAAAATTGAAGGAATTTTGGTTGAGTTACTATATGTACTAAGCTCCTCATTTTTCACAGTTAAGAATTAAAATGTCATCCAAATTGTGAATTATAAGCCATAAATCATAAATATTTTATTTAAATTATAAAGAAAAGAGGCAGAAGAGACAAAACAAAAGTAATGAAAAGTAATACTAGTTCTTTGAGAAATGAAATTAGGGGTAGGAAGAGATGACAACTATTGATTTTCATTTTATATATCTTTTTCTTGTGGTTTGAATACTATGCTGCTATGGTCCAAATGTTTGTGTCCTTTCAAAATTCATTTGTTGAAATCCTCAGCCTCCAAAGGTGATAATATTTGTAGGTGGGGCCCCTGGGAGGTGAACAGGTCATGAGGGTGCCAAGAGAATGGGATCAAGAATGGGATTAGCACCTTACCAAAGAGACCTGAGAGCTCCCAACCCACTTCAGCCACATGAGGACACAGTGAGAAGGATCAGGAAGAGGGCCCTCATCTGACCATAACTGCACCCTGAACTAGGATGTCCAGCCTCCAGAACTGTCAAAAAGAAAGTGCTCTTGTTTATAAACTGGGTATACATACCCAGTCCATAGTATTTTGTCATAGCAGCCTGAATAGACTAAGATACATGCCTAAATAAAATCTTAATTTTTATAAAAGACTAGCTTAAGGAGTTCTCCTCGTGGCTCAGTGCTTAACAAATCTAGTATCCATGAAGATGCAGGTTCGATCCCTGGCCTCACTCAGTGGTTTACGGATCCCATGTGCTATGGCTGTGGCGTAGGCCGGCAGCTACAACTCTAATCCGACCCCCAGCCTGGGAACCTCCATGTGCCACAGGTGTGACCCTTAAAAGATAAAAGACAAAAAGACAAAAAAAAAAAAGACTAGCTTAAAGTGAGGAAATACAATGAGGATAGTCCTTCACCTCCCACCTCCAGAGGGAATAGGTAGCCTTTCCTGCAACCGGCCCTAACATGTCTATGCAGTGGAATCCTGGCAGATGCTGGAAGGACACAGCAGGAGCTCAAGGCCCTCAGAAATAATGTCTACTATGCGGTGCTGGGGAAATGTTTATCATTCATTTACATAATCAGTATTAATCAAGGGACTATGATGGGCCGAGAACTGCAGTAAGACCTGGGTGTAACATTGGAGAATAACAGTTCTTATGGAGCTGGGAGGGAAGATAAACTTGTAAATAAACATAGGCTATTATAAATGGTGGGGATACAACACGGTCCTATCATATAGGGTCAGGAAATATAGTCCATGTCCTGAGATAAACCATAATGGAAAAAAATATTTTAAAAAAGAATGTAGGAGTTCCCATCATGGCTCAGTGGTAACGAATTCGACTAGTACCCATTAGGATGCGGGTACAATCCCTGGCCTTGCTCAGTGGGTTAAGGATCTGGCATTGCCATAAGCTGTGGTGTAGATTGCAGACGAGCCTCAAATCTGGCATTGCTATGGCTGTGGTGTAGGCCAGCAGCTACACTTCTCATTTGACCCCTAGCTTGGGAACTTCCATATGCCACACTGGAAGCTCTAAAAAAAAAAAAAAAGAAAGAAAGAAAGAAAAAAGAATGTATATATATTCATTCTGCTGTACAGCAGAAATTAGCACAACACTGTAAATCAATTCTATACTTGAGTAAAAATTTTAAAAAGACATGAATAATTACATTAGGCCTTCTGTCCAGAGACTTAGTCCTAAGCCAAGGTCTCTCAGTTGCAGAAAGGAAATATGCAATAGGATCAGTTTTGTGTTGAAATATAAATATAAATGTATACATTGCCAATGCAGGTTTATGAATACAGAGAAAGAAAACTGGAAAGATGTAGACCCAGAAGAGGGAGCAGTAGGTGGTGGAGGGAAAAAAGCTTCACTTAGTGATGCCTTACTTATGATTTAAATATTAAAAACAACACAAATGCCTAGTTAAAATAAGCAGAACTGGTCAAGAAAGTGGACAACTGAGCAACACGCTGTTTTGGAAGAAATAATTAAAACATCCCATGGGTAGAGCACTGTGACCACTACATTCCTATAAAAAGGAAGAATGCTCTTATTTAGCTAACCGGGCTTTCCAGAGCATTCATTTAGAGTCCTTTAAGAATATAGAATTACTCCAGCATTGATACTTATTTCTGTACCATAGGCCTCGTGCTTTAAATAAGATAAGCTCAGTATTTGCCAAGTCTTTGAACTCTCATCATTCAATTCACTCAGATTCAACAAACTTTGGCAAGAGTCTGGCTGTGACCTGAGACTCACACAGAAGAAAACTCGTGAGCAGTTCACAGACGAGGTTCAGCATCCACACAAGGCTGTCACCTCCTCCCTGTTTTGGTCTTTTTTTGCCACGCCCACAGCAGGTGAAAGTTCCCATGCCATGGATCCAACCCGCACCATGGCAGTGACAATACTGATTCTTAACTGCTAAGCCACCAGGGAACTCCCTATCCACTCCTGCTTGAGAGCCATGGGATGCTCTCACAGTTAGCCTGTGCTTTTCTGCTCATTTCTGTATCAGGTTATTAGGTTACTTTTCAAGGTAGCCAGGAGTACTGTGTCTCTTTTGGTTACTGGAGGTTTGAAATACGACCTTGGAGGCATAAACCTTAGTGTGATGCTGTACTCTTTTCTGGTGAGTGATCTCAACAACAAAAATTAGAGGGATGCTATGCCCAGGACCTGGATGGTACCCCCATTTGCAGTCCTGGTATTACAGTTTGTGTGTTCTCATTTGCAGAGTCCACACACCAGCTCTGTGGATGTAGAATCCTGGCCGCACTTCCTTAAGGTCTGGCTTTGTGCTGATTCGAATGCAGTTGTTCATGTCTATCAGGGGATTCCAAGCTGGTTTAATTGCTGTTATCTAGTCAGTCATAGGAATCCCAAAATATCCAGCACCCCAGCGTATGTCACTTTTTATGGCCTTCGTGTTACAGTGTTTGTTTGTTTTGTTTTGTCTTTTTAGGGCTGCACCTGAAACATATGAAGGTTCCCAGGCAAGGGGTCGAATTGGAGCTGTAGCCACTAGCCTACACCACAGCAATAGCAATACCAGCTCTAAGTTGCATCTTCAACCTACACCACAGCTCATGGCAATACCAAATCCTCAACCCACTGAGCAAGGGCAGGGATCAAACCTGTGTCCTCATGGACGTCTGTCAGATTCATTTCTGCTGAGCCACGACAGGAACTCCCTCTTCTTCTTTTTTTTTTTTTTAGTATTGTTTATTTTTATTTTTTATTTTTAAATTTTATTTTATTTTTTAGCCATGGCATACAGTGGCTTGATGTGGGATACCAGTTCCCTGTCCAGGGATTGAACCCAGGTCACAGCAGTGAAAGTGCTGAATCCTAATCACTAGACCACCAAGGAACGCCCCAAAGTAATGTTTCTTAGTTTATATGTTTACAGATCTGTCTCTGTCCTCTAGAATGTGAGGTCCATGGGGGCAGGGGATTTGTCTTACTGGTTTTTGTCTCCCCAGTACAGAACAAAATTTCTGGAAATAAATTTTTGATGAATAGGTGTTTAATGAATTTTTTAAAATAAGACTCCTTAGTGAATGGTTTATCCCTGCATGTATGACATGAAGTATTTCTTGTTTCCATATAGGTCCACATTCATTTCCCCAAAGGGCTGAACTTCTGACTCCGTATTTGAAGAACATCTCTGAGAATCTGGCCCTGATAATAGTAGCAACATGTACTGATTCCTTTTTCTGTTGCAGATCACGTGCTAAGTGTGCATGTGTGTGTGATTATCTCCACATTGTGTCAGTCAGATACCATTTTATCACCACTGCACACATAAAGAACTGAAGCCTAGGAGTAACATGTCCCAGGTGAAGACATAGCTAATAAAGGGTAGACACGGGATTTGAAAGTACACCCTTCCATCTTCTGAGCCTATATTTAGTTACTGCATATTATACAAAAGGTGGCGTTCCCTGAACTGTGAGACAACATAGTAAAGAAATGTGTTAATCTTATGGAGTAGTAGAGACCAGGCAACACCTTTTGGAAAGGTGCAGCTGTGACCAGAATGCTAATCTTTGATGTGGATAGAAGTTTATTCTACCCAAGCAGAATAAACAGTAACATGAAATTCCTTTGCTTTAATAAGAATATTGAACTTGCAAAATCATTCTATTATGTTTCTCAAGCAGCATTTAGTCACTTATCACTTATTTACATCATGGGAATAATTACGACTCATTTTGTAATTTGTACAAATATGCTTAACAAACTATGTGCAATATTTAGACCCATGATTATACCATATAATTAAAGCATGATTTTTTTAGAAGGGTTGATAAAATTAATCTTTTTTTATAATGCCTCTTAAAAAATCCCAATGAATGTTTAACATATTATTCCTTTCTTTTCATCTAACATTATTAATTAAACTCCTTCCCCTTCCTTGGAAGTATTTTTTTTTTCTTTTTTGGCTACACTCACATGGTGCAGTTCCCAGGCCAGGGACTGAACCTGCACCATAGCAGCAACTTGAGCCGCTACAGTGACAACATTGGATCCTTCACAAACTTGTGCCACCAGATTCCTTTACTCTCTTCTATCTAAAGTTGCTCCAGAGATATTCACAAGATATCCATATTTCCATATCTCCATCTCAAACGTTTTATGACAAGAAGACTGAACCTCCATAGATGAAAAGAAACAGGTTGTGGGAGAAGATTGGATTGAGAATCAGTAGACAGAAATCTCATCCTAGTTCTTCAATGTGTGACCTTAGGTAAGTCCTTAAATCTCTTAGAGCCTCAATTCCCCATCTAAAATAGAGCCAGATCTATTTCAAAGTGTCTAGATACAAATAAAACTGCTGGTAGAGTGACTGGAGCATGGCAGCCATTCAGTAAGTAGTAGAAGTTATGATTGCCAGTGTTGTTATTACAATGTTTGTGCCTCTGGTTCTTGGCTGTACCGCTATGCACATAGCTTCAACTTTGGTATTTTATTTTCTAAGTTTTACTTGACCTCTCACTCTCTCTCCATTGCCGTAGCTCTAGTTGCCCATAAAATATGGATGTTCCACTTGTTCTAAAATCTAACATTGAGATGATTCATTATCAGCCCCTCCCTTACAAATAGTCACTCCAGCCTGGTTTCCTCACTGCTGCCAAGAGCTCCAACATTCCTCTAGGGCCTCCTTCAGAAGACACAGAGCCATCGCTCCTGTTTTTCTACCTATAGGCAGCTCTGCACATTTTGTCCTTAGAGATTTGTCCCTCTATACCATTACCATCAAGTCCTATATTTTTAAACCATTTCAACAGCCTGAAATACTAGGCTTTCCATTGTCCATCTTCTCTTCAAATGCATCCTAGGCAGTGCTGCTCAGATCTTTCTTCTCGAAGACTGATTTCGAAGACTGATTGAACTCCCCCTTGGGACTGTTTTTAAAGTTTCAGAAAGGCCTGGGTACCTCTTGGCTCTACCACTCTACCTGTATGACACTGGATATGTTATTTAATCTCCCTAAACTTCAGATATCCACACATAGAACAGGAAAAACGAGTTCTAACTTGCCAAGTTCTTTGAGAAGAGGAAGCAAACTGCACAAGGCCCTCACACAGGGTCTGGACCCTAGTAATGATGATGAGGGTGGTGATGGTGGTGGTGATTGACAATGACACCAACCACTTTCACGGAAGGCTAACTAATCTTCAGGCACTTTTCTCAGGGCTTTATATAAATAAATGCATTTACTCCATAAAAAATGATGAGCAGTAGTCCCTGTAACAACAGCGCTCAGTTCGAGGATTGTATCCCACGCCGCAATTTCACTTCAGAAACACAGTGATGGAAGGTTTTAAAAGCCGCTGTGGCTCCTTAGTATTTACTCAGATGAGCTGAAAACTTAGGTTGACATAAAAATCTGTGCATGAACATGTAAAGCCACTGTGTTCAGAACGGCTCAAACTTAGGAGCAACCAAAATGGTCTTCCATGGGCAAATAGATAAAAAAACTACGATGCATCCATGCAATAAAATATTTTCCACTAATTACAAAAACAGACCTAGCGAGCCACAAAAAGACATGGAGGAATGTGAAATGCCTCATTGCTAAGTGAAAGATGCCCATTTGAAAAGGCTATCTACTGTATGATTCCAACAATATGACATTCCGGAAAAGCCAAAACTATGGAGATGGTAAAAAAGATCAGTGGTTGTCAAAGGTTCAGGAGGGGGTGGGTGGGGGGAGTATGAATAAGTAGGACACAAAGGATTTTTAAGTACTACATGGTCAGAGACTGGCTGAAACCCTGAGAGGCAGAACTGCAGGTACAGAGAAACTATATATATGGACAGAGAGCTGCTTTATAAGGTATATGCAGCTTTTCAACCGCACAAGGGATGGTGTGCCTAATCCAAAAGTTGTTCGAGCCTCAACTGTATTCTGTATGATACTGTCTGTGACGGTGGATGTGTGTCATCACACATTTGTCATAACCCATGGGGGAGTTCCCTGGAGGCTAAGCGAGTTAGGGATCTGGTGTGGTCATTGCTGTAGTGCAAGTTTGATCCCTGGCCGGGGACATCCCCTTGCCTCAGACATGCCTCTCCCCAAAAAACCCATTGAATGTACAAAGAGGGACCCCTAATATAAACGATAGACTTCAGTCAATAAAAGTCTAAATGATAGACTTTAATCAACTAATGCATCAACCTGAATACTAAAGCATCAGCTGTAACAAATGTAATGCACTAAAACATGTTATTAGGAACCAACTCCGTGTTGGGGGTCAGGGGGAGCAGGATACAAGAATTCTGTACTTTCTGCTCCATTTTTCTGTAAACTTAAAACTGCTCTAAAAATAAAGTCTATTAATTTGTAAAAATATATCAGATTGTACATTTTAAAAATATAGAGAGAGTTCTTTCAGAGAGTTAATACAATGTTTTTCCCTGAAAAAAGTCATTGTAAAAAACTAAAAGTTGGGAATTGTCTTACTAAAATAAGATTTGATGTAGATGGGTTCATTACTATGTTATTGCTGCTTTTCACACATACATGCAGAGAGAAAAGGAAAGGAAAGAATAAAAAAGAAAAAGAAATCGAAAGAAAAAAAAGAAAAGAAAAAAGTTATTTGGAGACATAAAGGGAATCAACCTTGAATGCCTCCCTCCTCCAGGCTGAGCAATCTTGAATACAGAGAAATCTAAAGGCAGTGATTCCTAAGGTGTTATTCCTGCAGCTGCAGCAGCTTCCACTGGGACTTATTAGAAGGCAGGGGTGGGGTGCAGAAAGCTGTGTTTTCCTTCCAGGTGAGTGTGATGCTTCCTGAGGTTCCACAGCCAGTGCTCTAGGTCCATGGATCTCTATACTTTTAGTGGACACAAAAACTCACAAACAAGTCTCCCATGTTTGAAAACAGGGCTTGAGCATAAGACTGGCACTAGGGGGAAGCGGGGGAGGTGCCCAAACACACAGAAATCAAGACAGGTAATACTTTAATGCAATGTTTTAAAAATTATAATAATGAAGCCACAAGTCTCTTCTCCAAGTCCATGATTTTCTTTTCTGAGGAGATGTTCATTTGTGCTGGATATTAGATTCCAGTTATTAAGTGATATCATATGGTATTTGTCTTTGTCTTTCTGGCTCATTTCACTCAGTATGAGATTCTCTAGTTCCATCCATGTTGCTGCAAATGGCATTATGTCATTCTTTTTTATGGCTGAGTAGTATTCCATTGTGTATATATACCACATCTTCCGAATCCAATCATCTGTCGATGGACATTTGAGATTGGGAGCTTGGGCTTATCAGACACAACTTAGAATAGATTTACAAGGAGATCCTGCTGAATAGCATTGAGAACTTTGTCTAGATACTCATGTTGCAACAGAAGAAAGGGTGGGGGAAAAATGTAATTGTAATGTATACATGTAAGGATAACCTGACCCCCTCGCTGTACAGTGGGAAAATAAAAAAAATTATTTAAAAAAATTATAATAATGCAAAAAAACTATAATGAATAAAATATCAACATTTGCAATCTGCCTGATTTATTTCCCCTTTCCTCTCAGGCTGTAATGTGGTTCCACAAGGCACTGCTTCCCAAAAGGGTGGGGGCCGGGCAGAGGAGGGGAGGAGGGGTTCAAGGCTACTGTCACTGAAGCCAGTTCCACTCCTTTCTCCAGACTGAAGCACATACCTGTACCACACCACCCTTCTTGAGTCATGCCTCCTCATTACCTGTTTAGCCCTCCCTTCACTATATGCATTAAATATGATACTAATGGAGTGGAAAATGTTAGACTTTCCAGAAGAAATTAAATAATTACTGTTCTCCAGAAAACTTACCATTTCTGCAGGAAGTTGCCAACTGGAGATCCGGCACTTGCCATCTGCTTCTACAAGGATTGAATCATGAGCTGCTCCAGCTGCTGACCTTCAACACCCCCTGAAAGAGTTCAGGGTGGAGATCAGGAGTGAGGTGCTCTGTGCTCTGGGAAAAACTGGGAGAATAGCTCTTCAGATAGATATTTTCAGGAGACTTATGAGCCTATTTCTTGTATTCCCCTGTATCTAGAAAAGTACTAAAATTCTTCATGGGGATGCCTGCTCCCTGTGACTAGCAGTAGCCTTCTCAAGACTAGCAGTGAACTTCTGCAAAATGTGTGCTTGACTGTATGTACCTTGCTTCAACAGAATCACAGATATATGGACCTCATCCCCTACCTCTTTGGAGTGGTTTCTCAGAGCTATCTGAAATGCTGCCTCCCAGGCTATAGTCCTCATCTTGCCCTGAATAAAACACTATGTAGCTCTGAGAACTATGTCTGGTCACTTATGATGGAGCATGATAATGTGAGAAAAAAGAATGTATATATGTATGTGTAACTGGGTCACCGTGCTGTACAGTAGAAAATTGACAGAACACTGTAAACCAGCTACAATGGAAAAATAAAAATCATTATATATATAAAAAATAAAACAACTCACAACTCTTATGTTCTTTCCTTTTTTTTTTGAAAACAGAGTTTACACACAGAAATAAATAGCAAAGAACTCATAAAATAATATCTCTACATGCAAGCTATAATAGTGTTAAGGTTTAAATTGAGGGGAACCACCAGGGAAAAGAGGGAGTCAGATTAGTTTCATTTGATAACTTCATAGAAATGCTTCGTGAACTGCAAGTCCATCACTGCCGAATGTTAGCTGTGGCTCTCCTCTTCCTGGGAAATGGCAACTTCAAAACACATTTGGAAGGAAGTGAGGTCTATAGACTAGGCAGAGGGGCTTAGAGAAGAAACAAAAATCTATTCCTGGAAGAATAAATGAGAAAATGAAGTGTGGGAAATGAAAAACACATGGGCTTAGCTCCTGTAGGAATAAAGAAAACTGAGACCAAAGAAGAAAAGTGGGTGTTAGAGAGGAAGGGCAAAGTGGGGCCAATTGTGTCGGAGGAAGGCATTGTGTGTGACTGAGCATTGCTCAGCTGAGCCTTACCTGGATTCTGAAAGCTGAGACACTGGAGCTCCTGCTTCAAGTTAGAAGTGGAAAGTCATCAAGAGGAGAAAATGACATGAAAACTTAATGAAATGGTCATTTTCAATTTCAAGTGAAGTCTCCCGCTGGAGACTCTTTTAAGTGGTGGGGGTGGGAGCCGTCCAGAGCAATGGTTTCTTTTCTTCTTCTTTTTTTTTAAGAGAATTAAAAACAAAATGAACGGAAGCTCAGTTTGGGAGCCCTGACTGATCCTGGACACATGAGTCCTTCTGAATGGAGACAGGACAGCAGCATCCCTGTGGGAATCTACTGCCCCAGTGGTTGCATCTTCTCTGAGCTTGACAAACAGTTTTCTTGGTGGAGAAATGGATTTCTCTCTCTTGGTAATTGTTGCTGAAGACCTGCAGCTGAGACCCATGGGGGCTGCAGGAGCCCAGCCAGGACAAGGCTCAGCAGGTGGTAGAAACAAGGGCTCTGACTTAAACTGAGCTAACAGGTCAAGAAGAGTCAGACTGGGCAAGGTGAAGCTCATCCTGAACTTGTTGCTAAGAAGTAAACTGCCAATAGAAACTAAGGTCAAGTGCCAACTGAGCAGCAATGCTACTGCTTTCTGGAACTGAGAAGGAAAGGGGTGCCTCGGGGTTGTGGGCATGGCTTATAAGAACCAGAAGTATTTGAGATCAGTTTCCCTGGGATGACCCATTAGAGACTTCATGGAGAGGTGATGGCACTGGAACAGAGTTTAGGAAAGTGTGATTATTCACCAGGACCACGGCTTGTCTATCACCTAGGTTTAGCAAATTGTCTAATTAGAGACATCACTCAGATGGAAGTAAGAGAGCATGGGATGTCCCCTACAAAGCATAGACTTTGTGGAATAGGGAAGTGGAGGGATGGGTTCTGACAAACTGGCGCTCACTGTCCCCATCACATCTAGTGACACATGGGCTGCCCTCATCAGAACAGTCTTCATCCTGACTGGGTCCAAGAGAGGGACCCACTGGCCAGAGCTGAAGTGTGGCACAGCTCTGTACTTGAGGAGATGATGACTTTGGGACCAAGACAAGGGAGAAGAAAACAGAGGTTCTGAGAGGAGAGGAATTCTACCAGCCTGGAGGCCATGCCCACTGAAGTGAAGGAAAGATATGCAAAGCTCAAGTCTACAAGTTGTATCAATAGATAAGATAAGGGTTTTCCAAAAACTAAAAAAAAAGTTCTGTGTGTATAAATAAAATATATAGATAATATATTATATAGAGACAATATAGGTAATATATTGCCTATATATTATACTACATAGATTGTCTATATATTATGTGTGTATATATATGTGTGTGTGTATATATATATATTCTTTTAGAGTTGGATAATGGTATCCTTTGAAAATACTAACTTGCCTCTGATAAACTGGGAGTAAATGATTTTTGTCACTACTTGAAAACAAAAATAAGGCCAAAAAGTTAAGATCTTTGCATTAGAGAGTGAAGGGTTTTTGAGACTCTTGAGTTATGCAGTGATGTGATGAAATCAGTCTTCGAGAAGAAAGATCTGAGCAGCACTGCCTAGGATGCATTTGAAGAGAAGATGGACAATGGAAAGCCTAGTATTTCAGGCTGTTGAAATGGTTTAAAAATATAGGACTTGATGGTAATGGTATAGAGGGACAAATCTCTAAGGACAAAATGTGCAGAGCTGCCTATAGGTAGAAAAACAGGAGCGATGGCTCTGTGTCTTCTGAAGGAGGCCCTAGAGGAATGTTGGAGCTCTTGGCAGCAGTGAGGAAACCAGGCTGGAGTGACTATTTGTAAGGGAGGGGCTGATAATGAATCATCTCAATGTTAGATTTTAGGACAAGTGGAACATCCATATTTTATGGGCAACTAGAGCTACGGCAATGGAGAGAGAGTGAGAGGTCAAGTAAAACTTAGAAAATAAAATACCAAAGTTGAAGCTATGTGCATAGCGGTACAGCCAAGAACCAGAGGCACAAACATTGTAATAACAACACTGGCAATCATAACTTCTACTACTTACTGAATGGCTACCATGCTCCAGCCACTCTACCAGCAGTTTTATTTGTATCTAGACACTTTGAAATAGATCTGGCTCTATTTTAGATGGGGAATTGAGGCTCTAAGAGATTTAAGGACTTACCTAAGGTCACACATTGAAGAACTAGGATGAGATTTCTGTCTACTGATTCTCAATCCAATCTTCTCCCACAACCTGTTTCTTTTCATCTATGGAGGTTCAGTCTTCTTGTCATAAAACGTTTGAGATGGAGATATGGAAATATGGATATCTTGTGAATACCTCTGGAGCAACTTTAGATAGAAGAGAGTAAAGGAACTCAGGGTATAAACCCTGGCTTCGCCCAAGAGAGACACAGGTGTGATATAGATGGTGGCTGAGAAACTTGTCATGTCCTCCTATGATGATGGAAAGTCAATAAAGAAAGCATCTCCCCTCTTGCCCTAAATCCAACACAGCACAAAAGTAGAACATTGAGATTAAATTTGGTTTTGAAACACTTAGTTGCCTCCCCTGACTGATGCAAAGGGAAAGAAGATCTTGACAATGGCTCTAAAGAGAAGCAGAAGTTCCAATCAGGAGTTGAGCAGAGGTAAACAGGCTTTAGAGCTTCATTAATAAACTCCCAGGACATGTCCATATCCACATCAGTTATAAGTCCTCTCATGTTCCCCTCTCTTCCCCCTTGGCCCTATATGTTCCAAAACCAAATGTAAGCAATTTTTATCCTATTTTCCTAACACTGAATATAGTAGTTACATGTAGGTTTTGAGGTCAAACGACAAGATTCTTCAGTTGAGGCCCTAAAGGAGCATTTAATAATCGGTAAACATGTGCTATTCTCTGGTAGACACCAAGATATGGAGATAAAGTAGACATCTCCTGCCATCCAGAAACTCACCCTCTTTACACAGGCAATAGTATATCACACCACGTGGTGAAAGACTAGAGAAGGATGAACTGTATTCTGGGCAAAAAAAAAAAAAAAAAAAAAAAAAAGAAAAAAAAAAGAAAGAATGTCTTGGGCTGCACCCATGGCTTATGGAGGTCTAATCAGGATAGGGGTCTCATCAGAGAAACAGCTGCTGGCCTACACCACAGCTCATGGCAATATTGGATCCATAACCCACTGAGCGAGGCCAAGGACCAAAACCATAGCCTCCTGGTTCCTAGTCAGATTCGTTTCCGCTGCACCACGACGGAACTCCCAGAGAGAATCTTATCAGGAGTTAAGGTTTGTTCTGGGCCTTGAAAGGTAAGTAAAAAAATTTTGAGAGGCTCAAGGGCATACAGGAAAGATGGGGTATTTTAATTGGGACAGAAATGGAGGCTGGTACAATTGACCAGACTAGAACTGCCCCCCCCCCAAAAAAAATAACCCACACCCTAATGGGCTTGATGAAGGAGCCTGCAGGATGGGAACATTTTTTGGTCCTGATATTGAACTTGGTCCCATCAACCAGAGGGGGTGGGGGTTCAACAGCAGGAGCCCAGGCAGCAGGGAGTATTTGAAATGATTTCAGGGCTCTCTCTCTGGCCCTCCGAGCCCAGACCTGGGAGAGACTTAGACAAAGCCTTAATGAGCTCAAGCATGAGAGAGAATAAGAAACAGGTCCACGGAACGAACTTGGCCAGTCCATGATGAGCAGATCGCCAATGCTGAGAATACAGCCTGAGAACATCATCTGTACCAGGTCTGGGACAATAAAATTAATCTGTAACTTAACCCAGCCTGAATAAGCCAGTTCTGATTATCTTTACTATTTCTCCAAATTACTGCTACAATGATTTAGAGGAGGTAAGTATTCAATATATATTTTCTGAATAACTACATGAACGTGTTTTTATGCTATATTAAATTTGTTTTGTTTCCATTTCCTGCAGGACTACAGGCTAAATTATCATCACCATCAATCATCATCATAATCATCTTACTAGCTACCAATTAGGGAGGGTTTGCCATGTGCCAGATGCCAAGCTAACAGCTGGGGATCGCTAATCCATAGGCAACCCAACAAGGCAAAAGTCATTAGCCCCATTTTACGGATGGAGAAAGTCAACTTCAAAAGGGTTATGGATCTTGCCCAAACTTGCATATATAGCTAACAAGCGGCCAAAAGGTGGTATATCAAAGCTGTGTTCTATCCAGTATCAAAACAGCATACCTTAATGGTAAATAAGTCCTTTTAATTAAAAAAAAAAGTGAATGAAAAGGAAGTAAAATTCACTCTGTTCAGTTAGTACTGTGACAATGAAACAGTTAAGTGAATTTTTCAAATGTTTTATTAGATTATCTATACAGAAAAGTATGCAGTTTGATGAATTTTTACCAGCTGACAACATTGATTTTTCACATCTTAGTTGGATGTATTAGAGTTCCGTGAATATAGCACAAAAATCTCATTTTCTTTGTCTATTACAGCCTTCTTACAAATAAGAGGGAAGATGTAAGTTTCCAATCTATAGACTTGTATGATCTTACTCTAAAATTTACCAACAGCCTTCTGGCGCCATAACTCAGGTGTCTCATCTGTTTGTCTGCCCCTTACATGTTTAAAAATTCTAGTTAAAGCATGCAATCAACTCTATCACTCAGAACTTCTACACTGACTTGACATTTTAGCCCACTATATTCAGTTTATCTTTCCCAAACATATATCTCAATTTTCCCCACTATCTCTTAAGGAAACTCAACTCCCCTGAACTTGACTGAGCCCGTCAGAAGTTAGAGATCTAGTGGAACTCAGTTGCCCCATTTATTCTCATTACACAAAAGTGCAAAATGTAGCGAGGAAGTTACAACTGACTAGCAAAGAACCTTGCAATGTTCCATTTTTAAAGTGTTCCTGTCTGTCAGGGCAGATGAATTATGATTCTCTACCTCCAATTGCTAAGCCTGCCCCCTCTCATGGAGGAGCCAGCTGCTGCCGGTTCACCAGCAACAGCTCTGTCACTTTTACTTTGCATCCTAATTAAGAAGACATCGAGAGACACATGGGAGATCAGGTACCAGAAGGACTGTGCTATCTGTC
The DNA here is from genome assembly GCF_016906955.1 of Phacochoerus africanus. Taxonomy (NCBI): domain Eukaryota; kingdom Metazoa; phylum Chordata; class Mammalia; order Artiodactyla; family Suidae; genus Phacochoerus; species Phacochoerus africanus. The sequence continues at coordinate 83,402,430 of NC_062545.1, read as the reverse complement.
ATACTCTCCTCCAGATGTTTTAAGAATGCCTTTGAATGTGGATGGAGGAGATGCGCAGAAAGAACTCTGGAGCCATGAAACCTTTCTGGGACTACTTTTTGAAGAAAGACAATTAACAACCCAGCAGTTGCTAACAGGAACCTTTAGTTGAAAACTTGTTAAGGAGCATTTACTCACTCTCGCAGGAATTCATAGCAATAAACACCTTAGTTATGCTCCTTACTTTTGTTCTAAAATGCACAATTTATTCTCCCTAAATCAGTTTCCTTCCAATACTAAGAGAGCTCATTAAGATAAGAAAAATATGTGACCAATTTTAAAAAAAAAATCTGTGAGCTCATGAAAGCCTACAGCAGAAATCATTTCCCAAAATGTTTTAAAACCTTTCCAAATATTTGACTGGTAGTCACTACTACTGTATTACTGTTTGAGGAATTGCAAACAGATAGTTTTGAACACCAGCACCAAATACAATGAACTTCCTAGTTGGACATATTGCTAATTCTTTTAAAAAATTTTTATTTTATTGAAGTAGAGTTGATTTACAATGTGCTAATTTCTGCTGTACAGGAAAGTGATTCAGTTTTATATATATATACACATGTATATATTCTTTAAATTATATATAATTTTTCATATTCTTTTCCCATCATGGTTTATCATACGATATTGAATAGAGATCCCTGTACTATACAGTGGGACCTTGTTGTTTATCCATTCTATACATAATAATTTTCATTTACTAATCCCAAACTCCCAATTCATCCCTTCCCCACCATTCCTCCCCCTTGGCAACCACAATTCTGCTCACTGTGTCTGTGAGTCTGCTTCTGTTTCAGAGATAACTTCATTTGTGTATATTTTAGATTCCACATGTAAGTGATATCATATGATATTTGTCTTTCTCTTTCTGACTTAACTTCACTTGGTATGATAACTTCTAAGTTCATCTGTTGCTGCAAATGGCATTATTTCATTCTTTTTTATGGCTAATATTCTAATATATATATATATATATATATATATACATATATATATATATATATATACCGTAATATCATGCTGTGTGATATATACAAACACACCACATCTTCTTAATCCATTCATCAATCAATGAACATTTAGATTGTTTGCATGTCTTGGCTATTGTGAATAGTGCTTCTATGAACATGGAGATGTATGTATCTTTTTGAATTGCAGTTTTGTCCAGATATATGCTTAGGAGTGGGATTGCTGGATCACATGGTGGTTCTATATTTAGTTTTCTGAGGAACTTCCATACTGCTTTCTATAGTGGCTGCACCAATTTCCATCCCCACCAACACGGTAGGAGGGTTCCCTTTTGTCCACACCCTCTCCAGCATTTATTTGTACCTTTTTAATAATGGCCATTCTGACTGCTGTGAGGTGATACCTCATTGTAGTTTTGATTTGCATTTTTCTAATAGCTAATTCACTTTTTAAAAGATGCTGGGCTTAGAGTACTGTTACATACCTCCACACCCTTCTCCAGAGGCACTTAATACAAGTTCCTGCTTTGGATACATGTGACTTACAGGAAAAAAAAAAAAAACAAAAAGCAGAAAAAAGAAAAAGATACAGTCAGTAATCCTTAAATTTTCATTTTGGCAGCAGGCCTTGTCTTTGAGGGAGGCCAGACTTCATTATACCTAGGAAGTAGGATTGTTCTGTTTGTTCTAAAGTGTAAGATGAAGTTGGAAGGTATGCTTCTCATAAAGAAAGTATTCTTCAGCAAATATCAATCAGTGTTGATCTCATCCCCTGAATGGAGAGAAAGGCTAATTAATAAATGATCTTTTAAATAGAAACTCTATCTATTCTGTACAATTTCATTATTCTAATGACCTCTTTCTCCACATCAAGAAAAATGAACAATTTTTTGCTAATTTTCATAAATACGGTTCTATGCAATCAGGAAATAATTAATTTAGAGCTCTTCATCAATAATGGGGCTGAAGTTCCTTAATGAACAGCCTCCCTTTAATTCAATGACGAGACAACTATTACTGGAATATTTATTGTTATGAAATTACATCAGGGAAAGAGAAAAGAAACAATTTTTTAAAAATCAGGTGAGATCTTAAATAAATAAAGTACAGCTGTTTGCTGGCCCTTTTTAATTGCTGAAGTAATGAGATTCTAAAGAATACTAGAAGTTTTAAAAATATACCTAAATATTACTTTTGTTAAAAATAACAGTCAAATTTCTATGCATGTTCTCTGTTATAGCACTATATTAATTGACACTAAACAATACAAGAAAAGATTTTGCCACAAGAAAATGACCATCTAATTCAGATTTTCTCAGCAGCAGCACTACTGACATCTTGGACTGGATAATCCTTGGTTGTGAAGGCTTTCTTGTGCACTTTAACATGCTGTTAGAATGTTTAACAACATCTCTGGTTTTTACACAGACAGTAGCATTACCCCTCACCCCAGTTTTAACAATCAAAAACATATGAGACATAACCTGGGAGTTCCCCCTGTGACGCAGTGAAAACGAATCTGACTAGTATCCATGAGGATTCAGGTTCCATCCCTGGCCTTGCTCAGTGGGCTAATGATCCACCGTTGCTGTGAGCTATGGTGTAGGTCACAGATGCTGCTTGGATCTGGCATTGCTGTGGCATAGGCTCACAGCTATAACTACAATTCGACCCCTAGCCTGGGAATGTCCATATGCTATGGGTTTGACACTAAAAAAGCAAAAGGAAATAAAATAAAATAAATAAAATAAGAGACATAACCATATATCCCCTGGAAAGTAAAGTCACCTTCATTGAGAACTGACTAACTGAAGGATCTAAAGCTCAAATACTTTCAAGTTCATAGTCTACATAGGTGGGTTACAATATCAGATAAAATAATACCTCAGCATCAAGGCAGCTAAATAGCTAGATAATTGGATGATCTAGTGATTATAAGCTTTGATTTTAAAGTCATATGGCTTAGGTTTAAGTCCTGGCTCTACATTTTTCTAATGTGGGTAGTTTACCTGTCTCCTCTATGCTTCAGCCTCCTCCTCTACAAGATAGGGATAATAGAAGTTACACACAGCGTTGTATTGAGAATGAAACAAAATAAAGCAAAAAAAGGCTCTAGAATGACTTTTACCACATATTATTATCATAGGTGGCATTCAAATTTATGTTGAATTGGATAGGCTAAACCTATGAATGTTTATCCATTACTTGTATAGACATTGACAAGAGCGAAATCATTGTAAATGAGTATTTGAGTCCTGATGGAAAATGCAAGCATTTATTAAACATTGGCAAACTGCTACCTGCATTTTAAATAATTTGTTTTATAACAAATATGACCTGTCTAATCTCGAGAGAGTTTTTCCTTTAGATTTTTTCCTTTAGGGTACATGCTGACCCAGGAATAATTAATCCAGAATGATCAAAATTGGCACATATCCTACAAAAGTTATTGAAGTTCAAACACAAGTCAAAAATGTGGGGGGGAGCAGTTGGGAAAAATACCAAGTCATAGATGAAGAGAGGAAAAAACAAGGCTGATCTCAGAAAAAAAACCAAAACAAAACAGTAAATCAGTGCCTAAGATTTTCAAAGAAAGAATGGTGAGCTTAGGAATTTATATTCAGTCAAGCTACCCTTTGAGTTTTATAAATGCTTCAGTCAAACCACTTAAAATATGTAAAAGTTCAGGGAATATTGCCATGATCCTTTCTTGAGAAACTACTAGATGACAAGTTTCATCCAACCAGATATAGCTGGGAAAGTATAGCAAGAGCAATGATGGTGAACATTGAAGTATTTCATCATAAACTGAAGAAAATATACATCGAGGTGGTACAAATAAGAAAAATCTAGAGAGAATTGTGAGGAAAGGTGATAAGTAAATTAAGTTTTTTGATTACCTCAACATTTTTTTAAAGTTTTATTGAAGTATGCTTGATTTACAATGTTGTGATCATTTCTGCTCTGCAACAAATTAATATAGGTATACATATCCACATGTGCACTCTTTTTCAGAATTAACACAGAATATTGATTACTTCTGCTTTAATACCTGGAAATGAAATGATCTTTAACGATTTCAAATCATGTAAGTTTTAACACACTCAGGAGTACAAAAGGAAACACTGAGAGATCTAATTGTATTGATTGAAATCAACTGATAAAGTAAAAGAAGACCAGGAGAAGGAAAATAGAATATGTTAACTTCAGTATTGCATATACTAGGAAACTAATAAGTTTAATCTAAAAACATGAAAGAATCAAAGATATTAGATAAAAACATAAATAAAACATAATTGGAACAAAATGCAAACTACTTAATATCAAAAAAAAAAAAAAACTACACAGAGGAGGCAAACAATGAAAACAGACCTCAAGGTGAAGGACCCTTTAAAACAGAAAACATAACACGAACTAATACAGCAGAATCAAGATCAAACATACCCGTCACATCAATGTATCTAAATGGCCCAGACCAATTAAAAGACAAAAACTGAATCACAAACAAAAAACCAATTCCATAGACATGAAAACTAAACTAAGGTGATTCAGAAAGTGAAAATAAAGAGACAGGCAGCATTATAAAAAGCAAATAAAAAGAAAGTAGGGCTTAATGTTGTCACAGCAGGCTGAGGGGAATCTAGAGCAAAAAGCATTAATCAAGACAAAGAAAACTATTGATGATGACACAATGTAAAATTTACAGTTAAGATACAACTGCTAAAGTATTTCTGTACCAAATAACATAGATCATTATAACTAGAGCTGATATGGAGTATCCTGGTGGTCTAGAGAGTTAAGGATGTGGTGCAGGTTCAATCCTGGCCTGGGAATTTCCACATGAAGAAAAACAGAAGCAAAACCTAGAGCTGATATTATAGGAGATTCAAAGGGAAATAGCTAGAAACATATTAATGATAAGAGATTTGAAGCAACTTCTCTCAGTCTATTGACAAATTATGTAGAAAAAAAAGTAAAGCTATAGAAGAATAAAATAAAAATTAACAGAAGATAACTGACAGATAAATATAAAATTCTGCACCTCGAAAATTGAGAAAATATCCTCACTTCATATAAACATTCACAAAAACTAACAACATATTTTTATCCCCCAAATAAATCCAAAAAATAGAAATCACAATGCCATTAAAATAAAAATCCCTATGAGATCCTGCTGTATACAACATAAAACTATATTTAATCACTAGTGATGGAATATGATGGTAGATAATGTGAGAAAGAGAATGTATATATTTGTATAACTGTATCACTTAGCTGTACAGCAGAAATTGACAGAACATTGTAAATAGATTGTATATATATACATATTATATATATAATCAATATGAATCAAGCAGTAAAAAATATGGCAGAGTTGCAAAAAATAAAAAAACTTAAAAAAATAAAAATTCCATCTAGAGATAGTAAAACTTTCCCTGAAGTAACATTTGAGTGAAACAGTAACTAAAAAGCAAAATTTCCAAATTTCTGAAAAACAATGTTTGTCATAATGCAACATATCAAGATAAATGAAATATAGCCAAAACAGTGCTAAGAAAAAAAAAATTTATAGCCTTAAATGCCTATTTGAATAATAAGTAATAGAGGAAAATGACATTAGCATTCAACTTTAAAAGTTATATACAGATCAGGAAAATTAACAGAAGGAAAACATATGAAGGAAATTAATAAAGACAATGTAATAGGATGAGCTTGGGAGTGTTCTTTCCTCTGCAATTTTTTGGAAGAGTTTCAGCAGAATAGGTATTAACTCCTCCCTGAATGTTTGATAGAATTCACCAGTGAAGCCATCAAGTCCTAGACTTTTTTTTTTTTTGAAAGTTTTCAAATCATATTTTCAGTTTCAATACTTGTGATTGGTCTATTCATGTTTATTTCTTTAGGGTTCAGTCTTGGTAGGGTGTACCTTTGTAAGAATATATCCATTTCTTCTAGGTTGTCCATTTTATTGGCACATAGTTGCTTGTAGTAGTCTCTCATGATCCTCTGTATTTCTGTGGTGTCAATTGTAACTTCCTTTTCATTTCTAATTTTATTGATTTGAACCCATTCCCTTTTTTTCTTGATAAGTCTGGCTAAAGGTTTATCAATTGTGCTGATCTTTTCAAAGAACCAACTTTTGGGTTCATAGATCTTTTCTATTGTTTTCTTTATCTCTGCTCTGATCTTTATGATTTCTTTTCTTCTAATTTCGGGCTTTGTCTGTTCTTACTTCTTTAGATATTTTAGGTGTAAAGATAGGTTGAGATTTTTCTTATTTCCTAAGATAAGATTGTATTGATATAAATTTCCCTCTCAGAGCTGCTTTTGCTGCATCCTGTAGGTTTTGGATTATCATATCTATAGCCAAGACATGGAAACAACCTAAATGTCCATCAACAGAGGAATGGATTAAGACGATGTGGTAAATATATACAATGGAATACAACTTGGCCATAAAAAAACCAACAAAATAATAGCATTTATTATAGCAATGTGGATGCAACTAGAGATTCTCATACTAAGTGAAGTAGGTCAGAAAGAGAAAGACAAATACCATATGATATCATGTATATGTGGAATTTAAAATAAACCTATCTACAAAACAGAAACAAACTTGCAGACATAGAGAACAGACCTGTGGCTGCCGAGGGGTGGGGGGAGGGGGAAGGATGGACAGAGAGTTTGGGGTTGGTAGATGCAAACCATTACATTTAGAATGGATAAGCAATGAGGTCCTATGGTATAGCACAAGGAACTACATCCAGTGTCTTGGGATAGACCATGATGGGGGATGATATGAGAAAAAGAATGTATATTTACATGTGACTAGGACACTATGCTCTACAGCAGAAATTGGTGCAACGGGAGTTCTTGTTGTGCTGAGTGGAAAGGAATCTGATTAGTATCCATGAGGATGCATGTTCAATCACTGGACTCACTGAGTGGGTTAAGGATCTGATGTTGCTGTGAGCTGTGGTGTAGGTTGCAGACATGGTTCGGATCTAGTGTGACTGTGGCTGTGGCATAGGCCAGTGGCTGCAGCTCTGATTTGACCCCTTGTCTGGGAACATCCATATGCCACAGGTCCAGCCCTAAAAAACCAAAAACAACAACAAAAAAACTGGTACAACACTGTAAATCAACTATACTTTAATAAAAAAAATTTAAGACAACATAATACCAATTAGTAAGTTTTAAACAGATACACAATAGAACTTCTAAATAAATCACAAACTTTTCATCAAGGAAAGGGGAAAGAAAAATAATTAACTAAACTTGTCAGAAAAACAATGATGAAAAACTGCATATACAAAAGAGATGATAAAGTGGAAATGGAAACATAGAAATTAAAGAATCACAAGAGATTAATTTACATAGAATTTGGTGAATTCTGTGAAAGTAAAATTTAAAACCTGTATGAAATAGATAACTTTCTAGGAAAGGCCATTTAACAAACCAATCATACACAAACAACATCTAAAGTGTCAAAGAGCTTCAAATGACAAAAACAGAAGCACTAAGTTCACTCACAAGATAATTCAAACAAATCTCAATGATTTTAAAATGCTCAAATTATAGGTACTGACTGAAGCATTTAAATTATTTTTGGGAAGTAATCTTAACATTGATAGCTACACCTGACAAAATAGCCTTTAAAACTATAGACAAACCACATTGATAAATATTAGCACAAAAATCCTAAATAAAATTTCACAAAAAAAGTCTGGCAGCATATTTCAAGAATAGTTAATACAGGAGCTCCAGTCATGGCTCAGTGGAAATGAATCTGACTAGCATCCATTAGGATGCAGGTTTGATCCCTGGCCTTGCTCAGTGGTTTAAGGATCTGGGGTTGCTGTGAGCTCTGGTGTAGGTTGCAGATGTAGCTTGGATTTGATGTTGCTGTGGCTGTGATGTAGGCCAGTAGTTACAGCTCCAATTCGACTCCTAACCTGGGAACCTCTATATGAAGCAGGTGCAGCCCTAAAAAGACAAAAAAAAGGAATCCCATCATAGCTCAGCAGAAATGAATCTGAATATTATCCGTAAGGATGCAGGTTCAATCCCTGGCTTTGCTCAATGGTTTAAGGATCCAGTATTCCCATGAGCTTTGGTGTAGGTCACAGATGCAGCTGGGATCTGGCATTACTGTGGCTGTGGCCATGGCCAGTGGCTGCAGCTCTGATTCAGCCCCTAGCCCAGGAACCTCTCCATATGCCATGTGTGCAGCCCTAAAAAGATGAAAAAAAAATAAAGGAATAAAATAACAGAACCACATGAGATTTTATTATGGAAATGTATATGAAAGAATTTAATAACCATTCTTAAAAGAATAACACTTAGTAAAATAGAAAAAGACAGATACCATCTTAACATGACCTTAAAGCCAATCACATGTTTAACAGGGAAACACTAGAGGAGTTTTCAGAAAAGTCAGGAACAAGAAGTAATGCCTTCTATCATTTCTGTTATTTGACATTTTACTAATGTTACCAGCTAATAGAATTTTCAAAGACTAAAGAGTTAGAGGTATAAAATGTTGGAAATAAGTGAAGTGATTTTTTTTTCACTGTTGACATGAATGTATATATGGAAGAGATTCAGTAAAAGTAGAAAGGTTAAAACAAAAATTCATACGATAGTAATCAATAACTTCATATAGTTTAAAATTAAAGTTAGGTTATATAATAGAAGAAATTGTTTTATATATCTTATTACCAAGGAATAAAATTAACAAGAAATGTACAAGAACACTATGAAGAAAAGTTTAAAATGCTATTGAATAATACAGAAGAAGGCATTAACAAATAGAAATTTTCTTAGACAGGATGACTCAATACTACAAGGTTAATACCTATTAAGTGGATTAAATATTTGGAGTTCCCATCATGGCTCAGTGGTTAACAAATCCAACTAGGAACCATGAGGTTTCAGGTCAGATCCCTGGCCTTGCTCAGTGGGTTAAGGATCCAGCATTGCTGAGAGCTGCAGTGTAGGTCGAAGATGTGGCTAGGATCTGGTGTTGCTGTGGCTGTGGCATAGACTGGTGGATACAACTCTGACTAGACCCCTAGCCTGGGAACCTCCATAAGCCACAGGAGCAGCCCTAGAAAAGGCAAAAAGACAAAAAAAATTTAATAATATACCAGTAAGAATACCAGTTGATAACTTAAATAAGTAAGTGGATTCTAAAGTTGGTATTTAAAAATTAGAATATGCAAAAAAAACTCTGTAAGTGGAGAAGAGTAAGTGGGAACTAGTATCACTAGTGTTTTATAAAATTATAAATTCTCAATAATTAAACCAGTACTCTGGTATAAAGCATATAATGATTAGTTGAGATACAGACCCACATTCATTAGGTGATTTAGGGATGTTACAAAGGTGATATTCCAATAAGTGAGAAAAGGAAATGGTGTTGGGGAAAATGTATAGCCATGTGGGAAAAAATATCCACACCTTGAATCAGGATCATTTCTAGATGGATAAAAATGTTAAAAGTAAAAATTAAACATAAAAATACCTAGTGAAATATCATGGGGGATGTATTTTTATATAACATAATTTTCTAAGTTTGATGCAAAATCCAGAAGTCATAAAAGAAAACACTGATAGAATAAAATATGCAAAACACAAATTTCTACAATACAAAGAAAAAATGCTAGATCCTTTAAGCAACTAAGTGAGATCTGGGAACAAACCCACATCCTCATGGATACTAGTTGGGTTATTAACCTGCTGAGCCACAATGGGGGCTCCCTTACTTTAAAATCTTAATCACACCACACTCTTCTTTGAATGTCTAACTGGACAGATTTTTTTTCAGTCTGAATGAATTAACCTGTACTTTATAGTTATCATGTCAGAGGTAAAAGAATTGTCAAGCAAAACCCTGTATGATTTACTCTGTGATAAAATAATCCCATCTCTGGCACAGTGAAATTTATATTTATATTTTAAATGGACAAGGAATTTGGGGCATTAGGAGTTATAGTGCTTATATTATAATAATTGTCTTATTGGGTAAAGTTGATTGTATAACATAAATATATGTATTTAAACAGATAAGTTTAGATAAAAAGTTAGTAATTTTATGATAAAAATTTTCTCTTTGGGCATAGTAATTTTTGAAGAGATTTGAAATTAATAAACAACAGGAAAAATCCAACCTTACTCAAATAATTTTTTTAAAAAATTCAAAAGAGTAGTTCCCATTGTGCCTCAGCAGTTTAAGGACCCACATAGTCCCACAGGCTCCAAGACTCAGAACAGAGGGAGTAATTTGAAAGGAGCCTGCATCAGACCCACCTGTTGATCTAGAAAATCCTCCTGGAAAGGAAGGAGGCAACCTGGACTTGCCCTGGAGACACAGATATTGGTGGCAATCATTTTGGGGAACTAATCATATCACAATGACACTGGCACTACAACACTAGTTTGAAGTCCTCCCTCTAGCCTATTAGCCCTGGGGGGCTTACCTGCTTACCAGCAGGCCAGAGCCACTCCTGAAACCCCTAGGGCTAAGCAGCCAGTCACTGTGGAACCCTGTCCTTCCCATGAGGAAGTTGGCAGCCTACATATGGGGCAGAGCCTGGAAGCCAGCCAGGCTAGGGCCCAGTCCTAACAACTAACATATCCACAGCAGTTAGCACAACCAAAAGTCCTATGCATCCCACATAGGGAGTACTCCTAGAATATATAGCCCTGTTTACCAGAGGGGAGTGTGCTGATGTGCCCACAGGATGTCTCCAATGTAAGATCACTTCTCCAATTTAGGGAAAAACCAATCAGCTTACCTAATATATAAAAATAAACACACACAAAAAAACAGGCAAAATGAATAGATAGAGGAATATATTCTAAACAAAGGAATAAGAAAAAAAATCCAAGAAGAACTAAGCAAATTAGAGTAAGCAGTCTGTCTGATAAAGAATTCAAGGCAATATTCATAAAGATGCTCAATGAACTCAGGAAAAGAATGAAGGGAAACAAAGAGAAATTTCACAAAGACTTAGAAAATAAACATAAGAACCAAACAGAGATGAAGACTACAGTAACTGAATTAAAAAAAAAATACCCTATAAGGAATCAACAGTAGAATAGATGATATAGAGGAATGGATCAGTGAACTGGAAGACAGATCACCCAGGCTGACTACAAAAAAAAAATTGTTTTGTTTTTTTAAAAATGAGAATACTTTAAGGCCCCTGGGACAAACTGAGGCTACTAACATTATAGAGTTTCCAGAAAGATAAGGGAGAGAAAAGGAGGGTGGCAGAGAACATATTTAAAAAGATAATGGCTGAAAACTTCTTTAACCTGGGGAAGGAAACAGATATCCAGATCCAGGAAGCACAGAAAGTCTTAAACAAGATCAACCTAAAGATGTCCACATCAAGACACACTGTAATTAAAAGGGCAAAAATTAGAGATAAAGAGAGAATACTAAAATAAGCAAGAGAAAAACAACTGGTTACATACATGGAAACCCCCATATAACTATTAGCTACTTTTCAGCACTTTGCAGACCAGAAGTGGTATAATATATTCATATCGATGAAAGGAAAAAAATCTATAACCAAGAATACCCTACCCAGGAAAGCTACCATTCAGATTTAAAGAAGAGACAGACAGATTAAAAATAAGAAAAATCTAGAAGAGTTCAGCACTAGTAAGTCAGCTTTCTAAGAAATATTAAAGGGACCTCTCTAGGTGGAAAGAAAAGACCACAAGTAGAAATATGAAAATTATGAAAGGAAAAATCACATTGGTAAAACAAACATATAGTAAGGATAGTAGACTAACCACTTATAAAAGTACTAGAAAGGGCTAAAAGACATAAAATCATATGTATCTGAAATAAATATTTAAGGGATACACAAAAGAAAAAGGTATAAATATGATGTCAAAAATATTAAACAAGGTGGGGGGTAAAAATGCAGCACTACCTAAATGCATTTGAACCTAAGAGAGCATCAACTTAAAATAATCGAGTATATTTATAGTTTGTTGTATATGAACCTTGTCGTAACTACAAACCAAAACTCTATAATAGATGTACACACAAAAAAGAGAAAAAGATCCAAACATAACACTAAAGATAGTCATCAAATCAGAGGGGAAGGCAGAAAATAAGAAAAAAAGAACAAAAAGAATTACAAAAACAATCAATAAAATATCCACAAGTACAAACCTGTCAGTAATTACTTTTAATGTAAATAGACTAAATGCTCCAATTAAAAGTAGCTGAATTGGGAGTTCCCACGGTGGCTCAGAAGGGTAAGAACCTGACTAGTATCCATGAGGATTCAGGTTCAATCCCTGGCCTTGCTCAGTGGGTTAAGGATCTGGGGTTGCCGTGAGCTCTGGTGTAGGCTGCAGATGTAGCTCAGATCTGATGTTGCTATGGCTGTGTTATAGACCATCAGACGAAGCTCTGATTTGACCCCTAGCCTGGGAAATTCCATATGCCACAGGAGCGGGCCTTAAAAAAAAAAGTGGTTGACTTGGATGAAAATAAAGGTCATAATATGCTGTCTACAGAGACTCACTTCAGATCTAAAGACATATACAGACTGAAAGTGAGAGGATGGAAAAAGATTTCCATACAAATAGAAATAAAAATAAAGCAGGGTAGCCTTATTTATATCAGACAAAATAGACTTTAAAACAAAGCCTTAAACAAGGGACAAAGAAGGACATTACATAATACTCAATCCAAGAAGATATAATATTTTAAAATATATATGCATCTAACAAAGGAGCCCCTAAATATATATAGCAAATATTAAAAAACATTAGGGTGGAATTCCCATCACGGCACAGTGGTTAGCAAATCTGACTAGGAACCATGAGGTTGCAGGTTCGATCCCTGGCCTTGCTTAGTGGGTTAAGGATCCGGCGTTGCCCTGAGCTGTGGTGCAGGTTGCAGACGTGGCTCAGATCCCACATTGCTGTGGCTCTGGCATAGGCTGGTGGCTACAGCTCCAATTAAACCCCTAGCCTTGGAAACTCCATATGCTGCAGGAGTGGCCCAAGAAATGGCAAAAAGACAAAAAAAAATTAGGGAAAAATTGATGGTAACATAATAATGGTAGGAAATTTTAACACCCCACTCACATTAACGGACAAATCAGCCAGATAGAACATCAACAAGGAAACACTGACCTTAAGTTCCTCATAAAACCAGATGGACTTAAGATAAGATCAAACATTTCATCCAGGAGTTTCTGTTGTGGCTCAGTGGAAATGAATCTGACTAGCATCCATGAGGACACAGGTTCCATCTCTGGCCTCACTCAGAGGTTTAAGGATCTGGCATTGCCATTAGCTCTGGTGGAGGTTGCAGATCCTGCATTGCTGTGGCTGTGGTGTAGGCCAGCAGCTACAGCTCTATTTGACCCTTAGCCTGGCAACCCTCATATGCCATGGGTGTGGCCCTAAAAAGATTTTAAAAAATTTTTATCCAAAAGCAGCAGAATAAAAAAGAAATAAATTTTTTAAAAAGGAGTTTCTGTCACTCAGCAGTTAACAAATCTGACTAGCATCCATGAGGAAGTAAGTTCTATCCCTGGCCTTGCTCAGTGGATTAAGAATCCAGCATTGCTGTGAGCTATGGTATAGGTCACAGACACAGCTCAGACCCTGTGTTGCTGTGGCTGTGGTGTAGGCTGGCAGCTACAGCTCCAATTCGACCCCTAGCCTAGGAACCTACATATCCCACAGGTGCAGCCCTAAAAAAGACAAAAACAAAGGAAAAAAATCAGCACAATACACATTAAAATGCAGAGAGACTTTCTCCAAGGTAGATCACATGATAAGCCACAAAACAAGTCTCAGTAAACTTAGAAGATTGAAATCATATCAAATATCTTTTCCAACAACAACAATTTGAGGATAGAAATCAACTTTTAAAACCCACATAAAACACAAACATGTGGAGGTTAAACAATATTATAGCATATGCTATAGGAGTTCCTGCTGTGGCTCAGTGGGTTAAGAATTTAACATGGTGTCCGTGAGGATGCAGGTTTGATCCCTGGCCTCACTCAGTGGGTTAAGTTTACAGTGTTGTCACAAGCTGTGGCATAGGTCACAGATGTGGCTCAAATCCAGTGTTGCTGTGGCTGTGGCATAGGCCTGCAGCTGCAGCTCCAATTCAACCCCTAGCCCAGGAACTTCCATATGACACAGGTGCACCACAAAAAGAAAAAAGAGAAAGAAAAAAATATGCTACTAAACAAACAACTTGTCACTGAAAAAATAAAAAAGATATCTGGAGAAAAATGAAAATGGAAATGCAACTTTCCAAAATCTGTGGGATGCAGCAAAAACAGATCTAAGAGGAAAGTTTATAGTGATAAAAGCCTATCTCAGGAAACAATAAAAATCTTGGGTAAAAAAACTCATCTGCACATAAAGAAACTAGAAAAAGAAGAACAAACAAAACTCAAAGTTACTAAAATAGAAATAAGAAAGATCAGAGAAGAAATAAATAAAATAGAGACATAAAACACAACATAAAAAGGTCACTGGTTCTTTGAAAAGATAAGCAAAACTGAAACATGTTTAGCCAAACTTGTAAAGAAAAAAAGAGAGAAGGCCCAAGTAAATAAGACAGAAGTGAAAAAGAAGTTTCAACCAACACCACAAAAAAAAGAGTTATAAGAAATTACTACGAAAAATTATATGCCAATAAAACAGACAACCTAGAATAAATGGATAAATTCCTGGAAATATACAATCTCCTAAGAATGAATCCAGAATAAATAGAAAGCATGAAAAGATCTATTACCAGTAATGAAATTGAACCAGTAAGAAAAAAAACCCTCCCAAAAAATAAAAGTCCAGAAACCTCTATGTAAAGTCTACCAAATGTTTAAAAAATAGTTAACGGCTCTCTTTCTCAAACTATTCCAAAAAACTGAATGGAGAGAATGATTCTGAACTCCTTCTATAATGCTAGCATAACTCTAACACCAAGTTCGTCAGTGATAAGCCTCGACAAAATATTAGCAAAGAGAATATACTTAATCACACACCATGATCAAGGATGGTTCAATATCAACAAATCAATCAATTGAAACACAACATTAATAATTAAAGAATAAAAATCACATGATCATCTCAATAGATGCAGAAAATGCTTTTAACAAAATTTAACATCCATTTTTAATAACTCTCAACAAAGTAGGTATAGAGGGAACAATACCTCAACATAATAAAAACTATTTATGACAATCCTATAGCCAACATCATACTCAGTGGTGAACAGGTAAAAGCATTTACCTTAAGATCAAGAACAAGGAGTTCCCATTGTGGCTCAGTGAGTTAAGAACTCAACAGAGTGTCCAAGAGGATGTGAGTTTGATCCCTGGCTTCACTCAGTGTGTTAAGGATCCAGTATTGCTGTAAGATGTGACTCAGATCCAGTGCTACAGTGGCTGTGGTGTAGACCACAACTGTAGCTACAATATGACCTCTAGCTCAGGAACTTTCATATGCCACAGGTACAGGCTTAAAAAGAAAAAAAAAAAAGATCAAGAATAAGATAAGGATACCTACTCTTGTCACTTCTATCCTACATAGTATTGAAAGTCCTAGCCACAGAAATCAGGTAAGAAAAAGAAATAAAAGGAATCCAAATTGGAAAGGAGGAAGCAAAATTATCTTTGTATGCAGATGACATGATATTATACACAGTAAATCCTAAAGATGCCACCAAAAATATTATAAATAATAACTGAATTCTGTAGAGTTGCAGCATACAAAATTAATATACAGAAATATGTTGCATTTCTATACACTAATAACTATGAGAAAGATAAATTAAGAAAATAATCCTATTTACCTTGCATCAAAAGAATAAAAGTCTGTGGAACCAATCTAAATAAGGAGGTAAAAGAATTGTGCTCAGAAAACTATGAGACACTGAGGAAAAAAATTGTGATGACACAACTTAATGTAAAGATATACTGTTTTCATGGGTTGGAAGAATTAATATTATTAAAATGCCATGCTACCCAAGGTAATCTACAGATTCAATGCAAGCCCTATTAAAGCACCAATGGATTTTTCACAGACCTAGAAAAACTAATACCAAAATTGGCATGAAAACACAAAAGATGCCAAATGACCAAAATGATCTTGAGAAAGAAGAACAAAACTGGACTTAACATTTTCCCTGATTTCAAACTACACTATGAAGTTACACTAATTAAAACAGTATAGTACTGGCACCAAAAGAGACATAAAGATCAATGCAATAAAATAGAGAACCCAGAAATAAACTTACACTTTATAGTCAGTTAATCTATGTCAAAATAGGCAGTAATATACAAGGAGGAAAAGACAGTTTCTTCCATAAATGGTGTTGGGAAAACTGGACAGCAAAAGAATAAAACTGGACTCTTTTCCTACACCACGTAAAAACATAAACTCAAAATGGATTAAAGACTTATGTGTAAGACCTGAAATCACAAAACTCCTGGGGGAAAATATGGGCATTATGCCCTTTGACATTGGTCTTAGCAATATTTTTTTTTGATGGATCTCAAACTAAAATGCTTTTGCACTGCAAAGAAAGCTATCAACAAAATGAAAAGGGACCCTACTGAATGTGAGAAGATACCTGTAAATGATATATATAATAAGGGGTTAATATCCAAAATATACAAAGAACTCATGCAATAAAACATCAAAAAAAAATCCAAACCAAGACACCTGAGTAGACATTTTCCCAAAGAAGACATACATATGACCAACAAGTACACAATAAGATGTTCAACAACACTGATCATCAGGGCAATGCAAATCAAAACCACAATGAGATATCACCTCATATCTGTCAGAAAGGCTACTATCACAAGAGAGGAGAAATAACAGATGTTGGAGAGGATGATTACAAAAGGGAACAGTCACGCACAGTTGATGGGAATGTGAATTGAGGCATCTGCTATGGAAAAGAGTATGGAGCTTCTTCATGAAAATAGAACTACCAGGAGTTCCTGTCATGGTGCAACAGAAACAAATCCAACTAGGAACCATGAGGTTGCAGGTTGGATTCCTGGCCTCGCTTAGTGGGTTAAGGATCTGGTGTTGCTGTGAGCTGTATTGTAGGTTGCAGACGCAACTTGGATCTGGCATTGCTGTGGCTATGGCATAGGCCAGCAGCTGTAGCTCCAATTCGACCCCTAGCCTGGGAACCTCCATATGCCACGGTTGAGGCCCTAAAAATCAAAAAAAAAAAAAAAAGAAGAAGAAGAAGAAGAAAGAAAGAAAAAAGAAAATAGAACTACCATAGGAATTAGCAGTTCTCTCTGGGTACTCAGAGAAAGCAAAAATATATATGTACCCCCATGTTTATGCAGCATTATTTACAATAGCCAAGGTATGAAAGCAATCTAAAGTTTCCTTCAATAGTTAAATGTATAAAGAAGATGTGATATGCAGCATACACATATATATGAATATTACTTAGCCACAAAAAATAATACCTTGCTATTTGCGACAATATGGATGGACATAGAGAATATTATTCTAAGGGAAATAAGTCCAACATAGAAAGATAAATGTACTCTCACTCATATGTGGAATCTAAAAAACAAAGCAGGAAGTTTCAGTTGTGGCTCAGTGGGTTATGAACCCAACTGGTATCCATAAGGATGTGGGTTCAATCCCTGGCCTTGCTCAGTGGATTAAGGAACTGGCGTTGCCATGAGCTGTAGCATAGGTCGCAGATGTGGCTCGGATCCCATATTGCTATGGCTGTGATTCGACACCTAGCCTGAGAATTTCCATATGCTGTAGGTACAGTCCGAAAAAGCAAAGTAAATAAATAAATACAAATAAAAAACAAAACAAATGAACAAACAACAAAATAGACTCACAGACTTTGGAAAATTTACGGTTTCCAAAGGAGACAGACTGGGGGGTGGGGAGATGTGCTGGGGGTGTGGGATGGAAATCCCATAAAATTGGATTGTGATGATCATTGTACAACTATAAATGTAATAAATTCATTGAGTAATAAAAAAAGAAAAAAAGAAAAACAAAAACATTGATATTTTAACAATATTTACAAATATAAATTGTAGCAAAATGGATAGATTTATGTAAATGAACCCCACCATTGCACTAGCATCTGTGATTTTGTTATAAAATATGTTATCTATATTATAAAATGTCTCTACCATATTACAAATAAACATTTATCATGCTGTTGAAAAGAAAAGGACTTGTATGGAGTTCCCATTGTGGCACAGTAGAAATGAATCTGACTAGAAGCCATGAAGTTGTGGGTTCGATCCCTGGCCTTGCTCAGTGGGTTAAGGATCTGGCGTTGCTGCGAGCTATGGTGTAGGTCACAGACGTGGCTCAGATCCCGTGTTGCTGTGGCTGTGGCATAGGCCAACAGCTACAGCTCTGATTAGACCTCTAGCCTGGGAACTTCCAAATGCTGTGGTGCAGACCTAAAAAGACAAAAAGACAAAAAGACAAAAAAAAAAGGACTTGTACATACAGAGAACAAACTGGTGTTTGCCAAGGAAAATGTTGGGAGGATGGAGGAATGAGGGAAATAAGTTAGAAAGATTAAAAGACACAAATTTCCAGTTATAAAATAAATAAGTCATGGGTATGTAATGTATTGCGTAGGGAATACAGTCAATAGCATTATAATAAC
Organism: Phacochoerus africanus; assembly: GCF_016906955.1. Taxonomy (NCBI): domain Eukaryota; kingdom Metazoa; phylum Chordata; class Mammalia; order Artiodactyla; family Suidae; genus Phacochoerus; species Phacochoerus africanus. Next base: position 83,383,734 of record NC_062545.1, on the reverse strand, counting down.
TTTGTATGGTGACAGATGGTAACTAGAACTTATCATGATAATTGAGCAATGTGTAAAAATATCAAATAATTATGTTGAACACCTAAATCTAATATAATATTTTTAAGTCAATTATACTTCAATTTTAAAAAGTAAGAAAATGAATTCAAGAAAAAGAGAAGAGAAAGAGGAATTTATTTTATCCTATTTCTCAAGAGGAATGTATGTTGCATTTGCTCATAATTGAGGAACAGTTTAAAAGCATAAAGGTTGATAAATAGTAAGTGATTATATAAAAAGAGAAACTAATTATGACTGACAGCATAATCCCAGAAGTTTTTATTTTTTTTATCGTTAGGATTAAGAAAGAAATCACCTGGTGTTGACTCTTAAATTGCTCTATAGATCCAAATCTCTTTTTTTTCATTCCCTGAATGATCTAAATTTCTCAGATTTGAAGGGTTTCTCATGTTTCTGGAATGTTTGTAATTGCCAACCCACACAATTCCCTATATGTCTCACTTTCAATTAAATCTGTAATGGGTTTTGACCAAACTGATCCCTCCTCTTTCAGGAATTATTTAGTGGCATGTTTATGGAAACTAGTGCAAACAGTATCTACAACAATCACCTCATTTTAAAGTTTATCTTGGAGTTCCCTGGTGGCCTAGTGGGTTAAGGATCCAGTGCTGTCACTGCTATGGCATGGGTTCGATCCCTGGCTCTGGGAACTTCTGCATGCCATAGGTGCAGCAAAAACATTAAAAAAAAAAAAAAAGGTTATCTTCCCCAAATTCTCCTCCAGCTTCTCACCAAATAAACTGAAATTACACAGAGTCTCTATTGGACTGTTTATCTATATACTCTGGGCCATTATTTCATATTAAAGGTTTTTGGTGAAACAAGATTCATGTTCTCTTGAACCTTGCCCTTTAATTAGTGTTAGCTCCTTGGGGAACCGATGATCTGACTTCATAGCCAGTAAAACAAAGGATGTAGGCAATAGTGCCAAAATTAAACATTCCTTCCCAATGGTTTAGCCAATCCTAAGCCATGAAATGCCTTCCACCCCCCTGAGAAGATCAACAGAGCAACCACTGGGCATATAAAGTAGAACTGCCCACTGGGAAGTCCAGTTAATGAAAATCCACAATGGGCAATAGGTCTGCAGAATAAGCACATTCTTACAGAAGAATGGATTCCCTTTTTCTGTGCTTCTGACTCCAGAGGATGGTCCAGTGAGCAATTAGATGAGCAAAAGTGAATATCCATCAGCTCTAAACTGATTAGATAGCTCCACATAAATAAGAGTAGATTATTACAGAGTTCTTGCCTTTGGGAACCACTAGAGTACTGATATTAAACGCAAGCATTCCAGGATCATTTTGAGTCATGAGAATTTTTTTTTTTAAGAAATTCAACTCAAATCAGCCAACATTTAGACTGGCTTTTGTAGAAAAAAGTAATTTGTCTTTTACTAACCAGCACATTTATCCATGTCTTTTGGCTGGCTTCATTAAATTGAATGCACATGTATCATACATTATTTTTTAAGAGGAGAAAATCGCTCAAGTGTTACAAGCTCTTCCTAATAAATCCATCAATACAGTACAATGCGCTGTATCTACTTGGCAATTCTATATGAGGTTAGAATCTCTCTTTCAACGGTAAGTTATTTATCTTACTAACAATCTATCAAAATAAATATCACCTAAGGTAGAGTATTATTAAATATTTTGCACAGCTGAAATTCCCCAACCCCCTTAGGCAGAATTAATAGCCCTCTGCCCATACATATATCCTGATGTGTCTCACTTTTTTAATGGGTGCTGGTGTTGAAGGATCTTTTATTACTATCAGACTGGGACCCTGCTGAAGGTAGAGAACAGGTCTTATTCATCTCTAAGTCCCGATGGCTTTCCCAGAGCACCCTCCCAAACATTATAGATAAATAAATTATGAAAACTTATATCCAGAGGTTTTAGTCCTCTCTCTTCTGCCTAATCCCCATTGCATTACTGGGATGGAGGAGGCAGGACAGAGAGGGATGGAGGGTTGAAGCACCTAAGTGTATTTCTCCTGAGTTCCTATTGAACCCGCTGCCCTAATTCTCCTTTCCCCTTCAATTCTATTGCTATTTTGACTCCCAAATTCACGATATAACTCTTTTGAATGTGGTAGCAGTGGAGAAAATGGAAATTTAGAACCAAGATGGTTCAGTGTGGGAACAGGCAGCCTGTAGCACTGAAATTACCCAGTGACACCCAAGGTCCGTGCTGGTGACGCACTCTCACACTGCCTCCTACATAGCCCACTTTTATTTCTCTTTTTCTCCTCTGTCTTTCCTCTGGTTCCACTTTACCACTGTCTTTTTTTCTTCCACTCCCCTTCCATTTCCCTGCTTGTGCTCAGAGTAGCCCATGGACTAAATAGATGGCTGAGTAGGGCTAGAAAATGGCCAGCAGACTGTCGCCACTCTTCTTTCACTTGCCCAGCACAAAAATCATTGATTTTTAAGACTCTTACCTGCAGCCTCCAGATTCTAAAACAGGGCTAGAGAAAGCCACCACCAGTTAATATGAGTGAGCAAGGAAGATAAAATCTGTTTGCAATCTCTAGAGAATTCTTATCCTCTTGGGAGTAGAAAGTATTAATTCATTTAAGCCTTGTACTGAACTGTCAAAAAAGCTTTTTCTGTTTTTCCTTAAACACTCCTACCCTGCCACTGCCATCCTGATTGACTGGCAATGACTTCTGGAGCACTGAACGTGATCAAGGGGCAGCTTCCTGGCCCAATAAGAAAAAGTGCTGTAAGGCATTAGCAATGTCTTACTAAGAAAGCAAGAACAGAAAGTGTCAACATACATGCTGGTTATTCACTGTATTTGCCCTACTCCCTCCTCTACTCAATCACTATTCCAATGCCCTAATGTAATAATCAGAGCTTGAAAAATTTATTTATTTCATTCCACTGGTTGACTGAACTTGAGTTCAAGTTAATTAATTATAACTGATTATAAGCCGGCACTAGGCTAGACACTAGACATATAAAGACAACTAAATATAGTCCTTTAAAGTCAGGCAGCAAAGAGTCTAGCTTCTAACAGCCGCTATATTCCATTTGTACTTTAGTAAAACCAACCAGTAGGCAATATGATCCATGGTCTCCCAGTGTAAGGGAATGGTTTGCATAGAACCATTCTTTTACTTAAACCATGACATCTTACCCTCGGATTTCCAAAAACCTAAGCCAGTCACAAATATTTCAAAAGGTCGACCCAGATTTTCTTGTGACAACTGAAAGGGGCTTGGGGTCTGTGATGTAAGTTCAAATAGTTAAATATGGACTGTTCCCTCTCCAAAGAGTTTGGGAATCTGTGTATTACATTTACATGGTGCATGATATTGGTGACCCACTGAAATCAGAACAAGCACACAGAAATAACAGACTGAAGCAATACAGTTCTGCACAGATATGAATAGAGTTGACTTGTGAACAATTCAGGGTGGGAGGTCAGGGGTGCCAACCCTCCACAAAGTTGGAAATCTGTGTATAACCTATAGCCAGCCCCCTAGAGCTGGTTCCTTGGTATTCTAGCTTTGGCACTTGCAGATTCGACCAATTACAGATGGTGTAGTAGCTAGTGTTTACCACCAAAAAAAAAAATCTTCCTGTAAGCAGACCCACACAGTCCAAATTCGTGTTGTTCAAGGGTCAACTGTTTATGCCCTCCAGGCGCTGACTCACTTTCCATAATAATCGGTGCAGGGTGAGGTGTGACAAATGTAGAAACTGTGACATTGATGCCTCTATGAGGGAGTAACAACTAGCTATCTGTGCTAAAAGGAGCTGTTTTCCTGAAGAAGGAGGCTCTGGTGAGCCCAAGAAATATGGGTGAGCAACAGAGCAGAGTAAAGATCAGAAGGGAACATACACACACTTTGGCCTCTGAGGTCAATCACCCTCTGCGGTCATGTTTCTTCGTAGGTCAATCATCACGATGCTGTCAAACCCAGAATCCTCCCGTGTCAGGATGCTCTTGGTTTTTAAATCTCAAATCCTTGTTTATGACAGGACAGCCTCTGACATCTGCTATAGCCCCAGATATGGGGGTTGGTTTGTTTATGTGATGGGGTTTCATTTGTATACAGCTTTCAGAAACTTCTCCTAACCTTGAAGTTTTTAACTAGATTTGTGTAATATAAAAAATATACAAGTTTTAACTAGACACATACCAATATGAAAATGTGAGATGGTGTGTTTTCCTCCAAACAAGCCAAAATAAATGCAAGGATTGATTTATTTTCAGCTGTTGCTCTCTACACCCAGGTGAGGGGGTACCCCCTCATTTACCTCCCCATCCCCCCCCCCCACATTAAAATGAAACAGAATCACAGGACAAGGTATTTCTCAAGGTGCAGCCCATAGAGCACCTCCCTCAAAATCAACCAAGGAAACATTAAAAGGCAGGTTCATGGGCTCCTATTAAGGGAATTACTAAGAGCCTATGAATCTGCATTTTAGCCATTAACCTGATGATTCATGACAAAGTTGAAGTGTAAGGATCCCTTTCATTCTTGGGTAATTGATTCTTGGGAAAGGGCTTCTCCCATCTAGTTCTTAAAGTATCTAAAATAGGAGCAGGGAGGGAGAGGGATGGACAGGGAGTTTGAGGTCAATAGATGTAAATTATTACATTTAGAATGGATAGGCAATGAGGTCCTCCTGTACAGCACAGTGAACTATATCCAATCCCTTGAGATAGACCCTCATAGAAAATAGCATGTGAAAAAGAATGTATATATATGTATGACTGGGTCATTTTGCTGTACAGCAGAAACTGGCAGAACATTGTAAATCAACTATAATTTAAAAATAAACAAAATAAAATATATCAGCAAAAAAAGTCACATTTGTGCAGCTGCACTAAGGTAAGGCCAAGTTAAGATCACTGGAAATTTTCCAAAGATTGGCATGAAATCTCACCATCAGGCTGGTGGGTGTGGGATAATCCCATTCCATGATACACCAGGCATACAGAGGCTGTCTGAACTGATTCCGTTATGTGTTGATATAAGGACTGTTTACAGGCTAGGCACTGATCTTCAACCGTTAGAGGGCCTCTGGCAGCCAGGGCCCACCCTTCCCGGACAGGCAGAAGCTGCTCCTTCCCAGGCCTGGGGCCACCTGCCTTGCTTTTTATTGGTGTATATTCCTGGCTCCGGAAGGGCAGTTCCCAGAGTGAGTCATGAAGGGACTTTTTCCTGCATTTCATGCCAGTGCTACTCACAGCCAAGTACCCATCCTTCCTCCTGCCCCCCATCAATCAATAGCAGACACAACAAAACACAAACCAGGCAAGTTTAAAGTTCAAAGACAGCCGCTGAGGGAAAGTACACTGTAGACTGATTCCCCGGATCCTTTTTAAAAAGAAGAGCTCAGAGATAAATACAGAAAATCATTCTCTTGCTATTTTCAAATAGCTAACCTTTAACTTTGTTGAACTTCAATAATTGCCTGACTTGAGACTACTTTTAAAACCAAGTTCCTGTTTAACACTAAGTTCTCTCTTTGATTTTATTCACAATCAATTTTCTTTTCCAACACCTCAAAAAAGCAATCATTTTGATTCAGACACACTTATTTCATATCACACATGTTAACACCCACAGAAGAAAAACCTCCATGCTAATGCTGGTATAGAAGGAAAATACTTGAATTTGTGCATCTCCAAATTATTTGTAAGCCTCTCAGTATCATGCTGCTAGCAAATATACTTTCCCAGGCATATTCAGAACATGATTTTGTACAGAGGTCTGACTTTGTCTGGAACTGTACATACACGAAAGATCTACAGCCAATGAAAGAACAAAAATTTAGAGATGAAAATGACGAGAATTTAGCGGATGACCCTCATATTGCAATGAACTCTCTAGGGCCAACTCAAAGTTTCCTTCCAGCAATGAAATTGTGATTTGCCTAATACAGTGGAGGCTGTTGGCACCTTTCCCCATCAGGGTGCCCACACATGCCCACAGCATCTACAGCAAGCACCTGTGTCTTACCTATTTGATGGTTTTCTCTGGTCATAGGAGCATGGGTAAGAGAGGGGTACTGGGGAATTAATGCCTCTGATCAAGCTCACATCCAGTGATGCAGGAAGTTGATCATTCATCCGCTCCTCACCTTCAGATGACATGACCCTGAGGTGGGCTTTCTACCAACTCCCACACCTTGTCCCACTTCCCCACTCCCTGCCATACTTGCCTTCCCTTGCACTCAAATTCTTGTCTCAGGGTATAATCTCTGGCAGAGTCCACCCTAACACCCAAGATCCCACAGATTTTTTTTTAAACAAATATATTGGGGAGCACAGCTCTGTCTCAAACAGTGTGACAGGTGTTCCTCCAGTTCTTCACAAGTGCAAAATTTTCAGAATCTTTACCTCAATTAACACTAGGGTGTTTTTTTTGTTTTGTTTGTTTTGTTTTTGTCTTTTTGCTATTTCTTGGGCCGCTCCCGCGGCATATGGAGGTTCCCAGGCTAGGGGTCTAATCGGAGCTGTAGCCTCTGGCCTAAGCCAGAGCCACAGCAATGCGGGATCCGAGCCGTGTCTGTAACCTATACCACAGCTCACGGCAACGCCGGATCGTTAACCCACTGAGCAAGGGCAGGGACCGAACCCACAACCTCATGGTTCCTAGTTGGATTCGTTAACCACTGCGCCACGACGGGAACTCCACACTAGGGTGTTATTAAGAATTAAAGAACCATATCAATCAGTTTCATATAAATCACAATTAATTTAGTGACCAATTTGGAGGTAAAGCTAAAAAAAAAAAAACTACCACAATTCCTCAAAAGCTGAAAAAGCAGCATTCAGGATCCTTGCTGTTCGAGGGCAAAGCATAACGATTCTGTAGGTGTCTTCAGAATTAATATTTGGTTTGAATAAACCTGGCATCTCTATTTGCTTCACTGTGTTTCAGTTTTGCTTTAACCAAGACACTTTTGCAATGATATTTCATTCAGTTTGTGTTGGAGTAACCCTGAAAATACTTTCTTGAAAACTTGAGGCTTTATCTTCTGTTTTTACTAGCCTTGTATCTGATAACACTTTAAGTCTCTGTAACAATACACAATTTTTATCCAGTAGGTTTTGTGGGGATGTTGCGGGTTTTCAAAACAAAGGCTTATCCCTCTTCCAATGTTACATTGATGGATACGTAAAGACATGAAAAGAGGATTTTAAATTTGAGCCTCTGCTCCACTGAGTCTGAGGTCATTCAGAAGATTAATTTAGGATGAAAAATGTAGTGATATGGTGTGTTGGTTCAACTTTCTTCCTAAGGCAAGATATTAAATATCTTAAAAATAGTCATTGCCACAGCAACACTGACAGAAGAAAAACACATATATCCATGTCTTTCAGGATAAGCCAAGATACTAAGATTGCAAGTGAGCAAGTGAATTGCAGAGATCTCTCAAGACAAAAGTAAAAGTAAAAACAGGCTGCGGGATTCTAATTCCAGATCATGATGTCTAGATGAAAAAATCAATTATTTAATCTCACTGCCAGACAGAGGTGGCTTTACCCCCAGTCCAGTGAAGCTTAAACTTCAGGGCCCTAGATGTGCATGCATCATTTCCAGGGCCCTGGGTGACCCTCTCATATGATCTCCCATGGGGATATGATTTTGTAAAATTTGCAAAAGTGCAATTATCCTAAGTGCAAGTCATTTTGATCTTCTAGAGAAGACCTCCCCAAATTGTATCTGCTTCCGATTCTACAAATTCTACAAAGAAGCCTTTCTTCTGCTGGGTCTACATGAACATTACCTGTACTTGTGAGCTCAATATTCACCCTGCAACTCACAAATCCACCAAGAACTTTTCTCTTCTCAAAGAGACTTTTCATTACAGCATTAGCTCAGGCCTCTCAGCACCTCCCTATATAATGACTTCATTAATCCATGGACCTCGAGAAAATATTTTACAATTACTCTGAACCTTTGTGAGGAACTTAGGAAGCTTTAGTGCATCAATGAGAAGTTAACATCTGTGGGTTCCTACTGAGATCTGAGGTTTAAATCAATTAGAGGTAACCAGGATGCTTTGCAATGGTCTTTCACAGAAAAGGAGCATATGCTAATGTTTTAAATTAAAAACGTACTCTCCTGTAGAGAATTCCACACAACATTCTCCTTCTTTGGCCCATGTAATTCTTATTGCATTTTGCACTCCAAGAATGATTATGAGACTCATGGAAACAATGAATCCCAAAAGAAAATATTTCTTTATAAGAAGCCATAACTCTTTGAATCCTATTAGTTTGTGGACTTTTAATCATGCAGCTCTTTTTATCTTTGTTTTTTATAAACCCCTGCAATTCTTTCTTCACTCTCTGCTCCCAAACCTGAACCAAAATCCTAGATAAAAAGAGAGGAGCCCTAACTTAACAGCAGGATACCCTGGTGTTACTGTGCTTCCAGGAGGAGGCTATCTGGAAAGGAGCTGGCAACTTAGCCTTCTCTCCAACTGTTGATATTATAACTAATGTTGCCAAATTGCCTCCACAGTTTTCATTAGCAATAATAATAGCTAACATTTATTGAGCTCAGATTATAAACCAGGAACTACCCTAAGCACTTGACATGTATTATCTCATTTGAGCAGCCCTTAACTCTAGAAGGTAGATACTCTTTAAAGTCCCCATTGCACAGATAAGGAAATTGGAGAACAACAAGGTGAAGTAAATTGCCCAGGATTACTTTTTGTTTGACTGTCTTCTTTCTCACATGAGAACTCTTTCAATATAGAGTTGAAAGTCCCAGCCTCTTTTGATATAAAGTTGATAGTCCCAGCCTCTTTCAACACAAAGTTAGACATGTGACCCAGGCTAGCCAGTTAGAGAATCTCATCCTTTGGGCCATTCAGAGATGGGCATTGTATTGGTTTTCTATTACTGTATGACAAGCTTCCACAAACTTAGATGCTTAAAGTGACATCCATGTATTAGTTGGGCAGGTCAACATTCCAGACAAGACCTATCTCATTCTCTGCTCAGAGTATTACAAGGCTAAAATCAAGGTGTTGGCCAGGCTGAGTTCTCATCCAGAGGATATATGGGATAAATCCACTTCTAGAATCATTCTTGTTGGTAGAATTTAATTCCTTTCCACTATAGGACTGAGGACCTCATTTCTTGCTGGCTCTTAGCCATTGGCCACTCTCAGATCCTGGAGGCTGCCTATGTTCCTTGTCACATAAACTCCTTCATCTTCAAATCGGCACTAAGGAGTTGAATATTTCTCATACTTCAAATGTCTGATATCACCATCTCTGATCTCTAGACCCATATATAAAGGATTCTTGTGATTGGATCAGGCCCACCTAACTATTCCCCCTACTTTAAGATCAACTCAGGACCTTAGTTATATTTGTGAAATTGCTCAGAGCAACACCTGGATAGGTGCATGACCTAATAATAACTGGGAAAGAGTGTTATGTACATGAGGGGTTGGGAATTTCAGAACCATCTTGGAATTCTGGTACATAAGCCAAGCCAAGGCCAGTCAGAATCCTCTAAATATGGAAGCATTCTCTCTTCACTAACTGCATACAGAACATATGCCTAGAGCTATAAAATGGGAGAGAATGCCTGAAAATGAAGACAAAATAGAGGGGAGAAAAATGGAGAGGAAAAGAAAGGTTAGTGGATAACATTATTTGAGTATCTTGATACAGATATCTGCTAGCTTGAGTCAGTATCTGTTATCTGCAACCAAAGAGTTCTAACCAACACAACTAGACCTTTCTCATACCAAAGCCCAAGTTCTTCATCATGAAAATTTTTGGTTTTCTTTGTGTTAAATGGAGGCACATACAAAAAGATGTAAACTGTGACACCAATAATATAAGGTGTGGGTTTGTGTATTTAGAGGGGGAGTAAAAGTGTTGAGTTTTGTATGTGATTAAGGTTAAGTTTTTATCAACTTAAAATTGATTGTTAAAATTATAAGGTGTTTATGGAAGCCTTACAGAAAAAAAAACATACAAAAGACACTCACACACAAAAGGAAAAAATCATCAAAGAATATAACTGCAAAACATCAGTGAAACACAAAGGACGGTAACAAAAAAGAAAAAAAGAGCAAAGGAACAAGCAAACAGACAGAAAATGGCAATAGAAGTCTTTCTCTATCATATTTACTTTAAATATAAGTGCATTAAACTCCCCAATCAAAAGATATAGAGTGGCTGAATGGATAAAATACAACACTCAGCTATATGCTTTCTACAAAAACTCACTTCAGATTTAAGGACACACATAGGCTAAAAACAAAGAAATAGAAAAATTATTCCATGTAAATAGTAAAAAATAGAGAGAAGGCATTTATATACTTATATCAGATAAAATCTATTTTAAGTTAAAAATGGTCACAAAGGACAAAGAAGGACATAATATAATGATAAAAGGATTAATATATCAGGAAGTAATAACAATTATATACACACCCAACATCAGAGCACCTAAATATATAAAGCAAACACTGACAGAATTGAAGGGGAAATAGATAGTGATATAATAATTATAGAAGATACAAATACCTCAATATCAATAATGGACAGAACATTTAGAAAGAAAATCAATAAAGAAATAGCAATCTTAGAAAAAACTGTAAACCAAATGAAGATAACAGACAGATACAGAATATTCCACCCCACAGCAGCAGAATTCACATTCTTCTCAAGCATACACAGAACATTATTCAGGAGAGATCATGTATTAGGACACATAATAATTCTTAACAATTTAAGAACTGAAATTATACCAAGTATCTTTTCTGACCACAGTGGTAAGAAATTAGAAATCAATAATAGGAAGATAATTGGAGAATTCATAAATATGTGGAAATCAAACAACACATTTCAGATAAAACAATGAGTCAAAGAAGTCAAAATGGAAGTCAGAGAGTGTCTTGAGACAAATGAGAACAAATAAGCAACATCTTAGGACTTATGGGTTACAGTAAAAGCAGTCCTAAGAGGGAGATTTATAACAATAAACACCTACATTATAAATGCAGAAAGATTTCAAATAAACAAACTAACTTTACACCTCAAGCAACTAGAAGAAGAATAAACTAAGTTCCAAATTAGCAGAAGGAAGGAAATAAGGAAGATTTTAGGAGAAATGAACACAATAAAGAATCAAGAAACAATAAAACTAAGAGCTAGTTTAAAAAGCAAAGTTGACAACCTCTTAGCTAGACTAAGAAAAAAAGAAAACACAAAATTAGAAGTGAATAAAGAGACATTATAGCTGATGCCAGAGAAATAGAAAGGATCATAAATAACTAATATGAATAATTATATGCCAAAAAAAGAAAACACAAAATTAGAAGTGAATAAAGAGACATTATAGCTGATGCCAGAGAAATAGAAAGGATCATAAATAACTAATATGAATAATTATATGCCAATAACTAATATGAATAACTAATATGAATAATTATAATAATTAAATAACTAATATGAATAATTATATGATAACCTAGAAGAAATGGATAAATTCCTAGAAACATACAACCTACCAGGACTGAATCATGAAGAAACAGAAAATCTGATGGTCCAATTACTAATGAGATTGAATCAATAACTGAACCCTTCCCCAACAAGAAAATCCCAAAACCAAATGGCTTTATGGCTGAATTCTACCAAACATTTAAAGAAGAATTAATATCAATTCTTCTCAAACTCTCCCAAAAAACTGAAGAGGAGGGAACACTTCAAAACTTACTTTATGAGGCCAGCATTATCCAGATACTAAAGCCAAACAAGGACACAACAAGAAAATTATATGCCAATATCCCTAATGAACATACATGCAAAATATTTAATAAAATACTAATAAACAAAGTTTGGCAGCACATTAAAATGATCATACACCATAGTCAAGTGAAATTTATGCTAGGGGTGCAAGAATGCTTCAACATCTGCAAATCAATAAATCTGATATATCACATTAACAGAATGAAGGACAAAAATCATCTGATCATCTCAATAGATGAAGAAAGAGCATCTGACAAAATTCAGTATACATTCATGATCAAAACTCCCAACAAATTAAGTATAGAAATAATACACCCCAACATAATAAAGGCCACATATGACCTAGGCCACATATGGCCTAGCCCACAGCTAACATCATACGCAACAGTAAAAACCTGAAAGCTGTTTATCTAAGATCAGGAACAAGATAAAAATGCTCACTCTTGTCACTTCTATTCAATGTAGTCCTAGCCAGCTCATTTAGACAAGAAAAAGCAACAAAAGGCATTCAGAGTGGAAAGGAAAAAGTAAAATCATCTCTGTTCATAGACATTGTACTCCTATACATTAGAAAGCTGTAAAGTTTCCACACACAAAAATGTTACTAGAACTAATAAATGAATTCAGTAAAGTTGAAGGATGCAAAATAAACATTCAAAAATCAATTGTTTCTCAATACACTAAAAAATCACATAAAAAGAATAAAATACTTAGACATAAACTTAACAAAGGATGTGAAAGACATGTGCACTGAAAACTACAAAACACTGGTGAGAAAAATTGAAGATGCAAATCAATGGAAAAACATCTGTGTTTATGAGTTAGAATGATTAATATAGTAAAAATGTCCATTCTACCCAGAGCAATCTACAGATTCAATGCTACTGGCATCAAAATGCCAAAGTTACTTAACAGAAATTTTTTAAAATTCTAAAACTCATTTAGAATCACAAAAGCCTCAGAGTAGCTAAAGGGATTCAGAGAAGGAAGAACAAAGATGGAGGCATCACAAATCCTGATTTTAAAATACATTACAAAGCTACAGTACTTAAAATGGTATAGCATAAAAAGCAAACATATAGACCAATAGAGAAAAATAGAAAACCTAGAAATAAATTCATGCATAAGTAGTCAAATGATATTTGATAAGAAGGTCAAAAATAAACAAGGGGAAGGGGAAATATCTCTTCAACAAATAGATCGATGGAACAGGAAAGAAAGCCTAGAAATAAACCCATGCACCTCTGGTCAACTAATTTACAACAAATGAGGCAAGAATAACAATCGAGATAAGACAGTCTCTTCAATAAGTAGTTACGGGAAAACTGTACAGCTACACATAAAAGAATGGAATTAGAACACTCTTTGAAACCATACACAAAAATAAGCTCAAAATGGATTAAAGACCTAAAGCTAAGATCAGATAATATAAAACTCATAGAAGAAAAAAGAAGCAGAATACTCTCTGACATAAACCATAGTAATATCTTTTTGGATCCACCTCCTAGAGTAATAAAAATAAAAACAAAAACAAATGGAACCTAATTAAACATAAAAGCTTTTGCACAGAGAAAGAAACCCTAAACAAAACAAAAAGACAACCTATAGCCTGGGAGAAAATACTTGCAAATGCAGCAACTGACAAGGAATTACAGTCTCCAAGTCATACAATCAATGCAGCTCAATATCAAAAAAAAAAACAAACAACCCAATCAAAAAATGGGTATAAGATCTAAATAAATATTTCTTCAAAGAAGACATATAGATGTCCAAAAAAGACATGAAAAATGCTCAATATTGCTAATTATTAGAGAAATGCAAATGAAAACCACAATGAGGTATCATTTCACACCAGTAAGACTGGCCATCATCAAAAAGTTTACAAACAATTGGAGTTCCTGTTGTGGCTCAGTGGTAACAAACCTGACTAGTATCCATGAGGACACAGGTTTGATCCCTGCCCTTACTCAGTGGGTTAAGGATTTGGCATTGCCATGAGCTATGGTATAGGTCACAGACGTGGCTCAGATCTGGCATTGCTATAGCTCTGATGTAGGCCAGCAGCTGCATCTCCAATTAGACCCCTAGCCTGGGAACTTCATACGCTGTGGGTGTGGCCCTAAAAAAAAAAAAAGACAAAAAATTTACTAACAATAATAAATGCTGGAGAGGGAGGAAAGTGTAGGGAGAAAAGGGAACTGTCCTACACTGTTGGTGGGAATGTTCATTAGAACCACTGTGGAAAACAGTGTGGCAGTTCCCCAAAAACACTAAAAATAGAATGACCATATGATCTAGCAATCCCACTCCTGGGCATCTATCTGGAGAAAACCATAATTCAAAAAGATACATGTATCCCAATGTTCATTGCAATACTATTTACAATATCCAAGGCATGGAAACAACCTAAGTGTCCATCAACAGAAGAATGGATAAAGAAGTTGTGGTACATACATACAGAGGAATATTACTCAGCCATAAAAGAGGCAGTAAGCCATTTGCAGCAACATGGATAGACCTAGACATTATTGCACTAGGCAAAGTTAGACAGTGAAAGACAAATATATATCACTTACATGTGGAATCCACTAAAAGGATACCTATGAACTTATCTGCAGAATAGAAATACCCATGGACTTTGAAAAACTTATGGTTACCAAAGTGAACAGGTGGTGGGGGATAGACTGGGGGTTTTGGACTGGCATATGCACACTATTTTATATGTAATGGATGGTCAATGGGGAGTGCCCTACAGAACAGGGAGCTCTAACCAATATTCTGTAGTAACCTATATGGGAAAAGAATCTGTCATAACTTATATGGGAAAAAATGGATAGGATATGTGTATATGTATAACTGAATTACTTTGTTTTATAGCAGAAATTATCATAACACTGTAAATCAATGCTAACTCAATAAAACTTAAAAAATAATAAAATACAGTAAAAAATTTTAAAAAGCCTTAAATACAAGATCTGAAACTGTAAGACTCTTAGACCAAAACATGGAGATAAACATCTTTTTTTTTGGGTGTGGCCATGGTATATGGTACATGGAAGTTCCTGGGCCAGGGGTCAAATATGAGCCATAGCAGTGACCTAAGCCACTGCAATGACAATACCAGATCTTTAACCTGCTATGCCACAAGGGAACTCTGGAGATAAACATCTTGACATTGGCCTTGGCAATGATTTCTTTGGTTTAGATACCAAAAACACAGGCAAAATAAATAGATAAAATAAGCAAGTGAAACTACATCAAACTGAAAAGCTTCTGCATAGAAAAAGAAAAAACAGAATGAAA
Organism: Phacochoerus africanus; assembly: GCF_016906955.1. Classification (NCBI taxonomy): domain Eukaryota; kingdom Metazoa; phylum Chordata; class Mammalia; order Artiodactyla; family Suidae; genus Phacochoerus; species Phacochoerus africanus. The sequence continues at coordinate 83,368,616 of NC_062545.1, read as the reverse complement.
AGTAAACCAACAGAATGGGAGAAAATATTTGTAAACCACGTATCTGATAAGGAATTAATGTCCAAAATATACAAGAAGTTCCTGCAAGTCAGCAGCCAACAAACAAACAAATCTCAATTTAAAAATGGGTAGAGGATCTGAATAGGCATTTCTTCGAAAAAGACATACAGATGGCCAACAGGTAAGGGAAAAGGTGTTCAACATCACTAACCATCAGAAAATGCAAATGAAAACCACAATGAAATATCACCTCACACCAGTTAGGATGGCTACTATGAAAATATTACTCAGCCTTTAAAAAGAAGGAAATCCTGCTCTATGCAACGACGTAGAGGTTATTGTTAAAATTAAATACCAAACAGAGAATAGACTTGAAAATTCCCTGAGCAGGCAAAAAAAAATTAAACCACCTAAGTCAACTTAATATAGTTTATTCTTACACAAGTGAAGCTTAATTTGGGTGACTTCTTGAAAATTCCTCTAATAATAACAAAAGAAACTTAAGTCATCTTCCTAAAATGGTGTAAGATAATCACTTTTAACCAATTCCTGTTGTCTGGAAACTCTCACTGTAATAACTAATCATTGCAAAGGCTAAATAACTTCCTCATTTTCTCTTTATAAGCCATCCTATAATGTCATGCTCCTGAACTTCATTCATATCAGTCTTTGAATTTGAAAGGGCTCAATTTGTGAATTGTTCTTAAAGGCAGAGTGGACTCTTACTAAATACTTACTGATTTGTTGTTTTAAGTTTGCTATTTCTGGAATTTTTTAAAAATCTGTTTACATTTTTTAAATTACTCAATGAATTTTATTACATTTATAGTTGTACAATGATCATCACAATCCAGTTTTATAGCATTTCTATCCCAAACTCTCAGTGCATCCCCCAACCCTCAACATATCCTTTGGAAACCATAAGTTTTTCAAAGTCTATGAGTGAATATCTGTTCTGCAAAGAAGTTCATTGCGTCCTTTTTTTATATTCCACATGTAAAGGAATGCATATGATGTAGGTGTCTCTCTGCCTCACTGACTTCACTTAGCATGATAATTTCTAAGTCCATCCATATTGCTGAAAATGCTGTTATTTCTTTCCTTTTAATGGCTGAGTAATATTCCATTGTGTATATGTACCGCTTCTTGCCACTCCTCTGTCAATGGACATTTGGGTTATTTCTGTGTATTGGCTATTGCAAATAGTGCTGCAATGAACATTGGGGTACATGTGTCTTTTCGAGTCATGGTTTTCTCTGGATAGATGCCCAGGAATGGGATTGTTGGATCAAATGGCAGTACTAGTTTTAGTTTTCTGAGGCATGTCCACACTGTTTTCCACAGTGGTTGCACCAATTTACAATCCCACCAACAGTGTACCAGCGTTCCTTTTTCTCCACACCCTCTCCAGCACTTATTATTTATAGACTTTTTGATGATGGCTATTCTGGCTGGTGTAAGGTGGTACCTCATTGTGGTTTTGATTTGCATTTCTTTAATGATGAGTGATGTTGAACATCTTTTCATGTGTTTTTTGGTAGTTGTACCAATTTACATCCCCACCAACAGTGTGGAGGGTTCCCTTTTCTCCATACCCTCTTCAGCATTTATTGTTTGTAGTCTTTTTGATGATGACCAGTGTGAGGCGATACCTAATTGTAGTTTTGATTTGCAATTCTCTAATAATTAGCGATATTGAGCATATTTTCATATGTCTATTAGCCACTAGTAAAGGTGTTCTTTAAAAAGTGGCCACTGAAGGAATTATGTTTTCTCACTGAATTCCATGATAAATCCAAAGGTGCATCTATGAATATAGATTGAAGGTGGCTTATTCTTCTTGAATGGAGGGTCCTAACCTTAGAGATTCTTTTTTTGTTTGTTTGTTTGTTTGTTTTAGAGCCACACCCGCTGCATATGGAGGTTCCCAGGCTAGGGGTGGAATCCAAATCAGAGCTGTAACTGCCAGCCTACACCACAGCCAGAGCAAAGCGGGATCTGAGCTGTGTCTGTGACCTACACCACAGCTCATGGCACCACCAGATCCTTAACCCACTGAGCAAGGCCAGGGATCGAACCTACCTCCTAATGGATGCTAGACAGATTCATTTCTGCTGAGACAGGATGGGAACTCCAGAGATTCTGATTTAATTGCTCTGTAGCATAGCTCAAGCATCAGGATTTTTTTTAACTCCCCAGGTGATTTCAAAGTGCAATCATGGTTGAGATCATCCATTGTACAACAGCGCTTCTCCAACATGAATAAACATACACCCCACCTTGGGAATCTTTTTAAAAAATCAGATTCTGATTCAGGATGTCTAAGTTGTGGCCGAAGAGTCTATATTTTAAAAAAGCTCCAGGGGGTATGAAGGCTACTGGTCAATGACCCAAGCAGCAAGACTCTGGTATGTAGCAATATGTAACGAAAAGGGGATTGTGGATACAAGAAAAGTGGCTCCTGCAGAAAACATAAACAGTGCTTCTTCTGCCTTGGCTAGTGTAGAGTGATTTTACAGGGAAATTCATGAGTAGGACTCCATCTTTTTTGTCTATTTCTCTCAACATATCAAGCTACCACAACATCATTGATCGGTTGTAGTGATCTAAGCCAATCATGGTTGGGATGGGGAGAGAACAGCTTCCCTTTATGAGTAGCGACAATCTGCAGTGAGAAGGATGTATTCATCTTCTTTTGTATTGCACTGGCCTGTGACAAGCTGTAAACAACAGGGGAACTCATTTGGCACATTTTCCTTGCAGCCATTTGTCAGGTGTCGTAATCCCATGAAAAAAAAAAAAAGCCTTTGGGGAAGTATAATGAATGTACTCCTCTATTGAATTTCTATTCATGCTGCTATCTTTTCAAAGTCTCAATGTTTATCTGTATGGTAACATTATTTTAATATTAATATCATTAAGCTTTTTGGAGAATTCTTATTTGATACACAAACAGGAGGTATTTTTGGTAAAATAAAAGAAGTATAATGTGTCAGGATTTTCATTCTCCATAATGTTTGTTCCTAGAAATAACCAGAAAAGACATACTGCAGCTATCAACGCTTTTTTATGGCTATTTTTTAACATCATATAAATATAAGTGCTGGTTTTCATTTTCATATTAGCAAGTAGAATATGCACAAATGAAATAACTTAAATGTGACCTCAGAAGATTTCTTCCAGTCCAGCGGTTTCTAAATGTTTTTGTGTCAGGACCCATTTCCATCCTTAAAAAATTATTGAAGTTACAAATTGCTTTTTTTATGTTGGTTATTTCTATTGACATTTATTCTTTTAGAAAATAAAACCAGGAAGTTTTAAATGTTTATTAATTCATTTAAAAATAACCAATAGCATACCCATTACATGTCACCATAAATAATGTATTTTTAAGAAGAGCAAGTATATTTGCTAACATAAAAAAATTAGCAAGTAAGTGTTTCTTTTTACATTTTAAGAAATTTCCTTTGACTCTGTATTCCTAGAAGACACCTAGGTTTCTCCCACATGCTTCAGCTTTCAATCCATTGTGTTATAGTATATAAAGAAAATCTGGCACCTCAAGGTCTATGATAGGGAAAGGGAAAAATATTTTAGATAATTGTGGATATCCTTCTTTGATACTACACCAAAACCCACCAACTGTTCACTTCTGAAAAGTTAACTTCAGTATGGAATCAGAAATCTTATCAATAAACTTTCATTCTGTGTTACATTAAAATCTATTGGTTTAGCCTGCTCCATTCTTTTTTTTTTACCCATGCATAATTTTTTAACTTTTGGAGCATACTGATGCACTGAGTTATGGAAATCTTCCAAATGTCAACATATTTCATTATGTATTATTAACAAAATAATACGTTGGCTAATATCACCACGAATCTCATCAGAAAAGTTTATTTTTTTACATAACGCAAAGCTTTCAAGTTCATAGTGGCAGATACAAGTTTTGCAAAATTCAAATTTTATCACTGGCAAGAAGTGAGGTCAGTTGTTTTCCTTGAAGTGATAGAACTAATTCCTTCATTTCTTTTTAAATGTCAGCTAAATACTAATTTCTTAATACCAATAGTTTGTTAATCATTTTCTCAAGTGAAAAGGAAATACTTCCTTATTCCAGGAACAACATGGATAGGTCAGCTACAACTCAACAACTCTGCAGGTGCTTTTCTTCAAAATAACCATCCTACTTCACATCTAAAGAAGTGTTTGTGTATAGTTCCCATTTATCAACATAAATTGTTAAAAGTACGTGTGCTCAATAGTCAAGATTTAATAATAACACCTTTTTTTTTTTTTTTTACTGCCCCATCGAGGACATTACTAAGTGGAACTGGCTTTTTGTTTGTTTATTGTTGTACTGCAAGCGTGTGACAGTGAAGAATATAAGGACCACTAGCATGATTTTGGAGCCACTCCCTTGATTTATGCTAAGGTATTGGCAGTTTTACCCACTACTGATTTTGCACAATCATTATTTGACCACAGGAAGTGTTCATTTATTTCTTGAAACCACCACTATCTTCTGCAGTAGTGTTTCTTGGAACACATTTGGGAAAAGCTGTATTAAATATCCTCTTTGTCCTTTCCTACTTCTAGATCTGTGAAAGAATTTATAGTTGCAAAAATCTGCCATATTATCTCTTTGAACTGACATATATTTAGGGAGTGGGGACATTTTTACCAATTTTCATTGGGCTTCAATGTTCTTTCCTATAATTTACAAACCAAGTTTTGACTTAATGTCTGTAGTACCTAACACAGCACTTAGACTGAGTATGTGTTTTGAAAATGTTTATCTCCTTATACTTTATCATTTTTAAGGGCATTTTACAAAAACACATACAATAGAGCAAATGAATTTTTAAAATCTCACCAAACAAAAAGGTGCAGCATGAACAATTACAAGGAATGAGTTGAATATTTGATTCAGATCTCCCTCATGAATCTTCAGATTCAAAAAACATTAAATCTCACTCAGAAAAACCACATTATGAACTTCAGTTTTAATAAGAACTAAGCAGGAGAGAAGTCAGGGTCATAGAAAGTGATACCCATCCACATTCAGAGGTGGGTTGAGGCAGTTTAATAAATATAAGATATAGATTTGTGTTTAAATTTATGGCTAGTAAAATACTATTTCTCCATAATTTATTATTTCACTCATAATTTTGATAAAATATACTCTTTTAAAAAGTAAAATCTACTTATTATTATAGCTGTGAGGAGCCAAATTGTCCAAGAAGTATTCAAAGGAATTATCAGTCTCATTGGACAAATTGAAAATCTCTCGAAATTTTTACCATGAAAACTCCAGAATCATAAGGGCAGCACATGCCAATCATTCTAGAATGATTAAAATTTAGAAAATTTGTAAATTTCTAAATGTATTTGTTACTCCGTTAATACATTTTTTCTGAAACCATTTATTGAGTATCTTCTATGTGCAAAACCAATGTGTATAAGCACCTACCTAAAAACTTCATGTTTCCTTGGAGTCAGGTATCCATATGTTATAACTTATACAATTTTTTTTCCAAAAGTATAAATAATAATACTGGAGAAGTAGCTAAGAGAAATCAACTTTTGCATTCTCTAGGGATATCATCTTTGACCATTATGTACAGGGCTTAGATAAGAATTCATATTAAGTAGATATGCTAGGCAATAATTTTAAAAAATGAAAAAAAAAGTAGATGTGTTAGTTTAGGCTTGAGTCTACATAACACAATGTGAAGTGGAGACATACACACATATATACAATGGAATATTACTCAGCCATAAAAAAGAATGAAATCTTGCCATTTGCCCCAACATGCCTGGACCTAGAGGATATCGTGCTAAGTGTAATAAGACAGAGAAAGACAAATATTGCATGATTTCACTTTTATATGAGCTCTAAATAAAGTGAGCAAACATAACAAAACAGAAATAGATTTATAGATACAGAGAACAAGTAGGTGGTTGCCAGATGAGAGGTGGATGGAAGGAGGAGAGAAATAGGTGAGGGAGACTGAGTGCAAACTTCCAGTTACAAAATAAATGAGTCAAGGGGGATGAAAGGTATGGTGTCAGGAATACAGTCAATAACAGGTAATATTTTGTAAGGTGACCTGTCATCACTAGATTTATCGTGGTGATTATTTTTAAACATATAGAAATATAGAATTACTATGTTGTGTACCAAGAACTAACTTGGCACTGTGGGTCAATTATAATTCAAAACAACCAACCAAAACAAACCCATACAGAAAGAGATTAGATTTGTGGTTACCAGAGGCAGTGAGTGGGGTCAAGAGGACTTGGATAAAGTAATTCTAAAGGTAAATATCATCTGATATCCTTTATATGTGGAAACTTTAAAAAAAAAAGTTACCAATGAACTTATATAAAAAATATAAATAGATCCACAGATGTAGAAAGCAGACTTATGGTTACCAAAGGGGAAAGGTGGGGAGGGATAAATTAGGAGATAGGAATGAATACACACTACTTTATATAAAATAGATCATTAACAGGGACCTCCGGTATAGCACAGGGAAATCTACTCAATACTGTATAATAACCTATATGGGAAAAGAATCTGGACAAAAAATATATCTGTATGTAAAACTGAATCAGTTTGATGTACACCTAACAACGAAGCTAACATAACATTGTAAATCAACAATACTTCAATTAAAAAAAGAACAAACATCCAACACATTACTAGGGATATAATGCACAATATGATAAGTATAATTAACACTTCTGTATGTTATCTATGGAAGTTGTTAAGAAAGTAAATCCTAAGAGCTCTTGTCACAAGGGGAAATTTTTTTCTATTTCTTTAATTTTGTATCTATATATGATGACAGATGTTCCCTAAACCTATTGGATAATCATTTCATGATGTATGTAAGTAGATCATTATGCTGTATATCTGAAACTTATATAGGGCTATTTGTCAATTATATCTCAATAAAAGTGGAAGGAAAAAAATCAGTCAGTCAATTAAAAATCTCCAACTCTTGCCAGCTAACTAAGGAGGATTTACGACAAAGAATATTAAGAACATGTCTTACCTGTCCTGAGTAGCCTTTTGAGGACTGGAAAGAATTAAATACCTCAAGGATGTACCAGGATGTCTCAGGAATTGCGTTTCTTACCACAATGGGCCTCAAAAAAAAAAAGGTGACAAATGACTTGTAACACTGTATTTTGTCATTTGTACAGCATAATCTCTTCAATTAAAATTTGAGATTTAAATTCAGGCAGAATTAGAACTGCTGAAATCCTCCAATAATCATTAGAAACCCTAGTACCATTTTTGGTATGAGGTGTTCCAGACACCAAGAAAATCTCCACAAACCAAATGAAATTTTGCAACAGGTCACTCGGCCAAAAAATAGGAGAGGTGGGACACAAAAACAAGTCTGTCTAATTTTGAGGTCCATGCTTGTAAATGTTATGCAGCCCTATCCTTTACAAAATGCATTTATATTCTGCCAGGTTTTGAAGAGGATTTGAGGTGGCTCCCAATAATGAAATAAATATAATTACTGAAACAATGTAGTTTCATTATTAGTGAAGGAAGAGAAATCATTACACCAAAAGTCTCAGTTAAAATCTGATTTCCTAGACAGCCCTCAGAGAAAAAAAGGAACCTTACATGGTCTATTTCTCCCTAGGTGATTAAAGGAAACAGAGTAGCAATTTGAGGGTTATCAGGTTCCCTATCACCAACTGCAAAAGAGATGTTATTGTGTCCACGGCAGCAGATGAAGCATTGAGCAAAATATCTTCCATACACAGCTTTAGAGTCCTGCTATAGAATGCTGGACATACAGTTAACAATACTGCATTGGGCAATGAAAATATTGTTGAGGATAAATATCATATTAAATATCATTATCAGAAATAAATAAATACACCTATCTTTGACAACATATAAACAAATTGAGTAAAAAAAATAAAGATAAAAATAATAAAAATTTAAAATAAAGATAAAATCAGTGAAGAAAAAAGATTTTTTTTATTAAAAAGAGATGTGTAAATACTCCTTGTGTGACTATTACCAAGATCAATTCTTAGAAAATGTTAAGGATGTAATGTCAAATCACAGTCTTAGGAAGGAATTTCTATGAGTACATTACTTTTTCATCAATTTAACATAATACAGGTATAAAGCTAGAGTATAGAGAAGTGCTGGTTTCAAAGCTCTTACTCCTTCAGGAGTCTTTGTCTTTCTACAATTTGATTATTACATGTGGAAATCTTTCAGTTTATCCTCCTTGGAGTGTGTTGAGCTTCATGAATGTGTAGGTTTTTGTCTTTATTCACTTTTGCAAAGTTTTGGGGTTCCTGCTGTGGCACAGTGGAAACAAATCTGACTATTATCTATAAGGATGCAGGTTTGATCCCTGGCCTTGCTCAGTGGGTTAAAGATCTGGTGTTGCCATGAGCTGTGGTGTGGGTTGCACACATGGCTCAGATCCTGAGTTGCTGTGGCTATGGCATAGGCTGGCAGCTGTAGCTCTGATTCAACCCCTAGCCTGGGAACATCCCTATGCTGTGGGTGTGGCCCTAAAAAGAGGGGGAAAAAATTTGGAAAGTTTTGATCACTTGAAATGGACAAAATATTTCCTCAAGTATTCTTCTTGTCTTCATTCTTGCCTCTCATCTGGGACTCCTGTGATGAATAAGTTGGGACATTTGCTGGTGTCCAGGTTCTCTACATACTTGTGTTCTTTCTGTTCCTCAGACTGGACAATTTCAATTGCCTTATCTTCAAGGTCATTGGTTTTTTTTCTTCTGCATACTTAAATCTTCTGTTGAACACCTATATTTATTTAAGTCATGGTACTTTTCAGCCACAAAACTTCTTGGGTTCCTTTTTTAATTTTTTTCTTTATTAACTTTACCTATTTGTTCATATATTGTTCTCTTGGTTTCCTTTAGCTTGTTGCACATTGTTTTCTTTAGCTCACTGAGTGTATTTAAAACAGTTGATGCAAACATTTGATTGGGAATTCTAATGTGCAGGCTTCTCAGAGATAGTTTCTGTCAAAGTCTTTATTTTCTCTGAGTTAGTCATATTTTTCTGTTTGTTTGCATGCTTTGTGAATTTTTTTGTTGAGAACCAGATATTTTGAGCACTACAATGTATTACAATGTGGTTAATTCTGGAAATCAGATTCTCCTTCTCCTCAGGGGTTGCTTATTTTGTTTATGGAGGGCTGCCATTGTCCATTCCTATATTAACTGTTTCAAGTACTTTTGCAAATACTGTATTCAAAGCAGAGGGCACTGAAATTTCTGTTTCGCTATCTTAACAGTTAAGCTGTGACCTGATGGTAATTTCCTTAAATATCTGGGCTCAATTTTTGAAAAAGTAAGTATGCATCTTTAAATCTCAGACAAAACAGAAGAAGCTCTGCAGCCCAAGAAGACAGAAACAATGGCAAGTGTCTGTGCCAGTCCCTCTGGGAACTGCCAGACCAACTAAAATGCACAATGCCATTTTTTTAGAGTATAAGGTCTTTACTCTCCACCCTGGCATCCACCAGCTACTCTAGGAACATGGGCCAACACCCCATAGCCACAGAGGGGCTGAAGAATGGGGATAGTAGCTGGTTCACACATGTCATTCTCTTACCAAATTTCAGCAGCTTCTCCCTTCATTGAACACTCCCCCAGCTTCTGTAAGTGTCTGATCACACCTAAAGCTCCCCAAGAGTTGACTGTGATATTTACTTCCAGCTTAAAGTCCCTGTCATTAGAAGGCCTGACCCTTGGAGCTTCCTACTCTACCATTTCTATAACATCACACTGCAATTTTTTAATTATGAAAAATGTTTAGGTGTCATCTAATTGTCATCTTAACATACTAAGTTACACATTTCAGCTATTACTTGATTACTCATAAAATTAGCTTCTCCCATCATGATTATAAAAGAAATGAGATATACAAAGCAGGTGAAAAATAGAAAGGTCAGTGACTAAGAGGCAAATATTATTCTCTCTTACCAAGGACACTACTCTTCCCCAATGAAGGATCAGCCTCAATAAGAATGCAAATACATAAACAACAAAAAAAAAAAACCACATAGTTGTTGTCATAGTGTGGTTCTATAGTGTTAATAAACTGTTAAATTAAATCTGAATTAAAATGGGCTGTAGCTGTCACCTAGTTCTAGACACCTTGGAGTCTTCTCAATGTGTTTCTTAGCCTCTCTATCTATTATCATCTCTTCCCTCTCCCTAATGTTCTTCCCTCTCAATGTTCATTTCTTTTGTGGAATCCAAATAAGGATCTCTCTCTACACATAAAATCCTAACATTTATAAGGTCCTACTTTGGTGATGAGCCTTCTGCCCAGGAGTTAAGGCAAATAACCTAGCAATGACCATGTTAGAGAAGCAGCAGAGGAGAAAACATGCCTAACAAAAAGATAACATTCATTTAAGAAATATCTACCAGATAACTTCTTCATGTCAGGAGCTATCCTTATGCACTGGGGCTACAACTAGAGGCAAATAAAAGGATTCTTGCTTTCGCAGAATATGTTCAGTGGGCAAGAGATATTTAACAAAAATAATCATATAATATGAATAAACAAACAAAAACTAAGAAAGAGGCTTTATGGGAAAAGAATAAGAATCTTTGGGAGTGTTACTTCTTCTACAAACTTTTGGAAAAGTTTAAGAAGGATTGGTGTAAGTTCTTTGAATGTTTGTTCAAATCTGCCTGTGAAGCCATCTGGTCCTGGACTTTTGTTTGTAGGGAGTTTTTTTTTTTTTAATTACATGTTCGATTTTAAACATAAGACAAGACACCATCAAACTCCTAGAAGAGAACATAGGGAAAACATTCTCTGACATCAGTGGTACAAATGTTTTCTTAAGTCAGTCTCCCAAAGCAATAGAAATAAAAACAAAAATAAAGCAATGGGACCTAATCAAATTTACAATTTTTTGCCCAGCAAAGGAATCCATTAAAAAAAAAAAAAAGACAACCTAAGGAATGGGAGAGAATTGTTTCAAATGATGTAACCAACTAGGGCTTAATCTCCAAAATATACAAACAATGCATACAATTCAACAACAAAGAAACAAACAACCCAATTAAAAAATGGGCAGAAGACCTAAATAGACATTTCACCAAAGAAGACCTATGGATGGCCAGCAGGCACATGAAAAAATGCTCAATGTCACTAATTATCAGAGAAGTGCAAATCAAAACTACAATGCTGTACCAACCTCACATCTGTCAGAATGGCTATCATTAGTAAGTCTACAAATACCAAACCCTGGAGAGGGTGTGGAGAAAAATGTACCCTTCTATATTGTTGGTGGAAATGTAAATTGGTAAAACCACGTGCAAAACAGTGTGAAGGTATGTCAGAAAACTAGACATAGAACTATCACATGATCCAGCAATCCCACTCTTGGGCATAAATCCAGACAAAATTTTCAGTGAAAAAGATACATACACCCCTATGTTCACTGCAGCACTATTCACAATAGTCAAGACATGGAAACAACCTAAATGTCCACCAACAGATGAATGAATTAAGAAGATGTGGTATATATTCACACAGTGGAATACTAATCAGCCATAAAAAGAACAAAATTTTGCCATCTGCAGCAACATGGATGGAACTAGAGACTCTCATACTAAGTGAAGTAAGTCAGAAAGAGAAAGACAAATACCATATGATATCACTTATATCTGGAATCTAATATAAGGCACAAATGAACCTATCTACAGAAAAGAAACAAACTCATGAACTTGGAGAACAGACTTATGGTTGCCAAGAGGGAAGGGGAGGGAGTGGGATGGACTGGGAGTTTGGGATTAGTAGATGCAAACTATTGCATTTGGAGTGGATAGGCAATGGGATCCTGCTGTACATCACAGGGAATTATATCTAATCACTTGGGATGGAACATGATGGAGGATAATGTGAAAAAAAATAATATATAGAAATGTATAACTGGGTCACTATGCTATACAGCAGAAATTGGCAGAATATTGTAAATCAAATCAAATAAAAAATTTTTAAAAAGAATCTTTGAGGGCATATAATGAATGAAAACTTGAAATTCAGGGAAGCAACCTGAGGAAGTAACACTTTAGCTGAGATCATAAGGATGATGCAGTATTAAGTATGTAAAGAGGATGAAGATGGAGAGAAAGTACTCCACAAAGACTTGCTTGTGCAAAGGCCCTGTAGTAAGAGGCAGGGTAGCAGCATTGGGAACTTGAAAGAAAGGCCTGTAGATGTAGAAAAAAACAAGAGGGAGAGTTTGAAAGGAGTTGTAAAAATCTGTTATAGGTGTCAGAGGACCATAAGTATGTTTTTCTTTATTCTAAGAGAAATGTGAAACTACTGGAAGATATTAAGAAGGAAGAATGGGATGATGTATAATTGATCTGAAAAGACCACATGGAGGTAATAATAGTAGTCCAGACATAAGCAGCTGGTGGTTTGGACAAGAGTGAGGCTGCTGGAAAGAATGAGAACAGAAACATCTTGGGAGATATTTTCAGTATGATTAAATTGGCAGATGTGGTAATATGTTGGATGGAGGAAATGAAAGAAAAGTCAGTATCAAGAATAACTCATGAAAGGCATATATCCAGAAAAAACTAATTTGAAAAAAATACATGCACCCCTATGTTAATTGCAGCACTATTTACAATAGCCAAGCCAAGGAAGCAACCCAAATATTCATTGATTTGATAGAGGAATGGATAAAGAAGATGTGGTGTGCATATACAATGGAATACTACTCAGCCATAAAAAAGAACCAAAATAATGCCATCTGCAGCAACATAAGTGGAACTAGAGATTACCATACTAAGTGAAGTAAGTCAGAAAAACAAATATCACATGATATCGCTTATATTTGTAATTTAAAATATGACACAAATGAACTTATTTACAAAACAGAAATAGACTCACAGACATAGAAAACAAATTTATGAATACCAAAGGGGGAAGGAGGCAGGGCAGGGATAAATTAGGAGTTTGGGATTAGCAGATACAAACTACTATATATAAAAACAACAAGGACCTACTGTCTTACACTGGGAACAACATTCAGTATCCTGTAACAAACCATAATGGAAAAGAATATGAAAGATTATATGTATATATGTATAACTGAATCACTTTGTTTTACACAAGAAACTAATACAACATTGAAAATCCACTATACTTCAATTTAAATTTTTTTAAAAAAAGAATAACTCATGGGTTTCTGGCTCATACAAATGGTTGATGGGATGATCATTTGCTGAGCTAAGAAGTACAAAAAAAAAATAAACCTCAGATTTTGGGATTCTGTGTGGCAAGATTCTAAGTGCAGTTCTGGACATGTTAAGTTTAAGGTATGATTGAGGTATCCTAGAGAAATCAGCGGGCAGTTGGACATATAGGTCTGTAATTAGAAGAGAGATCATGAATGAAAATAGAAATTGCCATTCATCTAGGCATTCACAGTAATTGAACCATAGTTCTATTTGAGATTCCTCAGGGAAGGAATACAGCATGAGAAAAAAAATGGGGGCCAGAGAGCATGCCCAGGACTGGGCTTTAAGGAGATGAGTACATAAAAAGAACACAGAAGAACCAGCTAGAAAATATAAGAGGGAAACAAATAATATAAGAGGATATCAGGAGAGCTGAGGGAATAAATCATTTTTAAGGGAGGCTTACATTAGGTAATTGAGTTCAGAGAATATATACTGAATTTGGCTGCATGGAAGACATCATGACCTTTATGAAAGATATTTTGGTAGATTGATAAGGACTTAAGGTAGATTGTATTGGTTTTGAGAGCGGTAAAAAAATGGAGCAATAGGAGTTCTCATTGTGGATCAATGGATTAAGAACCTAACAGAGTGTCTGTGAGGTTAAGGGTTTGATCCCTGACCTAGCTAAGTTTGTTAAGGATCCAGCATTGCTGCAAGCTGTGGTATAGGTCACAGATGCAGCTTGGATCTGGTGTGGCAGTGGCTGTGGTGTAGGCCAGCAGCTGCATCTCTAATTTAACCCCTAGCCCAGGAACTTTCCTATGCCACCCTAAAAAGAAGCAAAAAAAAAAAAAAGAATGGAGCAATGAATATAGACAACTCTAAAAGAAATTTGTGGAAGCAACCTAAATGTCCATCAACAGAGGAATGTATAAAGAAGATGTGGTACATATTTACAATGGAATAATACTCAGCCATAAAAAGGATGAAATAATGCCATTTGTAGCAACATGAATAGACCTAGAGTTTATCACACCAAGTGAAGATCGTCAGACAGTGAAAGACAAACCTTACATGACATCACTTATATGTGGGAATCTTAAAAAAAAAGAATACAAATAATCTTATTTGCAGAACAGACACAGACTCACAGACTTTGAAAAACTTATGTTACCAAAGAGGACAGATGCGGGTAGGAATGGGCTGGGGATTTGGGATTGGCATATGCACACTGAGGTATATGGAATGATTAGACAGTGGGGACCTGCTATATAGCACAGAGAACTCTACTAATATTCTGTGATCATCTATGTGGGAAAAGAATCTGAAAGAGAATGGAAGTGTGTACATGTATAACTGAATCACTGTTGTTACAGCAGAAATGATCACAACTTGTACATCAAGTATACTTCAATAAAACTTTAAAAAATGAAAAAAAAATTGGTTGTGAAAAGGGACAGGATAAATAGGACTGAATCTTCTGGGGATATGTTAAGTTAAAGAATTATTTTACCTTTAAGAGACTTAAACAAGTATAACTGTGAATAAATATGACCCATATTCATGGTGGAGGGAAAGCCTAGAATCCAAGTGCCAAAATCATCAACAAATGAAAGGAATCCATTAGCTTCCACGTGACTTGAATCAGGAGAGAGAGAAGGGTGCTAGAGCTGAGTGGCATGGGCTTTAAAGAAGAAGACTTATAAGAGAGTAAGGGAGCACTGTTGGAAGAAGCAAAGAGACCCTCAATTCTGTCTCCAACCTCAAGCTATGACATGTGAGTGGTAAACGAATGAAAACCACCATTTTGAGATGGCTATGAAGAATGCTCTGTCCTCAGGGAAGAGCCTGGTTACTATTACGGCAAGAGGGTTTTGGGAAAACTGAGAAGAAGCCATGATATAAGGGCATCTGTCTATTAGTCTGTGAAAGCCTTGAGATCAAGAATTACATCTATATTCACAAAAATTCTCAACAAAATATTTGCCAACCAAATCCAACAACATGTCAAAAAGATTGTACAGCATGACCAGGTGGGGCTCATCCCAGGTTCACAAGAATAGTTCAACATACACAAATCAATCAAAGCCATACACCACATTAACAAAAGTCAAAAACCATATGATCATTTCAATAAATGCAGAAAAAGCATTTGACAAAGTCCAACATCCATTTATGATAGAAAAAAGCTCTCTCCAAAGTGGGTATAGAGGGAACATTCCTTAACATAATAAAAGCCATTTATAACAAACCCACAGAAAATATAATACTCAATGGAGAAAAATTGAAAGCCTTCTCACTCAAATCTGGAACAAGACAGGGATGCCCACTCTCTCCACTGCTATTCAACATAGTTTTGGAAGTCCTAGCCACAGCAATTAGACAAAAAAAGAAATTAAAGGCATCCAAATAGGAAAAGAAGAGGTAAAACTGTCACTGTATGCAGATGATATGATACTATATATAGAAAACCCTAAGGACTCAACCCAAAAACTACCTGAACTGATTAAAAAATTCAGCAAAGTAGCAGGATATAAGATTAACAGTCAGAAATCAGTCACATTTCTGTATACCAGCAATGAAATATTAGAAAAGGAATACAAAAATACAATACCTTTTAAAATTGCACCTCAAAAAATCAAATACCTGGAAATACACCTGACCAAGGAGGTAAAAGACTTATATGCCAAGAACTATAAAACATTAATCAAGGAAATTAAGGAAGACATAAAGAAATGGAAAGATATTCCATGTTCCTGGATTGGAAAAATTAATATTGTAAAAATAGCCATACTACCCAAAGCAATCTACAGATTCAATGCAATCCCTGTCAAATTACCCATGACATTTTTCACAGAACTAGAACAAACAATCCAAAAATTCATATGGAACCATAAAAGACCCAGAATTGCCAAAGTGATTCTGAAAAACAAAAACCAAGCAGGATGCATAACTCTTCCAGACTTCAGGCAATATTACCAAGCCACAGTCATCAAGACAGTGTGGTACTGGTACCAAGCAGACAGACAGACCAATGGAACAGAATAGAGAACCCAGAAATAAACTCTGACACCTATGGTCAATTAATCTTTGACAAAGGAGGCAAGAGCATAAAATGAGGAAAAGAAAGTCTATTCAGCAATAATTGCTGGTAAAACTGGACAGCCGCATACAAATCAATGAAACTAGAACACACCCTCACACCATGCATGAAAATAAACTCAAAATGGCTGAAAGACTTAAACCTAAGACAAGACACCATCAAACTCCTGGAAGAGAACGTAGGCAAAACATTCTCTGACATCAACCTCGTGAATATTTTCTCAGGTCATTCTCCCAAGGCAACAGAAATAAGAGCAAAAATAAACCCATGGGACCTCATCAAACTGAAAAGCTTTTGCACAGCAAAGGAAACAAACAAACAAAAAATACAACTTACAGAATGGGAGAAAATAGTTTCAAATGATGCAGTTGACAAGGGCTTAATCTCTAAAATAGACAAGCAACTTATAAAACTCAACAGCAAAAAAAGCCAACAACCCAATTGAAAAATGGGCAAAAGATCTGAAAAGATATTTCTCCAAGGAAGATATATAGATGCCCAACAAGCACATGAAAAAATACTCAACATCCCTGATTATTAGAGAAGTGCAAATCAAAACTACCATGAGATACCACTTCACACCAGTAAGAATAGCCATCATTAATAAGTCCACAAATAACAAGTGCTAGAGGGGGTGTGGAGAAAAGGTAACCCTCCTGCATTGCTGGTGGTAATATAAACTGGTACAGCCACTATGGAGAACAGTTTGGAGATACCTTAGAAATCTATACATAGAACTACCATATGACCCAGCAATCCCACTCTTGGGCATATATCTGCACAAAAGTTACCTTGAAAAAGACACAGGCACCTGCATGTTCATTGCAGCACTATTCACAATAGCCAAGACATAGAAAAAACCCAAATGTCCATCGACAGATGATTGGATTAGGAAGATGTGGTATATATACACAATGGAATACCACTCAGGCATAAAAAAGAACAAAATAATGCCATTTGCAGCGACATGGATGGAACTAGACTCTCATACTGAGTGAAATAAGTTAGAAAGACAAAGACAAATACTACATGATATCACTTATAACTAGAATCTAATATACAGCATAAATGATCATTTCTACAGAAAAGAAAATCATAGACTTAGAGAATAGACTTATTGCTGCCCGGCGGAAGAGGGAGGGAGTGGGAGGGATCGGGATCTTGGGGTTAACGGATGCAAACTATTGCTCTTGGAATGTGTTTACAATGAGATCCTGCTGTGTAGCATTGAGAACTGTGTGTAGATACTTACCTCGAAACACAACAATGGGAGGAAAAAGTATGTACACAGGTATGTGTAACTTGGTCCCCATGTACACAGCAGAAAATTAATTAATTAATTAATTTTTAAAAAAGAAGGTAAAGGATTATGTCTATATTGATAAAATAATTTAGGCCGTTGCTTCTCAAACTTTAGTATATGTCAGAGTCACCTGGAGGACTGCTTAAAACAGATTTTTTTTGTCCGATCCTCAAATCTTCTTATTTAGTTGACCTTAAGTTCCCAGGTGATGCTAATGCTGCCAGTCTGGAAACCACTTTTTAAAAACCCTTGGGAGTTCCATTCTTAATTTTTTGAGGAATCTCCATACACAATCAAGCTATTCTATTTCTGGGTATTTATCTGAAGAATATGAAAACATTAATTCAAAAGGATACATGCACTCCTATGTTCATAGCAGCACTACTCACAATAGCCAAGACATGGAAATAACCTGAATGTCCATCAACAGATGAGTGGATAAAGAAGATGTGGTACATACCTACAATGGAATACTGCTCAACCTTATAAAAACAAAATGAGGAGTTCTTGCTGTGGTCAATGGAAATGAACCCAACTAGGATCCATGAGAATGCGGGTTCAATCCCTGGCCTTGCTCAGTGGGTTAAAGATCCAACATTGACATGAGCTGTGGTGTGGATTGCTGACACAGCTTGGATCAGGCGTTGCTGTGGCTGTGATGTAGGCTAGCAGCTGCAACTCCATTTTGGCCCCTAGTCCAGGAATTTCCACATGCTGCAGGTTACAAAATGAAGTCTTGGAGTTCCCATTGTGTCAAAGTGGAAAAAATCCAACTAGGAACCATGAGGTTGCGGGTTCGATCCCTGGTCTTGCTCAGTGGATTAAGGATCCAGTATTTCTGTGAGCTGGGGTGTAGGTCGCATATGCGGCTCGGATCTGGCGTTGCTGTGGCATAGGCCAGTGGCTACAGCTCTGATTCACCCCCTTGTCTGGGAACCTCCATATGCCGCAGGTGCAGCCCTAAAATGACAAAAGATAAATAAATAAATAAATAAATAAATAAATAAATAAATAAGAAATTTTGTCATTTCTGACAACATGGATGGACTTTGAGGGTATTATGCTGAATGAAATAAGTCAGGTGGAGAAAGACAATAGTGTATGACTTCACTCATATGTGGAACATAATAAGCGAACAAAAACAAACATAAGCAAAATGAAAAAAAAATACATAATTAGATACAGAGACCAGAGCAGTGGTTACCAGCGAGGAAGGGAAGCATAGGGAGGGTGAAATGTATAAAGGGAAGTCAGCTGTATAGTGAAAGATGGAAACTAAAGCTTTGGTGGTGAGCATGCCATAGTGCATATAGATGTCAAAGTATAATGTTGTACACATGAAGTATATAAAATAACAGTTTTTAAGAGCTTCCTGATGGTTTAGTGGGTTCAGGATCAGTATTGTCACTATTGTGGCTTGGGTTGCTTCTGTGATATGGTTCAATCCCTAGCTCCAGAACGTCCATGTTCTGTGGGTGCAGCCAAAAAATTAAATAAGTAAATAATACTTTTTAAAAATAGCATTAAAAAACCACTTGGATAGTCTATGTTGTGATAACAAACCAACCCTGAAATTTCAACAGCTTAATAGAATAAAAGTCCAGCTGGGTTGGGCAGCTCTCCAGGGTATCCTCTTCTAAGCAAAAACCCAGGAATTCAGGTTATTTCTATCTGGTAGCGATGCCCTCTGGAACATGTGGCAAGGAAGAGAGACTTGGAGAGTCACATGATACATTTTAGGGGTGAGGCCTGGAAGTGGTTTACATCACCTCTGCTCGGATCTCATTGGTCCGAACTCAGTCACATGGTCCAAACATAACAGCAAGGGAGGCTCAGAAATGTAAAGGAGACCGTGGATGTTTTGAGAACATAAGCAATCTCTGTGAGAGCATCTTCTGTCCGTAATGTCAGCAGAGAGAACAATGCCAGTCAAGACCCAGAGCTCAATATATGCTTCAATAACCTGAGCTGAATAATTAGTGACCAAAACCTGGGTTTTAAAGTTTTCCTTTGGACATCAAGAGACAAGCACTCCTCATAACTAATTGCTGTTATCCACGTACATCCTCCAACATACACACACACACACACACACACACACACACACACCATGGCCTTTCCTAAGTTAGCTTTTCTGACCTTGCCAGGTTCAATTTTGCATGGCTACTCTTGGGACATTCATAGACTTGAAGAGATGTGAATATGTTGAGAGGGAAAAAAAATTACACTGATGAAAAAACTCCATGCTGTTTCATGTCCACTCCCCTTTGCTGTGAATTCAGACGTGTGAAGCAGAGTATTTTTTTCAACAAGCAGCCTCCTTTTTGAGGAAGTTATGCCCATGGGATGCCTCACATCCTGTCTTACCTTCAAGGCCTTTATTATATTTGAGGACTGGTGATGACTGAGCGACAGGAGAGCTGACAGTTCTATTAGCTGTAGAAGCAGGACAGGTCAATCAAGACTTTTCACATCTCTAGGTAATAAGCTGAGTTTCTGAAAGTAACCTGGATTCCAGTGGGATGAGCTGCAGTCTTGTTACAAGATAAATGGGCTCCCAAAGGCTGATTTTACATGAGAGGATCCTCAGTCACCACTTGAGATGAAGTGTTAGTCCTGTTTCAAACTTGCCCTGCCAGCCTTGGGGAGCACCTAGAGCAGAGGACAGAAAGACAAACTGGGAGAGAGAGTGCAATTTTATGGGTTTTGAGAATTCAAGAGAGCACATTTAACTCTTAACTATTTGTGGTTCTTCAGGAAGGAAAAGATTCAGTGGTGGGTACTTAAGATAAAAGAGGTCATGTTTCAATAATGTACATTTTTTTTTAAGGGTTGCACCTACTGCATATGGAAGTTCCCAGGCTAGGGGTAGAATCAGAGCTGCTACTGACCTACACCACAGCCACGGCAACACCAGATCAGAACCACATCTGAGATTTATGCCACGGCTTGTGGCAACGTCAGATCCTTAAACTACTGAGCGAGGCCAGGGATCGAATCCTTACAGACGGTATGTTGAGTTCTTAACCTGCTGAGCCACACAGGAACTCCTACATCTTATTTTAATCTCCACCTGACGCACAAATCTCTTGACATTAAAGAATTACTTTGTCCAACAAATACATCTATTGGGAAGAAAATGAGAAAACTTTATGAAAAATAATGAAAGACACTCCAGTATAGAGTAAAATATATTATTAAATGTCTCAATACAAATTGTGTGATGGAGGCACTTCTAGTTAAAAAGTAGTGAGACTGGTGTTTTATCAGAAATGTCATTTTCACAGCGTATCACTAGATAGAAGATGCATTAGGTCATGTGGTATCTAGCTGCTGCTTTTTCTTTGCACAGTACAAATCTTACTTATCTCCAAGTTCTCATGACAGTGGCCAAAGGAACCAAAAGTTAGTTTCTTAATTCTTAACCTTGGTGAGATGCCTCTCAAAAGGAAGCTGAGATGACTATAGTGATGGCTGTTCAGTTTCCTTTTCAGGTATAAAAATATAGTAAGATTTGCGTAAACACGATTATCATTCAGATCCCTACACACCCCAGGAAATGACTGGCTGAACGAGACTCTATTTGTGAAATGCTAGGGTAGCCTAAGAGCTACTCTGCTGGGAGGAGTTGTTATTTCAGGAATGAACCTCCTACTTTTTGATATGCTCCTGTGGAAATCTGGGGACCAGCTGCATCCAAAGATTCCACCAACACACAGCTCACCACAGATCAGGGCTTATCAAAGAACTAGTGTCCTCTAAAAACATTAATAAGGACCTACTGTATAGCACAGGGTAATCTACTCAATACTGTGTAATAACCTATATGGGAAAGGAATTTGAAAAGGAACAGATATACGTATATGAATAACTGATTTACTTTGCGGTACACCTGAAGCTGAAACAACTTTCTAAGTCAATAACACTCCAATAAATTTTATTTTAAAAATATGAAAACAACATTGCCCTGGAATCAACTCTGCACTCACCAAATATTGATTGCAACCTACTATGTCCAATGAAAATAATTCTACATAATTCTACGCAGTTTATATGCGTATATAGGAAAGTGAAAGCATGAGCCTCAGAATCAGAGTTCATGCTTCAGTATATGGATAGTAAGAGCAATTCTAGGAAAAAAAAATATATGCCAAATTGCATTGGAAGGATTATTCAGGGAGTGTTGATGTAATAAAAATCATTTTTATGAATCTTTTAATTAGCAAGGCTTGGGTTTCTCTATCACTCCCTCATTTTCTATTTGTGATGGGAAAGTGACTTAAGGCTCAGTGACCCTCAGTTTCCTCATCTGTAAAATAGACATATTACTTACCTTGTAGAGCTGCCGTGAGAATTAAATGAGAAATATATGAAAAAGCCCAAGTCTAGAGTAAGTAAATGCTCAACAAATAGGAGCCATAACTGAGGTATAGCTGCTAATATTCAGCCTCCTATTTAACAGGCAACCATATAAAAAAGAATATGATTCTTTATCAAAAAGAATGTGATGTGAATAGACATATTCCAAAGAAGACATATAGATGGCAAAAAAAAATGAAAAAATGCTCAACATAACTAATTATTAGAGAAATGCAAATCAAAACTACTATGAGGTATCACCTTACACTATCCAGAGTGGCCATCATCAAAAAATCTACAAACAGTAAATGCTGGAGAAGGTATGGAGAAAAGGGAATGCTCCTACACTGTTGGGTGGGGACATAAATTGGTACAACCACCATGGAGTATGGAGTTTCATCAAAAAACTAAAAATAGAGCTACCATATGATCCAGCAACCCCACTCTTCAGCATCTATCTGGAGAAAACCATAATTCTAAAAGATACATGCACCCCTATGTTTATCACATCACTATTCACAATAGCCAAGACATGGAAGCAACCTAAATGTCCAACGACAGAGGAATGGATTAAGAAGATGTGGTACATATCTACAATGGAATACTACTCGGCCATAAAAAGGATGAAATAATGCCATTTGCAGCAACACAGATGGACCTAGAGATCATCATATTAAGTGAAGTTAGACAGTGAAAGACAAACATCATATGATATCACTTGAATCTTCAAAAAGGATACAAACTCATTTTCAGAACAGAAACAGACTCACAGACTTTGAAAGCAAACTTATGGTTACCAAATTAGACAGGTTTTGTTGTGGGGGCTTAGACTGGGGGATTGGGATTGGAATATGCACAATGAGGTATGTGGAATGATTGGCCAATGGGGACCTGCCATACAGCATAGAGAGTTCTACCCAATGTTCTGTTACAATCTATGTGGGAAAAGAATCTGAAAGAGAACGGATGTGTCTACATGTATAACTTAATCACTTTGTTGTACAGCAGAAATTATCACTGCAATAAATCAACTATACAGTAAATCAACTATAATAAAACTTTAAAAGTCAAAAAAGAAAGAAAATGTCTAAGTAAAAAGTACTATAAAATGAATGACTTTGTCCCCCCCAAATGCGTGTTAAGGGCCAGTCCCCAGTGTGATGGCAGTATTTGGAGGGAGTGGCTCTCAGAGAGGTGATTAGGTCTTGAGAGTGAAGCCCTCATGAATAGGGTTAGGGCCCTATGAGTAAGTGGTACTCCAGAAAATTCCTTTGCCCCTTCTGCAATCTGAGGACACAGTGAGAAGATGGCCATCTATGGACCAGGAAGTGTGCCCTCACCAGACACCAAACTTGCCAATGCCTTGATCTTGGACTTCCCAGCCTCCAGATGGTGAGAACTCAATAAGCCAGCCTATAGGATTCTGTTACAGCAGCCCAAATGAATGAAGACAAAAGGCCTTCTTTGTAAAAATTTAAAAAGGATCTAAATGCACAATAATATGTTTGTATAACTGCTTATAACAAATATGCATTAGCTTGTTATTCCTGCCCTTTCAATTCTTCTTTACCTACTGTAGACAACCAGAAAATCTACTCAATAACTTGTAATAATCTATATAGGAAAAAAGCATGGATCTAGGTATTTGCATCACTGATTCACTTTGCTATACAGCTAAAACTAATACAACATTGTTAGGTCAACTATACTCTAATAAAATTAAATTTAAAATATGCATTAGCTTGTAAATGCTTGTTAACCTAAAGAGCTGGTTTATATTTCAAAAGAAATGAGGATGAAAAATAAAAGGATGTGAACTCTGACTTGCTATTTGATTATACTTTCTATTGTATATTTGGATTTTTAAGTTTCCATTGACCTTTAAATTAAACTGTTTATGTGTCACAGAGTGTATTTTGAACATTCTTTTAGACAAGTCCCTAGACAATTTAAAAGAACCAGGCTAAGGTTGGATATGAACTACAGCATACACACTGAACTCTATCAAACACTGTATGAGAGAAAGATGATTTCTGAGTCACAGAAGCCAAAGAACTACAGAAGTGGAAAGTTATTTTAAAACCTTCTCATGTTTAATTAGCTCCTATAACATCATTCATCATAAACTGTGAGAAACCTGTTCATGGATGCTAGAATTTGAAGGCTGCCTTTATAGATGAACATACCTGCTAAATTTTCACTAACTGGCCAAATGTCCAGAAGTAGGTCCTTTTTTTTCCCCCATGGGCTAGACACATATTTTTATAGTTTTCAAAAAATTTCATCTCTAGAGGTCATGATTACAGTTTCTGAAAGAACTTGAAAAGATATGTGTTGTAAAGAAATTAATATGTCTTTTTACCCATATAGAGTTCTGGATTTCATCTTCCACACTTTTTGACAGAGTTAAACGTCAGAAATCAGCAACAAAACTTAAATGTTCCATGCCATCTCTGACAAGGGTGTAAATTAAAAGGCTGCCAAGCTATTAATTTTAGAAATGAAGGTAGACTTCCTGGCAGTCACATTTTTCCACCACTGGTGACTCTGACTGTATCCAGAGAGGATGTGAACTAACAAAGCCAAGCCAGGCAAGGAAGGAGAAGGACAAAAGGCATCGAGAAGCATGATGAAGGAAAAATAAAGAGAATGAGAACAGCTTCTAGGTGTTCTCTGGTGGCTCGGCAGGTCAATCTGCCTCGACACTGCTCCGGCTCAGGTTGCTCTTGAGGCACTGGTTTGATCCCTGGCCCTGGGGACTTTTCCATGCCACAGGTGCAGTCAAAAAAACTCCCAAAAGGACAGTTTATAAACCAAGAATAGAAATAATCACGCTATTTTCCCAACTGCCTCAAATACAAAGAGAATTTAAGAAAATCAAAACTTGTTTCTCTACAGATGTGATAAATTTATTTGAGTAATAAAAAAAATGGAAAAAAAATAAAAAAGAACCCTATCCTGGGAACCTCCATATGCCGTGGGTGCAGCCCTAAAAGGACAGGAAAAAAAAAAAAGAGAAACCAAATTCAAACTGACTTAAAGGAATAAAAATGTATTTATTGGCTCACCTAACTGAAAAGTCCAAAAATAATTAGGCTTGTACTGCTGAGGTAATGAAGCTGATAAGCTGTGAGTCTGTAGGTGCCTTACCTTGTGAAAAGACTTTCCTAAGGGTAAAGAAAGAGAATCTGCATAGTAATGTTGCACCTGGAACCAGTCATACCTGAAACAAGTATATTCCTGGAGCCTTTTTTTTTTCTTTAAACTTATAACTGAAGGAGTCCCGACCAATTAAACAGGCAGTCAGTAAATACTGCATAGTGATCTTGTTGGAAATTTAAGACAAGGAGAATACCATCTTTACCCTAAAAAATCCATTGACAAAAGACCTTGGCCTGAGTATTAACAGAAACAAGTTTTCAATCCCAGCACTGGGCAAATCTCTTGGCCATTTTGTTTCCTTGGCCTTAGTTTCCTTACTTAAATATGAAAGGACTGAATTAGACATTCCCTAAATTCCCTTTCATGCCACTGTTTTATGAAATGAAAACATCATCATAATAACTGTTTCATCCATTGATCTTTTTACTTATTAAAATATCAAGAATGACTAATAAAAAAAAAACTTGTTTCTCAGAAATATGTGATAAATAAACAAAAGGAGGCACCCTTTCAGGGCAAGTGTTTTTAACCTAGTTGCGACTGTCTGTGTGTGGGAAGAGGTACCCAAGGCCAGTGTTTTAAAATCTCATTCTAGGGAGTTTCTGTTATAGCTCAGCAGGAATGAATCCAACTAGTATCCATGAGGATGCGGGTTTGATCCCTGGCCTCACTCAGTTAGTCAGGGATCTGGCATTGTCATGAGCTGTAGCATAGGCTGGCAGCTATAGCTCCCATTAGACCCCTAGCCTGTGAATTTCCATATGCTGTGGGGATGGCCTTAAAAAAAAAGGCAAAAAAAATATATTTTTCTAAATACGTCTTACGTTCCACATTTTCGTTTTAGGCCTGGCCATGCATTAGCTCTCCTATCAGATCCAAGCAGTGTCTCTGAAAGTAAAAACATGACATCTCTGATTAACTGATTTGAGGAATGATTGCAGGATTTGGGAAACTAATTGGATTTCTGATCAAATTTGCCTGGTTGGAAATAAATGAGATTCAATTTCTTTCCCAGAGAATTTATTCATAGATCTCTGGTCACACATTTCTATAGAATAATAATAGGTAATAATATTTATACTGTTACAACAAGTTAACCTGTAACTTAAAATGTTTAAAGGCATGAGAGCCAGGGAAAAACTGAGAAAGTGGTTCAGATGGAATGAAACCAAAGAGGCCTGACAACTAAATGCAACCCATGATTCTGAGCTGGATCCTTTTGCTATAAAGGACATTATTGGGACATGTGGCAAATGGGGTCTGAAGATTAATTGGTAGTACCTTATTCATGTTAGTTTCCAGATTTTGATGGTTGTCATGAGCTGAATGATGTCCCTTTTCAAATTCATATGTTGAAGGCATAACTCCCAGTATCTCACAGAGTGACTCCTCTAAAGAGGTGAGTTAAGGGAGTTCCCCTCGTGGCACAGCAGAAACAAATCTGACTAGGAACCAGGAGGATTCAGTTTGGATCCCTGGCCTCGCTCAGTGGGTTAAAGACCAAGCATTGCCATGAGCTGTGGTGTATGTCCCAGATGCAGCTCTGATCCAGCATTGCTGAGGCTATGGCATAGGCTGACGGCTAGAGCTCCAATTCGACCCCTAGCCTGGGAACCTCCACATGCCACAGATGTGGCCCTAAAAGAGCAAAAACTTAAAATAAAAAGTGAGGTTGTTGGGTGGGATCTATTCCAACCTGATTGGTTCCTTATAAGAAGAGGAGATGAAGACATGCAGGGGGCACCGGGGACGCGCCTGCAGAGAGAGAGGCCTCAGAAGAAACCAAATTTGCCAGCACCTTCATCTTGGACTTTTAGCCTCACAGAACTGTGAGCAGAAAGACTGCTGTTGTTAAAGTTACCCATCTGTGGTATTATGTCATGACAGTTTGAGAAATCTAATACCATGGTTATACTGTGGTTAGGTAGGAAAGTGCCCTTGTTTATTAAAAAAAATTTACTCAAGTAACAGGGTGCTTACTCTCAAGTGGTTCAAAAAAAGGCTTTGAAAGGACTCTGTAAATGTCCTGCAAGTTTATGACTGTTTCAAAATTAATAAAAATAAGAGTTCCCTGGTGGTGCAGTCGGTTAAGGATCTGGCATTGTCACTGTGGTGGACCAAGTTGTTGCTGTGGCTCTGGTGTAATCCTTGCCCCAGGAACTTATGCATGCTACAGGCACAGCCAATATATATATATATACATATATATTTTATGTATGTGAAATAATATAATATATGTAAAATAACATATACACTTATTTATATTTAAAATTTTATACACACACACACACACACACACAAACTTCAAAGGTCCCAAAGAAGTGTTTGCAGAGTTGAGAGAGGAGCAGAAAGGTTTTTATTACACATGAAGCGCTGCTTTGGTGTTCCAGATCGCTGCCAATGATAGGCTGAAAGGAAATGTGTTTAGGCCAAAAGATTAAATATTTGGGTGGAAATGGATATAATCGTCTTTAATGAAATAGGTTCTAAAGGTCTCTATAAATAGAAAATTGCTTAAATTTTATTTCCCTCCTTAACTGATTCAGGCCTCTGCCTTCAACCCCTGTAAGCTGCGATTTCAAAATTCTTTCAATCTTGTGAGTGTCCTCAATTATGTAAACAGGTAAAAATGGAGTCACTCTGGATATAATAACAGTTCTGGATGAAATAAAATCATGTTCACTCAGCCTACATTTTCCCTCCATCGTGAGCTCAGGAATTCTAGGATGTCCACAAAGTTTGTGAGCCTTCTTTCTACAAGGGCTCCTTTAGCTCTTTAGAAAGACCTGTGTAGATTTTAAGTCTTCACCACTACACACAGCCAGGATTTCATGAGCATAGATTTCAGTGGGGAGGTATAAATGCAAAAATGTGGTCCCATGACAACAAGAAGATGGGCATAGACACTGGATGTTAGCCCTTCAAGGCTAGCCTTCAATTCCCTTCTAGACTGCACAATTATCCTGATGGTCCAGAAAACCTCTGAAGCCAAGATCATGTGGTAGTGTCTGTCTGGACCTACCGAAATACCTCCTAGCCTACCCTGGGGAGCTAGGACACTCTGCACTGTTGACAGGAGTGGTATATGTTAAAGACATGAAGAATTGAACTGCTCAACTCAAGAGCCTCCAGATAGGGCACTGGCAACCAGAAGGCTTCTAGGATAGCCAGGAGTTCCTGAGTCTCTCCGATTCTATAACCCACATCCCTCTAAAATAAACTCAGTCCTTTGTGGTAGGACTGCATTCCTGTTCAAAAGTATTCACTGCTCCTCTTTGAGGAAGGGCTATACATT
The DNA here is from genome assembly GCF_016906955.1 of Phacochoerus africanus. Lineage (NCBI taxonomy): Eukaryota > Metazoa > Chordata > Mammalia > Artiodactyla > Suidae > Phacochoerus > Phacochoerus africanus. Next base: position 83,340,152 of record NC_062545.1, on the reverse strand, counting down.
CCCACCCCAGTGATGGCAGGCTTAGTCTTGTGATTTGTTCTTGGTTTTTAAAAAGTATCAAAGTGACACATGTTAATTCTGGACAGAAGCTTTAAGAGTCAGCACATGATTTGCTCTCTCCCTCTGTCACAAAACTGGCCATACTCCAGATAGGGGCTACTACACCAATCTGATCCCAAAGATGATAGGGAGCAGAGCTGTGGCTTACCCATGATGGAAGGGTATATACTGTTAAAATGGTTCGGGTGAAAAATAAATCTTTAGGGTGAAGGCTGTTGAGATTTTAGAGTTGTTTGTTAACACAGCAAACCCAGCTCATACTAACCAATATCCAATCACCCAGTTTCATTTTATTATAAAAGCAAAAAGTTTATTGCTCTAATAAGTCATAGAAAATATTTATATTGACTATCATATACTTAGTCTGGAATTTTTAAAGAGATTCTATTAAAAGCTGTGCTGTATTGCTTGTGTCTATGAAGTAATCATTTGCTGGAGAGCTAAAGGTAACAGGTTTGAAGACCCACAGTTTAGGACTCAAAAGCACCAAGTCAAAAATACACATACAAACGGGGCTTTTCTCTCAACCTGCCAAGAACACATGCTCATTTTTACCATTCTTTATATCACATATTGCATTATCCATATCCTTGGAAACAACTGTTGCCACAATCATAAAGATCTGAAGGTCATACAATTCTCTGTCACTTAGAGATCCATGTTCCCAGCTATCTCTCCATCCTAGTGAACTTTAAAGCACCAGAAAGTCCAGGTTTCTGGCCCCCATCTGAGAACATGACAAGCAAAGGCCTCCTGTTGGTAAATCACACTGTCACACAGGCAGCAAGGACACTGGTCTTAGCTGTTTGCTCCTCTAATTGACTAGAAGAAATATCTGATTCAGGCAATTATCCTCCTGGAAAATGACTGTTCTCCTATACCAAATTATAACAAAATTCATTTCTAAAATTCAACACTAAGACCTAGGCAATATCCTTTCACTCTTCTTCGAGTGATTTTTTAAATAAAATTCATTTTTAAAAAAGGAAAAATATGTAACCATGAGCAGGTAACAAAGCATTTGGAGTTTTTCCATTGAAAAGAATTTGGTTTTATTACAGTGGACTAAACCTGCATTCTCGAGGGAATCATTTGGAAATTTAAAATAGGAGGTGACAGATTGTCCCCACTGGCTCAGAGAGGTAATTTGGCTAATGTAATCATGTTAATGAAGTTGGAATTTCACCCAGAAATAATAGCTCAGTTCTGCCAGGGATTGATAGGATTTTTTTCAATTCAAAAGGTCAAGCTCAGGTTTTTTTAATTTCTGTGAAACAATATTTCTCAAACTGTACTCCTGGAAACAGTATTGTCCTACAAGCTATTAATAAGAATTATGTGAAAAAGGGATGTTAATAAATATTCTATGAGAAATATTCAAATATATTTGTGAAATTCTGAATACTATCTCCTTTTTCCAATTGACAGTACCATATTAAGACCCTGAAAAGTCTTGCAGCAAAGAAACCTCCTTAACATCATTTAACCAAGTGATTCACAAAATTTACAAAATTATAAAAATCCCCTTGTAACATTCCTGGGACCTAATTATTCTCTGGGTGCACTAAAAGATTAAAACTTTGTAAGCACCATGGGGTGGTCAGCAAGTTAGAGCCAAACTTTCAAAACTGTCTCTAATTAGACTCTGTATAATCAAAGACATATTAGGCTGAAGAGACACAATTTGGAGCAAGTGTAGCCTACATGCTATCAGACATGAAATGGTTAAAGAGAAATACTTCTAAACTACTCCTGAGGCACAGCAAGTAGGGAGTTGTTGGTGTCACATAGGAAGTGTCATGTGGTTACACAAGGGGTATATCCATTTTCAAACCCCGCTGCAATTTGCATGTGATTCTTTCAACCAAGAGATCCACAGTCTCTGCTACCACCCCAACCCCCAGCCTCAACACCATAGCATGAAGAATGCTGCTCCGACAGAAAGAGCATAGGTGGAAAGCACTAGGATTAGAGGTTCAGGCATCACAAAGCCATTCCTGGAATTATTAGACAATCATATGATCTGTGATTAGCAATCAGAGAGCAAAGACCTCAAATGACTGCAATCTTCATCTCTGCTGGCTTCTGTGGTTCAAAACTGTCACCCTTGCCATCCTAAGAGTCTCACACAGACTTCTGCTATGTTGAATACAGATCCTTGAAGCTATCTCATCTCTGGGCATCTTGAGAGTTCAATAGACTCTTCTGAAGAGCACAAATGTTTCCTCTCAGCAGCACTCTTACTGGCTGGAGAAGGACAGATTCAAGGGTGTGTAAAATGTCTGTGTTATTAACAGCAATTACAACTTCTTCAGACTCAGCATCTCCAATGTTGCTTCATGAAAGCTGAATTCCATTGTCTTCCACCCCCATTACCCATAAGATATGTCTGTTAACATCCTGACTGCCCTGGACGTCACAGTTTAAGACAGGTTGTTATCGTTTTCAGATTCTTCAGTGGTCCCTATGTACGTCATTGGGTGCAAACAATTTTTTGAGGGAATTACACATTTCCCACATTGCATTCAGTCAAGCCTTAGTTCTAAAACATTTGTGACTCTATATATATGTATTCTCTTTATATATATACATTCATTTCTGTGTATGGGTTCAGTTAGTCCTAACAAAATTGTTAAATTGACTGGTCTGGACAGGCTGACTACCTCCTTGGCCAATAGAGTCAAGTTTGAGTCACTTTGTAGAATGTCATCTGAGCATGCTGGGCACCACACCACATAACCACAAGTTTACTGTTTTATTTCCCCCCTGGGTATTCATACCCACATAAAAGTAACTTTTTTTTTTTCTTTTTTTTTTTTTTGGCTTTTTAGAGCCCCACCTGTGGCATATGGAAGTTCCCAAGTTCCCAGGCTAGGAGTTGAATCAGAGCCACAGCTGCTGGCCTATGCCATAGCCACAGTAATGCCAGGTCCGAGCCGCATTTGCTACCTATCCCATAGCTCATGGCAATGCTGGATCCTTAACCCACTGAGCAAGGCCAGGGATCAAACCTGCATCCTCATGGATGCTAGTCAGTTAATTACCACTGAGCCACCATTGGAACTCCCCACAGAGAAGCACTTTTAACTTTCAGGTCAAAAGACAGTATCAGTGAGGCAGATTGGCCCCATAAGCTTTAGCATGTTCACATTTCAGTTTTGCTATTTCCTTTCTCCTGTTCACACAAAGAATCCACTTCAACAAATCATGTTTTTCCACACAAGACTAATTTTTTTTAAAACCTCTTGGAACCTTAAGATTTTTTCTCCTGACCACTTTTTTCTACCTGAGCTTTTCTTCCCAGACCCCATGTTCTCATTCACATTCGAGGTTAAGGTCTTTGTGTGGGGGTAGGGTGGGGGGCTTCTTCCCATTAACCACAACAATGATCAGCCTCTCTCAAGGTTACTGAAAAGACTACCAGCCTTTCAGCTGAAAATTCTGCCTGGAAGCAACAATGCAGTTACAACTCTTAGACCAGACTCTTAACAAATAATTTAAACATAATTGACTGACTTAAAACAACTTTATAAATCATTACTAGATGATATTTTAATCTTTTGGGTATAATGTGTTGTTCCTAAAATTTTTTTTCAAAATATTATTGTGACTAAATATAACAGGGATTCCTAAATGGTTTTAATTATATTTTATCCACACACTTAATAATAATCATTTATTGTTTTAAGCATATACGACTTTATTTATACTATTGTAAAATTATCCATAATTATTTAAATCAATTTTTATACATATTCAAACTACATCTAGTGCTATACTCTTTTTTAAGACAAAGAGCTTCACAAAACATAAATCTTGGATTTAACTTATTTTTTTTTTTAAAGAAAGGACACTTTTTTTTTGTCTTTTGGCCTTTTCAAGGGCCGATTCCCATGGCATATGGAGGTTCCCAGGCTAGGGGTTGAATCGGAGTTGTAGTCACTGGCCTACGCCAGAGCCACAGCAACTCAGGATCCGAGCCGCGTCTGCAACCTACACCACAGCTCATGGCAACACCAGATCCTTAACCCACTGAGCAAGGCCAGGGATCAAACCTGCAACCTCATGGTTCCTAGTCAGATTCATTAACCACTGCGCCACAATGGGAACTCCGGATTTAACTTTTTCTCACATAGCAACCTTATTAGCAACAACTGTACATTTAGTTTCAATTTCTTTCAAGTCCAAAACAGTGTCTACATAATGGGGCAAACCTGTTTGGAAGTTATCACTTCCCCAACATTGGAGTACCATTTCGTGAGCCCAAAGAATGATGTTCTAAATACAAAAATATACACCCACTTATATGTTCATAGCAGCACTATTCACAATAGCCAAGACATGGAAACAACTGAAATGTCCATTCATAGATGAATGGATTAAGAAGATGTGGTACATATATGCAATGGAATACTGCTCAGCCCTAAAAAAGAATGAAATGATGCCATTTGTAGCAACATGGATGCAACTAGAGATTCTCATACTAAGTGAAGTAAGTCAGAAAGAGAAAGACAACTACCATATGACATCACTTATATTTGTAATCTAAAATATGGCACAAATGAACCTGTGTACAAAACAGAAACAAACTCGTAGACGTAGAGAACAGACTTGTGGTTGCCAAGGGGCTGGGGGTGGGTTGGGGGCAGGTGTTTGCAGAGGGAGTGGGATGGATTGGGATTCTGAGATTAGTAGATGCAAACTATTACATTTAGAATGGATAAGTAATAAGGTCTTACTCTACAGTACAGGGAACTCTATCTAATCCTCTGGGATAGACCATGATGGAAAATAATATTAAAAATTTATGTATATATATGACTGGGTCACTTTGCTATAGAGCAGAAATTGGCACAACGTAAATCAACTATACTTAAAAAAAAGAATGTTGTTCTAGGCACTGGGAAATGGCTTAACAACTGCCACTCCTATGTGATGAAGAAGACCTCTACAGATGAAAAAAACCTCTATAGGTTAAAAAGAACTGGTCATTTCCAGTTGTGGGGAAAGGATAACATACATTTCCTTGGGCACTAATACTGCCTTTCCCTGTGGAAGCAAGGTTAGCTGTCTCTGCTACCTTCAGGTCCCAGAGTCCTTCTCCAGCCCACATTGCCAAACACATTGGAGAAGAGAAGAGGAAGCATAGAGAAATACTGGGACATGAGTGGAGAGCACAGGTGATAAGAGTTGCTTCTTTTTTGAGCCAAGGCCAAGGAAAAAAAGGCAGCGGGGGAGGGAAGCAGCAGGTACGTGATATTAGGAGAAGTGGTCAGGGTGACTTTTTTTTTTTTTGTCTTTTTGCCATTTCTTAGGCCGCTCCCGCGACATATGGAGGTTCCCAGGCTAGGGGTCAAATCGGAGCTGTAGCCACCAGCCTATGCCAGAGCCACAGCAATGCAGGATCCGAGCCATGTCTGCGACCTACACCACAGCTCACAGCAATGCTGGATCGTTAACCCAGTGAGCAAGGGCAGGGATTGAACCTGCAACCTCATGGTTCCTAGTCGGATTCATTAACCACTGCGCCACGACAGGAACTCCAAGGTGATTTTTTAATTAATAAGCATTACCTTAGTACATTTAGGCTGTTCTAACAAAAATATTGTAGCCTGGATGGCTTAGACAACATTTATTTCTCCCTTGCGAAATGTCTGGAAAGTCCAAAGTTAAGGCATCGGCAGACTTGATGTTCAGTAAGAAACTACTTTTTGGTTCACAAACAGACATCTCAGTGTGCCTTCCAATCGCAGAAAGGGTGAGAGATTCTGTGGAGTCTCTTTAATAAGGGCACTAATCTCACTCATGAGGGCTCCGCCCTCATAGTCTAATCACCTCCCAAAGGCCCCCTCCTAAAACTGACACATTAGTGGATAGGATTTCAGCATATGAATCGGGGGGGGGGGGGGACACAGATATATAGTCCATAACAAGCATTGTTAAAGAAATATAGTTTCATTATTTTCAGGTACCCATGACCAGGAGGTAGGGGAAGGTACTATAATTTAGGCTACATTTCTAAAGGGAATGGCTTTACATAAAATCTGAGTGACTTCTAATCAATGAATCAATGATTTGAGGATAAATGGGTAATGAAGTGTTTGAGGGTGCTTAAATATTGTTCTCCTCAAATATCAGTAGCTGCCTACAATTTTGTTTATACCACTTACCTCCATAGTAAAGCTTTCTTTATAGCTTCTCCCAGCAATGGCCTCTACCTGACCTGACATAGGGTCTACGCAACAAGGTGTCAAACTTGGACTTCTTCTTGAGCCTCCAATTGCACTGACACCAAGGCACTTTATCACAGAGTTCTGTTAAAACCTTAAGGCCTGTTGTTTCCCCTAGACATGGCCCCAGACAGAAGCAACTCTAACCTTCTGTGTTCTCCACTCCTGTCCCCATATCTCCCTATGCTCCCTCTCCCATCCCCCAAGGTTCCTTGCTTCCCTCCTTCCCAAAGTTTTCTACTTTAAGGAGCTCTCCTACATCCTTTAACTATTCACAGAAAGCACCTCCCAGCTCTTTGCCCTGGCTTAAAACCTATCTCTCCTAAGATCATTGCTTCCACAGACAGTCAGGCTTCATTCTAGTTCATTGGCTTACTCACTTTACACCTAGGGATTGGGAAGTGGGAATTAGCATTTTCTTAAAGCACTCTCGCCATGTCCAGATCATTATTTTTTCCCCTATTTTATAATTCCTGCTTAGTTCAGGACCCTGCCATTGGGCTGTACCATTTTGCCCTTCCTCCTGTCAGTTCTGACCTCCATTCGTTCTACCCTATTCTGCACAGTATACAGCTCTGATTTTTCCTCAACTCTCCAAATCCAGCCCCCATCCTGCGTGACATCACATGACTTCAGCCAGGGCCCGACCCCCATAGTGCCTCAGAGTTGCATGGATCATAGTCTCTGTCGTTCCATCCACTCCATCCCACGTCACGCCGGAGGTATTATCATCTCTCAGAACTGATCCTCTTTGGATTCATATTCTCTCTCCCTCTAACCTCCTGGCTCTCCCTTCCCCTCCTCCCACTACAGCAGTTCAGAAACCTCAACAAAAACTTTATTCCCCTAACATAATCCTATGCTAACCCATCAGTTTTTAATGTGTTCCTTCCCTCCTCTGCCTTGAGTCCTAGGACCCATGGTTTATCATGACCCCTTTACTCTCCTTTATATTATTCTTCATTGTAATAAATACTACCAGAAATCACAATAGTTATGCTTGTTTTCTGACTCTTCCCCTAGAATATAGCCTCCTTAAGGGCAGAGACTCCAGTTCACTGAGGTATCCCCAGAGTCCATGAACGTGAACCCCTTAATGAGCATCACACACAGCACAGACTCATCAAATATTTGTGGAAGGGAGAAAAAAGGATACAGACTTATTTCCAAGCCAGAGACTAAGAGCCCCTTATTGAGGCCAACAAATTTAAACGTGGTGAAACAACTTTTCAGAAATGTGTATATTAGAATGATTCAGTAAATCAAAGAATATAGTATTCATCATCACAGGATTGATTTAATGCTTAAGGGTACATCTATATGAGAGAATACTGGGAGTCAAAGATAAATGCCTAAAAAGAATATTAAACATGAAAAGTTTCATGTATACTGATACATATAAAAAGCAATTACAGTACAATATAGAATATAGTCTCATGCTGATAATATATACAGGAATAAAAAAAGACTAAAGAGAAAAATCTATGTGGCCTTAGATTGGTATTTTATATACAATACCAAAATCAAGATCCATGAAAGAAAAAAGTTTGACTTTAATAAAATTTTAAAAATATGCTCTGGCAAGGGCACTGTTAAAAAAATCAAAAGACAAGCCACAGAGAGGGAGAAAATATTTGCAAAACACATATCTGATAAAGGACTTGAATCCAAAATATACAAAGATCTCTTAAAACTCAACAACAGGAAAACAAATAACTAAATGAAAAAAACAAACAAAAAATCTGAAGAGACACCTCACCAAAGAAGATATACAAATGGCTAAAAAGCACACATAAAGATGCTCAACATCAGTTGTCTTAAAGGCAATGCAAATTAAAACAATAATGAGATACCCCTACATAGCTGTTACAATGGCTAAAATCCAAAAAACTAACCATTCCAATTGCTGTTGAGGATGTGGAACAGCAAGAACTCTCATTAATTCCTGGTGAGAATGCAAAATGGTATAGCCACTTGAAAGAGTTTGGCAGTTTCTTACAAGTCTAACAATTGCATTCCTAGGTGTATAGTCAAAAGATTTGAAAACATATCCACACAAAATTCTGCATGTGAATGTTGACAGCAGTTTTATTTACAGTGAAAATTGAAAGCTTGTCAAGTTGTCCTTCAGTAGATAAATGGATAAAAATATTTTGGTATAATTATTCAGTGACAAAGTGTAGAATGTTATTCAGTGATTTAAAGAAATGAGCTATCAAACCACAATAATACATACATGAACTTTTTGTTTTTTTGGCCATGCCCACAGTATGTGGAATTTCCTGGGCAGAGATGGAACCTGTGCCAGAGCAGTAACCCAAGCTGCTGCAGTGACACTGGACACTTAACCTGCTGAGCCACAAGGGAACTCCTAATTAATGCATCTTAAATGCACTTTGCAAAGTGAAAAAAGTCAGTCTGAACAGGCTACATACTATATGATTTCAATTATGCCATTCTGAAAAAGACAAAACGATTCTAAAAAGACTAGTTATTGACCAAGATTTAAAGGCGGGTGGGAGGGTTGATAAGTGAAATATAGAGGGATTTTTAGGGCAGTGAAACTATTCTATATAAAATTGTAATGGTGGATACATAACACACTTTTCAAAATCCATTGAACTTTATAGCACAAAAGAGTGAAACTTAATGGATGCAAATTTTTTAAAAAGTCACTTCAGAGAACTTGGGGATCCTAGCATGGAGGCAGAATGTGACAAAAGAATCTAACTGTATTACAAATGTGTGAAATAACTTGACTGAAAGGCGTAGGGGGAGAGATGTTGATTAATTTTAGAAATGAGTAAAAACAATAAGACTAAAGGCAAAGGAAATTGCATATAAATACTATGGTATAGTTAACGAGTACCATTTAACAATTCTAATTCTGCTGCACATGTTTGCTAGAAATGAACCATTAGGCCCTTGCTGTGTCTGCAGGAAAGAGCCTAAAAGCAATGACACCCCAGTAACAATGGGCACATCTAACATCCAGATCTTGCTTCCTAATACCATTTTCTAATAAAAGGACCAGGGCTCCTTGGAGAAATGGCTGACTAGGATCAAGGCCATGAAGATGAACCATCTTGCAGTACCAGAAAGTAAGGAAGGACTCAAACAATCAAAAATACTTAAAATTGGGGGATATGTTAACAGGCAAGGACACAAGAGCCAACTGAAAGAGCTCCCGATGGTCAAAGGGGGAAAAGTGGAGCAAGAAAATAAATAAAGCAGTACTTGATTATAACCTAAAGAATAAAAAAGTATATTCACATATATTCATATATTAAAAGTATACTCATAAGTTCACATTGATGAAGATGGATAGATAGATAAGAGGAAATAAAGCTCCAATGCAGAAGAATCCCAGCTAATCCATATAGACCCTCCACTCTCAAGGAGGTGGTGAATATCTCCCCACTTGGTAAGTCTGGGCTATGCATAGCGACTTCCTTCCAAAGAGGACAGGGAGTTCCCTTTGTGGTTCAGCAGCAGTGAACCTGACCAGTATCCATGAGGATGAAGGTTTGATCCCTGGCTGTACTCAGTGGGTTAAGGATCCAGCATTGCCATGAGCTGAGGTGTAGGTCGCAGAGGAGGCTTGGATCTGGCATTGCTGTGGCTATGGTGTAGGCTGGCAGTTACAGCTCTGATTTGACCCCTAGCCTGGGAACTTCCATATGCCGCAGGTACAGCCCTAAAAAAAAGACAAAAACAAAAATAAAAAGGACAGGATGGGGAGGGAGAGAGAAAAAAGTCACTTTACAGTGGAGACATCTGACAACCACTACTCCCTCCAGGATGTCAAGGTCAACATCAATAGTGGTAAGTCACATGTACAGTTTGGGATCAGAATGCATTTTACTTCTGTGATCTTACTTTTTTTTTTTTGCTCTTTAAGGCTGCACCCACGGCATATGGAGGCTTCCAGGCTGGGGTCAAACCGGAGCTACAGCTGCCAGCCTACCCCACAGCCACAGCAACGCAGGATCCGAGCCATGTGTGAGAACCACAACACAGTTCACAGCAACGCCAGATCTTTATCCCACCGAGCGAGGCCAGGGATCAAACTTGCAACCTCATGGTTCCTATTCAGATTCGTTTCCACTGTGCCACAAGGGAAACTCCAGTAGTCTTACTTTCAAAAAGCCATAATCCCAGTCTAATCATGAGAAAACATCATACAAATCCTAATTAAGGGACAGTCTACAAATTGCCTGGTTAGTACACCTCAAAATCATCAAGGCCATCAAAAACAAGGAAAGGTGAGAAACTGTCACAGCCAAGAAAGACCTAAAGAGGAAGGATGACTAAATGTAATGTGGTATCCTGGATGAGATCCTGAAACAGAGAAAGGATTCCAGTTAAACCTAAGGAAATATGAATAAAGTACATTGTTTGGTTAATAAATGTATCTGTAACAATGTGTTAATAGTGGTTCATTAATTATAATAAATATGCCATCCTAATACAAGATGTCGATAATAGGAGAAATTGGGTTCAGGGTATAAGGAAATCTCTTTACTGTTCTCTTCTGGCAACTTGTCTGTAAATCTAAGACTTTTTGATTTTTAGCTCTTGAAAGCCTGACATTAGCCTAAGAGTCTTAATATTTGGTCTCTTGCTTCTTCAGATAGAGTTTTGGTCCTTGGTAATCAAGTGACTCCTGTTACAACCTCCAGAGAAGGAATCTCACTGTACTGAGGATTCCACTACCAGGAGCAGCAATCTCAGGATATCTGCCCCCTGCATGGTTTGCAGGCATTGGGGTGGCTGAGAAGGACATAATCCCTGCAGACAGTGGATGAAACAACACTTTAGCCACACAGAGAACAGAGCAAACAGGCTCCATAATGAGAACTGGTCTGTGCACACCCCTCCTGTGATGCAGGGGAAGGACCTCCTTCTCTCCCCACCAGGAAAAAACACAGCAGGGGAGCTGTCCAAGAGACTTATGCACACTCTTGAAGAACAAAGAAGTACACGCATCAAACCCAGAAGAGGAAGAGAGATTCAAAAACAAGGTGGATTAGCAATGAGATCCTGCTGTGTAGCACTGGGAACTGTCTGGTCACTTATGATGGAGCCTGATAATGTGAGAAAAAAGAATGTATATATGTATGTGTAACTAGGTCACCATTCTGTACAGTGGAAAATTGACAGAACACTGTAAACCAACCATAATGGAAAAAAAATCATTATATGCAAATAAATAAATAATAAACTTAAAAAAATAAAAAAAAACCAAGGTGGTTTGCTTGGCACAGGTTTGAGGGCTGCTTATCTGCAGGTAAGGAAAGGGTTCAGCCCTGAGGCACACTCCTTGCAGCCCCACACAGCTCAGCAGGCTGTGCATTACTGCCTTTCCCCAACCCCTATGCATAGAAATGCACACCAGACACTGTAACTTCCTTTTGCAAAAGGAAATAGAATTATTTCATAGTGAGTGATAGAGGTAAGTCATTCTAAATATCAAGGGAACACAGGCAGCCATTATTTTTAGAGAAGCAATTACTTCTGCCAATTAAATTTTAGGAATCATGCCAGAAAGATAGCTGCAAAACTAATAATGCCTAGTTGAAGTAAAATCTCAACTCCTGAGAAAGGCAATCCTCCGTGTATGTCACACAAGCCGGAGGGAGACCTACAGAACAGAATTTCTTCCACAAAGGACAGTAGTGTCTCATGGGGTCTAGAACTAGACATAGGTCCTCCCCTTGGCTGATAAAGGAATCCCTCTAAAACTTGCCCTTCACATCTGACATTTCAGCCAGACTCCAGTGACAGCAAGTTTATCTGCCATTAGGGTTGTTGGTTTCATTTCCAGAGAGATTCCAAAACCCAGTTACATAAATTAAGACTAAAACACTCTACAACGATTTGTTTGTTGTTTGTAAACAATCAGTTAATGAATGATAGTTGTGAGCTGAATATTCCTTATAAAAGGGCTATTATCTGTTAAACTCTAGAAGGCTGTATGGGTACAGATACTGAGAGCATACACTCACACTCTACCTTGAGTATTATTTAACATTTCAGTGCCTCAGCTTACTCTTCTGCAAAATGGAAATACCTGGAGTCCCTACCTCTAGCGGTTGTAAGGGTTCAACTGAATTAATATGTGGTAAGTGCTTAGAATGGTATCTGGCACATAGAAAATTGTATATAAATGTTAGCTGTTGTTTTACATAAGGGCACTCAGTGGCTTTTGACCGTCTTTGTTTTACTCCTTCACATTTCACTCACACCTCCAATCCCAACGTCACTTTTCTCCCACCCCTGTCCCTGCCGGCCTCTGGCTCACTCACTTCTTCGTGGCCTGTTTTCTGAGTTGCCCAGGAACAAAGCCTATTCTTTCCTTTCTTATCCTCTTGCCCTTGGAATTGCTACATCCTTTAAGTCTTCTTTTGATTATAGGTCATGCATTTTTCCCTCCATTGCCATCACTAATACTGAACTTAAGCAACAGTTACAGTCAGTCAACAGTCTACATGTTATTCTACTTCCCTCATCCACCCCAATCACTCACACCTTGATACCAAGTTAAATTTTGTTGTTGTTGCTTAAGCTTTGGCTGTTATGTCTAAGAAACCGCTGACTATCTAAGGTCATGAAGACTTACTCCTATGTTTTCTTCAAGTTTTATAGCTTTACGTCATATCTTGGACTATGATCTATTTCGAGTTAGTTTATGTGTACAATTTTTGTGTATGATGTAACACGTTAGCTTTATTCTTTTGCATGTGGATATCCAGCTGTTTCAGCAAGATTTGTTGAAAATACTATTCTTTCCCCACTTTGAATTGTCTTGGTACCTTTGTTGAAAATCTGTTGACAATAAAGGTAAAGATTTATCTCTGGACTTTCAGTGGTATTCCATTGACCTATATATCTATCTTTATGCCAGGATCACACAGTCTTGATTACTGCAGCTATGTGGTAAGTTTTGAAATGAGGAAGTATGAGCTCTCTAATTTTGTTCTTCTTTTTCAAGATTATTATGGCTATTGCAGGTCCTTTCCATATTCCATATAAATTTTAGGATCAGCTTGTCAATTTCTGCAAAAAAAAAAAAAAAAAGCTGGCTGGGATTTTGACAGATTGCATTGAATCTCTAGGTCAATTTCAAGTAATATTGAGTGTTCCAATCCATGAACATGGAATGTTTTTGCATTTGTTACGTCTTCTTTAATTTTTCCAACAATGTTTGACAGTTTTCAGAATACAAGTTTTACATTTCTTAGGTTAAATTTATTTTTGATGCTATTATTAATGGAATTATTTTCTTAATTTCATTTCTGAATTGCTTCATTGCTGGAGTATAGAAATACAATTAAATTTTATCCTGATCTTGTATCCTCCAACCTTCCTGAATTCATTTATTATTTATAACAATTTTAGGAGTCCTGGGGGGCGGGAGGGCAATCTACATACCAAAAAAATCATGTTATCTTCAAATAACAGTAGCTTTACTCCTTCCTTTCCAAGAAATAATTTTTATTTCTTTTTCTTGCCTAATTGTCTTCTCTAGACCTCTAGGACAATGTCAAATAGAAGCGATACGCATAGACATGTCTACTTTGTTGCTGATTTTAGGGAGGAAGACTCTGGGCTTTCACCATTTAGTATGATGTTTCCTACGAGTTTTTTATAGATACGATTTCATAGGTGGATGCATTTTGCATTTGGGAAAAGTGAATTTGGGGAGATGAGAAGGCAGACTATAGTAGGCAGGACTTTTCTGCTCTAATCTCCAGAATCTATTAATATGATAAGGTTTCATTCCTGTGATTATGTTATATTATATGGCACAGTCAATCTTAAGAAAAGAAGAGAACCCAGGGTGGCCTGAACTAATCACAGTCCTTAAAATCAGAGCTTTCTCCAACAAAAAGCACAAGAGGAAGTCAGAGAAATTTAAAACATGGGAAGAATTTACTGTGTCATTGCTGATTTAAAGATGGAAATGGCCTTATGAAGGAATACAAGCAGCCTTTAGGAGCAGAAAGTAACCCCTTGCTGACAACCAGTAAAGAACCAGTGACATCCAATTTACAGCCTTGAGGAACTAGATTTGGCCAACAACGTGAATGAATTCAGAAGCAGATTTTTTTCCAGGGCCTCAGTTAAGAGCCCAGCCCAGCCAACACCCTGGCTTCAACTGTGTGAGGCACTATACACAGGACCTGAACCCACCCTGACTGCTGGTCTGCAGAACTGTACACTCATGAAGGTGTGTTGTTTTAAGTTTTTCAATTTGTAGTAACTTGTTATGCAGCAATAGAAAACTAACGAAGGAGTTCTCATTGAGGTTCAGTGAGTTAAGAACTTGACATAGTGTCTGCAAAGATATAAGTTTACTCCCTAGCCTTGCTCAGTAGGTTAAGGATCCAGCATTGATGCAGGCTTCTGCAAGTTGCAGAGGTGGCTTGGATCTGGTGTTGCTGTGGCTGTGGCTGTGGCTGGCATCTGCTGCTCAGATTCAACTCCTATCCCGGGGAACTTCCATATGCCAGGTGCAGCCACATAAAACAAAAATGAATACAAGGACTAATAAGATTCATTCAGCACAGCAGAGGAGGTTAGCACAGTCTTCTAGAGTGGGTTATAGTTAGTAATGTACTATGCTTGGAATACCTTGAGAACACTTGGAAAAGCAAGCAAGCATTGCTGGCCAGATTTCTCAGCCTTATGAAATATTTTCTTCATTCGGAAAGTCTTGGACTTTTGTTGCTATTCTTACAGTCTGGCACCTCAAAAAGCAAGACCATTTGATTTTATTCCACACAGATAATTTACACACATTCAACAAGGGAAGGAAATGGGAGTAGGAGAATTTTTATAATTTGCTTTTTTTGGTCAGAAGAATTATACTTGCTGGCTACTTTGTAATTTGGCCACTAGAAACTAAAGGAAAACTCATTTGGATAGGTATCAAATAAGAAGCTGAAGGTGTAAACGCAAGTTATAATTGTCCATTATTTATCTTATAAAAGAGGGATTCAATTATTCACAGCAGTCAAAAGTGGAAATAATCTAAGTACCCATCAACAGATAAGCAATAAACAAAATGTGGTGTATACATACAATGGAATATTATTCAGGAGTTCCTGTTGAGGCTTAGTGGGTTAAGAACTCGATGCAGTGTCAGTAAGGATGAGGGTTTGACCCCTGGCCTCACTCAGTGGGTTAAGGATCTGGCATTGCTGCAAGGGCATAGATCACAGATGTGGCTCAGATCTGGTGTTGCTTTGGCTGTGGTGTAGGCTGGCAGCTGCAGCTGGGATTCTACCCCTAGCCCAGGAACTTCCATATACCACATGTGTGGCTATAAAAAGAAAAAAAGGAATATTATTCAGCCTTAAAAAGGAAATATAATCCGATACCTGCTACAACACGGATGACATTAGCCTTGAAGTCAGTATGAAAAGTGAAATAAGAGAATCACAAAAGGACAAGCATTGCATGATCCACTTATATAAGGTATAGAGAGTAGTCAAATTCATAGAGACAAAAAGTAGAATGGTGCTGTCCACCGGCTGGGGAGGGATAAGAGGGGAGATAGTTTTTAAAGCGTACAAAGTTTGAGTGTTGGAGGAAGAAGTTCTGGATCAGTTGGTAGTAATGGCTGCCCAACAATATGAATGTACTTAATGTCAATGAATACACTTAAAGTAATTAAGATGGTAAATTTTATATTATGTATATGTTATTGCATTTTTATAAAAGAAAGGGTTATATCAGCTTTCCTTCTCTGGAAATTATTTAGCTGTGTTAAAGGAATTTCACTGTGGGTGAATTTCTATAATAAGACTCCATCTATTCCCATCTACTTATTTGTGTGAAAAATTTTCTCAGAACTTACACCTTACAAAGCACAAAATAGGAATAAAATTACTGCTGAATCTTGTATCTTTCTAGCAACTCTTGGATACATGAATTATTTGACACCCAGTGGTACTTTTCAAAAAAGGAAAGCATTTGCAATAAAATTTTACATTGTAGGTTTGATTATATTGGTCAAAATGTGGAATACAGGTGTTGTTTTGATTAACTGTGCACTAATAATATGTATAACAGTAAAATTTTAATGAAGAGGCATATCACAGGAAATAAAAATTACTTTAGTTTTAATCTAAACCCATAATTATTGGGACAGTTGTGATACAGTGATCATTTAATAACCTTCTATAAGGAAGTACAGTTGTCCTTCAGCATCCAAGGGTGATTGACTCCAGGTACTTCCGTGGATGCCAAAACCCGCAGATGCTCAAGTCCCTTAATAGTACAGTGGATACAGTCTGCCCTCCATATCCATGGATTTTGCATCCATGGACCAGGCAAATTTTGATCTGTGGCTAGTTGAATCCAAGGATGCAGAAAACTGCACATATGGAGGGGCAACTGTACATCATTTTAACCTTTTGAGGAAGGAGTGGAATGGAAATCCAACTTAAATGGAAAACTAGTGTGATGTAAAATTTCTGGCTGTTAATGACAGTCTTGTTCCTGTATCTTTTAAATTAGGTGATGGTGTACCTCAAATACTATCATATTTTATTCCCATACTAAGATAATTTTAAACTAATGTAGTCAATTTTTTAATCTATTTTATTTTTCTTTTGGGGGCCATATCCATGGCATATGGCAGTTTCCAGGCAGGGGTTGAACTGCAGATGTAGACACTGGCCAATGCCACAGCCACAGCAATGCAGGACCTGAGCCATGTCTATGACCACAGCTCATGGCAATGCCAGGTCCTTTAACCACTGAAAGAGGCCAGGAATTGAACCCATGTCCTCATGGATACTAGTTGGGTTTGTTACCACTGAGCCACAGCAGGAACTCTGACAATTTTATTTTAAAATCAAACTGGAAGTTATGCACTCTTTCAGATAATTATACATTCTTTTGAAAACCTACATCATTTATCTCTATTCTTCTAGAGCTTTTTCTATGGTAAACACTTGCCACAGTGCAGTCCATGGTTAACATACTGATATCAACTAGATGATACAAAGATTTTTTTTTTTTTTTTGGCCATGCATGTGACATGTGGAGGTTCCCAGGCCAGGGATCAAACCCATGCCACTGTAGTAGCCAGAGCCACTGCAGTGAAAATGTTGGTCCTTAACCCACTGAGCCAGAAGGAAACTCCCAGACAGAAAGATTTTTAAACACTTTAATTTTCACCACCCTTCCCAACTTACATATCATTTGTCACGTATTTTAATTCTGCCCTTCATTTAATTCTCACAAATTAGATATTATTTTACACAGCTCACATTTGTTTAGACTTATTTAAATGTTTATCAGTTTCTCTGTTCGCCATTCTTGCATTTCAGATCTCCCTTCTAGAATAACCTTTCTTCTTTGCTTCCTTTAGAAGTTCCTAAGTATAGATCTGTTGATAAACTCTCTCCATTTTGGGGTTATCTGAAAATGCCTTTATTCTTAAAAAGTAGTTTTGGTGGATACAAGAGAGATTTTTTTTCAGCACTTTGAAGATACTATTCCACTTTCTTCTGTATCCATTGTTGCTATTGAAATCATTGTAGACATCAGAACTTTAATTGTCTTTTCTCTCTAGATGATTTAGAATTTCTTTGGGGGTTTTGGAATTCTAGAGTTTTATTACAATATTTCTAGATGTACATTTCTTCTGATTTATCCTTCTTCGTATAAATGAATTCTTGTCATCCATCAAAACATTATGTCTTCAAATATAGCTTCTTCTCCATTCTCTTTATCTCTGGGATTCTAATTGTACATTTGTTTACCCAGTGTTTCTCAAATCTTTGGCTGTATATGAACCACCCAGAGAGGTTTATTGACCAAGGCAGATTTTGATTCAAGAGGTCATCAATGAGGCTGAGTCAGAATTTCTAACAGTCTCCCAAGTGAGGCTCTTGCTACTGTTCCGTAAATCATACCTCAAGTAACATGGTGTTAGACCATCTTTTTCTTTTGTGTGTGTGTGTGTGTGTGTGTGTGTGTCTTTTTAGGACTGTACTCCTGTCATATGGAGGTTCCCAGGCCAGGGGTGGAATTGGAGCTGTAACCAGCCACAGCAATGCCAGATCCAAGCCGCATCTGAGAACTACACCACAGTTCATGGCAACGCCAGATCCTTAACCCACTGAGCAAGGCCAGGGATGGAACCTGCACCCTCATGGATGCCAGTCAAATGTGTTTCCGCTGAGCTATGATGGGTACTCCAGACCGTCTTTTTCTATCCTTCATTTCTCTTAACACTTCTTGCCCATTTTACACTTCCTTATTTCTTCGTGTTGCATTCCAGTTAATTTCTTCAGGTCTGTCCCCTAGTTAATCTATTTTTCTTACATTGACTCTGCTCTCTAACTTGTCTGTTCATTTGCAACAATTACATTTTTCATTTCTTTAAGTTGTATTTTATACTGTTTTATATATGCCCAGACATTTTAAATAGTGCCCGGCAGCTTGCACGTTTTGCTTATTCCATCTTCTACTTTTTTGTTTCATAAAATATAATTTTGTGTTCCACATATCATGGAACTCATTTTTATGATTCCCAGGTCCAAAGCCTTGAGGGTCTTTGGTTAATCTGTCATTGGTTACCTGGATTAACGCTCACTCATGTAGTTTAGTTCCTTTGCATGTTTGGTCATCTTTGATTGTAGACTTATATTTTGGTTGATCTTAATCAGTGGAAAAACCTGAGAGCCTAAAATTAGGATATTTTATCAAGGATTTGTTTTCCCTCAGCCATGAGCCAGGATAGGCTGAGGGAGCACCTGGGCCACCTTCCAGGTTCCTAGGCTTGATCTGGGCCCTCACATTTAGCAAATTCTCACTCCCACCCTCCACCAGGCCGTGGCACAATTTCTTTACAGCAGTGACATGTGGTTCCTAACCTTGGAGAAATTCCTTTTCTTAATGTATTTTTGTTTTCTGACTCTTTACAGTTTTCTCTTTTTTTCTTTTTTTCCCCCTGCCTCTTCTGAGATTTCCCTGAATTTCTTCAACCCCCAAAATATCAAAACTTATGTTTCATGAAGTATCTGGGCTTTTTCCCCCAATAAGAAGATCTCTTCCATAATACACACCATAAATATTCAATCCATTATACTTCCAGAATTATAAGTTATGAAAATAATTTTCTTTCAAAACTCACTCACAATTGGGTATGTGTGACCCACAACCCATTCCATGGTTATTTCCCCAGGTCCTGAACATAGTGTTTAATACATTTCAGTAGTTGGAAAAATAATCACGTTAGATTTCTAACTCAAAGAGTAAGAGCTATAGAAAAATAGGTCCATATGGAGCCTGAGTATCCCTCTTTTTGGACAGAACAGTAAGTCAAGAGCAATAATGCCCCTCTAGGAGCAGAGAAAGATTGCAGGCTAGGAATGTGGGGTGGTAATTCTAACGGGCCCAATTTAGTTCTCTGGTTTAGTCAATGCTAAATATCACTGATTCTCAGAAAATGATACTGAATTTTCATGACTTCAGTTAGTTGATGATGCCAACAAAAGCTGCTGTTCCTGATGTACTCTTTTTAATGGACTAAATTAGTGGAGTTGGTGGCACCTGGTAACCAAGTACTGATTCAGTGCTTTATTCTTTGTAATCTCCATAAGCAGAAAAAGGAAAAAACAAAAACAAAAAAACGCTACCAGAAACCATTAGAATGCTCTGGAATAGAGAGCAGTACATCTTTGTTATCTTGCCTTGGGATACATCAATCTCCCAGCTCTGGGCCACAATTTAGTTCTTAAGGAGCTTGACTATTTCCCAGTTACAACATATCTCACTGGGCCAACATATTGATGATCACAATGATATAACCTGAAGAGCAGAAAGTAGCAAGCTGCCTAGAGGCCCAAGTTGGCATGGGTACAACAGCAGAGGGGAGAGAGGCGTCACAAAATCAGAAGGATCAGTGAAGTTTTTGGCAGACTGGTAACACAGCACAAGACAGGATATCCCCTCCCAAACTAAAAACAAGTTGTAAGTAAGTCAGAAAGATAAAGGACAAATACCCCCGGCACAAGACAGGATATCCCCTCCTAAACTAAAAACAAGTTGTAAATCAGTCAGAAAGATAAAGACAAATACCATATGATATCACTTATACCTGGAATCTAAAATATGGCACAAATGAGCCTATCTACAGAAGAGAAACAAACTCATGGACATGGAAAAAAGACTTGTGGTTGCCAAGCGGGAGGTGAAGGAATTGGGTTGCACTGGGAGTTTGGGGTTAGTAGATGCAACCTATGGCATTTGGAGTGGGTAAGCAATGAGATCCTGCCGTATAGCATAAGGAACAATATCCAATCACTTGTGATTGAAGATGGTGGAGGATAAAGTGAGAAAAAGAATGCATAAATGTATATATATGTATAACTGGGTCACTTTGCTGTATAGCAGAAATTGACAGAACATTGTAAATCAACTATAATAAAAAATTTATTAAAAAACAAGTTGTGTTTTCATGTACATACAACTCTTGGTGGGATCTTTGAATTTTGGAAGCTATATATACTGTTTATAAGGTAACTTGTTTATATGGTGATCTGAAACTCTACTTGATTTGAATAAGGCCCAGAGCAAGAAAAGAGTTTTTATCTTGTCTAAGCTGGACCACAAACAGCTTTGTCCTTTGATCCCCAGATTTAGCCAATTCAATGCTGTTGCAGTTTAAATGCCTTGGGCCGATTAAGATAATGTATTAGGCTTGTGACAAAATTCCAGCCAAGGAATCAAACTGAAGATCTCCAAGAATTTAGAAGAAATCCATGTCCTACTTGGTACGTAACTATTTTTTTAATTAAAAAATTTTTAAATGTATTTTATGGCTGTATCCACGGCATATGGAAGTTTCTGGGCCAGGGACTGAATCCAAGCCACATCTGTGAACTATACCACAGCTGCCACAAAGCCAGATACTTTAACCCACTGTACCAGGTCAGGGATCAAACACATGCCTCCACAGCAAACCAAGCCACTGAAGTTGGATTCGTAATCCACCGTGCCATAGTGGGAACTCCTCTAACTATTGCTTTTAGAGAAAAAAAAAAATCAGTCTGCTTGCCACTGAGTTCCGCTAACCATGGGACATCTGGTGATGAGGAACCTCAGTTGACCATCATAAACTTGGAGTTTTCAGATTGTATCTATCTCTAAAATTGGCTGAAAGCAATGTACTCCACAATCAAGAAGCTGGTATATGAGAGACTAGCTTTAGGAAGATCCTTAAGGAAAAAACTGAAAAAGAACATTGAACCCTTTTCTAGCAGGTCTACTGTCTCAGCTCACTTCATGGGCTCACACTGCTTCATGGGAAGTTTCCTAGGTCTAGGTGACATGGAAGAGAAATGTGTGGCTGACAATAGGCAGAGGTAGACCACCACTATATGAAAGCCCAGCCTGGGGTGGCCCAAAAGAAAAGTGAACTAAAGGAAGGAAACATTCCCAGTAAGCAGAGCATCAAGCACGTATTTATCCATGTTGCTCAAAAGAAGGTCCTTATTGGTTTGGCTGGATGGGTTGTCAAGTTCTTAGAAGAGGCAGGATCAGAGGACTAATGACAAGAATATCTGTGTCTTATATTGATACTTATTATAATGACTTTACTGCAGGGAAGGTTCTTAGTAATTAATTGGAGCTCAGCAAACCTGTGGTATCAGTGAGCCCCTTTCTCCACCCTGCACATCCTTGGTCACTGGGATTCTGAACAGTCATCCATACTGGCAGGGACAGAAGTAATACACAGACTCATCAAGAAGGACTTATTCTCACTCTGACTGACCAGCTATAATCCCATTCAGTTGCCAAGTCTGCCAACAATAGCCCATCCCTTCCAATATGGTAGCATACTTAATTGAACCATGAAGCCATCTTGTGCCGAATCCTGCTACATTCCCTGGAACAAATACTTATTCTGAATTTGGAATGGCCTTCCATGTTGGACAGTCTTCTCAGGTAACATTAGCCATGGACCTATGGGATGACTTTTTCATCTTCATGGATGCCACCCAACATTACTTCCAGCCAAGAAAGTCCTTTTGTTATAAAAAGAAATAAGTCAGTGCAATAAAAATTCACTGATCATATCTATCTCTCCATCACTCAGATGTAGCTGGAATTGCTAATGATTAAATATTCAGTTTTCATGTCAGCTAGTATATAACATTTTGAAAGCTTAAAATGCTGTCCTTCAGGGTATGGTAAATGCTCTGAAGAGGACTGGTTAGAAGACATGAATCCCAACACCAGGGGTGAATGAGATTGGCACCTCCTACAGTTACACCCAATGACTCATTCACAAAATATTTACCATGACTTTTTACTCTGCTGTCTTCAAGTTTTCGACATCCAAAGGAGAAATGATTCCAACAAAGGATTTAACAATAATCCCACGAAATTAGAGGTGGTGCCTATTATCAGTTCATTTACTCCTCCTGGAGACACTAAATAAAACAGCAAAAAAGTTATGTTTGATCCTGGATCCTTAGGGGAGATAAAGTATGGCTACAGAATGGGAGCAGGCAGGAATATGACTAGAAACCCAGTTGATCCTAAGGTGCCTCTATGAATTCCAGAGATAAAGATTAATGGAAGAGTCCTGCAATTCCAGACAGACTGGACACCAAGAGCTCAGATTCCTCAGGAATTAAGGTTTCAATAAGAAATCCCACCATCTGAGGTACTTGCTGAAGGCAACATCAACCACAGCTCATGCCAGCTGCACCTGTTCTTCTTGCTGTGTTATGTATACATTTATGTTATATATACACTTATATACCTATACAAATGGCCTTCTCTTTTTTCCTTTTCCCTCAAGATAGTTAATTTTACTATTCTGTACTTGTACTACATTGCAGGATTTGAGATGCTAACCTAAGTGAGACCCTAATTAAATGTCAGTTTTCTCCCTTCGAGAGTTTGATAAGTCTAAGGATGACATATAATATTAAGCAATTTTTTGGAAATATAAGTATGGGATGAGATTTTTATTTCTGTGTACAAAGCACATAACACAATATAAAAGGCAAAGCATATACCTAAATAAATGTTTATTGAGTGAATATATGGACAGAAAGGATTAATGAATAGGTAGATGGATGAATGGATGGCTAAATGAATAGATGGAAGTGTAGCAACAGCAAAGAAGAAATCACGATCTTTTCTTTCAAGGGGAATTCCATTCTCTATTACTTCCATTTGGAACTTGTATTAGACATATATATTAGACATCTCTGTCTATTCTTTACGTCTATCTCCAGTTCATATCATCTATAATTTTAACTGAGTTCCATTACAAATAGCTTTCTTCAGATCCATTTTTTAGTTCATTAACTTTTCAGCTGTATCTGATATTGTTTAATATACTCACTGACTTTTTATTTAGATGATTAAATTTAAATTTTCTAGAAGTTGTATTTGTCTCCTTGATACCATCCATGTCTCATTCCTTTATATTTCTTCTTTTAATCATTTCATGGGCTTTTTTTTGCTTTTCAGGGCCATGCCTGCAATATATGGAAGTTCCCCAGCTAGGGGTCAAATTATAACTGCAGCTGCTGGCCTATGCCACAGCCACAGTAATGTGGGATCTGAGCTGCATCTGCAACCTACACCACGGCTCATGGCAACACCGGATCCCTAACCCACCGAGCAAGGCCTGGGATCAAACCCGCATCCTCACAGATACTAATCAGGTTCATAAGCCATTGAGCCACAATGGGAACTTCCTTTTAATCATTTTAATACACTTTTTAAAAGCCTAACGAGTAGATGTAACATCTGCATTTCTTCAGGTTATGATCCTGATGTTTCCTCATTGCTGATTCCAGTTCAGGGTGAATCACTTCCTTAAATGTCTTATAATATTGGATTGTGAGCTCATTTTCAGAGACAGATCTCTGTGGCCCAGGCTGGGTGTTTGCTCTTTCCAGATGTTCATGGGTTTCTCTGACCCGTGGCCACCTCTCTCGTTGATTCTCAACTTGTAGGTTTGCAAATCACACAGAGTGGTACACCTCCGTGCCACAAACCCGTGAGGCAACAAGCCTGTGATGATGAAACTCTCCATGGAAGACTCTGTCCTGGAGCAACCAGGTTTAGCTTCAAAAGATTCCTTGTAATGGAAGAGTGTCTATGTATAACCGAATCACTTTGTTGCACAGCAGAAATTATCACAAGCTTGTAAATCAAATATACTTCAATAAAACTTGAAAGAATGAGAAAATAAACACCTAAGACACCTTGTGAGGGCGAGCAGATTTATTTTCCAGTCACTCTCTTAGGGAGGGTGTTGCCCTCCAAGAGTCGCACATTTGTACATGGGTCTCAGTCCCAGTTTCCACCTCATACTGGCCCTGATCCTTGTCCTTTGTCCCCCATAGGCTATAATCTAAATCCCTGGGTTTGGAGTTCCTGTTGTGGCTCAGAGGGTTATGAACCTGACTGGTAACCATGAGGAGGCAGATTGGATCCCTGGCCTCGCTCAGTGGGTTAAAGATCCAGTGTGGCTATGGCTGTGGCTGTGGTGTAGACCAGTAGCTGCAGCTCTGATTTGACCCCTAGCCTGGGAACTTCCATATGCTACAGGTGCAGCCCTAAAAAAATTTTAAAAGGAAAAAAAAATCCCTAGGTTATCATGACCATTGGAAACCATCCCTCCTACATACACACGCACACACACACACACACACACACACATACACACACACAGCAATTAGAGTGCCAAACATGGCTTTTTATTTGCTTGCTCCTTAGAGATTATGTTTTTGCAAACTCATCTATGCATGTATAGGGGAGGTTCAGAAAATTGTTCATTCAGGATTTCTAGTTACTTTGTCATGGGAGGATTTGCTGGTTATTTCATATAATACTGTCTGAAAGCAAAGTCTCAGGTAGTGAGAAATGGAAAGGTCTGTG
The DNA here is from genome assembly GCF_016906955.1 of Phacochoerus africanus. NCBI lineage: Eukaryota > Metazoa > Chordata > Mammalia > Artiodactyla > Suidae > Phacochoerus > Phacochoerus africanus. The sequence goes on along the minus strand of NC_062545.1, from coordinate 83,314,929 downwards.
AAATGAGGCATCTTAGAGAAGGATTTGCTGAAAGAGGGAGAGAGAGACACGCACGCAGGGAAGAAGGGAAAAGTCACCCCAGCCAGAAGAGTAGTACTTGTAAGAAAAATCCACAGCAGGGAAAGGTGAGGCAGCTGGATTCCACGACTGAAGGGAAAATCATTGAACCCAGGCAGGAAGTATCATTAGGTAGAGGGGTACATAAGGCATGCATGTGGGTGAGTGTGTGTTTTCTAGGAGGCGATTAGAATTTTTAATCAACAATCTATTGGGTCCCTGTTTAGGAAGTAAATCCCAGTTCCAAGGGCCAAGAGAAAAACCTGACAGCTTTTAAATGAAAGTCCATTTGACCAAAGGAGAGAGAACACAGCTAGGAGGCGACTGTTGCAGCCTGAAAGGAGACTAAACCCTCTGATACAATTTGACATTGAAACAGCACTGACATTTCAGCCTCCGCAAGCATTTCTGACAAGTTGTGCCTCCCTCGGGCTGTGGGCTAACCTGGAAGAGGGCAGCTGACGGGCCGCAGCACACCCACCACTTCCTACCACCGCGTCCGCATTTGATGATTACTAATTGCTTTTCTCTGACGGGCCCCGTTTTTCACTGCAGCGTCTTCGTCTCAGTGCCTCTGTGGGTTATAACTTCATCAGAGCATTTGAGTGCCCTGTTTACAAAATTGCTTTTTTTTTTTTTCCCTGACTAAGAGTGAGAGCGTATAAAGCAATGCAATTCTGCAGAACAAAAGAGAAGAAAGAAGTACAGTCAGAGATGCTGGCACAGATGGCTTTTGTTCTGCTAACAAAATGCCCCTGTGAGGTGTTTGGGCAGTAACTGTCTCTATGTGTTGCGGTAAGATGACATTGCCATCAAGGTGCTAGTGCCTGCAGGTCTTCTCCACCATGATGGATAAGAGAAGAAAAGCAAAGGCCATGAGTGGGATGCAAGCACACTGAAGCACTGGAGTTTGGAGATTATCTGCCTGCAAGAATCTCAAGACCTCCAGCCCCTGACCGAGTCACTTGTTCCTCTTACAAATGAGAACGCAGCACTTACAGGCAGCTCTCATTTTATATCCATCCCAATCTGTGTGCTCAAGCTTCCCTAACGTGCTTACTGCTAGGCCTCCAGTAGAGCGCTGGTATGTCTACATTCTAGAAGCTGTCTGCACTTTCCAGTCAGTCTTGGCATCCTCTGTGAACAAAATGTGTGGGTATTAATTCTATCGCCATTAATATAATATTACTCACTACAATATGATCAGCTGTCACGGCTCCATTCACAATTACAACCTGTGAATAATCCATAACCCATGAATAAATAACCTGGGAAATGTTATTGATGAAATCAATGTCATGTCCTTAAAGTCCCAGATATCTCTGGGTACCAATCACAGCAAACAGGGTCTGGCATTTGCTATGTAGCCTCTGCAATGCCTCAAAGGTCACATGCCTGGGACCAGATCAGCCTCTCTGCTTGCTAATCCTCACTGCCACGAAGCCACTAGTCCAGAGCAGGTAATTTACCCTCTTTCTGCCTTTGTTTTTTCAATCAGAAGAGTGAGGGTAGGCTACTCTTTGCAACTGGGCTAGCAGAGTTCAATAAATGTTATTGAGCTCCTGACTATAAATTTCCTTGAAACACGCCTGCCAATGTACCAGATGTTATTGTCCTAACTGCTCATTACTTCAAATTGCAAATATTTGGTTTAAGAGTTGAATCTAGGCCATTTTTGTATTCCAGGGCCACTTCATATAATAAATTATTCTAGCCTAACACAAAATAAACACCTGTCTTACTTGGGTAACCACCAAATCCCATCCCCCCCCCCAAACAGAAGCTGTATAATTTATTTAGTCAAAAAAAAAAAATCCTCCAGCTGTCTGCATGGAAAGTTACTGCCCAGATGAGTAACTCCCAAGGGTCTTAGAATGAGGGGGCAGCTACACCTTTCCTGAATTGGTTTTGTATCCAAGCCCAGTGGACAGGAAATGGCTAATGACTATTGAATTCTGACAGCCTTGCAGTGACCAGAAGCAGCAAGGTGCCCATGTCTGCCCAGGGTGAGGGGTCAAGTCATTCAAAAAGGAGACTGTGCTAGTCCTATAGTTGGTGTGCTTTTTTCCTCTGCCCCCCCCCTTTTTTGGCAGTTCCAGCAGATGGATGATCAAAACTCCAAATCTCTTGTGCCCCTGAAAGGAGACTCCTGTTAGATCCAGTGGGTGAATAAATCTCCCCTTCAAGGATGCCATTTTTTATTAGCCAATAAAACTGTGTTGACTGAGTGGGATGGTTGTTGAGTCAACCCTTGTTTTCCTGGTAAAGTCATCTACATAGGCTCTGACTTGCTCCATCTTCACTCTCTTGTCATAGATCATGATGGAAGATAGTATGAGAAAAATAATGTATATACATATGTATGACTGGGTCATTTTGCCATCAGCAGAAATTGCACAACATTGTACATCAACTATACTTTAATAAAAAAATTCCTTTGTCTTAAAAAGTCTGGCTTAAGGTTGTATCTTCTTGCAAAATACTATTTTGGATTTCAGGAGCTAATTTAGAACTTTCTTATTTTTCATCTTATTTTTGCCCATCCAGCCCCACCCTCCCATGCCCTACCCCTACGCCCCCACCTCAGCATACCCTGTTCCCCTCTGTATGCCTTCTATAACAATCTGCAACCTCCCAAGGCAACGAATGTCTTCCAGAATGGTGCAGGGTATAGGGGGATACAAGAGAACTTATACATATACATATAGTTGTTTAAATTATCCCCCTCACAAGCACCCATCCTATTTGCAACTCAGCTAAGCTCCCTACAGATATGGCCACTGCTTTACTTCTCTCAGATTCTCTTAATCGCTTAAGCCATATCCTCTGTACTTCCTTCTCCTGAAATCTTTCTTGGTACCTTCTTCACTTTCCCTCTTTCTCTTGTTAAATCTCTGCCCTCTACTCTGGGGATGGAGTCTTTCTTATTGCCTGAACTTCTCTTTCTTCTCCTCTCTTGACTCTAACCAAATCTCTCACTTTTATTTTAAGTTTTACTATTTTGACTTCAATTTTATCACCTCCATCCACCCCACCCACCATCTTCATAAGTGCTTCTCTAGCTGGGAATATACATTTTAATCTTCAAAGACTTCAGATTTATGTCTTCCCTCAAGTGCTTCTGGAACACAACCGGGATATTTAATGCTGTGATCCAGGAAGTCTTAGAACTTATGTTGTAGACATACATTTTTATCTAAGGTCCCCTCAGAGAAATATCCCTCAGCAAGAAGAAATCACCACCATCCAAAATGGAGGAGCCAGGACTGCCCACAGTACCCAGATAAAGAACACTCGGCTGAGAGAGAAAAAGCAAGAACAGGGTCTAATAACAGCCAAAGGCAATTTTTCAAGTTACACTTTTCCAGTAAGGCAGGCATTTTGCAGCACATAGTGAAGGAAAATCCTCTATAAAGATAACACTTAAAGTGAACAGTTTTTTTTTTTTGGCATATTCATTGACTGTAGGCAATTTGCAACTAATAATAAGAACCCTGAAAGGAGAGAAAAAAAACAAACCCCACTGCTATTTTTTGAGTGTTTACCAAGTGCATTGGCAGCATGCAAAATATTTTACATGCATCATTTTAATTAAAACTTTTTTCACATCAACCATGTGAAATTGAGTTATTATTTTGACAATCTCACAGAAGAGGAAACTAAGGGCCAGAGAGGTTAAATGAATTGTCAAAAATCACACAGTATATATGTGACAGAATCCAGGTAGTTTTAACACAAAGCTACATTCTTAGCTCAGAATCATGTGAGACAAGAAGTAGTCTTAGGACATAAGGTGGTTTGGATGACACAGGGAGATGAGCAATCCAAAACAGAGATCCTTCTCTCAGATACCTGTATAACGATGATCTTCCAATAATTAATGAAAAAGAACATGATATTGACATCAGAGCCCCACTCAATAGTATATAAAGCTAATATGTATATTTAAGCTTTAAAAAATATATAGTAGGGCCAAGGCAGTAGAGTAGGAAAACTTTGAGTTCACCTCCTCCCACAGTCAAATTACAACTATTTATAGAGCAACTATTCTAGCAGAAAAGATTTTTTTCGCAACAAAGATATAAAGAAGGAGTTCCTGTTGTGGCTCAGCAATAATGAACCTGATTAGTAGGCATGAGGATGTGGGTTCATTCCTTGGCCTTGCTCAGTGGGTTAAGGATCTGGCATTGCTGCGAGCTGTGGTATAGGTCACAGATATGGCTCATATCTGGTATTGCTGTGATTGTGATGTAGACCAGCAACTGCAGCTCTGATCCGACCCTTGGCCTAGGAACTTCTATATGCCATGGGTGCAACCCTAAAAAGAAAAAATATACATATAAAGAAAGAATGACAGGAAAATGAGGAGAAGAGATAGAGACATGGAATAGTCAAGCCCACTGGGGAGATGACACATAAATGGGAGGATAATCAGTAGGCAGAGTTTCTCCCCAAAGAGTGAGGGCTCTGAGCCTCACATCAGGGTCCTGCACTGGGAAGATGAGCACCCAGAATATCTGATACTGAAGGCCAACAGGGTTTGTGAGAGAGCTGGAGGGCTATAGGAAAGAGAGACTCCACATTATAGGGGACAAGCAAAAGCTCACATGGTCCAAGTCCCAGAAAGAGGCAGTAATTTGAAAAAAGCTTTACTAGCCCCAGTTGCTGATCTTGGAAAGCCTCTAGAGAATAGGAGACAAGTGGGACTTTCCCAGGGACATAGACACTAGTGGCAAACATTTGGGGAAGCTCATTCTACCACAAGGACACTACTACTGACAAGCACCATTTTGGATTCCTAACTCTAGCACCAGGGCTAACCCACCCACCACAAGGCTGCCATTAGTCCAGGAAAGCCCCTGGTCAAGCAGCCTGACACACAGGACCCACTTGCACCCACCATTGAGTAGGAATAAACTGGAAGCCCTCTGTGCTGTGAGCCAACAACACTAGAACTTAGCTCTGCCCACCAGTGAAATGGCACCAGCTCTGGGATGAGGTGCCCATAGCCAGCCATGCTGGGACACAGCCCTGGCATCATCAGGACAGTAGCCACTTAATAAGGTGGGGCTGGCGAACTGAAGTGGAGGGTCATGCTCACTTATTAGCATGGTCACATTTCTCACAGCTCATTACAGTGGAAAGGTCCCCACAGCCCACCTAGTGGGTACCCCTAGAGTATATAGATCTCAAGACCAGAAGAGAATGTACTGCTGAGCCCCATAGGATGTCTTCTACATAAAGCCACTTCTCTAAGATCAGAAAATATAAAAAAGAAAGGAAGGAAGGAAGGGAAGAAGGAAGGAAGGAATGAGGGAAGGAAGGAAGTGTAACTGAACCAACTAATACACAGAAGTAAACACAGAGAATAGGGAAAAATGAGGAGACAGAGGGATATGCCGAACCAAAGGAACAAGATAAAACTTCATAATTAGAGCTAAGCAAAGTAGAGATGAATAATCTACCTAATAACAAGTTCAAGGTAGGATCATAAACATGGTCGATGAACTCAAGAGAAGAATGGACAAACAAGGTTAAAATTTTAACAAAAAGAAATTATAAAGAATAACCAAACAGCTGAAGAATACAATAACTGAAATAAAAAACACATTAGAAGGAATTGACAGTACATTAGATGATTCAGGGGAACAGACAGGCAAAATGGAAGACAAAGTAGTGGAAATAAAGCAAGCTGAACAGAAAAAAGAAAAAATAATTAAAAAAAAAAGACAGTTTAAGATACCTCTGAGATGATATCAAATGTATTAACATTTGCATTACAGGGGTCCCAGAAGGAGAAGAGAGAGAAAGGGGTTGAGAATGTATTTGAAGACGTAATAGCTAAAAACTACCCCCAGCTTAGGAAAGGAAACAGACATCCAGTTCAAGCATAAGGAGTTCCAAATAAGATGAACCTGAAGAATTCCACATCAAGAAACATTATGATTAAAATGGCAAATATCAAAGATAAATAAAGAATCTTAAACAAGAGAAAAAGAACAAATTATATACAAGGGAACTCTCATAACACTTTTAGCTACTCTTAAGCAGTAATTTTGTAGACCAGAAGGAAATGGCATGATATATTTCAAGTGATGAAAGGAAAAAAATCACAACAAAGAATATTCTACCAAGCAAAGCTTTATTCAAACTTGGAGGCATGATCAAGAGTTTTACATATAAGCAAAAGCCAAAAGAGTTCAGCAACACTAATCCAGCTTTAGAATAAATATTAAAGGGATTTTTCTAATGGAAAAGAAAAGACTACAACTACATATGTGAAAATTATGGAAGGAAAAATTTCATTGGTAAAGGAAACATATAGTAAAGGCAGCAGATCAATCACTTACAAGACAAAAGTACAGAAGGTTAAAAGACAAATGTTCAAAAATTATCTATATCCACAATAAGTAGTTAAGGGATACGCAAAGCAAAAAGATGTAAAATATAATGTCAAAAGGGGGAATGCAGGGTTTTTAGAATACATTAAAATTAAAATTCATGATTACATCAACTTAATCATATATATGTGTGTGTGTGCATTATTACATTAAGAAGTTCATGGCAAACACAAACCAAAAACCCATGCTAGATACAAAAAAAAAAGAGAGAGAGAGAGAGAGAAAGGGACCCAAACATAAAACTAGAAATAATCATCACAAGGTAAGAGAGCAAAAGAAGAAAGGAACAGAAGAGAAATACAAAAAAAAAAACAAAAAAAACCCTCCAAACAATGAACAAAATGGCAGTAAGTATATACCTTTCCTACTATGTAACACAGGGAACTATATCCAGTCTCTTGGGATAGACCGTGATGGAAGATATTATGAGAAAAATAATATACGTATATATACGTATATATGTATATATGTGTGTATATATATATACGTATATATGTGTATATATGTATATATGTATATATGTGTATATATACATATATATATATTTGACTGGGTCACTTTGCTGTATAGCAGAAATTGGTACAACATTGTAAATCAACTATATTTTAATAAAAATAATAAATAATAATTACTTTAAATGTAAATGGACTAAATTCTTCAATCAAAAAGCATAGAATGGCTGAATAGATATAAAAATAAAACCCATGTATATATGATGTCTATAAAAGACACAAATTTAAAGACACATACAGAAAGGGAGGGGATGGGGAAATGTATCTCATGGAAATGGAAATGGAAAGAAAGCTAGGGAAACAAGACCAAAACAAAAATGATCTTAAAAACAGTAACAAGAGGGGAGAAAGTTCAAGATGGCAAAGGAGTAAGATGTCGAGGTCAACTTCTCCCACAAACACATCAAAAAAAAAAAAGAAAACACATCTACATGTAAAATGACTCTCACAGAACATCTACTGAATGCTGGCAGAAGAACTTCAACCTCCAAAAAGGGCAAGAAACTTGATATAACTGGGTAGAACAAAAGAAAAAAAGAGAGAAAAAGAATAAAGTTCTGAAAGGAAAAAATTTGCAGCCTAGAATACTCTATCCATCAAGAATATCATTTAAAATAAAAAGGGAAATAAAGAATTTCTCCAACAAACAAAACCTAAAAGAGTACAGCAATACTAAACCCATTCTAAAAGAAATACTGAAAGGGCTTCTCTAAATAAAAAAAGAAGAAATAGAATGGAGGAAACCACAATTGGAAAGCAATCACTTAAAAAAGCCAGCATACAGATATAAAAGAGGAAAAGAAAAAAAAAACCTACTATAAGAACAATGATAAACAAAAGGAACAGCAAAAGGACAAACATGAAGATGTTACGAAAGGACTTCAAAATCATAGAATGTGAGGAAGGAAAGTAAGGAAATCTAGACTTTTTTTAAGAATGTGTTTGAGTCTATATGACTATCAGGCTAAAGTAAGCATATACAGGAAGGGGATAACATACTTAAAAAATAGGGCAAGCACAAATAAAAACCAAACATTACATTAACAAAAGCTAAAAAGAAAAGTACTCAAGCATAAAATAAATGGAAATCATCCAACAAAAAAAAGGAAGAAAGGAGAAACATAGAATCAACTGGAAAACAAAGTTTAAAAGAGCAATAAATACATAAGTATCAATAATTACCTTAAATGTCAATGGACTGAATGCTCCAATCAAAAGACACAGAGTGGCTGAGTGGATAAAAAAGCAAAAACCTTCAATCTGCTGCCTACAAGAGACTCACCTTAGGGCAAAGAACACATATAGATTGAAAGTGAGGGTATGGGAAAGGATATTTCATGCCAATGGACAAGACAGGAAATCAGGAGTTGCAATACTCATATCAGACAAAATAGACTTTAAAAATGAAGGCCATAAAGAAAGACAAAGGACACTATTTAATGGTAAAAGGATCCATTCAAGAAGAGGATATTACAATCATCAGTATATATGCCCGTAATATAGGAGCACCCAGATACCTACAACAAATACTAATAGACATAAAAGGAGAAATTGATGGGAATACAATCATAGTAGGAGACTTTAACACTCCATTCACATCAATGGACAAATCCTCTAGTCAGAACATCAATAAGGCAACAGAGATCCCAAAGGAAACAATAGAAAAGTTAGACTTAACTGACATTTTCAGGACACTACATCCAAAAAAAAAAAAATCACAATATATATTCTTTTCAATTGCACATGGAACATTCTCAAGGATTGATTACACACTGGGGCACAAAGCTAACCTCAACAAATTAAAGAGTGTAGAAATTACTTCAAGTATCTTCTCTGACCACAGCAGCATGAAACTAGAAATCAACCACAGGAAAAGAAATGAGAAAAAACTAACTACATGTAGACTAAACAACAAGCTACTAAAAAACCAATGGGTCAATGAGGAAATCAAGAAGAAAATTAGGAGTTCCCATCGTGGCGCAGTGGTTAACGAGTCCGACTAGGAACCATGAGGTTGCGGATTCAATCCCTGCCCTTGCTCAGTGGGTTGACGATCTGGCATTGCCATGAGCTGTGGTGTAGGTCGCAGATGCAGCTCGGATCCCGCGTTGCTGTGGCTCTGGCATAGGCTGGCAGCTACAGCTCTGATTGGACCCCTAGCCTGGGAACCTCCATATGCTGCAGGAGTGGCCCAGAAATGGCAAAAAGACAAAAAGACAAAAAAAAAGAAGAAGAAAATTAAAAAATACCTCGAGACAAATGATAATGAAGACACAACCACTCAAAATCTATGGGATGCCCCAAAAGCAGTGCTCAGAGGGAAGTTCACAGCAATATAGGACTTCCTCAAAAAAGAAGAAAAATCTCAAATCAACAACTTAACCCAACCACCTAAATGAATTAGAAAAAGAACAAACAAAAGCATAATAAGGAAATCATAAAGATCAGAGATGAAATCAATAAACTAGAGATTAAAAAAATAGAAAAAATCAATAAAACCAAGAGCTGGTTCTTTGAAAAGGTAAACAAAATTGACAAATCTCTGGCCAGACTAAGAAGAGGAGAGAAAAAACCCAAATAAAAAAAATAAGAAATGAAAAGGGAGAAGTCATAATGGATATTGCAGAACTACCAAAAAACATAAGAGAACACTATGAAAAATTGTACACCAAAAAATTTGACAGCCTAGAAGAAATGGACAACTTTCTAGAAATTTACAGCCAGTCAAAACTGAATCAAGAAGAAATAGATCACATGAAAAGACCAATCACTAGAAATGAAATTGAATATGTCATGAAAACACTCCCTACAAATAAAATCCAAGACCAGATGGCTTCACAGGACAATTCTACCAAACATACAAAGAGGAAATTATACCCATCATCCTTAAACTGCTCCAAAATGTTGAAGAAGAACAAACGCTCCCAAAGACATTCTATGATGCCACCATCACCCTAATATCAAAACCAGAAAAAGATACCACCAATAAAGAAAACTGAGATACCTGGGAATAAACCTGACCAAGGAAGTGAAAGACTTATATGCTGAGAAGTGAAATAAGTCAAAAATAGAAAGACAAATCCCATATGATATCACTTGTATCTGAAATCTAAAATATGGCACAAATGAACCTTTCCACAGAAAAGAAAATCGTGGACATGATTGCCAAAGGGGAGAGGGAGGGAGTGGGATGGACTGGGAATTTGGGGTTAATAGATGCAGACTATTACCTTCAGAATGGATAAGCAATGGGATCCTGCTGTATAGCACTGGGAAGAATGTCTGGTCACTTGTGATGGAACATGATAATGTGAGAACAAAGAATGTTTACATGTATGTGTGACTGGGTCACCATGCTGTGCAGTAGAAAATTGACAGAACACTGTAAACCAGCTATAATGGAAAAAATAAAAATCAGTATTTTAAAAAAAACTGTAACAGGAAACAAAGGAAATTAGTAATAATTAAGGGATAAATCCAAAAAGAATATATAACAATTGTGAATATGTATATACCCAACATAGGAACACCTAAATACATAAAGAAAATAATAACAAACATAAAGGGAAAAATTGACAATAACACATAATGGTAGGCGACTTTAACACCACACTTATGCATAGATCATCCAGACTGAAAATCAGTAAGGAAACACTGGCCTTAAATGACCATTTGACTAGATTAAGTTAATAGATACATAAAGGATGTCCAGGAGTTTCCACAATGGCACAGTGGAAACGAATCCAACTGGGAAACATGAGTTGTGGGTGTGACCTCTGGCCTCACTCAGTGGGTTAAGGATCTGGAATTGCCATGAGCTGTGGTATAGGTTGCAGACATGGCTAGTATCTGGCATGGCTATGGCATAGGCTGGCAACTACAGCTCCGATTCAATCCCTAGCTTGGGAACCTTCATATGCTGTGGGTGTGGCCCTAAAAAGGCAAAAAAATAAAATAAAAATAAAAATGAATAAAAATAAATAATAAGTAAATAAATAAATAAAGGACATCCATCCAAAAGAAGCATAAAATATTTTTTCAAGTGCACACGGAACCTTCTCTAGGACAGATCACATGTTAGGCCACAAAACAATCTCAATAAATTTAAGAAGACTGAAATCCTATCAAGAAAAATTTCAAACTACAAAGTTATGAGACTAGAAATCAACTCTAAGAAAAAAACTATAAAACCCCACAAAAAGGAAAGTTAAATAATATGATACTAAACAACATAAGGGTCAATGAAGGAAGTAGAGAGAAAAATTTTAACAATCCCAGAGACAAATGAAAATGAGAACATAATGATCCCAAACCTATGGAACACAGCAAAAGTACTTCTAAGAGTGAAGTTTATAGTCCTATAAGCCTACCTCAGGAAAAAAGAAAAGGCTCAAGTAAACAACCTAAATTTATTCCTTAAGGAACTAGAAAAAGAACAAGCAAAACCCAAAGTTAGTAGAAGGAAGGAAATAAAAATGATCAAAGTAGAAATAAATAAAATGGAGACCAAAAAAACAGCAGAAAAAATCAATGAGACCAAGAGTTGATTCATTGAAAAGATAAATAAAATTGATAAACTTTTAGCTAGTCTCATCAAAAAGAGAAATAGAGTTGCCCAAATCAATAAAACAAAAATGAAAAAAAGTTTCAACCAATACCACAGAAATACAAAATCATAAGAATTGTTACAATCAATTATATACTAACAACATGGACAAACTAGAAAAAATGTATAAGTTCCTGGAAACATACAATCTTCCAAGAATGAATCCACAAGAAACAGAAAATATGAAATGTCCTATTACCAATAATGAAATTGCAATATTAATTTTAAAAACTCCCAAGAATCAACAGTCCAGGACCAGGTTTCCCAGGTGAATCTGACCAAATATTTACAGAACAGTTAACATTTATCCTTCTTAAATTATTCCAAAAAAACTGAAAAGGAAACTCATTCTATGAGGCCAGCATTACCTTGACACCAAAACAAGACAAAGCTATCACACACACACACACACACACACACACACACACACACACACACACACCCCAGGCCAATATCACTAATGAATATAAACATAAAAATTCTCAACAAAATATTAGCAAACCCAAATTCAACAATATATTAAAAGGATCATACACCATGATCAAGTAGGATTTATCCCAGGAATGCAAAGACTGTTGAGTACCTGCAAATCAATCATTATTATATACCACATTAACAAATTAAAGAATAAAAATCATATGTTCTCAATAGATGCAAAAAAAGCTTTCAACAAGACCTGGTGTCAATTTATGATAAAAACTCAATAAAGTGGGTATAAAGGAACATACATCAACATAATATAAGCCATATATGACAAACCTACAGCCAACAACATACTTAATGGTGAAAAGTTAAAAGTGTTTCCTCTAAGATCAGGAAAAAGACAATGACACACACTTTGACCAGTTTTACTCAAATAGTATTGGTCATCCTAGCCACAGAGATCAGCCAAGAAAAAGAGATAAAAAGACAAATTGGAAAAAAGGGATAAAATTACCACTGTTTGCAATGACATGACACGATGTGTAGAAAATCCTAATGATGCTATTAAAAATTATTAGAACTAATAAATGAATTCAGTAAAGCTTCAGGGTATAATATTAATATATAGAAAATCTGTTGCATTTCAATATACTATATATTATAATGAACTATCATAAAGAGATTAAGAAAACAATCCCATTTACAACTACATCGAAAAGAATAAAAAAAAATACTAAAAAAATCTAACCAGGAACATAGATGACTTATTCTCAGAGAATTATAAGATATTGATAAAAGAAACTGAAGATGACACTAATGAAAAGATATATTATGCTCATGGATTATAACAATTAATATTGTTAAAATAACTACACTATCCAACTAATCTATAGCTTCAGTGAAAGCAGTCTCTATTAAAATACCAGTGGCATTTTTCACAGAACTAGAAAAAATAATTCTAAAATTATGTGAAAACACAAAAGATTTCAAATAGCCAAAACAATCTTAAGAAAGAATAATATAACTGAAGGTACCAAGCTCCCTGAATTCAAGCTATATACAAAGTAAGAGTCATCAAAATGGTATGGTACTGGCACCAAAACAGACACATAAATCAATGGAACAGAATAGAGAGCGAGAAATAGTCATTCTTATATGATCAATTAATCTACTACGAAGGAGGCAAGAATATATAACGGGGAAAAGACAGCATCTTCAATAAATAGTGCTGTGAAAACTGGACATCTATACGTAAAAGAATCAAACTGGACTACTTTCTCACATGATATAAAAATAAACTCAAAAGGGATTAAAAACCTAAAGGTAGACCTGAAACCAAAAAACTCTTAGAAGAGAACATAGAACACTCTTGGACACAAATCATAGCAATGTTTGTTTGTTTTTTTGGCTCTGTATCCTAAGGCAAAAGAAATAAAAACAAGAACAAAGAAATTGAACCTAATTAAACTTATAAACTTTTGTACAGCAAAAGGAAACCATCAACAAAACAAAAAAACAGCATACAGCATGGGAGAAAATATTTGCAAATGATCTATCTGATAAGGGGTTAACATCCAAAATATACAAAGAACTCACAGAACTCAACATCAAAAACAAACCTATCAAAGAGTAGGCTAAGGATATGAATAGACCTTTTCCCAAAGATGACATATGGATGGCCAAGATACACATGAAAAGATGTTCAACATCACCAATAATTAGGGAAATGCAAATCAAAACCACAATGAGGTTTCAACTCACACTTGTCAGAAGGGCTATTATCAAAATGAGAAGAAACAACAAGTGTTGGCAAGGATATGGCTAAAAGGGAACCCTCTTGCAGTACTGGTGGGAATGTAAATGGGTGCATCCACTATGGAAAAGAGTATTAAGGTTCCTCATAAAATTAGAAGTAGAACTACCACAGGAACCAAAAATTCTACTACTGGGTATTTATCCAAAGAAAACAAAAATACTAATTTGAAAAGATATAGGCACCTCTCTGTTCACTGCAGCATTATTTACAATAGCCAACATATGGAAGCAACCTAAGTGCCCATCAATAGAAGAATGGATAAAGAGGATGTGGTATACATAACCAATGGAATATTACTCAGCCATAAAAAATAAATAAAATCTTGACATTCATGACAACATGGATAGACCTAGAGGGTGATGTGTAAAGTGAAATAAGTCAGATGGACAAAGGGTAACACCATATGATTTCATTCATGTGGAAAACAAAAAATAAAACAATGAATGCACAAATATAACATAGAAACAGACTCAGATATAGACAATAAAAAGGTGTTTGGCAAAGGGGAGGGAAATGGGGAATAGGCAAAATTGGTAAAGAGGATTAAAGGGTATAAACTTCCAGTTTAAGAATAAGTCAGTCACAGGGATATAACGTACAGCACAGGGAATATAGTCAATAATATTCTATGGTGACAGATAATAAATAGACACCACAATGAACATTTTGTAATGTATAAAAATATTGAACCACTATGTTGTATACCTGTAACTAACATAATATTCTAAGTTAAATATATTTCAGTTAAAAAATACATAAATATATGTTGTCTTCACAGAGAATGGACTAGACATTCTGGATGAATTATTTATATATCTTCATAAAATCATATATTCAAGAACACCTGTCATCAGTAATAGGTACATAAATATTTCAGTCAATACTCAGGTAGCAAGAATGGAAAGCCAGATGAATAGTCCCCTTGTTACAGAATTCTATCTTAAATAGCATTTTCATTTGGTGTGCCAATTAATACTCTATTTCACATTGTGTTAACACCATTCTACACTATTTTGAAAAGAGACAAGAGGTTATTGCCTTTAATTATTATTAAAATCATATGCTAACATTTTCTCATTTAAATAAGGGTTTTTATTATTACTATTATTATTATTCTCTATGTATTCTTTGCAAAGCATTCTAGGCCTTGAGAAATCATTTTGGTCATTCCAAACCATGATCAGAAAGAGCAATCATTTCACATTATATTTTATAACTAAAATTCTTTTTAGTTAGTAATTCTATGAATTCTTTTGATCTATTTCCTTTTTTTTGTATATATTTATACTCCAAGTATTGGCGTACATACCTAAATAAATGCCTTTATGTTCTCCTTTCTTATGGGAAGATTACAAAATGTGATGGCACTATAACACTGTAAACTCCTTGAGTTTTCATAACTCAGTAATGGTGTCTGACTAAGTGCTGGGTGCCCTAAAAGGTGCTCCTTTTAGTATGCATTGATTTACAGAACTTTGGCTACCTCTGGCCTTAATAACAACAATAATAGAAATAACATTTCCAGAGGGAAAGTAACAATTTCCAACGTGTTTGGCATTGTTCTAGGTTTTATTTATTTTATTTTATTTATTTTGTCTTTTTAGGGCCGAACTTGCAGCACATGGAAGTTCCCAGGCTAGGGGTTGAATTGGAGCTACAGCTGCTGTCCTATGCACAGCCACAGCAATTCCAGATCTGAGCCACGTCTGCGACCTACCCCACAGCTCACGGCAACACCAGATCCTTAACCCACTGACCATGGATCAAACCCACATCCTCATGGATCCCAGTCAGGTTCCTTACCACTGAGCCTCAATGGGAACTCCAGCGCTAGGTTTTAAATTACTTCCCTCATCTGAGCCTCATAACAACACACGATTTCTACTTAACCAAGGGGGAAATGGAAACTGGGGGAGGTCAGGCATGCCCTTCCCAGACCACACATCCAATGAGTGAGAGAGCCAGATGCCATCCCAGGTATATTTTCCAAGCCCACCACACAAATAATTTACAATACTGTCATCTCGCTGCCTTTTTAACTTTCCTAAAAATCTGCTGAATAATTTTTGTGTGGCTGCACCCATGGTATGTGCAAGTTCATGGCCAGGTATGGAACTGGCACCAGCAGCAGTGACAACACCAGATCCTCAGCCTTTTAGGCCACTAGGGAACTCCAAATAACCTTGTTAACTTCACAATTTCCTATTTCCTTGGGAGACATAAATATTTACTAATTTCAGTCCCCAACTCTCCTCCAGTTCATATCTATACCCCTGCAAAAAAAAAAAAAAAGATCTTATCATATAGGCGCATTATTTATGTTTCTTCCCAGTGGTGTGCAGGTAAGAATTTAACTAAGGGAGTGAGGGTTGGGAACGGAGCCCTGATTTATGGTGTTTATCTGATTCCCATGTCATATAATCTGCTACCATGGACAATTTCAAGCCACAGAGCTGATGTCACTGAACACAGGGCTGGAAAGAGAGGTGTACAATTGACGTTCTATATCTGGGGCAGGAGTCTTCCAGCACCACCAGCTCCTCCCCTTACTGACTAGTGTAAACAACAACAACAAAAAGTCCTCCCTGTTAGGATCCGCTTTGGATGAGCACCTAGGAAACACATCTATAGATTTTAAACACTCGCACACTACTGGATGAATTAAACTGATTTTTTTTTTTTGCTCTCCCATACCTGTGGTTCTCAAAGTGGGGTCCCCAGGCCTGCAGCATCAGTATCACTTGGGAACTTGTTACAAATGCAAATTCTGGGCCCCACTCCAAACTTACTGAATCAGAAAGTGGGTGGTGATGCGGGGTGGGGGGCAGTCAGGCTCATTGTTTTAATGAGCCTCCAGGTGATTCTGTTCCTCATATCGAACTCTCTCTTCCACTTCAGCCCTGTGAAGGCAAAGTCATCAAGGTAGAAGAAACTACTAAGAGGAACTCGAGGTTGATTTTAAGGGGAAAAAAGCAGTGGAGTGGGGAGTGGGGTGGTTGCTAGTCTGGCAAGTATGTAGTGCAGGCTAGAGAGAAGAACATTCTCAGGCATTCACCACTTAGTGATTAATAGTCCAGAGAAGTGACCATCAAACCCACCTGCAGTCTCTCCAGAGCAAAAAAGCTCACTGACTTTCAGAGACTCATTCCAGAAGCACTGGGTGGATCCTACTAGAAAGCCTCACTCTTTAGTGGAAAGCTGGGGAAGCTTTGCACTTTCCATAAGGGAGTTAAAACACAAGGTTCCTACCCAAACACCACCTGGGCGTGCCTAGGGCTTACTCAGGATTAGTTTTTGTCTGCCTTCCTTACCAGCTGACCTGCATCAGATTCTCCTAGAGAACTTGTTAAAGCACATATTGCTGGGAGTTCCTATCATGGCTCAGTGGTTAACAAACACAACTAGTATATATATACATGAGGACGCCAGTTCAATCCCTGGCCTCGCTCAGTGGGTTAAGGATCCAGGATCCAGCGTTGCCGTGAGTTGCGGTGTAGGTGGCCGATGAGGCTTGGATTCTGAGTTGCTGTGGCTGTGGTGTAGGCTGACAGCTGCAGCTCAGAATAGACACCTAGCCTGGGAACTTCCATTCACCAGGAGTGTGGCTTTTAAAAACAAACAAACAAAAAAACAAAAAAACACATATTGCTGGCTTCTGTTCCCACATCCCACCCAGTTCCTGATTCATTAGGTGGGACCCAAAATTTGCATCTGTAACAAGGTCTCAGGGATGCTGAAGCTGCTGGCGTGAGAACCACACACTGTCTGGCAAGAACTACTGGCCCTCCCTGCAGGCTTTAAGTTCCTTCCCCCTCTGGATGGTGTTCTTGGCTCATCAAGGAGCTGCTGGATTTTGCCCTGAAACTGGCCTGATAGAATAGCTGGTGAGGAGATGTGTAAAGTGGAACTAGCATTCGCAAGGCTTTCGTTTCAGT
Organism: Phacochoerus africanus; assembly: GCF_016906955.1. Lineage (NCBI taxonomy): Eukaryota > Metazoa > Chordata > Mammalia > Artiodactyla > Suidae > Phacochoerus > Phacochoerus africanus. Next base: position 83,297,179 of record NC_062545.1, on the reverse strand, counting down.
AAAGCCATCACTGCAAAAGAGAAACACAGTTTAATCAGAACCATAATTGGTACATGGCATAAGGATTCTCATTTGCTCTGCTACATTTCATTTTACTCTGAAGAGGCATTTACTGCAGACAGCTTTGAAAGGAAAGAATTTTATAATTAGAGAATGCTTTATAAGTGTAATCAATTCTGGCTTATGTGAAGGCTTTTCTAGAAATCAAAATGCATACTGGCATCAAAATACAAATATTCCAGAAACAAACATTATGCAATTTACAAGGTATTCATTAATATTTGAATATACTGTTTCCAGCATCCCATTCAGGAATGAGTTGATATTTTTTCTGTGAAGACTCAGTGTTCCTATTACTGAAATGACCCAAAGACAAGAGTCATTAGTACAACTTGTCTTCTTCATTTGGTTCCAAACCATGTCAATAACCAAATAATCATTAAGCTTGTAGGTGGCATCAAGCTAAGAGAGACATTACCCCAAAGGAGGAAAAAAGAAAAAAGAAAAAAAGGAAGAAATACAGCATGACTTTGGTAATTTGGAGCAAAGGAGAGAAAATACAGAAAACATTATCCAAGCAAAGCATACGTAAGAGAAAATCTAAATTGCAAAATAAAAGAAAGATCAATAAGCAAATGTGCCATTTATTTATTCATTTATTCAGCAATTAATTATTGAGCACCTATTATCTGCCAGGCTCTGGGAATAGTGGTGAGCACAACACATATTGTGCCTCACTCCTGGAACTCAGAGACAAGAGGGACAGAAGCCTGAAACAAATAAGCAAACAAATAAGAACTGAATTTCTAATTGGGATACATGTTTTGAAGGAAAAGAACAGAGGGATGTGTTAAAGTGGCTGGTATAAGGGTAGAAGAATTACTGAGGTAGAATCGTTAGGGAAGCTTCTGTGAGGAGGTGACACGAGCTAGAAAATAAATGGTGAAACGCAGTCAGCTGTGGGGAGAAGGCTCTTCCAGACAGAGATCTGTTCCAGGATAATCTAATCCTGTGCTAAATTCTCGGTGCAAGAAAGGGCTTAGAACTGAACAGAAACCTGTGTGACTCGAACACAGTCAACAAGAGGGAGGTAGAAAGAGGTGAGCAGGGGGAGGCATCCAAGTAAACTTGCATCAGCAGGACGGTAACATTTTTTTTTCTTTTTGGGCCATACCTGCAGCACACAGAGGTTTCCAGGCTGGGGATTGAATGGGAGCTGCAGCTGCCAGCCTACACCACAACCATAGCAAAACCATATTTAAGTCGAGTCTGCAACCTACACCATAGCTCAAGGCAATGCTGGATCTTAACCCACTGAGTGGGGCCAGGGATCGAACCCACGTCCTCACAGATACTAGTTGGGTTCGTAATGGTTGAGCCACAATGGGAACTCCCAGGACAGTAACATTTTAAACAAGGGATCAGCAAACTTTTCCTGCCATAAGCCAGATGGTAAAGAACATAGGCTTTTGTGGACCATAAGGTCTTTATCCCAACTACACAACTCTTCGGATGGAGCAAGAAAGCAGCCACAGGCAATACTTAATTGATGTGTGTGACTATGTTTCAATAAAGCTTTATTAACAAAAACAGGCAGAGGATGAGCTTAGCCTGTAGTCCAAATTCTTTCAGTTGCCAACCCCTGAAAGAATAAAAGCAGACATGAGACTGGACTAGGAAACACAAGCAGGAGCAGGAAATTCATCTTCTAATGAATTGAGACCATCTCTGGATAAAATGTCTCCCTGGGATTAAGAAGATATGGTACATATATGCAATGGAATACTACTCAGTCATAACAAAGAATGAAATAATGATGTTTGCAGCAACATGGATGCAACGGGAGAGTCTCATACTAAGTGAAGTAAATCAGAAAGAGAAAGACAAATACCATAATGATATCACTTATATGTGGAATCTAAAATATGGTACAAATGAACCTATCTATAAAACAGAAACAAACTCAGAGTCATAGAGAATAGACTTGTGGTTGCCAAGGGGGAGGGGGAGGGAATGGGATGGACTGGGAGTTTGGGGGTTAGTTGAAAACTATTACATTTAGAATGGATAACAATGAGGTCCTACTGTATAGCACAGGGAATTATATCCAACCTCCTGGGATAGACCATGACGAAAAAGAATATAAAAAGGATATTTTAACTGATATTTTAATTTTAAAAGATATTTACTCTCTTTAACTGAGACTTAAAGAGAGTAAATCACTTTGCTGTATAGCAGAAATTGGCACAACAATGTAAATCAACTATAATAAGAAATAATTTTCCTCAGGCTCCACACTTAAGTGGGATATGATCAGACATGCCCAAGTTCTCAAAGAGTGATGATTACAGCTTTGGAAAACTCTGACCAAGTGAAGCGTTTAAATGAATTGATTTACTTAACTTGAACAACAGAGAAAATGTAATAAAATCATTTTCACATGTTTGAGGTGTCATTTTGCTGAGGATGTGACCAACTGGTTTCCATGCTCACTGAGTAGAGAGATACAGAGATCAAAGGGAAAGGGAAAGTAAGACAAGGGAAGGAAATGGAAATAGAACATAATGGCCCCACAAGGTAAAAACTTGTAAACACTGTTCCCACCAGCTTTGCTTCCTGTTTCTGTGGCAGACACGTCCATTCAGGAATAAAGGACTATTTTCACTAATGTATCTTAGATATACCTCTTTTCAAAGGAACGCCATGTCATACACTTAAGTGAATAGTTGCATCATGATTTATCCTCTTTTAAACAAGGATAAGGTTTTAAGTCTTCCTTTTTAAGAAGAAGGCTGCATGTATGGACGGATTTTTCTTTGTCAGGTGTGCTAAGTACTTTACATGCATTTTCTCATTTATTCCTTATGATGTTTCTTTGAATCAATATTATTCTCATCCTGATTTTACTAAAAACTTGAGTCTTTGCTATCATTTCACAGAAAACTGAGACTTAGAGTAAATCATTTTTCCAAGGCCCCAAAATGGTAGACCCAATTTTCATTTTATTTTTTAAAATGAGGCAGACTGAGTGAGGAATAGCTATATTTACATTTCTTTTTGACATAGCACTGAGTGACATGAATCATCAAATTTCTACCTTTTTGTTTAAAGGATCAAAGTTTTGTACTTTTGACTAGAGCCAACCTAGTTCATTCACAGCTCTGTAAACATTTCTAGAAGATGGATGATTTTTCTTTATTGTCTATGTGTATGTGGGTATTATGGGAAGAGGTGCCAATCTTAGAAAAGTCTAAAATGTAGACTCATTTTTCTAAGCTCTCCTAATATCCTTTGTAGTAATTATGGTTTTAACTTCTTTAAACATAGGAAGCAGGAGTTCTGTTGTGGCTCAGCAGTAATGAACCCGACTAGTATCCACAAGGATTTGGGTTTGATCCCTGGCCTCACTCAGTGGGTTAAGGATCCGGCGTTGCCGTGAGCTGTGGTGCAGGTCACAGACACGGCTCAGAACCCATTAGGCTGTAGCTGTGGTGTAGGCTGGCAGCTATAGCTCCGATTCAACCCCTAGCTTGGGAACCTCCATATGTCGTGGATGTAGCCCTAAAAAGACAAAATAAATAAATAAATAATAAATAAATAAAAATAAACATAGGAAGCATAGCTGTTTTATCATCTCTCTGATACCTCCAATATCTGAAGTATTGGTGTGTCTGTTTCTATTCTGCAGGGTCTTACCCTCATGTGTGACATCCTTCTGTGCTTAGATATCTTTTACTCCATGATGATCATTTCCTTCAGAAGATTCTTTGTGAGAATTCTTTGAGACCTGGGAAGAAGGTGCATTCCTCTGGAGAGGACTGGAATTTACTTCTGCCAGGTGCTTGGAGAGAACACCAGTTTGAGGCCAGCTTAAAATTCATAGCCTGAGAATCTGGTAGTTGGGGCTGCAAATCTGTGTCACAATCAACTTGTCAAGTCTTAGGCTCCCTCCTTCCATCACTGCTTGGGGCCAAGGTAACGCTCCTCACCTTCTCTTGGAGGAGGATGGGACCTGAATTGTTCTGATTTGCCTTTTTTTTTCCCTTAGAGGTGCCAGCCTGAAGAGAGAAGCGTCTGCTAGTATATTTCCCATCTTAGGCTTGATCTTGTTTCCCACACCTTTGCGGCCAGAGGGACAAACCACCAGGACTAGTAACTGTCCTCACAGCAGGGGTGTGGGAAACCCTTGCCTCTCTGGGACCTGGCTTCACTTAATTTTGGCTGTCATCTGGTTATTTTGTCAGGTTTTCGAAGTGCTCAAAAAATGAGGGCTCATATATTTTGTAATATTTTAGGTTGTTGGATAGTAAAGAATTAACCTTACTCAATCCTGCTGTGGCATAGCAGGATTGGCGGTGTCTCTACAACACCAGGATGCTAGTTTGATCCCTGACCAGACACAGTGGGTTAAGGATGCAGCAATGATGTAGCTTCAGCAGAGGTCACAACTGGGTCTCGGATCAGATCCCTAGCCTGGAAACTCCATATGCTGTGGGGTGGCCAAGAAAAAAACAACAAAAAAACAGGGGTCTGGCCTTTGCTCTTGCATCCTGGGAGGTGATCTCTAAGCCCTTGGAAGGTCCCGCCTGATACCCATCTGCTCTGGCAAGGTATGATCTATGACCAAGGATGAGCCTCTGGTCCGGAAAAGGGACCCATCAAGTCCATTCTCCAATGGAGCCTCTACTCAGGACCAGGTGAGTATGTCTTCATTTCAGCATCGTTTCAGTGAACAGATTGTAAGTAGTGGGATCACACTGATGAGTGAGGCAGTGTCTTCTACCACTAAAGGCTCGTCATCTTATTGGGGAAGATGACTTAAATCCAAAAGTCTGCAGCATCACACAGGGAATTGGAGATCTAAGGGCTGAGCTATAAGCAAAACGCTATGGGGGAGCCTGCATGAGGATAAGTGATTTGACCTGGGAGAAGAGGACTGGTTTTAAGAAGTGGGATGGGATGTTTCAGGCAGGGGACATTCCATTAACAAGGGGTGAAGTGGAAGCCAGAACATGGAAAGCAGGTCACAGGAAAGTCTGGTCAGTGGTCTCAGAAATTTAACATCAGTGAGGAAATGAGAACAAGCTAAGGCTGGAAAGGTAGGTTGGGACCTCATCGTGAAGGGCAAAAGCCAGGCTGAAGAGGTCTAACAGGATTTGGGGGCAATTCTGCAAGGAGTCAGAGTCATGGGGTATTGAGGAGGGTGATATAACTGGAGCCCTGGTTTCTGAAAATATTCTAGCTGACCTCTGTTGGATGCACTGGTGGCCCAGAGGACAGAGAGAGAAGGGCACTTCTGTGTGCAGGTAGTTGTACCAACCCAGATGTAACTGTTGAGGGTGGGAAGCAAAGCAGCAGCAGCTGGACTGTCAGAAAAGGACAGAGAGAGGCTTAGAGAGGAGGAGGATGCTGAGGGAGGGTCCTGGCCTGGGTACCAGAGTGCAGGTGATGATGCTGTACCCTGGATACTAATTGCCAGGCGAGGGTTGCCTGGGAAGACAGAGGCAACAATGAGCTTGGTTTTCAGACTGTTTGGATGTGAAGGGCAGTTACTATATTCCCGTGGCGATGTCCAGCAAGCTGTTAGAAAAAGAGGCTGAGTGCTCAACAATTTCCAGATTATCTGTTATTCTTTACTGCCCGCTCTCCTCTGAGGAAGGACCTCTCCTTAGTCATGGCTGAAAGGTTACAAATAACACTGAGGACAGATCATGCTCTGGATCTGACCGACTGAGAGTCCAACACTAGCTCTGCCACTGTCCAACTGCAGTGCCTTGGCTGAGTCATTGGATTTCTCCAAGCCTCAGTTTCCTCATCTAGAAAACGGTGAGAGCAAAAGTATCTCTTGTACAATGTGGTCTGGACAAATAAGTGAGTTAGTACCTGGCAGACCGCAAACACCTAAAAATACTACCTGTTATTAAACCAGGGGACTTACCATTCTGCAAACATATCCCAATTTCCTGCCTCCAGCCCCCTGTCCCTGCCACTCTTCTGTGCTTAGAATGCTCTTAAACCTACCCTGACTCATCCACCAAGACTCCATTCCTCCTGTTCACCTGGCTCCCTTCTCAAGACCTTGAAATCTTACTTACCCTTGACTCTAGGAGCTGGGGTTGGAATTTGGAATTATCCAGGAGACTGGAAGGGTTTGCACACTCAGATGATTATATCAAGTCTTGGTAGGCTCAGACAGGGAAATGTAGACTTGACTCTATCAGAGAAAATACTCCAATTCTGGGAGGCTTTCCTAGTATGTCTAAAGAGAGGGATCAATTTCCTAAGGTTTGCTACCCTTTTACTTTCGTGGATAGCTGAGGACTTTTTCCTTAGCACTCTGTTTTGGGTCCCTCTTTGGGAGCATTTTCCCAGGTAGAAAGTTCTACCAGCCAGTTCTCTCCTGCTGCCTTCCACCCACGCTTTGTTTTGGCAAATGTCACTTGCCTAGGAGCTGCAGAAATGCTGTTCTGCACAGCCTAGATGGAAATGGGAAGAGACAACCTTCACTGAGAAATTAAGATAAGAGTTCAGAAGGGCCAATCTGCTTTAAAATATGATTTTTAACAATTTTTTTTAAAGTTAACTCCATGTCATTCTTTGGGCTTCTACTTATTGCAGTGTCTTTCTTTTGTTTTTGAACAGTTTCTATAGCAATATAATGAAAATAACCTTTATTTTTTTTTCCAGCTGCAAAGAGAGAACCATGAGTTATTCCTCACCCTAGTTTCCTTTCAGCACATAGAAAAGTCAGTGCTTGCTCTGCCCCAATAAATCAAAGCTTCAAAAAGGGCAAGGCATCTAATCAGAGAATGCAGCTTCCCCTAACTAGACAATGAAATCCCATGTCTGTCATCTCTGGAATTAATAAGAGATAAAGCTCCACTTTACGCAAAGTTTCCAACCAGGTCAGGAAGGAGTCAGGACACAGAATGAATTGGCAAACCGGGTCGTTATACTTATCTACAAACATATAATTCAATCAAGATTGACATTTCATCTGCATTTCATAGCCATGGGTAAATGTCTTTACTTGCATTTCCAGTAGGACCAAAGACTTCATCATTTTACTTGTGAAAAATATATTTTCAAAAAAGAAATATTTTTGAATGAATAGGGGAAATGTTTGAGTGCAAGGGATATTGCAAATAAACCTTGAAGCATGTAGAAGCTTTTATCAGAGACACACAAGCATTTTGTAGGAATGGACTGACTCAAAACAATCATGCCCTGTTGATCCAACTTCTCTAGTTTTCCAATATTAATGTCCCCAATCGAGTAATCAATGAAGGCAAGACTCATTGTGTGCCTTCTCCGCATTATGCTAAGCCCTGGGTTAAGAAGATGAATAAAACACTGGGCCTGCCCTCAGTGAGCTTTACTCTTAATTTTTTATAGAAAATAAAACACAAGAATCATTATAAATTGATTCTGAAGTTCAGTTTGGAAGCTCTACATGACAGTTTTGCTTCATAGTAATTTTCTTTGAAAATAAAATGACCTAAAGATACAAACAAGATAGAGCTTTTCTTTTTTTTTTGAAACTTTCATATGATTTTACTTTATTAAATTTCTTGTAATGAATAAATGTGATTATTTTGATGTGCAAAATTGTATGTGGTTAAGGTATACAATGTGTAACTTGGAAATATTTATATTCTAATATTGCCAATGTAACAATATTTATCACATTATACAATTATAGTACAATATTATTATCCATATTTTATACAGTGCATTAGGTCACCATGGCTTCTTTACTGCTCATTATAAGTTTGTGCCCTAAAACACCATCAATTTTATCCCCCAGCCTTTAGCCCCTAGTAAGCACTATTTTACTCTTTGCTTTTTACAGGTTTCACTTTTTTATGTCCCACATATAAGTGATATCATACAGTACTTGTCTTTCTTAAAGACAGTTTTCTAAGACAGAATGAAATTGCAAAAATCAGCTGAATTCAATAAATTTTCACCATAAGCACAGCTACAAATCTCATAATTCTGTAAGACTGCTTGAAAATTAAAACAAAAATTGGTTAATGCTTATGTTACAACACTTCAGTAAGGGTAGGATACTCAAAAATACATAAATGTATTGGCGTCCCAGATTTACCCAAATAGTGCCATCATCTGGGACCAAGAAACTTCCTGAGAGAAACTCATTTCAAAAGAGAGAATTCTGCAGGCGGGCCTGGTTGAAAAGCAGCATTTTATGTGTGGTACTCAAAATTTGTCTTTAAGTCTAGCCATGGGATGGGGACATCAGATTTTAAAATTTGAGAAGCAATATTTACTAAAAACACGATAGACACCGGGTGTAGGGGAACACCCCTTTGGGATTTATGTCACAACATGTAACAAAAACTGGAGAGACTCAACATTCTCCTGCCTCGGCACCCTATACAAAAGAACAGTGGCTCATCCCAGTTTCCAAGATGACTGCACCCTTTTCACCATTAGGGGCAACCAGGAAGATGAGGCACCAGAGTCACACACAAGAGCCCCATCATAAACACCTCAGCAGTGGAGATCACCAGCACCAAATGATGCTAGGTAAAAAAAGAAGAAGAAGAAGAAGAAAATGGCAGATGCGATGGGGCAGGGCAGAGACTGTAGATAATATATATGAGCACCCCCTAGATAGAGAGAATTTTGCAGGGAGTTGTAGGGCTTTCAACAGCAGGTGAGGATAAGAACCAGAGAACTATGGTTTATTCCTGCTTATCTGACCCCATATGTCTATGCAGAAGTTGACTATAATAGACAGCATACATGAAGGATACTCAAATATTAGGTCCTAATTAATTTCAAAAATATGCTGACTTACTCTCTAAAGAAAAGTGCCCACTTATTGTAAATTTAGTAATGTATTCAACAATTTCTTTCCCATCTGTGGCATTTCTGGTCGAGTACTCATAGACTCTACTACTGTGACCCAATAGCATCATGGTGAACATAAGGGAGAGGGAAAATAGACAAGAGAATTAAGAATTTAAGGAAATAGCATTGTTCACCATGAAGCCTCTGCTTTGTTCTCCTGAGAACCAGTGGCACTGAACGATGAGAAAGTACTCTTGGTACTTTTGGAGATTATATAAAAGGTAGATTGAACTGATCCAAAACTTCTGGGCTGGATTCCTTTCCTCTCTTAAAGATTTCTGCAAGAGATTTTTTGTTCACAAGACTGAAAAAGAACTTTTTAAAGGTCTATGAAATGCTTAGAATGGACTTTATGCTCAGTGGTAGATCAGAGCTGACTGCAGATGGAAAAGGATGTATCCTATGATACTTTTAAGGGCCATGGAAAAGCATTAAGAGCAGAAGAGAAAAAAGTACTGACAAAGTTATTTGGTCAAGATGTTCACTGATGGCTTTTTAGAACTGAAAACAAGCCTCTTCTTGTTCTGAAGCAAGAATATCTTTCTTTTCTTCTCCATCTGCTGAGTGCTCTGCTACCAGTTCATTTTTCCAACGTGTCACTTTCATCATGTTGTCTTCCTGCTTTAAATCTTAGAAGATAAATTTCATGGGCAATGGGGAGGAGGAGTGGCAGAGAACAGCCAATTCAAAGAATAATAACTAGAGCTAAAATGTATGGCACACAGTGTGCCAGGCACTGTTTCTAAACACCATGAGTGTGTTAACCTATGTAATATTCAAAAACCCCTCTGAGATAGATGCTAATTATTATTATTATTATTTATTTATCTATTTATTTATTTTGGCTGCCCTTGTGGCATGTGGAAGTTCTTGGGCCAGGGACTGAACCCATACCCCAGCAGCAACCTGAGCTACTGCAGTGACAACGCTGGATCCTTAACCCACGGAGCCACATGGGAACACTGATGCTAATTTTTTCTTTACCCCATTTTAACGATGAAGTTAATAACTTGCTCAAGATTATCTAGGTGACATTTCAACGAGGTGGTCTGGCTCTAGGGCCCCTTTGTTCTTAACCACTGTGGTGAAATCCCAGAGCTCAGAAGGCCCTCAGAAGCACAAAAGAAAAATGCGTCTCTGGTTCATGTTGTGCTCAATCCCTGAAAAATCAGAAGGAAGATGCTCTGGTTTCATGATGGCATGTAATGCCTTCAACAATATAATAAGAACTCTTTTTCTATCTCATTACTAGCCAATCTCAATTCCTCCCATCTAGCCAAATGTTCTCACCATCTCGAATGCTATTCCTCCTGTGCCTCTGTCTTCCTGTCTCTACAAATCCTAATGATTAGTCAATATCCATATCAAATCTAACCTTATCCAAATGAGGACATCTTCTCCAGCCATACTAACTGGGAAGGGCCACTTTGGCGTCCTCCAGCCATTGTGGTCCATCCCAGGGATCTGGTATCACCCCTCACAACTTTGTAGGATTCTTTTCTTTGTTGGGTGCTTTTCCTCACCCTAATCTACATTTGAATCTCTTCAAAATAAGATCTAATGATAATACATATTTCAGACACACTCTGTGGATTGTGTAAAGAATAAAACTATCCAATGTGCCCCAGGCAGTAGCCTTTATAGAGAGGACATCCTTGGCTGGATGGAATAAAGCAGAGGAATAAATAAATATAAGAATCCAGACTTTTCTACAGTTGCCTTGCACTGTTATCACAGGGTCAGAAAAATGCACAGATGTGTTTTATTGATAAAGTACTTTTCAGTAACTTCTGACACATATATTTCTGATTTGCTGGTGATTTTTTAATATGACAGTATGTTATAATTACATGTATACAATAATTTATATATAAATATAAATATAGTCAGTTTCTCCATGAGAATGGAAGTTTTGTGAGGGCAAGAACATTGTTTTATTGTATCTATTGTACCTATAACTGTGCCCAGCATGTAGGAGGTGCTCAGTAAATAGATGTTAAATGAACAAACATCTTGGAAAAAACGCAGCCTGTTCAATAAGTGGTGCTGGGAAAACTGGACAGCCACATGGAAAAAAATGAAATTAGAACACTCCCTAACACCATACATGAAAACAAACTCAAGATGGATTAAAGACCTAGATAGAAGACCAGACACTGTAAAACTCTTAGAGGAAAACATAGGCCAAACATTCTCTGACATAAACGACAGCAACATCTTCTCAGATCCACTTCTTAGAGTAATGACAGTAAAAACAAAAATAAACAAATGGGACCTAATCAAATTGAAAAGTTTCTGCACAGCAAAGGAAACCCTAAACAACACAAAAGACAACCCACAGAATGGGAGAAAATCTTTGCAAGTGAATCGACGGACAAGGGATTCATCTCCAAAATTTATAAACACCTTCTGCAGCTCCATACCAAAAAAACAAACAACCCCATCCAAAAATGGGCAGAAGAGCTAAACAGACAATTCTCCAAAGAAGACATACAGATGGCCGAGAAACACATGAAAAGAAGGTCAACATCACTCATCATTAGAGAAATGCAAATCAAAACCACTATGAGGTACCACCTTACACCAGCCAGAATAGCCATCATCAAAAAGTCTATAAACAATAAGTGCTGGAGAGGGTGTGGAGAAAAAGGAATGCTAGTACACTGTTGGTGGGATTGTAAATTGGTGCAACCACTGTGGAAAACAGTATGGAGATGCCTCAGAAAACTAAACATACAACTACCATTTGATCCAGCAATCACACTCCTGGGCATCTATCCAGAGAAAACCATAACTCGAAAAGACACGTGTACCCCAATGTTCATTGCAGCACTATTTGCAATAGCCAAGACATGGAAACAACCGAACTGTCCATCGGCAGAGGAGTGGCAAGAAGAAGTGGTACATATACACAATGGAATATTACTCAGCCATTAAAATGAACGAAATACCGGCATTTTTAGCAACATGGATGGACCTAGAAATTATCATGCTAGGTGAAGTCAGTCAGACAATGAGACACCAACATCAAATGCTTTCACTGACATGTGGAATCTGAAAAAAGGACAGAATGAACTTCTTTGCAGAACAGATACTGACTCATAGACTTTGAAAAACTTAAGGTTTCCAAAGGAGACAATTTGGGGTGTGGGGGATGTGCTGGGATTGTGGGATGGAAATCCTATAAAATTGGATTGTGATGATCATTGTACAACTATAAATATAATAAATTCATTATAATAAAATAAAAAAGAAAAGAAAACAAAAATAAATGAACAAACATCAGAGATTCGTTGCCAAAATGGGTGGCCAATAGAAGTTTTCAATAAGGTCTATGTACTGTAATTATACTATGTGAGAATAATTTACAAAACCACTTATTTAAATGATAAGTGATTTAATAAATAAATTAAAAAACACACAACATAAGGATTGTGAGTTTACGTTTTCTTTAGGGTCTTATTGAGGACTACAGCCCAGGAGACAGTCTCTCAGCGATAAGGAAACTGCTCCAGAGAGGCTGAGGCAGAGCCAGTTTATACATGACTTTTGGTGAGGGAATACCTGCAATCAAGCACACATCTTGGTAAAAGGTGGCTGCTAATCAGATGGTCAACAGACACATGAAAAGATGCTCAGCATCATTCATTGTTAGAGAAATGCAAATCAAAACCATAATGAGGTACCACCTCACTGGTCACAATGCCCATCATCAAAAAGTCTTCAAATAACAAATGCCAGAGCAGGTATGGAGAAAAGGGAACTCTTCTACACTGTTAGTGGGAATGTAAATTGGTACAACCACTATGGAGAACAGTATAGAGGTCCCTCACAAAACTAAACTACCATATGATCCAGTAATTCCCATCTGAGGCATCTATCCAGAGAACACCATAATTTGAAAAGATCCATGCACCCCAATGTTCATTGCAGGATTATTTATAATAGCCAAGACATGGAGCAACCTAAGTGTCCAACAATAGAGGAACAAATAAAGAAGATGTGGTACAAATACACAATGGAATATTACTCAGGCAAAAAAAAGAGAGAGAATGAAATAAAGCTATTTGCAGCAACATGGAGGGACCTAGAGATTATCATACTAAGAGAAGTAAGCCAGAAAGAGAAATATATGATTTCACTTATATGTGGAATCTAAAATATGACACAAATGAACCTATCTATAAAACAGAAACAGATTCACAGACACAGAACAGACCTGTGGTTGCCAAGGGCGGAAGGGCTTGGGAAAGAGGTGGATTGGGATGTTAGGGTTAGCAATTATAAGCTATTGCATATGGAATGGATAAACAACAAGGTCCTACTGTATACCATAGGGAACTATATTCAATATCCTATGATAAACCATAATGGAAAAGAATATGAAAAAAAGAATGTGTATACTACAGTTAAAAAAAAGATTACTGCTAATAGCAAAGAACAAATATCTCAAAGTTTTTAGTGCTTTCCTACATATGGAAAGATGCAAGAAACTGGATTCATTAAAATCCTTCCTAAGATATGCATCTATCTAAAGCGGCTATTCATCAGAGCAGAGTGTCTCATCCTGTTTTTCATCCTGAATTCCTCTCAGAGTGCACTGTCGGATTGCAGTGGGTTACCATTGAACCCTAGTCGGACTAGAGGTGAGCAGTGCTCTTTGATCTTCTTTGTTCATGACTCAGTTAAGGGATTTAAGATTTTAGAGATATAAAAAAGTGGACTAGAAATGTGATATTTTACTATGCTTCCAGTCCTTAGTAACCACTCAAAACACTCTGTACCATTAATTAGGGTTGCTATGGAATGGATTCTGGAACTGTATTTCTAAGACACAGGAGGCCAATGTGCAATGACTTTCAGGGCCCAACATTAAAACTGTACAGCCTGTTTCAAGTCTCTTTAACTCCCCTAATGTGGTTTACTAAATTTAGATCTCTGCAATATTGGATTTTTCTCTTACACACACACACATGCGCACAATTTTCTCTGTATATAAGAGAAAGAGAGAGGTTCCTGTTTCCCTTCTTTCCCCAGCACCTGTGCCTCTCCCAGGTTCAGACATGTTACTCTCAGACCTTACCAGTGGCTAGAACGGTGGCTGGTCCTCCCTTCCCATCCCTGGAAGAACAAAATGAGAACTACTGAGCTTGAAAGCATCACTCTGACAAGATTTTAGGTGGTATGATAGAGGCAATGTCACATGTAGTAACTGCACTGTCTAGGCAGAAATCTATCTTGTGTTTGTGTGTGTGTGTGTGTGTGAGAGAGAGAGAGAGAGAGAGAGAGTGAGCTTGAAACCATCACCATGACAAGATTTTCGGTGGATGATATGGCAATGTCACATGTGGTACCTGCAGTGTGTAGACAGAAGTCTGTCGTGTGTGGTGCGTGTGTGCATACACATCCTCCTTTTGCTCCCAGCCACTCCACTCACATGCCACCCCCCCCACGCCCCCTGCCATCAGAAAGGAGGTGGGCTTACCTCTCACTGGCTTGGCCCCAACTAAGACCCCAGAAAGAGGTGAAGAAGTCTAACTGCACTTGACTTAACCTGACTTTACTTAGAAAGGTAAGGTCAGTAAATCAGAATACCCTTCGAACTGGGTTTTGCAGAGTGATCGAGGTATTTTGTGAATCACAAGCACCTTGACCATTAGACGGTAAACAGACATTAGTATGGTAATGGTTTCTTTCTTTTCTGGAGGGACAAAAATGATCTCAGAAGGAAATTCTATTTTATGCACAGGTTGAACTCTGCTTCATCTAATTTATTCCAGTGCCCAACAATGAGATCAAAATAAATTGAACTCTTAAGAAATACAGAGGGGGAAAAAAAGAAAAAAAGAAAAAGAAACACTCTATCGACTAGAAAAATACACAATCTTTAAGTTTTATTTGGGGCAAAATTAGAACTTAAGCTAGTTAGGTAGCCCTGAGAAACTGCTTGGAGGCAGTGAGGGAGGAGCTAGGATATATAGGAATTTTTGCAACAAAGGGCAAGGAACAGGAAGAAAAGAGGCCTGGGCTCAGTGAAATCATTCCTTTGATATGCACCTCCGCAACCAGAGCCAGCATCCAGGGTTTTCACTGCCTGTAGGACTCAGCAGCTCTCACTCTTGGAGGTGACTGCATTCACAGATGATGGTGACATTCTTTATCCTTAACTACAGACTGGGCTGAAATACCACCCCAGGAGTAATATCAGGATACGAAAAGGTGAGGAAGAGGTGCATGCAGCATACACACATTTTACAGAAGTCTGTTGCTGATCTCCTGAAGGTTACTACCAGTCACAAGGAGCATACATCACCACGAAGGAGTTTAGTATTTTTCTAGATATGAGGAGATGCAAGAATTGGGAACATAAAATCTTCTAAAAATATCTATCTGAAGGCCTGTTCTTCCAGTTTTCCCAGAGCAGAGTGCCTCACTCCTGGTCTCCACCTTGAACTCCACTCAAGGGGTGCTGTGGGTTGGTAGCTGCAGTGGCTCATGTTCTACTCCACGTAGAGGCTGATGGCAAGTGCCAAACTTCAGTTCACAACTCACACAGAGGTATACACCAGTAGCGTTCATTTATAAGTGTACACTAAAGCCAGGCTACAGGCCAGAAAAACGTTCAGGTTTTGTGGTGGCTGTGTCATTGGCAATATACCGCCAAAGGCAACCACCAAATCTTGTTCTCAGGACTCATCCTTATTAGGGACTTGTTCTCAACAGGGGTCAAATGTCAGCCACTAGGGCCACATCTGCAGATGTTTTTTTGTTGTCACAGTTGGAGGAGGGGACAACTGGCATCTGGTGGATGGAGGCCAAGGATGTCGCAAAACACCCTCCAATGCGTGGAAGGGCACCGGAAGATGTCACCCCAAAATATGCTGCTTTGGCAGAGGGTTATTTTGAGCTAAAGACAATTGAGAACCAGCAGAGGCAAAAGAAAAGCTTTTGAACCTCCCTGTAACTATCTAAAAATAAAATATAAATGTCCCCATTTGTAATGGAAATTTACATGTATAAAGGAAATTTCCATTTGTAAAGATGTCTCTGTATCAGGAAAGAGCTACACCTGGAGACAACTCTTATCATCTGAGAAACTATTAACCGCACAACAAGACAACCCTTATTTACCAGCCTTTCCTCCCCTCCCCTTCTAGTCTTCCCCTGACCAGAAACCCCAAACTCCCTTTTCTTTGTTTAGTCTAAGAGGGTAAATGAACCCCAATCCTCTCGCCACTTTCTAGAGTCTCATTTCTTTGTGAAACTTCTCTGCAGATGTATGTAATTAAACTGGTTTTATTTTTCTGCTGTTAATCCATCTTTTATCCATTTGATTTGCAAGCCCCAGCCACTGAACTAGGAGACCATAGAAAAATAGGCTTTTCCTCTCCATAGCACAGGATGGGTCCCCCACAACAAAGAATGATCCGGCTGCAAATGTAAGCAGTGCCCAGGTTGAGAAGCCCTACTGTATACTGACAGAAATGTAAAGCATCCAAATCAGCAAGGTGTCAGAGAGCTTAGCAGCTTTTACATGAAGTCAAACCAATTCTCTTTATGGCTGTGAGTCTTGGACAGATTACTAACGATGCCACAAAGATGTTACCGGAATCCGGGTTCTTGTTCATGCAGCCAAAGAATGAACTTTGTGAACACATAGGCATCAAGCAAGCAAAGTCTTTATTACGGGAAAGCAAACAGCTCTCAGGACAGCTGGGAGGGGGAAGAAGAGTTCTCCCTATTGTCTTATAGAGGTTTTTATCCCATAAAATGAGGTTTACCAATGTGGGGTCCAGAAAGATGTGGTTTTCTCCCATTGGCCTTACTCAGTTACCTATATCAGTCCTTGTCCAATAGGGTCTTAGGGGTGTAAATGTCCCCTAAGTCTTTGGGTTTCTTTGCCCTTCTTGTCCCATAGACTGAGTCACAGGGGGTTAGAAATTAAGGTTTATCTGGGTGTAGGTACACTTGCTATAGTAAACAAGGCCTGTGGGGATGTTACTCCCTGGAGCCTTTAAGCCACAAATGTTAATCAATAGTCAAATCAAAGAATGCATCCAAACCCATGCTCCTACACTGACTACCTGAGTTAGTATTTGGCCTTACTAACATCATCAGGGTTTCTAACTATGCTTAATAAAATGACCCTGCAGAGTGAAAACGAGGGGGTCTGATCCCTACATCTCTCCAGCACTTACACATTTAGGAGCGAACCTGTGTGTACAAAGTGGAAGAAATCAGGAAAGTTTCACAAGATCACAACGCCAGGAGTGGCCTCTGGGTTAAGGGTGTTAGGAAATTAGCGCACAGAAAACTTTTTCAGTAAAGAAGTATGTGGTCTTTAGGGCAGGATCAACGCCAATAAGAAATGGAGCAGGACCCTGTGGGACTCCTGGGTATAAATCCTTCCTGTGTCGCATTTCTCTTCTGTAGCAAATAGGTCTCATTTAGCTTTCTTGACCTCCCCTGAGTTCCAAAGGGCAGGTTTAAATAGTTGCTAATCAGGGAAGGGAGGGGATGCAGGAACCAGGGAGAGCAGTGGAGAAACAATAGTGCAGCTTTGGGGCAGGATCCTGGTTCCCATCAAGGAATAGAGACAAGGTATCTTTGAGCTCTTCTGCAGAACTAAAGCCTCGTCCCCAGGGGAGGACAGCAACTTCAGGCTGAGCATTAGATTCCTGGAGCACTGCCCAGTTACCTCACCACCAACCAGTCAGAAGCAAGTCTGCACACATTGGAAGATAACCAAGACATTGAACCCCTCCCCCGCTAAAGGATTCTCCCTTTAAAAATTTTCATGGTCAAACAGAATCTTCAGAGTTGGTTTTTGGACATTTCCCCAAAAAGCAAGCTTTCTGTTCCCACCAGCACTTGTCTTTTGAGTATTAGCTTTTGAGGGAGCGGCGGGTGGCCCAACCTGAGTTAGGTAACAAACAGGCTTGATGAGAAGCAGATACAGCTGCAAACCCAGAACCTGTCTTCCTGAAGGAGTGGCTCTAGCCCCAGCATGGCTCCCACTGTGTGATTATGGGCAAGTCTCAGACCTTCTTTGTAAGCTCAGGAGCAGGTCTGTGCCTAATGGGATCCTTCAGCTCTGTCATTCTCACTCTGGGGTTCCTCGCCCCTGCACTGGCACACAGGACCCAGACAGGTCTGCAAAAGGATGCTGGGGAGATGTGTTTATTCATTGGCAGCAGTAATTGGTAAAGGAAATCAAGAATGAAAGGAACACATGCCTATTGGCATAAATGGGAAACCCTTTAATTTGAGAGTCACACATTCAACAAATATTTATTTACTGAGCATCTCTTCTGAATAAAGTACACAAAGTTCCATATTTTATTTAAAAAAAAATGTTGTTACACAAACCTGAGACGTTTTCAGAAGGTTTATGTCCTAGGGTGTACAGCAGCCAACATCCACTTCCATCAGTGAAGCCCCTCTCGGCACAGCTTGACCTCCTCAGGTGGTGCTGACATATTTGAATATTCCTCTTGGTGGGAAATAGAGGTGTAAATTCTATACTTATCTCTCAACCTACTTCTATGATTTCTTCACAGCCTTGGCTTTTCAAAGATTTCAAGTTAACTGTTCTGTTAGAGAATATATGCAAACAAGTAAACTCAAAACTGCAGTGTCCTGCTCTCAATCTGTGGCTGGGTTCTGGTCTCTGTAACCGCTGCCCGCTGGGCTGATGGCTGGCCTCCAGAGCAGCCTGGGATGTGGACAGGAATGTGTTGGCTCCCATGGTTACATCTTCAAAAAGGCCACCTGGAAAAGGAAGAAAATCCCACAGTGGTTTCCTTATGTAATGTGATGAAATGGCTGAGTGCACTTCAAACCTGAATCAGGGGAGTCTGGTCAGGAAGGATGCTTGCTGGTCTGCAAAGAAAAATGACTCTTAGTCGGGCCAGACATTGCCATTTTATAGTAGGAGCAAATTAGTCCTTTTTTTAAAGCCACACCTGCATCATGCAGAAGTTCCTAGGCCAGGAATCTAACTTTCACCACAGCAGTGACCTGAGCAGTGATCATGCTGGTTCCTTAATCTACTGAGCCACCAGGGAACTCTGCAATTCATTCTATTTTAAGGAAACACAGAGTCATGAAAATAATTCCTATGTATTTTAAAGGCAAAGAGATGAAAGTTTAAATTGACACTAAAGTTGTACCGCTGAGAAGTAATCCAGTTCTCTTTCTCATTGGTTCAAATGGCTGCTTTGGATTTTCCACAAGCAGATTTCCAAATCCCAAAGATTCCCAGGCAATTCCAGGTCCTCATCACAATCATTAACTGCAACAGTCTCTCTTCAGGTCATGCCAATGCTTGAATCACATTCAATTATAGTGATAGTGATTTTGCTTGTCAGTAATGCTGTATCTTAAAACTCAGTTGTTTTGAAAAATGTTCATTCATACAGGTTTAGGTACAAAATATTTTCCAACTGTTTAATAAAGCCCAGATCAAATGCATCTAATTTCTCAGTAGCAGTAGACAATGGAGAAACAAACATAATATTTTTATTATTTTTTTCTTTTATTTTTTTGCTTTTTAGGACCTCACCTGCAACATATGGAAGTTCCCAGGCTAGGGGTCGAATTGGAGCTGCAGCTGGTGGCCTACACACCAGCCACAGCAACTCGGGATCTGAGCCACATCTGTGATCTACACCACAGCTCACGGCAACACTGGATCCTTAACCCACTGAGCGCGGCCAGGGATCAAATCCCTATCCTCATGGATACCAGTTGGATTTGTTTCTGCTGAGTCGCAATGGAAACTCAGAGAAAGGAACATAATAAAGTCAACTATAACTGTTTAAAGTTCAAGGTGATAAACTGAGGATGGTGCCAGGATCAGGAAGGGTGTGGAATGTGCAGATTAAAGATGGGGACGCATGAGAGGGTCACAAAGCTTGTCCCAGGCCTCTTTTGCAGGGATGGGGAGTGAGCAACAGAAGCAAGGAGATCCCACTCTTGGACAGTTGGTGTTTAAGTCCCCAAATGCTGTTGAAGGAGGCGTGTACTTAATGATCCCCATTAAGGGGAAAGAAAGAAGAAGAGTCATGCAGGGTAGAAGGCATCTGCTTTATGTTGAGTAATTCAGAAGGTTGTTACTCTTCCTACAGTGCTGGTGAGCAAGGCCCCCGCTGAGTTTCCGTATCAACTTCCTGCTGAGTTTCTCTATCAAGCTCTGCAGTGAGAACACCAAAGTTGAAGGAGCAGGCGAAGAAGAGAGGTTAAGATTCCTAAATAAGATGTAAACATGGACGACTGATGCAAACCTCAAGGGCTTACTGTAAAGACTGAATGAGAGAATGGTTGTGAAAATACATGTGCTTCTCTCGCCAGCTGCTCAGCTGATAACAGAGATTAGGAGCCATGACTATTCTGATGGAAAGGGGCTGTTGAAGAGACCAGCTGGACCCTGGAGGGAATGCTCATAGCATCGTGGGAATGGGGACCTAGGGGTCACTGAGTGTGACTCCTATAGATAGTGGATAGTGTCCCTGTCTCTTCTACAAGAACAGTTTACAGGGATGTGCTCACTATGGATAGTGTCCCTGTGGGGAGATCCTGCTTCTACAAGAACAGTTTATAGGGATGCTCCAAAGATGACAGATGCCACTGCTGATACTCAGAGACAGAAAGATGACGGATGAAAACTAGCTCTCTCTTTTCAATTCTGAAAATTGGGAGTTCTTGTCATGGCTCAGCTGTGATGAACCCAACTAGTATGCATGAGGATGCAGGTTCGATTCCTGACCTCGCTCAATGGGTTAAAGATCTGGTATTACCATGAACTGTGGTGTGTAGGTCACAAATGCAGCTGAGATCCTGCATTGCTGTGGCTGTGGCATGGGCCAGCAGCTGCAGCTCCAACTGGGAATTTCCATATGCTAGCATGTGCAGCCCTAAAAAGACCAAAAAAAAAAAAAAAAAACTAATAAAAAAAGATTAAAAAAATCAATTCTGGAAATTGTTATGTCATGGAGCATTCTAACCAGGAAGTACTTAGAATCACTGATAATGCTAAATGTTGTCCTAAAATGGTTCTGGAATCATAGAGGCCAGTGGTTCTCCCTTTAGCACAATTCTTCCCCCCAGGGGACATTTGGCCGTGTCCGGAGACACTTTCAGTTGGCATATCTTAGAGGCTGCTATTGGCATCTAGCAGGCAGAGGCAAGGATGCTGTTAAAAATCCAGTAACACACAGGACGGCCACATGTAAGAAAGAATTATCAGCCTCAAAATGTTAACAGCACAAGTTCTGAAGAATGCTGGAATTGAGAGTCAGCTCTGTGACTTTTCCCAGGCTTGTGAGCCTCTCAGCCTTTCCTAGTCTGCAAAATGGGAATTAAAACAGGACCCATCTGACACTCTAGAAACACTGTCCTATTTCGACTCATTTCAGCCTCCATAGACCTGTGATTCAGGTGAAGCAGGTGTTTTGAAACTTTGTTACAAATAAAGAAACAGAAGCTCAGAAAATTAAGTGCCTTGCTCAGGATATAAAGCTAGTAAGTGGCAATGATAGGGTTAGGGAGAAATCTTGATTAGCAATCCCTGCTTTTCCCATTAGAAGTTTACAGACGATGCAGGGAAAACCGCACAGCTTTGGGGGACTTTTGATTTTCATTATCCCCTTAAGGAGCAAAGACATTTTCTTTTGCATCTCTGTGAATATGGACTCAAGGTAGAGAAAACTACACAAGAGTCTGAGCTGTGGGAGTTTGCTGGTGACTCAGTGGGTGAAGTCGCTGCTGTGGTACAGCACAAGACCTAGACCAAGAACTTTTGCATGCTGTGGGGACCGCCCCCCCAAAAAAAGAATCTGAGCTGATTAAAATAAATAATGCAAAATGGAGCACCCCTCATCAAAAAAGAAAGATTTTAGGAGTTTCTGTTGTGGCTCAGTGGTAATGAACCCAACTGGTATCCATGAGGACGTGGCTTTGATCCCTGATCTTGCTCAGTGCGTTAAGGACACAGCATTGCCATAAGCCGTGGTGTAGATCACAGACACGGCTTGGATCCCAAGTTGCTGTGGCTGTGGTGTAAGCTGGCAGCTCCAGCTCCAATTCGACCCTTAGCCTGGGAGCCTCCATATGCTGTGGGTATGGCCCTAAAAAGCAAACAAACAAACAAAAAGAAATAAAGATTTTAAAATTTGATCTAACATGGCTCTTTCCCCCCATCTTTTATTTTTATAGTGCTGCCTGCCAAGTACACCGTGTGTTTTGCAGGACTTAATAACAAGAAACTGTAATCATCCTTGGGAAGAGGTACTGTAGCGTGCATTTTAGCTTTTTAAAATTTAAGACACTGTTGAGTTAACGTATTTCAAGGGCTGATTTTGTGTTCCTCAGCTTTTAATCCATGACAGGAAAAACTGCTTTCCCTAACTGCCATTTATTTTAAGAGAGGATAATTTTATTTTGTTCCACTATGCCGAGAAAAAAAAATCTCTGTATTTCATCTTTTTAGTTTTAGTCCCAAAAGTAAAAGTTTTAAAGCGTTTCAGAGTCTATGAGTACAGCTACAGCTTCAGGGTCTGTTGTTACACTTCCAGAATATATAGTTACAAAAGTATAAATAATTATTAGAAGCTGGGGAGGAAAAAGGGCTCTTTGGGGTTGGCTGTAAGGTTTTCAGCCTAACTGTTGCCTACACCTGAATTTGGACACTTAGGGATGGAAAGGCAGAGAGAGAGTGAAATGTCTAAAAATAACATCTCTGCTTTGAATCACCATCTAAAAACAATCTTCTTAAACTACAATAAACAGGGCCGAGCTGCTGTAATAGCTGACCAAATGTTAAGATTATAGTGCTTCCATACAGTTGCCTCCTAGGCTAAATACTTCTGAAGGTTCTTTTTATCCTAGTTAACAAAATTATACTATTACATTCTGTTCCTCAACATAGAGTTGGAATTTCAATCAGTAAAAAGACATGCTGTCAAGGCAGGCTGCACATGATAAAATTAGCATTAAAAATAAAGCTACATAAATGCTTTGAGGTGTGCTAAACAAGATAGATTAAACTCAAAAATACTGGGAAAATGTGAGTTTCATAATAGTGAAGGTCAGAAAAGTCTCTTTAGAATAAGTAGCATAGCCATACACATATGTTCCTTTTTTTTTTTTTGGTAGCAGGCAGCAACTTCCCAGACCAGAGATTGAACCCAGGCTGCAGTGTTGAAAGTGCCACAACCACCAGACTACCAGGTAACTCCTCACAAATGTTGCTTTTAAAGGATACTATAGACTTAAAAAAAATAAATATATAAAACTATGCCTTAAATACATATTTTTGTCTAGGTACAGTTCACGTTCAAAGTTAAGTTCTGTGAGTTCCTGTCATGGAGCAGTGGAAACGAATCCAACTAGGAACGATGTGGTTTCGGGTTCGATTCCTGGCCTTGCTTGGGTTAAGGATCCGGCATTGCTGTGAG
Source organism: Phacochoerus africanus (assembly GCF_016906955.1). NCBI lineage: Eukaryota > Metazoa > Chordata > Mammalia > Artiodactyla > Suidae > Phacochoerus > Phacochoerus africanus. Next base: position 83,273,846 of record NC_062545.1, on the reverse strand, counting down.
CTATGGTGTAGTTCATAGATGTGGCTCAGATCTGGCGTTGCTGTGGCTGTGGTGTAGGCTGGCAGCTGTAGCTCCAATTTGACCCCTAGCCTGGGAACCTCCATATCCTGCGAGTGCGACCCTGAAAAGACAAAAAGGCAGACAACAACAACAACAACAAAAAGTTATGTTCCGAGTTAAAAATCCCTTTATGGCATGGAAAAGAGCTTGTATTTTATATTACAAAATCCATTTTCGAGGGTCGAACTTCATTTGCAAAATACACACAATAAATGTAAGTATAAAAATAATAAAAGAAGATGACTTTTTCAAGCATTTATTACCTGCACTTGACATCTGAAATAATGATGCGGTTACAGAAAGTTTACTAACTTGCTAAATCAGCATCACTTAGGCCTGTGTTGATGATATCTGGCCTCAATGTTTTGAGCTGAATTAAGAGTATATGAGACTTTTCTCTCCCTGGGCTGGCAGGCCGGCTTCTTTCATTCAGTTCATTCAGTGATTAAGTGCCGTCTATGTGCCAGTGACTCACAGACCACTCTGAGAAGACATTCCCCCGTGACACCAACATGTGAGTGGGGGAGACAGTCAAGTAATGAGATGGTTTTAACAGGGTGGAAAAAGTTTAAGATGGATGCCTAACACCTACTTGGCAGGAAGAAAGACTATTCTGGGATTATGAAAGAAATTGAGACTTGGGAGGCAGTAGTCTGAATGAGCTAGTTATTACTCTAAACATCAATATTGTGTTGTCAAGGAGAGGCTGTAAAACCTGGTCTGGTCCAGGGTGGTAGACACTTTTTCCCACTAAAAGATGCTGGCTTTGCAAAATGACCCTGCTAGCAAACACACTGGAACAAAGGACCAAAGATGTGAGAAGCAATACAATGAGGAAGAAGATCCTGTCCCTCTAAAATGACAAGGATAGCGTGCACGCTTCCTTTGGGTCAGAGATTCTAGACGAAGCAAACACCAGTGTAGCTTCCCAATACCAACGTTTCATCATTAATTCTGGAAGACCCGTTATAGGAACAGAGCAAGTAAGATCAGTGTCTGTCAAGTGACTTAAACCTTTACCTTGTATTTTCTTTTCTTTTCTTTTTTTTTTTTTTGGTCTTTTTGCCATTTCTTGGGCCGCTTCCTGTGGCATATGGGGGTTCCCAGGCTAGGGGTCTAATCGGAGCTGTAGCCGCTGGCCTATGCCAGAGCCACAGCAACGTGGGATCCGAGCCATGTCTGCGACCTACACCACAGCTCACGGCAACGCCAGATCCTTAACCCACTGAGCAAGGCCAGGGATCGAACCCACAACCTCATGGTTCCTAGTCGGATTCATTAACCGCTGAACCACGATGGGAACTCCCTACCTTGTATTTTCTTTAAGCCATGGATGGAGGCACTAGGATAATTTACAGACTGTGCGGCAAAAGCTTGTGATCTGGAGGAGTTCCTGTTGCAGCTCAGGGGAAATGAATCTGACTGGTATCCATGAGGATGCAGGTTTGATCCCTGGCCTCGCTCAGTGGGTCGGGGATCCTACGTTGCCATGGGCTGTGGTGTAGATCTCAGACGAGGCTCAGATCCTGTGTTGCTGTGGCTGTGGTATAGTCCAGCAACTGCAGCTCCGAAGCTCCAATTCAACCCCTAGCCTGGGAACTTCTGTATGCCATGGGTGCAGCCCTAAAAAGCCAAAAAAAAAAAAAAAACCCTCGTGATTTTCATCTACTGGCACCAGTGACAGAAGCACAGCTATGTTTTTCTAGCAACCGGCAGTAGATTATACCAGAAAAGAGAGGTGTGAGTGGAAGAAGGAGGACCTACGCCTCTTCCTCTCCAGCCGGAACTGAACACATGGACACATGCCTCAGTTTCTGGGTCTCGAGCCTATTCTTGAACCAAGCAGAAAATTCTAGATGTAAGCTTCTTAGCACTCCTTTTTGAGTGGAAGAAGGAGGACCCACGCCTCTTCCTCTCCAGCTGGGGCTGAATATGTGGACACACGTAGTAGTTTCTGGGTCTTCAGCCTGTTCTTCAACCAAGCAAGAAAGTTCTAGACATAAGCTTCTCAGCACTCCTTTCAGAGGAAGCAGGTTGTGGAAACACTGCTGGCGTTGGGTAGTGCTATTATAGCAGCACCACAGTGAGCAAGCCATCCTGATGCAATCGCCCAAGCTCCCAGTTATATAAGGCAAACCCAGGAACTTTGCTCACAATGGCAAACCCGTGGGGCAAGTGTTTATATGGCAACAGTCTTTAGGTGTTACATAAAAAATATATTTTCTGAAGCACAAAGCATATATGTTAAAGGAAATCATGTTATGATACCAATACAGGTGGGTATTAAACAATGTAGAATAAGACAGTGCTTCTGCAATAAATGTATTGTCACTCATAAATCAAAAGGTTCTTTTAATTTCTCATGCCTGTGGAATATGAGGGAACTTGGCAGAAAGGAACAGTGCACCACTGCAGCTCTGGACAGGAGTGATGTATTGAAAACCACCATCGACTGCTCTATGGGCAACATGCCTCTGCTTAAACAGGTTTATTAAAAAATGGAGTTACCAGAGCCCAGAAACAGAGTATTTTTCTGTAGCAGCAGTTCACTAAAATCCTTAGCAGCAAAAGCATTTTAATAAATAATACCTGAAGGCAGCCATGCTCACTCTGATCTATCCTGACACTGAGAAGCACGGGTGTTGAAGACAAGGTACCTGGGACATGAACACAGTTAGAAATTCCAGGACAGGACCTGCTATTTAGCACAGGGAACTCTACTCACTACTCTTCATAACCTGTATGAGAAAAGACTCTGAAAAAGAATGGATATGTGTATATCTATGATTGATTCACTTTGCTGTACACCTGAAATTAACACAACATTGTAAATCCACTATACTCCAATATAAAACAAAAATTAAATTGAAAAAAAGGGAATTAAAAAAAAATTCCAAGAGAGGACATGAACCCACATGGGGAACAAAACAGCTTTCCATAGCAGATAACAGGTTCCTGCCATCTAAAGAGATTTATTTCAGTGATGTTTAAAATTTTCTATTTTAGCTAAAAATATTAACATCTCTAATGGAGATGCAACCAAAGGAGAAATTTGCTTCACCCACATAAGAGACTTTGCAACCCATTGTCATGGATGGAGGAGGGGCCAATTTGCACATGGATCCCACTAGTCAACAGTGGACAAGTCCCTAGGAAACGCCTTGCAGGCAGTAACGAGATGCTATATTGAGTGGTCCTGGGCTTGGGGCCATTCAAGTGCATGAGTACAGAAGGAACTCTCCTTGACTAAGAGGAACAACACAAGGTGGTCTACCACAATTCTTAGGAAAAGGGCCAAGGACGGTCACAGCTGCCTCTGCAAACCGGCCAATTTTACCTCAGACCTGAAAAGCCTTATTTGCACTGGTGGGTATTTAACACGTTCTTTACTGTGATTACCAAAACTTAGAGCCATCGAGACCTGTATTGCTCCTTGTAATTTTCTGTTTTAATAACTCTATCAGTCACTGACAAAATTAGAAAACAGAAATGCATAGAAAGAGGAAAATCAGATTTCTACAACTCCATTCTTCAGAGATATTTACTGTTAACATTTTAGATAGATCTTTTTATATTTATTTTCTATGTAACTTGACATTTCTGTATATACTGTTTTGTAATATGTAGCTTCTTTTTAGCCTAATAATATATTGTGGTCATCTTCCCTTGACAGTGAATATTCTCCTATGACATTTTTCATGGCTGCGTTATATTCCCACTATTAAAAAGAAAAGGACAAATGCATAACTTATTCTACTAGAAAGCAAACCCAAGGGGTTTGGAGTGGGGGTAAGAGCTGGTAGGGGAGGGGAATGTCATTAATGGTTGGGCCAGAGAGCACTTGAGCATCATCTGGCCTGGGCTCTCAGGGAGTTGTCTCTGGACCAGCTTCATTGGCAGCATCTGGGAACCTGTTGGGCAATTTTTCCTGCTCCATCCTAGACCTGCTCAACCAGAAACTCTAGGGGCGGGGCCAGGCACAGAGTGTCTTTCAGGTTTTCCAGGGGACAGATTATGCTAGAGTTGGAGAGCATTTCACACAGCTGAGCAAACTTAGAGACAGTAATGGATGCATTTAAGTGACATAGTGAATTAGAGGAACGACTCAGACACAGGTTTTCTACCCCAGAGCCTTTGTCTCTGGCCAGTGCAAAGTGAAGATGCTGGTCTAGGGTGTGCAAAAAATCCTTTACAGAAACATGTTTTCTTTTAGAAGATGATAAAACAAGGAAAGCAGAAACAAATTACATCCAGACCACTCCTGATATTGATACAGGAAACTGGGCCCCACATCTACAAAAAGAGAGCGGAGTCCTTTTCATGAGTTACCTAGAGCCTGAAGGGGCCCAATCTCTCAAACAGACCCACTGTGTAAAGATAGACTATTAAGAGTTAAGTGAGTAATTTGGGGGAGGGGGTGCTGGGATAGAGGAGCTTCTATCAGAAGCTTCTTCTATGCTCTGATATAGTTTTCTTTTCTAAATCTAGTTATTCAACATGGATCTCTTTAGCAAAATTATTTGGTTAGTTTGGTTAAAGAAAACTATCACAGATTTGACTTCAAAAGAAGCTGGCAAAGAAAAATTCTCCCATACATTGCTGGGGATATGTCCATAAAATGGTATAGACACGCTAGAAAACAGTTGGGCAGTTTTATTTTTTTTTAATTTCTGGCCATGGAGTTCCCGTTGTGGCTCAGTGGGTTACAAACCCGACTAGTATCCATGAGGATGCAGGTTCAATCCCTAGGACATTGCTCAGTGGGTTAAGGATCTGGCATTGTTGTGAGCTGTGGTTCAGCTCACAGACATGGCTGGGATCCTGCGTTGTGTGGGCTGGTTATATAGGCCAGTAGCTGCAGCTCCAATTCGACCCCTAGCCTGGGAACTTCCATATGCCACAGTTGCAGCCCTAAAAAAACAATAAATAAATAAATGAACAAACAAATAAATAAATTTTTGGCCACACCCACAGCATGTGGAAGTTTGCAGGCCAGGGATCAAACCTGCACCACAACAGTGACTCGAGCCATTGCAATGACAACACTGGCTCCTTAACCCTCTGTGCCACAAGGAAACTCCCATTTTCTTCGATAACTGAACATGTAATTACTATATGTCCCAGCAGTTGCACTCTTGGACATTTATTCCAGAGAAATGAAAACATTACGCTCACACAAACATCTGGACATGAATGTTCATAACAGCATTATTTTAATAGCCCCAAACTGGATTCAGCCCAGATGAATATTCAGCAGTGGAACACCCACACCAGGGAATACTAACTCAGCAACAACAAGCAGTGGACTGTTGACACATTCAACAACTTGAAAGATTCTCCAGAGAATTACGCCAAGCTCAGAAGTGTAGTTCTGTATAGTTTTGTTGATATAGCACTTTCAAAATAACAAAATGTCACAAATATTGGACAAGGTGGTGGCGACCAGGGGTCAGGGATGGTGGGGAGGGGAGGGAGGGTGTGATGATAAAAGGGCAACAAGGGGATCCTTGTGCTGATGGACTGTTAAGTGTCTTTTTTTTTGTCTTTTTATATCACCCTCGGCATATGGAAGTTCCCAGGCTAGCAGTCCAATCAGAACTGTAGCCTCTGGCCTACGCCACAGCCACAGCAAGGTGGGATCCGAGCCACATCTGTGACCTACACCACAGCTCACAGCAACACTGGATCCTCAACCCAATGAGCGAGGCCAGGGACGGAACCTGCATCCTCACGGACACTGGTCAGGTTCGTTAACCACTAAGCCATGATGGGAACTCCTGTTTAGTGTCTCGATGGTGGTGGATGCACAAACATACACAGATATACAATTCCATAGAACTTCACACATTTGCACACGTGCAAAGGGGTACAAATAAAACCAGGGCAATCTGAGTAAGAAGGGAGGACCTACCATGTCATGTCAACAGCCTGGCACCGCAGCTTTATAAAACATTTACCTCTAGGGGAAACTGGGCCAAGTGTACACATGATCTTTCACACTCTTCCTTACAACTCTGAGTGATTCTACAATTATGTCAATAAACTGAAATAATATTTCAACTGAAATAATGCCACCATACTTTCTTTGCAAGTGACCTTGTTGCGCTTACTCCAATCAAGCTGCCTCTTGGGTACCTCTGAGATGCATTATTCAAAGTCTTGTTCAAGTTGATGTTTTGGTTAATATATCACTGCGATCCTATTTTCCTCAGTGGAATGACCCAATATGCTAGTAAGTTAATTTCGGAATGAGTCCTCCAGCAGGTGGCTACCGTGAAACATGGCTTGGGCTGACAGCCCAGCATTAAATGCTTAGGTTACACACAATAGCACTTTAAATCTTAGGTTATATTGGTGAAGTACTTCCTCTAAATAGTCCACTAAGCACATTTTTTTTTTTTGCTTTTTTATTGCCCTGGAGAGAATAAAAAGTAGGAAAAGATTTGGGCATTTTTTTAAAAACCCAAAGTGCTATTGGCAAAGTTTTTAGAAATACAAAAGGTACTTTACAAATATGCTTTTTTTCAGACTGAATATAATTGGATAAAAACTAATTTTAATCTTAAATGTAACAGTACCTTACGAAAGACTTGGGGAAATAAGAAAAAAGAAACATATGCTATAATACCCTAATATAGTTATCATTTGGGCCTATTTCCATATAGTTTTTTTTCTTTTTTAGGGCCGCAGCTGTGGCATATGGAGGTTCCCAGGCTAGGAGTCGAATCAGCGCTATGGCTGCAGGGCTATGCCAGTCACAGCAAGGCAGGATCTGAGCTGCATCTGCAACCTATATCACAGCTCACAGCAATGGAGGATCCTTAACCCACTGAGTGATGCCAGGGATTAAACCCGCATCCTCATGGATACTAGTTGGATTCACTGCCATTGCATCACAAAGGGAACTCCTTCCATATAAGATACATTTTTCCCATACTGATTATCACATGTGCATATGTTTTATACCACAAAACTTTTTTTTTTTTTTTAAGGGCTGCACCTGTGGCATATGGAAGTTCCCAGGCTAGGGGTCAAATTGGTGCTACAGCTGCTGGCCTATACCACAGCTCACGGCAATGTTGGATCCTTAAGTCACTGAGTGAGGCCAGGGATTGAACCCACATCCTCATGGATACCAGCTGGGTTTGTAACCCCTGAGCTACAACAGGAGTATTTTTATATCACAAACATTTTTAGGTACTGCTTAGAAAGTCTTTTTCTTATTTTAATAGCTGCAAAATAGTCCATCATAACTTAATCCATTTACGAGCTTAAGTTGTTCCCTGGTTTGTTAAGATCAAAAGTGATAATGAAATAATTATCATGTTCATGCATTTTTTCAATATTTTAGAATATTCCCTTAGGATAGAGTCCCCGAAATGGAATTGCTAGATTGAAAGGTATGAATATTAATATAATTTGATGCATATTTTTTCCAATGAGCTGTACCAACTGGTAATGCTACCAGCATCCGGTTTCTGTTTTTTTTTTAATTAGTGACAATTTAACGAAAGGAAATGTCTCAATGCTTTTTGTATTTAATTGCTATGAGTTTAAACATTCTCCCCAATGTTTGTTGGATAATTGTCTTTCTTGTAAATTGAATTCACAATTGTGAATTCGCGTCCTTTTTTATTTTCCTTAACCTACCAACAGGGGGGTTAATTTTTTTAGTAGTTTGTATAGGATCTTTAAGGAAATGCTAATATGTTTTTTTATGCAGTGAAGAAATTAAGTGCCAGTGCCAGAAATTAAGTGGTCTCATCTTACTAAATCCTTGCAAAATCCACTTGAATTCAACATTTCATTTAATTGTCCCTAAATTATAAATGAGGAATCAAAGTTCAGAGTTGAGTAACTTGCTCACTGTTATAGCTGTTGTAAGCTGGTAACAAGGCTGGGTCTGCAATCAGGTCTTTGTTTCTCAACCTAGTATTCATCCCATGAACAGAGTTCCCTTCCATCTAATTATGGCAGGAGATAATTGCTATAGTAACTTCAGTTGAAGAAAGAATCCATAATATTCCAATTTTAAGCCAGATTTAGTAGTAGTTGGAATGAAGCAGTCACTTTATTTTCTTATGAAGAAAGATTACTTCTTTGGGGTTAGACATAAGGAGGAGAAAGACAGAAGGGCAAATTAAAGCCCTTCCTGTAAAGAGAAAATCATTCTCTGATTAGAAGGGAAAGCTTCTGGTGAGTGAGGAAAGCCAACAGCATAGATGAGGAATTGGCCTGAAATCTCAGAAAGGAATTTTTATTTGTAAGTTCAGAAAGCAGGGTAAGTTACACTGGCACAGGTTAGCTATGACTTGGAATAATCAAATAACTCTTAAGGCCCAGTGACAAAGGGATCAAATTGTAACCAGATGCTTATTTTCTCTAGCTACCTCCTACTTAGACATTACTCTGAAAATATAATATTTAAAGACCCACACACTTCTAAAAAGGAAAGCATGCTAATGAATCCATTTTAAAATAAATACCATTATTTCATAAGGCTGTTATTTGGAGTTGCTGGAAATGAACAGGGCTCATAAAACTATAATGAATCTATCTATTTATTTATTTATTTTAAATTTTTTTATCTTTGGCTGTGCCTGCAGCATTCAGACATTCCTGGGCTGGGGATCAAACCCGTGCCACAGCTGTGACAATGCCAGATCCTTAATCCACTAAGCCACCAGGGAACTCCTTAATCTATTTATTTTGAAGGAGGAGCATGAGGATTTTAAAACTACAAAATAAAATTAAAATAAATACTTATGTAAGGGGGCACACTGAGGATAATAATTCTCAATTTTTTTTTTTTTTTTTGCTTTCTGCTTTAAGCCATATGGAAAGCAAAGAGGGGCTCTTGCAGACAGAACTGTCAGTGGAATGTTTCCAAGTCAAGAGCAGCTCAGGGTCTGGGAACAGAAAATGGCATGTCATCATTAAGGGCTCCCAGAGTTCAGAGCGGTAAGTTTTATACCTGCCATCTAAGCTCCACAAGAAGCCAGAGGAAATCAGGTGTAAACTCGGAAAGTGCAGCCAGGTGATGTCTAGCTGATATGGAAAGTCTGGAAAGCTGAAGCAGAGCATGTGCAACAGAGAGAAAGAGAAGCACCTGGGTGTGAGAAGGTGGTACTCCATATCCGGCTAGAAGCTGTGGCAGAGCAGAGGCAAGCTCTGGGCTAAGGGAAAGGTGAAATGAATCCCTCCCCTGACTCCTCTGAGCTGAGAGGCTCACCTCCCTCCAGTTCTGCCCACTGGTGGCTGTGGGGACTGGTGACAAAGGACATCAATGGCAGGCCCTGGAACTGACGAGGCCCTCAATAACTGGAAGAGATGATTATTATTATAACTACACATGAATGTTTCATGTGTTTGAAGTATTGTTACAGATGCATCTTCTGTGCTGTTCATGAATAAATTCATGCTTCTTTAATTATCTTTAAAGGAAGAAGTACGAATGGCTGATGGTGTATATCAAAACTCTGAGGCTTACATAAGGCTTTCTTTTGCTTTTACTACCTTATACCAATAATACCTACCAAGGACAGGTACTGAAACTGCAGACACTGCATCTGAAGAAAAAACTGCAAAGCTACAGTATTTGCAAAGAGAATAATGTAGATGGCTTAGTGTAAAATACAACCTGCTACCAGAAAAGTAACTTCCGAGCCCAGAGGCCATGGGGAGGATTGTATAGGGAGGGGTGTCTCTGAAGGTGTGTAACAGGCATCATCACTCTGAAGGGTCCAAACCAGCATATCCTTGGTTAGTGACACGAGTCATTCCATAGAAATTCCACTGACTAAGCCATGGGTCTTTAACACATGAGACAATTTTGGCTGAATTTACAATATACAGGCTTTTCCCAAATACATCCAACTTATCATGACATTGACTAGAAAGAACAGTCTATCATTCATTCATTAATCAGTGCGAATGGATGGATGGACCTAAATATGACCTATTATCATTCATTAATCATTCATTAATCAGTGTGAATGGATGAATGGACCTAAATATGACCCATAACCACTCAGTCATTAGTGTATTACAAGGTGGACTGGACTTCTCTGGCTACTCAGACATAGAACACTTGGAGATGACCAATGCTCAACTACATTTTGTTGGGAAATAGCAGCAACCTTTAAAATCAGCTAAATGCCTTAAAATGCTGGCTTCTAGGGTTTACTGGGAGTTCCCTCGGCCAGTTATCTTTCTGCTGAAGTGCAAGTTCTATGAGATGACGTCACTGATGGAGCAAAGAACTTGCATCCTTCCATTCAAGTCACCGCCAGGACAATTAATAGCTCAAGGAAGCTTCCTGGCTTAGGAAGACGAGCACATCTATTTCCCAGGGGCAACAGGGAAATACATCTATTTACCAGGCCCCACCTTAGTTTCTTTGCCCATCCGTAAAGGGTTGTATGAGATGCTGCAACGTCAGTGACTGGCCCCAAGGCAGCAATCTCATCCCTACGCTGGTGACCTGGGAAGCTCTTTCAGCCCAGAAGCTTCCCTCCACCTACCTAAATGGGTCTGAAATTATGACTGGTTGAGCTGCGAAATTAATATTAAATATCAATGGGTCCTTGACAACAAACTGCAAAATAATGCCTTCAGTACTAAAAAAGTTCTGATTTGAGATGTGGAAACATAAATTCTGATTGGTGCAGAGTAAGGACTGGAAAGCCATGAGAGGAAAAAAAGAACCACTACATTTCGATGGGAAATGGAGAAAGTTTTGAAATTCATCTATTGTTTTAGGTGTCTTTAACTCACTTAAATTGCTGGAAGGCTGTGAGCATAAACAAGTATTCCACTGAGTCCTCTGTGTTCTCAGAACTATTCCATTTGGTATATTTAAAGATAAGGTCTATAAGCACTTTTGAAAAATGTTCTCTATTTTTCACTGATTCGGGGATAAAACAATTTCTCTTCAAAAAATATTTTAAAAAAGTTCTCCAAATTTTCTCTGAAATCATCTTTCTAAGGTATGAGAAAATGGAAAAGGATAGTGGACTGGGTTGGGAGTCCCTCAGTCATGGTTTCGGAATAACCCAGAGCCTGTATGAGCAAAGTGTACACAATCTCATTCCTTTCTCAAGAGCCCTAGGTTCACAATATTAGTATGATGCTAATAAACAAATGTGGAGAGAAAATTGCTGGAGAGAGATTAGAAAAGTGGGTTTCTGCTTTTCATTCTCACGAACTTATGAACAAATCCCTCAAGACGGGGCTCCTCTTTGTAATGTATAAAAATATTGAACCACCATGTTATATGCCTGAAACTAATATTATAAGTCAATTACATTTATTTTTTTTTCCTTTTTTTTCAGGGCTGCACCCACGGCATATGGAAGTTCCCAGGCTCGAATCAGAACTGTAGCCGCCAACCTACCCCACAGCCACAGAAATGTGGGGTCCGAGCCATGTCTGTGACCTACATCACAGCTCATGGTAACAATGGATCCTTAACCCACTGAGTGAGGCCAGGGATTGAATCCGCATCCTCATGGACATCAGGCAGATTCGTGTCTGCTGAGACATGACAGGAGTCCCCAATTAAATTTCAATTGAAAAAAAAAAAAAAAAGGACAGGGCTCCTCACTCAAGTCCCATCACCCATCATTCCCAGTGGTCATCTTTTTCTGTTCAAACTTCTGCCAGTTTCCAATAATCTGCAGGGCGTTTAGCTGTTTTTTGTTTGTTTTTAACTTCTGAAAGTTTTCAAATATTAACATATTCCCTAGTAAAGAGAAGAGTATAATAAATCCACAATATTACCCAGAAACAATAATTACCAACTCATGGCCATTCTGTTTCATCCAAAACACTGCCACAGAACTCTTCTGAAGCAAATCCCAGACTGACTGTTTTGTATATTATTCAGTATGTATCTCTAAAAGAGAAGGGCTGGTGGAAAAATCAAACCACAATGCCATGATCATATCCAAAATATTAATAATGCCTTAACATGATCAAATATCCATGCAGTGACCGAGTTTCCCCAAGTAGCTCATATAATTTTTTAACAGCTGGTGTTTGTTCAAATCATGTGTCTTTTCTTTTAAATCCTAAGTTCCTCTTCTCTCTTTTTTTCCCTTTGATTTTCATGCTTTGAAGAAATCAGCTCCCTGTCACATTTTCCATTGCCTGGAATGTGACTGTTTGTAGTTTGTGTTTTTAGTGTCATTATAAACTTATGAATTTAAAATATATCAGAAATGCTTTAATCCACTGTAGTCATTATTCATATTAATGCTTACACCACCCCATCTTTGTCAGAGCAAAACCTCTTCAACTTGGAGCCTAAGTCCTGAGGACACGATCCTAGTGGTTCACAGGGGTTTTCTGTTTATTTGTTGGGAGGGTTGGTTGGTTTGCTTCCTAGTAGGATGGGATTAAACCTCATCTTCTTCCAGACATGGAATCAGCTGTCCTCCCAAGGAGCTTCGTTCCTTCAGTGGGGAGCAGTATTTGGAGAAAAGAACTGGAGATTATCTTACCAATTCGAAAGTGCTTTGGACATGTCACCTCAGTGTGCACATACACACACACGCTACCCTCTCTGGGTGCACCACATACTCTTTTCAAAGTGCCCTTGGACCTTATTCAGAAACCAGGTCCTCAACTACTCAGAGATAGACTTTTTTTTTAATGGCCTCACCTGCAGTACATGGAAGTTCCCAGGCTAGGGGTCAAATCGGAGCTGCAGCTGCTGGCCACAGCCATGGCAACACCGAATCCAAGCCCATCTATGACCTACGGTCTGTGGCAATGCCTGGTCCTTATCCCACTGAGCGAGGCCAGGGATCAAATCCACATCCTCACACAGACAAAGCTGGGTCCTTAACCCACTGAGCCACAACGGGAACTCCAGTTATGGACTTTTTTGTCTGGTTAGCTAAGGAAGACAGGTTAGAAAAGTACCACCTTAGCAACACAAATTATTCTGTTGACGAAAAACTAAAACCAAAGAAAGCTCATGAGTCCCTTCCTTTTCCACTGGAACTAAAAAGAAATAGCTGAGTTCTTGTTATTAGAACTTAGATGGAAAAAGGAATCTTTCTAGATAAAGAACTTAATTTTTTTTAATTAGGTAAAGAAATTCTGGTACAAGTAAAAGAAAAATACTTCCAGAGAAAGGCTCACCAAGAAACACCCTTGGGCATGGAATTATAAAGGTGACTCACTGCCTTGTATGGGGACAAGTCCCTGCTATTTGTCAAAGCTGTGGAAGGATGAGGGAGGCAGGGCCATTGTGCAGAGACTGAGGGTGCTGGAAGTCCAGCACCAAGAAAACAAGAGTACTTTTGTGTACTTGTCTGGCTAATGAGGAAGAGTATTTCTGACCTCACTAAAGGAAAGTATCCTCTAACCTCACAGTACATTTGGAACAGAGAAGAAAATAAAAAAAGAAGGGCATGCTTCCTAATAACTTTTTTTTTTAAGTCTTTTCGTCTTTTTTTAGGGCCTTACGTGTGGCATATGAAGGTGCCCAGGCTAGGGGTCCAATCGGTGCTGCAGCTGCCAGCCTACACCACAGCCACAGTAACACCAGATCCAAGCCACATCTGTGACCTACACCATAGCTCACAACAATACCAGATCCTTAACCCACTGAGCCAGGGATCGAACCCACAACCTCATGATTCCTAGTCGGATTCGTTTCCACTGCACCACGATGGGAACTCCCTAGTAATTTTTATTTAGGCCAAACTTAGCCAACCAAAGGTGTCCCAGTCCCCGAAGAGCAGCAGCAGGTTTCTGTAAAGTCTGAACCTATTTTTAGGGGTGGGGAATGGGGGTGGAGTGGGGACTCCTCCAAACCAACCATGAGATGTCACTCAACAAAAGGATGGAAGTGATCAAAAAGCACTTGAAAGAGTGCACAATATCACTGGTCATCAGGGAAATGCAAATGAATATCATAATGAGATACCCACTGGAATAGCTAAAATAAAAATGAATGGCAACACCAAATAATGATATTGATGATACAGAACAAGAGCAAGGCTCATTCACAGTTGCTGGGAGTATACAGTGGCAACCACTTTGCAGAAGTGCCTGGCACTTTATTATTAAACAGACATTGACCCTACAGCTCAGCAATTCCATTCCTAGGTATTTACTGAGAGAAATGAAAACAGGTCCACAAAATGACTTGACCAGACTATTGATAGCCACCTTATCAAAACGGCCCCAAATGAGAAACAACCCATGTGTCCATCAACAGCAGAATGTATTAACAAGCTGTGGTATATTCACACAATGGCCCACTATCCTGCAATAAAAGAAGAGACCACTGGTAAAAGCAACAAGGTGGATAAACTGCAAACACATCATGTTAAGTTAAAGAGACCAGACCTCCCCCCCCCCCGCAAAAAAAACTATACACTTTGTGATGTGATGTAAAGTCCAAATATAAAGCAAAAAAATAAATCTATGTCATTAGAAATGAGAGGCAGTGGTTTCAAGTGAGGGAGGGTTAATGAAAAGGCCTGGAGGAAACTTTCTGGAGGAATGGATTTAATCTATATCTTCTTTCTGGATGCTGGTTAAATGGGGTAGGTCAGTGGTTCTCAGCCAGGGAACACTTGGCAATGCCTGGAGGCACCTTTTTTTATTTCCTTTTCTGGCCGTCCCGCAGCATATGTAGTTCCCAGGCAAGGATCAGATCCTAGCTGCAGTTGCCTCCTGTGCTGCAGTTATGGTAAAGACAATTCTTCAAGCCACAATTTTGACTGCCATTCCCCAAAAGGGAATGCTACTGGCATCCAGTGGCCAGAGGCCAGGGATCAACAGGACAGCTCCCTACAACAAAGAATTATCTGGTCCAAAACATCCACAGTGCCAAGGCTGAGAAACCTAGTGTATATTCCATTGTCAAAGCCTATCCAACTGAACAATTAAAATCTGAACATGTTATTGACTGTTAATTAATTACCAAAAGAAAGAAAAACTCAATACTCTCTTGCCTCATCCCAAAGTATAGTTGGAGTTCCCATCGTGGCGCAGTGGTTAACAAATCCAACTAGGAACCATGAGATTGTGGGTTCGGTCCCTGCCCTTAGTCAGTGGGTTAAGGATCCGGTGTTGCTGTGAGCTGTGGTGTAGGTTGCAGACACGGCTCGGATCCCGTGTTGCTGTGGCTCTGGCGTAGGCCAGTGGCTACAGCTCCGATTCGAACCCTCGCCTGGGAACCTCCATATGCCATGGGAGCGGCCCAAAGAAATAGCAAAGATTAAAAAAAAAAAAGAACCAAAGTATAGTTGTGGGAGAAGACTGGGCAAAAAAAAAAAAAAATCGATATTTCAATGCTACGAGTTCAACTCCTCAATAAACACATTTCATATCCAAATCAGGCTCAATTAATATTGACGGAAATTATAAAATATCAGGGAAAACTTCCAGTTCTACATGTGAGGGGCTTGGCAGTTTCCACTCCATCCTAACAAGTGAAAACCTGAACAGACTGAAAAATCAGCAAGTCTTCTTGGATCCATAAGAGCGAGGAGGATGCACAGGGCAAACCAAGACTAAAGCAGAGATTTAGAAGCAGAACATGCCTTGGGAATCAGAGCTGTAATTGACAACCCTCTGGAGGCTCAGCTGGATCAAGTCAAGAGTTAAAGATAGTGGAGGATCCAGTCATAATGGGTCCTGCAATTTTGTGATATCTAGCTTCAGAGGGCTCTACCTGGGTTCTCACAGCAAATGTGGGAGAAAAATCACTGTGAGCTTCCAGCAAGCAAAGGGGGAAAAGGAATCATTGTGAAATAGGCCAAGGCACCCTGTTCTTAACAAGGCAGGTCTGCCCTTGGTGGCAACTAGTGAACCAGAACCTAACCTGCTGGGTATTACTAGAGCCTAACTGACTTGTGGGACGAGCCAACTCCAGCCCATTCCAGCCATCCTGTCCCACCTAAGGGGGGAGAAACAATTAAAACTTGACATAAAAAGGTCCAAAAAAAATTATGCTGGGGAAAGATGAATGAGGAGGTGTCAGAGGTCTCACCTCCATGACTTTCCTTTTGCACTCTTCCATCTCCCTTCTTCCACTGGCAGAACTCATACCTTGGGCTACTCCACTTACAGCTCCCTAAAGGAATGTAATTTGGGCCCCAGGGAATTTTTGTTTGTTTTTGGCCTGTGGCATGCAGAAGTTCCCAAGACAGGGATCGAATCTGGATCACTGCAGTGACTCAAGCCAGATCCTTAACCCACTGCACAAGCAGGGAGCTCCTGGCTTCTGGGAAATGCAGAAACAGACAATGCCACGGCACATGCTAAAGCAGTGTGGGAGTGGGGCTTGCCTGGCCCAAGCTGAAGGTGGGGGCCAGCCTAGGTCTCCCCTCAGCATCTGCTCACCGCCACCCCCAGACCCCACATGCTGCTCTGAGCTTGGGGACATCCAGTACGTGGCAGCCACGGGGAGTGGTGGGCATGGGGCTGGTGAGGACTTCCTTCTGTCTTCCAGATCAGGTGGCAAGCTGGAAACTAACTTCCACTGTTCTCTCTGAATCTCAGAGTAAAACTGGTACAAAGCAAAAAGTTGGTCATAAGTAAAAGAAAAAGGGATCAGGAAATGCAAGGCTGTGAACTAGTCTCTGGTACAGGTGCTAGGAACTCTGATGTTTGCAGAAAAGCAGCAACTCATGACTCAGGTTACTAAAGCTGAATTTCATAAACATTTTTTCCCTCAGGGGAATTGGAACTGTATATGATTAGCCTTCCTGCCAGCGAGTTTCATTCCCTTATGCTTACAGTGGCACCCAGAATACAATTTATGCTGAGCCTGGAGGCAGCCCTGAGTCAGCTTTTCCCATTACCTGTACACTGAAGCCATTCAAGAGAGAGATTATTCAGAACTGCCACTGGAGGAGATGCTCAGACCTCCTTCAACAGTTTGGCCTTCTCCCCAGACAAGAACTTCTCCCCAAAGTTTGAATCCACTGACTCAGGGAACAAGCACTCCTGTCTGTTCTCTTTCCCTTTGGGTGGGAGTAGCTGCTTCAGCCTTTGGGAGGGGCAAAGGAGAACTCCAGAGAGTTAGAAAACCTGCATCCCTCACTCAGTCTCTGGAGCCTCAAGTTGTCTCTAACCTTGGCCTTGATTCTCCAGGATAAGAGCTCTCTGAGTACTGAAGCCCATTAGCTGGATTCTTTTGGAAACCTGACAGCCTGGCACTGTGCATTTGTTCCTGCGGGCATATCTGCCGCAGAGTGGGGGAGAGACTGCATGCGGAGTTTACTCCACCCCACCCCCACACCGCCCAACTTTACTGTTTAAATGGCACAGGGTCTGGGAGTGGTTGGGGGTGGCCAAAAAAGGCACCTTACACACCTTTGTCACCATCTTCCAGGTGTTCACACAGTGTTACATCCATCATCAGCTCACCACTCGGACGGCTGATTCCTGGGAGCTACTTCGCAGGGTGGGATTCCAAAAAGAGACAGGGCACCGGTTGTTTTTAATCCCCACACTTTGCCTGCAACACAGCTCCATGGAAGGTTCCAGGACCCTTGCCCACGGACACTGAAGGGGGACCACAGGCCCCCTTTGCCCAATACAGCTTCACAGGCCTCAGAGGGGTTGAGACCCTCACTGCTCTTCCCAACCCTGAGAAGAGGGAACTATCAGCGGGTGGGGTCCCAGGGATTCCATGGTGATTTTGCTTCTGAACCAAGTTACTCATTGCAGTAACATTGTTTAAAGAGGCCAAGAATTAGAATGAGGTGATAACCGGAATTCCCATCGTGTCTCAGCACATTAAGAACCTGACAAGTATTCATGAAGATGTGGTTTGATCTCTGGCCTTGCTCAGTGGGTTAAGGATCCAGCTTTGCTGCAAGCTGCAGTGTAGACTGGAGATGGAGTTTGGATCCCAAGTTGCTGTGGCTGTGGCTATGGCCGGCAGCTGTAGCTCCGATTTGACCTCTAGCCTGGGAACTCCCATGTGCCACAGGCACAGCCCCAAAAAGAAAAAAAAGAATCAAGTGATCACCATTTTCATGATGAAAACACAAACTGAAAGACAACCTCAATCATCAAGTGATTTAAGATGTAGAAATTTAGGCTGGTGCTAACATTGACAACGTGAAGATGTTCCAGGTGTTTTTTCTGAACACTGAGGCATGGTTTGGATCTTAACAATGACCACAGCTTGCCAAGTTTCCAAGGGTTGGCTCTCCATGCATGTTTTGTGTCACCCTAGTCTAACTCAAAAGATCCAATCCTACGAGATCACCTATAATTAGAGAACAATGATGCATCCTTAGAAGACAAATATAGACACCAGAGGTGATGGCTCAGCAGTCTGAAAATAATTAATGCTTATCCTCACAAGGCCACCCACACCAAGATGCCTGGGAACAGTTCACTACCACCATGTCACAGAAGGATGGCAAAATCATTTTTCTTATCTGCAGAAGTAGGTCGCAGCAAGAGCATCTGGCAAAGAAACCAGAGATGGGGACACTCATGGGCTTTGGGACAGCATGTCTTCATTTGTCACCTCAGTGTCAGACTTTACCCCTGGTTCGCTGAACTTGCTAATCATCTCCCACCAGGGTAACAGGACCAGAAGGAAGCTTCTAAACGCAGTATTTGGGGACATGGCATGAAGCCCCACCACTAGGACCCTGCTGCTAAACTGAATGACCATAGCTCAAGCATTGCAGGCAGCCACTGAGTTTGGTTGTTGTTTATTTGCGAAGAAATGAAAGTAAAACCGATCATCGTAAACCAGCACACTGATCAGGAGTCTGAGCTGGGCGGCAGTGTAGACGCACAGAAGCTAAAGGTCATAGTGCTTCTCACAGTGACCTTTTAAACTCAGCATATGGCCCCCATGTGGGATACATTATTTCCGGTGAGACTGGTATTTAAAGGCAACCAGTTACATTTTGCACAAACAATTGTGAGGTGCATTTTACTGGTGCCACTATCTTCTGAATAATAGATGCCCCTCCCAGGGAGGAGGAAGAAGGTAGGAAAAAGAGGCAGACAGAGAGGGGGGAACCATGCCACTCATCATTTCTGTGTAATCTCAGGAAACAGCATGAGAAGGGCTGAGCTCCACCTGGCCTAAAGCTCTGACCTGTCAACCCTCAGAGAGGCTCAGCTACTTCCCATACCAGCAGCTTTCTCTGGCTAATGCCAGGTCCCCTGACCATCAGGTGCCTGGGTTTAGAGAGAGTGACACTGGATTTTTCCCCTGGGGAACCTATAAATTGTCTCCAGGATACCAGGCTTCTCTCCTAACCCCGTGCTCTTATTCACCTACTTTTTTTTTTTTTAATTGATGTATAGTTGAGGCACAATATTGTGTAAGGTGCAGGTATACCATCTAGTGATTCACAATTTTTAAAGGTTATACCCCATGCATAGTTAATTTAAAACACTGGCTATATCCCCTATGTACCATATAGTATATCCTTGCAGCTTATTTTATATAGAATCATTTGCAACTCTTATTTCCCCTCCTCCTATCTTGCCCCTTTGCCCCCTCCCCATTGGTAAGCACTAGTTTGTTCTCTACACCTGGGAGTCTGCTTCATTTTTCTTATATTCATTAGTTTGCTGTATTTTTACCCACCTTTTAAAGGAATGTGCTCTGAGGTTCTGGTAAGGGCTAGAACCCATTCTTTGGCTCCAGTTCAGAATTACTCACTTGGTCCAGTCCTTCCTCCCATTTCCCTCAAATATACTAAAAAGCTTTCTGCTGTCCTTTTATTCCCCCTTACTTTCTTCTTGCTCAGAGCAATGCTATTTCATTTTTCACAGAATATGATTTTCTGAGCTTGCTTTATCATTTTTACCCCTCTCAGTGTCATTAATGACCTTCGAGCGTAGTGAGTTATTCTATGCTTTTTCCTTCCACATTCATCCTTATTTTCCCCCATTTCAGCACTGAAGGACAATTGTGCAATGAGTAAATTGTAAAGTTGTGTCACTGTTCCCTAGGGACAATCTTCTTCCTTGAGCTATTAAGTTGGAAAATGGCTTTTTAAAAAAACATCAAGGTTTTGTCACAGAGCAGGTGCAATCATTACAATGGAAAATTAGTCCTTTTTTCCAATGAAAGTGGTGCAATACTTACTTGTAACTGCACAAAGGGATTTAGGAAATAGAATATAAAAAAACCTATCAAGAGCTTCAGAGAGTTATGTACAAAGTTATACGATATTTTGTTCCAGCAGTATAGACAATAAAGCCATACTGGTGTTGAGTGCCAGAGTTTTGCTTTCTGGATTCACTATCGAAAAATTAGTTCATTTAAATGTTGGAGAATGATCTGCTTTTCCTTCATGCACGGATCCATGGAGCCTCTGTTCTCCATATCCACTGGGTTCTGCCAATATGTTAGGCAGAGTGATGAAGTAAAACAAAAACCAAAAGAAAAAATATCCTTTCTATCCTGAAAAACATGTCAACAGTTATCTTCCATTCTAGGCCAGCCACTCACTTCAAAAATTATCTCATAAATTGTATTTACTTGCAGAAAAAGAGGAGGTGCAGTAATAATAAACCTGCC
The DNA here is from genome assembly GCF_016906955.1 of Phacochoerus africanus. NCBI lineage: Eukaryota > Metazoa > Chordata > Mammalia > Artiodactyla > Suidae > Phacochoerus > Phacochoerus africanus. The sequence goes on along the minus strand of NC_062545.1, from coordinate 83,253,250 downwards.
TGCAGGCAGATTCACTAAGGCAGATGTGGTTTTACAGCACTCTGTAAAACCCGTGACTGCTTCACTAGTTATTAACTGGCAGCTCAGTGGGCTTGGACCACTGTGAGCAGGGGCGGGAAGTGGGGGCAGGAACCCAGTCTTGGATTCTTGCCCTGTGGTTTGCTGCTTGTCTGGCTCTGACTTGGCCTCCCTGAGCCTCAGTGTTCTCCTGTGGAAAACAGGGCTAGCTGTATTGGTCCCACTGAATGAGATAAAAATGACAAGGCTTCTATCACTGTGCCTGTCACAAAGTTGATGTGCAATAAATTATAATTTTAGCAGCATCACTGTCACTATTGGAGTTTACAGCCTGGGAGATATGACTGCCCCAAACCAATGCATTCTTTTTTTTTTTTTTTTTCTCAGAAGGAGAAAGGGCTAATTTCAAGGAGGCTGAGGAGACGGAGGTTGAAGATTAGTGTATCCTGCGTCTTAGCCCTGCTCTCCTCTCTGAGCTGTGTGCCTTAATTCACCTGTGTTCCTCACAGCCTCGTTTCTCCACAGGCACCCCTCTACATGAGCACCCCTGGCACTGACCCTTAGCTGTCACCATCATCTTATCCTCTACAAAGCCCGAGCTTATTTAGAGAGAGCTTAACTCAGGGAAGTAGCCGACCACTTTATTTTTTGCTTTTTTATGACACCTGCGGCATATGGAAGTCCCAGGCTAGGAGTTGAATTGGAGCTGCAGCTGCTGGCCTACACCACAGCAACACAGGATCCGAGCTGCGTCTGCAACCTATAGCACAGCTCAAGGCGACACCAGATCCTTAATCCACTGAGCGAAGCCAGGGATCAAACTTGCATCCTCATGGATCCTACTTGGATTCATTTCCACTGTGCCATGACAGGAATTCCTGACCATTTTAAATGAATCCAAGAAAGGGAAGAAATCAATTTTCTTTTTATTTGCAGATAGAGAGGATGGAAATGTGTGGAAGAGGATAATAAGAAAGATAGTTGGACCAAGAGAAAAGAGACTTAATAATCCAAACTTAACAACAGAAACTGATTTTTAGTTGCAGAGAACTACTGATGTCATGGCTTTGCTTCAATTTGGCTCACAGCATTACAGAACACCAGAGCTGGAGGAGAGCTCAAAACCGATTCAGGCAAATCCCACCTTTTCTTTTTCTATTCTTTCCTCTTCTTCTTCTTTTCTTTTCTTTTTTCTATATTTTTTATTTTTTTGCTGCGCTCATGGCATGTGGAAGTTCCCTGGACAAGGAATGAACCTGGGCCACAGCAGTGACAACATGGAACCCTTAACCCACTAAGCCATCAGGGAACTCCCCATCATTTTAGAGATAGAGAAACTGAGGCCCAAAGAGGTCTTATACGACTCGCTGAAGGCAACCCAGCGAATTGCTGCTGACCTTAGTAGGTCTTTAGGTTTCTTACCATTTCACTCCAAAGAGAATTTACAATGACTTGGATGTAGTACGTTTAGGTGGTTGATGTTATCGTATTTTGTCTCTGCTTATTTGCTGCTATTGTTTATATTTAGCATGAAAAAGATGTAGTCTGACTTGACATGTCTGGACTGGTGGGATTAACTCTGTGCCTGGTGGTGCTGGGGGCTTGGAGCAGTGTGGTTTTACTTTCTACCTGCTTCCTAAATTCATGTTCTGCTCAATTTGCTGAAGGAAAGGAAAGGCTTCTGTTTCTGGGGAGTTGAGAGACTGAAAACCACTGTTAGAACATTTCCTATAAGATACTACTCAGCCATAAAAAAGAACAAAATAATGCCATTTGCAGCAACATGGATGGAACTAGAGACTCTCATTCTAAGTGAAGTAAGTCAGAAAGACAAAGACAAATACCATAAGATATCACTTATATCTGGAATATAATATACAGCAGAAATGAATCTTTCCACAGAAAAGAAATGCATGGACTTGGAGAACAGACTTGTGGTTGCCAAGGGGGAGGGGGAGAAAGTGGGATGGACCAGGAGTCTGGGGTTAATAGACATAAACTGTTGCATTTGGAGTGGATAAGCAATGAGATCCTGCTGTATAGCACAGGGAATTATATCTAGTCACTTGCGATGGAACATGATGGAAGATGATGTGAGAAAAAAATGTATATATATATATATATATGTGTGACTAGGTCACTTTGCTGTACAGTATCAAATTGACAGAACACGGTAACCAGCTATAATGGAGAAAATAAAAATCATTTTTAAAAAAAAGAACATCGGGAGTTCCCGTCGTAGTGCAGTGGTTAACGAATCCGACTAGGAACCATGAGGTTGCGGGTTCGGTCCCTGCCCTTGCTCAGTGGGTTAACGATCCGGCATTGCCGTGAGCTGTGGTGTAGGTTGCAGACGCAGCTCAGATCCCGCGTTGCTGTGGCTCTGGCGTAGGCTGGTGGCTACAGCTCCGATTAGACCCCTAGCCTGGGAACCTCCATATGCCGAGGGAGCGGCCCAAGAAATGGCAAAAAGACAAAAAAAAAAAAAAAAAGAACATCCCCTATAAAATCTCAACACAGGTGTGAGGCCCTTTCCATTAAAAAAAATAAATAATTTCCAGCTTTCTGCCAAGAGCCCCTTCTCTTGTCTCTGTTGCTGTTCTATTACTTCTCTGTTTAACAATCAAGGTGACAGATACCTCTTGCCTTCCTGGCATTTTCGTGAGTGCCTGCTGGTGGCAAGAAAATAAGGGCCAGGCATTGGAAGTGGCTAGAAAAAAGAGCTGAGGTCCATCTTGTCTCATTCTGAGTGGGTAATGGAAAGTCCTTTTTCTGACTCTCTGGCATCTCACAGGATGACTTCCTCCCAAAGGCCTAGGTGCTGCTACAGCCGTATCACAAACCCTGAGTGGACTGCCTACCTTTTTCTTTTATATCACCCAAAAAATGCCCTCCCCTCCATTTTTCTCTGACAGCAGAGTTGAGGGCATATATTTAGAAATAAGGGGTTTTAAGCTTCATAGAATGTTTGATAACTTGGGGAAAAAATGAGAACTAGCAAAAAGCAATAAAGCTTGGAAAGCAATATATTTGGTCATTTTCACCCCAAATTGGAACTTCAGGCCCTGAAGACACAAGGCTAAATAATGTTGTTTGTGTTGCATGAACCTTTAGCTATAATATGGCAGAAGTCGATTACAGGAGATCTCTCTCTCTCTCACACACACACACACACAAAATTTAAACATTAGCAACAGCTAGCAGGAATATTTTGGCAAGCAATCACTCTTACTGATTCAGTTATAAACATCAGGATCTGGGCCTGTTGGGGTTTGTCCGAAATTCGAGTACAAATATATGACTTCCAAAATAAGTATCATACTGAAAAATGACCACCCCAGAAGATATTTTTACATCTCAAGTGTGATGCTTCTCTTCTGCCTTCTCATGTGTTGTTGATGGGGGCTCAGAGAGCCCATGGGTTGGAGGGATAGTTAGTAATCAGGTGGTTCTCTTTCCCTTTCCTGTTCTCCACAAGTCTAACTGCTTCTACTTGTCCATATGTCCCTCCCCCTAGATCTGGAATTTTCAAAGAAATTCTCTCATTGAATAGTTGGGCTGACACCCAGCACTGTCCTGTGTGGCCAACTGGCAACTTACATTATACAAGCATAAGATGATGGTCCTGTGTTCAAGGAATTCATGATCTTGCTGGAAACCTTGTAACTACATTTACGCAGCTGTCAGTCATACTAAGTGATGGCAGTCAGAGCAGAAAGCGATGAAAACACAGGGGTTGGAGTTCCCTTCATGGCTCAGTGGTTAACTAACCCAGCTAGTATCCATGAGGACACGGGTTCAATCCCTGGCCTCATTCAGTGGGTTAAGGATCTGGCATTGCTGTGAGCTGTGGGATAGGTCACAGATGCAGCTTGGATCTGGCGTTGCTGTGGCTGTGGTGTAGGCTGGCAGCTGCAGCTCCAATTCGACCCCTAGCCTGAGAACCTCCATATGCCAAAGGTGTAGCCCTAAAAAAGCAAAAAAAAAAAAAAAAAAGGGTAAGCCAAAAAATTTTCTTTCCTGAATCTTACTGTCACAAGGGAATCCTTCACAAATCTGAGTTTTTCTGCTATATTTATATGCATGACTCTCTGTGAAAGTATGAGGTTTTTAAAGTCACTTTACAAATGAGAACGTGATACTCTCAGGCATTGGGAAAGACACCAGGGTTCACTGTATGAAAAGTTCAAAGAAAGACCAAAGCATTTTCTGGAACAGATTCCTCATCTAGTTTAGATAAGGTACATTGGAAACATAAGGTTGGGTGTAACAGGATGACTTAATGAGATACAAACCAGCATATTCTCTGCTGCTATGGATTCATTCACAAAAGAATGAAAAAAAAAAAAAATAGTTCCCACTCTCTTTCCCTCCCGTCAAGCACAGAAAGGGCAGAAAGACCTTAGTGAGCTTGACTCCTGGCTTTCCTTACTCCTTCAGGTGAGAGCTTCCAGAGGCAAGGGAAGTGGGCCAGCCCACAGGGGAAAAGTAAAATGCTTGAGATGCAGGTCAGGTGACTTGAAGATCCACAGCTGAGGTCCCATAGCAGCAGTGTGGGGCTCAATGACTAGCCTGGCACAGGGGGAGTCAAAACCCAGGGAAACCCTTTTCCTGGATTGGGGCAAAGAATGTGTTCTCAGAAATCCTGATTTTCGTAGATTGATAAAAACTGGTTACTTTAAGAGTATGGTGGCGGGGGGAAATGTATACATGTAAGAGGAACTTGGTCCCCATGCTGTACAGCAGAAAAAAATTAAAATAATAAAGCAAGAAAAAATAAATAAATTGCAGGGAAAAAAAAAGAGAATGAACTGACTGATTCCTTGAGGAGAGAGAAAACCTGCTTGAGAAAAACATGACACTGTAGTTTTAACATCTATCCCCAAACTGGCAAACAGGAACCAATGTCACAGACACAAAAAGACTTGCTACCTGATAAAACAGTACTGCCAACATCACCATATGAAATTTCTAAGAAAAGTCTCATTTTCCAAGTCTGATTTCTAACATGAAGGCTCAAGTGGAAAAAAAAAAAAAGATATAAATGTTTAAAAAACACTTTCATAGAGAGATGTACTATATATTAACACCATTACCAAATACCACACAGTTGGCTGAAGTTATGGGAGAGGAATATTTGCGATAAATTATGGAACAAAGGGGATTCACATCTAGCAATTAATCTGTAAAGTCCTTGGCCAAACTTTCCCTTCTCATCCAGGCTGACAAATGTGGTTTGGGATTTGACAACCAGAAAATCCTTGAGAGGTATTCTAAGAGTAATTTTTCTCCTGAGGAGGAGGCAAAGTAGTAAAGAAGGCAAGGTAAACTGCCTTCATTATTCCTTTGATATGCTTATCCTTTTAATACGGTAACAACAGGCTGATCTGCAACAGCACAATTTAAATGGAAATTTAAGCTATATTACACATTTTGCTGCCTTTAAAAATAGCAATGCACCAAGCCTAAAAAGATTTCATCAGACAGAGTTTAACCTTTTCCTGATGATCCAAGGTCAACATTATGAATTACCTTTTAGTTCTGTGGTCCTGGGCAAGTCACGAGCAACCTCCTTAAGCGTCAGCATCATCTTATGTGAAAAACAGTATTTCTCTCAGAGAATAGTCATGGCGGATGAAATGAGACTGTCCCTGTAAAGCACTTAGCATAGAGCCCTTTGCATTATTAAAGGACCCAAAATGGTAGCTTCTTTTAACACATTTTCCTGCTCTTGACTATGACCTAGAAAGTTAGGTTGACCTATGAGTGTAACATCAAAAGTTACCACATAGGATTTTAAAACTTTAACAACTTGTCTGTTAGGAAAACAAAAGCTCCAAGTGCCTTATTTCTAACATGGTAGACTTGATCTCAGAAGAAGCTCTCTCAGTATAAAAGACTAAAAATGCTGAAAAAACATTTTTTTAAAATCTTTAGAGCACAGAGATGAATTGTCAGGAGAAGAACTGAGAATCCTGCACCTTTTGTTAAGCCAGGGCTGGAGAAAAAGGTCTTTGCTCATCCCTAAAGGTTTAGACTAGAGTGTGAACTTTACCCTGAAATGCTGGGGGTCAGAGGGCCAGCCTGGGGCTCTGCAAAATAGGAGGTTGGACCAGAGACCCCTGCCCCTTTCCACAGTGAATGAACTGGGGGAAAAAAAATTTATATTCTGGAGGCAGTGGGTGAGGCTACTTGCCTCCCTGGGCCTTGACTCAGAGTCTGGCATGGAAGCAGAGATAAAGGTAGCCCTGAGAATTTCCGACCACGAGTCCACACGAGGGCTTTCATTTCACCCTATTTCCAGGGCCTCACAAATAATCCTCTCTGCAGGAACATACTTCCTATCCAGCCCTCATACCAGGTTCCAGGTTCCCACCCAGGAACTTCCATAGATACAGTTCCAAGGAGAGTATGACCTTGCCAGCACACAGTTACCCAAACATGAGGATCTCAACAGAAACAAGGCACAGAATCGGACCTGAAAAGCTATAGGGATTTTAGTTATGGGAGTATATAGAATAAGTATGTTTAAAGAAATAAGAGAAGTATCCAAGTACGCCTAAGGAACATGAGATGCTCAAAACTCATAGGCGAATGTGAAAAAGAACCAAACAGCATTTCTGGAAATGAAAAATAAAAAAACTGATAGCAGAAAGCCAATGGATAAGGCAATATGAGACTAGATATCACTGAAGATTAGCAATTAAGACTAAGTAATAGTTGTAGCAGACACAAAAGGTATATTCTGAACAACTTTTATCAAAATTCTGAAAATGCAGATGAAATGCACAAATACCTGGAACAATGCAAATTATTGAAAGTGATTTAGGAAGAAACAGAAAGCCTGAATCACGTTAAACCTTTAGCTCTGCTGAATCAGCAGTTAAATTTTTTTCTAACTTAGAAAACACCAGGTCCAGACAGTTTTACAAATGAGTTTTACCAAAGAGGTAATTTCAATCTTATTATAAAGTCTTCCAGAAACAGAAAAACTCTCTCCAAGTCATTTTATGAGCCTATCAAAACCCTGACACTAAAAACCCACAAAGACAGTAGAAAAGAGGAAAATAAGGGAGTTCCTGTCGTGGCGCAGTGGAAATGAATCCGAGAATCTGACTGGGAACCTCGAGGTTGTGGGTTCGATCCCTGGCCTTGCTCAGTGGGTTAAGGATCTGCCGTGGGCTGTGGTGTAGGTCACAGATGAAGCTTAGATCCTGCGTTGCTGTGGCTGTGGTGTAGGCTGGCAGCTGTAGCTCCAATTAGACCCCTAGCCTGGGAACCTCCATATGCCACGAGTGTGGCCCTAAAAAGCAAAAAGACCAAAAAAAAGGGAAAATGATAAGGTTGTCTCAATCTTGAACTTAAATGAAGACCCTAAATAAAACCTAAATAAAATATGAGCAAACTTATAGATCATGACCAAGCTGAGCATAACTCAAGAATAAGTTTAAATAACCCCTGAAAATTATTTCAGGTAATTCACTATATTAATAGATTACATTCAGGAAAAAAAGTGTGTGCGACAGAAACCTAGAGTCAATGTAAAAAAATAAATTAAGCTTTGTACTACTCTTTGTAGGCTAATTACACCCTCATTGCATACCTGGTAATTTTAAACAGGTAAAGCAGTGAAAAGAGGCTAATTTCTTTCTTAAGCAGAAACATGCATATGCAAAAGAAGCAAATAAAGAAAAGCCAAGGGAAAAAACAAACTTAAAAGTCCAAAAACAGCTGTGGCTAAACACACTTCTCTCATTTGTTCAAAAACATTTACTACATGTCTCTATTATAAAACGCCTCTACTATATAAAGAGACATTGTACAGAATTCCTGTTGTGGCTCAGTAGATTAAGGACATGAAGTTGTTTCTGTGAGGATGAAGGTTTGATCGCTGGCCTTGCTCAGTGGGTTAAGGATCCGGCGTTGCTGTAGCTGTGGCGTAGGCTTCAGCGGCAGCTCCAATTTGACCCCTGACCTGAGAATTTCCATGTGCCACAGGTATGGCCACTAAAAAAAAGACACTGTACTTGACAAGATGCACAGTAATAAAACCAAAAACATACATACGGCCTTTTTCTTGAAGAGTTTACAACTACTAATTGATAAAACAAAACACTCTGACGGAAAAGGAAACTGATATGAACTTTCTGGACAGTATGTTGACAAAATGTATCAAAATGAAACATATTAAAAATATTCATAACCCTTGACTTCAGAGATGATTAGAGAGATTTGGCTAAGGCTTACAGATAAGAATCATTTCTGAAAAACAATTTGATTTTTTGTACAAACAGTTGAATTTATTTTTTTCTGAAAACTGCCGCATAAGCTTCATTTGTTCAGTCTCTAGTATCACAGATTCAAAACACAGTGTTTTGCCTCTCAGTTCAATTCTATAACTTGAAAAGTGATCAGGCAATTTGTAAACAATTAATTACCATTTATAGAATATGTTTTAAAAATCCTTGCCCAGAAGGATACTAGCTTAATTTTTAAAATCACCAGATCTTTGCATTAACTGAAAAAAGCACATATATTTCATTTTTATTTATTTATTTATTTATTTATTTATTTTGGTCTTTTTGCCTTTTCTAGGGCCACTTCCCACGGCATATGGAGGTTCCCAGGCTAGGGGTCTAATCAGAGCTGTAGACGCTGGCCTACACCAGAGCCACAGTAACGTGGGATCCAAGCCGCGTCTGAGACCTACACCACAGCTCATGGCAACGCCGGATCCTTAACCCACTGAGCAAGGCCAGGGATCTTACCCAAACCTCATGGTTCCTAGTCGGATTCGTTAACCACTGAGCCACGAAGGGAACTCCAATTTTATTTTATTCTGGGTTTTAAAATGCTATCACTTGTTTCCTTTAAATAATTTCCATCCATTATTCAACTATCCAATTTAGGGCAGAATGTAGAAATTTCATTGTATTTAATATGGATGCTAGTCAGATTCATTTCCATTGAGTGACGAAAGGAACTCCATTAAATATTATCCTTGTCTTGACTGAACATAAGAACTCTATAGGATCACTGGTCCAAAAAGATAAGATGTGGAATCTCATCTTTACTAGCCATCACCTGCTATGTCTAAATGAGGCCATTCAGAATGAGTCCCATCAGCCATGAGGTGGATGTACATGGCCCCACAGACCAATTTACTGTCCACCGTCATTAAGGGCAGTGAACTGACAATCTGTAACCTGTCTTAAACATTGTTCAAACAGAGCCATCCTCCAAACGTGGTCCTCCATTTCAAAGTTGGCTTCAAGTCGTTTATATGCCAGCAGTATGCATTAGTAAAAATTCCAAAGAAACCTGGACCTCTCTCAAAGCTGTATCTATGGTACTTGTTAAGGTTGCAACCTTATTAATGAAATTTGGATGGAATATATATATGCACATGATGGAGATGTTAGCTAATATCCTTCGCTCAGCATCAATGGTATCGATTTGTATGGTCTCTCCCTTCTTGGCTTTGATGACATCTCCTGTTTCATGGGCTTATGCCTGGGTTTATATTCACAGAAAGGGCCAGACCTGTTACACTGAGTGCCAGGCTGAGCCCTGTGGCAGTCACAGTGGCTGGACAGACAGCAGTTCCCCTCACACTCTCCCCTCCCCCATGTCAGCCCTCATGAGGTCTATATCTGCAAACACCTGGATAAGATCACACTCAGGGTCAAAGGACATCCCCTTCCCACAAATCCCAGTGGATTTGCCCCTCTAGTGAATTTGCAAGAAGACCATAAGTTCATTACATCCTTTGCCCTCTCTTTTAAAAGGTCTAAGACTTAGGTGTGATCTGGACCTGAGCATTACTCTTAGCACTTTAGAGATACTTCTTGATTATTTCCAAACACATGGTAGGCATCATCTCATAGGCTGGTCTCCATCAAATAGGAGGCCCAGTTCTGCCCAGAAGCAAAGAGGACTTCTTTCTATCAGGCCCCCAGAACCCCACTTCCACGTAGCTGAGCAAATGTAAGAGGTTTGTTTCTCTTTCTGCTTCAGCTCCTCACATTCAAATAGACCAAGATGTTCCCCTTCCACTGCTAAGCATCCCCAGAGACCTTCCTCCATAGATGAGATCTCTGTCATGAAACTGCACTCCGTAGGAATAGCAATGCTGGTATTTTCTTTGCCTTCATTCTGGTTTTCCTGATCATTTGTTTCATCTGCCTTTTTGCCGAGGATAACCGGATGGTGGGCAAGTCAAGCTGCAGGCCACAAAAGGTTCGTGTTTTGCCTGCCTTCAGAGGTGGTTCGGAATTATTAAGTTTCTCTTGATGTTCCAGAAATCAGTTTATCAAATTTATCTCCTGTCCATGTAAACCTGGAGCTTCTTTTCCTTTGACACAGACTCCAAAAACGAGGCCCTTTGTCATGGCTGTGCTGGGGAGACCCTAGTCCCAAAGATGCTGTATGCCCAGGCCCAGACAGGGACTCTGTTTATCATCTCAAAAACTGGAAACAGCCTCAGGCTTCATACAAGTAATCATACAAATGAATATTACACAGCCATTAAATATGATGTTGGCAAACCACATTAATGGCCAGGGAAATTGTTCACACACAGGCACAAAAAAACATTAAGGGAACAAAGGATAATCAGCACTATCCATGGTGGAATAGATATTACAAATCATGATTCAAAATGATGGCAGCCAAATAACAAAATTATTAAAAGCCATAGGGTTTCAGATCCTCCCACTATCACTTACGAGTTTTGTGAACCTGAGCAACTTTTAAATTCTCTCTGGGATTCAGTTTGCTTAGGTAACAAAGGTAGCTAGTGACAGTTCATATGTTAGAAACTCTTGAAAAGACCCAATGAGTTAATATGCATAGAGTGCTTATGAGAGTGATGACCACACTGTAAACACTCAACATATATTAGCTATTATTATTACTAAATGATATGAGAAACTGTTTATGACTTAAATGAAGAAAGCAGGATTTAACGTTATGCACAATAAGATGCTAGTTTTGTAAAACTAACAGCCTTTTCTCCTGCCCCCCCAAACCCCCCACACCCCAGGTCTCTCCAGCATGCTTGCAGAGAAACCACTGCAAGAAAACACACCTAAAATTCTCACACTGAAGGATATGATTCAGGAACTTTATATTTCTTTCAAATTAGAGAGAAATGCATATTTTTTAAAAAGGACTCCTGTTTCTTCTCAGTGCTGGTGTGCTCATTTTTTTATTCACAGAGATCCAATTTAGGGACATAACTTTCAGGTTAGTAGGTAAGATAAGAGAATGATGACTAAAGGAAAACATATCAGGAATATCAGAATGATGTCTAAAGGAGAAATTGGCAGGCTCCCACATCATGGAGGAGAAAAGCAATTTCAATATTTCCACATAGAGAAATGGGTCAGCTTGTGATGACACTTAGGATAAAAGTCGGCACAGGGCTGGGGGTAAGGAAATTGAGTTTTTCCCCCACTCTAGTTTTAATTTGCTTAGGTTTTGTGTCTATAGCCTACCAAAGTCAAGATGTCCTGTACACAGGGTCAAACATCAGAATGATAAGGTCAAGTAACACAGACATGTCCGAAAACAAATCCTACTTTAAAAATAAAATACATGATTTGAAGAAGGACTAATAAACCAAAGTCACCTTTCTTTTCATTTGGATATATTTTTGTCATTATGAGTCAATCTACTTAAATAAAAATGTCCCTGGAGTGCTGCTATATTTTTTGCCTGCCTAGCACCTTTTGAACACCTTTGAAATACTTGAGAAATCTCCTTTTTTCTTAGCCCTACTTCCCTAAGTCAGAAGCCAGAAAACTTGTTTCCACAGTCTTCTCTGAAGCCTAAAGGAGGAAATCCCGGCTTGCTTTACCCAAGACTTTTCCGACATTTTTCAGTTCATTTTACTGTGACTTCTAAACCTGAAGGTAGAAAGGGAGTGGAAACCAAGTAACAAGTGACCAAGAATGCAAAATTTGGTCAGATGCTAAATGGATTCTGGACACCACACACACAAATGACTTTCTTTTGTAAGCCAATTGTTACCAACCCCAAAAAGCAAAACAAGTCTACAAACCTCTCCGGCACATCTGAAAACACTATTAATGAAGTATCATAAAGAGCAGAGGAAGAGGAAGAGGAAATAATATGAATCTTTAAAAATACAGTTCAACTATATCCTGATTTCTGTAATCAGCTCTATACTGCAAATTACCACTTCATCATAGTAAATTTGCAAATGTATTGGGAAGCTTAAAAAGATCTTTTAACACCTGTTTTAGGGACACCAACCACCTTCTATTAGCCCCTCTGCACATTTAGAAAACAAGATTCATTTACCAAGTCTGCTTAAATTTTAAAACAGGAATGCATTCAGTGATCATTTTATTTTGCAGAGTAGAAAGAAGCACAAGGGAGCTTCTAAATGTTGGCTCTCATTATACTTCCAATTATTTCAATTATTTCAGATTATGCATGAGGCAATTTCCCCTCTGATAAAATGCTGTATAAAGATATCCATGGGAATCCAAACAGCAGCAGCCTTTGTACATATGGTAAATTATGTTCTTGGGGGGAAAAACTGTAAGTTAGGTGATGTAATACAAATTTCATTTTCCTATGGAAATACTATTCTAACAAAGACTGGAGTAACTAAACATATCCCAATTTTATATATGTAACTACACACACCATATTTAATTGACTCCGGAATTATTTCAAACATAACCCCAAAAAACCAAGATGACAACCAAAATAATAAAGCTATGCCAAGTAGGATTCCTGCTTGATTTTATGATAAAAATCAGAGGTTAAAGAAAGAAATCTTTGGAGTTCCCATCGTGGCTCAGTGGTTAACAAATACAACTAGGAATCATGAGGTTTCAGGTTCGGTCCCTGGCCTTGCTCAGTGGGTTGAGGATCCTGCGTTGCTGTGGCTGTAGGGTAGGTGGCTACAGCTCCGAATAGACCCCCAGCCTGGGAACCTCCATATGCTGCAGGTGCGGCTCTAGGAAAGACCAAAAAAAAGAGGACTTTCTACTTTGTAGGTGTGGCTTTTCAATAGCCCTGTCTGTCCTGCATCACCCTGAGCCTAAGCCCATCTGATGGAGGTAAACTCTCTCCTAATAGGACTGCCTGCGCATCATGGAACTAAGTTTTTTTGGGGGGAAAGGGCCGCTTTAACGCTTTTTGAGAAAATGTCACTTTTGCTAGGCTTCTTTATAACTAAACAACTAGATATGGGCTTTCTATAACTAAACGCCAGAAGATTTCTGATTTCCACCGCCTCAACACCACCAGCTCTACTTTGAACCTCAATATTAAGGCATGGATGTCTTTAAGATGAAGATAACCAGCATTTCCTTCATCAGCATTTTCTATCCATTTGCCCATCCCTCAAAGTATGAATTTATACTATCAACAAGCTTTGAAGCTTTGAAATAAATGGTGGCCAAACTCAAAACCAATTAATTATTGTGTATATATTAAACCTTGCCACCTCACCTTCAAGGCTTATGTTATCTTCCATATTATAGTGATAAAGTGAACTACAATTGGTGCGATGACTTCTTTTTTATTTTAATTTTGAAAAATTGAAGTACAGTTAATTTATAATGTATTAATTTCTGGTATATAGCAAAGTGATTCTGTTATACACATATCTTCTTCTTCCTTACAGTTTGTTACAAGGTATTGAATATTGGTCCCTGTGCCATACAATAGGACCTTACTGTTTATCTACTTTAAATATAGTTGTGGGTTTCTCTCTTCTCCTCTGCTTTCCGTTTTGGTGACCATAAGTTTCTTTTCTATACGTCTGTTCCTATTTAGTAAATTCATCTGTGTCATATTTTGGATTCCAAAATAAATGGTATCATATGATATTTGTCTTTCTCTAACTTACTTCACTTAGTGTGATAATCTCTAAGTTCAACCATGTTGCTGCAAATGCCATTATTTCAGTCTTGTTTATCGCTGAGTAATAAACCCATTGTATATGTATGCACCATATCTTCTTTATCCATTCATCTGTTGATGAACATTTAGGTTGCTTCCATGTCTTGGCTATTGTGAATAGTGCCGCTATGAATACAGGGGTGCATGTATCTTTTAAAAATGTTTTTCTCCTGATGTATGCCAGAAGTGGGATTGCTGGATATAGAGCAACTCTGTTTTTAGTTTTTTCTAAGTGGCTGCAACCATTCACATTCCCACCAACAGTGTAGGAGGGTTCCCTTTCTCCACACTCTCTCCAGCATTTACTGTTTGTAGAGTTTTTGATGCTGACCATTCTGGCCGGTGTGAAGTGGTACCTCACTGTAGTTTTGATTTGCATTTCTCTAGTAATTAGTGATGTTGAGCATCTTTTCATGTGCTTATTGGCCATCTGTATGTCTTCTTTGGAGAATGTCTATTTAGGTCTTCTGTTCATTTTTCAACTGGGTTGTTTATTTTTTGTCACTGAGTTGTATGAGCTATTTGAGTATTTTGGAAATTAACCCCTTGTTGGTATGTGATGGCTTCCTGGTTTGTACCCCTGCTGCCTCCTGGTCCTAACCTCAGATGGAGTCTGGCTGCCCTGTAACACTTCTCTCCCCTAGTTGGTATCAGGATGTTCCCTTCTTAGGGCTTAAAGGACAAGCCTTGGTCTAGCCTCCCACCTTGCATAGAATATCTTTACTTTCATTTTTCAGTATTCCACTGAAACTTTAAACTTTAAAACTTTAAACTACGGTGAGGTACCACTTCACACCGGCCAGAATGGTCAGCATCAAACCAGGGGGCAGCAGGGGTACAAATGAGGAAGCCATCACATACCAACAAGGGGTTAATTTCCAAAATACTCAAATAGCTCATACAACTCAGTGACAAAAAATAAACAACCCAGTTGAAAACTTTAAAACTTTTTTTTGTATCTTGAAATAAATTCAGACTGAGAGAGAAGTTGCCAAAAACAAGTACCAAGCACTCCCATATGTCCCTAATATTAACATCTTATAAAACCACAGGACAATTACCCAAACCAGGAAATTAACATATGTACAACACTTAGAAAACTACAGACCTTATTCGATTTCACCAGTTTTTCCACCATTGTTTTTCCTTGGTTACATTTAGATCCCTAATTCATTTGAAGTTTATTCTTATGTGTGGTGTGCGATATGGATCTAATTTTACCTTTTTTCCATATAGCAACCCAATTGTTCATGGCAGCATTATTCACAATAGCTAAAACATAGAGACAACCAAAATATCCATTAACTGCTGAATGGATAAATAAAATGCGGTATAGCCATACAATGGAATATTATTCATCAATAAAAAGGAAGGAAGTATTGGTACAGGCTGCAACATGAATGAACCTTCAAAACAAGGCATTAAGTGAAAGAAGTCAGTCACAGAAAGACCATGCTGTCATTATTTCTAGAAACCCTATAATGTCAATATATATGACCCTTTCACCCAGGAGTTGTTTAATAAGAGAATTTTTTTTAAAGACCAGGTATAATGGCCTTCCTCTTTTTTGTTTTTGTTAGTAAACTGTGACTTTTAGCATCAAAGAGTGACCTTCTTTGTCATATTTAATGCTCTGGGGCTTACACTGTATGTTGTCTTATATCAGTACCACTTTTCCTTTCCATTTACATAGTACACTTTTGTGCATCATTTTAGCTAGATTTCTGATATAGAACATACACTTGGGTTTTAAACTATGAACCAAATTATACATCTTTTTCTTTTAACAGGTAAATAAAGCACATTCACACTTATTGTTATGCCTGATGTGTTTAAGACACGAATTTATCATATTTCATAACACATAACTTTAAAAAAATTTCCTATTTCTTTCCCCATAAGAAATGTACATTGACATTTAAGAAAGTTTCTAATTTTTGTTCTAGTGTTTACCTTTGTAATTAATTTTTTTTTTTTTTTTTGATTTTAGGCCTGCACCTGTGGCATATTCACAGGCTAGGGGTCAAATCGGAGCTGTAGCTGCTGGCCTACATCACAGCCACAGCAACATGAGACCTGAGTTGTATCTGTGACCTACACCACAGCTCATGGCAACGCTGGATCCTTAACCCACTGAGCAAGGCCAGGAATCGAACCTGCATCCTCATGGATACTAGTCAGGTTCATTACTGCTGAGCCGCAATGGGAACTCCCCGTAATTATACTTTTAAAACGTCCTATATTTAACTAGCTACCATCTGGAGGGTATTCTTTATCACCTTTCCTTTTAGCGGAGGGTATTCTTTATCACCCACTTGTTTCCTGGACAACAGTGAGTTTTTTCTATTTTCATTTTTCCTTACCCCTTTACCCCTTCTCCTCCTATTTTTTAGTTACATTCTATCTCCTTTGAACATTACATGCCATTTATGCATCAGTCTTCTAACATCATGCCCATCACTGTTCTAATCTAATACGCACATCTTTATATTTTTAAATGTCATCATCAGTGGCAGTCCCA
The DNA here is from genome assembly GCF_016906955.1 of Phacochoerus africanus. Taxonomy (NCBI): domain Eukaryota; kingdom Metazoa; phylum Chordata; class Mammalia; order Artiodactyla; family Suidae; genus Phacochoerus; species Phacochoerus africanus. Next base: position 83,236,767 of record NC_062545.1, on the reverse strand, counting down.
TGCTGAATTTTTCTCAGCCATTACCTGAGAATCCTCTAGTATAGAGATTAACATGCTTTTCCTACAGAGGACCAGAGAGTAAAGACTTGCTTTGTGGCCATATGATTCCCTGGCGAAATTCAACCCTTCCAGCACAGCACAGAAGCAGCCACAGATAATATGCAAACGAATGACCATGGCTGTGTTCCAATAAAACTTTATTTACAAAAACAGGTGGCAGGCCATAGTTTGCTGACCTCTGCTCTGGTACATTCTTTAAGAGGGGTTAAGCGCAGGATTCATTTTTGTATAGTCAAAACTGTTTCAGCATTGCCTAAATATCTGAAGGACAGCTTGGCTGCATATAAAATGCTTTATTCACACTTTCTTGCATGGAAGTAATTTTTCAGTTTTGTTTTTTAAATGCTGCCCCATTGCTGCTTTTAGTTTTTTGGGTTTTTTTTTTTTTGGTAGATTTTTAGGTCTGATGGTCGTCTCATTATTTTGCCTTTGTAAGCTGTTTGACCACTGGGTCTAGAGAACTTGAAGATTTTATCTTTCTTTTTGAAATCTAATAGTTCTAGTATGATTTATTTAGTTCCAAAGTTGATTACTCTAGGTTAATTTCCCCAAGTACCTAGTGAACCCTGTCAATGTGTAGTTCAGATATTTTCCTATTTGTGGAAAGTTTTCACAGGTGTGTGGACTCAGGTTTTTTTTCTATTTCTGAAATTATTTTAAAATTTTAGTTTTAAATATTAGCTCTGGGAGTTCCTGCTGTGGCTCAGCGGAAACTAATCCGACTAGGAACCATGAGGTTTCGGGTTCTATCCCTGACCTCGCTAAGTGGGTTAAGGATCCAGTGTTGCCTGAGCTGTGGTGTAGGTCCCAGACTCGTAGGATCCTGCGTTGCTGTGGCTGTGGCGTAGGCCGGCAGCAACAGCTCCGATTAGACCCCTAGCCTGGGAATCTCCTTATGCTGTGGAGACAAAAGACAAAATAAATAAATAAATAAAGTATTAGCTCTGTACCATAAAAAATTTTAATAACCCTTTCTTTGCCTCTTTTATTCCCAATATATTCTCCTGGACCTGAAGGATGGCAGGATATGCCACACAAAAATATGACACTTTGGCATAAAGATTATTTTCAGTTAAAGACATCTGAAAAATAGCAAATGTAAGAAAAAACTTACTCTGACTTTCCTTCTTTTTCTAAAAAGCAAGAGAGGAAATTCCTATGTGAAAGATGTCTTGACTGAACCAGAAGGAAAGTAACATTCTTATCATCAAAGAAGTTGAGACTGAAAGAATTCTATACCAACAGACCCCATTGAAGTACTATCTTCCTTTAGCCTCTCTACATAGTTTAGTTACTTTCCCACAATTACTTCTCTCTGTTCAACCTACTATCAAAGCACATGCAAGTTTGCCCTTTCTTTGGGTCTCCATTCCTTATGAGAGCTCTTACCCCATGTACAATTTATATAAATTTGTATGCTTTTCTCTTGATAATCTGTTTTATGTTAGTTTAATTCTCAGGTTTAACTGAAAAACCCCAATAGGGTAGAGGGAAAGTCTGACTCCCTTTCAGATTTTTTTTTTTAACGTCTTTCTTCATGTCATTTTCATTTTCCCATTTTTCTTCAAACCCCCTTATTTTCACTTGGGTGCTTTAATTCTTTGTTTCTGAAATAATGCTGTCTTTTCTTGCCATTTCTCTCTTGAGTTCAATTAACTTCTGCTTTATTTCTTCTGAGTTTTGTCCATTTTGCATTTCTGATTTAGGGTGGTTTTTCACATCCTCAAGCGCTTGTGTGAGACTCCTGAATTCTGTTTGGAGTGTGAACTTACAATTTTTTTTGCTTTATGGGGAGAATTTTCCTCAATTGATGTTTGTGATTTTTTGCTTTCTGTAGAATTTCTCTACTGAATTTACTTTCCTTTTGATCATTTTTATGAGATCAAAAAATTTTATAAAAAGCTTTATAAAATTCCTGTTTTAAAAGGTGCCCGTTTCTGTCAGTCTAGCCAAGCCTAAGGAGATTTAGTGGGGTCTTTTGTTGGAATGTCCCAGTTATGGGAAAGAGTTGCAAGTCCTCTGTGTGACTCTCTTTTGTCCTATGGAACCCTAAATTTCCCTTTTCTTTTCTCCTTTATCCTCTAATTCCTAAAGAGAACTTTTTTTTCCCCCTTTCTCTCTCCTCCAGAAGCTAGACTTTTGGAAGAGTGCTTGGTTAAATGATGCCTAGCCTTGTAAGTCATGCTTGCCCCCTTAAATCCTGTGTCTAAATGGTGCACTTGGTCCTTCCGGTATGGAATCTGGCCCTTTAAATCACACGTCTTTTAAAATCCCTTCCCTAAACTCCATGCCCTGATCTCTTGGCTATTTTTTTGAGCATTTAAAATTTATTCTGGGTTTAAGCTGGCTAGTGGGCATTCCAAATCACTCTTGGGTACCTTTGCTGGCCTCTCCTGTCTTCTTTGCAGTTTTAAGTCTGCTTTTGCTCATCCAAAGCCTTGTGGCAGAGTGGAGATGGGCAAAAGCAAAGGAATTGAGCACTGGATGCTATGATTTTTTTTTTCTTTTCAGTAAACAGTCATTTTGCAGTTTTGGCATTCTCTTTGAGTGATGCTAAAGGTGTGGTTTTATGTAGACTTTTCATAGTTGAGAACTTGTTTCACAATTGTTTTTCACTTTGGGAGACTGATTACTACCTAGCTCTCATTATTTTCTGCTAACTGGAAATGTGCAGGGAGCATTTTTTTTTTTTGTCTTTCTGTCTTTTTAGGGCTGCACCTGTGGCATATAGAGGTGCCCAGGCCAGGGGTCTAATCAGAGCTGTAGCCGCCAGCCTACGCCACAGCCACAGCAATGTAGAATCCAAGCCATGTCTGCAACCTACACCACAGCTCACGGCAATGCCAGATCCTTGACCCACCGAGCGAGGCCAGGGATCAAACCCACAACCTCATGGCTCCTAGTTGGATTTGTTTCCGCTGTGCCACGCTGGGAACTCCAGGGGGAGCATTTTTAGACTGGGGGTATTCAAAGAATGTAGAAAGAAAGGGATAGAGGATTTTCAGTGAAATGGTCAGTTAAAGGAGAAAAACAGGGCTCTAGCTCATTGTTGTCAAGACTAGCAACAGCAAAAAGGAAACCTTCAATTTTGTAACCAGGGTCAAACTCAGGCTGTAGATTCTCTGGTTGGTTCGCTACACCTGACAATGCAGTTTTGAGGGGGTTTTTGTGTGTGGTGAGGAGGAGGGAAGGACATGAACAAAATGGTTTATGAAACTGATAAAAAGCATCATCTTCCATCATCTTCACAGTAACAAGCAACTGAAAGATGAAATTTATATACCCAGAGCAAGTTTAATTTAAATGGGTTTTTAAAAGCACCTAAATATGAGATAGCAAGTTGTGTTTTGGAAATCATCACTGGGTTGAAAAGGTAACAATAAAGTTAAGAAAAAAAATCCAGTGAATGGTTGAAACTAGCTTTACTGTCATTAAAAGCAATTTCCTTTCCATTTCACACAACTCTAAAAATAAAAACAAAGCCACAATCCATTTGCCTAGAGAAAGCACTCAGTAATTTGTGACATGAATTACTGACAACACTTAGTAGACCACCTAAAATGTGGGGATGTTTAATTCTATTATCACCTAAGGTATTTCATTCTCTCACCACACCACTCACCCACCCTGAAAGATTGGACTCCAAAGCTACAGAGTAGTAGTAAAATGTGATACTAATTACAGTCATTATAAAAATGGTCACACCTTGCCTTTATTATTTACAAAATGCTTTCACACAGAAAAGGTAGTTGTTATTCTCCTTCTATTGATGATGGATGAAACATAAAGTGAGGAAATTCCAAATCATAGCTACACTCGACAACTTAAGCACTTCCTCGGACCAAAAGCACTAAGAGGGGAGTCAGAGCAGAAGTGAGGGATATGACAGGGCTGAAGTCAAGGTCAAACTTGAGGGCAGAGTAATGTTCATGAGAAGAGATCCAAGAACGTGGCTGCTGACGCCCCCTATAGGTGACAACTCACATGGACTCTGGATGTGCAAAAATGGTGAGAGGCCATGCTTCCTGCTGGCTGCACGGGGGACCTGCAGGAAGCCCAGGATCAGCACAAAGACACCATTCTGGACTCGGTGCTGGACGAGATGGGCTAAGCAGCTAAAAGCACCAGGCTGCAGGAAATTGTGGGAAACACGAAGGGGAGAAATGAGAAGTTACACAAGGTGAGACTACAAACCAACATTCTCAAACATGTGAAGAAATAGAACAGTGATTTAGCCACAATTGAACAATTGGACGACTAGGCAACTCTAGACAAAATTAAAATAACAGGACAAATGAAAAAGGCTTAAAAGCAGGTATGTTTAATAGCCTTGGAAAGATTTTTGAAAACTTGACATTATTTATAGAGAATAGACTGGTAGCTGCCAGGAGGAAGGAGGGCGGGGGTGGGGGACCACAAAATGGGTGAAAAGGGGTAAAAGAGCACAAATTTCCAGTTGTAAAATGTCCTGAGGATGTAAAGTACAGCATGGCGACTACAGTTAATAATATTGTATCATATGCTTGAAAGTTGCTAAGACAGTAGCAGATCTTGGAAATCTTTGTCACAAGAAAGAAAAATTGTGACTATGTACGGTGATGAATGTTAACTAGATTTATTGTGGTGATGACTTTTCAATATATGCAAATCAAATCACTATACTATACACCTGAAACTTATATAATGTTATATTCAGCTATACCTCAATTTAAAAAAACCTTGATATTTAGGAAATGAAAAAATATATCCACTGAACTGAAAGCCAATAGTTGGGATAAACACCAGAATGAGCAAACAATCTAGAAGTGAGGAATGTATCCTGAATGAACACACGCGCGCGCGCGCGTGCACACACACACACACACACACACACACACACACAAGAATGTTTAAGATATTTAAGGGACAAGGAGAATAGACTGAAAGCCTCCAATATAATATATGTCTAATAGGAGGACATCAGAAGGAAATGGGAGGGAGAGATAATGGAGATTTCACAAACAAAAGCTGGTGGTTTTTCAGGAATAATTAAAGACAGGAGCCCTCAGTTGCAGTTGTTTCAGAATACGATGTAGAGTACACTTTGAAAAATCCACACCTAGACATTTGTAAAGCTACAGTACATCAAGCATAAGGATAAAATCTTATTGACCAGTAGGAGAGAAGAGATGGATTCCATCTACAGAGGAACAGCAAATAATGTTACAACAGCTGTCTTACCAACAGATCTAGGTGGCAGAAGGCAATGAATGATAGACCTTTAAACTGAAAAGGTGTATGGAATTCTATAGCTCAATCAGCCATCATTCAAGAACAAAATGAAGACATTTCAGACAGACAGTCTAAGAGAGTTTACCATCCACAGACCATCTGTGAAAGGAATAATAAGGATATGGGATGTCAGAAAAAAATGAAAAGCATGACACTGACTATGTATATATACACAGAATATAATATAATAATTAGTAATTAATTTTTTAAGAGAAATAAAAACAGTAGATAATATGGGATGTCAGAAAAAAATAAAAAGCATGACACTGATATGTATATATGCGCTAAATATTATGACATAATATAATAATTATTCAATAACTTGTTTTTAAGTGAAATAAAAACAGTAGATCATAAAAATGGGGCAGATGTGCAGCATGGGAAAGGAGTGTGCTTAATAGGTAGTTAAAATATGGTAAGGTTCCTGCCTCTTTCAAAGAGGTAAAGAGTATGAACAATTTTGATGTTACTAGAACACTTTATATATTTAAAAATTCTAAGGACAACCGCTAAAAGAAGAAACCTGCCAGGTACTGCTTCTAAGCTAGCAGAAAAGAGATTTTTTTAAAGAGAGGAAAAAACTATCAAGACAACGGAGCACAAGAAATAAGGAAAAAAGAAGAAAAGATCAAGTGTGACAACCAAAAAACATATACCCCACACCCCCCATACACAGACCTTCGTCCACTGTCTTATCAATCACAATAATATAAATTGATTTCAGTCACCTATTTAAAATAAAAATACCAAGAGCCATGCCTTCTGTTTGCAGTGCTCTGATTTCTGCTAAAATCATTAGTGTATTTGCGGGACTCAGTGCTGAAAGGCAGCTGACAGTTCAAATGGACAGTGTGTGCCCACCGCCTTTACAAATGGTTTTCAAGCTTAAGTTCAATGAGAAAGAAACAATAAGACTAACAGGAACAGAGTTGGAAACACTGGGATTGTGGACAAATGTAGTTGTTTATAAAGAACTTCCACTCTGCTCTAAAGAGACAGGAAAAGGCACTAACACTTAAACATTATTTGGCTGATTCTTTACTTGAACTTAGTCTGTGTTCTGCTACCATGGCTTTGGACAATACACCTCAATACACTTGAGGACAATACAATACATCCTCTTGTGTTCTCCAGATTAATCAGAACTGCCTTCAATTAGTACAAGCTAACTGCTGCTGCTCACTGCATGAGGCCCTTGCTGTCCCAGCATCGCTGCCCTGCGACTGTCCCTCCCACCTTATAACCCAGGAGGAAGCACGGGGTTGATCTCTAAGGGAGGTGCCAGCCATTCTTCCTTAGACTAATTTAATCCACAAGGTCTCACACTTCTGTGAATCCTTCAACTCCTGACACAGAGAAATCCATGGGTTCTTGAGCTGGAGGAACAAGAAACCTGGGGTCTCGGTGGGTGAGTGACTTGTGCCCTGTTGTACCAGGTGCAGGTACAGCAGCCAAGACCAGAACCCAGACCCCTCTCCCCCTCCCACCTCCACGTCAGGGCTTTTCCCCATGACATCGTACGTCAGCACTACGAGACCAATGACAAAAAGGACCTTCACTCTCGGTCCTCACAATCCCTCTGGCTTGGGCCCCCACACCTCCTGTTCTTAATCTTTTCTCCACTAGGTTCTCTGTAGAGGAACGGGCCAGATTCCCTCCATCCAGCATTCCCTTGAAGGTTGGCATCCTTCCCGGGCTGTGGTTCCCTGCCTGGAGCAAGAACAACTCCTTCGAACCACACAGTGGCTTCCTCCACAGAAGCAAGTGCAGTCATTGCCATCTTGAGACCATTCTGTTTCTAAAAGCAGACACAGATCTTTAGCCTCCTCTTTAAGGAAGTAAGACCCACCACCAGGAAGTCATTTGACTAAACATAGCCAGGCTTGGTGTGTAGGAAAGAACCACACTCTCCTCTTGTTGAGAGCGCTGGGCCAGGAGAGAGGCTCACATTTTAGAAAACCTTGGAGTAAGACAAAGGCAAATACAAAACCACTGGAAAACGCCTAAGCCACAAGATCAAGGATCCAGAGTGAGAAACAAAAGTGGAAAGTGAAGGCAGAGCAGAAGAGAGAAGCAGAGAAAGCGAAGCCTGTGCAGAGAACATTCTGGGTTTCTCCCCTTCCTCTTCTCTGATAACACAGCCTACCTGACAAGTTTTCTCTTTACCTGCCTCCAAAAGAAGGGGTGACCTGGGCTCTCAGGCAGCACCCTCATCCCATTGCTCCCAACACTTTTTTGTGGCTGGTAGGAAGCTCTTGGGACAGAGACTCCATCCTCTTGGTAAGCAGAAAACAAAACAAAACAAAACAAAACACCTCCTTTATGTGGCTCTATCTCTGTTTTTCTTCAGTTAAAGACTTTCGAGATGTTCAAAAGAAATAAGGACCTAGTCCCTTTAAGGAATAAAGTTGTATTATTCAGCCTGGGTGAATAAATTAGGAACAGCAGGGAATAGACAAAACGACCCTGTGTGCATCTATTTTCAAAGGAACTTTATAATTTAACTCCACCTCCTCATTGCACAGAAGAAGGAAACCTCCACAGGGGTTACCAGGCTAGGTCAGGGTCACGAGTCCAGTTGGTGGCAGATCTGAGACTGGACCTTGAGTGTCCTATGTCAGGGTGAGTGACTGACCTAGGACACTGGCCCTGCCACGAGGAGGAAAGGACACTGGGGCAGCAGAGCCCTGAAGAAGGCAGATACCGAGTTCACACTGAATGGCAGAAAGATGAGTACTGGTAATTATCAGCCGGATCCCGACTTCCAGTTGTGGCTCAGTGGAAACAAATCTGACCAGCAGCCATAAGGACACAGGTTCGATCCCTGGCCTCGTTCAGTGGGTTAAGGATCTGGCATTGCTGTAAGCTGTGGTGTAGGTCACAGATGTGGCTCAGATCTGGCACTGCTGTGGTTGTGGTGTAGGCCAGTGGCTATAGCTCCAATTGGACCCCAAGCCTGGGAACATTCATATGCCAAAGGTGCAGCCCTAAAAAGACGAGAGGAAAAAAAAAAAAAAAAAAAGCTGGATCCTTCCATGCCTCTGAGTGCAGAAAGGAAAGATGATGGCAGAAGGAAAAAAGAAGTGAAAGAAAAAAACTACCAACTTCATGACAATGATTCAGTTTACTTCATTCGTTAGGGACTGTGCTATGTGCAAATTAATAAGAAAAAGTGCACAAAAGAGGAAAATAAGCCAGTTGAGCTAATGACTAGGCATTCTGCATAAGTGAAAGATTCCCTTCCTCTGCACTCTCACTTTAACGGGAATATATTCCATTATCGTGTAAGTGTTTCTTACCTTGTTCTGGAAAATCTTTTTCAGAAACGCTTTGGACTTGGATGCTTGTTACAATGCAGATCTCAGGGCTCCCCTCCAGAGTTAGTGAATCAGAATCTCTGGGGCTCTCACTCAGAAATCGGAATTAAAAACCAGCTTCCCATGGATGCTGCTGACCTTTAAGAGCCAGAACCGGGAGTTCCTGTTGTGGCTCAGTGGTAACAAACCCAACTAGTATCCATGAGGATGCGGTTTTGATCCCTGTCCTCACTCAGCGGGTCAGAGATCCAGCGTTGCTGTGAGCTGTGGTGTAGGTCATAGATGTGGCTCGGATCCTGTGTTGCTGTGGTTGTGGTGTTGGCCTGCAGCTGCAGCTCCAATTTGACCCCTCGACTGGAACTTTCATATGCTGTAGGTGCAGACCTAAAAAGAAAAAAAAAGAAAAAAAGAACCAGGACCATCTGTAACTTGGTCATGGCAGAACTAACCAAACCCTGTCTGTCCCCCAGGCCTTTCCACGCCCATCCCAGAAGTACTGCTGTGCTAATGAAAAACATACCACTGTCTTCTGTCATGAGTATGGACTTTCCTTCAAAGTTAGGGGAAACAAAAGTTAACTTATTCAAAACAAGCAAACAAAACAAGACTGAATTATCGACTTTGTAGGCTCAGCCTCATCCTGCTTCTCTTCAGTAAGGCTAGCACCTGGGTACTCCAGCCCAACCAACCAAACTTGCCCACCACCTGGCAGCTCCTCAGAGGAGAGGCCTTACTCTGGGAGGCCCAGGAATCGTCCTGTGCTGCCTACAGGCCCAGCATCTTGGAAGGGGTGGATAGTTCTGAAGAGTAGGGCATGTAGCCAGGGGTGATAGTCAGGGGAGTAGCCTCCTGAAAAGCACATGTGGCAGCGAGTGGACCGTGAGTGGCTGGGAAACCTCCAGGCTCTCGACCTGGCCCCCCATGTTTTCTCTCAATGTGGCCGAACAGCAGAGTCCCATGTGAGAGGAGCCAGAGGATTTAGCCCAGAGGACTAGGGGAGCCTAAGGAGGCCTGCTTATTTCCCCACAGCACATAAACCCCCCTCAGGGCAGGAAGAGAAGGCAATATCCTTTTCACACCCAAGCTGCTGAGGCTAAGGAGAGGGACTGAAAACAGCCAGGGCAGTAACCACTGCCTCTGAGACTGGATCCCCAAGTGCCATGAGCAGGACTCAACTCCTGATGCCGTCGGCCCATTGAGGACAGAGGCATTGGCAGGAAAGAAAGAAGGCTGACCTGCCTGGGACCAAGGGTGCCTTCACACCCTCTCCAATCCCTGGGAGGCACACATGGACCACCACGAGGACTTCTAGCAAGGATTTGCCCATCTTGACACGGGTCTGTCTCCCTCTTGATTACATCACGGCAAGCCTGGGACATCAGGAAAGGTTCCCGGCTTCCCTCCCTCCATTCCCACCTAAGAGCAGGACCCCGTCTACAAAGTATAAGGTCCGCATGAGCCTTTGACAGTCTCTGGGAAGGCGCATGCCAGCAATGAAACAGAGAAAGCAGAACACTGCATAACAGAGTGCCAGCATCTTTGATGTGGACAATTTATATGAAAATACATTGTGTGTGTGTGTGTGTGTGTGTGTGTGTGTGTGTATACACACACACACAGACAGAGATACACTAACAAGAATTACTCTAAAATGTCAATACTGGTTATTCTCAGTGATTTTAATTCTCCTTATGTTTTCCTAAATTTTCCAACCTTTTACCGTCAAGTGACTATCTTTTTATAATCATTTTATAAAACATTACCTTAAAAGATAATAATGGTGGCTCAGCTTTGATCCTTAGCCTGGGAACTTCCGCATGCAGCAAAAAAAAAAAAAAAAAAAAAAAAAGACAATAATGGCTACAATTTACCTAGGCATGAACATGATATACGATAGACCAAGAAATTTATATGGTGTGATGTCTAAAAGTAGATAGGAAAAAAAGTGGTGTAGAGATTAAACTTTCTCTTCTCTGTTGTTACTCATCTGTAAAGTTCCCAGGCCTCTGAGGACCAATTTCTTGGAGCCTCTACAGATTGCATATAGCTAAAAAAAAAAAGTTTTGAAGTTTAAACCACAACTTCAAACTTCCATTACAATCAAAGCCTTTCACTTAAGATGCCAACTGTTGTCCAAATGACTAAACCAAATTTGTATGTGTTAATTTGTTTTCTTCCTTTCTCTCTCTCTCTCTCTTTTTTTTTTTTTTGCAATGTTCAGTTTCCTTTAATGACCCCCATTCTTCCTGAAGGGCAGGTGCAGGCAGCTAGGTGATGGCAAGAGATGTTCTCGTGAAGATCTTACCCTGATTGAAGGCTTCATGCACATGCTGGCAGGCCCCCTCCCAGGAAAAGTATTCTTGAACCAGCGTCTGGGTCTTCTCGCTGCCAGGATCCAGTTTCCACCATGTGTATGACTCATAGTCCACCTGCCAATCTGGACTCAGCGGAAAGGCAAGCTCCTGGCCTTGGAAGACCCAGACTCCAGAAATGGAGCTGCTGTTGTTGGTTCCAAAGAGAATGACAGTGGCAAAAACATTCTTCCTCAGCTTGTCCAATTGCTGGAACATTCTAGTGATAAGGTTGCAGCTCATGAAGGTCTGGTTGAGCTCTTCAGAGAAGCAGTACCTGGAGTATCACAAGGACCAGCCATCCTTATCAAAGTGCTCCCAGGAGTACAGCAGTGTCACAGAGAGTATGTCCTCATTGCAGTACTTGCGCTTAAATTTGTCCAACACAAAGGTGCTCTTGCACAGGTGGGCAAAGGGATCCTTGGCCTTGGGCTCAGAAGCCAGCTGCTGCTCACACTCGTCCATCTCCTCCTCAGGAGTGGGAGCAATTGCCTTTTTCTCCTCTTTCTGCTCAGCCTGGGGTTTCTGCTTTTCTCCTCCCAAACCTTTCTCTTTCCATGGGGTGTCCTTTTTAGGCTGATTCTCTGCAAACTTTTTAGCATCAAATTGGGCCATCTTCTCACAGAGCTTCACCTCCTCCAAGACAGCCCGGAACTAGGGCTGGTTAACGCAGGTGAGGAACCAGCGGTTGGTATTGCAGAAGGCCTGGTGGAAAGAAAACTCCAGGACCTGTTTGTAGAGCCACGATAGGGTGCAGACAACTGTGATGTTGGCCAGTGTCACACATTCGCCCACCAGAAAAGTCCCTGTCGTCAAGTGAGCATCCAGCAGCCCCAGAACTCACCTCACCTCATCCTTTGCATTCTCTGTGGCCTGCTTGTTGTAGTGCATGATGCCCAAGGTGGGAACACCCAGGTACTGGCCCGGGGGCACGATGTTGCTAGTGGCAAAGCTCACCCACTGCACAACCTGGGCTGCTGCCTTGGGAGTACTTTCCCACAGCTCCTTGTTGCTCACACAGCAGGCAATGGGATTGCTCTCGAACACACAGAATCCATCATCACCCTCAAATGCTGGAACCTTACCGGCAGGAAATTTACGGAGCAATTCGGGGGTGTGGTTGGTTTGGCCAAAATGTAAGTGGGATGGTTCGGAGAGTACATGGACCTGAGCCCCACTGTACTGAGCGGCAATGAGGGCTTTGAAGGACCTGCAGTTTTCAGGATATGTGTACAGGGTCCTAGCCACCACAGTGATTCTGCAAAGAAAACTCTTCCTTTTCTCTTTCTTTTTTGGCTGCACCCATAGCAGGCAGAAGTTCCCAGGCCAGGACGGAATGCACAAGTGATCCAAGCTGCTGCAGTGACAGTGCTGGATCCTTAACCCACTGTACCACAAGGGAACTCCTTCTCTTTTGACACAGATACTAACAAGTAGTAGAAGAGTAGCTTGAAGGAAGAATTATTTGTAAAATTATTAATTTCTGAACAATTGAAAAGTTGAATAGAGTTGACCCTTGAGCAATGTGGGGATTAGTCTGTGTATAACTTATAACCGGGCCTCTATGTCCGCAGTACCTCTCCATCAGCCCATTCGACCAACCACAGACCACAGTGCAGTACTGTAGTATATATACTGTTGACGATATCTATATATAAGTGGAATCATGTGGTTCAAACCCATATTATTCAAGGGTCAACCATGATGGTTTTTACATCATGGAAATGGCAACGTAGAAGTATCAGTGGGTTTCTTAACATTAAAATCAAATTACATATAAATGACATCATAACCGAAAATGTCTTTCTCTCCAGAATAGCAAATGAGACCTTTATTCAAGGTGCTCTATCAGCTTCACCTTTTTCTGCTGAACAGTGTATGATTTCAAATCCATGTAGAGCTGAGGAAATATCAAGTGGTAAGAGATAAACTCTAGAAAGTGCTTTTGCTTCTTCTCTTCTACGTATTTTCACTGCATCATGCAACCCACAGTGTGTACATAAAACCATCATCTCATGAAGTTTAGCTTATAAGTTGCCAGGATCCATAAGGCTTGGGAACATTACTCCTACTGCTCCCATGGCTGAAGGTTGTGGTTCTCTAAAGGATGATATTAATAAAAGAGATGCTGTTGCTGCCATATGGTAACAATAAGACCTACAAGACCCAGGACAGTTAAAGAGGACCATTTGGCATTTTCTTTGATGGAACGGCCATGAGATGGAATACATAATAGACCCAGAGCTGAAGCCCCAGGTCTGAAACAAAGCCCTGCATTTTGGTAGTTACATGACTTGCCTACATTGCTTATCTTCTGCCCCTTTATAATAGGGGTCCTTATAAGGATTTTAAAAAGGATAATGTCTATGAAAACATTTACAATTAGTGTAGAATACAGCAATATACCTGGGGAAAAAGAGGAGCTTCAATTCGGGGGCCCTCTGCCCTGGAAAATGCCAGCCACACAGATGGGCCTGGAGCAGCTGGGCGGAGCTGGAGTTAATGAGCTAAGATGTGGGGATGAACAAAGGGGTTTCCCGAGCTCAGGACTTAAGGCGATGGAACATTCCTGATCTCTTGGCTGAGTATACATTTCCAAGGTAGATTCCTCTTGGGAATTCTCAGTGGGAGTCAAGCCAGCAGTTAGGAGAAAGATTGAGTTTGGCCAGATGGCTCCATCCATTAGCCTTTGCCATGTTACCATGTTACCACCTAGCCAGGCCATGTTTAGAGTAGATGAGACCAACTGAAATGCAGACACAGGGGCAGACTGGGAAAGCCATGCTCAGGCCAGGGCCTGTGTGCCAGTGTGGACCCACTTCATCTTCCTGCTGTACTGTTTTGACCAAGGTGGCCTGACCAGGAGAACCATCTAGTCACTAAAGGAAGCAATGTCACCTTTTGCCATTTTTTGCTAAACCTGCAGAACTACTCCTTTGGAGACAAACAAGACTGCATGAGATTGTAAAATAATGGTGATGGAGGGAGGGGGTCAGGTTAGGCCTCTTGGGGGAGAGGGCACCTGAGCTGAGACCTGAAAGACAAGAGGCCCCAACAGCGCAAGGCTCTGGACCAGAGTGTTCAGGAAGTAGAGAGAATAGCTGATGCACAGGCCCTATGGCCAGGACCAGCAGGGGAAGCAGGCATTAAGGCCAGGGAGGCTGGAACAGTGTGAGGGAGTGGGAGAGAGCAGGAGATAAGGCCAGGAAGGAAGGCAGGGGCAGATGTGGCCTGGCTGTGATGGTCTGGAGAAGGAGCTTAGATTTTGTTCTCATAGCATTAGGAAGTCAGGGAAGAACTGTAAAAGCAGGGAGTGGTGTGCTAAGTCTGCCCTTCTTGAAGCTACAACAACTGTAGAACGTGCTGAGTAATACTGAGTCCTCCATTTGCTCATAACCACACCAGGGGTATTCAGTACTGTAACTCAGCCTAAGTGGAAATTGTAACAAAAGCACCCAAAGACAGCCCTCTTAGCCTGAGAGAAATGTTATGTTGCAGTTTACAAAGGTAGCATTTTATATACATTAATAGCTGTAATTAATAAGATAAACCCTTCCTTTGGGGATGTGACCATGATGATAGCTCCAACAGAAATGCCATCTGAATCTTCAGGCACCTAAAACAATATTTTTACAGAAAAAGTTGCGGTGCTTTAGTGACTGCCTAGGCCTGGAAAGCTAGAGAACTGGAAATATAAAGATGATATTTTTAACAAGTGTCATTCTACTATTTTATAGTGCTTGCCAGCCCAGCCCTTTAAAACAAAACAAAACAAAACAAAAAACTGAAGTGAGTTTCCAATTGAAAAAATAAATCCCCAACACGGGCAATATCAGCAGGCCCGATGCTTGCCATTGTAATAAATGATGACGAAGGCGCTGCAGAGATGAAAAAGCAGGGCATCTCCTTCTATTTCCGACACCCCCCCCCAATCCCATTTACTGATCCTTTATCCTGGAATGAAGACCTGTGTGGGGGTGTCAGCTGCTGGTGTGTCTCTGGTAAGAATGCATCTTTCCAGGGGGAGTGTCAGGGATGAAAGCTATTTGGCAGACACTGTTTGTGAACTTGAGCCAAGTCTCTCTGTACCTTGGAAACTGGGAAAGTGCATGGGCTCCTGACAAGCGTATTCAGCAAAGGGACTGAGACCAGATGAAGTACAGTCACTAACAGAGAGGGAGAGTCAGTAAGTAACATCCTGATGGTGCCGAGAGCTCCCGTGATGAGAGGCGCCAGGAGCGGACGCTGATGGCACCAAGGGCAGCAAGCGAGTGTATGTGAGCTTGAGGTGAGATCCTGGAAGGGAGCTGAATTTTCTCTCTCTGCTGAGAAGAAATACAGTCTAGTCTCCTCTAAATCCCCCACACCCATCTAGATTACTCTTCTACCTTTAATATTTTTAAGACTTGCCAGAGGCTGCTTTGTAATAAAAGGATGCTCAATTTCTATCACATGTGGATGGTTGGTCTATCTCCCCCATACACTGTAAAACCCTCCAAATCCTCCACGTCAAAGGCATCTCTCATGCTCCCCATTCACCCGTCACATAAAAACTTCAAACAACATGTGAGGGAGGGAAAGAAAAAATAATTGTCTTCTAAATATCACATGATATCACTTATATGTGGACACTAATAAAAAATAATACAAAAGAACTTTATAAAACAGAAACAAATGCACAGATTTCAAAATCAAACTTATAGTTAACAAAAGGGGAATTGTCGGGGGGGACACTTTAGGAGGGTGGGATTAACATATACACACAACCATATATAGATAACTGACAAGGACCTACTGTATAGCACAGGGAACTCTACTCAATATTCTGTAATAACCTATATGGAAACAGAATGGCTTTATGTATATGTGTAACTGCTTCACTTTGCTATACACGTGAAACTAATACAACACTGTAAGTTAACGATACTCCAATAAAATTAAAAAAATAAAAATAGAAGTAAGAAATAATTGTCTTCTGGAGTTCCCGTTGGGGCTTAGCGCTCAGCGAAAATGAATCTGACTAGTATCCCTGAGGACATGGGTTCAAGCCCTGGCCTCACTCAGTGGGTTAAGGATCCAACAATGCTGTGAGCTGTGGTATAGGTTGCAGAAGTGGCTCAGATCCCGAGTTGCTACAGCTGCAGTGTAGGCCGGCAGCTAGAGCTCGGATTCGACCCCTAGCCTGGGAACTGTGGGTACGGCCCTAAAAAGACAAAAATAAATAAATAAATAAATAAATAAATAAATAAGAAAGAAATAACTGTCCTCCAGCCTCAGTGCCCAAAGATATCCATTGTTATGCTTTTTGTATCTCCTATAAAAGTATGTGGGCATGTTCAAACATTTGTGTTATTCAATTTCCAATCCAAAGAGCAAAACTTAGGAGAAATATGGATTGATGTACAGAGTTTAGAATCTGAAAAAGAATGGATATATATAATGGATAACTGAATTGCTTTGTACAGCAGAAATTAACACAACATTGTAAATCAACTATATTTCAATACAATTACCAAAAAAAATAAATAGACACAGCTAATGCAAGAAAAATAAGTAGATAAATAAATCGGTTCTGACTTAGGGCAGTATCCAAATAAGTAATTATAAATTTCTACAAAATAAAGGGCATTGCAAACATTCCAAGGTAGATAGGGCCACTCACACCCCTTCCGCCTCCTGGGACTTCAGCGAGTATCGCATTTGGGCAGCAGAAGCAGCTACCCTGGCAAAGTGCAGCCTTGTCTCTAACATGCTGGCTGATCCCTGGACAACGGACTGCATCCCTCTGGATCTCAGTCTCCTCTCCTACAAAAGGAGAAGGTGTTCTCTATGGTCCCTGAATCCAGGACCTTGAAGTTGATAATCGAGTGATAATAAACACAAACAGGTCCCCCCAGCTGAAGTCTGAAGTGTGTACCAGGAAGAAAAATCCCAGAGACAATCAAGGCAACGGATTGCCAGGAGAATATGGGTGCAAATGATCGTGGAGCAGTTTTGTTTGTCTTTTGTTTTGTTTTTATTTTTACGACATTCCTGAGCTGTAACTCATAGGAAAATCCACGTCTTGTTTTACAACAGAGCAGTATCTGCAGACTCCAAAGTTATCAGAGGACACGTCAGCAACCTTTCAGAAGCAGAAACAACCTACATTCACTAATTTCTCAGCAATGTGTGTGGCCTTCTCACCAGCCTCAGGGGGCTTGTAATATTTTCCAATGCCATGAATCACAGATATGTTTGATGGCATTCATTGGTGACAGGGTCACAAATGAATTGGCCAGTAAACATCTGAGTTCTCAAATACCACCTCAGGGACAATTAGCTGCTGGGGAGGGGGCGCTGGTCCTTCTTGCTGTGAGTCCACAGATGCTGTTCTGTTTTTGTTTGCTTGCTTTCCTTTTTTGGCCACATCCACAGCATGTGGAAGTTCCCAGGCCAGGGATTGAGCCCTTGCCACAGCAGTAACCCTCACCACAGCAGAGACAACACTGGATCCTTGACCAGCTGCACCACCAGGGAATTCCTAATGCTGTTCTCTTAAGGTTTTTTCTTTTTCTTTTTTGCTTTATTAGGGCTGCGTGGTGGCATATGGAAGTTCCCAGGCTAGGGGTCGAATCGGAGCTGCAACTGCTGGCCTATACACCACAGCCACAGCAATGCAGGATCTGAGCCGCGTCTGTGACCTACACCACAGTTCATGGTGACGCCAGATCCTTCATCCAGTGAGCGACGCCAGGGATCAAACCCACATCCTCAGTGATACTGGTCAGGATCA
The DNA here is from genome assembly GCF_016906955.1 of Phacochoerus africanus. Taxonomy (NCBI): domain Eukaryota; kingdom Metazoa; phylum Chordata; class Mammalia; order Artiodactyla; family Suidae; genus Phacochoerus; species Phacochoerus africanus. The sequence goes on along the minus strand of NC_062545.1, from coordinate 83,218,993 downwards.
AACCCACATCCTCAATGATAACTGGTCGGGTTCGTTACCACTGAGTCACAACAGAAACCCTTGTTCTGTTCTGAGCACATCCCTTACCAGGAGCATGGACAGATACCCAGAGAAGGGAGGGACCACGGAGAGAGGGAAAGTGGGGAGGACAGACCCTTGTTAAACATCCATTCGGCAACTTGACTGCAAACTCAAAGTAGCAAAGACATTCACAATGGCTGAAAATCCTTGTCCTCGGGCAAAGCTGGGAAGTGGGAAGTGGCATTCACAAGAGTCTTTGTCAAAGGTTCTTGCCTTTTCTCTCAGGGGCAGGAGAGATGGATATTAAGAGAACAAACCCTGGGGTTAGAGAGATGTGGATTCTGCTGCTACTAGAGAAACACCTAATCAATTTTCAGCCTCGGCCTGTCTATTTACTTAAAAAGAGATAGACAAGGCGACACAGGTGGGTGCTTACTATCATCATAGTTATCATCATCAGGTAAATATATGGGTTTCCGTGGGCTATCTCCTGAGAAAGACCGCATCCTTAAAAAATAACCATGAGTTAGGCTGAAAAATCACACCCTGCTTATAAAGGAGCCATTCCTTACCTGGAAAGAATTCACATGGCGAAGGGACGCAGGCAGAGTGGCGCTACTCCTTAATAATACCAACAGCAGCTCCAGGCAGGTCGCAGAGGGCAGGGTGAGGGCATGCACGCTGATGTCACTTTCCCATGAGCTGGCAAGCCTGAAATGCACGGATATATGAGACATGCGGTCAGAAGTATTTCCAAAAGCTGACACAAAGAGAAAACTTTCAGTTGTGGAAGACAAGGAGCAATGAACAACAACAAAAAAATAAAATGCTTCTACGAAGAATTCAGAGAGGGAGTTCCCTCTGTGGCACATGGGTTAATGATCTGGTGTTGTCTCTGTGGGGGGAGGGTTCCATCCCTGGCCTGGGGCAGTGGGTTAAGGATCCAGTGTTGCTGCAGCTGCAGCACAGGTCGAAGTTCCAGCTTGGATTCAAACCTTGGCCCAGGAACTTCCATATACCTTGGGTGCGGCCGAAAAAGAGAGAGAGAAAAAAAAAAAATTCACCAAGGAAATGTACAAGATATTTTTACAGTATTTTTGATAGAAAACGGATGGATTTTTTTTTTTTTCAGGTAAACATCTTATACTCAAAGTTTAGAAGTATGAAATGTAGTCTTATTTGTGAGGAACCTATTTGAAGTGGGTGGGGTAAGGTTAATAGTTGACAAAGCAAAGGCCTCCTACATTCTGTGCCCTGTTTTACACAGAATAACTTGTTCAACCCTTCAGGCAGCTCTGAAATGGAACTGCTGTTATCCCACCCTCCAGATATGGGAACCATTTTTCTCCAGCTTTCAAAAAGTGATAGAATCTTTTTATCACAAAATCTTGTAAAAAACCCCAATTCACAATACAAACAAGAGGAAAGCTGCTCGACTGGAAGTAGGTAGGATGGCGGGAAAATTCCCTGCAGAACCTTCCAGAATGGCCCATGGAACGGGGCCTGCTACACCCTGTGGGATCCACTTGAAAATTCTTTCCCTGGGGAGATGAGGACACAGAAGGATGGAGAAGTAGAGGGACTGGTCTGAGATGAGGTGGGTGTTTATAAAACGACACGGCTGGCTCTGGACTACTGACTTCCTATCTAGTGCTTAAAGTAAAGGAAAAATCAGTAAGGCATTATAAGAAAATAAGGTACTAAGAAAAGCACAAGTTAAGTCAACTATGCTCCAATAAAATTTATTTCAAAAAAGTACAAAAGAATAGCACAAGGCTTATGCTATCAACTCTATTTACTTGAATATTTCCTGGCTGTGCCCCATTAAAGTGTCTCTTATCGCTACCCAACTTCTAAAAAGAAGTATATGTGTATTTTAAAGATATATTATGTTTCTCTTAAAAATACATATTTATGGAGTTCCTGTTGTGACTCAGTGGTGAATGAACCCAACTAGTATCCATGAGGAAACAGGCTCAATCCCTGGCCCCACTCAGTGAGTTAAGGATCCAGCATTGCCATGAGCTGAGGTGTGGGTCACAGACGCGGCTTGGATCCCACATTGCTGTGGCTGTGGTGTAGGCAGGTAGCTACAGCTGATTCAACCCCTAGCCTGGGAACCTCCATATGCCATGGGTGTAGCTCTAAAAAGACAAAATAAACAAACAAACAAACAAAACATATTTAGGAGTTCCCACTGTGGTGTACCAGGTTAAGGATGTGGTGTTGTGGCTATGTAGGTTGCAGCTGTGGCTCAGATTTGATCCCTGGCCCAGGAAATTCCATGTGCTGTGGGTGCAGCATGCAGCTGAAAAAAAAAATGTATTTACCTTTCTATAAATCTCTCTCTGCTAAAGAAAGTACCTTTAACCAAATCAGTTATGATATCTAGAAGTTTAGGGAAGATTAGTGGTTGAGGGAATAACAGATACTAATAATTTATATGCCAAGCCATAACAGATGTGTTAGCTGTGTGGCATCAGGTTACTAAGGCTGATAGATCTCTGATGTGTGGTGAGAAGTTAACTCTTCTTTGAAGCATTTGGCTACTAGCTGGACTGGAAAAGGGCACTGCCCACCTTCCTAAAAAATGTCCTATTTTCAGCTAGTGTACAGCTGACTGATTTTTCTGTGTTTCAAAAATTATTGTTTTATGTTGACCGGCTGTTATTATTTCTGCTTTTACTAATTACATATTAGTTATATTTATTATACACACACACACATATATATTCCAAATATTTCACTGGCATAGAAGTAAAAGTAACACTGTCAACGGTAAAAGTCAAACCTCAATGTTGGAACTGGTGCAGTGGTTTCAAGCTCACCCTCCCCTCCCCTTTTCTTAGGCCCTGCAAACCACATGGCTACCTTCCATTCCCTGAACTGCATGACACCACATATTCTGCATCTTGCTGATAGAGTCTTCTGGGCCTGAAAGGCTGTTCGCCTTCCTGGTGAACTTCTATTCATCTCGAAAGACCCACTTAGGTACCATTTCTTGGAGACATCCACTTGTTCCCCTTATGAGAATTAATTACTTGCCTAATACCACACTTGAATCTACTACCACACTTACAGCCACCCTCCTTGTGTCTTTCTGTGGGTTATGTCTACATCTTTGACTCATCCTAGGTCGGATATGAGCAAACACAGCCTGTGGATTCCTCTAACTTTGCAGCTAGGGAGAAATAAAGATTAGATTAATGTTGCTTTTCTCATATACACCCAGGTACTGACTTTTTACTGGCTAAAAGAAATACTGATTTTTCACTTATATTTGTACATTCAATAGACAAAAACCAAGCAGGAGGCATAACTGTCCCAGAATTCAGCCAATATTACAAAGCCACAGTCATCAAGACAGTGTGGTACTGGTTCCAAAACAGACATATGGAATAGAATAGAGAATCTAGAAATAAACCCAGACGCCTACGGTCAATTAATCTTCAACAAAAGAGGCAAGAATATAAAATGGGAAAAAGACAGTCTTTTCAGCACGTGGTGCTGGGAAAACTGGACAGCCGCATGTAAATCACTGAAGCTGGAACACACCCTCACACCATGCACAAAAATAAACTCAAAATGGCTTAAAGACTTAAACCTAAGACAAGACACCATCAAATTCCTAGAAGAGAACACAGGCAAAACATTCTCTGACATCAATCTTACAAATGTTTTCTCAGGTCAGTCTCCCAAAGTAACAGAAATAAAAACAAATATAAACCAATGGGACCTAATCAAACGGACAAGCTTTTGCACAGCAAAGGAAACCATTAAAAAAACACAAAGACAACCTACGGACTGGGAGAAAATACTTTCAAATGATGCAACTGATAAGGGCTTAATCTGTAAAATGTACAAACAACTTATATAACTCAACAGCAAAAAGCCAACAACCCAATGGAAAAATGGGCAAAAGACCTGAATAGATATTTCTCCAAAGAAGACATACAGATGGCCAACAAGCACATGAAATAATGCTCAATATAATTGATTATTAGAGAAATGCAAATCAAAACTACCATGAGATACCACCTCACACCAATCAGGATGGCCATCATTAATAAGTCCATGAATAACAAATGCTGGAGAGAATGTGGAGAAAGGGAACCCTCTTGCACTGTTGGTGGGAATGTAAATTGGTACAACCACTATGGAAAACAGAATGGAGGATCCTCAGAAAACTATACATAGAACTACCATGTGACCCAGCAATCCCACTCTTGGGCATATATCCAGACAAAACTTTCCTTGAAAAAGACACATGCACCTGTATGTTCACTGCAGCTCTATTCACAATAGCCAAGACATGGAAACAACCTAAATGTCCAAAGACAGATGAATGGATTAAGAAGCTATGGAATATATATATATATACACCATGGAATACTACTTAGCTATAAAAAAGAACAAAATAATGCCATTTGCAGCAACATGGATGGAACTAGAGACCCTCATACGAAGAGAAGTAAGTTAAAAAGAGAAAGACGAATACCATATGATCTCACCTATATCTGGAATCTAATATACAGCACAAATGAACCTTCCCACAGAAAAGAAAATCATGGACTTGGAGTACAGACATGTGGTTGCCAAGGGGAGGGGGAGGGAGTGGGATGGACTGGGAATCTGGGGTTGATATATGCAAACTCTTGCCTTTGGAATGGATAAGCAATGAGATCCTGCTGTCCAGCATAGGTAACTATATCTTGTCACTTGTGATCAAACGTGATGGAGGATAATGTGAGAAAAAAATGTATACATATGTGTGTGACTGGGTTACTTTGCTGTGCAGTATAAAATTGACAGAATACTGTAACTAGCTATAATGGAAAAAATAAGAAAAAAAAGTTTTCAGAATTTATACCACCTACTCTATCATTCACAATAGGGCTGACTAAACCTTTTTTCATTCTGATTTTTAAAAATTTTTTATTTTATTTTTTGCTTTTTAGGGCTACATGCATGGCATATGGAAGTTTCCAGGCTAGGGGTCAAATTGGAGCTGTAGCTACCTGCCTACACCACAGCCACAGCAATGTGGGATCCAGGCCACAACTGCAACCTACACTGCAGCTTGCGGTAATGCCAGATCCTTAAACCACTGAGTGAGGCCAGGGATTGAACATGCATCCTCATGGATACTAGTTTGGTTCATTACCGCTGAGCTACAATGGGAACTCCCATTCCGAATTTTTTTAAAATGACTTGAAAAGGTATTTGCTTTTTATGAATTGGATTTCTTGCCTCAACAAGTGTTACTTGATACTGCCCCAGAGTGTGAATATCCCTTGGGGACTGGTCTGTGAATCCCCAAAACTGAACCCAGGCTCATTATGTCACAGACCATCAGAAAGCGTAACTGAAGATGAAGGGGACACTGCAACCTGGGCTGGGGCTGCGGGTCCTGCCCATCAGAGACCATCTTCAAAGTACTTTCACTTTTCATCATTCTCTACTCCTCTTTTGGCAGTACTTGTACGTGCCAGAGAAAGCAGAAATGGTGAATTATACAAACAAATCATTCTAGAATGGAGTTAGCCTAGCTTAAGGCTATAACTTGCTCTTCATACAGAATGCTCAAATTCTACAAGCCTTAGGCTTTAGGTGTCCTCTAACCATCTCACCTGTGCCTAACACATCCAGTCAGCGGGCCAGGCACTCTAATTTACGGTCACTGTCTGTAATCCCACAGTAGTCCTGAGCAGCAGGCATGCTCACCCCATTTTAAAGTTGAAACTAAAGGTCAGAGAAATTAAGTGATGGTTCAGTATCGCATGGCTACCAAGCTTTAGGGACCAAGATTCACTCAGCCTGGCCAGAAACCAAAGCCTTTTTCCCCACCATACCACACTGACTGCTGAGGATGCCACAGATACTTTTGCCGTCTCCAAGCAAACCACAGGTGGGACCTTAGGAATGGAGTGGAAATGTCTGTTTCTTCTGTATGTTAACTCTTTAGCTTGTGAAAGATCTCGTTAAGAGAATCTTCATTTTTCTATAGTTATCTTCTCCTTCTTAAGTTACTTTATAATATATATATTCTAAAACTTGAATAAGAAAGGTGGTAAGATGGACATGGGAAAACACCTCTATGTCATACATGAAAAGAGTTCCATGGTAAAAATTTGGAGGCAACATAATACATATAAATGGTTAGTTATTTCCATTAGTAGACTATAATAACCCGTTTTCCACATTCTCTTTTTAATTCGTTCTTATTTTCCAGATTTTTTTTTCTAATAATCAGAAACAAGTGAGAGTTCCCGTTGTGGCTCAGAGGGAATGAATCTGACTAGCATCCATGAGGATACAGATTCAATCACTGGCCTTGCTCGGTGGGTTAAGGATCCGCGTTGCTGTGAGCTGTGGTGTAGGTCGCAGATGTGGCTCGGATCCCATGTTGCTGTGGCTGTGATGTAGGCCAGCGGCTACAGCTCCGATTAGACCCATAGCCTGGGAACCTCCATATGTCATGGGTGCAGCCCTAAAAAGACAAAAGACAAAAAAATAAAAATCAGAAACAAGTTAATGTTATATTGATGTGATCTGTGGCAGAGACAAAGCAATGTTTAGATGCTGTTTAAAGCTGTCACCATGCTGATAAGTGGCTATGGTGTGATCAAGAAAGACACTCAGAAAAACAAACAAAAAAACACATCACACTGCCATTCATCAGTAAGTGACCTTGTGACAAGCCAAGTTTTCTCATAAGATCTTGAGAAATGTAGATCTTGATACCTATCCAATGGATCAAACCACCAAAATTACATCCATACAAAAGTACATTCACTACATGAATGATAACCAGAGTCACAAAGAAAAACGACAAGTAGTTAAACAATGTTGGTTATTCATGTTTCTCTGTAATTACAAATATTTGTATGGTACGTAAACCTAATCATAAAGTATTCTGAGATTTAACAATTTTTATCCCCATGGAAGCTCAGAAAGGTGAAGAATGTTGCCCTAAGAAAGTCTGTAAGTGATGGAGAAGAAACCCAAACATCTTCCTTTCCATTTAAGTCTCATTTTTTTTTGTACTCTATCATAAACAAGCCAAAAGCATACTAGATATTTTTAAACAAATTAAATCCAAACAATTGAGGAACCCAAGGGCAAATAATGGGATAAATTTTAGTTATTGTAGAACATGTCATTTTTTAACAATTTGAACAGCCAGATTTTTGAAATCAGACAATGTGGCTGGACCTAATATGATTCAAATTCCTAATATTCATTCTGTCCTTTATTCCCCCCCCCAGTATAACTCCATTGACCATTATTATTTTAATATTATTTTTAAATATTAAGATTTATACATTTTCTTTATAATTTTACTTGTATAAAATATTACTTTAATCACATGAAACATCCATATGTGAGGACAGATAGAAAGTAACATGAAAAATGAAATAGCTGCTTTGGAAAGTTAGAACTACAGGTTAAGTCCGAAACTTCAGTTAATGTTTTCACTTTTATTTATTTTTTTTAATTTAGGACAAAAGAAATGACATTTTACCTTAAAACAATTACCATATTCATTATGTGATATTTATTTTATTTTATTTTTGCCTTTTTGTCTTCTTAGGGCCGCACCCATAGCATATGGAGGCTCTCAGGCTAGGGTTTGAATCAGAGCTACAGCTGCCAGCCTACGCCACAGCTACAGCAACTCAGGATCCGAGCCGACTCTTTGACCTACACCACAGCTCATGGCAACGCCGGATCCTTAACCCACTGAGCGAGGCCAGGGATCAAACCTGAGTGCTCATGGGTACTGGTCAGGTTTGTTAACCACTGAGCCATGATGGGAACTCCATTATGTGATATTAGGACGTGTGTTGATGTAGCCAGAGGTGATACTTGAGATATTCATCCAACAGCTCAAATATCAATACAGATTTCTGTTAATGAGAAAGAGGATTATAATAATCCAGAATCTGGATTATTTCTAGTGTTTCCTCCAAGGACATCACAGATCTAAATCATATTAGACCTAAATCAGTCATCTTCCACTACTAAACCAACAAGATACTTCAAATGGAATAATGAACTAAACATCAATTGATCCTATTTCTGTGACTTTTAAAGTACTGGGAGAGGAAAAGCTTGCCTAGGAGACCAGAGCTGTCAGCCAGATGATCTTAGTCAAAGAGACCAAATCCAAGAAGAGGACACACTATCCTTATTTCTAAACTTCTGTCTTAACAAAATTCCCTAGAAAAGCAAGCATGGCCTATCTATTTTTAACAAGGCAACGAGAAAGGGGAAAAAAGTCATTTTCCATCCCTTCTAACAAAAATGATGAAATTGAGAATGAATCAAACACCAATCAATATTAAGAAAAAAACAGGAGAAAACAGAAAGGTGATACAGACTTCCAGGAAACATAGAGGTTATATAATGCAACAAAAGCAAAAATAACACATAAAGATCATGAAACAACTCTACCAAAAATTACATTTATATCAAAAGAGTCAATACACTGTATAGAGAGGAAAAATAATACTGCATAATAAAAGAGCTCAATTTGAAAATATTTAACTTCAATCTCATGTTTCTCATATTTCAATAGTTGATTTGGATACTTCAGTCCTAGAAAGAACTAAAAAAGAAAATAGCTTACTAATGATGTTGAAATATAATACTGTTTATACCTGTAGATTCTTAAAATTCAATTTCAGGGAGTTCTCATTGTGTCTAAGTGAGAGCAAATCCAACTTGGATCCATGAGGATGCAGGTTCAATCCCTGACCCTGCTTAGTGGGTTAAGGATCTGGCATTGCCGTGAGCTGTGGTATAGGTTGCAGAGATGGCTTGGATCTCACATTGCTATGGCTGTGGCATAGGTTGGTAGCTGCAGCTCCAATTTGACCCCTACCCTGGGAACTTCCACATGCTGCAGGTACAGTCCCAAAAAGCAAAAAAGAAAAAAAAAATTCAATTTCAAAGCTCTAATAATGATAAACCCATTTTCTTTCTTTCTTTTCTTTCTTTCTTTCTTCTTTTTTTTTTTTGGCTTTATAGGGCTGCACTTGCAGCATATAGAGGTTTCCAGGCAGGGGTCTAATGAGCTACAGCTGCTGGCCTATGCCACAGCCACAGCAACGCAGGATCCAAGCCGTGTCTGTGACCTATACCACAGCTCTTGGCAACACCGGATCCTTAACCCACTGAGCAAGGTCAGGGATCAAACCCGCAAACCCATGGTTCCTAGTAGGATTCGTTTCTGCTGAGCCACGATGGGAACTCCTGTTAAGCCCATTAATTTAAGCTCTCAAAATATCAAAACAGGAAAATGACCACAACTTAGTACTAGAATCTTTATAAACATACATTCGATACATAATTTGGAATCAAAATTTTAACAATTTGTATAAACTGTCAAAACAAAAATCTGAAACAACTAAATGTACTAACATATGTTATGATGAGTCATATTAACTCCATAATTTAAATATTTAAAAAGTACTGATTCGTAAAAATAGAACCTGAAAAATGCACATACCAACTATTGCTTATAAATTTCAATATAAGGTTCATTAAGTGATAAACAGTATTTCTTTGAAAAATCAAATAAAAAATTGGGCTTTTTAAATCATAAATGTTAAAAAAATTTCTTCAACTCTTTTTGAATCTTTTCTTGAGAGAAGAGATTTTGGCACATGATTCCTGAAAAATTATGGCTTTCAAACTCTGTTGATAAGACCTATAAGCTTATCAAGACAGAGATATAAACTTCTCTCTCATGTATCCGAAAGCATGGGGGAGGGAACACCCGTTGTGGTTCAGCGGGTTAAAGACCGAGTGCTGTCTCTGTGATGATGTGGGTTCAATCCTTGGCACTGCTCATTAAGGTTAAGGATCTGGTGCTGCTGCAAGCTGCAGCATAGGTCGAAGATGCAGCTCAAATCCAGTGTTGCTATGGTGTAGGCTGGCAGCTGCAGCTCCAATTTGACCTCCAGTCCGGGAACTCCCATATGCTGCAGGTGCAGCCGTAAAAAGAGAAAGAAAGAAAGAGAAAAAAAAAAAAAAGCATGGGGGAAGCGGTTCTACTTTAAATAAGATACCAGAAAAGCAAGCTCAAAATTAAGTTTTCAATTCATGCCAAAAAATAGTAATAATGCCTGCAGTATTGCAAGACACAGGTTGTTGAGAACGTAGGACCAACATTATCTTATCAATAAAGAAGAGCAATGACCCTATGAACATGTCTGCCAGAAACTTCATAAAGTGAAGTGTTATCAAGATGTCATAATTTGAGGACATCCACCTAAAGAGGCCAGCTATTTCCTCAAATTTTTTAGAAAACTTTTTGTTGTAGAAAATGTCAAGTATACAGAAGTATATTTGGAAGAAAGTGAATTTTAAAACTCTTACCATATTGAAAATTAAATTCAAGATGTATTAATGGCATAAGTGTAAAAAAATCAACAGAAAAATCTTTCCAGAAAATCTAAGAAATTACAACAAACTGATAATCCATAAGGGCCTTTATATATTTTTTAATGGTATCCTCAATAAACAAAAAATCTTTAAAAATCACAGGCAGAGGGCAGAAGGATGATGATAGGAAGAACTACTCTATATTTATAAAAGGAGGATAAAGGCACAAATTCTTTTTCTTTTTTTCCTCTTTTTAAGGATGCTTCCGTGGCATATGGAAGTTCCCGGGCTATGGGTTGAATTGGAGCTGCAACTGCCAATACCATAGCTACAGCAATGCTGGATCTAAGCTGCAGCTGCAACCTACACAGCATCCTATGGCAACACCAGGTCCCTAACCCACTGAGCAAGACCAGAGATCTATCCCCTGTCCTCATGGATACTAGTCAGATTCTTAACCCACTGAGCAAGAACGGGAACTCCCACGCAAATTCATTTTTGAAAAAGGCTTTCAAGTAGTGATTTTTAAACCATTTGAAGATCATAGGTCTCCATGATAATGTGCTTAAAGCTATGGACTCTCTCCCCACAACAGTGTTCATTTATACAAAGAAAATCTTGCAACTACCCAAATCCTCAGCCCTATTCATACCATTCTTTCACATACATGGAATCATACAACAAATGGCTTTTTTTTTTTTTTTTCCTGGCTTCTTTTTCTTTAGCATAATGATTTTAAGGTTCATGTACCTCAGATAAGAACCACTATTTTTAGGTTAAAATTTGGCTCCTAATTTACCATTTTTGATAAAATATTTTAAAAGTTCCATTTAAAGGGGGAGGAGGCAAGGAGAAGGACGGACTTGGAGTTTAGAGTTAGTAGATGCAAACTATTAAATTTAGAATGGATAGGCAATGAAGTCCTACTGCTGTACAGCACAGGGAGCTATATCCAGTTTCTTGAGAGAGAACATGATAGAAGATAATATAAGAAAACGTATGTAGGAATTCCCTGGTGGCCCAGTGGGTTAAGGACCAGTGTTGTCACTTCTGTGGCTCAGGTCACTGCTGTGACATGGGTTTGATCCCTGGCCCAGGAACTTCTGCATGCAGCCATAAAAAGAAAAGGAATGTATATGTGTATGTATATATGTGTGTATGTGTATATACATGTGTGTGTATATGTGTGTGTGTATATACGTGTGTGTGTTGTGTGTGTGTGTGTATGTGTATATACATGTGTGTGTATATGTGTGTGTGTGTATGAATGACTAGGTCACTTTGCTGTATAGCAGAAACTAACACAACACTGTAAATCAACTATTCTTAAAACCTAATTTCAAAAAAGTTCTATTTAAACCAACTAATTATATACCATAATATTTGTGTTAGCATATTTTAATACATATAACCATTTAAAAATTTTTCAAAGAATTGGAAGAGAAGGCCCCGTGACTTACATTTTTATTGCATCCCGTCAACAGAGGAAGTTAGTTGAAAAGAAGATGGGGAAATGAGTTTCCAAACCTTGAATCACTTTCCTGAGTAACTGAAATCAATGTTTGAGGGTTGGGACATAATAACTAGATCCACTCAGATAACATCCTCCTAATAAGCAAAGCTCAAGCTGGCCCTCACTAGCTTCCCTGTCCCATCAAGGGCCAACTCCACCAGCACATCCATGCATCAACACCACTTACTCTGTCCCACAGTCTAAGGGCTTTGTCAGTGTGCATGCGAAAGTGTTTATGATGTATCAGGTACAAAGCAAGGGTTTAAGACTTCTTTTATTACATCCTACACATGGTATAACAAAAAAGATTTTTTTTTCTTTTTTTTTTAGGGCTGCATATGGATGTCCCAGGCTAAGAGGTTGAATTGGAGCCGCAGCCTCCAGCCTACACCACAGACACAGCAATGCCAGATATGAGCCACATCTGCGACCTACACCCAGCTCATGGCAATGCCAGATCCTTAACCCACTGAGTGAGGACAGAGATCAAACCCATGTCCTCATGGAGTCAGGTTTGTTACTGCTAAGCTGCAACAGGATCTCCTAGGATTTCTTCATTTTTTCAGTTCAAACTGGTTGGCCATGACTGTGTTGAGATGTCTGGTGAAACCATGTTTGGTCTCAGCAGAAAAGAGAGATAAGATCTGCTGGATATGATATGTAGACCATGTGTAGCTATGATCTCTACCAGCCCATGGCTTCAGTGGGCATGCATTCTGGTGGTGTGCCATCTCACCCTCCCCTTCTCTGCCTTTACTGAATACCATCATCTTCAGTGTCCATGGCTGCTCTTCTTCAGTACTCTCAAATGATATTCTCTTGAAAATCCAGATTCTCTTTCTTCACGTGAGGGCAAGTAGCCATGGTGTAACACATTCAGATGATTCGGCCTGGACGATCTTGGTGTCGTACCTCTTAGTATCTGAACTGCATAACCCTAAGTCACAAGTAAGTCCCTCTAACTCATTGGCAGATAAATTCAATGACTAAAAATTCTGTCCCTCCGCGAGGAGACATGAAAATCCAAATGCCAAGATCACTAACTCACTCATACTCCCTAAGCAAGAGTCCCTGATTTTAGTAAATGCATTCATGTTTGCTCTTTCTGTGAAGAAGTCACATGTCAACATAACTGGTGGCATGAAAACCCAACTGGACACACCCATGTCAGGTAAAGAAGAGAATCAATTTCCAACTTATCTTGCATAGAGAAAATTCATTCCATCTTAGATTCAATTTCCCTGTAACAATTTGATTCTCCTGTACCTTAATAAAATGCATATAGACAATAAGATGTACCAGGGCAGTCTCCTACATTTTATATCTATCATTTACTCATTAGCTGACCCTAAAGATATATGAGGATAGAAACTGGCAAGTATACTTCTGGTCAAAGGTTTTATGGATTAAGAATTATCGCCTACATGAGCATCTTGAGTCAAGGAGGGAAATATTGACGAAAATCTTTCCAAGGCAGAATGAAATATCGTTAAATGAAAGTTTTTGGAAACTGAGATCAATTTCACTGAACCCTCCAAAGACCACGACTTTTGCTAATTATTTAATAATTTCTCTTAACACCATATTATTGAAGTGAGCTATCAGTGATTGCTGGCTTTCACCATGCTACATTCTGGTCATTTTAGGACCAAAGTATGAAAAAGACACAAAATGTGGGTAGTCAGCCCTGTAAAAAATATGTGTGTATAACTAGGGATGGGAGTGGGGTATTAAATGTGGGATATTTAAGAAATCAGTATTATAGAAAGGTTTTAAAGTTATTCTCAGAAGCTTGTGAAAGGCAGTTAAGCACCTGAATTTACCAGTGTGAGGACAGCTAGAAGAGCTAATGTGCTTTCTTTTTTTTTTTTTAACATGACGCACAGTGAATATAAAAATATTGTTATCCTCCAAATAAATTTATGCTATAATGAGAAATTCTTTGTGAATGCTAAAATGAGTAAAGCTTCATATTTATGAAATAGGAAGAAAGCAACTCAATACTTCTTGAGGGTCCAACTAAAAAAGGTTATCTAATTTTTTTCATTTTAAAATAACAAAACTATTTTATTTATAACCAAAGTATTCTTAATTATTGATAGAAACATTCAAAATATATAACCTGGCTTTAATTAGTCAAATGAGCCTATATTTTCAGTGAAAGTATACTTTGATAACTTAGTTCATCTCTTATTAATATCCCAAGCATCATCTTCAATTATGCTAATTGTTTACAACATTGAGTTTTAGAAACTAGCAAAAATAGTGACACAGTTTTTGAAGGCATGAGATCATTGTGTCCCCCTTTGCCTGACAAAGCAATAAAGCTATTCTTTTCTCCTTCACTCCTCCCAAAAGAAACTAGCAAAAATAAGTCACTACTTCAAAATATGAAACTCAAAAATAATCAAGACCTAAATGATGAATGTAGATCTATATTGACATAGCAAGAGAGTCCATGTTTGAAAAAAAAAGCAAGAGATACGGAAGCAACCTAAATGTCCATCAACAGATGATAAAGAAGATGCAGTACACATATACAACAGAATATTACTCAGCCATAAAAAAGGCTGAAATAATGCCATTTGCAACAAAACGTGGATGGACCTAGAGATTATGATACTTAAGTGAAGTAAATTAGAAAGAGAAAAACAAATATATGATATCACCTATATGTAGAATTTTTAAAAAGATACAAACAAACTTATTTATCAAACATAAACAGACTCAAAAACCAATGTATGGTTACTAAAGGGGAAAGGGATGGGGGAGGGATGGATTGGGAGTTTCGGATTAGCACACGCACTCTACTGCATATAGAATGGATGGCCAGCAGGGGTGTGTTGTAGGGTACAGGGAACTCTATCCAATATTTTGTGATAATCTATATGGGCAAATAATCTGAAAAAAGAGTGAATGTGTGTACATGTATAACTGAATCACTTTGCTATACAGCAGAAACTAATACAAAACTGTAAAACAACTACACTTTAACAAAATTTATAAAAAGCCAAAGCAAAATAAGCAATAATATATATAGCTAAAATAAATTTATGTAAAATCAAATCTTCTAACCATATCTTTCTGTGTATAGGTACTACAGAGATATATACAAGAAAGAGTGTCACAATGTTAATAGGAGTTTCCCATGGGGGCTGAAATTATAAGAATTGTCTCTGTATTGTTTCAAATGTTTACACTGAATATGACTATTTTAGTGATCCTATAAAAAAGTCAAGCTTTTTTCATTTTGAAAATATATGAAATGAGGAGTTCCTGTCGTGGCTCAGTGGAAATGAATCTGACTAGCATCCATGAGGACACAGGTTTGATCCCTGGCACCGCTCAGTCGGTTAAGGATCCAGCATTGCCGTGAGCTGTGGTGTAGGTCACAGACATGGCTCAGATCTGGTGCAGCTGTGGCTGTGGCATAGGTTGGCAGCTGTAGCTCCAATTCGACCCCTAGCTTGGGAACCTCCATTTGCTGCAGGTGCGGCCCTAAAAAGGCAAAAAAAAAAAAGTAGAAAGAAAATATATGAAATGAAACCTACCTTTGAATGTTTAAAACATGTATTAACATCATATAAAGTAAAATCAGGTTTTTATGCAAGAAATCAACCAAATCATCTTAACAAGTACTTTCAATCTTTAATTTATCTGAAACTAACCTAATCAGTAGTCTTTTCCAGGAAAAAGGTACTTGAGATGGAAAATTTGGAATTCAAGATTTTTATTACTATCAACGTCACTCAAATTGTTCTAGATATTAAAAATGTGTTGCCTACAAATTGACAGAGTTGGTGGTTGCTACTAATAGCATTCTTTGCTTAGATAACAAAGAATACAAAATAAATATACAAATGACTGCTTCAGGTGACTTGAACAGGTATATTACTGATTATGAGGAGATGATAAGGCAATGTGTTAATAAAACTAGAGAGCTTTTTCTTTTTTTTTAAAAAAAGTGTTAGGAAAAAAATCTTGCATCCAAGGAACATAAGGTAAAATTATTTCAGGTCATTGCCATAAAGTTGGAACAAGGTAAAAGTCTACATTATTTGCTTCTATGCTTTGCCAAAGTAAACCAGGGAGTGTGGTTTCTTCAGCGAGTCAGTGTCCAACCTAGCATTCAATCCAGCATCCGTTCATCACTTGTTGTGTCCAATAAAATCGTAACAACAGTCAATCTGCCTGGCGCTATGATCCCATTAGGTCGTATAAGTGGAGCAGAGCCAGCTTTAAGTCTGATCAGACCAAACAGCTGTTTCAACAGTTGGGTTTCTACAAAATTAAACTATTCTGTTCCTGACAGTGCCTAGCAGCTCAACTTCAACAGCTGCTCAAGTTGAAGACATGGAACCGAGTGAATATATAGTCTTCCTCCCATTTGCAAGAGCTATGAGATTCTTCCAGAATAGAAGTTCCTAAACTTAAGTTCATTTTGACATTTCCCAACCTGTTTAAATTTTTATGCTTGCACTGACTCTCCCTCTGGCCTTCAGCCAACATTTCCACCACCATCATCTCTCTTGGCGTTTGCCCCCTGTCTCCTCCATACACCACACCGCAACTGCCAGCTGCTTCTTCTGTGCTTCCCTCGTTAGAAATAGCATCTGTGTGCTTTACAGGCTCATACTGTCTTCTCCAGAGACAGAGGTGGAAACTCTGAAGTTCCAAGATTCCACCACATGAGCTATTACTTCCAAAGATATACATTAGCATGCCTAAGGTTACTGTTGAAGTGAGCCCCTTAAAAACAATCCAAAAACACTCAACAGTCACTCCACACATCTTCATAATTCTGCATTTGTCACCATGATCTCACCGAGATGTGTCTGTAGGTCCAATTTTTTATACTCATTCTGTAACCTAGAAACCTATTCACAGAGTTCCCATTGTGGCTCATCAGGTTAAGAACCCAATCAGTATCCACAAAGATGTGAGTTCAATCCCTGGCCTCACTCAGTGGGTTAAGGATCCGGTGTTGCCATGAACTTTGGCATAGATTGCAGATGCGGCTTGGATCTGGTGTTGCTAGGTGCAGCTCCAATTCGATCCCTAGCCAGGAACTTCCATATGCCATAGGTGCGGCCCTAAGAAGAAAAAGCAAACAAAACAAAAAACCTATTCACCAACAATTATATCATCAAAAATAAGTTTTATCTGTCTACTCATCTCTCTACCCCACATTCCTACCAAGGTATTTTATCCATATTGTCATCTTCAAATTTCTGCTAACCAGACTGGACTCACCCAAACAAAATTGACTCTGATAAGCTCTTAAAGTCTGCAAAAGAGCTTGCCCCTGATTTTGCTTTCTCCCCTCATAAGGTCCTCGCTCCTTAAAACCGTGCTGCATCACAGGTAATTTAAAATCCTAGCTCTCAAGATCTAAGAATAGATTTACTGCAGGACCTAGATTCATCAAGCCAGAACATACCTACCAAGAAGCTGAACACATTTCAAGATTACAAAATTTCTCCTACAGCAGCTTCGGCTCTTCTGCTGAGTGATGAAGAGTGATGTGGGCACATTAATCTTAGAGACAACGTCTCGCCCATGGCCCACTTCTCAGCAGGGAAGGACGGGGGCCAAAGGTACACTTCAACAAGTGCAGACACCATAAATGAAAAGTGTTCATGGACCTGGTACCCGCAACACAGTTCTGGGGCGCCTCGACCTCAATGGAAACACAAGTGCTGGGGGGAAAAGGACTCTCAGGCTGGAAGGCATTTTACTAAGTCATGTCACACCCTAAATTACCAGCATAGTAGAGCTAAATTTTTCTAATTAAAGGAGACTTTGAAATCCTGGCTCTGCTGTCACTACCCCATTACCATAATGCCAGTGCTTAAGCTGCCAACCCCAAAGTTTCTTCACTTTATTTTTGAGTCAGTCTGCAGAACAGGATTCATTCTCCCAGCTTAAGGTATTGTTAGGATCAGTTTTGCTTTACAGAGCTAAACATAGAAAAGTTTTCATTTTTAATAAGAGCTTAGATAAATAACCGTAAATCCCAAAGGGCCTCGTTAAAGCAGCCTCATAAAAGTTTTACACTTGCATATGAGTTTGGAAAAAAAAAAAAATGTCTACCTAGCGGTTTGAGTTCCCACTGACTTCTCTAGCCTCAGGGAAGTTATTGTTGAAATTCACATGTCTTGCTATTTCAGATGATTCAAAGCAGTCTTTTATGATAAATCACCATGAAATACGCCAAATGAAAGACCCTGTTCAAACAAAAATCTCAATTTTAAATACACAAAATACACACAATGCACTCATCCATATGTTTAAATAGCATTAAAGTCCTGATATGTTACTCATCACACTACATATTTTATTCTCAGAGCCTACGAAGCAAAAACATATCTTGTACGAGATGATCTATTTTCCCTTTCTTTTTTTAGGAGGTCATTTCAACACATTCTGACTACCCTGGAGAATTGAAGTCTAGGCAGGAAAGTTCCAACAAAATTGGAAACTAAATCGGTTGGAATAACAAGAACATAAGTAGTGGGCAATGTGAACATTTTATCACCTCCCTTACAAGACCAGGGACGATCAAGACTGACATGGGATATATTTAAAAGGTGAGAGAATGCTGGAAACAGAACAGAATCTCTTATGTTCAAACAATGAAATACCAGAAGCGGTTGTATAAAAATGCCTCAGTACCTAGCACATCATCTTGCAACATGGTAAATGCTGAACAGGTATTTGCTACATGAATGTTGAAAAATCACTTTCTGTTTGCAAACGGTTACATTTGGAATGGATGAGCCATGGGGACCTACCATATAGCACAGGGAACGGTGTATGATTGGGTCACTCTGCTGGACAACAGAAATTGAAGAAACATGGTAATCAACTATACTTTAATAATAAAAATAAAAAAATCATTTTCTGGAAAAAAATTAAATAAAAATCATTTTCTGCTATCTTTATTTCCCCTACAGGACTATCATCATTAGTACTTTGAAGACCTTGGAATCAGTGATCAGGAATCCTTACCCAGCTCTGAAAGTTTGTTAGATTTCTGTTAGAACCTCCAGAATAAAAACCTGAGAGGAATTTAATCTCCTCTGCAGCACTCCTAACAGGTGACTGCATGGTTTCTGCTTGAATACCTCCAGTAACGGGGAGACTCACTGCAAAGAAAATTCTTCAAATTGAGTGAAATCTACTCTTCATAACCAAAGCCCTTCAGAAAATACGTTGACAATATCTAACACTTTATCCTGATGTTTCTCTAAGCTAAATGTTTCCTATTTTCTCATTCCATATGGATGAGACCCCTTACCACTCCAGTTTTTCAACCTAGTGACCTTTTTCTTTCTTTCTTTTTCTTTTTTTTTTTGCTTTTTAGGGCCAAACTTACAGCATATAGAAGTTCCCAGGGTAGTGGTCAAATCGGAGTTACAGCGGCTGGCCTACACCACAGTCACAGCAATGTGGGTTTGGAACCTCGTCTGCCACCTACACCATACTTCAGGGAAATGCTGGATCCTTAACCCACTGAGCAAGGCCAGGTATCAAACCCACATCTTCATGAATACTAGTCAGGTTTGTTAACTGCTGAGCTGTGACGGGAACTCCCAGTGACCATTTATTGAAATAGCCCTACCATGATCATCATCTTCAGGGCAGAATGAAAATTTGCATAGTATCTCTTATGTTATCAGACTCTTTCATATACATCTGTTCATTTAGTCTCCATAAAAGCATTATAAAATGGGGTTTCATTATACCCACTTTACAGACAGGCAAACTGAAGTTCAAGAGGTTAAATGACACACACATGATCTCGCAGGAGTTCCTCTGATTCCTAAGTGTTTTCCATTACATTTTTGAACCTCAGTCTTTACAGCTATAAAATAAGGGTAATAACATTTGCCCTTTAAACCTCAAAGGTTTCCTGTGAATATCAAATGAGATAATAAATGAAGAAAAAGCATAAAAGGCAGGCTTTTATCACTAAGGTCATTCATATGTAGACAAACTCTGCTCTTTCAAGTATTTAACTGATGAATGGAAGAGGTCCAAGTCAGAGGTAATGTGAATGTTATTGCTCTCTGTTTTCAGAATTCAAAACATATGGCAATTAAATGGCCTAGGAGTACTGGAGGACTAAGTCTGGTAAAGATGTGGGAATATCCCTCAACTTTTGGAGTTCTGAACTCAATTAAGAAAGCATTTTTGCACTGTAAACCTGCTATAATGGAAAACAATAAAAATCATTATAAGATTTATCTAAAAAAAAGCAACTTAACAAAAAAAGAAAGCATTTTCTGAACAACTCAATATCATAAAAAGAACCCAATCAAAAAAATGGGCAGCGGACCTGAATAGACATTTCTCCAAAAAGATATACAGATGGCTACACATGAAAGGATGCTCATCATGGCTAACTATTAGAGAAATACAACTCAAAACAATGAGGTATCACACCTGTCAGAATGGCCATCATCAAGAACTCCACAAATAACAAATGCTGGAGAGAATGCAGTAAAAAGGGAAACTTGTACACTGCTGGTGGAAACACAAACTGGTGCAGCCACCATGGAAACACAGCATGGAGGTTTCCTAAAAAAACCCTAAAAATAGAACTACCATAGGATTCAGTAAATCCTCTCCTGGGTATATATTAAGAATGAACAAAAATGTTAATTTGAAAATATTTAGCCATATCTATGATCATTGCAGCACTATTTACAACAGTTAAGACCTGGAAGCAACTCAAGTGCCCATCAACAAATGAATGAATAAAGACGATGGAGAGAGAGAGAGAAGTGTGTGTGTGTGTGTTGGAATAGATGCACATAAGAAAGAATGAAATTCCAGGGAGTTCCCATCGTGGCTTAGCAGCTACAGCTCCAGTTTGACCCCTAGCCTGGGAACCTTCATATGCCCTGCAGCAATTATTAAAACAAATTATTATAAATTCTGTATTTCCTGATTTGAGAAGCCACTTTTATTATATATTCCATTTCCATGTGAGAGCAGATCTGTTCCTACTATATTCCAATGATCTGTCTATTCATGGGTCAGTACCGTACTATTTTAATTAGAGTAGTTTAAAACACTTCAGCAACTGATAGGGCTAGTCTCTTCCCAACTGCTTTTTTTTTGGGTTTTTTTTTTTTTTTTTTCTGGTCTATTTAGAGCCACACCTGAGGTATATGGAGTTCCCAGGCTAAGGGCAGAATCCAAGCTGTAGCTGCTGGCCTACACCACAGCCACAGCAATGCCAGATCCGAGCCACCTCTGTGGTCTACACAACAGCTTACAGCAACACCAGATCCTTAACCCACTAAGCAGTGCCAGGGATCGAACCTGTATCCTCATCTATACTAGCCAGATTCCTTTCCACTGAGCCAAGACGGGAGCTCCTCCCCAACTTCTTTTCTTTTTCTTGGTGTTCCTGACTATTTTTGTTTCCAAGTGAATTTTATAAATCAATTTGGCTGAAAACAAAAAAATCTGATGGTATTCTTATTTTACTGGGTTTATACATTAATTTAGGGATAACTGGAGTTTTTATGATTTTTAGCCTTCTTATCTAAGAATATGATAAATATTACCATTTACTTAAGATTACTTTTGGAGTTCCTGTCATGACTCATCAGTAACAAATCTGACTAATATCCATGAGGACAAGGGTTTGATCCCTGGCCTCGATCAGTGGATTAAGGATACAGAGTTGCTCTGAGCTGTGATATAGGTTGTAAATATGGCTTGGATCCCATACATTGCTATGGCATAAGCCAGCAGCTGCAGCTCTGATTCGATCCCTAGACTGGGAACTTCCCTATGCTGCACGTAAGAAGACAAAAAAAAAAAAATCACTTTCGCAGTCTCTTTCCAGAGTGTCTTACAGCTTTCTTCATACAAGTTCTAGACATTTCTTACTGAGTTTATGTATTCTTTTTCTCTTGATGTTATAAGTGGGATATATCATTCCATAACACATTTTAAGTGATTTTCAATTGTATATTAAAAAATAATAACCTTTATATAACTTACAAATTTAATAAATTATTTTATTGCCTGTAGTAGTTTTTATCATGGGCACTTTTGGATTTTCCTGATATACAACCATATCACCCTCAAAAAGTATTCTTTTTTTTTTAATGATTTTTATTTTTTCCATTATAGTTGGTTTCCAGGGTTCTGTTATTTCTTCCTTTCTAATTCTTAGGCCTATAATTGCTTTTTCTGTTAAATTACATTAGCTAATGTCTCCAACACAATGTTAAAGAGCAGACATTTTAAAACCAATTAAAGCCAATGCTAGTAACTAGGAAAATACTATTTATAATGATGAAATATGAAATTGGCCTAATTAAAAAGTATTAACTGGGATGTGATGCAACAGGAACATTTATGATGCTGGTGTGGGTGTAATTTTGTACAGCTACTTTGGACAGCTATTGGAATTAGCTGATAATATTGAAGATGTACTCTAAAACCCAATCATTCCACTTCTCAGTGTGAAGAAGAAAAAAGCTCATGTATGTAAGAAGAGATATGAACAAGAATGCTCAAAGCTGCATTATTTGTAATGGAAAAAAAAAACTGAAAACAAATTAACTGTCCACTGAAAGGATAACAGATGGATGAGTTATGGTATACTCTAACAAAGGTATGTTTTTCCCTAATTAAAATGAATTAATAAACTGTAAGTTTCAGCGTGGAAAAGCCTTAAAAACACAATGTTTTTAAGTGAAAAAATAAAGTTGCAAAAGAGTACATGCAACCTGATACCATCTACACAGAATTTAAAAATCATGTTAAATGAACAGTATTAGTCTTAATATTTATATTTAGTAAAAGTATAAAAGTACACATATTTGGTAAAAGTATGAATGGTAATCAATAGCATATAACCTTCTTATTTATATAAGTATGTATGGCAATGATACGCACCAAATTTCAGATATCACATTTCCTCTAGGGAAATAGGAAAAAGGATGGGTTCAGAAGAACTCTCAACTGTATTAGTGTCTTATTTTTAAAAATTATCTATCCAGGGAGTTCCTGTCGTGGCTCAGTGGTTAACGAATCCGACTAGGAACCATGAGGTTGCGGGTTCGATCCCTGGCCTTGCTCAGTGGGTTAAGGATCTGGCGTTGCCGTGAGCTCGGATCCTGAGTTGCCGTGGCTCTGGCGTAGGCTGGCGGCTACAGCTCCAATTCGACCCCTAGCCTGGGAACCTCCATATGCCGTGGGAGCGGCCCAAGAAATGGCAAAAGATAAAAAAATAAAAAATAAATTTAAAAAAATTTAAAAATTACCTATCCAGGAGTTCCTGCTGTGGCAATGGGATTGGTGGTGTCTTGGGAGCGCTGGGTCACAGGTTTGATCCCTGGCCCACGACAGTGTGTTAAGGATCCAGCATTGTCACAGCTGTGGCTTAGACTGCAACTGTGGCTTGGATGTGATCCCTTGCCCAGCTGGGTTCAGTGATCTGATATGCTGTGGGGTAGCCAAAATGAAAAAAAAAAAAAAACCTATCTATAACAAATATGGTAATATGGTAAGGTTTATTTAAAAAGGAGAATAAGAAAAAAGTTCTGGAGTTCGCACTGTGGCACAACGGGATTGGTGGCACCTCTGGAGCATTGGGATGCAGGTTCAATCCCTGGCCCAGTACAGTGGGTTAAGGATCCAGCATTGCCGCATCTGTGGCATAGGTGGTAACAGCAACTAGATCTGATCCCTGGCCCAGGAATTCCATATGCTGCGGGGAGGCCAAAAAAGAAAAAAAAAGGAAAGAGAAGTTCATTACATTATTCTCTAACTTTTTTCTAAATTCAAAACAGTTCATTAGATTATATCAGGACATCAGCCACTGTTTGCATGAGGTTTACAGAAGAACATATAATGGTACAGCAGGTGTCAAGCTCAAGGTCAAGTACCTGGGCAGTCACAGAAAGCAGAAGTAAGACAAAAAGACTGTACGAAACACTGACGTGAACTGCCATGTGCCATTTCCTTTTGAGACTTTTTCTACACTGGAGGTTATTAAAGCTCGAGAAATGTCTCAGAGTTAAACACTAAACATTTTTAGCACGGTGGAACCAAAAGTACAAAGCAAAACCGGCTTTTGCAGATTAACTACAAGCAAACAGAATCAAACCTGAAGTTCCGGAATGAAGTCCAATACTCAAGTGAGTATCACTTTTCTCTGGAAGAATCAATCAGCAACTCTTGACAAGAGAGGTCACAGCACCATAGAAAATAGAAACAGCACAGAAAGAGACTAGCATCTCGGCCTCCAGCCTCTTATTTCAAAATAACAAATGTATCATTTGTAGATCAGGGTTATGAAATTCTTAGGGGAAGAAAGAAAAATGTTGAGGCATCAAGATAAATACAGGGGAAGCAAGAGCTCCTTTATATGAAGTTACAGCCAGCTCTTCTAGATATGCCCGGTAGGGCCAAAGAGCCACCATCAGCAGCTCAGGGCCCCTGGGGTGCTCTCCTCTGACCCAGCATCATTAACCCCAGCCCTGCCCGCCAAACCTCATTTCTCCAGGAGGCTGTCCATATAGCTGCTTCTTCCTTAGACCAGGACAGTAATTCCTCCTAAGGGGCCTAGAGAGGAACTGTTAATGGATTACTTACCTGCAAGACAGTTTGCTATGTGGCAGGTAGCATTTACTCATCAGTAAAAAAGATGCTTAGTTACTACTTTTACACCATGAGAATGCCAGCTGCATCTCAGCATTCAAAAGTAAAGGTCTGCAAACTTTTTTTTTTTTGTCTTTTGTCCTTTTAGGGCCATACCTGCGGCATATGGAGGTTCCCAGGCTAGGGGTCTAATGGGAGCTGTTGCTGCCAGCCTACAGGCGGAGCCACAGCCACGCCAGATCCGAGCTGCGTCTGCGACCTACACCACAGCTCACGGCAACGCTGGATCCTCAACCCTCCGAGTGAGGCCACAGATCAAACCCGCAACCTCATGGACCCCAGTCAGATTCATTTCCTCTGTGCCACAGCAGGAACTCCTGAAAACTTTCTTGTAAAGTGTCAGATAATATTTCAGGCTTGTGGGACAACAGTCACGACTACTCAACTCTGCTCGTGTGTGGCAAAAGCAGCCATAGACATTTATACAAATGCACGTGGCCATGTTTCAATGAAGTTTTATCTACAAAAGCAAGGAAGTGAGGGGATCCTGAACTTGCCCTGCTGGCTAATGTCTGCCCACTGTTGATCTAAATTGATCTAGCATATGACAATGCGAGTTCTTTTCAGGTTTTTTTTTTTTTTGGCTTTTGTCTTTTTAGGGCCACACCCATGGCATATGGAGGTTCCCAGGCTAGGGGTCTAATCGGAGCTACAGCTGCTGGCCTACACCACAGCCACAGCAATGCAGGATCCGAGCCGCGTTTGTGACCTACACCACAGCTCACGGCAACGCCAGATCCTTAACCTGCTAAGCAAAGCCAGGGATCGAACCCGCAACCTCATGGTTCCTAGTTGGATTCGTTTCCCCTGTGCCACGACAGGAACTCCCTCTTCACATTTTAAAGCCCAATTCAATTCCAGGTTTCATCAAGAAATACACATCAATTACTTATATATAAGAGATGTTTGGAGTTCCCTGGTGACTCAGTGGGTTAAGGATCCCACGATGTCATTGCTGTGGTTTGGGTCGCTGCTGTGGCTTGAGTTTGAACCCTGGCCCAGGAACTTCTGCATGTCATAGGTGCAGCCAAAAAATAAAAAATAAATAAATAAAATGACCAATTTTTAATAAATAAATAAAAGAGAACTGTTTCCCACAATGAAATCTTTCTACCTGTTTCTCTGGACCCCAGTGCTCTATTTCCTCTGAATAAAAACAGATTCACAGCCTGTGAGAGATTAAGGACTCCTTTTAGAAAGAGATGAAAGCTTTGAAAACTTGCCAAGAAAAATCCATATGCATAATCCACATGGGATTTTTTTATTCCATCATTTCATAGAGCTCACAGGCCCTAAAATTTGCTGGAGGTGAGGGCAACATGTCACAGGACTCTAGGTTTCTGTCTTTTTGCTGCAGTTAGTTATCTACTGCTGCTTAGCAACCACTCCAAAACCTGGCAGCTTACAGCAACAGCCATCTCGGTTTCTATGGAGCGGGAATCTGGGACCGAGTTGGTGGCTCTAGTTCAGGATCTCTTGTGACCTGGTGTCTGAAGGCTGGGCTGGGGCCCCAGTGGCCTCAGGCTGGCAGCCGGATTCCCCCAGAGTGAGTGATTTGAGTCCCAGAGCGAGAAAGGGATCTGCTGTGCTTTTTCACAACCTACTCTCAGGATTCACTCTGTCACATCCACTTTGCTCTGCTCATTAGAAGTGAGGCACTGGGTCCAACTCACACTGCAGAGACAAGAGGATTAGGCTGTGCCTCTTAAAAGGAGAAATGAAGAATGTGTGGAAATAAATCATCACACACTATCAAGTAACTCAAGAAGGTGGGATTCTAGTTACAATGCTGGGAGTAACTCATTTTTCTTAGCACCATGCTTATTAACTGAATACTTGGAACTGATTCATTAATAAAATGAGTTCAGGTAGTTTTTCTTAACAATCCTGTGAACTGGTTAGTAAACCAGTTTTACAAGTATCTAAACAGGACCTTTAGTAACAGCTTTCACAAATAAATGAAACTAAGAAATGAAGAACAGGACTTCCCATCATGGCTCAGTGGTAACAAACCTGACTAGTATTCATGAGGACATGGGTTCGATCCCTGGTCTCGCTCAGTAGGTTAGGGATCCTGTGTTGCTGTGAGACATGGTGAAGGTCACAGACGCAACTGAGATCTGGCTTTACTGTGGCTGTGCTGCAGGCTGGCAGCTACAGCTCCAATTACCCCTAGCCTAGGAAATTCCATATGCTGCAGGTGTGGCCCTAAAAAGCCAAATTTAAGAAAGAAAGAAAGAAATGAAGAACAGATGATGACTGCTGAGCTAGGCTCAGCCTCCCCTCAAACTTTTGCTAAGGAAGCTCTTATACATTATATAGGAAGGAAAAAAAAGATAAATTCTAGAGATAGGAAAGATTTATCATTTTGAATATTTAAAAAAAGAACACAAGCATTAGTGACCCCTAACCAATTAACATTTACCTTCCAAACTCACTGAATAAAAATTATCTTCCCCTAAGTATTTCCTGAATTCCCAACTTTTTGAACTTTCCCTTCAGGTTTTTCACCAAGGCTCTGGTTACCATAAACCTGCCAAGCACATGGCCTCAGGAGGACAGCCATCAGGCGTAATCAATATGGCTGCAGAGAATTTGATGCACAAGTCACATTAACATTAATTAGCATCGCCTAAAAAAAAAGTTCCAAGTCCATTACTAAAAAATTAAGATCTTCATGTTAAAAAAAAAAAAAAAGTTGTACGTTTAAAATTTTTCATTAGATTTTCTTTTGTTTCAATAGATTTCAGGGCAAACCCACAGAGAGTTTACATAAATATTCTAAGATATCAAATAAGCCCTCCCACATTTACAGGTCAGGTCTCCAAGGTAAAGAAATAGGATCTGTAGTTTATCTCTGTAAAAATATATGCATTATTGGAGTTCCCTGGTGGCCTAACAGCTAAGGACTTAGTCTTGTCACTGCTGTGGCACAGGTTTGATCCCTGGCCTGGGAATGTCTAAACACAGCAGGTGCAGACAAACAAACAAATAAAAAATCTGCATTTTTCAGGGAAGGGAGGACAAAGTAGAAGAAAACGGGCTTTCCAATGGAATTTGGAGGTTGATGCAAGATGACAGTTACTTCTCCACCTGTTGGGACCTGGGCACTAGGTGAGTAACACTGGCTAAATCTGTACATTTGCATAACAGGCCCAGGAATTTTAATTCCTCACAGGCTGTTTTACTTCTAGCCACAATCCTGAGCACCCAGAACACCAGATGGAGTCCAATATGAGTGGCTTGTGTGCACAGAGGTGATAATTGGACGTATTTTGGATTATAAGCCATTCTAGAGATCACTTCTGTTTGAGTCCCTTACAAAGAACTAACTTTTCCTTTTGGGTATTTTCCAAGCAGTCAACAGGTAAGTGGTGATGCTCTTTAAAATACATAGTACTAAATATAGATGAATCCCATCCCTAGACTGTACGTTTTATAAGAGCAAGAGTTTTATAGATTTTGGAGTTCCCGTGGTGGCTCAGTGGCTAACAAATCTGACTAGGAACCATGAGGTTGCAGGTTCGATGGCCTTGCTCAGTGGGTTAAGGATCTGGCGTTGCTGTGAGCTGTGGTGTAGGTTGCAGATACGGCTCGGATCCCGCGTTGCGGTGGCTTTGGAGTAGGCTGGCAGCTGCAGCTCCGATTCGACTCCTAGCCTAGGAACCTCCATATGCTGCAGGAGCAGCCCAAGAAATAGCAAAAAGATTAAAAAAAAAAAAAAAAGGAGTTTTGTAGATTTTACTTGCGAATGTGCCCCTGTCTCCTGACATGCCACCTATTATGTGAATTCATAAACGAACAACTAAATAAACCTTCCACCTTATTTGTGTGAATAGGAGGGCCAGGCTCTTGTGAGTGTGTGTGTTGGCAAAATACAATTACCTACTTAAGTGGTTTACAACACACTAACCTTAAAAGTGTAAGTAGATATATTCTGTTTTGAACTGTCTTCCTTCATTCAACAGGCCTTGTTGGAAATTATCTACCTATGACTACTCTCCTTTGATCCATTTCCCTTGCTGGATGTCACCAAGCTATACTTGGACACACTGACACCTACCATGTGTGTACACTCTCCAAATCTCTTTCTTCCTTAAACTCTTATTTTCTAATCTTGGTTTAATCAATATCAGGGAATCTCTCTTTCTATATTCACTCTGTGCCACTGATACATAGGTTCATCTTGAGCAATTTCTCAAAAATATGTTCTTTGGACCTTGCGTTCCCTTGAAAAAGGGTTCCATGATCAAGATTCATAAATGGTAAGTACTCTAGGTTCCTCTCAGCAGCTCATTTGTACCTTTAGAATATTAAGGTACTGAGCATTATAGTAGTAAAAATATCTCTGTATACAGTTTCACCGAGCCCACTAATACACAAATTAGATAATGACAAAAACTGGTCGTAATAATAGGCGGCAATTTTTGTGCCATAACAATCTCATTTAGTATTATTTGACTATGGCATCATTTTCTTCTCCCCTCCCAGACCAATTAATATCTTTTGAAATACATTTTGGGAAATACATCATGTAAATCCCCACCTCTGCCCAGACTCTCTCCTCTTTAATCTCCTTCCCCCATTATCTCTCCATCTCTTTATTCTTAAATCAAATGCTACCTTTGCTATAAAATTTTCTCTAATTAGAAGTAATCAGAAAGCCCCTTGCTAATGTCTATCATAGGACATACCTGTGCACCATCTAGAGTTTTAATTAATTTGCCAGTTTCCAAGATTAAACATTGATACTATGGGAGTAAAAAATACTGTCTTATGTTATATTCTCTATCTCTAAGAAGAAAGTTTTACACACAAGAAGTGTAAGACAATGTCTGTTGAAATGGAGCTGAGACTAAGCAGTGCATTCGTTAAATACAGCAAGGGAAAACTAAGTCTTTAGTTTATAAGAAAAGCTAAAAATAAGAAAGAGCTTGAATCAGGCTCCTGGACTTCAGACTATACTACAAAGCAAAAGTCATCAAAACCGCATGGTACTGACACAAAGACAGAAATACAAATCAGTGGAACAGGACAGAAAGCCCAGAATTCAACCCACGCACCTACAGCCAACTAATCCATGACAAAGGAGGCAAGAATATACAATGGAGAAAGGACAGCCTGTTCAATAAGTGGTGCTGGGAAAACTGGACAACCACATGGAAAAGAATGAAATGAGAACACTCCCCAACACCATACACAAAAATAAACTCCAAATGGATTAAAGACCTAGATATAAGACCAGACACTATCAAACTCTTAGAGGAAAACATAGGCCAAACACTCTCTCACATAAACGACAGCAACATCATCTCAGATCCACCTCTCAGAGTATTGACAACAAAAACAAAAATAGGAGTTCCCGTTGTGGCGCAGTGGTTAACGAATCTGACTAGGAACCATGAGGTTGCAGGTTCGATCCCTGCCCTTGCTCAGTGGGTTAACAATCCGGTGTTGCCGTGAGCTGTGGTGTAGGTCCCAGACGTGGCTCAGATCCCACGTTGCTGTGGCTCTGGCGTAGGCTGGCAGCTATAGCTCCGATTCGACCTCTAGCCTGGGAACCTCCATATGCCACAGGAGCGGCCCAAGAAATGGCAAAAAGACAAAAAAAATAAAAAAATAAAAAATAAATAAATGGGACCTAATCAAACTGAAAAGTTTCTGCACAGCAAGGGAAACCCTAAACAACACAAAAATAAAACCCACAGATTGGGAGAAAATCTTTGCAAGTGAATCAACTGACAAGGGATTCATCTCCAAAATTTATAAACATCTCCTACAGCTCCATACCAAAAAAACAAACAACCCCATCAAAAAATGAATGGGCAGAAGAGCTAAATAGACAGTTCTCCAAAGAAGACATACAGATGGCCAAAAAACACATGAAAGGATGTTCAACATCACTCCTCATTAGAGAAATGCACATCAAAACCACAATGAGGTACCACCTTACACCAGCCAGAATGGCCATCATCAAAAAGTCTATAGACAATAAGTGCTGGAGAGGGTGTGGAGAAAAAGGAACCCTAGTACACTGTTGGTGGGATTGTAAATTGGTACAACCACTGTGGAAAGCAGTATGGAGATGCCTCAGAAAACTAAACATAGAACTACCATTTGATCCAGCAATCCCACTCCTGGGCATCTATCCAGAGAAAACCACGACTCGCAAAGACACATGTACTCCAATGTTCATTGCAGCACTGTTTACAATAGCCAAGACATGGAAACAACCGAAATGTCCATTGACAGAGGAGTGGCAAGAAGATGTGGTACATATACACAATGGAATATTACTCAACCATTAAAAAGAAACGAAATATCAGCATTTTTTGCAACATGGATGGACCTAGAAATTATCATGCTAAGTGAGTCAGCCATACAATGAGACACCAACATCAAATGCTTTCACTGACATGTGGAATCTGAAAAAAGGACAGACTGAACTGCTTTACAGAACAGATACTGACTCACAGACATTGAAAAACTTATGGTCTCCAGGGGAGACAGTTTGAGGGGTGGGGGGATGTGCTTAGGCTGTGGGATGGAAATCCTGTGAAATCAAATTATTATGATCATTACACAACTACAGATGTGATAAATTCATTTAAGTAATGAAAAAAAATAAAAAAAAAATAAAATAAAAAAGAAAGAGCTTGAGATTACACCCTTCAAAATGCTTACAGGAGGCAGCGCCTCCTTGCCTGCCCATTTGCATCTCTCACAAGTGTCTATCTTAATAAATCTATTTCTTGCCTAAACAAAACAAAACAAAAACAAAACAGGCTTATGTGGGTCCCAAAGTGGTGGTATTGCAGAATGGTAAAGTATAACATCCCAAAACATGAGGAAATTAAGGCCCAGAGAGGAGAAGCTGTCTTCTTGTCCTGCCAATAGAGCTAGTCAATGGAAAACCTGGGACTAGATTCCACGTCTGACTCCAAACCCATACTCCTCCCACTGTAAAATGCCAAATGCCCTCCTACAGCCTCAAAGTGCCCCAAATGTTTCAGGCCATCTTAATAGCAAATATCCTAATAACTATCCCCAACTACAGATGAGGAATCACCCCTGTGGCTGTCCTACTTCAGCCCGCTCTTCAGCCCACACCTGATAAGATTATTAAATGTAAGAAATACAGGTCTACAACTGCATCTTCAAGCCCCAGGCTCATTTTTTCAATTAGAAGATAGTACAGTTACTTAATTCTTGTTCTAGGTTCACACTACTCTTCCAGAATGTACTTGCTAAGTTAAATATAAAGTGAATTAATCATTTGAATATAAGCGTTTAGGTAAGAATTCCACTAAGGACCAGGCATTTTAAAGCAATCTCCTACTCTAAAGTTCTGTTTTTGTTGTGGTTGTTTTCCAACACAGACCAAAAGGTTTCAATCAAAGAGGTAAAAACAGAGCTGGGAGGCCAAGGCGGACCTGAATTTTACAATGACTAAGTCAGTTAGCCTAACGGGAAAAGGGTGAGGTGAGTATACAAAAGTAGCTATTAGAATCAGGTCCAGAGAAGACCAGGGAAAGGAAATGAAGTAGGAGACCTAAATGAGAGCTCACTATGGAAAATACTGGAAGAATAAAGTATCTGCAAAGGAGCCCTGCATGTGAGTCAAATACAGAAAAGAAAAAGAAAGGGGTCAGCCAAAAAGCATCTTGATGTTTGAAGCCATTCGTGTGTGGTGAGACGGATGCAGACTAAGATGGGCTTGAAGGCTGCCAATTAAGAGTGCTATTTGTAACCAGCAGGGCAAAAAGAGTAGGTATTAGTATTACACTTAAAAGCAGTACCAAGTTGAGGCTTTATAGGTAGGTAAAAGAGTGGACTGTTACTTGGGGGCTTAAAGGAAGCTTGACAATATAAATCTAAAGAATCCAAAAGTAGTTCTAAGTAAGTAAATCCATTTCCACTACGATCTTTGCTTCACTGGCCGTGGTTTTCAATGCTAGTCTGTTAATTACAGATACAAGAAGAACACGTGACAGACATAGCCAAGGGTTTTAAAGACAGACCTGTTTCTGAATCCTAAGTTTAATGTATCTAAGCTGTGCCTCATTGGACAAGTAACCTTAGTTTCTATAAATAACGGTAACTACAGCATTTCCATAGAGAGATAATACAAAGATTCAATGATACTATGTATTAAAAAGCTTAGCACAAGTCATGCATAGTAAAAGCTCAATCATTAAAGCCATATTTATCCTTAGACACTTTAAAGAGAAGGGGATTTATAATACATTTTTAAAAAAGAAGAGTGCATTGTGCACAGAAAACTCAAAAATATTACCCCCAAGGGAAAGTGGGAATGGCGGTCTATAGTGTCTACAAAAATCTTCATTGAACCTAGAGAAACTTCTGTTCAGAAAACTCAACTGTGTCTGAAAAAATTTTCAGAGTTAGCATGAACTACCATATAAAATGTCAGCTATGACTCCCAATCTCCCCTTTCGGCCTTACTGATTTAGAAACAAATCTTGTGATAAAATTAGTAAGTTTAAGCTGTTTTACAGTAAGGGTATTATTATTTTACATTACTAAAAGGAGAAAAATGGAAATAACAGATGCTAAGGAAATAAGAGTTTAAAAAATCCTAAAAATCCACAGGGCCTGGAATAAGTTTCTATATATTTATTTTTATATAATCCCGTAAGATGTAAAGAATATTTTATTAGCCATGGATAATAAAGAAAAAAAAATCATAGGTCTGTTAATGAAGACTTTACCCATGCAAGAATATTTATAAACAAAGACATCAATTTCCATGTCAATCCCTTTTTTATAGAAATAGTACAGAAATAATACATCAGCTGGTTGAAATGGAAAGCCTAGACTCCCATGGGTAATTATATACTCTTAACAAACACAAGGAACTACGTATGAACTGAACTATGCACAGATGAATAAATATTTGAGAAGTTGCAGAATTCCATTCTGATGACATGACA
Organism: Phacochoerus africanus; assembly: GCF_016906955.1. Classification (NCBI taxonomy): domain Eukaryota; kingdom Metazoa; phylum Chordata; class Mammalia; order Artiodactyla; family Suidae; genus Phacochoerus; species Phacochoerus africanus. Next base: position 83,185,420 of record NC_062545.1, on the reverse strand, counting down.
GGACATGTAACAGGCCTAGGGGAAAGCTGGGGTGGTTAAGTTGGAGCCAGGTTGTAGAAGACATCATATGCTAATCCAAAGAGGTTGGGTATGTCTTTATACCCAATTAGGATGACTGGGCTGGTTCTAGAATATAGGCTGGACTAGAGACTTTAAGTGGATTGAATTAATACTTGTAAACTCTACATGAAGAGTGACAAACTCCTCAACTAGGTTGACAGTCATTATGAAGAGAAAGGTAAGAAGATTTTGAAGGTAGAATGGACATGACTTCACAGCTGGGTGAGTGTGGGGAGAGCAGGAAACTTTAGGATTTTAGCCTGGTTGTCTAGGAGAATTGTGATGCCGTTTACAGAGACACAAGTGAGAGGAAACGTACGCTGACCAGAAATGTTAATGAGCTTCTCCTATCTCGGCCTTATTGAACCTGAGAAGTCAATGGGCTAACAGTAGAGACAACCTGGGCAAGAAGGAGATGAAAGAACAGAATTTAAGTGAAAGAGACGACTGGAAATGTAGACTTGGAATTTTTTTTTTTTTTTTCTTTGTAGGGCCAGCACATGGAGGTTTCCAGGTTAGAGGTCCAATTGGAGCTACAGCTGCTAGCCTATGCCACAGCCACAGCATCACCAGATCCGAGCCATGTCTGCAACCTACACCACAGCTCACGGCAACACCGGATCCTTAACCCACTGATCGAGGCCAGGGATTGAACACGCAACCTCATGGTTCCTAGTTGGATTCATTTCCGCTGTGCCACAACGGGAACTCCCGACTTGAAAGTTTTTATTCAACAGAAATGAGAGTTTCTACCATGAGGACAGGTGAACTTCTCGAAAGGGAAGGACCAGTCAGGATGGACACTGTGGTGGGGCACAGGACAGAGCAGGCACTGCAAGGGAGGATGAGAGAGGTCAAAAGAAAGGGGAAAGGGAAGAGGTGCAAGAGGTCAGGACAAAACCAGGGGAAAGCCAGGACAAACACTTCCAAAAAGAAATGGTGAATAATGTTGAGTGCTAAGGATGGAGGAAAAACAAATGATGTTGCTTACCACGTGACCACTTCAGATCTCTGAATCAGCAATTTAAGTAGGTGATTGGAGTAAAGGGTGAATAGGTATATTAGACAGAAGATCTCCTTAAATGGGATACAAAAGCAGAAGCCTGCCAATTCTTATTTTAATTTTGATAGGATCAAAATGTAAACTTCTCTGTGTCACAAGGCATCTTAAATCAAGTTTAAAAGTAAGTTACAGGATGGAAAAGATATTTTTAACAGATAAAGAATTAACATCCACCATCTATAAGAGTTTCTAATAGACGCACAGTCTCACAGATACCAGCTTAAGTAGACAAAGGAATATGAACAGGAAATTTACGGAGGAAGCTCAAAAGGCTAGTAAATATAAACAGAGATGGTCTACCACACTAGGAATACAGAAATACTCATTTTAAAAAGACACAATTCTAAGGTTTTTGAGAACCTCCATACTGTTTTCCACAGTGGCTATACCAATTTACATTCGCACCAATGGTGTACGAGGGTTCTTCTTTCTCTACAACCTTGTTAATATTTGTTGTCTGTATTCTTTTTGATGATGGCCATTCGGACTGGTGTGAGGTGATAGCATCATTGCGGTTTTGATCTACATTGCCCTGATTAGTGATGCTGAGCAACTTTTCCTGTGCCTATTGGCCATCTGCATTTCCTCTTTGGAAAAACATCTGTTCAAGTCTTCTGCCCATTTTTTACTCAGGTTGTTTGGTTTATTGTTAGGTTACATAACCTGTTTATTTATTTTGTCCATTAACCCCTTATTGGTCATATGGATAGGGATGGAGTAGGATAGTTACACAGGTAGTTGTGGAAGTCCAAATAGGAGACCATAGATAGAGAGGGAAATGTAGGGAACTTTGGGGAATCACTGTCAGTTAATAACTGCTCAAGAAAGCCATCAGAACAAGGCAGGGTTGCTTGACTAGTGGAAGGGCGAGATATACCTCAGGTCATTGGGTGGGGGATGGGGTGAGGCCTGCATTCAGGTTCAGACCAAGGGCAGAAGTTTGAGGACCACCCTTCTGCTGATCTGAATAAGCACCAATATTTAGAGAGTCAAATACTCTCTTACTGGACACCGAGGAGGAACTACTACTTGAAGAAAGAGGAAGAAGTGGTCTTTTCCCAACCCCACTCCCCTTGGATTATAAAACTGTAGCCCACCTGATCCTCAGGACAGAACCTCCTGGCCCCACCGCTTGCATCTCTCACAAGTGCCTTATCTTAATAAATCTATTTCTTGCCTATCACTTTGTCTCTCACTGAATTCCTTCTGTGTGGAGGTATAAAGAACCTGAACCTCAGTAAGTCCAGCACTGGGTGAGTGATTGCAATTTAAAACTGTGGGTTCAACCAGCTATAATGGAAAAAAATAAAAATCATAAAATAAATAATAAATACATAAAACTGTGGGTTCAAGTCTCAAACTGGGTTTAGGCTGGGTTCAAGTCATAAGTGCTGTCAGTTTCAATATCATCTGCAAATATTTTCTCTCAATCAGAGGTTGTCTTTTTGTTTTGTCAGTGGTTTCCCTTGTTGTGCAGAAAGCTTTTAAGTTTATGGAGCTGCCATTTTGGCACAAAGGGATCGGCAGGGTCTCAGGAACACTGGGACTCAGGTTTGATCCCCAGCCTGGCACCGTGGTTAAGGATTCAGCATTTCCATAACTGTGACTCAGATTTGATCCCCAGCCCGGGGAACTCCATATGCCACAGGGCAACCAAAAAAAAAAAAAAAAAGCCTTTCAGTTTACTTAGGTCCCATTTGTGAATTTTTGCTCTTATTTCTTTTGCTTTAGGAGACAAATCCAAAGAAATATTGCTGTGATTTATGTCAAGAAGTTCTGCCTATGTCTTCTTCTGGCAGTTTTATGAACTAGCATATGACCCAGCAATTCCACTCCTGGGTATATATCAAAACAAACAAACAAACAAAAAAAACCAAAACACAAATTCAAAAAGATAACATGCACCTCAATGTTTATAGCAGCATAATTTACAACTGCCAAGATATGGAAGCAAACAAAGTGTCCATCGATGAAAGAATAAAGAATAAAGATGTACTGTGTGTGTGTGTGTGTGTGTGTGTGTGTGTGTGTGTGTGTGTGTAGCTGGAATATTACTTAGCCATAAAAAAGAATGAAGTCTTACCATTCACAACAACATGGATGGATGCACTTGGAGGGCAATATGCTAAGTCAGAGAAAGACAAATACCATACGACATTACCTATATGTGGAATCTAAAAAAAAAAAATACAACAAATTACTGAATGTAACAAAAAAAGAAGCAGACTCACTGATTCAGAAAACAAATTAGTGGTTATCAATGGGGAGAGGGAAGATGACAGGAACAATATAGAGGGAGGAGTTAAGAGGTACAAACTATTGTGTATAAAATAAGCTCCAAGGGCTACACTGTGCAACAGGGAGAATATTGTCAATGTTTTATAATAACTGTAAAGGATTATAACCTTTAAAATTGTGAATAACTATACTGTATGCCTGTAATTTAAATAATACTGTACATTAACTAAACTTCGATAGAAAATAATTTTAAAATGGCCAAGAAAAAACTAAGATAAATTGAAAAGACATACTTCTATCGGATTGGTCAAAATCAATAAACCTGATATGATCAAGTATTGGAACAGGTAAAAGTGACAATTGGGATAGCTCCTGAGAGAACAGTTGGGCATTATCTATTACAATTTAAAATGTCAGTAGTAAGAGCACTTCCATTCTCCAATGCAAAGAATCAGGGCATCTTTTATGACTGACTTCAGAGCTGGGGCAAGGAAAATATAAGCTGAGTCTGGAGCATTTGGTAGTATCAGAAAGTAGAAAAGTGATCAAAAATTTAAAGTACGAGGGCATGTCAAAGGATATATGAGCCAGTCTAAAAGTGCTCACAATGGCCAAAGCTGGAACAATTTGAGCCACAAAACAAATAAATATATAAATAAAGTAACACTATACAGCACAGGGAATATGGCCAATTTTATAACAACTTTAAATAGAGTATAACATGCAAAAATACTGAATCACTATGTTATACATCCAAAATTAACAGAATACTGTAAATCAACTATACTTCACTTAAAAACAAATGATTGACAAAGAAAAGAAATCATCTGTGTTGTTGAACAGATCGGTAATTCATTCCTTTTTCATTGCTCAGTATTATTCCATCACATGGCTATTAAGTTTGTTCATTCACCTGTTGATAGACATCTGAATTATTTCCAGTTTGGGGTTGTTAAAAATAAAATTATTATGAATATTAAAATGTAAATAAATAAATAAACCACTTGATTTTTAAAAAAAATTTTTATGGCTGCACCAGTAGCATATGGAAGTTCCTGGGCCAGGAATTAAATCCAAGCCACAGCTATGGCAATACTGGATGCTTTAACCCACTGCACCAGGCTGGGGATGGAACCCACTCCTCTGCAGCAACCTGAGCCACTACAGTTAGGATTCTTAACCTACTGCACCACAGAGGGAACTCCCATAGTGTTGATTTTTAACCCAAAGTATGAAATATACAGGAGTACATCAGAGAGAAAGAACTGAATGAATAAATAGAGGAAAAGAAACAAATCTTCCTTGAGTAAAAATTCCAGATAATATATGTGGACACATGCCCTTTCAGGAGGTGGAGCTTATCTTTCCCCTCGTCTTTGAGCATTAGGGTGGACTTAGTGACTCCATCCCAAAGAAAAGAATATGAAAAAGCAAAAACGGTATCTTCCTAGTGAGGAAGTCTGGCCATCACTACCTCAGCCAGGGAGCCATGGTGAACACTGCCAGTGATGGCTGTGGGTTCTACATAGCCCCTGATGCGATGTGATGGTCTTCTTTTCAAAGCCCATACCCTCAGATTAATCAAGAGAAAAACATCAGATAAATCCCCACTAAGTGCATTCTAAAAATGCTTAACCTGTACTTCTCAAAACTGTCAAGGGCATGAACAACTGAGAACGTGTGAAACTGTTATGGACCAGAGGAGACAAAGGCAATGCTGCGAATCAGTGCTACGTGGTACCGTGGTATCTGGACTGGATCCTGAATGAGAAAGAAGACATTTGTGGAAGGCCTGGTGAGATCTGAATAAAGCCCAGAGTTTAGTTAACAGTGATATGCCAAGGTTGGTTTCTAAGTTTTGACAGAGGTGGCAGGGAAACATATGATAACATCAGGGGAACTTTAAAATTCGGGAAAGGTACATACACAAGAACCATCTGTGCTATCTTTGCAACTCTTCTATAAACATGAAACTACTCCAATAAGAAGTTTATTTCTAAAAATGTGAAATAAACACATTCCAGGAGGAGCAACTCCAGTTCTTTCTATTCATTTGAAATAAGTCCTTGCAGAGGGCCCCAAGGAAGACTGTATGTGAATCTTCACTGCAGAACTGTTAGCATCAGAGAAAACTTTTAAATGATTGTAATAGAATGGCTTAGGAAATCATAAAATCCATACAGGATGGACTACCACACCTCTGTTTAAAAAATGAGAAATATCTACATGCATTGAGAACATATGATGTTGAGAGAAAAAATAAATTGCAGAAGGATACTATATGATAAAAAGGAAAAGCGAACACACAAAAATGTGTCTATGGATATTTCTGGAGCATACATAAACACATGCCTATATTTAGATCAAGTCTGGCAAGATACTTCAGCAACCTGGTTGCAGTGGGGAGGGACTTACTGGAGGAACTGGAATTGGAGATGGCTGCCAAGGAGAAGTGTGTTTTACCTTATGATATTTTAAAACTGTTTTACAAGGAGAATGGCTCAGCATTTACCTGAGAAATTCGTAATGATTTATAAGGTGGGAGGACATTTCTCCTGTAACACAGGAGAGAAAACAGCTAAAATGTTGTGGTGGGTGGTGTAGCGCAGTAGTACAAGGGGACCCCATGGAGACCAGCGGGATTGCTGGAGACCCTTGGCAGGAAGCCTGCCTGGGTCCCTGAGACAAGCACTTGCTGTCAAGGCTATGTCACAGAAGCAGCTGGCCTTAACAATGGGAGGCCAACAATGGGCTATTCAATTTATTTTGCTTTTCAACAGAGGTGCAAGCACCTGGAGGGCTCTTGCAGCCATACGGATTAAAAAAAAAAAAAAAGAAAAAAGGAAAAAAAAAAAGTACCAAGTGACACTGAAAGAAATTAACTACTTCTATATTCCAAAAGACTTTAGAATCCAAGATTCACTTTTCACCCCCTTGTCTAGAATAAAAGCAGAACCAACCAGGACCATGGCAGTCGCTTTACCTGACAAATGTCAAACTAAATAAAACTCTAGCAGATGCAAAAGACTCCTTTACACTGATTATCCCATGTTAGGTCAATACATTTCCTTACAAAGTGGGATTACGAAAATCATATGGTGGAATTCTCACTGTGGTGCAACTGGATCTGCCAGCGTCTCTGCAGTGCTAAGACACAGGTTTGATCCATGCCTAGCACAGTGGGTCAAAGGATTCATCATTGTTGCTGGATTGAGGCTTGGATCTGATCCCTGAGCTGGGAACTCCATATGCCATGGGGCATCCAAAGAAGGAAAAAAGGAAAAAAAAAAATTGTATGGAAAATTGAAACATTGAGAAAAATTTAACACAGAGCATATATTTATTATTTTTTGGCCGCACCTGTGCATATGGAAGTTCCCAGGCTAAGGGTTGAATTGGAGCTGCAGATGCTGGCCTACGCCACAGCCACAGCAATGCCAGATCCCAGATCCCAGCCACATCTGTGACCTATGCTGCAGCTTGCCGCAACACTGGATCCTTAAACCACTGAGCAAGGTCTGGGATCAAACCCGTATCCTCACGGATACTAATCAGGTTCTTAACCCACTGAGCCACAACAGGAACTCCTTCCTTAATATATTTTATCTTTTTTTAAAGGGCCACACCTGTGGCATATGTAGGTTACCATATGTAGGCAATAAAATATATATTCTACATACACAGACAGACAGACAGACAGACACACACACACACACACACACACACACACAGCTCTAGCTATGTAATTAAAAGTACTTTTCTTCTCTACCACAAGTCTCAGCAAGTGATTGGAAGCTATGGCCACTTTCTAACCCTGTTACTTATTATCTTCATTAAAACAGGCCACATAGATTCTGGAGCCTTAATCATAGAAGAATAACACAATACTCTTTGCATCAAGACAACACAATTTTAACCCCAATGAACCCAACTCTGCTCTCTGAGTTTACACTCAGGGAGAAGATAAGCTGGTGGAAGTCACACCGAGGGGAAGATTAATATCATGGTAAATTCATGATTGCAAACCTCAGCTGAGGAATTCCTCCCTCACCTGCTCTCCAAAGGACCACTTATCTTCTCCACTGTCCTCACACCTCCACTGTCCACGACCCCCACCTCCTTCCCTCATGCCCCTTTCCCATTACTTCTATGTAATAGATAAACGGAAGCCATCAGAAAACAAGTCTCTCGATAAGCAATGGGATCCTGCTGTATAGCACTGGGAACTATTGTCTGGTCACTTGCAATGGAGCATGATAATGTGAGAAAAAAAAGAGTGTATATATGTATGTGTGACTGTGTCATCTTGCTGTGCAGCAGAAAATTGACAGAACACTGGAAATCAGCTATAATGGAAAAAATAAAAATCATTATTAAAAAAAAAAGAAAGCAAACAAGTCTCTCATCTTTCTAAAACCCTCATCTTCAATCCTCTCCTGGATGTTCCCAGGCTGAGCCAAATCCCAGCCACAGCTGTGACGCAACCAGCAGCTTCAGCAACATCAGATCCTTTAACCCACTGAGTTGGGCCGGGGATCAAACCCAAGGATCTGCAGTGACCTGAGCCACTGCAGTCAGATTCTTAACCCACTGCACCATAGCAGGAACTCCCAAACAGACACTTTTAGAGGCGAACCTAATATGCTAAACAGGTGAATGGGAGCATCTCTGGTGGGAAGATGACTGCCCCTCCCCTAGTCCCTCTGTGTGCCATTAGCACCTGCCCATGAGTTCCAAACCCACCACACGAAAACAAGCTTTCTTGCCCAGCCCTTTGCGGCTTTTATTGGGGTGGAGGGTGGAATGGAGGACAATACTTGCTTTTTCCCATTTCCTTCAATTTAGCTAGTGAATGTGGTTTTCTGTGAACACCTGTTTCTCGGCATGTATGGAGATTTTGTTCTTTTGAAAGAGTTTTGGGGGGTACATTTATCATGTTGCATTAATTCTATCACCCGTTCCTTGATGGCAGAGACCTCTGTTCTCCTGCTGCGGCATCACGTACAATACTAAGCACAGTATTTTTCTTACCTCCAGTGGGAGGTAATAAAAAAAGAGGAAAAAGAGAAACCCAAACACTTCAGATGTGAACATTTAAGATAACTACTTCAGATCTGACTCATAAAAGTACCTAACACATGATTGGAAAACACAGACAAGTGAAAAACTAATTTCATATACTCAATCCCCTACCTTCCTCTATCGCATCCCAGTCACCTCACCCTCGCTTTTACCCTCACAGGTGAGACTATACCTGCCTCACATTCTTTCATCACAAGGAATAAACCAGATGCTCCCCAAGAAAGCAATCACAAGAAACGAACTGCTTTTCATAGGAAACTTGGAATCTCTAGGGGAAAAAAAAAAAAGCTCACTTTTATTATATGTCATGGTCTTATTTCCCACATCTTCTTTAGTCATGGATAGCACAGGAAATCCAAATCAAATAAGATTGAATTTAGGCTACTGTATTAATACAGTTCACTTGGAAAAGAAACTTTTCCAATTACAAGAAGTGTGTGCTCAACTTGCTTCATAATAAAAAATGGTCTTCAGATACCTAAGTCTTAGTGGTGACATGAGACTTGCAGATAAACGTGTAAAAAGTGCTTTCCAAACAAGCATTTATATTTTCCTAGAGGTTTCTGATGACTTTCCTGTTTGTTTGTTTACTGATTTTTTTTTTTTTTTTCCAAGCCCGTACTGGAAGTTCCCAGGCCAGGGGTTGAATTGAAGCTGCAGCCACAGCCACAGCAACATGGGATCCAAGCCGCCAAGCCATGTCTGTGACCTACACCACGGCTCAAGATAACACCAGATCCTTAACCCACTGAGCGAGGCCAGGGACCAGAGCTATCTCAATGAGGTCCCTTTTACCCAAAGATCCGATCAGGGATCAGAACCCGAGGCCAATCAGGTTTGTTACCTCTGAGCCACAACAGGAACTCCAACTTTCCTGTATTTTTAGATTTAACTTTCTCTCAATGGATTCCTATTAAAAGAAGATAAGGCTTCTGGAAAAAAAAAATCAAATTTGTATCCTTAAATTCTGATCTATGAGATCAGATGCAAACACACTACAAATCAGAAGTTTCTGCTACTGAACTTACATGTTAAGATGCAGAAATATTCACTGAATACAGGAGAGTAAGCAGTAAATTTGGGGGAGTAATCAAAATGCTAACATATTTGAAACCACAAGGGGAACAGTTCTTGGGAAAGAATACACATAGACAGTGACATTTTCATGCTTTTTTGTGTGTGTCTTTTTACCTTTTCTAGGGCTGCTCCCACGGCATAAGGAGGTTCCCAGGCTAGGGGTCTAATTGGAGCTGTAGCCACCGGCCTATGCCAGAGTCACAGCAACACAGGATCCGAGCCAAGTCTGCGACCTACATCACAGCTCACGGCAACGCCAGATCCTTAACCCACTGAGCAAGGCCAGGGATCGAACCCCCGACCTCATGATTCCTAGTCAGATTCGTTAACCACTGAGCCACCTCGGGAACTCCATGACAGTGACATTTTCAGATCTCCTAAAATGTTATGGTGAGGGACTACAGGATATAATGACCAAGCACTGAACTTGGAATCACAATAACATGGCTCTAACTAACAAACTGACTGACTGTCATTATTTCTCTCTCTGCTCCTCAGTTTCCTCACTTACAACCTATAAAACTTCTGAAGTTGAAGTTTATCCTACTCTGCAGTCACTGTCCCCAATTGGAGTGTCACCAAGTGACTCCTATATGGGGAAGTAGAAGACACCGACCTGAGATAAAGTGCCCTTTAGGGGCTGGTGACACATATCCATTAATTCATTTGCTTGCTCATTCATTTATTCCTTCTAGCATTGTTTCATAGTCACACACTATGCAAAAAAGTTTATGTGAAGTGTTTTAGCAGGTTATGCAATTATTAAATAACAGGTCTTCAATGCTCTGTTGGATATGAAATTAGCATAAATTAACATTTGATTATTTTTATGTTTTTATCAATCAAGAGAATAAGTTCCTCTAAATATCAATACCACCTAATTTTATCTCTAAAGTATTTTGGGCAATGATAGCCTCAGCTACCTCAAGTGTAGAGCTTCAAAACTGAGCAGAGAGGAGTTCCCATCGTGGCTCAGTGGAAACGAATCTGACAAGCATGCATGAGGATGCAGGTTCAATCCCTGGCATATGCCACAGGTGCTGCCCTAACAAAACAAAAACAAACAAACAAAAAAACTGAGTAGAGTGTGACAATGATTCCTTAGCTATGACACCAAAAATATAAGCAACAAAAGAAAAATAGCCAAATGCAATGGTATCAAAGTTAAAACTTCTGTGCATCAAAAGACACAATCAACTGAGTAAAAAGGCAACTGTGGAATGAGAAAAACTATTTGCAGGTTATACGCCTGATGAGGGGTTAATATCAGAATATGTAAAGAAATCCTATAATTTGACAACAAAATAATCAAATAACTAGATTAAAAATGGGCAAAGAACTCTGAACAGACATTTCTCCAAAGATACACAAATGGCCCACAAGTACATGAAAAGATATTCAAAATCACTAATCATCAGAGAAATTCAAAACAAAACCGCAATAAAATATACTACCTCATATCCATTAGAATGGCTCTATTTAATAAAAAACCCAGAAAATAACAATTGTTGGTGAAAATGTGGAAAAATTAGAACCCTTGTACACTCTTGGTGGGATTGCAAAATGCTGCAATCACCATGGAACAGTACAGAGGTTCCTCAAAGTATTGAAAATTCAATTACCATATGATCTGGCCAACCCACTTCTAGGTTTCCATCCAAAACAATTGAAGGCAGGGTCTCAAATATTTGCATTCAAGTTCACAGCAAAACTACTCTCATTAGCCAAGAGGTGGAAGCAACTCAAGTGTCCATCAAGGAATGAATGGATAAACAAAAAGTGGTGTATATACATAATGGAATAGTATTCAGCCTTAAAAAGGAAGGCAATCTTGTTAAAAGCTACAACTTAGATGAACCTTTGGGACGTTATGCTAAGTGACATGAGCCAGTCATAAAAAGATAAATACTACGATTCCATTATATGAAGTATCTAAAACAGTCAGTGTTATGAATTGAATTGTGCCCCCTCTTCATATGCTGAATAAGAATAGTTATAGCTGTAGCCCCCAGTTTGACTATATTTGGAGACAAGGCTTTTATGGAAGTACCCAAGTTAAATGGGGTCATAAGAATGGAGCCCTGCTCTGCAGTCATCAGCAGAAGAGATACAAGGGCTGGTCTTTTTCTCTCTCTCTCCATCTCTACATATGAAGAGGCCACATGAAGATACTCCACCATGGCAACCAACCACAAGCCAGGAAGAGATGCCTCACCAGAAACTAATCCTGATGGCACCTTGATCTTGGACTTCTAGCCCCCCAAACCGTGAGAAAATACAATTCTGTTGTTTAAGCCATACAGTCTGGGGCATTTTGTTATGGCAGCTATAGCAGACAAATATAGTCGAAACCATAAAAACAGAAAACAGAGGTGGTCCCCAGAGCCTGGGGGAGGGGAAAACAGGTTTCAGATTTGCTGGGTGAAAAAGTTCTGGAGATCTGTGTCACAACACCGTGAATATACAGCTGAATCACATGGGTTTGAACTGTCTGGGTCCACTTACGTGCAAATTTTTTCAAGAGTAAATACTACAGTACCACACGATCTGCAGCACAATGAATCCACAGAAGTGGAAATAAATACAGAAGGCTGACTATAAGATACAATGGAGTTTCAACTACACAGTAGGTCGCTGTCCCTCTTAGGCTGTTCAAGGATCAACCACATTTAAAATTTCTGAATTATACACTTTAAAATGGTCAAGATTTGGAACCCATAATGGTTCAGTGGAAACAAATTTGACTAGCATCCATGAGGACGCAGGGTTCAATCCCCGGCCCTGCTCAGTGGGTTAAGGATCCGGCATTACTGTGAGCTGTGGTGTAGGTCTCAGATGCAGCTCAGATCTGACATTGCTGTTGCTGTGGTGTAGGCCAGCATCTAAAGCTCCAATTAGATCCCTAGCCTGAGAACCTCCATATGCCACGAGTGCAGCCCTAAAAACCAAAAAAAAAAGGTCAAGATAGTAAGGTTTATGTTAGGTGATTTTTACTACAATAGAGAAAAATTAGGGAGTTCCCGTCATGGGCAGGAGTGACCCAAGAAATGGCAAAAAAGACCAAAAAAAAAAAAAAGAAAAAGAAAAATTAGGCAGAATTTCAACTTTCCTGCTGAAATAAAGGAGGAGAAAAAAGATTGAAAAAAATACCTCACAAATAAAAACAACTACTCAACTACTGATACTATTTTATGCATATGAAATGTACGTGGGTATGATTGACATGTGCTTTAATTTCATTAGAAAAAGCAATAATGCTGACTATCTTTAAGGCAAAAACAACACTTCTACTTTAGAATCTATATTGACCAATCTAGCCAACAAAGCGATATACCCAGATAGTTTAAATAAATTTAATTTCTAAATTCTACAAAAATTAGGAGTGAATATATCATGAACATTTCATCCCTCAAGATATTTTGCAAGAAAATGCTATTAATAGTAGAAACAGAATAGCTTTTCTCAGTTCAAATTTTCCAGATTCCTAAATCAGATACTGTACCTTTTGAAAAAGGCGGGAAGAACCACTACCAATATTAGGAAGTTATACATGTAATTTATACAAGAGAGAATTCAACTTAGCTTTTTTTTTCTTTTTCTTTTTTTTTTTTTTTTGAGTGATGGCCACGGGATGTGGTGGAAGTTCCCAGGCCAGGGACTGAACCCAAGCCACAGCAGTGATCCAAGCCACCACACTGACAATGTAGGATCCTTAACCTAAGCCACAAGAGAACTCACGATTTAGCTTTAAAAAAAAAAAAATAAAGAAAAAAGACCGCTTATTTTCATTTAACATTAACATTCCCCTAAGATCTTTTCTCTTAAAAATATGAGAACAAAGTAGTTGATATCTAAGAAATCCTTCATTGTTGTTTAACAAAAATACATCCATCCTTCATGTTTCCCTAAAACAAAAAGAGAGAAGTGTAACAATAGTTATACTCTATTTTACCACTTATCCTGTTTGTTTTCACAAAGTTCACATGTAGAGTTGTAGACATTTTGACTCATGCCATAGTAAAATTTCTCTTATTTTCTGGCCTAAATACCACCTCAAGAAGAGTAAGGGAGTTCCTGTCAGCTCAGCGGAAATGAATCCAACTAGTATCCATGAGGATATGAGTTCAATGCCTGGCCCTGCTCAGTGGGTTAAGGATCCAGCGCTGCCATGAGCTGTGGTATAGGTCACAGATGCAGCTCAGATCCTGTGTTGCTGTGGCTGTGGTGTAGGCTGGAAGCTGTAGCTCTGATTTGCCCCCTAACCTGGGAACTTCCATATGGCACAGGTACAGACCTAAAAAGGAAAAAGGAAAAAAAAAAAAAAAAAGATAAAAGAAAAGTGTGGGCTCTGACACCAGAGAGAAAAGGCAGGCACAGCCTGATTTCAGGAGATAATCTAGGTATCTCAATTCTGGCACTACTGGCATTTTGAGCTGGGTAAGTCTTTGTAGGAATGGCCCTGTGATGCACTCCAGGGTATCTAATGGCACCCCCGGCTCCACCAACTATTTACCAGTGGTCCCTAAATTGTAACAACCAAAAATATCCTCAGACTTTACCAAGTATCCCTTGAGGGGCAATATTACCCCTAGTCTAGAGAATATGAGGCAATAGGGGAATAAATGAATTAGCAGAAAAAAACTGTAGAAGTGAACTTAAAAGAGTCCAAAGCTAAAAAGTTAATGTTTAGGATCTAAACTCCAACATGCCAACTAAAGAATGTGAGTTGTAAGATAACTCTGACTGGGGGTGGGCAGGGTGAGAGGGATAAAAAAACCAACAACAATAGACCTCAAAATGTTAAGAGACATGTGTGTGTCTATTGCTAGAAAGAACATTCTAAAAATATTACACGCCACTTTTTTATATGTGCTCAAGGAAATAAAACCAGTTACATTTGCTATTTTCCTCTCTTATTGCCATCTGGCAATCCACACTTCCACTAGAAAAAAATTCTAACCAATTAGATTAAAATAGTTATTACACCACCCCATGTGCCAAAAATATGCCAGGGAGTCTATGGTTTGCTCAGTCATGCCCCCAAATGAAGAAACTAATGTCCTTAAAAAGCAAAAGTAAGGAGTTCCCTGGTGGCTCAGCAGGTTAAGAATCCAGCATTCCACTGCTTTGGCTCGAGTTGAATTCAATGCCTGGCCTGGGAACTTCCACAGGCCATAGGAGAAAAAAACAAAAAGACAAAAGTAAGTAACTCGCAAGATATTCACCCAATCTGTGAAATTTCCTTCTACCCTGGGAGGACACAGAGACAAAAAGGAGCAGGAGGAAAAGCACAACAAAAGTAGTTCTAGGGGACAGGGAAACTGAGGTCATATAGACGTATAGAGTTAAAAAAAAAAAGTCCACTAATGAATACAGCAGAACACAATGGACTACAGTCATTATATTTCCAGTGTCACAGGGATTTATTAAGATATACATGAAATGCTGGGACAAGTGCAATGAATCCTTGTTAACACTCCTGAAGGAAGGCAGCGAAAGATCCTTCATAATGATAAGCACAGGGTGTATCCTTCTTAACACTCAAAAGTTGTCCAAAAAACCTGGCACATCAGGGCTAGTATAACCTTTGAGGTCTCATTCACAAACCCAAAAAGGCAGACTACGGTAATAGGAACTACCAGTCACCAAGAGAGGAACAGTAATTTTCAAACGCAAGGACAAGCAGAAAACCACGTGTGATCCACTTCACAAATGCTCCATTAAATGTAGGCACAAATTGCAGGTTTTGAGCACTTCTATTAGCACTTGTCTAGATGGAGTAATGAGCAACACAGCCAAGGTGGCAGCTCAAGTGGAACTAACACCTTTGTGTAGGAATTCCAGGAAAAC
Source organism: Phacochoerus africanus (assembly GCF_016906955.1). Lineage (NCBI taxonomy): Eukaryota > Metazoa > Chordata > Mammalia > Artiodactyla > Suidae > Phacochoerus > Phacochoerus africanus. The sequence goes on along the minus strand of NC_062545.1, from coordinate 83,170,050 downwards.
CATCAGACATTTGGGAAAAGCACCACCATGCAAGGCAGTACCAAACACAGCATTTCCTTTCAAAAAAAAAAAAAAAAAAAAAAGAAGAGTTAATATGCAAGGAAAAAGAGTTAAGTATAATAGAGTTAAACTGAAAAAAGGAATTAAACAGAAGACTTTAAGTATAATCATCATCCTCCCAGAGTTTAAGGGAACACTGCATCTGTAAGGAAGAACAGATGATGACAGTTGAGATAATTTTGAACAAATGCTTACTTGTAGACACATCTGAATGAAATCTTGGAAAACCAAAGATAAAAGAGAAAATCCTAAAGGTTTTCAGAATAAAGAAATAGGTATGACACATTTTCAGATATTCAAGGATTGACTCCAGTCCAAGTTTAAAAGAACTGTTAGACTCCATCCAATATCAAACAATTAGAACAAAGAATGAGTTAAAAAAAAAAGGAAAAATAAATATACAAACAATATAATACTATTTGTAAACTTTTTTTTTTTTTGCCACATCCACAGCATATGGAAGTTCTAAGGCCAGGGACTGAATCTGAATCACAGCTTTGATCTACACCACAGCTTTGGCAACCCCAGAACTTTAATGTGTTTGCCCACAGAGGCTTAACCCGCTGCGCCACAGTGGGAACTCCTATTTGTAATCATTTTTAAAACCATCCAAAATCCTGCATGTTTTTATGGAAATAGACGTATACAACAAAAACATAAAAACATTTGCAGTCATGATGCATGAGTAATATTAAGAGGTAAGCAAATCGGGTGGCCTTCTACACCACTGATAACGTCTTTAAGAAGAAACAACCACCACCATCAGAAGCATAGACGGTCTTCCTTTAGGGAGGGAGCAGGAGGTGAATGTGAAACCTTAAGAGTCATTTCTTCTTTGGATGGAAAGAATGGTTACTAAGTATATCTAAATATCAATGCTTAAAAAAGTTAAGGTTAAGGATGTATATTATAATTTGAAGGTTAACCCCCAAACATCATTTTGAAATAGATGTATTTTACTTCCAAATCATCACAGGAAAGAAATGACACAGAGAAGGCCACCGAGGTAAAAGCAGACTAAGTGCGACTACATCAATAATCACAATAACCATGAATTAGTAAGTTCACTATTCAAATAAACAGCCTCACAAGGGAGCTGTAAAATACCCAGCTCCATGTCGTTTACAAGGTATATGTTAACAAGATGCAGTGCTAAGGTAAAAGGACCCAGGGCAGATGAAAATAAAGAAGTGGAAAAAGATACAACAAATCACTAATTTTTTAAAAAAGGAAAGTAAATGTAGTAATCATAACATCAGGCAAATTCAAATTTAAGAAAAATAGTATCAAATGAAAAGAGAAAAACCTTATGGATAAAACACACAATTAGTCAAATTGTTATGGCACAAACTTTTATATACCTAATTACACAGCTTCAAAAGGTATAATGCAAAAAGAGGCATCAAAACCAGAAGAAAAAAAAAGACTTTTCCATAATCTTAGTGTGAGATTTAATATACCCTTATTAAAAAACCTACATTTCAAATAAATAAAAAAGATGAATATGAGTTTCTGTCGTGGTTCAGTGGTTAATGAATCTGACTAGCATCCATGAGGACACAGGTTCCATCCCTAGCCTTGCTCAGTGGGTTAAAGATTGGCATTGCCGTGAGCTGTGGTGTAGGTCGTAGATGAAGCTCGGATCCTGTGTTGTTGTAGCTGTGGCGTAGGCTGGCGGCTATAGCTCCTACTGGACCCCTAGCCTGGGAACCTCCATATGCTGCGGGTGTGGCCCTGAAAAGCAAAGGAGTTCCTGTCATGGCTCAATGGTTAACGAATCTGACTAGGAACTATGAGGTGGCGAGTTTGATCCCTGGCCTTGCTCAGTGGGTTAAGGATCTGGCACTGCCATGAGCTGTGATGTAGATCACAGACGAGGCTCAGATCCCTCGTTGCTGTGGCTCTGGCGTAGGCCGGTGGCTACAGCTCCAATTTGACCCCTAGTCTGGGAAACCCCATATGCTGAGGGAGCGGCCCTAGAAAAGACAAAAAAAAAACAAAACAAAACTTGTCAATATAAATTTAATAAACTTGTCAATATAAATTTAACTACATAAAGTTAGACTTTTAGACTTTTGGGACTACACCAAGTCGCAAAGCATCAGATACATAAAACACAAGGGTAGTCATCTGAATCTGTTTCATTTAGACTGGCATCAGATGGGCAAAAATTTAAGTGGCAGCTTGAGTGAGCATACAGGGAGATGGGCATTTATAGAAACTTTATGTAGGTGTATAAATTTGCAATGACTTTCTGCAAAATAATTTGATATTTATTACCTATCAAAATTTTAAACATCATACCCTTGACTTACTGATTCTACGTTTGGAAATACTCATAAAAAATTACACATAATCACAAAACAAACATACAACACACAGTCCAATACTAATTAAAGCAGCAAAAAAGTAATAACCTAAATATCTGTCAACAGAAATATGGTTAAATTACTGACAGTACATCCATGTTATAAAATGTCAAGTACTGACATGGAAAGAGAATCTCCAAGACACAGTGTGTCATTTTTAAGTGTAAAAAATACACATGTATCATTTAAATTATGTTAAGATGCAAAATAGAAGACAAGTGGAAAAATACACAACCCACATCTTCTTCTGAAGAGGGACATGATGGAGAACTTTCATATTTTACTTTATGTAAGTCTACTATTTGAATATTTTATGACTTGTGCTGCTTGCATAACTCAAAGAAAAGAAAAGCAATAATTTTTTTAAAATGTCTTATTTACATCCCAGAAAAAGACTGGGATCTTTCTGTTCTTAGTACACATTTGATCAAACCCATTAGAGTACAGGACAAAGTATAAACTTGCAATCTGTTCAAATAAGAACATTTGCTGTTCCCTCTGCCAGGAATGCTATTCCTCAGACAGGGCTCACTCCCTCTCGGCCTTCAGGTTTTTCCCTTAAATGTCATTTTATCTTAGGAAGACCTTTCAGCATAAAATGCCAACTTCCTACACCCACACTGCCACTGCCCAACTACCTTAACACGCTTTATATCTCACTAGAGTAATTTAACACCTATGTCTCAATGTCTTTATTTTTTTTGGTTTTGGTTTGTTTGTTTTTGTCTTTTTAGGGCTGCACCTGCAACATATGGAGGTTCCCAGGCTAGGGGGTGAATCGGAGCTGTAGCTGCCAGCCTACACCACAGCCACAGCAACACTAGATCTGAGCTGTGTTCGTGACCTACACAATAGTTCAAGGCAATGCCGGATCCTAAACCCACTGAGTGAGGCCAGGGATCAAACCTTCCTTCTCATGGATACTAGTAGGATTCTTTCCACTGAGCCATGGCGCAAACTCCTGTCTTTGTCTTTAAAATGAGGTGGTAAGTGTACCTACTCCAGAGGGTTGCTGTTAGGCTTAAATGACCTAGAAGCCCTCAAATGAGGACCTGACTAATAGTAAAAGCCATATCAGTCTGTGACCTTTTGTCTCTTTTGTTCATGGTCTGCCTTTCCCTTATGAGGCAGGGACTATCTTTTTCTCGCTGCTGTACCTCAGATGCCTAGAAAAGTGTTTATCAGTAAATATTCATACTTGTTGAAGCCCGATTCAGTACTGCAGCCATATGCAGAAAGCTGTGATTACAAAAAAAAAGACCACTTACTTTTAGGAAAAGCAAGCTTCCTGCCCATTTGCATGAATAATCCGTAATAATTCAATCTATTTTGAAAGCACAATATGTGGCACTATGATTCCTAGAAGCATCAAGTAGGGAAGAGCTACAGTTCCATTTAATTCACTAATTTCTTAACACCAATACGGCAAGAGAAACTAAAACCTAACATGCAGCAAGAAAATAGAAGCACGGCTTACCTTTCGTTCCTGCTTTTGATGCATGGCTGGTAGAGGACCTTGACAGCATTCCGGGCTGAACTGGAATTGGCCTTCAATACGTCTTCCAACAGAGCAAATTTTTTAATATTTGTTGAACTTCCCAAAGAGTCAATCACCAAACTGTCTGAGTTTAAAAGCCACAGCTAAAGATACAGAGAGAAAAATCCAAGGATAAGAATACCACTACCCTAGGCACACCTCACACCATCAATCCAAAAACAAAAACAGGACAAAACTATAAAACGCCTGAAAAAATAGAGAAGAACCATGCATATAACTTTTAAATAGGGGAAGCCTTTCAAAGCATAACATTTGGTGGAGCCACTGACTATAAAGGTTTTTTTTTGTGTGTTTTATTTTTTGTCTTTTTAGGGCTGTGCCCTGGAAGTTCCCAGGCTAGGGGTCAAACCACAGCTACAGCTGCCGGCCTACACCACAGCCACAGCAACTCCAGACCCAAACCACGCCTGTGACCTACATCACAACTCACAGCAACGCTGGATTCTTAACCCATTGATCAAAACCTGGGATAGAACTCTCATCCTCATGGATACTCGCTGGGTTCGTTACCTCTGAGCCACGACGGGAACTCCTAAAGTTATTTTTTAAAGAACAACTGATCAGGGAGTTCCTGCTATGGACCAGTGGGTTAAGAATCCAACTGCAGCAGCTTGGGTTGCTGCAGAGGAGCAAGTTTTATTCCTGTCCTTGTGTAGTGGGTTAAAGGATCTCGTGTAGGTCACAGCTACAGCTCAGATTCAATATCTGGCCAGGGTAATTTTCATATGCTACAGATGTGGCCATTTAAAAAAAAAAAAAAGACAACTGTTCAGGACAAAATATTTACTAGATATACAACAAAGTTATTATCTATGATATATAGAGAGCTCCTAGCCATCAATAAGGGAGGAAAAAATCCAGTCCAATAAAAATAGAGATGAAGAATGTGAATAGAATTGAACAGAAGAACAAGAACAGATAAAATAAGTGATAAATATATTAAAATGTTAATTTAACTAGTAATAAGGAAATGCAAAAATTGGAGCCACCCTTTTCCATTTATCAGATTGGCAAATACAAAGATATTCTAAAATCCAGCTCAGGTGAGGGGTCTGGAGTGGTTATTCCCACACACTGCTTTCTGGAGGAGTGGTTGGAAATTTGATGCAAGGGATTCACTGAGGGAATACTCTCAGGAGAAAGAGTGAGGGAGGAGTTCCCGTCGTGGCTCAGCAGAAACCAATCTGACTAGTATCCATATCAAGTTCGATCCTTAGCCTCACTCAGTAGGTTAAGGATCTGGCATTGCTGTGGCTGTGGTGTAGGCCAGCAGCTACAGCTCCTATTGGACCCCTAGCCTGGGAACCTCCATATGCCATGGGTATGGCCCTAAAAGACAAAAGAAAGAAAGAAAGAGAGAGTGTGAGGTTAAGAGGATCAGGCAGGGAAGGAGCTGGGCAAAGATGTGGATGCAGCCTGATCCCACAAGGAGCTCTGGAGCATTGGGTCCACCTGCAGAGTTTGTCTCATCTTGAGACAGGAGACTGAAGGTTTTGTAGCCCACCGTCAAGTCACTGGCAGTGGGCTAAGCAGAGCAAGGGTGGAGGCCAGTGAGGGACAAGAAACTCCTGGGGCAAGGCAGCAACTGTAGGGATGGGACAAGACCCTGGAGGGGAGGTCAGCTGTGAGCCACTAGCAGGCAACATTGCCAACATGAGGAAACAGGGACCCAGCTGAGGAAAGGGGATCCAGGTGGGGCAACAAGAATGCCTATAAGGGGAGTTCCCATTGTGGCTCAGCAGGTTAAGAATCTGACTAGTATCCATGAGGATGTAGGTTTGATCCCTGGCCTTGCTCAGTGGATTAAGGATCCAGTGTTGCCACAAACTACAGCATTGGTGGCAGATGTGGCTTGGATCTGACATTGCTGGGGCTGTCAGTGGTGTAGGCCAGAAGCTGCAGCTCCAATTCAACCCCTAGCCTGAGAACTTTCATGTGCTGCAGGGGCAGCCCTGGAAAAAAAAAAAAAAAAAGTCTATAAGGGATAAAAAACATTTATAAAGATGAATTTGTACAACTTTTTGGAAGTGATCACTATCAGAGTTTAAAATACACAAATTCCAACACTGCATAAGATTAGAAAGATCTGTTTCTAAAGTACTAAAATACATGCACAAAGATTATTTTCCTTGCAGCACTATCTTTAACAGCCATACAATGGAATTCTAGTCATTAATAAGAATCCAATTCACAGATTTTTTTTTTCTAGCCACACCCACAGCACGCAGAAGTTCCAGGCCAAGAATTAAACCCGTGCAACAGCAGTGACCTGAGCCACTAGTGACAAAGCCCGATCCAGTCACCAAAGAACTCCAATAGTCCAACACACATTTACACTAACAAAAAATAATCATCACAATAAACTGTTGTGTGAAATATACATGTTGAAGAATGATACCAATCACGTCGTTATGCCAGATAGGGAAAAAAACACGTTGACATACCCATATCAGACTGTTAATAATGGTGACCTCCAGATGGTATGACAGAGTGGGGCAGAAGAGGGGACATGAAGGGGAGCTACCACTTCTTTCATCTTCTTCCTGTTTTCAGAATGCACTAATTTTACGAAAAAGTAAATTTTTTAAAATTTAAATATGCATTAGTAGTAAGTTTAAAAAGTTCCTACTCCTGATTTTCCATTTGAAAACCTTGCAATAAAAGCAAATTAAAGCTGATTTCAGAATCTGACTCTGAGATACACTTAGTATCAACTTGAGTCAGAAAATATTCTAGCTCTAAGTAGAAATTATCTGGAGGAGTTACTGTTGTGGCTCCATCAGGTTAAGAACCCAACATAGTGTCCGTGGGGATGTAGGTTTGAACCCTGGCCTTGTTCATAGGTTAAGGATCTGCTGTTGCCATGGCTGTGGTATAGGCCAGCAGCTGCAGTTCTGAATGACCCCTGGCCTGGGAACCTCCATTTGATGCAGCTGTAGGGAAAGAAAGGAAGGAAGGAAGGAAGGAAGGAAGGAAGGAAGGAAGGAAGGAAGGAAGGAAGGAAGGAAGGAAGGAAGGGGAGAAAAAAAAAGAAAATAAATTATCTGGAATTAGAGAAGCCTGGGGTTCCTGTGATGAAGGGACAGCCCCAGAGCCACACCTAATAACAACTTCAACTGCTTCCTTCCTTCTAGCTACCAGGCACTTTTGTTCTATCTGGAGCACCCAAGACAGTGTCTTTCCAATAAGAAGTGCTCGGTATATACTGGTTGAATAAAACAGACGTGGAGGCAGAGAAGAGATTTGGGTCCTGATGCTTGAATTTTCACATTATGTCTCCAATTCTTTTCTGCACAATAGTGTTTTGAGTAGGAGTAGTTTAATATCAAATGCTTGTGGTGCATATGGGGATGGATCTTCCTCCAAACCTGTCACTACATCAAAGTGCTGAAATCAGGATCTCAAAGAAATATCTGCCCTGCCACATCCATAGCAGCACTATTTATAACAGCCAAGATGCAGAAACAATCTAAACATCCACCAACACTGAATAGAGGAAGAAAATGTGGTACATAAACCAGCTATACTTCAGCTTTTAAAAAATGAAATTCTAGGAGTTCCTGTCATGGTGCAGCAGAAACAAATCTGACTAGGAACCATGAAGTTTCGGGTTCAATTCCTGGCCTCGCTCAGTGGGTTAAGGATCCAGCGTTGCTGTGAGCTGTGGTGTAGGTTGCAGAGGCAGCTCAGATCCCAAGTTGCTATGGCTATGGCATAGGCCAGCAGCTGTAGCTCCAACTGGACACTTAGCCTGGGAACCTCCATATGCCATCTCTAAAGAGACAAAAGACAAAAAAAAAAAATTCTAAAAAAAATAAAAAGAAAATGAGATCCACACATCCAATGGAAGATTATTTAGCCTTAAAAGGAAATCTTGTAATATGTGACAATCTAGATGAACCTCGAGGACATTATGATAAATAAGACAAGTCAGACACAGCAGGATGATACTGCATGACTCCACTTACACGAGGGATCTAAAATAGTCTAGGGAGTTCCCTGGTGGCATAGTAGGTTAAGGATACAGTGTTGTCACCGCTGTGATGGAGGTTGGGTCCCTAGCCACAGAACTTCCGTGTGCTGTGGGCACAACCAAGAGGAAATAAAATAAAATAAAATAGTCTAGAAGCAGAGAGTAGAATGGTGGTTGCCAAATGCTGGGGGGAAGGGAAAACAGGGAGTTGCTAATCAAAGGGTTTAAGGTCTTAGGCAAGCTAAGCTCTAGACATCTGCTGTGTTACAATATTATGCCTATAATTAACAATGCTCCATTGTGCACTTAAAAATCTGTAAAGAGGGTAGGTCATGTTAGGTGTTCTTACCACACACACTCAAAACAAGAAAACAAAAATAGGAGCAACAGAACATATTTTAAACATGAGAGTACCAAATAGGCAAAAAATGTGAGAAAGATGGAACTGCGTTACGCTGACCAAGAAAGCTACTAAAAACTGAGAGTAAAAATATTTTGCGGCATGAGTTTCTACAGAGCAGGAATCAGGCATTAATTCTCTCTAAATCCCTCATACCTAGCACAAAGAGGCATTTACTTCATTTGTTATTAAATTAAGGGAGTTTGATTCATGAATGGAACTGATAAGAAAAACTCAATTTTGCATATTTATTTTCTAGAACTGAAAATTAAGAAAAAAGAATGGCCAAAAACGAACGAATTTCCAAGGCCCTGGGTTATTAGGCTACGAAGAGCTGAAATAATTTCACCTAAGAGGGTAAAATAATTTCTTACCAGGATGTACACTTTGCCGTCGTGACCTTGAATAGTGAATCTAAAAGTGCTTCTAGCAGAGGAGAGTTCCATCAGACACTGGGCAATAACGCTCTGTACAAACTGAGACCTGTTTGAACAGAAACCAATTTTCAGTGTGCCTCTCATAATAATTCTAACTGGCATGAAGAGCCAAAAATACCCATAGGGTAACTAAAAGGCAGAGGTGGGTGCATGCCAGACTTTTCTATATGCTGCCCATTTCTCACAATCTGTGCTCCTTTTAATCTATTTTAATGTGTTTGTGTTTGTTCCAGTCTTTCTATAACCTATTCTCCAATCCTTAATACGTTTTCCACCACAAACCTAACAATTCCCCCCACTAAATTAAAAAAAAAAATACACTGTTAAAACAAGTCAATATTCCATTTGTGCTATGGCACATTAAACAGTGAATAAGTAAGTTAAAAAAGAAGGTGAGAAATTTCCTCCAAAACATTGAACAGTATTATCTCCAATGTTTTCCAATTGTATCCCCTGGAAGTGTCAGCTCCAAGGTACAGAATCAAAGTATCTACAGGAGGATAAAGTTCAAGGTTATAGTCAGAGAGCCATAATTTTTAGACACCAATATATAAACTTAAATAAAGACATACCACAGTTAACTTTTGTATGCACAACTAAAATGACTCAAAGAAAAGGAACACCAATGGATTTAATGACTAAGTAATGCTCTTTTTATTTTATTTTATTTGCTTTTTAGGGCTGTACCCATGAGTCATTTGAAAACTGACCCATGTTTCAAACAAGTTAAATTAAAACCAGAAATAATTACTCAAAAACCTATTGACGATTAGGTTATAAGACACTGGCTACCTGGCACAGAGAAAGCAGCACAAAAAAAACTTTCAGCACTAGAAGATTTTTAAGAGCACATTTGTCTATATCATTACATAAGTGAACCAGAAATAAATCCTCAAGCCTTTTATATCTGTGGTTTGGTTCCACTACCTAAAAGCCTTTCCAAAGGCTTTTATTTTTCCTTTCTAAACAAAGAGGGGTATAAATAAAAACAAACTCCCAAATAATCAATCATATCTATCTCTCCTTACATGTGAAATTACACAACAAACTTAATTTGCTATTTGTACCTTGGTATGATGGGAAATTTTCTTGCAGATGGCTGAATAATTATCTCTGTCATATAAAACTTAGTGGTTTCTAGAAACAAAAAATAAGAACATTAAAAAAAATCTCTGCAACATAATAGTACACAAACTCTGCATTCATCATTCTGCTTTCAGTCCCTTGTCCCTGCTACCTTCTGCCTCCAAATTCTGCCCAGTTCTGGCTTCTACAGAAGTACTGGTTCACTCCTTATCTAAAAGATCTTTTGGGAGTTCCTGTTGTGGCTCAGTAGTTAGTGAACCCGACTAGCACCCATGAGGACTGGGGTTTGATCCCTGGCCTCACTGAGTGGGTTAAGAATCCGGTGTTGCCGTGAGATGTGGTGTAGGTCGAAGATGTGCCTCGGATCCCACGTTGCTGTGGCTGTGACATTGGTCAGGAGCTACAGTTCTGATTGGACCCTTAGCCTGGGAACTTTCATATGCCTCCAGTGCGGCCCTAAAAAGACAAAAAGACCAAAAAAAAGACAAAAAAAAGTCTTCAGCTTCCTCTGCCTTGCCACTGTGTTCCCACACCTCTCTCAGCTTTACAGCTTCCAAAAAAAAGTCTGCATACACCTCTCGATAACATCACTGTTGCCTCCACTCCATGTCCCTTTGTCTCTGTGGATGTCCATTTTTTAAATTCCTTAGCTGACTTTTTTTTTTTTTTTTTTGACTGCACCCATGGCATATGGAAGTTCTTGGGCCAGGAATCAAACCTGAGCTGCAGCTGCAACCTCACTATCATTGCAGCAACACTGGATACTCAACCCACTGTGCCACAGCAGGAACTCCCCTAACTGACATTTTAACTGGGCTTCAGGGAGGAGAGAAAAACATTTTTAAAAATCAATTCACCTTGTTTAACCGGAAACCTTAAAAATCTTCTAAATTGTTGCTTAAAGGACTTGCTTTCATTTTCCAAAAATGACCTTGAGGGAGTTCCCACAGTGGCACAGTGGGTTAAGAGTCCAACAGCAGCAGCTCAGGTTACTGCAGAGGCTTGGGTTCGATCCCCAGTCTAGCACAGTGGATTAAAGGATCTGGTGTTGCGGCAGCTGTGAATCAGATTCAGTCCCTAGCCCAGGAACTTCCATATGCCACGGGTGTGGCCACTAGAAAAAAAAAAAGGGTGGTGGGCTTTACTACTGCTCCTTCCTTTTCTGTTCTCTCTGAGCAAGTAATTACTTATGAGATTCTGATGATTCTAAGAAACAAACAAGACATACTACCACTTCCCTTGAGTACAATGGTTTCACTTAAATCATATCTTCTAATTAATTATATTAAAAACTATTATTCATCACCCACAAAGCTAACACACAGCATGCTGTAGCTTTCTAGACATTTTTAAATCCTATCTTTAAAGAGCGATTCATTTTTATGATCAAAATTTTCATTATATTATGAAGATGCAGTTTGATCCCTGGTGGCCTCGCTGAGTGGGTTAAGGATCTGTTGTTGCCATGAGCTGTGGTGTAGGTCACAGATGCGGCTCAGATCCTGTCTTGCTGTGACTGTGGTGTAGGCCAGCAGCTCCAACTCCGATTGGACCTCTATCGTGGGAACTTCCATATGTTGCAGATTCGGCCCTAAAACAAACAAACAAACAAACAACAACAAAAATATATTCTATATATTTAAATTAACTCTACTGGGAAAAAGCACAAGGAAGAGAGTATAAAACTCAGAATGTGCTCTCTTCCTTTTCAACAGGTTCTCTGCACTCCCAACCACAAGCCCCCAAACACAGCCCAGTGGCAGACATCAGCCAGGAAAAGCATCCTCTCCATCATCTCTGGCATCCAATTCTTCTGATTGAGGAGCTGTATTAAGAAAAAAGCTCCAATCTTCTTTAGGACAGGCCCAAGTACAACTTTATACTATTGCTTTATATCAATAAAGAGGACAAGAAATACCGAAAATGATCCAACTTCTTAATGCTTAAAACCCAATACTATGTACTTAGAAAGGTCAAAACATGCAAACTTCTTGGCTTATTGGATGATATAGTCATTGACTTCTATTTCTAAAAGCATCAATTCTACAACATATATTCATTATCTATTTTTCATATATACTTCCTATAAAATTTCCTTCTTTTTTTTTTTTAAAACAAAAAAACACACAAGAAGGCAATCAGTTTGGCTTTTTTATCATGAAATTCTTACCTGATGACACAGTCTCTCCCAACATTACCTTGCAACGCTTACAAACTACTTTGGTATTTGCCTTTGGTTTCTGTAGAAGAGAAAAAATGTCATTTAAATGTCATTCAGCTTTTCTTAAAAGGAATATATAATTTTAACATGGTCTCCAGAGTATACATTGAACTTTACATTTTATTTTGCCTTCTACTAAATACTGGGAATACATCTAGCTTGTACGCATAACTCACATGCATAGAGAACATTTTTTTTTCAAGTCTAAAGACATAATAACGAACACGGTGGTTTTCCCAAACCTAGTCACTTCTTGATAATACACATTGCCAAGTAATTTGAACTAGAAGCATCTCACACACCTAAAAAGCACCTCCAAACATCTTTATAATTTAGAATAGGTAGAAGGTGGGCAACAGAGGCAGAGACTTACCCCAACTCCTGTATTTAAAAAACAGAAGAATCAGAATTTGAACTTGAATCTGTATTATTTTGGCTCCAAGTCCACTGTAACTTGTGTAAAAGTAATCTATAATTCATCACCCACCATCAGAAGTTAAAAATATCTAACTTGTTCATATAATCCTATTTTTCCATTTTAGAGATGAACTGTACCTGGAAAGATAAAATGTTCTGGGACAAATTCCTGAACCATTGTTAAACTTCAAAAACCCAACTTTATCACTGGCATACAGATTAAAATAGCTAGCATTCACCTAATTATTAAGCAAACAAGACTGGTCTTTTAGACATAGAGAACAGATCTATGGTTATAAGAGGCTGGCAGAGGTGGGCAAAACTGGGTGAAGGTGGTCAAAAGGTACAAATTTCCAAAATGCAAAATAAGCAAGTCATGGGGTATAGCATACCATATGGCAACTATAGTTAATATAATACTGTACTGAATATTTGAAAGGTGCCAAGGGAATAAATCTTAAAAGTTCTCATCAGAGAAAAAATTCTATAACTATATATGGTGGTGGATGCTAACTAGACTTATTTTCATGATCACTCTGAAGTATATACAAATATTGAATCAATATATTGTGTACCTGAAAGTAATACAATGTCAACTACGCCTCAATTTTTTTTTTTGCTTTTTAGGGCCGCACTCCAGGGCATAAGGAGGTTCCTAGGCTAGGGATTGAATAGGAGCTACAGCTGCCGGCCTATACCACAGCCACAGCAACATCAGATCCGAGCCAAGTCTGTGACCTACATCACAGCTCATGGCAATGCCCGATCCTTAACCCACTGAGTGAGGCTAGGAATCGAACCCACAACCTAATGGTTCCTAGTCGGATTTGTTTCCGCTGTGCCACAACGGGAACTCCTTTAAAAAAATCTTACTGATTCATAGTTTTTTATAAGAGGTTATATTATACACAATAGTCTAGAGATTAAGAGCCCAGAGTCTGGGGCCAGACTTCCTAAGTTCAAACCCCAGCTCTGTTCTTTATTAGACATGTGATTGTGGGCAAGTAATTAACCTGCTTTGGTCTCCTCATCTGTAAGATGGAATTAATAGTAATGTTTAATGCCTAGAGTTGTTTATTAGGATTTAAAAAGGAGTGTTGTAATGGCACATGAGTAACTGCTAGGTGGATGTTACATAAGTAAAATATGCTTTTGGTACACCTCATTCAAGAAAAGGGGAGAAAACCCATACATTCCCACAAAGGGATCATTTTTTTGGCCTAGATGTGCTGCTAGTAACTGACAGAATTGATATTTAAATCCAGGTCCCTTAGATGCTAAAGTTTCCTAAGCACTATGCCAAGTGTTTTCCAAACCAATGCACAGAATCAATTCAATGGGTTACAACCTGCATGTTTTAAAACATATGAAATAACAATAGAATAGAAAAATATCACAGTGCTTCAAACATAGGGTAAGGAGTGCTTTAAGAAACATCTACTTTAGGTGTGTCTGTATCTTTGGGTATGTATGTACTATCAGATCTTAATGTAAAAAAAAAAAAAATTTCTTACTTTAGTTAGAGGTCCAAAAAAGTCAAAAGCCACAGACATAGAAACAAAGGGCAGGTGCCAATTTGGTCAGGCCCAGGAAAGATCACAGGAAGGCAGCTCAGAAACTAGGTAGGCTCAACTGTAAAGTCTGGTATTTTGGCAGTTTCATGCTGCCTTACAATAAAATCTACCTGTCATGGCTCCAAATTGGTATTTGAAGGATCCTATTTCATACAAGTTAAATCAGAGCAACCTCATTAAATGTCACCCCAAATTAAGGGCTTTACTAAAAACTAGGAGTTCCCGTCATGGCTCAGCAGAAATGAGTCTGACTAGCATCCATGAGGACCCAGGTTCGATCCCTGGCCTCACTCAGTGGGTTAAGGATCGCATTGCTGTGGGCTGTGGTATAGGTCATAGACAAGACTCAGATCTTGCACTGCTTTGGCTGTGGCTGTGGCCAGCAGCTGTAGCTTCGATTGGACCCCCTAGCCTGGGAACCTCCATATTCAGTCCTAAAAAGACAAAAAAAAAAAAAAACCCAAAAAACAAACAAACAAAAAAAACCCCAACTAATGCAGGGTGTTGGAGTAGCAACACTTGAGAAGACAGGATTTTTCTATTAGAAGCAGAAAATTTTTTTGTCAGGTGTTCTGTCATGTATTTCATTTGCAATTGCTTTTACAATACATTTTGCTTTGTCTTTCAATGAAGCAGAAAAAGTGGGTTTTGTTGGTTGGTTTCTAAAATGAAATTCTGCCTTTGCAACACATGGGTAATCAGGATTTTAAAATCTGATCAACAAAAACAAATTATCTCAAACAACCAAATGTGTGAATTTTGATTCAAATAAACTGACAGCAAAAGATACTGTTAATAGAATTGGTAGAAATCTGTATATGACCTGGTATTATATCATCAAGTAATAACTGATAATTTTGTCTGTTGTAAAAATGACACTGAGGTTATGTGAAAAAGAAAAATCCATATGGGGTGGAATGACGTCATGTCTGAGATTTGCTTTAAAGGACTTCAGCCAAGAAAAAACTAAAAATAAAAGGGGCAGATGAAGCCTACTGTATGAATAAAGTTGACTGGTACATGGAAGTTCATAATTCTATTCTTTTTACATGTGTGAATGTTTACAAACTTCAACGTGTTACTCCAATAAAATAAAAAAGACACCCTCATGGATTTAACAAAACAAATACAAATAACCAAAAAAAAAAAAAAGGTAAATTACTAGTCATATTCACCAGTTATAATTCAAAATGTTCAATTTCCTTTGTTTTTTAGAATATAGGAGGAAGTCCTAGTGCGGCTAGACTTTCTAAGTCTTAAATACTTAAATAATATTATTAGCCTTATAGAAGATTGAGGTGCCACCTTTAAAAACCTATTAAAAGACACAACTTTTTTTCTTTTTTCTTTTTTTTTTTTTTGTCTTTTTGCTATTTCTTGGGCCGCTCACATGGCATATGGGAAGTTCCCAGGCTAGGGGTCTAATCGGAGCTGTAGCCGCCAGCCTACGCCAGAGCCACAGCAACGTGGGATCTGAGCCGCGTCTGCGACTTACACCACACACAGCCCAAAGCAACGCCGGATCCTTAACCCACTGAGCAAGGCCAGGGATCGAACCTGTAACCTCATGGTTCCTAGTTGGATTCGTTAACCACTGCGCCACGATGGGAACTCCCACAACATTTTTATTACATTGGTAGACACAAAAGATATCACAAGAGATAAGAAACTAAGAACAGGGAAACTTCTAGTAGATGTCTTTGAAAACAAAAGTTATATACTGGCACGTTCAGAGAGGCACAAATAACATATAGTACACTCTAAGAGAGTAAAAGACGAAAGTGTTAGCCTTTGTTTATACTGGGTTTTTTTGGTCATTTATAAACATTTTAATTCAAGAGATATGCTTGGAGTAATTCACTGTCTAGGATTCTTTACACAGAATTAAATACACAATTCTCATGCTGCAGTGAGTGATCTTTTAAACGTTTTTCCACAATTAAGTTAGATTTTTATAATCTCTCATGAGCAGAGGCAGAAACCACTCCCACCCAACACTCAGAATACTCAGAGAAGGCAACATGAATGTCCGGATAAGCTAAGATCGTCTTAATTTTTTAAATTAACCTAACACTTTTAATTTTGTTAAAGAGACGCTCTGCTTTGCACTGCATTTTGCTTGACCTACACTTAAAGGCAATAATAAAGCGAGCTGTGCAGCGAAGCGGCCTGAGAGTGTGGGAATGCTACAGAGCAAACATCCAAGGCAGACTTTGTTGTGGACTAATTAAATCAATATATCTGCGAGATGGCACCACTGCTCAGAGAGCTGGATTAGCCTCCTGTCCTCGTTTTTATTTTCCTTTGTGTTGCTTCCCTTTCTAAGGACCCTTGATATTGTCTCGCCAAAAAAAAAAATGTTTCCCAAGAGATACCATTAGGATGCTGCGTCACCATGTGACATTTCCAAACCCTGCTAGACGGCTAGACTGGGCAATATGAGAAATAGGTTTTCAATAGCACAGAGCAGCCCTGTTCCCACAGGAGGCTTGAGAGCCCTGTTTAAACAGTCCCTCCAAATTTATGTTACTATTTTGGTCACAGGCATATTCTTTCAACTGCTGCAATATGCAATTAAAGTAAAACTTCCACCCAGGCTAACCTGAAGACAATCTTGTCAACAGCAGCTTGCCACAACAGTAATTTCCCACAGTCTCCTTGATACTTAAAAACCATAATGTCTGAATATGAAGGGTCTCCCTTGAACACACAGGATGGCTGTTCACAATTAAGAGAAATTCTTGTAAAGGGCATCAAGTAATTGATAAAGACATAAATGTGAAGAATTAATTTCCACAGAGAGCACAGAGTTCATCTGAAAAGGGAAACTCCTGGTTTTTCTTATTTAATTTCCTCAATCCTCTTCCAGCTACATTTGCCAAATATTTTAAACATTTATGGCATGATCATAAAAATGAAAGTCAAAATACATAAAACAGTAAAGTATCTGTAAATAAATTTAGATTAAAATGTAATTTTACCATAACCATATTAAATATAACAGATTTATATTAACTGCTCACCATTTATCTTTTAAAAATAGAGAAGGCTAAAGTACTATAATTTTAAGTGAAACTAAAGGGAAAGGGATGTGTTTATGGTGAAAGATGAGACACTTACATAATTTAAACTGATAACATAAACTTCGCGATATTTAACAAACTTCCTTTATCTGCTTCGAAACAGGAAAGAGTTCTAGCAACCAGCTTACAAGGTAAGAGCTGCCCAACTGCTGCATATTTCATAGAGTGGCTCCCATTCTCATTATAAAAATTAAATGAGCTCTAAATGAAATTTAACACACAACACTTTTGTTCCAACCAATAATCAGATGTTAAAATGAAGATTCTCCAGCAAATGATTTTCTTTACTTTTTAAATCACATGCGTATTGACTTGCCATCCAGGAAATGATTTCTCACAAGGGCCAGGTCAATGCCATTGATTTTCTTTTAAAATAAGGTAAACCACTTGTACTCAGCGCTGAGGGGAAATTGCCTTCTCCCTCAAGGAGCTTTTGGAGTGGGAGCCTCCTGACCTCACTTGTCGAGCACCAGTGTCCAGCCTGCGGCACAAGCTTTGTTTTCCACGCTTGGGCTCCTCCATTCCCTCTTGTGCCCTGATGATATCTGCTTTTATGACATCAGCAGAAGGCTAGGCGACGGGCAGACACAGGAAAGTACGTGGGCCCAGCAGGGCAGCAGACATCCCATGGCAAAAAAACACTTTTAATGTAAATCAGGCTGTGAGGATGAAATGTACACGGATCTTGGAATGCTGTCCTAAAAACAAGGAAGTAGGGCATCTGGGCTTGTAAAACATGAACATCCCTCTTCCCCTTCTTCCTCCAGCTTCTGTGTATGTTTTGGTTGAAGGCCATATGCCCTTTCTACATCAAAAGAGCAGAGCTGGAGAGCTCCCTGGTGGCTCAGCAGGTTAAGGATGCCACATTGTCAATGCTGTAATGCAGGTTCAATTCCTGCCCCAGGAATTTCCCTATGCCATGGGCATGGCCAAAAGGGAGCAAACAAATAAGCAACAAACAACAACAACAACAAAAGAGCAGAGCTGGACAATGGAGGCAGAAAAAAATCACGGATTTTGGTCTCTAGAACAGCCTACGTCACATGCCCTGAATTAAGAAAGGATAGGCGAAACCAATTTCTAAGCCAACCTCAAAATGAACATTTATTCTGAAAAGATACTTTACCATTAAATGGTTCTCAGAAGAAAGACAGCACATCTCCACTGGGGCTACTTCGGGCCTTGGCTGCTGCAAATCACTTCTTAAATTCACCAAGAAGAAAGTGTCTCCAGTAAAACAGTCATTCTCTTGTGGATGAAGTGGCTTATTAGCAAAGGGGTCAGGATGACAACACCACTCTTCAACCAGGGTGCCCCAGTTTTCCCCTGGCAGGGGGAGAACCCTCAGGAGCTTCCTAGCGGGAAGAGGAAAAACAATGTTGATGGAGCAAAACGGAACTGTGACACTCTTAATTAAATCAGCATAAGGGATGAAAGACACCCACTAACGACACTGCTTGCGGTATTATTTTTCCCCTGATTAAAATAGTAATACACACTCACTATAGACAATTTTGAAAATGTAGGGAGGAGGTACAAGGCAAATAAAAACCATCCTTTCCTTATCCCCCATGGACAGGTAACTGCTTTTTACAGGATGGCCTATTTCTTTGTCATCCTTTCAGGAGAGATAGCTATACACATGTACACAGTCTGGGATCAGAGGAAATACACACACTGCACATTGCTTCCATTGCTTTAGTTAGTTATAGTGTGATTTTTAATGACTCCATTCTGCTCCACAGGTATGCCAAACTTTTTAGATCATTCCCTCACTGTTAGATATCTGGGTTTGGGTTTTTCACTATCAACAACCCTATGATGAACAGTCCTGTATGAAAATTTGGGCACACATCAGATTATTTCCTTAGGAAAGAAGCCTTTTAAGTCTGTGATCATGAGCACAAATGATATGTACATATTTTTTTAATTTTTAATTTTTAATTTTTTTAGGGCTGCACCTGCTGCATATGGAGGTTCCCAGGCCAGGGGTCAAATTAGAGCAGTAGCTGCTGGCCTATACCATAGCCACATCAACACCAGAAATGAGCCGCATCTGCAACCTATACTACAGCTCATGGCAACACCAGATCCTTAACCCACTGAGCGAAGGCAGGGGTCGAACCTGTGTCCTCATGGATATGAGTCACCTTTGTTTCCGCTAAGTCATGACTGTAAGCCAAGAGGGGAAATTCTAATATGCATATTTTTTAAACCCAATTCCCACGTTGACAGACTGCTTTCCACAAAGGCTATAGTAATCTATAATTTTTCCATTTACCTTCTTCAGAATTGCATACTATCATTTTTCCATGTAATGGGTGAAAATGTTCTTGATACTGCTATAATTGGTAAATTCTTTAATTATTGGTGAGGTTGAACTGGCTTTCATATTTATTCATCACCGTGCTGCTTCTGTGAACGGTGACCAATGGCTGTTTTCCAGTGAGGTAGGAGTATGTTATATTGATATATCCTGTATCTAAAATCTGTGACAAATATCTTTTCAGTGTTATTGCCTTTAATGTGGTTAACATGTCATAAATTTCAAATCACCCAACCCTTTCTTCTGTGATTTTTCTCATTACTACTTTTTAATAAGCTTCTAATTTTGGCGTAATTTCAGGTTTAAAGAAAAGTTACAAAGATAGTACAAATAGTTTTCATATACACTTCACTCATCTTTCCCTAACATTAGCATCTTAGATTACCTTGGAAGATGTGTCTAAGCTACCAACTTTGCCCGGATTCCCCTCTTTTTCTGTGCCAGAGTCCAATTCACCATAACATGGAATTTAATCATCATGTTGCCCTTGTCTCCCCTGTGACAGTTTCTTCTTGTTTTTCAGGACCCTGAGATTTTTGAAGAGTACTGATCAGGAATCTTACAGAGTATCCCTCAATTTGAGTCTGAAGTTTTTTCAAGATTAGATTGGGGTTGGAGTTCCCGTTGTGGCTCAGTGGTTTAAAAGATCCCGACATAGGGTCTGTGAGGATGTGGGTTTGATCCCTGGCCTCGCTCAGTGGGTTAAGGATCTGGTGTTGCTGTGGCTGTATTGTGGGTAGCAGATGTGGCTCAGATCCTGCATTGCTATGGCTGTGGTGTAGGCCGGCAGCTAGAGCTCTGATTCAACCCCCAGCCTGGGAACTTCCATGTGCCTCAGGAGTAGCTGTAAAAAGAAAAAAGAAAAAAAAAAAAAAAAGATTACACTGGGGCCATGGCTTTGGGGGTGATAGGATTTCTCATCAAAAGGTACCAGAAAGAACACTAGCCATATGACTTATCACTGAGGGTGTCAGCCTTGAGCCCTGGGTTAACGTGGCATCTGCTAGGTTCCTCCCACCCTCATGTACACTGATACTTGGAAGTGAGTTATTAGGTCCAGGACACCCTCAAGGGGAGGGAAGTTCAGCTCTACCCTGACATTATTTTTTAGGATTCCAGTATCCTTATAATTAAGGAGCCCCCTATACTTGCTACCAGTTTAATGGTTGCATTTTTTTTTTTTCCTGGACAAATAAGGACACTTGAGACTTTTCCAGGAAGACAGTCAAACATCGTTTACCTCTAAATCAGGAAGATTGGTACTCTAAAAGGAAAAGAAATATGGGCAGGATGATGAGGACATTTCAAAATAATTTATCCTGAAAAAATGAGAATGTACACATGCTCCTGGCCTTCCTAAGGCCCTTGAACACTGTAGAAGCTTAAGGCACCCTGATTACTTGCTCACTTCTGCTTCAATCAGCTGGACCATTTTCCCCCAAGGGTCAACTGTATTTTTTTTCTTTTTTAGGGCCATATCTGTGGTATATGGATGTTCTAAGGGTAGGGGTGGAATTGGAGCTACAGCTGTCAGCCTACACCACAGCCACAGACAGCAACAAGGAATCTGAGCCGCATCTGCGACCTACACCAAAGCTCATAGCAACACCGGATCCCTAACCCACTGTGCGAAGAGGCCACAGATTGAACCAGCATCCTCATGGATACTAGTCTGATTGTTTCCGCTGCACCATGACAGGAACTCCCAAGGGTCAACTGTATTTGATCACAGACCTGTTCATGCCACATGTTATTTGAGTTACTTAATTTAATTAAATAGTATGTAAACTGAGGAAATATGAATTGCTATGCCTCTGAAAACTACAGATTTCAGACGCTAGTCAGTTATTCAAAAAAAAAAAAATCACTGGTGGAACATGGGAGGTGAGGGAAGAAGAGTAAAAATCTAGAAGAAATCAAAATGCTCCAGGGTCTGACCTCTCACTCCACTGGAAAGAAAGCCAACTGGAAACTGTGGATAATGAATTTAGGATAGTATGAGTGCACAGAGCTGAGAGTCCACAGCGGCAGACATATATTCAACACAAAGATATTAGTTCCCTAATAAAACACTAGCACGTTAATGTATGTGTGCATGGTTTAAATGAAAATATTTGAGATGCAAATGAATCATCTTTTAATGATTCCTCTTGTGTGAACCCTTTTTCTTTGATTCACCAATCAATTCATAAAAGGGCAATTATAATATGGAAGAAGGGAGACACTGAACAACTCCAGAGGACAGAGGCAGGAACCAGAAAGGCTGGTTTTAGTGTAACATAAGCAAGAGGATTCTCTTTCAAAGTCAGAGATGCCGCACCACTAGACATCACTCAAACTGCTGAGACTATTAAGGAGATTAGGACACGATTCTTTAAACATACATTTTCTAGAAATCTACTAGGAGTCAGGCATCCTGCTGAGACAAAATATTAATGCACAGAGTCCCTTCTCTCAAGGCATTCACCTTCTAGTAGGAAATATATATGTATGTGTATATATATATATATATATATATATATATATATATATATATATATCAATAAACCAATAACAACACCATAATATAATAAGTGCTCAGAAGAGCAGTCCTAAATTCCTGGGAGATGGGGAAGGGCAGAGAGGATGGATCAGACCTCTTTGAAAGTCTGATGAAAGCTTCAGCCCCTTTCTTCAAATATAGATTCGCACCTGTACACAAAATCTGCACATTACTTCTGGGGACTTGTGGATTTGCAAAACCAATCCATGAATTGAGGGTAATATGTACAAAGTGCTAGAGGAGAGAGTGTACGTGCACTTCAGAGAAGAGGTACACCTGAGTTGGTCTTTGAAGGATGAATAGGAGTTCTCTAGGCAATGAATAGAATTAAGGTCATCACAGGGGTAGGAACAATATGAAGAGTCCTAGTGCTGCAGTCCTAGTGCAGGCACAGTGCCTGACCCATAGGGTGAGCTCTTAAATATTTGCTGAAGAAATGAACTAGCATGTTTTGGTAACTATAGCATGTGAGGCCCCTGGTTGGATCTATGGCATGCTCAGATGACAGGGTTAACGAATATTTGCCCTTGCTCAAGAATCTGACCTTTGGTTTAACCACTTGGACCTGTTACCCTGGAAACCAAGTAGACAGAAGGCGTTGATTATATTGCTAGGCAACACTGATTATGGTAAAAATGATCCCTGATTGGTGTATTGCATTTGGACTAGGAGGAAGTTTATGTGAGATGTAAATATCAGATGTGAATGTCATACTTTAAGTTTCCTCAATGCAGGAGTTCCTGTCGTGGCGCAGTGGTTAACGAATCCGACTGGGAACCATGAGGATGCGGGTTCCATCCCTGACCTTGCTCAGTGGGTTAAGGATCTGGCATTGCTTTGAGCTGGGGTGTAGGTCGCAGACGCGGCTCGGATCCCGAGTTGCTATGGCTGTGGTGTAGGCCGGCAGCTACAGCTCCAATTCGACCCCTGGCCTGGGAACCTCCATATGAAGCAGGTGCGGCCCTAAAAAGACAAAAAAAAAAAAGTTTCCTCAATGCAGTCCTTTGTGGGGAACCCTAGAGACTATGCCAAAAGATTACTGCAAGCGCTACTGGTGCTTAGGGGATGAGGCTTCTTCTTCGCACAGCTCCTGCACCTGCTGGATATGAATCCTGTACTTTGTACCTGGAACCATGTCACATGGGGAGACTAGAGTCCCCAGAGGGGTAAGAGACCTGCTGCTTGAACTGCTGCAGGCCCTCTGCCGAGAGGAACTCCTGTACTGCCTGTGGTAGTGCTAAGTTCATGTGTAGATGAACCTGAGAAAACCTCAGGTGGGCACCACACACAACTTATTCCATGCAATGCTCACAACAACCTGGTGAGATAAGAATTTCCATTCTCCTGTTACAGAAAAGAAAAGGGAGGCTCAAATATGTTCAATAATCATACAATGTTCAATAATCTGTACATGTTGGAGTTCCCTGGTGGCTCAGCAGGTTAAGGAGCCAGCATTGTCAATGCTGAGGCTCAGGTCACTGATGTGACTCAGGTTTGATCCCTGGCCCCAGAACTTCTGCATGCTGTGGGGAAGACCAAAAAAAAAAAAAAAAAAACCAAACAAACAAAAAAGCCCTGTACAAGTTCACAGAGCTGGAGGTGATGAATGACAGCAGCATCTTAACCAAGTCTTCTGGGCTCCAAAACAAATGCTTTCCCTAGGAATATACTATCTCCCCACAGAACATCAGTAAAGGGGCCAGGGAAGGTGGGGTGATGTAGACTAGACCTCATGGGGTGCAGTGCCAACCTAGGGGCGGGCCCTTGGTTTCCATAGGAAGGTTACAGAATTCGGGTGGGAAGGGATGGGTCAGATTTGAATTCAGACAAAGAAGGGGAGGAAGGCAAAGAAATGCGCCTGTTTAGAGTAGGAGCTGGGCCTAAGCAAGCTCCTAGATCTTCTCTGTGCTTTGTCCCTGGACACTGCATATGACACAGATCCTCAACGCAGTGCTGGAGACAGAAAAGTCAAAACTGCACACGCCATCCCAAAAATGAAACTGCATGAAGATTTACAGAGGCCCTGGAGACTTGCACATTTGCACAAAATGTGAGATTTCAAACTTAATGTGCCCCTGCATCACAGTGAATGAGAGCTCCGCTACACCCCATGGCTAACTACCTGAGACACGGCGGACGGTGTGGGGGGGGGGGCGCACAGGAAAGCGCCTCATTCACAAGTCATTGCAAAGATAAAAGTGTTTTCACAGCACAAAGAAATTTTCTGATGTTTGAAAAAAAAAAACCTTTAAGAACAAAGGATGTATTTTAATCACAGCTCCAAAGAAAGTATTTCTATTGGAAACTCTGATACCATCTACTTCCCAAGAGAACTTTCTAAATAAAATAAGTATCATTTTTTTTCAGAGTAGTTTTTAGGTAAAAAACCTGCTGAAGATCAGGAAAAGAGTGCAATGATTTCCTGAACTTTCAGCTTAAGAATCTATGATGAACAGCAATACATGTTTATAATTAATTAAAATGTGCTAGTTATTTTATTTATTTATTTTGTCTTTTTGCCATTTCTTGGGCCGCTCCCGCGGCATATGGAGTTTCCCAGGCTAGGGGTCGAATAGGAGCTGTAGCTGCCAGCCTATGCCAGAGCCACAGCAACTCGGGATCCGAGCCGCGTCTGCAACCTACACCACAGGTCACGGCAAAGCCGGATCATTAACCCACTAAGCAAGGGCAGCGATCGAACCCTCAACCTCATGGTTCCTAGTCGGATTCGTTAACCACTGCGCCATGACGGGAACTCCTCTAGTTATTTTTAATGCATCTTAAGCATAAGCTTTGGGAGAAAATAAAATGCACAACTTAAAATGTGCATTTCAATTTAAATAAAGTTTTATAATTTTAACATGTAATCAAACATTGAATGATGGTGTTTATTTAAAACTTAAATATAGACAAGAAAATGAAAGACCTTAACTTTAAAAGCAACCATTATTCAGTGATAATAACAATGGTAATAACAGAGCTTTCACACTGGATTAGAACCAAGTGGACAATAAGAATTGTAAGAAAAACATCAAGTATCTAAAGCTCAAGATAAAGCTGCTGGAATTTAGATAAATTCAGCTGGCATCACTCAACTGGTGGCCTATACATCCTACAAAACTAGCTTTGCATTCATTTTATTACCACTACATAATACATGGAGACCCTTAAAACTATAACCATCTTATTCCAAAAGTTTGTGCAATGTTACCAATAATTCAGTTTGTGCCTGTACTCTTTTCTCATCTCTTTGTTCTCTTTCATAGACAAGAGACTATTCATAGGAGTAGTTATTTTCAGACTGTAATAATAGCTGGCCTGTCAAGTGGACCAATCCACTGGCTGGATATTCTGACATCTCTTATGTTTCCCTAAGTCTATTCTGCTTGTTACCTACTAAAGTCTCACTGCCCTCATAGGCTGCTGGGCTCACACCCAGCTCTGCCCAGGTGGAACAGCAAAAGCCTTTCCAAAGACCTCAAGAGACCTTTTTAATGACTTAAAAATCAGGCTTATGTTTGAGCCAACCAGTATTATTCAAGTCTGACATGAATTTATTTCTAGATGACACAACAAATTCCAAACACAACGACCATTCAGCTGCTTCTGTGACTACTCACATAGAAGTGTTATTATTATTGCTGCTTGATATTAGGGACTGTTACTCTCAACAAGAGCATAATCAAAAATTATAAATGTTTGACATGTGTCAGAATGGCCATCATTACAAAGTCTACAAATAACACATGCTTGAGAGGGTGTGGAGAAAACGGAACCTTCTTACACTGTTGGTGGGAATGTAAATTGGTGCATCCATTATGGACAACAGGATGGAGGTTCTTGAAAAAAACTAGAAATAGAGTTTTATACGAGCAATCCCCCTCCTGGGCATATATCTGGACGAAACCATACTTCAAAAAGGTAACATGCACCCCTATGTTCATAGCAGCATTACTTAGAATAGCCAAGATCTGGAAGCAACCTAAGTGTCCATAACAGATAAATGGATAAAGAAGATGTGGTACATATATGCAATGGAATATTAGTCAGCCATAACAAAGAATAAAATAATGCTATTTGTAGCAACATGGATAGACTTATAGATTCTTATACTTAGTGAAGTCAGAAAAACAAATATATGATAATACTTATCTGTGGAATCTAAACTATGATACAAATAAACCTATACACAAAACAGAAACAGACTCACAGACACAGAGAACAGACTTGTGGTTGCTAAAGGGGAGACAGGTGGGAGAGGGAGGGAGTGGCAGTTTGAGATTAGCAGATGCAAACTTTTAAATTTAGAATAGATAACAATAAGGTCCTACTATATAGCTACAGTAGGAACCACATTCAATATCCTGTGATAAACCATAATGGAAAAGAATATGAAAAAGAATGTATGTGTGTACATATATACATTTATATATACATATTATGTGTATGTATATATACATTTATATATATTCATATTACATGTTATGTATATAACTGAGTCACTTTGCTGTACAGCAGAAATGAACACAACATTGTAAAACAACTATACTTAAAGAATGTTTTAATTATACATATTCAGACAATTATTACAGAAACTCTCTGCTGAACTGGTAAAAATGCAAATTGGAGAATTTTATTGTAAAGAAACAAGGCATTATTTGTTCTCAAATAACCAAAACAAATGGCTAAGAACATGGGATTCTGAATGAAAAAAAAAAAAAAAAAGACTGCTGTAATTAGCAGGCTTCATGCACCCTGGTGCTAATAAGTATTAAAAGCCATTAGTGAGTCTTAATAGGTTAAACAGCCTTCTGCACCTGTAATTTGCTTGACAAGAATCTTTTTCATTAAGGAAAAAAAAAAAAAAAAAGAACAAGCATTAGTCTTGCACGA
This sequence comes from Phacochoerus africanus, assembly GCF_016906955.1. Lineage (NCBI taxonomy): Eukaryota > Metazoa > Chordata > Mammalia > Artiodactyla > Suidae > Phacochoerus > Phacochoerus africanus. The sequence continues at coordinate 83,143,111 of NC_062545.1, read as the reverse complement.
CTCAAATAATAATGATTCACACAACCCAAGGTAGAACTTTTTGAGGTTTACTAATCACATAATTTTCCTGCTGGTGGAACTCTTAAAGGTTTATCTGATTCAACCTCCAAATTTTACATATGAGGAAAGTGAGGCCCTGATGATCCAAGTGACATGTTCCCAGATAGAAAGGCTAGCCTTTCTCTGCTCCAGTGCTCCTAATACGAGAAGTCCTGCTACAGAGAGACCACTGTTCTCCAAGGTGCCTTCTTAAAAAGGATGCCTGTGGGGGGTTGACTTTGATTACAGCCCATAGTGGCCTCCTTCAAAATACCTTTGGTTTTCTTTCTACTTAACAAGCACAGATGTCCTTACCACCTGCATGGAGCAGATAACTGAGGGAGAAATGAGAAGACAACTGGGCTTCATGCAAACAGCTAGCATGACATCCTTGTGCAGACACTGGAAGAAGAGTGTTTTTCCTCAAAACAGAGTCGCCGGGCCAGCTGCCTAAGAGTGAAATGGCAGCAAAGCCTTGTGGACTACAAAGGGTTCCTCCAAGTTGCTCAAAAGGCTTCCACGTGCCAGACACACAGGTGTGATAGGCAAAGGCGTCCAGGCCCTGCTGAGGCCAGCAAGGGCTAAGTCACGTCCACTGTGGAACTTCTCAGAGAGAAAAAGGGGGAACGGGTCATTTCCTCGCAGGCCTAAGAAACAAAGTCCTGAATCAGAAACAGTAGATAATTTGCTAGTTTACTGATAAGGCCAGTCACAGGAAAGGGGGCAAAAGGAGTGTATAAAGCCAATTAAAAAGAACTTAAGTACTGACTAAGCGTATTTACTATTATACATTACAGCCTCTAACCCTTTCCACAAGGTAGGAAAAGAGGTCCTTATTAGGACTACTTAAGAGGAAGCTGAGGTGACATGGACAAGATCCCCCAGCCTCTTATGGTAAAGTTGAGGTTCAAACCCCAGGATTAGGGAAGTGAATATGATCTTTCAGTGGCAGCTTCTTAGTCCTCCTCGTTCTCAAGCCCTCGGTGGTAGACAGGACTGAGCCCAAACAGAAGGTGCAGCTCCTGAATAATAAAAATTCAGGCTACCGTTTATGGTTTTCATGCCCACCATCCTTTTCTCATGCAACCCAAGTATCAGGCGGTGATGAAAGAGATCCCATTTCAGGCAAGCACACCAAGAAATACTGTTCCACCCCAGCTAACTCGCTCCCCTGTAACATCCAGGGCCCCTCACCGCTGTAGAGACATGGCTGCTTCAGAAACTGGTCATGAGAGTTAAACCAAAGCCTGAAATAGACTGAGAAAAGGAACACTGTCTGGTTAAAGACCAGTGTGACCTGGGATCCTTGCGACCTTTCAGGCGATGCTGTGGGCCTGCCCGGAGTGGGCGTTGCAGCAGCTCTGCCTGTAGGGCCGCTAAGCCAGGGCTTTCTCCTCCACTCTGCAGACCTGGGGTCACCCCACTGTTTCCCCAAGGTGATCGCTGGGAGGAGGCTCTGTTCACAAGCCCCACTTACAGTGGCGTAACTGTTCATGCCCCTATAGGCCTGGGAAACTGCCTGGAGTCTGAGAGCCAGAAGAAGCTGGCAAAAGCCAAAATAAGCAGCCTAACGTTGATCTGACTCAATCTTGTAAGGATTTAGTGACAAGGAACCACGCCTACTGTGAAGGGCTGTGGTGAGGTTGGTGATGAGAATGAGTCTCCGAGGAGCTATTACATACTGAACGCTTTCCCCTTACCTCATTCAATCCTCCCCCAAGCCCGCTCCTACTGTTATCTGTACTTTGGTAATAAGGATACCCAGGAACAAAGTGGCTGAGGTAACTCCCCCAGGGTCACCGCTACTACACGAGAGAGGCAAACCCTGAGAGGCGGGCTGCCCGGCCTCCAGTGCTGGCGGCTATATTGTCCCGCATTCTAAGTATGAGTAGGGGTCAGGGAAGTTGGAATCCAGGGCCTACAGTTTCATCGGGAAGACAGAAATGTAGTTCCCCTCCCCTTCAGGGTTCAGGGAAGGCTCTGGGCGGTAGACTCCCCAGTTGCTGAATGTAGGAGGTGCTCACAGGAAGGAGATGGAGCTGGGGTGCATCATCCTAGGGAGCAAGTAGCTTTCATGAAGGCCTAGAGGGGCATGAAGAGACTGGTACTTCATGGAATATGTGTAAATGATGGTGTGTGGTTTGGGTGGGTTGGGAGTGAGGTGGGGGAAAGGGGCTAAAACACGCAGATGGAGAGGTAAACGGGCAAGGTGATAAAGCACCTAGGTTACCCTGCTGAGGTCTTACAAAATTTATCCTTGAAGACGTGGGAGGCCACAGGAGGGCTTGAGCAGGGGAAGCAAGATGCGTTTGAGAAAGACAGCTGGGGGATATGGACATGATGGGAGGGGGGGGTGAACCCAGAGTTAGTCTCAGTGGGTAAGGCGCTGGCAGCAGGTGCCTCTTGGCCAGAGGATAGTGGCCTCAACCACAAAGTAACAGAAAGCAGAGAAATGTGAAGAAGGAGGGCAGCAAGTTTCCAGTGATGACTATCCATAGGGGACAGAGGAAGCAGAGGAGACAGTTTGGGGCTCTACCTTGAGGACCAGGGATGGGGTATCTCAGGTATATGTACTTCTCAGAGGAAACCCAGCTAACAAGGAATTCTAAATTCTTCCCTTCAGTACTGTTTTCAACATGAAGGGCTCACTCTGCCTTTCCAACCTTTGGGTGATCCAAAACCAGAAATCTTGTTTGTGCCCAGGAAACAAGCAGGATGACAAGAGGAAGGGAGAAGATGGAAAAATAATTAAAAGAGATAAGGTGGGAACACCAAGAATATGGCAAAGAGCCCTTCCTATCACTGGGAGGTACCCACAGGGCACCACAGGTCCGGGTGACAGGGTTACCCTAAGCATCGAGGAAAACTTAACCTGTGCTCTGTGTTAAGAAGCAGGGACACAGGCAATGGGGATTTTAGAAAGGCACTGAGGAGTTCCCATCGTGGCTCAGGGGTTAAGGAACCGACTAGTATCCATGAGGATGCGGATTTGATCCCTGGCCTCGATCAGTGGGTCAAGGGTCTGGCGTTGCCATGAGCTGTGGTGTAGGTCACAGAAGTGGCTTGGATCCTGCATGGCTGTGGTGCAAGCAAGCAGCTACAGCTCTGATTGGACCCCTAGCCTGGGAACCTCCATATGCCATATGTGTGGCACTAACAAGATAAAATAAATAAATAGAAAGGCACTGATAGAAATAGTGCCAGTAAAAAATAGTGCTGCAAAAGTTTCTGTTATTTAGAACACTCAGTTAAGGTGGAACACCTCCTTCACAAGGATGATGGATAAAGTGTACAATAGATGCCAGTCTGTTTTCAGCAGAGAGGAGCTGGTCTATACCAGCTCTTCCTCCAAGAAGAGCCTCCCTCCCTCACAGCCAGCCTACTACTGTCCCCTTTTGCCAGGTAGAGAAGGCCTCACTGCTCTGTGACTGCTGGAGAGTTTGGGGCTTGGTTTTGTTCAAAATGACACTGAGCTGGCTCTCATTTGCAGGCCACAATTTGCTCATTTGCTCCCTTGGCAGTTCCTTCAAAAATCCTGATAGAAAAAGAGAACGGCATTGCCAGGCACAGAATGAGTCAGTGTTAAATACGCTCCTTACCTGTCTCTTATTATGACTTCACCGCAGGACTGGCAATAAAATGTGTAACATTCGTGGGCTTGTGAGCTTTGATTAAATACTGAAATCAGTTCTGGAGGAAATCAAGAAAACAGCCAATCTTAGAGGTTTGGGACAAAACATATTAACATACTTAAAGCATTTAATATCCACAATAAATTACCATCAATAAACACTGTTTATGATCTACAGAAGTACACATTTAATTAGTATTATCAGATGACACCACCAGAAGCAAACATTGGGAAGTGTTTGCAAAAACAACAGATTTTGCTAAGTGTTTCAGAGCTAGGCACTCCCTCAGATTATCGTTGTAACATACCGATGAGTTGAAGCTCTCATTCTAGAAATGCAACATTAAGGACAAGGGAAAAGGGGTTATTTCCCATTGACCCAATCACACAGAGCTGTACAAGCCCAGCTTTCCTTGGCTATGCTTACATACAGCTCTCCATCCCTGCAATTGCTGGTAAACAGAACTCTGAAATCTAAGTTTAATTAAACAAGGTTGATGCCTGCTGTCATCTTACCAGTACATACAAACAAAATCACTCTTGAAACTTGTCTTTATCGGGCAGGTCCTTGAGGATGAAAAGGCTCCAAGGGAAGAGTTCAATCTTCCAAAACTCAATTTCTGATTAAAGTGTGGGAAAGCACATATTTCCCATTTTATGTGAAAGAGCAGAAGAAGGCAGTATGTTCCCTTAATTTGCATTATTTCATTCATGAAGAAAGGAAACTTTCATTTCCAAAAAAAAAAACCCAAACAAAAAACAAAAAGCAAAACCTACAAAAATATGCCGTTAAGAAATCTTAAGGAATGAGGTTGGTTTATGTTACCTTGTATGTATTTTAGGATTTAAAAAAAAAAAAAAAAATCAATGCTAGAAAGTTTAAGCCTCGGCAGCTAAAAATTCTTCTGTTTAATTTCTAGGATTCCCCTATGGCACACAGTATTCTTAAACTCTGAGCAGATAATAAGTAGATGTGGGCAAAGACATCCAAAATTTTCTTTTCTGAACCAAATAAAAAATTTTTCAGTGAAACACTGCCCTCTGCTGTTCACCCAGCATGATGTACAGGCTCAAGGTCGAGTCAGAACCTTGCGGCGAAACACTGCCCCCCCCTGGGTGGTGGTGGGGAACTACATCTGGAGCAATGGAATTTACTGCAGCCAGTTCTGATCAAGGGTCAAGATCTATGCATTCAAAAACAGTTAAACTTGGAGTACCCTGGTGGCCTAATGGTTAAGGTTCTGGCATTACCACTGCCATGGTGCAGGTTCAATCCCTAGCCCAGAAACTTCTGCATGCCACAGACAAGACAAAAAAAAAAAAAGGAAAAAAAACCCCAATAAAAATACTGTAACTATATGTCTACTCTTGTCCTTAAAACAGTATTGTTATAGTTGAAAAGTCAAATTTGTAAAAACCCTGAAATACAACTGAACACTAAAAATGTCAAAACTCGCTTCCTACAATAGATTCTGATTCAAGTTTACATCAGTGTGCCCCTATCTGATATTTATTCATTCAGCAAATATTTATTCACCACTTATTATGTGGAAAGCACTAAAGCAATTAAGTGCTGCGGCCTCTATTTTGCATACCCCTTCATGCACTGCAGAACAGGCCTTTGAATGTTTTCCTTTTCAGACAGTTGTATAAAATACATTTTAAAAACGTAAAAAGAAACTGGAGACCCATGAATGCCAACAATAAGCAAACCAACACACAGTAGCCGATTTCTTCCATCCAGTAGTTAAAACTAAAAAATAATGTTTGCTTATTTAAATTTCTTTTTAAATAGTTCAGGTATTGCTCTTTGTATATTAACTGCTGCAGAATATAGGTAGGCCACATACTAATTCTGTCTCTGGAATGTCTCCGCCCCTCCTCTCTGTGAGTCCTCAAATTACAGTCCCAGAAAACTAGCAGAGGAGCTGAAAACACTGCTTTCACGCCTGCCTTTCCTGTCTCATGAGGTGATCCAAGATTCCTGCTGTCATTACTGTTCATCATCACTAAAGACAGTGAAGACATCACAGGAGCCAGACTCCCAAGGCTTCTTCCCTGCCCACCATCAGGTACGCTCAGGGCCTCTCTTAGTCTGTTTCCCATCTCGAGGGCCCCTTCTTTCCATGGTTATTTGACAGTCATCCTTAGGTTTACCCTACACCACCTCAGCTCCAGGATGTTTCTTTCCTAAAACCACCCTGCCCAACTCAGACAAGTTATTCACTAACCTATGACTTGAGCAAAACTCTCTCTCTGGGTACAACCGCTATGGAAAACAGCATAGAGGTTTCTCAGAAAACTAAATATAGAACTACCATATGACCCAGCAATTCCACTTCTGAGCATATATCCAGACAAAACCTTCATTCAAGAAGATATATGCACCCCTATGTTCATAGCAGCACTATTCACAATAGCCAAGACTTGGAAACAACCTAAATGTCCATCAACAGAGGACTGGATAAAGAAGATGTGGTCCATATATACAATGGAATACTGTTCAGCCATAAAAAGAATAAAATAATGCCATTTGCAGCAACATGGATCCAACTAGAGATTCTCATACTAAGTGAAGTAAGTCAGAAAGAGAAAGACAAATACCACATATTACTTATATGTAGAATCCAAAATATGGCACAAATGAACCTACCTAAAGAATAGAAACAGACTCATGGACATAAAGAACAGACTTGTCATTGCCAAGGGAAAGGGGGGAGGAACTGGAATGGGGATTTTAGGGTTGGTAGATGCAAACTATTACATTTAGAATGGATAAGCAATGAGGGTCCTACTGTATAGCACAGGGATTTATTTCCAGTATATATACATGACTGGATCACTGTGTTGCACAGCAAGAAATTGGTATGGCATTGTAAACCAACTGTGCTTTAATAAAAAATAAATTAAAAAAAAATCACTCTCCAGCCAAAAAAAAGGAAGGAAATTACAAAAGCTGGGATAGAGACATCTCCTAAAGGGCTCCTCAGTACAATCCTGCAGAACCCGCCTCCACCCACCATGGGGCTCCAAGCAACTCAGATGAAAGGCTTATTCTCCATGGGACAACAAGGAAATCTCCTCCCTCTCTAAGAGTGAGCATCACATCAGTCTGTTGCAGCCTCTGTTTCCCCTTCTTACATCATTTTTAATCCTCCCAAACATATTACTCACAATTAGGGGGACAAGGAACCAATAACATTATTCAGTAAAGTATTCTGGGAAACATGTCTACCTTCTTATTGAATCCATGTGCCAATAACAAAATGGAAGTATAATGGGCATAGCAACAAAGTCAAATTATTGCATCAAACTCCATTTCCGAATCTTTACACATGCTGTTCTATCTGGAAAGTCCACCCAATAGATTATTCCATCATTAAGTTCTCTGGTAGAAGACCACCTCATCAGAGCAGCCTTCTCTGACCCTCACCCACCCCTCGTCACGCCCTATCCCACTATTCTGCTTTAGCTCTGTCCGCAGCACTTAGCTCTGTGCCCACGTAACTTGTGTGTCCCTTAGCTGTTCCCACTCAGAGTGTAAGCCCCATGAGGGCAGAGATCTTCTAGGCTTGTCCATTTCTGTAACCCTAGCACCTAGATCGATGAGCTAGTATTTGCTCAGTGAATGAATTTCCATGTACTGCTTTCAAACCAGCTAGGTATCCCAAAATTGCCATCTGCTTTTCATCTTCCCATAAACCCTGTGAACCAGGTTAACTTACAATTAAAGAAACAATTCAGGGAGTATGTGGGAAGTGTATGTATCTTCTGGCCAACTTTGCTGTGAACCAAAAACTGCTCTAAAAAAAAATGCAGTCTATTAGGAAAAACCGAAAAAACAAACAAACAAACAACCCCTCCACCCCCCAAAAAAAGACTCAGAAAGGCTAAGTGACTTGTTCCACTACCTGCAACTAACAATGGGCAAAGCTGGGAGAAAAAAAAACCCTAGATCTCTTGGACCCCCAGCTCTTTCCACACGGCTGGTGAGCAGTTATTTTCACCTGGGAAATCCTCATCTTTTCAAAGGAAAAAACATTGCCTTTGATTTATAATTAAACACACACAGAAACAGGAACGCTAGTGCCACTCACCTGTACAGGGCTCTGCCTGCACTTGCAGCCGCAGGTGCAGCCCATCCCCAGGCACAAGCTGCAGCCCGCGGCAGGACGACGGCACAAGCCTGACCTCTGCTGGAAGCTGGAGCTCTGTGCAGCCTCCGGGGGTTTTCATCTGGAGCCAGGATGGCATCACAGAAACATCCATGGGCAGAAGTCCCTCTTTTGGATCTCTGGGAATTACAAATAACACACAAAAAAATTATTTCTCATGAATGAAAACCGCATGATGAAAGAAAGAAAAACAACCAAGGAGCTCTCTGGCCCTCTTCAATAAGGAACAATAAATAAATTTAGTAACTCTTCCATAAATTTAGTAACTCTCCCAGAAAAGCAGCAGTGAACTTGATAAAGGAAACCCCTCTATACTAGGTTTCCATGCGGTTAGAGAGTACTTTTCATTGTATGTTTTTCATCCTTGCATCTTCTCCTTCATGGTGACAAGGCATTTTTAAGCATGCACTTTTTTCCACTGCTAACAATCCTGAGTGCTAACTCTCTCCTCTCTCCAAGGCTTTGCCCATCTACTCAAGCCTGGACCTCCACAGGGTTGTGCCTGGAGCCACTCTGCTGCACAGCCTGCCATCTCCTTCCCCACATCCCGTGTCTCCTCCCACCAGTCTCCCCACTTGGGCTTCTGTGAAGCAGCATGACCTAATGCTAGTCTGTCGTGCATCATGCACTTGACCTTGAGCGTATTTGGGCCAGAGAATTCAACAAGGCAGGGTAAGGAAGTGGCTTTATTCACATTGACATCCCTTGACCTGAGCTGAGTTTGTACCTTCATCCACTCAGAGCATCTTTGGTGAGGTCAACAAGGTGCCAGGTACTGGAAATATGATCTGACATGGTGTTTTCTCAGTGCCACATCCCCTTCAGAAGGGGGTAGGCAAGTAAACAGGGATGATCAAGGGAGCATTAAAACTTATTCATCATAAATACAGGGGGCTATGGAGGTACCTGGAGAGAGGCAATGACTATCACAGGCCAAGCACTAAGTAAATGTTACGTGAATAATGAATGGATGAGTCAGTGAAATATTCTTGCTCCTGAGACCAGAATTTCAAGGATGTTTTATTTAACATTCAGTAAATTAGAATAAAGCAGTGGTATTTGATATACAGGCCAGGATTATGTGAAACCAAAGGTACAGGAGAAAAAAACTCCATCAGTTTTTTTTTCCCCTTTAGGGACGCACCCGTGGCATATGGAAGTTCCCAGGCTAGGGGTCAAATTGGAGCTGTAGCTGCTGGCCTATGCCACAGCAATACCAAATCCCAGCCACATCTGTGACCTAAGCCACAGCTTATGACAACATTGTATCCTTAACCCACTGAGCGAGGCCAGGGATTGAACTCAAATCTTCACAGATACTATGTCAGGCTCTTAACCCACTGAACCACAACAGAAACTCCTTTTGTCGATTTTAAAGAATAAAAAAATGACAAGAAGTTCCCTGGTGGCTCAGTGGGTTAAGGATCCAGCACTGTCACTGCTGTGACTCAGGCTGCTGCTGAGGTATGGTTTGGATCCCTAGCCCCGGAACTTCCATATGCTACGGGCGCAGCCAAAACAATCTAGTGAAAACAATCTAGAGATGCACGAATAGCAAGCATGAAAGTATTTACTGATCCAACCCACTATAAGCACAAATGACCTTGTGGAGGCAATCAAGGGTGAAACACTGGACCGTTCCTGTTGTGGTGCAGCGGAAATGAATCTGACTAGTATCCATGGGAGTGCGGGTTCGATCCCTGCCCTCACTCAGTGGTTAAAGACCCAGTGTTGCTATGAGCTGTGGTGTAGTTTGCTGATGAGGCTCAGATCCCGTGTTGCTGTTGCTGTGGTGTAGGCTGGCAGCTGCAGCTCTGATTAGACCCCCTAGTCTGGGAACCTTCATGTAGCACAGGTGCAGCCCTAAAAAGCAAAAAAAAAAAAAAAAAAAAATACAGTTGCTGTCCATCAGGCACCCAGAGTACAGAAGAGGATGAAGATATGTAGAAATGATACTTGGATGAAGCTGAAATGTGCTTAAGCGGTGTAACAGAGGAGCAGAGCACCTGGACTCCCTCCTAAGTGCTGACAACAGGGACAGGCCACCCAGCCAGTATCACTCAAGCATGGAAGGTGGGCCATCTACTTGAATGTCATCCAAGTAGAGAGGTCATACCATGTGTGCAGGTGTCAATCTTCGTTAGGCCTCTCACTGTGCCTTAAAAAATTTTAAGACTACTTTCTGGCTAGTTCCTCTTCAAAGCATGTGGACCTGTACTTAACTGGCAATACAGAACACCAAGAACCTGAGCCTCTTTCAGGGGACACAGCCTCAAACTTTTGAGTCAAAAGGCTAGTTTTTTGTTTTTTGTTTTTTTTGGTTTTTTTTTTTGTCTTTTTAGGGCTGCACCCAATGGAGGTTCCCAGGCTAGGGGTTGAATCAGAGCTAGAGCCGATGGCCTACACCATAGCCAGAGCCACGTCTGCGATCTACACCACAGGTCATGGCAACGCCAGATTCTTAACCCACTGAGCAAGGCCAGGGATCCAACCCACAATGTCATGGCTGCTAGTCAGATTCATTTTCTCTGAGCCATGATGGAACTCCTTAAAAGGCTGGTCTTGAGAAATGATGTTTAAGAAATAATAATCCTCTAAAGCAGATGTCTGAACACTTTTTACAAAAAGGCTAGATGGTAAATAGTTTCGGTTTTATAGACCATATATGGTGCCTGAGGCATAGTCTACTTTTTTTTCCCCCTAACAATCCGTTAAAAAATGTAAAGCTCATTCTTATCTCACAGGCTGTACCAAACAGGATTCAGGTGAGGTCTGGCCCATGGGCCACAGCTTGCCAACCACTGTTCAAAAGATACACAATTTGTTCAGTTGGCTACTTCTTCAGTGATTTTCAAACTGGACTGTGCAGTTGGCACTTGGAAGTGTCTCAAGGGAAACCACTGGGTTCCTAAGTCCCTTGGCACCTCCCACCCCCGCCCCCATCCCCACAGGCTTATCGCCCTTTCTCACCTTCCCCTCCCTGAAGAATTCAGCCAATCCCATAGAACAGAGCAAGGTAGGCATCTCTGCAAAGGGTGGGGTTCAGAAGCCTGCAGTAGATGTGAGGGACCCAGCCACCAGGAGGGCCACCCAGCAAGGATGTCAGGTTGCAAGATGGGGGAGGGGGAAACGTGAGCAGGAGGGTGCAGCTCAGCATAGAGTTTCAGAGTCCATCTTGGTCTGCTCAGGTGGTTTCAGCAAAATGCCACGGACTGGGTGGCTTAAACAACAGACATTTATTTCTTAGAGTTCTGGAGGCTGGGAGGTCCAAGATCAACATGGCACCACAGACTCCGTTCTTGGGAGGAGCCCTTGTCCTGGCTTGCAGAGGCCATGGTCTCACCATATATCCTCACAGGGCAGAGAGCTTTGGCATCTCTTCTAATAAGGACACCAAGCCCATCATAGTGGCTCCACCTGCATATTTCACCAAAACCTAATTATTTTCCAAGGCCCCAGATCCTAATACCATCATGTTGGGGGATGGGGCTTTAACAGATGAATTTTGAGAAGACAAAATCATTCAGTCCCTAACAGAACCCAGGCGGGTGAGGGGAGTGTCAGCGTGGGGTAGAGGGAAGGGAAGTGTTAAGGGATGGCAGCAGAAGATAAACTGCATGGAGTGGAAGTGACTAAGTAAATCCACGTCATGAGGAGGAGGGAATCCAGGGTTCTCACTGTGGGAGAACAGTTACAAAGAGAGAAAGGGAGAAAACCAGACTGGATTCTATGATTGTAGAATAGAACTTGAAATACTTGGGTGAAGTCCAATGCATATGAACAGATATGCTAATAAATACAGATGTATACTGTATGTGCATAATGTTTATAAACACACATACACATGCATACATAAACAGCAGACATCTATCACACACCCTCTAGTTTTGTCTACTAGTGGGCCTGAGAGAAGTGACACCCCAATAGTAATGAGCACACTTTGTGCCCAGATCTTGGTCTCTAAAGATCATTTTCCACGTCAAAACAAAACAATGAAACAAAACAAGGTTCCTTGGAAAAATAACTCCATTCAGGGCTGGGACAGGAAAACAATGAAATGAGCCTGATCCTGAAACATCCCAATGTTGAGGGTTGCGTGCTGGTTAAGGAGAAGAATGTTTCTTATTTGTAAGAAAGTCACAGCAAGGTATACAGGAGTGACAACAACTTATCCTCCAGTTTGAGACTGTTCTAAAACAGAGTTTTATAGACAGACTCTAATTATCCACACCTATTATACTTGAGCTTTTGTCACTATTCCACTGCATTCTTTCAGGTGTCACACCCTGTTTGACTAGTGAGTAACTTCACATCTCATTTTGAGTTGAGCTAAAGTCCTTTCAATGATCTGTAAGATGATCCATTGGTGATGGATAAGAGCCGGGGAAAATTCCAGGCATTCTGCAAACCAGCTGACCTCACATTGGTAGTTTGACCTCATCTATGGTGAAAGTACTTACAGCACAGGAATCAGTCAAAGCTACAGATCCAGCAGGATTTTTGTCTGTTTCTCCAGTTTTCCTGAGAGCAAGCCATTAAACATTTCTCAGGACACTACTATAAAACTCCTTACACGGAGTTCCTGTTGTGGTGCAGTGGTTAAGGAATCAGACTAGGAACCATGAGGTTGCGGTTCGATCCCTGGCCTTGCTCAGAGGGTTAAGGATCTGGCGTTGCCGTGAGCTGTGGTGTAGGTCGCAGACGCGGCTCGGATCCCGTGTTGCTGTGGCTCTGGGGTAGGCTGGCAGCTACAGCTCTGATTAGACCCCTAGCCTGGGAACATCCATATGCCGAGGGAGTGGCCCAAGAAATGGCAAAAAAAAAAAAAAAAAACCTCCTTACTATGTGCTTCCACGCCCACCCATGCCTGTCTGAATTAGGCACCCTGCATACTTTCTGTTCTCTCAGAGGGAAATGCTCTTCCACTGGGTTATGGTAATTGTAATTTCCTTCCTTTTTTTTGGCTGGAGAGTGATTTTTTTTTAATTTATTTTTTATTAAAGCACAGTTGGTTTACAATGCCATACCAATTTCTTGCTGTGCAACACAGTGATCCAGTCATGTATATATACTGGAAATAAATCCCTGTGCTATTCCAAACCTCACCCCTTCCAGCTTATCGCTCTAATGTTGCTTTCTCATTTGGAATAAGGGGTTGGAAGTTTTTCTCCTTACCCTTTTTGTGTTTTATTTTTTTCTAGCTACATATCTCTATTCACTATGATATATATATTTGGGTATTTTCTGCCCACTTCTTGCCCACCGCCACCATTAGATTGGTAAGAGAGTGCTCAATGAGAGCAAGTATTTTTGTATGTGCTATCGTTACTGTGCACAGCTATATACCTCACACTTAGAATCTTAGTTTTGGGCCCTAGAATAGGAACGTCATAAACATCTGTGGATTTAATAAATGAATAGCCAAGATTTATCCAGGAATGCTAAGATGGCTTAACAGAAATGTATTTCTCTAACGCAAGTCACAGATGTAAAGATTAAAGGAAAAAATATGACGATCAAAATACATGTAAAGAGTAAAGGAAAAAATATGACCATCAAAATACATGAAATCACTATAGTAAATAAAATATCTATTCATAACGAAAACCTTTAGTAAACTAGGAGTAGAAAGGAAACAATGCAAACTACCAAACCAATTTGCCAACCAGTGTCATCACACCTAATGATGAAATGCTAAAAGTACTTAAGATTAGGAAAAGAATAAAAAATGATATCATTTATATTAACTATAAATAGACAAAAAAAATTCCAATTAAAATGCAGAGATTGTCAGAATGAATTTTTAAAAACTCCACCCAGTATATGCTTTCAAATTTTTACATATAAAGATACAGGTTGAGAGTAAAAGAGTAGAATAAGACATACCATGCAAACAGTACAGTCAGCTGATTTCTGACAAAAGACACTGAGTTATTTCAATGGAAGAAATGACAGCCTTTTAATGGTGATGGAAAAACTGGGCATTCTTATAGAAAAAAATAAACTTTGACCCTTACATTATGCCAAATACAAAAATTAACTTGACATGATCTAGACCTAAATGTAAAAGCTAAAACTATGTAACTCCTAGAAAATAAACAAAGGAAAAAAATCTTACAACCAGGAGGAAGGCAAAGGTTTCTTAAGACACTAAGTATTAAAAAAAATAATGCAGGGAGTTCCCATTGTGGCTCAGTAGGGTACGAACCTGACTAGTAACCACGCGGATTCAGGTTTGATACCTGGCCTCGCTCAGTGGGTTAAGGATGGCATTGCTGGGACCTGTTGTCTACGTCAAAGATTTGGCTTGGATCCCCAGTTGTTGTGGCTGTGATGTAGGCCGGCAGCAGCAACTCCTACTGGACGCCTAACCTGGGAAGTTCATATGCTGCAGGTGTGGCCCTAATTAAAAAAAAAAAAAAAAAAAAAAGGAAAAAGGAAAAAATGCAAGAGAGAAAGAGAGAGAAAGGAAGGGAGGGACAAAGGGAGGAAGGAAGAAAGAAAAAGAGAGAGAAAATAAACTGGATTTCATTATAATTTAGATTTTTCTGTTCATCAAAAGACACTACTGGAGTTCCTCTTGTGGCAAATCAGGATTGGCAATGTCTCTGCAGCAGCAGCATGCAGGTTTGATTCCCCAGCCTGGCACATGGATTAAAGGATCCAGCGTTGCTGCTCTGGATCTGATCAGACTGGTTCAGATCTGATCCCTGGCCGGGAACTTCATCCGCCAAAAAGAAAAAAAAAAAGAAAAGAAAAAGAAAAAAAGATACTTAAGAAAGTGAAAAGGTAATTTATAGATTGAGAGAAAATATTCACATGCACAAGTATAAATGAGAAAATATTGTTTTTAGACTATATAAAGAACTCTTTATGTTCAACAATAAGACAAACAACTTGATAGATGATACTTTAGAAAGGAACACATGTGAATGACCAAAAAGCAAATGAAAAGGTGCTCAACATTATTAATCAGGGAAATGCAAATTAAAGTGACAGTGAGATGCTAATTTATACCACCAGAATAGCTACAATCAAAAAGACTGACAACAGGACATGCAGGCTAGAAAGTGAAGCTGTTGGAATTCACTTGTTTTTTCCTGGTGAGAACTGGTACAATCGCTCTGGAGAACTGTTTAGCTGTTTCTCATGCCCCATCTACCCTATAACCCTGCAAAAATACTTATACAAGAAGGTATGAAAGCTTTATTCATAATATGCAAGCTCTAGAAACACACAAATTATCCAGCAATAAAAGAATGGCTGCATGAATTGCAGTATATTCATAAGACAGAAAACTACTCAGCAAGAAAAAAGAATGGCCTATTGAATTGTGCAGTGACATAGATGAAACATAGATGAAAAGAAACAGATGAAAAGTATGGCCTATTGAATTATGCAATGACATAGATGAAACAGGAATGTCAGAAACACTGTTGCAGGAAAGCAGCCAGAAACAAGCACATACCTTACAAATCCATTTATACATACTTCAAGGAACGGCAAATGAATCTTTGTTGAAGGAAATCAGAACAGTGGTTGCTTTTATAGGGTAGGGGGACTTAGTGATAATGCTCAACGGCCAAAGACCACTAGCAGCAAACAAGAAATCCAGCAAAATTATGTTTAACTTTCTTAAACAAGGAAGAGTAATTCAGGGAAAGCATGAAGGGCTACTTTGATGAGCAGAAGATGGTCTTGTTTAGTTTTGTGTAAGGTTTGGGCTCTGAGTAACTTTACAAGGTGCATTTGAATTGGACCTGAAGCACTTATTTGAATTCATAATTGGGGGGGGGGAGGAAAAAGAGAAAGAAGAGGAATAAACAGCATCCTCATTTCACAATTGAAAACATTCAAATTAAGGATTCTAATTTGGTAAAGAAGCTAGGATTTGAGTCCAGTTCTGCCAATCAACCTCAGAGTGGTGCCTTGTCATAAAACTTTCAAGATTCTAACATCCGATTTACTCTGAAACAGTGGTTACAAGGGAATAACGGAGGTACCATATACTACCAAACAAAAAAAAAGAACATTTCCCTAATAGTTTCTTGTTTGTGTAAATAATGAAGAGCAAGGTAAGGGCTTACAGACTTCTCATTGGAACTCGGAATACGAAAAACAGAATGAGCTCCAAGAAGAAGCCTGAAACCTGTGTTCACTGAACACGCTTTTACTGAACGAGTGTGTCAGTTTCTCTGCACACAGAACAATTTGGGGAGGAGAAAAAAACCCGGAGTTTTATTTACAAAAAGGGAAGCTTTCACATTGGAACAGATCGTATAACGAGGATTCCAAAGGGGCAAACCAAGCACGTTTGGCACTGTCTTTGTTGGAAACGCAGGGCATAGTCAACGGCTTGAACATTAGGGATCCTCAAACTTAAGTGTGCCTCTGGATCCCAGAAAACGTGTTGAAATCTAAGTTCGGATTCAGCAGGTCTGGTGTGGGGCCGAGACAAGGCATTGCTAAAAAGCTCCCAGGTGATTCAAGATTGCCAGTGGAGGTGGCGGGGGTGGGGGAATGAGGGCGCAGGGATGAGGTACTCGGCTTTGAGTAACCAGAAGCTCAAAGCATCTGGAGAAACAAACTCAAAATTCCATCCTTCCGAGGGAGGCGGAGCCTGCCCGGCAGCAGAAAGGCGTGCCCCGCTGCGTTGGGGAGCCCACACGCCACAGCCCGCCTTACCCCAGGATCAGCAGCGCGCTCTGCAGCTGTCTCCGCACCTCCAGGAACACACGCACTTGCGCCCCAGCCGCCGCCATTGCGGGCGACCAGGGCCCGGGGTTCGCAGCGGCAACACGTGCAGCCGGAGATGGAGCTGCGGCGGCAGCGGAGGCGCCGGCGTCGTGGATCCGGAGCTCCGCTGCTCGGCTACTCGCCAGCCCACAGCGCCACCAGACGGGCGGAGAGTGCGCCGCCGCGAGACTGGTTCTGGCGGTCACCGGCAGTTTCTGATCCGAGCTTGGGGGCTGATCGCTGAGAAACGTGGGCGGAAGAGCAGAACTACCCTCCCACTCTGTTTCTTAAGGGCGCCACCCGGTGCGTCAGGCTCCCTGGAAATGACCTTCAAAGTAAGATCCCAAGTACTCTCCCTTGGCTAGTGCGGGTAGGGATGAGGCTGGACGAGAGGGAGATGATAGGCGGGCACTGTCATCAGGACTAAGACCCATCCCACACACACTTTATCTTGGCTTTGTTGTTATTTTTAATGGACTACAGCCTTTTTCTTTAATGAACGCTGGTCGGTCATATTTTAGTTCTCTTCTGAGGCAACAGATGTCCAGAACTGACTTGGCATTGCTTCTAAATTTAGGCTGGATCGCTCCAAAATGGAAACTGTTGCAAAAATGTGAGATGTTTCCTGTTATCTCTGCTGTTATATCCAGTATCATGAAGCACAGGATTATGCATGTCTGTAACCTTTGACAAGAGGAAGATGAGAATGATTCCACATGTACATTTTCACTATTCACTTTTGCAAAGGTAAAAATTGACTCAGGGGAGTTGTAATTTCTTTCATTGCTATTAGAAAATGATTTTGGAAAGTTTCACCCACTGAAGAAAAGGATCTAGTATAAAGTAAATAGTTATCATGGGAAAATATTAAAATATAAGGCTACAGTAGAATTATAATACGAATATATTTTTTAGAGCAAGAGGCTTTAAAAGAAAAACAATGTTCACTTTTATGCGGAAAAAATCATGTTTATTGATGTTGTACTTTATCATTTTAAGGTTGTAATTACCACACACTAAACATATTAATTTCAAGATTTTCTAGGAGTTCCTGTCCTGCTCAGTGGTTAACAAACCCGACTAGAATTCATGAGGATGCTGGTTCAATTCCTGGCCTTGCTCAGTGGGTTAAGGATCTAGTGTTGCCCTGAGCTATGGTGTAGGTGGTAGACACCTCATGGATCCCCTGTTGCTGCAGCTCTGATTTGACCCCTAGCCTGGGAACCTCCATATGCTGCCCGGTGCAGCCCTAAAAAAACAAAAAAAAAAAGATTTTCCAAATGAAAATAAAGCCATATCCCTTGAGAGGTACTAGATTAAGACAATTTTTCTAAAATATTTATATGGAGTTTTTAAAGCTTATTTTGTTTCACAAAATCCTACATCCATCAGAATTCAAATTCATGGATGGAGGTAACAACCCAATTAAAAGAATTAAATTTACTGGTATTTCATCACAACGATGGTGATGAAGGGTAGTGTTTTTTTGTTTCTTTTTTTGGGGGGGCTACACACACAGCATATGGAAGTTACCAAGCCAGGGATTGAATGCAAGCCACAGCTGCAACCTACCCCACAGCAGTGGCAACCCTGGATTCTTTAACCCACTGCATTGGGCCGAGGATCAAACCTGAGCCGATGCAGTAGGATTCTTAACCCACTGTGCCACAACAGGAACTCCAGGGCAATGGTTTTTTTGTTGTTGTTGTTTTGTTTTGTTGTTTTTTTTTTTTTTGCTTGTTAGGGCTGCACCTGGATCATATGGAAGCTCCCAGGCTAGGGGTCGAATCAGAACTACAGCTGCTGGCCTATGCCACAGCAACTTGGGATACAGCCGATTCTTCGACCTATACCACAGCTCAAGGCAACGCCGGATCCTTGACCCACTGAGCATGGTCAGGGATCGAATCTGCATCACCATGGATCCTAGTCAGGTTCATTAACCGCTGAGCCACAAAGGGAACTCCCTCCAGGGTGATTTTTTTTTTTGTCTTTTTTGCCTTTTTTTCTAGGGCCACATCTGAGTCATGTGGAGGTTCCCAGTGTAGGGGTCTAATCAGAGCTGAGGCGCTGGCCTGAGCCAGAGCCACAGCAACTTGGGATCTCTGCCACGTCTGCACCTACACCACAGCCCACAGCAACGCTGGATCCTTAACCCACTGAGCAAGGCCAAGGATCAAACCTGCAACCTCATGGTTCCTTGTCAGATGTGTTACCACTGAGCCATGACGGAAACACCCCAGGGTGATGGTTTTGATGAAAGAAATTTTCCCATAGTAAGATACGGGGAAGTCATTCTGGCTTAAACATGATTTGACCTGAACTTAAGGTTAACCAATAGAGCCTATTCGTGGCCTATTAAATAAACATTGTACATCTGCCTTAACCATAAAGAAAATAATGCATTAAAAAAATAACAATGGCATAACTGTGGTTCAGGCATTCAAATGGAGCCAGGTGGCCATCGTGGATATGGTTTCAGACACATTCCTGCATCACTAAGAATCTGAATTTTCTAAACTATATCACTCAGACTCAAGGACACCCTCAGCCTTTCTCAAAACAACATCTGCTAGCAGCTGTCAGCTGCAACCTTATAGTCTCAAGGCCTCCCATTATAAGTATACAATTTCAGAGCCGGACCCTTCCTTTCTGCCAGCTCTAATCTTAATTCTTGACAAATAATTTACGTGACTTTGTGTCTTTTGCTGTTATAAGCCTCCAGCATTCTGTAGTCCGGTGGAACACAATTCAAATACATCTTCAGTCTGTGTCTCCCAGGCTATAGTCCTCAATTTGGCTTAAACAAAACTCTTTTCTATCCCTGTCATATATTAGTTTATTGATTATTTCCCTCCACAATGTCAACTCTGCATATCTCCCACCATTAACATCAAAGATTTTAGGTGTTTAAATGCTGCCACATTATGTTGAAACATGCAACATTCTTAACATAGGATACCGTACATAATTGATGTTTGTTTTTAAGGATTGTTATATTTTATATTTAGTCACACATTCTCAAGAAAAATGTATGATTTTTTGACCCGACATTTTAGGTGAAAGGAGGCAATCCTCCTTGGAACTACATGATTTGGGGTTCTAGAATCAAAATAAGTTCCTAATATGATAACAACTATCTATCTCCTAACTTCGAAAGTCTTCTAACTTCTCTGAGCTTAGAATTAGTTAAATAAAAAGCTGTTTTCGATTCCTAGCATCACGATGGGATTGGCGCGGGCTGGCTGAAAATCCCCCTCCCTCAATAGGCGGCAGTGGGCCGCTTCCCCAACAGTCCGCCTGAGGGCGCTGTGGCGACAGCCAGCGCCGGGAGGCGAAGAACCGACCGGGGGCGGGGACGAAGGGCCGCGGACGTCGACGCCGGCGTGGGCGCGGGCGCGGTGTACGCTGGGAGCTGTCACTAGGCCCTCCGGCTCCCGGCCTCGGTGTCGCTGCCGCGGTTGCCAGGAGAGCGGCGCCGGCAGGGAGCGGCCGAGCCCGAGGAAGGTAACAGCGTCCCCGCCCCCAGCGCGGTCGCGAGGCCGGCCGCCCGCCCCTAGTGGCCCCCTCGGCCCGGCTCGTTCCGGAGCCGCCGGGACGCCCCGCGGGCGGGCAGGTGTGGTGTCGGGGGTTTGGCGCCCCGGCCCCGCCTGGAGCTGAGAAGCCGGCCGGACGCCCTCCGGTTGCCGTGGGAGCGGTACCTACGCGGGGCCCGTGGCCGAGCTCGGGCGGGGGGCGCAGCGGCGGTCAGGGCCCGGCGGCCGGAGGCGGGGCCAGGGCGTCGGGTGGCCAGGCCGAGCCTCCTGCTCAGGGGCCGCGCGGTGCGCGGGGTTGGGGTGGCCGTCGCACCTGTACGCGGAAAGCGCGCGGAGTCCCTTCTTTGTTGGCCGAATCGAGGCGTCGCGCGGTCTCTTCCATCTGGGGGTTCTTTTAATATTAAGAGGACGCGCGAATGGTCTCCCTCGTTAAGGTTCCGTGGGAGATGGGAAAAGAGTGTAGAAGTTTAATCGAGGAAGTCCGATTAGTCACCAGGAAGTTGTTAACTAAGCTCACCTTTGATTCCCAAGCCTTTTGAAGTTGCAACATAACAATAGTCACTTGTTTGGTCTCCATCCTTCTCACTTACCCTGAGGGAAGGGACGAAGTGGCACAAGGCTACTTTTTGAGCTAAGTAAATACTGTTTTGGTTATTCTTAGACTTTCTTAGAGTTCTATGAAGTTTAAGAACTATGAAGATTGGAAAAAATCTGATTTGGAGATCGTAGTTAAAGCAATCAAAACATTTGGGGGGATTACAAAAAAAGATACCAAACTGTTTGCCCGATACGTAAGTCATGACGCATCGAAGGACAAAAATTCTCCAAGTTCAGTGCTGTTGGCTGTCTTGATGTAGACATAAGATCTTGCATTTTACTGTGGATAATATTTGTTTTTTGTTTTTTTGTTTTTTTGTTTTGTACTAAGCATCACTCCACCTGATAACAGTGATTTAGTTGAGCTGACAGAGGTTATAGCAAGAGTAAATTAAAACCACTTGTAAGACAAATGCTTTATTTTAAAATGATCGCTTTCAAGCATTCTGAAGTAAATCATTCCTCAGAATTACTTTTTTTTTTCTTTTTACTGCCACACCTGTGGCATGTGGATGTTCTCAGGCTAGGGGTCAAATCGGAGCTGCAGCTGAGGCCTAAGCCACGGCCATGGCAACACCAGATCCAAGCCACATCTGTGACCTATACCCTTGTGGCAAGGCATGTCCCTTAACCCACTGATGGAGGCTGAGGATTGAACCTGCATCCTCACGGACACTATGTCAGGTTCTTAATAGACGGAGCCACAACAGAAACTCCCAGAATTACCTAACATTAGCAGATCTCCAGGTGTTTCTGATTATTAAGAACCAGCGACTTGAAGAATTAAAAACATCTAATACACAAACCAGAAAACTTGACACCATAGCCAAAATGTTAAATGTAAATGTTAATTCAAAATTTGACTATATATAGTCAAAGGCGTCCTATTTAATAGTTAAACTAGTGGAAGGAACTCTGGCCTAGGAATGAGAGGTTTATCTGGCTGACCAGGTGTGACCTCTCTAGGCATCAGTTTTGTCATGTGTTGAAGAGAATTTCCTAAATCAGAGATTTACAAACTGATGTTTGCCTTGAACAGTGTTCTGAATCCATTAGTAGGCTTATTTCCTCAAAACAGTGTTCATGGCCAATAATTTGGAGGCACATTGGGTTAAATTAGATTTAACTTTTGGCTAGCTTTTAACTATAAGACTTCTTAAAACCTTTACTGCTGTTAATATGCATGTAAACTTGCAGATTGTAAGCTTCCAGAGAGCAAATTTTCTAATGGCCAACATGTTAACATCTTCTAGGGTATAATTACATTGAATACCTATTTGAAAATTAATTGTAATTGAGCTGAGTCCCCTTTCATCTCTCTAAAATTCCTTGAATTATGTTCTTTGATGGCTTTCAGTTTAAGCTTTCTGGAGCATGAAAATCTAGTGGCAACTCACTGGTAAAACAAAAGGCTTATATTTTTCTTGGTAAGGTATTAAGGATTCACAAAGGTTTCTGTGAGCCTTAATGCTTTAATTTATGGCAGAGGAGTATCTTTTTCTAGTTTCTTTCTCTCTCTTTTTTTTTTAAGGGTCTCAACCACGCCATATGGAGGTTCCCAGGCTAGGGGTCAAATTGAAGCTGTAGCCGCCAGCCTACACCACAGCTCACAGCAACATGGGATCCTTAACCCACTCAGCAAGGCCAGGGATCAAACCCACATCCTCATGGATAGTAGTCAGGTTCGTTAACCACTGAACCACTATGGGAGCTCCTCTTTTTCTAGTCTCTTTTCTATAATTGTAATTAAGTCATGTTTGAAATTTAATTTTATGGTCAAGCTATTGATTTTATGATTTTATTAAGAATGGCATTATAAAGTTCCAGGTAAAGACTTCTTGATAATGGCATTGTTTTTATGAATGATTCGCCTTTCTAGTCATGAATTCTTAAACTATGAAATGTGATAAAAACCACTTGAAAGGTACTTAATAATTGATAACTGATTTTAAGAGCTTAGGTCACTGAAATGAGTTAAGGGTTATATGTGAATTATAAAGCAGTTATTTCTAAATGGTATTCGACACTTAGATCCTGTTTGTAAGCAATCTCAAATCATTGTCACCAGCACACAATCAGTGTGGCTCTGTCTTTCTAGTCTTTGTTACCTCGTTAGGGGTGGGCACTGTTAAAGTGCTTCTTTGTTTGAAGGGAACATTACATTTAATTTTAATAGCTAAACCTTAATTCAGCTAAATTTTCTCCCTGAAGTGAAACTCTTAAGTAGAAAGATGGACCTGCCATTTTTGTGTAACAGCTAACAGTTTTTATTGAACATTTGTTATGTGAAAGCCAATACTTTTGACACCCTTGTCTTTGAATTTGTGTTTTCTTTTTCTCTTTCTTGTGTTTACCTACCCCCCCCCCCCACCCACCAGCCATCCAAGCCTAAAACCTCAATGACTTTTCATTGCATGGGTCAAAGATACCATCTAACATTTACCCCGGGGGGAAATTTACATGTAACAGTGTGCACTTATTTTGTGTGCCTTATATGCACACCCATGTCACCACCACTACAACCAGGCTTTAGAGCCTGTCAACACTCAGTCCTATATTGTTAGGATTCTGTTCTCTTTGAATGCTCTCCTTGTCCCTGCATGTCCAAATCATATCTATTAAATCCTAGCTCAAATGCCATGTTGTCTGTGAATCCTTTATTGATTATCTCATTTTGAAGTAATTACCTTCTTTTTTGACTTTCCTGTTTACGTTTTTTTGAACATTCTTTTCTGTCTTCCATGGTGGTAAAACCAATGGCATGCTCATTTGTTGACCTAATGGATGTGTGGTATTCCTCAAACTTGACTAAATCATCCTTATAGCATCTTCAGAATTTGGGCCATATATACTTCCTCGATACTTTCTTCATATTTGTCCATGTAATTACTAACATAGCTTTTAAAGGAAACTTGAAATATCTACTGTAAATAAAAAGCAAGTATCACTTACTATAAACCGAAGGTAGCTGTAAAGATGAAACAATGAAAACGGAACAGTGATAAATTCTAGAAACTGTTGCCTGCTGAAGACTCTAAACCTGAGGCTTTCTGGTCTTTGTTTCTGAGGGAGAGTAGCAAGTATTACAGGAGTGTTGCTAGTGTTCTGGCCCTGAGACGAATAATGTTCTGGATCTGAGAAGTCCCATATAGTTGGAGGAATTGAAAGAGAATGAAGGAGGAGTTCCCTGGTGGCCCAGCAGTTAAGGATCTGCCATTGTCACTGCTGTGGCTTGGGTCATTGTTGGGGAGCAGGTTAGCACCCTGGTCCCAGAACTTCCCCATGCCTCAGGCATAGCCAAAAAAAAAAAAAAAAAAACAGAAAAAAGAGAATGAAGGGGAATAACTTCCTCACTTGATTCATTGTCACTTAGCCCTGTCCCTAGGCTCCATAAAAGCATCTCACATCCAACTGGTGGTCACAATTTGGGAGATGGAGTTATCGGCAGTGGCTCATTGGAAACGAATCTGGCTAGGAACCATGAGGTTTCTGGCTCGATCCCTGGCCTCGCTCAGTGGGTTAAGGATTCAACGTTGCTGTGAGCTGTGAGGGAGGTCGCAGACACGACTCGGATCTGCTGTTGCTGAGGCTGTGGTGTAGGAAGGCAGCTGTAGCTCTGATTGGACCCCTAGCCTGGGAACCTCCATATGCCGCAGGTGCGGCCCAAAAAAAAAAGTGGGGAGTGTTGGGGGGAGATACTGGATTAATCAGGGCCTGAAAATTCCTTAGAATTTTCTCCCTGAAAGAATTGGGAATTGAGGCCTCAATTGCAAATTAAAACATGTACAGAGGGAGTTCCTGCTGTGGTGCAGTGGGTTAAGGATCCAAGTGTAGGTTGCAGCTGCAGCTGGGATTTGATCTGTGGCCCCGGGAACTTCGATATTCATTCTTGAACCAGATAAGTTTTTCAAAAATGTTTTTAACGTTATTACTTTTACAAATAAAACACTATTTGGTATTATGGGACATTAGCTTTAAGATAAAACTTTGAATATAGAGAAATAAATCTAAATCTAAAAACCATTTGGAGCCTATTATATGCCAAAGTGATTACTGTTGATTCAGGAGTGATGAAATGTTAATAATATGTTTACCTATTTTTGTTAAGAGTAGGTGAGTTAATAAACTTAGAGTCTGGTATCTCCTTCTGTCATCAATTCTAAAGTTTGAGTTATGCCTTAATATTTCCATCTTGCAGAAGTCATTTCCATCTTGCAGAAGTCATTTCTGATGTAATGAAAAATTCTCTTTCGTGGAGTTTTATGTGAACAGGCAAGACAATAAATTCTCTACTCTTGTTCTATAAAATACACTTTGTGTCTCAACTTGCCGAGGTTATTTACCAGCATATACTTATATTATGTATGTAATGTTTAAATTACCATTGTTTTGTGTTCATGAGCAAGGAGTTGAGGTAAATAGCCCATTTAGTTTGGTGCTACTGTTTTCCAAATACTGATTTACCTGAGTAGTAATACTAGATTTATCAGTACAGGCAGTAATTTGCTGCTCAGCCAAAGATTGCCATTAATCTAAGTTTCTGGAGTGCAGCCTTTTCTCTTATTTCCTTGGTCTGGAAATAAGAGAAAAACACTTTGGATGAATAGCTTTTATTTCATAAAAGAACCTTTGTTATTGAACAATTTTGTGTGCCTGAAGCACAGTAAGGCCAAATAAACTAAAACATGGGGGTTTGGTGCAGAGGAAGGGTTATTGCAGGGCCATGCAAGGAAAACAGCTTGCTTCTGCTCAAAAACCCTGAACTTTCCAAGGGTTTGGGAGAAGTTTTTATAGGGAGAATTTGGAGTGTGAGCTGCAGGGTGTGTGACTTGCTTCTTATTGGTTGGTGGTGAGGTAACTGGGTGGTGCTCCAGGAATCTAGTGCTCAACCTGAAGTTGCCGTCCTCCCTGGAGGGAAGAGGGGGCTTTAATTCTGCAGAAGGGCTCAAAGATACCTTGTGTCTATTCTGTGAGGGGAACCAGGACCCTGCCCCAAGGCTACACTATTGTTTCTTCACTGCTCCTCCCCAGTCTCTGCATCCCTTCCCTTCCCTGATTAGCAACTGTTTAAACCTGCTCTTTGGAACTCAGCTAAAGTCAGGAAGGATAAATGAGGCCTAGTTCCTACAAACTTGAAACAGTGGATATAGAAAGGCTTTTGTACCCTGGAGCTCCACAGGGTCCTGCTAGATTGTACCCTCACCCAAACAGGTAGTTTCTCTCCTGTGTCTGTACTATAAACTGAAACAGAACTGTAGAATCGGTGCAAACAAGCTGTTAGCATTTAAAAGTGACAACTGGAGTTCCCGTCGTGGCGCAGTGGTTAATGAATCTGACTAGGAACCATGAGGTTGTGGGTTCGATCTCTGGCCTTGCTCAGTGGGTTAAGGATCCGGCATTGCTGTGAGCTGTGGTGTAGGTCAAAGACGCGGCTCGGATCCTACGTTGCTGTGACTCTGGCAGCTCCAGCTCCGATTGGACCCCTAGCCTGGGAACCTGCATATGCTGTGGGAACGGCCCTAGAAAAAAGGCAAAAAGACAAAAAATAAAAAAATAAAAGTGACAACTGACTATAATCCAAAAAACTGTAAAAACACAACAATTTTAGCCCTTTGTGTTATGCATATAAATAGTCTTATATTTCCTCTTGCTTTGGTTTGTGCTGTTATAAAATATCAGCTACCTGAAACCTTTAAAGTATGTTATTATCATATTTTTGAGATAGCTGGAATTTTGTGCATTAGATACTACAAATGCCATTTCAGTCTGCAGTTATACTTTTTGCTTGTCTTCAGCATGATAGAGTCGTCACTTGACGCAGTAGCTTTCCATATACACTTAAGCATGTCTTACGGTGTGTCTCAATTTTAAAGCTTCGTGGACAGAGGCTTTTCTTCTGAGAAAAAAGTACAACATAGTAGTTGCTTTCAAGTTAAGGTCTGTTACTTTGGAACAAAAAGAAATATTTAAATGATTTTCCATATTTTTGCCACAAGGTTCCATAAGTGTTACAACCAGTCAGGAGTTTACCCTTGACCCTAAAGGAGGGGTTACAATGGCTTTTTTTTTTTTTTAAATGGCAACTGTCATATTATTGGAAAAATGTCTTCAAAGGAGAAGTTGCCTGGTGCCTCATCAGGTTAAGGATCCTTGTGGTCATTGCCAAGGCTCTCATTACTGCTGGGGCATGGATTCGATTCCTGGACCAGGAACTTCCACGTGCTGTGGGCATGGCCTAAAAAATAAATTGTTCTCTAAGCCCACCTGATTCTATCACTTGAGTCTGCTTTTAGTTCTATATGGTCTTAAAACCATATACCTCAGATTGAGACTTGGACCCATGTGCTGAGACTCTAACCCAGTCCAGACTTGGATTAGGGCTCGAACCCACCTTTTTTTTTTTTTTTTTTTTTAATTAAAATCCCACACCTGGTTCCAGGACTTACTGAAGTTCATGTTCTTTATGTCTCAGCTCGGAAGGAATTCAATTAGAGACAAAGTGATAGTAGTAGAGTTATTGAGAGAGAGACAAAATGTGGACCATCTCACAAGGCAAGAGCAAGAAGCCCTGAAATATGGAGTGGTGAGTTTTTATAGGTTGGACAATTCCATGAGCTAATGAGTAGGAGTATTATTCCGGTGATTTCTGGGAAGGGGTGAAGGTTTCCAGGAATTGGGTCACTGCCCATTTTTTGGCCCTTTATGGTCAGACTCGGAACTGTCATGGAACCTGTGGGTGTGTATTCAGCATGCTAATGTGTTACAGTGAGCATATAATGAAGCTGGAAGTCAAATCATCCCCCATCTTGGACCTAGTTGGTTCTAACCAGTTTTTGTCATATCCTCAAGGACTATGTCATTCTTTTAAGGGTTCTGCCCTGCCCCCTTCCCTCCTGTTTCAATCAGATAACTATTTTTTCTGTTTATGTCTTTTAAGTTAATAGAGGTTGTGGTTTGAAAAAGAAATATTTTTTGAGAAGAAACTTGTTTTCTGTCATTGCATAACATTATCTCAAAGCTTAGGGATTTAAAACAGTACATGCCTCTCACAGTTTCTGTCAGAGGGGAATGGGGGGCAATTTGTCTCAGGTTCTGGCTCAAGATTTTTGTGAGGCTGCATTCATCTAAATGTTTAGTCAGGGTTGGATAAGCCCTTTCCAAAGTGGCTCAGTCACATACTGGGAAGTTCTTTCTGCTTGTCGAAGGGAGGGGTCAGTCCCTCCCCATGGGGCTGCTTGAGCTTCCTTCTAGTATAAAGGCTAGCTTGCCCCAGAATAAGTTATCTGAGAGATATCAAGGTGGAAGTTGCAATGTCTTTTATGGCCTTTTGCGGTATTCTATTTATTGTTCACATAGCCCAGCAGTAATTTCAGCAGCAGCAGTAGAAGAAGACTACATAAGAGCTTGTAGACCAGGAGTTGAGGATCACTGGAGGCTATCTTGGAAGCTAGCTCCCACATCTTATAAAGCTAGTATGTGAACAGCTCACAGAGTAATATAGCTACTCAGACTGCAGTTTATAAACAGCTCATGCTTTTATATTTTTTAAACTAGTTTATTTAATTGATGTATAGTTGATTTACTAATGTTGTGTTAGTTTCTGGTATACAGCAGCATGATTCATACATATATTCTTATATACATATTCAAAATTTCTTTTCTTTTTATGACCGCACCTGCAGCATATGGAAGTTCCCACACTAAGGGTTGAATTGATGCTGCAGCTGAGACTTATTCCACAGCAGCAGCAGATCCAAGCTGCATCTGAGAACTCCACCCCAGCTTGTGGCAAAGCCAGATCCTTAACCCATTGAGTGAGGCCAGGGATAGAACCCACATCCTCACAAACACTATGTTGGGTTCTTAACTCTCTGAGCCACAACTGGAACTCTCTATATTCAATTATATATTCTTTTTCAGGTGGTTATTACAAGATATTGACTACAGTTTTCCTGTGCTATAACAGTAGGTCCTGTTGATTATCTCTTTTATATATAGTAGTATGGAAATGTTAATCCCAAATTCCTAATTTATCCATACCCCCTTTCCTTTTTGGTAACCATAATTTTGTCTTTTATGTCTGTGAGTCCACGATTCCACATAGAAGCAATATCATATGATACTTGTCTTTGTCGGATTTATTTCACTTAGTATGATAATCTCTAGGTCTGTCCATGTTGCTGCAAATGGCATTATTGCATTCTTTTTATAGCTGAGTAATAGTCCATTGCATATATATACCATATCTTCTTTATTCATCTTTCGATGGTTATTTAGGTTTTTTCCATGTCTTGGTTGTTGTAAATAGTGCTGAAATGAATATTGAGGTGCATATATCTTTGTGAATTAGAATTTTCTCCAGACATATGCCCAGAAGTGGGATTGTAGGATCATATGGTAACTTTTTTTTTGAGGGGGCACACCCATAGCGTATGGAGGTTCCCAGGCCAGGGGTCAAATCAGAGCTACAGCCCATAGCCACAGCAACAGGGGATCTGAGCTGCATCTGCGACTTATGCTGCAGCTTGCAGTAAGACTGGATCTTCAACCCATTGAGCAAAGCCAGGGATTGAACCTGAATCCTCATGGATGCTCACTGGGTTCTTAACCCACTGAGCCACAGCAGGAACTCTGACTTCATGCTTTTTGCCTGAGTATATTCTATTGTCGTTTAATTTTTATAAATTTAGTGGTTATTTACTGTAGGAGGAGCACCAGTAGGAGCTGGGGATGGAAAACTTAAAATAGTAGATAAAGACTGTATCACAGGATTAAAACTCCTGAGAGTCTCAGTTCAATTACAGTAAAACAAAGTTCTATAATAGAGAAAGTACAGCATGTAGTCACAATTCATAGGAGGAGGGTGTGTAGGTGAATGATGGGGAGATATAACGGTCAGGGAAGAGCTCCCAAAGGGAATTAAAGCTGAGGCCTGAGGGTGAGTAGGTACTAGCCAGGTTAAGTTGGGATTCAGTGTTTCAGGCAGAAGGAGTTTTTTAAAAAAGAAGGAGTTTTTTAAAAAAGAAGGAGTTTTTTTTTAAAGCATATTACAAAGCTAGAGTAATCGAAACAGTGTGATACTACTGATATAAAGACAAACCAATTGAATAGCATAGAAAGCCATGAAATAAACCCTAGTGTATATATGGTCAAATGGTCTTTGACAGGTGGTGCTGAGACAATCAGGTAAAGACAAATTCTTCCCCAAATTATATTGGGGAAACTGAATATCCATATGCAGAAGAATGAAGTTGGAACCTTACTTTACATCATATGCAAAAGTAAACTCAAAATAAAGTCCTAAACATAATACCTGAAACTATAAAACTCCTAAAGAAGACATAGTGGGAAAGTTTCATGTCACTGGGTTTGGCAGTGATTTCTTGGCAAAAAACTTCTGTCCATCAAAGGATACAATCAAAAGAGTGAAAAGGCAGTCTGTAGAATGGAAGAAAATATTCATACATCATGTATCTAAGGGGCTGGTATCCTGAATATATAAAGGGCCCCTACAAGTCAGCAACAAAAAAGACAACCCAACTTGAAATTGGGCAAAGGACTTGAATGGACATTTCTCTAAAGATAACATGTAAATGACCAAGAACCATTAAAAGATACTCGACACTAATTATTAGAGAAATGCAAATCAAAACTAAAATGAGATACTACCTCATA
Source organism: Phacochoerus africanus (assembly GCF_016906955.1). Lineage (NCBI taxonomy): Eukaryota > Metazoa > Chordata > Mammalia > Artiodactyla > Suidae > Phacochoerus > Phacochoerus africanus. The sequence continues at coordinate 83,112,722 of NC_062545.1, read as the reverse complement.
CCCATTTGGGTACTATCCAAAAAAAAAAACCACCAAAAAAAACCCCAGAAAATAATAAGTGTTGACAAGGATTTGGAGAGATTAGAACCCATGTGCATTGTTAATGGGAATGTAAAACGGGCAGCTGCTATGCAAAATAGTATAATACTTCCTCAAAAAGTAAAAACAGAACAGCCGTGTGACCCAACAACTCCACTTCTGATTACGCAGTTGACCCTGAACAACAATATGTGGGGTTGAACTCTGCAGGTCCATTTATATGCTTTTTATTTTTCCAATAAATACATCATCCATGGTTGGGTGAATCCAAGGATGCAGAGCCACAGATATGGAGGGCTGACAATAAAGTTACCCACAGATTTTTGTGTAATTGTCTGTATTAAGGGATTGGCACCCATAACCCTGCAGTGTTCCATGGTCAACTGCATATTGAGAAGAAATGAAAACAGGGTCATGAAGAGATACTTACACACCCAACTTCATAGCAGCACTGTCCACAACCAAGAGTTGAAACAATTTAAATGTATATGAACAGATGAGTGGATGAAGTCAATTTGTTATATCCATACAATAGAATATAATTTAGCATTGTAAAGGAAGGAAATTTTGTCGCATGCTACAACACAGACGTTATGCTAAGTGAAATAGTCACAAAAAAACAAAAGGGTGATTCCACTTACACGAGGTATCTAAAGTAGTCAGATGCATTAGAAACAGAGTAAAATGGTAGTTGTCAGGAGCTTGGAGGAAAGGGAGAAACTGGTTTAACTGGTATAGAGTTTCGGTTTTTCAAGATTTTAAAGTTCTAGAGATTGGAGTTCCCATGGCGGCTTAGTGGAAACAAATCTCACCAGCATCCATGAGGATGCAGGTTCGATCCCTGGCCTTGCTCAGTGGGTTAAGGATCTGGCGTTGCCGTGAGCTGTGGTGTAGGTCGCAGATGTGGCTCAGATTCCGAGTTGCTATGGCTGTGGTGTAGGCCAGCAGCTGTAGCTCCAATTCAACTTCTAGCCTGGCAACTTGCATATGCCTTGGGTGCGGCTTCCTCCCTGCCCCCCAGAAGTTCTAGAGATGAATTGCACAATTCACATTTACTTAACAATACTGAACAGTATACTTAAAACTTGTTAAAGTGATATATTTTGTTTTGCATTTTTACCACAATTGAAAAAATGACATTAAAATTTTAGAAATGGAGCATATATGCATTTATAAATTCTATCCTGTCATATAAGCCATGTTTCCAAATATTGACAAACGGTGCTGATTAAGGGATGAGCCAAGTCAGATGGGGTTGAATCAGAAGGTATTGTTCGGAGTCATAGCATTTTGAATACAGTTTGATAGAAAGATTTAGGGGGTGAAATGGAGCCTGGAGCCTATCCAGAGCAGAAGCAGCATACGTAAAAGCACCGAGGTGGAAGGGAGCAAGTTTTGGAACAGATGAGTCATGTTAAAGAAAAAACACTCAATGGCATTTATTAAGATGGTAAGGCTAGTACTCAGGGTTTTCCTCATGGGTATAGGGACCATTGCGGTGGGGTTTTACAGTGGAAGAGAAAGAATACAGCATGGGCTATAGGAATTTATAGCCAAGGAGTTGTTGGGCGTCAGTGGATGGAATACAACTCTTCAGAGGAAACATCAGAGGTAAGAGGGGATTCTGGTTAAACCAGCCTAACAGAATTTTCACTGAAGACAAACTGGGGTGGTAAGTATTTGAAGGTTGAGGAACCTCCTGAGATACTGAGGCTGGGAGGTTCTGGTTAAAATGACATGGGGTTCTTGCTCCAGCTGCATTTTACAAGCAGATTCACAGATGGGACTAGGAGAAGGTTCAGAAGCCTGACCAAAAGTTTGGTCCAGTAAACAATCTTTGTCACTAGGTTTTGCTTAGCTAGGACAGCAGTGTGAATTATAAGACTAAAAAAATGGCTGTAATTTATGAAAAAACTTTAATCATGATTAAGTGCTTGCATTTACTTTCTGATTGAATGTCACAGTTGTAGCAATGGTTCTTTTATGCTTAGTAAGCACTAGGCTTAAGTGCTTTTTATGGATTATAAACTTACTTTTCTGAGTTTCCAGTAGGGAGTAATATGCTCAGACTATTTTTTTTTTTTCTGTGTAAAATTAATTGGCTCTTAGAAAGTCGAAGGTAGTGAAAATAGGAGGCTATTGTAATAGTCCGGGTGGAAACTATTCTGGAGGCAGGGTTAAAAGGCCTTTCTGAATGCTTTCTACCACAGTCAACTTCTGCTGGAATGGAAAAAAACAAACAAACTGAATTTGTTGATAGATTCGAATATGAGAATAGAGAATTAAGCCAAAACTCAAGTTTGTGTGATTGGGACAATGATGGAGCTCCCAGCTAGCTAGTGAAGTTTTAAAAAAGTTAAGAGAATGATAATATTACTGCTTGACAGGTTTCTGACATTGGAGTGATATCCTTAAAAAATGTAATGGAGCAGAATGACTATAAAACAGAAAGTCAGGAGAATCTAATAATAACGATAACAGCTCATGGTTTGTCAGTGTTTTGATGGGTACTTAATTTTTGTAAAAGGACTGTGAATAAAGACCAAGCGGTACCTTATTTTGGTTCTGCTTCTCAGTGCTTCAGAATCTACCAAAATATCTAGAGTTAATTCTCCCTCTACCAAAATATTTAGAGTAATAATACATTGGCAAGGTCCTTTTGTTCTTTCATATGTATGTTATTAACGCTGTTATTTTCTTTTCACCTTTATGAGAGGAGATGAATATTGGAAGAGAAGGAGAAGCAAGGCAGGTCTGCTATAGGTAGTACCTCGTTTGTCTCTGTGAAGTACCCTGACATCCTTCAAATTAGTTCTAGTCTTTCTACCCATTAAGGGATTTAACACTTGCAGAGCTCCATACTGTCTACCACTGTTCTTTCATAACTTTGAGCAAACCACTGTGCGCGCGCACACACGTGGTTTGTGTACAGTATGAATCTTTTTTTTTGTAAATCTCCGTATGTAAAATTACTCAGCTAAAATGGTGGTGCCTCCTTACCTGTGTAATATTTTGATCCTTTCCTTTATATGCATAGGCATTGATTGAATTTGCGTCTTAATGAGTGTGTGTATGTGTTTTACTCATGATTTTATTTTTGGAATGGTTTTAATAAATTTGCAAAAGGAAATAAACCTTACTGTGTGGGATTTTTTTTTTCAATTGAGAAACAATTATCTTTTTTTACAGACCATAAAATTAGTATACAGCTATTCAGTTGTATATAAATTACTGAGAAGTATAGAAAAATATGTATTGATTATGATATACAGCATAGAGTTTTTTAATGTTAATTTGTAGCAACCAGTCTGTTTTATATTAAAAAAGGAATAGTAAATTTTTGTTTGTTTGTTAGGGCTGCACCTGCGGCATATGGAAGTTCCCAGGCTAGGGGTTGAGTAGGAGCTGCAGCTGTCATCTTACACCACAGCCACAGCAACTCAGGATCTGAGCCATGTCGGTTATCTACACCTCAGCTCACATCAATGCTGGATCCTTAACCCCTGAACGAGGCCAGGGATCAACCCACATCCTCATGGATACTAGTCAGGTTAATTATTGCTGAGCCACAATGGGAATTCCCCCCCCCCCCAAAATGAGTAGTAAATTAATTGTTAGTGTATATTCATTAATTTTTTAAGTACTGAGAACATTGTTAAATTACTAATTTTAAAAAATATTAGGGGGTGCCTGTTGTGGCTCAGTGAAAAATAAACCTGACTAATATGCATGACGACTCAAGTTTGATCCCTGCCCCTGCTCAGTGGGATAAGGATCTGGCATAACTGAGCTGTGGTGTAGGTCACATACACAACTTGGATCCCAAGTTGCTAAGGCAGTGGTGTAGGCTGGCAGCTGCACCTCCGATTCAACCCCTAGTCTGGGAACTTCCACATGCTGCGAGTGCGGCCCTAAAAAGACAAGAAAATGCATATATTAAATTTTATTTTATTGGAAATAATTGATTAGCTTAATATGGTGGATTTGATTATACTGTTAAAAATTATTTTGCTTTTACTTATTTCTAGTAGTTTAATTATGAAAATGTCTTTCACAGTTTAAGCAAAATTATTGTCATTCAGTGTTACATGAAGAAAATAGTTCAAAATGAGCATATTTATTTTGAGATACTTTCTGAAAACTGATCTTTTAAATAAACTTAAAAAAGTACTTAGTAGGATAGCTAGAGTTGTCCTTTATCTTGTTCTACATCTTTTGTTTTAATCACTGAATACCCACTCATTTTTTTTAATCATGTTAAACTTTATTTTTTATAGTGATCATAACAATCTGATTTCAGAGGATTTCCACCCACAGCCCGAGCACATCCCCCCACCCCCCAAACTCTCTCCTCCAGAGACCATAAGTTTTTCAGTGTCTGTGAGTCAGCATCTGTTCTGCAAAGAAGTTCCGTCTGTCCTTTTTTCAGATTCCACATGTCAGTGAAAGCATTTGATGTTGGTGTCTCATTGTATGGCTGACTTCACTTAGTGTGATAGTTTCTAGGTCCATCCATGTTGCTAAGAATGCCGGTATTTCGTTCATTTTAATGGCTGAGTAACATTCCATTGTGTATATGTACCACCTCTTCTTGATCCACTCCTCTGTTGATGCACATTTAGGTTGTTTCCATGTTTTGGCTATTGAAAATAGTGCTGCAGTGAACATTGGGGTACACGTGTCTTTGCAAATCATGGTTTTCTCTGGATAGATGCCCAGGAGTGTGATTGCTGGATCAAATGATAGTTCTATGTTTAGTTTTCTGAGGCATCTCCTTTCTGTTTTCCACAGTGGTTGTACCAATTTACAATCCCACCAACAGTGTGCTAGGGTTCCTTTTTCTCCACACCCTCTCCAGCACTTATTGTTTGTAGACTTTTGGATGATGGCCATTCTGGCTGGTGTAAGGTGGTACCTCAGAGTGGTTTTGATGTGCATTTCTCTAATGAGGAGTGATGTTGAACATCTTTTCATGTGTTTTTTGGCCATCTGTATGTCTTCTTTGGAGAACTGTCTGTTTAGCTCTTCTGCCCATTCATTTTTTGATGGGATTGTTTGTTTTTTTGGTATGGAGCTGCAGAAGGTGTTTATAAATTTTGGAGATGAATCCCTTGTGCATCGATTCACTTGCAAAGATTTTCTTCCATTCTGTGGGTTGTCTTTTTATGTTGTTTAGGGTTTCCTTTGCTGTGTAGAAACTTTTCAATTTGATCAGGTCCCATTTGTTTATTTTTGTTTTTATTGTCAATACTGTAAGAGGTGGATCTGAGAAGATGTTGCTGTCATTTATGTCAGAGCGTGTTTGGCCTTTGTTTTCCTCTAAGAGTTTTATAGTATCTGGTGTTATATCTAAGTCTTCAATCCATTTGGAATTTTTTTTTGTGTATTGTGTTAGGGAGTGTTCCAATTTCATTCTTTTCCATGTGGCTGTCCAGTTTTCCCAGCACCACTTATTGAACAGGCTGTCTTTTCTCCATTGTATATCCTTGCATCTTCTGTCATAGATGAGGTGGCTGTAGGTGCATGAGTTTAATTCTGGGCTTTCTATCCTGTTCCACTGATCCATATTTCGTCTTTGTGCCAGTACCATGCAGTTTTGATGATTGTTGCTTTGTAGTATAGTCTGAAGTCGGGGAGCCTGATGCCTCCAGCTGCATTTTTCTTTTTCAGGACGTCTTTGGCTATTCTGGGTGTGTTGTGCTTCCAAATAAACTTTAAAATATTTTGTTCGAGAACTGTGAAAGATGTCCTTGGTAATTTGATAGGGATTGCACTGAATTTGATAGAAATTGCCTTAGTATAGTCATTTTGACAATATTAACTCTTCCAATCCACGAGTATGGTGTATCTTTCCATCTATTTGTGTCATTTTTGATTTCTTTCATCAGTGTCTTATAGTTTTCAGAATACAGGTCTTTTGTCTCTTTAGGTAGGTTTATTTCTAGGTATTTTATTCTTTTGGATGCGATGGTAAACGGGATTGCTTCCCTAATTTCTTTTTCTGCTCTTTCATTGTTAGTGTATAGAAATGCCGTTGATTTCTGTGTATTAATTTTGTATCCTGTGACTTTGCCAAATTTGTGGATGAACTCTAACAGTTTTCTGGTAGAGTCTTTAGGATTCTCTAGGTAGAGTATCATGCCATCTGCAAATAGTGATAGTTTTACTTCTTCCTTTCCAATTTGGATTCCTTTTATTTCTTTTACTTGTCTGACTGCCGTGGCTAGGACTTCCAAAACTATGTTGAAGAGTAGTGGTGAGAGTGGACATCCTTGTCTTGTTCCTGATCTCAGTGGGAATTCTTTCAGCTTTTCACCATTGAGAATGATGTTTGCTGTGGGTTCGTCGTAAATGGCCTTTATCATGTTGAGGTAGGTTCCTGTTATGCCCACTTTCTAAAGGGTTTTTATCAGAAATCGGTGTTGGATTTTGTCAAAGGCTTTTTCTGCATCTATTGAGAGGATCATATGGTTTTTCTTCTTCAGTTTGTTAATGTGGTGTATCACACTGATGGATTTGTGGATATTGAAGAACCTTTGCAACCCTGGGATAAATCCCACTTGACCATGATGTAAAATCCTTTTAATGTACTGTTGGATGCGGTTTACTAGTATTTTGTTGAGAATTTTTGCATCTGTGTTCATCAGTGACATTGGCCTGTAGTTTTCTTTTTTTGTGGAGTCTTTGTCTGGTTTTGGTACCAGGGTGATGGTGGCCTCATAGAATGAGTTTGGGAGTATCCCTTCCTCTGCAATTTTTTGAAATAGTTTCAGAAGGAGAGGTGTTAGCTCTTCTCTAAATGTTTGATAGAATTCGCCTGTGAAGCCGTCTGGTCTTGGACTTTTGTTTGTTGGAAGTTTTTAAATCATGGTTTCAATTTCAGTTCTTGTGATTGATCCATGCATCTTTTCTGTTTCATCTTGGTTTAGTCTTGGAAGATTGTACTTTTCTAAGAATTTGTCCATTTCTTCTAGGTTTTCTGTTTTATTGGCATATAGTTGCATATAGTAGTCTCTTATGATCCTTTGTATTTCTGTGATGTCCATTGTTACTTCTCCTTTTTCATTTCTAATGTTATTGATTTGAGTCTTCCCTTTTTTTCCTTGATAAGTCTGGCTAAGGGTTTATCAATTTTGTTGATCCTTTCAAAGAACCAGCTTTTCATTTTAATGATCTTTTCTGTGGTTTTTCATTGATCTTTTCTGTGGTTTTCTTTCATTGATTTCATTGATTTCTGCTCTGATCTTTATGATTTCTTTTCTTCTACTAACTTTAGGTCTTGTCTGTTCTCTCTCGAGCTGCTTTAGATGTAAAGTTAGCTTGTTTATTTGAGCTTTTTCTTGTTTCCTGAGGTGGGCTTGTATTGCTATATACTTTCCTCTTAGAATGGCTTTTGCTGCATTCCATAGGTTTTGGAGTGTCATATCTTCGTTGTCATTTGCTGCTAGGTATTTTTTAATTTCCTCTTTGATTTCTTCAGTGATCCATTGGTTGTTTAGTAGCATGTTGTTGAGTCTCCACGTTTTTGTGTTTTTTTGCAGTTTTTTTCTTGTTGATTTCCAGTTGTATAGCGTTGTGGTCGGAAAAGATGCTTGGTATGATTTCAATTTTCTTAAAGTTAACGAGGTTGGATTTGTAGCCCAGGATGGGATCAATCTTAGAGAATATTCCATGTGCACTTGAGAAGAATGTGTATTCTGTTGCTTTTGGATGGAATGTCCTGTAAATATCAATTAAGTCCATCTGGTTTAATGCATCATTCAGGGCCTGTGTTTCCTTATTGATTTTCTGTCTGGTTGATGTGTCCATTGCTGTAAGTGGGGTGTTAAAGTCCCCCACTATGATTGTGTTACTGTCAGTTTCTCCTTTTAAGGTTATTAGCAGTAGTTGCCTTATATATTGTGGTGAACCTGTGTTGGGTGTGTGGATATTTAAAATTGTTATATCTTCTTCTTGGATTGATCCTTTGATCATTATGTAATGACCTTCTTTGTCCCTTAAAATATTCTCCATTTTAAAGTCTATTTTGTCTGATATGAGTACTGCTCCTCCAGCTTTCTTTTGATCCTCGTTTGCATGAAATATTTTCTTCAATCCTCTCCCCTTCAATTTGTATGTGTCCCTAGAAGTGAAGTGGGTCTCTTGAAGACAGCATATATATGGGTCTTGTTTTTGTATCCATTCAGCCAGTCTATGTCTTTTGGTTGGGGTGTATAGTCATTAACATTTAAGGTAATTATCGACATGTATGTTCTTACTGCCATTTCATTAATTGCTTTGGATTTGCTTTTGCTGCTCTTTTTTCTTTCCTTCTTCTCTTGTTCTTTTCTGCCTAGAGAAATTCCTTTAGTATTTGTTGTGAGGCTGGTTTAGTGTTGCTGAATTCTCTCAGCTTTTGCTTATCTGTGAAGGTTTTGATTTCTCCTTCAAATCTGAATGAGAGCCTTGCTGGGTAAAGTAATCTTGGTTGGAGGCTTTTTCCTTTCATCCCATTAAGTGTATCATGCCACTCCCTTCTGGCCTGCAGAGTTTCTGTTGAAAAATCTGCCAATAACCTTATTGGGGTTCCCTTGTATGTTATTTGTTTCTGTTCCCTAGCTGCTTTCAAGATTTTCTCTTTGACTTTAATTTTGGTCAGTTGGATTAATATGTGTCTCGGGGTGTTCCTCCTTGGGTTTATTTTCTATGGTACTCGTTGTGCTTCCTGGATTTGAGTGAGTGATTCCTTCTCTATGTTAGGGAACTTTTCGGCTATTAACATCCGTATTATAGGGGTGCCAGAATAAGAAGAGAGAGAGAAGGAAACAATAAAAATATTCTGTCTCCTTCTCTCTCTCTTCTTCTTTTGGCACCCTGTAATATGGATGTTGGTGTGTTTAATGTTGTCCCAGAGTTCTCTGATACTCTTTTCTTTTGTTTTCAGTCTTTTCTTCTCTTTTCTGTTCCACATCCATAATTTCCACTAATCTGTCCTCCACCTCGCTTATTCATTCTTCCGCCTCCTGTATTCTGCTGTTAGCTGCTTCTAGCGAATTTTTTATTTCAGTTATTGTATTTTGCATCTCTTCTTATTTAAGTTTTATAGCTTGTATCTCTTTGCTCAGTGTTTCCTGTAAATTATCCATCTTTGCCTCCAGTTTATTTCCAATGTCTTGCATCATCTTCATCATCAACAGTCTTTTTCCTGGAGGCTAAGAATCTCCTCCTCGCTTAGATGTTTTTCTGGGGTTTTTCCTTTCTCCCTCATCTGAGTTATAGTTCTCTGTCTTTTCATTTTTATAGGTTTTGGGTGTGGTGACCTTTGTACAGATAATAGAATTGTAGCCTCTGTTACTTCTGATGTCTGCCCCCCTGTGGCTGAAGTTGGTATGGGGGGCTTGCTGTAGGCTTCCTGATGGGAGGGGCTGATGTCTGCCCCCTGGTGGGAGGAGCCGATTCTAATCCCTCTGGTGAGTGGGGCTTTGTCTCTGGATGGGATTAGAGGCAGCTGTGTGCCTGAGGGGTCTTTAGGTAGCCTTTTTACTGAGGGGCAGGGCTGTGATCCCACCTGGGTTGTTGTTTGCCCTGGGACTTCTCAGCAGCTGACTGAAGGGTGGGGCCAGATTTTCCCAAAATGACCACCTCCAGAGAAAGGCATGGCTGCTGAATATTCCCTAGAGCTTTGCTTTCAATGTCCTTCCCTCACAACAAGCCACGTTCACCCCAGTTTTCCCAGGATGTTCTCCAAGAACTGCAGTCAGGTTTGACCCAGATTCTTATGGAAACTTTGCTTTGCCCTGGGACCCAGTGCACCTGAAAGTCTGTGTGTGCCTTTTAAGAATGGGGTCTCCGTTTCCTCCAGACCCGTGGAGTTCCTGTGCACACGCCCCACTGGCCTTCAATGCCACATGCTCAGGGGCTCTTTCTCCCAGTGCCAGATCCCCACACTCTCACTCCTGTAGGTGAGTCTCTGTGAACCAGTTAGTTTCCAGTCTGTGGGGCTTCCCACCCAGGGGGTATGGGGTTGTTTATATCGTGAAATCGCCCCTCCTGCCTCTTGACGTGTCCTCCTCCTTTTCTTCTGGAGTAGGCTATCTTTTTTAAGGTTTCCAGTCCATTTGGGTGAAGAGTGCTCAGTCTTTAGTTGTGAATTTTATTGTTTTTAGGAGAGAAGTTGAGCTCTAATCCTTCTATTCTGCCATTTTAGTCAGTCATTTTTATCATTACTGTTCTCATGTATAAAAAAGCAATCAGGGAGTTCCTGCTGTAGCACAGTGGTTTGTTGCTGGGAAGATGCAGATTTGATCCCTGGCCCAGCTCAGTGGATTAAAGGATTCAGCATCTGTGGCTCAGATTCAATCCCTGCCCCTGATCCAGCAGGATCCATCAGCCCTGGACATCCTTAATTTAGGGACAGCCACAGCTGTAATGCTTTTGGACACACAACACATCCTGTAGCACCTCTAGGATATAATCCCACTTGAGAACATTGTTTTATTTTTTAAAATTCTCAGGGGAGTATATTGTCTTCTTGTACATATAATTCGCTTCTACTGTGGTCATTTATTGAATTAAAATTACTATCTTATAGGTAACAACCAAGACAAAAGAAAACCCTTTTATGTCAATTTATAGTTTTTTAACCTTAAACTTTTTTTTTTTGGTTGCACCTGATACATAATGGAAGTTCCCAGGCCAGAGATCAAACCTGATCTGAAGCTGTGGCAACACTGGATCCTTTTGAAACCACGCACCAGGCCACAGATCCAACCCTCATCTCTGCAGCAACCAGAAGTGCTGCAATGGGATTCTTAACCCACTTCACAATAGTGAGAACTCCTTAAAAACTATTTTTGAAAATATTATAAAAATAGACTATCTCCCCAATGAAATGTAATGTGCAAATTTTGCATGTAATTTGAGGTAATTCACAAACCCCTGAAGCCCATTTTTTAATATATACATATATCTGTATATGTTTATGTCTTACATATATGTATCTTACATATATATGCTTATAGCTGTATATCTTTATCAAGATGTAATTCACATACCATACAATTCACCTATTTAAAGTGTATAATTCAGTGGTTTTCAGTACATTCACAGAGTTGTATAACCATCCTTACAATCAATTTTAGTGTTTTTGTCATACCAAAAAGAAACCCTATTCTCCTTAGGAGTTACCCTCTGTTTCTCCTCAATTCTTCATTCTCCTTGCCACCCTAACCGAAGCTAATGTATTGTCTATCTCTAAAGACTTGTCTATTCTGGGCCTTTTGTAGTAAATGGAATCATAAAATATGTGGTCTTTTGAGAATAGTTTCTTTCACCTAGAGTAATATTTTCAAGTTTCATTCATGCTATATAGTATGTAACAGTACCTCATTCCTTTTTATGGTTGAATAATATTCCATTGTCTTTATATTTGTCCATGCATCAGTTAATGACCATTTAAGTTATTTCCTCTTCTTGGCTATTATGAATAATACTTCTTTGAACATTCATGTACAGTTTTTTGTGTGGACATGTTTTCATTTCTTTTGGGTTATATACCGTACCAAGGAGTGAAATTTCTAGGCCCAGAGTTCCATTGTGATGCAGCAGAAATGATTCTGGCTAGTGTCCATTATGATGTGGATTCAATCCCTGGCCTCACTTAGTTGGTTATGGATCTGGTGTTGCCATATGCTGTGGTGTAAGTCACAGATGTGGCTTTGCTGTGGCTGTGGTGTAGGCTGGTAGCTGTAGTTCCCAATTCAGCCCCTAGCCTGAGAACTTCCATATTCCATAAGTGGGGCCCTAAAAAGCAAAAAAAGAAAAGAAATTTCTGGGCTGTATAATTCTGTGTTTTACTTTTGAGAACCTCCAGACTGTTTCCCAAAGCAGCTGCACCAATTTCCATTCCCACCAGCAGTGTACAGGGTTTGTTTCTGCATATCTTTGCCAATACCTATTATTGTCATTTTTATTATAGCCATCCTAGTGTGTGTGAAGTATATTATTGTGGTTCTGATTTGCATTTCCTTAATGATAAATAATACTGAATATTATGAACATGTCCTTATTGACCATTTGTGGGGAAACGTCTTTTCAAATGCTTTGACCATTTTTTAATTTTTTGTCCTTTTATTATCCACTTGTAAGAGTTCTTTGTATATCTAGTCCAGTTCCCTTATCAGAAATAGGAGAGACATATCTTCTTCCATTCTGTTGGTTGTCTTTTCACTTTATTGATAGTATCCTTTGAAGCAACAAAGGCTTTTAATTTTGATGAAGTTAAGATATCTTTTTTCCTTGTTGTTGTGTTACTTCTTTTAGTGTTCTTTCCGAAAAGTCCTAAGAAGACCTTAGGTCACAAGGATGTACTCCTATATTTTCTTCCATGAGTTTTATAATTCTAGCTTGTTACATTTAGATCTAGGATTCATTTTGAGTTGATTTTTGTGTAGGTTTGAGGAAAGAGTCCACTTCATTCTTCATTCATACCACTCATACCAGTGGGTATCCAGTTACCTCCAAACCATGTATTGAAAAGACTGTTTTAACCCACATTTAATTGTATTGACAACTCTTAAGGCCCATTCTTAGACCCATCTGCAGATCCATGAACCCAGCTCTGGGGAAGGGTGCAAAAGTTAACAGATAGGAGGAGGAGCTCCCCTTGTGGCACAGTGGAAACGAACCTGACTAGTATCCATGAGGATGAGGGTTCAATCCCTGGCCTCACTTAGTGGGTCAAGGATCTGGCATTGCCATGAGCTGTGGTGTAGGTCACAGACATGGCTTGGATCCCACACTGCTGTGGCTGTGGTGTAAGATGGCAGCTGCAGGTCCAATTTGACCCCTAGCCTGGGAATCTCCATACGTCCTGGGGGCTGCCCTAGCCAAAAAAAAAAAAAAAACTCAGAATACTGAAAAAAGTGAAGGAGTCGAGATTGGTTTTAAGCTGGGCCACAATTAAATTCTTATTAGGACTCTATTAGTTATCTAGTCTATTTCTATGTAACTAATTACTCCCAACTCAGTGATCTAAAAACAGAGTTAGCTGTGTAATTCTGGCTCAGGATCTCTCTTGCAATTAGTCATGATATCCGTTGGTACTGGAGTCAAATCAAGGCCTGGGGCTAAAGGATCTGCTTCATTCACATGGCTGTTGGCAGAAACATCAGTTCCTTACAGGAACCTCTCCACAGGGATCCTTGAAGTGTCCTTGTGACATGGCTGCTGGCTTTCTCCAGATTTGGGGATCTAGGAGAGTAAAGAGGAAGCTTAAGTGCTTTTAAGACTAAGTCTTGACCATTACATATTTTCACTTCTGCCTTATTATTTTCATTAGAATTGAGTCCCAGAATCTAGCCCCTCAGCTAAGAACTTAGGCACTGCTTTTTAAAAGTAATATCAAAGAACTTGTGGACATATTTTAAACTGTCACATAAACTTGTCAATTTTATGAAAAGTTTATTCTAAACAGCTAATGTCCTTTCATACTATATACCCATTTATTGCTTAGTAAAATTAGGTGATCTCCAAGTCATTCATTTCTTTTTCTTGTCGTTGTTGTTTTATGTCCTTAAAGTTTCTAATCTAAACAGTCTTGGTGTATTTTAGGATCAAAACAAAGTAGAGGACTATGTATATCAGAAACATTCTATCAACAAATAGGAAAGCAAAATAACATGATTTCTAAATTGAAGTAAATATGGGAATATTTCCTACTCTTTTATGAATCCCAGAGTTCTCACAGCTATTTTTCTAGTTCCCAGGAAAAAAACATAAGTAGTTAATCTTTTTTTTTTTTTGGCTTTTTAGGGCCACACCCATGGCATATGAAAGTTCCCAGGCTGGGAGTCCAGCCAGAGGTGTAGCTGGCGACCTACACCACAGCCACAGCAACTCGGGATCAGAGCTGCGTTGGCCACCTACACCACAGTGCATGGCAACACTGGAACCTTAACTCGCTGGGCAAGGGGTGGGATCAAACCTGTGACCTCCTCATAGATGCTAGTTGTGTTCATTAAGCACTGGGCCACGGCAGGAACTCCAAATCTTTGAAGCTGTCTTTGATTAGCACTTGTATGACCCTACATACAGCTGACTAGAGTTCTAACCACTTCTAACTCAAGAAACATTTGAAAGGTACGTGTTAACTCTGAACCCGTTTTGATGCTCTTCTTTGTAACTTTCCTCCTGCAAACTTTCTTATAGGTAATGATTTTACATGACTTTGGAGTTGGTCTGTAGTGGGACGCTGAGGGAGGATGAACACAGAAGAGCTGGAGTTACTGAGTGACTCCAAATACAGAAACTACGTAGCTGCGGTTGACAAAGCACTCAAGAATTTTGAATACTCCAGTGAATGGGCAGATTTGATATCAGCACTTGGAAAACTTAATAAGGTATGTCTCTCTTATTCATTTCGTATAAAGAAGTAAAAAATCAGAAATCTGCATAGCTGTTCCTTGAATTTTTCTAAAGCTTGAAGTAAATAATTTCATTTTCTTTTTTTTGGACATGCCTGTGACATGTAGAAATTCCTGGGCCAGATAGCAAACCCACACCACAGTAGGAGCCCAAGCCTAGGCAGTGACCATGCCAAATTCTTAACCCATTACACCATAGGAGAACTCCGAAGCAAAAAATTTAAAAACATAACTAAACCTCAGAATTACTTTTGATTCTGCTATTTTACTTAATGAGTTGTATGCCTTTTAAGTCAGGTTGTTTTTGTTTTTGTTTTTGTTTTTTGAGGCTAAAACAAAAGCAATACTATAAACAAAAATATTGGTTTTTTTATATTTTATAAATAAAATTTTTATATTTTATAAGCAAAAATACAGTGTAAAATTATATTTTTCAATATAGTTATAAACACAAGACCAGGAAGCAAATATGCTAACAATGAAGGCTAATAGGTTTCTGTAAATGAACATCAGATTTCTTTCTTGATTCTTGGCAGCAAAATGAAAAACCACATATGGAAAGCAGAAACTGCTGTGTCCTTTCCAAACGGCATATAGCATTAAGGAAACATTTTTATATCCAGGCAGTTCTTAGTTATGGTCAATCGTTTTTACAAAAGTGACAAATAGTTGCTTAGGCTTTAGAGCTTGACCTTGAATTATCTTTCTTGACATACCTGATTTTTATCCACTGTTATTATGGTGGCATCACTGATCTATTCATAGCTTTAAATTTTGACCTTTTTCTTTTAAACTTTTCTTTCTTTCTTTCATTCGTTCGTTCTTTCGTTCGTTCTTTCTTTCTTTGTTTCGTCATTCTTTCGTTCTTTCGTTCGTTCTTTCGTTCTTTCGTTCGTTCTTTCGTTCTTTCGTTCTTTCTTTCGTTCTTTCTTTGGTCTTTTGTCTTTTTAGGGCCGCACCTGCAACATGTGGAGGTCCCCAGGCTACGGGTTCAGTCGGAGCTACAGCTGCCGGCTATGCCACAGTCACAGCAGCACCAAGTCTGAGATCCGAGCCACGCCTGTGACCTACACCACAGCTCATGCCAACGCCAGATCCTTAACCCAACTGAGCCAGGCCAGGGATCGAACCCGAAACCTCATGGTTCCTAGTCGGATTCCTTTCTGCTGTGCCATGATGGGACCTCCCTTTTCTTTTAAACTTAGATCACAGTTTTCTCACTTTACACCCATAGTTTTCATTTGATTTTTTTGAGATTTGTTTTTAAAAGCTGTTATTGACCATGAATGCTTCTAAAAGTTAAGTGGACCAGGGGAGCAGATAAGAAAAGCAAGTTCGTCCAGTAAGTGTTTTAACATCAAAGAGCTTAACATACAATTGTTAGGAAATAAATTTTTCTTAAAATACATACCAAGGACACTAGTTTTCAGCCTCATACTTATCCTCATATCCTAAAAACAGACACTTTCATTTTCAATGTGCCAGGAATTTATCTTAAAAATAAATGCAAACTTCTGTTTGACCTGTTAACTTCTAACATTTATCATTTGAGGTTTGATAAATTCTCACAATTTTTACAACATCCCCAAGAAATTGCATCCAAAAGTATGTTTGTTTAAAGGTTCTTTCTCGTTCTCAAAGTTCTCTTTCTAAACATGTAGTAGGAACTGTGTTTAAAAGCAATTCATTAACTTTTGGAAATTAATTTGCCTAATTAATTACATAGTTATTTTTAATAATTATTATTCGTAAAAAACAGATTTCACTGTGTCCAGATGCCACAAAGTAGAATATGCAGGACACTGATAAAATTTAACCTAAAATCATGGTTGAAACAAGGCAAGGGTTTTGTACATATGTGTGTATGTGTTTAAGATAGCCTAAATATGTTTTAGTATAAAATTGTACTATTTATTAGTATATTAAGTTTTCACTTTATCCATGTAAGTTTTCTAACTCCAATGCTTTTAGAAAATGGTGCTGTATTTTGCTTTTTAAAAAAATTTTCAGGGAGTTCCTGTTGTGATGCAGCAGAAATGAACCGTACTAGTATCCATGAGGATGCAGGTTTGATCCCTGGCCTCGATCAGTAGGTTAAGGATCCTGCGTTGCCATGAGCTGTGGTGTAGGTCACAGATTTGGCTCGGATCCCCAGTTGCTATGGCTGTGGTGTAGGCCAGTAGCTTTAGCTCCGATTTGACCCCTAGCCTGGGAACTTCCGTATGCTGCATGTGTGGCCCTAAAAAGCAAAAAAAAAAAAAAAAAAAAATCCCACTGTGGCTTGGCAGGCTAAGGACCTGACATTGTTTCTGTGAGGATGTGGGTTCAATCCCTGGCCTTGCTCAGTGGGTTAAGGATGTAGCATTGATGCAAGCCATGGCCTAGGTTGCAGATGTGGTTCATATCTGGTGTTGCTCTGGCTGTGGCGTAGGCCTCAGCTGTAGCTCCAGTTCAGCTCCTAGCCTGGGCACATCCATATGCCCCAGGTGCAGCCATAAAATGGAGAAAAAAAAAAAAAAGAAAAGTTTTTTTGGTATTAGCAGAACTTTAAAAAAAATTTTTTTAGTCAAAATATAGTTGATTTATAATGTGCCAATTTCTGTTGTACAGCAAAGGAAAGTGACTCAAAATATATATACAAAAGAATATAATATACATTCTTCTTTCAGTATATATTATTTTCCATCATGGTCTGTCTCAGGAAATTGGATATAGTTCCCTTTGCAGAACTTCTTTATCACAGCATTTTGTGTTATCATTAAATTTCCTTCTATAGAGGTCCTCCTGGTAATAATTATACTTTTCTTTAAAATATATGTGAACATATGACTCTTTGCTCCTACATCTAAAATTCAAATTAATATTCTAGAAATGGAAGGCAGCTAGTTTTCAAAAAATAAAATATTTTTGTAACTGAATTCTTATTGGTAGTATGCCTTTAATTTACTTTGCATTCATAGATCTAATTTTACTTACATTCATTGCATCCAATTTAAAACTGAATTGAAAGCTTTTAGTGGGAAAAAACATTGAAAATGATATCTAAGTGGACCTCAGCGCTTTTGCTTTTTTTATTAAATGGAAGATCTGGTGCTATCTCTTCTGCTGTACTATCTTTGGCAGATCATTCACTTTATATATATTTAAGGTCAGTATTTTTTAAAATAAAAGATTTTTGTATTTTCATGTGAGCTTCAGTTCTAGTCTATTATAGTGTATTCATTCTGAGTATTTTTGTAATAATTTGTTAGCGCTTTGCCATAACAGTTGGAAGAACAACATTTATTAAGTCTTTTATTACTTAAATGATTAACTTCCTTTGGGTGTTTTGTGAGATAGAATCTTCTATAAATTCTATTTTGACCATTATCTCTGAAGAAATATTGTGGTTGAGTAAATGCAGCAACATGTATTTGGTCCAATTGGGAAATTAGTAAAAACAAATGGGCAATTATAATTTCATGTATATTCTTGTTAGCATTAGAATTACTTGCTCTAATGTAATAAATTACAGCAGTGGTTGTTCCCTCTTCCAACTATATATCTTTGTTGACATTCAGTTTTCTTCATATATTTCAAATAATGTCTCAAAAATAGATGGAAGGCTCACTAACATTAAAGATTTACAGCAATCTAAGACAGTGCCTTCTGAATAAGTTTGTTTTGGAAAATATTGTTACTCTGTATGAAAATGTTATTTCTGTTAACATGTAATGAGTTTATTTATTTATTTATTTGCTTTTTAGGGCCACACCTGCGGCATGTGGAAGTTCCCAGGCTCGGTGTCCAATCAGAGCTATAGCTGCAGGCCTACACCACAGCCACAGCAACATGGGATCTGGGCCTCGTCTGTGACCTACATCACAGCTTACATCAGTGCCAGATCCTTAACCCACTGAGTGAGGCCAGGTATCGAGCCCAAGTCCTCATTGATACTAGTCGGGTTCCTTAACCACTGAGCTGTGACGGGAACTCTGAGTTTACTTTTTTTTAAAACAAATTAATATTCTTTGAAATCCACAGTTTTAATTCTAAATCCGGTATTATTGATAGATGTGACAAAAGTAGAAGTTTTTAGTCATTCCCTATAATTTTGTTAGAATTATAATAAAATCTTTAAGGATTTTTGTTAATACTATGCAAGAAAATGGAAATAAAATGAAATGTAGTATTTTTTTCTCAACTGAATTGAAATGTTTTCTTCAAGGTTTTACAAAATAATGCAAAGTACCAAGTAGTACCCAAAAAGCTGACCATAGGCAAACGCCTAGCTCAATGTCTGCATCCAGCATTACCGGGTGGAGTTCATCGGAAGGCACTTGAAACATATGAAATTATCTTCAAAATCATTGGACCTAAGCGACTTGCCAAAGATCTTTTTTTATATAGGTGAGAATCATTTTACTATCTATTTGCATGTAAATAAAATATATTTTTAACTATCATATGCCTTTTGCAGTTAAAACTAAAGAACGTAAAACTGCTTATGCTGAAAGTCTTCAGATATCAACCTTAAATATTTTGATAGATAAGTACTTCAGAAAAATTTAGAATGTTTCTTAATGTAAGTTTTTTTTTCTTCTTAGATATCATTTTTGAAAAGTTTTCTTTTTTTTTTTCTTATTTTTTTTCTAGGTCCCCTCCCACGGCATATGGAGGTTCCCAGGCTAAGGGGTCCAACGCCGGATCCTTAACCTACTGAGCAAGGTTTCAGGGATCGAACCTTCCACGTCATGGTTCCTAGTGGGATTCCTTAACCACTGAGCCACGAGGGAACTCCTTGAAAAGTTTTCATTCAAAATTATTGAGAATACAATCCTTTCTACCTTTTTAACCTGGAGAACCACCCTGAGAAAAAGTAAGACGCCATCATCTCTCAGCCCCTTTCAGCGTAGTTGACTGTCTTTTACTCAAAATAGTCTTTCTCTCCTGTGATACTACATTTTCTGGTTTTGTTACTTTTTCAGTCTCCTTTCCAGCCCCCTCCTTTCCTTGACCTCTACATAGGGAGTTTCTTATGGCTTGCTTAGGACTATACCTTATGTTTTCACTGTGTGTTCTCTCTTTGGGGCATGTTTATCCAAGCCTATGACTTCTCTTTTATGTGAACTGACTTCCAACTTGATATCACCAGTGTTGACTCTTCTGTCCTAAATTCCTGGCTGACTTGCCACCTCAGTGTGGTCCTTAAAAGGCAACTGAAGCTCAACTTGCTCCCAACTATACTCACCTTCTCCCATAAACCTGGCCATCTGTGGTGCACTAAAGCTCGATAAATGGCACCCTGTCCATCCATTTACACCCGAAGTATCAGAGTTACACTTGATATCTAGTTTTCTTTGCCCATATTCTCCTTCCTTTCTTGTACTTTCTGTCACTAAAGAGTTCTATCTCATAGTATTTAAGAGCATAGTATTGGAGTCAAAAAAAATTGTACTTATGGTGGCCTAGCTCTGTGGTCTTGGACCATTTTCTTCACCTCTCTCTCTGTGTATTCTCATCTGCAAAAATGGGAATTAGATTACCAGTTTCATAGGGTTGTTAATAGAAGCAAGAGTTAATATATATAAAATGCTTAGAACAGTGTGCAGCAAGTACTCAATAAATGTTAGCTATTATTCTCATATGTCCCAAATATATCTACTTCTCTCTACTCTTGCTGGCAGCATCCACACTAAGCAAGCATTGTGTCTAGCCTGAGCTGTGTTATCGGCCTCCTAATAGTCATATAACATCTGTTCCCAGCCTCTTACAGCCTTTTCGTCACATAGTACCAGAGTAAACTTTTCAATACATTAAATAGGTAGTGTCATTCTCCTATTAAAAACCTCTATTGACTTCTTCCTGTCACTTAAAAATAAAATGCAAAGCCCTTACTATGGCTTCTAAGGCTTTATATACTTTGGCTCAGGCTGTCTCAGTGACCTCCAGTTCCTACCCAGTTGACTCCATTCTTCTTTCTTCCTCATTTTCTTTGCTTTTTCTTCACCCTGTAGGGCTTTAAAATTCAGGATCAAATGTTGACTCCTCTGAGATGACGTGCCTATTTACCTACTTGAAGTAGCCCTTCCTTTCTCTCCTTGTTATTAGTACTCTGCAGTTTTACTGTGATATATTTAGAGATAGGGATCTTTTTAGTTACCCTGGTTGGGAATTACTGGGATTTTAAAATCTGTGAATCAATACCTTTCATCAATTCTGGAGTCTCTTTAAATTGCTTTCATTCCATGTGATCTCTCTTCCTTTTTTTTTTTTTTTTGAACTATGATTAAACATGTTTGAACTTTTCCTTCTGGCTTCCCTGTATCTTATTCTCTCTTCCTTTCAGTTTGATGCAGTCACACTTGTTTATTTTAGCTTGTGTTACCTATGCTTTAGATTTCATATCCAAAAAAATCATTGCCAAGACCAATATCAAGGAGCTTTCCCTGTATGTTTCCTGTTTTATTGTTTCAGTCCTCATATGTAAGTCTTTAATCCCATTTTGAGTAACTCGTGAGGGGGATCTAATTTCAGTCTTTTGCATGTGTATATCCAGTCTTCCTCTCTCATGTCTTGCATTAACAAGAATGATTTTGCATTCTTGTCCATGCAGAATCAACCATTCTGTATTGGTGATGCAGACATCCTTTTTTCCATTTTGGTCTGTCTTGTCATGAGTATATCAATTTTGTTAGTCTTTTTTTTTTTTTTGTCTTTTTGCCATTTCTTGGGCCGCTCCCGTGGCATATGGAGGTTCCCAGGCTAGGGGTCGGATCGGAGCCGTAGCCACTGGCCTATGCCAGAGCCACAGCAACGCGGGATCCGAGCCGCGTCTGCAACCTACACCACAGCTCACGGCAACGCCGGATCATTAACCCACTGAGCAAGGGCAGGGACCGAACCCGCAACCTCATGGTTCCTAGTCGGCTTCATTAACCACTGAGCCACGACGGGAACTCCTTGTTAGTCTTTTTAACAACAGACTTTTAGCTTCATTGATTTACTTTACCATGTGTGTGTTTTCTTTCTTTCTTTTTTTAATTCTGCACAGATGTTTTAAAGGTAGAACCTAAAGTTAGTGACAGGTTTTTTTTAATAGTAATAATAAATACTATATTCCAAGAGACAAATTTTTTTTAAAAAAACTAAGAATTTCTCAGTGTTGCATGTAATAACTGATAGATTCCTTTCTTAAGGCAAGACTTTTCTTATTAACTCATGCCTGCTATTTTATGAACTAAGTAACAGAGTTCACCTTAAGAAACAGTTATTTTACAAAAAAAAAATGAAGTATGTCTGATTTTATTAGCAGTATGTTCCATAAGAATAACAAATTCTAGAATACAATTTCTAAATATGGCAGACATTACCACATACACATAACTTATTGAGAGAAATTATATTGTTACTCAATACTTTTTTAAACAGTATCGCCAATTAAAGTATAGACAGTTTTAAAACTGAAGTTTAATGTTGGACTTACTTTTTATTAAGTAATTTATTTAATCTCAAAGTTCATTGTTTAACATAATTAAATACAAATACTCCTAAAGTTATGTAACCTGTTACATGATAAAATATCATATTGTATCTTCAAGCATATTTTTTTTAATGTGGTAAGAGTATACAAAGGTTTTACTAAGAAGGCTAGACAAATAGTTTGAGTACTTTTACTGTGTAAAGTAAAGTATTGGTAATACAAATCCAGACTTCAGGCTTGAAAGAGATTATAGAGCAGTCAGCATTTAGGTGGCAGTTGAAGCCAAGAGAAGGCTCAAGATCACCCAGAACATTGTGAATAATGAGGAAAAAGGAGAAAGATGATTCTGCGAATATTTAGCAGTTGCATTCTTTAAAGGGCAGGTGAAAGAAAGTAGTCAGTGAAAAAGGATAAGAATCAGAGATGGAAAATGTATCAGGAGATAAAGCTCACCTTGAAACCATAATGGAAAAGTTTCAAGAGATTAAGTTGTGAATAATATCAGATATTACAAACAACTGAAACAGGAATTGCCCTTGTGGTGTAGCAGAAATGAATCTGACCAGGAACCATGAGGTTGCGTGTTCTGTCCGTGGCCTCCATCAGTGGGTTAAGGATCTGGCGTTGCCGTGAGCTGTGGTTTAGGTCACAGACACGGCTCTGATCCTGCGTTGCTGTGGCTCTGGCATAGGCCAGCAGCTGTAGCTCCGATTGGACCCCTAGCCTGAGAACTTCCATATGCTGCAGGTGTGGCCCTAAAAAGCAAAATAGTTTGAAACAAACAAAAAAAACTAAAATGGAATAAGCCCTGAAAATAGACCACTGAATCTGACAATTAGTAGACATTGGTGGTTATATTGAGAACAATTTAGTGGAGGGGGTACAAGTGTGATTGAAGATAGATGAGAAGTGCTTTATTTTATTTTTGGCCACACCCACAGCATGTGGAAATTTAGGCCAGGTATTGAACGTCCATCACGGCAGTGACAACAATGGGTCCTTAACCTACTAGGCCACCGAGGAACTCTGGAAAGTGATTTTTTTTTGTTTTTCCTTTTTTTTTCAAAAGTGAAATAGGAAGGCTGCTTCAAGCCAGGAGGTAGTTAAGATAAAGGTTTTGGGATTTTGTTTTTGTAATTTGTTCCCTTTTTAGAATCATAGGGAAAGATTTCCCCACAGCTGTGTTGGAAGACAAAGATGTCAGTGGAGAAAGAAAGAAATTATAGGAAAGAAAAAGGGTAGTGGATAAAGCAGAGTCCTAGCAAAGGCAGACATTGGGCCCTGGGGCAAGATGGCTGGAGGAAGGTACCTCTGAAGAGGCTACTTCTATAGGTTTTAGTCACCCTGTACCTGGAATTGAAGGCAGAAAAGTGGAAAGTTGAGGGTGTTCCCACTAGATGGCCTCTATTTTCTGTGTAAACTAGGAGCAAGACAGACTCTTAATTCATTCGTTAAGCACTTTTTAAGGACAAGACTTGGTGTTAGGGACTTAGGATACAGAAACAAAAGGAGAGGCATGACCTCTTGCTTTCTAATATTACAGAATTATCTATTAGAATTATTCTTTTTCCCCCAGCTGTATTGAGAAATAATTGACATATATCACTGTATAAGTTTAAGGCCTACAGCATGATTTACATATATTGTAAAATCACCACCATAGGTTCAGCTAACATCATCTTCTCCTATAGATACAATAAAAAGAAAAGGAAGAAAAAGGAGAAAAAAATTCTCCTTGATAAGAGCACTCTTAGTATTTACTCTTTTAACTTTCCTGGGGAGTTCCCCTGTAGCTCAGTGGGTTAAGAACCCATTTCATATCCATGAGGATGTGAGTTAGATCCCTGGCCTCCCTCAGTGGGTTAAGATCTGGCGTTGCTGCAGGCTTTGGTGTAGGTCTCAGAAGTGGCTCAGATCAGGTGTTGCTGTGGCTGTGACATAAGCCAGCAGCTGCAGCTCCGATTTGACCTCTAGCCTGGGAATTTCCATATGCTGCAGGTGTGACCCTAAAAAGACAAAAACAAAAAACAACAACAACAAAAAAGCCCCTTCCTGAATATTATATGGCAGTGTTAACTTGTAATTTTCCTGTTTTACTTTTCATCCTTAGTACTTAGTGATCTTATAGCTGGAATGTGGTACCTTTTGACCATCTTCCTCTACCCAATGCCTTTTTTTTTTTTTTGCTCTTTTAGGGCCACACATGAGGCATATGGAGTTTCCCAGGCTAGGGGTCTAATTGGAGCTACAGCTGCCAGCCTACGCCACAGCCACCAGAACCGAGCCATGTCTGTGACCTACACCACAGCTTACAGCAACGCTGGATCCTTAACCCACTGAGTGAGGCCAGGGATCGAACCTGCAACCTCACAGTTCCTAGTTGGATTTGTTTCCACTGTGCCATGCCGGGAACTCCTACCCATTGCCTTTTGTAAACACAAATTTGTTCTCTTTTTCTCTGAGCTTGGGTTTGTTTGTTTTAAGATTCTATGAATAAATAAGATCATATGGTATTTGTCTTTATCTGTCTGACTTATCTCACTTCATACAATGCCTTTAGGGTCATTGTGGTTGAAAATGGTAGGATTTCCTCATTTTATGGGTGAATAATACTCATTTGTGTATATATACCACAACTTCTTTATCTGTTCATCTGCACTTGGGTAGTTTCCATGAGTTGGCTGTTGTAAATAATGTTGGTATGAACATGGGACATGGGGTTTCAGGCTTCTTTCTTCTTCTTCTTTTTTTTTTTCCTGCCCTGTTGCATATGGAGTTGCTGGCCAGGGGTCAGGTCCCAGCACAGGTGCAACCTACACTGCAGGCTCGGGAATGGCACATCCTTAACCCACTCTGCCGGCCAGAGTTCAAACCTGCATCTTGGTGCTGCAGAGGTGCTGCCGATCCAGTTGCACCACAGCAGGAACACTTCAGGTTTCTTTTTGAGTTAGTATTTTTGTTACTTTTGAACATATTCCCAGAAGTGGAATGTTGATTTTTTTGGAGTAATCTCTATACCATTTCCCACAGCGGCTATACAGATTTGTAGTCCCACCAGTAGTGCACAGTGTACCATCTCCACATCCACAACAGCATTTGCTAGCTCATCTTTGTGGTTTTAATGTGCATTTTCCTGATGACTAGTGATGTTGAGCATCTTTTCATGTGCTTGCTGACTACTGGTGTATCTTCATTGGAGAAATGTCTGTTTAGGTCCTTTGACCATTTTTTAATTAGGTTACTTTGTTACTGTTGAATTGTACAAGTTCTTTATAAATTGGATACTAATCCCTTATCAGATACCTGATTTGCAAATATTTTTTCCCATTTTGTACATTGTCTTTTTAATTTTTTTTGTCTTTTTAGGGCCACACCTTGGCATATGGAGGTTCCCAGGCTAGGGGTCACATTGGAGTTGCAGCTGCCGGCCTTTGCTACAAGCACAGCAATGTGATCTGAGCCACGTCTGTGACCTACATCACAGCTCATGGCAATGCTGGATCCTTAACCTACTGAGCAAGGCCAGTGATCAAACCCGTGTCCTCATGGATACTAGTTGGATTCACTAACCACTGAGCCATAATGGGAACTCCAGTGTTTTTACTTTGTAATGGTTCCTTTTGTTGTTAGGAATAGCATTACTTATGATTATCATAGCAATAGATTTACTTACTGTTAATAAGAACAGAATTACTTCCTAGAATAAGTACATCAAATAGAGAGCATAAGCAAATCTAATTATGGGGACAGTCTCCTCAGAGAAACTGCTTATGCTGGGTCCTGAAAGTCTGCTAGTCACCTAGACAACAAGGATAGTATAAAGTAAGAGAGTGTGGAATTGTATCTGTCAGAGCAGCATGTACAAGAGGCCTGGACACTAAAGAGAGCATGAAAAGTTCTAAAATGAATTCGAGAGGGATTATTGAGTGTAGCTGGAACAGAGGGGTCAGGAGTGATATGGATGAGCATACGTGGGCTGTACAAAGGTGTGTAATAGCAAGATGGTTAAAACCACATTAAGCACTTAGACTCTATCTTAGAGGCAGCAAGAAACCAATGAAAGTATTTATTGCCCTGCTGCTTCAGGAAAGTACTGAAGCTACACTTGGTAAAACACAGTGATTGAGTTATTGTGGTGGTCGCTAAGGAAATACCTGGTGGAGATGAAGAGAATTTATTATGCTCAGAAAATATCTAGGAAAAAGGCTTGTAGAAAAGAGAGTGATTGATTGCTAGTTAGAGTAGAAGATTTTTCTTAAGGGTCAAAGGTCACTCCTAGATGTGTATCTTTTGATCAGCCGGATGAATGGTGAAGCCATGTTTTAAGATGGAATTATAGGGGAAGGATCAGTTTTAGGGGCTGGGGAGAAAGAAGGGGAATTATTTTTAAGAGTATGAAGCTCAGCTGAGAGACCTGAGTTGGTTTTATGGATATAGAACTCATCACTATACAGGATATTTTAAGCTGAGCAGTATAACTTATTTCATAAAAAAGATTTATACACACATGTAGGTACATATGAATTAATACTTTGTAGTAATTCACCACCCACTTTGGTTTTTATTTTTTAAAACAGTTCTGGACTATTTCCTCTTCTTGCAAATGCTGCCATGTCGGTGAAACCAACACTGCTAAGTTTGTATGAGATTTATTATTTGCCTTTGGGTAAAACACTGAAGCCTGGTCTTCAAGGACTGCTAACTGGTATTCTTCCTGGTTTAGAGGAAGGATCGGAGTACTATGAGAGGTAAGATGGTTCTGTTATTGGTGCAGCTCAGTAATCAGTCATGGTTTTGTCAGCAGGCATCCTCAGGTCAATAATATTAACAACACAAAACCTGATTATGCTAGACGCTTCAGTATATCCCCTGAAGATTTTTACAGAAAAAAAAAAAATTACTATAGTGTATTTAGTCTGTATATCACACTGAAAGTTTAGCTAAGTAGTAAGACCCTAGAACTGGGAGGTCGGTTGACTGGATTCAAATCCTGGCTGGACAGATACTGTGAACTTAGGAAACCTTTTTCAACATTTCTGAACTTTAGTCAGTTTCCTCATCTGTAAAAAAGGATAATACCTATTTCATTGTTACTTAGTGTTCAGTATGAACTGTAATAGTGAAATCACTTAGTCCAGTGCCTAGCACATATATGTCACTCAAAAAATTGTGACCTTAATTTAAGATCATAATACAGTAGATAGGACATGTAAATTAATTAAAAGAATGGGAAATTGGACCATGTGCCATCAATTTTTACATTGTTAATGGTAGAAAATAGCCTAGCACCAAATGTAATGCTGTTTCAATAGCTATTGACATGGTACCCTGGATATTTTGATTCTTTAAAGAAAATGATTTGATCTCTTTTGGAGCCTGTTATTATTTCTTTGGATTAATAATGGTAGACAGTGCATGATAGATAGCATTAAGTATCTTTAATGTCTTTGTTACTGATAATCTTACCAAAAAATTAATTATGAATTAGTGGCAGAAATAGAAAATGCCAAACATATTTTATGAGCACACTTAATGATTTAAATAAAAATAATTAATTCCAGTGCATTGTTACACTAATTCTCCTAAGAGAAGCATAGAACCTAGACCACTTTTACCTCTGTTAGAATTAAAAATTTAACATAGAAGTTGAATAATGATCTTTATGTCTATAGTATCTATGATTTATCTTGTTATATGTCTTAATCTTTGAGCTGCTGTAACAAAAGGTGGCTTTATTGTTACTGGGTAGAAATTTATTTTCATAAATTCATAAATTCATAAATTTATTTCTCACAGTTCTGGAGGCTGGAAGTCCAAGATCATGGTGCTAGGATCACGTTCTTGTGAGAGCCTGCTGCCTCATTCGTACCCCAGGCCTTTTCCCTATGTCCTCACGTATCAGGAGAGGCTACAGAGCTCTGTTGGCATTTCTTACATAAGAAAACGAATCTCATTCATGGGGGTGAACCTCCCAAAGGCTCCACCTTCTAATGACATCACTTTGGGGGGTTATGACTTTAACAGAAATTTTGAGAGGACACAAACATTCAGACCATAACAGCATTATGTTTTGCCCGTTATTCCACATAAGTTCTATAAGAAAATTGATAAACATGTTCTTCTTTTAGTGCATAGATAATTTGAGACCAGGAAGGATTACAGTGTTCATATTAAATCACATAGCAAGTAAACTGTAGGACTCATCATCAGATTCTCTTGATTAATGACTCTCCTTGCCATGAGCTGTAGTGTAGATCGAAGACGTGGCTCAGATCCTGCATTGCTGTGGCTCTGACCTAGGCTGGCAGCTATAGCTCCTATTTGACCCCTAGCCTGGAAACATCCGTATGCCACAGGTGCAGCCCTAAAAAGATTAAAAAAAAAAAAAAAAGACTCTACTATACTACAATCTAATAAACTTTATGTATTGCATTATCTTATGTTTAAAACAAAGGAAAGGTAATTAATCTTTAAATGCAGACCTTAAAAAGCAATAATGCAGCTTTGATTTTGTCATAGGTCTGATAATTCATTGAAGTTGTGAATTATATAATGTGACTTCAAAGAGAAGGAAATATTTAGAAATATCCTTTAAGATTTTATAGAAAATCCACAGAAGTTATGTTCTGCTGTAGGATTACTATTAAGTAAAATGTATGTGATGTTAACAAACAACTGAGGTAGATGTGACTTGTGGAGATGTTTTTGTTATCTTCATTTTACAGAGGCGGAAACTAAACTGAAGAAAGATTAAATGCTCTTCCCAAATTACACACATAGTAAATGATGAAGCCAGGACATAAACCCAGTCCTCTGACTCCCAAGTCTATGATTCTTCCCACCTGTTACACTTGTGTCCAGGGTGGAATGGATGACTATGGCACGGATGCTTTCATACCCATACCATCTGGGAGGGGATAGTGATTTATATTTAACTATGTGGCACTGAATGTTCCCTTTTCAACCACTTTATTCTGTACCTCAGAACAAACACCTTGTTGGAAAAGGTTGCTGCTGCTGTGGACCAGTCGGCATTCTACAGCGCCCTCTGGGGTAGTCTGCTCACCAGCCCTGCTGTGCGTTTACCTGGAATCACATATGTTCTCGCCCATTTGAACAGGAAGCTTTCCATGGAAGATCAACTTTATATAATTGGCAGTGATATTGAGCTAATGGTAGGTCTACAGATGGTTGCTCATTTAACTGGTACTTCTTTATAACGAAACACGCAATTCTAGATACTGAGAATCGTGCCGAGGATGTTATTTCCTGTTTTCATGGAGCTTATGTTTGTCATCATGGAAACTTGAAGACCAACACAGTCACTAATTACTGTTTTTAAAAGCTTCACATTTTTTTCATGGAAAAGAAATTGTTATTTATATATTTTCCCCGTTATCTGTTATTCTAGCAAATAAATGGTCTTTATTAGCATCTTGCTAACTGATCAAACCACTGTTAACATATCCACATTTATTCTGTTATTCTGAAGTGGGCCTTCTCTTGGATCATAGCTTGCTTCATAGGAAAGACAGATTTTGGATGAAGTAATAGCCAGATTCTGTATGAGATTTGTGCAAGAGGATATATTACCAAAGCAGATGGTGAAAGATAGTTGAAAACAGATCACATTGATTGTTTATGTATACTATTTAATTTCAAGATTAAGAACAGAAGGAAACCTTTTATCTCTTCAGAGTACTGTATGCTTAAAATGAGCAAAAAGTAAAAAAAGAAACCCTCAAGGATCATTTTGAAAATTTTTTTAAAAAAATTTGTGATTAATCGTCCGTTACTTTTTCCTCATATGATTATGAAATGACAGATTTTTATGCTAATTTTTTATTATATTTACTAAAGCATAATTAACATAACTGAAATTGTCTTATGTGTATAGTTATATGAATAGGGCAAATACATACAGTCAAGTAGCTGCTACTATGAAATCAAGATAGAGAATATTTGGAGTTCCCATGTGGCACAGTGATTAAGGATCCAGTGTTGTCACTAGGTCACTGCTGAGTGCTGAGTTCAGGTTTGATCCCTAGTCCAGGAACTTCCACATATCATGGGAGCAGCCCCCTCCTCCCAAAAATGGCAGAGAACATGTACATCACCTCCAAAAGTTCTTTTGTGCCCTTTTGTAGAGACTCCCATTTCCTTATACCCCCAGGCCCTTGATAACACTGATCTATTTTCTGTTCCTATAGTTGTGTTTTTTTATAGACTGTCACATAAACAGAATCATACAGTGTTAGTTGTTGTCTGCTTCCTTTCGCTTTGACACTTTTGAGAGTTATTCATGTTTTTGCATGTATCAGTAGTTCTTTTATATTGCTGTGTAGTATTGTATGAATGTAATAGTTTATTCATTCATTGATTAGTGAACATTTGAGTTCTTTCCAGCTTGGGGCAATTTATGAATAAAACTGATAGAAACATTGTGTACAGTTATTTATATAGACATATGTTCTTATTTCTTGGGAAAATACCCATGGGCTTCCTGGTTTATATGCTTAATAAATGCTTAACTTTTTTAGTAACAGCTTCATTAAGATATATAATTCACCTGCCATCAACTTTATCCTTTTGAATTAGATAACCATCTCAGTGGTTTTTAGTATATTTACAAAGTTGTGAAATTGTCACCACTGTCTAATTTGAGAACATTTTCATCATCCCAAAAAAGAAAAGTCCTAGCCATTAATCACATCGTATTTTCCCCTCATTCATGTCCCTGGCTACCACTAATGTAGTTTATGTTTCTATAGATTTGCCTATTCTGAACATTTCATATAAACGAAATTATATAATATATAGTTTTTATGAATGGCTTCTTTAACCATAGTATTTTTAGGATCAATTCATGTTGAAGCGTATATCAATACTTCATCCCTTTTTTATGGCTGAATAATATTCTATTGTATGGACATAACACATTTATCCATCCATCAGCTGATTACAGTTTGGGTTACTTCTCCTCTTTGGTATTAATGAATAGTTCTTCATGAACATTGGTGTTTAATTCATGTATAAGTTTTTGTGTAGACATAAGTTTTCATATCTTCTGAGTACACACATAATAGTGGAATTAACTGAGTGATATGGTAACTCTTTAATTTTTTGAGAAACTAGCAAACTGTTTACCAAAGTGACTGCACCAGTTTACATTCTGATTAGCAATATGCGAGGGTTCCCTTTTGTCACATCTTTTTCAGTACTTATTATTGTCTGTCTTTTTTATTATAACCATCCTACTGGGTGAAATGTTATCTCATTGTAGTTTTGATTCTCACCCTAATGACTAATGATGTTGAACATATTTGTGGCTATTGGCCATTTTATATCTTTGGAGAAATGTCTGTTTGGAATCTTTGTGCATTATTTAAATGGGGTTATATCTCTTTGTTGTGTTGTAGAAGTTCTTTATACATTTTGGATATTAAGTCCTTATCATATATATGATTTAAAATTACTTTCTCCCATTCTGTGGATTTTCTTCTCACTTTCTTGATAGCATTCTTTGAAGCACAAAATTTTAATTTTGATCAAATCAAATTTTATTGTCATTTGTGCTTTTGGTATTAGATACTATCTAAGAAATTATGTGTAATATAAGGTCAAAAACATTTGCTTCTGCATTTTCTTCTAATACATGTCTTAAGATGATAAGCTACTATTTTCCAAATGTAATATTCCATTTCCTTTTAATGACTTAACTTTTAAAGAAGTCATTTTTAAAATTTCTTTTTTTTTTTTTTTGTCTTTTTGCTATTTCTTGGGCCGCTCCTGCGGCATATGGAGGTTCCCAGGCTAGGGGTCAAATCGGAGCTGTGGCCACCAGCCTACGCCAGAGCCACAGCAACGCGGGATCCGAGCCGCGTCTGCAACCTACACCACAGCTCACGGCAACGCCAGATCGTTAACCCACTGAGCAAGGGCAGGGACCGAACCCGCAACCTCATGGTTCTTAGTCGGATTCGTTAACCACTGCGCCACGACGGGAACTCCTAAAATTTCTTTAAAAAGCAAGAACCATAATTGGAAAGCTGTTTACAGTACATCACAGGCAAAGGATTAACATCTTATTTGTCAAAGAGCTACCATAAATAAGTAAATATTAACAATCAAGTAGAAAATATATTTGAACAGATACTCCAATTGAAATAAAAATAATTCAAAGATATGAAAACATTCTCAACCTTGGTTTTAAGAGAAATTAACCTTCAAACTGTATCAGGATACCAGTTTTAATATATCAGATTGGCAAAAACAAAAAAAACAGGTAAGTAAACATGGAAAAACAAATTGTCATACATAGCTGGGATAATATAAATACACATAACCTTCAGAGAAAGCATTATAGTATTTAAGTTGCAACTGCGTATAGCCCAAGATCTGGCAATTTGGCTTTGAAAGATTTATCCTGGGGGTGTGCCTGTATGCTACCTAAGCATACTGCAACATTATTTACTAGAGTAAATGGTTGCAAACCCTATAAATGTCTGGCATTAGCCTAGTTAAATAAATTAGGACTTATCTATGAAAGGAAGTATTTCTTTAGCTATTAAAAATGAAATGCTTTGTGTAGTGTTAAGGAAAACTCTTCAGAACATGTTGTTAAGTGAAAAAGGCAAATTTTGGGATATATGCATGGCTATTTTTATTTACTTCTATTTGCAGAAGGTACTGATAGTGTTGATGGATTGTGCAAAGGAAACTGGGTGGTTGGAAATAACTGGGAGGGAACCTCTCAGCTGTGTACTCTTTTGTGCTCCTTAATTTTAAAACCATTATAAAACTATTCAAAACAACGTAAGTACATTTAACTAGTGATTTTTAAAAAGCTCTGAAGCACACTTTTATTTTGGTGGGAAATAAAGCACTGTTATATTTTCATGGTAAATCTCTCCTGGAGTAATACACAACTAAAGGCTCTCTTATTTTAGGTAGAAGCAGTAAGTACTTCGGTGCAGGATTCAAGTGTACTTGTGCAGAGAAGCACACTGGACCTCATACTCTTCTGTTTTCCGTTCCACATGAGTCAGGTAAAACATTAATATCACCATCAACATAAGGCTTTCTTTGGAAATTCCTGGATTCCTGGTGTGTAGTTATTTTTTAAATTGGATTTAAGTTGGATTCTTTTGTATTATAAATCAGTGAGTACGTAGAAAACAAGTTCTCTTTTTAAGGAGAGGAAATTGGAGAGAAATAAGGTTTAGAAATTTAGGTAAAAATATAGAAAATGAGGAGTTCCCGTCATGGCTCAGTGGTTAACGAATCTGACTAGGAACCATGAGGTTGCAGGTTCGATCCCTGGCCTCACTCAGTGGGTTAAGGATCTGGCGTTGCTGTGAGCTGTGGTGTAGGTCTTAGATGCAGCTCAGATCCAGCGTTCCTGTGGCTCTGGTGTAGGCCTGCGGTTACAGCTCCAATTCGACCCCTAGCCTGGGAACCTCCATATGCCGTGGGTGTAGCCCTAGGAAAAAAAAAAAAGAACGAAATAGATTATTTTAAAAAAATAAAAATGTTTTAAAAAACTTTTTTTTTTTTTTGTCTTTTTGCCTTTTGAGGGCTGCTCCCGTGGCATATGGAGATTCCCGGGCTGGGGTTGAATCGGAGCTGTACCACTGGCCTACACCAGAGCCACAGTAATGCGGGATCCGAGCCGCGTCTGTGACCTACACCACAGCTCACGGCAACGCCAGATCCTTAACCCACTGAGCAAGGCCAGGGACCGAACCCGCAACCTCATGGTTCCTAGTCGGATTCGTTAACCACTGAGCCATGACAGGAGCTCCTAAAAAACATATTTAAAATGTTCTGGAGTTCCTGTTGTGGTTCGGCAGTAATAAACCTGACTAGTATCCATGAGGATGTGAGTTCGATCCCTGGCATCGCTCAGTGGGTTAAAGATCTGACATTGCCATGAGCTGCAGTGTAGGTTGCAGACATGGCTCGGATCCCGAGTTGCTGTGACTGCTGGGTAGGCCTGCAACTGCAGCTCCATTTCAGCACCTAGCCTGGGAACTTCCCTATGCCATAGGTGCAGCACTAAAAAAGAAAAAATGTTCTAACCTATAAAAAGCAAGAGGTATTATACTCATTACTGTTCTGAGTGCATCAAGACACTGAGGCACAGGCCTTCATCCCTGTCCTAAGGTGATCTTTTCTTGGTGTGGTAATATGTCAGACCCTTAGCAGAGTTGGCTGTAATTTGAAAGCCAAACATTTAGGTACTATGACATTCTCTAGTACAGATGAACCTTGAGCAACTTGAGTTTAAACTCCACAGGTCCACTTATACGCAGATTTTTTTCAATAGTAACTGCTGCAGTCCTACAGGATCTGAGGTTGGTTGACTCCAGAGATGTGGAACTGCAGATACAGAGGGCCAACTGTAAATTATACTTGGATTTTCAACTGCAGGAACTGTTAATACCCCTAGCTCCCTTGTTGTCCATGGGTCAGCTGCACTTTAATTGCAGATGAGAACAGGTCATTTAAATCATGAACGAAGCTGGATTTTAATAATGAGTATCCTCATTTTTAAGGAAGTGATTTAAATTCTTTTTGAGTTCTTGATGACGAGTGATTTAGAGCATCAGTTTGTAAGCATTCAGGATGGTGGAACTACATACCTTAACAAAAGTAATAAGAAGAAGAATTTTTACCTTGGAAAATAATTTTATTTTTAAACCATCATTAGCAGAAAAGGCTACTATGTGGGGTTTTGTAAGAGTTGTGGTTAGTAGATAACTAATGAGTTTTCATTGTGATTGGCCATGCTCAATTTTTTCTTTATTACTTTATTCGTTTTGAAGTTGTTTTTAATAATTGAAGAATTTTACACTTCATTGCCCATACTGTTCCTGCAGAGAGGAACAGTATATTACAGAAGTGATACATAAACCACCCCAGTTTCTATTTTGAGACTTTACATCCTTAATCCAGGGGCCTTTTTTCTGCCTCTGGCTTTTCACAGAAACACCTGCTGGGACATGTCAGTGTAGTCTAAACTTAATAGAATAGAAGTGGGTCAGCAGCCCACAAGGTAAGATTGATTTTTTACTTTTTTAAAATGAAGTTCTCATTGTGGCTCAATAGTAACAAACCTGACTAGTGTCCATGAGGATGTGGGTTCAATCCCTGGCCTCGTTCAGTCGGTTATCGATCCAGTGTTGCTGTGAGCTGTGGTATAGGTCACAGATGCAGCTTGGATCCCACGTTGCTCTGGCTGTGGTCTAGGCCAGCAGCTGAAGCTCCAGTTTGACTTCTAGCCTGGGAACTTCCATATGCCATGGGTGCAGCCCTAAAACAAACAAACAAACAAACAAAACTTATAGGAGAAAACAATAATATAGCAAAGAAATATATGATCCTCAAAAGCCTAAAATGTTTATTATCTGGCTTTTTATTGAAGAAAAACTTATTATCCTTTACATTCCCATTGCTTTCTTGCCTTCCAAATATTGAACCCTATTAGTCCTTCAGTGTACTGATAAATGACCCAGCAAAATCTAAGGAATTCAGCATGGTAGACTAAAATTGAGAAGAACCATGCAATCTCACTAGACCAGTATTTCTCAGGCTTTTTTTAATCTGAGCTGCATTTAGTACTTTCTTACTCTACCATTCTTAGCAGCTGAGGCGATTTTCTCTAGCCTTACCTTCTAAGATTTGTAGTATGAAAACAATAGCTATGTTGAATATGGTTTTTAAAAGTACGTACTCTACTCAGAACCAGTTCTAACACTCTCCCCTGCCATTACTATAACTGTATTATTAGATTACTGGAGAATAAGGATCATGACAAAATAATCTTTGTTCTCCACTTTTCTTCTTTCCATGTCTTGCAGATAATAAACTGCTAAATGTTGATTGTAATTGTAATTTAAGAGAGCCTTCCTTATTTTATCCCAGATAGAGTGACTGTTCTTAGGAGCTTCAGCAGATGAGTTGTTAGACTCTTCAGTTATTTTATGGAGGCTTGACCCTAATCTCTAGAAGTTACCTTTAATTGAGATCACAATAGAATTTTTTTCCATATTAGAAATATGTGGTAATGGCAATAGTAATCCAGAAATGACTTCTTACTTTGGAGGAGTAGTTTTTCTCTCAAAATAATGGAAGATATTCATACTTTTCATGAGCTTGTAACAATATCTATAATCCACATATCTGATGTTAAATAAATAGGTCAGCAATTCTTTGGTTTCAAACCCCCATTATACTAAAAATATCGAGGAACCTAAAAATTTTTTGGCTTATGTAGGTTTGCTTTGTCTGTATTTATCATATTATAAATTAAAACTGAAAAAATTTTTAATATTTATTAATTCATTTAAAAATAACAAAGTTATCACATTAGTATAAATAATATTTTATGAAATTAACTATTTTCCAAAACTAAAAGAATTAGCAAGTAGGTTAGCATTGTTTTATGTTTTTGCAAGTCTCTTTAATGTCTAGTCTAAGAGTAGAAAGCAGAATGCTCAAATCTACTTTTTTGTTCACTGTTGTGATTTTTTTTTCCTTCGATTACTGTATATGAGTTAAATTTGATCTCATATGTATACTAGGTGGAAAAGGGAGGGATATTTCAATAGTCTTTTTGTTAAATAAGTCTTTGATCCTACATCAAAACTCATCTAGCTGCAGTTTTTTGGTTTTTTTTTTTTTTGTCTTTTGTTTTCTTAGGGCCACACACGCGGAATATGGAGGTTCCCAGGCTAGGGGTCTAGTCAGAGCTATAGCTGCGGGCCTACGCCAGAGCCACAGCAGATGCCAGATCCGAGCCTCATCTGCGACCTACACCAGAGCTCACAGCAACACCAGATCCTCAACCCTCTGAGCAAGACCAGGGATTGAACATGCGACCTCAAGGTTCCTAGTCGGATTCATTTCCGCTGAGCCACAAAGGGAACTCCCTAGCTGGAGTTTTTAAAAAATTGGTTGTAATATGAAGTCTGAAACCCTGTCTGTGAATATTTATAATGTTTTATTAAAATCCACTGACCTGTCTTACATTTTGAATGGGCCTTTTATTCATACATGCTTTCATATCATCATGATTGGTTGTTTGGAAAGTGCTGTTTTACAGAATTATGCTCATCTCCCAAGTGTCAACACAGCAGTCGCATTTACTACCATCAACACTGATCTCATCAGTAAAGTTTGTTAGGTATTGGGAAGCTATTGAGCCAATTCTATTGATTCAGCAAACTTCAAGTCAAATGCAAATTTTCCAGAATTCTAATTTTCCCTTGATAGCTCAAATTTTATTGTTTGTAGCAATGAATAGTTATTATTTTCCTTGAAGTGACAGGCTTACTTTGTTTATTTTTGAGAAAATGTCTGCCGGATGTCCAAGCCTTAGTAATCATAGATCATCTCAGTCATTCTTCCAGGTAAAAGTGGGCATTCTGGGACAAAAGCTGGTAGTTCAACCCACAATTCAAACACTCACCTGGGTGCTTTTCCTAAAGACCTCCATCATGCTTTAGTTTACAACAGAATGATTTGTGTAATTCTCCTTTCATTATAAAAAATATTAAAAGATATGTGCTCAAGAGTCAATATTTAACAAACAAATGCTCTGTCATCAACAGCATTCTTAAGTGAAATTGGCTTTTTCTTTTTTGTTTTTGATTTTACTGCAAATACATGACAGTAAAAATTACAATGACTTCAGGTACAGTGGATGACACTGCTGGTGCTGCTTTTCATGCTAAGATGCCAGCAGTTTTACCCACTATTGCATAATTAGAGCGAATGTTAGCATATCAAAAAAGACAAATAACATCTTGGTATTGTGTTAAGAATATAGTTTTTGGAATTCTTTTGTGGCACAGCAGGTTAAGCATCTGGTGTTGTTACTGCAGTGGTTTAGGTTGCTGCTTTGACATGGGTTCAGTCCCTGGCCCAGAAACTTCCATATATATATATTTTTTTCACCCTGTGGATCTCTTGAAAGGGTCTTAGAGATCCCCAGGAGTCTGGAGAGCTTTGTTTGAGAATTGCTTAGATTAATAGAAGACATTGGTGTTTAGATGAGTGACTGTAATTGGCAGCTGTTGATGATCTGTAGTCTGTAATATGTCAGTTATTTCTCTAAGATTCCTTTAAAATAAGCAAACTGGGGGATTTCTAATGCTGTCAAGAAGCATGATGTAGTAAAAAGCTAACTAGCCTAAATAAGAAGAGGCGCGTTCTCTCTTATCTGGGCACTAACCAGGCATTTGAGTATGTCAGTCCTGTGAGGCTCTGGTCCTTTATTCTAAAGTGGTTGTGAGACTAGTTGATTTCCTCCTTACCTTCTAATGCTCAGATTCCAAGGTTCTATTTTAAAGTGATTATCTAGTAATATTCTCAAAAGTTGACAGCAGTTTAATAAGCTGCCTTCTTTTTTCTTTTAACTTTAACCCTTAAGCCATATCTCCTCTAGTATATCACACTTTAAACATCTAATTAAGGCTATTAGGAAAGAAACAAAAAATTGAATTGTTTCTCTTTAAAAAATCTGGAGTAAAATGAAAAAAATTGATTGGTTAAGCTGAGTGATAGATACAAAAAGCATTCATTATATTGTTTTCTGTATTTTTCTATATTTGAAATACTATAGGATATGAATTTTTTAAAGAACAAGAAATGAAAGACTTGAAATTGGTGAAAATAGTGAATTTTTTTTTCTTTTTATGGCCACACTCAAGGCATATGGAAGTTCCCAGGCTAGGGGTCAAATCAGAGCTGTAACTGCCAGCCTACACCACAGCAACACAGGATCCTTAACCCACTGAGCAAGGCCAGGGATCAAACCTGCATTGTTACGAATACCTGGCGGGTTCGTAACCCACTGAGCCACAATGGGAACACCCAAGATAGTGAACTTTTAAAGAGTTTTTAGGGAGTTCTCATCGTGACTCAGTGGTTAACGAATCTGACTAGGAACCATGAGGTTGCAGGTTCGATCCCTGGCCTTGCTCAGTGGGTTAAGGATCTGGTGTTGCTGTGAGCTCTGGTGTAGGTCGCAGATGTGGTTCAGATCCTGCGTTGCTGTGGCTGTGACATAGGCCGGCAGCTATAGCTTTGATTAG
Source organism: Phacochoerus africanus (assembly GCF_016906955.1). NCBI lineage: Eukaryota > Metazoa > Chordata > Mammalia > Artiodactyla > Suidae > Phacochoerus > Phacochoerus africanus. The sequence continues at coordinate 83,073,720 of NC_062545.1, read as the reverse complement.
ACCCCTATCCTGGGAACCTCCATATGCCATGGGTGCAGCCCTAGAAAAGACAAAAAATAAAAGTAAAAATAAAGAGGTTTTTAGTCATTTGTCACCGCTATGAGTGTGGTAACTATAAGACTAAAAGCTTATGGTTTTCTTCTCTCTGTCCCTTTTTGCACCATTTTCTTTGTTTTGTGTCAGATTTTGTTAATACTGGATAGGATAAAGAACTTTAAAATGGAGGTTGGGAGTTTCTGCTGAGCTGGAATGGGTTAATGATCCAACTTGTCTCTGTGGAGTCTCCAGTTCAACCCTAGGCCCAGCAAAGTGGGTTAGGGATCCGGCCTTGCCACAGTTGTGTAGCAGATGAGGCTCAGATTTGATCTCTGGAGTGGAAATTTACATATGCCACAGATGCGCCCAAAAAAGAAAAATAAAATGGAGGTTAAAATCAAGTATATTGGAGTTCCTATTGTGCCTCAGCAGGTTAAGAACCCAACAGGGTGTCCATGAGGATGAGGGTTCTATCCCTGGGCTCTCAAAGATTAAGGATCCAGCACTGCCACAAGCTGTAGCATTAGTTCTCAGATGTGGCTTGGATCCAGTATTGCTGTGGCTGTGGTATAGCTATAGCTCCAATTCAGCCCCTAACCTGGGAACATCCATATCTTGTGCATATAACCTTAAAAAGAAAAAAAAAAATCACACAAATATTAAAAAATATTCAAGTATAGTTTTAACTATAAATAGCTGTGTTACCTGGCTTTTCTTTTTCTCTTATTTATTTATTTTTATTTTTATTGATTTTATTTTTTCCCATTATGGCTGGTTTACAGTGTTCTGTCAATTTTCTACTGTACAGCAAGGTTACCCAGTCACACATACATGTATACATTCTTTTTTCTCACATTATCATGCTCCATCATATGAGACTAGATATAGTTCCCAATGCCTGACTTTATTTCCTAATCTGTAAAATAGAAGTAATAATTCCTGTGTTTGAAAGATCAAATGAGATAACATTGTATGAAGTTCCCTCACAAGCCCTAAAGTTCTGAACATATTGTGAGGTATTATTTTTTTTTGGGGGGGGAGAAAAAAGTAATATTTTTTTGTATATGATTAAGTACAATGGCGTTCCTAACTTTCGCAGGCCACTCGACCAGATATGATCAGGATCTTGTCAGCCGCCCTTCATGTAGTACTAAGGAGAGATATGTCCCTGAACCGAAGACTTTACGCGTGGCTTCTTGGTAGGTGTTTCGTATGTGTGGTCTTTGCTGGAAAAGGATGAAGGGAAATTTTCCATACATAAGTATTATCAAGTTTATCTATGTCCTACATGAAGAAACTAAAAGTTTACTTATATGGATAATAAAAATGAAAACAGTATTTGTGTATTTTATGAAGAAATCTCAAAAGCTTCTTAGTTGAAGAAGCTATTTTAATCTGTAGGTCATGTTCACTTTCACGATATTTTTTTCCCTCTGGTAAATTGAGGCTGTTCTAAGTGTGTTGACAAAGAAGGATAAATTCACAATCAAAATAATGACATAATTTCCAAAACTGGACAGAATTGGATCTTGTACTACTGTCCCACAGAGAGTACCTGTCTCCCACTCAGGCAGTAAAATATAGTATATCTTTGTTCTTCTACACTTTTATGAGTGTTCGGCCTGTTTTCACAAACTCTTTACTACTTGAAGTGAGAAGATGCAGTAAAACTTATTTTGGATTTTCTGAAGCATCAGTTATTTCACTGCTTATAAGATTGGGGAAAAAAAAACAATAATTCTTGAAGTATACTATGATACTCACTTATGTATTGAATTGGTTTCCCTTTATTAAACTGTCTAAAATGATCTCTCTTGCTGACATTGATTGGGCTACTAATTGGTAAGTGTTGAGTGCTGTTTTTGAGATATTTGCTGTTTTGGTATTTAGTGAACAGCAGTTTCAAGAATTCTATTTTAATTTATTTTACAATTTGTTTCCATGGAGGTTTTGATAACAACGGTGCTGTCATAGGACCCAGAAGCACAAGACACAGTAATCCTGAAGAGCACGCCACTTACTATTTCACTACCTTTTCAAAAGAATTGTTGGTTCAGGTAATGGATGCTTTCATTTTATTTTTTGATTACTCCATGATTGCTATAGTTACTCACCAAGTAACAAGACAAAGTCCTGGTTAAATGAATTAAGTCACAGTTGAAGGGGTGGAAATAGGGCTCACAAACTTCCTAAGAATGATAATAACAAGCAAATCACCACAATAAAATGAGTAATTGATGGTAAGATAGACTCACTTCTCTGTGAGCCCAGAGATCTTTTTTTTTTTTTTTTCCATGTACTTTGTTTTCATGACTTCATTGCAACACAGTTGCAGCTTCTCACCTGTCTGCCCTATGAATGTTGGAGCTCCAGGACCTGTGTTATTTACTCTGAAATTCCAGGGAAATTTGGGTAGCAACAAGAATTTAAATGTGGTAAAACTTCTCTTGAGGTAGAAATGTTAAAATGATCCGTAGGTTTATTTCATATTATTTTTACTTCAATTATGTGTTATTCAAGAGACCTCAGAATAAGTTGGAGAAGTACATGGTATCTGAAATAATTAGAAAGGAGTGAGGTTATAAAAACAGTTTTGAGTTACTAACGGGAAAATAATTGCATAACAGCAGCTACTACCGTGATAATGTGTCATAGTTGGGGCATGTCGATTGTCAAGAGGAAGATTTTACCCTTTGGCTTATCAATCACATTGTTCATGAATTTGTTTTTCTAGATTGTCCTTAACCTTTACACTTTTTTTCTAGAGAAAACATAAGCACTTTTTTCTTCTGTGAAGACAAAGCTATGACTCGCTTTTTCCCCTAGCAGAGGAAAAAAGCCAACTTCAGCAAAAGAGCTTCTGAAAAGCAATAGCAGATGTAGATCTCTGTTTACATGTGGTTGTATATCAAAGTATTTTTCTGAAGAAAAAAAAACCTCTGAATCTGTTTGCTTAAATAACTGATAAACTATCTCTTTTTCAAGGCAATGGTGGGCATCTTAAAAGTAAATGGATTTGGAGAAGAGAGCACTTTAACACAGGATCTGAAACCTTTTCGTATTTTAATCAGTTTACTGGACAAACCTGAGCTAGGTAATACATCTGACCAAGGGCATGAGATCACATGTGGTTGTTTTATATTGTTTCATGATGAAAATAATGCAGAGTTATTACTTAGAAAAATCGCTGTGTTTTGAGGTAGCCTCAGCAATTCCTTACCTAAAATTCTCTCTAGTCCATTAAGAAGATACAAATGTACATCCAACTGGCATGTTATCATTTATCTACCCTCTACTGCACTCTACTGCATATGTCACTTTAAAGATGCTATCTAAGCTCTTCTTAATCCTGATTAAGCTACTGAAGTTGAAACATTGATGATCTGTCATCTTATAGTTCACAGAATATAAAATGCACTTTCTTCCCCATATCCCCTTTGTGTGTTTTCCTTTTCTTCATTGTGTACTTCTTATATGTTAGATCTATTGGGAAGTTAGTTATGATACCTGGGATGGAAATTAAAAAAAAAAAAAACAGAAATACTAGCAACAATAAAATGAAATGATAATGTAATTTTATTAAATTATATGCAGATGTTTTAGAATATATGTATAAGTTCTCACCAACTCTTAAAAATGAAAATTTTTAAATATAAAAATAACTTTAGGAGTTCCTATTGTGGCTTAGTGCATTATGAACCTGACTAGTATCCATGAGGATATGGCTTCCATCCCTGGCCTCACCTAGTGGGTTAAGGATCCAGCACTGCTACAAGCTTGGATCCTGCCTTGCTGTGGCTGTGGCGTAGGCCAGCAGCTACAGCCTCAATTCAACCCCTACGCCAGAACTTCCATATGAGACAGGTGCAGCCTTAAAAAGAAAAAAAAAAATTATAACTTTGGTTGTACCAATAGCTTTGAGAGTTTATTTTAGCTATCATGGTAATAGAGGAAGCTCAGGAAGTATCTTAAGGCATCTTTTATAGTAATAACACTTAGCCTTGAGCACTTTTGTACTTAATAATAGTAATATAAGCAGCACTTATTGAATACTCATTGTATTCTGGGAACTATGGTACTCAACAAATTTTTTCCTAACCCTTACACTTGACAGTCCTATGGTTGCTATTATTTTCCTCATTCTACATGAGGACATGAAATCTCAAAGAAGTTAAATAAGTTGTCCAAGCTAACAGAGGTATTAAGTGGAAAAACCAATTTCCCTGATTTCGTGATTTCCATTAAGTCAATCTATGGTTAAGTATATGTTTAGTTATTTACTGTTTTACTGATAGCCTCTCAGAATGTTAGGTTTAGTTTAGCTTCTGGAAAAAAAAATTATGTTTTCAAAATACTTGTTTTAAAGTGTACTGTAATTAGGCCAATTTGTAGATAATCATGGTTTGTTGATTAATTATTGTCTTTAATGTGTATATTAATTTAGGACCTGTCATTCTAGAAGATGTCCTAATTGAAGTGTTTAGAACATTATATTCTCAATGCAAAGCAGAATTGGATCTTCAGATGGAACCACCCTTCAGCAAGGATCATGCTCAGTTAAGCAGGTGGATTACCAAAAAATCCAGCATGACACAAAGATCCTTATTTAAGATCCTTATTTATTAATATTCATAAAGTAGACATTGCTATATGAAGCTTGTGTTCTGACTGAGTGAATTTGATTTAAAATACTGCTGTATGTTGGTGATAAGAACTCTTAGAATTAACTGCACCGACCTTGCAAACAGGCGTTTGTAGTGTGACTGCTCTGTGGTAGAACCACCACCTTCCATGATTGGTGCTCAGTGTCACCATTTGAAAAAACTAAATTTTAGCAGTTAATGTGAAGATAGAGCTTCACTTATCAAACTCACAGGAGGTTAGCTGCTGCATGTCAGTTAGTGATGAAAGTTAGGCCTTGGTGACCAGCCCTGGTGTTGGTATGGGGTAGGGCTTCTTGATGCCTTGACATGCTCAGGAGACCAGATCACAGATCAGAAGGTGGCTTGAACACAGTTAAGTGAATCAGAGGGCACTAGGTGTTCTTTAAAGAATTTTTTTTCCAGTGGTGGTGATTTCTTGTTTCAAATGTATACATATATATACACATACCCTGGACAAGTCTTATAACATTACCATATCCTGTTCTCTGAGTCAGTAGTAGATGAAAAAAGTCTTCTTCCCTGCTTTAAGAAGCCTACCTGTTTGCCAGTCTCATACATCATTTTAATATGACAAAGGATCCAAGATAGTTTCTTTTACATAATTTGCATTTTATTAATGTCACCTTAGTGAGACTTTAGAGATAACCTGGGCTTCCTAAACCATACATTTATATAGTAAAACTTTTTAAGATAATTTTTTACTTCTGATAAATATAATCCCCTGTAATTTTTGTTTGAAAAGTTGATATTGGCTAACTTTGTGCGCTTTCATTCCTTACACTGCCTGATAATTTATTTTGCCCCATAGAGTATTCAAGTAGCCTTTTATTCTATAACATGCCAGTTGTATTGACAGTGCCTCACTATATATAAAAATGATTGTTTTAATTGTTAGGAAGCGTGACAGGATATGGTATGTAGGTGGGTATTTAACAGGCTAGAGCGTTCACTTTTGAAATAACAATGTTATTTTTCTCTGATGGAATTTGGAACTTCAGTAATAATAGCTATTCCCAGTATTAGTTCATTTTGTTACTGTTTTTGAAGCTAAAAATAATAATTTGAATGAAATTCTCCAAAATAAACTTAACCTTTCTCTAGTAAATCTTGAATAGTACAGGAAAGCAGACAAAATTCTTTCAGAATAAATGCTGTCAGAATCAAATCAGTAATCAGTCTGTATGTGCCAGAGAAACAAAGCAATTTAATGCTGTATTCACAGACACTCAAAATAGTTTAAAAGGAACTTCCTGTCATTTTGCTGGAAGCACAGCTTTTTTTCTTACACAAGGTTAACTTCTGATCTTGATCATACATTTGAGTTTATGAAAACTCGAATTTTGGAGAATAACTACACATAAAGGAAAGAATGACAGTAGATAAAAATTATTTGTTGCTATATTCTCACTAGCAAGTTTTCTAGCATATACTTTAGGATTATGTACACCCTGAACAACATTGCACTCAAATTTAAATTTGAAAATGTAGTTGCTGATATTTATTAGTTTTTGTTTGTTTGTTTTTTTAGTAAATTAAGGGAAAATAAGAAAACAGCAGAGCTGATTAAAACTGCCAACCTTCTCTTTAATTCCTTTGAGCCTTATTATATGTGGGATTACGTTGCACGTTGGTTTGAAGAATGTTGTAGGTATGTTCCAACTGTTTCATTCATTTTAATTTAATAGGATCCAGAGCTAATCTTTGAGGTTTTTTTTTAATTTCTTTGAGTTTAATGAAAACATTAAACATTCTCTTATACTATCTTACCATTACTGCTGACAATTATTATTTAATAACCATAATCTCTACCATGTCAGTTTAGAATGTAGAATCATTGATCATATAATCTTAGATTTGAAAAGGAGTTTAGGAGCTCCCATTGTGGCTCAGCAGGTGAAGAATCAGACTCGTATCCATGAAGATGTGGGTTCCATCCTTGGCCTCAATTAGTGGTTTAAGGATGGGACATTGCTGCAAGCTGCCAGGTAGGTCGCAGACGTCGCTCAGATCTGGCGTTGCTGTAGGCCAGCAGCTGTAGCTTCGATTCAACCCCTAGCCTGGGAACTTCCATATGCTGCAGGTCCAGCCCTAAAAAAAAAAAAAAAAAAAAAAAAGGAAAGAAAGAATGAAAGGAAGAAAAGGAGTTTGGAGAGGAGATATTCAGTCACCAGCATTGATGAAAGATTTTTCCTTCTCCAATCCATAGTAATCTTGTTCTTCTTTGTTGGTAGAGAAAATATCAAATTTGTGCCTGGTGCCTTAGCACACTTTCCCAAAATGATTCTCATTTTGAATAATAAAAAATTCCTAGGTCACTTTTGTGTTTTTAAAAACATAGAACCAGCCCATATTGTCAGGACATAAAGCCTAAAAAATGTTCTAAAAACCCAATAGTACTCATGAACATGGGTAGAAGTGGTCTGGATTCTAGACCAAAATCCTCTCAGAACCAGATTAACCTCTCCAGCCCCTGGAGCATTAGCCAATAAGTAAGCATTTATGATCTCAGGATTAGAAGGCTCTTAAAACTGAAAACATTAATCCCTTTAATGATTTAGAAAGTTGACTGCTCATTGAAGGGCTGCTGAGCACCCAGTGGAAAGGCACTCTGCTAAGCAGACAGAGACACTTGCCATCTTCAAAGACCTAATAGCAAGAACAAGTAAGACCTGCACATGCTATGTCTAGTATTAAATTAAATGTTACAAATGCCTTGAGAGGTTAAATTGTGGTAGCATTGTAGAGGAATTGTGTCTTTTTACCACCTGGCCCTGGCTCAACTTTCCACATTCACAGACACACACATGTACCCTTCTTTAGCTAACCCTGCTCTATTTCCTGATCAAAATTAACTGGGCCCTTAGCTAACCTGGACTGTTGCCTTGCCAACATTAACCCTGAGCCTTCATGATGTTGCTGATCCTTCACTTGTGCTATTTTTTCCTAAAATAGTCTTCCCCCTAGCCCATTTAGTCAGGTCCTATGAGAGCCCACCCTCTTTTAGAAGTCCTCTATGAGTCCCTTAAATTTCCTATCAGAATCAGCTTCTACACTAGCTCATTGTCACATTTTTTGTCTGTATGCCAGCTAGGGGCTGTATCATATGCTTACTTTGTGTCTTCAGAGCAGAGGGTCATAGAGGATTAATGGGATTTGGTTTGAGTGTTTGTCGAAGGAATGATCTCTATTACTTGGATCTGAGGAGACTTCCTGGAGGACTTAACCTTGAAGGATGGTTGCATTCTGGATATAGAGAATGAGATTGGGGAAGGATGATGAGGGACAGATTGGTACGAACATAGGACCTGAGGTTAGAAATCAGCAAATAATCCATTTTAACAAGGAAGTGATATCTGTAGTGGGAGCACTGAGAAATATGTCCCCAAAAGGAAAAAACATCCAGAATACTTGGAAGTTGAGGATGGAGTTAAAGGGAGAGGTTAAGCCTAAGAATCTTGCTGAGGGGAAAGAAAGATGCTTCTCACAAGAACACAAGTGTGTGTCCCAGTGTAGACATGACTCAAAAAGATAAAATGTAAAGGAGTTCCCATCCTGACTAGTACCCATGAGGATGTGGGTTCCATCCCTGGCCTCGCTCGGTGGGCTAAGGATCCAGCATTGCTGTGAGCTGTGGTGTGGGCTTGGAAACCAAGCGGCTGTGGCAAGTACCTGCAGCTCTAATTCGACCTCTAGCCTGGGAGCTTCCACATGTTGCAGGTGTGGCCCTTAAAAAAAATGATCGCACTTGTATTCACATTACTTGATAATATCCTTGATGAAGTGCATTTTGTCCTTTTAGGAGGACACTGCATGCCAGACTTCATATTGGGCCTGGAGATAGCAGTGAGTCGTCTGAATTACAGCTGACCAATTTCTGCTTACTGGTTGATTTTTTGTTGGATATTGTTTCTTTGGTAAGACCATCTTGGTAAAAACATTTTGGGGAAATGTAATAACATAGTTCATATATTTCATTTGAAGATAAACCTCATCTTCAAGTAAATTTCATTTTTAAAATTAAATTGATTTTTCCCTTTTTGGCATAGCTTTTTAAGTAAAATTTTGAAAGTGTTTTGTTCTCTGACATATATATATATAATACATATACAGTTCTTATTTAATATGTGGAATATACTTCATAATTGCATGTTACAGAAATCTTACATGTTTAATGTATAGTGGTTTAATGCTGCATTTATATTCATTAATGATTCTATTAAATGAAGACTGTTGGAATCTTTTCCCCTTTTCTCTCCTCAATTCTTTGCTTTCTCATTTTGAAGCCTACTAGAAGTATGAGGGTGCTGTGTCAGGTATGACGTTCAGCCTGTTTTGTTTATAACTGATTGCATTCACTTATGTTATAATTTCAGTAATGTAACAGATAAAACTGGGACTCTTTTATAATGTATGCTTCGAAATACTTAAATTGAGAATTTGGGCATAGAAATTTTGTATCTTTAATACTAAATGACCATTCAGTCAGTGTTAATTAAGAGCATGATACACATAAAATGAGTACAATTATTTCCTTTTTTAATGTAGATTAAACATAAGTTAAGTGACATGACCTTGGAGTTATACACCATATATACTTTGGTCCTTTCACCCTTCTTTTCAGGAGACCTACATTGAAATCCAGACAGAACACTTGCCGCAACTGCTGCTCAGGATGATATCTGCCCTGACAAGCCACCTGCAGACCCTGCGTTTATCTGAACTCACAGATTCACTCAGGCTCTGCTCCAAGATCCTTAGCAAGGTTCAGCCTCCTTTGTTATCTGCCAGCACTGGAGGCGTGTTGCAGTTTCCAAGTGGGCAGAACAACTCTGTCAAGGAGTGGGAAGACAAAAAGGTAAATGTTTTCTTTTATTTTTGGTATTTGACCAATTATATTTCTTCCAGGCAGAACAGTTTCTTAAGTAAAATCACTTACATGTTATCATTTATGTGTATTAATAACTCTTTCCTATATCCAACTGTTGTGGCAGTCTTGTAGGCTTTGATGGCTCTATACAGTTTAACTGTCCATATCAACACTTTGCAAGAGAAATAAAATGCAAAGCAACATTTATAACTTAAAATTTTCGGGTAGCTTCATTAAAAAGTAGAAAAAGCTGAAAATAATTTTAATGATATTTTATTTAGCCCGTTTGAGCTAATATATTATTATTTCAAGATGTAATTAATATAAAATTGATGTAATGTAAAAAGATTTTTTTCTTTTTTTAATTTAATTTAATTTTTTATTACTCAAAGGAATTTATCACATCTGTAGTTGTATAATGATCGTAACAATCCAATTTCACAGGATTTCCATCCCACAACCCAAGCACATCCCCCCACCCCCAAACTCTCTCCTCCAGAGACCATAAGTTTTTCAGTGTCTGTGAGTCAGCATCTGTTCTGCAAAGAAGTTCCGTCTGTCCTTTTTTCAGATTCCACATGTCAGTGAAAGCATTTGATGTTGGTGTCTCATTGTATGGCTGACTTCACTTAGCGTGATAGTTTCTAGGTCCATCCATGTTGCTAAGAATGCCGGTATTTCGTTCATTTTAATGGCTGAGTAACATTCCATTGTGTATATGTACCACCTCTTCTTGATCCACTCCTCTGTTGATGCACATTTAGGTTGTTTCCATGTTTTGGCTATTGAAAATAGTGCTGCAATGAACATCGGAGTACATGTGTCTTTGCGAGTCGTTTCCTCTGGATAGATGCCCAGGAGTGTGATTGCTGGATCAAATGATAGTTCTATGTTTAGTTTTCTGAGGCATCTCCTTTCTGTTTTCCACAGTGGTTGTACCAATTTACAATCCCACCAACAGTGTGCTAGGGTTCCTTTTTCTCCACACCCTCTCCAGCACTTATTGTTTGTAGACTTTTGGATGATGGCCATTCTGGCTGGTGTAAGGTGGTACCTCAGAGTGGTTTTGATGTGCATTTCTCTAATGAGGAGTGATGTTGAACATCTTTTCATGTGTTTTTTGGCCATCTGTATGTCTTCTTTGGAGAACTGTCTGTTTAGCTCTTCTGCCCATTCATTTTTTGATGGGATTGTTTGTTTTTTTGGTATGGAGCTGCAGAAGGTGTTTATAAATTTTGGAGATGAATCCCTTGTGCATCGATTCACTTGCAAAGATTTTCTCCCATTCTGTGGGTTGTCTTTTCATGTTGTTTAGGGTTTCCTTTGCTGTGTAGAAACTTTTCAATTTGATCAGGTCCCATTTGTTTATTTTTGTTTTTATTGTCAATACTGTAAGAGGTGGATCTGAGAAGATGTTGCTGTCATTTATGTCAGAGCGTGTTTGGCCTTTGTTTTCCTCTAAGAGTTTTATAGTGTCTGGTCTTCTGTCTAGGTCTTTAATCCATTTTGAGTTTATTTTTGTGTATGGTGTTAGGAAACTAAGTATCACTTTAAATTTTTTAATTAAAATTAAGTGCAGTAAAAAATTTAGCTTCTCGTCAGATCAGCCACATTTTAAGAGCTCAGTGGTCACATGTGGCTAGAAGCTATCGTATTAAACAGGATGTTTACAATCCTAACTTTATTGGTCTTTTTCATATATATAGTACTTTTTTTTTTTGCCTTTCAAGGCCAAATTTTCAGCACATGGAAGTTTCCAGGCTAGGGGTCAAATTGGAGCTACACCTGCTGGCCTACACCAACGCCACAGCAACGCCAAATCAGAGCCATATCTGCAAGCTACTGTATACCACAGTTCACGGCAATGCCGGATCCTTGACCCACTGAGCGAGGCCAGGGATTGAACCTGAGTCCTCCTGGATCCTAGTCGGGTTTGTTACCACTGAGTCATGACAGGAAGTCTCTATACAGTAAATTTTTGACATGTTCGTCATGAAATCCAGAGTCTTTTTGCCCTCCCTAGTCTTCCAGATTCTTAATGGTTACTTTGTGGTGTTGAATAGAATTGTAATACAGTTGACCCTTGAACAAAACAGGTTTGAACTGAATGAGTTGACTTATTTACAGATTTTCTTTTTCAAGAAATATATTGGAAATTTTTTCAGAGAATTATGACAATTTGAAAAAACTCTCAGATAACTCACATGGCCTAGAAATATCAAAAAAATTAAAAATTTGTGTTTGTCATGAATGCATAAATTATATGTAGATATGCATATAACATACAACTGTGTTTTAATTGACTGTTTATGTTTCATTAAAGCTTACAGTCAACAGTAAGCTTTTAGTAGGTTTGAGGCATTCAAAATTTTTATGTGGATTTTTGACTGTATAGGGGCTCGACACCTCTAACCCCTGCATTGCTCAGGGTCAACTATAATTTTAATGTCTGACCATGGTAACATATTTAAGCATGTATGAAACAGCTATGGAAAAAGCAATTTAAAAGCCTTCAGGTTTATAATACTACAATACTTTGTAGTAAACATTAATGAAAATATTCATGGAATTATGTAATTCTGTTGAATTTCGGCACAGAGCACTGTGTTAAAACAAAGATTTAAATATTTCTAGCATATAAGGTTCATTACCTAAATATTATGTTAGCCTAGTTGCCATTACTTTATTTCTTGGTTGCTTTTGAATTTCTTCAGCCAGGCAAGATATATTATCAGGAAGATCTCATTACAGCCTTTTCCATCAAGTCTTAATCCTAAAACGTTTTTCTTGGACCTCCTAAATGTATTGCTTTCTTTATATGAAGTGAACATTACTGACCCGTGAACAATATAAATATATCCCAGGATTATCCTACATAAACTAAAACTAGTAACTAGTCTGTCTTATTTTTCTTCCTACCTATTATTGATAATATTATATGGACTCTACTCTTGGTCAATTCATTTTGTTGTGCTATTTTTCCTTAATTTATGCCTCTAGGATCAACTTAGAAATAAAGCTAAAATAGACATTAAATGTTTTTGCTTTGGTTTTTATTTGAATGAAGTTAGTGAGAGTAGAGGAGGGACCTTAGCATTCCCTTGATATCATATTCAAATATGGGAATATTTAGTATGTAGAAAAAACATCACTTTATTGATGGTTACAGATAAGGTAATTGGGAACGCCCATTCCTATTAAATGAAAGACAATTAAATAATACTTTTTAAATATAATGGTTTGTTAACTTCAGATATGTTTTTGCCCTTCTCTCTTTCTTTAGTTTTCATGCCTATTCCCAGGCCATCTGTTCTTTTCTGTTTTTCACTGAAGCACAATGGTCTTCTCATCTTCACTGAGATGTCTAAAATTGATCAAATTTGAAAGCTGAAAGTATTTTCTATATTCCTTTTTTTGAAATTGAAGGAATGATTCTTTTAAAAATGGTAAATCTAATTTTGCCTCCATGCACTTAGTTCATTTTTATAAAATCAGTGTATTGGATCTATATACCCAGGTGTCTGAAACGTGTAATTCCTTTTCAGAAAGAAAGTTTATCATAAGATGATCTGAAGCATGATTATGAAATAGAGACCATTTAACTAAGTATTATATGTTACAATGTGACATGTATGCAAGTGTAACTGAATTTATAGCATGAATTCTTTTAGTGTAATATCATTGTTTTACAGTCCTTATATTAAAAAAAGATTAATACAGAAATAATAAACTAATTTTATTTTACTATTTAAATAAGACTTCTTTTTAAAAGTGTACTGATAAAAGATTTTTCAAAGTAGAAAAATAAGTTCAGTTCTGATGGCTACCTCAAAACTTTGACATTTTAATATGTAAAGTTCTCTTGGTGATCTGTGATAAAAGGAGCATGAAGTTTAGAATCACTTCAGCTGAGCTCTTCTAACTACTAAGCTTATTTGCTTAGTAGTTGGGCAAGTTTTGTTTTTAATTTCCATAAGCCTCAGTTTTCTTACCTTTGAAATAGAAGGAAGAGCCCCTCCTCTCAGCACCCTCTCTGTGTATCCAGCAATGGGTTAGGCATACCTGGGTGACTCTGCCCTTCCCCACCCCTTCCTTTCTAGTTGGGACGCCACATGTTAAACAAATAATTGCACATTTAATCACAGTTTTGATCAATGTATGAAGGAAAGTAAGGAGTGGTAGGAATGTGGAAAATGGTGTGATCAGACCTAGGCTGGGGCCAAGGAAGGCTGGCTTGAGGAAGGATTGTTTGGTGAAGCTTAGAGGAAATGGGCTGCATGAGATACGAGAGCACAGGGCACGGGCAGAGGAAGGCGCTTGGGGCAGACAGGCGGAGGCCGAGTCTTACAGAGTCTTTTCACTATACCTATACCAAGGCTTTTATTCTTTGTCTTAGAATCAGTGGGAAGACTCCAAAGGGGAAAAGGCAAGTGGCATAAATCACATTTGTGTATTAGAAAAATTACTGTGGCCACAGTATGGAGTATGGATCTGAGAAACAGAAATGGATGCAGGGAGACCTACAGTAGTGCAGGTGAGAGGTGGTGGAAATGTGTCCTGACATGGTGGGGGAGTGAAGACAGAAGTGAATGGATTAGCCATTCACTGAGGAAGATAAATCACTAAGGTGTAGAAATGGATTGGTAGGGTAATGAGTGATCACTCACACTTACTGAATGGTTACTGAGTGATGACTTCTATGCCAGGTGCTTTATATACAGTGTTACTTAATTTGCATAGCAACTATAAAATTTAAGAATTACTGTCACTGAACTACATAGACCAAGAAACCAAGGTTTGGAGACAGGAAATCATTTGCCAAGCAGGCAGGCCAGCACCCTCAGCAGCAGTATTGAAATTGTGTTGGTGGAGGAGAGGTGAAGGTACAAGAATCACCCATAGGTTTCTGCCTTCCTGGTTTGAGGACTGGATGGTGGTACAGTTCACTGAGGCAAGGAACATTGGGTGAGGCCCAGGTTTTTTTGTTTTTGTGGGGTTTTTTTTAATGATTTTTATTTTTTCCATTGTAGTTGGTTTACAGTGTTCTGTTGAGGCCCAGTTTTGTGGCCGCAGAGGTTTTAGTGTATGTCTTGAGTGACCTTGGTCAAATACACATTATGCTCTGGCACACTCACCGAAGGAGTTCATGGGATGTACAACTTTTATTTACCTAACCTAAGCCAGAAAATATGCTTGATGGTTGTATTTATCCTATCCTTATAGAGAGGCAACACCCAATCCTTTCCTGCTCTGTTCTACTTCAGGGGCTGGTTCATTTTGTTTACATTGTAATTAATTGTCTCTTCCCTTCTAGGTTGTAAACAGCTGCTTTTATTCCTAGTACTTAAATGGCACGTAATGTGGGCTCAGTAGCTGATCATTGGAAGAATGAAAGATTAATAGCCAACATATAAACAGTACTTGACATTTCAGAAAGAAATTTCAGTCATATGGTCTCAAATAGAAGATCTATTAGATTTTTTTTTTTTTTTTTTAAGGGCCGCACTCGCGGTGTATGGAGATTCCCAGGCTAGGGGTCAAATTGGAGCTGTTGCTGCCGGCCTATGCCACAGCCACAGCAACTTGGGATCTGAGCCACATCTGTGACCTACACCACAGCTCATGGCAATGCCAGATCCTTAACCCACTGAGCAAGGCCAGGGATTGAACCCTCAACCTCATGGTTCCTAGTCAGATTCGTTTCTGCTGCGCCATGATAGGAACTCCTATTAGATTTTATTTCCAGTTTATAAAATGTTATTTTTTTTAACTTTACATGTCTCGTTCTGTGCATTATTTAGACATTAGGAAGGTGATTTCATTGAAGTAGGTTGAATATATTATTAGCAGTTTGAAAACAAGGCCATAAATCCAAAGTTCTACATATACATACTTTGACCTCAAGAACCTTAGCTTAAGCTCTGCATACGACAAATAGTATTTATTGAATGACTATATTAATATACTAATCAGGCCGTATCAGTAATTCCTATTATCATAGTTATATGAATCAATTGTAGAAAACAGTTTCACAATTCAACCAAATATGTGGATGAAGTTGCGAAATGTGAATTAAGTTGTGAGTGGAGTTCCCGCTGTGGCACAATGGGATAGGTGGTGTCTCTGAAGCACCAGGACATAGGCTCGATTCCCAGCCCAGCACAGTGGGTAACAGGATCCGGCACTGCTCCAGCTGCAGCATAGGTCATAACTGTGGCTTGGATCTGGTCCCTGGCCTGGGAACTCCATATGCTGTGGGGCAGCCAAAAAAGATGGGGAAAAAATTAAAAAACAAAACAAAACATATGTATATATGTGAATTAAGTTGTGAATAAGACCAATCTAAAACTGACTTCTCTCATAACATGACCATTTAAAGTTTTTACTTCTTATAAATATATACATTTAACTACTCAGCCTTTTTCTTTTTTTAATCTCTACCAGGTATCATCAGTTTCTCTTGAAAATCCTACTGAAGTGTTTGAAGATGGAGAAAATCCACCAAGCAGTCGATCATCAGAGAGCGGATTCACTGAGTTTATACAGTATCAAGCAGACCGGCCTGATGACATTGACAGAGAACTGAGTGAGGGGCAGGGGGCAGCTGCCATCCCGATGGGTAGCACATCCTCCGAAACAGAAACAGCCTCCACTGTGGGATCTGAAGAAACCATCATCCAGCCTCCTTCCCTAGTCACTCAGGGGACAGCACCCCGGAGTGGGAAGGCCGCCCAAAAAACTGCAATGCAGTGCTGTCTGGAGTACATCCAGGAGTTTCTCACCAGACTCATCAACCTCTACATCATTCAGAGTAACTCATTCTCTGAGGCTTTGGCCGCAGAGCATCAAGGGGATTTCAGTCGAGAGCAAGGGGAGACTTTGAAATGGGACAGGGATTCACATGGAGATGTGAAAGAGAGAAACATAAGTAAACACCAGACCTCGAAAGAGTACCTTGCTGCCTTCCTTGCAGCCTGCCAGGTCTTCCTGGAGTGCTCAAGTTTCCCAGTTTACATCGCTGACGGGAGCCATACCTCAGAATTACATTCTGAAAAATCAGAGACTGGTAAGCTTGTCTTAGTTTTATTTATTTTAGCATATTTTCTATGGCATGTTCCCCCCCCCCTGCTTTTTTTTTCTTAAGGTACAGATGTTAAAACTGGGATTTTTTTAACCAGTTCATTTTTTAAAGCATTATTTTAACTTGTAGATATTTTTAAACAAGATACTCTCATTATGGGGAGTTGATATGTTGGAAAATTTTGTGATTTTGATGTCTTTCACAGTTTGAAAGTGAGCAGAAGCCAAGAAGGAAATTAACTCCTTTCTCTGGAGAAAAGTAATATAACATTTAGATCCATTGATTTCCAGCAGGGAACTCCCAAAGGGCCCTGTTTTTGAAAGTGACTTAGAAGTTGGAGTGTGAGTGAAAGGTCTCGTGTGATGAACTTCATTGGCTCCCATCTCTTCTCTTTTTAGACTGGGAGCACGTGCAGCCTCCACTGTGGCTCCAGACACTGATGAATGCTTGCAGCCACGCAGGTGATTTCAGTGTGCAGAGTGTTGCTATTTCTCTTGTCATGGACCTGGTAGGATTGACTCAGTCTGTGGCCATGGTCACTGGGGAAAACATCAACAGCGTGGAGCCTGCACAGCCCTTAAGTCCAAACCAGGGACGAGTGGCTGTGGTCATTAGACCTCCCCTCACTCCAGGCAATCTGAGATACATAGCTGAGAAGACTGAGTTTTTCAAGGTGAGTTCTAAGAAATGCGTGCATGACTAAGGTAACACTTGACCTCATTTACTTAACACAAATTTTAAAGGTGGTAATTGCACACGTCCTAATATCATACCCAATAAGAAGAGATAACACACTTGATCAGGGCCGCATTACCAGCCTTGTCTCTGGTTTTATAAGGAGAGAGAAAGATGAGGATGAGGGGAGTAAAGAGGAAAGTTCATTTAGGCAGTAAAATGTATTTCCAAATAAAGTGATTGTGACACTTGCTTTTTCTAAACTATAACCGCAGCTCTCTTAAAACTTCCCAGGAAAATTTTTCTAACTTTGAATTGTCTGATTATCATCTGTGATGCATTAAAAAAAAAACACAGTCTTGGATTTCTGTCACAGCAGAACATATGATAGCCTCTACATAGAAGGCACATTAACTATATTTTGGCTTGAGGAGGTAGAAAGATATATATAAAAAATTTAATATATATATCTTTATATATATAAATATAATTTTAATTTAAAAATATTTTAAATTAAATTTTTAATTTAAAAATATATAAAATATATGTTTTATATTAAAAATTTAAATTTTAAAAATCTGATTTCAAGTCATTGTGTCCCTCCAGATAGTTCCTCTGCTAGGTCAGAGTCACTTTCTATAACGTGGTGGTAAGCCCCAAAGACTGTTGGGTTTTTATTAGTGCTATCATAGATCATCAAGTATTGTGTTAACACAGGTAGCGCTGAAATATTTACAACCTGTTTTATATATTTTCAGTAGTTTGGATATTTGGACTATGAATTGTAATACAGTGTGTACCATGTAACTAAACACTAAATTGCCTTCAATGTGGGATTTATATCCTTTTAAAGATAATGTATTCTAGGAGTTCCCACTGTGGCACAGTGGGTTACAAACCTGATTGCAGGGCTCAGGTCGCTGTGGAGGCGCTGGTTCAATCCCTAGCCCAGAACAGTGGGTTAAAGGATCTGGCATTGCTGCAGCTGCAGCATATGTCTCAGCTGTGGCTTGGATTCAGTCCCTGGTCTGAGAATGTCCATATGCTACAGGTGCAGCCATTAAAATAATAATAATAATGATGTATTCTGGCATCACTAAAATAGTGAAATGGGGTCTTATCTGGTCCCTGTAAAAAGTGCTTACATATCTGTTGTTCAAAATAAAATATAATGAAAGGATTGTTAAATAGGTTCTTAAAGCCTAGATGATGGGAAAGGACAGGTGGAAAGCTACACACTCAAATCTCATTCCACTGGCATAAATAAGTGTTAAGGACCTTCTAGGTCTGGCAGTCATAGGCTTGTTTGTACCTAATGGGAAATATTTATTAAATAAGTTTTTATTTACGGTTTTGTAACAGTAACTTTTATGTCTTTTTTTTTTTTTTTTTAAATAGCATGTAGCTTTAACATTATGGGACCAGCTGGGAGATGCGACACCTCAGCACCACCAGAAGAGTGTGGAACTGTTTTATCAATTACATAACTTGGTTCCTTCTTCTAGCATCTGTGAGGATGTTATAAGTCAGCAGTTAACCCATAAAGATAAGGTAAATTCTTCTCATCCTGTGCCTGACCCAGACACCCTGCTCCCATTATACTAAAAGGTAAATTAAGGAAATTCTAGGAAAATTATGGCATCTAATATCTGAGTAACAGATAACTTTGTTGAGAGTGATCATCATATCTTAAATGTAGAGTAAAAGAATTCTATTCTTTTTAGAGGAAAGTTCTTATAAACACATCAGTAATATGAAAAAATCAAACAACCCCAGTCAACTGGGTTCATTTCTTGGTTCAGGATGCTAGCAGTGGGTAGTGATGATTAAAGCTGTTGCTGGCCCAAGTTCTTGGGTCATTTAAAGATGTATTCAGGAGTTCCTATTGTGGTTCAGCTGGTTAAGAACCCAAAGTTATCTCTGAAGTTGGGAGTTCCATCTCTAGCCTCACCTAGTGGGTTAAGGATCCAGCATTACCGCAAGCTGTGGCTAAGTTGCCGAGGCAGCTCTGATCTGGTATTGCCATGGCTGTGGCATAGGTATCAGCTGGAGCTCTGATTTGACCCCTGGCCCACTAACTTCCATATGCACAGGTGCAGCCCAAAAAAGAAAATATAAAACAAAAAATATTTAGCACCTCAGTTATGAAACTATTCGGTAGATTAATGTATATGAAGTGACATTTATAAGCTATATAATGCTAGTGAGATTATATTATTTGCATTATAATAAATATCCAGAATAAGGATTTTGTATCCTAATGTATATGAACTGATAACATAAGTCAGAGTAAAATGGCTGAGTTATGAGTGGGCCCCAGATGCTGAAGTGATTATTCTGATTGACCGTAACTTAATGCTGTTTGTGGTCTTCATGTGTCTGCTTTCTAATACAAATCAAAGAGTTTACTGAGGAGCTTTTAGAAGTGGATTGCCCTCATTTTAAAAAAAAGCTAAATGCTAGTGAGTTTGAATGAGTTATATTCAAAAAAGTGTTATGTTGAGTAAATGAAGCATTTGGCAGGAGGGAAGTGACAAATGAAGGTGTAAATAAGAGGAATGAAAAGTTTATTCCAAGAAAAATATTAAAATTCTAATTCTGCTTCAACACATTCTTTCATAATTGCTCAGAGAATTTTAAATAAAGCTTGGTATTTTAATGTAACAATTTGCTTTGCATTCAGTATAAATCTATGACAAATTATATGCCTATTTACTCATACAGCAAGCATTTTACTAAAGAAATACTAAGTTCTGAGGAGTTCCTGCTGTGGCACAGTGGGTTAGGGATCTGGCATTGTTACAGCTGCAGCTCAGGTTAGATCCCTGTCCTAGGAACTTCCATATACCGTGTGTGCAGCCAAACAAACAAACAAACAAAAAATTTGTATATAAAGTTCTGAATAAAGATATTATACATCCATGAGAAAAATTAAAATACCTATTATTACTTTTTTTTACATGTTTGTGTTGGTTGATGTCTAAACACAGGCTTCATTGGAAAAGCACTTATTATTAGGCCCACAGAAAAAGCAAGAACTCCTCTAACCCATCATAATTTAGACAGTTGTAGTCTCTCATTTGGGGGTTCTTTTACTTGAAGGATTCCATGAATGCTGGAGGAATACCAGCTATTTAATACCAAATAGTGGTCTTTCTGAATAACTTATTTTTACATTATTCTATCTATTATTATCTTAACACTCATCTTTTCCAAATAATTCCAAAAGTGATATAGTATTTTTCTTGTAGAAATAATTCTTATAGGTATTCAGAATGTTAATCTAATAAATCAGCTTTATAAGTGATGATAACTTCATTTGGGATTAAAAATATTATTTCTGGGAGCAGAAGTAAATTATGTAGTGCCATGAAATTAGTTTTGACTACTATGTATTTATATTAAAATGAGGGAGAAAGTGCTTCCTTTACTCAAGATATCATAACGTGCACATTATTAGTTCTTTCAATCCCATTATAAAATCTAGTAAACTAATTACCCAAACTAAATAATAATTCATGAAGAGTTCCCATCGTGGCTCAGCGGAAATGAATCCAGCTAGCATCCATGAGGACACAGGTTCAATCTCTGGCCTCGCTTAGTGGGTTAAGGATCTGGCATTGCTATGAGCTGTGGTGTAGGTCACAGACACAGCTTGGATCTGGCATTGTTGTGGCTGTGGTGTGGGCCAGTGATTATAGCTCTGATTCAGCCCCCAGCCCGGGAACTTCCATATGCCTTGGATGTGGCCCTAAAAAGATAAAAAAAATTGTCATTTGCCTATAAAAAAATATAATAATTTATGTAGCAGCATTAGATGATCCTTTAGGTTTAATATTTCTAAGTATTTTCTACATTTCTGTTTCCATAAAAAAATACAGATCATTATATTGTGTATTGGAGAACTGGGAACATTAAACATAATACTTTGTCTTAAATAGCTACTTTGATTTTACTAAAATCACTTAATATCTTCAAAGGATAATAAAATAATCTCCCCATTCATCCTCAGAAAATAAGGATGGAAGCGCATGCGAAGTTTGCAGTTCTTTGGCATCTGACAAGGGACCTCCATATAAATAAGTCTTCATCTTTTGCACGGTCTTTTGACAGGTTGGTTACATTTTATATTCAGATTTTATAGTCAGATATATTAATATTTCTTTTCTTGAGTCCTCTGTCTAATTTGGCCAGGGTAGGAGATAGCAGTTTGCAGATTTCATAAAGAGAATTTATAAATTTTTTTAAAAATCTAAGCTATATTAAAATGCATGGCATCTGCATTTATCTAACAGATTTCCCCTTTCTAGCTCTGGAACACCCAGTGCTCCTTCCTTTCATCAGAGGACTTCATCAACTTCCTACTCTGTGCCAGGTTCCATTCTAGGTGCTAGGAAAACAGAAGCAGATCCAGCCTTTTTGAGTCTATATATATTCACATTCAGTAAAATGTCATATAAACAGTAGACTGTATAAGTGATTCTCTAGCAATTATGGTCAATCTTCTGCCTGAGCCAGACTTAAAATCTACAGCTAAAATACTGACAAACCACTTCCAATGAGCTGCCTGAGAGTGAGTTTGCTGTTTGTCTAGACTAAGATGACTCATACTGTAAAAGGGAGATGAGCATTAACTTCCAAGGAAGCCTCCACTTACAGGTAGATTCACATGCACTGGCCTAAGATGACAGTCTCATAGGCAAGTTTCGTAGTGGTGGCCCCACATCTCACTACACTTAAAGCCCTGCTCAGGATCAGATGTGTGCTCTACTGGATGCTATTTCAACTGGTGGTTTTCAAGCAGCATCACCATTTTAAAATGGTCTGCTCTTGAACCCCTTAATGAACTGGGCCTTGGGCCTAGGTGCTTTATAGTCACCACCTCTAATTCAGTGAATGCCTGTGCTCAGCATGAAAGTGAGGCAAAGAAGGCCCAGTAAAGTTAAATGATTTTCCCACAGTCGTCACACACAAGGTAAAGTGAATGGCCCAGATTGGAATCTTAGGTTTTCTGATGCCAAACCATACCTCTCCACCTTTCACAGAAGGTCTTTGCATGAATTAAAGGCATCTCTTCAATTCATAAAGAGAATGGGAGCAGAGAGCACACACCGACCTGGGAGGAGTGTTGACTTGCAAGGGGTTCAGTACTTGACGATGTGAACAGTAATATGTAGTTAAAACAAGACTAATTCTCCAAGGGTTTTTTTCTCTTCTCTAGTATTTATCTTATAATAGTAATGTGTGCTTGTGAAATTTCAAAAAACACAAGTATGTAAGAAAAGAGAAAAAGCTATTTTCTCCTTTCTCATTTTATCTACTGAGATTGGGGATTAAGATTATTGAAATGCTGTGGTCAAAAGTTATTCTGAAGTATGATTACTTTAAAATAGTTAATTCAGAATAAGAAACAACTTATAGTAAGCTTAATTTTAGAAAAATTAAAATGTTAAAATTAAAGCAAGTGTTTTGTTCTTTGCTTTAATTACTGGTCTTCATTGTAGGTCACTGTTCATCATGTTAGACAGCCTTAACAGTCTCGATGGTTCTACCAGCTCTGTGGGACAAGCCTGGCTGAACCAAGTCCTACAAAGACATGATATTGCAAGAGTTTTGGAACCATTGCTATTGCTCTTGCTTCATCCCAAAACTCAGAGGGTTTCAGTGCAGCGTGTACAAGGAGAACGCTATTGGAATAAGGCTCCCTGTTATCCTGGAGAAGAGAATGACAAGCGTTTCATGCAAAATTTTTCCTGCAATGATGGTGAATATTACACAGAAGTAGAACAACTTTTTTTTAGAAATAAATTGTTAAAATAATGTGAGAGGTGCACACCAGTGATTATCAAGAGAATAAAATGTGATAATTTCTCTGTAGGCTAATTTTCTCCCCTCCACCTGCACGAGCAGTGCTCACATGGGTCCTGTCAGAATAACCCTCCTCAGTGACCATCATAGAGGACTTGGATCTCTGTTATCAGTTGACCCTTCCAGGGGAGGAATCAGCTCTTACCAGCAACATTTTTTTTTGTCTTTTTGCCTTTTTAGGGCTGCACCCACAGCATGTGGAGGTTCCCAGGCTAGGGGTTGAATTGGAGCTGTAGACACAGGTCTATGCCACAGCAACGCCAGATCCAAGCCAAGTCTTCGACCAACACCACAGCTCATGGCAACGCTGGATCCTTAACCCACTGAGTGAGACCAGTGGTCACACCCATGTCCTTATGGGTGCTAGTCAGGTTCGTTAACCACTGAGCCACGATGGGAACTCCTGAAACATTCTTCAGTATTAAGAAATAACTTTTAGAGTTATAATCCTGGTCCTGCAGGGCTCTGTAGATACTTCCTGGGAATTTACAGTAAGCTTATAATGTGCATTTCTATTTCGTGCATCATTTTCCTCATCTATAAAATGGGAATGATAATATACCCACCTCTCAAGGCTTCATTGTAGCTTTAGATGTAGTCATGTTATTTTAATGAAATGTTTAGTGCAGTGACTGGCATATCATAAATGTTTGATAAATATTCACTATTATTAAAATGAAGTCCACGGTTCACAAATTGTCAAATGGTACCCTCTATAATATGCTGATAATGGCCCCTTAGATTATTATGCTTTAGGGACAAACGACTCATATTTCATGTTGTCAAATAACCGTGTAAGGGCAGTAATTGAAAGGTCGTTTTACCGAGCAGGGAGCTTATACTTTTCTAGTCGCACAGCTGTTAAGTGGTGAAGCTGGAACTAAATTGTCATGCTCCCACTTCACCTTTAGAGTATTTCTACAGAGCCTTGGTTCCTTTCTCTAGGTTCCTTTCCACTACTTCCCTGGAATCTTCTAAGAACATGCTCCAACCTGCTTACTGCCAGAATGTCTCTACCTTAGCACTTCACCTGCCGTACATAGTGCCTGCCTACCTGCTGCACTCTCACCTCTCCTCTGAGATCATCCTCAGACCTCACCTGGGGTGTCAAATGTTCTCCCTGATTTTGCAGCATCTGATTTTGTACTATGTGTATGAAACTAAGCCTTCCTTTCTAAAAGAATGTCCACCTAGAAGCACAGACATAGATGAATGTTTGTGATCCCCTCCTAATTTTAAACTCCTTGGAACGATGATGTCATTCCCTCCTTCCCCCTCCTCTCCTGGTATAGGGCCTTACTCAAACTAGACAATTCATAAATGCTTGCGGAATTTTATTAAAATCAAAGGGATGTCTTACTTTGTGATAAGGGCAGAGTTTTATCTGTATTAAATGTGCTGTTTTGTTTAATTCACTTGAATAATAGGCCTTCTAGTATTGAATTTCTTTATTAAATTCTAATTAATAGTCATCTACATAAATTGCTAACTTAAAAGGTCTAAGGTATTAATAAATATTTTAATAGTAAAATGAGGTAGTAAATATAATGATTCAAAATCTTGTTCAGTCTACATTTCAATGGTTTTAATATATTTTATGTTTTTTCTTTTCTCCTTTTCTTATATGCCCAGTAAGCCAAGTACAACTCATTGCATCTAAAGGAAATGGTGAAAAGACACTGACCATGGACGAAATAGAGAACTTTAGTCTTACCGTTAATCCATTAAGTGACAGACTGTCCCTTCTGAGTACCAGCAGTGAGACAATTCCAATGGTTGTATCTGATTTTGATCTTCCAGACCAACAGATAGAAATACTTCAGAGCTCTGACTCAGGATGTTCCCAGTCCTCTGCTGGGGACAACTTGAGTTACGAGGTTGATCCTGAAAACATAAATGCCCAAGAGGATTCCCATATGCCAAACACAAGCTCCCTGGACGATGATGTGCAGCAGGTCGTGTTTGACCTGATCTGTAAAGTCGTAAGTGGCCTTGAAGCAGAACCTGCATCGGTGACATCTCAGTTAGAAATTGAAGACATGCCCCCAAAGGATAGTGATGTCAGTCCAGGTGAGGAGGTGATTAAAAGTGAAGATCAGTCCACCCAGCAGAGTCAGAGTGCTTTGCTGAGTAATGAAAGTTCTCAGTTTCTGTCTGTGTCTGCAGAGGGAGACTGTGAGTGTGTGCCAAATGGAATCTCCAGAAATAGCTCCTCACCTTGTATTTCAGGAACCACACAGACTGGCCATGACTCTTCTGTTGGTTCTTCAGAAACCAGGTCAAGACAGAGAAGTCACAGTAGTATTCAGTTCAGCTTCAAAGAAAAGTTATCAGAAAAGGTCTCAGAGAAAGAAACAATTGTTAAGGAGTCAGGGAAACAACCAGGAGCAAAACCTAAAGTAAAACTTGCTAGAAAAAAGGACGATGACAAGAAAAAGACTTCAAATGAAAAACTCAAACAGACCAGTGTATTCTTTAGTGATGGTCTGGATTTAGAGAACTGGTATAGCTGTGGAGAGGGAGAGATATCAGAAATTGAGAGTGACATGGGTTCTCCAGGGTCTCGGAAGTCTCCCAGTTTCAACATCCATCCTCTCTATCAACACGTGCTTCTGTATCTGCAGTTGTATGACTCGTCGAGGACTCTGTACGCTTTTTCTGCCATCAAGGCCATCTTGAAAACGAACCCCATTGCTTTTGTAAATGCCATTTCAACCACTAGTGTGAATAATGCATATACCCCTCAATTGTCTTTGCTTCAGAACCTGTTGGCCAGACACCGGATTTCTGTTATGGGCAAAGATTTTTATAGCCACATTCCAGTGGACTCGAATCACAACTTCCGGAGTTCTATGTACATAGAAATTCTCATTTCCCTCTGCTTATATTACATGCGTAGCCACTACCCAACTCATGTCAAGGTCACGGCACAAGATTTAATAGGCAATCGAAACATGCAGATGATGAGCATTGAAATTTTGACCCTGCTCTTTACTGAGCTGGCGAAAGTCATCGAAAGCTCAGCAAAAGGTTTCCCTAGTTTTATCTCTGACATGTTATCAAAGTGCAAAGTTCAGAAAGTGATTCTTCACTGTTTGCTGTCATCAATCTTTAGTGCCCAGAAGTGGCACAGTGAAAAGATGGCCGGTAAGAACATGGTGGCTGTGGAAGAGGGTTTCTCAGAGGACAGCCTGATCAATTTCTCAGAGGAGGAATTTGACAATGGCAGTACCCTCCAGTCACAACTTCTTAAAGTGCTCCAGAGGCTCGTTGTCCTAGAGCACAGGGTCATGACCACCCCTGAAGAGAACGAGACGGGTTTTGATTTTGTTGTATCTGATCTGGAGCACATCAGTCCCCACCAGCCCATGACGTCCCTTCAGTACTTGCACGCCCAGCCAATCACCTCTCAAGGCATGTTCCTCTGTGCAGTGATACGAGCTTTACATCAGCACTGTGCCTGTAAGATGCACCCACAGTGGATCGGTCTAATCACATCTACCCTGCCTTACATGGGAAGAGTTCTCCAGAGAGTGGTGGTTTCTGTGACGCTACAGCTTTGCAGAAATTTAGATAATCTAATTCAACAGTACAAATATGAAACAGGATTATCTGATAGTAGGTAAGGGTTGATTTTTAATTTTGTCCTCATTGATATTTTTTACGTATATAATATGACTGCTTAACTGTCTCAGAAATCATTCGCGATTGGGGTAAATAAATTGATGGTTATTGCAAGGTTCCAAGTAGTTATGGTATTGTCATAAAGAAAATGAAGGATATCCACAAAACAGTCAAAAGTGGGAGTTCCCATTGTGGTTCAGTGGGTTAAGAACCCAGCTTGGATCCATGAGGATGTGGATTTGATCCCTGGCCTCACTTGGTGGGTTAAGGATCTGGCGTTGCCACAGCTGCAGTAGAGGTCGCAGATGCGGTTCAGATCTTGCATTGCCATGGGCGTTTTGTAGGCCAGCAGCTTCAGCTCTGAGTCAACCCCTATCCCAGGAATTTCCATAGGGCAGGTGCTGCCCTAAAAAAAAAGGAAAAAAGAAAAAGAATCAAGCATGAAAAAGAGATGGAATATAGAAATGGGACTTTTTTTCATAAGATCTGAAATTAATCTTGATACTCTTCTTGCTAAGCTGGCAGAAGTAATGGAAAGCTTGGTAAAAGGTTGCCCTGGTTTTATTTGACATGTTATCTAAGTGCAAATTAATTTCACACTAAAATTAACTTGAAATTACAAATCTTTTTCCCATCTGATTTTATTTCTTATTGGATTTTCATGGTTTGGTGGCAAATTTCCTCTGTATACCCTAGACTGTGTTCAGAGTTAATCTGTCAAAACTTATCCAGATGTTTGGACTTACCCACCCAGATGTTTGGACTTAACCACTGTGGAGCAGTGGGTTAAGGAGCCGGCATTGTGTCTGCATGGCTCAGGTCTCTGCAGAGGTTCAAGTTCAGTCCTTGGCCCAGTGCAGTGGGTTAAGGATCCATCTTTGCAGCAGCTGTGGCATTAGTCTCAGCTTTGGCTCAGATTTGATCCCTAGCCCAGGAACTTTCATGTGTCACAGGTATGGCCTTTAAAAAAAAAAAAAAATTATCCATATGTGTAATAGACTGGTGTTTGGATTATTTCCTATGTAACCTCAGATACTCGATGTAAAATATAAGAAAATTGCCTATCCTTTAACATTGATATGCCTGCCATTACATGGTTACTAGAGATTTATCGGCTGTATTTATTTTGTGTAGAATTTATTATCCAAAAGAACTTCAGTGCATTTATTGTGACTCATTTTATAGATAAGGCTATATAAAAACTCCTTGTTTATTCTTTTAGTCATTTATGTATATAGGATTTACTGAGCACTTTGTGCTTGGCATGTCCTGGACATTGACTGTGTGCTTAGCACATACTGGACATTTACTGTTGAGAGAACATGAACTTTCCTTTCACAGAACTTGTGTTCAAATTGATGCATTTTATTTCAGGCCTCTATGGATGGCATCAGTTATCCCACCAGATATGATTCTTACTCTTTTGGAAGGGATCACAGCTATCATCCATTACTGTTTGTTGGATCCTACCACACAGTATCACCAAGTAAGACTGCACACATATTTGAGTGCTTTGTAAAGACTCCGAGGCCAACTAAGTCCCCCATTGTAAACCTCAGTCAGTGACATGTTTTTTTTCCCCTGACATTAATAGCTTTTGGTCAATGTAGACCAAAAACACCTGTTTGAAGCTCGCAGCGGAATCCTCTCAATCCTTCATATGATCATGTCCTCCGTGACACTGCTTTGGAGTATCCTACATCAGGCTGATTCTTCAGAAAAGATGACTGCTGCTGCATCCGCCTCTGTTACCACCATTAATCTTGGGGCCACAAAGGTTAGCACTCCATCCTTGGAGCTCAAGAGTCTATTTGAGGACTCTCCCAAAGATGATGTTCAGAATCTGTGAATAACTTACATGGTATTTATGATATTCTGTGTGAATTGTGTAATTAGTTATTAAATAATGTTTTATTGAAAGGACATATTGCAAAATTCACCCTTTTTAAGTATATACAATACAGTGACTTTTAAAATGTTTTTAATTTTAGTAAATTTGAAGAGCTGTAGTACTGTCCCCACAGACTATGTTTGAACATACCCATCACCACCAAAAGATCCCTTGTGCCCATTTGAGATCATTCTGTTCCCATGTCTAACTACATTCAACCACTAATTGGTTTTCTCTATAAACTGATTTGCTTTTTCAGGCCATTTCCTAAAAATGGAATCATACATTACTTTTGTATCTGTCTTTTTTCACATGATATAATATTTATGAGGTTCATTCATATATGTTATAACTTTTCCTTTTTTTTTGGACATTTCAAGTTGACATTTTAACGTACAGATCTCTCCTGGGAAACATTTTAGCAATATGTACAGAGATCTTTAAGTTTCAAAGTCTTTGACCTTACTAGATCTACTTTAGTAATGAATCTGAGGTAGTCAAAATTATGCAAATATATATATATATATATATATATAGAAAAGTTCACTACAGCCTTATGGCAAAAAAGAGAGAGCTCCTGAACAGTAAGGGAATGGTTATGTAAGTTATCCTGTCAGTGTTATTTTATGTAGCCACCGATAATCGTGTATTTGAAGAATTCTTAGTGGATGGAAAAATGTCTAAAAGTTTAGTGACATAAAGATGCTACATAGTTGAAAAATCTTCTATTTCCAATTATATAAAAAGTACAGAAAAAGGAATAAAGAAAGTTCACTTGTTAATAGTGATTACCTCAGAATGATGAGATTAATGTTGATTGTTTAGAAGCTTTTCTTCTTCCTTATTCTCTTAGGTATTTTCCAAATTTTCTGCTTTATATTTAGGGGGAAATTATGTAGAATGTTTAAAAACATGCTGTGCTATGGCAAGCTGTCAGATTGTCATCCCTCAGTGACCTAATCTCACTCTTAGACCTGGCTTCCTAGATCTGGGAATTGTGGGTGCACACCTGGAGTACTCACTGCAGGAGAAGGGTGGAACATTATTAGAAAATTTTGTTTAAATACTGATGTTTGGATTAAACTATGCTTTTGGTTTAATTTCACTTAATCTCCCTCTTTAAAGAACTTGTATCAAATGTAATTGAATTTCATATATTGTATTTTTCTATTATCTCATCACCATGAATAGACTCCAGCATTTGGTTATTTGGTGGTTGTCATTTTATAGTTCCCTCTCGACTTTTGAATTAAAATGACCATGGTCGCATCTCTTAACACTATTAATGTTTCCTCTATCACTATTTAGGTAATAAAACATATAAGTGCTATATATTATTTTAAGAAAAACTAAAAGTACAGTTATTAATGCTCTCATAATTTATAATTCACTTGTCATTTGCTTAAATTTTTTAGAACTTGAGACAGCAGATCCTAGAATTATTGGGTCCCATTTCAATGAATCATGGTGTTCACTTTATGGCTGCTATTGCATTTGTATGGAATGAAAGAAGACAGAACAAAACCACCACCAGGACCAAGGTGTGTATTTAACCATTTGATACTTTTTGTTTGTTCACTTAGTGGGGATATGGTGAGTACATGCTAATTTTCAATTCTGTATTAGTCACAGTGGGGCTGGAATGGGGTAGGTAACAAAAGGCAACATATTTGTCTATAGGTTTAGATAATGACATATTGCCTAAACTTCTTAAATAAAGATAAAAGGTATTCTATGTGAAAACAAATTATATGATATTAAAATTATAGCTCTATTTTACATAGAAATGGTAATATCATACCATTTTTTTAAATGATCTTTATTCAGGTTACAGAACAAGAATATGGAGAGAAATTTTCATCTTAACTAGTTTTTCATTACAATGTGACAGCTTCTAACTAGTTTGTTTCTTAGAGGTAATTCATGTATTATCTTTGACTGGATTATATATGTATAAATTTTGTTGCTTTGTGGATTTGAAAGCTCAAAAAAGTGTTTTATATTGGAAATAACTACCGACTCATTAAAATATTAAGGCAATTACATAATTTACATTTCTATAACATGATTTTTCTAGCTAAAGTTTTCTGATCTATTATTTTTGTGCTGATTTCACATTACACATATGCTGACCTTTCTAAAGTGGTAAAAAAAAACATTCCCACTTATTGACATTATTTTGCATGTGGGGATTCAGTAATAGATATTATATTGGACAGAATAGAGATCCTGGATTACTTAAAGTCAGTCAAGCAGCATGTGCTTTAACATGGTATATTGAACCATGTGCATTATTTTTCTCTGCTCTCTTCTCAAAAATGAGAGTAATTTTAAAGGCCAAAACCCACAATGACAAAAAATTGGGAGAGGTAACCACAAAAAAATAAGTGTCAACAAAATTTTGCAAGAAGAACACATGTCTGAGTTGTAACTGACTTAGTAGAGCAGAGAAAGTGCTATTGATATCTAAGTTGCTGCAAGAAGGAACTCAATTCCACAGTAAAACTGTAGACAGTTTCTGGAAGTAGAAGGATTGGGGAAGTTCCCTTGTGGTGCAGCAGGTTAAGGATCTGGCATTGCTACCACAGCTGTGGCGCAAGCCACAACTACGGCATGAACATCCGTCCACATGCTGCAGGTGCAGCCAAAAAAAGAATCAGATATTTGTAAAAGCAGAGGGTTAGGAGGGGGCTGAAATCTGGAAGACTGAAAATTTATAGATTCCTTTCTCCCAACCCAAGCAACTACCCACTTCTCTTACCCTACCCCAACAGGACTGAAGTCAAGTTTACCCGTGAAGGGCACATGATTCACACAGGTAGAAATTAGAGTTCATGCTGAAAACAGCATTCAGGAAAAATCTGCATGCTGAAAAATGGGCATATCAAACCTCACCCCAGCAAGATGACAGAAAGCTATTATGTCCCTCAGGTAGGAGTCTTGAGGATACTTCTCTAGGAAAATGACCTGACTAAGAAGATAAAACCTGCAGCTAGGATGATTTTGAATCAAAAAGCAAAAAAAAAAGAGGCTATTGTCATCACACAGGAAGACCCACCTGTGCAGTAGCCATGCAGACAAATGCTTGACTTCCCATCACTTTTTTTTTTTTGCTTTTTAGAGCTGCACCCACAGCATATGGAAGTTCCCAAGCTAGGGGTCAAATCAGAGCTGGCCTGTGCCACAGCCACAGCAATGCCAGATCTGAGCCGAGTCTGTGACCTTACCACAGCTCATGGCAATGCCAGATCTGTAACCCACTGAGCGAGGCCAGGATCAAACCTACATCCTCATGGATCCTAGTCAGGTTCATTAACTGCTGAACCACGACGGGAACTCCCCCCATTACTTTTTAAAATTTATTTTTGAAATGCAATAATAACATAGTTGGTAAGAGTGCGACTTTGAAACCAGATCCCTGGGGTTCAAATATTGACTTCTCCACTCACTACCTATATGACCTCCTCAGGGTAGGGATACTGCTTCATGATGTTGTGAGAATCAGAAAGACGGGGAAGGAGGGAAGAAGGAAATAAATTATACATATTGCACTTAACATTGCGTGGCACTTAAGCACTAGGTAGACATATATGTATTATTATTACTCACATTTTAATGTGACTAGAGAGCCAAGGAACACTGAAAAACACCTCTAAAAATTAGATAAAGATCAAAACAACTAGATAGAGAAAATCAAAAGAAATGGTCCAGGAAACAAAAGAAAATGTAAATAATAGTAATGTCCTTCAGAAGATAAAACCATATTGCCTCCATGAAATAGAGAAGATTATAAGAAAGACCATTGCAAAAATTTTCAGTTGTCTTAAATATGAAATATTTTTATACCAGAAGCAAAACAAAATTAGTATAAGGGTTGGGAGAGAAAGTAGATAAATATCAGATACAGAATGTAAATTTCAAGATGTGGAAAATAGGGGAGAGGAGATTTAAAAGTTAGGGAAATGAAATTGGAAGGCCAATATCTCTTTGAAGAAATAAAGAATAGAAAAAATGAAGGGAGGAAAATATCTAAGAAATATTTACAAAGAAATTCCCCAGAAATGAAGGAAATGAGTTTCTATAGGCACTGTGGAAAGAGATCTATCTATACAAGATCAGTGAATAAGAACATGAGATAAACAGGAGATCTGATTTCTTCTAAGGAGAAAACCTAGTCATAGTCAATGGAATAATGATAAGGCTTATTAATAGCACTAGAAATTATGAGAAAATTAGTTTCAGTCTATGATATACCCAGCCAAACTGTCACTCAGGTGACAATTTTGACCTTGAAATGGCTCAAAAAAAAAAAAAAAAGGTCAATTCACCTTTTCTCAACTACTGTTAAGATGTATCTCCACCAGAGAAGTAATAAAATAAGAAAGAAGGTAACATGGGGTCCATGAAATATGATTTCTAATACAGAAGAAAAAGGAAAGGGAGGAGTTCCCGCTGTGGCTCGGTGGTTAACAAACCTGACTAGGAACCATGAGGTTGCAGGTTCGATCCCTGGCCTTACTCAGTGGGTTAAGGATTCGGCATTGCTGTGAGATGTGGTGTAGGTCGCAGACGTGGCTTTGGATCCTGCATTGCTCTGGCTCTGGCCTAGGCCAGGGCTACAGCTCCGATTAGACCCCTAGCCTGGGAACCTCCATATGCCTCGGGAGTGGCCCTGGAAAAGACCAAAAGACAAAAAAAAAAAAAAAAGGGAATCTTTAAGTCTGTGGTCATAGGAGAGATGATCAAGAAGATACTGTGTGAGCCTAGAGAGTATCAACCCTGGGTGGAACAGAAGGACATCTAACAGAGATGCCTCAAGAGAAAGAAAAAGGTAGAAGATTAATTACCTAATGTTTTTGAGTATGTAATTAGAGGAGATTTATAGTTGTTGGAGCATTTGGGGATAGACTTGTGATAGAGAAAACTTAGCAAAAAAAAAAAAAACAAGAAAACACAAATGCATGTGTGTGTGAGCACACACACATTTCCACTAAACATATTGTGACAGTTGTGAATGATTTTTATAAAGGTAGAAAAATACAACCGAAGTCATACTGCCTAATGGTAACTATTTTCTTGTATATACTATTAGATTTTAAAACACATTTACATATATACGATTATGAATTAAGGCATTGTTTTCCTTTCCATCGATGTATATTCATTTATTTTGTCCATCCTCTGATTAATACATAATTATTCACACCTTTTTTTATCATGATTTTAGTGAAAAGAGGGGAAGTTTATATATAAAATATGCATAAATAATTCTTCATACCATAAACAACTCTGAAACGAGTCAAAGGATGCATACAAAATTCATCAAGTCCAGTGTTTCTTTGTGGAAATGCTTAAAAAATTAAAAAATAAAAACAATTATAGTCATATTTCTTTGTGGGAAATTATTTTATTAATCTAGAGTCATTGAAACTTATTGGAATGTATAATGAAAATAAAAAATATTGGCAAAAGAAAACAATGTAGAAAAGAAGGATTTAAATGTACATCTCACATCTATATGCTTTAGTCATGTCTCTGGTATAATTTCTAATATATGTAACTACAGGTTTCACTGCATCTACTAAGGATTCATAGCCTCTCCACATATGGACTAGACTTTCAAATAAGTGTTTTGGAAGAGAAAGGGTTGAAGACATAAAATGCAGGGGGATTTCCTATAGAGGAATTTTTTTCCTTACCATTATTAAGATAGAATGTTAGAAGTTCCCATCGTGGCACAGCAGAAATGAATCTGACTAGGAACCATGAGGTTGCGAGTTTGATCTCTGGCCTTGCTCAGTGGGTTAAGGATCCGGCATTGCCTTGAGCTATGGTATAGGTTGCAGATGTGGCTTGGATCTGGCATTGCTGTGGCTATGGTGTAGGCTGGCAGCTGTAGCTCTGATTAGACCCCTAGCCTGGGAGTCTCCATATGCCACAGATATGGCCCTAAAAAGCCAAAAAAAAAAAAAAAAAAAAGAAGAATGTTAGCAGGAAAAAGTGCAAGGGAAATAAAATTTTTGGAAAATAAGCAAAAAAGTGTATGAACTTTTAATATCTTATGGCCATTTTTGGCACATAAGTGTAAAAATATTTAAAATTCTTATGTATCAACTAATTATATTTTTTCATACATCAAATAGAAATAATTGATGGTATATTTCATAATCATTGCAATATCATAGAGAAAATAAAAATTTGTTTAAAGCCCTGTGCCCTTAAAGGTATAGGAGTTGCAAAAAATTTGAAAAATTGGGGAGTTCCCTCTGTGGCACAGTTAGTTTAGAATCTGACTGCAGGGAGTTTTTGTCATGGCTTAGCAGAAAGAATCTGACCAGTATCCATGAGGATTCCTGGATCCCTGGCCTCACTCATTGGGTCAGGAATCTGGCATTGGCATGAGCTGTGGTGTAGGTCGCAGACGCAACTCGGATCCAGTGTTGCTGTGGCATAGATGGACAGGCAGTTGAGCTCTGATTCAACCCCTAGTCTGGGAACTTTCATATGCCACCAGTGTGCCTACCTCTGCCCCCTCCCAGAAATAATCTGACTGCAGTGGCTTGGCTTGGGTTGCTGCAAAGATATGAGTTCAATCCCTGACCTAGCACAGTGAGTTAAAGGATCCACTGTTGCTGAAACTCAGATTCAGTCCCTGGCCCAGGAACTTCCATATGCCATGGGTGCAACCATGAAAAAATTTAATTAAAAAAATTTTGTGAAAAAAATAAATTTGTCGGAGTTCCCATCATGGCTCAGCAGGTTACGAACCTGACTAGTATCCATGAGGATGCAAGTTCGATCCCTGGCCTCCCTCAGTGGTTTAATGATCTGACTTTGCTGTGAGCTGTGGTATAAGTCACAGATGCGGCTCGGATATGGCATTGCCTTGGCTGTGGTATAGGCTGGCAGCTGCAGCTCCAGTTTGACCCTAGCCAGGGAACTTCCATATGCCACAGGAGCAGCCCTAAAAAGAAAAAAAGAAAAACTTTTTTTTTTTTTTTTTTTAGAAGTTCCTATTATGGCTCAACGGGATTGGTGGCATCTTGGGAGTTCTGAGGCGCAGGTTCAGTCCTCAGCTGGCATAGTGGGTTAAGGATCCAGCGTTGCTGCAGCTGCAGTTTAGGTCACAACGGCAGCTCAGATCTGATTTCTGGCCCTGGAACTCCATATGCTGCAGGGTAGCCAAAAAAATGTTTTTGAAAAATTGGGCTATTGATAATCTCAAATACCTTCAAAATAGATTTTGAATATCTTGCCATTTAAACATTTGATATATATGTAAAAGTACATTTCTCAAAATAATCCTGTATTTTTTTTTTCGATTTACTTGTAGGAGGAAGTGAGTAATTAAAAAACAAAATTGTACAAAAAACAAAAATTGTAGGAGAAAAAATATGCAGTGATAATTTAATACATAGTGTAACTCTAAGTGAACAATGGATGTTGATTTAAATGAAATTCTGATGTAAGTATATTGAGAGGATAGGGAACAAGGTGTAAGAGCTGCATCTTTGTCTTCTAAAGTAGGAAGTGAGTACTTTATTATGTCAATACTTTATTATTTATGTCTAAAATAAAAGAAAATAGGAAACATAGTAACAATGTATGTTACTTAGAAATGATAGAGCTAAAAGCTGAGCCTGCTTGCTTTGGGGCATGAGAAGTGCTAGGGCTATGCTATTTTTTCCTTAAAAGCCTTCTTATCCTTTTTGATCATTTGAAATGTTGTATATGTATTATATTGATTAAAAAATAAGCTGTACTTTAGTCAAGAGATATGAAAAGGTTTTTTATATTAGATGAGGCCATAAAATATTCCTTAATTCTGTGGTTTCCCTTAAAAGACTTACATATACACATATGTGAATACGATGCTGTGTTATCCAGGTTATTCCTGCAGCCAGTGAAGAACAGCTTTTACTAGTAGAACTGGTTCGTTCAATCAGTGTCATGAGAGCAGAAACTGTTATACAGACTGTGAAAGAAGTTTTAAAGCAGCCCCCAGCCATAGCCAAGGACAAGGTAAGAAGAGCTTTGCTTTGTGTTTACAATTTCAGAAATGACCCTAATAGGTGAGATGTTTTTGGTAGACAGACATCCTTTCACATAGATTGCAGAGTGCACATGCGCCTCAGGCCACCCTAAGAACACTTAGCGATATCTGCTTGCCTCATCCCTGAGGTCAGTGAAGAGCAGTCACTGCTCAGAGCTCTCCATATGTACTGCTAAGGCTGTGGGAGCTGTAGGACCAAGTTCTTAGGTTTTTTCTGGTCATGTAAAGGAAGTGCACTGAAGCCGAAGCTTGAGGGTTTATTTAACTTCAGTTATAACACATTTTTCGTAGATTCTTACTGCTTTCTCTCTCTCAAAATGTAAAGTTCCCACACTTCACCATTACCTTAGTTTTAGTCCATGTCATTTCTTAACCTTGTACCAGACTGTGTTACCAAAAAAAAAAAGAATAACAAGGTCTCTGCACTCACAATGCATTGTCTCTAGTTACACAGACATAAAAGTCTACAAATTAACCAAGTTGTGCACTTCTCTACTTTTTCTGCTCTTTGTTCTAACACTAAGAGGTCCTATTTTCTTAAGAAATATTGACCAACTGGACATTAGACTTTTAAGCCAAGCCAAAATAGACCTAATCACATCCTTAAAAGAATTCTTACACATATCTGAAGATGTTAAATTATATTTTCTTCTGCTTTTTTTTTTTTTTTTTTTTTTTGAATTGCCATTGGGAAGAGTGTACTGCTTGTGTGTGTGAGCCAGTGGTCCTCATTAACTTTTTAACAATTTCCTTATTGTTCTGAAGTCACCTCTGGGACAGTCGTGATAGGATTTTAGATTTGCACATGAAAGCTAACTTCAGCATGATAGTTTGAGCAACTACTTGTGCTGGAGATTTCGGGCTAAGTGTGAAGGATATAAAAACAAGAGCAAATTCTACATCCTTCAGCTGCTGCCCCACCCCCAGTCTACTCAGTTCTGATTCCATTAGATACTTGATTTTTCTATTTGTGGTAAAAAGGGGACATTTTCAAGGGAATTTCAGAAATTAATAGGTAAGATGTTTTTTGTACATAAACAAAAAAACTAGAAACTGGTAAATGTCCATGGACATCAATATCATTTTCTTGCATATTACTGACTTTTAAGGACAGGTGTATTCTTCTTCTTTTAGTTACACTCAGCACTATCTTTTACATTTTAGGCTATAAGAAGTTAGTGCAACTCTGGGACCACCCGTACTTATTTAACAGAAATGTGATAAAATAGCTTAAGTCCTACCATTTTATAAAAAATCTCAACCTAATTCTGAGAGCCACAGCCAAGCAGAGGCTGATTAGAATTAAAATAGTGTTGATGCTTATAGGGTAAACAGATCATCTCAAGAGTAATGACTGAGGTATTATCTTTGGATATGGGGACAGGGATTGAGAATCTTGATTCTTCTCCTCCATTTTCAACTTTTAAATCTGTTACGTTGTGTTCTTGCTGCTACATGGAAGAGAGCTGAGTGGTTTTTATAACAGCCTAGTGTTTGATTTTGTTTGCTTTTAATTTTTTTAACTTAAAATTAGAAGTAAAATACAGAGTAGTTGTAGCTATGAAAAAGCAAAGGCAGCATTTTTCTTCACTATAAAACTGATTTCTTTTGTTTATAGAAACATCTTTCTTTGGAAGTCTGCATGCTTCAGTTTTTCTATGCTTATATTCAAAGGTAAGATAACTGATGTGGATCTCTCCTCGCTTCATTTAGCAATGTATAAAAGGTAGGAAATACAGGCGAAAAGCTCCTGAATTCTTTCAAGAAGTGGCTTATTTTTTTTCTCCTCTAAAACTAAAAGAACTAATGCTAGAAACAGAAAAACATTGTTTCTGTATATATTAATAAAGGTCATTGGTCTCTCCTTACAAACCTGAAGACCCAAGTGTGTTAAAAATATGCTGGATATTAAAGTGCTCAATTTGTAAGAAAATTATTTAAATATAAATGAAAAGCTAAATCCTCTTGAGACCATGCCTCTTACCACTGAATCCATTATTTTGGTATAGGTGAACACATGATAATCTACTCTGTTTTTTTTTAATCTGAGGAATGATATGAAAATAATCTTATGGTATTCCAGTTTTGTGTTTAGCTGACATCTGAACAGAAGTTAGTTGATTTGAGTTTTGATAAACTTACTTGAGAACCTACATTTTAATCCTCCCTTATAGGGTAATTTCCATTTTAATCATCAAACTCGGCATCAGCTTGTGATCTTTGACAAACATTTATAGAGTTAGGTTAAACTGCCTAAAATCCGAATCTAGATACATAGAAAGGTTATGGGGGAGGTCAGCCAGAAGCAAAGGTAGTCTTAATTTCTCTAGCAGTGAGAGATTGATATTCAGGATCAATTGACAGCTCTCCCTTAGACGAGATAGAGACATGTAGGTGTAGAAAAAAGCTAATTGAGGAAAGAATAAGATGGAGTAGGCAGCTATGTGTCAGTGATTAAACTGAGATTTATTGTGGTTGTACTTTTCTTTTGAGAACCCCATATGATTGAAAACTGGAATGTCTAGGGCAAAATTTCTAGACTAATAAATTATACTGGGTATTTTAAATGTGCTTGGTTTTCTTATGTAAGATTAGTAGGAAATATAAAGCTTTTAGAAATGTTCTATGACATGTATTCTATAAAAATTTAATAAGTGTTTCAGAGAAAGTAGTAGGAGAATATGGTAAAAACTGTGGGAAAATATAGGGAAAATGAAAGTTGACTGTGGCTTTCTGTATTTATAGAAACTATATTTATCTTGCAGAATTCCCGTGCCTAATTTAGTGGATAGCTGGGCATCACTGTTGATACTTCTGAAAGACTCCATACAATTGAGTCTTCCAGCCCCAGGGCAATTTCTTATACTTGGGTAAGCAATCTCACTTGAAAATATGGTTTCAAATTAAACAGTAATGTTCACTGTCTAATTTCTGAATAACAGATGTTTTTGGTGTCCGTATGATCTCTTTGCCTTCTCATAGGATTTTCAAGGTACAGAACTAGATGTATAATACGAGGCTTGTAGATAAATAAATAAATAAATGATTTTTTTTTTTTTAAGGCAGGAGGAAGGGAGTGCAGAGGGAACATTGTGTGTTTATACATATCCAGAACATAAATGTGTTAACACAAAGCTGTTGCAACAGTGTTAATTTTGGAGAAGGTATGGGATTGAGAGGGGCTGGCATGAGTCAGATGGCTAAAGGGGAGCTTCATAGAGGAGGGTCATTTGAATTCAGACCCTGAACGTAAACAGGCTTGGAAAAGTCATTTTCTCTGTGTTTTGTTGTTTCCTGATCTGTGTTAATAATTTGTGTTATTATTTGATAAATTCCAGTCACCCTTACTTAACTGCAGGCACCACAATGTCGTGCGATGTCTGTCTCTGGCTCCCTGTTATTCTTATGTCATCGTATGTCCTCAAGAGAGACTGCTCAGTGAGTGAAGGTAGTAGGCACAGAAGGCTGGTGGAGCAGGAAGAGGGTGGGGGGTGCACTGGGCTAGGAACCTTGTCTGGCTTGATGCAGAGTGGGGCGGAGCAGTGGATGGATGGAAAGGGAGATGGAAACTAGAACAGTGAAGGATTTTGCATTCTAGTTAAGAAATCGGGTGTTGGGTAGGCGGTGGGAGTGAGTGCAGGATTTTAAGAGACACAACTGCAAGTCAGTAGTAGAATGGAGCATAAGGGAAAGTGGACTAGAAATTTTGTCTTGGAGGGGTAGGTAATATGGAATTTGTGTACTGCGGATGATGGGATTGAAGGAATAGAATAAGAAGGAAGGAAAGGGGCCAGCAAAGGATATAGAAAAGGAAACATCAGAAAGTTAGAAGAAAAATAGCTATATTCAGTGTTCTGGAAGCAAACAGAAGTTAAGAGGGCATGGGAAACCCCTTCATAGAGGTTAAGGAATATGATGTGTAACAGAGGCTGTATTTATTGATGATTTGGGGAGGATCTTAGGGGAGAGGAGTTTGGTGAGGTAATAGGCACAGATGTTAACAGCAAGAGCTAGAATGAGAAAGTAAGTGTGGGTTATTCTTTGAAGATATTTGATCATGAAAAGAAAGAGAACTGATAGGTAGCAGGAGGAAATGTAATTTAAAAGTCCTCATTAATGATGAGACCTGAGGATGGCGAATAGTGAACAGCAAAGACTGCCTGGATTCAGATCCCAACACCTTTACTTCTTTGCTGTATGGCCTTGGGCAGGTTATTTTACCTCTCCATCTGTAAAATGAGGGACACGTGCTTGCCTCATAAAGTTGTTATAAAGATTAAATGAGTTAATACTTATTAAATTCCTAGAATAGTGCCTGGCAGTAAGATATGTAAGTGTGTTTGTTATGTACATATGCATCTTATGTAAGGTATGTAGGCTATGTATGTTATGTAGGTTGTGTATGTTATCTAAGTGGAGAATGATACAAGATGGTAGAGAGAGGGGGCTCCTTATTAGCACCAGACTATAGAGCCAACTGGGAGGGGATGGAGACCAGGAAATGGCAGATATAAGACTAAGAAGAAGGTGCCTTTTCTCTAAGACTTTGCTACTCAAGGTTGATTCTTCAGCCAGCAGCACTGGAATCCCCTGGGAGTGTGTTAGAATTGTGGGCTCTCAGTCGCCACCCCAGACCACCTGAATCAGAATCTACGTTTCAATGAGATTTTCAAGTGATTCAAGTACACCCTGAAGTTCACAAAGGACTGCTTAAGACATAAGAGGAGAAGGAAAGGAAATAAACATTACTCCAACCTGTTTACATTACCTCAAACAGTCAACATGTTATCCCACTAGTGGATTATAAGTTCAGCCAAGTGCAGAGAGCTTCGGCCTTTTAGTCAACCCTTGTAGCTCTGATGGTGATTGCATATGTTTAGTTGTGTGTTTCTATATGCACACAGACTTAGCTTCTCTATTGTCCTGATGCTAATCTATTGTCCTGATTCTGGTTTGGCAACCAATAGTCAAGAAAACTTTGAAGTAGAGGGGAGGAAAAGTGAGGGTTCTTTATAAAATGGCCTCAGGTGTTATGGTCAGGGTAGGGGCGCAGTCTTCTACCAGGAAGCACAAGGAGGTGGAGGGCAATAGTGAGAGCTGGAGGATGATGGGTCAGCCTCTAGAAGCTGAGGAACACTGCAGCCTAGCCCAACCAAAGTGAGCTGATGAATCCCAAAGTGAGCTCAAGAAAGTCAGGGTCACGATGGTCCCTGGACCTACATGCTGTTTTCTAAGTCAAAAGCCGAAGGAGTTTTAGACATTGAAGGTGTAATGAAAAGAGCAGTGGACTCAATGTGTGCAGTCCCTGGATCACAGATAAGATACCTAGTTGAGTGATGAGAGGGAACTGTAAACACTGGAAATCAAACAGTGGTCTGATGAAGCTGTCTGATTCTTCTGATCCTTAGTCTGACCTTCATCTCTGGGACCCTGGGAACATCAGTAAACTTCTCCAAGCCTATTTTCCCACCTGTCAAAGCAAGAATAATAGCACCTGCCTTACCTACCTCTGAATTGTTCTTAAGGCTCAAAGAGGGACTCTTTGGACAGTTCTTTGAATCATCACTAAATAGCCTGCTGGCTAATTTCATTAAAAATTAAGGCAGGCTGTCTATTATGACTTGTAGCTTCTCTCCCACAAGATTTTACTTTTCCTCACCTATCTTTTCTTCCTGTCTCATTTCTCAGATAATGAAGGTTCATAACTCTTGCTCAGTGTATGTGTACTGAGTGTTTAAATCAAGAGTTGGACATTTTTAGTTATATTAGAAAATTAATTCCCTTTTAAAATTTATGGTGGCTTATTTTTTTCTCCTAACCATTCCACTGATTATCTAAAAATTCCTAATTGTACAGTAGAAACCCTTATGATTGTTCTTTGGTATCACTTTACATATTATTTGGAAATAATTATACATATAACTTAATAAACTCAAGTCAAGGTAAATATTGAGTGGAATTTTAGCAAACAATGGATCTTTTTCCATTCATGAAGTTTTTTTTTTTTTGTCTTTTTGGCCATTTCTTGGGCCGCTTCCGGGGCATATGGAGGTTCCCAGGCTAGGGGTCGAATCGGAGCTGTAGCCGCCGGCTCACGCCAGAGCCACAGCAACGCAGGATCCGAGCCGCGTCTGCAACCTACACTGCAGCTCACGGCAACGCCAGATCGTTAACCCACTGAGCAAGGGCAGGGACCGAACCCGCAAACTCATGGTTCCTAGTCGGATTCGTTAACCACTGCACCACGACGGGAACTCCATGAAGTATTTTTAATCAACTGTATTTATACATACATACAAGGAACCATTTTTATAATTTAAGATGGGTGGGATATGGGTTTTTTAAAAAAATTTTGTTGATATATAGAACGTACAAATTGTAGTTCCCGTTGTGGTTCAACGGGACTAGTATCTAGCAGGATGCAAGTTTGATCCCTGGCCTCACTTATTGGGTTAAGAATCCCACGTTGCCTTGAGCTGTGCTATAGGTCGCAGACGTGGCTTGGATCTGGTATTGCTGTGGCTGTGGTGTAGGCCGGCAGCTGCAGCTCCAATTCGATTCCTAGCCTGGGAACTTCCATATACCACAGGTGTGGCCATAACAAAAAACAAGAGAAAGAAAAAAAATTTGTCTATGTAATTTAATGTAGCTACAATTTATTCATTTTCATTACTGTTTTGTATTTATATGAATATGCTACAGTTCTGTTGTGGACATTTTGGTCCTTTCTGGTTTTAGATTTTACAAATAATGTTGTTGTAAACATCCTTGTACAGATCTTTTCATGCGTATGTTTTTATGCATTTCACCTGAATCATAGGAAGTACATATTCATTAAACACATAAAATAGAAACTGAAGCCATAAAACCACTATCTCACTGTGAAAGATTAGAATGCGTCATTTTCTTTACATTTATATTTCCTGTTTATTTTTTCTCCCTTTGGCCCTTTTAGGGTTCTGAATGAATTTATTATGAAAAACCCTAGTTTGGAAAATAAAAAAGACCAAAGAGACCTCCAGGTAAGTCATTCTGAATTAAGAGTTGTTGCCAAAACTCTGTGTTTCTCAGTGCCCTCAACTCTAAATGGGAAGGTCAGATAAAATCATCTGTGAAGTCTCGTGTGTGCACCCATAGACATACATGGATAAAACAGTTCCTCCTTGTTTCTTTAGGATGTGACTCATAAAATAGTGGATGCAATTGGGGCAATTGCTGGTTCTTCTTTGGAGCAGACTACATGGCTGCGACGAAATCTTGAAGTTAAGCCTTCTCCCAAAATAATGGTAGATGGGTCCAATTTGGAATCCGATGTTGAAGGTATTGCTCTCAGGCATCTAAGTTTATATTCGTAGGCATTAATTCACTAAGAAATTACTGTGCTTAGCACTATCTGTACCACAAAATCATCTTTTTTCTGTTTAGCAGGTAGCTTTTTTTCGTTGGGAAAAGACCCCTCCCTTTATCTTTACCTTACCTACCTTTTCTCTCACTTAGATATGCTGTCACCTGCCGTGGAGACCTCAAACA
The DNA here is from genome assembly GCF_016906955.1 of Phacochoerus africanus. NCBI lineage: Eukaryota > Metazoa > Chordata > Mammalia > Artiodactyla > Suidae > Phacochoerus > Phacochoerus africanus. The sequence continues at coordinate 83,029,431 of NC_062545.1, read as the reverse complement.
TAACCCCTTCTGTATACAGTGTCCATGCGCTGACATTACTCTCTGAGGTAAGTATTACTGTGTTTTTCACATGCACTTTCAAGTAAACAGCTTTCCAGTTAAATATTAGCAAGTCATTCTTGGAGAGAAGATTTTAATTTGAAAAACTATTTTGTACAAGAATCACTATAGAAATAAAGTCTTGACTTCGTACATTAGTAGTGTATTAAATATATAGTGATAATAACTTTAGATGTTGTTCCCCCTCCCCCATATTAGTTTTTAAAAGTGTGCTTGGTATCACAGTGTGATAGGGAAGGGTGAATGTAATGATGTTTGCCACTGTAAAGTATTTACAGTTTACCAAACTTTTTTTTTTTTTTTTTGGTCTTTTTAGGGCTGTATCCACAGCATATGGAGGTTCCCAGGCAAGGGGTCGAATTGGAGCTGTAGCTACCGACCTACACCATGGCCACACAATGTGGGATCCAAGCCACATCTGTGACCTACACCACAGCTCATGGCAATGCCAGAGCCTTAACCCACTGAGCGAGGCCAGAGATCGAACCTGTGTCCTCATTGGATTTGTTTCCAATGAGCTACTACGGGAACTCCTACCAAACATTTTTATATACATCCTCTGACACTCTCACGCCTTTTTACACTCTGTTATACAGCCTTGCAGGTCATTTTTGTTTCTCCCTTAAATGCTTGGATACTGAGCCCCACAAAGATTAGAACAGTATGACCTAAGGTCAGTGACAGAGTTGGGGCTCTATTCATGTGGTTATATTTTTCCAAGCCTCTCTTAACCCATTCAGGAAAGGAGAATTATGAGATTCTGGTCTCAAATATGCTGTTTACTCACTGTCACATTGGAAGGTTCTTAATCTTTCTTTTTCTTTTCCTCCCTGTCTTGGTTGGAAATAGTAAAATTTGTGCCTATATATATATATCCTGTAGTTATAATGGACAAAAACGAAAATAGTTGCAGAAACCATTCATATAAAAATGACAAGGGGGATTTGATTTTAGGTTTTTCTAATTTTACGGTATTCTAGGTTTTCTTACAGACTGAAAGCCACCTCTAAATGTTACCAGTTTCAGCTCTTAGATTATGCATTCCATTTCGTTTGTTATGTTTTTTAGGTTTTGGCTCATCTTTTGGATATGGTTTTCTATAGTGATGAAAAAGAACGGGTTATTCCTTTACTTGTAAATATCATGCATTATGTTGTGCCCTACCTCCGAAATCACAGGTACTATTACTATTTAACTAGATTTCTTCGTTAATTCATAGTCTGTTAGTAAAAAACTGTGATCTTTTATTACCGTTTTTGAACTTAGCACAAAATAACTTTATTTCTACCTTAAATTATAGTCAAAAGTATTTCCCTTATGGTGCTCTTTCTATTTCCTGTCATTGCTTTAGGTTATTGTGAACACTTATGAATAACTTAATATGACAGTTAAAGTTGTAACATTACGTTAAGGTGGTTTTCCTTCCTCCTAGTGCCCATAATGCCCCTAGTTACCGAGCCTGCGTCCAGCTGCTTAGCAGTCTTAGTGGGTATCAGTACACGCGGAGAGCTTGGAAAAAAGAAGCCTTTGATCTCTTTATGGATCCCAGTTTCTTTCAGATGGATGCCTCTTGTGTCAATCAGTAAGTCATCTTGATTCTTTGCAACATGATAATGCAGCTCAACAAAGTCTGTTGAAATTAAGTGCTCTACCAAGTAGAACACTTTATTTATTAATTTTTGTCTTTTTAGGGCCACACCTATGGCACATGGAGGTTCCCAGGCTAGAGGTCAAATCAGAGCTGTAGCCACTGGCCTATACCACAGCAACGCAGGGTCTGAGCCACATGTGTGACCTATACCACAGCTCATGGCAACACCAGAGCCTTAACCGAATGAGCGAGACCAGGGATCGAATCCGAGTCCTCATGGGTGCTAGTCAGGTTCATTAACCGCTGAGCCACAATGGGAACTCCAGAACACTTTTTTAATAACAATAATGACAACCATAAAATCTTAGCGACCCAGTGTAACCCTTGTCTCTTCCAGTTGGAGAGCCATCATGGACAATCTGATGACACATGATAAGACAACGTTTAGAGATTTGATGAGTGAGTATTGGGCAGACAGCCTAAGCAGTGTCTTTCCTGTACACATTCTTATTTACTTGGCTCTTTTCCAGAATGCTCTGTTTGTCACATTATAGCTAATACCCTAAGGGAACATGTTAAAACTTAAAGAGGACAGAGTAGTGGAAAATAAAAAGGAAACTATTTGACCATGTCTAATTCGTCTTTGAATGATTTTCCCAGCACAAAGCATAGAACCTGGCACATAGAAAGCACTAAGTAAAAGTAAATGTTGAATGGCACTGAGGGAGCTGGGGTGACCAAGAAAGGCAGACAGGTGGAATAGACCTGTCAGATAGCTCACTCTAAATCCTGGGCTCTGTTTTTCTCCTCTGAGGGAAGAAAGAAAGAGGCCAAGAAAGTCAGAATTACTCTGTACCCACTGCCTCTCCAGCATAATTGGTTTATATGTTAGGATTCCTCATCATAGTTCATCTGGAGGGGAGGAAGGTGTTTTGTTTTTGTTTTTTTTAAAGTTTGAAAGTTGTTATGCTAATGACCTTAAATAGCAGTGAAGCAGGATGAATCTATAGCATTTCATGTTAGTTCCTAACAGAGTGCCCATCTGGAAAAGGGACAGTGTATTCTCTGATCTCCACAGGGTTGTTTTAAGGTTCAGATTCATCTATTTAACATTTATTAAAAGACAGAAATGGGCCAGGCATTATGCTAACCTTAAATAAATAAGAGTATCTCAGGGAGTAAGTTAAGAAGTTGCGACGCTAATAGGGTGATACAGTAGATTTTAAATAACAGTTCAAGATGTCATATTTGAGGGGAAACTAAAGCAGCCAGCCATGAGAAGGTCTAGGGACAGAGTATTCTAGGAATAAGGAACAAAAATGACAGAGGTTTTAGGGTAGGAAAAAGTTTGGTGAGCTCAAGGAAGAGCAAGCAAAACAGTGTGGCTGCAGAAGAGGAAATGGGTGGGGTAAGTATGAGACATGAGTGAAAGTTGCTAGGCCAGGCATTATTTTTAAAGCCTTGAGAAGGATTGAGGCAAATGGCATAAAATACTAAATAAAGGGTTTTATCCAGTGGCACTATGAGTGGTTTTACCTTCTGAAACCTCCAGTTCTAAATTGTCTTCCCTCTTCTGCATTTCCTGCCCATTGGTCTTCTGGCTTGTATATGCTGGTTCTGTTTGCTGGTCTTTCTGCCTGGAGAGGAGCCCCAGGTACTCTACCCTAAGTTCCTCCCTAAGTTTTTTTTTAATGGCTAGAAACCCTGAGACATGTCTTGGATGTCATAGGGTTTCTAGCCATTACAAAATAATAATACAATCCTTTTTCAAATCACTGGATGACTATCACAGCCTCCCTCACTTGCTTTTTCTTTTTTTCACTTGTTTTTTTCTTTTTCAGCTCGTGTAGCTGTGGCTCAAAGCAGTTCACTTAATCTCTTTGCAAATCGTGATGTGGAGCTAGAGCAGAGAGCCATGCTTCTCAAAAGATTGGCATTTGCTATTTTCAGCAGTGAAATTGACCAGTATCAGAAATATCTTCCAGATATACAAGGTAACTAGTAGAAAACTATTTTCTCTATCTTCCAAACTGTAGGTAGGACTTTTTGTTCCTTAGAAAATGTTTTCCCCAAGTTATAAGCTGGGGTGAAATATACCAAATGTAGGTTATGGAAAAGGTTGTAGAATTAGAAACTTGTTCTACTAAACAACAAAAATTATTATAACTAGTGTATAAAGGAAATCAAACACTGAGTTTGTAGGACTTGCCTGAACATGGCCTCTAGTTTATAGCTTGGGTCAAATTACCTAGGAATTTGTTTGAGAATGAGGTGTAAGACCATTTTGCTGTAGAAAGGCATGTTAATGGCTTTTTGTTGTGGATAAGGAATTCGAAACCTTCAAAGGAGAGGACCAGAAGGGAGGCAGAACCGGAAAATTTAAGCTAGAAATAACTGGGGATCTGGAGTTTGGGGCTAGGGTGGAGAATTGTGTAAAGTTTATGACAACCTTCGTCAAATGGGTTGGTGGCCTTCTGTGTCCCGAAGGATAGCAGGGCAGTCATCACCCTGTGCCGCCAAATAGCTGCCAAGTCTTGTGCTAGTGCTGCCCTCCTCAGCAGGGAGCGTGGGGACTGGGATGGGAGTGGCGGTTGTCATCTCTTTGGTGAGGTCATTTCTCTTTCTCAGAAGATACGTGATTCCTTCTTTTTTGACCCTTTCTAATTAGTGTACAGGATGCACACTCTTTGTCCTCTGATTTTTTTTTTTTTAAAGTTGACTAGATCATTGCTATTCAAAGTGTGGTCCATGGACTGGTATCAGTTTGCTAATCCATCCATGATAAGTACAGAAACCATAGAGCAGGCATTTTGAACCTTTATAGCAATTTGATAGAATCTGTTGAATCTAGTAACAAGAACATGGCATTTGTATTTTATATTTCTTTAATTTTTCTCTACCAGTTTGTTTTTATTTTATGAAAATATCCATCTGCAACAGATTGGAAACTTTTTTTAAAAAGATGATCTATCGCCATAGATATTCTGAGAAGTACTGGACTAGATTGTATAGAAAAGCTTATATAAAAATGAGTAATTATTTAGATGTTGAAAACCTGCTGCATTTCTTTCAGAGAGATTGGTTGAGAGTCTTCGCTTGCCCCAGGTGCCAACCCTTCACTCTCAAGTGTTCCTGTTTTTCAGAGTGTTACTTTTAAGAATGTCTCCACAACATCTTACCTCGCTCTGGCCCACCATGATTACAGAACTGGTGAGTGAATTTTAATTCAGTTAGGTAGTAAATCTAAATTATAAAACAATGTGACAAGCATCACCATGCTCACTGGGGAGAGACTCATCTTGGAAGAGAACTGAACTCTGGTTAAGCCTGTTACAGACAGATTTTACAGTGGAAAATAGAAAAAACAAGTCAGATTCCATCTCCATACAGCTTAAACTTTGAAACAGGCACCAGTCTCAGTAGTAGCCCCTTGTGAATCCTTACTTCATCTGATCTGGTTTAGTTCATTCTCTTCTACACCAAATGTTTAACTTTGTCGTGGGCTGCCAGGTGTGGTCCTTGCCTATAGCAGTAACTCAAGAGTGATTGGAGATGCTTGAGATGGATTTAGATGGCCTGACATAAGGCGCGTATCCCCCTTGAGGTGCAGTGCTTATCCCACAAAAGCTGCATCAGAGAGTCCTTGACAAGAGTTTGTAAACTCCCCAACAGTAAGACTTTCCTTAGTCCCACTACACTGTCTGTTCCCCTCCCAGACCATAGCCTGTCACCTGCATCTGAAGGTCTTGGGGAGATGGGAGAGAGATGAAAAAGGAAAGGGAAAGGATTCTATAACTATGAAAACCCAACATTTCTGGCTTGCCCACAAAGAAATTGGCCTTAATATTTTTTTTAATAACTGAAACTCTGTTCCATAATCACCAAATAGAAGCATACTTTCATCTCACCTCTGCCAAATTGGTAGCAAGGCTCTGTGCTAAATCTGCAGTTTTACTCTAAGAAACTAAGTATAAAGATCCTGAAGTTGTATACTAAAATTTGTATGTGGATTAATGAAAGTATAGCCTAAAGACAGCCTGAAAGAAGGATTAAATCAACGTTTAACATTTATTCCATGGTCTTCAGGTACAGGTATTTTTACTGATGGAGCAAGAACTCACTGCTGATGAAGATATTTCACGGTAATACGTAATTCATGTCAGTATGTGCTTGTCAGTGTTGAGTATCCTAAGCTCATTCAGAACATTATCAGTGGGAGAGTATAGACACTCTATTTGAATACTCTGTTTAGTCTGTTATTACCTAACTGATCGTATTGGGATACGTATAGTTTCAGGTATATTAGACTAGATTAAGCTTCACTATTTGTGGCCTTTGGTCTTTAGACACAAATTTAGTTTAAAGCAGTACTGTTTCAACTACATAAGTCACGTCAGTTCCAGTAGGTCAGATCTTGTTCCTGCAACGTGCAGCAAAACCTTTTATGCTGGTAACCTGCCACTAAGGTGTACAGATCTTCCAGAATGATCTCAATTTAACATGTTGTACTTAAAAAGTGTAATGTGCTATACTTCTTTTTAGTAAAGGCAGTTTACCAATGTATGACTAAATATAACTTTTATTTATGTAGGAATTTTTGTACAGATGGAGCTTATAAATTGAAAAGTTTCTTTAACATTGTGGCTTGACTGTATTTTACTCTTCTTTAGTGCCAGGTTTATAAAAGAGAGTCCCCTATACTAATAACTGTGTTTATTATTATAGAAAGATTTCCTTCCACTGTCTTTGCAGAAAGACACTGAGTAGTAGGGAGAGTTCTCTTGGTTTTACAGCTTAATATTTTTATATATTTTTTTTAGTATAACAAGTTATTCTCTATTTTTACTTTTTTTTTTTCATTTTAGGGCCCCACCCACAGCATATGGAGGTTCCCAGGCTAGGGGTTGAATCGGAGCTACAGCTGCCAGCCTACACCACAGCCACGACAACATCAGATCTGAGCTGAGTCTGAGACCTACACCACAGCTCACAGCAATGCCAGATCCTTAACCCACTGAGTGAACACAGAGACTGAACCTGCAACCTCATGGTTCCTAGTCAGATTCATTTCCGCTGTGCCACAATGGGAACTCCTATTTTTACATTCTTAAAATTTAAGGAACAAAAATTAACTTTTGATTTGAGAATAGTAAAAATGAATTTATTCATGACCTTACTTAGCAGTTACTGGTATATTTATCAGAATGATTATGCAAAATATTAGCTGGCACTTTGAGACTTTCTAGAAATTACTTGTTAGTAAGTGGGTACAACTGCTGACAGCATCATCTCCTGCTTCTAGGACTTCAGGCCCCTCTGTGGCCGGTCTGGAGACGACCTACACAGGAGGTAATGGCTTTTCTACTTCATATAACAGCCAGCGCTGGTTAAACCTCTATCTCTCTGCTTGCAAGTTTTTGGATTTGGCTTTGGCGTTACCCTCTGAAAATCTTCCTCAGTTTCAGATGTAAGTAAAAGTGAAGATATTAAATGGATATTTTTGAAACACATTCGCTTTGGTCAGTGACATCTAAGATAAAGTTTTTTGTGTGTAAGTTGAAGTATTCATAATTTTTATTAAAACGTAATTGTCTTGCTGGGGGGTGGGCACAGTCTGTGGAAGTTACTGGAAATGGTTGTTGTGGATAATGTGAAGACTGACAGAGCAGTCAGCAGATTGAGTGCCCACTAGATGCGAGGCAACAGGTGACAGGACTTAGCAACTTCAGATCTAGTGTGGGAGATGCAGTTAGACATGTGGATGTTCTGAGAGCTGGGAGCCCATGTGGCAGAGACCCTCCTAGCTCCACAGGTTAGGGCTGGCCCTCAGGGGAGTTTTAACCACCTTTAGGAGGCTGGAGTGGGCATGGTGTGTCTCAAGTGTTGAAAGATCAGTATTGCTGGAGCAGAATGTCGGGAGAAAGCACCTGTTGTGTAAGGACTTGTAAGCTGTATTAGAGAATTTGGAGTTGAACTCAGGACAGTGGGGAGTCACTGAAGCGTTTAAGGAATGAAATGATAGTATCAGTCTTGTATTTTAGAAATGTTACTCTAGCTGTGTAGCTTGGAGAAAGAACGGGAGGTGGGCAATACTGGAATCGATCTGGCTCTTCTTTCAGATGGTAGTGAATGGAATTAGAGAGGTGGCCAAGGGGAATGGAGAGAAACTCTAAACTCTCCTAAGTGCCTTGTTTGTAAGTGCTCAAAAATATTTAATTATGGTTTTTTATATTTAAATTTTTGTAACAATAGGCAAACTGATTATCAAAATGTAGCTAAGATAATTTGATAATTTATCCACATGATCAAATATATATTTATATAATGTATTTAACTGTGTTATATTATTCTTCCAAGAGGGAATATTCATAGGAAAAGAGTAATATATCAGAATCTTTGGTATTTGGATATTCTTAAATCTCTAAAAATTGCTGTTGCACAAACTTACTTTTCATTAAATTTAATGGTAAGAACTAGAATTTTTTTTTTAGATTAACTCCATTTCCTTTAATTTTTTTTTTTTTCATTTGAAAACTGTATACATCTGCTTCTTAATGAATTTCAGTGGCTGGGTATCTGCTAATCTGATGTTAACTCCTAAAGAAGTTCAGAAAAGGATACTAAGCAGAATCGTAGGCAAGTGGCCCCAAATTAGGTGCTTATGTTCACAAAGATGATAGTCTTCATGCTCTAGGAAGAATATTAAGTAATATGCTCATACTATTGGCTTTTTAACTCCATGATGAGAACCAAAATGTGTTTATCTTCTTGTCATTATAAAAGGGTTGAAAAATGCTATAATATTAACTACAGTTTTTTAAACTGTCTTTTAAAAAAATCTATAAGGTAATAAAAGATAACATGGAGAATTTAATAATTTTGGAAGAGTAATACCTTTTTAAGCATGATACATATTTCAAAAGTTTAAAATATATATGTTTTTGTTTGTTTTTGTCTTTTGACCTTTTAGGGCCGCACCTGCAGCATATGGAGGTTCCCAGGCTAGGGGTCTAATCAGAGCTGTTGCTGCTGGCCTACACCAGAGCCACAGCAATGCAGGATCCGAGCCGCTTCCATGACCTACACCACAGCCCACGGCAACGCCAGATCCTTAACCCACTGAGCAAGGCCAGGGATCAAACACACAACCTCATGGTTCCTAGTTGGATTTGGTTTTGCTGCGCCATGACGGGAACTCCAAAAGTTTAAAATATTTGATAGTTTAATTACACAGCATTTTTAGTCTCTCTGTGACTAAAAGATAACAACGTTTAAAAGGCAGCAGTGAGTTGGGGAAAGATATTTGCTATGTAAATGACCGAAGTCTAATTTGCTTACTATGTAAAGATGGCCAATCCAACAGAAAAATGACCTGAGAGAGCTAACAAATAGATCGTAGAAAAGGAATGGCTTGTAGAGAATTCCCATTAAGAACCCAACCTAGTATCCATGAGATGCAGTTCTATCTCTGGCCTCCCTCAATGGGTTAAGCATCTGGTGTTGCCATGAGTTGTGGTGTAGGTCGCAGACATGGCTGTATCTGTAGCCTGCAGCTGCAGCTCCAGTTTGACCCCTAGCCTGAGAAGCTCCTTTAAAAAAAAAAAAAAAGAAAGGAATGGCTTGTAAACGTAGGAAAAGGTGTTGTCATGCTCATAAGAGAAATTCCAATTAAAATTATTAGTAACTATCAGAATGGTAAAGATATAAAAGTATATTTCACTTTACCCCTAACAATAGAAACAGTCTTTATTTTTGTTTTTTTAAAAGCCATACCTGCAGCATATGGAAGCTAGGGGTCAAATTGGAGCTACAGCTACCAGCCTACACCACAGCCATAGCAATGAGGGGTCCAAGCCACATCTGTGACCTACACCACAGCTCAAGGCAGTGCCAGATCCTTAACCCCCTGAGCGAGGCCAGGGATCAAACCTATGTCTTCTTAAATACTGGTCGGGTTCTTAACCCACTCTGTCACAATGGGAACTCCCTAGACATTGTTATTCTTGTTGGAAGTGTACAGTGCTATGATAAACCTCTCCAGAAAGGTTTATATTTACCAAAATTCAAAATATACATTCTTTTTACACCAGTGATTCTACTCCATGGAAAGATTTATCCAACCTCTGTACTCAGATGGTGCAGAAAAGTCAACATTATGTAAGGGTGTCAGTTCTGCACTATTATTTGTAGTAGCAAGAAATTGGACAGTCTAGGGGACTGGTTAAATCATTACCTTCCAACACTGGAAGACAATGTAGCTGTTTAAAACGATGGTGTTTTGGAGTTCTCCTGTGGCGTAGTGGATTAAGGGTCTGACATTGTCTCTGCAGTAGCCCAGGTCATTGCTGTGGCATGGGTTTGATCCCTAGCCCGTGAACTTCCATATGCTGTGGGCATAGCCAAAAAAAAAAAAAAATGGTGTTTATGATCTTATCTCCAAGGTATGTAATAAAATAAGCACCAATTTTATTTATTAAAAGAGGAGGGGGTTGCTTGTATGAAAATGTTTTCTTTTATGCACAAACTCTGGATGGGTATATATGGGTATATAAGAGAAACTGGCAATAATGACAGAACCTGTCTTGGGCAGGAGACTACCTTTCTTTGATATGCCTTTTTACACCATTTGAATTTTTCCATAGATAGCTATTTATTAAATACAAAAAATAAAAATAAAATGGAAGTATGAAAGAAATCCTACTTAAATTTTTCTTAAGTCTGTTCAGTTCTTCACCCCCTTACTGTGTAGTTAGGAAACATCTGGCCAAATATATGTTGGAAATTTTTACCTATTAATGAATTGGCATAGAAACATTTGCTGAGTTACTTGCCTCGTGTTCATGAAAAAAATGGTGTTTGAGTACTTTGCAAGTTTACATGTTCATTTACTCATAACAATGCTGTGAGGTAGTTAATAATGTATTAGAAGGCTCACATTAAGAAACATGCCCAAGGTGCCAGGGTAATAGGTGGCACAGCTCAGATGTGCAGCTGTGTAGGTGGTGGGGCCATGAGGCATCGATTGTACATGGCCTCACCTTGCATGACACAAAGTGCATCTTGCTGATATTAACACTATTCTTCCATAGGTACCGATGGGCCTTTATTCCAGAAGCCTCAGATGATTCAGGTTTGGAAGTCAGAAGGCAGGGCATACATCAGCGAGAATTTAAACCTTACGTAGTACGACTCGCAAAACTTCTTCGGAAAAGGGCAAAGGTATTGCATTCCTTTTTAATTTATTTTTAAGTGTAAGAGGATAAAATTTGTAAAATATACTTATATGTTATGTACATCCTCCACTGCATCAGGTTAATTAATTACATACAAGTCTTTGCCCAAGAAAATGGTAATGAATTTCTTAGGCTCATCAGTAGGCCTTTGTTACAAATCTTTTGTCTTTTTTCCGCATTCAAAAAAAATCTCAAAAGTAAAGTATATAATTTGGATGTGCCCTGGGTTGTTTCACGGGTCCTAGTTTGCAATATGTGCTTTGAGTGCTCAGAAATTTTCCAGTCTTCTGGGGTCCCCTTTTCAGGCAGCAGCTTCTAAACCACAATACAGTCTTAGAAATGGAATGCAAAGAGGTGACTTAAAAGGAGATCGTTCTTGAAGGGCATGAGGAATTTGATTTAAAATCAAGACGTTTTTTTAGGGATGAATAAGTAAAAGAACAGAGAGGAAGATGAAAGTTGATTCCAGAATTCAGGACAGGACGTGGGTTCTTTCACTTTGCTATTGCAGGGTCTGCAGAAGTAATTGTGACAACAAATGCAGAAGCAGCATGATTATTTTTGACCCCAGGCACACGGACCTTCTGTCATTCCCACATGTCATTAGTGACCAGAGTTTTTGCAAGACCTCTCTCTTATGTAAGGTATAACATTATAGTTTTCTGCACAGAATTTGTTCCACAGAATAAAAAGTGTTTTGCCTGGAAAGTATTTTTCCCATCCAAAACACCTTAAACAACAAGGTCTTCATGGCCAGGCACAATTTTCACTGGAGCAAAGGCTATGAGTTCTCCTCTTTCCTTCCACAGGACAAGGAGGAGGACTTTAAGACAGTGATTTTGGAGGGATTGGAGATGGCCAAGCATCAGGTGAGGGTGGCTTTTTGATGCTTGTGATATGGCAGCGAAAGTTGCCACATCTGGACCAAATCTTGAGACACAAACCCAGGTCTGGATTTCAACAGTACAAGAGAGGTAAACAGCAAGGAAGTCTTTTTTCAAGTGTAGATTGTTGAAGTGAAAGGAGAAATCATTCAGAAGAAAAATGTTTGACTTTTTATTTCTTATTGAGGTTGTGATGTAGTTCTGATTAAGAAGAGCAGAAACACTAAACAAGTGCACTCTTCTTGGTCAAGAGCTTATTAGTAAAGGTTCTTTTTGAAAGGTATTTCCTTTTGTAAACAAAAGGTTACACCACAGATCTCTTACATTTCGAAATCAGCTGCGTACAGGGTTCAAGCTTATTACCACTTCAGATTTCTTTTCCGAGTAAACTCATCTCTGTTTACCTTTATTTACTGTTGAATTGCCCTTTGACTTAGGCACCTAAAGGTGGTGTGGTCAGCCAGTTAGTGGGATGGGGTAGCCAGTTCCAGGACTGTCATTAAAACCAGTGTTTTAATGAGGTAAGAAAAAGGAAGGTGGTTTTGTAACAAGAAATAAACCCATTGATTTTTTCTTTTTCCTCTCTTGGCCATAAAGAACTGGATGATCTTATTTGCTCCTAGAGTCTTCCGCTTTAAATCTATTTTCTTTTCTCAGGATTTTATTTTAAAATAAGTGAACCACACAAGAAACTAAGCTGGATTTTGCATCTGCTTTCTCTGCTAGAAAACTAGTGATATTAAAATATTAAATAAAATTTCTCAGCCAACATCTGATCTTAGAAGGCAAACTCCCATTTGTTAATGAATATGACATACTATAATTCTCCTTCCTAAGTCCCATTTGATTTTTCTCCTACCCAGTTGTTTTCGTTATCTTTTTTTTTCCTTCTTTTTGGGCTTTTTAGGGCCACTGTGGAGGTTCCCAGGCTAGCGGCTGAATCAGAGCTGTAGCTACTGGCCTACACCACAGCTCATGGCAACACGGGATCCTTAACCCACTGAGCATCAAACCTGCATCCTCACGATACTAGTCAGAATTGTTTCCGTTGAGCCACAACAGGAACTCCTGTTTTCATTATCTTTAACTGAAGTGCATGTTCGTTACTGACTCTGGTCCCCCCCACACACACCCCCGTTCAGACATCTTAGGAACTTTCTCCAGACAGACTGATGTCTGCAGCGACATGTGTATAGTTTAGTCGGCTTCTCAAACTAGCCTCCTAAGTATGTAAATGATTGTGTTTCTATTTAGTTGACATTTTCATTTGACTTCTCTACTGCAAGATAGATTGTATGGCCCATTGGATAAGTGAGGGTCCCTTCTGGATCTTGCCCACTGATGCAAATGGCAGAGCCCAGCTTTCCTTCTCATGAAGTTTAGCACAACACAAAATCAGATAGCATTTTCTCTCCTGAGGGTCCCTTTCCTTTCTCTGCTACTACTGTGATAGCAGCAGGGCCCATGGTCAATAATTACTATCTTGGGGCAAGTTTAAGCCATTTGGCTAATAGGAAGTTGATTTACTAATAATGAAATGTGTAAGGCCCTTTGTCCCCAATTTTGTAGTCACTTTAGGACCCAGTCCTAAAATTAGTGGGGGGTCCAGAAATCTGGGAGCTTTTTGAGTATATGCAAAGCACAACCTAAATGTTTGTATTTGACTTTTCCCTACCTGAAATCAATTCTAACTAAGCTTGCTTGTGCATTCTAGTTGGCAAATATTTCTACGTGTTAGACCCTCTGTACGATTAATAATGGCACAGAAGGCCAAGGTTTTAGTGAGTCTGCGATGGAGACTTCATGTCTTCATTTGTATTCCTTCCTTAACTCTGCTGGCAGATGTTTAAGTTTTCTCACGTACTGCAGCGCCTGTTCCTAACTGTCCCCTTTTTGTTTCCTGCAGAAAAATCCAGAGGAGGACACATCTGGGCGAGCACTGGGCTGGGAGCCGGGGCACCTGCTGCTCTCCGTGGGCACAGTGCGCAGCCTCGCACAGCTCCTGCCCTTCTTCAGTGTGCTCAGCCAAGTCTTCAACAGCAAGGTCACCAGCCGCTGTGCCGGACACTCAGGGAGCCCCGTCCTCTACTCAAACACCTTCCCTGGCAAGGACACAAAGCTGGAAAACCACAAACCGTTTTCCAGCAAAGCCAGGCAAAAAATAGAAGAGATGGTAGAAAAAGATTTTCTGGAAGGGGTGATAAAAACTTGAGCACCACAAGTGGTTCCATTTAGTGTAAATGTAATTATTTAAAACCAACAAACATTGCTCTGAGTTGTATAGTTTCTTTTTTTGTATGTAACAAAACACGTTTCAGGTTGTATTTAATTTAAATATTTGTAAATAAGAACAACTGTCTTGAATGTGGCCTGAATCAAGTTTAAATATTGTGGGCTCATATTGATTATGATGCCTAAGAGATCTATATATACGTATATAGTGCATTAGAGTCCATTGTTTTATTGTCATGAGTTGTCTTAAATCTGCCAAATACACACTGCACATTTTTTTCTATTGGTTTCAGGCTTGTTTAATTTAGATTGGCTGGGGATTCTTTTCTTTCCCTTATTAACCCCATTCTCACATTGCAATGGCACCACTTCTCTGTCAGAGGCCCGGTAATGTACCACAGCCAGTTTCTCCCACATACCTACTAAGAGGAGTAAATAGTAATGGAGCCTGGGCTGGGCATCCCTGTAAGTGTAGCATAAGCACCTCAAGCTCGGTGCAGAGCAGAGGTGTCCAGCCTACACATTCACACCTCCAATCCCTGGTGATGTTAATCAAAGAGGTAAGTCAGGAGTTCCCGTAGTGGCGCAGTGGTTAATGAATCCGACTAGGAACCATGAGGTTGCGGTTCGGTCCCTGCCTTGCTCAGTGGGTTAACGATCTGGCGTTGCCGTGAGCTGTAGTGTAGGTTGTAGACACGGCTCGGATCCCGCATTGCTGTGGCTCTGGCTTAGGCCGGGGGCTACAGCTCTGATTCGACCCCTAGCCTGGGAACCTCCATATGCCACAGGAGTGGCCCAAGAAATAGCTAAAAAAAAAAAAAGACAAAAAAAAAGAGGTAAGTCACCTAAGACTTTTTCTGAAGACTGCTCTGGAAAAACTAGCGAAGTCTTCTTTACCCTCCCTATTTGCATCAACGCTGGGGAATACTAGTGATGCACAATGACATTTTGGTGAGGTAACGACAATGGAAAAGACATCACAAGGAGTTGGCATTAAATAAAATTTAATTTTCTAGCAGCCTTTATGAATTTTTCCTTGCATATATTATAAAGTCAATGATTAAATCATATAGTTGAGCTTCAGAATTTTACATTAGTGAGACTGATAGCAGAGGTAAATTTCATTTTAAAAAACTGAATTTAACAAGTATAGTATTTTTACCTGTTTCTAAAGAATTTAGTAGTGTTTAAGATAAATAATCATATCTAGAAACAGGCTAGTAAAGTGCACCATAAATATTATGATTATAAATGTCTTTGAACCTATCATAACAATGGCAGTACTATTCTATGAAAACTTTTAAAAAATTAAAAAATCCAGTTTCTCAAGAATATAAAACAATGTCCTTAGAAACCTGGCTGAGGTCTTTCTCCGACTCCTCCGGCCTGCTGAAATACTGCCAAGCTCACTTCATATGCAAGGCTGTCCGCATTTTCCTGTGAAGCACATGAAAGGATATTACATGAGAAAGACAGCAGCCAGCAGGTTACTTGCAACTTGGGAAGTGGGGGAGCTTTCTGATTCTGTTTCACTAACGTGTTCAAACAAGAATGTTTTTTCCCTTTCAGTAACAAATTACAAGACCCTGAGATAAAAGGAAAACAAGTTACATTCTTCTAAATCAGGTAAGTTCCCAGTGAACTAACTTTAGAATCTGATTTGATTATCATGCTAATTTAATAAAACTTAGTTCTTAAGGGGAAGAAGGCCACATTAGCCTAGAAGTTTGTCATTCTAAGGCCCAGTTATCCTCTCATCCACCAGGGATGTTTGTTCACTATATTCTGGAATGGCCTAAGTTTCTGCAAAAAGGCTGCCAGCTACTGTATAAATTAATTGTGATTAATTAATTGTAAATACCTCCTTCTGAGTCCTTGGTCACCACACTCTAACTTTGTCTCAGCCGAGCAAACTCTTTTATCAAGGGTTTAAGGCAATAGACATGAGTGAGTGAAGAAACAAATACAAAGTTTTATTTAAAAAGAGTATTTTGGGAGTTCCCATCGTGACTCAGAGGAAATGAATCTGACTAGCATCCATGAGGATGTGGGTTCAATCCCTGGCCTTGCTCAGTGGGTTAAGGATCCAGCGTTGCCGTGAGCTGTGGTGTAGGTTGCAGATGTTGCTCGGATCCTGCATGGCTATTGCCGTAGCTTCAATTCAAACCCTAGCCTGGGAACCTCCGTACGCCATGGGTGCAGCCTTAAAAAGGAAAAAAAAAAAAAAAGCAATATTTTGAAAAACAAATTGAGAGTCCAAAGATGAAATGCAAGCAGCATGGATGATGGTGCCACCTGATTTAGAAATGGGCCTCAAAGCTGGTTGTTTTCATAAAGCAACAGGATTATGTTTTTAAAGGAAAAAAAAAATACAATCCTCTTGAGAATGCATATGCATCCTGAACAAGTGTAAAACTAAGTATTTATTAGTTATTCGCACAACAGTCAGAAATCTGACACTTTCAGAAAATCTAGAATAAATAAAAAGAAAAACATTTGGGGAATTTTGTTTAGCTACAGAACTGATGAAAAGAAATAAGAACTTTAGGTTTGTCAAATGAGAACTTTCTTCCTCTTTCAGTAACAAATTACAAGAGCCTTAGATAATTGGAAAACAAGTCACATTCTCCATAAATGTCAGACATTGAAGATTCCAGCACCATTAAAGTGGTTTTCTCTCCTGCTGCACCCTCCCCTTCCCCTCCTCTCAATGCACATCCCTTCACTAGACCTGTCCCTGCTTACCTGCGAGTCGGCTTCTGCATAAACTCGGACCACGTCTTCCGTACCCGAGGGCCGTACAAAAGCTCGGGAAAGCTTGTACTTCTTTACCAGGTCATTGATCGCTTCCTGGAGTCCTGGAGGTTTAACTACTTGTCTTTCAGCATCTGTGGTGCTAATTACTTGCCTGTCTGCAACCTACACAACAGGCATTTGTTACATCACACTGTTACTACATCACACTCTGTTCAGAAGCTTAAAACCCCTTCAACCTAATTTCCACCAAAAGAGCATGGCCATTTCAATAGGAACAGACCTACATTTCAGCTTATTGTCCCACAAAGTACAGCACAGGGATGGATTTCCACAGAGTGTCTTATCGACCCCATTTAAATATGGCCATAATTACTGTATGACTTAGTCACTGATCAAATAATCATAAGTATTTAAGAAGAGGATCACAATAAGAATCTCCTGAAAGAAAACTAATCCAAGGAGTTCTCGTTGTACTCAGTGAGTTAAGGACCTGATGTTGTCTCCATGAGGATATGGGTTCGATCCCTGGTGTTGCCCAGTAGATTAAGGATCTGGCATTGCCACAGCCGCTGTGTAGGTTGCAGATGTGGCTCCAGTCCAGCGTTGCTGTGGCACAGCCACAGCTGCAGCTCCGATTCAACCCTTAGCCTGGGAACTTACATATTCTGCAGGTGTAGACATAAAAAGACAACGATGAAGAAAAAAACTACTCTGAACAATCATCGGCCCTTTCTGTGAACTCTGGCTTTAATATCTATCTTTCAAAAGTTCTGTTGGTGAATGTATAACCTGGTATAAATATGTACAGATATCAATCAGCAATTTATCTGATATGCCTTTAAAAAATTCTCTCCTTTTCAGCCCACAGATTCTACTTCTCGGAATCTAGCGTCTGGACATACTCTGAAAACCAAGAGTAATGCAGAGGAAATATTTTCACATGAAACAACAAGTGGTCCAGGATTTGCTTCAAAATAATATGGAGGAGGTAGAGGACACTAGTTGAAATCTGTTAAAGCTAGGTACAGAGGAAATCCTTATTTTGCTCTCTCTCTGTTTTTAAGTTTTTATAATCTTTTAAAGTGAGACATTTATAATAAAGTTGCAAACCATTGGAAACCAAATACTTCTCAATGACAACAGTATGGTTAAGAGCTATTCTGTATTTTTTTACTATACTGTATTTTTTTTACTATGTGATCTAGCAATCCCACTTGTGGGAATATATCTAGACAAAGCTATAATTCAAAAAGATACATGTACCCCAAAGTTCAGAGCAGCACTATTTACAATAGCCAAGACATAGAAACAACCTAAAATGTCCATCAGCAGCTGAATGGATTAAGGAGATGTGCATATAGATAGATACATATGCACCCACACACATGTACATACACCCAAGTATGTGTGTGTGTGACCCAGTCTCATATACACACACAAAAAGGAGTACTACTGAGCCATAAAAAAGAATGAAATAATGCCATTCCCTGCAACAAGGACATAACTAGAGATCATCATACTAAGTGAAATAAAGACAAATACCATATGATAATCATTTATGTTTGGAATCTAAACTATGGCACAAATGAACCTAGCTATAAAATAGAAACAGACTCAGTTATAGAGAACAGACTTGTGGCTGCCAAGGGGAAGGGGGAGGGAGTGGGATGGACTTGAAGTTGGGCTTAGTAGATGCAAACCTCATTTAGGATGGATAAGCAATGAGGTCCTACTGCAGAGCACAAGGAACTGCATCCAATTTTTTCTTGGGCATAGACTATGATAGAATATAATAGAAGAAAAGGAGTGTGTGTATGAATGACTGGGTCAATTTGCTGTACAGCAGAAATTGGCACAGCACTGTAAAAATACACTGTAATAAGAAAAAAATTAAGCTGTTCTGTAATTTTTAAAGATATGAGAAAATGGTCTTTTCTATGCAGTATGTATGTATAGCAGGAAATTGCCTTACTTAATTTTCAAAGAAGTAATTTTAAAATCTCACTCCCACCTTAACCTTCAGCTGTCTGTTTGGAAGATCCATATAGAGAGCATCCCACTGCTGTATAGTCAAGCCCTTCAGAGCCAAGATTGCCTCAATCACCAGCATGTCAGAAATTGCATCACCAGTTGCCTGCAAGATATGGGATACAATATAAACAGAGCTTAGGTATGAATGCTTTCTGTCCTAGAAACCAATCAAGGTGTGCTGGCTGCCCCTAACTCCTGACTGGTTTGGGGAAAAATGAGGAAAAGAGATCTACAGGAGAAAATAAAAGGACACAGAAAACTGAAACCTGCTTGCCCTTAATCTTCCAGCTTATCTATCTGTAAAGTCACATCAGACTGGATAACTCAAGGCACTCTATGACTCAAAACTGTATGTATGGAATTCCCATCGTGGCTCAGCGGTAACCAGACTAGTATCCACGAGGACACAGGTACAATCCTTGGCGCCACTCAATGGGTTAAGGATCGGGGGGTACTGTGAACTGTGGTATAGATCCCAGAGGCGGCTCAGATCTGGTGTTGGCTGTGGCGCAGGATGGCAGCTGCAGCTCCAATTCGACCCCTAGCCTGGGAACTTCTACATGCTGTAGGTGTGGCCCCTAAAAAGACCAAAAAAAAAAAAAAAACCTACTTATAACTAGCTCCCTTTCGAGATAGTAGATTATGCTGGTATCTTGACAGAAAGCATCATTCATGGTAAATTGGAGAAATAGGAGGAATAGGAATGTGTGTGATAAGACACACATTCAGTTGGATCCATACTCTGCTACTGAGTAGCTCTAAGCCTTTGTTTCATTTACAAAATAGGAATTCCGGTGACCTTCTTCTTGTGTATTTGCACGAGGCATGTAAAGTGCCCAGTGTGTGGGAGACCCTCAGGTTTAGTTCTGTTGCTTTCACTGAAAGCTTTACTTTCATTGCCATATTCACCACTCCAAACCCAATCTGACCCCTTATATCAGAGATAATTTTTCCTGAATTCCCTTGAGAAGGCTGGTTTTAAAAAATACATTGAGCCTTACAGATTTACTTGGTCGCTGAATCTGTTACTCCAGGTATAAGCTACGTATTACTTGAAAATCTGAAGCACAAAACTGTTCCGTCACTGCACTTTAGTGTAAGTCTCAGTAACTGTTACAAGGAGCCTGCCACCACTTACTTCTCCACTTTGATTTTTTTATACAGCACATTATTCTGTCCACCTTCTGAATAATGAAAAAGTAACCAAACACCCACCACCCCATCAGTTCTGACCTGATTAAACAGGTCTATCACATTTTCAAGCATCTTAGCAGCTTTCCCTTTCTTATCTTCCAGTTCTTTTGCTAGTTGTCTTATCTTTGTTTCAGCAGCTTTACTAAACAGTACCTACAAAAGAAAGCATAAAATCAGAAAACACTATGCATGCCCCAGTCATAAGTACTATCTTAAACTACTTTTGAAACTTCAGTGAGTTTGGGGGGAAAATGGCAGCTTTCGAATGTTTGAAATTAATGTAAGATCAAATCAGAAACCAGAAGATACTGCGAGGGGGGAAACAAAGTTCCTTTATGAATTACAAAACTGGTGAATGCACGTGCTGAGTTTAAATGTTGCCCTGAGCCAGCTAGACCACTTCTGGGCAACCAGGTTCCTAAAGCCTTACTTGTATCCATTTTACTCTGAAGAACATAATTCATTGCAACTAGTAGAGTTTTCTTGTCCTAAATTTGTGAGGACATAAGCTAGGCAAAAGTACAAAAGAGGCTAATCATGTATATCACATTAGGACAAATAGTGCCATGGACATTTAATAGAACACACATGTTCCTCGACTGCCTTGCCCATGACTTTAGTGCCTTTGGAGACCAAATATTAAAGAATAGAGCATGCTATATTCAGCCACTTGATGAAATACATATTGGTCAACTAAAGTGCAAGCTGCTCACTTGTTTTGTGGGACACAGCCATTCCCATTCATTTACCCTCCACCAGCAGATCTGAGCAGATGTGACACAGACACCATGGCCTGTGAAGACTAAGATATTTACTACCTGCCCTTTAAGATCACTTACAACCCCTGCATTAGATCACTCAAGTGCTATTTTAATTGTATTTTCTAAGAACTTCTTATATTCGTGGCCTCTACAAGCCAATTCTGAATTAAATGAAAATGATTGGACCTAGGTAACATTTTCCATCAGCTACTTCAAATCCATTTATGAAATGAGGCTAGGTATAAAAATATTTAATAAAGACAAATTATGAACTTTATGAATATATTAAAACCTATATACATTAAATAGTAATTTTATGTGAATTGTATCAAACTTTTTCAAACATTCTATTAAGAGCCATAAAAAATTTTATATGCCTATTGCTAATTAAACTCATTTCTAGTTGCTCATAATTTAATTCTCGACCTAACACTTTCCAATTCACCACAGCTAGGAAAATATTTTAAGTTGAAGGAAAATATTTTAAATGATGTACAGGCCACCTGTTTGTAGGAAAATTAAGAACTACATATTTTTAAAGAAACCATATAATAGGAACAAATTAGTTGTATCTCATTACACACAAAGAAAGATCATTACAGTCTAAAAAAAAGCAAAAGTTTCATGGAACCAGTTAGATATATTAACTAAATCTTATTCTATCACCATCTCAATCATTTCAGCAAAGTGGATGGAGCATTACCTATTACCACCATCACAAAAAGTGCCAGCAAAAGCGAGACATAATTTAGGAGAACTTACTGTGCCATGCCCATTTGCCTCAAAATAAACTCCAAGGTCAAACTCTTGAGCCTTGTGGTGCAAATGTTTCACACCAGTTTTAGTACAATAGACAGGTACCTGTAACACAATATTTAAACAAAGACAACAGCCGTTTTTCAATCAGCAAATACTCTCTGTGCACCTATGATCCCAGGGACACAAGAGGAAAAAAAAAACCTCCTGGTGAGGAAGACAACTAAGCAATAAAAACACAAAGCAGAAGTGTCACTGTGGGGGAGTGACAGCACCAAAACAGCACAAGGCTGAGGGTCCCTTATAATGAAAGATTACAAATGTGTGTGACATGATCCAATTATTTTAGACAGCTCAGTTTAGCTACAGTGTGGAGAATGGCTCAGGGCAGGGGTCTGCAAGCTTTTACTCTAAAGAGCCAGATAACCATTATTTTAGGCTTTGCAGGCCTTTTGATCTCTATCACAACTGCAAGATTCCACCAATGCAGTCTGAAGGCAGCCACAACCACATGGAAACAATCATGGCTGCATGTCAATAAAGCTTGATTTGCAAATAGCTGCCAAGCTGGGTGTGGCCTTCAAGCCACAGTATGCTATATAAGCCCTGGCTCATAAATTAAGGTGGTTTCAGGGCTAATCCCAGTACGAAGTGACAGTGGTTGGAGTAGCACAGTGGCAGCCGGCCTTGGGTGGATCTGAGAGGAAAGCAATGGCTAAGTCAAGACTGAGAGCAGCCAAAGTGAGAAGAGGGCAGGCCCAAATCGGCCTGGCCCTCGACAGGGTTGAGGAGAGCTCGAGGATGGCTAGGGCTAAAGATACTGCATCGGGAAGAGAATGTGTGGAGAAAGGGACCGTCACTTGATACTCAGTTTCTTCAATGGGGTATCTTACTATAAGAAATTTTTAAGGCAGAAGTTAAGAAAAATACTAAAACAATAAACCAAACACAAAAACCCTGCAAACAGCAGGCAACTGAGAGTCCCATGAGTGAGTTTAGTGTGATGTATTTAAATCAGGGCACAAACCAGCTGCCTCCCAGCGTGTTTCATTTGGCATCCCCACTATTTCTTTTAAATTCCGAATCAGCTGCCAAGACTTAAAAAGTAGGAAATTCACATGAAAATTCTCTTGAAGAAGCTGACTAAAAGTGACAGCAGTGGACTGGGCACACCATGCCTGGTCCTTGTCCACCTGCTGTGCTCATTCATGGAACCTAAAGTACCAACCAGATCATAAAGAAATCGGACTTCACCATTCCTGCTTGAAAAGAATGGAAAGGCAACAAAAATCAGTGAAATGTAGGAATGTGGAAAGGGCCACAAATGTTGGCAAAAAATACCCCAGCCAGGGAGAAAAAGAGTAAAGGCAAACAGACCCGATTTTGGCCACCCATCCTCTAACTCTTAAAGCAGGTAGTGTGATACAAAAGATGATCACCTGGGATGTCGGGGAAACAATGAGAAATAAAATCTACCAACCCAGAAAATGTCTCCACAGGAGAGCAGGGAAGCAGTTTTCTTAGTGAACAGGCATCAAGCCAGACAGTGCTGCACAGAGACAACCTGCTGAGAGAAAGCAAACTGCCCAGGCAGAGAGCAGGCCCACCTCTCGCAGAGCCGAGGACAACCAGCGACCAAGGGTTCTCCTCCAGCAATGAGACTCTTTGGGCTCCTCTGAGCCTGAATATGTCCTGTCCTTGTCCGTGTCTCCAAGGGCCCAATTTTGTCAAGAATCCTGCTACCAGTCTAGCCAGGATCTCCCACCTCCAGGCCTGTGTTTTGGCAAAAGTCCTGTTAGGCTGGTCTAGCCAGACTCCTCCCTGACCCCTGGTATTCCTCTGACTCTCAATCCACTGTCCATCTTCCCCCACATCTTACGCTTCTGCTACCAAACCCCCGCTTTTTCTTGTACTACGAGTTGAGCCACACCCACGTCCACCCCCACGACAAGACTGAGGCAGTGTATCTATTGAACAGACTTCATGGTACCATCTGCCACACACAGTCTGTCCTTCATCCACCTGATCATCAGTGGGATGGCCACTGGTATTAGCTAACTGCCCCCCCTCAAGGACCCATACGACTCATCTCTCTGACAAGTGCACAGGGCTCTGGCTTGAAGAAAGAGAAACTCTCAGGAAGCGGATGGGATGCTCTCTTCCTCAGTGCGTATTATTTCCAGGAGGTGATTCCAAGCCCTGTGAAAACACTCCTGAACTGTCAAACTGGCTTATTCTGCTGTTACAAAGATGGACGTTCATTACAAAAGACCAAAGAACAACTTAAATTCTTTTCTGATTTTTGATTTCCATTTACCCTTAAGTAGACAACAGCTTGCTTCAGGCACTACAACCCATAAAGTTTAGGAGGGTGTAATTTCCTCACAGGGATATCTTACAATAGAAGATAATAAGCTACCAGGAAACGGAAATGGCTCAATACCTTCATAACTTCTTCCAGATACCGTGTTGAACTTCCATTTGCATATGCAGTTTGCACAACACCAACAGTCAAACTTTCTCCAATCTAGACAAAAACAATAATAATTACCTTGCCATCCAGTAAAGACCCTACAAAAGCAAACGCAGAATGAGAGTTCTAAAGGATGAGAAGATTATCAGCCAGTTAGTTTAGCTGTGCCTTACATAACTCACCGAAAATTTACGTCTGCCAGAAAAAAAGTTAAAATACTTTTCAGCATTACTGAGAGCAATTCTACCAGAATCCTTTTGTTTTAAAATCACCTGATTTAGTTTATACTGGTCCATGAGGATTCATCCTTAATGTTGCATATTCTGCGGGTATAGACAAATGTGGAGGACACGTTCCCATCCATATGGCATCAAACAGTCTTTTCAGTCCTAAAAAATCCTCTGTGCTCCATTTATTCATCCCTCAGTGTCCACTTCCTCCCTCCCCTTGCAATCACTGATCTTTCAACTGTCTCTAGAGTTTCTGTGAGTTTTTGTGTTGCAGGTTGTCATATAATTGGACTCATACTACAATACACAGCCTTTCCAGACTGTCACTTCATAATATACATTCACTTTTCCTCCATGTCTTTCCATGGCTTGATGGTTCATTTCCTTTTACTGCTGAAAAATATTCCATGGTCTCCATGTACCACCATTTATTTGCCTATGAAAGACATCTTGGTTGCAAAGCTATCTTTTTTCTTACCCCTACAGGATAAGAAATGTTCATTATCTCGAATGCTGGTGCATGACCAGTAACAAGCTTCATTAGGAGACAGAGGGAAACCACATACTGAGGTGGATTTCTGGGCAGGTTTAAAACCCTTAAGTGTTGACAGCGTAATTGTTTTTTTGTTTTTTGTCTTTTGTCTCTAGGCATATGGAGGTTCCCAGGCTAGCGGTCCAATCAGAACTGTAGCCACCAGCCTACACCATAGCCATAGCAATGCCAGATCCGAGCCATGTCTGTGACCTACACCACAGCTCATGGCAATGCCTTGTATGATGCCATAAGGATGGGAACATGTCCTTCCACATTCATCTACACCTGTAGAATATGCAACACTAAGGGTGAATCTTCATATAAATTATGGACTACACACAAGATAGTGTGGCTACCTTGTCTCCTTAACCCACTGAGCGAGGCCAGGGATTGAACCTAAAACATTATGGTTCCTAATCAGATTGTTTCTGCTGTGCCACGTCGGGAACTCTGGCAGATAATTATTCATAAAGTCATTCATGTATGTAGGGCTTTCCTTTTACTTAACAATTTTCACTTAACTATTCTTATGAAGTTGAATCAGTCTTTTGCCTGTAAAATTAAATGAAAAACAGAGACCGTTTTTAAAGATACTGTGGCTTCTTGATCGCTTTAGTTTTTTAATAAAAGAATACACTGAAATCTTAAAGTATACATTTCCCAGATAAAATAGGTATCATCATACTTTATACTTAGAGCTAGCCTGAGATTTCCAAAAGAGTGAAACAAAATAAATCTATCATGGAGCTTATCACAATCACAGTAAATAAATTCCTCAAAGGATTAGATTTTTCTGTTTAAACTTGAGGCTCTGGGGAATGACGTTCATGGAAATCTCATTAAAATGCCAGGTGTGAAGAAACTAAAACTTGAGAAAGCTTCCAATCACAAAACTTCGCCAATGTGAAAAAGCAAAGGGCACTCCCTCAGGTTCCAAAACCAAAGCCCCAACGCTGAAATGATCGGAATGACCTTTTTTTTTTTTTTTTGGCCGCAAATGAAAGGAACTTCCCATGAGTTATGGCTTTGAGATGTTCATGTGACTGCCTGACACAGAACAACCTCACCAAATGAGTCTGGCTTTAAAGGGCGGCCAGCCACCCCACTGTACCTCCAACAGGAGCTCTTTAAGGAAGCTGCTAATTAGTGTGGCGATCTTGTCTCCATCTATAAGACGAAAGTGGCCATCGGCATCACAGTAGTAGTAAATTATTCTGTCTGCATCTCCATCAAAGGAACAGCATCTTTCATTGGCCTTCATCTCAATTCCTAGCACACAAAATGCCATTTCAGTCTAAGGAATGGGAATAAAACTTGACATGAGAAGTTTTTGGTTTTTCTCTTACACCAGTTACAAGGGACAATGTTTTCAGTTCAGTATTCATCATAACTGGCCTTCTGTGTTACACAGAACCAGGTCCACTATGACCTGGCAAGAGGTATTTAAAATTATCCCTCCAAATAAAAACTAATGTCTTAACTTTTAAACGTGTATACAGGTTTACTGGTATTTTTCAGCTGGTATCTACCTTTTTTATCAGTATCTTTCACAGCTAAGTGAAAAAGGAATTTTCATAACCTAAGCCAAAACCCAACATGATACTAAAATAAAATTCCATCTTATCAGCCAGTGGTTTGGCAATACAGGCTCCCACAGTTTTGTAAGCTACAGGTGTTTCTGAATACAGTTCCCCTAGGACCACATCCTTTACATATAAAAAATAATTGGCAAGAGATGAGGTTATATGCTTTGATTTAATTCTGAGAAAGGTGATTTTTATGTGGTCACAGCATCAATAACAAACACTGGTAATTAAGGGCAAAGAATTATAACCCATGAGAGATCAATGGCTTGTGTAATCTGCCTAAAGTTACTGAAAACTCAGCAACTGGCACATCAAATTAGATGTGGCTCTTCTGCCAGGACAGGAGTAGAGGGACCAACCCAAGAAGTGAAAGGCTTGTGTCTGGAATGTGACTATTGTGACTGTGAGGTGGGCTGTGGGGCACAGCACAAGATGCAGGAATCAGAAATGGAGGCCATCCTATAGGGCAGGAGAAAGAACAAGATCAAATCCAGTGAATGGCTAAGCAGGCAACCCTGAGCTAGATTGTCAGCAGAGGTCAAAACAAGCCATTCAGTGAAAAGGAGCTCAAACTGGCTGATTAGGCTGAAACACTTCCTACAGTGAGGCAGGACATGAATGAGAGGGGCAAGCGGGGAGGTGTATGGCGCCCTGTGGGGGAATGTCCTAGCCGAAGGGGGTGGGCCACCCCACTGCAGCCCATTAATGAGGCCTCGTGAGAATGGGCGTTTTCTTGTCTTTTGTCTTTTTAGGGCGGCACCTGCAGCATATGGAGGTTCCCAGGCTAGGAGTCTAATCAGAGCTGTAGCTGCCAGCCTACGTATGCCACAGCAACGCCAAATCCAAGCCAATCTGCGACCTATACCACAGCTCACGGCAACGCCAGATCCTTAACCCACTGAGTGAGGCCAGGGATTGAACCTGCAACCTCGTGGTTCCTAGTTGGATTCATTTCCACTGTGCCATGATGGGAATTCCAGAATGGACATTTTCTAATTTCCATAAAGAGAAGCCAGAGATCCCAGGATTTCAGTGAAATCATAGAATTTTTAAATGGTGGCAACTAATGCAATTAAACTTAGAGACACACACACACACACACACACAGTAGACCACACAATACACCTGCAAGCCAGGTCTGGCCCAAAGGCTAACAAGTTGGGATCCGTAATGGAACTTAAATATGAAACAACTCTTACTACAACAACTATGAGAAGAACAGTCTCCCCCGTAACACACCAGCTGTGGAAGTCATGGATTTTGCTATGGTAACTAAGCAGAGTTGTATTCCATTATGTGTCTAATTCAGATACAGTGAAAAACAGAGCTACTTACTAGTGCTATCCTTTTTTTCTTTTCTTTCTTTGCTGCCCTGCCTCATATGGAGTTTTTGAGCCAGGGAGCAGAGAGGAGCCACAGTTGTGGCAACATCAGATATTTAACCCACTGAGCAAGGCCAGGGATAGAACCTGTGTCCCAGTGCTACAGAGACACCGCTGATTCTGTTGCACCAGAGCAGGAACTCCACTAGTGCTATCCCTTTGATAAGCGATTCTCAGAGCATGGTCCCCAGATCAGCACCATCAACAAGGCCTGGGCATGTGCTAGAAATGTGAATTCCTATCTAAGTCCTACCTCAGGCCTATAGAATCAGAAACTCTGGGGTAGAGCCCAGGAATCTGTCAGCTAACCATCCCTTCAGCCAATCTGATGCCTCCTAAAGCTCAAGAACCACTGCTAAAATTCCACTTGGATTTTGCGTCTTCCACCTGATGTCCTACACCCTGAGAGGACTCACATGACTTGCAGGCTGGGAACAGACATGTTTTGTGCAGTGCTCACAGAGTCTAACGATGGCAGAGCCAGGATGAGCTGCATGGCTCTTAAGTCACTTGACCACCTCTGTCCGTAAATGAAATGTGTTTTTAGAACTCTGTGAAACCAGTATTTCACATACCTTCTGGAGGTTTCTGATGACTTTTCACAAAGTCGGCCCCACAGAAATGATTAAGTTTCCCTTTGGTCCCATCATTAAATAGCTGAACTGACAGCCCCTGGGGCAAGTAGTGTTTCATTTCTTTTAGCTTCAGGGCCCCTATGCCGTTTGCACAGTCAACCTTCAGTGTTCTGTGGTCATCTCCACTGCAGGAGGCCTGAAATGGAAAACACACATGGAGGAAAAATTCAAAGTTAAAAGTAAAAGTGAAGCATAAAGCATATATATACATACGCATAGGTAGACATCCTCCATTATTTCAGTTAACTTGTCTATTCTGACCCAGGAAACAAAAGAGTGCTCACATTCAGATGAAAACTGGTTTACACCAAAGTAAAGTTTGAAAATGCCTTTGTTTGGACACAAACACTAAACATTTTCACTGACTGAATAAATTATGGAAATGGAACTTAGAATGTTGCCTCAATTAAGCAAGGTCTCTTAAAATATTATCAGATTCTGCATTACACGACAGTTCTTCAAATGTGGGAATGAATGAGCGGTAAGAACACTGTTCATTCCCTCTTCATAGCCTGTGACAGCACCGGGCATATTTGCCTTTTTTCTTCACAGTCTCCCCTCCTACCCAACCTCATCCCAGAATCTAAGTTCTATGAGAATGAGGCCTTGGACTGGGTTAACTGTGTCTGACAATAACATACACTCAATATTAGCTGATGAAACACATTATACTCCTCAAATCTTGTTCAGGTTTATGAAGCTAATATACACACTGAAGAAAAGCTTTCTGGATGGCAGACGCCTCAAGTATGAGGCCAGCAGCAAGTGCAATAATTCTCTGAGCAAATTCCTTTGAAGGAACACTTATGATGATCGCGGATGCACCGCGGTCTCCCCCAGCCATTTCAGAACATGCCACACTCCTTGCCAAGCAAACGCCCACAACAGCGTTAGCAGGATGCAAGGGTGAGATCTTGCAGAGCCCTAAAAGGAAAAGGGAGATGGGCAGTGTTTTGGGAAAAGGAGAAGGGGTAACAAATTATCTAATTAAAATAAATTGTTCTCCTGATGTTATCTGAGTCATGTGCTCAAACTCTAACCACACTGGAAAGACTTTCACCTGTTTGCTAAGTTCCACAAAGGCTGTGGAGAGCTTGTGGTAGTAGCCATCTATGGTCGCCTCTCCATACTGGCCACCGGTGTTTCGACAGCACACCATGTAGTGAAGCTGCGGCGTCGTCAACAAGCCGTAGTCTGTCACAGAAACACAAAGAACAACTTACCACACTTGCGAATAAAAACAAGACTCCTAGCGCGTGAATTTCAGGGTGACAAATCCTCTTCAAAAAAAGACAGAAAACACAAGAAACGCTAACTTTTAGGCGCTCCAGAAATAGGTATATACATCCATGAAATCGTGGTAACTTTCATGTCACAGGGTGATATTACAGTAAGAAATGTAATTTTGGTCTCTGTCCCCATTTCTGGCAGAGGCTCTAAACCCTTGGAATTTCCTTAACAATAAAGGTGTTTTTGCTATGTTAACAAGGTGGCTTTTGGACAGCCCTTAGAAACCTGAGGATGGGAGTGGCTGCCAGGGAACCAACCAGGTGATTAGAGAATGGAAACTTTCAGCGCCCTCCCATTCTTCTCCCCAACTCCAAGGAGGGGTTAGGGGTAGGGCTAGAGGAGGAGTTCAAACACCAGTGGCCAACGATCTAATCAATTGCACCCATGTAATGAGGCCTCCAGGAAAAGCCAAAAGGATGGCGGTCCAGGTTGGTGAGCAAGTGGAGACTGGTGTGCCCAGATAGCACTGATGCTCCACGCCCCTTCCCGCAGAAATCTCTGCCATCTGCCTGCTTCTGGCTCATCTTGCCGTGGGCAGCTTGATATGGGACCTCAGTTCCCAGACCAGGGCTCAAACCCAGGCCACAGCAGTGAAAGTGCCTAACCATGAGGCCACAAGGGAACTCCCTAAACTGATAATCTAGTAAGTAAAATGTTCCCTTGAATTCTAACTATCGAAGCAAATTAACTGACCCCCAGGGAGAGAGCTGTCAGAAACCCAGGTAACTGGCATCTGAAAGCCTAGCCAGGGATGGGGTGTTGTGGCTCTTAGCCCTTCACCTGAACCGTGCCAGAATTAACTGGTTGTAGAAAAGACACATATTAGACACATACTCAATTCTAAAAGAAAGAACTAGTACTGACAGCAAAACCCAATCTTTTAGTATAGACTGGTCACAATGTAAAAATAGAGCAATGTAGGAAAGTCATCATTGACTTCTATTTCCAGTAACATTACAAACTACATGATTGAGATGAACCCTCCTCCTGAAAATAATCCAGAAATGCTAAATAGGAGAAAAACCTCTTTTTAAAAAGAACTGCAGTACCAATGTTATAAAGGAATTTGACCAAAATCTATGTGAAGCAAGGACTCTAGAATATGGGCTGAGGGAAGCCGGTTTTGCTCTGAGGGCTTTCCTCTAAACCAGAAGTGGAGCTGTGGTTCTCAGTGCACAAAGTCCACATGGCTGGTCTGAGATGTGTAACCCGGGAGAACAGGCCCTCAGGAAGTGAAGCCTAAAGGACTACTCTTCAGCACAGGGGAAAGCCAGAAGGAGTCAGCCCCCGGACCTCCTCCCCAGAAAGCTGACTTGGAACTAGCAGAGGGGAAAGCCCACCCCTGAAGAGCTGTCACCACAGCAAGGCCTTCCCCAGACTCCCAGCCCAAACTCATGTAGTCACAGGGACCCAAAGGAACCCTGTCATCAAAGAACCTTGTCACCCACCAGCCAGGGGGACCCTATGCACCCAGCAGAGGCAAACACTAAACTCAGCTAGGGAAATGCACCTTCATCATAAACCTCAAGAATGGCCCACAAATGTTGTCCAAGAAAACAAACAGCTTATAGTTCAACTAGTGAAACACATAAGAAAAGCACCGGGAGTGAGAAACAAGAGAAAGAGCAAAGATGGACCAGGATCTAATAATACTCCGGGACAAAATCCATCAGTGGTCTTCAAAGTCAAGCATAAGAGTTTGGACAGGAAACAAAAATCCCCTTAGGTTCTTTAGCCCTGCAGTTACATAATAGAAATGGTATTTTATGAAGGCAACTTCAGCTTTGGCATAAGGATTATGTGGGAGAAGGTGAAAGAGGTCAAAAAAAAGTGGCTTAAGAGCTAAGATTAGCTTAATGGAAGTGTCTAACAGGAGAGGAAAAACAGTATTCCAAAAGACACACTGAAGGTTGAAACAAAAGGATTTTGTGACCAATTAGAAAAAAAATTAAGTGACCATTATTGACAGTTACTTATTAAAAAGCATTACCACCTATTTCACAGATCAACCCAGAAACCCAAAATCCATTCTTCACAGCTCTAGCCTCACACCATATCACAAACTTCTTCTGATCCATTACTAATTCCAATTTTTTTCCATTTTCCTCACTAGCATCAGTCTCACATGAATGACTGCACTGTCTCCTAGGTGGTTTCTTTTCCTTTCTTACAACTTCCCTCTACCTCTCCACAACATTCAGAGTGACTGGCTTCCAATGAAAATGTGATTATATGCTCAGGCGTAAAAGCTTTCAATGCTGAGTTCCCACTTTGGCATCTCTGCAGCTCTGGGATGCAGGTTCAATCCCCAGCCCAGCACAGTGAGTTAAGGATCCAGCACTGCTGCAACTGTGGTGTAGGCCACAAATGTGGCTCAAACCAGATCCCTGGCCTGTGAACTCATGCAGCAGGGCAGCCAAAAAACAAACAAGCAAAAAACTTTCAATGGAATCCCACTGCATGTAGTATAAAACCCCAATTCTTACCACGACCTATAAAGCTTAGAACTCGACCCCTGCTGACCTCTCTAACCCTAGTCTTTTTTTCTTTTTTTTTTTTTTTGGTCACAGCATGCAGAAGTTCCTGGGCCAGGAATTGAGATTAAACCCACACCACAGCTGTAACCAGAGCCAGAGGAGTGCCAGTGCCAGATCCTTAAGCCACTGAGCCACCAGTGAGCTCCCCTAACCCTGTTCTTTACTAGCTTCCCTCAGTATCTTCCTTTCATTTCCCAAAATACATCAAGTTAGAGAGAGAAATGAGCAAAGGGTAAAACAAAACAAAACAAACAAAAAAACCCTCTCAGAACACTGAATAAATAAATTTTAAAAACACAAGAAAACTGATGGTTTCAGAGTCAGAATGACAGTGCTGAAAAAGTCAACCATTCTGGGGAATGGCAAAAAGAACAGGGTTTGGGGCAGGGTGGATCTGGGGTGGAGACATCACTGACTGGTACTCTCAAACCTCAAGCCGGAGCCTGTCGACAGGCCATGGTATCTACTTAGTGAGATCCAGCCAGCATTTCTGCCTTTTTCTAACAAGAACAGCTGCATGCAATAGTATAGTATCATGGGTCAGCCCTGTTCAATGAAATTTTCAGTTACACAGACAGGCATGTGTGCATGCGTGCAATGATAAAAAATTAGGTTTCTCAATGCAGGTTGTGATATGCGGTGAAGCAGACTGCATGGAGGGCTGTACACAGCAGGGAGGGCAAAGATGTTTGAGCAACTGATGAATGAATAAATAAAAGAATATATGCAGCTGTGGAGTTCCCACTGTGGTACGGTGAGTTAAGAACCTTACTGCAGTGGCTCAGGTCACTGTAGAGGTGCAAGTTCAATCCCCAGCCTGGCACAGTAGGTTAAAAAAGATCCAGCATTGCCACAGCAGTGGCATAGGTGGCAAGTGCAGCGCAGATTCCATCCCTGGGCCAGAACTTGGGAACTTCCATATGCTGCAGGTGCAGCCTTACGAAAAGAAAAAGGAAAAAAGAATACATACAGCTGTAGCCACAGCAGTAAAGATGCTCATTCAGAAATGAGACCAAGTGAAAGCAAGAGGTGAAGAATGCCTGTGTTAGGAGAGATGGGAGAGGAGCCAGCCAACAGAGAAGTAATAGCAGCCAAGGAAACAGAAGTTAAAGAAAGGGAGCAGTCACAGCATGGGGAGCTGCCAAGACAGCAACTGAAATAAACTTTAAAATACAGATTCCGAGGGTTAAGTTTAAATCATGGATCCCTTCGAGTATATGACAAAAGCTATAACTTCTCTCCCCAGAAAAGTGCACACGCAGGTGACAGGGCGCAGTGCACCTGGAGGTCCGTGTACACACAGGTGACAAGGCACAATGCAAGAGAGGTCCATGCACACACAGGTGACAAAGTGCAATGCACCTGGAGGTGTGCAATGCCCCTGAGGCTTAAGCAAACCCTCCTGGGACCCTGGGACCTGGGTGACCCCGGACTGGGTGATCTTGCTTTACCATAGATAAGTGTCCGAGAGACAGTTCCCTGGAGGAACCAGGACGGAGCCTCAATGACCAGAAGCACTAACGGAGAAGCAAACCAAGAGAGTCCTAGAAGAGGCCAGGTAACTGGAAAGGGAGGGAACACAAGGAGGCTGAAGGGGTCAGGATCAGCCACTGCAGAGACACCACCTTCACAAGGTGCACAAGTGACATGAGGAGGATGCCAGCCTATTGTGCTGCATGTAATTCTTCATTTGATAAAATGGGAAAATCCACCTGTCAAAACTTAACATCATGCTTATGAGTAGGCCAAGGATATTTCCCATGATGACTTGACCAGGACAGCGGACTCACCACGTGACTGGCTACCAGGGTATATGTGATTATTGACCAAAACCCCAGAATGAACATCTTCAAGCAACTGCAAGGGTTTTTACCGCAGGAAATTCAGTCTTAACTGAACAAGTGGCTTAAGATCAGTATTTCCTATGTCTAATCTCTGACAAGTAAAATATATTAGCCATGCCCAGAAAAAAATTTTTTTAATTTTTTTAACTTAAAAAGCCTGGACTTCCCTTTGCAGTGGAGAAGAAATGAATCTGACTAGTATCCAAGAGGATGCAGATTTGACCCTGGCCTCATTTAGTGGGTCAGGGATCCAGCGTTGCCATGAGCTGTGGTGCAGGTCCCAGACAAGGCTTGCATCCCACGTTGCTGCGGCTGTAGGTCAACAACTATAGGTCTGATTCGACCCCTAGCCTGGAACTTCCATATGCCACAGGTGCAGCCCTAAGAAGCAAAAAAAAAAAAAAAAGCTAGTAGTTTATATTGAGTGTTTTTGTTTTTTGTTTTTTGTTTTTTTGATCTTCCTGTGGCATAAGGAGTTCCTAGGCAGGGATCAGATCTGAGCCGCAGTATGGTAACGCTGGATTTCTTTAAGGCACTGTGCCAGGGCCGGGGATCAAACCTATGTCCTGGCACCGCAGAGACACTGCCAATTCTATTGCACCACAGCGGGAACTCCTACATTGAGTTCATTTTCTTTTTAAAGTTTTTAATCTGTATTTTCAAACTTAGTTCTAAGTTAAATATGTACTCATTTTGTGACCTGTTTAAAAAAGTTTTTTAAAGATCAATTTACGAGTCACGATAACTACGTACCATGGAATTGACCTCCTAAGACAGTCACGCCATCTATCACAGACTCTGAAAGTTTCTCACTGCTGGGCCTAGGAAAGAAAAGGGAGAAAATAACATCCTATCCCAAGACTGACTGAGCTGCTGTGTGTGAAAGCATATGCTGAAATTCTATGCTACAGGTTTCAGAAAAATAAGTCCATTGTATTTGAACAGAATGAAACCTGCCAAGTCTGCAAACTCTGAAAAGATAATACAGGTAAAGTGGAAGCATTTTCCAGTAGCCTTTCACAATATATTTCTTGGAGAGTTTGGCTTTGAAATGAATTTAGAAAAGAGGGATAAAGCATACACTATACCCATCCAAATCCCTATTCAGGTGTGACTGTAACAACACCTACACTGCCTGAGAACAGTGAACAATGAATGCATACGCTGTGTACAACGCATGCTGGGTATTAGACCATCAAGAGTATAGAACCTAGTTTTCATTATAAAAAGTCAGTCTACCTCCTAAAAATAAAGCAGGTCAATAGACAACTGCCTTGTAGAAAAAGATTTTCTCTATTGTTTAAACTAGATAATAGCTGAGAGGCAAATACATGTGGACGGCTTTACTGAGAGATGATAATTTGCTTCAGATCATAAGTCACTTGGCTATTTGTGCTCAGTGGTATGAGGAAGTCCCTCTGGTAATATAGTAAGGGTCAAACACTAGTCCAAGTCATTCAGAAACTGAGCAGGAATATCCTCTAGAAAGAATCTCTGGAGAGTTCCCATCATGGAACAGTGGTAACAAACCCAACTAGTATCCATGAGGAAGTGGGTTCGATCCCTGGCCTCACTCAGTGAATTAAGGATCTGGTGATGCCATGAGCCATGGTGTAGGTCACAGATGTAGCCTGCATGTGGCATTGCTATGGCTGAGGTGCAGGCCAGAGGCTACAGCTCTGATTCAACCCCTAGCCTGGGAACTTCCATATGCCATGAGTGTGGCCCTAAAAAGATTAAAAAAAAAAAAAAAAAAAAAAAAGAACCTTAGCTAAAACCAGATCTTACGCAAAAGAGAATGCTTCTGCTTCAAAGCACACTTTTAATCTAACATTTATAATAATCTTTTTTTTGTAACAGAAGGTAAAAGCTGCCAAACATGACAAATACATGGAAATAATATAGATTGTTAATGTTTTCCCATGAACTCCAGCATGGGAAAATGACATATGATCAACCAATAACACAGGTTATAAAATAAACCTCTAAAAATAGTAACTTACAATCACCTGTTCTTACCCTATGGAGACTGAGTAAACCTACAGAAGAAAAGGGATGGAAGACATTTGCTTGTGCTTCTCTGCAGCCAGGAACCAAGTACACTGCCTACATTATCTCTTGCCATTCTCAATAGGGATCACACGATGCAGGCCTCATCACCAACATATTACAGGTGAGCAAAGGTGAGCTCCGAAAGGATAAGTGCCTGCTCAGCTCCCATAGTAAGTGTGAGAGCTGGGGCTCGAAGCCCAAGCTAGAGCAGTGACTTGGCCCCCACGTCCTACTGAAAAGATCCAGATGTGGAGAAGCCTCTCAGGGCAGTTCCACTTGGCTTGATTTTCACCTGGTCCCAGTGGTTAAAACTAAGGCAACCACTGTTCCCAAAGAAGCTTTTGCTGGCAGCTGCGACAGTCACCTGGTATCTCTACCGATCACCACGAAGGCGTCCTGGTGCAGATTCACAGCTGCTTCCTCGCTGATGGCCACCAAGGCTCGCGCCAAATCTTGCTCCTCAGCATTTGCCAAATGGGTAGCATGTTCCTCCCAGGAGGGCGCCAACATTTCGCCCAAAGGGTCAACCAATTTTACACCATTGTCGTCCTTCAAAGAAAAACAAATGAGAAGCCATCTGTGCACAGTTGTGAGGGTGACATGAAGAAGTACACTCAAGCTGCTGTCCCCCCAACGAAAGTGAAGGCTGGCCAGTCTCCCTGGTGACTGCTGAAGGCCAGCCACAGGACCAGATGTCATATTTATATCACCTCCGCAAATCCTCACCACACATGAGCTCCACCTAAGAACCCTAGGGTCACTCTGGTCTTAACTGAAGAAAACTAAAATTCAGAGCAAGTAATCTGCTCATGTTCACACAGCTAATAAGTGTTGGTGCTGGTATTAAAACATCAAATCTACTTGAGTCTTAAACCCACAGCCACTGTGCCACACATGCCAGCTGTATTCCAGGGCTGTTACCTCTGCTTTGGCCGGCAACTAACTGATCAGGTACAAGTGTGGCAGAACCAGGGCCCTGGGGATCCTTTTGCTCTGGCTGTACTCTGAGAACACACTAGCCATCGTGTTAGCCAGTGGGTGTGGCACAGAAGCTGAGAAGAGGCACCTCCATTCTGGGCAGCTCAAATTTCTGGAAAGATATAAAGTGTGGTTCAGAGTAAATGTCAACAGCTAGCTAAGAATTGTTTTGAGAAGTGCTTCTGGAACTCAATGAATTTGGGGTTCTGCCTACAAGTCATTAAGCAATTATGGAGATGTAGACACACACAATCACAGTGATCCACGTTCAAACTGAATAAGCAATGTCCTTTTGTTTCAGGGTTGGGGTGGAGAGGAGGTTACAATCCTTTACTAACACACATAAAAACTGCTGCTGATTTAGCTACGAAGGTACAAGTCTCATATCGTAGCAAACAGAAGTGTATTATTTAAACCATGTATTAGTGAGTTACAGGCCAGTACAGAATAAGATCAACTGTGTCAAAAGGAACGCTTCAAAGACTTATCAGGAACACTAGAACCATCGGGCCTCATCAATAACCTGCCCAAAGCAGAGCCCCATATTTAGGCTGTTCGTTCAGAACAGGAAACCATGCCCTGGCTATAGAAATGTTGTCTGAAAAGTTTCAAAATGAGTTAAATCTTTTCAAATATTTGCCCACGCCCCTTCCCCTGCTTGTCTCCAAGCTCTTCCAACTTTGCTCAACTAAAAGCGGTAACAGTTTTTATTACTGACGCTGTCTCACTGCAACTACTTGGGAATGACATTCTGTTATTTCTCAATATGGACACACAGCAAAAAAAAAAGAAAAAAAAATGACCATCTCATTTCATTCTCTCCACACCCTTTAAACAGTCATGAGCTAAATGACCACTAGTTTAAGGAAGTCATTTCAAAGCCAAAGGAATGTAGCAGTGAGAGGGCATATTTTGAGAACTGGAATCTATATTTTGGATCAAAGCACTCAGACACTATAGTTTGGTCCTGCAAACAAAGGTTTGCTCTTTGCTTTACTGGGGGCACTAAATGCATTACCTCAGGATTGTGTGATGCTGTTACCATGACTCCTATGGTAGACTTTGTCTGCTTTGACCTCAGGACAGCTAATAATCCCATTCGAAACATGACATGATCAAGACGGTCTGCTTTCGTTCGAAATCCAGCGGTCCCATATTGAAGAATGAGTCCATCAGGCTTGGCATGCGATGCTGAGTGCTTGGTAATGGCATCTAAATCCATGTCTACAAAACTAAGGAATATTTTTCAGGCATAATATGAAATCTTTCAAAGACAATTTGCTCCAAAAATTGCCATCCTAGAGTTCTTGTAATGGCTCAGCAGGTTATGGGCCTGGCATTGTCTCTGTGAGGATGCAGGTTGAATCCCTGGCCTCCCTTAGTGGGTTAAGAATGAGGTGTTGCTGTGGCTGT
This sequence comes from Phacochoerus africanus, assembly GCF_016906955.1. Lineage (NCBI taxonomy): Eukaryota > Metazoa > Chordata > Mammalia > Artiodactyla > Suidae > Phacochoerus > Phacochoerus africanus. Next base: position 82,990,977 of record NC_062545.1, on the reverse strand, counting down.
GGCCTCAGATGCAGCTCCAATTCAACCCCTAGCCCAGAACTTTCATATGTCATAGGTGGGGCTGTAAAAAGTAAAAAAAAAAAAAAAAAAACCCTTGCACCCCAAACTGAGAGATCTGATTCATTCTGAGCCTCCCCAAAGAGGAGAGGCTCTATGTTTTTTCTCTATGTTTGAGAGAAAAGAATGGTAGAAAAAATCCAGGGGGGTTAGCATTACCTGGATCATCCACTTGAGAACAGAAATCACATTGTCCCCAACAATTCCCGGGCCCTAGGCAAACTTAAAATGGTCCATTCCCAACTAAAGTGAAGATTCCTTAACTAGATTCAGAGATTCCTACAAGATCAGAGATCATCTCCTTTTACAAACGGGAAAACTTAATCCTGGGTCTCAGTTAAACAATTTAAATTTTACATGAGGAGCTGCTGACAGACACCTAAGGTCACATTCTCAAGTGGGCTGGGACCGCAGAGCAGACGAAGTACCTGGGAAATCTGTGTACTTCTGCTATTTCTCCCAGGCTACAGAGACCTATTCCCAAAGGAAAAGCAAAGGGCAAAGTCTCCTCTCCAAGACTGCCCTACCTCCTGATACACCTTGCAGTGGATTTTTGTATTTTCATAAGGGAGTATGGAGACACCCTTCTAAATTAAGCTCTGAAACCAGCAACACCTTCATTTTACCTTTAATTCAGTTTAATTTTTTTGGCCACCCCCACGCCATGAGGAATTTCCCAGGCCAGGGATCCAACCCAGGCCACAGCAGGGACATCACCAGGTCCTTAACCTGATGAATGACACCAGGGAACTCCCACTTTAATTTTGAAAATCAAACATCAGGTTAAGGATCTGGCGTTGCTGTGAGCTGGGGTGTAGGTTGCACATGCAGCTCAGATCCCGAGCTACTGTGGCGTAGGCCCGCAGCTGTAACTCCAATTTGACCCCTAGCTTGGGAACTGCCATATGCCAAGGGTGCAGCCTTAAAAAGACAATAAATAAATAAGTAAATAAATAAATAACATCAGCCCTTAGCCCACTACTACTTTCTTCTCTGGGATACTCAGGTTTTAGGTGGAACTTGGGGCTTCCAACCTCAGCTGTATGTACTATTCACTTCCTGGACCTGCCCCATTACCAGTTAGTTTAGGGATGAACAACAGTCCCCATAACCACCAGCCTAACTATCTTGTTTTCTTTACTTCCCTTCACTACTATTTGGATAAACAAAAGCTAAAGGAAATGGTGAAAATGTTTGCTTTTGTCCAGTTGGAAAAAGCTGGCATTCAGGAAGTTAATTTTGACCCAGAGTCATTAAATCTACTTCACAAGCCTGAAGACGTTTTATTCAAAACTGACCAGTTAGTAATGTATCATGTTTATTCAAAAGGGCGTAAACCAGTCCCTTTTCAGCCAGAAAGTCCTTTTTTTTCTTTTTTTTTTTTTAAGTCAAGATAAAAATGTTTCCACCCTTTAAAGCGTTTCAGGTCCTAAAACTACTTTCAAAGAGCATTCGAAGGCTTTAAAAAAGTATTTTCAAATCCAAACTGTTTCCACTCTAAGAAAATCTGAGAACGGCCCCCCTCATTCAATTTTTCCATCCAAACTTCAATACGAGGTTAGTTCCCCTCTCCTTTCGCCCCCACGTTTCCGAGACAGCCCTGAGACTCCGCCTTGGAGGGGGACGAGCCCCCTGCCCCAGTTCGCTACCCTCGGCCCGGCGCCACCAGCCTGCTCCCGAGCCGCAGCGGCGAGTAGGTGTGTCCCGCGCCGTCCGCGAGCCAGTCCGCCTGCCTGCCCACCCATCCCGTCCGTCTACCCAACCCAGGCAGACCAGAATGTCTCCTTCCCGCCGCCGCCGCCGCCGCCGAGCCTCCGGGCCAGCTCACCTCTGCAGGGAGACGCCCCCTCACCTCCACCACGCGGACCACCTCCCCCGCCGCGGCGCTGGGAATCAGACTGCGGCGTTCCGCACCAGCAGACGTGGCCCTGCGTGGCTTCCGGCCCGTCGCCCCGCCCCTCAGCCAATCACGGCGGGGGAGGGTCCTCTGGCCCCGCCCCCCCTCCTTGCCAGTCACGCGCGGCTCGCGCCTGCGGAACTGCGGATCCGCGCTCTGAGAGGGCTTGGGGCTGTTGCCTTTGAATGACCAGGAAGGGTGAGGCCCCCGCGGTGGCCCGGGGATTGGGGCCGAGGGTCTCGGGCCTTCAGAGCTATCCGCAACTACGCAGCCCCTGACTCCAAATTTGGGTCTCAGAGGGTGGCAGGCCCAGCTTTCCTGGGAAGCCGGGGTTCTATGTGGTCCTGGATGGAGGATACCAGCCCCTTTTGGGGCCCCCAACGAGGTGGTCCCGGCCCCAGTGAGCGCCACTCGGCCTCCTTCACGCCCCCCACCCCCTTGGTTCTTGAGGTTCATCTCCCAAACGTTTGATTACGGGAAGCCTTCTCGCCACCCCCTTACCATCGCCACCCCCCCCCCGCCCCGCTCCCGCTCGCACGAAACGTCATTTTATTTATTTACCTGTAAGACCCTTCCCACTAAGCTGGACCCCTCGCGGCTGAGGCCAGGTGGATCCAAACGGTCCAGACTCCTGGGATGCCGCCCCGGGCCAGTACAGCTCCCGGGAGAGGCGGAAAGGCCCACGTAGGAGGGATCCGCGGCGCTAGGGCCCAAGGGCCTCAACTGTCAGTGGAGAGCAACGGGGCCCTCGAGACCCCGGAGCCTGGGGACCCAGAACTCTGCCCCGTCGGCCCTGCGGGCCTTCCTTGCCGCGGCCAGCTCCGCGCAAGCTTGAGACCTGAGTGGGTGGGCTTCGCAATCTGGGCCCCTTGCCTTTCCCAGAATTTGGGCTTGTGGAGCGTCTGCAGGTGGTGTTTACTAACCACCTGCAAAGGAATAATTCGAAACACTTGTTGAACGTCCAGATTCCCGGAACCAGATCGGAAGCAGGGGTTGGGGTAAAAGGAACTGGGAATCCGATTTTTAACGAAGTCTCTTGGGGGGTGCTGTGCTTACTAGATTTGGGGGTCAGGAGTTAAAGCAGAAAAATGTTGTGTCTCGGTTTGTGCCCCTAGCTCTCGGTGAGTAATAGCGCCCCTGAAAAGCTGTTTCCGAGGAAAGGGAGCTGCGGGAAATTTCGCTGGGCACCGCTGGACGTTGACAAAGCTGGTGTCCCTGGGCCTTTCCAGTTTTCCTGACAGGTTGATTTTGAGTCAACATGTCCGCTTCAATGAAAGAATGCCTTCAACTTCAGCTGCTGGAGATGGAAATGTTGTTTTCTATGTTTCCTAACCAAGGAGAAGTAAAACTTGAAGATGTAAATGCCCTGACAAATATAAAGAGATATTTGGAGGGCACAAGGGAGGCACTGCCACCAAAAATCGAATTTGTGATTACACTCCAGATCGAGGAGCCCAAGGTAGGTGCCCTGAGTTGTGTTAATTGTTGCCAGGTGCCCAGTTTTTATTGGAAACACTTGGAAGGAGCGCGTACTGTCCAAGAAGCACGTAGAGGATATTCCAGATGGTTTTGTCTCAGATTATTCCTTTACTTGTTTGAAAGCAAAATATGGGATGCCCTGTAAATTGTCTTCAATAAAGATTTTGAATTTTGCATACACATGCACACCTTTTAAACAAATATGCTTTGTGTTTTTCCTAAACACAGCTTGCAATCTTACACTGCCATTATTATTCTGTTCACTCATCCAGTTTTTTTTTTAACCAACCCAACTATTGTAATGTGGATCGTTTTGTATATATATCACAAATCTAAATGTTACCTTTAGCAAAACTGGCTTTTCAGGAGTGAATGACTATTTTGGGGGGGGCACCATGACGCCAAAAGCAAATATAGAAAGGAAATTTAAAGTCTGAAAATGAATTTACCTTCATATTCTGATCCATTTACCTCCAGCAGTGATAGCATAGCACAGGTACCAAGGGGACAGGCATTTGAGACCTACTGTGCTAGCTACTTCCTATTCAGCCTTCAGTTATAATGCAGTTCCTCTAGTTACACATTGCAGTGGACCCCTGCACTTGATCATGGCAATGCTTCTCATTGTTGAGATGAAACACTTGGTGAATGTCTGTCTCCATCACTAGGCTCTAGACGTCGTGAAGGGCAGAAATAGTGTCTAGCTTCTTCATGTCTTTATTTCCGCATAGGGTACCTGACACATGGTAGGTATTTGATGCATATTGGTATGAATGAATGAATGCATAAAAGGAAGGAATTTATGTATGTAAAACTGTGCAGTGTCTGGAACATAGCCGACACGTAATAGTAGCACTATCTATTACCTTTATCAAAATCATGCAGTGGCCATTGATAAACTAGCATATGTGATCTTACAGTACTGAAATCTATTTGATTTTCATTTTAAGGTGAAAATTGACTTGCAAGTAACCATGCCTCACAGCTACCCCTATGCAGCACTGCAGCTGTTTGGACGGTCATCCGAACTTGACAGACAACAGCAGCTGCTTCTCAACAAAGGTCTCACTTCTCACATAGGGACCTTTGACCCAGGGGAGCTCTGTGTGTGTGCAGCCATCCAGTGGTTACAAGACAACAGTGCCTCCTACTTCCTGAACAGAAAGCTCGTTTATGAACCGTCTACACAAGCCAAGCCAGTCAAGAACACCTTCCTCCGAATGTGGATCTACAGTCACCACATATATCAGCAGGACCTAAGGAAGAAGATTTTGGATGTTGGGAAAAGGCTAGAGGTGACGGGATTTTGCATGACCGGAAAGCCTGGTATAATCTGCGTGGAGGGCTTCAAAGAGCACTGCGAGGAGTTCTGGCACACAATTCGATACCCCAACTGGAAACACATCTCCTGTAAGCACGCCGAGAGTATGGAGACAGAGGGTAACGGGGAGGAGCTGCGCCTTTTCCATTCTTTTGAAGAATTACTCCTCGAGGCTCATGGGGACTATGGACTAAGGAATGACTATCACATGAATCTGGGCCAGTTCTTAGAATTTCTCAAGAAACACAAAAGCGAGCATGTTTTCCAAATATTATTTGGGATTGAAAGCAAAAGTTCAGACTCCTAGGAAGCCATTCAGAGGCCTATGCTTGTAATCTCACCAAGTGAGTATTTCTGTTAAGAAGACCAAAATTAAAGGACCAGTGGCCATGTAGCATCAGCTGTGGGAAACCTCGCTTCAGCATTTCTCCCTGGTAATGAAACACATAGGCCTTTTAGCTTTATAACAGTGGCAGTTGTGATGTTACTTCTGTGTCCTCATGTGAACTGAAAACTATTTAACTGTTAAATAATAAAAGCCAGTGAGTTTAACCACTGAAGCTGATTGATTACAAAGGAATCCAAAGCCTGGTTCAATGGCAGGAGTCAGACTGCCACTCTCAGCTCAAATACGAATAACATTTCTCCTTTCTCTGATGCCGGCCTGCAGATGACACCCCCACATCTTCTTTCATTTTCGGAGAAGGATTCTCAAGTTTAAAATGAGAACAAAGAGCGAGCACATGTTTATTACCTTTCTCCCTTTAACTTAAACCCCTTATTTTATTTTTCTCTTTTCTTTTAGTAAAAGCAGATCTTAACTGTAACGAATGGAGAGCCATGAAGTCACAGGAATAAGACAGGGATACCATGTCGTGTGTTATTTACATCAGTTGATTAATGGTACTAAGAATAGCGATACCAGTATTGTTAGTTCAGTTCTCCACTGGGCAAGCTCTGGCCTCTGGTCAGCCAAATCTTGACATTTGACCTGCAAGCAACTACGCCTCACTACTCCCCCTGTGCAACGTTGCAGCTCTTTGGCCCGGCAGTGTGCGTGGCAGCCTTTGTCCTCCGCTGGCAGGCATGGTTCTCCATGGCGAGAGCATTGGGAGAGGACCAGTGTGGATGGCTCTGCACTGCCACCTTCCTGGGGAATAAAAGTCAGGCCCTGCATCTTGGTGACATCACTGCCATCCCTTCTGAAAAATACCAAGCCCTACAAGCTTCACCAGCCTTCTTCAAAATGAGTTTATCTTAATGAAAATAGCCCATATTTAAGTAGCTCTTGCCAAACCTTTTCACTACAAAGTGGCTGCCCCTCCCCCGGAAAATCCGGGAGTCTCATCTGCATTAGGGAACTTTGCCAGCTGCCTCCCTCCAGCTTCCTCGGCTCTCATTCCCTACTACTGCCCTGTCTGGGAAGCATTTCATTCTGCTGGCTCCCAGGCGCCGCACTGATGGCCTGGTCCCCTCAAGACACCAAAGCCATGTGCTGAGATTCAGTGCCATGGCAGGGACGTCCCACCTCCCCATCTCGTGATGATGTTTGATGCCAAAATTGCTGTGGTTGCTGGTGGAGCTTACAGAATCCTTGGTGAAACAGTACTTTCTGGTATCTGGTTTTACTCTGTGTCTAGGATGCAGACACATGTCCTTGGCAGGGCTGGGACATGATAAACAGCAGACCCTGTATTAAGCTGACATTCCTGTCCACAAAGCCCAGGAAGGGGCTCACTCTGTCCCTCCTGCACTCTTAGCTCACCAGAGTGAGTTTCCTTTCTAGGCACAATTCAGACTCTCAAACCAAGGCTCTTTCCATGGCCATGCCTCACCAGCTCTTCCAGCTTGCCCATTCATATTTGAACCCTAGCTCTGCACTTGGCTAGGGCCTCACTCTTCCTATATACAAAGGGAAGAAATAGGATTTGTGCTGCCAAAGACTCATTTCTCAGTCTTTACCAGGACTGAACATATATAGGCGTTAACATCCCATATTATCTCCCCAAGGCCATCAATAAGTATAATTAACATTTACAAGTTTTTAGGCCTCAAACAGATGAAACTCCATTAACTCTCTTCCCTTTGACATGAGACAGTAATATGTGCCATGCACTTGACATGTGCCTACGCCACTCACAGAGGGGTTTCTATAATTAACTTAGCCAAAGTAGCAACAGATAGGCTTAAAGAATACAGAATAAAAAATATTTACACAACTCCAATGGAGGAAATAAATTCCAGCTTATGAATGCTTTACTGCTTCTAGAGCTACTCCTGATAATTTTTCAAAAGCTACTTGTACACGTCCAATAGGGGCATACGTCAATGCTTTTTTCCTACCAGAAGCACTAATAGACATTACTAATAGAAATGTAAATTTTATAGAAATATATATATATATATACATGTATTGCTAGTTTAAAGCTCAGCTTAGAGTTCTCTTGGGTGCAGTGGGTTAAGAATATCACACACACACACACACACACACACACACACACACACACACTTTCCCTGGAGAAATGCCCTTTCTCTGGCTTAGGAGAAGTGACTGGATTTACGCTGCCCTATGGCAGCCTTCTGGATCCTGAAGAACTGATTTCAAGCTCTCGCTGCTTGAATCCCTAGTGCCACCCTCATTTCTGGCCTATGGCATGCTCCATTGTCCAACACCTCCTTTGAGCTACATAACATCTGTCCCCTTTTCCTTAAACACCAGAATCAGTCTCTGTTGCTTGGAACTCAAGAATTCTGCTACTGTATACATTATATTTTTTCAAATGGTTGTTTGGAAAGAATGCTCGTTAGAAATGTTTCAGTGTCTTTTTAAAACTTACCAAATTAAATCAGTATTTCTTCAACTGTGTGCTCTGCTTTTCATTCTTATTGTCTGTTGCATTAGGCTAAGGGCCAAGGATACTCACATAATGCACTGAAGTGTGGGCCACTGAGTTGACCACCATAACACAAGGACTTCTAAGTTACATCAGAAATTATGTAATTTTTATTACATAATTTCTATATTATGTAGTAATATTACATCAGAAACATGCTACCTGTGAGATGGAGTGTCTGTATATGAGCTCTTACATGCCATCCTTCTGAGAGCTTCAGAAGGCTTTGAGCGAGCCTGGGAGCTTCATATAACCCTCTTGAACAGGACGATTTTCTTTCACTTGCTTTTACCTCAAGTGCCCAGTAGTGAGTTGAAAGAATAGATATTTTTTGAAGAGGACATGGTTTGCTCAAAAATCTTGGTCTTAGGAGTTCCCTTTGTGGCTCAGTGGGTTAAGGACATGACATTGTCTTTGTGAGGTTGGGGGCTCAATCCTTGGCCTTACTCAGTGGGTTAAGGATCCCACGTTGCTATGGCTGTGGTAGGCTGGCAGCCACAACTCCTCTTTAACCCCCAGCCCATATGCCGTAAGCGCAGCTGTAAACAAAACAAAACAAAAACTTGGTTTTATACAGAACCCTGATTTTCCTCAAAACTGAGCCCACTGGTAGAACTGCTTTAACGACAGACTAGATCAGCTGGAAAGGCCTTTTCTCTCCCCCGCCCCCAGAATCCAGTTAAATCTAGAAGCCTTTGGATAAACCCAAAATGGGTTTGAGCATTGCACATAAATTTCAAAAAAGCCTGCTAAACAGTGAGGCTCCCCTTTAGCTGTAGGTGGAATGAAGTACACAATCTGTTCTTCCCTCTGGATGGGATATTCCAACACACACCAGAGACTGGACCGCTACAAGGTGGCCCTGGTGGCAGGCCCTTGTGCTTTCAGGGGATTTATTTTCCACTCTCCATTATGATGCAGCTTAGCAGCTATCCACAGAACCTCATGATACCTGTGCTCCAGGTCTTAACATATTATCATAATCAGTTTGTTAGACCCACATGACACCATCTACAATGGTAACTTGATCAAGGTCAAGTAGTAAGAGTTATATTTTGGCACACAGAGAGTTAATGGAACATTAAGAGAGGACAATCTTTAATATTGCTTACTGATAAACTGCTGGTATCAGTGCCCTTTCCTTACTGGAATAAAAAAACAGGGAGTTCCTGATGGCCTAGCAGTTAAGAATCTGATGTTGTCACTGCTGTGGCTTGGGTTACTGCTATGGCTGGTGTTTGTTCAACCCTGGGCCTGGGAGCTTCCATATGCCACAGGTTAGGCCCAAAAAACAAAGAATCTCTGCCAAATTAATAGCCACCTACTGATTTGCTCCAAGAAAGAGAGCTTGATTGCAACAGCTACAGTTAAAAAAAAAAAATCACCATCCAATTAAGGAACATAATGCTGTCCCTCTGAAAGCCTTGTTTGTCTCTTACACATTCAAATCCGGATGTGATAAGATTCACACCCCTGCTTCTTTTAAAGCTTTTGATGGTGGGACTACTCTCTGCAAATCATTTGGTACACCTGCCAGAAAAACTCTTTTTCTATGCATCATGGGTCCTATGGGTCCTATGTGGGGATATTGCTATAGACGATGAAGAAATCAATTCTAACTTTTCACTGGGAAGATGAGAAGACAACGGATTCATTCCTATAGTATACAGTTTGCCCCATAGACCACCATGGTTTCAGAAATTTCTATTTGTTCAGACCTGTTGACAGACGATTTTCCAAAATACCTAGTGGTTCCCTTTCTGCAATGCATTGTTATACTAGTAAATGGAGCCCAAAAGGAAGATCTTGGAAACATATTTATGATATTACAGAATTCTCCGTCTTAGAGGTCTTTCATTCATATCTGTGCCTGGCAGTTTGGTGAGGGCTTTGACACTCTATCTTGTCTTTGGCCAGGTTTTTCTGCTGTTGTTGTTATACACATCAAATAGGACTTACATGGGTTGTCCACGTTTTTGGTCTTGAGCCAAACAAATATTCAGCTAATATATGTTGCTGTGGGTGTATCAATTGCGTACGCTGGCATCCATTTTTTCTTAGTCAAGAACTGCGCTATCCTAGTTGTTAAATTTTTTAACATCATATTTCAGGCTCTGAGACACTGTGATTTACTGACTACAACCAAAGATTTCTGTAATCCAAACTATTCTATTTACACTGATGATAACTGTTTCCACCCTTCTGTCTAGTTATTAATTGCTTCACAGTGCTGCTTTTAAGCCTCTAGTAGCCCTAAGACTCTGATTTCTATTGAAATAAAGAGCTGTTTTAACTACAGCATTTCCCACAAGTCTCCCCATCTTACAGAAAAGAGTCATTAAAATAATTTTCATGTCCTCAACAAAATATTAGCAAACCAAATTCAACAATACTTTAAAAAGATCATACACCGTGATCAAATGGGATTTATTCCAGGGATGCAAGGATGGTTCAACATCAGAAAGGTCAATCAATGCAGTACACCATATTACCAAACAAATGTTAAAAATGATCATTTCAATAGTGCAGAAAAAGTATTTGACAAAATTCAATATCCACTTATGATAAAAACTTTGGACAAAGTAGGTATAGAGGAAACATACCACAATATAATAAAGGCATAAATGAGAAGCCCACAGCTAATATCATACTTAGTGGTGAAAAGCTGAAAGCTTTTCCTCTAAATCAGTAAGACAAGGATGCCCACTCTTGTCATTTTTGTTCAACATAATATTGGAAGTCCTAGCCAGAACACATAGGCTAAAAAAAGAAATAAAAGGCCCCCAAATTGGAAAGTAAGAAGTAAAACTGTCTCTATTTATAGATGACACAGTATATACAGAAAACCCCAAGGACTCTACCAAAAATCTGTTAGAACTAATAAATTCAGTAAAGTTTCAGCACACAAAATCAATATATAAAATCTGCTGTATTTCTATTAATAGCAAACTATCAGAAATCAAGAAATCAATTCTGTATCAAAAAAGAATACCTAGAAATACATTAAACCAAAGAGGCAAAAGACCTGTACACTGAAAACTATGAAAGACACAAATAAATGGAAATAGATTTCATGCTTATGTATTAGAAAAATTAATAGTTAAAATGTCCATGCCATAAAAGACCCTGAATAACCAAAGCAATTTCGAGAAAGAAGGAAGTTGGAGGCATCATGCTCCCTGATTTCAAAATATACTACAATAATCAAAACAGTATTGTATTGGTATAAAAACAGAGACATAGATCAATGGAACACAATGAGGGAGCCTAGAAATAAACCCCCACATATATAATCATTTAATTTATGACAAAGGAGCCAAGAATATACAATGGCAAGTGAAGAGTCTCAACTACCGCTGTTAGGAAAATTGGACAGACACATACAAAAGAATAAACTAGACCACTATCTTACATCATACACAAAAATTAACTCAAAGTGGATTAAAGACTTGACTAAGAGAACTGAAACCATGAAAATAGAAGAAAACAGGTGGTAGGCTCTTTAACATCAATCCTGGTGATCAGTTTTTGGATTTGGCAGCAAAAGCAAAGGCAGCAAAAGTAAAAATTAAAAAGTAGGTCTATATCAAACTAAAAAGTCCCTGTCCGCAGAGAAAACCATCAACAAAATGAAAAGACATCCTACCGAATGGGAGAAAATATTTAGAAATCATATATCTGATTAGGGGCTAATATCTAAAATATATGAAGAACCCATTAATTCAATAGCAAACAACAATCTGATTTTAAAATGGGTAGAGGAGGGAGTTCCAACTGTGGCTCAGCAGAAAGGAATCTGACTAGCATCTGTGAGGACACAAGTTTGATCCCTGGCCTTGCTCAGTAGGTTAAGGAACTGGCATTGCCATGAGCTGTGATGTAGGTCTCAGACACAGCTCGGATCTGGAGTTGCTGTGGCTGTGGTGTAGGCCAGCAGCTACAGCTCCGATTTGACCCCTAGCCTGAGAACCTCCGCGTGCCATGGGTATGGCCCTAAATAAAATAAAATGAGCAGAGGATTCGAACGGACATTTTTCCAAAGAAGATATACAGATGGACAACATGTACATGAAAATATGCTTCACATCATTCATCACCAGGGAAATGCAAACCAAAACCACAATGAGCTAACATGTTAGGATGGCTATCATCAAAAAGACAAAAAATAATAAATGTTGGTAAGGATGTGGAAAAGAGAGAATCCTGGTATACTGTTGGTAGAAATGGAAATTTGTGCAACCACTATGGAAAACAGTACAGAGATTCCTCCAAAAGTTAAAAATAGAACCACAAAATGATCTGGCAATTTCACTTCTGGTTATTTGAAGAGAAAATAAAAATAATATGAAAATACATATATAGCCCTACTCCGGCAATATTTACTATACTCAAGACGTGTACAACCTAAGTGTCAGCTGGCAAAGAATGGATAAAGAAAATGTGTATGCGTGACACACACACACACACATACACACACAAGCCATTAAAAATAATAAAATTTTACCATTTGCAACCACAAGACATTATGCTAAGTGAAATGAATCAGACAGAAAAAGACAAATACCACATAATCTCATTTATATGTGGAATCTAAAAGTTGAAAAAGAGGAGTTCCCATCGTGGTGCAGTGGTTAACGAATCCAACTAGGAAACATGAGGTTGCGGGTTCGGTCCCTGCCCTTGCTCAGTGGATTAACAATCCGGCGTTGCTGTGAGCTGTGGTGTAGGTTGCAGACGCGGCTCGGATCCCGCGTTGCTGTGGCTCTGGCGTAGGCCGGTGGCTACAGCTCCGATTCGACCCCTAGCCTGGGAACCTCCATATGCCGCAGGAGCGGCCCAAGAAATAGCAAAAAGACAAAAAATAAAATAAAATAAAATAAGTTGAAAAAAAAAAAACCCCAAACCAGACAAGACCAAGCCAAACCAAAATAAAACAAATTAAAAAAAAAACAAGCTTATTGATACAGAAAACAGATTGGTGGTTGCCAGAGGCAGGGGATGGAGGGGTGGGCAAAATGTGTGGAGGCCAAAAGGTATGAATTTTCAGTTCATGGGGATGTAATGTACAGAACATCAACTATATATATACTAATACTGTATTGCATATTTGAAAGACACTGAGAGTACGTCTTAAAAGTTCCCATAACAAGAAAAAGAGTTTTGTAACTAGGTATGGTGATTTCTTGTGGTGATAATTTTGCAATACGTACAAATATCACACCATTACATTGTACAACTGAAACTAATATGTCATATGTTAATTATACCTCAATTTAAAAAACAATGCTTTTCACTGATACTGTTCCCTACACCAATGTATTTCTCAAGGCCTTAGTGAAAGGAGGGTCACCAAGAGGTCTTCCTGGGAGGCTTAATTAGGGGATCACTAAGTTTAGGATGGTCAGACTACACATGACAAATCCACTCTCATATTCCTATCTTTGTAAATCTTCAAATCCCTTTATATTATCTCAAGGAATGTTTATGTTCTCAATTTCACTTAACATGGGCCATTATCCAGTCCACATTTTGGTCAACTAACTGAACCAACAAGCAGAATCCCTTTCAGCTGCTCAAGACTGCGCGTTAAATGCAGGATCTGTGGCAAGCGCACTCCCATTGATCAAGTCTCTTCAATCCCAAATTACGCTTCTCCTTTAGAACTTTTGGAATTCCAGACATTTTTCTCCAATTTCGCCAATATAAAGGCGCAAAGTCTAGAATGCTTCTGGTGGGAGGCTTCCCCTCCTGGGTTTGACTACTTCATTGTATCCACCACTGCTCCTCTCCACGTGGGAATCAGCTTTGCCTAGAGAGGTAGTGAGAAGACATCTGGGAGGAGCTGGAGACTGAGGTTATGACAGGATCTTCACGCAAGGCAGTGACAGCCCCTTGAAGCAGGAAGAGCTCCTGCCTTGATTAGCAAGGGAGGACTTGTCAACTGTTCTGGTTTCCCTGGGGTTGAGGGGCTTTCTGGGTGTCACAAGTCCTCCACATCCCTCTAATTGCAGATGTCCCTTCCAAATCAGCATCCTGCTGTTCCCTATTCAGTCCTCTCCACAGTCACACAAGAGTCCTGGTGAGGCTGTGAATGCAACTCCTGCAAAAATGTGGCAACCGGCAGGGTGAGGTATGACTTGGGTTTCCATTATTGCAGCCTTACAGTGAGTAAGGGAGAAGAGATTCTTTTAGCAAAAACAGAGGCATTTTTCCGGTGTTTATGCTGTGCCTTGAGCTGAGAACTTAAGTCTTTGAGCCTAAATTTATCTCTTTATTAAATCTCTGTAGAAGCAACCAACCTATTCCACAGTTCTGGATTTCTTTATACGGTTTTAAGGCAGCACCCACTTAGCCCAAACCCTTCTATCCTTAGGTAATGAACTCCATCCATTTTTTACTTCATGTTTATATTTTTGGGGGTCCAAAAGATAATTGCTACATCAATTTTGATTAACTTTATATTTTTACCATTTGTATTTAGTTCTTTTATACATTTGAAGTCTTCCTTTCTATACAGTATGAGGCAGGATTCCAGTTTTTTCTGTGTGTGGTAGGTCAGCTTTCCCAATCATGTTACTGAATGCTCTTACTCCTTAGGTGTTGATTTTAGTGCTAGCTTCATAACTAATAGATCCAGGGGGTCTGTCCATAAGCTGTTCTACTCCATTGTTCTATATGTTCTCATGACTTCAATGTACATGTAAGTATCTGGATATTGAAGGCTTAGTATGATCAAAATAATGTACAATATCTCCATACTTTTTATAATATTCTGGATATTTTGGTTTAAATACATATACATATCTTTTTTAATTTTTTTTTTCTTTTTAGGGCTGTACCTGCAGCATGTGGAAGTTCCCAGGCTAGGGGTCGAACTGGAGCTACAGCTTCTGGCCTATGCCACAGCCACAGCCACAGCCACAGCAATGCCAGATCTGAGCCAAGTCTGCAACCTACACCACAGTTCACCACAACACTGGATCCTTAACCCACTGAGAGGGGCCAGGGATCAAACCCAAATCCTCATGGATACTAGTTGGATTTGTTTCCACTGTGCCACAATGGGAACTCCTTAACAAAATATATTATTAAAATGAATTATACTTTTTTTTAAATAAAGCCACAGAAATTATACAGGTGCCTCAATTATATTGCGCCTCAACAGCACTGTTCTAACTATGCTCTAGTGAATACAGAAGAGACTGTGGAGAAAGTTAAACATGGATTTAGAGTCCCCTTCTTCACATATGAGCTCTGTGGACTTGGCGTGTTACTTAAAGTATCTACTTCATAAGGGAGTTGTGGGAACTACACTAAATAAGATAATGTATGTAAACACAGTACCTGATAAGTAGTCATCCAATGCTTATTTCATGATCTTTCTCTGAGGACAGGAGGTAGCTCATTCATCACAGTATATATCAAATATGACTACACATGTTCCATGTTTTTTTTTTCCTTTTTTGACCATACCCATGGCATATGGAAGTTCCTGGGCCAGGGACTGAATCCAAGCCACAGATGCAGCTTACACCATAGGTGTGCACGAGATCCGTAACCCACTGCTCCATGGTGGGAACTCCCTGACTACACATACACTAAATGAATTAATTTCATACTGAAATTTGCTATTAGAATATTTTTAAAATTTAAAAATCCCCTGTCATACGACCAACAAGACCCAGCATTACCATTGTTTTTTCGTTTTTTTTGTTTTTGTTTTTGTCTTTTTAGGGCAGCACCTGTGGCATATGGAGGTTTCCAGGCTAGGGGTCGAATCTGAGCTGTAGCTGCTAGTCTACACCACAGCCACAGCAACATGAGATCCGAGCCACACCTGTGACCTATACCACTGCTCATGGCAATGCCGGATCCTTAACTCACTGAGTTAGGCCGGGGATCAAACCTGCGTCCTCATGGATGCTAGCCAGATTCATTTCCAGTGAGCCACAAAAGGAACTCCCTGTTTTTAAGTATAGCAATATTTTAAGGAAAAAGACAATTATTTTATAATTTTATTCATTCACTTTTTCTATGCTTTAATACATCTTTTGCATAGGTAAATACATTTAGTTAGATCTATAAGACAACACGGAAACTAAACAAGAAATAAGCATTCTGGATCTCTTCAAAACAACTGTATTGAGGAAATTCTTGGCTAAATGTTACCTTCAGAAATACCCCTACCCCTTATACTCACACCTACAACAACTTCTATAACTTTCAACTTTTAGTGAAATCATTTTAAAGTATAGTTTATCTTGCACATCTTCTTATACTCTTTTAGCATCACTTTCCAAAACAAAAATGTACCCATATAATTCTATAAATAAATAGCAAACATTATTGCACCTGAGCTTAAGAATTTAAAATTGTTTCCATTGGTTCAATTATTAACTTCTAAATTAAAACCTAAAATTTACATTCATTTCTGGGCTATAAGTACTGACAGTAATTAGAATATTTTAAGATCTGTTGTAAAGATAATTTCTGAGATTGGGGAAGTGGTTCCAAAGCTCTCTTCAAACTCAGAGAAGAGTGAGTTTGCTGTAACACAATGAGATCTTAATTACCTGAGCTAATCAAGGGGACATTCGAGTAGGTCACTCAGTTGGGCATGCAGCTTGCCTTGACTCTGGAGAGTTCTGTCTTAAGAGGTCAGGTCGACTCCACAGGTGGCCCTTTCTCAAGAAGCTTATCCACTGTCTCAGCTCTTCCCACAGCTCAGGCTGTGCTCAGCTGAGGGCACCAACCTCAGGACAAGGCCAGTCTGGAAGGGCCCAGCAGCAACGCTGCGGAACTGAGGGAATATGCCTTTGGTCAGGAAGAAGGAAAGGTACTTTTAATAAGGGATTTCTGACTGAGGACCAAGGTCATAGGAGATGTAACAATGTTGAAAGAACATTAGAATCTAAGGCTGCACAAGGCATTGTAAACGGCAATGGTCTTTCTTAGAGTTTAGTTGTGTAAAAAGAACGGATATAATGTAGGATTGGAATAAAAATACCTGAGAAGTTATTTTTCTCTAGGCAACAAAGTCAGTGTTGTTTCTGCTTTTAGCAAAAGTTAGTCTATGCCTAAATTCATTCCTATCTTTATTTTTTAAAGTAACTTTTAATAAAATCAACAAATGAATGATAGGTTTTAATACTGATCGTATCATTTTATTACTAATTTTGGTCTTCCCCTTAGTTTCCTCTATGAAAAGGGTTTCTCAGTAGCAGTTACAATAGCTTTTAAAGAGAACTTGGGCAAAATAATTAAGACAGAAACCATAAATAACAAGAAAGTAAATGAAGCAAAAGTGTCTACTGTGATGTTTACCCTAAAGTATAACAATAATCGTCCATAAATTTTTAGAGTGTTAAGGGGAAATTATCTTAATCTAGCACATTATGAATCATTATAAAAGATCCCAATATTTAAAAATTATGAAAGACTTCCAGATCTCATGAATGGAGTTAGAAATGTAGGCTATTATGCTATTAGTCAAGTTTGGTCTGTATTTTCTGGGCCTCTTCAGGCCAAGAATAACCATCAGGTAGAATCTGGTCATAATCAGTGCTATACATCTGAGAGCGGACAAATGCTTCCTTGTTTGAGGGTTCAGGATAAATGGTGGCTGTCTTTTCTTGGTATGCATCTCTCACAATCTAGAAATAAGAAGAGAATATTAATTATTGTAATGAAGAGAGGTGAGAGTGAGCACATGTCAGACATTCTTCATCTGTTTCAAAAAATTAAGTTCTAATTTATGTCTTGTCTGTTTCCAAAAAAAGTGTACTATAATAAAAACATGAAATTACAAAGAAGATATAACGAGAAAAGACAATTAGAAATCATGTAACAAGAGATGACTGATAAGAGCCACAAGGAAAGTGTGAAGAGTAGAGATTTATTTATGTGTGATTTCTCAGATAAGTCAGTCTTTTTTTTTTTTTTTTTCCTTTGCTTTTTAGGGCCACACCTGCGGCATACGGAAGTTCCCAGGCGAAGGGTTGAATCAGAGCTTCAGCTGCTGGCCTTCACCACAGCCACAGCCACAGCTGCCGCAGTGCAGGATCCTTAACCCACCAAGCGAGGCCAGGGATTGAATACACATCTTCATGGGTGCTAGCTGGGTTCTTAACCCACAATGGGAACTCCTTTTTTTTCTTTTCTTTTTTGTCTTTTGTCTTTTTAGGGCCGCACCCACAGCATATGGAGCTTCCCAGGCTATGGGTCAAATTGGAGCCACAGCTGCCAGCCTACACCTATACCATCAATGCCAGATCTGAGCTGCATCTGAGATCTATACCACAGCTCACGGCAATGCCAGATCCTCAACCCACTGAGCAAGGCCAGGGATTGAACCTGTGTCCCCATGGATGCCGTTCGAGTTCGCTAACTGCTGAGCCACAGTGGGAACTCCCTTTTTGTAATTTTTTGCTGCACTCTCAGCATGTGGAAGTTCCTGGGCCAGGGATCAAACCCATGCCACAGCAGTGACCTGAGTAGCAGCAGTGACAAGGCCAGCTCCTTAACTCACTGAGCCACCAGGGAACTCCTCAAACAAGTCAGTCTTAAGAGCCTTGAAATGACCTGACCAATAATTAACTCAAACTAAATAACCTTAAAATTCCCGCTAAGTTTAAACTCAGACACGCTACAGTTTCAACAGCCCAGAGTCTCCTACAAAACTCTTTATCCAGGGTCTCCTGACCCTAATCAGCGGGGCTCTTACTCCATGGCAGTTTCTGTGCTCCTTGCTCTTCTGGAACCACAAACTTTCGTGTCTCCATGACTCTGTGTCACACTCCACATTCTGGTCCCTGGGCTGGGGACCCTCAATGCTGGCTTTCTCCTTTCATAGCTGTCTCCTGCAAGGTCATACTTTCCCCAGTCTTACCTGGGCTTTCATGGTTGCACATGACACAATTTTCTCCTTTCAAAAGCAAAAACAAACTCTAAAAACTTCTTCTAAAGTCAATTACAAACCTTCCCCTGTCAAGTCTCCATATGACTCTCACCACTCTGCTGAGAAAACTCCAACTAATCAAAGAACCCCAATTTCTCTTCATATCAACTCAAACTACCTCCTCTATATTTTCAAACATTCTCTCTTCCCCTGCTTTCTTTGAGAAAAATGGATTCTCCCTGTTGTCAAAATTAATCACTTCATGTGTGCTCTTTAACTCACTCCAGTTTTTATTTTTTAAATTTTTTTTTCCAATTTTCAATTTTATTCAAGTACAAAGTTAACAAGTTTTAAGTTTTCTACATAGGAAAAGACTGGTCAACTTCAGATGCTGCAGAAAAATTAGCATTCAAGGAAAAAAAAAACAAATATAAATCTATATTTTGCCTTTGTGACTGAAAGAAAAAGTAACTATTTTAAAAGTTATCAAAAATCCAACCTTATATGAGACCATTATAAATTTCAAACAGTAGATTTACCACACATGTTACATTTTCAAATTCTAACACAGCAAAGCATAACCACGTAATTTGGCTACATCTAAATATTTCAGAAAAGTTTAAAAAAATTAACAAAGTTGTGACTATAAAACTTGTGCAGTTTTTTTGCAAAGTAAAAAAAATTAAATCTTTAATAAAACAAAACAATCCTTAAATTTCTTATAAATAGCTCTCAGGACATATATTATCCATCTGCTGCAAGCTTTCTTTATCTGAGAATTTCCCAGGATCCTTCACCACAAAGGATTTCCTTAATTCTCCCAACATTTAACTCACATAAATATGATTAAACACCTATAGAAGTGGATGTAGACAAATGTATTCTTTTTTTTTTTGGTTGCGCCCATGGCATGCAAAAGTTCCCAGGCCAGGGAACGAACCTGGACCACATCCAGTTTTTAAAAAGAGCAATCACTAAAGAGCTATTTGTATGACAGACTTACTTGAATAAGGATGATTTAAAAAAATATTATAATGATTAAGTATGTCCTCTCAATGTAAAAGTATGCATTTATGAGAAATTATGAAGACCGTGCCATATTATGGAGAATTGTTCATGAAAAAAAGGAGGGATTAAAAGTATGTGATTACACCCTTATGTATTGTTACAATGATGTTAGAAAACAAAGCAAACAAATGGAAAAAGATTACAAGCAAATTCACATGCCAAAATGATGTTAATGTTTGTGTTAGAAAAGTAGAATATCAGGTATTTTCCTCTATTTTTCCAGAGTGCCTAAAATGTGATATTATTATGTTTTTTTTTTCTTCTTTTGTCTGCACCCTTGGCAGATGGAAGTTCCTGGGTCAGGGATTGAATCCCAGCTGCTGTCGTGACCTACACCACAGCTGCAGCAATACCAGATCCTTAACTCACTGAGCCACAGTGGGAACTCCTATTACTACATTTTTAACATATATTCTTCGGTTACAGTTCATGGAATACAGCATTTAACCATTTTAAGCACATAATCCAATTTCTTCTGTAAATTTACAGAGATGTGCAACTATTACCACATCCAGTTTCAGAATATTTCCATCACCCCAAAAAGTTCCCCTGTGCCTGTTTTGCCCACCCCCCACCAAAAAAAACTTGAAAGCAGGGCAAAGCTTATAAAACTTGCAATCAGATTTCCCTTTGTGGCTCAGCCATTAACAAGCCTGACTCGGATCCATGAGGATGCAGGTTCAATCCCTGGCCTCGTTCAGTGGGCTAAGGATCTGGCATTGCCATGAGCTGTGGTGTGGTCTCTGACACAACTTGGATCCCGAGTTGCTGTGGCTGTGGCTGTGGCTCCATTCAACCCCTAGCCTGGGATCCTCCATGTTCCAGGAGTGCAGCCATAAAAAGCAAAAGCGAAAACAAAAACAAACAAAAAAACAACTTGCAATGGCTTTTCCAATAGCTGTATCCTCAGTTCTGAAGGTTTTTTTTTTCTTTTTACCACACCTGCAGCACATGGAGGCTCCCGGGCTAGGGGTCAAATCAGAGCTGCAGCTGCTAGCCTACGTCACAGCCACAGCAAAAAAACAGTCCGAGTCCACAGATCCAAGCCAAATCTGTGGACTTGGAATGTTGTTGTGGCTGCATCTTATGGGATACACAGCACTATGGATCCTTAACCCAGTGAATGAGGCCAAGGATCCAGTCTGCATCCTCACAGATACTATGTAGGATTCTTAAACCACTGAGCTACAGCGGGGACTCCCTGAGCCTCTTCTTAAAATCCTGCCCACTTCCATTTTAAAATGGCTTCTTTCTTCTGTCTTCTAGACAGAATAATAAACTGTGTTCTAGCCTCAGTTTTCTGCCTTTTCTACTTGCTCTCCTGGTAATAACCCAACCATGCCTAGAGTTTCACCTGTTACCACAGATAGATAATTCCCCCACCATTTATACCATTAAAGACATTCCTTTTCTTTTTTTCTTTTTCTTTTTTTTTTTTTTTTTGGCTTTATAGGGCTGCACCCGAGGCATATGGAGGTTCCCAGGCTAGGGGTCAAATCAGAGCTGCAGCTGCTGGCCTACACCACAGCCACAGCAACACGGGATCCAAGCCGAGTCTGCGACCTACACCACAGCTCACAGCAATGCTGGATCCTTAACCCACTGAGCAGAGCCGGGGATCAAACCCACATCCCCATGGACACTATTTGGGTTTGTTATCAATGAGCCACAACGGAAACTCCAGTATAGCCAGTCCTTCTTGAAGTCTCAGTCATTGCCATCTATTGTTTGCACTGTACATCTGAACATGCCACGGGTACTGCAAACCTGCATTCCAATGACATCATCTTCCTCCCTGAAGCTGACTCTTCATCCTGATCCCTCAATTTCTGTTTATGCATTCTTTCTTAATTTAAAAATTTTTTTGAGCATACTCTTGAATAAATAGATAACCAGGCAGATGAGCTGCAGTTTTTTTTGAAGGAATACTTGGTTTTTGGAGCATCTACCCTCAAATCGACAAAATTTCTATTATGTAAGCCACTCAGTCTGTTAAGGCAGTTTTGTTATAGCAGCTCTAGTAAACGAATACAACTACACTGCAGAAAGGCCAATTTCTCTCTCATCTTAGTTATGGAAAGTTTAGGCTCCTCTTGGCGACTTCCTTCCAGAGCTCATCGGCCTCCCCCACACTTTTGAGCTGTTTTCATTGCTTTGCTTTCTGCCTTGTATAATCCGTTGTGATCTTTAAGATGCCGTACACCCTGGAGACACAGGTAAGGCAGGTGGTTCAAGGTCTAACAGTCACTCCACCACATCTGCAGTGCTGTGGTGACTATTGCAAGTGAGATATGGAGCAGCCCCATAATGGTTAAGGTTGGCCTAATGGTTAAGGATCCAGCACTGTCATTCTGTGGCTCGGGTTTGATCCCTGGCCCAGGAACTATATATAACATGCCATGGATGTGGCCAAAATAAAGTGTGATGTGGAAAACACCAACTAAAAAAAGGTAAAGTGAAGGACATTTAGCTGAAATGAAAACCTGATGAATTATTTAAATTATGGGAGAGAAAAAGAATAATATAGAGATTAATGATTCAACTCATTTCTGAGGTTCAAACATAGTTCCCAAGCTCTGCCGAGGCACCATGCCTCATTTCTCTGATTTCTGACATAACACATTGATACAGATATTTCAAGGAAGTGGATTTTTTCATGCCTAAACATGCACACTTAGCCAGAGAAGGAAGGAAAAAATAATGAGGCTTGAACAAGAGCAGTTTTACCTTTTCTGCGATTTTCAGAGAAACATCTCTAATGGTATTCAGAGGAGGATAAAGCCGGCCTTCTTCCAAGTGTTTATCTGATACTTGCTGAGCTATAACCTTAAAAAAGGAAAGACAAAACACTTCATACCATACACTGTGGTGGCTGTGGGTGTACAGGTGAGTGGACAAAGAGATGGTCGCAGACAGAAGCAGATCACACTAATGCCAGCATTTAATTTCATCTCTCCCTTTATCCTTGGAAAACTGAACATAGATAGGCCTGGTGACCGGATGGGTCACACAGTGCGTGAAAAAGATGGGGACTAGCAACCGGTTTCCTCTTACCTAGTTCCTTTTCTTTCTTTCTTTCTCTTTCTTTCTTTCTTTCTTTCTTTTTTTAACCTTTTGCATGTTTTATTTTATGTTAAAAATTTTAATGGTTTTTATTTTTCCATTATGGTTGGTTTACAGTGTTCTGTCACTTTCTACTCTACAGCAAAGTGACCCAGTCTCTCTCTCTCTCTCTCTCTCTCTCTCTCTCTCTCTCTCACACACACACACACACACACACACACACACGTTTTTTTCTCAAATTATCCTCCGTAATGTTCCATCATAAGTGATTAGATATAGTTCCCTAGGCTGTACAGCAGCTTTTTTTCTTTTCTTTATTGTCTTCCTAGGGCTGCACCCGAGGCATATGGAAGTTCCCAGGCTAGGGATTGAATCAGAGCTACAGCTGCCGACATACGCCATAGCCACAGCAACACAGGATCTGGGCCACATCTGCGACCTACACCACAGCTCAAGGCAATGCCGGATCCCTAATCCACTGAGTGGGGCCAGGGGTAAAACCCTCATGGATCAAGTCCTCATGGATACTAGTTGGGTTCATTACCACTGAGGCACAACAGGTACTCCCTCCAGCTCCTTTTCTACTATACCTTGAAATGCTGGTAGCTTGCTAATTTGATGCACTAGAGCAACAGGGGGAAGAAGCTACAGAAGGCAGAGGAGGAGAAGAAAAGCAATGGGAAAGGATCCTGAAAGGGGAAGAGGGAAGGCCGATAAGGCCTCAACCCAGGCACACACACTCTCTCGAGGGAGGGAGAGCAGGAGGTGGAGGAGGTTCTTTCTGAGTCACACTGCAAGTAGGATTTTAATCTTACACAGAGTCTGGATCATCTGACTCACCTAACCAGCCTGTTTCTAAAGGAAACAGCGTAGGCGCAGAAATGTGCTTACAAGGGTGGATCTTATCACACACACAAATAATAATAATGATAATAAAGAGGGTGGGAAAAATTTTTGGAAGTGAGAGATTTGTCTGTGGCAAGATTAGAGTGATAGTTTCAAAGGTGTGCATTTACCTCCAAACTCATCAAGTTGTAAAATTGAACATATACGGCTGTGCGCCAATCACATCTCAATAAAGTAGCTCTAAAAACAAGATAAACTGACAGTTCATGCTGCCTGATGTGATGCACTGAGGAAGCCACAACTGTTAGGCCAATCTCAACCGAACCCTATAACCATATAACTTGAATTAAATCACGAGAAACACTATAGAAAAACCAAATGAACTGTACACTTCAAAATGTCATTGCCATAAAAGAAACAGAAAGACTGAACCATTCTTGCAGATGCGAAGATGAGTCTAGAGGTTATAAAGGTCTTTTTTGACGGATAATGGGCAAAACTTGAGCTTGGATTTTGTGTTAGATAACAGTATTATATCAACATTAAAGCTCCTGAATTGATAATCATACAGTGACCATGTAGGAAGATGTCCTGAAATAATTAGGGGTAAAGAGGAATAATGTCTGTAAGCTGCTCACAAATAGTTCAACAATAAAACTCTCCCTCACCCTCTCTCTCTCTCTCCCCCTCTCTCTCTGTGTATAGATGTGAATGAATATAGATCTCTCTGTGTATAGATATATACACACATACACATCTATACACACATGTGCACTCACACACACACACAGCAGTATTGTTTTTGTTTTGTTTTGTTTTTGCTTTTTAGGTCCACACCCACGGCACATGGAGGTTCCCAGGCTAGGGGTTGAATCGAGCTGTAGCTGCTGGCCTACACCAAAGCCACAGCAATGCAGGATCCGAGAGGCATCTGCAACCTACACCACAGCTCATGGCAACACCGAATCCTTTACCCACTGAGTGAGGCAGGGATTGAACCTGCATCCTTATGCATGCTAGTCAGATTCATTAACTGCTGAGTCACAATGGGAACTCCAATATGAAATTATTTATTGAACCTACTAGGGCACAGAGGTGTACTCAGCCACCTTGAAGCCCACTCCAGCTCTAAGACTTAAGTCTTTCAGTGGAGTGATTCTAAATCAGTGTATATAGCTGAGTCTTGATCTAATACAACTGTGGATACAGAGAAGAAAGAGAAACCCCTCCTTGAGATATTCTGACTAATCATTTATTTTTCAGTATCTCTTAATATCTTTCAGATTTTTAAAATCATGAAATTATTTCTGAGATCTGGTTTTGGTACATTCGGCGAGGATGAAAGACACAGCATTACAGAGAGGTTAGCAAAGCAGTCTATGCCTTGAGAGATGCATAATTTAGGGAGGCAACAGGGTATGGGAGGCAAAAGAAGATGCTAGAAAGAAGACAGCCTGGTCTGTGGGATGAGGGAGTGAAGAAACCCAGAGGAATGGGGCAGGGAGCTTGAGTGTGGAGTTACAAGAAAGCCTGGAGTCAGACTAACAGGAAAGGGGGGTCAGCACCCCAGAAAAAGCCAGCTTCTGATGCAGAGACATATGAAATGAACTTGGGGAGCCCAAGTATTCGGAGCTGGGGGAGCAGAGGGTCAGTACACAGAAATGAGAACTGAAACACTGTCAACGCCAAATTAAGGAGTTTGGGTCAAGTCCTACCGGTAACCAAGGACTTCTAAACAAGGTTATTTAGGCAGGGGTGGCGGGGAGTGGGTGGGAAAAGTTATTGACAAAAAACTGCTATTTGATCAATATTACGTTACACAATGAATTACAACATATCATTACAATGACAGTGTTGATCATAGGAATTTTATAATGAACCTGTTATTTATTTACATTATTTACATTCTTATATTACCCCTTGCCCTTGCAAAGTAAAAATTCCCTCTGTCCCAGATTCAGTGACCAGGGTCCCAAAACTTAGGACAAAGAGACGCATGTTCCCCACTGTAATGAAGCCACCAAACAAGTGGGTCTGCCAGCTCCGTCAGAGCCCTTCAGGGAGGGGAGCTGTGAAAACAATCAACCTCACATTTTTTCAGTTGTTTACATGAGATAATAGGGATGACTATCGCTCCTCTGACCATTGGCACATTGTTGGTAGTCAACATCAGTGTTTTTTCTCTAGAACGTTCCATAATGTCATTTTAAAAAGATTGGGTTTGGTGAGAAGATGGCTGGGGAAAGAGTGGGAATCTTTGCCCTCTGTGTATTCCTGTCATAAGGGGAGGAGCAGGGGATTGTGGGACAGTCAAGTAGCAAACAGGGGACCCGGGGAGCCTACCATTAAGAACCAAGTCACTAAAAAGCAAGTGGTTCATCCTGTGGCAAAAAGAAGAGTGTATGTAAGAGGCTCAGTCTCACTCATCCACTGGCCCCTTCATTCAAAAACCACGTGCTGCTTTTGATTCTGCTCTGGTGTCGCTCTAACTACACTGTGGCTGCTTCAAACAGAACTACCATATGACCCAGCAATCCCACTCCTGGGCATATATCCGGAGAGAACTTTCATTGAAAAAGCTACATGCACCCCTATGTTTGTTGCAGCACTATTTGCAGTAGCCAAGACATGAAAACAACCTAAATGCCCAATGACAGATAAATGGATTAAGAAGATGTGGTGCATTTACACAATGGAATACTACTCAGCCATAAAAAGAACAAATCAATGCCATTTGCAGCAACATGGATGGAACTACAGACTCTCATACTGAGTCAAGTCAGAAAGAGAAAGACAGACACCATATGATATTACTTACATGTAGAGTCTAAAATATGGACAAATGACCTATCTACAAAACAGAAACAGATCACGGACTTGGAGGACAGACTTGTGTTTGCCAGGGGGAAGGGGGAAGGAGTGGGATGGTTTGGGAGTCTGGGGTTAGTAGATAAAAATCGTTGTATTTAGAATGGATAAGCAATGAAATCCTGCCTCCTGCCAAATAGCACAGGGAACTATATTCAATCACTTGTGATGGATCACCACAGGATGGAGGATAATGTAAGAAAAACAATGTGTGTATATATGTGTATGTGTGTGCGCACGTGCGTATAATTGGGTCACTTTGCTGTATAGAAGAAATTGGCAGAACATTGTAAATCAACCCTAATAAAAAAAGAAAAGAAAATGTAAACAAAAACAATCTCTCATTTCATTCTGGCAGAACATTGTAAATCAACCCTAATAAAAAAAAGAAAAGAAAAGAAAATGTAAACAAAAACAACCTCTCGTTTCATTCTGACCGCAGCTACATTTTCAGTTATCCAGTGACTTATACAATCAAAGTTTCCTCCCAATGCTGTTGTCAGTGGCCGTTCCTTCTACAGTCCAAGGAGTGGATATGGGGAAGGATGGGGCAGGGCAGAGCAGGTGACTTATGAGGATGGGTGTGAGAACAAGAGGCCCAGCTTTGCCTCCCAGGTGAGGAAAGGAGAGAGGAGTCTGTTCCAGATTGCCCTATAGACCACTTGGGGCCAACAGGGCTGATCCTGGGAGCATCAGACAGAAGACTGTCCAGAGGCATGAGAAAGCCAAAAATCTCCTTGTGATTAAAAAAAAAAAAATGTCCAGGAATAGTCTTTAGGATTGGTGCCAATCCATGTGATTTCTGGAGATCCATCTGATTTGTAGAGATCCAAATCCTAACAGTGATTAAATTTGGGGTGGCAGAACAAACCAGTGGCCTAGGTCTCCTATGTGCTATTTTTTAAAAAATTAAAAAAATATATATTTTTAGTTTTAAATTGTAATCAATTGTTACTTCCCCAATACAGTTTTTTTTTTCCTACTGTACAGCATGGTGACCCAGTTACACCTCCATCGACAGATAATTGGATTAGGAAGATATGGTATATATACACAATGGAATACTACTCAGCCATAAAAAAGAACAAAATAATGCCATTTGCAGCAACATGGATGGAACTACAGACTCTCATACCACATGCTACTTTTGTTAACTACAAAATACAGTCAATAAAGTCTTTCTTTTTTTTGCGTCCTCTAAAGGTGACTGTGGTATTTTGTTTATTCTTCTTGCTGATAAATACCATTGACTAGTTCTATTTAACACAATTCAATAAGTACTGCATTTCCACTATGTGCTTTAGCATTGTGTGAGGTTCGACTGGTGTTTTGAAAAATGCATATGAGAGACCCTCTCTCTTTAGAGAAGATGATTCACAACTTAATTGTATGGCAAGACTTAATAGTTTAACACGTGAAGCTTCCAAGAGCATACTACAACAAGAAATAAAATAAAATGTGGAAGTGTTTGCAAAGACAGCCATGACTAAGGAAAAAGATGAGTCAGAAAGGTCACAAAAGGAAGAGGTGGCACTTAAGTTGTGACCTGAAGACAGGCTTAGACAAGTAGGGAGTGATTTGCAGAGTCTTTGGGCAGGATAATACATAGGGCAGTTCCATGGGCACTCATGTGTGTATGTGTTTATTTTGGTATTTTGTTTGTTTGCTTTTTAGGGCATATGGAAGTTCCCAGGCTAGGGGTTGACTCAGAGCTACGGCTGCTGGCCTCCGCCACAGCCACTGCAAATCAGGATCCCAGCCGTGTCTGTGACCTACACCACAGCTCATGGCAATGCCGGATCCTTAACCCACTGAGAGAGGCCAGGGATTGAACCTGAGTCCTCATGGATACTAGTCAGGTTCGTTACTGCTGAGTCATGAGAACTCCTGTGTGATGTATTTAAAGGCTTTCTGATGAAGGAGGATAAAAAGCTTCAGTGTCTGCTTAGAAAGGAGGTACCACATATAGCAATGCAGATATTGAGGGCAAGGAGAGGTGAGAAATGATTTCCTACAACTGTGTTTCAGAAAACAGTAGGGCAATTCTGTGGAAACACCCATCAGGTAACTGGAGAAGTGGTAAAAAATAAGAAGACAGATGCAGAGATTTGGCCCTTTTAGAATGAAGATAATGGAAAGAAGAAAATGGATGCAATCTCTGAGAGCATAAGTCAAAGGAAAGAAAAAAGTAAAGACAAAAAAATGAATGCTAGAAAGAAGCTTAGATAAAAGGGACGTGAAACAGACAATGAAAACAAGGAGGCTGTGTGAAAAACAGGAGTGTTGTGTTGACTTATAAGAGGTGATCCATGCAAAGCCCAAAAGATTCGGCCCAAGAGAGTGTTGGCTGCAAGAATAACACTAAATGTACATGTACAGCCCCACATCTTATTGTTTTCCTTCAAAGGTGTTAGAGTGATGATTTTTCCCGGATACAGGAAAGACTTTTTCAAGAAACGTGTCACTAGGGGGCGCTGGAGTCATTTAGGAAAGAAAACTGGCTACTGTGAGCAAAAAATTTTCTTTCTGATGTGTCCTCTACAAAAGACAATGACAGAACATTGTAAATCAACTGTAATAATTTTTTTTTAAAAAGAAACATCTTAAAGACTAATCCATGTCTTTTCAGAATGAAAAGACAAGCATTACTTTGTAAATTTAGGAAACATTCTTCTAAGGGGCAAGAAAACAAAATGTATTCAACATCATTCAGTTAAATCCGTGGACGGTTACTCCGTAACAGACTATTAAAATAAAACATCATAAAGTTGTTACATAGATAAACCCTGGGATCTATAAAGCCAAAGATAGTAACTTCAGTGACAATACCAGCGAGAGAAAATAAAGCTGTACAAAGCATGAATCTGAGTATGGCTTCTTAAGGTCCTCTTAAGTATATACATTTGTAAACACTTGATCTTTGAAAAACTATAAAATATTTGTCCCATAAAATATTTTTTGAAAATTTTATTAAAATCATCTTTGGTTCTGGAAAAAAAAGACAATGACTGCATTTCTCTTAATGTAAGAACAACTTTGAAAAGCTCATAGTAATGAGATACCTACTTACATTTTTAATTTAAGTACTGTTGATTTACAATGTTGTGTTAATTTCTGCTGTACAGCAAAGTGATCCAGTTACACACACTCTTTTTTTAATATATTCTTTTCCATGACAGTTTACCATAGGACCTTGAATGTGGTTCTTTGTGCTATACCCCCTCCATGCATAATAGCTTATGTCTGCTAACCCCAGCCTCCTACTCCAGCCCTCCCCCATCCTCCTCTGCCTTGGCAACCACAAGTCTGTTCTCCTTGTCCTTGAGTCTGCTTCTCTTTCAAAGATGGGTTCATCTGTGCCATATTTTAGATTCCACATATAAGTGATATCAGATGGTATTTGTCTTTCTCTTTCTGACTTCACTTCACTTAGTATGATAATCTTTAGTTGCATCCATTAGGCATCTACTTATGTTTAACAAGATTTTTTTGAGTCAAAGAAGCTCAGAAGATACTAGTCATCATGCATTTAATGCAGTGAGTGAAAAGAAAGCTGGCAGACAGCTGTTCTCACAGAATGATGCCAAGTGCTAAACCCCAGGATTGTGCTCCTTGAGATCGTACCAATAATATAAAAATCTTTCACAATGGGAAGAATAGCAAGTTTGCATGATGAAAATGTGTGAACATCAATCAAATTTTATTTGGTTCAGTTCAGTTATCATGTTGTACAGTAGTTTAATCTGAGGAGAAGAAATTCACTCCAATTTGTCATTCATGACTTGCATTCTCCTCAAACATATCAACCAGATGAATGTTCCAATTATCAACACTCAGGATTTTATAAATATATGTCCAGTCATTATATCAAACCTCTGAGGTTTGAGGGGCAAGGGGAACTGATGGGAGCCTGAGGGTCATAGTTCCTCCTGTGAGTAATAAAGTCCTCTGTCTCTTACCTAAGACTTTGTGTCTTTTGCTGGCATCTATGAATCTGTGGTGGGGTGACTTCTTAGCTGCAAATAAGTCAAATTTCAGATCCCTCACAGTTCTTAACATGCCCTCCATACTGAGTCTGCTCTGTGGTATTCTGTGACTCTTCCCTGAAGGCCCACAGTAGAGCCCACTTTGTTCTCCCCTCCCCCACTTTTTTTTTGGTCATGCCCATGGCATGCATAAGTTCCCAGGCCGGGGATCCAACCCACACCACAGTAGCGACCTGAGCCACAGCAGTGACATATCCTTAACCCTCTTTGCCACAAGAGAACTCCCCCACTTTAGTCCTTTTTAATGACTTATAAACAATCCATTCTCTGTTTTAACTTCTTCTCCACTGGAAATACTAGAGTGTTTTTTGTATTCTGCACTGAACCCTGAATGATAATCTCTGGTTCACTGTACCAAATCAGACTGTCACTTAAATCTTCAAAATGCCCTTATATAGCAAGGTGCTCCATGGAGAAATATTTACCACTTACGCCATGATCTGGAAACAAAAATTTTAATTATCTCATTACTATCACAGAATTTGATTGGAAATGTGAAGATTAAAAGAAAAAAAAAGTTGCTTTTCTCATATCCTATTGGTGGAAATGGAAATTGGTGCACTCACTGTGGAAAACAGTGTGGAGGTTTCTTAAAGAAACTAAAAACAGGGAGTTCCCATTGTGGCTCAGCGGAAACAAGTCCAACTAGTATCCATGGGGATGTGGGTTTGATCCCTGGCCTTGTTCAGTGGGTCGGGCACCTGGCGTTGCCATGAGCTGTGGTGTAGGCTGCAGATGCAGCTCGGATTCTGCGTTGCTGTGGCTGTGGTATAGGCCAGCCGCTGTAGCTCTGATTTGACCTCTAGCCTGGGAACTTCCATATGCCACATATGCGGTCCTAAGAAAGCATAAATTAAAAAAAAATTAAAAAGAGAATGATCATAATTCCACTCCTGGGTACATATATCTGAAAAAAAAAAAAAACACTAATTGAAAAAGGTACCTGCACCTTAATGTTCACAGTGCTATTTATAATTGTGAAGGTATGGAAGTAACCTAAGTGCCCACTGACAGATGGACAGATAAAGAAGATGTGATGTAAAAAAAAATGAAATTTTGCCATTTGCAGCAACATGGATGGATTTGGAGGGTATTATGCTAAGTGAAATAAGTCAGACAGAGAAATATGAATACTGTATGATATCACTCATAGGTAGAATCTAAAAAACACAACAAAGTAGTGAATATAACAAAAAAGAATCAGACTCCTGGATATAGAGGACAAACTTGGGGTTACCAGTGGGGACAGGGAAAGGGGGAGGGGCAATAGAGGGATAGAGGATTAAGAAGAACAAACTATTAGGTATAAAATCACCTATAAGGACATATTGTACAGCATGGAAAATACAGCCAATATCCTATAATAGCCATAGATGAATTATAACCTTTGAAAATTGTGGACCACTATGTTACACAACTGTAACTTATCAATATTGTACATTAACTGTACTTCAATAAGAAAAGGTCCCTTTTCAGAAATCACAACAAAGTTTTTTTTTTATGATTACTGAAGAACAATCTTTTACTATGTGAACATACTACTCACCCCCTATTCCCCAGTAGGAAAGATCTGAACTTTTTTCAGACTGTATACCTTCCAGGGAGTGAGCTGAGGTGCTAAACAAACAAAACATTAGAAAACCTACACCAGCTGATTTGGGATTTTACAGGCTTGGCAAACCGCAGGGTATTTTAATGCAGAGTATTTTATAATACCTCAGCAGTAGTGAGAAAGATCTTATCTGTGATATGCCTCAGTCCACAGGCCACAACACCAAGGGCAACTCCAGGAAACACATAGGAATTGTTGCCTTGGCCAGGATACAGGGTCTGCCCACTTGGAAGAGTGACCGGATCAAAAGGACTGCCACTGGCAAAAATTGCACGACCCTACAAAACAGACACACAACTGTAAAAAGAAGCCGGGCACCTTCAAACAAATGGATCATAAGACAATTCAAGTATTGAATATTTAGAAAGAAGACTAATTATTCATTAACTCTGTAATAAGTGTGACCAAGCTTTTCTGATACTGGCAGTAAGTTCTGGAGTGGGTTCTCTTCTTCGTCTTGACTTCTAGGAGAAGGGTGCAAAGCACAGGAGAACCCCTAACCCACCACCCTATTGTGGGCAGTGATCTAACCCACAGGCCCATCGACCATTTTATACTACATGCTTCTACTTACAGGCTTCTGCAGACAAAAACATAAGTTAATGTTTGAGTCTTATGGTGACATTTTAGGTTAGAGTTTAGAGGTTAACACATTTCAATGTATGTGGGACAAAGTTTTTTGTTTTGTTTTGTTTTTGTTTTTTTGTGTTTTTAGGGCTGCACGTGCAGCATATGTAAGTTCCTGGCCTAGGGGTCAAATCAGAGCAGCAGCTGCCAGCCTATGCCCCAGCCACAGCAACGCCAGATTCGAGCCACATCTGTGACCTATGCCAAAGCTTGAGACAAGGCTGGATCCTTAACCCACTGAGGCCAGAGATGGAACCCACATCCTCATGGACACTATGTTGTGTTCTTAACCCACTGAGCCATAAAGGGAACTCCTGGGACCAATTTTACCTATTTCTGTACTGTAAAAAATTACCTGGAGGAGTTCCAGTCGTGGCTCAGTGGTTAACGAATCTGACTAGGAACTATGAGGTCTTAGGTTCAATCCCTGGCCTTGCTCAGTGGGTTAGGGATCCGGCATTGCTGTGAGCTGTGGTGGAGGTTGCAGACTCAACTATTTAGGGCACAAAAAGATGAAAATAGATGAGAAAGAAAATAGAAATTCTTATCTTGTTGATTATCAAACACTGCTATTTAGGTTTTGCATAGAATGAGGTTTTTGTTTTCAAAGTCTGATATCCTCCAGCTCTATTTAGCAGATAAAATGTCTTATTACAAGCAACTTGCTAATGTAACTAAATTATTATCTGATACACATATTTCATACATATATCTAATTTGACATAGATCTATATCTTTAAACATTATATTTGAGAAAGAGGCAACATCACATACACACTTGTTTATCATTCTCCTCTCCTTCTCCTACCTGTTGTTCTAGAATCATAGTATTTTTTACAGGGATGGTATTAAATAAACGACAGACAACTAAATATTCTCATATATGTGGACTGTCAAAGGAAACCACCCTATACCATTTTTGGCATAATTATAGTTTTTC
This sequence comes from Phacochoerus africanus, assembly GCF_016906955.1. Classification (NCBI taxonomy): domain Eukaryota; kingdom Metazoa; phylum Chordata; class Mammalia; order Artiodactyla; family Suidae; genus Phacochoerus; species Phacochoerus africanus. The sequence goes on along the minus strand of NC_062545.1, from coordinate 82,957,362 downwards.
AGGGTTTAATAATCTTTTTGTATTTTGTATTTTTAACCTTTCCTAATGACTTTTCACTTGTGCCAGCAGCAGTTGAGACTCAGGTCTCCCTTTTTTTTGTAATTCTTTGGCTGAACCAGGATTTAAGTTTTCAGCCTCAAAATGACTTTTTTTTTTTTTCTGGCTGTATCTTCTGCATGTGGGAATTCCCAGGACAGGGATAGAATCCGAACTACAGCTGCAACCTACACCACAGCTGTAGCAACGCCAGATCCTTAATCTACTGTGCCACAGTGGGAACCCCTCAAAATGACTTTTAATTTTTTTGTAAAACAACAGAACATTAGGCAAAGTCATAAGACTTGAGACCATTTATATCAGACACATTCAAACTTAAAAACACAACTATATAAACTTGGCTAATTTTGCTTTCATTTATTACAGGTGAATCTATAAATGTTTGAGGCTTACTGAAATATACCAAAACAAAATAATCACTTAAACACTTATTTATTAGGTGATGCCCACTCTGTGCGATGTGTCACACTAGTATTTTGTTATTGCTAAGAGAGTTTTTTTCCTCCCCAAAGGATTTAAGGACTGAGGAACGGGAGGCAAATTCTCCAATCTAGAGATGGATAAAAATTTAAATTGAGGACACTGATGTCATCCCCCAAAAGAGAGATAAACAATGTAATAGCTCCTTTACAAAATGTCATTAATTCTAATAATAAGCGTTTAATGATATAATGTTAATCTGAATTAACACTGAATTATAATCACTGAATTCTGATTTATACAGAGTGACTTAACTCTGTCTTATTTATATTTGAAGTGCATTTTGTATTTCTTTCCAAAACACAAGTCTTATATATACATATATTTACAAAATATATATACATATATATATATATACAAAATATATATACATATATATACATATATATACAAAATATATATACATATATTTTTATACATACATATATATATGTATATATATGTATATACATATATACATATATATATGTATATATATGTATATACATACATATATATACAAAATATATATACATATATTTTTGTTTTTCTTTTTCTTTTTAGGGCCACACCTGCAGCATATGGAAGTTCCTGGGCTAGGGGGTCAAATTGGAGCTGCAGCTGCAGGCCTTTACCACAGCCGCAGCCACACAGGATCTGAGCCACATCTGTGACCTACATCCCAGCTTATGGCAATGCAATATCCGTAACCTACTGAGAGAGGCATGGATTGAACCCACATCCTCAAAGATACTAGCTGGGTTCTTAACCTGCTATGCCTCAAGGGGAACTCATTTATTTATTTATTTACTCATTCATTTTTTATTTTAGATGTATGTGACTCGATCTCTGTTTTGTCATAATGACATTTCAAGTCTTTGAAAGAAAAAAAGCCTCTTGTCAACTTTTGGTCAAATATATATTAATATGAACACAGTATCAAATAAGTCACTTTTTTGGAAACAGTAAAGATTTGAAGCTTTGAGGACTCCTGTCCCAGCCTGGCTGGATGTCAAAGTAACTGCCCAACTGCTCCACCCATGGCATCGAAAGCCAAACCCAGGAGTCAGCAAAGCAAAAATAAGACTGTGGCTTTATACTGTGTGCTTTAATGTTTGGGAATAGCTAGTTAAAAGCTATTTTAATAAGCATCTAGAATCAAGCTTTTTCCTTTTTAACTCCTAGGTTTAAATCTTAAGATACTTCCAAGTCACTTGAGGAAAATTATCAATAAAGCATTACAAAGTTTATTTTGTTTTATTGAAGAACAGATATGACATTCTTACAAAAAGCAATAGTTCTTATCCTTTCTCAATCATCTGCTTTCCTTCCAGACTTGGTTGTATAGTTTTTTTGTCTTTTTAGGGCCGCACTTGTGGCACACAGAGGTTCCCAGGCTAGGGGTCATATCAGAGCTGTAGCTGCCAGCCTACGCCACAGCCATAGCAATGCCAGACCCTAGCTGCATCTGAGAGCTACACCATAGCTCACAGCAATGCTGGATCCTTAACCCACTGAGGGAGACAAGGGCTCAAACCCGCATCCTCATGGATACTAGTCAGGTTCATTAACTGCTGAGCCACTTCAGGAACTCATTGGTTGTATAGTTTTTAAAGATTAACTGGTAAGCACCTTAGCTATCCTGAGCTTCCCTATAAAAAAGCAAGAATCTAACTACTAAAATATCGGTTGCATTTCTGATTTACCTGTGTCAGTGTGTAGCACTGCTCTGCAGTACATTCTGCTTTGCTGGTTGGATTACTCAAAGCAAAAATAATAGGCCGTTCATTGAAGGCAGCCATGTCTTTGAGAATTTGTTCTGAAAATGCACCACCAATCGCAGCAACTCCTAATGTAGAAACAAGAAACCAGTGAATAGGACTCTCACTTATTAATTAAGCCAATGCCCTAAAAACAATAAGACATGTCAGGTCAATGTCTAACACAATCTAAACAAAATAAAGAATATTTGGATTCAAGTGACAAAAAGAAATGTTTGGTTTTGATTTTTTTTTAATTTCATTGAAGTATAGTTGCTTTACAATGCTGTGTTCACTTCTGCTGTGCAGCAAAATGATTGGGTTAAACATATATTCTTTTTCATTTTCTGCTTTTTGCTTTTGTAGGGCTGCATGTGCGGCATATGGAGGTTCCCAGGCTAGGAGTAGAATTAGAGCTGCAGCCACAGCAACATGGGATCTGAGTCATGTCTGTGCCCCACACCACAGCTCAGGGCAACACGGATCCCTAACACACTGAGAAAGGCCAGGGATTGAACCCGCATCCTTGTGGACACTAGTCAGGTTCATTACCATTGAGCCACAATGGGAACTCCTTCATATTCTTTTCCATTACAGTTTATCACAGGATAGAGAAGAGATTTACAGTAGGACCTTGTTGTTTATCCAAGAGGTGTTTGTGAATGTCAACAACCTTTAGGGTTACAAATCTACAAGTATCTATTTAAAAACTACAGATATAACATTTGACTCATATACACAGATTTAGTGGCCAATCAGTAGGAATTTTGATTATAGGTTTTTTTTTTTTTTTTGCCATTTCTTGGGCCACTCCCTTAGCATATGGAGGTTCCCAGGCTAGGTGTCGAATTGGAGCTGTAGCCACCAGCCTACGCCAGAGCCACAGCAACGTAGGATCCGATCCGCATCTGCGACCTACACCACATCTCACGGCAACGCCAGATCATCAACCCACTGAGCAAGGGCAGGGACTGAACCCGCAACTTCATGGTTCCTAGTCGGATTTGTTAACCACAGCACCACGAAGGGAACTCCTGAATGTAGGTATTTTTATCAGGAAATAATCTGTGTCTAATATATATTATCTCTCTGTAAGCATTTCTAGACGTATATTTCAGTCTCTCAGGCCATAAAGTAATTATGTCTTATATGCCAGTGCCAACACTTAAAGTCCTCATTTGATTCAATGATAAAACTGAAGCGTGACTTGCCAAAAGAATTTTAACAGTAGAGCAAAACCATTAGCATAATGAACATTTTTAAAGTACGATTCCTGGTAGAACATATTTTATAAAAACAACAATGGAGTTCCTGTTGTGGTGCAATCAATGATCTGGCTGTCTCTGCGGCAGCCTAGTGGGTTAAGGATCTGGTTTTGCTGCAGCTGTGGCGTAGGTCGCAGGTGTGGCTCAGATTCAATCCCTGGCTTGGGAACTTTCATATGCTGTGGATGTGGCCAAATAAAGAATGAAAAACAAACAAACAAAAAATAGAGAAGGCTTATTCCAGTTCCTGTTGTGCAATATTTGTTTTTATTACAGTTATCATAATGATTCGCAATATTACCTGTTTCACAAGAGCTTCTAGAAATATCTAGAAATGGAGCATACTACAAAGCACCGACATTATATACACACTAAACAAAGGATATAAAGTTTCTAAACTTCCTTTGAGTTTTTTTCTTTTTGTCTTTTTGGTTGCACCTGCAGCATAAGGAAGTTCCCATCTGCAACCTATGCCACAGCTGGGGCAACACTGGGACTTTACCCCATGGTGTCACAGCAGGCATTCCCCCTTGAGTTTTTTTCAACCACACAGATTTGTTCATATTAGACATCTTACTGTGCACCTGCAGTGTGTAAGCTACTGTGTTAACTGCTATGAGGAGTAGAAGGATCTGTGAAGTACGGTCTCTGTTTTCAAGGAGGGTCTAGCTTGATATTTCTCAGCCTTGGCACCATTAACACTTTGGGTCGGACAGTTCCTTGTCGTGGAGGTCTTTCCTGGACCCTGGAGGGCATGGAGCATCAGGCCTGGTTTCTAGACAATAGATGTCAATAGCCCTGACCTCTCTTCTTCCTCCAGTTGTGACAACGGAAAATGTCTCCAGACACAGCCAAATGTTCCCCTTTGGGGCACAGTCACCCCCATTTGGGAACCCCTGTCTGCATGGAGTAATCAAGCCTGGCAGAGCGCCGAGTACACCAGGTGTTAGCAGGCTGACAGTGTTAGTAGAGGGAACTACACACTTCAGCAAGGGTCAGAAAGTTTAAAAAGACAGCACTGAACTTACAAATCGAGATGTCTACGGGGGTACTGATGCTTCACGGAATGTATGATTTTGTGAATTCCAAAAAGCTAAATCATGTCTCAAAAATCAGCAGTAAGAACACTAACCAGACAACAGGGTGGGGCGGGATTTATGGCAGAGAGGAGGAAGCAGCAGCTCACCTATGAGGGCCGTTGGTTTTATATCTTGAACAATGGCTTCTAGGTTCTTCATTTCTTCATGTTCATGGGCAAATTCCTCTTTCTCATGTGTTAAGGCAGCCCGTCCCTATATAAAGCAAATAAGAAGGAATGATAAATCTGATGCACGTATACCAGCCCAAGAAATTTCAGAGGAGAACACATTACCAGTACTTATGCTTAATATTTTTATGTATTCTGTTTTCCAGCTGTGTTTAAAGTCTCCCCTCCAATTACCGAAGTATTATTTCATTCACTCTTTCAATAAAGATTTACATCTCAATGTTCCCAGCAGTGGGGATATCACAGTGAATAAAATAAAGTTTTTCCCTTGTTAACTTTAATATTAAAAATCCTAACTCCAACAGACATTTGTGAGAAACTGGCATTAACAAGTGATAATGCAAAAATGTTATTTAAGTAAGGACATTGTTTGCCAGACGTGATTCGTGTTGATAGCTCAGTGTCTTAAAATGTAGAGTTGACTTTAGTGGCAGCATGATTAATTCATGGACCACTCACTAAGAATGAACTCGATGCCAATTTATATCATACTTTGATTTTCTGAATAAATACTAGCTTTATGTGTTTTTATTTATTTATTTTTATTTTTGCTTTTTTTAGGGCCACACCCATGGCATACGGAAGTTCCCGGTCTACGGGGTGAATCAGAGTTACAGCAGCCTGCCACAGCCACAGCCACAGCCACACCAGATCCATGCTGTGTCTGTGATCTACACCACAGCTCACGGCAATGCCAGATCCTTAACCCACTGAGCTAGGCCAGGGATCAAACCCATGTCCTCATGGATGCTAGTCAGGTTCATTATGGCTGAGCCATGATGAGAACTCCCTATGTATTTTCATTTTTTAATGCTTTGATTATAATGGTACCATTTCTTATCTAGGAAATATCTAATTATAATATTCTAGCTACAAAAAAGAACTTGGGATGGGGTTGAGGAACGTTATCTGAAAATTCTGTCCTTCCTTTTTTTTTAAATTGTTTATCATTAGCCCAAAGGTCAAGAATTGGTTGTTTTCTCAGAAGGGGAACACTCAGGTGCTTTCAGGGAGCCCTCACTGTGAACTATGAATACTTCAGGTTCAAACTGTGGGCCCTGCTGTTTTACTATGGATTGCATGGAATCTTATTGTTCTACGAGCCCAAGCATTTTTTGAAATAAATCAGTGACATGTTTTCCTCTTAAAACTTGTACTTGCTATGTTCTTAATAACCCTGAAAAACCACAGGTAAAGATTAATTGTAATGTTTTCACTATTATTAAAGAAGAAAACATGCAACTAGAATACATTAATATAGCATCAAAAGCAAGATCTAGGAAGTATGGTAATTCCTCACCATATTCAGCATTTGTTATTCCTTTGATGGAAGGTATTTGCATACTTAAACTTTGTCAGGTGTATGTTTGTGTGTATTTTTTTGAAAACTCCTCAGGTGATTTGAATGATAAGCCAGTTTTCAGAATCACTGCCCTACGGATTTATCAGATCTCTAACAGATGTTTTTTAAAAATTATTATTAAAGTATAGTTGATTTACAATGTTGTGCCAATTTCTGCTGCACAGCAAAGGGACCCAGTCAAATACAGACATACATTCTTTTTTAATATTATTTTCCATCACGGTCTACCAGATGTATTTTTAAAAGGTATGTGATATATTTTCAAAAGAGTGTAAGATGATGAGTTCTAAAGAAGGAAAGCTAGAGAAGAATATAAAAAGCACAGATTCCTAGTATTGCTCTCTTGGCTGGCCACCTGAGATATAATGAAAAGTATTTAATGTGGCTTAAACCCCCTAAGTTTCCTGGAATGAGAGGCAAATCATAAAGTAGATAAACATTGCATGAAAAGATGTATGCTTTTATCATGAAGATCTTACTTTATTAATCATAGGAAGAGTACTGGCAGCTCCTGGCCCCTAAAGCCAGAACTTGCCAGAAGACATCCATCTAGCAAGAGACAGAAACTACCCGCAGTCTCACCCCCAAAGGCTTGACTCTTGGTGGTGACTCAGGAACGCAGAGAGAATATTGAAAGGGGGCCAGGAATCAGCATGCTAGCTTTACTAAAAGGCTCTGCTTGTCCCAAAAGAAGAATCGAAAGACAAAAATCAAGGTCTCCCAACTATTTTCTATACCATTTTCAAAGCTGATGTGAGGATCTGGTTTCAATTAAAGAACGATTGGAATGTGATCTCTGGATCTGGTAACATTCAGGCAAGTGCCTCTACCTCTGGACTTCTATTTTCTGTACCAATGGCTCCTCTTTTCAAAATCCAATTTGAAATCTGCCTTCTTTATGTCAACCACTTCAGCTGGATGTGGATTTGGAAGAGTTCTGTTCAGTCTCCCTTTTCAGGATCCCTTGCTTTTTGCCTTCTTTTGTCAAAATTCATGTGGGCACTTGTTATCTCAAAAATCCCCAATTCTATGGCATTTCTTTTGTTTAAGAGTCTCTAATTATACCACATGTACTACAGATAGCTGGGGATTTCATTTGAACGTGATTATTTCTTTAGTCCCCTCTCCCCTTTGTTTTCTGCCGATTCTTAATACAGAGGATACCACCCTACTGAAGTACCTTCTTCAAAAGCACTTGTGTTCTGGTGGGGGTGGGGAAGAAGGGGACAAAGACTGTCCAGAGTTTCAGTTAGCGTTCCAGGATCCAGCATAGGTTTAACAAATTAACTGCAGAGTGCCACTGATAATTATGCATTCCTTCGTGTGCAGAGGCACTCGATGAACTCTGAACTCCACGTCTGCTTGGGTCAGCTGTCCCATTTTACTGGCCTGTGTTTCGTTGTCATGTCATTAGTTTATCAGAAGTGAATCTGGCTCCTCTTTATCTGGAGATGGAACTACCCGAGCACAGTGTCTATCAGTAACATTTCACTTGCAGTGCAAGGATGGGTGCTTGCTAGAGAGCTCAGGGCTGGGTTTCATCATCTCAGGAGAGATGAAAAGATGAACGACATGACCAAGTATTTTCTGTGTTAGGCCATAACCAAGGGTGTGGAGTCATGATTTAAGATGACAGATGGGTTACCTCCATCGATATTTAATTCTGTAGTATTAAAAATCAGCATCCATGATTTTTTGACTATCTACAAGATGTGACTATATAATCTTCTGTCTGTGCTCTTTTGAATATTTATATAAACATCAATCACACTCTTTAAGACATGGAAAAGAGGGGGGAAAAAGAGCAAGCCAGACACTTTTCACCAAGCTTCAAAATCTCTTAGTTAGGATTTTTTTTAAAACCATGAGTATGAAATGTATTAACCATCATTCAAGGTGGTGATAGAATCACTGGCTAAAATTCGGATAAAGTCACAGGGGAAAGGAAAACCTTTTCTATACAGCATGGATTTGCAAGCCCTAGATCTAAAGTTTACACTCTCAGGAAGGAAATACCTGTATTGCCAAAACTACCCTTACAATATATAAAATAATTTTATACACTATCTCTTTCTTACAGGAACCAAATATTTAACTGTAACTGTAAAGTAAAAAAAAAACAAACAAAAAAAATTTTTTTTTCTTTTTTGGTGGCCCTATGGCATATGGAGTTCATGGTCCAGGAATCAGATAGATCTACACCACAGCTGCAGCAACACCGGATCTTTAACCCACTGTGCTGGGCCAGGGATTGAACTTGTGTCCCAGTGTTCCAGAGACACTGATGATCCCATCACATACAGCAGGAACTCCTCCAATTTTTTTTAAAATAATGAAACATAATTATGTAAAACAAAATAAAATTAAAATCAAAATACTACAGATTTATTCCACATTGGATTAGGTCTATCCTTCATGATATCTATTAATACTCTATTTATTTTTGAGTTTTCTGCCTTAGCACTAATTTGTTTTATTAGTGAAAGCCAAAAATGCATATATTTAAGGAAGAGATTAAGTCTGGATTGGTTTGTTTTGTGGCTTCTTGTCCTCCCTAAAAATGCTCACAGTTATCCATGTGAAATGCAAACACTAGTCAAGCTGGCAGGGTTCCTTTTTTATCTTTTCTTTACTGTATTTATTCTTCTTCTCATTTTTATTTCAGGAGGATTTTTTTTTTTAAAAACAAGTATTGGTTTGTTTATATTAAAATGTACTAACATTAGTTGGGTAAATAGATATGTCAATTGTTTCCAGCTGTACTAAAGTATTTGAGTATCATTAGTGACCAAATAATCCATTTCAGTCAACCTCACTGATATTGATGGATTATTTAAAATACTGATGTTTAGCATATATGGATAAGAGGTAAATGATGGGAAATATTATAGCTGTGATGTTGAAAAGGAAAACTGAAAACACATTAGAATAATAGTTATCTAGTCTGATGATGATATATATAACTCCATAAATGAGCTAACCAACCTCACAGTGTGACTTTCTTTTTTCGGGCCGCACCGAGGCACATGGAGGTTCTCAGGCGAGGGATCAAATCGCAGCTGCAGCTGCCAAACTCACCACAGCCACAGCAACATGGGATCTGAGCCATGTCTTCGACCTACACCACAGCTTACAGCAACTCCCTCACAGCGTGACTTTTTAGTTTTTGAATTTACATCTTTAAAAAAATCAAAGGATTTTTATTAATAAAAAATTTATTGGAGTTACCATCATGGCTCAGCAGTAACGAACCCAAATAGTATCCATGAAGACACGGGTTCGATCCCTGCTCTTACTCCGTGGGTCAAGGATCTGGCATTGCCATGAACTGCAGTATAGGTGGCAGACGTAGCTGGGATCCTGCATTGCTGTGGCTGTGGCATAGACTGGTGGCTACAGCTCTGATTTGACCCTTAGCCTGGGAACCTCCATATGCCACGGGTGTGGCCCTCAAAAGACAAAAAAAAAAATTGTATTTAAAATTTTAAGATATTGGAGTTCTCTTATGGTACAGTGGGTTAAGGAGCATTGTCACTGCAGCAGCCTGGGTCACAGCAGTGGCCCAGATTTGATACCTGGCCCAGGAACTTCCCCATGCTGTGGGTGTGCCCCCCCAAAAGAAAAATCTCTTTAAGATTTTTTTTTTTTTACATATTATAAAGACTGCATTGTAAGTTAATAAAATTAATAAAATGATTATTTTTGGCTCTTAAAGATTGTAAAAATATTAAGGATAAAAGGATAACAAGCACAAAATTCACATAAAATTTAAAGATTACACTAATTTAGTAGCTACTCTAAGATTTATTTGTTCTGTCATAAAAATTAACACAATAATTTTGACTTTTTAAAAACATAAGAGAAAAAGAGGTTAATTGAAGCTTCATCTGTGTCTTATATTAAATAGTGTATAAACTATTAAATACATAACAGTCTTTAAAAACATAACTTTATTTATCTTGGTAAGCCATATCTATGTGGTTCTTTATTTTGGCAAGCATAAGACATGAAGTAAGACTGACTGATTAGGCCTAGGCAACAATTTCACAGTTATTCCAAACGTAAGTCATGCTATAATCCATGTTATTCTAAGTACTGTAATCCATGAAACTTGGAGTGTCAGTTCAGTAAGTCTATGTTAAAATTATTTGAGATTCTAAAATCTATTTTTTTTTGTCTTTTTAGTGCCACACCCACGGCACATGGAGGTTCCCAGGCTAGGGGTCGAACTGAAGCTGTAGCTGCCGGCCTCTCCACAGCCACAGCAAAATGGGATTCAAGCTGCATCTGAGACCTACACCACAGTGCATGCCAACAATGGATCCTTAACTCACTGAGTGAGGCCAGAGATTGAACCCATGTCCTCATGGATACTAGTCAGGTTCCTTACTGCTGAGCCACAACAGTATTTTATGCATTTTAATGAAAATTTCGCATGAAAATGTCATTAGAAATCACATAAGAAACCCACAATCATGGGGGTTCACCTTTTTGATTCTTGACTGTATTACATCTCTAAGTACAGCACAGTTTGTATAGCTTTTTCCATGGGCTCTGCTACACACATGCTGATGATCCTCAAGTCTCTATCTCAGAAAGCCCAGACCCTTGTTCTAAGCGGCAGTCTTTGTAGCTCTAGGTGCCAAGTGGACATCTTTAAGCTGAGGTCTTCACAGGTGCCTTAAATTTGTTATGTCTGAAGCTGATTGCACTATCTTTCTCTTCAATTGGCCTATTCTTTTATTAAAGAAATTTTTTTGGCCATGCCCACATTATATGGAAGTCCCGGGCCAGGAATTGAACCCATGCCACAGCAGCCACCCGAGCCACTGTGGTGATAATGCTGATCCTTACCCTGATGAGCCACCAGGGAACTCCTAACTGCCCTACACTTATTTTTTTTAATGCAAGTTCCTGAGCCAAGGACTGAATCCAAGTCACAGCTGTGACCTACACCACAGCTGCAGCAAAATCAAATCCTTTAACCCACTGTGCTGGCCAGGGCTGAATCCACACCTCCACAAAGACCTTAGCTGCTGTAGTCAGATTCTTAACCCATTGCACCATAGAGGGAACTCCTAACTGGCCTATTCTTTATTCCATTTTCCCCCCCCACATGAATGGCCACATCACTTATCTAGACACCCATGGAGTCTTGCTAGATTGCTTCTACTCTCCATCTCCCTCCATATTTAATCGAGTATGCCAATCCTATCCTAAATATCTACTGAATAGAACATCTTTCACTCACCCACTCAGTCCCTGCTTCATTTCATTGCCCCAGTTAACTGTGATCTGTATTACTGCACCAGCTTTATAGCTTTTCCTTTTTTCAGCTTCACCTCATTTTGATCCATTTTCCATAAGCCATCAGAGTACAGGAGGCTGGAAGCAGCTCATGTTCAGGATTCAGAGGAGCCTTCATCACCTGTCACTCAATTCCTTTCAACCCTAATCCCTAAGTGTCTCTTATCTCAATACTGTTGATTATGTACTAGACACTAGTAGGGCTTTGAAGATAGAAGAGAGGTGGACGATAGGATCCTTAGCGTCATTCAAGATCTCGTCATGAACTTGCCATTCAACTTCCCTGGTTTCAGTTTTGCATAGGAGAAGTTTATGATGTCTATGCAGCCTCCAGATCAACTCCTAACTTTCCTTTTAGGAGTTCCCATTGCGGCTCAGTGGAAACGAATCCGACTAGTAACCATGAAGTTATGGGTTTGATCCCTGGCCTTGCTCAGTGGGTTAAGGATCCGGCATTGCTGTGAGCTAAGCTGTAGGTCACAGACACAGCTCAGATCCTGTATTTCTGTGGCTGTGGTGCAGGCTGAAGCTATAGTGCCAATCGACCCCTAGCCTGAGAATCTCCATATGCCGTGGGTGAGGACCTAAAAAAACAAAAACTTTTCTTTCAAACTTAGCTGAAGAGACACCCTGTCACAGAACCAACCTCAACATTCCTGTTATTCTCTTTAGTGTGGTGGAAGCACCATCTTCTGCCTGCCCCTGGTACTAAAGTTTTTTTTTTTTTTTTGGTCTTTTGTCTTTTTAGGGCCACATCTGCGGCTCATGGAGGTTCCCAGGCTAGGGGGCCTAATCGGAGTTACAGCTGCCAGCCCAGGGCACAGCCACAGCAACACGGAATCTGAGGTGCATTTGCCACCTACACCACAGCTCATGGCAACACCGGATCCTTAACCCACCGAGCAAGGCCAGGGACTGAACCCGCAACCTCATGGTTCTTAGTTGGATTCATTTCCGCTGAGACACGATGGGAACTGCAAGGACATATGTCTATAACATTTAAAAAAAAATTTATTAGAGTATAGTTTACTTACAGTGTTGTATTAGTTTCAGGTATACAAATATATCCATTCTTTTTTCCCATATAGGTTAGTACAAACTATTGAGTAGATTTTCCTGTGCATATGGTAGATTTTCATTAATCATCCATTTTCTATAGTAGTGTGTATATGTTAATCCTACCCTTTCAATTCTTCCCTCCCACAACTGTTTTACCTAAGCTTGGTTTTGAAATCTGTGAGTTTGTTTCTGTTTTATAAGTTCTTTTTTCTCATTTTTTACTAGAGTCCACATATAAGTGATATCATATGGTATTTGTCTTTGTCTGACTTACTTCACTCAGTGTGACAACTTCTAGGTCCATCCATATAACATTTTCATGGGGAGTTGTAATTCTTGGCTTGAGTTTCTCCCACTAGGCTGGGACCCCCCCGAGACCAAGGGTCTTACTGTTTTCCCGCAGTAAGTATAAGGCCTGATCCATAGGTGACTTCAGCCAGCAGATGTTATTTCATGACAATACATGTGTACAATTTTTTACCGTTATGCTGATTATTTAAAGCAACACCAATTTCTGAGCTGAGAAACTGCAAACTCTGGTTTTTTTGTATACTATAAACAATTACCTTGTTATTATTCATTGTTAATAAAATTACTTTTAGTTGGTCCTCAGGAGATATTGTGAAAGTACTTTCTGTCTTGTTTCACTGCTGCATAGATATGCATTCTCTACAAAAAGTTTATGCAGGGGTTCCCATTGTGGTGCAGCGGAAACGAATCCTACCAGGAACCTTGAGGTTTCAGGTTTGACCCCTGGGCTTGCTCAGCGGGTTAAGGATCTGGAATTGCCGTGAGCTGTGGTGTAGGTCACAGAAGCGGCTTGGATCAGGCGTGGCTGTGGCTCTGGTGTAGGCTGGCAGCTGTAGCTCCGATTAGATCCCAGCCTGGGAACCTCCATATGCTGCGGGTGCGGCCCTAAAAAGAAAAAAGACAAAAAAAAAATTTGTGCATGTGCTTTTTTCATTTAAAACAAAGTTAGTCTACATCTTTTAAAAAAACATTTTTTCTGGCTTTAAAAGAATACAGTTACTAAGAATTTGGAATACACAGAAAGGCATTACAAAATATATATATATATATATATATATATATATATATAATGGCTGCACCTGCAGCATATGGAAATTTCCAGGCCAGGGACTCAATTCAAGCTGCAGCTGTGACCTACGCTGGATCCTTTAATCCACTGTGCTGAACCAAGGATCGTACCTAAGCCTCCACAGCAACCTGAGATGCTGGCAGTCAGATTCTTAACCCACTGTGCCCACAGTGGGAACTCCAAAATTAGTATGTTTTAAAGTAATATGTACTTGATGCTTTCTATGACTTTTATATACAACTCAACTTTTAAAACAAAATAGTTATATATTTTTTCCTTTCTTCATCTAACATTATATTATGAATCCTTTAATATTATTTATAGTTCTTAGAAAATAACTCTAACTTGTATATAATACCGATTTGGCTATTTCTCAATTCATTTCACAATTATCCTTTCTTTAGGTAAATATCACAAATCACCATGATAACGTATGATGAAATATTTCACTATTGGAAATAATGCTGTGGTAATAGTCTCATACACAAGATACTGTACACATTTCTGTCTCTTTGGTATAGATTCTTAGAATGGAAACTGTTGGATCAGAAGTACAAACTCTTTCTTTCTTTTTTTTTAGGGCTGCACTTGCGGCATATGGATGTTCCCAGGCTAGGGGTTGAATCAGAGCTACAGCTGCCGGCCTATAGCACAGCCACAGCAATGCTGGATCTAAGCCGAGTCTGTGACCTAAACCACAGCTGGTAGTAATGCTGGATGCTTAAGCCACTGAGCGAGGCCAGGGATGGAACCCGAGTCCTCATGGATAGTAGTTGGGTTCCTTTCCACTGAGCCACAACAGTAACTCCCAGAAGCATAAATTCTTAAAGACTCTGGATACACATAAAACAGCATTCCAGAATACTTGTATACATTCACATTTGTTTCTGTATTAAATTCCTGAAGACACTGGTTATTTTGAAAACTCACCTCCACGTGGAATGAGGATTTACATGTATTTTCTCTAGCAGTTTAAGGAAGAGTAAGTGATGTGCACAGCTGGTAGGAGTAATAATAATGCCTTCTAACTGTGGAGAAATCTGGTCACTTACCTACTCATTTTTTTTTTCTTTCTTTCTTTTTTTTTGACTGTACCCACAGCATGTGAAGTTCCCAGGCCAGGGATCAAACCCATGCTACAGCAGCAACTTGAGCTGCTGCAGTGACAACACTGGATCCTTATAACCTGCTGTACCACAAAAGAACTCCTTACCTTTCTAATCTTAATCAGGTTTTCACGATGACCCTATGAAGTAAGTACTACAGTCTCTATTAAAGCTGGGAGACAACCTCAAGTAAGTTAACACCGAAACAGGAGCAGAGAAAAGAGTAGCTATTTCATACTTTTCAATCCTTTCTCTCCAGCTAGTGTGCAATTTGACAGCTAGCCCTTAGTGAAAGGAGCTGTACTAAGTGTTTCATCTGTATACTTAGCCGTATTAAGTATCAAACTGCCTCCCTTGGGAACTAATTTATGTGGGCCGACAACCCACAGAGCTATAAGGAGCCTACTCACATCCCAGACAGAAAGGAGAGCTGAGCCATAGTTTTCTTCTTTATTCAGAAGAGTATCAGTATCATTGAGGGACATGGCAATTCCTATATAATGGCTACTCTTTAAGCAGCATTGGGGGTAGGGTGGGTGGAAGGACCATCTTAGAGATGAGCATCCATAACCGTCCTTCTGATTAAAACTCTTACCTGGGAGCTCCCCTTGTGGCTCAGTGGAAACGAATCTGACTAGCATCCATGAGGACACAGGTTCAATACCTGGCCTTGCTCAGTGGGTTAAGGATCCTTCCTGTATTGCCGTGAGCTGTGGAGTAGATCGCAGACTTGGCTTGGATCCCGTGTTTCTGTGGCTGTGGTGTAGGCCAGCAGCTGCAGCTCCGACTGGACCCCCTAGCCTGGGAACCTCCAACATGCGGCGGTGCGGCCCTAAGAAGTCAAAATACAAAAAAAAAAAAAAAAAATCTTATATCCGGTTAAAAATGACAAATTCTTACCTTAACTATTAATCCTTTTGAGTCAACCAACCATATCTTCTTTATGGCTTTCTCTTTTGGGAAACCTTCTTTTTCCATGGCCATAACAATCAGGTGTGCAATCCCTAAGGCAGCCTAGAAACAAAACTTTTAAGTTATTCCACATAATCCCTCACCAAGAGTTACTTTCACCTCATTTCGTCTTGGTTTAAGAAACTGCAAAATGGCACTGTCTATTGACCTAAAGAGCTATAATTATGCATTCATACTGGGAGGAAAGTATTTTTGCCACATTTGGATTAAACTAAATGACAACTCCTTACTCTTCTTATTACAGCAGAATCACTGTTGTATGCCTTGCTATTTAGCCACAGATAAACCAGTGATATCCTTGAATGTTCGTATCTTTAATCCTGTTCATACAAGTAAGATTTCCTTGAACAAGAAAAAACTGAATTTAAAATAATGAACTGCTTAGCCTTGCTTATTGGACTGTACTGCTTATTTTTTGGTTCAATCTCTGCTAATTGGATTTGAAGAATAAAGCCTGGTCATTTGGATGGGAACTTGACCAAACAGGCAATAAAATGAAACACATAAAATTTGTGCTTCCAAGCATTTATTTACTCTCTTAATCTGGACAGAGAAAGTACTGTGAAATTTCTTGCAAGATTAAAAGAATCAACTCCTTTGGTATATGATTATTTTGTGATGACCTGTGAAATTTCCAAAACCTTTTCGGGGACAAACAAGGGCCAGTTTTGAATCATTCAACCATGAATATCTCTGTCCTGCTGAGTACCAAGAACTGGCCTGTGGCATTCAACAAAACCCTTTGAAAATTTAAAGAAGTTTACTAAAATTAAGTACGGCATATGACCATTCACAGAAATAAAAAATGTGCCAATTTTAATGAGCTTTAATTTCACCTTGGTTTTTATTATGAAGTGAAAGTTAATTTGTAACTTACATTCAGAATACTTTCACATGTTTATATCTTGGCATGTAAGTTTAGCTTCATGTACTTTGTTTTACTTTAAAATTAACATTAAAACCAAACAACAGACATAGTTTTTACGAGTGTAATGCATTTATCCATGATCATATTAAATTTGAAAATTTAAAACTTCTTAAAATATGTATAGTCACAAAGTATTTCCCCATTTATTACATTCTACAATTCTAAAAAGATTTTGGTAGCTTTCACACAAGAAGCTCAAACTAAGTTGTCATTTTAACTTCTATTTTGGGGGTGAATTATTATCACTGGAGTCTAATTTTTTTTTTCAAATTATTAACTTACAGAAAAAGATAACAGAAAACTAAGTATTAATTTGTATTCCTGCCATCTCCTTCCAACAGTTTAAATGTTTTAGTTCTTTTTCATGTAAACAGTTATGCATGATGAATCTCTAGCTCAAAATATTTTGTCTTAAAAACTTGTATATAGTTACATATATATTCATTGAATAGTGAGTGAAATTATGTATGTGACACTGGAGGATACTAAAAGTTAGCATCAGATATAACAGCTTCAGTACTGAAAGCTATCTATGTATAATTCATCCTACATTGGGAAATTTTTTTGTTCCAACATGGCATTTTAAATATGTGTAACAAAAACTTATGGCAACCTTTGGTAATCTTACAAACTGAAAACTGTGAAAAATATCTATGCTATTATATGGAAGTCTTCTTTGAGAAATTAATATGACTCGATACTTAAGGTGGGATATCTTTTGATAAAACGTATAGTTTCAATGAATTAAAACTTTGGAAGACAACCTCCAACTTCAAATTAATAGATCATCAGAATGAATGTGATGTTCACTGAATAGGAGAACGTAAGCATCACATGAGGCAGGTACCTCTCCAGCTCCTTGGAACAGTATCGTTTGATCAGAAAGCTTGTTCTTGGTGATTCGAAGGGCTGCAAGGATGCCAGCAACCGCAACAGATGCCGTTCCTGCAGCAGGAGACATGGCAAGCCATCCTCAAACAAGTTCTGCAGAATCCCAAGCCCCCAGCCTCAAATCCTTACTCACATCCTGAAATCATCATACAGCAGGTTAACTGGTGCCAAAAGGGAGCCTGTGAATGTCTGATTCAACGCTTGCATTGGGCAGGAAATTCTCAGTCTATCAACATAGTCTTTTAGGATAGCAATGTACTACTATTGAAAACTTCTCCAAAAGTTAGGTTCAGTGCATTTGATGATGCAGTGAAGAAGAACTTGGGGTTTGGATTCTCATATGGATGTCCAGCTCAACCTGTTTATGAGGTGAATGAATTCAGAGAAATTATTGTGTCTACCAGTTTCCTCAGCTGTGAAATAGCTGGACTATCTGGACTTTCTTGCTTTTTTGGCCCGGCCCATGGCACAGAGAAGTTCTGAGCCGGGGATCAAACGCAAGCCGCAGCAGTAACCAGAGCCACAGCAGTGACGATGCTGGATCCTTAACCCACTGAGCCAACAGGGAACTCCAAAATGTTTTAATTTTCAATTGTAAAAACTAACAGCCCATTGTGGCTCTGAGGGTTATGAACCCACTAGTATCCATGAGGATATGGGTTTGATCCCTGGCCTCACTCAGTGTGTTAAGGATCCGGCATTGCCGTGAGCTGTGCTGCAGGTCACAGAAGGGCTTGGATCCTATGTTGCTATGGCTGTGGCATAGGCCGGCAGTGGTAGCTCCAATTCGACCCCTAGCCTGGGAACTTCCATATGCTGTGGGTGTGGCCCTAAAAAAGAAAAAAAAAAAAAAAGAAAAGCGAAACTAATAGTTAATAGCAGTTGAAATCTGGTGTCAATACAGTCTTTAATCAGTTTCCTACCTATGACAAATCACTGGCGAATCCCAAAGGTGCTGGAAAAAATTAATGTTAACAGTTATTTAGGATAAAACCTGAGTTTTCCTGATTATGCCTCATGGTAGTAGAAACCTCACTGTTCTAATTTTATTACTTTGCCATATAAGCTTTCACAGATCACAGAGTGGTTCTTATGCTTTGAACATAATTACATAGCTCAACTTTTTTATAGTTTATGTCTGAAAAAAAACCCTGCAGCTTCCTGCAACACTTCTCAGCTATATCTGCAATTTACTCTTCTACCTATGATTCCTAGATCACTCAGCTGGGCAGGAAATTCTAGTGAAACTTTAAACATCCTCATTTGATTTAGAAAAAACCCCAAAACATAGATCAGAATAGGTTTGATGAATGACACAATGATGAACTGTTATGTATGCCAAGAACCAAAGATGCATTAAACATTTCACCATCGGCAGATTTGTTTTGTTTGTTTTCTTTTTGTCTTTTTAGGGCTGCACCAGAGGCATATGGAAGTTCCCAGGCTAGGGGTCCCGTCAGAGCTGTAGCCACTGGCCTATACCACAGCCACAGCAATGTGGGATCCAAGCCACATCTGCAACCTACAGCACAGCTCACAGCAATGTCGGATCCTTAACCCACTGAGCAAGGCCAGGGATTGAACCTGCGTCCTCATGGATGCTAGTCAGATTCGATTCTGCTGAGCCACAAGGGGAACTCTAGATTTGTTCTTTTCAATCTTTTGGTTGTCTGCTTCTTTCTTAGAGATAGTCATAAATTATGGTAGTCATAAATAAGATCACTATAAATGATAATTATTGAAGATTAGTGTGTGTCGTGTGTTTTTTATTTAGGAACACATATGGATCACAAAAATAAAATGCTTGCAATTTTGAGACACCACACCATGCAAATAACTATGAATTGAAGTGAATTCCGTATTACATATTATTAGTAAATGAAAATGAAAGTTTATTAGTAAAAATATGGCTGGTCTATGTAGAAAAGATACCACGGCGGGAATAGAATAGGATTATCTCGTCCAATAAGATAGATGCACTAGAGTTGTTAAATAGGCAAAAAGGGATTTTTAATTAGAGAGGTAGAGCTATCCAGTCACTAGACAAATGCTTATTCACAAAAAGCATCTCAAGCTGCCTCTATGTTGGCCAGAGTTTGGATCTGAGAAACTCTAAGCTCTCTTCCAGCTCCAAGATTCTATAATTTTAAAGGTCTCTATGTATTTTACCAGCACTGCAATATTTAACCAGTTAAAGTATTATCAGCAATCACTGCATTTATGTTATTGTTTTTATTTTATTTTATTTTATTTTATTTTATTTTATTTTATTTTATTTTATTTTATTTTATTTTATTTTATTTTGTCTTTTTTTAGGCTGCACCCACAGCATATGAAAGTTCCCAGGCTAGGGGCTGAATCAGAGTTGCAGCTGCCAGCCTACACCACAGCCACAGCAACAGCAATGTAGGATCTGAGCCAAGTCTGCAATCTTTACCATAGCCCACAGCCGGTTCCTTAACCCACCGAGTTGAGGCCATGTTTTTGAATATACTGCCTCCCTACAATTTATATTCTCACCATCAATGTACAAGAGTATTCATTTGCTTAAAGCATAATTAACAATTAGAGTTTTTTAAAAAAACTTCGCCAGCATGATAGAGAAAATGAGTTACTCAACTGCAGTTTAATACACTTTTAAAAACTTGGTGTGGTTAAACTTTAAAGCATAAATATGTTCAGGTCAATGGTATTCCTTCTTTTGTGAAATGTCTGTTCTATCATGTCTGATTTTCATCTTTTCAATTATCAGAGCATTTAGCAATAAGATTAGGCTACATTTACCTTATTTTTAAAAATCCTAACAATCAAACTAGTTTATTATGTCAGAAATTTCTATGTAAAATATTCAATGTCATATTAGGGAACAGCCATTCCAGGAAGGGAATTATGTGAAGAAAAATCTCTTTTTGTAGCTTATTTTAAACAATCAGGGGATGTGACCTTATTATTATTTTTTTTTTTGATCTGAATTTGCTGAATTCTGGTCTTCAGATTATACTAAGCCTCAAATTTTTTAACAGATTTAAAAATTTGCATATTTTTTCTAGTTAGCAATAATTTATAATGAGAATTACTAAAATCTAAATAAATTTTGAGTCACAATCTTTATCCTTTAAGATTATTTTAGATCACTAGTATAGTAGAATTTGAGTATTTTAAAAAATCAAATACTTTTCATGAAATTGGTAACAAATTCAAATAACACATCTATTTAAAAAAATTAAAAAACTTCCCCCAAGGGTCCAGTGTAAAAACATCTATTTACATGGCAAGACAGTAATAATTACCTAATTATTTTTATTGGCACTAGACTGCAATTCCTATGCCCACAGTGAGGAAAGTATTACATTTGTGGGCAAAATGGTAAAAACATAAGGTTAAAAAGGTAAAACAGAAACATATGGGGAAGATGCGTCACTAAGGACACTATTTTGGTATGGAAAAATCACTAACTGGTTTGGTCATTTCTAGTCAGAAACTGAGTAACTTGCCAAAAGTTTCCCTTTTTTGGCTGCACCCTTGGCAAGCAGAAGTTCCAGGGACAGGGATCAAACCTCACTGTAACCTGAGCCACAGCAGTGATAATGCTGGGTCCTTAACCTACTGAGCCACCAGGGAACTCCACCTAAAGTTTCCTCTAATCAGAGATTAGACCCATCTTTTTCAAACCTAACTTTCTATTGGCTAAAATTTCTATGTGGAAATATGTAGACTACATGTGTGCAGATTATATTTAGGACAGATTAGTTGGGGTGAAAAGCTATTATTTAATCCCTCCACACTGGCATTAAATAACTGACACATTGCCAGGGCCTCCTCTGTGGTAGATTCTTGGGACAATTCCACATGCAGTACTCTGGCCTCCACTGGGCATCTGCCTCATATTTCTTGTGCTCCTGACTCTAACTCGGATGCAGCCCAGGCCTTGAGGTCTAAATTCTTGGCCCGAATTGATAGAAATCCTGACCCTAATTCCTAATGGCTCATTTTGCTGGATGATGGGGATTCAGCATTCTTTTTCTTCAACTAAACTCTGATACCTATTAACTCTGCATAATGATTCGACAACCATGCAATACCAGTCTTTAACTTCTATACATACATTTCTGTGAGACCCACAAAATCAAAAGAGAGAGAATGTTAGGAGTTCCCATAATGGCTCAGCGGTTAGCGAACACCACTGGCATCCATGAGGATGTGGGTTCCATACCTGGCCTTGCTTAGTGGGTTGAGGATATGGTGTTGCTGTGAGCTGTGGTGTAGGTTGCAGAAGTAGCTCAGGCCCTGAGTTGCTGTGGCTCTGGCATAGGCCAGTGGCTACAACTCTGATTGGACCCCTAGCCTGGGAACCTCCATATGCAACAGGTGCGGCCCTAAAAAGACAAAAAAAAAAAGACCAAAAAAAAAAAAGACAGAGAATGTTAAAGAAAGGACAGTATAGGTTCAACAGTTAACTGGGAGCTACTTTAGAGGCCACAAAAGGAACTTAGAGACTCTGGTCTCCAAAGCCTACACCTGTGGTATCAAAGACACTCTCTCACTACGCACCATATCTTCAGGTTAGAGTTACTGCACATTAAAATTAGACTGTCTTGAACTAGAACAAACAATCCAAACATTTATATGGAACAACAAAAGACCCAGAATCGCCAAAGCAATCCTGAGAAACAAACGTTCCCAGACTTCAAGAAATACTACAAAGCCACAGTCATCAATATAGCGTGGTACTGGTATCAAAACAGACAGACAGACCAATGGCACAGAATAGAGAACCCGGAAATAAACCCTGACACCTATGGTCAATTCATCTTTGACAAGGGAGGCAAGAACATAAAATGGGCAAAAGACAGTCTATTCAGCAAGAATTGCTGGGAAACCTGGACAGCTGCATGCAAAGCAATGAAACTAGAACACACCCTCACACCATGCACAAAAATAAACTCAAAATGGCTGAAAGACTTAAATATATGACAGGACACCATCAAACTCCTAGAAGAAAACATGGGCAAAACACTCTCTGACATCAACATCATGAATATTTTCTCAGGTCAGTCTCCCAAAGCAATCGAAATTAGAGCAAAAATAAACCCATGGGACCTCATCAAACTGAAAAGCTTTTGCAAAGGAAACCCAAAAGAAAACAAAAAGACAACTTACAGAATGGGAGAAAATAGTTTCAAATGATGCAACCGACAAGGGCTTAATCTCTAGAATATATAAACAACTTATACAACCCAACAGCAAAAAAGCCAATCAATCAATGGAAAAATGGGCAAAAGACCTGAATAGACATTTCTCCAAAGAAGATATACAGATGGCCAGCAAACACATGAAAAAATGCTCAACATTGCTGGTTATAAGAGAAATGCAAATCAAAACTACCATGAGATATTACCTCACACCAGTCAGAATGGCCATCATTAATAAATCCACAAATAACAAGTGCTGGAGGGGCTGTGGAGCAAAGGGAACCCTCCTGCACTGTTGGTGGGAATGTAAACTGGTACAGCCACTATGGAGAACAGTTTGGAGATACCTTAGAAATCTATACATAGAACTTCCATATGACCCCCACAATCCCACTCTTGGGCATCTATCCGGACAAAACTCTACTTAAAAGAGACACGTGCACCCGCATGTTCATTGCAGCACTATTCACAATAGCCAGGACATGGAAACAACCCAAATGTCCATCGACAGATGATTGGATTCGGAAGAAGTGGTATATATACACAATGGAATACTACTCAGCCATAAAAAAGAATGACATAATGCCATCTGCAGCAACATGGACGGAACTAGAGAATCTCATACTGAGTGAAATGAGCCAGAAAGACAAAGACAAATACCATATGATATCACTTATAAGTGGAATCTAATATCCAGCACAAATGAACATCTCCTTAGAAAAGAAAATCATGGACTTGGAGAAGAGACTTGTGGCTGCCTGATGGGAGGGGGAGGGAGTGGGAGGGATCGGGAGCTTGGGCTTATCAGACACAACTTAGAATAGATTTACAAGGAGATCCTGCTGAATAGCATTGAGAACTTTGTCTAGATACTCATGTTGCAACAGAAGAAAGGGTGGGGGAAAAAATGTAATGTATACATGTAAGGATAACCTGACCCCCTTGCTGTACAGTGGGAAAATAAAAAAAAAATTATAAAAAAAAAGAAAGAAAATCAAGTAAAATTCAGCTGAAGACCATAAAATGGCATATAGTGACAATAAAATGGCATATAGTGACAAAAAAATAAATAAATAAAAAATAAAATTAGACTGTCTTCATTTCTTTTCCGAAATCTTCTAAAGACTCACTTTCTCATGAACAAGTACTCAAAAACATTTAATACAAAAAGAAGAAAACAAAGTTGAAATAACATCAACATCTCTGCCATGAAAACGGCAATAAAGTAATAATGTAACAAAAACCACAAAGGATTTCAGGAAAAGAAAGATGGGACTTTAGCTGCCTCAAAGTGTATAAAGAGACTCTTTACTGTTTTTTTTTTTTTTTTTTTTTTGCTTTTTAGGGCCCCGCTGGCAATATATGGAAGTTCCCAGGCTAGGGGTCTGATCCGCATATACCACAGCCACAGCCACAGTAATGCAAGATCCAAGCTGCATCTGCAACCTACACCACAGCTCACAGCAATGCCAGATTCTTAACCCACTGAGTGAGGCCAGGGATCGAACCTGAGTCCTCATGGATGCTAGTCAGATTGTTTAACCACTGAGCCACAATGCGAACTCCAAGACTCATTACTTTTTTTTTTTTTTTTTGTCTTTTCTAGGGCCGCTCCCATGGCACATGGAGGTTCCCAGGCTAGGGGTCTAATCGGAGCTGTAGCCGGCGGCCTACACCACAGCTCACGGCAACGCCAGATCCTTTAACCCACTGAGCAAGGCCAGGGGCTGAACCTGCAACCTCATGGTTCCTAGTTGGATTCGCTAACCACTGCACCACGATGGGAACTCCCGAGACTCATTACTTTTAAACACGTTATATTTTTATAGCTATGTGACCCTAAAGGACCTAAGCACAGTAAATTTTTAAAATTATATTCAGAAAGTACATTTGGGGTGATGGAACATTTCCACAAATAATTATTTGTCCACAATATAAACTCTGTGAGAGAACTATTATCACCCTCATTTTATATTTACATCTTTCTGTGACCACCTCATTTTCTTTCCTTTTTTTCCCTTTGGCCGCCTGGTGGCATATGGAGTTCCCAGGTCAGGGATCAGACCCGGGCCACAATTCTACACTGCAGCTGTGGCAACTCTGGACCCTTAACCCACTGCTGGGATGGGGATTGAACCTGCATCCCAGCGCGCTCCAGAGAAGCCACTGATCCTATTGTGCCACAACAGGAACTCCACGATGACCTTGTTTTCAATGGCATTCATCTTACTCCACTTGGGTAACTTTCCTCCTAAAGTTTTGTCTTGGTGCTTTCCATCACTCAGAACAACTCCTTCTTGGGAGAACTACTTTTAGAGAACCTCACTCATCATGCTCTGTAATCTCCTACCTTTCCAGTTCTTTATTCAATTATTCCCATGACACCTATTCTTTTTTTGTTGTTGTTGTTTTCTTGGCTGTGCCTGCAGCATTTGAAAGTTTCCAGGCCAGGGATAGAACCCAAGCCACAGCAGTGACAATGCCATATCCTTAACCTGCTGAGCCACCAGGGAACTCCTATCTATTTTTTAACTTCATAGGAATCTAGGCCCTTTTGCTCTACCTACCTGTCCTTGTATCTTCACTTCCTTTTCTGTTCAACTTAGTCCTATGGTCACCACTTCAAACTTAACTCTTATCCCACTGTCTTTCTCTGCACAGATACAGTAAAATACTCAGTGGAGACAAACCCAACTGACCCTCTTGGCCTTGCCTACCCCTCAGCTCTTGAACTCAAGCTGCTCCTCCTGGTGTCATGATATATTTGTGGTATTCACCTTCGATGGATCCTCAACCCCCTCTACTGAGTCTTTTTCTCTTTCATGGTCAGGTGGCTCTCTAGTCCTCTATAGCAGTTCTTCTGGATTCCCTTGAATCTTGAATTAGGATCACATTTCTAATCCTACCTCTTCCTTCAAAGAAAAAAATAGAAGCCATTATCTAACTTCCTGCCATAGATGAGAAAATGAAAACTCAGAGAGGTTAAGTACCTTGATCACAGTCCACAGCCAATGAGGAACAGAGCAAGTCAGTTAGATCCCCCCCCTCAGCTCTTAACATCTACATGTTACAATGCCTCTCATTTTCTCTTTCTCAGTTACTGCCCTGCCATTCTGCCAGTTCTTCAAGGCCAACTTCGAGGCTCCATCCTTCGCTCTTTTCCTCACCTTCATTATCAAAAACTAATCCTCTGTCTGTTTCTCGGTCTTGACTGGCACTTGCCTAGAACCAGGTACCACCATCATGTAATCAGGCTACAGCAACAGCCTTTAAAGTTTGCTCCCATCCAACCTATTCTCAACATCAAAGACAACGCGAGGGATCTCTCTAAAATGCAAACCCATCGTAGCCAACCTAATTCTTTAGTTCAGCTCTCACAAACCCTTGTCAACCCAATCCTTTAGGCCAGAGGTTGGCCAACTCTGTGCACATGGCCAGATACTAAATAATTTAGGGTTTGTGGTCATATGGTATCTTCCCCAGACTGAACCCTGCTTTTATAGCACAAAAGAAATCATAAATAATACATAAACAAATGGGTATAGCTGTGTTGCCAGAAAACTTTACAAATACAGGCAGTGGGCTGGCTCTGGCTCACAGGCTGTGGTTTGCCAACTCCCTTGAACATACTACAGCCATTCACTTCATTGAATACTTTCTATGGGCTGGGCCCTGTTTCAATGACAAGGGACAGAGGGATTAACAAACAGGCATATTTTTGTCTTTCACAGAGCTTAAAGTGTGGCAGGGAGAGAGACATCAATTCTTAAAATTACGTAAATATATAAAACTGGTGATAACTGCCGCCGGGTAAAAAGAAATAGTACTAAGTGAGCCTATGACAGGCAGATTTGACCTAGCACAAGGGTCTGGAAGATTTTTTCCAAGGAATGTCAATGATTGAAATGAGATTTGATGAGGGAGGGAGGAGTATTCTAGAGGAGGGCTAACACTTGGATAGACTCTGTCATAGGAAGAAACCTCACTCATGTCTGGGCCTGGAAAAATACTGTTACAGCTAGAAGGGCAAAAATAATGACACTGGAGAGAGAGGTGACGATCAAACCACACATTCTGGATCACATTTATGATGCTCATCTTTATCCCAAGTGCAACTGGAAGACCATTAAAGTGTTTTGTTTTATTATTTATTTATTAGCTTATTTGTTTATTTATTTTGCTTTTTTAGGGCCACTCCCATGGCATATGGACGCTCCCAGGCTAGGGGTTGAATGGGAGCTATAGCTGCCAGCCTACAGCACAGCCACAGTGATGTGGGATCTGAGCCACGTCTGCAACCTACACCACAGCTCACGGCAATGCCAGATCCCTGACCCACTGAGCGAGGCCAGGGATCAAACCCGCATCCTCATGGACACTAGCTGGATTCATTTCTGCTGCACCACAGTGGGAACTCCTCATTAAAATATTTTAACAAGCAGATGAGGTGACTAGATACCTATAGCAAAAAGAAAACCTTGGCTTGTCACTAAATTCGCAGCACCTGGGTTTACATCTGGCAAGCTGTAGTATTACTCTTCAGAGAACATGTAAGAAAGGGAAGCAAGAGTACATGTGGATAGATTTCTTAGAAAATATCCGTTAGGAGATTTAGGAGAGATGATCGTGGCTTACACCAGGGTAGTGGAGAGGAATCTATAGAAGAGGCAGATTTTCACAACAGAAAATTAGGAGGAGGTCGTGACAGACTGTATTTGGCAGAGAGAGATGAAAAGGAGAGACATCAGGAATGCACAAAAATGAACATGGGGAAAGGACTGAGTTTGCTGGGGAAATAAGAGTTTCACGGTGGGGAGGTTGAGAAGATTACTTTGAGATGTACCAGAGGAAATTTTAAATAACCAGGTCAGAATATGGACCCAGAATTCAAAGAAGTCTGAGCTAAGATAGAAACCTGCTATACGAATGTGTATGGCCTCGGAGTATGTACCTAAGACAGAATAACACGATCAAGGGGGCTGGGACTGAGTGTTGGAGTGCTGTTAGAAACAGCTGGTCAGAAAAGGATGAACCTGGGTGAAAACCCAAAGAGGTAGGCAGAAAGTCAGCAGGGTTCTGTGACGGGACATCAACAGAAGAGAATATTTCAAGAAAGAGGGCAAGGTCAACAATGTTAAATGCTGGAGTTCCCGCTGTGGCACAGTGGGTTAAGAATCTGACTGTAATGCCTCGGGTTTCTGTGGAGGGATGGGTTTGATCCCAGGACTGGCACAGTGGGTTAAAGGATCTGGCATTGCTGCAGCTATGGCTCGGACTCAAACCCTGGCCAGGGAAGTTCCATATGCTGTAGGTGCGGCCGTAAAAAAACCCGACAAACAAAAACCAGCGTTCAGTGCTGCTGAAAATCCAAGTATGGTCAGTACTGAAAACCTCTCACTGTGATGAGTGACATGGAGGCTGTCTGTGATCTTTGGAGCTGCCAGAACTCATTGCAGTCTTCTTTCCTTTGGATCTCTGCCTGTGCTTTTATCCTTAACAAAACAGGAAGAGTAAGACAGTTTGATTTGGGGAGGTGGGTTGGGGTGGATCTAGACAAAGGTGAAAAATAAAAAAAGGCTTAGGGAGTTCCCGTCGTGGCGCGGTGGAAACAAATCTGACTAGGAACCATGAGGTTCGATCCCCCGCCTTGCTCAGTGGGTTATGGTCTGGTGTTGCTGTGAGCTGTGATGTATGTAGGTCGCAGACACAGCTTGGATCCTGAGGTGCTGTGGCTGTGGTGTAGACTGGCAGCTGTAGCTCGGATTTGACTCCTAGCCTGGGAAACACCATATGCCATGAGTACGGCCCTAAAAAGCAAAAAAAAAAAAAGCCTTAGAAACAAAACAAGTAACTTAGACAAAAAGCAGGTAAACAAGCTTCTACAATCAAAGATGAACCGCAAAGCACGGTATACACTACATATACAAAGGCTGCTTCAGTTGGGCCGAAGCTTAGAATCTGTGGCTGACTGAGATGAAGGCTGAAGACAGTAGTATATACGGTTTTAGTTTTAAACAATGGAGAATATACTGTCATACATTTCAGGCTCTGTTCAGCCATAATCACTGGGGATTTTATCAGATTGTAAGGAGCTCTTTCTCCAGCTCCTGGATAACATGGTACATTCTAGAGTCACAGAGTACTTTTCTTAAATTCATAAAATTAAACGCAAAATAATGTGTAAAAAAATCATCAAGCACAACTCCTGGTGTTTAATAGTTATCTAGTGCATACTTACTGAATTTAAATCATTATAAAATTAGGAGCTAATGTCAGGGCATGTTGTTCTTGACCCACATACAGTGAAAACTTGATTACCTTGAATATCATCGTTGAATGTGCAATACTGATTCTGATACTTTTTCAGGAGACGAAATGCATTTATATTGGCAAAATCTTCAAACTGAATAAGGCAATTCATGCCATACCTATGGGACAAAAACATTCACATTAGAAGAGGTTAATGAAAAAACATTTAAAAACAAACCTTTAAAATTAGCCTGTAGAAAAGGCAAAACATTTTCTTTTAAAGTTCCTATCTTGCTACTTAGTACAAATAGGTAATACAATGTCTGTTCAGCAAATATTTATTAAATGCTTACTACAGAGAAAGCATTGCGTTGGCACCATGAAATACTACAAAGATGACAAAAATATGCTACCTATCATCAAGGAATTTACAAGTTAGTAAAAACTGAAATATTTTGAAGTAAATGAACAGTGCATGAAAAGTAATATAGGAATTCTCTTGTGGGTTAAGGATCTGGCATTGCAACTGCAGTGGCATGAGTTGCTGCTGTAGCCTGGGTTTGATCCCTGGCCTGGGAACGTCCACATGCTGCAAGTACAGCCAAAAAAATTTTTATTTCTTTTAGTGCCGCACCCTTCTTGTATGGAAGTTCCCAGGCTAGTGGCTGAATCCAAGCTGTAGCTGCTGGTCTATACCACAGCCACAGCAATGCCAGATCTGAGCCACGTCTGCGACTTACACCTCAGCTCACAGCAATGTGAGATTTAACCCATTGAGCAAGGCCAGGGATCGAACCCTCTTCCTCATGGATACTAGTCGGGTTCATTACTGCTGCGCCACAGCAGGAACTCCAAAAAAATTTTTTTTAAATAGAAAAAAACAAAACTTGGAAAAAGGAAAATTTTAAAAAAAGTAAAATAAAATTGGTACAAACAGGGAATAACACGTGGAAAGGACAGACATCACTTTTTTTTTTTATTACTCATATGAATTCATCACATCTGTAGTTGTATAATGATCATAACAATCTGATTTCACAAGATTTCCATCCCACAACCCAAGCACATCCCCCTACCCCCCAAACTCTCTCCTCCAGAGACCATAAGTTTTTCAGTGTCTGTGAGTCAGCATCTGTTCTGCAAAGAAGTTCCGTCTGTCCTTTTTGCAGATACCACATGTCAGTGAAAGCATTTGATGTTGGTGTCTCTTTGTATGGCTGACTTCATTTAGTGTGATAATTTCTAGGTCCATCCATGTTGCTAAAAATGTGGTCTTTCGTTCATTTTAATGGCTGAGTAATATTCCATTGTGTAAATGTACCACATCTTCTTGATCCACTCCTCTGTTGATGGACATTTAGGTTGTTTCCATGTCTTGGCTATTGCAAACAGTGCTGCAGTGAACATCAGAGTACATGTGTCTTTGCGAGTTATGGTTTTTTCTGGGTAGATGCCCAGAAGTGGGACAAACATCACTTTTGACTGAGGTCACAGACCGGGTAACACATGAACTGATTTGTAATCAAATCATAATGTCAAAAGCAGAGGTGCAGCATTCTACAAACTGAGTAAATCACAGAAGCAAAGTAATTAAAGTGAAAGTTATGAGACAAAAAAACCATTCAAAAGCCAGCAAGAAGTCCTATTTGGCCAAAATGTTGTGGCTGGTGCATGTCAGGGTGTCATGAAAGAGAAGGCCAGAATTTTATATTGGAAGCTTAGAAATCCTAGCCTAAGATTCTGGTTTTTTATTCTACAGCCATGGCCAGACACTGAAAGGCTTTGTGCTTTGAAGGATATGGGATGCAGTTTTATTTGTGAAAATAACTTGCCTATTTGACCCTTTATTATTATGACCATCCACCACCTAGGCAAGGAAAATTAACATTATTGAAAACCCAAGTATCTGAGAGTTGCTGAAGCAAGCCTTGCAACCATGGACATCCTTGCTGGGTGATTTAGAGATTTTATGGTCTCCAAACTTGACTAGACTCGCACTGCCACTTTATGTGTGATTCCTTTTATTTGTCCTTGATTCAGCTTCTACTTCTGCATCCAAAGACTATTCTTAATCTTCCCCAAACCCTTTAAATCTTGACTTCTTCCCTTGTCTCCTACTTCTTGGCATAGAGAGGGCATAATGTGGGACCTCCCTTCTCTACCTTTAGCTCTACCTGCAGGCTTTGGTCAAAAGGTGTTCCTCTTTCTGATCAAGGTATTTCACTGCTGCTGCCCACATCCCCATCCCTTCTTTTTTTAAACAATATTTATTTATTTATTTATTTATTTATTTATTTATTTATTTATTTATTGTCTTTTTAGGGCAGCACCTGTGTCATATAGAAGTGCCCAGGCTAGGGGTCCAATTGGAGCTGTAGCCACTGGCCTACGCCAGAGCCATAGCAACACAGGATCTGAGCCACTGAGCAAGACCAGGGATGGAACCCATGTCCTCATGGATGCTAGTTGGGTTCGTTGAGCCCACAACAGGAATTCCCCCTTCTTTCTTGATTAGCTCCCTCTCTCGTATTTACAACTCCTTCTTCTGGACAAGTCCTTTCCTCTTTTTGGATATAAGTTTTTCATTGGAGGGAAAAATCTCTCTCTTGACCCCATGTTTGTCCTACCCTTTCCATCGAATAGGCTCAAAATAGTAGTTTAGACTTTATCTCTTATTTATTTCTCCACCCCGTTGTTACCTTCTGCCCTCGTGTCTCTACTAAAATCACAGCTCCAAAGTCAAGAGTATTTCCTGACTAAAAACCCAAGGAACATTATTTTCAATCCTTAATTTATTAGAGATCTTAGCTGCATTGCCACTCATTCGGTTTATCTCTTTTCTAGGTTTCTGTGACAGCAGACTTTTCTGTGCCTTCTCCTAAACCTCTGATTATTTCTTTTTTCTCCTTTATGGAATTCTTAGCACTTAAACTTTGGTGTTTCCCATGATTCTGTCCCTGGTCTACTGCATGGTGTGTGTGTGTGTGTGTGTGTGAGTGAGAGAGAGAGAGAGAGAGAGAGAGAGAGAGAG
This sequence comes from Phacochoerus africanus, assembly GCF_016906955.1. Classification (NCBI taxonomy): domain Eukaryota; kingdom Metazoa; phylum Chordata; class Mammalia; order Artiodactyla; family Suidae; genus Phacochoerus; species Phacochoerus africanus. The sequence continues at coordinate 82,925,357 of NC_062545.1, read as the reverse complement.
AGAGAGAGAGAGAGAGAGAGAGAGATAGAGAGAGGGAGGGAGAGAGAGTGCGTGCATCCTGACAGAATCTCATCATACTCAACTATATACACTATATATCATATTCATCAATTATATACAGTGACTCCCAAATGTTCATTTCTACTCTACTCCTGTGAATTCTAGACTTATAAATCTCATAGCCAGCTGGGTAATTTTACTTGAATGTACCTCAAATTGAAAAGTTCAAAACTAGGAGTTCCCGCTGTGGCTCGGCAGGTTACCGAAACTGACTAGTATCCATGAAGATGCATGTTCAATCCCTGGCCTTGTTTAGTGGGTTAAGGATTCCATGTTGCTGTGAGCTGTGAGGTAGGTTGTAGACATGGTTCGGATCCTGCATTGCTGTGGCTGTGGCGTAGGCCGGCAACGGCAGCTCCAATTTGACCCCTAGCCTAGAAACTTCCATATGCTGCAGGTGTGGCCCTGAAAAGCAAAAAGAAAAAAAAAATCAAAATTAAACCCATTGTAGCACTATAATAACTATAAGGGCTCTGAGAATATTTGTTGGATGAGTGTAATTAATGGATATTTTCCCATTTAATCTTCAATTACAATTTTATAGATGAGGAAAGCCTTAGGCACCTGGTAATCTGGGAAGGGGAGATTTGAACTAAGGCATGCCTGATGGTGTATAAAGCCTGAGGTTTTAAGTAAGTTTTACACTTATAATTGATTATTTTCTATTATACTACAGGTTACCATATATACCCTTACATATATATCTTTGAACAACACCAAGTTCTAAGACTAAAAATAAGGAGCCACATAACAGAAAAGTTCCATAAAATTAATCAGAATAATAAACTAGTGAAAAGACTGAATAGTCTTTTGGGTCTATCTTTCATCACAAACCAACAGTTAATAGAAAGCTGCTAAGCAAAAGTTTAGTTTTTTAATGTTCATGAAAGGTCCTACCTGTTCACAGTGAAGTCTGTCTCCATAAGACTTAAACCAACACCGTCTTAAAGATTATCTATTCTGTACTCCCAATCTCACTTATTGAAACTCAATCAATAATCAATCTTGACAGATCATTTCCAAAGCCAAGTAGACACCTGACTCTCAACCTCAACGATTCTTTTCTATGATGAAAGCATAGGCTTCTATGTCTCAGAGACCAATAGATCGAAGCTATTTTACTATTTCCTTTTGTAACCCATAATATCCAGTTAATTGCCATTTTCTATCATTTCTACTATTTAAATATTATTGTAGCCAAAGAAGTTAGTCTTGCTCCTGTTAGGACTGCAAAACATCTCCTATTGGTATCTCTGCTTCTCTTTGAGTTCCTCAAATGTATCTGACACACAGCCGCCAAATCTCGGTAAAACTTCTTCCTCCAGCTGCTCCCTTGCTCAAAATTCACAGATTGGATTCCTCAGATGATGACACCCCAAATCCTTAATTGCTTTATCTCTCCCTGTATTCCAGGCTAAGTTCCTTCCCCACTGAACCCCTTTGTTCATCTCTCGAATACACCATGTCCATCCACTTCCTTCCATGTCTTCATTAAAGGCACTGCCACTGCAAATCACAGTCACTCTTTTTTTTTTAATTTGGCCATGGTTTTATTTTTTTATTTTTTTTATTACTCAAAGGAATTTATCACATCTGTAGTTGCATAATGATCATAACAATCTGATTTCACAAGATTTCCATCCCACAACCCAAGCACATCCCCCTACCCCCCAAACTCTCTCCTCCAGAGACCCTAAGTTTTTCAATGTCTGTGAGTCAGCATCTGTTCTGCAAAGACGTTCAGTCTGTCCTTTTTGCAGATACCACATGTCAGTGAAAGCATTTGATGTTGGTATCTCATTGGCTGACTTCACTTAGCATAGTAATTTCTAGGTCCATTTATGTTGCTAAAAATGCTGGTCTTTTGTTCATTTTAATGGCTGAGTAATATTCCATTGTGTATATCCACCGTATCTTCTTGATCCACTCCTCTGTTGATGGACATTTAGGTTGTTTCCATGTCTTGGCTATTGCGAATAGTGCTGCAATGAACATCATAGTACATGTGTCTTTGGGAGTCATGGTTTTCTCTGGATAGATGCCCAGGAGTGGGATTGCTGAGTCAAATGGTAGTTCTATTTTTAGTTTTCTGAGGATTCTCCATACTGTTTTCCACAGTGGTTGCACCAATTTACAATCCCACCAACAGTGTAGGGTTCCTTTTTCTCCACGCCCTCTCCAGCACTTACTGTTTGGAGACTTTTTGATGATGGCCATTCTCGCTGGTGAAAGGTGGTACCTCATAGTGGTTTTGATTTGCATCACTCTATTAATGAGTGATGTTAACCTTCTTTTCATGTGTTTCTCGGCCATCTGTATGTCTTCTTTGGAGAAGTGTCTGTTTAGCTCTTCTGCCCATTCATTTTTTGATGGGGTTGTTTGTTTTTTTGGTATGGAGCTGCAGAAGGTGTTTATAAATTTTGGAGGTTAATCCCTTGTCAGTTGATTCACTTGCAAAGATTTTCTCCCATTCTGTGGGTTGTCTTTTTGTTTTGTTTAGGGTTTCCTTTGCTGTGCAGAAACTTTGAAGTTTGATTAGGTCCCATTTGTTTATTTTTGTTTTTATTGTCAATACTCTAAGAGGTGGATCTGAGAAGATATTGCTGTCATTTATGTCAGAGAGTGTTTGGCCTATGTTTTGAAGGACCTGCTCAAACACTACTTTCTTTTGGAAACTTCCTTCATCTTTTCCAGCCCAAGTGATTTTTCTTTTTCTTTTTTTTTTTTAATTAAAAAAAAAAAGTCTCTTGACAAATATTTTCTACAGGACTTATTTTGGGATGAAACTGATAGTATGAGGACATCTCACCAACTAGACTAAAAGGTTCTTGAAAGACTTAAAACTCTTTCAGACAGTATTACTTCAGGAGAGAGAACAGCAAAAATGTATTTCATTCAGTAAGAATAATTGGTTGCTTAATAATCTGAACTGCTGAATACCATGACCGTCAGTTGCTTCGACTCAGTTGCATCAGAGTAGGTTTTCTTTTTCTTTATGCACCCAAATTCCAGAAGTTCCAGTGTTTTGCATTTTTCATACTAGTTCAAATAAGTATAATCCTTATATCATTTAGAGAGACATGACTTTGATTCTAGATTTCTCTACAATTTAGCAAGGAACAAAACTAAGTACCCTTTACGTTAGTTTTTAAAGAGTACGTACTAAGTGGGTTGCACAAGTTTTCAATAGCAACAGTTCTATTAATAGGAGTAAGAAGTTAGCTTAGTCAAACCAAGACTTTTCAAAAAAAATTTTTTATTTAGTGTGATAAGACTTTTAACACATTTTTCTTTTTTGGTTGAATTGCCAAATACAAATAGGAATTTAAATTATGTTAAATCATGTAAATCATGGTAATTTTTATAATTTTTATTCACATTTACCTGCCCCTTCTACAGTTACCTGAGAAAATGAATTCCTACGAAACTATTTCTTCTATCAGCATTTAAAATTCTTTCCTTTATATGTTCTAGTTTTCTTTCTTTTCCTTTCTTTCTTTCTTTCTCTTTCTTTCTCTTTCTTTCTTTCTTTCTTTCTTTCTTTCTTTCTTTCTTTCTTTCTTTCTTTCTTTCTTTCTTTCTTTCTTTCTTTCTTTCTTTCTTTCCTTCCTTCCTTCCTCCCTCCCTCCCTCCCTCCCTCCCTCTTTCCTTCCTTTTTGTTCTTTCTTTTTTTTTTTTTTGGCTTTTTAGGGCAGCACCTGTGGCATATGGAGGTTCCCAGGCTAGGGGTCGAATCAGACCTGCAGCCGCTGGCCTACGCCACAGCCACAGCAATGCCAGATCTGAGATCCGAGCCGTGTCTGCGACCTACACTACAGCTCACAGCAACGCCGGATCCTTAAACCACTGAGTGAGGCCAGGGATCGAACCCACATCCTTGTGGATACTAGTCAGGTTCGTTAACCACTGAGCCATGATGGGAACTCCTCTCTCTTCCTTCCTTCCTTCCTCTCTCTCTCTCATCTCGAAGTCCTTTTGGAAACGTTAATTATTTGCTCAGAAGACTTTCTACAATAGTCCTTTAGGCCTTTAAAAGAAATAAGATATTAGTCTCAAAACAGAATTAGAAAATTCCCATATGACTAAATAAAAATCTAATAACATATTAATAAGAAGTTAATGGTCTAAAAGTCCTACCTATCTTAAATGGTAAGTGCTTTCTGCTCTGCCCCTAGTCCTCTCTTCCCCTTCTTCCACCAACACAGGATCCTTAACCCACTGAGCAAGGCCAGGGATTGAACCTGCAACCTCATGGTTCCTAGTCAGATTTGTTTCCACAGCACCATGATGGGAACTCCCTGTTTTCATTTCTTACTGGTCCACAACATGATTCCTAAGTGGCTTCTGCAAACTTTTTTTATTTCCCTAGGCCCATGAACACTCCATCTCTTACTAGTCACTACTTCACTGAGCTTAATGCCACCCAGAGAACAATCTTAGTTTTCTCAGCTCTCCACATTTAAAAACATGTGGACTTTCACTTCTTTTCTTCCTCTACTTTGGAGATGTAATCTTGCTTCCATGTTTCTAGTCTCTACAAACCTTACTGCCTCAGCTCCACCTCTGTCCACTAACAGCTTCTATTTCTCTTTCTCCACTGGGCCCTTCCTATCTCCAAGGATTCTCAAGACTCCCTGATTTTAAAACCCATATCCCTTGGAGTTCCCATTGTGGCCTAGCAGGTTAAGACCTGGATATAGTGTCCAACAAACTGTCAGGATTCAATCCCTGACCTTTCTCAGTGGGTTAAAGGATCTGGCATTGCCATGAGCTTCGGTGTAGACTGCAGATGTGGCTTGGATCTGGCGTGGCTGTGGCTGCAGCTCCGATACAACCCCTAGCCTGGGAACTTTCATATGCCGCAGATGAGGCTGTAAAAGGAAAAAATAAAAATGAAAAAATAAAACCATTATGTTTTATCACAAGAGATTGGATATAGTCCCCTGTGCTATACAGCAGGATGGAAGATAATATGAGAAAAAGAATGTGTGTACATATATATATGAATGATGGGGTCATTTTGCTCTGCAGCAGAAATTGACATAACACTGTAAATCAACTATACTTTAATAAAAAATTATAAAATAAAATAAAATCACATCCCTTGGCCATGACAAAGCAAAAGCCATGGTTTCTTATCTCTTTTTTTCCACCCACTGCCAAACCTCTCAGAAGGGAGAGTGACAAATTTTACCTCGTTTTTTATTTCTTGTCAATATTTGGCCTATAAATTCAAAGATGGCCTCAAAACTACCACACCATGATACCACAATGCAGATGAGGTCTCCTTCCTCTGATTCAATCCACTACTTTGTAAGTCAGCTATCTCTCTTCCATTGTGGTTATTTATGTATTATTGTTATTATTATATTGGTCCTTGAACATCTATCTTTTTAAGTCACCATAAAATTCAAGGTGAAAACTGGTACCTGAATTTTTATTTGTAATTTTTTGATTTCTCATGAAGCTTAGCACCTTTTTTTACATCTACTGGTCATCTGTAATTCTTTCTGGAAGATTATATGGCCTTTGGCTCATTTCTCTCCTCTTATGGTACTCTATTATTTCATAAGAGGTCTTTACATACTAAGAATATTAACTTTCTGTTATATATGTTGCATGTGGTTTTTGCAATCTAATATACCATGCTATTAATTATCTACATAATGTTCCTATTTGTTTTTACAAAAAGAATTTTAAATTTTTATGTAGTCAGATATTCCATCTTTTTTTTTTTTTTTTGGTCACACTTGCAGCATATGTAAGTTTCTGGGCCAGGGATGGAACCTGAGGTTCATCTGTGACCTATACCACAGCTGCAGCAATGCTGGATCCTTAACCCACTGCACTAGGCTGTGATCAAACCTGAGCTTCAGCAGCAACCCAAGCTGCTGCAGAGACAGCTCTGGGTCTATAACTCACTGTGCCATAGCAAGAGCACCCATCTTTTTATTTATAGTTTCTGCCCTTGGTGGTATGCTTATTAAATCTTTCCATATACATTTATTTAACAATTAATCAAAATTGTCTTCTAGTGATAGAATGGATTTAGAAAATAACCTCTATATCTAGTATTATTTTTTTACTGTTTAGATGTAGATGTTTTTCACTGTTTAGATGTAGGTTTTTTTCTTAATTATTGATAAAAATTCCTGTTTTCTATATAATTCACTCAGCTATGCCAGAACCATCTATTTATTAACCCATCTTTCCCTTTCATCACCTATTAATCAGATCCCATATTCTCATTTTCTATGCTTTTACTCTGCTACAGCTAATGACAACAAATATTTTTCAACTTTTAATAATGTGTGTGTGTGTATGTGTGTCTGTGTGTACACTCACTTGTTCTCCACAATCACTCTGTGAAGCAGGCACTAACATTATTTTCATTTTTTTTTTTTTTTTTTTTTGGCTTCACCCATGGCATGAGGAAGTTCTCAGGCCAGGCCAGGGATCAAACCCTTGCCACAGCAGTGACAATACTAAATCCTTAACCCACTGTACCAGCAAGGAACCTCATTATTATTCTCATCTTATAGATGAGAAAACAGGAAGAGCATATTGATACTGCTCAGTTACGATTGCCTAACAATAGTGATCATTCTACTAATCTCTCAATCCATAAAAAAGCTTCTATTTTAATTACTACGGTTTTTAAGTAACTTTAATATTCAGCAATATTATTTATCTCTCATTCTTCTTTTTAGGTATTTGCTTAGCTGTGTCAGCAGTATGAAAACAAAGACTCCACTCAATAGCAAAACACCAAAATTCCCCAATTAAAAAATGGGCAGGAGTTCCCACCATGGCGCAGCAGGATTGCCAGTGTCTCTGGAGCACCAGGACGTGGGTTTGATCTCTGGCCCAGCACAGTGGCTGTGGCATGTGGATCTGATCCTTGGCCTGGAAACTCCGTATGCTGCAGGGTGGCCAAAAATGAAAAAAAAAAAAAAAAAAAGGAAGAAAATCTGAATAGACATTTTTCCAAAGAAAACATACAGATGGCCAACAGGTAGATGAAAAGATATCCCACATAACTAATCATCAGGGAAATGCTAATCAAAACTGCCATGAGATATCACCTTACATCTGTTAGAATGGCTCTTATCAAAAAGATAAAAACAAGTGTTGGCAAGGATGTGGAGAAAAGTGAACCCGCATGTCCTGGTGGGAATGTAAATTGGTGTAGCCACTATAGAACCGTAAGTTCTTCAAAATATGAAAAATAGAACAACTGTATGAGCCAGCAATTCCACTTCTGGGTTTTCATTTGAGGAAAATGAAAACACTAAACTCAAAAAGATATTTGTACCCCCCTGTTCACTGCAGCATTATTTATGACAGCCAAGATATGGAAACAACCAAATGGTGGATGAAGGATAAAGAAACTGTGTCATATACACACACCGGAATATTATTTTTAAAAAGAAGTGAAATCTTGCCACTATGACATCATGCTAAGTGAAGCAAATCAGAGAAAGACAAATACTGTATGATTGCACTGACATGTGGCCTAAAAACAAACAAACCAAAAAAACAAAACTAACAGATACAGAGAACAGACTAGTGGTTGGCAGAGGTAGGGAGTAGGGAACAGGTAAAATGAGTGATTGTGGTCAAAAGCTGCAAATCTCCAGTTGTAAAATAAATAAGTCATGGGGATGTAATGTCCTGCATGGTGACTATAGTTAATAATATAGACTTGCACATTTTAAAGTCGCAAAGAGAATAGATCTTCAAGGAAAAGAGTTTTGATATAACTATGCACAGTGATGAATGTTAACCAGACTTTCTGTAGTGATTATTTCAGTGTATGCAAATATTGAATCATTATGTCTTACACCTGAAGCTAAAATAATGTGGTATGTCAATTATACTTCAGTTAAAAAAAATAGCCTCTAGAATCAGAGATACTGGAATGAAATTCTGTCTTCACTTAATCTATATCCTTAATTTTTTTGGCCCTCTGTTTCTCCTTCAGAATAATTGAGAGTAATAATGGCACATTATCATAAGTATATTATCAAGATTAAATGAAGTGATAAGTGTAAGTGTTCAGTGTTTAAAGACTGGCATCTGAGTACTCTATAATCATTAGACTTTAAAAAATTACTTAATAGCAACAATAGAAGCCACAGGCAATGAAATAATACCTTCAAAAGCTTAAGAGAAAATAACTGTCATTCTAGAAGAGTATATATAGCAAAGCTATTCTTCAAGAGTAAGGTTGAAACAAAGACCCCTTTAGATAAATAAAAACCAAGATTTTTACTAAATGAATTCCTAAAGGGTGCCCTTCAGAGAGAAAGAAAATAATCCCAGAAAAAGGGTCTGTGATATAATAAAACAAAATATAAGTAAATACAAGTAACTTTTATCCATATAAAATAGCAACGATAGCTAAGACAGAATGAGGTGGCTAGCAAATCTGTTCCCTGAATAGTGACAATATAGCAAGACAAACCCTTCAGCACAACCATCTCAGTGCTCTGGAAATCAAAGGTAAAGAAGCAAAAAAAAAAAAAATTTTTTTTAAAGAAGCAGAAGTTTTAAAGTAAAATGGGGAGTGCAGTCAATTCTTGAAATAACATAAAATTTTTATGCTCCTCATATATACAATGTCATTCTAGGAAACTCTTGAGCTATCTTGATTAAAAATGGCTAAAATGTTAAGAATGGGTGAAAGCCTCTCCATGCTTATAAAGCATTGACTTATTATTGTTTTTTTAAATAAAAATCAACCTCTGCAGAGAAGCAAACTTTGTGGTAGCAACTGATGGCCCCAAACACAAATATCAGCTTATAATCATCTGGTGCAGGTTATGGCTTCTTCCCCAATTCTCTGGTTTCTAAGCAGCCCTTTAGAAAGTGAAGGCTCTGTGTTTTCAGCCCGTGCCCCTGCAGGGTTTGCTCCTGATGTGTCATGTACTGTGGTCCAGCCGCTCCAGAGGACATGTTATTATGTTCCAAAGCAGCAGAACCCGTGGTTACAGGATGTGAAGAGGAATCAGAGCCTTCTCAGTTCTATTCCCAGACCCACTACTTACTCGGTCCCGTGGTTTGGGGCTTGTTACAATTTCTCTGTGGTCAAGATGAAATCGCCACCATACAGTTTGCCTCTAGGGCTTAGGAAACAATATGGTCAGGTTAAAAACTGATAATGTTTTGTAAGTGAAATATGGGAATAGGCATAGGTAGTCAAATTGTGCCCAAGATACCTTATCATTTACGGAAGTCTATTTTAGAATTATCCCCTGAAGAATACCGCCTATCAGTTCTCATTTCATAATTTTTCTCTACCTGGTAGTTAACGCTGATCTGAGCCCTAAAGATTTAGAGAGAGGCATCCTGAATTCATTTCGTGATACTAGCATCTTGCATCACATAATGAAAGGAAGCCATGTAAGGGATATTTTGTTCCAGATTGGACCAGTCTTGTTGCTATGAAATTATAAGTAGTGGAACACAAAGAAGTTAGCCAACTGGATTCTACATAACTATGAAAAGAACCTACTATTTTGTGATCAAAATATCACATAAAATACCGGGTGTAAATGGTTTTATAAGTTAACAGACATACCACCCATAAAATTAACATGTTAAAGCTGCAGAAAACTTTCTCTTGTGGCATTGTTAAATTAGACAAAAACCATCTTACAGTGAATGCTCACTATACCTAGCACTAAGTGGCAGATCGCTGCGCTCTATACTTTACAGAGATTATCTCATTTAATTTTCTCAGCAACCCAATGAAGAAGATACAGTTATTATCCACTTGATGGATGAAGAAATGGAGCCCAGAGAGAGTAAGCCCATGCCTGAGTTCATACTGTTAATGGTAGGGCCTGGGCTGAACCAAGGGGCCTGAGGTTTTAACTACTTTATATACTGGCTCCCAGAGAGCACCAATGTGGTCATCAGTGAGGAAAACATTATGCTTAGAAAGAAAAGAACTATATTGATAACTATATTGATAAAATAAGGGAGTTATCATTTTATCATAAAAATCCAAGATAGCACGTGTATGCATTTAATACACTAGGAGGTTTTTTCAGTTTGTTTTTTCCATGCCTATGGCATGTCAAAGTTCCCAGAGCAAGGATGGAACCTGGACCATAGCAGTGATCTAAGCCACAGCAGTGACAATGCCGGATCCTCAACCACTAGGCCACCAGAGAACTCCCTATACTAGGTATTTTTATAATGAAGACTATGTGGATAGACGTTGGTGAAATCATCTTTCTTTTTTTATAAACTATCAAGAATTTACTGTAACCAGGTTGACCAAGCACACTCTGATTTAATAATTTTTTTTTAAGGTTCATTACATATATGGCACTATGTGGCTTTCAAGATCCAGAGCATTTTAACTCTGATGAGTACCTTAGAGATGATGCAATGATGTAATGTATGCCAACGTCCTCTTTTTTAATAACGTAACCAAGTGAACTGAGCAACAAAAAAGAAACACAGATCTTGCCTTTAAAATGCTTACAGTCTCACTAGGAAGGCAAAAGATACAAGCAGACAATTTAAAGAAAGTTCAAATTAAAATAAAATCAGCAGGACACAAAGAGGTCACTGTAGGATTTAAGGAAAACATGAAATAGGCTGAGGCTTAAAAGGGGCCCTTGGGGAGGATTCAAATGAGGAAAAGAGGTGGGGAATAAAAACCACAGAGGTCTCAGAGTCTGTGCTAGAGACGGTGAGGACAATAGTTTGAGGAACTTTAGATCAATTCTGGCCACAGAGTTTCAGATTATGAACAGTGTTGAACACTAGGATAAGTAATTTGAAGTTGACTGAAGTTCTCTTTGTCCAAGAACCACTCACATTTAATTCTTCCTTGCAGGTAAGAATTAAGAGAAGTGTGTTCACGCCTTTGTTAACTCATTGTAATATGACTCCAGTTTCAACTACCTCACTTCTGCACTATTTTGCAACATTTAGATACATCTTTCATTTCTCTTATCATGCCTTCTGTCATATTTTGCTGACAAAGGCTGGAGCAGTAAGTAGGGCCAGATTGTGCAGGCCCTCTCATCTGGGTTCAAGGGTTTGGACTGGATCCTAAAAAACAGGACATTAAACAGGAATGTGATATGATCAGTTTGCATGTTCGACTGGGATATGTAAGTTGCAACATGTGTGTGGTCAGGGTAAAGAATGGATTAGAGAGGGGCAGGACCAGATGCAAAGAGTTTACTAGGAGGCTGCTGTGAAAGCCCAGGCCTGCATCTGGAAGGAGAATGGGGATGGGAGAGGTGGGCTGACTCAAGCAATATCCAGGAGACAGCATGGACTGTATTCAGTGAAGAGTGGTTGGTGAGAGAGAAGAAGGATGAATTCTGAGTTTCTAGCTTGGACAACCTGGTGGAGGATGGAGTACATTAAAACATAGGAGGAGAGTTCCCGTCGTGGCTCAGTGGTTAACGAATCCGACTAGGAACCATGAGGTTGCGGGTTCGATCCCTGGCCTTGCTCAGTGGGTTAAGGATCTGGCGTTGCCATGAGCTGTGGTGTAGGTCGCAAACGTGGCTCGGATCCCGTGTTGCTGTGGCTCCGGCGTAGGCTGGTGGCTACAGCTCCGATTAAACCCTTAGCCTGGGAACCTCCGTATGCCACGGGAGCAGCCCTAGAAAAGGCAAAAAAAAAAAAAAGGAAACCTCCAGAGAAGAAGTAGGCTTGGTAAGGAAGATCCTGAGTCCTGGTTTGGATGTGCTTCTTGGAGCAACCTTAGAGAGATGCATGGAGAGGAAGCAGTGGTAAGAAGTTAAGATGGGTGGCTTTGGAATTTACTCTGAAGAGGGTGCCCACTATGGAACCATGAGTGGGTGTCTTAAGTGGAGTGATACTAAAGGCTCCTAGAAATGAAGATCTTAAGAACAAGAGAGACCATCAAAATGCACCAGCCACTTGCAAATGAAAGTGAGTTGAGAGGGAGGCTTTGAGTATGGGTAAAAATTAGGGGAGGGTTGTTAAGAAAGTGGGAGAAGATAGAGATAAAATAAATTGACATAAACATTGAAGCAGCTGGGGGAGGGACTGAGATAAGGCTGAAGGACAAATAGTCTGAAAAGGGCAGAGGGGGGAAGACTCTGATCTCTTCTCCCAACCCTAAAACGCTGGGCAGGCCAACGGTCATCAGTATTTGAGAGCACTGAGGGGAAAGCAGAGGTCTTAAGTAAGAGCCATGTCTTGGTAAAGCAAGAAGGTAAAGGGAACATCCAGTGGGGATATCAGAAGGCTTTGTTAAGGAACAAGATTCCAAAGACAGAATGGAAAGTTGTGAGAGGGAAGGGAATGCTGGGAGCTTGGTTTAGGGGAGCGGAAACACAAAATACAAAGCATGAAAAAGGATGAAGTGAAAGAGTATGTGGAATTAGACAAATTATGTGTTCCTTTTACAAAACAGGAGGCCAGGTATGACAATAAAGTGATGTCAAGTTTTCTAAGCAGTGTCCAGAGGCCACATGAGAGACCACAAAGGTGGGTATATGAGAGGGGAAAGTTGCATCTGGTGTCCACAGGCTGAGGCAGCACTTGTAGAGGCTCAAATCCTCAGGGCAGCTTTGGCTCAGGCAGAGGGATCTCTGCTTCAATGTGCCACCTGTGCTGACCTTCTGTTTCTAGTCTATACCACTTCCCAGGCCCAGAATGCTTTCATATAAAGGATGCAGAAATTCAGAAAGTGCTTTTAGAAACTCTGTCTGCAAACTTACCATAAAGAATGAAAAGGCTCCTCAAATGCACCTTCCAGGAAATACTCTCCTCCCCACCTCAATTGTGTCATTTACTTCTGTCGTTTGAACAACTAATTGTCTACGTCTCCTTCCCAATTTAGTCTAGGTTGAACTGATTATTCCTAAAAGCCAACAACTTCCACAAAACACTAAGGATCAAGTGTGGAGTAGTGGAGAGAGTATGTGATTTTGCTGCAGCTTATCAGAGCCATAAAATTTTCAAGCTGGAAAGGTCCTTGGTGACCATTTAGCAACAAGTAATGGCCAGGAAGGCTGCTGTTTCACACCCAAGATTACAGGAGCAGAAATACTAGTGAGTGATGCCAAAGACGAAGGCCAGAAAGCCCAACTACAATGGCCACCTAAGATGCCAGTAGACTTTTTTTGGCCACATCTGTGGCATATGGAAGTTCCCAGGTTAGGGATCAAATTCTAGCCTCAGCTGTTACCTTTACCACAGCTGTAGTAATGCCAGGTCCTTAATCCACCATCCCACAGTGGGAACTCACAGTAGACTTTTTTTTTGGATGTAGGACATTTTTTCCATCTTATTTCAGACTCTAAAAGTATGGAATATTTTCAGAGACATTTGTCAGAATTTGTATGTTCAAATGAATATGAAAATTATCCTTCAGAGTGACCGCTTTCAGACTATTTATCCAATGGTGCTTTAAACTGCTCAACTACTTTCAAAGTGACTTTAAATCAGTTTCATTACTTGATAGTTCTCTCTCTCTCTTTTTTTTTTTCTTTCTTTCTTTCTTTTTTTTTTTTTTTTGTCTTTTCAGGGCCACACCTGCAGCATATGGAAGTTCCTAGGCTAGGGGTCAAATCAGAGCTGTAGCCCCACCCTACACCACAGCCATAGCAACACTGGATCCTTAACCCACTGAGCGAGGCCAGGGATCAAACCTGCATCCTCATGGATATTAGACAGATTTGTTTGCACTGAGCAATGACAGGAACTCCTTCTTTTTCTTCTTTAAATACTGACTTGGATCAATATTCTCATTCTGACCAGTCTCAAAAGATTTTTCATTAAATGCCAACATTATGATATTTAAAAGAATCTCTAGGGGTTCTAAAGAAAATATTCAAAGAGGCATTCCAAAAGTAATGCGAACCTGAGCAGTAATCATTATACAGAGTTCCAGGGTATTACCTGGAAAGAGATAAGACTCATTTGGATTGAACTGTGTGTGTGTGTGTGTGTGTGTGTGTGTTTCTTTAAGGAATTAATCATTCTATTTTGAAACCTCAAAAATCAATGGAACAATGAAAAAGGACTTTGCATGTAAAACTACTTAAAAACTCTGAAAGATGATAACCATTCTTATGCTACTGAATAAGAGAAACTTTAGCATAATATTCAAGAAAAATCTGAGAACGGTTTGTTTGGAAATAAAGGCACAAATCCAGTGTAAATGACAAATTTGGCCTCTGTGGCACAAGTGTCTGGATTAATGTCACAGTCTGGACACTAACCATCTTCCATAACTAGAACCCACCTACCAATAGTGTGTCCTGAAGTTATGCCTATTTATATTTCCATATTAATAGTATTTCATAGGGGAGTATTATTGCCTAATACTAATAAAAATGCCAAAATATCATGTTCCCTGCTTTATTAATAAGCTCTTTTCTTCCTACACACTGAAGAGCTCATGAATTAAGTTATCATATGCTCTAGTAGTACTGAAGGTCTTTTAAGCTCAAACTGCTTTAAGATTGTTTCTACTGGCACCTGTATGATTACATTACCTGCCTGTTAGTGCCTTATTCCCTCTCAAAATAGCTTACTAATAAGTTGAAATGATGTTAGCTAACATACCAAATTTAGAATTCTACTGCAGAGTCCCTACTTAAATCTGAACAATTCTTAGGAATAAAACCTGACATCGTTCTAAGCACTGTTTTACCTTCCTTTTGCACTAAACCATTTTAAAGTGACTCTGATACTTTTTTGATTTGACAGATACACTTATATTTCAGTCTAATTTTTCAAAAACGACTCTTTCTCCACCAAAGACAGACGTAGTCCCCAACATATTTCCAAAATCAAATTTTGGACAGGGGTGTGTGGAAGTACGACAACATATCATTTGTAAACTAATAATTTTATTCTGATACCACTGAGAAACACAAACCAAACATTTCTGTGCCTAAAATAGTACTTCCTGAAAAAGACCACTTAGGATGAAGTTAATAAGTCAATGGGCTTAGAATCTAACTACCTACATTTGAGTTACTTTTGGGTCAACTTCTCAGTTTCTCCACTACCTTTTTGAGAACTCCTTTTGCAATTCTAAAATCAATAAAAAGAATTCAAAAAATACACTCAACAGCGGTCAGATTAACAACACAAAGCACCTATTATTATGCAAAGAATTGAGGTTTTGAAAAAGTCTGACTCTATTAGCAGTCTGATTAGTGTAAGTGAGGAAGTAAAAATCTGATAATTTTGCCCTCAGTGCTGTCCAGATGGAGAACAGTTGTAGTCTTTTTGATAAGAGATTTCTAAACAAAACAATGACCTATGACTGACTACGAGGCAGGCATACGTGGCAAGATGTATAAATTTTGCACTGTACAGATAGGAATATTTTGATACAGCTGTTTTCCACAGATATGCAGAAAACATAAATAACCTCTGGAAAAAAGATCATTACACTTCACATTTGTAAAAGTATTAGAATTCTATTCTTACTTCTGGGCAATAGTAGACTGATAAAGTCAAAAGAATATTGAATCAACTTCCCATATCTTTGTTTTCTTTTTATATATACAAAAAAATGTTGAATATATGTGTGATCCACTTTAACACTGACAATCTACTAGAGAATATTTGGAGAACAGAGACCCAGATACACGATATTTGAAAAGCTTTTATAATAAGTCAATAGTTTCAACATCCTCCCCACTCAAATAGCCTTAATGGACCAATTCAAATGTTGTATTCTTTTTTGTTTTTCACACTATTAGAGTTTTTCCACTAGGCAATGAAACTGCAAAAAGGTAGAATATTCTTTAGAAAGGAGAAAAACAAAGTGACTCAAAAAAATTTAAATATTGGATAATAAATTATGAATATTATTTATCCGTTAAAATGATAAGGTACTATAACAGGTTTATGTCAGACTAAGACTTTTTCTGTGCCTTGCTTTCTTTAAAATCAGCTTTAAGGAGTTCCTGTCATGGTGCAGCAGAAGCGAATCTGACTCAGAACCATGAGGTTGCAGGTATGATCCCTGGCCTCACTCAGTGGGTTAAGGATCAGGCGTTGCTGTGAGTTGTGGTGTAGGTCACAGATGCAGCTTGGATATTGTGTTGCTGTGGCTGTGACGTAGGCCGGCGGCTGCAGCTCTCATTTGATCCCTAGTCTGGGAACATCCACATGCCTCGGGTGCAGCCCTATAAAGCAGCAGCAACAACAACAACAACAACAACAACAACAACAACAACAACAAATTCACCTTTAAGGAGGAGCTCCCATTGTGGCTCAGTCGGTTAAGAACCCAACATAGTGTCTGTGAGGATGGGGGTTTGATCCCTGGCCTTGCTTAATAGGTTAAGGATCTGGCATAGCTGCAAGCTATGGTGTAGGTCGCAGATGCGACTGGGATGCAGCATTGCTCAGATCCAGCCATAGTATAGGCCGGCAGCTGCAGCTCCAATTCACCCCCTAGCCCAGGAACTTCCATATGCAGCAGGCACAGCCATGAAAAGAAAAAAAAAAAATCACCTTTAAGGACATACGAATTATGTATAATAAAAAGCACCCATTTTAGACATATATTTGATAAGTTTTGATTAATGTATACCCACCTAACCACCTCTACAAGTACGACATAGAATATTCACAACACTCCAAAAAGCTCTCCTATGGCCTATGGCATTCAATGCCAAGCAACTCTGCCCCCAGACAATCATTGGTCTACTTTCTACTTTTGTCTTTTCCAGATTTTCATATAACTGGTATAATATACATGAAATCTTTTGTATTTGGCTTCTATTGCTAAACTTGATTTTTGGAGATTCATCCATGTAATTATATAAATTGATAGTTCCTTTTTAGCACTTAATACTATTCCATTATACAGCTATACCACAATTTGAGTGTATTATGACATTTGGACATCTGGGTTGACTGCAGTTGGGGAATCTTGCAAATAAAGCTACTATGGATATTTTAAAGTTTTCATTTCTCTTCTGAAAATATCAAGGAATGGAACTGTTTGGAAGTATGGTAAATACATAGAAATGTAACTGCTAAACAGTTTTCAGATTGGTTCTGCTATTTACATTCCTATCAGCAATGGATACGAGTTTCAGCTGTTCCAAATGCTCACCAATGCTTGCTATCATCAGCTTTTCAAATTTTAGCCATCTAATGAGTATGTAATGGTATCTCATCACGATTTTTTTGTTTGTTTTTTGGGGCCATACCTGTGGCATATGGAGGTTCCCAGGCTAGGGGTCTAATCAGAGCCACAGCTGCCGGCCTATACTGCAGCCACAGTAACACCAGATCTGAGCCGCGTCTGCAACCTACACCACAGCTCACAGCAATGCCGGATCCTTAACCCATTGAGTGAGGCCAGGGATCAAACCTGCAACCTCATGGTTTCTAGTTGGATTCGTTTCCACTGCGCCATGATGGGAATTCCCTCATTGTGATTTTAATTTGCATTTCCCTGATGACTAATGAGCTTACAATGTGCCTAAAGATCGTTGTGAAGTTTTTTTTCAGATCATTAGCCCATTTTGAAAAATAGTTCTTTATCTGGAGTTGTAAGAGTTTTTTTAAAATATATTCTGGATAGAAGTCATTCATCAGATGTACATATTATAACTATTTTCCTCAAGCTGTGGCTTGCCCTGTCATTTTCTGAACAGCATCTTTTGAAGAGCATCGTTTTTAATTTTAAGTTCAATTTAAAACCTTTTTCTTTTATGACTTGTGCTTCCTGTAAGAAATATTTGCCAATCCCAAAGGCATGATTTTCTCCTGTATTTTTATTGTGTTAGCTTTACATTTAGGTATATGACCCACTCTGAGTTCATTTTGGGGGGTTTAAGTATGAGATAAGGTTGAGATTCATTTTTTTCCTTATGGAAATTTAATTGTTCCAAGACTTTCTTTCCCTCCTTCCTTCCTTCTCTCCTTCCTTCCTTTATTTTTGTCTCTTTAGGGCCTCGCCTGTGACATATGGAGGTTTCCAGGTTAGGGGTCAAATCAGAGCTGTGTCTGCTGGCCTACACCACAGCTCACAGCAACGCTGGATCCTTAACCTACTGAGCGAGGCCAGGGATCAAACCTGCATCTTCATGGATACTAGTCAGATTTGTTTCTGATGAGCCACGACAGGAACTCCCAAGACTATTTCTTGAAAGGACTCTCCTACCCCACCAAATCATATTAGTATTTACCTAGAATCAATTAACCATCGGCACATGTGTCTATCTCTGAATTTTTTTTATTCTTTTCCATCAATCTATTCTGGTTTATTGTTTTGTTGCCTATACCAGTATCATACTATCTTGGTTTACCATTGCTTCACAGTAAGTTTTAGAATTAAGTAGCATAAGTTCTCCAACTTTTTTTTTTTTTGGCAACACCCATGGCATACAAAAAGTTCCCAGGCCAGGGATCGAAACCTCGCTGCAAAAGTGACTTGCCATAGCACTGACAATGTCATACCCTTAACCACTAGACCATCGGGGATCTCCCTCAAAGTAAGTTTTAGATGCACACTGATTGTTTCACTGCTAAATACCGACATATATTTAAAAAATATTTTAAGTACAGAGAAAAACATGCTCCAACATGCTCTCCTACATAAAAATATTCACCTTATGTCATATTTGTTTCAGGCTACAAAAAAAGGTCACATATCATTTGAAACTGCCTCTGTCCCTCCTTGATCCCACTTGCCTCAGGCTCCCACTCACCTAAATTTGATGCTGACCATTCCCATGTGCGCTGTCCCACTACTACACATGTCTACTACCTACAATCCAACAAGACACTGCTTTTGAACATCACATACCTGGATAACTTTATGGGAACCTGACGGATGTTGAATGGTATGGTGCCATTATTAAGAGCTCAGGCTGAGGGAGTTAAAATGTCTCCTTGTGAAATTATTGCCTCAATTCTATGATTCTTGGATATATTCATGCGGACATATGAAGCTCCCGTTGATTTAATTTTTATGTACCGTAAACTACATATATATATATATATATATATATATATCGATACAAATATAAATATATATGGCAGCATGATAAGTTTTCTTGTTGATGGACATTTAGATTGCTTCCAATTTTTAACTACCACAAACAACACTGCTGTGTGCACTTCTGTCTGTATCTCCTTAGGAAGGAGTTTCCCTAGGGTGCAAGTGCTGTGCAGCACTGTACTGCCAAAGTGTTTTATGAATTTACACTCCTGCAAGCAGTGCAGACATCTACCTACAGCCTCCCAAGCACTTGGCACTGTCAGACTGAAACATTTTTACCAATCTGCTGGATGTGTCATGAGATTGGTTTTCTGTGAAATAGTGGTATGACAAGGGGCAGCCAAGGACATGGGCTGCCTGGATGGCCCCTCAAGAATGACTGTGCCCAGGACTTCAGTTAGATTACTGCCTCCAGCCATAAGGCTTAAGGGCAGCTGTAGTGTGCTCTTCCCAGGAGTCCCTAGCCAATTACTGAGCAGGACAGTAGGATGAGGACCTGGTCATTTCTTTTTAAAAATATTTATTTATTTATTTAATTTTATTTTTCTTTTTAGGGCCATACCCACGACATACGGAGGTTCCCAGGCTAGGGGTTGAATCGGAGCTGCAGCTGCTAGCCTACACCACAGCCACAGCTCACTCATGGCAATGCCGAATCCTTAACCCACTGAGTAAGGCCAAGGATTAAACCCGCATCCTCGGGGATAACAGTTAGGTTCATTACCAATGAGCCAGGACAGGAACTTCTAGCCTCAGTGGGAACTCCCCCAACCCCCGGTAATTTCTACTCAGTACAGAACTTATCTAACAAGCAACCTCTGCTCTGCAGTTCCTGCAAGCTTGGCTGAGACGATAGATAGATAGGGTATAGATTATAGTCTGAGCCTCTCTCTGCCCCATTATACTTCTCAGATGCACACTGGTCTGAGGGCTCTCCCTGCCAGGTCCTTCTCCCTCCCTGTTTAACAGGCATTTTCCTCAATATTCTCCTCACACATCAACTCCATCTCAGGGAACTGTGGCATAGAAAACTCAAATTTATATATCTTGACTGAGTTGCTCAGAGCTCAAGCCTCAACTGAATCACACTGCTGGAATGTACAGCCCAGCTCTACTTCTTAGACCTTTGGACATTAGGGAGGCTAGTTAACTTCCCTATGCCTCAGTTTCTTCATCTCTAAAGTGGAACTAATAATAGTACCCATAGATTTGAGAGATTAAATTAATATAAGCCCCTGGAACAATCTCTGACATATAATAAGCATGCATTAAAAAAATATTTTTTTTCCTCCTAGTGTGATTTCCTTATTTATCCCAAGGCTGTGATTAGGCTTGGGGATACATGAAACCATGGTTTAGTAAACAATGGCCTGGGGATATTTACTGGTCCTTTCCTTAGATATGTGTGTAGATTTACATAGCTTTTCTTATAGCATGTGGGGAAAGTAAGGTCATCTCAAATAAAATACTCAGTGATAATAAATAGTTCCAGTCTGACTCTATTTCTCAATGATTAATCTATATCCTAAAACTTGTTCTTCTACCATTTGCATTTTGTTCTTTGCCTATAATAAAATACATATACAACTAACATTAAAGAATACAAACTGCAGGGAGTTCCTGTCATGGCTCAGTGGTTAACGAATCCGACTAGGAGCTATGGGGTTGGTTTGATCCCTGGCCTTGCTCAGTGGGTTGGGGATCCGGCATTGCGGTGAGCTGTGGTATAGGTCATAGATGCAGCTCCTCGGATCTCACATTGCTGTGGCTCTGGTGTAGGCCGGTGGCTACAGCTCCGATTAGTCCCCTAGCCTGGGAACCTCCATATGCTGCAGGTGCGGCCCTAGAAATACAAAAAGACAAAAAAAAAAGAATACAAACTGGAAAACTTGAGAAACATTCTCGGGAGGCCTTGATTAAATGTCTTCTCTACCATAAAGTGATCATATATTTGGATTTCATAGTCCACAAATCCTGAGACTATTGTAATAGTTTACTGGAGGGAAGATATTAAGAATCAGTCAAGCAATATCCTAAGTTGTTTCCGAGAAAATGCTAGTATTATTTTTTAAATGGATATTTTCCCCTGAAATGATTTTCCCAGAAATACACACCAGTTCTCCCTTTTTCATCAATAATTTTCTAAAATTTATAATAATTAAAGGTCAAAATAAATTTACCTATGAAGAAACATCATGAACAAAGCGTAGTAGCTAACTAATGCATTCTTCCTGCACACTTGTCCTCAGAGACCAGGTGAATGAGAATTTGAAAGAACATGAAGTCTTTAAGAATGAATCAGTCAAACATTTATTATAATGAGATTCTACTCCTTATCTTTAGTTTTAAAACTAGGAGTTTGGCCAAATGTAAACTTCTGGAATAAGTAGATGCTTATAAAAATAAAACCTCCAGCAACTTTTCGAAATATATTTTCTGTCTCATTCCAAAATTCTGTATTTCTCCACAGCAAGCAAAATAACCACTGTATTGTTCCAAAATCCCATATGATATACATACCCAGAAGTCTAGGCCTATAGATCTCTAAAATGTATTTGTGCAAAGAGAACATATAGCCCACCAAATGGAATGAAAAACCAAGACAGTTATTTATTAAAAAATGGTGCTGGAGTAGGTGGTAGGAAGATGAAACTATTTGTACTATCTTGTCAGTAAAATGAGTGATATTACCATACTTTGATTGATTTGTATAATAAATTTCTATTTAGTTTTGTAACACATATATACCATTAAAATATATTTTTAATCAGGCTACATCTGCTTGTACATACTATAACTTATCTTCTAAATCACTATTCTTCATTTATTTTTGTAGGTCTTTAGTTAAACTCCAGAACAGATCAGGTGAATGATCTAAATCCCTCTTCTCCCTAAAAATCCCCTCAAAATTAAAACAAACAAACAAACAAATAAGATATTTACACAGGACAAATTTAATCATTACATTCCTCTGCCAAAGTGATCACTACTTTAGTGACCAGGAACATCTGAGAAACTGGGTGTCTTAGAACCGTGTGCAACAGTATGTTAACTGGAAGTTTGCAAAAATGGCAATTCTTACCCAAATGGTTTTGAGAAACACTAGGCAAAATAAAATAAAACAAGACTCTTCACTTAGCTCTTCAGTTCTCAGAACTTTAACATACTATTATAAAGTAATAATCTCTAAGAAGACGATCATAATAAGTGAATTTATCAATCTCATTCAACTAAAAAATATCTTTCATGGCCCCCAAAGAGTTGGAAGACCTATACACGCACTCTTAAAATAGGATAAGAATGACAAACTCACAGCTGATATAACACTCAACAGAGAAAAGCAAAAGCCTTCCCGTTAAAATCTGGGATAAGACAAGGATGCCTACTCTCACCACTTCTATTCAGCATAGTGTTGGAAGTGCTAGCCACAGCAATCAGACAAGAAAAAGAAATAAAATGTAGACAAATTGGAAGAGAAGAGGTAACACTGTCATTATATGCAGATGCCAGGATCCTATATATAGAAAACTCTAAGGATTCCACATATAATCTACCAGATCTCACAAATGAATTCAGCAAAGTAGTAGGATACAAAATTAACATTCAGAAATTGCTCGCATTTCTTTACACTAATAATGAAATATCAGAAAGGGAATATAAAAAAATACATTTTAAAACTGCACCAAAAAAATTACCTAACAATCTGACCAAGGAGGTGAGAGACTTATATACTGAGAACTATAAAACATTAATCAAAGAAATTAGGAGGATGCAAAGAAATGGAAATGTATCTCATGCCCTTGGAGTGGTAATATTGCTAAAATGGTCATATTACCCAAAGCAATCTGCAGATTAAATGCAATCCCTATCAAATTACTCATGACATTTTTCATAGAGCTAGAACAAATAATTCAAAAATTTATATGGAACCATAAAAAAAAAAAAACCAGAATTGTCAAAGCAGAATTTGTCAAAAGATCAAAGCAATCCTAAAGAGGGGGAAAAAAAAAAGGCAAGAGTCTGACTTTAGACAATACTTCAAAGCTACAGTAATCAAGACAGTGTGGTACTGGCATAAAAACAGACACACAGACCAATGGAACAGAATGCAGAGCCTAGAAATAAGCCCAGACACCTAAGGTCAATTAATCTTCAACAAAGGAGGCAAGAATATAAAATGGAGATAAAAGCAGTCTCTTTAGCAAGATGTGTGGGGAAAACTGGACAGCTGCATGTAAATCAATGAAAATAAAACATACCTTCACACCATGTACAACAATAAACTCTGTTGTGGCACAGTGGTTAACGAATCCGACTGGGAACCATGAGGTTGCGGGTTCGATCCCTGCCCTTGCTCAGTGGGTTAACGATCTGGTGTTGCCGTGAGCTATGGTGTAGGTTGCAGACACGGCTCAGATCCTGCGTTGCTGTGGCTCTGGCGTAGGCTGGTGGCTACAGCTCCTATTAGACCCCTAGCTAAGAAGAGGGAGGGAGTAAAGGAGGGAAGGAAGGGAGAAAAGACAAATATGGAATGGGTGAAAATATTTGCAACCAATGTGACCAACCAGGGTTTAATTTCCAAAATATCTAAACAGCCCAAACAACTCAATCAAAAAATGGGCAGAAAACCTAAATAGACATTTCTCCAAAGAAGACGTATGGATGGCAGGTAGGCACATGAAATGATGTGCAACATCACAAATTATTAGAGAAATGCAAATCACAACCATAATGAGGTATCACCTTACACCAGTGAGACTGGCCGTTATTAAAAAGTCTACAAATAAAAAGTGCTAGAGAGGGTGTGGAGAAAAGGAAACCCTCCTACACTGTTGGTGGGAATGTAAGTTAGTGTAACCACTATGGAAAACAGTAAGGACAGTCCTCAGAAAATTAAAACAAAAACTACCATATGATCCAGCAATCCCACTCCTGGGCATATATTTGGGGAAAACTATAATTAAAAAAGATTCATGCACCCTTATGTTCATTGCAGCACTATTTACAATAGCAAAGACTTATAAATAGCATAAATATCCATCAACAGATGAATGGATTAAGATGTGGTACATGTACATAATGGAATACTACTCAGTCATAAAAAAGAACAAAATAATGCCACTTGCAGCAACATGGATGGAACTAGAGATTCTCATAGTAGGTGAAGTAAGTCAGAAAAAGACAAATATCGTAAGATATCACTTACATGTAGAATCTAAAATATGACACAAATGAACCTATCTACAAAAGCAAAACAGAATCACAAACATAGAGAATAGACTTGTGGTTGCCAAGGGGGACAAAAGGAGGGAGAGGGATGGACTTGGAGTCTGGGATAGGAGGCACAAACTATTAAATTTAGAATAGACAATGAGGTCCTACTGGATAGCATAGGGTATTAAATTCAATCTCCTGGGATAATCCATAATGAAAAGGAATATTAAAAAAGTATACACACACACACACATACACACATATATATGTATATGTATGATGAAGTCACTTTGCTATACAGCAGAAATAAGCACAACATTGTAAATCAACTACACTTTTACTAAATAAATAAGTAAATTAAAAAAATAGGTTAAGAAAGTTTCCAAGTTGTTCAATAGTTTATTATAAAGATCAAAACCTCTAAGAGTTACTTATTGTTCTAAACTAGTAAATAGAATGTCATTTTTTGAAGGAAAAATTTTAAAAATCAGAACGAGTTATATGTATTATTAATGCCAAAACACAGAGTCAATTTCAAAACAAGAAAAGTTTGTTGCTAGGCTAAGAAATTTTTTAAAAATCTAATAAGGAACCCCTACACAAAATTTCAGGAAAGGACATTTTACTTCCAGGTAATGTAAAATAAAAAAGATCTCAAGAAGGAATGGGCACGTGATTTGAAGACATTACTATGTCAAGATTATTCATTGGTATAGCTCTCTTTTCAAAGTCACACTTATTCAATAGTAAGAAACTTCACAAAGTTCCACAAAATTCAAAAGCAAGCAAAATTTTTAAAGGAAGTAAGTCAACCGAAAAGTTACAGACACAGTTTCATAAATGTATCAAGTTTTCTTTTCCTGGGGTGGCCCTACCAAATCATAAGAGAAAAGAGGTATTTAAATGGAGGAAAAAAAAGAGAATGTGGCTAGCACTGAGTCACATGGAGGCTGCAACTGGTTTTCTGGAAGTTGGCAATGCCTAAATCATAAGCATATGTGGAGCAAAGAAGTCGCCACTCTTCTTTCTCATATGAGCTGAATTAGTCACTTTGTTTTCCCATAAGCTGATAACAATAACATTTTGTGGATCCTGTGGTATCCGGGAAAGAGGGTAAGGTTTATATTTTCAAATCCCAAGTAAAGAAGAAATGTTTCAATAAAGGAGAATACAGATTCAGAGTGGTGCTGGTTGTAAGCAAAATGTCAACTACGGGGCGCTCCAAAGTCTCTACATACCAAGCAAATGTAGAGACGATATGGAACACTGGAAGTTATGACTTCAAGTAAAAAGCTTCAACACCATAACCAGAAGAGAGGAAGTCAGGATAGTTTTAAAACCATGGATACCACTAAAACAGCTCCTTAGACAGACTAAAGGACCCTTGAGATGTGAATACCAAGTGTCCTTGACACTCCTTGAAACAACAGCACAGAAAAGTCTTAACATGGCCATGGAATCCTAACAAAGAGAAGGATGTTTTTCCTGATGCTTCCTTAAACCTCACATCACTATGTGTTAAATTGTAAAAGGCACCAATTTCAAATGTTATAGAAGATACATTGTGTATAACACACTTTAATTGTATCTAAACAATATTCTAGACCCTAAAGCAGAAATATATAATGGGGGGGAGGGGCACCCCCAGCATGTGGAAGTTCCCAGGCCAGGGACTGAACCCATACCACAGCAGCAAGGTAAGTTCACAGCAGTGACAACACTGGACCTTTAACAGTGAGGTCACCAGGGAACTCCAGGACATGACAATTTTTTAAAACTACCTGAAATAGGAGAAAATGAAGCACACACGGATTAAGGTCTGAGAGATCTGCATATGATGATTTCGAATATTCCTATGGTCCTATGTACTTTGCTCCTTTTGGGTGTAACGAGAAAAGCAAAGCTGTCAGCTACATACTCTAAACAGATCCCTAAATCCAAGTCAAGAAGCTTTCCTTTATAGCTGAGGACAAAAATGTCTGGCATTTACAGAATCAGTCTCAACTGACAGGTTTAGCGTGTGTATTATTTAGCATATTTAAATCTACATGCAAATAATTTATCTATCTATATAATTTATATTGATATTTAAATATCAATTTATAGAATTAATCTTTACATAAAGACTACTTCTAAAAAGCAACCAATAGCTCCTGAGAATAATGGCAAAAGAGAAGATATAAAGCTACAGTATTAGTTTCTGAAATAAGTTTGAAATGATCTCTTTTAAGAAGACACAAAATAAGAACATTTAAATGTTCCCATGAGCTAATCTTTTCCAAAACCATAGTTAAATATAAACAAGGACTACATATATGATATAGGAATGCTATTTGTTCCTATGCTGGACGCACAACAACCTTAGTTTAATGACCGCTCCTCAAATTTTCCACTGGTACTAGATTTTAACAAAATATTTTTGAAGAGATAAAGCAATCAACCATCTCAAGTCAAAACTTCTATTTTCAAGAAAAATCCTCAAAGCTGTCTTATTCTATGATCAAAAACAACATTCTATGATTGCAAAAAAAGTTTTTCTTCTATGATGAAACATTTTTTATCTAAACAAAGAGTTAAAAAAAGACAGGGCTTGATTTTTCTTTAGCCTCAATTATGCTAATTATATATAATTATAATGTATATATATGCTACTATGTGATTAATTTTAGAGCACCAAATCAGGTAGACTCACTACAATTTTTGGAAGAAGATTCTATGTCTGCTGTCAAGAATCTACTTCATGTTCTGTGTTATGAAACGAAAGTTATATGACACCGTCTCTGCTGCTTCAGTTAAGTCTTACGCTGCCAAGGCTTTCTAACTGTACTGACATGTGTGCCCTACTGACCTTATTTGGTTAAGTGCCTATTAACCTTTGCATGTCAAGTATCCTTTTATTTTATTTTTTTTGGCCACAGCTCTGGCAGATGGCTAGATCTTTAACCTACTGAGCCGTGAGGGAATTTCCATGTATCCCATTTTTATGATTAAAAAAAGAATTTTCTTTCTTTTTTTTGTCTTTTTTTGCCTTTTCTAGGGCTGCTCCCACGGCATATGGAGGTTCCCAGGCTAGGGGTCAAATCAGAGTAGTAGCTGCTGGTCTATGCCACAGCCAGAGCAATGCAGGATCTGAGCTGTGTCTGTGACCCACACCATAG
The DNA here is from genome assembly GCF_016906955.1 of Phacochoerus africanus. NCBI lineage: Eukaryota > Metazoa > Chordata > Mammalia > Artiodactyla > Suidae > Phacochoerus > Phacochoerus africanus. The sequence goes on along the minus strand of NC_062545.1, from coordinate 82,897,934 downwards.
CTCATGGCAACACTGGATCCTTAATCCACTAAGCAAGGCCAGGGATCGAACCCGCATCCTCATGGATGCTGGCTGGATTTCTTAACCACTGAGCCATGATAGGAACGCCAAAAAAAAAAAAAAAGAATTTTCAGTGGAAAAATTTTAATCCTTACCTTGATGGATTCACTGCTGTGTTTGGTCTGATTAATCCCTCTTTCTTAAAACTCCTATCCTTGGCTTCACTGCTACATTTCCAACATCTGGCTCTTTTCCCCTGCTGAGATAATTACACTCAAATCTTGGTGTTTCCCAATTCTCAGTTAACAATGGAGCATGGAGGAAGAGAATATAAAATTATGGTATGCTTACTACCTGATTTTTAAAATTTCCATTCTGAGATCTCTTATGCTGTTGATAAGTGTTCATGTCCACAGTTTAATTAAAAAGAAAAGAGGATGGAAAGAACATTTTTGGAGTTCCCACTGTGGTGCAGTGTAGGTTAAGAATTCAACTGCAGTGACCCAGGTCACTGTGGAAGCTCAGGTTTGATCCCTGGCCCAGTATAGCAGGTCAAAGAGGATGCAGTTTTGTTGCAGCCATGGTATAAGTAACAGCTGTGGCTTGGATTTGATCCCTGGCCTGGGAACTTCCATATGCCATGGGTGTGACCATTAAAAAAAAAGGAAGAAAGAAATAAAAAGAAAGTAGATTTTTATTAATGTATTAACTGCAAAAAAGTTCTATCTGTTAACAGGTATCTATCTATTAACAAACTGCCACGGGAAGGAAATCAATTCTAAAAATGTCTAACTCACATGCTATAATTCTTTAGCTCTACAAGAGTTAAGAAAGTAAAGCTTTTTAGAATGAATTCCACTGTGCATTAAATCTTAAGAAAAAGAATCATCTGTTTTTAAATAAACTGAATCCCACCTCAAAGACATACTTAAGCAATGAATGATAACATTCCTTTAGAAGAAAACACAGCAAGCATTCTCTCAAATATAACTTTTAATATATTTTGTGAACTATTATATTGTTCAGCTATTTATATTGTCTTTTATAAACAATATTTATATTCTCTTCATTCACTGTAAGAGCCAATATGCGTAACATCTACCCCTTAACTAGTGCAACTTCTAAAACAATGTGTGAAAATTCAATGGCTTTTGGAATCTGAGTATAAATCCTCCAATAGGCTAAGCTCCCACACTTTAATTGGAATCAACCAATAATTCCACATTGGCAGAAGGCACATCTGAAAAACCACTGCTCATGTGGTCACTGCAGTGGCCCTGGGTCATGGGTGACCACAGATCAAGGAAGATCCAAGGCTCAGATGGGCTTGTGGCAGAACAGATAGGAGACTGTAGAGTTTAAGGTAACACGATTAGTGAAAAGGATTCATCCAGGATGTGTAAGGCAAGGTCATAGTTTGGACTGTCAAACTGAAACTGAGGACAAAAGTAAGCCTTAGAATGTCAATTTAGGGTGCCAGAAAGTTACTTTGTCTTCTTGGACCTCCTGCCATCTGCAGATCAGAGTTCTGAATCTAGGGTCAAGGTTTCCAGTCTGATCTGCAAATGGCTTGAATGTTCGCACTGGATTTCCCAGAAGAAAAAGCTGAACAAACTCAAAAGTAGTAACTCTTCACAGACCAAGCCTACTGCCCTGAAAACGAGAAATGAGCAGGCAAATTCAGAGAGTCTTGGCTTACCAAGAACAGAAGGCCGGCAGAACCCTCCAACTGGAGCCCATATCTGTGCTTCACAGTGTAACTGCTGAACTGTTGGCAGCTCAGAGTAGACTAACTTGAGAGTTAAAAACTCCTGGGGGCTTGATCTTAGGGGGATCCCTCCTCCTAGAGTGTAGCCTCCAGAAACCTCACAGCTTCTTGCTGCGAAGACTGAAAAATGCCCTTATGCTTCTGGCAGAGGGAAGGGAAAAGTAAACATTTTTCAATATCCAGAGTCTTTTGTTCTTAAAAAGGCCCCTCTAGGAGTTCCCGCTGCAGTGCAATGCGATAGGTGGTTTCTCTGAAGCACCAGAACACAGGTTCGATCCCTACCCTGGCCCAGTGGGTTAAAGGATCCTGCATTGCCGCAGCCACGATACAACTTACAACTGTAGCTTGGATCTGATCCCTAGCTCGAGAACTCTATTTGCCACAGGGTGGCCAAAAAAAAAAAAAAAAAGCCCCTCTAGCCTTCAACATGGACTTCGCTTAATGAGTCTGTGGGAAAATCCAAAGACAACAGGGGAGACAAAAACAAGAACACTGAGAAAACTAGCCTCCAACATCACAGTTACAACAACAGTAAACACAGCCTAACTCCTAGCCAGATGAACAAAAACCCTCATTCTAAAGACTTATTTACCTTAGTACATTTTACTCCATACATCATGCACAGCTTTTAACAAAAAATTACAAAGCATGCTATGAGGAAAAAAAAAAAAAGCAAAGTAAGCATTAGCATAAAATTCAGATATGGTAGAGATTTTGGAAAAGTCAGACCAGGAATTTGAAATAACTATAGTTACTACACTACAAGGTCTAATAGAAATAGGCAACATGCAAGAACATATGGGTAATGTAAGCAGAGAGATAGTCAAAAAGAAATGCTAGAGTTCAAAACCATAGTAACATAAATGAGGACTGCATTTAATGGGCTCATCAGTAAATTAGACATGAAGGAGGAAAGAATTCACAAGCTTGAAGAAGTGTCAACAGGAACTTACAAAACTGAAAAGCCAAGAGGGAAAAAGGACATAACAATCAAGAAGTATGGGACAATTACAAAAGGTGTTACATATACATAATGAACATACCAGAAGGGGAAGAAAGAACAGAACAGAAGAAACATTTGATATAACAATAGCTAAGAATTTTACGAAATGAATGACAGATACCAAACCACAGATCCAGGATAGTGAGAGAACACAAAACAGGATGAACACCCCCAAAATCTTTACTTAGGTATATTCAAACTGCAGGAAATCAAAGACAAAGAAAAAACTCTGAAAGAAGCTGGAGGGGGAAAAAACATCTTACCCACAGGCCAAGAAAGTTAAAGATTATTAGATTTCTCTTCAGAAACAACGCAAGCAAGAATAAAGGAGAGTGAAATATTTAAAGTGTTGAAAAAAAAATCCCACCATAACCTAGAAATCTGTATCCAGAAAAATTATCCTTCAGAAGAGAAGGAGAAATAAAGACTTTCACAGGCAAAAACTGAAGGAATTTATCACCAAGAAAAGCCTTCCAAGAAAAGTTAGAAGTTTTTCGGAGAAGAAATAAGTGTGGTAAAATAGAATTGATTTTATTTACCTTAGCTGATGTAATGGATAACAGTTTGTTCAAAATAATAATGATAACAATGTATTTGGTGATTATACCCCGGGGACAAGTGAAGTGAATGACAGCACTGTTATAAAGGATGGAGATGAAGTGGGAATACTCTGTTATAAGGTACCTACAGTAGACATGAAGTGAAATAGTTATTTGAAAGTGGACTTGTCTTAGTTGTAAATGTGTATTACAAATTCTGGGACAACCCCTAACATTTTTATCTTTTTTTTTTTTTGGTATTTTTAGAGCCACACCTGTGGCATAAGGAGGTTCCCAGGCTAGGGGTCCAATCAGAGCTGTAGCCACCGGGCTACACCACAGCCACAGCAACACGGGATCCGAGCTGCATCTGTGACCTACATCACAGCTCACGGCAATGCTGGATCCTTAATCCCCTGAGTGAGGCCAGGGATTGAACCTGTGTCCTCATGGATGCTAGTTGGGTTCGTTAACCGCTGAGCTATGACGGGAATTCCAACCACTAACCTTTTTAAAAAGAAGTATAATTGATACACGAATACGTGAGAGAAAACTGAATATATGATAGGACTTGCTTCTTCTAACACTAAGTAACTGGTGGGACTTCCTTTACTTGTAGTGTCCGTTAGCCATGTCTTTCGGAGTTCTAAGCATTTCAAACTTTGGTTCCTCCAAATCACTCTACCTTTTTGATGACCATGTTTTACAAGATGGTTAAAGAAGTGAAACAAACATACAGAAAAAGCTGCCCACAAGAGTGAAAGAACTGATCCAACAACCACATTGGCTAAATACCCAGAAGTGTAACAGAATTTTTATAACTCTTGCCTCACCACAAATATATAATTGGGTATTAGTTGATATAACATCTCTGTGCAGGTGAATCTAATACTACTAGTCATAAAAATGTATCTCCAGCACCTGGCATATAGCAAATACACATTATTTATTGAATGAATAAACAAACTGATTGTAAAAGGAAAAATGTTTGATCCCCTGCTGAGGAGTAATGAAAAAAATTTAAATCTTATTTGTCAACTTGCTTTAACCACCATCTCACAAATAAAATGAAGTCTCCTGTGTTGGTTTGCATTTCTGAAATCTAACTTTGTAGAAGTATTTAAGAGTGTGCCTGGGAAAGATCTTACATCTGGCACTTAAAAGGTGTTGAGGCCAGGTGTCTAAGTCTTTAAACATAAAACACTAACTTGTGAAAAAATACTTTGAAGGTTTCCAGATACATATGCAGATTTAGGCAGCCTTACCCCATGATTAAAGCCAATTTCATGGAAATTTAATACAACGTCTCAAAATATCAAGGGGTGATGGTGAATCAAAAGGAACAAAATAAGCAAATCTGGACCTAATTTTAATTTCATATGGTTCCACACTTAAGAAAAAGAACTGTGATTAAACTATCCTTTCTGTAAAAGCCAGAAGAGACAAACGAGGTAGGGCTTCTCTGACAGCTCATCTTTCCCACATCATTTATTAGGTACATTATTTCCTATATTCTCCTGTAAGACTCAATGCATTTCTACTCCAGGGTTTATTGAAAATGTCTATTTACCTCCCTCCCCAACTATGCTGAGTTCCTTAAGAGCATTTAACAAAATGAATGTCTTTGACACACATAGGTGCTTGATGTGTTTACTGAATAAGCAGATAATTCAAGGTACCCTAAATATTTTTTCCCAACTAAGTTTACACATATCATTGGTAGGATGGGGTGGGAGGAGCTACAAAAGATTGGCTAACGTCTCTTACTGAACACCAGTCAACGATATTTAGTTTGTTTTTTTTTCCCTTTACCCTCACTATCGTTTATTTGCTTGCCATTATATCAACACAGCTTACCTACAGAAAAAGTTTAACATAGAGAACAACAAAAATATTGGTTTGACTGTGAACTCACACATTAAGTCCTATTTGACTATGGCTGGTTCTTTTCCCATATAACAGCATAATCATGCTTAAACCAATCAAATTTAAGGGGCTAGTTTTCTACTCAAAAGCTGTCTGGGAAAATTCTTTATCTCTCTAGGCTGGCATTCCAACATTTAAAATTCCAGACAATCAATGATGTTCTCAATGCTTGTTGAATAATTATACATAGCTGTAAATCAACATTTAAAGGCAACTGATGCGTAGCAGGGGTATGAAGTGATTACAAAGAAAAATAAAATATGACTTCCATTCTTTTTTTTCAATTTAATTTTTTATATTATATTGGAGTATAGCTGATTTACAATGTTGTGTCTTCCATTCTCTTTCAGTTCAAATTCCTGTCAAGGTGACATACATGTATCAACTTAAATTAAGATTAAATATATGACAAAAAGCCAAAGAAATGTGATGAGTTCCAGTGCTTTAGCTGGATGAGATCTTATAAAGCAGAATGTAATTTCAAAAGACGTCTATTAAGTGTTTACAATTTAATATACATAATTGTGGGATAAATTTGTGTATATTGCCTTTTCTTAACATTGGGATGTTAAGATTGGATTAAAAATAGGAATGAGAGCACAACTCATTACAAACTAATGCAACAACCTAAACCACCAGGAGATATTATGTAATTAACAGTTACCAAAGACTTATGTATTAGGGACTGTTCAAAACCCAGTGGATGGGTTTTTTCTGTTCTTTCACCTACAACAGAAAGCACAAAAGCTTTCATTCTAGTCAGCTACCAGCTAAATCTTAATGTGAACTATTTAGAAACCAGAGATAAACTGATTGTATTCAACAACCATTTACTGAGTGTTTCCTGGAAATCAGGCTCTGAGATAACAGCAGCAAACCACACAGGCAAAAAAAAGCCTTGCCCCTATAGAGTTTAACTTGTATTTCAGGGAGACAGCTCATAAATTAAAAATAAGCAGATTATATAACATGTTATCAGGTGACAAGCATCATAGGGAAAAAGCAGAGAAAGGAGACAGAGAAAGCTGGCCAGCGTGAGGAGGTGCAGCTGATAACAGAATGATGGAGGAAAAATGTCAGTGAGAAGGTAACAACTGAGTAAAGACTTAAAGGAGGGATGGGAAAGGCCTGCAGGGTCCAGAGAACACCAAGAGCCCAGAACCCAAGGTAGGAATGGATCTGCAATGCACAAGAAATAGTGAGAACTGGAATTCCCATGGAATGAAAAGCCTACTGAATTCATGCAAATTTCCTACTTGTTTACAATTCAAATACCACAAAATATCATCAAGCCATTTTGCTTGTTTAAGGAAGTCATAATGTTGAGGGAAAGAGGAAAATGCACAGTTTTTAAACAAAATCACATGGTTTTCCATAACTGCCTTTTCACCGTTGTAAGGGTCCTGCTCATCCTCATGTTGGCATGTTTAAATTCCAGCTGAGAGCTTACAGCTATGGTGATCTCCATTTTCACCATTATAACCAAAAGCTACATGTATAAGATGTCTGAACGCAGAATGGACAACAGATGCCGTGTTACTTGAACATGATGCATATGGATAACGTTCCTTTAAATCAGAGAGGAATGTAGCACAATAATTTAAGAGCATGGGCTCTGGAGCCAGACTGTCTGCATTTGAATCTCTGCCCTGTCACTTTCAAGTTGGGTAGCTAGACAGTTACTTAATCTCTCTGTGCCTCTGTTTTCTTATCTGAAAAATGGGGATAAATAATCATCCAAATGGTATAGGGCTGTTTTGAGAATTAAAAGAATGTAAAAACACTTAGACCAGAGGCAGGTACATATCCCCAAATATACTAGCTGTTATTGTTATTAATAGTGATGGAAGACATCTGGTGGCTGTTTTGATGTCTCATAACCAAAATAAGAAGGAATCATGATTCTTTCATTGTTAATCTTTGTTCTCTCTTGATGGCAACAGTAAAAATCATTCTCTAATTTTTGGAGATTCAAATCCATGATGGTATCTGAATGCCTATCAACTAGTCATTCTTGGATTTAAATAACTATTTTTAAACATCAAGAAAATAATCAATTCATTCAAATCAAGTCCCTTTCCCATCATTTCAAATATGCTTTTTAATACCCAATATTTGTGAGTGCTCCAAAATACATAAATGGTATACTCAGAGGCATATTTTTTGTATGTTATAGCATTTAGGACAAAAATACAAACAAGTGATAAATAGAGGAGCAGGGTAGCTATTTCATGGTAATTTGCAAAGCATAAAATATCTCAGAAAATGTACATTTATATTAAAGTTTTCCTTTCAGCCTCAAGATTGTTCTCCCTGTGTCCATATAAATAGCCCTTGTGAAATATATCAGATCATTTTGAGATACAGTGCCAGTACCCTGTCTGTAAAAGCAGTTTAAAATGAATTAACATCAAAGTGCATCAAAGAGAACTGAAAAGTGAAAGTTACTGGGTTCAATTACAACATTATTGGGCTCTCACTATTCCAAGCACTTTACATGGGCTGCATATTTCATTTACCATAAAAACAATAAAGTATTTTAGTCTAACACTAAATGATATTTTACTAATTTTTAAAAAGTTTTTCATCTGTAAAAACTTGACTAACAATTTCTCTTTTTTTGTGGTAAAAAAAAAAACCCTAACATTAAATTTACTACCTTAACTATTATTTTTTTCCCACAGCATGCAGAAGTTGCAGGGCCAGGGATCAAATCTGCGCCATAGCCATGACCCAAGCCACAGCAGTGACAATGCCAGGGCCTTAACCTGCTGAGCCACCAGGGAACTCCCTTATCCATTTTGAAGTATACACAGGTCAATAACTTATGTATATTTACATGGCTGTGTGACAGATCTCTAGAAACTTTTCAGTCCTGCAAAACTGAAACTCAGAATTGTGACATACAGGCAACTCAAACTAGTTCTTCGTGACTTGTACACAGGATATATGGAAGGTGGAGTATGGCAAGAGAGGAAAACTAAGTACATGGCCAGATCAGAAAGTAATTTATATGTGGAAGGTGAAAGAGCTAATAAGGGGATGAAGATAAGTGTACGAAGACTTATTACTAGGACACAAAAGTTTCTAAAGGGTTCTGTACAGGGAGAAAGACTGGAAGTATTCAAGGTCTAGGGAAGGTGGGTTATGGTGATGGAAATGGAATCAGGGCATATGGATCAAGGACACAACATGGGAACCCCTGGATGGATTTAGTAATGAACCTGTTCATGATATAAATGAATAGGAAAATTATGGTGGGGGGGAGAAGATGCTCAAGAAGAAGAAATTATTTATCTCTGCTTTGGGATATAATCAGACGGTGCTGATAGAGATGTTTTAAAACTAGAGAAAGAAAGTCAAGAACTGGGCCAGTTGAATAGATAAATGGCTTATGTAAGCCCAAGTCTCATTTTTAATCTTTACACAGTTAACTCAACAGCTTTTAATATCTTTGTATCTTTTTTTTTTTTTTTTTTTACCGTGGAAGTAATTTTTGTCATGAACTTGGCTTCTGAGGCTGACTGTACAAAGTAATACAGAGCAGAGAGAATATAACACAAGGCAAATAAAATACCTTTCATGAAAATTTTTTCTCTTGAATTAATCACTTTTCCAACTGTCTCTTGAGCTCCTGATAAAATAAACTTTGGGCAGCAAGGAAAAGGTAAAGTTTATGCAAGCAAAGTAGTTTAAAACACTGAATGGGTTTATTCCTCTGGGTCAAATATAATTATATGATGTGATTAACATTTTCAGCTGACTCATAATGATCACAGTTGTCCTTGAATCACTAAATCTTATGCTACAGAACAGCCCTGAATGTTGAAATGAAATATAGCATCTGCAGTTGGAACACTTTAGAGAATGTTTAACTATAATCCATCCTCTCACTTAAGATAAAAATCTATCTACTTAAGTGCATCTGCTCATGCACTTTTCAAAGCCCAGGTTTTATTTATGCCATGTTCCTGAGAGGTGGACTTTGTACATTGGCAAAATCAGGTTTTTAAACATCCTGAGCTGAGAGTCAGATCCCAAACTATGATGAACTATGATGAAGAAATGACTATGAGGACTTTTAAGAAATGGACTGAGAACTTATTCCAAGGGAACCCATTCCAACATATGCTCAGAATGACTGAGCCTTTCTTCTGTTTGAATTCCTACAATTCCAATCTCACCATACTGGTTAACAATAAATTTCACAGCTGCTTATTTTGTTTCCTATTCGCAAATGTGGCGGTCTTTACACGTATACTGTAGGACGTGGTATTATTTTCACTAAAGATGTGAAAAAAAAGAAATAGGTCACCATCTGTAGATACTGCAAAGGAAAACAGTCTAAAGAATTAATCACTGCATCATGGTTAAATCAAATTTGTGGCATGCTGTGTTAATTCTGGCTTGCTTCATAATGTGTGAAACAAAAATAACAGTCAAACGATGGAACACTGAGTTAGCCAGAATATGATCATCTTGGCAATATGGATGATTATTTTGTTCTCATGTCTTGATTAGGGCAAAATTTACACAAGTTTTGTTACAGTTTGAAATAATAGAACTTGTTGAAATCTATCAGCTCAAAAAAAAAAAATCTACCACCAACTGCCATTAAATGTAGATTCTGTTATGTAACATACCCACTTCAGTACTTATTTTTAGCTCCTGGAGAAATAATCTACCCATAAGGCCTGAGAAAATCAGGTACTCCTCACTCAGAGTATCCTTATGGCTTCCCTTCCTCATGAAAATGATGCCAGTAACTCATCAAAAGTGAGGCCTGTTTAAAATTTAATTTTCTAGTAATGGGGAAAGATCTGTGCCAATTTACTCATCTTCTCTTGCATGGCCTCCCTTTGAGCGTAGTTCAGTTCAGTTCAACAAATATTTACTGTATTTCTCTTCTGGGCCCGGCACTGATATAGGCACTTGCTCATAAAATAAACAAACTAGACCCCTGTCCTTGGGGAACAAACATTCCAGTGGGTGCAATACCCAATTATCAGTAAATGTAATAAATGAATACATTCTGCACAAAGATATAATGTATGTAAATATAAAGCTACATGATAAGAAAAAGCACAGCAAAGCAGAAGTGGTGGGAGAGCCAGGGGTGGTGAGAAGTTAGGGCTGATTTCAGTATTATCTGGGGACAATCAGGATACCTCAGAAGCAAGTCAGATTTCAACAAATACTGAAAAATCAAGTTAACCAAATAGATTTCAGGGTGAGGAGTGGCAGGGGGATAGAATATTTCAGGGAGAAGGAAAAGCATGAGCAAATGTTCTCAGCTGGAACATGTCCTAAGAGCCCAGAGTCAGGAAGGCAGTGCGGATGGTGTGGTGGCTGCAGAGGGTGGGAGGGGTTCAGGATGGGTCCTGGCATGACTCCGGTCTCCATTAAACGAAATGTACTGATCACCAGCGACAAAGTCAGGTCAAGATACAACATTAACAGCAAATCAGCTTCTACATTTCCTAGGAAACAAAAAAGTCCCCTTAATTTCTAACCTTATCCCCAACCAACTTTCTGAATTTGCCTTCTTAATTCCCTTTTTCCTTCCAACATTTTAAATATCCAATTAAAAAATATATATGTGTGTCATTCAAATGTTGTTACACTATTTCCCTATCACATGTAGCCATACATATAGTCTTTGCAAATTAAAACTAAACTGTGTTTAGAGTTCCCATTGTGACTCAGCAGGTTAAAAATCCAGTTAGTATCCATGAGGATGCATGTTTGATCCGTGGCCTCACGCAGTGGGTTAAGGATCCAGTGATGCCACAAGCTGCAGTATAGATGTGGCTCAGAGCCTGCTGTCGCTGTGGCTGTGGCACAGGCCTGCCTGGGACCCCTAGCCCGGGAACTTCCACATGCTATGGTGTGGCCCTAAAAAGATTTAAAAAAAAAACAAACCAAACAAAACAGAAAACAAAATTATTCATATATGCATACCTGCTTTACCTTTTTTATAACGACATATAAATTAAGGAGGGCAGGAAAAGATTATGACAAAGGACTTTATTTTGACCCACAAAGCATTGCTACTGACATTGTTCTCTGCTTGTGTTTTTAGATTAATCTACGTGTATAACTAAGGAAATCTACAGCGAGGTTCCTTTTTTAATCCTGCCAGTGAGCAGATATACTCCTTCGTTTCTTTCTACTTTATTACATATGGTAATATGGAGGGGAAACAATAGGAAACAAGCTCTTAAGAAATTGCACATCACTTAACTAAATGAAAGTCAGGAGAACAGGCAAAGAAGAGAGACCCAGAAAGAGCGTGTGGGATACAAATTGTCAAATGAGAATGAACCTCTTTAATAAACGATTCAGTTTTATGGAGTTCCCACTGTGGCACAGTGGAAATGAATCTGACCAGTAACCAAGAGGTTGCAGGTTCGATCCCTGGCCTTGCTCAGGGGATTAAGGATCCAGCATTGCCTTGAGCTGTGATGTAGGTCACACACGTGGCTCAGATCCAGTGTTGCTGTGGCTGTGGTGTAGGCCAGCAGCTCCAGCTCTGATTTAACCCCTAGCCTGGGAATCTCCATATGCTGCAGGTACACCCCTAAAAAGCAAAAATAAATAAATAAATAAATAATTCAGCTTTAATAAACTCAGATAAAATATTAAGGGTTGCCTCTCTATAGAAGCCAATGTTTGTTGATTCAAAGAGGAAAAGACAGGTAATAATGGACACAGGAGGAATTTATTAAAAATATTTTTCTTCCTTATAGAAAATTTAAAATTTAAAACATAAATGCTTCCATGTAATCAAAACTCAAACCTCTACTTTATTCTAGGCAGAGCCACTGTATATGGAAAACTGACTCTCTACTTTATGTCAGGAAATCACCTTTCCTTCAGTTATGTGTCACACTAGTTTCACGACAGTTAGCATCCATGTTTAAGTAATGCTTTCAATGGGAGTCCTTTTCTACCCACAATGTGGTACAGTGTAATATGGAAGAGTCATGAAAAAAGTATTCCCTTCATAATAAAGTTCTTTTTCTGACAAAATTCACATTCTAGTAATGAAAATAGGGTACAATAAAATAATATATACATAGGACTCATACAAATAGAATAAAACCAGTGTAAAAAAATTTACACCTGTATAAAAGGAGGGCTGAAATTCATGCAATTAGAATTAATGATTAGAAGAAAGAGGATGAGGCAAGGAAAGGATCTGGGAGAAAAAGGAGTTGTAAACCATGTTGAGAGAGATGATAAATTTGACTTGATCCTCCAATTCAAACTGGCTCCTCCAAGACTGGACTGGGATAGGGGCAAAGTGGCAAAACTCATATTAAAGTACTGAATATACATCCACCTTAAGTCTTTCAGGGAATATAAATGTATGCATATTCACACACACACACACACACACAATGCATACCTATAGATTTCTAATTTTAACATGACCTGTCTTTCTCATTCACTTGAAAAAAAAAGGGGGGGAGAGAGAAAGCTATAAATAGCAATAACTGGCATTTCAGAAAAAATACAGCTAGAGTTAAAGTGTGAATCTGATCTTTCCTTGGATAGGAAAATGGAAAAAAAAGTCTGAGTCATAAATCTACAGCGAGTAGATTTGAGTCATGTTCGTTAGTAATGTGGTTGCTGAATTTTCTCGTATTGACATTCTTTCCATTTGATTTTTTTATTTTCAAAGGGCTGACATCACCTTTGGACCACAAGGAAGAATAGCAGGTGGTGTCCTACAGAGTCATATGTTTTCATTAGATTTTTTAATGAAAACTGAAGTAAATTATGCTGATCAAAGTGACAGGTGGAATCCAAAGGGCCCCACAGATTTATAGATAAAAGTCATCTAAGTTATAAATACATCCATTTATCTAAAAAAAAGGATTAGGTAAAAAAGGGAATGATTGGAACAAGTGGAAGAAGGCAGCCCAGGAAGTCAGCCATGAAATCAACTGCCGCATAAACGGCAGAAAGAAGGATAAAAGGGCATTAAAAAGGCTAGTATTAAATTTTTATATTTATTTTGGGGGGGCTGGTAGAGAAGACTATTTTTTATTATAATTTTTAATTGAAGTATAGTTGATTTACAATATTACAATTGTTTCATATTAGTACTGCATTGTGACAGTATTTTTATAGATTATATGCCATTAAATGTTATTACAGGATAATGGCTATAATTCCCTATGCTATACAATATATCCTTGTTGCTTATCTATTTCATACATAGCAGTTTGTATCTCTTAATTCCATATCCCTCATTTACCCCTCCCCCCCTTTAGTAACCACCAGTTCGTTTCCTGTATCAATGAGTCTATTTTTGTTTTGCCACAAACATGAGTATGAATTATTTTTTTAGATTCTACATATAAGTGATATCAGACAGAATTTGTCTTTCTCTGAATTATTTCATAAGCATAGTATTTTCTAGGTGCAGAGAAAATTTTAATAATACCACCTAGATGGTGGCTTTTTTAATAATGATTTTTATTTTTCCATTATAGCTGATTTATAGCTAAATGTCCATTGACAGATGATTGGATTAAGAAGATGTGGTATATATACACTATGGAATACAACTCAGCCATAAAAAGGAACAAAATAATGCTATTTGCAGCAACATGGATGGAACTAGAGACTCTCACACTAAGTGAAGTAAGTCAGAAAGAGAAAGACAAAGACCATGTGATTTCACTTATATCTGGAATCTAATATATGGCACAAATGAACCTTTCCACAGAAAAGAAACTCATGGACATGGAGAACAGATTTGTGGTTGCCAAGGCGGAGGGGAAGGGAATGGGGTGAACTGGGAATTTAGGGTTAACTATTGCATTTGGAATGGATAAGCGATTAGATCCTGCTGTATAGCACTGGGAACTATATCTAGTCACTTATGATGGAACATGATGGAGGATAATGTGAGAAAAAAGAATGTATATATGTATGTGCGACTGGGTTATCTTGCTGTACAGTAGAAAATTGACAGAACATTGTAAAGCAGCTATAATGGAAAGAAACAAAAATCATTAAAAATAAAAAAATAAAATGAAAACCTATCAAATAATAAAGATAAAAGAAAAAAGAAAAAACCCACAAAAAATAAAAAAATAATAAAAGGCAGGGCAGCCAAAGATTTAGTGTAGAATGGTGGAGAAATTATTAAACTGCAACTCTTGTGAGGATGGAGAACACATAAACTTACATATATGATGACATCTTTAGAAAAAGAGGATATTCATAATAATGATAATAATAATAAATTTAGTAAATACGACCATGGTAATTAGGGTATATATATATCTTATTCCTTTGAAGTCTGATATGTGACCTTCAAGAACTTGACCAAATTAATAGCTTCTCTGAATATCCTGGTCTATCTCAGCCTCAACAAAGTGAAGGCTTCAGTTCAATGTTCAATCAATAAAGAAAACATCATTTTATGAAAACGCCATCAACACACTTTGCAGCAAATGGAAGAAGGTACAGTTTCAGACTAAGATTACTTCTCTTAAATGTTATGTGACTGATCAAAGTAAAATTTGTGATGTCAGCCAAGTTTGAGGGAGGTTATCTGAATATAATTATCATCTTTATTTCCATTCCTAATGCTTCAAAGTAATTTTTTTCTGTTAAACATTTAAAGTAAAAAGGAAGAAAAGATCAGGTACAGTCATTACTGAATAGTTTTTATTACTTTTGTTAAAAAATTTAATACTAGCTTTTTATTCTTTTTTTTTTTTTTTTTGGCTGTGGCATGCAGTGGTTTGATGTAGGATCTCAGTTCTTAGAGCAGGGGTTGAACCTGGCCCACAGCAGTGAAAACATCAAATCCTAACCACTAGACCGCCAGGGAACTCCCCCCAAATTTAGGACTAGCTTTTTAAAGCTCACTTGAGATAATTTTTTTTCTCATTTAGTCAATGATTATTAGTGGAATTCTGATGTAGAGAATTTTAGGTAGCAAAGATGAAACTATCACTACTTTTTTTTTTTTTTTTTTGGCCACCCAGCAGCACATAGAGCTCCTGGGCCAGGGATCAAATTCAAGCTGAAGTCTCTAGCTGAGCTGCAGCTGCAGCAACACCACATCCTTAACCCACTATGCCAAGCCAGGGATTGAACCTACATCCCAGCACCCCCAAGATGCTGCTGATCCCACTGTGCCACAGCAGGAACTCCTATTACTTTCCTTACTAACTTTCTGGGGCAACTGATTCTGGAAAACAAAGGTTACTACAAGAAGTCCAGCCAAAAAACAAACACAAATATTTAGGAAGTGCATCCAAGTAGTGATTTTAATATGTACTTGGCAGTATGCAAGGGTTACATGAGCTTTAATATTTCCTGAAATTAAACCACATGAAATGAAGGGATTCTTTAAAATACCAGAGTTATCCATTCATACCTATCATTTTAAGCTATGTAAACAAAACGAATCAAATTCATTCATTCATGTGATAAACATTTACTGAATCCTCATCACACGCTAGATAATGTTTTAGAAACCAGGGGTATGGCACTAAATGAAAGAGAAAACTCCCCATTCTCATGAAACTTATAGGATGGAGATATAGGTAGAATATAAAAAATTAAAAATAAACATGCCATATATTGATAAATGCAGAGAAGAAAAAAAATGAGTTGTGGGTAAAACCATAAATAGGTTGGTCAAGGTAGGCCTCCTTGAGAAAGAGCTATTTGAGGAAATTTTAAATATTCTTTAAAGGAGGCGTGACAGCTCACCATGTGGAAAGCTGGGCAAGGTGAGGGTGGGGAGGATTCCAAGGAGAAGAAAAGACAAGCCATGGAGCATTCGCCTGCCTGGCTTTAGAGAGAAAAAAGAGCAAGCACGTTATCGGATGGACCAGGGCCTTTTTTTGCAAGGACTTACTTTCATTCTGCATGCATTGATAAGACTTTGTAGGGTTTTGAGCAGAGAGATGACCTTGCTTACATTCTTATTCAGGATTATTTTCTTAACCCATACTCTCAGATGTAGAATTACTAGGATCAACCGATAAAATCAATGAAAAGGCAAGTACTAGCGAAACACATCTGTGGTACCTCATTGGAGATGCTACTTAATATCCAGGCTAACTAGTCGATAATTCCTTTCTTCTTCCCCCCTCCCACTTCTTTCTTTTTTAGGACGACACCTGGGGGATATGGAAGTTCAGAGGCTAGGAACTGCAGCTACTGGCCTACACCACAGTTGCTTGCGGCAACTTTGGATCCTTCACCCACTGAGTGAAGGCAGGGATCGAACCCACGTCCCCATCAAGACATTAGGTCCTTAACCTGATGAGCCCAAACAGGAACTCTAATCAGTACTTTCTGGATTCAGTTTTTCACTGTTTATGAATTCACCTAACTATAATTGAAGAGCTCACACTAATTTTCAACCAAAGCATCATGACTAAAAAAGCATCATGATGTTGACAACTGACTTCATAGAAGAAGTAATGGTATAACATTCATCTGATTTATGTAAATTAAGTTGCTCCCTATTATTCTCAATCCAATTTCCTGTTTTTTTTCATTCCATTTATTATAAATTTCATTCGATTATTTGCTTTTTTACTTGTTTATTATCTAGTAGAGAAGCTATATGAAAGGCAAGGATTATTTTTGTCTTATTCAATCCTGTACCCTTAGCACCGAACACCATGCCTGGCTTTCAACAAATGAGTGAATACATCAAAACAATTGGAAAGAAAAAACAGTTGTTGAGTTTTTCTTTTTCTTTTCTTTTCTTTTTTTTTCTTTTGGCTAAGCCCAAGGTATATGGAAGTTCCAGGCCAGGCATGGAATCTGTGCCACAGCAGCAGCCTGAGCCACTGCAGTGAGAATGTGGGATCTTTAACCCACTGAGCCACATGGGGACACTACAAAAAAATAATCTGACATGACATTTTTACTGGAAAAATCAAGCTTCTGTTAGGGCACAGTTGACTGGGGCGCCTCAATGGTTTGTTCCGATGGCCCATTTTTCCAAAGCAAAAATATTATGCAGAGGCTAGCATTTGTCTATCATGTAACCTGATAACAGAATAACAGAAATAGAGTCCTTCCTACAGTTTCTAGAACATGCCTTTCTTACAAACAAATCTTAAAACTCTTTTTTCTGCTCAGTTTCTATCTTTATCTAAATATCATGGTGCTAAGCACTGTGATAAGGCTGTCAAATTCCCACTGTTGTCCCAGAGGTTGCCTGAGCTACAAGAAAGCACTACTCGGAGGGTCATGCTCTTTTTCAGGGTGATGCACATCCAACATCTAAGATGCAGGAATAGAAAGGCTTGTCCATCTTAGTCCCACTGGGGATGATTCTGAAAAGCCACTGTAATTCCAGAGTTCCCCCTGGGGTCAGAGGAAGGTGTCCACATCCCAGCTCAGTTGTCCTCTGCGCCCACTCCTGCTTCCACTGTGCCCTTCCACAGGGGTTGATCTCTAGCACACATCTGTAAACCTATGGGATACTAATGATCATTTCAGAATATGTTTCCCAGGTAACCTCCTCTGTGACAGGTGGTACCAGGATTGGTCTAAGAAGGCGGTGAGAAGAGAGACTTTGGAGATGGATCACAAGCTACCTGGCTGGTCATGAAGACCCACCACCTGTGGAATGGAGAGAACCTGGCACAAGGTCCATTCAAGTGCTAGAACTGTCACCAGAGGTGGGTTAGGATGGCATTCCAGAAGAAGGGAGCAGTTTAGCTGGGATGAGGTTTAGGAAATACAGGAGAAATAATAACTCTAAGGACAGTGGAAGAAGAATCCAGAAAGCTGAGGGCAAGTAAGCACCAACGTGAAAGCCAGAGGAACTCTGGTGAAATGCTGTCAGTGGGTAAACAACGAGGTCCTACCTACAGGGAACTGTGCTCATATTTTGTAATAAATTATAACAGAAAAAAATCTGAAAAAGAATATATATATATATATATATACATGCATATGTATATATAAAACTGAACCACTTTGCTGCACACCTGAAACTAATACAACTATCCTTTAATTTAAAAAAATGCTCTCAGATCTTGTAGCTTCCGGGCAGAGAAAATTGATGATCAAGAACAGGAATTACTTATCAGCGTCAAAGACTCCAAACTCCCAAACAAGGAAGACCTGCTGAGTTGGCATTCTGACTGGAAATGAACAGGATGTTGCCACTGGGGATGAGAAGTTTGGTTTGATGCCTCCCAAAATTCTGACTTCCCAGATTGCCTGGAGCTTGCTGAGCCACAAAAGGGACCTGCCCCTTGTCCTGGGGACAATGTAGACAGAGGCTTCTCCCCCACAAGAGAACCTGTGCCACCCTAACTACCATCTGTCTATTCTCACCTCCTCTCCAGACACTGGGCCTATACAGCTAGGGTCATCCTGATCCCCAGAGAGTTACGGGCACAGTTAGCAGGATGAGGCATCATAGAGGCAAAATAAAAAGGTAACATGGCAACTGCTCCATGTGGACATTCAAAAGAAATCAAAGATAGATGACCACAAGCCTGAGGGTAGCTACCCCGAGGAAGTCCCAACTACTTGCTCAGCTTCCAAACTTTAGCTAATTTTTGGACCCAGAACTCACAGACACTATGTTGGGTTCTTAACCCATTGAGCCACAATGGGAACTCCTAGTGTTCCCTCAAGGGGCTAAACAGCATTCAAGGGTAGTCCCAGTGAAGTTATCCAAGGCTTTTGGTGGGTCCAAGTTTCAATTCAACTTCCCCCTCTATCCACTTCTTTTCCTGTCCCCTCCCTTCCAAAAGGTTCCAAGAGCACATCTTAATCACTCATCTCAGAATCCGATTCCTGGGTAAACCAACTTGTAATGGTCATTTTCTACCTTGAATGTAAGCTATATTTCCTTTGTTTGTTTGTTTGTTTATTTTTTTAGGGCTGCACCAGCAGCACATGGAAGTTCCGAGGCTAGGGAATCGAAGCTACAGCTGCCGCCCTATGCCACAGCCAGAGCAACTCAGGATCTGAGCTGCATCTGTGACCTACACCATAGCTCACAGCAACGCCAGATACTTAACCTACTGAGTGAGCCCAGGGATCAAACCCACGTCTTCATGGATACTAGTGGAATCGTTACTGCTATGCCACAACAGGAACTCCTATATTTCCTTTCTATTTTATTTATTTATTCTTTCATTTTTTTTGTCTTTTTAGGGCCACACCCGCAGCATATGGAGGTTCCCAGGCTAGGGCTCTAATTGGAGCTGTAGCTGCCACAGCAACACCAGATTCAAGCTGCGTCTGCAACCTACACCACAGCTCACGGCAACACCGGATCCTTAACCCACTGAGCAAGGCCAGGGATCGTACCCGCAACCTCATGGTTCTTAGTCGGAGTCATTTCCACTGTGCCATGATGGGAACTCCAATATCCTTTTTAAAAAATCTTGGGCTTCATCCCAGTTTAATCTGGTAGTGTCAGGTTTCATTTCTAGAAATATTTTTCCAAAGCAGCATCATACCAGGAAGTTTGAAAAGCCTTTGGGGTTCTTCTCTGGGAAGAGCCCAGAAGTATACTTCCTGATTTACTGGTGGCCTCTGCATTTAAAATTATTGTTGACTTGTCAGTTCCCATTTCTTTATCACAGATTGTGGATAACCTTCAATTCAACATTAAACAACAACCCCCCCCCCCCAGTTTTCTGATAAAAGATTGACACAGCTTATTCAAAATTAGCTTTTGATACAGAAAGCTTTCCACTGATTACGAAATTATTTCTCTTTTTCTTTCAAAAATATTGAAGTTATATAGGCCATACATGCTAAGGTCAAAACCTGTTTAACACCTTTTTTGCAACTATGTTGACATCAACTATGTAAGATAGATTTTATTTACACAAGTGGAAAACAAAAACAAATATGCTGAGAATTTCATTTTCCTTTTCTTTATAACACCTCATAGTAATCTCTAGAAAACCCCAATTAATGTTTCTACCTAGAAAGTTACAGATAATTTCAAAATCTTATGTAAGTTTCACAGAGTAAGGAATTTAAAATTAAATATGAAAAACTACTAGCAATTAATTGTACCATGCCATCTTAAACTTAAAGTGCAGTTCCTCAACTATTTCTATCAGAAAGTTAGAGTCAAATGAAACAAGATAATAAATTATAACAATAAATCAATCAGGCGTGGGTTTTTAAAAAGTAGTACATACTAATTGGCAAATATAGTATGAACTAAAACCTTGGGTAATAAGAGATTCAATACATTCTAAATACTATGTAAGCTGATGAAAGTACTTTCTGCTGTTGAACACAACTTCTTAAAATTAAACCTTATAATAAAAAGAAACCAGAAGTGTATCTCTAGTTACAGTTGATTCTAGTCATGAGCTCATTTCTGTGAAAAACCAAAGCAACATATATATTTTTAAACAGTACACGGTTTCTGCGGCAATACAGAAACAGATGGGATGGCTGTTAGTGTGACAAAACTCTCTCAGAATATATGGATTGCGACAGGATGTTCTGGTTCTTGCTCCATTCTGGACCCTTGTGGATTGTATTAACTCATGTTCACTTCCCCCTCTGCTTCTCCTGCCACAAAAGGGTCTGATACAACCATAAAGATGATCAAAGACCAGATTTTATCAGCAGCCAGAAACAAAGCACAGACCGCCAATAACCATAAAAAGCCTTGCTCAGGTAATTTAGTCACTGGCCATTGCCTCATTCACCACAACCATGCAGTCCAAACCACAGATTCTGAAGATTCTTGTAAGAAAAAAGTATCTTCATGGATAGCAGCATCTTCTTTGAGGAAAGACACATGACGTTATCATTTGGCCAACAAGTTATAAGGCTATATATATATACATATACATACATGTATGTGTGTATTTCGTTCGAATTACTTCTAAGTATTAAACATCCTCTACCAAACTTGGACATCTTTATAGTTTATTTTATGAGGTTATCTTTAAGTTTTGAAATTCAACTCAAGCACAGATAAAGTAAAAATTATATACATACTTGGAAGAAACTGCCTCCATGAATTCATCCAAAAAATCATCATATTCAGGACCTCTCACTCTTCTCTGTCGCAGTCCAATGTACAGTGGATCTTTAAGTAACTCCTATTTTTCAAAAAAAGTTACCATCAGTATAGAAATAACTAAATGCAAGTCATTTACTCTTTCTGAATGAGCCTCAGTTTCCTCATCTGTATAATAAGGATAGAAATGGGAAAAAAATCTAGCTATACTGATTCAGAATTAACCTAAAAATTTATTATTTACTATTACATATATCTATAGTGTTTATAAATAAGAATAAGAAATATAATCATTAAACATTTAAAAACATTCTTATGTTTTTATTATTATTCTTATGTCTTCTACTAGAAAGAAAAGGTATTAAAATATCTGAGTTATACTAAACTCAGATATAAAGTTTATCACACAGAATAATAATATTGAGCTTTGAAGTATCACATTGGCTTAAGAAATGGAAAGATAGCAATTAAATTCTTAGATTTATTTTCTGTTTCTGAAAGAATCTTCAAACAACATTTTGCTTATACCTTTAATATGATAGCAGATTGATAATAAAAAATAATTTTTTTAGCCTTGAATAGTTTTTCTTAAACTTTTAAAACTTTACACAGTTTAAGTTTTTTTTAAAACTGATATATATATAATTGCTCTAGTTAAGCTTTAGTATAGGTAAATTTCTTTATTAAATCAGTTTTTTGAGGTATAATTTATCTACAGTAATATGCATCCATTTATAACAGAAACTCCCAGTACACTACGAACAGAGAGGAACTTCTTCAACCTAATAAAGGGAACCTATGAAAAACCCACAACTAACAACATTTAACAGTGAAAGACTGAATGCTATTCCTCTAAAATTGGAAACACGATAAGGATATTTACTCTCATCACTTCTATTCAATGCTATACACTATAATAGCTAGAGATCTCAGCTATTACAATAAGGCAAGAAAATAAAAAGTAGGAACACACATTGGAAAGGAAGAAGTAACAGTTTTCATTTTACACACATGATCAAATATATATGGAAAATACTAAGGAATCTACCAAAAAATCCACTAAAAAAATATGTGAATTTAACATGATTGTAGGATGTAAGGTCAATTTACACAAATCAAATGTATACCTATATCCAAGAAGTAAATATTTGAAAATGAAATAAAATATACAACTCCACTTACAATAGCATTCCAAAACATGACATTCACAGTGACATATTTAACAAAATATGTATAAGGTCTATATACTAGAAACCACAGAATATTGCAGGAAGAAATTACAAATTTTTTATAGGCTAGGAGAAAAACGGCAATCTATGTCATATAACAGTGAAACAACTGATAGAACTATCACTTTTAGTTACATAGAACAGAGTTAATGTATCTAATAAACTTGTGAATCTGATTAAAGAGATTTCCAGGCAGAAGTTGAATGTGTAAACTGGTTTCTCACATCTGTATGCTAAGGTCCATTTTAATGGACATGAACTAAAGAAGGAAATGTTCAGCTTGTGAGCAAAATTTAAACAGACCATGGAGGACACAAGACCTGCTTGTAAAAGATTTCCAAAGTAAAATAAAACCTGCAGTCAAAGATCAAATTAAGTGTGTGGCTGTAATAACTCTTCTGAAAACCTCTGAATGATTTAAAGTGGAGCCTAGGGGACTATCTTGCCTAGTTAAACAGAACTTGTCCCACAGACCTCTGATAGGCCAACCAAGAGAGAAGGTCTGTTTTGAAAAGAATTGTGAATAGACTATCACATATCTGCGTATCTAATGGAATAGACTATAATCTGATATGCAGAAAGCCTAAAAAATAATTTAGGAGTTCCCATTGTGGCTCAGCAGTTAACCAATCCAACTAGCATCTACAAGGACATGGGTTCGATCCCTGGCCTCGCTCAGTGGGTTAAGGATCTGGCGTTGCTGTGAGCTGTGGTGTAGGTCACAGATGCAGCTTGGATCCTGCATTGCTGGGGCTCTGGCATAGGCTGGGGGCTGCAGCTCCGATATGACTCCTAGCCTGGGATCCTCCATATGTCATGGATGTGGCCCTAAAAAGACTTAAAAAAAAAATTAAGGGTACTGAACTTCTTGGGTTAATTGACACAAAGATACTTCAGAATGAAAAGACCTTATTGGGTCCTCAATTTTCCACGGTCAGGAAGTAGACTGAGAAAGTTATTCTGCTGCCAGGGGCCATTTCTTATGGAAAAGGAAGAATATCTCAGAGGACAGAGCCAAGAGTCCAGATAGCAGAGCCAAAAGCCTAGGAGAGCAATGAACTACAGAACCACTCTGAGGAAACAGAACTGGGTCCTATCCAAAGAACATCAACTGGGCCTCACTCAAAGAACATCCTGCCCCCAAGTATGTGGCCTGGCAACACATGTCCTGTGGGAATTCAGAATTGCTACAAACTGCTTAGAGCCATATGATTCCTATTGTTGTCATTCTGAATGGTGGCGTTGATTATGGTTAACTCTGTCTCACTACTGTGTGTTCGGCACATGGGCACAGATAAGGGGAGCCGCACCAAGGTGAAAAACACAAGAAGCTTCATTTGCATCTAGACCTGACTTAGATAATGAGGGGATCCTACTCTTCAGGCCTGCTGTTGTTACTGGGATGATATTTCTGGAAACCTAGGATGGAGACAAGCATATCATACATGTGGAATGTGAATACTGTGTGAAGGATGAGAATCTATATGGAGAAAGGCCAAGCTGTGCCAAACATCCCAGCCTTTGTAGCCATCCTGGCCACATGAACATTAATAAAAGAGTAATTATTTTAGGTCACTAAGTTTGGAGGTGGTTTATGGATCAATGATATAGTTTTGCAGGTGTGGTTATGTTGTTCAAAAGGTTTAAACCATTTGAATTACCTGCATTGGAATTTGCTTAAAGTCAAGGGAAATTATACCCCAGTTTATACGTGTTATACTATGGGATGATGGACAGCATCCTCTTTCATTGTGAAAGTACCTTGGTTTGGCCAACACATTCTGTGGTTGTCCCACTTACAATGTACTGCACAACGAGTTAAGCTTTCCAGTTGTTTGGAAGTTAACATATCAAATCAGATAAATGTACTTCACATGAAATATAAAATTTGAAACTGAATGCTATTGTAAAGCCCAGCTGTTCCTTGAGGCCTAAAAACTTTAAACAGTCTACTGGCAGTCTTCTGAACAGCTGATGTTGAAGTGCCAGTGAGTTCCTAATGGGTGCCAAAATTAAAATACTTTCTCCATGTCTGGGATATATTTGGACTTCTAAAATGTGAATTAGAAGAAGAACGCAATTGAGAATATATGTTACATGTTCCCCCTTCCCTTTCCTCTCATTCTTTCCCATGCTAATAATTAAAGTACGTATCATAAAGAAGTCTGGCTACAATGAAGAGTCAATTATGAAGATTTGTGAACAAGATAAAGCATTTGAATTATATCAGGAAGTTATAAAATTCTTCCAACTACAATATCTCTGTCAAAAATTTACCCTTTTTAAAAAAATTCATAATTGGGGCTTTAACAGTAAGTGCATCCTTAGAGATTTGGCAAAAAAAAAAAAAATGATAACATCTACGAAAAGCAATCTAACAAGATTACCCAATTTTGATAATGGTACATAGACCAAGTAAAATGGCACCAAAAAGACATTAATTCATTGAATTAAAATCTTCTTGAGACCAAGAGTAAACATTTAATAGAGCTTTGTTAGAAGATAAATGAAAGACTTGGTATTAAGCAAACTCTTAAAAAGAGATTGAGGAGTTCCCATTGTGGCTCAGTGGTTAGCAAACCCAACTAGCATCCATGAGGATGCAGATTCGATCCCTGGCCTCACTCAGTGTGTTAAGGGTCCAGCCTTGCCATGAACTATGGTGTGGGTGGCAGATGCGGCTCGGATCCCATGTTGCTGTGACCCTGGCATAGGCCAGCAGCTGTAACTCTGATTAGACCCCTAGCCTGGGAATCTCCATATGCTGTGCAGGTGCAGCCCAAAAACAAACAAACAAACAAACAAACAAACAAAAGATTGGACTTTCTTTAATAAGAGTTGTCACATGCAATGCATTTGTTGTCACTGAAGACTTAAAAAGATTTACAATCATGAGAGAAGGAAAAAGATGAAGGTTTGAAAAACAGTAAAGGACAAAGCATATGGGAGTATAAGAGAGTTCCGAAAAGGAGATAAAGAGGGGGTATGTTGGTAAAGTTCATTATCTTACTTGTTAGCACTATCTCAATTCTGGAACCTTGGGAATTTTTATTTGAAGCTAATAGTAATCATTATCAACTTTCATCTGATTCTTATCTCTCACATTTACCTTTCCAATACAAAGTTTCTGAAAACCAAAAAATATTTTCTTAAAACTTTAAGGTACTTTATCATTTAAAAAAGCAGTATGTCCTATCAAAATATCTGAGAGCACTGAAATGTAAAATCAAAAACAAAGAAAACCAATAATATCTACCCATTCTGAACTACCCACCACAGATACCTTAATGCATAATCTTCTAGGTTCTTTTCTTTACATCTACACATGTATGTGCTATTATGTGTCCAAATCTAGGACAATATCATAGACTGCTTTATAACCCTTTTTCACATAAGAATATATTGTGAAAATGTTTCATGTCACCCATAGAGGACCTTTTTAAAAAATTTTATTGGTGTGTAGTTGACTTACAGTGTTGTATTAGTTAGAATGCCAATAAGTACATACATATGAACAATTCTTGTCAATATAAATGAATTAAATGCTCCAATTAAAGATACACAGTAGCTGAATAGATTTAAAAAAGAAAGGAAACAAGACTCACCTATATGCCATCTAAAACTCATCTATATGCCATCTAGAACTGACTCACTACAAAACTAGGGATAGACACAGACTATAGGGAATGGGAAAGGAAAGCAACTTCATGAAAAAGCTGAGGTGGCAACAATTATATAAGGTAAAATAAGACTTGAAAACACCCAGGGATGCAAGGGTTCTTCAATATCTGCAAATCCATCAGTGTGATACACCACATTAACAAACTGAAGAATAAAAACCATGTGATCCTCTCAATAGATGCAGAAAAAGCCTTTGACAAAATCCAACACAAATTTCTGATTAAAAACCCTTCAGAAAGTGGACATAATGGGAACCTACCTCAACATGATAAAGGCCATATATGACAAACCCACAGTGAACATCATTCTCAATGGTGAAAAGCTGAAAGAATTTCCGCTGAGATCAGGAACAAGACAAGGATGTCTGCTCTCACCACTACTCTTCAACATAGTTCTGGGAGTCCTAGCCACAGCAATCAGAGAAGTAAAAGAAATAAAAGGAATCCAGGAGTTCCCGTCGTTGCACAGTGGTTAACGAATCTGACTAGGAACCATGAGGTTGTGGGTTCGATCCCTGCCCTTGCTCAGTGGGTTAACGATCCGGGGTTGCCATGAGCTGTGGAGTAGGTTGTATATGTGGCTCGGATCCCACGTTGCTGTGGCTCCAATTAGACCCCTAGCCTGGGAATCTCCATCTGCCACAGAAGCGGCCCTAGAAAAGGCAAAAAGACAAAAAAAAAAAAAAAAAGAAATAAAAGGAATCCAAATTGGAAAGGAAAAAGTAAAACTATCACTATTTGCAGATGACATGATACTATACCTAGAGAATCCTAAAGACTCTACCAGAAAACTGTTAGAGTTCATCCATGAATTCGGCCAAGTCACAGGATACAAAATTAATACACAGAAACTGATGGCATTTCTATATGCTAACAATGAAAAAGCAGAAAAAGAAATTAGGCAAGCAATCCCATTTACCATCACATCCAAAATAATAAAATACCTAGGAGTAAACCTACCTAAAGAGACAAAAGACCTGTACTCTGAAAACTATAAGACACTGATGAAAGAAATCAAAGATGACACAAACAGATGGAAAGCTATACCATGATCATGGATTGGAAGAGTTAATATTATCAAAATGACTATACTACCTAAGGCAATCTACAGATTCAATGCAATCCCTATCAAATTACCAAAGACATTTTTCACAGAACTCGAACAAAATATTTTAAAGTTTGTTTGGAAGCACAAAAGACCCAGAATAGCCAAAGACATCCTGAAAAAGAAAAACAGAGCTGGAGGAATCAGGCTCCTGGACTTCAGACTATACTACAAAGCAACAATCATCAAAACTGCACAAAGACAGAAATATAGATCAGTGGAACAGGATAGAAAGCCCACCATTAAACCCACGCACCTACAGCCAACTTATCTATGACAAAGGAGGCAAGGATATACAATGGAGAAAGGACAGCTTGTTCAATAAGTAGTGCTGGGAAAACTGGACAGCCACATGGAAAAAAATGAAATGAGAACACTCCCTAACACCATACACAAAAATAAACTCAAAATGGATTAAAGACCTAGATATAAGACCAGACACTGTAAAACTCTTAGAGGAAAACATAGGCCAAACATTCTCTGACATAAACGACAGCAACATCTTCTCAGATCCACCTCTTAGAGTATTGACAATAAAAACAAAAATAAACAAATGGGACCTAGTCAAATTGAAAAGTTCCTGCACAGCAAAGGTAACCCTAAACAACACAAAAAGACAACCCACAGAATGGAAGAAAATCTTTGCAAGTGAATCGATGGATAAGGGATTCATCTCCAAAATTTATAAACACCTTCTGAAGCTCCATACCAAAAAAAACAAACAATCCCATCAAAAAATGAATGGGTAGAAGAGCTAAACAGACACTTCTCCAAAGAAGACATATAGATGGCCAAAAAACACATGAAAAGATGTTCAACATCACTCATTATTAGAGAAATGCAAATCAAAACCACAATGAGGTACCACCTTAGACCAGCCAGAATGGCCATCATCCAAAAGTCTACAAACAATAAGTGCTGGAGAGGGTGTGGAGAAAAAGGAACCCTAGCACACTGTTGGTGGGATTGTAAATTGGTACAACCACTGTGGAAAACAGTATGGAGATGTCTCAGAAAACTAAACATAGAACTATCATTTGATCCAGCAATCACACTCCTGGGCATCTATCCAGAGGAAACCATGACTCGCAAAGACACATGCACTCCGATGTTCATTGCAGCACTATTTTCAATAGCCAAGACATGGAAACAACCTAAATGTGCATCGACAGAGGAGTGGATCAAGAAGAGGTGGTACATATACACAATGGAATATTACTCAGCCATTAAAATGAACGAAAGGCCACATTTTTAGCAACATGGATGGACCTAGAAACTATCATGCTAAGTGAAGTCAGCCATACAATGAGACACCAACATCAAATGCTTTCACTGACATGTGGAATCTGAAAAAAGGACAGACTGAACTTCTTTGCAGAGCAGATGCTGACTCACAGACACTGAAAAACTTATGGTCTCTGGAGGAGACAGTTTGGGGGGTGGGGGAATGTGCTTGGGTTGTGGGATGGAAATCCTGTGAAATCAGATTGTTATGATCATTATACAACTACAGATGTGATAAATTCATTTAAGTAATATAAAAAGAAAAAGGAAAAAAAAGACTTTAAAACAAAGACTGTTACAAAAGATAAAGAAGGACACTATATAATGATAAAAAGAACAATCAAAAATGAAGATGAAACAATTAAAAATATATGACCCAATACAGGGGCTCCTAAATATATAAAACAAATATTAACAAAACAAAAGGAGAGATTGACAGTAATACAATTATAGTAGGACACTTTAATAGTCCACTTACATCAAAGGAGAGATCTACACAGAAAAGCAAAAAAGAAACATTGGCCTTAAATGACGCATCAGACCAGACAGACTTAGTGGATACATAAAACGTTCCATCCCAAACCAGCAGAATACACATTCTTTTCAAATGCACATTCTCCAGGCTAGATCACAAGACAGGCCACAAAACATGCCTTGGTAAACTTAAGGAAATTGAAATCATACCAAGCATCTTTTCTGACCACAATGCTATGAGACTAGAAATCAATTAAAAGAAAAGTACTTGCAAAAAACACAAATGCAAAGAGGCTAACAGTATGGTATTAAATAAACAATGGATCACTGAAGAAATCAAAGAGAAAATCAAAAAACATCAGGAGACAACAGAAAACAAAAAAATGATGATCCAAAACCTATGGGATGTAGCAAAAGCAGTTCTAAGAGGAAAGTTTATCTCAATACAAGCTTCATTCAGGAAACAAGAAAAATCTCAAACAATCTAATCTTATACCTAAAAGAGCTAGAAAAAGAAAGACAAACAAAACCCAAAGGTAGTAGAAGAAAACAAATCATAGGGAGTTCCAATTGTGGCTCAGCAGTAATGAACCTGACTAGCATCCATGAGGATGTGAGTTTGATCTCTGGCCTTGCTCAGTGGGTAAGAATCCAGCATTACTGTGAGCTGTGGTGTAGGTCACAGACACAGCATAGATCCCATGTTGCTGTGGCTGTGGCATAGGCTGGCAGCGTAGCTCCGATTTGACCCCTAGCCTGGAACTTCCATATGCTGCAGGTGCATAGAGAAAGAAAGAGAAAATGAAAAAAAAAAAAAAAAAAGAAAGAGAAAATGAAAAAAAAAAGGAAAGTAATCATAAAGATCAGCATGGAAATAAATGAAATAGAGACCAAAAAAAAAAAAAAAAGAAAGAAAGAAAGAAAAAGAAAAAAGAAAAGAAAAGATCATTGGAACTAAGAGACATTTCTATGAAAAGATAACCAAAACTGATAAACTTTTAGCTAGACTCATTAAGAAAAAAAGGAAGAGGGCCCAAATCAACAAAATCAGCAATGAAACAGAAGTTAATGCCCAACACTATAGAAATACACAGGACTATAAAAGATTACTATGAACAACTATAAGCCAATAAAATAAACAACCTAGAAGAAACAGATTCTTAGAAAGGCACAATCTTCCAAGACTGAACCAGGGAGAAATAGAAAATATGAACAGGCCAATCACCAGGAATGAAATTGAAACAGTAATTTAAAAACTCCCAACAGAAAAAAAAACTCCAGGGCTAAATGGCTCCGCAGGTGAATTCTATCAAGCATTTAGAGAAGACTTAACACCAGTTCTCCTCAAACTATTCTCATAAACTGCAGAGAAAAGAATGCTTTTGGAAAACTCCTTCCACAAGACCAACATCACCTTGATAGCAAAACCAAGATTTCACAAAAAAAGAAAATTACAGGGCAATATCACTGATAAACATAGATGCAAAAGTCTCAACAAAATATTAGCAAATCAAATCCCACAATCATTAAAAGGATCATACACCATGGTCGACTGGAATTTATCCAGGGATTCAAGGATTTTAAAATATCTGCAAATTAATAAATGTGATACACTACATTAACAAATTGAAGAATAAAAACCATACGATCATCTCACAAGATGCAGAAAAAGTTCCGACAAAATTCAACATTCTTTTATGATAAAAACTCTCCAGAAAGTGGCACAGGGGAACATATTAAGGCCATCTATGACAACCCACAGCTAACATCATTCACAAAGGTGAAAAACTTAAAGTTCCTGTAAGATCGGGAACAATGAAAGTATGTCCACTTTCACTAATTTTGCTCAATATAGTTCTAGTCACAGCAACCAAAGAGGAAAAAGGAATAAAATGACTCCAAATTGGAAAGGAAGAAATAAAACTATCACTATTTGTAGATAACATGACAATATACATAGAAAATCCGAAAGACGCCACCAGAAAACTACTAGAGCTCATCGATGAATTAGGTAAAGTTGTAGGATATAAAATTAATATACAGAAATCTAGTGCATTTCCATACACCAACAACAAAAGCTCAAAGAGAAATGAAGGAAACAATCCCATTTACCATAGCACCAAAAAGAATAAAATATCTACAAATAAACAAACCTAAGGAGAAAAAAAGACCTGTACTCATAAAACTGTAAGACACTGATGAAAGAAACTAAAGATAGCACAAAGAGATACAAAGATAAGCTGTGTTCATGGATTGGAAGGCCTAATATTGTTAAAATGGCCATATTACTCAAGGCAGTGTATACATTCAACGTAATCAATTCCTATCAAAATACCAAGGCATTTTTTCACAAAACTAAAAACAATTTTTTAAAATTTTGTACATAAACGCAGAAGACCCCAATATTTGGAGTTCCTGTCATGGCTCAGTGGAAATGAATCTGACTAGTATCAATGAGGATGCAGGTTCAATCCCTGGTCTCACTCAGTGGGTTAAGGATCTGGCGTTGCTGTGGCTGTGGTGTAGGCCAGTGGCTGCAGTGTAGGCCAGTGGCTGCGGTGTAGGCCAGTGGTTGCAGCTATAATTCAACCCCCAGTCTGGACTTCCATATGCCATGGGTGTAGCCCTAAAAAGACAAAAAGAAATAGTTAAAAAAAATTTTTTTTTAAATGTAAGATTGGAAACCATAAAACACCTAGAAGAAAACAGAGGGAAGGAACACTGACATAAATCATAGCAACATTACTTTGAGTCTGTCTCCTAAAGCAAAGAAAACAAAAGCAAAAATAAACAAATGGGATCTAACTAATCTTAAATTCTTTTGTACAATAAAGAAAATCAACAAAACAAAAAGCCAACCACTGAACAGGAGAAAATATTTGCAAATGATATGAGTGATAAGGTGTTATTATCCAAAATATATAAACCGCTAATACAACTCAACATAAAAGAAAAAAAACCCAGTTAAAAAAATGAGTAGACATTCCTCTCAAGAGGAAATGCAGATAGATGGTCAACAGGTTCATGACAACATGTTCAACATCACCGATCACCAGGGAAATACAAATCAAAACCACAATGCATTAGTAAATGCAAACTATGACATTTAAAATGGATAAGCAGGAGTTCCCATTATGGCTCAGTGGTAACGAACTGACTAGTATCCATGAGGATACAGGTTCAATCCCTGGCCTCCATCAGTGGGTTAAGGATCTGGCATTGCCATGAGCGGTGGTATAGGTCACAGACATGGCTCGGATCTGGCATTGCTGTGGCTACGGTGTAGGCCAGCAACTATAGCTCTGATTCAACCCTAGTCTGGGAACTTCCATATGCTGCAGGTGTGGCCCTGAAAAGCAAAAAATAAAATAAAATAGAGAATGGATAAGCAATGAGATCCTACTGTATAGCACAAGGAAATATTATTCAGTCTCTTGGGATAGAACACAATGGAATATGAGAAAAAATTATATATAAATCTGACTGGGTCACTGCTGTGCAACAGAAATTGGCACAACATTATAAATCAACTATGCCTTAATAAAAAAAAAAAAGAAAATGAGATATCACTTCATTTTGTCAGAATGGCTATCAAAAACCACCACAAATAACAAATATTGGTGAGGATAAGGAGAAAAGGTAACCCTTGTACACTGTCATGGGGTAGTGTACAAGGGTTACCTTTTACACTGGTGTAGTGTAATTGCTGTAGCCACTGTGGTAAACAGTATGGCGGTGTCTCAAAAAACTAAAAACAGAATTACTATAGGACCTACAAATTCACTCCTTGGTATATATGTGAAAAAATTCAAAAATGCTAATTTGAAAAGATACCTGCACCCCAATGTTCACAGCAGCATTATTTACAACTGCCAAGATATGGAACAAAAACAGATGAATATAGATACATATACACACACACACACGCACACACAATGGAATACTTCCTAGCCATGAAAAAATAATGGAATTTTGCCTTTTGTAGCAAGACAGATGGACTTGGAGGGTACTATGTTAAATGAAATAAGTCTGAGAGAGAAAGACGAATACTGTATGATATCACTTATATATGGAATCTCAAAAATAAACTGATGAATGTAACATAAAAGAAACAGATTCACAGATAGAGAGAATAGACTAGTGGTTACCTGTGGGGAGAGGAAAAAGGTGAGGGACAAGAGAGGGTTAGGAGGTTAAACGGTATAAACTTCTATGCATGAAATACATAAATCACAAGGATATACTGAACAACACAGGGAATATGGCCAATATTTTATAACTATAAATGGAATATAA
Source organism: Phacochoerus africanus (assembly GCF_016906955.1). Classification (NCBI taxonomy): domain Eukaryota; kingdom Metazoa; phylum Chordata; class Mammalia; order Artiodactyla; family Suidae; genus Phacochoerus; species Phacochoerus africanus. The sequence continues at coordinate 82,864,612 of NC_062545.1, read as the reverse complement.
CCTTTAAAAATTGTGAAATGGCCGATTATTTTACACCCTAAAACATTGTACACCTAAAACATATAAAATGGTGCATCAGCTATATCTCAAATTTTAAAAAAAGAAAAAAAAACCTATGGTACTCAGCAAAGCATTTATAAGAGGGAAGTTTATAGCAATACATGCCTACCTCTAGAAACAAAAAAAAACCCACAAATAAACTATATAACCTTATACCTAAAGGAGCTACACAAAGAAAAAAGCAAAACCCAAAGTTAGTAGAAGGATAGAAATCATAAAAATCAGAGCAGAAATAAATGAAATAGAGACTAAAAAAAAAAAAAAATGGAAAAGATCAACAAAACTGGTTCTTTGAAAAGATAAACAAAATTTGTAACAGCCTTTAGCCAGACTCGCCAAGAAAAAAAGAGAGCAGGCCCAAATCAATGAAATTGGAAAAGAAAGCGAAGCTATAACTGATACCACAGAAATACAAGATATCATAAGAGATTATTGTGAACAATCATATACCAATTAAATGAACTACCTATTAGAAATGGATAAATTCCTAGAAATTTATATCTCTGAAGGCTAATTCAGGAAGGAATACAAAACATGAACAGACTTATTACAAGTAATGAAAAGGAATCAATAGTAAATCAAACTCCCAAAAAAGGAAATCCAAGACCACAAAGCTTCACAGGAAAATTTTATAAATCATTTAAGAGTTAACACATATCCTTCTCAAACTATTCCAAAAACTTGAAGAGAAAAGAAGCCTTCCAAACTCATTCTATTAGGCCACTATTACCCAGATAGAAAACCTAGACAAAGATGTCATACAAAAAAAGAGACTATCATAGATGAACATAGAAGCAAAAATCCTAAACTAAATATAAGCAGAACAAATTCAACATTAAAAGGATCAAAACACCATGATCAAGTGGGATTTATCCCAGGAATGCAAGTGTGATTCAACAAGTGCAAATCAATGTGATTTCATTTACATTAATTATATTACATTAATGTGATACAGGACATTAACAAATCAAACAAAAAAAATCCTATGATCAACTCAACAGATGCTGAAAAGGCTTTTGACAGAATTCAACATCCATTTATGATAAAAACTGTCAACAAAGTGGGTACAGAGAGAACATACTTCAACATGATAAAGATCATATTTGATGATGACATTCTTGACCAAGGTTTGATATCTGGGTTAAACTTTTAAAAAGTCTGTCTTAACTGATGATTATTTTTTGTCTCCATTTCAAACAATTATACTTCTAATTTCTAGTATCTATTATCCATAACTAATCCAAATATTAACAATTGAGGATGAACAAAAATAAGTACTACCTGATATATAACTTTAAGATACTAAAATATTCATACAGGAAAGAGAAACGCTAAATTCCAAATCACCCATCTCCAATTCAATATGGACATTTAGAACAAGATTTCAGACCAATTAAACTTCATAAACTCTCTAGGATTAGTTCCTGCCTAACATAAAAATAATAATTTTTCAAAAGTAACTATGCTATCCTAAAGTAAAACAGATACATATATGTGTATATATATATACATACACATATATATATATAAAATAATGATATAAGTGGTCATCAAAGGATAATAAAACACACTGAAGAAGCTGGTAAAAGATTAATCCCATTATAGAAAAGGGGGAGGGGAAAGGAAAAGAGAAATAATTTTTTTTTTAATAAGAGCTGGAGGTGGATTTGAGGAGAGAAAGAAACCAAAGAGAAAAAAAAAAAGATAGGTGTTCCCGTCGTGGCTCAGCAGAAACAAATCTGACTAGCATCCATGATGACACAGGTCTGATCCCTGGCCTCACTCAGTGGGTTAAGGATCTGGCATTGCTGTGAACTGTGGTGTAGGCCACATACGTGACTTGGATCCTGTGTTGCTGTGGCTGTGGTGTAGGCTGGCAGTTGCAGCTCTGATTCAGCCCCTAGCCTGGGAACCTCCATATGCCATAGGTGCAGCCCTAAAAAGACAAAAAAAAAAAAAAGAAAAAAGATGAATTTCATGAAGTTCCTAAAATAATCTCAAAACGCAAGAATCGGTATTACTTTTTAAGGTATATTGCTGTGTTGCAGGCTTAAATTGCTTACCTCATTTTCTGTTCCCACATCCAGGATGACAGGCAGACATTCTTGGGGATTTACCCCTCCACATGCTGTATAGAGTGCCAGTTTACCCACGGGGATGCCCATCCCGTTACAGCCAAGGTCTCCCAGGCCAAGAATACGTTCTCCATCAGTCACCACGACAGCCTGGAAGAAAAAGGCATATCTAATAATAGATGTTTGCAAATCCTGGCACACAGTTCCTAGTCTCTATTTCTGAGGTTAATCCTTATGCAATGCAATAATAAGCTGTCAAAAACATAAACTGAAAATGCATGGAAAGCATTTGGGGGTGGAGTTGAATTTCTTTTTTTTAATGTATGCTTTTTTTATTGAGGTATGTTGATTTACAATATTATATAAGTTTCAGGTATACAACAGAGAGATTCACAATTTCTAAAGATGATACATGGGAAAGATTTTATATGGTCACAGGTATGGAAGAGTGGGGAGAAGAAATAAATTTGATGTGTGTATTTTAAATGTATTTTTAAGTACATATGTAGATGACTTTGATTATGGAATAAAGAAGAGAGGGTATACCCACAAAGATTCAAACAACTAAAATAACTCAGGCTTCAATCAAGAGGAGCAAATGGAAGAGTACTGGTAAACAAGAGCTCAAACTGGGAACTTAAGTGAAATTTAAAACAGCTCTGAAAGTAGTCACATCCACTTTGGGTACCATTAGAGGAGTGCCCCTCATTGAATTCGGCATAACTGGTGAGTAGTCTCCAATGCTCTCATCTTTAATTTATGTATCCTCCTAATTTCACTACAATGTTGATCCATCCTCTTTAATTCCTTTAACCACTGGGTACGGTTTCACCCTTTGAAGTATGCCGAGCACAGCTTGTTACTACTCTCACCAGATATTGTTCCACTAGCCAATGAATTCTGTTCATTTTATTTCTTTTCTTTTCTTTTTTTGGCCATACTCACATCATATGTAAGCTCCTGGGCCAGTGATCAAATCCAAGCCGGAGCTGCAACCTATACCACAGCGGCAGAAATGCTGACCCTTAACCCACTGCCCTGGGCCAGGACTGAACCCGCAACAGAGACCAGCTGGATCACTACCCCATGGGCCACAGTGGGTAACTCCTGTTTAGTTTATTTCTAATCATCCTGAATATATATGAAGCCTTTGTTTTAATCATGTGGAGATTTTAATTCCAAGTAATTTGTTATTTTTATTGAAATTAATACATCTATCATCTTTGTGATTCGTGGGAATTATATGAATTTAAGCAAAATCAATCTCGTGATTTATTAAATTTTCTGCAAACTGCTACACTTATACCCCATGGAGCCTTAAAAAATATATCAGTTATTTGACCCTGGATAAATTGATGAATTAAAGCTTCTGTTTCTTATGCATAAAAATGGGAATTATAAAGGAATTATAAAGGCACCTTTCAGAGTAGCTACATAAAATTAGGAACCAACTCTGTCTCCTCACTACGATACACCAATACCCAGCATATTATTTAGCACAGAGTAAACAATCAATACATATTAGTTAATGGAATAAATCTATAATTCAAAAAAATGAAATCATGATATACAAAGAACTTACCACAGTACCTGGTACATTACAAATTCTCCAAAAAATTATAGGTATTAATACTATTATTATTATAAGGACTAGTGTACAGAGTCATAGCATTTTAGAAATAAAGGGGAATTTAGAGCATATTTGGTCTATCCCTCTTATTTTAGAGTTTAAAAGGAAACTGAAGTTCAGAGAGCCGAAATAATTTGCCTAAGATGATTTACTTTGCTAATGTTAAAGAACCAGAACTTAGGTGTGTCAACTCCCCTGCAGTTATTCCACCATACTATCTTGCAAAATATCTATAAAATATTTTGGAGGCCTTTTCATTTCATTTTCTGTTCACGTATATTATTCATCTCTTAAAGAACTGCCTTAGGAGTTCCCTGGTGTTCTAGTGGTTAGGAGTTGGCACTTTGACCACTGTGGCCCAGGTTCAATCCCAAGTCAGAGAACTGAGATCCTGCTTCAAGCAGCTGCATGCTGCAGCCCAAAGACAAACAAACAAACAAACAAATGAAAAATGCCTTAAAAGTAAATACACTTGAGGAGTTTCTGTTGTGGTGCAGCAGAAACGAATCTGACTAGTATCCATGAGGATGGAGGTTTGATCCCCGGCCTTAGAGATCTGGCGTTGCCATGAGCTGTGATGTAGGTTGCAGACATGACTTGGATCTGGTGTTGGCTGTGGCTGTGATGTAAGCTGGCAGCTGTAGCTCTAATTTGACTCTCAGGCTGGGAACTTCCATATGTAGCGGGTGTGGCCCTAAAAAGCAAAAAAAAAAAAAAAAAGTGAATACATTTGAGAGGTGGGTGAAAATTGTTTTTGCATATTCCATAAGGCTGATCTCTGTCAAATTTCCCATTTAATTGGGAAGGGTCAATATGTTAGATGCTTGGGAGAAGGCAATTTGATAAATTTGCAATCAGTTCCCACCACCAGCACACACTACTATGTAACCCACCTGTGCCTGCCTTTTCTCATGGAATTACTACATGCATTAATCCAGGTAGAGCATCTCACCCAGAGAGCTACCAAACATCAGATGTTATTGTTATTCTATTTTTATTAGCTCACTCTCAGACAGAAGTCAGGTAGGTACTTCAGGTCACCATGATAAAAGAAATAGGTTAAGAGATTTTTCTGCCTACCTCCCATTCCTCTTAGTGGATGACCAACCACAGAAGATAAGAAAAAGGAGTTTGTTTAAAGAAATTAAAATACCACTTTGACATCTTTTTAACACTTAGCATCTCTCACAATGAATAAACAAATAGTAAGAAACTTGACAGAAATAATGTGGAAACAGTATCTAAACAGTATCAGAATAAAATTAATCCACTATGCAAAAATCAAAGAGACAAACATGAGGTGACAATCACTAGAAAAGTTAGGGAATGCTACCTAGTATCATGAAAAGCATGAGTGTGTTACAGAAGAGGGAAAAGAACCAACAGGTCACAGTGGAAAAATGTAGTAACTTACCTTGATGACATCTTCTGGCCATGCATTAAGAACTGAAGCAACATGCCCTCGATCATGGATACTAATAAAGAGACCTCTGACAGGAAAAAAGTCGTAATTTTAATTTACTTCAGACTTGTCAAACTATCATGAACATTTTAAAAAATTTCAAATCCATTTAATATGTCTCCATTTTTATCAAACTAATGACAATTACATCCTTAGACAAATAAGGGATGAGAATGTTATAAGGGAAAAATTATTTTAAGCAATATATTGACCACTGTTCATGAGTATTACATATTCTCAAATAGTTTAATTAAAAAATCACTATTTTATATGTAGAGAATTTAAACAGCATTATCGTTTCTACTCATAGATTCATCTAAAGTCTTCATTAAATGACACATGTAAAAGCACTTTGAAAAACAGCATGAAGCATTTGTACCCAGGCATTTTCAGTGTTATGTTGCATTATTACATATTCACAGTGTGAAGATGAATCCACATCCTGAGATGGCTGAAGTGACTAACACATGGTGAGCAGTCCTTTCAGTGTGGACCTTACTTGCAAAACCCTAAAACTGAATTTCCCCCCAGACCTAGTTCCCTTAACAAATTTATGCCTAATCTATCTGAAACTTTATTCTTTTTCTTATCCCCTCTGACCTTAATCCTGTGCTAACTAAACACCAATCAACCAGTCGGATGACTAAAATTATGTTCCTATAACATCATTAATCATTGATGTACTAAATTTGCTGTTACAGATATCGTTAATAACACACAAACGCAGATTGTGTCTCCAAGACAAGATGAGCTAACAGACTCCCAAGGCATGGACCACCTGGCCAGAAAGACATCTTGACTCCCCAAACTACGATTAAGAAATGTCCAGGTATGCATATGCACCATTATATTCATTGCAGCACTATTCACAATAGCTGAGACATGGAAACAACCTAAATGTCCATCAACAGATGAATGGATTAAGAAGATGTGGTATATATACACTATGGAATACTCAGCCACAAAAAAGAACAAAATAATACCATTTGCAGAAACATGGATGGAACTAGAGACTCTCATACTAAGTGAGGTAAGTCAGAAAGAGAAAGACAAATACCATATAATATTACTTATATCTGGAATCTAAAATATGGCACAAATAAACTTTTCTGCAAAAAAAGAAAATCATGGACATGGAGAACAGACTTGTGGTTGCCAAGAGGGAGGGGAAGGGAGTGGGATGAACTGTGAATCCGGGATTAATAGATGCAAACTATTACATTTGGAATGGATAAGCAATGAGATCCTACTGTATAGCACTGGGAACTATATCTAGTCACTTATGATGGAACATGATGGAGGATAATGTGAGAAAAAAGAATGTATATATGTATATGTGACTGGGTCACCTTGCTGTACAGAACAAAATTGACAGAACACTGTAAACCAGCTATGATGCAAAAAATAAAAATCATTAAAAAAAAAAGAACAAAACGTCCAGGTATGGAGCTCCTGTCGTGGCTCAATGGAAACGAATCTGACTACTATTCATGAGGTCACAGGTTCGATCCCTGGCCTGGATCACCGGGTTAAGGATCTGGTGTTGCTATGAGCTGTGGTATAGGTTGCAGACCTATAACAACAGTATGGAGGTTCGACCCCTAGCCTGGGAACTTCCATATGCCGCAAGTGTGGCCCTAAAAAGCAAAAAACGAAAAAAAAAAGAGAAATGTCCAGTTAGTTATATGCCCTGGAGTGGGGACTGCAGGATCATATGGTAACTCTATCCTTAGTTTTCTGAGGAACCTCCGTACTGTTTTCCATAATGGCTACACTAACTTACATTCCCTTTTCTCCACACCTTCTCCAGCATTTATTTATAGATTTTTTAATGATGGCCAATCTGACTGGGATGAGGTAGTACCTCATTAGAGTTTTGTATTTCTCTAATACTTAGTGATATTGAGCATCTTCCTGGGAAAAACTATCATGGAAAGGAATATTTTAAAAAGAATGTATGTGTGTGTGTGTGTGTGTGTGTGTGTGTGTGTGTGTGTGTGTATAACTGAGTCACTTTGCTGTACAGCAGAAATTAGCCCAACACTGTAAATCGACTGTACTCAAAAAAATAAGGAAATGTCACAAGACATGATTGACCACAGCCTCTTTGTTCTTCCCCTTTAAAAACACCCCAACTCAAAGACCAAGCTTGTTTTCCATTCCCCTGCTTAGCACCCTGCAATAAACCCTTACTTTGCTACAAACTCCCTCTGGCAGAGTTCAGCTTTCTGCACCCCAGCACACAAGCCTTTTGCTTCGTTTCTCTTGATTCTTTGATTTGTGCTTATTTTTTTGCAACTCTGTTATCTAGACTCTCAGCTGAAGTTTTTAACCCTGCTTTCCTATTGCCCCTCATTTCCCATGAAAGCTTAACAAGTTTTAAAAAGAAAAATTTTAAAAGTGTCAAAGTCTTAACCTCACTTAAAAGTTTTGCTTCATTGTTGTAAATTATGACTCAAATGCAGAGAACCACATGCAACAGAAGTACAGCTTAAACATTTTTTGACGTCAACCACGCTTCTCTTTTTCAAGCGTAACCCTACACAGACTTGTGTATTCTTATTGCCTGCATATCTTTACCTCCCATTCTCTCTTCAAGCTCTTAATTAGGTTTTTCCCCTTCACTTTTCCATAAAGACAACTCTTCCCAAAAGTCGCTGGTGACAGACATCTGACTAAAGGCAGAGGTCAACTCTAACTCTTATCCTACTTGACTTCAACGTGACTTTAAGTGTCACATTCCCAATGAAGACTCTCAAACTTCTGTCTTCAACTGAAACCACTCCCTGGAGCTCCAAACTGCAAATCTAACTACATACCTTAGTCCTCTCATCATTCAGGCCTAAATTCCTCAGACAGGCCTTCTCCCACGACAGTAATCTGAGTACCTCCACCCTAACATTTCTATCATCCTCATAACACTTGCAAGTACCTCAAATCATCTTAATTATTTTCTCATATGTCTGTGGTCTGTCTCCTCCCTGCCCCCACCCCTCAAGACACATACACGCACAAAGCAGCAAGTTCCCTTAGGAGAGAGACGCTACTTTGCTCACATTTGTAAGCCTGATGCATGTAAGTGTGCTGACACATAGCAGATGTACAAAGACATGTACTGAATTCAGTGCTGAAAAAAATAAGGCTTCTTTATTCGAAAAATTAAAAAAAAATTTAGGTACAGAAAACATGAAATAAACCCAGACTTAAATTGACTTATTAAGTAACCAAAAATTATATTATGACAGTAAGTCATAATGACTGTCTGACTCAACAAAAACATTAATTTACCAAGTTGGCACTAAATTGTATCCTTTCCTGTGTCCCTTTTTTTTTTTTTTTTTTTGCTGTTGCATATGAATTTATTTTGTTTCTCCAAAATGATTAGGAGCTCTTTATAAGTTATGTATTTCTTTTGGATCCCTGTCATAACCAACTATGTAATCAACGAGATCTCAGTAAATAACTGTTAAATGTAAGTGAAATATATCTGGACTTTTTAAAGAAGGCAATTTTGTTGAATTATCTAAGATGTTCTTGGCAATATACCATTAAATAATGTTCCTTGGGAACTTGTTAGTTAGCCAAGGCTTTCCAAGTAACATTGGTCTCAGGAAATAGAATCATTTTTTTTCAATAAGAGGGATAATGAATATACTAAAATTTGCATCAATTAATGCCAAGGTTTATTATATAAATACATGAGTACAACTTCAGTGGGAGAACCATTTGGCCATCTATAATCTCTTGCATTGAGCAATGATTCATTGCAGCAAAAATGCTTACTCTTGGAGAGAGCTCAATAAATGAAGAACCTATAATGTTCCACTAAACCCAAGCATTTTGATAGAATAATTTGTAAAACTTCCTGGAATGTCCCTTTAATCAGAAGTCTAAAGAAATATCCCAAAGTGTTTCATCATAGAAATGACTCATACTTTCTGGTATAGAATTAGATATGAAATATTAATCCTAAACATATATATATGTGTATATATATATACATATACATACATATATATTGAAATGAAAAGTTTAGACAAGAAAATCATTTATCAATGTCATTTTTAAATGAATGGAATTACAATCAACCCCTTTTCTTGGCCCATGTTCTTATTGATCAATCTCTTTAAAATATTTAATTTTTATTCAAAGTACGCCAAACATGCCAATTAAAATACTCATACTTCTGTGTCTATTTCATGTTAGAACTGAAAAAATTTTTAAATGTGGATCATTTTCTTAAACACAGTTCAAACTTTTCCCATAACCTCTAACATTGTATATATACCACTCTCAAAAGAGATTTGTTAGATAATATTCATATTCCATGTTGTCTCATATAACATCCCTAATGAAATTTAGCTCATATCAAAATAGATTTCATTTCCTAACATGCAACTTTCTATTGTAAGCATACTTGTATTTTCTTACGGAAATGGGTTGGTTCATAGCTCTGCTCCTGACCCAGTGGGGTGCAATCATTCTACAGCTTTCAATAATAATCCTCTCTTGCAGAAGCTGAAGAAAAGGAGACTTTGTGTTTTTCACTAAAGGGAACACCAGAAGCTAACCTACAGTTGAGCTATGCCAGCAGGTCTGGACTGATGAGTAAAGACGTACTATAGAAAGCTACCTTCAGGTAAAATGTATGGCTAACCATCAGGAGAGACCTCAGACAAAGATGTAGGTTAAAAGTCACGTGGCTAGAGTTGAAAGAAGTAGAAGAGATTACTAAGGACAAAGAAGAGAAGGTCAAGGGGAAAATATTACAAATTAGTATCCACAGCAGAAGAACAGGATGACTGAGAAGCATCCTTGAGGGAAAAAAAAAAAAAAAAAACCTAAGAATTTGTGTGTACATATACATATACTTTTTACATGTAGGGTGTGTGTATATATACACATACAGACATACACACTCATATGTATTTGATATATTTATTCATTTCTACAACTGTTTTGAAAACCCTATATTCACGCTATTACTGATTCCAACATCATCACAGGGTATGTTCTAGGGTTCTCCTCTCAGTTTTCATATCTGTAACAACTTTCTCCTACAGTGAGAAACCGAGCTCCTATAACAGTTAATAAATGTATTCACTTGATCGGTCTTCTTATATGAAACCAATCCTGGCCGCTCCCATTTACTTCTCTGAGGTTCCCATCTCTGGGACAGGTGACCTCTTTGCCTGGCGCTTGGACCACCCTCTTATCCCGGTCCTCCCTTCACCTGGCTTGGCTCTCACACCTCAGTGTGGCTGCCCTCCTGTGCAGGTGTTCTTGACCCTGCCCGGGCTCCAACAACCCATGCTGGGTCCCCAACCCTTTCAATTATAGATAGAAGGAGCATGAAGCAGAAAGAGGGTGCAGCCTGGCTGTTGCTGTTCTCTCTGAGGAATGTGAAAAAAACTGGACATGTAAGAAGAACCTATAATTATCCATGGCTACTGGAGAAATACCAACCTAGATCTCATCTTTACAGATGGAGGATTTTTATCCTTTTGTTTATCACACTTGTAGAAATTAGTATCCTAACTTCTTATCTTTCACTTTTCTTTTGTGCTTTTTCCATTTATGTACAGTCAATGAAGTTGATTTTTCTCCTTTCAGATTTTTTACATTTCCTTTAAGACTACAGAGTCCTTCCTCATCGATCATGTTTTTATATTTTAATTTTTTTTTCTAGGTTTGATCCAGTTCTTTAATTCTATCTAAAATTTCGGTGTTAGCATTTCCTGGTGGCCTAGAGGTTAAGGATCTGGCATTTTCACTGCTGTGGCTTAGGTCACTGCTGTGCTTTGGGTTTGATCCCTGGCTGGGGAACTTATGCATGCCTCAAGGGCGGCCAAAAAAGAAAAAGAAAAAGAAAAAACAAGAAATTCCAGTGTCATCTGTGATGTAAGGACACAGTCATACTTTTCCAAATGACATACCCATATCATACCACATTTCTGGTATAACTACACTTTGACCTCATTAATGTCTTCTGTCTTTTGGTACCTTTTATTTTTTTCCTTCAAATGATCAGTCTATCCTGATTGAACTTCCCATTTTATTTGGCTAGATTTTCTCTGTTCAGCCAAGCATTCTTAACTCCCTTGACTTTCACTTTCCACCATACCCATGTAGAAAACCTGCAAATCTAAATCAATCCATCTGCCTTCTCTTTTCTTCAAGCCCAAGAGCAGAATGATGCTTGAAACAGGCACTCAATTGGGAATGTCAGATCCATTAAAACCTCATGGCCTCTCCAGGGTCAGCTAGGTTCTCACAATGCAACAGGACCCCCTCAAGGACCTTCCACTGGTTACTATGAGTGTCCACAAGAACTATTTCCTTTTCCCCCAGACCCATTCCCACTCCTCTACACACTTGTCAGTTTCATACACTATATATATATATATTTGGCTGCACTCGCAACATATGGAAGTTCCTAGGCCAGGGATTGAATTTGAGCTGCATCTGTGACCTATGCCAAAGCCTCAGCACTGTTGGATAGTTAACCCACTGTGCCAGGCCAGGGATGGAATCCATACCTCTGCAGCGACCCAAGCCACTGCTAAGGCAATGCTGGGTCCTTAACCTGCTGCCACAGCAGGAACTCCTCAAATAAGATTTTTTTAATCAGAAGACAAAACAGATTTTTTAAGCTTCCAGCTATCCACCTACCAACTTCCTTCCATTACTCATTATTCGTCGGCAACTAAAGCATCAGGATCACTGTCGTCGAGCCCAGTCTGTCACTCTCTGCCCACTTCCCGGCCCACTTCACAGGCTCCTTTTTCTGCTTAACCCTTAAATGCTGGCATCCCCATGCTCAGAAATGGTTCTCTTTTTCACTCTCAAGCACAGTGAAGCCCTAGGGACCCTGCTTGGCTCCCACACTTTGACTCATTTTCGAGGTTCACTTTGCTTTAGCCTCTGCTAAATATCTGATCCTTTGGCTTTATCTCCCATTTTTGGTCCCTTCCTTGCTCTTGGCATTTGCTTAATTACTTCGGGCTGAGAACTATCCGGTTTCCAGTTCTGGATGGTCTTTAAAGGATTCATTTAGGCATCTCTCCAATACATTCTGCTCCTCGTCACTACTAGGCTAGTTCCTAATTGCTTATCAGAGACAGTGCAAGTGTCACCTCCCCCTGGAAATATTTCCTGACCAACATTCAAGCGGGGCTGGAATGTCTCTGTAATCCCATTGGCCCTCGCTGCTTTTCTGTAACAAAACACTTATCATGTTGTCATATAATTTTTCACTTTCTTACATGTCTATGCTTTTAGATTATGAACCCTTGAAGTCAGTAATTCTTCATTTCTTACAGAAAAAAGAGAAGAGGAAGGGGAGTAAGGAAATAAGGCAAAAGGAAGATAGTTCAGATATAATTATGGCGCTAGCTAACTCGATGGTGGCTGAAACAGTGTAGGAAAAATTGGGCTGAAGAACACTCAGGTGCTATGTGGTCAATGTCTATAATACTGGGGGGTCTTCTGAAGATGACAAGGCCAAGAACACACAGAAGGAATCAAAATTTATGGCAAAAGCCCCAGGAAAAGTATAGCAGAACCAGAGCCAACACCCAGTTCCAAGACTTGCAGCACTTGGGGCTAAGAGATGGGCAATTTCAGTCTTAGTGTTAACATAGGGGCAACATATTTTAGGGACAGCAAAGGACCTAAGAAATAATGAGCAGCCACTAAGGAAAACAGTATGGAGGTTCCTAAAAAACTACAAATAGAGTTGCAGAGTTCCCTTGTGGCCTAGTGACTAAAGATCAAGCATTGTCACTACAGCAGCCTAGGTTGCTGACATGGCACAGGTTCCATCCCTGGCCTGAGAACATCTACATGCCATAAGAGAAGCCAAAAATACATAAGTAAAAATAGATTTGCCATAGGATCCAGCAAACCCATTCTGGGCATATACCCACACAAAACTCTCATTTGAAAAGATACATGTGCCCCTATGTTCACAGCAGCACTACTGATAATAGCTAAGACATGGAGGCAACCTAAGTGCCATTAACAGAGGAATGGGTAAAGTAGATGGGATATATATATATGTATATATATACACACACACACACATACACACATATATACTACTCAGCCAAAAAAAGAATGAAATGGTACCATTTGCAGCAACACAGTTGGACCTAGAGATTATCACAGTAAGCAAAATAAGTCAGAAAGAGAAAGACAAACATCATATGATATCACTTATATGTGGAATCTAAAATATGACACAAATGAACATATCTATGAAATAGAAACACTCACAGACATTGAGAACAGACTTGTGGTTGAGAAGGGGGAGAAAGATGGGAGAGGGAAGAATTGGGAGTTGAAGATTAGCAGATGCAAACTTGTATGTATAGGATAGATAAACAACAAAAAACCTACTATACATCACAGGGAACTATATTCAATATCCTCTGATAAACCACAACACAAAAGAATATGAAAAAGAACATATACAAGTATAACTTACTCACTTTGCTGTATGGAAGAAATGAACACAACCTTGTAAATCAACTAAATAAAATAAAAATTAAAAAAAAAGAAATAATGAGAGAACCAACTGACAACTTCAAAACCACTAGGTCTGAGGAAGAATCACGAATTAAAAAAGATCACATGTATGTGTAACTGTGTCACCATGCTGTACAGTAGAAAAAGAATTAATGTATTGGGGAAATAAAAAAAAAAAAAAGAAAAGATCACTTGTATGTGTAACTGGGTCACCATGCTGTACAGCAGAAAAAAAAATAATGTACTGGGGAAAGAAAAAAAAAAGATCACATCAGTTTCAAAAGGTGCTTTAAATGCTTCAGGCCTCATTCTGATTTAGCTTAGATATACAACTAGGATGAGTCAAGGCCTGTAGGTGGTGGGGGGAACCAGAAGAAGATGCAAGGGCCCCTGGAAGGTGACATTCCTGTGACTGAAAACCAATTCTATTACAGATGTAACAAACTTTTTAATTGAGACCAGAAGAGAAAGGTAGATTTCCAGTTTCCTCTGGTTACCTTTCAAAAGTGGGTGGTTATTTTGTTTTGTTTCACATAACATCCTGCTATCGACAACATGCGTGACATTTTTCTTTGTGCAACTACTTGATTTTGCTCTGCAATGGTGATCTTGTGAATTCATTTTGTTTATTGCAGATCATGTTTAAAGCTTTACTTACAGTCTCAATTCTCCCAAGGAGTGAAAATTGGGAAACCATCTTGGGACCATCTTAGGAATCTGCCCATCATACTAACTTTCCCATCTCCCTGGTGCTTACAGCCTGAATCATCCCTAGGACTGAGCATGATGGATTTTACTCTGATTAGGTGATGCTAGAGAGCAGAGTGGCCTGCAGATAGGAAGCTCAGGGTAGGCCTGTACCCGTTAAAGGTGGAGAATTTCTCCAGCTGGTCACAGAAGGAAAAGTCAGAGGTTCAGAGTGAGAGGCTCCAAGCACTGCTGTCAACATAGGGGATGCTAGGTGGCAAAGAATAAGGGCTGCTTCTAGCAGCTGAGAGCAGTCCCCAGGTGATAGCCAGCAAGGAAATAAGGACGTCAGTCCTACAACCTCAAGGAACTGAATTCTGTTAACAAGAGGAAGCTTGAGAACTGATTTTTCTCTAAGCCTCCAAATGAGTACTCAGTCTGGTCGACCCTGTGATATTAGCCTTGTGATACCCTAAACATAGACCCAACCACATCATGGCAGATTTCTGACCTTCAGAACTGTGAGCTAATGAACAGATGTAGTCTTAAGCAGCCAGGTTTGTATTAATGTGTTACACAGCCATACAGCACTGATACAAATACTGTGTATATTAAAAAGTAAAGTTCAGATGCTCACTCCATCATTTATCACATATTCATATTTATCTTATAAAAGATATGACACAGTGCTGGTCTCCAGGGAAAATACAAGAAGATCATTCATGTATCCCTGAATAGCTCTGTTGTCACTTCTGTGACCCAATTACCAATGCATAGCATTATTTAACAGAGATGGCTGTAGTTTCCAGAAATCAAAAGTGATTCCTAAGATTGGCAATATTCTTCCAAATGGTCATAACATGCAAGCTATTACAATTCCATTTTTAGAATTCCAAAAGGAAGCAAAGGCATATTCTCTTAAAAGAATACAGACATAATATGTAATGTCCCAAGATACTACGTGAGAAAACAGGAACATTTGGACAGAACAAAGAACCATATGTTTGAAAAAAAAAGAATTCCTTTTTTTCTGCTTAGTTTAGTAATAACAACTGCATTATTATAACTTACTGTTCATCTAATCTAACTCTATATTATGGATATCTGAAGAAATATTTAAGGCCATCAGTGGGGAATGAATAAATAACTGCCTTGAGGAGGGGGTGAGGGAAATGGGAATAAGAATGGAAGCTAAAGTGGACTCAATGTTATTGCTAATTAAAAAAAAATCAAATGTGATACAATGTTAACAAATGTCAATTCTGGATGATGGATATACATGGGTATTTGTACTGAGTCTTTGTAATTTTGACTTTTTTTCAAAACATGATTTTCTTTCACATCTTTAAGAGAAAAGTGAGGTAAAAGCAAATATATGTCTCTGAGCAGAAGGAAGATAAGTGATTTTTTTCAAGCTTGGACAGCTACTTAGCGGCAGAGGTAGAACAAGAACTCTGCTCTGTGACACCTAGAGAAGTGTTCATTCCATCTGACAATAAGAGGTAAATGCCTTCTAACCACTAGAATAAGGGGCATTACCAACTATTTGAGTCCACGGCCAGCTGACCAGTGAGAGCAGATGAGGCAGAACACAGGTGACCAGGCCATGGGCAGTCAGGGTTTTCTATCCACAGGTAAGAGGTCTGGGGGTCAATGTGAATCCAAATAGCTCAACATACATCCGGATGAAAGGGAAAAGCTATGGACTAGTGATCAAAGCAGGAGTGTAGGATTGGGGAAGTCAGTCAACTAACTGTCTAACAAGAAGGTCTGAGCCTTATGGGACGTAGAAACAGAGTGGACAGAAAGGTGTAGAGAAATGGATTATTTGATGACCTTTGGGGGAACTAATGGTCCTTTTCTATGACATTCTTCTTGGCTCAACATGCTTTCCTTCCCAGGGAACAAATCATTAAAAGTCATAATATAAGGCACAAATGAACCTTTCCACAGAAAATAAACTTATGGACTTGGAGAACAGACTTATGGTTGCCAAGGAGTAGGATGAGGGAGTGGGATGGACTAGGATTTGGGGTTAATAAATGTAAAATACTGCATTTGGAGTGGATAAGCAATGAGATCCTGCTGTATAGTACAGGAAACTGTATCTAGTCACTTATGATGGAACATGACTGAGGACAATGTGTGAAAAAGAATGTATATCTGTGTGACTGGGTCACTGTGCTATACAGGAGAAACTGACAGAACACTGTAAACCAACTACAATGGAAAAAATGAAAATTATAAAAAAATAAATAAAAGTCATAGAACTATGTGGCATAAAACTGTAATTTAACAATGTATACAAACATATTAATAAGCTTGGTTCTCTAAATATTATCATGTGCTTTGCATGATAATTAATATTTAATTATTAATTCTATTACTTTTCTGAGCTTTATAAGTTTCCAATTTTTGTTGCAGTCAGTCCTCCAATTTCAGAGGAGCTACTTAAATATTATTCTATAATGAATTAAAATACACTAAAGGTACCTAGGTTGATCTCATGGTTTAGGACATTGGTTTATGTAACTATTACATATAACCATGTAATGTGTGGACTATATCATACATTTTGGCTTCATATTACAGAAGGGCACTAGATGATAGGAAGAGGATTTTCAGTCTCAGCTATGATACTTTAGAACAGTCAGTTAACTTTTCTAGTCTCGGCAATTTACAAATAAGAAATATATAGACTACAAACATGGCTGCCAAGGGGGAAGAAGGGGGGTTGGGGAAGGGGTGGAGTGGGAGGTTGAAGTTAGCAGATGTTAGCTATTATACACAGAGGGGATACACAACAAGGTCCTACTGTATTGCACAGATAACTTATTCAATGTCCTATGATCAACCAAAATGGCAAAGAATATTTTAAAAGAGTGTATATATGTACTATTGAATTACTTTGCTGGACAGACAGCAGAAATTAACACAACTTGGAAATCAACTATACTTCAATTTAAGAAAAAGGAAGATTTGGTCTAGAATGATAGTAAGCTATGCATCAGTACCCTCTGCCACTGTGATACTGTCATTTCCAATCCTAGGACTGCAATAAAAAGAATTTTTCCAACTTTATTTTCCTCTTCCTCTGTAATATACACAGCTCCCAGCAGAGTTAGAGGAAATTTGAACAGAGAAATTCTCATCCAAAGAAAACAGACTTTTTAAAAAATAAAAATAGATATAAGCTTTATAAGAATTTTCTCCTGTGAACTTTTCCCCACTTTCCCTGGTAGTTTCAGGCATATAGTTAAGAATCAGGTCATGTGGATCATTACACAAAGAAAAACAAAGAATGATGAGAGGGAAATCACAGACCTATCAGACTGCTGGTGGCCCCAAGAGAACATGTCATTGAACCTTCCTTTTCCATACCCAACACCAAACTATGTCAAACATAGGCAAACATGTAGACACTCTAAGCATCTACTGAAGTGAACTGAGATATGTTTGCCTCATCTTTCAAAAAACCTATCTCTTTATTTGGAGAATTTGACTGACTAGATTATCTTAAAAGCAACTCCTTAGCTTTCCAAGTCGATGACCTCATTTTCTCCTTATGTAAATGCAAAATTCACCATCATATAATGAAAATATTTTTGTTCCTAAGCTGGAGATAACATCTTCCATTTTTGAACAAGTAGCAGACAAATGACACTTCTATTTTCTAAGGAAAAATGCTGATCATTATTAATGTTACAGGGACACATTTTACCACAACTGGTGATAATTTTTAAGAATGTTTCATCAAGCATAACAAAAGGACTATTTTTCCTTCTATTTCATCCATCAGTACAAACAGACAATATGTAGATCACTACACATTCAGTGTGAACAAAATTGTTAGGAACATGATAGGTTCTTCTATCCAAGCCATGCCAATTGATCTAAACTGGCTGCTTCCTTTATATAGATGGCTGGTATACTTTCCATGGATGGCATGGTCTTAATCATTGCATAAAATATAAATTCCTATTCTCTATTATTTAGGACATATATGCATTTTGACCTTCACTATCAATTGCTTCTAGGAACAAGACAAACACTTCCTATTCTGAGTGCTCACTCAATGAAAAAAAAACAAAAAACGGTTGAATTCTTAATATCCTGAGAAAGGATGCTCTCATTTATCACAAAATGTCATATCAGGAAAGAGAGAGAATATCTACTATGATTAGAAATGAAAGCCATAGAAAACAATGTTTTTCATCCTGTGACACAAATCACAGCAATTTTTTCTTAGATCAGTCTTCCAAGGAATAGAAATAAAAGCAAAAATAAACAAATGGGACTTAATTAAGCTTTTGTACAGCAAAGGAAACCATAAACAAATGAAAAGATAACCTAAGGCCTGGGAAAAATATTTGCAAATGATGCAACTGACAAGGGCTTAATCTCCATATCACAGCTCATAAAACTCAATAATAAAAAAAACCAACTCAATCAAAAAATGATCTAAATAGACATTTCTCCAAAGAAGACATACAGATGGCCAAAAGGCACATGAAAAAACATTCAACATCACTAACTATTAGAGAAGGCCAAATCAAAACTACAATGAGGTACCACTTCACACAGGTCAGAACGGCCATCATTAAAAGGTCTACCAATAATAAATGCTAAAAACGTTGTGCAGAAAAGAGAACCCTCCTGTTGGTGGGACTGTCAATTGGTGCAACCACTACAGAGAAGAGTATAGAGGTTCCTTAAAAAACTAAAAACAGAATTACCATATGATCCAGCAATCCTACTCCTGGGCATATATTTAAACAAAACTCTAATTTGAAAAGGTATGTACCCCAAAGCTCAGAAAAGCACTATTTACAATAACCAAGACATGGAAGCAACCTACATGTTCATTGACAGATGAATGGATGAAGATAGCGGTGAAACAACGCCATTTGCAGAAAGATGAAAGGACCTAGAGATTATCATATTAAGTGAAGTCAGGCAACGAAAGATGTATCATATGGAATCGCTTATATGTAAAATCTTAAAAATAGTACAAATGAACTTATTTACAACATAGAAACAGACTCACAGACATGGGAAACAAATTTATGGTCAAAATATCTCAGACTAACCTATAATGGAAAAAATAGGAAAAGGAATATGTGTGTGTGATATATATATATATATATATATATATAAAACTGACCACTCTGCTGTACACTAGAAACTTAAACATTGTTAATTAACTATACCTCAATTTTTTTATTTCCCCCAACACAATTTTTTTTTCCACTGTACAGCATGGGGACCCAGTTACACAACCCATTGTCATGCTCCATTGTAAGTATCTAGACATAGTTCTCAGTGCTACACAGCAGGATCTCATTGTTAATCCATTCCAAAAGCAATAGTTTTCATCCATTAACCCCAAGCTCGCAATCCATCCCACTCCCTCTCCCTACCCCCTGGCAACCACAAGTCTATTCCCCAAGTCCATGATTTCCTTTTCTGTGGAAAGGTTCATTTGAGCTATATATTAGATACCAGATATGAGTGATATCATATGGTATTTGTCTTTTCTTTCTGACTTACTTCACTCAGTATGAGAGTCTCTAGTTCCATCCATGTTGCTGCAAATGGCATTATGTCATTCTTTTTTATGGCTGAGTAGTATTCCATTGTATATATATACCACATCTTCTTAATCCAATCATCTGTCGATGGACATTTGGGTTGTATCCATGTCTTGGCTATTGTGAATAGAGCTGCAATGAACATGGGGGTGCATGTGTCTTTTTTAAGGAAAGTTTTGTCCGGATATATGCCCAAGAGTGGGATTGCTGGATCATATGGTGGTTCTACGTATAGATTTCTAAGGTACCTCCATACTGTTCTCCATAGTGGCTGTACCAGCTTACATTCCCACCAACAGTGCGGGAGGGTTCCCTTTTCTCCACATCCACTCCAGCACTTGTTATTTGTGGAGATACCTCAATTTTTTAAAAAAGAAAATAAAATGTTTTTTAAGAATGATTTGAGAGGAAGGAATATATTTATTTCTCTGATCAAAACCTGGCAGTCATTATACCAAATTGTTATATATATTCAATCAAATTAATAACAAAGTGATTACAGAGAAATTTTTAAAGGATCTTAGAAGGGCAGCAAAGATGATTCAATGTTTTAAAAGGAAACAGCTAAAGAAAAGTTTTAAGAGGATGTAGTGTAGAAGACAAAGAAAAAAGGTAACAGTTTTAAAATATTTATATGACTCTTACAAAGAGTACAAGAATACTTATTTTTAAAGCTTCAGGGAGTTCCCATCATGGCTCAGTGGTAACAAACCTGACTAGTATGCATGAGGATGCAGGTATGGTCACTGGCCTTGTTCAGTGAACTAAGGATCCAGAGTTGCCATGAGCTGTGGTGTAGGTCACAGACAACAGATGCGGCTCGGATCCTGAGTTGCTGTGGCTGTGGTGTAAGCTGGCAGCTGCAGCTCTGATTGGACCCCTAGCCTGGGAACTTCCTTTTGCTGTGGGTGTGGCCCTAAAAAGCAAAAAATAAATAAGTAAATAAATAAGTAAAATAAAAACTTCAGTGAAGAATAAAATCTTAGATAAAAAACAAGTGATTCGGTTATACATTTAGAAAGGCTACTAAATATAAAATGATTAAGTTTAGGATGATCACAGAAGATGTGTTTAAGGTTTTCTGAGATAACAGAAATTAAGGGGAAAAGTGGCTAACACAGCCAGGTCTTTCTCAGTCTATACCACTGTTATTCCAAGATAATATACAGTGAGAGGAAAAGGCCCAACAAATTCTACC
Source organism: Phacochoerus africanus (assembly GCF_016906955.1). Lineage (NCBI taxonomy): Eukaryota > Metazoa > Chordata > Mammalia > Artiodactyla > Suidae > Phacochoerus > Phacochoerus africanus. Next base: position 82,843,380 of record NC_062545.1, on the reverse strand, counting down.
ATTTAATTTTGCAAGGAAAAAAAAGGCAACCTTCCCTATCTTGTGTTCAACCCCTTGCTTCTTCTAAATTCCCTTTCAGTAAAGAAAGCAGTAGCAAAGATAACAGAAATATCTGATAGGACAATCTAAAATTCTTTAATTATGACATGATAGGGAGGAACATTAAATATAACCAGAACAGGAGTTCCTGTCCTGGCTCAGTGGTTAATGAATCCGACTAAGAGCCATGAGGTTGCGGGTTCAATCCCTGGCCTCACTCAGTGGATTAAGGATCTGGCATTGCTGTGAGCTGTAGTGTAGGTCGCAGATGCGGCTCGGATCCCAAGTTGTTGTGGCTGTGGTGTAGGCTAGTGGCTACAGCGCCGATTAGACCCCTTGCCTGGGAACCTCCATATGCCATGGGTGCAGCTCTAGAAAAGGCAAATAATAATAATAATAATAATAATAATAATAATAATAATAATAATAATAAGCAGACGATGAAGCAGAAGGTAAAACGAGACTAGACAAACATGGAGAAACAGCCACAGAATGAAAGATTCCTAAACACACACACACAACTGCATTAGTACCAATTACTTGCCAAGCACCCAACTGAGTCGTTTTGTTTGAATTAGCAAATTCCATCAGAATAATTACTTAGTCTCACATCTAAGCTACTATCTCACGTTTCCTTCCAAAATTACAAATAATAATGAAGTAAAGGGTGGGGAGGAGGACTTTTCTTCTCACTGTTTTGGGAAAATACATACATCCTGTCAAACACTGTTGGCACTGGAAGGACAACAATCCCTCAGTTACTTGATGTGTATGGAATGAGAGTCATATCTACGGCCAGTATAAACTGACTACATAAGAGCCTCCGAGAACGGAAATAACAGAGACGCTCAATGATGGAAGTGCCCTAGAGTAAGTAATGCCACCCACTGCCTTTTACGCAAGAAGTCAAAGCACTAAGGGCAAGAAACAGCAGTGAAAACAAGGATACAGAAGAATTCAATTACGTGTATATATACACACATATAATACTTAACTCAGACCATTACATTTGTCGCAATATTTATGTGAAATTTACCCACTCAGGCTTATGATCCAAAATCTTCAGGGAATCACCACAGGAATGTAACAACTTTCATTAATCATGCTGTTGTTGCTATAAACGGACTTAAGTTTATCCTAATTCCTTCCTTCTCACCGCTCTGATCAACAGTCTTCTTGGAGAGCAAGAGCTTCTTAGATGCAGCTTTGCTTTCAGGTTCCTTTCAAATTGCTAATAAAACAAATTCTACAGCCTTAACTCTGGGCCTTTATCCAGAAGTCTTTCCTTCAGCTAGTCTTTACTTTGGAAGTCTGTATTCTTGCAGACGGGTTCATGTAAACCCTAAACTAGTGATCAAACTATTCAACCAGTGAGTCCCATTTCCTTTTCTCATCCAGGAGAAAACTGACAGATTCATTTGCATAGGCTGAGAATTCTAATAGGTCTTGTTTTAATCTAAAAGAAAATTGCTGTGAGCAGGTATTTTCCCTAGGTAGCCTTTTTTTTTTTTTTTCAGAGAAAGAAACCTCATGAATAGTAAAATATAAGCCACATGGGCAGTTGTGGTGTGTTGCCAGATACAGTTCAAGCAAATTCTTTTGATGTGAGACCACTTTTCCAAAGAATTTTCCAGGGGAAGTTGCTGCTGCTGGGGCCTAAGAAACTGATCCCCCAACCCTACTCCACAAACAAAATAATGCCAATTTTCCAACAAATTTAGACCATCCCTCCACAAATTCAAATACCTACTATCACTAGAAATCTGTCATATTTCCTTAAGTCAAGCAGAAGTGAGAAATATGCTTTCAAAAGCATATGCTGTATTATTATCACATCAATAAGACTGGCGAAATTACAGGATAAAATTAAACAGCACGGTACAGCACAGGGGACTCTACCCAATATTCTGTGATAATCTATACGGGAAAAGAATTGGAAAAAGAATGGATGTGTGAGTAGGTATAACTGAATCACTGCATACAGTAAATTATCACAACATTGTAAATCTATTATACTTCAATAAAACTTTTAAGAATGAATTTTAAAAATTAAATAGTATTACCTTGACTTATGATAGGATTCTCAGGCTGCTTCCTTTGGGAAGTTGTGCCTGAATCACTGTCCGATGTATGTTACGAGCCCCTCCTATGATTCCAAAGCAACTTCTACTCCTCTAGCATAGTGTTTATCACACAGAATAATAATTGTTTTGTTTATTGTTTTCTCCTTCATTACACCATATGTTTCAAGATGCAAACTGTAATGTCTTTTTGTTCATTCTTTTATTACAGTGATTTAACACAATGTCTGGCACAGCAGCTAAAGCAGATTAAATACGGCCATAAGTTCTCTGACACTCTTCCCATAAAAAGTTGGGTCCCCTTCTTGATTTTGGATGGCCTGTGTAACTGTTTTGACCAGTAGAATATGGCAGACTTAACACCGCTAATTTCCAACCAATTCCTAAGAAACCAGAAGTTCCATTTCCTATTTCTTACAACACCTGCTCCTGGAGCCCTAAGATGGAGAGGTATGGTTTAGAAGACTTTTCAAGGAGGGCAAATGCATGAATTTTTTTAAGGGAATCAATTTCCCAATATTTACTTTCCATAGCTCTTTTTCCTAAAATTCATCTAGTGTGGCTCGCCAAAGATGAATCCACTCAGGCAGACTTTCCATCTCTGTTCACACCAGACCTTCTATTTTAGAAAAGAAAGACATGAAATCACCCATTCTGAATTTTACTAAAGTGCACTGTCCTAAGGTTCAAAACCTTTGGGATTTTATTGGATTGGATGAGGCTTGCCTGGCCGTGTTTTTCACGTGTTCCTGCTACAAGTGAATGGTGGCAAGAGAATAAGGGTATTTTGGTTCTGAATTTGGATACCATTCAGTGTGGATCCTTGAGAGGTGGCTTCAGTTTTCAGGGAGACACCCACAAAAGTAAGGCAAAAGAGCTATACACTGAAAAATCACATATTTTTTTCTTATTAGTTTCTAAAAGTCTGACACCAGAATTTAACATAGGCACTACAGTCCTTTTCTTGCAACAGTTCAAACCTGTAATACAAGTTTTTAAATGTCAAGTTAAGACAGCTTTTCAAAATTCTTTTAAAGAGTTTATAAGCAAAATGATCACTGCTCTACAGTAATACACATACTCTTGAGTTTTCACTGATGTTGACAGATGGGCCATCTTAGTTTCCCACCTGATGCCAAAGTTCAACATTAAATAATATTTAATCCTAAATGTGACTGGCCACAGAATAGAGCAAAATTGTTCTTCTTCTTCTTCTTTTTGGGGGTGGGACCACACTTGTGGCATATTAAAGTTCCTGGCTACATCTGCAACCTACACCATAGCTCATGGCAATGCTGGATCCTTAACCCACTGAACGAGGCCAGGGATTGAACCCATGTCCTCATAGGTACTAGTCATTATCATTACCGATGAACCACAACTGGAACTCCTAAACAAAATCCTTAAACAAATTAGTTGGGTGGTGTATTAAGAATACAGGTACTTCAGTAAGGGGTTGGCAATAATTTTTAGAAGCCACAATATACAGTTTTCATTGTATTCAAAATGCAACATGAATTTTGAAAGTTTTTTTTTTTTTTTTTACTATTTCTAGACTATTCTTATTAAATTAAGGATCTGTTTCCTACGGAATTCTCTCAACAGTGTAGTTATACCTTGCCACATTTATAATATGACACAAAGTAACAGAAAAAAATTGTTTCCTCTTCAGAAAGAGGAAATAATTTGGCATTGATGAAATTATCATAGTTACTCTCAAGCATTCAATTGTAGTTATTGGAAATACTTAAATTTACCCTAATGTTTGGCAGTGTATTGGCAATCAAAAGAATTTAATCCTTTGAGCTCCCAAAGATTTAATTAACTAGCAAAGTAGTTTAGAAGGGAGAAGCAGCAGGCTGGTGAAGAATCACTTGAAAGAAAACGGATGGAGCCTTAATATACAGATCTCAGCCCTCGGGCTTCCTGAATGTTCACAGCTGGGAAAACAAAAGGATTGGTGCTTAGAATGCATCAGAACGAAATGAAGACTGAAAAGATGGTTTAAGTTTCTGTTCTTGTTCCCCCCCCCCCCCTTTAAAAGTAAAATAAAATAGAATCAATAAATTTTCATTACTAAAGGTGTGAGGCAGCAACCAATACAACTTTTAGATTCAGGAAAACCATGAAATCATTTAAATCACAGAAAAAGGACAGTAAACACAAAGATCCAGAAGACTGATGAATTTTACTCTGTTTTCTCTCCAGTGCAGAAAGTCACCCCACCCTGGAGGAGTGAAATCCTAATAATAAGCTCTTTTTTTAGAGGACATGGGCTTTCCACTTAGCCTGGGAAGAACTCGAGGGCTAATGACTATCTAAGACCTGGGTTTGCAAAACATACTCATTAAAGAGAATTAATACAATTTGAGAGGGGGGAGAGCTAGGAAAAGAAGATGATCTAAAGAAAACTACCACAACTGAACATAAAATATAGCCAAAGCCCAAAGGTGAAAACAGAGTTAGTTCTCAAATATAATACAAGTAAGCATACCATTGCATCTGGGAAAGGAAAAAAAAAAAAGAAAAAATAAAAGGCAGCTCTTCAATTTTGAGTGGAACTTATAAAATGGGGTTTTATTTTATTTATTTATTTTTGTCTTTTTAGGGCCACACTTGCAGCATATGGAAGTTCCCAGGTTAGGGGTTGAATTGGAGCTACAGCTGCCAGCGTACATCACAGCCACAGCAACACCAGATCTGAGCCACGTCTTCAACCTACGCCACAGCTCACAGCAACGCTGGATCCTTAACCCACGGATAGAGGCCAGGGATCAAACCCACATCTCATGGATACTAGTTGGGTTTGTTACCACTGAGTTGGGATGGGAACCCACTCAAATGGGTTTTTATATAAAGAACATTGAAAGGTATATTAGACATTGTTTCCAATAGAAGTTTTAATAAGTTATAGAAGATCCTTCTCCATTTGGCATTCCTTTCTCAGAAGGACCCTGATAAAAACAGAATATTAGGTTACATTATGAATGCCTCCAAGCCAGATAGAATAAATCAAAAATGAAATTGACTGGAATGACCATTTGTGGCTCAGTGAGTGAAGAACCCAGTAAGTAACCATGAGGATGTGAGTTCTATCCCTGGCTGTGCTCAGTGGGTTAAGGATCAGGCGTTGCTCCAAGCTGTGGCATAGGCTGCAGATGCAGCTCAGATCTACTGTTGCTGTAGCTGTGGTGTAGGCTGGCAGCTGCAGCTCTGATTTGACCCCTAGCCTGGAAACTTCCATATGCTGCAGGTGCAACCCTAAAAAGAGAAAAGAGAAATAAAAATAAAATAAAATAAAATAAAATAAAATAAAATAAAATAAAATAAAATAAAATCTTGACCGATAATCGTTTGCAGCACTGTTAAAAATACCAGACAGGGAAGTAGAGTCTCTACTCAGTAATTATTTGTCTATTAACTGAGGACATATGAGTGGAGGGAAGGTTTTTACACAAACTCAAGGTGGCAGTTAGCAGACACTTGCACAACAGAAATCCTTAATATGTGAGTTTTCTTAAACTGACTCAACCAGTTTAATACATAAATGGGACTTTATGCAACTCAGTCATCTGTTTTCCGACCACAAGGAATTCTTCCCACTATAGTCACTGGTGGTTTTCTTTGGGTGAGTAATGACGATTATCCTCTAAGATTGTTTTCTATTTTTTATTTTGGGGGGCATGTAGTTCTTTCTAAATAAAAGAAGAAAGTTGTCCTATATGAATACTCTTTGGGATTGATTATGTTAGCATTACATACTTTAATAACACTGTGCTCATATTATTTCCTTATTTATATTGCTAATAAAGTATACTTCATTAGTACAATTTTTCACATTATTTAGTGAACTCTGTACTCTGTTACATGAAAAATAATGAAGGGGAATAAAGGAAAAAGAAACCGCATTTCCATGTCCAAGACTTTAGGTCACATGTTAGGAATGTCTTATAACTACAAGATAATAAATTAGAAGCTAAATTTGGTATAAAAATAATCTCTGCAAAAAGAAGCATTCAACATCAGTATCTCATTTGTCTTACTGGAAAAATTAATGAGTTCATCTTCTCATGTGAAAGAAAAAGAACTCCCCAATACCAATAGATTTTTTTTTTTTCCCTGGGTTAGGGCTTCCTTGAGAAACTTAACAGGGTTTAAATTATTGCTTGCACTTAACACTTTCCATCTGTTTTCAGAAAAAATTGTACCAAATATAAGATACTGCTCAGGAGGCAAAATAGCACATAAACTTCCTTTCTGTTTGGAATACTTATAAACACATGTTTTTGGTAATTTTTTATGAGTCGATTTGCTAATGCCTTAGAAATATACTCACTGGTTATAATTATAATACACAATTTATATTTATATATAGTCTTTTTCAACTCCTCTAATCCTAAAAATATAGTCTGGGTTGATGATTCAAATGAATCCCATCCTTTCTTATTCTTTTATTTTACTAAGTACATGTTACAACATCTTAACTAATTATATATCCATTATAACTACTGTTGTCAGTGTTAAACTAAATTTGAATATGTAGAAAATAATTTCTGCTTCAGAAGAATCTGATATTTGAGAACCGTCACTACATTTGAACTTCAGATCAATTAGTTTTTAATTTCTGCTGTACATCTCATGTCAAAGGATAGGTTTAAAAAAGATCATCTTATTTAAATATAGTAACAATACTCATCTTACATATGAGGAAACTAAAGATCAGCGAATGTATGTTATAGACCCAAGAGACCACACAGTGAGTAAGAAGCAATAAGAGGTTTATACCAAGCCTCTTCAGGTCCAAGGCACACACTAGGTTGGCAATGTTTACTCATGCTCTACTGCCCATTTATCCACCAACAAAGACTACAGGAATTCTACTAGGTTCTGGGGCAGAAGTGACAGTTACGGAGTTGCTATCCTAAAGAAAAACCCAGTGAGAGAAGAAAGTCAGTTACTATATGTCAGTGTGATAGAGACTCTGAAAGCACGTAGATGCTTGGGGAGGGGGTGCTAAAGCTGGGGTGGAAAGCAGGTGTGAAGAGAAGGAAAGGGGTAACCAGGAGGACAGAGAAGCAGGCAACGTAGCCATAGCACAAAACTCCTTGAATGCCATGCCAAGAAGTTTTGCTTTGTTTTATTGACGGTTGTTTCACGTTAGTTGTAATTTTGGTGTTTTCATGAGAGAGGGTGAGCTTAAGTTCTTTGGCTCTGCCATCTGGTCCCCATCTCCCTGCTAAGAAGTTTGGATTTTATGATGGGGGATGTAGGGTGCCAGTCGATGATCTGAATCAGGAAGGTGACATAGTTAGGCACCCCATTGCAAAAACTCAGTCTCTTTTGAAATGAGAAGGGCCTAATCTAAAAGGGCCAATGGGATTGAATGGATGACGGATTCAACAGATAATTAAGAGGTGAAATTGACAGTGCTCCAAAAGAGAAAGGGAGGTGAAAAGTGAAAATCCTAAGCATCTCCAATGTATCTGGTTTAGGTGACTGAGAGAATGGTATTGACTGCATCTCCCAGGGTTAAGAAACCTGGAGGACTGGAAGGTAAGGCTGCGGAGTAACAGAATCAAAAGAAAATGGGGAGTTCCCGTCGTGGCGCAGTGATTAACAAATCCAACTAGGAACCATGAGGTTTCGGGTTTGATCCCTGCCCTTGCTCAGTGGGTTAAGGATCTGGTGTTGCCGTGAGCTGTGGTATAGGTTGCAGGCGTGGCTCAGATCCTGAGCTGCTGTGGCTCTGGCGTAGGCTGGCAGCTACAGCTCTGATTAGACCCCTAGCCTGGGAACCTCCATATGTCACGGGAGCGGCCCAAGAAATGGTAAAAAGACCAAAAAAAAAAAAAAGAAAGAAAGAAAATGGGACTCTGAAGAAAACCTGGGGAGAGCCCTGACATTTTAGTGGGTGGGTGGATCACTGCACGTGGTTGTATAGATTAAGGAGGAAATATACTGACCAGAAGAAATGGATCAAGTTTAGTTCCTGGAAATGAAATGATAAGCCAATGAATTCCTCAGGGAAGTGGAGAGGAATATATGAGATAAGGAGGATCAGGCAGAGTGTTTACATTCTTGCCACCCCAAGAACACAGTTGGAGTTCAACTCTGCAGAGCGGAAGATTCTGCTGGGACTGCACCCCACAGGCAGAGTTTTAAAACTCCAACCCCATGTTTCATTAAAATAACATTTTAATGAAAAAAATAGGTGCACCCAAAGGCAATGAATAGTATGTCATGGCAGTGGAAAACAAGGTCTGGTTAGCTCTGCCTTGATGGGGAGGAAAGAGGGTTGGTTCAGGGCAGATCTGAGCAGTGAACAAGATCAAAGGAGAACTGATTTGGGTTGTAAATAAAATGAACTGTACTAAGCCTGAAAGCTTGAGAACATCTTATCAACAGCAGATTTTGTCTCCTGCTAATGTTTTAAGGGTCAGTGTAAACACATGAGGTATAGGACCTCCGAGTCACCTCACCTCTGTATAGCCATCACTGCAGGATTCAGACTGGAGTTATTCCCACGTGAACTGGTTACCACCACCAGAAATGGTGTTGGCTTATAACAGCCTTGCTTGATTTTCTTGCCCCATATCCTAAGGGATCAGATCCACCCAAAGGGATCAGGATCCATGGCAGAGGAGCCAGTATCACAACAGTCTTCTTCCTGGTCCTCCCATTTCCATCCTAGCCCCTCCTTTCCAATTTTTTAACTACCCAGCAGCCAGAATGATCTTTTAGAAGTTTAACTAGATGTCATCATTTCTCTACTTTAAATACTGCAATGGCTTTCCAAATGGGTTAAGAATAACCATGAAACTCTACCATGACCACAACACCTGCATGTGACCCCTGCCTACCTTAGACCTCATCACCTGCTACCCTCCCCACTTCCAGAACTTTTGATCATGCTATTTCCTTCACCTCAAATGCTTTCTGATGTGCACAAGCTAACTCCTCAGCTTTCAGGTGTCAGCTCAAGTATTACTGCTGGCCTCAGACACTACACTGGCTACAATCTGAAGGGAAACCCTCATGCTATTCTTTATCATTGTTCTCTCTTCATTTCCTTCCTAACATAAGCTATACTCATGTCTTTCTCTTCTCACCTGGATATTACAGGCATGCTCGTTTTACCATGCTTTGCAGGTACTGTTTTTTTACAAATGAAAGGTTTGTGGCAACTCTTCATCAAGCAAGTCTATAGACAGCATTTTTCCAACAGCATTTGCTCACTGTGTGTCTCTGTGTCACATTTTGGTCATTCTCCAAATATTTTAAACGATTTCATTATTATTCTCTGTGTTACAGTGATCTGTGATCAATGAGCTGCAATGTTACTGTTGCCAAAAGACTGTAACTCACAGAAGGGTCAGATGATGGTTAGAATCTTTTAGCAATAAAGTATTTTTAAATGAAGGAATGTACACTGGGGTTTGGACATAGTGCTATTGCACAACTTAACAGACTACAGAACAGTGTAAACATAACTTTTAGATGCTCTGGGAAACCAAAAAAATTTGTGTGACTCACTTCATTGCGATACTTACTTTAATGTGCTTGTTGGGAACTGAACCTGCAGTATCTGCAAGGTATGCCTGTCCTTATAAATTCCACAAAGGCAGGAAATATGTCTTTTATTTTCCTATCCTCAGATTAGTAAAGTGCCTAGCATGCAGTGGGCACTCAATACATTTCGATTGAAAAATGGAAGGAGCAAAGAAATCATGAACACAGAATTAGCAAAAAGATTCTAAAGAGGTGGCAGAGTTGGGAAGGTAACTAAGCAAAGACCTTCCAGAAGAGCCGAATAATAAACAATGAAACATCACTTGACAATTTCTAAAACTGGGTTTAAATGTCATATTACTATCATTAAATCAATTAGTGTTAGAAACTTAAAAGTAGAACTATATTTGAACAATATATGCATGGAATATCTATTAGGATTAAGTGTTCTAGAACACAATATATGAAGTTCTTTATGTGTAAACACTCTGGTATTTGGGAGAAAAATCTTAATTAACACATATTAGCCAATGAGGAAAAGCGCAAGAGAGCAGTTTCTCCAAACAACTCAGATCCAAGATAGAAAACATAATCAAAGTAAGAAGGAGTCTTGAGAGGATGTGATGCTTAATTTTATGTGCCAGTTTGGCTAGGTATGGTATCCAGAGGGTTGGTCAAACATTACTCAAGATGTCTCTATAAAAGTAATTTTTAGATGAGAATAACATTTAAATCAGTGGACTTTGAATAAAGCAGATTACCTTCCATAATGGGAATGGGCCTTATCCAATCAGTTGAAGACCTTAGGAGAAAAGACTTAAATGATCTCCCCCAAGGGAGAGGGAACTCTGCGAGCAGACTAATTCTGAAGTTAACAGAAGCATCAACTCTTCCCCAGGTCTCCAGTCTGGTGGCCTACCCTGAAGATTTTGGACTTGCCAGCCTCCACAACTGTGCAAGCTAATCCCTCAGAATGACCCCCCCCCCACCTAACCCAATACCCACACACTATTGGTGCCCTTTCTCTGGAGAACTCTAACTAATACCAGAGGACCACGAGGAAGAAAAATGAGTTCAAGTCCTAACTCTGGTACTTACAATCTGGGTGATACTGAGTTTTCTTGGAATGACTGTTTTAAATTACAAAATAAATAGATTTTAAAAACCAACAACTAGTAAACTTTAATGACTCCATCTCCACATGGACTCAATTACTATTTCCAAATAAATGTGAATTGAAAATGTATACGAAAACAATTTTAGGGAGTTCCCGTCGTGGCGCAGTGGTTAACGAATCCGACTAGGAACCATGAGGTTGCGGGTTCAGTCCCTGCCCTTGCTCAGTGGGTTAACGATCCGGCGTTGCCGTGAGCTGTGGTGTAGGTTGCAGATGCGGCTCGGATCCCGCGTTGCTGTGGCTCTGGCGTAGGCCGGTGGCTACAGCTCTGATTCAACCCCTAGCCTGGGAACCTCCATGTGCCGCGAGAGCGGCCCAAGAAATAGCAACAACAACAAAGACAAAAGACAAAAAAAAAAAAACCCAAAAAACAATTTTAGATAAGCTTTTCTTTGTTTATTCATTTTAAAATTAGCATGAAGAGTCCCCGCTGTGGCTCAGTGGGTTAAGGACTCAACATAGTGTGATGGTGAGGATGTGGGTTCAAGCCCTGGCCTCGCTCAATGGGTTAAGGATCCGGTGTTGCTGCAAGCTGCAGTGTATTTCACGAATGGGTCTTAGATCCAGTGTTGCTGTGGCTATGGTGTAGGCTACAGCTCCGATTTGACCCCTAGACTGGGAACTTACATATATCGCAGCTGCAGCCATAAAAAGAAAAATTAAAAATAAAACTAGCATAACCATACTAATTAATTAGGCATGAGTTAATAGACATTGTTCTGATAGTTAAAATCCAAAGTACTTTCTATGGTAGCAAACACTGGAAAGAAACCTAAGGTAATACTGAATTCATCAAACAGGTGGCATTTATTTGGCACCTTGTCAATAAAAATCAACTCTGTCCATTAGGGAAATCATATACTTACATATTTTCAGCTTTTAAAATAAATTACCTCATTTTATAGTAAAAAATGTTTTATTTTACAAAGCAGCACAATTTTTGTAAAATGTATAAAATTTGATGCCTTCCAAATTATTATAAATGTCACTCATTCAGCTACCAATCACAGTAAGATGAGAATTTATATTGATGAATGAAAATTTTCTTTGCTTAGAAAGAAAATAAATTCAATGACTTTCATGATTTATTTTAAGTAGATAATTACCTTGGAATTCCATCAAATATTTTATAAATTTTACTACAATGAATAAAAAATGTTATTATAAAATATACAGTGTGGAGCTAAAATTGACAACTTCAATTATTACTTTATTTTAAAGAGTTAAAATTTATGTTATTTATACTATAAAATTGTCTAGGTATAAAATATCCAACATTTTTAAAGGTATATAAAATAATTCTTAGATGATATTAAACAGATTATTTTGTCAAGAAAACTGATGAAAATAGACCTTGAAATTTTCAGAAGCATACCTAAGAAACACATAAGAAATTTTGGAAAGAATAATAAAAACAAACTCTAGCCTGGCTATTTCTCCTCAACTACTGATTTGGGTGGGGGAGGGGCCCTCTAGGGGAGGGGGGAGTAGTGCCTCAGGAACAATTTTTAGTAATTTCTCTACTAGCTAAAACTAAACTCAGTTAAGGAAAACATAAAAATAAACAATAGTTTAAAAGCATATACAGAAAAAGGAATAGTCTGAAAAAAACTACAAAAAATTAAAAATTCGATCAGAAGAACACTATTACATTACCTGAGAAAATGTCAACATTAAACTTTTTAGCCATTCAAATTAGAGAAATGTTGGAACCAAAACACTGTAACCAGGATACAGCTGTGTAAACTGACATGAGCTTGTGTCTGTGTTTGCAGGAGGGGAGTAGGAATTTTGATGAATTTTGATCAAAAAAACTCTTTAAATCTGTTTAAACCCCTTTTTACATGAAAATCTATTATTTTTAACAGATCCTAAAACTGTGATTTAAAGTTGTTACTAAAAACTTCCTGAACGAGAAAGCAGGGTTATTGGAAATGATGTGTGAGTTAGCTGTGAGAGGTTTCATATACCTGGAGTTATTCTTCTGTAGTCTGCTCTTTTAAAAATTCACAGAATTTTCTAATTAAAAATGACATCAGAATTCCCCTGTTTTACACTTACACCCAATGCAAGGATCTCTATATAATACATCTGACTAATGATTATCCAAACCATAAGAGTATTTTCAGTGATGGAGAATATAGAAGTCTATTCCAATGTCAGAAAAATGATCAGAGAACTTTCCTTTACATTGACATTATATTCCTATGTACTGATTTTGGTTCTACATTTTGAAGCTATTCCATGCACATATACTCTTTTTTTCACATGAAAATCTTCCAAATAATTGAAAACCTAACTCTGCCCCTTTCAAGTCTCTTCTTTCAGACCACACATTTCCCCCAACTCTTTCTCATATAACGAGTTTTCAATAACTGTCACTGCTTTGGTCACTGCTTCTCTGGATATATCTCAGTTTGCCAATGACCTTTCAAAAATATGGCATCCAAAATGAAACATAAGATTCCAGATGTGATCTGAGTATGCGATGTAAAGAACTATTTATTGCCTCCTTTAAAAACATTTTTATATTGAAGCAATGAAGACTGGCATTCATAAACCTTCTTAAAAATATATGCCCAAATTAATACAACAATGCCTAAAATACTAGCTGAGATAAAACTTGGTAATTTTTCATAATTTTCCATATAAGTAAACTTAAGTCAAAACACCTGGATGCATCACACAAACTATAACAGAGTTATTTTTGGATCCTAAACTTAAGTTTCCATTCAAGTTTTCCACACTTGAAGTCTCTAGCTGAATATGGAGACTCATCAACTGTTACTTTACACTTTTTAAGGATCTTTTATAGTAAAAGATAAGTTTCACTGCCTTGCAAAAGAGATTTATGTGTCTATGCATACATTTAGACAAGCCTTTGTTCTGGTTGTAAAAAAATTAATGTTTGAATCATGCCTACATTTTTTTTTCCATTCTCCAAATTTTTCCTAATTAAAGCAATACTTAGGAAAAGAGGATAGTACTTCTGGGCACACACTGAATTTCCAGTGCTTATGATATAGGCTACTCTACCTTACCACTACTTAGCACAAATTGCAGACATTTTCATAAATTTGACAGTCTACTCAGAAAAAAAAAGGTTTATTTGAATTAATTAGTTTGAGAAATCATCATCTAGATCTCCATAATAAAAGATCAACTTTTTGCAAACAATTACTCTAAAAACTCAACTGAGGTAACAGATAAGAATCTAGATATCCTGCTTAACTTGTTCCAAACTTTTGAAAAAAAAAATCCCACCACCTAGTGCTTTAAAAACAAACAAACAAACAAAAAACTGAGTATATGCAAATATTAGGCCAATGTGATGGGAAAAGAAATAAATGAACAAAGGAATATTTTGTAATAGTAATAAATCTAAATCAAAGGTTTCTTATTCTAGGTAAAGGGCAAAAAGCTTATTAATATCTAACATTTAAATGATCACTTTTCTAGAAGCATTAAAAAAACAGTTCTCTTCAACATCAACTATTTGAACTTCTAGAGATTCTAATACAATTGTTGAAAGAAAATTCTAATATAATGAAAAATAAAAATTACAAACTGAACCATAGCTCTAAGCCCCCAATATTCACTGGTTCTCAAAAGTCTCCGAAATAATTCTAAAGATGCTGAAGTGGCTTGATCAAAGAAAGCCAAATCCAGTCAAGGATAGTCTTGGTCCACCTGGGCAGCTCTGTATCCTGGACTAGAGGTTAAAGACCTCCTCTTACTCCTCAGAAACTCCCAGAGCTCTTGAGAGTGAGATGACCAGAGTGCTGATGTCTATGAACCCCTGGGCACTGGGTCACTTGGCAGGTTACATGACAATGGCTCACAAAGGATAAGTAGATAAAACTACAGAAAGTACCACAGTCTGAGGGATTAAACATTTACATCAAGGACTATTAAAACTGTCTGTGCAGTGAGTTCCCGTTATGGCTTAGCAGTAATGAACCCAACTAGTATCCATGAGGACGTGGGTTCCATCCCTGGCCTTGCTCAGTGGATTAAGGATCTGGCATTGCATGAGCTGTGGTGTAGGTCGCAGATGTGGCTTGGATCCTGCATTGCTGTGGCTGTGGTGTAGGCAGGTAGCTGTGGCTCCAAATTGACCCCTAGCCTGGGAACCTACATGTGCAGCGAGTGTGTTCCTAAAAATTAAAGAAAATAAAAAAATAAAGTGAATGTGCAACCATGTTTCTTTTCCATAAGCAACTTAAACTCTCTTTATTTACAATACATTACTGAGTTATTGGAGTACTTACAACTTCATAAAGTAAAATTGCCATCATATATCTGTATACTATCATAAAAACAGGTTATGTTTAAGAAAACTAGGTAGACTGAAAATGAGAAAATTTATAAAATAGGATACACTATGAAAGTGTCCCTTCTATTAACTACTCATTTGATAGCTATTATAATTACAATATGCAGCATGTAATGAGAACATTCTTGGGTTAAGGGAATATTTGCTTTGAGAAAGTTTCTTTTTACATTTATTCTTTTTAAGCTTTTTCTCTTACTGTTATTTCACAAACCAATTATCAGTTAAAATCAATACTCCCACATTAGAAGCCTACAAAATGTGCTGACCTTTTGGCATGTCTGAAACTACACGTTTCCAATATGATAATCATGGTTTAATCATGGTCATGGTTATGGCCATTTCTATTGTCTGACATATATATCCTCATATGAAATTGACTTAGTCCTCTCCTCACAGTTTAAATAACGAATATAATAACTTCAAGTACTTTTTGGAATTCTAAAGGAAATATGCATACAAATAAACAAGAAATATAGAAAAACTATTTTAGTATTTGTTTTGGTTCATCTTAGTGTTTCCTTCTATGCACTTCTCTAAGGATTTTGTGGGAAAAAATAAAGCAACCCCCTCCCCCTACATTTTATTGATTGATACTCTTTGACAATTAGTCTTTTTAAGAAATTTCATCATTGTTAAAATCAAAACAGGTAACATTTATGTAGCATGTATAATGTGGGAGTGAAAATACTAGGACTGTTGAATACATTATCTATTTAGTTCCAGGTTAACATACATTTAATTGCCTATTAGACTCACTCAATATATCCTGAAAAGAACTCCTTTAGAAACATATTTGATTATTTTGATACTCAGTGAATGACATCATCATCCATTTAGTTATCAAGAAATTCAGAAAATACCCAGACACCTATGGTCAATTAATCTTCGACAAAGGAGGCAAGAATATAAAATGTGAAAAAGACAGTCTTTTCAGCAAGTGGTGGTGGGAAAACTGGACAACCACATGTAAATTAATGAAACTGGAACACACCCTCACACCAGGCACAAAAATAAACTCAAAATGGCTTAAAGACTTAAACCTAAGACAAGACACCATCAAACTCCCAGAAGAAAACATAAGCAAAACATTCTCTGACATCAACCTTACAAATGTTTTCTTAGATCAGTCTCCCAAGGCAACAGAAATAAAAACAAAAATAAACCAATGAGACCTAATCAAACTGATGAGCTTTTGCATAGCAAAGGAACCCATAAAACAAACAAACAAACAACAGTTTCAAATGATGCAACTGACAAGGGCTTAATCTCTAAAATATACAAACAACTTACACAACTCAACAGCAAAAAAGCCAATAGCCCAATTGAAAAATGGGCAATAGGCCTGAACAGACCATTTCTCCAAAGAAGATATACAAATGGCCAAGAAGCACATGAAAAAATGCTCAACATCACTGATTATTAGAGAAGTGAAAATCAAAATTACTATGAGGTACCACCTGACACCAGTCAGAATGGCCATCATTAACAAGTCCACAAATAACAAATGTTGGAGAGGGTATGGAGACAAGGGAACCCTCCTACACTGTTGGTGGAAATGTAAATTGGTACAACCACTATGGAAAACAGTATGGAGGTACCTTAGAAAACTAAATATAGAACTACCATATGATCCAGCAATCCCACTCCTGGGCATATATCTGGTCAAAATTTTCCTTGAAAACTAAATATAGAACTACTACTAAATATAGAACTACCATACCCAGCAATCCCATTCTTGGGCATATATCTGGACAAAACACCTGTATGTTCACTGCAGCACTATTCACAATAGTCAAGACATGGAGACAACTTAAATATCCATTGACAGATGAATGGATTAAGAAGACATGTGTGTGTGTGTGTGTGTGTGTGTGTGTGTGTGTGTGTGTGTGTGTACGCAATGGAATACTACTCAGCCATGAAAAAGAACAAAATAATGCCATCTTCAGCAACATGGTTGGAAGTAGAGACTCTCATACTAAGTGAAGTAAGAAAGAGAAAGACAAATACCATATGATATCACTTATACCTGGAATCTAATATATGGCACAAATAAACCTTTCCACAGAAAAGAAACTCATGGACTTGGAGTTGTAGTTGCCAAGGGGAAAGGAGTGGGATGGACTGGGGGTCTGGGGTTAGCAGATGCAAACTGTTGCATTTGGAATGGATAAGCAATGAGATCCTGCTGTACAACACTGGGAACTACATCTAGTCACTTGTGATGGAGCATGATGGAGGATAATGTGAGAAAAAGAATGTATATATGCATGTGTGACTGGGTCACTTTGAATAGTAGAAAACTGACAGAACACTGTAAATCAACTACAATGGAAAAATAAAAATCATTTAAAAAAAGAAATCCAGGAGTTATAATAATATCAATTATAATAATCACTACTTACGAAAAACTACTTTGTATCAAGATTATATTAAGCATATTATCTGTATTAAATCTAATTTTCCTTATCCAAAAAACCTGCAAAATAGATTTCTGAGAAATCTTACAATAAAGAATCCTATTTTAATTTTAGTTAATTCAAGTTTTTGCCAATTAATTTGAGCACTAAATGCTTTTTTCACTTAATTTTTGGCAAACCAATTAATGGTACTAGTCATATCAAACTTTGGAAATGCCTTTTTAAAAACTTATCACCAAATGTCAGTTTGTTTTGTATTAGCTCATCCTTTTTGCCAAAATTGTATCAATGACGTATCACATCAAGATTAGTAGTTGAAAGAAGTGTCATATGTATTTAAAGTTGTGTGGCCTATGTTTAATCAAATTTTACTTCCTCACACCCTGACTCCTCGGAATGAAGCTAATTTCTTTCTAAAGGTAAATAAGAATTTACCTTTAGAATAGTATACTTATAAAAGTAGGAGAAATAAAGAACATATCAATACTTCATGTTTTTCTTTGTGAGTGGACAAATAGTAATATTAAGTTACTATGGGGTATATTAGATTACTATGAGGTAAATATATTAAGTTGCTATGAGGTAGCAAACAAGATATATTAATTCAGCACCAATAGACATTAAACTTAAACAGCATGAGAAATTCAAAAATAACTTATAAAATATGATCCCTTCTCTCCAGATGCTTACAACATAGTTAGGATTAAATGAATAGTAAAATGACAACAAAAGAAACCAAGAGGGGAAAAAAAAACCTGAGCTTATATGTAGAACAGATTGTTAGTTGTCACAAGTTGGGGGAAGGAGATGGGAGGAGTGGGTGAAGAAGGTCAAAAGTAACAAACTTCCATTATAAAATAAATAAGTCATGGGGATGTAATATACAGCATGGTAGCTATAGTTAATAATACTGTATTACATATTTGAAAGTTGCTACAGAGAGCAGATTATAAAAGTTCTCATTACAAAAAATTTTTTTTGTAAAGGTGTGGTGGTGAATATTAGCTAGACTTACTGTGGTGACCATTTCACAATACACACAAATATCAAAAATCATTAAGTTATATACCTGGAACTAATATATGTCAATTATACTTTAATTTAAAAATTGAAATAAATAAAATTAATTAAGAGAGAAAAGAGACCAAGAGTATCTGGATAGAACATTCAAAATATCAAAAAAAGGAATATGATTTATTGCCAAAGGCATGGAAAAATGACATGCAACTAATAAGAACTCATATGAGAGGGAGATGATTTTTGGAAAATGCAATGTAAAATATAGCAGGTAGAAATATTTCCAAAGAAATTACGTAAATTTGCTTTAGCTGTCCTTTACATATACCTGCATTATCAATTTGCACAAAACTTTTCTTTAAAAACAATTTCACAGAATACAAGTAATTTAAGTAACACAGCAGGATCAGCATTCTTCAAAAATATAAAAAGAATTGTCTTTAGCTTCCAAAAATCACACCTCTATCTACAAATTAGCCATTATTAGGATGGGTGACATAGCATACTGCGCTACCAATGTTGAAAATTCTGCAAGAACTGAATGTTATAAAACAGGTTAATCTAAGCGAACTCAACAACATTCTTAAAAATCATTATCCACAACATCTTGAAAAACGCACACAAAGTATCTATGCCAAGGAGAAAAGAAATTCCACACAAGACCAAAAAATGAATATTCCAGCAACATGCCTCAAGAAAAAAGTGTTAGAAGTAGTTATTCATACAAGAATTTACTTTTGGATACCTGGCCAGATTATAATGCCATACTGAAAATGAAAAATAAATATCTAGCCATAGGAAAGTATCACATCATTAAGATATATTAAAAAGTGTAAGATCAAAAGGTTACCTGTTTGCAACTGTATTAAGCTCAGTACCTGTAATACTAACACTTTCACTATGTTCCTAATTGCTACCATCAAATCCACAAGGTAAATGTAATAAGAGGTATTCTCCCCCTTTAGTTTCTAAATGTCTTAAAATACTTACCACTATAGTAGGAAAGGCTGAATAGGCATTTGTCAATTTTGCCTTAAAAAATAGTCTACTATCCATTATTTGTATTTTGCTAAGACCTGAGGTGTAGAGAGTATGAGCACACTACTATTGCTCTAAAGTTTTTTGGTTTTTTTTTTTTTTTTTTTTTTTTTTTTTTGCTTTTTAGGGCCACACCTGCAGCATATGGAAGTTCCCAGGCTAGGGGTCGAATCGGAGCTACAGCTGCTGGCCTACTCCAGAGCCACAGCAACACCAGATCCAAGCTGCGTCTGTGACCTACACCACAGCTCAGGGCAACACTGGATCCTTAACCCACTGAGCAATGCCAGGGATGGAACCCGCAACCTCATGGTTCCGAGTTAGATTTGTTTCCACTGAGCAAAGACAGAACACCTACTGCTCTAAAGTTTTAATTAGGAGTTCCCATTGTGGCGCAGTGGAAACAAACCATCCAGTACCCATAAAGATGTGGGTTTGATCCCTGGCCTCATTCAGTGGGTCAGGGATCTAGCATTGCTGTGGCTGTGGCGTAGTTTGGCAGCTGTAGCTTCAATTCAACCCCAAGCCTGGAAACTTCCATATTCTTCAGGTGCAGCCCCAAAAAAGCAAAAAAAGCAAAAAAAAAAAAAGAAGAAAATAAAGTTTTAATTAAAAAAAGTTCATATGTTAAACTGATGCCTGAAAGATCCATCATTATTCAAACACAAACACAATTTTCTAACTAAATACAATATCTAAATATGTGCCACATAACACAAAGAGGCTTCTTTTTTTTTATTTATGGGAAAACCCATGAAAATTATTCTACTAAAGAATTTAGGGGGGGCAGGATCAAGATGGCAGAGTAGGAAGACCCTGAACTCACCCCCTCCCCTGGGCATACCAAAAAGACAACTCCTTACAGAGCAGCTATCTATGAGAACCACCTAAAGACTAGCAGAAGAGATTTTCCACAACTAAAGACATATATAAGAGCCACAATGAGCCAAGTAGAAGAGGTAGAGATATGGCCTACTCAAGACCCACATGCTCAAGCTAGCAACCCACAAACGGGGGGGTGGCATTTACAACTGTAGGGGTCTTTCTCAAGGAGCAGCGGGTCCAAGCCCCATGTAGGGTTTCCCGGCTTGGGAGGCCTGCCCCAGGAAGATGGGCCCCCAAAAACACCTGGCTTTGAAGGCCAGCAAGGTTTACATTTGGAGAGAAGGAAGAATCCAGAAAACAGAGCCCTCCCGCCCCTGGAGGGGCAATCACAAAGCCCCAGTGCAGATCAGTAATTTCAAAGGCCCCTGAGTGAGACCCACTTGCAGATCTTGGAGAACAATCCAGAGAGGCAGGGGGCAGTTGGGACTCCTCTTGGGGTTGGGGATCTCGTTGCACCATGCTGACATGAATGCTGTCAAGCATTTTTTTTTTTTTCTTTAGAGCCACATCTGTGGCTTATGGAAGTTCCTGGGCTAGGGTTCAAATCGGAGCTGCTGGCCTACATCACAGCCACAGCATCACAGGATCTGAGCTGCATCTGTGACGTATAGCACAGCTCACACCAATACCAGATCCTTAACCGACTGAGCAAGGCCAAGAATTAAACCCACATCCTCATGGATACTAGTCAGGTTCTTAACTCACTGAGCCATAATAGGAACTCCAACGAGCACCATTTTGGAATTCTCCCTCACACCTACTAACTCTGGGGACCTGCCCTACCACCACAGCAACCACATGGGGCTGGCCTGGGGGCCCACAGTAGCTGCCCCCCCACCCCACAGCAAAAGAACAGCCCACATAGGAGCAGCCCTAGAGCATATAGCTCCAGTGACTAGAGAGGAGTACACTGCTGGACCCCATAGAATGTCTCCCACATCAGACCACTTCTCCAAGACTAGAAGCCATGACAGACCTACCAAATACACAGAAATAAACAGGGAATTAGGCAAAATGAGGAGACGGGAATACGTTCCAACTGAAAGAACAAGACAAAATCTCAGAAAAAGAACTAAGTAAAAAAGAGAAGTCATGCACCGAGTAAAGAATTCAAGGTAATGATCATGAACATGCTTGCGAAACTCAGAAGAATGGATGAACACGGGAAGGATTTCAACAGAGTTAAAAAACAAAACAAAACAAAACAACAGTAAAAATGAACCAGTCAGAGCCAAAGAATACAATAACTAAAAGAAAAAAACATTAGAAGGAGTAGATTAGATGGTACAGAAGATTACAGTAGATTAGAAGATATGGAAGAATGGATCAGTAATCTAGAAGACAGACAGTAAAAATCACCCAAGATATACACAAATGTTACATCCAGTAAGAGATTAATATCTAACATATATTAAGAACTCATGCAGGAGTTCCCGTCGTGGCGCAGTGGTTAACGAATCTGACTAGGAACCATGAGGTTGCAGGTTTGGTCCCTGGCCTTGCTCAGGGGGTTAAGGATCCGGTGTTGCCATGAGCTGTGTTGTAGGTTGCAGATGCGGCTTGGATCCTGCGTTGCTGTGGCTCTGGCATAGGCTGGTGGTTACGGCTCCGATTAGACCCCTAGCCTGGGAACCCCCATAAATGCCGCAGGAGCAGCCCAAGAAACGGCAAAAAGACAAAAAAAAAAAAAAGAACTCATGCAACTCAATATCAAAAAACAAGCGAATTTTAAAAATGGATTCAGAGGACCTGAAGAGGCTTTTTTTCCCAGAAAACACATACAAATGGCACAGGCACATGAAAAGATACCCAACATCATTCGTTATCAGGGAAATGCAAATCAAAACCAAAGTGAGATAGCACCTCACATCTTTCAGAATGGCTATCATCAAAAATACAACAAATTAACAAGTGTTGGGGAGAATGTGGAAAAATGGAACCCTCTTGCACTGTTAGTAAGATTGTAAATTGGTACAGTCACTATGGAAAATAGTATGGAGGGTCCTCAAAAAATTAAAAATAGAACTACCACATGATTCAGCAATTTCACTTCTGGGTACATACCTGAAGAAGACAAAAACACTAATTCGAAATGATATATGCACTCCTCTGTTCAGTACAACATTATTTACAACAGCCAAGATAGGGAAGCAACCCAAGTGCCCACTGATAGATAAATGGACAAAGAAGATAAGGTATACATGTGTGTATATATGTAATATATATGATTATATATGTATATATGTAATTTAAATGATTATACACGTACAGGATGGAGTATTATTCATAACAAAGGATTAAATCTTGCCATTTGGAACACAGATGGATCTAGAGTATCATGCTAAGTGAATTAAGTCAGAGAAAGACAAATACCATATGATCTCATTTACATGTGGAATCTAAAAAACAAAACAAAACAAACAAAATGAAACTGACTCAGATATAGAGAACAAACAAGGGGTTATCATAGGTGAGCAGGGTGGGAAGTTGGGCAAAATAGGTAAAGGGGATTAAGAGGTATAAACTTCCAGTTATAAAAGAAATAAATCACAGGGCTGTGATCTACAGCATAGGGAATATGGTAAATAACACTGTAATACATTTGTGTGGGGACAGATGGTTACTAGACTTGCTGTGGTGATCATCTGGTAATGCATTTAAATGTCAAATCATTGTGTTGTTTACCTGAAACTAATACATTATATGTCGAACATATTTCAATAAAAAGGAAATCAAAAATCAACAAAACTTTAACAAAACATACACATTAACAATCAAAATGACAGAAAACTGTCATAAAGATATCCTTTCAAAATGGTTGTTGAAACTTTACTTTCCCTGTTAGCAAGTTATTCCTTTACTTAAACTTCAAATATTGCAGAAAAGTTGATAGAATAACACCACGAATACCTCATCTAGAATCAACATTTGTGAGCATTTTGCTGCAAATGCTCTGCCACCTCCTGCCTCACTTCTGCCTCTCTCCACTCCTACCGGCCTAACTACCCATCAGATAATTTACTTCTGACAAATCCACCCAGAATCAAATACACTAATACTTCTAAAGAAAGACAGAGGACATTAAGTCACATAAATACTATAAATAATTCTTATATAAAGACAGTTCAAGTTTTGCCCCCAAACAGGTTCAGGTTTGGTCTCAAACGAGATTTTTTTTTTTTTAATGCTTTGGTTTTCAAAGTTTGGAATTTAAAAAATGTAGGTAAAGGCTGTTGGGCTGTAGTATTATCCCCACGTTACAGAGGAGGAAATGGAAGCACTTTATTCGAGGCTAAAACGAGTGGCAAAACCAGTAAGTGAAAATAGTCAATCTACTCCAGAGGCCATACTTTTTTTGGAGGGAGGTGCAGCCTCAGCTATGTGGAAGTTCCTATGCCAGGGATCAAACCCACCCCACAGCTGTAATCAGAGCCATAGCAGTGACAATGTCAGATCCTTAACCTCCTGAGTCACCAGGGAACTCCTCGAGCCCATACTTCTAACCACTGCTCCAGAAAGCCTCCATCCAACAGGAACTCCTGGGGACATTCTTTATTTTTATCCAGAAACTGGACTCTCACCCCTAATTCCATTGCTACCCTCCTAATCTGAGCCACCATTGTATCTCCCTGGTTTGACTGCAATAGCTTGCTACCCAGGCTACCTGGTTCTCTGGTTCTCCTACCCATTTTAAAAAATAATAGAAGCCAAGGCTCTTTAAAATAACCTACAAGAAGCCATAGGTCCTGGACCTTTTTCTCTTACACCTGTGCCCTCATCTATTACTCTCCCCACTCTCACTCCACCCTTCTCCTGCTACTTACTCCTGGTCTCCGGGTGTGTTCACTTAAGGCCTTGGCACTGACTGTCCCTCCTGCCTGGTACATGTTTCCCTTTGTATCTACACAGCTCCACCTCACCTCTCCCACCCCAATAGCATCTTCCAATGAAACCTACAATGTCTACTCTATGTGAAATTGCCACTGCCCCTCCCCAAGAGCAACTGACACTTCCTGTCCCCCTTTTCTGGTCAACTCTTTCTTTCTAACACTTACTGCCTCCCAACATTCTAGACAGTTATTTTTTTATTTTCCTGTCTCTTCTGCTTTTAGATTTACATATACACAGATGTATTCCAAGCCCTTAGACAACCATTTAGTACATGATAAGTGCTCAAAAAATAATTGACGCTATTGAGACTTGTATGTCAACTTCAACCCAAATACTTTGAGCTAAGTTCTTCTACATTTCTTATAGAGGTTAGCACTTCTCGGTATCTCTTAGAATTTGAATTTCAATAAATATGCTTAAACTACATTTTAAAACAGACACATTTTACATACTAATGCTTTTATTAAGATTCTTTACGTAGGAATATATTTTATAGACACAGAAAGTTGTTTACGAAGTCACTCAGAGAAATAGCATGGTAGGGAATAGGTTACATAGTATGATCCCTTCAATAAGGAAAAGAGCATGTATTTGAATGTATCAGAGTTTGGGGTATGATGACACTTGGCATTTTAAAAATATTTCTTCCTTCTATATATTTGCTTTTCCTCATTTTTCCAATAATGAATATGTATCATTTGTATGATTTTAAAAAGAATATACTTATATACCCCCCAAAAGAATGATTCAGCATAATACAATTATCAGCTAAGTTCTAACTCTTGTTTTTCTATTTAAAAAAAAAAGTATTCACTGCTAACACTGTTAACACAACATAGATATGTGCTACTAGTGTAATTTATTAGACCATCTACAGATATTTATCTAATTCTTCTCTTTCTACACAGGTCATGTGTCTAATTCTGTTCTTTACACAAAATGCAATGTGGCACAAATGTGCTAAATATTATCTCTACATCAATATATTTTGTGAAATCTACATATTTAATCTAACTTTCAGCAGTTACTTCTAAAATACTCCTTTCAATGACAGTACTTTCAATAGGCATTTATATTTGCGATATAAACATTTCTTTCATCTTTAAATTCAGAACTATAAGTGACGCAAATATATTCAGCTCAAGCTCTTGTCACAACTGTTGTTAAAGCATTAATGCTTATTTATTTCAATTATTTCTTGCAGCAAAAGTAGTTAAAAGCTAAAGTTTTAGAAAAACTGTACTTTATATTTTATACATCTTTAAAGGTGATTACAATTTCATTTGAAGGAATTCAACAAAAAAGCCAGTTTAATGCCAACTCTGAATTTAGGAAATAATATATTCCTTATTTTCAGGAAAATTTGAATTCTTCATTTTAACTTGTAAAATGTACACAAGAGAGTGGTAATTACCATCTCAAAGAAAGCTTAATTATGACCAATTACCTTCTTTACCAAAAAAAAGTTCACTTATTGACTGTAAGAAGAAACATAAATTGGTTTATAAAAAAAAACACATTCCCATGATCTTAAATCTCTAAAGAAAATGCTACATTTTAAAATGCTATATATTATTTAGATTACATGTTCTTTCAAATGAAGTTTGCTTTATATTTTTCTAAACTTCAATTCCATTCAATAATTTTTTTTAATTTGCAAAAACTTTACCAAAAAAAGAAAAGGACATAAGTTATAGTTAAAATAAAAGTTTACATACCTTGGCTTCCGAAATGCTAAACTGTATTGCTGGCAAGCCAGACCCACAGTGGGGGTATAAACGATAGGCATGAATTTCTCAATGTCAGACATTAGCACTTTATAAAAGAGCTTTTCATTTCTATCTTGAAGGTCCATTAAGAGAAGATACCTGTGGAAATTGGACATAATTAGATCTAAATTCCAACAACTTCATAAAATAGCTGTTTAGAAAGCTAGCTAAACATTTTTCAAGTATACAGTAATTTTGAGGTCACAGAGAAAACTTCTGATCAAAAAAGACTTTAGAAATATTCCTAACATTTCAAAGGATGAAGATTCATAAACCTGAGCTAGGGTCATTCAAACATAAAATCAGTGATGAAATAGCAGACTTTTATATAATATTTGAAAGGACCTTAGCCCTATTTTATTTTCTTTTTTATTGTCGCACCTGCGACATATGGAAGTTCCCAGGCTAGAGGTCAAATCGGAGCCACATCTGCGACGTGGGCCGCAGCTTGTGGTAACACTGGATTCTTAACCCACTGAGTGAGGCCAGGGATTGAACTGTCTCCTTGTCTTCACAGATACAACGTCAGGCTCCTAACCTGCTGAGCCACAACGGGAACTCTGTTGGCCCTATTTTAAAATGAAAGACAAATGGAGATACCACTGTAGAAATAGTTCAATTTAAAAACTAAGTAAATAGACGTCGTCCTTTCACTTGCAATGACAAGCAGAAAATGAGTAATATAGCACTGACCCTAAAAATCACTAAGGTGAGCAAGCTCAAGGGACTTTCCTTATTATTTACATCAAATGGCCTTTTTCTTTCTAGAGGCATTCCTGCCCCAGAACTACCTTCCTAAATATCAACCTTATCATGTTACTTGTAACCTTCAATGGTCTACAGAGTAAAACTCAAACCGTTTGTTACAACTTAAAAGATTCTTGAAAAACTATCCATAATAGTCTTACCAGCCTTTTTGGATTGAATCTCATTCCCTTGAACAAGTGAAAATGCACAAAATGTGGAGTCAGAGATACAAGGATTCTAATGCATGGCAAATAGATGACTTATTCCAATCCAAGATTTAACAATTAGGAAGAAGAAGATGACTTTTAGGCATGCTACCATTGATTTAGCCTTTGGAAGTCATCATCGCCAAATCAATGATCAATTTTCAGACCTTATCTTAGTTTACTGGAGCTCCATAGATTCAATTTACCTAGCTTCCAGGCCATCACATTCTCTTGGTTTTCCTATTTTTCTGATCATTCCTGCTCTGCTTCTTTGCTGTTTTTTTTTTTTTTCCTTTTCACTGGAAGCTAACACTCATCTTCAGTACATCAGGAGATCATGTTGGCATTGCTTCAAGATATATCCAAATCTAAACACCTTCACTACTGCCATCCTGGATCTAAATCATCATCATCTCTTCCCTGTAAGCATCTCTTATGAAACCCTCTTCCAGTTTACGTTCTGTTCTCAACACTGCAGCAAACCTTCTGGAAATATAGCTCAGATAATGTTGACCTTTGGTTCAAAACCCTGAACAGCTCCCTCTTTCACTAGGAGCAACAACAAAAATCCTTCAGGGACCTTCACAGTCTATCCTCCATGACCTCACTAACTTCCTCCCATGACGTACCCACTGCTCTTCCCCCAGCTCATTCTCTTCCAGACACACATCTCCTGGCTGGTCCTGAACAAACCACTTCCTCAGATTTCCTCATGCATAACCACCTCACTACCTTGCATTACTCACTCACAACCTGCCTTCTGAATGAAGTCCAGCCTGACCATGGCATTAAATAAAGCCAAGTGGAGTTTCCATCATGGCCCAGTGGTTAACAAACTTGACTAGTATTGATGAGGACACAGGTTTGATCCCTGGCCTCACTCAGTGGATTAAGGATCTGGTGTTGCTGTGAGCTGTGTGGAACCTGTGTTGCTATGGCACTGGTGTAGGCCAGCGGCTACAGCTCTGATTCGATCCCTAGCCTGGAAACCACCATATGCCGCGGGTATGGCCCTAAAAAACAAAAACAAAAACAAACAAACAAAAAGAGCCAGTGACCCTACTGACACTCCAGCATTTTCAGTCCCTCTTACCCTACTCTACCTTTTCTTTATTAAATTAGCACTTCTCACTTTCTAACATATTAAATAACTTACTTATTATTTTCCTATTTACTACTTTAAAAAATAAGTTTAGGACTAGGAATTTGGGGTTGGTAGATGCAAACTATTACATTTAGAATGTATAAGCAATGAGGTCCTACTGTATAGCACAGGGAACTCTATTCAATCTCTTGGGATAGACCATGATGGAAGATAAGAAAGGGAATGTATATGACTGGGTCACTACACTGTACAGCAGAAATTGACACAACACTGTAAATTAACTATACTTTAATAAAAAATTTAAGTAAGTTTAAAAAATAATTTACATAAGTTCTGTGGGGACAGAGATCATTGTCTGCAATCCTAATATCTAAAAGAGCCCCAACACTGAGTTGATGCTCGGTAAATATCCGAGGGACAGTCTGTGACCAAAACATGAAAGTCACAAGCTCTGAGGAGGCAGCTGATAAAATGGCCCAACAAAAGAATATAAAGTAAAAATGGAAGAGGCTGAAAGAAGGACCTAAGAAACAAGTGAAAGGGATGGTGGAAAGAAAGGTTTTAAGAAAAAAATCAATATATATGTTGAACAAACGGCGTCAGCTCTTTCCCCAGCTTCCCTGCCATCAGCTGTGGGCTCATACAGGAAGTGGCCATGGCAGGCATGGAGGTCGCCTGTGGACTTGGCAGCATGGAGTTCACTCACTCACCAAGGCTGACCTGGCCATAGGCATTGCTACATGGCTGAGAGTCCCAGCTGCGGACAGCAAGACCAACACTGAGCCCCTGATATGCTACCATCCCCCAGAGTGGTCAGCAAGCTACCTGGTGCAGGTTGATTACACCAGACTGCTCTGTTGTGAAAGGAACAGCATTTGTTCTTACTGGAAAAGACACTCCGTATGAAGATTTGCCTTCCCTGAACACAATGCTTCTGCCAAAACTACCTCCATGGACTTACAAAATGCCTTATCCACTAGTAGCCCACCCAGCAGTACTTCTGGGGAAGGAACTCACTTCAGAGCAGATGAAGTGAGGCAAAGAGCCCATGCTTATGGAATTCCTGGTCTTACCACATTCCCCCCCAGCCTGAAGCAGCTGGCCTAACACAATGGTAGCATGGTCTTCTGAAGACTCGGTTATGGCACCAGCTAGGTGGCAACACTTTGCAAAGCTGGGGCAAGGTTCTCCTGGACATTACATATGCTCAAATCAGTGTCTAATATGTGGTTGTATCTCCCTCTTAGGATTCAGAGGTCCAAGAATCAAAGGGGGGCGGATAAAATTAGCACTAACAAAATTCCTGCTTCCTGTCCCTGTGACCTTATGCTCTGCTATCCTAGAAATGTTCATTGCAAAGGGAGGAATGTTTCCATCAGGAGACACTGGTTCCATTGAACTAGAAGTTGGGACTACCCCTTATCACTTTGGGCACCATGTGCCTCTGAATTAACAGACAAGGAAGGCAGTGACTGTGCTGGCCTGGGTGACCGATCCTGACCCCATGGGGAAAATGGACTTCTACTCCAGAACGGAGTTAAGGAAGACAATGCCTGGAACAAAGGCGATCCCTTAGGGGGACTCTGTGATTAAAGTCAATGGGAAACTACAACAATTCAGACAGGACTAGGAAGGGACCTTCAGAATTAAATATTTGGATCACTCTACCAGGTAAAGAAGCATGACTGGCTGAGGTCCTTGCCGAAGGCAAAGGAAACATGAAATGGGTGAGGACTATAATTATCATGAGTATTTCTTCCTTATTTTCTTACTAATACGCCTGTGTATATATAAACACATTTGTAATATAAATGCAAATATATATATAAAAACAAATATAATTTTTCCCTCTCTTATCCCTTTACCATGTAACATAAGACGTACTGACTTTATATCACAGTATTTAAATGCAACTGACCCCTGAACAACGTGGGGGTTAGGCATGCCAACCACCATGCAGTTAAATATACACATATGGAAGTTCCTGTGTAGTATAGCGGGTTAAGGATCCAGCATTGCCACAAGTGCAGCACGGACTCAATCCCTAGCCTAGGAACTTCCACATGCTGTGCCACTATCCCAAATTAATTAATTAATTAATTAATTAATTTTAATAATTAAAAAAGTAATAGTGAGAATAATTTTTTTAAAATCTGCATTATAGAGAGTTCCCGTTATGGCTCAGCAGGTTAAGAACCTGACTAGTGTCCATGAGGATCTAGGTTCAATCCTAGGCTTTGCTCAGTGGGTTAAAGATCTGGCATTGCCACAAGCTGCAGTTTAGGTCGAGGATGCAGCTCAGATCTGGCATTGCTATGGCTGTGGCATAGGCCAGCAGCTGCAGCTCCGATTCAACCTCTAGCCCAGGAACTTTCATATGCTGAAGGTACAGCTCTGAAAAGATCAAAAAAAAAAAAAATCCTCTTATAACCTTACAGCTGGCCCTCTATTTCTGCAGTTCTGCACTCAAGGATTCAACCAACTGCGGATTCAGTAGTACTGTGGAATGTATTTATCGCAAAAAAAAATCCACTTAAAAGTCAACACACACAGTTCAAACCCATGTTGTTTAAGGGTTAACTGTTGGTTAATTTTACATCATAGCATTAAAGTGAAGAATATCAAAGAGAAAGGTGAATGCCATTCAAGGGCTTTACATTCTCTCCTGGGGAAAGGGTTAGTGTGTTTTCCATTGTACCTGGGATAGTTCTATCATGTTAAGCAGAAGTAGAACCTTTTTACTGTCGTTATTCAGAGATTAAGTCTGATTTATGGAGATGTGCCTGGGGGGTCAAGATGGAAAGGAGTGTTTAATGTTGTATGACAACTTGGCTGGGACACAGCACCCAGATATCTGGTCCACTTTTTTGGATGTTTCTGTGAAGGTGGTTTTGGATGAAGTTAACCTTTAAATTGATGTACTTTGAACAAAGAAGATTACCATCCATAATGTGGGTGAGCCTTATCTAATCAACTGAAAACCTTCAAAGATCAAAGACCGGCCTTCCCACCAACCACTCAGCAAAAATAGAATTCTGCCAGCATACAGCTTCAGGACTCGAACTGCAGCTCTTCCCTGGGTACCCAGCTTGTCAGTCCACCTGCAGATCTAGGACTTACCAAGCCTCCATAATCATGTGAGCCAATTCTTTAAAATCAATCAAAAAATAAACTCCCTCCCTCCCCTTCCTGCTCTCCTCTCTCCACCCTCTCCCTGTCATTAAGTGTTATGTACACACACACACACACACATGCACACACGCACACATACACACACACCTTGCTGGCTCGATTTCTCTGGCAAACCCTAATATACAGACTTGCTAGGTACTGGGTTAGTTATCTCTTCTAACCCTGGCAACAGTATTTTCAAATAACTATTAGTCTCTTAAAGCTACAAGTGAAAAAACTGAGGCTTAGGGAGGTTTAACTCCATAACACAAAAAGGCAGAGTGAAAAGCAGAGGGCAAGGCACAGACAGTGGTCATGCCAGTGCTTGCAGCGTTTTGCTCAAGATCCCACTGCTAGTGAGACGCAGCCAGAATTTCAACTTGGGGCTAGCTAATTCCAAAGATAGGAAACAATGCTACCTTTATCTCTGCACAAACGGGGAAACTGGATTCTAAACAATGTAAGTGCCCTAAATTCACCACAGTATTGGAACCATGCTTGAAAGCTGAAAAAGCACACTTTCACCTACAAGTCACTGAACGTCTGACTCAAAGCCTCTTTAACCTAGTTTAGGACGGTGTTTCCTGGTACTCCTGGTAGTTCACCTTTACAGCAAAAACTATATCACAAGAGAAAAGGAGTCTCTCTGAGGCCAGAGTTTAGAAAATTTTATTTTATTCAGATGTTCCTATAGAGGGTAACTTTAAAAAAAAAATCCTTGTATTTATAGGCAAATCCTCTTCAAAGTTGATTACTCTTTTTAAAGCCACTTAATGTTTAAGCTTTGTCATCTAATAAAAAAAATGTCAACTAGATAACTGCTTAAGAGAAATATATAAAAAACACCTTCAGGGATGTGTTACCTGTCAAAATCAGAGTTCAGACGCTCAAAATTTTTAATTACTCTAAGGACCTGGATGTCCTGACTGATGAAGCAAGGTGGTAACAATCCATGAATGTTCAACTGCTGCCTCTCTTCCAGGGTGAAAGCCAAGTCCTGCAGAGAAAAGGAAAATTCAATAATTCAAGGGGGAGAAAAGAAAAAAATGCATATGTATACACTGGTAAAAATCCAACAAGTTTATGTAACTAAAGATCAGAAGATCTGACGTCATGGTATATGATTGAGTAAATCTTGTAACCTCTCCAGACCTCAGTTTCCTCATTATCTTTTCTATTCTATTTTACTCTACTCTACTCTATTCTATTTTTTGGCCACACTTACAGTTCCTGGGCTGGGGGTGGGGGGATTGAATCCGAGCTGCAGCTGTAACCTGCACCACAACTGCAGCAATGCCAGATCTTTAACCCACTGCACTGGGCCGGGGATAGAACCTGCTCTGCCACAAAGACACAAGCCCCCACAGCTGGATCCTTAGCCCACTGCTCCACAGTGGGAATGCCTCCATTTCCTCATCTTTAAATGTTAGGATGCTACAATAATTTCAGATCTGTGTCACTCAGATATTGTTAGGATAAACTCAGATTTATCTATCTAGGAGGAAATTATCTGAAGACATGAAAATGAAAGAAAATAGAACTATCATCATTAGTATCCTTACATAGAAAATTAACCAGTTATTATAAGAGAGTTTAAAATTATGAATGTGAGTAGGTCACCTATGACCTCCTGTGTTTCTAGGTATAAAATAAATCAGGAAATGCCTTATTCTATGATTCCGAGGTTTCCTTTTCCAACACTTCTCTGCCAAGCCTATCTCCTGCTACTCTTATATACTCCTGATTACACAAAACTTCTCCACTGACTGGCACACTACACCCCTTTATTCTTCCACAATGCCATGGCCAAGGATGTCTTTCTTCCCTGCTTCTCTCCTTTCACGTCTTACCTCTAATGCTCCCTCCTCTCTAAAGCCTTTCCAGACATGCCCAGTAAGCCCATGAGAGCCTTATTGTTATTATTATTTTATCTTTTTAGGGCTGCACCAGTGGCATATAGAAGTTCCTGGGTCAGGGGTTGAATCAGAGCTATAGCTGCCGGCCTACACCATGGCCATAGCAATATGGGATCTAAGCCACATCTATGACCTACGCCACAGCTTAATGCCGGATCCTTAACCCACTGAGCAAGACCAGGGATTGAACTCAAGTCCTCACAGATACTAGTCGGGTTTGTTACTGTTGAGCCATGATAGGAACTCCTGTTATTATGTGTTGATTGCACCCACAGCATGTGGAAGTTCCAGGGCCAGGAATCAAAGCTGCAACACAGCAGTGACCCAAGCCACAGTAGTGACAATACTGGATCCTTAACCCACTGAGCCACCAGGGAACTTCAAGAGCCTTATTATTATACCTACATTATCTGTTTACAGGAATACTGATTATATGAAACAATTTATATTACAAACTATGAGACTCAAAACAAGCAAAAAAAAAAAAGAACTGATATATATATATATATATATATATATATATATATATATATATATAGTCTTTTTAGGGTGGAACCTGGGGCATATGGAGGTTCCCAGGCTAGGGGTTAAATCAGAGCTATAGCCACTGGCCTATACCACAGACACAACAACACCAGATCCAAGCCCCGTCTGTGACCTACACCACAGCTTACAGCAATGCCGGATCCTTAACCCACTGAGCGACACCAGGCATGGAACCTGCATCCTCACTGATGCTAGTCAGATTTGTTTCCACTGAGCCAAGATAGGAACTCCCATACTGGGATGTAATATGTGGGGAAGGGGAAGTAATAGGAATGAAACTCCAGTAGCCATTAATCTGGAAGACTTTGACTACACCGACTGCTAAGAGGCATCTTTGACTAACTGACTGCTTTGGATCTGGTACCAACAAGATGATGGGCAGGTTGGAGCCCTGCGCTATCAGTACAGCTGGTGCCCATTTCCACTAGCAGCCATTCCCATCACTGCCAAAGCTCCCACTGTGATGTGCTTCCCTGGAGATCTAAGACTCGTGGGCAGCAGCTGGATGGTCCCTTTCTGAGTGGATAATCCAGTGTGTTCAGCTGTGCCTGGTGCCATTACCCCTCCTGTAGGCCTGGAGAAGAGCAGACCAGTGCAGCCTTTCTGTCCTCTGCTTGGGGTTCTAGCCTGTACCAGGAGACACTGCTGTATGCCATTTTTTTTTTTTTTTTAATTTGTGGTTTGTGCTCCACGACCAGAACGCAAACTCCATGAGGCCAGGGAATTTTGTCTGGTTTTTTTTCACTGCTCTATCCCTTATGCTTGGAACAGAACGGTAACCAATGGAACTCAGAACTTAGTAATTTGCTATGTAAACAAAAGAGAAAGCTTTAACTGTTTTAGAGACTTTCATTAAAACACACTGAAATTTCTGCTTGAGAAACTGAGTAGCATATTAATCCTGGTAAAATTTCACTGAAAATTTAAAGTAACCAGAAAGGGATATTTTTGTGAAAAAGTAATCTACAAACTGGAAAGCATACTTCACATACAACTTTTTATAAAGATATAAAATAAAATGTCATGAAATAACTCCTAGAAATTAAACAGAATTATGTACAGATATTTGAAAAAACTCAATAGACTTTTCTCTAACTTGAAATGAAAAATTAAAAATGGGGAAAAAAATGAATGGATAAAGAAGACATGATACACACACACACATGCACACACACACACAATGGAATAAAAAAGAATGGAATGTCCCTTACAGCAATATGGATGGACCTAGAGATCATCATACTAAGTGAAGCAAGTCAGAAAGAGAAAGACGAACACCATATGGTATCACTTATATATGGAATTTAAAATACAATACAAATCAATTTATCTACAATACAGAAACAGACTCACAGACATAGAGAACAGAATTGTGGTTGCCAAGAGGGAAGGGTTTGGGAAAGGGATGGACTGGGAGGTTGAGATTAGGAGATGTAAGCTATTATACATAGGATGGATAAACAGCAAGATCCTACCATATAGCACAGGGAACTATATTCAATAATCTGTGATAAACCATATGGAAAAGAGCATGAAAAAGAATGCAATATATAGGAATAACTGAATAATTTTTGCTATACAGTAGAAATTAACCCAACACTGTAAATCAACTATACTTTAATCAAGTACATTTTTTAAATTTTAAAAATATGAAAAAAGCTAGGCTGTAGTTAAAGTCTCAGAAACATATGAATAGGTATGAAAAAATGACAAACTTCTAAATGTTATGTCCTTGAAAATCTGCCTGCATAAATAATAATCAAAATATTGATATTTTGAGAATAAGGCTTGTTCTTAGAAATATGAACATATGCTTGTTCTTTCACTTAATAATGGTACTAACTCATCTGCTGATGTCATTAGCCAGTCTTTTTACGTGAATTAGTCTGGTCTGAAACTAGTTTCTCAGTTTAACAGGTCCTCCATATCTTATGGCACATGAATGATAATGCCAGTTGGATACCTCTTGATATTCTTGATATTCTGGACTCCCATACACTGTTAGCAAAATTTTCAAAGACACCCTAAAATGCCAATTCAACTCTAAAAAAAAAAAACCAACAAAGCAGAAAAACACTGGGGCTTAGAAATCCAGGCAACTGGGAGGAGTTAAAGAGTTAAAGTCCTATGGTTGGGTTCATATTCTATCACTACCATTTACCAATCTTTTAAGAAATCAATGAATAAGTAAACTGAAATCTTAAAATCCCTGAAAAAAAATTTAAATATATGTGGCATCATTTCATTTAAGCCAGTTTTTAAGAATGATACATGAATGTGATTCCTACCAACCAGCAGCTTCCCCAAAAGCATTCACAAGAAACGAGAAGGGGAATTTTGAACAACATAATTCATCTCTGCTCTCTATTTCATTTTTTTTCATACTAACAGAGACATATTAATAGAGAGATACTTTGTAGAAATTTATAAACAAGTCAGTTCCATGTGAAACTTGACAGTGACGCACTAGCTTAATACTTTCTCTTTATTAAAGGTTGAGATAACATATAACTGTTTCAAAGAATTTTTACCTTCAGATTCTCCCACAGGGTCTGTCCAACAAAGGACAGTGTAACCAAAGTATAAATGGAGGTTCTAACTTTCAAATGATTTCTCCTGAGTCCTTCATGTAATATGAGGTTTCCAACCACCTATTATTCTAATTCTCTGAAAGCGTTCTCACCCACCCTAGGTTCAGCCCTGGTTTTCTCCTCTTTTGACTTTCTTTTGCTTTCCTTACTCCTTAAAAAATCTTTTGGACTAGATCCCTAGACAGCAGAAGGGTATGCTATTTCACTGCTGAGGGCAGCAAACAGGGCAACTATTCTTTTGGACTCTACTAATTAATCTATGTATGTCTTCTTGAGAAAACTGAGACTCTCAAGCAGCAAAGAAAAAATTCCTGGCAAAACAAGAGACCTATATTAGAAACTAGGCCTGCACAGAGCAAACATAACCGAGAAAGAAACTTTGTCCTGAGTAGTTTCTTAGAAATGATAGCCGTAAGAACAGAACAAATAGGATCTATATTCCACACTAACCATCTTGAATATTTCCAATGACCCTTAGTCTGCTTTCTTTTTTCCCTAAATAATGACTAAAAAGAATCCAGCTGGATGGCAAAAAGGTAAACATTATCTATATCACAAAAATCTCTAAGACAGTAAATTCATTATGATAACAGAATTCATCGATTTTTTTTTTGTCTTTTTTAGGGCTGCACCCGTGGTATGTAGAGGTTCTCAAGGTAGGGCTCAAATTGGAGCTATAGCTGCGGGCCTACACCACAGCCACAGCAACATGGGATCTGAGCCACATCTTCCATCTATACCACAGTTCACAGCAACTCCGGATCCTTAACCCACTGAGCGAGGCCAGGGATCAAACCTGCGTTCTTATGGCTTCTCATTTCTGCTAAGCCATGACAGGAACTCCGAATTCATTGATTTTAATGTTTGAAGCCATAATTCACATTAAAAGGTGTCTGTATGTCCAGAATAATACCTACCACTTTGTAGGCAATTGACAAAAAAAGTGTTGGATGAACACATTAATCATTAATAAATCATTAATTAATGCTTTGCTATAACTACACGATTGCTGTTATGTGTTTTGGAGTAGACAAAGCAGAAAAGTGAAGAAGGAAGGTTTAAAAAAGCAAAAGAAAGGAGAAAGTAATAATCGCAAAAAACTTGAAACAACTAAGCCACATTGGTTTGTAAGAATATTACTCAAAGGGAGTTCCCTAGTGATGCAGTGGATTAAGGATCTGGTATTGTCACTGCTTTGGTGCAGGGTTCAATCCCTGGCCTGGGAACTTTTGCATGCCATGGGTATAGCCAAAAAAAAGAAGAAATTTACTCAATAGTAAAAAGAAATAAACTACTGAAACAAGAAACAGAGATGAACCTCAAATGCAGTATGTAACAAAAGAGGCCAGCCTCAAAAGTCTTCGCACTGAAATGATTTCATTTATTTGACTTTTTGGAAAAGGCAAAATTACAAGGATTGAAAAAGTCAGTAGTTCTTAGGGCCTGGGGAGTGGAGAGAAGAGATGAATACAAAGGGGCAGCACAAAGGAACTTTTTTCGAGGTGATGGAACTTTTCTTGATTGTGGTGATGGAGCAGTGAACACTTGTCAAAACTAACAGAAGTGTACACCAAAAAGAGTGAATTTCACGGTGCTAAATTTTATCAGAGTCTCTAAAAAGTCAATTCAGTAGCTAATCTGCTCCTTACTTGAAAAGATTATAACTGAGATGACCATAAGTTTGCTTAGCAAATTATCCACATATTTCACACTCCAAATTCTAAAATACCTCTTTCTAAATCCAATTTGCCTTTGAGTTCCTTACTGAATTGTTTTCACAATTTATGATCGCAAATGAACTACATACAGATTCGACAAATGTGACATTATGGATAATATGGCATATCTATCCTAAAAGGTATTCTTTCCTATCAAAAAGGTTTTAGGATTAATTTCAATAGTAATTTGGGGGAGAAACTATTTATATGGAAAGAATACAAAAGGAGGTTCCTTTGTATTTTGATGATTTATT
Source organism: Phacochoerus africanus (assembly GCF_016906955.1). Classification (NCBI taxonomy): domain Eukaryota; kingdom Metazoa; phylum Chordata; class Mammalia; order Artiodactyla; family Suidae; genus Phacochoerus; species Phacochoerus africanus. The sequence goes on along the minus strand of NC_062545.1, from coordinate 82,804,964 downwards.
ATTCTGAAATAAAGAGACCAAATTGAGTTTTAGTTTTAAATATAATAAGTTCATGAGAGTTCCCTTGGTGGCTCAGCATTTAATGAACTCGACTAGGATCCATGAGGATGCGGGTTCAATCCCTAGCCTCACTCGGTGGGTTAAGGATCCGGCATTGCCGTGAGCTGTTATGTAGGTCGCAGACATGGCTTGGATCTGGTGTTGCTATGGCTGTGGTATAGGCTGGCAGCTGTAGCTCCAATTTGACCCCTAGCCTGGGAACCTCCATATGCCACAGGTGAGGCCCTTAAAAGCAAAAATAAATAAACAAACAAATAAATACATATGTTCAAAGGTATTAACATAATGTCTGTGCATATTTCATACCTATAGAATGAAAAGTGGTACTAATTTGCCCTGGACACATTTTTTTCTCCAAATCTTCCAGAGTGCTAAAAATTGGTCTTTTATTTTTTTTCTTTCTAATTGACAACATAGATAATAACTTTTAGAATTTTCCTGGTGGCATGCAATCTCATCACTTCCAAAAACCATCAGCCAGATGGGATACAGATTTCCACGGTAAAGTTTATATCAGAAAAATAATCATATAAAATGATTATTTTGAATGCATTCAGCTATGCAACCAAATTCTCTAGTGATATTCTCCTTTAAGAAGTAGAAAAATTAATTATTTAAAAGCTAACAATATGGAGTCCTCTCTGTAGCACAGCAACTTAAGGATCTGGCATGGTTTCTGTGGCAGCATGGGTTCAATTTCCAGCCTGATGCAGTGGGTTAAGGATCTGGCATTGCCGTAGCTGTGGCTTGGATTTGGTCCCTAGCCTGGGAACTTCCATAGGCCATGGGTATGGCCTTAAATTAAAAAAAAAAAACCAATAATATATTAACAGCTTCTTTAAGAAAAAATATTTGGTTTTATTACATAGCAATTAATTTTTACTCATTTCTGATATAAAGAATTTAAATTGGTATACTTAATGATTCTAAAACTATATCTAGAATACACTTGGCCCTAGAAACACTAAAACTTATAGCCAAGTATCATAACTTTATAACACCTAAAGTTTATTTCCTCTAGGTATTATAGGATATAAGCAAGCATAACTATATTGTAGTTTAACTGATGTTTGCTTAATTTTTTTAAAGAAAGAGCAAATGTACTTTTTAAAATATCAGATGAGAGATTTAATTATTTCTTACTTAAAAGTCAGATCTTTATAAATTCCCTATAATACTGAAAATGTTAACTATCAACATCAACACTACATTTTCCAAACATAACTCAAAATCATTAATTAAGGTTTCAAACTCCTTTCAGCAAGACGCAATGCTATTCTCCCAAAGGTTTTAAAGCCAGTTTCACAAAGTCACCAAACCAGTAAAGTACCTTTTAATACTTGATTAGACTGGTAATTCTTAGTAAAGTATTGAAACTACCAATGTATCAAATGATAAAACCAAATTGAAGGTTTCCAATTGAAATGTATATAAATAATCCAAGCCAAATAGGTAACACCGGTTGCCAGAAACCATCAGCCAGATGGGATACAGATTTCCACGGTAAAGTTTATATCAGAAAAATAATCATATAAAATGATTATTTTGAATGCATTCAGCTATGCAACCAAATTCTCTAGTGATATTCTCCTTTAAGAAGTAGAAAAATTAATTATTTAAAAGCTAACAATATGGAGTCCTCTCTGTAGTATAGGCTGGCAGCTGTAGCTCCAATTTGACCCCTAGCCTGGGAACCTCCATATGCCACAGGTGAGGCCCTTAAAAGCAAAAATAAATAAACAAACAAATAAATACATATGTTCAAAGGTATTAACATAATGTCTGTGCATATTTCATACCTATAGAATGAAAAGTGGTACTAATTTACTAATAATCACATGCATATTGACACTATTGTTTTTAAAAAATAAATACTATATGTGTGACTGAGAAAAAACCCTCTAAATATGCTTATGACAGTACATAAAGTGATTACTCAGATGGTGAAGCAGAATGATCAGGGTTACAAGATAATTGTCTATTGTACCTTTGTTTGATTTGGGAACTTTTTGAGGTACAAGCAGAACCAACAGAGTATGAAAATTCAACAGCAATTCAACACACTGAGTTACCAATTAAATTACACATGAACTTGGAGTTCCCTGGTGGCCTAGCTAGTTAAGGATCCAGTGTTGTCATTCCTATGGCTCAGATGACTACTCTGGCACGAGTTCAGTTCCTGGTCCAGGAACTTCCATGTCCTGTTCTGTGGCCAAAAAAAAAAAAATTTTTACACATGAATTTATAATACCCCTTGCCTATATCTGAGTGGTAACCTCCATCAAAAAGGCATGTCCTCCTCCTTTCTGGATTAGTGAGATGTCCTCCAATGTTTTCCCACAATATCATACTTTTATTGTGGAACTTCCAATATTTCACTATTTCTGTTTAACAGCTATTTTATCCACAGGTCTAGATGCTTTTGAAGGACAGACACTATGCTATTCATATTTGTATGACAGCACCAAATCCAATGTCAGGATGGAGTAGCAACTCCATCAATTCTATGTATGTATGTATGTATGTATTTTCTAGGGCTACACCTGTGGCATATGCAAGTTTGCAAGCTAGGGGTCAAATCAAAGCTGCAGCAGTGGGTCCATCCCATAGCCACAGCAATACAGATCCAAGCTGCATCTTCAACATATGCCATAGCTTGTAGCAATACCAGATCCTTAACCCACTGAGTGAGGTCAGGGATTGAGCCCACATCCTCACAGACATTAGGTTGGGTCCTTAAACCTCTGAGCCACAATGGGAGCTCCTCCATCAATTTTAAATAAACTAATGGATAAATAAATATATGGATCCAAAATAATGTTTCAGTTTCACGTTGTTCAGTTCTACTGTGGTTCTGTTTTGAATAACTACCCCACTTAATTCAAATTCAAACTAAGATTTTTTAAATATATGCAGTAATACAAAGATTGCTCATGATTTGAAATCTCCCAAACAATAATTGAGCTTTCCATACACACATTAGATTATTTAATTAAATGAATCCACTAGTAAGAGCTTTTCAAACTGACTTTGAGCCAGGCATTCAAGGTCAACTTGGTTTCACAAAAAGACATGTCTACATATCAGCCTAAGGGTCAGAGCTGGTGGTGATTTTTTTAAAGTACCTTCATCTAAGCGAGGGTTTCTCAACATCAGCATTAGTGACATTTGGGGCTAGATGATTCTGTGTTGCAGCAGTTGTCCTACTTTAGAAGGTACATTTGGTCTATCATAGTTTGCATAAGTCCATATATTTTAAATTTACACACATTATCTACCAGCAAACATGAATTCACGGCAACATAAGTCTAAAGACATACTATTTGGATTTAGACCCAAGTCTGATTCACAAGCCGATATTAACACTATGATTTTGAAAAGGTACTTAAAGTGTTTAGGGTTAAATGGAAACACTCCTCAACTTTTGCATATACTGATTTAGAGTAATCAAACAAGCATAGTATATGTGTATGTTAGGTGTGACTCATTTGGTTGTTAAGGGGATAAAATGAGACCAGATATTTTTGTATCCTCTGTAAATTATACAGTATCATAAAAAAATGCTTGTTACCAATAATGACTTTTAAAACAAAATCACGAATATGCAAGAGCTAAGCAAATACTGACCTTTATTCTTCACATTCTTAGTATTGTCAGAAAAATCCTGAATTGAAGAATCAGTTTTTTAGAGACGCTGTCGGTACTTTTCATGATGGTCCAATTTAGCTCCCTGCCAAAGGTTCTGAGCCTAAGGTCTATGGATCTAATCAAAAACTCTCAGGAATCAGTGGGTATAATTCAGGAGTCTTTCAATGTGGATATCTTTTCTCACTAACTATGAAACTTCATTTTTCCATCCGTTATAAAAGAAGGTAATAAAGAAGAAAAATATTAGTAGTAGTTCCTGTGACTCTGCCATATATAGAAATAACAAGTACCTGTATATGACATTACATCTGTGGCATATATCTTGAAGTGTCATTTCTGTTTATCATTACTTTGAAATTCTGGTAGTTTTAGATGCAAAATACAGTTGTTGAACAACATCAACAGGGAGTTCCCGTTATGGCTCAGTGGAAACGAATCTGACTAGCATCCATGAGGATGCAGGTTCAATCAGTGGCCTCATTCAGTGAGTTAAGGATCCGGCATTGCCATGAGCTGTGGTGTAGGTCACAGACACGGCTCGGATCTGGCGTTGCTGTGGCTGTGGTGTACGCCAGCACCTGCAGCTCTGATTTGACTCCTAGCCTCGAAACTTCTATATGCCACGGTTATGGCCCTCAGAAACAACAACAAACAAAAACAATAACAACAACAACCCCCCCCCAAACAGGTATATAGACTAGTCATGTTGATGACCTTCATACAGATCTCTTTAAAAAATAAAATTTAAGGTTAAATTGCCCATATTTAAATATAATATCTTGCCATTTAAGTCTTTAATAAAGAGGAATATATCTTGCAACATCACACACTTATCTTTTTAATATTTTGATATCTCTATTTCATTATAATTGGTTCCTTTTGTAACTCTGTATGTATTCTATCTCCTTAAACCATTGCTTTGAGGAGTCACAGACTTCGTCAAATTTCCAAACGGGACTTTGGCAAAAAATATGTTAGGAACAGTTGCAGAGAACCATGCTTCAGTTTCCTAAGGGACAATGACTTCACATTATCAACATGATATTCCCAAAAACACCACCAGAGGGCTTTCTTACTTCAGATCCACAGCTAAGATTTTCAGAAGTATTTTGTCTCTTCTTACAGTTACCTTATGGAAGACTGCGAAGTGCACTGTATTGACCAGAGTTCTCCACAAAAACGGAACCAGTGGGGGTATGCATGTACATCATACATACAAAGAAACTGACTGAGGAATTGGATCATGCAATAATGGAAGCCAGCAAGTCCCTAGATCTGAAGTCAGTAGGCTGGAGACTCAGAGAGCCGACAATGTGGTTTTAGCCCAAGTCCAAAAGCCTGAGAAACCACAAGTGTTGAGACTATAGTTCTACTATGAAGGTCAGTGGGTTCAAGACCCAGGAAGAACCAAAGATTTAGTTCAAGTCCAAGGGCAGGAAAAAAAAAAAAAAAAACTTGATGTCCAAGCCTGTAGGTGGTCCAGTAAGAGGGGTTGCCTCTTACTCATGGGAGGGTCAGCCTTTTTGTTCTATCCAGGCCTTCTACTGATTGGACAAGTCCCATCCACACTAGGGAGGGAAGTCTGCTTTACTCTGTCTCCCAATTCTTATATGGATCTCATCCAGAGGCACCCTCCCAGACAGACCACATAACATTTGAGCAGTGGCCCAGTCAAGTTAACACAAAATTAATCATCAAACTCACCAAAGACTTCTCAACAAATATTTGTTGAGTGAATGCTTACAATGATTACAGTCATTAAACCAATGGAGCAATGACATGTCGAACATGGTCCAAAGCTTCAGGAAGTTTACAGTCTAGAGAGTTTAACAGAATATTATACAAATAGCTATAAAAATAACTATAAAATAACAGTGTGATAAGTACAGATAAAAAAAAGTTGGAAAACTTAAGATCTAACTTAATTTAGAGGCTTAAAAAGGAAGAGCTCACTGAGCAGTGAGGTTCAAATGAGATGTGAAGGGCGAATAGAAGAGGAAGGGTTGACCAGATGAAAAGTTGGGGGTGAGATCTTTATGTTTCTGGCAGCTCTGGCTATGGCAGACTGCTAACTACCTACTGCAACATTTGCTCTCCTTTTCCTGCCCAGCAAGAAAATCCTAATGCTACATAGGGCGGTAATCATCAGATAAAAGACGACAACCCCAGATTCCCCTGGACTTGGATGTGGTCAAGTGGCTAAGTTCCAAACAATGACATGGAAGCAGAAGTGTTGTGTGGGGATGTGGAGAAGGCTCCCGAAAGAGAGCTGACTCCACTGGAAAGCAGGTCTTCTTGGGATTCTCTTATTTCTTCCAGTGGCCAGCTTGGAGAGAGTATACGATGTCCATAAGCCTATAGTCAGCAGGACCATGAAGTGTTTTTTTATTGTTGTTGTTGTTGTTTTTTAATGGCTGTAGTTGCAGCACATAGAACTCCTGCGCTAGGGCTTGAATCAGAGCTGCAGCTGATGGCCTACACGACAGCCACAGCAAAGCCAGATCCGAGCCACATCTGTGACCTACACCACAGGTCACAGCAATACCGGATCCTTAACCCACTAAGCAAGGCCAGGGATCGAACCCACATCTTCACGGAGACTACAATGGGTTCTTAACCCACCAAGCCACAATGGGAACTCCCATGAAGTGTACTAAAAGGCAGTGAAGTGGCAATGTTCCTGATGACCCTATGGACACACCCAAGAGCCCTAGACTGTCTACCTCTAATTTCCTTCAGGCATAAAAGAGAAATAAGTTAGATCTTAATTGAGTTGCTGCAGTTCTGTTGTGTTTTGTTTATTTTACATACAAAGTCTAATTCTAAATGATACACTGGTCATCCTTACACCCACTAAAGGAAAGAGATTCTCCAACCCATACACCCAACAGCATATTCATCCCCCAAAGTGTCATATGACTGACAGAGAGGTTATGGTCACGTCGGAAAGGTAGAACAGAGCTGTAAGAATGACTTCAAGAATTATCCTTTACTTATTCCTTCACACTTTTTAAAATGAAATACTTAACTATATTCCAGGTCCTATGAGCAACTATGTTGAAAGATGAAGCTATGATACAAACCAGCATAAGACTCATAACACACCTCCACCAAGAACTTTGAGCCTTGGAATTTCTGTAGTATTTTCTCCACTATGAAATGAAGAGGAATAGGAGTGAAGTACTATATACAGATGTCCAAAAAAATCGCCTTTCTAAATGTTTAGAATATAGAAATTTTTCTATCAAACTTTATATAGAAGTTATGTAGAGGAGTTCCCCTCATGGCTCAGTGATAACAAACCCAACTAGGATCCACGAGGACACGGGTTTGATCCCTCCCTCACTCAGTGGGTTAAGGATTCGGAGTGTCTATGGGGTAGGTCACAGACACAGCTTGGATCTTGCGTTGCTGTGGCTATGGTGTAGGCTGGCAGATGTAGCTCTGATTCAACTCCTAGCCTGGGAACTTCCATATGCCACAAAACAGTTATGCAGAGTTCTTCTATAAACCATTTCACATGGACTAACTTTTACTGCTAATATTTATTTGGCTATAGCAAATATGTCCCCAGTAAAATGGGCAAAAATGTGAATATATATTTGAAAGCTTATCCCCTGATTTTTTTTTTCATCTGAAACTTTAAAAAGTTAGACTTAGTTTCACACATTCACCCCTTTAAAATAACAATCTGAGGGTTCTGATTCTGTGCAAGATGGTATAAGCATACTTTTTCTGGTCTCCCCCACTAAATCCAACAATAGACCTTGCACAGAAGGCACTGAGCAGCCATCTGAAGTTTCTGAAAGGTAAATGATGGCAGAAGAATGGGGGTAAGAAGACCAGAATCCAAGGGAACATCACCATTAATGAGTTTTCCTGGAGTTTTGCCCTTCAATATGACCTGGCTTTTTTGTTTGTTTGTTTTTAAACCCCCCTCTGTAACCAACTAGCCAAAAGTGCAACTGAGTTCATACAGAGTGCCAAGGGTAGACTTCTCTTTCTGATCTAAGAATCAGAAAAGGGTACTCTTTGAAAGGTCACAGAGGAGGGAAATTCACTATTATTTTCCATTCTCTCCAGTCCCAATACCCAGGCAATCACGTAGTGGGTGGCAGGAGCATGGCCACTACAGGTGTCATTTTTCTCTGTCTTCCACCAACTTGGCCCCAGATGCCGATACAGCTGGAAGAAGTACATAAAACGGGGAAACTAAAGGCCCACTTTTCTGCCTAATGGGCTGGAAAGATGGGACCTCAAGAAGATAAAAAGTATCAGAAAAATCACAGGAAAAAGGGAACTCAAGAAAGCAATCTCAGGAGTTTGCTGTGGTGCAGTGGGTTAAGAATCTTACTGCAGCGGCTCGGGTTGTTGCAGAGGCATGGGTTCAGTCAGTTAGAGGCTCTGGCATTGACGCAGCTGTGTTGTAGGTTGCAGCTGTGGCTCAGATTCCATCCCTGGCCCAGGAACTTCCACATGCCTCAGGTGTAGCAGGAAGGAAGGGAGGGAGGGAGAAAGGAAGGAATCTCATAAAGTTGCATATAAATTGCTGGGTTCACTTCTGAGCTGTTAATTTATAGATCTGATCTTAAACAGCCTAACAAACATACACTTTTGGGCTGTGTATGTATAGATCATATCTTAAACTGTGGAGTTAACCACTGCATAGATCCCACACTGGCCACTGGGTGGTACACATGATGAACAGGTCCAAATAGCACTACAAAACAGGCTCTTAAAACATAGCTGATACTGGAACCACCACCCATAGAAGGGGAGTCCAACTTTCAAACTGACCTAACCAGGTTGAGTGGCTGCAAAAATGAAAAAGAACAGTATTTCCCTGAGGATTTAACCAAAATCTAATATCTTAATATGCAAATATCCAGAACACATGAAAAAATTACTCAGCCTACAAAGAAACGGGAAAATGTTGTCACTAAAAGGGGGAAAAAATCAACAAACACCAATCCTGAGATGACGCATATAATGAAGTTATCAGATAAAGATTTACAATAAGTTATTGTAACTATGCTGCAAACCATAAGGGCAAAACATCTTGAAATGAAATGAAAAGTAGAAAGTCTTGACCAAGAAATAAAAGCTATAAAGAACCAAAAGTAAATTTTAGAATTGAAAAATACAGTGACTGAAGTAAAGTGTGTTTGTTGTTGTTGTTGTTTTGTCTTTTCTACGGCCGCTCCTGCGGCATATGGAGGTTCCCAGGCTAGGGGTCAAATCAGAGCTGTAGCCGCCGGCCTACACCAGAGCCACAGCAACGCAGGATCCGAGCCGTGTCTGCAACCTATACCACAGCTCATGGCAACGCCGGATCCTTAACCCACTGAGCAAGGGCAGGGATCAAACTCGCAACCTCATAGTTCCTAGTTGGATTCATTAACCACTGAGCCATAATGGGAACTCCTAAAGTGTTCATTAAATGGGCTCAAGGACAGAATAGAGATACAAAAGCAAATAGTTAAAGATAGATAATTAGAAGTTAACCAACTGAAAAACAAACAGAAAAAAAAAAAGACCAAAAAAATAAAGTCAGAGCCTCAGGGACCTGTGGGACAATACCGAAAGGCCTAATTATTTTATCAACAGAATCTCAAAAGAGGAGGAAAAAGAAAAAATATTTAGAGAAATAAATAGCTAAAAATGACATAAACTGACAAATTAAAGAAGCTCAGCAAGCCCCAAGAAGATAACCTCAAAGAAATCCACACCCAGAAAAACTATGTTCAAGATGCTGAAAATTAGAAATAAAGAAAACATCTGTAAAGGAGCCAGAGAAAAATGACATATTACATACATATAATAATTCAAATGACTGCAGATTTCTCATCAGAAACAAGGGAGGCCAAGATGACATTTTTAAAATGTTAAGGGAAAGGAAATGTCAACCTAGAATTCTATCTGGTGAAAATAACCTTCAGAAATGAAAAAGACAGACATTCTCAGATGAAGGAAACGGAAAACAACTGGTCTCAAGCAAAATGCTCTAAAAGAAACACTAAAGAAAATTCTTCAAGTGGAAGGGAAATGATACCAGAGGAAAACCTGAAACATCAGGAATGAAAGAAAAGTAACAGAAGTGGTAAATATCTGGGTAACTATACTAGATTATACATTCCCTCTTAAATTCTTTAAAATGCATATAACAGCTAAAATGAAAAGTTATAGGAATTCCTGTTGTGACTCAGTTGTAACAAACCTAATATCCATGTGGATGCAGGTTCGATCCCTGGACTTGCTCAGTGGGTAGAGGATCCAGCATTGCCATGAGCTGCAGTGTAGGTCGAAGACGAGGCTTGGATCTTGCGTTGCCATGGAACAGATTGGTAGCTGCAACTCCATTTTGACCCCTGGCCTGGGAACTTCCATATGCTACAGATGCAGCCTTAAAAAAAAAGTTATAAACATTACATTAAAATATCACATCAAAAAAATTTTATACACCTTACTAGCAAAATACCAAACAGTTCAATTTTTTACAACAGGCAGAAGATCTGAATAGACATTTACCCAAAGACATACATATGGCAACATACATGTGAAAAGATGTTCAAAATAACCAATCATTAGGGAAATGCAAATCAAAACCCTAACGAGATATCAAATCATACCTTGTCAGAATGGTTGCCATCAAAAAGGAAAGAAATAACAAGTGTTGTTAAGGATGTGGAGAAAAGGGAACCCTCCTGCTGTATTAGTAGGAGTGAAATTAGTATAGCAATATGGAAAACAATATGGCAGTTCCTCAAAAAATTAAAAGTAGAACTACCATATGAGTCAGCAATTCCACTTCTTAGTATTTATCTGAAGAACACAAAACACTAACTAAAAAGGATATATGTTTGTCTGATTGCTGTGGCTAGGACTGCTAATACTATGTTGAATAAAAGTGGTGAGAGTGGGCATCCTTGTTTTGCTCCAGATTTTAGCAGGAAGGATTTCAGCTTTTCTCCATTGAGTATATACTATCTATGGGTTTGTCATAAATGGCTTTTATTATGTTAAGGTATGTTCCGTCTATACCCACTTTGGTAAAAGATTTTATCATGAATGAATGCTGAATTTGGTCAAATGCTTTTTCTGCATCTATTGAGACGACCACGTGGTTTTTGACTTTTATTTTGTTAATGTGGTATATGACACTGATTGATTTGCATACATGTTGAACCATCCTTGTGTACCTGGGATGAATCCACTTGGCTGTAGTGTTTGATCTTTTTATGTGTTGTTGGATTCAGTGGGCTAAAATTTCGTTGAGAATTTTTATGTCTATATTCATCATATATTGGCCTATAATTTTCTATTTTGATAGTACTTTTGTCTGGTTTGGATATTAGGGTGATGGTGGCTTCACAGAATGTATTTGGAAATGTTCCTTCTTCTTCAACCCTTTGTAAAAATTTAAGAAGAATGGGTATAAGTTCTTTGTATGTTTTGTAGAATTCCCCTGCGAACCCATCTGGTCCTGGACTTTTTTTTCCCCCCAATACATTATTTTTTTTCCTACCGTACAGCATGGTGACCCAGTTACACATACATGTATACGTTCTTTTTTCTCACATTATCATGCTATCATAAGTGACTAGACATAGTTCCCAGTGCTACACAGCAGGATCTCATTGCTAATCCATTCCAAAGGCAATAGTCTGCATCTATTAACCCCAAGTTCCCAATGATTCCCACTCCCTCCCCCTCCTCCTTGGCAACCACAAGTCTAATATCATATGATATCACTTATCTCTACAATCTAACATATGGCACAAATGAACCTTTCCACAGAAAAGAAAATCATGGAGAATAGACTTGTGGTCCTGGACTTTTGTTTGCAGGGAGTGGTTTTATTAAATATTCAATTTCATTTCTAGTAGTGGGTCTGTTCGAATGATCTGCCTAATCAAACATAAGCTTTTGCACAGCAAAGAAAACCATAAAAAAAGACAACCTATGGAATGGGAGATAATAATTGCAAATGATGCACCCAACAAGGGTTTAATATCCAAAATATACAAACAACTCATACAATTCAACAGCAAAAAATACAAACAACCCAATGGGAAAAAACGGCAGATCTAAATAGACATTTCTCCAAAGACATATGGGTGGCCAATATGTCATCCAAATGCTCAACATCACTAATTATTAGAGAAGCATGAATCAAAACTACAATGAGGTACCACCTTACACAGGTCAGAAAGTCTATCATTAATAAGTCTACAAACAATAAATGCTGGGGAGGATATAGAGAAAAGAGAATCCTCCTACACTGTTGGTGGGAATGTAAACTGGTACAACCACTAAGGAAAAAAGCATGCAGATACCTCAGAAAACTAAATATAGAATTACCATATGATCCAGCAATCCCACTCCTAGGCATATATACAGACAAAACTTTCATTGAAAAAGATACATATATGATATGTTCATTGCAGCATTATTCACAATAGCCAAGACATGGAAACAACCTAAATATCCACCAACAGATGAATGGATTAAGAAGATATGGTACATATACACCATGGAATACTACTCAGCCGTCAAAAAGAACAAAATAATGCCATCTGCAGCAACATGGATGGAACTAGAGACTTACTTAAGTGAAGTAAGTCAGAAAGAGAAAGACAAATACCATATGATATCACTTATATGTGGAATCTAATATATGGCGCAAATGAACCTATCTACAGAAAAGAAACTCATGGACATGGAGAACAGACTTGTGGTTGCCAAGGTGGAGGAGGAGGGAGTGGGATGGACTGGGAGACTGGGATTAACAGATGCAAACTATTACATCTGGAGTGAATAAACAATAAGGTCCTGCTGTATGGCGCTGAGAACTAGAGCCAATCACTTGTGATGGAAAATAATATGAGAAAAAGCATGTATATACATGTATAACTGGGTCACTTTGCTATGCAGCAGAAATTGACAGAACATTGTGAATCAACTAAAATTAAAATTTTCTTTTTAAAAAAGGATATATGCACCCCATGTTCACTGTAGCATTACTTACAATAGCCAAGATATGGAAACAACCTAAGTGTCCATCAATGGATGAATGGTAAAGGAAATGTGGTGTAAATAAATACAAAGGAATATTATTCTGCCATGGAAAGAAGACTTGCCATTTGCAATAAACTGGCTGGACCTTGAGGGCATTGTATTAAGTGAAATAAGTCAGACAGAAAAAGATAAATAAGTACTATATAATCTCATTTACATGGGGAATCAAAACAAACAAACAAACAAACAAAAAACTAAAAAAAACAAGCTCATAGATACAGAGAATAGCATTGGTGGATGCCAGGGGTGAGGAGTGAGGAGTGGGTAAAATGAGAGATGGTGATTAAAAAGGCACAAATTTCAAGTGATAAAATAAATCATGGGGATGTAATGTACAGCATGATGACTAGAGTCAATGATAATGTACTACATATTAGGTTGCTAAGAGTAAATCTTGAAAGTTCTCATCACAAGAAAAAAAATGTGCAACTATGTATGATGATTAATGTTAACTAGACCTATATTTTGGTGATCATTGCACGATACATATAAATATCAAATCCTTGGAGCTCCCATCATGGCTCAGTGCTTAACGAATCCAACTAGGAACCATGAGGTTGTGGGTTTGATCTCCGGCCTTGGTCAGTGGGTTAAGGATCTGGCACTGCCATGAGCTGTGGTATAGATCATAGACACGGCTCAGATCCTGCCTGTGTCTGTGGTGTAGGCCAGCGGCTACAGCTCTGATTAGACCCCTAGCCTGGGAACCTCCATATGCCATGGGTGTGGCCCTAAAAACACCAAAAACAAAACAAAACAAAACAAAACAAATCCTTAGGTTGCATACCTGAAATGAATATAATGCCATATGTCGATTAGATCTTAATTTTTAAAATATTACGTAATACATGTCAGTGGATATAATATATATAAAACAACTGTGACATAAACAGAGGAAAGTAGTGGGATCTCTAAGATGGTTAGATTTCTACATTCCAATTGAAGAGGCAAAATGTTCATTTTAAATAGATTGTGACAAGTTATGTACATCATAACTCCTGGAGCAACTAATAAAAAAGATGATACAAAAAGATATTGTCAAAATCTCAAAAGAGAAATTAAAAAGGAATAATAAAAATATTCAAACAATACACAAGGCAGGCAAAGAGAAACAGAAGAATAAAAAAAACAGAGGGAACAAATAGATACCTCATAATAAAATGGTAGTCAGAAATCCAAACATTAATAATTACGTTAAGTGTAAATGGTCTAAACACAGAAATTAAAAGACAGATATTGTCAGAAATTGGCAATGGCCAGAAGCAAAACCGACTGATTAGATCATTACTGTTTCTTACCTACATGTGCCTGTGAGGATCATGGAAATGTCAACCTTAACCTCTGACTCTATAAGTCACCATTTCCAGTTCTTCCTTTTCACTTATGTCATTAAATCGTTAAAATCAGTAATATCTCTATGTTACTTATTAAGCCTTCTCATTTTTCCAATTTCTCTACCGAATTTTCTCACGATTTGGAAAAACATAAATTTCCTGAGATATTTATGAAAGAAATTACTTCATAGAAAGTTTTTTCTCTATGATGTGTCCTGTCCTAAGAGAGATTAAAATTTTCTAGTACTAGTGTGTGTTTTTTATTTCTCTGCACGTCCTATAGTGTTTCTTTTTATAAAGGTAGTTGCTTTATTATTTGGAGTGCAGATATTCATTATATTCATAACTTCATTAAGACTTGTACCTTGCAGTATTATAAAGTGTATTTTGTCTCACTTAATGCTTTTCGACATTGTCTGATGTCAGGATATCCCTGATTTCTTGTTGTTTGCATTTTCTCATATTTTTATTTTTAGCTTCTTGTAACATTTTATTTTCAATGTCTCTCACAGGCAGCATAGTTTGCATGTTCTTTGTTAAACAATCTGGAAATAATTTTATTAATAGATGAGTTAATTTTCATTCATATTATTGATAATGACCAATTTGTTCTCAATTCTGTCATTAGGTTATAGTTTACACATATAAAAATTAAACATAAGCAAGATTTTAAATAGGTAAAAAAATAAAAAACCCTGCAAAAATGCTCATTAACCACATTTCAATTGATTTTTGACTCTGGGTACATAAGTAAGGACCTATGGTTTTGCTGGCTTGCCAAATCTGCCACTATTAATAACAACAATAACGTTCTCATAGTTTCAAGATAAAAAATACCTCAATTCGGACATGTAGATGGATAAACAAAAGGAGGTTGTTCCAGTACTGCCAAGGCAAACTCAAACCCAATATGCAACGCTAAGACACAGAAAAGAAAGTTACTCTTGAATAATATTTCTAGGTATATGAATGCACTCCTTAAGTCATAGAGCAGAATTATCTTAAAACTTAGATTTTAAAATGGATAAAATAGATTGTGATTTGTTAGTGAATCATAAAAAAACGTTTTTTAACTGAAATGGGATGCTACTATAGCAAGGGAAAGTACTGTATTATGAAATTTTTGTTTCAATTACATAAATGTGTTAGTTTGCTAAAGCTGCCATAGTGAAGTACCAGACTGGGGGCTAAAACAACAGAAATTTATTTTCTCACAATTCTAGAGGCTAGAAGTTCAAGATCAATATGTCTGTCCAAAAGGGCTGCTTACATTCTGAGGCTTCTTTCATTGACTTATAGGTGGCTATCTTCTCCCATCATTTTCACACTGACTTTACCACATGTATGTGTCCTGATCTCTTCTTACAAGAACACTAGTCAAGATCTGATTTTAACTTACCTCTTTAAAAACCTTATTTCCAAACATGGGTAATTCAGAGAGACTGGGGGTTAGAACTTCAACACATGATTTTACAGAGGACGTAATTCAGCCCATAACAATATGTTTATACACACATATGTATACGTATACTCTGTCATAATTTAAAAGGTTGAAAGTATCTTAGAGGACTCTGAATAGATATTTTAAATGTACTTTAGTATACTGAGAACTTAAGGGGTCTAGCCCTAATAAGATAATGGAGTTTTAGGACTCTTTCATCTCCGTATCTCCAGGCCTTAGCAAGACAGTTTAGAATTTACCCTAGGGAAACTCACACTGGAATCATGGACATTCCTATGAACATTCAGTACTTTTGCTGATGTTCTTACTCAACCATGACCTGACTTTTTTTTTTTTTTTTTTCTGTTTTTAGGTCACACCCTTGGCACATGGAAGTTTCCAGGCCAGGGATGGAATCTGAGCTGCAGCTGCAACCAACATCACAGCTATGGCAACACTGGATCCTTAACCCACTGCACCACAGCGGGAACCGCAAGCATTATCTGAATGAAAAAAGGATGTTAGTGTTGTAGGTCTGAGGTGCGTTTAGGAGTATAAAAGCTCTAAGGGTTATGTTTTCATGTTTTTGGAGAATGCTATCAATTACTATATTGACTTCCCAAAGTACCAATTAAACTACATAAATTTAAAGGTACTGTGTCTCTTTTCTCTCTTTAATCACAAAGCCCTCAAGTATCTGAAAGTGGTTTGGTTGATGGCTAACTCAGATACTTGTTCAGGGCCTGATGAAAAATATTGATGTTTCAAATTCTCTAAATTCATTCATCACTCATTTTAAAGTGCACTATACTACACATATTAAACTAAAGACAGGCAAAAATTAATACATAAGTCATAAAGTGTTTTAAATAGCACTTCAAAATAGCACTTCAAGAATACAAACAACCACTCTTTACATTTAGGCCCCATGTCTAAGAAATTTTCCTAATAATTTAGATTAGAAACATTCCCAAATTATTTTCCACTGAATTGTAACATGTCTGATGATCAGTTCTGAATCCAAACACTGCCAACAAGTTCGCTGAGTTGGCTCAGGACCATAAAATAAATGATGATGTAACAAATAGGCCAAATCAGGCCACCTGAAGTCTGGAACAGTATTTGGTCATGTCATTTTTGAAAACCATTGGAAAAGAGTCCAAATACTTGTTTTGTCTGAGTAAATGATTACTTACAAAGTCAAACACATTAAAGTCTGGTTTCACACCACTGGAACTCTTAAATTTAATATCTTTGCATTTCACTGCTCTTATCCCAACAATTTTAACTACCCAGGGCACACCTCTACCTTTCTCAATAAGCCATGTTCTTTCATACTTCCAAACCTTTACACACGTTGCATACTGAGAGGCAAAAAGCCTTCCTTGTTCTTTTTCTTCCCAAATACATTCTTTAACCTACATCTGGCATTTTGTGAAAGAGCTATATGAAAGATTGCAAAGATCATATGATATCAATCAAGCTCACTCAGAGTAAAATGTAAATCTGTCTCTCCCAGAGAGAAGAATATATTTTCGTTTTTTACTAAGAAATTCATAAATTAACACAACCATGTTTGTTTCATTAAATCAAAGTCAAGGGTGAAGGGAGTAAAGAGTATCCCCTGAAGAAAAGAAGTACTCTATAATTGTTCTGGCACAGAGTTGTGACTATATAAAAGTATTATTATATATCAATAATTAGTTGCAGTAATTTAAAAAACTTTTTATAATGTATAACTCAGAGGAGTTCCTGTCGTGGCGCGGTGGTTAACGAATCTGACTAGGAACCATGAGGCTGTGGGTTCGATGCCTGCCCTTGCTCAGTGGGTTAATGATCTGGCATTGCTGTGAGCTGTGGTGTAGGTTGCAGACGCGGCTCGGATCCCGTGTTGCTGTGGCTGTGGTGTAAGCTGGCAGCTACAGCTCCAATTCGACCCCTAGCCTGGGAACCTTCATATGCCACGGGAGCAACCCAAAAAATGGCAAAAAGACAAAAAAAAATTAATATGTACTCTTTAATATCTGAGTGGAAAGGTAAAGCAAATCATATTACAATGGAAATGCTATGTACATTCAAGTATGAATCTTATTCATTGCTATATCCCCTGCACCCAGAATATCACCGAGCATACAGTGGGTTCGGAATAAATATCTGAATATTTGCTAAGTTTTAAAAGAGAGAAATAAATTTGTGATTCTAGTTTACAAGGACAGTAACTGAAGCTAGCTGAGGAAAATCCCCCTTGAAATCTCACAACTGCCAATTCAAAAAATTCCTCTGCACACAAAATCTTAAAAGTTCATTCCATTATTTCGCATTTTCTACACTTACTCAAAAGCTAGGACATCAGAACGTGAAGTGAAAAATCTCAGGCCTATTCCTCTCAGCAATATTTTCTGTACTTCCTATCGCCAGTGCTCAAATCAAATTCACCCTCCTACTCATTAGAGCAAAACATTTTGTGGTTCTGTGCTATCGTATATTACAAAAGAAGTAGACAAATACGGAGGCGTACAGCTATACGTCTCCATTACAAATGACCTTCACATCATCAGGATTTCACCTTAAATAAAAATATATCTGGAGTTCCCGTCATGGTGCAGCACAAACAAATCCAACTAGGAACCATGAGGTTGCAGGTTTGATCCCTAGCCTTGCTCAGCGGGTTAAGGATCTAGTGTTGCCATGAGCTGAGCTGTGGTGTAGGTCTCCGATGGGGCTGGAATCCTGGGTCGCTGTGGCTGTGGTGTAGGCCGACAGCTGTAGCTCCAATTGGACCCCTAGCCTCGGAACCTCCTTATGCCGTGGGTGCAGCCCTAAAAAGCAAAAAAAAAAAAAACCGCTTCTCAAATTGCCGAGGCAACCTCAGAGAACTGTACTAAGTGAAAATTTCTGAATGATTCATTCTAGTACAGTTTACACTGAAGAAAGAGAGGACGTTTAAGGTAACTTTCCTTCATAGTCATCAGCCTTATTTCGCTTTTTTCCTCTACAACACATTTAATTAAGTTCTTGACATATCAAGACAAACAGCGACAAAACACTTGCCCCAGAAGCTCATTTTTCAGATTTAAAAGTTAACAAGTTCACCAAAACTGACTTAGATAAAACACCCACCACTATCTTGAACTGCACGTAAATGCCTAAAACATCTTTGTGACATTTACTTGTAGGTCACATTATCATTTAATCATAAAGATAGAGAAACCATGTAAAAACAAGTTAATTATGATAGAAGTTAGTGTTTTCTATCATTGCACAGATGAATAAAGCTAACCAATAAATTGAAAAATTAAAAAAAATAGTGTAATCATTTTTACTGTGTGTAAAATTTTAATTTTGAAGAGTGATTTATGAAACATTAGAAACATTATTTTCCTGTGATTTATGAAACATTATTATTGACCTGTCTTGAGGGGAAAAAAAGGAAACACAACTCAACTAAATCAGAAAGTATCCTTGATACTGAATTAGATAAGCACACATAATGCAGGCAAAATAAGCACCTCAAAAATAGTTTGGGCTATGAACAGAAAGAAACCAAATCTTCTAAGTGTGAGGCAGAAATACTTCTCTAAATGCTATGATGAAATCTTACCTGGAATGATGAATACTTGAGTATACAAAGAGTAAGAGCCAGACATGAGTTTTTTTTTTCCACCGCCCCCTTGGGATATGGAAGTTTCCAGGCCAGGGATCAAATCTAAGCACAGCTTTGACCTATGCCACAGCTGCAGCAACACTGGGTCCTTAAGCTGCTGCACCACAGCAGGAACTCCCCAGACATCAATTTTTACCAATGAAGAAAGATTCTATTTCTCTTTTTTTAAATGTCTTATTTTTAAATTCAGATCACATCTTCTGTTAACGTTGACACCAAGATTAAGCACCTCCCAGAGGCTGCCCAGAAAATAATTAAAATTTCAAGGGATGGTCAGGCTTAAACTAAATTTCAACTTTTCTTACTACATTCTATTACACAATGTAATGGTATATGAAGTCAACTGAGCCTTAGACTTGGATGTGAATTTACTTTCAAGAAATTACATTAAAGAGGATAAATGTCTTAGGATAATGCCCACACTATCAGTTAAAAGCTCCCTTTCTTTCTTTATTTAGTCTTTTTTTTTTTTTAGGGTCACACCCATAGCATAGGAAGTTCCAAGGATAGGGATCAAATTTGAGCTGCAGCTGCCGGCCTAGGCCACAGCCACAGCAACTCAGGGTCCAAGCCACATCTGTGACTTTTACTGCAGCTCATCACAACGCTGGACCCTTAACCTACTACAAGGCCAGGGATTGAACCCATGTCCTCATGGATACTAGTCAGGTCCATTACCACTGAGCCACAATGGGAACTACAAAGTTACCTGCTTTAAAAGCTGAGTTTTGTCTGGAAGACAAAAAAAAAAGGTTTTTAAACATGGCTCCTTAATTCATTCAATAAACATTTATTTAATGTCCACTGAGCAAAATTCTGTCTAAGGATTATGATTCCTGCCCTATGACAATCAAAATCAAATAAGAAAATAATAGATATAATGCACTGAATAGCAAATGACATCGTACAACTGAAGGCCTAAAAAACAGAGGTATTAAGTAATAATAAAAAGATTAAGGTTATTAAGAAAGTCTTATCCAAAGAGCAAGATGAAATCAACTCATGGCATTTTAATTGTAGGAAGTACACACAGACAAAAAGGACAGTATTCTGAGATTCAGCAAATATATTTGAAACGGAAGGTCAGTTGGGGAACTAACAAGATAAATCTGGAGAAGATATGTAAACCTAATTGACAGATTGCTTTTACATTCAACAGAAGAGCAAATAATAACATACTTAAAATACTTGGAAGATAGAAGAGTAACAAAAGAAAGTGCTAATTGATGAAGATATTTCTCAATACCTACATGTAGGACAGACCCTAATACTAAAAATAAAACCAGAAAAACTGCTGCAATTACCTAAAGGTGAGGTGATGAAGATCTGTGTGACTATAGCTGAAGAAGCCTTAGTGTGGCCAGGTGACTTGCTAGGGGGGTAAGATTTACAAGTATTTCTTTGCAGCCAAGGTTACCACAAAGAATCAATAAAAATTCGTGGGAAACTTAAAGGCCCAGAGGCCTTCAGAGCAAAGCCCATCAAGAAGATCCCACAGCCACGGTTTCAATGATACATGTGATGATATTCTGTTAGTTCCATGAGGTACCACCCAACTGTGTTAGAAATGAACAAGAGTAAAACTTATTTCATTAATCAACCCAAAGCTGGTGACTTAGATTTTAAATCCAATTTGATACTATGCAGACAATACAGTTCAATTACACATTCAAAAAATGTGTTCTTAACACTGATGCATCTTAATACCTTTGGTGAAAGATCTCTGTGACAGTATTAATCTTAAGTAGATATTAATCCTTATTTGTAAATAGGAGTTGAAAGAACTTCAAAATCATATGTTCCTTTTTTTTTTTTTTTTTTGCTTTTTAGGGCTGTACTGAAGGCATATGCAAAATCTCAGGCTAGAGGCAGAATCGGAGCTGCACCTGCCAATCTATGCCACAGCAACCTACACACTGCTCACAGCAACACCTGACCTGATCCCCGACCCACTAAGGGAGGCCAGGGATCGAACCTGCATCTTCATGGATACTAGCTGTATTCGTTTCTGCTGCGCCACAACGGAAACTCCCCGTAAACTCTTGATGTAAACAGTAAAAGTGTAATTATTCTTGCTCAAGAATTGCCTATTCCATCTACCCACTTGAGACAGACACGCTCTCCCCCAAATTGAGGAAATTCAAACAGGTTATACCACTCACACAATTCTTCTTAAGTGGAATTCCATTATTTGGTCATAAATTACAGCTACACGTGAAAGCCATAAATTGTTTTGTCACATTAAATTCTCCCTTTCTACTGAAAGTAGGCCCCAGCCTGCAGAATAATAAAAAGAAAAATCAAACTAGCAATTAAAATCAATTCGAAGGAAAAACAGGAAATATATAAAACTTCATGATTCTTTATGACCACAAATAATACTAAACAATCATAGATCAATAGAAGTTGCTTGTCACAACAAAAATCAAAAAGAATGCCCAATAGCTATAATTTATTAAATCAAAGGAATCACAAGGCTTCAAGCCATTAATAATGATCAACAAATCACTGTCAACATGCGGAGGGGGGCTGAGGTTCAGTTCTTGATGTAAAAAGATGTCTAGTAAAGACAGTCCCAAAATGACTCAACAAGCCTCCGTACCGACTGATGGCATTTTCTTTGCACTAAATAAAAAAGAAATATCAAAAGCACACCCTTACACAAAAAGAACTATCCAGAGATCCAGAGACAAGCCTGGCTCTAAAATAAGTGTGACTGCTAAGTGGCTAGATAAGCAAATTTATAAATTCCCAGGTGTACTCATTTGCGAGCACTCTCAGGTGTTTATACTACATTACCAGGGAAGAAAAATGAATGGCACGAGGATCTGAAAAAGGGTCTCCTGCACCTAATTCCCCTTTTAACAAAAAGAGGAGAGGTCTGAAAAAAAAAATTAATGTTTAGAAAACCAGATTCAAAACACCTGGAAGGGCTTTACCCACAGTCCTGCTGGGACAGGGATTCTGCACCAGGCCACGCGGTGCCAGAGGCAGAAGCCACCCACCACCTAGTCTCAAGCCCCTGCAGAAACAAGAAGGCCTTGACTTCCAGGTTGTTCAAGTAATTGTAGACTCTCAGAACACGTTTTCGTCCAGTCTGGACTAGTGGAGCCACTTCTCTCCACAGCAGCCTCCAATCGTCGCCACTCTGAGCGGACCCCGTCCGTGGGTGGCACATCGAGGCTGAGCTGGCAGCCCACCTGCTACCTTCGCAGACGTACTCAACTCACTCCGCGACCACTGCTTTACTTGGCTCTCGGTCTGGGAGAAGAGAAGCCAAGTACCTAAACAAGTTACATCTCCTCCTTTCCCCAAGCAGGATGCCGAGGCGCGGACCCACAGCACCGCCTCCCATCACACTGCCAGGTACCGACCCGAGCCGAGGCTGGGGGCGCCCCGGAAGCCCCAGCCGCTCAGCAGGGTTGCTGGCCGGGCGGCGTCCCAGGAGTGGGGTCGGAGGGGCGAGGCGGCCCGGCAACCGCGGGCTGGCCGGCCAGTGACCGTGACCGAGGAGGGCTGGCGGGCGTACCTTGTTGAGATGGGGGATCCGCGTCACGGCATAGCCGCGCTGGAGCGTGTGGCGGCGGCGGGGGGCTCGGGGCTCCATGGCGGGCTGGCCCTGGGGCGGCGGCACTGGGCTGAGCGGTCGGATGCTGCCGGGGCGCCCGAGCTGACTGCGGCGGCGGCGGCGGCGGCGGCGGCGCGGGGAAAGGGCCGGCGGCTGGGGGCGGGCGTGGGTGGCGAGAGGGGGTGGACGCGGCGGGAGGAGCCGGCCAGAAGCCGGAGTCCCAGCCGGGCAGCCTGCGAGAAGCGCTGAGTCATGGCAGGAGATCAGGCGAGCGGCGAGCGAGGAGGAGGAGGAAGCGCGAGGCCCTGGCGGCGCCGCTCCCTTTCATGCCTAGGGTCCCCGCTCGCCATCGCTTTCCAGCCACAACTGTCCCAGCCCATCCCTGCGTGGAACGTGGCACGGCGTTGTGCACACAGTGCTCTCCTTGGTTCAGAGAACCAAGTAGGGAGCAAGGTCATGTCCCCCCGCCCGACCTGCGGGCACCATCACCCTTGGCCAGGATGGCCCCGCAGCCGCACCCGCGGGGAGGTGGAGAGAGCGTGGGAAGCGAGTGCTTCGGGCGGAGAGGACAGCTGCTCAGGCACCAAGGGGGACTTGGGGCAGTCTGCGGGAGGCCTCAGCTGTTTGATGAAAACCAGACTTCACTTCTCTCTTCCTATAGGCTCTCCGAAACACTCCATCCACAATTCTGGATGTCAGCCAGGCCCGGGGGCTGTTGGAAACCAACCTTGACCCAGAAAGCCCAGGCTCTGGTAGAACTGGAAGGGAAGGGTGGAGAGTGCGGGCCCCGAAACCACCAGAGTCTCTGTGGAACATCCCTGGGCTTTTATTTTAATGCCATTAGAAGAAAAGACAAGGTGCAAGTGTTAGGAGCCAATGAACTGTCCCATTTATCTTGTATATATTGTTGCGGAGAGTTCCAGAAGCCAGGATGTTTAAGAACCTCTCTGATTCATGAGGGGTAACTCAATCTTTAAGGGCTTTGGTTTCTTCTTAGATAAAACAGAAGGTCAGAATAAATAATCTCCCAGCGCTGGAATTCTATTGTTATTCTTTATACTTGAAGTATCAAGGCATGTTGGAGTAGTCAGATCACAGCCAAAAGCAGTGTCTGATACAACAAACACTAAAAGCTTTCTGTGCTCCAATTTCTTTTTCAGTCAATAGGATCGAGAGTTTCTGCCCTGTTCCTACCCAATAATATTACAAAAGATAGCATTTGGGGTTATTTGATTTTATCTGTGCATAAGCATAGAATGTTTTGAGTGTGTTGACACATTCAACCACAGTATTTTATTTATTTACTCTTATCCACAGGGTTTTATTTCTAATTATGTCTTTTTTCCTTATCAGAAAGATTTGTTACAGTATTGCTTTTTGGCAATACTTATATCCAGGAGCTTCTCAGTCCTGGACTTTAAATTATCTAGAATCTGTTGTTTTAATATATTGTATTAAGCTATTAATACAAAGGTTTATTGTATTTGCATCACAGAGTTCTTTAAAGATTTCTTGCATTTAAGTACCACTTTTCACTGTGAATTCTATAAGCCATAAATAATTAACCCAAGGATATCTGAGAGGAAGGGATACTTTACAAAACTCACTCTCTTGAATTAACTGAGGCACATTACAATTAGAGTGTTTTATCCAAGACAAAACCAGTTTAACAACAGGCCTGGAGATAAAATGCAAGATGCTGAAGAAGAAACAAAAATGTTAGTACAACAGAACTTTGTTGTAATACAGCTCTTATTACATAGATTTAGACATATTATCGATCTATTCCTATTGCTGTCGTATAATACTCAGAGGAAGAAAAGCTGATGTAAATATAGGGAGTAGTCCCAAAAGAGTGTGTGGCCTTTCCCCCTCAGCATCATTCCAGAAGGATTATAAGATTTTGCCACTGCAGGTAAAATTCACATCTCTCTTCCATGTGTTTCCTTTTCTCATGAAAAGATCTCCAATCCTCTTGAAAGATAGGATCTGGCCTAGCTGGGGGTGCGGTACTATATATTCATATTCAGTTCCAAGGGGACTGGAATAAACTTATCTTTCCCCATAAATGTTAGCTAGAACACTAAATTTTTCAATCCTTTTCAAAAGTGTGTAGGTTTTATTGCAAAAAAAAACCAAAAAACAAAAACAGAAAACATGTAAAAAAACTCAAAAAACACTTTTGCTATAATTTTCCTCAAGAGAAACTTCAGTCATTCATTAGGTCTACAACACAATTGATAAAGAATGGGGGTGATTCACTAAGGGACTAGAATCTGTACTTTCTGTACACAGTAAGAATATTAAGTCAAAATCAGATTTTCCTTGCCCAGGTTTAATGTACAATGAACTCTAATCATATTTAAATATGATTGTAGCCTTCCTATGTAATGTCACTGAGTTTTCAAGTAGAGAAAATTTAGAAGCTATCTAATAGCACATGTAACATTTCAAATGTAACTTTCATGGGAAAAAGATCATCCAGTAGAAAAGAAGATATAGCTATAGGGTGGGTTGTGACATGAAGCAAATGCTTTTGTGTTTCTTCACACAAAAACACATTACTGTGGGAGTTCTAGTCGTGGCTCAGTGGAAACGAATCTGGCTAGAATCCATGAGGACGAAGGTTTGATCCCTGGCCTCACTCAATGAGTTAAGGATCCGGCGTTGCCATGAGCTGTGGTATAGTTCACAGACGCGGTTCGGATCTGGTGTTGCTGTGGCTGTGGTGCAGGCCAGCAGCTACAGCTCCAAGTCGACCCCTAGCCTGGGAACTTCCATATGCCACAGGTGTTGTCCTAAAAAGATAAAAAAAAAATTACTGCTATGTAAAATAAGTTCTAATTTTTTTTTTTTTTAGTTGAGAGTTTTTAAAATGCCTAGATCTTGGGGTTCTATTTAAAAATTCCAGTGTTCAACGTATTAGAGGGAAGACGTTCTACCAGGGAGGCTGACCCTAAAAGTTCAGAATCAACAATAGGTAGCTGAATCCTTGGGGGTGGCCAGCCCCAGGGTAATTGCCAG
Source organism: Phacochoerus africanus (assembly GCF_016906955.1). Lineage (NCBI taxonomy): Eukaryota > Metazoa > Chordata > Mammalia > Artiodactyla > Suidae > Phacochoerus > Phacochoerus africanus. Next base: position 82,779,147 of record NC_062545.1, on the reverse strand, counting down.
CCACGGAGAGAGTTAACTTTTTCCTGCATACTGCAGGGAGGATATACAACTTGAATGAGGGAGGCAAAACTTTCTACCCATCTTCAGTTGTCAGCTGAGGCTCTAAGATGATGACATATTAGAGTCCCACTATGGCACAACATGATTGGCCATGTCTCTTAAGCACCAGGACACAGATTCAATCCCAGGCCCTGCACAGTGGGTTAAAGCATATGGCATTGCCACAGCTGCAGCGTAGGTTGCAACTGCAGCTTGGATCTGATCCCTGGCCCTGGGGAATTCCATCTGCCATGGGGTGGCCAAAAAAAAAAAAAAAATGACATATTAAGAGAAAAAGCGTTTATGAACCCCTGCAGTGCACATCAAGCAGGAGAAACCCAAAACGAAGAGTGGCTCAAAGCCTCAGCTTAGAACTGAGGTCTTATATAGTATCTTCAATAAAGGACAAAAAGTTTGTAAAGAAATGACAGGACAAAGGAGATCAGTTTTTGGCTTCCAAGGACAGCAAACTGTAGGAAGATAAATACATGGGAAGAAACTAATGGAATGAGGTTTGTTTGCAGATTCCTCTGGTCTTCAAAAATACATATTTTGGGGTGACATATCTTGGCTTTACCTGGCTTGAAGGAATCTTTGATGAACCAAGCTATAAGTTATTGGTTTTTAAGTATTATAGTAATAGGTGAAATGGGTAAATGAATCCTTTCATTAGAATGTTTTTAAAGAGATGTATCTTTATTCTATAAGCAAAAGTTTATGCCAAAGTCTCATCCTCTAGGGGACCCTACAGAATGCCTAGAGCTCTCTATATATCACATTTTTTTTTTGAAGAAAGCAATATTCCTCTTTATTAACCCTTAAAAGCATTATCTCTACTATTAGCAATAATGTAATCCCACCTTATTCTTATATGTATGACAATTATTAAAAATATATGAATATATATAAAAATACAGATACTGCATGGTGATTTGGTAATCTTGGAATAAAGCCATAGACTAAGCCAGAACATGCAGAAGTTGTTTATATCTTAACTGTTCATTTATATCAACAATGTTTTCATTAAGCATGCTACTGATTTGTAAATGATGTCATGAAAAATCTGCTTGCATTATTTTGTTTGGCTGAATTACATGTGGGAAAAAGAAGCTGGCTTTTTTCACCTACTACAAACCATCATAAATTTCCCACAAGGAGACATTACTTAGGAATTATTTGTGGAAGTGCTCTATATCCATCAGCCCTGGTGTCATGAACCATGCATCTTGCTTTCATGGGTTTTTAAGGTCACGCTGGCTGGATTTACCAATGTTTTTAGCTTTTCTACAGTAAGAGAACCAACCCTTAGGGCAACTTAAGGGGAGTAGTCTCCATGGCCCCAGAGAATAGAAGTATCTCTTTTAGTGCCACCGATAGGACCCCATGGAATCCAAGCCAGCACTGAATGCAGCAATGCCTTTCAGTTTCTGCTGCGCGGTAACATCAGCGTACGAAGATAAAGCTCCCTCCTGGAAAAATCCTCCCAAAATAATAATGTTGAAAGGAACACTGTTCTTCACCTCTGCCCTATCAAAGCTTTTACAATTTCTGCTGCCTGTTTAATTCCATTGAATATGGTGAAAGCCCAATAAAATCAAACTGAGAGGCATAACCACACTCACATTTAATGCAACAGGCATAATTGATGCAAGCAGGTAGATATATTTGATACATGAATTTCTGATACCTGCAAAGGCTTCTTGCCCATCCAAGCTCTGTATCTCCAGATCCATGCAGGAAAATCACCACAGCGAGGCCGTTCCAGGAATCAGAAGCTGAAAGAAGAGCATCATCCGACAGCTGAAGACCCTCTGGAGAGTACAATTTACAAATCATGGATCTAGGCCAGTGGTTTTCAGTCTTTCTCCCATAATAGAATCCCTTGGAGAGCTTTAAAAACATTTGACCACGGGAGTTCCCGTCGTGGCGCAGTGGCTAACGAATCCGACTAGGAACCATGAGGTGGCAGGTTCGGTCCCTGCCCTTGCTCAGTGGGTTAACTATCCGGCGTTGCCGTGAGCTGTGGTGTAGGTTGCAGACGTGGCTCGGATCCCGCGTTGCTGTGGCTCTGGCATAGGCCGGTGGCTACAGCTCCAATTGGACCCCTAGCCTGGGAACCTCCCATATGCCTCGGGAGCGGCCCAAGAAATGCCAAAAAAAAAAAAAAAAAAAAAAAACTTGACCAGACCCAGAGTTGTTGATTCCATTGGTCTGGGTGGTAGCCTCAGCATTGGGGTTTTGTTCCTAAGGTCCCCAGTTGATTCTAATTTGCTGCCAAATTAGAATTCTGGACCACTCATCTAGAATAATGGGTTCTCACACTTTTTCTTGCATAAGAATTAGTTTCAGGGCTTGTTAAAGGAGGGTTCCACCCCCAGAGTCTCTGATTCAGTAAGTTTGCCTTGGTGCTCCATACTTTGCATTTCTAACAAGTTCCCAGGTGATGCTATTGATGATGGTCATGTGACTATATTTTGTGACCCACTGGTCTAGAGAACCACTATCCAACAGAAATGTTATGTGAGCCACATATGGTTTGGTTTTCCAAGTAGCCATGTTTTTGAAAAAAGGTAAGAAGCAGGTGGAATTTATTTTAATAACATATTTTATTTAACTAAATACTATATCCAAAATATTTGTATGTCAATATATTATCAATATAAAATCCATTAGTAAGATGTACTTTTTTCTTTTGTAATAAGTCTGAAATCGAGTGTATTTTACACATGTAGCACATCTCAATTTTGTTTTGTTTTGTTTTGTCTTTTCGTCTTTTCTAGGGCCGTGCCTGCAGCATATTGGAGGTTCCCAGGCTAGGGGTCCAAACAGAGCTGTAGCCACCGGCCTACGCCACAGCCACAGCAATGTGAGATCCAAGCCGACCGTGACCTACACCACAGCTCACGGCAAGGCCAGATCTTTAACCCACTGAGCGAGGCCAGGGATCGAATCCACAACCTCATGGTTCCTAGACAGATTCGTAACCACTGAGCCATGACGGGAACTCCTGACACCAAATTTTTATCAAAAATACTTGTTCTGGAGAGTTCCCACTGTGGCACATCACGTTAAGGATTCAGCATTGTCTCTGTGGCTATGTGGGTTTGATCCCCAGCCCAGGGCAGCAGGTTAAGGATCCAGCATTGTGGCAGCTGTGGCATAAATCTCAGCTGCAGCTCAAATTCCATATGCATCGGGTGTGGCTGGAAAAACAACACTTGTTCTGCAGTTAGATTTTATAAAATTTACAGTTGAAAAGATTGATCACCAATATACCTACCTATTTCTATCTGTTTGAACAGGCAATTTCCATATTTTTTTAGCACTAAAATTTCATTTTAATGAAAATAGCAGAAGTTGATAGTATGTTTTTCAGTGCTCACCTTTGTGTAGGTTCATAAAATGTTCCATACTGGTTCAGAAGTAATTCTGTAAAATTCAGTTCCAAGATTTCGTGCTTAACTCCTGGCAGCAGGACCTTTCCAAAGTCTCCACAGCCCAGCCAACTCCAAACACAGGGGCTCTGGGCTCTGGGGAAGAAAGGCAAAATTTCCATGTTGTTAATGGACTGTGTTCCTAAAGTTCATATGTAAGTCAATGAGTTAGAAATCAGATTGCAATTTTTCATAGAAATAATATAACAAATGATTCCAGGGTAGCTTTTTGAAGCCCATTAATGGCTGAAATACCATGCGAGGAGTAAAAGAGTACTTCTCTGAAGTATTTTTTAAAAAGAAAATATTTCTGAATAAAATATATGGCAAGTTCCAATTCAGTAGTCTAAGAGGAGAAGTCTCTCTTTTTTCATTTTTATTTTATTTATTTATTTATTGTCTCTTTTTCTTAAATTGCCATACCTGAGGCATATGGAAGTACCTGGGCCAGGGATTGTATTCTAGCCACAGCTGTGGCCTACTGCTACAGCTGCAGCAATGCCAGATACCTTAACCCACTGTGTTGGGCTAGGATTAAAAGTAACCAAGCCACTGTGGTTGGATTCTTAACCCACTGTGCCATGGCAGGAATTCCGAAGGTCTCCTTCTATAAGCCCTGAAAAAATAGAAGAGCAATATAAAGATTTATTTCTCAATAGATATGAACTATGTCACTTGCTTTAAAAGGTAGAGCCAATTACAGTCCTATTTGGTTTTAAATAATAATTGTTTCATTTCAGTGCATAAATGAAGAATGTTCATACAACCTGTGCCTTAAAAAAAAAAATCACAGGAATATTTCCAATTAAAAATAAGGGCTAGTTCTAAATTTAACTCCTCTGCTTAGAATTCTCCAGTGGCACCCGCCTCACTCAGAGTAGATGCCAAAGTCATTAAATGACTTCTAGGTCCCCACAGGACCTGCCCCAGTCCCCCTATCTCTGGGGCTTTGTTACCTTTTTCTCTCCCTCCTCTCTCTGTTCTAACTGACTGTGACTGTCTTACTTTCCCCTAGATAGAATCAGCTCCTTCCTGAGGCATGGCCTTTGCTCTTGCTGTTCCTTCTCTGGAGCACGCATCCCCCAAATAGCCACATGGTTCCCTTGATCCCGTCAAGTCTTGGCCCAAATATCCTTTTGCACCTGGGGCCTTCACTAACCATTCCACAGAATACAGAAATCACTATTCTTCCTTCTCCGACCTTCTTTTTTTTCTGGACCCCAACACTGTTCCAGGAGTCTGCATAAACAAATTTTCTAACTTGTTTGTGGATCTATTCATGCACACATTCCTTTCACATGTATGTTTCTTATTTGACTATCTCCTTTAAGTCTTTGGCAGAAAGGGAATAGATCCTTTCCTCTTTGGCAAAGGATTTATCTGGAAATAATTAATGGGTCATCCAAATTGGAGATAGAAAATTCATTGTTCACAGTTGGTGCAACAGCCTTCCAAATAACCCTTGATCTTCAAATCATTCTTGAAAAAAATTCCTGTTTTCTATAGTCCTATAGAGTGGGATCCATTTAACCAAAGCTGTTCTCTAATGAATACTCATTCAGATTGTATAATGGTATGTTTTAGCACCCTAAAGAATTATATTTACTGCCAATAAAGCATCCATTCATTAATAGCATACATTGTATTATTTAAAACCTTAAGTTACATCTATAATGAAAATTATCCATATTTTTGCTATTTGAGTTCACTGAATTAAAATTTTGCTATTTCTTTAGATTTGCTTTTTATCAGCTAACCTAGATAAAAATCTATATCATTGCTTCCAAGTATTTTTTAGTGTAGCAACTCTGTCATTCATTGGTATGATTTTTAAAATTCAATTTATTTAAACTAAAACAAAAGGAGTTCTCTCATGATGCAGGGGGTTAAAGATCCAGCATTGTCACTGCAGTGGCTTGGGTTGCTATTGTGGCATGGGTTCAGTCACTGGCATGGGAACTTTCAAATGCTGCAGACGCAGCCAAACAAACAATAAAACAAAACAAAACATAGAGTTCCCATCATCATGGCTCAGCAGATTAAAGACCCAACATTGTCTCTCTGAGGATGCAGGTTTGATCCCTGGCCTCACTCAGTAGGTGAAGGATCTGACATTGCTGCAAGCTGTGGCTTGGATACAGTGTTGCCTGGCTGTAGAATAGGCTGTAACCACAGCTCCAATTCAACCCACAGTCTGGGAAGTTCCATATGCCACAGAAGCAGTGGTTAAAAAAAAAAACAAAAAAAGTTTTGTGGACATTTCCTTTATGCTAAGCCTCAGGCTATACACTAGTATACAGACATAGGCTTGTGAGGAGCAACAGCAAATACAAAAGTAATGAAGTTGGTAATAACAAAATCTAAAGTGTGGAAGGGGCGTTCTTGCTGTGGCACATTTGGTCCAGGATCAAACATTGCTGCAGCTGTGATGCAGGTTGCAGCTGCTGCTCAGATTTGATCCATGGCACAGGAACTCCCATGTGCTACGTGTGCAGCCAAAAAATAAAATGTGGAAGGAATTAGAATGTACTTCAGCAATCAGTAACATGAAGGCTAGTTTCTACATTTTATAATGTTTTTAAATTGTGTATTTTCACAATACTTGGAAAACTTTGTGTTTAAGTACTTGAAAATATCTCTAAATGATAGAAGTATTTTTGCAGGTGTAACTACAGATAGCTTCCATAAGGCTTCACTTACCTGCTTGTAGCAGATTTGTCCCTGCTGAGGCTATTTCCAGAAATATTCCATTGACTTTGAAGGGTAAAGCATTTATCTAGGTAAGTACTAGCTAATGTATTCATCAAAGAGGCATCAAAAGTAGTAGTTTAGAGTATAGAGTCTAGAACTACAATTCCTGGGCTTCTGTGCCAGCTTTGCCACCTCCAACTTGTGCGCACTTTTGAAGTTACTTACCTCCCTTTGTCTCCTCAGATGCTTTAGCCTCACCAGTAGTCAGCTCTATATGAATATTTATCAAATGAAAACAAACAACATGAGAAAATCAGGAACACTGCTCTTTATACTTAGTTTGAACTTTTAAAAAGAAAACACTATCCATCACTATCACTGGAAGAAACTGAAGTGTCCTAAGAATATGATTTTTAGTTAGAATTTCAGCAATTTGATGTTTTGGCATTAGAAAGTGGCATTACATGGCCTGACAAGGGTTGAGGATGAATTCTGCAGGATCATCCAATGTACTAGATTCTTCTGTGTATATTTTTTACTCTCATAACAAATATTATTTAAAATCATGTGTCTCTTTAAATTTCATTTTTAAGTTTGGAGATGAAGGTGCTTCAAAATACAGTTGAATCCATGGGTGCTTTCCTGCTTATTTCTTTTTCTAAGCTATCTCCACAGGATAGCTTCCAAAGAACATCCTTTATCTATGCTGCTCCACTATCTCTGAGTGGTGGGCTACAGCTAACTGTTCTCATTGTCCATTGTACCTGTACCAGTCCAAACCTCTTCCCTAGACTGAGGAGTGGTAGAGCTATTCAGATTCTGTGGGCGGCAGGGAGGCTATGGTATGAGAAATTTGGGAAAGCCTGCAGGGTATCCCAGTTACCTATTGGTATGTAACATATTACCCCCAAATTGAATGGCTTTAAACACTATATAACCATTTCATTTTCTCTCACGGTTTCTGCCTGTGGGAATCTGGGAAGGGCTTAGCTGGGTAGTGCTGACTTAGGATTTCTCATGTGGTTACAGTCAAACAGTAGCTGGAACTGGAAAGGGGGTAGCTTAGAGTAGCCCGCAGCTGTCCAGGCACTTCTCTCTCTCTCTCTCACTCTCAAATCTCTGTTTAAGTACTCTCAGGCTCTCCCCATGGGCTCCCTCGTCGTGGGCTACTTTGAGTTCCTCACAGCATGGCAGCCTCAGAACAGTCAAACTGCTTACTTGGAAGCTTCCAGCACACATATTCCGGGGAACAGGGGAGAACAGTGCTTTTCCTTTTGATTACTTTGCCTTGGAAGTCACGTATTGTCACTGCTCCATATTCTCTTGATCCAGTCACAAAAGCCTGTCCAAAGGTGAGGTGAGCCAAAGCCATACTGTAAGAAGAGCTTGTGGGATGGGAAGGACTTTGCAGCCACTTGAGAAAATACAACCTGCCACCTAGGAGTGTGAAGAGATTTGCTGAACTCTTTGCTCCCATCCCTTTTTTTAAACACACTAATTCACCTAAAATATGCAATGAGTGGTACTCTTGACACAAATGATTGACACCAATATAAAATCTGCATAAGGAAATGAGAAAAACTTATTCCAGGAAAGCAAACTAGAGGGTAAATCATAATTTAGTTTTAGCTGCAGACCCCAACCCTTATTAACATCTTCAGTGTATCAGGTTCTGGAATCACTGATGATGATTCTGAATACAGAGAGATTTCAAAGTGCTTTTTCAATGTGGTTTAATGCAGTATATTTTCTTCTAAATGGCAATTTGTAGAAAATATATATATTAGGGCTAGAATATTAAAGTAGCCATACTACACTATTCTATAATACTTTAATTATCTTAAATAGTTAGGAGATTACTGAATGAGGCTAGTTTCATAGTCTGTTAACAAGGAGCAGTGAAAGAATTATACACTAGAAACCAGAGGCATTGGGGCCTATTGGAACCATGTATTGGTTTAGCTATAGTAAGAATACTATATTAAAAATAATATAGGACACTGAATACTGAATGGATAGAGATTTTTTTTTTCATTTGAAAAAATACACTTCCAAATTGTTGATGGCTTGTTTTAAAGTTCTATAATGTCAGCAGAGCCTCCTCACCTCCCTGCTTATATCCCTCACAAGCGCCCTGTCTTTATAAATCTAGTTCTTACCTGTCACTTTGTCTCTCGCTAAATTCCTTCTGTGCTGAGACACAAAGAACCTGAGCCTCAGTAAGTCCACACACCAGCCAGACCAGTTCCCGCTCATCATGGACACTGCCAGGGACCACTTCTGTCCCAGTCTCTTGCGGCAACTTTTTAGCCACTAACACCTGGTTGAGAGACTCCCTTGGAAGGGACAGCATCTAAAATCACTCATCCTACACTGTTTAACCTCTAATGTTAACCAAAATGATGTTGGCTTACAAACCTCCCATCAGAGAAAGGACAGTTACCCAGGTGTTTTACTCCATCTCTCTGTCCTATCTCAGCAGGGAGTAGCTACTGAATGGTCATCACCCAATACCCCCTTTAGGCATAAAGAGATAAAATACCTAGAGGGAGAAATGATAGGGATGGAGTAGGATAGTTACACAGGTAGTTGTAGAAGTCTCAGTAGGAGACCATGGATAGAGAGGGAAACCTAGGGAAATTGGGAGGCCACTGTCAGTTAATAATCACTCACGAGGAGTTCCCACCATGGCTCAATGGTTAACGAATCCGACTAGGAACCATGAACTTGGGAGTTAGATCCCTGGTCTCACTCCGTGGGTTAAGGATCCAGCATTGCTGTGAGCTGTGGTGTAGGTCGAAGATGTGGCTTGGATCTGGCATTGCTGTGGCTGTGGTGTAGACCGGCAGCTACAGCTCCAATTAGACCCCTAGCCTGGGAACCTCCATATGCCTCAGGTGTGGCCCTGGAAAAGACAAAAATATATATATATAAAGGTTAGGGAGATTTTCATCTGCATGAATAATTGGAATAAATGTTTATTAAAAGACTTTCAATTAAAAAAAAATAATCACTCACAAAAGCCATCAGAACATGGTGGAACAAAGCAAGCTTGCTTAACTATAAAACTGTAAAATCACAAGATATACTTTAGGTTATTAAGTGAAAGATAAAATGGGGCCTGCATTCAAGCTTGACAAGATAATGATCCTGACCAAAGGTAGGAATTTGAGGGAAAGATGATATTCCAAAGTAGGAGACCCTTATTATACAGAAACCTGAGATGATTCAACACAATTTGGCCTATGTTACCACCCTTCTGCCAACTAGAATAAGCAAAATACTCTCTTACCTGATACAAAGGGGGAGCTAGTGATGTGAGCCTGATGTCTACTTGAAGAAGCAGCAGCAGCCTGTCTTTTCCTGCTTCCCACTTTCCTTGAATTATAAAAATGTAGCCCAGCTAATCATAGGGGCAGCACCTCCTCACCTGCCCACATGTATCCCTCACAAGTGTCCTATCTTAATAAATCTAGGTCTGCCTATAAAAAAATAAAGTTCCGTAATGCTCAAAGTTTGTATAAAGTGCGTAGATTACTTTTACATTCGGAAAAAACCCAAATCTTTAAAATTTGGAACATACCCAAGGGGTGTATATAACTAAAACAATAGACTGTAAAATTTTAGGAATCTCAATTTTTTTACTTTGTCCCAAAGGTCATTTGAGATGACCTTTGGGCACCACACAGCATTACCTTCCTACAGTATGGCTGCCTTAAAACCTCTGCTTGCCAGTAGGCACTGAAGCCACAGTCACATGATACGCTTCTGAGATAGGAAGGATAAAGTTCATAATACACTCCTCTGCCAAACACCTGGGTGAATCCACCCCACTCTTCTAACTTTGAAAAAGCTGGACTCAAAACAAACAAACAAAGATAAAAATTTAAAAACTACAGAAATGTGACCATTTTCCCTAACAATATATATATTGAATTTACCATTGAACCCTGACTCACCCAAATAACAGATTATTACTGAATTTAGTTAACACATAATTGATTTTCAAATATAACATGATATTAATAGCAGTTCTTTAAATGACACTATGATGTGGCTTTTTTACCTCTCATTATCTGCTTTATAATTTGAAAAGTTTGATGTTATAGTTAGAGAAAATACACATTAAATAGATTTACTTTCAAGTAAAGTTTTTCATTTACCAAAAAGTAGTTCAAGAAAAACTACATAAGTTTATTTTAATGAATAGCTAGTAACTGCTTTAAAATTGCCGTTTATGGAGTTCCCTTCATGGCTCAGCCTGACTAGGATCCATGAGGATACAGGTTTGATCCCTGGCCTCGCTCAGTGGGTTAAGGATCCGGTGATGCTGTGAGCTGAGGTGTAGGTAGCAGATGCAGCTCGGATCTGGCGTTGCTGTGGCTGTGATGTAGGCTGGCAGCTGTAGCTCCGATGTGACCCTTAGCCTGGGAACCTCCATATGCTGCAGGTGCAGCCCTAAAAATAAAAAACAAACAAAGAAACAAAAAATTGCCATTTATTTCTGACTCTGTGTTAAATTCTTTGCTTTTATAGCTCAAGCAGCCATTTTAAAAAATAGTGAATCAAAAAAATCACACACAAATTTTTTTAAAAAGGGGAAAAACTCACACACATAAACGAGTTAGTCTAATTTGGTTACTTCCATTTGAATTTTAAGAGATGGCATATTCTTCGGTTTTGAAAATTGACTCAAAATACATTGACCTTGTTAACTTGGAGCCCATGGGCTGTGCCTAGTGGTTATAGCATCCAGTAGCCTGCCAGAAGTACAATGGAGCCAGCATCAGACATCAACTATCCATCTGTAAGGTCAGCAGAAACCTGGCATCTCAAATCTAGTTCTAAGCTGAAGCTCTCCTACGGTGGCAGAGCTCCAGACCTCCTGGTTTATGGGAGAGGGGGAGTATGTGTATGAAAGGTTGTACTCAAGAGAGTCGAACAAGAAATTCATTCATGACACATGAAGAGACTCTGGAGAAAGCACGTAGGCCAGGGTGGAAACGTGAAGTACTAAAACACACTTTTCTGTAGTGAACTACATTGTTTTCCTAAAGACACAGTCTAATTTCTGAAGGGAAATTGGGAATCTTTGGGCAGGAGGGAAAAAATGTATAGATTTGGTAGGAAAGTTAAGTCACTTTTGAGTTTTGAAAATAACCAGGCTTTTTTATGTTTGGTTAAAATCCTCTTCTTGAATTCAGCATATTGGGAAAATACATGCCTCGGTTAAATTAAGTCTCCAAAATAACACATATCATGAATGCTGTTCTAATTCAATGCGCTGAAGTTTAATTTAGCATATATTAAATTCTTTAAGATCTTTGGAAAGAAAGAAAGAAAGAAAGAAAGAAAGAAAGAAAGAAAGAAAGAAAGAAAGAAAGAGAGAAAGAAAGAGAGAAAGAAAGAGAGAAAGAAAGAGAGAAAGAAAGAGAGAAAGAAAAAGAAAGAAAGAAAAGAAAAGAAAGAGAGAAAGAAAGGAAAAGAGGGAAGAAGGGAGGGAGGGGGAAGGAAGGAAGGGAGGGAGCGAAATAACCAAGCTTTGAGTCCTTGTTCATACATATCCATTTAATCATGCAGGAATTCCAAATTCCAGTAGAATTTCTATTGACATAGGAATCTTAGAGAGAGCTAATAGCGGATTTCCAGGTCTGTGCATATTCAGACTTGGAGACAGGTATTCTTTGTGGAAACCAGACGCCAAAAAAATGTTGGAGGAAATAACCAATCCCTTTCCCTATGCTGCACCCACCTGGACCACCCCGCCCCACCACCTGGCCCCACCCCCACTTACACTCTTCACAACCCACCCCCCTCCACAGCCTGTTATCCACCCCCAAGGCTGTTTATCACCTGTGGTGAATGTAGCTTAAAAGATGGATTCTCAGAGTACTTTCCTCTCTTAATGCTGTGGAGGCTGCTGTGTGTGCAATAAAGCTGGGCTCTGGGGAGAGATCTGAGACCACTGTGGGGCCACACCATTCTCCTGTGGTGGAGAATAAGCTCCAGGTGGGAATCAAGTTCTGTCAGGGAAGCTAGACCTGCACACAAACAACGAATAATTCCTCTACACTCCCTCTTCAGCCCTTACATTGCCTTTCTTCATACTTTACTGAAACACTCCTGATGTGATGGAAAAAAGGAGCAAGCAATGAAATGTCTATGCTGAGCAGAGAAAGGGAAACTTCTGGAACACAAGCCAAGTTAGAACAAAACCATAAAAATCACTCTGTTAACAGGAGTATACCAAAATGCCTTCAAGCTCTTAGAATCAAGTTCAGAAATAGCTCTACATTTGTCAGAGAATAAATGCTTGAAAGTTGTGCAGGTCACGACCCAGAGACTGACTCATGCTTGACTTATTTGCCCTGTCTACAGGGAAACCGACACACAGTAGTAGAAAATACTTTGTTATATATAGTTTTGCTTGCAATTTTCCTGGTAATATCTGTTGGAGTGACACTAAGTCTATGTAATGAAAAAAATTTATTTAAACCATAATATCTTCCTCTTACTATACATATTCTTCATAGAATATATAACATGGGGAAAGTAAAAGGGCATAAAAATAAAGTCATATAAATTTGAAGCCCTATAGCAGTTTCTGAACAATTAAAGAGCAGCAGAGAGAGAGGGGCATCGTATTTTAATTCTCTTGTACATAAACATCCCACTTTTTTATAGGCTCTACTCCCAGCCCCCACATCTCAAGGAAGATAGGGTGTTATACATTTTCTAGAATTGGGTGCTTTAAAAAGCCTTTATCAAACTCTACCTCTCCAGAACCTAGTCCAGTACCTAGCCCATAGCAAATACTTCATAAATACTCGCTGGACGGAGCTGAGGGAGAGATGGTCATGCTGCTCTGAGCAGGTTTTATTCTGGGCTTAGAGGGCTCACTTCCTCTAGGAATCCCTCCAGGATGGATTACAAGTTCCCCCTGCCCTTGTATCTGTGATCATACAGTAACCTGGGCATAACCTTTATTGTGCTTTTCCTCCAGAAATCTAGTTAGGTGTATCTTTTTCCTGCTTGACTATGAACTCTTTTAAGAGCAAGACATACACTTCATTAATCTTTGAATCCCTAGTGCTTGGGGCATGGTAGCTCAAGAAATGTTTGCTGACCTGCACTTGAAGAGAGTCTAACTCAGAGGGAGTTCATATGCCCTTGGATTTTCTCTAACTGCTATTTTAAGTAGTGAGATGAAGAATGACATCTTTCCTCTCTTAGGTTTCTGTCAAAGTCAATGAATGTCATGGATAGAAGATCTGTTATAACACAAGAAATGTCTTTATCAAGACCGAATGCATTATTTTGAGGGAAACTGGTTAGAAACATATTACTGGGTTTGATCAACCAAAAATCATTCTTCATCTCATGCCTCTCCCTCTTTTCTGACCTGATCAAGTGCCACAGCTCCACTCATCATGTTCTGCCTCATCTCTTGCCCTGAGATTAGCAAGTGACCCAGGAAATGGAGAAAAGAGGACCATGTTATTAAGGCAGTGGCCCCTGCTTTTGCCTTCTTGCTTTGCTGGCAAGTTTTAGGAAAAAAAAAAAAAGGCACAGATTAAGTTTTAAGGTAAATATTACAAACAAACAAACAAAAAAACCCAGAATCAGATTCAGGGAAATAAAAGGATAGATAAAAATTCAAAGTGAACTGAACTTCTCAAGGTCACGGTATTCTATACACACAGTACATCAAAACAGTTATATCATGTAACCACTTTTCTCTGAATAAGGACAAATTCTCTGTTCACACCCAACAAAAAATTTTTTTATTCTAGATCTTTCTCAAAGGCAAATGCTTTCCCACACTTGGAAATGTGTTCTTGGTCCTCAGAGTATTTGTTTTATGCCAAGTTTCAAAGTTTTAATTCTAAGCTCTTGTTTACTTTTTGAAGCATACACTGCAGCAGAGAAGAGCATTATTGTTTTTTGTTTGTTTGACTCATTCATATAGTTAATCATTAATTCCATGAATTCTTGAGAAAATTACTTTTTTTTTTTAATGGCCGCACCCATGGCATATGGAAATTCCCAGGGTAGGGATCGAATCTGAGCCACAGCTGTGACCTACGCAACAGCTGGGGCAATGCTGGATATTTTAACCCACTGCACCAGGCTGGGGATTGAAACCATGTCTCTACAGCAACCCAAGCCACTGCAGTTGGATTCCAAACCCACTGCACCACAGCAGGAACTCTTAAGAAAATTAATTTAAGATGGAGAAGGGGAAATTCCACCAGACAATCTCATGTTTTGAGACTATAACAGATATGAGGACATGGAATCAAAGGCCTGCATCCTTCTTATGTTGCCTCCATAACTTTAGTAATACAATTATTAATATGTTACTCTTGTCCAGAGAGAGTTGGATTTAAATTAACAATCCTAATAATGAATTAACAGCCCTGTGTCAGCCTGGAGGGCAATCTCTAATAGAATGATACAACGCTCTGTCATCTTTATTCTTTACATGCTTCCACTTTTTAGATAAAAATGTAGAAGGCATACCTTTTTAAAAGGTTTAAACCATGTTATGTATTTCTTACGATTTTTTAAATTACAAAAATAGTTCATGCTTAACATAGATAATTTAGAAAACAGGAGGAAATCACCCATTGTAGTGTAACTTTTCTTTCTCACAGGAAAATTGTATTCCTTGAACAATTTAGCATGGCTCTGAAATACTTGTGTGTTTGCTGGATGCCCATGTTATAGGCCTAGCAACATAGTAACTAAATGACATGGAGATTGGAAGAATAGTTAATATAGTAGAGGAGAGAATAAGGGTTAAAAAGCTCTCCACAGTATTATACACTAACCATAGCTCAATAAAAAAACCAAGAAAACACAGTGTTCCTGTCCTGGCGCAGTGGGTTAAGAATCTGACTGCAGTGGCTTGAGTCTCCTGGTGAAGGTCACGGCAGTGGCTGGGATTCAGTCCCTGGCCCGGGAACTTCCATATGCAGTGGGTGCAGCCATAAAATTAAACAAGCCAACCAACCAGAAAACAAACAAAATCCTCTCCAGAGGATAGTAAGAATTAGGTTGAAACTAACAAGATAGCAAATATAAACTGTAGAGTTCCAGTAGAGAAACAACTATGTAACATAGGAAGGAAGCAAGTTGTCCAAATGAGAATTCCTTTGGAAAAGACCAGATCCTTCTAGTTGATGACAACTTTGTTAGTATCAGGCTACAGTCAGTACAAAAAAAAAAAAAAAAAGAAAGAAAAAGATAATGCAAATTTATGTCCCAGTAATGACAGTCAGAATCCAGGTGAAGCTAAGAGATGCTGTCACTCTATTCCATGTGGTTCAGGGTAGATCTGGAGTATTGTTTTCATTGTAAGGGCACTTTATTTATTTATTTTTTCTTTTTTTGGCTACCCTGTGGCATATGGATTTCCCAGGCCAGAGATCAGATCCAAGCCAAAATTGTAACCAATGTCACAGATGCAGCAACCTGGATCCTTACCCACTGTGCTGGGCTGGGAATTGAACCTGGTGATACAGAGATGCAGCTGATCCTGTTGCTCTACAGAGGGAGCTCCTAAAGGCACTTTTAAAATGTGACTTCCCACAAGCTAGCATGCTTCTGGTTCTAACTGAAGAACTGGCTTATTAAAGTCACTGCACAAAAATGTCACCTGAGACAAATCTGGTCTCTCAAAGACTGGCTCTTTTCTAAGGAAAAAGAGAGGCTATTTTAATCAAATTAAAGAGAGTTGGACTATATAGTAATTCAGTCCTTCAAGCTGATCATGTTTGTATGCACGACCTCTCTGACTCCAATCTGGGAAGTTTTCTGTATGCAACTCAAATTACCAATTAAATGAAGTCTTTTCTTTACTGTCAAAAAGAATTTTAGAAAAACAATGTTGTTAAAATTGGAGTCTGCCTAGATGAATTTTTTTTTGGTCTTTTCTAGGGCTGCTCCCTCGGCATATGGAGGTTCCCAGGCTAGGGGTCTAATTGGAGTTGTAGCTGCCGGCCTAAGCCACAGCCATAGCAATGCCAGATCTGAGCTGTATCTTCGACCTACACCACAGCTCATGGCAATGCCAGATCTTTAACCCACTGAGCAAGGCCAGGGATCGAACCCTCAACCTCATGGTTCCTAGTCAGATTCGTTAACCACTGAGCCGTGACAGGAAGTCCCTGGTTGAAATTTTTTTGTTATAATCACGTTATATAAGGAATAGGTGGAGGAACTGGTAATATTCAGCTTAGAGAAGAAAAATCTAAGGAAGTCATGTAAGCTGTCTTCGACAATTGAAAAGGTTTTCTTCTGGACTGCTCCAGAAAGCGTACCTAGGGCAAGTGGTAGAATTGTCATTCAGATTTCAGCTCAAGTGACATTTCCTCAGAAACATTTAGCTAGATGTAGCCACCCAGTGTCAACTATGTACTCTTATTTTAATTTTTTTATGGCGGGTATCATCATTATTTGTTACTTAATTCTTTTCTCCATAAACTTAGTTCATTTATTTTTGTCTATTGGTCTGTTTCTTCTCATTAGAAAGTAACTTCCTTGAGACTAAGTTTCCTTCAGCCTTGTTCACAGTTATATCCAGTACCTTGAATGGTGTTCCTATAAATATTTATTGAATGAATGAATTTACAGAAAAGCAGATTTGGGCTTAAGAAGAAAAAAAAATTTTTTTTTCTGTCCTGATAGCAGAGTTGGAGGAAGAAGCTATCAATTACTGAGCATACTTAAACCAGTTTCATTTTCAGAGTTAGTCACTGGCTATTTTTTGAGCACTTATGCACCAGAAATAAGCAAAGAAGACAAGTCTCAGAGAAGGTAATTAACTTTGCCCTGCTTCATGTTGCTAGAACTGGGGTTGTAATCCAGCCTATTGGTCTCCAAAACCTAGTGGGTGTCAGACAATACCATAAACAGAACAAGGATTTTATGATGAATTTCTCATCACCGATGGACTGTAATTCAAGGCTAGATGACCATCTATCAGGGTGCTAAGTTATACTAAATAATGGAATCTTTAATTGAATAGGAAACTGGATTCAATCCAACTATAAGATGCTGTGATTCCTTTCATGAAGCAGCACTTTCATAATGGGAACTGATTCTATAACAGGAGTTCTTTATCTTGGAAATTACAAAGAAGAAAGGAAACCTTTTCTGAAAGTGTTGCTCAGAACCCGAGAATGTGACTTACACAATTACTGAGACATGATCCTTTAATCCTCTCTAGATGCTGTGGAAGTGAACATGGGAATATATTTGTTTCAAATGTGATAGATCCTAGAGTTTAGGAGTAAAAAACAAAACTGAAAACTTTGAAATTATAAAATGGAACGTTTTCAATAAGGAGGAAAGTTGTATAGTGATCTCATGACTGTTCAAAGTGGGTGTTCAAGCGAAGGTTACTTAGTGAACTCTGAAAAGGAATCAAGTAACAGAAAAAGGAAACAGATTATTGGCAATGTCCCAGAAGTCATTCTTAGAAAGAATTAGTCTACCTATTACAGTATGAGAGTTTATAGAATTCACTGATACTTTTTGTTTGTTTGTTTGTTTGTTTGTTTTTGGCATATGGATGTTCCCAGGCTAGGGGTCAAATCTGCTGGTGCAGCTGCCAGTCTACACCACAGCCATAGCAATGTGGGATCTGAGCCTCATTTGCAACCTACACTGCAACTCACAGCAAGGCCAGATCCTTAACCCACTGAGCGAGGCCAGGGATCCAACCCACATTTTCATGAATACTAGTCGGTCTGTAACATGCTGAGCCACAATGGGAACTCCTAGGATTAGCTGATACTATTTTGTTGTTGTTGTTGTTGTTATTGTTGTTGTTGTTGTTGTTGCTATTTCTTGGGCCGCTCCCGCGGCATATGGAGGTTCCCAGGCTAGGGGTTGAATCAGAGCTGTAGCCACCGGCCTACGCCAGAGCCACAGCAATGCTGGATCCGAGCCGCGGGTCTGCAACCTACACCACAGCTCATGGCAACACCGGATCGTTAACCCACTGAGCAAGGGCAGGGACCGAACCCGCAACCTCATGGTTCCTAGTTGGATTCGTTAACCACTGCGCCACGACGGGAACTCCTCCTGGTCTTTTTTGTTGTTGTTGTTGTTGTTGTTGTTGTTGCTATTTCTTAGCTGATACTATTAACATCTCGAAAATATTCAGAATCATGTGTTTTGTTTTGTTTTGTTTTGTTAATCAAGTATTGAAGTTCTTTTTTTTTCTTTTTCTTTTTTGGCTGCCCCTTGGCATATGGAACTTCCGGGCCAGGGATCATATCTGAGCTTGAGCTTCAGCCTATACCACAGCTGCAGCAAAGAGCCACAGAGGGAACTACAGGTACTGAAGTCTTTTTTAAGAGGTCAGTGTATGCTGGATGTTTCATTAATCAAAAATGCTTACCTCCAGTATCAGAAAGGAATAACATTTGGATTTGTGGACAAAAGATATTCCAAAGAGATGATTCGTGATGTAGAAATCAACTAGGAAGCTCCGAGACAATGAGAGCTTGTCAAAGCTTGGTGATGAGATGTCTGCCTTTACTGTCCTCACTTCTCACTGCCATTCTCTGTAACCCAAGGCAGGTGGTGCTGGGTCTCCTATTGCTGATGGAAACTACTCCCTCCCAAGGGCTCCCACAACCTGTCTGGGAAGATCTTGCTGTCCTTATCTATCCAGAGTGTCCTCAGCACTTGATTTTGTGGGCCACACCCTCCTGGGTTTCTGAGACACCACACACCTTTGGCCCAAGAAATTACACATGCCCTGGATGTGGCAAAAAAAAAAAAAAAAAGAAAGAAAAAGAAAAAAAGAAAGATAAAAGAAAAAAGGATGAGGAGTTCCCATCTTGGCTCAGTGGTTAATGAACCTGACTAGCACCCATGAGGATGTGGTTTCAATCACTGGTCTCGCTCAGTGGGTTAAGGATCCGGCATTGCTGTGAGCTGTGGTGTAGGTTGCAGACACAGCTCGGATCCTGCATTGCTGTGGCTCTGGTGTAGGCCGGTGGCTACAGCTCCGATTGGACACCTAGCCTAGGAACCTCAATATGCCACAGGTGCAGCCTTAAAAAGACAAAAAAAAAAAAAAAAAATAAAAAAAAAGGAAAAGAAAAGAAAAAGGAAGGAAGGAAAAGAAAAAAAAAATCAAACGATGAAGTCTTTGCTATCTCTGTCTTTGGGTTGTATCTTTGATCATAAGTAAGCAAATGGACTCTCTATCCCACGTAGGTATTTTACCTTGAAACATACTTTGTGCTCTTAGGAAAAGCCAAATCATTCACTAATTTCTCATTGTGTGTTCACCACATTCTAGGCACTGTGCCAGGCCCTGAGGACACAGAGGTGAACAGGACAAACAGATCTCTGCCTTTAGGGGGCTCACATCCTAATGGTGGGAGAGAGACAGTAAGTGGGTAAAAAATTAGATGCTAGAATATTTTATTTAAAAAATTACTAAAGTTTAATCCAAACAGGGTGATGTGATAGAGTGTGGTGGGCTGTGAGGGATCTGGTTTCAGGTGTGGAGCTCAGGCAACCTCTCTGAGCAGGCATTTGAGTTGGAGCATGAATGCTCCCGTGGTCATACAAAGATCTGGAGAAACAGCATTCAGGACAGAGGGCACATGTGCAAATGCCTTGATGTGGAAAGAGTTTTGGTAAGTTTACAGAATAGAGTCACTGAATTGGAGTGAATGATCAGGGAGTGGTCTGAGATGTGTGCGGAGAAGGAGAATCAGGCCACATGGGACCTTAGAGGCAGTGGGGAGGAGTTAGAGTTTTATTCCAAGGGCAGTGGAAACTCAGGAAGGATTTTAAGCAGAGGAGTGAGAATATCATGGATAGATAAATAGAGATTTCTCTGTCTCTATTTTTAATCACTTTGGTTGTCTGTGGCAACAGGAAAGCAGCTTTGAAGCTATTAGAAAAATCTGGAGCAAGTGTGATGGAAGCTTGTGCTAGCATGCTAGCAGTAGAGAGGAAAAGATTGATGAGATGAACAGAGAGAAGAGAGATAAATGGATCCAGGATATATTTGAAAGGGGAACTGATTTGTGAATGTATGAGATGTAGGGAAAGGAAGACCCTGATTCATGGCTTGAGGGATATTTCTAGGGAAAAATGGGTTTGGAAAAGTGGATAAGAGTTAAATTTAAAAGGGGGTGTCAACAAGGCACTGCATATTTGAATCTAGAATTCAGGAATGGGTTCGGGTTCAAGATGTCCAAATGGGTTCAACTTCAAGTCAACAACATATAGATATTTACTCGTGATATTTACACCTGTCCCCTTTAGGAGTCAAGGAACACAAAATGAAGCACAAAATGGAAACTAAAATGTAGTTACATGACAAATGAGCAGATGAAGCGAATATAGTTTTCTATGTTATTTATTACATTTAGTGGTAGTTGTTAACATGTATTGCATATGTGCATTTTATATGCTATGTTTTAAAATGTGCTCTTAGGCACACTTATAAATATGGGGAGGGTGAGCGATACCTTGCCATTATGTTTTATGTGTTGTAATTTTCAAAAACATTTATCAATTTTTCAAATCAACAGTTCTCTGTATGCTAATGATAAAAGCAGTACACCCACTGGTACAAGCCAGAGTGCAGAAGTATCAGCCATCTCCTGTATATTCCTGCATTATAATGCACCTACAGTAAATGCAGTGACTTGCAGCTGTCACCCATTTCTGGAAACGGGAGGGTGGAGCAACATCCAATCGTTCATCTGAGGCTATGGCACATTGGGCCATTTATGATTACTACATAATTGAAGCAAATCTCTCCTGGCACATCCCCAAAGAGCGTCAGGCTGAGCCTGTTGCAACCAGTAAGCAATTCAGCCATGGTCTGCATATGTCCCATCTCCACTGCTCATATATTCTAATAAACTCTCCTTTTTATGAGATCGAATATTACCCTGGAGCAGGTCAAACGACTCTAGAATTCAGCCAATGTTCAAATATTGGAGCTCTTCATTTGGAAACGTGTCTTTTTCATTGGCTTTATGATCAGCCACAGTATTACCACACCCAGTTTCTGTTGCAGTTTTAGCATTAGTGCAGTTTCATAAGTATTAGTAGGCACCTAAAGTCTTATAAGCATTTTATGAAATTAAGGAAATTATGCTTCTGATTCATGGGTAGTTGGATTAAATGATTATTTCTTTCAAGCCTAACTGTTTTGTTTATTTGAAATGAATGCTATAGATTACAGTCTAATAGGAACTATCTCAGCCAAAATGGCCTTCTATTCTTGCCTAAATGGTTATGGTGATCAAGGCTTTTCAATTCTCTGACATAGTCTGTTCTAAGGGAGCAAAGTGGTTTAAAGCTGATTTATTCCTAGTACACACAGCAGTGGCAGGCACACAGTAGAACTAAAAATATTAACTCACAAGTTTTGGATCAGGCAGTTATGGTTTCAGATTCCAGTCCTACTTCTTTAAAGCTGTGATACTGGAGATGTTAATCTTGTAAGACACTTTCATCATCTAGAAAATGCAATTAAAATATCTGCTGTAGGTCAATTATACTTCAAAAACAAGCAACAAACAAACTTATAGAAAAAGAGATCATTTGTGGTTTCGTGGGGTGGGAGGGTGGGGAGGGAGGGGGAATTAGATGAAGGTAGTCAAAATGTGCAAACTTGCAGTTATAATATTAGGGACATAATGTACAACATAATAAATATAACACTGCTGTATGTTATAAATGCAAGTTGTTAGGAGAGTAAATCCTAAGAGTTCTCCTCACAAGGAAAATATTTTTTTCTATTTCTTTTATGCTGTATCTACATGAGATGATAAATGTTCACTAAACCTATTGCAATCATTTCATGATGTATATAAGTCAAATCGTTATACTGTATACCTCAAACTTAGACAATACTGTATGCAAATTATTCCTCAATAAATCAAGGGGGAAAAGTACATTTAAAAAAAAACTTATAAAATGTAAACAAATATTTTGCTCTGTTTCTATAGCTTCAAACAATTATGAAGATAATTTAAAAAAAAACAGAAAGTAAGTACAGGAGGAATGATTATTTTATTTTATTTTTTTGGCTGTACCTGTGGCATATGGAAGTTCCCAGGTCAGGGATCAGATCCAGACTGCAGCTGTGACCTATGCTACAGCTGCAGCAATGCTGGATCCTTAACCCACTGCACCACAGCGAAACTCCAGGACTGATTATTTTAAAATCAGCATTTTGCAATCTTCAATGTAATAAGCTGATTCAGAGATTATCATCAGAATAAGCTTAAAAAAATTTAACTACCAAATGCCATGTGGAAATTTAACTGGATCTTGGATTAAAAAAAATGGTATAAAATCACTTTTGGAATAATAGGGGACATTTTAATGTGGGCTATATTTTAGTGATATTAGTGATGACATTTTGTTTTGTTTTGATAATGGTATTATTGGGGCTATAAAAATATTTATTTCACAGGGCTGTCATGGGGATGAAATATAAATGTCTAGAACAACTCCTGGCAATCTGAGCTGAGTATCAATCAATGGTAGTCCAGGAACACTTTATTGCCATATATGTTGGGTTCTCTCGTTAACCTCTCACCCCAAGACTCTCACCCATGAGGGCAGCTAGAAGTGCAATCTGAAGCTTCCATTGCCTCAAATGGGTCGCTTCAAAGAAAATAAGACTTTGAAACGTCAAGTTCTAGAAGGATCTAGATAAATAAGTGACCCAATTCCTCTCTATCCTACCTCCTCATATCCCCTGAATCCATAAAGATCCTCTGAACTGAGGGAAGGGAGAGGCAGATAGAGAAGAAGAAAGAGTGTGAGATTTTAAGTGTCCCTGGACCCTGCCCATCTTGAGCCACCACTGCCCCCACCTTTCCCTGGAGGATCTGTCATCTGTGGTTTGTGAACGGTCAGCTCTTGACTTGCTAGCTAACCCCTGTGCCTGGGTGCATGGACGGTGCATTTGTAGGAAAGAAAAAAGGTTCCCTTTTTAAGGAGTCTAGAGCTGATTTAATTTGCCTTGAAATGATTTTTCCCCCCTGTAACTAGGAACTTGAGATAAAATCTGGTAGAGTTAGGAAAATAAAATAGCATTTTGTAGATCTTAGTATGTGCTTAAAAGTTCCTACTAGCTATAGGAACTTTCATTTTTGTAATAGCCAAAATGTTTCTCTAGTATAATTTCTATCCATAGTGGCTGTATTTCTACCACTGGTGTCATAGAACTATAATTTATTTTTGACACAATAACTCTTCAAGTACTTTAACATGAAAACCTGTCTCTTAAATTTTCTCTAAGTTAATATTGGTGGGTTTCTTAATTATTTAGTACATAAGATGATTCTAGACCCTTCCATTGCAGTTACTGTTATCTACACATGCTCAAGTATATTTATGATTCTTAAAAACCACTGCTAAAACTGAGTTTTGCATTTTGTACAAAAATTGTATTGCGCTAAATGGGATTAATCTTTCCTGACAGTAAGCTCATAAAGAACTTTTAAAGCAATGGGAACAATTGCTTTAAACAAATACGTATAGCAACAGCTCTGAGTGTAGTAGGAACTCAAGTTGTAGTTGTTTAAATGAATTTCTCTTCCCTTCATTCTGAGCTTTGTCATCTCTTTTAGCCTCTTCATAACTGTTAACATTTATTGTGATTATTATATAATAATTTTATAAGGAAAACTATTATTTATCAACCTAAAAATTGATTAACTTAAAAGTTAATAAAATAGAATTAAAATGAATTACATACCATCTTATTTATGTCTTTGGAGACGATTAAATATTGTTTGTCAAATCTTAGGAGTGAATGTCAGATGGCAGAGACATCAGCAATATCCAAAAGGAAAATCAGTCTGTTTAAATCATAAAACGATTTTGTAAGGGTTTTGCTTTTCCCACTTCCCTGCTGTTTTCCACAGGCCACGACTTTTGGTTTCTGGTAGCTGTCAAAGATGACATGCATGTTAGGTAACAACATACATTAGAGGTCTGAGAGAATTAACAACTACCACCAATATAACCATCTTTCCAGATTTTTCCAATTTGCTTGAGTGGCTTGCCAAGCTGACATCTTTATGCTGTTCTCATTACTAATTTAAGTACAACTGGGCAAAGTGCATCAGGCTCCTGAACTAGCAGTTCTCAGAGAGAACCCTGTAGGGACCCCTGAACCCCTAGGGGGCACTTCTTTTCATTGCCCTTGCAGTGAATTGTCTGATTCTAAGCACCATGGAGCACAGCCTGATGAGCAAAGCCTGGGGAAGAGATCAAGACTGACAAGGTTCGTTCCTGCCTTTGCAGCAGACTTCTGCACAACTGAAAAGAGAACACTTAACAGACCATTTTTTATCAGTTAGATGTAGTAGTTCAAAAACATTCCCTTTTCGTAATGAAACAGTTTTATAAGGGCTTAAAAATTCCCACCTGCTCATGTTCCCTCATCCATTTTTCCAGCATCCCATCCATTTCCTGATGCCTTTCCTCCTCCAGCACCTGCATAGCTATATTTTGTTTATTTAGTTTTATCTATTTTCAACTGCAGCAAAATATATATAACACAAAACTTACCATCTTAACCATTTTCAAGTATACAGTGCAGGGATGTTAAGTACATTCATACTATTGTGCAACCAACCTCCACAAATCTTTCAACTTGCAAAACTGGAACTCTACACTCATTAAACAATTCCCTGTGCATCCCCCTGCCCTCCCATTCACCCTCTCCCCTAGCATCCATCATTCTACTTTCTGTCTCTATGAACTTGACTGTGTCATATAAGTGAATCATACAGTCTTTGTCTTTTTGTGACTGGCTTACTTCACTTAGCATAATGTCCTTAAGGACCATTCGTGCTGTAGCTGGTGTCAGCATTTCTTTTCTCTTGATGGTTGAATACTGCTCCTGTGAATCCATACACCACATTTTATTTATCCATTCACCCCTCGATGGACACTTGAGTTACTTCCAGCTTGTGGTTATTGTAAAAAATTCTCCTATGAACGTGTGTGGACAAAAATCTCTTCAGGACCCTTCTTTCAAATTTTTAGGTATATCCACAAAAGCGGAAGCACCAAATCATAGGTAATTTTATTTTTAATTTTTTTGGAAGATCACGATACTACTTTCCCCAGTATCTGCTGCTTAGCATTTCAGTCAACAGGGCACAAGTGTTCCAATTTTTCCACATTCTTGTCAACACTTGTTATTTTCTGTTTTTCTGAGAGTAGCTGAATGGACTGAATTATGGACTGAATTATGTGCCTGAAAATTCATATGTTGAAGTCCCAACCAGTATCTGAATATAACCATATTTTGAGATGAGACCTTTCAGAGGTAATTAAATTAAAATGAAGCTGTTATGGGTGAGCCTTAATCCAGTCTGACTGGTGTCCTCATAAGAAAAGGAGAGGAGGGCATCCAGAGAGAAACCAAAGATGAGCACACACATAGAGGAAAGGCCAGGTGAGGACACAGTGAAAAGGCTGCTGTCTGCCAGCCATGGAGAGAGGCCTCAGAAGAAACCAAATCTGCCAACGCCTTAGGACTTCCAGGTTCCAGAATTGTGAGAAAATAAAGTTTTGCTGTTTAAGCTCCCCAGCTTGTGGTATCTTCTTATGGCAGCCATAACAAACTAACAGAGAAGCCATCCTAATGGCTATGATGTGGTATCTCATTGTGGTTTGATCTGTATTTCCCTAGAGGGGTGTGTTAGGCATCTTTTCATGTGTTCTTTTTTTTTTTTTCTTCCATTTGTGGGAAGATATATTTCTGGGATATATTTCTTCAAGTCCTTTGCTCATTTTAAAACCGAGTGGTTTTCTTTGTTGTTGAGTTATAATTCTTTACATATTCCAGATCCCAACACCTTATTAGATATATAATTTACAAATATTTTCCTTCTAGTCCATGTTGAGAGTCCTTTGATACATAGAAATTTTTAATTTTTTTTTTGTCTTTTGTCTTTTTTGTTGTTGCTATTTCTTGGGCCGCTCCCGCGGCATATGGAGGTTCCTGGGCTAGGGGTTGAATCGGAGCTGTAGCCACCGGCCTACGCCAGAGCCACAGCAACGCGGGATCCGAGCCGCGTCTGCAACCTACACCACAGCTCACGGCAACGCGGGATCGTTAACCCACTGAGCAAGGGCAGGGACCGAAGCCGCAACCTCATGGTTCCTAGTCGGATTCGTTAACCACTGCGCCACGACGGGAACTCCGAAATTTTTAATTTTGATGTAGTCCAATTTATTTATTTTTACTTTTTTTGCCTGTCTTTGGTATTACAGACAAGAAATAACTACAAATTCAATGTCATGAAGTTTTTCCTCTTTGTTTTCTTCTAGGAGTTTTAGTTTTTTATTTTTTGCTTTTTAGGGCTGCACCTGCAACATATGGAAGTTCCCAGGCTAGGGGTCGAATCAGAACTACAGCTGCTGGCCTACACCAAAACCACAGCAATGTAGGATCCAAGCTGTGTCTGCGACCTACACCACAGCTCAGGGCTCCCCGATCCACTGAGTGAGGCCAGGTACCAAATCCGCATCCTCTTGGATACTAGTCAGACTTGTTTCTGCTGAGCCATGATGGGAACTCCTCTTCTAAGAGTTTTATAGTTTTAGCTCTTATGTTTAGGTCTTTGATCAGTCTTCAGTTAATTTTTGTGTATGGTGTAAGTAGGGCCCAAATTCATTACTTTGCATGTGCATGTCCACTTTTCTAAAACTGTTTTTATGGCCAATCTTTCTAAACTCAAAAGTTGACCACGAGAAACCGACACTTGGGAAATGGTCTAAAATGAGTCTGTGATTCTCTAAGAGCCAAGTTTCCTGACTCCCCTTGCTGTGAAGATGCAGGATTACAAAATGCACATTGGAAGCATGACTTTCAGAAAGTATAGCTCCCATGTAAAGATAAGAGCCACTGCTTGGCATGCCAAAGACTCGCCAATGGGATGTCTCCATTTTCTAGGACTCTCAGAGCTGTTCCCAGTATCTGCCATCAGTTCACGGATCACTGCCTCTTAGGCACCACTTACAATTTCACTCAACCCCACCTCCTGCTCTAGGTTTCCTCACAGATTTTGACTGGCTCTTAGCTCTTTTACGAACTTGGTGGACACTCATACTTGTACAACCTGGAAGTTCAGAGGAGTCAGCACCCCTGTGTGACTCAATGGTGGCTCACTTCCTTTCATATTCTAGTCAGAGAGTTCTCAGGTCACTCCCCAAGGTCCAGGTGGACTCCAGCACTGTCACCTGTAGCTGAGACCAACTTGAAAGTGTATCCTTATTCTTCTTTCCCTCACTCTCTGACTTCCCCTGACCTTCCCATCTGCCCTGCTTCCATGGAAGTCTCTATTCTCAAATAAGCTAGAATCATACAAATGTTGGTCTCAGATTCTGATTTTAGGGGAACTCAGGCAAAGATAGACATTCTGGAATTACGGATGAGCTTGTTTCTCATCAAATGTCTGGCTTGGCCTTCTGACTTGTTTCTTTGGTTGAAAAGGGATGGAGGGAACCAGAAAAGAGAGTGGAGAATATGGAGCTGCTTTTCTATGACTAGTAATTGAATTCCTTTATATTTCATTGTTTTATCATGGCAGAGGATGGACCCATCTCAAAATCTTCCTACCAACTACTTCCAAGTGCCACTAGTGGGAAAAAAATTAAAAAGAATACCTGTGAGGACTTCTCATTATGCCCCTTGCTCTATGTTACAAGGGTTCTCAACATGGCTGATCAGCCAGGAAGCTCATCCATAAGGAACCTTCTTACTAAGGCAGAGTGGGTGGCAGTTTCCTGTAAGTTAAACAAATGTGCTGAGTGACACATAGTTTCGCTTAAGGTAGGAACAGAAGGGAATCAAGATCTCTGAGTAGGAATCAGGAAGCCCAGGCTCTGGGCAGCTCTGTCACTGAGACAAATAACAGCTCCTAGGCTCTCCCAGAACCCACTCACCCCCACCAGCTAACCTAATACGCAGGTGTCTTGGTTTTGGTTTCAGGTGGGCTTCCAGGAGCCACAGCTGGACAGGGGAGGGCATAGGACTCTAAGAGAGGGACTTATATAAAATTGGGCTCTGGGAGTTCCCATTGTGGCGCAGCAGAAATGAATCCAACTATTTTCCATGAGGACTTGGGTTGGATCACTGGCCTCGCTCAGTGGGTTAAGGATCCGGCATTGCTGTGAGCCTTGGTGTAGGTCACAGATGCAGCTCTGATCCCACGTTGCTATGGCTGTGGTGTAGGCTGGCAGCTGTAGCTCCAGTTCAGCCCCTAGCCTGGGAACTTCCATATGTTGTGGGTATGGCCCTAAAAAGCAAAATAAATAAATAAATAAAGTTGGGCTCTGAAGCCTATCATGCAGAGAGGTAAAGGCAGAGTTGACTATCAGGTCACCCAGGAGGAAGATCAGCCTAAGGCACAGTCCTCAAGGCAAAGCAGGAACCGACCTCCCAAGGAGCTCGTACAGGGAGCAGGTTCCCTTTGTGGCATTCCACAGCCATAGCTGTGGGTGGGCAGTGAATCTTGTAAGGAAACCAAGACAGTTTAGACATCCTCTCATTTAGATCCCTGAGCTCCTGTCACTCAAATTGGGATTTGCAAACTAAAAGTCTTGGCTTTACCTATAAGCAGGTTTGAAATGCAGAATCTTGCTCTTCACTCTGTAATTTTTTTTTTTTTTTTTTGGCTGCACCCAAGGCATATGGAAGTTCCTGGGCCAGGGATTGAAATCAAGCCGTAGCCTTGACCTATACCACAGCTGTGGCAATGCCTAATCCTTAACCCACTGAGCCACAGGGGGAATTCCCAGAGTCTGCATTTTTAGCAATTTGTCTAGTTGATTCTCACACACATTAAAGTCTAAGAAGCACTGTCAGTGAATCAGCTGTGTTAGCAGAGGTTTCCTGGTTGTCCCTGAGCAATTTGGCTCAGAGGTTCTCATCAAGGAGGGTACAACTCCCTCAGGCACACTGGGAAGTTGGTGGGGGCATTGCAGTTGTTGTGATGACTGGAGCTTCCTGGAATTTAATAGGCAGGTGCCAGGAATGCTTCAACATCCTGCAGCGTGTGGGATGGTTCCTCAGAGCAAAGTACCATCCTGCCCCAACGTCAGTGGTATTCTTGGTAGGAAACACGTTGGCTCTTACTTAATCTGTAAAATAAGCTTTTGGACTAGATGGATTCCCATGTGCCTTCCAGATCTTAGAGTCTTTTGTTCTATCACTGTCTTCACACCAATTTAGAAAGTTCTCAGTGCCGCTTTTCCAATTAGGGGCTCTCCAAGCCCAAGTCATTTTCCTTTAGACAATCCTCTGGCACCAGTCACAGAGAGTAACCTTAATGAACATAATTCATATCACCCCCTGTTGAACAAAACCTGTCCATTCCAGTTAGAGTTCAGAGTGGTGGTTTTTTTTTTTTTTTTTTTTTTAGTCAACTTAATGTAGTTGTCATGATGATGCTGATAACATAAGAGTCTATAAACATTACAGTCAGCAGCGTCACACTAGTTAGCAGTTAGAGCAATCATTGTTCTGCCAGATTTTAGCTGAAGTCCACTGTCTCCTTGTTCTCAACCTCTGTCCTGTTTGGATTAAGTAGGAGTAGGGACACTAAGGAGAAGCAGTTGCCAACAGCTGTTTAAAACAGTCTCTATAGAGAGAGCAGCAGGCAGTCAACATGTGGAAGGTCACAAGCTGGGTCTGGTGAACCTGAATGTGCTGAGAACTTTCTGAATATGTGGGCCTCATGGAGGAGATGCAGTAAGACTGGGACCAGTAGAATCATAGGAAAATCAGAGTAAACAGGGTGGGGGGGTGTCTCCTTTTCTGTATGATGTCCCTAATGGAAAATAAAAACATAAGTTGATTGCTATTTGTCCTACTGTAGTGCTGTCCAGACAAAGGAAAGCATTTATAGAAAAATTTGGGGGATGGTTGGACTGGGGGTTTGGGATTGGCATATGCACACTATTATATATGGAATGGATGGTCAGCAGGGACCTGCTGTATAGCACAAGGAACTACACAATATTCTGTGATAATTTGTGTGGGAAAATAGTCTGAGAAAGAATGGATGTGCAGGTACGTATAACAGAATCACTTCGTCATACAGGAGAAATGATCACAGCTTTGTAAAGCAAATACACTTCAATAAAACTTAAAAAAAAAGAGAAAAACGTGAACTTCTGGGATGAAAAGTAAGACTTACCTCTAAAGCATATTCGTATTTGTTATACTTGATATACGTGACAGGGGCCCAGGTTAAGAAATTAAGGTCTTTAGAGGATCATCTTTCCTAGAATTATTTGTCCTAGATTTTGTGCAGCAGTGTTTCTACATGCACTCACCATGCTCTCTTCTGCCTTCAGAAATTAATGGTGTGGATGAAAGCACAGCCTTTTGATAATTGGTGCTTGCACAAAGCTCCTCTATACGTGTCAGTGGCCGGCCGCTGAGCTAAGCAAACAAGAGAGACAATGTTGAAGACTTGAGTTTTGTCTGTGGCTTAGATTTTACGTCAATCAACAGTGTACTAATTATGACCCCAAAGTAGCCTTGGTCAGCGGCACAAGAGAATGTGTTTTTTTGACATGATTGGGAAAAGCAGTTGGTCAATAAAGGCACTTTTAAAAATATTTTTTAAAGAGCATACCATAACATTTTATCTTAATGTGAAACATGTAAATGCACTGCCATGTCAGCCCTCAATAATGTCCATTCTTTCTTTGTTTTTGATTTTTTTTAATTTATTTTTTCCCATTGTACAGCAAGGGGATCAAGTTATCCTTACATGTATACATTTTTTCCTCCACCCTTTGTTCTGTTGCAACATGAGTATCTAGATATAGTTCTCAATGCTACTCAGCAGGATCTCCTTGTAAATCTATTCTAAATTTTGTCTGATAAGCCCAAGCTCCCGATCCCTCCCACTCCCTCCTGCTCCCATCAGGTAGCCACAAGTCTATTTTCCCAGTCCATGATTTTCTTTTCTGTGGAGATGTTCATTGGTGCTGGATATTAGATTCCAGTTATAAGTGATATACAGATGGCCATTCTTTTTTGTGTGTGTGTCTTTTTAGGGCTGCACCTGCGGCATATTCAGGTTCCCAGGCTAGGGGTCAAATCAGAGCTACCAGCCTATGCTGCAGCCACAGTCACAGCAACTCTGGATCCGAGCCACATCTGTGACCTAGACCAAAGCTCACAGCAATGCAGGATCCTTAATCCACTGAGCAAGGCCAGGGATGGAACCTGTGTCCTCATGTGTGCTAGTTGAGTGGTTAACCACTGAGCCACGGCAGGAACTCCATAATGTCTACTCTTTGAGTCTGCTGATTTGGGGGATCTGCAACCAGATCTTTGCACAAGCAATATATAGAACATATTTGCAATGATATCCAGTTTTGGTCTTATTAAAGTGGAAGGAAAACCAAAGACAATCAGGAAACAATTTTGGTGCAAATCCTAGATTTTCATTTACTATTTCCCAATCTCTTACAACTGTCTTGTCAACTATTTTTACAACACTTATTTAAATACTGAATCTTTCTGGGAATTGCCAATTTAGTTTTCATAGAAAGAAGGCCTCTTTTGCTTTTCATTCATTTTATTAGTTTGCATTATATTCAATTAAATTACACAAATACACCAAAAAGTTCAATAGACATGAACAAACTTGGAATCACCAAAACTGACCACTCAACGTGTGGGAAGAGGAGTTTGGAGCATATGAGTGAGTGACCTTCTAGCTAGGAGCATTTGTCAGGCTATAAGGATATATGCCTTTTATAAAAGGAATGGAGAGGACAAGTTAACCTGGAAAATAAGTTAGGTGGAGATATTTAAATACTTACCTTAAGGACTGAATGTTTGTATCCTCTCCCACCCCAAATCCATTATTGAAGCCTCAACACCCAGTGTGCCTGTATTTGGAGTAAGGAAGTAATCAGCAGATACAGGAGGTCTTAAGGGTGGGGCTCTGATCCATGGGGATTAGTGTCCTTAAGAGAAGAGACACCAGAGAGCTCACTCACTCTCCACCCTGTGAAGACACAGCAAAAAGTCACCCATTTGCAGGCCAAGAAGATGGAGCTCACCAGATCTTGCTGAACCTTGATCTGGGACTTGAAGCCTCCAGAATTTTGAGAAAGTAAGTTCCTGTTGTTTAAACCACCTAGTCTAGGATATGTTTTTAGGGAATTCCTGAGCAGACAAATGCATTGTACTTTTATATTTCGTATTTCATCCTATGTCTCTGGTCCTAAGGAACATTTAACAGTAAAGTTGAGTTGGGTCAATACAAACTTATTACCATTTCTAGAAAACTGACTTAAAGGGCAGAGCCCAAATTAATGGATACTGATAAACAGCATACTCAGTTTTATTTCAGGCAAATATTGAAATGTATTCACAGGTCAAATTCTAGTAGTAAATTATTGATTATAGCTACGTAAACCAGCTCCTGGGCTTATCACTAAAAAATAATCACAGATAGCCCTTTACAAGTTTGACAGCTTTTCTTCTGTACCTCATATAATTATATAATATATACAATTACTATATTATTATATAATATTGCTATAATAATACTATATATAAGGTATACTAGACCACATACTGCATACCTATACATTAGTATACCATATACTATATTAAACTATATTATATGTAGTAATACCACATATATGTAGCTATTATATAACAGATTAAAGATTAGGAAAAAAGTCATAAAACTGTCATTATTTTCAACTTATATGCTTTTCTACATAAAAATATCCAAAGGAACCAATGGTTAAATGATTATGCAAACCAACTGCATTTCCCAAACCAACAAATGGTTCAGAAATATAACTTTTAAAGATATTACTTATAATAGCAACAAAACCTATAAGTTATCTAGAAATAAATCTTTGATAAATATGTGTAAGATGTTCATAATAGAAAAATGAAAAACTTTTTGAAAGATATTAAAGAAATAAATATTCATGGACAAGAAGTCTCAATAACATAAAGACACCAGTTCTCCTTTTTACTTTTGTTGAAAGTTAATCCATATTACCCTAAATTCCATATGAATAAGCAAAGGACCAAGAATTGCCAAAATAATTTTGAGGAAAAACAAGGGAGACTCTCTTTTCAAAATATTATACATTTGTATTTCCAGAGAAACTTCTAATTTGAACATAGTGCACCCCTCTGTTTGTAGCAGTACTATTCACAATAGCCAAGACATGGAAACAACCTAAGTTTCCATTGACAGAAGAATGGATAAAGAAGATGTGGTAAATACATACAATGGAATATTACTCAGCCATAAACAGGAATGAAATAACGCCATTTTCAGCAACAAGGATGGACCTAGAGATTATCATTCTAAGTGAATAAGTCAAAAAAAGAAAGACAAATACTATATGATATTGCTTATATGTGAAATCTAAAATATGATATGAATAAACTTATTCATAAAACAGAAACAGACACACTGACATAGAGAACAAACTTATGGTTACCAAAGGGGGAAAGTGGGTGGGGGAGGGAAGGATTGGAAGTTTGGGATTAGCAGATGCAAACTATTATATATAGAATGGATAAACAACAAGGTCCTACTGTATAGCATGGGGAATTATAGTAAATATCCTGTAATAAATGATAATGGAAAAGAATGTGAAAAAAGTGCCAATTTCTTCTGTAGCAAAGTGACTCAGTCACACATATATGTATTCTTTTTAAAATATTATTTGTGCCATGTTTTAGATTACACATATAAGTGATCTCATATGGTGGTTGTTTTAAAAAGACAAATATTTCAATAGAAACAAGATCAAAGGGCAGGACAGGGGGTCATTTCATGGCACAAGAGACTTCAATGTACAATAAATATAAGAATTGTTTTGGTAATTGGTAAATAAGACATGTAAATTTTTAAAATGAGATTTTACGTCACACCCATTGGATTGAGAAAAAGTCCAACAATACCAAGTATTGGGAAGGACATGAAGAAACAAGAACCTCATACACATCTAGAAAGTGTGAACACGTAGCGCCACTTTAGAGAGTGACTGAAAGAATCTAGTGAAGTTGAAAATATGCATGGCTATGACCCAGCAATTCTATTCGCAAATATATACCCTGAGAAACTCTTCCACACATGCCTAGACTCACAAACCAGAATGTTCCACAGCACTGTTTGAAATAGCTAAGAA
Organism: Phacochoerus africanus; assembly: GCF_016906955.1. Lineage (NCBI taxonomy): Eukaryota > Metazoa > Chordata > Mammalia > Artiodactyla > Suidae > Phacochoerus > Phacochoerus africanus. The sequence continues at coordinate 82,744,759 of NC_062545.1, read as the reverse complement.
TTAGAAATAACCTAAATATTTATTAAAAGAGGAAGAGATGAATAGTGATATAACCACAAAAGAATCTAATGCCATAAAAAATAAGCTAACCAGCTATCTCTCCCAACATGGCAGCAATGAATAGGCTTACTCCATTTCTGATGGTCGACTATTGACAGACTGTTAGCTTGTCACCCTTTTTGCCTGCCTGTCCCAAATCTGGGCAACTTAGAAAAGAGGGTCAGTGCACATCACTTATTCCTGGGCCCCAGTGGGAAGTTCAAACCTTATAAACTCCTAGGCTGTGCAGAAGACGCTTCCCTAGGCCCACTCACTATCCAATATAAAGCCCAATCCATCCTTTTTGCTTTACTCTTGCTTCATTTCTAAGCCAAGTCCTCCTACTGGGGACTCCTTTGGCCCTCTCCATGTATTAACTTTATTTTGTATTCATTGGTGCCCATTTGTCATTCCCCCCAACATCCTTATAAATTCCTGTATGACACAATGGAATACTACTCAGCCATAAAAAAGAATGACATAATGCCATTTGCAGCAACATGGACGGAACTAGAGAATCTCATACTGAGTGAAATGAGCCAGAAAGACAAAGACAAATACCATATGATATCACTTATAACTGGAATCTAATATCCAGCACAAATGAACATCTTCTCAGAAAAGAAAATCATGGACTTGGAGAAGAGACTTATGGCTGCCTGATGGAAGAGGGAGGGAGTGGGAGGGATCGGGAGCTTGGGCTTATCAGACACAGAATAGATTTACAAGGAGATCCTGCTGAGTAGCATTGAGAACTTTGTCTAGATACCCATGTTGCAACAGAACAAAGGGTGGGGAAAAAATGTAATTGTAATGTATACATGTAAGGATAACTTGATCCCCTTGCTGTGGGAAAATAAAATAAAATAAAATATAAAAAAAATTCCTGTAGGAGGGTAAAACTGCCAGGCATTAAGCCAGGGATACTAGGGGCCCAAACAAAATAATACTGTTCTCAAAAACATAACACGGAGGAGTTATCACTGTGGAACAGTGGGTTAAGGATCTGATGTTGCTGCAGTTATGACATAGGTCATAGCTATGGCTTGGATTTGATCCCTGGCCTGGGAACTTCCATATGCCATGGGTGCAGCCAAAAACAAACAAGCATACAAACAAAACATAACACTGAGTGGGGAAAAAAAAACAGATGCAGAAAATCACAGACAGCATGATACTATTTACATAAAGTTAAAAAAAATTATGAAAGAGTATTATATATTATTTGTGGATGCAAAATGTCAAAGTGTAAAACCATGTGTGGAATGAGAAACATCAAATTCAAGATAGGGATTCTATCTGGTGAAGAAGCGAGGGGAATAGGATTGAGGCAGACTATATGGGGATTTCACATGGGTAAGTAATATTTTCTTAGCTTAGATATTGATACAATGAGGTTGGTCATAATATTTTCTAGACTTTTTCATATGTCTGAAATACTTTGTAACATTTGAAAAAAAAAGATAAAAAGGAACATTTTAGAAACTCGACTGCCCCTTGCTGGAGGGTACTCTCTGAGAGGGGTACCAGTAAAATATTCCTGGCAAAAATGAACATGTGGTCTATAAGCAAATTGTTTTCTCTACCAGGAATGCCTGATGATGTGTAGGCAATAGATTGTGCTGACTAAGGGGGAGGGGGTGAAGATGTAGGAGAAATGGGCCATGTCTGAGTTTTCTTTTGCCACATAAAAATTACCAGTTGAAAACAACACCCATTGATTAGCTCATGTTTTAGCAGATCAGAAGTCCAGGCACATGGAGCTCTCTGGTGGCTCAGTGGGTTAAAGGATTCAGTGTTGTCACTGCTGTTGCTTGGGTTGCTGCTATGATGTGGGTTCGATCCCTGGCCTGGGAACTTCCACATGCCACGGGCATGGCCAAAAAAAAAAAAAAAGTCAGAGGTCCAGGCACCAAATGGCACTTCTCTGCTCAGGATCTCAAAGGGTGAAATCAAAGTATTGACCAGATTGAGTTCGTGTCTTCAAGGCCCTGGGGAAGGCTCCTCTTCTAAGCTCATTCAGGCTGTTGGCAAAATTCAGTTCCTTGCAGCTGTAGGACTGAGGCTCCCTTTTCCTTGCTGGCTGTCAGCCAGGGGCCACTCTCAGCAAACAGAGGCCACTCCTATGCCACACCACCTGACCCCCTCTATCTTCAAAGTCATCATCTGAGATTTTCTCCCTTGTGAACTTCTCATGTTTAAAGTCTCTCTGATTCCCTCTATCTCTTACCTTGAATAGGATTGAAAGGACTCATATGATTAGGTCAAGCCCACTCAGACAAGCTTTCAATCAAAGTGTAGGGTCAACTGATTTGGGACCTTAAGTACATGTGCAGTTCATGGCAACACCTAGACAATGTCTGAGTGGATAACTGGAAGAAATTGTGTGTACACCAGAAGTCAGGAATTTGGGGAGCCAACTTCCACCTACCACAGACTAGAACTAGAGAGAATAGAGACTAGAAGGTCAATGCCAGGTAGTGGCCAAACAGATCCTAGATATTTAATGTTACAGATTGGCTAGTATATTTGGCTCATGCAGAGCTACATGCTTAAAAATTAAGGGAGGAGAAGAAAGGTTATGGAAATCCCTATGACCTTGGCAGACTAAAACTCAGTAAATAACAAGTACTATAGGTAGGTGATACAGATAAAGGTAGCCATAGGCAGGTCAAAGGAAAACTGTTTTGCTGTTTGTACCAGCTTTCCAGTTAATACCAATGTAAATGATAGGTAAATATAATTTAATAAATTACAAACTTAAATATAACTAAATATAAACAAAGCATTTTTTAAAACCAGAATATTTATAAAGTTTGAGAGAGTGAAGACAAAATTGGGAGAACCAATGCACAACATTGTAAATAAACTATATTTAACAAAATTTGAGAATATAAAATAAAATTGGGGGAACTGACTGTATTTAATTTTGTATAAACATAGAGACCATGTTTCATTCTTCTTTATGTCTACCCAGCAGCTGGTCTTATTTTTAACACACAGTGAGGGGAATAATAAAAAATTAATTTTTTAAGGGAGTTCCCGTCATAGCGCAGTGGTTAACGAATCCGCCTAGGAACCATGAGGTTGTGGGTTCGGTCCCTGCCCTTGCTCAGTGGGTTAACGATCCGGCGTTGCGGCGTTGCCGAGAGCTGTGGCGTAGGTTGCAGACGCGTCTCGGACCCCACGTTGCTATGGCTCTGGCGTAAGCCAGTGGCTACAGCTCCGATTTGACACCTAGCCTGGGAACCTCCATAAGCCACGGGAGCAGCCCAAAAAAATAGCAAAAAGACAAAAAAAAAGAAAGAAAAGTTAATTTTTTTTTTTTTTTTTTTTTTTGGCCACAGCATTCAGAAGTTCCCAGGCCAGGTACTGAACCCATGGCATCGCAGCGACCCTAGTCATGGCAATGATAATGTTAGATCCTTAACTGCTAGGCCACCAGGGAACTCCAAAAGGTGTTCAATTAGTAACGATGATAGCTTGGCATTGAACACTTTCCTGGGTGTGGTTCATTTTATCTTCCCTGAACTATCTATCACTACTTTCCTACTCATACTTCATATATCAACAGAAGCGAATTGTTCCCATCACTGCACCACTGCACCTTTGGCCATGTGTCTGCCCTTAAAAACACTGTCCATTTCATAAATAGCTATCAATTTTCTACCCATCCTTCAGGGTCAAACTCAAACATCCCCTCCTTCACGAGGCATTCTCTGATCTATCCAAGCCTCTGTTGTTCAGATTTAAGGTGCAGGTGACTTTTGACCTTATCCCATGGTTATTTGTGTTCATAATGCAGCTCCCTCTACTTGACTGAGTCTTCCTTGGGCAGTAACTTGGACTTTTTCATTTCAGATTACCCACTGTGCCTGGCAAAATACCCAGAACTACACATACTTACAATCTGTGAGTTCATGCATTGAACAACTATATATTCTTGTCTTTATCACAGTGCCAACAACATCAAGGTAAAAGAAATTAATATAATTGCTGTTCATAGAGAAGGACCCAGTCATATCAAAGAGACTTTAGTTAAATTATAACTCACCGAATTATTTCTCAAAATTCCATAGAGTTCAGTTTTACTACTTCACTACGAAAATCCTTGGTTAGACATAGTCTCCAGACATGCACAGACTTGCATCATACCTGCATGCTATAAACTGGGATCATATCAATTACCAGGGGAAGTAAGTTCCCCAGGCAGTCTGCCCGAAATATTTCTTAAAGCTTCCCTTCCCCCAAAGCTTTCCAAAGTTCAAGAGGGAGATGAAGGTATTTCTTTAAGAAATCTGTCGAAAAAAAAAAAAAAAGTTGACATGAAACCAAAACAGCTTACGTTTCTCCCACACTAGAAATGGCTGATGTGATATCTTACTGTGTTCCATGAATTTTGTTGTAAGAATTTATGGAAATATGTACTGAATTAAGTTAGGACATTATTCACATCTGTCCCTTTGAGAGATTTTATGAAATGGGCAACTGTTTTCTTCAAATACTTGAGTTAAATTCTTACAAGTTAAAACAGTTTGACAGAACCATTTATTCTGATAGAACAGTATGTTATCATTTAATGAATTCATTGTACTCAGAAATTAATGAAGTGATATCATTAAATTATGAAACGTGCTCGTAAAACCCATCACTTATTTATTTAGGAATTAGGAGTTCCCATTGTGGTGTGGAGGAAACGAATACGACTAGTATCCATGAGCTGGCCTCACTCAGTGGGTGGGGGATCTGGTGTTGCTGTGGTTGTGGTGTAGGCCAGCAGCTGTAGCTCCGATTAGACCTCTAGCCTGGGAACTTCCATATGCAGCAGATGTGGCCCTAAAAAAGCAAAAAAAAAAAAAAAGAATTAAAGCAACACATACATGACACAGTATACATGCAGACACATGTGCAAGCATAAATGTTTGTACACACATGTACACACATATGGAACACATTCACATGTGTACAACACATACCTACTCTCTCACACACACATATACACCCCTATACATAGGCACCACCCCATATATTTTATAATAGAGACCAAATTGTTTCACGCACACACAAAAATAATAGCCATAATGCAAAATATAAACTTAAGAAATGTGACTATGTGAATTTTGGTGCATAAGGTTTTGTGAGTTAGTAATTTATTCCCTCAATCATCAAAACATCTTAAGTTAATATAAGGGAATAGATAAAATAGGAGGGAAAATTTTGATTAACTCAAAAAAGGCAGTAAAGGAAGAACAAAGGCATATGGGATAAAGAGAAAATAAATACTGAAATGATAGACTTAAAGCCATGTCAGTATTACATTAAATGTGAAAGGACTAAACGTCCTAACTAAAAGGCAGGTGCTATTAGACCAACTAAAAAACAGATCTGACAATGTTCTTATAAGACACAAACTTTAAATATTAAGACACAGAACAGTTGAAAGTAAAATGATAGAAACATAAATACCATATCCATGTAAACACTAACCACAAAAAGCTTAAAAATCAGGATCTGGCATTGCTGTGGCTGTGGTGTGGGCTGGCAGCTGTAGCTCCGATTTGACCCCTAGCCTGGGAACCTCCATATGCCGTAGGTGTGGCCCTAAAAAAGCAAACAAACAAACAAAAAATTATAGCTGTGGCTAAATATCAGAAAAAAAGACTTTAAGGCAAAAATTTTTCTCACATATAAAGAGCTTTTAACAGTGATAAAATGGTCAATTCAATAGAAAGATATAATAATCCTCAGTGTATATACATGCCTGATTGCATACATTCAAAATACAAAATAAATATTGGAAGATATAAAAGGATAATAGATAAATCCATATTTAGAATTAGATATTTAAAAACATTTCTTTTCACAACTGATAGAACAGGCAGACAAAAATTAGTCACAATACATAAGATGATTATTCTGACCTAACTGGGCATTTATAAAGCATTTATAGAATATAAAATATAAATAGTTAATGCATGAAAAAGGAAAAAGAACACATACTATATAAGTACAATATACCAGTCTCAAAAATTGGCCACATTCTGAGCTATAAAGCAAGTCTCAATAAGTTTCAAAAGACCAAAGTCATAACAAAACATGTTTTGCGGCAGTTCCCATTGTGGCTCAGCAGGTTAAGAACCTGACATAGTGTCCATGAGGAGGAGGGTTCAATCCCTGGCCTTGCTTAGTGGGTTAAGGATCAGGTGTTGTTGCAAGCTGTGGTGTAGGTGGCAGATGTGGCCTGGAACAAGTGTTGCTGGTGGCTGTGGTGTAGGCTGGCAGTCACAGGTCTGATTCGATCTTTAGCCCCGGGAACTTCCATATGCTGCAGATGTGGCCATAAAAAAACAAAAATTAAAAAAAAAACAAAATATGTTTTGTGAGGACAATAGACTTAATTAGAAACCAGTAACAAAAAATAGTTCAAAATTGTCCAAATAATTGGAAATTAAACAATGCATTTCTAAATTAGCTTTTGGTCAAAGGAGAAATCACAAGGTAAGTTAGAAGCTATTCTGAGTGAATAATAATAACACAAATTAGCAAAACTTGTGACATGCAAGTAAAGCAATGCTTAGTAGGGAATTTATGTGTTTAAATGCATATGCTAGAAAAGAAAGTTTTAAAATCAAGGAATTAAGCTTCTACTTCCAGCAAATGAACAAAAGCAAGTTAGCAAAGAGTGTGCAAGATCTCCATGCTAAAATCTGTCAAATATTGCTCAGATAAATTAAAGAAGCCCTAAATAAATAGAGAGATATACTACAGGTTTGATATTATTAAGATATCAATTCTCCCTAAATTGATGTATAGATTTAACACTATCTAAATTAAAATCCCATAAGGCTTAATTTTTTTGTGCATAAGAATCAATCATCTGAATCTATAATTTATTGGGAAATGCAAAGGATATTGCAGTCAGATTCTTAACCCACTGTGTCACAGCAGGAACTCTCAATCAAGTTGTATTTTTAAGATCTGTGTAACTCTGTACAAATTGTACCTTAATATGTCACTTTGCATATTCAGTGTATTAAAAATAATCTATAAATTATATAATCTATAAACCATATAATAGACTATAAACTACAAATAATTTATAACTATATATCTATAAACTATATATGTAAATTTTGGACCATGTGTTATCTCAGATACAAAAAGAGAAAGAAAAATAAGGGATCTTTAATTTGTAGTGTAAGAACTGAGTTACTGGAATGGGTGAATTCCACTCAAGACAGTCAAAAAGAAGTTAATGTTTTGACGATAATTATTGACTTTTAAAAGGTAGTTAGCAATGATTTCTGTAGAGAAATGTATATAAAATCCAAAAAAGAGAGGCTGGTAAAGACATAATTAGGCTCAATAGAGTGTATATTCTAAGAACCAGAAAAGGGACAGGCCACAAACAAGGGAAAATCCTGCTAAAGCCCTAGCATGCTGTGCCCAAGGTAACTACTAAAAACAAAAACAAAATCATCATAGAAAAATAACCTTTATCTTACCAAGTCTCTGAAGACATAAAGGGTGTATAGAAAATTTAACCTTTTTTTTTTGCTTTTTGCTTTTTAGGGCTGCTCCCATGGCATATGGAGGTTCCCAGGTGAGGGGTCAAATTAGAGCTACAGGTGCCAGCCTATACCACAGCTCACAGCAACACCGGATTCTTAACCCACTGAGCAAGGCCAGGATCAAATCCACAACCTCATGGTTCCTAGTCAGATTCATTTCTGCTGCACCACAATGGGAACTCCTAGAAAATTTATCATTTAATAAAAACATAGGAAAAGAAAAAGGGAACTAGGTAAAGAGGATATTAAACAGAAAATCCAAATATGTAGAAATATTAAACTTATATTTAAAGGAACTATGTTCACGTATTAAAAGAGGTTATCTTAGTTTTTGTAAATGAATCTTCATTTCTTCAAAAAAGACAGACAGACAGCCAATAAGCACATGAAGAGATGTTCCACATCACTAATTATTAGAGAAATTCAAATCAAAACTATCATGAGGTATCACCTCATACTGGTCAGAATGGCCATCATCAAAGTCTATAAACAATAAATACTGGAGAGGGTATGGAGAAAAGGGAACCCTCCTACACTGATGGTAGGAATGCAAATTAGTGCAACCACTATGAGAACAGTGTGGAGGTTTCTTAAAAAACTAAAAATAGTTTAGTTTGATCCTGTCATCTCACCCCAGGCATATATCTGGAGAAAACTCTAATCCAAAAAGATATATGCACCCCAATGTTCATAGCAGCACCATTTACAATAGCCAAGATGTGGAAAAAACCTAAATGTCCATAGGCAGAGGAACGGATAAAGATATGGTATATACATATACAATGGAATCTTGGTCATAAAAAAGAATGAAATAATGCCATTTGCAGCAGCATGGATAGACCTTGAGATTTCTGACCTTCACTAAGTGAAGTCAGAAAGACAAACACCATATGATATCACTTATATGTGGAATCTATTAAAAATGATACATATGAACCTATTTATAAAACGTAAATAGACAGATTTTGAAAACAAATTGATAGTTTTAATCATATCCAGTTCAATGTTTTCGGCATGACAACTTCATTTATGGAAATATCTACTGAGTATTTTTTTTTCCTTTTCTGGCTGCACCCACAGCATATGAAAGTTTCTGGGCCATGGATTGAACTGAGATGCAGCTGTGACCTATGCCACAGCTGTGGCAATGCTAGATCCTTAACTTACAGCACTGTAGTGGAAACGCCTCCACTGAGTTTTTAACTTCAGTTATCATAGTCTCATTTCAAAATCTTCTATTTTGTTCTTTTTTCAAATCTGCTTGGTTTTTTAAAAATGAATCTCCCAGAGTTCTCGTTATGGCTCAGTGGTTAACGAATTCAACTAGGAACTATGAGGTTGTGGGTTCAATCCCTGGCCTCACTCAGTGGGTTAAGGATCCAGCATTGCCGTGAGCTGTGGTGTAGGTCAAAGATGCGGCTTGGATCCTGCAGTGCTGTGGCTCTGGCATAGGCCAGTATCTACAGCTCCAATTAGACCCCTAGCCTGGGAACCTCCATATGCTTCGGGAGCAGCCAAAAAAAAAAAAAAAAATCTCTTGATGCTTTCTTTTATTTTTTTTAAACATAGTAAGTGAACTTATTTAAAATTTTATGTCAAGTAATTCCAACATCTGCAGTCTCTGTGAATCTGGTTCTCCTTGATCTTGCTCACATATCTCATATCCTTGTGAGCTCATATTCCTCAGAAATGTGTCTGAAGGAATTATTTCAGGACTATTTTGAAAGTACTTTCATACAAAGACAATAAAGAGACTCAGAATGCCAACTTCTTGAGCCACAAGCCATGGACACAGAGGAGTGGCCCCAGAAGAAGAAAACAGATGACATATGACAGAGGTCACTACTACACTCTAATTACAAACTTAATCACTTGCCACATAACTCCCAGGAGAGGCAATAGCCCCCGAGACCTGTAGTCAGCTTTGTCTCTCTGCCTGGGTAAGTTACACCTTCCTTATCTTTTCTCATGATACCCCAAGGCTCCGATAGAATCTCCTAGAGGATGAACGAACAAGCAAGGGCCAGGGAATGACTATCAAGGAGAGACAGCCACATGTTTAAAAGCAGCCTTGAAAGAAGATGACCAGATTTGCTTCCAGTAATTCTTAGTTGTGGAGAAAGTGTGTGGGAGTATAAATGAAAAAAAAGATGATTATTGAAGCTGGGTGATGGGGACATCGGCATTCATTGTATTCTTCTATTTTTGCGTAATTTGGAGAATTTTGAAATTCTCTGAAATAAAGGCTTAGAGAAAACCTCACCAAAATGTCAAGAGATGGTTTGAACAATAAAAAATATAAAATAAACTAGAAGATACATTGGAGAAAATTATACAGAATGCAGCAGAGGGAAGAAAAGAGGAAGCTGAGAGATCAGAGCAGGTAGTGAAAGCTGGAGCACAGGGCCAAGGACAAAAATGGAAGAGTCAGTGGGGGGTGGCAATAAAAGTGAGTAGTCCTAAGAATTTTTCTTAGAAGGGATAACGTATGTTTTGGAGTTTTCAAAGATATTTTACATGAACAAATTCAGAGTCCCGCCTTAATATCTCTGAAAAAAGGAGCATATATGATTTGAGGAATATATGGTTCCCCAGCAATCACCATCCCCTCAAGCAAGGTCCCAGTTGGCAGGCAGGCTTGCCCTATCTTGGGGAAGAGTGACTACATGTGAAGAGGATCTAGGCAACCCCAACTTCTTTCCTCGACCTCTTTGCTTGCTTGACTAACAGCAAATGTGAAAACAGCTAAACATGCAGGGTTTCCAGATGTTCGAGGTGAATGTTATGTTTCTTTAAAAAGTGGAATCACTGGAGTTTGCATTGTGGCTCAGCAGTTAACAAACCCGACTAGTATCCATGAGGATGCTGGTTTGATCTCTAGCCTTGCTCAGTGGGTTAAGGATCTGGCATTGCTGTGAACTGTGGTGTAGGTCGCAGACATGGCTCAGATCTAGTGTTGCTGTGGCTGTGATGGAGGCCGGCAGCTGCAGCTCCAATTGGACCCCTAGCCTGGGAACCTCCATATGTGCAGGTGCAGCCCTAGAAAACAACAACAACAACAACAAAAAGACAAAAAATGGACCAAACTTCTCATCATCAGCAGGTCACAGATATGCTATTAGTTGATGTGGGGCAAGTCTTTTATAAAACAAACATAAAAACCCTTAACTTTAAAACGCCAACAGTAAACCAGAAAAATATTTTCAAGAATATGAAAAATAACCGGATAATATAAGTATTATATGAAAGTACCTCATAATTGTGAAGAAAAACCTAATGTTATCTATATTAATTTTTTACATTAATAATATTAATTTTTAAAAGTCTTAATACATTTTCTTTTTTAGAGCAGTTTTAGGTTTATGGGAAAATTGTAGAGAAGGTATTCTTGTACAGAGTCTTGCTCATTATTAATATCTTGCATTAGTGTGGAGCATTTGTTAACATTGGTGAACCAAGATTAATACATTATTATTAACCAAAGTCCACTTGACAAACGCATAAGCTCATGTATCCATCATTGCAGAAATGCATGGAACGATTTCAGAGTCCTAAACATGCCCTATGCTCCACTTGTTCAAACCTCCCTCCCTTTTCCTGAACCTCTGGTAACCACTGATATTTTTCTTGTTTGCATAGTCTTGACTTTTCCAGATGTCAGATAGTTGGAATCATACCACGTATTTCTCTTTTCAGGTTGCTGTAAGAAAAGAACACAAATGGGGTGGCTTAAAGAGCAGAGTTTTTTGTCACAGTTCTGGCAGCCAGAAGTCCAATATCAAGGTGCCATCAGGATTGGTGTTTGGTGAGATCTCTCTTCCTGGCTTGTAAATGGTCACTATCTTGCCATGTCCTCACATGGCCTTTTATCTATGCTTGTGTGGAGAATGAGTACCGAAGTGGTGTTTTCCTCTTTTATAAGGACACCAGTCCTATCCAATTAGGGCCCCGGCCTTATGACTTCATTTAACCTAATTACCTCCCCAAATGCCCTGTCTCCAAATATAGTCAAACTAGGGGTTAGAAAGTCAATATTTGAATTTGGTGGGGGGGATGGGGACAGAACATACTGCAGCCTGTTACATAACTTATATAGCCTTGAAACTGGTTTCTTTCCCAAAGCAATATACACTTAAGGTTTCTCCATGTTTTCCATGCTTTAATAGTTCATTTATTTTTCCTATTGAATAATATTCCATTGTTTAGATGTATATATCATTTTGTTTATCCACTTACCTACAGAAAGTCTTCTTGGTTGCTTCCAATTTTTGGCAATCATGGATAAAGCTGCTACAGTCATGGGCAGATTTTCACATGGACATATATTTTCAACCAATTTAGGTAAATACCTAGGAGCACAATTACTGGATTTTATAGAGCCTATTTTTATCTTTGTAAAAATGTGCCACGCTGTCTCCCAAAGTAGTTACATCATTTTGCATTCACACCAGCAACGACTGAGAGTTCCTGTTGCTCCACCTCCTCATCAGTATTTGGTATTGTCAGTGCTTAGTGTTTTAGCCTTTTTTTTTTTTTTTTGGTCTTTTTAGGGCCTCACCCACAGCATGTGGAAGTTCCCAGGCCAGGGGTCCAATTGGAGTTGCAGCTGCTGGCCTATGCCACAGCCATAGCAATGTGGGATCCAAGCCATATGTGTGATGTACACACCACAGCTCATGGCAACGCCAGATCCTTAACCCACTGAGCAAGGCCAGGGAAGGAACCTGCATCCTAATGGATCCTAGTCGGGTTCATTAAACACTGAGCCATGACAGGAACTCCTGGTTTTAGTCATTCTAATAGGGGTGTAGTGGTTACTTCAATTGTAATTTTCTAAGGATATATGATGTTGAGTATCTCTTCATAAGCTTATTTGCCATCTGTATGTATTCTTTGGTGAGGTGTCTGCCCAAATACTTTGCCCATGTTTTGTCAGGTTTTTTTTAATTATTGGGTTTTAGGAATTCTTTGTCTATTTTAGATACCAGTCCTTTATCAGATATGTGTTTCCCAGTCTGTGGCTTGTCTTTTTTTTTATCTTAACAGTGTCCTTCACAGAGCAGAAGTTTGAAATGTTAGTGGAATCCAACTTATCAGTTTTTTCTTTCATTGATCAATGCTTTTGGTATTGTATCTAAAACTCATTACCAAACCTATGATGCCCTGGATTTTCTATTTATCCTCTAGAAATTTTATAGTTTTGCAACTTACATCTATAATCAGTTTTGAATTAATTTTTGTTAAGAGTGTAAGATCTATGTCTAGATATGATGATGATGATTTGCATATAGATATCCAGTGGTTCCAGCATTGCTTGTTGAAAAGTCAACCCTTTCTCCACTGAATTGCCTTTGTTCCTTTGTCAAAAAATCATTTGACTATATTCGTATGTATCTATATCTGGACTCTTTATTCTTTCTATTGACCTCTTTGTTCTATTATTTTACCAATACCTCACTGTCTTCATCACTGAGCTTTTTGTGAGTCTTGGAGTCATGTTGTGTTATTCCTCTGACTTTGTTCCCCTTTAATTGTACTTGCTCTTAGGGGTCTTTTGCCTTTCCATATAAATTTTCAAATCAGTTTGTTAATATCTACAAAACAATTTTCTAGGATTTTGACTGAAAATATGTAGAATCCAAAAACAGAAAAACTAACATCTTGATATTATTGAGTCTTCCTTTCCATGAACATGGACTATCTCTCCATTTATTTATATTTTTATTCCTTTCACCAGAATTTCATAGTTTTTCTCACATAGATTTTGTACATATTTCTTTAGATTTATACCTAAGTATTTCTTTAAAAATTTTTTTTGGTGCTAATGTAAATCATACTGTTTTTAACCTCAATTTTAATTGTTTATTGCTGGCATTAGGAATATAATTAACTTTTGAATATTGACTGTGTATCTGGCAACTTTACCATAATTGCTTATTAGTGCCAGCAGTTTTTTGACTGATTGTTTAGTATTTTTTACATAGAACATCCATGTCATCTGGGAACATTTCTTTCTTTCCAATCTATGTAATTTCTACTTGTTTTCTTGTCTCATTGCATTAGCTAGGACTTCCAGCATGATGTTGAATACAAAAGGAGACATTCTTGTTCTCAACTTTAGGGGAAAAGCATTTAGTTTCTCCTCATTAAGAATTATCCTAGCTATAGGTTTTCTGTAGATGTTCTTTATCAAGTTAAGGAAGTTCCCATGCATTCCTTGTTTACTGAGAGTTTTTGCTATGAATGAATGCCGAATTTGTCAAATGTTTTCTAAGCATATATTGATATGATTATATAATTTTTCTTCTGTAATTTGTCCATGTGATGGATTACATTATTTGATTTTTGAATGTTGAACCAGCTTTGCATACCTGGAACAAATCCCCTGTGGCTGTAATGAAGTATACTGATGTCCGCAACTTACTTTGAAATATATTTTAAGATATAAGATGGATAGAATGATGTGTTTGAAAAAATTTTATAATAAAATGTTGGAAAAAATTATAAATCTACGTGGGCAAGGACTGTAGGAACAAAGACAAATATAAACACAGAAGTGATTTGATTTGGGGTATTTTTGTTAGTGTGGGCACTCTTCAATTTATTTATTTATTTATTTAATTTTATTTTTTGTTGTTTTGGGGCCACACCTGCAGCACATGGAGGTTCCCAGGCTAGGGGTCCAATTGGAGCTGCAGCAGCTGGCCTACCCCCCGGCCCCAGCAATACAGGATCTGAGCCACATCTGCAGCCTACACCACAGCTCACAGCAATGCTGGATCCTTAACCCACTGAGCAAGGCCAGGGATCAAACCTGCATCCTCATGGATACTAGTCAGACTCATTTCCTCTGAGCCATGATGGGAACTCCCCATTCTTCAATTTAGTGTGCTCTGACTGTAGCTAAAAACTTGGGGAAAAATCAGTGGCAAATCCCCACTGAGTTTTTAAAAGCTCCTTCTAATTCCCTAAAAATATGTTCTTATTTTAAAACTTACTTTCTAATTTTCAGCCTGAAGGCCAAAATTCCAACCAATATAACTGTTTTTCACTAACAGCAGAAATAACACCTTCTCTGAACCCTGTTGCTCTTTTTTTTTTTCTTATAGACTTAAAAAAATCTAATTAAACATATACCTAATTCAATTTTTTCCTAATGTTCTAATTTTAGAAGGGCATTCCAGGCACTATGGAAAGAAATGAAGGAGTTAAACTTTCATTAAAGTAAAAAAAGTGTCCACCAGCTACTCACCACATGCCTATTCAGCACAACTCGGACTTGGAGAATGATTTCTCTGAACTTGTCCTGCATTTGGGTTGCTCTTTTATTACAAATCTGAAAAACAGTTTTTTTTTTAAGAGAAAAGAAGAATAAATTACCCAACAAGAATGTTTTTAATAAACAGAGTTCAAATTCAAACATCTAAGTCCAGGAATATCAAAAGGACAAGTTTACTGTTACATTTTTCTCAGTCTTTTTCAGCCTTATTTAGAGAAAAGATTTGACATTTCGAATGAATAAGCTTAATATTCCCCATATTCAAGTTTTTGTGCTAGACATATTTTGGAAATATAACAATGAAATAGATAAGTTCCTTGTTTTTGTTTCACAGTGCAGAAATCCCAACATTTCAAACATCTCTTTATGCAGAATTGTAAGAGCAGCTAGCAGGAGAGAGGCTAGTAGAGTTGACTTTGGAGAGAAGGAGGCTTCTGAACTTAGATGCAAGACAGCTTCAGGAAAAAGGTTTTCTCAGAAAGAGGGTATATTAGGGTTGTGCAGAGAAATAGAACAAATAAGGTGTATAATATAGAGGGAGAAAAATTTATTTTAAGGAATTGGCTTATGCGATTATGGAGGCTTGGCAAGTCCAGAATCTTCTGGGTAGGCTGGCAGGCTGCAGACAAGAGTTGCAATTTGAGTCCCAAAGTGATCTGTTGGCAGAATTTTCTCTTCTTCCAGGGATGTCTACCTTCAACTGATTGGATGAGGCCCACCTCATTAAGGAGCATAAACTGCTTTACCCAATGTCTACTGACTTTTAATCACATCCAAAAAATACCATCACAGAAAAATCTAGAATAATGTTTGACCAAATAGGGAGTTCCCTTTGTGGCTTAGCAGCTAATGAACCTGACTAGAATTCATGAGGATGAGGGTTCTATACCTGGCTCCACTCAGTGGGTTAAGGATCCGGGGTTGCTGTGAGCTGTGATGTAGGTTGCAGGCTCAGCTCAGATCCCAGGTTGCTGTGGCTGTGGCATAGGCCAGCAGCTGCAGCTTCAATTCAACCCCTAGCCTGGGAACTTCCATTTAAAGTGGGTGTGGCCCTAAAAAGGAAAAAAAAAAAAAAAAAGACCAAGAAACTGGGTACCATGCATAGCCTAGTCAGGTTGACACATAAAATTAACCAGCACAAAGGGAGAAGCATGTTCTCAGGCCAAGGGAAGAACTGAAAACTTGTAATAGAGATCATGTGTATTAGGGATCATTATGAAGCAAAGTTAGAGAGAAGTGAGAAGGATATTATCAAGGGCATAGGTAGAGGGATTGGCCTCAGAAAGAAGGATGATAAAGGTTAGGTGTCAGAAGAATTTTGAGATGAAAAGGGAAAAAAAACCTGGAAAAAACTCATGTCAGACAACTACCCCTCAGGGGAAAATGGGATATTTGTTGGCAGGGAGGGCTGGGGTTGGTGGCAGCTAAAATCACATTTTGGGGATAAGGATGGGGTTGGACAATGTAAGTATTAGAAATAGCAGTCAAAATAATATTTACATTTTAAGAAATGTTGAATCTGGAGTTCCCGCTGTAGCATAGTGTGTGAAGAATCTGATTGTAGCAGCTCAGATCACTGCAGAGTTGTGGGTTTGATCCATGGTGTGGCACACACAGTGGATTAAAGGATCCAGCATTGCTCAGATTCAATCCCTGGCCTGGTAACTTCCATATGCAGCTATTTAAAAAAAAATTGAATCTAAGTCAGGTTTTGCCTCCCCAGCCCCATCCCTGCCAGCACAACCTCTAATAGACCTCTAATACAGGAGGGACTATGGAATTCTACCAACTGGAATTTGAGTCCCTGGGACCCACTCACTAACCCACGCTGTGACCTTGGGAAAATTACATAAACTCTCATAGTCTCTGTTGTAAAGAGTAAATAAATGATTTGTGTAAGCGTCTAGAACCGTGAGGGATTTTAACTGGGGTGATTTTGTCCCTCAAAGGATATTCAGCAATGTCTAGAGGCAGTTGTCACAGCTGGTGGAGGAAGGGTGGCAGTGTGCTATTGACATGTAGTAGGGAGAGGCCAGGGATAGTGCTAAACATTATTCAATCTATAGGACAGCCATCAACAACAAAGAATTAGCCCGTACAAAATTGCAGTAGAGCCAAAGTTGAGAAACCCGGTTCAGAACAATGCCTGGGGCATTATAAACAGTAAATATTGGTTTCTGTCTTTCTATTAATCATGGCAAACCAAATGGAATAGAATTTTCACCCATAAGAGGCCACATCTGAAGCTTTATTTTCTAAAATGTTTAAAGTACTCTCTGTTTGAAGAAGATTAAAGCACAGTTTAGTCAAAAAAAAAAAAGAGGAAATGCTATTCAGAAATAAAATTCTTACATAAATAAAGCATGGGGAAAACAAAATCCAAGAAATACCCATAGTCTAACTCCTCATTATAAAAGGGCCCCTGTAGATCCTTTTGAAAAACTCTGGACTAGAAGAGACCAGTTCTAAGGAATTACACTCTGTCAACCACAATTTAAGGGAAACTCTTAACTGATTGGGATTTATATTTATACACTTATACATTTTCCCCTATATCAATGATACATTTTAGAAATAAAACAGACAACACGGCAAATTGAGTGGTTAAGTAGTATCCAGACTTACATGGGATTTTTTAGCTAAAAATAAATACTTAAAGCAACTACAGTGCTGACATAATACAGCTTTACCTGAAATATCTCAGTAATGAAGGCCATGAGTTTTGAAATATCTCACTCCTGGAAAACCAGGCGTGGAGACAAGAGATAAATATGCAAATATAATATGCTTTTTAGTTCCTCTCAATCCATTAGACCCTGTTTGTGTCAAAAATTCAACTAATTTCTATTATATTTTGATGGGGCTGCGGGGGGGAATCTATAAACATGAACTAATCCTTGGTAATGCTATCACACCTAAGCCCACATGTGTCCCATCTTTTTCTTTACATCATGAGGAAAACTTGCCAAACCTGCAAAAACTTTCTCCTCCAAAGGCTTTTACTTGTTAATTGTGGTCAAGAGGCTTGAAAATTATGTTGAATTTGATGGTAATTTTTTCAACTTTTTTTTTTTTTTTTTTTAGTACTGCACCTGTGGTACATGGAAGTTCCCTGGCTAGGGGTTGAATCAGAGCAGTAGCTGCTGGCCTACACCACAGGTACAGCAAGGCCAGATCCTTAACCCACTGATGGAGGCCAGGGATTGAACCTGCATCCTCATGGATACTAGTCAGGTTTGTTAGCCGCTGAGCCATGATAGGAGCTCCCTGCTGATGAGTTTTGAACTAAGAAGTCTGAACAGCTAAAAATAAGATGAGAAAGAAATTGTGAGTCCCAAGGCTTGCTCACCAGTCAGTGGCACAGAATCCATTTCTTGGCCTTGAGTAACTGATTAAAGAGAAAAGGGGAAGGAGACTTATCACAGGAGCTGGACAGGAAAATATCAGTGGAGGTAAGGGAGAAAAAAATGAAGGCCTGAATTCAGCTGAATTCATCGATTCATCAAACTTATGAGGGAGGCTGGAGTTGGGGTTGGGGGATGGTAAGGTGTTTGCTAAAAGTGCCAATAAAAGTAACTGTCTCCTGAGGAGAACCTCCCAGGGACCAGGCACTTTGTGGACATTCTTTTATCCGATCCATATAACAACATTTCAGAGTTATGATGATTTTTCCCATTAGAAGAATCAGGGAGTTCCTGTTATGGCTCAGTGGTAATGAACCTGACTAGTACTTATGAGGACACGGGTTCCATCCCTGGTGCTGCTCAGTGGGTTAAGGATATAGTGTTGCTGTAAGCTGTGGTGTAGGTTGCAGAAGAGACTTCGATCTGGTGTTGCTGTGGCTGTGGCATAGGCTGGCAGCCGCAGCTCCACTTTGACCCCTCACTTGGGAACCTCCACATGGCATGGGTGGGGATCTTAAAAAAAAAATTAGCCTGAGAGAGATGAAGTAA
Source organism: Phacochoerus africanus (assembly GCF_016906955.1). NCBI lineage: Eukaryota > Metazoa > Chordata > Mammalia > Artiodactyla > Suidae > Phacochoerus > Phacochoerus africanus. The sequence goes on along the minus strand of NC_062545.1, from coordinate 82,725,917 downwards.
CTTGCCTGAGATCACCCAGCTGGTAAATAGCCATGGCAGGATTTAAACCTAAATGAGAGGGATGTTGAGACATTGGAAAAACATACCTTGATTTGTGCTTGTTTACAATGAAACTAGATCTATTGTGGGTTTTTACAGAATTAATAAACTTCATTTTCCAAGCAGTTTTAGATCCACCTATGGTGAGGGTTTTATACCAATCTGATAAGTAATCTATAATGTAAGAAAATGAAAATCATTTGGAATCCCTCAAACTCGATCTAACCATTGCTCCCATCATTTTTTTTTACACACACATATGCAATTTGATAAAAATAAGCTATCCATTCTTTAAAAATGTTTCATAATCCTCTTACTCTGCATTCTATCCATGTTTCTCATACTTTTTCATCCTCCTCTTACTCCTGCATTTTATTCATGTTTCTCATACTTTTTCCTCTGTTCATATAATCATCAAACATACACCCCTCCACCCATACATATATATAAATGAGTACACACATGTCTGTGTATACATACATGTGTAGGTCTGGGGTGATTGCTTTTTTGTTAATGGAACCATCTCATAAATGTTCCTTGGTGCCTTTCACCTAACTACACTTGGAGGAAACCCCTCTGTGGCAGCTGGCTTGGATCAGACTTATTCCTGAGAATGGCAGCATAATGTTCCAGAGTATAGACAAACCATGGTATATTCAACCATTTCCCTTTGGTGGACACTTACTCACTTTGTTTCTATTTTCCTGCTCCTTAAAAAACTCTTGTAATAAATATCCCTGTGCCTTGCCTTGGTTTATATTGAGCCCCCAAATCCTTCCTTTTCTTCATTCCCCGCCCCCTCCCTGCCCCATGTTCAGTCACCAGCTCCCTCGATTTTATCTCCAGTCTGTTCTCTGGAATCTGTTCTCTCCCCACCTCCGGGGTTACTGCCTGGTTGGAATGTTCATGATGTTTAAACTATTGTCATAGTCTCTTAGCTCATCTGTCTACTTTTGCTCTTCAATTCTTCTCTTTCACCTTATCTCCCTCTCACAGTAACAAATCCTTCAGCTTCCAAGATTATCTTTCTAATACTCTAACTGACCTTATCTTTTCTGGTAGCTCCCTACAGGGCAAATAGCGCAGCTGGCTAGCAGAAAGAGTAGCGCATGGACGAATACAAACCAGTACTCAGACTGGATACAGGGCAGACAAGAAGGAGTGGAGAAAACTGTCAAACTCAAGAGGGGCTGTGTCACCTCATATGTTAGCTCCTACTTGACTTCAGCAGACCGTTTCTGTGAGGGAATGTGAATTAGACTGGCGCCATCTTTTCATTTCCCACAGCATACCCTCAGAAGTCAGGATTTTCAGGGTAACCTTCCAATCTACTAGCTGGTAGCTCTGGGGCTGTGCCTTATTCCTGCCTCTCACTGCTTCTCCCTTCATGCCCTTCCCTCTGCCTTCTGGGGATGGTTCTCTGTTAGTTCACCCTCTATCAGGTCACCTCAATGTTGTGAAGGCTGTTCAATTTACCTGATGTTTTGTCTCTGGATCTAGTCAGCATCGGGATCCAATGAGAGCAGAAGGGAATACATGACAGAGAAGCAGCTGGCATTAGAGGTCCCTGGATTTCTTACCTCACCTGGTGGGTCATGTAAAGGCACAGAAAATGGCTTATGGTTACACCTGGGGGTGAGGTAGTGACCTCTGTCATATGTCACCCATTATACCCTTTTCTGAGGGCCACTTCTCTTGAATGGTTTGGTTCCATTAGCCTCAATGTACATTCCTATAAATTCAATCTCCATCCTCTAGCCCTGCCCTCTGAAGTTCTGTGTCTGGGAGAATTTGGAGATGGGGGCTCCAATTTTTTGTTTGTTTGTTTTTTAGGGCTGAACCTGAGGCATATGGAAGTTCCCAGTCTAGGGGTCCAGTCGGAACTACAGCCGTTGGCCTACACCACAGCCACAGCAATGCCAGATCCGAGCTGCATCTGTGACCTACACACACCACACCTCATGGCAACACCGGATCCTTAACCTAATGAGCAAGGCCAGGGAGTGAACCCGCATACTCATGGATACTAGTTGGGTGGGCCATGGGAACTCCTGGGGGCCCAGTGTTTTTATCCTCACTGCATTCCCTGGAGTCCAGATCCTCCTCAAGTTTTTAATTTACATTTATTAGTGATGGGGCTGGGTTAAGTCTTAGTGATTTCTCTGGCAGATCTGGTTTCTTGTAATAATCTTCACTTCCTCTAATTCACAGAGGGCAGTGGGGGAACATCTCTTAATTCTGGTCACTTTTTGGAGTTCTTTTCATTTTCTCAGTTGATATTAAACTCAGAGCACTTTGGTGGCACAGTGGGGTAAGGATCCAGCCTCGTCACTACAGCAGCTCAGGTCACTGCTATGGTGTGGGTTTGACCCCTGGCTGGGGAAATTCCGCCTACTGCAGGTGCAAAACATAAAAGCCAAGTACTGCCCTTGGTACTGTAGATAGAAAAGTTCTGAAGCCCTTGAGGCTATCACAGTCCAGTTTGGAAAGCAGAAAAGGGAACAAATAATTCCCTAAAAGTATGACAAGTATCCAGGTCCAGTGTGGGCACTAAGGAGGAAAAGATGGACACTGCTCATCAGGGAGAGCAGGTCCCAAACAGAGGGACTGAGGGACCCAACTGGCAGATTCATTTCTGCTTCTCCTTGGGCCACAGAAAAAGATGGAGAAAGTCAATGGTTCTTCAGGTTTGGGGAGAACCTGAACCAGTCATCAACTGTTCCCCAAATTAGCTGATCATAGGCGGCTCCAACCCGAGTAAATTTAATCTGAGGGCAAATGTCACCTTATATTTTAATTTTTCTTATCATCATGCACTTTTATGTACAGCAGAAATGATCACGACCTCGTAAATTAATTATACTTTGATAAAACTCTAAAATAAAATATACAGGAGTTCCCATTGTGGCTCAGCGGAAGCAAATCTGACTAGCATCCATGAGGACACAGGTTCTATCCCTGGCCTCGCTCAGTGCCTTCAGGACCTGGCGTTGCCGTGAGCTGTGGTGTAGGTTGCAGACGTGGCTTGGATCTGGCGTTGCTGTGGTTGTGGCGTAGGCTGGTGGCAGCTACAGCTCCGATTCAACCCCTAGCCTGGGAACCTCCATATGCCATGAGTGCAGCCCTAAAAAGACACACACACACACACACACACACACACACACTCTCTCTCCATCTGTGTTAGTCAGGAGGCCCTGGGTTTTTAAACATGCAAATCCACATCTATACTTCCTAATAAATAAGAGGTTTTGATCAAATCTTGGGGTTAGAAGTTAATAGGGAAGATTCCAGCCACAGCAAGTCAGGCCCCTTCCACAGGGTTGAGTCACCCCTTAAACCTGGCCATAGACTGTGAAGCATCTCCTCTTCCGGTCTTTCCATTGCTAAAACTTTCCAAGTACATTTCCATGACAAATAAGATTTAGCCTTGGAAAGGGAGGTCTTCTATTTCGGTCTGAATCTCTTGGGAAATCAAGTTTAGGGAGAAAAAGCTAAGTGATAGAGCCTTAATCATTGTCAGGCCTGACAGGGTCACCACTTCTCTTGAAGTCACAATATCCCTAATGACCTGAAATGTGACAAGAGATGTGTCCTGGCCTCTTGGTCCATTTCTGGAGGAGAATACAAATGATCTCATTAAACTAGGGGCCCATATAGGGTGGGTAATTATGAATTCTATTGGTGCTAGGGTTGTATTGAAAATAATTGCATAAAATCTTTGGTCATGATAGTTACAATACCAGATGACCAAGCCTAGGAATGTTGGAGAAAGAAGCCTAGAAACTTCATTATTTATGTTTTATTTTAAGCTGACAACAACATTCCCTACAATGCACCATTTACTAAAATGGTAGGAGTCAGTCATATTCTACAAAGTGTTCATTCTCACATAGAAAACTGGTCCTTGGGTGAGGGGGAGGGAGGGATGGACTGGGGGTTTGGGACTGGCATATGTATACTGAGGAATATGGAATGACCAGCCAATGGGGACCTGCTGTGTAGCACAGCAAACCTACTCAATATTTTGCAATAATCTAGCTGGGAAAAGAACCTGAAAGAGAATGGATTGTGTACATGTATAACTGAATCACTTTGCTGTATATCAGAAATCATTACAACCTTGTAAATCAACTATACTCAATTAAACTAAACAAACAAACAAACAGACAGACAAAAAAAAAAAAAAAGAAAGAAAAAAACTGGTCCAGCAAAAAATTGAAGTGTCATTGTGACAGGACCAGAATGGGGAATTTGAGGGGTTGGCAAAGGGCTCTTTTGTGAGATGGTTGGGTGTGGGTGTCTAAACTGCTCACACAAGGCTACAGAAAACCTGAAGGACTGGAGGAATGCAGGAGAGGAAATTATGGTAAAGAGAAACCAGAATCCTGGAAACAGAAAAGCAGTACTTATCAAGCGTCAGGACCAGATGAGGCCAAGTTAGAAATTAATTAACGAATTAGTTCATTTATTTTTAAAAAGTTTTGAGTTGATGCTAAGACAACCTTGAACAGATCCAGAAATAGAGTACAAGGCAGCTTGGGGAAGACCTGGGAGTGATGTCACCAAGAAGGCAGCACAGAAGGCTCTAGCCTTTGCACTTACTCAAAGGTCTGCAATGAGACAGATATCCACAAACATATACCAATCTGGGAGGGCTCTGGAGTCCACTTAAGAAACTTCAGTAAAATTCTGGAGCAAAAAAACCTGAGAATAGCCACCCAAAAAGGGAAGAAGAACAGCTCCATTTTGCCTGCATCATCATACCCCCAAAACTGGCACCACTCATCCTGAAGAGGGGACACCCCAGCTTGAAAGACTTGCCCTTGTGAGGAAAGAGTGAGGTGAGCTACCAGCTTTTCCAGCTTTTCAGAGCACAGCATTATGGTCCTGCTTCAGTTTCATTTTTCCCAGGAAGCACAAAGCTGAGACAAAGAGAGATGGCTAAGAACAAGGGAGAAAGCAAGGGCTAATAGGAACCCTAAGAGGCTGCAAAGGCTGTTTGGGTCCACAGCAGCACCTCCAGGTCCAGAAGCTAGGGACCAAGGCAAGTAGCAGAAGTGGACAGAGACAGAGGGATGCAGACACTTGTGTGTGATCATGGTTCTCAGTGACCTTCTCTGCTGATAAACCTGGCAGCTTTCACCATTGAAGAAACCAAAGGTCAGAACAACCACTACAGCCCTCTTGCATATTTCACTGGCTTTGGTCCCCCCACAGGTATTCAAGTCTCTCTCTGCTCCTTACCCTCCCAAACCCTGCCAGAGCCCAGGAACTACATTGACAGCTGGTGCAAGCCTCTGTGGCTTCCTGAGTATAAGATCACAGCCAGGATATCAGAGACTGGCCACTACCACTGTGTGTATGCTCAGGGCTGGCCTCTCCAGCTGTGCATTTGCATGGAACCTGCTGCTAGACTTCACTGTTATGAGCATGCATGGGGGGAGGACGGTGAACCTTGGGAAATAGTGCCAACAGTCAGAGCCTTTGCAGCTGCTTATGGGCCAAGATCCAACCCTGTCTTTCTGTTACATGCTTGCACTGTGCTCACCTGCAGCTAGTGTACCTGCATGCTCCTGGCCCAAGTTCCATCACCAGCCTCCACTGCCACATGCCATGTCAAGACACAGCAGCCACAGTAGTGCATGCCAGTGGCCATGGCCTCCATAGCTACCAGGGCACCAGTACTTGGCCCCAACACTTGCTGCTGCCTTGGCCCCCACCACTGTGTGTGTATTTGCAACCAACCTCTGCTACTATACAGGTGCCTACAGCTGGCCCCCACAGCCAACTGTGTGTTTGCCACCAGCCCTGGCTACTTCTGCTGCTTGCCCTAGTCTCTAGCTTCTGGACCTGGAGGTGCTGCTGTGGACCCAAAGAGCCTTTGCAGCCTCTTAAGAGCCTTGCAGTACTCACCAAGTAAGTGCTATGGGCACCAAGGGCAGGAGCCAACAAGTTACCATGCACCCCTGAACCTGGTGCCACCTCACATCTTTGCACTTGGCTCTCAGTAGCTTTCTTAGCAGAGACATTCCAGAGGAGGAGAGAATGGGATGATATCCTGAGTGCTAAAAGAAACTGCCATCCAAGAATACTTTATTCAACAAAGTTGTCCTTCAGAAGTGAAGGCAAGATAAAAATTTTTCAAACAAACAAAATCTGAGGGAGTTCATTAACACCAGAACTGCCTCACAAGAAATGCTGAAATGAAAGGCTACTAATTAGAAACATGATAATATATGAAAATAATACACTGGTAAAGGCAAGTATAGGCAAGTATAGAGCCAGATTCAGCATACTGTAAGATGGTGATGTGTTAACCACTTAGCTCTGGTATCAAGGTTGAAAGACAAAATACTAAAAATAACATATAGATACCATAATTTGTTTGTGGATACATAATATGAAAATGTATATTGTGACATCAAAAATCTAAAATGTGGCAGAGGGAATAATCAGTAACAGGAGGAAAATTGGAAAATTTACAAATATGTGGAAATTACAGAACCACAGTGAGGTACCACCTCACACCAGTCAGAATGGCTATCATCAATAAGACTACAAATAACAAAGGCTGGAGAGGGTGTGGAGGAAAGGGAACCCTCCTGCACTGTTGGTGGAAATGTAATTTGGTACAACCACTATGGAAAACAATATGAAGTTTCTTCAGAAAACTAAATAAGAGAACTATCATATGATCCAGTAATCCTACTCATAGGCATATATCCAGAAAAAACTTTCATTTGAAAAGATACATGCAGCATTGGTGATATAGTGGAGAGCATAGCTGCCTTCCAAAAAGACAGATGCACCCTTATGGTCATTGCAGCATTATTCACAATAGCCAAGTCCTAAATGTCCATCCATTTAGATGAATAGATTAAGAAGATGTGGTACATATACACAATGGGATACTCCTCAGCCATAAAATAGAACAAAATAATGCCATTTGCAGCAACGTGGGTGCAACCAGAGATTCTCATACTAAGTAAAGTAAGTCAGAAAGAGAAAGACAAATACCATATGATATCGCTTATATATGGAAGGTGAAATGTAACACAGATGAAGCTATCTACAGGATAGAGACTCATAGACATGGAGAACAGACTTGTGGTTGCCACAGGGGAGGGGAAGGGAGTGGGATGGATTGGGAGTTTGGCATTAGTAGATGCAAACTATTATATTTAGAATGGATAAGTAATGAGGTCCTGCTATGTAGCACAGGGAACTATATCCAATCACCTGTGATAGAAAATGATAGAAGACAACACGGGAAAAAGAATGTGTGTGTATATATGTATATACATAAATAACTGGGTCACTTTGCTATACTGCAGAAATTGACAGAATATTATAAATCAACTATACTTTAATAAAATTTTTAAAAAATAAAAATAAATGCATAAACCCCCATATATTTGGAAATTAAACAACACTTCTGAAAAGTACGTCAAAGATGAAATTAAAAAGGAAATCAAAAAGTATATTGAAACAAGTGAGTAAAGGAACACAAAATACCAAAACCTAGGAGACTCAGCAAAAGCAGTGCTAAGAGGAAAGTTTATAGCAATAAATACTACATTGAGAAAAAAGAAAGCTCTCAAGCAAAATTGATTTTATACCTCAAGGAACTATAAAAACAAGAACAAACTTAGCCCAAAGTTAGTAGAGGAGAGAAAATAACAAAGATCAGGGTAGAAATAAATGAAATAGAGAACAGAAAAAATTTTTATGGAACTAAGGGTTCACTTTTTGAAAAGATAAACAAAACCTGACATTTAGCCAGACTTAGCAAGAAAAAAAGAGAGAAGAGTCAATTAAATAAAATCAGAAATGAGAGTTCCGGAGTTCCCGTCGTGGCGCAGTGGTTAACGAATCCGACTAGGAACCATGAGGTTGCGGCTTCGATCCCTGCCCTTGCTCAGTGGGTTAAGGATCCGGCGTTGCCGTGAGCTGTGGTGTAGGTTGCAGAGGCAGCTGGGATCCCGCGTTGCTGTGGCTCTGGCATAGGCCGGTGGCTACAACTCCGATTCGACCCCTAGCCTGGGAACCTCCATATGCCGCGGGAGCAGCCCAAGAAATAGCAAAAAAAAAAAAAAAAGACAATAAATAAATAAATAAATAAAATTAACAATATTTAAAAAAAAAAAAAAAAGAAATGAGAGTTCCCATTGTGGCTCAGCAGTAACAAACCTATTATCCATGATCTGTGGGTTGGATCTCTGTTCTCAGTGGCTTAAGGATCCAGTGCTGCGGTAAGCTGTGGCACAGGTCACAGACGTGGCCTGGATCCTGCATTGGGGTGGCTGTGGTGTAGGCCAGCAGCTGCAGCTCCAACTTTTTCTTTCTTTCGGTCTTTTTGCCTTTTCTAGGGCCGCTCCTGTGGCATATGGAGGTTTTCAGGCTAGGGGTCTAATCGGAGCTGTAGCCACCGGCCTATGCCAGAGCTATAGCAACGCAGGATCCGAGCCGCGTCTGCCACCTACACCACAGCTCAAGGCAACGCCGGATCCTTAACCCACTGAGCAAGGGCAGGGATCGAAGCCGCAACCTCATGGTTCCTAGTCGGATTCGTTAACCACTGCGCCATGACGGGAACTCCAGCCTAGGAACTTTCATATGCTACTGGTGGGTCCCTAAAAAGCAAGCAAGCAAAAAAAAAAAAAAAAAAAAAAAAATTTGCATATAAACTTGAGAAATGAAATAAACCAGTAACGAGCCAAGTATTATGAGACATGCTAAAATCTTCTGTTATAAACTTGTGTGCTTATTTCATCTCCCTTTCTTAAGTCCTGGCACTAAGTTTTTGCATTTATTTTTCTGTGGGTGTTATCTTGCTCCAGACGTGCCAACCAGTAGATGTTGAATGAATAAAGTCCCCTTCCTTACGCCGTCCCCACACCGAAGGAGCACATCTCCTAAGGAGGAGAATAAATGAGTAAGAAAGGAGCGTTGGGACTGAGAATTTTGGTGCGACTGAGGTTTAAAGGCTACTCGCCCAAAATAGAAAAAGCCTACTAGCCTGGGGACACATGGAAACTAACGCGCTCCCCCTGGAGGCCACAAGGATGCTCACAAGGTGACCCAGATCCCAGCCCGCGGGAGCCTGAGACACAGGGTTTGCCAGGTGGGGAGAGCATCCCGGAAGTCGAGGTCTCTGAAAGAGACTGGCTCGGGATGTGGTTGGAAACGCCCCTCATTCTTCTAGACCTCTGGGGTTTAAACCATGAGCAGGTCCCGAACCCCCACAATCCCTCCAAGCACACACTTAGTATTTCTAGACACCGTTTAAGGGATGCATTGCCACAGAGACAGAGATCGCTTGTGAACTCCCACTCATGCAGTTTTCCCGATGCTGGGAGCAGAGATGCTGGAGTGAGGGTCTGCACGGTTCCCCACCCAGCACCTCCAAAGTAAACGCTCTCCAGCCTCTGCTCGCTGGGGTTCCTTCTCCCTCTTCACTTCCCTCTCCTGCCCACCTCCTCTCCTCTCATCTCCCGCCCCCCATCGCCGGCGTCCACGCCCCCTTTCCCCTCCCACCTCTCCGCCGGGGGCTCAGCTCGCCTCTAGCCTCCCCTCAGTCTCAGCCTCCAGCTCAGGGTGGTGCTGGCGGGCGTTGGCTGGGCAGCAGGCTCTGGCTGTCCCCAGGCTCGTGGCAGCGGCGCCTTGCCCTCCTGCCTCTCCAGCTTTAGTGACCGCATCGGAGGCACTGTGATCAAGCTGAGCAGCCCCCCCCCCCCGCCCCCCGCCCCAGGACCGAGGAAGCTTCGCAGGTAAGCATCCCCACCCCCACCCCTCCGCCAAGGGCGAGACCCTAGAACGCAGAAGTTTCCCAGAGAAAGGCGGGACCCACCCGGGGAGAGCTTCTTTGAAGGGGTCTAAAGATAGGGATCAAACTTAGCACTTTCAGGTCGTCAAAGAAACTGCTCTTCCAAATAGGCAATTCTTTGTGGCGGCCCCTGCATAGTTTAATATTAACAGTAAAAGCGTTTGCATTGGAATATAGATGGAATTCTTTCTACTTAAGCACTACCAGAGGGGACCCTCTTTATTTTTTATGATTATTAACAGATGCCATTGGAAAAGGTGTAAAACGCATTCCTGGAAAGTCTACTCTCCTTGAAAGCCTCTTTGGCAGGGTTACTATGAAAGCTAGGAATCTGTCTCTCCCTCTCTCTCTCATCAACTTGGCTGCACAGGTCAGCAAAGGGAACAGTGGAAAACAGTTTTTAAATGAGACAATGAAATGAAATGAAAGTCTCAGGCCTGCTTTAAAATATTCTATTGTGCGGGGACAAACTGAAGCAAGAGTGGCAAAATGGTGATTGTTGTAGCTAGGTGATGGGTTATAATTTTCTACTTTATATTATAATGTGCCTCTACTTTTGTGTAGTTTGCAATTTTCTATAATCAAAAGTTTTTGAAAAGTTGTAGAAAACATGCCCAGCCTGACTCCTCTGACCTTTTTATACTGTCATTGATTTGAAAGAAGCTGCCTCTCTGATCTAGGTGTTCTTTCCCTCTCCATTAACCCTTCTCACTTCTGCAATTAATTCTCATTTTTATCCCGAGTGCATTTGTCTCCACAGAGAACTGTAACAGTCATATTTTGCTGCTTGGAGAATTACATTTAGAATCTGGTTTATCATTTAGAAGAGAGAATGTTGAAATTCCAGACAAATAAGACATCTAGGCTTAAAAGTAGTGTGCCAGCATCATATGGAATTTTATTTTTATTAGGAAATACTAGAGGAGCTCCTTTAATGTGAGAAGAGGTTGGACGTGGATACTCTTCCTATTTTCCTTCCAGACAGCTCGGAAGACTGTACACTTTGAAGAATTTTTTGTGTTTTTAAATGTGAGATTGTTTAGCTTAGTGCTTGGCACATAGAATGTGCTCATTATATGTTAAAATAAACACCTGCTAATATGAGCTAATTCTCCCTGTTGAGTTAATTATTTATCTTTCTCTGTCCATTGCTCAACTATCCAACGCAAGCATATTGCATTTTTTTTGCTTTTTTCTTTTTTGGCCGCCTTGTGGCATATGGAATTCCCAAGCCAGGGATCAGATCTGAGCCACAGTTGTGATCTATGCTGCAGTTGTAGCAACACCAGATCCTTAAGCTACTGTGCTGGGCTGGGGGTTGAACCTATGTCCCAGCATTCCAGAGATGGTGCTGATCCCATTGCGCCACAGTGGGAACTCCGCTTATTGCATTTTAACAGTGGGGTCAGACTCAGAATTTTGGAGGCTAAGGCTGCCTCGTCTAGCACTGGGTTAACTTTGCACACCAGAAATCTGAGATGAGAGGTTGGGAAACAGCAAAGTCAAGTCAGTGGTACAAAAGTTATTATTTTATGGCTTTGCTTAACTAAAATTGTCTCAAAAACTTCAGAAGCTTTAACAGATGTTTCCTTAGCTAAAAACATAGTCATCATGAGATGTTTTAAAGCCCGACGACTAACCTAATACATTTACAGACATTCTCTTCTTTCAAAGGTCAACTCACAAGATAAAAAATAAGTCAGGAGCCATTCACTGTGTACCTCCCATGTCAGTGGATGAGAGCTGGCAGAGGGTTGCCTTGGGGCTCCCTTTGTGCCCTTCACCCTGAATTTAATTCACACACAGCATATCCATGGCATAAATTGAAATGTACAGGTCCTGGAAAAATAGCTTAACAAACAAAGGGGAGGTTTTATTTTATTTTATTGTGATGAGAAACAGAAGTTGTGGGTTCCTGTAAAATAATCAACTGTGTAACTTTCCCATCTTCCTTTCCCTCCAGTACGGCCAGCTTTTCAGGCAGACATTACTTTGTCTCATTCTTGAAATTAAACTTGAAGATAGTACTATGATATGATATTTTTGAATAGGAACTGTCAATGAACTTTCTTGCCACTTACTTTCATCATCAAATCAGCAGCAGGCTTACCCTTTGGAAATAGATTCTAAAATATTTGATAGACGTGAACTCTTTGGCAGGTTGAAGATTTTTCTTCCTGTTAAAATGAACTGCACCACATCTGGGGGACTCTGTGGCAGCGCTGGAGGCGTAGTGGCTGTGTGCTGGCACTATGGTGCTTGGGGAAACCACTGGCTAGAAAATTGTCTGGCTGTAGACAACATCATCAACACTCAGCTCATCAGGCTGGGCTCTGTGGCCTGTAGGTGGGTTTTCTAAATGTGATCAATTCCATAGGTGACAACCATCCAGAATATTATTAGCCAGTTAGATTTCTCTTCCTCTCATGAAATCTACATGCTTTCTATTTCCTAGTTAGATGCATGTAAACAGTTTAAATGTGGGAATCTCAGGTTTGACATCACCAGGCTCGCTTTGCCATCTAGTGGTAGCAATACGAATAGCAGGCAAGTTCCTCTCCTGGGGGACTAGGAATTGAGGCTCCCTGAGAATCACTGATGAGTAAATTAACTTGTGTTTTTCCCTTTGTGATTTAATCTAGAATTTTAGAGCTCAGAGATAGCTTAGAAATTTTATAGTCCAACTCAGTGGCTAAGAAGGGCTATCACAGAGATTCTTAAGCAAGGGATGAAACTTTGAAATGATGCATAGCTTTGTAAGCACTGCGTGCATTTGTCAAATAAACATAATTTATCAATATAATTTATCTACCCCTTTCCAGTTCTCCTTTCTCCCTAGCAGTCCTGCTCTATGCCACTGTAATGATTTATGATAATCTTCTGGCTTTAGTTCTAAGATTGTGTGTGTCTATAATTTTCCTAAAAATGAAAACTTTCATTTATGTTTAAGTCTCTGAATGAAACATTCTTTTCCACTTTGTGTCAGTCCTGACTACTTCTTTCTTTCTGAAGACAGATGATTTTTAAGAATTTCACCTTGAAAAAGATTTTAAGATTTTAAGATTTTTACCTTGAGTGTATTCCTTGCCTCTTGCGGCTGTAACAAATTACCACAAACTTAAGTGACTTAACACATTATGTTCTAGCTGCGGTGGCCAGAAGTCTAGAGAGGATCAGCAGGGTTTCATCCCCCCCCTCCCCCCGCCCCGGGAAGATCAGGAGAGAATTTGTCTTTTTTGGGGGGCGGGGGGCGGTTCTGGAGGCTATCAGTGTTTTGTAGCTTGTGATCCTGCCTCCCTGTGGCTGCTGCCTCTATCTGCACCGCTCCTTCTCATTCTTGACACTCCTTTTACTCCTTAAAGTACCCCTGTGATTACATTGGGCTCACCTGGATAATCCGAGCTAACCTCCTCATCTCCAAATCCTTAACTACATCACGTTTGCAGAATCTCTTTGGCCAAGGAAGGAACATGTTCACAGGGTTAGGATGTAGCTCTCTTTGGTACCATTACTGTCATAACTGATGGTTCAGTTCCAGACCACTGCAGTAGAGTGGATATTGCAGTACAGCAAGTCACATGATTTTTTTGGTTTCCCAGTATATATAAAGGTTACTGTAGTCTCTTAACTGTACAATAGCATTATGCCTAAAAAACGAAGCATATAATTAAAAAATACCTTATTGCTAAAAAAATGCTAGCCATCATCTGAACTTCAGCAAGTCATAATCTTTTTGTTGATGGAGGGTCTTGCCTTGGTGTTGATGGCTGCTGACTGATCGGAGTGGTGTTTGCTGCAGCTTGGGTGGCTGCGGCGATTTCTTAAAATCAAACAATGAAATTTGCTGCATCAGTTGACTTTTCCTTTCATGACTGATTTCTCTGGAGCCTGCAATGCTGTTTGATAGCATTTTACCCACAGAACTTCTTTCAAAGCTGGAGTAAGTCCTCTAAATCCTGCTGCTACTTTATCAACTAGCTTTATGTGATGTTCTATATTGTTTGTTGTCATTTCAATAGTCTTCATGGCATCTTCACCAGGAGCAGATTCCATCTTAAGAACCCACTTTCTTTGCTCACCCATAAGAAGCAACTCCTCATCCATTCATGTTTTAGCATGAGATTGCAGCAATTCAGTCACTTCTCCAGGCTCCACCTCTAATTCTAGTTCTCTTGCTATTTCCACCACATCTGCAATCACTTCCTCCACTGAAATCTTGGACCTTCAGAGTCATCCATGGGAACTGGCACCGACTTCTTCCAGACTCCTGTTAATGTTTTGATCTCCTCCCGTTAATCCTGAATGTTCCCAGTGGCATTTAGAATAGTGATTCCTTTCCTGAAGGTTTTCAATTGACTTTGCCCAGATCCATCAGTAAGAATTACTCTCTGTGGTAGCTGCAGCCTTACAAAAAACAAATACAAATACAAATAAAGTCAAAATAATTCCTTGATCCATGGGGTGCAGAATAGATGCTGTGTTAGCAGGTATGAAAATGCTGTGAATCTCATGTTCATTGCCCTCAGAGCTCTTGGGTGACCAGGTGCATTGTCAATGAGCAGTAATATTTTGAAAATAATTTTTTTTTATGAGCAGTAAATCTCAACAGCAGGCTTAAAATACTCATAAACATATTGTATATAGGCATCCTGTCATCCAGGCTTCATTGCTCCATTGATAGAGAACAGGCAGAGTAGACTTAGCATAATTCTTAAGGACTATAGGATTTTTCAGAATGGTAAATGAGCAGTGGCTTCAACTTAAAGTCACCAGTGGCACTAGCTCCCAATAAGAGGGTCAGACTGTCCTTTGAAGCTCTGACATTGGGCATTGACTTCTCCTCTCTAGCTATGTTAGTCCTCGATGGCATCTTCTTCCAATGTAAGGCTGTTTCATCTGCACTGAAAATCTATTGTTTAGTGTAGCCACCTTCATGGATTATCTTAGCTACATCTGGATAACCGGCTTCAGCTTCTACATCAGCACTTGCTGCTTCACTTTGCACTTTGCACATTAAAGTTATGGAGATGGCTTCTTAAACCACATGAGCCAAATTTTGGTAGCTTCAGACTTTTGTTCTGCATCTCCTTACTTTTCTCAGCCTTCATGGAATTGAAGAGAGGTTAGGCCTTGCTCTGGATGAGGCTTTGGCCTAAGGTTGTGGCTGGTTTGATCTTCTATCCATACCATTAAAACTCTCCCATATCAGACATAAGGCTGTTTTGCTTTCTTATCATTTCATGTGTGCACTGGAGTAGTTCTTTAATTTCTGTCAAGGACGTCTCCTTGGCATTCACAACCGGGCTGTTTGGCATAGAAGCCTCATTTCAGTGTCTCTCAGCTTTTGAAATGCCTTTCTCACTGAGCTTAATCATTTTTAGCTTTTGATTTAAAGTGAGAGACATGCGACTCCTATCACTTGAACACTTGAGACCATGATAGGGTTACTGATTGGCCTAATTTCTTTCTTTCTTTC
Source organism: Phacochoerus africanus (assembly GCF_016906955.1). Taxonomy (NCBI): domain Eukaryota; kingdom Metazoa; phylum Chordata; class Mammalia; order Artiodactyla; family Suidae; genus Phacochoerus; species Phacochoerus africanus. The sequence continues at coordinate 82,710,576 of NC_062545.1, read as the reverse complement.
TGGCCGCACCCTCGGCCTATGGACGTTCCCAGGCTAGGGGTTGAATTGGAGCTGCACCTGCTGGCCTATACCACAGCCACAGCAACGCAGGATCCGAGCTGTGTCTGCGACCTACACCACAGCTCACAGCAACACCAGATCCTTAACCCACTGAGCAAGGCCAGGGATGGAACCCAAGTCCTCATGGATACTAGTCAGGTTCGTTAACCACTGAGCCACGATGCAACTCCCCTAATTTCTTTTTTTATGTTTTTTTTTTAAATTTTTTTTTATTAGAGTATAGTTGATTTATAGAGTTGTGTCAGTTTCTGCTGTATAGCATAGTGACCCAGTCATGCATATATGTACATTCTTTTTTTCATATTATATTCCATCATGTTCTATCCCAAGAGATTGTATATAGTTTCCTGTGATGTACAGTGGGACCTCATTGCTTATCCATTCTGTTATTTTAGTTTTCTTTCTTTTGGCTGCACTAGTGGCATATGGAAGTTCCCAGGCTAGGGGTGGAATTGGAGCTGCAGCTGCCAGCTTCCTTCCTTCCACAGCCATAGCAATGCAGGATCCGATCCACATCTACGACCTATGCCACAGCTCATGGAAATGCCCAATCCTTAAGCCATTGAGTGAGGCTAGGGGTCAAACCCACATCCTCATGGATACTAGTCAGGTTCTTAAACCACTGAGCCACAATGGGGACTCCCTTTCCATTCTAAATGTAACAGTTAGCATCTACCAACCCCAAACTCCCTGTCCATCCCACTTCCTCCCGCCTCTCTCTTGGCAGCTACAAGTCTGTTCTCTGTGTTAATTGGCCTAATTTCAATATCTTTGTGTCTCAGGAACAGGGAAGCCCAAAGAGAGGGAGAGAGACAGGGGAGAGGGTCAGTCAGTGGCATAGTCACACAGGACTTACTAAGCACTTATTAATACAAAGTTCACCATCTTCAATGGCCATGGTTTGTGGTGCCCCCCAGACAATCACAATAATTACATCAAAGCCCACCAATTGCAGATCACCATAACAAATATAATAATAACAGAAAAGGATTACCAATATGTGATACAGAGACATGAAGTGAGAAAATGCTGCTGGAAAAATGGTGCCGATAGACTTGCTCCATGCAGGGTCGCCAAAAACCTTCAATTTGTAAAAAATCCCCATATCTGTGAAGGGCAGTAAAGCAGAGAGCAATGAAATGAGATCTGCCTGTCCTTGACACACCTCAGGGAGCTATACAGCAGGCAGAGGTGCACTGTATCCCTTAGAAATATCTACCTGTGCTTTGACTCCTATTGTTTGATATTAATGATAATAATCCCTGCCATTTGCTTACTGTGCTCTGGGCATTGTGTTTATATATATCATATTAGTGCATCACAAAAATACTCCAAAACGTTATCCCTGTTGAACAAATGTAGAAAAACAGCATCTAGAGAGATTAAGTGACCTTCATGCTGCTTGCTAAGAAGTCTCAAGTGAACTTGAATTGGTTTGGCGTCAAAGCCTACTGCCTCCACCATCACTGAAACACCCCTGTCTTCACTGTCCCTCATGGTCACATCACTAACATTGTTCCTTTCTCATCATCCTAGTCCTGTACTTTTTAGCTTAAATGCCTGCATTTTGGAGCTGAGGTTCAGTGACTGACATTCAGTGGGGGGCTTCAAGTGGGCCGGGAAGTGAACTTTATGAAATACCTCTTCTCTGCATCTGCTCCCAGTGTGAAAGTGACTATGAAAGTTTTACAAGTGCTCTCCTAAACCTGAGCCATTTTTTTTGAAATTTTATTTTTATTTTTTTTACAGAATAAAATAATATATATTTAAACACAATTACATTCACACAGATTATTATATCATGGATCTTAAAAAAGAGATTAAGTGTCTCCCTCAGGAGAAGTGGAATGGAAAATATGCTGAGACAAATAGGAAATTTGTCTGTTCTCTGTGTTAATTGGCCTAATTTCAATATCTTTGTGTCTCAGGAACAGGGAAGCCCAAAGAGAGGGAGAGAGACAGGGGAGAGGGTCAGTCAGTGGTATAGTATAGGACTTACTAAGCACTTATTAATACAAAGTTCACCATCTTCAATGTATGGCTTTCATCTTTACTATTTAGTATTATCTATTACATTTCAATTTTTCTTTAAAAATTAGCATTATATTAAAATTGTGTATATTATGCAACTAAAATTTATAAAGAAGAAAGCCTTATATACCATTAAATATTTTATATAGCATAATAAAAAGAATAACTTAACTGGTAAGAATAACAAAAATAATATACCCTCTGAAAATTAAAATATAAAATGCATAAATTGGTTAAAAAACAGTTAAACAGTTAAAAAACTATATAAATATGTTCTCACAATTTGTTACATCTTATTGATTCTTCAATATAGGCATTACACCATTCTAGGTGATGTGATAAACAAGACATTATAGACCTTACATTGTACCATGGAGAGAAATGGTTATTAATAATACAATTGTATAACTGTATTATTTAATTGTACAGTTGCATTATTTAATTATAATTATCATACATTCTTTGATGGAGAGGAAATCAGAATCAGATCTAAGAAGACTTCAGCATTCCAAGAATGATGTCAAATGACCCCCTTCATGGTGGATTATGCACTTATTTACTATGAGATATATTTCTTCTCCAGAGATTCCTTGTTTGTGTATCAATTGTAGATTTTTGGTTTGCAGTTATTCTGAAGTTTTGATATGAGTCTATATGTATATGAGATTGTTTTAAGTTGTTCTCTTAATTGCAAATTCATCTCTGGTGTCCTGCATTTGTACCCACCTCTTCTCATGATTCCTGATTTTGGTGGTATAATTGTGCATGGGTGATTTCATATCTTTACTGTATAGATACCTTTACTGGTGAGCCTTGTCATTTGTGGAATTTTTGTTTCCTGTTGCTCTCTTTTTCTGCCTAGAGAAGTTCCTTTAGTATTTGTTGTAAGGCTGGTTTAGTGTTGCTGAATTCTCTTAGCTTTTGCTTATCTGTGAAGGTTTTGATTTCTCCTTCAAATCTGAATGAGAGCCTTGCTGGGTAGAGTAATCTTGGTTGGAGGTTTTTTTCCTTTCATCACGTTAAGTATATGGTGCCACTCCCTTCTGGGCTGCAGAGTTTCTGCTGAAAAATCTGCCAATAACCTTATTGGGGTTCCCTTGTATGTTACTTGTTTCTTTTCCCTAGCTGCTTTCAAGATTTTCTCTTTGTCTTTAATTTTGGTTAGTTTGATTAATATGTGTCTCGGTGTATTCCTCCTTGGGTTTATTTTATGTGTTACTCGTTGTGTTTCCTGGATTTGATTGAATGGTTCCTTTCCTATGTTATGGAAGTTTTTGGCTATTATCTCTTGGAATATTTTTTCTGTCCCCTTCTCTCTCTCTTCTCCTTCTGGCACCCCTATAATACAGATGTTAGTGCATTTAACATTGTCCCAGAGTTCTCTGAGACTCTCTTCATTTCTTTTCAATCTTTTTTCTCTTTTCTGTTCTGCATCCATAATTTCCACTAATCTGTCCTCCACCTCACTTATTCGTTCTTCTGCCTCCTGTATTCTGCTGTTAGCTGCTTCTAGTGAAGTTTTTATTTCAGTTATTGTATTTTGCATCTCTTCTTGTTTAAGTTTTATATCTTGTATCTCTTTGGTCAGTGTTTCCTGTAAGTTATCCATCTTTGCCTCCAGTTTATTTCCAATGTCTTGCATCTTCTTCAGCATCAACAGTCTAAAGTCTTTTTCCTGGATGCTGAGAATCTACTCATCACTTAGCTTACTTTCTGGGGTTTTTCCTTTCTCCCTCATCTGAGTTATAGTTCTCTGTCTTTTCATTTTTATAGGTTTTTGGTGTGGTGACCTTTTTACAGATAATAGAGTTGTAGCCTCTCTTACTTCTGGTGTCTGCCCCCCTTCAAACCTGAGCCATTTAATGCTTGCTTTCCACCTGTCTGCTTTCATGAGTAATGCTCTTCCTGCCCTGCCCTGGCCTTTTGCCTAAGCTAGCACTTCTCTCTGCAGAGTATCTGGTCCAGGCCACAACATCTACCCGTTGTGTGTCAGTCTTGACCGAGCAGGTAGAGAATGAAAGTGGAGGAGGAGACAGAGATGGCTGAAGCATGTTTGCACATTTATGCCTGTGTGTAAACATAGACAGTGATGTTGGGAGGAACAGGTGGTTGGGATCATTGATGGCTAAGGACAGAGATGTTGTAAAAAGTGGTTATGCAATCATTGCTGTGTCATAACACATGTTAAGGCAGAAGTAGGCATTGGCCGAACAAGGCCATTGATCTAAGTGGCTCCTGACACACACCGGCTCCCCAGAAAGCATTTGATAGAATCATGCAAAATTATGTTTCACGGCAGCATACCATATACATGAACTTGGACAACTACCCGACCATACATTACAAGTACCCACTGGAAAGAAAGGCCCAAGTAAATCTGTCACCTGGTGCAGATCCTTGATGGTAAACCAGCTCATCTGCATATACAAAAGCCATTCATTCAAAACATTTCATATAGTGAGCAATCATCTAATCTTTCCTTTGTCTGCCTGCCCTACCTGAGTTAAAATATAAATTTCTCAGGGTAACAAACCAAAAACAAAAGAGAAGCTGAGCCTGAGATTACAATTATGTCATGCCATAACAAAATTCTACACACTCTAGACAGATTCACTCAAAAAATGAGTTTTTTTTTTCTTTCACAGTAAATCACTCCCTTTTCTTTCACAGTAAATTACTCCCAAACAGAGTAACTGTTTGGACTTGACTCTGTTTCTTTTTAGGCTGAGGGCTTGTTGCAGTTCCAGAATTCTTAGGGTAGACTCAGGATAAAAATAAGAGACAGGAAATGAAATTCAAGTGTCCTGTGGCTGGATAATGTTTAATCACACTTAAGTTTAATAGCAATGAGAAAAACATATTACAGAGCCACAGATATTCATAGAAATGAGTAATTAGGAAAGCATTCATTTGGGAAGCCTCTAAAGTGAAGCTGCCCTTGAACAAAAAACAAAGCAAAGAAAAAGGGAGTTTGAAAGTGTGTCAGAAACTATCCTGAGATAAAAATATGAGTGTGAAACTGACTATAACTTTGCCTTATGTAATAAACTGTTTTAAAGTGATATTAATTCACCCATTAAGGCAGAATAATAATCATAAAAGAACTTATTAATTGTGTCTTGCTCTGGGCTCTGTGGGCATTCTTCACATAGATCAAATTAATTATCATAATTGTTATAAAGTTGAGATTACTATTATGTCCACTTTTTCGATGAGGAAATGGAAACTTAATTGAACCTAATGAACTTCCCAAGTTCATATGCCTAATAAGGGGTAAAGATGAGACTTAGCCCAAGTCTTCTTACTCCTCGGTCTGTCCTTGTAATCACTGTGCTGGTATAGATACCCACATATTCTAACTATTTTCAGCATTCACATTTCTGAGAAAGCATAAGCAAACCAACAATCAAAAACAATAGTAAGTTATTTCTTGTAGTTACTGTGGTCATTTCTAGTAATAGTATAGACCATTCATAGAGTACAGACTTATCACCAAGGGGGAGGGGAGGGGAGAGAGGGAAGAATTGGGAGTTTGAAATTAGCAGAGGCAAATTATTATGTATAGAATAGATAAACAATAAGGTCCTACTATATAGCACAGGGAACAATATCCCATTTCCTGGGCTAGACCATGATAGGAAATATAAAAAAAAATATGGGTGTTCCTGTTGTGGCTCAGAGGTAATGAACCCGACTAATATCTATGAGGACTTGGGTTTGACCCCTAGCCTCACTCAGTGGGTTAAAGCTCAGGTGTTGCCTTGGGCTGTGGTGTAAGTCACAGACATGGCTTAGATCCCACATTGCTGTGGCTGTGGCGTAGGCTGGCGGCTGCAGCTCCAATGTGACCCCTAGCCTGGGAACTTTCATATGCCATGGGTGCAGCCCTTAAAAAAAAAAAAGACAAAAAAAAAGAGTATGTGTGTATGTGTGTATATTTAAAATCTGAGTCACTCTGCTATACTGCAGAAATTGGTGCAACATTGTAAATCAACTATAATAGAAAAAAACTTTTTAAATAGTATAGATGTGGAATAATATCTGTTCCGTCAATAAAAGTTCATCTGCAAATTCTGATATTCTTGCTTTCTTTCTAATTTCTTTTCCTTCCATTTGTCTCCATGATTCAACCCATAATCAACTGTGTGTATATTGACTCATGGTGAGATCCGTGACTGCAGCCTAATTTTCATTAACCTAAATTGAAATTTGAAGCACCAAATCCAAGCCATCTGGAGAGTGACAGCGAAGGTCACAATTACCATGGAAGACAGGAAAAAGGAGGAGGATGAGCAAAGATCAGGGACATTAAAGCTTTCGAAACACTGTAGTTGCTTCACCAGTGGGGACTCTGTCTCTTTAGTTAGTGCTTCTTGGATGACAGCTGTAGCAACTGAACCAGGGCTTGCACTATCAGCAAGAGCTATCATTTACGTTACATTGACATTTCACCACAAGGCAAACTTAGATTTTCCAAAAGAAAGTGTCCTGAAACATTTGTCTAGTTTTAAATTATAGGCCAAATTAGACAGTCTCTCTCAATGCGTGCCCTTTATTACTGTGATCTGGAGGTCATATTACAAGGCTCTGCCCTTCTCTTACCCAAGAAGAGATGTGGGCATTGCTTTTGCTGCGGTACAGCACTGCAGCCAAGTCCCTCAGAGGGCACAATCAGGGATGGCCAGCGGATGTCCTGCAATATGTGTAGCATCAGATGTTGGAGGTATTCCATTTAAGCCTAATGAATTTGAATCTCTTCAGATGGATTATTAAATCACTTATATAAAAGGATGTTTTATCCTCTCTTTTTTCTTTTTATGGCATATGGATTTGCCTGAGCTAGGGGTCAAATCGAAGCTGAGGCTGCCAGCCTATACCACAGCCACAGGAACACCAAATCTGAAGCTTGTGGCAATGCTGGATCCTTAACCCACAGGATCGAGGCCAGGGATTGAACCTGCATCTTCACGGACACTATGTCTAGTTCTTAACGTGCTGAGCCACAACAGGAACTCCTATTTGTTTGTCTCTAGTAAAGGCTTGAACCAGTCAATATTAGCAATTGCTAACATAGTAAAAGAGCAATGTTCAGAATACATTTATTTTGTACACAGAGGTGAAGCAGAGTCATTTGAAATGTGGTTAAGACATCATCCCCAGAAAGATCATCTTCTGGGGAGGGGCTCAAACTGCTACTCCAGGACCTTGGCTGCTGCAGTGGTTCTAAAACTCTACTGAGTATCAGAATTGCCAGGAGGGCTGTTTAAGCGAGGACCTATTGTAGACCACAGGGAATGCTACTCAATATTCTATAATAAACTATATGGGAAAAGAATCCGGAAAAGAATGGATATGTGTATATGTATAACTGATTCACTTTGCTGTCTGCCTGAACTAACACAACATTGTAAATCAACTCTACTCCAGTAACATTAAAACAAAAAATACATAGCTGGGAAGCTACATCCCTCCCAGAGAGTTTTGGATGGTAGGTCTGGGCTGCACCCTAGCATTAGCATTTTTAGCAAGTTCCTAGGGGTTCCTAGGGGATGCTAACACTTCTGGTCTGGGGACTACCACTAGGTATCCTTGATATGACAGAGTTGATTTTGCTGCACACAAATCCAGAATCTTATTAAAAAACTAATACTATTCTTTTGAAATGTTTGTGTTTCATTTTGAGTCCAAAGGCAGGGGAAAATCAATGTCCCCACTTTCTGGCACTCAGGCAGGAGGAGTTCCCCTTTACTTGCAGGAGGATCAGCCTTTTTGGTCTAGTCAGGCCTTCAACTGATTGGATGAGGCCCACCCATATGAGTGAGGGAAGTTTCTTTGCTTAGTCCACCTATTCAAATGTGAATCTCAGGCAGAAACCCCCTTCCAGACATGTCCAGAATAATATTCAATCAAATGTCTGGGCACCCTGTGGCCTGGTCAAGTTGACACACAAAGCTAACCATCACATAGGGCTTTCTTGAAAGTCTGCCTACAGAACTAATGCACAGGGCACAGGTTTTATTTGGTAAAGAAGAGGGGAAAATCCATATTTGAGAGTCATATTCCAGTTCAATGATTTGTAGAGTAAAAGGTCATCTTGTCAGTTATAATTTAGTATTTGCATTCTGCCTATCTAAACCGTAACTAACTAAAAAATTACAAGAATAAATTAAACAATACTGAAAAAAAAGAAAAAACCCAAAACAAACCTAACTGTGGAGGCAATACCATTATTTAGATGTTCCCTCTTTTGCCTTGGAATGCCTTTCACACATTTATTACTCCATGGATCATTATTATCAAATGCTAAAATGTATAAACTGATTCTATGTATTTTTTTAAATGTCAATAATTTGGCTGACTCTTGGTCTTTGCTATAATCAATGTTAAGTACACAATGAACAGCTGTTATCATATGAGGGCTAAATGAAAAATCAATTTTTAAAACTTTTATTTCCCATATTAAAGAACCCTCTTGATTGAAATTTTGCTAAGGACCAAGTAGATAAAAAGATTTGTATGTATCTTTTAAAAATCATCTATTTTGGTCGGTTGGTAAGCTAAGAGGCAAAAAATAACTCTGATTTTGGCAAATTTTTAAGGGAAAGACATAACTTTTCATCTTGGGAAACACCCAGTTAAACATGCACTTTCAAGGTCTCAGTAGAGTTGTTAGCCTTTTTCATTCCAATCCAGTAAAATAAAATGGATGAAATACTCATCTTGAAAATCACATAGAAGGTGACAAAAGAAAATACTAAGTGGTTCAACTAAATTGTTATCGATATAATTACTGCTTTCTTTAAAGTCAAATTTGCCATGGTAATAAGTAGAAAATATTGTGACATGCATGTAGATTTTTTTCTGAACTATATTCTTTACTTATTTTTTGGGGCAATATCCATCACTCTAGAGAAGACTGCCTCGTCTCCAAAATAAAACAAAGTACAAGTGATTAAGCAAACCATAGTCTAATATTAACCAGAATCACCATTATTTAGCATTCAGGTGTGAGCAAATGGAAAAATGGAAATTGCAACACTTCTATGTATTTTTGCTGATGCCAAGTCCTGGCAAAGATTATTCTAAACTTGCTTAATATGTTACAATGTATGATCGTTCAAATTCATTATGTCATGATTTGATGGACATATCATGTTTAAACAACAAAAGAATGTTATTAATTTGTTTAGAAAATTCTGTACTTGTATATGGCAGAGTGAGCTCTGGTGTGCTCATATTCAGCTCTGCATCAGAGACAACTATTGCTTTTTCTGCTTGCCTACAGGATCTTATAGGTGTACCCTGGGTTGTGGGCCATTCCTAATATTTCCTCATTGGCTTTCTTTTTGTTTATTAGAAAACATCGACAGGGGAGGTATCATTGGAGTCATCTAACCTCGAATTGCCTTTGCTTCATACAAAGGGTAAATCATTTGCTAAACCTGATAGTTTAACTGTTGGTTAAAAACAACTTGAAACATAGCTGAAGAGTTTCCAAATTGCTGCTCCAAATAGTGCTCCATGCCCCCTCACTCTCACAAAACAACAAGGGGACAAACATCAGTTTCAGGGATAGATTTACATACCAGTGCATCTAATGAAGCAAGCAAAGAAGGAAGAAGATATAAACAATAGAAGAGGTATAATACAATTTATCACGTACTGGCAAATTTAAAGGGCTTTCAGATGATGAAACTCAGGACAAAAGGGACTGTATTTAATCATGATCATATTCTCTCCAAGTGGCAAATTCAGAACCATAGCCTGTGCCCCCTAAATTCTTATGTTTTTAATATATAGAAAGATGCCACTATAAAGCACTTTTGTGTGTTGCTTTGCTTAGGTGGTAGGGCCAAGCACAACTTTGATTTTAAAAAAGTACATCGTACATTTTTCTTACTTTCAAATAAAATGGCCTGTGCTGTACATATATAATGGGTTCTGCTTATAAAAATCAAAGCAGGTTAATAGCAGATGAGCCCGTTTATTTCTAAAACTACTACTGAATATTTTAGAATATTATTTGATGATTTCAATTGCACCATCAATCAGGTTGGTCTGCAAACCAGGGAAATTCACTGTGTTTCAGTGAATGCTTTTTTTGAGCACTGTGCTAGGCATTTACACACTAGAGATAAAGAATTTTAAGATCCTTGCTTTTATTAAGCTAAATTCAAGCTTAGCTTAGCTTGAACGCACTGAGCATCTGCTTCTATTTTCTTTCTAAATCACCTGGAGATAAGGTTGTAAGAGACCTTGTCAGGCTGGGATCTGGGACCTTTTGCTGCAGTGCTTGCACCTGGAAAAAGTCTCCTTGAGCCACAAAAGGCAAAGAAACTATAAGGGACTAAAAATAACTGCCTGCATGTCTAGTGGGGACAAATTATGAACAAGATAGAAAACGACCAAAAACCCAACTGCCACTTCCAAGGTGCTAGAAGCAAAAACGGGGTATGGGCATGATCTCTGCACACAGCCCCACCAAGTGGGTAGGCGTACCACCCAAGTCACTCCTCCTGCTGAACCCCTGGACCCACCCCTACCCTCAAGCCATTTAAGAGGCCAGCCCCTCATTCCTCATGGAGTGAACAAGGGAAACTGTTCCATGTTCTCCCTCCAAAGAGTTACAGTCCCAGTAAAGCCTGGCCTGAATTTCTTGTCCAGCCTTTAATCCATATCAATTTCTATGGACTAAACAGTCCAAGAACACTTGGAAGGAGGAGGGCGTGGCTCAGGCAACAGAGGATCCCAGCTGGCTACCCCATCCTACTTTCCCACGCCATTGGGTTGTCTGGGGAGCTACAGAGGCAGATGGCAGGTAGGGGGTTGGTGGGGGGGAGGACAATGTGGATTAGCGCTGGTGGAGGGACGTTTGAGTGAGAACAATTCACTGATTTGGGGCATTTATTCCAGCCTACTTATTAGCAATGTGTTTAATCTCAGTAAAACCTAAGTACAGTGTAAATATGGACTCCTCTTTGTGGCAAAGCTACATTTAGGACCCAAGGCCTTAATGAATGATAAGTGACATACTTGAAACCATTATAAAGCTTCTCTTTCTTTTTCTATTTTAAAGGACAACATAGAGAAACAAAATGGAAGCTATGCTATTTTGCTGGATATTTTTCACCCTTGGGTGGACCCTCATTGATGGATCTGAAATGGAACACGATTTTATGTGGCACTTGAGAAAAATACCCCGGGTTGTTGATGAAAGGACCTTCCATCTCACGAGCCCCACCTTTGAGGCAGATGCTAAGATGGCATTAAATGGGGTGTGTGGCATTGAATGCCAGAAAGAACTCCCCAGCCCCAGCCTTTCTGACCTGGAAGACTCTCTTTCCTATGAGACTGTCTTTGAGAATGGCACCCGAACCCTGACCAGAGTCAAAGTTCAAGGTTGGGTCCCTGAGCCAACTCAAAATCTCACCAACCAAGGTGTGCCTATCAGGAGAAAGAGACAGGTGTATGGCACAGACAGCAGGTTCAGCATCTTGGACAAAAGATTCTTGACCAATTTCCCTTTCAACACAGCCGTGAAACTGTCCACCGGCTGCAGTGGCGTGCTCATCTCCCCCAATCATGTCCTAACCGCTGCCCACTGTGTCCACGATGGGAAGGACTACATCAAAGGGACTAAAAAGCTGAGGGTAGGGCTGCTGAAGATGAGAAATAAAGGTGGTGGCAAGAAACGTCGTAGGGGTTCCAGGAGGAGCAGGAGGGAAGTGAGTGGTGATGATGGAGGGAAGGAAAGCAAAGAAAATCTGAAGGAGAGCGCTAAGGCTGGAAGAAGGAGAAATAAATCTGCTCGGGGTCAGAGAACTGCTGCAGGGGAGCCCTCCTTCCAGTGGACCCGGGTCAAGCACACCCACATTCCCAAAGGTTGGGTCAGAGGAGAGAGCGGAGACGCAGCCCTGGACTACGACTACGCCCTTCTGGAGCTGAAGCGTGCTCACAAGAAGAAATACATGGAGCTGGGAATCAGTCCCACCATCAAGAAGCTGCCCAGTGGAATGATCCACTTCTCGGGCTTCGATCACGACAGGGCCGATCAGTTAGTCTACCGGTTTTGCAGCGTGTCCGATGAATCCAGTGATCTCCTCTATCAATACTGCGACGCCGAGTCGGGCTCCACCGGCTCCGGGGTTTATCTGCGCCTGAAGGAGCCAGGCAAAAAGAGTTGGAAACGCAAAATCATTGCGGTCTATTCAGGCCACCAGTGGGTGGATGTGCATGGCGTTGAGAAGGACTACAATGTGGCAGTGCGCATCACGCCGCTCAAGTACGCGCAGATCTGCCTCTGGATGCACGGGGACGATGCCAATTGTACCTACGGCTAAGGGTTCCCTGAAATGAGGCCATAGGTTATAGGCATTGGAGAGAAAACCAGTTCTGATGATTGCAGCAAGATCACTTCATAGTTTATGCCTAGACTCGAAGCCTAAGGATAGTGTTTCAACATGTTTATGTTTACTTTTTCCAAATGAGGAGCTTCTCATGCATTTCAGAAAGGTTTAGGTACACATATGAAACCTTGATGGGCACTTCAGTGCCAAGCATATATTCTCTTTCCTTGGTGATACGTTTCATTTATGGGGAAAAGAATTTTTTTCTGCCTTCTTGAAATTAGACATGCTTTAAAACTTCAAGCTGGTATTATTAATAAGGTGTGATTTCTCAATAGACTGTCAGGGTCCTACTCTAAGTAGAGGCTAATAATAGGGTGCCGGTTGCATATTAAATGTGAAACTGAATATGAAGAGGTGGACAGTAACACCAGTGGAATCAAGTTTGAGACAGTAATTTATACCACAGTTCATACTGCTCTGAGATAGACCCATTCAGCTCATGCCCTCTGAGTTCACAGTGTGTTTTCCATTGAGTCTGAGAAATTTTAGGTTTGTTTTGTTAAGAACAACAAGGAATTTGGGAATTCCCTGGTGGCCTAACCACTAAAGATTCGACCTTGTCACTGCTGGGGCGGGGATTGGATTCCTAGCCTGGGAAGGTATGCATGCCAAAGGCAAGGCCCCCCCCCCCCACCTCACTGCAACAAACTAACAAAAAAGAATTACAAGGAATAGCAAGTTTTATAAATGAAACTACTATTTTACTGCTTTAAAAAACTATCAATTGAAGCATTTTTATGGGAGAAATACTTTGTTCTATGAAATAAATCTAGTTTAAAAATAGGAAAGGTGAGACATTTTAAGATCTCAAGTTTTTATTTAACTAGTATTCAAAACATGGAGTTTTCAAGTATACAGAGAAGACTGTTTGAAAGTTATAAATGATTACACCTTGAAAGCCACATCATTTTATTCTACATAGTCTCCTATGAATGAGGTGTTATAGTTTTAGACAAGGAATATTATCATCATTTCTTGGCAGTTTCTAGGGCATATATTGTCTTCTCTCTGGACACACCCAAGTTCATTGATTCAGACTGAGTTCAAGTTTATTCCACTTATTATTTTCTTTGATAAGGGGAACGTTTACCCTTGACAAGTATACAAAAGAATATGTGATTAGATTACGATAAAAATGATTTTGTAAATGGTGTTGAAAATAGCTGAAATTTAATATAAGCTATATTCTTTCATGTGGATCTGTTAAAAATCATTCAATAAAAACTTAAAAAATAAATCAACTATAACTCTTGCTGTGTTACGTTTATATAGAGGGCTTTTGCAAGTATTAAATTAACTATTTAAAAAATGATTCTATATAATTCTAAGTACATTTTGCTGAGTAGTATTTTGTCACTGGTGATAATGGAATAGGGCTATAGTGTCAAAAATTTTGCTCAAATCTTTTTTGAGGAAACCTCTGTATGATCATTGCAACTCAGAATGTTTCAAGGTGAGGAGTTCCCTCTGTAGCAAAACGGAATCAGCAGTGTCTTAGGGCTGCTGGGTCGCAGGTTCAATACCTGGCCTGACACAGCGGGTTAATGATCTGGCATTGCCACAGCTGCAGCTTAGGTTGCAACTGTGGTTTGGATCTGATCCCTGGCTGAGGAATTCCATATGCCATTGGGGAAGCCAAAAAAAAAAAAAAAGTTTCAAGGTGAATTTTACACATATACGTACTTGTAAACACAATCTTCATCTAAGATTCTTAGAAAATAAGTCCTGGTTTTGAGGCATTTTGGAGGAATTTACAGGGCTTAGCATCAAGAGTTTGGTGCTTAAGATTAAGTTCTGAATCTACTTGATTTCCTTGAAATCACTGTAAAATATACTTTTCAAAAGTATAAAATTTAGCTCATTTCATTTGCAGAAGTTTGATTCTCTCATTTTCTTCTCTGTCTCAAGATAATCATGAATTTCATATGACTTATTTAGGACCACTAAAATGTACTACATTACTCAGAAAATTTTATTTCACATACTTTTCCTGTTATACTTATCAGATTTGAAATAGAAAATTAATTTGAAATGCCTTAGTTAAACAAATATACCCACACACACCTATGCTGTCTACTGTGTCCAAAGGATAATACTGATTTATTGCTTAGAGGGATTTATTAACATTCGAATTCAAGGAATCATTTATAAAACTTAGAATTGTGGGTTTTTCCTTTACCCAAGTAATACATTTCGTTTTTTAAAAATGTTTTTTCTTGGAGCTCCTGCTGAGGCTCAGTGGTTAACGAACCTAACTATGAGGATGAAGGTTTGATTCCCTGGCCTTGCTCAGTGGGTTAAGGATCCAGTGTTGCAGTGAGCTGTGGTATAGGTTGCAAACGCGGCTCAGATCCCATGTTGCTGTGGCATAGATGGGCAGGTACAGCTCTGATTCGACCCCTAGCCTGGGAACCTCCATATGCCATGTGTGCAGCCCTAAAAAGACAAATGACAAAAAATTAAAAAAATGAAAAAAAAATGTTTTTTCTTGCTCAAATTGATAAGTGTGTGGGCAGAAGAGACAACATTTTTTTCCTTTTTTTGATAGGCTTTTTAGATAAATCCCAAATGTTCATTTTGAAAAAGATTTAAATATATGTGTAACCAAGATTAGAGTTTCACGCAAATCATTACCTTTTTATTGTAGATCAAAGAATCCTTTGAAATTCTCAATTTCCAAGAATCCCAGGATTAGAAGAGACTATAAAGATCATTTACTTTAACTTCATAATAATGATTTTAATTTCCCTCTATAGCATTATATTCAAGGGCTTGTCCCATAATAAGAAAAATCTTTTCACCACTTAAATATTGTTTAGTTATTAAAATTAATTCAGGAATATACATTATTGCTTTATTCAGTTTGCGATATACTATAAAAACTGTACAGTGTTTATCTTGCCATTTTATCCCAATATTGACAATTTCAATTACTCATAATTCTTTGGCCTTATACTAGTAAATCAAATGTTTACTCTCATCAAAAATGAACTGGGAGTACGCTGGTGGCCTAGCAGTTAAGGATCTGGCACTGTCATTGCTGTAGCTCGGGTTGATTCCTGTCGCAGGGAACTTCCGCATGCCATGGATGCAGCCAAAAAATCTGAACTGTGATCATTAATTAAGAATATAAGGGGAGAGGACAAGATGGCAGAGGAGTAGGGGGACACGCTCGCCCTCTCCCACAAACACAACAAAAAAAGCACATCTACAGAATAAATGACTCGCACAGAACAGCAGCCAATTGCTGGCAGAAGAACCTAAACTCCAATAACAGCAAGAAGTTTGTGACATTACTGGGGAGAACGGGAGAAAAGAGGAGAGTGAGAGAAGGTGAATCCGAGCGGGACGGGCGCTCCTGAAAGGGAACTGCGGAGGAGAAAGGGATCCCGCACCCTGGAAAGTCACCTACACGGGGGAAAGATCAAACGAACCGGAGGAATCTCCAGATGCAGAGAAGAGTGTAGCAGTAAGTTGGAGTACGGAAAAGCCGATCAAGAACCGAACGGACCATCTGAACTATGGGCACAGTCACCAAAAATTGAGACGCCTGGGTGGGGGCTGGGCACTGAGACCTCGCCTCCGAAGGTTAGTCCCCGGGCTGGGGGGGCAGGGCGGAGCAGAAACTGCTTGGGAGCTCTAGAAACCATTTGATGGAGCAGAGACTGCCTGGGAGACTAGAAAACAAAGCTGTCGCAGAGGAAGGGAGCAATACTCTAGGGGCGGGGAAGTGGAAAGTCGCATCAGAGGGAACTTGGGAGAATAGCCTCATCTGCGCCCGTGCTGGGGAGGGGAGAGAAGAAGGGGTGGGTCCCCATAGAATACCCCCCACGCCACAGCAAGCTTGCAGGCCCGCTAGCTAGCTGAAAGCTGTGCTTCCCAGTGCATCCCCTCCCCCCACCCCCACCACCCCCTATGCTCTCGCCTAACCTAGGGCTGCCTGCCATCCAGGAGGGCGGGCCTCAACAATTGCCTGAAGCCTACCACCGCAGGGGCTGTCCCTGCACAGGCCTGCTTGCCCTTTGGAGGGGCTACACTTCCACAGAGTAGCACCAAACACCACTAGCCCCTGAGAAAAGGCCTGCAGCCCAGAAAAGCTAGAACGAGCCTAGCCAGGCAGTGAATAGATCTGCCTAATTCTCGGACGGTTTTTCTGAGTCGGGCTGCCCTGGGGAGGAGCCTCTTCGGTTTCCAACGGCCCTGCTACCCGCCCAAGCCCCCACGGGGTGCCCTAGTGGACCAGCTGCATAGGACTGCCAGCTCCAGGTAGGACCCCCTACAGCCCAGAAGCTGCAACAACCCTGGCCGAGTCGGGAAAAGATCTCAGACGGTTTGTCTGAGTCGGGCTGCCCCAGGGAAGAGCCTCTTCGGTTTCCAACGGCCCTGCTACCCGCCCAAGCCCCCAGGGGGTGCCCTAGTGGATCAGCTGCATAGGACTGCCAGCTCCAGGTAGGACCCCCTGCAGCCCAGAAAAGCTGCAACAAGCTCAGCCAAGCCAGGAAAAGATCTCAGACGGTCTTTCTGAGTTGGGCTGCCCTGGGGAGGAGCCTCTTGGGTTTCCAGTGGCCCTGCTACCCGCCCAAGCCCCTAGGGAGTGCCCCACTCCCGCGGAATAGCTGCTCAGCACCACCAGCCCCCTAGAAGAGCCCCTGCAGCCCAGAAAAGCTGCAACAAGCTTGGCCAGACTGTGAAAAGATCCGCCTACATTTTCAGGCCGTCCTTCTGAGTTGGGCTGCCCTAGGGAAGAGCCTCTTAGGTTCTCAGTGACCCAGATAGCTGCTCCAGCCCCCAGGGGGTGCTTCACTCCTGAGGAACAGCTGCCCAACACCGCCAACCCCCTGCAAGAACCCTAGAGCCTAAAAACACCAGAGCAAGATCTGCATGACCAAGTGAAATCTGCTACCATCGTGGTGTGGACCTCCCAGTCCTGTCTGCCCTCAGGAAGTCCTCCTTTGCTTCAAAGAAACACTGTTAGCCCCATCAACACTCCAGAAAAGCCACACTGCCTCAAAAAAGATTGACCAACAACGCCAGCCCTCAGGAAATATTCCACGGCAGTGACAAGGCAAACACTGCCCAATAATGGAGAGTACAACTCCCTCAGGAGAAAGAAAACAACAAGCAAGATGAAGAAGCTGAGAAACCACCCCCAGTCAAACCAACAGGAGAACTCACCTAAAACAATCAACAATGAAACAGATCTCTGCAGTCTGACAGACCTGGAGTTCAAAAGAGAAAGAGTGAAAATACTGAAGGAATTAAGAGAAGATATGAACAGTAATGCAGATACCCTCAGAAAGGAACTAGAAAAGATAAGGAGGAGCCAAGAAAAACCAGAACATTCATTGGCAGAGATGCAAACGGAACTAAGGGCAGTAAAAACCAGAATGAATAATGCAGAAGAACGAATCAGTGATATGGAAGATAGAATAATGGAAATCACTCAATCCGGTCAACAGACAGAAAACCGAATCCAAAAACTGGAAAGCAATATAAGAGACCTATGGGATAATATAAAGCGGGCCAATCTATGCATAATAGGAATTCCAGAAGGAGTAGAAAAAGATAAGGGGATGGAAAATATATTTGAAGAAATTATCGCTGGAAACTTCCCAAATCTAAAGGATACTGGGTTCAAGATACAGGAAGCACAGAGGGCCCCAAACTGAACCCAAATAGACCCACAGCAAGGCACATCATAATAAAAATGGCCAAAGTTAGTGATAAAGAGAGGATCCTAAAGGCAGCAAGAGAAAAACAGAATGTTACCTACAAGGGAACCCCCATAAGAATATCAGCTGACTTCTCTACAGAAACACTACAGGCCAGGAGGGAATGGCAAGAGATATTTAAAGTGCTAAAAAGAAAAAATATGCAACCTAGAATACTCTATCCAGCAAGAATATCATTTAAAATAGAAGGGGAAATAAAAATTTTTTCCAACAAACAAAAACTTAAAGAATACTGCAACACAAAACCCAGGTTAAAGGAAATATTGAAAGGGCTTCTCTAAACCAAAAAGAAAGGAAGGAAAGGGAAGAAAAAAGAAAAGAAAAAAAGAAGAAGAAGAAGAAGAAGAAGAAGAAGAAGAACTAGGACTGAGGAAACCGAAATCAGAGAGCAGTCACTCAAATAAGCCAGCATACAGATTTAATCATGAACATGCTTCAAACAAGATAAAATTAAAAAGAAAAAAATGAAAAAGAGTCATCAAAACCATAAAATGTGGGCAAGGGATGTTAGGAAGTAAATAACCCTTTTTGTTTGTTTGTATGTTTCTCTTCTTAATTTTAATATAGTAATGAAGTGTTTGAACTTACAGGACCATCAGGCTAAAACACACAATTATGGGAAGGGGTTAGCATACTTAAAAAACAGGGCAACCACAGCCAAAACCAAATATTGCATTTGCAAAAAATGAAAAAAAAATACACTCAAGCAGATAATAACAGGAGACCATCCAACCAAAAAAAAAAAAAAAAAGAAAGGAAGAATGGACAACCATAGAATCAACTGGAACACGAGGTTCAAATGGCAATAAATAATCATCTATCAATTATCACCTTAAATGTCAATGGACTGAACGCCCCAATCAAAAGACACAGAGTGGCTGAGTGGATAAAAAGGCAAAAACCTTCAATACGCTGCCTACAAGAAACTCACCTTAGGACAAAAGACACATATAGATTGAAAGTGAAAGGGTGGGGAAAAATATTTCACGCCAATAGACATGACAGAAAAGCAGGAGTCGCAACGCTCATATCAGACAAAATAGACTTTAAAACGAAAGACATAAAGAAAGACAAAGAAGGACACTACTTAATGATTAAGGGATCCATCCAAGGAGAGGATGTGACTATCGTCAACATATATGCCCCAAATACAGGAGCACACAGATACATACAACAAATATTAACAGACATAAAGGGAGATATTGATGAGAATACAATCATAGTAGGAGACCTTAATACCCCCCTCACATCAATGGACAGATCCTCTAGACAGAAAACCAATAAAGCAACAGAGATCCTAAAGGAAACAATAGAAAAGTTAGACTTCATTGATATCTTCAGGACCCTACATCCAAAAAAAGCAGAATACACATTCTTCTCAAATGCTCATGGAACATTCTCAAGAATCGACCACATCTTGGGACACAAAGCTAATCTCAATAAATTTAGGAGCATAGAAATTATCTCAAGTATCTTCTCTGACCACAATGCCATGAAATTAAAAATCAACCATGGGAAAAGGAAAGAGAAAAAACCTACTGCATGGAGACTAAACAACATGCTACTAAAAAACCAATGGGTCCACGAGGAAATCAAGAAGGAAATTAAAAACTACCTTGAAACAAATGATAATGAAGACACAACCGCTCAAAATCTATGGGATGCTGCGAAGCAGTGCTCAGAGGGAAATTTATAGCAATACAGGCCTTTCTCAAAAAAGAAGAAAGATCCCAAATTGACAACTTAACCCTCCACCTAAATGAATTAGAAAAAGAAGAACAAAGAAGGCCTAAAGTCAGCAGAAGGAAGGAAATTATAAAGATCAAAGAAGAAATCAATAAAATAGAGACTCAGAAAACAATAGAGAAAATAAATAAAACCAAGAGCTGGTTCTTTGAAAAGGTGAACAAAATTGACAAACCCCTGGCCAGACTCAATAAAAAGAGGAGAGAAAGAACCCAAATAACCAAAATTAGAAATGAAAAAGGAGAAATCACAACGGATACAGCAGAAATACAAAAAACCATAAGAGAATACTATGAACAACTGTATGGCAACAAGTTTGACCATCTGGAAGAAATGGACAATTTTCTAGATTCTTACAGCCTGCCAAAACTGAATCAAGTAGAAACAGACCAACTGAACAGACCGATCATTAGAAATGAAATTGAAGAGGTCATAAAATCACTCCCTACAAAGAAAAGTCCAGGACCAGATGGCTTCACAGGTGAATTTTATCAAACATATAAAGAGGAATTGGTGCCCATCCTCCTGAAACTCTTTCAAAAGGTTGAAGAAGAAGGAATACTCCCAAAGACATTCTATGATGCCACCATCACCCTCATTCCAAAACCAGACAGAGATACCACCAAAAAAGAAAACTATCGCCCAATATCATTGATGAATATAGATGCAAAAATTCTCAACAAAATCTTAGCCAACCGAATCCAACAACATATCAAAAAAATTATACACCATGACCAGGTTGGGTTCATCCCAGGTTCACAAGGATGGTTCAACATATGCAAATCAATCAGCATCATACACCACATTAACAAAAGAAAAGTCAAAGACCACATGATCATCTCAATAGATGCAGAAAAAGCATTTGACAAAGTCCAACATCCATTCATGATCAAGACCCTCGCCAAAGTGGGTATAGAGGGAACATTCCTGAATATAATCAAAGCCATTTATGATAGACCCACAGCAAATATAATACTCAATGGGGAAAAACTGAATGCCTTCTCACTCAAATCTGGAACAAGACAGGGATGCCCACTCTCACCACTGCTCTTCAACATCGTTTTGGAAGTCCTAGCCACAGCAATTAGACAAACCAAAGAAATCAAAGGCATCCATATAGGAAGAGAAGAGATCAAACTGTCACTGTATGCAGATGACATGATACTATACATAGAAAACCCTAAGGACTCAACCCCAAAACTCCTTGAACTGATTAATACATTCAGCAAAGTAGCAGGCTATATGATTAACATTCAGAAGTCAGTCGCATTTCTGTATACCAGCAATGAAATATTAGAAAAGGAATACAAAGATATAATACCTTTTAAAATTGCACCTCACAAAATCAAATACCTCGGAATACACCTGACCAAGGAGGTAAAGGACCTATATGCTGAGAACTATAAAACTTTAATCAAAGAAATCAAAGAAGATATAAAGAAATGGAAAGATATTCCATGTTCCTGGATTGGAAAAATCAATATTGTAAAAATGGCCATACTACCCAAAGCAATCTACAGATTCAATGCCATCCCTATCAAATTACCCAGGACATTTTTCACAGAACTAGAACAAACAATCCAAACATTTATATGGAACCACAAAAGACCCAGAATCGCCAAAGCAATCCTGAGAAACAAAAACCAAGCAGGAGGCATAACTCTCCCAGACTTCAAGAAATACTACAAAGCCACAGTCATCAATATAGTGTGGTACTGGTATCAAAACAGACAGACAGACCAATGGAACAGAATAGAGAACCCGGAAATAAACCCTGACACCTATGGTCAATTAATCTTTGACAAGGGAGGCAAGAACAAAAAATGGGAAAAAGAAAGTTTTCATTTTCCCAGCATTGCTGGGAAACCTGGACAGCTGCATGCAAAGCAATGAAACTAGAACACACCCTCACACCATGCACAAAAATAAACTCACAATGGCTGAAAGACTTAAATATACGATAGGACACCATCAAACTCCTTGAAGAAAACTTAGGCAAAACACTCTCTGACATCAACATCATGAATGTTTTCTCAGGTCAGTCTCCCAAAGCAATCGAAATTAGAGCAAAAATAAACCCATGGGACCTCATCAAACTTTTGCACAGCAAAGGAAACCCAAAAGAAAACAAAAAGACAACTTACAGAATGGGAGAAAACAGTTTCAAATGATGCAACCGACAAGGGCTTAATCTCTAGAATAAATAAGCAACTTATACAACCCAACAGCAAAAAAGCCAATCAATCAATGGAAAAATGGGCAAAAGACCTGAATAGACATTTCTCCAAAGAAGATATACAGATGGCCAACAAACACATGAAAAAATGCTCAACATCGCTGGTTATAAGAGAAATGCAAATCAAAACTACCATGAGATATCACCTCACACCAGTCAGAATGGCCATCATTAATAAATCCACAAAGAACAAGTGCTGGAGGGGCTGTGGAGAAAAGGGAACCCTCCTGCACTGTTGGTGGGAATGTAAACTGGTACAGCCACTCTGGAGAACAGTTTGGAGATACCTTGGAAATCTATACATAGAACTTCCATATGACCCCACAATCCCTCTCTTGGGCATCTAGCCAGACAAAACTCTACTTAAAAGAGACACGTGCACCCGCATGTTCATTGCAGCCCTATTCACAATAGCCAGGACATGGAAACAACCCAAACGTCCATCGACAGAGGATTGGATTCGGAAGAAGTGGTATATATACACAATGGAATACTACTCAGCCATAAAAAAGAATGACATAATGCCATTTGCAGCAACATGGATGGAACTAGAGAACCTCATACTGAGTGAAATGAATCAGAAAGACAAAGACAAATACCATATGATATCACTTATAACTGGAATCTAATATCCAGCACAAATGAACATCTCCTCAGAAAAGAAAATCATGGACTTGGAGAAGAGACTTGTGGCTGCCTGATGGGAGGGGGAGGGAGTGGGAGGGATGGGGAGCATGGGCTTATCAGACACAACTTAGAATAGATTTACAAGGAGATCCTGCTGAATAGCATTGAGAACTTTGTCTAGATACTCATGTTGCAACAGAAGAAAGGCTGGGGGAAAAATGTAATTGTAATGTATACATGTAAGGATAACTTGACCCCCTTGCTGTACAGTGGGAAAAAAAAATAATAATATACAACAAAAATTAAAAAAAAATTAAAAAAAAAGAATATAAGGGCAGTTACCATTATAGTAAAATGGGATTGGTGGTGTCTCTGCAGTGCCAGGACATGGGTTTGATCCCAGCCCGGCACAACAGGCTAAAAGGATCCAGCATTGCTGCAGCTGCGGTGCAAGTCACAACTGTGGCTTGGATCTCATCCCTAGCCAGAGAACTCCATATGGTGTGGGGTGGCCAAAAAAAGAAAAAAAAATAGAATTTGGTGATAAGGCAATTGAATCGAGCACTAGGCATTATAATGATGTGGACCTATATTTATAAGCAGTCTGGAAATATCACTGTTGTTTTTTAATTTAATTTTATTTTTTTGCTGCCTTATGGAGCTCCTGGGCCAGGTATGATCAGATCTGAGCCACAGTTGTGACCTAAGCCACAGTGGGACCCTTAATCCACTGTGCCAGGGATTGAACCTGCATCGCAACGCTTCCAAGGCACTGCTGATCCTGTTGAGCCACAGGAGCTCCAGCATTGTTATTCTTTAGTGTGGTTTTCTTATAACATATATTTTAGCTATTCATTTTATTTAAAAGTACCTGCCAAGGCTTAAAATTGTTTTCATCAAAACTGATTTTTATAAAAGTTGAAGATGTTACTGATACCATTTTTAAATCTCCACTTGATTAACAGAAAAATCTTTTTAATAAACTGATTTTTCCAGCTTCTTCTTCAATGGCCAAATCATAAAGTTTAGAGATATATAGGATACTTGATCTAACCGGTGGTAAAATCATGTTCTCATCAGATGGGGTCCGTGTACAGGCAGATCCACAATTCTTGATCAGTTTACCATTCAATGAAGGGGAAAAATCACCCTCGCATGGTTTTCTTTTCTAAATAAAATTTGGGAGGGAAATTCCCTATGTACTCCTTTCTATATTTAATAACTGGCAGTTTGATGCAGTTAGTGAAACTATCTAGAACATGGTGGCCAAAATAACTCATGATGCCCACCTGGGCTTGCTTACCTTACCCACAGTCTAGGTGACTGTCTTAATCAGCTTGGGCTTCCATAGCAAAATACACAACAGAAAACTATTTCTCACTGTTCTGGAGGCTGGGAGGTCTGGCCAAGTAGGTTCCGTTCTGGCTTAGAGGTGCCTGCCATCTTGCTGGGTGCTCACATGGCCTCTTCTCTATGTGTCTTCACAGATAGGGGGAACAAGTTCTTTGAGGCCTCGTCTATAGGGCACTAATCCCAGCATGAGGGTTCCACTCTCATGACCTCATCGAACCCTAATTCAATGAGGTAATCCCATCTCCAAATACCACTGCACTGGGGGGTAAGGCTTCAACACATGAATTTGGGGATGCAAACATTCAGTTCATAACAAGAGTCTATTCTAAACCCACACACTGCAACTTGGGCCAGGCCAAGGGAACTCATCAACAGTCAACAGAGGACCTAAGCAATGGAGTACGAATGGAAGCCCAGGCGACCAATCTCCTCACTTTCATAATCATCATCTCAAGTGCTCATACCCGGTACAGAGGTGGTGATAAATACATACTTAAAAATAACACCCCATATTCCTTGAGGCTTATTCTTTCAGGGCATTACTTACTCTGTGCTATATGATAAGGCTTCAAAATGTTAAGAGGCAGTGTCTTAACCGCATATTGTATATCAGCTACATGTTCAAATAATGGGAATGTTTATTTGTAATGAGAATTGTAATACTGAAATATTGTAGCATGGGTAGGAATCAGACATCTGCCATGCTCCCTACTGGCTCAGGTGATAACTGTGCCTTCAAACAGATGGATGCCAGGATCCTGCAGTTATGCCTCATCTCATGACCTGCCAGGTAAATACTTAATCAGATAATCTCTGCCTCAAAACTTGCCTCCAAAGTCTTGTGTTTTAGTAATATTTTAATATTTCTAATAACATGTTAGAATTCATTTTCTGGAGTTCCCGTCGTGGCGCAGCGGTTAACGAATCCGACTAGGAACCATGAGGTTGAGGGTTCGATCCCTGCCCTTGCTCAGTGGGTTAACACTCCAGCATTGCTGTGAGCTGTGGTGTAGGTCGCAGATGCGGCTCAGATCCCGCGTTGCTGTGGCTCAGGCGTAGGCCGGTGGCTACAGCTCCCATTGTACCCCTAGCCTGGGAACCTCCGTATGCCACGGGAGCGGCCCAAGAAATGGCAAAAAGACAAAAAAAAAAAAAAAGAATTCATTTTCTTTCTTAAACACTGGGGACTAGCAGGCTACTGAGAATATTCTACTTTAATCCACACTGCAGTCACTGTGATCATATGATCCCTTCCTGCCTTTCAGTGTGGTTTTACCAAACTGAGGCAATACGATTACATTTTTTTTTTCTTCTTTGGCCACCCTGTGGCATATGAGTTCCTGGGCCAGGGGTCAGATCTGAGCTGCAGTTGCAACCTGCGCTACAGCTGTGGCAATGGTGGATCCTTAATCCACTGTGCTGGGCCAGGATGGAAACTGTGTCCCAGAGCCCCAGGGACACTGTCTATCCTGCTGTGCCACAGCAGGAACTCCAATATGATCACATTTTCATCTATACGTGTAAATGTTTAACTAGTAATAAAACTTGCATTTATGTCATGGAAATCCTTTGTGTCTGCATTCATATGCTGAAACACATGTAGTAAGTATATACTCTCACACATGTGGCATAGATAAGAGCAAAACTCTGGAAACTGCACACAACTGAACACAGAGTTTGGAAAATTCCTTGAGCCTTCTGCTCAGCATAACTACCATGCTTTAAAAAACCCCACAAAACTCCTCTATATATTTTACATTTGATTTCATCAGTGATTTGTAATATACCACCAATTAACATCTCACTTATCTAGAATCTCCTTTGCTGGTAATTCCAAGTATCCAAAATATAACAAAAAATATTAAGCCCCAAATGCTATCTTCTGATAAGCAAAATGAATGCCGTGAAATTACTTTTACTTTGGAAATAATAAGTTTGGCTATCTCATTTCCCAAACTATAACTAAGGCTGCTGCCAAGGCAACTCTAGAACAGTCCCCCAAAGCACCAGCATGAAGACAAAGAGGACGCAAACTATTAAAACAATAATTATTACAAAAACAGGTATTGAAAATGACAGAATTATAGTAGTTTGGAGCTACTGAATTTTGGTGTTAACAGCTATGTGAACCATGCTTGTGAAAGCTTACTAATATATATTATGTTCCCAATGTTGACTGACTAATCAATGTAAAATTTAGGTATGTTCAGGATTAGTTTTGGAAGGCATTATAGAAAATTATAATACATACATATATAAATATATAAATTTATATATATATATAAATCTTTGTTTGAAAGAAAAGAAATATCAAAGACCTAAAGAATTGATTTGCTTTTATACCAAGAAATTCTAATCTCAAAAGTCAAGAAAAATAATCTTTTCCAATGTTTGGGAAAGAAAAAATTCTTTCCAAAGTGTTTTATTATAAGCGCCAAATCCTTAACCTTAAAATATATGTATATTTTTTTCGCTGTTTAGGGCCGCACTCACAGCATATGGATGTTCCCAGGCTAGTGGTTGAATTAGAGCTGTAGCTGCTGGCCTACACCATAGCTACAGCAATGCCAGACCCCAGTTACATCTGTGACCTATACCAGAACTCAGAGCAACACTGGATCGGACCCTTAACCCAATAAACGAGGCCAGGGATTGAACCTGCATCCTCATGGATATTAGATTCGTTTCCACTGGACCACAACAAGAACTCCCTATTTGTGTATTTTGAATGTTGTTTTTAGTTTTTAAATTTTAAAAATTTTTATAGAAATATAGTTGATTTACAATATTGTGTTAGTTTCAGGCATACAGCAAAGTGATTCAGTTAATACGTACCTATATAGATAGATATTCTTTCTGTACATTTTCTTCCTTATAGGTTATTACAAGATATCGAATATGGTGTCCTGTGTTGTGTGATAGGTCCTTGTTGGTGATCTACTGAATGTTAATGAGTGTACTGAAAGTTTAGAATTAGTCATACAGCTGCACCCAATTGCTGTACACACTTATAACGATGGCTCACCGATACAGCAACTCTGGTGTTTTGCAAAAAAATCAGACAATACCTTTAATTGTCTAACCATAGTAGACTGTCCTATATAATATAAATGGTCACCAAATTTATTAATAATTGTAACTAGTATTACAAGATTATAGAAATTATAAACTATAATGCAAGGAAAGAAAGATTGGCGTTTGCTAAGAGCAGAGATCAGCCATCAATCACCTCTGAAGAACTAGCATGAGTGTGAGTGAGTGTGTGAGCTTCTGAGCATGTGGGGAGGATTAGCATGATATATACAACACTTGTTCTCTAAAACTAGGCCACCTCCCCTCCCCACCATTCTGTTACCCCTAAACTTACGGCTTCCTGAGGCTTAGCTGACAACACAAAGTTTTTCTAAGACCGGCCCATTATGGAACTTTTCTCTTCCTAGCTAGATAAGCCCTCTAGGAGTATCCCAAGAATAATCTACTGAGGCTTCTGGAAGATGAGGAGCCTGTCCTAAG
Source organism: Phacochoerus africanus (assembly GCF_016906955.1). Taxonomy (NCBI): domain Eukaryota; kingdom Metazoa; phylum Chordata; class Mammalia; order Artiodactyla; family Suidae; genus Phacochoerus; species Phacochoerus africanus. The sequence continues at coordinate 82,682,869 of NC_062545.1, read as the reverse complement.
CTGACTCTTCCTTATCAGCTCTTCCTCTCCTCTTAATTGACTGGAATAAAGACTGAAATTTTTTTGGCCACATCCATGGCATGTGGAAGTTCTCTGGCCTGGGATCAAACCCAAGCCACAGCAGTGGCCCAAGCCACTGCACTGACAAAGTGGGATCCTTAACCCACTGCACCATAAGGGAGCTCCAAGACTGCAAGTTTTGCTTTACTTAGGATTGGTTGATTGATTGATTCTTTTTGTGGCCGTCTTAAAGCATATGGAGTTCCCAGGCTAGGGGTCAGATCCTATGCTGCAGCTGTGGCAATACCAATAACCCACTGTGCTCGGCTGGGGATTGAACCTGTGCCCCAGTGCTCCAGAGATACCACCAATAACAATGTGCCACAGCAGGAACTCTTGGATTTAAACTACAGCTACCTACCCATAAACTAGATCACAAAACAAAATAAATTTCAGGGTATGGGTGAAAACAACACACTAGGAGTTCCCGTCGTGGCGCAGTGGTTAACGAATCTGACTAGGAACCATGAGGTTGCGGCTTCGGTCCCTGCCCTTGCTCAGTGGGTTAACGATCCCGGCAGCTGTGGTGTAGGTTGCAGACGCGGCTGGGATCCCGCGTTGCTGCGGCTCTGGCGTAGGCCGGTGGCTACAGCTCCGATTCAACCCCTAGCCTGGGAACCTCCATATGCCGTGGGAGCAGCCCAAAGAGATAGCAAAAAGACAAAAAAACAAAAAAAACAAAAAAACCCCCAAAAAAACCACACTAGTACACGAGCAATCTGGGAGCATGTAGAAATTTTTTTCCCTTAAAACTCCTTCAATGAAAGGAAATCCTGCTCTATTGTGTAAGTTATCTTAAATTTGTATGACATTTTATTTTTTTATATAATGATTTTTATTTTTTTCCATTATAGCTGGTTTACAGTGTTCTGTCAATTTTCTTCTGCACAGCACGGTGACCCAGTTACACATACATGTATAGATTCTTTTTTCTCACATTATCATGCTCCAACATAAGTGACTAGACATAGTTTCCAGTGCTACACAGCAGGATCTCATTGCTGATCCATTCCAAAGGCAATGGTCTGCAGCTATTAACCCCAAGCTCCCATATAATTACATAAAAATATAAACTACAGATCAAAAACATACCTAATACATAAAATTAAACAACATTACCAAATTATAGTGTTTTTATAATTACTAACCTAGAAGTTAATGCTTTTAAAATGTAAAATGTCTTGTAAATCATTTTGAAAAACAGTGACACCCAGTGGAAATTTGAACAAAGTTAACAGAAACCCTACAGAAAAATTCAAAACCATTGGACATTAAAATGCTTCCATTAAAAAAACAAAAAACAAAAAATTTCAAATGGATCAGTTGTGAGAAAAATTGGCAGCTAATAATCTTAGATGATGTGCCTTTAAAACATTTCAATAGTTTTCCTTTAAAATACCTACAAAAGGCCCACATAATTTTTTTTCTTCTAAAAATCAGAAAGGACTTGATGCCAAGATTCCTCTGCCAAACAAAATATCACTTTATCAAGCAACTGCCTAAAAGTGTGTTATTTTTGAGACAGAACCAAATTTAGTATTCTGCCACTGTACTTAGAACATTTACTTTAAGTGGGCTGGGAAAATAAGCAACACTATTGTACCCACCCAGTGGGCAGTTGTGCCACTTCATGTAGATGGTTCGTGACTAATGTGGCTCCGTGGAAGGATGCCCTGGGCAGTGATCGGCCCAGCATCTCTCCTGCACATACTCCCACATTTAGGCCTGGTTTTTGCTGGAAACTAATGTATCACTCTGCCATATGGACCACATTTTTATGAGTAAGAACTACATGTCTCAATTTTTAGGCTAGATGAAACAAAATACTCTCTGGTTTTCCTATTCTGAAGTGCTTAGAAATCTCCTTCTGGAATCATCCATCACTTTCAAACAGCACTACTGTGAGTCCACCGGATTGATGAGATTTCAGTGGTTTCCAAATTTGGTTGCTTACAGGAATGACCTAGGGAATTATGTTAGAAAGCTTGTTTCCAGGGCCCCACTGAAACCTACCAAGGACCCCCTAAGAGTGAGGTCCAGAACTCTATATTTTATAAAGCTTTCTAAGTAATATGATGATCATAACTTGGCTGAATTTTGGAACCACCACCATAACCTATTTTTCCTAATCGAATTGTTCCTCCAGCTTCCATAGCGTTCCCTCTGTGTACAGGGATGTTTGTCCTCTTCTCCGAGATTAAATGTTTTCTCAGTTTTACCTACCTTTACATTTTTTTCTTGTAAACTATCTCAATTACTTTGGTAAGGAAAGTGGTGGTAAAACTATCAAATACACAGATGGTATTCTTTTCAGTATTTTTATAAAGTGGAAACACATTTTAGAAATCACATTGCCATAATACTGTTTTATGATGGTAAGAAATTTAAGTCAAATTTGCAAAACTCCTGAGCACACACAATCATTTGACAATCAATGACAATATCCAATTTCACTTATTTCCTGGAAATTCGATACTGCATACTTTTTATTCATAATCTGCTTTACTCTATAGGTTAGATCAAATCACTGTAGTTCAACAAATTTGTATTGGGTACAGAGGCTATAGAGTTAAGTTATAGATTCTACCTGTCTTCAAAGTATTCATAATATCATAAGAAAGTCAGACTTACATTTAAAAAAATAGTGTGAAAAAGGTGACGTACATACAAGGTGCTGAAGGACCATATTTGAGAAGGATCAGCTCTATCATGGTGGGAAGATGTGAAGAAAAGAACTTTTTCCTAGATGAGGCCATACCATGGTTGGGTTTTGAAGGATGGGCTGAAGTTTGCCAGCCTATCAATGGGGAGCTGGGAGGAGTGGAGGGCCTCCAGGAGAGGAAACAGCTGTGTGCTTAGGATGCAGCACTTGGGGATTGCTGCAAGAGGAGGTTAGCGCCTCCTAGTGGCAGGGAATGGTAAGAAATGAGGCTTCAAATTAGACTACCAGCCTTGAACAGACTTCTGACCTTGAATGGCAGGCTAAAGAGCTTGGTCTTTAACCTTTAGATGATCAGAACTGACACAGGTTAAGTCAGTGGTCAGCTGGGAATTTTGAGAGAGACATCTGGCTGCACCCTGTAGGCTGGGTTGGGTGGGGTTTGGACTGGAGGCAAAGAGCCCAGTGAAGAGCTGCTGATCTAAGGAAGTGACAGTGAGATTTCAGTGGTTTCCAAATTTGGAAGGAGAGGGCAATTTGTAAAACATCCAAGAGCAGAATGTTCAGTATATGTAGTGGCCCAATGAATGTAGCAGAGAAGAAATGAGGCTGTCACATCACCCCAGGTTTCTGGCTTGGGAGACTAGCCAGATAGTAAGACCATGAACCTAGACAGAAAAACCAGGCTTAAGGAAAACAGAGTTCATTCTTAGACATGTATATTAAAATTTTTGTAGAATATTTGTCAATAAGCTTGATAACACCCAGATATAAAGCAACAAGAAAGTTAAATAATAGATGTGTGGTTTTATAGTGAACTAACCCATTAATTAACACATCACCAACCAGTTCTATAACTATATTTTATTCTGAACCTAATGAAATAGGAATCACACTTTGCCTCTGCTCCAAACTAAATACTCCCTTTAATTTAGCTTTGATTTTTTTTTTCTTTTTTGGCCTCACTGGTGGAATATCGAAGTGCCCAGGCCAGGGATCGAATTCAAGCTGCAGCTATGACCTATCCCAAGCTCTGGCAATGCCAGATTCTTAACTCACTGTGCTGGGCAGGGGTCTGGCAACACCAGAGAGACAAGGTAGACCATTAACCCACTGAACCACTGTAGGAACTTCCAAGAAGAAATAGACTTTAAAAAAAAAAAAATCTGGGTAGTTCCCGTTGTGGTTCTGCAGAAATGGATCCAACTAGTATCCATGAGGATGTGGTTCCATCCCTGGCCTCCCTCAAGCTGCTGCGTAGGTTGCAGATGCCACTTGGCTCCCTTGTTGCTGTGGCTGTGGAGCAGGCTGGCAGCTGTAGCTCCAATTTGACTCCTAACCTAGGAACTTCCATATGTGCAGCCAGTATGGCACTAAAAGGCAAAAAACAAAACAAAACAAAAAAACCCCATCAAATTTACATCAAAACTGTAACTTTACATACACGAACACAACTCCATGTCCTGTTTTCAACAGAGTGCCAAAAGCCACCTGATCCAAGTTAGCAGATGACTTTAAAAAACTCCAAATTTCCTTGGCACGGATTTATACGGCACTTGAGTTTGTAAAGTATTAACTTTCTGCTCAGGCTTTACAAAGACAGTTATTGATTATAAAATTAGTTGACTTACCCCAAAGATGTTCCTTACTCTGAAGAAGAGAGATGAACCACAGGCTGTTTGGGTATCTGGAGATGAATTCAGCATTAAAGAGTGAGTTAACAGCAGAGAACACCATCACTAGGAGACGACTATCTCCCCTTCCTCTTGTTGGAAGGGGACCCTTCCAGGTTCTACCCACCTGTGGGGCTGCTGTCTGCAGACATGGGTTCTGTCCCAGGCTATAGTCTCCTGCTGCCATAGGCTTTTTTCAAAATTATCTTCCTACTTCAGTCTTCAAAGCTCCAACCTGTACATACTATGTCCGTTCTGGAGATTTTTTTTTAACTTCAAACAGCATCTTCCATTTCTGTCAAGTAATCACTAAATATTTCTTCTAGTTTTTTAGGGGGCTGCACCCACGGCATATAGAAGTTTCCGGGCCAGGGATCCAACCTGCACCACAGCAGCAACCAGAGCTGCCGCAGTGACAGTGCTGGCTCTTTACGTGCTGCACCACAAGGAACATCCCTCTTACAGATTTTTTTTTTTTTTTAAATCACTATCAAACAAAGTATATTTGTTAAATATACTTCATCTCCAAGTAGAAACACTTTTGGTCAATAGAGACAACTCTATTATTGGCCCAAACATCTATCATATAAGCATCTTTTACTTATGTTCTTAAAAGGCATCATTAGATACACAAAACTGTACAAAGGAGGCGGCACTGGGAAATCAAGTTTAACTCTGCAGTGGATGTTGTTTGTCCCCCAATCAGATACCTCATTCTCCAGCTCTGTGTTGACTTGTGAGCTGTATTTATATGTGTAGCAGTCTCTTACATTTATCAAATCTTAAAACACATTTATGACTTCTGGTATTGTACTTTACTAAGGAATATTCCTATTATTGACTATTTTTTATACCTCTGTCTTCTCCCTCCTTTAGTGTTCTCACAATCGTAGAAAAATGACAAAATGTATAGGAAAAATAACCATAATAATTTTTAAAAGTAACAACAGCAATATTTATTTAGCATTGCCTTTGTTTGCTAAGCATTTTCCATGCATTCTCATTAGGTAGTAAGTACATGGATAGAAATGTTCTCCCTTCAACAAGCAAGAAAATGAATTTAGAGAACTTAAGTAACTTGCCTAAGGTAACAGTGGGTGGTTAGTAGGGATTCCCCTCCGTGGAGTCTGAACTCTAAATCCTCTACATGCCTCAGGGTCACTTACAAAGTAATGTGAGGAGCTCCTGTCATGGCTCAGCGGTTAATGAACCCGACTAGTATCTGTGAGGATACGGGTTCGATTCCTGGCCATGCACAGTGGGTTAAGGATCCAGTGTTGCCTTGAGCTGTGGTGTAGGTTGCAGACGAGGCTTGGATCCAGGGTTGCTGTTGCTGTGGCTGTGGTGTAGGCTGGCAGCTACAGCTCTGATATGACCCCTAGCCTGGGAACCTCCCTATGCTGCTAGTGCTGCCCTAAAAAGACAAAATAACAAAAAAATGTAATGTGAGTAATGGGAGTTCCCTGGTGGTCTAGTAGTTGGGATTGGGTACTTTCAGCGCTGCGGCCATGTCCAGTCCCTGGTTTGGGGACTGAGATCTCACATCAAGCCACTGCACGCTACAAAAAAGTAATGTGGGTGCCGCTGGCGCAGTCAAAACCAAACCAAATGAAAACCAACAAAAGTAATGTTATAATGTGGGTATAAAATAAATAAGGGCCTACTATACAGGACAGGGAACCATATTTAATATCTTGTAATAACCTATAATAGAAAAGAATCTGAAAGAGAATACATATACAATTGAATCACTTTGCTAGACACCTGAAACACTGTAAACCAATTATACTTCAATTAAAAAATATTTTAAAAAATGTTCTGAAGATAAAAAACAAGTAATGTGAGTGACATGTGGATATGGAGGAGGGCATTTGGAAAAATGAACAAGAGACGTGGTGATGTGGGGTTTTTACGTTCACTCACAGAGAAAACGATGCCATCTGTTTACTAGCAAACTTTTCCTCTCTCTAAATAATTCTTTTAGATCTAAAGAAAAGGGTCTCAAAGGGTGGTCTGGGGAACTCCTGATGATCTCAGAGATCCTCTCAAAGGGTCTGTGAGGTCAAAATTATGTTTATAACTACACTGTGAGGTAAAAACTATTTTCATTTTCTCACAAGGGTGCTCGCGGTGAAAATTTTCAGTGACTGCATGGCATGGGCTATTGCAACAGACTGAATGAGGAAGCAGATCTAAGAATGCAGTTGTCTTCTGTTAAGTCTGACATTAAAGAGATCTGCATAAGAGAGACACACTTCTATGTATAAAATAAACAAGGTCTTCCTGTACAGCACAAGGAACTCTATTCAATATCCTGTAATCATCATAGTAGAAAAGAACCTTAAAAAGGATACACACACGTGTATATATATCCATATATATATCTGAATCACTTTGCTGTACATCTGAAACACACACTGTAAATCAACTATATGTCAATAAAAAAAAGAGATCTGTAAAGATAGCAAAACAATGTCACCCCTCTAAATTTTTTTTAAATTGGGAATTTTTAAAAAATGTTTTATTTATGTTAATATAGCTTTAATATTTTTATTGTTAAATGAATTAAACAAAAATTTAAATTTTCTCAGTTTTAATTTCTAATACAGTATTGTACTGAAACCTGTATAAACAAAGCTTTTTGGAGGTTCTCAATAAATTTCAAGTTTTAGTTCTGAGACTGAAGAATTTGAAAACCTCTGTTCTGTGATCAGATATAGAATACCTAAAATACAGAACCAATTAGAGTAGGGGGCCCTATTTCAGAGCTGTTTGAACAGGCATAAGTGGAAATGAACTTGGATGATTTTAATGCTGGAGCCCAGAGAGTTTAGCCAAGGCTAAGCACCGAATCCTTAGATCACAAAACATTGTTTTCTCCTACATTTCCACTCATACAGGATACCTGAGTCATGGATCCCGTAATGAAATCTGCTATCAGCAAGGCTCTGAGAAACAGCAGTTTTCTTACAGCCCAAGAGGATGAGTAACAAACTATCACAAAGCCTGCCTCAAAGTATAAGCCAATATGACTTCTCAACTAAGACAACACTTTTTCTGAGTTTCATCAACTACTGCCACACAGGAAACACTGCCATTACCACACGACCACGCTTTTTACATCTTCAAAAATTAGGGGTTATATTGTTAACAGGGTGTCTATTTAGATGCAGAAAGAGGCACTTATTTTCTCATGCTCACTCTTTTCTTCTTCCTCTGAACCCCATGACACCATCTCTAAAGTCTTGGTCTTTATTATTATTATTTTTAAATAAAGAAAATAAATAATACGAAAGACATAACAAAGGAGAAAATTTCGTACTGAGAGAACCACTTGCAATCATTACACCATAGAGAGAGTAATTCAAAGCTTCAACATAAGATGTGTTTTCAATTGGTGTTAATTCTTCCATCACAGTGAGCTGAGCAGAACTGTTAAAACTCTAATAATACCTGACAATAAATGCCCTGAGAGTTACTCTTCATCATCAGAAATATGATCATAGCCCAGCAGTATCCAGGTAAGAGAAGAGAATGCTGAAAACTAAGGTAGTGTGTTCATCTTTCAGACATTTACCCAATAAAGAGTTAGTTGCTGAGGACCTGAACAAGAGCAGATGTTTCTTGTCTTGGAGGCTCCCAAATGGCCAGAGCAGAAGCTACCTGCCCAGCTGATCACAACTCAATATATTAAGTACCATAAAGGCTGACAAAAGTTAGGCCTTAAGAAGAGTGGGGGGAAGCCATAGTGGATAAGTTGACTTTAGCTGCACTCCTGGGGTTGGGGTGGGAATTTAGGCAAAGGGTGTGGTGTTGACCAGCAAAGTAATCCCTTGTGTAAGCAGTGGTATGGTCACCCAAAACAATGTGCTTCTGCTGGAGTGTACACACTTGCGGAGCCCAGAGGCGAGGTGGGAAAGGCACACTCACCATGGGTAAGACAACCATAGGTAAGATGGACCTGTGCAGAGACCTCCCCAGAGAGACTGTCTGAGCAGAGGACCTATCCTGGAACTCATCTATAAGACAAGTGCCCCCAAGGACATCAAGAATCTCACCACGGCAAGGTTCTAGTGTCCAGTTTAAAAATAATGCTCTTGGAGTTCCCTGGTGGCTCCGTGGCTGAGGATCTGGAGTTATTGCTGCTGTGGTTTGGGTTACTGCTGTGGTGCAATCTTGATCCCTGCCCTGGGAATGTCTACATGCTGTGGGCTTGGCCAAAAAAATTAAAAAAAAATAAAAATAATGCTTGCATCTTTGTCTAGTAAGAATTTATACCACATGGGCTATTCAATGAAGGGAAAAAGCATATTAAAAACACCATATTGGCGTTTCCACTGTGGCGTTCTGGGATTGGTGGTGACTCTGCAGCACTAGGACACAGGTTCAGTCCCCAGCCGGGCATAGAAGATTAAATGATCTGGCATTGTCACAGCTGTGGCACAGGTCACAAATGTGGCTCAGGTCTGATCCTCGGCCCAGGAACTCTGTATGCTACAGGGTGGCCAAAAAAGAAAGAAAAAAAAAAAGCCATATTAAGCTTAAAATAATTTACTATCTGAAATACCTTTTTATTACAACATGCCCACAAAGTAACATACGATCAAAATGTAATCTATAAAAATCGTGTTATATAATCAGATGCTAGCTTCCAAAATTTTGTTTTTGGTACAGAAACACTACATAAATAAGGGAAAGACAACTTTATTTTGTTTTTATAAAAAATTATTATTTTTTTTCTTTTTAGGGCTGCACTTATAAAATATTTAAGTTCCCAGTCTGGGGATTGAATCGGAGCTGCAGCTGCTGGCCTCCACCACAGCCACAGCAACACAGGATCCGAGTTGCATCTGTGACCTATGCTGCAGCTTATGGCAATGCTGGATCCTTAACCCACAGAGCAAGGCCAGGGATTGAACTTGCATCCTCATGGATACTAGGCAGGTTTTTAACCCACTGAACCACAATGGGAACTCTGGGAAAAACAATTTTAGAAACAGAAATATGTTTCTATTTGAGATTGGGCTGCTTTTTGAGACGTTTTAACAATCTAGTTATAGGTATAAAATCATCCGATTTTATGAAAGTTGGCTAGATTTTGTGCCTGAGTATCTGTTGCAATCAAGTGTGCGAGTACTATTACCAAGAGTCAGATAATCCTAAACTTCCACTGAGAATTCTTGCAAAATGCTCTTAAGAATTTAATTGCAGATTTTAGAAGAAAGTTTATCCTTTTCTTTTTTAGACTATGGAATTTCAGTTTATTTGGCAGGAACCACAGAATCTCAATTTTTTTTTTTTTTTTTTTGGTCTCTTTAGGGCCACACCCATGGCATATCTGGAAGTTCCCAGGCTAGAGGGCAAATTGGAGCTGTAGCTGCTGGCCTACACCACAGCTCACAGCAACTGGATCCTTAACCCATTGAGCGAGGCCGTGTCCTCCTGGATGCTAGTCAGATTCATTTCCGCTGAGCCACGATGGGAACTCTTGAATCCCAAGTTTAATGACAGCTGATTGAAATTGTTCTTTTTTTCCTTCTTTTTACTTTACTGAAAAATAATCAAAACTCTGTTGGCACAGACAGCATTACTCATCCTAAATGTTTTAGAATGTGCGACATTTTGTATATGATATGTGAGTCATTGGAAACAGACTTTTCCCCCTAAAAAATAATTGAAGAGAGAAAGATTATGTTTGCATTTTCTTTGTTCAAGGTGTTTATTGCATCTCAGAGGGCGTACATGCACTGGGGTTTTCAACTGAAATACAAAGAAAAGCCATTTTGAAATTGATTGTAGGTATTTTTTCCCCATTACAGTGTATGTTATCCCCACAGTAAATTCAGATACAACCACTTTTAAATGGTACCATACACCTATTAAATAATTTGAAAAAAAGGCAAACACCTTTCCAACCCAATATGCTTTTACGAAGAGCTGCCAAGCCACTAGCAACACTGATCAACAGTGACCTCGTTTATGCGTCGAAATCTTAAGCCAAGCCATCAGCACAGACAGTATGACAACGAATTAAAAATTAAAGAATACAGTATGTACAATAAAGGATACAATTCTCTGAATTAGTTTAAATTCTAATCACAATGGTACAACAAAACCTACTTTGAGCTCAAGTGAGGGATGGAGGAACACTAGTCTAGAGAATACACAAAGAAATACCAAATCAACAGATGTACATAAAGCCCACAAGAAAATGAAAATATCTGCAGTAGTTTTTAAATTACAGCGATACCTTGAAGGGGGGGAGGTGCCTTCATAATCACTTGAATAGCACATTTCTAATTTCATTTTCACGGACATGATAAAGACAGACCCTTTACTTCTCAGTGCATTTAATCAAGAATGAATAAATAGGTCAATTTAGATGCAAAACCTGTCAAAAATAATTAAAATATACATTTTATTATAGCAGGGCTTAAATATGGACTTCCCATATTGGTTTTCATTCTTGATAAGGTAGCTTCAAGGAGAAATATTTCTTATGGACATTAACCTTTACAGTTTTTTTTTTTTTAAATAAAATTTCTTAACATATACAGTGCCACAAAAATAAACATTTCCCACAATAGTTGAAGTTCCTGTGATTGGAAAAAATGTACTCCACACCAAAAAAAGTTTTGTATATTGAAAGAATGTTTCCCTTACTATCTGATGTTATCACACTATGTTTGTAACATAGATACAGAAGAGAATTTAGGGGGAAAGTTTAGGTTTGTCCAAAAGTTATATGTACATTGAACCCTTCAAAAAAAAAAACAAACAAAAAAACAAAACACAGACATCTTTCCAAAAGGCTCACCACACAACAGCTGCATCATCCGTCCGTGGGCGAGGTCCAGAAAAGCACTAAAGGCATTGGAAACATCCATCCATTGTTTATATCGTACAACACACAAAGAACCCAAATACACTACAATTTTGAGAGGAGGGATAACAGCTAAGGTAGTACACATTCCTAATGTTCACTTTCACAGCTGTGCTACACATTTTGGAAGAGAAGTTATAAATAAGCTTTGGGATTGGTACTGGTGGCTCATTTTGAAACTCTGAGCATCAATCTTATCTGAAGTCTCCAAACTCATTCTTTTTTTTTTTTCCTATTCAGTCACAAAAACTGCAGCTGTAAAGATAAAAAGCACTTGGATTAGAAAACAACTTTACATACTCTTCAAACATTTTACTTTGCTTGCAATTTTACTCCAGTTACTACGAGGACTCTTTACATCAAAGGTTTTTGTATTACCAAATTCACATTTACATACATTGGACAATTCTTTAAAAATGAGTTTAACATTTCATCCAGGAAAAATGAAACTTCCAAGGTACACTTTCATTTTATATTTTAGATAAGGAAATTCTATCAGCAAACTTTTGAAATTTGGATACTCTGTCTTAGCACAACATTCAGTATCAATTAAGAATGTGTAATATTAAAAAAAAGGGCAGTGGAAAAAAGGGGGAATGGCAGGGACTCCCTTTTATTTTTTTTCTTTTCAGTTGTGGTGCTCAGCGAGCCTCTGAACAAGTGATAGGACAGAAGAGAAAGGAGATAGGCCTGAATGACTCAAGGCCTTCACTTAATGTTACTTTCTCACTAAGCTCCCTGGCTATCTGATGCTCATCATCTCTGTTAGCAGCCTTTCTGGGAGTGTTTCAGCTTAGCCCTGGGGGCAACTTTTCTTCATTACCAAGTCTTTTCCTCATTACAGATACATTACATGGTATCTGTTTCTCTCTTGACTATGAATCTGAGGGCAGGTTTTGCCTCAAGCATCTGTTTCAGGTGCTTGTCAGAATTCCTGCATATAACAACAACAATATTACTGAATAAAAGGTGGATAAGAGGCCACTCCCTGCAGTGTCCTTGGTCACTCCTGAAACTTCAGCTGCTAAGAAGTATGTACTCACTGGCTTATTTATGCCTACTTAAGCCCAATCCAGCCCAAGGTGGGACAGAAAATTTGGGCACGCAGATGAACCATTAACTCTGAACAAAAAATCATGTCAGGAATCCACAAAAATCTTAGTAGGCATTAGAGAAATTTTAAAAAGTAGACAGGTAGTAGATAAAAACAATGATAAAAATAACACTGGATAGTGGTCCAAAACCTTTGACACTCTTGCTCTTCCACTGTGACCTGCGGCAAATGTCACTTAATGCCAAAGAACAGTTTCATCAGCCATGAAATGGAGACAAAAGTATCTGACTAATTTATCTCACAGGGTCTGAGCTACAGAGATGATCACAAGACCTAATGACTGGGAAGTGCGTAGGAAAAGTAATGTGTAAATGAAAAGCCTCATTATTACTGTTTATCCACATTCAGCATGTATTTGTTGAGAACCTAGCCCTGTGTTAGGTGCTGAGTTAACAGTAGATGGTTTTCCTTCATCAATTTCCTTCCATGAGTCCAGCATTAATAATTTTATAAATTACATTAGAGATTTAAAACTAGAATGCTAGAAATTTAATATTCTGCTTGAATGCAGAAATACAAAAGGTAATAATGTAAGCTTTATTTGATGAGGCCAAATAAGGATACATAAAATAAAATTACAGCTATGTAGCCAAATATATTCTTAGATAATTTCTAAATGAGGTATTATAAATGTTACCTTTCTATAAATTCCAGTCGTCATGTAATGAAGTGGCAATTTTCTAATTTATGAAATAGTTTGGGCAACTTTTTGCTTTATCAGTATAATCTTTGTGCTTTCCAGGTTCAGGACAATTTAGAGGTTTCTCCCTCTTAGTTTTATAAATTAAGTAGATTTAAAAAATCATTGATAAAGAGAGCTTTCAATACTGATTTTAAAAGCATACACTTTCAAATTATTACTATTATATACATGTATTCAAAACACAGGAGTACAAGTATTATCCATAAAATAGTTAAGCATAGCACAGGTCATTATTACAAGTCCGCAGGAAAAGCTCAATATTAGATACCTTAAATTGTTTACAAGAAATCCTTGATGTTAAGATCCGCTAATGGGTCCTTTGCTGGAGGTTTCTTGGGACTCTGAGTGGCAGGTGTAGGGCTTGGAGAAAGCTAATGGGGAAAAGCCAGCCCAAGATAATGGAGACAGAAAGCAAACAGAGAGATAGATAAGTATTAGGCAGGACACGTTCCACAGAAAACAAACATGCAGAAGATTAGATGTCTAATAGTTGACAACATCTACTTTGTTCTACTTGGTCACAGTGCAGTTTCAGGTTTTGGATTTATAAAACCCACTTCAAAGCATGTTGGGCTTTCTCCACTTTCTTTGACATCAAATTTAGCCAAAGTAAAATCTGAGGACTCTGGTAGAACAACATGGATATTGGTTAGGGAAGATGTGAAGAACTAGCCACGTAAAGCTCTTATGACTAGACAGTAAAAAACACCCTACACAATCTCTCTATTCAAAAGCACTTCTACTTTGAGTTATTAGTACCACTAAACCAATAAAGGAATATACATGAGTGTGAGTTTGAAGGAAAAATGGAAAGTGGACAGTTTGTAGAAAGGCACTTCAGCAATTACTTAAGAGTATGAGTTAAATATACTAGGATTTCACAAAAAGTATTTTAAATGAAAACCTGCCAAGTTTGGGTGCATTCGATGAGCAAATAGTCTCCTAGTTATGAATGTCACTAAATTGCAATACTGTCTGTCCAGCTTGCTGAGAAGACTAATTATTCTATACGATAGGGAAGAATCATACTCGAAGCAAAAGTGACAAAAAATTTCCTTATCTTGTATGTTTAATTACTATCTAAATTATTTCACTGTGTGACAGAAATAAGTTCTGGGAACAGGCTTCTGCAGAAATATTGGTGTATAAGGCCCTGAAAAAGGTAATACATTCAGTTACTACCCCTGGTAATCTACACAGGGTAATAACTGGAATGCATCCTTTGAGTCTAGATAATCTCCTAAGCTTATAACATGATGGAAATCTCAGAAACCTGGGCTTGTAGGGCAGGGATGTATGGTTTGTGTGTTTGTGTGTGTGTGTGTGTGTGTGTGTGTGTGTGTGTGTGTTTAATTCAGAAAACAGAGCTCCAGGAGTAAGGAATTTTAGATTTGTTTCTATGTCCAGAAACACTTGACTGACTGTAGGATCTATTAGTCAAACTTCCGATTTCTCTTCCTTTTAATGGCTGTACTGGAGGCATACGGAAGTTCCCAGGCTAGGGGTCAAATCAGAGCTGCTGCTGTCGGCCTACACTACAGCCACAGTAATGCTGGATCCAAGCTGTGTTGGCAACCTGCACCGCAGTTTGCAGCAATGCTGGATCCTTAACCCACTAAACAAGGTCAGGGATTGAATCCTAATCCTTGAAGAGACAAAACTGGGTTCCTTAACCTGATGAGTCACAATGGGAACTCCAAATTTCAATTTTTTTTTTACAACTGAGAACATATTTCATAGAAAGTCCAGGAAAAAGTAAATGTAAAGGTCGAAGTTGTTTGGAAGATAAGAAACTCAAGGATTGGAATATAATAAATGATTAGGTGAGATGACAACACCGTGATACCAACAAGGAACAGTGGAACAGTCGCTCATGAACCACTGCTTTGTTTCCCGAAGCTACAAACTCATGTTTATTTCCTCATTTAGTATATAATAAGCTATGCTTCTTCTCTGATACATGAAGTACAATCTAAAAATTGTATAAATGTGGCATATCATTTCCTAAATTACCATACAGTTAAATGATTAAAAACACTGTATTTTCATATCATCCACTTTTTTTTTTTTACTTTTCATTTGCATTCTTTGAATTAAGTCAAAAAATTGAGGCTATGTAACACTGGTATCATGCAGGAAAACTACCTTAAATAATAAAACTTTATTAATTTATTTCTTAAGCTTTCAATACCCCAAATATGGTAAGATTTTTAAAAATCTCAATAACATCCCTCCAAGTTCATAAAAATAGAAACATCTTCTATTTTTCAAAAAGGTGGTAGATAGTTATGGATATGTTTAACCATCAAGGAAACATTCACAATAAATGAGACCCTTCTTAGAATTTAAATATATCTAGATTGAATTCAACCCCAATTATTACACCCCAAACTTTCCTCATTCCCCCACAAAACAACAAAAGGCAGTGTTCATTAGTCTCACAGCTGACTTAAATTTCTCAGGAAACCAGTACTTTGATTATGGCCTCGAAGGCTTGGGCCTCTCACATTCATTCTAAATTCATCTCTTTGGACACCCGCCATTCTCTCTCCTGGATATTATGGCTTTTAAAGGGTTAAAGTAAAGAAAGCGAAAGCAAATGCCAGAACCAGGTAGAGCATGAATTTAGAGGTGATTCAAGGAAGCCAAGGGGTTTAAAGTACACTCAGAAAGTTCACAGTAGGAATCTTACAAATAAGACAACATAAATACCCATGTGGGAAGTTAAAAACATGGAAGTGAAACCATTCACTGATATCAGAAAATACATTTGAGTTATATGTCTTGGTTTGCTCAGCACAGTGCTAGTAAAGTTATAACTCGGTGGTCTGCCTCCTTCTATGTCAATTTCTCATAGTGAAAACCTCTTTGGTTCTACATATACCTCTGCTATGGCCAGGAAGAATTTATAACAGAAATAAAGAAATGGTGACTCATCTGTATGAACTTCACCACTAGTAGCAAAACAGTTCAACAAAGTGCATGTATCTGAGCATTTTTGTAAATGCAGGTAGCACACTGTGTAGTAAGAAATCTGGCTTCACCTAAATAGAGGTCTGCCATTTGTCCTGGACCTTGGGAGGTATCCTCCAAACCCTTGGAATCTCTGGAGTGAAAAGGAATGTCTTTGTTTTTCAGGGTGGGTTTTTTGGAACCACACCTGATAGTTTATGCTAACAAGATGACTCAGGGTGGGGGGGCTCGTCATGCCAGAACGACCAACCAGGTAATTAGAGAGTTACATCTTTGGGCCACAGTATACAAGCCTGACCTTCAGGGAGGGAAGAGGGCTGGAGATCAAGTTCAATTAAGCAGGAAATAATTCAATCAATCATTTCTATGTAATGAAATCTCAATAAAAACTCTGCACACTGGGAGTTCCCGTCGTGGCTCAGTGGTTAATGAATCCGACTAGGAACCATGAGGTTTTGGGTTCAATCCCTGGCCTTGCTCAGTGGGTTAATGATCCGGCGTTGCTGTGAACTACGGTGTAGGTTGCAGATGCGACTTGGATCCTGCATTGTTGTGGCTCTGGCATAGGCCGGCAGCTACAGCTCTGATTGGACCCCTAGCCTGGGAACGTCCATATGCCACGGGAGCGGCCCAAGAAATGGCAAAAAGACAAAAACTCTGCACACTGAAGCTCGGGTAATGTTCCTGGTTGGCAGAACTGCATGTGTTTTGACATAAGTTGATGCTGGGTGAGGAGTGCATCCCTGAGGGCAAAGGACCCTCAGGTGTGGAATCCTCCTGGACTCTGCCATATGCACCTTTGCTTTTGGCTGGATCTGGTTTGTATCTTTTCACTACACTAAAGCTGTCATTGTAAAGTTAGTGCTTCCCTGAGTTCTGCAAGTCATTCCAGAAGATTGCCTAATCTGAAGGTGGTCCTGGAAACCACTTCAAATTTGTAGGTGGCTGGTCTGAAGTGAGGGTGGCCCTTGGGACTTGAAGGGTCTGAGGTGACCCAGTTTTGTGGGTACTGCTCCCTTAGACTTTGCAATTTGGCCAACTCATTGCAATTAATGTCACTAGTCTTGGATAAACTTGGCTCTGGAGGACTCTGTTCCTAACCTTGAGTTTGGCTAACTTTGGAAACACATAATAAAACTATGGATCAGAAGTACTACTTTTTCTGCAATATATACCTAGATACTTTAAATGTCCGCTTGTTCTCAGGAAGCGTTCTGAGTTAAATAGGAGAGGACCAGGGGGCATGAGGACAGTTAGTTGTTTCTACCAATTTCCTCCAAACATCACATTATGGCTCATCTGACTTTCATGTTCCCTTTACTTCTGAAGCAACAGATATGAAGACTGTATCAGGTAAACACATTTTTACGCACTTTGTCATGTGACAGCCTTACACTTAGAAATTAATGTCATGCTTTTGTGGACATTTAAAAACTGACCTGTGCGCCAGGTACAGCTGCAGCTCCAAAGGGTGGCCGCATCATGGGCTGTGCAAACATGACTGGCTGCTGAGGCATCATGGTCATGCCCGTCCCAGCTGGAGGCTGAAAAGACAGAGCAGTTCATGGCATGAGTGGAATCCACTCTGGTAATGCCCTGACCTTTGGGCCTTCTTTTTTCTTTTCTTTTTTGGCTGCCCTGCGGCATATGGAATTGTTGCGCCAGGGATTGAACCTGTGTCCTGGCACTGCAGAAATGCCGCCGACCCTGTTGTGCCACAGCAGGAACTCCTGACCTTTGTATCTTTGATATGCTCCCTCAAATTTCTGAGGGGAGTTCTCTTATGGTACAGTGGGTTAAGGATCTGGCATTGTCGCTGCAGCAGCTTGGGTCACTGCAAGCCAAATGGGTTCAGTTTCAGGCCTGGGAACTTCCACATGCTGTAGGTGAAGCCAAAAAAAAAAAAAAAAAAAGGCTAGACTCAAATTTTTGAGGAATCCAGGTCTGTGAGAAAATCTAATTTGTAGTTTTGAATGACAGGTGCTATGAGGCTGGCAGCCAGCAGAGGATCACTGGAGGGAGTAGAAGCCTGGCTGGCTACATGGCATCCTCACCCCAAGCAGGCTTTGTTGTTGTTTATCTGTTCTTGAAGACAGAAAAACTTGTTTCTTTCTGGAAGATGGCCCTGAAATTTGCTAGCGAAAAAAGTGGTAAGTGAGAAGTCCTAGTAGAGTGACTAAAAGTTCATCTGATGATTGAGCTGAGAATAGGTAAATGGTACTGCAACAATGACATATCAGTGGACTATAAAAATTACCTTGATGGCAGAATTTATGTATTTTATAACTGGCTTTATCATGTCACGAGTAGAAGATTTAATGTCTAAAGTGGATGACAACTTTTACAGCTTTTACTTTGCTGCATTTCGGGAAGAATTATATTCTACAGTTACTCTGGGATTTGGCAAAGGCCTTAGGAGTAATCACTACAATTTTTACCACAGGTCATCGCTCACCATTCCAAATCCTGCTCCGGGCTGTCCGACAGATGGGGCCCCCGCAACAGGAGGAACTGAACTGGTTGGAGGTACAGCTCCTTGCTATCAAAAAAACCACAAAACACACACAGATAAACACACACACAACAACAATAAACAGAAATTACCAATATGATTTAGTTTTTCAATGACAGAATATAATTTTAAAATGCATGCCCCTTAAGTATGTAAAGAAATAGCAAATTTCAGTTTTAAATTAAAAAACAAAAGGTGCTAGTACCACACCAGTGATGTGAAGAACATTACTAACTTGCTGGTCACTGTGTGGTGCTATTGGGCTCTCTTATTTGGGCTCAGCTTACGCTCAGCACTGGGCTTCTTCTCTACCTCCTCATCCTCTCAATGTAAATGGTCAAATTTCCTTCAGCTTCTCTTTTTCTATCATTATATCCTCCAAGAGGCATTGGGTAAGAGACTTGAGGAATGCTTTCACTTACATTTTCAATGCTGGGTTTCCACCTGCCCCCCCCCCCATTTTTTATTATTCTCTTCTGTGTTGTATTTGTTTATTTTTGGCTTTTGACTGCTCTACATTTGCACAAAGACCAAAATTATTTCTAAATTTTAGGAAGCATTTATTTACTTATTTGTTTTTTTAGGGCTGCACCAGTAGCATATGGAGGTTCCCAGGCTAGGGGTCTAACTGGAGCTACAACTGCTGGCCTACACCACAGCCACAGCAACACCGGATCCAAGCCATGTCTGCCGCAGCTCACGGCAACGCCAGATCCTTAACCCACTGAGTAAGGCCAGGGATTGAATCCACATCCTCATGGTTCCTGTCAGATTCATTTCCTCTGTGCCATGATGGGAACTCCTTAGGAAGCATTTAGAAGACTGCATATAATATAGCATACATATCCCATTTCAGGCATAGGTCTGCTAGTTTTTGGTCATACACCAAAGCTCCTAATATTTACCTGATGCATACAATTAACCCTATTGCAATTCTTTAAATTTAAGTTGAACTTTAAACAAACTCCTAATTGAAAAAGAAAATACTGTAGTGATGTTAGCCAAAATGGTGGGGTAAGTAACTCCAAGAGCTCTCCAATCCATAAAAAACAGTGGACAAGTATGCAAAACTGTCAAAATCAACTTTTTTGGAACTCTGGAAACCAACTAAAAGTTTGCAGCAACCTAAAAAAATACTTATTAAAAAAAAATCAGCTGAATCTTGGTAGGAACAGTGAGCTTTGTGACAATTTAACTTACCCTAGTTCCAGCTACTGTTCTCTAGTTCAGCTGTATCCTTGAAAATAATGGAATACATTCCTGGCAATAGTACCACAGGAAGTAAAATATGTTTCAATATTTTTTTTTTTTCTGTTTCTTGTCTAAGGTAGCTCTGTGAAAACATTGGCTTGTCTTTATCTTACCAAACTGGGAGCATACCTAGCACTAAAGTTGTTACCTGAAAACATTTGTCAAAAATACTTACAGGCAACTTTTTTAGTTGTTGCTGTATGAGGCAATGGATAACAGTCAGAGCATATAGCAGACTAAACAAAAAGCTCAGAAGGAAAGGCTGGAGAATGAGATGCTTTGAGGATTAAGGATTTGAAAAGCTCAGACATACTTCTGGGAATGTAGACAGCCATGCATGTGCCCAGGGCTTTGTACATGCTCAAGAAAGCCTTGAGATGGCTCTGGCTGACTCTGAGGCTTTAAGTAGGCAGGAGTGATTGCTAAGACAGAGTTGTAAATTGCCTACTTAAGTCTGAAGTCATGCCTAGCACACACACTCAGAGCCCCTCTGCAAAGACTAGAATATTTCTGTTCCAGGAGTTTAAGCAGTATCTGCCTAATCATTAGCTGACTGCTTAGCTAAAGGACAAAACCAAAACAAAACAACCTCCTACAAAAGTAGCAAGACAACAAAAAAGCAGCAACAACAAACCTTGGAGAAGGGGCAGAACAGGATTTCCAGAGTTGGCGTATTATGATCGTTAAAATGTCCAGGTTTCAACAAAAAAACAGGCATGCAAAGAAAAAAGAACATATATAGTCCATATGCAGGAGAAAGAACTCAAATCAAATACCAGCTCCTACTATAAGGAACTAGAAAAAAGAACAAATAATTCCAAAGTGAGCAAAGAAATGAAATGATAATGATTAGAACAGAGATAAATGAAATAGAGAATGAGAAAAGAGAAGAAACCAAAAGCTGCTTCTTTGAAAAGATCAATAAAATTAATAAACTTTCAGGTAGACAAACCAAGAAAGAGAAACTTAGATGACCAAAATCAGGAAAGGAAGTGTAGATATTATTATCAACCTTATAGAAAAAAAAAAAGAACTATGAAGCAATATTGTAAGAAATTATATGCTAAAACATTAGATAGTATAGATGAAATGGTCAAATTCCTAGAAAGACACCCAAAACTGACTCAAGAAAAAATTTAAAATTTAAACAGATGTATAGCAAGTAAAGAAATAGAGTCAGTAATAAAATATCTTTCATCATAGAAAAGCCCAGAACTAAATGGCTTTACTGGTCAATTCTATTAAATGTATAAAGAAGAATTAATATCAATCCTTCTTGAGCTCTCAAAAAAAAAAAAAAAAAGAAGGGGAACATTTTCTACTTATTCTTTGATGCCAGTATTACTGGGATAATTAAAGTAAGACAAGGACATCACAAGAAAACTACAGACCAAATCCTATAAGAATACTTATGCAAAAATCTCAACAAAATATTAGCATACCAGATCAAGCAGCATATGCATATTGAAAGAATTATGCACCATGATCAATTGAGATTTAGCCCAGGAATTCAAGGTTGGCCCAAAAAATGTCATATTAATGGAATACAAGAAAAAGCATTTAATAAAATCCAATATCCTTTCATGAGAAAGTAACACTAAATGAACTAGTAATTGAAGGGGAATTCTTCAACCTGATAAAGGGTATCTGCAAGAACCCACAGCTAACACTGCACTTAATGCTGAACGACTGAAAGCTTTTTCCCTAAGAACAAGACAAAGATGTACAAAAGGTCTAGTCAGGGCAATTAGGTAAGAAAAAGAAATAAGTAGCATCCAGATAAGAAAGGAGGAAAACTACCTCTGTCTATAGATGACATGATCTTATATACAGAAAATCCTAAAGAATCCACACACAAAAAGGTATCAGAGTTAAGTTCAACAAAGAAGTTCTGCAAAGTTGTAGTTTACAAAATCAATATACAAAAATGACTAGCCCTCTGGCCCTAACAGCCCCCTTAGCAATCCTGCAGGCAGCTCACACAGGAAAGATAACATCTGGAGTCAGCCAGTCTACACACAATGAAGAAGGATGCAGAAGCCAACCCTTGCCTCAATGAGTCACTGAGATTCTTCCCCTTCAATTTCCCCTTTAAAAAGTGTCATGGCTGATCAGAATCTTTGGAGTTGGTTTCTGGACATGAGTCCACCTTCTCCCCAGATTGCCAGCTCTTCCGATTAAAGCACCTTTCCTTTCTATTGACACTTTTCTCTAGAATTATTGGCTTGTGAACGACCAGCAGTTGAACCTGGGTTTGGCCACAGCTGCTTCTGAAGTGCACGTTTTGGCTGTCTCTCCTTAAATGTTCTCAGAAAAAGAGAATCAAACATATTTTAAGAAATGAAAGAATGGAAGAAAAGTTTTATGCAAGAACTGGGTGGATGGAAGCCAGAGGACTCCAGAATGATTTCCTATGTCAAAGAAAAGCTAGAGCTTCATTCAGGAAGAAGAGCTTTATAGTAAATGGAGTGAATGGTAGTGAATTTTTATATGACTAAGTCAGAGCTAATAACAATAAAATAACTGCACAGGAGAGCTTTTTACTGTTGACTAAAATGTTAAGGAAAATAAACCAAAGAAACAGAACCACATGTAACTCTGCTTCCTAATAAATTATTTCTGTTGTTCTAATTTCTCTTTCCACAGCTGCTGTGGATACTTTATGCTAAAACCTACTGTCTTTAACTTTCTGGAGTTTCATTACTAACAATGCAAAGTTTTCTCCTTCATAAACAAAAATAAGGAGTTTGGGAGTTTTAGACAATCTCAGTCTTGTAATGGAGCCTGCCAATCAGATTTCTGGCTTTGCTGCCCTGAAGAAGCAAAACGGCTGTTAATTATATATCTGATAAATTCTGAACCTTGTGTGGTTAAAGCCTTCATTTCAGGGGAGGTGATAGTCAAGGAAGGTCTCCAACTCAGTACTGTTTTAAAAGTACTTCTCCCTTATTTCCCTTCTGTGGTAATGGCTTTGATATTTAGCAAACTTCCCCACACAGAAACCTGGACAACCACTGTCTTGGTGGGTTCATTCACAATTACCCCTAGTTGTGTGGATTCTACCTGAGAATTTTCTTTTTGTTGGTCATACCCATGGTATGTGAAAGTTCCTGGGCCAGGAATCGAACACACACCACAACAGTGATCTGAGCCACAGCACTGACAACACCAGATCCCGAACCCACTGAGCTACTAGGGAACTCCAAGAATTTTCTTTGTCTTTCTTTCCATCCTCACCTCTGGTTCTCAACTTTTTTTTTTTTTTTAACCTATAGCTGATCTGCCAGATGTCAGCATCCACCCCACCCTTCTATCCACTCCCCTTAGACTTTGCTACCATCATAACTTTTGAAACTAACCTGTTAAAAAACAATAAACAGCTTTATCCTGTTGTTAAGAGCAATGCTATTAAAGTATAGACTTCTTAGGATGGTATATAAGGTCTCTCTAATTTTGCACAAAAGAGAATAGAAAAATTAGTTCCTTTAATTTGGTGATGATAATATAAAGGCTGAGAGTTCATGTCAATATGCAGTATTAATAGATTTATAAGATCAGTTCTAAAGAAGCTTTTTCTTTCTTTAGGGATTTTATACTTATTGAATCTCTCTCCTTCTAGCCCCAACAATGTCCTTGTATTTAAGAATGGAGTCCAGCTGCCTAGGCCCAGACTGCTTCCTGCTTATAGTCTCAGCATCTATGCGCCACAAGGCACAGGTATGTGCTTGGGGTCCCAGGGTAATGATTATTCTCTCTTTCACCCTCAAATGAGCCTAGTTGGGGCAATAAATTATACAGCCATCCTGGGCACAGGTCAGTTTAAAAGTGGTAGTTTTCCAGCAAGCGTCTTTATAAAAATTAAAATGAAACTATTTTATAGCTAAATACAAAAATGGCCCTAATAAGCACTGTTTTAAAAAAAATGCAAAGAGGAGTTCCTGTTGTGGCTCAGTGGTAACAAACCTGACTATTATCCATAAGGATGCTGGTTTAATCCCTGGCCCTGCTCATGGATTAAGGAGCTGGCATTGCCGTGAGCTGTGGTATAGGTCACGGATGGGGCTTGGATCTGGATTTGCTATGGCTGTGGGACGGATTGGTAGCTGCAGCTCCATTTGACCCCTGGCCTGGTAATTTCTATATGCTGAGGAAAAAAAAAAGAATTAAAAAATGCAAAGAAAGATTGAAAGAGATAAATACCTAGATATAATAGGCATTGCTATGTTAGAAATCACTTCTTAAAATTAAGTTCTTCCAGATTTTGAGCTCACCAGAGACGATCAATCCCTGAATTTCCTGCTCTTAATAACACCAGGGGATGGAGTGGGAAGACCACAGGAAGCAGGTTTTGAGAGTTCCCGTTGTGGTGTGGTGGAAACAAATCCAACTGGGAACCATGAGGTTGAGGGTTTGATCCCTGGCCTCACTCAGTGGGTTAAGGATCCGGCATTGCTGTGAGCTGTGGTGTAGGTCCCAGACTCGGCTCGGATCTGGTGTTGCTGTGGCTGTGGCATAGGCCAGCAGCTGTAGCTCCAATTAGACCCCTAGCCTGGGAACTTCATATGTCATGGGTGTTGCCCTAAAAAGCAAAAAAAAAAAAAAAAAAAAAAAAGAAAAGAAAAAAGAAAGTTTAGGCCTTCCCCCTGTGGCATAATGAGATCAGTGGCATCTCTGAAGTGCTGGTATATAGGTTTGATCCCTGGCCTGGTACAGTGGATTAAGGATCCAGCCTTGCTGAAGCTGCAGCTTAGGCTGCAACTGCAGCTCGGATCTGATCCCTGGCTCTGGAACAACATATGCTGCAGGGCAGCTAAAAAAAAAAAAAGAAAAAGAAAAAGAAAAAGAGAGAGTTCGCTTCCACAATAGGAAACTACCTAATCTATCTGGTAAGAAAGAAAGTTTTCACTACTTATTAAGACAATCAGGAAATTTGGGCAAGATATGTGATAAATACAGACAGTGATCAATGATATTAAGTGTTTTGAATATTGTTTTCATAATTGTACAAGTATAGGATTGATATCTGAAGAGGTAGAAATACTATTTTGAAAAAATTAAGACCAAAAATAGGTAACAATCTTTATTATAAATAGAGTCAATGAAATCTGCACTTGGGTAAACACTGTATCTTGCTCATATTTCTTCAATGTGGATGAAAAAAGTACAAGGTTAGTAGCAAAATGCACCCTGCTTTTATACACTTGGAAACTGGCCAAGTTACCGCATCGCCCTGGTCTCTGGTGGCTACATACCAATGGGGCACTCGGTGGGACTCCGGCTGACCAGGTTGCAGGGGCTACTTTCGGCTGCCAGTTGGCTCCCCCAGTCAACTTTTTCTCTCCAGCATTCCATTGAAGATCTCCCCTAAAATCGAGCACACAAACAAACAAAACCAAAACAAACAAAAAACCACACACTAATCAGAAAAGAATGGTACGAGGCTCCTAAGATGCTTTTATTTGGGGTCAGAAGCAGTCTGTCTGAGTCAAGTGGTTATAAAGAGAACAGGTTAAAATTGATAGGAGTCTTACCATAGTGTATCTAAGAGAACTTAAGAGCATTTGACAAAAAAAAAAAAAAAAAATTCAGAACTTAGACTTCAATGATAACAGGGATTTCCTGTCAGTTGTAATGGAAAGAAAAATGTGCCACAAAATGTAACTGAATTCTTAACTGGTTATAAAAAATTCCAAATAAGTATATCATAAATACTTTTTTGAAACTGAGAGGCATCCATGATGATGCACAAAACTATATCACAACCACAATCTGCCTTCCAGTGATTGTAGGATAACATCCATTGTAAAATGCACCCCAACTTCAGAGATGTTGAAATATGCATCTTTGAAAGGTATACACTGTTTGTCATTTTTACTATCCTTACGTAAAATCAATCCCCCATGAGAGGCTTTTTTTTTTAACGACCTCACCTGTGGCATATGGAAGTTCCCAGGCCCAGGACTAAATGTGAGTTGCAGCTGTGACCTACACTGCAGCTACAGCAATGACTGATCCTTTAACCCATTGCACTGGGCTGGGGATTGAACTCACACCTCTGTAGCAACCTGAGCTGCTGCAGTTGGATTCTTAATCCATTGTACCACAGTGGGAACTCCTGAGACTTTTAAACATTAATGTTAGCTAGGAATATTATAATAAACACAGAATTTAAGGCTATTAAAAATTTCAACCCACAATTCCCAACTGTTCCTAGATACAACTTAGTGACAATCTGGAGATCAAAACAGATTATTACTTCTTATTTCAGAGCCAAGAGTTTGGAGGTTCCAATAGGATAACCAAACCCCCCCCCCCAAAAGTTGAGAATGAAATAAAAACCAATTTTGAAGTTGACCTAGCTTGAGAATAAGCAATTACTCCAATGAATACAATGTCTGATAGTCTCAAATAAGTACAAATACACTGTCATAAGAAAACCAGACAATTTCAAAAACACTTACTTTTTGGATGTGGTACCAGAAATTCCAAGATCTATAAATAGATAAAAGAAAAAAGAATTTAAACCTCTATACTCAGCTTAAATGATATGACATTTAAAAGATCAAAGAGACAAGAGGGCTAGAAAAAGTCCATATTTTGCCTACAAATGACTGTATTTAGTTTTTACAAAGAAGAAACCATGTTAGGAAACAGTCACAAATATAACATTTTCTTTCATGCCATATTATTCTTAAGGTCATGTTTTAATGTCAACTGGCATCCAGAAAAGAGTGGACACAGCAGGCTTGAGACTGCTATCTTAGGAAGGCCTGCGTGGCTGGTATCTGGGAACCTGGCTAGTAAATTGTTCTCTACACTGAGATGAAACTTTTCCTAGTGATAAGCACAGCTCACTGTGGCTAAACTGTACAAACAATGTACTTTATGCTGAACATCTGCTTTCTGTCCATGAGATGAGACTGACATTTTGGTACGTCTTAGGCAGAGTGCCTATGTGATCAGCATCCAATAAAAACCCTGGGTGCCGAGTCTCTAAACCTTAGATGCAGTCTAGGTCTGCCCAGATGTGTGTTACTGCATTTCCGTGTCTCCTTCCCTCATGCGGAGGAGAGAGCCCAAGGAAGCCTACGTGTGGATTTTTCTGAACTCTGCCTGTGCCTTTTCCTCAGATGATTCAGCTGTGTATCCTTACCACGCAGCTGTAAAAGAACCTAGGCTATGAGTACAACTATGTGCTGACTCATTTGAGACTTTCTGGTGAATTTGTGAATATATGGGTGGTCTTGGGGACTCTTGACACAACTGGGTTAATCATTCTGCTCTAATCTCAACTCATGTATGACTTCGCCAAATAGTTTTCTGAGCCCCTGCATATGCCAGGCACTGTTCTAAGCACGTGGGATAAGTTAGTAATGAAAACAAAGATCCCAATTCTAGAGAGATTTGCATTCCTTTTTTTCTTTTCTTTTCCTTTCCTTTTTGGCCACCCCTCGGCACATGGAGTTCCCCGGTCAGGGATCAGATCTGAGCTGCAGTTTCAACCTACACCACAGCTGCAGCAATGCCAGAAACTTTAACCCACTGTGCCAGGCCGGGGATCAAACCTGCATCCTAGTGCTGCAGAGACACTGATCCCATTGCACCTCAGTGGGAACTCCAGAACTTGCATTCTAATGGGGCGAGATGGATGAGGAAACAATAAAATAATAAATGAGTATATAAGCTGCTAGAAGATGATATAGCAAGCCCATGGACAAGTGAAAAAGAAGAGCAGGGTAAGGGGGAGCTGGTAGGGGTAGGATGAGAGTGAGGGGCAGGTGGGACTAAATAGGGTGCCTGGGTAAAGTCTCACGGGAGTGAAGCTTGTGCAAAGCTGAGCAGAGATCTTTCTAGGCTCAGCCATGTGGTACACCTGCTGTCTAATGGTAACTACATTTAACATTGCCAGAAACCATCAAACTGCTTTCCACAGCAGCTGCCCAATGTTACATTCTCACCAGCAATATTAAGAGGGTTTTCATTTTTTCACATCCTCATCAAGACTGGTTATTTTTTTTTTTTTTTGGCCTTTTTGCCTTTTTGCCTTTTCTAGGGCCACTCCCTCGGCGTATGGAGGTTCCCAGGCTAGGGGTTGAATTGGAGCTACAGCTGCCAGCCTACACCACAGCCACAGCAATGGCAGATCTGAGCCACATCTGCGACCTACACCACAGCTCACAGCAACGCTGGTTCCTTAACCCACTGAGCGAGGCCAGGGATCGAATCTGCAACCTCATGGTTCCTAGTCGGATTCGTTAACCACTGAGCCACGACAGGAACTCCTCCCTTTTTTATAACTGTCCTGATGGGTGTGAAGTGATATTTTATTGTGGTTTGATGTGCATTTCCCAGATGACTGATGTTGAGCCTCTTTTCATGTGTATATTGGACACACGTATATATTCTTTGGGGAAATGTCTTATTTAAATCATCTGACCATTTAAAAACTGGGTTGTCTTTTCATTATTGAGTTATAAGAGTTCTCTAATCTGGATATTTCACTTTCTTGATAGTATCATTGGTAGCACAAAAGTTTTTAGTTTTGACGTCTTATTTATCTTTGATTTTCTATTGTTGCTGGTGCTTTTGGTGTCACTAAGACACTAATGTCAACTAAGAACATTATCTAATCCAAGGCCATGAATATTTTGTTATAAATTTTCTTCTAAGAGTTTCATAGTTTTGGAGTTCCCTGGTGGCATAGCAATAAGGATTTGGCATTGTCACTGCTGTGGCATAGATTCAATCCCTGGCCTGAGAACTTCTATATCTTGAGGGTACAGCCAAAAAAAAAAAAAAAAATTTCATAGTTTTGACCCTACATTTAGTTATATGATCCATTTTGAATTAATTATTTTGGGGGTAAATAAGGATTCTTTATTTCAAATTTCTGCCTGTGAATATCCACTTGTCCCAGCACCATTTGTTGAAAAGACAATTATTTTCCTCTTTTCTCATTGAATTGTCCTGGAACCCTTGCTGAAAATCATTTGACCATAGGTATATAAGTTTACTTCTAGACTGTTACTCTATCCATTATTCTATATTCCTACCTATCCCCATGCAGTACCATTCATCTTAATTGCTGTAGCTTTCTGGTAAGTTTCGAAATCGTGAAGTGTGAGTCTACCAAAATGATTCTTCTTTATTCAAGATGTTTTGGCTTATTCTGGCTTCCTTGCATTTCTGTATAAATCTTAAGTTCAGTTTATCAATTTCCATAAAAAAGCAAGCTGCAATAATGATAGGGAGTAGGTAGATAACATTTTTTTCAGTTTTGGAATATATTTTAATATTTTTGATTTTTAAATTACTTTTATCATTTTACTGAATTTTAATACTTTTATATTACTTTTTATTATTGAACTGTAAGAGTTCTTTACATATTACAGATATAATTCCTTAAGATATATATGATTTGGAAATATTTTCTCCCATTCTGTGAGTTGTTTTTTCACTTTCTTGGTGGAATCAATTTGTAATGCTGATGTTTTTATTTTTGATGAATTTTTATTAATTCATTCTTTCTTTGCATGTATTTTCTTTTCTTTTTTTCTTTCTTTTCTTTTCTTTTTTCTTTTTTCTTTTTAGGGCTGCATCCACACTATATGGAAGTTCCCAGGTTAGGGGTTGGAGTTGCATCTGCTAGCCTACACCACAGCCACAGCAATGTGGGATCCGAGCTCTGTCTGTGACCTATACCACAGCTCAAAGCAACGCCGGATTCTTAACCCACTGAGTGGGGCCAGGGATCAAACCCGAGTCTTCATAAATATTAGTCAGTTTTGTTACTGTTGCGCCACAATGGGAACACTGCTCATATTTTCAGTATTATATCTAAGAAGCCACTGCCTTCTTCAAGGTCATAAAGATTTACACTCAGTTTTTGTCCTAGGAGTTTTACAGATTTCTCTCTCATACTTAGATCTCTGATTCATTTTTGAATTGATTTTTGTGGATGGTATAAGGAAGACATCGAACTTCATTTGTTTGCATGTGCTTATCCAGTTATCTTGGCACAGTTTTTGAAAAGATTGTCTTTTCCCACTTTGCATGGTCCTGAAATCCTTGAAAAAGTTATTTGACAATGTATGTGAGGTTTATTTCTGAGCTCTTCATTCTGTTCTATTGGTCTCTCTTTCTATCCTTAGGCCAATACCATTGGCCTGATTACTGTAACTCCATAGAAGTTTTGATGTGGCAAAATACGACTACTTCAAATTTGTTCCTTCTCGAGATTGTCTGGCTATTTCTGGAGTGGGTCCACTTTCTTCAGCTGAGATAATTCTCAAAGGTGTTGCCACCTGAGGGCTGCAAGCTGGTGGCACTCTTGGCAGCTGAAAGTACAAAACCTTTATTTCTGAAAGAGGATCTGGGCAGTCATCAAAGGCAGTTATTACTGCAGATTATCTATCAGTAAGATGAAATTCTAAAGCAGGAAGAAATATTCAAATAATCTCTCTATGGAGGTCATCAAAGCATTTTCATGAATGTTCAGATCAAGAGTGATGAATGGGAAACAAAAGTATGTCCACAGGATATTGCATAGGAAAAACAGTCTGCCTCAGTGGCCTGCTAAACTTTTTGATACAGCCTTGATTAAATGAAAGAAAGGTATCTGCGATAGGAAACCCATGAACCTTAATAAAAAATTTAAATTCAGAGTAAAAGAAAGGCCAATACTTTTTGTTTGTTTTTTAGGGCTACACTTGCAGCATCTGGAAATCCCCAGGCTAGGGATAGAATAGGAGCTGTAGCCGCCAGTTTACACCACAGCCACAGCAATGGCAGATCTGAGCCATGTCTGCAACCTACACCACAGGTCGTGCCAATGCTGGATCCTTAACCCACTGAGCAAGACCAGGGATCGAACGTGCATCCTCATGGATACTAGTGAGATTTGTTTCTGCAGCACCACAGTGGGAACTGCAAGAAAGGCCAATCTTTATAGAGGCTGCCCTTTCCTTGCCCAGCTCCAGCCACTAGTCTCCTGGATATGCCAGACAATCTTCTGCTCCAGTGCCTTTGCAGTGGCTATCTCCATTGCCTGCAAATATTCTCCTTCAGATGTCCATATGGCTCAATCCTCTACCTTCAAATCTTTGTTCAAACTTTACCTTCTCAGTAAGGCCTACTCTATAGAACTCCCACTTGGTAGCACTCACAATCCCTCCTTGCCTGTTCTGTTTTTTACTCCATGGCACTTGTCAACTAACATACTGAGACTTTACCTGAAAATGTTTAATGCTTGTCACTGTCCTTCCCAAGGACCATAAAAACAGGAATTTATACCTGTTTTGTTCACTGATTTATCACTAGAGCCTAGAAGACTGCCTGGTACTCAATCAGTATTTGTTGAATGAATAACTGAAACTAACTTGGATATTTTGCAAATATACTGCATTTAAGTTACTCTATGTTATTTCCAAGTGAAATAAAAAAGTAAGTACTTGTTAAACACAATATACTTGGTTTCATACTTATATATGCTCTCTAATTACACCTTTGATCATTCAGATTAAAAGTGGCAGGGGTACTGCTCAGGAAACAATGGCATAGTGAATATGTGCCCTCCAAGGCACATAATGGGTAAAGCACAAAGAATTTCTGTCCACTCCTTGGCATAATACTCACCTATAAGTGACTCTAGGAACAATACATATGAAAATATAGAGAAAAAATTCACTTATGATTTGGTTAAAATCACATTACTCACTGCCTACTAAGCTGGCAAGAGATGAGTCAAGATCGCTCCCGAGGGCTTTACTTGCTGCCATTGCAGGACTGGGAGGTACCATTGAGATGGGTGCAGGCTGCCCAGCTGGTGCCATGGTTGGCATCAGAAGATCACCTAGACCATCAAACACTGGAAATCAAATAGACCAGGCTCAGAATAATTTTAAAAATATGCCAAATTAAGGGGAAACTGTCTTTTGAAAAATGAGGGGAACAAGGTCATGTACACTCTTATAAAAGAAGGCATTTCTTTCATACTTTTAATGACTATCACACCAAGAAGATCACCTCTACCTATGTCTACTCCTAAAGTATGGAAATACTAATGATCATGAACAAAGATGGAAAAAAATCTGTAGTGAACAGGAAAGAGTACAGATTTTGAAATCAGAATTGGGCTCAAATTCAGCTGCATGCCTCACTAATGTGTGACTCTGAAAAAGTGACTGTCTGAGCTTTAGTTTTCTCATCGTCAATGAGGAGAGTACCACTACCGCATAGATTTGTTTTGAAAATGAGACAGTATATGTCACACCTTTATTATATTGCTTGCTCTGCAGAGGAACTCATCATGCAGTAGTTACAATGCTTTCTTTTAAAACAATTCTTAGATGAGAAAGAAAGGCTGACTCCTCCTAGTTCCTATGAAATCACTGCTGGAATAAAACCTAGTCTAATGGTCAGTACCTAGTATTTAGTATCTGGAAAACAGCTGACCATATTGTAGAAGTAAAAAGTTTGATTTTTCTTCTCATTATAGTATTTACTTTTGGTTCTAACTCTAAGGGCAGAGTTACAGTAAACACTATTTTAAGTATCAGGAATCATGCCATTATTGATGGCTCCTGAGCACCATATAATAAATGACCACTTGTCTAGTTCCTAGAATACAGAAAGACCATTCAAAATGCAGGCTCATAGGATTTGTGCAAAAGTTATTGCTGATATCTATGTCAAGAATTTCATGGTTGTTAAATTTTATCCAAAAACTATGCATATTTACCATAAATGCCACTCTACAATAATTCTAAACTGAAAAAAGGACAGCATTCAACTAGCACTGGCAATGGAAGCAACCAAATTGTCAGGCAAAGGATATACTTAGGGTGTTTCTGAAACACATTTAATTGCCAAGAACTCACCAATTGAAAATTTGTAGTAAGGACCAGCATGGGAAGAGTAGAATGGAAGAGAATACAAACAAAATGACAGTAGGATGAAAGGTTAAAGGCAGGCAAAGAATACTATTTGTGTCAACTTCATAAAACCAAGGGCCAAGCAAGCTTCAGAGGGTGTAAGCAACAGCAGTGAGAGTGTCCACACTGAGATACTGCACAAAGATTTAGCACAAAGGATTTGTTTTCCCCTTAACTTTCTCCAAACCATGTGCATAAAGCTCATGCAAAGAGATGGTGTGCATGTTAAGTTCAATTTCTGCTAAAAATTAAAAACAAACACAAAAAGGGACTACAGGCTATTCTTAAAGCTACCAAAATGTAGGGAAAATATTTACTTAAGCTACAGAGTGAGAGATTTATTGAACAGTTTTAAATCCAGGACATCACTCAATCCCTGCTTATAAATTTCCTGATATCACACTAACCTTAGGTGGTGTATTTTATAACCGAAACAAATAAAAAGAATGTTTGAAAATCACTGCCTCACCTGATGGATCAAAGGAGCTGCTGCTAGAAGTTGAAGGCGTTGTTCCAAAAGCTGCCTCAAAATTGGGCTGTAGCAGGTTATTCTGAGCTGGAGTCGCTGGTGATGGAGAAGGGGCCATGAAAGAACCCCCAAATCCTGGGAAAAAACAGTTCCAGAAAAATATAAGCAGGGACAACTAAAGGTAGGTAAAGGCCATAAAAACAGGGTCAGAAAAACTAATAGAAGACCAAAAAGGAACTGAATACATATAGATACATGTAGTCAATGAAACCCAGGAAGTTAGTTTAAAAAATTTTTTTCCCAGTGTCTGGAAATTTCTCATGTATCAATGAGAGATTTCATTTAATTGTAAATAAGATAGCACATGAGACTACACACCCTATTCAGGGAACCTGTGGCAAACTAATCTATAGTTACATAATGGAGTCCAAAAGCTAAAAAGGTCTCCTTAGGGTTAAAGTTCAGATAATTACTCTCATTATATGAAATTTTTTCTTTCAAATCACAGGTAGCTAGAAAATGCTTAGTTGTACACATTGGCTCAGTGTAACAATAAAATGTAAATCAAAAAAATACCCATGTACTCTGCCATCAAATCCTCCTTAATACCTCTCATGTATGGTCCAGTCTCATTGCTGCTACTGCCAAGTTTAGGTTCCCCCAACACAGCTCTCAGGATTCTTAAATGATCACTAAGGGGGCTTCCTGTCTCTAATCGGTACCGCCTTCAATCCAGTCTCTAGAGACTAGATATTTTGTAGTGGAAAATGATACTTCTCTCAAATCCTTCACTGGCTGCCTATCACTTTCAGATTCATATAGTGCAGATTCCTTTGTGTAGCAAACAAGCTCACCTGACGCTGGCTCCCTCCCCATCCTGACCTCATAGTCAGTCAAATGCCAACTCTGGGAGGGCTTCCTTGCCTTATATTGCCACCCACTGCTACCAGCCACAGTCACCCCCACTCTTCCCACACCCACTACACATGAGTTATGTGCTCGGCCTCTGTGTTATCAGCATCTGGGACATCTCTCCACTCCACCCCCATCACACTTTATTCCCATCCCAAACCTCCACCCTGGGGATGGCTTTTTGGTATCAGAAACTGTCTTATTTTTTCATCTTTTCCACTAATATTCAGCAAGATGCCTAAAACACTGAATTAATGTTTACTGAATGGTGAGGAGAAATCAAAGACTATTGTAAAGTAACCAGACCTCAAATTAAACAGTTATTTTTTTGAAGTCTGGAAGCAAAATAATGCTCTCAATCAACAGAAGCAGAAGCAGAGCTCATTCTGTATTCCTTCTGCACAAAAATACGCAGTCTGGGAAGGAGGTGATACCTTAATAAGACATTTGATAATATTCTATCATCAAAAACATATTACTACCAGAAGTCTTTTTTTTTTTTTCAATATGGCTGCACTTGTGGCATATGGAAGTTTCTGGGCCAGGGACTGAATCTAAGCTGCTGAGCTGCAGCTGTGTTCTATGCCATAGCTGTGACAACCTCAGGTCCTTTAACCCGCTGCACCAGGTGGGGATCGAATCCATGCCTCCACAGCAACCTGAGCCCCTGCAGTCGGATTTTTGCCCACTGTGCCAAAGTGGGAATTTCCCGAAAGTCTTCTGTTATGCTCAGTAAAAAAGGTGTCTATATATGTATGTGTGTATATACATACATACACACACACACACACACATATATATATATGCATATATACCTTTCTAATCTGGCCATACATCTTTTCTTCTTCGCAAGCTGCTTTCAAAAAAAATATTCTTACAAAAATTCTTAAGCTTACACTTCATAGATACCAATTTATAATTTTGAAAATGACTTCCACTGACATTCTCCCATTACTATTTTCTAATCAGAAAGTCATGTTGTTCCTGGAAATTGATAGTGACATGGGCTTAGGCTTGGGCTTTCCTTGTATGAAAAAAACCTGTAATTTGGAAAATTGTCACCTATTAGTAGATGGTCTTTAGAGTTCATGGTGACTACCTGAAATGGTTTTAGTAGTATCTGAATGACATAAGGATCATGTAACCTTGCTAAATGAACATAAGACATTATACAGATCTTCTTTAAGAACTAATATCATTATGAAGTAAAGATGGGCTAACTGCAATTATTTTTGAGGAAATGACCATTTTTGGTTTTAAGGAGACTGGTAGTTGAGTTAATGGTGGTTTTTGGAAACATCCTATGCTTCAAGTTGGAATATGGTTGGCCGTTGTTAATTTAAGCAATTTTTCTAAGGTATGGTTCTCTTCGTTACAAGTGAATATGGAAACAGCTGTACTTGCCTCTCAGTTTCATACAACTTGGTCAAGAAGAGAAAATTAATTAAATAAATAATTTTTTGGCCATGCCTGTGGCATGCAGAAGTTCTCAGGCTGGGGATCGAACTCACGCTACAGCAGTGACCTGAGCCACAGCAGTGACAACACCAGCAGTGACAATCCACTGAGCCACCACAGAACTTCAAGAAGAGACAATTTATTTTAGAATCATAGCATATTAGTGTTGGAAAGGGCCTTAGAAGCGTCTCAGTCACATCTTTCCATGGCTAGAAAAGATACAAATAGAAGTTAACACATCTACCAAGATTCAGTAACAGAAAGAGAAAAATGTGTGCATTTAGCCAAGGTTCATCTGCTCAGTGCTACCAAGTTTCATAAGGTAACAGATCATTTCCATAGGTGAATAAAAAATACTATTCAATGAAAAAAATTATGGCCTTCTCTAAAAAAATGAAGGTAAATCCAAAATAGGCATGAGGCTCACCAAGTGCCAGACATGGTTCTGAGCATTTTTTGAGGCTGAACCATAAGAACCACATAAACTGCCAAAGTTTGACCATTCGGGTCCTACAAGAATCACAATTTTATACTGTTCAACCTAAAACATATATTAGCTCATTTAAGCCTCATAACAATGCTAGGAAGTTTCACAGATGAGGAAACAGGCCAGAGAGGTTAAATAATTTTGTCTAAGGTCAAATGAGGGCACATGCAGAGGCAGGATTCCACAAAGGAATCTTTCAGAGCCTTGGTTCTTCATGGCAATACTACCTGGCTTCTTTCCCACAGTCAGCAGTGACGCCAGAGTTGTCCCCTTCTGATAGATTTATAAGCGTTACAGGGATCTGGAAAGATGGCTTCCCCCCACCCATGATGCTCATTTCTTATGAAGCAGGTGCCCTCACACACCCAGACTAGTCAAAAAGTTATAAAGTGATATCAAATAACCAATTGAGTATGTTGAAGAAGGAAAATCTGTTGCTATACTCTAAGTCAGGAGCTAAACTGGAAAACTATAGCCATGAATAAGGAGTTTAAGGAACTCCTCATGTAAAGTGAAAAGCTTTAGAGCCCTGAAATAGAGGTAAGTCATAAGGGAAGCCTAGCCACAAATTTTCTCTATGGCTCTAAATTATATTAAGAAAGGTGTTCTGTGTTATTGAAAATAATCATATTCACTAGGCTTCAGGACATCTTGCAGGTGGATTGCATTCCCAGCTATCTTCATGTGGTCAATCATGCACAGACATACCGCCTCTTATCACAGATGATTGATTAGTCTTATGAATGTATCTTTTACAGAGGGACAGCCTACACACTTAATAAAATTCTATTAAGACAGACATATCCAAACTGACAGTCGCTGTGTATATAACATATCATATCACTTGGGGTGAGAGAGGCAATGTTAAAACTGCTGGTAGATAAGTACACTCCCACAGGTACTCTCCCACACTCACTTCTGCTCTATTATATTAAAGCTGCCGCCATTTGCATTATTCTCAGTGGTACACTTATTAATTCCATTTGCTACGATTAATCTGAGAGAGTCAATATTTCCAGGAATAACAGCCTAAGAGCCTTCTGTCCGACTTTGTTCAGACCATCTCCTATCCCCACCATGGATGGAAGGTCCTCAACAGACCTTTCCATTTAGTGGAAACCGTTATTTTTTCCACACTGAAAATTTTTATATTTTAAATTAATTCAAAGACTTTTGGGGCTCTGCTAAAAAGCCATCCGTGTCAAGTGGTTAAAAGAGAATGTAAAATTAGGAAGCACCTCCTAAGGCAGTCCCCTCTTCTTTCCTACCTTTGGAATTAAAGATAGGAAGAGGCACATTCCTATACTGGCAGCTTATGGTACAGTCGCCCCAGAATTGTGCTTATTATGGAAGAACATGGTTTTCCTGTTCCATGTCCACCTGAGAAGTAAGGTTTATCCTTGAACATACCTACCTCCCTTAACAATCCATGTTTACATTGTCATCCAGCAATCTGCCTCTTTCAAACATCTGTTATTTTCAGCTGGTACATGAAGGGAGCTTGACAGCTTTACTTTCCATGCTGTGAAAGTACATTTCCTCTTATTTGTTATACACTTAATTCTCAAATTTTCAGCCAGCCTCTGTCTGAGTAGATGTGATATCTGTAGCCCACCAGTAATCTCAAGGACTTGGAGAAGCTTTTTCTTTTAGTTTGTCCTCCTTGGCCACAATGGCGGCCTTTTCTAGAATTTTCTCTAGTTTCATGACACTGAGTATACCAAACAGAACCTAACATTTTTACTCAAGGGGTAGAGGGTGACTAAGATGATATTTCCTGCCCAGTTCAATTCTGGAATTGGTATCATTTGACAGTTGAAGAAGTAACTTTTTAGGATGATAGTAAGTCTTTATTAGAGCTATGCCCATTGTTAAGAGACTATCCATTTAATCTATGTTTTCTAGTTTTAAATTACAAGCCAATCTGTGACAGTGTTTTCTCCCCGATTTTCAGATAATTCTTAATTTTTGGTTTAAAAATCTCTAAAAATTATTTTAACATTTAATTATACTGTATATTTATTGCATTTCCCTTGTTATTTACATGTAAATTGATTTCCTCTGAGAAAAAATAATCTAATCCTAGTCAGGTAAGGGGTAAGAGTCCTCAGTCCACCAACTAACAATACTTTTGGACAGTCTAAATTTCACATTATTACATCTTTGTCTTATTTTCCTTTTTACTCTTTCACAATACTCTTATTGCTAACTAAAAGCCAACAGGACAAGATTCTAAAGATTCACAAAATAAAACTTCCTCTCTCTCTTTTTTTTTTTTTTAGTACGGCACCTGTAGCATATGAAGTTCCAAGGCTAGGGCTTGAATGGGAGCTGCAGCTGCTGGCCTGTACCATAGCCATGGCAATGCAGGATCCAAGCTGCATCTGTGATCTACACTGCAGCTTGCAGCAATGCCAGATCTTTAATCCACTGAGTGAGGCCAGGGATTGAACCTGCATCCTCACAGATACTATGTTGGGTTCTTAACCCACGGAGTCACAATGGGAACTCATTTTTTTTTTTTTTTGGTTCAAATTCCTACTTTGAACCAAGTCACAGTTGTGGACATCCTTGTTATCTATGATTAGGTTAATTTATCTTTTAAAATAGTGTTCCTCTTCATTTCATCAGCCTGTGGACTTAGTTGATCTCTCCCCTTAGACACACACAAGTACAACCCAAGTGTTAAGCTTCACTGCAAATTACCCTAACACTGGGCCCTGAATTTGTGTCCTACCACTGATATTCATGAAATCAAAATGTCTAGGCAACATGAAAACTCAGAAAAAGCCTCTGTCAGCTAGACTACATATATAAATATGACTCGGATTTTATATTATATTTATTTGCAGGGTTTCTGTTTGTTTTGGGGGCTAGGAAAGTTGCTAAAGTTCTTAAGACAAAATTATATTAATGGTCCATGATATTCTTCAGTGAAAACATGACTTCTTACTGTTTGGTTATTTGAACAAGCATTAAAAATGTGTTTCTGTAAGCCAAACCAGAAAGCAGCATGAAAAATTGGCCTCAATAACTGAGACCTAGAGAAATTAGAAGTAATTTAAAATGTCTTATACCAGGATGTAAGATGAAAGAATATTTGGCCTCAGGCCAAGTACATCAGACCCTTGGATATGTGCAAATTAAAATATAAGAAATGTTTGGAAAGCAAACTAGCCCTTAAAATCCATTTATATTAAAAATTAATTTATTTAAATAGGAAACAAGTATACAAAGATACCTTTCCTGTGACTGAAACAGTCACAGGAAGATGTAGTGGGAAAGAGGGAAGGGACCATCATTAACATCTGGGTCAATGTCACTTTCATGCTAAGTTTCTCCTCTTCTCTACCGCATTTCACTATGATTTCAGGATGCACAACACAACTGAGTTATCTAAGCTTGCTTCTGGTGAAGGGGCCTGACTCGCCCTTTTTGTGTATTTCTTCCATGGAACCCACCCACAGACCAAGTGGAACAGGAGACAGTGGGTGACAAAGCCCTTCCTGATGGGGTGGATGTGTTTAGATCTGTCTCATCTCCCGGGATCAAATCTTTCAGCTGTCACAGATGACATCTGCCTTGGCGCTGGAAGGGAGCAGTGCCTTCTCCCACACGGCCTCTCATCCCTCATTCCTAGTGTCTTTGGTTCTTTTGGAAACAGTATCTCAGGTTCTAGCCCTGGAAACAGAGAGGCCATATGGATTGGGGACATTGGAGAAGACATGGAGGCTTTGCAGCACTGGTTGTGGACAATGGTGGCTGACCACTCTGGCAGCCTCCTGTCTGACAGACTTAAAATCCCTCTCTGGGGTCTGTGGCAGAGCAGGGAGCTGCCCAGAGAGAGAGAAAGGCATCTTAGAATTCTGCAAAAAGCTGGGATATTTGATTTCATGTGCCATCTCCACCTTAATGGTAATTTCAAAGCCAGAGTTTATGATCAGCCACCTCATTTTAAAACTGACAAGGTCATTTCCCCCAAATAGGCTTTTTCTGGGGCCTGCTAAAATCCCACTGCTGACCCTTGAAAACCTGAATTAAGCTGACTGGTTAAGTAAGTGCATGAAAGGTACTGTGACCAACTTGAAGCTGTTATGAAAACTACCGAGGCCAGGAGAAAAGCCAGGCAAGGCAGTATTTGTTCCCCCAGAACCAGCTGTGGTTTGTGTTAAGTACATTGCCTCTTATGGTTGCAGCTTCCAAAGTCCACAGCGACATCATAGTAGAACCCTGGCTCTTCACCACTGGGGAAAAGACCAGCTGGCAGTCACCAGAATGAAGTGGATTCAGAAAACAAGAGTGTCATGCTTAACCAGGGTACTCTGCAGAGAATGAGGAAGACAACAAAGAAATACTACTGCCCCGGGAAGACCGATAAACAGCTGGTCTGAATAACTGATGGAAGAAAAGGGTAAAGAAGTGGGGCTGTGAGGACCCCCTCTAGACTCTGGAGGAAAGATCTGACCTCATGACAAACTTCCAATAACGCAGAAAGCACATGAGCGTCCTTTAATGAGGTCACGAGTTATCACTAATCCAAGAATGAATGTTCCTTAGCCTGCTGTTCTGGTGTCAGGATCATTCTTTATGCTAAAAAATGAGAACTAGTCACTAAACGACATCAAGGGCCACAGGGCTAGCAGGGAATTTAAGCTGAGACTTTAGACACAGAGACTTCCTTGCAGACATGAGTCACTCTTTCATCAGCCCCTTGGCAAGCTTATGACCAAATGCATTCCTTGTGGTGACTGGGGGGGAACGGGGGGAGGGCATCAGAGCTGCCTCTGAGGGTCTGACGCCTCTGCGATGCCACCACTGCACCTCCTGTCAGGTACCTTTCTATGTCAGGTCACAGTGCAGTAAAGCAGCAGGGTCTGGTGAGTTTGACAAGTAACTTGAACCTGAAACTTACTATGGGGATATGGCACTTGGCACATGCTTTGCCTGTAAAAATAATAATAATAATAAAATAAATAAAATAAAAATAAATAAATGAATAATAATAACAGGTCTGGCTGTCATTAAGCATGCTGTGCTTTGCTTCCAAGGAAAATTATTCACTGGCTTTTACTATCCTTGAGACCTTGAAATATTTCCTTTTATTCTACACATCTCCTTCTGGTAATAAGCAATAATCCTTGGCATCTTGTGCCAATCTTCTCCACTTGGTGGCCCCTGCTCACTCCAGGGGTTTTCAGGTAGAAAAATGATCAGCTAGTTAAAACAGAGGCATGGTATCAGCAGCTCCAATTCAATGGTGGAAACCCACACCAGTTTGTCTTAGAGTATTCACATATTACAGAACCAGCTGTCAAACATCATGGTATTTTCCCACAAATTCCTTTTTTTTAAAAAAAAAAAAAAAAGGTTGGGCATAGGCAATACAAGATACAAAATTGCCACATTAGCATATTACCTCTTTAATAAACAAAAAGAAATGTGCTAACTGAAAGTAAGGCATTTTAAGAGCATCCAAGGAGCCACAGGAGTGGCTTGTGCACAGCTGTGATTTTGAGACTAAGTTCGTAAAATCCTGCGTAATAAGCAACCTTCTATTATACAATGTCTTGTTTCTCATGTCTAAAAAGCGAAAGAAAACATGCACCTTGAAATTTACATGGTATCTGTTACTTATAAAAATATATCCAAAGGTAACTCTCACAAAACACCATTTTATTTTAATTTAATTAATTACCAGCTAGTAGATCGGCCGATGCTGACGAGCTAGAAGCAGCCTGAGGTGCAGGTTGGGATTCAGAAGCACTACTTCCAAATGCATCTACCCATTATCCATTATGCAGCAAAAAAGTAAAAGAGTGTAAACAGTAAGTACAGAAAGTAAGGTAAGAGTTCTGTGGAGAAATGCACAGACATGACACTCTGTGTGGTAAGCTTGTCTCCTGTGGACATGTGAAATGACTGAGGGGACAGTTTATGCTCTCAAAGAAAGAGCTCTAGAATTTTTTTTTTAGGCCCATACCCTCAGCATATGGAGGTTCCTAGGCTAGGGGTCCAATCGGAGCTGTAGCTGCTGGCCTACACCACAGCCACAGCAACATGGGATCTGAGCCACATCTGTGACCTACACCACAGCTCACAGCAACGCCATATCCTTAACCCACTGAGCGAGGCCAGGGATCGAACCTGCATCCTCATGGATGCTAGTCAGATTTGTTTCCACTGAGCCACGACAGGAACTCCTAGAATATTTTTAAAAATTCTTTTTTTTTTAAAGAATAAAACTTTGGGGCTAAATCGGTAATATAAAAGAATCTTCCCACCTAGAACTCTATTAAATGTAAACAAATTAACAAGTAATTGAAGCAACAGCAGCCCTGCTTGTACCTGTCAAAGTTTTCTTTTCCTTTTTTCCCCAGTTTTTAGCTGCCCCGAGGCACATGGAAGTTCCTGGGCCAGGGATCAGATCCCAGCTGCATTGTGATCTATGCCACAGCTGCGGCAACATTAGATCCTTAACCCACTGTACCGGGCCAGGGATTGAACCTATATCCCAGCGTTGCAGAGATGCCACCAACCTCGGCGTGCCACAGCAGGAACGCAGAAAGTTCAGTGCTTCTTTGCCACAAGTTTTGAGCCCCTGAATGGCACAGACTGTAACATCTTTTGTACCTGTCATGGCACATGCCATGATGTTTCCAGGTACCACAGGTACTCAATGTGGGTTTAACTTGTTAAGGACGGTACTTTAGCCCATGGCATACACATTTATGTATAGTCATGAAGAAATCCCTTCAAACTTGGGCTTTTCCCTATAAATTTACTGCCGACAGAAGACTTTGAATGTGTCATCCAAATGAGTGGCTCAAGAGTTCATTCAGCACATCTGCCTGTCTTCAGATAACATACAAAAAAAGGAAAATGCACTTCAATCAGCGAAACATCTTTCAATTCTCAGGAGGGTTTCAGAAACACTAAACTCAGCATAAATAAACCCTATGGAATAATGTATGACATCTAGAGCTTATGCTTTCAGTTTTGACCGGCTTATTTGTTTTCCATTCTGAATTATCTGTGTTTATATTGCTTTAAAAATTCAGAAACACTGATTCAGCCAACAGATCAGGATCCTAATAGAACTGTGTAGAAGGAAATTGCAATTCGTTGATTTCATATTTGGATGAATAGAAAGTTAAAAACACAAAGACTTCACGTGAAAAGTGGTCTGGTTTTGTTAGGACATGCACTAAAAGTTATGATGAACTAATGAGGATATAGATGATGGTGAAAAAAAATGAAAAATAATCATAAAAACATTAAGTTTACATTGAGAAGATGGAAATAACTTCACAGAGTCCAAAGGATAAAAGTGAAACATAATGAAATAGATCTAAAGACCATTCTAAGGAATAAAAAAAGATCTGTAAGTGTTGACGGAGGAGAGATACGCACCCCCAAAAAGATCTATCACACCTGAAGAATCCACCTTTGCTGGCGAGGCAGTGGTTGCAGGAGATGGTGCGACAAATGCATCCACTGCAGTGAAGCACAGAACAGGAAAAACTGTGTCACCCAAAGTAAAAGGAAACCACGAACCTTGAAAAACGGCTTTCTGATATTTCATGTTTAACAGCCGGAAGACTGCAGACACTCTTAACAGTTAGGGAAAAGCAAATGGATTTTAAAATACATGCTTCCTGAAAGGAAATAAAATGTGACTTCTTGAGGTCAGAGGTTTTAGTGTGAAAGAGTTCTGTCTTTTCAACTGGCCATAGATTTGAAATCCCTCATCAGTTGCTGATGGACCAAAAAAATGAGAGTTTTTAAAAGTGAATTTTGAATGTGAAAGAACTCAAGACACACCCACATGTTTCTCCATCCGCCTCCCCATAAGCCATCTCTGAAGCCTTGACCTTGGCAAAAGCACTCACCGGATAAGAGGTCAGCAGTGAGAGAACTCTCAGGCACAGGAGAGGCCCCTTGTGGTGGAGAGGAGAAAGCATCTTCCGAAAGTGAAACAAACCAAAACCAAGCAGAAGTGAGTAGAAAGCTGAAATCAGAGTCACAAATCTAACAAAGGCATTAGCACAGGTGAGGACAAAGAGCTTAATCATGAAAACATCTAGGCAGAGGAATGTAAAGAAAAGGTGGCTGTGGCATTACCTGTCCCAAACAGGTCTATGCTAGGAGCAGCATCTGGCTTGGGCGCTGCGGCGACTTCAGGAGCAGACTCAAATAAATCTAAGACCAAGAACATACATGCCTTTACTCAACCGAACAAACCGGCCTGAAAACAGCATCACTTTCCAGTGGTGCATGAGCACTTTGGAGAGTTCTGACACAAGCTGCGAATGGTTGCTGGAGAACCATTTAATGACATGGTATTCATGCAGTCACAGTTGCATGTGCAACATCACAAGGACCAGAATGCGATCCATCGGATGGAAAGAGTTCAATGACAACAACAACGACAAAAAAAATTACCACCAAAGATATCTAGAGCAGGAGGAGCGGTGGTGGTGGTGGTGGTGGCAGAGGTGGTGGCGGTGGCGGTGGTGGCTGTGGTGGTGGCGGCAGCGGTCGTGGCAGCTGCAACGGCGGGAGCAGGAGAAGGAGCGGTGGCGGGAACCGGAGGGGCTGCGCTAGCTGTAGGGGTAACTACAGGCACAGTGGTCTCGGGTGGCTTCATGGCAAAGAGGTCCAGCTCGGGCGCAGCCTCTGCACTACCTTCAGATGGGGCAAAGGGGTCTTGTGGAAAGGAAAGTGGAGACACACAGCATCAGT
This sequence comes from Phacochoerus africanus, assembly GCF_016906955.1. Lineage (NCBI taxonomy): Eukaryota > Metazoa > Chordata > Mammalia > Artiodactyla > Suidae > Phacochoerus > Phacochoerus africanus. The sequence goes on along the minus strand of NC_062545.1, from coordinate 82,638,041 downwards.
AAGGAAACAGATAAGAGAGAGGCGTCAGAACTACAGGTTAGAGACGCCTGACAAATATTCATAGGTTTCACACACTAGCTAGGCACTAGGCTGCTTGGGTTGAAGGGCTACTCTAGGAGTGGGGGTCAGTGATTAGGATATTTTTTCAAAGAAGAAAAGAAAATTTAGTAGGTATACAAGTTAAGACTTCAAAGTACTGGTAGGTTAGCCTATAGTCTAGGATCACAGGTGGTTAGTCTTCAAAACCTTACTTAATCTGGTCAATCTGGTAGCTTTGGAAAATTCATTAAAACATGCGTATTGATCTGAAGTCAGTGTCACAGGAGTACAATATAGCATTGGAGGGGAAAAAAAACATTAAGAGAGCATACTTGCACTGACAAAAATTGTCAATCTTGAGAAATTGTCAATTTTGATAAGTATGCCCTTTGTTTTCTTAATGTTTTAAGTGCCGGCATTCTTTATTCAGTTCTGATGAATGATATTTTTGGCTCAGAAGAAAGTCAAATTTGAGCAACACAGGGCCAGATCTAACTACGGGAGTTTCACATCAGGACAGAACAACAACAGACGGGCTCAGGACTCGAAACCCACCATTTCCTGAACATGCATCAAGTGCCGCTGCTACAGGGGCTGGGGGAGCTGCTGCGGCGGCCCCTTCGGATGCTGCAGGGGCCTCCCCGGGAGAAGCTGCAAAGGCATCTGGGGTGCAGGTTTTAAAACAACATAAATTAAAGGAATAAAAAGAGAAGAAAATATAGTAAAAGAACCAAGTTACATTGCGAAGAAGGCTCCCTTATACAACATGAATTTCTGAAAACGCGGTTTTATGGCCCATGCACTGTCGGTGGTCACGGAACAAATCTTTGCATCCTTTCTGGTTGGTTACGTGCAAGGGGTACAGTGCTGGATCCCAGGCCTGGGAGGATCCAAAGGTAACAAGATTCTCATTGTATAAGGGCTCTAAGAAGCATGTTTTATGCATTGTTAGAAATTAACGGATGTGAAAAATAAAACACAAAAGTTACTTTATTGGGTAACTTAAGATACTAATCTTTCATGTCCAGGTTATGCTTATATACTATGTTATCATGATGTCTCTGATTAGTAGTTTCTAGCAAACATGGATGTCTTCCTTAATGCCAATAATATGAAATATATGATGACAATGTAAACAATTCTAGCTTAAATGTTTTAGTTTAGTACAGGCAAAATTACACTGTTAACATGAAAGGTGTCCTAAATAGTTATAAAAGTTAACACTTCATTATCTTTGAAAAATATTTTCATATACAAAGATTTGTTTGAAAGAAGCAAAGAAATAAAAGTGGGAGATAATACCGTGAAGTCTGTTTTGACTTAAATGTATTGTTTTCAAATACTGCATTGCTCTAGTTATATGGAAAATGATCTCTTTTCAACAGATTAAAAATATATTTTCACGTTTTAAGGCCACAAGTGTATAACTCTTTAGAGTAGATTATAATAACATACAGTAGATCCATTAACATATAGGTGGCCCCAAGTTTATAAATGCCCAATCTATGATGGGCTGATGCATCCAAGAGATTTCTAACATGTTTCTGCCAACATACCATGTAAATTATGGTACAAAATCCCCAGTTTTCTGAGAAACTCCTTTAGTTTCTTTTTCTTTCTTTCTTTTTTTTTTTTTTTTGTCTTTTTGCCATTTCTTGGGCCGCTTCTGGGACATATGGAGGTTCCCAGGCTAGGGGTCTAATCAGAGCTGTAGCTGCCAGCCTACACCAGAGCCACAGCAACGCAGGATCCAAGCAGCGACTGCAACCTACACCACAGCTCATGGCAACGCCAGATCGTTAACCCACTAAGCAAGGGCAGGGATCGAACCCACAACCTCATGGTTCCTAGTTGGATTTGTTAACCACTGCACCACGATGGGAACTCCAACTCCTTTAGTTTCAAAGTACACAAGGAATGAAGCCATAGTAAATATGATTTGCTTAGAAGAAATTCCTGGAAAGTGGGGACCAGCAAAAACCTGCCACTTACTTGCTAGACCTCTCATCTTAAAATACGCCTTCTGCAATGGCTACTGGTGTTCCCTAGCATGCTGTTCCTCAAGCCATTAAAAAGAAAGTGTCAAACATGCCTGGGAAACACAACCCAGTATATCCCCTTTCTCGGAGATGTACATTATATAAGGCTGCAGGAAGCCCTACAGTCAAGACATTTGTTTCTCAGCTTAACCCAGCAGGTTCCAAACTGATCTGAGACCCTCTATGGTAACATCCTGAAGCGAGGATTAAAACCTTAAAAGAGACTCACTTGGGTTAAAAAAGTCTTTTACGAAAACAAACAAACAAACATTCCTTAAAGGGAAAAATGGGGCAGTTATTCATGTATTACAGATTTTTTTTCCTTCTCTTTTTAGGGCCACACTTTGTAGCATATGGATGTTCCTGGGCTAAGGGCTGAATCGGAGCTGCAGCTGCTGGCCTACACCACAGCCACAGCAATGCCAGATTTGAGCCGCATCTGTGACCTGCGCCACAGCTTGCAGCAATGCTGGATCCTTAACCCACTCACTGAGCGAGGCCAGGGATTGAACTCACATCCTCATGGATACTAGTAGGGTTCCTAACCTGCTGAGCCACAACGGGAACTCTGTGTATCACAGACTGATGTGATTTGATTGCTTCCCATGGCTACACTGAGGGAATAGATATTCTGAGTAGAGGTCCGTCTGGGGTGAGGCCAGATAAAAGTAAAGAAGTAGGGAAAACACACCAGTGGATAGTGCAGCCCTGCCTCTCCAGATGCCATGTTAAGGATACTATCTCAGAGGACTTAGTGGCCAACATGAAAGCACTGAGCTGGGGCAGAACACTTTGTAGCATATGGATGTTCCTGGGCTATAAGACCGAATGGCCAGTGGCCGGAAAAGCTGGTACTCCTTTGTTTAAGGGAAGATTTAACATGAGTAGATAAGTTCATAATGTATAAGTAACAAGAAAAGCATTACTTTTGTGAGGGCACAAGACAGGTCTTTTTTATTCTTAGAAAATCTGGAACTGAAGTTAATATTAGAAGTATAAGAAATAGCAACAGCAGTCACTATTCTGTATCTACATGTGAGTCACTGTGTAAATATTCTATTTGCATTGTTAAATTTTTTTTTGTGGCTGCACCTGCAGCATATGGAAGTTCCCAAGACAGGGACTGAATCCAAGCCACAGCTGCAATGTACACCACAGCTGCAATGCATGCCACAGCTGAAGAAATGTCAGGTCCTTCAACCCACTGTGCTGGGCCGGGGATTGAACCCGAACCTCTGCAGCAACCAGAGCCTCTGCAGCTGGATTCTTGATTCACTGCACCACAGCAGGAACTCTGCGTTATTAAATTTAATTCCTACAGCCCTCTTGTAACATAGGTTCTATTATCTCCCTCCACTTTGTAGATGACAGAATGGAAACTTGTAATGTCTGAGCAGGTGCAAGTCTTGACCAAGGTCCAGCAGGTGGCGAGGTCAGCATTTGGCTGTAAGGTGCTTGAGTGAGGTGTGCGTGTTTGACCACTCTACTGACATGAACTATGCTGCATTTTTCTATGGCATAAGCACCAGTTATGTCAGTGCTAGAATTCAAACAAGTATTTGTGACTGGCTTCTTTAATTATCACTTCTGTGTAAATAGGTGAAACCCATATATATGCTTTATCTTTAAAAGAGGTGGTTGTTTTTTCCCCTCCCCTGTCAGCATGACATCTCATCTCCTTTTAACTCTTCTCTCGTTACTTATACATTCTAAACTTATCTGCTCCTGTTAAAACTTCCCTTAAACAAAGGTGCACCAGCTGCTCCAGCCACCAGCCATTCGGTCTTACAGCCCAGGAGAGATGGAGAGGTGAGTGAGTGAGACTGTGGGTAATCCCAGCCCCAGCCACTGACTAGCCACGAAAGGGACCTTGAGAAAGAAGTTTGCTGAGCCCAGTAGGCCCTAGGACTGTGAGAGATAATAATACAATTTTGATGTTGTTTTATAAAAAAAACAACAAAATTTATCTTCTCAATTCTCTGTCATCATTGATGCAGAATTATCCTTCTAGCACTGACAGCTAAAACAATCTCCAACCCAGCTCTCTTTCTCCTGTTACCCATTTGTGGGTCCCATCTGCATTCTGCCCATTACCAACCAGTGCCATCTCCTGTGGAGGCAGGTCCTCGCTTTTCTACAATTAGGGACTCGGTCCAGCCCTACCCAGCAAACCAGTCTCTTGACCTTGCCACAGATTAGCCTTCTCTCCCTTCTGGCAATCTAGGAAGAACCTCCTAACCTTGTATCCTGTGACTGACTACCTTTATGAAGTTTTCTAAATGCTACTGTCTTCCCATTCTTACCTACCCTCCCCCATCTTCTCCAGCCACACACACCATCTTTAAATCACATGCTGGACACAAGGGTTTCAATCATTCTCAACAGCCCAAGGGTCAAACTGTTCAGGCTCATTTTCTTCCTCAAAGGCCCCAGATTATAAGACTCTCACATGACATCTAGTTGGGAGTGCTTATATTTACATATCAATTTTAAGGAAGGCTGATTAACTTAGTGTGTTATCCAACTCGTACAAATAAAGTCAGGTTGGCCATACAAGTTCTTTGGTTTTCTAGCCACCTGATTCTGTGCTCATAGCCTACCATCCTCAGGGACGTGTGCTTACAAATTGGCACATTGACTGAAGGGGCACCCTGATGAATAGGTAAAGTAATTAGCATCAATTTAGCATTGAACTTCTTAGAAAAACAGTGTTGTTACAAACCAATGTGCTGCTGTTAGTACAGTTTACATAAATGAAAAACAATGTTTTTAAGGATTTTGCGTTTTATCTTTATCAGTATCTGTTTTACTAACATTTTAAAGAAAAACACTGCCTTGCCGACCTGTTCTGCCTGGCCACGGAAGGCAGATTTTATTTCTTAAAAGTTTCCTTTAGGAACTATATCCAATCTCCTTGGATAGACTGTGATGGAGAATAATATAAAAAAATGTGTATGTATATGTATATATATACACACACACACATATATATATATATATATATGACTGAGCCACTTTGCTGTACAGCAGAAATTGGCACAACATTGTAAATCAACTATACTTTAATAACAGTTCCCTTTAGAAAATAAAGCATTTAGTAAATGCAACGTTTCTAAAATACTTTTAAAATTACTTACATTGAAGTGAACTAACATGTGGGTATCAATCTGGATATTTTAAAATAACAGACATTTCATATTTTTCAAATCTGTAATGAAAATACAAGACTAACAAAGAAAATTTTAATGTTTTCATTATTTTGTTTTCATGAAATTAAGCATTTAGCTATTTTTCAGAAATTAAAGTTCATTAACCTTATTTCTAAAGAGACCTACTTAATAATGCTAAATAAAACCTCAAAAGGGCATATTTTAAAGTCATGTAAACATAAGCACTGGTGCTCTTATTATTTAAAAGTTCTAATAAAAACTGGTTGCACAACATGTCCAAAGAGATTTTAGTTCAAGTTTTAATTTAAAATCCTACCTCTAGATGATTCCTTATAAATCTATAAAGAACATGAAAGAAATTAGGGAATATCATTGAAAACTACAAAACAGGCAGTGACACAGAGTGACTTCTGAACATAAAGGACAGAGATTTTACAGCTATCAGAGGCCAGGAGTTTACAAACTTATACAGATTAGCAAAAATAACTGTGATGAGATTTACAGATGTATTCATCTTTACTCAGCCTCCAGCCAGATGACTAGAAAAGATATCGGTGAAATTCAAGGATAGCCCCCATTCTTTGGCATTAAGTTATATGATTTCCTCCAGTACTGACCTTTTCAATTTGTATTTCAGGGTAGAAAGAATGACATCATGAAAATATTTCCAAACATACAGTTTCTTCTGCTTGATGAATGTTGTCAAAGCAGTAATAAAAGATCAACACAAACAGCATAATGGCACAAAGACTATTTCAAAGAAATATCTTAGGCTGTAGAGAACCATGAGAGAAGCAAAATGCAATTGATTGATTTCTTAAAGGCAATTAAGCTCCTTAAAGCAGAATGAAAAACAAAAATCTAAATAGTTAAAGGTAAAGAAATGTTTACATACAAAACTGTGATCCATTCTGTCCATACTTTGAATTTTTCTGCTAACATAAGCCTTTGAGAAACCATTCATTCTGAAGACCAATAATGGGGGAGGGGAGGAGAGGGTGATGAAATTGATTTTATACATTTATGTATTTATGGCTGCACTCATGGCAAGCAGAAGTTCTGGGGCCAGGGATCGAACCTGAGCCATAGCAGTGACCTAAGCCACAGTGGTGACAATGGTGTATCCTTAACCCACTGGGCTACCAGGGAACTCCTGATTTTATAAATTTAAGCTAATACTTTAATTTCTGGTCACAAAAGCTACAAAGCATAACTGAAAAACTAACTTTCTTTGGCAGGTGACTATAATAAATGATTCAAGAGTTTGCGAATCCCTTCCCCCACTTTTTTTTTTTTTTTTAATATAAAGGGTCAGTGCAGCAAGGCAGCAGCAAACTCCTTGCATGAAACAGGGGCAACAATGCTGTGTCAAGCTATACATTCTACATTCTTTATCTTAAACAATGTTGGCCAACTTTGGAGATTGGGGCATGGCATGCATCACAGTACTTTGTGACAGCAGGTAAGTGTATGTTCCCAGGGGAATCTTTTATCTCCATCAGATCCCACCAAATCTTTCTGGCCCCTGCCCCTCATTGTCTGCCTCTGCCAATTTCTTTAGCATATTCTCAAAATGCCCCCAGGACAGATGTTATATTTTAATGAAGAAACACAAAACTATGATGACTATAACAGCATTTGATGTATGCATTTGAAATGAGCACTTCTTCAGGTTTGGACTTAGTATCACTCAGATGGGAAGATGTAAATGAACTGCTTTCTGATGATTTATCAGGTCCAGGCATATGATATTGGCAGAGTCTAGGATATCTGACTGAAGCCTACAGCTGTAAATCCACTCTATGTCAGAATTTACATTTGCATGGAGAAAATGCTTTCAGACAATCATTTCAAAGTCTGATCTAAACCTGTTTTCAATCAGCATCGCAAGTGCTGACCCAAATGATGCCTCAAAGTTCCAAAGCCAAAGATAATTCAAGTTTTTGCTTGGATAGAACCACGTTTAAAGTTGCAAAAATGAGCATATCCTTAAACTCTTTTCAGAGACCTCTACATCTGAACTATTCTTAGATGATTTTTTGTCCTAAATCTTAAGAAGTAACTTAGGCCAGGACTTCCCCTCCCATATTCCCTTAATATTTTTGTACTCTCAGCTAGTTCAAATCTAAAAAAAAATCCCCAAAGCCAATTCTAAATATGATAGGACCTGGGTATGACACACAGATACTGCAGGGCTGAAGCATATATAGGACAGGAGTTCCAATAGCACCTTAAATCTTAACTTTGCAAAGAAGAGAAAATCAAATAGTTCCAAAGCATTGCACCTCTGCTGTAAAACCACTAAAATTAAGTGAATGTGAAGTTGACAAATTGAGCGAAAATAAATATGTATGAATAAACATTTAAAAAGTACTTAAACACTCTGCCTTGCTGTTATAGAATGTAAAAAAAAATTACACCCCTTAACTCTATGGTAATGTTAGCAATCCTGGAAGGGAAATAAAGGGATAGTGATGTGGCTGACTAACCTCCAAAGAGATCCACGTCGGCCGTGACAGCAGTAACAGTTGTAGTAGTTGAGGCAGAAGCTGAAGCAGTGGCAGTTTCAGCAGTTGTAGTAGGAGGAGCAGGTTCTGGTGCAAATGGATCTGAAATCTGTGCCTCAGAGGGAACAGAGGAAATTGCAGCCAGAGAATCTATGTTGCACCAGAGACAGCAAATGGAAGAGGAGAAAAGCAAAGGACAAAAGATATACCAGGCTCCAAATGATCAATGTAAGGACAGTTATTTAAGATAAAGTAGTCTCTCAAAAGAGAAGTTTACAAATAAAGTTTTACTCACCCTCTCCCAAAAGGTCTACCGATGTCCATGTGCCAGCATATGAAGAAATAAGAGATCAAGCTGAAACTTACAGCTACACCAATGGCCAAGCAGGGTGAGACACTGAGGAAACTCTAGCTTTCTATACCTTGCTGGACCATTTTTAACTAAAAAATAAGTATATTACCTATTATTAAGATGGAACTTGTGAGCTGGAAGGGACCTTAGGCATCCTCTAAATTTCTAATTTCACAGATGGGAAAACTGAGAGCAAGGGTGATCAAGAGATTTACCTTAAGTTAGGTCTAAACAACTTTGACAAACTCAATTTGTTTCTTATCAGATTTACCATTTCTTTCTTTTGTCTTTTTTTGTCTTTTTTTAGGGTCGCCCCCACAGCCACAGCAACACCAGATCAGAGCTGTGTTTGCGACCTATGCTACAGCTCACGGTAACGCCGGCCAGATCCTTAACCCACTGAGCGAGGCCAGGGATCAAACCTGCAACCTCATGGTTCCTAGTCAGATTCATGTCTGCTGCGCCACGATGGGAACTCCAGATTTACCATTTCATCTGCATTGGCTGATTTCATGATACTATAATTGTCAATTCTGAAGAAACTGTATCGATCCTCTTTATTTGATGTGTTGCTTCAGTGCAGAATACCAGAGCATGAACAGAGGCTTTGTCTAACAGCTACATTTGATTGATGAACATACTAAGTTGAACATAAGTGTAGGGGTTAGAGAAAATAAACTCTAACCTAAATCATTTTCTTCTTCATATGTTTCACATTACCAGGTGTTTTTCAGTTCAATATATAATCTTTATATTCATAAACATTATGACAACATATGAAAATCATTTTCAAGAAGAATGTGAGAGATTATGTAGCACCAAAATTTTTCAGCCCTTCTGAGGTCAGTGTTCCATGGGGAGGTTCATACCTTCTTAGTGTTCAACAGTGGGATTACGGTTGTCATCCTAAATAAAAGGCCTAGGAGGGGTTATTCTTAACTATACTAGGACTTCAGGCTAAATATGTAGAGTGTCCAATGATATTCTTCTACTTTTAGTCATGTGATATATTTCAGGGATCACATTCAAATTCATGAATGTTATTGGAAATTTATTTTAATCATGAAAAAACTTTATCAAAACTCATTATGGAGCTATTTTTTCAGAGACTTACAAACAATAGGAGAACTCAGTAAACCAAAAGTTCTAGAAGACATTTAAAAGATCGGGAAACATAAATTTGATAATAAAAATAATAATTCAGATATAAAGCCACACAGACTGAAAGTGAAGGGATGGAAAAAGGTATTTTACATAAATGGAAAGGAAAATTGGGGTACAACACTTATATGAGACAATATAGATTTCAAAAGAAAGACCGTTACAAGAGAAAAAGATAATATGTAATAATTGAGGGATCGATTCATGGAAAACACATAACAATTGTAAACATATATGCATACAACACAGGACACCTAAATGCTTTAAGCAAGTTATTAACAGACATAAAGTAACACAATAATAGCAGGGGACTTTAACACCCCACTGACATCAATGGACAGAACATCCAGACAAAAAAATCAATAAGGAAACACCAGCCTTCCTTACACTACACAGATGACTTTATATAACTATATAGATTTTATTTTTATTTTTTGCTTTTTAGGGCTGTACCTGTGGCATATGGAGGTTCCCAGGCTAGGGGTCAAATTGGAGCTGTAGCCGCAAGCCTATGTCACAGGCACAGCAATGCAGGATCCAAATCACATCTGCAGCCTACACCATAGCTCACAGCAATGCTGGATCCTTAACCCACTGATGGAGGCAGGGGATTGAACCCACAACCTCATGGTCCCTAGTCGGATTTGATTCTGTGGCATCACGATGGAAACTCCTATTTTACCTTGTATAAATTTAAATGTGTGTATGTGTATATATGTGTATATATAAAATACATATATTTTATAGTTTATATAAATTTAAATGTGTATGTGTGTATATATATGTATAAATGTGTGTGTGTGTATATATATATATATATATACACACATTTTACATTTCATCCAAAAGCATCAGAATACATATTCTTTTCAAGAGTACATGAGTCTTTAGATTGTATGCTAGGCAACAATACAAGTCTAAATAAATTTAAGAAGACTGAAATCATATCAAGCATCTTTTCCAACCACAATGCCAGGACTAGAAATCATATACAAGAAAAAAAAAACTGCAAAAAAAACATAAGCATACCACAGCTAGACAATACATTACTACACACACAAAAAATGGATCAATGAAGAAATCAGAGGAAATAAAAAAATACTTGGAGCCAAATGAAAATATAGTGATCCTAAATCTATGGGAAGTAGCAAAAAAATTCTAAGATGGAAATTTATAATGATACAAGCCTACCTTAAAAAAATCTCAAATACAACCTACCCTTACACCTAAAAGGACTATAAAAAGAACAAACAAAACCAAAAGTTAGAAGAATGAAAGAAATCACAGAGATCAGAGCAGAAATAAATAAAACAGAGACTAAAAATACAAAATAAAAGATCTGAGTCCAACAACATATAAAAAAGATCATACACCACATACATCTCAGGTGCACAAGGATGGTTCTACATATGCAAATAAATCAACATCATACACCACATTAACAAAAAAAAGTCAAAAACCACATGATCATCCTAATAGATGCAGAGAAAGCATTTGACAAAGTCCAACATCCACTCATGATCAAAACTCTTACCAAAGTGGGTATAGAGGGAATATAACTTAACTTAATCAAAGGCATTTATGACAAACCCACAGCAAATATAATACTAAATGGAGAAAAGCTGAAAGCCTTCCCACTAAAATCTAGAACAAGACAAGGATGCCCACTCTCACCACTGCTATTCAACATAGTATTGGGAGTCCTAGCCACAGCAATGAGACAAAGAAAAGAAATAAAAGGCATCCAAATAGGAAGAGAAGAGGTAAAACTCTCACTGTATGCAGATGATATGATACTATATATAGAAAACCCTAAGGACTCAACCCCAAAACTACTTGAACTGATCAACAAATTCAGCAAAGTAGCAGGGTATAAGATTAACATTCAGAAATCAGTCACATTTCTGTATACTAACAATGAAATATTAGAAAAGGAATACAAAAATACAATACCTTGTAAAACTGCACTGCAAAAAATCACCTGGGAATACACCTGACCAAGGAAGTAAAGGACTTATATGCTGAGAACTATAAAACATTAATCTAGGAAATTAAAGATGTAAAGAAATGGAAAGATATTCCATGTTCCTGCGTTGGAATAATTAATATTGTAAAAATAGCCATACTACCCATAGCAATCTACAGATTCAATGCCATCCCTATCAAATTACCCAGGACATTTTTCACAGAACTAGAACAAACAATCCAAACATTTCTATGGAACCACAAAAGACCCAGAACTGCCAAAGCAATGCTGAGGAACAAAAACCAAGCAGGAGGAATCTCTCTCCTAGACTTCAGGCAATACTACAAAGCCACAGTCATCAATATAGTGTGGTACTGGTACCAAAACAGACATACAGATGAATGCAACAGAATAGAGAATCCGGAAATAAACCCTGACACCTATGGTCAATTAATCTTTGACAAGGGAGGCAAGAACATAAAATGGGAAAAAGAAAGTCTATTCAGCAAGCATTGCTGGGAAACCTGGGCAGTTGCATGCAAAGCAATGAAACTAGAACACACCCTCACACCATGCACAAAAATAAACTCAAAATGGCTGAAAGACTTAAATATACGACAAGACACCATCAAACTCCTTGAAGAGAACATAAGCAAAACATTCTCTGACATCAACCTTATGAATGTTTTCTCAGGTCAGTCTCCCAAAGCAACAGAAATAAGAGCAAAAATAAACCCATGGGACCTCATCAAACGGAAAAGCTTTTGCACAGCAAAGGAAACCAAAAAGAAACCAAAAAGACAACTTACAGAATGGGACAAAATAGTTTCAAATGATGCAACGGACAAGGGCTTAATCTCTACACTACACAAGCAACTTATACAACTCAACAGCAAAAAAGCCCACGACCCAATTTAAAAATGGGCAAAAAATCTGACTAGACACTTCTCCAAGGAAGACGTACAGATGGCTAACAAGCACATGAAAAAATGCTCAACATCCCTGATTATTAGAGAAATGCAAATCAAAACTAACACAAGATACCACCTCACACCAGTCAGAATGGCCATCATTAATAAGTCCACAAATAACAAATGCTGGAGGGGATGTGGAGAAAAGGGAACCCTCCTGCATGGTTGGTGGGAATGTAAACTGGTACAACCACTATGGAGAACAGTATGGAGATACCTTAGAAATCTAAACATAGAACTACCATATGACCCAGCATTCCCATTCTTGGGCATAAATCTGGACAAAACTTTCCTTAAAAAGACACACAAACCTGCATGTTCACTGCAGCTCTATTCACAATAGCCAAGACATGGAAACAATCCAAATGTCCATTGACAGACGATTGGATTAGGAAGAAGTGGTATATAAACACAATGAAATACTACTCAGCCATAAAAAAATAACATAATGCCATTTGCAGCAACATGGATGGAACTAAAGACTCTCATACTAAGTGAAGTAAGTCAGAAAGACAAAGACAAATACCATATGATATCACTTAAATCTGGAATCTAATATAAGACACAAATGAACCTTTCCACAGAAAATAAAATCATGGACTTGGAAAACAGCCTTGTGGTTGCCAAGGGGTAGGGGGAGGGAGTGGGGTGGTTAGGGAGCTTGGGGTTAATAGATACAAACTATTGCCTTTGGAATGGATTAGCAATGAGATCCTGCTGTGTAGCACTGGGAACTATGTCTAGTCACTTATGATGGAAACAGAATGTGTACATGTATGTGTAACTGGGTCACCATGCTGTACAGTAGAAAAAAAAACTGTATTGGGGAAATAACTATTAAAAAATAATAACAAACAAAAAACAAAATAAAAGATCGATAAAACTAAGAGTTTTCTTTTGGAAAAAGTAAATAAAATTGATAAACTTTTAGTCAGACTTATCAAGAGAAAAGAGAGGACCCAAATCAATGAAATCAGAAATGAAAAGAATTATATAACACCACATATGTACAAAGGATCATAAGAGATTACTACAAACAGTTATAAATAAAAATAATGGACAACCTAGAAGAAATGGACAATCTCACTATACTGAATTTGGATGAAATAGAAAATACACACAGACCAATTGCCAGTAAAGAAACTGAATCTGTAAAAAGAAAATCTTTTAATAAACAAAAGTACAGGACCAGGCAGCTTCCAAGGTGAATTCTACCAAATATTTATTGAAGCATTAACACCTATCCTTCTCACACTATTCCAAAAAATGTGGAGGAAAGAACACTTCCAAGCTCATTATATGATGGCACCATCACCTTCGTCTGCATCACCAAAAGCAGACAAATATATCATGAAAAAAGAAAACTGCAAGGCCAATATCACTAATAAACATAGTGCAAAAATCGTCAAAAAATATTAGCAAAGTGAATCCAACAATACATTAAAAGGACCACACACCATGATCAAGTGGGATGCAAGAATGGTCCAATATTTGCAAATCAATCATTGTGCTACACCACACTAACAAATTAAAGAATAAAAATCACATGATCATCTCAACATATATGAAAAAAATTTTTGACAAAATTCAACATCCATTTATGATAAAAAAACACTTCCTGTGGTCAAAGAGAGAAGCTACCTCAACATAATAAAGGCCGCATATGATAAACTCATATGATAATGTCATATTCAACAATGAAAGGCTGAAAGCATTTCAGGAATAAAGGAAAGATTCCCACTCTTGCCACTTTTATTCAGTATAGTATTGGAACCTCTAGCCATAGCAATCAGACAATCAGGAAAAGGAATAAAAGGAATCCAAATTGGAAAGGAAGTAGTAAAACTGTCACTGTAGACAACATAATACTGTACATAGAAAATCCTAAAGGTGCCATCAGAAAACTACTAAGTTCATCAATAAATTCAGTAAAGTTGTAGGGTTCAGAATTAATATACAGAAATCTGTTCAGTTTCCATACACTAACAGCAAACTAGCAGAAAGAATCCACACTTATGTGGGCAATTAATCTATGACAAAGGAGTCAAGAATATACAATGGATAGAAGACAGCCTCTTCAATAGTGTTGGCAAGTCTGGAGAGCTACATGCAAAAGAATAAAACTGGACTACATGCTCATGCTATGTACAATAATTAATTCAAAATGGATTAAAGACTTCAACGTAAGACCTGAAACATAAACTTCTGGAAGAAAACATGGGAAGTATGCTCTTTGACACTGGTCTTCAATTCAGAGTATCTTTTTGAAAATGTCTCCTCAGATAAGTGAAACAAAAGCAAAAATAAACAAATGGGACTACATTAAACTAAAAAGCTTTTGCACAGTGAAGGAAACTATCAACAAAATGCAAAGGTCACCTACTGAATGGAAGAAGGTACGTGCTAATGGTATATCTGATAAGGGGTTAATATCCAAAATATACAAAGAACTCATACAATTCAACATCAGAAAAAACAATCTGATTTAAAAATGGGCAGAGGGGAGTTCCTGTTGCAGCACAGCGGAAACAAATCTGCCTAGTATCCATGAGGGTGCAGGCTTGATCCCCAGCCTCACTCAGTGGGTCGGGAATCTGGCATTGCAGTGAGCTGTGGTGTAGGTCACAGACGCAGCTCAGATCCCATGTTGCCGTGGCTGTGGTATAGGCTGGCATCTGCAGCTCCCATTTGATTCCTAGCCTGGAACTTCCACATGCCATGGGTGTGGCCCTAAAAAACCAAAAAAAAAAAAATGTGCAGAGGACCTGAATAGACATTTTTCTAAAGACCACATACAGATGGCCAACACAGGAAAAGAGGTTCAGCATCACTAATCACCAGAGAAATTAAAATCAAAAGCACAATGAGACATTTCACACCTGTCAGACAGACTATTAACAAAAAGACAACAAATAACAAGTGTTCATGAGGATGTGATGAAAAGGGAACCCTCATGCCCTGTGGGTGGGAATGTAAACTGGTACAGACACTAAGAAAAACAGTATGGCGATTCCTCCAAAAATTAAAAATAAATCTACCATATGATCCAGCAATTCCACTCCTGTGTACTTATCCAAAGAAAATAAAAACTAATTAGAAAAGACATATGCGGAGTTCCCATCATGGCTCAGTGGTTAACAAATCCGACTAGGAACTACGAGGTGTGGGTTTGATCCCTGGCCTTGCTCAGTGGGTTAAGAATCTGGCATTGCCATGAGCTGTGGTGTAGGTTGCAGATGTGGCTCAGATATGGCATTGCTGTGGCTCTGGTGTAGGCTGGCGGCTACAGCTCCAATTGGACCCCTAGCCTGGGAACCTGCATATGCAATGGGTGTGGCCGTAGAAAAAGACAAAAAAGAAAAAAAGGAAAAGACATATGCACCCCTATGTTCATTACGGCATTACTTACAATAGCTGAGACACAGAAGCAACCTAAGAGCCTATCAATAGAGGAATGACTAAAGAATATGTAGTGTGTGCATATATATAAAATGGAATACAACTCAGCCACAAGAATGAAATTTTCTCACTTATGACAACATGAATGGACCTAGAGGATATTATGCTAAGTGAAATAAGTCAGACAGACAAAGGCAAATACCATATGATTTCACTTATATGTGGAATCTAAAACATAAACCAATCAAACATAACAAAACAGAAGTAGAGTCATAGATACAGAGACAAAGAGGTGGTTGTCAGAGGGGATGGGGTTGGGGGTAGGAGGGAAACAGGTGTGGGAGTATAAGAGGTAAAACCTTCTAGCTGCAAAACAGATAGTCACAGAGATGAAATATACCATGGGGAATACAGTCAAATAATAGGTAATATCTTTGTATGGTGACAGATCATCACTAGACTTATGGTGGTGATCACTTTGAAATGTACAGAAATAGTAAATCACTATTTTGCATAATAGGAACTAATTTAGCATTCTAGGTCAATTATATTTTAGAAACAAACAAACTCATAGAAACAGAGATCAGATATGTGCTTATAAAAGGCAAGGGATGAGTCAAGGGGGAATTGGATGAACGTGGTAGAAAGGTACCAACTTCAGTTATAAATACTAGGGATATAATATACACCATGACAGTTAACACTGCTGTATGTTATAGACGAAAGTTATTGAGAGTAAATCCCAAGAGTTCTTATCACAAAGTAAATTCTAAGAGTTCTTATCTTTTTCTTTAATTCTGTATCTATATGATGATGGATGTCCACCAAACTTACTGTAGTAATCATTTCATGATGTATGTAAGTCAAATCATTATGTTGTACACCTTAAATTGACACTGTGCTGTGTGCCAGTGATATTTCAACAAAACCAGAAGAAAAAAATAATCACATTCATTTAACTATGCAATCTGTAAACCCAATAAATATTATGTAAAGCACTCTACAGATACCCTCAGATCATCAAAGCTCTTCCTAACCAAACCTCACATATTTCACAATAGAAAATTACAGCACATAAGGGCTTGACATTAGAAACAGTTTTTAAATTTTACAATGTATGCCTAATGAATAACTAGCAAAAAGGATCTATATTGACTTAAGGCTAAGGTATTTTCTACTGTTAGGTGTCTAGGTCCCAAATTGTGAGAAGTAGAAGGTCCTTCCGATAATTCCTCAAATCAACAGGACTTGGCCCAATACAACTGTTACACCAATCACATCCTAAAAATATTAATGAAAAACCAAAGTGGGTCATCAGTATCCAGGTAGATTTGGCTCCTCTCTTCTCCTGGCCTTAGTGGGGCTCTCCCCAGCCTTGTCCTTATCAAAGGCTATTTCAAGCTACAGTGTGACTTAGTAAAGAGCTAAGAGCCATGTGATTTAACAGTTTCCAAACCTTCTATTGTCTATGACAGGAGAAGGATAATTTATACCATATATTTGGTACATGGGAAAGGAGAAGACTGTTTATGTGCACTAGGAGAGAGAGATAAAAATATTTATTTTTAAAGAAGTATAAAAGATTAAAATATTAGTTCCTTGCTTTTAACTAGTGTTTTGTTTGGATGAAGGGTGACAGGAATGATATGATGGAAGATGGAAGGTAAAATTTCCTGTGAAAATGTACAATGATTAAGCATAATGCTGGATAATTAAGGTTGAAAAACTTTTTCCACTCTTGGAAACCTTAGATTTTTGTCTCAAAATTTTATTTTTCTAGATGAAATATGATTTATGTTACTTATTCCTTATTTTATGTAAATTTTTTGCTACTATGAAAGCAAGCCCCTATTATAGGATGATGGGGACAGTTATTAAATATTCTCAAAATTGCCACTTTTGATAGAGGATTAAACTTCAAAAAAATCACTACAGCATAAGAGTTCAATTCATTTGCAAGTAGTATGTAATCCGAGCTTTTCTTTGTAGTATAGAAATTATTTCCTTTTTGATTTTCTTTCTGAATGATCTATCAATGATTGAAAATGGCGTAATGAAGTTCCATACTATTACTACATGGGTGTCTATTTCTCCCCTCAGTTCTGTTAACATTTACTTTATATATTTAAGTGTCCTGATGTTTATTTCCTCTTGTTGAACTGATTTAAAAAAAATAATTATCTAGCAATGTTCCTTGTCTCTTGTAATAGGTTTTGACTGAAATTTTTTCCCACTCCTTTATTTTGTCTATGTGTGTCCTTAAAGTTGAAAGGGTTTTCTTGTAGGCACCATGTTGTTGGATCTTATTTTTTTCAATATCCACTGAACTACATTTAAAGTAATTATTTATAGATAAGGATTTACTACTGTCATTTTGCTTACTGTTTTCTGACCTTTTTGTAGTTTCTTTCTTCCTCTCTTGCTGTTTTCCTTTGTGACTTGATGATTTTCATTAGTGATATGCTTTGATTCTTTTCTCTTTACCTTGAGTATCTACAAGGGGTTTTTTCTTTGTGTTTACCATGGGGCTTACTTACATAAAACCTCTGAGAGTTTTAATGGTCTATTTTAAAGTGACAACTGCCTAACTTCAATGACATACAAAAAGTATGTGACACTTTTACTTTTCTCTACCCTCCATGTATTATGTTTTGATGTCACACTTTACATTTTTTTATACTGTGTATGTAGTAACAAATTCTTGTAGCTTTAGTTATTTTAAATTCTCTTATCTCTCAACTTCACACCAGGGTTAAAAGTGATTTACCTCCACTTTTACAGTATTGAGAGTATTCTGAATTTGATTATACATTGACCTTTACCAGTGCATTTTATATAGCTGACCTGTAACAATAAGGGGGTTAGGAAGCAACCTTGCATGTAGTCAAAAACCCACCTCTACATTTACAGTCAGTCCTCCACATTGACAGTTCTACAGATTCAACCAACTATGAATTGTTTAGTTGTGTATTACATATTTAGTGAAGAAAAATCTGTCTATAAGCAGACTCTCACAGACAGTTCAAACCCATGCTGTTCAAGGGTTGTGCTTTCCCAGTTTTTACACTGTTACTTAGCATCCTTTTGTTTTATCCTGAAGAAATCCCTTTAGTATTTCTTGCAATATTACTGGTAATGAATTCTCTCTGCTTTTGTTTGTCAGGTAATGTCTTTTTCCCTCCTTCATTTCTGGAGAACAACTTTGCCTGGTAGAGTACTCTTAGTTGGCAGTTTTTTCTTTCGATACTTGAATATATCATGCTACTTCCTCTAGGTCTGCAAGTTTCCTGCTAAGAAACTGATAGCCTTATTAGGGTTCCCTTGTATGTGAGCAGTTGCTTTTCTCTTGTTCTAAAAGTTTTCTCTTTGACTTTGACTTTTGATTTTTTGATTATATAATGTGTCTCAGGTAATACCTTTCGGAGACTTTCCATATTCCTCCCATGATTTAGGAAGTTTTCAGCCATTGTTTCTTTAAATATGATTTCTTGTCTTCTCCTCTTTCTTCTTCTAGATCTCCTATAATGCATATATTATTTCATTTGATGGCATCCCAAATGTCCTGTATGCTTCACATTTTTTCCTCTTGTTCCTTTAATTGGTTATTTTCCAATGATCTAGCTTTGAGTTTGCTGATTCATTATTCTGCCTGATCAAGTCTTCCACTGAAGCTCTCTACTAAGTTTTTCTTTTCAGTTCAGTCAATATATTCTGCAGCTCCAAGATTTCTTTTTTATTTAATTTTATTTAAGTACAGTTGATTTACAATGTTGTATTAATTTCTGCTGTACAGCAAAGTGATTCAGCCATAAACATACACATATCTGTTCCCACATAGATTATTACAGAACATTCAGTAGAGTTCCCTGTTCTATACAGCGGGTACCCATTGATTCCATATACAAAACTGTGCCTTTGCAAATGTCCAGGCTTTCTGTTTCTTCTTTTTTATGGTTTCTATTTCCTCATTTTGTCCATATATAATTTTCTTGATTTCATTTTGTCTACTTGTGTTTTCTTGGTTCTCATTGAGCTTCTTTAATATGATTATTTTGAATTCATTATCATGATTCATATAGATCTCCATTTCTTTGGGGTAAGTTACTAGACCTTTATTAGTTTCCTTTGGCAGTGACATGTTTGTTTGCTTAATTCTTTGTATTCTTTGTGTTGGTGTCTGTGCATTTGAAGGAGCAAACACCTCTTCCTGCTTTTAGTTTAGTTTAGTTTTTTTGTCTTTTGAGGGCCGCACCTGTGGTATATGGAAGTTTCCAGGCTAGGGGTCTAATTGGAGCTGTTGCTGCTGACCTACGCCAGAGCCACAGCAATGCTAGATCCAAGCTGCGTCTGTGACCTACACCACAGCTCACAACAACGCTGGATCCTTAACCCACTGAGCAAGGCCAGGGATCGAACTAGCAACCTCATGGTTCCTAGTCAAATTTGTTTCTGCTGCACCGTGATGGGAACTCCACCTCTTCCTGTTTTTAACCACTAGTTTTGCAAGGTAAAGACCTCCTATCAGGTCCATGCACTGACGATACTGACTCTGGGATTGCAGTTGAGTGGAGTTGGGGCTAGGTCATGTGTCTGCTGCTGGGTCTGCTATAACGTCCATGTTGGTGGGCTTATTACCAGGGCTTGGGTGGGTGTGGATTCTGCCTCCTAGTCTTGAGGTGGAAAGGGCTGCCTTCAAGACCTTGATTAGTAGGGCTGGAGCTGGGACAACAGTCCACTTCAGGGTCTGAAGTTGGGTGCAGAGGTGGTGGGCTTGTTATCAGGTATGTGTTTATGTAGCTCCTCCTGGGTCTCTGGCTGGGCAGGACTCGCTCTGGACTGCAGCTAAGTGGGACTGAATCTAGTCAGAGGGCTGCTTTAAGGTCTATGGTTAGGATTCAGGTCTATAGGGATGTAGATGTATAGATCTCCACTGGTGATTTGATTATATAATGTGTCTCAGGTAATACCTTTAGGGGCATGGATGGGTGTATCTCCTACAAGATCCCTAGGTGGACATGACTGCTCCCTGATTGAGGCTGGGTAGGACAGGAGCCTAATCATAAGGCTGCTTCAGGATCTGGGCCTGCTCCTGGTGGCATAGACAGATGTATCTTCCACTGTGTCCCTGGGCAGGCAGGACTGCTCCTGGACTATGACTGACAGAGGCTGGAGCTGGGTCACAGGCAGTTTCAGGGTCCACAGCAGAGACCAAGATCAGGAGGCCTGTCACTCAAGACATGAATGAGCATGGCTCTTTCTCAGTCCCTTGGCATGTGATGCTGATGGCAGGATCATGCCAAACAGGACTGGAGAGTCCACAGGGGCATGGCAGTGTTTCCAGGTCTGTCACCAGGACCAAGGTTGTTGGGTCTCCCACCTGGGTGTAGGCTTGTTTTTTCAAATCAACCCTTCTTGGTTTTGGGCTCTACTTGGATTTTACAACCTCCCATCTGGATCCCAAAGCTCCCACAAAGGCACTTTTAACTGTGGATGGTTGCCAAATTATTGTTGCTGTGTAAAGGGACCACCTTCTAGATGGGACATCCTATGATGGGACACCTCCTATCCACTACCTTGCTTATATCATTGCCTGTGCTGTTTCTACAGTGGATGAGACATTTTCAAATGTAAAAAACATTTTGTTTTTTAGTTTGATGAAGTAAAGTAAGGTATTTAACACAAACTCTGTGAAGCTTTGAGAAGCAGTAATTAACTTTTATATTGGTATTCAACATGCTTTTTAATCAAATATGTATAAAAGCTTAATTTTTCCCTAAGAGTCAGAAATAAAATGGAAATCAAGCACTTCTATATGAGTAACCTTAATCAGGTTAGTATGGATCTTTTCTGGTGCAGACAAGAATCTATCCCAGGTTTCAACTACATGAAGTTAAATACAATGCTAATAAAACCCAATTCAGGTCTAAAGGAATCCATGAAGGAGATCACAGCTGGATAAAACCAAATTCAAAATGCTGCCTTTGAGTTATCTCCTCAGTTCATGGGTACACCCATCTTCTTTGGTCTGGATCTCTAGAGAGTCATTGCTAAAGATAACCAAAATTTGAGAATAGCAAAGAAAAATACTACCATCATTCCAACTTTTAAAATAAAAACTATATGATTACTTGAGTATTTTCACTGTATTACGACTCTCTTGTGTTTGTACTATGTATCTTTCACTCTTTTCTCTCAATATACATTTCAATCAATTGATGCCATTCTTAGCATTTTCTCCTTGAGTTTCTAGCATAATTTTGGACAACCAGAAGGTAAAGTATAATAGTTATAGCCTGAAAAAAGCCAACTAAATAGGAAAAATGGCATGGCTCTCTGGTTTGACTCACCTCCCCACGCAGTGGTGCCTCCAGAAGGTGGTGGTGGTGCTGGTGCCGCGGCTGCTGCTGCCCCTCCGGAGAAGTCTGGCTGAAGGTCCAGGAGATCACTAGATGGTTTAGAAGTGCTGAAAGGAAAATATTTTAAAATCAGATTCAAAAATTTTATAAGGTAAAGACTTGGACAGAAAACTTCACAGATTTTGGATATTTTAAATCCAATAATATTTTGGAAAGTACAGCAGTATAGCATATGTTCTTCCATACCAAGAGTTGGCAAGCTACTTTGGTAAAGGGCCATATGCTAAGTATTTTTGGTTTGCAGGCTAGACAGTCTCTCTCACTACTCGACTCTGCCAGTACAGCATGAAATAAGTCATAGACAATATGGAACAAATGAGCATGACTTTGTTCCAATAAAAATTTATTTACGAAAACAGACAGTGGGCTAGATTTGATCTATGGTCCATAAGTTTGCCAAATCTTGCTCTGTATATAACAAAGTTAAAACCATGCTTCAAGATATGGGTCACTCAACAAAAATTTTAGAGCAGAGATTAAAAGCTAAAATCTAAATGCCTCAAACTAAGGGATAATTTTAAACATGTTTAATATTACCCCATATCCACTGGGTTGCACTTGAAATGCTGCTCATGAGGACTGTGACAAAAGGAAATGTATTCCAAATATTAAAGGTATGAAGCTTATTGGTAATTTTTTCCTTATCTCTATTTTTTAAAGTTTTTTTTTTGTATTTTTTGTAATATGGTAAATAGTTCTTGTCTTGAGACGAAGATTTTATTTATAAACCAAGAAATAATAAAATGAAGAATCACTTTTGTACTTATTTTCCAAGTTAAACTATAACACATCGTTTGCCTATACAGGGCCTCGTATAAAAATAATTCCCTATTTTTTACTCATTCAGTTTGGGTTGTGCTTTTCAAAGCTCCACCACTTGCAGATGTTCCATGGAGCAGCCTAGAACTTTACTATTCAAAGCATGGTCTACAAACTAGCAGCATCCTGGAATCTTGTTAGAAATGCAAAATCCAAGGCCTACCCCATTTCTCCTGTATCAGAATCTTCATTTTAACATGATCCCAGGTGTTTCACTGTACATTCAGGTTTATGGAACACTGGTCTAAAGGCTGCCAGACCAGGTATCAAGCCACCCCACGTTCCCTACCCCTTTTCATAAACAGTAGCTCTGTCTTTATCTTTTTTACACATTGGTTTTCCAAGTAATATTTCTTTTTCCATTTTTAGATAACACTCGTATCTTGTGGAAGTTCCCGGGACTGGGACTGAACCCATGCCACAGCAGCAATGATGCTGGATCCTTTATCTGCTGAGCCACCAGGGAACTCCAAGTAATATTCTTCTGAAAAAGGGATTTTGCTGCTTTAAAAATAAGTTTCAGACTCCTGAAACTTGCCTGGTTCTGAGGTCTAATTTCATAAATACAACTGCTCTAAGAGCCAGAATAGGGACACATATTTATTATTAAGACCTGAATCAAAGCTTTTTTTAAAGAAGCAATTTATCTTAGTATAGAGGCAGAAAGGACTTGGTTTTCCCAAGCCTGTGATTATATTATGCAGAATCAAGCAAGTAGAAGGTAATGTACATACTTAACACAGGTACATTATGTGGATATATTGCTCAGGTCAAAATTCAAGTCTCCAAATACAGGAAATTCATAATCAGAGTCAGAGATACTACAAAATGGGATGAGAATCCGCTCAAGGCTAACCATCCAAAGAGTTGACCTAAAATTATTATCTGAGGAAACCTTTATGAGTTCAGGCTTCATTTTAGGCAGCCTGAAAACTTGACGGAATTACAGTCAAGCCCACCTTTCTCACTAGTGTTCTGAACTTCAGGCACTATCAAAACAATGAGGAACATCCCGATGGTTTCTTCCTACCATCAGAGTTTGAGTTCCTCATTTGCACCACCTAAATGGCCTACAACTGCAAGCATTTCACTTCATTTCATAGCACTTTAAGACACCCTTTAAATTTCACACAAGAAGAAACTAGTTTTAGAAAATATTTTCCATAATATCTGATTCTGTGGTGTGTGCATCATTTTCCCACATCCTTTTCCCAATGTGTGAGCAACAAGGTGATTTCTACAGCTCAGGTCTTTCTTCTGCTTTGAGAGGTACAAGCCTAAATAAACATACCAGGTGTAGAAAAACTTACTTTGTGTACCTAAAAATAATGCAAAATGTCACATTTTTACTAGGATTACATTTCATTTTGTGAAATCATTTGGGTTCAATACATAAAACGAAACCTAATCAAAATATTAATATGTTGTACTGCATTTTCATGAACTAACCTGACTGGGACAGCTGCAGATGCAGTTGCAAACAAATCAACCGGTGGGGATGTGTCAACAGTTTTAGCTGGTGTAGAATTAGGCGATGTAACAGTTGTGGCTGGAGAAGACTGAAAGGGAAGATGCACAGCACACTCTGGTCAAATTTGAGTCTACAGGACACAGGGCAACAGGGAATTCACAGTGCAGACCCACGCTGTTACCAGAAATTTTTAGGTAACTCCTCATGGGAGAAAAAAAAAAAACTCAAGAAAATTTGAAACTGAGGATTGTGATAAATAAGCAATATTGGATCAAACATGTTTCAAATTTTTAAAGTTACATGTAATTTATATAAAATTATGAAAAAACTATTTGGCCTAACACTGCAGTGACTTGTATGCATGTATTTAAAATCAAAGTCCAACAATAAATTAGGAGGTTCAGATTAAGAGATACACATTACTATATATAAAATAAACAAGTTCCTACTGTACAGCACAGAGAACTGTATTCACTATCTTATAATAACCCATAATGGAAAATAATCTGGAAAAGAATATATACATATGAAAAAATATGTATGAATCACTCTGCTGTACACCAGAAACTACCATATTATAAATCAACTATATTTCAATTTAAAAAATAAAATAAAATTAAAGCCAAATATATTTTCTAAACAACAACAACAAAAAATTAGTGAGAAAGGTCTTGCTAGCTGCCAAAAATGAAAAAAAAATTATCTGGGAGTTCCCTCTGTGGCTTGGTGGAAACAAATATGACTAGTGTGCATGAACATGTGGGTTTGACCCCTGGCCTTGCCCAGTGGATCAGGGAACCAGTGTTGCCATGAACTGTGGTGTAGACTGCAGACACAGCTTGGATCCCATGTTGCTATGGCTGTGACTGTGACCAGCAACTGTAGCTCTGCTTCGACCCCTAGCCTGGGAACTTCCATATGCCATGGGTGCAGCCCTAAAAAGCAAAATAAATAAATAAAATCAATTGTAATGATTGCTATAAAACCAAGGCCATTATTTTCTTTTCCACATCCTAAAGACATTTCCTGTAGTCTTCTCAGGTGCCTTTAAAATCTACAGATCTAACTTAGGAAATAGTTTATATATGGAAGAGAATAATTCCCAAAGAAGATTCAAGTCACTGACAGCTTGAGGATAGCCTATCACTATTGTGAAATAGATAAAACTAAAAAAGTGAAATAAAACCTACATTTACTGTCTAGGCTGGTTTAAGAAGAGGACTTAACAGTCAGCTAATCTATATTTTTAAAAGTTTGATTAGTAAATATCCTAATTATTTTTTAAATTTAAATTTCTTATTATAACATTATTAAAGTAGAAAAAGACAATTGTAGTAGTTGTCACACATCACTGGAATTTATAGATCAAGTCCAGAAAAGTTAGTCCATAACATCTTGAGATTAAGAGTCAGAGCTCACAGTGACTTTTTTGGCATGAGAATATATAACAACAGTTTTTTTTAATAAGTGAAGCAGTTGAAACAAATTCTTTCAGATAAAAGGAATGGGTCAAAGTTGAATTTAGTAATTCCATCAAGTGGGGAGATTAGAACTCTACTAGGTCCTACGTTAGATGCCAATACAAGGCTCTTCTCTAGCACAGAAGGTGTATTCAAGAATAGAAAGCAAAGAAGGCTTTGTTGATAAGCAATTTTTGGTAGTCCAGGGAAATAGCTAGCCTAAAGTTCAGTGACTTGGTAGGAATTTCCAATATCCTCAGATCTATTTCATGGTAACACCAAGAGAATGGATTTTTCATGCAGTGCATGATAGAGATGGATCATTTTTTAAATTCTGTAGGTGACACAAAGAAAATGCCTAGTGGGTATTTAGAGTCCAAGTGACCTAAACAGAAATATTTCCTTGAGGTCTAGGTGGACTCCCAGGCTCAGACAGAAAGACACTAGAATAGGAAGCAAGCAACTCTCAAGTAACTACCCTAATTTTATTTTCTTTTGTTTGGTATATTTAATTTGCCATGTATTCATGAAAGAAAGATTAATGAAACATCTCAAACTAGTCCCAATACTTAGTTCTGTAAGTGGAAATAAGACGTAACGGCAAGTGAAATGCCTAAAGACCAAGACCAAACAATCACAACTAATAGCTGAACGACCATCAACAAAATAGACTGGAAGCTACCAAAAAGGTTATCCTGCTCCCAAGGACAAAGAAGAGGCCACAAGACAGTAGGAGGGGTGTTTTCACAATATAAGGAATCCTATATCTGCCATGCAAATGACTCACAGATTGGAAAATAACAATATCTCAGAGGCTCTCCGATAGGAGTGAGCATTTTGAACACCATGTCAGGTTTGCCAGCCTTGGGGTCTGGCACTGGGAGGAGGAGCTCCACAACATTTGGTGCTGAAGACTAGCAGGGCTTGAGCACACAATTTCCACAAGTTGGGGGAAAGAGAGACTCTGCTCTTGGAGTGTGCACACAAGGTTTCCTGTGCAAAGGGTCCCAGGGCAAATCAGGGACCCCATGAGAATCTAGGCCAGTCTTACTTGTGGGTTTTGGAGGGTCTCCTGGGAAAGCAGGGGTGCCGTGGCTCACTGTAGAGGCAAGACACTGGAGGTAGAGGTCCCAGGAAATAATCATCTGTGTGAGCTCTCCTGGAGGCCATTATTTTGGAAAAATCTGGCCTCACTCACTAGTGCAGAGAAGCCCCAGGCCAAATAACAAACAGGGTGGGAACACAGACTCACTCATCAGCAGCCAGGCTGCTTAAAGTCCACCCAGGCACACAGCTGCCTCTAATCACATCCAGTGACACAGTCTCACCCACCAGAGGGACAAGACTCAGCTTCACCCACCAGTGAGCCGACACCAGTCCCTCACATCAGGAAGCCTGCCACAAGCCCCTGTACCAACTTCATCCACAAGGGGACAGACACCAGAAGCAAGAGAGGTTACAACCCTACAGTCTGCAGAAAGGAGACCACAAATGCAGAGAGCTAGACAAAATGAAAAGGCAAGAAACACTCTCCAGATGAAGGAACAAGACAAAATCCCAGAAAAACAGCTAAGTAAAGTGGAAATAAGAAACATACCTGAAAAAGACTTTAGAGTTATGATCATAAGGATGATCCAAGATCTCAGAAAAAAAACAAGACAAAACAAAACTGGAGGCAAAGATCAAGAAATCACAAAAAGTATTTAACAAAGAAATAGAATATTTAAAGAACAAGTAGAGCTAAACAATGCAATAACTGAAATGAAAAATTCACTAGAAGGAATCAACAGCAGAATACAGGGTGCAGAAGAACAGATAAGTGAGATGGAAGACAGATGTGGAAATCACTGACCTGGAAAAGAATAAAGAAAAAAGAATGAAAAGAAATGAGGACAGTCTAAGAGAACTCTGGGACAACATTAAATACACCAATTTGCATTATTGGGGTGCCAGAAGGAGAAGAAAGAAAGGGCTGGAGAAAATATTTGAAGAGATAATAGCTGAAAACTTCTCTAACATGTGAAAGGAATCATTCACTCAAGTTCAGGAAGCACAGGGTGTCCCATACAGAATACACTCAAGCAGGAACACCCTGAGACTGACCAAAAATTAAAGACAAATTGATCAAAATTAATTTAACTGACCAAAATTAAAGACAAAAAGAAAATACTGAAAGCAACTAAGGAAAAGCAACAAGCAACATCCAAAGGAAACCCAACAAGGTTATCAGATGATTTTTCAGCAGTAACTCTGCAGACTAGAGTGGAGTAGCACACTATACTTCAAGTGGTGAAAGGAAAAAACCTAAAAGCAAGAATACTCTACCCAGCAGGCTCTCATTCAGATTTGATGGAGAAATCAAAAGCTTTAAAGACTAGCAAAAGCTAAGAGAATTTAGCACCACAAAACCAGCTTTAAACAAATGCTAAAGGCACTTCTCTAAGTGGAAGAGAAAAGGCCACAACTACAAACAAGAAAATTATAAATGAGAAGGCTCACTGGTAAATGCAAACATAGTAATGGTAGGAAATCATCCTCACACAGATATGATATCAAAATCAGCAATCATGAGAAGGAGAGTACAAATGCAGGATATTGGAAACACATTTGAAATTAAGACACCAGCAACTTAAAACATGAAATTAAGAGACCCAAAACTTAAAACAATCTTGTGTATGTATGTATGTGTGTGTATATATATGTAAGATTCCTATATCAAAACTTCATGGTAACCACAAATCAAAAATATACAACACACACCCAAATAAGAAAAAGCAGTCCAAATACAATGCTAAAAATAGTCATCAAACCATAAGAGAGGAGAACAAAAAAGGAAGAGAAGAAAAAAGACCAACAAAACCAAACCAAAACAATTAACAAAATGGCAATAAGAACATAACATATCAATAATTACCTTAAATGTAAATGGACTAAATGCTCCAACCAAAAACACAGATGGGATGAATGGATACAAAAACAATACCCATATATATGCTGCCCTCAAGAGACCCACTTCAGTTCTAGGGACACATATAAACTGAATGGAAGAAGATATTCCATGGAAATAGAAATCAAAAGAAAGTTGCAGTAGCAATAATCATATCAGACAAAATAGACTTTACATAATGATCAAAGGATTAATACAAGAAGATATAACAATTATAAATATATATGCACCCAACATAGGAGTAACTCAATATATAAGGCAACTGCTAACAGCCATAAAATGAGAAATTGACAAACACACAAAAAAAGTGGAGGACTTATACCCCACTTACATCAACAAACAGATCTTCCAGACAGAAAATCAGTAAGGAAACTCGGGCCTTAAATCATGCATTCGTCCAGATGACTTGATATTTAGAGAACATTCCACTCCAAAGCAGCAGAATATGCATTCTCCTCAGGTGCACATGGAGCACTCTCCAAGACAGATCACACTCTGGGTCACAAACCAAGCCTCAGTAAGTTTAAGAAAATTGAAATCAAATCAAGTATCTTTTCCAATAACAATGCAATAAGACTAGAAATCAACTACAAGAAAAAAAATCACAAAAAACACAAACACGTGGGGACTAACAACATTCTATTAAACCAGTGGATCACTGAAGAAATCAAATAGGAAATCAAAAATATCTAGAGAAAAATGAAATGGAAACATAGTGTTCCAAAATCTATGGAATGCAGCAAAAGCAGTTCTAAGAGGGAAGTTTACAGCAATACAAGCTTACCTCAGGAAACAAGAAAAATCTCAAATAAACAACCTAACCTTACACCTAAAACAACTAGAAAAAGAAGAAAAAAGAAAAACCAAAACTCAAAGTTAGCAGAAGGATAGAAATCATAAATATCAGATGAAAAATAAGTGAGAGATGAAGAAAACAACAGAAAAGATCAACAAAACTGAATGCTGGTTCTTTGAAAAAATTAATAAAAATTGATAAACCCTAAGCGAGACTCATCAAGAAAAAAGGGAGAGGGCTCAAATCCATAAAGTTAGAAATGAAAAAAGAAGCTACAATGGACTTCACGAAATACAAAGGATCATAAGAGGCTACTACAAGTGGCTATATACCAATAAAATGAAAACCTAGTAGAAATGGACAAATTCTTAGAAAAGTACAATCTTCCAAGACTAAACCAGAAAGAAATAGAAAATATGAATGGACCAGTCACAAGCATTGAAATCGAAAATGTAATTAAAAAGCTTCCAAAAAACAGAAGTCTAGGACTGGATGGCTTCATAGGCAAATACTATCAAACATTTAGAGAAGAGTTAATGTATATTTTCTTAGTCTCTTTCAAAATGTTGCAGAGGAAGGTACATTCCCAAACTCATTCTATGAGACCATCATCACCCTTATCCCAAAATAAAAGATCCCAAAAACATTATACCAATATCACTGATGAATATAGATGCAAAAATCCTCAATAAAATGCTACTAGCAAATTGAATCCAACATATTAAAAGGATCATACACCATGATCTAATTGGGGGGAATACAGGATTTTTCTATATCCTCAAATCAATCAGTGTGATACACCACATTAACAAATTGAATAAAAACTATATGGTCATCTCAGTAGATGCAGAAAAAGCTTTTGACAAAATCCAACACCTATTTATGATAAAATACTCCAGAAAGGGGGAACAGTGGGAACCTGCCTCAACATAATAAAAACCACATCAGCTAACATCATTCTCAATGGTGAAAAGCTGAAAGAATTTCTGCTTAGATCAGGAAGAAGAGAAGGATGTCCACTCTTGCCACTTTTATTCAAATAGTTTTGGAATTTCTAGCCATGGCAATCAAAGAAGAAGAAATAAAGGAATTAAAATTGGAAAAGAAGTAAAACTGTTGCTGTTTGCAGATGACATGATTTATACATAAAAAATCCTTCCATATGGTCAAAAAAAAGTGGCAGAAGATCTAAACAGACATTCCTCCAAAGAAGATATACAGATGGCAAAAAACACATGAAAAGATGCTCAACATCATTAATTATTTGAGAAATGTCAATCAAAACTCTGATGAGATATCTCCTTATACCAGTCAGAAAATGGCCATCATCAAAAAAGGCTACAAACAATAAATGCTCCAGAGGGTGAAGAAAGAAAGAAAGAAAACCCTTCCACACTGTTGGTGGGAATGTAAATTGCTACAACCATTATGGAAAATACTATGGAGGCTCCTCAAGAAACTAAAAATAGAGCTACCATGTGATCCAGCAATCTAACTCATGGGCATATATCTGGAGAAAATCATAATTCAAAAAGATACATGCACCCTAATGTTTATAACAGCACTAATTAAAATAGCCAAGACATGGAAGCAACCTAAATGTCTGCTGACAGAGGAATGGATAAAGAAGATGGGGTATATATACATATACAATAGAATATTACTCAGCCATAAAAAAGAATGGACCTAGAGATTATCATACTAAGTGAACTAAGTCAGACAGAGAAAGACAAACTCATACTGGATATCGTTTATATGTGGAATCTAAAAATGGATACAAATGAACTTATTTGCAGAGCAGAAACAGACTCACAGACTTTGAAAACAAACTATGGTTACCAAATGGGAGAGGTGAGAGGAGGGGCGGTTTGGGGGCTTGGGAGTGGCACAGTGTGGAATATAGCATATGGTATAACTGGACAACAGGGAACTACTATATAGCATAGGGAACTCTACCCAATATTCTGTGATAATCGATATGGGAAAAGAATCTGAAAAAGAAGGATATGTGTATATTTATAACTGAATCACTTCATTGTATAGCAGAAATTATCACAACATTGTAAATCAATTATATTTTACTAAAACTTTTTTAAAAAAGAAAAGACTAACAAAAATTAATTTACATGCTATCCACTGTGAACTTTGACATCTCTGAAAGAAATTAGTGGGTTTTTTAAAAAAGCCAACATGTGCAGAGAAGCTTAGGAAGCGATGTCTATTAAACACCCAGGAGAACTTAATGACAGTAGTGAATCTACCAACATAAATGCAGAAATGAAGGTCTTCCAAGGCTCATTAAAAACTGCCTTATAACAATAAGCTCTGAAGAAATGAGAGAGGTAAGGGAACAGAACCAAAATAATCCGGTTATTACCAGCAGAAAAAGTCAAATTTTGATTTGGCCAAAATGTAGAAACAGACCATCCCAAAGGATGCCATAATTTCACCACACTCTACCCAACCATCATACGTTGGCATTTTTCCACAGACGTAATGACTTTAAAATCAGCTTTGTATCAGAAACACCAGGGAGCTTTGATTGTTTGTTTGTTTATGTGATTGTTCAAGCTTCCTGAGGGACTCGTAGGCAGCCAGCCAGATATTGGCACATTTCAGGGTGTCTGGGTACCCTGAGCAGTCATAATGCTATCCTTCACATCTATAATAACAGCAATCTGGCTAAGTGGAAAGAGCATGTTTATTACATTTTTGCCTGAAAAATACAATGGCAAATGTGGACTACTGACCTATAGAAGTAAATACTCTTGTCACTGACAACCCTAATCCTGTCCTTCAAGATGTTAAAGGGAGAGGGGGGTGAAGGAGCTTTGAGTTATTTCAGTAGACTGTCTAAAAGGCATGCTTTTGAGGTTACCCATGGACAAATGGTTTCTCTATCAAAATATGTACAATGTTATATGTCTTATTTATCTCACGGGGCTATGATTCAGAGTACTGGAAGTGCTTTGTAACCAGGAAAATGTTACACTGATACATTTGTTTTCAGCTGTAACATAACTGCATGAAACTATCTCCTACTGAAAAAATTTTAATCCAGATGAGGTTTAAGTAGACAATGTTGTATTACCCCAGTAGACTGAGAAATTAATAGAAAAGAGAATACATAAAAACTTACCTTACCTTTCCTCAAAAAACTAAAAATAAAATTACCATATGATTCAGCAGTTTCACTTCTGGGTCCATACCCCAAAGAACTGCAGACAGGGACTTGAACAGGTATTTGTACACCGTGTTCACAGCATTATTATTTACAATAGCCAAAAGGTATAAATGACCTAAGTGACCATTGATGGATGAACAACATGTAGTATGTACATAGAAAGGAATATTATTCAGACTTAAAAAGAAATTTCTGACATAGGCTACAACATGGATGAACCTTGAAGGTACTATGCTGAGTAAAATAAGCCAGTCACAAAAAGATAGATACTGACTGATTCCATCTATATTTGAGGCACCTAGAGTAGTTAAATTCATTGAGACAGAAGTAGAATGGTAGTTGTCAAGAGCTACAGTGGTGGTGGAGGAGTGGTGGTGGTGGTAGTGGGGGATGGAGAGTTAATGTTTAAAGCATAGAGTTTCAGTTTGGCAAGATTTAAAAGTTCTCCAAGTGGATGCTACCAATGGTTGGCCAACAATGAATGCACTTAATGCCACCAAACTGTACCATCAAAAGTTGTTAAAATGGTCAAAACAAAACCAAAAAATAAACTTACCTTACTTAGTGGAGAGGGAGCACCAGATCTAAAAGGCAACCAAAAAAATTAAACCTGAATATACATGAATACATTTGTAAAAGCATTTAAATTTGATGTTTGATCAAATATTAACTTGTTTACACACAGACTTTTTAAGTAATGGGTAAACTATTTTTAAAAATAATTTTTACTCAATTATGACATCTGCTTCTCATATTTTCCATCCACTTAATTTCTAATACTAAAAATTTTTGAAATAAAAATCTAGCTTCACCATTCTTTGACCTTTACTGCCTATGTCCACCAAAAATAAACTGTTCAAATTGGAATTTTTAAAAATTTTCCAAGACTTGGGAAAAATAATGCTTTATAGAATTAAAAACATACCCTCTGGCTTATTATATTAAAAAAGTTAGAAAACTCATTAAAGTACATTGGGATTCATTTAATCATAACTGTGATGCATAAAAAGAACACTGGAATAAAAAAGATCCCTTACAGGCCCCATGCCTGGAATGTGTCTCAGCTTCTATATGCATACCCCTAGAGTTTCTCTGTCTTTTTTCATGCTGTAATGAAAACTGTCTACAAAAATATTCCCATTATCCCATTAGAATGTGGGAGCTTGTAAAAGAACAGTAACTTCAATGACTGTTTCCAAAGGAGTGAGGGAAAATCAGGAAGGAACACTTTTTTAAAAAGTTAAATTATTATAGATTATTATATATAATTTCTAGCAAAATGCTTCAGAAACAACTGCCTAAACAGCTTAGATTTTACTAACCTGAGTTGGTGGAAGACACATTAATAATAAAACAAAATGAAGAGCAAAATACATAAGAAGCCTATCATCCAGGATCCAATAAGATGGCACGGATGACTTTCTACTTATCAACACAGAACATATCACATGTGGCAGTAGTAAAATAAAATTAGCAGAGATTTAGCAAATGGAGTTTATACCGTATCATGAATTTGTTTTAGTGGATGGAGCAGAAGAAATTTAACCACATTATATGCCAGATTAATACCCCTTATGTTCAACTTCATTTGCAAACACACGCCTGCCATATCCTGTTTAAGTTTAGTTTTTACTTAAAATAGCCATGAAAGCAAGGGCTCACAGAGACTTCTGTTATATAATGAAGATAAGAGCCGAAGAGTAAACTACATTAGGTTACATGTAGTTAGGCTGTTATTGTCAGAGGAACATATCTATGAAGAAAAGGATATGTGTTTGTCTATATTGCTCATCAAGGGTCTACCAAAATAATTTGGAATCAGTATTTTCTGTATCTCAGAAACCTGAAGCCTAAAAGTCTAGTACTAAGGTTGAAAATTCCCTAATGAGTTTTTGGTTAATAATTTCTCCGCTCCTACCATTCTCCCCCTCTATCTATGTGGAAAAGGAGGTTAAGACCAAATAAAAATCCAAGAAAGTAATAGCCTTAACTCTGCAAATAAAACATAGAAGCCATCTAACATGGCCACTTTCTAAGAATAAATGAACTGGAATTCATGTGTTTCTTAAGCAATTTTCTTGAGCCAGTTCTTAGTGGTACTGACACAAAGAGAAATATTAATACAAAAAAGATAATTGAGGATGAACAAGAGCTTTTTGAACTATAGTTTCAAACTTATACATAAAAATTCTAACATATTCTATACTCTAAAGTAAAATAAAGATATAGTAAAAATGATAGACTTTCTTTATCTGCTATTAAAGAATACCATGCTCAAACCAAAGTATAAAATACCATAACTGGCACAAGAATCAGTTTGCCAAGCTCTTGCTAATACTAAGTGACACTATAGTTATACCAAGGATTAAGCAAAAAAAAAAAAAAAATCCCTCATTATTTCTCTTCCACTAACATCCCACTTACTGCTCTGTATCTTATTTGTCTGCCTGCTCCACTAAATGCTAAATTCTTTGAAGGAAAGGAACCTACCTCGTTTTATATCAGATAACCATATTAACCAAAATATATTAACCAAACATCTTCAGGATTATTTTATATACAACTAACATGTCAGGATGTGTGGCCTCTGTTTACATGGACCAGCGCCAGGATTTCATTAAAACGGTAGAGCCAGAGGTGCTCCCAATTGGGGACATCACTTTACAAAGCATCGTTCATCACTGATTAAAATCTAAGGGCTGTGAGGCTCAGAGAAGTAAATATCTTGCCAAAGTCCCAGCATTTTTTAATAGTAGATTTCTGGCCCCAGTCTAAGTCTGTCTGATCCCAGAGCCTGTGCACGTTTCATGCTCCAATCTGTTCTACTGGAAACATGGGGTGGGGGTAGCACATCGGTTCCTCTCTGACACAACACACAAATTGCTTCTTTATACCTGTACCTCAGTGGATTTTCTACCCTACCATTGGCTCTCTATAAAAGATAATGCTACGATCTTTTATACATACATAATGACATTAATTAAAGACCTACATTTATTTTAATAACTTCAGCTAGAGACCCCAGTAAAACTGTGTTGGGAAAAATAAAGCATAGATGTAATTTTAGAAGAGAATGAACGACCCATAGTAATCTACCCTCAATTCTATCAAATGTTACGGACAAATCCATGGGTTTTTATGATGAACACAGAAAATGCCAAGGTTAATTTCCAACATGTAAGTAAGCTATCAAAAGAGGAAATTATATTTCTTATTCACAACATTGATCCCTACACAGTTTTGGTCATAAATATTAGCCAGAAAAACAAACCAAACACAGAGGTGAAAAACCTATCTACATCTTCCAGATAATTTTAATTGCAATAAACTTATCTTGAGTCCTCTGTACTGTCAACACTTACTAAACCCACATATAAAATCAATTTCTCTCTTTTGATCTGTGGAATTGTAGAAACAGACAATATACAAAAGTATATCATACAGTATTGCATTACATTTCAAAACTGAGTATCAGTAGATATAAAGCCTACAATATAAAAACGCCTACAATTTTTTTTTAGTAGACATTTGAAAATGTCTTCATTTTATGCATTTACTTGACTTAGAGGTTAGGGTAGTTTTGCACTGTTACTAGAAGACAAAGAAAACAATAAACCATTTTAAGTGATTCCTTTTCTTTACAACATTGTCTTTAGGCACTTCTGGATGAGCCATAGGGATATCTTTTGTTTACTAAACAAATGAAAAAGTCTTTGATTTTTAAAATCTAAGAAGAAAAATATGTGTATAAACCTAGGAGAGATTGTTAGTCTTCATTTAAGAAGACTAAAATAAAGTAAAACCATTTATGCTGGTCACCTTGGGAGACAAATCCTTAAAAAGCATAATGAAAAAACACAGGTGTGTGAAATGGACAGAAATCAATTCCAAATGTTCGAAATATCAAATGTGGGATCTTAAAGAGTGTTTTTTGCATTTTTAGTAATAAGCAAATGCAAAAAAGTCACTCAGTATAGTACTCACCCTTCACTTTAAGTTCCCAGGTAAGCACAAACATACAAAGAAGAAAATAGTTAACTATTATAGTTCATTTATTTAAAAAATAGGGACTAAACAAAAGACAAGTTCATATGTGGTCTCAGCCAATTCAGAAAAGAAATCTGATGAGCATACAATGATTCCAAAGGAGAGAGGAAAGTTATGCTCAGCAAAAGGTAATTCAAAACAGAAAATCATGTTTTTACTTCAATACTCTTAGAAATATACTAAGTATCCATAGCTAAATAGACCAAAAATAGTTTGTAGCAGCCACAAGGGGGGGGATTTAGATTTGAAGTTAGGGTTAATGACATGTGCTAGAGAAGGCAGCTTCTCGCATGACTACAGCCCTGGTAGATTTAAGGGGGGAAAGGGTGGGCAGGGGAGGCAGTGGGGGTGGGGTGGGGTGGTGGGGTGTGGAGGAGGTGGGGTAGGGTGGGAACCTGAGAAGGTAAGAAGGCAGAGAAATCCTCATTGCCCAAGGGAGAGGCTCTAACTTTGGGGATAAGCGTATTTCCTTAGTTAAAAGGACCCTTCTGCCACAAGAGCAGGGACATTTCTCAGGCTTCCTGCCTCCTTCGGCTTAAATCCTGGGCAATTCATTTGGCTTCCCTGACACCCTAATATGGGGTTGAGGGGGACAGCAATTACTGGAAATGAGCACCTTCTTTTGTGACTTAATATACTCTGTCTCTTCAGTTGACATCCATCTGCCCACAAAAGTCTGATTGTCCATGTCCACTCTGAAGCAGGGACAGTCCTTGGGCTATGGTACAGCACTGACAGAGCCCCTGAGAGGTCTTGCCATCCTTCATACTAAATAGCTTGGCCATCACTGCCTGAGAGAGTCCTACACAGCTGTTTATAACCGAAAATTTAAGACGTGTGATAATTATTACACTAAGTTGGAAAAGATGACAGAAATAATCCTTATATAATGAAACAACAAGCAAAAAAGTGACATCAAGACACGAGTCTAGATTCTGGGAGAATGCTCAGAGGTGAAAAAGCATCCTAATAGCTGTATCACAGGTAATGTCCACCATCAATCTACAGCCCTGCAATGAGCAGTTCACAGGTTGTCTCTGCTCATCTCTTCTGTCAATCTAAACAGAATCAACATAAAGCTGGGATCACGACCACCAATAACAAAAAGATTTCAAGCTGACTTTGTAGAGAGGGCTACATTGTTTTTAGGCAGAGATAATGAAATAGAAAATACTCTCAGACTTTAATAATCAGAAAGTCCACTTAAACCACATGTGAGTAGGTGGGTGGGGAATCAGTGTGTACATGATTAAGGAAGGCTTCTAGGATGTGTAAAAAGTCAGAGACAAGGAGGGCAGGCATCCAAGATGAGCAGGATTAGAGTTGGAGCAAGGCATAAAGACTGGAAAGCACTGGGTCTTATGAACAGACAAGTGTGACACCGGCTGGAGAGAAGAACAAACATGGAAACTGGCAATGAGAAAAAATGGTCAAAAAGCTAAGTGTCCAAACACAAAGGTTGAGAATATACTAAAATGACACTTATTGCTGCTTGATTGCCCCTCTGTCTATAATAAGATCTCTGAGCACAATGTCAGCAGGATGCTATGCTGAAGGGTCCAGGTGGGGAAAGCCTGGAGTCCAGAAAACAATACCTGAAGGCTTTGCTTTTTCACAGTGGGGCTGGTAAACATAACACAGTGTTCAAGGCTGCTTGTGAAATTATGTTTGTTTTTGCTCATACTCAATGATGATAGCCTCAGTTTTCAGACAAAAACAACTCTTTTTCTGAGTATTGTGAATCCGTTCAGAGAGCAAATAAATACATCAGCAAATTCAGTCAACACAGGTACAACTTAGTAATGTGCTGCATTAGCCTGCAGACAGATTTACCTAAACATAAGGGTCACACTCATTAGTAAATGGGAAAGATGGAGGCTTTGAGGGAACTCAGAAAGGTTACAATAAAGCAAACCCTAAAATTGGGGTACCATGGCAAAACTCATTTTGTAAAGAATGTCTAGTATTTTTCATTTTAGAATATACAACTCATGCATACTTGTTTCCAGGTTTCTTTCCTTCTAATGTATTTAGATGCTGTTCAAGGGTCTCCATAAGACTGCTGGGAGCCTACAATAAGAAAGTAAAAAATAAATGTCTGCATTGTTCTCTTTCAAAATAAATACACTGGAACATCACTGTAACTTTGTAGAGTGGAGGTCTGTGTACCCCAATCCATATGGGAGATAATTTCATCCCAGGTTCTTTTGATATTTCAAGTACTTAAACTCTACAGAATATCAGACAGGCCCATCTCACATATACTTAACTTCACTGTGTCACAGGGTTACAGTGTGGTTTCAGTGTAGAAATTACATTGGATAGACTTTTTCTAAGATATTAACTTAAATGTAGTAAACTCTATCAAATCAAGTGTACCATATGCTTCCATAAGACCACAGTGAAAAAAAAGAAGGTATCTGTATCCAAGTCAGAAGCATAAGTGCCCAAATACAAACTTATAGAAATAGGAAAATACAGTAAAATCTCTGTATTCACATTTGACTTAAATATTAGGAAAAATATTAAATATTAGGAAACTTACTCACATTTGACTAAAATACTAGGAAAAATTACTACTTTGTTAAAAAAGGGAGGGTATATGAGAGTTGTGGAGAAAAACACAACTTTAATAGTCAATCATAATTAAGACTTTCATGCTATCAAGCTACTTTATATATATAATGAAGTAACTTTATCAAATATTAGTGTTATAATAAGACTACTGTGTATTGGCAAATTTAATATATTTCAACTTTTGTTAAGAAGTACCTGAATGTATGTTTTTATAATAATACTTTAAGTAATATAAAGTGATGGCATTTTACTGTATATTAGAAGGAGAAATAATAGGTTCATATAAATATTCCACTTCATCTATTTCTCAAGCATTAGAAATTTAATTTCACCTTTCTCAAATAATCTTAACCCAAATTAGACCTCAACAGCAGCATAGGCATTCAAAGACTAGCATTACATTTATAGGTAAGTTCAATTATGACAACCGTTCTTTAAATTAATATAAAATTAGTTTTGAAGGGTTTTAGAAATATGCTAACTGCCAAAATAGCTCACAGAATTCAAGGAAATTCATGTAACTGTGCATTTTACATTACACCTATGAAAAACGAAAATAAAATTCTTATTAAAAATTTTTAATTCCAAAGTTCAGGATATTTAATGTTCATTTTATCTCACTAACAGATTTATAAACTGTCTTCATAATATTGTGATTATGTAATTATATGATTATAAGTGTAAATTTCTAAGCCAAACATAAATGTACAAATATAAATAAATGAACAAAAATATTAACTTGACCAAAACGATGAAGGTAGGGTAGAAAGGCATAGCCCTATGAGGATTATACAAAAAGTCAATGGCTATAGAGTAGATAAAAAAATTGGTGGATATGATAAATTTTGAAAATTATAAAAACTAGAATTTTTAAATATAGCTCAGGTAAAAATGGACTTAGGAACTTTCAATAAACTACAATTTGTGAAATACTTCCAAGTTTGAAAAAAAAATAATTTTTAAGAGATAAAGGAAATTTTGCTTTATAGAAAAATTATAAACTATAAAAATGTGCTCATTTAATAAACAGAATGTATATTGTAACCTTAAAAGGAAGAAAACAGAAGTGGATTCACAATTTTTAGATGAACTGACAACTGACAACTTCAAAAATGTTATACTAATTGTTATAATAATAATCATGATAATTGCCATAACAATGGAATCTAGGAGGCCTGGGCATAGAGCTTTCCATTTTTTGAAATTCCATTATTTTCATTGGGATCACAGTAAGGGAAGAATATATCAAGCCATAGAACCTCTCTCCAGGTTGAGGACGTAGGTCCTCTGAATACTAAATGCAATGTAAAATGTGATTCTTTGCCAAATCTGTTTTAAAAATGCTATTTATAATCACAGAATAGAGAACAATATGTGATAACAAAAAAGTAGTATTTTTTCTATATAGTTTCTTAATTATCTAGAAACAAAATCCCCCAAACGAGAATGACAGTTCACAATGCCATCCTTTTTGTAAAGTTTCTTAGTAATTTAAGAGGAAAAAAATTAAAGTATCAGTCATAAAAACATCGCAGTAGTCAAAAGAAATCTGACCAAGAATAGACTACAAAACTTACTTTGCTTTAAGAGGATTTATTATACAATGCATTGCACATAAATTTAGTTGGAGAATTTTATCTTAGAGGTTTACAAATGCTTCATCATTTATGTCTCTCATAAGGACATGTAAAATCTAAAAGAAATGAGCCCCTAAAATGTTTTCAGAGGGGAAAACAATCTACTTTCATAGCAAAATTTGAGAGTGTAGGGAATACTGGCTGCCTTCTCAACCGTATCTATAGCACTGAGCACATCCTGGCAGGCCATGGACAAAGAATGACAACTGTCTCAAGTTTTCAAGGGGCAAAACTTTGAGAATGCCTCTGCTGTTGTAAAAGGAACTTTAGTATCATTAGCGGTATCTTTAATTGTTTATTTGAAATAATGCTGAAGTCAATTAGATGGAAAATACCAACCCAAAGGACAAGAGGCAGCCTGTGAAAGCTAATCAATAACAATCATAAATCATGGTTACCAATTCATCAGCAGTACAGTCTTTAAGAGGAGACTTTTCTTTACCAGTGGTTTTCAGATCAACCAGAATTCCTGACATCAAAACCTAAGATGTTTTTCATAAATGGAGATATATTAAATTTAGAAGGTGCAGGTGCACACACGCACACATGCACACACATGCACACACACACACACCAGGCAGGAAATCGATTTTGAGAAATCCTTTCCTTGGAACAAATTCATAGCTAATTGTGAGTACAGGAACAAAAAGGAAGCCTCCATCTACAATTCAGATGCTTTAGATTCTAAAGCATCATTAAAACCAAATGGGGAAAAAAAGCAACCAAAAGATCATTTGAGTTTTTGATCATGAGATCTAAGAAAGAGCTGGGAAGAAACATTTCAGTTCTGATACCATATTTACTTCTTACCCAATATAGTACTTTTAAATGTTTACAAAAATTTTTCATTGATATTTGTAAGTCATTTAAAATGCTTTAACGATGCTATTATATGCACAACTTAAAAAGGGCTACAGATGATTGCACTGGTATTTATGGTGCATTTTCTAACCTAAAAGATAGCCATTCAATTCCTCTCTTTCATCTTGCTGCAAGAGGAATTTTAATTCTTTTTTCAGTTAGCCCTCCTGGTCCCCATCTCCACTTTGATCCTCTTCCTTGTTGGCTATTTTTGCTCCTTACCAAGGCTAGATTTAGTGGCCATGGTGGCCAAAGAGAAGAGTGGCAGAGGGCAGAACGTAATCTCAGAGATCTTAAACTGAATCTGCACAACTTGGCATTTCTGACCTGATGCCAGATTAGTCCTGGTCTAACACTATCTGAAGGATTAACTATAGAACAGCTCACATTTCAGTTTGGATCTGACTGTATTGCCACAGTGGGGCTAAATTGCCAGCTCAGAGATAAGCCTCCATTAGACCTGTGGACTCAGTTCTAAACAAAAATTAGGGAGTGTGTTTAGCTCAGGTGCTCATGATCCCAATAGAACTCACAGTTAGGTTACTTAATTAAGAAATTTAGAAGCACACAATACTCTTGAACTGAGATTTAAATATACACTGGAGAAATGAACTAGAGGATTTTTTTGTGGGAGGTAATTTCAAAATAAATGTTAATATTAACATTTATGTGGCTCTTAAGGTCCTAACAAAAGCAGAGGATAGAGTGTTAGCAGTATCTAACAAATATCTACAATAGGATAGCTTTCTACTAGACCCAGGGCTAGATTTAACATATTTAAGGATGAGTCTCTGTTTCCTAAATTATGATAACATGGAGCATACATTGTTAAATAAAACATTATGTCTCTGAACTTCAGAGAAGGTTATATAAATTATAATGGCTATTACAGTCATTAAAAAATTAAATCTAAGTATGTAGATCCTCTTTTAAATGATATACTATAATTTTCTAATTTTATTTTATTTTTTCTTTTTGGGCTATACCAATGACATATGGAAGTTCCTGGGCCAGGGAATGACTCCTAGCTGAAGCTGTGACCTACACCGCAGCTGCAGCAACACTGGATTCTTAACCCACTGCACTGGGCTGGGGATTGAATCAGCACCTACACAGAAATAAGCCAGATCATTAATCCACTAAGCCACAGTGGGAACTCCTGTAATTTTCTAATTTTAAGAACAAAAAGTATTTAAGTATTCTTTTAAACCTTTCCTTGTCTCCCTTCATATTCTGCCTAAACTGAGATAAATGAGAACTATTTTTTTCTTAGCTCTCAGCCTAACAATACACTGAGTTTTATTTATTTATTTATTATTTTTTTCTTTTTAGGGCTGCACCCGTGGCATATGGAGGTACCCAGGGTAGGGGTCAAATCAGAGCTACAGCTGCCAGCCTACACCACAGCCACAGCAACACAGAATTCATGCTGCGTCTGTGACCTATACCACAGCTCACAGCCACACCGTATCCTTAACCCACTGAGCGAGGCCAGGGATGGAACCTGCATCCTCATGGATACCAGTCAGATTCGTTTCTGCTGAGCCTTGATGGGAACTCCTGATTTATCATTTCTAAAAGCTATTCACTGAGTCAAATATTTAAATATCCACCTTTGGTAGGTTTACGTGTATTATTTATCTGAGCTATTTTTAAAAACAGCAATGTTAACATTTGTTATGATTCAATAATTTAAAATGAAAGCACACTGATTTTCTTTGCTTTTTCTTACAGTGGTACACAATTCACAAATCTTTATCAAAATCTCTTTAAAGAGATCTTTAATAGCATTTTATGCACAATTTTTAGTCATATCCAAGATGATATTAGTATCTTATTTAGGTATGTACCTGCTCAAAGAACATTATCTCCTCATAACAGCAAAAATATTTTATACCAATAATCTGTCTACTAG
This sequence comes from Phacochoerus africanus, assembly GCF_016906955.1. Lineage (NCBI taxonomy): Eukaryota > Metazoa > Chordata > Mammalia > Artiodactyla > Suidae > Phacochoerus > Phacochoerus africanus. The sequence continues at coordinate 82,594,307 of NC_062545.1, read as the reverse complement.
AAGGTACTGTCTCTCAACTTTTAAATCAAAAAGTACAATGCCATCATGTTCTGCATTGTTGAGTTTTATTTATGAAGAACCCTTGGTATTCAACGGTTATTTTAATAATGTCAATACAGAGACCATTACTTTGGATTTCTCTAATTTTTAATAAAAATGTAAGATTAACATTATTTAAATATGGAAAAATTTTAAGGGATTTTGATACTATTAAAAGTTGGAATCTTTCAATTATGATAATTTTCTTCACTTAAAATAACTTTTATTTACAAAGACAGAACATTCATATATTTATTAGTGGTATTTAAGACAGCAGTTCTATAGTCTCACCTATCATCTAACTCTAGTGAAAGAAGATATTTGGGACAGAATTTTACTGTAACAGAGTGACACACTGATTAAATAAACAAAATTCCTCCAATTATGAGAAAGGTCATACAATGATTCTGTATATGCAAATGATCTTGATTTTTGAGCAGCGAGACAACGTACCCACTTGACAGACAAAAGGATTGATAAGGAAGCAGTCCTATTGTTTTTGCTTTCTAGATGTCCCCAGAAAAATCACTCATCTACCACTATGTTTCTTTTTTTTTAAGGTTATTGTTTCTTTGTTTGTTTATAGAAATTCCCTCACTTCCTGGGGAGACGAGAATCAGTAGAACGATGACATCAGTGTTCTCATTCTGCCCCTCCCCCACCCCGGGACATGTTAAAAGCTAGAAGCAGAAGCAGGAAGAACAGTTAGAATGTTCTGGTTCTGATCGCAGGCCTGCAAAGAGTCGCTTTTCACGGATAAAGCACTTTTTAAACATTATTCCAGGCTTCCTTCTGATTCAAGTTTAAGAATGGAAAAAAAAAAAAAGAGCTCAATAAGTAAATTCAGTTGCCTTTATAGAAGAAACTATTTTATAAGAGTAGGAAAATATTCATATTAACTCCAGAAATTTATTCAGTAGCTAGAAAAAAAATAAGTTAGAGTGATTTCCAAGAACAAAGGCTGGCCTGCACTCAAAAGGCATTAAATGCTTCTAAGACTCTGCCCTGGGTAAGACCACCGATCGTAAACTATGGAGAAACAATTTCATAAATACTAAGTTTTTCACTCAGAGAATCACTTACCTGTGTGAGGTCAGGAATGTCACCTTTATCAATGCCAACTTGCTGTGGATTAAAAAAAATGTTACTTAGTAGGATTTGAACGATTAATTTCTTTGCATTTATACAAATTAGTTAAAACCACAGCTCAATCCTGGGTGTAAAATTATTATATATGTATATATATGTATGTGTATATATATATATATATATATATATATATATGCTCTTTATGTAGTTTTCCTCTCAATATAAGAGCAATGATTTTGTTAATATAGTTAGATATAACAAGTTCATAGAATTTTGCTAGAACCCCCCAAAAGAACTTAAGTAACTGAAGTGTAAAAGGTTTCCTCCATGGTTAATGACAACTAACAATTTTTTAAAATGCTTACACTACATTTATTTATTTATTTATTTATTTATTTATTTATTTATTTATGCTTTTTAGGGCCACACCTGTGGCATATGGAAGTTCCCAGGCTAGCAGTCGAATCAGAGCTACAGCCACTGGCCTACACCACAATCACAACAATGCAAGATCCAAAGCTCCTGTGCGACCTATATCACAGCTCACAGCAACACTGGATCCTTAACCCACTGAGCAAGGCCAGGGATCAATCCTGCATCCATATGGATCCTAGTCAAGCTTGTTACCGCTGAGCCACAATGGGAACTCTCGCTTAGACTAAATTTAAACTGTGACTTACATGCAGTCAATCCTCTGGACAGGGAATGTTCATTTAATTTTAATAACTTGTTCAGGGTATAGTTTCCACCCTTCCTCATACATTTTGTTAGCTTCCTATGTATCCTTCCAGAGTTTATGTATAATACAAGGAAATATGATATATAAATACATATTTATTTTCCACATTATTATACAATAAGAGTGTATTATATAACTGGGATTATACTTTTAATTTAATAATATATCTTTGGGCTATATCTATACTATACACAGTTTCCTTATTTTTAAAACAACTTCCTTGCCCTAGAATTTATTTAGCAAGTCACCTATTAATGGCATTTAAGTTGCTTCCAATCTATTGCCGTTGCAAGTAATACTGCACACATCATTTTATACCTGTGTGGACACATCTGTAGGATACATTTATAGGAGTGGAATTACTGGATAAAAGCATATGCAAATTTCTAATTTTTGTAGCTTGGGGAAGGCGAGGGGGCAGAAAAAGAAAGTTAACAAGAGCAAAATATGGGACTATATTAATAAAGGTGAATCAGTGAAGAGAGTTTATAGGTGTTCACTACACAACCCTATCAACTCTTTTGTAGGCCTAAAAATTATTCAAAATAAAAAGTTGGGGAAAAATACAAATCATAAATTCAATTATCTCATTCAATATTAATGATGAACCTCAAAGAAACAAAGCGAGTTAAACTGAGACTCTCTGAGAAAGAAGTGCTTCGGTTACGCTGACCTAAATGTAGAGATAAATACAGAAAGAGCCAGTGTTGGGCTCTTGTGAAGACAATAAGGCAAACTGGAGAGTAGAAAATCCACTTGTGTGTCATCTGCTGAGCTAACTTCTTTTCTTTGCCTTTGCAATATCTAAAGCAGAGTTTCTTAGCCCTGGCACTACTGACATTTCTGGATGATAATTCTTTGTCAGGGGCTATCTTGTGCCCTGTAGGATGCCAGCAGCATCCTTAGTCTCTACCCACTGGGTGCTAGTGGCCCTCTCCCTCCTCCAGTGTGACAACCAGAAATATCTCCAGATGATGTCCCTTAGAGAGGAAGGGGGAGCAAAGTCGCCCACCTTTAAGAGCCACTAGAACTCTAGCCCTCGTCCTTCTGTATGAACTCAGGCTGGAGATTCCTTCCAGAAATACAGCTGTCATCTGCTGATGACTGAACCCTGACTTTTCGGGAAGTCATTGCTATTTCCCTAAACTTATCTATATCATTTCAAATTACAGAAACTTAAGGCAACTTCATTCTGTTTATTTTCATATTTGAGTACTTCTTGAGAAGATCCATTAAAAATTCATATGAATGAAGTAAGCGTTCATGAAATTAAAGCATTATGGATCCCTAATATTGGAATCACTTTAGTAAAAGGCGCTGTGTGTTCCTACTAAGTGGGTAATTCTGTTAAAGATGCAACTTAGGAGTTCTTCCTTTACCTTGCTGTTTTTTTTCTGCCCTGAACTTCTGAGCCAAAATGAAGTTGGAGGATGGAGCTAAAAAAGTGTGATTGTATTTCAGAAATCTCATCACTTTCTGTCTGCAAGTATTCTGGGAGCCGTAACTCCTATGAGTTGGAGTTAGTATTTACCTTGGAATAGCAAACTAAGAATAACTTAGTTCTATGAAAGGGAAGTGAGCTCATCAGGAATGCCTATCATCTGTAAAATAACCATTTTATGAAGTTTCAGTTGTCTGCTTTAGGATACTTCAGTATTTAAAATCACAACATGCAAAGGTTTCTGCATCACAAGCAATTCCTCTGCAAAATTTGACTATTTCTGTAGAAATTACTCAGCTACTCTATATTTCTTTTTTCTTTTTTTATTGTTATTTCCCCAATACAATTTTTTTTTCTACTGTACAGCATGGTGACCCAGTTACACATACATCTATACATTCTTTTTTCTCACATTATCATGCTCCATCATAAGTGACTAGACATAGTTCTCAGTGCTATGCAGCAGGATCTCATTGCTAATCTATTTCAAAAGCAACAGTGTGCATCTATTAACCCCAAGCTCCCAATCCATCCCACTCCCTCTGTCCCCCTTGGCAACCACAAGTCTATTCTCCAAGTCCATGAGTTTCTTTTCTGTGGAAAGTTTCACTTGTGTCATAGATTAGATTCCAGATATAAGTGATATCATATGGTATTTGTCTTTCTCTTTCTGACTGACTTCACTCAGTATGAAAGTCTCTAGTTTAATATGATGGACAACTTAATGTTAACATTTGTCAAATAGCCTATCATATTTTTATTTTAATTTATTTATTTTTTGCTTTTTAGGGCCACACCCACGGCACATGGAGGTTCCCAGTCTGGGAGTCCAATCAGCTATAGCTACCGGCCTACGGCACAGCCACAGCAACATAAGATCTGAACTGCATCTGTGACCTACACCACAGCTCATGGCAACACTGGATCCTTAACCCACGGAGTGAGGCCAGGGATTGAACCCACAACCTCCGTGGTTCCTAGTCAGATTCATTTCCGCTGCACTACGACAGGAATTCAGCCTATTGTATTTTAAAAATGATACTCTACACATTCTTCAGGCAAATGGTACTAGCTACAGGGAAGCTACTGGCTGTGAGTCCATACCATATACACCACATAAGTATTGTGTGGTAGAAAGAGAAGCTTTGTACCTTTGTTGAAAAATTCCTGTATTTACTAACCATAACCAAACTACTCAAAACTCATCTTCAAATAGTTAAGGTGAAAATTATGAACAATGCAAGTTTTTGGCCATGCCCACAGCATGCAGAAGTTCCTGGGTCAGGGACTGAACCCAAACCACAATAGTGACCTGAGCCACAGCAGTGACAATGCTAGATCCTTAACCTGCTAGGCCACCAGAGAACTCCAACAGTGCATTTCAATGTGAAAGAAAATACAAATGGGTATGGTTGGTCCATTGTGATGAATGTTTATTCTATTTTAAAAAATTTTATAAATTAGTATCCTCCAATATGTCTTAGCCATGATGAAATAAAAGTAAAATATTGCATTATTGAAAGAAAGTTTCTCAAAATGCCATCTGGTTTCTGTATACCCTCTTCTTGATGGCCGGAAATTGGCTTGTGATAACACAAGGTTATCAAGAGACACAAAGTAAAATTTTACGTGTAAGAACAGAAGGAGCTGATAAATCAGCACTCTTTTTCTCACAGAGACCCTGAGCCCACCCTTATTGTGCTGATTAGAGAAATATATACCCTAAACTGTAACATGTCTATACCTTACTTTTCTGATACATATTTTTTTGATAGGTTTCCTTACTTTTCTGACGGGAAGCATGTGCCCAAGGAATTAAACATTGAAAGAAGATTCTGCACTGGGTACTTAGGTATAATTGCTTTTTTTTTTTCACAGAGAGAAAGTAGGAAAATTTCACTAGATTATTCTGATAATTATGGTTGAGCTATGGGAAAACCATATCAAATACAAAAAAACCCCACAAAACTTGTGTAGCAGCAAAAGTTGCAAGCAATTCTGCCCTGTCTTTGAAGACCTCCAACATCAATAAACCCATGGAAATACACAGGAACGTGCTTCAATGTACCTGTAATTTACATAAGCTAATCTTTACCTTTTGTTTCCCATATTATATAATTAAAAAAATTCTGATCGAAAACTGTATGGATCTAAGCTTAGGAGATGGCATTTTGCAATATTAGTTTGGTCTCGAAATTTGAATGTGACTCCTGTGAATAAACGAACTTTGAAAAACAATGCATGGACTAGAATGCTTCCGAAATTCTGTGTATAAAATGTTTATTTTTGTGCTATATTCTCAAAATGGCAAAAACAGCAAAGACATGGCATGAACATTTCAAAAACACAGCATTTTATGCTGTGCTGATGCGCTTCAGAATCCCACTCACAAAGCACCTCAGTCAGCCCTAGCAATCAGTGAGTTGATATGTTAAGATAAGAACCCATTTGTCATCCTGACAGAGGACTCTAGTAAAATGTCATAATTTCCATTATGTGTGAACTCATCATTGGGTTTCATAAGAGAATGCACCATTTTACAGACAACCTCAGGAACAACAACTGTATGGTTACACAGTTACTGTGATTAAGTACAGAGACATCTTTAAGAGGCAGTTTATAAACTTTATACAGCCAATTACACTGTTTTATTTTTTCCTTGTGTTTAAATCATTGACAGAGTAAGAAGGGTCAGACTTTATGGTTTGTCATTTACACAATAAGAACAATGGGAGGACTTCTCTAAGGGCTTTGTTCTAGGGTTCAAAGGAAACACTTTCTTACCATCAAAGACAGATATTAGGTGAAATGGAGGAACAAACCACCTTGAAAAGCTGTATGGGAGCTTCTCTGGGACTTTGTACATGGAATGATCCTTTGATTAAAAAGCTGGATGAGATGACTTCTAAGGTCACTTCCATCCCTAACACGCTGTGACTGTGTGGCAGAATGAATGTTCTGCCATGTTATAAACTCTACTGTCTACACCAGATATGTGAGTTAATATCACTTACCTCTGCAACTTTGAGAAATTCAGACACGCGTGTCATTCTAGTTAGAAATCGTTTGTAAATTTCTAGAGCATCTTTACATTGTCCTTTCTTCATTTCAAAAAACTTTTCTAGAAGAGATAGATAAGCATTTTGAAAAAAGTATTACATTCAATTTTCTTCTAAGCTTATGTTGATACTATTACTTAAAACTTTAGTGTTTGTCTCCTAGAAGAGAACATAGGCAAAACACTCTCTGACATCAACATCATGAATGTTTTCTCAGGTCAGTCTCCCAAAGCAACAGAAATAAGAGCAAAAATAAACCCATGGGACCTCATCAAACTGAAAAGCTTTTGCACAGCAAAGGAAACCAAAAAGAAAACAAAAAGACAACTTACAGAATGGGACAAAATAGTGTCAAACGAGGCAACAGACAAGGGCTTAATCTCTAGACTACACAAACAACTTATACAACTCAACAGCTAAAAAGCCAACCAACCAATGGAAAAATGGGCAAAAGACCTGAATAGACTGTTCTCCAAGGAAGACATACAGATGGCCAGCAAACACATGAAAAAATGCTCAACATCGCTGATTATAAGAGAAATGCAAATCAAAACTATCATGAGATACCACCTCACACCAGTCAGAATGGCCATCATTAATAAGTCCACAAATAACAAGTGCTGGAGGGGCTGTGGAGAAAAGGGAACCCTCCTACACTGTTGGTGGGAATGTCAACTGGTACAGCCACTATGGAGAACAGTTTGGACATACCTTAGAAATCTATACATAGAACTTCCATAGGACCCCACAATCCCACTCTTGGGCATCTATCCGGACAAAACTACTTAAAGGAGACACATGCACCCGCATGTTCATTGCGGCACTATTCACAATAGCCAGGACATGGAAACAACCCAAATGTCCATCAACAGACGATTGGATTCGGAAGAAGTGGTATATATACACAATGGAATACTACTCAGCCATAAAAAAGAATGACATGGGAGTTCCCGTCGTGGCGCAGTGGTTAACGAATCCGACTAGGAACCATGAGGTTGCGGGTTCGGTCCCTGCCCTTACTCAGTGGGTTAACGATCCGGCGTTGCCGTGAGCTGTGGTGTAGGTTGCAGACGCGGCTCGGATCCTGAGTTGCTGTGGCTCTGGCGTAGGCCGGTGGCTACAGCTCCGAGTGGACCCCTAGCCTGGGAACCTCCATATGCCGCGGGAGCGGCCCAAGAAACAGCAACAACAACAACAACAACAACAAAGACAAAAGACAAAAAAAAAAAAAAAGAATGACATAATGCCATTTGCAGCAACATGGATGGAACTAGAGACTCTCATACTGAGTGAAATGAATCAGAAAGACAAAGACAAATACCATATGATATCACTGATATCTGGAATCTAATATAGGGGACAAACAATCCTTTGCACAGAAAAGAAAATCATGGACTTTGAAAATAGACTTGTGGCTGCCTGATGGGGGGGGGGGAGGGAGTGGGAGGGATTGGGAGTTTGGGCTTATCAGACACAACTTAGAATAGATTTACCAGGAGATCCTGCTGAGTAGCAATGAGAACTATGTCTAGATACTCATATTGCAACAGAACAAAGGGTGGGGGGAAAAATGTATACATGTAAGGATAACTTGATCCCCTTGCTGTACAGTGGGAAAAAAATAAATTAAAAAAAACTTTAATGTTTGAATCAAAACACTTGACACTAAAATTCATGTGACATGTACAAATATATAAACAAGGAAGCCCAGAGTAATTTAAGCAAGGTATTATCTCCTAAGATGTCTCACATGAAACAACTCAGATAATGAAAACACAACCAAAGGAGAAGAATATGTTAATTGTCATAACAGGTTTTCTCCATGATCCTAGTATTCTGTTCCGAAAAACAGCATCAAATTCTCGCTGACATCTCACAGTTAGGACTGCATTTTACAGTATCCTTATTTTCCTACTAGTTCACAATAAAGCAGTAACCTACATATTATAAAGCAATAATCAATAAACTTCCCTGAATTAAAGAATTCTTTAACTTCTCTATACTCTGTATAAATTGATACTTGCTTTCACTGGCCATAAACTAATTCTTTCAAACATTATAATATGTCTGTTAGTTATAAAACAGTGGCATTTGGGGACCTTCTGGTCTATCCTCATTCTCAACCTCTAGATTTCTAGACAGAAAAACAGATGATCCTTCTGCTGCTCTCCTTCTGCTTCTCAAGACTAGAATTCAGTTATGAATGACAAACTGCAGTATGACATGGTATCTTCTCCATACCCCTTCTGAAGAACAGCAGCACTTTAACAGTGTTTTACCCCGCCAGTCAGTCATTCACTCATTGAGTCAATAATTATTGACATTGAGGATGGAGACACAGTTGGGCAATGTCTACAACTCCTCCCTGGCAACGCTGGACCATAACTGATGGTTCAGTATCTTCATTATTTTATATTTGCACATGGTTAAACATGTGCTATTTTTATCCCCTCTCATACTTGAAAGTCCTGGATTTCATTCAGCATGTAATTTTACTACCTCAGAAGTATTTTTAATTTTCTCAAGAAAGGTTTAATAACATATAATTACACAAAGAACTAATTATCGAGGGTAGCTATTCATTAACTTCTGTTGACAGTCTTTCGGTAATTTTACTTTTAACGTGGACCTCCCCTGAAGGGTATTCAAGGGAAGCAAAGAGATCAAGAAAAGAAACACATACTGTTTTCTGTTCATTCAGCTTTGATAGAGAATGGAGTTTGTTTTTAAATGGCTAAACTTGAGGATACGTTATGCACTCTACCCTGTTGCCTAAGCTAAAGACACAATTATGGTGCTATAAGGGAAAAAAATCTTTTCAGTTTAAACCCTGGAAATTAGGATCAATTCCTGTGAAACCACCCTTTCTTTATTTTTAAACAATCGTCACATAGACAATTTCTTCTAAATGCCTAAATTACTTTTCTTTATGATAATATAAGTGTATTTTCTTTGATTCAGATCTTCAGCCATCACACAAAAAGAGAACTCAAACTGAATAATCTCAATATCCTTTTAGAACCAATGCACCAAAATTTTAAGCAATGTTTTTCTGTCTTATCTGGGTACTTTTTAAATTGTTTGTATTTTTTTCATGGTAATTTAGGATTTAACAACAAAAGAGATTCAATAATGATGGCTTCAGAATATAATCTCATAGTTGTTTCTATAATGGTGGTAATTATACAGAAAAGCAACATGTACTTATAGACCAGAGAAATTAACACTTTTTTTTTATGGCTGCACCCTCAGCATATGGAAGTTCCCAGCCAAGGATCGAATCCAGGTTGCAAGTGCAACCTATGTGGCAGCCTTGGCAACACCAGGTCCTTAACCCAACATGCCACAGGAGAAACTCCCAGAGAAATGAACATTTTTAACAGAGGGTATGGGTCACCCAGAAATGAGTCTCTTTTTTTCATACCAAAGATAACATAGGTTGATTTTCAGTATTTGAAATGATCAAATATTGATATTTGTAATAAGAATCTTTATAAAATGTTGATAAACTCTCTTGTCATATTGGTAATGACTTTCACAGAATAACTGTCCTAGGAAAAGAACCAGAATAAAAGGTATCTCATCCTTGTAAAACAAACTTGAGACTTTGCACATGGGCCATTTTTCATGACCCTGAGTTAGTATGGAAAGCATGTGCTTATTCACATGTCAGAGTTTCATTATACTGATAAAATGTCTATGAACATTTGTACCACTAATGATTCCAAAATTAGATGTAGCAAATTGGTCATGAAGTCCTTCACTGAAACTCACCATATTATATTTATACAGTTAATTACCAGCACTAGTGAGTAAACAGAAAAAAAAAAACAGACTTGTCTCAAAACACGTGGGATACTAACCGTACCTATGTTCTATGACGTTCCTTTTACAAGAGCAATTTGACACAGGTTAAATGAAGGGCACTCAAAACCAGAGTGTTGTAAGGCAAGAATATATAGCTATCACTTTTGAAAAGTCAGGTCTCTAATATGAACAGGTACAACTCTTCTTTTCTGCTCCTAGTCTTAGCCAAGAGACTATCTTTTTCAAAGTAAGTGAGATAAAAATATATAGTGAATGGATGAAAATGCATCCTTAGTACAATATATCTATAAAGTCAACATAAAGAGAAAGTAAAGCAGGACAATATTTAAGGAGCTGATCAAAACAATGAGAGGAGAATCACATGATGTGACATATAATTGCTAAATCAATTGTAAAGGCATTAAGTCTGACGTTCTTGAAGCAAAAGAGGAACTGAATCAAGGATGCACTGGGGGAACAGGAGGAGAAAGAATAAACAGAACTTCATCATTTGTCACGTGCAGGGGTTTTAGTAAATGGGCAACTCAAAGATAACTGAAGTTTCTGATTTAAAAGACTAGCTCTATATAAACAGAAACAAAGAGATCAGGCAGAGCACATTCAAGAGTTCCACTTCAGAGATGGAGTTTCTGAAGGAGTTTTAGGTGAAAATAGAATATCTAAGTGTAAGTGTCTATAAGTAAGAAGACGTGCAAAACTGAAGCTCAGGAGGGAGGGAAGGACTGTAGGCATGAGACTCAGTGTAATGGAGGTAGGTTCTCCCATGAAGAATATACAGAGAAAGCAGAGGAGTAGACGGCTTGAAGCGAACCTTAGTGAAAGCTCACATTTATGAGCTGTAAGGAAGAATAAAAGCAACCAGCAAGATCCATCTTACTTGGCTTGCCAACCGCCCCCACCCCCCAACCTAAAATCAAGCTTATGTGGTTTTGAACCACATACCATGGGCAAGAATCTTTCCCCACCAATGGCAAAGCCTCCAAGGGCAACTGCATTTGATGCTGGTGACCGGCTCACCCAACTCCATCTATCTTTTTCTAGACTTATAGGAGCCAGGGATCTGTATACCAATTTAGTTCTGCATGAAGGTGAGTTGATTACAGGATCTCCAAGCAAGACAGACCACCCTCTTCAGACTGAGAAAGGAAAGTTTTTTCCAGCAAAGAGTAGCTCATTTTGGTTTGAATCTACCCAGATACTTTCCTTTTGTTTTCTTTCTTGTTTTCCTAACTTTCACAAAGGAGACCATGGTGAGGCTGGAAATTTAACTTGTCTATGTATGTTATAATTCAGCACTCACAAGATTAGACTCTCATCCTTAAATGACAACAGCCCTGTGTCAGACCTGAGGGCAATCTAGAAGGTGAACCTGAGGCAGCAGCAGACTTCCTGGATCTATATGGATGTTTCTTATGGAAAGTTATAAGCTGCTTGAAGGGTGAGATCTCTTTCACTGTATCTTACTCTCTACTGTTCAGCTTCCTGGGCTTTGAGGAGCAATGGTCACTGTCACAGCCACTTGATATGACTCCCTACTCTCTGAGAAGGGGCCACACCCCAGCTCCTTAGTGTTGCAGGGCAACCAAGGTGGCAGTGGCAGCTGGTTTCTAGCATCCCTTAAAGTAGTGGGCCTCAAAAGCAGCAGCTTCCCTAGTGTGCAAGAACCTATTACTTCAGGAACATCTCAGGAGGCTGAACCCAGAACCAGTTCCTACAGGCTTCTAGTAATGGCATAAGCACCTGACCCCTGTTTTAATTTCCTCTCTATGGAGAACAGGTAGTTTCTGTTTCTTGAGTAGATGCAGTATTCGGTAGCTGAACCAGCTGTAGAAATAAGACCCTCAAAAATATCAAAGGGAATGTCTGGGATTACATAGGTAACCTGATTGAATCTGAAGGCAATGATAACCACCTGCAGTGGCTAGAGAATTGGATTCTCAGAATCCGTGCTGTATAGGAGCAAAATACTTAAATTATGACTTACGGCTTTCTGAAATGAGCACCTAGAATGAAGCCTATCAGAACAAGCAGCTGCTGGGAGAGACCATGATGAGAACAAGGCAGAGAGACCTGTGGGGTGGGCAGCTGCTCCCAACTCCTCTGGAGAGCTTAAAAAGGAAAATGACAACATAGGATCTAAAATTATTGTCTCAAAGTTGCAGACCGTGGTTCTCCAAGCTGCCCTAAAATAATCTTATCCTTGCAGACACAGGGCTGTTGTCATTTAAGGATGAGAGTCTAATCTTGTGAGTGCTGAATTATAACATACATAGACAAGTTAAATTTCCAGCCTCACCATGGTCTCCTTTGTGAAAGTTAGGAAAACAAGAAAGAAAACAAAAGGAAAGTATCTGGGTAGATTCAAACCAAAATGAGCTACTCTTTGCTGGAAAAAACTTTCCTTTCTCAGTCTGAAGAGGGTGGTCTGTCTTGCTTGGAGATCCTGTAATCAACTCACCTTCTACCAGGGAATAAAATTCTCACATCCCATCCCTTTTCTTCTCACCCCTCTACCATTGCTAGTGGCCTCAACACCTAAAATGTGATTTAGAAACCAACAATCCAGCTTGGCCTTGGGAAACAAGTACAGGATTTTGCACATTTATGTTGGCAGTAGTTTCGCCAGATAAAATATTATACACTAGTTATTTTTAAAATTTTTTTATAATTTTTTTGTTTTGTTTTGTTTTTGTCTTTTTGCTATTGCTTGGGCCGCTCCCGTGGCATATGGAGGTTCCCAGACTAGGGGTCTAATCGGAGCTGTAGTCTCCGGCCTATGCCAGAACCACAGCAACACAGGATCCAAGCTGCATCTGCAACCTACACCACAGCTCACAGCAATGCCGGATCGTCAACCCACTGAGCAAGGGCAGGGACCGAACCCACAACCTCATGGTTCCTAGTCGGATTCATTAACCACTGCGCCACAACGGGAACTCCCAGTTAATTTATTTGTAAATAAAGAAGGTGGATTGAGATGGCAGAGGAGTAGAACATGGAGCTCACCTTCTCCCACAAATATATCATCATAAAAGAAAAAAAAAAAACATCCAACGACTCATCTACATGTAGAACGTTTCTCACAGAACATCTACTGAATGCTGGCAGATGATCTCAGACTCCCAAAAAAGGGCAAGAAATCTTCAACATAACTGGGCAGGACAAAAGGAGAAAGAAGGAGAGAGAGAAGAGAAAAAAATCAGGGTGGAATTAGCATTCCTGGGAAGGAGCTGTGAAAGAGGAAAAGAATTTGCACACTGGGAAGCCACCTGATTGACAGAGACATCAGCTTAGACGGGGGAGGGGAGCCTCAAAGCCTCAAAAATTGTCTTTTCATTTTATGATTTCTTTGCTGTGCAAAAGCTTTTGATCCATCAATTCCATTCTTGGGCATATATCTGGAGAAAACCCTAATTCAAAAAGACACATGACCAATGTTCATTGCAGCACTATTTACAACAGCCAAGACATGGAAGCAACCTAAATGTCCAGCCACAGAGAAATGGATAAAGAAGATATGGTACATCTATACAATGGAATATTAGCCATAAGAAGAACAAAATAATGCCATTTGCAGCAACATAGATGAACCTAGAGATAATCATACTAAATGAAATTAAGTCAGAAAAAGAAAAACAAGTATCTCATGAGATCACTAATATGTGGAATCTAACAAGAAATGATACAAGAGAACTCAGAAAACAGAAACAGACTCAAAGATTTTTGAAAGCAAATTTATGGTTACCAAAGGGGAAACACAAGGGAAGGGATAAATTAGGGAGTTTGGAATGACACATTTTATATAAAATGGATAGGTGACAAGGACCTACTATATAGCACAGAGTAACCTACTCAATACTGTGTAATAACCTATATTGGAAAAGAATCTGAAAAGGAAAGGCTATATGTATAATTGATTTGCTTTGCTGTATACCTGAAACTAACACGACTTTGTAAGTCAACTGTACTCCAATAAAACTTATTTCAAAAATCATAAGTTCAAGGAGTTCCTGTCATGGCTCAGTGGTTAACGAATCCAACTAGGAACCATGAGGTTGTGGGTTCGATCCCTGGCCTCACTCAGTGGGTTAAGGATCCGGCATTGTCATGAGCTATGGTGTAGCTCGCAGTTGCTGCTTGGATCCCGTGTTGCTGTGGCTCTGGCGCAGGTCAGCAGCTACAGCTCCGATTAGACCCCTAGCTTGGGAACCTCTATATGCCACAGGAGTGGCCCTAGAAAAGGCAAAAAGACAAAAAAAATCATCAGTTCAAAAAATAAATTCAACAAAAAATTAAAAGGACAGAAACTGAAAAGAAAAGCCTTGGAGAAAAGCACAGCAGCCAGACTGAAGAGGGGAAAGCAGAGAGAGAGCTGTACAGATTATCAGTACCACTACCTGGCACACTACAGCCTGAGACACTCAGACAGGGGCTGGGTGCTGAGGCTCGGGCTTTGGAGGTCAGTCCTGGAGACAGGACTAGGGTTGGCTATATGGAAACAACCTAAGGGGGCTAAGGAGTGGTGCATCACAGCCAAGGGAGGCCAGGAGGAAGCCTGGGCTTACCAGAGAAGCAAGGTGGATTGTTACAGAGTGTGAGGTGGGGGAGGACCACCATAGTAACTTCTTTCTCTGTGTGTGTGGGCTCAGGTGGAAGGGCACCTCTTGCATGGGCTACTGGGGAAGATGCAAGCAACCAAAGCCATCTCAGACTTGAGAGGCTGCCTGCCATGCCTGCCACACCTGTCACACTCCACCATCCTTGGGACCACTGCTGCTGCCAACCAGGTGCTGTCTGTTGCCCCCACCTCCTTGGGAACACATGTGCCTTTCCACTGCTGCCACTGAGGGCCCCATGGCCCACCACTGCCACCACTTCTGATTTCCAGCAACCAGGAACCATCCATTGTCTTCACCTCTCTGGGAACACACACACCCTGCTGTTACCACTGCAAAGGGCCCCAAACTGGGCACTACCACCACCTCACTGGAGGTCACTGCTACTGCTGAGGGCCTGGTGAAGAGGCACTGCCTATAGGTGCCACCCATTGCCCCCACCTCCCTGGAAGTATGCATGGGCCATGCATCTGTACACCCTCTATTAACGGAATAAGGCCCTGCACACACTGAGGAAAAAGACAGCAAGCATCCAAACCAAAAGCAGCTCCTACATCAAAAAAAAAAAAAAAAAAAGAAAGAAAGAAAAGTAAGCCCTCATAAGCTACCCAGGATGCTCTCACATATAAATAGTTGGCTCTCTAAGACTATAGCAGATAATTGTTTCCCCTCAACTCACAGAGTAAGAAAAATATAAGCAAAATAAAGAAGCACAGGGACCATTCCCAGTTAAAAGAAGAGGGGGAATTCCCCTGAAGAAGTAAACAATGAAATAGATCTCTGCAGTCTAACAGATACTGAGTTCAGAACAGTAATGAAAATACTGAAGGAGGTAAGAATGACTATTGATAGTAATGCAGATTACTGTAAAAAGGAATTAGAAACTATAAGGAGGAGCCAAGAAAAATAAGAAAATTCATTTGCCAGGATGAAAATCGAGCTAAAGGCAATGAATAGCAAAATGAGTAATGCAGAGGAACAAACAAGTGACTTAGAAGATGGAATAATGGAAATCACCCAATCAGGACAGCAGGTAGAAAGCCAAATGAAAAAAAAAAAAAATGAAAGGAATATAAGAGACCTATGGGATAATATAAAGAGTGCCAAGCTATGCATAATAGGGATCCCAGGAGGAGAAGAATGAGAAAAGGGGATTGAAGATGTATCTGAAGAAATAATATTTGAAAAATTCCCAAATTTAAAGAAGGAAGCTGATATCCAGATATAAGAACCACAGCGAGTCCCAAACAAATCTATACCAAGACATATTATAATGAAAATGGTGAACTTAAAGATAAGGAGAGGATTCTAAAGGCATCAAGAGAAAAACAAAGAATTAATTACAAGGAAACACCCATAAGGCTAACAACTGATATCTCTACAGAAACACCGGAGGCCAGAAAAGAGTGGCAAGACATATTCAAAGTTCTAAGAAGGAAAAATTAGTAACCTAGAATATGCTACCCAGTAAGATTATCATTTCAAATAGGAGGAGAAATAATTTCTTAGACAAGTAAAAACTAAAAAAAACACAGCAGCACTAAACCTATCCCAAAAGAAATATTGAAAGTCTCCTCTAAATAGGAAAGAAGAAGATACAGTTTGGAAGAAGTTCCAAATGGAAAGTAATAAGCCAGTACAGAGATCAAAAAAGAAAAAAAAAAGTATTTGTGATGGAGTTCCCATCATGGCGCAGTGGTTAATGAATCTCACTAGGAACCATGAGGTTGCAGATTCGGTCCCTGCCCTTGCTCAGCAGGTTAAGGATCCAGCGTTGCTGTGAGCTGTGGTGTAGGTTGCAGATGCGGCTCAGATCCTTCGTTGCTGTGGCTCTGGCGTAGGCTGGTGGCTACAGCTCCGATTAGACCCCTAGCCTGGGAACCTCCATATGTCATGGGAGCAGCCCAAGAAATGGCAAAAAGACAAAAAAAAAAGTATTTGTGAAATCAATGATAAACAGAAGGAATAGCAAAAGGATAAACATGATGTAAAAAGGATATCAAAATCATAAAATGTAGGGAAGGAGAGTAAGAAAATATAGACTACTTTCTTTAGAATGTGTTTGAGCCTATTCGACTATCAGATATAGGAAGGAGTTAACATATTCAAAAAACAAGGCAACCACAAATCACAAACAATACATTCACAAAAACCAAAAAGAAAAGGACACAAACATTAAATAAAAGAAAATCATCCAACCAAAAAAAGAAAAAGGAACAAAGGAGAAACAGAATCAACTGGAAAATAAGGTTTAAAATTGTAATAAATACATATTTATCAATAATTACCTTAAATGTCAATGGAATGAATACTCCAATTAAAAGACATAGAGTAGAAGACTAAATTAAAAAACAAGAGCCTACAATATGCTGCCTACAAGAGACACACCTCAGGGCTAAGGACACATATAGATTGAAAGTGAGGAGGTAGAAAAGGATATTTCATGCAAATGGAAATGACAAGAATGTGGGAGTCACGATACTCACATCAGACAAAATAGACTTTAAAACAAAGGCCATAAAGAAAGAAAAAGAAGGACACTGTTTAACGATAAAAGGATAAATTCACAAAGAGGATATTACACTCATCAACATATATGCCACTAGTATAGGAGCCCTCAAACACATAAAACAATGCTAACAGACATTAAAGTGATGGGAATACAATAATGGTATGAGACTTTAACACCCCACTCAAATGATCAATGGAAAGATCTAGATAGAAAATCAATAAGGCAACAGAGATCTTAAATGACACAGTAGAAGAGTTGGACTTAATTGATATTTTTAGGGCATTGCATCCAAAAAAAAAAAACCCAGAAAACACATTCTTTTCAAGTGCACATGGGACATTCTTTAGGATTGACTGTATACTAGGGCACAAAACTAACTTCAAAACATTTAAGAGCACAGAAATTATTTCAAATATCTTATGACCACAATGGCATGAAACTAGAAATCAACCACAGGAAATCAGAAAAAACTGACTACATAGAGACTAAACAACATACTACTAAATAACAAATGGGTCAATGAAGAAATTGAAAGGAAATTAAAAAACACCTTGAGACAAACAAAAATGAAAACATAACCATACAAAAATCCATGGGATGCTGCAAAAATAGTTTGCAGAAGTTCACAGGCCTGCCTCAGAAAATAAGAAAAATCTCAAACAACCTAACCTAGCACCTAAAAGAATTAGAAAAATAAGAACAAACAAGACCTAAAGTCAGCAAAAGGAAGGAAATAATAAAGATCAGAAAGGAAATCAATAGAATAGAGATCCAAAAAAAAAAGAAAAAAGAAAAAAACAATAAAACCAAGAGCTGGTTCTTCAAAGGGTTAACAAAATTGGCAAACCATTGGCCAGGTTCACCAAGAAGAAAATAGAATCAAAATAAGCAAAATAAGAAATTAAAAAGAAATTTAAACTGATACTGAAGAAATACAAAAAACCATAAGAGAATACTATGAACAATTACATGCCAACAAATCCGACAACCTGGAAGAAATGGACTTTCTAGAAATATCCAGTCCACCAAAACTGAATCAAGAAGAAAGAGATAATTTGAACTGACTGATCACTAGAAATAAAAGTTGAGTATGTAACAAAAAATCTCATACAAACAAAACTCCCAGGACCAGATGGCTTCACAGATGAATTCTAGCAAACATACAAAGAAGAACTTATACCCATCCTTCTTAAACTCTTCCAAAAGACTGAAGAGGAGGAACACTCCCAAAGATATTCAATGAAGCCACCATCAACCTAATACCAAAATCAAAGATACTACCAAAAAAGAAAATTATAGCCAATATCTTTAATGAATATAGGTGCAAAAATCCTCAACAAAGTTTTAGCCAACTAAATCCAACAATATGTAAAAAATATCATACACTACAACCAAGTGGGTTTCATCCCAAATTCACAAGGATGATTCAACATATGCAAATCAATCAATGTAATACACAACATTAACAAAAGTCAAAAACCACATATCTCAAAAGGTGCAGAAAAAGCATTTGACAAAATTCAACATCCATTCATAATAAAAACTCTTAATAAAGTGGGTATAAAGGGAATATATCTCAACATAATAAAATCCATTTATGACAAACCCACAGCCAATATAGTATTCAATGGAGAAAAGCTGAAAGTCTTCCTGCTAAAATCTGGAACAAGACACAGATGCCCCCTCTCACCATTTTTATTCAACATAGTATTGGAAGTCCTGGCCACAGCAATCACACAAGAGAAAGAAATAAAAGGTATCCAAATTGGAAGGAAAGAGGTATAGTTGTCACTATATGCAGATGACATAATACTACATATTAAAAACATAAAGGAATCTACACAAACACTATTCAATTTGATACATGAATTGAGCAAAGTAGCAGGATAAAAAATTAATATTCAGAAATTGGTTGCATTTTTTTACACTAACAATGAAATATCAGAAAATAAATGTAAAAATACAATACATTTTTAAATTGCACCAAAAAATACCTATGAATAAATCTGACCAAGGAGGTGAAAGCCTTATATGCTGAGAACTACAAAACATTAATAAAAGAAATTAAAGATGCTTCAAAGAAATGGAAAATATCCCAGCTCTTGGGTTGGAGGAATTTTACTGTTAAAATGGCCATGCTACCCAAAGCAATCTATATATTTAATGTGATCTCTATCAAATTACCTATGATAGTTTTCACAGACTAGAACAAATAATTCAATAATTTATATGGAACCATAAAAGACCTAGAATTGCCAAAGCAATTCTGAGGTAAAAAACAAGGCAGGAGGCATAACTCTCCCACACTTCAGACAACACTACAAAGCTACAGCAATCAAAACAGTGTGGTATTGGAACAAAAAGAGACATATGGATCAATGGAACAGAATAGAGAGCCTAAAAATAAACCCAAATACCTATGGTCAATTAATCTTTAACAAAAGAGGGAAGAATATAAAATGGGAAAAAGTCTCTTTAGCAAGTGGTGCTGGGGAAACTGGAAAAAATGTATGCAACTAGAATACACCATGCACAAAAATAAACTCAAAATGACTTAAAGACTTAAACATAAGACAAGACACCATAAAACTCTTAGGTGAGAACATAGGCAAAACACTCTTCAACACTGACCATACAAATGTTTTCTTAGGTCAGTCTCCCAAGACTATAGAAATAAAAACAAAAATAAACCAATGGGACCTAAATCAAATTTATAAGCTTTTGCACAGCAAAGGAAACCATGAAGAAAATGAAAATACAATCTATGGAATAGGGGAAAATATTTAAATGATTCAACAGACAAGGGCTTAAGCTCCAAAATATACAAACAACTGATATAATTCAACAATAAAAAAACAAACAACCCAATTGAAAAATGGGCAGAGGATCTAAATAGACATTTCTCCGAAGAAGACATACCATGCTAGCAGGTACATGAAAAATGCTCAACATCACTAATTATTAGAGAAATGCAAATCAAAACTACAATGAGGTACCACCTCACACCAGTGAGAATGGCCATGATTAATGACTCTACAAATAACAAATGCTGGAGAGGGTATTGAGAAAAGAGAACTATACTGTTGGTGGGAATGTAAATTGGTATAACTACTATGGAAAGCAATATGGAGGTTCTTCAGAAAACTAAATATTGAACAACCATATAAGCCAGCAATCCCACTCCCTGGCATATACCGAGACAAAACTTTCATTCAAAAAGATACATGCCCCCTTATGTTTATAACAGCACTGTTCACAATAGCCACGACATGGAACAACCTAAATATCTATAGGCAGATGAATGGATTAAGATGCAGTACATATATACAGTGGAATACTACTCAGCCATAAAAAGAACAAAATAAGGCCATTTGCAGCAACATGGATGCAACTAGAGATCATCACACTAAATGATGTAAGTCAGACAGAAAAAGACAAATACCATATGATAATCACTTATACATAGAATCCAAAATATGGCACAAATAAACCTATCTACAAAACAGAAACATACAGTCATAGAGAACAGACTTGCGGTCGCTAAGGGGGAGGGGAAAGGGAGTGGGATGGACTGGGAGCTTAGGGTGAGTAGATGCAAACTATTACATTTAGAATGGATAAGCAATGAGGTCCTGCTGTATAGCACAGGGCACTATATCCAATCTCCTGGGATAGACTATGATGAAAAGGAATATTAAAAAAAAGAATGTGTATATATATATGTTGCATATGTATGACTGAGTCACTTTTTCCAGCAGAAATTGGCACATTATAAATCAACTATACTTCAGTAATAAATTTTAAATGCAAATAATAATTTTTAGCATAAATAGGTTTCAAATAGTCCACGGAATTTACTAACAATGGCATTTGTGTTGATATAAATACAAATTGAATTGGGCAACTTGTACTTTTTTTCCTCCCGAACCTGGCAATCCTAATATAAAAATCTAGAGAATTCAAATATATTCTAAAGCCTCTGAGCCTCCAAACAGGAAAGAAGGACTTTTGTGTTTTTTGGTGTTTGTGTTTTTGTGATATCACTGATGATTCATTAATTTGGGTGATCATGCTCCAAGCAAATTCAAAATCCTGGCCTAAGCATCCTGGAGTGGCTCAATGATTCCCAAAATGAAGCAAATCCCAAACTGAAGTCCCCCAGACCAACAGCCTAAGCACCAGGTCCCCAGTAGACATGCAAATTCTCAGGTCCTACCCCAGACCTACTGCATTAGAAGCTCTGAGTTAGTGTCCAGCAACCTGATTTTTAATAAGCCCTCCAGAAGGTCTTGAGCAAGAGCCTTGAAATCCTGCCAAAAGCATTTATTCCTACTCTTCTTCAAGGGGACCTTTCTTAGAGTGACTATGCTCAGGGGAAAGGGACATACCCAGAGTTTTCAGGGACATGCACTGTTAGTCAATTCTACTCTCTGGAGATCCAGAATGTCACTATACATTCTACTAATGTGAGGGAGGCTTTTTGGAGATAGTAGATTTAAAAAAAAATTAGATCCAGTGGGTGCATAAACAATCCTTGGTTATTTCCCCAGTTTCCCAGATACATAAATGGAACAGAAATACTTTGAAATTAGCAGAATCCCCACATTGGTTTTTTGATCTCTGCAAAGATCCAGGGTAGCAATTCCATCCTATTCCCAGTTAACTTGAATATCTGGTTTGTGTGAAAGATAAAAGGCTTTTAGAGACCAACAGCAGGTTTCAGTAAACTTAATCAGGTGATGACTCCTCCTTGCAAAGATCCAGATGTGTCCTCTTTTCACGCAGAAAATCAGCACTGTTCCTGACAGCTGATAGGCATCTGTCAAAGGAGCTGTTTCTTTTACATCTATCCCCATAAACAGAACTCACCAGGAGTAGTTTGCTTTCATCTGGCAAGGATGCCAGTACACGCTAACTGTCTTATTTCAAGGATATCAACCCTGCTGGCTGTCCTAATGCTCCTGGATATCATTTGATACCATCAGGAAGACTTGCAGTGAGTGGGCAAAAATTTCAGGTATGCTAGGTGCCTTAATAAGTCTCATGCATGTCAAAGGGTAGGAGACCATGGAGAGTTCAGGGACCTGCTACCTCAATGAAGTTTCCATGGGTCCCAAGGTCCTCTCCAAATGAAAGACATGTTGCTTCACATTGCACTCCTACAACTAAAAGGCAGGCAAAAGTTTTGCATAGCTTTTTTGCTTTTGGAGGTAACATATACAACACAGTTATGTCCTGCTTTAAATAGGGTGTCAGGTTATGGTGTCAGACACAAGTAGAGCCGAGATCAAAGGAAGACTCTGCAACTGCTCCCAAGTGGTGCCACGCAGGCCTTTGTTCCTGCAGATCTAAAGGTACTCAAAGTGCCTGCAGCAGATCCAAATGCTGCACAACGGTGCTGGCACCCTCCAAAAGGAAAATACAATAGAAGCCTCTAGTGCTTTTGAGCAGCACCCTGTCTTTTTCAGACAGAAACTATCTCCATTGGAAGAACTGCTCTTGCCTTGCTTCTAGAGACTGAGCTTCTGACTATAGAATACCAAGTGATTGATCTTAAGACCTCAAGTGGTATCTAATACACCAAATCACAAAGCTTGACAAGAGCAAGAATACACTTCATCATCAATCAGAGGTGGTAACATAAGAGATCAGTCTCAAGCAGTGCTGAAACACCCATGTAGGTTCTATGAACAGATGGCTCACACTCCCAGTATACCTACATCTGTGTTGCTATTTCTTCCCTCAAATCATGCCTATGGCCTTTGGGGAGATTCCTATGGCTGGCAGACAGAGGGAAAGGAGAATTAAAGCTTGGTTTAAAGATGTTTTCTCATACTGGCACCAGTTAGAAGTGGTTTGCTGAATCATTATAGTTCAGAAAGGGCTGACCTTGTCAGTAGAAAGACATCTTTTAGCATAGGCCAAACTTCAAGCAGTAGGTACATCTGATTTTTCCTTTATGTTGAAGGAAATATGGGGAGGACATATGAAACTACATCAAAACACAAACATCTCCAGGAGTAGCATCAGATGTTGTTGTCAGCACAGTGGAACAGTTATTTATCCTTACGGGACTTAGTCTAAGTGGCAAAGCCTAGAACCTGCTCCTCCAGTCACTCCAAAATTTTGCAGGCACCAAAATCACTGTATGAAATCCTCTTCCGCTAAAAACATCTAGGGGGCTTTCCATTCCCTGAACTTGATCTTGACATAAGTATACCAGCAATGAGATAGTAGAAAAGGAATACAAAAATACAACACCTTTTAAAATTGCACCTCAAAAAAATCAAATGCCTCGGAATACACCTGACCAAGGAGGTAAAGGACCTCTATGCCGAGAACTATAAAACTTTAATCGAAGAAATTAAAGAAGATGTAAAGAAATGGAAAGATATTCCATGTTCCTGGATTGGAAAAATCAATATTGTAAAAATGGCCATACTGCCCAAAGCAATCTACAGATTCAATGCCATCCCTATCAAATTACCCAGGACATTTTTCACAGAACTAAAACAAACAATCCAAACATTTATATGAACAGCATAAGACCCAGAATTGCCAAAGCAATCCTGAGGAACAAAAACCAAGCAGGAGGCATAACACTCCTAGACTTCAGGCAATACTACAAAGCCACAGTCATCAATATAGCGTGGTACTGGTATCAAAACAGACAGACAGACCAATGGAACAGAATAGAGAACCCGGAAATAAACCCTGACACCTATGGTCAATTAATCTTTGACAAGGGAGGCAAGAACATCAAACGGGAAAAAGAAAGTCTATTCAGCAAGCATTGCTGGGAAACCTGGACAGCTGCATGCAAAGCAATGAAACTAGAACACACCCTCACACCATGCACAAAAATAAACTCAAAATGGCTGAAAGACTTCAATATACGACAGGACACCATCAAACTCCTAGAAGAAAACATAGGCAAAACACTCTCTGACATCAACATCATGAATGTTTTCTCAGGTCAGTCTCCCAAAGCAACAGAAATAAGAGCAAAAATAAACCCATGGGACCTCATCAAACTGAAAAGCTTTTGCACAGCAAAGGAAACCAAAAAGAAAACAAAAAGACAACTTACAGAATGGGACAAAATAGTGTCAAACGAGGCAACAGACAAGGGCTTAATCTCTAGACTACACAAACAACTTATACAACTCAACAGCTAAAAAGCCAACCAACCAATGGAAAAATGGGCAAAAGACCTGAATAGACTGTTCTCCAAGGAAGACATACAGATGGCCAGCAAACACATGAAAAAATGCTCAACATCGCTGATTATAAGAGAAATGCAAATCAAAACTACCATGAGATACCACCTCATACCAGTCAGAATGGCCATCATTAATAAGTCCACAAATAACAAGTGCTGGAGGGGTTGTGGAGAAAAGGGAACCCTCCTACACTGTTGGTGGGAATGTCAACTGGTACAGCCACTATGGAGAACAGTTTGGACATACCTTAGAAATCTATACATAGAACTTCCATAGGACCCCACAATCCCACTCTTGGGCATCTATCCGGACAAAACTACTTAAAGGAGACACATGCACCCGCATGTTCATTGCGGCACTATTCACAATAGCCAGGACATGGAAACAACCCAAATGTCCATCAACAGACGATTGGATTCGGAAGAAGTGGTATATATACACAATGGAATACTACTCAGCCATAAAAAAGAATGACATAATGCCATTTGCAGCAACATGGATGGAACTAGAGACTCTCATACTGAGTGAAATGAATCAGAAAGACAAAGATAAGTACCATATGATATCACTGATATCTGGAATCTAATATAGGGGACAAACAATCCTTTGCACAGAAAAGAAAATCATGGACTTTGAAAATAGACTTGTGGCTGCCTGATGGGGGGGGGGAGGGAGTGGGAGGGATCGGGAGCTTGGGCTTATCAGACACAACTTAGAATAGATTTACAAGGAGATCCTGCTGAGTAGCAATGAGAACTATGTCTAGATACTCATATTTCAACAGAACAAAGGGTGGGAAAAAATGTATACATGTAAGAGTAACTTGATCCCCATGCTGTACAGCAGGAAAAAAAAAAACATAAAAAAAGTAAAAAAAAAAAGAAATGTTGAAATGTGTATCAGCAGATAATAATATTAGAGAAATAGTAAATGCAATAAAGAGCAGTATAAATCTGGGAAAAAAATACACAGAGAAATGTCACCTGAATAAGTCATGTATTTAGATATCTTATGAAAGCTGAAATATCCAAATCTTTGCATTCTGATACCATGTCTATTCACAAACACCATTCAGTAGTTCTACCTACCAAGTAAATTAATAACTCCGTCATTGTAGCAAGCAAAAAGTTTGATAAGGTCTTTGAAAAGAAGCATAAATGCAGCATTTATGACACCATTCGTTAGCTCATTTGGATGTACCTAGAAAAAGATGAAAATTTCATAGGTTAACTGCATGTTATCAAATGACAATTTTTTCTCAGGGAACATTAAAATGTCTCAAATGAATACTACAAATTCATAGGCAATGTTGTAAAACCGCTTGAGTAACCCTAAAAATAGCAAAAGATGGACTTTCTTTTTTTTTGTTGTTTCAACTGAACTCAATGAAGTCAGTCCTATCAATGATAAGACATATATTCATTCTATTAGATCAATGATCCATAGATCAATCAAATCCATCTTCTGAACACCTGGCCTCTTGTTGCTTTTACTATGTCATACTACATTCTTCCCTTTCCCCCATGTAATGGTCTTTACATGGGCCCCTGGCTCAGGCTCCAGGGGCCCAGAGTGGCTGAAAGAGGAAGTGCTGCTTCGGGAACGGACACCTTACCCCTAAATTAATTCTTGAGACTCATAGCATTCACTCTAATCACCAACACAAAGAAGAATAATTTCTCTTCATTCCCAGATCCCTGTTTCCAACTCCTCAACCTCTGCTCTTTTTGCTTTTATGACTTCTTTCCTCCATTAATTAAGGCAGTACCATCATGAAGGGTAAGGAAAGCATAGAAAATGAAGGAATAAAAAGAAAAAAAAAGTTAAGAGAAGTAATTCCATACATACCTAGTGAAGTCCTTACTATAAAATCTGTCAAAAAAACCACCACTAAGCTGGTTTTCTGCTTTTACTGAAATTTCACAGGAGTCTATGACTAGGATTCAGTGACAGACTAAATTATATAATCTTAGCAATTTTAAGAATATTTGAGGAAAATTTTTGTTTTAGGCAAGTATCAAATAGATGAAAGCTAACAACATGAGTTAAAAATCTTCCTGCATGTCAGAATATTTTATTTTCATGAATCATATGAAACTTTTGTTAAACTTTTCTTTCGACCATGCCCACGCATGGGGACCCCAAGTTCCCAGGCCAGGAACTGAACCCTTGCCACTGAACAACACTGAATCCTTAACTGCTAGGGTACCAGGGAACTACCACCATTTTTTATTTTGAAATAACTGAAAATCCACATGCAACTGTAAAAAATATAGAGATCCCATGTACTATTTACCAGTTTCTCCCAAAGGTAGCATCTTGTAGAACTATAGTACACTGTCACATCCAGAATACAGCTATTGACAGAATGTACCAATCTCACTTAGATCTCCCCAGTTCTACTTGTTTGTGTGTGTATTTAGATAATCTTATCATATGTGAGTGAATTAGTGCATCTGCCACCATAGTCAAGATACAGGTGTGGTTTTAAGAAACAAGGCAGGTTGGCTTTGTCAGGAAGAAGGACCACAGCAAAACAAAAACAGTTCTCTTCAGTGGATGCTGTCATGCAAGCACTCTAGATAAAATGATTTCTAATAGCAGGTTGTCATTTAGCTGCTGGGATGAGCCTTTTGCAGCTACTTTATCCTGTCAAACAAACAGGAGGCCATCCTCCTGCTTGGAACATGGTGTTCCAGGAATGCACCACTCCTAGGTTTCCATAACTTAGGTTAACACCTGGCAAACAGGGCAATCAAAATCCTCTCCACTGCACCAACAGCCCACACTAAGCGTTCAATGAATTCATCTCTAAGTCTGTTTCATGGGGAAATTCTTTATCAGTGGCCCACCTTCCAATAAAAAGCAATACCGATTGTGTAAGAAGAATTTTCTGATGAGATACGTACGTCAAATTCCAGCAGGGCATCAATCTGTCCCTGTAGGATGGGCATACTCTTCAGCAGCTTTTCAGGAGCCATGGTTCGCATGACACCATCAGCCCTACAATTAAAATTAAAAAAAAAAAGGAAAAGGTAAAACTTACTTGTATGTGGAAAATTCAAGACCATGTGCATTGTTCCGAGCTGTCTCCCCTCTACTGCCTTGTGGGATGTTTTTTGGGGTGGGAAGAAGCTGTGGCTGGTTCCCGAGGCTGTGGCTGGTTCCCCTACTTCTATAATCCTCCTGACTCACTCTCATTTCTCAACCACACAGGTAATGCTTTCTCCACACTGCCCTCAGGAAGAAAGCAATGCCCTCTGGATAAAAGGGGCCAGCTGAATTTCTGAATGGATTTTTCTATGTTAATAACAAAAAATAGTAGTATTTAAAATACAGGTATCCTAAACCAAATCACAGACATAGAGAACAGACTTATGGTTGTTAAGGGGTGGGTGGGGAGGGAGTGGGACGGACCAGGAGTTTGGGATTGGTAGATGCAAACCATTATGTTTAGAATGGATAAGCACAGGCAACTATATTCAATCTCTTAGGGTAGACCATGATGGAAGATAACATAAGAAAAGTGACTGGGTCACTTTGATGACAGCATAAATTGGCACAACACCATCAATCAACTATACTTCAATTGGAAACAAAACAAAACAAAACAAAATACAGGCTTCCTAAACCTCAGTTTGTTTCTTTTTGAGAGAGAGAGAAAATTTGTCTTGGAAGCCTTCAAAACCTACGGGACTGGGAACAGAATGGATATTATTATCCATCAGGTAAAGAAAACTGCATTCTGATTTGCAGCTTGGCTGAAACAAGATGCAGTTCAGCAGCTGGGGAGAATGAGACTTGAGATTAGAGCTGAAGGGGGCGTCAGAGGGGTAATGGACCCTGGACCCACTCACAGGCCTCCTCCAGGGATGGCCAAGGAACAGCAGGACTGAAACAGGTTACGGCAATGAAATGCCCAGGTCATGTGAACGGGCTAATGGCAGCTTTTGGGGTCTCTCCCACTCCAATGGTAAGGACAGCATCCCAAAGTGCCTTTCTGTGCCCATACAGGGTATACAAGCTTCTAAGAAGGCTGTGGAGAGGTCATCATCCAGCTGGGACAGGAGCATGAACTAGCAGCATCTCTAATAAGTTGGGGATGAAGTCAAAACCTAGATTTCATAAAATGCTCACCCACAAGAAACTTATTTGAATAGGTAAGTTTATATTTTTCACCACTATGATTTAAAAAAAAAAAAAAAAAGGTAGTTAGAAGCTAAGTTTAGATCAGCTGTTAGAAAAGAGAGTTGAACCTTTTTGTGTGGATTCTTGAGACTAAAATACTAAACTTTCTACAACATGTTTCCATTATTTCCAGTTAGGAACAGATAGAAGATTTGCCTAGATTTGTGGCTGTATACTTCTAAACTCAAAAAACTATTCAGAGGGAAATAAATGGTAATTATGAATTAAATGCAAGTGTTTCTGTTTCAGTGAGGTTTTCCTAATCAATGGTTAGTATTAATGATTAGTTCAATCACGGTATGTGTGCATGTGTGTTTGTGTGTGTGTATAATAGTAGGTCAATATTAGCCCCAAAATAGATCTACGCCACATACACAGCTCAGCTGCACTTCAATCAAAAACACACTGATGGAGTTCCCGTCGTGGCGCAGTGGTTAACGAATCCGACTAGGAACCATGAAGTTGCGGGTTCGGTCCCTGCCCTTGCTCAATGGGTTAACGATCCGGCGTTGCCGTGAGCTGTGGTGTAGGTTGCAGATGCGGCTCGGATCCCGCGTTGCTGTGGCTCTGGCGTAGGCCGGAGGCTACAGCTCCGATTCGACCCCTAGCCTGGGAACCTCCATATGCCGCGGGAGCGGCCCAAGAAATAGCAACAACAACAACAACAACAAAAGACAAAATAAATAAATAAATAACATTTAAAAAAAAAAACAAAACACATTGAAGTGTTCCTGCCATAGTGAGTCGGTTAAGAAGTCTGACTGCAGTGGCTCAGGTCCCTGGCCCAGCACAATGGGTTAAAGGATCAGATATTGCTACAGCTGCTGTGTAGGTTGCAACTATGGCTCAGATTCAATCCCTGGCCTGGGAACTTTCATATGCCATGGGTGTGGCCATAGAAAAAAAATGAAATTAAAAAGAAAAAAACCACACTGAAATAACATTATCAACTACAGCCACTGTACTTTTAAATGAACCTTGTTTAAATTCTCTCCATTTAAAATTATTTAAAAGTATATATGTATTCAATAATTTTGAACTGATTAACAAATAAAATGTTATACCATGTCAACCCTGGGAAGCAAATCAGATTTTCTGAATGAAAATATAAATATAGTAACACATATGGCAACCTCAAGGTTGATTTCCATATTATTAATTGAGCTTCTCTTTTAGGGGATTGAAAACTGGGCCTCCATGATCAAAATTAGTTGGCAGGTAAACTTAGTTAAGATAAACCAAGTATGCCTCAAAGACTTATTCTCCCCAAACAAATATGAGAAGAAGAAGAAAAAAAACATACCCTTTCTTCACTCTGGCAAAATCAAATGCCATCTGTCTGTAAGAGAAAGCCTTTTCATTCAGATATCTACTATAGCGCCTTATAAAGGTAGACATATCATAACCTGGGGGAGAGCCAGAGAAAATAAAACTAATTAATAAAATACCTTCAATTGCGCTTTTCTTAATACCAGTTTTTAAAAACTCCTTAAATGTAAATAATTCTAAGATGAGGTCAGTAAGTATGCCACAGGCCTCACTTAAAATCCTACTTTAGGCAAAAGTACTTTTGGCATGAGACATTCTAAGACTACTCATTTTTGTTATGCTACCATCCTCAAGCAGACTGTCTTTTCTGATTTTTCCCTTACATTTTTGTTCACTGTTTAAATAACAGCCTGTTCCAGACTTTATCCACAGAGCTATCCAAGAAGTACCCACTTGCTTGGTGAGCCTGCCTTAAACATAATAGGCAATCAGCAAATGTGATGAATGAACAAATGACTGCAGTTCAAATTCTATCAATTTACAAAAAAATCACGTAACACTGGCCCTTTTCTTTAATTGGGAAAGAATCTTTTATTTCATTGCCTTTTGCACCTTCATAAACAAACGATATAGGTCTAGCAAACCCACTGTTACTTTTTAAGGTAAATACTGAAAAAGACAAAAAAAATTGATATAATATTCAAATTCATTAACATAATATTAATATAATATTCATATGCTGACAATTATTTTAAAGTTCCTATAAAGTAACTATATAGTTTCTTTTATAATTTTCTTAGATAGCCAAGAGAGCTATCAGTAACAATGATTTTGAAAGAGTAACCCTACTTCAAAAATTAAAAATTCTGCATCAAACATGTCAGCAAGAAAATGATAAAACATAGTATCCTTACCATGGGATCCACTTTTGTCCAAAAAATTGCTGAGATTGAATAGTGTATTTCTAGAGGCCAAATACTGAATAAATCTCTGAAAAACAGACATTAGAATCACACAGGGAACTACACTCAATATCCTGTGACAAATCATAATGGAAAAATAAGAATAAGAATATACATATATATATGTGTGTATAAATGAATCGCTTTGCTCTATACTTGAAACTAGCAAAACATTGTAAATCAACTAAACTTCAATAAAATTTTAAGAAATTAGAATTAACATCAATATTATCAAAATCATTACTTTAAATACTTTCTGACATTAGAGCTACTTTTAAAAAATATATAAATTCTCATTGTTATCTTCTTTGCCTAGTTATAAAGTATCCAAGTCTGCTGGTTTTCTCTTGAGAGGGAATAAGGACTGAATCAGGAGCTCCTGTCATGGCTCAGTGGAAACGAATCTGACTAGCACCATGAGGACATAGGTTCGATCCCTGGCCCTGCTCAGTGGGTTAAGGATCTGGCATTGGCATGAGCTGCAGTGTAGGTCACAGACACTGCTCAGATCTGGTGCTGCTGTGACTGTGGCGTAGGTGGGCGGCTACAGCTCTGATTCGACCCCTAGCCTGGGAACCTCCATATGTAGTAGAAGCAGCCCTAAAAAGACACATACACACAAAAGACTGAATCATACTTACTGAATTAGAATTAAATTGTATGATCTTTCATTTCTGCATATAACAAAACCACTGCAATTTAACAGGATTTAGGAGGTTGCCGCATAAATTGGATAATTTATAGTTGGTCAATATTTTCCAAAATTCAACATTTTTATGAAAGCAACTTTTACACAGAGGCACAAAGGAATATTTCCAACTGGAAGAATAATTTTCTTGTTCCTTTCTCCTAACATTTTTGTCCATGAATATGTTTACAGGGTATATACATATTTAACACTTCGATATCTCTAAGAAAATGTCTAACAACACTTTTCTGGAAGATAGCTAAAGAGAAGATTAAAACTGCACTCCAGAGACTTTGAACCATATATTTCCTCTATTTTTCTATTAGTGGAAGCTCAAAGGTTGGTAAGTCATCACCAGTCTCCCTCCCCTGCCAGAAAAGTAAATGTTTCTGTAGTTTACCTCATTTCCATGCACCATGAGATGATGTGTTGTGACTAAAGCTTTAAATACAACCACCCAGCTACTGTTTGTTGCCCGCTCGAAGAGCGTGTCCGCCATCTGAGGAATATTAACATTGGTCTCATTGGTAGCCTGGATCAAGTCTATGAGAACAGAAGATTTCGGTCAATGACACTCTTAGCACAATGTCCCAAACATGCAGACACTTATGCCTTCACCATTTGAAGGCAATAACATAAATGTATTTTTTTGAAACATTCTATCTTCAAGCCTACTTCCCTTGGATTTTAATTTTGATGGACACTAATAAACACACTTGTCATGTAAATGGCAGAAATGAGAGCAAATTGCAAAAGAGGAAAGAATTCCATCATAGCCATCTAAGCTTTCACAGAACATCATACATGCATTCAATTACTATGATTTGACCTGAATTTATAAGAGAGTCAATCTTTCTAATATATTCACTGTCCACATCTACCCATTACAATTCCAGGGGGCATGAAAAAATGTATTTAGTGTCCAAGAGGGGCCGCCTAGAATTCAGAAACAACGTGCACTACCAAAATGTTAGCTGAGGCAACAAAAGTCATGGCCTAAAGAAGAGAAGCTAAGCCACAGTGGGGGCGGTATGGACTTAGGAAAGGTACTTTCAACAACGCGAGATGACCTCTTCAGGCCAAGGAAACCACAGGACCTCTCTGGCCACACCTGCCCAGCAGAGAACTGCAGGTGATACCCAGTCCAGGAAATTCCAACAACAAAGGCAAAGACAAAGCCATCCTGTTCCTCACTTAAAATCCACACTCAGTCCTCATTAAGCCAGACCTTTGTTTTATGCATTTCTTTATTTTACAATAAATGTTTTAAAAATTGATACTGTCACTGAAATAGTTCTTAATGCTACAACTAAAAAGTATCAATAATTGATATGAATTATAAATGAACAAAACAAGGTTTGTTTCTTACTTTATTTTAAACATCTTATCCCCTCAAACAGGCCTCCCTCGATATTTTCCTTCAGGACATCTTTCCTGGTCCCATGTGAATGCAGTCCCATGGGACCTTCCTCTGCTTTAAAATCTGAGGCATTTTATTCCTGCTGCCTGTCCACATTAGATGTGGAGCCACCGCAGGTTCCAGACCAAAGCTTCCCTAGGATGGAAATAGTCATGGCAACATCTGTTTACTGAGCAGGGCTTCAGAGAACACTGAGCACAGTAAGTATGTGTTGAGCAAAATGTACAAACACCAAAATACTTTACCTGATATATAAACAAACAGCTCTTTGAAAAAGGCAAATCATTACGCTATAACATTGCTTTCTGAGATTATATCATGGGACTGCTTTACATTTGAAACTGTGTCAGTCACAAGTTCTTCTGTTCCTTTATTTATTGACCTGATGATATGGAAATGTATTGTTTCTCAGAGGAGATGAATACATGTTCAGATAATAAAGAGATCCTTAGAAGAGTAAAAAGAGGCAGAATGATAGAGCAGAAAGAGGTGGAGGGCCAAGCTCGGCCCCTGTCTAGATGTGCAACTTCAAGCAAATTACTTAATACATCTTCCATACAGGCCCTCATCTCTAACACGGGAATAATAATTACTACCTTTCCCTTTCAGGGTTATTATAAAGATATCTGGAATTTAATATATGGCACAAATGAACCTATCTGTAGACATGGAGAACAGACTTGTGGTTGTTGAGGGGGAGGGTGTGGACTGGACTGGGAATTTGGGGCTAGTAGATGCAAACTATTGCATTTGGTGTGGCTAAGCCATGAGATCCTGCTGTATAGCACAGAGAACTATATCTAATCACTTGTGATGGGACAAGATGGAGGACTATATGAAAAAAAGAATTTATATAAATATATAATTGGATCACTTTGCTGTACGGCAGAAATTGATGGAACATTATAAGTCAACTATAATAAAAATTAAGTAAAATAAAGATTGCAAAGGGTCTGAACAAAATATGCACCCAAAATAATCATTTGTAAATACTGTTATCCAGACACTGCATTGTGAGAACATAGCGGGGTGTTAGGAAAGACTCCATGGGGAGGAAAGAGTTGAGTGGGACCCTAAATTCAGACATGGGAGGAGAGTGATGACGTTTTTAGCAAGTGTGCAAAGTGTGAAACCCTCAGAGGCCAACTTGAGAGCCAGGGAAGGGCCAATGAAGGATCTCACATGGCTTCATGTGTGAACTTCAACCTCAACTTCACCCTGAGTACCAAGGGGAGCCCCTGGAAGTCTTTCAGTAGGAAAGTCCCAATAAGATTCTTTTACAGTCAATAACATTACCTGGCAAATACTAAATATTACCTGTATGGTAAGAAAAGGCACAAAGCAAAGAACAATCACCTCTGCCTGGAAAGCTATCCTAGAAGATAGGACAAAGGCAAGTTAGAAAGCCTGGGTGAGAGCCAGAGAGGAGATAAAGGTGAACTAATGAAAAGGCAGTGAAACTTGAGGGAGATGATGAATGCAGTAAAAATATATTTAGGAGGTACAGCTGATGGGGATTTGCAGGTGAGCACATGGATATTCGAGATGAAAGGAGAAGGAATCTTAAATAATTCCAGATTTCTAGTTTGGGGCCGAGGAACTGCTTTTTACTGAAAGAGGAGGAAAGTTGGTTTCGAGGGAGATAAAAACCATTTTGGACCTGATACATATGAAGGTGCTGTTGGAACTCTAAGCTGAGATGTCTGATGGTGGACTGGAAGCATGTTCTAAAGGTCAGAAGAAACACTTGGCATGGATACAAATTTGGGTGTCATCATCAATGATATGGGAGCTGAGATCATACAAGTAGAAGTAAGTCAGATCATATAGAGAACAATGAACATTATATCTGTAAGAAAATAAGAAGTGAAACCAAGAAAGACCAACATTGAAGATGACTGGAAGAAAACTGCATGAAAGAAGAATCAGAATGGTAAAGAGAAGTTCAGGAAAATTAAATTACTGAACCAATTAAGAACAGAGCTTTAAAAAAAAGTCATGAAGCAATCAGGTACCACTGGCATCAAACACTGCAGAAAGTCCTAGCAAATAGAACCCTAAGAATAGAATGGACAGCGAGGAGATTGCTGCCATGTAAAGGAAATAAAGTCCAAGCATACACTGGGAGGGGAGGAGAGGATCAAAGGAAGGCTTTTTATGGGTTAAAGATGGGTGACATTTATGCCTATTTTTGAGATCAAGAAGAAAAAGTCAAAAACAGATGAATTTGAGTCAGACAGTGAAAGACAAACATCATATGATATCACTTATATATGAGATCTTTAAAAATAATACAAATGAACTTATTTGCAGACCAAAAACAGACTCACAGACTCTGAAAACAAACTTTGGGTCACCAAAGGAAACAGGTAGGGGAGGGGGGGACTGAGAGTTTGGGACTGGCAGAGCACACTGAGGTATATGGGTTGACTGGCCAAAAGGGACCTGCTGTATAGCACAGGGAATTCTACCCAATGTTCTGTGATAACCTATATGGGAAAAGAATCTGAAAAAGAATGTATGTATGCATATGTAGAACCAAACCACTTTGCTGTACAGCAGAAATTATCACAACATTGTAAATCAACTATAAAACCTTAAAAATAAAATAAGAGAGAAATGAGTTTGAAAAGGAGAGGTAATTTCTTCCTCGGGAAGTTCTCGAGGCAGGATAAATACAATCCAGGGCTCAGAGGTTGGGATTAGCATCAGAGAGGAGGGTTACACAATGCAGAGAGATAAGGATGAGTGGTCTTGAGTGGAGGGAGAATGATGGCAGAATGATACTACAGAGAAGCATGTCTGAGGTGAAACAGTAAGTTATTAATTTTATTACTTAATCTTAATACACTCATCTACTCTATGTTAGGGCTAGCTTGCGGGGCCAACCTGGTCTGCTTCCTGATTTTGTAAATAAAATTCGAATGGTACCCAGTCAGACCCATTTGTTTACATATTGTCTAGGCTGTTTTCACACTGCTATTACGTAGCTGAATTGTTACAACTCAAATTCAGTTCAGTGGTCTACAAAGCCTAACACTCATTGACCCTTTACAAAAAATGTTTGCTGACCCTGTTCTATCCCCAAATGGGAAATTGTATAAGACCCTTCTGATGCCTAACAAATAGCTAAATCTGTCTCAAGGAAACGTAATTGTATGCCTGAATGGTGGGCTCAACTAACTTTTTTCATAGACCACTGTTTTTACTTGAAAGAATGAATGGAAGATTTCAAACCATCATGATTCAGATGCAGTATTCAACTGTTATTTCTCAAAAATAAAGTGATAATGGAAAAAACAAAAATTATATAAAAATTTTTAAAAAATAAAGTGAGCCTGTAAATAAAACAAATGACAGTACTGGTTGCCATAAAATTCAATCTTTCAAGTATGAATTAGAATTTCAGAAAATTTATGTCTGCCATGATAAGCATGACAGCTTTCTAGTGCTTTGAGACTTTTCTGATGAGACTGTTGGTGATACTAATGAATATTATTTTTTGATATTATATAATAAAGTATCAACATTTAGAAGATGTGAATAATTCACCTGGGCCAATACTTTTCAAATGACTAGTCCATGATGTTACAAAGTCTACTCACCCTATTTGAAGTACAGATTTACTTTTTTTTTTTTGTCTTTTTGCCTTTTCTTGAGCTGTTCCTGCGGCATATGGAGGTTCCCAGGCTAGGGGTCGAATCGGAGCTGTAGCCGCCGGCCTACGCCAGAGCCACAGCAACGCAGGATCCGAGCCGTGTCTGCAACCTACACCATAGTTCACGGCAATGCCAGATCTTTTAACCCACTGAGCAAGGCCAGGGATCAAACCCTCAACCTCAAGGTTCCTAGTCGGATTTGCTAACCACAGAGCCACGACAGGAATTCCAAGATTGACTTTTTTCTACTCTCAAAGGGATTTTAATGCAACAGAGTAGAAAAAGGTCATTAACGTGGTTTTAGATTCAATACTGCAACTTAAATTTAAGAAACTATCACTTAGAGAGTTACGGTGAAGTATCAAAGCATATCCAAAATTATCTGAAAAGTCTCTCTTTTCCAAACATATATCTGTGTGAGGCAATATTTTCTTCATATACTTCAATTAAGACAATATATCCCAATAGACTGAACATAGAAACAAATATGAACATCCATCTTCTACCAAGCAAGATACTAACGCAATCTGTGAAAGCATACAATGATACCACTTTTCTCACTTTGGTTTGGAAAAAAATTATTCTCCCTAAAAAGGGAACCCTCCCGCACTGTTGGTGGGAATGTAAACTGGTACAGCCACCATGGAGAACAGTTTGGACATACCTTAGAAATCTATACATAGAACTTCCATATGACCCCACAATCCCACTCTTGGGCATCTATCCGGACAAAACTCTACTTAAAAGAGACACATGCACCCGCATGTTCATTGCGGCACTATTCACAATAGCCAGGACATGGAAACAACCCAAATGTCCATCAACAGACGATTGGATTCGGAAGAGGTGGTATATATACACAATGGAATACTACTCAGCCATAGAAAAGAATGACATAATGCCATTTGCAGCAACATGGATGGAACTAGAGAATCTCATACTGAGTGAAATGAGCCAGAAAGACAAAGATAAGTACCATATGATATCACTTATAACTGGAATCTAATATCCAGCACAAATGAACATCTCCTCAGAAAAGAAAATCATGGACTTGGAGAAGAGACTTGTGGCTGCCTGATGGGAGGGGGAGGGAGTGGGAGGGATCGGGAGCTTAGGTTTATCAGACACAACTTAGAATAGATTGACAAGGAGATCCTGCTGAATAGCATTGAGAACTTTGTCTAGATACCCATGTTGCAACAGAACAAAGGGTGGGGAAAAAAATGTAATTGTAATGTATACATGTAAGGATAACTTGATCCCCTTGCTGTACAGTGGGAAAATAAAAATAAATAAATAAATTGTATAGAAAAAAAATTATTCTCCCTAAAAGCATTATTTGTGTGAACATGTCAGTATGTTTCTTACAGTTATTTAAAAGTGAAAAATGTTTCTAAACAATATTCTGTTTTGATTTCTAATATATGTAAACACCTAAAGATGTAATTAAAAACAAAAGCTCTTCAAATTACTCAGTAATTTAAGAATACAAAGGAGTCCTTAGACCAGTTTGAGAGCTGCTATTCTTTTTTTGTTTTTTTTGGATGTGTCGGTGGCATGCGGAAGTTCCTGGGCCAGGGACCAAATCCACACCAAAGCAGTGACCCTAGCCACTGGAGTAACAACTCCAGAGCTGCTATTCTTGGTCCATACCTAGAAAGAGAACTGGTAGGCTACAGATTATGTCCATATTTTACATTAAGAAATGTATTTACAGAGTGATTGTACCAATTTATATTGTCACCAGCAGTTTATATGAGTTTATATTGCTTACCTCTTTATGAAATAAAGAATTTACATGTAAAGAAATAAAAAAAATAAACAAAACAAAGAGATAAACATGCAGAAAAAATATTCTTGAAAATTGTGAGACTCTAAATGCTAAATAACTATCACATTTGAATTCCTGAGAATTCAGTCTTAGTTGAACTTGAGCAGACAGACAGAACTAGCATTGTTCTGGCAGTTTAAAAAAATAGTTCTATTGGAGTTCCCTGGTGGCCTAGTGAATTAAGGATCCAGCGTTGTCACTGCTGTGGCACAGGTTCGATCCCTGACCCAGGAATTCCTGCATGCTGCAGGTGTGGCCAAAAATACAGTTTTATTGAAGTATAACTGAGATACAAAAAGCTGCATGTACTTAAAGTACATGATAAGTCTTCACAAACATGCACCAAGATCAAGAAAAGGGACATATCCATCACCCTGAAGGTTTCCTTCATCCCTTTTTTAAATCCTCCTTCCTATCCCTTCCCATTTGCCTCCCCTGCTGTTCCTTAGTAATCACCAA
Source organism: Phacochoerus africanus (assembly GCF_016906955.1). Lineage (NCBI taxonomy): Eukaryota > Metazoa > Chordata > Mammalia > Artiodactyla > Suidae > Phacochoerus > Phacochoerus africanus. The sequence continues at coordinate 82,555,285 of NC_062545.1, read as the reverse complement.
TTAGTTTTCAGTAAATATCCACTGGTTTGTATTTTCTAAATTTTCATTTCCTTTGGGTAGAGTAGGGGAAGTCTGGCTTCTTTCACTCAGCATAATTATTTTGAGACATCTGTATTGCCTCATAGATCAATAGTTCATTAATTTTCATAGGTGAGGTGTATTCTTTCAAAATGGACATGCCAAAATTTTTCCATTCATCTGCTGATGGACATCTGAGGTGACTCCAGATTTTGGTTGTTACAAATGAAGCTGCTGTAAACATTTGTGTATAAGTATTTGTATGGAGATATGCTTTAATTTCCCTTGGGTAATTGCCCTGGAGTAGAATGTCAATTGGAAGCAAATATTTAAGAAACTGCCAAACTACTTCCAAAATTACTGCATCATGTTACATTCCTACCTGAAGTAATGAGTGTTTCAGTTTACTTTTTACCATTATAACATGTGTAGTGTGGTATCTGATGGTGGTTTTACTTTGCATTTTCCTGATTAATGATATTAAACATAATTTCCATGTGCTTTTCATTAGTTTACTTCCTATTGGTATACATTCTTTGCTCATTTTTACTGGATTGTTTGCCTTTTTTATTATTTATTTAAAAAAAAATTTTTTTTTTTGGTCTTTTTTAGGGCCACACTTGCGGCACATGGAGGCTCCCAGGCTGGGGTCAAATCAGAGCTATAGCTGGTGGCCTATACCACAGCAACTCAGGATCCAAGCCGAGTCTGTGACCTATACCACAGCTCATGGCAACACTGGATCCTTAACCCACTGAGTGAGGCCAGGGATCCAACCTGTGTCCTCATGGATTCTAGTCAGATTCGTTTCCGCTGAGCTATAAGAACTGCTATTGTCTCATTATTGAGTTATTCTGAATGAAGTCTTCTATAAGGTACATGGTTTGTAAGTATTTTCTCCAGTCTATGGCTTTATTTTTCATTCCTTTGAAAAATACTGCAGCATATGGAGGTTCCCAAGCTAGGGGTCGAATCAGAGCTGCAGCCGCCAACCTACACCAGAGCCACAGCAACGTGGCATCCGAGCCACGTCTGTGACCTACACCACAGCTCAAGGCAATGCCAGATCCTTAACCCACTGAGCAAGGCCAGGGATCGAACCCACAACCTCATGGTTCCTAGTCAGATTCGTTAACCACTGAGCCATGGCGGGAACTCCTAATTCTTTGAAATTCTTGAACACACTGTTCAGAGAATTATGACGAAGTTCCATTCATCAAATTTGTCTTTCATGGATTATGCTTTTGGTGTCATATTTAAGAAATCTGCTTAAGTAAAATACTTTTTATGTTTCTTCTAGAAGTTTTATAGTTTTAGAATAGCACAGTTAGGTCTATAATACATTGTTAGTTGTTGTGACTGATGTGAGGTGAGGATACATGGTCCATTTTTTTTTTTTTTTTTTGCAGATGTGTATCAAATTGTTCCAGCACCGTTTGTTGAAAAACCTATTCTTTGTCCACTGAACTGCCTTTGCACTTTCCTTAAAAATCCATTTGTCACTTATCTTTGGGTCTATTAAAGGACTCTTTATTCTGTTCTGTTGATCTATTTGTCTACCTTTACCCTAATATCAGACTATCTTGATTACTATAAATTTATAATAATTACAGAAATCAGGTAAAGTCAGTCTTCCAACACTGTTCTTTTTTGAAGTTGTTTTACTTCTTGTTGGATCCTTTGTATGAGTTCTAGTTGGGGATGATTGACTTTAACAAAATGTCTGATAGGATTTTGATTGGGATTATGTTGAATCTATAGATCAACTGAGAGTGAACTAACATCTTAACGACATTGAGTCTTCCAATCTACATATATGGTCTGTCTCTCAGTTTTCTTGGATCTACTGCCTTTTGACTTGATTTTGGAGGGAAAGCATTCAGTCTTTCACTGTAAGTATCATATTAGCTGTAGATGTTTCCTCGATGTTGTATGTCAGCTTAAGAAAGTCCCTTCTATTCCTAGTTCGCTGAATATCATGAATGGATATTGGATTTTGTACAATACTGGTCATATGGCTTTTCTTTTTTCAGTCTATTATTATGGTGAGTTATACTGACTAATTTTCAGATGTTAAACCAATTTTGCATTCCCGGGATAACCCCCTTTGGTCATGATACTTTATCTAAATGTTGTTGGATTTGATTTGCTAAAATCTTCTAAGAATTTTTAAACCTATGTTCATGGGGGACACTGGTCTATGGTTTTTCTTTACTTGTGGTGTCTTTGGTAATGCTGGCCTTGAAGAATAAGTGGAGAAGTGTTCGCTCATTTTTGATTTTCTAGAAGAGTCTGTGTATTCTTCTAAAAAGAGTTTGGGATTGTTTCTTTTACAAATGTTTGGCAGAATTCACCAATGAAGATATCTTGGCCTGGAGTTCTCCTTGTTAGAAGGTTTATAACTATAAATGCAATTTCTTTAATAGATGTAGGGCTATTCAGGCTTTAAATTTATTTTTGAATGAGCCTTGGTAGTTTGTGGCTTTTAATTAATTTCTCATGTGCATAAAAGTTCTTGAAGTTATTGGCATTAAGTCATTAGCAATACTGTCTTATGGTCCTTTTAACATCTACAGGGTCAGCCGTAGATGTCACTTGATTATCTGATATTGGTAATTGATATCTTTCTCTCTTCTGATCAGTCTGGGTAAAGGCATTTGAATTGTGTCAATGTTCTAAAAAACCGAGCTTTATCTCCTTATGTGGGAGACCACTGGGATCCAGCTGCGGTCCTGTACCGTGTGCTATGCATGAGAATCCTCTCATGGCAGTGAGCTGGGACAGCCCTAGAGATCACCTTGTTTGTTCTCCATCTCCCAGGGATCACCGTCCTTTATTGCCAAATGTCCAACACATGGAAAATTGTTATTTAATATGCTCTGTCCAGTTTCTCAGCTGTTTCAGGCAGGAAGGTAAACACAGATCCTGTTATTCTATCTTGCCACAAAGTATAAGTCTCTCTTTTGGTAGTTTTAAGCAATTAAAAATGTCTTAGAAGGAGCTCCCCTTGTGGCTCAGTGGTAACAAACCCAACTAGTATCCATGAGGACGTGAGTTTGATCTCTAACCAAACTCAGTGGGTTAAGGATCCAGCATTGCCATGAGCTGTGGTGTAGGTTGCAGGTACTGCTTGGATCCCACGGTGCTGTGGTTGTGGTGTAAGCAGCTACAGTTCCGATTCAGCTCCTAGCCTGGGAACTTCTATATGCTGTAGGTGCAGCCCTAAAAAAAAGAAAGAAAGAAAGAAAAAAAAAAGTCTTAGAAAAGTCTCTCTGAGACAAGATAATAACGTCAAGAGAATAGAGGAAATAGACGTAAGTGGGGAAAAAAATCTAACTTTTAGGAATTGTAAATAACTGTTCACTAAAATAAGAAAATACCAATAAGCCTGAATTGTTCTCAGATTCACCATCAACTGCTTCTTGTTCCATAACTATGTGAGACTCTCATCCACCTGAGCCATATGAAAAGGAAGCACATGACAGAGCCATTGTTATCCCTTGCTTGGACTTCTCTATAGCCTGTTCTCTGAATCACCTCCAGCCCAACGAGATGTATTTGTGGGAAAACAACCACCGATGTACACCCTTCTGGTTATAGCAGTTACCTGTTCAACCCCCAGCCCCACTAGGTCTTCTTGCTGTCCATTAAATTAAGTAAATACCTCAACTCTAAAGCTCAGCTACCTTCCTAATTTTTTATCTGCTACAAATTGCGCCTCAACAATACAGCACTGAGGCCTTTCCTGCTGTTCTTACTGCTTAGAATGTCTCTGCCCTCACCCTACTGAGATCTCATTTTTCATGGCCAATTCAAACACTATAATCTCCATGAGGTCTTTTCTGACACTCCCCTCAAATGGAAAAGAACTGTGATTTTCTTTTCCATGCAGAGTGGAGCAAAGGACACTGGACTTGGGCCAGAGATCCAGTTTACAACCTGCCTCTGTTATTTATGGACAAGTTATTTCAGACCACTCTGTGGCTCTGTTTTTTTCACTTAGAAATGAGGATAATATTAATTATCTTACAGGTGGACACTGTTATTTATGCTCATCCTTACTTTATACATCTCTACTGTAGTCCTTACTACTAGAATTATAGTTATTTACATAGGTCTCTTCTTCATGGGAGCTCAAGCTCCAATACGTAGGCATGAGATTATATCTGTATTTTTGGATCCCAGGTACTTAACACAGGATCTAACACATAAAGGAAACTTGGTGAATGAAATAGCTTTGACTGGCTTAGCATTATCTGCCTCAATCTAAAATACATTCATGATAAAACTGGTAAGTATTAAGGGCTATCTGTTTTCATAACTCCTACTGGACACAACTGAATCACAAAATTAGACAGGAAGGGTCATTTTCTATTTCATTGTTACAGGTACTTTTATCAGCAGCCCACATTTAGAAAGACATCTATTCCATTTACAAATCTCTCCCTAAAAGCCGGACGGCTACATGTAAGCCAATGAAATTGGAACACTCCCTCACACCATATGCAAAAATAAACTCAAAATGGCTATATGTCTAAATATAAGACATTACACCATACAACTCCCAGAAAAGAACATAGGCAAAACAATTTCAGATGTAAATCATAGCAATATTTTCTTGGATCAACCTCCCAAGGTAAAAGAAATAAGTGAAGATAAACAAATGAGACTTAAACTTGAAAGCTTTTGCACAACAAAGAAACCATCAACAAAATGAAAGGATGACTTACAGAACTGGATAAAATATTTGCCAACCATGCCACCAACAAGTGGTTAGTATCCAAAATATACTAACAGTTCATACATCTCAATACCAAAAACCAACCCAATAAAAAAATGGGAATGACCTAAGTAGACTTTTTCCAAAGAAGGCATACAGATGACCAAAAGGCACATGAAAAGATGCTCAACATCTTTTATTATCAGAGAAATGCAACTCAAAACCACAGTGAAGTGTCACCTCACACTGATCAGAATGGACATCATCAAACAGCCTATATTAATAAATCCTGGAGAGGGTGTAAAGAAAAAGGAACCCTTGTACATTGTTAGTGGGAATGTAAACTGGTGCAACCCCTATGGAAAACAACAAAGAGTTTCTTTAAAAAAACTAAAAATAGAGCTACCATATCATCCAGCAATCCCACTCCTGAGTGTATATCTGGAAAAAGTAAAAACGCTTATTTGAAAAGATACACGCACCCCAATGTTCATAGCAGCAAAGACATGGAAAGAGCACAAGTGCTCATCAGCAGACAACTGGCTTAAGAAGATGTGTGTATGTGGCACACACATACAGTGGAACAGTATTCAGTCACAGAAGAGAATGAAATATTTCCATCTATAGCAACATGGATGGACCTAGAGTATATTCTACATAGTGAAGTCAGACAGAGAGAGACAAATATTATATGATACTACTTATGATTTCACTTATTGTGAAATCTAATACAAATGAATCTATATACAAAACAGAAACAGATTCACAGACATAGAAAAGAAACTTATGGTTACCAAAGGGGTGAGGGAAGGAAGGAGGGAAAAATTTGCAGGTTGGGATTAACAGATACATAAAATAGAAAAGCAACAACGATTTACTGTACAGCACAAGGAGTTATACCCAACATCTGGCAATAACCTATGATGGAATATAATATGCAAAAAAATCACTTTGCTGTACACTGGAAACTAACACAATTTTGTCAATCAACTATACTTCATTTAAAGAAAGATCTCAAGAGTTCCTGCTGTGGTGCAGTGGGTTACAAATTTGAATGCAGTGGCTCAGGTTGCTTGGAGGTGTAAGTTCAGTCCCTGGCCTGGCACAGTGAGTTAAAGGATCCATAGTTGCTGCAGCTGGGGTGTAGGTCACAGCTGCAGCTCAGATTCAGTCCCTGGACTGGGAACTTCCATATGCCATCGGCACAGTCAAAATAAAAAAATTTAAAAATCACTTCTCAAGTTAAATTACACAATCCTCTCAACCCCCACTAAGACAGCGGTTTTTCCTAAACTAAATGCGAGAAAGGGCAACAAAGACTGGTTATTACCGTACAATCATCATCTAAACTTAGTCACCCAAAAGGAATGAGAAGCTGCGGACCAAAGTCCAGTGACATGCTAATGTGCAGTTTTTAAACATTCCTGACACATCATCATATTTCAGAGGATTTGCCCCATGAACCGATAAATGAAAATGTATTAACTAGCATTCTTTTAAATTTATATCTCTTTTCTTCCTTCCTCTCTCTCTTCCCTCCTGCCAGTTAACATCAGAGAACTCAACCATTTGTAAACAGAAACAAATCCTTCTAACTTGAGCAATACAAAAGGTAGTGATGCAGATGCTTCAGAAACTCCTCCTCTTGGGTTCAGGATGAAGGGCAAATATTAAGTGTGCCTCACCATTCCCTCTTCTTATGTACCAGCAGAATCCACACCCCCACTCAACCCATCAGAGCAAAAATGCCATGTACATGCAATCCCTGCTTCCCCTAGTTCCCTGTGGACAAATGAGTGGCAGTCCAATGGATCACCTAGGAAAACTTTTCCTTGGGGCATAGGAAGAACTGCATATTTAACAGAGTAGATACATGTCTCATCTCTTTCCATGGATGTAGTTGGGTCTGCCTGTGACATCATGGTCATCTTGACACAAAGGATAGCCCTCACCAACAAGGTGAAAATAGCAGAGTGGGACCATGGAAAGTATCTAGTTCTAGGGTGATGTTGTCTGCTGTAATCAAACCTAGGAGTTGCCCCCTCTCCAGACTTCTTGTTAAGGAAGACAGTAAATGATTCTGTTATTCCCTTGCTTAGGATATTCTGTTACTTGCAGCCTAAAGCATCCAAAGTGACACAATCTATGCCAAACATAACAAAAGGATCCAGGACCAGGACCTCTACAGTGACTTCCAGCTCTAACATCCTCTGAGTATCTCACTGCTCCTCAAAATCACAGGGTTCTGCATTTTTACAGACTGTCAAATAATCCCTTAATGCCTTCCCTTGAGTTAAGCGTCCTTTCTACAGACATTCTGTTTCAGGTGAGCTGGTTATAGGAACTAAAATAGAGGGTACCACTGAAAGGATTATATTTGGGGAAGAGGAAAGAGAGTGTCTTTTTCCCATGTAGAAAGACCTAACAATGTGAATAATTTTATAAAATACAAATTGTGCAAATAGATGTTCTGAGGTAACGTGGGGAAGACCAAAAATGCCATACATGTGCAATACCTGCTCATCAGAACAAAAACAGGAAGGAGGTGGTTGGACAAGCCACCAAGAAAGACACTGAAAAGAGGGATGGGTAGGGCCTTGGCAAGTCTAGGCAAGGATGAGCAGGTAAAATGAGGGGTCGGGAGGAGTGATGCCTAAAGCGGAAATGCTAAGAGCTCATGAATGACAGCAAAGGTTGAGACAGCAAGCCTAGGAAGTGAGGGCCCTCTAGTGTTGAGTATAGATAACAAGGATGAACTGAGTAGGAAATGAAAAAATAAACACCTTCATGTTTCCAGAGATGGAGAGGGGCAGCAGTTTGTAAATGAGCCCAATCTGATGACTAGGATTGGCAGACTGTAACAACAGGTATCCTCCAAACAAACTCCTCCTTAAATAGGAGGGTATAAAATGTAAGCTACTGATATCTTTCACTTAATTTAGTCAATACAGCTGAGTTAAAAACTTCATTTGTGGAGTTCCCTTTGTGGTTTGGCTATAACGAACCTGAATAGTATCCATGAGGATGTGGGTTCAATCCTTGGCCTTGCCTAGTGGGTTAAGGATCCAGTATTGCTGCAAGCTGCAGCATAGGTCACAGATGCAGCTTGGATCTGACATTGCTTTGGCTGTGGTATAGGCCTCAGCTGCAGCTCTGATTTAATCCCTAGCTCAGGAACTTCCATATACTGCAGGTGTGGCCCTATAACACAAAAACACCCCCCCACAAGAAAAAACAAACAAAAACCCAACTTCTTTTGTATTTTCATATTACTACATGTGAACTTCACAATCTTATTTCTAAACTACTAAGGGAACTTCTTTCATCTCAGAGAAAAATATGTGTAACTTGTAGTTCTCTGTAGTCCTTTGTAGAACTATATACTACAAAAATCTCCTTCTTATCCTATGTGTTCCCCTACAGGATTTTGGTAAATTCAAAATCAGAAGACAAAGTATATAGATAGTATAGTCAAGTCACTCATTAAGGCTTTGGAGCCAGACCACCATCTTTACTTAATAACTGTGACTCTGAGCCAAGTTGCCTCTCTTAACCTCCATTTCTGCTTTACTATGATGGGATACTAATGGCACCTATCTGATAGCTGTCTTATTAAAATGAGTAATGCAAGCAAAACATCTAGCATAGATCCTGATACATCTAAAGGATGGAGGCTTTGATAATGTATCAGGCTGTGAGCTAGATACTTTGCTTGAGATATGCATGCATATATAAGCATACACACATGTACACACACACACACACACTCTACTATATACATAGTATAATACCCACTAAAAATGATAAGTACACACATAATTACAATTAGACTCACCCTTTGGCTACCTATATCCAAAAGGACTTGGCATACTTTGTTAATTAATTCAGTTGATTCATTTATTAACACATATTTACTGAATGCTTATCATGTTCCAGGCAGGTTTGAGTAATGAGATGAGAAATAAGGGGACAGAGAGTAATAGTGGGTCCTGTTTCAGACAGGGTTATTAGAAAAGGTCACCCAATGAAACTGACATTTAAAGAGACCTACACACAGTGAGGATGGAATGTTCTACACAGAGCACAGAGCAGATGCAAAGGCCCTGAGGTGAAAGCATGCTTGATGGGTTCAAGAAACAGCAAGAAAGCCAGGGTGCCTGGAGAAGAAAGGGAGAGAGTGGCCAACAGAGAACTGATTCAGACCAGGTACCTCAGGGCATCACAGGTCACAGGAAGGGCTTGACGTTTCATTAAAGTGCAATGGATGGGGAGTTTGGGGTTGGTAGATGCAAACAATTTCATTGATATGGATAAACAATGAGGTCCTACAGTACAGTCCAGGGAACTATATCCAGTCCCTTGGGGCAGAACATGATGGAAGATAGTATGAGAAAAAGAATGTATATGTGTATATGTGTGTGTGTGTGTGTGTGTGTGTATATGTATGACTGGGTCACTATGCTGTAGAGTAGAAATTGACTTAACACTGTATATCAACCCTAATAAAAAATAAATAAAATAAATCCCAAATTACATCTAAAAAATAAAGTGCATTAGGAATAGTGCATTGACCAGGGGAATGACAGGACCCTGGTCTATTCTATTTTGAGCAACATGGAGCATACATGGCATAGAGGGAGGGAAGATACAAATAAAAGAGGTTTTTCAATAGTGCAGGTGAGCAGAGATAATGAGCTGGTATCAGTGTGACAATGGGATAGAAGCAGGAAAACAAAAGGTAGGATCTGGATATTTCAGAGGGAGAGCCAAGAAGATTAGCTGATGGGTTTGATGGGAGGCATCATACAGAGAAGAATCAAGAGGATATGTTTGTGTATCTGAACAATTGGGTACTTGCCCCTCCTTCCCCCTGGGAAAGAGCAGCAGGGTAGGTGAGGCATGTGCTTACATTTATGTTCCCGTTCCTCTACCCACTTTCACCTACTTTGTCACTCTCTTCTTGAGCTTTACTCTTATCCATGAGGAGCCCCAATCCCTGTGCAAAGTCTGAGCTACCTCCAAAGGTATGCCTACTGTCCATGGAGCACATCAAAGGATGTCCCGAGAATTATGCCAGTTGTGGAAACTCTACCCCAGAGAGTTCTAAACGTGGGTCTGTTTGAGATGCACGCATAATCAACTTTCAAAATGAACATTATAAATTACTTACTATGATTCTTCTAAGCAAATGGAGTAGAGGATATACTGACCATGCTGCCTCCTGGATGCAGGATGACAGAGCTTCAAGGAGCCAGCACAAGCACCAAGCGCCTGCCTGCCTGACTCTGGATCCCCTCTGGTCGGGCCATGGACCACTATTGCTTGGGACTGGGGCCGTGGGCAGGTAAGCAGGCCATGTATCGAATATTTCACCCTCAATTAACTCTAGGATAGTAGAAGAGTATTAGGACAACAATTGCAAGGTTATATTTTTTCTATTTTAGGGTCAGTACTCAGACGGTTCTGGCATAAAGGCTGTAAACTTGAGATCGAAATAATCACATATGTCCACCAGCCATAATATTATGCTGCTTTGCTATTTTATCCTCTTCCAATTGTTTTCATAAAAACTGTCACAAGGTTCTCAAAAGAACTCCTCCATACTTTAAAAACCAGACGACATGATGGAAGATAGTATGAAAAAAAGAATGTGTGTGTGTGTGTATATATATATATATATATATAAAAATAATTGGGTCACTGTGCTATATAGAAGAAACTGACACAATATTGTAAATCAACTATAAAAAAAAATTTTTACATGATGGAAACCCAGAAAAAAAAGAACCAGATGACAATTTATATGACCAGAATTTTTAAAGGATACCAAAAAAAAAGGGAGACTGTATTCTAGAGGTAGAAGATGACATTTGTAACAGACCCACTGAAACAGAAGCTCATGGTGTTCTGGGCAATCCACAATGACTCTCACGCCAGTTCTTTAAGCTGGCAGTAAGTGCTAGAAGGATGGCCTTTGCTGACTTTGTTGCCAGGGAGATTTCAGAAGATATGTGTGGCTTGGGTTTCTGATTTCCTGCTATTGCCACACGAGGAGCTACCTACATCTCGTCTGCAAGTGTGTCAGGTAAATTAACTCAGGTCCTATTTACATGATGACCTTAAGTTTTGGTTTTGTTTTTCACCGAGGCTTGGACTAAAAATAAGCTTAAGAGGCTTCTACTTAAATTATCTTCAAACAACTTCTTAGGGGTCTTTGGAGAAGAATTTGCTGGGTTAGTAAATAACCATATGCCAACACTGAACAGCCCTGCCTGTCTTCTGAAATGTCAAACCTAAGTCCTATGTGCACTAACCACAGCCCAACATTTCTGATGCCATCCTCCGAAAAGAACATCCATCCCAACCCCAGTTAATGCTTTATATTCAACAACTCCTTTTAGAGGACTCTTGGGCCAGGAAGAGAAGCAGTGGCGCAGGGCTAGGACTCAAGCAGCAGCAACAAGGCATCGGTTTGATTCCAATCAAGCTCCCTACCCACATATGTAAAACTTATGTTTCCTAAAAATAAACAGTATCCAGAAAGGACAACTCCTTCTGCAGACATTTAGAACTTTCCTCCTTTGCTCTGTCTATAGCCTAATTTCAGGGTTTCTCCCAAGTTCTTAACCACGTTTCACTCCATGGCCAGTACAAGGCTGTATCTTATTATTCACCTTCCACTCCTGCTCCTCCAAAAGGCTAGAAGTCTTGGCAACACCTTCTAGCCCTATCCCATCTTCTTGGCTTGCCCCAAATCTTCTTTTTGTCACAAGCCTCTACAGAACTTTCTAGAAGAAAATGTTCAAAAAAGACTCAAGTCGATTTTCTTTCTGGAATACCAACAAATACAAATCTAGTTCATATACATATTTATTTTATGTGTTAATTAACACACAAATATTGTGTATTATTTAATACCTAAATAATATATGATATAAAACATATCACTTTACTGCAGTAAAAGAGATAAAGAATACTGAAGTGAAATGAAAATAATATTTAAACCTCTCCTTCATAAAGATCCTCAGTTCCTAGGGGGAAATGGGGAGGAATTTTTAAAAAAAGGCCAAAAAAGGGTTTTATAGGTTTGCCTTAGAAACAGGGAATGTAATCTTAAATTTTACGTATACAGATGAGTAAGTGTGGGGAAAAATGAAAGATAGAAATTCAGATCTGACAAGTGACAGTAGCAGAAAGGCAGACCTGTCAGCCATGTCCTGAGACCCCAGGCCCCATCAGCAATCTGGCTCGTCTCTAAAACTGCCTGTGTTCCAGGACTGAGTGCACTGCAGAAAAGCAGCCTCACAAATCTGGAAGATCTAAGCCGTCAGTTTTGTTCTATTATACTCTCTCCAGACTTTATTCTTCCAAGTTCTGCCCAACTCCTTACACACTTTTCATGCTCACTGCTAAGAAAAATGATGTGTGTGTTTTCTCAAGTTCCCTGGTGGCTCAGTCTAAAGGAAGTTTCTTAGCCTTGGCACATCTGACATTTGGAGCCAGATATATTCTTGGGGTGGGGGCACTATCCTGTGCATCGGAAAAGGTTTAGCAGTATCCCTGGCCTCTACCCACAGGAAGTCAGTAACTCCTCCCTGCCACCCCCATCCCCCAAGGTGTGTTAAGCACATCTCCAGACATTGGTTGGTTTTTGGGTTTTTTGTTTGTTTTTTTTTTCCCTTTTGGGGCCATACATGTGGCATATACATATTCCCAGGCTAGAGATTGAATCAGAGCTACAGTTGCTGGCCTACACCACAGACACAGCAATGCCAGATCTGAACCACATCTGCGACCTACACCACAGCTCACAGCAACATGGGATCTGTAACGGACTAGGCAAGGCCAGGGATCGAACCTGCAACCTCATGGTTACTAGTCGGATTCGTTTCTGCTGTGCCACAATGGGAACTCCTGTTGGTTTTTTTTTTTTTTTTTTTTCCATATGGAAGTTCCGGGTCCAGGGATCAAGTCCAAGCCACAGCTGTAGGCTGCAGCTGTGGCAACTCTGGGTCCTTAATCCACTGCATCACAGCAGGAACTCCAGATATTGTCAAATCTTTTTGGGGGCAAAACTGCTGCCTAGGAAGAACTGTTTGTCTAGAGTAAGAATCTGGGCATCTCAGGATCTGGAATCAGGTTAGAGTAGGTCCCGAGAGAAGCTGTCCCAGCTTGTGACATCTCCAGTTTCAGTCATGGGCAAGTGACTATGCTGCCTGAGTAATGGTTAGTAATGGTCAACAAGGACTGAACATACATGTAGAGCTTTTACTGTTGGAACCAAAGAAGATTTACAGAAAAGGGTCTCTCACACATAAGGACATCTCACAGCAAGGACTGCAGCTCCAAGCTTTCGAAAGGGTTATGACTGTTATATTTAAAAGTTTACAAGTGTATTTACTTATTTATGTATTTATTCATTCGTTGCACCTGTGGAATATTCTCATGCCAGGGAATGAACCCACACCAAAGCGGTGACACCACCAGATTCTTCACCCACTGTGCCACCAGGGAAATCCTACAAGGGTATTTAGAATCAGAAACACATTCAGTTGAACTATCAAAATTACATCAAAAAGTGCATCAAAAAGTGGCTCAACAACATTAGCAATTTCATGTAATTCAACCCAATTGTTTCTTTTGGTAGTGACAGTAGGTTCCCCCAAAATGCAAACTATTGCCTTTGGAATGGATAAGCAATGAGATCCTGCTTTGTAGCACTAGGAACTGTCTAGTCACCTATGATGGAGCATGATAATGTGATAAAAAAAAAGAATGTATACAGGTATGTGTAAAAAAAAAATTAAACATAAAAATATCAATGCCCTCCCACATCACATACACACAAAAATTGCATTGAATGATTCTACTCCTTTTCCCCCTTCTCTCCTGGTTCTCAGGCACTACTGGCTTAGGTTTTAATTTTCACCAAGTATAGTCTCTGTTTCTGAAGAGGTTTTCCACCTTTCCAGGCCCTGTAGAAAAATATGCTGCCTCACAGCCTTTCGAAGACCCTGTTGTCCAGAGAGAGATGTCTACTTCCTGTGTTTCTCTTCTACTCTTTTCTCCCAATTGTTTTTTTTTTTTTTTGGTTTTTTATTTGTTTGTTCTAGGACTGCACCCGTGGGATATGGAGGTTCCCAGGCTAGGGGTAGAATCCAAGCTGTAGTTGCTGGGCTACACCACAGCTACAGCAACACCAGACCAGAGCTGCATCTGCAACCTACACCACAGCTTATGGCACCACCAGATCCTTAATCTACTGAGTGAGGCCAAGGATTGAACCTGCATCCTCATGGATACTAGTCAGGTTTGTAAATCACTGAGCCACTATGGGAACTCCATCTTTTCTCCATTTAGATTCCCAAGATAAAGATTCCCAAGATAGGTCTCTGTATCTACAAAAGTTCACTTCAGATTCAGCAATGGTTTCTAATATGACAATGATTAACAGCCAGCTCAGAGAAACAAGCAAAAGTCAGAAAACATCAAGGGGAGAACAGATGAGGAACAAAAAAGACTTGCACTCATTGGAGGTGAAGAGTAGAGAGAAGACATGTAACTGAAGGGTGGGTCCTTTGAGGGGCAATTTTGCATCCCAGACAAGAGCAGGGGTTGAGAGGCAGACTGGAAAGTTATCCATCAATCAGCAATCAAGTCTGCGCATGGTAACCTGTACTCAAGACAAGTGATCTTGCTCTACCTCTCCCCAGTGTTCTCCATTGGGAGTGGTGGCAGGAACCCTGGACTCAAAATCATTGACACACAGAGTTGAAAGGTCAAGCTTGATGGGCCACAGAGCCCCCACTCTCAAGTCACAAGTGGGCAGCATCCAGCACAGGGCAATGTTCTTTCAAGTCGCAGAGCAACAAAAGCTCCCTAGAATTCTGCTGGTACCCTTGGGACCTCCCTTTCACTTGGTGGACTGACAGGTTACTGCCTTCTCTCCTCAACCTTGGAGGACGATGAGCCCCCTTCCCTCCTAAGGCTACCCCTCATCCTGGGCTCTCATTCCTCCAGGCCTTTTTCTGCCATCTTTATTCTTTCCATTACACCTCCTCAGTATCTTCTAAATACATGCTCAACAAACCCCACGTTGGAGGGTGAAAAAACAAGAAATCCCTCTCTTGACCTCGTGTTATATATTCTAGATTTACTGAAGACACAATTTTTCTCTCTACATTTCTTCACTCGAGACTTCGGAATCCATTTTAACCCAGTTGGCCTCCTGGAGCCTCTACAAAGTGACAATCATCCCCCTTCCCCATGCAACCAAATCTGCTCTGGGGTCAGTAGAGACCTCTAAACCATCGAAACCAAGGGATACCCCCTACTTCCCATCCTATTCCATTTTGTATGCCACTTGACAAGTTCTTTATGGGGGGGGGGTTGGCCACACCCATGGCATATGGAAATTCCTAGGTCAGGGATCAAACCCACATCGCAGTAGTGACCCAAGCCATAGCAGTAACAATGCCATACCTTTAACTACTAGGCTACCAGGGAATTCCTGGACAATTTTTCACCAAAATTTTACTTTTTAAAGTCATATGCCCTGGGATTTGAGGGAACCACCCTTTTCTGTCCCTTTTCTTATCTCTGCATTTCCTTCTCAGTCTGCATTACTGGCCCCTCTCCTTCCTCGAATCTCTTACATATTGGATGTCCCCAAGATCACTTTCCTTTACTCAGTCAAGACTCTCTTACTAAACACTCTCTTTCATGTCTACACTTCTCCTAGATCTGGATATTCTGAAATGAACAAGCAAGACAAAAATCCTTACCTTTTCTTCAAACCCACTTTGCCTGGCCCGGATGACAGTGCTGCTGTCCACAAAGGCACTTTGGCTTTCTAGCTCAGCATCCGCAATCTTCTCCCTTGTCCTTTGTGTTTAATTACCAAGTCATACAGATCCTACCTCCTACATATTTCTGAAACTGTTTCTCTGCTCTGCTAAATCATCTTGTCTTCTTCTAGCATTGCTCTCCCAATTACCTCCTAACTTGTTTCCCTCTCCTTTTTTCTCTTTATCGTCAATCAGCTCTCAAAAGTATATTTCTCCCTCTTTTTTCTTTTTTTGGCTACACCCACAGCATATGGACATTCCTGGGCCAGGGATTGAATCTGAGCTTCAGCTGCAACCTATGCCACAGCTGCGGCAATCCTTAACCCACTGTGCTGATCCAGGGATTGAACCCAGGCCACTGGAGTCAGCTGTTTAACGCACTGCACCACACTGGTTACTCCTCAAAAGTATATTTCTAAATAGAAATGCGGTCATGTCATCTTACTGAGGAAATGAAGAGTTTCATATAATACTGTCCTTTTCAACCTGAGTTCCCCAATGCCTGAGAGCAGCCATTGCATGTAACAAATGAACTTCTCTTGTATGCATCAGGATGGAATGAGCTACAGACCAGAAGGCTGAGGAACGAGTCACTTAAATCATGTTTCATGTTCTGTGGTTCAGGTGAGGAACGCTGGTTGAAAAAGACTAACAGAGGTCTCAAGCTACGCAACTTCCATCACTTCCTGCCACTTCACAGACAGCCTGCTTCCAAACAGGACCCTGCACACTCTTGCACAGCCATGTTGTGCACACGCATGTGCCATTCCCCTGGCCTGGCCTTCTCTCCTACTTGTCCACTCGAGGGTTTCCATGCATCCGGGGTGCTCACAGTGCTTTCTTTGTGAGCTTCCTTGGACTCTGCCAAACACAGTCCTTTCCATGGCACTGTGCAAACACTTTTCAAGCTCACCTCACAACGTCATGAAGGTTAATTCACCTAGCTGTGTGCTTTACTAGAATATGAGCTCTGTTTCACTAGCAAAATCCCTGAAACACGGCGGACATGCAATAAACTTGTTTTGAGTGAACCATAGGAGATGCTATTTTTTTCCTTGTCCCCCCCAAACCTACATCAGTAACTCCAATTCTTGGTGTCCTATCCATTAATTATGAAAATAAGAAACTATTTAATATCACACTAACATTAGCCAGTCATAAGAAATCCTTGAGCCACCGTGTAACAACACTTCTTTCTCAAAGGAACAGATGGAGGGAGAAAACGATGACGATTATATTATTCTCAGACTGAGTGACACCAAGACCTGTGCCTCCTTCCCAGAAAATAACCAACACGTGATGAGAAGGGAGGAGGATGAGAAATATTTGCAGAGACCTTGTTAAAATTCTCCTTGTTTTAAAGACCATACTTGTTTATTGCTCTGAGTTCCTGTTAGCAAGAGGAATCAGACTTTTCTCTCAGTGTGTAAAGGCAAAAATTGTGATTGGATACCAGGGACCCCATATTTATGCATCAGACAAAGCTACATAAGGGTCAGATCATACCCTGCACATACACATTTGCCTGGACACTGCCTCCAGGAGTGACAATTGAAACCCTTCTGTGCCATCCCTGAACACTGCAGGTGCACCAGCTCAGGAGTCTCATTCCACATGGGGAGACATCACATTTCTGCAGAGGGCTGGAAGTAGGAGGAGCCATGCCTACTATATCACTTGGCACAGAGTAAGAGAGAGAATGGAAAAAAACCATAAACACTTTGATTTTCCCTGCCCCCAAAATTTACCCCATTGTGATGAAAAAGAATGAAAGTGATAAAAATTAAGTTAAAGAATAAAAGAAAATCCTTAACAGGAGTTCCTGCTATGGTGCAGTGGATTAAGAATCTGATTGCAGTGGCTTGGGTTGCTATGGAGGCAGCGAGGTCTGATCCCCAGCCTGGCACAGTAGGTTGAAGGATCCAACATTGCTGCAGCTGTGGTGCAGGTCATAGCTGCAGCTCGGATTCAGTCCCTGGCCTGGGAACTTCTATATGCCACAGATGCAGCCATTAAAAAAAAAAATCACGGAGTTCCCGTCGTGGCGCAGTGGTTAACGAATCCGACTAGGAACCATGAGGTTGCGGGTTCGATCCCTGCCCTTGCTCAGTGGGTTAACGATCCGGCGTTGCCGTGAGCTGTGGTGTAGGTCGCAGATGTGGCTCGGATCCTGCCTTGCTGTGGCTCTGGCGTAGGCCGGCAGCTACAGCTCTGATTCGACCCCTAGCCTGGGAACCTCCATATGCCGCGGGAGTGGCCCTAGAAATGGCAAAAAGACAAAAAAAAAATCACTGACATGAGATAAAATGGGTTTGAGGAGCAGAGAAACAGTTCAGTCTTCAGTGTGCTGAGTGTAAGAGTCTATTTTCGAACTCCTTAATTTTGCCTCTATGGTTAGCCAGCTTAAAAGCTTAGGTTTCTCTGGTCTCCAGTATTTCCTCCTTACACTTCAAACATAGTCCTATGGTTTCTATGGCAACTCCTTGCAAATCTAGCCTCTCCATTTTATCCTCCTGGCCATTTCCTTGTTCAGACCTTCAATATCCCTTGACTCACTCCAAGATCTCTAGTCTCCATCCTCCCTAGTGGAGCCATCTTCTAACCTAACCAGATACATAGTCTTAAAAAATGTATTTGATAATGGAATTCCCCTGTTTAAAACTCTGTCTTGGCTTCTCACTGCTTTATAAGATAAAACTGAGAGCTGGTACCTCTGATTCTTTACAACACAGCCCCACCCTTTCCTTTTGCCAACACTAGATATTCCCTGCCCAGTCACGCTTCTTTGCTGGGCAAACTACTCGCCTCCAATATGTAGCCAAACATCACTACTTCAGTAAAGTCCTTCTTGATTTTCTTCTGGTAGAACTGGCCATCCCTCCCATGTGCTCTCATAGTACCTTAGTTATACCTTATAATGGTGTAACTATTATACAGCACTTATAACAGCATGTTATTGTTGGTCTGTTTATACGTCTGTCCTAGGAGGCTCTTAATAGAAGCTGCTATGTCTCATCTATTTTTTTCACAGTATTTCACCAAGTGGAGGCTTGTGGAAGATTCTCTGCTAAACTGAGCTCCCCAATGCAATTAGGCATTGCTCAGAGATAGCAAAGGTACTTGTAATTCAAGATTGTTCACCCATCAAGGCTCAGAGTAGAGCTTAGAACATCCCATTCCATCTGCAACATTAGGGACAAAAAACTTTAGGACCACCCAAAGAAAGAGAAGCTGGTGGGAGGCCAGAACAGCTTGCTGAGAGATCAGCCTTCAAGGTAACTGAACTGTCAGCTCTCTCTTTGTATTTAAATATACTGAAGTCTCTATAACATGCCTTTGAAATGACATAGCACAGCACACAATCATCTAATTAATTCCTCAAAATTAAAAATTCTATTTTGGCTCCCCTACCAAATCATAAAACTATAAAAGCAAGAAAAACAACACCTAGCAGAATATTCTGTGGTCCTCAATAAACATTTGTTGAAGATATCAATGACAAATGAAACTTAATACATTTTCCTCATACAAAGAATAGTTTTTTAAAAAAGATTACAAGAAAAAGTATATACAATATGAGCACTCAAGGTTTCAAACAATTTCAGGATAAATATTTTTTAAATCTGGCTAAGTATTAACCCAATTTCAGTATCCTAATACTCTCTTTACCCTGTCATCTAAGTACAGCCATCAAGAGGGAAGACCGAAAGAATGAGGCCTCAAATTCTGAAAACTGAAAACATTTTTTGACCTCACTCCTCAACAAAGTATGGCTATAAATATCACACCTTTAATTTTCTATTAATTCATGTCAAATATTTGTCTTCAAATCTCTTTTATTTATGGCTGCACCTGTGGCATATGAAAGTTCCGAGACCACAGACTGAATCCAAGCTGTATCTATGACCTACCCTGTATCTGCAGCAACACAGGATCCTTTAACCCACTGTACCAGGCTGGGAATTAAATCTGTACCTCCATAGCTACCCAGGCCACTGTAGTCGGATTCTTAACCCACTGTACCCCTTTGAGAACTCCCAAAACTCTCACTTCATGTCAGTTGTCTCACCTTTCTTTCTGTCTTACATATTCTATTTCGACATTTAATTCACCATATTTTCTTCAGAGTCTAGAATTTTATCTTAAGTGGTTTACTATCAGCGTCTTCATTTTTCCTTTTATTTCTTTTCCTTTTCTCATCATATATTTCATTTTGTTAAAAATTTTTATTAATCTTAACAACTTCTTTCTACTCCACCCTATCTATGAATAATGGCATTTGCAGCAACATGGATGGAACTAGAGACTCTCATACTAAGTCAGTCAGAAAGAGACAGAAAAATACCATATGATGTCACTTATATCTGGATTCTAATATATGGCACAAATGAGCCTTTCCACAGAAAAGAAACTCATGGAGGGGGAAGGAGTGGGATGGACTGGGAGTTTGGGGTTAATAGATGCAAACTATTGCATTTGGAGTAGATAAGCAATGAGATTCTGCTATATAGCACAGGGAATTATATCTAGTCACTTGCGATGGAATGTGATGGAGGATAATGTAAGAAAAAGAATATATATATATATATGTATGACTGGGTCACTTTGCTGTACAGTAGAAATTGATAGAACACTGTAAATCAACTATAATGGAAAAAATAAAAATCATAAAAAAGATTAAAAGAAATTTTCTTGGCATTCATGATGAATATTAAAAAAAATACTCTCAGGTAAGTTTTCTTGAACATAAGACTAAAAAGGAACATCACGTATTGAAGATTTTCCTAATGATTATGGACACAGAGCAATAACCTAACTTGAGTATCTAAATTTTTTCCAGGACATGCTTCCTAATACTACTGTTATAAACAAATCTTTTCTTGAATAAATAATACTTTGATTAAGACAAATGTAACACATTTCTAATGTACCTCTGCTTTAGCACGGCTTTTGATGAGAACTATGATTTCATTACTCTTCTTTTGCTGTGTAACTCAAAAGAGATTAGAACATATTTTAAGATCTCAAAATTAGGAAGCACTTGTTGAAAGAAGGTCTGTAGGTCTAGGAAAACACAATTCAGCTCAGTTACACATTAATAATAGAATATGCAATTCCCTGTTAAAGCAGTAGATACATTGAACAAATTGTTTATTTGGTTATTTATACCCAAACTGACTGACATATCTGCAAGGAAAGAGAAGACTGACAGTACAAAACCTTATGTATTTTCATACAAGTGAGTCAGCAAACAGAAACAATGAATCTTTACTTCAAAAGAGATGCATAGGTCATAACTTTGGCAATTTCTACTGTTCCATCTCATTCCCTAATACCCTTCAATTTTATCTCTTCTGCTATGCATGATAAGAAAGGTGAGGAGTTCCCTAATGGCCTAGTGGTTAAAGATCTGGTGCTATCATCACTTCTGTGGCTTAGGTCGCTGCTATGATACAGGTTTGACGCCTGGCTGGAAACTTCTGCATGCCACAGTCATGGTCAAAAAAAAAAAAAAAAAAAGAAAAGAAAAAGAAAAGAAAGGTGAAATGGGTGGTATTAGCTTGGTTCTTATATTAACTAACAGTCCAAAGATAATTATTAAACTAGAATGGGAAAGCCATTAATTTTTCTAAGAACTATAATATAAAGAAAATTATTTAAACTACTATATAACAGTTTCATATAGGATTTGATATACATAATGAGTCTACTGTGAAGTAGATATCGCTAATATTTTACTTCTCATAAATTTCAACTTCAATGCTCTACTACTGATAATTAATTCTTGGGTTTTTGTTTTTATTTGTTTGTTTTTTGCAGTAGCTTAATGTGGAATCTAAGTTCCCAGACCAGGATTGAACCTGGGTTGTAGTGGTGAAAACTCCAAGTCTTAACCACTAGACCACCAGGGAACTTTCAATTCAAATCTTAAAAGATGAAAATTTTAACTCAAAAAATCGTACTCACGACTGAAGACAAAGATTTCCCCTTTTCACATTCTTAATAGAGGCTGGCCTGGCTTAGACATTTTAAGAAATATATAACAAAAAACACAAAGATGTTTAAAAATAAAATAGCTCATAATTATGACCTACTTAAGATTCTGACAAGCTCTTAAGTATATAACCTCTCTAATGTTATGTTGCACCTGGTTAATTCATTTATTAAATGTTATCAATTCTTAACCACAATTATGCAGCTTACTGTTAACTATAAGGACTAAATCTTACACACAAAATTTCAAATGACTCGATTATCTCGCTAACAGATTTTCAAGATGTCTTCAGTACAATGAACATCAGTATCTTTAACATTACTTATTGACTGCATTTTGTCATCTGGTTCTACTAAGTTTTGTTTACCTTTCTATTGGTACTAAAAACTGTCAAACACTTCAAATATATGTCATGATCATACTGTATATATAAATTGAGAATCACCATGAAACTGATCTCACTTTCAAATCAATCTTGCTATCAGTTCAAAAATCTTTCCTAAGTATTAAAAAGAAATCTTTCCTCAATTCATTGATGCTTAATGCAAAACATATTTAGTGTCTCTCCATTTCTCTTCATGTCTTCATATATAAACCAAAAATGGGACAAAATGCTAACCATTAAGAATCTAGACCTAACAATAAAGTCACTCCACATTTTTCATTTTCATCACTTCCTACGTCTTAGAAAACATTTCAGTGAACAACTACCATTATTTTTCTTTAAGAAGCAATACCCCTCTTTTACTAAAAGATGCTCTATTTGAAAAGCTTAATCTCTAAAAATGCTAGGTTTAAACCCATACCACCAAGTCTCAAGAATCTATTTTACTCAAGCACAAGTTATACATGAATTTTGATAATTAGTGCTAACATCTGTCAATAGAATAAAAACAAGATCATGAAAACCACAGAGGGAGGGTTTAATGGCCCAATTCTCTTTTCTTATCTTCTAGGAATAGACTATCATCTCTCAAACAGATGCTACAGATAAGTGGAGAGCAGCTAAGGCCGGGCTCTTTTTGTGTATTTATTACTGCATACTGTACCTGAAAGATACCTAGGACAATAACTGTTAGTGCCCATAAGGCTTATTCCTCTAATAATAATTTGTGGGTAATTTAGGGTTGAAGTTTATGGTTGTTATTGCTGTTTTTAATAAATCTATTTATTTAAATGTTACCATAACCCCATGATGACTTGGAAAAGAGGAGATTGAGGCCCAATGAAATGAAGTTCACCTGGCCAAGATCACAGCCAGAAAGCAACAGAGCCTGCAATTACACTAGGACCTCTCATCACAAATCAGTACCCCTGGCGTACCTTCCAGCACCACCCAAAGTCCTTAATTAACAAGTGTGTGAAAATAAAGGCTTCAGTAGCAAATCATCAAAAGACATAACTGATGAAGGGTGAGACAAGGTTAAGGACAGTCATCTAAAACCATCACCCTCCACTTTTTCTCCCATTTGCCAGAAAAGGACCTTCGCAGGGGGGTTGCCCATCAAGCTAATGAGTTAATGAAATGTCTTTAGAGCTCACCATGGTTTTTTCTCCCTACAACAATCTTATGATTTTTTTTTTTTTTTTTTGGTCGCACCTACAGCATACACAAGTTCCCAGGCTAGGGGTCGAATCTGAGCTGCAGCTGAGGCCTAGGCCACAGCAACACAGCAAAGCCGCATCTATGACCTACTCTGCACCTTGAGGCAAAGCTGGATCCTTAACCCACTGAGCAAGATCAGGTGCCTATGCCAGGTCCCTAACCTGCTGAGCCACAGTGGGAACTCTGATCCTATGGTGTTTTAACTGGTTTCGTTTTGTTTGGGTTATTGTTTCTTATGACACTAGAGACAAAGACAACAAGCCAAAACCATGATACAAAAGAAAAAAAAATCATTAAGTCTTGCATTTAGAACCCCTGGCTCCTCCCCTCATTAGCTGTGGGACTTGAAGTGAGTTCCATCACCTCCCTAGGATAAGATTATTTACTTCACAGGGGTTTGTGAGGATAATAGCACTTGATCATGTACATATGTCAGGTACAAAGATCACCCCCTTCAGCCCTAGAGAGCTCCTTTATTTTACTTCACTTACATCTTATGGGAGAAGACAGACTGCTTCTCTTATATTAAAAAAGAAACTATATCCATGTTAGTACCTAAGTAGCAGCTCAAAGAAAATTTCTTGGTACTAAAATTCTAATATGTTTTGGATAACATATTTTAAGGCAAGTGGTTAATATCAGACTTGATGCCTAAAGTGTTAGGTTTCAAATATGAACATTCAAAACATTCTTTCCTTGTCTCATAGTTGTAACAGCCTCTGTTAATGCAAAATATCAAATCAAGAACAACAGCCTTGGAGTTCCCGTTGTGGCTCAGTGGTAATGAACCTGACTAGTATCCATGAGGACGCAGGTTCGATCCCTGGCCTCTATCAGTAGGTTAAGGATCAGGCCTTGCTATGAGCTGTGGTGTAGGTCACAGATGTGGCTCAGATCCTGTGTTACTATGACCATGGTGTAGGCTGGCAGCTGCAGCTCCAATTTGACCCCTAGCCTGGGAACTTCATATGCTCTGGGTATGTGGCTCTGGGAAAACAAACAAACAAACAAACAAAAAACATCCTTTTGCTACTGAATAGAGCAAGAAAGAATGTCTCCCTATGACCTAACCACAAAAATCACTGGATTATTACTTTTTAAAGACAAGGTCACTGGCAGATGAATCCTGGGCTTAGAACCAGCCAAGCTGAATGTCAATTCTGGGTGTCTAGGTAAATCCACTGAGCAGTTTGCACAGTATTCAGCACAGATAAGTTACCTAGACAAGTGACAGCAAATCTGTTTCATCTTAAATATGAACTGTAATTGACAGGAGAAATCCAAAACACTGTATATGGATGCACTTTGAGGCCAAATCAAAGCTTTGAATAAAAGAGTTCCAGGATCAATCTGCAATGTCTGCCACGGATGAAGGAATATGCAATAAGTCTACTGACCAGCCATTAGTCATCCATTTCCAGAATTCTCTGGTTTCACTGAAGAAAGAATTAACAGCAACTAGCTTATTGCTAGCGATTAACGACCACATTACTAAACCAGTGAAGTTTCTGGAGACATCAATGACATAAAATAGGTGTTTTTAAGATACAGATGACAAGCCACAGTCCAGTTTATTTTTTTCATGGACATGGTGGGGTCAACACTGTGTGCCCACAGCCATTTCCTTCTCCTCTTGGACTCATAGCTAGACTTCCCTAATTTCCTAATTTCTCCCACATTTTGGTGAGGCCACTGAGTTCTCACAAATAGAAAACAAAATCTAAATCTTTCCCTACACAACTCCCCTTTCTGCCTTCTTTCATCTGCTGGATACACAAAGAATCCAGTGGAGCACTCTGAAACCCTAGGTGATGAAATCCCTAGATGGAATGTGCTATCCGCAGCAGACTGTGATGTGAGCAAGAAATAAAACTGGTGTAAAGCCACGAGCTCTTGGGCTTCCCAACTAGTTAACTCTGGTTGGACTGGTAATTGTCCCTAGGATTTTGTAAAACTTTAGCTCTCGGAAGAGGGTCCCTTTCTTTTGGTGAAGCTGTTTGCCAAAAGGTTTGATCTATATTCTTGTAACCCCCATTCAAAACAGCCATGATTAACATAGGTATGAAGTAGAAAGTAAAAATCCTCTATCCACAGACATTTTTGCATATATTCTATCAAGAAGTATTATGAACATATATAATATATATATATTTCTTTAAAAATGAAAACTGAATCCTATTTCATAAATTGTCTTTTCACATCATGTATATCTTTACAAACTCATTTTTTAAGGTTGCCCAATAAGTGACTATTTGCACATTACACCATCCTTCTTTAATCAAGTGTTTAAGTGTGTTATTTTGTACTCCTATATACACTGCTGCCACAAATACCCTTGAATGCATAATGGACACTCTTCTCTATTTTTCCAGTTATTTATTTGAGCAAATTTATAGCAAACACATGAGTCAAAGTATTTTCAAGAGTTTTGACTAGTACTGCCAATCTGCCCTCCCAAAAATTTGTACCACCTCCCACCAACCGAGTACCCAATTCACATTCTTTGTTTTTCACCTGAAAAAGCAATGGTAAACTCACCTTAAGGAGCATTGCTTGCTGAATTCACAGTGTTACTGGATGAACTGATTAGTATAATCCACAAAAAGGTCCAATGTCAAATCTCTATTCTAGCAATGCACACACATATACACACAGAGATATACAGATATATATATATAGAGAGAGAGGGAGAGAACAGACTTCTGACACAGTTATTACTACACATTGTTCTTCACAAAATTGAATAAAGTATAAATAAAAATTAAGTGACTCATTTGGAACCATGATGAGAACTCTTGGGGGAAAAAAAAGAACAAGTAGAGAACCACAAAACAAAAAGTAAAGCAGGTGTTAAAACAGCTGCTGTATTGCTGTAGACTGTTCATCAGCACAGCCTCAAATCAGTCTCCCATGGAACCTTCCATGAGTATACTCATGATCATTCAATGGTAGCCAAAAGAAGAATGTTAAATGTTAAAATACCTAATGAAACGGACCAGAAAAACATGAACACTTTGCAACTGTCGATAAAGGGAGACAAAAAATAACAAATCATTAAGCCATGGCCTAACTAAATTATTTAGCGAGAAGATGGACTGTAAGCTGTACAATTTGATGCTAATCAAGCTGATAATGAGATTACAGAAAGTTTTAAAAAATTCTATTAAGGAAGAATCAATAGAATATCTTCTGATATCTTTTTAATATTTATCTTGGGGAAAAAATTATAAGGATAGTGATGAGAAAGCAACTGGCTTTGGAAAGAAGAGGAGAAAGGTAATATTTTTCACTTGGGTATTTTCTTAACCTAAATTTAATAACTTTCGCATTTGTCTTTGGTTTTAACAGACTAATAGACCAACCTAATGAAGAATGGTGTGAACATACTCAGACATTCTTAATATATGTGATGATGTGGTGGGGGGTTACTTTGTTTTTTTTTTTTTGTTTTGGGTTCCTTTTTGGCTACACCCATGGCATATGGAAGTTCCAAGGCCAGGGATCAAACCAAAGCCACAGGTGCAGCCATGCTGGATATTTAACCCACTGTGATGGGTCAGGGATTAAACCCATGCCACCTCAGAGACAATGACAGATCCTCAACTTGCTGCACCACAGCAGGAACTCCTGTCTTGGATTTTTAATAGTCAGGAAGCCTGACTTAGAAAATTCTATTATTTCAGCAGTGAGAGGTAAGGAATGCTATAAATTATGTCACCACAGTAAGATCAAACTAAATGGCCTTAAATTAAAGCTTGTTTTAATACGTAGTTTTTAGAAGACCTTCAACTAAATGTCTGTAATCTTCATTGTCATCAATGGCATAGGGAGTATCCTCTGGTGTCAGCACCCAGGAACAAAAGAACCAGGCAAAAGACAAGCAGAGAGAAAAGGTAAGAAGGGTTCAGGCTGTCAGGATGAGTCCTAGAACCCTTATCAGGGACCCCATCACAACTGTCCTTGTATCAGAAGTGCCCAGGGTTACATTTGCACTTATCCTAAATTTGAATTCACACCATTAAAGTGTGTGTGCATGTATGTATATTAAAATATTTGTGTGTATATATATATTTTTACATTTTCCACATGATCCCACACAGAGGATATTATCTGGCACAGACACAGCAATTAGAGCTAGGTGAACAAAGCAATGACCCCATCAGGCTACCTACTCAAGACAGATAAGAATTATCCAGTATTAACAAACATAAAATGTGTGATTTTTGCCTCTTTGAGACTCAGCTTCTTCATCTGTAAAAACGAAGAGGTCGAAAATTTTCTAATATTCTCTGCAGCCCAGAAGGGCCTCTGGATATGGTATTTGTCCATACCCCAGGTCTTATCTGGTAACATTATCAGTCTTCTTATATTCAGGACTTTTAACTTCTTTCAGTTCCTAATGCGCCTTGCTCACTCTGTGCCTCTTCCAAGATAGCAGTCTGTGGTGGCTCTTGCCAACACCTCATCTATGTAAGTCATGCTTATCCTTCAAGGCTGGGTTTAAACATCACTTCTGCAATGCACAGGCACAGATGTCTTCCCCTCCCCCGTTAAAACTTCTAGAATTACCTGCAGTTTTTTTTCTCTTTCTTCCCTAGTAAGTTGCATGCTCTCTGATGCCAAGAGCTGTGTGTATCTTGTTCACTGCAGTATCCATACCTCCTGGAACAATTCCTGGTGTTAAGTAAACACCCAAATATTTGTTGAATGAATAAATAATGGGATTGTACATAATAAGCTACTGAAAGCCTCAGTACTAAAAGTGATTTCCAAACAGGTCATTAAAAGCCAAGTTAAATTTGTTGACATTCATCACTCTCTTCACAAAAGCAAAAGAAGCCAAAGCTAGCTGAAGCTTGTCCCCTCTCCTCAGTGCTTTTCTAAAACCCTCAGGTTGTTAATGGTAATATCACACCACTATACACATGACAAATGGTATCGTTTCAGTGAAAACTAACATCATAGATCTACTTTTGAAATAATGCTTTTCTCCTGTATCTATCCTTACCACCATGGAGACAGTTATAAATTGTAAAATGGTTGCTGAAAAGCAATGCTACTCAACTGTATCCAACTCAGATCAAAACAAACAAGCACACACATTTACGCACACAAGATGCTGGTGAAGAATAGTCTCTGATATTAATACCCAACCATCTACTAGATCATCATTAAGGATATGCACTGAGAGAAGTACATGTATGCCTTAAATCCCCAGCCAAAAAAATTTTCATGTCAAGGGTATAATTCTCCTCAAATTACATTTCTGTCAGGTCACAAGAATGCAAGTGTTGAGAGGCTGCCCCAAAATGTGTATTAACCAGGTACGGTAAGCAATTTAATGTTTATTCTATTTGTTTTTTTTTCCAATATCACACTTCTATTGCTTTCATAAACTTGAGAGAAACTGAATCCAATTTAACTCCTTGCTCTTCTGAAAGATTAGTAAGTAAATCTTTAAATCAAAAGCGATTATAAGACAAAGTGGGGACTTCCCTTGTGGCACAGTGGAGTAAGATCCAGGGTTGTCACTGCAGCAGCTTGGGTCCCTGCTGTGGTGCAGGTTTGATCCCTGGCCTGGAAACTTCCATATGCTATGGGTGTGGCCAAAAAAGAAAAAAAAAAAAAAAAGAAAAAAAAAGAAAAAAGAAAAAAAAGGAAAGAAGAGGAAAAAAAATGTAGGAAATGTGTAATAAAAAATCATTCAGCAGATGTTTACCTAAACCTGCTACATGCTGTGTTTCATGTTAGGGAAGAGGCAGCCACCAAACCCACTAGAATTCCATGAGTGACACGGCAGGGACAGAAGCAAAGGGGGCCACTGACTTATTGAGAAGGAATGACTGAAGCTAGGTTTCAGAAATGAGATTTTTAAAATATATTAAAACACAGAAACAGCATGTCCAAAGGTCCCAGAGTGATGCAGGTTACAGTGAAACTGATGAATGTCAAAGTTGCTCCGGAATGAACTGTGAGTGGGTAATGGGAGGACAGGGGATATGAAAACAGGCTGGGTCCATCTCTAGCACACAGGTGGAGATCAAGGTAAAAAACATCTGATAACTTAGATAAATATTACAGGCATCTTCCACCCATTCAGCTGTACTCATGAGAAAATAGAAGCAATCCCCAGGGCCAGCAGTGAAAGAAGACTCAGAAAACCATGAGGTAAACTGATACTTAAGAGAATGCTACCCTAAGGCTGTGTGTTAGTCTGAGTGGCCAGAGGCTTAGATTTTAACAGCCCCGTGGGGAAGAGAAGACAAGGTCGTTGGGACTAAGCAAGATGGCTAACCTCAAAGAGTTACTCCCTTATTGAAATTAGGAGGAAAAAAAAAAAGAACACCTTCAAGCAAAGGAAGATGAAGGAACACGTAACTCATTCAATATAGCCTCCTGGTAGAAATGAAGGAAGAAAGAATCTCTGGGGCATTTGTAATTATAGCTTTTCACTGTGCCCAAGTTTATGATTTAGATTTATATTATAGATTCACACTCCTCCCTCAATTCAAGACCCTTAGAGCCATCAACATTTCAGAATTTAGGATAGTCCAGATTTTGCAAAAGTAATATGGTACATACACCATATACTAAGTAACTCTGTATAATCTAGAAACACACCATAATATAAAAATATTCCTGAAGCTCAATACATGAATCTTTGTGGTACATAGTACAATGGCTATATCCGATCAAGTTTTGCCACCAAATGATTTACAAAAAAACTTTGTTCTTCTAAGCTTTTTGGATTTTCAAATTATAGATGAGGATAATGGATCTGGACCTACGCTAGATGGGAAGTTCCAACAGCAGAAATCAGCTTAAGGTGCTCCCAGGATGGTAGCATTCGTGGGTCCTTGCAGAAGCAAACACAAATCCTCTCTAGGTGATCCAAGGTTTTCCAGGATTCCAACAGATGAAGTCCTAGCCAACATGATCTCAGAGTCCAAAAGTACACAACACTTGGAGAAAAAAAATCATAATTGAGGGTCAGGCAAAAACAATAGCAGAAATAGAGTTTCGTGTAATGGATCTATGAGACAGAATATAAAATGAATTGTATTCAAAATGGTAAAGAAATAAAAGAGGAACTCAAAAAAAGTGAGCAAGAATTATATGTGATCCTCAAAGAGGGCAATTTTGAAAAATTTAAAAATGAAAAATATGCATGAATAAAATTAAAAACTAAGGATGAGTAAAAGCAGACAAGACACAGCTGAAGAGAGAGTGAATGAACTGGAAGATATGTGAAAAACAAAGTGTGCCAGAGAGTAAGTAAAGGGTTAGAAATGATGAAAGGTCTATTTAGAGATATAGGATGTAATGAGAAGGTCCAGCATGTACATAATCATGTTTGAAGGAAAGAAGAAATGAATGAGTATAGGCAACCATCAAAGGTAACAGAAAGATGGAGCATTTTCCAGAACTGATGTGAAACATGAATTCTTAAATTTAGGAAACCATCAAGCTCCAAATAGGATAAATAAAAACAAAGTTATATCTAAACGTACATACAGTACACACAGAGAAGACACAAGATTTTCAAAGCAGCCCCCAAAACAGAGATTGTCTAAGGGCGGCAGACTAATAGATGACTTCTGAACAGCAACAATGTAAACCAAGTATTATCTTTAAAGAGAAAATAATTCAATCTAAAACTGTATATCCAGATAAACCATCCTTCAAAAATAAAGTTTTTGTTTCTTTGATTTTATTTTTTTATTTATTTTTTGCCATGCCCATGACATCTGGAAGTTCCCAGAACAGAGACCAAACCCATACCACAACAGCAACTTGAGCTGCTGCAGTCACAATGCTGGATCCTTAACCCACTGTGCTACGGGAGACCTCCTAAAATAAAGTTTGTGGGGTTTTTTTTTGTTTTTTTTGTTTTGGTCTTTTTAGGGCCACACCCACAGCATATGGAAGTTCCCAGGACAGGGGTCAAATCAAGCTACAGCTGCTAGCCTATGCAACAGCAAGGTGGGAGTCCAGCCACATCTGGGACCTACACCACAGTGCATGGAAACTGCAGATCCTCAACCTACTGAGCAAGGCCAGGGATTGAACCCACAATATCATGGTTACTAGTCACATTTGTTTCTGCTGCGCCACAAGGGGAACTCCATAAAATATAAAGATTTTCTAAAAGACAAAAACAGACTTTACTCCTAAAGAGCTTCACTGGAGGAGTTTCAAAAGGATATAGTAGAGAAAATCTTAGGCAGAATGAAGGAATGGTGAGCAAAGAAGGAATGGAGGTTAAAATAATGGTGACTTAAAACCCTGGACAATAATGGCAAGTAAGAAGTGGGTAACTGGAATTAAAAGTTTCTAAATTTCTTTGAGAAGGAAAAAAAAGAGACACTGATTGACTTGAGACTTCAAATATACATATTAAGTTTTTACAGGCAATCACTAAAAGAACTGAAATAGTATATACAGCTTCCAAATGACAGCTGGGGAAAGCTGGAATCAAAGTAAAACCCAAGCAACTGAAAGAAGACAAAAAACAAACACATAAGGGGAAATCAGTAAGGCCCATATATCAGTTGTTATGACGGTGGGAGTATCAATAATGGTACTAGTAATGGCTATCTACAATAGTGTGAGTAACAGCTGATGTTCCTTGCATGTTTGTGTGTCAAGCTCTGGCCTGGGTATCTTACAGGCATCTCTCTCACTCCTCACCAAAAGTGAAGTAGGTACTAGTACTAATCACTTAACAGATGAAGCTCATTACTGATCTAAACCAAGCAGAAGACAGCTAAAGAGGGAGATGTCAGAGAGTTTACAAGAACTGATCACCCACTGTATCTGAGAGAGAAGAACCTGGAGTCACCTGAACAATACCTGACACATCACAAGGATTCTAATATTTCATGCATGCACTAAGCCAATCAAAGATACAGACTATCTAAAGGATGCTAGAGTTGTGTCTGTTCTCTTTGGGATGGTGAGTTTCAAGGAGCTGGATTGTGAATGAAAAGCAAGGGATGACAGGTGGGTTGCTAGAAGAGGTCATAGAATTCAAGCAGAGTCATGTAGGAGGTTCTGTTTGTTTTCAATGGAGATACTTAAAAATTTCATAAAAGAGCTAGAGGGAGAGGTTAAAGATATGGATAACAGAGAGACTAACTGATGTAGAAAGGAGGGGAGTTATATCTTAAAATAAAAGTGCTAACCCGAGAATAGCAAAATAGCCAAAAAAAAAGCAAAACTACACAATGCAGCAAAGATCTAGCTTCTCTCTCTTGGGTAGCTAGGAATAGCATTTCACAAAATCTTTTAGAAGATATTAGATCCTTCTCAAAGACTCATAGTAGGAATTCCCTTATGGTGCCAAGGGTGAAGGATCCAGCATTGTCACCCCTGTGGCACAGGTTCAATCCCTGGCAAGGGAACCTCCACATGCCATGGGTGTGCCCGCCCAAATTGGAAAGATGAATAGAGAAACCTATGTATACATTGTGGGAGGTTGTCCTCACACACTTGGGACAAATGAAGAGAGAAAAGGAAAACAGCTAGAGAAGAGCTATGGGTTTCAGGGTACAATTCTCTCTCTGGTTTGTGCTTTCAACCAACTGCTCCAAGGAAAACTCCATTATTTTTTACTTACAGGTTATCATGCAGTTGACAGTGTTAACTGTTCTTCCCTTTATGAAAAGCAAAAATAAACTTCCACATTACATAAACACCTGAGGAAAAACAGCCAGCCAATATATCCTTTTACAAGCAAACAAAATGTTTCTCTGTAAACAGAAAGGAATTTATGAACAAAGTGAAACTGAATAATAAAATATTTTTAATGGCAAGAATGAGGCTTTTCAAATAACTAAGATTATCCTTGAAGGTCTTCTCAGGAGCTACTGGCTCAGGAATTGAGTGGCCTAAAACATCACTCTGTAAGGAAAGCATCCTCGGCCTCAGGGAACAGGGTTCTATGTCACTTCTGACCTTCTTTACCAAGTTAGCGAAACCAAGATAAGCTCCAAACCGGTCCCAGCATCAATCAATTTCAGTACAGGAGGTAAGATATTTAAAGGAAATTTACTTGTGAAAAGCTAAGGGAAAGATCCATGGCAACTAAGTGCACAGATTAAATGTCAAATAAGACTTCAGCAGCCAATTATTAAACATTAAAACTACTTTGGCAATGTACCAAATATCTAGATTTTAATCTAAAATTTAGCAAGCTAATATTGCAATTAAGATATGAATTTGCCTACTACATAGTTTTATAGTTTTTTCCACATATGTACAATCTTTTCGATCACAAGAACAACTTCTAAATAATTGATGTGAGTTACCAACTTTATACAGGTTCTAAGAAAA
The DNA here is from genome assembly GCF_016906955.1 of Phacochoerus africanus. NCBI lineage: Eukaryota > Metazoa > Chordata > Mammalia > Artiodactyla > Suidae > Phacochoerus > Phacochoerus africanus. The sequence goes on along the minus strand of NC_062545.1, from coordinate 82,521,764 downwards.
TATCTGCTAACCACACTGATCTCAAAGGGGAAAAAATACCTAAAGTGACCCAAAGATATTTAATGTTATACCATAAAAAACATTTCTCTGAAAATGTGGAAGTAAAAAGATCCAGAAAAAGATCCTTCTTGTTCCAATAGCTGATGTAAAGCCTGCTTAATTAAGTCGTTTCTAAAGCATGCTCCCTACTATTACCTAAGACTCTTTGCCACTCTTTTGCTTCTCCATGCTCCTGTCAACTGTTAAACCCATGAACTCTTTGCTCTGCTCTAGGGATGCCGAACAGCATCTGAGAATGTCATAGGACCACACGGAACGGCTCCTTCAGATTTAAGGTATGAATGATAATGGGCTTGGATGTTTTTCAGAAGTCTATTTCCCTCATCTCTTCTTGACTGCCTGAAAAATAATATAGACTGTTCTAAACCATCTCCATACCTGGGCTGGACCTTCTGGTAAAATCGAGGAGGGAGCACAGGGTATGCCTTCATATAGAAAATCAGAGGGCATATTTAGACAATAACAAATAGTTAAATGAGAACAATTGGAATCAAAGTAAAATATATTTACAGCAAGTTAGTACACGTCTCATATTGAAAGTCTCCCTTAGTGTTCAGAAATTGTTCTAAAGAGCAATTAGCCAAAATGAATCCTATGTAAGGACTGTCAAACTTTCCAAAATTTTTCCTGCAAGTGTTACTTTGGGCCAACTCTATTTTGCTGTTGTTCTTTAACCCTGACACAGCACTTGGGATAAGCAGTGGGTGTCCTACAGATCCTGTTACTTGATTATTTCACTTAGGCTATCCCTTAGACCATCAACTACAACACAGAAAAGGAAAAGCAATGAAAATTTAAAACAGGAGTTCCCGTTGTGGCGCAGCGGAAACAAATCCGACTAGGAACCATGAGGTTGTGGGCTCAATCCCTGGTCTCACTCAGTGGGTTAAGGATCCAGCGTTGCCGTGAGCTGTGGTGTAGGTCGCAGATGTGCCTCTGATCTGGCATTGCTGTGGCTGTGGCGTAGGCTGGCAGCTGTTGCTCCAATTCGACCCCTAGCCTGGGAACCTCCATATGCCGTGGATGCGGCCCTAAAAAGACCAAAGACAAAAAAAAAAAAAAAGAAAGAAAAAAAGAAAATGTAAAATAGTTTATATTTTGTAACATAATGCAACCAAGAAGATGGATGCTGGCCAAGTCCTGGATGTACTATCAAATCGGTACAAAATGCTACAGATGGATCCGGAAAAGCTAATGCCGAACTAACATCCATTAGGTGTCTAGTTTTCATGTGCAAAGGGCAACATTATTATAGTAGAATATGCAATAAAAGTTTTACATAATCCAAGAGTACCTTGAAGTTGATAATCCTTTATTAGATTAAGGTTAATCATACCTATTTTATATATAAATGCTGATTATAGCAAAGCTTTTCTGAATAATTTTTTTCTCCAAGAAACATACTCTTATTGAAGAAAAGGAGGGAAAAATTGAGAATATATGCCTAGAGTTCCCTTATTTCTACCTTCTCCCGTTATTTAATTCTATCTCCGGATGTTAACAAATCATTTCTTCAAATGTATATAATCATGTATCAATAAGCATCATTTTATAAATTACCATAATTAATAAGAATTTTTGTGGCCTATCAGCCTAAAGAGAAAAAAAAATTACACTTTAAGTCAGTACTTTACTATTAAGTACACATTCTTAGATTCTGAGTTCATTCAATTAATCCAGTGCCTTTATAAAAAAAAATCATGGAACCATATACTCTATTCTTATAATTTTCTAATCTGAACTCCAAATGATAAAGTTATACACAAATCAAACTAAGTAAAACTTTTTTTGATTTCAAATCCCCAACTCTATAATTTGTGCTCTTTTCCTCCCACATAGTGTTTAATATTTTCAAAACTAAAACACTAACTACTTAAAAGTATTTCAATGTACAAAGTGAAATTTAGTTATATGTTTGCATGTTATAATAACTGGCGTGACTCACTTTTAACACTGGTGTGTTACTGGAAATGTGTGAATAAATTACTGAGGTAATCTACTGTTATTTAAAGGAACATTACAAGGGATTCTGTGCAAAGACACCTGCTTACAGTGCATATACGTACATTATATGTTCATATTTTCCATATGAACATTATCTTTACTTAAAATAGGAAATATCAGTAACATGATACTTATCTTTCTAAATTCTACCCTAAGGTTAGTTTTAAGTGAGGATAATTTGTTTTACGGCTTATTGGAAAGGTAAAATATTAAAAAGAGAATCCAATACTACTCAGTGCTTGGCTTATTATCATTTTCTTAAGTGACAGAATTAAATTTTTTTTTTATACATATCATAGAGTGTGTGTGATCATGACGCCCATTTTCACATAAAACCATGCAAAGAGGATGGGTGCAAACAAGATTAGACCATTCAGGTTCTCATGGTTTCCATTCTCCCTCTCTCAATAGAGACTAGCGCTAAATAAACCACAGATGGCAGTTAAGTGCAGTGGTTAAAAGCTATGGATGTTAATTACTTTCATTGAACCTGTTAAGTGGTAATAAATAATGTAAAACTCAGTGTCGGGCATATAGTAACTGCTCAATAAATGTTTGGCTCTTATACTTATTCATGTTAATAATTCAATGCCAGCTCCTATTTCAACTACTTCCTTTAAATACAGAATCTTCCCCTTAGGTTTCTTATCTTCAAAATCACCTCACTCACTGACATATGCTGGAGATTCTGAAAAATTTCCCACCCTGAAAATGTATAAGATTTTTCAAGATCTAATGATTAAGGTGACTAGATATAGAAAAGTCTGTCTTTATCTGAATCATGTTTAATGAAATGCTCAAACCTGTGAATGTTCCCCTGAAGGGTGTCTACATATTGATCTACCATTTTCCAATCATTCAGCAAATACATAACCTATAGCTTTTTTTATTGTGAGGATTTGCTACATTGACACACACCTTTAAGACATGAGTCACTTTTCCAGAGTTGGGGAAACTGATGAAAAATGGTTAAATGATTCAGCATGTTGCAGCAAAAAGAGCTGGCCAGGAATTGATAATTTCCACTTCTGTTAGGTGCCCTGACCCTGGTAACTTCTCTCAATCTGTACTGCACGTATAACACATGATACCATAATCAACAAATTTTGTTAGAAATTCCCTCAGGAAAGGAGCAATGGTGTTTTCCCTTCAGACAAGCTTCTAGAAGCATCATTATTCAATTTGATGAGAAAACAGTTTCCAAAGACTGGATAACCCTCATGCTGTTCAGCTGTAAGCTTCATCAAGCTTTGCTTACACAGATGATAGGACCAGAGCCTGTTCTAGCAGTGGTGCCATTTTCTCAGCTGCACAAGGCAGACTCTGGGGAAGGGCCGAAGCTGAAACACACACACACAAAAGAAACACCCAAAAATGGGCAAAGGAAGCCAGGTGGGAAATGGGTATGGCTAGACCTGTGTCTTTCATGCCGCTGATGACTTTTATCAATACACAGATCCTGAGCAGGTCCAAAACACTGAGAAGCAACTAAGGAATATACTCCAATGGAATATATTCTAATTATAAGGCACCTCAGGACTCAAAGCAAGCGAAAGTTTTTTTCTAAAGGTCCTTATTTGCTCTTCAACAACAAAAAATTTACTATATTAATCAAATGAAATCTTCATTTCAGAAATATATAGATTCCCAACTAGACTAATGCTTTCCCCCATCAAACAACCAATACTAAAAAAAAAAAAAAAAAATCATGAACTGAATGTTTTCACTTAAAACTGCACCTTCTCAAATGCTGAGAAAGCACGTCCATTTTGTACCCACAGCATGGTCATTCCGCCCAGCAGTTTCTGAGAAAGGGACAAAGAAGTGTGCCAGGATGTGTAAAATGAAATCACCATTATCTATGAAATGCAATTTCCTCATTCAAGAGCTTAAATTTATTTCAGTTAGGTGTGGTTACATGTAACACACACTCATACACCAAATCTCAGCACCAGCACTGAAAAAGACACTATTTAAAAATGATCCAAAATATATTTAGGAAACAACTAGGGTGATACGTTTGACCTTCCTTGAACCCATTTTTGTGGTTATTGTTGTTAGGACTGTGCAACCCCTGATTTCCTTTAATATGGACTGGAGAGGGGATGGAGAAAGAGGGTGGGGGGAGGTGGAAAGTGCCTAATCCAGAATGTACGATTTCTCGGTATCTTAAAGTATTAATAATCTTTTTTTTTTTTTTTCTCCACCAAGACCTTGGAGAGTCAACAGAAAGAAAAAAAAGGGGGGAGGGATTCAAAGACAAGGTTTCAGGGCTGACCCAAGGCAAGGCCTCCACAATGGGAGGTTCTGAGCACAGAGGCAGCCCAGCTGGGAGTTGAAGGCTGCGGTATTACCGACAGCGAGCTCAGGCCCTGCCCTCCGCATCCAGGGTGCCTCTGCCTTGCGCATGTCCCACTTATATAAAGAGATGCTTACAGTCCAAGTGCTTTTTCTTAGGGCCCATCACTTCATGAGTGGTGGCTTTGCAGACCGCTCTAGCTACAGCGGAGCCTGTCACGCTGTACTGAGCGGCAGCGATCCGATCCGTGAGCGTTTGGCCCGACATCTTCTCCGGCCGCGTCTACCGCCTCCTCTTCTGCGGGAAAGAAGGGGAGACGGTCCTGCTTTGAGCCGCAGACTCTACCCTCAGAACACCCAGACCTTGCCTCCTCCAGCCGCACAGCGGCTCTCTTCCCCGTCCCCGCCCTGGTACCTTGGGCGACCGGGTCTGGGGAGGTCTTGAGCAAGACTCTAGGACCGTCACGGAACCTCAGTGCGGGCTCCGGTCCCAGCATCGTGACAATGTCCCCGACCGATCCCGCCCCACCCCCCGTGCTGCTTGCCTCACCCCTCCGCGCACCCCAGTCCATCAGCACTTTCCCTGCTACCTTGATCTCCGGGTGCCAGACCAGCCCCCGCGAGCGTCGGGGTTATTCCCTGGGCGCCGCGCCTGCCAAACGCCCCCCTCGCGCTTCCTAGCCGCACCGTTTCCTCCTAGAATGGATTGGATACCCAAGCCCTGGCCGCCTCCCTCCTCCTTCTTGCGCTCCTGCAGCAATGAGCTCGTCCTCCCTCGGTCGCGGCGATTATCCTAGCGTTGCGCCATGTTACGCGCTCACCTCCCTTTCCTTCCCCGCCGCGGTCTCCAAAGCCCGCCCGAGGCCCTTCGCCCAGGCCCCCCTCCCCTCGCCCCAAATCCCTGCTGCAGGGGCCGCCCGGGAGCTCTGCGGAGGCGCCGGAGTCTCGGGGCGCCTCGCCCTTCCTGACGGCGGAGCAGAGACAGGCTGACAGCCCAGCCCCCGCCGGCACTCCGGCGCGCCGCGGAGCTGTCACCCGGCCGTTGCCCTCCTCCCCGCCCTAGGATTATCCTCTCCGGATCCTCGCGCGGCCCTAGCACCAGGAGGGGGCCGAGCGGGGTCGCGAGTACTCACCCCGCCGCAGGATCAGGGGAGCCCGGGCCGCCGGGGGAAGTCGAGCCGGGTGGGTGTGTGCGGCCGCGCGCGGACCCGGTGCCCCGGGGCGCGACGCCCCCAGCCCTGGCCCGGCCCCCGCCCTCGCTCCGCGGTCTCTGCACCCGCACTCGTGGCCCCAGGAGCCAGCCGCACCCGCCCGCCGCCGCGTCTCTCCAGCACTCCGCGCTGCGTCCCCATCCCCGCCCCCACCTCAGCTGTGGCTGCTCCAAAGAGTCAGGTGACGGCGGCGGACAAACCCGGGCGAGCTCTCCGCCGAGCGCCTCGCGGCCCCCTCCCAGCTACTCACACACGCCGTTCCCCGGAGCCGCGAGCTTACAGGCCCGGGGGCGCCGCACGCGAGCATCCCCGGCAGGCTCGAGGAGAGAAGGAGGACGGGAGGCAGGGAGGCCGACACCTACCTAGCCAAGCACCCTCCTCGAGGTGCGCAAACGCCCCTCCGCTCCCTGGACCTGCACACAGCACGGCAGTGCGTGCGCGCGCACCGCGCACACCTGAGGGCTGCCTTCGGGATGCGCCCAGGGCGGCGGGGGCGTTGGCGCAGCCGGGAGAGTGAGCTTCTGGAGTTGTGCTCCGTGAAGGCCTGGGCTGGGGCGTCGTCGCTAGGTGCCTAGCAGAGCCCAGCCCCTCCTCCCCTACATCTGACTCGCCCGCCAGTGGAAAGCAGCCGATGCCCAGATAGGCAGGGCGATTTAAAATGTCAGATTCTGCTGGCCAACCGCGCCGTTACCTGGGGCGTCTTCCCTCAACTCTTTGGGGGTCTTTTACTTGGCCCTGTTATAGTTGGGAGCTGGGGTAAGCATCCTATCCTAGTCACTTAACATTAAACGGATAGTGACCTCTACTAGAAAGACAAATAATTAACAAAACCATCCATCGAGTCCCAGATCATATTTACAGTAATCATTTGGGTGTGTAAGGAAAACTCTTTGTACCTTTAAGTAATTACGGCCAATTAAATGTAGTGTTTGAGTGTCTTATGTATTTGAATTGCGTACATGGATTTCTGCTCAGGGATTTGGCTAGGTTAATAGTTTCTCGTGTTGACATTTTCAAAGATTGTTATTTACCCTAACCTTAAAAAACCTTTTGAATTCTCACAGTAGAGTCAAGATCAGAACTTCATTTGTGAAAGTTCTTGGCTACAGGTGGACTCTATTAGGCCCTAAGGCTGTAAAATATCTACTTAGAGATGTCAAGGTTTTGTTGCTTACTCTCTATTACCTGACACAATGTTGCATACAAAGTCATGACTTTGTAACTGTTGGGACTGATTCTAGAATTAATTAGAAGCATGACGACCTTTGTCAGGTTTCAAATGCTAGTTTTACCATAGCTAGCAATAGCACACCTAGATATTTAAACAAGAGAAATAAAAGAACACATTTCTGGAGTTCCCCCTATGGTGCAGTGGGTTAAGAAGGAGACAGTGGGGCTTCTGAGGGGAAGGGTTGGACCCCCAGCCTTGTGGCAACTGTGACACCCCTGGGCAGTAGCTGTGGTTCGCCTGGAACCACAGATCCCTGGCCTGGGAACTTCCATGTGCTGAAGATGTGGCCATTAAAGAAAAAAAGCCCAAACACTACTTACTGTTGTGATTCTTTTATGTAACATTCTGAAAAAGGCAAAAACTATAGAGACAAAGCATGTCAGGATGCCAAAAATGGGCAAAGAGACTGACTGCAAAGGGTCAGAAGATAACTTTTTGGAGGGATGGAAATGTTCTATATCATGGTTGTAATAGTTACACAACTGCATGTATTTCTCAAAATATCAATTTGTACACTTAAAATTGGTGAGTTTATTGTATGTAAATTATACCTCAATAAATCTGATTAAAAAAGAGTTTTGGCAACATTATCAGACAGATCAGACTACACAATATGGAATATTAGGGCAGATTTCATAAAGATAAAAATTCCTCAAGCATGGGTAACAACCCTACATGTTTGTGAGTTGAGAAGAGCTTCAAAATGGACTGAAGCAAAAACTGATAGCATTAAAAGGAGAAATAGGCAAATCCATCATTATACCTTAGGAATTTCAACATGCTTCTATGGATGAGGACAGGTAGAAAACCAGTAGGATTACAGATGACTTGAAACAACCATATCAATTAATTTAACCTAATTGACAACTATAAAGGAGTCCACACAATGATAGTGGAATACCTTCTTTTCAAGTGCACATGGAACAGTCACCAAGATAGACAACATTCTGGGACATAAAGCTAGTCTCATAAATGCAAAAGGATTACAATTATACAAACTGCATTCTCTTAGTACTGTAGTATTTAAATAAAAATCAGTAGCAGACAGATATTTGGAAATCCCTAAACATTTGTTAACTAAACAACACATTCCAAACAACCCATGGGTCGAACTTTCACATAGGAAATTTATAAATTACTTTGAATTAAATGATAATGAAAATGCTGCATATCAGAATTTGTTGGATGTAAGTAAACAGAAACCAGAGGGAAATTTCTAGCATTGAGATGCTTTTAAGACTGAAGACTGAAAAACAATTTTCAACCTTAAGAATTGAGAAAAAGAACAAGTGAAACTCAGTATGAGCAGAAAGAAAGGAATAATAAAGAGTAAAAATCAAGGAAACCGAAAATAGACAAATAATAGAGAAGTTCAATAAATAATAGAGAAGTTCAATAAAACATGAGCTCCATAGCCAGAAAGGTGAAAGAGAGATAACATAAATTTCCAATAATAGTAATTGGAAGGGATGGTAGTTCTTATGAATGTCAAAATAGAAATTTTTATGCATATTATGCCAATAAGTTAGACAATTGTCACGAAATAAGAAAATCATATAGAATAGTCATTCTCCCATAGTCCAAAAGTGACATTGGGGCACACACATTAGTTAATTGGTTAACTGTTATTAGTTAAGAGGTTTGGAGCAAGTAACATGTTTCCAGTCATAATTAAAATAATATAATCTGTAAGTGATTTACTTTTCAAAAATAAACTGGAGTGGATTCACTGCAATCCTCTGAGTGTGAAATTGCATACAGTCAATTATGCACATATATCCCTGGGAAGTATGGAAAGCTATAGTATGTCTTCTGTATGTTATTCATGTTTCTATGACTACACAGGGGGAGTATCCCACATAGGGGTGCCCTTCATATGGGATAGCAGGAGAATGTTTGAAAATCTCCCAACTATAGAAGGGTCATATACAAACTGGTGAATCATGTCAAGGGTGGAACCAACTTTTGAAATGTTATTGGTTGTTTTTTGCTTGTTTGTTTTGTTTTTCTTTTCTGGCCACCTTGAGGCATGTGGCGTTCCCCAGCCAGGGATCAGGTCTGAGCCATGGATTTGACCCACGCCATAGCTGCAGCAACTCCCAATCCTCTTTAACCTGTGTGCCAGGCTTGGGATTGAACCTGTGTCCCAGAGCTCCAGAGACACCGTCATCCCATTGCACCACAGCAGGAATTCCCTATTGGTTGTTTTGGAAGAAGATTTTACTCTGCTTTGAAAATAGTAGCATATTTCCAGTGGCAAATTAACCTCCAGGAAAACCTAGAAATATAACCATGAATGTTGTATATTAAGTTGCAAGAAAGAAAATTGACTAAAAGAAATACACAGAGAGAAAGAAAAATGATTCCTTATCAATATATTCCCTCTGAGGGCCCAAGGGCATAATAAATAATATTCGATAAATCTTAAGGCAAGAATAAGCAGTGGCAGTTAATATTTTTACAGATTCAAAGATTAAAAAGAAAACTCTCTTGGGGGTCAGGAAAGAAGTTAAATACAGTAGGTATCCAAATATGTTTATAGAAACTATATTGAACTTATTTTTTTTCTGAGCCAATGCACAAACATATCACCATATGATTTTTTTTCTGTATCTTTGATTTAATACACATTTTCTTCTGAGTGTAGGATTTAAAAAAAAAAAAAGCCAATGATCATGACATGGAGACCAACAATTTATGCCAACACATGAGGGCAAATGTCTTCAAGATATAAAGAGTAAGATGCAACAGAATACAAGAAACAACTAAAGCTTTAAGGGCAATCTGATTGCCTTAGGCAACAACCTGAAGATGAATAGGAATTTATATTTTTCTCTAAAAACTTAATGTCCTTCTTCAGGTAAAACTATAGGGTGACTTTATTCCAGGGATGCTTTTCTGTCAAAGTAGAAAAAAATGGAAGGTGCAAATATAACTTTATTGGAATATATCCACCTCTACACACAAGTGTGACAAGTTCTCCAAACTCAAAAGCAACTGCAACCAAAAGCAAATTTTGTTATCTTGAATGCACTTATTAGAGATGAAAAGACTGCTTCTCTTTTACAAGACGGCCAATGATAGAGACCATGAAAACTGATGAGCACTCCAGTGCAGGAGGAAAATAGTAGGTTGCACAAAATATCAGTAAGATTGAGAGTCAAACAACCAAATCATCTCAGAGAAGTATAGCATTTCATCCATGAAACCAAGATACTTAAGAATGAAAGTAACTGAAGAGACAGTATATTCCAAGACAGGACAAACATATTTATTTCGTTCTGCTTAACATTCTGGCTAGAAATGAATTCGTGGTAACTAACATATTTGAAGGAATATGTACATTTTAATGCATGATAACAATTTTAAAAATTAAATATGGTATTTTTATATTGCTTCCTTTTAAAAAATCTCCTGTAGCTCTCTGGTAGCTTATTGTTGTGCAACAATCTTTGGCTTTTTTTTATATACCAAAGGTTTTTATTTAGAGAAATTGTACATACTTTGTAGGTTTCATAATTTGCATTTTTCATCTAACACCCTAACATATATTCTGGTCTGTAAATATTTACCTTGAAGATAATTTTAACAAAATGGTTTTATAGATTACCATAATTCAAGAAGTCTATATTAAGTAGTTTCTGGTTTTCTAATATTACAAATTAGTTATTATAAACATTCTTATATTAAATTGTACACCTAAGATTAATTCCATTTTTCATTTTCTTTGTTTTATTGAAGGGTACCTGATATAATGTGATCATTTCTGCTGTACAACAAAGTGATTCAGTTATGCATGTACACACATACATTCTCTTTCAGATTCTTTCCCCATGTAGATTATCACAGAATATTGAGTAGAGTTCTCTGTGCTAGACAGCAGGTCCCTATTGGCCAATCATTCCATATACCATAGTGTGCATGTGCCAATCCCAAACCCCTATCCCGTCCCTCCCCCACAACTTGTCCCCTTTGATATCAATAAGTTTGTCTACAAAGTCTGTCTGTTTCTGTTCTGCAAATAATTTCATTTGCATTCTTTTTTTTTTAAGATTCCACATATAAGTGGCATCATATGATTTTCGTCTCTCTCTGTCTGGCTTACTTAGTATGATAATTTCTAGGTCCAACCATGCTGCTGCAAATGGCATTATTTCACTCTTTTATATGACTGAGTAATATTCCATTGTAAACAATCTTTGACTTGAAAAAAAAAAGTCTTATTCTCTCTCTCAAAGTTCTGTATATTAACAGTGCTCTGCCGTGTAGTTCACCTTTGAAATCCATCATGTGGTTGCAATCGGATGACAGCCAGGGCTATAGTCATCAGAAGTCCCTGCTGGGGAGTTCCCACTGTGTCTCAACGGTAACAAACCCAACTAGTATCCATGAGGATGAGGGTTTGACCCCGACCCTCACTCAGTGGGTTAAGGACCCAGTGTTACCCTGAGCTGTGTTGTAGGTTGCAGTCTTGGCATGGATCTGGCATTGCCGTGAGCTGCTGCAGCTCTGGTTCAACCCCTAGCCTGAGAACTTCCATATGCCATGGGTGTGGCCCTAAAAAGACAAAAAAAAAAAAGCAGAAGAAGAAAAAGAAGTCACTGCTGGCTGCCCAAGATGGCTTATTCACCTATACGCCTGGCACTTGATTTGGGCCACTCATTGAGAAATCAGTTGAGGTTCATACCAGGACACCTACACTGGGCATCTTTATGTGGCTTGGGCTCCTCATGGGAAAGTGGTACAGGGTAGTCACATTTCTTATATGCTGCCTGGCTTCCAAGAGGGAACATCCCAAGGTGAGTGTTCTAAGAAACCCAGGTGGAAGCCGTAGGTTTCTTGTGCCCTAACTCCAAGGTCATCCAGTATCAGTTCTGCTGTATTCTATTGATCAAAAGCAGGTTATAGAGACAGCCCAGATTCAAGGAGAGGAAATGATTACTCAGGCACCAACTACTACAGTGACACACAGAAGTAAATCTTTGTGAAGAATCTCTAGAGAGAAACCTATATTCTCAGAAATTTGAGGTTAAGTGATTCACTTAAGATTCATTGAGAACTACCCCAAAAATAATTTTTAAAATTATGCGCACAAATTGAAGTAACAAGTGAATTATTTCTTCTGGTTGGAACATTCTCTCTCACATACCCAGTAAACTCCTATTCATCCTTTAGGACCCCAGATCAAGTTGTACATAATTTGCAAATCTTTCCCCAAATCTTCTATTTTAGCCCCTTGTTTTTACAGATATGGACATTTAAGACTAGACATTTTTAAGTGACTTTCTATCACAGAGTGAGATAATAAATAGCCAATCCTAAACTTCAGTTGTCCAACTTCTAATCCAGTGTTCTTTCCACTGTATTCATTGCTTCTGATAAAGATATAATAGAATTATAATGGACTCATTTCATAACATTAATTACTTTTTAGTCAAAAAGTCTTTTTAAAAAATTTATGGTCTGGAATGTGTGGTAGCTAATATCTTAAGTTATAGAATTGGTTTGAATCTCTGGCATTGGCCCTTACTAGCAGTATGATTTGGGGCACATTCTGTAGTCTTTAAGGCTTAGTTTCCTCATCTATAAAATGGGCATGATCATAACATCCATCTCAAAAAATTATTACCGTCAAATGAGATAGTGACATATAAAGCCAATAGCATAGCATATAGCACACATTAAAAGCCCAATAAATGTGATTAATAGTACTCAGAGTTGTTAATAGAGCAATGGATTTTATTATTTTATTAATATAAAGTTATGTTACATTATATTTTTATTGTTTTATCTTATTATTTGGAACCACAATTCAAGTTTATAAATATCTCATTCTACTAGTATCATTTCTAAAGTGAGAAAATAAACTAAGAATTTACCTAGTCTCTGAGATACTATCATAGGTCAGACTGAGCTCCTATTATTCCCAGAAATCTAGAGTAGAAAACATATGTATAGACAGTCTTTGTGCAAAAATGCTGTTACAAACAGCAGGGTTTTTTCCCCCCTATTTTTACAACCTAAGAGGTGATTTCAAGGGAATTCTTGGGAATGTGAAGATTTTTCTTTGATAAAGGAGAGGATAAAACAGAAAAGTTTGTCTGGAGAAGGAAGTTTCCCCAGAAAACTTCTAACTTAAAAGTGCGTGAGGGCTGAGCCTGTGGTCCTTACCTTTCAGTGTGTCCCTCTTTTCTTCTCATTATTTCGCTTCTCTATTTTCACTTGTTTGTGTTTGCCTACAGCTCAGTTTATATTCTGAGCTGCTTAGGGTGAGTGATTCGGGCTACCCTTGATGATGGGTATTACAGAAAGCTGTGCACTTGTCTTTGTCCAGCTTCAGGAGCACAGCCATGTCCTAGGAGAAGACCTGAGATCCTCATTCTCCCTTACATTGCGTAAGTGGGATATATACATGTTGCTGGTCAGTTTCAAAAGTTCTCATGCAAAAATAGTTTTATAGATCAGCTCTAATTATAGTTATGTAATTAAAAACTATAACTGTATCGGTCAACCACTTCTGTTTCTCCAATAAAAAGAACATTTAAAAAATTGGCAAGTTTAGGCTATTGGATGTGTAGTACAACCAGATGAGAATGGACTGCTGTGTTACTTTTGCCTGGAACAAGTAAGACCTTACTCTTTATAGAACCTAATGTATTTAACAATATTAAATTTCTTTTCTACTTGTCTCAGGTGCTTTCCTTTGTCCAAGGGCTTATGCTTCAGGCATTTGGGAGTTTTTACATAGGGCAGAGGATTGCCACGTGAAGTTCAGAAAATGAGAAGTCTCTACATTTATAGTTTATTCAAATACATATGTTAGAGAATTCCAGCATTAGTTTTCAAACACAAGTATAATGAAACAAGCTAAATAATTTCCTTTTTCTGAAAAAATATTAGTTATGATTTCCAATGGAGGATCATATTTTCACATTTAAGTTAGAAAATAGATTAAAAAAATAAAACAAGGGTGCCAGCTCTTTTCTACAGAGAAACTAAAGAATGAGTTGATTGCTATACTTCCCCCAAATTTGTGGCCATTATTGACTTGATTAACTGACGACTTGACCTTCAATTTTTGTCTCATTCAACCTAAAACTGGATTAGGTTCTATTGTCATTGGGAATGATCTCAGATGCATTCATAAAACAAAACTTGAGAAATTATCCATCTCCATCACTCATCACTGGTGGACTTGAAGGCTTGTTATGTCTCCATATCAGATGCTTCTAGAAGGGTATCATCCAAAATGTGCATTTGATTTAATGACACCTGAATCAGTGTCCGTGGTGCATGTCTTATATCTGCCAGATGAGGAGAGACAACCAATTTGTTTCCATTGTTACCGACTTTATTTTACATCCCCTGTCAAGTTCACTCAAGATTTTGTTGATAAGAAAGAATGAATGTTGACATTACAAGAAAATCCTAAAGCTTCCACTTGATGGGCAAAAAGCAATGAAATATGAATCAAATAAGTCAATAAACTTAGTATTTATATAGCATTGTTTCAAGGGACATCCAAATATTTCTCATTAATCAGCCAGGAAATTTTGAAGATGTACATATAACTCTGGTAACATATACTGTTGTTTGTGTCTTTGAAATTTTGTTGGGGGCTTTAGCACTTAGCCTGGTACTATCCAACAAGGGCCATTTTTGGCAGCTGCAGGCTTTATTGCTGGTTGCTGTCCTTTGCACTTTGAGATATTATTGATTGTCATTACCACAGTGCCTATTAGGGAGCCACAGCCCTTTCTGAACTGTGCATAAAAATATTGTTGATTGATTTCCAACTGTAGTAATGGGTGATGTGCCTGCTTCTGTTTGACACCTGCCTCAGATACACAGTCTCTTGCTTACAACCTTTAATGGTGATTATTTGCATTAACACATTGTCTTGCACAGGCTATAATTCCCCGGTGGGCCACAGCCTTGCCACTTCCTAAACATCATTAAGTCCTTAAAGCACATCTCGTGCTTTCTGTAGTTGGAGTTGTCTGAGCTTCAGTGGGCCAACATGGAGGCATTTCGAAGTCCTCATGCTCATTCTCTTCATTTCATACGGCTACGTGGACAGAAATCATTTTAATGTCGGGGTCTGTTTACAGTAAAAGAACTCATTGCTGGGGAGGCCTCTTTGTTCTCCATAGTGACCATCTCAGAGGCTGGATGACATTGTGATAGGTTTAAGTATTACCATCATCTCCAAGATTCGACCCATACCTCTGGAGCTTGATATTTCACTGACTCTAAACTTGGCCAGCTTCATTTTGGCCTTCTTGATTCAGAAAACCAAAGTATCTGTCATCAGACAATGCCGTATGGCCCCTGGCTCCACAGAATAGGCAAAAGATCCTGATTCTGGCAAGGTAAACTCACAGAGGCTTGACTGAAATCAGGGCAGTAGAGATGTGTCCATTCCATGGCCAGCAAATTCCTTCCTACATGGAAACTTCAGAAGAAGAGCAATCAGCAGAATCACTTGAGAAATAAAATAACACAAGCTATCTTCATAATCCTGAGGGCTCTCTTGATCTAATGGAATGAATAATTTTCATACATGTGTGAAGGAATATTCTGGCACATAATATGCCTATTTTTATCAGCCGCGAGCAAGTTTATGTAGACTAGATATATGAAGACTGTTATGTAGACCGTTGTTGAAAGCATGTACTTGAATGCTTTATTCAGGCTGATCTAAGTAAGAAGGATGAAAGGAATGGAATCTGAACCTCAGCCCATCTCTAGGATTCGAGGTGCAGGTGCCTAAGTCCAAATTGTACATATTAGGGTAACATTCAACATGCCAAAAAATGCTTGGCCTTCATTATCCTGGGAGCTGAAGACCAACTAAGCAGTACCTGGTTATCCCAGCAAGTGTGTTATGAGGAAGCAGAGCCCAGTCAGCAGCTCAAGGGCAGGGGCAGGATTCCAACATTGGCAGGGATGCTGGTAAAAGAAATTCTAGAATAGGTATTAAGAGTCATCCTTTGATACTACCTGGCTGGTTCTGAGTTGGAATGGCACTGATTCTGCAAGGATGTGTAAAGGAGCCCCATTTCCAAAAATGGGTGCAGAGGCAAGAAATCATGCTCAGCAAGAACTCTGCCTTGTTTTAATCTTATTATCCTGCACTATAGTTTCCTGTGAAAGCTGTCTTCAAGTGGTTTAGAAAATAGACTATTTACTAATAATAGGCAAACATTTTCTTTATACTTCTAACCTATAAATGAAATAAATATTTCTGGTATTTATATTTGGTTTAATATATCTATATTGTTTAATGCAAAGAAAATTTCCAATTATAATCTCATTGTCTTCATTTCAGCCAAAAAATAGCTTTTAAAACTGGAACTAAATGAATGTCTTTTGTTTATTTGTTTGTTTTTACCATGCCTGCAGCATGTAGAAGTTCTCAGACCAGAGATCAGACCCACACTACAGCAGTGACCTGAGCCACAGCAGTGACAATGCCAGGTCTTTAACCTGCTGCACCACCAGGGAACCCCAGTGTGTTTTCTTATTTATAAAAGTCAAATATGTCTTTCTGTATTTACCTAAGCCTTCTCATTTTTTTTTACAAATAAATTTCCTGACTATGTAATTTTCCCATTTTACCTCTTAAAATCTGTGCCTCTCCCCAATACAGATAAATAAATGTTTGATGAGTGAGCTAATAAACTGATGGACCAATATCTAACATGCTACCTGAAATGTAATAGATGGCTCAATAAATAGGTTAAATAAATGAATGAATGGGAAATCACAAGTAGTAATGACATTGACAATAGAAATGAAATTTTTCTAGAAAATTTTCTTTGTGAAATAAACTAGGAAATTCTTACCATCTCTCTGATTATATGAGGTCAGACACACTGTGAAATTGAAGAGAGACTTCTTGGCACTTTTTGCAAATCAACTGGCTTTTCTCCAAGGCATTCTAGACATTGTCACAAGCTGTAACTTGCCAAGTGTATATTAGTCCTTAAAGCACCTTCAACTAAAGCTACAATCATTGTTTAAAAGTGGGCTTAAAGGGTTAATCACTGCTGTGTTGTGAATATACTATAATTTTGTCAGCACAGCAGACATTTTGGTTGGTATATGCAACAACATTGTAAAATAGCTAAGCTGTCAGAGTGACTCATGGTTCCTGACCATGGCTCATAGTTTTTCCTTCCTAAAATTTGCTCAGTGTTTTGTTATTTTATCAACTAAAAGCATTTTTCTGTAGACTTGAATAAGCTGATGATGCATTTCTGCTGTAGCAGCAATTTTCATTTATAAGAATTAAATCACCGTATGTGCTTTGCCTAGTTAAGAAGCAGTTACTTTAAACTAAGTATGTTGAAATATAAACACTGATAGATATACCATCTTACACTATAGCTTTAAATAATTATATGATATGCCATTAATTCAATAAATATTTGTTGTAAATCCATATGGCAGTCATTTCCTAGGAAAAAAAAAGAATCCTGGCCCCAGTAGTGCTTACATTCTAGCAAGAGAAGACAGAAAATAAACTAATAAATAAGTAAATTGTCAGAATGTTTGAAGGGGACAAACGCTATGGAAAAAGAGAAGAGTAAGTGGGATCTGGAGGCTGATACAGGAGGAGTCGGTGTAATCTTAGAAGGGATGGTTGAAGGTAGGGTTCTTGGAGGAGGAACATATGAGTAGAATTGAAGAAGGTGAATGAGCCACGATGTGTCCAGTACATTGATAATTCATCTTATAAATTTCCTTTTGAGCAGCCCTCATATATCTGTAGTTAATATGGATAATGTCATTCCCCTGCCTAAAACTTCAATGACTTCCTACTGCTTTTAGCATAATGTGTGCCATCTCCTTGATTTGTTCAAGGACAACCTCTGTGATCTCATTTCTACCTCAACCTCCAGCTCCCTGACTCTTTCTATTGCTTACTGTGCCCCAACCATGCTGGATTTATTTCAGTTCCCTCTCAAGTACCAAGCTTTCCCACTTTCTGGCTTTCCCACAAGCATTTAATCTCTGCCTATAAAGATTCCCAAGACTTTTACCTGACCCACTTCCCAACCAGTTGACCGTCTTCATCTTCCAAACTATTCCCTGCTCTTAGACTCTCATTGTATATGACATTCGCCTTCCTGGTTCTTATTGTAACAGAAGGTAAAAAATTGCGCAATTATTTGTTTAATTCTTATTTTTCCTGGGGATGTTGTCTGATGCCACCTTGTTTATTCTATCCTTAGTGCCTGGCATGTGGCAGATGGTCAATATTTGTTGAATGAACAAAGCAAGCTTGAAATGATGTGGGATTCATGTTGTTGTGCTGGAGAGAAAGAGTATACCCAGATGACGGTGGAAAAATAATAATGAAAATTATTATTTCTCTGAATGAGCTAAATTTACTATTAAACAAAATGGCTGTAACTGAAAGACCATTAAGGTCTTTGGGCAACACTTTTAGGGTCTATTCTTCTCATAGATCCACATATAGCAATGAGTCTCCTTCAATAATGACCATAGACTAAGAAGTGTAGCTGTTAGCACTCTTCTCCAAATGTTTCCCTCTCACCCAGCCTTTGGCTTCCAGGCATATGGTGGGAATGATGCTTTTCCTGCCCTTCTGAAGTTGGGTGTGGCCATGTGATCTCCTCTGGCTTGTGAACTGTGTGGATATAGAATATGTCACTTCTGGCAAGAAGCTTTAAGAGTCACTGCACAGATATGTAAAACTGTTATATCTTCTTGGATTGATCCTTTGATCATTTGGTAGTGTCCTTCCTTTTCTCTTAAAATATTCTTCATTTTAAGGTCTATTTTGTCTGAATATTGCTATTCCAGCTTTCTTTTTATTCCTATTTGCATGAAATATTTTCTCCCATCCTCTCACTTTCAATTTGTATGTGTCCCTAGAAGTGAAGTAGGTCTCTTGAAGACAGCATATGTATGGGTCTTGTTTATGTATCCATTCAGCCAGTCTATGTCTTTTGGTTGGGGTATTTAGTCCATTAACATTTAAGGTAATTATTGATATGTATGTTCTTATTGCCATTTTATTAACTGTTTTGGATTTACTTCTGTTGCTCTTTTTTTCTAGCCAAAGACATCCTGAAAAAGAAAAATGCAGCTGGAGGAATCAGGCTCCTGGACTTCAGACTATACTACAAAGCAACAATAATCAAAACCATATGGTACTGGCACAAAGACAGAAATATAGATCATTGGAACAGGATAGAAAGTCCAGAATTCAACCCATGCACCTACAGCCAACTAATCTATGACAGAGGAGGCAAGGATATACAATGGAGAAAGGAAAGCTTGTTCAATAAGTGGTGTTGGGAAAACTGGACAGCCACATGGAAAAGAATGAAATGAGAACATTCCCTAACACCATACACAAAAATAAACTCAAAATAGATTAAAGACCTAGATATAAGACCAGACACTATAAAACTCTTAGAGGAAAACTTAGGCCAAACACTCTCTGACATAAATGACAGCAACATCTTCTCAGATCCACCTATCAGAGTATTGACAATAAAAAGAAAAATAAACAAATGGGACCTCATCGAACTTCAAAGTTTCTGCACAGCAAAGGAAACCCTAAACAACACAAAAAGACAACCCACAGAATGGGAGAAAATACATGCAAATGAAGCAACTGACAAGGATTAAATCTCCAAAATTTATAAACACCTCCTACTGCTCAATACCAAATAAACAAACAACCCTACCAAAAAATGGGCGAAGATCTAAACAGACAATTCTCCAAAGAAGACATACAGATGACCAAAAAACACGTGAAAAGATGTTCAACATTACTCATGATTGGAGAAATGCAAATCAAAATCACTCTGAGGTACTACCTTATACCAGCCAGAATGGCCATCATCAAAAAGTCTACAAACAATAAGTGCTGGAGAGGGTGTGGAGAAAAAGGAACCATATTACATTGTTGGTGGGAATGTAAATAGATGCAACCACTGTGGAAAACAGTATGGAGCTGCCGCAGAAAACTAAAAATAGAATTACCATTTGATCCAGCAATCCCACTCCTGGGCATCTATCCAGAGAAAACCATGACTCACAAAGACACATGTACTCCAATGTTCACTGCAGCACTATATACAATAACCAAGGCATAGAAATGACCTAAATGCCCATCCACAGAGGAGTGGATCAAGAAGATGTGGTACATATGCACAATGGAATATTACTTATTAATTAAAAGGAAAGAAGTAACAGCATTTTTAGCAACATGGATGGACCTAGAAATTATCATGCTAAGTGAAGTCAGTCAGACAATGAGATACCAACATCAAATGCTATCACTTACATATGGAATATGAAAAAAAGGACACAATGGGAGTTCCCGTCATGGCTCAGTGGTTAACGAATCCAACTAGGAACCATGAGGTTGTGGGTTCGATCCCTGGCCTCACTCACTGGGTTAAGGATCCGGCATTGCCATGAGCTGTGGTGTGGGTTGCAGACGCAGCTCAGATCTGGTGTTGCTGTGGCTTTGGTGTAGGGTGACAGCTACAGCTCCAATTAGATCCCTAGCCTGGGAACCTCCACAAGCCTTGGGTGCGGCCCTAGAAAAGACAGAGAGACAATAAATAAATAAGTAATAAATAAATAAAAATAAAGGACACAATGAGCTTCTTTGCAGAACAGATACCGACTCACAGATTTGAAACACTTATGGCTTCCAAATGAGACAGGTTTGGGGGTGGGGAATGCACTGAGGGTTTGGGATGGAAATGCTATAAAATTTGGTTGTGATGATTGTTGTATACCTATAAATATAATAAAATTCATTAAGTAATTTAAAAAAAGGAGTCACTGCACAAACAATTCAGCCAACAAAGTCTTAATCTCTAGAATATACAAACAACTAATATGACTCAACAACAACTAAAACCAAACAACCCAATAGAAAAATGGGCAGAAGATCCAAATAAACATTTCTCCAAGAAAGACACAGATGGTCAATAGGCACACAGAAAAATGCTCAACATCACTAATTATTAGAGAAATGCAAATCAAACTACAGTGCAGTACCACTTCGTTCTCACTGGTCAGAATGGCCATCATTAATAAGTCTACAAATAACAAAACCTAGCAATGGTGTGGAGAAAAAGGAACCCTCCTGCACTGTTGGTGGGAATGTAAATTGGTACAACCACTATGGAAATGAGTGTGGAGATTCCTCAGAAAACTGAATGTAGAACTACTGGATGATCTAGCAATCCCACTCCTGGGCATGTATCTGGACAAAATGTAATTTAAAAGGATATGCATCCCTATGTTCATTGCAGCACCCTTCACATTAGCTAAGACAAAACTAAATGTCCATCAACCAATGAATGAATTAAGATGTGGTATATATATGCAAAGGAATACTATTCAGACATTAAAAAGAATGCAGTAATGCCATTTTCAGCAATATGGATGCAACTAGAGATTCTCATACTAAGTGAATTAAGTCAGAAAGAGAAGGGCAAATATCATATGATATTACTTATATGGAATCCAAAACATGGCACAAATGAACCTATCCGCAAAAGAGACAGACTCGCAGACATAGAGAACAGTCTTGTGCTTACCAAAGGGGAGGGGGAGGGAGTGGAATGGACTGAGAGTTTGGGGCTGGTAGATGCAAACTATTACATTTAGAATGGATAAGCAATGAGGTCCTGCTGTACAGCCCAGGGAAATATATCCAATCTCTTGGGATAGACCATGATGGAAGATGATACAGGAAAAGAAGATAGATAAGATATATATATATGACTGGGCCACTTTGCTGTACAGCAGAAATTGGCACTGCATTGTGAATCAACTAAATTTTTTTAATTAAAAAAAGAATCGCTGCATACTTGGCCACCTTTCTCTTTTTGGCCACAGCACCTGGCAACACGCCAGGTAACAGCTAGTCTGTGGGCCGGTGCCTGAACTGGGATGCTGTGGAGCTTCCAGCTGACCCATGTGGGAGATGAAGCCCAGATAAGAAATTCACCTTCACCATATTAAGTCACAAAAGCATTAGGTAATTGATTTTCACAGGATCATCGAATTCTCCTTACTAAACAGAAATAGGTTTTGAGGCTCAGTTGTACAAGAAATGTCCAAGTACTTATAGTGATATATCTCTCTTCTCAAACTGGGTGTCTATATAAGACCACTGACCCAAAGGAAACCAGATGTCCACAGCAGAGTAGAGCAGCTGACTCCATTTGGATACCTTCCTTGCCCTTGTTCCCCAAGGCCCAGTCCTCTATTTCCCCAAGGTTCCTGAATGCTTTCCCTTCTTTGCACAGCTCACTACCCACCTGTCTCTGCCTCATCTCATGTCATTGCCCTTTTCTCCTGGATAGCCCTTAACTCCTAACCCTCTCTCTACCCCCACGTCCCTCGAATACAACTTCTGCATGGTTGCCAAAGTGATTTTTCTGGAAGAGTGCTCTGATCAGACTCTGTCTATGTAAAAGTCTCCATGGAATTCTCATTAACTTAGGATGAAGTCCGAATTCTCAGCAGGTTGTGTTCAAGTAAGATGTTTGAGACCCTCGACCTTCACAAGCTTAGTTGGATGCCCATCCTCCATATTCCCATAATATCCTACACATATGTCTTCATCAGTGCCTTTTACAATACACTACCCTCTCACCACAGTCCGCTGGCCAACACTTTGTCGGCTCTGTAGCAACAGAACCTTGCATGACAAGGACTGGAGTGCCTCTCCAGGATAACACCACTTCAGCCCTTAAAAGTCCTTTTTATTCAGAGCTGAGCTAGTGTGTACAAAAGATCAGGCACCATGCTTGTTATGGAAATAGCCAGCTGTACATTTCTGCTCTGTAATTTATTTTCTTTTTTACTGAATTAGATTTATATCTTTTATTTGTATTGAACATATTCAGTATTGAATGGTATGTGAACTGGAAGTCCATTTTCCTAGTCTTATTTATTTATTTGTTTGTTTTGTTTTTAGGGTCATACCTGCAGTATACAGAAGTTCCCAGGCTAGGGGTTGAATCAGAGCTGCAGCTGCTAGCCTGTGCCACAGCCATAGCAACATGGCATCCGAGATGCATCTGCGACCTACATGGCAGCTTGTGGCATTGCTGGGTCCTTAACCCACCGAGCAAGGCCAGGGATTGAACCAGCATCCTCGTGGATACTAATTAGGTTCTTAACCTCCTAAGCCACAATGGGAACTCCTGTTTGTTTATTTTTTTTAAATTAATTTTGGCCCCATCACAGCA
Source organism: Phacochoerus africanus (assembly GCF_016906955.1). NCBI lineage: Eukaryota > Metazoa > Chordata > Mammalia > Artiodactyla > Suidae > Phacochoerus > Phacochoerus africanus. The sequence continues at coordinate 82,498,695 of NC_062545.1, read as the reverse complement.
TGCAGAAGTTCCCAGGCCAGGCATCAAACCTGTGCCACAGCAGCAACCTGAGCCACATAAGTGATAAAGCCAGATCCTTAATCTGCTGTGCTACCAAGGAACTCCTCCTAGTCTTTTTATTATTGGGTGTTGTCTTCTTCTTAGGGCTTATTACTATGGGAGACAGAAAAAAATATAAGCACAGATATTCTGTTCAATGTACCTCCATTATGTTTAATTCCTATTGGGTTAAAAAAGGAGAAAATTAACCAGTGTCCACCAACACTGTCACAAGATCAGAAACTGAACCCCTCAAATCATGCTTGGAAGAACCAAACTTCATGCGGTCTTATTGCAAGTAAATTATTGATTTAATGCAGCTGAATATCACCAAAGCTGAGAAACTGAATTTAAAATGGATGTATTTATATTACAGAAAGAAAATGTTTATGATCTAGTTTGCAATACCAGGACCACATGAATAGGAAGATTGGGGAAGAAGGAAGGACTATTGGGCCAAAGATAGTTGAATGTTGAGTTTATCCTCCTGCCTTCTGGCAGCAATGCTTTTCATTCATTCCATCATTCCACACTAGTGGAAATCTCTTTTTTTGAAGACTTGGAAATGAATTAATTCCATAAACTCCTTTTTTTTTTTTTAGGTATAGTTGATTTGTAATACTATTTGTTGCAGGTGTACAACAGAGTGATTCACAATTTTTAAAGTTTATGCTCCATTTATAGTGATTATAAAATCTTGGCTATCTCCCCTGTGCTGTACAATATATTCTTATAGCTTATTTATTTTATGCATAGTAGTTTGTACCTCTTAATCCCCTATACTTATCTTGCCCCTCCCCACTGATAACCACTAGTTGGTTCTCTATATATGTGAGTATGTTTCTTTTTTGTTATATAGTTTGTCATATTTTTAGATCCTACACATAAATGACATCATACAATATTTGTATTTCTCTGATTAATTTCACTTAGCATAATACCCTCCAAGTTCATCCATGTTGCTGTAAATGGAAAAACTTCGTTCTGTTTTCTGGCTGAGTAGTATTCTATTGCAGATGCGTGCATGCGGTGCTTGCATACCACACCCTCTTTATCTATTCATCTGTTGTAGGACACTTAGGTTGCTTCCATATCTTAGTAATTGTAAATAATGTTACTATGAACATTAGGGTGCATATATCTTTCCAAATTAGTGTTTTCATTATTTTGGACATATATCCAAGAGTGAAATTGCTGGGTCATATGGTATGAACAAATTGCCTGGAAAATGGGCAGAAGATCTGAATAGACATTTTTCCAAAGATGATACATAAAGGGCCAACAGGCGCATGAAAAGATGTTCAAAACTGTTAATTATTAGAGAAATGCAAATTAAAACCATATGGAGATATCAACTCACACCTGTCAGAATGGTTATTATCAAAAAGATCACAAATAATAAATGCTATTGAGGATGTGGAGAAAAGGGGACCCTCATATACTGTTGGTGGGAATGTAAATTGATGCAGCCACTATGGAAAACTGTATGGATGTTCCTCAAAAACTAAAAATAGAGTTGCCATATGATTGAGCAATCTCACCAGGGCAAAAATAAAATTCAAAAAGATATATGTTCATAGCAGCACTACCCACAACAGCCAAGAGATGGGAACAATCTAAATGTCCACTGAAAGATGAATGGATAAAGATGTGGTACATATATAAAATGGAATACTACTCAGCCATAAAAAGAATGAAATAATGCCATTTGCAGCAATATAGATGGACCTAGAGATCATCATACTAAATGAAGCAAGTCAGACAAAGGCAAATATTATATACTACTTTTATGTGGAAACCTAAAATATGGCACAAATGAACTTATTTATGAAACAGAAATAGACTCACAGACATAGAAAACAGATTTGTGGTTGCTAAGGGGCAGGGTAGGAATGGATTGGGAGTTTGAGGTTGGTAGACGGAAATGGATAAACAACAATGTCCTACTGTATAGCACAGGGAACTATATTCAATACCCTGTGATAAGCCAAAATGGAAAAGAACATGAAAAAGAATGTGTGTGTATATATATATATATATATATATATATATATATATATATATATATATATCTGAATCACTTTGCTCTATGGCAGAAATTAATACAACATCGTAAATCAAATATACTTCAATAAAATAATTAAAAAAAATAGAACTACCATGTGTTCACAAACTCCCTTGATTGCACATTCCGCTAGGATCCACTAGTGATCCCAAACTTCTGTCTCAGCATGTTAGCAGCTTTCTAATTTGCACATTATCTAATTTTTGGCCAATGTTTTGAGTCTTTACTTTTAGTAACCTGGCTCACTCATTCTTATTTATCTTTGTCAAGGATAAATTTTAGTTTACATTTATTTGAATAGATTTATATTTTAAAAAACATTTTCTTTTGTCCTGTGGAAAAATGTGATGTAGTAATCAGTACAATATAAAAATATCACATATTTACAGAATTAAAAAATTTTTTTTTGGCTGCACTCATGGCATATAGAAGTTTTTGGGCCAGGGATTGAATCTGAGCCACAGCTGTGACCTATGCTGCAGCCTCAGCAGCACTGAATCCTTTAACCCACTGTGCTGGGCTGAGGATTGAACCTGCGCCTCTGTAGCGACTGGGGCCACTGTGGTTGGATTCTTAACCCACTGTGCTAATGCAGGAACTCCAGAACTTACAGAGTTTAAAAAGTATTAAAAATCTTTAGGTAGCTAAAACTAAAGATAAAAATTTCATTTTATAATTGATAAGATTTTAACAGCCATTTTTTTCAAAAGTAAAATATTTTTTTTCCAGCTTAAAATTTATTTTCTAAACCAGTTATGGAATGCATGCTTAGTTTTAAATACATGAGGAATATTGACAATAACCATAGTAGTTAGTTTCTTTAAGAAAACAACAACAAAAGATGAAAGGGCCATCTTATTATGTATAGCAGATGCTGAAAATAAAATATTCTCTCCCACAAATTTTCCCAGTGCTTTTCTTTCTTTTTTTTTTTTTGCTAAATTTCCCTCCCAGGAAGCTAGCTAGCATCTTTTGTTATCTGTGTTACCTGGGGATTAGCACGAAGACCTTGGATACCTTTGTCTTCTGAAGACACTATTCAAATGAATCCACAAGACCAAAAGGGGGAGGGAGAATGCTCCCAGGAAACTCATTTACCCTTACACAGTTACCAAATATGCATCTTTATTTATCACAGCAGGGAGCCGTCATCATACAAGGCACAGAGACCCAGGCCCTGGATGAAGAGAAAATGAGCAACTAAGATTTAGTAAAAAAAAAAAAAAAAAAATCTACAAAGCAAATTACAGAATCAACATGTTTGCTTCATGGGATAAGGATTCAATGGAACCTCTTATTGGGACCACTGAGGTCAAGGGTGTAATGGAAAGTGATGGAGCTTTGGGAGGTCAGGCAAAATTTGATGAACATGATAGCCTGAAAAGCTGAAGGCATGTGTACTGTTTTGCCTAGGGCTGATACTTCATTATTTATTCAAATTGCCATTCCTTTAGTTTTGTCCTTCATTCAACATGCAGTTACTGAGCACCTACTTTTTACCAAACACTATTGTGGGCACTGGGTGACAAAGACGGAAAGGATGGAGTTCCTGTCCCTACAAGGGGGGTCCCTCCTTGGGTTCCCTCTTTCTGTGGCAGCCACCCCTATGTTCTGGGAGGAGTCCTAGCTTCCTGCAATTTGCCCCTATGGGGCCTCAGAAAGCCCTCCGAAGCTCACAGATTCAATCACCACCACCCATTCTGGTAATTCAGGTCGGGTGTGTTTATGAGCTTTCCAAGACTTGTGAGTGAAATGGTCCAAGCCAAGGGGCTCAGATCCGCCCTCCCTCCCTCCAAGCTGCTCTTGGCCCATCAGGCTCACCCCCACTCCCCATTCTCCTCCCTCTCACCTGCTCACCTTCCAGTCAGCAGTCCTATTTCACATGGCTCCTGGTTCTCAGTCCACCGACCTTGCTCCTCAGCTTGGACTTGAGTTTCTCCTAACGTTGGGCTGTTGGGCGATCACTGAGCTCTGTGTCTCTTGGTCCAGTGTCAGAACTCCCACTGGTGAAATACACTCTGAACCCAGCCTTAGGCTTAAGGGGTTGAACTAGACATTCCCCAGGGAGGGAGGTGCCTGGCCCCGGACGAGAAAGCAAGAGCAGAACAGAGGGTTCCCATAGACCCATGACTGCCCCTGTCTCATGCATAAAGGTAAAGGGAGGCAATAACACCCCTGGACACCTCCCACCCCACAAATAATGGCAGTGCATAGGACTCTCCAGCTACCGAGTTTGAGAATCAAGTAGAGAAGTGGAGATGACTCCTTATCCCCACAATAATGAAGGAGTGAGCCTCCGCTCTTCAAGAAGTATGAGAAGCCAGTCTCATCAAACAACGTAAACGGGGAGTCTGGATGCTTCCCCTGACTCAGTGCTTCTAAGTCACTTGCCACCGTTAACGTTGGCTCCACCTCAGGGCTAGACTTTCCGGGAGGTGGCAAACAAGGTGGTTTTCAGGAAAACCATGTGGTAGGAGCCATAATGCTTACACAGGAGGGAGGTGATTCAGACCACTTTCCTTGGAGGTGTGCTGAGTCTTTTCAAAACATTTTGATCATTTATGGACTCCTACAGCCTATCAGGAATATAACGTTGAGTTATTCGATCTTATTTTTTGAAGCAATTTGATGAGTTCTTTGGAGAGGAGGGCACATTTCCCTCCTTATAAATAGGAGAGGAATGTGGGTTTAGAGGAGAGGAAAGTATAAGAAAGAACTTTCCAAAAATAAGAGACTTCCAGCAATGGAATGACAATCTCTTGGTGAAGCCAGAGAGAAAAGGATCAGGAGTTAGGCAGAATTGAAACACAATATGGAAAACTTTGCGTTTTTTTTAAAGTGATGCATTTGCTTAATACCTTTCAATATGTGTAACTGAGAACTCAAAACGGGTCATCTGATTGATTAAAAGTCTCAAAGTCTGTGTTTTATTATATTTTATAGACCAGATTATACATACAGAGGCAATATACCTCTCTTCTCTAGCTTGGGGTCAGATTTATTTTACTAGGCAGGCTGTAATGACTGGTGACTCTGACTTGCCTAGACTGTTGAAGTCTGCAGCCTCTTTCCTAGAATTCCGGGATTTACTAGGGAATTTTCTTCCACAGCTTTCTAAACCAGCCTGATGGCCTCTGGGAACTCTAGGGCTTTTCAAGTCATCTGTGGCCATTTCTTTTTTTTCTTTCTTTCTTTCTTTTTTTTTTTAAACATAGTTGATTTGTAATGTTCTGCCAAATTCTGCCATACAGCAATACAGCATACAGTTATACACACACACACACACACACTCTCACACTATATTCTTTTTCTCATATCATCTTCAACCATATTCCATCACAAGGGACTGGATATAGTCCCCTGTGCTATGCAGCAGGACCTCATTGCCCATCCATTCTAAATGTATTAGTTTGCATGTTAGTAGACAGCCATTTCTGATAAGACTTGACACTGTGCATGCGAGACCAATTTGTTTTACGTGCAGATATATCTTTCCCTGAACCCTTCCAACCCTCTGCGGAATTTACCATCATGCTCAGTAAGTCTTTACTGAATCTTTGGGAGATAACATCCCTGGGTGCTATAGTTATTTACCCTGGTTTACTGATTAACATAGTGTCAGGGTTCTAACCCAGCCCCCCACCCCCACCCCCCGCAGATTCCTGGGTATCCGGAAGCTAGGTCACTACTCCAGCCATGGGGAAATCTCCACCTTCCTTCGCTTCTGGCCCCAACTTCTTCAGCCTCATATCTCAGGGAGGAGCCCCTCCCTCTTCAAGGCCTGGACCCACCCATTCTAGCCCCAGCTAGACAAATATTGGAAACTCCCATTCCTTTAGCAAAAGAAGCAGAGCACAGCTGATGGTTAAAGCTCAGATAATACAGTTGAGTTGAAAATGTATTTCCGAAATTTGGGGTAATTCAACCTTGATATCTGGAGGGCCCTAACGTTCGGTGCAAATCTGTATTTGGGAAAACGGTTCACCAACCTGCAAAGGTACCGTCTGCTTTAAAATGCAGCCATTTGAATTTACCTGACAGAACAAGGATTCCTTCCAAAGGGATGACACTCAGATTCATGGTGACTTCCCAATTCTCTCCAGCTACAATGGGAGGTACTTTTAGGTAACTAAAAGTTGCATCCTGGTGAATTTCCCAAAACGAAGGGGAAGTTACTGAAATTACTGAAGTTAACTGATATTTCTGACTCTAGGAATGGAAAGTTTCAGCAAGCTCAAGTGGGAATCTCTTTTAAAAAATATTAATAAAAGCCATTTTTATGGTTCTTCCCCAGGCACCACACTTTAAGTGACAGTTAATGCCTAAAATGAATTCAGGTTAGCCAGGGGAAACAGGACACAGATGAGATATACATATGCCTTTCTTGCAAAAAGTAATAACTCAGAAATAGACTAACCTTTCTAAGTGAGTATTCAATTTTTTGTGTGGTAATAAGTTCTACATAGAACTTTCCATTTTCAGAAAACCATTGACACACATTCATTCAAATAAAATTATGTTCTTATCCCAGTCATTTGTGAAAATATAGATCTTAATTAAGATGCAGAGGTACTCTAAATACCTCTGGAAATGAATAATTAATTAACTGGAAATGAATTAAGTGAAACATGAATAGTGATTTGTAAACATTTTACACACAGAAGTTTTAAAATTACACCCATAGTACCTGTTTATCATAAAAATTTAGAAGATAGGGGAAAATAGAAAGACTTACTGAGCATGATGGTAAATTCCGCAGAGGGTTGGAAGGGTTCAGTAATAGAAAATTACTTGCTAGAAAAATACTAGCAAGTAATCCTACCACCAAACTGGTATCTTTCCTTCCAGTATATTTTTCTAATAATTAAAAAAAAGTGGAGTTCCCTAGTGGATCAGTGGATTAAGGATCCAGCGTTGTCTCTGCAGTGCTCAGGTTGCTGCTGTGGCATGGATTCAGTCTCTGTCCCAGGAAGTTCCTTATGCCATGAGAGCAGCCAAAAAAAAAAAAAAAAAAAAAAGACTGTTCTCATATGATATCTTAGTTGTCCTATGAATGAAAGACTTTTCCTATGAATCATTAACAATGATTTTTAAATATCATCTTGATGATCACAAGGTAATATTGTTGAGCTTGTGGAGACCTTTTTATTTCTGATGTTAGTTATAAGCCTTGTTTGTACAGGTTGACATAGAACAAGAACAAATAGATTTGCCAGAACCAAAGGTTCTGTTATAATCCAGTCTGACCTACCACATCATTGGTAGGAGACTGGACTGTTCAGAAACCTCCTAAAGGCATGAGCAGATCATCTAATTTCCCTCCTGTCTGGGAGGAATTTAAAGTGGAATGCTTGGTTCTTGTCTCTCTTAGGCCAATGGAGATTCTAATTGATCTCGGAAAAACCTCTAATGATGGCCTTGCCTTGTGGTTCTATCATAGCTACAGTCTATTAAGGCCACCTAGTAGACAAACCAAATATATTTCCTGATATTTTGCTATGTGCCAGATTTTATCTGAGATGCTGCACATGCAGTAAGCAAGTAGTTCTAGTCCTACTCTTGCAGCATGAGCAGCCTAGCTTGTGCTCGCTAATCAAAATTTACTTAGAAGTTTCTGTGCATTGTTACATCTTGGAAGTGAGTCATCAAATCACTAAGCATAGAGTATATCAGTATGGATTATAAAGTGATATTCCAATTCTTCAAAATGAAGCAGATGAGGAAATGGCCACTTGATTATCTAGCATATGTCACTGGAGCAAACATTTTGTAAGCCTTTGGCTAAGGTCCTGAAATCAAGAAAGAGAAGCCACTCCCTAGAATCTGTCAAGTATAATCAAAATGGATCATGTCCCTTCTAGAGCTGAAGTCCAAGGGTAACAACTAGCTTCTAAATGCCTGGTGAGTTATCTCGAGGTACAGTGCCATATCAGGGACTTAAATTTGGTCTTGGAAGCTAGAAGCTTGGACATTTGACTAAATAAATGTTAATTTTCAAACTTCATAAAATCTCTGGTTTAAGAGCAGATGATGACCCTCAGGAATTCATAAGAAAAATTGTTAAAAGGATACTACACAAAATGTACTTTTCATCAAGCTTTTTAATCAGAAGATTGTATGCTAGGCAATTAATTCTACATCCAAAATAATCAAATAGATGGAGACCTTATAGCTGGAAAAGACCTCTATTCCAGAATAAGTAATTCATCCATCTTGAAAGAGGTATTCTACATGGATTTAATAGTACAAAATAATACACATTTATTATCTAATCTGAAGAACATGGCAGTCACTTCAGGTAACTTATTCTTGAATAAGCAATAAGGTCAGTGGCTTAACAAAAAAGAGTAACAGAGAAGGGGAAACAAATAGAGAGCCAAATGAATGGTTCTGGATGTATATTTATATGCCAACACCTGCTACTGAGAAATTCTGAAGCTCTCATTCCAAGCATGCTGTACTAAAAGCAACCATTTTATCACATGTGCATTTGAATTGTTGGTGCGTTAGATAATTTTTTTTTCCACTTGCTTTCTGCACTAGAAGATTCCCGAGAGGGTGGAATGTCACTAATTTTGGTGTATGAACACGTGATAATTCTGTCAGCACATAGCAAAGGGCAAATTTATTTTATTCATTTATTTGTATTGCCACCAGGCAACATTGACTCATCAAGACAACAGGGGGATTTAACATTTTCCATTGCACTCATCACCTTATAATACATATAAATGAAGACATTAATATGGTCTAAATGTCCAAAATATCTTTTTGACTATAGGTTCTCATTTTATTTCTTTTTTCAATGGATTAGGATAAAAGATAGACAATTAATATCACAATTAAACCGCTTCTTTAGCTAAGGATGCAAAGGTGTTAATTGTTCAATTATAAGCATTACTAAACTGAACTCAGGTGTATATGACTCCAGAGGTGGTCCTATACATTGCTTATTTTATTTTATTTTTAAAATTTTTATTAGCGTATAGTCGATTTACATTTTTTGTGCCAATTTCTGCTGTATTGCAAAGTAACTCAGTCATACACATATATACATTCCCTTTCTTATATGATCTTCCATCATGGTTTATCCCAAGAGATTTTATATACTGTGTTATTCAGTAGGACCTCATTGCTTATCCATTCTAAATGTAAGAGTTTGCATCACTAATCCCAAACTCCCCATCCATCCCACTCCTTCCCCTCTCCCCCTTGGCAACCACATGTCTGTTCTCTATGCCTGTGAGTCTGTCTCTGTTTTGTAGATAGGTTCATTTGTGCCATATTTTATTGGTGTTTTTTTTTTTTTTTTGCCTTTTGAGGACCGCTCCCGCGGCATATGGTGCTTCCCAGGCTAGGGGTCTAATCTGAGCTGTAGCCACCGGCCTACACCACAGCTCATAACAACGCCAGATCCTTAACCCACTGAGCAAGGCCAGGGATTGAACCCACAACCTCATGGTTCCTAGTCGGATTCATTAACTACTGAGCCACGATAGGAACTCCATTTGTGCCATATTTTAGATTGCACATATAAGTGATATCATATGGTATTTGTCTTTATCTTTCTGACTGACTTCACTTAGTATGAGAATCTCTAGTTGCATCCATGTTGCTGCAAATGGAGACAGAGTGGTGAAAATCACTGCCACAGAAAAGAATAAAGAAAAAAGAAGGAAAAGAACTGAGGAGGACGTCCCAAGTGGCTCACAGAATAAATACGCAGCATTGTCTTTGCAATGCCTCTGGTTTGATACCTGCCCTGGGGATTTCCTTATGCCATGGGTGGAGCCATAAATAAATAAATAAATAAATAAATAAATAGATAGATAGATAGATAGATAGATAAATCATTAAGAACTGAGGAGAGTCCAAGAGATTTCTGGGACAACGTTAAACATATCAACATTTGCATCACAGGGGTTCCAGGAGAAGAGAGAGAAAAAGGGCCAGAGAAAATATTTGAAGAGATTATAGCAAAAAACTTCCCTAATATGGGAAAGGAAACACTCAAGTTGAGGAAGCACAGAGAATCCCATACAGGAGAAACCCAAGGAGAAACCCAACTTGTTTATTTTTATGATTGGATTTTAAAGGAAAATTGCTAGGATTCCACATACTATAGGAAGACATACAAATAAAATAGCATTTGATAATTAAAACTGAGAGAGTAAGCTTTCAACTTGTTACTTTGATGACATGTTAAAATGGAAGGATGTCTTTCATATCTGGAAATATTTGCTCACTTGGTATTAATAATGGATCATTAAAAAAAAAAACAACAACCTGCTTTTAAGGAATCAAAACTAGTACTTTTTCATTGTATATGCTCTAGTACAATGTGGGGTAGTTACTGAATTTCCTAATTACAAAATGTGTTTTTCTTCAGTCTTGTTCTCTGAAATGAGTGATTACCAAAAGTCAGGACAAGTAAGACAAAATTGCCCTAAAACCTGGAGTTCCCACTGTGGCTCAGGGGTAATGAACCCAACTAGTATCCATGAGGATGCTGCTTCCAATCTTGGCCCTGCTCAGTGTGCTAAGGATTTACATTTTTGTGCCAATTTCTGCTGTATTGCAAAGTGACTGAGCAGTGGGATAGGTCACAGATGTGGCTCAGATCCCACATGGCTGTGGTTGCGGTGTAGGCCAGCAGCTCCAGCTCCAACTGGACCCCTAGCCTGGGAACTTCCATACGCCATGGGTGTGGTCCTAAAAATTAAAAAAAAAAAAAATTGCCCTAAAACCACATAAGCCTAAAATAGAAATCTATATTAGACTCTGTTTTCTGAATGGTGAGGAGTTAAACTAAAAATTCTAGCTCTGGAACACTAGAGAAAAATTAACTTGTTAGGGGAAAACAGTCATTTAAAGTCCCATATAGACACTCAGCTAAGAAAATCCCCAGAACAGTGAGAAAATGCCCAAAAATTTGACAAAGTGGATGTAAAAGTCTTTCATTTCTATGCTTGCCCCATTGCTAAGGTTAACACTGAAGAGGATGGAATTTTTTTTTTTTTTTTTTTTTACGGCCACACCTGTGGCACATGGAAGTTCCCAGGCTAGGGGTAGAATTGGAGTTGCAGCTACAGGCTGTGGCTATAGACACAACAATGCCACAATGCAGGATCCAAGCTGCATCTGGGACCTTTGCTGCAGCTTGTGGTAATGCTGGATTCTTAACCCACTGAGCAAGGCCAGGGATCAAACCCATATCCTCACGGACACTATGTCAGATTGTTGACCTGCTGAGCCACACCAAGAACTCCAGGATGGAATTTTTTTGTTTTTGTTTTTTAGGGCCATACCCATGGCATATGGAGGTTCCCAGGCTAGGGGTTCAAATCACAGCTACAGCTGCCCGCCTATGCCACAGCCACAGCAACATCAGATCCAAGCCCTGTCTTCGACTTACACCACAGCTCACAGCAACACCATATCCTTAAGCCACTGAACAAGGCCAGGGATTGAACCCACAACCTCATGGTTCCTAGCCAGATTCGTTTCCGCTGCGCCACGACAGGAACTCCAGGATGGAATTTTTTACATGCAATCATGTTAAGACTTTCATTCCAAAAAAAATTTTTAGGGCCACACCCTTAGCATATGGATGTTCCCGGGCCAAGAGGATTGAATTCAAGACGTAGCTGCATCAACATGGGATCCTTAACCCATTGTGTCACAGCAGAAACTCCTTTGATTCCAAAATTTAAGATCATGGCTGTGAAATGACTTTCTTAAAAATGAACCATTGAAAAATCATTTTGTAATACAAAATAATATCTGAGGCAAAAGTTGAATTTTTAAGTCATTAGAACTTTTGGTTAAATGTACCTGGAGCTTTGTTCTAGTTCCACTAGAAACAACTATTTAAACCACTGTTTAAACCACTGTTTAAATAGGTTAGTGAAATGATGGACTAGAAGTGGTGGGGGTCTTTCATATGAAGACAGACAGATGCCACCTGGCATAAAGTGGAAAGAGCTCTCTCTTTGTAAAAAATGGAAATAGCTCACTTATTAAAACAACAAAATCATTTATTTATGAAAAAAAGCCTCCTTTATATTCTTCTCAAAATAATTCCTACTGTTTCTTGTTGAATGTAAAGAAATCAACTATCTACTTATAATATTTGTGGGAAAGCTATTTTTATGTAAATCTAGTGATCAAGAAATATCTGATAAACCCAATAAAATAAATTTTACTGTCAGTTCTACTTTCTCAAGTATTTATGGTTCTCCTGAGAAAATTTCCCAGACTTAGAGGAAACTTGGAAAACTATAACGAGGGATCTTAGTTGTAGGCAGACTTACTTCTGACATCTGCAGGGCTATTAGGATGGAATGAAGGTCATACCTATTCAGGGAAATCCCACACCAACTTTACTACTACTGAATATGGAAGAGAAATACAATTTTAAGATAAAAAATAAAACACATGTCACAAAATCCCTAGGGACATCTTTCCCTTCCTTCACACAAATACATTGTGGTTTTTAAAAAATTTTATTGGAGCACAGCTGACTTACCATGTTGTATTTGTTTCAGGTGTACAAGCCAAGTGAATCAGTTATACATATACATATATGCATTCGTTTTCATATTCTTTTCCCAAATAGTTATTACAGAATGCTGAGTAAATTCTAATTTTAAAATGATACGAAAGAACTTATTAACAAAAGAGAAATCTACTCATAGATTTTGAAGTCAAACTTACGGTTGCCAAAGGGGAAATGTGGGAGAGGGGGTAAGGATAAATTAGGAGTTTGAAATTAACATATACACATTGTTGTGTATAAAATAGATAACTAACAAGGGCAGGGACCTACTGTATAGCACAGGGAAATCTACAAATACATTGTTTTATCAGGCGAATCTGTGTAAACGAGCTACCTGGATTTCAGGATGGCAGTTTGCAAAGTCTCTTATGTCAACATAATGGATAGGGGAGAGAAAGTAGGCTGGGTTACAGCACAGCTGTTTGGATTTTTATGTATTTAAATGAGACAGCATATTCTGAGTTCATGTGAATAGTCTTACATATGACAATGGTAAATTGAATCAAAATATGAGACATATCTAACAAGTTTTAGATAATAAACTTGTTGATGTGATCATCTTGAGAAACAGAATCCATATTCTAAAGAATGCTGAAAGGTAAATTAATGAGATGTAACTTTTAAGAATGAGCATTGCACTGGCCTTTCAGTCCCAATGTCTTCCAAAGTTTGAGAAACAGAATCCATATTCTAAAGAATGTTGAAAGGTAAATTAATGAGATATAACTTTTAAGAACGAGCATTGCACTAGCCTTTCAGTCCCAATGTCTTCCAAAGTTTAGCAACTTTTCAAACTTTGAAATAAGAGAGCAAGAGTTCCCATCATGGTGCAGCAGAAACAAATCTGACTAGTATTCATGAGGACGCAGGTTCGATCCCTCACCTTGCTCAGCAAGTTAAGGATCTGGTGTTGCTATGAGCTGTGGTGTAGGTCACAGATGTAGCTCAGATCCTGTGTTGCTGTAGCTGTGATGTAGGCCGCTGGCAGATGCAGCTCTGATTTGCCCCCAGCCTGGAACCTCCATAAGCCTCAGGTGCAGCCCTTAAAAAAAAAAAAAAGACCAAAAAAAAAAAAAGAATTAAGAGGACAAAACGTGAAGAAGAAGACTATAATAGATTCTCTCAATGCAGTAATCCCTACGGAAGGACAGTGGCGAATGGGAAATAAGCCAGGAAGTGCAAAGGATGCTGGGGGTGGGGGTGGGGGTAGGAGCTTGGCTGGTGTCTGTGCTTTGCTTTGGTGGGGGGGTCTGCATTAGCATCCTAAGAAACCCTGTGGTTTCTCTGAGTATAAACAGCAATTGAAGATCATAACACTCAAAAGATGAGGTGGCATTAAGCTCAAAAAAAGATGAAGAAAGACATTGCTGTCTGATAGAGGGTCTGTCTGATAGTTGGGGCAAGCCGGTGGGGGTTTCTCAGTGAAGGTACAATCTTTAAGTGACTCGAAGGAGGTGAGCAGGATGTCCAGTGGAGGAGCAGCACAGTCTCCTTCAGGGAAAGGTGGATAAGCTGTGGAGAAAATCAGTCCTATGGATAAAGGAGTCTCCATGCTAGCCGGGAACATGAATTACATTCTGGACATAAGGGTAACATCTTCACAATCAGGACTGCACATGGGGAAAGATGGGGAAGCCTCAGTGGATGTGAGGCTGCCAGGGTCCCCCTTTGGGGTGTCAGATGCCAAACGTGACAAATCAACTTTAAATACAACCAACCTACCTGAGGGAGTGGGGCTCTGAAGATCATAATCCAACTTTGGTCTGGACAGCCCTGATACTGAAATTATTTTCACAATGTTAATACAACTAAAAATAAATTAGCTAAAATAAGTAGCACAAGTACAGACTAGTTGATTGATTATAGCAATATTACAAAGCTAACTTAAAAAAAATAAATAGGGATAGTATAAAATAGGGACTCTGAGGTCCCTAGGTTCAAATCCTGGCTCTACTACTCACTAGCTGTGTGACTTTGGAAAAACTAGTTAATTTCTCTGTGCCTCTGATGGCACTTATCTGAAAGGGTTTTTGCAAGGATTAAATGGGTTAATATTTGTCAAGTGCTTAGAACCATACCTGGCAAATCATAAGTGCTGTATAAGCATTTGCTAAATGAAAATGAACACTGAGATTGATGTGGGAAATAAGAAGGCCTATCCCAACATATAAATAGACCATCAGATGATTCAGTGATTGAATAAGCATTGAAAAATACTCAACTTTATTAATAGTCAATTAGGATGCATCTTAAAAAGTAACAAGTTACTATTATGATGGTAATACCATTGTAGACAAGATGGGATCTGTATGTTTCTCTATGCCTTCATAAAACAATTTCTCTCTCTCCTTTTTTTTTTTTAATGGCTTCAGGGCATATGGAAGTTTCCAGGCTAGGGGTCGAATTGGAGCTGCAACTGTGCTCTACACCACAGTGACAGTAACACTGGATCTGAGCTGCAACATACACTGCAGCTTACAGCAACTGCCGGATCCTTAACCCACTGAGGGAGGCCAGGGATGAACCCACATCCTCACAGAGACAACATTGGGTCCCTAACCCTTTGAGCCACAGCAGGAATGCCCATAAAACACTCTATGCTAGGGACACTTGTAGATACTGGTGATAGAAAAATGAAGACCTCATCCTTCCTTGAAAACCTCACAGTCTAGGTAGAGACAAACATGTAGGTATAAATTATGAAACACGGTGATGAACTGTGTGTTTTACTCAGACCCCCGTGTACAAAAGTCTATCGGGACATACGTGTAGAGGCTATTAACTCTGCCTGGGGGAAGAGAGGAGGATGGGGGGAAATGATCTGGGAAAGGTAAGGTGAGGCCAGGTTAAACAGATGCTTGCATAGTATTGCTAGGGCATTTGGCATAAGGTAGAACCGGATAATAACTGTTCTGCATTTTCTAAGTTAAACCCAATATCTGTAATATCCATCCATTAATCTGAGGGAAACGAAGATATTCCTAAATGCCTAGAGGGTTGTCTTGGGATGGGCATTCTTGCAGAGTTAGAGGAAAACTAGCATATGCATTTCTTCCCATTTGGGAAGCCGTTTGACAATAGTGCTATAGATTCATAGAGGAATTCATCTGCTTTATAATCCTGAGAAATAAGTAGGATTATTTATAACAAATGGAAATGCTTAATGAAACTGTGGTATATTGATGTTATGGAAAATTTCACAGAAGACTTAAATAGAATGAAAGATTTGGAATCCATGTAGAAATATGGAAATGCTGGCATAATGTAGAATGAAATAGCAAAATGATAACAATGATATGAATGCTACTAAGCGTATAAGAAAGACTTAAGGGAAATTAAATAGTTGATTTGACACACTTAGCTTAGTGGAATTGTGGGTATGTAAGTATTTTTCTCTTTTTTAGATTTTTTTTGTTGCACCCACAGCATATGGAAGTTCCTAGGCCAGGGACTAAATCTGAGCCTCAGCTGCAACCTGTGCCACAGCTGTGGCAACCACTGGGCGAAGGTTTAAACTTGTGCCTCCACAGTGACCTGAGCTGCTGTAGTCGGATTCTTAACCCACTGCACCACAGTGAGAACTCCTGATTCTATTTTTTTTTTTTTTTTTTTTTTTTTTTTTTGCTTTTTAGCACCACACCCATGGCATATGGAGGTTTCCAGGGTAGGGGTCCAAGGAGCTGTAGCTGCTGGCCCATACCACAGCCACAGCAACGTAGGATCCAAGCCATGTCTGCAACCTATACCATAGCTCATGGCAATACCAGGTCCTTAACCCACTGAGCGAGGCCAGGGATCGAATCCGCCACCTCATGGCGCCTAGTCGAATTCATTTCCTCTGCACCACAACAAGAACTCCACCTGATTCTATTTTTGATAACTAATTTTAGTACAAATGAAAACAATGAAAATTTTCTCACATAGTTCCAAAAAGATAAATATTATATTAAAGAGGCAAGTTTGACAAAATAGCAAAAAGGCTCAGAGACTAACTATAAATTCAAAATGAAACAACAATTCAGTATCAGTCCCTTCCCCCAAATATATTCCATATTAAGGAGCAAAACCACAAGAATAGGATTTACAATGGCAATGTGGCAGCCCCATCTTAGTTGTCACTGTTCAGACTGTCTGAGGATTATTTTGTTCTGGAAGCCACCTTGTAAGAGGGATACAGGAAAACTGGAGCACATTCAGATGAGAGAGGGTGAGGGAATGGAATGGAAGAATGTGTTAATGCTTAACTTAGAAAGGGGAGGTAAACATGGGGATAGGTAGATGTCTTAGTTACACTCTGGAGTTTCATCCTGACTCAGTGGGTTAAGGATCCAGCATTGTCACTGATGTGGCTCTGGTTATAGCTGTGATGCAAGTTCAGTCCCTGGCCTGGGAACTTCCGTGTGCCACAGGCATAGCCCCAGCTCCCCCCAAAAATGTTCAGTGCAGTCTTGGAGAAGACAGGGTAGATTTTCTTCATGTAAATCCAGGAGTCCCTTCTAGTACTATTCAAAAGAAAATGATCAGTCATGAAAGATGACTAGTTCCTTGGAATTAGATTTGTTAGCTAGATGATGTGTAGAATCTGATACAATCTCACCTACATAAAGACAGTTTTGATAAATGTCTTTTAATATCCATTCCAGTCCTGGAAGTCAATAGCTCAAATTGTCCTATGAAGAAATCTATGACTTGCATGCTTTCCTGAACCCGCAGAACCTACTTGTTACTTTTGTATTGTGCTTATGATTAACTGGGCTGCCATAATTAGGAAGAAGAAAGGATTTGGTAAGATGTTAGAAAGACAGTTGAAATGAAGAAATTTGATATTTAAGGATAAAAGAGGTGACTTGAAAAAGGTGCTACTCTCAGGGAGTTCCCATTGTTGTTCAGCAGGTTAAGGACCTGATGTCTCTGTGAAGACGCAGGTTAAATCCCTGGCCTTGCTCAATGGATTAAGGATCTGGCATTGCCAAAAGCTGAGGTGTAGGTCAAAGACATGGCTCAGATCTGGTATTGGCCATGGCTGTAGTCCAGCAGATACAGCTCTGATTTGACCCCTAGCCTGGGCACTTCCATATGCTGCAGGTACAGCCTTAAAAAAAAGGAAAAGAAAAAAAAAGGTGCTATTGTCAAATCCTTTAGTAATGAAAAACAGGATGAAAAGCTGAAAGCTTGTGTTACAGTTGCTATCCCAGTCATTGACATATTGCAATGAGAAAAAGTTTTATTAAATTTCATTCCATTAAAAATTAAATCCATTTAAATCCTCAGAAGGAATGTTGAAGGAACATTGCAGAACCTACAGCAATTGCAATGGAGTCACATATTTTCTGGAATTTGAGAAAGAAAGATACATTTAAAATATATTTTAAACTGGATTCTTTTTATTCTTGAAAAGCTAGTTTCTGAACTAGGAATTTTCTGTGATTGATTATTAAAAGCCCAGCCTAAAAATTGTGTAGCATATTTATTGCATTTTGCTTCAATGATTTTCATAGGACAACATTCAATTCTTTGAAGTAATAGCTTAAAGATTCAGATTATTATTATTGCAATAACTCAAGGCTTTTTATTTTAATTGAATGAGTTGTGGCAAATTACAAGAACATAATTCAGCCAAAGGAATGTTCTAAATCTTGGTTTGTCTCCTCATGCCCCTTGAAGTGTTGTACAGTGTAATCAGCAAGGAATGACCAACTTTTCAGAAGTTCTTTCTTATAATAACTCACTTTAATTTACTGGATCTTAGGATTTTTGTCTTAATGTGGAATTTTAAGTGTAATTGTAAGTATCTATTAAAAAAAAGTTTATCTTTTTTTTTGGACATGCCCAAGTTCCTGGGCCAGGCGTAGAACCCATGCCACAGCAGAGACAACGGCAGATCCTTAACTCCATGAGCTACCAGGGAACTCCTAATGGTGACTATTTAAAAAATTCTTAATGTCTATAAATACTATATTGATTTCTTTAATTAGGGTAATGGGATTCTGTTATAAATTAATTTAATTAAAAATGCTTGATTAAAACTATTTTATCTTGTGGGAAATTGATTTCTGGTTCTAAAAGAGATGACCCAGGTAGCACACATTTTACTTTAAGACAATTTGACTTTGTCCTTTCTGTCTAATGAGATTTTGGTTTGTTTTGATTTGGTTTTTGTTGTTATTGCTGTCATTAGGAATTTGGTAGATCTTGAAACTTTGATTCAGTTTAAACTTTAGGATCTTTATTTGCAAAGAAAATGTTACATAAGTATATATCAAATATATACTTCATTTCAAGAAACAGATAAGAAAATTTTCCATTTTGTAAACATTTTTATGGGCAAATCTCAGAACAAAATATTTATATTTTAAATCTATTTTTCCTTGGTGAGTGATAGACCAAGAGACATTTCTTTTGAAGCTAGCAGATATGACATAAGTAAATTAAAATTGAGTTAATTAGATTCAAGTATGACATCTTGGTACCCCAAGGCATTTAGAAGCTCCCGTTGCTAAATAAACACATAGTTGCATTTAAATTGATTAAATATGAATATAATGGAGTACTTATTTATTCAATTGCTATGGTTCTCCCATTTCCCCACACACACCAGATAATTATAAATATTCAGAACAAATACTTTATAATCAACAAAATGCAATGGAAGGGAAGTAGAGCTTGACAATTATGAGAAAGGATTCTTTTGTCCAGAGACTTATAAGCAGGTGTCCTTATCATGCACAAATACACACACTTTCACACCCACACATGACTCCTATCAGCAACGGCTGCTGCTCTAGCCTATAGACCAATTCTGTTCTTGGCTTGTGGCCATGTGTTTCTGGCTTTGGGCCTTGACATTGTTCTTAAAAAAGGAAACAGATGACTGTAGGAAACTAGTCCAAGACGATGCAGGTCTAAATTATCAAAATAGCCAGCAATTCTAGGGAGAGAAATGGACTCATGTCCTTACAGAGCCTAAAGCACTGCTCATAGCATCCTTTCATGGAAAAAAATAAAGAGTGGCATTAATTGATAGAAGAGACCTTCTGGGGAATGAAGAAAAATATCATCTCAAATCTGAATGTTCCTATGTCCTGGATGCATCTTAGGAATCTGAAGTTAGGAGCACTGATCTTGAATACTATAGGTTTAACTCTTTCAGAAGGCATTAGTGTATAAAAATTTACTGAGGGATAAAAAAGAGGACCCGACTAAATGAAAATTCACAAAGTCCTGGTTCTTGGTTGGAAAGTCTAAACAGGGTATCAATTCTTCCCGAATTAATTTAAAGTTGTAACATGTCTAAACACAACTTCAGCGATATTTGGAGGAATTTACATCAGTATTAATATAGATAAAAAGATGATATATGACAGAATAAACTGATGAGGACCTATTTCTTCATCCCACCATTTCAAACATATAGAAATTCTAGATAAAATGTAATACAAAAAGCAAGTAAATAGCTAAGAGAGTGAGTGAGGGAAAAAAAACCCTCAAAACTTTGCATTCAAAATGAGTATACAAACCAAAATTTTACCATACTTGAAGAAATTTAATTTCAGAAATATGGCCAAACTTCTTCAATGTGTGAAGAAATTTAACCTCAGAATGCCTCTAACAAAATCAACAATGGGACATAGATTGACCTCAGATTAAAACAGTATTATATATCAGTTGGACAAAAACTTTAAACAAATATATGTAGAATGCTCTAAGGGCTAAATGAAGGAATCAGAACAGCAGCAAAAACCACTAAAGTGCAAAAAGCAAAAATTAAAGAAATAATTGCACATAAGAAAACAAACATTCAAAAGTTATGAAAATAAAAGATAGTCATTGAAATGAAAACTAAAAATAGCATTTACTCTAGACTGAACCTAGAGAGAGAATCAGCAAATTCAAAGATGGTACTGAAGAGTGATAAAGAGATGATGTATATGAAAGAGCAGTTGAGACATGTAGAATATGCATAGCAGCTCTAACACATCTAATAGAAGTTCCAGAAGAAGAGACTTGGGGGGGGGGGCGGGGGAATAACATTTGAAGAAATAATAGCTGAACTGAAAAAAGAGAGGCGTTCTCATATAAAAGTACATTACAAATATCAAGCAGGATAAGCAGATTCAAAGCGTAAATAAATTCAAAGTATCATGGTGAAGTTGCTGAACATCAAACAAAAACAAGATTATTTTAGTTTATTTGATATATATTTATTTATTATAAAGCTAAAATGGAAAAAGGCCAACTATATTGAAAGGAAATACTAGAGTTCCCGTCGTGGCGCAGTGGTTAACGAATCCGACTAGGAACCATGAGGTTGCGGGTTCGGTCCCTGCCCTTGCTCAGTGGGTTAACGATCAGGCATTGCCGTGAGCTGTGGTGTAGGTTGCAGACGTGGCTCGGATCCCGCGTTGCTGTGGCTCTGGCATAGGCTGGTGGCTACAGCTCCGATTGGACCCCTAGCCTGGGAACCTCCATATGCCGCCGGAGCGGCCCAAGAAATAGCAAAAAAGACAAAAAAAAAAGGAAATACTTTAAAACTGGCATCTAACTTTTCTTCAGCAACCATGGATGCTAGAATACAGTAGAGTAATATCTTTAAAGCGCTAAAAGAATATACATGCTAAACTAAAATTGTGCCTGGCAAAATTATTTTTAAAAAGTGGGGTAAAAATAAGAGAAGAAAGGCAAACATACTGAGAAAAATAATGTATCCCCTGAAGACTCTAAATTATAAAAGTATTAATAACACTGAATCAAGAGTGGTGGCATGGAGCCCAGGAAATAATTGTATTGCCATGCTTCTTGATCTCTACTAATCTTTGTTCATTTTCTATGTGCAACTTTGATATTGACGTTAAAGTAGCAGTAGTTTGTGTATATTTTTCATTCTTCAATTTTGCACTTTTTTGTATGTTTTTGTTTAAATTGTGTCTACTGAAAGTAGTATTGCTAGATTTAAGAATCTAATTAGATGATTCTTTTCTTTTAATTTATGAGTTTAATCCATTGGTATTTATTTTTATTGCTGATATATTTGAATTCATTTACACAAACTTGTTCGAGGCTTTCTTTTTATCATTCTTTTTATTTACTTCTTTTTTTTTCCCATTCTAGTGCCTTTTTTCAAATTAATATTCTTCATATTATCCCTTTTTCCTCCTCAGCTGATTTGGAAGCTATTGGTTGTTTTTTTACCTTTTGGTGGTTACTCCTAAATGTTCATATATATGTAAATATTTCTAATGAAGTTTGATTTTTTTCAGTACTTCTATCTTCCTCTCAAATACAGAAATCTCATTTCAATTTACCTATCCAGCCATCTCATTTACAATCTTGTCATTGTTTTTTAGAATTTTATTTTTCCATCTTAAAGACAAAAATTATGTTTGAATGGTCAATTACATTTAAGGTGTCCTTTTATCATTTTCTGAGCTTAGAAAATGTATAGAAAAACTTAGAAAAACAGCAAAACAAGAGTTGTCAATCATTCATATGATCATACTATAAAGCCACAGTAATAAAAATAGTGTTTCTCACTCAGGAATATACAGCTCAGAACAGAATATAGAATGTTTTTATATAGTGCATAAATTACATATGTCACAGTTATATACATTAATGTGTATGTGTGGTATAATAATTGAGTAGAAAAGAAAAAGTTTCAGTAAATCATACTGAAACAATCGGCTCACTATTTGGAAAAATTCTCTTATAGTCTCATCTCACACTATACACCAAAATCAGTTCAGATGGACTAAACTGTTGAATGTAAAAGTCAAGACAAAATAACTACACAATAATAGAAATAAATAGTAATTTTTGTTTGTTTGTTTGTTTGTTTTTAGAGCCGCACCCACAGCATATGGAGGTTCCCAGGCCAGGGGTTGAATCAGAGCTGCAGCTCCCAGCCTATACCACAGCCACAGCAACACCAAATCTGAGCCACATCTGTGACCTACATCACAGCTCATGGCAACACCAGATCCTTACCCTGCTGAGCAAGGCCAGGGATCAAACCTGCGTCCTCATGGATGCTAGTCTGATGATTCATTTCCGCTGAGTCACAATGGGAACTCCAAGTTGGAGAATATTTTTAAAGCCCAGAAGCAAACAAAAGAAACAATAATTTTGCTTTAAAAATCTCTGTACATTAAAATGTCTGCAATAAAAAATTTACAACATAGATTCAAACCTAATCAAATTAGTAAATACCTTAAGAACCATGATTCTCATGAGATGGTCAGTCTTGTAAAGGGTTGGTGCTCAGCTTGGTGGTCTGTATCAAGGGTTTTACAACACTTCTGTGCCAAAGTATGAGCAAAATTTTATTCACAATGAAGATTTTTCACCTTTTTATTTGAAAAGTAAAAATTGCCAATAGTCTGTGTCTGACAGTGAAGGAATGGTTAAGTAAATGATGGTTCCCAATAAAGTATTATGCAATCATTAACATTATGCTTATAAAGTATCTTATTATATTACGACTATAGAGTGTGATTATATAAAATTTTGTTTCTATTCCAAGGTAATAAAATGATAATATGCTTGGTCCTAATTTAAAACGAATCAGGATACCAACCTATAAACACAGTATCATTTTAACTATATTAAGAATCTGAAAGTAGATTCGTGAATATATTAACTGTATTTCTCCTGGATTGGAATTATGGGTAGTTTCTAGTCTTTGAAATACTCTCCTGTATTCTCCATGTAGAACATACATTACCTTTTATTAACAAGTAATTAAAAATAGGGATCTGCGTGGCTGGAGGTGAAATAACAAACCAGGTAGAAACTTCAAGGATGAAGGAAGTAACAACTTTAGGAATCCTAGAAACTACTAAAAATCTTGCCTAATCACCAAGAACTTGGCTGCCTTTTAGCATTTCTATGACATAGCCCAGGCAAACACAAAACAAAGAAACAAACACATAAATCAGCAAATACACTATTTTTATTGAATTTAATGCAAGTATTTACTGAGTACTCTTATGATTATGAGTAGATATATTAAAGCACTGCCGTGTTACACTCCAAAAGATTGTCATGTAATTAGATTTCTCATTCAATTGTTAGTAAATCTTTTGTTAAGGGCCAATAAAGCTCTGCTCTTAATAATGTGTTATATATTTTGATGTTATTGTTTCTCCAGGATCAATGAATTAATTGATCTGCAAATCTTTCCTGACCTATTTTGTCTAGATATCTACTTTCAACCAGGCTCAGTTTTCTGGTACCCATAATGAAGGATGTTCCAGTGCTTTTCAAACTTGACTGAGTATGTGAATGTCTAGGGGGATGTTTTAAACCTCAGGTTCTGGTTCAGTAGAAAGGGAGCAAAGACTGAGAGTCTGCATTTCTCTCCAATAATTATTATTTTTTATTGTTTTTTAATAGATACAATTTGGAGAGCTTTATTTTCAAGAGGTCAGGGATGAATTTATAGAAGAATTGTCATTTGTGTTGATATCTGAAAAGTGAAGTTACTCACATGAAGAAGGACTGTACTGTAAAATACAAAGGTCCTAAGCATGAAATAGTTTAACACTTTCAAAATACAGGAAAAATACCACTGTGGTTGGAGTGCAATGAACAGGGAAGGAGGAGATTAAACCTAAGCTTTGAAGGGCATGCCAAGGATTTGGAATATTTTAAGTCCATGGAAAGTTATTAAGGGTTCTTAAGCAGCAGAGTGATGTGATGAGATTTTTTTTTTTAATTCTATGGAACTATAGTTGATTTTCAATGTTGCATTAATTTCTACTGTATAGCAAACTAATTCAGATTTACATATATATATAAACATACATATATAAATATATATTCTTATTCATATTCTTTTCCATTATATTTTATCACAAGACATTGAATATAGTTCCCAAGGAAATACATAATAGTTTGCCTCTGTTAATCCCAAATTTCTAATCCTTCTCTCCCCCACATTCCCTACCCTGTGGTGACCACAAGTCTGTTCTCTAGAGCTAACATTTATTTTTAGTTAAGGGTTTGTAAAGAACTCAGGTCCCCAGCAGCCAGTGACTTCTTCCAATGCTATTATGATGATGCCTACAGAGGTGTGAGAGTTAGGGCTAGTTATGCCTCAAAGGGTCATTCCTTTATTCTCTCCCCACTAACAATTTTATCGAATTGAGTCCTTTGGCTGGAGGGCAGAGGTGGGATGAGACAATTGCCAGATGGTGACCATCAGTGTGGAAAAATGGTTGAATTGTGACAGTGGAGGCAGAGAATGGGTAATTACATGCTGACATGAGTCACTTTTGCTGACTGAGTTCTATTTTATTGACATTGCATCCTTCTTCTGACTCTTCACCGGAATGAATTAAATAGACCCATCAGGCTGATGTGTGATACAGCTTCAACCCCACCATGTTGTAAAATTATATTTAATTGTCCCCACTCATCCAGGCACTGGGGACCATTTTACCTACTGGACTCATGCCAGGCAATGAAGGAGAGAGAAAATGAGACTTGGTTTATCTCTCTGGAGGAGTTACACTCTGATTTGAGGCAGTAATAATAATAATAATAATAATAAGGTGGAACAATAAGAGAAAGGGAGAAGAGTTTGGATATGTCACATAACTCTGATGAGCTGGGAACAAAATGTTAGCCTTGATTTGTTTGAAGAAACTTTTGAGTGATATGAATTAAATAAGAGGGAACATTACATCTGAATTTTTCCTAATCAAGTTAATTGAACAAAAGGAAGAGTTCCAAGAATACTTTTAGTATTGAAGGAGAACATTTATTTTCATTATCAGACATAGACCTTAAGAAAGACCCTAAGAAACCATTCATGCTTTTCTTGAATGAGATGTAAACGCTGACATTAAGGTGGATGTTCCATTTTTTTTTACCACAACTGTGGCATACAAAATTCCCAAGGCAGGGATCAAACTCACACCACAGCAGTGACAATGCTCAACTTTTAAACTCCTGAACCACCAGGGAACTCTGGATGTTCCATTTTTACATCATTGATAGGATCAAGCCATAATATTTGGATTGCTGATTAACAACACAAGCTCCAAATTTATAATAGTAATCTATTTTTTGTTTTCACTTCAAGAAATATATTTGAAGGACAAATGCCCAGTTACAAACTAAATAAGCTATGGGGATGTAATATACAGTATGGTGACTGTAGTTAATTATACTATATTTTGAGTTCCCTGGTGTCTCATTGGGTTAAGGATCTGGCTTTGTCCCTGCAGGAGCTCTGGTCACTGCTGTGGGTTGGATTCCTGGCTCAGGAAATTCTGCATGCCATTGTATACTTGAAAGTTACTAAGAGAATAGATCTTACACATTCTCATCACAGGGAAAAGAAAAGTTCTGTAACTATGCATAGTGATAGATGTTAATACAACTTACTCTGGTGATCACTTCATAATGTATACAACTATTGAAACCTTCTGCCACACACCTGAAACTAATGTAATGTTGTCTGTCAATAATACCTCAATTTTTAAAAATCACAAAGAAAAAAATATATTTGATGCAATTCTTATATTTGATGCCACCAGAGAAACAAAGGAATTTTATTTGATAGTTGGTAAGGCAATCAAAAACAATGGTTGAGCATTCCTGGTGTTGAAACTGTGATTGAAAATATCCTCACTGGCCAGATATCAAAAGCACACAGTGTGACCTTGTGAAACCTAATGCATAAGAAACTGATTTCAAATTAGTTACCAGCAAAGCTTGGGTGTCCTTAGGTAACATCCATGCTCTGCCTAGTGGACTGTTTTTTTCCTTTAGGCTGCTCTACTAGTTAGTGGGAGCTGTTTCAAGAAGGGAAAGCTTAGTGGTAACAGGGTTCTCAGTTTGGTGATGAGGCCAAAGAAAATTCTCAAGAACAAGAAGGGGATTAATACCACTAAATACGGTTTTTAAATTGTCATCTAGATTTAATGGCAGTGGTTCAAACTTTTACATGGCTAGGACAGAATTTAAATTACAGGTTCATAAGAACCTGGTATGGATTCAGGGAGATAGAATAAGGCTAAAGAGGTTTTTGAAAAATGGTCTCTAGATCCCTAGAATCTGGCCAAAACTCATAAGCTCAGATATTAATACCTAAAGCAGGGCCTAAGGTCAAATGTACTTCAGTGAGATGCCATGAGTTCCCTTTCTTTCTAATCCTTCTCCCCCGCCCCCCAACCCCGGCTGATATTAACTCTCTTTTAGAGTTACATCATTTCCCTCCAAAACTTTTTTTTCATACACGGTATTTCTTGAAACCCCAACTTGAAATCTCTTTCAAAAGTACAATAGAAAAAATGCTCCTAATGCCTCACAGTGCACTCAGTATTTAGGTCAGTGAGACTTGGGAGTCTTTTCCAAAGTAAATGGAGAAGTGTTGGCCCACATGCTGTGCTGAAAATTAAAATCAGGCCTGAATGAAACCTATAGTCTTTCAAGGGAAATTTGGGGTGATTTTGGAGGCTTGGATCCTTTTCAGATCTGACCTAATCTGCATTCTCTCCTCTCGACTCACTGTGATGGAAACAGTGTCCCTCTCAGGAGAAATCATTGCTTGAGCTGAGCTGTCAGCACCTTCTGGGTTAACCTCAGCTGAGACCACACCTCCCTCCTGACGCGCCCTTCCCAGAGGCTCACATCCAGTGACTGACATTGGTGGGAGTATAAGGGGTCACCTGAGGCATTGGTTGAGGCTTTGACTTCCTGTGTCACAGTCTAATGTTTCCCTATGCTCAATCTGTGCCTGTCTCTCCCTTACACGTGTGGATTGTTGCCTCCAGAGTAGCCAATCCGAGACAGTACCTACAGTGGTCCAAGAACACAGACCATATGATGGAGATTTGGAGCTGGATGACTTGTTGCCCAGCTAGCAATGAGGGCTCTGATACTGGTAGTGGTGAATAGAGAGCCCCTGGTTCTGGCTATGAACTAGAATGGTTGACTGATGGAAGGGAAGTCACTAACAGGCATGACTTATTAGGCATGTCAAAAGCAACTATAGAGAAAATGGCCTTGAACACTATTTACAGCAATCAAGACATAGAAGCAACCTAAATGTCCATCGACAGAGGATTGGATAAAAAGATGTGGTACAATATACAATGGAATATTACCCAGCCGTAAAAAAATAATGCCATTTGCAGCAACATGAATAGACCTAGAAATTGTCATACTAAGTGAAATCAAATAAAAACAGACATCATATGAGATCACTAATATGTAGTATCTAATAAAAAATGATACAAAGGAACTTACAAAACAGAAACATACTCAAAGATTTTGAAATCAAACTTCTGGTTACCAAAGGGGTAATATGGAGGAGAGGGATAAATTGAGAGGTTGGGATTGACATATATGCCCTACTTATATGTAGAATAGAGGAGTTCCCATTGTGACTCGGTAGTTAATGAGCCTGATTAGTATCCATTAGGATGCAGGTTCAATCCCTGGCCTTGCTCAGTGGGTTAAGGATCTGGCATTGCCATGAGCTATGGTGTAGGTCGCAGATGAAGCTTGGAACCAGAATTGCTGTGGCTATAGTGTAGGCCAATGGCTACAGCTCTGACTTGACTTCTAGCCTGGGAACCCCCATAGGCTGCAGCTGAGTCTCTAAAAAGACTAAAATAAAATAAAATAGATAAGTAACAAGGAACTACTGTATAGCACAGGGAACTTTACTCAATATTCTGTAATAACCCATGTGGGAAAAGAATCTGGAAAGGAATAGATACATGTATAATTGATTTACTTTGCTGTATGCCTGAAACTAACACAACTTTGTGAGTCAACTATACTCCAATAAATCATTTTAAATGAATAAAGAAAAGAAAATGTCATTGGATAGCTGTTCCTTACACCACAGGTATACCTGAAGATGAAGAAAAGCTATAAGAACCAGAATCCTCACTAATAGAAAAATGAGTTGAGATTCAGATGAACTAATAAGGAAACCCATTTCTAGGTCCATAGAGCATTTCATGTAGATGATAACACTGGCAGACAGAAAAGAAGGAGGAGAAAGAGGAGAAGGAAGAATTTAAAAGGGGCTGAAGAGTTCAGAAAAGTAAAAAATTGAGGAGTTATGTCCATTAATACAACTTTTTTCAACAAAGCTGATTATGGTCTTACTAGTCTTCCTTATTTTCCTAACTCTCCTGTGGTTTTCTGTAAGTTAGCTGCATCTACATTTGTGAATTTCAGCTGTGAATACTCAAATCCTTTCACACATAAATGTGTCAATTGGCTTTCATTGAGGTATTTGCTGTGATTGCTAATAACTAGGTGTGCAAAGTGGTAATACATCGCTATTATTTACATTGGCAACATTCTTGAATTTTATCAATATGAAGGCATTCAGCGTTGCTCCCGCCAAAAGCAGAGGATATGAGCATTTTTCTGCCTTTATCATTTTGTCTTGTAGAACTAAGACTCTGAATGAATAAGCATTTTTTAATAGACAAAAAACTGTTTCTCAGTCCCCTGATAGAGATGGAAATTCTCCTTTTCTGAATTTATCTAAATGATTTAAAAAATGAACAGAAAGAGGAGCAAACCTCCAGTTGCGTATTAAATAAGTCCCAGGGATGTAACATACAGCATAAGGAATATGGTCAATAGTTTTAATAACTTTATATGGGGATAGAGGGTTACTAGTCCTATTGTGGTAATGATTTCGTAATGAATGCAAATGTCAAATCATTATGGAGTATGCATAAAACTAATATCTTGTTACAGAACTAACATTTTGTACAATGACAGCATTGTACATCAACTATATTTCATTCTTTTTAAAAAAGAAGAAAAAGTTAAAGCCCCCCAAAAAAGGAGGGGAATGCTGATATCAGAACATTTAACTAGTTTAACTAGTATCAGGTAGAGATACAAAATGACACCTGAGAGAAATATATATCACTTCCTTCATCTTTATGGATACTCTTAAGATACTTGCCATTTTAAAGTAACAGAAATGATCTAAGAAAGTTTTCATGGGAAAAGAGTCAGTAAAAATCACTCACTCTTTAATAAAAGTGATTTCTCAGGCTGCCCATGGAATGAATCTACATCGAGGGGGGTTGCTGGAGACAGTCTAAACAACTGAAGATTTGAGATCTATGTGTGGCCCATAGAATCAAATGCTGGTGGAATAAGAAAACCTGGCCAAATCCCCTCATTTTCTGGGACCTCAGTTACCTCCTGGGTATATAAGTACTCCTCAAACCTAGGTGCATGTTAGAATCACTCAGGAGATTTTACAAAGAAAATTCTATCATCACAGATTAGTTTTGCCTCTCTTTGAACTTCATAAAATGGAAGAGTACAGAATGTACTCTTTTGTGCCACCTTGTTAAGTTCAGCACTATTTGTGCAATTAGCCCTGTCGTTGCATATCCAGTAGTTCATCCTTCATTATTGCTGTAAAATGCTCCATAGTATAAACATCAATTATGCCATAATTACTTATCCATTTTCTGTTGATAGACATTTGGGTTGCCTCTAGTTGAGGGATATTATATGCAATAGTACTAAGATCGTTCTGGTCTGTGTCTTATTAGAGTATACATATGTATTCATTTCTTTGGTGTAGATACGTAGAAATAGAATGGCCGAGTCATAGGGATTTTGCATGTTTTATTTTAATAGATATTTCCAGTCAATTTTCCATAACAGTTGTTCCAAACAGCAATGTATGAGAATTCCAGTTGTTTCTCACCCTCTCTGACCTATTGTATCATTAAAAAAAATTATAGCTATTCTGGCAAGATGTGTCATGATACCTCACTGTGTCTTTAACTTGTACCTTCCCACCGGCTTTTTAAAATTCCTTTTCTTTTTTCAGAATGCACTTTTTTAAAACCACTTTTAAATTGAAGTGTAGTTAATTTACAATGTTGTGTTAGTTTCAGGTATACAGCAAAGTGATTCAGTTATATGGATATATGGATATTCTCTTTCAGGTTCTTTTGCACTGTAGGTTATTATAAGATATGAAGATAGTTCCCTGTGCTATACCTGTTAATTATATATTTCATATGTAGTAGTGTGTTTATATAGTGGGGTTTTTTTTCCTTTGGCCGTGCCCATGCCATGAGCAAATTCCCAGACCAGGGATCAAACCCACACCACAGCAGTGACCCAAACCATTACAGTGACAACATCAGAGCCTTAACCAAATGTGCTGCAAGGGAACTCCCCTACTGGCTTTTGATGTTGAGCACTTATTTCAAGATTTTATTGGACATTTAGGTGTCCTCTTTTATGAAATTTCTATTCAAGATTTTGCTCATTTAAAAATCATATTGCTGGAGTTCCCGTCGTGGTGCAGTGGTTAACGAATCCGACTAGGAACCATGAGGTTGCGGGTTTGATCCCTGCCCTTGCTCAGTGGGTTAATGATCCGGCGTTGCCATGAGCTGTGGTGTAGGTCACAGACTCGGCTCGGATCCTGCGTTGCTGTGGCTCTGGTGTAGGCTGGCAGCTACAGCTCCGATTTGACCCCTAGCCTGGGAACCTCCATATGCCCGGAGAGTGGCCCAAGAAACGGCAAAAAGACAAAAAAAATATATATATATTGTTCACTTCTTCCTTATTGAGCTACAGTAGTTCTTATGCATTTTGGATACAAGTCCTATATGGGATATATGTATTGAAAAACTTTTTTCTCTGTGAACTGCCATTTCACTTTGTTTGTTGTCTTTTGATAAAGAGAATTTCTTAATTTAATAAAGTCTGATTTATCACTTTTGTTCCTTATGAGTAGTGATGTTCTGTTTAAGAAATCTTTGCCTACCCCATGGCCATTAAATAGTGGCACAATGGGATTGGCAGTGTCTCTGCAGTCCCAGGATGCAGGTTTGATCCCTGGCCTGGCACAGTGGGTTAAAGGATCTGGTGTTACAGCAGCTGTGGCATAGGCTGCAACTGTGGCTCAGATCTGATCTCTGGACTGGGAACTTTCATATGCTGCAAGGCAGCCAAAAAAAAAAAAAAAAAGGATTTCTTACATCTATGTTCTTGAGAAAGACTGGGCTGTAATTTAGCCTTCTTAAGATATCCTTGTCAGGTTTTATGATCCAGGTTAAGCTGGCATTAAAAACAAGTTGGTGTGAGGTGGTAGCTCATGGTAGTTTTGATTTGCATTTCTCTAATAATCAGTTATGTTGAGCATTTTTTCATGTGCTTGTTTGCCATCTGTATTAGCAATGAGATCCTACTGTGTAGCACTGGGAACTATGTCTAGTCACTTATGATGGAGCATGATAATGTAAGAAAAAAGAATGTATACATGTATGTGTAACTGGGTCACCATGCTGCACAGTAGGAAAAAAAATAATGTATTGGGGAAATAAAAAAAAAAAAACAAGTTGGAAAATGTTTCCTGTTTCTCTATACTCTTTAAAAATTTGTGTATTTTTAGTGTGATTTTTCCCTTAACTGTGGGAAGAATTCACCAGTGAAGCCATCTGGGCACTTCCCAAATGTGCTGGTTACCACAATAACTTTCTAGCTATTCTCCAGCCTGCCTCTGTCTGCATAAATATTTTTTGCTCAGTTATAAAACCTTTTTAAAGCATGAAAGAAAAATGGAATATAATTACCGAAGATTTCCACAGGGTATTCACATAAATACTCAAGGCAGAAGTTTTAGTTCTGTTTTAAAAAATTAGAAATCGTGTGTCGTTTCTCCAGAAAACGCATTTAAGAAGATGAAACGGGGGTAAAGTAGTGTGTAGGTGTAAGTGCTCACTCCTTTTGTACAAAACAAAATTGGAGAGCTGCGTCTGTGATCTGAGGGTGAATTTGCTTACTTTTTAGATTTCTAAAAATGTGCCTTCATGGATAGGCTACTGGGTGTTGGTAAAAATAAGCATTGTAATTAAACAAACGAAATGGCAGGGCTGTTGAACTGAGAGTTTTGTTTCAGACAGAGATGAGTGTGGTCCTCTGCAGGGGAGGAGTAGAGAAATAAATAAGTAGATTATCCAGGTTTGTATAAAAAAAAAAAAAAGAACACTGTCTGCTATAGGAAGAAAGGGAAAATCACAGCCTCTCTTAACTTAGCAATGTATTGTGTGTATTGTGTGACTTGAAAAGCATGAACTACTACAGCACGTGGGAAATTTCCTACAGAATCTCCCTCTCCCTCTCCCTCTGGCAGCTTTGACCTTCTTTGACCTTCCATTTCATCTCCTTAGACCTCCCTGATTCTCCTCTATATTGTCAGTACAGCTTAAGTACATGGTGGAAAATAACTTCCCATCCTCCAACATAATCAAGGGAAGACTGGGTAGGAAAACAATTCAAATGGGCAGAGAATAAACCACTGAGGTCAGTTTTCAGAGATGCTGTGATGCTGCTGCCTGGGTTGCTAAGGGGAAAGTACCAATGAGATGCAGGCCTTGGAGAGGGGGCTTCCTGGGGACTGAGGGGACCCAAGGAGGTGGGAAAAGAAATCACAGGGAAAAATGGAAGAAAACTTGGGCGCTTTTACAGAAGGCTTTAGAACAGGAAGAAGTGCTTACAGCCTGGGTAACGCTGCATTTCTGACCCAGGGATGTGTAATTAGTGATAATTTTATAAGCAAATTAAGTCACAGTTCAAGTGGATTCAAGTAATGAAGTGAGTGTAACCAGGAATCAGGGGTGAACTCAAAGAGAAGGGGTTTCACTTTCTCCTTAACCAGGAAGCTTGAGACAAATGGCTCTAGTTTGCAATGAAGGTGGTCATACAAGCGACTTAGGAGAGGGCTTCCAAAAAGACCCTAAAGCCATCCCATGTGTCAATTTATGCCAAAAGGAATGTAGCCCTACAAATTCATGTAGCTGTCACCTTTCTGCCTTCTGTGGAGTAACTGATTGTGTGTTCTATGGAGATGACTGAGCCATAGGAGGAGAGCCCAAGGGATCGTGGTCCGAGGCGCACCTTCTCTTCAGGGGAAACATCTGGCCTTCTGGAAGCTGGAGGCAGAAGGAAACCTAAGTGAAACTGAAGAAAACCTTTTGGTAACTGTCCTTGGCCACCCATAATACCCTCTCAGAGTAGCCAAGACAGCGATTGTTTACTAAGTGTCTATGTGGTCAGCTGCAAGAATTCCATGTGCAACTTGATGTCAGTGCCCTGAACTCTAGGCCAAGATTTACAGTGTTGCCTTCTTGGTAGCCTAGGAATTGCTTCAGCCCAAGCAGAAAACCCCTGGCCCTGTTATCACCCTCTGGAATTTTCTGTTTTCCAGCTACTTGAAACCATATTAAATTGTTCTCAACTGCACTTCAGTGGAATCTTAAAGTGTTTATTCAGCCTGTTAGATGTATCAATACCCTGCCCTGCCCCACTGGCCAAATCCCTGTGCAGCAGAGGCAGGCATGCTCCACCATTGATCTTCCCTTCTGTGCCTTCCTCATCCGGTGACCTGAATTCACACACAGATTTCCTTCCTTTCAGGAAATAAACTGGACATACTTTGCTCAGACTTTTGAGGTGAAATGGCTTAAGATACAGGGGTATAGCTTGAATCCAAATTTGCACTTGCCCCTTGAGGCCATTCTAGGATAAAACTTGAAACAAGGACCCACTGTCTCGTTTCTTCCTGGTCCATCATGAAGACCAAAAATTTGTTGGCTGGGGGTCATGGCTGAATACCAAGCTATGTTTGAAGAATACAGTAACGATTTTTCATAGGTTATTACTTTTTTGGGGGGCAGGGGGAGACTGCTAATGATTCTGAAGAATTTATATACTTACAAGGCCTGAAGAGTAATTTTATTGCAGGTTGAGGGGCTCTTGCAGGTGGGACAGGATAGAGAGGCCTCCAAAGGAAGAAGTCCTAATAATTATTTGTCCCTATGCTTGCTGTTGTTGCACAAGGCAGGTGGGGGGGGGGTGGGCTTCCAAGGCCAGAGAATGGGCTCTTGACTAACACTCAGAAATGAATTGTCTGAGGAGACACATGTGCTGTCAAAGCATGAGACTTTATGGGGAGGAGGTGCCTGGGCAGGAAACAGCAGGATAAGGGAACTCAGGAGAACTGCTCTGCCACAAGGCCCACAGTCTCAGGTTTTATGGGAATGGGGTCAGTTTCCAGGTTGTCTCTGGCCAATCGTCTTGCTCAGGCCATACTTAGTCTGACTCAGGGTCCTTCCTGATGGTGTACACATCTCTTAGCCAAGGTGGCTTCCAGTGCCAAGGACCCTGGGAGGTTGGTCTTGGGGCATCAGCATTGGGGAATGAGAAACTGAGTGAATTAGAAAGGGAAACTGGAGATGAAGGCACGATGTAGAGTCAAAACATAGGCATGGAGAAAGCAGAAATGAATAGTAATGAGAAGTCAGTTATGAGAGAGATGCAAATAGAACAGACACACAAAGAAAAACAGATGTCACGAGAGAGGTCACACAACCAGAGAGGGAGAAACAGACAGACAGACTTCTTTGGGTCCTATTGCTTCCAGTGTCTGCTGTATTCTAATGTTAAATCTTTACAATAAAGAATCTGAATTCTATTCTTTATAAGGAAAAGAGTCTAAATTGTAATAGGCAGAGAGGAGAAAGGAGGAGAGGGGAAGAAGTGTGATGTGATTTTTAAAAAGATATATATTTTGGAGACTTTCCTTGTGGCACAGTAGGTTAAGGGTCTGGTGTTGTCACTACAGTGTCTTGGATTGCAGCTGTGGTGCTGTGGTGTGGGGCAGATTCAGTCCCTGGCCAGGGAAATTCCACATGCCATGAGCATAGTCAAAAAAAAAAAAAAAAAAGACTGTATATATATAATCTTTATCCTATTTCCAGACATCAAAAAAATGGTAATCTTATAAAATATTTCTCTGAGTTCTGTGAACCACTCTAGCAAGTTAATCAAAAGAGGGGTCATGGGGTCTCTGATATATAGCCAGTTGATCAGAAGAACAGGTGACAACCTAAACAAAAGTGGTGAGCAGGGTGGGATGGGGCCGTTTTGAGGGACTGAGCCCTTTGGTCTGTGGGATCTGATGCTGTTTCCAGGTAGACATTATCAGAATTAAGTTACAGGACACCAAGCTGGTGTCAGAGAATTGCTTGGTAGTAGAAAAAGCTGTCACACATTGGGATTGGTGATCAGAATCATAGGAGGGAAAGAAAGGAACAGAGCAGGTAAGACTTGTTTAGATTACCAACTTCCCTCTTCTCTAGGCTTCTCTGCTTGCTTCAGGATTTACTCCTTGATAGAAATGAACAAAGAAACCCCTCCCCCTTTCCTCTAGCCCAGACCCTGGGGTTCAATCCCCATCTCCTTCCTCTGTGGGCTCATCCTGGGCACTACTCTGTTGCACTGTCATTGTGAATTACGTGCAAATAAACAGAGGTCTGAGGGAACACTGTAAATCCCTAGTGCTAATATGATGAAATTAAGGAGATTAAAAATATCTGAACTTTAGATATAATTCATAAAAGCCAAGCTTCAATAGCAAAGAATAAATGCCATCGAGAAATAGTTTGGGCTTTAGGAAAGTGATTACTAAATGTTTTTAAAATAGGCAGGGACAGGGAGTTCCTATTGTGGCTCAGTGGAAACGAATACAATGAGTATCCATGGGGATGTGGTTCGATCCTGGCCTCGCTTAGTGGGTCAGGGATCCAGTGTTTCTGTGAGCTGTGGTTTAGGTCACAGATGTGGCTTGGATCTGGCATTGCTGTGGCTGTAGTGTAGGCTGGCAGCTGTAGCTCCAATTCCACCCCTAGCCTGGGAACTTCTATATGCCTCAGGTGTGGCCCTAAAAAGCAAAAAAAGCAGCGATTAAATATAAATGCTTTTAGAGAAAACTTGTAAAATAATGAATGCAAGACAGAGATTTTTTTTCTAATTTTGCATCAACAATTGTTTTATTGTTGCAAAATTGACATTATGACCTCATGTCATAATTCCATGAAAGAGAACTCCTTTTTCCTACTTTATGCATTTATCAAAAGGAATATCTTGAAAGAATGTCTTACAAGGACTTTTAAAATAGTTTCAGGTACTAGTTGGTAAACAACAATTAATATGCTTATGTTAGATTCCAAAAACTAACAGAAGGAAGTAATAATTTTCTTGTAGTTGTCAGAATGGATAATATTTTCAAAAATTGTTAGAAAATAATTGAGAGCTTATGATAAAATGTTAGATATTGGCATAGACTCATTAGCTATGTAATAGCTGCCTTGGAGGTACTCTCTTGTGGGGGATGACACATAGTGGGTAGACCCCAAAGCATGTTTGTATGGAGAGGACCAAAATTTCCAAAAAGGGTGGTTTTCGACTTGTTAAATGAGAGGGAGGCTTACATTTAATTCTTGAATTCTTTCATTATAAAAAGCAGAAGCTGGAAAACTACTAACTAGAGTGATGGGTGTGCCATGCAAAAATCTAACAAATCTTTTGGGGAATTCCATATGTATTTTTTCAGCTTTATTGAGGTATAAGTAGCATATTAAATTATTAGATATTTTGGAGTTCCTGTCGTGGTGCAGCGGAAACGAATCCGACCAGGAACCGTGAGGTTTGGGGTTCCATCCCTGGCCTCACTCACTGGGTTAAGGATCCAGCGTTGCCCTGAGCTATGGTGTAGGTGGCAGATGCAGCTCGGATCTGGCGTTACTGTGGCTCTGGCACAGGCAACTCCGATTAGACCCCTAGCCTTTGAACTTCCATATGCCGCGGTACGGCCCTAAAAAGAACAGAAGACAAAAGACAAAAACAAAACAAAACCAAAAAAAATTAGATATTTAAAGTGTTCATCCTAGTGATTTGATATACACACACGTTGTGAAAGGATTTTTACCATCAAGTTCATTAACACACATCATCACTTCAAATATTTATCTCTTTGTTTTTGGGAGTAAGAACATTTAAGCTCTAATCTCTTAGCAAATTTCATTTATATAATACATACAGCATTATAAACTGTAATCAGCACATTTTGCCATTAGATCATTAATTTCTCAGAACTTGTTTATTTTATAGCTGAAAGTTTGTACACTTTTACTGACCTGTCCCTGTTTTCCCCATCCTCAGCCCCTGGCAACCACTTTTCTACTCTGTTTTTATTTCCTTTTTTTTTTTTTCCCTTTTGCTTTTTAAAGATGCACCTGCAGCATATGGAAGTTCCCGGGCTAGGGGTCAAATTGGAGCTGCAGTTGCCAGCCTCTGCCACAACACCACCAAATTCTTAACCCACTGAGCGAGACCAGGGATCAAACCTGGATCCTCATGGAGACTACATCGAGTCCTTAATCCACTGAGCCACAATAAAAACTCCTCTACTCTTGTTTCCATGATCTCTTTGAGATCCTGTTTTCATTTCCTTTGAATACGTATCCAGATGTGGAGTTGCTGGGTCATGTGGTAGTTCTGTTTTTAATTTTTTGAGGAATCTGCATACTGTTTTTCATAGTGGCTGCATCAATATAAATTCCCACCAACAGTGCACAAGAATTCCCTTCCCTCCAGAGAATCAAACCTGCAGTCTTAGCAGCAACCTGAGCGACAGTAGTGACAATGTGGTATCCTTAACCTACTGAGCCACCAGGGAACTCCCTTAAGAAATTTTAGAAAAGAAGTTTTTCAATATGCACAATAATAGTTATGCTGATTTTTTTTTTTTCCTTTTTAAGGTTGCTCCTGAGACGTATGGAGGCTCCCAGGCTAGGAGTCAAACTGGAGCTGCAGCTGCCAGCCTCCACCACAGCCATAGAAACTCGGGGTCCGATCTGTGTCTGTGACCTACACCACAGCTCACAGCAACACCGGATCCTTAACCCACTGAGCGAAGCCAGGGATTGAACCTGCATCCTCATGGATGCTAGTTGGATTCGTTTTCGCTGAGCCCCAATGAGAACTCCCATTTGATTTCAATCACAAGAAACTTTGACCAAAAAAAGAGTTAATGCACCGACTCAAACTTTCTTGGACCTGCTGTCAGTTGCTTGTGGTAGCAAATGCACTGTAACACCACTCAGAGGAACAAGGAATTTATAGCAGGATATGACATCAGTTTGTCTCTCCTTAAATAGAAGCCAGCTCTATTTAGAGAACAGGTGTGTTATTAGGGAAAACACACCAACTTTACACTCTGAGTACCCTCCGATGCAGAACTCAGCTGCTGACAAAGAGACACAA
Source organism: Phacochoerus africanus (assembly GCF_016906955.1). Taxonomy (NCBI): domain Eukaryota; kingdom Metazoa; phylum Chordata; class Mammalia; order Artiodactyla; family Suidae; genus Phacochoerus; species Phacochoerus africanus. Next base: position 82,459,906 of record NC_062545.1, on the reverse strand, counting down.
GGAAATGTGCTGAATATTTAATGGTATGCTGTTTTGTGGTTTCTCCCAAACCACCACCTGAAGGCAATATCTGAGTGATGATTCTATTTGGTGCATTCTGTTCCATTTGAGCATGTAATATATGCCATGTGAAAATCCTTAGTGCTGTGAGAAGAGGAACAACAAAAAAAATGTAGTTGTTTGTGATTCAAGAGAAGAGAAACAATGGGTTTTTTTTGCCAGTGGGTAAATCACTTTTCACAGATAGAATTCATCTTCACCAGAGATGAACAAATCATAAATTATTCCCCTTATTTGAGCTTTCGAATGTGTCCTTTTCCTAGGATGACTCCTCCTTCAGGTTAAAGAAAGAATGTGTTTGTTTCTTTCCCATCCTTCGATTCATCGATTTACCCCCTCTATAGTCAAGAGGATTCAAGAACTTTTGTTAAGATGTTTTTGGGTTTCTACTGAAAAGCAAGGCTGAAGGCTCCCTACCTTGAACTTTAATCACATATTTTGAATCTACCTGCATGACATTTCTTTCTCTTGTTCAGTCCTCAAACAACTATTCTAATTTTAACTTTCCCCACTATCAAATCCTGTATAGAAAGCACTTTGATTTTTGAACCAATACTCACCATTGTGGAGCCCAAGCAGGCAGTATATTGATTTTTTTCCCCCCTCTCTTCCTTGCTTCTATGTAAGGTCATATCAATATTTTGCAAGTGTGTTCCCACACTCAAAAATTCAGTGCTGATTGTAAACATTCTTTTTGTCAATTCAAGGAAACACAACATTCTCTTCCTGTGTCACAGTCCCTTACACTGCTGGGCTATCAGGCTAGTCCTGGACATTTGCGCATTTCCATCTTTTGTGCTCTTCACACTTTGGTATAAAGGTTTGACATCAAGTACACAAATAACTGAAAAACCATTAGGTGGCAGAAATTGTGTATCAAGTGGCCATCCTTAAAATTTATAATTTTTCTGGAGTTCTCATTGTGGCTCCACGGTAACGAACCTGACTAATATCCCTGAGAACACGGGTCTGATTCCTGGCCCCATTCAGTGGGTTAAGGATTGGGCATTGCCATGAGCTGTGGTATAGGTCACAGATGTGGCTCAGATCCTGCATTGCTGTGACTGTGGTGTAGGCTGGCAGCTGCAGCTCTGATTCGACCCCTAGCCTGGGAACTTCCCTATGCTGTGGGGGCAGCCCTAAAAGCAACAAAAAAAATTTAAGAATTTATAATTTCTCTTTCCAGACACTCCTGGTGATCCTGCTGCTGCTTCTCCTTATCACTAATGCTTTACTAAAGTGCTTATGTTGAGATTAGACACCCATGACTCAGCAAACAAAACCAGAAAGGAGTAGCACCATTGTTTTAGGAAAAGGAAGCTTGTTTATGTAAGAATGATTTATGTTTACAGCCTAAGATAGCATGTAAATGTACACCCAAGGTATTCAATTATTATTCGGTCTCCTTGAGGCAAGAACAATGGATTGGGAAGCAGGAATATTTTCTCCAGCCTCAACCTTGCCACAAATGTAGGTGATTCTGGGAAATGCACTGAATCTTTTTTTTTTCTTTGTGTTTGTATCTATTTGAAAATTTGTCCAACATCCAACCTGTCATATTTTAGTACCATGTATTATTACTTATCTGTCTATGTATCTTTCTCACCTATGAAAATTTTCTTCTCCAAGATAAGAACCACATCACATGACTTTCTCCATTACTCATGCATAACCCTATTACCATTACACAGTAAATGCTGAAGGCACTTTTAGCCCATAAGTACAGATAACCTAACAGGGCTTCTAAGATCTTAGGGGTAGAAGCTAATTCTCCTGAGACCTGTCCTGACTTGTTTAAGGCCCTGAGTGCAAAGGCTGGTGCCTGCTTTCCACATTTGATTTAAAATAAGCTTTGTGAAATGAAGGGAGATGGAGGAGGCAAAGTTCAGGAACTGATTTTACAGACAAAACCTCTGTGGAGTATCAGATGCAGACATATTCGGGGAAGGCATTTTACACCATCACTGTCAAGGCTGAAGTGTAGGCACTTGAATCTCCCACCAAAATGGGAGTTGCGCATGTTGGAGCCTGTCAAATGGAGCCTGCTTTCTCTGTTTCCGTCAGGCAACTCATTTCTCACAATGTGAAAAGAAAACCATTGCAAATGCCTACAATGGAGGTTGAGGGTGTGCTCTTTGGATTTTTTGTTTGTTTGTGACCAAACCCTGAGGCACGCAGAAGTTCCTAGGTCAGGGACAGAACCTGAGACACAGCAGCAACATGAGCCATATGGATGACAACACCAGATCCTTAACCCACTGAGCCATGTGGGAACTCCTGGAGGTGTGCTCTTGATTGAGCACTATTTCTAGTTGCCCACTCCTTTGATGTAGGGTTTATCTGGGTCATTATGTACTGGCTGATTGGGGCACTATTTTTAGAAGCTTTCTGAGCTTATGTCTGAGTTCAGTAGAAGAGTGTGCCCTTGTCACAGGATGTGGCAGTACACAGGCCAGTGGTTTGCTCTCTCTGTTGGGTATGTTTGATATTAAGAATGTCCAAGATTTATTAAATGCTTACTATGCCAGGCACTCCTGTAAAACACTTTATGACTCTTAATTCATTTAATCTTTTCAATAATCTTCTGAGGTATGAACAATTATTATCACTGTTTTACAGATGAGGAAATAGATTCCCAACGGTGTTTTTTTTCAAGGTAGCATATCTATTCAGCATCTGGTCTGTAATTTAAACACAAATGGTCATTTTCCAGGGCTTGTCTAGGCTTCTTCAATGTCCAGACTTATTCCATGAGAAGTATCTTATCTACTCATTCTGATAACAAAGATACCAGCACTTATGAGACTGTGAAGCTTCTGAAGATCTCTGCTATCTGCCAGGGCCTTTCCTTAAAGGGGCAATCAGGGAATTCCATTGTGGTGCAGCAGAAATTAATCTGACCAGTCTCCATGAGGATGTGGATTTGATCCCTGGCCTCACTCAGTGGGTTAAGGATCTGGCATTGCTGTGAGCTGTGTAGGTCGCAGACGAAGCTCAGGTCCCACATTGCTGTGGCTGTGGTGTAGGCCAGCAGCTGCAGCCCTGATTCAACCCCTAGCCTGGGAACTTCCATATGCTGCAGATACAGCCCTTAAAAAAAAAAAACAAAACAAAAAAAACAGACAAAAGGCCAAAAAAAAAAGTAAAAAAAGAAGTACATAAAAAGGAAAAATATCTGCCATGCCTTTACTCGTATAACCCTTGGTTTTATTAAGAAGCTAAATATGCAAATGCTGAATTGCACTTATTTCTCCAATTCTCTACTGTCATCCCCTTAAAATATCCCCCTTCTCACTTCTTAGCTTTTATATACACATAAAATCTTTGTAAGACTCCTGTGGGTAGGTAGTTTTAATCAAATTTAATTCTTCGGGGAACTTGAGGACTTTTTTGGATATGGGTTATAAAATAGGAAATTCTGGTAATATGGTCTGCTTACAGCAAAAAAACAAAACAAAACAAAACAAAACAAAAAACCCTGCTCATTACTTGATTATCATGTTTAATTTCCTTTTAAAAATTATTTTGAGACCAGCTCTAAAAAGCCATAGTGAAACCAGTGGAATCATTTGCACATTTCTCTGTTAAGCAGGAGTGCAGCAGCTATCAAGCTCACTCTGAAGATGAAGTGTTGGTTGCAGGCCCGTCACGAAGATGCTCATCTTTGGCTGTAAGCTCATCGCATTCCTCCACTAGTTCCTTCTCACTGTCTTCATACTGCCTTCCCACCATCCACGATGGACAAGGCTTGATTGTGTTACTCATCTTGGAAAGTATTTACATTTTTTATAAGGACTAAATCCTTAAACTAAATGGATACAATTTTATAGCAAGAAATTCTCAAGTTAGTTTGGTTAGGTGTGTACATGCTCCTATGCCAGCGTGCATGGACATGTGTGCACGCATACAAAGAGGTGGGGCGTTTGATCATGGGACATCACAGCAGGACACCCCAAGATCTGTTTAATGTGTATGGATTTGGATCCCCAAGACTCCAAGCAATGAGATTATACTACCCTTTCTCCGTTTGTAATTCAAGAGCAAAACAATATTAAAATCTAAAATGAATGCAAGGACTTCAATGAGGCTGTGGCTTTTCTAATAGTATCTACTTGAATTGGTTGTTTTTTCATTTGTCTGCTTGTTTGTTCTAATGGCTGTATCCACAGCATATGGAAGTTCCCAGGCCAAGGACTGAATCCAAGCCACAGCTCAGACCTATGCTGCAGCTGAGTCTATGCCAGATCCTTTAACCCACTGCATCAGGCAGCAGACTGACCTGGGCTACAGTGACCCAAGCAGCTGCCGTTGGATTCTTAACCCACTTTACCACTTCAGGAACTCTCTCTCCAAGCCTTTCTGATCTTGTTCTTTCAACTCTCCCAGGTACTGAGCCAATACACTTGGCCTTGTTCCCCCTCTGGGGAGATTTGGTCCTCAATCCCTAAGCTCTTCTCCTTTTCTCAGAGTTGCAACTTGCTTTTTGTGGAATCTGCATTCTGAGAGTGGGGCTCCAGCTTTTGCCCTCTCCTGTGGCTCTGGTTCTTAGCCTGAGCTACCTACCTTCCTTGGTCCCAATTCTGAGATCTTTTTCCATTCACCTGCTCAGTTCACCAGTTTTATAAAATAAGTACCAGGGCTCTGCCTCTCTCTTGTTTGGCTCTTGCCTTGAGGTTGGAGATAGTCTTATAAACCCAACCTAGAAGCTGGAGCCTCAATTCTGTGGCCTGATCTCCCCAAGAACCACTGGCTACACAGTGGTATCACACCCCTGCGCTCTCCCCATCACCTTGGCAGCTCCATCAGCCGGGGACTCCCTCTACCAGATGCAGATTGCTGGAATCCTGAATCAGGCTGTTTAAATTTATCAGCCAAGCCAGGAGCTGCACCCCCTCATCCTCTGCCACATGAAAGACCCCTCAAGGAATCTTCAGAAAGGCATGTCAGGTGGAATGTCTGGTCAGAACACAGCCAAACCAGCCAGAAAGACACAAGGCGTGACCTCAGAGGCAAAGATAGACATGTCAAGGCTGGAGATAAGACTGAAGAAACAGAGTCACTAGGCAAAGGGGGATTAGTCAAGACAGATTAGGCAGAGGTGGAAGAAGGCCTGGCTGCCATGCAGGGTCTGTAAAAAATGAATCACAAAACAATTTCCCTGTGGTGTAACAGGTTAAGGATCTGGCATTGCCGGAGCTGTGACGGAGGTCAAAGCTGCAGCTAGGATTCGATCCCTGGCTAGGGAACTTCCATACGCTGAGGGTGTGGCCTTAGAAAGTAAAATCATGTGGAGGGGTCAGTCAGGCCAATAGGCCTCTTTTAACCAGATTTGATGTACTTTTGAGGCTCTGCATAGGGTGAGGAAAGAGTCTCAAGCATTGAGCTCCGGCAGCAAAATGCCTGCCCTTCACTTTCTGACTTACTTCCCTCTGAGTAAACTGCCATGACTCACTAAAAAGAAAAAAAAAATTCCCAAAAAAATTCTCTAACAGCCGTTAGAGCCAGCAGTACCCTACTGAGTCACCCATTCTGGCATCCTTAACCATACTAGAAAATGAGCTGTTTTATTTTTAAATAAGTCTTTTATTATTTTATTTCAAATTAACATACATACAGTAATTGTAGAAAATTAGGAAAATGCAAATAAGTCAAAAGAAGAAATAAGAATCTGCCACAAATATAGTGCTTATATATTTTTAAAAAATATAAAATAATTTGTATGAATCCTTTTATACTTAAACCATGTATGTGTATAATCTGTCTACGTACCCGTTTATCTATTGTCTCTCTCTCTTTTTTTTTTTTTTTTTTGCTTTTTAGGGCCACACTTGCGTCATATGAAATTTCCCAGGCTAGGGGTCCAATAAGAGCTACAGCTGCCAGCCTACACCACAGCCACAGCAACACGGGATCTGGGCCGTGTCTGTAACCTACACCACAGCTCACAGCAACACCAGATCTTAACCCAATGAGGGAGGCCAGGGATCGAACTAGCATCCTCATGGTTCCTAGTTGGGTTCATTAACCACTGAGCCACGAAGGGAACTCATCTCCTTTTTTTTAAATGAGGTTAGACTGTACATACTGTTGGTAGTTTCCTTTTTTCATCCAACAGTATGTTGTAGATATCGTCAATAAAATTACTTTTAGGTAGTTCTTTTCTTTTCCCTTTTGCCTTTGATAGAATGATCTGACAGCTCTTTAATATTACACATTTATTTATTTTGAATTGTGGTTTTTTAAACATGTTTTTTGAACAGCTCAACTGGTTTATGAAGAATTTTAACCAGTCTGGAATGGTATGGTTTTTTTAAACATGTTTTTTTGAACAGTTCAGTTGGTTTATGCAGAATTTTAACCAAGAAAGTACCAAGGCAGGCAAAGAAAACACAAGCAAAATAACTAAGACTGGAGAAGTGTCAGCCAGAAATAAAATAATATCTTTTGAAAAATTTTCCCGATTTTCAAATAAAAACAAACCACTCCAGTTCTCAACTTGTCTCAGAGCTCCTGTGACATACTCCAATTCAACTTCAATTATTCATAAATTACTATTGTGATTGCACTCCTATGGGTGAAACATGGATTAAATACCTAAAAGCAAACATTCTGTCAAAATACAAGGAAGGTAGCCCAGAAAGATAACCAGTTACTCCATAATTCTAAATTTCAGGGTTTTTCCAGGACAGCAAAGCCCACTGGCTGTGGCCAGTCCTATTCATTCAGGGGCACAGCTGTGAGATTTCTCTGCAGAGGTTCCCATACCCAAAGCCTCTTGAGTTGCTTGCTTGTTTGCTTTTTGTCCATTACCTGGAGACGTCTGTCCTGACTGCGACCTCCAACCTTCCAGTGTGGAGTCCTTACTTCTCCCAACAGACCACAAAGCTCAGACAGGTGTCTATGGCCTCTCAGTCAAATTGGAGCCACAGATGCCAGCCTACACCACAGCCACAGCAAGGCAGGATTCACAGCCAGTGTAACTCCAACATGAGGTTGTGGGTTCAATCCCTGACCTTGCTCAGTGGGTTGAGGATCCCCGTTGAGCAGTGGTGACAGCTCCAATTAGACCCCTAGCCTGGGAACCTCCATATGCTGCGGGTTTGGCCCTCGCTCCAAAATTGATATCCTTGAGACAAACATGAAGTCAGTTGAGAAAGGGTCAGGATTAAGCAAGTTTTGAACATCTCATTTTAAAGTTCTGATGTGCCTTTGCAAAGGCCAGCCCTTTAGATGGGTGAGAAAATGACATTGGAACAAACTGAGAGGTTAATATGGGAGTTAGAGATTAAAGATCACCATGTGGAGGGATTGGCTGTGACTGTGACTGTAAGAGCTCAGGGCTCTCTCAGGAGTTCACAGAGTAATGAGTACAGAGGGCAGATAAAAGGAAGGTAGTGGGAGGTAAAGGAAGAGACAAGTCAGAATAGGGCAGAAAAAGAAGTGGGTGCAAGGCTGAAGGCAAGTCGGAAAATAAGGAGTCCTCCCCCCCCAAAAAAAAGGGAAGAGGGAATTTCAAGGATTATGTGGTTAATAATCTAAAATGTTATAAGATCAAGTCGGATGGGAACCAAAGAGAAAACTATTGAATGTTATTACATTTGAGGAGCATTTTCAGTACTGATATAAAAAAAAGTCAGAACGTGGAAAGCTGAGGCAATGAGAGATAGTTGCCTTTTGAGCAGGAAAGGAAGACGAAAGATGAAAAGCAAAGGAGAGTTTTAGGTAAAGCTAAGGAAGCTTACTCTTCACCACCCCTCACTTACAAGAGCCCTTTCCAAAGTCTTGGGAGGAACATGCAATGGATCCATAGGGTCTTGTGTTTGTAAATTTTGCAAGAACTAATTTTTTTTTTTTTTTTACTGCAACTTATTGTAAGACCATTTCCTTTCCACTTCACCAACACCTCCTCAGTATGGAATGCAATTAAGGAGAAATTAAATTAGAGACACATTTAGTTTGGATTTATAGGAATCATGGTGTGCAAAGTCATATCTGGGCATAGCTAAATTCCTGCTGGGTGACCAGAGGTAAGAATAGCTTTCAGAAACAGCTTCTTTCCACTCTATGCAACATCTCAACATGAAAACATCAACAAAAAAATGTCACATTGCCTATTTAAATACCCTTTTTTTTACACCCCCCCATTTTTCTGGCCTCACCTGTGGCATGCAGAAGTTCCCAAGCCTGTGATAGAACCCACACCACAGCAGCAATGCAAGTCACAACAGTGACAATGCCAAGTCCATTACCCACTGAGTCACCAGGGGACTCCTTAAATACTCCTTTTAAAAGGGTGTTTAAAATTTGTCCCTTAGAGAAAACTTGAAATTCCCCACCTCTTGCAACTCATGTAAGAAAGAAACTTGATAAAAACTTTTCTAAAATTGGCAAGAAATCTAAAATTTGGATTTTCTGTCGTGGCACAGCAGAAAAGAACCTGACTAGGAACCATGAGGTTTCAGGTTTGATCCCTGGCCTCACTCAGTGGCTTAAGGATCTGGCGTTGCCATGAGCTGTGGTGTAGGTCACAGATGTGGCTCGGATCTGGCATTGCTGTGGGTCTGGAGTAGGCTTGTGGCTACAGCTCCGTTTAGACCCCTAGCCTGGGAATCTCCATATGCCGAGAGTATGGCCCTAAAAGGACAAAAGACAAAAAAAAAAAAAAAATTTAATATACCACTACCAATGACAAGTCACTACCTGATAAGAATTTTTCCCAGACTAGCTATAATTAAAAACCAAATTTCCATCAACTATGCTAGAAAAGAAATCTGAATTATTTTCCTTTTCCTGATATATAAAAATGCAATTAAAAAATTGTTGGGTTTTTGAATCAGCTTTAAAAAAATGCGTAATTTTTCATGACATTTTCTCCTTCTAAATATATATTTACTTTTGAAGTAAATTTTGTATTCTTTTTTTTTTTTTGGTCCTCTTAGGGCCACACCCATGTCATATGAAGTTCCTAGGCTACAGGTCAAATCAAAGCTGCAGCTGCCACAGCAACGCCAGGTCTGAGCTTTGTCTGTGACCTACATCACACAGCTCACAGCTACGCCGGATCCTTAACCCACTGAGCAAGGCCAGGGATTGAACCCTCGGCGTCCTCATGGATTCTAGTCGGGATCATTAACCATTGAGCCACTAAGGGAACAACTGAATTTTGTATTCTTAAGCTTCCTATCACCAAACCGCAATACCTCCATGATGTACCCAGTGTTTATTGTTTTGCTGTTGAGGGTAGAGAGGGTGAATTTGAAACAAAATAACAGCCTGCTTACTAACTGTGACTAGAAGCATTTCCTGATTTCATCTTCTTAAGAACCATTCAAATTAAATATTATACGTGTTGTAAATGATGGAACCGAGCCTCAGTTTCCAAGCTCATTCTGCTAATAAGTGAGAGAGCTGGATTTAAAGGCAAATCTGTCCAGTGTTAGAGCCCATGGTTTTTCCATTATACTACAAGGTAAACTGGAAACATGGATAACTAGAACAAGAATGGGGATTGTCAGCACCATAATTCACCAACAAAATGTAGTGGTGATTATTTGTAGAAAAGTCTTTTGTATCTTTTTTCTTTTTCCAGCTGCTTTTTACTAGTTGATAACTCCATGCAAATATATAGGTTTCTCATGCCATCTTAAAACAATAGTGTGAGTCCCTAACACTGAAATAGTCAGTGATTCTAGCCACATATCCTATTGCAGTAAATTTATTGGTCTATAGTAAATGCAACACCATCACATTGATAAAACAAATATCTGAATTGCTATTAAGAAACAAACCTCAGGGAAGGTGACAAGATCCTTGTTAATAAAGTCATAAGGCCTATGTCAAAACTGAAAAACTCTTCGAGTATCTTTCATTACAGCAAACATTTTGTCCATAGTCAGTATGATGTGTGCCAATTTGGACTTCATGGCTTCTTTCCACCTTTACTCAGTAGGCATCTGTCACTTCTCCGTGGCAAGATGTCCACTGGCTGACTCCCAGGTCTTATGTAACAGGAAGAAAACAGCTCAAGCAAATGCATGCCCTTCTGAAATGAGAATTTCTATTGTGTATAGATGTTCCCTCCAAGGTCTTTCATTATATTAAATGCTCCCATCTTACAACGGTGCTTTTAGTACTTTATGCATTTGATATTAGAATATTTCATGAAGACAGATGTGATTATTCTTTAGGGATTGTTTAGCATTTATAGAAAGCACAGGCTAAAAATCTGTGATGAAATTGTATTAGTGTATTCAAGTTAAATGGCAACCAGGATACCATAGTGTGGCCTTTTAAATCATAGTTTTATTTGTAGAATCTGAATACACCTAGATGATGGAAAATGACCCATGACAGACAGGGAAGAACTTTATAGGAAGTCATTTTTACTGGACTATGTCCAGTTCTTTCCAGAGATGGACTACATATAAATTTCTGGGAAATCAAATCATCTTATAGTATTATGCTTCCTGCATTAAGCTAGATAGCATCCGTTTTTAGCATGAATTTGTCAAGTTAAGGTAATTTCAAAAGCAGTTTGTCAGCTTTCGAAATGCTTCATTTCCACTAATATTTTTACAAGATAGAGATAATGACCAAAGTGCTGCTGTGAAAAACAATCTATATATAGTATCTATCTGTAGCGGATTAAATGCAGAAACTTGATCTGGGTGTCTGTATGGTGAATTCTTCACCTGCTCTTCTTTCTGCATTAAGATAGAACTGTGATGCAGATGATGAAAGCTTTTGTAATAAGATGAATGTTACATATCTTGACTTTGATGTATTTCATGAGCGTCTTCATAAGCATCAGGGAGAGGTAATTTACTAATCTTATTTTGATGGATTTTTAAAAATTTGCTCTCTGCATATACAAGAAACCAATAAAATTAGATTATGCTATAGTAACATACTTGGTTTGGTGCGAATCCAAATACAGTGTTGATAACATTGTCTTCTTTTTTCTCAATGGACTTCGTTCTTGAATTGTATTTGAATTTTGACAGCACGTTGTCAGGCACTATATTAACTGAATCAACTGTTTAGCTTGATGTCAATTAGCTACCCACAGGGCTCATTTTGTGAAGTTTGGGGACATTAATAAAACCAAAGGAGAGCAAACTTAAAATGGTCATTAGGCCATAGCCCTAGTATTTATATACTTCCCAGAGCCTACTGTAAGGTTTTAATGGCTGTTATTTAAGCAAATGACTGAAGGGTGAAGTTGCGATTCAGACACATCTACTTGATAATCATGCTGTGGCTGTGATGTAGGCAGGCAGCTACAGCGCCTATTCTACCCCTAGCCTGCGAACTTTCACATGGCGTGGGTGTGGCCCTAAAAAGACAAAATAAATAAGTAACTAAATAAATGAACACAGAAATAAATGCATGCTATCTTAAAAAAGAATGGATTGAAAGTCCCCCATGCTGGACTGTCTCTGGCCCCTGATCATTACTGGCAGAACGTGGCTATTTCCCACAAAGGAAGGGTATTGCCCCATCCCAGGAGAGTTCTACTTCTGTATTGAATGAAAGGATTTGACTTGTAAGGAAACAGTTGTTGACTTGTAAAAAACAGATGTGTGTAGCGGCTTGTTAGAAGTTATAATGTACCCAGTGGCCCGGGTAACACTAATCATAACATCTAGGACAATATCTAGGACTCTGTAAATATTTGACGATCATAATGTTTAGCATTAATCTGAAGGGTTCACCAAGCAAACACAAACATGGTTACATCGTATGGTTCACACCTTCTCTCCTTCAGACCCATGTTCACGGGAGAAATCTATCTTCTGCTTGTGATGGGTAATGTGCTAATTAGAGGCAATGGAATGAGCCATACATCTCCATGCCTCTTCCAGATCTATGTAGCTTTTACTCAAAAAATTCTCCAGTTTTTAAAATCATGACATTATGTCACAGTATATTTTATTTTATTTTATTTTATTTTAATTTTATTTTATTTTATTTTATTTTATTTTATTTTATTTTATTTATTTTATTTTATTTTATTTTATTTTGTCTTTTTGCTTTTTCTAGGGCCACTTCCCATGGCATATGGAAGTTCCCACGCTAGGGGTCTGATCAGAGCTGTAGCCACTGGCCTACGCCAGAGCCACAGCAATGCAGGATCGGAACCGCGTCTTCAACCTACACCACAGCTCACGGCAACGCCGGATCCCTAACCCACTGAGCCAGGCCAGGGATTGAACCCGAAACCTCGTGGTTCCTAGTTGGATTCATTAACCACTGCACCACAAGAGGAACCCCAGTCACAGCATATTTTAAACAAATTTCTGCCTCTCCTTGTCATGCACCACTCTTTCCAAAATGGTGGGAGAGTTGGGAATGGGACTGTTTGTAATTCAAGTAGACCCCACTAGAGTGCACCAAATGATCCAAAAAACTAATTGAATGTGCTTGTAAAGTCTCAGATTGGCATCATCATTCTAATCATCAAGGTACAACCTCCCAGCTTTTAGGTGAACATGTGCTTTGAAAAATAGTGGCTTGGAAAATAATTAAGAACAAGACCATGAAATGTATGTTTACTGCATTCATAACTCTTATATACCATGTGAATTTTGGCTCCAGGGAGCCAAATTTGAAAATGACATTTTTAAAAGGTAATAATCATTTTAACCTGTGTCAATAATAAATAAGCACAGATGGCTTTCTTGGATGTGGCATACCACAGAAGCTTACACTAAGAATTTGACAGGAGTCTATTTCATATTCTGATAGAGTGACAAGAGGTCACATGTTTTGAAAACAAAGAGAAAACCGAACAAAGTGCCAGAAAACCTGGGTGTTAAAAGAGAAAGGGTGGAAGTCTAAAGCATCTGGAGGAACACAGCATCAGAACTTGGTCTCTGGATGTAGATGGTCTTCAAAGTGAAGATAAATACTCCCAGGGCCCCTGAGGGAAAAGGTAAGGAGAATGAGAAACCCAGCTGCAGGGCCACTACTGGAGTTGTGACTGACAGTTGGGGCCCAGGAGGAGCAAAGATCAGGAGGATGCTGGAGCCGTGTCATCATCCAGGCTCTTAGAAACCTGGAGTCACTCTGATTTTTACCAACAACAGCAAGTTGTTGTTGGGGAACATGTCAAGGCAGAACAGAGGAGACAGACATTTGACATTTGAACTGTTTTTTTCTTTTTCTTTTTTTACCCCAGCTCTTATAGGGGTTGAATCAGAGCTGCACCTGCCGGCCTATGCCACAACCACAGTAATGAAGGATACAAGCCATGTCTGTGACCTGGACCACAGCTCACAGCAACACCAGATCCTTGACCCACTGAGTGAGGCCAGGGATCAAAGCTGCATCCTTATGGATACTGCGTAGGGTTTTTAACCAGCTGAGCCACAACAGAAACTCTGACACTTGAACTTTTAATGCAAGACAAGGACTGGCTACTATAATGCCCAACCTAAGAGGCATTTATCCTCCTATGCCTCCATCAGATCACTGAGAGCCAGCTCTGGAGCCCAAGCCTAGGCCTGGAAGCTGCTTCTCAGGAAGAGGCAGAGTGTGGTCCAGATGAGAAAGGAAATGAAGTTGAACTGGGTCGAAGGGCTCTGCAGCCACTTAATCCTGAGGATTGTTTGAGAGAGCTGCCCTCGATTCCATAAAAATGCTTCTCCAATTACATGGATGCAACAGCTAAATGTACCAGATGCGAGAAAAGATAAGAATCTACAGAGACGCTCAAGGAAATTGGAAGGATGAACATCAAAATCATGGGCTAACTTCTGACTGCCAAAGGGGAAAGGGTGGTGGGGGGGAGGTAAATTAGATGGTTGGGATTAATAGGTATGGGTAATTATGTATAAAGTAGATAACCAACAAGGGGCTACTGTGTAACAGAGGGAACTATATTCAATATCTTGTAATAACCTACAACAGAAAAAAATATATATATATACAAAACTGAATCACTTTCCTGTACACCTGAAATTAATACAACATTGTAAATCAACTATACTTCAATAAAAAAATTTTAAAATATGGAAAAAAGCATAAGCCATTCAAGAGGATTCTGTGCCCAGACAGCCACCATAAACTCCCTGACAAGTTTTAGGTTAATTGCTATTTTAAAAAATTATCTTTTGGCATTCCCGTTGTGGCTCAGTGGGTTAAGAACCCAACTAGTCTCCACGAAGATGCAGGTTTCATCCCCGGCCTCTCTCAGTGGGTTGAGGATCCCTCATTTGCTGCAGGCTGTGTGGTAGGTCACAGATGTGGCTCAGATCTGGTGTTCCCATGCTGTGGCATAGGCCTTGGCTGAGGCTGCAATTCAACCCCTAGCCTGGGGACTTTAATATACTGCAAGTGAGGTCATAAAAAAAAAAGAAAAAAAAAGGTAAAAAATTATCTTTGAAGGCCAAAGCCAAAGAATCCATGTGTCCAGAAGTAATGACTGATCATCAAATACACTATTTCACTTTAAGGGGCTTCGGATCAACCATTTATATAAGAAATAAATAACCCAGTTTAACTCCTGTGAAGGCAGGGAAGTGATATAGCACAGCTGTTGAATGTAGTAAGACGACCAGATGCATTTGGGAAAACTGAAACCCAGACTATAATATGGGAAGAAAACATTTATGATCTGATAGTTGAAGGTGCTCTCTCTCTCTCTCGCTCTCTCTGGATGAGAAGAAAAAGAGAATTTATACAGGCATTTAAATGTCCTGGCAATGTTTAGGAAGTGCTAATAGAATTGACTGAGAGGAGTTCCCATTGTGGCCCAGCAGTAACAAATCTGACTGGTATCCATGAAGATATGGGTTCGATCCCTGGCCTCACTCATTGGGTTAACCATCCAGCATTGGCTATCTCCAAGGCAGAGCCTCCTTATCTCCTGCTCAGTATAAAATCCAATTTCCATCTATTTGTACACTTTGAACCTAACCCCAAATAGTAATCTTTTTGGTATTAAAATCTCATCCATCTTTTAGAGTTTCTCTCATAAACCACATCTTCCTTTAAAGTACCCTTAAATAGGTCTATTAACATTTATTTTAGCCACTTGGCAAATCAGCAACAACTCCCTTCTCTGAACGAGACCTAATTTGGGTTCTTCTAAATAAAACCATGAAACAGAAATATGAGGACTCTGAGAAACTTTGGGGCCAGTCAATTTTCCTACCACTCTTTTATTTATTCTCTACTAGGTACAATTTTATACAACATTTTGATATGATCCATACAGGTTTTTGTCCTATGTTGGTGAGACTCCTTTTTTTTTTTTTTTTTGGTCCCCAAATGACCAAGCAGATCTGAATCTCTATTTTAGGGAGTAAAGACCCAGAGTTAAGTGCTCATCTAGGTTATTGCCTCACAAAGAGAAGTGGTGATCTGACTATCTTTCTTGACACTTATGCGGCAAAAATAATAGGTGTTATGGGTTCCCATCGTGGCTCAGTAGTAATGATCCCAACTAGTATCCATGAGGGATTGGGTTCGATCCCTGGCCTCGCTCAGTGGGTTAAGGATATGGCATTGCCATGAGCTGTGGTGTAGGTCACAGACACAGCTCAGATCTGGCATTGCTGTGGCTGTGGCATAGGCTAGCAGCTATAGCTCTGATTTGACATCTAGACAGGGAACTTCCATAAGCCATAGGTAGGGCCCTAAAAGAAAAAAAAAAGAGAGAGAGAGAGAGAGATAGGTGTTGTGTCACATATTAACTCCTTGTCTTTAATTGAGAATGGTTCAATGGTTAGGCCTCCTCTTTCATAACTAAAAGTGATCAAAAAAAAAATAGCAAAGAGAAACAGTTTGTTCTACTGGCTATGGTTTTCAAAATTTATCTTCCCCACAAAGGCACCCACCAGTCCTTACTGCCATAAAGAACCATCACAATTGGCTAATTCCATTTATTTCCCAAGAGGAGGGAAAAAATCATCAGTTGTGTGGTGGACATGGCTTCAGGCCCCAGGCAGGAGAATGCAGTCGTGGATCTTCTGGAACCCAGTTCTAACACTCTTTTTTGGATTTCCACTTCACTTCTTGCATGGACTTTTGGGAAGAAGGAGAAGGGAATGTGGGAGAAGAAATGACTCCTCACATTTCCTAGAGATTCGGGGCCAGAATTGGAATTTTTAGAAGTAATTTCTTTGTGGAGTTCTCACACAGCAGCCCACAGACTAGAGAAGGGAGAAAACGCTTTTACAATTTGAGTCCAAGCCTCAGTGGGGGTAGGAATTTAGTTGATGGACTGTGCCATTTGAGCTTTCTAATTATTTATTGACCTCTAACTACATCTTATCTCCCCAAGTCTGTAAGTTTATGAAGGGGTAGAAATGTCTGCTTCTCTTTTTCCTCTTCCTCCTCCTCCATTTCTTCTCCTTCTTTTTTTCTTTTAAATCCCAGACAATGCTGGTTACATAATGTCTACTCAGTAAATATGTGCAAATTAAAAAAATTACAGGATTCTTTTTAGAACCTTGTGAAAAATTCTATACCTTGGTTTGTTACGTTCAACCTTGTTTGCCTACATTGATTACAAGCCTAATATTTCTGGGAAACCTTGACATGGGGAAATATGAGGAAAACCACTAAGATTTATGATGATAATGACCCAGGCACTATACTCTGTTTGTGTGATCCTTCATTAGGATGAGAAAAATCTTGTCCGACACTACCATCTGCCATCCAAAGAATTAGAAGATTAAAAAACCACACAAATCAAGTCAATAGATGACTCAGGAAAAGGATACACGTGTAAAAGGCAACACATTATATAATGAATAACAAAGTCTAAAACAATGGCAGGGCGGGCAGGGGAGGAGGAGGAGGGGGAGGTCTGCCTGTGATTATCCAGTTGCCATGTCAATGTGGAGCTACAGGACATGAAGATGTGGGGGGAAGATGACTAATTGAATTAACTCTTCTCTTCCCTCACCATTCCTGCAGAGATTCAGGAGAGTATTTCATTTCAGGAAGACTTCCTGCTGTGCTTCAATCATATGACTGCCTTTCACTTCTCTGTTACATCTGTGATAAATGGCGGTGGGACAAAGAGAAAGGATTGCCAACCTCTGATTTACTCACAAAAACGCAGTTACACACGAACAGAAGAATTGTTGATCCATGGTTACTCACATTTTCTCGGGGGATAACCCAGCTCTGAATAAGAAAAATGCTTCCAAAAAGAGCCGGAGACTGATATCATGTGATCAAAACGGAGCCATAACATCCTGGGGAGTATATAGCTACCCGGTATAGGTTCCAAGGTCTCATTAGGAGCCAGGCATCTACAAGTGCCTATGATTATCATTTCATCAATTCACACAGAAATTGCATTCCTTTGGAACAGGTATTACCCTCATTTCACAGATAAGGAAACTAAGGCACAGGTGGGTTAAGTAAATTGCCCAAGTTTACACAGTTGGAAAGTATCAGAACCAAGAGAACCCTGGCAATCTGATTTTAAATTTCATGACTTCATGAAGAAACTTCATTCTTATCATATGCTGTTGTACCACGGTGCATTTTAATGCATTTTAGGTCATGTAATTATTTTACAAATAGAATACTATAAATTAGTTGTATGATGAAAATATCAATAAAACTGAAAATTCCATAAAAGTGAGTGGTAACTATTACAATTACTTCGGTTTTAATAAGAGATGCCAACGCATAAATGAGCTATCACTGAGAGGGTGAAATAACGAGAAAATTAGATATCACTTTTGTCTTTCGGGTATCTCAGATGGTATAGAATTTCACAACTAATTTAAAAAACCTTAATATTGCTAAATTTTAAAATATCCATTTTAAAATTTAACTCGAAAATAAAAAGGAAAGAAAACGTTGAAAGCATTTATTTTCTACTCTTGCAGAAAATTCAAATACACAAATTTTATTTGGGACCTCAACTCAAGTTTTGAAAGGGTTGATGAGATTCACATCTGCAAAGTGCTTAAGAACACCTGGCACAGGTATTTTTAAAAGGCTTCCTTTTAAGTAAAACAAATACATCATAAATCAAATTCAATAACCTTTTCTCTGAATTTGGTGTCCCACAGAAGCAGACCCTGAGATGAGAATTAAAGAACAAATTGTTAGGAGGAGAAGGATGTGACCAGGAGCTTTTGGGGAAGAGAGACAGGAAGGAGGCAGCCAATCAAGGTCACCTTAGGAAGCCAGCTACCACCACATGTGAGGGGGTCTAACTTCCCTAGGGAAACCCTGAAAGCCAGAGTAAACCATGCATCCCAAAAGAGTTAAGGAGCTAGGACAGTGACACATCAACTCCCATCATTTCTTGCTTCCATCATGGAACGAGGGCTGCTCTGGGGAGGAGCAATGATTCTGCCATGTGCCAGGCTTGCCCTATGGGAAGCAGAACGGGCTCCAGGAGCAAGGGAAGGTCCTTGGTGCAGGCGCTGGTAGGTGAAGGCCTAGCCCGTGTGCAGGCACCAGCACTGGCTGTACCGAGTCCTCATCCTACTTGCGCTCTACAGGACATTGGTTGTCTCTAAATCTTTACATTCAAACAGCACTTCTCCCTGGAAATAACAAAGTGAAAGATCAAATCATCCTACAAATAAACCCCAACCTTATTGGTTGGTGTGAGGGTTCTACTTTTGCAAATACTCAGGGAGAGAATCTAGACTCCCTGTTACAAGCTGCTCTGGGGATCAAACACACAATGTTTTGCATGTAATAGTGGATTATGAGTTATGGGAAAGGAGATATATGCAAGAAGTGTACAATGATTGTTACTGTTGGACCTCGCGGTCATCCTTACCCTATCTAGTCACAAAACCAGAAAGTTCTGTGGGTCTCCAAATCCTTAATTTATGAGGCAAGGAGATTTGCAGTCCAGAGACAGAGCAAGTGGCTTATCCTTGGTCATAAACTGAGTTAATTGTTCAATGAGTCCAAAACAGACTCCACATGGTCAAGGAGATGGCAGGATTTGGAGGAAGAAATCTGTCCAAGTCACCCACTCTCCTCTAAGTTGTATGTGTTTCCATTCTCACCCACCTTCTAATTGTCTCATTCTTTCTTTCTTTCTTTCCACGTAAAATTCCCAAATTGGCCAAATGGCCAAATGACCAGATAGATGTGCTTTTGTTTTTTTATCTAGTGTTTTGTTTTGTTCTTTTCTAGTATTCATGCTTCATTGTGGCCAGAGGTTATGACCTGCATACCCTTTCTCGGAAAGATATGAGGTAATACAATAAACCCTCATGGGATTAGAAGATACAAAGTACATTTTGACCATTTATTTCTTCCTGCCCTTGTACCATGTTGCTGTTCATCTACCTCTCAGCCATGTACCCACGTAGTTAGAAATATGGACTTGTGTGTCTTCTAGTTTGCCTCAGCTCTTCCCATAGTAAAATGTTTCTTAGAATACCCTTGATGCTTTGTCCTGAAACTCCCTCATTCATTATCTGAACACTAATAATCAAAATTACTTAATTTTGAAAAATCAATTGTAAAGATTACCCAAGTTGGGAGGAAAAATATTCAAGAAAGAAATGCTTTCAACAACCACGGACAAACAAACAAAAAAAGTGATGAGAAGTGGGGAATCATGTCTCAAGCATGAAGTACGATTTTCACTCTCTTTTTGGATCCCTGCTAGGACTGCTTAGAAAATGAAAAAAAGAACCAATTATATCAATTATGTGATTTATATTTGCACTTTGAAATTTGCTCCTAGCCTGAAATCAGATCTCTATATACTCAGCCATAGGATGGAATCACATTACTCCTCTAGCTGATGACTCACAAGAAACACTGGATGAGTTTTAAATAGAAAAATAAGCATAGCACTCCTTTTCTGAATATTCTGAAAGGTAGGGAGATAACAAGGATGGAAGATGTCTTCCACAGTCACCACTCAGTAATCATCATCAAGTTCTGAAGAGAGCAGAAATACTGACACTTTTCTGTGATCTATGCAATGGGAAGTATGAAAAACTGCTCTTACACTTTAAGTGGATTAAGTGGATTTATTGGGAGGTTTTTTCCCCAGCTAAAGCTCCAGGGTCACACCTGTGAGTGAGTGTGTGTGTGTGTGTGTGTGTGTGTGTGTGTGTGTGTGTGTAAAAGAGCATAAACATAGGACTGGGAAAACAAAACTTGTAAATATTTATCCCTAGGCTTCTTATGCATTTCTCTTTTATATCTCTGGAGAGAAACATCATAAAGGTCTGAAGTATATAAACATACAGATTACAATTACAATGGAAAAACAAAATACAGAAAGTTATCAAAGTTGCAATTATAGCTTTGCACAATCCAAGCATTACATTGAATCATCCTTGGCAGAGCAGCATGCATTTCTGTAAAAAGAAAAAAAATGTTACTTCGAGGACAACATATGCACACTATTATGTTTTAATTATATCAAGAAGACTGGCAATCAGCCAACATTGATTGGATTTATGATTGACAACATCTAGCCAATTTAGGGTTTATTTATTTCTTTGTTTGGTTATTTAGTTGAAGCTATATCAATTGTTTATTTTATACTCTTGTTAATTTGATCTGATCCACATGTCTCTTAGTCTATGGTCTAGTAGATACTGGCTCTTGGGTGTGTACCTAAGACAGAGACTGCATTCTGTTTATACTTGGGCATGCTGTGAAATACTCTGCCATTCAAGTCAGACCAAAGGATGAATGCCAAATCCTGATTTCTTAGTGAATACTCAGGTTCTCCATTCACATCCTAAACTGGAGCTTGAACTCAAGGAATAGACAGGGAATCCAGATTTTTAAATATGAGTTAAAATTATGAAAAGGTAATAGCAACTTCATAGACATTCATAATTGCCAGGAACATCTGGGAATAGCGGCAAATTACCTTAACTATCTTTAATGATGATCCATTTAAACAAATTTTAATTAGTGACAGGGGCAAAAGAGCGAAGATATCAGATTGTTATTTCACTATGTAGAGCCTTTATAATCTGCAGATAGAAAATGTAGCATTTTCTTATCCTGTAAAAATATAATCCCCTGAATCCACAGAACATAACAGTCCTATAAAACTATCTGTGATGATGGATATGTTCTGTATTTTCCCTGTTCAATATAATACTGGTTACATGTGACAACTTGACATATAGCTTGTGCAATGAAGGATCTTAATTTTAAATTTTATTTAATTTTGTTTAATTTTAATTAATCTAAATTAAAAAGTCTACATGTGACTAGTGGCTACCATATTTTACAACACAGTTCTTGGGGTGGGGGAGACCATTTCTGATCCTTAAATAAAAATTACAGTAGAGAGTGGAAGGGATGAAATAAAATAAGAGATTCTGAATCACTGGATATGGAGAAAAATATTTGCAAAAGATGTATAAAACTAGTCACTTGTGATGAAACATGATGGGGGATAATGTGAGAAAAAGAATACATATATATGTATTCTTTAACTGGGTCACTCTGCTATACAGTAGAAATTGACAGAACACTGTAAATCAAGTATAATGGAAAAAAATAAAAATCATAAAAAAGATGCATTTGATATGTTATCCAAAATATATGAAAAACTCTTAAAACTCAACAATAAGAACACAAAAAAAGACTGAAAAAATGGGCCAAAACCTTAATGGATGCTTCACCAAAAAATACACAGATGTATGTATGAAAGTAAGCATATGAAAAGATACTGTACATCAATGTCATGAGGGGAATGCAAACCAAAACAATAATGAGATACCATCACACACCTGTTAGAATGGTCCAAACCCAAGACACTGATAACACCAACTGCTGGCGAGGATGCGGAGCAACAGGAACTTTCATTCATCACTGGTGAGATTGCAAGATGGCACAGTCACTTTGGGAGACAGCTGTTTCTTACAGAACTAAAAATACTCTTACCATATGACCCAGCAACTATGCTCCTTGGTATTTACCCAATGGAGTCGAAAACTTACGTCCACACAAAAATCTGCATGTTGATGTTTATAACAGCTTTGTTGATAATTGCCAGAACATGGAAGCAACCAAGATATGCCTTAGTAAGCAAAGGAATAAAATCCATGGGAAGAATCTGGAAACATATGGTTTTAAAGTCAGATCTAACTCTAAAGATTTGGAGAGTCTTTTAAAAATATATATATATTTTTTTCAATTGATGTCTGACTTCCCTGAGACTTTGAATCAGGTAAAAACTCCTGGAGACTCTCTCCTTGAGTTCTTAGGCCCTGGTGTCCAGCTTCTCTTCCTACTTTTCTATTTCTTCTTGGTCTTCATTTTGGGTTCCTTGGTTCCTCTTTACTTCCCTGGCTCCTATTTGGGATTTTGTCCCTTGAGCCTTTAAGACTCTTCTCTTGATATCTGCTTGCTCCTCCCAATCTCAGTTCACTTTTCACTCCCATGACTAGATTTTTGACTCTCAAACCAGCATCTTGAGCCTCTAACTGCATATTGGGCTACTTCGTTCTAGCTACCAGCTCCCCAGAACCCTTCTGCCTGAATGCTCCGTACAAACCCAACATCAGAGGATTGGCTCAATAACCTCCTAATACCTTCAGGTCTCTCATTTTATATTCATATTGATCTTTATTTTTTTTAAATGGCTATACTCATAGCATACAGAAGTTTCCAGGCCAGAGATTGAATCCGAGCCACAGTTGTGACCTACACTGCAGCTGCAGCATGCTGGATCCTTTAACACACTGTGCCTGGCGGGGTTAGAACCTACACTTCCTCAGGGATCTGATCCACTGCAGTTGGATTCTTAACCCATTGCACCATGGTGAGAACTCCAGATTGATCTTATCACTGCCTTTTTTCACATCTTATCTTCTGGGGGCGGTAATCCTATTTTTCTCCTTTCGAGACTGGAGTTGAAAACATTATCCTTTCATTCATCCCTTAAAAGCAATTCATCAACAAACCAGTTCACAAAACCAAGTCTTCCTCAGTCAATGTCCCTCACATTCATCCTGCCTGCTCATTCTGCAGGGCAAGTTGGAGGTGTGGGGTTCTAAGAGTGATAGCAGACTAGGCCTAGGAATGGGAGGGGGTTGGCTGAGATTAGAGCACAGGACCCTTGGGGTTAATATTCCACGAATTGGTGAGAGGTCAAAGCAGCAAGTCCACAGGAGGGGACTGAGAACAACAGTGAAAAATATGTGTAAGGTTTGGTAGTGTGGAACCTGCAAAATGGAGTAAGCAGGTGTGAGAGGCAAGGTCCATAAAGGATCTAGAAGCATGGAAGCAGGGCAAAGGAACTTTTATGAGCCTCTGTTGATGGCTTTGTGGGCAGGAAGGGCTGCTAAGATTATAGAGTTTGCTAGGCTGGCTTTTTTCTTTCCCCAATTCATCACCCTAGTCTAAGCCCTACATACCCATATTGCTACTTAATTACTGTATTACTTCTTTGTTCTAATTATGTTACTTTGGGCAAGTTAAGAGAACTCTTGGTACCTCAGATCTTCATCTATGAAAGTGTTCATACCTATCTCACAGTCATTTTTTTTTTCTTGTTTGGCTGCACCCAAGGCATGTGGAGGCTCCTGGACAAGGGATCGAATCTGAGCCACAGCTGCAAACTATGCTACAGCCGTGGCAATGCCTGATCCTTTAGCCCACTATTCAGGGCCAGGGATCAAACCTGTATCACCACAGAGATGATGCCAGATCGTTAGCTCACTGCACCACAACAGGAATGCCCTCTCACAGAGTCATTTGAGGGTTAAATGTGTTACTACATGGAGGGCACTAAGAAGAGAGTATGGCACATAATAAATAGTCATATTGAATTTATTATGTATAGCCTACTGAATTTATTACGTATAGCATAATAAATGCTATATAAGCATTTGCTATTGTTATTATAGTGTTATATTATTATTTCTGTAACCTTTTTAAAATGGTTCATCTATCCCCAGATTATATCCCTTTCATTCCATTCTGCATTTAATTTTGCAATCATTTTCTTCATGGCACTTCTCTAGCCTTCAGTGGTTCCCCAATCACCTGATGATCAGAAAGACTCCTCTATCTGACTATCATGACCTTCAGTAATCAAGTCCCACCCACTCAACTTGACTTCGCTTCACTTCCCAGTGCTTCACTTCTCCTTTCAGAGACCTACTTACTCCCTCCTGAGGAAGTCAAGACCTTTCAAACCACCTTACCTTTTGTTTAGGTTGCTTGTCTTCCCTGGGAAGGTCCCCTTTCTTACCTTCTACTTGTCTCAATTCTACTACTTTTGGGTCCCAGCTCAAGTTCTACCTTTTCTACTATAGCAGTAGTAGTGTCTATCGTGCTTTCCCAATGTGATGTCTAATAACATCAAGCAGAATACCTGGCACATAGGAACTATTTGATAAATATTTCTGTTTTAATTGTCCTTTCTCTAGTATTCAAAATCACAAATATTAGAACTATTTATTGCTTTATTGATAGTGTATGAATATTATATTGTAACAATTTAGAAGCCTTTGGTTACATGTCGCATGTCATAGAAGACCACTTTAATGGAAGGTTAAACTGTAAGTATATTTACTGTTGGCTTCAGAATTTTCATTTACATCCCATAAATGTATTTCTACCCTCTGGTTTCACCATTCTCAGCCTGTCATATTTTAAACTGTGTGCATTTTTACTCATCATCACAATATGCCTGCTGTAGCTCCAGTCATTACATCTTTACTTCAGTGTCCCAGGATTGAAGAAAGTAGCAATGGCAAGTGTGTCAACCCCAGTTGGAGAGGCTAGCAAAAGGCTTGTCTAGGAAGGAGGAAAGGGGAAAAAAAGAAGAAAAGGATGCTATGATTGGCTTGGATAATTTATCATTTGGGGCAGGGCACATTGGTACCCAAACAAGAATGAAGTCCTACTGGGAAAAAGAAAGGAATGACTCTGGAGTAGGCCTCTTGGTTATTGTCTGTCCCTCTCTTGCATTTTCATTACTGATTATAGCTTTTTTGAAGTGTGAAATAATACCTTTATTTTCCAGAGTGTACAGTACAGCTTTGAAAATGTAGCAGCTGGACAGTAAGTCACTGAATATTGAATCCTTAACTGCAGTTCAGGCAATTCCCTTTGCCCTTGCTTTATGTCCTTTTCTTTTAGGTCCATTTCAGATCCCACATAGCTACCTATCTTGTAATTAAGAGGGATTCAACATGCACACCGTAAGCTAACAAATACATACATTTAATATACCTTATGTGGATTCCTGCAGAAGCCTTGAAACCAAAACTCACAATTTTGAGAAGTTGTTGTCATTGTGACTCATTGCTTGATGTAAATATATGTACTTAGCTGAACTGGAAGTCCTTTAATTATCTTTTCAGGAAGTCTTACAGAGGAGTTCCCGTATGGCACAGCAAGTTAAGGATCTGACATTGTCACTGCAGCAGCCCTGGTCGCTGCTGTAGTGCAGGTTCAATCCCTGGCCTGGGAACTTTCACGTGCCATAGGCATGGCCAAAAACAAGGAAGCATCAGGAGTTAATCTCAAACAATGATTCCCTCGCTGACACATGATAGTTTTTATCTGAACACAAAGTAATTAACATCTCCATCAAGTAAAACTTCTGATTGCATCATGTGGTCTCAGCAACTCTCAGGCCACTCACCCATCTGGCTGCATCGATTTAGCCATTTGCCAGAGAGCCTGTACGTTTGTGTGTAGTGAGGGGGGTGCAGAGGAATGTTGGGTGTTTGGAGTGACACGTTACCACATGTGCATAGACAGGGTTGTAATGTGTCCCCAGTCCTTACATGCCTCTGCTCAAATAAGAAAGGGACAGCTGCTCTTGGTCTCACCACTCTTAGAGTTAAATCCTGAAGTATTCCCCGCTCAGTGCTTCTGGAGAGTTTCACAGCATTGGAGAGATAAAGGTTTTACAATTAACTGGATGAAAAGCTGTAGCCTGGCAATTGAAAATTCTACAGGTCAAGGAAATAATGGCAGTTCTAGAGAAAAGCCATGCTGAGTTTTTGAGCCATTAGATAAAATGATACATAGAAAAAGAAAAGTGATTGCTACACAGATTCTAGTCTATTTATGTCTTTCCAAATTATGCATAGGCAGATTAATTTGTACATGTTGCCTAAACATTGGAGTAGAAAGTGAAAAATTCCAAATATCTCAAGATGATTTGGTTAAATGACACTCTACACCCATATATTTTGGATTCAAAGTCTCACCTTTCTTTCATCTGCCTTGAGACACATAAATGCAATAAACGAATCTGCACAGGGATATGGAGAACTGGCCCAATTTACACAAGCATAGGTACCAATGCTGAGAAATATTCAACACAGCAGTTTGGATTGTCTGAAGTTGCTGGTCCTAGGCTATCCTAAGAAGTTATTGTACATATAGATGACATAGAAGACCTGTTACCGTAACTCATGAATGGCCATTCTGTAGA
This sequence comes from Phacochoerus africanus, assembly GCF_016906955.1. Taxonomy (NCBI): domain Eukaryota; kingdom Metazoa; phylum Chordata; class Mammalia; order Artiodactyla; family Suidae; genus Phacochoerus; species Phacochoerus africanus. The sequence goes on along the minus strand of NC_062545.1, from coordinate 82,433,463 downwards.
TATGTTGAGACAAAGTAAAAGAAATAAAATAGTCTATGGATATTCCACACAAGCTAAACATAGCACTTGCAGCGAGTATTATCACCTAATGGCCAATGAGAGTTATAAGTTTCTTTCATTATTTAAATATGCCTTTTTGTTTAGTTTTGTTTTCCACAAAGAGAGAATGCCAACCCACCTTCAATAAGCACTTGAAACTTTCTCCTCATAGAGGTCATGATGACCTTGCCTTGATATTAACAATTATAGCTCCTAGGCTCAGGTGGGAGGTGTGGGTGACTGGAAGGGACAGATAGATAATAGACACCCTACAGTGGCTGTGATTGCTTTTTGCTACTGTTGGCTCTGACATCCATTTGGTGCATGCTGATGTTCCAACCAAGAGTGACAGAGGGCCCTAGAATAGTCAGCATAGTGGTTAAACTGTTTGGATTGAAACCTACCTCTACTGGGCTGACATCTTGGGCAAATTGCTTAACGTTAAGTTTGAGTGTCTTTTTTGCATGGGTGTGCGAATTGGGGATAAAAATAGTAAATGTGGAAGTTCCCGCTCTGGCACAGTGGGTTAAGAATCTGACTGCAAGCAGCTCTGGTAGCTGCAGAGGCATGGGCTCCATCCCAGGCCCAGCACAGTAGGTTAAAGCATCCCACATTGCTCCACCTGCAGTGTAGATCACAGCTGAGGCTCAGATTCAATCCCTTGCCCACGAACATCCATATGCCTCAGCTGTGGCAATAAAAAAAAAAAAAAGTAACTGTCTCATAGGATTATGGACAGATTGAATGAAATAATCACATAAATGGTTAGCCCCTGATAAGCCCCATACCTGTTAACTACTATCATTATTACTTCAATTACACTGGTGATAAAAGAGAGAGGTATAGCAAGGTGGCCTTTTAAAAGTTATTCCAGACATCATTCATTCATTCCTCTCTTCATTCAAAAGAAGTGCCTCGGTTGTCATAGTGAGTGTCCACTATATCGGGGTAAACATCATGGCATTGGGCACAGATCCTGGTAAAATCTCGAGTAGGAGAAATTTGCTTCTCAACTCTCTCACTGCCTTGTCAGCTGCCCTCCACTGTTTTTCCCACCTTCCCTGGTGGTTCAGAGCCACTCACTGAAGTTCACCTGAATAGACCAAACTCTTACCTCAGTCATCCCCCACCAAGCCTGCTGTGCACAGTCCCATTTTCTCAGATGTTTTCTTTGATGACTGACTGAATTCATGCTAAGACGTTAAATTTTCTGGCCTGGTGGTACCTTGTGTTACCTCTTCCAGATGATAAACCAGCTGTTCAATGGTAGAGACACGATGCCTCATACAACAGAAAGCTTCTCATACGGAATTTCAAGGCTCAGAGTGGGCTGGTGGGATAAAGACCTTGGGGCAGATAAGATGTTCGGCACCACTCAGGTCAGTTCAAACGGGGGAATTTCATCCACATACAGGGATGGCTTGGTGAGAGATAATGAGGACTGATCCTGATCTAATGGAGTATATAGTATAGTTGGAGAGATAAGAAGCTATAATTAGAGAATAGATTAAATCCCAGTGCACATTGGAAGCAGTCTTAAGATCCATTGACAGATGAATGGATTAAGAAGATGTGGTAGGTATTACATTGGAATACTACTCAGCCATAAAAATAATGAAGTAATGACATTTGCAGCAACATGGATGCAACTAGAGATTCTCATACTAAGTGAAGTAAGTCAGAAAGAGGACAAATACCATATGATATCACTTATATATGGAATCTTATATATGGTACAAATGAAACTATCTACCAAATAGAAACAGACTCATAGACTTAGAGAACAGACTTGTGGTTGCCAAGGGGGAGAGGGAGGGAGTGGGAGGGATTGGGAATTTGAGGTTAGTAGATGCAAACTATTAGATTTAGAGTGGATAAACAGCAGGGTCCTACTACACAGCACAGGAAACTATATCCAGTCTCCTGGGATAGAAGATGATGGAAAACAATATTTTAAAAAAGTATATATATATGTACGTGTGTGTATATTTATATATATATATATAGAGAGAGAGAGAGAGAGAGAGTCACTTTTCTGTTCAGAAGAAATTGGCATGGCATTGTAAATCAGCTATATTTTAATAAATTTTCTAAAAAACCCAATTCACAATATTGCTAGATAATAACTGTCAAATAATATGGTTCTGAGAATACATATAAATGCCAGAAGTTATTTAGTAATAATAATTAATGTTGACGGAGTACTAACTATTTGATTACTTTTTTTTGGTCTTTTTAGGCCCTCGCCTGTGGCATATGGAGGTTCCCAGGCTAGGGGCTGAATCAGAGCTGTAGCTGCCAGCCTCACCACAGCTACAGCAACTCCAGATCTGAGCCATGCCTGTGACCTACACCACAGCTCACAGCAGCACTGCATCATTAACCCACTAAGTTATTGAGGCCAGGGATTGAACCTGTGTCCTCATGAATGCTAGTCAGGTTCTTTACAACTGAGCCATGATGGGAACTCCCCGATAACAAATTTTGACGTAGTAAAATGCATGTCACATAAACTATGCTATTAGTAACATATTGATGTTCACAGTGTTGTGCAATCATTACCGTTGTCTAGTTCCAGAACATTTCATCACCGCAAAAGGAAACACCATACCCAGTCCACTCACCTTTTGCCCCTCCCATAACTACTAATGTGCTTTCTCTCTCTAAGGATTTGCCTATTCTGGATATTTAATTTAAATTTATTTTTATAACATGTAATCATTTGGATCTAGCTTATTTGCATAATATTTTCAAGATTTCATCCATGTTGTAGAGTGTACTAGCACTTCATTCCTTTACATGGCTGAATAATATTCCACTTTATGGATATATCACATTTATTTATCCATTCCTCAGGTTATGGGCATTAGGATTATTTTTATGTTTTGACTATTGGGAATAGTGCTGCTCTGAATATTCGTGTTCAAGTTTTTTGGGGGGTCAGCTGTTTTCAATTCTTTTGAGTATATACTCTGGTGTAGAATTACTGGGTCATATGGTCGGGCTATGTTTATAACTTATTGAGTAAATGCCAGACTGCTGTTCACAGTTTCCATTTTCCATTACCACCAGCAATATATTGTAATATATTGAAGTGTTCTCTGCTTCATCACCAAAATTTGCCGTTTTTCATTTTTTTTTTTTTTGATTCTAACTTTGCTAGCTGATGTGAAGTGATGTCTTGCTGTGGTTTTTGATTTGCATCTCCCTTATGACTAATGATATTGAGGATATTTTCATGAATTTCTTGTCTATTGTCTTTGTGATAGCATTTTAAACACCTTATCTCAGTTAACTCTTACCCTAGACCTGACAGGTTCCTAACAGATAGGTAAAGTAAGGCTTTTGTAGTTGACTAAATAAATTATCCAAAGTCATGGCAGAATCAGGTTCGAACTGATTTTGACACTCGATCCAGGAAAATGATGGACTTGGGAAATTGAAGAGTATCTGGACCTCTCAGGTCAAGAGAAACTTCCAAGGTCAGTGCAGTTAACAATCAGGTCATGTGGAGGCAGGTAGTTTCCAGAGGGTGACTGCACAGAGCGGTCACTGAGCCAGTGCCTACACGTGAGGCCTCAGGCAATTGGCATTCACAATGGAAGCATTGGGGAGCCTCTGCTGGTCATCGGAAACTTTTATTTCCATTTTGTTTCTCATTACTAAAAAAAGAAGTAGCCTATCTTAATAGAACTGAGATCTAATTGCTGTCACAAAATGCCATTTTATTTGATAAACTAGAACACTGCAGTCAGAAGGTACAAGATGACAAAGTTACACTTACATAACACAATAGGAACAAAATCCAAACTGTATTTCAAATAGCTTCTGATCACTCAAGATATTCAAAGAGCTTTGGAAGAGGCTGGGTGAGTAAGGAACACATGCCTTGGAATCTGTATTCTTTTAACCTTCAGACTGACTGACTCAACAGTCTGAGAGAAGCATAAGCTCACGTCACACGGACCACGGATGTGGATGTGCCATGGGCTTGCCATGGGATAGTGGCCACTGGTTAGACTTTATATACGCCTTGGCTTGATATTCTGCCTCCTCTTTAGATTATTCTGGAACTGGGAAGAACTCTCCATGGGAAAAAAATGCCTAAAGTACACGGAGATTGAGCCAAGTAAGGGAGAATTTTAAGTTACAGTCTATTTCATCCCAAATATGGAATAATCTTTCACTGCCCATGGGAGGGTCTTAGAGTAAAACGCGGCATGACATTGTAAAGCAGAAGCAAAGGGAGTCAAAGACACACCGGGACTAGTTCGCGAAATCCAAGTTTGAATGTCGGTACCTTGAAAGTGTTTTGACAAATCACAAGAATGGGACAAAGCTTGCTGCCCATGCTTGGTGGGAGCACTATATTTTTCCCAGGTACTTGTGTGGGATAACACTCACCCGTCACACACCACTTGCCCCACGCAGAGTGTTTCCCTTAGCACATAGATCTTCAGCCAACACCTGAGCTTTCTGTTTACTTTAAAGGAAGTGCAAAGTAAAATGTTTACCAAATCTGGACTAGACTGCCCAGTCTCCAGAGAGTTTGGTTGTGCTTTCTACTGTTTCCTTAAAAGTATTTCAATATGGACTAGAGCAACTCTGACTGAAACTAGTGAGATTCACTTGAATACTTTTTTTTCTTCTGATCTGGACCTGCCCAGGAAAGATGAGGAAATTGGCAGGAATTTTCTTATCAAGGGTGGTGTCTGTGTAACATCACCCACATACAGTGTACAGAGTTATGTTTTTAAGAAATAATTTTAAAGCCTAGTCATTTAAAAAAATACTTTTCCAAGAATCTTCCCTCCTCATATTTAAAAAAAAAAAAAAAACCCTCAGCAAAAGTAACGTTTACGTAAAAATGAGGCATTAGTGGAACAACTGGGAAGCATTTGCTGGTGCCAGGCTGATATCTGTAGCATTTGCTTCCTGGAGAGCATGGTGAGATAAAGTGAGCTCTTTTATCCTCTGCATCTAAAATAGAGATGCCTTAAATTCTGTTGCAGGGCAGAGCTCAGAGTTGGAAATGGACTATGAAATCACAGATCCTCTGTAAAAGGGTTTTTAATACATACAACTAGCCGTACTTAGCGAATACAACCAAGCCGAATCTATCTGAATTCTCTAGATGTTGTAAAAACACTTACGGACCTTTCAAAGCAGTTATATGTTTATTTGAAGTATGTGATTCTAAATGCAAAAGACCAACATAGTCTACATTAAAAGCTTATGGAAAATTATAAGTAGGTGTTACCAGCTTTTAAAATTTCTCCTGTCTCAAAACACATTTCACTGAATAGTATGCCATGTAAACATAGTCAATGGGGTAACTGTTTAATGCTAGTCAGAAAGAACTAGTTTTTCCCCACTTACTTCTGGCATTATTTTAGTTTAAATTTACTATTTTTCTTGATTATAAGTGGAGAGTAAGAACATTGCTGAAAAATGGAAAGTGGTAAAAATTATAAAGAAATAAAAATCACCTGTAATTGCAACCCCAGCTCTACCAAATTTTAATGTTTTGGGCTATTTTTGCCTGTGATTGTATGAACAGATGTGCATAGGTAGACATTTGTTTACTTACAAAATACAATTCACACCTTAAGTAATTTTAGTCCCTGATTTCACTGAATTATACAAGATTTTGACATGTCATTAAATGTTCTTTGAGCCCAAGATTTTAAACAGCTGCATAATACCCTTTAACAATCTCATTATTATTAAATGTGTTTTTACTTTTTTCTTTTTATTAATGATATAGTAATATTGTATACATAAATTTCAAAAAAATGTATCTGATTATTTCCTTTGGATAGGTGCTAGAATTGGAATTTGTGAGTAAAATATAAAAGTAAAAACTTTCTTAAAGTTCGAATACATTTGGCCTGAATTACTTTGAATTAATGTGCCAATGTAAATTATATAAAATCCCAACACCAGTGGAAAAGAATGGGGCTAGCCATCTCACCATATTCTCATCCAGACCACTTATTAGTGCTTAAAAAAATAGTTTCCAGTTTGATGTGCCAAAAATAGCACCTAGCTGTTGCTTTTATTTGCTTTTCTTTAAAACTAAAATATACATTTAAAAGTTTTGGTAAGCTGCAATTTGTATGTTTTCTTTTAAAAGTCGTTCATTTTCTTTGCCCGTTTTCCTTTTTCTATTAATTTCTTCTTTTTTTGTTTTTAAATAAAAAGCAGATGCTTGTTATAAAAAATATAAACACAATAAAATTATGAATAAAACTATGAAAATTGCCTTCTACCTATCTCTCTCCAACATGGTTTGTATATTTCTTACAGAAATTTGCTTTTACAAAATAAACATCTACAGGGTGTTTTTGCTTTATTTTGTTTTTGTATTTACTTTTGCTTTTTTGGCCATGGTGTAAGGCAGCTTGATATAGGATCTCAATTTCTAGATCAGGAATTAAACCTGGGCTGCAGCAGTGAAAGTGCCAAATCCTAGCTACTAGACCTCCAGGGAACTCCCTATAGGGTGTTTTGTAAAAACATAAATTAGATCATTTGCTTTTTCACTCAAAAGTATATTATAGAGACATTTGTCAGAATTAATAGATATTCCTCACTCTTTGGACAAAAACTATAGTATTCTGAAGTTTGGGTACTGTATTGTATAGTTTATTTTATCATTTCTTTATTTCTGTACATGCTCATGCATATATTTTCAGGCTTATTGTGAATGAGAGGTTCTGGCCTTTTCTATGCATCTTCCCTCTCACTGAATGCAAAATAAGGATTTAATTTTCCATTATGCTTTTTTCTCAGGAAAGAGGTTTCTGTCCTACAGCTGAGAACACAGTTCTCATCAACTAGACAGAAGAGCCAAGGGCAAAAGAAGGGTGCTCTGATAGGCCCTTTTTCATGCTCAGAAATACCAGCACAGGATTCTAGAAAAAGCTGCAGAAAATACCTGACAGCCTTCTCCCATCCTTATTCTGGAATCAGAGAACATGAGGACAGCTCCTCATGGCTCTAGCGGCACGGGGAAGGGTGAATCACCATCCTGCAGCCTGTCCTCTGTTGAACTGGTGGCTTTAATGCTTGTAGCTGTTGAGCACATTGCCACTGGCCAAACCTAGAGGCCAGGCTGGCCCTGTTTCTAGTACAGAGAACACCAGCCCCCAAAGCTGGTGCAGCTGGTAGGCTCTTGGTTTCTACCTCCAGGAAATACCTCAAGAGGCTAGAGGAAGGAGAAGCAGACAGGCTCAGCCCCATTTCATCTCCTGCCTCTGAGCATCCTGTTCGGACTGCCAGCAGTACTGACACAGCACCTGTTTCAGGTGACAATGATGGAGGATGCTGTCATACAGACCCATTGTTTACAATCTCTTACCCCGAGAGATCCTGGGACGGGATCATAAAAAATCCATTCATTCATTCATCTGTCTATTCACTTATCAATCGTACATTTATCATGTGTCTCCGTAATATCAGTTTCTGGCATCTTGTTGGGAGGCAGGGCACAATGATGAAAAAAAAACGTGATCTGTTCCTTCATGGGAACATAGATGTGAGCCAGTTATTATAATAACACATGCTTAGTGCTAGGCCAAAAGGGTGTCTAGGGTGGGACTGGCACAAAGGAGGAGGCGAGTTATTCCTGTCTGGGCGGTGAGGAGAATAGGGAAGGCTTCATAGAGCAGGTGCTATTGGAGCCAAGTCTGTTGGTCTTTCAAACAATGACTTCCTGTGCATCCCTGGAGCTTTGTCTGACTCCAGAGCCAGGTACTAGCCGTCATCAGCTAATGTCCAATAGTGAAGCATGGCACCTTAGTATCCAGGACTACAGGTAAGCCTCCAGTCTATGCAGAAGGCTTCTTAACCAAGAGACAACAAGTCAAGCCTAGGAACATATTTTGATGACTTAGGGTTGAAGATCCAGCCATGATTGAAAGGTCATGGATTGAACCCATAGTGGAGATTCAATTGGACTTTTCCTTGTTTACATTTTCTATAAGCAGACCCTGAGATAAAGCTAAATCTTCAGCAAAGGGAGGAAAGAAAACAGATTTCTTAGATATTACTTGTGACATCGTTATCTCCAGTTCTCTCAGGTCTGGGGTAGAAAAGGGGATATCAGTATCTACACCTAGCTATGGATTCAAAAGGCCTAGGTACCACTGTCAAGGCTGATGGTAAAGAGAGGGCCAGGAATGTGGTTTAGGACAAGGACCGGGTCAAGGTGAGGAATTTCTCCAAGGTAGTACTCTATTTCGTTTTATGAGGAAACTATTGTTAAGAATTTAAAGAAGCTGTATCCTAATAAAATTCATTCTAGGTTTAAAATTAAACTTCAATCTGTTAACAAATTCAATTTAAATTAAATCTAATATTCTGGAGTGGATAGGCCATGGAGAGCAGAGTCTGGAGCCTATTATTTCTTGCAGAGAGCACTCCCACACACAACACATTTGTTTGGGGACATAAACCTGCCATTGTTAGGTAAGTTTTGGAAGCAGAGGGACATTCCTGAGAGGCCTGGGGCCCCTAGGTTTTGCACTCAGATCTTCAACAGTGATTCTTCCACTGTGGTTAGAGATGTTAAAGGGGGGAGGGGCTGAAGATGAAGGTGGAAAAGTGGCCTGGAACCAGGATGGAAAGGGCCTTGGGAGTTGCAGTTTCCTATTGCTGCTGTAACACATTGCCACACACTTAGTGGCTCAAAACAACACATTTATTCTCTTACAATTCTGAATGCCAGAAGTCCCAAGTAAGTCTTATGAGGCTAAAATCAAGGTCTTAGGGCTGGTTCCTTCTCGAGGCTCCAGGGGAGAATCCATTCATTGCCTCTTCCAGCTTTAAGAGATTCCTGCCTTTCTTGGCTTGTAGCCCCTTGTTCTTATCACTTCAACCTCTTGCCTCCATCACCATTTCTCCTATTGGTATCCTCTGCCTTCCTCTTATAAAAATGCTTGTGACCACCTCAGGCCCATCCAAATAATCCATGATAATCTCCCATCTCAAGATCCTTAATCACATCTGCAAATATTTTACCAAAACATATTCACAGGTTCTGGGGATTAGGAGTGGACACGTTTACAGGGTGGGACGACGCATTATTTTTCCCACCACAGGTATCATGTGGTTGAGTGTAAGCATATCCATGAGACTATGGATAACTATTGTATGTTTCTACACTGTGGAATGACTTGGTCAGATTTTTGTGTTAGAAGATAACAATGCCTATAGGGTAGATGCAAAGACTCTGGGCAGGTCCAGGTGGGAGATGATAGGACTCGAACTGGGCAGCAGACAAGGTGGATGGAGAAAAGGGGTTTTGAAATAGCTGTAGTAGAATGCAAATATTGAGTCACTCTGAACATGCAAATTTGACTGCATGGTTCTTTTTCAACTTTTTCTTTGCTGAATTAGAGTAATGGAATAGAATTATTTCTTACCCCCTGGAGGGTTCAAAGACTGAGCCTGGGAGAAAGGGATTTGACTAGTTTGGCCACTTTTGATTTAGGCTCTGGATTTTAAAAGTCTTTGAAGTCTGCTGTAAGGGGACATGGAGCATGGAGAGAGACAGAGGATTTGGAGATGAGGGACCGAAGAAGAGCAAGAGCTGAGCAATACCAGCTGGGCCCCCAGAAACCTGGGAATTAAATGGGGGTAAGTGACCCAAGAAGGGAGAAGCCCAGTGTTGTGAGAATGAGCCTGAGGAGGGATCCTCTTCTATGATGGCCCAGTGATCACTAAGCAAGAACCTCTTGTCAAATGAGGCAGAAGCACTCCTTAGCACACTGAGTCATTTCATTTTCTTCCTGGGCCCACGAGGAGTCTGCAGTCTCTAGGCTACAGCAGCCAAGCAGGACCAGTGATGGGTTCTGGTCAATGGGATTGGATGGAAGTAGTGAGTACCACTTCCAGGCTTGGAATATAAGACTCCATCTGTGCTTGATTCTTCTTTCTCTTTTACTGCACCTTGTGAATCTACAGGATAGAAAGAACTTGGAGGGCACCCATCTGGAAAGCTGCATGGTGAGGAGTATGTGAATTGGACTTTGCAAAAGTAAGAAATAAACTTTTATGATATTAAACCACTGAAACCTGGGTAAACAGTTAATGCAGCAATACCGTGACCAAAACATCCATTGATTTGCTTTCAGTGTCCAGGAGAACAACACTTTAGTGGCATAGGCACCTGGCCCAGTGTGTGTACAGTAGGCAGAACATATTAGACTTTTATGGGTTCCTTCCAATTGTCCTCTGGTTACACCTCACTCAAACCTAGGCTACCTGTGAACCCAAGACGTGTTAGATCCTGGACCCCTAGTAAGAGAGTGGGGTGGTGGAGAGATCTAGCCTGCACTAAGCAGACTGAACTGTACATGAAAGTTCCATCTTACCCAAGGGGCCTCTGAGATGGGGCTACAGTTACTGACACCTTGGATATACCATACTATCATTTTTCTAAAATTGAAAATTAGAGCAAATTGGAGTTCCCACTCTGGCACAGTGGGTTAAGAATCTGACTTCAGTGGCCCAGGTTACTGTGGAGATGCAGGCTTGATCCCTGGCCCAGCATAGTGGGTTAAAGTATCCAGGGTTGCTGAAGCTGTGGCTTGGATGCCACCCCTGGCCTGGGAACTTTCATATGCCACGGGTGCAGCCATTAAAAAAAATTTTTTTAGAGAGACTAGAACCTATGTAAATGCTGCTCATTGTGTTCATGGATATAATCCCTGAAGCTGGCTTTGTTTTGCCTCCTCAGCATTTCCTCTGTCCTAGCCTGGTTTCCCCCAGAGCAGAGCCTGAAATACAGGCTTATGTGCAAGCTGTTTATTTAGCAAGTGTTCTTGGGGAGCCAGAGTAAGGAAACAGAACATATAAAACAGGGGAGAAGGAAAAATTATTTCAAGGATATTTGACCAATTTAGTCATCATGGTGTGTCTGCTGGGGAGTGTGTAGACAGTTTCAGAACTGTCTACTGAACAATTTGACCAGGAGAAATATTTATCCATCATCCACTAGTTGAGGCACCCTCCTGACTTCAGGGCTGTGCCTAAGAGCATGCTGAGCAGTGTCCTGTGGTCCTGGAACAGCAGTCCCAGGCCAGCAGTTCAGAGCATGCAGAAGGTAAGGCACCATCAGCATGAAGCCATTGGAACCCTCACAGCAGTCTGTCAATGCCACGGCCACCAACAGCATCAAGGCTCAGAGGATGTGAGGCAGGGCCCAATAGGTGTCTGATACACAGCCCCCTTCCTGCTGCCACCCTGATTTCTTGTGGGGAATCTTGGGGACAGAGGAGCAGGAATTCCTGGCTCTTATCTACCATTTCCCAGAAGCTAAAAGCCAAGGGTACAGATCTGTCCAGTGCCTGACCTAAGCTCACCTCATGGGTGAGTGGACGACTCTGAGAAGCAGGCTGCACATGCCCTGGGAGGTCCTGGCAGGATCAAATTCAATGTCCCATGGTTGTAAGCAACTTGATATCATCCCGTTATAGTCCTTAGGTTGGACAGAGACCCTCTGTACACCTTGAACCCTGAGAGAGAATGGAAAGGATGGAACACCTTGAAGATCATTCTTTTTTTTTTTAAGACAAAAAAATTGCCATATATTTTTATTGATCATTTGAATTGTCCCTGCAAATGTTTTTGTTTTTTCTTAATTTAAATTTTTTTATTTTCCCACTGTACAGCAAGGGGGTCAGGTTAAAGATCATTCTTACATAGTGGTGGACTCAACAGCAACATTCGGCTGTTCCCTGTTCCATAGTCCCTGCTTCCTACATCGGTCCCTCTGAGTTTCATTGTTCCTGTCACTCCCTCTCTTGAATTTCAGCTTCCCTTTGAGTCTATGAATACTTTGTATGCTTCTAATAACTTCCTTTTTCCTTAAGTTAGCCACAGTCAGACTGATAGAAGAATCACTGAAGGAGTCGGAAGATGAGAGGGCTGGGCTGCAGAAGCAGGAGGATCACCTTCCCTAAACAGGCAGTGTGAACTCATGGTGTGACCCTTCACTAATTTGTATTACAAACTACCAGATTCAAAGTTGAGTATGTACTATGTGTATTACAGCATTTTAAAGTAGAATGAAATTGTCTACAGAAACAATCTTGTTCTGGAACGATCTTGTTAGAATTCACATTCATTAAGAAATTCACATTTATACAGCAGCGTGTCAGTAATAGTCTTATCAGAACAAGAGCATATGCTTCTGAATATATACTGACTAAAAATCGTGCTTGGTTCTGTTTCAATCCCACTTACCTTGAAGAATATCATTAAAGATATACCTGGGATTGGGGGTTGAAGGCACACATTTATCTCTGTTCTCTCCTGAAACCCTACTCAAAATGATGGTAAAGAAACACACAAAAATGCTGAAGGGCAAAGAGAAGGGGAGTGAATGAAGGACTAATAACTGACTCATCAGACTGAAGAAAGCTGCCACCAAAACCAGCAGTGAAGAAAGCAATCACCAGAAACAAGCTGATTCATGCTGCAGGGCCCTGGGAGGCCTTGAGAATCAGAGGTACCAGGTACCCTTGAGGATGAGAATGTAAGGAGATGCTGAACACAGAAGAATTTGTTGAAAGTCCATATGTGCAGCAGCAAGACCCCACTTCTCCAGCACATGCACCAGGCAAATACCCCCGCTCCATCACAGCTGGAGGCTGGATATGTCCAACCCTGACACATTTTCGGTCTGAGAACAACAGGCACAGATGAAGTATGCATGAGGAGACACTGTGCTGAGGTGATGGGGGAGTTGAATGTACCTGTTACAAAGAAGCATCTTACACTCTAAAAACTTTAGATAGACTGTAAATAATCAGCTGCCATATAAGTCCCCAAATTTTAAACATCTAGGTGTCATTTTATTTTATTTTATTTTTTATTTTATGGCCACAACTATGACATATGGAAGTTCCCAGGCCAGGGATTGAATCAAGCTGCAGCTGTAGCAACGCTGGACCCTTTAACCCATTGCACCTGGCAGGCCCGGGGTGGAACCTCTAGGTCTGCATGGACCCGAGTTACTGCAGTCAGATCCTTAACTCACTGTGCCACAGCGGCAACCCCTCTAGATGTCTATTTTAATATACTATGACTTAGAAATAAAACTTTAGGGAGTTCCCATTGCAGCACATCAGAAACAAATCAGACTAGTATCCATGAGGGTGCAAGTTTGATCCCTGGCCTTGCTCAGTGGGTCAGGGATCCAGTGTTGCATTGGGCTGTGGTATAGTTCACAGACATGGCTCAGATCCTGAGTTGCTGTGGCTGTGGCAGAGGCTGGCAGCTGTAGCTCTCATTCGACCCCTAGCCTGGGAACTTCCATATGTCATGGGTGCAGACCTAAAAAAAAAAAAAAAAAGAAAGAAAAGAAAAAGAAAGAAAGAAAAAGAAAAAACTAAAAGAAATAAAACTTCAGGCCTTCCTAGGACTGAGTTCTGCCTTGTTCTGCCCTGCAGACAGCATGAGTCTACAGACATGACTAGTCTGTAATCCTCTGTTCTGCAAACAGGATTAGTTTATGACCACAGACCCCAGCCCAGGAAAGGAAATCAACTCTTCGTAGACCAGTGACCCAGCTGTGCAGTCTTCAAGGGAGTACTTCCAGTGTTCAGCTCTGGTCATGGATTCTTGATAACACAGTGATTATAAAGCTCAGTCTCTGGAGTTGTGTGGTAATTAAAGAAATTGTCCTTTATTTGAGGATATTCATACCAAAATATTTAGGGGTGACGGGGCATGATGTCTGCCACTTACTCTCAAGTAATTAAGAAAAAATATGTAGATAGAGGTGTAGATACAGATAGAAATAGATAGATAGAACAATGAACCAAGAGGGGGAAAATGTTTAACAAGTGGTGAACCTGGATAAAAAGCATAAAAGGGTCCTTGCAACCTTTTCTTAAGTTTGAGGTAATACAATTATTCATTCAGTGATTAAGGGTAATGCCAGTAGACCAACTTAACCTGTCATCTCACCTTTCCAAAGGTAGAGAAAACTTGCTTTGACACCATAACCGGTGCCATGATCAAAGGCATGACAGCCCTGGACTCCCAGAGCCCACCGAATCTGTAAGTATGAACGAATCAACTAATTTATGAATTATTCTTCTAATAAAATTTCTTGCAGGTGTTTTAAGTAGCAACTGCTATAGAACAGTGCGGCCAAATATGGTGGTTACCACCTTAATATTCATTCTTCCTTGGTTACTATCCTGTGATTTTTTAGGTAGGATAGGGTTGCTTATAATAAAGCTTTATTTGTCAGTTTTCCTTGCAGCTAGGTGTGGCTATGTGGCAAAATTCTGATCAAAGAGACTAAAAAGTTATGTGGTGATTTCTAAGGCACTTCCTTAAAAGACATCAGTCATGGGCCCTTTTACTTTTGTTCTTTGTCTTTTCTACCATGACATTATCTGCAGCGTAGAATGTGATACCTGGATCTCTAGCAGCTATCTTGGGAAACAGAGGTAAGGTCCATTCCCTGAGGATGGTAGAACAGAGACAGCAGGAAACAGTGTGGGTCTCTGATTGAAAAGAGTTCTCATACCACCGTTGGATCATCTACTTGGTAAAGAATTTTGTATGAGAGAAAAATAAACTTCAATTTTGTTTAAGTCACTGATAGTTTGAGATTATATTATGTATCAGAAGACAAATGGCATTATTTTTAAAAAATAAGGGGCTAAAGTCTGACTTAGACTCATAATTTCTATGAAGTTTTCAGGAGTGGTTCATTCCTTGAGGGTGGCTCCCACTTACGTATCTCTCTAGAGTCTAGCAGAGTCTTTTCATGGCTTTGGTAGATGAATATTTTTAGAATAAGTGAAGATTCCTTTAATAAAAACTACTCTAAAATGTCTCCTACAACATTAGAAATTCATCCCAATTTGGCATCGTTTTATTATAATTTGCTTCAAAGGTCACATTAAGTATTTTTTCCCCTATGAACCTTTGGTCAAAAGCCATATAATCCTTATCTGTTCTTCCAGCTTGTTAAAATTATACATAATTTTATGATTATACTGTTGGCATCCATGGCATTCTTCATTAATGGATCAAAAGGTCAAGTGAATCAGGTGGCAAAGGCTATTACATCACAGGAAAAAAATCTCACTAGTTTAAAACCACAAAAGTTTACTTCTGGTCAGTATGAGGTCCTGCTCCATATCATCCTTACTCAGACGAATGGAATCTCCTTCATCCTAACAAGGGGGAAAGCCCATTGGTTCTTAAGGTTTCCATTCAGTAATGAGACATATCCCTTCCCCTCATATATCACAAGGCCACACCTGACTTCCAGGGATAGGCAAGCAGTGCACCCTACCTGTACCCAGGAAGAGCATCCCAGAATTACTGGAGAACACTACTGACTACCAGGTAAACCATTTCTCAATTAATTCTGAGCTCATGTCTTCTCAGTCTCCTGAATTTGCTTTCATTAATTTTTAAAGATAAGCCAGATTCGGTTGGTTGAAGATACGTATATCTTAAAAACTTCTCAGCTTTAACTTTTTTTGTTTTGTTTTTAGGGCTGCACCTATGGCATATGGAAGTTCCCAGGTTAGGAGCTGAAATGGAGCTGCAGCTGCCAGCCTATGCCACAGCCACAACAACGTTGGGTCTAGGCCGCATCTCTGAACTATGCTGCAGCTTGGGGCAATGCTGGATCTTAACCCACTGAGCCAGGTATGGAACTCACATCCTGTTTTCCTTCTTTTAAGGAAGTCAGTAGTCACTGAGTGCCTAATGAATGCCTAGCAGCATTAAAGACATACAAAATCTCACTTTCTATAATTTTTATTGATAGTTTATTCTTGGCTTGTATTCTTCTATAATTCATTGAGTAATAACAAAAAGTCAACTCTACTCAATTTAATACAACTACATTTTTGTTTCCTTAAGCACGTGTGTGTCATGGCTGACACATTAAATTATTGCACCTCTTAAACTTAATAGTTATAGTTAAAACTTGGCTCCCTGTTTAACTGGGAACATTTATATATTTAAAGAATAGGAATTTCATTATATAATCGATGTAATTCTTTAAGTAATTAATAAAAGTGAGAAACAAATACAGAAAAATACTATTCAATATGTCTTTCCTCTTCTAGAACAACCCACACACCAGCTATCTGGTCTCCTACTAATAGCATGAGCCAACCAGAGCAGGTAGGTATTTTCTACTATGACTGTGTATGGTTTGGCTAGAGCAAGAATGATTTCTAGATCATTTAGGAAACAGACCTCTGTTATTCTTCCTTCAAACTCAGCTTAGTCATCTCTTCAGAAGCCTCCCCTGACCACCCTATTTAAAAGAGGCCTCGTCCACTTACTTGATATTAAATCATTCTTCTACTTCCATTAACAGCACTCTTGCAAATCTGTAATTATTTTTTCATGCATTTGTTTATTTGCTGTTTCTCAACTAGAATATAAGCACTATGAGAGCTGGAAAACATGTTGGCCTTATTTTACAGTGTGTGCTCAAAGCTTAATACAGTGCCAGGCACATAGTGGCTGATCAATAACAGTTCATTGAATCTAGTTTTCTTTCATGAGTCATCTCTTTATTTCATGTTACATTCTGAAAAAAAATGTAACACTAAATATTGGTGTGTATCATATTGTGGCCATTGGTATTTAATAATACAGGATATTAAAATTGTATAGTTAATGAATATTTAACATAAGGTGTCAGTGTAGAAAAAGGTTGTAAAACATAGTTTTATAATGGGACGACTCAATCTCTTTTTATGTCAAAGGGATACTTTTTTATATATTATATTTTTACTTTACATAATTTATTACGGATGAGAAATTAACCTCTTTGGGGCCAACACAAAAGTTTAGAAATGTCGAGAGGTGAGGCCATCAAGAACTCACAATACTTTATTTGTCTAAATCTAAACTTTAGCATATATTCTGTATCCTTAATATACTTTGAATGGGAACCATCTCTCACCAACTCTCATTATAGTTTTAAAAATATACATCCAACTGTAACTATAGCTTAAAGCATGGAATATTTTAGGCCATTAAATATTATACTTTATTGCTATTAATGAAGTAAGAAAGTTACTGGAGGGATGCAATGGAATCTGGCTGTTTTCAATGGAGCTATTCCCATGTATGAGTGTGATTCGCACAGACTTGCTAAATCTCCCTCTGTGCCATCTGTGAGCGCCTTCCCGGTTTAAAACAACACACGCTCACTCTGCTCAGTTCTTAGTTTTTACCACAACTGTTATCTTTATCTTAAACCCAGGCAGGTTCTCAAATGCCAAAAGTTTGGAAACGCCACCTTTCACTAAGAATCTGATCCTCAGACCGCAAAAGGCTTATGTTAAGCCAACCATCTCAAACAAGATTTTATTGGCATCATATGTTGACCAGAGAAGGGCCAATCCAACTGTAATGGGGGACAGGAGTATTTTAGCTTACTGTTAAGTTTAGAACACATTCCCCATGCCTAACTTTCTTTCTTTCTTTTTTCTTTTTTGGCTGCATCCAAGGCATGCAGAAATTCCTGGGCCGGGGATTGAATCCGTGCCACAGCAGCGACACAAGCTGTTATAGTGACAATGCTGGATCTGTAAATTGCTGAGTCACAAGAGAACTTCTAACTTTTTAATAATGCAAAATTTAATCCCTAGTTACTTGACTACACTGGCTTGGTCTTTGGTTCAATCTCAAGTTCAAGTAATTCAAATGCTCTTTTACATTGGCTTCAGTGTGAAGTCCTGGGTTCTGGCAAATCAGCAGTAGCAGAGACTTTGCTGACAAAGGCCTGGCAGATGGTTTATCACTGCATTCAATGCGTTGGAAGTTGAAGTCTTTACTGCAGGTTCAATACAGCATTTTCTAAAGAACTTGCTCTGATCACTGTGGACCAGAACATTCACGTGGAGCCTCAGGGAGATAGCACTGCAGGAAAACTACCTAAAACTGTCCAGAGACCAGTGAATACAATGTCTGCTTTAAAAAAACTCTAAAGTTATCATAGACATTATAACCATCACCTTTTCTACCAAAGATCCATGTTTTGAAAAACCTGCAAATTGGAAACATTGAAAACAGGCTTGATTCTGGATATGGTATTTAGTTCTTCAAACCTAGACTGAGTCTGGTCAGGTATCCATCCTTCAAGGTCATATTTAAAGTTTTTTTTTTTTTTTTTTTTGTCTTTTGTTGTTGTTGTTATTGTTGTTGTTGTTGTTGTTGCTATTTCTTGGGCCGCTCCCGCGGCATATGGAGGTTCCCAGGCTAGGGGTTGAATCGGAGCTGTAGCCACCGGCCTACGCCAGAGCCACAGCAACGAGCGATCCGAGCCGCGTCTGCAACCTACACCACAGCTCACGGCAACGCCAGATCGTTAACCCACTGAGCAAGGGCAGGGACCGAACCCGCAACCTCATGGTTCCTAGTCGGATTCGTTAACCACTGCGCCACGACGGGAACTCCTAAAGTTTTTAAATTGAGCTATACTTCTTGTACACCGTAAAATTCTCCCACCATACATTTCTGCATACTTTAACTGTGCAGGTTAATGATATTTTGTAAATTACAGCATTGTACAACCATCACTACAATCCAGTTTTAGAACCTTAACATCTCTTCACAAGATCCCTCGTATGTATTATGCACCACCTTTAATTTTATTATGTGGTTTTTATTTTATTTTTATTATATTTATTATTATTATTATATTATTTTATTTTATTACGTGGTTTTATACCACCTTTTTCACAACTTTTCTGTGTGAAGACAGAAATATAATACCCATTGAAATATAATACCCAAAATGTTAATAAGTTTGATTCTGTTGGCTTTCTGACACCAATTTTCCAGAGAGGAGCACATTTTGTATGTACAACTTTTTGAAAAGGAGTCTAGCTAAGTAGGTAGAGATTACAGTTAAAAAAATAACATTTATGAAATCATGGATAAGAGGGGATATGTAGGAACTGAGACTGGCCTTGCTCTTGCATAAGCAAAATCAGCCTCATTCAGGAGCCACATGGTGGCAACCGCAGCTGTGAGTCACCATCTTCCCCTCATCCTTCACAGAGATGCTTCTCACTTCAGCCTCTAAGTGGAGAATAAGTCAGACCCAAAAAGAGCAGGCACACAGCAGGTGACATTCTGAATGGGAACCGAGTTCAAACTACAATTTTTCTTTTAATGGGTTATTATTTTCTGGAAGAGATAGAAGCCCTTTTACATTGTTTTTATGTGGTCTCAATTTTTTCTGGTCTTCCTCCTCAGGGACCCTCACTCCAGGACATGTTTCCTTTTTTTCGTCTTAATAGTCATTCAAAAATCCAAAGATTAAAGGAAAAAAGCATATTGGGTACACATGTCCCATGTTTAAGGTGAATTTAAAATACTTTATTTTAGTAAAATATAAAAGCAGGTGGCTTAGAAGAGAAAGACAAATACCATACAATATCACATATGTGGAATCTAATATATGGCACAAATGAACCTATTTAGAGAAAAGAAACACTCAAGGACATGAAGAACAGACTTGTGGTTGCCAAAGGGGAGGAGGAGGGAGTGGGATGGACTGGGAGTTTGGGGTTAGTATGTGAAACTATCAAATTTGGAGTGGATAAGCAATGAGATCCTGCTGTATAGCACAAGGAACTATACCTAGCCACTCATGATGAAACACAATGGAGGATGATGTGAGAAAAAGAATATATATATATTCTTTTATATATATATGAAAAAGAATATATATTCTTTTGTATATACATATACGTGTATATATATATATAGTTGGATCAGAATGTATATACATATATGTATGTATGTGTATGTGTGTGTATGTATGTGTATATATATATATATAGAATAGGGTCAGAAAAAATTGACAGAACATTGAAAATCAACTATAATAAAAAATTTAAAAAAATAAAGTAAAAAGTGATACTTAAAAAAAAAAGCTGGTGGTTTAGATGTCTGTTAGAAAGTAAGCTCCATGAAGGTAGGGAGTTTTGTCTGTTTTGTTCACTGACATGTCCCAAGCTCCTAGAACAGTGCCTGGTACACGGCAAGTGTTCAATAAATACTCATTGAAGAAACTAAGGTTTTTATACTTTTAATCCTAATACTAATCCTCCCTGATGTGTTATGGAAAGCATTATTGATATGTTATATAAAGCACATATTTTAGGAATGGATAATTTCCTAGAAACATACAACCTACCAAGAGTGAATCATTAAGAAATAGAAAATCCGAGTAGATGAACTGCTAGTAAAGAGGATGAATCAGTAATTCAGAAAAAAAAAAAAACCTTCAAATAGGAGTTCCCACCATGGTGCAGTGGATTAAGAAGCCCAGCCTGGGAGTTCCCACTGTGGTGTCGTGGTTAATGAATCCGACTAGGAACCATGAGGTTGTGGAGTCGATCCCTGGTCTTGCTCAGTGGGTTAAGGACCCGGCGTTGACGTGAGCTGTGGTGTAGGTTGCAGACGTGGCTCAGATCCTGCGTTGCTGTGGCTCTGGTGTAGGCCAGTGGCTACGGCTCGGCTCCGATTAGACCCCTAGACTGGAAACCTCCATATACCGCAGGAGCGGCCTTAGAAAAGGCAAAAAGACAAAAAAAAAAAGAAGAAGCCCAGCCTGGTGCAGTGGGTTAAAGGATCTGGCATTGCTGAAGCAGCTGTGGCTTAGGTCACAGCTGTGGCCTGGATTTAACTCCTGGCACAGAAACTTCCATATACTGTGGGTACAGCCATAAAAAGAAAAAAAAAAAAAAACCCTCCCAATGAACAGCCATAAAAATGAAGGAAATCCTGCCATTTGCAACAACACAAATTGATCTTGAGGGCATTATGCTAAGTGAAATAAATTAGAGACAGAAAGACAAGTACTGTATAATCTCATATGTGGTATCTGGAAGAAACCCCAAAGACAAAAACAAAAAACACCAAACTGATAGATACAGAGAACAGATTGGTGGTTGCCAGAGGTGGGGGTGGGGAGGTGGGATGAAACGGGTAAAGGTGGTTAAAAGGCTTCTAGCTATAAAATAAATAAGTCCTGGGAATATAACGTATAGCCGGTTAATAATACTGTATTATATATTCGAAAGTTGCAAAGAGAATAAATCTTAAAGGTTCTCATCCCAAGAAAAAATGTGTAATTACATGTGGTGATGGACATTAACTAGATTTATTGTGATGATCATTTCACCAATATATACATATGTTCAATCATTATGTTGCACATCTGAAATTTATGTCAAATTATATTATAGTTATAAATTATACCTCAATTTTAAAAGCACATCATTTGAATGTTCCCACTGTAGCACAGTGGATTATGGATCGGTGTTGTCTCTGGCTGCATGGTTTTGATTCCTGGCCCGTGAAGTTGGTTAAGGATCCCGAATTGCTGTAGCTATGGCGTCGGTTGCAGCTGTGACTCTGATTCAATCCCTGGCCCAGGAACTTCCATATGCTGCAGGCATGGCAAAAAATAAAAAAAGTAAATAAATAAAAAGCACATAATTTAAATGTACCCATGATCTCATATGGACTTCTAAAATAAACTTAAATTGTAATAAGAGTATTGATTGGCCTTTGTCACACTGGAAATTGGCTTCAACATCTGCATAAATAGGCAGCATAATTGGAATAAACGTATAAATGGAGGATTTAGGATCTTCTAGCTCTAATAATCCACATTTCTCTTTCTCAGTTTACCTAAATTTGATCAAATATATATCTTGCCCTATTTTTAGTAACTGATTCTCCCTTTTTTTTTTTCTTCTGGGAATACATTCTTTTTTTTTTTCTTTCACAATTTTGAGACAACTGATATTCTCTTGGATTTATGTCTTATCATCACAATACACCCATCTTCTCCACACCAGGTTAGTCTTCTTGATTAAACTTATTTGTCGAGTGATGCCGGACCTGGATTACTGTCACTGCTGAGGCACACTCTCCAGTCACATGAGAAAGAGTCCTCCCCAGATCTATTCATCTCATTGCTTCCTTCCCACCCCCTACAGGACCGTGAGCCATTGTCCAGTGACCTCTCTCTAGTGGCTTCTCCTCCTCTGCTTCCTCTCTTCCTTTTATAAACATTTTCCTATTTCTTACACACTAAAACCAAACCCCTCTACCGACCCAGCATTTTCCTTCTCTTTTTTTCCTGTAAAATGGCAGCATCATACCACTGTTTTTATTTCTTCACCTCGTAAAGCTCGACTTGATTGGAAGTCCTATATACATACACTTAAAATGTTGTTTCAAAGTCACTTATAACCCCTTAATTGCCAATTTCAATTAACATGTATCCTTATCTTGTTTGACCCCTTGGTAGCACTTAATATCTTGGACCTTTCCTTCCTTGTTGAAATTCTGTCATGCCACATTTTCACCACCCCTGTGCTACAAATGCACCTTCTACCACCTTCACCAGTCTTTTACAGTGAGGGTTTTTTTTGTTTGTTTGTTTTGCTTTTGTTTTATTTTATTTATTGCTTTCCCTCTCATTTTACAATCAAATGCTGCTTTTCAGAGCTCTGTCCTTGGTCCTGTTCTCAAGCTTACAAAATTTCCATGGGAAAACCTTTCAATTCCTATTGTTTTAATTTCTACCTCTTGTGTGTATGTGTGTGTTTCCCACATTTAAATATTTAGTCCTAAACTCTCTACTAAACTTAAGATCTCATATTTCTTGTTGTCCTCTGGATATTTTCTCAATGTATATATTCCTAAGCCTTCTGAAAAATCTATCAATTTTATTTCCTTCTCTAGGTTATGACAACTGGCAATGTTCCAGAGGAAAGAGGCTCCATAACTGGGACATATGGAGGCTCTCGGGCCAGGGATTGAATCTGAGCTATAGCTGTGACCTATGCCACAGCCACTGCAATGTGGATTTTTAATTCACTGTGCCACAGCAGGAACTCCCATAACATGTTATCCTTAAGTGAGCATGATGTAAGAAGGTCTTCCACCAAACAAATGAATACATGACTTGAATGATAAATAAATCTCTATTGTTTTAAGCCTGTGGAAAGTTTGGAGTTATTTGATACTGCTGTCTAGCCCAGCCCAACCTGACTGATTCAAGATCCAAAACCCAATTTATTGTCTTTTTTCTTAAGCCCTATTAACATATTGAAAGAACATAAAAGCATCTCACCTATCCTTCCTCCTATATTCCATTTTCTTTGTCTTTGTTTGAGCCATCAACATCTACTCACTAAAGCAGGCTAGACACACCTAGAAGCATATCTAGACATCACTTTCACGTCTACCCACAGTTTCCGATTCAGGTAGTTCTGTAGATTCTAAGTATTCCTCAAATATATTCTTCCATATTCATCCTTAATATACATCTTCTTCTTATCTCTTGCCTGAACTATTGCAGTGAGTTTGTAAATTTCCTTGTCTTCAGTATCAGGCTTCCCTAAAACCACCTGCCATATGGCTGCCAGAGATTTTTATTTTTATTTTATCTATTATTTTCTTTTTGGCTACCCTCCTGGCATGTGGAAGTCCAGGATCAGGAATCAAACCCACCAGGGCCAC
Source organism: Phacochoerus africanus (assembly GCF_016906955.1). Lineage (NCBI taxonomy): Eukaryota > Metazoa > Chordata > Mammalia > Artiodactyla > Suidae > Phacochoerus > Phacochoerus africanus. The sequence continues at coordinate 82,409,865 of NC_062545.1, read as the reverse complement.
AGCTGTAACCAGAGCCAAAATGGTGACAATGCTGGATCCTTAACATACTGCACCATCAGGGAATTCTCAGATGATTTTTATAAAACAAAAAGTTGGATTATTCCACTCTCGGGCTTAAAATCTCTCACCAGTGCTTACAAAATAAAGCTGAAATGCTTTATCATGGTATGTTAGATGCTTAAAGCCTTTTCTCTCTCCTCAGCCACATCTCTGCTCCAACAAAACCTAACCTCTAGAAGCATTGTTCTGTTTCCCACTCCTGTACCACGCACACACAGACTACACTGTCTCTCGACTGATCCTTCTATTTAGGTTTCCTCCAATTTAGGTTTCTTTTACTTTAAGAAGGCTTTCCTGGTTGTGACAAACAGACATCGATTCTCTCTCATATCACCTCTTTGCTTAAAATGGGCTTTTGTTTTTGAAATGGCAAATTTTAAAAACCTTTGCTTATATGGCCACTGTGATGGCCAACCATGGCAATGACTGTAAGCCTCTTGAGAAGTTTAATGGACCTCTGGGTAAGTAAGGGGTAAAATAAATAAGAGAAACCAAGAAAGGCTGACAACGTGTCTCACATTGTAACTTTAAAAGATTTCATTATTATTCTACATACATCCAACAACCACAAAAGAACTTTCTAATGATCACTGAGTGTCAAAATGCCAAGAGTGACAGTATTGTGTAGATGAAATTCAAGACATCTTCGGAGAGCACGGATAAAATGTTAGGGGACATCTCATAGACATGAGAAGACAAGGTAGAGCTCTATGACAAATCTTAGGACTCCAGTCTCTGGCCCTTGAGGCTGGAATATTCAGTCTCTCACAATTTAACTCCTGTAAATCTTTTATCTTCGAATAATAGCAGGCAGATGAAGGAACCTAGACTATCAATACATTAAGAAACAAACAACCAAAACCCCAATATTCCTTTCTTAAGGAGTCCAGGACCAGTTGCATTTGCCCACTGGCCTTTAATAGGACCAGTCAAGTAATGACCTGCCACTTGGCCCTTTTTGCAGGAATACACAAAACGTGTAGAATCGCTTAAGTTTAAGCCCTCTTAGCCTCCTCACTTCAAAATTGGCTGCTCAGCGCAAAAGTTGCCCCCACCCCCGACTCCTGCAGCCTTGTGTCAAAGAGCGTTTAACACTAGCTTGACAAAACCTCTCCCCGGGCCATTTGGGCGTTGCACGCGTTTCGCCCCCGGGGTTTGGGCGGCTGCGCCTTCACGCGCAGCCGTTTTGTTTATGCGGCCGGCAGGGGAGAAAAGGGCGGAGAGGGATTGAGTGTGTAAAGATGTGGCGGGCCGCTGGGGTATATAAGACTCCTCGGGCTCCGGTTTGCTGGGTCCCCGGGCCCAGCCTGCGGATGGAGACCGCCGAGCGCACAGAGAGCCCCGCAGTCCAGTACGTTCGCGGCCGTAGCCGCCTGCTGCCCACCTCTCCCGAAGGCCGGATGCTGAGCAGGAGAGCGGACTCCGGGTACCGCACCTCGGCCCCGCCCTGCGCCTCCCCCGCTCCATCCCTACCGCTCGCGCCTCCCCAGCTCCTCCTCCCGGCACTCCGCTCCCGACATCCTCCTAGCCCCAGCTCAGCTGCTGTCTGTTCTAAGGGTTCTGCTTTCACGTCTCCTCTGCGCACCTTGTGCTCCCCACCTCGCAGATCCGCAGGCTTCTGGAGACCATGGGTTGAAGACCAAGGCGAAAAGGAGGAGGAGGCGCCGCACCGCACCACGGAGGCGGTGAGTGAATAGCGCGTGTCGGGCCGCGCCTCCCAAGGCGTGGTTGATCGACCAGGACGGGGACGCCGGCCCCTGGGAGACAGTGCCTGGCCTGCCCCTCGCTTAAGATCGCGTCTGCCGGTGGCCATACCCCGGGCCCTGTCGGTGCTCATGCGGCGGGGGCGTCCTCCAGAACTAGTGGGACGCAGGGAGAGGGCCCGGAGCAAAGCTACTCTTACTGAGAGCTCCCGGGTCACATTTACTGCAGATGCGAGGAACGCTTGGTCGCCCGGGGTTGGCAGTTTTTTCGAAGAAGCTTAGTGATAACTGAGATTCGTTTTCTTACACCCCCAGATGCCCGATGGCCCCGGAATAAGGGACGCCTCAGGAAAGCTTTCCAGGTACAGACACCCAGTCAGGTAAGTGACTGGCCTCACGGAAAGTCTCTGCTCCCACAGCCCCAGGGAAGAATGGGGGCCTCCTACAGCCCTCCCCAGCAGCTGGTCCTGAGGTTTTTCTCTCTTGGAAAATCTGTCTTAAGGTTTCTTTATCTTCCTAGTCCCAGAGGTCCTTTATTCATAGAACTGAAAAATGTAGACGCTCATGCTCCCACCTAAGAGAACTGTTTAATCAGTGAACACTCAGCAAACGCTTATAGAATATATTATGAAGAGGGAAAGTGGATAGTGTTAATAAAAGTAGAACGGTGACACCTGGTGCCTGCAAAACAATTTCCTTTTAAGCCAAAGGGTTTGAGTGAAATCGACTTCACGCCAGGTTGAATGCAAATATTCTTATTCTCTTGCAAATCAGAAGGAAGAATGATGTTCACAGTCGCAGTTTACAGGAAATCAAACAAATCGAGCTTGACCTGTAAGAGAACATGGAAATATGATGAAAATCCTAAAGACACTAATGGTCATACAGGGGATCAAAAGTTATTTGACTTAACAGTGAGGAGTAGTTTACTGTTCCTAGCCACAGGAAGTCAACCTTTCTGCAAGATTCTTTGTAGCTTTTCACCAAGTAAAAGTTAATTCTGCAGTTTCCCTGCTTCAGGGAGCTGTTAGGTGAAGAACTATATAATGTTTGTATAATGTGTATGTGATTATAATAGCACATACTAATCAATACATCTTGATTACTTTCCTCCCCTTTGCTAGCACAAGCGAAGGACACAGAAAAAAATAATTACAGCCTCTAGGAAGTGTTGTAATAGTTTAGCTTGGTCAGTTTTACAAGTATGCACAGGGCATGAAGTGCTTAACTCTGCGGGAGGGAGTGGGGAAGGGTCAGGGAAGGGTCAGGGAATTGTGTAGCATAGGTGGGATCATCTGGCTGTCTTGAAGTTGGCCAGATGGGTGGTAGGTAGGGGAAACTGAGGCAGAAGATATAGCATAGATATAGCATAGAAACAGAAAACAGCACAGTGCCTTCTGGGATCATCAAGGAAGTGGAATTTGGATGTATGAACCTGTGGTCATTCTAGCATGGAAGGCAGAGGCCAGGTAATATACAAAGTTTTGTCCTGATCCTGTATGTGGCATTGGGAACTCAGGGACTTTATTCTGTAGGTGGTGGTGGGGTTTGCTCAAAGCACTTTAATCAGAAGAGTAGTGTGATCAGATTTATGTTTCAGAAGAATCACTAAGGAAATGGCATATAGGCTTGGTTAGAACACCAAAAGTGAAATTGAAAGTTATTGCAATTCGGGCAAGAAATGATAAAGAACATTCTAAGGCATTGGAAGTGGGGATGGGACTGGGTGAATTTTGGGGGATATTAGGTGACAAAGTAGATTCTGCTTCTAATGTATTGGATACGATATCTAAAGAAGAGGTAAAAAGGCAGAATGACTCCCAAGTTCCTGGCTGCATGCTATACTAACAGAATGGAAATTAGGGCTTAAAACAGATCTCAGGAATGAGATAATGAGTCAAATTTTCCACTTGTCATATTTTAATGTGCCTATAGAACCTCCAAATAGATATGTTCAGTAGAAAGCTACATCAACAGGTCAGAGGTCCAGAATCAAGTTCTTAAGTAGAAATACAAGCAGACTTCGAGGCTTTGAACAGTTGGGGAAATCATGGCAGTGGGTCAGGTCACCTGGGGGAGTGAGAGAGGGAAGATGATCACTCTTGATAAAACATAACCAGCGAAGGTCAGCATCCAACCTATATACAGAGGAAAAGAGGTCCACAAAGGTTACTGGGAAAAATCATTCAGAACAGGCAAGAATTGAAGAAAGTATGAAATCCATGGAAGAAAAATAGCCAGTGAGAGATTCTGGGGAGAGAGAGTGTGAGAACAATTAAACAACATTCTCTGGGTTTGGCAGTTTTAATTACACATTAGGAAATTAGTTGTTTCTTATATAAGGAATTTATTTCTTTTCTCTGAACTACTGTAGCAATATCTTTGTATTTCTCTTAAGTTTATTAAGTCCTACCTTGAGTAGCATTTTGTGTTGTTGATCTTTTTTTTTTTAATCTTTTGTCCTTTTGTTTAGGGCCACACCCGGAGCACATGGAGGTTCCCAGGCTAGGGGTCCAGTCGGAGCTGTATCTGCCGGCCTATGCCAGAGCAATGCCAGATCCGAGCTGTGTCTGCGAACTACACCACAGCTCACAGCAACCCTTGCCGGATCCCCAACCCACTGAGCGAGGCTAGGGATTGACTCCACAACCTCAGGGTTTCTAGTCGAATTTCTTTCCCCTGAGCTTCTTGACAGATCTCCTTGACAGGAATTCCTTGTGTTGTTGATTTTTCAATTGAGTAAAATTGTCTTTTTGAGGATAGGGTGCATGATCTATGCATCTTTGACTTATGAATTATGTTTGGCTTGAGAGATCACTAAAAAATTATTGAATGACTGGATTTATTTAGGCACCAAATTTATAAACTTAAAAAAAAATGTTTGGCTAGAAACATTTATAAGCTACATTGCCTACTTTTTGCCTTTTTAAATGGAGTATACTGATCATAATGTAACCTTCTCTGCATTAGAATTAATCTATTATATGAGAACATGGGGCTACTTACTGTACACTAAAATGTCTGTAGTATGGTTGGTGATTCAGCCTTATCCTTTTTTATTTTCCTTGGATGAAAAATAATAGAACACCAGATGGCAAGATGAATATTTGTCGGGAATTTGAAAATTTGAAGGAATCACGTTTACATGCAAATTATTTGTATAGGCTCATTCTCAGAATCAAAATATGGTGTTCCAAAATTTAGTTGGTTAGGGAAAGGGGTGAGAGATGGAATCAAGGTTGGGGTCAGAGATAACATTTTCAAAATGTTGCTTTTTGTACTTTTCTAAACTTGCATTGGCTATATCTAACTAAGAGCTAAGTCTGATTTTCAAGCAAGATACTAAGTAATTTCTGCCTTTGTGTAAGGTGCATAATATTTTATCTTTATAAATTTGGTTCACATCACAATTGTTTTTATTTTATTATTAATTTTTTTATTTTAAGGGCTGCAGGTGTGGCATATGGAAGTTCCCAGTCTAGGGGTCGAATGGGAGCTGCAGCTGCCAGCCTACGTACGCCACAGCCGAAGCCACACCAGATCCAAGCTGCATCTATGACCTGTGCCACAGCTTGCAGTGCCAGATCCTTAACCCACTGAGCCAGGCCATGGATCAAACCTGCATCCTCATGGATACTAGTTGGGTTTGTTTCTGCTCTGCCACAGTGGGAACTCCTCATCACAATTTTTAAGGTTGGCAGTAGGATTCATTTTTTTCCCCAAGGAATTTGGAAACTGTAAGACAAACCTTCTTCTGTATCTTGTAAGAATAAATATATCTATGATCCTGGAGTAAGCTAAATATTGATCTTATGCTCATGAAGGATTTAGTGTGAATTTGTCTGATCCAATTTACAGCTTGGATAAAGATTTAAAATAATTAACCAGTTACTGATACTTTGCCAACTAGACTCCAAAAAGCTGTGAGAGTAGCATTTTAAGTTCTCTATCTAAATGCATAACTCCATTGTTAATTATGTGGAGTTTTTGAAATTTGAACATTTCATGAGTATATAAAGCATATTATGTCATTTGCTTCTTTCAGACTATTTTGGCCAAAATCAAAGTGTTATGATTACTTGTATCAAGAAGCAGAAGCTCTTCTGAAAAATTTTCCAATTCAAGCCACAATTTCATTTTATGAAGATTCTGATAGTGAAGAAGAAATTGAGGAGCTGATCTGTGAAAATTAATCTGATTACTTTTGATGACATTCAGAGCTTAGAGGTACAAATTGAATTAGTGTACAAATGTATCATAATCCTTTTAAACTAATTTATTTGTATATAAATTATTAATAAACTGAAGTATGTAGTAATTACTGTGGTAGTTTGCCTTTTTTTATCCCTTCAGTATAATTCATTGTTGGAATTTAAAAGTAAGTTCTATTTACAAATGCGTTGATTGTATTATAAATATTCATGGCTTACAAAGACAATTTAGATCTCTTCATCAAATTACAAATTTACCTTTAGGTTTTTTTTCTTTTTTTTTTTAGGGCCACACCTGCAGCATATGGAAGTTCCCAGGCTAGGGGTCGAATCTGAGCTGCAGCTGCTGGTCTAAACCACAGCAACTCAGTGGGATCTGAGTTGCCTCTGTGACCTACACCACAGCTCACAGCAATGCCTGGATCCTTAACCCACTGAGCAATGCAAAGGATTGAACCCATATCTTCATGGATACTAGTCAGCTTCATAACCTTCTTAGCCAAAATAGGAACTCCTAGTTATAATTTTGAAAGTATTTATGTATAACTTTTCAAAAAGTGACAATAGTTAATTTTTAAGACTGAATCTTCTAACATCTAATATTTCCTACTGATCTCCATTGGATGTTGCAGTTACAGATGAAAATTATCTTATTACATAATAAGGAAAACCTAATGTTACCAATCACACATTATTATGTACTAGCAGATGGGGAAAAGTGTTGTAAATCACTGTCTGTAATTGATTGGGAATAAATATTGGGGCTATTAAATTTTAGGGATTTTAATGAGCAATGAATCAATTCTCAGTTTAATACACTTTTGCTGTCATTAAATCCAGTAGTAGAATGGCATGGGTGTGCAGTACTTATAGGTTTACATTGATGGATCCCCAGAATTAAAACAAAGTATTTAAGTAGGTATAACTTACATGGGGTCTAAAAAAGGGAGCCAAAAGTCCAGAATTGGATAGTATATTTCCATGAAAAGCTAAGAAATTTGACAGATAGGAAACATTCTCCATAGCATCACCTTCCATTTCTTGGGCCCCCCGCTCCTGATAGTCTCATGTAAAACTTTTCTCATAGGAAGTTAAATAAATTCTTGGTGATTAGCTTTTTTAAAAACCTAGACTTATAGAAGAATACATCATCTTTTAATGAAAGAAAACAGAAGCACTTTGCATGGTAGATGTAACTTAGTAAATGTAGTCATGAGGTTGTTTTAGCTTAAACACAATCGTTTCAGTTGTAAGCAATTGAAACAGAAGCATTTCCATTGCAAATATATGGGCAGAGGTAAAGGTCAGTGATGGTTGTTTATCTAAGGAATGCCCTTTACTTGAAGGGCAACATACATTTCACACTCTTCCTTCTAACTGGAAAGATACTACAAGCATTGATTCATAGGCACTTTAGGGACAAGGCAATTGAAATAGAACAAGTTCAAACTATGTTTCAGAATCAGGAAGTTAGTAACTCAGGAGGATGGAAAGAGTTACTTAGAAGTATATTTCTTCTGAAAACTTTCTCTTTCTACTGATTCTACACTCAGGATGTGTGTGTTCTCCCCAAAATGCGTAAAACCCCCGCCAGATCACCAATCTGGACCCTGAGCATTAGGGACTGGAGTTTACCGGCGCAGTATTTTGTGCCGCTGTCATTAATATGTCGGGATAGTATGAACTGCTCTATAGCACAGGGAAACCTACCCAATATTTGATAACCCATATGGGAAAAGAATCTGAAAAAGAATAGATATGTGTATGTGTATAACTGAATCACTTTATTGTACAAAAGAAATTATCACAGCATTGTAAATAAACTATAATAAACCTTTAAAAATGATAAAAATATGTTGGAATATTATGAAGAGCCACAGCTATATTTATTGAGTGCCTACAATTAGCCAGGCACTCTACTAGGTAATTTACATTTGATATCTCATTTAATTCTTACTAAAACCTAAGCCCATTATGCAGATGGAAAATGAGGCATTGAGATACTAAGGTAACGTGTATAAGGCTGCTCATTTATTAAGTGCAGGGATTACATCCAAACTAAGCCTATAATGACTCTTTAACGTGGCTAGCTGTTCAACACTACATTTGGGAGTGGGCTGTATCAGTCCACAGTTCCCTCTATCTTTCAGGGAAGAGAGGAAGTAGGATGAAAAGGAAGAACTTGTGAATGGGTGAATGGAGCAGAAGAAACTTTACTTCTTCTACTTCATTAGCGAGAGTTCTTACATGGTGACTTATTCTGTTCACCTCATAGGAGTGTCTTGTTTGCTTTTGACATCTCAGCTCTTAAAGATTCTTTCCTGCACAGTCTAATGCCTGAGGGGAGGGTTTCAGAGAAATCAAAATGACTTAAAAGTGTTATTTTATTCCATATTCCAAGTAGTGTGATGGTAGTTCTTTAACAGTGGACAGACACTTGTGTTTTGAGTTAACAGGCGTCTCTAAGAATTTATTCTCAGATTCAGTCAGCACCCAGGCTGAGGAACAACTTCACTCTTTAATCTTTCCAGAGAAGAGCTGTCACCTCCCGGCGGTGCTGAAATTCAGGGTGCAGGACTAATGGAGCATGCGTACTTTGCCCTTGTGCCACCACTGCGGGCTCCGCCTCCTGTTGGCTCTGCCCCCCGCGCCCTCGACGTGAGGCGTCACGGCGTGCCTCAGCCCGCGTGACCCCGCAAGTGGGTCAGGGGCTTGCCCTCTGCCCCGCCTCTAAGCCAGAGCGGCAGGTGTTAATTACTTCAGCGAGTGGGTTGCCGGTAGGGCCCGGCCAGGGGTCCAGGATGCTGACCGTCCTTCCCCAGTGTCTCCCAGGCCCCAGCTCGCAGCAGCGCGGCCCCTCGGGGGGGCACAGCAAGGTAAACGGGCGACCCCGTCCGACTCGCGCTGCAGCCCCCTTCGTGCTCTAGCACAGTCGGTTCTCCTTCCGTCCCCTCTCCCACCTCCTGTCCCTCCTCTAGCCTTGGTTCCCTCCTTCCTGCCCTTGCTGGCGATGTCTTTCAGATCCCATGCCAAACTCTCCTTCCCTCCCTCCCTCTTACCTACTGGCCCCATTTCTTTCCCATCCTTTTCTCCCTTCTGTTCTCTTCTTCCGACTCTTTTCCCGCTAATTAAATTTAGATGTGGGATAGTGCCAGGCACGGCTTCCAATTTTTAGGTACTTAGTATTAGCTTCCTTCCTGCAACATAATCCTTCCGTTCTTTTGTTCTTCACTTTATGAAGGAGTTGTGAGCTGTATGGGTTCCCTAGGAGAGGAAAAGGTTGGGCAGTAGCAACTGTGACAAGAGATCATCTAGCGAAGAGTGGGGACTGCGGCGCTATGGAGGATTGGGGAAGCGAGAACAGATGTCCACAGACCTTCGGTTAAGTTTACTGACACTTTCCCAAGTCACATTGCCTCTCTCCTGCTGTGGTACCTGATTGTTTTATCACTGCTTTCTCTACTGATATCGCTTGCCGACTTTAGGCTAATATAATTTTTTGTCAAATGTAGTTACTTTGCCCTTGTGCCACAAATGCGTTTTATATTTACAGAATTTAATAAAATTGTCTCTTGTGTTCATTGAAACATGAATGATGCTTGCTCCCATTATTTGTTAGTTCCACATTCAATATTCACATCTTTATATTTGTTGAAAAGGTCTTCTATCTACTTGGGCCACTCTTTTTTCATTTCTGGACTCTTGAGTCTTAGCATTAACATCATTTGGGAATCTCATCAACTTTATTTAAAATTTTTTAAATTATAGTTGACTTACAATGTTCTGTCAATTTCTGTTGTACAGGAAAGTGTACCCAGTCTTACATATATACACATACACACACATTCTTTTCCTCACATTATCCTCCACATGTTCCATTACAAGTGATTGGATATAGTTCCTCGGTGCTCTACAGCAGGATCTCATTGGTTATCCACTCCAAATGCAATAGTTTGCATCTACTAACCCCAAACTCCCAGCAACCACAAGTCTGTTCTCCATGTCCATGAGTTTATTTCTTTTCTATGGATAGGTTCATTTGTGCTGTATATTAGATTACAGATATAAGTGCTATCTTGGTATTTTTCTTCTTCTTAGTATGAGTCTCTAGTTCCATCCATGTTGCTGCAAATGGCATTATTTTGTTCTTTTTTATGGCTGAGTAGTATTCCATTGTGTATATATACCACATCTTCTTAATCCATTCATCTGCCACAACCTAAATGTTCATCAACTTTCTTTATTTTCTCCACATGGACCTGAGTTTGTCTCTAGATGAGAGTAATGGCTTCTGGGATCTGTAGTTTTCATTAACTTTTCGAAAGTCTATAACCCTGACTATAAGGATAATATAGCTGAGAATTGTTCAGTGTTTACTGATTGCCTGAGTGTTTTACATGTGTTTAATCTTTCTAGTAATCCTGTGAAGTGGGTGCTTCTGTCATCTCCATTTCACGGAAAAGGAAACTGGTTAAGAAATGCCGCCTTGGGACCCTATAGGCCTGATGTGATGTGATTCACACTATGACTTTTCATTTATTGCTGCATTTATCATCCAGCCATCAAATCATGTGTTCTGTCCTCCTTGGTATTTTACCTGTTTCTTTACTTTAGCTAAGTGCATGGCTGAATAGTATAGCCTTCCCCCCCCCCCAAAAAAAAGAATATCTGAATTAAAATAAGAGAGTTGCTGCCCCTTCTCCATTAAAATTATCGACCACATTCTCAGTATTATTTAAAGGAGAAAACTTAGAGGCAAATACAAAAAGTCTACAAGTGGTAGCATGAGTCTTTGGGTCCAAAAAGAAACTAAAATAGATTATGATGCAATTCAAGAAAAAACTCAGATTGTTTTTTCCCCTCTTTGTGAAGTTGTTGCTGAACCAAATTTGGGTTTGCTTTCTTGACAAGAAGCAAAACCAATCTGCTAACACTGAATAGTGATGAAGGAAAGTACAGTGTTTATTTGCAAGGTACCAAGCAAGGAGAATGGACAGCTAATGTTCAAAACACCTGAACTCCCTGATACCTTTCAGGCAAGAATTTTTAAAGGCAGCATTTGAGGTGAGTGTCCCAGGGTGCATGATTAGCTTATGGACATTCTTCTGTTTGGTTGGTGATGAGGTAACATGGTGATATATTATAAATCTCAGTCCTCAACCTTCTGGTTCCAGCCATTCTGGGGTCTGAGTGCTTGTGGTTAACAGTATCCATTCCTTGGGGCCCTGGTTTCTGGAAAACAGCTCAAGGATATGCATCACATTTTTATCTGTGCCCCTTCCGGGGGCGCTGGGAATCCTTTTACTCTATTGTTCAAGCTATTAGTACTGTTCTTGCTTGACTACTTTTCCTTGGTTTCAACATTTTCTCACTTCTGTAATCATTAGCTGTTTGAGTCTGCTCTTTGGAACTCTGGAAAGGCCTAGGAGACTAAAGCTTTTTCAGCAAATAAGGAGCAGGGACATGGCAGGTCCCATAGAGTCCTGATCAGTTTCAAAATAAGCCAATCTTGAACATCTTAGAACCCTTGTCAGGATTATATGACAAGGGTAGAGGCTGAGGAAATAGAACTTAGTTGGGGAGGTTCCTATATCATAATTGTTAGAAGTGTAGACTTTTGGAGTTCCCATCATGGCTCAGTGGTAATGAACCTGACTAGTATCCATGAGGATGCGGGTTTGACCCCTGGTGTCACTCAGTAGGTTAAGGATACGGTGTTGCCGTGAGCTGTGGTGTAGGTCACAGACATGGCTTGAATCCCATGTTGCTGTGACGTAGGCTGGCAGCTGTAGCTCCAATTTGATCCCTAGCCTGGGAACTTTCATATGCCATGCCTCTGGCCCTAAAAAGCAAAAAGTATAGACTTTTGAGTGAGAAAGACCGATTCTTTTTTAAAATTGTCTCTATGAACACTAGTAAATAAATATTTATTGAGAAGCTGCCATATGCTAGAGATGTAGTCTCTTTTGGAAAGGGGGAAATTTCCACTTTTATTCATTCCTCCTTCTTATAGCTGTTCTGATAATAAAATTGACACATGACAGATTAGCAGGAGAAAAAGCAACAAATTTAATTTGCATGCACAGAAGTCTCATTGAAATGAGACCCAACAAGTGGCCAAAGCAAGCAGCTTTTATACATTTTAGACAAACAATAAATTTGAGAGAAGTTGATGCGATAAAGAAGTTTAGGTTGGGAAGCTTCATTAGTAAGGAGTTTAAGCAAAGTTTGGGGAGTACATTAGTAAAGAAGTAACAGGCTTTGTTTATAGAGACTTATCGACCCTGAATTTCCTATCTCTGGTGAGAAGGATGTCTTGCTACCTCCCAGTAACGGCAGGGCATCTTTCACATGGGAGATTTATTTCCTGCTTCCAGGGAGACAGAGAGGACTGTCAGAGTGTTCCTTTTTCATGGCCAGCCCTGAGCCCCAATATCTCTGTTTTCACTGAGTTTAGTCCACTAGACTTCATAGACTAGTAAAGAGATGGCTATAAATGTCACAAGTACGATAACAGTCTGTTATGACCACGAAGGACCTGGGGTCAGAGAGGGTTTCTGGGGGAAGTGATTCCTGTGCGGGAGAGGGGGAAACGAGTTCCCATTTACCTAAAGCATAGACTGGAAAGGGGAGAAAGTTAAACCATGGAGCTAGTGAGGCAAACTATGACCAGATTATGAAGGATCTGGTAAACAGCTCTAGGGAACTCAGATACATCATTATAAAGAATATGGGAAGGAGGGAGGGCCCTAGATTAAATGTACATTCCCAAAAGATTACTTTTAACCACCCTGCAGGTGATGGAATGGCAAAAGAAATCATTTGGGTTTGGTGCGGGAAAGATCATATGTATTCTCATACTTTACTTCATTTATGGAGACCAAGACACCTAAAGAGTTTTAATGAGGGAAGAATGGGATGTCATAGATTCATAAGAAGGAATGTGAAACTGGAAAGGCACCACAGACCTATCACTTTGTTATTTGGGGAACAATTGCATGTCTAAAATAGATAGGATTGAGGAAAATGAGATTTGTAATTGACTTAGTCCTTTTGGGCTGCTATACCAGAAGACTGTGGGTGGCTTATACAACAGACTTATTTCTCACACTTCTGAAGACTGGGAAATCCAAGATCAATGCCTTGGCCAATTCTTTTTCTGGAGAGAGCCCAATTCCTGGTTTGTAGCCATCTTTTCAGTGTCCTTACTCAGTGGAAGGAATGAGGGAGCTCCCTGAGTCCTATTTAATAAGGGCAGCAATCCCAGCAACCTCATCACCTACCAAAGGCCCCACTTTCTAATACCATCACATGGAGGGCTAGGATTTCAGCCTAATTTGGGAAGGACACAAAATTCAGTCTGTAGAAGTAAACTTCCTTGAATGTTGCTGCCTCTACATTAAACAGTAATCTGGTACTATGTTACAAACTAGTTATATAGGTTAGATAGTAGCCCTATCCTATAGAAATGTCTTGAAAATTTTCCATTGGGGTATCTTAACTGGTTAAAATACTAATAATACATCTTATCTAAAAGCTTTGGAGTTCCCATTATGGCTCACCAGGTTAAGAACCTGATATAGTCTCTGTGAGGATGCATGTTTGATCCCTGGCCTTGCTAACTGAGTTAAGGATCTGGCATTGTCACAAGCTGCATCATAGATCACAGATGCAACTTTGATCCAGTGTTGCTGTGGCTGTGGCTTAGGCTGGCAGCTGCAGCTCCAGTTCAACCCCCTGGAACTTCCATATGCTGCAGGTGCAGCCCTAAAAAGAAATAAAATAAAAGCTTTGAAAATGTATTTTGTGGGGGGAAAAAACCCTACAAAATCCAATACATTCTGTTATTAAACCCTCTAGGCAGGAGTAGGCTAACTTTTGTGCAGAAGATCAGGTAAGAAATATTTTAGGCTTTGAGGGCTTCATAAAGATTCAATCTCTTCACCTTCCCTACCATGTATGGAAATTTTTCTTAGTTCAAGGGCTATACAGAGACAGGTACAGGCCAGTTTGCCAACCCCTCCCCTAGAGTGTGACTGTTTTCTTATTTTCGTGATTTGATAACCTTTGTTTCTCAGTGGATTCACTGCTGTCTCATGTGAGTTTTGAAATTCTGTGTCTGTTGAAAATCCGGAAAATCAACTTTAGCTAGTTGTTTCTATTTTCTTCTATCAAATCTCTTTTGAATTTTGTTGTTGTTGTTGTTGGCCAAGGCATGCAGAAGTTCCTGGGCCAGGGATTGACCCTAGACACAGCAGCAACCTGAGCCACAGCAGGAACAACGCTGGATCCTTAACCTGCTAAGCCACCAGTGAACTCCTCTTTAGATCTTTAAGGCAAAGAAAATGTGGTCCAGATTGGTAAGCAGCTAGAACATATTGGTAGAGCCAGGACCACAACTTGTTTTCTGACTCCAGGTTCTGTACTATCCTTGTTATAACTGTCATAGCACTAGGGTGCATATTTGTGTGCTAGCATTTCTAAGCCCACGTTATAGCCCAGCTATTTTATATGGTGTTCAATTTATAATTCTAATACAACCTCCTAAAACTATAAGAAGGGCTTTAGAATTGTCAGATTTGAGGGTTTTTTTCTATCTTTTTGAGTGGGAATTAGAGTAATAAAGTAGCCTGAAGACCAGCAGCAGGAAGGGGAAGGGCTGCCAACTTGAAGATGCCAAATTGAATTCTTCCCTTTTACTTTTTGAGGTCCCTCTGAAACAGGGCAGAAGTCTCATGGATTGAATTCTACTGACCAAAAGTGAGAAGGACCCTTTAGGATTAAAAGGCAAATTAATTGAAGTAACTGAAGAAGTACTTAAGAAACACAACCAAAAAAATGATTGTTGGATATGCATAAGAAGTAGGTGGTGTTTATTATGTAGTGGAAAATGTGTTGGCTGGGCTTTCTAGTTGTAATGCTCTATAAGCTCTTGGTCTTATTACTTGCTGATGTGATTCACAATTAAATAATAAAAATATGCTTTACATTGGACAGTGGATTCTCTCAGTCTGAATATGGACAATATTTCTTGCCTAAGTTGCTGTTTACATAGCATCCCTGTACTATAACGCTTTTGAAGAAAACAAGCGTTTGCAATTCAAAACCAAAGTAATAAAATTATTCAGTAACAGTTTATATGGAATAATGTTCTACCTTTGTGCACCATAACAGAATTCTATGGGAAAAAAAGTCTCTGAGAATCTTAAGTCAGAAAGCCCACATTAAAGGCAAATCTTTAGTTCTCATTTATAGCAACTTTTATCACATAATCCATGTTTATTAAGCAATATTAGTGATCCAGTTTTTCTAACCCATAGCCGATCAGAAGTTCCAAACTAGAAGTGGATAGATTGGAGAGGGTGAGTGGAGAAATGGGATGGGAGTTGATGAAAGTAGATCTGATGGTGTCCTACAACATGGCATCTTGGAGGGGAGCAAAAACAGTAAGGGCTTGCAGCTGTGCTCTGGGCCTCCATAGTGATGTCCTTGAGGTGTCCAGGCAGCATCCAATATGTCTGCTCTCCTCTGTTTAAAGAAGAAAGGAAGTGTGTCACTTATTGCTGTTATCGCAGTTATCATTTTATCATTGTATAGTTTTGGTTTGTTGTCAGTTTCCTGATGACACTGTCACCTGTATGAGGGCAGGGGCCATGTCTGGCACCTGCTCTATCCTTGGTGCCTGGAACTTAGAGGTCATCAGTATGTGTTTGTTGAATGAATGAAACATTATTATTATTGTTGTTGTTATTATTATTATTATTATTATTACTTTGGCTGCACTTGTGGCATGTGGAAGTTCCTGGGCAGAGGACTGAACCCACCACAGCATGACCAGAGCCGCAGTAGTGAAGCCAGCTCTTTAACCCACCGAGCCACCAGGGAACTCCAAGATTTACTCTTATTAAAAAGACACCAGTCCTACACTACTGTGACTTCATTTAATTACATCTGCTTTAATCTTGTATCCACATAAGTCACATTCTGAAGTCCCGCTAGTTAGGACTTCAGCATATGAATTTTGTGTGTACACAGACCAATCCACAACAGGTACAGTTAGGGTATGGAATGTTTTTCAGGGGCAAAGGGTATGGAATCTTCCAGCAGGTGATAACATAGCTTGTTCTGAGACAGAAGAACAGATGCTCAACTTTTCAAAGTTTATTGGGGAAATAAACAAGGATAGGACCAGTACCTTGGAATGAGGATTCTGCCAGATGGAAAAAAGCTCCTTTCCCAATTTCACAGGGTTTGTAATACCCTCCTTGCCTTCTGGCTGAGCTGCACACCTGTTTATCAAGTGTAAGTAACTAGTACAAAATGACTTCCCCACTCTACAGGCCTGGGTGAAGCAGAGGTCCATTTTGTGAGCTGCTCCAGGCTACAGGCATGTCTGAGCTGTTTCTACAGTAGAAAGCCACTTTTTCAGAAAACTCTCACATGTGAACCCTTCATATCTGAGGACATTAGAAGAGAAGTTGTTATACATTCATACTTTATTATTCATATAATATATTGATGGAGATAAGGACTGGTTTGCTATGCTTAAAAAATAATAGGCATTACTCTCAACTGCATATCTCCTGTAAGATTCGAATGGATGACACCCTTCTGATAAGGTTGTTGATTTAAGAGTAAATGTTTTATTTTTCTTATCTTTTTATTTTTTGTCTTTTTAGGGCCACACCTGTGGCATATGGAAGTGTCCAGGCTAGGGGTTGAATCAGAGCTGTAGCTGCCAGCCTGCACCACAGCCACAGCAACGTGGGATCTGAGCCGTGTCTATGACCTACACCACAGTTCATGACAATGCCGGATCCTTAACCCACTGAACAAGGCCAGGGATCAAACCCGTGTCCTCATGGATAATAGTTGGGTTAGTTACTGCTGAGCCATGATGAGAACTCCCTAAGGGTGAATTTTTTAAAGTTTTTGTTGACGAATGTGTTCTAACATTAATAAATGTTTCTCCCGCTTCCCAACTACAAAGCGAGATGTGTCTTTTTTTCCTCCTTTTGACAGAGTTTTTTGATTTTAATATGGAAATAATTGATCAGAACTAATGTTTGGGCCCAAGTTTTAATCAAAGCTGTACCACAGGGAAGCATGGTATAATGGTATAATTTTCCTTCTCTTTTTTTAAAGTATTGAGTTCTTCATTTTCTAACAATTGCCCCACTTTTAGATCAGTTCAGGTTTCAGCTTGATTAGGCCAAGAGAGACAGTCCCTTTAGAAAATATACACTTTGGTATAGGTTTTTATAGCTAATATTTGGGGGACCCTTTTTTTTGGAATACATAGCAGCAGTTATGCTTCATGATCTGGTGTGCAGTCTGGTCACATTCCTAAAAATAATGGTGTAAAAAGAGCACTTGGCTGGCAGCCAACTGTAAAATGTGGGCATTGGCCTGGAATGATCTCTAAGGCAGGTGTACAGAGTTTCTCATTCATTCACTTAATTCTCACCTTTCTCTGTAAAGTATGTAGTTGCTATAATGCAATAGGACTTAATTGGAATGATGAGGAAATGGATGGGAAAGAGATTGCTTTTTCAAAAATTTTGTTGAAGTCACTAATAATTCATGCAATTGTAATTTTATCATTTATTGCTATTTTTCTCTTTGTCTCTCCCAAGAACTAAAGGTGATTTGCAAATACATAAAGCTTTGAACATGAACATTTAGGTGTTTGAATAAACATCTCTCATCTGTGAGAACTCTGTAGAGCCTAGATCAGACTTTGTTTTTCATATAATGCATTTAACTGCAGTGTGTAACCAATGTGGATAATGATGTATTAAGTCATGAAATCTTTTGGCAGCACTTTAATCTTAGGATGATGGAAGGCATGGCCTGATACTCAAGAATAGTCCATATGAATAAATGGTATTTCTGAAAAGTTGATTACAATCAATATACTGGCAGTCCTGCTCTTAAAAATGTAGTGAATTAAGTTCCCCACATCAGATTTAATGAATTTAATTTATAACTTAAAAATGAACATGCTTTGACTTCTCCTAATGCTGATTGTCATATTCTAGTAAGTTGAAGAGGCCTGCTTGAAATCATTGTAAAAGTGACTTTTAATGGATTTGTATTTTTCATGTTTCGTAACTAAAAAATCTTGGCAAATTGAGTCCAAGAAATGGTATTCTTGAATGGTATTACAGTTTTCTAGATTTCTAGGTTTATTTACAGTAAATATATAAAAATTTACTTGTGTGACAGTAGTATACAACGATCCTCATTATTCCTGGGTTCCAAATGAGCAAATTTGCCTACTCACTGAAATTTATTTGTAACCCCACAATCAGCACTCAATGTTTTCACAGTTCTTTACAGACATACACAGAGCCGTGGAAAATTGGTGTTGCCTGGAAGAATGTTCCTAGTCAAGGTCATACAGGTAGTGCTCTGACTTCTTGTTTCAGTCTCTTACAGGAAGAAGTGTCTTTTTTGCCATCTGTTTATTTAGTGCAACATTTTTCACATCTTGTGCTTTTTGTTAGTGATTTCACCATATAAAATGGCCCCCCCAAGGAGAGTGAAGTGCTGTCCCAAGAAGGTGGCGATGTGCCTTACAGAGAAAATATCCATGTTAGATAAGCTTCGTTCAGACATGAGTTACAGTGCTGGTGGCTATGAATTTAGTGTTCATGAATCTTCAGGATGTGTTGAATAAGATGTCTTTACACAGAAACACGCATTAAACAAGGTTGTGTTTTGATTGGTTGACAAAAATGTGACCAAAGGCTGGCAGGAACCTCACCTTGTATTTTCTGATAGGAGCCATGGTACAGTGTTGCCTGACTCAGTATTTGAAGTGAGTTTATAGAATACAACTGTTTGGAATAATGAGAATTGACTATAGTTCTCTAAGCTATCTTTCATTTATACTATAGTATAATAAAGTAAAATAATAACGTAAGTTTTATAATTTTTAGGTTAGACTCAAACCCACCAAGAAGAGAGCAGATTTTTCCAAAAGCAGATTCTTTTCTTCAGGTTTCTTTAGCTCCTTGTTTCAATTCTATTGTCAGAAACTCTAATAATTCTGTCTCTAACCATTACACATTTTCTATCTGAAAATTTTCTTCTAGGAGCACTGTTTCAAGTTTTGAACTAATGTTCTAATGTATGTAGATGGTACTATCACAGTAATAAAGAGTGCCTCTAAACAATACTGTATTGTTATTCCAGTTATCCTGTCTATTCTGTAGGTTGTCTGCTTTGTGTACCAGCCTCCTTACTTGGTTCTTCAACAGCTCTCTTTTGCTATCACTTGCTTGTTTAGGAAATACAAACCAACAATTTTTACAGGTCTATTTCCCCTTTTTCATCCATTTCTAATCTAATCCATAGGTTCTCAGGTTGCCATTGTACACCATTAATGCAGGTAATCTAGTTTTTGTTGATTTTATTAGTTCTGTCTTACTGACATAATGAGACTATTTGTTTTCTTTTACTTTATCACCTTGTCTTTATCTCCTTACCATTGTCTCTGCTCTCTTTTGTGATTCTTCCTCTCTCTGTATCTCCTTTCCATTCACTAAAAATCCAATGGGGGGAGGACATGACTGGTTTACTCAGGGCTTTGTCTAATCTTCAGGGGTTTTGTTTGATTAAAAAAGTGGTTTACAGACTTCAGCCAACATTTAGAAATATTCTTGGTAAGGAAGTTTTTGATTATAAATTCAATTTTAAAGAAGTACATAGGGCAATTCAAATTTTCTCTGTATCTTTTGTCAGTTTGTCAGTGAATTTGTTAATGCCATCTCCATTATTGCCCATATTGTCGTAAAGTTAGTTGTTGATAACATTCTCTTATTAGCTCTTTAGCGTCTTTAGGTTTGATAGTGATATAGACCCTCTTTCGTTCCTGATACTGATCATTTTGGAGGTATTTTTTTCTTGATCAGTCTTACTAGAAAGTTATCAATCTTATTAACTTTGGGGTTTGATTTTCTCTGTGCTTGTCCATTTTCTATTTAATTGATTTCTACTCTTGTTACTGGGGAGGTGACCATTTTAATTTTGTTCCGTCAACATTGGTATCCATATCTTTGTAGAGATAATTTGCTTGCAGTATCTTTCATTGTAGTCTTAGTTAATGTCTGAATTACCTGGTAGCAGCACACTCAGTGTTGGGATTTACATTTTATCTGTTGCCGTTATTTTATTTTATTTTATTTTATTTTATTTTTTTAGGGCTACTACACCTGCAGCATATGGAAGTTCGCAGGCCAGGGGTTGAATTAGAGGTAACTGAGGCCTACAACACAGCCACAGCAACACCAGATCCAAGCTGTATCTGTGACCTACAGTCTCTATCAAGTAGACAGGTACCTCAGTGGTACAACTGCAAAGAAAGGGATTTTTTTCTAATGCCCAGTGAACTTGGAAGAGGGTCCCAAGCCTCTGATGAAAATCACAGCCCAATTGACACCTTGATTTCAGTCTGATCTGGGATTTATTAGCTGGTCTTCCTGAGCAGAAGACCTAGATAATAGTACCCAGACCCCTGACCCATGGAAATTGTAAGAATAATAAATTTCTTTTACTTCAAAACTAACTGAATAAATAAATATATAAATTAAGTTTCAGAGTATTAATATACAGCTTCTCTGTCTACCCCTAGCATCTAGTACAGGGCAGGGATTATGGTTAGTGTTTGATAAATACCCTTTGAAATTAAACTACATTATGATAGGGATATTTTAATGATTCCACAAAATATTAACCAGTTTAGGGACTTTTATTTTTGTTGTTTCCAGATTATTGGTCTTGGAGTTAAGGAATATATCAGTTCCTTTAATCAAAAATTTTGTTATTTCTGGACAGTTTTCTGGTATATATATTCATGGTCAGTTATTCATTTTTGAGTCTCATAGAAGTGTGAGCTGCAGCCTGATGGGGATCATATGTTCTCTTGGTATAGCTTCGTATTTCCTTTTGCAGGCTTCGCACACTGTGGGGGTTAAATAAATATTGGAAATTTCTTTAGGGCCATTTTTGTCATTTATATTTTTAATTAAACCCATTATTTTGAAAAAGCTTCAAGCTTTTGAAAAATGTTGCAAGAGTGATGCAGTGAACTCTAGAAACCCTTCATCTACCTAGATTCACCTGTTGTTGATAAAGCCATTATTATACTCTAAAAGAATCCATTTTAATTTCAGTATTAACTTATTCTTTATACCTCTTTGTCATCTTTGTTTTAGTCTTTGCTCTAGGGGTTTATGATATATATTTTAAATTTATCACAATCTACTTTTAATAATATACCATTTTACATATCATGTAAGAATATACTTCCATTTCCCTGTTGTGTGTCTTGTGCTATTATTTTTATTCATTCTACATATTCTATAAATCCTGCAATGTTAAAATTTTTGCTTTAGACAGTCACTTTTCTTTTAAAGAAATTAAGAAAATTAAACAAATTACCCACATTTTTATTATTTCAGTGCTTGTTATTTCTTTGTGCTGATCCATATTTCCCTTAAAATACTGACTTTTACATTTCTTATAGTGCAGGTGTGCCAGCAGTGAATTCTCAGCTTCTGTTTGTCTGAAAATGTCCTTATTTTGCCTTCATTTTAGGGATATGTTATCATTGGGTATAAAATTCTAGGTTGAAAGTTTATTTTCCTCAACACTTTAAACAGTGTCTCTCCATCTTCCAGTTTGCATAGATGAGAACTCTTATCATTCTTTTTTGTTTGTTGTTTTTTGGCTTCATCCGCAGCTTATGGAATTTTCCTGGTCAGGTACTGAATCTGAGCTGCAGCCTCGACCTATGCCACAGCCTCACCAATGCCAGATCCTTAACCCACCGTGCCAGACTAGGGATCGAACCTGTGCCTCTGCAGCAACCTGGGCCACTGCAGTTGGATCCTTAACCCACTGTGCCAAGTGGAATCTACTCTGTTATCATTCTGAATTGTTTTCCTATAGAATGTAAGATTTCCTTCTTCTCTAATTACTTTTAAGCTTTTACTTTGATTTTCAGAAGTTTGACCATGATACGTGTTTGGCCATCACCTCTCCAAATACTTCTTCTACTCCTTCCTCTCTTCTTTTAGGATTTCAGTTGCCTATACATTAGATGACATTGTCCCACAGCTCTTAGATGCACCATTCTATTTTTCCACTCATTTTTTTTCTTTGTGTTTTGGTTTGATCATTTCTCTTGACTTTTATTCAGGTTTGCTTATTCTTTGCTCATGATTATGAAGGAATACTTATTCCTTCACAATAGAGTCCTGTCTGGTGATTAGCTCATTAGAGGAAGTGGGTTTTTTGTTTGTTTTTTAAGATTTTTATTTTTTTCTATTATAGTTGATTTACAATGTTCTGTCAGTTTCAACTGTACAGCAAAGTGACCCTGTTATACACACACACACACACACACACACACAGTCACACACACACATTCTTTTTCTTGCATTGTTCTCCATCATGTTCCATCATAAATGACTAGATATATTTCCTTGTACTATACAGTAGGGTCTCATTGCTTATCCACTCCAAATGCAATAGTTTGCATCGACTAACCCAAAACTCCCAGTCCATCCCCCTCCCTCCTCCTCACACTTGGCAACCACAAGTCTGTTCTCCAAGTCCATGAGTTTGTTTCTTTTCTATAGATAGGTTCATTTCTGCCATATGTTAGATTCCAAATATGTGATATGGTATTTGTCTTTCTCTTTCTGACTTAACTTTACATAGTATGAGAGTCTCTAGTTCCTTCCATGTTGCTGCAAATGGCATTATTTTGTTCTTTTTATGGCTGAGTAGTATTCCATTGTGTATATGTACCACATCTTATTAATCCATTAATCTGTCAATGGACATTTAGGTTGTGTCCATGTCTTGGCTATTGTGAATAGTGCTTCAGTGAATATATGGGTGCATGTATCTTTTTGAATGAAAGTTTTGTCTGAGGAGTAGGATTGCTGAGTCATAATAGTAGTTCTATATTTAGTTTTCTGAGGAGGATTGCTGAGTCATAATAGTAGTTTATATATTTAGTTTTCTGAGGTATTTCCATACTGTTTTCCATAGCGGTTGTACCAATTTACATTCCCAGCAACAGTGAAGAAGTGTTCCCTTTTTTCCACACCCTCTCCAGCATTCATTTTTTTGTGGACTTATTAATGATGGCCATTCTGACCTGTGTGAGGTGATACTTCATTATAGTTTTGATTTGCATTTCCCTAATATTTAGTGATGTTGGGCATTTTTTCATGTGGCTGTTGGCCATCTGTATGTTTTCTTTGGAGAAATGTCTATTCAGGTTTCTGCCCATTTTTCAATTGGGTTGTTTTTTTATTGCTGTTGAGTTGTGTAAGTTGTTTGTATATTTTAGAGATTAAGCCCTGGTCATTTGGATCCTTTGAAAATATTTTCACCCATTCTATGGTTTGTCTTTTTGTTTGTTTATTTATTTGTTTATTTATTTTTATTTATCAATCGCATATGGAAGTTCCCAGGCTAGGGGTCCAGTTGGAGCTGTAGATGCCACCCTGTGCCACAGCCACAGCAATGTGGGATCTGAGCCACATCTTTGACCTACACCACAGCTCATGGCAATGCTGGATCCTTAACCCACTGAGAGAGGCCAGGGGTTGAACCTGCATCCTCATGAATGCCACTTGGGTTTGTTAACCACTGAACCATGACAGGAACTCCCTCTTTTTGTTTTTTGGTTTTTTTGTTTGTTTGTTTTAATGGTTTCCTTTGCTTTGCAAAAGCTTGTAAGTTTGATTAGGTCCCAATGGTTTATTTTTGCTTTTATTTCTGTTGCCTTGGGAGACTGACCTAAGAAAACATTTGTGTAGTTGATGGCAGAGAATGTTTTGCCTATGTTCTCTCATAGGAGTTTTATTGGGTCTTGTCTTAGGTTTAAGTCTTTAAGCCATTTTGAGTTTATTTCTGTACATAGTGTGAGAGTGTGCTCCAGCTTCACTGATTCACATGCAGCTGTCCAGTTTTGCCAGCACCACTTGCTGAAGAGACTATCTTTTTCCCATTTTCTATTCTTCCCTCCTTTGTCAAAGATTGATTGACTGGGTTTATTTCTGGGTTCTCTGTTCTGTTCCACTGGTCTGCATTTCTGTTTTTGTACCAGAACCATACTGTCTTGATTACTGTAGCTTTGTAATATCTGAAGTCTGGAAGAGTTATGCCTCCTGCTTGGTTTTTGTTCCTCGGGATTCCTTTGGTAATTCTGGGTCTTTTATGGTTTCATATAAATTTTTGGATTATTTGTTGTAGTTCTGTGAAAAATGTCATGGGTAAATGGATGGGGATTGCATTGAATCTGTAGATTGCTTTGGGTAGTATGACCATTTTTATGATATTAATTCTTCTAACCCAGGAGCATGGAATGTCTTTACCTTTCTTTGAATCCTCTTTAATTTCCTTGATTAGTGTTTTATAGTTCTCAGCATATGTCTTTCACCTTCTTAGTCAGGTTTATTCTTATGTATTTAGTTTTTGGAGGTGTGATTTTTAAAAGGCATTGCATCTTTATATTTGTTTTCTAATATTTCATTGTTAATATACAGAAATGCAACCAATTTATGAATGTTAATTTTGTATCCTGCTACTTTGCTGAATTCATTGATTAGTTCAAGTAGTTTTTGTATGGAGTCCATAGGGTTTTTTATTATAGTATCATGTCATGAAGAGTGACAGTGTTACCTCTTCTCTTCCAATTTGGATACGTTTTATTTCTTTTTGTTGGTCTGATTGCTGTGGCTAGGACTTCTAATACTATGTTGAATAAAAATGGTGAGTATGGGTATCCTTGTGTTGTTTCAGATTTTACTGGGAAGGCTTTCACCTTTTCTCCATTGAATATTATATTGGCTGTGGGTTTGTCATAAATGGCTTTTATTATGTTATGTTCCCTCTATACCCACTTTGGTAAGAGTTTTTATCATCAGTTGATGTTGGATTTTGTCACATGTTTTTTCTGCATCTATTGAGATGATCATGTGGTTTTTGACTTTTCTTTTGTTAATGCAGTGTGTGACATTGATTGATTTGTATATGTTGTACCATCCTTGAGAACTTGGGATGAATCCCACTTGGTCGTGGTGTATGATCTTTTTTTATATTGTTGGATTCAGTTGGCTAAAATGTTGTTTGAGAATTTTTGTGTCTGTATTCATTAAAGATATTCGCCTATAATTTTCTTTTTTTGGTAATATCTTTGTCTCATTTTGGTATTAGGGTGAGGTGGTTTCATAGAATGTCTTTGGGAGTATTCCTTCTTCTTCAACCTTTTGGAAAAGTTTAAGAAGGATGGGTATAAGTTCTTCTTTTTATGTTTGGCAGAATTTGCCTGTAAAGCCGTCTGGTCTTGGACTTTTATTTTTAGGGAGTGTTTTTATGACATATTCAATTTCATTTCTAGTGATTGGTCTGTTCTGTTGATCTATTTCTTCTTGATTCTGTTTTGGCAGACTGTATGTCTCTATGAAGTTGTCCATTTCTTCTCAGTTGTCAAATTTGTTGGCATATAATTGTTCATAATATTCTCTTATTTTTTTTTTTGTAGTTCTGCAGTATCCATTGAGATTCTCCTTTTTCATTTCTTATTTTGTTTGAGTTCTTTCTCTCCTCTTCTTGGTGTGTCTAGCTAGAGGTTTGTCAATTTTGTTTACCCCTTCAAAGAACCAGCTCTTTCTTTTTTTGATTTTTTTCCTATTGTTTTTTGAATCTCTATTTTATTTATTTCTTCTCTGATCTTTATGATTTCCTTCCTTCTGCTGACTTTAAGTTTTGTTTGTTCTTTTTTTTTCCTAATTCTTTTAGATGGTAGGTTAAGTTGTTGATTTGAGATATTTCTTCTTTTCTGAGGAAAGCCTGTATCACTAAACTTCCCTCTGAGCACTGCTTTTGCATCATCCCATAGATTTTGAATGATTGTGTTTTCATTATCATTTGTCTCTAGGTATTTTTTAAATTTCCCTTTTGATTCCTTGTTAACCCATTGGTTTTTTAGTAGCATGTTGTTTGGTCTCCATGTAGTAAGTTTTTTCTCATTTCTTTTCCTATGTTGATTTCATGCCACTGTGGTCAGAGAAGATACTTGAAATAATTTCTATACTCTAAGTTTGTTGAGGTTATTTTTGTGCCCCAGTTTGTGGTCAGTCCTTGAGATTGTTCCATGTGCACTTGAAAAGAATATATATTCTGATTTTTTTAGATGTGATGTCCTGAAGATGTCAATTAGGTCTAACTTTTCTATTGTGTGATTTAGGATCTTTGTTGCCTTTTTGGTTTTCTGTCTAAAGGATCTGTCCATTGGTGTGAGTGGGGTGTTAAAGTCTCCTAATATTATTGTGTTCCCATCAATTTCTCCTTTTATGTATGTTAGTATTTGTTTTCTATATCTAGGTACTCCTATATTAGAGACATATATATTGACAATTTTAATATCGTTGTCTTCAATGGATCCTTTTATCATTAAATAGTGTACTTCTTTGTCTTTCTTTATGGCCTTCATTTTAATGTCTATTTTGTCTGATATGAGTATTGCAACTCATTCTGATATCATATATTTTTTTAGTGTTTTTTTTTTTTTGTCTTTTGCCATATCTAGGGCTGCTCCCTCGGCACATGGAGGTTCCCAGGCTAGGGGTCGAATTGGAGCTGTAGCCTCCGGCCTACGCCAGAGCCACAGCAATGAGGGATCCGAGCTGCGTCTGCAACCTACACCACAGCTCACGGCAACGCCGGATCGTTAACCCACTGAGCAAGGCCAGGGACTGAACCCGCAACCTCATGGTTCCTAGTCGGATTCGTTAACCACTGCGCCACGACGGGAACTCCCTATTTTTTAGTGTTTTCATTAGACTTCTTTTTGTAGCTTTCATCTCTATGCTGAAATTTCCCATTTATTGAGTGTCAAACTCATTTTCTACTAGACTTTTAACATTAATTTTAGTTTTTTTTAATATCTCTTATAAGTTCCAATACATGCACCATCTTTAAGTCTGGTTGTATTCCTGTTTTCCTCTTTTGACAGTGGGATTTATCATTTTGAAAAATATATGTTATAATTTTTTGATTGACTGTTACCCATTGAATATAGATGAACAGAAGAACCTGAGGTATTTACACTGAGAAATGGGTATACTTTTTTCTGGCAATTAGGTTGAGTCAGTCTAGTTAGCAGTTGAGCTGGGTTTGGGGTTATTGTTATTGTTACTATTGATGCACCACTGACTTCAGATTCCTCCAACAATGGATTACTGGTACATTCTTTTTGATGTGGGGCCTTCAGTGTTGGAGGATTTTTTTTCATTATTCCTATTCCAGTCTTAGCTAACAGCTTGCCCCATATACTTGTGTAGGGTCTCTCACCATGTTCTTGTCCCTATTCCAGAAGCAGACTGCTCTTGCTTGTTGTTTGATATAAGACTTGTGGTAAAAGGGGTTTTGCAGTTTTCCTGTTTCAACCTCAGTCTTAGGCAGGTCCTATTACCTGAGCCCCGGGGGGCTGAACTTTCTCAGTGATTCTGTCACTTCCTCACTGCCTCTTTTTAAGTGCAGGATTTAGAATGCAGCCAGATTTCCTCCCCATGACAGCTGAGCTTTGGCTTATATCAGAAGGGGAGGAGGAGGAGGAGGAGGAGGACAGGGCAGAGGGCGTGGGGTGTGAACAATTTCCCTGCATGTCTTTCAGTGCTAGAAGACATCTGTTTGGTATCAGCATAGAATCTGGGCTTGAGTGGGCTTTCTGTCCCTCCTCCAGTGTTTAGCTTACATTTGTATAATGTCAATGCAAAGTGAAGGAGGATTTGTGTTCCTGCTCTTTCCAGTAGCAGTAGCTAATCTTTGCCTGATATCAGTGCAGGGACTTGAGGGCGGGAGGCTTTACCATTCCTTTCCAGCAACAGACTGCTTTTGCTGCATGTCAGGGTGTGATCTGTGACATGGGTGAATTTCTTGTTTCTACCCCAGCAGTAATTGATCACCTCATACTGTGGGCCCAAAGTATAGATGAACTTTTTTTTTATACTCCTGCTCTACCTCAAGTCTTGGAGAGGTACTACACACCTGGACCACCTATGGCCTTTCTCAGGTCTGCTCTGCTCACACTGTTTCTCATGAGCATCTCATAAGGTGCAATACTATAAAAAAAGAATTGAGTGGATGCAGAATCCCTTTGTATCTGAGGCTCTCAGGGTTCTAAATTGTCACTAGTGCATACTTGGCCCTAAAAGAGTTTAAAATTTCAATTGTATTATAGCAACATCTCTTTTTGCTGTGCTCTGTCAAAGGTGAAGTGGTTCATATGTTCCATCTCCTCAAGAGGGCTTGGAATTTAAATATTTGGTTGCCTTACCACCTTACCTCATTGATGAGCTCAAAAAATTATGGTTTTTATGGATTATCTCACTTTTTAATTTTTTAAGGATGGGAGCAATTTTTTTCTTGTGGCTTTTTCCTTTTAAGTTCATCATTATATATTAATCTTCGAAACTGGCTTGTTTTGAAAAACAGGAAATGACCCAAAGCATGAGGACATATTTGGCTCTTTTTTCTTTTCCAGGTAATTAAGAGCAAAGCAGTTTAGTGCTGGTAGCTGTCATTGGTAGAGGCACAGGTAGACGGAGGGAAATGATCCCATGGAATAGGAGAGAGGAAGGTAAGGTAGGAAAACCTATCTTTTAGATATAGGATACTTTGTTTAATACTGATATAAATTGTAATTTCAGTTTAAGAATAGTAAGTGTGGTTATTGCTAATGATATTTGCTTATTATTTTTTCCAGGAGAAATTTGTGGATTTTTTTTTTTCAAAATACTCAGAGTGTAACAGACTACTCTGACTGTTGGTTAATTTTTAATGTTTTTACTGGTCAGTTTCCTTTTAGTTAAATGTCAGGGCTATTTTTTTCTAATACTAATAATGTGACATAAAACAACCTTGGAAAGTTACGGCCAGTCGACTTTCTGAAGTACTTGGAGAGCTTTATTACATTTCATTCAAATTTTCCTGGGCAAACTGAGGTGTTTAAGACCAAATATTGAAGTTATTTGGTGCAATTTGAAGCTCTAAGTTCTATCTATCTATCTATCTATCATCTCTCTATTCATAAAAGAGGACAGTTACTACCTGACTCTAATTTCTCTGAAATAGAGCTGGTCTGATTTCTAGTCTTTTTTTTTTTTTTCCTCTTAAAAACTGCACCAGAGCTTGACAATTTAATAAGTACTTAAGGTACTAATTTTAATTTTAGAGGCTTTTGTCCAATGTTTAGTCCCTTCATGGTGAGAACAGTGGCCCAGAATGCTGAATGGAAGTTACATGTGTATGGGCAGAATTTTTTTTCTTTTTAGGGCTGCTCCTGTGACATACAGATGTTCCCAGGCTAGGAGTTGAATCAGAGCTGTAGCTGCTGGCCTACTCCACAGCCACAAGAAGGCGGGATCTGAGCCATGCCTGCGAACTTCACCACAACTTACAGCAATACCGGATCCCCAACCCACTCAGCAAGGCCAGGGATCAAATTTGCATCCTCATGGCTATCTGTTTCTGCTATACCACAGTGGGAACTCCCAGAATATTTTTTATGAATTGACTTGTGGCAGTGGCAGGGATCCCCTACCTACTTTATGTAAGTCTTTTCTTAGTCTAGATTAGAATCCTTCAATCATCTGCAAATAAATATTCTACCGTGATGGGGGGTAGGAGGTAGACTTTTGCTTCTCATTTTTAGTTCAAGTCCCTCCTTCACTAAGTGTGCTGTTTCCCTGAGTGTAATGTCTCTCTAGTTCATTGTCTCTGAGAGTAAACGTGAACTTCTCATGGATTGGGAAGGGGGTTATTACTTGGTTGTGCAGGATTGGGGAGGGTATTTAAGCATCATACTTCTTCCTTTATTGAACTTGAGATCCTCCTGCACCCTTACTCTCAGAACTACCGAGTCTGATGATTGCAGCTTTTGGGGGTTCTGTTGCACATATTGGCTTTTTTTGTAGGTTCCCCTCCAATTTACTTATGTCACCTTTCTTCACTCTACCAAATATATCATTGTTTCCTATTTGGCTTTCAGTCTTCCAAAACTTTAATGCTGTCATCTCCTCTTCTGATTTCTGTGTCTCTGGTTTTATGTCTTATTTATCCTTTACAGTCATTAGAAAGTTTTCAAGAGTGGGAGAGACAAATTAATGCTTTTAATCCCAAAGTCCTGAGATACCCCATTATGCAACACTTTAGTGTTGCATTCTAGTTACTGTTCTTAAATATCAAGGCCATATTTACTTTAAATCACTGTAAAATCCATTTATCTTTTCTCAATTTATTTTTATTTATTTTTTAATTTTTTTAGGGCCGCATCTGCAGCATATGGAAGTTCCCAGGCCAGGGGTTGAACTGGAGCTGCAGGCTGCTGGCCTACACCACAGTCACAGCAGCAGGAGATCCAAGCCACACAACACCGGATGCTGCACAACACCGGATCCTTAACCGAGTGAGGCCAAGGATCAAACCTCCATCCTCACGGATACAAGGCAGGTTCTTAATCCACTTGAGCCACAGTGGAAACGCCTTCAGTTTCTTTTCCACTTGTCTCCATTGAAAGTAGGAAGGTAAATGCCTAGTTTTCTAAAATTATATGCAGAGTTCTGCATTTTTATAGCTGATTAGCTTCTATTGAACTAACATTCCAGCAAACACCAACTGTAGACTCAGGACAAAGTATTTTTTAAAAAGAACTATCTATAAAAGCACTGGTGAGCAACCAAAAGTAGATGGAAACTAGAGGGTAAAGGTCATCTATATTTAGAAAAGGGAACTGTCACTGGGGAATTACCATTGCTTATGGCATTTAACTTGAGGTCAGACCCAATTTGGTACTCTGAAGGGTAGCTAAAATTCAGATGGTAACTCCCAGTTTTAGTGGTTTGAAGAACTAGATGAGAGAATTTGGGGTATTTGTACTAACTAGAAAATGAGAAAGAAAATCCAGAAAAAGAGATCCAGAGAGGGCCATAAATCTTGCATATGGACAACTCTAGGCAGCCTAAGGCTAAAAGGATTGAACAGAGGTTTTAGCTTTCACTCCCCCAAAGAGGAAACTGAGCTTGGAATTTGAGTCCAGTCAATTTAATTGCC
The DNA here is from genome assembly GCF_016906955.1 of Phacochoerus africanus. Lineage (NCBI taxonomy): Eukaryota > Metazoa > Chordata > Mammalia > Artiodactyla > Suidae > Phacochoerus > Phacochoerus africanus. The sequence continues at coordinate 82,378,751 of NC_062545.1, read as the reverse complement.
TACTAAAAAAGTCAAAATTCTTTGGAAGAATATAAAAGAATCCAGAGCTTCTACAATATATTGTTTACAATGACTGGAATATAATCCAAAGCCTCTTGACATGGTCTAAAGAAAAGGCAGTTATTAAAAGAACTTAGTTCACAAGGATTTCAAAGCACCTATTATAGCAGCACTCAAGGAAATAAAGGAATCTAGGTATATAATGAATGAACAAATATTAAATCTCAGAAAGTCTCATCATTGTTCATAATGAATGAACAAAAGGAGACTATAAAAATGGAAATGTAGAACTTAAAAATACAATATATGAAATAAAACATTTTACCAAATGGGCTTAATAGTAGATTGGCCCTAACAAACGGAAGCTTAGTGAATGTGCAGATAGATTAATAGAAATTATCCAATCTGAAGAACAGAGAGGAAAATGACTGCAAATAAAATGATTGGAGGCTCAGGGACCCATAGGATAAAATAAAAATATCTCATATATGTTTATTTGGAATTGCAGAAGGAAAGAAATGGGAGAATGGTACAGAAAAAATATTTGAAGAAATACTGGCTGAAAGCTTTCTAAATTTGGGGAATGACATAAAAATTGTCAATTCAGAAGCTTAGCAAATCTGAGCATGAGAATACAAAAACAAAATCACATAAGGGTAGATTACGTTCAAACTACTAAAAGCCAAAGATAAAGAGAAAAATCTTGAACACAGGAGAAAAATACCTGGACACAATAATGGTGACTGCTGATGAGAAAAAAAATAACACTCTCAACTCTAAATTCTGTATCATTAGAGATCCTTTAAGGAGCAGATGAAATAAAGACTTTTTTGATAAAACTAAGAATTTACTATCAGCAGAACTATGCTACAGGGAGCTCTAAGGGAAATTTGTAGACTCACAGACATTAAAAAAAACTTAGGTTACCAAAGGGGAAAGGAGTGGGGAGGAATAAATTAGGACCTCGGTGTTAACAGATACACACTCTTATATATAAAATAGATAAATAACCAGGACCTACTATATAGCATAAGGAAGTATATTCAATATCTTGTAATAACCTAAAATGGAAAAGTATCTGAAAAAGAATATATGTATATTATACTGAATCAATTTGCTGTACTCTTGAAACATCATAAACAGCTGTATTTCAATTTTAAAAATAAATTTAAAAAAGGAAAAAGGATAGCTAGATTCTTACAACTGTTTATATATATATTGAATATTGCAATATATTATTTTTATTTGTTTGTTTTTGCTTTTTAGGGCCATACACACAGCATGTGGTAGTTACCAGCCTAGGGGTCAAATCGAAGCTACAGCTGCCAGCCTATTCCACAGCCACAGCAACATGGGATCTGAGCCGCGTCTGTGACCTACACCACAGCTCACAGCAATGCCAGATCCTTAACCCACTGAGCTAGGTGAGGGAACAAACCCACATTCTCATGGATACTAGTCAGATTTGTTTCTGCTGAGCCATGACAGGAACTCCCTGCAATATGTTATTTTGAAGGAGCCATATAAAGAAAATTTTATCCTGCAGAGACATGTAGTTGGAAAAGTGAAGAGAATTTTAATAGTCTTTTTGGAAAATGTTGGATTTTATTGTTGTATATTACACCAAAACTTAAGTAGTATTTTCTTAATGGTTAATTGCACTTTGCCATTGGGAAACGTCAATGGTCTCTTCATATTCTGTTACATTAAGATCCATGCATCTATTTTGCATTTTGAATAGATATTTTATCCATGTATTGGTCATTTGGAAAACATTGATTCATCAAATTACGGAAATTCAAATGTTCATGCATTTCACTGTACAAAATACAAAAAGTGGATTCTAACAGAACAACCAATTTCATCAGAAAATATTGTGAAGGGATCGAGCTTATGAGGCTAGGTAGAAATTTCAAATATTCTGATTTTCATTTGAAAGCTCGAGTTTTATTTGGCAACAATAGTTAACAGTTGTTTTCTTTGAAGTAGCAGACTCACTACTTCATTTTAAGACAACATCTGCCAGATAATAAAAAGTCAGAGTAATTACTTTTAAAAAAGGAAATTCATCAGGTTAAAAAATGGGTGGTAATGATATCACCTGGAAGCTCAGATCTTCAGGAAATGGGAAATATTGAGGAAGGAGATGAGATTACTTTTTTTCTCTTACCTTTTAAAAATGACATGACTTTTTAAAGCAAAAACTCTAACATTGTATTGTGGAGTTACATTAAATATTATGGATGGAGTGTGGGTAAATGGTTCTTGTATTATGTGTGAAGAAGTACAACATTAACTCAAGTAAACTGGTTGAATTTAAGAATGTATATTATAATATCTAGAACAGTTACTTCAAATATAATGTAAAAATGTATACTAAAAGGCCAATTGATAAAATGAAATTCTAAAATAAAGATTTGGTTAACCTAAAAGAAGTCAGGGAAAGAGAAACAGAGACACAGATAGAAACTTGGAGGAAAACAAAACAAGCAAACTTGGGTCTGGGGAGGGAGACTAATACGATGGTAGCTCTAAATTCAGTCGCATCGGTAATAAATTTAAGTGTAGAGAGAGTAGAGAGATTTTCTATGCATATTTATAAAAACCTAACTACATGATATCTATGGAAGAGACACTTTAAATATAAAAACACAGAATGAAAGTAAGTGTGTAGAAGAACACATACCATCTAAACAGAAAATGTAATAAAGTGGAACTATATTAATATCAGATAGAACTGTTAGCAAAGACAATTTTACTGGAGATAAAGACATTTCATAGCATTGAAAGGGTCAGTTCATTAGGAAGACTGATTATGCTCAATAACAAAGCTTCAACATATATGAAGCAAATATATACAAAGGGAGTTTCCGTCGTGGCTCCGTGGTTAAAGAATCCAACTAGGAACCATGAGGTTGCTGGTTCGATCCCTGGCCTTGCTCAGTGGGTTAAGGATCTGGCATTGCCCTGAGCTGTGGTGTAGGTTGCAGACCCGGCTCAGATCCCATGTTGCTGCGGCTGTGGCGTAGGCTGACGGCTACAGCTCTGATTTCGACCCCTAGCCTGGGAACCTCCATATGCTGTCGGAGCAGCCCTAGAAATGGCAAAAAAGACTGTATGTATGTATACACACACACACACACACACACACACACACACACACAAAGAATTGAAAGAAAAAATTCAAATCCATAACCATTATTGCATATTTCAACACCTTCTCTCAGCAATTGTTAGAACTGGATAAATATCAGACATAAAAAAATGAAAATAATGTGTAATTTCTTTACTGAACACAAGATGGCAAAATAGTTACAGGACTTGCAAAAATGGATCAGTGCATTTGAATATGAAATACATCCTGATTTTACTATGTGAACACACCTTTTTTCTTCACTTATTTTAGATCTGACAAAATGAACAGTGGTGATTAGTGAAATAAATAGGAATACAGTAGCATAATACTTTGTACATACATGATAGATGTTAGAATTTTTTTGAATGAATGTAATGTGGGGCTTTGGAATTACATTTAATTTTTATTGTATTGTATTGTATTTCCCCACCTGCAATATATGGAAGCTCCCAGGCCAGGAGTTGAACTGGAGCTGTAGCTGCAGCCTATGCCACAGCTTGTGGCAATGCTGGATCCTCAACCCACTGAGTGAGGCCAGGAATCAAACAGATACAATGTTGGGTTCTTAAACTGCTGAGCTACAACAGGAACTCCGTGTTTGAATTTTAAAATCTAATTATAAAAATATCAGTTTTAATTATAGCAGCAGTTCTCAAACTTTTTGGCTTTAAGATCCCTTTCCTCTTTCAAAAGTTAACCCACTGCTGGATCCTTAACCCACTGAGTGAGGCCAGGGATCAAACCCACATCCTCATGGATACTTGTTGGGTTCTTAACCCCTCTGAGCCACAATGGAATTCCTAGAGTGCTCCAATTTCATTCTTTTACATGCAGCTGTCCAGTTTTCCCAGGACCACTTACTGAAGAGACTGTTTTTTCTACATTGTATATTCTTGCCTTTATTGTAGATTAATTGACTATATGCACATGGATTATTTATGGACTTTCTGTACTGTTCTACTGATTTATATTTCTGGTTTTGTGTTATTACCATACTGTTTTGATTACTGTGGCTTTGTAGTATTGTCTGAAATCAGGGAGTCTTGAGTCCTCCAGTTCCGTTTTTCTTTCTCAAGGTTGCTTTGGCTCTTTAAGATTTTCTGTGTTTCCATACAAGTTTAAAATTTTTTGATTCTAGTTCTGTGAAAAAATGCCATTGGTAATTTGATAGGGATTGCATTGAATCTGTAGATTGACTTGGGTAATATAGTCATTTTAACAATATTGATTTTTTCCAATTCAAGAACATGGTATATGTTTCCATTTGTTTGTGTCATCTTCAGTTTCTTTCATCATTGTCTTACAGGTTTCAGAATACAGAAGACTTGTACTTCTTGATTGAAATCCACTCTCACTTCATGCAAGTCACTGCTTTTTAAAACATCATGGATATTCTCCTTCCAAGAAAGCTTCCCTGACAAGTTCCAGGGGATGGTAGTTGACATGATGGTGCTGGTGAAGGGACTGATGTGTAGCATTTGGTGTTCTGGGCATATATTTCCCTCTGCTGACTTTCCATGTGCCCATTAGACATAATCAGGGGTATATACACCCTATGAACAACTATTTACTGAAAAGGAAATAGTACATGAGGTCTGGTGTAAAATAACCTAGGAAATGTTTAAGTCAAGTCCTAATTCTCTCTTCCAGATGGGTTATTATAAATTGTGGAAACACATGACAAAACTGTCTTCCCCCTGCTTTTCAGGTACATCTACAGATACCTCATAAAACAAACAATATCCCTTAACTGCCAATATCTAACCATGACTGTGAATAGATCAGCCCCCATATAAACCTCAGATTCTTTTTTTTTTTAAATTATATTGGAGTGTAGATGACTTACAATGTTATGTTAGTTTCAGGTGTATAGCAAAGTGTATCAGTTATGCATATACATATATCCATTGTTTTTCAGATTCTTTTCCCATATAGGTTATTACAGGATATTGAGTAGAGTTCTATATGCTATAGAACTCTTGTTAGTTATCTGTTTTATATATAGTTGTGTGTGTGTGTGTAATTATGCACTAATTATCCCTAATTTATCCCTCCCCTCATGTTTTGCCTTTGGTAACCATGTTTGATTTCAAAATCTGTTGCATCTTAAACCTCAAATTCTTCATCTGTGAAATGGTTTAACAAATATTTAGAATTTTTAAGAGTTCCAATGAGTTGATGTGTAAAAGAACATCCTACATAGCAAATACTAAATAGATAGAAGTGATAGATCTGTTTTTATTAAAATGACGGAAAACCTTGAAGCTCAGCTCAGGATCCTGCAGAACTAAATAAGCTTCATATATAACTTGGGATCTGCAGTTGTAACATCTCTCATCTCTATACAGTGCAGGTGTTCATTATAAGGTATAAGACATACAATTCAGAAGCACAAACCTATGAGACTTCCGTATTGAAAGATGGGCCCAGCCTAGCCCTTCTCAATTTTTTCATGATCTCTATATATCAGTTATCATTGCCTGCTTTGTATCTTCATCTTATCTTTCTGTGAAAAGTCAATTTAAATCCCTTGATTTAGTCTAATTAAAGCTGTTCTCTCCAGTCCTTCAATATTCTTCACAGGTCCCCAAATTATATTTTGTATACTCTTTTGTTATCCACAGTGCAGACCAAAACTAAGGAAGCAATATTTTCCATGTCTTTAGTTTTCAAATTTGAATAAAGGGTAATTACAAAGAATGGATTGGTTATTGGGAGAAGAGTGGAAAAATGACATTTCTTCATACCTTTGAAAATATCAAAGATTATAACATGCATAGTTTATAAAAACTTTAATAACTTTAAAATGGTGGAAATATATCATATCTCTTGGCAGCAAAAAAACCAACAACCCAATGGAAAAATGGGCAAAAGACCTGAATAGGCATTTTTCCAAAGACGATGTACAGATGGCCAATAAGCTCATGAAAAAATGCTCAACATCCCTGATTATTAGAGAAATGCACATCAAAACTACCATGAGATACCACCTCACACTAGTCAGAATGGCCATCATTAATAAGTCCACAAATAACAAGTGCTGGAGAGGGTGTGGAGAAAAGGGAACCCTCCAGCACTGTTGGTGGGAAGGTAAGCTGGTACTACAACCACTATGGAGAACAGTATGGAGGTACCTTAGAAATCTATACATAGAAATACCATATGACCCAGCAATCCCACTCCTGGGAACATATCCAGACAAAACTTTCCTTAAAAAAGACACATCCACCCGCATAGAAACTACCTAAATGTCCATTGGCAGACGATTGGATTAGTAAGAAGTGGTATATATTCACAATGGAACACTACTCAGCCATAAAAAAGAATGAAATGCCATTTGCAGCAACATGGATGGAACTAGAGACTCTCATACTGAGTGAAATGAGTCTGAAAAAGAAAGACAAATACCATATGATATCACTGATATCTGGAATCTAATATAGGGCAGAAATGAACCTTTGCTCAGAAAAGAAAATCATGGACTTGGAGAATAGACTTGTGGTTGCCTGGGGGGAGGGGGAGGGAGTGGGATGGATTGGGAGCTTGGGGTTAATGGATGCAAACTATTTCATTTGGAATAGATTAACAATGAGATCCTGTTGTGTAGCACTGAGAACTATGTCTAGTTATTTATGACAGAGCATGATAATGAGAGAAAAAGTATGTATACATGTATGTGTAACTGGGTCCCCATGCTGTATAGTGGAAAAAAAAATTGTATTAGGGAAATAACAATAAAAAAAATCTCTTGGGATAGAACATGATGGAAGATTGTATGAGAAAAAAAATGTCTGAGTATGACTGGGTCGCTATGCTGTACAGCAGAAATTTACACAACACTGTTAATCAACTATACTTTAATAAAAATAAAATAAAATAGGATTTCCCCTCATGGCTCAGTGGAAACAAATCCGACTAGGAACCATGAGGTTGCAGGTTCAATCCCTGGTCTCACTCAGTTGGTTAAAGATCCGGCATTGCCATGAGCAGACGTGGCTCGGATCTGGTGTTGCTGTGGCTTGGCGTAGGCCAGCAGCTGTAGTTCCGATTAGACCCCTAGTGCGGCCCTCAAAAAGCAAAAGATAATAAAATAAAATAAAATAAAATAAATAAAATAAAAATTAAAAAATTAAAAAATAGAGGTAAATGAATCCTCATTGCTCTGTCTGGCCTGACACTCTCTCCCCTACCTCCATGTTGAACATCTTCCACTTTATCCCATATGACATTGGGTTGATTTAACCTACCTGGTGACAAGTCTTTACCCCTTTTGGAATATAACCTTTTGCTCTTAATTTTCTCTGCCACCTGTGTTCACCACATACCTGAGACCACTATAGCCACTTACATGTTTCACCTTTAGTAACCATAAGTTTGATTTCAAAATCTGTGGGTCAAGTCAAGTCCTAATTCTCTCTTCCAGATGGGTTATTATAAATTGTGGAAACACATGACAAAACTGAATGACAAGTGAATTATGTCATTAAGCTATGGGCTGCATAAGAAAAGATATCATTTATAGACCGTGAAAGGACTGGAATGAAATAAATCAATGGAAATGTTGGTAGGAAGATTATTTATGGATCAACCTCTGAATATCCAGAGGCCTCTCAGAGTTCCAGAGAAACATACCTGCACTACTATTTCCTGAGTACACTTGGAAGTTCCAGGCCCAGGGAAGAGACTTGTCCTACTTCTGGTAAAGGAAATATCAGTTCAGGAGTAAGAACATGTACCTAAGACATATGTGGTTGCGTTGTCAAGAAGAGGTCAACTTCCCCAGTTTTCTGGTGTAGTCTCACCCAGAGAGAAGAAAGAGGAAGAAGACAAAAACTTTTTTGCCATCATTTCTGGACACAGCAGGATAAATCCCCAAACCTTCATCAAAAAGCTACCCCCAGCCCCACCCCAGACCAATTCATATGCACAGGCAGAATGAACAGAGAGGAATTGGGATTGGGATGGGAGGCTTTTCTCTCCCATGTACAGGAGTAAAAGCATTTGGCTACTGTAGTTCATAAGGGAGATCTGAATATTCCCATTTTACAGATGACAGGATGAAAGCCTTAATCAGACCTGGTAGTTAGAGATACTATTTAATTCCCTTCATGTCACCAAATCCTGGGAGAACTTGCCTCAAGTCACCTGGGGCCTCTTGTCTCCAAAATCAAAGGAAATCACCCTGGAACTTCTGATTAATTAGTCCTTGATTAGTCCATGAGCTTTTGCTCATCAATACCTACCCTTCTGTGTCTATAACCATGTCTCTGTACTATATCCATGACCCTCTGCTTACACATGCAAACAAACGACTCCTCCACATGGATTTATGCAATTTCACTGCCTCAAACTTGGCTCTATCCTCCACATACTAAAATATGTGGCCAGATTATTTTGGAATCCACTGTATGATGGAATGAAACCATTCAAAGACTTATCACAGATTATAATGCTTAGTGACTTTTGTCAAGGAAATCTAACATTAGTTCCTTGCACAGGAAAGAAGCAAGAGTCCATGTAATATAACGCTACTATTATGCTCCACAGAGGCAGGTTGGGGCATAGACGATGGAGTTAAGGGACTTAATTTTGAAGAAATATCTTCTTTAGATATCTTAGTAAAATGGTAACTGGAGTTCTGTGCTAGTAATTTTCATTAGCAGAAACATCCCCTCTTTCATAATGTATGTATACGTAACTTTTCTAACTCTTAAAGTACTACTTAAAACAATGTTAGTGATTGTACTGCATAGGCAAATGACAATGCATCATTAATAGGGTTATGACTGCAACACTTTGAGCCTAGAGTCCATGAAAAGAGAAAAACTTCTGGTAGTATTGAGACCCTGTGACTGTGATTTGCATACATTTGATTATTTAGTCCTTACAATAACCCTACTACTTAGGGATCAGTTGCCTGTTTAAGAAACAACATGAACTAGGGTCAAAAAGCTTTATTATGACATTGAAATTGTGTGGCTAGAAAAATGACACAGGTGCCCTCTGCCAGCCATCAAGGGCAGCCCAGATTCTCAGAGATCGTAGTTTAATCTTGGTCGTCTGCCCTCACCCAGCTGTCTTGCTAAATCTTAGAAAGTCTCAATGTTCGGTGGTTCTGGTCATGCCCTGTTCTACCCATGTCTACTCTCCTGCCTGAGTCCATAGCTCACTCCTTGGTGCCATGGTCTGGCCAACAAGGGGGTCGCTATTCTTTTCAGTCATCTGTAAATGACACAATGATGGTAGCAAAATGTCCAGCTTCCTTTTAAAATAAAAAGGGGATAACATCAAAACTCTGAAGACACAAGATAGTTGTTTCTACCATTGGATTTTTATTCAGATCTACAACCTACTGAACTCTGAGAACTGTGGCATTCCTTGGAATCGTATCTTCCTCAATAAATTGCTCCCTATCTTCATCACAATCATGAACAACTAGAGCAGAAGATGAAAGTGGAAAATGATCAGAGTTACTTTGAAGACATCAATAGCTTGCTGTAGTAAAAGGCAGCTGGTCTGCTACCTTGGAGTTTGTCATGGGGAAAATGGGAGATTTTTTTGGTTTTTTTTTTTTTGTCTTTTGTCTTACATAGAAAGTTTTAAAGAGAATTTGGAAAAAACATGAAGAGAGTGGTCCATATGACCATCAAATATTCAATTTATTGTTAAACATAAGAAAAGAGTCTGTAGTTGTATTTTTGTACCAGATGTGAAATATCTGAAACCAAAATCCTGGAAATACCTTAAAAGTATGTAATTATCTTGAATGTCTGAAGAATTGTTTAGCACGAATATGATCTACATTTCTTAAATAAATAATGAATTGCATTTTTCATTTTTCTTTTCACATTATTAGATAATATTTGCTGTTTCCAGATTTTGAAATGTAATTTTCCATGTAAATTTTCTTTAGTATATTCTTAGGTAACACACTTCTGTGAGTTAAAGTTAGTTTGTTTTTTTTTTTATTTTAACAGAAACATGAAAATGTGAGTTGTTTGAATATTATACAAATTTATCTTAACTTCAAATAATATCCAAACACAGCCTTTAAAATATCGAGTTGGTCTGCTTATTTATTTCCCCCCAAAAAGAGATCCAAGTACCCAGCTACCTTACTTTCTGGACTTGCCATCATCAAATGGCTTCAAATCTGGCTATGTTGCTTAGATTTATTTTACTTGGTGGTAAAGAGGAAATTGTATTGCCCATTATGGGGGATATTTTATGGCCTGGGTTACACATGGCAAATATCACTTTGTTCATCCAGGACCCATTTGCATGGCCAGTAGCCCAAGAGTAAAAATTCCAGGAAGGGGAATCTTACTGTGGACCAGTGGGAAATGGAGACACTTTGATGAAGACGACCTCTTTTTGTTTTTGCACCATGTGCACGCTGTTTAGAACAAATCACGAATTTTCTTAATAACACACATTTTATTCAATAAAAAATGCAATGCAGTAGGAGTTCTTGCTGTGGCATAGAGGGTTAAGGATCCAGTGTTGCCACAGCTGCGGTGTAGTTTGCAGCTGCAGTTTGGATTACATCCCTGGCTCAGGAACTTCCGTATGCTGTGAGTGTAGCCTAATGCTGTTGGCCAGTTATCCTAAGAAATGCTGTGGCACGTAGTTTATGGATAATTAACAAAAGAAAATTGGTTATGAACATGCTGTTAGGGAAAGGAATTGAACCTCTGCTAATAAGGGTTTACATTTTTTGTGTTTACTGGCCACCCTAACAAACCTTGTTATTTGGCAGGATAATATATAAATTAATTAGATCAATAATATATCATCTATTAGTTTGGAAGTCCTTTTGTAAAGTGGAACTTACTTCTCTTGCCTTTTCATACTGGGAGAAATGCAGAATAGATAGAAACCAACCTGGATTGCTCTGGTCTGAACTCAGATCATGCAGAACTTTATTCTTTGTACAAACAAACCATTAATAGTGCTTACACCATTGGGGTGAGCTAATCTAACTTTGAGGCCATAAACTCTATTGTTGATATAAACTCTAGAGTAAGATTGAGCTGTAATCTCCAGAGTAACTGGTTCCATTCATCAGTATTTTGGATCAATATGTGATAAAATATTTTGACTGATTGCCCTAGATTTTAATCACTTAGAGGTTATTTTATTCTTCAGTCACAACCAAAATTGTTATAACCCATTTAAAGTTTTGTTATCCCTTGATTAGCTGGATTTTTGTTGTTTTTGGACAACTTAAAACTCAATAGAGTCTTTTCATCTTATTTGGTCATTCCTGCCTCTCCACACACAAGTTAAATTAACTGATTAAAAGTTAATCAGGGGAGTTCCCATTGTGGCCCAGAGGGTTAAGGACCTGACATTGTCTCTGTGAGAATGCAGGTTCAATCCCTGGCCTTGCTCAGTGGGTTAAGGCTCCGGCATTGTGGTAAGCTACAGCATAGAGCACAGATGCATCTCTGATCTGGTGTTGCTGTGGCTGTGGTATAGGCCATAGCTGCACCTCCAAATCAACCCCTGGCCAGGGAACTTACATATGCCACAGGTGCAGCTCTAAAAAGAAAAAAAAAAAAGTAAGGGACAGGGAGTTTCCTGGCAGCTCAGCAGGTAAAGGATCTGGCACTGTCACTGTTGGGGCTCAGATTCAGTCCCTAGCCCATGAGCTTCCTCAGGTGGGAATGGTCAAAAACAAAGACAGGGAAGCCCACAGAATGTCATTCATACAAGTCCTTATTTAGAGAAAAAGTGATCATGCTAACTTTGCATGGTCAGTATACCATAGCTGTTGAACAGATGTCAATGGCAGGCAGTGCTGTTAATACTAGAAATGTTAAAGGTGATGTTTTTGGTAAACAAGCAGGCTTCATGTTTGTTGAGTTTCTTTTAAAATCTTTCTTTATATGTATGTTGGCTTAACAGTTAATTTAACAAATGATTAATTATTGAATTTATTGTTAACTATCAGTGACGATCTGCCCTCATATAAGCTTATGCAAGGAGAAATAATTCTCCCTCATACTAATCATATTGCTTCTATTAATTAACTGATTAATCCAACATTAGGACTTAGTTCTTGTTATTGAAGTTACATATATTGTTGAACTTTCACACCTTCTTAACTGGTGGCTGCTTTTAGGCCAACTATGGTATTGCTTATACTTAGTCTCTAAGGAATGGTTCATCCTGTGTATAAAAGGCTGTACTTCTTTAGATTAATTTTTTTTGGCCACACCACAGCATGTGGAAGTTCCTGGGCCAGGGACCGAACCTGTGCCTCCACAGCAATCTGAGCCACCGTGGCCAAATCCTTAACCCACTGTGGCACAGTAGGAACTCCTAGACTAATACTTAAATGCATATTGAGATTATTATTTTAGAGTAAATTTAGAATTGAACTAACATTCTTATCTGGATAACCAGCTACCAGCAGGCCAGGGAGGCTTTTCATCTCTACCTATAAATCTCATTATTTTGCTACCTAGATGCGTATGTTTTTTAAAAACTGTTTATAGATGGTTTATCTGGTTCTGTGATATTTAGCTTAAGTTCTCTTTGTTAAACTGTTCTAGTTATATCATTATGCAAAAGGTAAAGAGGCACTGTTGGTGGGAATGTAAATTGGTACACAATGGAAAACAGTATGGAGGTACCTCAGGAAACTAAATAGAGAACTACCATATGACCCAGCAATCCCACTCTTAGGCATATATCTGGACCAAACTTTCCTCGAAATAGACACATGCACCCGTGTGTTCATTGCAGCACTGTTCACAATAGCCAAGACATGGAAACAACCTGAATGTCCATCAACAGAGGAGAGTATCAAGAAGATGTATATACATATAGGCAATGGAATACTACTTGACCATAAAACAACAACAAAATAATGCCATTTGCCGCAACACGGATGGAACCAGAGACTCTCATTCTAAGTTAAATGTCAGAAAGAGAAAGACAAACAGCATGTGATATCACTTATATCTGGAATCTGATATTCAGCACAAATGAACCTTTCCACAGAAAATAAAATCATGGACTTGGAGGGCAGACTTGTGGTTGCCAAGGGGAAGGGGAAGGAGGAGGGAGTGGGATGGACTGGGAATTTGGGGTTAATAGATGGAAACTATTGCCTTTGGAATGGATAAGCAATGAGATTCTGCTTTTTAGCACTGGGAACTGTATCTCGTCACTTATGATGGAGCATGATGGAGAATAATGTGAGGAAAAGAATGTATGTATGTATGTATGTGTGACAGGGTCACCTTGCTGTACAGTAGAAAATTAACAGAACACTATAAACCAGCTATAATGGAAAAAAAAATCATTCAAAAGGTAAAGGGGGTAAACATCACTAGTTAGTACTTTTAATACTTCTTTCATCATTCCCTTATGGTACTTTCTCTATAGGGCTGTGTTTTGCTTAAATTATTTATAATAGTTGAATTTAAGTTTGGGCTAGCTTGTATTGAGTAATCATTTAATATGAAATTTCCTGGGTATACACAAGGTGTTTTATGGAAGCTACACTCTGATTTGTCCAAACACACTTTCCAGTATGCTCACCTTGTTATAACTTGTCTCCTCTTATGTGTTTAACAGTTGTAAATGGTATATATGAGTTTTGATTATTTGAGGTGGACAGCTTGTGGGTGCTTTGAGGCCTAATTCAATTAAGCTCTTTATTCTTCACTTATTACTAAAGTCCTCCTTTAGTTTTTAATTTCATAAAGATGTTTATGTAAAGTTCAGTGTTCTTAAAATAGAAACTGTAGCTCATTTCTGTCCACTCCATAAGCTACACATTTACCTAACATTTTTATGTTTTATACCTGTGACTTCTATAATCATTTTTAGGGTTTGCCGAAGATAGTGGTTTTGTGGGCTGTATTAGCAAGAGCTGGTAAGGTTTTTTGAGACTTATGGACTATAGAATAGCCTCCTCTACAGGAATATAAAGCACTGCACAGTGCTTTGAGTTTTAGGCTGTTGCTAGTAGTACTCTGAATAATAATTGTGTCATGATAATTATTTGGGTTTAGGGCTAAGCATAGTGGGATATCTTATTTTCCCCTCATTTTTTCGGCCACACCTGAGGTGTGTGAAATTTCCCGAGCTGAACCCATGCCACAGCTGTAACCAGAGCCATAGCAGTGACAATGATAGATTCCTAACCTGCTGAGCCACCAGGAAACCCCTTTAGTGCTTTTCTATGTATGGGAAGATGCAAGAATCTAGGTTTATTAAAATTCTTTCTCAGATATACATCTAACTCTCTAAAGGCCTGTTTTTCCAAAGCACAGAGTGCCTCTTCCTGTGTTTGGTCTTGAATTCCTCTTGGGGTGCACTGTCAGTCTACGATTGCAGTGGCTAATGACTTGATCCTTAAGGAACTGCAGGGTGGGCCACAGTCTTTGTTTTATTGGTCTGTATGGCTCTGTTAGGATAAGTGACAATATAATTTTTTGCACATGTGAATCCCTTTAGTTCAGATTCTCCTCTCCAGAAGTAGAAAGATTGAGGAAGTGGTCTTTCACTGGTTCTTTTATCTTTATTCTTTCATCCTCAGTTCCCTCAAATGTTCCCCTCAGACAGATACACACACACTCACACACACATGCAGGAAAGGTGCGGTTTATCCAGGTAACAAAGATGCCAAGTCACTGTGCCTTCAAGGAGGTAACAGTAAATGTAGGCAGACCGTCCAGCCCACCTAGTTACTACCCAGTGTGGCTCCTGGCATTGCCTGCAGTTTAGCCAGCAGGAAAGGTAAAGGCAGAGGAGGGAGAAGGGACAGGGAACAGAGTATCTGTCCTTGAAGGAAATTTCCTAGAGCTTCCATACAACAGTTCAACTGACATTTCTTTGACCTGAACTTCAAAACATGACCACACTCAGCCACAGTGAAAGCTCACAATGTCATTTTAATTTTTTTATCATGTGTGTTGCCAGCTGGCATGTTTGTCAGTCTTGAGATGAGAGGGGAGAATGAAGGCCGGAAGACAACCAGAAAGCTCCTCCCCACCCTCTCTGGGCTGGACCTATGGAGTTTCATCTCAGGAGTGTTCTTGGATTCCTCTCCTTCTCCACCCACCCTACACTATCTTTTTACCTCCTAATCTATTCAAAATGTCTTAATTCTTACATATCCAAACACACTTCTGCTCAAAGGAAAGAGGGGGAGCAGTTACTGGAGGACAAGCTGACATTCATTATTTAAGCTGCCAAATCCTGTGGACTTAAATTAGGAGGATCTGAGCCATATTCTAACTCTCTGCCTGTGTGTTTGCTGCCTAATTGAGACCACAGTTGGTTTTAATTGAACTTAGACTCTCCTATTTGATCCTCCAAGTTGGGATAGGGTTTATCATTTGCTAGTAAGTAGATTTGAAATTTCCTCCCCAAAGAAGCTAAACAGTTAATGATAGTTACAACATTAACTCACTCAAACAAAGTTCAGAACATTTAATATTCTTGGAGTTCCCATTGTGACTCGGCAGAAACTAATCTGACTAGCATCCATGAGGATGCAGGTTTGATCTCTGGCCTCTCTCAGTGGGTTAAGTATCTGGTGTTGCTGTGAGCTGCGGTTAGATCACGGATGCTGCTCAGATCTGACATTGCTGTGAGCTGTAGTGTAGGTCGCAGACATGGCTCGGCTCTGGCATTGCTGTGGCTGTGATGTAGGCCAGAAGCTACAGCTCCGATTCAACCCCTAGCCTGGGAACCTCCATATGCCTCAGGGGCAGCCTGAAAAAGCAAAAAAAAAAAAAAAAAAAAAAAAAAGAAGAAGAAGAAGAAGAAGAAAGAAAAATTCTCCAACTTCCATGGGCAGGAAAATTGTTCGGTCATTGAAACACAGTTTTAGTTGGAAACATTGATCTGGTTATCAAGGCAGTTGTGCTCATTCCACAGAGAGCTAGAGGTGTCTGAAGTCTCCAGTTTCAAAAGAGCAGTACAAAGCAAGCAGAGCCCACCCACTCTGGTTCATTCCCATTCCATCTGTATTTTATGGATTAGGCCTCTATATGAGATATCGTTTAAAGGAAGATTTTTCTCTGCTTTTAAATATTTGACCTCATTGTTCCCAGCTCAATACCTATTTCTTGTGGATTTGTTTCTTGGGGACATTATAACCTTGAAGTTCCTGGGCCTTTCAGGAGCTAGTGGAGAAGAGTAAAAAGTGTTAAAACTTCTGCTAACTTGTCATCATGACATATTTTTGTGGAACTTATCTAAGTCTTTTAGAAATATCGCAATGATGCTTACAAAAGATCCTCAATACGCCTTGATGAGTAAGATTATATTAGTAAGTATTTTTGTTTCTCTGGCAGTGTGTAATTGAAATTATTTCATCTTCTTTATTTTTCATCATTTGAATTTTGGTTTCTAATTCTTAAGTCTTTTTATTCTGTGAATATATTTGTTGTCCCCCTCAAACTGAATATTTGTGTGTAGGTTAATGTACACAGAGGCAGTGACCACTGGGTGACAAGGCTCAGTGGTTTTGCACATCACAGCTGCACCACAACTTTATTGTTTCCTTCTGTTATCATAATCCTCTCAGCAGCCTGACTTCATCTGTCAGATATTCCATGGGGACAAAAAAAAAAAAAAAAAAAGAAAAGAAAAAGAAAAAAGAAAAAGCATTTGTATTCTTGACGTTGTTACAAAAATCCAATCTTTTCTTTTCGGCATATCAGCTACTTAAGTAAAAACACATCGCTAAAGGAATAGTTAAGGATTCCACTCTAAATAAAATACTCTAAGAATTTATTTCTCTCAGCATCTGTTTCTTCATTTTCCAACTCATATTTCTTCATGGCAACAAAATATCGAATAAAAGTTTCTCCTAGAGCCTGTCTCAGACATTGATCTTCCTCTAGTGCCACCAGGGCATCTTCTAGTTTCAAAGGGATCTCAGGAGCAGATTCATGGAGGTCTGTGCTGTCATCTGGCCCAGCCCAAACGCCATCATAGCTTTGAAGTCCATCCAAGCCTGCAGCAACAGTAGCAGCCAGCACCAGGTAAGGATTTGCCGTGGCTGAACCCAGTTTATTTTCTATCCTGGTGCCTTTCTCACCATGACACTTGATATTAAAAGCACAGCTGTTATCATTGTACCCCCATGTGGTAGGCACACTCTCCTTCAGGTCTTTACTCTCCTTGGAATAGCGCTTCCGGCAGCTGACAGCGGGAGCCATCAGGCAGCTGAGAGCAGCGGAGTGCTTCAGGAGTCCCGCCAACCATTTTTTCCCCATGATCGTGAGCTCCCCCATTCCAGAACTGCTGCAGAACATGTTTTTCTTCCCATCGACATCCCAAAGGCTATGTGACAAAATTCCCGAATTGCACACTCCAGTCTCGATGAAAAAACTGGCGATGTAATTGTATTTCCTTGCCACTTCTTTCACACCTGTTCTGAGGGTAAATGCATTATCAGCTGAACTGATGCCAAATTCAGGCAGAAAACATATTTCCATCTGGCCAGGCCTGGTAGAGGAAGAAAAGCTTTCAACATTGGCCCCGGTGTGATACAAACCATCCACAAGTTCTTGGATGAAGGGCTGGTCATGATTATTTAGCAGTGCTGATGCAGGTAGAGATATGGTCTTTGAATTGATAATTTCAGGCACACCAAAAATGCAAAAATCATAGATGAAGGCAGAGAGCAGGGAGAAGCCAGAGTCCTGCAGCTGGCTCAGCTGCCTCTTGGCGATGTGCCGTGGGGAGGTCAACAGCGGCTCCCCGGTCACAGTGAATGTGTCACAGATCACCCTCGCAGTCCTCTCAGCCCAGGGCAAAACTCTGAAGGTCGAAAGCTCTGGCATCAGGACTATGTCACTATTAAAACACGTTGCTCTTATGTGATCCACTTCATTGTCCTTAGGATTTGGTATCAACTCAAGATAACCTCGGGGCATATAAACCCCATGGATCACTTTTTCCTAAAGAAGTCAAAGAGTAGAGCAATTAGGTTTTGAAACTTGAAAATAAACAAAAAGGTGGGAGGGGGGTAGGAGTGGAAGAGCCTTCCTAATGAGAAAAAAATGTTAAATATCTGTTGGTTGACACTGGTTTAATATCAGATAAATTTTAAATACTTTAAAACTCCCAAAGGTAATTTATAAACAAGTCAATAATTAGCCTTAGAGGCTTGATTTCATTTTATTTTTAACCACTCCTGGGGCATGTTGAAGTTCTCCGGCCTGGGATCAGACCCACACCACAGCAGTTACCCAAACTACTGTAGGGACAATGCCTGATCCTTAATCCACAAAAGAACTTTGTAACCCTGGAGGCTTTATATGCTTGTGGACCTGAAAATAACCATCATAAAGGGTATAATGATAAAATGTCATAATAGTAGCTGAGAAAGGTAAAGGCTTACACAATTACTTGAAATGATGATAACCCAAAGTATTTTTGAAAGAGCTTTCTATCATACGGCATAGTTACTAATACTTCAGATAAGGCTTTATCTTGGTGTTTTCTATTGTAATCCCCACAGTTAGCTGACTGCCCAAAGTCTACAGTAAAGCTCCTCGGTCCTTCTCAGAGAGTTAACTGTGGTCACACAGGACCAAGGAGTTGGGCTGCTGAGCACTGCACTTCTTCCTACTAAAGAACAAATGAACCCACAGGGTCACAGAGTCCAGAAACCATGCCTGTGATGTGGACCTATATAGAGTTTCCAAAACGTTGTGGCCTTCAATTCAGCATGACCCAGGTGTCACCAAATCTACTGCTAGTCTGGCTCTGTTATTAATTACTAGTGTGAAATTAGGTAGGTTACAGAGCTATGAGCCTCTGCTTCCATGACTGTGAAACCAAAGTGTTAGACTGGATGATTGCTAAGTGTTAACCTTTTGGGTTCGATGGATTTGGTTTTTATTTAACTTTTGCTATGTGCCAGACAACAAGAAAGTAATGAAATTATAAAGTTGAACAGACACATAAAAGAATTTCTAGAGGGAGTTACTGTTGTGGCTCAGGGGTTAAAGGACATTCTCTCTGTGATGATGCAGGTTTGATCCCTGGCCTCACTCAGTGGGTTAAGGATCCAGCATTGCCACAAGCTGTGGTGTAGGTCACAGATACGGCTCAGATCTGGTGTTGCAGTGTCTGTGGCATAGGCCTGCAGCTGCAGCTCTCATTTGACCCCTGGCCCAGGAACTTCCACATGCTGCAGGTGTGGTCATAAAAAGAAAAAAAAAATTCTAGAAATTGTGCAATAGGAATATCAATAAGACTTCATGTGTTGAAGTTTACATTAATGGGTAGAGAAAAAGCTGACTACAAAGTTTGGTTCCCATGATGTCAGTGAACATCATGAGTAACATAATAAAACATACTAACATTCTGCAAGTCTAATGGTTTTTCACACTACTTCCAAATACAAAAGAGCTCGGCTACCAGAAAGGGGCTAGTGCTGACAGAGGCAGTATGCTGGTTCACTCTTGCATTTGATGGTGAGACACTTCCTCCTTCATTTTCAACCATTTCCACCCATTTTCAAATGCCATTTGACCTCAATGATTGAAATTTGCTTTTGCCAGTAATAAAAGTTGAGTAAGTCAAGGACTATTCATTCAGTGCCTGCTTAATTTTCAACTTACTCAAGGACGTGTATATATAAACTTTGTGTGTGTGTGTTTGTAGGCAGATCTAAAGAAGTTTTTTTGCTCTTTTTGTCTTTTCTAGGGCTGCACCGTGGCATATGGAGGTTCCCAGGCTAGGGGTCTAATCAGAACTATAGCTGCCAGCCTACGCCACAGCCACAGCAATGAGGGATCTGAGCTGCGTCTTTGACCTACACCACAGCTCATGGCAACACCGGATCCTTAACCCACTGAGCGAGGCCAGGAATCGAACGTGCAACCTCATGGTTCCTAGTTGGATTTGTTAACCACTGAGCCATGACAGGAAACTCCTAAAGAAATTTTTAAGAAAAAAATTTGAATCTTTTAGAATACTTAAAAAAATTGTTTTGAAGAACTTAGTTGTTCCTGATGTAAAGCAAATGAGAAAAATTACATTTTGATATTAAAGTAATAAGGTATAGCTAAAAATAATCTTAGAGGATGCTTTTTATGATATAGTATGTAATACTGACTGATGTCCTTTCCTAAAAAAATGATGTTTCAGTAACACAATAAATCAGTTATGCAAATAAGTACATGATATAAAGTGAAAAAAAATCTCAGAATGTCTCAAAACATATCCCCAAATACAATTTCTTAATACCACTGTTTTTTGAGAACCTAATAGTATTCATTAAGTAATCTAACAATAAGGTGTTTTCTTTTTGGAATTAAAAGCTGAAAGGGATATGCTCTTTATCTAGCAAATTCTATTTAATCTTTTTTTTTTCTTTCTTTCTTTCTTTTTTCTTTTTATACTTGCTCCTAGGGCTTCTGTTCTAATTTTCTCACATCAAACAAACTATAGGAGTTATCTTAAGAAAGAAGAAATCCTTATCTCTTAAGTTGTCACTGCTGTGGCTTAGGTCACTGCTGTGGTGAGGGTTTGATCCCTGGCCCAGGAACTTTCTCACATGCTGTGGGTGCAGAAAAAAAAAACAAACAAAAAACAATGACTATAATCTTCAAAATTGCAGTAAGAGAAAAAAGATAATTCTATGGGTGAAATTGTTCAAGGCAAAAGGACTAAAATTACAGTCTTAATTAGTTTTGTATTTCTACTGAGTAAATGAATTGTTGTTTGGGAGCTGAAAGATTCTTAGGGAAGAATCATGTATTTGAGGAGAGACAAGGGAAGAAACAAAAGAAATTATTGGTTTTCAGCTTGAATTGCTGTATAGATCACAGTAAAATAAGAAACAGTAATAAGGACCATTTGCTTGCTAATGGTCATGAAATTACATTGAGTCATAACTCTACCTGCAAACTGCAAAATTCACTTGGAAGAGTTCCTGCTGTGGTATAGTGGGTTAAGAATCCCACTGCAGGAGTTCCCATTGTGGCTCAGTGGGTTAAGACCCTGACGTTGTCTCTGTGAGGATGAAGATTTTATCCCTGGCCTCAATCAGTGGGTTAAGGATCTGGCATTGCCACAAGCTAGGATGCAGCTCGAGGATGTGGCTTGGATCTGGTGTTGCTGTGGCTGTGGCATAGGCTGCAGCTGCAACTCTTATTCAACCCCTGGCCTGGGAACTTCCATGTCATAGGTGTGGCCATTAAAAAAAAAAGCGTCACTGCAGAGTTTTGGATTTGATGCCCTTCCTAGCACAGTGGCTTAAAGGATCTGGTGTTGCTGCAGCTCTGGCTTGGATTCAGTCCCTGGACCTGGAACCTCCGTATACCACTGGTGCGGCCATTAAAACAAAACCAAAACAAAGAAAACTCACTTGAAAAAAGTGTGCAGGGATACTTTTAGACCTGGACACACCATGGAGGTCTGTAGCTTCAAATCGTACAAACTGAAGGTGATTTTTGGCCATCTCTTGTTTAATATGCTTCATTCTAGAAGAAAGCTGGGGTGCAGTAGGAATTTGCATGCTGTCCCTGGTGTTATCTGTAAAATAAAAAATGCTCTAAATTATTAGATCATAATGAACTGAGAAGCAAAATGAGGCTAGAAAATAGAATTAGTCATTATGATCATTAACAAAAGCATTATATTTTCACATCATTGGTTTAGAGTTGGAGATCTTACCTTCCTTACTCTGCCTTCACCATGAGTCCCAAGAACACTGTTTCTAAACAGCCTAAGAGATTATCACTTGCGGCTAGGTGAAAGTCAACATTATTTACCTAAGTATAGAGCATTATCATATGTCAGTACTTGCTGAAAATGTCTTTGCTTATGGAAATTAGGCAATATGTGCATAACTGGGCAGCTTTGGCGCCATATAAAGCAGTATAGACTATCATTGAAAAGACTTTGAACTTCTTGAACTAGCTAGTGTTACCAAAATCAAAGTTTCTGATGATTACAGGTAACATTACTTGTTTATTTTTGTTTATTTTCTGTAGCTTTGCCTTTTTGTTTTGTTTGACAAAAGGGTTTTATATCTTTATAATGGCATCTTAATCTAAGACAGCCACATCTTTGTCAAATTTAAAGTTTGTATAAATGAGCAAAAAAAAAAGTGTTTTTCAAGAAGGAGAGAATTGGGGTCTGGCATTGTCACTACAGTGGTTTAGGTCCCTGCTGTGACACAGGTTTGATCCCTGGCCTGGGAATTTCCACATGCTGCAGACATAGCCAAAAATAAATAAATAAACAAAAAATAAAAAAGAATGAGTGCATTAGGAGATGAAAATTTAGACTGAATACTCAATTTTAAAAGCTAGAAAATTAAAAAAATATTCTTTTTAAGACTTAAGATAGTTTACAAATTCTAAAGTTTTAGAGTTAGAAGAGATTTTGTGATAAATCATCTAATTCACTTAACTCATGAACTTGAGTCCCCGAATCACACTCTCATGGACTTATTATGGTAATTAAACAAGTTATTTAACAGTTCTTGGCAGACAGTAACCACCGTTATCAATACTCTTAGACACGTAACCCTAGTAATGGTACCATGGTCATGTCTGAATCTGTATCCCCATCAATCTGTCACATCACTGATGTTGAGCAGCTATAATTTTTTTTGCCTGCTCCCTGGCATATGGAGTTCCTGAGCCAGGAATCAGATCCAAACTGCAGTTGCGACCTATGCCACAGCTGCAGCAATGCTGGATCCTTAACCCACTGTGCCAGCCAGGGATTGAACCTGCATCTCAGGGCTCCAGAGATGCCTCAGATCCCTTTGCACCACAGCGGGAACTCAGGAGTATAAAGTGATGCCTGAGTATCCTTTTTCAAGACACAAGTAGGCTTTTAAAACATAAAGATGGACAGTTTAAAAACATAGATTAAGTAGATTTTAAGTACATGAAGCATGTAAAAGAACAATCTACTGGTTCTACCTATGAAAATATATTTAGGGATGCTATTTTGTCACTGAAAAATTCAGCTGCTCTGAGGTTTCAGAGGCTTTACAGCTAGCTTCCATTTAACACAAACAAGCTGTAGCAACTACAGTGTTTCAGCTAAATTAGCTATTGCTGTGTTCCAACCTATTCTGAAGTGTTGGGTATTCTTCCCAAGATGAACAATTCTCCTTAAAGAAAATAAAATTTATAGGCATTTTAAAATGTGGGAATTTTCAGATGATTAATATTCTAAACATAAAAAGCAATTATATATGTATTAACTATTTTATATTAAATATATTAACAACATAAATAATTGTTAATTCTTATAATAATATAATAACAATGTATTAATATGTTAACAATGTAAAAATCAGAAGACATCTTCTATTAAAGAAATAAAGTCGTTTTACTCGTAACACCAGTAATGATATTAGTTCTTTGCCTTATCTATATCATATAAAGGTCTATAAAAATGTGTTATTTTGAAATAAGAAAAATGTTTATCCACTCAATATAGATTTTTTTTTTTTTGCCTATGACACACTATTTATACTGGGCATATAACTAGAAAGCAGCCAGAAAAAGTCTGGGTACCCTTAGAGAGCTTTATATTATTGGTGAAACTATAGACAATAAACATGCCACCAAATGCAAAGGTGGGATAATTTATGGTTGTGAAAGTGCTGGAAAAAAATCAGCTGAAGTATTAATTCTATGAGATTTAATCACAATGTGGACAGATTCAACCACTGACTTACTCTAAGATCCCCGAGCTGGACTATGGCTGGACAGCGAATGTATACATTAGCTTGGTAAGGTGGCCATAGCAGATACTGCAGACCAGGAGGCTTAAACAGAAATTTATTTTCTTACAGTTCTGGAAGGTAGAAGTCCCAGATCAAAGTGTCAGCAGGATTGGTTGGTTTCTTCTGAAGGGCTCCCTCCTTGGCTTGTGGATGGCCATCTTCTTCACATGGTCTTCCCTCTGTGTGTGTTTCCTAATCTTCTTTTCTTATAGGGACACCAGCCATATTGGATTAGAGCCCACCCTATAGAACTCATTCAACATTAATTACCTCTTTTAAAGCTCCTTCTCCAAAGACAGACATATTGTGAGGTACTAGTGGTTAGGACTTCAATATATGAATTTTGGGGAAACACAGTTCAGCCCATAATAATGTAACAACCAGTTTCCACTTTCTTCAGAGTCCTTATCACCACCTACCATATTGTATAATGTAAGTGTACTGTCTGTCTTTCTCCCCTTGCATGTCAGCTCCAAGAGAGTTTTCTTACTTACTTACTTGCTGCTCTGTCCCCAGTATGTGTAGCAGTACAGTAGGCATATCAAAAGCACTCACTGACTATATTCCTTTACTAATTTAATGATTACTGTGATTTAATTAATTGACTGATTAATCTATTCTGTGTGATTTGACCTTGCTTAATTTAAAAGTAAAACTTGGCATCACATATTTTGATATATATCCTAAGTATTAATTTTTCATTTAAAAGTTTAATTTTTTCACCAAATATGAGAACACTGTCCAATCAAATTTCATTTTCAAGGCATCAACTATTCTCAACAGTCTGAATTTCTTTTCTTCAAATAAATTGCACTCGTTAGACACAATTAAACCCTATGGTCAGTGCCTCCCAGATGTGTGTGATGACAATCAGACAGATAAATTAAACAATTAAATTATTTCAATGTGCTTTTGTAAAGGAAGTTGATCAAAGTAAATCAATATGCTTTTATAGAGGAAGTTCTTCTGTGATTGTTTATGGGAAAAAATTAGAAAACACTAAAAGCCAAGTAAACCTCTAAGCTCTGTAGCAGCCCAGAAGGCCTTGGGGAAATGTCCATGTTCAGTGACTATGAGGACATAGTTATAGAGAACAGGCCAAGGTCACCGATAAAAGGTGTTAGTGTTGGTGCTTTCGGAAAATCCATTTTGGAGTTCCAGCTGTGGTGCAGTGGGTTAAGAATCCGACTCTAGTGGCTCAGGTTGCTGTGGAGGCACAGGTTTGATCCCTGGCCTGGCACAGTGGGTTAAAGGATCCCATCCATGTTGCTGCAGCTGCGGCGTAGGTTGCAACTGTGTCTCAGATGCAATCCCTGGCCCAGAAATGTCCATATGCTGTGGGTGTGGCCATTATATATATTAAAAAAATCTCATTTCAAGAAAGGAAAAGTACTTTTGAGAGTATAGCTTAGGGAAGGAATGCCCTTCTCCTCTCCTTTCTCTGCTTGGCTACTCTGAGCACCACCCTGTTAGCAGAGATGTGCCCTCATCCTCTGGCTACACCACATTAGCCCTACAGTGTTGGAAAGCCTGGGTGCAGGGTAACCTGTTGTAAAAGCCAGGACAAAATCAATAAAAAGTGAGGGTGGAGGAGCTCTTCCTTGAAAAAATACATTTAAAAAAAAATTCAAAGTAGTTATTACAGAGAACAAAGTACCATGTTAAAATTCCTTACACCTGTTTTGGGGGTTGATCTTTATATTTATTTTAAAACCATCTATTGGTGGTTTGTTTGGAGTTGTAAACAGGTGCTTAGAGCCTGTAAAAAATTTCTCTTGTGGCTCATCAGGTTAAGGATCCAGCATTGTCACTGCTGTGGCTCTGGTTACATCTGTGGCTCAGGTTCGATTTCTGGCCTGGGAAATTCTGCATGCCATGGGAACAGCCAAAAAAAAAAAAAAAAGGAGAAAGAAAAAAAAAGAAAAAGAAAGAAAGGGGATTCTGAAATAACTAAGTAGAGTCTATCAAAATTGTACCCACACTCCTTGTCATGGTTGATTGGTGCAAAGAGAGTTCATGACACAGTCCTTTCCTCAGCTCTTTTTGATTTGAGACTTAAAAATGGTAAATTCTAGTTCTCTTAAAAATGATGGCTGAAGCTGTATAAAACTAAGGCCATAAACTATTTGGGGAAGAGCCAATGTGACCAGCAGATGTTTTCTCAGTCTTTCCAGTGTTAGGAAACTTTTTAAAATTAGTTGACACTTAAATACCAGAAAATTTCATGTAAAAATCTTGAGTTCAAACTTCTCTTGAAAAAACTAGATTTGGCAACACTGGGTGACTTTCTCCACAGTAACCATTGGCTGGAGTTCTGAGGTGGCTTTGAGGTATATGCATCCTCTAATTCATGGGTTGGCAGATGTTTTCTGTAAATGGCCAGATGGTAGATATTTGCATCTTTGCAGGCTGTATGGTCTCTGTTGCAACTGCTCAACACTGCCATTATAGCACAAAAGTATCTATAGAAAATACATATAATTTATTTATTAAAACTGGTCAGTAAGCTCAGCCTGGCCCCTGGCCATAATTAATCATCCATAGTTTCCTTCCAGCCAGCACTAGCCCACCTCCCTCATGGGCATTATCTGCCTGGCCCGTGTGGCATTTGTATTGACGGTCCCTGATGCTTGGAGGCTGTTGGTGCTTATATTCTTCACTTCATAGAGAAATGTATGAAGCTAAAGCACAGAGAATTGCAGAGATGAAAGATGCTATGAATTTCCTCCAAGGATGTTCACACCCTGAGCTTTGGAACCTAAAAAATATGTTAAACTACAGTGCAGAAGGAACTTTGCGGATGGGATTAAGGTTATGGATCTTAAAACAAAGATATTGTATTGAATTGCTCAGGTGAGCCCTTAAAAGCAGAGAACTTTATCCAGCTATAGGCAGAAAAGTTCTTTGGAAGAAAAGGAATTTATAGAGATTCCAAATATGAGAACCATTTGAAGCACTGCTGGCTTGGAGATATATAAACAGAGGCTTCCAGGGCCTAAGGGCCATCCCGGTTGGCAGCTAGCAAGGAAACAAGAACCTCAGTCCTACAGCTGCAAGGGACTGGATTTTTTCAAAGATGTGAATGATTTTGGAAGTGTTTTGTTTCCTAGAGTCTCTGAGATGGCCAACACCTTGATTTTGGCCTTGCCATACCTGAGGCAGAGAAATCAGATGAGCCAACCAAGATATCTGACATACAGATCTGTGACATAATAAATTGTGTTATTTAAAATGCTAAATTTGTTATAACGGCAACATAAAACTAATTTACATGGAGTCCTCATGGTGTTCATCCTCAGGTTCTACTTCCTCCTAAGGCCCTGTGTGTGTGGTAAAGAATTTATCCTTGCCCAGAGAAAGCTCTGGCCTTTACCCTTGGCCTTGGGAGGTAATCTCTCAGCCCTTGCAATGTCCACAACAGAGTGTCTTTGTTTTCTTTGGGCTCTGGCCACACTAGAAAGTCTGGTGATGTCATTTATTATTGGGTCATGAGGTATAACTTGACCCCAGTAGGGCTGTGGAGCTTCATTAAAGACTCTGCACACCAAGACTCAGGTGACCTTCCTGCTTGGCACTACTCCGTTTATATTGCCACATGTCATTGCCAAGAGAATAGTGCTGTCTATGACGCTACTTCACTGAAAGAGGACCATTGTGAGTCCCATGCTTGGAACTTCCTTAGACTCTTCATCATGAATCACTTCCCTTGATGGACTTAAACCTGTATTTTTTCACTGTAATAAACTATAAGTCTGAGTATAATAGCTTTCAGTGAGATCTGTGAGTCCTTGTAGCCAATTATCAAAACTAAGATTAGTCTTAGGAAACTCCCAATCTTGAAATGGGGATCAGAAGTGAGGGTAGCCTAGTGGACACTGTACCTCTAACTTCACACACTGCTATGAGTCTACCTTCCAAATCTTGTTTGCTCAATCTTTTCATCATGGAGTCTCTTGTGAAATAAATAACTTTTTAAACTAGTTTCTATCACTTGGATCCCAGAATTTTTTTTACCCAATACATTCATAGGCTAAAATAGCTATATCACTATTGATACAGAAATTTAGAGTAACAGAATTTCACTCGTAAAAAAGACTTGAGAGATCATCCATTGCAACCCCTCCATTTTCCACATGAGCAGCCTGGTGGGAAAATAAAACTGTAAAGAATTTTGTAAATGATAGGTATATAAATTATTTTAAGTATTCTGACTTCTAAGCTAGCAGTCCTCAACCACCATCACGTTATCACTAATTAAAATACAAATAGAAACTTGGGATTCATGGCTAGACCCATATGTCCCAGAGTCCTTACCAGTATTATAGCTGGAGTTTGGGTGAAATTCACCACCAGGAGTACTGGCTGATGTTTTGAGGGGCAATGGCTTTATCACTATTTTCTGATCTTTGGAGTCCTTGTCATCTTGTGGCAAATGAGATTCAGCAGAGCCAGATGCCATGACTGGTTTGTTTGTATCTCCCAGTTTGTGGCCCACCATTTGATTTCTAATCTTTTCTGTAGAAATAAAGAAAAATGTTAAGGTCTTCTGCCCATTTTGGATTGGGTTGGTTGTTTTCTGGATAGTGAGTTATATGAACTGTTTCTATATTTTGGATATTAATCCCTTGTTGACCTCATTATTTGCAAGTATATTCTCCCATTCTGTAGATATTCTTCATTTTGTTGATAGTTTTCTTTGCTGTGCAGAAGCTCTTAAGTTTGATTAGGTATCATTTGTTTATTTTTGCTTTTGTTTCTTTTGCCTTGGGAGACTTATCTAAAAAAATTATTACTACAATTTATATCAAAGGATTTTTTCACCTAGGAATTTTATGGTTTCATGTCTTATATTTAAATTTTTAAGCTAATCTGAGTTTAAAATTAGTGAGTTTTCTAATTTCATTGATGTGCATGAGACTATCCAGGTTTCCCAACACCGCTTGCTGAAGAGAGACTGTCTTTTATCTGTTGTATATTCCTGCCTCTTTTGTGAAAGATTAATTGACTCCAGGTGTGTGGGTTTATTTCTGGGCTCTCTATTCTGTTCCATTGATCTCTATGTCTGTTTTTTGTGCCAACACCATGCTGTTTGATTACTGTAGCTTTGTAATATTGCCTGAAATTTGGGAGGGTCGTACCTCCAGTTTTATTCTTTTTCCTGAGGATTGTTTTGGCAATTCTGGGTCTTTTGTGGTTCCATATAAACTTTAGAATTATTTGTTCCAGTTCTGTGAAAAACATCATGAGTAATTTGATAAGGATTGCATTAAACTGGTTATTTGGGTAGGATGGGCATTTTAACAAATTTAAATAGACATTTCTTCAAAGAAGAACAGGCAAATGAAAAGATGCTCAATATTGCTAATTATCAGATAAATGCAAATCAAAACTACAGTTAAGCATCACCTCACACCAGTCAGAATGGACATGATAAAAAAGTCTACAGATAATAAATGCTGGAGAGGGTGTGAAGAAAAGGGAACTCTCCTACACTGTTGGTGGAAGTATAAACTGGTATAGCTATGGAAAACAGTGTGGTGTTTCCTTAAAAAACTAAAAATAGAACTACCATATGACAGCAATCCCACTCCTAGGCATATATCTGGAATAGATTAAAACTTAATTTGAAAATGTAGATACACCTCAATGTTCATATCAGCACTGTCTCATATATATATATATAATATTACATATATAATATATAACATATATATCATACACACAGTGGAATATTACTTAGCTATAAAAAATAAAATATTGCTGTTTGCAACAACATGGATGGACCTAGAGATTGTCATGCTGAGTTAAGTCAGGGAAAGACAAGCATTATGTAATATCACCTCATGTGGAATCTAAAACATTAAGACAAATAAATCTACATGCAAAACAGAAACAGAGTTATGGTTTCTGTAGTAGACTTACGGTTTTCATAGAGGACAAACTTATGGCTACCAAAGGGGAAAGGGAGAGTGGGGAATGAAAAATCATGTATATGGAATTAATAGATACACATCACTGTATATAGAATATAAAATAGATAATCAACAAGGATTTCCTGTGTAACACAGGGAACAATAATCACTGTCTTGTAATAATCTATAATGGAAAATAATCTGAAAAAATATATGTATGTAACTGAATCACATTGCTGTTTACCTGAAACTAACACAATATTATAAATCAACTATAGCTCAATTAAAAAAAAAAGGAAAAATGTTAAAACATGTTGACTCCGTTTTCAATTGTCCTTCACCGGGATGTGAAGAAGAATACTTGAGAAAATAATTTATTCTTAGACAGTGATATACAAAATAAGGGGCAGTGGGAGTAGTTCACCCTGGTTACAGGACCTGAGGGGGTACAGTGTCTGTAGAGAATTTAAAAACAGTAATAAAATCTACAGAACTCTGACTGTAGTTTATTGTTGCCATAAACAACAATAAACTATTCCTACCACTCCTGCCTTGGAACGCTGCTGGAATAGAATAGAATCTCTTGTCCAGATCAACTCCTAGTTTCAGTGCTGTTTCAAACACACTGGAATCTAGTTGGAACCCCACCTTGTGGTATGAAAATTTAATCCACACCTTTATGGTGGCCTCCCTCAGACATGATCTTTGTAAGTCATTCTCAGAACAGAAATACACTTCTCTTCCTATTCCTATGTTTCTTCTCTTGTGTACTCTCTCTTTTCCCCCACTACTAGTACCCTAGTTTTACCCCTTTTAAATATTAAATATATTTATTATTTTTATATATTTATGTTGTAAGCCTATATTGGCCATCTTTTATGTTGCTATGTAGGAGTATATTTTATTTCTTTTTATTTGCTTTTCCCATAGAAGAAAAGAAAAATGTTTTAGGAAAAGGAAGAACAAATAGAGATTGTGTTTGACCACGTATTCTTGAGGAATCATAGTAGCAAGATACCTTTTGAGTTGGAAATATCCGTTTCTCCTATTTCAGTTGAAAAAATATGTAGTTTAGTGACTTTCTTTCTTGTCTTTCTTAATTTGCTCATCCTTCTGGCTTTAGTCTCATTACCTTCATCTTTTGCATCCTGTAATAATTAATAAACAAAAAGTCAAATAATAGATCACACATACAACTAAATTTGGATGTCAAGAAAGAATAATGATTGGGTAACTAAATTTAAAAATGACAATAGGAGGCTTTTAAACAAGGTAAATTTTGCCATTTCCATACGCACTTGAATAATTCAAAATTAAGAGGCTCAATATTCTCCTGACAGGATAGATTTTTCTGTATCTCCTATATGTGGCACAGAAAATATCGTGAAATAATTTAAAATCTTGCCAGCTAGTCAAGATTTCTATCTTAATCTTTTTTACTCTGGGATTTTTTTTTTCTTCTTTTTTTGGCTACACCTGAGGCATTTGGAAGTTCCTGGACCAGGGATCAAATCCAAGCCACAGCTATGACCTATACCACTGTATAGACAACATTGGATCCTTAACCCACTGTACCACAGTGGGAACTCCCCACTCTGGGATATTTTACATTATTTATTCTTAAATAATAATTTTACACAAACCTATTTTAGCTAAAAAGTCCTCTTTTTATCATTTCATTTTTCTTTTCCTTCCTTCCTTCCCTCCCTCCCTCCCTCCCTCCTTTCTTTTTCTTTCTTTCTTTCTTTCTTTCTTTCTTTCTTTCTTTCTTTCTTTCTTTCTTTCTTTCTTTCTTTCTTTCTTTCTTTCTTTCTTTCTTTCTTTCTTTCTTTCTATATGCTTTCTAGGGATGCACCTGCAGCATATGGAAGTTCCTAGGCTAGGGACTGAATCAGAGCTGCAGCTGCCAGCCTACACAGCCACAGCAACAGCAATACCAGATCCTTAACCCATTGAATGAGGCCAGGGATAGAACCACCTTCCTGAACTAGTCAGTTTCATTACCACTGAGCCACAATGGGAACTCACTATAATTTCGTTTTAAAAGAATCTCTAATGTTTTTGACCAGAGGCATAAGTACCTGAGGAATTGGATTTTATTCTTTTTCCTTATCCTCATTCTAATTGCATCAATATTTACTTCAAAAAAGTACTTGCTTTCATAAAATGCTCTTTTGTGACCGTGTTTTATATATGTAAGCCAGTGTCATCCTCAAACTTTTATAGCTTGGGGAAACAAAGAAAAACATTTTAAAACAGAATAATCTAACTTCAAAGTCTGAGTTTGTTTTTGTTCTGCAAATAAGTTCATTTATATTCCTTTTTTAGATGCCAAATATAAGTGATATCATATGTTTGTCTTTCACTTCTGAATAACTTCACTTAGTATGATAATCTCTAGGTCCATTCATGTAACTGCAAATGCCATTTCATTTTTTATGGCTGAGTAGTATTCCATTGTATATATGTACCACATCTTCTTTATCTATTCCTCTGTTGATCAGCATTTAGGGTTTTTCCATGTCTTGGCTATTGTAAATAGGGCTGCATTGAACACTGGGGTGCATGTATCTTTTTGAATTATGATTTTCTCCAGATAGATGCCCAGGGGTGGGATTGTTGGATCATATGGCTTAAGGTTACCATTGGGATAAGTGGGAGGGAGGAATGGACTGGGGGCTTGGGATTGACACATGCACACAGTGGTACATGGAATGACTGACCAATGGAGACCTGCTGTATAGCATGGGGAACTCTATCCAATGTTCTGTGATAATCTATATGGGAAAAGAATCTAAAAAAGAATGGATGTCTGTGTAACTAATATCTTTATTGTACAGAAGAAATTATCACAACGTTGTAAATCAACTATACTTCAATAAAACTTTAAAAACTGAAAACAAAAACAAAATAACCCAACTTCAACACTCTGATTATAATCTTTGACAGGATTCCTTAACAGAGGTTTCAAGGGTTGTTCCCTGAGCCAGTGAGGTGGGGCTGGGGATGAATCTGGCCAACAGTGGACAGATTCACCCTGCAGGCCTGAGGACACAACTGAAATAAATACAATTTTTTTTTTTTTGTCCTTTTAGGGCCTCACCTGCAGCATATGGAAGTTCCCAGGCTAGAGGTTGAATCAGAGCTGTAGTTGCCAGCCTACACCACAGCCACAGTAATGCACTATTCGAGCCGCATCTGCGACCTATCTTTAACCCACTGAGCAGGGCCCAGGGTCAAACCTGTGTCCTCATGGGTGCTAGTCTGGTTCATTACGACTGAGCCACAACAGGAACTCCTGAAATTTTTAAAAAGAATTATCTGACTTTGACTTGTTTCCAGGTATTCACTTTTATTTTTAATTCACTGAAATCATTTTTATCAGAATCATTTATTTTTTATGCAAATGGATGGATATTTTATGCACATCATCAACAGATTCCACTGTTTTTTTTTTTTTGGTTTTTTTTTGTCTTTTGTTGTTGTTGTTGTTGTTGCTATTTCTTGGGCCGCTCCCGCGGCATATGGAGGTTTCCAGGCTAGGGGTCGAATCGGAGCTGTAGCCACCGGCCTACGCCAGAGCCACAGCAACGAGCGATCCGAGCCACGTCTGCAACCTACACCACAGCTCACGGCAACGCCGGATCGTTAACCCACTGAGCAAGGGCAGGGACCGAACCCGCAACCTCATGGTTCCTAGTCGGATTCGTTAACCACTGCGCCACGACGGGAACTCCAGATTCCACTGTTTTAAGATTTGCTTAGGTGTCATTACTTCTACCAAGTCAACTTTTCCAATTGTTTTTAATGAATTATAATTGACTTACAATATTATATTAGTTTCAGGTGTCCAACATAGTAATTCAATGTTTTTATGAAGCATACTCCATGCAAAGTTATTATAAAATATTGACTATAAATTTCCCTGTGTTGCAGTTTACGTCCTTGTAACTTATTTATTTTGTAACTAATAGTTTGTATCTCCTAATCATCTATTCCTATTTCACCCATTTCCCCCTCTCTTCTTTCCTCTTTGGTAGTTTGGTAGTTGCAGATGACAAAAAAAGTCATTCTTTTATGGCTGAATAATATTCCATTGTGTGTGTGGGGGGGGGAGAGACGGCGATAGATACAGATATATATATATAATAATAATATATATATTATTCCATACAATGTTATAAATATCATTTGCAACAACTTGGATGGACCTGGAGGGAATTTTGCTGATAATGGTATTTTTAATTTTTTTTTTTTTTTTTACAAACTCAGCATTGTTGTTTGAGGGGAGAGGGGTGTCAGGGTCAAAAACTATAGTCTAAAATGTTTTGAGCTATTTTCTTTTGAAGAGCAGTTTTTGAAGTTTCTGTATCTGGAGGCCAGTTAAAAATACACATCCGGGGAGGTTGCTAGGGAAAAACAATAACAATTATTGTTTTAGTAATATTCACCATTTGTCAGTTAAACCTAAAGGCTAAAGAAGGAAAAATGAATTTAACTTTTTTGTGTGTATATGTAAGTATGACACAATAATATTATCATTACCATGTTTTTTAAAAAGACGTATTTCATAGGATAAAGTCTGTGTAATTTTAAAGTTTGACTTTTTAGAAAATTTTAGTTTTATACTATAGATAATCTTACATTTAGATCATGTGATTTATTGTGAGATAGTCATTTTTTTTCTAATAATTTATATTTTTGTGTATATTTTCCCAGTGCACTTTGGATAGGATTCTGATAGTGATATGTTAGCTTTATTGTATATATTCACCATTTCTAAAATTGCATTGCCAGAAATATACATTGTATAATTGTAATTCAGGTAACTATTTTTATATACTTATGTCTCTGGTTATTTTTAAGAAGTATTGCTTAGAAAATGAAATACCAGGCCAGTTACATGACTACCAAAGGAAACTGAGCAGACTAACATTTGTATAAATTTGATCCATGTATAGATTGAAGGAATCAAATGAAATGAACCTTAATATTTCTTCTAGCTTCAAACTTTGAGTGCAATGAAACAACAATGTGCTAAAATTGAGCACTCTGTCTGGCACATTTTCTCAGCATAACCCTCAAGAAAGTAGAATCTCCATTCAATAAATGAAAAAAGTAAGACCCAGAATAACTTTTCCCCCAAAGTGGATCGAGAGTAGAGAGTACAAACCAGTCTTCTGATTTCTAAAATGCCATTCTGCTTCTTAAATACCAGAGACCCAAGCCCAGAGAAAGTTTGTTTTAGTAATATTCACCTGCCTTCATATAAACCAGACCAAAAGGGAAAGTTTATTAAGAGAATTAATAAGGACAATTTACCAATTACTAACCTGAGCGTTTCCCCAATATAAATCCTAAAACCAAGTCATAATATGTGCCTCTGACTCCAAAATAGATGTTTACGTTTTGTTTTCAAATGAAGAATACATTTCATTCAGGACTTTGATTTTCTTTTATATACTAAGGTGATCAGAGTGTAGACATAGTTATAATAGCTAAATCAAATTTAATGGTTCCCTGTTTTATCCCACCTCCAGTAGGGTATTTTCATTCTTCTTCATCTCTCAACTACATTTAGTTACAATGTGAATGTTTCAGTAAAAAACAAAACAAAACAAAACAAAATCTACTAGCCAGGATTCTCTGATTTGACTTCTAATTCTGACTTTTCCACTAAGTAGCAAGTCCTCTGGAGTGTTGGTATTTCCCTCTGTAAATAGTGCTATAAGTGTAGTCATACCCAGAAAGTATACTAACATTTTACAAGTATTTTTATAACCAAACAATATTTTATATCTGTTTAATACTCAGAACAACTTCCGGGGACAACTATTATTACCTACAATCTGCCAAGGCAGAAACTGGAGTTAAATGATTCATTGGAGTTAAATGATTTGTTCAAGGTCATATGACTGCCAAGGAAGAACGAAAATCATTTCGGAGCTTCCCACATCACCATAGGGGACAGCTGAACTAGATGAAATTTTACTCCTATTTGAAAATATTAGCTGTGTGACTATAAACATTTGTTCACTCAACTTCCTCAATTACATGTTATTTTACAATTTACTATTATTTTTTTTCTTTTTTTTTTTTTTGGCCACACGCACGGTATGTGGCAGTTCCCTGTCCAGGGATGTAATCCAAGCCACAGATGTAAACTGTGCCACTGCTGCAGCAATGCCACATCCTTAACTTGCTGCACCATAGTGGGAATTCCTGGCATGATTTATTTTGTACAGCCCCCCTTATCTCAGCATCTCTAAACTCTGAACATAGTAAGAGAGGGGAACCTCTGAGAGAGGTAAAGAAATGTCAGGCTGTCTGAGGGTTCTCAGAAGGAGTGGTGTGACCAACATCCTCATGCTTGTCCTCCACAGTACTGCTCTTAAACAGATCAGACTATTTTATAAATAGCGTCTTTAGATAGCCAGGACAGCTAGGCCACACTTGAACAGAAGAGGGGACACGAACTAAAGATACAAGGAAGTGAATAAATAAGGCTGGGAAAACCATGGACATAGCACAGATCGTGAACATACAAATCTAATTCATGCTTAATTTGGACAGTCTCAGAATTCTGCTACATCAGGTTAATTCTCATTTCTTTTGACATTTCCACTAGAGAAACTTTTCACACTTCAGAAATGTTCCCACCATCATTCCATCAGATGCTTCAGCTCATACACAGGAATGGCCTTAAAGAATGTTTCATATTACAAGATATTTTCATTCTTGTTTTTTTCAGCACAGCATTTCTTTTGAAAATTGTTAATGTGACTTAACATGCTTGTCATTTTGCACTTCAACTCAGTGGCTCATCAAGTTAACTACAAGGTTTAACTTAAAGGGATTCTGCCAAACATTAAATTTAAACCTAATTTGACCTAAGTTCCTTTCCAGTAATCAGTATTATTTAGATTCTAAATATAACTAATTCTATTTATTCACTTTTAATTTTCTCTAACAGTTACCTTTGCAATGTCAATGCTTTAAAAAACCTTTGTTTTAATCCTGTATACTGGCTGTAGTGTGAGGTATTATCATTAATTCATTTACCATACACTCTGATTTTGTTAATGAGGGGAGGTGCATGAAGAAGAAAGCCAAACAGACAAACAACACATCAAGTTTCAACCTGCATTAGAAATAATGTAGGGAGTTCCCGTCGTGGCGCAGTGGTTAACGAATCCGACTAGGAACCATGAGGTTGCGGGTTCAGTCCCTGCCCTTGCTCAGTGGGTTAAGGATCCGGCGTTGCCGTGAGCTATGGTGTAGGTTGCAGACGTGGCTCGGATCCCACATTGCTGTGGCTCTGGCGTAGGCCAGTGGCTACAGCTCCGATTCAACCCCTAGCCTGGGAACCTCCACACGCCGCGGGAGCGACCTAAGAAATAGCAAAAAAACAAAAAAAAAAAAGAAAAAAAGAAAAATAATGTAAAAAAGGGTCAACAATTATCAAATTTAAAAAATATGTCAAAGGGAAAAGAATTTCAGTTTCCTTAAAGTGTATCTTCAAAGAAAAAAAGAGGAAAATGTATTCAAAATATTTGCAGAAAATGTATTTCAAAGAACACATCACAAACTTACATCAGCTAATCTAAAAACATCCATGCCTATTAACCACTATTCCTATTTCTGGCAACTTGATCTAAGAAAGTAATTCAAAATATATAAAATTTATGCATGTCCAGGACCACCTTTGTTATAATAGTGAAAACTTGAAAGCAGTGTAGATTAAAATAGGAAGAGTTAGATACATAATGGTAATTCTGTTCATGACTCACCGTATTGGGTTTCCTTAGTGGCCTAGACCTTAAGGATCTGGCATTGTCACTGCTGTGGTTCAGGTCACTGCTGTGGCATGGGTTTGATCCCTGGCCCTGAAACTTCCACATGCTGCAGGCACAGCCTTCCCCAAAAATGAATGCTTCCATTTACCATCCTTTGTCACATGGATTACCACAGTCATTACCAACTTTCTCCTCACATTCAGGGTTGCCATTCTCCTATCTAGCCTCTAGACCACTGTCCATATCACTTCTCTAAATCATAATTTTGGTTTTGTTATTCCTCTGCTTAGGATACTTCCACAGATTCTGTCACCTTCATGAAAAATTCAAATTAGTATTCTCTGAGGCCCTGCATAACTCACCCTTACCAATCTCTCCAGGCTCTGTAGCTGGCCACTTCCTCACACAAATTCTGTCACCATCTATACACATCTAGCTGGGTCATTCCTCTGGCCCATGTGGTTTCCTTTTTGCCTAGGTTCTTACTGATTATCTAGCCTATCCCACTGAGGTAGTTAACTCCTCTTCTTGTCACAGCTCAAAATTAACTTCCCAGAAGTTCCCACTGTGGCGCAGCTGGTTAGGGATCCAGTTGTTGCCACAGCTGTGTTGTAGGTTGCAGCTGTGGCTCAGATTCAACCCCTGGCCCATGAACTTCCACATTTTGGTGCAGCCAAAAAAGAAAAACAAAACAAAACAAAACAAACAAAAAACAACTCCCTGGATAATTTGCTCTAGCCACCCTATTCAAAGATGATTAATAATCCTAAATCCCCTAAGTATATCCCTAATTAAACTTTGTACCCTGTTCAAGTAACTCACAATTTTTGTCTCCTTTATCCCAATTGGTAAACTGTTTAGTTTCCTCAGAAATGTTACTTAGTGCTTGGTAAAATAATTCTCAGTAGCATTTTTTTTGTCTTTTGTCTTTTTAGAATTCTCAGTGTCATTAAAGTAGCTTTTCTTCACTCACATACTATTTTTTTCCAAACCAAAAGGTGATGATTAGTTTAAGCCCAAGTACCACAATTCTTTAAGTGCCAAGTGTATAATTAGGTGCTTCTTCTAGAATTAAGAGCTACTGCAGCCATGAACCATTTCATGATACTGCTTAGACTTCCCAGTATCCACTTGGGAATTCTAGGCTAGAGATTACAATGATATGAATTAGGATAACAGCTGTGGAGATGGAAGGGAAAGTGAACATACTGAAAATATATTTGGGAGGTAGATCTGGCAGGTTGGTGATTGACTAGATGTAGGAGGTAAAGGAGACAGAATGATCAAAGGTAATAGTAAAGTTTCTGCCCAGAAAACCCAAATGAGGAGGAGACCTGAGAGGGGAGCTAGATTCGGTTTGGGATATACAGAAACTAAGACAAATGTGTCATCTGGAGGTTCCCAGCAAATATTACCCATGTGGATCAGAACCTCAAAGATAAAACAAGAGGTAAAAAGCAAAGCCTGACAGTGGTTGGAATTATTAAGGAAGAGCAGGGATTGAAAAAATAAGAGGACTAAGATAAAACTGAGAGCAACTGTATTTAATGATTAAACATAGAAACTGAATCCCAGAGAGAGTAGTCAGAGAATAAATGACGAGAAAGTGAAAGAAAAAAACTGGGAAAGGATGGCTTCATTGACATTAAAAGAGCAAAGCTATATTTAAAGAAGAGAAGTTCCCATGTAGCACAGTGGGTTAAGGATTCGGTGTTGTACAGCTGTGGTGCAGGTTGCAACTGCAGGGCAGGCTTGAGAACTTCCACATGCTGAAGGTTCAGCCAAAAAGAACAGGGAGCATGAATAGGCCATGCTACTGAAATAATAAAATGATAAATAAGGTTAGCATTAAAACTTGCCTGTCACTTTTTGCAACCAGCTCATCAAAAGCCTTGGTGAGAGCAGTTTCAGTGGAAGATTATGAGCAGCAGTCAGACTGCTGTAAATTGAGGAGGAATGAACAGTGTTTAGTCCAGGGTCTGCACACAGTAAGCTACAGAAATGTCTACTACTACCAAGTGGAGACCAGTGGGAAATTAGGTCAAAAGTATAAAGGGAAGAAGACAGAATGGCCCCTGAACGAATGCATAGGTATCCAAGAAAAGCTTATGTTGCTTTTAGGAAGAAAAGACTTACACATATTTAAATGCTTGATAAAAGAAGTCAATAAAGAAGATGTTGGAGAGGAGAAAAAAGATAGAATAAGATCCCTGAAAGGGCAAAAACCCGAGTTGAGATGAAGAAATTACTCTAATATATCTCTTTCTATAAGAGTAAGTAAAGATAGAAGGTTAGAAAAAGGAGAGAAGAGGAAAAATATGGAGGAAGAGGAGAATTAGGAGGAGAGAAAGGAAATTGCCAGCATTTAATGAGTGCTTTTCAGATGATATTACAGAGCCTTAGTAAGATTAATTGCTACTAATCAGTGACAGAATCTGAATTTAAAGTTAATTTTAGACCACTGATTTTTCTTACCCATTCTGGAGGTGCTCAGACAATAGGGATATGAAAAACTAAAGGGTTAAGAAGAATGGAAGTAGTTCCCCTGGGTTGTAGCTGAGAATGAAAAAGGGACTCAGGAAACAACAATGTTGAGCACCCCACAGGAACTGAAGACTTTGAAGATTTAGTGGCATCAGTCTACCAGGTAAATCATTTTTCTCTAGCCAAGCTCTGTTGGAGTTGTGACAAATGCAAGACTGAGGTTTTGTGAGGATACAAACTCAGGAAGGCAATGACAAAAATAAGTTGAAGATAGTGGTGGGTAGGAGGCCAAAATAATGAGACATGAAATCCAGAAAGAATGGGATAGGAATTGAAATCAGGAAAGAGTGACTAGGTGAACTAGTTAAGAGACTGGAGATTCCCACTAGGTGCCAATTTAGATATATCCTTGTGCTTAATATATTGACTAGAATACAATGGGAAATGAATGTTTTCTAATAAATAAATAAATGCGTGGCAACCAAGGCCTACCATGTTGAAATAGAAGGCCAGCTTTTGGACATTTGACTGGGATCTCTCCTTCATAAATAATTCCAAATAAGATTTCTTTGAATGTCCAACAGGAATAGTTGATGTAATCAAACAGCTTTCATAAATAAAATATTATGTGGACTCCTTCAAAGTTTTCTCAAGAATGGCTTAGAGAAAGAGAGCTTCTGTTGATGACAAGCTGCTCCACAGCAACTCTGTCCCCTTACTCCATTAATTTCGCCTTTCCTTCAGGTTTTGTTGTTGTTGTTGTTGTTGTTGTTGTTTTGCTGTATTTATCCTCAAAACCACACCTTATCTCCAGGGTTATGATTATTCCCTTTAAAACATATGCTTCTTTATAGTATAGCTAAAACATGCTAATATTTCAAAAAAATCCTAAACATTAAAGAAAAATATGAAATAAATAAAATTCAGAAACATTACAAAACCCCCCAAATTACAAAGCATTCACTTTCTATATTTGTGTATTTCTGGTACATCTACCAACCTATGTTGGTAGATGCTGATCTGTTCCATGTCTTACTCAAGACCCTGCCCAAAGTATTTTCCTTCTTAGGTGTCTGACTCACCAGATAAATAAGCATTCTTTGGAGCTTATTTTAAAACTTCAACACTTTTTTATTGTCTAGTAAGTGATTCATTCCATCTACTAAGCTGTTTCTGCAAAGTCACTTTAATCTTACACCAAGCTAGAGATTCTGTTATCATTATGGACAAGGACCCAAAAGACTGTCTTTTCTAAACTTACAGAAAATGAGATATTCTTACAAAGATGCTATCCACTTATTCTAAAGCTAGATCTTCACCTGTATATTTTTAAAGAATTTTTATCCTTAAACTGTATTACATTTTAGGAGGTTTCATCTGACTACATGGAATCTCTAGAGATTTCTGTTCTTTATTACAAATGTGGGAATCCTCATTGCAAAATTCAAAAGTACTGAAACTGGAAAGAGATAAATTTGATGTAAAGAAAAAGTTCCTATATGTCTTTATAAAGTTGCGCAGGAAGGAAAAGTAGGGGAAGTTGAGGTAGGGAAATCTCTAGCCTTGAGTGCTGCCTCAGCCGGTCAGTTACAGCTTCCCCCAGCACCACACATACTGCCTCTGGTCTCATCCCTGCTGGCATCCATTTCTCTTCTGCATCTTAAATGGAAGCATCAGCCTTTTATGTCTACTGTGTGAATATTTTCTTTACTGAGTCATAAGCATCTAGAAGCAGAGAATAGATTGCTTGGCATATCACCCAACTCAGTACCACACTCAAGGCTTTTTTTTTTGTTTTTCTTTTCCCTTCCTTCCTTCCTT
Source organism: Phacochoerus africanus (assembly GCF_016906955.1). Classification (NCBI taxonomy): domain Eukaryota; kingdom Metazoa; phylum Chordata; class Mammalia; order Artiodactyla; family Suidae; genus Phacochoerus; species Phacochoerus africanus. Next base: position 82,336,859 of record NC_062545.1, on the reverse strand, counting down.
CCTCCCTTCCTTCCTTCCTTCTGGCTGCACCATGGCATGTGGAAGTTCCTAGGTGATCCAACCTGAGCCACAGCAGTGACAACACCAGATACTTAACCTGCTGAGCCACATGGGAACTCCCACACACTCAAGGTTTTTTGATAAATTTTAATTTTGATAAATAGATGTTCTTCTATTTCCCTCACTTTCGTAATGTCATACACCATAGGGTTTATTTTGAGGAATAAGAATGTGTTTTTGATCGATTTTCTTTTCACTGATCAGAATTTGGCTGAATGCATGACTTCACAACATTATTTTCAATAGAGGCTATCAGTAGAGTATTCTTTAGGGACACACCATATCTGAAGTCAATAATGGTTCACTTTTACTTGAAGATTCTGCCAGAGAATCTGTTCAGGTTGAGGAAGTGATTGTCCTAGGGATTTACTTCATATGCAAAAATCTGCCTTTCTAAATCAGGCAAGCTTGTGTTTAGCTCTCCTGTTTTTGCAGTTAACCTTATGCTGCTGCTGCTCATGTTGCCAGAATTTTTGGTCTGGAACACAGTCATTATCCCTTCCTGGCCATCAGTAGACTGGAAAAGGAATGTTACACACCATCTGCGTCGCTCCTCCAGTATTCCTTCTCTTCCTGAGCGTATGACCCTACTCAGGAAAGTGCAGAGGAGGTTACTCCATGAAGAGCTGGGTCCGGTAGACACCAAGACTCACCTTTATTACATCTATTAACTAACATGTTCCATCCCTGCTAACAAGGAACTTTTCCCCAAAAGACAGATATGTCTTGTGCTGCGGAAATGGAGTACTTTAAAATCATGTAGTTGGTCTTTCTATTCTCCTAAGAGTGAACACTCACCCTGTGGCCTAGATCGATCTTGGGGAGAATGTGACTGTTATTATGGCTTTTCAGAAAAGGTGGATCACCTGGACTCCTTAACTAAAATTGTGGAAAGTGGAATTCCTGCTGTGACGCAGTGGGTTAAGAATCCAGCTGTGGTGGAGGTCACAGCTGCAGCTGGGATTCGATCCCTGACTGGAAAGTTCCACATGCCTCAGGTGAGGCCAAAAAATAAAAATAAAAAAAGTAAAAAAACAAATAAATAAACTTGTGGAAGGTGGGGGAGAAAACACAGTTCTGCCACAGGCTCAGGAGTAGTAAAACCTCATCCAAGAAGTTAAACAGTTAAAATCAAAATTTCAAAAAGCTACTGATATGCATACTAATGACTTTCTTTCTCTAAGCCATCATTTGCAGCTGTGAATTTACTTTCAGATAAATGAGTTCTCTTCCTCAGACATGTCTATCCATTGATGCCTCTGACAATGACAGGACATTGTAAGCTACAGATACTCCTCAGTGAGTCCCTTCTTTGCATGGTGTTACCCAATTTCCTTGTGGAAAGTACTTGTCTCTGTCCCTAAGCACACTGCTTATACTCAAACATAGCAGTGACCCCATTCTTCCGTAGTTTTCAGCCATCTCTTCCCCCAGATGGAACAGTCTGTTCTCTATTTGCTGCTATTTCAAACGTGGTGCATTATCTCCCACCATGCCTCATACATAGTGGGCATGCTTCTTGCATTATATTTTGTTAACTTTATCTAAAGAAAACCCATATACTCTCAGACATGGCCACAGCATGCCTCCCAGTCTACGTTCTAGAATTTCAGAATGGCCTGGGAGAATAAAAGAATAGAAGTTGGGTACGTACACATTAAGAAGTAATGAGAAATACTACATGTTGACAACTGAGAGTTTTAATCTATGCTAGCAGATAAGTGGCCATCATTCTTTGAAATGGTGAGCATTTCAAATATAATTTGAAAATAGGGTCTCCCCTTTGGTCATTTAACCTCAAAGTATTTTTGTTAGAATGAAACAAAAATTTTGAGAAAAATATTGTGCTCTCCATAACAACCAAAAGAGGTGTAAACATTTTTATCAGACTTATGTTTCCAATTCAGTGCCTAAGGAGGTCATTTTAAATGATTAATCAAACTAAACATGCTTTCATAATGCAAATTCTGAATTTAGTTTTTATTATATTTATAAACTCAATGTGTAGCAGAGAATTTTTTCACAAACTTCCCCAATGCAGATATAAAGCAAGTATAGTCATGTTGCCCTTATTCATACTGGCACTCAAATAGCTGACATAAAAAGCTTTGCTGTTAGTATTTTGGTAAATGACATTTTAATTATTAACTTCATACCTCCTTCAGAAGGTCCCCTTCATCATTCATCTCACACTTTTTACTTACGTTGGCTTTGGAAATCACAATATCCACAACAAATGCACTCAACATGTATTTATATGTACACCTGAAACAAACAAACAAAGGTGAATTCCATGGAAGCTCTTTCCAGAGGGGCCTGGCAGGTAATAAAAGATAAACCCCAGAATCTGATGTGTCATGCCTGAGGCACAGGATACTAGAAATACACTAAAAGAGTCAAATGACAAAGGCTCATTTATGCCTGACTCCCTACAAACAAAGGACACACAAAGCTTAAAACTGTGTTCATTGACTTTTTCTCTAACACACTGAACTTTTGTTATATAACAATTGTATTCTGGAATGAAATCTATTGTTAGACTGGGATAATGAAACATTTATAAGACAACTGTGCTATCCAAGTCCACAGACAAAAACACAATTGGAAAAATACAGCTGTTAAGTGACCCAGATTTTTACTGATGGCAAAGATCTACTCATTTCTAATCTCCATTTTTAGTTTCCTTTCTAGCATCACTTTCTGGTACTTCATTATATAACATTTGCAGTCTTTCTTTAGCCTTTTCAATTCTCCAGATGTTGGTGTCTGAAGAGCCCCAACCAATCCCTGCTATGCACAGAACCATCTTCAGGATACCCTACCTGGTCACAGAAACCACCCTAATGCAGTCAGGGGAAACTGGAAATGCTTTCTCAAAAGGGACTTTGCTGCCTTCAACCATGATTTCCAGTCTAGTTGATGGGGGATGGCAGAAGGTTTTCTCTGAATCCAGTCAAACCCTCTCTACGCCTTCTGCACATATGATGTGCAGTCTCCACAGCTGATCACTCCTGTCCAGGCCCACACTCCAGCTGGTCAGCCAGGCCTGACTCTCTTGTTCTATCTGTGCAATTACATAGTTATTATTTTATGTTTGTTGTAATCAACTCTACTTTTTCCTTTATTTAATTGATCATCTTTCCACTTGTCTCTCTTTCCTACCTTAAGAATGTCAGTATCTTCTCAGTTTATCCTTTTCATTTCCTTTGGGGGGGGGGCATGCTCATGGCATGTGGAAATTCCCAGGCTAGAGGTCAAACCTGTGCCACAACCGTGACCCAAGCCCCAGCACTGACAACTCCATATCCTTAGCCACTAAGCCACCAGGGAACTCCCTTTGTTTCTTTCTAAGTAAATTGCAATATAGATTTCAAATATATTATGTATAACGGTTGCTGTATTTTTGACAGATTTTAATCTCTGTTACTATAATCTTAATTACAAAAATGAGTATCTGAAAGGTTTTTCATTTATCTCTTAAAACTTAAAAACTTAGGAGTTTCCTGGTGACTTAGTGGTTAAGGATTTAGCACTGACAAGGCTGTGGCTTGGGTTCAATCCCAGGCCCGGGAACTTCCGCATGCTTTAGGTGTAGTCAAAAAAAAATTTTTAATTAAATTAGGCCTATTTATTTATTCACTTGGTTGACTTTTCATAATTTCATCCAAATCTAAATGCTGATTCTCTATATAAAATTTAATAACTCATCTATTTATAGAATCAAGAAGTAAAAAATTATAGCTGAAATTTCTAGATAATCAATATTATTTCTATAAAACTAACAATTTAAATACTGTTTGCATCCCTAGCCACAACAGTTTTCCTTAACCTTCAAAATTAATAACTAATCCTAATTCTATTTGAGATAAAATGGAAAAATTGTTTCATAAAACTTGGAGTTGGTGAATTCCTGACAAATAAATCAGATAAACAATTAGGTCTTACTAGGTTGTTAGAACTTTGTTATTTTAAATTTATAAGAATTTTCACGTCATGCAGAACAGTCTTATCTGCCTGATAGAGGCATAAACTTCATATCATTGTCAGATCTTAATTCAGAGATTCTCATTTCTAGTGACAACCAACTCACTGAGCATCTTTCTAATTCTGTTGCACCCACTGGACCAGTATGCCATCAAAACTAACCTCCTAATCAAATTTTCTGTAGCCCTTCCTCATTATAATTGGGATTTCTTCACTCTAAAACCTCAAGTTTACCCGTTTTAAGCACCCTCCTCCAACTTCTCCTACCAGGCTAGTCGTATACTACCTGCGATTATTTTCAAAATTGTTTATCCTGTGAATTCTCTTGTGGTGCAGTGGGTCAAGGATCCAGCGTTGTTATTCAATGACTTGGGTCACTGCTGTGGCGTGGGTTCATTCCCTGGCCCAGAAACTTCATATGCTACGGGTGCAGCCAAAAAAAAAAAAGCTTATCCTAGTTGTGCAGGTTATTGCAAACATGCAGTTTAATTAAATGTTATGTAAACTGAAATATAGAAAGATACTTAATATTTCTTCAAATCTAAGCTGAATGTTTTAGAAAGACTTGAAAGTAATATGTCTTAGTTCAGGCTGCTATAACAAAAATATCATAGACTAGTATCTTAGAAACAACAGAAATTTATTTCTCACAGTTCTGGGGACTCAGTTCAAGAGCAGATTCAATGGCTAGGAGGGCAACTTCCTAATTCATGACTGGCAAGAAAGAATTATATGGGCGAGGAAAAATTATCATATACTACATGGCTCAACTGTGACTAGCTTTACAACTGTGAATTACATTTATGATGTAAATACTAAATATTGATCCTACTAAAATTACAGTAGTTTATTAGAGTGATTAGGATAATTGAAAGTGTGCATGTGCATTCAGGGAGGAGGGAGGAGAGAGCTAAATCGTCATTTACCCAAGGGGAGACGTCAGCAGTTAATGACAAAAAATTCAAAATTAATATATAGTAATGAAAGTACAATTTTTAGACATATTGAGTTAAAAGATCTAGCTAAAGAAATTGAAATGGGCATCTTGGGAGTGGAAACAAAAGTGAGGTGAGGAACCGTTTAACTCCTTAAACCATGAGTATATGTAACTTAATAAACATGAAAATGGGGGGGGGGGTGAGTAGAGAAATGAGTAAGTTGTTGATATTCTTCAAAAAGCAATTCTTTCAGTTATATTAACTTGATCTTTTTTAGGATAAAAGATCTTATTTAATTTATGTATAGTTAGTCACCCTATCCTCTGGCTTTCATGTAACTAACTGTATAGCGCTTCCCAGGTTGTACTGTATTTTACCTCTTTATATCTCCCACCTAAGCTGTGAATTCCTAGAGTTTTACATACCAAGAGTGTTTGCATCTTAGAAGGTGTGAACTTGAGCACCTGTAACACTGCCTATTTCATAAATGAGATCGATATACTTTTGTTGAATGAATGGTATATGAGAATAGTTGAATTTATTATCTAGGAAAAAATTTCACACTCCTATTACAAGAATTAAGTATGCATTGCACAAATAGTCTCTCTCTCTCTCTTTTTTTTTTGGCTGAATATGGAGTTCCCCAACCATGGATTGAATCCAAGTTGCAGCTGTGAGCTATGCCACAGCTGCTGCAACACCAGATCTTTAACCCACTATGCCAGGCCAGGGATCAAACCTGAGCCTCTGCAGTGACCCAAGCCACTGCAGAGACAAGGCTGGCTCCTTATCCTGCTGTGCCACAGTGGGAATGCCCCACAAATAGTCTCTTACGCTGTACTAAATCAGATTTTTGCGATGATTTAATTTCAAGTGTTATCCTCTATGCTCCTGTCAATCACTGTAGCCACTGAATTTATCATGAGTGCTTTCTTCCTATTAGATACAGGACTGAAAATATCTACTGTCAGACATCTTCATCCATAAGTAACAACTTATATTTATAATTATTTTTTAAAGTTAGGGCCCTTCACACAATTTACACACCAAGCAGTTAGTGTTCTCTAACTATGTTCCTGATTTCGAATATAGTCTGTATTACTCCTGTTACAGATTTGTTAAAAATTATTCTAAGAGGAGCTCATTTAAGAGTGATTCACAAACAGAACCAGATATTCCCCCTACATTGCCACTTAGTAGACAATTAAAGATAAGTTGTAACTTTTGCTTGAATCTAGATGACTTATGAATAATTTTTTTCTATAAACATATAATCTATGTGCAAAATATTTTTAAAAAACCATTAAGATATTAGACTCTAAAGTAATAGGGCCCAAGCTCATTAAAAAAAAAAATTTGATTTGTCATTTCATACTTGCTGTTATAAAGGATAGTGGATGATAATCTAGATGGTATATATCTCCTGTCCATTGGTGTGTTTTATGTTACAACACAAAAAAACACATTTCTGATGGCCTCATAAATTTTTTTTCAACATGGTCCATTTTATTTATTTATTTATTTTTAATCACATCTGTAGTTGTATAACGATCATAACAATCTGATTTCACAGGATTTCCATCCCACAGCCCAAGCACATCCCCCCACCCTCCAAACTGTCTCCTCCAGAGACCATAAGTTTTTCAGTGTCTATGAGTCAGCATCTGTTCTGCAAAGAAGTTCAATCTGTCCTTTTTTCAGATTCCACATGTCAGCGAAAGCATTTGATCTTGGTGTCTCTTTGTATGGCTGGACTTCACTTAGCAAGATAGTTTCTAGGTCCATCCATGTTGCTAAAAATGCTGGTATTTCGTTCTTTTTAATGGCTGAGTAATATTCCATTGTGTATATGTACCACCTCTTCTTGATCCACTTCTCTGTCAATGGACATTTAGGTTCTTTCCATGTTTTGGCTATTGTAAATAGTGCTGCAATGAACATCGGAGTACATGTGTCTTTGCGAGTCTTGGTTTTCTCTGGATAGATGCCCAGGAGTGGGACTGCTGGATCAAATGGTAGTTCCATGTTTAGTTTTCTGAGGAATCTCTATACTGCTCTCCGCAGTGGTTGCACCAATTTTCAATCCCACCAGCAGTGTACTAGTGTTCCTATTTCTCCGCACCCTCTCTAGCACTTATTGTTTGTAGACTTTTTGATGATTGGCTTCATAGATTTTAAAGTAATATATCTCTAAGCAAGCATACCTTAGAAAAATAAACAGCTTTTTAATTTTATTTATTTATTTATTTTGTCTTTTTGCCTTTTCTAGGGCCGCTCCCACAGCATATGGAGGTTCCCAGGCTAGGGGTCTAATCAGAGCTATAGCCGCCGGCCTAGCCAGTGCCACAGCAGTGTGGGATCCAAGCTGTGTCTGTGACCTATACCACAGCTCACGGCAACGCCAGATCCTTAACCCACTGAGCAAGGCCAGGGATCGAACCTGCAACCTCATGGTTCCTAATCAGATTTGTTAACCACTGCACCATGACAAGAACTCCCAAGAAACAGCTTTTTTAAAAAAAAACTACCAAAAATATTTCTTTCCTTGGGTCATTAGTTGACCTTCTTCAATTAAAGCCCATATGCCTACATTGTATATCAATTGCTTTACTTTGGAACTGTGACCTAGATGAAGCCAGAGTGTTCACATTGCTTCCTCTATTCCAGTATAAAAGTTTGTAATTACAACAAAAGCATTAAGAATTTTACACATATTTAGCACTGCTACCTTATTGTAATAAATAAAATAGAATACACTTATAGTTCTTAGTGTGAACTTCTAACTGCTTTACAGATAGAAACTCATTTAATCTACCAAAAACCAATGAGGTATTACCATTACTACCCCCATTTTACCAATGGGGCAGCTGAGACACTGAAATCTTTTTTGTTTTTTTTTTAGTTTACAGTCAGAGCTTTATTAAAAATTCTCACCTTCCAAGTTAGTGTTTTCTACCAACTTGGGGAGCAGAAACCTTCACAGGCTTCACAATCCTTTGCTTAGGTATTGCCTTTGTGGGAGCCTTCACAGCAGCCTTTGCTGTCTTTTTAGATACTTGCTTAGTCTTTTTTGTTTCCTTGGCAGCCCTGATAGCTTGTTGTCTTTAGCCTTTTTAACTTCAGGTTTCTGATTCCTCTTGGCCATTATATCAGCAAGAGATGCACTAATTATGGCACTCCGGAATCTGACTACATGGCGGGTTCTTTTCTTTCAAATTTCTTCCAACTGTCTCTGTTTGTGCTTCCTTCTGTAAAGAACAGTCCAGTTGGTCTCCGAGGATTCCTTGTGGAAAGGAAAGCAGACTTATGTTTTGCATTAAGAACTTGGAAAACCTTCCCATTAGTTCTGGTGTAGCACCTCCCATGACCTGGGTGGATCTTGTACCTGCTGAAACAGTAAAGCTCAACCTTCATGGCTGTCAACAGCAGGAAGAAGGAAAGATGGCAAAGAGAAGGAGGCACTTAAATCTTAAGTGTCCTGTGGTACCTCACAACTAGAAAGTGGTACAACTGGGATCTGAATCCCAATAGCCTGTGCTCAGAGTCCACACTTTCAACGACAAAGGCAAGATGAGAAGAAATTCATGCTTTTAAAAAAAGGCAGCACCCAAGGAAGCATAAATATAAGGTGAGGAAACTTCAGTAACCCTTGTCCCTTTGCATTAGTGAGAATTTATCAGGAGCCATACATATTAAAGAAACTCTATTGGTGTCATTTCTTGGTCTCTAAAATTGTCCAATCTAAGTGGAGAATTTATTTGACCACTTAAAGCAAAAATCAAATTGTCAGTCTATTTTAGGAGGGCATAGGCATTTCTTGATTTTTTCAGGGGATGTTTGATATCATATATTTAGCATTTCTAAATACTAAAAACTTCAGTTGAAAGTTTACAAGGGAATAAATAGATGGTTCTTCCATTTGCAGAATGTGAGTGACAGTTGAAAGTTTGCACAGAAAGGAGACATTTCAGAATGGCATTTGTAGAGAATGTGAAACCAAGATATATTTCACATACTTTTGTCTCTTCTTTTCTAGTAATTGCCAATTTGATTTTTTTTTCTGCAGTTGTTCAGAGAGAAATAAAATTCCTTGAAAGGAAAAGAATGTTTAAAAGAAACTGTTTAAAAATAATTAATACGCACACATGAACTTGAAGAACAAACATGGGTTTTTGTTGTTGCTATTGTAAATTTTATAAAACTTTGATCATATAAGCAACGTAATACTCCATAATGGAAAAAATCAAATTCATTTAACTCTTTCTCTATGAGGGGCAAACTGGTTGCTTGTTTTTTTTCTCCTTAAGGTAGACTTTATTCTTTTTTCCTTTTTTCTTTTTTCTTTTTTCTTTTTTTTTTTTTGTCTTTTTGCCATTTTCTTGGGCCACTCTCACAGCATATGGAGGTTCCCAGGCTAGGGGTCGAATCAGAGCTGTAGCCACTGGCCTACACCAGAGCCACAGCAACACCAGATCCAAGCCGCGTCTGCGACCTATACCACAGCTCATGGCAATGCCGGATCCTTAGCCCACTGAGCAAGGCCAGGGATCGAACCCGAAACCTCATGGTTCTTAGTCAGATTCGTTAACCACTGCACCACGACGGGAACTCCCCCAGACTTTATTCTTTTTTTATTGAGGTATACTTGATGTACAATATTATATAAGTTACAGGTGTACAACATAGTGGTTCCCAATTTTTAAAGGTTTTACTCCATTTATTGACTGTAAAATATTGGCTATATTCCTTGTGTTGTACAATATATCCTTGTAGTTAATTTTATACATAATAGTTTGTACTTCTTAATCCACTGTTCCTATGTTGCCTCTTCTCCCTTCCCTCTCCCCAATGGTAACTACTATTTTGTTTTCTGTATCTGTGAGTCCGTTTCTGGTTTTTGTTTTCGTTCTTGTTTTTAGGGCTGCACTTGCATCATATGGAAGTTCCCTATCCAGTGGTTGAATCAGAACTACAGCTGGATCCTATGCCATAGCATGGCAACACCACGTCTAAGGCACATCTGTGAACTCTATCACAGCTTATAGTAACGCCAGATCCTTAACCCACTGAGTGAGGCCAGGGGTTGAACCTGCATCCTCACAGAAACAGTGTTGTGTCCTTAACCTGATAAGCCACAATGGGAACTCCTGTTTGTGTTTTGTTATATTCACTAGTTTGTTTTATTTTTTCGATTCCACATATAAGTGATATAATATGGTATTTGTCTTTCTTTGTCTATGTCTTTGTCTAAGTGCATCTATGTTGTTGCAAGTGGCAAAATTTCATTCTTTTTTATGTCTGAGTAGTATTCCATTGCATATATGTACCATATAGTCTTTATCAGTTCATCTGTGGATGGATTCTTAGGTTGCTTCCATATCTGGGCAACTGTAAAAAATGCTACTGGGTGCATGTATCTTTTCAAATCAGTGTTTCCATATTTTTCAAGTATATACCCAATAGTATAATTATTGGGTTATATAGTAGTTCTATTTTTAGATTTTTAAGAGACTGCCATACTGTTTTCCACAGTGTCTGCATCAATGAACAGTCCCAGCAACAAGGTATGAGGGCTTCCATTTCTCCACATCCTTGCCAACATTTTCATTTGTTATCTTTTTGGTGATAGTCATTCTGACAGGTGTTAGTTGCTAGCTTGTTGTGATTTTCATTTTTATTTCTCTGATGAATTTTGTCAAAAGATTTTTCTACATCTATTGTTATGATCATGTGATTTTTATTCTTCAGTTTATTAATGTGGTGTGCCACATTGATCAATTTGTGGATATTGAAATAACTTATATCTCTGGGATAAATCCCACTAGATCATAATGTATGAGCCTTTCACTGTATTGTTGGATATGGTTTGCTAATGTTATGTTAAGAATTTTGGCATCTAAGTTCATCAGTGATATTGGTCTATAATTTTCTTTTCTGTGTGCAATATCTCAGTCTTGTTTTGGTGTCAGGGTGATGCTGGCCTCATAGAATGCTTTTGGGAGTGTTTCTTCCTCTGAGATTTTTTGAAAGAATTTCAAAAGGATAGGTGTTAACTATTCTCTAAATGTTTGGTAGAATACACTGTGATACCATCTGGTCCTGGACTTTTTTTGGGGGGGGGGTAGTTTTCAAGTTACTGATTCAATTTCACTATGGGTAATTGGGCTGTTCATATTTTCTATTTCTACCTCTTTTAGTCTTTGCAGATTGTACCTAAGAATTTATCTGTTTCTTATAGGCTGTCCAATTTATTTATTTATTTATTTATTTATGGCTGCACTTGTGGCATATGGAGGTTCGGAAGCTAAGAGTCAAATCCGAGCCACAGCTGTGATCTTTGCCACAGCTGTGTCAATGCTGGATCCCCAACCCACTGCACCAGCAGCACAGAGACAATGCTGGCCCTTTAACCCATTGCACCATAGTGGGAATTCCCAGTCTTACATTTATAGTGTGTAACACGGAAAAAAATTATTGTGCTAATAAACTATGGTCAAAATGGTAGAGTAGGTAGATGCAGAACTCACTTCCTCCAAAGAACACATCTGCAGAACAATTCTTACTGAAAACTAACTGGAGACATACAGACTCCCATACAACCAAGGCATTGCAAGAAGATGTCTGATAAGGGGTTAATATCCAAAATATAAAAACAGCTCATACAACCCAATATCAAAAAAAAATTTTTTAGGGGAGTTCCCGTCGTGGCGCAGTGGTTAACAAATCCGACTAGGAACCATGAGGTTGCGCATTCGGTCCCTGCCCTTGCTCAGTGGGTTAATGATCTGGCATTGCCGTGAGCTGTGGTGTAGGTTGCAGACGTGGCTCGGATCCCGCGTTGCTGTGGCTCTGGTGTAGGCCAGTGGCTACAGCTCTGATTTGACCCCTAGCCTGGGAGCCTCCATATGCCGCGGGAGCGGCCCAAGAAATAGCAAAAAGACCAAAAAAAAAAAAATAGAAGACATGGGTAGACATTTTCCAAGAAAGATATGCAGATGGCCAACAGGCACATGAAAAAATGTGCAAAATCACTAATCATTAAAGAATGCAAATGAATACCACAATGAGATAACTACCTCATGCCTGTCAAAAATGTCTGTCATCAAAAAGTCTATAAATAACAAATATTGGCGAGGATGTAGAGAAAAGGGAATGCTGTGCACTGTAGGTGAGAATGTAAATTGTTGTAGCCACTACGGAAAGCAATATGAAAAATTCCTCAAAGAATTAAAAATGGAAGTACTGTATGATTCAGCAATTTCACTCCTGGGTATATATCCAAAGAAAATGAAAGCATTAATTCAAAAAGAAACAAGCACCCCAATTTTCATAGCAGCTCATTTACAATAGCAAAGATATGGAAGCAACCCAAGTGTCAACTGGTAAATGGATAGCAAAGATGTGGTATATACACAAACATACATACATACACACAGCCATAAAAAAATAATGAAATTCTTCCATGGACAGCAGTGTGATTGGACCTAGGGGATATTATGCTTAGTGAAATAAGTCAAAGATAAGTACTGTATATTATCATTTATATGTGGAATCTAAAAAATAAAACAGAAGAATGTATATACCAATACAGAAACAGACTGATAGCCATAGAGAACAAACTAGTGGTTACCAGTGGGGAGAGGAGTAAGGGGCAAGATAGGGATAGAGATTTAAACAGTATAAGCAATTATGTATAAAAATAGATAAGCAACAATGATATATTATAAGCAGCAGGCAAATATAACTATTATTTTATAACTTTAAATGGAGTATGATCTATAAAAATACTGAGTCACTATATTGTACACTTGAAATATACAAAAAAGAAGTTCCCGTGGTGGCTCAGTGGTTGACAAACCCAGCTAGCACATGTGAGGACACGGGATCGATCCCTGGCTTCACTCAGTGGGTTAAGGATCTGGCGTTGCCATGAACTGTGGTATAGGTTGCAGACTTGGCTCAGATTCGCATTGCTGTGGCTGTGGCGTAGGCCGGTGGTTATAGCTCCAATTCAGCCCCTAGCCTGGGAACCTTCATATGCTACTGGTGTTACCCTAAAGACAAAAAGATTGAAAAAAAAAGAAAGAAAAGAAATATACAAAAAAGGAATATCATGGAACAATTCTCTATATAAAAGATTATTGGTCTACATTAAACACATCTATTTCCACTTGGGATCCATATGCAAATTCAGCATCTAAATAGCTTATACTTGTTCATGGCTTTTCTTTCCTAGTCGTTTTCACATTGAAAATAATGATTTTTTTTTCCTTGGATATTCTTTTGGGGAAAAAAACATTAATTTCTGTAAAATGATCAATGATTTTTATTAGTACTTAATAGAGTCAGAAAAATATTTTTGTTTTTCCCTAATGTTCAATATATTTTCTTCATAAATCTGAATATACTCATAAAAAACCAATTACTGTACTAATTACTTCATAGTATTATTACTAGTACCAAATTAACTAAACTATATGCAGGAATTTATAAACTGTAAAACAGTTTACAGATTTTAATTATGATTATTACTGGGTCTAGTCATAATATTTTTGCCTGCAGACCATAGATTATCTCAGAGCACCAAAATTAGTCTGAAATGAGATGTGCAAATTTTTTAAAATTGTACTTTATTTCCAGATTGAATCAACACCATACTTAAAATGGCGCTACATACACATCATAGAACTAAAAAGTAAATAATTCAGAAGACCAATTGTTAAGTAAACTCATTGTTAATTTATCCTAATAAAAGTAACTTGATAGTCACTAACATCTAAATATATTTATAGGAAAAAAGTAGATATTTGATTTAGACATATCTTAAATTTGAATCCAAAAAGAAAACTAGGAGCAATCCAGTAGTATTAACCTCTTTGAATTAGAGACTAATTTTTTTTCCTTTTTTTTTTTTTTTGTACTGCACCTATGACATATGGAAGTTTCCAGGCTAGGGGGTTGAATCAGAGCTGCAGCTGCTGGCCTACACCACAACCGTGGCAATGCCAGATCCAAGTTGCATCTGCGACCTACATACACCACAGCTTATGGCAACACTGGATCCTTAACCCACTGAGCAAGGCCAGGGATCCAATCAGCCTCCTCATGGATACTAGTCATGTTCTTAACCCACTGAGCCATAATGGGAACTCTCAAGACTAATATGCTGAAACCAGCTCAGCAGGTGAGGGCTGAAGAGCAGGTGCTGTGAAACTTAAGGAAAAAGTTAACATAAAACAAAACACAGACATTTATCTTAAATTAAAGGTGGGAACCGGGGACTCAAGGTTTCAGGGATCAAGAGCACCACCTCAAGAAACCACACTGCTTTTATTGTGCTCTTTAGGATTACATCAAGTAAGGGGGGGGGCTATAGGTGCAGGATATAGATTTTTTATTATTTTAAAAGTTCTTTTATTATTTTAAAAGTCACGTAGCCAGTGGATGGTTAAGCTTTTACTCTGACCTTTAGGCATTTAACAATCATTAGCATTTGAGAAAGCTTGGCATTAGCTAGCTATGCATGGCATCTAGAGAATCATCACAGTGCTTCCGCAAAGGGCATGCTTATCTGTGGCAACCCTGCATGCCTAGACCAAAGCATATGTCCTCATTCAGCTGACCATATGAATAACTTATGCCTTTAGGTCTTTGTTCTTAAGCTTAAGTTATTTACCAGCACTGCGACCATTTTTCAAGCAGGAATATGGGATAAAGTAAAGCAGGACAAGATGGAGTTTTCAGCATAGAAAATAGAAGCAAAGAGGCTAAGAAAATATTGTAGAAACATGTCTCCCGACATTAATATATTTTTTAAATGGGGTTTCAATTACACATACCACATGTCTTTTCAAACTTGAAAATGATTCAACATATTGGAGAAGATTTAAAGAACATTGGGTCACTTACTCAGGATTTTCCAAAATATCAGTGGAAGAATTTCTTGTAAATCATTTCAAAAGTAGAAAGAATAGAGATTAAAATGATCTTCACAGAGAAAGAAATGCATTTAGAGGGAAGAATATTGCTACAGAAATTGGATTATATGTACTAGTATATTACCAGGCAAACAGTAGGTGGCAACATTTACACAGTCTTGTTTTCAAAATGCTTGTATAGTATCATGCTCCTGCCTTATTAGAAAACTTCAATAAGATCATTTATCTTAAAAATGTTTTCTCTGTGAGTCACATTAGATTGTTCATCTAAATAAAGGGACAAGTTTTTTCCTCATATAAGTTAGCCAGATGAGGATGAGGTTTAATGGAACCATGGATACTCTAAAAAGAGTTAAAAATTAAATTAAAAAATGCAGATAAACAAACAAATCCATAGCATGACCTCGATAAGTAGTTTGCGGGAAGCTGCTGCAGGAGGCACATCTGGCGATCATGGGAAGGCGGAAGACGCACCAAGTTTCCTTTTTGAGCTTGTATAGCCCCATGGGCCTCTGTCAGTAAGGCTGAAGGCTGAAGACACGTGGCCCTGTGTGCAGTTCTCACAGACCTACTTTCAAACCCAAGAAAACCACAGAAGTCGCTGTGGACTTTGAGGCCTGGGGGTATTTTTATTTTCCAGGATGATGAGATTTATTATTGACCGTTTTCCCAGCTGGAAATCAGAAGGCAGTGTACCAGCAAGCAGGTGCTATTTTACAACAGCAGAGGTCAGCAACAGCAAAAGGGAAGGAAATGGAGTCAGCCAGATGGAACTTACTGTCACTTTCTTTGAGTTGCACAAGTCAATAGGCAAGAGACTGATACACATGCACAAAGGATAAACCTAATCTTAAGTAGCCAGTAAGATCTCCTGGGCAGGCAATATCTCTGT
This sequence comes from Phacochoerus africanus, assembly GCF_016906955.1. Classification (NCBI taxonomy): domain Eukaryota; kingdom Metazoa; phylum Chordata; class Mammalia; order Artiodactyla; family Suidae; genus Phacochoerus; species Phacochoerus africanus. Next base: position 82,321,047 of record NC_062545.1, on the reverse strand, counting down.
CCTGGTCACAGTGCTTTCCTAGACATGTTTAAGACTCTCTGCCACTGAAAATGAGTTCCTAACACAGAGTATTTTTTTTTTTTTAGGGATCCATAATAGAATATAGAGTGAAATTTTCCATTTTTTCCACTTTTACAGTTACTGAAAATTTCTCCTACCTCACCAACCCCAGACTTGTTTCATTCTTTAGAAAAACAAATAGAAACCAAAACCAACAACAACGAAAAGAATGGGAAAACTGAAATAGTTTAGCCCTACATTCTTTCAGCAAACATTTGGAGTGCCAGGCACTGTTCTAAGTACTCAGGGTACAAAACTAAACAAAATATATTACATACTTTTCCTCATGGAACTTAAGAGTTTGGTAGGAGCAGGCAGAAATGAAACAAATCAATGATACATGTCAGGTGGTTCCCTAGGGCTGTCTCAACAAAGTACCACAAACTGTGTGACTGAAAACAATAGAAATTTGTCGGAGTTCCCGTCGTGGCGCAGTGGTTAATGAATCCGACTAGGAACCATGAGGTTGCGCGTTCGGTCCCTGGCCTTGCTCAGTGGGTTAAGGATCCGGCGTTGCCGTGAGCTGTGGTGTAGGTTGCAGACGCGGCTCGGATCCCGCGTTGCTGTGGCTCTGGCGTAGGCCAGTGGCTGCAGCTCTGATTCGACCCCTAGCCTGGGAACATCCATATGCCGTGGGAGCGGCCCAAGAAATAGCAAAAAGAAAAAAAAAGAAATTTGTCGTCTCACAGTTCTGCAGGCAAGAAATCCAAAATCAAGCTATCTGGAGTTCCTGCTGTGATGCAGTAGATTAAGAATCTGACTGCAGTGGCTCGGGTCACTGTGGATCCCCAGTCTGGTGCAGTGGGTTAAGGATCTGGCATTGCCATACCTGTGATGTAGATCACAGGTCACAGCTGTGGCTCGCATTTGATCCTTGGCCTGGGAACCTCCATATGCCAAGAGTGCGGCCATGAAAAAAAAGTTCTTTTTACAGGGACACCAGCCATACAGGACTAGGATCCATCCTAAACATCTTGCCCTAAGTTAGCTACATCTGCAAAGACCTAGTTTTCAAATAATGTTACAGTCTGAAGTACTGGAGGTTAGAACTTCAATATCTACTTTTGTTGGGGACACAATTCAACTCATAACAATGAATGAAAAAATGATTATGAAAAAATGAAGTAAAGGAAATAACAAATAACAGGCAAGGGGAAAGGAGGCACACTGAGATAAGGTGGTTAAGGAAAATGACATTTGAATAGAGAAGAGTGAAATTTGAACAGGGAACTGAGGAATTGGGGCATGCAGATAACTGAGATATCTATTCCTAAAAAGACATGACTTTTAAATGTCAGAATTGTAATATGACCAATTATCTTCATTCTTTAAAATAGTTTCATGATTAGAAAGAAAGGTCACAACCACAGATCATTCTTTTTAACTCTGAACAAATTGATTTGTTTTCAGTTAATGCACTCTTAGCAAGAATAGTGGGGATACTGATTGATTATAAGCCTAAATGATCATTCTTTAAACAAACATTCATTTTTCACACATCTAGATCCTAGGAGGGAAAGGGGGAAAAAATATGTAAAGCCATTTGCTGTCATAGAGTTTATATTTCAATGAGCGGGAAATGAATTTGGCATTTCACTGTTTCTCCCCCAGTGGTGTGGAAATTGAAGGCATCTGTCTAGTAAGAGTAAAGTGTGTCCTTGCAGCAACCAAGAATCATAGATCTTATGAGGACCCATGAACTTTATCTGGTCCAAGTATTCATCTGAGGGTGACCCTTTTATAGACTCTCCTGAAAATGGCACTACTTGTTCAATAAAATCATCAGCAACAGAAGTTCACAACCCCTCCAACCTCACCATCTACAGGAACTTCTTTCACCCTTAGTCTCTTCCAAAAATACAGTCCTGCTGCTTTTCCTGGAAAATACCAGGCTCTGCATTTGCTGTTCTCCAGATAGTGAAACATCACCTTCTCTCCATAAGCCTTTCCTGGTCACCTTCTTTAAGAGTGACCCCCCTGCCGCTTCAGCTGACCTTATTCCCCTTCCCTGCATATTTTTTCCCTCCATATCTAGAACCATCTAATATTTTAACTCAGTGATTTTATTGTATGTTTTCTCATATTGGAATATAAACTCCATGAAGACAAACACTTCTACTCTTTTTTTCTCCACTACTATGTTCCCTGGAGTGAGAAGCATGCCTGGCACAAAATAAGTGCAAAATAAATATTTGTTTAAAGAATGACCATTTAAACATGATCTGCAGCCCCTCTGTGCTGAAGGAGAGTTGACTGAAAGCGATCAACTTGGCAGTTCCCTCTGTGGCTCAGTGGGTTAAGGATCTGGGGTTGTTGCAGATGTGGTGTAGGTCTCAGCTGGGGCTGAGATTCAATCCCTAGCCAGGGAACTTCCCTATAAGCCATAAAAATAATTAAGGCTGAAAGAGAGAGAAAATTAAAGTTTACTAAGCACAGATTCTGTAAGGTTTTACATGTGTGGTTTCATTTGAAGAAAAACTATGAAAATTCTGTTTAAAAGCTGGCTATCCTTTGCCTATTCCTGGCATAGCTGATAAAGGAAGTTTAGTGAATACTAATATTGGTAAATAAACATCTAGCAAGGACTGATCGGACAGTCTCCCCACCCACAACAGCTGAGGTGATTCTTTTACAATATAAGAGCATGTTACTTTTCTGCTTAGAATTTACAATAAAACCCAGACATTTTTAATTTATTCTAGAGATCCAATTCATGACAAATGGAAGGAAAAAGGAATGACTTATGACACCAATATTCTGATGCCACCACTCCCTATTTCTCTTATTTCAATGGATGTTATTGAGAAATGGAAAATAAGGACTCTCTTCTCTCTGGAATTTTGTCTAAGTGGAGATTGGCTTAAGTTGTAAATGCAGAACAATTGTTACCTGGAAAAAGCAGTGATGCAGGAAGATTTAGGCAGGGAACTTAAGTTAGCCAAGTTCCAGGGCACTTTTCTGTACAAGAACATTATTATCATTCACACATTCATTCCAGAAGGTATAGAAAACCCTACCGGGAGTCAGGATTTTATGTCAAATTAATCCAGCCTAGAAGAGCTTGAAGTCCATCATGATCACCCAAAGATACATAAAATTCTAAAATCAGAACCCTTCACTCAACGTCCAGTTCCAGGATGGTGATGTGACGTCTTAAACATCTGTAAACACTGGACAAGTAAAATAAAATCCCACAACTAACAGAAAATACTAAGGAGTTAACAAAGGAATAAACAGAGTAGGTAAGGCTTGAACAAATGGACAGGGTGGGAGATAAGTTTTCCTGTTTTTTGTTTGCTTTTAATTTTTGCCAGCTTTGTCTGTGGAGCTTGCCACAGTCGCCCAACAGTAGTGACAACTACAAAGGCAATAAATTCGTCAACCACTAGGAGGCGCCGCGAACACAGTGTTTTCAAGACAATTTACTCAGTTTGGTTGATAGATGACAGTGACGTCTTTTTTTTTTTTTTAATTTTTTTTATGGTTGCACCTGCAGTATATGGAAGTTCCTGCACCAGGGTTGAATCCGAGCTTCAGCTGCGACCCACCTCTCAACTGCAGCAACACTGGATCCTTTAACCCACTGTACTGGCAGGGGATGGAACCTGTACCTGCTACTGCTGGGAACCATGGACCTCGCTTTGCATCAGGCGTCAAGTTCCTCCTACTCAGGAGCCTCTTATCCACCTTCTCTGGGTCTCATCTTGTCAGTAGATTCTATTGTCCCTTCCTCTTCCTTCGTTGGAGCTGGATGGAACTTCTCTGTATCCTAGAAAAAACATTCTCAACTGTATCATAACCTGCCTCTCTTTGTTTTTCTTTTTTCCCCCTGACAATGCTCTTTATTAAGATTGAACTATAATTTACATTCTACAAAATTCATGAATATCATGTGTATGTATTGATGACTTTGTAAAATATACACATTGTATATCCATAAAATGGCATGCTATTTAGGAATAAAAACGAACAAAATGTTAATACATGGTACAAACATAATGAACTTCAGTGTCTAGAGAGGTCAAGTCAATAGGGGCAGAAATTATGTGTTTACTTTCTTAGTGTGTGCCTAGATTTTAGGCATGAGAATGGGGATTGATCATCTTGATGAACTACTCTGTTTTGCATAAACTGGTTTTAAGTAGCTAATTCTTATTTGTAGCAGGTGCTTAATCAGGATGCAAGGAAAAAGAGTTTAAAAAATAACAGAGGAGTTCCCGTCGTGGCGCAGTGGTTAACAAATCCGACTAGGAACCATGAGGTTGCGGGTTCGGTCCCTGCCCTTGCTCAGTGGGTTAACGATCCGGCGTTGCCCTGAGCTGTGGTGTAGGTTGCAGACGCGGCTCGGATCCCGCGTTGCTGTGGCTCTGGCGTAGGCCGGTGGCTACAGCTCCGGTTGGACCCCTAGCCTGGGAACCTCCATATGCCGCGGGAGCGGCCCAAGAAATAGCAACAACAACAACAAAAAAAAAGACAAAAGACAAAAAAAAAATAAAATAAAATAAAAATAAGAGAAAACTCCATATTCATGTTCTTCACAGAGGGATAATAGGTGTTTTTATCTATGTAGTAAAATTAAGCAAATTTCATGGAAATGGAAAAGTTTCTGAAAAAAAATATAGTCAAGGTGAAATTTTAATTGTAGAAAACTGAGTTAATTGAAGGATAATTCAAAGGTCTTTAAAATAAAATCACAGGATTATAGGATGTGACTATTTTTAAGAATTTGATTTTGTTTCTGATGGCTATGAAGAATATTCGAACTGATTTCCATTTCCATAATTTATATAAGAAAACATTTGTTTTACCTTACTCTCTGTAAATTTGAGCAGTCCTCGGTTTTTAAACTTTTCTTATTATGAATCGATGTCTTGTCTTTTCTGTAAATCACAAAGTGTTTTTTGGGTCTGGTCTAATAGAATGTTTTCATGTTTATGAATTATTTCATAACTTTTATTTAAAAACATAAAAATGTGGAAAAATTCACAAATAAAATACATGCATAGCCTGATAAATATTAACAGTTACCACATCTATGTAACCAGCACTAAAATTTAAAAAAAAGAACTATTACTGATACCCAGGACTGATTTCAATTGCGTGACCAGTTACTATACCCCCCAAAACCACTCTCTTTCTAAACCCATAGATTAAATTTATCATTTTTTAATCTTATCTAATGAACTATGTAATAAGTATCTGGCTTTTTTTCCCATTGAATGCTGTGTTTCTGAAATTAATATGTTTTTCATGTAGCTGTAATTCGTGCCTCCTTACTGATGTATAGTGTTTTCTTATATGAAATACCACAATTTACTTATTTATTTACTGTGCATGAGCATTGTGTAGTTTCCATTTTTTTGACTATTATAGAGGGTGCCTTGAAATGCTTGATTGTAAATTTATAAATCAATCTTTCTTTCTTTCTTCCTTCCTTCCTCCCTTCCTCCCTTCCCTCCCTCCCTCTCTCTCTCTCTCTCTCTTTCTTTCTTTCTTTCTTTCTTTCTTTCTTGTCTGTCTTTCTGTCTGTCTTTCTGTCTTTTTGCCTTCTCTAGGGCTGCTCCCATAGCATATGGAGGTTCCCAGGCTAGGGGTCGATCGAATTGGAGCCATAGCCGCTGGCCTACGCCAGAGCCGCAGCAACGGGAGATCCGAGCCGAATCTGCAATCTCTACCACAGCTCATGGCAACACCAGATCCTAAAATCACTGAGCAAGGGTAGGGATCCAACCTGCAACCTCATGGTTCCTAGCTGGATTCGTTAACCACTGAGCCATGACGGGAACTCCTATAAATTTTTCTTTTAATTTTCTTACACTACTTTTAAGCTTTACAAGTTTTTTTACATTTAGGAATTAAAAAGCATATTCACTCATATTCTTCTAGGTATTTAAAATAATTTTATCCTAAATATTCAGCTTTAAATACATTTACTTCAGTGAGTGATATGTTATGGATACGACTTGTTTTTCTATACAGAGAGTTAGATAACTGAACCATTAGATGATTAATCCACTTCGAACCTTTAATCTTTAGGTATAAACTTTGTGATCTGATAAATTACAGAACAGATACCTGTTTTCCATGTGATTTCTCTATCTACTCAACATTCAGAATGGTTTTAAGCCAAAAAATTAAATTTTAATTAGAAGAATGAAAGGATGTTTAATGTTTGATTGATCTTAATTTTAACCCTAAATAAAGAATAAATGCAGGCTTCATTTATTACTCTCAAAATATTTACAATTCACGCTGCATGTTTTCTTTCATGTTAACATACAGGCTATTATGCAGATGATCAACCACATCATTTTAACTTTTGAAATTTCAAAGTTTTATTAAAGTTATGGCAACAAATCTAAGAGCAGTTTATATATTTTGTTTATTAACAAACTTGTATGATTAATATTGTGAGAAGCACAAACTAATATGTCTATTAAATATACTCTCTAGTTAGCAGATTTTTATATGATTCTTTTGCACTGATTCTACTCCTCATTTAATCCCAGATGAACTTCAAATGAAAATCTTCCATCTTCCTTGGGAATATTTTGCCAAATCTTTCATTTTGCTCCCTGGTCAAGTGATGCTTCCAGTCTCCAACAATACCTCCCAGTCTCCAACAGACAAGTACTTGGGTAAGAAAACAGAACTATCAAGACAAAAGTTTCCTTCAGCCCGCTTTAATCTCTCCTCAATCAGCTAAATATCTGTTTGTTCTGATATTTCATTTTTTCTTATACATGAATGTGCTAAGAAAGGAACTTAGGACTATTTTCTAGTAACCCAGAAAATAGAGTTATAACCCATTTCCTTATCTGTTAGACTTCCATTAACTTCTATAAAGACCTAAATGTAAGACCCGACACCATAAAGCTCCTAGAAGAGAACATAGGTAGAACACTCTCTGACCTAAATAGCAGTATTTTTGATGGCAAAAGAAATAAAAGCAAAAATACACAAAGCGAGATCTAATTAAACTTGAAAGCTTTTGCACAGCAAAGGAAGGTGAAAAGATAACATATGGAATGGGAGAAAATACTTAAAAGTGATATAACTGACAAGGCGTTAATATCCAAAATATATAAACAGCTCAAACTCAATATAAAAAATAACAACCCATAAATAAAATAAAATAAATAAATAAATAAATAAATAAAATAAATTAAAAAACACTCAATTAGTGAAGAATAGAAGGAAGTTATCTCAACTTTAAAGAGTCATATATAAAATACCTACTGCTAACATCAAACTATGTGGTGAAAGACTCAAAGATTTTCTACTAAAATCAGGAACAAGGCAAAGATGCTCTTTCTAATCACTTTTTTTTCCAGCACAGTATTTGAAGTCCTAGCCAGAGCAATTGGGAAAATAAATAAATAAATAAATAAATAAATAGCATTCAAATTGGAAAGGAAAAGTAAAATTATTTCTGTTCACAGACAACATGATTTCATACATAGAAAATCCTAAAAATGCCTCAAAAAACTATTAGAACTAATAAACAAATTGAACAAAGTTGCAGGATACAAAGCCAACATGCAAAAATTGCTTGCATTTCTACACACTAACAATGTACAATCCAAAAGATAAATTATAACAAAATAATTCCATTTGCAATTGCATTGAAACTCATAAAGTACCTAGGAATAAACTTAACCAATGAGGTGAAAGAATTATGTACTGAAAACTACAAAACATTGCTAAAAATCTTTAGAAAGATAGAGTTAACTAGAACAATGTTTCATATTCTTGAATTGGAAGACTTAATAATGTGAAAATGTTAATATTACCCAAAATGATAAACAGATTTAATGTAATACTTATAAATATCTCAATGACATTTTTGAACATAGAAAAATTCATTCTAAAATTCAAATGGAATCTCAGGGGACATTGGATTTCGAAAACAATTTTGAATAAGAAGAACACAGGTGGAAGCATTAGACCTCCCAATTTCAAAGCTTACTACAAAACCAGCTTTATCAAAATAATGTTGTACTGATATAAAGACAGACAAATACATCAATGGACTGGAATAGATTGCACAGAAACTACCTCTCACATAAATGATCAAATAAATTTTGAGAAGGGCATCAAGACAGCTTTTTCAACAAACTGTTGGAAAAACTGGATATCTTCATTCCAAAGAATAACACTGGGCTCCTAATTATACCATATGCAAAGGTTAACTCAAAATGGATCAGATGTAAACATAGATAATTCTACAAAGAAAATATATAAAAAGTCAATAAGGACCTCAGAGTATACTCAACATCACTAGTCATTAAGTAAATGCAAGCCAATACTACTTTATGCTCATCAGGATAGCTGTTATTTTTAAATAAATAGACAAATAAATAAATAAATAAATAAATAAATAAAATGGAAAGTATTGATGAGAATGTGGAACCCTGTGCCCTGCTAGTGTGAATACACAATGGTACAGAAACTGTTGAAAATAGTATGAATAGTATAGTGGATTCTCAAAAATTAAAAATAGAATTATCATACAATGCAACAATTCCACTTGTGGGTATACACTCCAAATAAATGAAAATGGAGATCAGATATCTGTACACTCATATTCATAGCAGCATTTTTTACAATTGCCACAAAGTAGAAGTCATCCATGTGTCCATCAAGGGATGAATGCATAAACAAATGTGGTATATAGATACAATGAAATATTATCCACTCTTCAAAAGGAAGGCAATCATGACATATTTTTCAACCTGAACAAATCTTGACATTATGGTAACTGAAATAAGCCAGTCAAAAAAACTTCAAATATTGTATTAGGGAGTACCCATCATGGCACAGCTGAAATGAATCAGACTAGGAACCATGAGCTTGCGGGTTTGACCCCTGGCCTCGCTCAGTGGATTAAGGATCTGGGGTTGTGGTGAGCTGTGGTGGGAAATGTACTAACTCATCTGAGATAGTCTGCATGAGCTTTGGGACTTTCTGATGTAACTCATTAGAGAATCAGTCATAAACATTATCAGATCAAATTATCAAGAAATGTTCAAGGGAAGGAGTAGACGGGGGAGGTCTCAAAACCTACAACACTGATGGTACATAATTGAGAAAAATTGGGATCATTTTCTGGAAAGAGCTTTAAGGCAGAAACTTGAGTTGACTTGGGTCTATCTTCCCAGACAGAAGAGATTGAAAGCAACTTCTTTCCCCATTAGATGGTTTAAAAAGATATTTGAAAGGCTAGTAAAAAATCTAGAAGAAAAAAAAATATATAAATGGGTGACTTGATGGAAGATAGGTTAAAAGCAATGCCAGAAGGTAGTATATTGATGACAGAAGAGAGAAATATTCAAGTTATTTTGCATAGTTTACTCTTTGGTCTCTATGTTTAAATTTTCAGTAAATTCTTTTTATGAATACATTTGTTGTGAGCACATTCTTATGGAGGGATTCAAATATAAAGTTACGGAATCAGTTTGCCTTTTGAGGTGATAACTATGGATGAAGAATAAGGAATAAATGGAGGTGAGATGAGGTTGCAGGTAGGGAGATCAAACTAAATTCTCATGTAGAAACTAAGCAGAAAACTATGACCTGAACTAGGGAATAGACTACACAGATTGAGACAAGTTTGCAACTTCTACAGAGATCTCAGAGACCAAATCCACATGATACATACACTGATTGATGAAATGAAGAGACAAGAGGGAAGGTGGTGTTAAGTAGGAAGTCTGGTTTCTGATGTAGGTCACCAGAGACATAGTGCATTTCATGGGAGAAGAGGCAGCTTTTGTTGGAAGGTGATACATTCTATTTTGGACATGATTTGTTTGAAGTCCAAATATTAAACATCCAAGTGGGTAGATAGAAGACAGTTGAGAATATATCCATATATATATCCTCCATATATATGGAGGGAGGGAGAGGGGGAGAGAGAGACTGGTGAGATATATCTGGTATTAACTGATTTCTTCCCCAACCCCCTCTAGTCTGGTTTATTGTACCTCACACATGTAGATTTAATGGATATTTTAAACTTTTTTTTTTTTTCTTGACTTCTCAGCCCTGAGAGGCTAAGAACATTTTAAAGATCTTTCTTGACATACTTGCTTGGCTTCTGTCAGAAGAAACAGCTTATTTTCTTTCTACATCTCTGATTGTTCCTTTCCTGGGTCCATGGTAGGCTCATTTCTTTCTGTGAAAAATGTATGTCTTAAAGTCTCTCAGGAACAGAGTCTAGTTCTTCTTTTCTTTTGGTCCCTCCTTTTCCTTTTCTTCCTTCCTCTCTCTTTTCTGCCTTTCTCCCTTCCCATTCTCAATTTTATTCATTATCATAGTTTCATTAATAATCAATACAGTGATGATGCCCAAAATATAATCATTGACATTTTAACCCCAAACCGTAACTAAGCAGGACCCTATGGGGCCTTCCCAGAATAAATCTCCACCCATGTCCTCCACCTGCCTTTTGTCTGTAGAAAAACTTTAGTCAAAGAATATATTTAATCAGATAAACGAGAAAATGCAGAAAGGAATAAACAGTCCAGCAAAACAAAATATTAACAGTTTGGCCATTCAACAAAGTCAAGAACATTTAGTTCTTCAAGGACTATAGATAATATTCTGAGGCATGTCTTTTGAGCTGTTTTGCCAGGTGGAAGAAGTTAACCATCTGCTGCCCACAAGCAAGTAGACCCAGAGCAATTGGAACCAGAAAGTTGATAATGCTGATTTCCAATTACCTCACCACCCTCCAGTCAGAGGAATGTCCACAACTGATAACAACCTCCTCCTTGAACACTCTAAGACTCCTCACCACCCCCTCGAGGGCAGGACAGTTTTGAGGGCACTAGCCTGCTGTGGACCCCTTTGCCTGGTAAAGCAATTAAAGCTACTCATCCATACTTCACCAAAACTCTGTCTCTGTGATTCCGTTCAGTGCCAGTGTACAGAGGCCACATTTTGGCAATAAAACCTTTTCTTTGACTTCTATTTTCCACTAATATTCAAATATCTTCATTTGGATACTTGTTAAGACACCTTAAACTCCACATGTCGAAACCAACATCACAATCTTCTCTTTCTAGCCCTATCGTGCTTCAGTGTTCAGTAAACACTTTCGTGAATGACACCATTATATTCATGAACCAGAAATACATGAATCATACTCATACTTCCTACTGTCTCCTTTTTCTGATATATAATCTCTATCTTTTTGAATTACTAGAAATATCTTAAGGAGGTCTCCATTCCATTCTCAACCATGCCATTCTAATCCAAGGCACCATTGATTTTCAGTGAATTAGATACTGGTCTCTAACTACTTTGCCTATATTCATTCACTTTTATCATTTTTCAAGCCACCGATGACAATAATTTCCTAAAAATATTAATTGCACCACATTGCTTGCTTGCTTATCATTTTTAAAGGGCTCCTAACTGCTTTTAAGATTGAGAAATCACCACCATTTAATACAGTCTACCAATTATGCACAGTCTAGCCCTACATGCCTCTCTATCTTAACCTTTTGTCTCTTTTCCTTTGCTCCTGAACTTCTTCCTTCAATTCTTCAAAGGTGTCATGGACAATACTTCTTCACAGAATTTGCTCATTCTCTTTCTTTTTCACAAAACAATGCCTATCACCTTTGATGATGACATGCCTAATTCCATACCCTAATGATCACATCTACAATTTTTCTTAATAGCACTTACCACATTTTTTAGTTCTATATCCTTGCTCCGGAATATCTGTCTTCCCTGTGAGATGACAAGCATTACGTACAAAAGTTTCAATCATCTTTCCCCATGAATTAATGCCTATTACAGGCATTTCAATAATTTTAAAATGACCATAATTTTGAAGAATTTAGTGACTGAATTATGTAGTAGTGAATCAACATATCAAGCAGAGATCACAACATAGTAAACTTCAAACATGTTTTGCTTGGCTTATGCAGTGTTTTAGGATAGCTTTGGCTGGAAGCCTATGTATAAACATTATGTGACTGCACAGGAAAGCTGTGTTCCAAGATTCTCATAAAAACAGTAAGACTTTGCACCACAGGGCATATATTCACCTTTGGGAGATTAGCCAAATCTTAGTGGCTTCTCACTGTAGTGCACCACAGTGCATTTTCTCTTTTTTAAGAAATGGCTGCTCTAGATATTTGATTTTGCTTTGCTTTTTCTTTTTCTTTCTTTTTATAGCTGCACCTGTGGTATATGGAAGTTCCTGGGCTAGGGGTCAAATTGGAACTTCAGCTGAGGCCTACGCCACAGCCACATCAATGCCAGATCTGAGCCACATCTAACAACCTATGCTGCAGCTTACAGCAGATCTGGATCCTCAACTCACTGAGCAGGGCCAGGGATCGAACCTGCATCCTCATGGAGATTATGTCGGGTTCTCAACCTGCTGAACCACACTAGGAACACCTGAGTTTGCCTTTATAACTGTAGATGATTACATAAAAAGGAATCACAAGAAGTTACTATGTGCAGTGGGAGTGGAGCTTTGAGGAAAACCAATAATGAAGCAATGGGTAGGAAATCAGAAGCCTGAGTAGAAGTGAGGTCTGGAAATAACTAGGAGAATGTAGTACATTGAAACCAAGATAAGAAAGGATTTCAAAGCAATAATTAAAAAAATAACTCTCCCCTCTTACCTTCTTCATCTCCTCATACATCATGAACAGAATATTAAAGTCACATCTGTGCTCATACCAGCCTCTGATGTGATCAAACCAAAGGCTTCCTACCACTATGGAAAATGAGCACATAACAAGGTAAAGATATTGTCTGTATTGAACAGCAGACTATAGTCTGTTCTTTCTATTCTAGAGTCTCTGGAAGGCAAATCAATTCCCCACCACTGGATATTTATGCATCCTTTTTCAAATAGTGCTTTTTGGAACAGTTACATCATTTTAATAGAAACCTGTCTTTGTGAAGTACTCTTCATCTATAGGAGAAGAGCAGTGCAGAGGAAAAAATCCCAAATAACTCATTTTGAGGATTTCTTTAAGGTGAGCCTTTTCCTACTTCCTCTATCTGAAAACATGTACTTATTTCCCTCCTTACTATATATTTTGAGATCTGTAGATAGCAAGTTTAGCTATCTACCAAAATAAAGCAATTCAATATAATCTTCTAGATGAGTGAGACCTAAATCCATGTTCTTCAACCTCTTGCATTGATCTATCCTCTTCAGTACTGGAATGATATCCTACAGCTGCCTTATAAGTTCTACCCTAGGTCCATGATAGAGCACTACATGCACCTAGAACTTTAGCAATTCTGGAATACTGGGATCTTGTTTGGGATTTAGCTCATCTGAATTGCACAACCATTTGTAGTTCTCTTATTTTCTGTTCAAAATATTTCTTACACAATGTGCCTTTGCAAACTTGATGGAGTCATCCTGGTAAGGATAGAAAAGCCATTGGGTGACAGATTGAGACAATAGCGACCACTTATGTGCATAAATTCCCCCTCTGTGATGACCCTTCTCCTTAAAATATGTTCCCTAGTTTGAAAATTTGGCTGAGTGGGAAAATGACCTCATAAACATGTTACTTAATAAATAAATTCATAGTTACCTTTTCCATCTAGAATTTTTTCCATGAATTGTTCTATGTTATCTGGAGCTTTGTATATAGCCAGAAATTTGGAAAAATGAAAATATGATATCAAAACATCCTTGGAGTTTCTGTAGATATAAATTATCTGCAGGGGAGTAATGGAAGAATTTTAACAATTCTCAATTAACTTTACAGTTTTTTAAAGGAATGCTTACTAGTTTATTTCATTCAGTTCACTACTCATGGAAATTTAGATTGTTCCCTATATTTTACTATCCAAAAGACTGTTGCAATAATTATTTTTATTCACATGTCTTTTCACATGTGCAAGTATATAGAACTAATTTCTGAAAGTGAAATTATTTATCTATGACTTTGAATAATATTACAAATCACTTGGCATAAAAGATAATCTGTTTACCCTGTGTTCACATAAACATTTGATATACAGCCAAGGTAGTACTGGAGATCAGTGAAAAAAGGGAAACCTACTTAACAGATGATTTTGGAACAAATTATTATCCATATAGAAAAAAAAAGATTGGAGTTCCCGTCGTGGTGCAGCGGTTAACGAATCCGACTAGGAACCATGAAGTTGCGGGTTCAGTCCCTGCCCTTGCTCAGTGGGTTAACGATCCGGCGTTGCCCTGAGCTGTGGTGTAGGTTGCAGACGCGGCTCGGACCCCGCGTTGCTGTGGCTCTGGCGTAGGCTGGTGGCTACAGCTCCGATTCGACCCCTAGCCTGGGAACCTCCATATGCCGCGGGAGCGGCCCAAAAGAAATAGCGAAAAAAAAAAAAAAGATTGATTTCTACCTCACATGATATAAAAAACACATTTACAAATGGGTTAGGGATTTAAATTTGAAAGCAAAATTTTGACATTTAAAACAATAAAGAATATATCTCTGTTCCTGACCATGAGAAAGATTTCCTAAACAGGAATAAAATAAAAATTGATCAGTTGGATTATATTAAAATTAAGAATGATATTAATCTAAATATATTTAGTGTTATAAAAATCAATAAAATATAAGAGGTGCAAATATATAATCAATAATAAATTAGTATCCAGAAATATATCTATACTTTTATGTGTGTATATGAAAAATATATAATTAAATGTTTTTGTTATTTATAAAACAAATCACTAAAAAGAAAGATAACAATGAAAAATTGTGCAAAAGTTAGTCATTTCACAGAATAAGAAATAATTGTAGCAGTAAACATATCAGGAAGTGTTTAATTTCAGTTTTGATTAAATAAATTAAATTAAGATCCATTTCAGTACCTTTTTCTAATTAATAAAAATTAAGGAATCTGTTAGGAAAAATTACTAGCAGAAAAATAACTCATGCATTATCAGTTTTGGTACAACAGGTACAATTTGTTTTAAAAAAATTGCATCATTGTATAAGTTGAATGTTTTTGTACTTGGTGACTTTGCAATTCTGTTCTTGGGTGCCAACTCCAGGGGACATGCTTAAGAATGTACAGAGCACTGTGTGTTAGAATATCAAAATATTGGAATAACCTAAGTATTCAATTAAGAGAAAGTATAAAACTGATAGAATTGCTTACATAAATTGTAAAATTGTATAGTAGTTGAAAAATAACACAGAAAATCAAGAACAACAACAAAAAGGCATATGGTAAAACCTCAGAGAAAGGGAAAAGAAGAAATAAAATACAGTTAAGGAAAACTTAATAGGACAACATTAAATTTGTTTGCAAGGACCAACAGAGTAGGAATCTCTGTATAATGAATAAAAATAAAAATACTTAAACAGCACAATTTTAGTAAGTATTTAAAGATTTATATTTAGCAATAATCATATTGAGAGATTTCTACACATACCTTCAGATTTAAGGATAAAAGGATTAAAATAAATTATAATTTAACAAAATTGATTTTATATCTTTGTGTTAATACCCCCCACTGAATATATACATCATTTTCTCATGTAATCAGGAAACATATTTAAAACATTGATCATGTAATTGGCCATAAAACTTCTTAAGGAATTTCAAAAATTAGAACTTTTACATTACCACTACCTGATGATAGTGCCATAATACTAATAATCAACACTGAAAAGTTTTTTTTTTAATATTTAAAGTTTTTAAACATTTGGAAATAAAAAAATCTTCAAACTAACTTGGACCAGTTAGAAAATTAAATACTAGCAAATTATATTCACTGTTACATCAAAAAGATATTCATTAGACTAAATTTTCAATATTTTTTAAATTATCATTAATAGATAATGTTAGCATTTAATTAAATAAGGCAAAAGACGAATGCAAAATATGAAAATATGCAAAATATTAGAAAAGAAGATACCAGTGAAGTAGAAAATATTAAATTATGTATAAAAAATCTAGTTCTTTGCAGCAAAAAAACCCCACACTATAATAGAAATATGCTGATATCCTGAAAAATGTACAAAGGAACAAAATTTTTCATCACTATTAACTGATGAAAAAGATGTAATTGCAGAACTGGAAAAATATTCATCAGATCATGAAAGAATACACTGTGATTTTTTTTCAAAGTTTCTTTGAAACAAATTACAATGATGGTTTTTGAAAAGCAGCTAATTAAATAAACATCACAAAAGTAGTAATGTTATAAAACTATAAAGCTGACAGAATCATATATATTTATAATGGAATTTAATCTAGCCTTTAAAAATTCTGTTGATTTATATTTGTAAAACTACTTGATATCTTAGCCAATGATACAAAAGTTTCAGTATTTATTTTACATGACTAGAATTTTAAGAGTATTTTACAAGATGAGAACCAAAAGGGCTGCAATTACTCAAGGATGAGGTTTTTCTTAGCTAGCACATCAGCAGAGATTGATAATTCCAGTCTCTGGGGAACATAGGAAGAAAACAGCGTTCTTACGTGCTCTTCAGCAAGTATAATTTGAAAGATTTTTGAAGGCAAGTAGATAATATCTACCAACATTTAAAATATTTGGACACTGTAACTTAGAAACATTTCACCAAAAAAAAGTGCCAAGATCTATAAGACTGCCTATTGCAATGTTATGTACATTTGCTGCAACCTACCTGTCCATTGATACAAGATCAATATTCTATAACCATATGGTAATATCCTACTAAAGCATTGAAAATAACAGAATTTTTATGGGCTGATATAATTTTTTGCTATATGTTATATAATTACACACAATGTACATGATGACCTAATTCATATATATAGTTATAATTTCATATCTATTTTTAATGTGTAAGGTATCTATAATGATCACATTTGAAAGAATATAGATGAGCAAGGCTGGAGAATTATATTTGAAAAACCCCTTTTTTGTTTGTGCAAAATGTTCATAAACTGTTTCTATGACATATTTTAGTTTTTTTGTTCTTGAGACCTTTTGGTGCTAAATAATATGGGAGATGGGAAGTGAAGATGTGGGGGGAGTGTCTCCTGGCATGGTCTATATTGCTTAGACTGTATTCCAGGAAGCTGACTCTGTGACGTGTCTCCACCATTTCATTTCTGTTATGATGTCCCTCAAAATAAATCAAGCTTAATATCTGCTGGGCCCAGATGGTACCTGCAAAAACAAATAATTGTTTTCAACCCTGGATTAATTTTTAATAATAAATGTCCATGGTAATGCCACCCATCTCAAAATTACTTGGAGTTTTTTACTTCTTTGAACCACTCTAAAGGTACCAAAGGATTTGTCCAAATTTTTTCATTTTGTTATTTTACATTAAAAATGGGTAAACATATAATTAAGGACTTCTGTTTCCTTTCTAACTCTGAAGCCCTATAGTGGTTTTGATTCCGTGGTATTAGTGATTCAGATAATCCTTCAGCTCCTTCTTTGTTTCCTGTACTTTAAGAAAAGTCGCTTTGTAACATTTCAATGATTCCCTCTGTTTCTTCCACCTTAGCCTTCTTTCTTAGAGCTTTATCTTTTAGAAGTACAGAGAAATTAAGAGCTCTAGGACTTTCAAGTCTTTTTTTTCTTAATGTGTATCATAGGTCTTTCCCATCCACTGTTGAATAAAAGTAGTGATAGCAGGAATCTTGTCTTCTCACTGATTTTAAATGTATTAAATGTTTTGCTATTGCATATGATGTCTGTGATAGGTTTTGGTAGATTTTGTTTTTCAGGTTAAGGAAGTCACTTTTCTCCCTAGTTTGCTCAATTTCCACTATGATTGTTCTGCATCTATTCAGGTAATGATTCAGGCTCTCTCTTATTCCCTAGTAATGTGGATATACTAAGTTAATAAAATTTTAAGCCAATCTTGACTCTTGAAATAAATCCCCCTTGGTTATATCATGTTTTTAAACATTGCTAGATTTATTTTGCTCATATTTGACTTAGAAGTTTTCATCTTGTCAGTTGCATCACTTGAAACTGTTTTCTCCCATTCTGTAAGTTGGATTTTTGTTTTCTTTTTGGTTTCCTTTCTTGTGCAAAAGCTTGTCAGTTTGATTAGGTCCCATTGGTTTATTTTTGCTTTTACTTCCGTTGCTTTGGGAAAATGACCTGAGAAAACATTTGTAAGGGTGATGTCAGAGAATGTTTTTCCTATATTCTCTTCCAGGAGTTTGATGGTGTCTTGTCTTATATTTATGTCTTTCAGCCATTTTGAGTTTATTTTTGTGCATGGTGTAAGGGTGTGTTCTAGTTTTATTTATTTGCATGCAGCTCTCCAGTTTTCCCAGCAATTCTTGCTGAATAGACTGTCTTTTGCCCATTTTATGTTCTTGCCTCCTTTGTCAAAGATTAATTGACCAAAGGTGTCCAAGTTTATTTCTGGGTTCTCTATTCTGTTCCATTGGTCTGTATGTCTGTTTTGGTACCAGTACCACACTGTCTTGATGACTGTGGCTTTGTAATATTGCTTGAGGTCTGGGAGAGTTATGCCTCCTGCTTGGTTTTTGTTCCTCAGGATTGCTTTGGCAATTTGGGGTCTTTTGTAGTTCCATATAAATTTTTGGATTGTTTGCTCTAGTTCTATGAAAAATGTCATGGATAATTTGATAGGGATTGCATTGATCTCTAAAATATACAAACAACTTATACAACTCAACAGCAAAAAAAAAACAACAACCCAGTGGAAAAATGGGCAAAAGACCTGAATAGACATTTTTCCAAGGATGATGTACAGATGGCCAATGAGCACATGAAAAAATGCTCAACATCCCTGATTATTAGAGAAATGCAAATCAAAACTACCACAAGATACTACCTCACACCAGTCAAAATGGCCATCATTAATAAGTCCACAAATAACAAATGCTGGAGGGTCAACTTTCAATGAAAAACAATGAAAATAACAGCCTTTAAAGTTCAATAAATATTCGTTGGTGTTGTCCATAATTATCACCTACAAGTAAAATCAGATAAAATTCTTTTCATGTTGTTTGTATTTTATAACAATGACTAATACTTATTAAGTGCTCAGTGTGTGGCAAGTACCATATGAATGTCTTATGTCTATCAACTCATTTACTGTAATAACCACCTTACACATATTAAATCATTTAAACTTCACAGCAACTCAGTGTTAGTAGAAGTATTGTCATTATCACTGTGTTGAAGATGAGGAAACTAAGGTAACTAAGAGCTGATGCAACTTTTTCTAAAACCATATGAAGGCAGCATAATCATGATTCCAAACATTTAGATGAGGAAATTGAGGCAAAGGAAGTTGAGCAAACTTTTCATGGTGGTTCAAGTAGCAAAGCTGCAAGATTTGGTGCCAATTTGTCCAGAGTGTCCATACTTTTAATCACTTTATATTTTCTTAATTTGTATTTTTAATCTTTACATTTTCTCATCATTCTAGAAATTCTTTAATAAGTGTGCTTTTTCTGTTTTGTTTTGTTTTTTGTTTTTTTTTTTTCTGGAACAAGAATAATTTGTTTCTGAAAGACACTTTTGAGGGTTTGGATCTGATATGCAGTTTTAAAAGAATTGTGGTATATGCTCTACATGAGTAATAGGAATTGGGTTTACTTTGAAAATGTTGCTCTCATATAGTATGTGACACCATATAGTAATTATTATATTTTCCAAAAGAAGTTTTTATCAAAAATCTTAAAGAAATCTAAATAAGAAAGTTAAAAATAGGGAGCAAATAGTCTAAAAATATATCTGTTCAAAAATCAGATCAGCCAAGCATTCCCTCATGAGCTCTGCCTGAGAAACCTATTCTTGTGTGTTAAATATATGAGGAATCCCAGAAGTTCTAACATTAGGTTAAAACCAGCATATGTTTCCCTTAGATACTTAAAAAATTTTGTGCACATCAAGAAATCAAATTTGTTAAAATTGTGCAAGTATGACTTTGTCTAATTGCATGTTAAGAAAGTATCCTTTTCAAACCACATAATTCACCTGATCAATATAGGAAGTAAAAGGCTAGAGTTTTGCTGAGTAAGAGTAGAAAATGACATATAAGAATCACCTGGGTTTTTGGGTAAACATTCATGGTTCTAGGTCCCAGACCAAGTTGGTAGAATCAGAGTTTCTGGGAAGTGTGATTTAGAACTCTGCATCTAAAAAACCCAGCCATTCTCTACACACACACACACACACACACACACACACACACGCGCGAGAGAGAGAGAGAGAGAGAGAGAGAGAGAGAGAGAGAGAGAGAGAGAGAGAGAGAGAGAGAGAGGGGGCGAGCGAGCGAGGGAAAGAGGAAGATAGAAAGAGGGAGAGAATTAAAATAGTAACAAAGCACTGTCTTTATTTCAATGGATATTTTATCTCAATCCCAGAGGAGCCTTTGTGGGATGTTATTTGACTTATAATGATAATGTCCAATTAAGGGCCTACCAGTAGTTTCCCCACTCAGGTGAAGTCCAGGCAATATCAACTATGGAATCAGGATAGAGTAGATTTGGCTGATGAACCACAAATAATGGTTTCAATAGAGGAAGACAGAACACTATTTTGACATTGGCATGACAAGTTTTCAAGGAAAAAACCCTAATGAACTCAGCCTGCAGAGTGTGGTGAAGAATTTATACTGTGTAACATGGGAAAATGCAGAAGGATTTTGTAGGATATATAGCTGAAACAAAAGGCTAAGATGAAAGTGTGTGTGTCACTATCAAACACCTCCTGACATCCAACAATGTCACCCCAAAAGCAATGAGAAATCAGAGCAGTGAGCAAGCAAATATAAAGTCCAGATCTTGATTTCTAAATAACATTCTCTGCTTTGAAGATTCAAGAGAAATGTTGTTTCCAGAGATGGGGCAAAGAAACTACAAATGATCACGGAATATTTTATTATATCAGAAAGTGAAGAAGTACACAATAATCTGGAGACATGTCAGAAGCATACCAGGGCCAGCCTGGACTTATAGTATCTGACCAATTCTTGGACAGTTTGTACATTGAAATAAATCATGATTGTATGGAATATAACTCTTTGAACAATGACTTTTATTACTTTGCCCTACCTAATTGTTCTGGTAGGACTTCAAATACTGTGTTGAATAGCATTGATGAGAGTGTGCATCCTTGTTGCCATTTCTAGAGGAAAAGTTTCAAACATTCATCATTCAGGATGATGTTAGCTGTGGGTTTGTTGTACATAGTATTTATTATGTTGAAATATTTCCTTCTATACTCAATCTATTTAGATTTTTATTTACAAAAGAATGTATTTTCTCTAATTCTTTTTCTGTGTCTATTGAGATGATAGTATTATTTTTCATATTACTGACTTGGCCTACTGTATTTATTTATTTCCATTTGTTAAACCATCTTTGATTCCAGGATTAAATCCCACTTAGCCATGGTGTATAATCTCTGTAATAGTGAACTAATATTTTTTGAGATTTTTTTGTGTGTGTATTAATCAGGAATATTGATCAATAGTTTTCTTGTAGTATTCTTATGTGCTTTTGGTATCAGACTAATTCTGCCTTCCTAGAATAAGTTTGGAAATGTTCCCTCCTTGATACTTTGGAAGAGTTTTAGGAAGATTGGTATTAATTCTTTAAAGATTTAGTAACATTCACTTATAAAGGCCTTTCATCCTGGTGTTTTCTTTATTGAGAAATTTTTGATTGCTTAATCCCTTTACTCGGTATTTTTCTGTTAGGATTTTCTATTTATTTCTTATTCAGTCTTGGTAGGTTGTGTTTCTAAAAATGTATCTATTTCTTCTGGGTTATGTAATTCATTGGCATATAGTTGTTTTTAATAATCCCTTATGATTCTATGTATTTCTTTAGTATTTGCTGTAATGTTCCCTCTTTCATTTCTATCTGTATTTATTTGTCTTCTCTCTTTTAATCTCAATCTAGCTAAAAGTTGGCCAATTTTATTTATCTTATTTAAGAAGCAGCTCTTAATATTATTGATCTTTACTTTTGTTTTTCTTGTTTCCATTTCATTCACTTTCACTCTGATTTTATTATTTTTTCCTTCTACTAACTTTGGGCTTAATTTGCTATATTTTCTAGTTTCTTAACTTATAAAGTTTCATTGTTTAATTGAAATCTTTCTAATTTATTAATGTGTATATTCATTATTATATAATTCTTCTCAGATCTGCTTTTGCTGCATCCCATAAAATTTGATATGTTGTATTTCCATTTTCATTTTTTTAAAGATAATTTTTGATTTCTCCTTTGATTTCTTTTTGACCATTGTTTAACCAGAGGTTTGTTTAGTTTCCACATATGTGTAGTTCTTCTCCTTGTCCTTTTGTTGATTTCCAGTTTCTTATCATTGTGCTCATAAAAGATATTTGGTATGATTTCAGTCATCTTAAATGTTTTAAGATTTTATGTGACTTCTACCCTCTGTTCTATCCTTTACAATGTCATGTGTGCACTTTAGAAGAATGTGTACTCTGTTGCTGTTGCAAGGAATGTTCTTCATGTCTGTTAAGTTGCTTTGATTGCAAGAGCGGTTCATTCCAATATTTCCTGATTGATTTTCTGTCTAGATGATCTATTCATTGCTGATAGTGGGTATTGAAGTCCCCTAATATTATTTTCTATTGTCTATTTCTCCCATAAGGTCTCTTAATATTTGCCTAATATATTTCAGTGCTTGGGTTTTAAGAAAATGTATATTTGAAAATACATCTTCTTGATGTATTAAAACTTTATTATTATATAATGACTTTATTTGGCTCTTGTAACCATTTTTGGTTTGAAGTGTGTTTTGTCTTATATGGAAAGCAGGCTATACCAGCTTTCCTTCTGTGCCACTTGCTTGGAATGTTATCTTCCGTACTTTCACCACTTTGAACCTATGTGTGTCTTTAGAGCTGAAATAAATTCTTATATGCAGCTTATAGTTGGTCTTTCTTATCCCTCCAGCCACTTGGTGGGTTTTGATTGATTCCCATTTGGGGTGATTATTGATATGGAAGGACTTACTGCTGCCATCTTATCTTTTGACTTCTGGATATTGTGTATCTCCACTTTTTTTCTCTTTCTTTGTAAATTGGTAGTTTTCATGGTGATGTACTCCCCCTTTCTTTTATGTTTCTTATCTTTGCTTTAGATTTTTGCTTTGTGGTTGTCATGAGGCATACATAAAACATCTCATAGTCAAAATATTCTTTTTAGTGCTGCCAATGTTACTATTGTGACTCCCTTGGCACCTCCAAGGTCCAGTTCATCCAGTCATTGATGCTCAGATTGACAGGTCTTTCAGGTGTCCTCGTGCACTTGCAGTTAGCTAAGAAACAAACCACAGTATCAAGATGCTGATGTCACCCTCTAGTTTTCTCATTTCAGTGGGTGTGATTGAGAGATTGAAAATAAGAAATCTCTTCTATCTGGAATTTTTTCTAAATGAGAATTGAGTTAAGGTTTAATTGAAGTACAGTTTTTATCTGGATAAAGTAGGTATCAAGGAAAAGTCAGATAGAGAACAAGTACTGGGGCGTTTTTTTCTGATCAAAAATATTTCTTCTACTGGAATAGAGAGAATCCTACATGGGAGTGAAGACTTTGTCTGAGGTCATTCCAGTCTATAGAGCTTAAACCCCATCCTGTTCATTCAAAGTTTCATAAAAACCTAGAATCAAATCCTTTTACTAAAATTATGTTTCCTGGATGGTGGCATAACCCCCTTCAACCTATCTTTCAAACATTAATGAACTCTTGGCAAGGAAAAAAAAAAACACAACTAGCTAGGATGCCAAAGAATAAACAAAGACAGATATTTTGTGGAGGAGAGATAAAAGTTGAAGAAATAGTCAGGATCAGGGATACTTTTTTCAGATTTTATTTCTTGGTTTTGATTTTTGCTACCTTTGTGTTGGAGCAGTCATCAGTTGTACAACAGTGCTGGCAGATGAAACACTATAGATTTTTGACTACCAGAAGGCACTTGTGAGCCCAGCATTTTCAAGATTATTTTATTGTTTGGTTGATAGATAGCAATGGTTTCCTTTTCACGATCAAAGGAAGATTTTAAATTTAACATCATTTGCATATTCACCAGAGCAAGTAGTCTCATGAATACATCCTGCACTCAGCAAGAGGAACTTTATTAAGAACAAAAAGTTTCTTATGATGCATGTCAACTAAAAAAAAAAAAAAGAAACAGGTGCAACATGAGGGTTTTAAGTTAAGTTTTACTTGTGGCAAATGAGGACTTAAGGCTGAACTGATCTGAGGAGGTGAGGGGGACCAGGATATAAAGGAGTTTTGCAACAAAAGGCAGGCAGTCAGAATGAAAGATTACTGTTTGTAATAGAAAACTAGATATCTCAAGTTAAGGAATTTAGCACTTTTCTATGAATGAGAAGATGCAAGGATCTGGACTCACTGAAATCATTCCTTTGATATGCACCTCAGCTGTCTGGAGCCAGTATCTTGTATTATGACAGCCCCAGTTTCCCTGGGGTTCACCACTTGGAGTGGCTGCAGTGTTAAGGTTGCTAGATGGCAGGGTTCTTTGTTTCCTCCCAGAGTTCCCTCAAGGCTCACCAGAGTTAAAGGTGGCTGCAATCACTAATGACTGTGATATCCTTTGTTTACTTATATGGCAGGCAATATTTTATTTCTTGAACGATAATGATGTATTTGTATCATGGCAATTCTGATTAAAATTCATAAAAATTAATTCACAGCTATGTCAGCTAAGCTTGGGCATGGGCTTATTTTTCATCATAAAAATATGCCAAAAGAAAAAACATGCCGAAAGAAAAGAAACTCATCTCATTTGCTTCAATGCAAACACTGCTGTCTTGGAAATAATAAACTCAATATTCTTGAAGTGTAAAATGCAGGACTTACATGATTTTCCCTATTCAAGAGGATTTTTTTTTTTTTTTTGCTTTTTAGTGCTACCCCTGTGGCATATGAAAGTTTCCAGGCTAGGGGTTGAATTGGAGCTGCAACTGAAACTTTTGACACAGTCACAGCAACAGGAACACCTCAAAAGGATCTTTAATAGATATTCTATGCTTATTCATTAGCTAAGGGGCTTCCTCAAAGCTACTTCCTAGCACACATTCAAATACAAGAGAGGCTTTAATTATATCATCTCATTTAATTCTTCTGAGTTAATGGATTACACTATTACTCTGCATTGTGTGTAAAAAAAGTTATTTTTTGTTTTCTGTACCAATTCATCTTATTCTCAAATCCTTATTCTCACTAGTAAATAAATAAATAAATAAAACCTATAGACTGTTGGGGACATGACTCAGATCATCAGTGTCGAAAATGAGACACATGAACATGGGGAGATCTCCACAAGGCTCTTCATTTCTGCAGAAGGGCGCAGGTACTCCAAAAAGTGGGCACACCGAACAAAGGACCCTCCCCTGTTTATCCCTAAAGCAGATGATTTACCTGTCCCCTTCCCATAGGTCAGGTCAGGGCGCACATTCTTCCCGGTTGGCTAATTTGAAATAAATTGTTACTGGGAGAAGAGGGAAAGAAGGAGGGGGGGGTGGTCGCAGGAATGCGAATAGGAGCAAAATGGAGTAACCAAGATTTCCTTTGATAGAAAAGCTATTATGTTACTTTCCACAAGACCTATCTTCTCCCATGTCTTTTTACTTTCTCTTTTTGATATTTCATTTTTAATGTAAAGAAGTGCAACAAATTCCTATATATTAGTCTTGTATCCTGCTACCATGCTCAACTCATTTATTACTTCTTATAATATTGGTGTGGATATTTTAGGGTTCTCAATATAGACTATCATATCATCTGCAAATAATGACAGTTTTTCCTCTTCTCTTACAATTTGGATACATTGTATTTCTTTTTCTTTTCTGATTATTATGCCTACAACTTCCAATAACATGTTGAATAAAGTGGTGATATTGGATAACATTGTCTTGTTCCTGATTTTAGCATGAAGGCTTTCAGCTTTCATAGTTGAGTATTAAGTTGGTTGTGGGTTTGTTGTTAATGGCTTTTGTTATGTTGACATATGTTCCCTCTATACTCATTTTGGTGAGAGTTTTTCTCATGAATGGATGTTTAATCTTATAAAATGCTTTTTTGTCTTTATTGTAATGATCATGTAGTTTTTGTCTTTCCTTTTGTTAATGTGGTGATCACACTCATTGATTTTCCTATGTTGAAATATCCTTGCAACCCTGGAATAAATCCAACTTGATCAAGGTGTATGACCATTTTTAAGTATTATTGGTTTAGAGTTTCTAATAATTTGTTGAGGCATTTTGCATTTACATTCATCAAAGTTATTGACCTGTAGTTTTCTTTATTTGTAGTGTCTGTCTGGTTTTGTTACTCGGCGGGGGGCAGTGTCTTCATAGAATGAATTTGGGAGTATTCACTCCTCTTCAGTTTCTTGTAATACTTTGAGAGGAACAGGTATAAATTTTTCTTTGGTAAAATTCTCTGGTGACGTTGTACTATTATTGTATTCCTGTCAATTTCTCCCTTTATGTCTCTTAATACTTGTTTTATATGTTTAGGTGCTTCTGTGTTGGTTGCATATATGTTTAAGAGTTAATATCCTCTTCTTGTATTGATGCTCTTACCATTACATAATATTCTTCTGTATCTTTTTTTATGGCCTTTTAAAAAAGTTTGTTTTGTCTCATATGAGTATTCTTACCCTACTTTCTAGTAATTTTTGCTTGTGTGTAATATCTTTTTTCCATCCCCCTCACTTTCAGTTTGTGTCTGTTGCCTTGAAGTGAGTGCCTTATAGGCAGTATAGTGTTGGTTCTTATTTTTTAATCCAGTCTGTCAATCTGTGTCTTTTGACTGGAGACTTACTCCACTGACATTTCAGGTAATCATTTATAGTTATGTACTCATTGCCACATTAAACCTTGTATTCCAGAATTCTAGGAATTCTCTCAGTTGCCTAATTATTTACTACACTACCTCTCAAAGGAAATCAATTTCCTTCTAAACCCATAGATTAATTTCACTTGTTTTTTAAACTTGTATAGTAAGTCATGCAGTAAATATCTGCTTTTCTTTCCCACTGATTATCATGTTTCTGAGATACATGTATATTTTCCAATAGTTGTAATTCATACACCCTTACTGGTATGTATTCAGTGTTTCCATATATGAGTGCCATAATTTACATTTATTTTACTGTACGTGAATGCTCGATTGTTTCAATTTCTTAATTGTCATGGAGGGTGGTGCCTTGAAATGTTTGATTGTAAATTTGCTAAATTTTTTCTTTTAATTTTCTTTTGTTGCTTTTATGGTTTACAAGTTCTTTCATGTTGTGAATTATAAATTAATTTATACTCTGTATTTTATAGTTATTCAAAATGATTTTATCTTAAATATTTAACTCATGTACATGTGGAATTTGTTAGTCACATATTATGGATACAACTTTTTTTTTATCCAAAGAGTTACATGATTGAAACATTAAAAAATTTACCCACCTTTGAACCTTTGATCCTTTGAATTCTAAAATAAATCTAAAAAAAAAGTCAAAATAAAAATTGGCACACAGGATCTAAAGACATATTTGTTCAAAAATCATACCTGCCAAGCATTTCTTCATTTACTCTGCCTTAAAATCTATTCTTAAGTATTAAATAAAGGGGGAATCCAAAGAGTTCTAATAACATTAAATTTAGAACCAGCATATATTTCAGTTATGTACTTTTTAAAAATTTCTGTGCACTCCAAGAAAGTGAATTTGTTAAAAAGTTGCAAATATAGTTTTGTTGAAATTACATGTCAAGAAACAACATTTAATCATTTCAAACGATGTAACTCACTTGATCCATAGAAGGAGGCAAGAGTTAGTTTTGCTGAGTAAAAGAAGAAAAATATTACCTGTATTAGGAATTCTCACTGTGAAACAATGGGATCAGCAGTATCTCTGCAGCACCAGGATGAAGGTTCAATCCCCGGCCCAGCACAGTGGGTTTAAGGATCCACAGCTGCAGCTGCAGCTGGAATCTGATCCCTAGCCCAGGAACTCCATACGCTGCAGAGTGGTCAAAAAAGAAAAAAAAAATTTCCTGTATTAGAATCACCTGGGAGGAGTTCCCAAGTTGCACAGAGGATTAAGGATGCAGTTATCCCTGCTGTGGCTCAGGTTGCTGTTCTCGCACTGGCCTGGGAGTGCCTCCCCGCCGCCACAACAAACTAAACAGAATTACATGGGAGTGTGGATAAACTTTCATGTTGTAAAGCCTATTTCAGCCTGGTAGAATCAGAATTTCTGGGGAGTATGACTTAGAAAATTGCGTTTTAATGACCCAGCCATTCTAAAACTAGGAATCAAAATAGTGTTAATTTACTATCTTGGTTTCAATGGATATTTTATCTCATGTTCCAGAGAAATTTTGTGGTGTGTTATTTGATTCCCAATTAAAAGATTCAACCAAGGCCCCACTAACCTGTTGGCAGTTTTCTCACTCAACTTGAAGTCCAAGCAACCTCAACTATTGAAAATTGAGAGCAGAATAGACTGATAAGCCACAGATAATGGTTTTAATTGATGGAGATGGAGACCTCTTTTGATTGGAGAATTCAGACTGTGGAATGTGGTGAGGCAGAATTTATCTTTTTTTTTTTTTTTTGGCCATGCCTGCAGCATATAGAAGTTCCCTGGCCAGGGATCAAAACAAAGCTGCAGCTGCAACCTATGCCACAGCTATGGCAATGTGGATCCTTAACCCACTGTGCCACAGTGGGAACTCCAGAATTTATATTTTGTAACATGGACAAATGCAGAAGTTCATAATTGGAAAATAGAGTTGAAGTGAGTAAAGATGAAAATATGAGTCACTATCACAAACCCCTTGCCACCCCACAATGCCACCCCACAATGCCACCCCAAACACCCCTTAAAAAGCACCAGTTCAGAAACTCTGAGTGTTAAGTTGAGTGTCACGCAGCCTGCACAAACATTTTGAACACTACTTCTTCTTTATTATTTATAATTTAGTCTGTTTTGCACACTCTCAGGAGAGAATTACAAGAGCTGTTACAGAAACAAGAGAAAAATAGTAAGTTCTGAGATGGATTCTTACAGGATCTCAGCATTGGTAGGACTTACTTTGTTTGTATCTCCATGATGAATACAGGAAAAGGTGACTATAAAGAGAAAGGGCATCTCTTGTTTCTCTTTATTCCTGCACTTGAGTCCAAAAGAAAATGAGAAAAAAAATTGAGGAGAAAAAATTAAATATATTTGTATGCTGAAGAGAGTGTGAGACTTGAAAGAGGGCAAGTCTACCCTTTCACTATTCTCTTTTACAGATGAACTAACTAATGAAGCAAAATCCACTTCTGATAAGATTTGAAGCCTGTTTGGGATAGTTGTACTGCTGAAAAATAAATATTCTCTGCAGGGTTAGTCTTGACCAATGAATAGTGTTCTACAATGTAAGCAAGTAAGATAAATAAATTGAGTAAGATTCTGTTGATGTTAGGAAAGGATATCAAGTTGCACAGAAACAGCAAAGTAGTCAAAACTGTTGGAGATACTAAAGATATCTGCCTGGAACCAGTAGTTATTAACATTAACTTGTCTTTGAAAACTATACAATACAGAAAATGATCTATTTGAAAGCTGTAACAACTACTTTGTTGGGCCTGAAGAAAAGTTAATAAAACCCTATCTCAGAGGGCAGGTGTGCATTCTTCATTTCTTTCTTTATATCATCCTATATAAAACTGGCTATGGCTATGGGAGTTTCCAAGGGCCTCGATGAGTATTTAAATACATTTTTTGAAATGCCCAGTATTGTCCATCCCCTAATGACGACCTTCTACTCCTCTTTATTTTTAAACAGATGTTACAAAAGGTTCAGCCCATCTTTTCTGTATTCTAAATAACTGACAATTGTCTCAGGTCTGTGCTAGTTTTTACTCATTTTTCTATTATATAACCTATATAAGCTGCTCTTTGATAACAATTCTCAGTTTTCCACTAAAGAGAGTATTTGATACTAAGAGGAGATGTTTAATCCTTTCAATGTGCAGATCTTTGCTGGTATGAGCTAGTGTGAAACCTGAGGGTAAATTAAGCTTCTAAATGTTCGGTCTACTCTTGTTTTACATAATGTTAAATTAAGTGCTAATCAATGTGAAAGTGGCATAGGTTTTAAGGTAGAAATCCTTTTTGCAAGAGTGATATAGCCTGAAAGATAGGAATCAATGAGAATAAACTACTTATGAAAATTAACAGCTGAGCCAAGATAATAAGAATTTTCATTGAACTAAATACTTTAGAGATCTTTTGAGATGTTGAGCTCTTTCCCTCATTCTCTCTCTCAAAGTCATTCTGTAGTAACACATGTGGAAAAAAAAACAACCGTACGGCATCAGTGATCAAAGACATTATTTTAGTTTTCTCAATTGCTATACCAAAACGTGATATGTTGCATGTAGCAACTAAGAATATTAGTAATCTTTTTTTTCCCCATTTTATCCCAACTTCTTGACGTGCCCCCAGACTCTTTGGTTCCTTCCCATTGATGTGAATTCAGGATGCAGGTGAGAGGCCCAGTTGCTCAACAGGGAGCGTGTGGATAGTAACACAGGTGTAATACCTGCTCAGTAGTCCAGATTATTGATAATGTTACTGGTCAGCTGAGCACACAGGCCCACATAGGGCACAATTACTGTGCCCTATTTGTCACACTGCATCTTTTTGACTAGCTTCCCTTTTTTCATTCTTTTTTGTGTTCTTTATTGCAAAGAAATCTGTTTTTTTTCCCATGGAGCTTTCCAAGGCTTAGTGAAATCTTAGTTTCCTAAGGTTTTAGATGGTACCTATTCCAATTATTATCTATTCAAAATATTAACTAAAGGCAAAGTGGAAAAGAGGATTAGAAAGTCCCAAATAGCTATGATGTGATAACTAGTTCTTCTTCCTCACTCCAAATAATCGATTCATCTTTTCTTTTATATATTTTAAGAGCTTGTAGAATTGAAGTAATTGGGAGCACATGATATCATATCAGATGAAATTGTACCATATTATATTCCCTGTGTCTGTCTGCAGAGAGACATAAAAGCAATGAGAAATGAGATAAGTGAGCAACATAAAGCCAAGATTTTGGTTTCTAAATACCTTTCTATATTTAGAGGAATCAGGAAAAATGACTGATTACAAAGATGGGGCAAAGAAAGTACAAGTGAGTATGGACAGTCTTATTATACCTAAAAGTAAAGAGGTACAATCCTGGACTCATGTAAAAAGGACACCAGAGCCAGCCTTGAAATATGACATCTGACCAGCTCTGGAACAATTTGAATATTAAATCCTTCCTCCCATTTTGCCTTTAGTTAGTATTTTGAATGTATATACAAGGTACCATGATGGCATAATACCTTATTTCTAAAACTGGTTGATAGATACATTGCTCATTATATAATTACGAAAAAAAAAATTTGGTCTTTTTTAAGGCTGCACCTGTGGCATGTGGAGGTTCCCAGGCTAGGGTTCAGGTAGGAGCTGTAGCTGCCAGCCTACACCACAGCCACAGCAAAATGGGATCCCAGCCATGTCATCAACCTACACCATAACTCACGGCAATGCTGGATCCTTAACCCACTGTGTGAGGCCAGGGATCAAACCTGTGTCCTCAGGGATACTAGTCAGATTTGTTTCTTCTTAGCTACAATGGGAACTCCATTATGAAATATTTTTGTATTCCATACTAAAATAATAAAAGGCAACCTATTGTTCTCTATCATCATTTTTATCCCAACTTCTTGACATGCCCCAGGCTCCTGGATTCTTTCCCACTGATATGAATTCAGGGTGCAGGTGAGAGGCCCGGTTGCTCACTGGGGAGCTTGTGGATAGTAACACAGGTGTAATACATGTTCAGTACTCCAGATTATTGTTAACGTTACTGGTCGTCTGAGCACACAGTCCCCTTGTGCTCTCTTGGTCAGACTGCACCTTTTTGACTAGCTTTCCATTTTTTAAGTGCTTCTTTTTTGTGTTATTTATTGTCAAGAAATCCTTCACTAAAGTCCATCCTAAGGAGTTACTAAGGTCCATCTTTAAAGGAAGATATGCCATTCTTTGTTGTGAGGTGTCAGAATTTTTGACTTCACAAGATACCCCTTTTATTAGATGAAGGGCCTACTCTACTCTAGTAACTGAACATCACTAATTCCGTCTACCATGACCCTATTTCCAAATATAATCGCATTTTGAGGTAATCAGGATTAAGATTACCTTTTGGGGATAATTCAAGCTAAACAAGAATAATAAATGCTTTTTTTTTTAAATGATCTTATCCAGCAGGTTTCTAGTGATGTGTTTGTACTCCATTGCTACTTTGCCTTGATGATAGGTTGATTGCTAAGGGAAGCTAATGTGACCTAACCTATACCATTAAGTTTCTATTTCTGGAATTTGAATTTGAATTCAACAACAGCCTATATCTTTTGGTGTGTAATATGAGGTCATTTGGACATAGCATGTGATGGCTTCTTGCTGAAGCAGCCAGTCTTTAGAAATTAGGGAAGGAAGAATGTATCCTGCACTTGAAGATCACAGAAGTGAGAAGTATGAAACTCTATGATAAGAGAGAAAGAGATGAAAGTTTCATACTTCTTGGTTCTAGTTCTTCAGGAATTTTTCTTTTTCTTTTTGGTGGCACCCATGAAATGTGGGAGTACCCGAGCCAGGCTGAACCCACACACAACAGTGACAACACCAGTTCTTTAACCTGCTGAGCCACAGAGAAACTCCCAGAGTCCTTCAGGAAGTTTAAGACAATTCTTTTTTCTGGGGTTGCATGAATTGTTTTGATGAACTACCTTATTTTGCATAAATTGGTTACAAGTAAGTTATTCCTCTTTGCAACAAAGTGCTTGACCAAGATGCCAGCAGAAAATTTCAGATTTATCTTCTCCACAAAATATAGAGATATGTCATTTGTGCAATAAAAATAAGGCAATTTCATGGCCATGAAAAAGTATGTTAATTAAAATGAGTATAATCAATACATTTTAAACTGAATAAAATTGATTTAATTTTAAAAGTTCAGAAATTTCCTAGAAATAAAATTACCGTATCATAGGGTGTGATTATTTTAAGATTTTTGATTCCATTTAAAATTATTTTAAAGATTTGAACTGATTTGCGTTTCCACAAAAATATATGAGAACATTTATTTCACCCTACACTAATATTTCCCTGTTTTTTATTTATTTATTTATTTATTTATTTATTTTTGTCTTTCTCTCTCTCTCTCTTTTTTTTTTTTTTTTTTGTCTTTTCAGGGCCACACCCATGGCATATGGAGGTTCCCAGGCTAGGGGTCCAATCAGAGCTGTTGGCTTCCGGCCAGCGCCAGAGCCACAGCAACTTGGGATCTGAGCCGCGTCTGCAAGCTACACCATAGCTCACAGCAACTCCAGATCCTTAACCCACTGAGAGAAGCCAGGGATGGAACCCGCAACCTCATGGTTCCTAGTCAGATTTGTTTCCGCTGAGCCACAACGGGAACACCCTTCCCTTTTTTTTTAAATGTTTGTTAATTCTGAATCTTCAAGTTATAAACTTTAAGATTTTTGTTTGTATGGTTTTATAGAAAGCCTTGTGTTTATATAAGAAGTATGAAATTCTATAAGAAGTGAGAAATAGATGATGTCACCAATTTTGTTAATATATGGACAAATACAGAAAAATCATAAATCATATGCACACAGCCTGATAAAAGTCACAAATTGACCAGACCTCTGGTACCAGCACTAAGATCAATAAACAGAGTATTACCAAGACCACAGGAATTCTCTCATTTGCCTGACCATGAGGGAACTGGGGTAGTTTACTACTACCCCAACTAGTAAACAGTCTTTTTCTAAAAGATAATGGGTAAAACCCATTATTTTTACCTATTTTTCATAATTTATTCAGTGCTTTTTAATCATAGTTGTCACTATATTATACATACATTTTTGATTAGTAACTGAGAAGGTAGTAAACTGCAGAAAAGTTATAAATTCCAGAAAGTAAAAATACTTTGTTAATGAAATCAGCCAGAGTACACAAAGAGAACTACTATTAATTGGCATATTTCATATTTTAACTATAATTTCATTTTCTTTGATGTCTTTTTATTTTCTTTAATAGATAGATGTCTTTTTTACCAGTGAGCTTTGATAGTTTAGTCTTTCAAGGAATTTTTTTATCTTATATAATGTTTAATTCAATAAGTGACTGGCTTTTTTCCACTTAATAGTATGTTTCTGAGATTCATGTGTATTTACAATGTAGTTGTAATTCACTCATCATTAGTGTTCTATTTTGTTTCTTTACATCATATGGGACAATTTACCTACTCATTTTCTGTACATGTGTATTGAGTTGTTTCCATTTGTTGACTGTTGTGGATGGTGGTGTCTTGAAATGTTTGATTGTAAATTTACTAAGATTTTCTTTTAAAAAGTTCTTCCATTGGCTTATAGATCACAAATTTTACCCATTTGGCAATTATGATCAGATTCACTTCTATTTTTCTAGCTATCCAAAATGATTATATCTTAAATTCAATATTAAATACTTCTGAAATTAGTGACTGATATATTTTGTTATGTATTTTTTCATTCAAATAGTTAGTGAACCATTAGATTATTTTTCTACCTTTGGAGCTTTGTTCATTAGTGTAGACTTTGTGATCTGGTAAATTATTAAACAAATGCATGTGTTTCATGTGAGTTCTCTATTTCCACATTCATACTGGTTTTTACCCAATGAATAAAATTTACTTAGAAGAATAAGAGAGTTTTTAATATTTGATCTTGCATTTAATTGCACATAAGGGAAAATACACACAACAGAGAATTCTCTCAAGATATTTAAAATTCGTGTTGCTGGGTTTCTTTTCTTCTCTCTGTCATATGGGCTACCAATGCAGAGCATCTCTCAGATCATTTTAATTTTTGAAATTTCAAAGTGGTCATCAAACTCATGGCAACTAATCTAAGTATAGATTACTCATTTTGTTATTAATAAAGTTGTATAATTGATATTTGTAAGGGAAGCACAAATTAATGTCTGTTATATATACTCTCTAGTTAGATTTTTGTATGATTCTTTTGCACTGAGTGTACTCCTCATTTAAATTCCAGATGAACCTCAGAGGACTATCTTCCACCTTCCCTTGGAATATTCTATCAAAACCTTCATTTTGCTCCATGGTCAAGTGATGCTTCTGGTCTCCAATGGTACCTAGTGGGACAAGAACATGGACAGCTCCTGAGTGAGGAGCTAGCACTACCAGGGCAAATGTTTTCTCTAACACAATTTAATCTCTTCTCCAAGCCAAGCTAAATATCTGTCATTTGTCACTTCCTTATCTATTAGTCTTCAGCAAACTACTACAGTTAAATTATAACCTGTCTTTAGAAAAAATAAACCAAATTATACGAAGAGGTTAGCATATTTGAATATATTTTACTAAATTCCAAGCATCATATCTGGAAAACTAAATCTGTCATGTTATATTATTTCTTAACACAATTTTTCAAGGTTAAATATTTCTTCATTTGTAAAATTTAGAAAATAATACCCAAAGTTTCTTGTGTAATGAAGTCAAGATCACAGAGGCTGTCCAGAATTGTTAGTGCTGCAGTTGTAGTTTGATGGAAGTTTGAAACCATTATTTTAACAATTATTAATAAGGATTAATAATTTGGACTCTTCAGCTATGAGGATTTGTTGTGTAAACATTATTGTTGACATTGGAATAGTTAGTAATCCAGTGTGAGCAGGAAAAGTGCTTTATATCTGATCTAGCTGAGCAATAAAAAGTGAAGTTTGCAATAAATAAGGAACATAAGAAACAATAATTTTTTTTAAATATTTGTATCCAGGAGTTCCCGTTGTAGCGCAGTGGTTAACGAATCTGACTAGGAACCATGGGGTTGCAAGTTCGATCCCTGGCCTTGCTCAGTGGGTTAAGGATCCGGCGTTGCTGTGAGCTGTGGTATAGGTTGCAGACGCAGCTCAGATGCCATGTAGCTGTGGCTGTGGCATAGGCCAGTGGCTACAGCTCCGATTCGACCCCTAGCCTGGGAATCTCCATATGCTGTGGGAAGTGGCCCTAGAAAAGGCAAAAAGACAAAAAATAAATAAATAAAATATTGGTAACCAGAGTAATTTCAGTAATATCTTTACATAATTAAGAATTAATCAATGTCCATCATCATGCTGTTGAGAATATATTAATGGATAAAATATCAATACAATAAAGTCCAAATTATGTTTTGAAATGATGTACATTAAAAATATTAATTAAAACAAATTTGAACTTAAGGAACATCAGGAAGAAAACACATTTATTCTTAACAACTCCTAGCATATTATAGGAACACAGTAAACTTTTTGGCCTTGCCAGCAGCATGGGGAAGTTCCCAGGCCAGGGATGGAACCCACGCCACAGCAGCAACCTGAGCCATCCTAGTGACAATCCTGGATCCTTAACCTGCTAGGCCATCAAGGAATTCTGCAATACATTTGATTGCATATCACTGAATAATTTATTTCATGGCAGATAGTGTTAATGAGGTATCACTCTGTTTTGTATAATAAGAAATCTGCAATGTGATATTAATCGCAATAATAGTAATAAAAACACCGTCCATCACAGTAAAATACATATTAACTCTACTTCTAATATGTTTTAGGAGAAATAAAGGAAAATGGTATTTGGAACTCACTTGGTCACATATATCCTTTGCCTTCTGGTTAGACTTGCTAAGAAATATTAAGTAGTTAGGATCATGTAGATTGAAAGAAGAGATCTTAATATTTATTAGTCAGATTTAAGTGTCAGACTCTGTGCACAGGACTGTTCTGTTTCCTGGGATAATTTTTAAGGCCATTTTCAGTGATGATCTTTGATTCTCTTTAGGGACCAAGTGTCAGCATTTGAAAGACAGGTTGGAAACACCTCTTAATTAGCTTAGTGGCCAAGAACTCAAAGGAACTTTCAACATTTTTGCTTCTATAAACTACTGAGCATCACCTTTGGCAGGAAATATCCCTCATTTGTTCTTGTCCTGATTTCATGTTTTAGATTTTGATCATTATTGGCTTGTGGATTAAACTTCATGTTCTGAAATGTAGCCTGGTTCACAATAACATCCACATCCTCTTCACTCAGATATTTCTCAATAAAACTTCTCATTTTAAGCACAGAACTTCTGAGATCCTGAAAGAATTGTGAGTATGAGAAAATATTAAGTCTATGAGGAATGCATGAGTTACAGTTCAACATTTTACCACATTTTGAAAAACTGGAGGTCCTTGCATTTATTCTACATCTAGAATTTGACTAGAATATATTTCTTTATTTTTCCCTCTAAGAAAATGAGTGCTATGGTTATCAGCTCTGTTAGAATGTCCTACTGTTTCATTTCATAAAAACAACTCACCTTTACTCATTCATTTATTTGACCCTTTTAGGATATCTTATATATTTCAGAAACTGTCATAGGTGCTAGAGATAGTAAGAGACAAATAATATGTAATTTATGCCTGTTAAGAGTCACAATTTTAAAGGAAAAGAGTAAAGCATGCAATTAAACACAATGGGCATAAGGAAGGAAAGCCTAGGTCTAGGTGGCTTCAGTGGTGACTCTGACAAGCCGTTAAAAGAAAAGAATTGTCCTCAAACTTTCCCTTTTTTATTGTTATTTCCCCAATACAACTTTTTTCTATTGTACAGCATGGTGACCTAGTTACACATACATGTACACATTCTTTTTTCTCCCATTACCATGCTCTGTCATAAGTGATTAGACATAGTTCTCAGTGCCACATAGCAGGATCTCACTGCTAATCCATTCCAAAGGCAATAGTTTGCATCCATTAACCCCAAGCTCCCAATCCATCCCACTCCTTCCTCCTCCCCCTAGACAACTACAAGTCTATTCTCCAAGTCCATGATTTTCTTTTCTGTGGAAAGGTTCATTTGTGCCCTATATTAGATTCCAGATATCTGTGATATCATATGGTATTTGACTTTCTCTTTCGGACTTACTTTACTCAGTATGAGAATCTCTAGTTCCATCCATGTTGCTGCAAATGGCATTATTTCATTCTTTTTTATGGCTGAGTAGTATTCTATTGTGTATATATACCCCATCTTTCTAATCCAATAGTCTGTCAATGGACATTTAGGTTGTTTCCATGTCTTGGCTATTGTGAACAGAGCTGCAATGAACATGTGAGTGAATGTGTATTTTTTAAGGAAAGTTTTGTCCAGATATATGCCCAAGAGTGGGGTTGCTGGGTCATATGGTAGTTCTATGTATAGATTTCTAAGGTATCTCCATACTGTTTTTCACTGTAGTTGTATCAGCTTACATTCCCACCAACAGTGCAGGAGGGTTCCCTTTTCTCCACAACCCCTCCAGCATTTGTTATTTGTGGACTTATTAATGATGGCCATTTTGACTGGTGTGAGGTAGTATCTTGTGGTAGTTTTGATTTGCATTTCTCTAATAATCAGGGATGTTGAGCATTTTTTCATGTGCTCATTGGCCATCTGTATATCTTCCTTGGAGAATTGTCTATTCAGGTCTTTTGCCCATTTTTCCATTGAGTTGTTGGCTTTTTCTGCTGTTGAGTTGTATAAGTTGCTTGCATATTTTAGAGATTAAGCTCTTGTTGGTTGCATCGTTTGAAACTATTTTCTTCCATTCTGTAAGTTGTCTTTTGTTTTCTTTTTGGTTTCCTTTGCTGTGCAGAACTTTGTCAGTTTGATTGGGTCCCATTGGTGTATTTTTGCTTTTATTTCTGTTGCTTTGGGAGACTGACCTGAGAAAACATTTTTAAGGTTGATGTCAGAGAATATTTTGCCTATGTTCTCTTCCAGGAGTTTGATGGTGTCTTGTCTTATATCTAGGTCTTTCAGCCATTTTGAGTTTATTTTTGTGCATGGTGTGAAGGTGTGTTCTAGTTTCATTGATTTATATGCACCTGTCCAGGTTTAATTGTCATTTCCTCAATACAATTTTTTTCTACTGTACAGCATGGTGACCCAGTTACACATACATGTATACATTCTATTTTCTCACATTGTCATGCTCCATCATGAGTGACTAAACATAGTTCCAGTGCTACAGAGCAGGATCTCATTGCTAATCCTTTCCAAAGGCAATAGTTTGTGTCCGTTAACCCCAAGCTTCTAATCCACCACACTCCCTCCCCATCCCCCATGACAGCCACAAGTCTATTCTCCAAGTCCGTGATTTTCTTTTCTGTGCAAATGTTCATTTGTGTCATATATTAGATTCCAGATATCAATGATATCATATGGTACTTATCTTTCTCTTTCTGATTTATTTCACTCAGTATGAGAGTCTCTAGTTCCATCCAGGTTGCCTAAATTAACACCATTGATACTATTTGCTGAGACCTCTTTGGGCTTTAGACCTGTATTTTCCAACAACTTTCAGATGTCTACATTTGGATACTCCTAAGTCACCTTAAATTCCATCTGTCAGAACTAAACTAATTATCTCCTTCTAGACTTATTTTGATTCAGATTTCCCTAAACACCTCCATGAAGGAAACCATTATCTGCACAGACATATGAACAGAATATAGGAAACATTCCCTGATCCTTTTCTCCTACTCATTTTCCTGTATATATATAACCCCATTTCATTGACTTCTTGAATATGTCTTAAAACTCTACATTCCCTTTAATGTTAATGATACAATTTTATTTTATTTTTATTCTTTTTTTTTTGGCTTTTCAGGACCAAGCAATAGCATATGGAAGGTTTCAGACTAGGGGTCGAATCAGAGCTACAGCTGCCAGCCTACAGCTACAGCCACAGCAACACGGGATCTGAGACACATCTGTAACACACACCACAGATCATGGCAGTGACGGATCCTTTAAACCACTGAGCAGGCCAGGGATCGAACCTGCATCCTTATGGATACTAGTCGAGTTCATTTCCGATACTCCAATGATACCATTTTAATCCAAAACACCACTGATTTTCAGTAGATAAGCACAGTGGTTTCTTTTCTTTTTTTTTTTCTTTGTTTTGCTTTTTAGGGCCACACTTGCAGCATCTGGAAGTTCCCAGGCTAGGGGTCCAATCGGAGCTGCAGCTGGCCTATGGCACAGCCCAGCAATGCCAGATCCAGGCCATGTCTGTGACTTACACCAAAGCTCATAGTAACACTGGATCTCGGACCCACTGAGCAAGGCCAGAGATTGAACCCATGTCCTCATGGATACTAGTCGAATTCATTTCCGCTTAGCCACAACGGGAACTCCCACAACTTCTATTCACTGTTTCACTAGAGGTTCTCACCCAAGAGCAAAATCAGTGCACAAAAATCAGCTGCAACAAGCAGTTCGATATACTATATGCCAGCAACAACTGTTCAATAAAAGGAGTTTCATTTGCAGTAACAGCAAAAAGATTAAAATACTTAGTGACAGCTCTTTTAAAGAAATGCAAACATACACTCAAAATTGCAAAGCATTGCTGAGGTAAGTTAAAGAAGATCTAAAGAAAAAAAACAAAGAACGATTCCATGTTCACAGTTGATAAAATATTAGCTGTTGTTACTGATATTCATCCAGAATTTTTTTTTTGCCTTTTTGCCATTTCTTAGGCCACTCCTGTGGCATATGGAGGTTCCCAGGCTAGGGGTCGAATTGGAGCTGCAGCTGCCAGCCTACACCAGAGCCACAGCAACACGGGATCCGAGCCGCGTCTGCGATTTACACCACAGCTCACAGCAATGCCAGATCATTAACCCACTTAGCAAGGACAGGGATCGAACCCGCAACCTCATGGTTCCTAGTCGGATTCGTTAACCACTGCACCATGAAGGGAACTCCCCAGAGTTTTTTTGTAAATGCATAGAAACCAGAATAGGAAAATTAAAAAAAAAAAAAAAGTAACTACATAGTGGGAGGATTTACTTTTTCTGATTTCAAAATTTTATATATACAGTAATCAAGATATTGTAATACAAGTGTAAAGGTATGTAATAAAAATATGTAAATGGAATAGAATTAAAACTTTGGAGATAAACTTTCATATTTATGGTCAGCTTAAAGCTGCTATGACAATTCATTCAAGGAAATGGTAATCTTTTCAACAAACACTGAAACACTTGTAAAAGCACATCCAAAAAAATTGTGACCTTTCTTTCAAAAACAAAAATGTCTCTTATTATAGAAATGCAAATCAAAACCACTATGAGATACCATCTTACACTGGTCAGAATGGTCATCATCAAAAAGTCTACAAACAATAAGTGCTGGAGAGGGTGTGGAGAAAAAGGAACCCTATTGCAATGTTTGTGGGAATGTAAATTGGTGCAACCACTGTGGAAAACAGTATAGAGATGCCTCAGAAAACTAAAAATAGAATTACCATTTGATCCAGCAATCCCACTCTCTATCCAGAGGAAACCATGACTCGAAAAGAAACATGTACTCCAGTGTTCATTGCAGCACTATACACAATATCCAAGACATAGAAACAACCTAAATGTCCATCTACAGAGGAGTGGATCAAGAAGATGTGGTACATATACACAATGGATATTAGTCATTAAAAGGAAAGAAATAACAGGATTTGTAGCAACATAGATGGACCTACAAATTATCATGTTAATTGAAGTCAGTCAGACAATGAGACACCAACATCAAATTCTATCACTTACATATGGAATATAAAAGAAAGGACACAATGAACTTCTTTACAGAACCGATACTGACTCACAGACTTTGAAACATTTATGTTTTCCAAATGAGACAGGTTTGGGAGTAGGGAGGATACACTGAGGATTTGGGATGGAAATGGGATAAAATTTGGTTGTGATGATTGTTGTACACCTATAAATGTAATAAAATTCATTGAGTAATTAAAAAAAACCTCCTAAGACTGGATTATAAGCCCCATGTTAAGAGCTAAAATGGGAGTTCCTGTCGTGGTACACTGGAAACGAATCTAGCTAGGAACCATAACGTTGTGGTTCTGATCCCTGGCCTAGCTCAGTGGGTTAAGGATCTGGCAATGCTGCAAGCTGTGGTGTAGGTCTCAGACAAGGCTTGAATCTGGTGTTGCTGTGGCTGTAACATAGGCCTGTGGCTACAGCTCTGATTAGGACCCTAGGCTGGGAACCTCCATATGCCCCATGGGTGTGGCCTTCAAAAAGATAAAAGACAAAAAAAAAGAGCTAAAATGATAAAAGTAGTCAAACAAACCCAGGAGACATTTTTCTTGAACTTTTGTTAAGCAAGGACTTCTTAATACAGAAAAAGTAAGGTCCATGAAATTTTTAAGAATTATTAATTTGGATTTCACCAAAATTAAAAACTTGCTCTTCACGAGATACTTTTAGGAAAATGGGAAAGTGAAACACAGACTAAGAGAATATTTACAAATCATTTATCTGAGTCTTGCATCTAGTCTGTGCAAATAGCTCATACTCAATAATATGAAGATAAACTACATAATTTAAAAATGGGTAAAATATTGGAATATTTTGTCAAGATATACGCATTACTGATTATCACATGAAAAAATTATCAACATCATACTATCTTAGGGAAATAAAAAAGTAAAACCAAAATGATATAGCTCTTCATACCTCCTAGAATGACTATAATCAAAAAGACTGAATGAAAGACATTGGAAATAAACTGGAGTCAAAGATGGATAACTTACAGGAAACACTGAGCAAAGAGATACAAGATATAAAACTTAAGAAGAGATGCAAAATACAATAACTGAAATAAAAAATCCACTAGAAGCAGCTAACAGCAGAATACAGGAGGCAGAAGAACAAATAAGCAAGGTGGAGGACAGATTAGTGGATATCATGGATGTGGAACAGAAAAGAGAAAAAATATTGAAAACAAATGAAGAGAGTCTCAGAGAACTCTGGGACAATGTTAAATGCACCAACATCCATATTATAGGGGTGCCAGAAGGAGAAGAGAGATAGAAAGGGACAGAAAAAAATATTCCAAGAGGTAATAGCCTAAAACTTCCCTAACATGGGAAAGGAACCACTTGCTTAATTCCAGGAAGCACAATGAGTACCATAAAAAATAAACCCAATTAGGAACACCCCAAGACACATTAATCAAACCAAAATTAAAGACAAAGAGAAAATCTTGAAAGCAGCTGAGGAAAAGAAACAAATAAGGGAGTTCCCGTCGTGGCGCAGTGGTTAACGAATCCGACTAGGAACCATGAGGTTGAGGGTTCGGTCCCTGCCCTTGCTCAGTGGGTTAATGATCCGACGTTGCCGTGAGCTGTGGTGTAGGTTGCAGACGCGGCTGGATCCTGCGTTGCTGTGGCTCTGGCGTAGGCCGGTGGCTACAGCTCCGATTCAACCCCTAGCCTGGGAACCTCCATATGCCGTGGGAGCAGCCCAAGAAATAGCAACAACAACAACAACAACAACAACAACAACAAAAAGACAAAAAAAAAGAAACAAATAACATAAAAGGG
The DNA here is from genome assembly GCF_016906955.1 of Phacochoerus africanus. Lineage (NCBI taxonomy): Eukaryota > Metazoa > Chordata > Mammalia > Artiodactyla > Suidae > Phacochoerus > Phacochoerus africanus. The sequence goes on along the minus strand of NC_062545.1, from coordinate 82,277,481 downwards.
AACCCCAATAAGGTTATTGGCAGATTTTTCAGCAGAAACTCTGCAGCCCAGAAGGGAATGGCATGATATGCTTAATGTGATGAAAGGAAAGAAACTCCAACCAAGATTACTCTACCCAGCAAGGCTCTCATTCAGATTTGAAGGAGAAATCAAAAGCATCACAGATAAGCAAAAGCTGAGAGAATTCAGCAACACTAAACCAGCCTTACAACAAATACTAAAGGAACTTCTCTAGGCAGAAAAAAAAAGCAACAGGAAACAAAAATTCCACAAATGACAAGGCTCACTAGTAAAGGTATATCTACAGTAAAGATGCAAAATCACCCATGCACAATTATACCACCAAAATCAGGAATCATGAGAAGAGGTGGGGACAAATACAGGACACTGGAGACACAGTTGCAATTAAGAGACCAACAACTTAAAATGATCTCATATATATAAATATATATATTTATAGACTCATATCAAAACTTCAGAATAACTGCAAACCAAAAATCTATAATTGATACATAAACAAATAAGAAAAATCAACTCAAATACAACACTAAAGATAGTCATCAAACCACAAGGGGAGAGAACAAGAGAAAACGGAAAGAAAAAAAGAGCAACAAAAACAAATCCAAAGCAATGAATAAAATGGCAATAAGAACGTACATTCCAATAATTACCTTAAATGTTAATGGACTAAACGCCCCAACCAAAAGACATAGACTGGCTGAAAGGATACAAAAACACGATCCATATATATGCTGTCTTCAGGAGACCCACTTCACTTCCAGGGACACATACAAATTGAAAGTGAGAGGATGGAAGAAAATATTCCATGCAAGTGGGAATCAAAAGAAAGCTGGAATAGCAATACTCATATCAGAAAAAAACAGACTTTAAAATGAAGAATATTTTAAGGGACAAGGAAGGACATTACATAATGATCAAAGGATCAATCCAAGAAGAAGATGTAACAATTTTTAAATATCTATGCACCCAACATAGGTCCACCCCAATATGCAAGGCAACTGCTGACAACCTTAAAAGGACAAATCAACAATAACACAATCACAGTGGAGGACTTTAACACCCCACTTACAGCAATGGACACATCAGCAAGACAGGAAATCAAAAAAGAAACACAGGCCCTGAAGGAAGCATTAGACCAGATGGACTTAATAGATATTTATAGGACATTCCATCCAAAAGCAACAGAATACACATTCTTCTCATGTGCACATGGAATATTCTCTAAGATTGATCACATCCTGGGATACAAATCCAAACTCAGTCACTTTAAGAAAATTGAAATCATATCAAGCATCTTTTCCGACCACAATGCTATACAACTAGAAATCAACGAGAAGAAAAAAAAAATGCAAAAAACGCAAACACGTGGAGACTAAACAACATGCTACTAAACAACCAGTGGATCACTGAAGAAATCAAAGAGGAAATTTAAAAATACCTAGAAGCAAAGGACAACAAAGATATGACACTCTAAAACCTATGGGATGCAGCATTCTAAGAGGAAAGTTTATAACAATACACCCCACCTCAGGAAACAAGAAAAAGCTCAAATAAACAAGCTAACTTTACAACTAAAGCAGCTCGAGAGAGAACAGACAAGACCTAAAGTTAGCAGAAGGGAAGAAATCATAAAAATAAGAGCAGAAATCAATGAAATAGAAACGAAGAAAACCACAGAAAAGACAAGTGAAACAAAAAGCTGGTTCTTTGAAAAGATCAACAAAATTGATAAACCTTTAACCAGACTTATCAAGAAAAAAAGAGAGAGGACTCAAATCAATAAAATGAGAAATGAAAAAGGAGACGTAACAACAGACATTGCAGAAATACAAAGGGTCATAATAAACTGCTATATACAACTATCCGCCAATAAAATGGAAAACCTAGAAGAAATGGACAAGTTCTTAGAAAGGTACAATCTTCCAAAACTAAACCAAGATGAAATAGAAAAGATGAAAAGACCAATCCCAAGAACTGAAATTTAAACTGTGATTAAAAAACTCCCAACAAACAAAAGTCCAGGACCAGATGGCTTCACAGCCATAGTCTATCAAACATTTAGAGAAGAGTTAACACCTCTCCTTCTGAAACTATTCCAAAAAATTGCAGAGGATGGGATACTCCCAAACTCATTCTAATGCGCCACCATCACCCTGATGCCAAAACCAGACAAAGATACCACAAAAAAAGAAAATTACAGGCCAATTTCACTGATGAACATAGATGCAAAGATCCTCAACAAAATACTAGCAAATATATTAATCTTTGCATCCAACAATACATTAAAAAGATTGTACATCATGATCAAGTGGGACTGATCCCAGGGTTCTTCAATATCCACAAGGGTTCTTCAACATCCACAAATCCATCAGTGTGATACACCACATTAACAAACCAAAGAATAAAAACCATATGATCCTCTCAATAGACATGGAAAAAGCCTTTGACAAAATCTAACACCCATTTCTGATAAAAACCCTTCAGAAAGTGGGCATAGTGGGAATCTACCTCAACATAATAAAGGCCACATATGACAAACACCATTCTCAATGGTGAAAAGCTGAAAGAATTCCTGCTGAGATCAAGAACAAGACAAGGATGTCTCCTCTCTCCACCACTCTTCAACATAGTTTTGGAAGTCCTAGCCATGGCAATCAGAGAAGTAAAAAAGATAACAGGAATCTAAACTGGAAAGGAAGAAATAAAACTATCACTATTTGCAGATGACATGGTACTACACCTAGAGAATCCTAAAGACTCTACCAGAAAACTGTTAGAGCTCATCCATGAGTTTGGCAAAGTCGCAGGATATAAAATTCATACACAGAAATCGATGGCATTTCTATATACTAACAATGAAAGATCATAAAGAGAAATTAGGGAAGCAATCTGACTTACCATCACATCCAAAAGAATAAAATACCTAGAAATAAACCTACCTAAAGAGACAAAAGACCTGTACTCTGAAAACTATAAGCCACTGATGAAAGAAATCAAAGATGATACAAACAGATGGAAAGACATACCATGTTCTTGGGTTGGAAGAGTTAATATTATTAAAATGACTATACTACCCAAGGCAATCTACAGATTCCATGCAATCCCTGTCAAATTACCAAGGACATTTTTCACAGAACTCGAACAAAATATTTTAAAGTTTGTTTGGAAGCACAAAAGACCCAGAATAGCCAAAGACATCCTGAAAAAGAAAAATGGAGCTGGAGGCATTAGGCTCTTGGATTTCAGACTATATTGCAAAGCAACAATCATAAAAACCATATGCTACTGGCACAAAGACAGAAATATACATCAGTGGAACAGGATAGAAAGCCCAGAATTAAACCCATGCACCTACATACAGCCAACTCATCTATGACAAAGGAGGCAAGAATATACAATGGAGAAAGGACAGCTTGTTCAATAAGTGGTGCTGGGAAAACTGGACAGCCACATGGAAAAGAATGAAATGAGAACACTCCCTAACACCATACACAAAAATAAACTCCAAATGGATTAAAGACCTAGACATAAGACCAGACACTATCAAACTCCTAGAGGAAAACATAGGCTAAACTCTCTCTGACATAAATGACAGCAACATCTTCTCAGATCCACTTCTTAGAGTATTGACAATAAAAACAAAAATAAACAAATGGACCTAATTAAACTTAAAAGTTTCTGCACAGCAAAGGAAACCCTAAGCAAAACGAAAAGACAACCCACAGAATGGGAAAAAAATCTTTGCAAGTGAATCCACTGACAAGGGATTCATCTCCAAAATTTATAAACATCTCCTACTGCTCAATACCAAAAAACAAACAACCCCATCAAAAAAACAACCAACCCCATCAAAAAATGGGCAGAAGATCTAAACAGACAGTTCTCCAAAGAAGACATACAGATAGCCAAAAACACATGAAAAGATATTCAACATCACTCCTCATTAGAGAAATGCACATCAAAACCACAATGAGGTACCACCTTACACCAGCCAGAATGGCCATCATCAAGATGTCTATAAACAATAAGTGCTAGAGAGGGTGTGGAGAAAAAGGAACCCTATTACACTGTGGGTAGGACTGTAAATTGGTGCAACCACTGTGAAAAACAGTATGGAGTTGCCTCAGAAAACTAGGAACTACCATTTGATCTAGCAATCCCACTCCTGGGTATCTATCCAGAGAAAACCATGACTCACAAAGACACATGTACTCCGATGTTCATTGAAGCACTATTTGCAAGAGCCAAGACATGGAAGCAAGCTAAATGTCCATCAACAGAGGAGTGGATCAAGAATATGTGGTACATATACACAATGGAATGTTACTCAGCCATTAAAATGAAGTGAAGTCAGCCATACAATGAGACACCAACATCAAATTCTTTCACTGACATGTGGAATATGAAAAAAGGACATACTGAATTTCTTTGCAGAACAGATGCTGACTCACAGACTTTGAAAAACTTATTCAAGTGAATCCACTGACAAGGGATTAATCTCCAAAATTTACAAACACCTTCTGCAGCTCCATACCAAAAAAACAAAGGAGACAGTTTGGGGGGCAGATTGTAGGATGGAAATCCTATAAAATTGGGTTGCAATGATCATTGTACAACTATAAATGTAATAAATTCATTGAGTAATTAAAAAAATTCATCACCAGAAACTGTCCCTGCTAGATCTTGATCTGGGACTGCCAGCCTTAGAACAGTGAGAAAATAAATTTCTGGTTTTTTGTTTTGTTTTGTTTTTTTAAAGACTGACAAAATAGGCATTAGCAAAGATGTGCAAAAATGGGAATACTCATCTGGGTGGAAAAATAAGTGATACATTCTCTTTGGAATACAGTTTGGCATTTCCACTTGCAGATATCTTCCTGCCCCCCCACACCAATGAAAACATGTATCCTCTCAAAGACTTGCACATGAATGTTCATAGCAGCGTGATTTACCTAGCCCAATGTGGAAACAATTCCAAAGTCTATCAACTGGGAAACAGATAAAATGTAGTATGTGTGTCCATAAAATGGCACACTATTCAGGGGGGAAAAAGGAACAAAATATTCATAAGTGCTACAACATGAATGAATTGCAATGTCCAAAAAACAAATGAATGGAAGCGGTTAGGCAGATTTTCACTTTCAGCCACCTCTCCTGGAGCCTCCACCAGGTGCCTCGGCTGCCAATGTTACTACTGTGACTACCTTGGCTCTCGTTGACAACTCCAAGGTCCCATAGACACATTTGTTTGCACTGATGGATGGCTCTCTCAGGTGACCTAGTTGTGCTGTTCCTTTGGTTATGGATATTAGGCTAGTCATAAACCATTGGGAAAGGCAAAAGAAATGACACACACCACCAAGATGCTGCTGTCACTCTTGTTTCCTCTCATTTCAATGTTGTGGTTGAGAAACTGAAAAGAAGAAATCTCTTCTCTGTGGAATTTTGTGTAATTGGGACTGTGTTAAGGTTTAAATGCAGTACAGTTGTTACCTGGAAAAAGCAAGGATGCAGGAAAATTTAAACTGGGAATTTACGATGGGCCAAGGGACAACTATAGGTACTTATTTTTCTGGACAATAATATTACTCATGCTGGAAGAGAGAGAAAATCCTACCTGGAGTCAGGATACTGTCTAGAGGAGCTAAAAGCCTATTACTATGGTCCAAGCTCCATTAAGTCCTAGAATCCAAACCTTTCATTCAAGTTCTGGTTCCAGGATGGTGGCATAATCCCCTTCGGCACATGTTTCAAATGTCTACACTTTTCTCAAGGAAAAAAACAAAAACAAAAAAACCTAGCTGAGAATGCCAAAGAGTAAACAAAGGCATTTTGTGGAGGGGAGATGAAACTTGAAGAAGTGTTCAAAATAGGTCATAGATTTTTCTGGCTTTTTTTTTTTGATTTTGATTTTTGCCCCCTTTGTCCTTGGAGCCATCTCAGTTGCACAACAGTGCTGGCAGCTAAAAACACAGTAGATTCTTTAAACAATGAATGATGCTCGTGAACCCAGCACCTTCCAGATGATTTAACTCACTTTAGTTGTTAGATGACAATGATGACCTTTTCAAGATCAAAAGAGGTATTTAAATTTAACATCATTGACATATTCACTAAAACAGTCTCAGGAACACACCCTGCATTTAGTAAAAGGGACTCTATTATGAACAAAATGTTTCTTATGAAATGGTAATAATTCAAATTACCATGTGTCCCATGGTAATTTCTAATGAAATTCACATAAATGTCATTTCTTTCATTCACAACCAGGTCAGATAAGCTTGAGCATGTGCTCACTTTGGATCATTTTTTCAGCATAAAGGTTATGAGCAATGAAAAGAAACTCATCTCATTTGTTCCAACACAAACTCTGCTGCCTTTTGATAGTACTAGCCATGAGTATTCTTGAAGTAGAACTGTAGGACCTATATCTTTTCCCTATTCACAGGAAACTTTGATAAATACTGTAGGCTTATTCATTAGCAAAGGGACTTGTTCCCTCATAGCTACCTCCTAGGATTTGTTCAAATTCAAGACAAGGCTTTAAATCTAGGATCTCATTTAATTCTGATACAATTAAGTAAATGGATTACACTCCATGATCCAGCACTGTGTGAGAAAAACAAAAATTTTTTCTTCTGTTTCCAATTCACCTTATCCTCAAATCCTCCTTCCACTGTCAAAAAAAGAAAGAAAGAAGCCTATAGAATAAAGGTCATATATGTTTTACTTCAGGTCCATTGACCTGAAGGAAATTTACTTTAGATAATTTAAAACCCCATCAGGACTGTGTCGCCTCCTCACAGATCTTCCCTCCTATTTCTCCTTCCCCAAAGGGCATAGGAAACAGAAGAAGCTTAGTGTCTGCAAATTGGTGGAGGTCGGCTCTGCTAGTCTGGTCTATGTTCTGTCTTCTGGAGCTTTGCAGACTCCATGGAGACATCTCTCCTTCCCCCCCCACCTCGGCCTCCAGGACAGGTATCTATTGCATGAAACTGGCAACTGCTGCTGGGGACCATGGTCCTTGCCTTGTGTCAGGTGTCAAGTTCCTCCTACTCAGGAGAATCTTATCTCCCTGCTCTGGGTCTCCTCTTGTTAGTAGATTCTGTTGTCACTCTTCATCCTTTATTGGAGATTGCTGAAAATTTTTATGTCCTAGAAAAACAGTACTGGACAATATCATACCCAACCACCCCCCCCCGTTTTTCCCCATTATACTCTATTTAAACTGAAGTGTAATTTATATCCTCTAAAATTCGTGAATGTTAAATGTATAGTTGGTGAATTTTGTAAATTTTATACATTTCCCTCTCCCCAAAATGTTCCCATATGATCTTTTCCAATAAATCTTCAGACATAAACATAGATTCCATTTTCTAAATCAACATAGGTTAGATTTCCCTGTTTTAAAATTTCATATAAATGGCATCAGTTACCTTTTGCTAAACATCATATTGTTAACATCCATTTCTATTGAAATGTCTATCAGTAGTTTACTCTTTTCTATTGCTGAGTACCACTGTATTGTATAGAGATAAGACAGTTTGTTCATTTACCTGTTGTTGACAATTTAGATTGTTTCCAGTTTAGGAAAATTATGAATAAACTTGCAATGAAAAGTCTTGTACAGGATGTATTTGAACATACATTTTTATCTCTTGCTTAAATATCTGGGAATGAAATTACTGGATCATAGAGTGGATGTATTATTTACTCTGTAAGAAATGTCTGGTTTCCAAAGTTTAGTATCATATTACACTCCCAACATCGGTGTGAGAAAATTCCAGTTGCTCCATATCCTCATCATTTTTGGGATTGGTAGTCTTTCAGTTTTAAACATGGTAGTGAGTGTAAAGTATTTTATTGTGATTTCTTTATCTCTTTATCTTTAACACTCTAACTAGGTTTTGATGGATCCAGTTAATGGGGGCTGTTAGAAGGTTTAATTTAGGGATGGGTTGTTTCTATAGCCTATGTGTTTTTTATATGAATAGTAATTTCCAGAATGAAACAAATTCTAGACAAAAAAAAATATTTGTACTTGAAAATTATTATAAATGTGTATGTTAGTATCTAAACAGTACCTGAATGTGTGTAGATTTAAAACATAAATTGAAATGTCTGTTTAGATGCAACAAACCAACACTGAAGAACTTGAATGTCATTTTTTTTTCACTTGAATGATGGTTGCATCAATGTTAGCTTTATAGAGGAATTATAATTATATACATATATAGCTCATGAACTTTGAGAATTTATTTTACTTGATAATTTAAACCAAATTTTTTAAAAGAGATAGACTTGGAGAACAGACTTGTGGTTGCAATGGAGAGGGGGAGGGAGTGGGATGGACTGGGAATTTAGAGTTAATAGATGCAAACTATTGTCTTTGGAATGGATAAACAATGAGATCCTGCTGTATAGCACCAGGAACTATAACTAGTAACTTATGATGGAGCATGATAATGTGAGAAAAAAGAATGTGTATATGTATGTGTGACTGAGTCATCTTGCTGTACTGTAGAAAATTGACAGAACACAGTAAACCAGCTATGATGGAAAAAATCAAATCATTTAAAAAAGCAAATACAATGAAAACATAAAAAGAAATAAAATGCATTACAAAAAAAAAAGAGAGATAGACTATGAGACAACAGAAAGACTTGTGTGTTTACAAATACAAGGTTCAGCAGTAAAATCTTGGGGATTCATCTGGAATCTGTGTGGCCAGGGTTCTCTGACTTACATCTGCCAGGGCTTCCTGCCTGCCTTTCAGGAAAAAGAGCAAGTCCTTGCCACTGTCCCCTGCACTGAGTTTCTCAGAGGGACAAGCATTACAGGGATCCTGGAGAGAATTTGATGGATAATTATGTTTAAATAAGGATCCAGATAATTTGATAGTGGTCAGAATAATACATACAAGTTAGTAATTTTAATAAAAAATCAATTTTCAACTCATTCAAGATCAGATCCTCTGAGGATACATTGATAACTGGCTAATAGCTGTCACATTTATGTTCCTCATGATTTTTCCTCAACTTTTGCCAAAAGTTAATAAATGACACTCTCATTGGTTATTTTTAGCAGTGCTATATCCTCTCTCTCAACACTTTCTTTCATATTAATAAAAAAAAATGATGCTGGTTCACTTTAAGATTTACTTCTTTAAATAAATTAATCATTTGAGAGCCCTTTCCAGTACATAGTCGATATTTGCTGTCCCCAAGCACTACTTCTTCCCATTTGTGGTCTGTCCTATATGTATACAAATCCATATAACTTTTCCTGTGATATGATCAATGGTGTTTCTCCTTTTTGAAATTAAGCTTTCTGATGAATTGTAAAGGCCAAAATTCCTGTAATGACTTTTATTCAGTAGATTATCATCCATGTAATGCTTCGATGATTTAAATAATAACAGGTCTATTCATAAAAATTTTCCCAATTAAATGTAAAATCTTGCTATCAATTTAATAAATAAGACCACTCTAATTATACTTCTCTGTGTGTTTTAATAAATAAAATTTCTTATCTTTCTGTTGACATTTTGTGAACAGTTCAAGATAGAATATAGCTAAATGAAGTGTATTTTTTGGTGAGAGTATTTTTTGGTGAGAATGTCATTATTCTCTGTCATGGTGTCCAATTATTGCTTTTCCCTCCATTGGTAGCATGTGAGTGGGAAGATGTAATAAAACGAGTGTCTATTAAGAAAACAAAATATTTGTGACAGAGCTGAAGGCTTATGTTAACTTTCAGAGTTGCTGAGAATCCTGATCCACAAAATTCTTTTCCATCATGACATGATGAGCATGAAAAACTCATTCAACTCAAAGAAAAGAAACACGAATTTAAAAAATGCATAGGGCCTGAATAAGCATTTTTCAAAAGAAGACATGCAGATGGTCAACAGGCACATGAGAAGATGTTCAACAAAATTAATTATTAGTGAATTGCAAATTAAAACCACAGTGAGATACCAACTCATGTCTGTTAGAATGACTATTACCAAAAAAGGCAAGAAATAACAAATATTGTCAAGGAAGTGGAGAAAAGGGAACCCTCACACACTGCTGAGGGGAAAGTGAATTAGTGCAGCCACTATGGCAAACAGTAGGCAAGTACTTCAATAAATTAAGAATAGAATTGTCATATGATCTTATTTCTGAGTATTTATCCAAAAAATAAAAAGTAATTCAAAAAGATATAAGCATCTGTATGTTGTTCAGGACATTATTTACAATAGCAAATTTATAGGGACATCATTGTGGTTTGTAGTGGGACAAGCAGCAGTGGAAAGCAAAGAGCTTGCAGAGTGCCAGTATTGTCTCTGCCAGTTACTCAACTGGGGCCATGATAGTACAAAAGCAGCCAGAGGAATGTGGGAGTCAATAAGCATGTGCCAATAAAACTTCATTCTTTATATTGAAATTTGAATTCCATAAAATTTGTTTGTGTCACAAAATATTATTCTTATATTCATTATTTTTCTTTTTTGTTTGTTTTTATTTTTTGTTTTTGTTTTTTAGGGCCCCACATGTGGCATACGGAAGTTCCCAGGCTAGGGGCCAAAACAGAGCTGTAGCTGCCAGCCTATGCCACAGCCACAGCAACGCTGGATCCAAGCTGTGTTTGCGGCTTAACACCACAGTTCACGAAACACTGGATACCTAACCCACTGAACAAGGCCAGGGACCAAACCCAAATCCTCATGGACACTAATAAGGGAGCTGAGCCACAATGGGAACTCCTCATTATTTTTCAATCATTGAAAATTATAAAACCACTCAGCTCAGAGGTCATACAAAAGGGTGACAGGCTAGATTTGGCTCACAGCTATAGCTTGACAACCCCTGATCTTTACTGATAAGAATGATTGAATGAATGAATGAATGAATGAAAAGGAAAATAACTTCTTTGGACTAGAACACCAAGTAATCAGTATAGACGTAAAGACAGGGAGAATCATCTATTTATATTAGAACTACTGAGTAAAATTTGAGTGAGCAAAAGGATATTTATATGTTTTTAAAGTGCACCTCAACAAATTATTTGTTAGTCACAAAAGGCAAAAAATTTAAATTTCTAATGTAAGCCTTAGCAGATAGCACCTTAAGCAAATTATCAAAGGTATCATCACTGGTATTGAGATATAGTGGCTTGATATACCTCCTATTATGATTTGCGAAAACATGTAACTTCAGTATATTCACATCAAAATGCTCAACTTCAATCTATCATAAAGAGAAATCAGATGAATTCAAAATAAACAATATTCTGGCATATATTATTCAGAAATAATAAGATCAAGTAACACCAAAAAAAAGGAAAACTATTCTGGAGTAGAGACGACTGGAAAGTCACAGCAACAGAGTGTAATGCATAGTCTGGATTTGATCATGTCCCAGAAAATAATGTATAATGGGTATTATTCTTACATGTGAAAAATTTGGAATACAATTTTGTGGGTTATGTAATAGTATTGTAGTAATGTTACATTCCATAATATTTTGGTAATTGTACTGTGTTTATGTAGATAAGATCTTATATTTAGGAAATATGCACACAGGTAATTAGTAAAAAGTGCAATGATTCAATAAGTAGTTGAGAGAGAATGCTAAAGCATTTGGAACAAAAATAAACAATTGTTTATTAAGGGTGAAAGGTACAATGCAATTCCTTGTTTAATTTTTGAAACTTTTAAGTTCAAAGTCATATAAAAATTAAAGTTTCACCCTTATCCAATAGAATAGAGGTTATTTGTAATGCATGTATATCTGAAAGAGTATAATTCATTGTGTGTAAAAGTTCCCATGAACTACAAAAAAATACCAGACACAAAATTATGAATAGACAAGCTTATAAACAGAAGCAAAAGAAATCAAACCAAATCTAAATGTTTTGCTATCAGTCATGGAAATGTGACTTTGAACTACTACATACCCCTCGGAATATGCAGAAAGTAAGTGATAAATTCTAACTGTAGGAGCTGATGTGGAGCAATAGAAACTCTGAGGTATTGCCAGTGGAAATAAAATTGAGTACAATCAGCTCAGAGAGTAATTTGACAAGATCTTGTTTAGCTGAATAAACACATATCTATGGACCAATGGCAGTAAAGTACTTGCTTGCTGTCTGTGTGAGGTGGTTGGGGTAATGGGGAAAGGAAAGCACTTAGGGTGACATAATACCATATTTCTAAAGCTGCCTGGCAGTTATATTTTTAATTATAATATTGCCTATTCCCTCTGAGGTTAATAATAAACCAATAAAAGACAATCTTATGTTCCTGGTTACCATTATTATCCCAGCTTGTTCCCGCTTCCCCAGACTCCTGAGTTCTGTCCCATTGCTACCAACTCAGGGTATAGGTGAGAGACTCAGTTTCTCACATGGGAATGTGAAATTTAATATATGTGATGTAATAACTGGTCAGTAGTCCAGATTATTGATGTTGTTACTAGCCATCTGAGCACACAGTTCCACTGCACTAATTGGCCAGACCGCATGTACCTGACTTGATTAATTCTTTTAAGTGCTTATTTTCCGTGTTCTTCATTGAAAAGTTATCCTTTATTAACATTCATCTTTACGAGTTGCTAAGGTCCATCATTAAAGGAGGCCATGAGTTTCTTATTTGTGAAATGTCCATATTTGGGGGGCTTTCCTCTAAATATGGACATTTTAGACTACATTCTGAACCCGTGGTAACCAAAAATCAAAAACCTACCATAGATACACAGAAATTAAGAAGAAAGGAACACAAGCATACTATTAAAGAAAGTTATCAAACCACAAGGGAAAAACAAAAAAGAAATGAAAAGAGAACTACACAAACAACTGGTAAACAAGTAATGCAATGGGAATAAGGGCATAACTATCAGTAATTAAATGTCAGTGGACTAAATGTTCCAATCAAAAGACATAGAATGGCTGATTGTTTTTAAACAAAACAAAACAAAACAAAAAACAACCCTTCTATATGCTGCCTAAAAGATACAAACTTGAGAGCAAAAGACATGCACAAGCTAAAAAGGGATAGAAAAAGGTATTGCATACAAAAGGAAACAAAAAGAAAGTAGAGTTAACAATACTCAGAACAGATTTCAAAATGTAATTGATAACAAAAGACAAAGAATGGTATTATATGATGATAAAGGGATCAATACAAGAAGACGTCATTACACTCATTGACATAGATGCATTCAATACAGAAGCACCTAAAAATATAAAGCAAATAATGCTAACAAACATAAAGGGAGAAATTGGCAATAATACAGTAAGAGTAGAGGATTTTAACACCCTGCTTACATCAAAGGACACATCATCCATACAGAAAACTAACAAGGCAAAAGATGTTCTAGTCAGCACAACAGACCAGTAGGACTTGATAAATATGTATAAGACATCACATCAAAAACAAAACAAAACTATACACATTTTTTTAAAGTGCACATGGAACATTCTACAGAATAAATTACACATTAGGCCACAAAATAGGTCTCAACAAATTTAAAAGAATAAAAATTATGTCAAGTATTTGTGTGAAACACAACAGTATGATATTAGAAATCAACTACAGAACAAAAATGGAAAAAGAAAAAATGGCATAGATGCTAAAAAACAAGATAATTAAAAAAGCAATTGGTGGGAGTTCCCGTCGTGGCACAGTGGTTAACGAATCCGACTAGGAACCATGAGGTTGCGGGTTCGGTCCCTGCCCTTGCTCAGTGGGTTAACGATCTGGCGTTGCCATGAGCTGTGGTGTAGGTTGCAGACGCGGCTCGGATCCCGCGTTGCTGTGGCTCTGGCGTAGGCCAGTGGCTACAGCTCCGATTCGACCCCTAGCCTGGGAACATCCATATGCCGCGGGAGCGGCCCAAGAAATAGCAACAACAACAACAACAACAACAAACAACAAAAAAGACAAAAAGACAAAAAAAAATAAAAAATAAAAAAGCAATTGGTCAATTGGTCAAGAAATAAAACAGTAAGTCAGGAAATACATTTGGACAAATATAAATGGAAACAATACTCAAAGATCTATGAGATGCAGCAAAAGCAGCTCTAAGAAGGAGATGTATAGCAAAACAGGGCTTCCTTAAGAAATAAGAAAAAATCTCAAATAAACACTATGCTTCCATTCCAAATACATACTTCTGCACACCAGAGACAGTGAAGTAGAAAATGATTCTTCATAGTCTTTATGAAAACATTTCCCAAATCTGTGGGAAATGTGCAAAATTTTCTGAGATAAACTAAATAGGCTTTGGGTTTTTTTTTTTTTTTTGGTTTTTTTTTTAATGCAGTTACAAGTTGAAAACCAGGTATAAACAGTATTAGGTAAAGTGACTGAGAAATTTATAAGAGATACTGTAGACAAGTGAAAACCTCAAAATCTTCACCAACATTTATGGATACCTAATTGCTTGAACAAATTGTTAATCTAGAAAAAGACTTAAAGCAGAAAAGCTTGAGTTGAGTAAAGTCTATCTTTCTCAAAAGAGAAAGTTAAAAAGATTCTCTGCTTATTATGTGATTAAGAAAAAATTTTTAAAGCTGAAGAAAACACTAGGTCAAAAATACATTAAAAATGGGCTACTTAGTGAAAGGTAAGAGAAAAGTGATACCTGGTTATGGTATATTAATGTCTGAAAAGAGAAATTGTCAAGATATTTTGCATAGTTAGTTTATTCTGTGATCTCTATGTCTGAATTTTCAGTAAATTATACTGTTTGTGAATACTTTTGCTATGAGCACATTCTTATAGGGGAAGTTCAAAATGGAAAATTAGGAAGGGAATCACATTTGCATTTTGAGATGTTAACTCTGGTTGAGACAGAGAGTAAATGGGGATAGGCTAAGATTTTGCAGGTAGGTGGACCAGTTAGGAAAGTTGCTCTAGAAACTAAGAAAAAGATGATGGTGACCTGAATTAGGGAAGGGGCAATATAGATTGAGATAACCTTGCATCTTCCACAATAGTGTTACAAACAGAATTCACATGACTTGTTAAGTGATGGATGAAATGAAGATGCAAGGCTGAAGAGGTGATATGTATTAAACCAGGTTTCTGATTTAGGTCACTTGAGATAGAGTGCATTTTGTGGGAAAATAAGCAGCTTTTGTTGGGTGGTGATAACTTTTGTTTTGAATATGATTTATCTGAAATTCAAATATTAGATATATAACTAGATATATACAATACAGTTGCAATATATATGTGTCTGGGATGGTGACATATATTTTAGATTCACCAATTTATTCTCTTCCCATTCCAATTTGGTTTTCTGTAGCTTCATACTATACTTTGTGTCCTGAAATTTCATAGCCCTTTTAAACACTCATTTTTACTTGATGCCTCAAGCCTTAAAGAGTAAAATGATCTTAAAGTGCATTTTGACACACCCTCTTGGCTATATCATCACACATGCCTCATTTTCTTTTTAAATCTCTGACTTTCTATCTCATCTCTCTTTCCTTAGTGGGATCATTCCTTTTTATCCAGAGATTCTAGTTCCCCTTTCTTCTCCCTCCTTCCCTTCATCTCCCTCCCTATTTTGCTTCCTCTCCTCTGGCCCCTCCCTTCTTACTCTCAATTTCAGGCATACTAAATGCACTTGTGAACCCAGTATTTTCAAGATAATTTTACTCAATTTGGTTGATAGATGGTAATGATATCCTTTTCAAGATGAAAAGCGGTACTTAAAATTAACATCATTGACATATTATATATATTTAACTATATCCTGAAAAATATACAAAGGAAAGAATACACAATTTTTCTCATGCTTAATAAAAAAGATTTAATTACAGAATAGGAAAAAGTTCAACAGATCATGAAAGGACATGTTATATTCTTCCAATATTTGGAAATCTAGACAAAATGGGGATAATTTACTTTGAACATACTACTATAAAACTAGTTTAGATATGCTGATGTGAAAAATGAAAATGTTACAGCACTAATAAATCTAGCAAGCACAGATATATTTATAATGGACTTGAATCAAATCTTCAAGAAATTCTTTCTATTTACATTTTTAAACTTGATAATTTAGCAAAACTTTTAAAAACTTTGAAAGATATCTTTAAGACTAGAATTACTGATACTAAAATCAAATAGTAATCATTAAAAATAAAGTCTCATTTTTAAATAATTACAAAAATTCCTGAGTGAAAATTAACAAAATTTGTCCAGCCGTATGTTAAACAAACTCTATACTAGAAGCAAGTAGGATTTATTCCACAAATAGAACATTTGTAAATTGTTAGTGTATTTCATTTCACACTAGATTAAAGGGAAGCAGGTTGCCAGGGGGACATGGAAGGTACAGAATTACAGAAAAGGCAATTAATGTGAGTAGACGTTTTCTGAATAGCATAAAGAGATTTAAATAAATTATAATTGTTACCTGGATAAAGTAGGGATGCAAGAAGAATTAGGCAGAGAAAATAAAAAAGCCAGGCTCTAAGGAATAACAATAGGTGCCTCTTTTCCTGTAAAAAATAGTACTCATACTGGAAGCAAGAGAGAGAATTCTACTTAGAAGTCAGGATTTTGTCTAAAATCAGTCCAGTTTAGGAGAGCTTAAGCCCATTATGGTTGTTCAAAACTTCCTCTCACTGAAGTTCCAGTTTCAGAGATGGTGGCATAATCCCTTCAGCACATCTTTTAAACAAATATAATCTCTGGACAAATAAAATAAAAACCCACAGCTAGCTAAAACACCAAAGAGTAAAATCAAGGCTGACATTTTGTGGAGAGGAGATAACACTTGAAGAAGTGGCCACAGTGGGGGGGGGGGGGATGTGTGTGTGTGTGTGTGTGTGTGTGTGTGAGTTTTCCTGTTTTTTCTTTCTTTTTGATTTTTGCCCCTTTGTTCCTGAAGCTGCCACATTATCAACTAAAAGCACATAGATTCCGTAACCACTAGATGGCACTTGTGAGCCCAGCATTTTCAAGACAGTTTGCTCAAGTTGGTTGATAGGTGGCAATGCTGTCCTTTTCATAAAAGAGGTATTTAAATTTAATATCATTGGCATATTCACTAAAACAGGCAGTCTCAGAAATACACCCTGTGCTTAGCAAAGAGACTTTATCATGAACAAAAATGTTTCTTATGAAATAGTAATAATGCATTTGTAACGTGGTAATTCAGGATAAAATTCACATAAATTTCATTTCTCCCATTCGCAACACTATCAGATAAGTATGGGCTTATTTTTTATCATAAAAAAATATGAACAACAAAAAGAAAAGAAGCTTAACTCACTTGCTGTAACACAAAACTGCTGTCTTGAAATAGTATTCTTGAAGTAGAACTGTTAAATCTGCCTGATGTCACAAGGATTAGTCATTAACTAATGTGCTTGTTCCTTGGAAGCTTCTTTCTAGTACTGAGTCAAATTTAAGACAGGGCTTTAATTACATTATTTCATTTATTCTCCTACAAGTTAATACATGGATTGCACAAAATGACTTATCAGTATGTTATTTTTTTAAAAGATTATTTTCTGTTTTCTGTAACCAAATCTTCTTATTCTAAATTCCTCCACCATTGTATCCAATTGTCGTTTTTCCCTCCATTGGCAGCATATATGTGGGAAGATGTAATAGAATGAGTGTCCATTAAGAAAACAATATTTTTGATGGAACTGAGGGCTTATGTTAACTTTCAGAGGTTTGTGTGTGTGTGTGTTTTGTCTTTTTTAGGGCTATACTCACTGCATATGGAAGTTCCCAGGCTAGGGGTTGAATCTGCCAGACCACAGCCACAGCAATGCAGGATGCTTAACCCAGTGAGTGAGGCTAAGGATCAAACCCACGTCCTCATGGATACTTCTGGGTTTTGTTCTACAATGGGAACTCCCAGAGTTATTGAGAATCCTGAACTGAGACATAAAAATTCCTTCCATCATTCTACTCAACCTGTTCTGATGATAAAAGATGATGAAGAAAAAAAATTTACCTCCAAATTTAGGGCTTTATATAAAGACCATATAAGAAGTAAAAATGTTTGTTATATTCTTGATGGTATAACAGATGGATTTTCTCCAGGTTCTTAACAACTTTACTTAACAGCTTTATATATCCTAAAACTCATCCATTTTAAGTGCATGAATCAATGGTATTTAGTAATTTACAGCATTGTTCAACCATCAAAATTAAGTTTTAGAATGACTCCTATCAATTCCCCCAAATCTCAGATGTCCTGTGGTAGTTCATTTCCATTCCCATGCTCCATACCTAGGCATGTACTAGCTACCTTCTGCTTCAATTGATTTGCCTTTTCTGAACATGGAATTTCATTTATTATGTATCATGTACTCATACTGCATTCATTGTTCTTTGTGAATAATATGCCATTGTATGGATTTGCCACATTTTGTCTATTCACCAGCTGATAAACTATTGAATTGTTTCTATTTCTGGCTCTTGTAAGCAATGTTGCTGTGAACATTCTAGGACCAGGACCTATGTTTTCATTTCTTTGCGTAGATACCTAGGAGTGAAAATGCAAACCTGCTTTTCCACCATAGGTGACAATTCCCATTTTACCACTCTTTACTAATGCGTGTTATTGCCTGTCCTTTTTATTGCTTCCATTATTGGAAATATGATGGGGTATATCTTTGTGCTGGAGATGGTTCAATAATATTAAAGAGGGTTTTTAATTCAAAATACTAAGTAATAGTGCTTTGCAGAGCCATATTGGCACCAGAGGCAGAAAGGAAAATCAGTAAGTATTTTAAATTGGAATATTTTATCTATCATTGTTTTTACATTTTTAATTTTTTAAATATGGCATTAAAATATTATTTAGCTTGATTGCTGGGTTTATGGTGCTTTCTTAATTCTGCTAAGTGCCTCATTCACCTCCAGTTGTCCTTGGTAGCTCAAAAAGGCTCTCGGTTTCCTTAGCTTCAGGCCAAAGAAAGTTAGGTAGAAAGGCCAGAAGGTGGAACCTAGTGGAGCTTTCAGGTAAAGGGGGAATCTTTGCATAAGTGATTGTGCTCAGTAGACAAACAAAAAGAATCCATATTGTTCATATTGTTGACAGCCTCAAGCTGAGAGTTAAGGTAAACAATTACTGATGTGAAAATTACTGGAATGTGGGGATACGTCACATGCCCAAGTTGGGTTATGGCTTTGACCATACCATAGTAAACATATTTAAGGTGATGTGATGATTAAAGGAAAATGAATTATACTCCAAATTTGGTGGTATCTTTAATAGATTAACTCTTGGGGAAAACCAGAATGTTTTCCACTTATTCTTGTTGCATAAATTGGTTTTTTTATTATTTCTTGACACGAATTTAATATTTTGTTTTTATAGTATCAGATGGAGTCTTATCTATCTAAAGGCCCTTAAGACATTTGGATCTGCTACTAAATGTGTTTGTTTTAAAAGGTAAATATTGATGCTCAGGTCTTTAGAGGAGAGCAGTAGGACATTCTCAAAGGTGTGCATTTATGTCTTGTAATTTTCTTTGTTTTTACCAATTAGATTCATGGGATCTTATTTGCAATAGGAAGTGTCTCTTTACATATGTATTTTTTATGTAGGGAAGTGGGAATTTCTCTCTGACTTTGATGTTCATTTCATATGAATCAGCACACTTGGAGCCAGCCCCAGGGAGCTTGAGCCCAAGGGGGGAAAATGTAAAGATTTAATATTTAATACTGATTTAGTTCACAAAATCAAATACATTGCTCAGTATGAAAATATATAAGGTGGTTCTGGTTTTTAAAAACAGTGAGAATTGGGTTAACAGGCTCTTCTATTAGCTGTGGGAGCTTGAAAAAAGTTCACATGACTTCTGATCTTCAACTTTCTCATCTATTAGAGGTACTACCTGTATATGGGAATTTTATTTTAAAAAGATAATTAGTAGGTTCAAAGTTGGACAGTTAACAGTGAACTTCTTCATGGGGCTCTGTCTATAAATCTTTCCCATCTTTTCTCACTGTACCTTTTCCACCTGCTCTACGCAATCAACTTGTAGTGAAGACATCTACTGCTATGGACTGGATGTTTGTGCCCCCCAATAGTTTCTATGCTGAATTATAACCCCCATGGTGATAATGGTGGGAGTGAGAGCTTTTGGGAAATGATGAATGGGATTAGAGTCCTTCCCAAAGAAGACCTTGGAATCTCCCTCACCCTCCGTCATGTGAGACACAGAGAAAAGACAGCCAAGGAGATAGATTCTCACCAGACAAGAATCTGCTAGCAACAGAACTAGTAAAGTTAGTTTTAGAAACTCTTTATAGATTCTTGATTGAACTTTAAAAAATAAACTGTATAAAATATTTTCATGGAAAGAGACATGGATAATACACACACACACCAGATAATTCCTCTGATAAACACAAGGAAGCCATGCATTAATATCACATCAAGTGTAGGGTGGCGCCTTGAATTCTATATTTTCACATGCTGATGACCAGGATAATTCTATATACTTACAGTTCAAAAAACTGCTATCACAGTATATGTGTCCATGTGTATTCTATTTGGAATAAAACTTTGTCCCACTAATGGAAGGTCATTTGGAGAAGGTAATTTCTCAGATGTTTTGTGTAAAAAACTGTGAGAAATATGTTTTTCTTATAGAGAAGAGCTTCTACAAATATATTGTGAAATAATTAAGCCTAGTTATGCAACTGGAATATAATGCAATATTTTTCTAATTTCCATATCAGAAATCTTGGTTTTTCCTCAGATGAACATAGGTTCATCAGTTTATCCTCTTCTTGGAATATATGATAGTTTAATATAATGACACACAAAGGTGCTTTCTTTGTAAACAAGACAACTGGAGCAACACTCAGGGACCATGTTCAGAGGAATGACTTTATGTGACAAAGTGTCATGTTTAGGGATTCATTAGGTAAAACAGTTGTGCTATTTAGCGTCATGCCTTTGGACTAGCTAATTTACTTATAGATTATGAATTTCATTCTCTCACTTAAATCCCATGATTTCTGGCACATGTATTTGAGGGTAGAAAATACCAAGAATGAAATTCCAACCACCAAAGTGTATGTTGGCATTTATGGCTATAGCTGAATGATAGACAAGCTGATCTCTTCAGAATTGGAGGGTGGCCACCATAACTGGTCAGTTATAACAGCTAAGTGGGTAACTATAGTAATAAAATATAAATCATCATTAAAAACTGGGTTATAACTCTCTTTCCTAAATAGGGAGGAATTTAGTTCATGGAAGGCCTTTGCTCCTATGATAAAAACCAGTAAAAAAAACAGATAAAATACAAAAATTATACTCTTAAAAACCTTAGATCTCCAGACACTATAAGGACTAGATGAACAAAAATTCTAGAGAGAGAAGTGTATTTGTATAGGTGAAGCGTGACTGACTTTCTTTTCAGGATGCATGTGCCACTTCTGGGCTTGGGCCAGTATTTGACACCCAAGGACAGGAGACCATAAAGAACTTAAATCAGCACCTGAGAAGAATTCAATATTCCCAGTTTTATTGAGCTCTCAATGGAATAAGGATAAACCAAAGGTAAACTTGAATCATATTAAAATAGTCTCCAAACAACTCAATCCTTAAAAATGAACTAAAAGCCAAGAGAAGAGTCTTAAAGTGTTTTCAGTTCTATAGTCAGAGCAAGTTTTGCATCATAGAGCTATGACTTAGCAAATATTTGCTGTTCAGAAATTTATCTTCTCCAGGCCTCTTGTTTTCTCTTTTATGAAGTGGCACCTACCTCCTTTGGTTTTTGTTAATAATAAAGCGGATAATTCATATGATAATTTAACACCATCATGATATGCAGAAAGTGCCTGTATTTATTTTTTTAAAGTACAAAATTAATGTTCCATTACTAACTGAAACCCTTGATGGAGAAGGACAAAAGAAGGAGAAAAGGAAGGTTTCTCTTGAGACATATAACTCTTCTAATTGACACTAGGGAAGTTAAGAGCCCTTCGATAGAAGGAGATTGGAAAGGCTGGAGTCGTGCAAGATGAACAAGGTTTAGAGATTTGTACCATACAGTGCCTGCAGTTTAAAATACTATTTTGTATACTGAAAACTTTGCTATGTGAGTCAGTTTTGTGGTATATGCCCTTACCACAATTTTAAAAAGCTACCTAATTGAAACAGGAAATAACACTAATTTTTTAAAGAAAAAGAAAAGAAAGCCTGGAGGTGGTGAACGAGCAAGGGGCACAAGGAATGAGAAGTCCTTCCCAGCGCAAGAATCAGAGTCCTTTATATCCTTGTTTAAAGCAGCACCTCGTGAATGTCATGTGCATTTCTTAGGAAGAAGGAACAAAGTGATGAACAAATTGAAATGAAAGTAAAAGTGAGGCAGGCAGAGGCTCTGCTCATCAGGGAACAAAAGAGAGATACCAGTGGGTGCAGAATCTGATGTTAGGAGGTGGTAACATCTTCTCCACTTTTGGCCTCAGACAAATGGCATTGACTCCCACTCAGCCACACTTGATGTTATGGATGAGCCTCCCAAAATTTGTGAGCAGTTTGAAATTGCAGGTGTAAAAACTAACCTACGCTCCATAGCTACAAATAACATCTAGATGTGCTTAGAAATAAAATTAACAAGAATTAAGCAATGTTTTTATAGGAACTATGTTCTTCACCAAATGACTTGAAATAAAAACATAAAAAATGGTAAATATACACCATTTCTGGAGGAGAAGCCTCAGCTTGTAACGGTTCAGTTTTTTGAATGTTTCTTAAGAGTAAAGCAACATTGTCATATCTCTAAAGGAAAGAATCCAAATACAACTGAATCACTTTGCTGTATACCTCAAACTAACACAACATTGTAAATCAACTATATTAAAAAAAAAAGTAAAACAATGTGAAAAAATTCTGGTACAGGTCTCTGTGAACATTTATAAATTTATTTGAAATTAAAATGTCAATTTTTGTAAAAGTTTATCAGCAGGTAATATGCCATTACATATGTATCAGCTCCTGTACATACAATTATTTTGAATATGATATATTCTATTTTAGAAAGTAAATTCTATTTTATTATTATTATTTTGTCTTTTGTCCTTTTTAGGGCCATACCCATAGCATATGGAGGTTCCCAGGCTAGGGGTCCAATCGGAGCTGTAGCTGCCAGCCTATGCCACAGCCACAGCAATGCCAGATCTGAGCCACTTCTGCAACCTACACCACAGCTCATGGCAACACTGGATCCTTAACCCACTGAGCGAGGCCAGGGATCAAACCCACAACCTCATGGTTCCTAGTCAGATTCGTTTCCACTGCGCCATGACGGGAACTCCAGGAATTCTATTTTAGTAAGAGTAAGTCATTAAATGATGTTAGTTCAGTTTGCTATATATTTGAAAAATAGATAGGTTCTTTACAACAGAAGAATGATATCTAGATTAAATAAAGGTATGAATTACATGAAAATATTTGAGGTAGAGATGCTCAAGTTAAACCCAAAGCTGCTTTTTTTTTTAAATTGACATGGCTTCTAATACGATATAACTGATTGACCACATGTTGTGTCCTTCTCTTTTCTTCAAGAACTTAGGAATTAATTAGTGTAAAATTTTAAAATAATCCATAATTGCCAAAACAATAAATGAAATCTTCTTCTGGCCAGAAACTGAGAAATCCCTGGAATGGAAGATGGGCCACAAATGCAGATGATGTAAAGACTATTATATTAATATTTATTAAGCACTGAGGTTTTTCAACAATGATTCAATGACAGTCACAGATAGAAGTATATAAGTACATACCCTTCTGAAAAGGTTTTCTTAGAATTGTTTTGCTAAGCTTAGAATTTTATTCTTCATTTATTTCCCAGATGAACTTCAAGGAGAAATCTTTCATCTTAATTTGGAAAATCTTGTCAAACCTTTCATTTTGATCCATAGGTGATTTTTCCAGTCTCCAGTGGTCCCTCGGAGCCACAGAAAAGAAATTGTGTTAATGAAGTTTTGAGGGTGGAGTAACACAACAATATAATGTTGAGAAAACCATAATTTTTTCCTCTTTTTTTCTCCTTACTAAGTTCCCAGTTATGCTTCCACATAGCCATGACTCACCCACTTTATAGCAGCAAAGAAAGTTATCATTGAAATTTACTATAACTGGATATTAATGCACCTTCAACCACTTGGGAAAAAAGGAAAATTACTGCAAACTGATCACTGTTTTGTTCTGGGCTAACAGTGCTTACCAGATTTTATAGACGTACCTTAAAAATTCCATAAGATCATTGAGCTAACATTTAGTGATGAGGACATGGATGCTAACAGAGATTTTTTTATAAGTAGCCCAAGGTTATACATTTATAGTGGAAGAGATAAAATAACTCCATCTTTACTCCTATTTAGGTGTGAGACAAAACTTAAAGAGATATTGATGCAGCTGACAGAAGGAGTGACAATAAAAAATTGCCAGACATTTACATCTACTTTTCTTCTCTTATTTTTTACATAATGAATATGTACTGGTAATAAAATAATAAAATATCAGAGTATGACCGTACAATGACAAATGAAATGCTGTTTATTAATAATGACATCACTATGACTTTTTTATGGCCACACCCATGGCATATGGAAGTTTCCGGGCCCAGAATTGAATTCGAGTGCCCTACACTCCAGCTGAGGCAATGCTGGATCCTTTAACCCACTGTGCCTGGCTGGAGATTGCACCTGTGCCTCCACTGCAACCTGAGCGGCTGCAGTAGGATTCTTAACCCATTGCATCACAGCAGGGGCTCCCTGTTTATTTTTTGTTGTGGCAATATTGGTTTATAACATTATATAAGTTTCAAATGAGAAACATTGTATTTCTTTTTCTGAAGAATTTAGAGCATGCTCAGGACCAAAAAATTAGTTTCCATCTATCTCCATACAGTTTATCCCCTTTACACATTTTGTGCTTTGTCAGCCCTTCACTCTGGTAACCACTATGCTGTCCTCTGTACTTAATGCTTTTATATTTGTTTTGTTTTGTTTTTTAGGGCCGCCAGAACTGCAGCTGCTGGCCTATGCCACAGACACAGCAACGCAGGATCCCAGCCATGTCTGCAACCTACACCAATTCATGGTAATGCTGGATCCTTAACCCACTGAGCAGTGCCAGGGATCGAACCCGTGTCCTCATGGATACTAGTCGGATTCATTTCCACTGAGCCATGACAGGAACTCCCTGTTTTGTTATGTTTGGTTTATTCATTTATTTTTGATTTTTTTATTTGTTCGTTTGTTTTTTAAATTCAACATGTGTGAAATAGTATAGTGTTTATCTTTCTTTGCCTAACTTATTTCACATATCATAATATTCTCAAGGATATTATAAATGGCAAGATTTCGTCTTTTTATGGTTTAGAAATATTCCATTTCTTATATATTTATAAAACATCTTCATTCATCAGTTGTTGAATAGCACTGTTTTCTTCCACATTTTGACTATTGTAAATGATGTCACAATGAACATAAACAACCCATATATATCTCAATAACAAAAAAACAAGCAACCTAATTAGAAAATGGGCAGAGGAACAAATAAACATTTTTCAGAAGACGTACAGATGGCAAACATGAAAAGATATACAACAATACAACAAAACTAATTATAGGAAAATATAAATGAAAACCACCATGAGATATCAACTCACATCTGTTAGAATGGCTATGACCAAAAAAAAAAATGTACTGGCAAGAATGTGGGGGAAGTGGAACCCACATACACTCTCTGGGCGGGGGGGAGGGATGTAAATTTGTATAGTTACTATGTATAACAGTGTAAAAAATTGCTCAAAATTTAAAAATAGAACTACCAAATTATTTATCTATTCTACTTCTGGGTATTTATCCAAAGAATAAAAACAAATTCAAAAAATATATGTATCCCTATGTTGTCCAGGGCATTATTTCCAATAGCAAATTAAAGAGATATCATTGTGATTTGTAGTGGGACAAGCAACAGTGGGAAGCAAAGAGAATGCAGAGCAATACTGTGTCTGCCACATTTGCTCAACCATAGTGCAAAAACAGCCATAGACATGAACTTGAATAAGCATGTGTGCCAATCATTCATTTACATGTCCATTTAAATTCCATATTATTTGCATGCATCACCAAGTATTTTTCTTCTCTATATTGTTATTCAATCACTGAAAACTGTAAAGCCACTCAGCTCACGGGCCATATGAAAAGAGGTGATGAGCTGGATTTGGCCCACAGGTCTTCTTTAACATCCTTGAGCTTTACTGATCTGAATGAATAAAGGAATTAATGAATGAGAAGGGAAATAACTTTTATGAACAAAACCACTAAGTAATAGTATATGAAAGTAACAATGGAAAAGCAAGTATATGTTAAAGGCAACTAATATAAATTTAAATGAGAACAGGGTAGGGAGGAAACTAACAGTGTCTTCACCATTTGAATTTATACTTTGAAGGAAATGAAGTGGATCTCATTGGAAAGAATATGTGTCCATCAACATATGAATGGATATAGAAAATGTGTTATATACACATATGTATATACATATGATTCAATATATATGTACATATATGTGTGTGTGTGTGTGTGTATATATATATATTTCAATCTTTTGAAATAAAGAAGCCCTGCCATTTTCAAAAACATGAATGAATCTGGAGGAAAAAAAAGTCTAATTCATAGAAGTAGAGAAGTAGCAGAATGATAGTTTTCAGAGCTGAGGGATGGAAGAAATGGGGAGTTGTTTACCCAAGGTACAAACTTTCAATTATATGGTAAATGAGTTCTGAAGCTGTAATACACAGCATAGTTACTATAGCTAATAGTATCGTATTGTATACTTGAAGTTTGCAAAGCATTTAAATCTTAAGTGTTCTAACCTAAAAAAAAAAAAGGTAATAATGTGCACTGATGCATGCATTTATTAACTAGACTCTGGGAATATTTCACAAATGCATATTTAATTGATATCAACACAATGTAAAATTTAAACATATATAATTTTATTTCCTTTTATATCTCAATAAAGCTAGGGAACAAAAAATTTATACCATCAGACACACTGCCAGACTGGACTGAATGGAATAAAAAGAGCTGTGATGAAGGAGGAAGTGCAGAGAGATGCACCAGGGCTGGCTTTGAAGATGCAGGAGGGGAGCCATGAGACCAAAAAAAGCAAGTGCCTGTAGAAGCTAGAGAAAGTAAGGACACAAATCCTCTCCTAGAGTCTCCACAAGTGAAAACTGGTTATAACCCAGCAAGACAAAATTTGGACCTCTGATCTACAAAATTGGAAGATAATGGGAGTGTGCTGTGGTGAGCCACCAAGTATTAGTTATTTTGTACAATAGTACTAGAAAACTAATGCAAAACTGTAACACAGAACTTTACCATCAAAAGGCCAGAAACCAGTGCCTGCAAATTCTATTGAGTGGAAGGCAAGAGTCTTCTCTTTATTACTATTATTATTGTTATTATTATTACTAAAGTATGGTTGATTTACAATGTTTTGTCAAGTTCTGCTGTGACCCAATAATACACATGGCAAGAGCCTTCGTAAGAAAACCTTTTGCTTTATGTCTCACTCTTTTATGACCTGACATAGAAAGAAAAAAATAAAAAGCATCAGTTGATTAATTTAGAATCTGGCAAGAAAAAGGAAGAAGAATTTCCCTAAAATATTCCATGAAATTTTCACTGCAGAATGAGGTTATAAATAATTTAAGCATTCCAACAGTCTACTCTGTAGAGTAGAGAGGTTTGGTTTTCTCTTTAGGAGATCATGGAGAACTGAAACAGTGGAATTTTCTGTTTTCTATGTTGAATAGATAATTTTGATTTTTCTCTACTTTCCTCTTTCTTTTTCAATAGGTGTTTATCTTCAGGGAATTAAAAATATAGAGGTACTTTCAGAAGCGATTAAAATATGATGTGGATTTCCCCAAACTTTGTTAAATAATAATCATTTTTTAGGGAAATCCTTAATTAAAATTAGAGCCTTAGCTAGTTGCCAATCACAGGATTAGCACTTGTGACTAGAAAAGCCCCCCAAGTCAAAAATATTCTTCCATCCTTTAAGAAAAGTTATGTGCAGCTTGAGCTAGTACATATGAAGTTTGCAGGTGGATCAATAAAATATGCAAATTCTAAGATTTTGGCAGCTCTTTTTTGGTTTTTTAGTCATGGCTTTCAAGGATGGCCATAAAGATGAAAATAATTATTCTCCAAGTGCCCTCCTGTGCTTACTTAAATTGAATGTTAAATATTTACATAGCAAAAGAAAGAAACTCAGAGTTTTTAAAATATTTACAAATCAAAGGAAGAGAAACATTACAGCAAGAGTAAATATTGCAGTGTGTATTTAATAAAACCATAAGAGCAAAAAGGACTGCTCTAAAAGACAAGTTCAACTTAGAAACCTGGAACAAGGGGAATGGCAAGATTTTGAACACTATCAATTCTTCCCAGATGCTGAGGAAAGGTGATACAGCCAGAAAGGGGGAGGGCTTTGAAGTCCTCCCAGCCCAAGTTCTGTCCCTTCACTATACACTGGATCTGGACTCAGGATAGATAGATTTAATACTCAAGACTGATTGCTTCTATTTTTCAGGGGTAATAGTTCTCCTGCTACTGGCATATTTACATTTTCTGTCACTAGGTCACAAATAATGTAGGAGCTATTTTTTTCAGCATATGAATGATAATTCATTTACATTTCTTTTACACAATGCATTTTTTTATTGGAATATCTTAGACCAGGACTAGTGTAGATGCCCTGAGGGGATGGAGAAGGAGCCTTGTCTCAATGTGTAGGATTGAAATAGTTCTTAAAGCATATTACCAGGTCAAGAGTTAAGACAAGGCATGAGCCTTATTTACACAAACTCTTGGCATGTAACTAATAGTTTGGCCAATGGATGTGACTGTGGATCAAAAATTAAGTACAATTTATATTATCCAAAACCTATAGCTTCAATTGGCTATTTCTTTTGACAAGTTATAGAATTCCATTTTGCCTTGTGTATGGCCCAAAACAATAGGCAAGAATTTATATTGGAACCTTTTAGATGATGCTATGGCAAGTCTGGTGTTCTCAGAAAAGATTGGCAGCAGAGACAAGAGTGCGTAGCTACATAAAAAAATTGTCCAGTCAAGGCAGAGCAGCCACCTTGGCATAAGCACTAACTGAAGAAATTTGCAATGCAAATTTCAAAATATTCCAAGTCACATGGTGTTCACTGACAAAAATAAGCAGCTTCTACTTCCTCTCATACTGCTGCATATGAAATGCTGGAATATGGGATTATCATGCAAAATTATCATGATGGTAGTAGTTGGTAATTTTTCTTTCAGTTTATAGTGTTGACTTGCTAATAAAATTAGGCGCTCCAAAAGCCCAGAAAAAGAGGACAGAACTTTTAAATGCCAGAGAATGGAGCTCGCAAAATCCTCTCCAATAAAGAAATGCTAACACTAGTTGTAATTACAAAAAAGCAACCATTTCAGATATGTGGAAATTGACAAATGGCAAACGACAAGTTGAGAAGTGTTTCTTTAAGAAAAGCTATGATATCTCCATAACAAAGTGTAGTTCAGTGGTATTTTATTATGGTGCTAAGCCCATCGTTCACCCTCCCTGCCAACTTTGTGGCCTGGAAGTTCTATTGAGCCTACAGGCTCCAGGGACATGACCTGATTTGGAATAGAGCTCAGAGAAGCCCCAGGTCCAGGGGCATTTTTGAAAATAAGCATAACCTCAGTGGCAAACCTGCAAGGAAGGCCACTGTTGCAGATGTGATACTGGCTGGTACAAACAACAGAACAACCAGAAATTTTAACGAGGTCCACAACCATACCACCCTGAATGTGTCCAGTCTTGTCTGATCTTGGAAGCTAAGCAGGATCTGACCTGGTTAATACTTGGATGGGAGAAATTTTAACAAAGAAATCCAGAGGATGAATATACCATAGTGGACTTTGATAATCAACCATCCATTCCAGAAGATATTGAAGTGCTGGTAGGATAGGGAACAGGAGACAGGTGAATCAGAACAGGCCATTAATCATCACCAAAAACAGGATGTCTGCAGTTAAACAATAAGAACACGTGCAGGCGCAAAGTCAAGGGACCTTCAAAGAGACTTCCCAATGACCCATCCCCCATGCAGATGAATTATCTTGCCCAAGACCAAATGGAAGATCCAGTATGCCCCATGCAGATGAGGCATAAACTTGAGGCCAATCAACACCCAGCCCTAGAGCACACGCAGTAGGCCTGGGCAGGAAAAATCAGATTTCCACTCCAGTCCCCAGTATGGGGATATAAAGGGAAACCCAATTGTAAGGTGGGGCCAGTCCCTACTCACAGGGTGGCCTGCTCTCCCTCTGAGTGTGTACTTTTGCTTCAATAAACTTGCTTATGCTTTATGACCTGTTTGATACATCTGCAGCTTCAATTCTTTGCTACGTGTGGACAAAAACTGGGAAGACAAAGCAGCTATAACAGAAATCTGCACAGATGCACAAGGGTGCATGCACACACCAGAGAGACTGAATTGCTCTTCACTTATCATCTTTTCCAGAGCTAAAGATGATGTCTTCTGCTAGAAGAAGGTAAAAATCATGGAATATTTGTTAACTGCCTGAACTTTGAATGTACACACCAATCTGCACCTATATACCTCAGGAAAAAGGTAAAAACCTGACTACATCAAAGTGTTCCCACACAACTTAGGACAATTACTAGCTGATTATTAAATCATGCTGACCCAGGCTTGACCTCTAAGAAACCAGGATTTTTAAAAAATGGGAACAAAACACACAAACATGAAAGCAGAGACATCAGTGATCATTTCAGGAAAGACTGCAGAATTAGTCAAGAATAAGTCAAGACTAGTCACCAAACAAAAAAAGCAATGATAACAACAAAGAAAGCAAAACAACAGCAACAATAAAAACAAAACAAAGAAAAAGGACAGGGTACAAGTAGAGGAAACAGAATCAAGATTTAACAAATAAAGAAACTGGATTAGTAGTAAGACATTGTTTTCCTCAAAGAAAAGCCAATATACTTGGCTTCATTGTTGTATTCTATTAAACATTAATTAGACTTTTAGCAAAGAACCTCCGCACTGTTTTCAGGAAACAGAGAATATGGAACATTATTCAACTCCTTCTATGGAAGCGGTATTACCCTCATACCAAAGCCAAAGATGTTACAAGAAAAAAAAACCCTGCAAATTAATACCCTTAGTGATTAAGTATTCAAAATCCTCAACCAATTATTAATAAAATAAATCCATAACATATTAAAAAGGATTATAAATTAAAACCCAGTGGAATTTATCCGAGGAATGCAGTGTTGTTTTAAGGTCTAAAAATCAATATATCATACTATGGAAAAAGGACAATACTTGTACTTGGCAACTTTGCCAAATTCATTTATTAATTGTAGTAATTGTATTATTAATCCCTTTGAATTTTCCGTATACACTATCATGTCATTTGCAATTGACATGATTTTGTTTCTTCCTTTCCAATCTATATACCCTTTCTTGCTTTATTGTCCTAGCTAGACTTTTCCAGTACCAAGCAGAATAAGAGTGTTGAAAATGGACCTAAATCTCTAATTACTATCACTGTTTTGCTGACATATGTTATGTCATTCATTAACGGCTATTGGGTACTAGGCTACCTTCCTGACTCCTTTAGTTTTGTTCCAGAACCCGCCCTTAGAGCTGTGGTTTAGAGTAGCCATTGAGTTGTAAGGTACTATGTTAGTTTCCTAGGGCTGCTATAACGAAGTACTGATGTGCAGATGGCTTAAAGCAAGAGTACTTTACTGCCACGACATCTGGATATAGAAGTCCAACATCAAAATGTCAGTAAAGACCCACTCCCTGTAAAACCTGTAGGAAAGAATCCTTCCTTGCCTCTGTTAAATTCTGGTGTTTCCCAGACATTTTTTTTTTTTTTTGCACCCTTTGGTTTACAGATGGATCACATCAAACTCAGTCTCTGTTGTCACATGACTGTCTTTATCCTAGGCTCCTTCCTCTTCTTATGAGTACACCAGTTTTATTGGATTAAGTGCTATTCCTACTCAAGTATCTGAAAATGACTAATTATATCTACAATGACCGTATTTCCAAATAATGTCACATTTTGAGATAAGGGAGGTTAGGACTTCTGCCCGTCCATTTGAGAAAGTCAGCTATAACAAGTTTAATCAATTTCCCCCCATCTATCTTATCCATTCTATGATGCTGCAGGGTTTTATGTGCTGTGGCTATTTTGCCTATACTATAATGTAACTGTTCAGGGGAGCCACGTGACCTAACCTACACCATTCAGTTTCTCACTTTGAAATTTTTCATTTGATTTCAACAACGATAGCCTATCTTCTTTTGTTGTTTTAGCTGAGGAAAATTGCGTTACCAAGTTCTAGATCATACTGCTCAACATAACAGGCCAATAAATTGAGAGAAGGCATTGGGGTAAAAAGTAGCATCTTTAAGCAGAAACCCAGCTGACCAAGAAGTTGGTGGACTAGTGTCCCAAAGAACCATATTACCCAAGTTAGAATTCAGGTTTCTTTTATACTAAAAGGAGAGGGGTGTGGCTGGTTGTTGAAAACTTCTTGATGCTGACCAGACCCTAAAGGGGATGTGAATAATCCTTTGTTGTTGCAGTTACCGTGTATGTTGTTCAAATGTTCCTATAAAATAATGCTATTTTTTGTTCCACAACTTTTTATCTCTCTATGAATGAAAAGCATTATGTCTTTAAAAGTCAAGCCTGGAGGACAAAGAATTGAGAAAGGGCTACTATGTATATTTCAGGATATGGGCCATATTCTTTTAGACAAAGATGCAGAGCCAACATGACTAAACATAGGCAAAGTTTAGAGCTAAAGTTTGTTCTTCCCTGTTATATGTGGATATAGTATTAAGGTAGGGTATAGATAGGCCCCAGGCTGAACATCTGAAGCTTGTCAGGCTAAGAAGTTGGAGTTTGTCCGGCTAAGCAGTTGGAGCTTGTCTCCTGTTGACATTTCAAGGAAAAGATAATGGTAGGAACATAGAAGAACGGAGCTCTCTTGGAGTAAAAAATAAGATGACCACATTTTTCATTCTTGACATCAAGGAGACAGTCCTGGCCACAAGATCCTCAGAAACCAGGGAAGGAAGGAGGGCCCCAGTTCATAATATGTTCTATCAACCTTCCAGAGATCTTCATGCTCGACCATCTTAGCTAAAAGATTTGCATGCACGTCTGAATCAGATCAGATATGGGCAATGTGAAAAATGATTTGCTGGAGGGAACCTGGAAAACTGCCCCCATATAAATTTAAGCCACCCCAATGGTGCAACTCCTCTCTGAGTCTATCCATGTGTCCTTTTCACTTGTACTCTGCTTCTAATAAAAGCTTTACCCACTTTACCATCTCCTTCTCTTTGCTGAATTCTTTCTCCAAAGAAGAGATGGACCAGAGACCTGCATCAAGCCCACTGGCCCTCATGGTCTAGCAGTTAGGATTCAGCCAAAGTATAATTCCTGGGCAAGGAACTAAGATCCCACTTCAAGCCACTGCACCCTGCGATCTACCCTCCTCAAGATCATCTCATGACTGTCACCATGCCAAAGCAAAGACAGTCTTCAGAGGAAGACAGAGAAAAGGATGTATCCTTGACATGAAGAACACAGAGATGAGAAGCCAAGGAGCTCTAAGGTGAGAGAGACAGAAAGAGAGAGAGAGAGATGTTGAAACGATATATGAATCTCTGACAACTTCATACTTCTTGTTTATAGTTCTTCAGGGAGGTCAAGAAAATTGTTTTTATGGTGTTTCATAAATCATTTTGATGAACTGCACTATTTTCCACAAGCTGATTAGAAGTAGATTATTCTTATTTGCAATACAGTGCTTGAACAAGATGCAAAGAGTTTTAAAAATGAGAGAAAACCTCAAATTTTTGTCATCTGCAAAGATATATATATATATATTTTAGCTGGGCAATGAAAACAAGCGAATTGCATGCACATGGAAGTGTATGTTAGTTCAAGTAGGAAATGTAGTGAAGGTAAAATTTAAATTGCAGAAAACTGAGTTAACTGAATAGGTGTTCAGAAGTTTCCTAGAAATGAAATTACAGGTCATAGAATGTAACAATTTATAAGACTTTTGATTCTGCATCAAAATTGCTGTAAAGATTTGAACCGATTTTCCTTTCGATAACTTATATGAGAGAACATTTATTTCACCCTACTCTCTCTAACATTGAACATTCCCAGGCTTTTAAACTTTTGCCAGTTATAAACTGACGTTTTGTCTCTTTTATAAACTGCAAACATCTCACTTGTCTGGTGCTATATAAAGTTTTCATGCATGCGAGTTATTTCACAAGTTTTATTAATACATGACAAAATGCAGGAAAGCTCACAAATCATACATGCATAGCCCAATGAATATTCACAGTGACCACACCTATGAAACCAGGTTTAAGATCAATAAAGAGAATATTAGCAAAACTCAGGAATTTTCTTATTTGCCTGACCAGTTTCTACACCATTGCCCAAAAGTAACTGCTCTTTTTCTAAACAAATAGATTTTTTTCTTTTTTAAAAATCTGATATAGTGAATTGAGCAATAAGTGTCTGGCTTTTTTCCACTGAATTAGTATGTTTCTGAGACTTGAGGATTTTTCCATGTTGTTGTAATTCATGCATCCTTACTGTTTTTTTTTTGTGAAATGTCATAATTTACTTGTTCATTTTAATGTCACAGACCTTGGGTTGTTTCAATTTGCTGACTACTATGAATGACTTGAAATGTTTATGATTGAACATTTACCAATTTTTTTCTTTTTTCTTCCACTGCCTTCATAATCTACAAGGTTGAGGAAATATAAGCAGAATAAGAATTATCTTATCTAGGAGTTCCCATCGTGGCACAGTGGTTAACGAATCCGACTAGGAACCATGAGGTTGCGGGTTCGGTTCCTGCCCTTGCTCAGTGGGTTAAGGATCTGGCATTGCCGTGAGCTGTGGTGTAGGTTGCAGACGCGGCTCGGATCCCGCGTTGCTGTGGCTCTGGTGTAGCCCGGTGGCTACAGCTCCGATTCGACCCCTAGCCTGGGAACCTCCATATGCCGCGGGAGCGGCCCAAAGAAATAGCAAAAAGCCAAAAAAAAAAAAAAAAGAATTATCTCATCTAAAATATTTAACTATTAAATACATTTGAAATTATTTTAGTGAGAGATATGCTACAAATACAACTACTTTTTATCCAAATAGCTAACTAATTGAACTATTAGATGAATTAATCTGCTTTTGAAACTCCAATTTTCAGTACAAATTTGGGAGCTTATAAATTTTTAATACATGCATGTGTATACATGTGTTTTCTCTATTTCAACATTCACAATGATTTTAAACAAAACAGTTATTTTAATTAGAATAATGAAAGAATTTATAGTTTGTTTAATCCTAAACATAATTGTAGATAAAGAAACATTGCATCCTACAGAAATCTCTCAAGACACTTGTAATTCATGTCATATGCTGCTTTTCCCATTACCCTGCAGACTATCAATGCAGATTATTGCCCAAATCATTTTAATTGAAAAATTTCAAAAAGTCCATCAAACCCATGGCGATTAGTAAGCACCCTTTCCTCACTGAATTTATTAATAAAGTTTTAAAGCTGACATTTTTATATGAGAAGCACAAATTAATATGTATATTTAAAATATGCTCTCTAGCTAGCAGATTTTTAATATGATTTTTTGCACTGACACTACTCCTCATCTATGTTCCAGATGAATTTCAAGGGAAAATCTTTCATCTTCCTTTGGAACATTCTGTCAAATCTTTCATTTTGCTCCACGGTCAAGTGATGCTTCCAGTCTCCAATGGTACCTAGTGGAACAAGAACATGGACAGCTCCTGGGTGAGGAGGTAGAACTATCAGGGTAAAAGCTTCCTGGAGCCCACTCTGATCTGTCATTCAAGCCCAGCTAACTTCTGTTAGTTCTTCATGGAGGGTTGACACTTCACTTCTCCTTATACAGGGATGAGCTAAGAAACAAACATAGGATGTAGTAACACAGAAGAAAGAATTATAGACCACATCCTTATCTGTTAGACTTGCAATAAATGCTGTATTAAATTATAACCTTTCTTTAGGAAAAACAAAAATAAAACTAGAATATATTAAAAGATTAGAATATTTACATATATATTGTTATATATTATGCAAATTACCTTGCAAGCTACATCTATCATGAACATAAATCTTTTTGGTTTTTTATTATAATTGATTTACAACTTCTGTTTAACTCTTCGAGCTAAGTATTTTTTTATTGTAATTACCAAGAAAATTAAACCTGAAGATTTCAAATAGGAGGAGTTCCCGTCGTGGCACAGTGGTTTACAGATCCAACTAGGAACCATGAGGTTGCAGGTTCAATCCCTGGCCTTGCTCAGTGGGTTAAGGATCCGGCATTGCTGTGAGCTGTGGTGTAGGTTGCAGACACGGCCTGGATCCTGCATTGCTGTGGCTCTGGTGTAGGCTGGTGGCTTCAGCTCCGATTCAACCCCTAGCCTGGGAACCTCCATATGCCGTGGGAGCGGCCCTAGAAAAGGCAAAAGACAGAAAAAAAAAAGATTTCAAATAGGAAAATCCTATTTCAAATCAAAGAGGGAGCACAGAGCTATCACCGCTGCAGTTTTAAGTGGCGGATGTTTGAAATTGTTAAGACAGTATTTTAAAATGAAGATTAATAATTTGGAATCTTCATTTAAAAGAATATTTGAGTAAACATTTTATTGCCATTATCACAGTTAGTCTGCTATTATAGGCATGAGAAATGCTTCATATCTGATCTAGTTGAGCAATGAGAAGTAGAAGTTGACAGTAAATGGGAAAAAAGAAAAAGCAGTCTTTTTTAAACATCAATATCCACATTAATTTTAACAAGATCATTATATATGTAAGATTAGTCAATGTCCTTCACATGATACATTGGAAAATAAAAAAATAAATTAGAGAAGTACCAATTATGTTTTAGAATGAGATACAGTAAAGATTAAATTAAAAATTTTTGAACAAAAGGAGTGTCATAAGGAAAAATATTCACTCTTAAAAATACCTGGAATGTTATAGGAGCATAATAAAAATCTATTGCCATGTTTTTGAGTAATTGAATTCACAGCAGATTGGGTTAACAAGGTACCAAACTACACTTTACAAGGAAGAAATCTGACACATGAGAAAATTACAGTAGCCAAACTCTCTTCCTCAAAACGATATATGGATTAACATTACTTTTAGAATAACCTATGAGAAATAAAAGAAAAATAAGTGGAGTTCTCCTGGTCACATCTACCCAGATAAAACTTTGCATTCAGATAAAACTTGCTAATAAATTTTAAACGCTAGGGCCATGAGGAGTAGAAGGAAGGAAAGTAATATTTATTAATCAGAATTCTGGTGTTTCCTGGGATATTTTTCAGGGCCATTTTCTGTTAGAAACTTTGATTCTTCTTAGACCCTAATAGCAGAACTTAGAAAAATGTATGGGAAGTACTCATTAAGTTTAGGGGCCAAGGACCTGGGGCAACTCACAACACTCTTGCTTCTGTTAACCAGAGAGCATCACCTTTGCACAGAAAATGTCCATACTTTGTCCTCGTATCAGTTTTAGATTTCATAATAGGATCATAATTTGCTTGTGGATCAAGCTTCATGTTCTCAAATGTAGCCTGGTTGACGACAGCATCCAGATCCTCTTCACTCAACTCTTTCAAGAAAACTACTGATTTTAAGCACAGAACTTCTGAGATCCTGAAAGAATTGTTAATATGAGATACTAGTGAGCCACTAAGGAATATGTGAGTTACAACACGACACCTTTATCACATTTTGGAAAATGGGAAATGTTTAGGTTTATTATAATACTAAAGTTTTATAAGGATGTATTGCTTTTTATTCCTTCTACAAAAATGAGTGCTCTCATTGTCAGACAAATAAAACATTAGAGAAGATCAATGAAACCAAAAGTTGGTACTTTGAAAAGATCAACAAAATTGATGAATGTTTAGCTAGACTCATCAAGAAAAAAAGAGAGCAGGTTGAAAAATAAATAAAACTAGAAATTTAGAAAGGAGAAATTATGACTGACACCACAGAAATATAAAGGATCATAAGACACTACTGTAAGCAACTGTATGCCAATAAAATGGAAAACCTAGAAGAAATGGACAGATCCTCACAAAGGTACAACCTACCAAGACAAAACCAGGACAAAATTGAAAATATGAATAAACACATTTCACTGAAATTTAAACTGTGATTTTAAAACTTCCAAAAAACAAAAGTCTAGGACCTGATGGCTGCACAAGCAAATTCTATCAAACATTCAGAGAAGAGTTAACAACTATCATCCTGAAATACTTCCATAAAATAGCAGAGGAAGGAACACTTTCAAGCACATTCTGTGAATCCACAATTACCTTGATACCATGAAAGATATAAAATACAAATAAAGTTAACCAGGAGGGGAAATACTCATGTACTGTAAACTACAAAGCATCGCAAAAAACAAAAAAACAGTATCAGAAAAAAAATTTCAAGAACTTTTTTCCAATTCAAGAGGGAAGAATAAATATGTCCCTGAAAAAGCAGAAAAATTCCTTTCTGTGTAAAATTAAGGGCCAAATTACAGAGACTTGAAATATTTTCCATAGTTAAGGAAAATTGAACTTCAACGTGCTTGGTACTCAATGAACTCACCCACAGGGGGGAGAGGCAAGTTCTGGAATGGATAAAGGGACTTGCTAAGTGTGATAAGTACCTTAGTATTTACCTTCTAAATACTATATCACTGGAGTTCCCGTCATGGCTCAGAGGTTAACAAATCCGACTAGGAACCATGAGGTAGCGGGTTCGATCCCTGGCCTTGCTCAGTGGGTTAACGATCCTTCATTGCCATGAGCTGTGGTGTAGGTCACAGATGCAGCTCAGATCCCGCGTTGCTGTGGCTCTGGCGTAGGCTGGTGGCTACAGCTCCTATTAGATCTCTAGCCTGGGAACCTCCATATGCCACAGGAGGGGCCCTAGAAAAGGCAAAAGAATAAATAAATTAAAAATAAATAAATAAATATATACATACATACATACATACTGTATCACTTCGAAGTGATAAAAATATCACTTCCAAGTGATAAAAATCAGTAAAAAAGGCTGAGTGCCATTTTGTGAGTAAAATAACAAGACATTAGTTATCATATTATTTCTACAAATAATTTTTATAATATAACTACATGTAATAAAGATATGCAGGAACAGGAAGAAATAAGGCAACATCACCACAAACCAGAACAATGAAGACAATAGAAACTGAATGACGGTATTGCACACAGTGAAATTATCCGAAAAAATAATTAACTTACTATACTTATGATATTTGAAGTATAAAATACAAAAATGAAATTTGAAAGAAAATTGGAAGCTATAAAAAAGAAGACAGCTGATTTTAAACAGCTCCCACTGCATGAATAAAAACAAAGGCTTTGTTGAATACTTTTATTAGCAGAATATACTCAAAGGAATAGGGAAATAGTGAACTGGGAGATAGGGACAGAAAGATATTCAGAATGGCACATGATGGAAAGACAAAACAGATATTGGCTTACGTGAAGAAGTATGCCTTTCTTGTAAGGCAGGTTGAAAGTCTCTTTCCCAACTCTATCTAAAGTTTTCCACTTAATCTTCAGCATAGGAGCAAATTTCCCAACACTTATGACTTTACAACACTTATGACTGTCCATAATCCTAAGCCATGTTACACAGAATAGTAAACTATTCTTCATGTGAGACAAATGAGCACCCCTCTCCATTAATGATACATGACTTCAGTCTCCGAAGATGACTACAGACAAGTATACAGGGGCAAATGAATTTCTTTGCTGAAGGTTTCCACCAATTCCACCATACAAACAGAAGATCACAGAAGGGAAAGATTCACTTCTCACCAAATAAGACTTTCCCCAGGATATACCACTCTGTAGCTCTTTAGCTTCTCCTTTCTATTAAGATTAAGATTTTTCATACTTTAATATTAAAAAAATGTAGAAAATGTGTAAAACACATACTCAGTTTAATGAGTTAGAGTGATGTAAACACATGATTCCAACAAGCACATCAAGAAAATGAACAATGCCGGAATCACTGAAGTACTTGAAATGTATCTTTCTTAATCATCAAACTAGCCCACCACCCCAAATAGCTTCTGTCATTATTATACTAATTACCTCTTTAATTTTACTTAGGGTTTTACCATTTAAATATGTATCTCCTAGATATTTCTGGCTCCATTTCAAATACATATAGCTGGACACTCACTATAGGGAGGCAGAAAATGTTTCTTCATACTCACTATGTTCCTAGGGAGAGCAAGCCCAAATCTGTGGGAAACATACTAAGTCATCTGAGATAGTGTACAGAGACTTAGGGGGTTTCTGACACAATTGCTGTTGGAGAATCAGTCATAACCATTATCAGGTCAAATTATCAAAACATTTCCAAGGGAACTAGAGAAAAGGAAAGTTTTCAAAATCTAAATCAATATTGGTGGATACTTAATTGCTTGAGAAAATTGGGAGATTTTTCTAGAAAGAGCTTTAAAGCAGACAAATTTCAATTGACTAGGCTCTATATTACTTAACAGAGGAACTTGAAAGAAGCATTTCTCACCATTATATGCTTTTTTGGTTTGAAGAACTGGTGGAAACCATAGGCTAAAACTATAAAAAAAGGAATTCCCATTGTGGCTCATTGGGTTAAGACCTCAACATGGGGTTTGTGAGAACATGGGTTTGATCCCTGGCCTCGCTCAGTTTGTTAAGTGTTCAGCATTGCTACAAGCTGCAGTGTAGTTTCGAGACTCAGCTCAATCTCATGTTGCTGTGTCTGTGGTGTAGGCCTGCAGGGGCAGCTCCAATTCAACCCCTGGCCAGAGAACTTTTTATGGCAGGTGCTGCCATAAGAAAGAAAAACAAAACATATATATATGTAAACAGTAAGTTACTTGATGGAAGGTAAATTATAGAGAAATATTTATGAGATTTTTCAGAGTTTACTCTGTGGTCTCTATGTCCAAATTTTTCATAAATTCTATTGTTTACAGATATTTTGTTGTGACCATATTCTTATGGAGGAACTGGAATGTAAAAACAGGGAAGGAATCAGACTTACATTTTGAGATGATAACTCTGGATAAACAACGGAGAATAAATGGAGATGAGCTGAGATTTTTTTCATGTTCACTGTTATAACTTTTCAAACCGCTAATGGGAATGAAATTCTAAGAATATTAATTCTATCATATTGCCGTTTGTCTTATAAGGGCCCCTCACTGCATTTAAGACTTTATAAAATCACTATCATGAAGATAGCCTATTGACCATATACAGCCTGGCTTCTAAAGACCCTTATATTAATGTTTTGTCATTTCCACCTTGCTCTTTAACTTATTCCTCAATTCTTCAAAAATGGCATGCACTTGAGTGCTTCAGAGAATTTGCACATTCTCTTTCCTTGGCTTAGAATTCTCCTTCACCACGTGTCTTTTCTAAACTCATACTTATCTGCATGCAGATCTCCCGCTAAATAGCTGTCTTCCTTGTTAGATGACAAACTCTATAAATAAAGGGTTTAGTCCTATTTTTCTGTCACTTAGAAGGTCTGCAATATGTTTTGGAAAAAATGGGTGAATAAATTATGTATTAGTGAATCAACACATCAATGAGAAATCACATAACAGTGAACTTCAAATGTGTTTTGTTTGTTTGTTTAGGCAACGTTTTAAGAGAGCTTTGATTGGATGTCAAAGTGTAAACCTCACGCAATATCACTGCAAAGCCATCTTTCAATATTCTCTCTAAAAACCAAACCAAACAAAAAAACAGGAAGTACTTACATCTCAGAGCACATGTTCACCTCTGGCTAATTAGCCATATCTTAGCATCTCAGTGACTTCTCACCCCCGTATTTCACAACGCCCTTTCTCTCTTTTAAGCCATGGCTTCTCTACATTTGACTTTGTTTTAATAACTACAGGTTTTTATATGAAAAGGAATCATAAGAGATTACTGTGTGCAGTGAGAAAAGAGCTCTGGGGAAGACCAGTGTTGAAAGGATGGATGGAAGATTAGAAACCCCCAACATGTCTGAATAGTGGTGAGAGGAAAAGATGATGTGGAGGATGTGGTGCATCAGACCAAGATACAAAAGAGTCCCAAAAAGAACAAACTTCTTAAAATGAACAAAACACGCCTCCTACCTTCTTCATCTCCTCATACATCATGAACAGAATATTGAAGTCATGTCTGTGCTCATACCAGCCTCGGATGTGGTCAAACCAGAGACTTCCAAACACTGTGGGGAAACTGATCAATTACAAGGTGCATATACTGCAGTTATTGAACAGTAAGCCATAGCCTGTCTTTCTCTTCCATAATCCTCCGAAAGACAAATAAGTCTCCCCCCACCGGACATCTATGCTGCCTTTTTAAAAGGGTGTTTTCGGAAACAATTACATCCTTTTAACAGAAACCTGCCTCTTCAGGGTTCTCTATGACTGTGAGAAAAAAAGAAATGTGGGAATGAAAATTCCAAAGTATGAATTTTTAAGACTTCTGTAAATTAATCTCCTCTTTTGTCTGCTTCCTCCACCTGAAAACATATTTTATATTTCCCCTTTTATTCTTTATTTTAAGATCTATGGATAGCAATTTTAGTTACCTACAACTAGAAAGAAGCTGAAGATAATTTTCTAAATGGGTGAGAGGCCCCATTCCACATTCTACAACCCATCTGCCTCAATCGATCCTTCGGGGTGTTGTAGTGACCACTTCACAATGGTCACCTAAGGCCTACCACAGGCTCAGGACAGACCACAACGGCAACAATAACAACAGCAACACACCCATCCTGAACGTTTGCTATTCCGGAACCTATGTCTCTAGCTTTGGATCTAGCCAACTGGAACTGCTAGGCCACTTGCAGGTCTTTGGATCTGGTCAAAATACCTCTTTGAAATCTTGACAAGACCCAGAGTGGTCCTAGTGAGGACAGAAAGGCCCTTGGGTGGCAGATTAAGTGGGTAGCATTTATGGACCACAGATGTGCATTGCACCGTCTATGACAGCCCTTCTCCATCTGCCTAAATTATGTTCCCAGCGTTTGAGAAATTTGGCTAAATGGCAACATGGCCTTGGGAACATGTTGCTTGAAAAACAAACTCATAGTTACCTTTCCCATCTAGAAACTTTTCCATGAAATGTTCGATGTCATCTGAAGGTTCTAATGTAAGCAACCAATTTGAAAAATGAAAATATGAGATCAAAACATCCTTGGGGTTTCTATAGATGTAAATAACCTGCGGAGAGAATAGTGAAACAATTTTGAGAATTCTTGATTATGATCACAGTTTTCCTAAAAAACGACTACACAGTATTTTGTTTCATCACGTGGATGCATAGTAATTGATTTCATCCACTTTAGTACTTATGAACATTTCGATTGCTCCTAATTTTTGCTGTCAAGAAGA
This sequence comes from Phacochoerus africanus, assembly GCF_016906955.1. Classification (NCBI taxonomy): domain Eukaryota; kingdom Metazoa; phylum Chordata; class Mammalia; order Artiodactyla; family Suidae; genus Phacochoerus; species Phacochoerus africanus. The sequence goes on along the minus strand of NC_062545.1, from coordinate 82,233,852 downwards.
CTGCAGTAAGTAAATTTGTTGACATTTCACATGTGCTAGCATATAAAATTAATTGCTATATGATAAATAATTTACTTTTAAGTTTGATTAATATTTTAAATTACTTTGAGTAAAGGTTATTCAATTTACCCTCCATGAGAATTGATATACAATATACAACCAATTTCATGTCAAAGATCAATTAAAAAAGGAAAAATTACTTAATAGATATGTTGAAATGAATATCATTTTTTAGAGTTCCTATTGTAGCTCAGTGGGTTATGGACCCAGCATAGTGTCTATGAGGATTCAAGTTCAATCTCTGACCTTGTTCAATTGGCTAAGAATCCAGCTACAGTGTACGTCACACATCCGGCTGGAATCTGGTGTTGCTGTGACTATGATGTAGGCTGTCAGCTGCAGCTCCAATTCAACTACTGAACTGGGAATTTCCATATGCTGAAGGTGCAGCCATTTAAAAAAAAGAAAAAAAAGAAAAAGAAAAAAAAACAAATACCGTTTTTTCAATATCAATAGTAAAAAAAATAAAATTAATTTCTACTTCCTACCTTACACAAAATCACTTAAAACTAGACTGAAGGTTTAATTATGTAATAAAATTCTGACATTTAAGAAAGTAAATAATATTTTTAATGTCTTAGATATAGTAAGCATTTCCCAAATGTTAAAAAATTTATTAGAAATTAAAATTGTTCAACTATGCTACATTAAAAGGGTAAGTAATTGTAGCATAGTATTTCAGAAAGCAAGAAAGTATAAGATTTGCAACATGTAAAACCAATAATATATATATTATCCAGTATACATATATAGTATCCAAAATATATATATGACTATATATACATAGATGTAAAACAAATCCATGTGAAAGTGATAACAAAAATTGAGAAAAATTTATAATCATCAGACTAAGAAGTAATTATGGCCAATAAACATATCAAAAAATCCTCAATTTCATTACTGATGCAAAGTGCAGATAAAGATCATGGACTTAAATATTCAAAAAATTATGTTGATGTAATTTTTAAAACTACTTAGAAAAAATGCAAAAAACTTTTTTTTGAGATAACCTTTATTTTTAATTGGCTGAATGACTTTTTTCATTTTTATTTTTTTAATTACTTAATGAATTTTATTACATTTGTAGGTGTACAACAATCATCACAACCAAATTTTATAGCATTTCCATCCCAAACCCTCAGTGGATACCCCTCCCCCAAACCTGTCTAATTTGGGAAACATAAGTGTTTCAAAGTCTGTGAGTCAGTGTCTGTTCTGCAAAGAAGTCCATTGTGTCCTTTTTTTTATTTTTATCTTTTTATTTTTTTATTTTTTTGCCCTTTCTAGGGCTGCACCCACAGCATATGGAGGTTCCCAGGCTAGGGGTCCCATCAGAGTTGTAGCCACCAAAGTATGCCAGAGCCACAGTAATGAGGGATATGAGCCATGTCTGCAACCTACACCACAGCTCACAGCAACGCTGGATCCTTAACCCACTGAGTAAGGCCAGGGATCAAACCCACAACCTCATGGTTCCTAGTTGGATTCGTTAACCACTGAGCCACGATGGGAACTCCCAATTGCGTCCTTTTTTTTAGATTCCACATGTAAGTGATAGCATTTGATGTTGGTGTCTCATTGTCTGACTGACTTCACTTAGCATGATAATTTCTAGGTCCATCCATGTTGCTAAAAAGGCTGGTATTTCACTCCTTTTAATGGCTGAGTAATATTCCATTGCGTATATGTACCACATCTTCTTGATCCACTCCTCTGTCGATGGACATTTCGGTTGTTTCTATGTCTTGGCTGTTGTATACCATGCTGCAATGCACATTGGAGTACATGTGTCTTTGCGAGTCATGGTTTTCTCTGGATAGATGCCCAGGAGTGGGATTGCTGGATCAAATGGTAGTTCTATTCTTAGTTTTCTGAGGATCTCCATGCTGTTTTCCACAGTGGTTGTGCCAGTTCATATTCCCACCCACAGTGTACTAGGGTTCCTTTTTCACCACACCCTCTCCAGCACTTATTGTTTGTAGGCTTTTGGGTGATGGCCATTCTGGCTGGTGTAAAGTGGTACCTCAGAGTGGTTTTGATGTGCATTTCTCTAATAATGAGTGATGTTGAACATCTTTTCATGTGTTTTTGGCCATCTGTATGTCTTCTTTGGAGAACTGTCTGTTTAGATCTTTAATAAGGATACTCAGATATCCGCTAGACACAGAATTTGATGCCAGAAGAGATTTTTAATCCTTTCAATATACAAGTCTTCAGTGATAGGAAATCAAGTTTAAACTGAGGGTGATTTAAACCTCTGTGTGGTTCAGACTTCTTTTGTTTTGCATCATCTTTGTAAATTCAACACGAAGCCATTTGTGACAGTGGCATAGCCTGATAAGTCGCAATCAAAAATAGTAGACTCCGTATTAAAACGAAGAGCCCTGCCAAGAATTTCTGGATTCATAACATGAATTCACATTGAACTGAATGCATTTGGGGGCCTTTTGAGATGATTAAAATCCATATTCCCTCCCCCTAGACCGGTCTGTAAGGAAGAAGACAATCTGCATCTGTGACAAAAGACATCATTTAAGTTTCTCATTTCCATACCCAACAGTAATATGGTATGCTGTCAAGTTAGAAGATTCCTGCCTTTTTTCCCCTTGAAATATCTCTGTAAGCAACCATTTCTTCTGATCCCTCTAAATAGTGAAAGGTATTTAGAAACCAGACTTTGGCTTTAGCTGTGCTAATTGCTCTGGCTTCGCATTCTTTTTGGGTACCCAGCAGAGAGAGCAAGGAAATATGCCAAATTTGCTAGTAATTGTGGAAATACAAGATAAAATTAATTCGTACTCACTGGATTGGCAGCAAGTAAGTGTAGGAAAGGATGTAGAGCAATGGAAACTCTCACTGTAGCCAGTGTAAATGAAAATTAGGACGACAAATTCAAACAGCAGTTTGACAAGGGCTGGTCTGCTTGAAGAAACACATATACATAAACCAATGGCAGTAACATAGGGATTTCCTCTCTGTGTGATGTGGTTGCACTAGTGGGGTCAGGAATGCATAAAAAGTGAGTAATGCCTTATTTCTAAAGCTGGTTGGTAGGTACAATTGCCAGTATAAAACTGTCTGTGCTTTTTGGTATTTCATAGTGACAACACAGGACAACCTAATGTTTTCTATCATGATACTAATCCAGCTCGTTCACATGTCCCCAGGCTCCTCAGGTTTTCTCCATTGGTACCAAGTCAGGGTGCAGGTTAGAGGCCCAGGTTCTCACGTGGGAAGGTGGAATGTAACATTCGTAGTGTCATACATAGAGGCTATGCCCTTCTTAGCTGTGAGTTACCCACTTTTGTGATCTCCTCACATTCTGCATAGGGCTGCTTTTCACCCATCACCGACTACCGTCCTGGACTCCATGGCTCTGATCGTCAAAGCTTTAGAATGGAGAAAAGGAAAGGTTTGGTTAATACCAGAACTTTGCCCCCACATTTGTCTCTAGCCATCCCTACAAGAGGCAGAATAAAGTGCACAAAAAGGATATGCTGAACCTCATAAAAATGATGACCACTTGCCACGTGTCCATGCATTCTGGGATAGGGAGAGTTGAGGCCCTCTCTACCCAGAAGTTCCCCTGGCCCATTCCTCACATTTGTGCATGTTTGACCCGACATGGCAAAAAGGACTTCGCAGATAGAATTAAGATTACTAATTAGTTAACCTTAAAGTTGGAAGACTAGCCTGGATGATCCAGGTGGGCTCAATGGGAGCCAAGGAACCTGTGAGGCAGAAGGAAATGGCAGAGAGATTTCAGCACAGGAAGGCTTTTATGGGTCATTGCTGCCTTGAGGATTGATGGGTCACCTGTCAGAGAAATGAGAACCACAAGGGACGAAATCTTCCAACAACCTGAATGAGCTTAGAAGTGGATGTTTATCCAGAGCTTTCAAATAGAAATACAGCCTTGCCATGGAGTTCCCTTCCTGGCGCAGTGGTTAACGAATCCAGCTAGGAACCATGAGGTTGCGGGTTCAGTCCCTGGCTTTACTCAGTGGGTTAAGGATCCAGCGTTGCTATGAGCTGTGGTGTAGGTCGCAGACGCGGCTCTGTTCCTGCGTTGCTGTGGCTCTGGTGTAGGCCGGTGGCTACAGCTCCGATTCGACCCCTAGCCTGGGAACCTCCATATGCCACTGGAGCGGCCCTAGAAAAGGCAAAAAGACGAAAAAAAGAAAGAAAGTAAGAAATACAGGCTTGCTAGCACCCTGGAGACTCTAAGCCAAGAACCCTGCCATCGTGCTGGACCGCTATCTACAGAATTCTAAGACAAAAAGTGGGTGATGTTTAAATTGTAAACTTGTGATCTTTTGTTATGGAGCAATAGAAAAACTGGTACTCACTGTAGTTAACCTTTAAAACAACACAGTGAGTTAGACGATGCCAGAATCACGATTAAAATGAAGTGTCCAGAAATTAACTCTCACATACCTGATAAGTGGCTAGTGGCTTGGACATTAGCCCTTAATGAACACCGAAACCATGCTCTTAGAACTGATGCTTGTAATATTGCTACTAAGCACAGCAGTATCCTGGACTTCATTCCAATTTACAATTCTGACACCTTGGGGGCTCCCATTGTGACTCAGTGGAAATGAACCCGACTAATATCCATGAGGAAGCAGGTTCGATCCCTGGCCCCTCTTAGTGTGTTAAGAATGTTGCGTTGCCCTGTGCCTTGATGTAGGTCACAGACGTGGCTCATAACTATCAGTAGCTGTATCTGTGCAGTAGGCTGGCCACTGGAGCTCTGATTTGACCCCTAGCCTGGGAATTTCCATATGCTGCAGGTGCAGCCATAAAGAAAGAAAAAATTCTCACATCTTCATCTCTTGATTTCCACTTCTAACTGTATGTTGCATATTTTTTGTAATTTCTAGGACCACTAACTCGAGTCTCAGCTGGGTGATCATGGTCTCCTCCAATTCCGATGAGAAGCTCATTAGTTGAGTGATCACATAATAAAAGCTCTTCCCCAGCTCTTATACATATGTGTGTATATATACAAATATACATATATATGTATTATGCATAATATGTATATATTGCATTGTTTTTATTTGATTTTACTATTTCTTTTATTTTACCATTTATATTTATTTTCATTTTCAGTTTTTTTAATTAAAGATATTTAGTTTACCAGGAATATTAATTTCATTGATAGTATAATGGTATGAATCAATTTTCTTTCACATATACTATTATTCATTTGTCTTATGAATAACCCCCTTATGTTTTGTTAGTTACATATTATTTTTATGTGCGTACTAAATTCTCAAGATTCCTCTACCTTGAACTAATGTCACACTATATTGATCATCCTTGTTTCATAGTAGCTCAACTAAGTCATATGTTCCTTAGTATCCTCTCCTCTATGTACATTAATACACTCTTTTTGAAAATGTCATACAATAGTCACACACATTTTTGTTTATTTTTCATTTAAATTCACTTTTTGAAGGAGCTTATTTAGGTTTCCGATTATCATTATATCATCTTCATATAGTTATGACGTGATTTTTTGAATTTTTTCTATGTTTTTGCTTCTTTTCCATAGTAACTGGCACTACATCCTCTCCTAAGCCTCAAAGGGCACCTCTGAGATTGCTCTTCAAGAGAACCTGCCATGAGGACTGTACCTGGATGATATACCTCGGATGTGCCACAACTTCCACTCTAAAGTCTCCCCTGGTTGCTTCAAGGCAAGGACTGGATATGGAAGTGGTATTCGTTGCAGGCATTTCTTCTTGACATAGGACTCCGCTAATGGAAAATCTTGAATCTGGCCTCCCACTGGCCTTTCAAGAATTTTGTAGAGCTGCATGAAAGTGGAGGGCTCACCATCCCCTCACTTCCTTTCTCTTTTGCAGGTGTCAGAATTGCATTACACTTCTACCCCTCTTTCTCCTCTTATACTCTTTGCCATTTATTCATCACTGGTATATCCCCAGTAAATCTATTGCTGGCTAATGGAGGCACACATATTTTCAAGTGATTATTCTCTATTCCTTTATCTTCTTTGGTAAAGTGTCTTTCAGGTTTTTTGGTTACCCTATTGTGCATAAGCTGTTTGAAAAACTCCTATTTGCAAGAGAGTGCTTCACCTAAATACAAGAAAAAAATGTGTCCAAACATGACGTAAATCCTCAGCTTCCTGCACTTATAAAGGTGTGTAGAGGCTGTATCTGTGCATCAAAAATAAACCAACCTCATAGACACAGAAGGGAATATTTGTTGAAATAATACATGCAGGGGAAAGGTAAAGTTTAAATTGTATAAAATTGAGTTAACTGAAGAAAAGTTCAGATGTTTCATAAAAATGTAGTTATGTCATAGAATGTGACTATGTTTTATATTTTGATTCCGCTTCAAAATTGCTATAAAGATTATTTAAGCTGATTTTCCTTTCCACAATTTGTGAGAGAATATTTATTTTGCTCTGCTCTCGATATCAATGAGCAGTCCTCAGTTTTTAAACTTTTGCCATTTTGATCCAATGTTTTGTCTTTTCTGTAAAGTGCAAGCTTTTCAGGAAAAGGTCAGGTCTTACAGAAAGTCTTTCATGCTTATGAGTTATTCCACACATTTCATTAAGACATGACAAATACAGAAAAAGTGACAGATCATGGTGGCACATACAATCTGATGAATATTCACACCTAAGGAACCAGCACGAAAATCAAGAAACAGAATATTACCACCATTTCAGGAATTCTCCCACTCGTCTGACCAGTTACTGTCCCACCACCCAAAGGTAACCACTCTCCTTCTAAACACACAGATTAATTTTACCTGTTTCTCAGTCTTATAATGCAATCAGTGTCTGTATATTTTCCACTGAGGAGGCTGTTTCTGAGATTTGTTGATGTTTACAGGTAGTTGGAATTCATGCATCCCTACTGTTTTTCCTTTATGAAAAGCCACAAATATGTATTTTACTGTCGTAAACCTTGGGTTGTTTCCATTTGTTGACTATAATGGATGACCTGAAATGTTCAGGATTGAAAATGTACTGGACCTTTTCTTTTATGTTTTTTCCACTGTGTATGCGTTTCACTAGGTTTTCCCTTTAGGGGATTTATAAACAGATTCAAATATATTTTTCTAGTTTTTCTGAAGTATTTTATCTTAAATATTTAACTACTAAATACACTTGGAATTAGTTTATTTAGATGAATGCTGCAGCTACAACTATTTTTTTATCCACAGACGTAAATACTTGAACCATTAGATGAATTCATCCACCTTTGAAACTTTGATCTGCAGTGCAAACTGTGTTAATCTTGTAAATTATTGACAGATGCATGTGTATACATGTGTTATCTCTATTTCCACATTCTCATTGATTTTATGCCAAAGAATTAATATTTAATTTTTAAAATGAAAGCAGTTTTAATATTTCTTTAATCTTAAATAGAATTGTAAAGAAATAATACACCTACAGAAATCTCTGTCCAGACGACAATCGTAAAGAATGGATATATATATATGACTGGGTCAGTTTGCTGTACAGCAGAAGTTGGCACAACATTGTAAATCAACTATACTTTAATAAGTAAAAATAATACAATTCATGTCACATGCTGTTTCCATTTACCGTACAATCAATGCAGACTATCACCCAAATCATTTTAATTGAAAAATTTGTGTCCATCAAACACTAGTAGAAACTAATAGGCACGACTTCCTCATTCTATTTATAATACAGTACAAAATTAACATTTAAATAAGAACAAATTAATATGTATATTTAATATATGCTCTCTGGTTAGTACAATTTTTTATATGACTCTTTGGCACTTGATTCTACTCCTCATCTATATCCCAGATGAACTTCAAGGGAAAGTCTTTCATCTTCTTTTGGAATATTCTGTCAAATCTTTCATTTTGTGCCACAGTCAGGTGATTCTTCCAGTCTCCAATGGTACCTAGTGGGATAAGAACATGGTAAGCCACTGGGTGAGGAGGTAGCACTGTCAGGGTAAAATTTTCCTACAACCCACTCTGATCCATCATTCAAGCCAAGCTAACTCTGTTAGTTCTCCATGGGGGTTGACATTTCATTTCTTCTTATGCAGGGTTTGAACCAAGAAACAAATGCAGGATGCAATAACATGGAAAATGGAGTTATGGTCCAGGTCCTTATCTGTTACACTTCCTCAACCACTACCTTAAAGTACAGCCTTTCTTTAGAAAGAAAAATACTACAATATACAAAGAGATTAGAACATTCAAATATATTTTACAAATGCCACACACCATAATTTGGAAACTATATCTAACATGAAGGTAACGCTTACTGCACCTCTTCAAAGTACTTCTTTACTTTCATAATTAAAAAAATTAGACCCAACGATGTCGAGTCATCAAATCAATGTCACAGAGGGCCCCCAGCGCTGCCAGTGCTGCAGTTTTACAGGCTGATAGCTTGAGGCCATCATTAAGACCACTTTTGAGTAAGGAGGAATAATTTGGCATCTTCATCTACCAGATCTCCCTGTGCAAACATTATTATTGTCATTTGGCACAGTTAGTAAGCTATTACAGTCATGAGAAACAGTGTATATCTGATCTAGTTGAGCAATGAAAAGTGAAGTGGATAATAAACAGGACAAAATTCAAAAACAATAATTTTTAAAATTCCAGTACCTTAAGCAATTTCAATAAGATGTTCACAAAATTAGGCTTAATCAATATCCTTCACATAATGAAAAGTGCTGAATATATGAGATAATTTAAAATGAACAAATTAGGGAGTACCCATTATCTTTTAGAATGATATGCATTGAAAGATTAAATTAAAAGTTTTTGAACACAAGGAGTAACATAAGGAAAAATACTCTTAACAATACCTGGAATGTTACAGGAGTATAATAAAAGTCCATCCCATGTTTTTGAATAATTTAATCCACAGCAGATTGGGTTAATAACATACCAATCTACTTTTTGCAATGAAGAAATCTGACACATGAGAAAATTACAGTATCCAAAGCCTCTTCCTCAAAACAATGTACATATTAAAGTTACTTTTAGAATAGCCTATGAGAAATAAAAGAAAACAAAGAAGTGGAGTTCTCCTGGTCACATTTACCCTTTGCACTCGGATAAAATTTGATAATAAATTTTAAACACTAAGGTCATGTGGAGTAGAAGGAAAGAACTTAATAGCTATTAGTCAGAACTCTTCTGGGCCATTTTCAGTTGGAAACTTTATTGTCCTTGGAGCCCAAATGGCAGTATTTGGAAAGATGTGTGGGAGGCACTTATTAACTAGGTTAGGGGCCAAGGACTTGGGGCAACTCTCAACACTCTTGCTTCTATAAACCAGAGAGATCACCTTTGCGCAGAAAATGTCCATCCTTTGTTCTTGTCCAGTTTGCAGAGTTTAGCAAATGATCGAGATCTGCTTGAGGATCACGCTTCATGTTTTCAAATGTAGCCTGGTTGACAACAGCATCCAGATCCTCTTCGCTCAACTCTTTTTCAAGAAAACTACTGATTTTCAGCACAGAACGTCGGAGATCCTGAAAAAAATGTGAATATGAGAAACCAGTGAGCCTCTAAGGAATGTTTGAGTTACACCCCAACATCTTTGTCACATTTTAGAAAATGGAAAATGCTTAGGTTTATTATAATTTTAAAGTTTTGTAGGGAGGTATTGCTTTCTATTCCTTCTATGAAAATGAGTGCTCTCATTGTCAGACAAATAAAACATTAGAGAAGATCAATGAAACCAAAAGTTGGTACTTTGAAAAGATCAACAATATAGACAAATTTTAAGCCAGACTCATCAAGAAAAAAAAATGGAGAGGGTTACAATCAATAAAATTAGAAACTGAAAAAAGAGACATTACAACTGACACCACACAAATACAAAGGATCATAAGAGACTACTGTAAGCAACTGTATGCCAATAAAATGGAAAAGCTAGAAGAAATGGACAGATCCTCACAAAGGTACAACCTACCAAGACAAACACAGGAAGAAACCGAAAATATGAATAGAGGAAACACAAGAACTGACATTGAAACTGTGATTCAAAAACCTCCAAAAAACAAAAGTCTTGGACCGGATGGCTACACAGGAAAATTCTGGCAAACATTCAGAGAAGAGTTAACATCTATTCTTCTGAAACTTCCAAAAAAAATAGCAGAGGAAGGAACACTCCCAAGCACATTCAAAGAAACCACCATCACCTTGATACTGAAACCAGACAAAGATACTGCAAACAGAGAAAATTACAGGGCAATATCACTGATGAACATAGCTGTAAAAATCCTCAGTAAAATTTAGCAAACTGCATCCAAATATATATTAAATAGATGATATACCAAAATCAAGTGGGACTTATCCCAGGTATGCAAGGATTCTTCAATACGCAAAAACCCATCTGTATGGTACACCATATTAACAAACTGAAAAGTAAAAACCCACATGATCATCTCAGACAAATGCAGAAAAAACTTTGGACAAAATCCAAGATACATTTCTGATAAAAACTCTCCAGAGAGTGGCCGTAGAGGGGAACTAACTAAGAACAACCAAAAGGGTATATGACAAACACACAGATAACATCATTCTCAATGGTGAAACACTGACAGCAATCCCACTAAGATCAGGAACAAGACAAGGATGTCCACTTTCACCACTGTTATTTGACATAATTTTGGAAGTCCTATCCAGGGCAATCAGCGAAGAAAAAGAAATAAAAGGAATGAAGATTGGAAGAGAAGAAGTAAATCTATCACTCCTTGCAGATGACACAATACTGTATCTAGAAAATCTTCAAAATACTACCAGAAAACTGTTAGAGCTCACCAATGAATTGGGTTAAGTTGCAGGATGCAAAATTAATACACAAAAATCAACTGCATTTCTTCCACATGTAAAAGAATGAAATTAGAACACTCCCCAACACCATACACAAAAATAAACTCAAAATGGATTAAAGACCTAGATATAAGACCAGACACTATAAAACTCTTAGAGGAAAACATAGGCCAAACACTCTCCGACATAAATGACAGCAACATCTTCTCAGACTCACCTCTTAGAGTAATGACAGTAAAAACAAAAATAAACAAAGGAGACTTAATTAAACTGAAAATTTCTGCATAGCAAAGGAAACCCTAAACGAAACAAAAAGATAACCCACAGAATGGCAGGAAATCTTTGCAAATGAGTCAACTGACAAGGGATTCAGCTCCAAAATTTACAAACACTTCCTACAGCTCAATACCAAAAAAAACAAATAACCCCATCAAAAAATGGGTACGAATAACTTGATCCCCTTGCTGTACAGTGGGGAAAAAAAAATGGGCAGAAGATCTAAACAGACAGTTCTCCAAAGAAGACATACAGATGGCCAAAAAACACATGAAAAGGTGTTCAACATCACTCATTATTAGAGAAATGCACATCAAAACCACCATGAGGTACCACCTTACACCAGAATGGCCATTATCCAAAAGTCTACAAACAATAAGTGCTGGAGAGGGTGTGGTGAAAAAGGAACCCTAGTACATGGTGGGTGGGATTGTAAGTTGGTGCAACCACTGTGGAAAACAGTATGGAGATTCCTCAGAAAACTAAGAATAGAACTACCATTTGATCCAGCAATCCCACTCCTGGGCATCTACCCAGAGAAAACCATGACTCTCAAAGACACATGTACTCCGATGTTCATTGCAGCACTATTTGCAATAGCCAAGACATGGCAACAAGCTAAATGTCCATCGACAGAGGAGTGGACCAAGAAGCTGTGGTACATATACTCAATGGAACATTACTCAGCCATTAAAAGGGAGTGAAATACCAGCCTTTTTAGCAACATGGATGGACCTAGAAATTATCATGCTAAGTGAAGTCAGCGATACAATGAGACACCAACATCCAATGCTTTCACTGACATGTGGAATCTGAAAAAAGGACAGACTGAACTTCTTTGCAGAACAGATACTGACTCAACAGATTTTGAAAAACCTATGGTTTCCACAGGAGACAGTTAGGGGGCTGTGGGAATGTGCTGGGGTTTTGGGATGGAAATCCTATAAAACTGGATTATGATGATCATTGTACAACTATAAATGTAATAAATTCATTGAGCAATAAAAAAATTCTAAAAAAAAGAAATCAACTGTATTTCTATATACTAACAATGAAAGATCAGGAAAAGAAATTAAGGAAACGATCCCATTTACCATCACATCAAAAAGAATAAAACACCTGCGAATAAAGCTACATAAAGAGAAAAAAGACCTTTACTCTGAAAACTATAAGATGCTGATGAAAGAAATCAAAGATGACACAAACAGGTAGAAAAATATACCATGCTCTTGGATTGGAAGAATCCATATTATCCAAATGACTATACTACCCAAGACAATCTACAGATTCAATGCAATCCCTATCAAATTACCAATGACATCATCACAAAACTGAACAAAAGTCTCCAAACAGCCAAAGAAATACTGAAAGAACTGGAGGAATCAGGCTCCTTGACTTCAGACTTTACTACAAAGCTACAGTCATCAATACAGTATGGTACTGGCACAAAAACCGAAATATGGGTCAATGGAACAGGACAGAAAGCCCAGATATAAACCCATGCACCTCTGGCCCACTAAACTATGACATAGGGGGCAAGTATATACAATGGAGAAAAGACAGTCCCCTCAATAAGAGGTGCTGGGAAAACTGGACTGCTACATGTAAAAGAATGAAATGAGAACACTCCCTAACACCATACACAAAAATAAACTCTAAATGGATTAAAGACCTAAATATAAGACCAGATACTATAAAACTCTTAGAGGGAAACATAGGCTGAACACTCTCTGACATAAAATGCAGCAATGTCTTCTCAGATCCACCTCCTAGAGTAATGACAATAAAAACGAAAATAAACAAATGGATCACTACTAAACTTAAAAGTTCTTGCACAGCAAAGGGAACAAAAAAAAAGTGAAAAGACAACCCACAGAATGGGAGAGAATCTTGGCAAACAATGCAACCATCAAGGCCTAATCTCCAAGATATGCAAGGAACTCATACAACTCAACAATAACAACAACAAAACAAATAATACAATTTAAAAATGGGCAGAAAAGCTAAACAGACATTTCTCCAAAGAAGACATACAGATGGCCAGCAAGCACATGAAAAAATGCTTAACATCACCACTAGAGAAACACAAATCAAAACTACAATGAGGTACCACCAAACACCAATCAGAATACCCGTCACTAACAGGTCAATAAATAACAATTGCTGGAGAAGGTGTGTTTCAAGAGAACCTTCTTTCACTGTTGGTGGGAATATAAATTGGTACAACTGCTGTGGAAAACAGGGTGGAGGTTCCTCAGAAAACTAAATATAGAATTATCACATAATCCAGCAATCCCACTCCTGGGCATATATCTGGACAAAACTTTCATTCAAAAAGATACATGCACCCCTATGTTCACTGCAGCACTCTTCATGATGACAAAGATATGGAAACAACTCAAATGTCCAACAATAGATGAATGAGTTAAGATGTTCTACATATGTAAAATGGAATATTATTCAGCCATAAAAGGACAAAATAATGCCATTTTAGCAACATGGGTGCAACTAGAGATTCTCATACTAAGTGAAATAAGTCAAATACCATATGATATCACTTATATGTAGAATCTAAAATATGGCACAAATGATTCTATCTACAAAACAGAAACAGATCATAGACACAGAGAGAAAAAAAAATTGTGTTTGCCAGGGGGAAGGGGAAAGAGAGTGGAATGGACTGGGTTTTGGAGGTTGGCAGATGGAAACAATTACATTTAGAATGGATAAGCGATGTGGTCTACTGTACAGCACAGGGAACTATTTCCAATTTCTTGTGTTGCAACATGATGGAACATAGTGTTAGAAAAAGAACGCATATATATATAGAGAGAGAGAGAGAGACATACACATATATGACAAGGTCACTATGCTGTGGGGCAGAAATTGAAGGAATATTATAAACAAACTTTAATAAAAAATTTAGTAAATAAATAACATGCTTAGGTTTATTATAATTCTAAAGGTTTATAAGGATGTATTACTTTATATTCCTTCTATGATAATGAGTGCTATCATTGTCAGCTCTGTTAGGGCTTCATATTGTTTGATTGATAAGGAGAATTCACCTTCATTAATTCATAGAGCCAGAACATTCAGGATATCCTTTAGGTTTCAGGAATTGTGCCAGGTACTTGAGATGGCCAAGAGAAAAATAATAAGATATCTATCTTGTATAGAGTCTAAACCTTTATGAGGAAAACGGGCAAGTAATGAAATATCATGAGCACAAGAAAGAAAAGCCCAGGTCTAGATGGCTTCACTGACTATTTCTGCCAAATATTTGAAGAATTAGCCAATCCTCCTCATATATTCCATAAGTTGAAGAGGAGGGAATACTTTTAATAAGGAGCATGATCCTCATACCAAGTCAAAAAAAAAACTAGAAATAAAGAAATCTAAAGACCAATAACTTTTAGGAAAGGTAAAATACAAACATCCTCAACAAATTACTAGCAAAATAAATACAACAAACTATTAAAAGGATCATACGCCATGAAAAGTGGGATTTACTCTTGGGATACAAGTAGGGCATGACATGTGATAATTAATTAATGTAATACCACATTTACAGAATGAAGAAGAAGAAGCTGCATGATCATCTCCATTGATGTAGAATAAGAATTTGACAATATTCAACACCTTTTAAGGATAAAAACACTAAACAGAAGATTACAAGTAAACTACCTCGATATAAAAGGCCTATGTAACATAAAATACCATTGTTGATATTATAGTCAATGGTGAAAGACTGAAAGATATTTTGTGAAGATCAGGGACAAGGCATCGTTGCCCATTCTCGCCACTTCTATTCAACATAGTAAAAGAAGTCCTAGCCAAAAAAGTTCAGTAAGAAAAAAATAACTCAAAAGCATCCAAATTGAAAAGGAAGACATAAAATCATCTATGTTCACAAGCAACATAATTTTATATGGAGAAAAGCCTACAGGTTTCTTCAAACAGAACAAATAAACAAAGAATTACACAACATAAAACCAGTAGTCAATAATCCGTTGCTTTTCAATACACTAAGAATGCACATTCCAAATGGAATTTTTTAATTCCATTTAAAGCTGCATCAATAAAAACAAAATACTTACAAATAAACTTAACCAAGAGGGGAAAGACTCGTGTACCGAAAACTACAAAGTATCACACACACAAAAAAACCCAAAACAATAACAACAACAACAACAACAACAAACATTTAAAAAACTTTTCTTGGAATTCAAGAGGGAAGAAGAAAAATGTCCCTGGAAAAGTAGAATTCCTTTCAGTGTGTAAAGTTAAGTGCCAAGTTACAGAAACTTGAAATATTTTCCATATTTAGGGAAAATTGAACTTCAACATGCTTAGTGCTTGATAAACTCACAAGGTGGAGAGGCAAGTTCTAGAAAGGATAAAGGGACTTAAGTGTGGTAAGTATCTTAGTATTTACCTTCTAAGTGACAAAAATCAGTAGAAAAGCCTGAGTGTCACTGGGCAAATAAAATAACAAGGCATTAATGATCACATTATTTCTACAAATAATTTTTGTACAATAACCAACATGTAATAAAGGTATGCAGGAATAAGAAGAAATAAGGCCACAAACCAGAACAATGAAGACAACAGAAAGAGAACGAAGATATTATGCATAGTGCAATTATCACAAAGAATATTTAATTTACCACGCTTACGATATTCTAGGTATAGAAGACAAAAGTGAAAATTTGTTAGAAAACTAGAAGCTATACAAAATAAGATAGCTGATTTTAAAGAGATCCCAATGCATGAATTAAAACAAAGACTTTGATGAATACTTTTAACAGCAGAATAGACTCAGATGCCTAGGGAGCTAGTGAACTGGGAGATGGGGACAGAAGGCACATTCAGAATGACCCGTGATAGAGAGACAAAACAGACATTGGCTTACTTGAAGAAGCATGCCTTTCTTGTAAGACAGGCTGAAAGTCTCTTTCCTACCTCTATCTAAAGTTTTCCACTTAATCTTCAGCACAGGAGCAATTTCCCAACACTACCCCCTATTGCTCTCCACAATTCTAAGCCAAGTGCCTCAAAATAGTAAACTATTCTTCATGTGAGTCAATGAGCACCCCTCTCCATGAGTGACACGTGACTTCAGTCTCCAAAGATGCCTACAGACAGGCTTACAGGTGCGTGAATTTCTTTGCTGAAGGCTTCCACCAATTACAACATACAAAGGGAAGGTCACAGAAGGGAAAGATTCACTTCTCACCAAATAAGACTTTCACCAGGATATACCACTCTTTAGCTCTTTAGCTTCTCCTTTCTATTAAGATGAAAATCTTAAGATGATCTTTTTAATTACTCAATGAATTTTATTAAAATCTTAGGATGATTTTTTATATTTTAAAATGAGAAGCAATGGAGACAATATTGAAAACAAATATGCAGTTTAATGAGTTAGTATGACAGAAACACATAATTCCAACAAGCACATCAAGAAAATGAACAATGCCAGAATCACTGAAGTACTTGAAACTTATCTCTTTCCTAATCATCAAAGTAGCCCACCCCCATACAACTGCTGTCCTTATTTTTATAATAATTACCTTTTAATTTCAGTTAGAGTTTTTCTATTTAAACATGAACCTCGAAAGAGTATGACTATTTCTGACTCCATTTCAACTACATACGACTGGACACTCGCTATAGGGAAGCAGAAAATCTTTCTTCATAGTTGCCATGTTCCTGCAAGAGCATGCCCAAATCCTTGGGAAATGTACTAAGTCATCTCAGGTAGTCTTCACAGACTTTGGGGATTTCTGACACAATTACCATTGGAGAAACAGTCATAACCATTATAAGGTCAAATAGTCAAAACATTTCCAAGGGAACTAGAAAAAGGAAAGCTTACAAAACCTACATCAACATTGGTGGATACTTAATTCCTTGAGAAAATTGGGAGCTTTTTCTAGAAGGATCTTTAAGGCAGACAAACCTGATTGACTAAGGTCTATTCTATCTTCCAAAACAGGGGAACTTGAAAGAAGATTCCCTCCACGTTATATGCTTTAAAAACTTGGTTTGAAAAACTGGTGGATTCAATGGAGAAAAGCTGAAAGCCTTCCCACTAAAATCTGGAACAAGACAAGGATGCACAGTCTCAACACCCTCATTCAACATAGTACTGGAAGTCCTAGCCACAGCAATCAGACAAACAAAAGAAATAAAAGGCATCCAAATAGGAAGAGAAGAGGTAAAACTGTCACTGTATGCAGATGACATGATACTATATACATAGAAAACCCTAAGGACTCAACCCAAAAACTACTTGAACTGATCAACAAATTCAGCAGAGTAGCAGGATGTAAGATTAACAGTCAGAAATCAATCACATTTCTGTATCCTAACAATGAAATATTAGAAGAGGAATACAAAAACACAATACCTTTTAAAATTGCACCCCAAAAAATCAAACACCTGGGAATACACCTGACCAAGGAGGTAAAGGACTTATATGCCGAGAACTATAAAACATCAATCTAGGATATTAAAGAAGATGTAAAGAAATGGAAAGATATTCCATTCTCACGGGTTGGTAAAATTAATATTGTAAAAATGGCCATACTACCCAAAGCAATCTATAGATTCAATGCCATCCCTATCAAATTACCCATGACAATTTTTCACAGAACTAAAGCAAACAATCCAAAAATTTATATGGAACCACAAAAGACCCAGCACTGCCAAAGCAATCCTGAGGAACAAAAACCAAGCAGGAGGCATAACTCTTCGGGCACTATTACAAAGCCACAGTCATCAAAGCAGTGTGGTGCTGGTACCAAAACACACAGACAGACCAATGGAACAGAATAGAGAACTCAGAAATAAACCCAGACACCCATGGTCCATTAATTTTTGACAAAGGAGGCAAGAACATAAAATGGGAAAAAGACAGTCTTTTCAGCAAGGATTGCTGGGAAACCTGGACAGCTGCATGCAAAGCAATGAAACTAGAACACACCCTCATACCATGCACAAAAATAAACTCAAAATGGCTGAACGACATAAATATAAGACAAGACACCATCAAACTCCTGGAAGAGAACATAGGCAAAATATTCTCTGACATCAACCTTGCTAATGCTTTCTCAGGTCAGCCTCCCAAAGCAACAGAAGTAAAAGCAAAAATACACCAATGGGACCTAATCAAACTGACAAGCTTTTCCACAGCAAAGGAAACCCAAAAGAAAACAAAAAGACAACTTACAGAATGGGAGAAAATAGTTTTGAATGATGCAACTGGCAAGGGCTTAATCTCTAAAATATACAGACAACTTAGACAACTCAACAGCAAAAAAGCCAATAACCCAGTGGAAAAATGGGCAAAAGACCTGAAGAGACATTTCTCCAAGGACGATATACAGATGGCCAACAAGCACATAGAAAAATGCTCCATATGGAATTCCCATTGTGGCACAGCAGAAACGAACCCAACTAGGAACGATGAGGTTGTAGGTTCAATTCCTGGCCTCGCTCAGTGGGTTAAGGATCCAGCGTTCCCATGAGCTGTGGTGTAGGTTGCAGAAGCAGCTCGGATCTGGTGTTGCTGTGGCTCTGGTGTAGGCCAGCAGCTACAGCTCCAATCAGATCCCTAACCTGGGAACCTCCATATGTCATGGGTGTGGCCCTGAAAGACAAAAGATGACAAAAAAAAGAAAAAGTAAAAAGAAAAACTGTTCAACATCACTGATTATTAGAGAAATGCAAATCAAAACTACCACGAGATACCACCTCACACCAGTCAGAATGGCCATCATTAATAATTCCACAAATAACAAGTGCTAGAGGAGTGTGGAGAAAAGGGAACCCTCCTACACTGTTGGTGGGAATGTAAGTTGGTACAACCACTATGGAAAACAGTATGGAGGTACCTTAGAAATCTCTACATAGAACTACCATATGTCCCACTCTTGGACATATATCTGGACAAAACTTTCCTTAAAAAAGAGACATGCATCCGCATGTTCACTGCAGCACTATTCACAATAGCCAAGACATTCAAACAACCCAAATGTCCATCGACACACAATTGGATTAAGAAGATGTAGTATATATGCACAATGGAATACTACTCAGCCATAAAAAGGAATGAAATAATGCCATTTGCAGCAACATGGATGGAACTAGAGACTCTCATACTGAGTGAAGTCAGAAAAAGACAAATACCATATGATATCACTGATATCTGGAATCTAATATATGGCACAAATGAACCTTTCCACAGAAAAGAAAATCATGGACTTGGAGAATAGACTTGTGGTTGTCAGGGGGGAGGGGGAGGGAGTGTGGTGGATTAGAAGCTTGAGGTTAACGGACACAAACTATTGTCTTTGGAGTGGATTAGCAATGAGATCCTGCTGTGTAGTACGGGAACTATGTCTAGTCACTTATGATGGAGCATGGTAATGGAAGAAAAAAGAGTGTGTACATGTATGTGTAACTGGGTCACCGTGCGGTACAGCAGAAAAAAAAATAATCTATTGGGGAAATAAAAAAATTAAAAACAAATGAGCTAATAAATTAACAAAAATAAAAAAAAACTGGTGGAGACCATAGACTAAAAATATAAAAAAGGGAATTCCCACTGTGGTTGAGTGGCTTGAGACATCGACATGGTGTTCATGAGGTGTGGGTTTGATCCTGGGCCTCACTCAGTGGGTTAAGTGTTTGGCATTGCCACAAGCTGCAGTGTAGTTTCGAGACTCAGCTCAATCTCATGTTGCTGTGTCTGTGGTGTAGGCCTGCAGGGGCAGCTCCAATTCAACCCCTGGCCAGAGAACTTTTTATGGCAGGTGCTGCCATAAGAAAGAAAATCTATGTCTATATATATATCTACACAATGGGCGACTTGATGAAAGGTAAGTTAAAACAGTTGATAATAGTCTATTGATGGCAAAACAGAAATATTCAGAGATTTTTCAGAGTTTACTCTGTGGTCTGTATGTCCAAATTTTTCATAAATTCTATTGTTTACAGATATTTTGTTGTGACCATATTCTTATGGAGGAACTGGAATGTAAAAACAGGGAAGGAATCAGACTTACATTTTGAGATGATAACTCTGGATAAACAACGGAGAATAAATGGAGATGAGCTGAGATTTTTTTCATGTTCACTGTTATAACTTTTCAAACCGCTAATGGGAATGAAATTCTAAGAATATTAATTCTATCATATTGCCGTTTGTCTTATAAGGGCCCCTCACTGCATTTAAGACTTTATAAAATCACTATCATGAAGATAGCCTATAGACCATATACAGCCTGGCTTCTAAAGACCCTTATATTAATGTTTTGTCATTTCCACCTTGCTCTTTAACTTATTCCTCAATTCTTCAAAAATGGCATGCACTTGAGTGCTTCAGAGAATTTGCACATTCTCTTTCCTTGGCTTAGAATTCTCCTTCACCACGTGTCTTTTCTAAACTCATACTTATCTGCATGCAGATCTCCCGCTAAATAGCTGTCTTCCTTGTTAGATGATAAACTCTATAAACAAAGGGTTTAGTCCTATTTTTCTGTCACTTAGAAGGTCTGCAATATGTTTTGGAAAAAATGGGTGAATAAATTATGTATTAGTGAATCAACACATCAATGAGAAATCACATAACAGTGAACTTCAAATGTGTTTTGTTTGTTTGTTTAGGCAACGTTTTAAGAGAGCTTTGATTGGATGTCAAAGTGTAAACCTCACGCAATATCACTGCAAAGCCATCTTTCAATATTCTCTCTAAAAACCAAACCAAACAAAAAAACAGGAAGTACTTACATCTCAGAGCACATGTTCACCTCTGGCTAATTAGCCATATCTTAGCATCTCAGTGACTTCTCACCCCCGTATTTCACAACGCCCTTTCTCTCTTTTAAGCCATGGCTTCTCTACATTTGACTTTGTTTTAATAACTACAGGTTTTTATATGAAAAGGAATCATAAGAGATTACTGTGTGCAGTGAGAAAAGAGCTCTGGGGAAGACCAGTGTTGAAAGGATGGATGGAAGATTAGAAACCCCCAACATGTCTGAATAGTGGTGAGAGGAAAAGATGATGTGGAGGATGTGGTGCATCAGACCAAGATACAAAAGAGTCCCAAAAAGAACAAACTTCTTAAAATGAACAAAACACGCCTCCTACCTTCTTCATCTCCTCATACATCATGAACAGAATATTGAAGTCATGTCTGTGCTCATACCAGCCTCGGATGTGGTCAAACCAGAGACTTCCAAACACTGTGGGGAAACTGATCAATTACAAGGTGCATATACTGCAGTTATTGAACAGTAAGCCATAGCCTGTCTTTCTCTTCCATAATCCTCTGAAAGACAAATAAGTCTCCCCCCACCGGACATCTATGCTGCCTTTTTAAAAGGGTGTTTTCGGAAACAATTACATCCTTTTAACAGAAACCTGCCTCTTTAGGGTTCTCTATGACTGTGAGAAAAAAAGAAATGTGGGAATGAAAATTCCAAAGTATGAATTTTTAAGACTTCTGTAAATTAATCTCCTTTTTTGTCTGCTTCCTCCACCTGAAAACATATTTTATATTTCCCCTTTTATTCTTTATTTTAATATCTATAGATAGCAATTTTAGTTACCTACAACTAGAAAGAAGCTGAAGATAATTTTCTAAATGGGTGAGAGGCCCCATTCCACATTCTACAACCCATCTGCCTCAATCGATCCTTCGGGGTGTTGTAATGACCACTTCACAACGGTCACCTAAGGCCTACCACAGGCTCAGGACAGACCACAACAGCAACAATAACAACAGCAACACACCCATCCTGAACGTTTGCTATTCCGGAACCTATGTCTCTAGCTTTGGATCTAGCCAACTGGAACCGCTAGGCCACTTGCAGGTCTTTGGATCTGGTCAAAATACCTCTTTGAAATCTTGACAAGACCCAGAGTGGTCCTAGTGAGGACAGAAAGGCCCTTGGGTGGCAGACTAAGTGGATAGCATTTATGGACCACAGATGTGCATTGCACCATCTATGATGACCCTTCTCCATCTGCCTAAATTATGTTCCCAGCGTTTGAGAAATTTGGCTAAATGGCAACATGGCCTTGGGAACATGTTGCTTGAAAAACAAACTCATAGTTACCTTTCCCATCTAGAAACTTTTCCATGAAATGTTCGATGTCATCTGAAGGTTCTAATGTAAGCAACCAATTTGAAAAATGAAAATATGAGATCAAAACATCCTTGGGGTTTCTATAGATGTAAATGACCTGCGGAGAGAATAGTGAAACAATTTTGAGAATTTTTTTTTTTTGGTCTTTTTGCTATTTTTTGGGCCGCTCCCGCGGCATATGGAGGTTCCCAGGCAAGGGGTCGAATAGGAGTTGTAAGTTTAATACTTCAAATTACTTTGCATAAAAGTTATTCAATATACCCTCCATGAGCACTAATATTTGATGCATCACCAAGATAGTCTTGAAGATAAGTGAAAAAAAAGAAAAGCAACTTAATCAATTATGTTGAAATAAATATCATCTTTTCAAGCTCCTACTGTGGCTCTGTGGGTTAAGAACCCAACATAGTGTCTCTGAGGATTCAGTTTTGATCCTTGATCTTGCTCAGTGGGTTAAAGACCTAGCTATATAGGTCACAGATCTGATGGCTGTGGTGTAGGGTGTCAGCTGAAGCTCTGATTCAATCCCTGGACTGGGAAATTCCATATGCTGCAAGTGAAGCTATTAAAAAAAAGAAGAAGATGATATCATTTTTTCAATATCCATAATAAAAAAGAAATAAAATCAATTTTTACTTCACCTTACACAAAGTCACAAAGTAGACTGAAGGTTTAAGTATGAAGTAAAACTCTGACATTTAAGAAAATAAAGACTATGTTTCTGGTTTTGGATATACCTGAAGCATTTTCCAAATGATAAAAAATTCATTAGAAATAAAAATGAATCAACTATACTACATTAAAATGTTAAATGCTGGTAATCAACAGGAATCACAGAAATAAGAAAAAAACAAGAAGACATAAAAGAAGAGTTGCAACACATAAAACCAATAATAGGTTAGTATTTGGAATATATATATGTATATGAACATATATACTTAGATATAAAACAAAGCTATAAGAAAGAGACAACATAACAGAAATTGAGAAAAATTTACAATCATTTCACAAAGAATTATGGCCAATAAACATATCAAAACACCTCAATTTCATTACTGATGCAAAATGCCCTTTAAGATAATGGACTTAATTATTCAAAAAATTATGTTGATTTACACTTTTAAAACTACTTGATAGCTTAGCAAAAATATATCCAGCTTCTAAATTTATGTTACAAAACTGGAATTACAGGTATACTAAAATCAAATAAAAGTAGAGCAATCACAAAAAATTAAAGTCTGCTAAACTTTGCTGCAAACTACCTGTCCATCAAAACACATTCAATGTTGTGTAGTCATACAACAAAATCCACCTAAACTATCAAAAAGAATAGAATTTTATTTGCTGATATAAATAAATGTTTGCTCTATGTTCTATAATTATACTGCAAATAATGTGTGTAGTGACTCAAATTATGAATATATTTATAATTCCATATATATACTTTTGGACCATACCTTCAACAAGCAAAAGTTCCTGGCCAGGGATTGAAACTCTGCCACAGAAGAGACCTGAGCCTCTGCAATGACAATACCAGGTCCTTAACCCACTGAGCCACCAGGAAACTCTAATATTTTTAATATGTAAAATACAATCAGAAATATAATAATCACATGAAAGGATGTAGATAAGTGGACCTGGAGAAAAATATCTGAAGAAAGTATTTTTGTTTCTGAAAAAGGTCTATGTAAGCTCTTTCTGTGACATACTTTAGCCTTTTTGTTCTTGAGACCTTTTGGTACTAAATAATAGGGGAGGTGGGAAGAGAAGAGGCGAGGAGATGGTCTCTTGACATAGTCCACTTTTTCTGGATTGTATTCAAGGAAAAGGACTCTATGATATATTTCCACCATTTCAGTTCTGTTACGATGTCCTTCAAAATAAATCGAGCTTAATATCTGCTGAGCCCAGATGGTACCTGTAAAAATAAATAATCTTGTTTTCAACAGTGAAGTGACATTGAATGGTAGGCATCAATGGTAAGGCCACCCACCCATCTCAAGATCATTTGAAGCTTTTCAGTTCTTTTAACCTCACTGAGATGCCAATGAATTTGTCCAAATGTTTTGGTTTATTTGTGTTTTACACAAAAATTATTCAAGATAAATTCAAGGGCTCTAGTTCCTTCCTCACTCTGAAGAGCTGTGGTGACTCTGATTCCCTGGGATTGTGATTCAGAGTCCTTCAGCTCATTCTGGGTCTCTTGCACTTCAAATAAAATCCCTTTACATGATTTTCTGAGGCTGCCTCCATTTTTCTTTCCTTAGTCTCCTTCTTAGAGCTTCATCTTTTAGAAGCATAGGCAAACTAAGAGCTCAAGGCCCCTTTCACTACTTTTTCTGTTTTATTAATCTATAGCATAGGTCTTCCCACACAATGCTTAACAAAAGTAGTAACAGCAAGTAGTCTTGTCTCGGGCCAGATTTTAAATGTAATATTTCAAATGCTTCACTACTGCTTAAGATGGTTATGGTAGTTTGGGGGTAGATTCTGTTGATCAGGTTAAGGAAGTTCCTTCTCTCTCTTTCACTAAGAGATTCCATTTTTGAAAAGCTGCTGAATTTTATTGAATGCTTGTCTACATCTTTCGAGATGATAATACAGGTTTTCTCTTTTGCTCTAGTAATGTGAGTGAAACCAATCATGACCCTTGAATGAACCCTGGTGGGTCAGAGTATATTTTTGAATGTTGCTAGATTTGTTTTGCTTATATTGGGTTTAGGATTTCTGCCACTAACACATGGGAATGACAAAGAGTCAAGGGAAGACTCTGCGATGGACTTCACTTCTTGACCTAAAGCTAAGCAAATAGATGTGGCATTAACATCTAAAAGGAAAAAAGGAGTTCCCGTCGTGGCACAGTGGTTAACAAATCCAACTAGGAACCATGAGGTTGCGGATTAGGTCCCTGCCCTTGCTCAGTGGGTTAACAATCTGGCTGTGAGCTGTGGTGTAGGTTGCAGACGCGGCTCGGATCCTGCGTTGCTGTGGCTCTGGCATAGGCCGGTGGCTACAGCTCTGATTCGACCCCTAGCCTGGGAACCTCCATATGCCACGGGAGCGGCCCAAGAAATAGCAAAAAGACAAAAAAATTAAAAAAATAAAATTAAAAAAAATTTTTTAAATAAAAGGAAAAAAGGTACATCATTTATAATGATATTTAGAAGCCAGGCAGAATCCAGGGATAAGGGAAGGTGTCTCTAATTTGGGAAAAGTAAACAAGGTCAGGAATTTCAAAGTGGATTAAAATATAGATACTGAAGCATTTTCATGAAATTCAGGAATATTTTCTTTCTTGACATAAACTCCAATGTATATTTGAATGACATTAACCACTCCAATACAACATTGCTTCAATGGCACCAAATCATTATATGTTCTACAGAGTGCAGTATTTATTTTTAAAAAAATAAGCCAATTTTGGAATGTGAGAACGAGGGCAATTTAATTCAGTTTAAATGATTGCATTATTGCAGTTCCCATTGTGGCTCAGAGGTAACGAACCTGACTAGTATCCATGAGGATGTGGGTTGGATCCATGGCCTTCCTCAGTGGGTTAAGGATCTGGTGTTGTCATGAACTACAGTGCAGGTTTCAGACCAGACTCAGATCTCACATTGCTGTGGCTGTGGTGTAGGCCAGCAGCTCTAGCTCCGATTCGACCCCTGGTCTGAGAACTTCCATATGCTGCAGGTGCAGCCCCAAAAAGCAAAAATAAAATATAATATAATAAATATAATAAAAATAAAATAAAATACTGTATTATTATAGGAAATGTAAAGGATTTAGAGTAATTGAATAGCATATTAGGAGTTAGTTCTGACAGAGATATGCTACTCACATATTTTAGCATATTTTAGCATATTTTTAGCATATTTTAGCATATTTTTCCCCTTGTGAAACCAAGTCAACAGGTCAGCATTTACAAAGTGTCTGCACTTAGCTCAATAGTTACTTTCTAGATACTCCCCCCTAGAAATGACAAAATAGGTACTTCAAATAGTCTTCTAGTTGAGATTTTTTTTGGCATCATAAATTTTCTAATCATAGGGTGAACTACTGCCAATGTCTGGAAAAGTGGACATTGGCACACATGTATTCTCAAACCAAAGTGAGGCCTGAAACAGGTGGTCCATTCCTTAAACTTACCAGATTTGGGGTATGTAATTATGAAGACATCATCATCACGAATTTCAAAATCAGCTAGATTTTCTAGAATGTCAGTCTCAGCTAGAAATCGTTGAAAATAGTAGCCTTTAAAGTTCAATAAATATTGGTTTGTATGGTCCATAATTATTCACCTACAGGTAAACACAGAAAGAATTTTTCAATTCTTAGCATGTCAAAATAATAAGATGTAGCACATGTTCCATACAGGCCGATCACCATGTAGGACATTTACGTATCCAATCACTCACTTCCCATAGAAATAAGCTTATATATGGTAAAACATTTAATTTTCATAGGAACCCAATGTGGCAAAAGGCAGTGTCTTATCACCATGTTAAAGGAGGAAATTAAGTTACTACAAGGTTAAACAGCTTTTCTTTAAAATCCCACGAGGAAGTTATTTTCGTGATTGCAAATATACAAATGAGAAAATAAGAACCAAATTGTTCAAGGTGGTTCAGCGGGCACAGGTGCAAGATTTGATGCCAGATCATCTGGCCAGAGTGCCCATGATTTAATCACCTAGTTGTACAGTTTGTAGTGTTTAGTATTTTCAGTCTTTTACATTTTTTTTCTTTTTAAGGCTCCCCCCATGGCATATGGAAATTCCCAGACTAGGAGTCAAGTCAGAGCAGCAGCTGCAGGCCTACACCACAGACACAGCAAAGCCAGTGTCTGGGATGTGCCTAGAATGAGCCACATCTGGGATCTACACCACAGCTTACAGCAACGCCTGACTTAACCCAATGGGCAAGGCCAGGGATCAAACCCGCATTCTCAGAAACACTATGTCAGGTTGCTAACCCATGAAGCCACAACAGGAACTCCTAATCTTTACATTTTTGCATTTTTCTAGAAATAGGAAAATTTTT
Source organism: Phacochoerus africanus (assembly GCF_016906955.1). NCBI lineage: Eukaryota > Metazoa > Chordata > Mammalia > Artiodactyla > Suidae > Phacochoerus > Phacochoerus africanus. Next base: position 82,206,476 of record NC_062545.1, on the reverse strand, counting down.
AAGAAAATATAATTTCTGGTTTTTTGTTTGTTTTCTGTTTTTCCTCTCAAGCATGAATCATCTTTTGTCTGTGGAAGGAGTTGCTGAAGCTTTGGGGGGGTTTTATTCTGTTTCATATGAACTGTGGAAAATCATCTACAGGAGAAAGGCCCATTGGATTTACTTAAGAAATGCTCCCTCACATAGTTGCAAGATATCATATTGTAAGTATTACCTTATCCAAAGTAGTTTTCTCTCAGATTGAAATAAATGTAAAAAATAGTGAAAATAAAAACTGAAAGCAAACATTCTAAAGACATTTCAGTTCAAACACTGGAACAAACAGGTATTTCTTTTAGCTCTGCCCAAGAAATCTATTCCTGAATCAAGTGTTCATAATATTTGATCAGGATCAGCCTGTATTGCAGCTACTTATTTGAGGGCCCTTCTGAACCCAGCAAGAAAACAGCTTTGTTAAAAGGGTGCAACAAATATGGTTGTTTTTCTAAACTGCATGTCAAGACACATCTAATTTCTTTGCAAACAACCTATCTCACCTAGTTTCTGGAGGGAGTCAAAGATTAGAGTTTGGCTAAGGAGTAGAAAATTACCTGTTTTAGAATCGCTTAGGTTTCAGAGTAAACATTCATGGTTTGAGGCCTCTACCCAGACGGGTAGACTAGGAATTGGGCAAAATTAGGACCTAGAAATCTGCATTTAACCACACAGCCATTCACATGAAACAATGACAATCCATAATGCTGATAAAGCACTGTCTTGGTTTTTTGTAGATACTTTATCTCAACCTCCAGAGAAGCTTTTGGTGGATGGTATTTGACTCCCAGTTAAAAGACTCACTCAATTAAAACCCTACTAACTTGCTAGAGGTTTCCTCACTCAAGCAAAGTCCCAGAAACCACAATGATTAAGAATGGAGGAGAAAAAAAAGAAAGAAAGAAAAGAAAAAGAGGGGTTCTCTTTGGGGCTCAGTGGAAAGAATTTGACTAGTAGCCATAGGATGCAGGTTTGATCCCTGGCCTCCCTTAGTGGGTTAAGGATCCTGCATTGCCATGAGCTGTGGTGTAGGTCACAGACACAGCTCCGATCCTGCGTTGCCGTGGCTGTGATGTAGGCTGCCAGCTAGAGCTCTGATTCTACCCCTAGCCCAGGAAGCTCCATATGCTGTAGGTGCGGTCCTAAGAAGACCAAAAATAAATAAATAAATAAATAAGTAAAATTGTGGATAAAATAGACTGGCTGATAAACCACACAAAAAAAAAATAGTTTCAAAAGAAAAAACATGGAGAGCTATTGTGACATTAGCATCACAAAGTCACCTTGGAAAACATAGCCTATGGAATGCGCTGAGGGAGAATCTACCCTTCACAGGGAGGACAAATGCAGAAGCCTGTAAGTAGGAAACAGAGGTGAAATGAAAGGCCAAGATGAAAGTGTGAGTCACTATCTCATACCTCCTGAGACCTGACAGTGCCACCACAAACCTTTCCTAAATAGCAGAAGTTCCAGAAAATCTGGATGCTGACAAAAGAGTGTCAGGCCACCCCCACAGATATTCCGAACATCACTGCTTTGCTATGTATTTGTTTATTCTACCTCGAAACATCTCAGCAGAAAGAGGACTATAAGAACTGCTTGACATAGAAACAGGAGAAAAAAATCAGGGTACCGGTGGATTCATGTGTGATCTGGGGACTGACAAGGCATATACTGTCCGTCTCTCCTCGATGGATACAGGAGAAAGTACTTGTATCAGGAGAAAGGACATCTGGTGTCTCTCACTTGCTCTTGCAGAAGACCAAAAGGAAAAAAGGAAAAGCAGAAAATTGAGGAGAAAAAACTAATCACTTCCGTACACTGAAGAGGGTGAGACTTGAAAGAGGCTCTAAGTCTATGCTTTTATTACTCACGGTTACAGATGAATGGATGAAGAAAAATCACTTCTGTAATAATTTGAAGGATGGTAGAGATTGAGGCATCCCTGAAAAAGAAATAGTCTGTGCAGGTTTTGTCTCGGCCAAAGAGTAAATAAATTGGGTAAGATTTCATTGACATTAAGAAAAAGATATCCAGTTATTCCAGAAAGTCCAAATAACTCAAAATGGTTAGAAATACTGAAGAGAACAACATGTACCCAATCATCCTGCTTACCTAATTTTGGCATCTGTAAAACACACACGGGGATGTCCTTGAAAACTATAGCAACAACTTTGTTGGGCATGAAGAATGGTTAGTAATACCTTTTAGACCTTTCTCAGAGGACTATGTTCAATCTTCAGGTCTTGTACTACTCTGTGTAAAACTGGATATGGCTATGGTGGGTCCCAGGGCCTTATCAATTCACTGTTTATTCAATTCATTTTAACACTCGGTCGGGTATACATCCCATCTGTTACACTTTCACTCCACTTTCTTAAAAAAAAAAAAAAACTTCAGAAAATTCAGCCATATTTTCTGTTGTACATCAACTGACATTAGCATCAGACCTGACCTAATATTTCCTTGAAATTTCAACCATTTTCCAGCCATCTTGCCTCCATAGCCTCATCTTTAATAAGGATACTCAGATATCCGCTAGACACAGAATTTGATGCCAGAAGAGATTTTTAATCCTTTCAATATACAAGTCTTCAGTGATAGGAAATCAAGTTTAAACTGAGGGTGATTTAAACCTCTGTGTGGTCCAGACTTCTTTTGTTTTGCATCATCTTTGTAAATTCAACACGAAGCCATTTGTGACAGTGGCATAGCCTGATAAGTCGCAATCAAAAATAGTAGACTCCGTATTAAAACGAAGAGCCCTGCCAAGAACTTCTGGATTCATAACATGAATTCGCATTGAACTGAATGCATTTGGGGGCCTTTTGAGATGATTAAAATCCATATTCCCTCCCCCTAGACCGGTCTGTAAGGAAGAAGACAATCTGCATCTGTGACAAAAGACATCATTTAAGTTTCTCATTTCCATACCCAACAGTAATACGGTATGCTGTCAAGTTAGAAGATTCCTGCCTTTTTTCCCCTTGAAATATCTCTGTAAGCAACCATTTCTTCTGATCCCTCTAAATAGTGAAAGGTATTTAGAAACCAGACTTTGGCTTTAGCTGTGCTAATTGCTCTGGCTTCGCATTCTTTTTGGGTACCCAGCAGAGAGAGCAAGGAAATATGCCAAATTTGCTAGTAATTGTGGAAATACAAGATAAAATTATTTCGTACTCACTGGATTGGCAGCAAGTAAGTGTAGGAAAGGATGTAGAGCAATGGAAACTCTCACTGTAGCCAGTGTAAATGAAAATTAGGACGACAAATTCAAACAGCAGTTTGACAAGGGCTGGTCTGCTTGAAGAAACACATATACATAAACCAATGGCAGTAACGTAGGGATTTCCTCTCTGTGTGATGTGGTTGCACTGGTGGGGTCAGGAATGCATAAAAAGTGAGTAATGCCTTATTTCTAAAGCTGGTTGGTAGGTACAATTGCCAGTATAAAACTGTCTGTGCTTTTTGGTATTTCATAGTGACAACACAGGACAACCTAATGTTTTCTATCATGATACTAATCCAGCTCGTTCACATGTCCCCAGGCTCCTCAGGTTTTCTCCATTGGTACCAAGTCAGGGTGCAGGTTAGAGGCCCAGGTTCTCACGTGGGAAGGTGGAATGTAACATTCGTAGTGTCATACATAGAGGCTATGCCCTTCTTAGTTGTGAGTTACCCACTTTTGTGATCTCCTCACATTCTGTATAGGGCTGCTTTTCACCCATCACCGACTACCATCCTGGACTCCATGGCTCTGATCTTCAAAGCTTTAGAATGGAGAAAAGGAAAGGTTTGGTTAATACCAGAACTTTGCCCCCACATTTGTCTCTAGCCATCCCTATAAGAGGCAGAATAAAGTGCACAAAAAGGATATGCTGAACCTCATAAAAATGATGACCACTTGCCATGTGTCCATGCATTCTGGGATAGGGAGAGTTGAGGCCCTCTCTACCCAGAAGTTCCCCTGGCCCATTCCTCACATTTGTGCATGTTTGACCCAACATGGCAAAAAGGACTTTGCAGATAGAATTAAGATTACTAATTAGTTAACCTTAAAGTTGGAAGACTAGCCTGGATGATCTAGGTGGGCTCAATGGGAGCCAAGGAACCTGTGAGGCAGAAGGAAATGGCAGAGAGATTTCAGCACAGGAAGGCTTTTATGGGTCATTGCTGCCTTGAGGATTGATGGGTCACCTGTCAGAGAAACGAGAACCACAAGGGACGAAATCTTCCAACAACCTGAATGAGCTTAGAAGTGGATGCTTATCCAGAGCTTTCAAATAGAAAGACAGCCTTGCCAGCACCCTGAAGACTCTAACCCAAAAACCCTGCCATCGTGCTGGACCTCTATCCACAGAATTCTAAGATAAAAATAGGTAACATTTAACTTGTAAATTTGTGATTATTTGTTATAGAACAATAGTAAACTGCTACTCACAATTAAATCTTTAAAACAACACAGTGAGTTAGACGATACTAGTATCACGATTAAAAGTGCAGTGTCCAGAAATGAACTCTCAGATAACTGAGAAGTGGCTAATGGCTAGACATCAGACCTGTATGAATGCAGAAGCCGTGCTCTTAGAACAGATGCTTGTAATATTGCTGCTAAGCATAGCAGAATCCTGTACCTCTTCCCAATTTAAAATTCTCACATGTTGGAAGCTTGTGTTGTGCCTCAGTGGTAATGAACCCAACTAGTAACCATGAGGACTTGCAAGTTCGATCCCTGGCCTCTCTTAATGGGTTAAGAATACTGCATTGCCCTGAGCCTTGATGTAGGTCACAGACACAGCTTGGATCTAGCAGTTTATGTGGCTGTGGTAGCTGCAGCTGTTTCAACCCCTAGCCTGAGAACTTCCATATGCCACAGGTGCAGCCTTAAATGAGAAAAAAATTCTCACATCTTCATCTCTTGAGTTCTATTTCTAACTGTATGGTGAATATTTTTTTAATATCTCAGGTCAGTAACTCAAGTCTCAGCTGGGTGATCATGTTCTCCAGTTCTTATAGGAAGTTCATTAGTTGAGTAATCACACAAAAAAAGCTCTAGAAGAGCATTAAAAATAACTTTAAAGCTCTTCTCCAGCTTTTATGTGTGTGTGTATATATATATGTGTGTATATATATGTGTGGGTATATATGTATATATGTACATATATATACACATATTGCACTCTTTTTGATATATATGTATATGTATTTGATATATACATATACATGCATATGTATATATTGCACTGTTTTTATTTGATTTTACTCTTTCTTTTACATTTGCCAAACATCTATATTTATTTTCATTTTCAGTTTTTTTTTTAATTTAAGATATCTGGTTTACCATGAATATTAATTTCATTGCTGGTATAATGATACAAATCATTTTTCTTTCACATATGTTATTGTTCATTTGTTTTATGAACAATTTCCTTTTGTTCTGAAGTTACATATTATTTTTACATGTGTACTAATCTCTCCAGATTCCTCTACTTTTGTACTACTGCCACAGTATATTGATTATTCTTGTTTTATAGCGTATCAAATAAGTAATAATGTATGTTCCTTAGTGTCTTCTCTATGCACACTAATACACTCTTGAAATGTCCTTCAATAGTCATGCATATTTTTATGTTTAAATTTACTTTTCAAAGAAGCTTCTTTAGATTTCTGATTGTCATTATGCCAAATCCACATGTAATTATAAGACATGTGATCATCTTTTTATCTTATTTCTCTACAGGAAGAAGATCACATTATTTCCAGGTATGTTTTCTTTTGTTACTTTATCTTCAGAAAGTCATTGTACAAATTTTTAAAATAACTTCTTAGGTATTGAAAAAAAAAATTTTTTTTTTGTTTTTCAGGGCTGCACACATGGCATATGGAGGTTCTCAGGCTAGGGGTAAAATGGGAGCCACAGGCACAGCAACGCAGGTTCTGAGCTGAATCTGTGACCTATACCACAGCTCCCGGCAGCACCAGATCCTTAACCCACCGAGCAAGGCCAGGGATCAAACCCACAACCTTATAGCTGCGCCACAACAGAAACCCCTAAATTGTTTTGAATATTTTGTGTGTATTTGCTTCTTTTCCATAGTAACTGGCACTATACTCTCTCTTAAGCCTCAAAGAGCACCTCCTAGATTGCTCTTCAAGAAACCCTGCTATGAAGAGTTTACCTGGCTGATACACCTTGGATCTGCCACAGCTTCCACACTAAAGTCACAGTCTCCCCTAGTTACTTCAAGGCAAAGACTAGATATGGAAATGTGATTAGTGCAGGCATTTCTTCCTGACATAGAACACCTCTAATGGAAAATCTTGAATCTGGCCTCCCTTTGGCCCCGCCAAGAATTTCTCAGAGCTACGTGAAAAGGTAAGGCCCTCCTTCCTGTCATTTCCTTTCTCTTTCACAGGTATCAGAATTGGATTACACCTCTACCACTCTCTCCTCTTATCCTCTTACCCACTCATCTATCACAAGTATAATCTCCAATAAATCTATTGCTGGCTAATGGAGGTACACATGATTTCAAGTGATTATCCTCTTTTAAGTTTCTTGGCTACCCTATTTTGCATAAACTGGTTAGAAATGGATTATTCTTATTTTCAACAGTGTAATCCACCAAAATACTAGAAAAAAATACTAGCTCAAAAATGACTGAGACACATGAACCCGCATGTTCATTGCAGCACTATTCACAATATCCAGGACATGGAAACAACCCATATGTCCATCAACAGATGATTGGATTCAGAAGATGTGGTGTATATACACAATGGAATACTACTCAGCCATAAAAAAGAATGACATCATGCCATTTGCAGCAACATGGATGGAACTAGAGAATCTCATACTGAGTGAAAGGAGCCAGAAAGACAAAGACAAATACCATATGATATCACTTATAACTGGAATCTAATATCCAGCACAAATGAACATCTCCACAGAAAAAATCATGGACTTGGAGAAGAGACTTGTGGCTGCCTGATGGGAGAGGGAGAGAATGGGAGGGATCGGGAGCATGGGCTTATCAGACACAACTTAGAATAGATTTACAAGGAGATCCTGCTGAGCAGCATTGAGAACTATGTCTAGATACTCACAGAACTATGTCTAGATACTCACAGAACAAAGGGTGGGGGGAAAAATGTATACATGTAAGGATAACTTGATCCCCTTGTTGTACAGTGGGAAAAAAAATAAATTAATAAAAAAGACAAATCCTCGTATTTCTGTTCTAAATAAAGGTGTAAATAGATATTTTATCAGTGCAATAACTATAAACCAACTGTGTAGACAGAGAACAGTATAGCTATTGAAATAATATATGTAGTGTGGAGGTTAAGTTTAAATTGTATAAAATTGAGTTAACTGAAGAAAAGTTCAGATGTTTCATAAAAATGAAATTATAGAATCATAGCATGTAACTATGTTTAATATTTTGATTCTGCTTCAAAATTGCTATAAAGATTATTTAAGCTGATTTTCCTTTCCACAATTTGTGAGAGAATATTTATTTTGCTCTGCTCTCGATATCAATGAGCAGTCCTCAGTTTTTAAACTTTTGCCATTTTGATCCAATGTTTTGTCTTTTCTGTAAAGTGCAAGCTTTTCAGGAAAAGGTCAGGTCTTACAGAAAGTCTTTCATGCTTATGAGTTATTCCACACATTTCATTAAGACATGACAAATACAGAAAAAGTGACAGATCATGGTGGCACATACAATCTGATGAATATTCACACCTAAGGAACCAGCACGAAAATCAAGAAACAGAATATTACCACCATTTCAGGAATTCTCCCACTCGTCTGACCAGTTACTGTCCCACCACCCAAAGGTAACCACTCTCCTTCTAAACACACAGATTAATTTCACCTGTTTCTCAGTCTTATAATGCAATCAGTGTCTGTATATTTTCAGTGCAATAACTATATTATCAGTGCAATAACTATATTATCAGTGCAATAACTATAAACCAACTGTTTATAGTTGGAGGAGGCTGTTTCTGAGATTTGTTGATGTTTACAGGTAGTTGGAATTCATGCATCCCTACTGTTTTTCCTTTATGAAAATCCACAAATATGTATTTTACTCTCATAAACCTTGGGTTGTTTCCATTTGTTGACTGTAATGGATGACCTGAAATGTTCAGGATTGAAAATGTACTGGACCTTTTCTTTTATGTTTTTTCCACTGTGTATGCGTTTCACTAGGTTTTCCCTTTAGGGGATTTATAAACAGATTCAAATATATTTTTCTAGTTTTTCTGAAGTATTTTATCTTAAATATTTAACTACTAAATACACTTGGAATTAGTTTATTTAGATGAATGCTGCAGCTACAACTATTTTTTTATCCACAGACGTAAATACTTGAACCATTAGATGAATTCATCCACCTTTGAAACTTTGATCTGCAGTGCAAACTGTGTTAATCTTGTAAATTATTAACAGATGCATGTGTATACATGTGTATCTCTATTTCCACATTCTCATTGATTTTATGCCAAAGAATTAATATTTAATTTTTAAAATGAAAGCAGTTTTAATATTTCTTTAATCTTAAATAGAATTGTAAAGAAATAATACACCTACAGAAATCTCTGTCCAGACGACAATCGTAAAGAATGGATATATATATATGACTGGGTCAGTTTGCTGTACAGCAGAAATTGGCACAACATTGTAAATCAACTATACTTTAATAAGTAAAAATAATACAATTCATGTCACATGCTGTTTCCATTTACCGTACAATCAATGCAGACTATCACCCAAATCATTTTAATTGAAAAATTTGTGTCCATCAAACACTAGTAGAAACTAATAGGCACGACTTCCTCATTCTATTTATAATACAGTACAAAATTAACATTTAAATAAGAACAAATTAATATGTATATTTAATATATGCTCTCTGGTTAGTACAATTTTTTATATGACTCTTTGGCACTTGATTCTACTCCTCATCTATATCCCAGATGAACTTCAAGGGAAAGTCTTTCATCTTCTTTTGGAATATTCTGTCAAATCTTTCATTTTGTGCCACAGTCAGGCGATTCCTCCAGTCTCCAACGGTACCTAGTGGGACAAGAACATGGTCAGCCCCTGGGTGAGGAGGTAGCACTGTCAGGGTAAAATCTTCCTACAACCCACTCTGATCTGTCATCCATGACAAGCTAATCTCTGTTAGTTCTGCATGGGGGTTGACACTTCACTTCTCCTTATACAGGAATGAACTAAGAAACAAATGTAGTCAAGCACATGAAGAAATGCTCAACCTCCCTGATTATTAGAGAAATGCAAATCAAAACTACCACGAGATACCACCTCACACCAGTCAGAATGGCCACCATTAATAAGTCCACAAATAACAAGTCCTGGAGAGGGTGTGGAGAAAAGGGAATCCTCCTGCACTGCTGGTGGGAATGTAAGCTGGTATAACCACTATGGAGGTACCTTAGAAATCTCTACATAGAACTACCATATGACCCAGCAATCCCATTCTTGGGCATATATCCAGACAAAGCTGTCTTTAAAAAGGACACATACATCTGCATGTTCATTGCAGCACTATTCACAATAGCCAAGACATTCAAACAACCCAAATGTCCATCAGCAGATGATTGGATTAGGAAGATGTGTGTGTGTGTGTGTGTGTGTGTGTGTGTGTGTGTGTGTGTGTAAGCAATGGAATACTACTCAGCCATAAAAAGGAATGAAATAATGCCATTTGCAGCAACATGGATGGAACTAGAGACTCTCATCCTGAGTGAAGGAAGTCCAAAAGAGAAAGACAAATAGCATATGATATCACTTATATCTGGAATCTAATATAGGGCATAAATGAACCTTTTCACAGAAAAGAAAGTCATGGACTCACAGAATAGACTTGTGAGGGAGTGGGGTGGTTGGGGAGCTTGGGGTTAATAGATACAAATTATTGCCTTTGGAATGGATTAGCAATGAGATCCTGCTGTGTACCATGGGAACTATGTCTAGTCGCTTATCATGGAGCGTGATAATATGCGAAAATAGAATGTATACATGTATGTGCAACTGGGCCACCATGCAGTAGAGTAGAAAAAAAATTGTATTGGGGAAGTAACTATTTTTAAAAAAAGAAACAAATGTAGGATGCAATAACACAGAAAATAGAGATACAGTCCACATCCTTATCTGTCAGACTTCCCCAACCACTACCTTAAATTACAGCCTTTCTTTAGAAAGAAAAATACTAGAATATACAAGGAGATTAGAACATTCAAATATATTTTACAAAAGCCACATGCCATACTTTGGAAACTACATCTAACAGGTGTTCTTACTGCAACTCCTCAAAGTAAGTAATTCTTTATTTTCATAATTGAAAAAATTAGACCCAAAGATATCAAATCATGAAATCAAAGTTACAGAGGGGCCCCAGAGCTGCCAGTGCTTCAGTTTACATGCTGAAAGTTTGAAGCCATCAAGACAATTTTTGAATAAGGATGAATAATTTGGCATCTTCATCTACCAGATATTCCTGTGTAAATATTATTATTGTCATTTGGTTAGTAAGCTACTACAGGCATGAGAAATACTTTATATCTGATCTAGTTGAGCAATGAAGAGTGAAGTGGATAATAAACAGGACAAAAGAAAAAACAACAATTTTAAACATACCAGTACCTGGAGTTCCTGTTGAGGCATAGCGGAAACGAATCTGACTAGGAATCATAAGTTTTCAGGTTGGATCCCTGGCCTCACTCAGTGGGCTAAGGATCTGGAGTTTCGTTGAGCTGTGTTATAGGGTAAAGATGCGGCTCAGATCCCAGGTTGCTGTGGCTGTGGTGTGGGGAGTAAACACAGCTCCGATTTGACCCCTAGCCTGGGAACCTCATGTGCCACGTGTGCAACCTTAAAAAGCAAAATAAATTAAATTAAATTAAATTAAAATAAAAAACCAGTATCTTAAGCAATTTCAATAAGATCTCCACATAATTAAGCTTAATCAATGTCCATCACATAATGAAAAGTGATGAATATGTGAGATAATTTAAAGTGAACAAATTAGAGACAACCCATTATCATTCAGAATGATATACATTTAAAGATGAAATTAAAATTTTTGAACTTAAGGAGTATCATAAGGAAAAATATTCACTCAACAATTCCTGGCATGTTATAGGAGCATATTAAAAAACAGTCTCATGGTTTTGAATAATTGAATTCATAGCAGATTGGGTTAATAAGGTAGCAATCTACTTTTTTACAATGAAGAAATCTGACCCATGAGAAAATTACTGTATCCAAACCCCCTTCCTCAAAGCAATACACATATTAATGCTACTTTTAGAATATTCTATGAGAAATAAAAGAAATAATTGGAGTTTCTTAGTCGCATATCATTTGCCTTCTTGTAAATTTTGTAAAACTTGCTTGTAAATTTTTAAAACTAGTATCATGTGAGTACAAAGAAAAAAACTAATATTTTCTAGTCAGAACTCTTCTGTTTCCCAGGATTTTTTTCTTTTCTTTTCTTAGGGCCTCATCTGCAGCATGTGGAAGTTCCCGGGTTAGGGGTCAAATTGGAGCTGCAGCTACCAGCTGACACTACAGCTCACGGCAATGCCAGATCCTTAACTCACTGAGCAAGGCCAGGGATTGAACCCACATCATATTGATACTAGCCAGGTTCGTTACCACTGGGCCACAATGGTAACTCCTCCTTGGATATGTTTGAAGGCCATTTTCAGTTAGAATCTCGATTCTCTCTAGAATCCAAATGGCAACACTTGCAAAGACATGTTAGAAGTACTCCTTAATTAGTTGTGGGGCCAAGGACTCTGGGCAACTCTCAACACTCTTGCTGCTATAAACCACTGAGCATCACCTTTGCGAAGAAAATGTCCATCCTTTGTTCTTGGCTTCATTTTAAGTTTTATAATATGATCATAATTTGCTTGTGGATCAAGCTTCATGTTCTCAAATGCAGCCTGCTTTACAACAGCATCCAGATCCTCTTCACTCAACTCTTTTTCAAGAAAACTGCTAATTTTCAGCACAGAACTTTGGAGATCCTGAAAGAATTGTGAGTATGGTAAACTATTGAGCCCATAAAGAGCACATGAGTTCAAGTCTAACACCTTTATCAGACTGGAAAACTAAAAGTGCTTAGGTTCTTTTTCATTCTAAAATTTTATAAGGATGTATTTCCTTCTATGACAATGAGTGCTCTCATTGAGAGTTCTGTTAGAGCTTCCTATTGTTTGATTGTTTCCTTCATTAATTCTTACAATCCATATATTCAGTATATCTTATAGTTTGAGAAATTGTGCCAGGTGCTGGAGAAGGACAAGAGAAAAATAGATATCTGCCTTGAATAGAGTCTAAAACTTTCTGAGGAAAACAGTCAGGCAAGTAATTAAATATCATGGACACAAGAAAGAAAAGCCCAGGTCTAGATGGCTTCACTGGTTATGTCTACCAAATATTTGAAGAATTAATATCAATACTTCTCATATCTTCAGAAGATTGAAGAGGAGGGAATACTTTTAATAAGGAGCATTATGCTCATACCAAGGCAAAAAAAATCTAGAAAAAAGAAAACTAAAGACCAATATCTTTTATGAAAGGTAAAATACAAATATCCTCAATAAATTACTAGCAAAATAAATACAGCAAATTATTGAAAGGATTATATGCCATGATAAGTGGGATTTACTCTTAGGATGCAAGTATGGTGTGACACAGGATAATTAATTAATTAATGTAATAGTGCCTTACAGAATGAAGAAAAAGCATGATGTTCTTGTTCTCAATTGATGTAGAGCAAGCATTTGACAATATTCAACACTTTTTAATGATAAAAACACTAAACAGAAGATTAGAAGTAAACCACTTCAATATAAAAGGCTTATGTAACACAAAATACCACTGCTGATATTATAGTCAATGGTGAAAGACTGGAAGATATTTTGTGAAGATCAGGGACAAGGGTGCCCATTCTTGCCACTTCTATTCAACACAGTACTAGAAATCATAGCCAAAGCAGCTCAAAAAGAAAAAAAATAACCCAAAAGCCTCCAAATTGGAAAGTAAAAAGTAAAATTATTTCTGTTCACAAGTAACATAATTTTATATGCAGAAAACTCTCAAAATAGTAAACTACTCTTCATATAAGACAATGAGCACCCCTCTCCATTAGCGACATGTGACTTCAGTCTCCGAAGATGACTACAGGCTTACAGGTGTATAAGAATCTCTTTGCTGAGGGTTTCCTCCAGTTACAACACAGAAAGGCAAGATCACAGAACGGAAGATTCACTTCCCACCAAAAAAGACTTTCCCCAGGATATACCACTCTGTAGCTCTTTAGCTTCTCCTTTCTATTAAGATTAAAATCTTAACTTTTTTTTTTACATTTTAAAATAAAAAATAATGTAGAAAATGTGTAAAACAAATATGTGTTGAGGTAGTAGTAGTGGGGTCGGGAATGCAGAGTGAGTGATGTCTTATTTCTAAAGTGGATTGGTGAATATATTTGTTCATTATAAATCTGTCTAAATTTTTAATATTTCATATTAAGACAATAAAAGACAACCTAATGTTTTCTATCATCATTATTAATCCAGTTTGTTCACATGTCCCAAGACTCCTCAGTTTTCCTCCATTGGTATCAAGTCAGGCCCAGTTTCTCACTTGGGAAGGTGGATGTAACATACATGGTGTAATAGCGGGTCAGCAGTCCACATGATACTTGACATTATTGGCCATCTGAGCACACAGCACCAGACCGTGCCTTTCTGACTAACTTCTGGATTTTCATTTAACTATGTCCTTTCTTCCCTAAGTTCTTATTAGAAAGTAATCATTCACTAAAGTCCATCTTTAAGAATCAGTGGGTGGAAGAAGACTATGCCATTCTTAGTTGTGAGGTATCTGCTTTTGTGACCTCCTCATGTTCTGCATTTAACCTGTAGCACTACTTTTCACCCATCACCACTACCATCCTGGACTCCATGGCTCTGATCTTCTAAACTTCAGAAGGGAGAAAGGGAAAGATTTGGTTAATAAGGGGACTTTGCCCCAACTTTTGTCTCTAGCCATCCCTATAAAAGGCAGAATAAAGTGCGCAAAAGGATATGCTGAACCTCATAAAAATGATGACCACTTGCCATGTGTCCATGCATTCTGGGGTAGGGAGAGATAAGGACCTCTCTACCCAGAAGTTCCCATGGACCATTCCTCACAACTATGCATGTGTTACCTGACATGGCAAAAAAGGACTTTGCAGATATAATTAAGATTACTAATTAGTTAACCTTAAATTTAGAAGACTAGCCTTGATAATCTAGGTGGGCTCATTGGGAACTAAGGAAACTGTGAGGCAGAAGAGGAGGCAGAAGGAAATGGCAGAGAGATTTCAGCACAGGAAGGACTTACAGGTCATGGATACCTTGGGGATTGAGGGGTCAAATGACAAAGAAATGGGAACCTCACTCCTTAAACCACAAGGGATGAAATCTTCCAACAACCTGAATGATCTTAGAAGTGGATGCTTATCCAGAACTTTCAAATAGAAATACAGCCTTGCCAGCACCCCAGAGACTCTAAGCCAAGAACCCAGCCATCGTGCTGGACCTCTATTTATAGAATTCTAAGACAAAAAGTGGGTGCTGTTTAAATTGTAAACTTATGATCATTTGTTATGGAGCAAGAGAAAACCACTATTACAGTTAACCTTTAAAACAATAAGTGAGTTAGATGATGCCAGAATCACAATTAAAGGTGAAGTGTACAGAATTCTAAGAAAACTGAGAAGTGGCCACTGGCTTAGAAACCAGGCCTGTATGAATACAGAAGCCGTGCTCTTAGAACTGATCCTTGTAATACTGCTGCTAGCAGAGCAGGACCTCCTCCCAATTTAAAATTCTCACATCTTCATTTCTCGATTTTCATTTCTAATGGTATGTTGAATATTTCTTTTTAATCTTTCAAGCCACTAATTTGAGTCTCAGCTGAGGGATCAGGTTCTCTATTTCATTATTTGTGTAACCACACCATAAAAGCTCTAGAAGAGCTTTAAAGATATTTAAATTCTGGCTCTTCTGGAGCTATTATGTATATATGCGTGAGTATTATGTATAATGTGCATACATTGCACAGTTTTTATTTGATTTTACTATTTCTTTTACATTTACAAACCATTTATTTTTATTTACCTTTGAAGTTAGATTTTTTCAATTTATGATATTGGTTTACCAGGAATACTTATTTTAGTGTTGGTATAATGATACAAATAATTTTTCTTTCACATATACTATTATTCATTTGTTTTATAAATAACCCCCTTCTGTTTTGTTTTTTGTTTGGGGGGGTTGTGTGGGTCTTTTTGTCTTTTCTAGGGCTGCATCTGAGGCATATGGAGGTTCCCAGGCTAGGGGTCTAATCAGAGCTGTAGCCGCCGGCCTACACTAGAGCCACAGCAACTCAGGATCCGAGCAACATCTGTGACCTACACCACAGCTTATGGCAATGCTGGATCCTTAACCCACTGAGCAAGGCCAGGGATCCAACCTGCAACCCCATGGTTCCTAATTGGATACATTAACCACTGAGCCATGACAGGAACTTCCCCCTTCTATTTTGAAGTTACATATTATTTTTATGTGTGTACAAACTTTTCAGATTCCTCTACTTTTTTCTTTTTTTTTTGTCTTTTTGTCTTTTAGGGCCTCATGGGTGGCATATGCAGATTCTCAGGCTAGGCGTCTTCAGATTCCTCTATTTTTGAACTAGTACAACACTGTACTGATTATAACTATTTCACGGTAGTTCAAATAAGTAATATGTTTCTTAGTATCCTCTTCTCTATGTATATTAATACACTTTTTGAAAATGTCATAGAATAGTCACACACATTTTTGTTTGTGTTTAATTTAAATTTACTTTTTGAAGAAGCTTATTTAGGTTTCTGATTGTCATTCTGTCAAATCTATATATAACGATAAGACATGTGATCATCTTTTTTATCTTATTTCTCTACAGGAAGAAAATATTATTTCCGGATATGTTTTCCTTTTTAAATTATCTTAAATTATCTTGGACGGTTTTTTAAAATTACTTTTTGGGTATTTTAGAAGTTGTGCACTTTTTTATATAATTTTGCTTCTTTTCCATTTCTCCATTTGTTTTTTTTTTTACCTCTGTGGTATGTTTTTGCTTCTTTTCCATGGTATTAAACTACTTTTTACAATGAAAAAATCTGGAACTTGAAGATAGTAGTAATTCAAACCCCTCCCTCAAAACAATATACACATAAACCTTACTTTTAGAATGTCCAATGAGAAATAAAACAAAAAAGTGGAGTTCTCCTGGCTACATAGACTTTTTGCCTTAAAATAAGATGGTTGGAGTTTCCATTGTGGCACAGCAGAAATGAATCTGAATAACATCTATGAGGATCTGAGTTCAATCCCTGGCCTCACTCAGTGGGCCAGGGATCTGGCATTGCCTTGAGCTGTGGTGTAGGTCACTGTTGCAGCTCTGATGTGACATTGCTGTGGCTGTGGTTTCAGGCTGGCCCCTAGCTTGAGAACTTCCACATGACACAGGTGCAGCCCTAAAAAGCAAAAAGAGAAAAAAGATAGGATTGCTAACAAATTTTAAAGAGTGAGTCATGTGGACTAGAAAGAAAAGAACCCAATGTTTGTCAGGATAGTTCTGCTTCCAAAGAACATTTTCAAGTCCATTTCAGTTAAAACATTTGATTCTCCTCAGGGCCCAAATGGCATTACTTGGAAAAACGTGTGGGAAGCACTCATTAATTAATTTAGGGGGCAGAGGACTCAAGGCAACTCTCAACATTCTTGCTTCTATAAACCACTGAGCATCACCTTTGCACAGATTTCCATCCTTTGTTCTTGTCCAGTTTTCAGATTTTAGAATATAATCAAAATTTGCTTGTGGATCAAGCTTCATGTTCTCAAATGCAGCCCAGTTCACCAAAGCATTCAGACCCTCTTCACTCAGCTGTTTTTCAAAAAAAACAGCTGATTTTTAGCAGAGAACTTCTGAGATCCTGAAAGAAGTGTGAGTATGGGAAATTACTGAGCCAATAAGGAATGCATGAGTTACAGGCCAACATTTTTATCATATTTTGGAAAACCAAAAATGCTTAGGTTTAGAGACAGGATTAAGATGGCAGAATAGAAGGACTGGAGCTCAACTTCTCTCATAACAACAACAAAATTACAACCAAATGCTGAGCAATCTTCAACCAAATGGACTGGAAACTTTCAAAAAGATATCCTACTCCAGAAGACAAAGAGGAGGCCACATCAAGAGGTAGGAGGGGCAACCCCATACTCCCAGTTGGGAAGCCCCACAGACTGGAAAGTAACTGGTTCACAGAGACTCACCTATAGGAATGAGAGTTCTGAGCCCCATGTCAAGTTCCCACTCCTGGAGATCTGGCCTTGGGAGAAAGAGCCCCTGGAGCACCTGGCATTGAAGGCCAGTGAGACTTGTATGCACGAGCCCCACAGGATTTGGGGAAACTGAGACCCCATTCTTAAGAGGCACACAAACTTTCACATGCACTGGGTCCCAGGGCAAAGAAAAGTCTCCATAGGAATCTGGGTCAGACCTGACTGCAGTTTTTGGAGGACCTCCTGGGAAAAGAGGGGGTGAATGTGGCTTGTTGTGAGGGAAGGACATTGGAAGAAAATCTCTCAGTAATATTCAGCAGCATGCATTTCTCTGAAGGTGGCCATTTTGGGAAAATATGCCCCCCCCCCATCAGTGCTGAGAAGTCCCGGGGCAAACAACAATCCAGCTGGGATCACAGCCTCGCCCATCAATAAACAGGCAGCCTGAACACCCACCAGGCACACAGACAGCTCTAATCCCATCCAGAGACAAAGCCCCACCCTGGTACTTCTTACCATCAGAAGTAAGTGAGGCTACAACTCTATTATCTGAAAAAAGGTCACCACACCAAAAACCTATAAAAATCAAAAAAACAGAGAACTATAACTCGGATGAGAGAGAAAGACAAAAACCCAGAAAAACAGCTAAGTTATCAGGAGAGTCTCAGCCTCCAGGAAAAAGACTTTAGACTATTGATGCTGAAGATGATGCAAGACATTGGAACTGGAGGCAAAGATGGATAATTTACAGGAAACACTAAGCAAAGATATACAAGATATAAAACTTAAACAAGAAGAGATGCAAAATATAATCACTGAAATAAAAAATGCACTAGAAGCAGCTAACAGCAGAATACAGGAGGCAGAAGAACAAATAAACAAGGTGGAGGACAGATTAGTAGAAGTTATGAATGCGGAACAGAAAAGAGAAAAAAGATTGAAAACAAATGAAGAGAGTCTCAGAGAACTCTGGGATAATGTTAAACGCACCAAGATCCATATTATAGGGGTGCCAGAAGGAGAAGAGAGAGAGAGACATAAAAAATATTCGAAGAGATAATAGCCAAAAAATTCCCTAACATGA
Source organism: Phacochoerus africanus (assembly GCF_016906955.1). Lineage (NCBI taxonomy): Eukaryota > Metazoa > Chordata > Mammalia > Artiodactyla > Suidae > Phacochoerus > Phacochoerus africanus. The sequence continues at coordinate 82,187,941 of NC_062545.1, read as the reverse complement.
GAAAGGAACCACTCACTCAAATCCAGGAAGGGCATCGAGTACCATATAAAATATAGCCAAGGAGGAACACCCCAAGCTACATATTAATCAAACTGACCAAAATTAAAGACAGAAAGAAAATCTTGAAAGCAGCTAGGGAAAAACAACAAATAACATAAAAGGGGACCCCAATAAGGTTATCAGCAGATTTTTCAGCAGAAACTCTGCAGGCCAAAGGGAATGGCATGATATGCTTAACGTGATGAAAGGAAAGAATCTCGAACCAAGATTACTCTACCCAGCAAGGCTCTCATTCAGATTTGAAGGAGAAATCAAAAGCTTCACAGATAAGCAAAAACTAAGAAAATTCAGCAACACTAAACCAGCTTTACAACAAATACTAAAGGAACTTCTCTAGGCAGAAAAAAAAGCCACAACAGGAAACAAAAATTCCACAAATGACAAGGCTCACCAGTAAAGGTATATATATAGTAAAGATACGAAATCATCTAGACACAATTATGCCACCAAAAGCAGAAATCATGAGAAGAGGTGGGGACAAATGCAGGATACTGGAGATGCAGTTGCAGTTAAGAAACCAACAACCTGAAACAATCTCCTGTATATATATATATAAACTCTTATATCAAAACTTCAGAATAATTGCAAACCAAAAATCTACAATTGATACACAAATAAGAAAAATCAACTCAAATACAACACTAAAGATAGTCATCAAACCACAAGAGGAGAGAACAAGAGAAGTAAGAAAGAAAAAAGAGAAACAAAAACAAATCCAAAGCAATGAATAAAATGGCAATAAGAACATACATACCAATAATTACCTTAAATGTTAATGGAATAAACACCCCAACCAAAAGACATAGACTGGCTGAATGGATACAAAAGCAAGACCCATATATATGCTGTCTTCAAGAGACCCACTTTAACACCCCACTTACAGCAATGGACACATCAACAAGACAGGAAATCAAAAAAGAAACACAGGCCCTGAATAAAGCATTAAAACAGATGGACTTAATAAATATTTATAGGACATTCCATCCAAAAGCAACGGAATACACATTCTGCTCAAGTGCACATGGAACATTCTCTAAGATTGATCACATCCCTGGCTACAAATCAAACCTCAGTCACTTTAGGAAAACTGAAATCATATCAAGCATCTTTTCCAAACTCAATGCTATACAATTGGAAATCAACAACAAGAAAAAAACTACCAAAAAAAAAAAAAACACATGGAGACGCAACAATGTTAGCACAAACAACCAATGGATCACTGAACAAATCAAAGAGGAAATTAAAAAATACCTAGAAGGAGAGGATAACAAAGATAGGACACTCCAAAACCTGTGGGATGGAGCAAAAGTCATTCTAAGAGGAAAGTTTATAGCAATACAAGCCCACCTCAGGAAACAAGAAGAAGCTCAAATAAACAAGCTAACATTACATCTAAAGCAGCTTGAGAGAGAAGAACAGACAAGACCTAAAGTTAGCAAAAGGAAAAAAATCATAATGATCAGAGCAGAAATAAATGAAAGAGAAACAAGGAAAATGATAGAAAAGATCAATAAAAAAAAGCTCATTCTTTGAAAAGATCAGCAAAATTGATACTCAGTGACACTTATTAAGAAAAAAAGAGAGAGAACTCAAATCATTAACATGACAAATAAAAAAGAGGTAACAACGGACATCACAGAAATACAAAGGATCAGAAGAGACTACTATATGCAACTATATACCAATAAAACAGAAAACCTAGAAGAAATGGACAAATCCTTAGAAAGGTACAATCTTCCAAGACTAAACCAAGATGAAACAGAAAAGATGAACAGACCAATCACAAGTACTGAAATCGAAACTGCGATTAAAAAACTTCCAACAAACAAAAGTCCAGGACCAGATGGCTTCACAGGATAGATCTATCAAGCATTTAGAGAAGAGCTAATGCCTATCCTTCTGAACCTATTCCAAAAGATCGCAGAGGAAGGGAATACTTCCAAACTCCTTCTATGAGGCCACCATCACCCTGATACCAAAACCAGACAAAGATACCACACAAAAAAAGAAAACTACAGGCCAATTTCACTGATGAACATAGATGCAAAAATCCTCAACAAAATGCCAGCAAACAGAATCAAACACTACATTAAAAGGATTATACATCATGATCAAGTGGGATTTATCCCAGGGATGCAAGGGTTCTTCAATATCCACAAATCCATCAGTGTGATACACCACATTAACAACCTGAAGAATAAAAATCATATGATCCTCTCAATAGACACAGAAAAAGCCTTTGACAAAATCCAACACCCATTTCTGATAAAACCCTTCAGAAAGTGGGCATAGCAGGAACCTACCTCAACGTGATAAAGGTCATATATGACAAACCCACAGCTGACATCATTCTCAATGGTGAAAAGCTGAAAGAATTCCCACTGAGATCAGCAACAAGACAAGGATGTCCTCTCTCGCCACTACTCTTCAACATAGTTTTGGAAGTCCCTAGCCACAGCAATCAGAGAAGTAAAAGAGATAAAAGGAATCCAAATTGGAAAGGAAGAAGTAAAACTATCACTATTTGCAGATGACATGGTACTACACCTAGAGAATCCTAAAGACTCTACCAGAAAACTGTTAGAGCTCATCCATGCATTTGGCAAAGTTGCAGGATCCAAATTAATACACAGAAACTGATGGCATTTCTATACACCAACAATGAAAGATCAGGAAAAGAAATTAGGGAAGCAATCCCATTTACCATCACATCCGAAAGAATAAAATACCTAGGAGTAAGCCTACCTAAAGAGACAAAAGACCTGTACTCTGAAAACTATAAGCCACTGATGAAAGAAATGAAAGATGACACAAACAGATGGAAAGACATACCATGCTCTTGGATTGGAAGAGTCAGTATGATCAAAATGACTATACTACCCAAGGCAATCTACAGATTCCATGCAATCCCTGTCAAATTACCAAGGACATTTTTCACAGAACTCAAACAAAATATTTTGAAGTTTGTTTGGAAGCATAAAAGACCCAGAATAGCCAAAGACATCCTGAAAAAGAAAAATGGAGCTGGAGGCATTAGGCTCCTGGATTTAAGACTATGCTACAAAGCAACAGTCAACAAAACCGTATGGTACTGGCTCAAAGACAGAAATATACATCAGTGGAACAGGATAGAAAGCCCAGAATTAAACCCATGCGCCTACAGCCAACTCATCTATGACAAAGGAGGCAAGGATATACAATGGAGAAAAGACAGCTTGTTCAATAAGTGGTGCTGGGAAAACTGGACAGCCACATGGAAAAGAATGAAATGAGAACACTCCCTAACACCATACACAAAAATAAACTCCAAATGGATTAAAGACCTAGACATAAGACCAGACACTATCAAACTCTTAGAGGAAAACATAGGCCAAACCCTCTCTGACATAAACGACAGCAACATCTTCTCAGATCCACTTCTTAGAGTATTGACAATAAAAAGAAAAATAAACAAATGGACCTAATCAAACTTCAAAGTTTCTGCACAGCAAAGGAAACCCTAAGCAAAACGAAAAGACAACCCACAGAATGGGAGAAAATCTTTGCAAATGAATCAACTGGCAAGGGATTCATCTCCAAAATTTATAAACACCTCCTACTGCTCCATACCAAAAAAACAAACGACCCCATCAAAAAATGGGTAGAAGATCTAAACAGACAGATCTCCAAAGAAGACATACAGATGGCCAAAAGACACATGAAAAGATGTTCCACATCACTCCTCATTAGAGAAACGCAAATCAAAACCCCTCTGAGGTACCGCCTTACACCAGCCAGAATGGCCATCATCCAAAAGCCTACAAACAATAAGTGCTGGAGAGGGTGTGGTGAAAAAGGAACCCTAGTACACTGTGGGTGGGAATGTAAATTGTGCAACCACTGTGAAAAAACTGTATGAGAGATTCCTCAGAACACTAAACATAGAACTACCATTTGATCCAGCAATCCCACTCCTGGGCATCTACCCAGAGAAAACCATGACTCTCAAAGACACATGTACTCCAATGTGCATTGCAGCACTATTTGCAATAGCCAAGACATGGAAGCAAGCTAAATGTCCATCGACAGAGGAATGGATCAAGAAGATGTGGTACATATACACAATGGAACATTACTCAGCCATTAAAGTGAAAGAAATACTGGCATTTTTAGCAACATGGATGGACCTAGAAATTATCATGCTAAGTGAAGTCAGCCGTACAATGAGATACCAACATCAAATGCTTTCACTGACATGTGGAATCTGAAAAAGGACTCAAGGAACTTCTTTGCAGAACAGATGCTGACTCACAGACCTTGGAAAACTTACGGTTTCCAAAGGAGACAGTTTGAGGGGGTTGGGGGAATGCGCTGGGTTTGGGGATGGAAATCCTATAAAATTGGATTGTGACGATTATTGTACAACTATAAATGTAATAAATTCATTGAGTAATAAAAAAAATTAAAAACTAAACCAAAAACAAACAATAAAGAACAACAACAAAAAATTATGTCACAGAAATATTTTTAAACCTTTTCTATGAAGGAAAAAACCTTTCTTCAGATATTGTTCTCAAACCCCACACATGCACATATTTTCAAATATGATTATTAAAATTTTCTGATTTTATTTCACATGTTAACAATACATATGAAATTATGAGAATATACATAGTCACCACACACATTGTTTACAGTGTAATTTTATAATATATAGCAAGTATTTTTAATGCTAGTACATAAAATTCTATTTTTTTAATGGTTTAGTAGCATTTTGCTTTATGACTATACAACACTGTGTATTAATGAATTCGTAGATTTCAGCAAACGAACATAATATATTGTAATAAACATTCTTGAAGTTTTTTGCACTTTTTTTTTGGTTCTAGTGAAATCTTTCCTTAAGAGTGAAGTTTTCGGTTTAAATTGTCCAAATATTTTAGATATTGGTAGATATTATCTACTTGCCTTTAAACATGTATCAACTTATGCTTCATCAAATAGCATAAAAAGAATGTTTTTTTTTTGTTTGCACTCTCACCACTAGTTGGAATATGCTAATTTGATAGCAAAAAACAATCTCCTTCATGAGCAATTGTAATCCTTTTGGTTTTAACAAATTTGAGCATCTTTTCATATATTTTTAGGCCTTGAAATACCCTTTGTATTCCTTACTCATTTTTCTTTAGATTGTTCTTTATTTACTGTTTTGCAGAAGTATTTATATGAGACAAGTATTGTTCTAATTTACAATTTACCATATATATATACACATACATTGTATTTTCCTTTTCAGGGCTACACCTGCAGTGTATGAACGTTCCCAGGCTAGGAGTTGAATTGGAGCTGCAGCTGCTGGACTACACCACAGCCACAGCAACACCAGATCCAAGCCACATCTGTGATCTAAACCACAATGCCGGATCCTTACCCACTGAGCTAGGCTAAGAATTGAGCTTGCATCCTCAATGATACTAGTCAGGTTGCTTATCAGTGAGCCACAGCTGGAGTTCCTACCTTTAATACTTTTTGAATGATTTTAATTTTTTTTGTCTTTTTGCCATTTCTTGGGCTGCTCCCATGGCATATGGAGGTTCCCAGCCTAGGGGTCGAATCGGAACCGTAGCCACCAGCCTACAATAGAGCCACAGCAACATGGGATCCGAGCCGCATCTGCAACCTACACCACAGCTCATGGCAACACCAGATCCTTAACCCACTGAGCGAGGCCAGGGATTGAACCCACAACCTCATGATTCCTAATCAGATTCGTTAACCACTGAGCCACAATGGGAATTCCCTGAATGATTTTAATTTTATAGAAGTAATCTATCACTATGTCTTTCATAGTGTCTGAATATTTGTCTTCTGAAGAGAACACTTTTCCCCCACAAAAATTATACAAAAACACTCCAGGTGTTTTTTACTGTTAATTTTATTGATTTTTTTAATAATTAATTTAAAACATTATGGTATTGCATATGATTTGAAATATTTGCATATTTGTCAAGGGGTTGACAAATTGACCGGATATGATTTATTTAAGCATTTGCTCTTTCTCTATCATTTTGAAGTCTACATTTTGATACAGTTTCCATAGTTATTTTCTCTGATCTTCATTTTCCATTCCCAAAACAAGTAGACCTATGTAATATGTGGCACTTCTTCACTGTTTAAACTATTATAGATGATAAGGCAATACCTCACTAATCTCATTTTTAATATGTTAATTCTCCCTTGACATTGATTAGATATTGATTACAATAGATTGATAGAAATTAATCCTGGGACAAACACTCCAGTAGTCCATTCAGTAACATTCCTTTGCTCTTTATTTATCAAGTCTTTCATGTCCATTATATGCACTCTGTTTTTCTTTGCTTCTTACACATTTTTTCTTACTTTCTAATCTTTTCAAACATGTATTATGGACTGGAATTTTTTTCACTCTTGTATTTCATTTAGTTATTACCATTATTAAAATGACATTTGTTTTGTTACACTGTTATATTTGGCTTCCTTAAACTCTTTTATTAGTTTTCTCTATATTCTCTGGAATATATTTCTTCTTCAAATAAAAATACATTTTATTTTCCTTTGCTTTCCTGTATTTGTACTTCTTGTTTCTCTATTTCAGTAGTTAAAATCTGCAGGAAAATTAGAATAAAAAAGGTGATGACAAATATTCCTCTCTTGTCCATTACTCTCCAGAAATTTTAGTATCTTCCCCTTTTTTTTGGTGTTTGTTTCATTTTGTTATTGATATTTGAGGCAAATAACATTGAGAAATATTTCGTTTCTTCCTATCATAGTTTACTTGGAGTTTAATTTTATTTTTGTTTTTACTCTTCAGAAAAGATCTAATCATATAAAATGCTTTTTTTTTTTTGGCAACTCTAAAAGTACCATGTCCTCTCCTCCCAAGTTCATCTAGAGTGAAATGAAATCCACTAATAATTTACTGATGTTATAATTTACTTGCTTATAGCATAGTCCAAGTTTTATCCAACTCCTGAAAGAGTCTTGATAAATTTGACTCGGGCATTTTTATCTGTAATTGCTCTATCTTTATTTGATTTTAATGTTAGTGTGTTCTAGTCTTACAAAATAATTTTAGAAGTTTTTTGTATTTTTGCTAAGTTATCAGTTTTAAAAATGTAAATCAATAGAATTTTCTGAATAATTTGGTTAATTTATAAATGTATCTTACTCTGTTAGGCTTCTAGTTCCAAAATTTTTTCATTTTTCTCATCAGTTTCTTTAAATGAGCTGCCTTTCCCTAGTCCAGTATTCTAATTTTACTTTCAAAATGAATTATCCCCATTTCATCTAGCAAAGCATTGAAAAATTATGACGTATTCTTTTAGGAGCTGATGATTTTCCTTTTATTCTGTGATTAAAACTTTTTCATTCATCATAAAAAATATTTTACATTCTTTCCTTTGTACATTTTTCTGCGATATCATTTTTTATTTTATATATGTATATTTCAGAAGATCAGGTTTTTAATACACATAATTTAATATTTTTTACTACATCGATTTGTTTTTCAAATATTTATTTGCATTTATTTTTTTCTCTTCTTTAAGTGCTAACATTATTATTTCCTACATTTATCTTTCTAATATTGACATTTTATAATGAATATCCTTGTCAGTATAGCTATGTGTATAATTTTGTTACTGTCTAAATAATGTTTTATTTCAGTTTTACTTTTCCCATCATTCCAAGTTTTTTGGAAATGATTTATTTCCAAGTGTTTATAAATTTTTTTCTTTAACTTTTTAAAATTGTGGATTATTAGTATGAGGGCGCTATCATTAAGTCATGGTAATGTAATAGTTCTGAATTTTGAAATCACTAAAAAATTGATAGCCAATTACATTCTAATTTTTTAATATGTTCAATAACTAAATGAGAAAATGGTGTATATTCTCTATGTGGAGAACAAACACACATGAAATAGATTTTGTAAATTTATTACGTTAATCATTTTATCCTTAGGCCTAAAATGGGCTTAAATCTTCTACTAAGATTGTCACTAAATCAAAATATGTATAGACTTCCTTGAAACTGTATTGGTTAGGTTTTTTTTTTTTTTTTTTCAGGGCCGTGCATATGGAAGTTCCCAGGCTGGGGGTTGAGTCAGAGCTACAGCTGCCCGCCTACACCACATCCTCAGCAATGCTGGATCTGAGCCTTGTCTGTGACCTACACTACAGCTCAAGGCAACACCGGATCATTAATGCATTAAGTGAGGCCAGGGTTCAAACATGCATCCTCACAGATACTAGTCAGATTCATAACCACTGAGCCACAACAGAACTCCTTGGTTAGGTTTTTCTATGTGTTCTTTAGTACACAGAGATTACTGCTCTGTTGCCCACTGCAAACAAATTAGATATTTTCCTGTTAAATCATTTGGCTTTCATTGTAATTAACTTTATTTAAAAAAATTTTTTTTGGTACTTAACTTTAGATTACTTGTGACTCTTTTCCTGGTACTTTGTCATATGTCTTTGTTCTTGATTTTCAATATTATTTTCTGCTGCTGTATAATTTAAAAGTTTTATTAAGTCATTCTACCAGATCTATGCTTTCCCTACATTGATTACTTAGGTTTATCCAACATTCTATTATTATGACACATGCTGCCCTGGACATATTTGAGCATGTGCCATGGTGGACATCGGCATGAGTTTCACTGGAGTTCACAGCCGAGAAGAGAACTGCGAAGACACAAAGTGTGAAAACATTAAACTGCTATTTTTAAAACAAAGCAATTTTACCAGTTTATGTTGATATCAATAATGTATGAGTCCTTATTTTCTTTTAATAATTTTTCCTGTCAGATTGGATAATTTTTATCAATTTTGTAATCATAAAATAGTGTCTTAAACTGATCTTTGTTGGCATTTTAAAATCAGTAATGAAATTAAGCACTTTTTGATATGGCTATTGGCCATGATTATTTTTCAGTCTGTGAAATGATTGTAACATTTGCTCAGCTTTTTATGTTGTTTATCTTTTTTTAAATTTATTGAATAATTTTATATAGATGCATTTATGTGTTCTGGATACTAATCTATTATTAGTTACATGTGTTGCATCTATTATATTTTCTTGCTTCCTATAATGCTCTGTGGTGTTTTGATTAACATCATTCTTAATTTTAATGTAGTCCAATTTATCAATTTTTATTATCAATAAAATTTTTCCTTCTTATTAAATCCTTTCCTTATCCAAGACCAGAAATATATTCTTTATTTTCTTATATGTCAGAGTTTTGCTTTTCTATATAAATTGTAATTCACTTTTAGATGTGCTTTTGTGTCAGGTGTGAGGTAGAAATTAATTTTCTTTCTTTATGGAGAATTATTTGAGACATCATCTGTAAAGTAGTTTTTCCTTTTTTCTCTGCTCTCCAAGGCTACTTTGATTGTGTATCATATATCAATGCTCATAAAGTTTACATTGAATAGATCTTTTATGCCAGGTAATTTGCAATCATAATCAAACTTACAAATAAATTTAATAATAAAAATTAGTCATATGCTTGTACATGTGAAATGTTATGTGAATAAATTGATTTATTCCAACAATCTTATGTAGCCAAAAATTGGGAATAATCTAAATTTTCATGAGTAGTAAACTGGATAAAATAAGTTATTATGTATTCATGTGATGAAATACTATGTAGGCTTTAAAAAACACTGTAAAGATAACCCAGAATTGTGAAAATTGTTTTATTATTCTCCCTGCAGATTGTTTACATCTATAGAAACCCCAAGGATGTTTTGATTTCCTTTTTTCATATTTCAAATTATATGGTTATGTTAGAAGCTTCAGACAACATCGAACATTTCATGGAAAGGTTACTCGATTGAAAAGGTGACAATTTATTTATCAAGCAAAAAAAATCACAATTTATCAAGCAATTTATTAATGTATTTAAGAGACTGTGTTACCATTTAGTTTAATTCTCAAGTCTAGGGAGCATATTTTAGTGAGATGAACATGGATAATCACAGACTGCAATGTTGCAATTATCTGTCAACTTAACCTGCCACTCCATGGCTGTTCTATCCTCATCAGGATGACTTTGGGAATAGTCAAGGATGCAAAAAAATATTTTGACCAGATCAAAAGTGATCTGCAAATGGCCTAGCAATTCAAACTGATCCAAAGCTAGATCCAAAGTTGTATTTTGCAATAACTATTGTTCAAGCGTGGATGTAGTTTTGGGGCTCTGAAATGGCCCTCGAGTAGGCCTAGTCAGGCAGCTGTGGAATGTTGATTTCAACACTGAGGAAAATAAATTGATGCAGAAAGCATGTAGAGTGTGGAATCAGGGCTCTCACTCACTTAGCCAATTCTATTGTTGTTCTTTCTCACTGGATATAGCTAAAGTTGCTACACACAGATCTTAAAATAGACAATAATGGGAAAAATATACACATATGTTTTCAGGTGGAGGAAGTAGGAAAAACAAGGGCTTGCCTTATGTAAATGTTCAAATTTAGTGCCTTGGGATTTTTATTACTGAATTCCTCATTTCCTTCAGACAAAGGATACTTGAAAAGGCAGGTTTCTTTTAAAATGATGGAATTGTTCCCCAAAACCAGTTTTAAAAGGTAACATACATCGATGTCCATTGGTAGGAGGTTTATGTGTCTTTCTGAGGATTGCTGAACGGAAGAGTGAGTCTAATTTTCTGTTCCATGGGTGCGGTAACTTTACCTTGTCATTTCTGAGTTTCCCCGCAGTGGTAGTAGGAAGCCTTTGGTTTGATCATATTAGAGGTTGGTATGAGCATAGACATACTTCAATATTCTATTCATGATGTATGAGATGAAGATGTTTGACATCTTGACATTATTAAGTCTTCCAATTCATGAATACCGGATGTTGCTCCAGTTATTTGTGTCTTGTTATTTATTTATTTATTTTTTGCAATGCTTTTTGGTTTTCAGAAAAAATTCCTTTCACTTCTTGGCTAAGTTTATTCTTCAGTATTTTATTATTTTTGTTGCCATTATAGGTAGTTATTTTTTAATTTCCTTTTGGATTGTTCACTTTTAGTGTAAAGTAATGCAACTGATTTTTGTATGTTTTGTACTGTGTGACTTTTTTGGATTTATTTATTGGTCCTAAAAGTTGTTTTATGGAATCTTTAGGATTTTTCTAGATTTAAAATTATATTATCTGTGAACAGAGATAATTTTACTTCTTACTTTCCAATTTGAATGTCTTTTATTTCTTTTTCTTACCAATTGCTCTGGCTTGGTCTTCCAGTTCTGTTTTGAAAAGAAGTGGTAAGAATGGACATCTTTGCCTTGTTCCTGATCTTCATGAAAGTCTTTCAACATGGACTATAAATTAGCAGTAGGTATTTCATATTGAACAGGTTTTTCTATGTTGAGGTAGTTTCCTCCTAATATCCCTTTGTTTAGCATTTTCAAATTTTTAATTTTCTTTTTTATGGCCATAGCTGTGGCATAGGGAAGTTCCCAATCTAGGGGTTGAATTGGAGCTGCAGCTGCTGGCCTAGAGCACAGCCACAGCAATGCCAGTTCTGAGCCACATCTGCAACCTATGCCACAGCTTTGTGGTAATGCCAGATTCTTAACCCACTGAGTGAGGCCAGGGATTAAATCCACATCCTCTTGGAGATTATGTCTGGTTCTTAACACACTGAGCCACAATGGGAATTCCTGTTCAGTGTTTTTAATCATGAAAATGTATTGGATTTGTCAAATGTATTTACTTCATCAATTGAGATGATTGTGCAGTTTTTTTCTTAATTCTGTGAATGTGGTATTACATTAATTAATTATTATATATTGAGACATGCTTACAACCAAGGAGTAAATTTCACTTGATCATGGTGTATAATCCTTTTATTATTTTGTTGTATTTATATTTGTTAATAATTTGTTGAGAATGTTTTCATCTCACTTTTCATAGTGATATTGATCTCTGGTTTTCTTTATCTTTGGTGTCAGGATTATGCTGTCCTTATTGAAGGAGTGTGGAAGTACTCCCTCATATTCAGTTTTTTTGAAGAATATGAGGAAGATTGATGTTAATTCTTTAAATGTTTCATAAAAGTTACCAATGAAAGCATCTAGACCTGGGATTTTCATTTCTGCACCCATGGTATTTAGTTACTCCTTTGACTCTTTTCCTCATGAAAATTTGGACTTTAAACAAGACAGATAGCTTATTATTTTTCTCTTAATCTTCTCTAGCACCTGGTGCAGTTTCTGAAACATATAAGATATTCTAAAAGAGTTGGTCATATGAATTAATGAAGGTGAACTATCCTTGTCAATCAAAGAGTTGGAGGCTCTTACAGAGCTGACAACAAGAGTACTCATCATAGAAGGAGTAAGAAAATAATACATCCTTATAAAACTTTAGAATTATAATAAACCTAAGCATTTTCTCTTTTCCAAATTGTGATAAAGGTGTTGGACTGTAACTTATGCATCTCTTATTGGCTCAATAGCTTCAGTTTCTCATGTTCACAATTATTTCAGGATATCAGAAATTCTGTGCTGAAAATCAGCAGTTTTCTTGAAAAAGAGCTGAGTGAAGAGGATCTGGATGCTGTGGTAAACTGAGCTACATTTCAGAACATGAAATTTGATCCACCAGCAAATTTTGATTATATTTTAAAATCTGAAAACTGGACAAGAACAAAGGATGGACATTTTCTGAGCAAAGGTGATGATCTGTGGTTTATCAAAGCAAGAGTATTGAGAGTTACCTTGAGTCCCCAGCCCCTAAACTAATTAAGGAATTCTTCTACCATGTCTTTCCAAGTGATACCATTTGGGCCCAAAGGAAAATCAAAGATTCTAACTGAAATTGGCCTTGAAAAATATCCCTGGAAATAGAACCATCCCTAGTAATAAATACTGGATTCTTTCTTTCCAGTACACATAACTCAACTCTTTAACATTTGTTAGCAATCTTACTTTAAGGCAAAAAGCATATGTAACCAGGAAGAATTCCAATTTTTTTTTGTCTTTTATTTCTCATAGTGCCTTCTAAAAGTAAGGATAATGTGTATATTGTTTTGAGGGAGGGGTTTGAATTACTGCAATTTCCTCATGTTTCATATTTTTTCATTGTAAAAAGTAGATTTATATCTTATTAACTTTATCTTCTATGAATTCAATTATTAAACAACATATAATACATTTTTATTCTGCTCCTATAAAGTCAGGAGTTGTAAAGAATTAAACTATTTTCTTTCTGAGATGTGATTAAGATGGTGGATTAGAAGGACTTAAGCTCACCTTTTCTCCCCAAAATACCAAAATTACACTCAACTGCTGAACAGTCATCAACAACATAGACATGAAACTACCAAAAAAGTTACCCTGTACACAAAGACAAAGAAGAAGACACATCGAGGTGGTAGGTGAGGCACTTTCATGATATAAGCAATCCCATACACTTTGGGTGGGCAAACCCAGACTGGAAAATAACTATTGCAGAGGCTCGCCCACAGAAGTGGGAGTTTTAAGATCCTGTCAGGTTCCCACACCTGGGGGTCTGGCATTTGAAGGAGGAGCCCTCTGATCATTTGGCATTGAAGGCCATCTGGGCTTGTGTGCAGGAGCTACACAGGACTTGGGAAAACAGAGATTCCACTCTTGGAAGGCACACACAGGCTTTCATGTGCATTGGATCCCAAGGCAAATCAGACTCCCTAAGAATCTAGGTCAGACCTACCTCAGGGTCTTGGATGACCTCCTGGGAAAACAGGGGGCAGCTGTGGCTTGCTGTGAGGGAAGGATATTGGAGGCAGAGGTCTTGGGAATAGTCATTGTGTGAACTCCCCTGGAGGTGGCCATTTTGGAAAAATTTGGACTCACCCATCAGGGCTGAGAAGCCCTAGACCAAAAACCAAATAGGATGGGAACACAGCCCCACCCATCAGAAAACAGGTAGCCTAGCATCCTCCTAGCCACACAGCCTCCTCTAATCACACCCAGAGACAAAGCCCCACCTACCAGAGGGACAAGAATCAGCTCCACCTACCAGTGGGAAGGCCCCCAGTCCTTCCCATCAGGAACCTCGTAACAAGTCCCTATACCAACTTCAACCCAAAAGGGGCAGACACCAGAAGCAAGAGAGGTTACAACTCTATAGTCTCCAAAAAAGTCCACTCAAAAATCTATACAAAATGAAAAGACAGAGAAATATGACCCAGATGAAGGAATAAGAAAGAACCCCAGAAAAAGAGCTAAATCATCTGGAGATTAGCAACCTCCATGTAAAAGATTTTAAAGTAATGATAGTAAAAATAATTCAACATATTGGAAAAAATCTGGAAGTAAAGATTGATAAATTACAAGAAACATTGAACAAAGAAATACAAGATTTAAATAATAATCAAGCAGAGACACAAAATACAATAATTGAAATAAAAATTCATTAGAAGGAACCAATAGCAGAATACAGGAGGAAGAAGAGTGAATAAGTGAGGTGGAAGACAGACTGGTGGAAGTCACTGATGCAGAACAGAATAAAGAAAAAAGAATGAAAAGAAATGAAGATTATCTAAGAGCACTGTGGGACAATTTTAAATGCAGCAACATCAGCCTTATAGGTGTGCCAGAAGGATAAGAGAGGGGAAAGGGCTGGAGAAAATATTTGAAGATATAATAGCTTAAAACTTCCCCAACATGGGAAAGGAATTACTCTTTCAAATCCAGGAAGCATAATGACTACCATAAAAAAATAAACTCAAGGAGGAACACCTCAAGACACATTAATCAAACTGACCAAAATTAAAGGTAAAGAGACTACATTGAAAGCAGCTAGGGAAAAGCAACAAATAACACACAAGGGAACCCCATAAGGTTATCAGCTGATTTTCCAGCAGAAACTTGCAATAAATACTTAAAATGATGAAAGGGAAAAATCTCTAACCAAGAATACTCTACCCATCAAGGCTCTCTTTCAAATTTGAAGGAGAAATCAAAAGCTTTACAGACAAGCAAAGGTAAGAAATTTGAATACCACTAAACCAGCTTTACAGCAAATGCTAAAGGAATTTCTCTAGGTGGAAAAGAAAAGGCCACAACTAGAATCAGGAAAATTACAAAGGATAAGGATCACTGTTAAAGGAAAACATATAGTAAAGGTAGGAAAACATTCACAAATATGCTACCAAAACCAGAAATAATGAGGAGAGGAGCATACAAATGCAGGATACTGTAGATGCATTTGTAATTAAGAGACAAGCAAATTAAAACAGTCGTGTGTGTGTGTGTGTGTGTGTGTGTGTGTGTGTGTGTGTGTGTGTCTATATTCCTATATCAAAACCTCAGGGTAAAATCAAACCAAAAATTTACAACAGATACACATACAAATAAGAAAAAGCAATCCAAATACAACACTAAATATAGTCATTAAACCACAAGAGAAGATATCAAGAGAAGGGAAGAAAAAAGATCAATAAAAAAAGTTCAAAACAGTTAATAAAATGGCAATAAAAACATACATATCAATAATTACCTTAAATGTAAATGGACTAAATACTCCAACCAAAAGGCATAGACAGGCTGAATGGATACAAAACCAAGATCGATTGACCTATCTATCATCTATCTATCTATCTATCTATCTATCTATCTATCTATCTATCTATCTAGATATCTACAAGAGATCCACTTCAGTTCTAGGGGCACATACAAATTGAAAGGACAGGATGGAAGAAGATATTCTGTGCAAAAGGAAATCAAAACAAAGCTGGAGATAGTCACATCAGACAAAATAGACCTTAAAATGTAAAAAGTTACAAGAGACGCAGAAGGATATTACATAATGATCAAAGGATCAGTCCAAAAAGAAGATATAACAATTATAAATACATATGCCCCAACATAGGAGCACCTCAATATATAAGGCAACTGCTAACAGCCTTAAAAGAAGAAATTGACAGTAACACAATAAAAGAGGGGAATTTTAACACCCTACTTACAACTATGGACAGATATCCAAACAGAAAATCAACAAGGAAACACAGGCCTTAAATGATGACCATTAGACCAGATGGGCTTAATAGATATTTATAAAATATCCCACCCCAAAGCAGTAGAATATACATTCTTCTCAAGTGCACATAGAACACTCTTCTAGAATAGATCATATTCTGGACCAAAAATCAAGTCTCAGTAAATTTAAGAAAACTGAAATCATATCAAGCATATTTTTCTAATCATAACACTATAAAACTAGAAATCAACAAGAAAAAACTGCAAAAAACACAAACACAGGAGTTCCCGTTGTGGTGCAGTGGTTAACGAATCTGACTAGGAACCATGAGGTTGTGGGTTCGGTCCCTGCCCTTGCTCAGTGGGTTAACGATCTGGCATCACCGTGAGCTGTGGTGTAGGTTGCAGACGTGGCTCGGATCCCGCATTGCTGTGGCTCTGGCGTAGGCCGGAGGCTACAGCTCCGATTCGACCCCTAGCCTGGGAACCTCCATATGCCAGGGGAGTGGCCCTAGAAATGGGAAAAAGACAAAAAACAAAACAAAACAAAACAAAAAACACAAGCAGACTAAACAACATGCTACTAAACAACCAATGGAACACTGAATAAATCAATGAGGAAATTAAAAAATACCTGGAAGCAAATGACAACAAAGACACAACAATCCAAAACCTATGGGATGCAGCAAAAGCTGTTATAAGAGGGAAGTTTATAGCAATACAATCCTACCTCAGGAAATAAGAAAGATCTCAAATAAACAACCTGACTTTATGCCTAAAGCAACTAGAGAAAGAAGAACAAACAGAAACCAAAGTTAGCAGAAGGAAAGAAAACACAGAGCAGAGAAGAAATAAATGAAATAGAAATGAATAAAACAATAAAAAGATCAATGAAACAAAAAGCTAGTTCTTTGAAAAGATCAACTAAATTGATAAATCCTTAGCCAAACTCAACAAGAAAAAAAAGAGAGATGACGCTTATCTATAAAATCAGAAATGAAAAAAGAGAAGTTACAATGGACATCACAGAAATACAAAGGATTTTAAGAGATTGCTATAAGCAACTACATGACAATAAAATGGACAACCTAGAAGAAATGGACAAATTCTTAGAAAGGTACAATCTTCCAAGGCTAACCCAGGAAGAATAGAAAAGATGAAGAGTCCAATCACAAGTAACTGAAATTGAAACTGTGATTTAAAAACTTCCAACAAACAAAAGTCTAAGACCAGATAGCTTCACAGTCTAATTCTATAAAAAATTTAGCGAAAAGTTAACACCCATCCTTCTGAAACTATTCCAAAAAATTTCAGAGAAAGGGACACTATCAAACTTATTCTATGAGGCCACCATCACCCTGAATGCAAAACCAGACAAAGACACCACAAAAAAGAAAATTATAGAACAATATCACTGATAAACACAGACGCAAAAATCCTCAAGAAAATACTACCAAACTGAATCCAGCATTACATTAAAAGGATAAAACACTATGGTCAAGGGGGATTTATGGCAGGGATGCAAGTATTTTTCAATATCTGCAAGTCAGTTTGATACATCACTTTAAGAAACTGAAGAATAAAAACCATATTATCCTCTCAATAGATACAGAAAAAACTTTCGAAAAAAATCCAACACCCATTTCTGATAAAACCCTCCAGAAAGCTGACATAGAGAGAACCTACCTCAACATAATAAAGGCCATACATGACAAACCCAGAGCTAACACCATTCTCTATGGTGAAAAGCTGTAAGAATTCTTGGTGAGATCAGGAACACGACAAGGATGTCTGCTCTCACCACTTTTATTCAACATAGCTTTGGCTGTCCTAGCCATGGTAATCAGAGAAGAAAAATAAATGAAAGGAATCCAAATTGGAAAGGAAGAATTAAAAATATTATTGTTTGCAGATGACATAATACTATACCTAGAAAGTCTGAAAGATGCTACCAGAAAATATTTAGAGGTCATCAATTAATTTGGTAAAGTTGCAGGATACAAAAGTAATACACAGAAATCAATTGCATTTCTATATACTAACAATGAAATATCAGAAAGATAAGGTAACCATCCATTTACCATTCAAAAAGAATAAAATACCTAGGAATAAAGCTACCTGAAGAGAAAAAGACTTTACTCTGAAAACTATAAGATGTTGATGAATGAAATCAAAGATGACACACAGATGGAAATATATACCATGCTCTTGGACTGGAAGAATCAATTTTGCCAAAATGACTATACACCAAGGCAATCTACAGATTCAAAACAATCTCTATCAAATTACCAATGGCATTTTTCACAAGACTAGAACAAAGTATTTTAAAATTTCAAGGAAACACAAAAGACCCCCAAATAGCTAAAACTATCCTGAGAAAGAATAATGGAGTTGGAGGAATCAGGTTCCCTGATTTCAGACTATACTACAAAGCTACTGTCAGCAAAACAGTATGGTACTGCCACAAAACAGAAATATGGATCAATGGAACAGGATAGAAAGCACAGAAATAAACCCACACCCATATGGTCAGCTAATCTATTATAAAAGAGGCACAAATATAATACAATGGAGAAAAAACAGTCTCTTCAATAAGTGGTGCTGGGAAAACTGTACAGCTACATGTAAAAGAATAAAATTAGAACACTCTCTAATACCATACACAAAAATTAACTCAAAATAGATAAAATACTTATTTAGGAAGACCAGACACTATAAAAGTCTTTGAGGAAAACATAGGCTGAATGCTTTCTAACATAAACCACAGCAATATCTTCTCAGATGCACCTCCTAGAGTAATGACATAAAAACAAAAATAAACAAATGGGACCTAATTAAACTTAAAAGTTTTTGCACAGCAAAGGAAACCATTAAAAAAATGGAAAGATAACCCACAGAATGGGAGAAAATATTTGCAAATGAAGTGACTGGCAATGATTAATCTCCAAAATATGTAAATACTCATGCAGCTAAATATCAAAAAAATCCCAAACAACCCAATCAAAAATCAGGCAGTTCTCCAAAGAAGACATACAGATGGCCAAAAAACACATGAAAAGATGCTCAACATTGTTAACTATTAGAGAAATGCAAATCAAAACTACTATGAGGTACCTACCATTTTACCCCAGTCAGAATAGCCATCATCAAAAAGTCTACAAGTAACAAATGCTGGAGAGGGTGTGGAAAAAAGGGAACCCTCCTACACTGCAGGTGGGAATGTAAATTGGTGCAACTACTGTGTAAAACAGTATGGAGGTTCCTAAAAAACTAAAAATAGAATTACTTTATGATCCAGCAATCCCACTCCTGGGCATCTATCCAGAGAAAATCATGACTCAAAAACATGCAGGTACTCCAGTGTTCATTGCAGCACTATATACAAGAATTAAGACATGGCTGGAACCTCAAAGTCCATAGACAGAGGAATGGGTGAAGAAGATGTGGTACATATATTCAATGGAATATTACTCGGCCATAAAAAGAATGAAATAATGGCTTTTGCAGCAACATAGATGGACCTAGAGATTATCCATACTAAGCGAAGGTACTCATATAGGGAGAGACGAACATCATACTATATCACTTACATGTGGAATCTAAAAAAAGGAAACAAGTGAACTTATTTGCAGAACAGAACAGACTCACAGATTTCAAAAACTTATAGTTAACAAAGAGGACAGATGTGGGGGGGGGGAAAGGTGGACTAGAGGATTGGGATGGAAAAGTTCCAAAATTATTAGGTTGTGATGATTGTTGTACAATTATAAATAAAATAAAATTCATTGAATTATTAAAAAAAGAAAATATTTCCTTCTGATACTCCTTAAGTTAAAAAACTTTTAATGTATATCATTCTAAAACATAATGGGTACTTTCTATTTTAGTCATTTTATTTATTTATTTGTTTATTTATTTTAAGGCTGCACCCACATCATATGGAAGTTTCCAGGCTAGGGGTCTAATCAGAGCTGTTGGCCTCTGCCACAGCCACAACCACAGCCACAGCAATAGCAAAGCCATATCTGAGTTTCATCTGTGACCTGCACCACAGCTCATGGTAATGCAGAATTCTTAACCACTGAGCAGGGCAAGGGGTGGAACCTGCAACCTCATGGATACTAGTCAGGTTCGTTACTGCCAAGCCACAATGGGAACTCTAATTTATTCATTTTAAATTATGTCACATATTCATAACCTTGTATTACATATTGGACATTGATTAATTTTTTTTGTCTTTTTGCCTTTTCTAGGGCCTCACCCACAGCATATGGAGGTTTCCAAGCTAGGGGTCTAATCGGAGCTGTAGCTGCTGGCCTACGCCACAGCCACAGCAACGCCAGATCAGAGTAGCATCTGCAACCTACACCAGTCTGATTAATCTTAATTATTGGAAGATCTTATTGAAATTGCTTTAGATTCTGATATTTTTAAAATTATTTTTTGTCCCATTTATTATCAAATTTACTTCTCATTGCTCAACTAGATCAGATATAAAGCATTTCTCATGACTGTAATAGCTTACTAACTGTGCCAAATGATAATAATGGGAAGATCTTATAGATGAAGATGCCCAATTATTCATCTTTATTGAAAAATTGTCTTAATTACGACTTCAAACCTTCAGTCCATAAAAATGCAGCACTGGTAGCTCTGGGGGCCCTCTGTGACTTTGATTTGAAGACTTGACATCTTTGGGTCTAAATTATTGCTATTTCTTTCATAGTTTCTGGATATTTGCCTTACTAAGAAAACACTTTTTCACCAGAAAGATTATACACATACACTCCAGGTTTTTTTGCGTTAACTTTATGGGTTTATTTTATAAATTAATTTAAAATATTATATTGTATTTCATATGATTGGAAATATTTGCACATTTGGCAAGGGCCTTACAAATTGACCCAGTCTGATTTAAGTGTTTGCTCTTTTCCTACCATTTAGAAGTTTACATTTTGATACACAGTTTCCATAGTTGTTTTCTCTGACCTTCATTATCCAGTCCCAAAACAAGTAGATGTATTTAATATGTGACAGTTCTTCACTGTTTATATTTTAAAAAAATTTATTTTAGTTGATTTTAAATGTTCTGTCAATTTCTGCTGTATTTCAAAGTGACCCAATTATACACATATGTACATTTTTTATGCATGATATTTTCCATCTTGTTCCATCACAAGTGATTGTATTTAGTTCCCAGTGCTACACAGCAGGACCTCATTGCTTATCCATTCCAAATGCAATAGTTTGCATCTACTAACCTCAAACTCCCAGGCCAGGCCACTCCCTCCCTTTTCCTCTTTGCGACCATACATCTCTTCTCTATGTCCATGAGTCTGTTTTGGTTCTGTAGATAGGTTCATTTGTGCCATGTTTTAGATTCCACATATAAGTGATATCATATGGCATTTCTCTTTCTCTTTCTGACTTACTTCACTTAGTGTGCGAATCTCTAGTTGCATCCGTATTGCTGCAAATAGCATTTTTTATGACTGAGTAGTATTCCGTTGTGTATATGTACCACATCTCCTTAATCCATTCATCAGTTGATGGACATTTAGATTGTTTACATGTCTTTGCCATTGTGAATAATGCAGCAATGAACATAGGGGTGCACATATGTTTTTGAATGAAAGTTTTGTCCAGATAGATGCCAAGGAGTGGGATTGCTGGATCACATGGTAGTTCTATATTTAGTTTTCGGAGGAACCTCCACAATGTTTTCCATAGTGACTGTACTAATTTATATTCCTACCAGCAGTGTAGGAGGGTTCCCTTTTCTGCCCACCCTCTCCAGCATGTGTTATTTGTAGACTTAATGATAGCCATTCTGACTAGAGTGGGGTGGTACTTTATTGTAGTTTTGATTTGCATTTCTCTAAAACTTAGTGATGTTGATCATTTTTTCATGTGTCTATCAGCTGTTTTTATGTCTTCTTTATTTGAAATGCCTATTTAGGTTTTCTGCTATTTTTCAGTTGGATTGTTTGTTTTTGTTGTTGAGTTAATGAGTTGTTTGTATATTTTATATATTAAGACTTTGTTTGCTGCATCATTTGCAACTATTTTCTCCCATATGTTGTCTCTAGATTTTTTATGGTTTCCTTTGTTGTGCAAAAGCTTGTAAGTTTGATTGGGTCCCATTGTTTTATTTTTGTTTTTATTTCTATTGCTTTGAGAGACTGACCTAAGAAAACATTTGTATGGTTGATGTCAGAGAATGTTTTGCCCATGTTTTCTTCTAGGAGTTTTATGGTGTCTTGCCTTATGTTTAAGTCCTTAAGCCATTTTGAGTTTATTTTGTGTTCTACTTTCATTGATTTACACACAGCTGTTCTGTTCTGCCAGCACTGCTGGATGAAGACTGTCTTTCCCCCATTTTATATTCTTGCCACCTTTGTTGAAGATTAAATGACCATAGGTGTCTGGGTTTATTTCTGGGTTCTCTATTCTATTCCATTAGTATGTATATTTGTTTTTGAAACAGTACCACACTATCTTAATTACACTAGCTTTGTAATATTTCCTGAAGTCTGAGAGAGTTATGCCTCCGGCTTAGTTTTTATTCCTCAGGGTCATATTGGGAATTCTGAGTCTTCTACAATTCCATATAAATTTCTGGATTGTTTGTTCTACTTCTGTGCAAAATGTCATTTGTAATTTGACAGGGAGTGAATTGAATCTGCAGATTGCCTTGGGTAGGGTGATCATTTTCCTTTATTTTTTATTTTAAATTTTGCATCAAATTCAATTTTATATTATTTTTTTATTACTCAATGAATTTATTACATTTATAGTTGTACAATAATCGTCACAATCCAATTTTATAGGATTTCCATCCCCAAACCCAGCGCATTCCCCCAACCCCCTCAAACTGTCTCCTTTGGAAACCGTAAGTTTTCCAAGGTCTGTGAGTCAGCATCTGTTCTGCAAAGAAGTTCCTTGAGTCCTTTTTCAGATTCCACATGTCAGTGAAAGCATTTGATGTTGGTATCTCATTGTACGGCTGACTTCACTTAGCATGATAATTTCTAGGTCCATCCATGTTGCTAAAAATGCCAGTATTTCTTTCACTTTAATGGCTGAGTAATGTTCCATTGTGTATATGTACCACATCTTCTTGATCCATTCCTCTGTCGATGGACATTTAGCTTGCTTCCATGTCTTGGCTATTGCAAATAGTGCTGCAATGCACATTGGAGTACATGTGTCTTTGAGAGTCATGGTTTTCTCTGGGTAGATGCCCAGGAGTGGGATTGCTGGATCAAATGGTAGTTCTATGTTTAGTGTTCTGAGGAATCTCTCATACAGTTTTTCACAGTGGTTGCACAATTTACATTCCCACCCACAGTGTACTAGGGTTCCTTTTTCACCACACCCTCTCCAGCACTTATTGTTTGTAGGCTTTTGGATGATGGCCATTCTGGCTGGTGTAAGGCGGTACCTCAGAGGGGTTTTGATTTGCGTTTCTCTAATGAGGAGTGATGTGGAACATCTTTTCATGTGTCTTTTGGCCATCTGTATGTCTTCTTTGGAGATCTGTCTGTTTAGATCTTCTACCCATTTTTTGATGGGGTCGTTTGTTTTTTTGGTATGGAGCAGTAGGAGGTGTTTATAAATTTTGGAGATGAATCCCTTGCCAGTTGATTCATTTGCAAAGATTTTCTCCCATTCTGTGGGTTGTCTTTTCGTTTTGCTTAGGGTTTCCTTTGCTGTGCAGAAACTTTGAAGTTTGATTAGGTCCATTTGTTTATTTTTCTTTTTATTGTCAATACTCTAAGAAGTGGATCTGAGAAGATGTTGCTGTCGTTTATGTCAGAGAGGGTTTGGCCTATGTTTTCCTCTAAGAGTTTGATAGTGTCTGGTCTTATGTCTAGGTCTTTAATCCGTTTGGAGTTTATTTTTGTGTATGGTGTTAGGGAGTGTTCTCATTTCATTCTTTTCCATGTGGCTGTCCAGTTTTCCCAGCACCACTTATTGAACAAGCTGTCTTTTCTCCATTGTATATCCTTGCCTCCTTTGTCATAGATGAGTTGGCTGTAGGCGCATGGGTTTAATTCTGGGCTTTCTATCCTGTTCCACTGATGTATATTTCTGTCTTTGAGCCAGTACCATACGGTTTTGTTGACTGTTGCTTTGTAGCATAGTCTTAAATCCAGGAGCCTAATGCCTCCAGCTCCATTTTTCTTTTTCAGGATGTCTTTGGCTATTCTGGGTCTTTTATGCTTCCAAACAAACTTCAAAATATTTTGTTTGAGTTCTGTGAAAAATGTCCTTGGTAATTTGACAGGGATTGCATGGAATCTGTAGATTGCCTTGGGTAGTATAGTCATTTTGATCATACTGACTCTTCCAATCCAAGAGCATGGTATGTCTTTCCATCTGTTTGTGTCATCTTTCATTTCTTTCATCAGTGGCTTATAGTTTTCAGAGTACAGGTCTTTTGTCTCTTTAGGTAGGCTTACTCCTAGGTATTTTATTCTTTCGGATGTGATGGTAAATGGGATTGCTTCCCTAATTTCTTTTCCTGATCTTTCATTGTTGGTGTATAGAAATGCCATCAGTTTCTGTGTATTAATTTTGGATCCTGCAACTTTGCCAAATGCATGGATGAGCTCTAACAGTTTTCTGGTAGAGTCTTTAGGATTCTCTAGGTGTAGTACCATGTCATCTGCAAATAGTGATAGTTTTACTTCTTCCTTTCCAATTTGGATTCCTTTTATCTCTTTTACTTCTCTGATTGCTGTGGCTAGGGACTTCCAAAACTATGTTGAAGAGTAGTGGCGAGAGAGGACATCCTTGTCTTGTTGCTGATCTCAGTGGGAATTCTTTCAGCTTTTCACCATTGAGAATGATGTCAGCTGTGGGTTTGTCATATATGACCTTTATCACGTTGAGGTAGGTTCCTGCTATGCCCACTTTCTGAAGGGTTTTATCAGAAATGGGTGTTGGATTTTGTCAAAGGCTTTTTCTGTGTCTATTGAGAGGATCATATGATTTTTATTCTTCAGGTTGTTAATGTGGTGTATCACACTGATGGATTTGTGGATATTGAAGAACCCTTGCATCCCTGGGATAAATCCCACTTGATCATGATGTATAATCCTTTTAATGTAGTGTTTGATTCTGTTTGCTGGCATTTTGTTGAGGATTTTTGCATCTATGTTCATCAGTGAAATTGGCCTGTAGTTTTCTTTTTTTGTGTGGTATCTTTGTCTGGTTTTGGTATCAGGGTGATGGTGGCCTCATAGAAGGAGTTTGGAAGTATTCCCTTCCTCTGCGATCTTTTGGAATAGGTTCAGAAGGATAGGCATTAGCTCTTCTCTAAATGCTTGATAGATCTATCCTGTGAAGCCATCTGGTCCTGGACTTTTGTTTGTTGGAAGTTTTTTAATCGCAGTTTCGATTTCAGTACTTGTGATTGGTCTGTTCATCTTTTCTGTTTCATCTTGGTTTAGTCTTGGAAGATTGTACCTTTCTAAGGATTTGTCCATTTCTTCTAGGTTTTCTGTTTTATTGGTATATAGTTGCATATAGTAGTCTCTTCTGATCCTTTGTATTTCTGTGATGTCCGTTGTTACATCTCCTTTTTCATTTCTAATTTTATTAATCTGAGTCTTTTTTTTCTTGATAAGTCTGGCTAAGGGCTTATCAATTTTGTTTTTTTGTTGTTCTTGAGAGCTTTTGGTGTTAAATAGTATGGGAGATGGGAAAAGAATAGACAAGGGGATAATCTCTTGGCCTGGTCCACCTTGTGTACATTGTATTCCAGGTAGTTGGCTCGATGGGATGCTCTTATAATATCCCTCAAAATAAAGCAAGCTTAATACTTGATGAGTCCAAGTGGTATCAGTAAAAATAAATAACCTTGCTTTCAGACCTGAGTTGATGTTTTTGAAAATGCCAATTGTGAGGCCACCCATCTCAAAATCTTTGGAGTTTTATTTATTTTAACCAGGTTAAGGGTGTCATGGAATTTATCCAAGGTTTTTTCTATTTATTTCAATTGTACCTTAAGATTAGTAAAGATGAAAATTGAGGGTTCTTAGTTCCTTTTTTACTCTGAAGAATTGTGGTGGTTCTGATTCTTTGGTATTAGTAATTTGGATTAATCCTTCAGCTCCTTCTCTGTTTCCTTTACTCAAGTAAGATCCCTTTGTATGATTTTTGAGCCTACCTCTATTTCTCCTTCATTCTCTTTCTTAGAGCTTTAGCTTTTAAAAATAAAGACAAATTAATAGCTCCTGTCCTCCTTGAATTTTTTTGTTTGTTTTCTCATTGTGTCGCATAGGTCTTTCCATACTATGTTGAATAAAATTAATGATAGCAGCATTCTTGTCTTAATTGATTTTAAATATGATATTTTAAATGCTTCATATTGAGTGAGATGCATGTAGTAATTTTTGGCAGATTCTGTTTATCAGGTTAAGGAAGTTCCCTTTTATCTCTATTTTACTAATAGTTTCCATTGTGAAAAGCTGCTGAAATTTATGGAATGCTTGTCTGCATTTCTTGAGATGGTAATCTAGTCTTTCTCCTATACTCTTGTAATGTGGGTGAAATTTATTAATAAATTCTTAAACCAGTCAAAACCCTTGAATGAAGCCACTTTGGTTACAGCGAATGTTTTTAACATTGCTAAAATTATTTTGTTTATAATTGGTTTATTATTTTTGCATCTATGTTCATTTACATATCAGCTCTAAAATGATGTGGGATGCTGATAACCCTGCAAATGTCCCTGCAAATGTCAACTGATTTCTCTACATGAGAGATTTGATAAAATTTAAACTGAATCCTGGGAAGACTCACTAATCTTCTTGCAAGGTGAGCAAAACTTAGCAAACTGGACTGGGGACTGATATTTGGTGTCCCAAATACCTGGGAATGACTAAAAGTAAAGAGAAGACTCTTTGATGGGCTACAGTGCTTAACCAAAAGCTATCAAATGGACATGTCATTGACATCTTGGTGGGGGGAATTTATGTCAGTTTTACCGATAACTTAGAAGCAAGGTAGAATACAGGCGTAAGAGAAGGTATCACTAATTTGAGAAAAGTAAACAAGGCCATGAATTTCAAAACAGATTAAAAAGGAGATGTTGGAGCATCTTCATGAAACTCAGGAATATTTTTTGTATTAACTTAGACTCCAGTGTATCTTTGAGACATATGATGCACAATGCACAACATTGCTTCAAGGCCCCAGTCATCCATCCTATATTCTGAAGACTGTAATATAAAAAAATAAGCTATTTATGGAATGTAAGATTGAGGGAAGTACATTTTAGTTTAAAATTAACTTATACAACTCAACAGCAAAAAACACTAATAACCCAAGTGAAAAATGGGCAGAAGACCTGAAGAGACACTTCTACAAAGAAGATATACAGATGGCCAACAGGCACAGGAAAAAATGTTCAACATCACTAATTATTAGTGAAATGCAAATCAAAGCTACAATGAGGTATCACTTAACACCAGTCAGAATGGCCATGATTAACAAGTTAACAAATAACAAATGCTGGAGAGGGTGTGGAGAAAAGGGAACCCTCCTGCACAGTTTGTGGGAATGCAGATTGGTACAACCACTAGGGAAAACAGTATAAAGGCACCTCAGAAAACTAAATATAGAACTACCATATGACCCAGCAATCTCACACCTAGGCATCTATCCAGACAAAACTTTCATTGAAAAAAGTACATGCATCCCAATGTTCATTGCAGCACTATTCGCAATAGCCAAGACATGCAAACAACCTAAATGTCCATAGAAAGATGAATGGATTAAGAAGATGTGGTATATATACACAATGGAATACTACTCAGCCATTAAAAAGGACAAAAATAATGCTATTTGCAGCAGCATAGATGGAACTAGAAACTCTCATGCTAAGTGAAATGTCAGAAAGAGAAAGAGAAATACCAAATGATATCACTTATATTTCTAATCTACTATATGGCACAAATGAACCTATCTACAGAAAAGAAACAAACTCACAGATATGGAGTACAAACTTGTGGTTGCCAAGGGGGTAGGGGAGAGGGAGGGAATGGGATGGACTGGGAGTTGGGAGTTAATAGATGCAAACTCTTGCATTGCAATGGATAGGCAATGAATTTCTGCTGTATAGCACAGGGAACTATAGTCACCTGTGATGGAACATGGTGGAGGATAATGTGAGAAAAAGAATATATATACACATATACATATATATATGTATGACTTTGTCACTTTGCTGTACAGCAGAAATTGACAGAACATTGTAAATCAACTACAATAAAAATTTTAAATAAAATAAAATTATTACTTTATTATAGAGAAATATAAAGTAGTTAGACTAATTAATATGCATATTAGGAATTGGTTGTGTCTCAGATATGCTTCTAACAGAAATCCTTCTGGATTTTTAAATACATTTACTTCTATTCTCAGTGCAAGCCTGCATTCATAAAGTATCTGCTCTTGGCTCAATATTTGGTTTCTTCATATACAACATCAGAAATAACAATATATGGAGTTCCCATCATGGTGCAGATGAAACGAAACTGACTAATCAGTGGGTTAAGGATACAGCGTTGCCATGAGCTGTGGTGTAGGTCACAGATGCGCCTTGGATCTGGCGTTGCTGTGGCTGTGGCTGTGGCGAAGGCCAGCAGCTACAGCTCTGACTGGACCCCAAGCTTGGGAACCTCCATATGCTGCAGGTGCAGCCCTGAAATAAAGACAAAAAAGACAAGAAAAAAAAAGAAATAACAATATATGCATTTTGAATAGCCTTATATCATACAGTTTGAGAGTTATTTAACTTTTTCTGAATTCTCAAACTGTAGTCTGAACTACTGTTAATGTCTGGTTTGTACACATGTAAAAACCAAACAATAGTGAAGACAGAAACAGGTGGCCAACTCCTCAAACTTACCAGATTTTGGATATGCAATTATGAAGACATCATCATCTCTAATTTCAAAATCATGTATATGTTCTAGATACTCAACATTAGCGAAAGACGAAGACAATTACAGCCTTTATAGTTTAGTAAATATGTGCCTGTGTTGTCCATAACTATATAAATTTCTTTTCAAATTCTAAGCATTTTATAATAATAACTAAGACTTACTGAGTGTTTGGTTTCTGCCAATCACATACAAATGTTGTATCATAAATTCGTTTACCATACTAACCAGCTTATACATATTACAACCTTTAATCTTCACAGGAGCCCAACATTACTAGAGTACTGTTCTTATCACCATGTTAAAGATGGGGAAACTAAGACAGTACAATGTCAAACAGGTTTCATTGAAAACCATAAGAAGGTGGTATTATTGTGATTCCAAACATACAGATGGGGAAATAAGGGATCAGAAGTTCAGCAAACTGTTTAAGGTGGCCCAGCTAGCAGAGTTGCAAGATTGGATGCTAGATAATTTGGCCAAAGAATTCATGCTTTGAGTCCCTTTATCATACAGCTTCACAGTATTTTATATTTTTATTCTTTACATCTTTCATTGATCTAGAAATGGGAAATTAGTTAATAAATGTACTTTTTATCTCTTTTTTTTCTGGAGCATGAAAAATCTTCTATCTGTGAAAGAAGCTTCTGAGGCTTTGAGATCTGTTATGCTGTTTCATATGAACTGAGGGCAATGGATTCACTTTTAAAATGCTCTTTACATATTTGTAAGATACTACATGATAATTAATATATTATCCAATAGTAGTTTTTAATAAGAATACTGAAATAAAAAAGAAGGTAAAAGGAGTTCCTTGGTGGCCTAGTACTTAAGGATTCAACATTGTCACTGCTGTGACTCCAATTTGATCCCTGGCTCCAGAACTTCTGCATGTCACAAGTGCAGCCAATGGGGGGGGAAAAAAAGTCAAAATAAAAATTAGAAGAAAACAGTCTAAAGACACTTTACGGATCTAGGACTCTTTGATGCTGCCGAAAGAATAATTTTTGGTTGATATGACCTAGAAATCTGCATTTAACAACCCAGCTATTCACACTAAAAAATGAGAATCAAAAGAGTGATAGATCACCGTCTTGGTTTCCATGGGATGTTTTATCTCAACCTCCAGTGAAGACTTTGAGGGAAGGTATTTAACTCCAAGTTCAAAGGATCACTCGATTCAGGTCCTACTAATTTGCTAGATTTCCCCACTCAAGTTGAAGTCCAAGCAAACTCAACGCCAAGCATTAAGGATAAAATAGACTCGCTGATAAACCTCAAAGAAGGGTCTCGATAGTTGTAGATGAAGAGCAATTTGACTTTGGCATCATATCTCAAGAAAAAAACTTGGAAAACTCAAGTCTGTGGAGTTTAGTGAGGGAGAAGCTATTCTTCACAAAAGGGATAAATGCAAAATTTCATAGTAGGAAATATAGTTGATGTGAAAGGCAAAGATAAGAGTGTGAAACTTTATCATATACCAACTGACACTCTACAAAGGCCACCCCAAATATTTCCTAAGAAGCACCAATTCCAGGAAATCTAAATGCTAAAAAAAGAGTGTCAGGCAGTCCACACAAACATTCTGAGCATCACTTTGTCTGCTATTTGTCTGTTTATTCTGTCTGCACAGTCTCAGGAGAGAACAGATTATAAGAGCTGCTTGTCACAGAAAACAAGAGAAAAAGAGTGATTTATGGTGTGGATTCTCGTAGTCTCCATATTGGCAAGACATACATTGTTTACCTCTCCTTGACTAATATAGAGAAAAGTGCTTGTATAAAGAGGAAGAATAGAGTTTCCACTGTGGCACAGTGGGTTAGTGATCTGGCATTGTCTCTGTGGGGGCGCAAATTCTATCTCCAGCCCAATGACGTGGGTTAAGGATCCAGTGTTGCCACAGTCATGGCATAGTTTGCGGCTGAGGCTTCTATTCAAGCCCAAGCCTGGAAAATTCCATATGCTCTGGGTATAGCCAAAAAAGAAAAAAGAAAAGGAAGAACATCTTTTGTCTCTCTCTTAGACCAAAAAGGAAAAGGAAGATGACCAAAAGAAAAAAAAGAAGGCAGAAAATTTGGGGCGGGGGTACATTTGTATCCTGAAGAAGGTGAGATTTGAAAGAAGCTTTACTAAAGCTTTACCCTTTTACTACTCACTGTTACAGATGAAACCAATGAAGCAAACTCCAGTTTGTAATAACTTTAGGGTGATAGGGAGATTTATGTGTTGCTGAGAAAGAAATATCTTGGGCAGAGTTTCTATTGCCCAATGAGTTGTGTTCTAGAGTGTCAATACTAGATAACTCACTTTAGGAGTTCCCGTAGTGGCTCAGTGGTTAACGAACCTGACTAGTATCCACGAGGATGAGGGTTCAATCCCTGATCTCGATCAGTGGGTTAAGGATCCGGCATTACTGTGAGCTGTGGTGTAGGTCACAGATATGGCCCAGATCTGGGGTTGTTGTGGCTGTGGCATAGCCCGCGGCTACAGCTCCGACTGGACCCCTAGTCTGGGAACCTCCATATGCCACGGGTATGGCCCTAAAAAGAAAAAAAAAGATAACTCACTTTGAATAAATAAATCTGGTAAGATTTAGTTGAAAAGAATATCTGACTACTCCTGAAGCACCAAAGGAGTCAGAATGTTTAGAAATACTAAAAAGAACTGTAGGAGTAGTCCTATTTACTTAATTTTGTCATCTGTGGAACACACAAGGCTATAGCAACAACTTTGCTGGGCATAAAGAATGGTTAGTAAGGTCTTTGAGTCCTTTCTCAGAGGGCTTGTGTTCAATCTTTAGGTCTTTGCACCATCCTACATAAAACAGTTTATGGCTATGGAGGTTTTCCTAGGGCTTTATCAACTTGATGAGTATTTAAATTTGTTTTTCAAAATGTTCAGACTTGTACAACCTCAGTGATGTGCTTCTACTCCTCTTTTTTTTAATTAAGCAAATATCTCATAAAATCCAGCCATATTTTCTGTGTCTACAAAAATTGGCATTAGTGTCAGACCTTGTCCTAATATTTCCTTGGAACTTTCACCCATTCTCAAGTCATCTTGCCTCCATAACCTCCTTTTTGATAATGATTCTCAGATTTCCACTAGACACAGAATTTGATGCTAGAGGAGAATTTTAATCCTTTCAATATGCATATCTTCATTGATAGGCAATAGGGTTTAAACTGAGGGTAATTTAAGCCTCTATGTGTTCAGCTTTCTTGTTTCACATGTTTGTAAATTAAACCACGGCATAGCCTGAAAAGTAGAAATCAGTAATAGTGGACTTTTTATTAAAATGAATAGATCTGCCAAGAATTTCTCATTTCATAACATGAATTTTCATTGAACTGAATGCTTTTAGGATCTATTGAGATGCTTGAGATCTTTTCCCCATTCCATCACCCTAGGTCATTCTGTAATAACATTAATGAAAAAGACAGTCTGCATTTGTGACCAAAGGCATTAAGTTTCTCATTTCCAAACCAAACAATGATATGGTACACTAGCAACTAAGAATATTATTACATATTTGTTTCCTTGCCACATCTTTGCAATCATCCAATTTCACCTGATTTCTCTAAATAGAGAAAGGTATTTAGAAACCAAGATCTTTGCTTTAGGTGTACAAATTGTTCTGACCTCTCATTATTTTTAGGTCCCTGGCAGGCAGAGATAGGAAATACTGTATTTGCTGGTAACCATGGAAATACAAATTAAAAACTATAAAAGACAACCTAATGTCCTCTATCTTTCTTATTATCCCAGCTTGTTCACATGCCCAGCAGACTCCTCAATTCTTTCCAGTTGGTACAAATTCAGGGTGCAGGTGAGAGACCAACACTTGGGAGCATGAACATAGCATATGAGGCATAATATCTGCTCAGTAATAAAGAAGTTTAATAATGTTTCAGGTGATCCGAACACACTGGCCAACTGTGATGAATTGGTAACACTGGGTTTTTCTGACTAGCTTGTTTCCTCTGAAACATTCCAACCAAGAAACCTAGAATAAGTGCTCTCCATTCTCCCTCCTGTCTCCTTCAAAATTTCTTCCAAAGCCATTGTTGTAATCAAGCTAGAAGCCAGAGGGCAAGGTTGCCCGATGATATAATCTTCAGCTCCAAGTACAGACAGAGGAAAGAATGATAGATAGTCAGTATGAAGAGGCACATGGAAATAACATAGCCCTTTCATGGGTTGAGTGTAGGTACTTAGAAAATAATTTGAGTCTACTCATGTGAAACATCTATTAAACATTAGATATATTTCCATTCTTCTTTCCCCATGTTTCCGAATCAACAGTTATATAATGGGTCCGAATTCTTCATAAATATTTAAAGAAAATTAACATATGTTTAGGCTTTAAGAGCACTATTGGGAGTGTTAAGAAGGTACTCTGGAACCTATCATATTAAATTCAGGTCTTACCTACACTTTCAATGTACAGTGAGGACAAAAAAAGTACACAACATCAAATAGTTGATGTTGAGGGTTAAATGAAAAAACACACATTTGAAATAGTGCCTGGTACCATTAAATGTTATCTACTTTTTAAGATACTCTGGGTATTCCTGTTGTAGCTCAGTGGGTTATGAGCCCAACTAGTATCCAAGAGGATGCAGGTTTGATCCCTGGTCTCATTCAGTGAGTTAAGGATCTGGTATTGCTGTGAGATGTGGTATAGGTCACAAACACAGCTCCGATCCCTGCATTGCTGTGGCTGTGGCCGGCAGCTGCAACTTCAATTTGACTCCTAGCCTGGGAAGTCCCATAAGCCTTGGGCATGGCCTTAAAAATAAATAAGTAAATAAATAATAAAAATACTCTGCATGCTTTTGTGTTCCACTACTTTTTATTTTCACATCTATTTGTTTAATGGATTATCAAAAAAAAAAATGTCATTGGCAAATTTGTCAGAAAACCAATGTCTGCTTTTAACTGGGTCCATGACAGGCTGGAAAAAAATATGGATTGAATTATGTCTCTCCTATGATTCACGTCAAAGCCCTAACCCCCACCTTCTAGGGATGTGACTCTATGGAGACAGGGCCTTTCAAGAAGTAATTAAGTTAAAAAGATGTCATTAGGGTGGGCTTTAATCCAGTATAACTGGTGTCTAAATAAGAGGAAGAGATTAGGATAGAGAAACACATATAGAAAATAGACCAGGTGAAGACAAAGAGAAGATGGCCATCTACAAGTCAAAGAGAGGGACCTCAGAAGAAACCAATCCTGCTCACACATTGACCTTGGACTTCCAGCCTCCATAATTGTGAGAAAATAAATTTCTGTTGCTTAAGGCACCTACCCTAGGTACTTTGTTATGAAAGCCCTAGAAACTACTACATAAGAATGATTAGATCAGAAGTTCCCACTGTGGCTCAGCGGTAATGAACCCCACTAGTATCCATGAGGATGCGGGCTCTATACCTGGCCTCACTCAGTGGGTTAAGGATCCAATGTTTCCATGAGCTGCAGACTAGGTTGCAGACACAGCTCAGATCTGGTGTTGCTGCGGCTGTGGCTGTGGTGCAGGCTGGCAGCTGTAGCTCCGATTCTACCCCTGACCTGGAATCTCCCATATGTCACAGGTGAGACCCTTAAAAAAAAGACAAGGAGTTGCCGTCAGGGATCAGTGGTTAACAAACCCAACTAGCATCAATGAGGATGCAAGTTCATTCCCTGGCCTTGTTCAGTGGGATAAAGATCAGGCATTGCCATGAGCTGTGGTATAGGTTGCAGACACAGGTTGGATCCCATGTTGCTGTGGCTGTGGTGTAGACTGTCAGCTACAGTTCTGATTGGACTCAGCCTGGTAACCTCCGTATGCCACGGGTGTGTTTCCTAAAAAGACAAAAAGACCAAAAAAAAAAAAAAAGAAAGAAAGAAAGAAAGAAAAAGAAAGTTATGTGATTGGTGCACTTATACTTCAATAATCATAGTAAAACAATAGTAAAAAAAAAAAAAAACAATTTTAAAAAGATCAAAAAAATGAAGAGGTCATAGATAATTTGATTTTCAGGTTCCTTGTGCTTATAAAAAGACTAGGTATTCAGTATGAAGGGCTGAAATGAGTGGGTAGAAGGGTTACTGATTATTTAAGTATTGTCTCATCTATTAGATCTGCCAGATTATAACATATCACATCTTTTTCAGAACACCTCAGCAATATATATGTCAATCCATTTTTCTTCCATATCACATACTGGCTACCTGAACACTTGATGTAATATGATCTTTTTTTAATCCAGGGAGCAATGGGCTTCACACTCATCACTTGGAGGTCAGGGAACCTCACGACTTGGCCATTCCCTATGTTAACAGTTGATAGACATAGTTTTATCCACCTCTGCTAAGTTGCATTTTGCCATGTGAAAGGCCCATGGCAACTGGTAAGAATTTACATAGGGACAGTTTTTTGCCATTTTTAAATAAATTTTTTTGGAGTATAGGTGACTTAGAAAGTCGTGTTAGTTTCAGGTGTAGACCAAAGTGAATCAGATATATATATATATCCATCACTTCTCAGATTCTTTCCCCATAGAGGTTATTATACAGTATTGAGGAGCTGACACCCTGCTATACAGTAGGTCTTCGTTAACTATCTATTTTATATATAGTGGTGTGTATGAAATAAGAATCTTTTTGATGATCCTGTAGCAAGTCTAGTGTTCTCAGAGAGCTTGACAACAGAGAAGTGAGTGTGTAGCTACATGAACAGAGTGTCCTTGGGGACAAGGAGGCCGCAGTAATATAAGCGCAGGTTGTAGAAAATGGTAAAGCAAATTTCTAGCCTGATGATGTTTACTGGAAAAACAAACCAGCTTCTACTCCCTAGCATTCAGCTGTATATGAAAGTATTAAATCTGCATATGAATCTGCAGGACTATGGGATTACCATGTAAAAATTATCATGCTGGTGTTAGTTGATTTTTTTGCTTGTTTGTTTATAGGGCTGGTTTCCTGATTATAGCAAGTACTTCAAAGGCTCAGAGGAAGGGGACAGAATTTCCACATGCTAGAAGTGAGAAGCCTGTAAAATTCTCTCCCATAAAGAAATGGTAACACTAGATATAATTATCAAAAAGCAACCATTCCATAAATCTTGAAATTGACAAAAGGCAAAACAACCAATAGAAAAAGTATTTCTTTGAGAAAAACAATTGCATCTCAGTAACAACAGGGGCTTGTTGGCATTTAACAGGGGGCTGGTTCCATCTTTTACCCTCTCTGCCAACTTTGTTCCTTGGAGAGTCTATCTATCTACTGGCTTGAGGGAGCTGGTCTGATTTGGAATAGAGCTTGGAAAAAACCCATGCCTAGGGGCTGTGTTGAAAACAATTATAAACTTGGTGGCAAACACTCAGGAAAAGCCAGTTTCTCAGCTGTGGATATTGGCTGTATAAGCAACAGAACAACCAGAAATATAACGGAAGAATCCAGAGAATGAGAGAGCCATAGCGAACTTTGTTAAGCACCTGCATACTCCTGAGAGCCTAGAAGTCTGCACACAGGCACAAGGGTGCATGCACACACAGGAGAGACTAAAGTGTTCACTATCAACTTTTCCCTGGATAAACATGAAGACTTGTACAAGAAGAAAATAAAAACCATGGAAGATTTTTTAATTCACCTGAACTTTGAATTTGCACCAAAATATACACATATACTTCAATAAAAAGGAAGAAGCCTTACTATCTCAAGATACACACATAACTTAGGACAGTTACTGGCTGATTAGTAAACCAGGCAAGTGCAGGGTTGACGACTTGAAGTCCAAGCCTAGCAATAAAAATCACATTAAATAAACCACACAGGCAGAAACATCAGTGTTTATTGTTTGGAAGAAGCCTGTAGAATTATTCAAAGCAAGTCACCAAGGAAACAAACAAAAAAAAAGCAACAATAACAACAAACAAGCAAACAAACAATAACAAAAGAGCAGAAGGGGCAACTGAAGTAAACAGAATCAAGGTATTTAACAAATAAACTGAATTAGTAATTAAACACATTTTTCTTCAGAGGCAAGTCCAGTCTATATGGCTTCTTGGTGAGTTCCATTAATGTAAAAAAAGAATTCCCACATACTTTCAGAAAATAAAGATGGAACATTGCCCAACTCATTATAAGACTGTCGTATTTCCCTTATAACAAAGCCAGACAAAGAGACATTACAAGAAAAGAAAGCTATCAATATCCCTAGTAAATACCAAAAAATCTTCAACTTGTTATTAAAAAATTGTATCCAGCAACATACAAAAAGATTACAAATTAAAACCCAGAAATGCCAGTGTGGGCTTAACATCTGAATATAAACTAATGTAACACATCATACTAATAAAATAAAGGACAAAAACCATATGATCATTTCAACTGATGCAGAAAAAGCATTTGACAAAGTCCAACAGTCTTTTTTTTCTGTTTTGGTCTTTTTAGGGCTGTACCCATGGCATATGGAGGTTCCCAGGCTAGGGGTTGAATTGGAGCTGTAGCTGGCAGCCTGTACCACAGCCACAGCAATCATAGATCTGAGCCACATCTGCGAGCTACGCCACAGTTCATGGATCCTTAACCTACTGAGTGAGGTCCAGGATTGAGCCTGTGTCCTCATGGATACTATTCTGGTTTGTTAACCGCTGAGCCACGAAGGGAACTCTGACAAAATCCAACAGCCTTAATGATAAAAAGCAAACAAACTCACCACAAATTTGGAATAAAGGAGAATTCTTCAACACGATAAAAAGCATCTATTAAAAAGAAAACAGAACAAAACAAAAAAACAACCTGCTAATGAAAACCGAACAGTTTCTCTCAGGTTTAGGAATGAGGTGAGAATGTTCCTCTCATAATTTGTGTTAAATATGTTGCTAAGAGTTCTTGCCAGAGAGAAAGAGACAAAAATCAACTTCATGTCTGTACACTAGAAACATGTAATTCAGTGAACACAGTTTCATCCACAATAACAGCAAAAATAATAAAATACTTAGGAATAATATTTTTTTAAGTGCAAGAATTATACCCTCAAAACTGCAAAGCAGTGAGTTCCTGTCGTGGCTCAGTGGTAACGAACCCAACTAGTATCCATAACAGCATGGGTTCGATCTCTGGCCCCACTCAGTGGGTTAAGGATCCCACATTGCCATGAGCTGAAGGTGGAAGACATGGCTGGGATCCTGTGTTGCTGTGGCTGTGGTGTAGGCTGGCAGCTACAGCTCTGATTCAATCCCTAGCCTGGGAACTTCCACATGCCTCAAGTGCAGCCCTAAAAAAAACCCCAAACAAACAAACAAACAAAAAACACAACGAAGTATGTTTGAGGAAAATTTTTAAAGATCTAAATAAATAAATATTCCATGCTCATAGTATTGAAAAAAATAACTGCTGTTACTGATATTGATTCTGAAATGTTTATGGAAATGCATAGAAATTAGAGTAGCCCAAAAGACTTTAACAATATCAAAAAGTGGGAGGACCTACTATTTTCTGATTTCAAAACTTTATATAAAGTACAGTAATCAGGAGAGTATAGTACAAGTATGAAGGTAGATATATATAGGTAGATGAAATAGGATTGAGATTCCAGAAATAAACTTTTATGTTTATGGTCAATTTATTCTCCATAAAGGTGCAAAGGCAATTCAAGGAGGGAAAAGGAAGTCTTTTCAACAAATGAAGTGATACTGAAATACTTAAAAATCCACACCCCCCAAAAATTTGTGACCTTACTTACAAACACAAAAATTACCTTAGAATGGATCAAAGACAATATTGCTGAGCTAAAATGATAAAAGTAAAAGAAGCCCAGGAGAAAAATTTACTTGAACTTTTAAGAACTAAGATTTCTTAGATAAGACAGAAAAAGCAAGATCCATGGGGGGAAATTGCTATTTTTCAAAAACTTTTGTAGTGCAAAAAGACACTATTATGAAGATGAAATGATGAACTATAGACTAAGAGTATATTTGCAAACATTTTATCTGATGCTAGTCTTATATCTAGACTATGCCAATAACTCTTATACTCAATAGCAAGAAGATAAGCAACCTAATTTTAAAATAGGCAAAAGAGGGGTTCCCGTTGTGGTGCAGCAGAAACAAATCTGACTGGGAACCATGAGGTTGCAGGTTCGATTCCTGGCCTTGCTCAGTGGGTTAAGGATCCGGCGTTGCCATGAACTGTGGTATAGGTCACAGACACGGCTCGGATCTGGCGTTGCTGTGGCTCTGGTGTAGGCTGGCAGCAACAACTCCAGTTAGACCCCTAGCTTGGGAACCTCCATATGCCATGGGTGCAGCAATAAAATAAAATAAAATAAAATAAAATAAAATAAAATAAAATAAAATAAAATAAAATAAAATAAAATAAAAAATAAAATAGACAAAAGATTTGAACAGACATTTTTATGAAGACATAAAATTACTAATTAGTACAAGAAAAGTTAACTTACATCATAATGTTATAAAGGATATAAAAAGTAAAACCACAAATATATACCAATTCATACCCCCTAGAATGGCTATAATCAAAAAGGCTGACAAAATAAGCATTAGCAAAGATATGGAAAAATGGGAATCCTCACATATGTTGAAGACATAAATAGTGCAGTCTCTTTGGAAAGTAGTTTGGCATTTCCACTTCCAGGAATCTACCTCCAAAAAATGAGAATGTATGTCTTCTCAAAGACTTGTCCATAAATGTTCATAGCAGCATTATTCATAAGATCCGAAAGTGGAAACAATCCAAATGTCTATCAACTATAAATAGATAAAACGTAGTATATTCATATACTGCTATAGTACTTGTGAAACAAAATGAACAAAATGTTAATATATGCTACAACATAAATGCACTTCAATATCCTGGGGGAAGAAAAATAAATAGAGGAAGAAAGTAGCTTCCTCTCTGCCTGGGTCTAAGGTATAAGGATTGGAATTAAATAACATAGGACATAAGCAATTGAGGGATTCGATGGAATTGTTCTAAAAAGAAACCAGTGGTGATGATAGCACAACTCTGCAAATTATGAAAAAACCTTGAATCATACACTTAAAGGGGATGGTTTTATGATTGTAAATAACCCACAATAAAATTGCTGGGAAAGAGAACAGAGGAAGTTTATCTGACATGCAACTCAGCATATAGTAACCATTTTTCACTGCTAGTAGGATCTTGATACAATCTCTAAATTCAGAAGTAAATGACTCTCTCCTTTATCTTTCACTCCCATCAGCAGATATAGTAGAAAGAAAGAAGAGACTTTTGTAGTTCAGCTCAGGATTCTCACTAACTCTGAAATTCAGCATGATAGCCCTCCGTTGCAAACCTTTTGTCTTCTCAGTAGATTCTCCTCTTATTGCATCTTCTTCCCATATACCTCAAGTAGAGAGAGAAAAAAACAAACAAACAGAAATTAAATACAATGATGGGAAATAAGTCTCATTAAAAATATTCTTTAATTAGCTATTCTCAAGTGTAATGCCTATGTCCATTATGGACTATTCACAAAATATTATTAGACCTTTCTATGTTAAAGCACAAAGAGAAGTACCACTACAGTTATCTAATTTACTGGATTGAGATAAACATTTTAAATATCCTTGGGAAAATCCTTATGAGTAAAACTTTTTTGATTTACAAAATCTAAAGAATTAAGTTGATAACCTAATGATAATGATAATCGTAATGATAACCTTAATGATAAGGTTAATGATAAGCTACTGAAGAAATCATTACAGGAATTTCCGACTTTACAATTCTTTGCAGAGCTTATTGTAAAAAATATTGACTATATCCAATATTTTTTAATGAAACAGAATTGCGAATAGAAGGTGTGAAGGGAGTTCCCGTCGTGGCGCAGTGGTTGATGAATCCGACTAGGAACCATGAGGTTGCATGTTTGATCCCTGGCCTTGCTCAGTGGGTTAAGGATCCGGCGTTGCCGTGAGCTGTGGTGTAGGTCGCAGAAGCGGCTCGGATCCCACACTGCTGTGGCTCTGACGTGGTCTGGCAGCCACAGCTCCGATTCGACCCCTAGCCTGGGAACCTCCATATGCCACGGGAGCGGCACAGAAATGGCAAAAAGACAAAAAAAAAAAAAAGGTGTGAAGAACCAAGAAAACGAGAGGAGAATATATGTCATATATGCAAGTAGTAAATAGATTTACTTTGAAGGATTAGGCATATTCTCAAATTCTACAGTATGCTTGACTTGTTTAACTATCAATCCACATTTATCTGCCATTTCCCCCCTCAGCTGGGCAAGTGTTGGTAAGGTCTTTATACTACATATCACAGAGGCAGAGATAGGTCCAGGGTGGGATCTTCGGATGCTGCTTTGTATCATCTTTTTGATGGGTTCTAAGGGGAAGTTGTCTTCTAAGTGGAATGGCCATAAAGGATAAATTTCCTAAGGCCTATTCAAATTCCCCGTATATTCACTTGAGTTATTCACCTTGACCTCTGCTTCTCTTCTATGGTTTGTGCTTCTTAAATAACAGCTGTTTCTTTCTGTAT
Organism: Phacochoerus africanus; assembly: GCF_016906955.1. Classification (NCBI taxonomy): domain Eukaryota; kingdom Metazoa; phylum Chordata; class Mammalia; order Artiodactyla; family Suidae; genus Phacochoerus; species Phacochoerus africanus. The sequence continues at coordinate 82,146,414 of NC_062545.1, read as the reverse complement.
GCTAAAATAAATCATAACTACTTTACACTGGGCACACTATCCAATTGGGAACATGACTCAAGCTCTTTCTCACACAATTCCCCTCACCTGTCTCTTGAAGGCACTGCACCAGGCAAGGCACGTTGTGTTGCTTACTGAGAACAGTAGTAGTCACTTTGGAGTTTATCTTTCCTCTTGTCACCTTTCAAGAAATAAAAATTTGATCCAAACGTAAATCTCCCTTTTATTGGAGAAATACTTACAGCTAAGAAAATAGGGTTTAATATGACAGAAATTTGACCTTGTGGTTATTCAGATTGCCTTTTTGTTCTGTTTGTTTGTTTCTTTGTTTTTGTCTTTTTGCCTTTTATAGGGCCAATCCCGCGGCATATGGAGGTTCCCAGCTAGGGGTCGAATCGGAGCTGTAGCCACCAGCCTATGCCAGAGCCACAGCAACGCGGGATCCAAGCCGCGTTGGCGACCTACACCACAGCTCACGGCAATGCCGGATCCTTAACCCACTGAGCAAGGCCAGGGATCGAACCCACAACCTCATAGTTCCTAGTCGGATTCGTTAACCACTGTGCCACGATGGGAACTCCCAGGTTGCCTTTTCTTAACAGGGATTTCTAAATTTGGAAAAATAACCCCTTTATAGTAGAAAATGTGTGTTGCTTGTTAGAAAATAATAATTGTGAGAGAGTTCCCATCGTGGCTCAGGGGAAATAAATCTGACTAATATCCATGAGGACACAGGTTTGATTCTGGCCTCACTCTGTGGGTTAAGGATCCAGTGTTGCCGTGAGCTGTGGCATAAGTCGAAGACACGTCTTGGATCTGACGTTGCTGTGGCCATGGCATAATCTGGCAGCTGCAGCTCTGATTTGACCCCTAGCCTGGGAACTTCCATGTGCCACTGTTGTGGCCCTAAAAAAAGACAAAAAGAAAATAATAATTGTGAGATTTCCCCCAAGATGAATAAATTGAAGAAGGTAAATTGAAATTTACAGAGGTGAATTTTTTTACTTTTCACCAAACTTCAAAGGTGAAAATCTTACCAATTTAAGGTGTTTTTGGCAGAAGCTCTGACATCTTATGGACCAACCACTAAGCTATGCTAGCCCAGAAGTATAAAACAAGAATTTTTAAAAACAACTCTGGGAGTTCCTGTCGTGGCTCAGTGGTTAACGAATACGACTAGAAACCATGAGGTTGAGGGTTCGATCCCTGGCCTTGCTCAGTGGGTTAAGGATCTGGCATTGCCGTGAGCTGTGGTGTAGGTTGCAGACACAGCTCGGATCCCTGCGTTGCTGTGGCTCTGGTGTAGGCCAGGGGCTACATCTCTGATTTGACCCCTAGCGTGGGAACCTCCATAAGCCGCAGGAGCGGCCCAAGAAATGGCAAAAGACCAAAAAAAAAAAAAATCTGAGTGGGGATACTAAAGGCTACATACTTTTTTGGGAAACAGAATTCATAGAATTAGTCCTAGTAACTCTCTAAAACAAATAATTAAAAGCAAAAGCAAAACAAAACAAAAAATACAGAAGCAACAACCACTTCCAGGGGGAGATCAGAATCCAACAAAACTATAATATATTATCTAAAATGTCCAGATTTTTTACAAAAAGGACCCTGTGCCAAGAAACATGAAAGTGTGGCATATATGCAGGAAAAAAAAAGAGCATTTAGTAAACACTGTCTCTGACTTGACCCATATGCTGCTGGATTCAGCAAACAAAGCAGCTATTAAAAATGTTTTACTGATATTATATATAATATACAAATACATATTGTATGTGTAACTGAATCACTTTGCTGTATACCTGAAAATTAACACTATAAATCAACTAGATTTCTAGTTTTAAAAGTTTAAATAAATACATAAAAGGAAAAAAAGTTCTATTTGATGAGTCCTGGGATCTAGATAGCAAGTTTGATGTGGCAGAAGAATCAAGTGACATGAAGATAGAATGAAGAAAAATGAATAAAGCCTCAGAAATCAGTGGAAAATATCAAGCATATCAATATATGTATGAAAGAAAAGGGCAGAAAAAATATTTGAAGAAATTATGACCAAAAACTTTCCAAATTTGATGAAAAACATTCATCTTAATCTACACAGCCATGAAGCTCAACAAACAACAAATAGGATAAGCATGACTAGATCCACACCTAGGCATATCACAGCAAACACACATTTTAGGATTATTTCTTCTATATCTGTGAAGTGTGTCTTTAGTATTTAATGGGAATTACACTGAATCTGTAGATGGTTTGGGGTAGTATAGACATTTTAGTGATATTATTTCTTTGGATCAATAAATATAGGATACCTTTCCATTTATTTGTGTCTTTTCCTTCTTTCAACTAAATTATGTTGGTTTCCACTGTATAGATATTTCATTTCCTTGCTTAAATTTATTCCTAAGAATGTTGGTTTTGTTGCTATTTTGTAAATGGGCAGTTATCTAGTTGTTTTTAGTTCTTTTCAAATGATTTATCATTAGTGTAAAGGAATGCAGTTGATTTTTTTTTTTTTTTTGGCTCCACTCAAGCATGTGGAGGTTCCCAAGCCAGGGATGGAACTATACCACAGCAGCGACCCAAGCCACTGCAGTGACAACGCCAGATCCTTAACCCACTTCACCACAAGAGAACTCCTGCACTTGATATCTGTATACCAATTTTTTGTCCTGCAACTTTATCGAGATTATTTGTTCTAACAGTTTTGGGGTTGACTATGGAATTTTCTATTTATAAAATTCCATCATCTTCAAATACTAAAAATCGAACTTCTTCCTTTCTGATTTGAATGCCTTTTATTTCTTTAGCTTGCCTAACTGTCCTGGCTAGGACTTCCAATACTATGTTGAATAGCAGTGGTGACAGTGGCCATCATTGTCTTTGTCCTGATCTTATAGGAAAGCTTTCAACCTTTCACCACTGACAATGCTGATAGCTGTGGGTTTGTTGTACATGGTTTTATTAGGTTAAAGTATTTTCCTTCTGTACCCAATTTATTAAGGATTTTAATCATGAAAAGATGTATTTATCAAATTCATTTTCTGTGTTTACTGAGATGATTATGTGATTATAATTATAGTATATGTTGAATCATCCATGATCCCAGAGATAAATCCCACTTGGTCATGGTGTATAATATTTTCAATATATTCTTAAATTCAGTTTGCTAATATTTTCTTGAGAAATTTTGCATTTATGTTCATCAGGGATATTGGTCAATAGTTTTCTTGTGATATTCTTATCTGGTTTTGTATAGGGGCAATGCTAGCCTTGTAGAATGAACTTGAAACTGTTCTCTCCACCTTGATATCTTGGAAGATTTTGAAGAGGGTTAGCGTAAATTCTTTAAATGTTTGGTACAATTCACCTGGGAAGATGAAGCAGTTTTTCTTGTTTCGAGGTTTATGATTACTTATTTCATCTCTTTACTTAGTATTTTTCAGTTCAGATTTTCTATTTCTCCTCATTTGGTCTTAGTAGTTTGTATGTTTCTAGAAATGTACTCATATCTTCCAGGTTATGTAATTCATTGGCATATAATTTTATAAAGTAATCATTTATGAATGTATATATTTCTGTAGTTGTAATATCTCTCTTTTCCTTCCTAATTTTGTTTGAGTTCTCTCTTTTTCTTAGCTAGTCTAGCTAAAAGTTGATCAACAGCCCTTAATTTTCTCCTTTCTATTGTTTTCCTGATGCATATTTCATTTAGTTCCACTCTGATCGTAATTATTTTCTACCTTCTGATAACTTTGAGCTTACTTTGTTCTTCTTTTTAGTTCCTTCAGGTGTAAAGTTACTTTTTTTTTTTTGGTCTTTTTAGGGCCGCTCTTTTAGCACATGGAAGTTCCCAGGCTAGGGGTAGAATCCGAGCTGTAGCTGCTGGCCTACACCACAGCCACAGCAATTCAGGATCCAAGCCACATCTGTGACCTACACCAGAGCTCACAGCAATGCCAGATCCTTAACCCACTGAGGGAGGCCAGGGATCAAACCTGTGTCCTCATGGATAATAGTTGGGTTCGTTAACCACTGAGCCAAGATGGAATTCCCTATAAAGATATATTTTTAATTAATATCTTTGTAATTTCTTAAAATGTGTGTTTGTTGTTTCCTCTCACATCTCCTATTGCTGAATCTGAAAAGATTTGATAGGTTGTATTTCCACTTTTATTTTTTGTGATAAAAATTTTTTCTCTTTTGATTTCGTTTGACTTATCATTTAAGTCAAACGAAATCAAAGTATCGTTTTTCATTTCCATAGTAAATCATCTGACTTTTTTCCTATTTGTTGATTTTTATTTTCATAACACTGTGGTGAGAAAGGACAGTTGGTACGGTTTCAATCTTCTGAAATTTGCTAATATTTGTTTTGTGTTCTATTGCATCATCTATCCTGGGCAGTGTTCTGTGTGCACTTGAGAAGAATGTTGATTCTATTGCTGTTGGTTGGACTCCTCCATATATGTCTGTTAAGTTACTTTGTTCTCAAAAATGGTTCAATTCTAATGTTTCCTTATTGATTTTCTGCTTATCACCCATTGCTGATAGTGGGTTATTGTATATTGTCTCTTTCTCCCTTAAGATCTGTTAACGTTTGCTTAATATATGTCAGTGTTTCAAAGTTGTGAGAATATATATTTTCTGTTGTTATATCTTCCTGATGTATTGACCCTTTTATCTTTGTATGACTTTCTTCAGCTCTTGTTACCAGTTGTTTTTTTTTTTTTTCTTCTTTTGGTTCACACTTACTTGGAATATCATCTTCCATCCCCTCACTTTAAGTCTATTTGTGTCTTTAGAGCTGAAATGATTTTCCTATAGGTAGCTTATAGTAGAGTCTTATTTTTTAATCCATCTGGCTACTCTGTGCCTTTTGATGATTTAGGGTGATTATTGATATGTGAGAACTTGCTATTGCCATCTTAACTTTTGATTTCTTGTTATTTTGTATCTCCATTGTTTCTTTTTCATTCTGTTTCTGTCTTCCTTTGCAAATTAGTGGTTTTCTATGATGATATTCTTAGTGTCCCTTTATTTTATGGTTTGTGTCTCTGTTCTAGATTTTTGCTTTTTGGTGACCATAAGGCTTATATAAAACTTTTCATAAATAAAACAATTATTTTTCTGCTGATAGCAATGTATCTTCATTAATGGTTTTACGCTTTCTCCCTATTTTATATTTTTGATGTCAGACCTTACCTCTTATTATGCTATCAATTTGTTAGTCACTTGTAGTAGATACAATGATTTTAATGCTCTTTTTTTAAACTTTTTGCTTCAATAAAGTGGTTAACATGCTATTTTTAAGGTATCATAGTTTTCTTACTCTGAATGTTTATCACATTTATCAGAGTTTCATGTACTTTCATTTTTTTACATGTGTCTAATTAGTGTCTTTTGTTTTAGCTTGAAAGATTCTTAGTATTTTTGCTAGGAGTCTGGTGGTGGTAAACTCCCTTAGTTTTTGTTTATCCAAATAAAGGAAAAGTCTTTATTTCTCCTCCTATCTGAAGGTTAATTTTGCTAAACAGAGTATTTTTGGCTGGCAGTTTTAATCCTTCAATACTTTGAATATGTCATTCCACTCTCCTCACTAGTCCAGTTTCTGCTGAGAAATCTGCTGATAGTGTCATGGTGATTCCTTTATAGGTTACTCACCTTTTTCCTTGTCTGACTTTAAAATTCTTCCTTATCACTGATTTTTGACAATGTCATTATAATATGCCTTGAAGAAAGTGTTTTTGTATAGAAATAATAGAGTATTCTATTGCTTTGTGAGCATGTTTTTGAATTGCCTCTCTGAGTTTTCTTATGCCTTATTGGATATCTTCATAAAAGCTATTTTGAACTTTTAATCAGTTAGATTGCAATATTCCATGTCTTTGAGATCGGTTGCTAGAGATTGTCATTTTTTGCTGTGATATCATATTATCATTATTTTTCATAACAATTGATAAAATGTGCCTTGGCTGTTTTGGTTGACGTGGCAAACAATCTTCTTTTTTTTTTTTTAGGGCTGCACACACAGCATATGGAGGTTCCCAGCACAGGGGTCAAATCAGAGAGGTAGCTGCTGGACTACACCACAGCCACAGTAACACAGGATATAAGCCATGTCTGTGACCTACACCACAGTTCATGGCAACACCAGATCCTTAACCAACTTAGCAAGGCCAGGGATGGAACCTGCCTCCTCATGGATGCTAATCAGATACATTAACCACTGAGCTATGAATGGGAACTCCCCAAACAACCTTTTATACTTAGGGAAAGTTTTGTATTCTTTGACTCTAACAGTTCAATAGATTTGCAGAAAAAAAAATTGTTATAATAAAATTTGTGTTGAACTATAGCACAAATTTTGGTTTCTCTTACCAGGCTTAATTTGCTATTAAAGTTGGAACTATGCCTAAAAATCCAGGCATTTTAAAAAAACTGATAGAGAGTGAAGGAAAAGTGTAGGCTTAGCACATGGAGTTTGGGGTATGTCCACAAGCCAGTAGGGGTATCCTCAAGCTGGGGAGGATCTGAGGTTTTTGGGTGGACCACTTGTTGAAATCCCATGGCAGAGAGTAGGAAACATATTCATTCCAATCTCTTGTCTGCCTTCTTCCATTTTCTTTCCTTCCCCTCAGTCATGGAAGTCCCTTCACAAACATCTATACCGTGCTGAAGAACAGCAGATCCTCCTGCTGTACCTCAGCAGCCTGACGGACTTTCACTGAAAACTTCCACTTTCCCACACTTCTGCTAGAGAGTCCACCAATTGTCTCTGCTGCCAACACTACCATCTTGACTCCATTGGCAATCCTGGAGTCTTCCAAGGTTCAGTCCTTCTGCATCCATTCACAGATGGATGGATCCCTGGTGTGCTAGGCAAAGCCATTTTGTTTGGCTATGAATGTCCATTTAGTTATAAATCAATGGGAGGGGAAAAAAACTAATCATGCCACCAAGCTGCTGATTCTCTCATTACAATGATGGTTATTGAGAAATTGAAAATAAGAAATTTCTCCCTCTGGAATTTTTTCTAAATAAGGACAGAGTTAAAGTTTAAGTGCAGTGCTATTGTTACCCAAAAAAAGCAGGGCAGCAGGAAAAGTTAAGAAGGGAACCTTAGACAAGCCAGCTTCCAAGGAGCCACTACAGGTGCCTGATTCTACCTGAGAGAGGTCAGGACATTGTCTGAGATAAATCCAGCATAGAGGAGATTAACACCCATCGTGGTTGCCCCAAACACCATAAAATCTTAGAATCAAAATCCTGTTACTCAAGGTCTGGTTTCAGGATGGTGGCATAACCCTCTTCAACCCATCTTTCAAGCCTGTATAAATTCTGGACAAGTTAAATAAAAATGCACAAATAGCTGATGAAACCAAAGAGTAAACAGGGACAGGCATTTTGTGGGAGGAAAGTAAATTCTGAAGACGTGACATAAGTTTCCCTCTTTCTTGTTTATTTGGTTTTGATATTTTGCCCTTTTGTCCCTGGAGACAGCCTGTTGCCCAATTGTACTCACAACTAAAAAAAAACCAATAAAATACAATTTGCAAAAATGCTGAATTGCTAAGCTGTAAATTAACTATACTTCAATTTAAAAAAATTTTAAGTAGATTATTTAACCACTAGATGGCAATTGTGAACTCAGAATTTTCAAGATAATTTCCCTGATTTGGTTGATGGAGAGTGAGAGGGTCCTTCTCATGGTCAAAAGATATATTTACATTTAATATCATTTATGTATTTATTGGAAAAAACAATCTCGGGAGTACACCCTGTGCTCACTTAGCAAAAGGGATTCTAATATGAACAAAAGGTTTCTTATGAAATGGATGACACATTTGTATCATATGATAATTTAGAATAAAATCCACACAAATTTTGTTTTTCTCATTCTCAGCCATGTACTCGATAAGCTTGAGCATGTACTTGTTTTTATTTACTTTTTATCATAAAACACATGAACAACAAAAAGGAAAGAAACTCATCTCACTCACTCCAACACAAGCACTGCTGTCTTTTTTTTTTTTTTTTGATAGTTCACACTTAATATTCTTGAAGCATAACTGTAGGACCCGTGTGATTTCTATATGCACAAGGATATTTAATAGAATATACTCTATGCCTATTCATCAGCTAAGGGACTTGCTCCCTAGAAGCTGCCTTTGAATCATACCACTGATTCAAAGCAAGACAAGTCTTAGTTGTATGATCTCATTAATTCTCCTACAGTTGAGTAAATGGATTACACTCCATGACTCATCCACGTGTTAAAAAAAAATTTTTTTTTCTACATCAATTCATCTTTTTGTTTTGTTTTTTATTTTGAGGGTATATGGCATATGTAGGTTCCCAGGCTAGGGGTCGAATTGGAGCCGTTGCTGCCGGCCTACACCACAGCCACAGCAATGCCACATCTGAGCTGCGTCTGTGACCTACACCACAGTTCAAGGTAACACTGGAGCCTTAATCCACTGAGACCAGGGATTGATGGATACTAGCGTCTGCATGGATACTAGCCGAGTTCCTTAACCACTGAGCCACAACGGGAACTCCCTACAGTAATTCATCTTATTCATATCTCCTCCAATGTCAAACATCTTCTTGAATTGAATTTAATTAAGATGATTTTAACTCCATCAGGCCTATTTTCCCCTCTGAACAGATTTTACTTCCTGTTTCTCCTTCCCAAAAGGTAATACCACCCAGAAGAAACTTAGGATATGCCTATTAGTGGAGGGATGCTCTTCTATATTCTGTCCTCTTCAGATCTGCAGACCAATACAAAGACGTCTCTCATTCTACCTGAGCAAGAAGCACAGGTGTCTGTTGTATGAAACTGGCAACTACTGGACCTCACTTTGCTTATGATTTCAAATTCCTCCTTCTCAGCAGCCTCCTTATTCCTACTCCAGGTATCTTCTTGTCAGTAGTTTTTTTTTTTTTCCTTTTTTTTTAATTGAAATATAGTTTATTTACAATGGTCTAGTAATTTCAGGTGTACAACATAGTTATTACAAAAGAATGACTATTTCCCTCTGCTGTACAGTGTATCCTTGCTGCTTATTTTATACATAGCAGTTTGTTTCTCTTAATCCCAACCCCTATCTTAGCCCTCCCTCCACCCCATCCTTTATAGGAATATGGTATGAGAAATATAGAGACAAAGATCTGTAAAGAACTTCACAGTAACTGAACAATTTTGAACATCTTTATCAATTTTCCTTGTTTAATAAAATTTTCATATTAAGCGAGTTTTATAATCCCCACATTACAGAAGAGGAAATTAAGGATCAGAAGTTATATGGACATTTTTCAAGCTCCCACAGTTAGTATAAGAGGCTCTTATTCCAATTCTCACCATTTTCTCACCAGATCCATCTTACGTATTTTCGTACTAAGCCATGTGTTAAATTTCAGTAGTGAACTAACTTGTTAAGGATTAAATATTAACTTTCACTTTTTACCCCTTTGCTAAAGCTCCCAGGATCTGGCTCAAAGTGTTCTGATAATAAATAAGTAGATAAGTCAAACCATGACAAGTATAATTTTTTTTTTGTATCTATCTCATCCTTTCAAGGAAACTACAAGGTTTTATGTTCTGTGCTCACAGCTACTTTGCCTTGATCATAAGCTGACTGCTCAGAGAAGCTAAGTGATCTAACCTACACCATTCAGTTTTTCTCCCTGGAATTTGAATTTGCATTCAACACTAGCCTTTCTGTTTTGTTATTTGAACTAGGTTCATTTGAACATAGTGTCTGACTGCAATCATCTGAAAGCAAAGCTAGGCTTCAGAGACAGAGAAAAGAATGTCTGCTTCACAGGAAGAACATAGAAATGAGAGACCAAGAAACTAAAAGATAGAGAAAAAGAAATTAAAAAAAAAAAAAGGATTCCCTAATGGCTTCATACTCTTTAGCTCTAGTTTATTCAGGAAAGTCAAGACAATTTCTTTTGATTCCTTGAATCACCTTGATACATTACCCTATTATACATAAACTGGTTAGAAATAGATTATTCTTATTTTCCTCAATGTACTTAACCATGATGTCAGGGAAATAGTTTTTAAAATGAGGGAAAAACCTCAGATTCATATTCTCCACAGGTATGTAAATAGATGTTTTATCTGTGTTTTAAAAAAATCCAATTGTATGGATACAGAAAAAATATGTGAGTTTAAAAAAATAAAATAAAATAAATAAATAAATAAATAAGAGTTCCGGTTGTGGCTCAGCAGGCTAAAGACCTGACAAGTATCCATGAGGATGTGGGTTCAATCCCTGGCCTCACTCAGTGGGTTAAGGATCCAGAGTTGGCAGGAGCTGTGGCATAGGTCACAAGGCAGCTCGGATCTGGCATTGCTGTGGCTGTGGTGTAGGCCAGCAGCTATAGCTCCAATTCAACACCTAGCCTGGGAATTTCCATATGCTGTGGGTGTGACCCTAAAAATAAATAAATAAATAAGTAGTGGAGGTAAAAATTAAATGATAGAAAATTGAGTCAATTGAAGGGAGTTAAAAAGTTATCTACAAATGAAATTACGGGATCATAGGATGTAATGATTTTTAAGACTTTTGATTCTATATCAATATTGTTCTAAAGAAAATTGGAACTGATTTCCATTTCCACAAAAAGATATGAGAATTTTTTTCACCGTACTCTTTCTAAATTAAATATTCTGCATTTTAAACTTTTGCTATTGATGAATAAATGTTTGGTATTTTCTGTAAGTGGCAAGCTTTTGTTTGCTCCCACAAAATGTTTACATGTTTAGAGAATATTTCACCATTTTTATTAATTATGTCATAAGTACAGAAAAATTTACAAACTATACATCCCAATGAAAATGTAACCAGAATTAAGAATCAGGAAAAGGAGTTCCTGTTGTGGCTCAGCAGGTTAAGGACTGCCAGAGGGTAGCTCCAACAACCAGGTCCAGCAGCCAGGGTATATACATCCAGATAGGAGATGGACAGCGTTGGCGTTAGAAATGGAGACAGCCTCTTTGTCCCTTCTTTTAGGGCTCTGGACTGCTCAAATTTTATTAGCATAAGTGGTTGATTATGTAGACAGTTTTTTACTACAGATTACATCATAGTGTTAAAAGTACATTGGTTAGCTATTAGGCTTTGTCTTTTGATCACATGGTACAGTAGCAATACGTCATATTTTAAAATCTTCAGTTTAACTAAATTTAATGAGTACAATTCAAGGACAAACAGGCACAGCATATCATGTGGAAAAGAGGAAACTCAGCACAAACCATCTCATGGCAAGCCAATTCCCACAAGCTGAAGAACTTACAGACACAAAAATCTCGTTTTCAGACTAGTGTCTATCTTCAAAGTGTCCTTGGCAGGGAGACAGTGTGAGAACGTACAAATCAACTCAGCTAGCTACTGCTAAAAGTTTCTAACATCAAGGACAAAACTCAGAGCTGGGTTTCTTTTGATCAAGAACAAAATGTGTGTAACTTCTATAAATCTCATTAAAATCCTAACTCTAAAGTTTACTATATAACTAGTTAGTAGATAAACACTATGCTTTTAATTAAGTTGGATTTAAATAGGGGAAAGTCCTTCAGGATTAAACTCTTATTATATTATTATTGTAATTTTGTTAAATCACAAATCACCACAGGAAAATAAGAATGGGAAATAAGAATAATAGGCAAATAATCAGGAACGACTGAGGAAAACTGAATAACAAATAAAACAATAGGAAAAACTAGGTCACCCGAGAAACAATCCATGTTCTCCAGCGGGAACATGGAAATTGTTTTCCCAGGAAAGCCCCAATTCTTCCCCATCAACATCAGCATGAGAGCCGTGTAACCTGAGGCCTGCCCTCGGCTTGTACCGTACAGGCAGGCTTTTATCCTGACCAGAAGCCCACCTTCAGCATGTACCGTTCAGGTAGGCTTTCATCCTGTCCAGAGGCCCACTTTCGGCATGTACTGTTGAGGTGAGCTCCCTTCCTTGATGAGGAACCTGCCTTCAGGTTTTTCTGCCATTAAGCAAGGTCCTTTTTTTGAGTCCCTGCATCTCCTCAACTCCCCGCAAAGGACCTCAAGACATTGTCTCTGTGAGGATGTGGATTTGATCCCTGGCCTCACTCAGTGGGTTAAGGATCTGGAGTTGCCACAAGCTGCAGTCACAGATGCAGTTTGGGTCAGGTGTTGCCATGGCTGTGGCATGGGCTGGCAGCTGCAGATCTGATTTGAGAACTTCTGAGAGAAGCTCCATACGTTACATTGCTGCCAGAAAAAGGGGAAAAAATATTACCAATACTTCATTTTGCTGTCCAGATACTGCAGCATCCTCAAACGTAACAAATCTCCTTCTAACCCATGGATTAACTTTGCTGAGTTTTAATCTTTTTTTTTTTTTTTTTTTTGTCTTTTATCCTTTTAGGGCCACACCTGCAGCATATGGAGTTTCCCAGGCTAGGGATCGAATCAGAGCTACAGCTGCCAGCCTGCGCCACAGCTACAGCAATGCAGGATCCAAGCTGTGTCTGCAACCTACACCAGAGCTCATAGCAATGCCGGATCCTTAACCCACTGAGCGAGGCCAGAGATCGAACCCATAACTTCATGGTTCCTAGTCAGATTCATTTCCGTTTTGCCACAATAGGAACTCCGGTTTTTTATCTTTGAAGTAATCCTGGCTTTTCCCCACTGAATGTGATGTTGCTGAAATTCATGTATGTTTTCCATGGAGTTGTAATTCATGCATCCTTACTGTATTCTCATATTTGAAATGCCACAATTTACTTGTTTGTTTTACTGTACATGGATAATGATTTGTTTCCATTTGTTGGCTGTTTTGGATGGTGGTCCCTTGAAATGTTTATGATCATAAGTTTCCTAAATTTGTTTCTTTTACATTATTCCACTACTTTTATGCTTCATAAGTTTTTCTCTATTTGGGAATTATGAACAGACTGACCTATATTTTTCCAATTACCAAAATAACTTTATCTTAAATATTCAAATATTAAATGCACATGGCAGAATTATTTTAGTGAATGATGTTATGGGTACAACTATTTTTTTTCATCCAAATAGTTAAATAATTGAACTATTAAATGATTAACCCATTTTTGAATTTTGTATCTTTCTGCAAACTTGGTTGATCTGGTAAATTATTAATAGATGCATGTGTTTACTTGCAATTGCTCTACATTGACATTCGCAACAATTTTCAACCAAAGACCTAAGGTTTAAATAAAAGAATAACAAGATTTTTAGTGTTTGATTCTAAATTTAATCGGCCCATAAGTAAATATAAAACTAGAACTTTTAATTACTTTTAATGATTGGAGCTTCTGAAGTTTGCATCCTGCTGGGAAAACAGACTCCATAGAATTAATTCTATTCTTAAATTCATTAAATTGAACTCAGGAATAGAACTAAGTTATATCGAGTTATTTTGTACCATATTGAATGTCTTTAGAACAGCCCTTTGAATTCTTTATCAGTTAGATTGCAGTATTTTTTGTCTTGCAGTTCCTTTGCTGAAGAATTGATACATTAATGTGCTATTTCATAGCGTGATAAGAACATGCCTTTGCCATCTCCTTTGAAGTGTAAACATCTTTATTCTTTAGGGGAGACTTTGTTTACTTTGATTCAACAGTGCAAAAAATTGGGAATTAGAAACCTTTCTGTAGTTTCCCAGAAGCTGGCTCTTAGCACAGATTTTTGGTTTCTCTCACTGGAGTTGACTTGCATCGAAATTTGGGAGCAACCCTAAAAGGTATGACCTAAAATCAAGCTGGTGGCAGAGTAGGGGAGTCTGTACATAGCGCCGGGGGTTCTGAGCGTGCCCGTAGCCCGGTGGGGAATCCTCAAGACAGGGAGTCCCAGGGGCCTGTAGGTATCCCTCTTCCTGAAATCATGGAATAGGTGAGCCGGAAAGAGAACCTTCTATTCTTTGCTGGCCTTATTTCTTTTTCTTTCCCTCTCACAAGTTACAGAGGTGGCTTCACAGATCCAGGTCCTGCTGGAGATCTTCGGCTGCCCCTGAGAAGCCAGGAAGATTTTTACTAAAAACTTACTCTTCCATCTGCTCTGCTAGAAAGGCCGCCACTGTTGCTTTGGCCTCCACAGAGGCCACGACACCCTCAGCTCCAGAGTCTTCGCTGAGGTCCAGTGTACCTGCTTTCATATGAACAAATGGATGGATCTTTCAGGTGTCCTGGTGCACTGTGCAGAGACATTTTTGTTTGTTATGAATTTCCAATTAGTTTTAAATCCACGGAGAGAAGAAAGAAAGTGTCTTATGTCACTGAGAGGCTGATGTCACTCCCTTTTTCTCTTATTTCAGTGGGTATAATAGAGAAATGGAAAAAAGAAATCTCTTCTCTCTGGAGTTTTTCTAAATGGGGGGCTGAGTTAAGGTTTAAGTGCCATACAGTTGGAAAAATCAGGGATGCAGAAAATGCAGGCAGGGAACTAAGGCAGGGCATGTTTCAGGAAACAACTACAGGTGCCTGTTTTTCTGTTTAAAAATATTACTCATCCTGTAAGAGAAAGAGAATTCTACCCAGGAGTCAGAATTTTATCTGAGATCAATCCAGTCTAGAGGAGCTTAAAGCCCATCGTGGTTGCCCAAAACTCAATAAAACTCTAGAATCAAAACCCTATCACTCAAGTCTGGTTCCAGAATGATGGCATAACCCATTTCAGCCCATCTTTCAAACATCTATAAACTCTGGACAATAAAATAAAAATCCACAAAGAGCTGGTGATACAAAAGAGTAAACAAAGGTATATATTTTGTGGAGGGAACACAAAACTTAAGTGGCCATGACAGGAAGTGTTTTCCTGCTTTTTGTTTGTTTAGTTTTGATTTTTGCCCCTTTGTCCCTGGATCCAACCACTGTCATTCAACAGTACTAGTGGTTAAAAATGCAATAGATTCTTTAACCACTAGATGGCACTGGTGAACACAGCATTTTCAAGACAATTTACTCAGTTTGGTTGCTAGATGGCGATATTGTCCCGTTCAAGATCAAAAGAGGTATTTAACATCATTTACAGAGTGAACAGGCAGTCTCAGGAATACCCTTGTGTCTAGCAAAAAGGACTCTATTATGAACAAAAACTTCCCAAATGGTAATAATGTACTTTTGTCCTGCAGGAATTTAGAATAAAATTCACATAAATTTCATTTCTCCCATTTACAACTATGCTCTGGCATGTGCTTATCTTTATTTTTTCATCAGAAAAAATATGAAGAACTGAAGAAAAGAAACTTATCTCACTTGCTCTAAGAACTGCTGTCTTTTTTAACAGCTGGCACTTAATATTCTTGAAGCATAATTTCAGGACCCACATGATTTCTATACCCACAGTTATTTTAATAGAGTATGCCCTATGCTCATTTATTAGCTATGCAACTTGCTACCTTGAAGCCACTCCTGCTACTGAGTCAAGTTCAAGTCAAAACTTTAATTATATGATCTCAGTTTAATCCTCCTACAACAAAATTAAGGAATTTTAAACTCCACGCCTAAGCACTGTGTGGAGGAAAAAACATTCAATTTTCTATACCAATTTATCTTACCCTAAAATCCTCCCTCCCACTAATAAGAAAATTAAATTAAAAAATCATTCTATAGGAGTTCCCGTTGTAGCGCAGCAGTAATGAACCCGACTAGTATCCAAGAGGATGCAGGTTTGCTCTCTGGCCTCACTCAGTGAGTTAAGGATCCAGCGTTGCTGTGGCTGTGGCTGGCAGCTGCAGCTCTGATTCCTAGTTCCCTAGCCTGGGAACTTCCATATGCTGTGAACCCTAAAAAGACTAAATAAATAAATAAATAAAACTATAGGCTATGATCATATATCTCTTCCAGTGTTGAACATGAACTTGAGGGAATTTGTTCTTGTTGTTGTTGTTGTCTTTTCAGGGCACACTTGCAGCATATGGAAGTTCTCAGGCTAGGGGTTGAATCGGAGCTGTAGCCACCGGCCTATGCCACAGTCATAGCAACACGGAATCTGAGCCATGTCTGCGACCTATACCACAGCTCACGGCAACACCCGGTCTTTAACCTTCTGAGCAAGGCCAAGGAATCCAACCCAAGTCCTTGTCGTTGCTAGTCAGGTTCATTAACCACTGAGCCAGACAGGAACTCCCAGGGAAATTTAATTAAGACACTCCAAGCTCCTTGACAGGCTGTTTCATCCCTCCTCACAGATCTTTGCTCCTATTTCTCCTTCCCCAAGGGGCATACCACATAGAAGAAGCTTAGTGTCTGCAAGTTGGTGGAGGGCAGTTCTGCTAGTCCTGTCTGTGTTCTGTCTTCTGGAGCTTTGCAGACTCCATGGAGACGTCTCTCCTTCCCCCTGGGCCTCCAGGACAGGTGTCTTTGGCATGAAACTGGCAGCTGCTGCTGGGAACCATGGTCCTTGCCTTGCGTGAGGTGTCAAGTTCCTACTACTCAGGAGAATCTTATCCCCCTACTCTGGGTCTCTTGTCAAGGGGATTCTATTGTTACTTCTCCATCCTTTATTGGAGCTTGGTGGAACCTATGCCATAGAAAAATAGTCTTCAACTCTATCATAGCCCCCCATCTTTGGGGTTTTTTCCACCCTTTTTTTCACAATACCCTTTGTTTAAATTGAGGTGATTTACATTCTATAAAATTCATGAATGTTGTGTGTAGTTGATGAATTTTACAAAATATATACATTTCCCTCAACCCAGGAATTCCCATGTGATCTTTTCCAGTTATCTCCCATAACTTAGTGAAAATCGTTGTTTTGTCTTCATCAGCATTGATTAGATTTCCCTGTCCTAAAACTTTAAATAAATAGCATGAATTATCTTTTACTAAACAGAAATTGTTGCTATTTATCCATGTTTGAATGTGTCCTAGTAGTTTTTATTACCGAGTAGAATTCTGCTGTATGAATATAACACAATTTGTTCATTTACCTGTCAATAGCTGTTTGGGTTGTTTACATTTTAGGATAATTATGATTAAAGCTGCTGTGTATATTCTTACATGAGACTGGGAGGGGACATATATTTCTACATTTCTTACATAAATGGCTAACAGTAAAATTGCTGGGTTATAGTAATTTATTGTTTACTTGTTTGAAGCATCCAATTTTTCAAAGTGCTCATGCCATTTTACACTTTAGCATCAGTGTGAACAAATTTCGGTTACTGCACATCTACACCAACATTCAGATTGTTAGTCTTTTTAACTTTTCAGACATTCTAGTGAGTGTAGAGTATATTGTTGTAATTTCCTTTTTATTTTTTAGATGTAATTCCTTTACTTTCCTAAGATAAAATCCATGGACAACATGACCTAACTACATATGAAATTTTGAAAAAATAAACCAATATAATGCCCTGATTATAAAGAAAAAATATAAAGTTACAAAATAAAAATAATATGTATTTACACATGAAATACTCAGGTATCACTGCATTGTAAGACACCACGAAGTAGACCCATCATTTCACCCATAAGCAGACTCAACATAAATGCAGCAACTCTCATGAGAATGCAATAAAGACATTGCCTTGGTAATTCATGTATAATGTGAGGCAGTGTTATCTGCAATGTTATTTTTTTTAACGTCGCAACATTTTTTATAAATTTCTCCAAACAACAAAGTACAATCCTTTCTTAATTTGCATGATAGCAGCATTCTGGGATTATTAAAATAGTGCAAAACAAACACTGGGTTCATATGCAACTGGAATTAGTTCAACGTTAAGGTAGTTAGGTTTTTCACAGCCATGAATGTCCAGAGGAATGTGAGAAATGTGTGCAGGATTCAGAACAGATTTTCACACTGTCAGATGGTCATCCCACCAGAATATGTCTAGTATCTCTCGCTTCTCCCCACCCTAATATAACGTGACAGCCCAAAATGCTCCCACACCTTAACAACACCCTCCCAGAATCATTTCCCTAGTAGTACTTAGGGTCTGTGAGCAGCTAAGGGCACTGGTCACAGGACCATCCCAGCAGTCTCTGCTCTCAGGTGGTTCAGCTCTATCACTGCTCTGTCCTTGGGTCACCATGCTAATTTCACTTAAATTATATTGGAAGATGTTTTAGGTTGGGTCCTTCCAGGAAACAGACTGAGATGTGCATGCAGGCTGGGAAGTGGTCTCAGGAACAATACCTGAGAGGAAGTGAAGGAAGCAAGGCTGGGCAGAGCAACAAAATCCATAGCTGATCACAGACAGGAAGCTAAGGAGCTGGGATGTCCCAGCCCTGCAAAGCTCTTCACTTTAGGCAGCGCTGCTGCTACAGATGCAAACACAGGGCAACATTTGCACAGCTGTAGCTAAAGGAGGTGCCACCTACACTGCAAATAATCTTTTGTTTTTTCCTTGGATTCTTTTTTTTTTTTTTAAATGAAATAACGGCAGAAGGAAGATGGATGGAGGAGTATTTGCCTTAGTTTAATTCAGGCAGCTCTAACAAAAAACTGTGTTCTGGGTGGCTTACAAACAATAGAAATTCATCTCTTACGGATATGGAAGCTGGGAAGTCCAAGGTTATGACACCAGCAGATTTGTGTCTAGTGAGAATCTGCTTCCTTGGCAGTCTTCTCACTGTAAGCTGACGTGGCAGAAGTCTCAAGGGATCCTACAAGGACTCTGCTTATAAAGGTAACGATCTCATCTATCACCTCTGAAAGGCCCTACTTCCTAATACCATCACATTGGGGGTTAAAATGCCAACATTTGGATTTCAGGGAATGCAAATCTTCACTTCATAGCCGTAGGCGTCTTCATTATCATTTGATTGAGTAGGACAGGTAGGATAAGGTGCAGTGGGAAAAGGGGTAGAGATTTGTAGACAAAGTCCTGGGTAGAAGTTCACTGTTCACTGACCAGCTTTGATCGTGTTTGTTAATTTCCATTTTAAAAATAACTTTTTCATGTTAAGGAACTTTCTAAACTCCCCTTACAGATGAGAAAAATTGAGGGTCAGAGGTTATGTTAATTTCTTAAGCTCCCTCCATTAGAAGAGCCCATTATTCCAATCCACATCCTTTTTTCACCAGAACTATCTGATATTTTTATGCTAAGCCATCGTACCCAATTTCAGTGGTGAACTATTAAGTATTAAATATTGAATCCTTACTTTTTTCCTTTTGTGCTCAAGCTCCAAGGGGCTGGCTCAAAGTGTGCTTGGCTTATTATCAATTGAGCACCAATGACAGAGAGAAATCTCAACCAATTTTTTTTGTAAAAACAAATTTATATATATGGGTGTGTGTATACATGTATGTATGTGTATATGTGTGTGTGTGTGTGTGTGTGTATGCAGAAAGACACTTCCATAGAGATGGATCACTCTGATACCTTCAACACAAAATTTAAATGTCCAGCAATACATTCAAATTAGTATCGTTAAGTTGTTTTTTTTTTTTTGTCTTTTGTCTTTTTTGTTGTTGTTGTTGCTATTTCTTGGGCCACTCCCGCGGCATATGGAGGTTCCCAGGCTAGGGGTTGAATCAGAGCTGTAGCCACCAGCCTACGCCAGAGCCACAGCAACTCGGGATCCGAGCCGCGTCTGCAACCTACACCACAGCTCATGGCAACGCCGGATCGTTAACCCACTGAGCAAGGGCAGGGACCGAACCCGCAACCTCATGGTTCCTAGTCGGATTCGTTAACCACTGCGCCACGACAGGAACTCCAATTTTTTTTTGTCTTTTGTCTTTTTTGTTGTTGTTGTTGCTATTAGTATCGTTAAGTTTTTTAACTTTATCTCAAAAGTATAGGAGGAAAATATTCTAGATGCATACTTACGGAGTGCCACAAAATCAACCTATTAAAGATACCAGCAAATCTGGAGTATTGAATCATTCACACTCATTTAATGATTATGTCACATTTAAGTTAAGTCTGGACTGGTAAGATTAAAGTCAACAACCTACTTTTTGTTTTGTTTTCTTTTTACAGCTGCACCTGCAACATATGGAGGTTCCCAGGCCAGGGGTCAAATTGGAGCTGCAGCTGCCACCCTACACCACAGCCATAGCAACACCAGATCTAAGCCACATCTGCAACCTATGCCATAGCTTGCTGCAACACTGGATCCTTAACCCACCAAGCGAGGCCAGGGATCAAACACACATCCTTACAGACACTATGTTGGGTTCTTAATCTGCTGAGCCACAATGGGAACTCCCAATGACTTACTTTTTAACCTCCTGAGCCTGTGGCAGCAGCCCACATGAGTAATTTCACATCATTAATTACTTTAACAATCTGTGGCTACAGTAATATGGCTTCGTTTTGTTTATCCACTGAGCACTTTGATTTATGCAGAGGCCCATTTGCCTGAAAGCTCCACACAGTTTCTTTTTCTGGTCATTCTAACGTCCTTGGGGATGGAGGTAATGGAACCCTGAGAAGACTTTCTGAAACACCAAGGATGATGGTAAGGTGAGTGAGGCATCTACCTCAGATGCAAAATCTAAGGAGATGGGTAAAATTCAGTAACTAGGATAAATAATATTTTAATGCCATATTTAAAATAAAAGTTAATGTAAAATCCACAATAAATGAATTATCCAAACTTTAAATGACTGATTTTCCTTTTAATTCAGGTGACATCATAGCCCTGCAAACCACTTAAATTTTTGATTTGATAACCCTTTCCAATATCCTTGAAATTTCACCAGCACTTTCCCATCTCTTATTAATGGAGGGGATTTAGTGCATTTGGAACCCAACTCACCCTCTTTCCCTCCAAACCCTTTGATGTTTGCCCAACAAAGGTGACATAAAATAGAAACCTGTAACTTCACAGTATACACTTTGGCAGCATATTGTCATCTGTTACCCTGAAACAGGTCCTAAAGCAGCAAGTGAGCTAGTGTCATTCACATTTACATAAACTCACACTTCAAGTGTCATTTGTGGAAAATTTTCCTTGTCACTTTAAAATTACTCTTAAATTACTCCCTACAGTTCTTGACGTTTGTGACCTATTATCATACAGTGCCTACCTTTTTGCCCGTTGTGTATGTTCTCTGAAAGGCAAACACTGTGAGCTACTTGCAGTAGTTTACTCTTTTTTTTTTTTTTTTTTGCCGCACCTGGGGCACATGGAAGTTCCCAAGCCAGGGGTGGAGCCACAGCCACTGACTGTAGAAGCAATGCCGAGTAGTTATGTTGTGAGCCACACGGGAAGTCCATACTTATTTTCTGTTTGCCCCTTCCTAACACAACATAAATATTGAAAACCCATAATCTCCTTTCTTCTGGAATAGAAGAATGCCTCTCTCTACTTCTTGGCACATTTTCTTTGGAGTTTGTGATGGCACAGTCATCCTTATCATTGATAAGAGATGTTATCTCTCTTGGTTTTATCTCAACAAGGCAAAGTTGATGTAACCTTTCAGATGTGTTGCCTTAGATTAGCATCTATCCACTTGTTCCCTAAGGAATCCTTGCTGGCAGAAGGATGTGAAGCAAAGCTGAATCTAAAAGCACTATTCAAAGCAACAGATGGCAAATAGAACATTTCCTTAAACTCCTGTAATTTACCTTTACGATGCATAAGCATTTTGCATTCTATTCCATAATTCATTCAACAATAAGGTGCCTACTCACCGCCATTGTTCCAAGGATACAGTAATGAATACAAATATTTGTGTTTGTTTTTAACCTAATAATACTGTATACAACTTAGCACAAGTAGAAAAACCAAAACAAAATTTTCCCTGACTCCAAGAGCAAAGCTGATAATTCAAGATGGACCAATTATTGCTTCAAATACCACCAGTCATGCTGTTATACATCTTGGAATTACATGTGCCCTAGTTTGAGAAACAGTCTTTGGTTAATTCCCAGAATATGAAGCCAACAGTAAAGTTAATTTTTACTCTGGATAGGAATATTTGGGAGCATCATTAGAACTAACCAAGTTGTCTTCATTTCCACTTCATTAGGTTCTGCCTATATTGTGAAATAACATAGGTGGATTCAATACCTGCAGAAAACGTATAAAATTTAGACTCTAAAAAAATCATGTGAGAGGCAAGCGGAATCATTCTTATCCTTCAAGGTCAGCTCTTCATTGATCTCAGCACTACATTGCTCACCCCTGCTTTTCTTTAACCTTACTTGATACATTCACTCTTTCAGGTTTTTATGCAACTGCTGATCAACTGCAGAAAGCACCTCTCCTTAGGAAAAGCAAAATCTCACTTGACAAAGTCTTGGACTCTGCATAGAAATACTGATCACTGCTATTCCTTTTTGTTGTTTGGGATCAAGGCAGGCAGGTCAGAAGTATTAAATTCTTCAATGACAGTTTTGTGTTAATTTCATTTTAATCATGAGGTCTGACTCCAACAGTAACATGGGCTTGAGATAGCTGGGTTTGCGAGTATACAGTATATGCACTTGTGAATGGAGGCAGCTATTTGCAATAGCACAGGTGATTTCCTACTGGGATTAAAATTTGATCTTCCACAACTAAACTGACTGGTAACGTGGTGAAGCCTGCCCTCCTACCTGGTGCCCAAATGACTACCTGGTCAGTCATTCCAAATTATGAAGATCTTATACATGCATGGATGTGGATGTACACTCTCTCACAGTGCATAATCCCATGACTTCAGAGTACTTTAAGCTGGTTAATTAGAAAAGTCAAGAACATTACAGCTGATAGACTTGATAGATATAGGACAGTGGCTTCTGTTTTCTTTTTCAGCCTCTCCACAGCATATGGAGTTCCCAGACCAGGGATCTCCAATCAAGCCACAGTTGCAACCTATGCCATAGCTGCAGCAATGCCAGATCCTTAACCCACTGTGTCGGGCTGGGGATTGAACCTGTGTCCTAGTGCTCCCAAGATGCTGCCAATCCCATTGCACCACAGCAGGAACTCCTGTAGGACCCTGGTTCCTAATGAGTACATCATAATAACCTGTATCACTGGCATGAGCTTTCACTGTTTTATCAGACTGAGGCTCAGTGTTTATTACCCTCAACTGAGAAGGGCATAAAAGTGCACACTTTTTAATAACTCCACAGGTGATTCTGATTCAAATGTACTACAGGACCGAAGTCCATTTCTTCCTGATTATAAATAACATGGACTTAAATTTATCATGCACTAAGGCCAGATTTCAGAAGGTTTCATGCTGTGTTCACATCGGTCTTCTAATACTTTATATGAATGGCAACCCTTAGAATCCAACCCTTAGAATCCAAAAGCCACCACTTTCTCCAGCATAGAAATTCCAAGTTATTCCAGTTCTTTGTGTATAAGCCCACACCTGCATATAGCAGCAGCCGGTCTTCCAGTCTTGGTGTTACAGGTAGGATCTCTCTCCAACACTAAATAATTTTAAAGATGTGACCTTCCTCCCACCAGTAAGAGGAATTAAACATTTTATTAATATTTGAAATTTTAAGATCAGTTTATTAAGTTCAATGATGAAAGCTATCAGAAGAATATTCTCCTGAAAATTATTTTTTCTTAGAAAAAAGAAAGGAACATCAACACCCTCTCAGCATAGCCACAGATGCTGTGGCAGTCAGGCCTCTCTGCAGAAGGGGACAGTCCATTAATCGGTCAAGTCGCTCTCCGGGTCAGCAGGATTATAGTCTGGATCATCCTCATCATCCTCCAGCTCCAAGTCATCCATTTCCTGGAACAAAGACTCATCTACCTCCACATTGTTTCCAGCTGCAAATGACAAAAGACTCCATCTTCAGTCTTATACTCAGAAATAAAAGACACAACATATTAGCAGCACCAGGAACTTCTAAACAGGCATGAGGTGCAAGTGACAAATCCTAAACTACCACTACAAATCATACTATTGATGATCTATATTGGTCAGCAGAGACTCGCATTATTTTAAGGGCAACTTCAGGCTTCCAGTACATAGTCTAAAAAATACAGCTGTTAAAAAAGCCTTTCTAGAATGAATTGCTTATGATCTGGCATGTTAGAAGTTGAAGAGTCATACAAAGCTGATTATCATGGACCTTGAGCCCTGAACCAGGAGTTTATCTCTGGAGATACATACATCATTCAAGCTCAACTATACTTATAATTAACTGACAAATTTAACTTGGGCATCACTCTCACCCAGTTGCCCTCTAACCAACCAATGGTATGCCTTTCCAAGATTCAAAATGTCTAAGCTCTAAAAGAAGCAATACTCAGGCTTTGCATGTAGCATCTGTATCCCTGCGTGTCTGTAGTTCACAAAACTAGGACACCAGAGTACTCTTAAATCGCCAAAAATTGTTCACCTTCTTTCTCTCTCAGACTCTACCCAATGATATTTAACTCAATGAGCAGGAGTCTTGCTTCATGCCTAAGGGCAGTTCAGTAATAAAATCCAATTGGCTAAATCCATGACGAATAGCTGGCTTGGCCTGGGAGAAGTGGTGAAGCCTTCAGAGAGCAGATGACGTCTGAAATATTTTCACAATAAATGTGACTCCACCAAGAAGAAAAAGGAGCCGGGGGAAGTAATTCTAGGTAGAAGGTTATACAAAGGCAGAAAAAAAGTGAAGACCTTGGATATCTCTAACTGGAACACAAGATTCTTGAGGAAAAACATCTGGAGAGAATACAAACGAAGGCTAGATTGAAGGGCTGTGTAGGTCAACCTCTACACAGCAGAGAACCATCAGAGGATTTTAAGGAGAGAAATGACATGATTAAACATGGGTTTAGAAACACCACCTCAGAGGTGATGACTGTAAGGTAGGTAAGAGCACTAAGAGGAAGAGACTGAAGCAGGGAAATAATTTATAAAGCTACTACTAAAGTCCAGTTGACAAATAATAAAACTTTCAAATCAGGAGGAAAGAGCTGAAAAGGCATTTCAGAGGCATAATCAACAGAGAGCTTTTGCTAAGTTATTGGACTATAAGGAGATATTTGATCCATTAGAAGGGGAAAAGAGTTAAAAATGAGTAAAGAAAGGAAAACTTTTAAAATTCAAGAAAGGATGAGACTAAGCTTTCTGGATCTGGAATTTCTCAACAAAACAGAAAGCTCCTAAAATGAGAGTGAGGATAGATAAGGATAACCTCATTTTTTTGTTTTGGATCTTATTTGTCTGTTAAGACTAAAAATTTTAGAATGCAATAAGATATTTAAAAAAAAAAAAAAAACATGTCAGTAAGAGCCCAACTCAGGGTAAGAAGTATGTCTTAGCAGCAGACAAGTGATTCTTAACCTTCTCCAGAAGGCAGTCCAGAAACACGGTTGAAAGGCCAGATGGCCCAGCTGGCATGACAGGCACAACAGAGGATAACGCAGCAGACTCGAGAGAGCGACCAGAGGGGTGACTGAGTATGGAGATAAGTCTAAAAATACACAAAAGCGCTGTGCTCCATGAGGGCAAGGATTTCCCTAATTTGTTCTCTGGTGTATCCTCAGCAGCCAGGATGATGCTTGGCTTATAGTAAGTATGGGTGCAATAAATATTTGTGGACGGATCGATAAGGAATGGATGAAGACAGAAAGAGGGTAAGGGTTAGGATAAAAAACAGAAGGAAAGCTTATGGGACAAGACGTTCCAAAGATACTGAGAGTGGTATAAAAAAAATGTAAGATTTTTGGTTAGAGAGCATGCTGGGAGCTCCAGGTTTGAGGTTTTTATAAAGCTCCATGACAGATCATGGAGTACAGTTTCCACAGATCTGTGATAATAGAAATTTGAGGAAAACAGGCCACTCTAGTCATACTGATCTGGTTTACCAGTTATTAGAGGTTAATGTGACCATATTGTTTATCTATTGTAATCTCTGATGTTGCTCAAGTTATCATAAAACTTTAAAAAAATACATTGCTATAGTTTAACATATAAATTGATCAAACATTAGAATTTATTCTTCAAAATGTATTTCTTTACAGCTTTGAGAGGAAAAATTTACATTAAGTTACCACTCTGATTTTCATTGGTTAATATTAAAAGCAACACATTATGTACATGTGGAATTCTAATATTATCTTACCATCTTCCAAGAACTGGATATCAGATGTGTCAAGATTATGATCTGTTTCAAATAGCTGTCTCCCTAAAAGAAATAAAGATACTTCAATCAAATAGCACAATCTTCCTCCATCTTCTCGATAGCCCTTTAAAAGGTATAATAATTTAAGAAAACAAGTCTGAAAACCTGTTTTTCTGTGACCATCAATAAATGTCTGAACTCACTAAGTAGCTAAGAGGTATACAAAATGTATTTACATGAAAATGGAACAAGTGAAAAATCTAGTCTGCCTCGGAATCCAAGGAAAACAAATGGGTTTGATTTTACCGTTCTTAAGGGGCTTGTGATCCTAAAAGCCGTGGAAGCTATATCTCAAGATCTACCCACTATATGTAGATGAAGGCTAAGCCCCCAAAATCGGTTATAATCACGTGTGAAGAAACATCATACAGGGTGAATGTTTTCTCTTTCAGTCCTAAATGCCTACGTTATTTCCTCCTAAAGTCCTGTCCTAGTGACCCTCTTGCTATAAGAGAATACAAGAAGGCTAAAGAGAACAAGATATGGCGGCAGGGGGTCATACCACTTAATTTATTTTTTCCTGCTTGCTCTTCTTCTTTCATTCGTTTCTTTTTAATTTCCAAGAGTTCTGCATCAAACTTGGCCTTCCAACTTAAGAAATTCTCAATTGTCACAGGAGTGCCATGGAATAATTGCTTAGAAAAGAAAAAAGACACGTCATCAGATAAAGGAGACAACGGTTAGAAAATAAAGCCTAATGATCTTCTAGACAAATGAATATAGCCACTTACAGGAAAAACAGAGAAAAATGGTTTCAGGTTCTAAAATATTTAGTCTGATTTCTGCCGGCACTGACTACTCTCATTGGTTTTGACAACTTATTTTGGAAAAATCTGCTTTTTATTTTCATTACAAAAAACAAAGATAATATGCAATGTATGCCCACTGCTAGTCACTACTAAGAAGAAAGTTGCTACTAACAATATTGTTACAAATACATATCAATTCATAACACTAACATCATTATTTATCTTGTTTACTTGATTTCAGAATCTAAGTTTTTTTTTTACATGTAATAAGTATTTAAATCACTCTGGTGGGGGCTTTATAATTCTAAACTCTATACTGCAAGTGAAATAATTTATATTTCTTAATCTTTCCTGCATGAAATTTATTAACTAATGGGATTATTAATCACTACTGTGCTGTGTCACCAAGTAAATGAGGGATTTCCTAATACTTTACTTAGTAAAGCTTTATTAAAATTTACTTGAACTTATTTTGGTGATTTCCCCCCAAAATTACTGATATATCCAAAAGCAAAAACAATGAAGGGAGGGAGGGAGGGAGGGAGGGAGGGAGGAAGGAAGGAAGGAAGGAAGGAAGGAGAAAGAAAGAAAAGAAAAGAAAGAAAGAAAGAAAGAAAGAAAGAAAGAAAGAAAGAAAGAAAGAAAGAAAGAAAAGAAAGAAAGAGAGAAAGAATACAGATTTAAAGAATAATGGAAGAAAACAGGATTTTTAAATACACCTTTTCAGCTTCCTCTGCTTCTTTTTCTTTTTGTTTCTTTTCTTCTTCTCTTCTAGTTTTTATTTGATCTACTATTTCATTTAATTTTTCTTGCACAGCTGTCACTAAAGTAAAGATCATCACCATACCGAGGTTTTCTTCTGCCTATGTAATAAGAAAAAAAGGTTGTTGTGAGAAACACAATCTTCAGAAAAATAAAAATAACTAACCAATGGGAAAAAAGATGTTTCAGCATAATCACTACACTTATACACTTATAATATGATTAATAATTCAGTTACACTGTAAGTTCAGTATTTAGTTTCATGAGGAATCTCTATACTGTTTTCCATAGTGGTTGTACCAGTTTACATTCCCACCAACAGTGTAGGAGGGTACACTTTTCTACACACCCTCTCCAGGGTTTATTTGTAGACTTATTAATGATGGCCATTCTCACCAATGTGAGGTGGTACCTCATTGGAGTTTTGATTTGCATTTCTCTAATAGAGATGGTGAGCATTTTTTCATGTGCCTACTGGCCATTTGTATGTCTTCCTTAGAAAAATGCCTATTTAGGTCTTCTGCCCATTTTTCAATTAGGTTGTTTCTTGGTTGTTGAGTTGTATGAGTTGTTTGTATTTTTTGAAGATTTTAACTCCTTGTCCATTCATCTTTTACAACTATTTTCTCCTATTCCTTAAGTTGTCTTTTCATTTTGTTTAATGGTTTCCTTTATTGTGGAAAGGTCAATTTGGCAGTGTGTCTGAAAGTAAATATGTGCATCTTTTTTTTTTTTTTTTTGGTCTTTTAGGGCCACACTCGCAGCGTATGGAAGTTTCCAGGCTAGGAGTTGAATTGGAGTTACAGCTTCTGGCCTACGCCACAGCAACGCCAGATCCAAGCCGCATCTGCAACCTACACCACAGATTACAGCAACGCTGGATCCTTAACGCACTGAGCAAGACCAAGGATCAAACCTGCAACCTCATGGATACTAATCAGATTAGTTTCCACTGAACCACACAGGAACTCCAGTATGTGTACCCTTTAATCCAGCAATCCTATTTCTAGAAAACACTGAACTAATATACTTATAAATAACTTGTTCTTTTCATTTATTCAAAAAAATGTTTGAGTACGTACTATGCGCCAGGTACTAGGGATTCAATGGAGACTCTGCTCTGAAAGTTTACAAAGATAATATATAAGAATGTTCAAAGAAATATACATACATACATATATATATATATATATATATATATTTTTTTTTTTTTTTTGGTATTTTCTAGGGCCGCACCTATGGCATATGGAGGTTCTGAGGCTAGGGGTCTAATCAGCACTGTAGCCGCTGGCCTATGCCGGAGCCACAGAAACACAGGATCCGAGCCATGTCTGCGACCTACACCACAGCTCACGGCAATGCTGGATCCTTAACCCACTGATCAAGGCCAGGGATTGAACCCGCAACCTCATGGTTCCTAGTCGGGTTCGTTAACCACTGCACCACGAAGGGAACTCCCAAAGACTTATATATTAAATCAGGTAAAAATGAGAAATAAATTTAAGTTGTGAAATTCCATGCAGTTATCAAAAATAACGATTCATGTATATGCTTACTAAAATGGAAAGATGCTGACATATATGTGAAAAAAAAGAATATTGGGAGTTCCCATCATGGCTCAGCAGAAAAAAATCTGACTAGTATCCATGAGGTTGCAGATTCAATTTCTAGCCTTGCTTAGTGGATTAAGAATCTGGCGTTGCCGTGAGCTGTGGTATAGGTTGCAGACAGGGCTTGTACCTGGCGTTGTTATGGCTGTGGCACAGGCCAGCAGCTATAGCTCTAATTTGACCCCTGGCCTGGGAACTTCCATATGCCATGGGTGTGGCCCTAAAAAGACAAAAATAAATACATAAATAAATTTTTAAAAAGCATATTATAAAATATTATGTATAGAATGACCTAACTTTGGGTGGAGCAGAGAGACTATAAATATAAGCAAAAAGGTCTGAAACTATATTACACCAAAATGTTAACAGGTAGTTATACCTGATTGGTGAGAATAAGAGTAATCTTTATTTTCTTCTTCATAATTTTCTGTATTTTCTTAGTTTTTTGTAATATAAATTTATTTATTTATTTATTTTCCCTTTTACAGCCACACCTGTGCCATACAGATGTTCCCAGGCTAGGGGTCGAATCAGAGCTGTAGCTACCAGCTTACACTACAGCCACAGCAACGCTGGATCTGAGCCACATCTGTGACCTACGCCAGAACTTGTGGCAACACTGGATCCTTAACCCATTGAGCGAGGCCAAGGATATAACCCACATCCTCACAGACAACTTTAGGTCCTTAACCTTCTGAGCTACAATAGGAACTCTAAATTCATTATTTTGAAAACTAAAAATCATATAACAATTTTTAGAGAAAAAATATAAATGTTCCCTCAAAACATCTGATCTCAGGTAAGTATCAAAAAGAAATCAAAACTTCCTTTTTGAAAGAAAAGAGTTTGAGTATAAATACAATATAAAATGCATATAAAAAATCACTCAGATCAAATAACTTCCTTAACACATGACTGACTAAATATAGTATATTTTATTGTCCCAGGCTCTCTGCAATGTTTTTAAATGAAGAATGTTAAACCAAATGATATGGAATTAATATAATTTGATACTGGATTTAAGAGTGAACAGAGCCCAGGATCAACATACATTAATATTTCCTGTATCTTCTTTCATTCTTCATTCTCTAACAGCTCCAGATATCAGTATTCAGAGCATCAACAATTCTTGAAATCTACAAGTCACATTTAAAGTGAAGACATGTTTTCTATCAGTTGTTCTTAGAAAAACAAAACTAGGACCTCTGCTTTTAAGATGGTGGAGTAAGATTTTACTTGCTCTTCCTACTCCCTAGTCTAAAGAGCCCATGAAAACTCTCTATTCAAGCAGGAGTAAGCTTTAAATATCTGCCACTCCCAGACTGTGAGCAGCTCATTCCTATCTAAAACTAGCCAGGGAAGAACTTTCCAATACCCATTTTTAATTCCATACAACATCCCCTCTTGAAGGGTCATAAACCATTGTTGCTATTTGTAAGCTTAGAAGGAGATATAGGAAAGGCAAATAATAATGAATCACCACTCCTCCTACCAGACTACAGGCAGCTAGCCTGCAACACGTCAGAAGTGGCAAAGAGTTTTAATTTTCTTTGAAGTTGAATTTTTAACTGCACATGGGATTACACATTCTGAGAACCAAACTGAAACTGTATCTATGACTCAGTGTAACCCTGAACATATTTTTATCACCTAAAAGTCCCAGGGCTGGAGTTCCTGCCATGGCTCAGTGGTTAACGAATCCAACTAGGAACCATGAGGTTGTGGGTTGGATCCCTGAATCAGTGGGTTAAGGATCCTGCATTGTCATGAGCTGTGGTGTAGGTCACAGATGCAGCTCAGATCCCGCACTGCTGTGTAGACCGGCAGCTAAAGCTCTGACTGGACCCCTAGCCTGGGAACCTCCATACGCCCTAGGGAAAAAAAAGACAAAAAATAGAAAATAAAAGTCTCAGGGCTGACTGAGTTTCAAACATGAGTATAGGAAAAACTTATCTTACTCATATTTTAAAAGCACAGTGGGCTTTGCTTTGTGAATACACATACATATTCACCATGAGTTCTGCTTGTTCAATACACTAATTATACATATTTAATAGCACATTTGGACTCTTAAAATTAATGTATAATATTTTAAGGTCAAAAAAATAATGCCATTACAAAATGTTATTTCCTTACCTGTAATGCTAATAATTTTAAAATGTCTGAGACATCATTATCTTCTAGATTTAACTGGGAGAATATTTCATAAAGGGGGGCTTCATCTGGATATTTTTCACTGTACGTAAACTTGAGAGTAGTCTGGACAGCTAAAGATACAACATAAGAGTTTTGATAAGAATACCTTAAAACGTCAATTACAGAGATCAGTAACTTTGCTGAATCAGTAATTAATTTAAAATATGTCAATGAAAAGTAGCACAACAGATTTTCCTACAATGAAAAACAAGGTTACTATGAGACCAAATAGATAATCACTAATACAAACAACATGTACCACAACGATAAATGAAAACAAACCACAGGAGTACCAAAGATGAATTCTAACACGTGAAGTACATTACTACTTTGAGTATTTTACCATATTACATGTCAGAGAGGATGTATTCTTTTAAAAACTCTCCAGAAGATGAACAAAAGGCACTAAATGTAACACACAGAAAAAGCATGACCTTAGGCCCATTTTCAGGCCTCTAGCAGAAGATCTGGCTTTTGCCCTGGAGTCCATATTTCTATCTTCACAAGGCCAGCAAGGCACTGCTTAAGTGATCTGCTAAAGGACACGGTCATAAACTGGACAGTAGGAGAGGTTGTCCAAAAAACATTCAACCCAACCCTTGCATGTGTGCTCCCCAGTCTTTGGCCTATGCCTATTCAGAGCTGACACTTACATAGGTGTGCGATTCTTACAGGCACGCTAGAGCAAAGTTTCTTTCTGTTATTAAGCCTGATGAATTCTCAATTTGCCAGGCAATCTGCAACTAAGCAGTAGTGCTAAACATTTCCTGTTAAAATTTAATACTCATGATGATCATTTGTCTAGATTTTGCCTTTCCTGTAACTGACACTTTAATTATTAAAGCCTCCTGATTTTGATGATTTTGATTAAAATCTAGATTTCTCTCCATGGGAATGGAAAAAAGTACCTCAAAATGTTATGCTTGATATTTTGTTTTAATTTTTGTATATGATATCAATAAAGAATTTTATGAGTCCCTGGATACAAAAAAGATTGAGTGTTAGGTCAGTAAGAAATACACAGCATCTTTTGGCATTTTTTCTTTTTTAATGAACATGTTTCCAATTTTATTGCTAGAACAAGAAATTTTTGTATTGATTGATTTTACTAGACGATGTAACGGACACTTATTATAGAATTTAGGAAAACAGTAGAGAAAGACAAAATCAACAATAATCCTCAGGAAGAGATCACTGTTACCATTTTGGAATATTTAAAGTATCTTAAAAGTATTACTACAAGGATACTTTATCTTTCTATACATATATTCATATTTTAAACAAAATATAAAAGGGTGCTCTTGTTGTAATTGAGACTTTATATATAAAATCTATAAACAAATAATATCTATATAAATGTACATAAATAACTGTACCTAATATCTTTTAAATTCAGATTTCAGTAATATTTTAACCTCATTTTCAGTTCTACAGGACAGGTTTAGAGTTACGAAGTGACTACTAAAATTGGTATTACTAACTGAGTACTCATGACAGAATTTTAGTTGACTGTCTTTTTTTTTTTTTCTGTCTTTTGTCTTTTTAGGGCCGCACCTGTGGCATAGGGAGGTTCCCAGGCTAGGGGTCTAATTGGAGCTACAACTGCTGGCCTACGCCACAGCCACAGCAACGTAGGATCTGAGCCGCATCCACAGCTCATAGCAACACCAGATCCTTAGCCCACTGAGCAAGGCCAGGGATCGGACCTGCAAACTCATGGTTCCTAGTCAGATTCATTTCTGCTGCGCCACGATGGGAACCCCTTAGGTGACTGTCTTAACAGGAAAAAAAAATCCTTTGGGTTATTAACACTAACTTATATAATGATTTTTATCAAATTACAATATTAACTGAATCAGATTAAAATTGGAAATGGACTTAAGACACTTGCCCATGTGCCAAATTTAATTAAATTTTATTAGTTTTATAGCTGCTTTGTTTCAACTTGTATATTCATCTTAAATCTACAGTTGTATAATACCAGTTTTTATCTTGTCTTATGTACATACATATTTAAATAACAGTGCAATATCCAACCTAAAGAGAAGGACAGATTCATATTTAAATAACAGTTCAATATCCATCCTAAAGAGAGGGGAAAATATGCAGATAGGTTATTTATCTAGCCCAATTTATAACTAAAAATGTCTAGTAAACAATCTAAATATCCAAAGAAGAAAAAGTTCATGGTATGCCATGGAAAACCACACAACCACTAAATTATATGTGCATGCAGTCTTGTTTTAGATAAAAATTTCCTACCTTTCTCAATCTGTTGTATTGTTAATGTTTCTGTTTTACCTTGAAAAATTTAGCTTACTGTGTCAGAATACATCTCACTGACTTCTCTATATCTCTAGAAGTCATTATTACATAATGAATACTGACTAGAAACACATAACATTCATACTAGATTCTTAGCACCTCTGACGTCCAATGCTCAGCACAATGGCTGCAGAATGAATGACATTCCTGAGAAAGAGGTTTAGAAAAACTTGAGTATTTTTTATTAGACTTACTTTCATCATTTTCTCCAGCCTCAGATGTCACAGTAATGGTGAAGCTGGGTGGATTTTCTGATAATACTGTAAGAAAATATACAGAGGTTAAGTTATTAAAACGCTTCCTAAGGCAGATGCTTTTCCTTATTAGCAAAATATCGATATTTAGTCCTAGAAACTGATCCCTAGCCTGTATGTCCATTTCCACATATACAGACTGAATGGAACAATTCAAATGATAAAACACCCACCAATTTCTACTTAAACCTAGGGTTTTTTTTAATATGGGAAAAAAATACCTATGATACCCTCCTGGAGTTTTATCAAATCAACTTAATAAGTAATTTACTTTTTAATTCAAAATTTCCACCTATACTTGGAAAATTACATTCTAAAACATTTCAAATAAAATCGCAAAAATAAAAGTTTGATGTTTCTCATCAGAAACTACCCACTCATAAATACTCAGTATTATCACCAAATTTTTTTTGCTGCTTTTTTTTTTTTTTTGCTTTTTTATGGCTGCACCTGCGGCATATGGAAGTTCCCAGGCTAGGGGTCGAATCGGAGCTGCAGCTGCCAGCCTATACCACAGCCACAGCAACTCAGGATCCAAGCTGGCTATGTGACTTACACCACAGATCACAACATCACCAGATCCCTAACCCACTGAGCGAGGCCAGGGATTGAACCTGCATCCTCATGGATACTAATTGGGTTCGTTACTGCTAAGCCACAAAAGGAACTCCATATCATCACTAATTTTACACTTATAGTACTTACAGATTCTGAGGTACATTTCAGAATCTCCATGACAAACAATAAATTTTAAGGTTTTAGAGTTTGTTTCTTCCAGCTATCTCTTTCTTCCATATCATCTCTAGAACCAAAGATTATTCCTTCACAAATTATTGAGCCTCTATCATCTTCCAAAGAATTACAAAATTATCCATGAATCTACACATCAAATTGCTCCCAATTTGTTAAGCAAGACATGTAAAGCAACATTTATATAAATAAGAAAGCTCTGTATACCATTTTACAGCCTGATGTCTACCTGACACTAAGTCTGTTTATGATCTATTTCCCCACAAGAATACTCTAAAAAATCTTAAAACCCCTAGATCAGTGCCTAGAAGCATCTAAAAACTCAATAAATTTTGGCTCAATGAATGAGCTAAACTAATAGAATGAAAAGAGAAAGACAGTAATCAGAAAACTCATATTCAGAACCATTAAGAGTAAACAAGCAAAATTCAAGCCACTAGTGATGGCTGCTGAGCCCACGAGAAAAGTCTGCTTCACCCCAGGCCCAGGAGGCACCAGGAGGCATCCAGGTTGGTAGCCGCTCAGCAGTCTCTGTCTAAAATGAAAGGGCAAAGGGATCTCTGAAGAATTCACCATGGAAACTACTAAGCTTTTTCAACTCAAGAACTTAAGTCTGCATAAATATTATCAATAAAATTATCAAGACATATGCCCTCATTTTAATGAAGTTTAAAAGAACTCGAAGCAATGATGAACATCCATGAATAATAGAACAGAAGATAAAAGGTTCACTGGACTCCTATTTTAATTGGCCTCAGGGAGTACAGCCTACACTGAAAAATCCCTAAAAGGTCATTATAATAAAGCTCTACCTTTTTTCTAACAAATGTGTGTAAATATATCTGATGTGTTTCATTCCCATTTTTTTTCCATGACTAACTTTAGCTTACATATCATGAAATGTAAACACTGCAACTACAGAAATAAAGGATCAACCCAATGACACTCCAACTTACTATCATTTTCTCTGGCTCCATAGGCTGTAAGTTAGGGGTTACCCAGTAAAAACAGCTAACATTTATTGAGCCTTACTTTGCACCTGTGCTGTTGTATGCATTTATACAAAGTTCCTTTCTCACACCAAAACCATGATTTTATACTGTTAGCATATTTCACCAAATTTAAGAAACCATGAAGTATGTGATACACCCTACCTTATATACCACTAAGAAAGAAAAAAGTGCCAATTGAACTATGATATATAATCAAGTATAAGACAAATTCATATTTCAGAGATATTAAAATATAAAAATACCTCTTAGAATCAATTAAATATAGTATCATCCCAATTTTGTAGATGTGGGAACTGAGATAAAAGAGCTTTTCAAAAATGTGCCCAAAGCTATACAGCTAGTAACTGGTAGAACTGAATAAACTGTAAAGAGTTTCATTTAAAAAGAAAATAAAATTTTTTCCCAGCTGAGAAATCCCAGGAAAATCACTTGAGCTAGATTGAGAATTAAGGCATATTGGTAAATAGAGATGGAGAAAAGGAATGGAGCTTAGAGCAACATGACAGCAAGGTTATAACAGTGGGAAAGCTTAAGGAATATGCAAGGAATTAGAAATTATTCCAGTGGTGGATGTATATGTGAAAAAAACAAGTTAAACACAGGTGAAAGTTTAGTGTGGACAGTAATAGCTTTTTTTAGCAGTAGTAATAAGGTCGTCAGAATTCTGTTTCTAAACATAGAAGATAAATCTAGCAACAGTGCATAAAATGGAAGGAGAAAAATAAGACTAGAGGCAAGACGGAACTAGATATCTACCGGAATTATCTCAGCAAAGTTAATGAGATTCTGAACGAGGTTGGTAGCAAAGGGAATAGGAGGGATCAGGGAGAAATCTAAGATGGTGATGGATGACAACGTGAATTTGCAGGCGGTGCCAGTAACGAAAACAAGAAACAGAAAAGAAAAACCAGAAGTACTGGAAGGACACAGGGTACCTTCAGTTGGAGGAATCAAGTATGTAATCAGAAATGGGCAAATGGAGCTAAAGAGAACTGGGCCTGAATTTAATTAGGGATCATCCACAGAGAGGTGGCTAGCTAAAGCCATTCAACTCCATGAAATCTCCAGAGAGAACAGAGAGCGAGAAATAAGCGCCGATATCAACTGTGTACAGAATCCCAAATTTGGAGAACAAAAGTAAGAGGAGGAGGAGTTCCAGAGATTAAAAGAAAAGCAGCAGCCAGGTTAGGTAAAGACAAACTTAAGAGAAGCCTGTTTTATCTGTGAGGCCCCCTAAGTGCCAAGATCCAGGTCTGACGTGGGAGTGTCTAAAATGTGCCCTCTGCCTGTGAGGCTGGGGGTGGGGGTCCCGAGGAGTGAGCTTGGCCTGTAGGATCAGATCTAAATCTGATCTAAATCCCTAACAAGATCCTTTGTGATGCGGCACCTGCTTACTGGTCAGGCCTCATTTTCCATGACTCTCACTTCTTGCTTTATATTCTAGGCGCACCCAGCTACTTGTCCTCTAAACACGTTTTTCTCTCAGAGTCATGCTTCTGCACATGTGCCCCTTCCTGCAACCTCATTCACATAATTCCTCATCACCCCTCAGCTCTCTAAAACAAGGCAGACCGTCTCCTCTCCCTTTGCTGTGGCTGCTTTCTATATACACGTCCCTGAAAGAATTACCACACTGGGCTGTTTCCCAGGAGACAGCTTCTAGCATCACACACAGTAAATATATGGTAAATGAGGAAACTATGTGGAAAATGAGGACATGGGAATGCTAGTAAGAACATCAATGAACTGCCTAACCCTGGGAGCCAGAGGAGCCAGATGAAACAGAGAGGCAAGATGAACAAGAAAGAAGCTGATAAACTATTAACCTAGGAGAATTCTTGATGGAACGCATGCAAATGTAAGAACTGTATGGACAGAAAGAGGGATTTCAGAGGCCACAAGTTTAAAGACCACGTTTCCAAGGTGTGGCCCCAGGCAGCTGCAAGAAATGGAAATCAAAACTGCTGGTTGGTAAAGACAGGAGTTATGAAGCCATGTTATTAGAAGAATCAACAACTAAGATGGTACAGTTCTAGTAAAGAGTACCTTATATTTGTTTGACAGTTATAAAGTATTTACACTTACATTATCCCTTATTAAATAACTAGGGAAACTGAGACTTGGAGAGGTTATACAATTTGTCCAAGGAGCTGATACCACTAACATACCAGAAACTGCCATTACAGAGAAAAAAATTGGGAACCAAGAACAAGCAAAAACAGATACTGGAGAACACTAATGATATTCCCCAATATCTGCTCTCCCCCTCTTCCAGTTCTACCATTTTTAACTGAGTCAACTGCCCACCCAGAATAAAGCCTATTTTTCCCAGCAAATCAGGTCCCACCAAATGGCTGAGTTCCAGCTAATGAGATGGAAGGAAATAAGACCTTTGATGGTTTTGAGGAAATTTCCTTGAGAAACTCCTTTTCTTTTTTCATTCCAGGATCTATCTGTTTTCAGGAAAAGGAATGCTGGCATCTTCAACATAATGAGGAGACTACATCTTAGGGATGACAAAGAACGAACTAAGAAGCAGCCTGGATCCCTGAGGAATTCCTGGACTCTTGAGCTACACAACTGTCATTTATGTGCAAGAGCAATAAACTTTTACCTTTTTAAAACTAGTTATTTGGGGGGGGGTGTCTATCATAGCTGAACCTAATTAAAAAAAAAAAAAGATGTAATATTCCAAAACTTGGAGGTTACTAAAATAAGAATGGGAAACTTACTTAATTGGACTTGCAAAGATCATTATTCCTTAATTTTCATCCAGCAATAATCCTATTCCAGTGTATTACTGGGAGCTGGGGCAAGTAGAGGAAAGATTAGGTTTCACTAAAGACACCAGACTTCCACCATTGTGAGTGGATCAAAATACTTTTGAGAAAACGAGTAAGGTTATTGGGCATTGTGGAAGGAATTAGAGGGGCAGGAAAAGTGTTAGGTGATATGGGGGCTGACAATGGTAAACTACAGAATTAAGGATTTGTCAAGAGCAGAGAAAATGGAAGTAGTAGCTGGAAGTCACACTAAAGGGACACACAAATGACCTGAAGGTTTTCACAAAGAACCAGATCAGCTCTTATTAAAATAAGTCCCTCTGAGACTTACAGAGTGTGTGTCCTAGAAAAATTGCTCTCACAGGATGACTTCTGCCCCCCTTCTAAGAGGCTGTTATAGTGGTTAAGTTCATGACTGCTACTTAGAGGTACTGACTGACATACACAAATACAGAATTATGTAAGACCAAACAGAATTAAGGGAATCTGACTTTCGGTTAGCCTGAGGCCAACCAATTTGTTTCAAAATAGCCAGAAACTTTGATACAGAAATGAAAATAACCAAATTGAACTGTCTTAGCAGGACCTTGTCAAGTGAAGAACTATCGAAGGAGAATGTGGTATCAGGAGAGCCCCAATTATATTTCGGAAAGACTCCTTGTTAGGAGGGTTGGATCAATGTATAATCAAGCTACAGAATAGGAAAAAAAGAAGAAACTATATTTATGATTTTGTTACAATTCACAGCAAATGCAACATTGGGCCAAACATTCTCTGCGAATGGTCAAGCAATCAATTCTAGAGTCAGGTTAGGTCTATGTGCCTAGGACTATGGCCAGCTGAATTGTGCCTCTTCAGCATCCACAAGGAGATCACGATATCCTTAACAAAGCTTTCTCTGAACTCAGCTGTTTATTAAAAAAAAAAAAAAGTATATTTCCTTCAACAACAGCATTGACCATTTACCAGATCTAATATTAAATGTGATTTAAAATGAGATCAGAAAACTACCAATTAACATTCCTTGGCAAAATGACACAAGTAAGCTCTCTTTCTCAAACCTGATATGAAAATGTTAAAACATGAAGTAGGCAACACAAAGGAAGGTTGTAAAACTGTAAACCTTGCAAATCCTCAAGATTTCAAAAGACCAAACTTGGAAATACATGATTCCAAAGTCCTCTGCTTTTCCTTGAGGTTTCATTAAAAACTTGATCATGAGTGAGACAAAGTTCCTAAAGAACTACAAACCAAGACATCTCATTTTAGTTTATTTTCTGCAATTGTAGGAATGCTAATAGGAATTAGAGACAGATGGGCTTGGCTGATACTGCAGAATACTTGATGCATCAAAGATTC
The DNA here is from genome assembly GCF_016906955.1 of Phacochoerus africanus. Classification (NCBI taxonomy): domain Eukaryota; kingdom Metazoa; phylum Chordata; class Mammalia; order Artiodactyla; family Suidae; genus Phacochoerus; species Phacochoerus africanus. Next base: position 82,106,553 of record NC_062545.1, on the reverse strand, counting down.
ACAGGGTGTCTTTTATTAACCTGGCTCAGAATCCTCAAGCACTTCTGCATCTGACAAGAATTTCACATACTGAACTATATCAGAGACTAGTACAATTTGAAAGAACCATCCGATTATTTTAGGTTTAAAACTGTGTCACTTTCATAAATGCTTACATGCACATCTTTAATGAGTGATACCTTATGTCTAAAGAAACAAAAAGAGCACATCTTATGCTTTCTTAACTCTGGACCACACTGTGTTCATGGCTGTTATATCGCCAATGTACTAGAAATGACCAAATGTCATGATTAAGAATACATCCAACGAGTGACCCTATATTCTATTTTATTTAGACATTGATATATAAGCAAGGAGAGAGAAGGGAGCCATACTCCATACACACTCACCCAGTTAATGACACTCTCAAACCCCTCTTCACTCATCCCCTTAACATCCTCACAGCACAGCTGTATTGCTGGTGAGAGAGAACATGAACAGGACGAGCTATACAGGGAGAGCTGAGAGACATCTGCCTGTTGGCAAAGCAGAACAAAATTTGCTACCATTGCAAGCAGTGATCAAAGCGTAGAGCTAAGAAAACTAAGCTAAACAATGAAAAGGGTGAGGGGTTGGAGTTTATGAGTTAACCTACCTTACACTCTAAATTCTGACAATCAGTGATGGACAACACTCAAAGGAAGGGATAGGGAACATAACCCTCACAAACCTAGGCTATACTCGCTCATACTGGTTTTAACAGATCACCTCTCAAAAACTGAGTGTAAAAGTGAGAGAAACCATAATGATAATGGTTATCTTGCAGCATTTTCAGAATCATCTGAAGGATGGCTTAATACAGAAGAATGCCCTGCCTTTAAAATATACTTAATGAACTTCTCAATAATATCTTATGTTAGCCTGACTTACCAAGTAATCTTCCACTCCCCCTTATCCCAGCTGCAGCTGGATCCCAAGTCCCAGCCCTAACTCTTACTACCAGTCCTGACACTAACTTGCTAGCCAACCCAGAGCAAGGCATTTAACCTTTCCTGAGCTTCCATTACTTTGCTTCTAGCAAGAGGAAGCCAGGCTAGATGATATTTGGTACCTTACTATTAGTTCAGTTACCTGTGATCTCACGGAACTGAAGTTTGGGCCCCCTCATTCATTTGGGCATTGGGCAAAATGTCAGAATGTTAATAGAAAAAAAATTTTTTTTAAAAAGAAAGAAAAGAAAAACAACGAACTTCAGGGACCGCGCTACTCTCAAAACCGATTCTGGGTAACTTTGAGAACTCACAAACTTTAAAACACCATCTTAGGAAAAACAGCTTCTACCTGAATAAAGGAGAAAATGTGAAAGCTGACACTTCTGCGGCTCTGGAAAGATTCCTCCCACTTGAAATATCCACGTTCGTTTTACTAAATCCCTGGCTGCTAAGTGGCACAAAAACCAAAGCGCCCCCGACTGAATCCCAGGCCTGAAACTCCAGGGACCTCGCCAGCCTCGCCCGGACTTTGAGATTTCAGGGAACTAGCGGAGAGGGGGAAACAGCCATAGAGTCGCTAGTAAATGCTTGTACACACTTCGCGAGAACTAGAGGAAAGTGGTTGGGCGAGGAGGCCACGCGGCCTCGCTGTTCCCTTCTCCATCCTGGCCTGGGATGCCGAAGGCCGTGGAGGCTGCGGTCAGTCCCACTCCACAGCCGGGTAGCTGCGGGCCCGCGGCCGCGGAAGTCACCTGTGAAGGAGTCAGGGTAGATGGACTCCAGAGCCTCCAGCTCGTTGCGCTGCTCCTCGCCGTAATCTGTCATCGCGGCCCTCGCTGCAGCCCATGGATCACCCAGACACCCAGGCGGCGCGCTGCAGCCGGTACCGCGGCCGCGCCGGGAGAGCAGGCAGCGCCCCGGCGGGCGCAGGCGCAGAGTCCCCGGCTGGAAGGCCTGGGGCCCAAAGCCAGGCTAGGCCTGCTGAGCAACCTCCCCGCAGAGGCCTCCGACTGCTCCCTAGTTCCGCGTTCGACTCGTTAGGCCTGGCTGCTGGGCTGCCTGTCCCACGCCCGGTCGGGATTTGCTGGGATAGGATTGGCATCTGGTCTGGCATTTGCCACGGACACCTAAGAATTGGTTCCTGGGCTTTGCAGGGCCTGAGCCTGAGAAGCCCCTCAACATAGTATCCTCGCTCGATGTATCTGGGCTTGAGGCCGGCCCGGCGTGCCGGGGGCGCAAAGGGTAGCCAGGGTCTGCACGTTTGGGCCCTCCGCCAAATTTGTTTCCGGTTTCCGGGTTATGACTTGGTGGCGGAGACCGGCGGGACAGATTCGCGTCTTAGTGCTGGCTAGTGACGGGTCCTAGGTGGTTTGTACAGTTCTCGAACCTTCAAGTTCTTGACGTCCCATGGGAGTGTGGGCAGAAGAGCAGAAGTTCTAGTACTGGATCGGCCTGAATAGCCTCAGAGAATCTGGGGAAAAATCAACTCAAAGTCCGTAGACCTTAGTTCTAGATTCAGATCTCTAGGCTTCGCTTTTGAATTTGTAAAATGAACTCGGCTTAATATAGATCCAAATATGTCTGATAGCATATTTCTGTGAATTGAAGAAATGGGTGTTTAAGTTTCTTTAACAGTTTTGGTAAGCAATGTAAAAGTAATTATCATTATTCCGAAAAAGTCAGAACCTTTTATTTGGGAGGATGAAACTAAAGAAATGACATTGTAATAATGTTCTCTTCCAGTTCATCGCAGCAGTTACGGAGAATTATCAAAGAACTGTTATGACACAAGCTAAGGAAATGGCTTAACGGAATGCTTTTGAGGAAAGACTGCTAACTAGCTATTTGTGTTTATAAGAAACGTGGTTGTATTAAGTTTTTTTAATGCAGAAAAATGAAAGGACATATTAAAAGATTTAAAGTTCCAAACAGTTTTCAGACATAATAAAAGATTTTTCACACTCGTTTGTATTTTCCTTTGTTTTGTTTTCTATATTAAAGCTGGTTTCACTTGTATAGTAGGGGGAACCAGTTTTGTGGGGGTTTTTTGTTTGTCTGTTTTTTAGGGCCGCACTGGCGACACATGGAGGTTCCCAGGCTAGGGGTTGAATCAGAGCTGTAGCTGCCAGCCTGAACCACAACTCAAGGCAATGCCAGATCCTTAACCCACTGAGCAAGGCCAGGGATCAAACCTGCATCCTCATGGATACTAATCAGATTTGTTTCTCCTGACCACTGTCGGAACTCCCTATTTGAGGCAATCTTTTAAACTTTTAGGGAAAAAGTGGGAACTCTCCTGATGAAAATGAATTATACAAGTTGCTTCTTGTTCTGAATATTCTTAGTTCAGAAAAATCATTGAGTTTTTATTGGGGAAGGAGCTTCTGTGCAGAGGGCACAGCCAATGCTAAGGTCATAAGGTGGGAGCCCACTTGGTGTTTTGGAAGCTGGTGTGGCAGGTGAACATCATGTAGGGTCATCAGGGAGTTTAGTTGAAAGAGTAACAGTCTGACTCTATTACTTTAGAAAGACCCCTGTGTCTACTGAGTATAAATATATTTAAGAGCAACAAGCCTAAAAGTATGGAGACCTTTTAGGAGGCTATGGTAATAATCTGAGCAAAAGACAATAACTTGAGCTATAGGACAGAACAAATTCTGGATATATTTTGAAGCTGTCAGGAGTTAGATATGAGTTGTGAGAAAGAGAGTCCAGGGTAATATGGGGTTAGAATGACTGGAAAGATGAAGTTCTTATGATAAAAATGATAGGCGAGGAAAACAAAATGAGTTTGGCAAGGAAGTTGATAGCACCTGAAACCTGTGGATCTAAGAAAAATGTCAAGTAAAAAGTGTTTTAATTTCCTAACATTTAAAACACAATCAGGATTTCCCGTCCTGGCTCAGTGGTAATGAACCCAACTAGTATCCATGAGGACGTGGGTTCCATCTCTGGCCTCGATCAGTGGGTTAAGGATCTGGCGTTGCCATGAGCTGTAGTATAGGTCACAGATGCGGCTCGTATCCCACATTGCTGTGGCTGTGACATAGGCCAGCAGCTGCAGCTCTGATTTGACCTCTAGCCTGGAACCACCATATGCCGCAGGTGCAGCCCTAAAAAGACAAATAAATATCTTTTAAAAATCAAAATAGGTGCAGAAAAGCAACCAATTTAAGGTTCATAGCAGAAAAAGGTTAATATTGGATACAAGTTTTTATCTAGTAAATGGTACTCCCCTTTATTTGCTTTACTATTAACAGAATTTTTGGTAAAAACATCCTTTTCAAACCTTTTATCTATTCATTGTAAATCCCTCATGTTAGAATGTGCAAGAGTTGTTCTTTTGTTTTCTAATACTGGAGATGACTTTCCAGTATTAGTGCTAATATAATAAGAAAACACACCTCCAGATCAGTCAAACCTACATGGGCCTCATGAGGCATTTTTTGGTTGATCTCTAATTCCATGTTGATGACAGACTTCACAGAACACAGGAAGGCCCTTAACTTCCTGAAATTGGAGAATTTTTATATGATGTTATAGAACAAGTGTGTTTCAAGCTTTGCAGGTAGGTAAATGTAGCGAGAACAACTGTCACGGAATCTGGAACCAGAAATGAGAAGCCCAGCCTTAGCCACTTATAAGCTTATAAAATGATTTGAAAAATAATAAATTGTGTGTTATGAAGAATAGTGTGGAAGTTCCAGTTGTGGTGCAGTGGAAACGAACTGACTGGTAACCATGAGGTTGTGGGTTCGGTCCCTGGCCTTGATCAGTGAGTTAAGGATCCAGCATTGCCGTGAGCAGTGGTGTAGGCTGGTGGCTACAGCTCTGATTTGACCCCTATCCTGGGAACTTACATATGCTGAGGGTGCGGCCCTAAAAAGACAAAAAGACCAAAAAAAAGTGCATTTTCTAAAATAGGATATCAGTGTGTTCACTGTTAGTAACTAGTAATATATAGTACTGTGAATGTGTGTGTGTGTGTGTGTGTATATATATATATATGAAGCACTTCTAGGATTACTCAAGATCATGCTTATATTGGAGACAGTTGTATGTAGCAGATTTCAGTATTGGCAGTGAACATCTCTGACCCAAATGTTATGGCCACAAGAGTGATGTCTGTGGGTGTTGTTACTCTCCTAATAGCTTTGACGAAATGTTCTTGAACCAAATGACAAGATGGGGGCCTCAATTCTGAGCAACCAAATGGCAAGTGCTGACAACATGAGTTTTAATTTGGCTTCACTTCCACCATTACTTTGCATGTAAGGAGAAAGTATAAAGTGGACAGACTGGAAATAGCATTTGTACATGTTCCTCATACAGTGCCTTGAAAGTGGGCTATTATATATACAGGTACAGTGGAAGTGGAAAGAGAGGGACTCAGGTGTGATAGGGCATCTTATTGTTGGAACTCAGGATATTTTAGTTATTTATTGATGGGAATTGGCCCTGGAAGGCTTGTGACATGCCTCCTATTGCTGTATTCAGTGCTCTGGAATGCAGTGTTTGAAGTCAGACTACTGGGGCTGGATTCTGGCTCCATCAGTTGTAGGTACTGTGACCTTTGGCAAAGTGCTTGACTTCTCTATATCTCAGTCACCACATCAATAAAATGAGGGAACTTATTTTATTGTGCTTATATAGACCTGGATTCCAATTATGATTCCAATTATGGATTCCAATTCATTAGTTATCTAATAAGATAATTACATCAATGAGAAAACATCCCATTTGTATGGAATTTCACACAAAATTGCTTCACATTCTCCATGTAAGTTAATGTCATTTCAACAACTCATTTTATAATATATGACTCTGTTCACCAGTTTGTTGTAAAGTGTAAATGGGATTATTTGTTTAAAGTAGCCAGCATACTACAGAAATGCTACATGGAATTTTTACTACTGTATCATACTACCACTAGGGGTGGGTGCAGTTACCGCTCTGGACCACTGGGGGGCAGCAGAGGAAACTATTTGAAAGCCATTTCTGAATTTCTGGTGTTCTGAGATTAGAAAAGTTTAACTCTACTTGGCAGTTAGTACAGGAAAATAATTCAGATCAGGAATAATGTACTTTGTCTCTCTGAAGATAACTATCATTTCTCTTTGGTCCAGAGGTCACATTTATGGATGTGTGCCCACTACCTCATGGAGCTGTCTACTCTCAGGCAGCCTGCCAAGTATCTGTTCCTTAGTGACCAGTGCCAAATTTTGCTAGACTTATTTAGAAGCTAAAATTGTATCTAAACTTTATATTTTGTGGTATCAAGTAATTACCAAATCTTTGCATTTGAAAGGACTTTGATTGGCTGTGATATTTCAAAGTTTAAAGGTTAATGTGATTTCCCTTCGTGCTATAAACAATGCAGGAAAACACTGTAAAATCACACTGTTGTTTCTTATTAAAATCGTGCAATGGAATTTTTTTAATGGGTGTTAGAGTCAGAGAACAGAAAGAAGACAAAGAAGACGATGAGTAGTAGAAGTATGAGTCTGCAATTCAGTTTTGGAGAACATAAAGGAAGTTGAGTAAAACACATATAAACATGGGGATTGTATTTATCTCCTGGAAAGGAGGCATCTTGAACTGTGGAGGGCAGATGGGGGAGCTAACAAAGTTCAAGTTAAGAAGTGAACAAGTCTGTATATATGCCAAGCCACGGCATTTGATGTAGTAGCCAAAAGCATTTGGTAGCGAAATATAAGCTAGTATTAGCACATAATTGATTTTAATTATACATTTTTAAATTACATAAATCCATTAAGCATAAAGGGAAGGAAGTACAATGTTCTTAATGGAAAAGTTTTGTCTTACTGGCTGTGGAACAGAAGAATATGCTGTACCAAAAAAGGGGGGGGGATTTATTCAGTTTGAAATAGATAATATACAATAAAAGTTAAAGATGTGTACTACCCTGTAAATGTTCATATAGATGCTTTAAAGCCTTTTGAAGCCATGAGGAGCCAAAAAAAATACAAAACTTTACTAGAAAGCTATAGTGGCAGATCATTACTAAGTCATGCAAAAGACAAATTGTATGTAATACTCTGAAAGAGTCTGATGTAGGAAGAGCTTCCAGAATCTAGTGGAAAGACTGTTTTCTGGTGTCCATATATGAACAACATCATACTCTTCTTTGTGATGATGTAATGCTTTAACTTCATAAACTCTGATTTTGCTAACTGAAAATCGTACTGAAGAGTATTTCAATTTCTGTGTATTATTCTGTATATTGCAGTATATTCCCTGAAAACTGATAAACTAATTCTGATCATGGTATAAAATGTGATTTAACAAGTGCGTCCCAATAAAGAGCAAATTCCAAGAGTCCCAAATAAACAGACCCATAGAGTTTGGAGCTGAAGGAGACTGCAGAGAATAGAGTAGAGGTGACTCCCCCAGTTATACAACTCAGACATATCAGAGCTAGATGAGGACTCTACTTCCATAATTCCCTCTATTTTTTAAAGATCTCCCCTGTAATGTCATATCAGAACAGATGACAAAGAGGAATAACTTTCCTTGACCACTTGAAAAAAAATCAGTACACTTTCTTTGAAAAGTGGAATGCCAGCAAATGTCTTGAGAGAAAGTTCAGAATCAAACTCTTTTTTCGTCCAACAGAAACAGCCTGAACCTACCAGCCCTTCAGAAAATTACACACTTACGAGTTCCCATTGTAGCTCAGTGGTAAACGAATCTAACCAGTATTCATGGGGATGCGGGTTGGATCCCTGGCCCCTCTCAGTGGGTTAAGGATCCAGCATTACTGTGAGCTGTGCTATAGGCCACAGACCTGGCTCAGATCCTGTGTTGCTGTGGCTGTGTAGGCCGGCAGCTGTAGCTTTGATTCGACCCCTAGCCTGGGAACCTCCATATGCCATAGGTGAAGCCCTAAAAAGACAAAATAAATAAATAAATAAGAAAATTACATACTTATTGATTTGTAAGCATATAAACGTATACATCTTATTGGACTTAGAAGGGCCCTCAAGAATTCATTTGGTTCTGTTCCTTCCCTTCCAGTAGGTAATACATCATTATTCCTATCTTGTAGATGAAATAATTGTGTCCCAGGGAGACTTGTCAACTTGCCCAATAAGTGATAGAGAAGGAGGAACGGGTCTCCTGTCCTAGCAAAGTACTATACTATATGTATAATATGTTATTATGGGTGTATATGTATATTATTATACATATATATTTCTTACGGGTTTAAAAAAAGATAGTTTTATCATAAATTTTTGTTTCTATTAAGTTTGAGGGACCCACAGTTTCATAGAAAACAGACTCTTTCTTCCATGGTCATGCGAAAGTACATTACCAACTAAGTGACTGCATTTTAGACAGTCAAGTTCTCAGGTCCCCTTAAAAGTAAACCCTGAAAGGCAGCTTGACCATTGGCAGTTGGTTCACTGCCTAGAAAGCAGCCATTATTTTGGTTTAAAAAAATAAATAAAAACCCTCATTTTTCTTATTTTGGCCAATGAGCCAGTCGTTTAAGTGAATGCGGCAAAAATCAGGCATGAGACACTATATATCAGAGATAATCAAGAGAAAATAGAAAACTGTCAAATATTAGAAGTGAAAAGTTAGGTAGGGGGAGTTCCCATTATGGCTCAGTGGGTTAAGAACTCAACTAGTCTTGAGGATGCAGGTTCCAACCCTGGCCTTGTTCAGCAGGTTGAGGATCCAGTGGTGCCATGTGCTCCGGGCATGGATTACAGATGCCGCTCAGATCCCTCCTTGCTGTGGCTGTGATATAGGCTGGCAGCTGCAGCTCCAGTTAGACCCCTAACTTGGAAACTTCCATATGCTGCAGGTGTGGCCATTAAAAAAAACGAAAAAAGAAAAAGAAAAATTAGGTAGGTCTCCCTTTTTAGAGTTATAGATAGCGGATATACAAATGTAGCTTGTAGTCTTGCTTCCTAAAGTGGATTTTGAGTGCAAATGTGCAATTTGATAATGAAAAGGCACAGATAGTGTCTCCGTAGTGGGGCACAGAGGGGAAACTTTCTGGAATAAACTTTCTATGTCATAGCTATAAAAGTGCTCCTAGTATGGAGGTATACAAATAATGTGATATCAATGCAGATAAAACATGTATGTACGTCCCTTGATTATGACAGGATAACCTAAGACCTTGCATGGACTTCTCCCTTGCATGTTAACAGAATAGAAAAGGCCCTTTTTCCTGGTTCCCAAAAGGTCAGATATTTAAGTTTGAAGAAAGAGAAAAAACAGTGAAAAGTTGCTGGATATCATATAGAAGAAGAAATTTTTAAAAACAGAAATTAGAGTCGGGTAAAAGTAATAGAAGACATGAAAGGCAAAGAAGAGGGAAAGTAACATTTATTAGCACTTATTTTATGAAAGGCACTGTGCTTAGTACTTAGCTTACATTATCACATTTAATTATCACATATATACTCACAATAGCTCTGAGGTAGCTACTGTGTGCAGATAACAAAAGAGATTAATTTTTGCATAGCTAAGTAACAGCCACTAAGATTTAAATGTTCTATTACCTTCAAGTTTATACTTTTTAACCAGAACGATAGAGATATTATCAGACCATCAGTGAAATTTCAAAAGGAGAGTGGCACAATTATCAGATAAATTGATTTTGCAAAGAGCATTTAGGAAGGACTTATGTAAACAAATATCAGAGGCGAGTAAGAATGATGAGGCGATTACACTGAAATGCCATCACCATAAAAAGAAAGCATGTGTTAAGCAACCCGAATTGCGAAAGGCGCTATGACTAAGGTTTTAATTCAATACCCCCTGACTTGCTTTCCTCATTCTCCTCATCTACCCTGTTTCCAAGGAAGCTATAGTGACCTTGCAAGTCATCACCCACACAGAGAAAACTGGGTACTGAAATGTCTCTCCAGTCCTGGCACGAGGGAATACGGATGCGTGTGACATCTTCATTTCCGGGAATGAAGCCAAATAGCTTCTTTATACGCTGCATGATGAGGAGCCTCGAGTGCTGGGCAGCTGCTTGTTCAAAGAGCTCCTGCTCATTGTGGAGGTGGTTGGTCCAGTAGCGATGCTGCAGAGCCGTGAGCGGAGAGCAGCACCTCGCCAAAGAGCAGGAGATGAGGGCCGTGATGGTTGCCAAGGCGATCAAAATCCAGCCCAGCATCTTCACGTGATTATTAAAAAGAAATACAGAAATATATCGAATATTTAAGAAACAGCCAGGCATGGTAGGAGGGATTCTGACAAAACTGAAAACTAAAATGTGGGAAAGAAATTTTCTTTTCTAGTCTTGAACATCTTAACAGGTGCTATTCGTTTGATCCTGAATGAGCGGTGACAGGGGGTATAGGCCCAACCATTTCAACATGGTTTGGGGATTACAAAGGATTTTTGGATTGGAGGGACTTCTAAAGGATTTTGAAATGGACCCTAAGTACTGTCCTTGAAGTGGCAGACGCTACAACCTACCAATTACTTTTGCATAAGGGACATAAATTACATTCTTTGATTTTAGTTCAACCATCAGGTATAGGCTCATGTATTCCTTGGATACTTAATCAATATCGTATAATGATAGTGATGAAAATGATGATAGAATAGATAATAATGGTGGCTTCCTAAGGTGACTTCGATGATATGCCAGCAAGTATTCATTGACATGTCTCTGCAAATTGCTCTTTCCTTTTATTTTTTGTGGATGAAGTCAGTGAGCAGACTCTCATATCCCTAAATGTGTAGCCCCTATTGTTTTCATTTCCTTTCCCCTTCAAGTAATCATTAGCTGACCAGTTTTCTGATTCATGTTTTGAAATATACTTTGAAAAGAAAATGAACTGGATTTTATTTGCAACTATTTACTTTCCACTTTTAAAGACCGACATAAATAGCTGTTTTCTATACTTAGAATTCCTTTTTTTCTTTTATCTTTTTTTCAATATTTAGTGGTGTTATGTAGAGTAAGAGAGATGGTGCAACCACAGCCTGGAAGGTGAAAGTCTCTTCCTCAGCTGGTGATTCACCAATAGGCCTGGAGTTACCAGTGCACACACAGCAGGATTTCTGCACTCTATAGAGGCTGAAACCTACAACGTGATGCTCACTGTGATTTAACTTAGCAGAGGCCAGCATAGCACAGGAAGGGCCATCCCTGATGTACATCAATTCATCATCTATCATTATTGAGCCCCAGGTTAACCTCCCACCATGTGCTCTGTGCAGTACTTGGTTATTTAGACTCAAATGTGAATAATTTAAGATATACTCATGCCTTCCAAAGTCTTTAGGTCTAAAGAGGGAGACAAAAGAACAAACCCAAAAGTAATGTTTAAAATTGTATAAAAATTTTAAAAGTTGTGGGGTTTTTTTTGTTTTTGTGTTTTTGTTTTTATTTTTTTGTTGTTTTGCTTTGTTTTGTTTTGCTTTTTAGGGCTGCACCTGTGGCAAATGGAAGTTCCCAGGCCAGGGGTCTAATCAGAACTGCAGCTGCCAGCCCATGCCACAGCCAGAGTAACATGGGATCCAAGCTGCATCTGAAACCTACTCTGCAATCTACACCACAACTCATGGCAACACCGGATCCTTAATCCACTAAGGCTAGGGATTGAACCTGAATCCTCATGGATACTTGTTGGGCTTGTAACCCACTAAGCCACAATGGGAACTCCTAAAAAGTTTTTTTTTAACTCTTTTTTTTTGGCCACACCCTCAGCATGTGGAAGTTCCCAGGCCAGGGATCAAATCCATGTGACACAGTGACAATGCCAGGTCCTTAACTCACTGAGCCACCAGGGAACTCTAACAAATCTTTTCTTAGTGGAATTTTTAATTTTGCTTAAACTGGGCCATATATAACACTTCAATATTCACTGTGTTGACGGTAATTTTTTTCAACTAAATGGCATTAGCACTTTTAAATTGTCATAACTGAAAAGTGATGGGTCAAAAAGTGCCTTTGCAGTAAGTAGTTTAAAAATTAATGTGTTTTTTTTGTTGTTGTTGTTGTTTTTGTCTTTTGTGGGCTGCACCCTGTGGCATATAGAGGTTCCCAGGCTAGGGGTCAAATCAGAGCTGTAGCCGCCGGCCTATACCACAGCCACAGCAATGCAGAATCCGAGCAGCATCTGCAAACTACACCACAGCTCACAGCAATGCTAGATCCTTAACCCACTGAGCAAGGCCAGAGATCAAACCCTCGTTCTCATGGATACTAGTTGGGTTTGTTAACCACTGAGCCACGATGGGAACTCCCCTAAAAATTAATGTGTTTTTACTGCATTGCAATGATTTAAAATGTGTTTTTCCCCCAAATCCTTTGAAGAAACTGATGAAAGCCACTGATTCTTTCTCTACCGACAAAAATGTGCTTTTACATCTTTAAATTTAATCTATGAGCCCAGTAGGTTTAAGCCTTCCCTTCACTTCACCCACTCACACAAACCTATCTCAGAACATTAAATTTAGAGCTATCATTGGAGCTTATTTTTAATCATAATTAAACTTCCTGTAATTTTAGATGAGATTTTAATATATAAGAATGCATGGAAAGATGGAATGTAGTACTGTAGTAATAATAATTTGAATAACAATAGCCAAAAGTCATTGTTTTTAATATAGATTCAGAGCAGAGTACTGAGCACTCTAGATGTTTTCGCTTATTTATTATTCATTCCAACCTTATATGGGAGATCCTATTAATGTCCTCATTTTACAGCTGAGAAAAGTGAAACATGGATGAGTTATATAACTTGCTGAAGATTTTGCAGGTTAATAAACAGCAAAGCAAGACTCAAATGCAAGTCTGCTGACTCCAAAACCCAATCTCCTAACTGTATTTAGATAGCCGAGTAATAGAAATCGAATTCATGAGTGGCCTCTAGTTTGTGTCCTAGGTTCAGACCCTATGAGAAGCAGCAGAAATGGGAGATATTTCCACTGACTGTAGTTAATATGGGGGAAGCACAGCAGAAAAAAATCAAGACCTTACTTGTGATTGGTATCTGTGCAGAAGAGCTACTTCATCTCGGATCAGGACCAGGTCAGGTGGAGCTGGTTTGCAGCATGGAAATCCAGCTAGGATCTCTTCCCGTTTGCTAGCACTGAGATTGTCCAACGCTGGGTAATGGTCCACAGAGGTGAATTCACTTGCTGCACATTCGTAATAGGTACCTGTCAGCAGGGTCACCGCCAGCCACGTTAATGGAGCAACAAGCGCCCTCCCGGTGATGCTGAAGAACTGAAGGCAAGCCAGCTTGCGCTCCAGGCGGCTGATTCTTCGGGGTGGTGGAAAACAGCTGCAACAGTATTCACTGGTTATTGTCCACGTCTGGCTTCTCAGAGCAAAGCCAGCAACCAGAAGGATTAAGGCAGGAATGACCAGAAAAGCAGAACCATAATAGAAGTTTTTCCCAACCTGACAGGGACAGCTGAATGTGAAAGAGGAGAAGAGTTGCTGCCCACCAATGGTCAAAGCAGCAATTAAAGAATTGATAAAGGTCCCGCTTCTTTGCAGGGAAGATATAATATTGCTGAGAGTTGGGCTCATGGTTGGGAAGCTCTTCCCCAAATCAGCCCGTCGCCCTTTCTGATCATCAGACTCCACAAGCTATTACCATTTTATGGGATCTTACTGGTTTAACTGGTTGTGTCAAGCAACCCAACAGCCTTACATGTTGAAAGGATTCTAGCATCTTTCCTTGTGTTCTTTGTGAATCCTGAGCTAATAAATTCACTTCAAACTACAGCTGGAGGGACCTGAGTGAGAGATTCATCTGGTGTGAGTGATGGAGGAAACTACTTCAGTGCATCTTTCCATGAAAAAGAGGGTAACCTGCTTGCAAAGCAGGTTTTCTATGTGCTGCTCTATATGACGCAAAATGTGCTATCGTTTTTCTATGTGCTGCTTTATATGACGCAAAATGTTCAGCACCAGCAAATAAAGCACTAGAAGCAAAACAGAGACCATTCGTACCTTTGTACTGGTTCAGGATTTGGTTAACATGAAATTATGGCATAAAGAATAACGGAAATTTTCTAATACTAGAGCAATCCAAAATTTAGGGCTGTTTGGAGCATCCATAACCTCAGAGTTCTTCCAGAAGATCCCAGAAGCTTTCCCAAAAGAAAAGAACAAGGCTTGCATACCACTCAAGCCAAATCACAACAAAACATTCAAACTTTGCACAAAAATGTGTTTGTGTTGATGGAATATGATATGATAATGTGTTACTTTAAAAACTAAGTTACAAGTGTGTTGATACAGTATCTTTTTATTTATGAAAATGTAATATTTGGGTAGTTAATAAAGTTATATAGCCATAGACAAGAAATGAAATAATCAAATGTATAAAATATTTTCTACATTTATTTAATCAGCAAATGCTTTTTGTATAACTTCTATATGAAATACACTGGAGTAGGCTTGCTTTGAGTCATAAAAAGTGAGGAAGATACAAATTTCTCAAATGAATTTCAACCGGATTTGGATTTGGTTAAATACATAATCAGCAAATTGAAGCATCATTCAGAGGAACTGACCCAAAAACAATATAAAAAGACAAAGAAACAAAAAAAATTATTTTAAAAAGCAGTTAAAGGAAATAGAAAACAGGTTAAGCAACTCCATGATCTAATACCAGTTTAAGAGGAAAAAATGAAGGGGCAGGCAGAAAAGCGATTTTTGAAAAGAAATAACAGAATTTTTCAGAATCAAAGTTCTTATATCAGAAGAGTATTGTACATTTTGAACAATGTCACTAAAGATAAATCCACATTGGGTGCCTCATGGTAAAAGTACAGAATGTGAAAAATAAAAAGGTAGGAGTTCCCTGGTGGCCTAGTGGGTTATGGATCTGGTGTCATTACTGCTGTGGCTTGGGTTTTGCATGTTGTGGGTGCGGAGAAGGAAAGAGAGAAAGAAAGAGAAGGAGGGAGGGAAGAAAGAAAGACAGAAAGAATGAAAGAAAGAAAAAAGATAGTCAAAGAGATAGTTTTAAAAACTGCCAGAAGGAAAAGATAAGCTACAAAAGAATGACAATAGACTAAGAGCACACCTCTCATCAGTGACAATAGAGACCTGAAGACAATACCTTCAAAGTGCTTAGTATCAGTTAAACCCTCTTTCAAGAGAGAGCAAAGTAAGGACACAAACAGACTAAGGGAATTTACCACCCACAGAACCTCATTAAGAGGATTATTAAAGGATATCTTCAGCAGGAGAAAAATAAACACTGGGGAACGACATGGGAGCAAAAAATAATGACAGGTATGAATATATTTTTAAAGTTCTTTTAATTATTAGCTAGTTGCACAAATAATTATATTTTATTTCAAAAGATACAACTATAGTAATCCATGGTTATAATAAGATAATCACCACATACCTGCGACAATGGCAAAAATCATTTATTTTTTTCTTTTTATGGCCACAACTGTGACATATGGAAGTTCCCAGGATAAGTGCTGAATCAGAGGCACAGCTGCCAGCCTATGCCACAGCCACAGTAACACCAGATCCAAGCCACATCTATGCTGCAGCTTGTGGCAACGTGGGATCCTTAACCCACTGAGCAAGGCCAGGGATCAAACCCCCATCCTCACAGATACTATGTCAGGTTCTTAACCCACTGAGCCTAAATGGGAACTCCTGAAAGGTCAAAAACTAAAAAGACACTCCATACCAAATGTTCATGAGGCTTGCAGAGCCATGATAATTCCTACACGCTGATGTTCAGAATGTAAAATGACACAACCACTTTGGAAAATTGTCAATTTCTTGAAAAGTTTCCTGTGTATGCATGCCATATCCTGAATAATAGGTACTTATCCCCTAGTTATTCACTCAAGAGAAATGAAAGCATGTGTCCACATGAAAACTCGTACATGAATGACACGGCAGTTTTATTTATGACAGCTGCAAACTGGAAACAACACAAGTGTCCATCAACAGGTGAGTGAATCAATTGTTATTTATCCACATAGGAGGATACTACTCATGAAAATAAAAGGACTAAACCATCGATACATACAATAATAAGAATGAATTCAAAGTAATTTTCTGAAGGAAAGAATTCAGGCAAAGCAATACATAATGCATGACTTTATACATACAAAATTCTTAAAAATGTAAATTAATCTATACTGACAGAAAATAAACCAGTGCTTGCCTAGGTGGGCAGGAGAGGAGGAATAAGAAGAGAGGGATTGCCAGGGGGATGGGGAAACTTTGGGGAGGGGATTGTATCAACCTGAACCATGGGATTTTAATTTATGTGAGTGATGACACAGAGAGGCCAATGCCATTGAAAGAAAAATGTATTACTTGCATTTACCAAGAGAAGGAGGCATGCCAGTCCACTCAAGGATGCATGAGGAAGCGCCAGGTTTGGTAAGGAGGCCGAAATGAAGAGGGAAAGCCTAGACCAGGGCCTTCACTGGGGTTTCTGTGAGAAGGCAAGGCAGGTCAGGGAAAACAGCTTAAGACTGACTAGTTAAAATATTTCTGGTGTGCTTCAATGCAAGCTGCTTGTCTGATACCTGGTCCTGGGTTGATTTAGAGCAGAGGAAATACTGGCTTGGTGTGTATGATAGTTAGATAATAAAGGGGGTCATAGTATAGACTCTGGATCACACAGGAGATAGAAACTCTTCTGGCTGTTAGTTTAGCCCTATAGTTAATGGATACAAAATAGACAAAGAATCAAAGAAAACACGGTGATGAAACAGGAAGTGATGGAAATATTCATTATATTGATTACTTTGGTGGCTTCATGGGTATACCCAGGTGTCAAAACTCATCAAACTGTAAATCAATTATATATCAATAAAGCAGTAAAAATTTAAGCATAATTATTAAATAATAGAAATACAGGTCAGAGATCATTCAGAAACAGGGGAAATAAAAAGAGCATAATGATAGGAAGAGAAATAGTAAACAAAAGGAAAAAGGTTGTGAAAATACAAAATAATGGTACAAATGAGACCAAACACATCAATAAACACACACAAAATTTTAATAGTTAACCATTTCTGAGAGCTTACTACATGTCAGGCATGTTCCAAGAATAGTATCTTTTTTAATTCTCACAATTATTCTATGACAAGGTACTGATACTATCCTCGGCTTTTCTATAGATGAGAAAATTGTAGTGTGGAAAGAGAAAGGACACTGATCAGCGCCACGTGGACATGAGTGAAAGGCTCAGGACTAGGACATGGGTGGTGTGGCGCAAGCTCTTCACCACCACACTGGAGCTGGAGTAAACTCATCTATGGAGTGATTTTAAAAAGTCATGGAGGAGTTCCCACTGTGGCTCAGCAGATTAAGAACCCACATAGTGTTCATGAGGATGAAAATTCAATCCCTGGCCTCGCTCATTGGGTTAAGAATCTGGAGTGGCCACAAGCTGCAGCAGAAGTTGCAGATGCAGCTTGGATCTGGTGTTGCTGTGGCTACGGCTGTGGCATAGGCCAGCAGCTGTGGCTCCAATTTGACCCCTAGCCTGGGAACTTCCATATGCCATGGGTGTGGCCATTAAAAAAAAAAAAATAGAGTCATGCTGCTTACAATTGACACACCTAAAACTAGACCACATCCAGTGCTTGAAACATTAAAGGTTACTGAAATATAGATCACTGGGGAATAATAATATTAATATAAGGCAAAAGGGAGCTGAAGGCAAAAAGTGTCAAAAGGGCTAATTCTGAACACGCTGTCATAATAAAAGGATCCATTATGAGATATGATCACCATCATCTTTTATGTCTATGACTACATAACTGAAATATATAAAACAAAAATATCAAATGACAAGGAGAAATTCTTACAATCATAGAGAGATTTTTAATGTATCACAAATGATCAAGTAAACACTAGAAAGGTTATAAAAGATGCAGAAGAACAAAATTAGCAAGCTTTGTCTAAGATATGGTGTTCCATACCCTAAAAATAGAGAATAAATGCTTATAAGTTCCCCCAAAATCATCTGCCAAAACATACTGATAGTACACAAAACCACAAAGAAAATTTCAGCATTGGTGTCTATAAGCAAGGAAACAGATTTAAAAATCATGTTAATAGGGAAGTTCCTGTTGTGGTTCAACAATAATGAGCCCGACTAGTATCCATGAGGATGCAGTTTCAATCCCTGGCCTCACTCAGTGGGTTAAGGATCCAGCTTTGCAGATAGCTATGGTGTAGTTCGGATCCATTGTTGCCGTGGCTGTGGCGTAGCCCTCAGCTGCAGCTCCGATTCGACCCCAGCCCAGGAACTTCCCTATGCTGCAGGTACTGCAGTAAAAAGAAAAAAAAAAAGAGAGAGAGAGAGAGAGAGAAACATATTGTAAGCTGTAAAGTTCATATAAACATGAGGCGTTATTAATCTGCTCCTGAAAAGCCCCCACAAGCCCCAAGCCAGTCAAATAATTTTCCTGATAATGGTGTCATGAAATGTAGGCACTAATGGAAATATCTTAAACATTGTAGAATTCAATTCAAAATGTTCACCTACAAAATAATCTATAGTAATTAATGTTTATATAGTGCATCATAGAGTACATTATCTCTTTGATACTCATAATTACTCTGTGAGGTGGGTATTATTATTGCCATTTCCCAGATGCGGAAACTGAGCCAAAGAGCAATAAAATGGCTTGCCCAGGGTCACATAGCCAGTAAATGGTAGAAATGCAGCTGAGCCTGAGTCTTTCAAATCCTCCTTTGCTCTTTGAACTACACCACACTCTTCTTCAAAGTAGTCAGTAAATAGACTGTGACTTCATAGCAAGAATTTTCCAGAACACATAGGGCTAATTGACTCAAGCGGTAAGAAATAGGAAACTACTGTCTCAAACCCAGTTTTATTTTTCTATTTCTGGAACAGTTTTGATCCTCTGCACCCTGCCGTTGTCAAGATGGGAGAGTTTCTTGTTTTAACGTTAAGTAACTATACCTTATAATAAAATGGATTTCCCTAGCTAACATCTCAGTTACTCTTGAAAGAAAGCTAAGGGCTTGCTTTCTCTGCCAGAATTATTTTACATTATTAAACTGTAAAACACCCATTTTGAGCAACAGTTTTATAAGAAAATATCACCACCCCAATTCTATCACACCTTAAAATTGCGGTTTGTGAGAAAAAGCGACCATATATATTTGAATTTTGTAATCGCACAAGATGGTAATCTCTGATACCTATTATCTGGGTGGGTGATGAGTCAATTAGAGCCGTTGATTGGGTTTGAACCCAGGATTTAGTGCCTATAGATTGCTGATCCTGTCTCAAATTCACGCAACAATCAATATCAAAACTGAATAATGCTAACATTGAGATCTGTCTTGCATTGTGAAGGTTTATGTTTTTGATTTTTAAAACAATGTCTTGGCATGAGAACAAAACACCACTCTTCCTATTCCCTTGAGCTGAAGAATTTTCAGTAGCTGGTGCTTCTGGTCTGACTTCTCACTATCAGCTTTTATGCCTTTAGACTACGACTCAGCCCCATAAGTGAAGAAGGGTTTGATTTCTGGCAAGTGCATAGCTCTAAGACAGTCCTCCTGATATTGTTTTTCTGTTGGGTTAGGCGAAGAGCAAAAGCAGTAGAGTGCAGACGCAGCACCAGCATCTCAAAGCAGGAGGAACTTGCAAAAACAGGACCAAGACTGACACACTTTCTTCATCTTCCAAGTACAATGTCTCATCCGGCATACAGGAGACCGGAATACCATAAAATAGTAAGATCTTTTTATTATTTTATCCAAGATGTGTTTTTCTTCCAACTTCAGAGGAGATGTTTTCTGGAGGGATTTCTGATTTATTTGAAAGGTGACTCTATTAAGTAGACTTTTTCAGTGGAGCAAGGAAGTATTTAGTGGAGAGGATCATAAACAACACTTCTGGAAATATAATATAATGATCTCTTACATATTGTAAGAGAATAATCGATTTCTTATACATACTTAAGGTCTTCTTTTCTGACTAATTAGATCTCCAAAAGTGTCAGATTTTTCTTTTGTCTCTAACAGAAAATGTGAAAAGATTAGGCAACGTTTTGTATTTCATACTTGTAACGTGTCCTGTTTCCTACTTCATGAAATAGGAAATGAAATGTATATAAAATAGGTGGTTATAGATTAAATTAAGTGGGACTAGGTCATCAAAATACTCAGTATTAAAAAATTGCTTTTAAAAATATATTTCCTAGTCTTAACTGTGAGTATAGTGATCTGCTGTGGGCTGTTATCCTTCCTACATATTCCAAGTTCAGAGTTATTTTTAAACTTAATTATTTTGCAGATTAGATTTGGACAAATATTGTTCTTTAGTCCTCTTTTATTACGGTTTAGCGGCATTCAGAAATTAACAGATGTGAAAACGCATCATTAAGTTTAAAGCTCGGTTAATTATTTCAGCAGGCTGATGGGCACTGCCTAAAATTAAGTACTATCAGCTGAGGATACTTAAAATTGTATGACTAACCCAAGCACACCCCAGTTGGGAATGCCAGCAGATGTCCCCTCTGGCATCCTGGAATCTTTATTAATTTTTATGTAGGGCTCCCAACTGCTAAAAAAAAAATATTGTATGTAGTTCAATTGCACCTAAAATCATTCGACTAATATATCAGTTAAACTTAATATCTCATCCAAATATATTCTAATATATTTATCCTAATATATCCAAATATATGTATCCTAATATATCCAAAACGTCCCCAAATAACTCTGTTCTATTTCTCATATATGAAAATGTTTGCTTTTTATTATTTTTTAAAACTGCGACGATAAATTTACACTGTCTTTTCTTGTGGTCAGTTGTGTGGCTTTGAGACCCTACTGGACCTGTAGTGCAAGATACAGCCTTTGGCATGAAGCAGAAGGAAGGCCACTCTCCTTCATAGGCAATGAGCTTGAAAATCAGCTGAAAGTAAAATGTCATTAGTACCCACCCGCCAGAAGGAAAGAGAGAGAGAGAGGAAAGAAAAGAAATGCCATTTTTTTAAGTGTAACCTTAATTATAAATGGGCACAAGGTTGAAGTATGGCATGTAGGTAGATATAATGCTATCGCCTTTTCTCTCGTTTTTAAATTCCTTTGTTTTGCTCCTTGTGGCAACAACCACATTCATTCTTTCTCTCTTTTTCTCTCTTTCTCTCTCTCTCTTTCTCACCTTTGCTTATTTTTACACTGTAGAATTGGCACATAACAGTACTTTGTCTTCTGCTGTGGCTCCTGTTGTGTTAGGTATATATTTCATGTATCATTTACAGGCATTTTTTGTGACTTACCATGAGGTTCTTAAAAGACGTAAATAAGAACAGACTTAAAACTGAATACATGATGCCCCTTCTGTAATGTTTTAACAGTATTTTTGTTCAAATCACTTGCTGTATACCCGTGTTTCCTAGTAGAAATATTAATGTACTCATTATTTTACCCAAATTTTATACATTAATGTCCTTAATGCAATGTCAGTTAATGTATTTAATGTATCTTCTATGCACATCTGACATATTGATTTATTTTTTCAATATAAATCATATCCATAGGTGCCATACACTATTCAGATTCTTTTTATTTAAAATTTACATAGTTATAATAAATATTCTACTCAATCAAAGAAACATATTTGTCATGCTATAAACCCACACATAAGGGAATGGACATTGGTGCTTTGGGGCCAAATTTGGAAGTGTTTGGATCAAAAATATATAACATTTCATAGAGACCGCTTTGTGGAATAAACTATTAGTTTTCTGAGCCATTTCTGCTCACAATTTAAGAAAAAACAGAATACATATCATCAGGCCTTAACTTCCCCTCTATGTTTTGCTACTAAAGATATCTGGGCCTAAAGGTAAGGACACCCCTTCTAACCTGGAATCCACATTTGACCTTTCAGGAAAATACGAGATTATGCACAAAATAAGATTGCTTTCAACAGTGATATCCCTTCGTGCCTCCCTCTCCTGCTCACCTCTTATCCAAAAAAGTGCTTTCTTTTGTGCACCTCAGAGATAACTGCTACATCAGCAAGGAGAGTGTGGCCTCCGACTCCACCCAGGCTCTGCCAAATCGCTGCCTAGTGGGGCAAGTCACTCATTACTCCTGAAGCCTCATTCCCTCCTCTGTAGGACTGAGAACATTGAAATTGCTTCTCTCTAATCTCCTCTTTCTTAGTATTCAGTAGCAGATGCAAAACAGAGACTTTTTAAAAGGAAGAGATTGAGCTTTGTATTTTTCTTTGTTCCATATTTTCAACACAGCTTTAATAAACTAAAACCGAAATTATCCTCAGTTTTAGTTTTCTTTCTTTTTTGTCTTTTTGGGGCCGCACCCACGGCATATGGAGGTTCCCAGGCTAGGGGTCAAATCAGAGCTGCAGCCACCGGCCTACACCAGAGACGCAGCAATGCAGGATCCAAGCTGCATCTGTGACCTACACCACATCTCACAGCAACGCCAGATCCTTAACCCACTGACCGAGGCCAGGGATTGAACCCACAACCTCATGGTTCCTAGTCAGATTCATTAACCACTGAGCCATGACGAGAAATCCCTAGTTTTCATTTTTAATTCACTATGAAAAATAGGACTCATTTTGGAGATCTACAAGAAAAGTGAAAGTTCTTTTTTTTTTCTCCAAAGAAAAAACTTACCAATGTGTTGCTACAGTTGGGTTCAGTCTGATGGTCTCCTTGGCAGATCTGGAACCCATCAGGGATTGTGTTATTCATGAGAAGTCTCACCCAATTATTCCTTCCCACTGAAAACACGGTCAGCATATACCAAAGGCCATTCTAGAACAAGAAAAAATTATGTTAGCCATTATTAGTATTAAAAAAAAAAAACTTCCCCCATGAAAACACATTGCAAGTTATATAAGCAAATGCCTAGAAAGATGTTCTTATGTTTAAAAATGTGTTTCACTGCTCTCCTTCCCTCCTGTAATAACCAAATAATGGGAACAATTTGTTTTCAATAGTGAAAATTGTTGGAGTAATTCGTGAGAGTGGGGGTGGAAAAAAAATGAAAGATGATCTCAAAGGCTACATCCAACTAGAAAATTTTGTTTAAAAAAAAGAGTAGTACATTGTTAGTAATTTTGCCTGTAACATAAAACTGTCCCCTTTTCCCCAGAACAAAGATCTCTTTGTCCTCACCTATGGAGCTCTGGTTGCCCAACTCTGCAAGGATTATGAAAAAGATGAAGATGTGAATAAATATTTAGATACAATGTGAGTAGAACTCTTTCATTCTTGTGCAGGTGTTGTTTCTTAAAGACCTCTGCCTTTTCCTCTCCTCTTTTGACTTCTCTTGCTCCGTTTCACCAGCACTTCTATTTCAATGAATCGCATCTCAGCACTGAAAATGATTTCTAAAAGCTGCCATTAGGGCTGCCTGAAAGTATAAAGTAATAGGAAGGGACTTTTATTCCAGGAATAGCAATCATGCAACATATTCTTTTTTGTTAGAAGCCATTTCTTTGCTAGTTGCCTCTAAGCTAAGGATGTGGTAAAACTGAAACTGTCCTTTAAGCAATATGGTGGATCATCAAATTTGATTCTTTTCAGAAGTCTTCTGTTCTGATGTAATTCCTTCCAGAGTAAATACATGCTTACCAAGGCATAGACCATCTATGGAAGAATCTGCAAAAAAACCCCACCACTAATTAGTTTTAGCATTTTACTAATTATGTATATGTAGTAGCCTGAGAGAACTGGGAGACCGGGGATTATGGGTAGAAGAAAGATTTACTGTATTCTATGTAGTGTTTTCATTATTTGAACACTTTTTACTATGCGTCACTCAAAAATATATTGAATAGGGAAAACCATTCCATCCTTTCTTTTTTTGGCCACACCTGCAGCATATGAAGTTTGGGGGCAGAGGTGTTGTCAAATCCAGGGAATTCCATATTCCATCCTTTTAAAATAAAAGTCTATTCTCCTTTATTAATGGACATTTCTGCAACTTCAACCTTTACTTTACAGAATAATTATATGATCATCAGATTACTGCCTAAAATAAAATCTATCAACATATCCTGAACCTCTTAATTATGGATCCTGGAAAATTTGAACTGGTTAGAAGATTTAGTTAGACAGGTTAAAGAGGAAATTAAACTTAGTTGAGTATTTTATTTTAGAGCGCTTTAAAAGCGTTCATTGTATTTTCAGTTGAAATACAGAAAAAAAAGACAATTATTAAGGAAATCTCGAAAGACTTTTTTTGAGCCCTGTTTCCTCCCTTTCTATATGCTTCTCCTTTATCTCCTGGAAAGTTCTTTTTCTGTGTCCTATGTTTATTCTGGTCTCCATACTTTTTTTTTTTCAACCTTTTCTTAATTGGTCAGAGGCTCTTCCTCACCTAAGTTTTTTGTTTTTCGGATTTGGGGGTTTGTTTTTTGTTTTTTGTTTTTTTGTCTTTTTAGAGTCTCACCAGGGGCATAGGGAAGTTCCCAGGCTAGGGGTCAAATCAGAGCTGCAGCTGCCAGCCTACACCACAGCCACAGCAATGCAGGGATCTGAGCTGAGTCTGTGACCTACACCACAGCTCAGGCAATGCCAGGTCCTTAACCTACCGAGTGAGGCCAGGGGTCGAACTTACATCTTCATAGATACTAGTTGAGTTTATTACTGCTGGGCCATGACAGGAACTCCAACAGGAGCTTCTTAAGCTATTTTATATATAGGTCACTCTTAAATATATGATAACACATTTTCAGAAGTTACATCATTTTATTTAGCCTGTTAAATTTACATTGTTTTGTGGACAGGCAGCATAAAATGAAGAGGGTCATTTATCTGAATTAAAAAAATACCTTTGGTTAGCAACTTAGTGTGCATTTTAACAAATATGAATGGCCTATTAAAGAATGTATTTTGAGAGGCTATAGAAAAGCCTTGCTATAGAAAAACAATAATTCATATTTGGATTTCTTTAATAGCTTCTGCTGAGAGCATCTTACATTTTTAATTGATATATAAAATACCTACTTTGCAGAAACATACACCTGACCAAAGCAAGACATATGTATATACCTTGCACTGACCACAGCATTCTGGCTTCCCATCCCCATTCCCAGTGGCCAAGCCTGCAGACTTGCATAATACTTAGGAAACACTAGAAACATTTTTTTAAATCTGGGTACACTTCTTTCTGTAAAATATATGTTCTGTTCTTTAAAAGTCTTTTCAGGAGCTCCCATCATGGCGCAGTGGAAACAAATCCGACTAGGAACCATGAGGCTGCAGATTCAATCCCTGGCCTTGCTCAGTGGGTTAAGTATCTGTCATTGCCATGAGCTGTGGTGTAGGTCGCAGACTCGGCTTGGGTCTGATGTTGCTGTCGCTGTGATGTAGGCTGGCAGCTGCAGCTCCAATCCGACTCCAGGCCTGGGAACCTCCATATGCTGCGGGTGTGGCCCTAAAAAGCAAAAAAAAAAAAAAAAAAGAAAGAAAGAAAGAAAAAGTCTTTTCAATGTGAACTTCCTGGCTAGAATCGCAAAGTGTTTTTCATGAAAGGTAAGTAAGCTCAGTTGGAATTTTCTATCCACTCAGAAATATAAACAAATAATCTCATAAATTGAGTAAATTAATAAGCACTCTGACACCCCCACATCCTCCCCTAGTCACCCAGTACCTCCCCCCCCACCCCTTTTTAGACCCTATGGAGCAAATACTTCCTCTATAGGCTGTGGTGTTTTTGTTTTGCTCGGCCCTTCTGTTGCTCCATTCATATTGTTTCCTTAGTCCATGTACATGTGGCTATGAAATTAAAGGACCAATTTCATGCCAGTGGTTGGGCAAAAGCAGTCTTTTTGTGTCTCCACCAATAAGGTCATATTTTCTTCACTAGATTGAAAGATTTTAGATTTATCTTATGAAAACGTCTACTCTATGGTATCACATCTCATTAAAATGCTTTCAGAATTGTACCTCAGGTACTATGCAAACCATTTGCTATGAGGTGAAGCTAACACAAAATACAAATACTTCCTCCCAAGTCCCATTGATATTTTTTGTTCCCCCAATAAAAAGTGAATTTTCTGAACTTTGCTTTTTTTTTTCTCTTCATCAAACTTAAGTGTTCCAGCTGCTGAAACAGCATGACAACAAAAATTGATTTCCCCATTCCCTTCTTCACTTTCTTCTAGAGCCCAGACATACCTGCTCTCCTGCCATAACTATGCTCAGAGAAGAATGAACATCCAGGTACCACACCTGTAGCAGACTACAAGTTAACTAGACCCTCATTCTGTTTCTGATAACAGCTGATGATGAGAAAGTTAGCTGTCAATGAGAAACATTAAGTTGCAGGCACCAACCTCCTTTAAGTTTAATTAAACTTAAACTTAACACTTTCAAGTTGGGGCCAGCCTTGAGTCCTCAGGCTTTTTTGCTTGTAGGAGATTAGTTAATATTTCTTGAATGTATTGTTCCCTGATGCTGTGCTCTGTGGGACATAGAATAAAAAGCCCTTTGCCAAATCACATTTGACTTGTCAAGTTTGGTTGACTTTGTTATCTACTCTTACAAGTGCTAAACAGATGACTCCCTTCCTGAACACGGATAGGCTTCGCTAATTACTCAAATATTATTTTCAGAGCCCACTCTTTCCTTCCAACACAGGGGGTATGGCATTGGAACACGGCTGATAGAAGACTTTTTGGCTCGATCGCGTGTGAGAAGATGCCATAGCTATTCAGAAATTGCTGACATAATTGCCCAGGTAACTGCATTTTTAGCTCTGGCACTATGTTTTGGAAATCTTTAATTCGTCCTGAGTTGGCTGGTTTTCTGCTCTGACTGAACAGGTTTCATCTGTATTAGTTTTTAGGTGCTAAGAGAGAGAATGCTGATCGAAAAGCATTTTATTTCAGCACAGAGATAAAAGCTATTGTGAACCAAGATAAACACTTCCAGGCTTTTAAACATCTATTGATTTTTCTGACCACATGGGGTATGGAGTGTATGTCCAACACTGGGGAGAAAAAATGTTTGTGAAGGTAAACAGAAGGGGAGTGTAATAAGGCAAGATTATAACATGGATGCCTCAAACCAATGTCATAGTATAATCATTTTCATGGAGGGAGGTAATCTTTGGCTCTCTCAGAGAACATTGTTATAGCCATCTCATTTGTGGAACAATGTTTTCCCCAGAGAAGAATTAAGCTTCCTGTGTTCCAAGAACTTCCATAGTTTTTATATATGAGAAACAACGTGGAATCATCCAGCACTAATTCAGATTCCTTAGACATAAGATGCATTGGGAAATGCATCCTTAGCCAGAATTCTTTTAATCTGAAGGCATGTAGTTATTAACCTAGTTCATTTGTGGGAAACCTCGAAAGCAGGCATGGATGTGAGATGTTTATGACATCCTCCAGGCTCTCACACTGACCAGTTAAGTCAATCTCATTCTTCTTTTCACTCCTGATCCTTATTATTATACATTGACATACTGACTCTTCACATACTGAGTGGCAGTAATAGTTCTACATAGTGATTTGTGACTCTAAATGCAATTTATCATATTTTTGCTCTTTCACCCTTACAGTATATCCGTGAAGTAGACAGAGTGGGAGTTACTGTCCCCATTTTTCAGATAAGGAAACTGAGTCCTGAAAAGAATATAATAAACATTGACTATAGTAAATGTGAAAAAAATTATATAATCAAAAACACAATCCAAATGAAAATTTATCTCACTCTTTATTATTACTTTTGTTATTTTATGGCTAGTAAATCATATTTTATGGCGAGTTGACATAAAAATTCAGATCTTCCAGCCCTAGTGTAGTGAATTTACTACCACTAAACAGGTTTAAAAAATTTCTCTTTCCCTATTTTCAGAATATAACTAAAATCCTGAAGCAGTAGATTGGAAAATAAAATAATTTTTCACTAAGCCATTTCTGTGGACAATACTACAAGAATACTAGCTGTGGGAGTTCCTGCTGTGGCACAGCAGAAATGAATCCAACTACTATCCATGAGGATGCGGGTTCGATCCTTGGCCTCAATCAGTGGGTCGGGGATCTGGCATTTTGGTGAGCTGTGGTGTAGCTAACATATGTGGCTCGAATACTGCATTGCTGTGCCTGTGGCATAAGCCAGCAGCTGCAGCTCCAATTCAACCTCTAGCCTGGGAATCTACATATGCCACAGGTGCAGCCCTAAAAAGCAAAAAAACAAAAACAGAAACAAAGAAAACGAAAGCAAAACAAAAAACCTAGTAGCTGTTAGTGGAAAGCAAATATTTGAAATACATAATGTAGATGTTTGTGATCCATTGCTATAAAACGTGCCATTTGAATTTGGTGGGGATTGCATTGCATGATTGTATTAATTTGGTAGACATTTTAACCATAGGAAGTCTTCCAGTCCATGAATATGAGAAGAGTGAGCTTTGTGCCTTATTTAATTTTTTTCGTCAGTATTTTATAATTTACAGTACAGAAGTCTTTTGCCTCATTAGGTTTATTCCTAGGAATTTCATCTTTTTTTTTTTTTGGTGCTATTGTAAAGGGAATTTTTCTTTTATTTATTTGTTTATTTATGTATTTATTTATTTATTTGGTTGGTTTTGCCATGCCTGTGGCATGCACAAGTTCCTGGGTCAGGGGATTAATCCTGCACCACAGCAGCAACCCAAACTACAGCAGTGACAATGCCAGATTTTTAACCTGCTGCCCCACTGGAGAACTCTTCTTTTTTACTTTTGAGGGGTGATAGTTCATTGTTAGTGAATAGAAACAATACTGATTTTTGTATGCCGATTTTGTATTCTGCAAATTTACTGAAATTATTTATTAGCTCTAATGGTTATTTTGTGTAGTTTTTAGTGGTTTTCATATAAAAGATCATATCATCTCCAAAAAGAGATAATTTTATTTCTTCCTTTCCAATTTGGATGTGTTTCTTTCTTTTCCTCGCCTAAATGCTCTTACTGGGATTTCCTGTACATTGTTGAATAGGAGTAGTAAGAGCAGGCGTCATGTTACTGATCTTAGAGGAAAAGTTTTCAGTTTTTCACCACTGAGTATGGCAATGGGGAAAGAATAATTTCGTCAACAAATGGTGCTAGGAAAATATGCAAAAGAATGACCTTGACCCCTTATCTCACACAATACACAAAAACCAACTCAAAGTGGATTAAAAAACATAAGACCCGAAACTGTAAATCTCCTGGAATGAACTAGAGGAAAAAGTTTCGTGACATTGGTCTTGATAATGAATTCATGGATATGACATCATCAGCACAGGCAACAAAAACAAAATCAGCAAGTGAGATTCCGGCAAACTAAAAAGGTTCTGCACAATGAACAATCAATAGAATGAAAAAGGCAACCTGCAGAATAGTAGAAAATACGTGCAAATCATTTATCTGAGAGGGGACTGATTTCCAAAATGCATAAGGAATTCCTATAACGCTAGTTAAACTAATAATCTAATTAAGAAGGAGACTAAGGATATTTCTCCAAAGAAAAACCTACAAATGGCCAACTGGGATATGAAAAAATGCTCACAGTCACTAATCATCAGGGAAATACAAATCAAAACCACAGTAAGATATCAGCTCAGGAGTTCCCATTGTGGCTCAGCAGGTTAAGAACCTGACTAGTATCCATGAAGATACAGGTTTGATCACTGGCCTCGAAGAGTGAGTTAAAGGAGCTGGCATTGTGGGGAGCTGTGGTGTAGGTTGCAGATGCGATGAATCTGTGTTGCTGTGGCTGTGGCATAGGCTGGCAGCTGAAGCTCCAATTTGACCCCTAGCCCATACGCCACAAGTGCAGCCATTAAAATGAAAAAGATATCAGCTCACGCTTGTCAAAATGACCCCCCCCCCTTTTTTTACCTGTTGCTAAGGATGTGGAGAAATTGGAACCCTTGCATACTGTTGATGGGAATACAAAATGTTGCTTCAGTAAGGAAGTTTCTCAAAACATTAAGAATATAATTACCATATGACCTACTAATTCCCCTTCTGGATATTTATTCAAAAGAACTGAAATTAGGATCTTGAAAAGATATTAGCACTCCTGTATTCAACTGCAACACTATTCAAGATGTGGAAACAACCTAAAAATTGATCAACAGAGGAATGGATCAAGAAATTGTAGTCAATACATAAATAGCATATTATCTAGTCTTTTAAAAAGAAAGAAATTCCCGGAGTTCCCTTCATGGCTCAGTAGTTACCAAACCTGACTAGTATGCATGAGGACACAGGTTTGACTCCTGGCCTTGCTCAGTGGGTTATGGATCCAGCATTGCCATGAGCTGTGGTGTAGGTTGCAGACGTGGCTTGGATCTGGCCTTGCTGTGGCTGTGGTGTAGGCCGACAGCTATGACCCCTAGCATGGGAACCTCCATATGCCACAGGTGTGGCCCTAAAAGGTAAAAAAAAAATAAATAAATTCTGTGATACGCAAGAATATGGTTGAAGCCAGTTACAGAATGATGAATACAGCATAATTTCCCTTATATGAGGTACCTAAAGTAGTTCAATTTATAGATTCAAAGAGTAGAATGATGGTTGCCACTGGTTGGGGGAGGGGAGCATCCATGCTTTGATCTCCAGAGTTACTAATCAACAGGTATAAAATTTCAGTTAAGCAAGATGAATGAGTTCTAGAAGTCTGTGTTGTACAACATTGTACAAGCTAACTATAATGTATTGTACACTTAAAAATTTGTTAAAAGGGTAGGTTTCATACTAAGTGTTCCTACCACAATTTAAAAAAAAAAAAAAGCTTTAGAGTTCCCATTATGGTTCAGCGGAAATGAACCCAACTAGTATCCATGAGGATTCAGGTTCAATCCCTCGTCTCGCTCAGTGGGTCATGAATATGGCATTGCTGTCAGCTGTGGTGTGGGTTGCAGATGCAGCTCAGATCCCACGTTGCTGTGGCTGTGGCTTAGGCCGGCAACTGTAGGGATCTGATTTGATCCCTAGCCTGGGAATTTCATATTTAAAAAAAAAAAATAAGCTTAAAAGAAACAGATCTGTTTAATATAAAACTAAGAACATATACAACACCCATTTTCCAAATATCTTCTCTCTAAATTTTTCATGTCTTTTTGACCTTTCTGATGTCGTATAAATTCTTCTCTCTTGTCCTGTCCTCAGTGAACTGGAAAAAGATCCACTTCCACGCCTATACAAGATTCCCGCTTATTCATGAAGAGAATATCCTGTCACCCTCACCCTTCTCCTGTGCAGGGCGCTGTCCCCTGGCTTTTGCACTTGCCTTCAAAGGCCTAATTTCCTCTCTCTTAATCATTTTCACTTCTCCAGGAACATGGAGAATATCATTTACGTATGGGAATGGCAGCATCCAATTCAAGAGCATTTTAAACACAGAGAAAGGGTGAGACTTAGTTATACACTCCCTCATTGATGCTTTGCTTATAATTATTAGCTTCCATTAAAAGGTCTGGCCTTCAATAGCATTATCTCATTAATCCCTGTAAACTCTCGGAGGAGGAGGCAGGTATAAAAAGTTCCAGAGCTGGTGTTAGAGCAAAGTGGGGCAAGGTCAGAGGAAGTCTGCATAGTCCCATGCTGCCCATGGAGCGTAGCAGATAAGGAACAGAACCTAATGGTGTGGCTTTTGCTTGGCTGCTCTCTCAGACCATGCACTTTGACACAACATCATTGTCACCCTTCCCGAGTACCTACTGTATACCTACATACGGTTTCCATAGCGGTCATGATTGCTCTTCTGGTTCCAGAGAAGGAAAGAGAGAAAGAGGATGCATTTGAAGGGAATTGTTGAGATGAAGAAATCTATGCCTGTATTAGTGAAGTGGTTCTTTTACGAGCTGACTGGTGAAAGACTGCTGGTAGGAACAGGTCTGTTGACTTCAGGTCTTACTCTAAACTCCTCTGCCTATGGGAGGAGACAAGTATGTGACTTCGAATATTAATGACATGCCCCTCTCTCATTTGCCTTTTCCACAGGGCAAACGGTCACTCTGTCACTAGGCTTCTGGCAAGTTCCTTTGACCTGCTTTAACCTTAAGTTACACCATCTAGTGGTCAGAAAAGAAATCTCATGACAAAGGCTATGGATCCAAAAAGTCTTTAGTCAGTCTTACTTTTATATAAAAAAGAGATAGGATAATTCTGAAGTTAACTTCCTGCAATGTTAAACTGTATGCGTTTTAAAATGTTATTTTATATGCAAGTTTACTTTTTGTGGTTATTGCCTCGGAAGTACAACTATAAATTTTATTTTATCTTTTTTGTTTTGCTTCATTTTGTCTTTTAAGGCCGCAAGTGCGGCATATGGAAGTTCCCAGGCCAGGGGTCAAATTGGAGCTGCAGCTGCTGGCCTACACAAGAGTCATAGCAACAGCAGATCCGAGTGACATCTGTGACCTACCTCAGCTCCCGGCAACACTGGATCCTGAACCTACTGAGTGGGGCCAGGGATCAAACTCTCATCCTCATGGATACTAGTCAGGTTTGTTTCCACTGAGCCACAGTGGGAACTCCCCAACTATAAGTTTTTTTTTTTTTTGGTCTTTTTGCTATTTCTTGGGCCGCTCCCACGGCATATGGAGGTTCCCAGGCTAGGGGTCGAATCGGAGCTGTAGCCGCCGTCCTACGCCAGAGCCACAGCAATGCGGGATCCGAGCTGCATCTGCAACCTACACCACAGCTCACGGCAATGCCGGATCGTTAACCCACTGAGCAAGGGCAGGGATCGAACCCGCAACCTCATGGTTCCTAGTCAGATTCGCTAACCACTGCGCCACAACGGGAACTCCCCCAACTATAAGTTTTAAATAAGACAAAATTTATAAAAATTGTCAGCAGCATTATAGCATATGATATGCAGCAACAGGTGAGATTTAAAAACATGAGTAATACAGTCCTTTTCAGAAAAGTGCAAAGTAATTACCACCTATTATCTATTTTTCCACTACAAGAGGCTTAGGAAGTAAAAAAAGGCATCTATCATTAGCCCCATTTTACTGATGATGTAACTGAGACTTAGGTGGCATCACCAAAACACATAGTAAGAAAAGCCAGCTTAGAAGTGATTTCTCCTGACCTTATTCCAGTGCTTTTTCCAAAAATTAATTGCTTCTTTAAAATATACCTTTGAATAGGCAGTTCCTCTTGTGGCACAGTGGAAATGAATCCGACTAGGAACCATAAGGTTGCGGGTTTGATCCCTGGCCTTGCTCAGTGGGTTAAGGATCTGGTGTTGCCATGAGCTGTGGTGTAGGTCCCAGACAAGGCTCGAATCTGGCATTGCTGTGGCTATGGCATAGGCTGGTGGCTACAGCTCTGATTCGACCCCTAGCCTGGGAACCTCCATATGCTGCAGGTGCGGCCCTCAAAAAAAGACAAAAAGACAAAATAAAATATACCTTCAACTAGAACTCTCTCTCTCTCTCTCTCTCTCTATATATATATATATACACACAACTGAATCACTCTGTTGTGCTCTAGAAACTAACACAACATTAAATCAACTATACTTCAATAAAAAATAAAATATACCTTTGAAGGTTTTTTTCCTATTATGACCATCATTCTGAGAAAAATGAAAATGCGGAATTTGTGATAGAGTTATCATAACTGATTTTTGTTGTAGTAATGAAATATTAGTTTAACCTAACAGGCATAATTCCTTATGTTTATTATAAGAGCAAGTAGAAAATAAAATTGTACTTCTCTCTGGTTTAAGGTCTAAAAAAACAGCTCCTTAGTTACACAAAAATATATTTCATGGTTTCCAAATGAATTAATGATAAAAGTTTTATTATTAGGAGAAGCTAATTGGAGATGAACTTGATCATTTACATTAAGACAATCATAAAGGAGAGGCTTGACAAGAAATATTGTAATGTTGCTTTTAAAAGTAATTTAGAGGAGTTCCCGTCGTGGCGCAGTGGTTAACGAATCCGACTAGGAACCATGGGGTTGCGGGTTCGATCCCTGCCCTTTCTCAGTGGGTTAACGATCTGGCGTTGCCGTGAGCTGTGGTGTAGTTTGCAGACGCGGCTCGGATCCTGCGTTGCTGTGGCTCTGGTCTAGGCTGGCGGCTACAGCTCCGATTCAACCCCTAGCCTGGGAACCTCCATATGCCGCAGGAGCGGTCCAAAGAAATAGCAAAAAGACAAAAAAAAAAGTAATTTAGAAGTTCCCACTGTGGCTCAGTGGAAATGAACCTAACTGGTATCCATGAAGATGTGGGTGGGAGTTCCCATCATGGTGCATCAGAAACGAATCTGACTAGGAACCATGAGGTTTCGGGTTCGATCCCAGGCCTGGCTCAGTGGGTTAAGGATCCAGCAATCCCATGAACTGTGGTGTAGGTTGCAGATGAGGCTCGGATCTGGCATTGCTGTGGCTGTGTTGTGGGCCGGCAGCTGTACCTCCAATTAGACCCCATGCCTGGGAACCTCCAAATGCCGCAGGTGTGGCCATAAAAAGAAAAAAAAAAAAAAAGGCTGAGGATGAGGGTTCCATCCCTGGCCTTGCTCAGTAGGTTAAGGATCCATGTTGCAATGAGCTGTGGTGTAGGTCGCAGATGGGCCTCGAATCCAGCGTTGCTGTG
Source organism: Phacochoerus africanus (assembly GCF_016906955.1). Classification (NCBI taxonomy): domain Eukaryota; kingdom Metazoa; phylum Chordata; class Mammalia; order Artiodactyla; family Suidae; genus Phacochoerus; species Phacochoerus africanus. Next base: position 82,072,001 of record NC_062545.1, on the reverse strand, counting down.
GCTGTGGCTGTGGCAATGGCATAGGCCGGGGGCTGCAGCTCCGATTCAACCCCTAGCCTGGGAACTTCCATATGCTGCACATAAGGAGCTTGGATTCTCTTTGGGTTCAGAGCAGTGGTCTAACCAGTCCAATGTAGTGGAGATTAAAATGTAAGAGTCCACATCCTGTTCAGCCACATTCCCACGATGTGACCTTAAGCAAGTCATTTATCTTATCTGAATGCTGGTTTCCATATCTGTTAGAGGAGCCATCTTCCAGGTACTGCTTCCCTAGCTAACCTCTGGACATGAAACCATAATCATAAGTAGGTGAGTGTGTTGATTGTAGCTTCCAAAGACTCCTTCAGAGCATCCATGCCTTCTAGTTACTGATAATGGTTGCAAATACTTGACCTGACACAAACTTGGTTCATCAAAGCTGGGAAAGTTTTTTACTGTCAGGTCAATGTCATTATGATGGTTGCTCTGAGGGACACAGTAGGAAATCATAATTTTTCAGTACAAACATTACATTGGTGCTGTCCCAGTAAGATGAATTTTTTAAATAGAGAAAAATATAATATAACATATATTACAAATAGAAAAAGACTTATAAAACTTGAAATTCTCATCCTTATGTTAAAAAACTGAAACTCAATATATTGTGCTTATCGGAAATTCTGGAAAGCAAAGATGAGATTTTTTTCCTTTGAATAATATAAACTGAAAACTTGGAAAGGTAAGAGAACTCATGACCAACCTTACTAAGAATATGTTTATTATGAAAATAGAGCAACGAAAGTCTGCATTTTGATTTAATGTTTTAATCAGTCTGTGACACTCAATTTTACTGTGCCTGTTAATCTTCCAAGAATTTGATGCTGGTCAGCTTCTTTTGTATATAGTTGGATTCTCCATCCAACTAGGGCAAAAATGTTTTACAAAGAATGAAAAGAATGTGAAGTTCTCTCGAGTTACGGTAATACATGTAAAATGTGACTTGATACTTTCTTATATTATTCAGTGAAGTTACAGTTCATTTCTGGGGAGTTACATTTCCCCATCCCTTCTGTAAGTTTTTCAAAGAGAGGGATAATTTCTGGCATTATTGGGGTTTGGCCCAACACATTATAGATATTTATTAAATATTGTTGAAGTGAAAATTTTTTTTTGGGGGGGGGCTCTTTTTAGGGCCACATTTGCAGCATATGGATGTTCCCAGGCTAGGTGTCAAATTGGTGCTACAGCCGCCAGCCTACACCACCGCCGTAGCAAAGCAGGATCCAAGGTGCATCTGCGACCTACACCACAGCTAACTGTGACTCGGGATCCTTAACCCACTGAGTGAGGCAAGGGATAGAACCCACATCCTCATGGTTGCTAATCGGGTTCGTTAACCACAAAGCCACAATGGGAACTCCTGTCGAAGTGAATTTTGAAAATAATCTGAAGATTTTTCACCTAAATCCTGTTGCTCCTCCTCTTCTGTCCAGAAGGGGGCAGTGGTTCACATTCATCTCGAAATTAAAGCTTTTTATCCCTTCCCCTCTGACCCTAATCTGCTACATGCAAAGGCCCTCTTATTTCAAGCAATATTTACTACAGTGAAATTCCTCCAATGCTCCAAAGGTGTATGGCTACTCCCAATAACAAATCAGCAATAACAAGATTTGAATTACAATAGGATCCTGGACAGGAAAATAACCGTCATTAAATAATACACAGTGAACTCATCTTGATAATTTTATTGAAACCTTTTTTTTCTCCATGATATATATGAGAATGGAAAGTTCCAGGAGAAGAGGAAGATTAATTCTTGCTACACTGATGTCAATTGTGATTACAAACTGCAAGCATTTAAATAGGTAATCAAATCATTAGATATTACATTTCACTTGACTTAATGGGCACATAGCTCTTCCAGTTTATTATGAGGGCAAATAGAAAATACAATTATTGTACCTTTCTCTGTTTTAAGATCTACAAAAACTTCTTAGTTACACAAAAATATGCCTCATTATTTCCAGATGCACTTACAGTAGGTTTTATTGTGAGGAGAAGCTAGAGACAAAATTGATCATTTAAATAAGTCATTCCCATTTATCATGGAAAATATTTGAAATGTATCCAAAACTCATCATGGAGCCAAACTGCATGAGGTAGACTCCTTTATGTTGCCAATATGTGGGTTATGTCAGGTCACAGGGGTTTATTGTAAGATTATTCTGGGACACAATAGCTAAGCCTCGTGAAAGAGCAGAAATTCAGTCTATCTTGTCATCTTAATAGCAGGCATTTGTGGTTTCTTACTTCAACCTCCTGCCACTTTAGTGACTCAGCTACTCTGATTACGATGCTCTTGCAGCTATCTGCACACCTGGCTCTATTCTTCCTTATCTTCTCTCCACCTCAGGGATCTGCCACCTCACAGATTTTGTTACCTCATGGCTTCTGTTTAATGTCTTTTCTCCAGGCATTTTTGTCTGCTGCCCAGTCACCCAGATTGTGACTCTCTCTGTGTGCTCAGGTTTAAAGTCCCCCAAAGAGAGCCTCTGGCCTCAGCAGGCAGTCACTAGCCCTCTATCAGGTAGAGTTTTCATGCTAAGCCACTTCCAGGCCCATAGCCAAACTGGACTGACCATCCTTGTCCATTATCTGAGGCCAAAGCAACAGGGTAACGTATCTTAGGGAATTCCTCAGGAAGGGCATCTGGGTATGAAAAACACCCTGAGATTTCCCCCAAATGAGGGAAAGTAATTGGCAAAGATCTTGTTCTTCCTGTCTAAGAAATTAGTAGCAGTAATTTATGAGTCTTATTTACCCATGAACACTCTGCGCAGTTCCTTCACCCCACTGATGCTGGTGTTTGTTTTTCTCTGTTTCAGAGGCTAGAATTCCTGTAGAGAATAGTGTAGTGTGCTCCATTTAGCATGCTAAATATAAGGAACTGAAGTAGAGAATTGTCATTGTTCTGTATTTCACAGATAATAAGTAAGCAAATCTTTCCCCCCCAAAAAATGTTTCCCCTAGGAAGCAGTCCAAGTGAAACCACATTGTTAGTTTAACGTATTTTAGACCATTAGCAAGAGAGGGGCAGACATTTCTCAAAAGAGTAAACTCAGAAGGATGCTTTGGTGGAAGAGAGAGAACCACATTTTCCAAAGAAAAATTCAACACTAGATGGTGTTAGGTTTTTCTTTTGAATTTCTTACAAAGGAACCAATCATAAAAGTTCTGGTCCTCTAATCCTATGGGGCTTTTGCTTTTGTTTTTCTCAATCTCTTGCAGTCTTTTCTCTTGGCATTCTGTGGTTTTTTCCAGAGAATGTTACCAGAGATGACCTGACTTTTTTTAGGTGAATAGGAGAACTGCCAGGTGAAACTAATTTGAACCAGGCCATTCAAGTCAGAGACATCAGTATATTTTAGAGTATTTCTCTCTTAAAAACAGTTTTGTTCCTTATGCTTCTGTATCTTACTTTCCTCTTTTCTTTTTTTCTGATTACATTTGGCTTCCTTCATTTTCTAAACAAGGTACTTTTTTAAAGAAATACTTTGCCCCAAAGTCACCGTATTTCACAATTCTGCGTGTAAGCCTAAATGGAGTGTGCCCAAGTACGGTACATGACACTCAGATTGCGTCGATATAAGCCTGTGCTCAAAATGGGGAGGCTTTTGTCTTCCCTTTGAGCGTTTTTCTTTTACTAGGATGAACATTTAAATCTCAGCTTTAAAGTTGCCTCACTTCTCACACACCACCAAACCCGCCCCCCCCCCCATCCCTCCAGGCTCACAGACGCACACCCCTTTCTTTTACACACTCCTTACTTAAAGGGATAGACGAAGAGATGCAGCCTGAATGGCATAAAATAGAGGGAGCATTTTTATTGCAGGCAACGCCTGCCCTTTATTAAATTTCTCACTGAGGGGGAAGGCTGGTTAGCACTGCGATGATCCCCTCAGAAGGTGACTGCTTGCTGCTTTCACCGCTCCAGGACTGGGAGCACAGCACTGCGCCGCCTAGTGGTGGGCATCACCTGATGCTAATATGCCCTGGCTCCGCCTTCCTCCTTCAGCGCTCCCTCGACACCTACCAATGGAGGCCACCCTCTCCACTCAGCTCCAATCTGCCCACCTCAGACAACTCAGTGACAACCTGCCAGGGATCTTGACGCTGCAGGGTGGGAAAGGAGGGGATCCAGGATGAGTACCACGAATGTCCCCTCCATCAGACAGCTAACTGATGCTGGTGCTTACAACAGAGGCGGGTAGTTACAAAGACACCCCCCCATTCTAAAATATTTAGGTATCTTGCCACTGTTTTATACTAGAATAAGTTGTAAAGAGATGTTTGAGGATTTAGCTATTCTGGTAGAGGCCTCCCACCCTCAAGCAGAGGACTTAAATGGGAAATGGAGGTCCTGGAATGGGGAAGCCAGGCATTCCTTCCCTGTGACTTCCGCAAGGAACTGAAGGGGTGAGGAGAAGCCAAACCCCGAGCTTCGACTTTTTATCAGAAGAGTCTGGGCAGACCTGGAGGGTCGTTTTCACAACAGATGGTGTGGCAGCTGGAGACCAGGTCCGAGGGCTTCTGAATGCAGAGCAGGCAGGGGCTGGGCCAGGGCTAAAGCGCCGCGAGCCTCAGCCTCGGAAGCTAATCAGATTACAGCTGAATAGGCTTAGATAGAACTTTTTTTTTTTTGTCTTTTTGTCTTTTTAGGGCCGCCCCGCGCACATGGAAGTTGCCAGGGGTCAAATCAGAGCTACAGTTGCCAGCCTACACCACAGCCACAGCAACCTAGGATCCGAACCGCATTTGCAAACTACAACGCAGCTCAGGGCAAGGCTGGATCCTTAAACCACTGAGCGAGGCCGGAAATCAAACCCGCATCCTCATAAATACTAATCATGTTCATTACTGCTGAGACAGGTTGGGAACTCCCAAGAACATTTAACTTTGCTGTTAATTACTACTTTTCAAATGCTAACTCACAATTTAGTGGTAAGGGGCCAACTGAATTTCTTTACTTATTCCACGTTTCCCAACAACCGATGTTAAAATCAGTGAGAGCCCTAGATAAACACGGATGGAATTCCACAGACGTCACAGCACACATCACACAGCATTCCAGAGAAGGCTGGCCTCACAGTTAGCTGAATGTCAGGCCATTTTCCTCTTTAGTAACATTTTTGAGCAGGGAAGATGGGAGTGGAAAAAATTAAAAAGAAAGAAAATCCCTTTGTAGTCATGAAAGTCTCAGTATTTTTTAAATAAGGATCAACAGGAAAAGAAACACATAAAATCTTTTGAAAATACTTACCATTTGGTCCAGAAATATGGCAACTGAATTATTAGAAATAAGAAACTGGTTGAAACAAACAGATCCATTTAGGCTTAATTCCCCCCACTGAGCAGGCAAGAACTGCCTTATATAAACACCCACACACTGGATCTGTTCCCCTTTGTACCCCTGGGAGGGGTGAAAGAAGAAAAGCACGTAGGATGTTTTCTTTTGTGGAAAAGCTTGTGTGCATAACCACAAGGCCTGTGGATTCTGCAGACTGATGAGGTCTAACCCAAAAGACTGCATTCATTACCTGTGACAGATTTCCATTATGAAGGCAAGGCACCTGCAGGAAAATGACCCGTAAACTTTTATTACAACTGCGTTAGTGTAACATTCCTTTTTTTTTTTTAGCCAGAGAGAAGTATCTCTTAAGGTTCAATGCTCAGTAAATTCTGCAAGTTATCTCCTCTTACTTAGGAATGTCCATCTTCCACTCCCAGTCATGATCGAGCCTTATGGGAAAACCGGCTTTCTCTAGGCATCTTGTCTCCATGGCACTGTTACCAAAGATATTCTGGGCGCAGTGTTCAGTCTTCTAGACACCTCCACACATAGAAGTCTAGGCTGTCCTAACTTTCCATTGGAGATTTTTTGTTTTATGTCTATTGCATAACTTACTTGGATAAAACTTGTGGAAGACGGACTTAGGAAACAAACCTAAGTCTGTGGATTGAAAATAGCAACAGCATTTCAATAATGGAACTGTTTACAATGAAATTCCTTACCAGGAGATGAAAACTATAGAGAAAATACTATGGGAAACAAATCCCCAAAGGCTAAAGCATGTTCTATCCAAGCCTAAAGATTCAGAGACATGTCAGGAAAGGCAGCCACACTCTGGGTCATCCCTGCTTGTTCATGTCAGAAGTAAGAGTATGTCCAGACTTGCCCTGACCTTTCAGTGATGCTCCAGGGTAATGGTTATGAATCCTGACTGCTCAATGAATCACCTGGAGTTTCCCCTCAAAATCTTGATGCCCAGACCCTAATTTGGACCAATGAAATCATAGTCTCTGGGAAGAAAGACCAGCATCAGAACTTTTTAAATACTCTACAAGTGATCTCAGTGGGCATCCACTCTTCTTAGAGCAAGGGTTTCAAATTGTGTTCTTTGGTGCTCTAGGGTGATCCTTGCTATGGAGGCCAAGTGATTTGGGAGGACTGCTGCTCCTCCAGGCCTTCAGTCCAGATTCTTCCAGAGGACAACTCATTCTATTTCCTTTAAGTGTTTCAAATCAAATAAAAGGTCATTGGGGAAAAAAGTGGAACACACTAAAGAGATCTAATCAAGGAAAGTGTTGATTGAAACAAAGCCCATCAGTGATTGGGAAAACTAGCTTCTCTCTCGGGAGAAGCTAGGGAGAGAAGCCGTGTCTTCCAGGACCTTTACGCCAAAGAAAATGGAAATTGATGAAACACTAGTTCATAACTGCATATTTGTAACTATAGATTTCTTTCTTTCTTTTTTCTTTTCTTTTTACAGCTGCACTTGTGTCATATGGAAGTTCCCCAGCCAGGGGTGGAATCAGAGCTGCAGCTGCAGGCCTGCATTACAGCTTGTGGCAACACTGGGTCTTCAACCTGCTGAGTGAGGCCAGGGATCAAACCCACATCTTCGAGACTATGTCACTATGTCAGGTTCTTAACTTGCTACAATGGGAATTCCTAACTGCTTTACTTCATATGTTTTAGTTCATAAACAGTGGTCAGTGAAACCCACTCACAGTTAGCCAACTGTTTAAGGAAGCACGCCTTTTAAAAACACTGATACTATCCCACATGTTTCCCCCCATGGCATAAATACACACAAAATCCCTGGGAGAAATCATCTCGATTTGTTGATACCATCAGCAATCATTATTATTACAGAAGCACATCCCTTCCACTAAAATCTAATAATAAAGTGGTTACAGTGCAGCTAGTCATCATTTGATAGGTTATATACTCTGCCAGAGGATGCATATATTTTGAGATATTTTCTAAAGCAAATTATTCAACATCACCTGAGTTGCTATTTTTCTTACTTATCTTATTCCTTGAAATGTCCTAGAGAATGTGATTGGGTAAATTAATTCATTTTCCCCAATTTAATCTCAGTTTTCATTACAGTTCAAAACTTGAAAAGTTTTTTTTCCCAATGTCTTTAAAAGGCATTGGTGTGGCTATTTAGGGTCAGGAAATTTGAAACTATAAAAAGAGAGCTGTTTGTACAGACAGGAAGACGTGGCCCTAAAAGATACAAAAATTAAGGTCTGAAGACTGTTCTAAGTCTTTAATGAAATATTCATTGCTGAAAATTCCTTCTTTATCAGTTGTCATTTTTAACAAAAGAAATAACCTAGGAAACCTTATTAATATAATGAACTAGAAGCATAGTTTGAGCATACTCAAAACTATTTCAAATATCTAGAAACCCAATGTGGAAAAAAAAACCATGCAGAAAGGGAAAGAGGCCAGGGGCTCAGACAAAGGCCAGGAAACTTGAAGGCAGACATCAACTCCCAGGAGGACACTAGGAAGCCAACTGACCAGAACTCATCTGCTACTGGCCTTAACATTTAAGATGACAGAATTGAAAAAATGCTGATGTACTAATTCAATACTAATGTTACAAGGGAGGAAACTTGCTTTAAAAAATTAAATGAATACTTCAGGTTATACCAACCTGGAGCAGCATTTCTGTAGTAGAAGTTAAGAGCCAGACTAACTCAGGTCCAAATTTAAGCTCCATCTCATATCTATGGTTAACCTTATCTTCTTAGTATTCAGTGCTATTCGTAAAAATGGAAACAATATATCTCTTTCCCAGTATGCTTGTGAAATTTTAAATATAAATCCTATGTAGAAGTTCCCACTGTGATGCCATGTGATCAGTGGCATCCTGGGAGCCCTGGGATGCAGGTTCAATCCCCAGCCCAGCACCATGAATTAAGGATACAGTGTGGCCACAGCTGTGGCGTAGATCACAACTGCAGCTAAGATCTGATCCCTAACTGGGAACTCCATATGCTGCAGGGCGGCCAAAAAAAAAAAAAGCCTATGTAAAATACCCAGCATATAATAGTTTGTTAATAAATTTTAATGCCTTTCCTCTTTAATGGAATAGCAAAATTTAGAATATGATCTCTCTTATAGCTAGGCGAGTATTCTTTCTGCATAACTCAATTTTAACAAACAAGTGAACTTTGAAAATATTATTTGAAGCAGCCTAAGTTTTTTCCAAACTCAAATATGAAATCTTATACTTGTAATAAGAATCTTCTAACCTCCAAAAGAGATGAAACTAACCTAATGCTCTTGACCAAAACCCTGCTCAAACAGGTCTAAGTGCAAAGCCACAGCCACTTACCTCCTTCTGAGGTTAGCCTCCATGCCAAGTCCAGCCTCAATAGCTCAGCTTACCCTTTAATCTCTCCTAAAATCTCATTATGTTCCAGTACATACTTTGGGCTTCATTAAGGTTTAGTCAGAAGCCACTGCTGTGAATGATAGAAGTGGAGCCATATCCCTCCTCAGGGAAGTCTAGGCTCCTTTGGGAACTTTGAGCAATGATGGGATTGGTTGAATACATGATAACAATCAGGGCAGCAACCCCACAAAGGATAAAAATTTTTATCCTTGCAGCTGCCACATAAAGAGTACATGTATGGATCCACTGCTCCTTGCTATTTACCTCATAGGTGAGGGGCTGCAAATGTCAAAAAGTCAAATATTGACTCTATTCTGCTTGTGTGAGTGGGCAGATGGGAAGGAATGGCTGAAAAAGAATCAAGACAACTTAGCTTTTTAAAATTATTATTAAATTAATGAAATTCCAGTAAGAACAGAACAGTGGTTTAGTTCTAAATCTAAAACTATAAGGTTTCTTGGAAATCGTATAGAGTGACGAGGAGAAAAACGGAAGATTCACAAACTCCATTCTCTTGAAACAAGAGAAAAATGTCTCTCCGTAATGAAAGAGTATAGCTTGTAGCAGGGAAAATTGATTCAAAAGACCTATCTGAAAGCATGTTTAGTAATGTTATTGGACTTTGAAGATGAAGAAAGAATTTTGTGAGAATAAAGGTAAAAATATCATCTTAATAATAAAGATGGCATCAGATGTTTCCCTAGCAACATTCAGTGGCAAAAGGCAGTGGAGTAACACTTAAAGATACTCAAGTAGAGAAAGCATGAACCAGCTAAACTGTCCTTAAAGTATAGAATAGGCTCGTAATTTGAAAATGTAAGAATTCAGGCATAGTATTCCTGAGTACCTTTTCTGAGAATAATACTAGAGGATAAACTCCAGGCAAGCAGGAGCTGACTGACAAAACTTCAGCAAAAGAACTGAGGTGGCCACATAATTTATTTCATTACACAACCACTACAAAAACTTTCAAATTTACGCAACTATGAATAGAGCATGTAATAAGTCCCATGTACCTACTATCCAATCTCAATAAATATCATTATTTTGCTATTGTTTCAGCATTTAGCTGTCCCACTTTTTTTGCTGAAATATTTTAAAGAAAACTCTAGACATTATGGTAATTCACAAATATTTCAATATACATCTCTAGCTGGTAAGGACATTTTAAAAAAGTGTAAACCAACATGCTATTATCATATACATCAAAATGAACAATCCCCTGAAATCATCTCATACCCATTTAATAGCCATTTGTATTTCCCTAAATATCTCAAAGATATCCTGTGTCAGTTGGTTATTTGAAGCGGCATACGAATAAGGCCCTTGTGTTGCTTCTGGTTGCTATGTTTTGTATTTCTTTTTTAATCTTTTTTTTTTTTTAATGCCATTGGTCTGTGGAAAACGGGGTCATATGCCAAATGGCACGTCCTATGTTCTAGATTTATTTGATTGCTTCCCCATGGTGCTAATTAACTTGCTTTCTTTTGCCTATATCCCCTGTAAACTAGTTGTAAGATCTTAATATTTGATTTGACTCAGGATTAATTTTTTAGGAAACAATATTTCACGAGTTGTACTATGTACTTACTCTTGCACTGCATAGTGTTAGGAGGCACATAATATGGGGTTGTCCTATTATTAGGGATGCTAAGACAGATGAGTGGCTTCAAGTTGCAAGATCCTCACCATCTTACCTTCTCCTAGTGGTTTAGAATTCATTATTTATTATTTAGGTCCATTATGTCATTAGGGATTGCAAAATAGTTAATTTCTTTTCTTTTTTTTTTTTTTTTTTCTTTTCTTTTCTTTTTTTTTGTCTTTTTAGGGCCGCATCCGCAGCATATGGAGGTTCCCAGGCTAGGGGTCTAATTGGAGCTGTAGCCACCGGCCTACACCGGAGCCACAGCAACTCGGGATCTGAGCCATGTCTGCGACCTACACCAGAGCTCGTAGCAATGCCAGATCCTTAACCCACTGAGCGAGGCCAGGGATCAAACCCAAAACCTCATGGTTCCTAGTCAGATTCATTTCCACTGCACCACAATGGGAACTCCACAAAATAGTTATTTTCTAATTCTAAAAATCTCTACAAAGAATAACATAACTTAAATATCTGAAGATAGAGATAAAATTGTTATGATAAAATAATAGCTTTTTCATGTACTAAAATAACCATTACTTGGAAAATATCATGGAAAAAAGAAACCATTTATACTAGCAGCAAAGAAGAATAACTACAAATGCACAACACTTGCAAAACATATAAGGAAAAATTTAAAATATCCCTAAGGAATTACCTGGTAGCACAGCAAGTTAAGGATTCAGCGTTTTTACTGCAGCAACTTGGTCGAGTTCTATCCCTGGCCTGGGAACTTCCACATCCCATGGGTGTGGCCAAAAAAATATCCCTAAAAGATGAAAGGTAGTCTTGAGTAAATAGAAAATATATGGGAAGTCATTCCATGTTCTCAGACAGGTTGATAACAGCTTAAATTCTAATTCAGCAGATCTGGGTAGGCCCCACGATTCTTATTTCTTCTAGCCAGTCTTCCCCAGAATGACCTACTTTGTGCTTTAGAGCAATTGTTCTCAAGACATGATCCCTAGACCAGCAATAGCATCACCTGAGAACTTGTTACAAAGGCAAATTATCTTGCATCACCTCAGACCTACACAATCAGACAGGGACTCAGCAATCTATATTTTAACAAGCCCTCCAGATGATTTTGACATGTGTTAAAGCTTGAGAACCACCACTCCAGCACTGCTAAAATTTAAGTTGCATAGGAATCAGCTAAGATCTAGTTAAACTTCAGGCTTAGTTCAACAGGTCCAGGATGGGGTTTGAGTCTGCATTTCTAACAAGCTCCCCCGTGATACTGATGCTGATGGTCTGAAGAAAACACTTTGAGGAGTAAGACTAGAAGACCCCTCTCTTTCTAGCTTACTCAAGGCTAACTTATCCTGGACCCTCCACTCTCATTTTTTTCTAGGTGTTAATGATAAATAATATGCTACTCCTCTCAGCAATATGTTTATTCTAAACTGAATCAACCCATAGCAATATGTTCCTCTCAAACCAAATTTAACCAAAAATCATTAAAAATGAATTTAAGGCATTGATGTAACTAGTCTGAAGAGGTACCTATTCAGCATCTATCAGATCATTCCATAGACAATAGAGTGCTTAACTGGAATCAAGAGGGAAAAAATTATTAAGGAAAAATTTATGCATAAGGAGAATATTTGTACAAATCTGTGTATAAATTCAATTTGTCTCTAATTTCTCTCTCAATAAATTCTGGTTTTTATGTATTAGTGGTTCAGGCTGTCTTAATTCATAGTGTTCCCAAATGTGATGGCTTAGAACAACACACTTTTATTTAAGTTCATGATTTTCTGGATCAGGGATTTGGACAGGACATAGAGGGAACCCTTTTGCAATGTCTGCAGCCTCAGACAGAGTGGTTCATAAGTCTGGACGAATGGAAATGTCTTCATCTGGACTGTAGATCTAGGGTCTTTTTTCTGGCCATTGGTTGGGTTCCATGGTCATTCTTCATGTCATGTCTATTGAGGCTGCAATGTCCAAAATAACTTCTTCACTCACATGCCTGGCACCTAGCCTAGAATGACTGGAACAGTTGGGGATGACCACATACCAGTAGTCTCTCTCTCACACACACTCTCTCTTCCTCTCCTCACCCGCTGCTTGGCTAGTTTGGCTTTCATCAGAGCCTGGGCCTTCCAGGATAATTGGAGTTCCTCATGGTGGCTGGATTTTGCCAGGCTGAGCATTGCCAGAGACCAAGGCATATTCTTCAATTGCTCTGCAATCTGACTTCACTTCTACATTCTATTGGTTTGTTAAGGCCAAATTCAAGGAGAAGGGGAAAAGACTACATCTCTCAAGTGGAGCCATTGAGCTATATTTAATATACCATGGTTAGATTTTATTGCAGTGAAACTCAGATGCACCAAAGATGCATTGGAGATGGTTTGGCTAGAATCAAAGTAAGTGCAAAAAAAAAATGCTAGCTATAAAGCATTATTGGAAAGTTTATACTGGCTCATAGAGCCCATACTTAGCTTCTCTTCAGTGCTAACTCTGTCTTCAGTGTCATCACCTTGGTAACTTGAAATTGCACCATAGAAATTGGCAAACCCTTCAAACCGGGTTTTTTTTTTTTTTCTTCTGAGAGCCAGTTGTTAAATATTTATCACATGCCATGTTTAAAACCCAAATAATATTTCAAATACTGCAACCTCACAGCCCCTACTTCCCACTCTTCCTGCCACCACACACACACACACACACGCACACGCACACGCACACCCTGATTCTGTACTTCCAAGTTCCCAAGGATGTGTTCCAGGTATTATACCTATTAGGTCCTTTCCCCAATTTGGGATAATGTTCCATGGTAATAAATACTTTATCCCCAGGATTCTCCAACTAGGAGGCAAGGACTCTCCATGGTATAAGATGTGAGCCACATCATAAAACATGATGCCTCTTCCTTAAATATCGATTCCAGTCAGAGATTTAGAGGGAATTAATATACATATATATTTAAACTACTATATAATAGAATACAAAATTTTCATTCTGTAAGGACCCACAAAAGTGTTTTTAGTTTCTTATAAAGTCACAAGGAAATAAATGAACTTTAAGATTGAAAAAAAATTTAACTTAACCTATGCTCTTATATCAATACATTCATAAATATATATGCATGTATATGTGTGCATGTGATTGTGTGTATGTGCACATGTGTATTTTTTAATGTAGAAGTGGGTCCCTGAAGGCAAAAGTGCCAAGAGCCCACAAAAGTCATAATATAGCCTTGATTGCAGGGGTTTACTTTCAGTGCATAGCGGAAACAGGTGAAAAGCCCTAAATTTTAGGCATCATATCTTTCAATGTCTCACTTTTGAGAACCTGTGTCTTCAGATTACAAGAAATTAATTTCAAGTTGTAGAATGTCATACATTCTTGAAAGGCAGTAGGATAGATTTACAGGGCGAGGATTTCCACTGACCACACCACAATCCTGCTATATAGCAGTCTGTTAAGAATACCAGTTACACACAAGTCACCACTGCTCCCCCAAATGTCATGACCATGTTTACATAGCATGGCAAACCTTCTTGCATGAGTCTCACTGTCAATCATTAAAATCTTAGAACATGAAGTCACAGAGTCCAACCCCCAACCAAGGCAAGAGCATCTTTGTCACCATCCTTGCCAGACACTCAGCATAAGTTTGAGAACTTGACACTGTCTGCAGTTGGGAGCTATAAAGCTGCTTCCCTTTGTGACATTGTCTTATAAAGAAACACTCCAGCAGTTCCCATTGTGTCTCAGTGGGTTAAGAACCTGACATAGTGTCCGTGAGGATGGGGATTTGATCCCGGGTCTCGCTCAGTGGGTTAAGTATCCGGTGTTGCCGTGAGTTGCAGTGTAGGTAGAAGATGCCGCTCTGATCCGGGGTGGCTGTGGCTGTGGCCAGCAGCTGAAGGTCTGATTTGACCCTGGCCTGGGAACTTCCATATGCTGCAGGCCCTAAAAAGAAGAAAGAGAGAGAGGAAGGAAGGGAAGAAAGAAAGCAAAGAAAGAAAAGAAGAAGAAATAAAGAAGAAGAATAAGAACGAACCTAAACGAACACTACGCAAAAAGAATAAAAGAAGGAAGAAGGAAGGAAAGGCCGGACGGACTAGCCTTCCTCTCCTTCCGTCCTTCCTCCTTCCTTCCTTCCCTCTTCGCTCTCTCTTTCTTGCTCTTTCTTTCTCTTTCTTCCTTCTCTTCTCCCTCCCTTTCTCTCTCCCTTTCCTCCCTCCCGTTCTCTCTCTCTTTCCTTCCTTCTCTCCCTTCCTTCGTCTCCCTCCTGTCTTTTCTTTTCTTAAATTCGGGAGACCCCTGTGAGAAAAGGCAGAGATGCTCAGGTAGCTGTTGACTCAGCAGAAAGATGTGTGGACATGGCGAGTCGGTGATGGTGGGTGACTACACATTGTGGGCCGTATCTGCCAGCCCCAGTGTGGTCTCCTCCTCCTGGGGGCTAAGTTCCAGACCATCCTCCACCACTCTGTGGAGGGTGCTATAGTGTTGCCGGCCTTGGTGGAAAGAATGCAGCTCTGAAGCAGCTTCCCAGGCAGCAAAGGTGGGCAGGGGGAAGACATCTGGCCTCTTGTTTTCAAAGAAGCACTTCAGGTTTCTCTCACTCAACTTTTTGGCATAGTCCAGGAGTGTATTTTCCAACTGCTCCTTCTCCTTTTGTGCATATGTCTTCCAAAAACTCCGCTGCAGGTGGCTAACTTTTGATCGGCAGCGAGCATAACACGTGGTGAGTAGGGAGAAGAAAGCTGCTGAACAGATCAGGAACCACCCTAGGATCTTCGAAAGAAAGAAACATTGAGGATCCGGAAGCAAAGCCACCTTTCACGGAGCAGGAATGCTGTTATTGGGAAGGGTATGGCTAAATTAATCCCAGCTACTGCTAGACCTCAGTTGAAATCCTTCATCTTAACTATTGATAGTTTGTTTGTTTTTTAAATATGTTTTTCTTGGGAGTGCCTGTTGTGGCTCAGCGGTAATGAACCCGACCATGATCCATGAGGATGCGGGCTGGATCCCTGGCCTCATTCAGTGGGTTAAGGATCCAGCATTCCCATGAACTGTGGTGTAGGTCGTAGGTTCAGCTTCGATCCCACAGTTGCAGTGACTGTGGCCTAGGCTGGCTGCTGTAGCTGTAATTCGACCCCTAGCCTGGGAACTTCCATAGAGCTACAGATACAGCCCTAAAAAGCAAATATATATATATATATATATGTTATATAAACATATATGTTTTCCTTTTTTAATGATATTTTGATTTACAATGTTGTGCCACTTTCTGCTGTGTAGTATAGTGACCCAGTCACACACATATATACATTCCTTTTCTTATATTATCTTCCACTATGTTCTATCAAGAGATTGGGTGGAATTCCCTGTGCTGTACAGTAGGACCTCATTGCCTATCCATTCTAAGTGTAAAAGTTTACATCTACTAATCCTAAACTCCCAGTCAATCCCACCCTTTCCTTCCCCCTGGCAATGACAAGTCTGTTCTCCATGTCTGTGAGTCCGCTTCTATTTTGTACATAGGTTCATTTTGCCATATTTTAGATTCTCTGTATAAGTGATATCACATGGTATTTGTCTTTCTCTGTATGACTTACTCCATTTAGTATGAGAATCTCTAGTTGCATCCATGTTGCTGCAAGTGCCCGTATTTTGCTCTTTTTTATGGCTTTACCTAACCTCTATTCTCCACTCTACTAGCCACTTTGCTGGTATGCAAAAAATACCCAGAAGGCAGGCAAGTAGAAAAGAGCAAAAATATAGATTATCCAAGAACTGGAAAAACCAAGCCCTCAGATAGTACTAGCTGTTAGAAGAAAGAATTCTGTGTGTGAGTAAATGGGGTTATTTGAACAAATGTTGAGTGAGTGTTTTCAGGCATTGATACATGCATATCTATGGCAAGTGACTGATTTTTCCTGCATCACATTGTTTGCGAAGAACACCAGAACTTCCATGAGAGAAGTATCCTTACTCACTATCCATGAAGTGAAACAACTGTTAACACAATAAAGAAAACGAAGCTATAAGAATTGGAAGCCTGGGAGTTCCCGTTGTGGCTCAGTGGGTAAGAATCCCACATAGTTTCTGTGAGGATGCTGGTTTGATCTCCAGCCTCGCTCAGTGGGTTAAGGATCTGGCATTGCTGCAGCTGTGGTGTAGGTCATAGACGAGGCTCGGATCTGGTTGTTGCTGTGGCTGTGGTATAGGCTGCAGCTCTATTCAACCCCTAGCCCAGGGAACTTCCTTCTACCACAGGTGAGGCCATAAAAAGGAAAAAATAAAAAATAAATAAAGAGTAAGATGGATGGATTTTTTTAAAAAATGATGGATTTTTAAAAAAATTGAATGCCTGCATAAAAGCCAAGAAAAAATATAGGGTCATTCCAACCTTCACAATTGGTTGGTTCTGAAAACTGGTAATTGGAAAAATAAATTCCTCTTTGGATACACACTGGTTCAGCTGGGGATTTTTTTCTGAATTTTAAAAACAGAGTCTAAGCAGCTCAACTTATCTCCTAAATTTTTTCGTCGTTCTAATTATAATTTTTGCAATTGGAAGTAATTTCGTATGTGGACAACAAACAAAGCTCTTCAAAGTTTTTGAATGGCATTTTAGTTAAACGGCATTTAGCATTTCTCAGCAGATGGGTCTCTCTGAACATAGAAACAATATGTGCCAGTGATGCATTGAGACCTCAATAGAACTGCAAATAAGCTCCAGTGCTTTAAACCAAGGGTTCCCAAACACTGACCCAGACTCTGGAGGTCATTGTGAAGACTCCACACGAAAGCCAGCTCTGGGTTGGCACCAGCTGGATTCACTCAACTTTCCCTTTCTAGGGGTCTCCTCTCTGTCTCGGTTTCCTCAATTGTGAAGTGGGGTTATCTATTTTGGAAAGTGATTTGGGGAATTAAAATGAGATGACGTAGATGTACAAGTAAGTGTCAGCTATTAGCACATTCTGCTATTTCTAAGCACTACTGAACTCATGGTCTCTCTCGGATATGACTAATGAGTGATGCTCAACTCCCACCGTGGGAAAGTCTGCACAGTTCTTTGATCACTTGTGGCTGGCTCCCTCGGATCCTCCTCTGTTCTTCAACCTCTGCCTTTCTTGTTCCATGCAGCCGGTCTTCCTATAGATCATTTCACCTTGGTACGTGAACCAGTTCTGCTGAGTTATCAACTGTTTGATCAGCTTCAGATACCCCTCCCCCATCACATGAACTTTGCCTTGACTTGCTCTCACCTGAGGGCTGAGCACCCCCTGTTCTTCCCTAGTTCATGGTACCCAAAACCTACTTAAACATGGTGGTTGCTCCCACCCAGGCCCTCAGTAGTGTCCCATTCTGCATGAAGCTTCTCCCTCAAACCCTGATGTTTTTCTCATCAGTTTAGAAACTGATGCCAGCAGCTCTGGGCCCATTTATGTCCATTATCTCTACCCCTTTCAGCACCCCTCCAAGATAGGCATCATTACCCCATAGAACCCCTGACTATCAGGAAACTGGGCTCTGAGGGGTCAAATCAGTAGGTCTGGGTCAGGTGGCTGGTAAGTGAATGGAATCAGGATTCGAACCCAAGGCTAGCCAATTCCAAGATGGAGTTCTGGCCACCACTCTACCCTACCTTCCTTAAGAAGAGAGAGCCACCCAGCTGGATTTTGTTGCTCTGCTCCACCCAAGGACACAGCACATTTTCCACCTCCACCCACATACCCAACTGCTGGTCTGGACTGTGTGCTGCTCTTGTCTGTTGGGAGCACCAGGCTGTGGTCAGCACCTGCTATGAGGCGGCTCCCTTTGTCCACCTGCCTCTTGCATCTTCTAGGAATCAGCCCCAGGTCTATCTCCTGCCTCTCCAAAGTAAACAGATCAGTGTGCCCAGGCTAAGCTCTGACAGGATGTGCATGATTTCCTTATGCCTGTGTTTAGAGAAGAAGAACTCACACAGGGCTAAGTGCTTGAATCTGGCACTACCTGAATGGAGCCTGGTGCCCGAAGACACAAATCAGAAATCACTCGTTGTATCATGACACTTGTAATTAATACCTTCCTTCAACAAAAGAAGAAAGACATTTGGGAACCTGGCATGTTTTTATCTAAGATGCTCTTAAACAAAAGATTTTGTTTGGGGAGCATTTTAGGCTTATCTGATGATGAAAAGAGTATGATTCTACTGTCAACCCATTTTGGAAAGTATGATTTTTAAAAAAGACTTTGCCTTGACGTGCTGTTGAAAAGGCAGGTCTCCGTTGGAAAAAGTGAAATTACACTATTTGCAGCACGTTTATTCTTAAACAAATAGCACTCCTGACAACCTGTGGATCTGTTTATCTTCTCTTCTTGCTTGTTTTGGTTGGGGGAATGTAATTTCTTCTCCTCACAAGCAGGAATTCAGTCTTTTCCTGAGGCCAGGGCCAGGCTCACATCTGGATTTGTGCTCATGGGCCTGGAAGGCTGACAAGCCACTTCTTGCATCATTTAGGTAAAGCTATGATTTCCTTCTCTTAAATAAAACAATGCCCCAAATCTCGATCTTCTAAAGTAATGTAAGAACTTTTTTAGCTTAGAGCACCAACAACTTAGGACAGAGCCTCCCTGGAGAATATGGTCCTGTTTCACTGAAAGGCTATTTAAAGGCTGCCAACACCCACTTAATACAGGAAATTCTCCCCCTTGACAGTGTTTATCCAGAGAGATAGAAGTCACCAGAAATCAGTCAAGGGAATCTCTATACTAATTATATCATGTGCAACTTTAAAAGGTCTTAGCTCATTTGGTTCAGCTGGACTTTAATAGGTGAATGTCTATGTGTTGTTGTTTTTTTCTGAAAAACCAGTTTAAAAATAAGTAATTGATAGAGGCAATAATTTCTAATTACAGTTCTACCATTAACACCCTATTATGTGTTAGTGTCGTGCATTGTTTACAATGCAACCCAGGCATTATTTTCAAGTTCTTAAGCATTTCCATCTGTATAACTCAGCGGCTATTTTTCTTTTCGGAAACGGAAAAGACAATCCAAGCAACAATTTTATTAGCCAGCCAACTTCTACAAAGCTTTTCCTGAGAACTGTCTAATGGCTGCACCGTGTTCTAATTTCCATTGAGTTTCAAAATGTTCTAGCAGGATTCAGACTCAGCCCTGGCTGAATGGAGGTCAGAGAGAACACTTCAGCCTCTCAGGCTGGGGAAAAAAAAGTCACATCTGTCCTTCTTACCTGGGACTGGGCTTGCAGGGACAGTTTCAGTTCTTCGCTGTCCGTGGAGGTCATGCTGGTTTTCCCACAAGATACTTTGTGAAGCTCGTTTCCAGCACTCTTTGGGCTTGTCCTTGCAGATCAACCTCAGGAGTTTTGGACTTCTGGTCCCGCTCACGGCACATTCATAAAAAGTCCCGTTGAGCAAAGCCACTGAAAGCCACATGGTCGGAGCCACCAAGGAACTCAGCGTGATCTGACCGAGGACATAGAAGAAGCGGCAGCTGTGGCCTCTGGGGAAGATTTTCCTGGGATTCACACAGCAGCCTGTGAAAAGTCTCCAGGACCTGTTGTTCAGAAAGAACCCCAGGATCAGTAACACCAGGCAGGAGCAAAAAGGAAAACCAAGCCGTAGACCACATTCTCTGTGCTGCAGGGACACTTAAAAGCCACGAGTGAAAAGAGACGCTCACCTCCCACGGTCAGCAGAGCCATGAAGCTGTAGCCAATAACAGTTTTCTGGTTGAGGACGAATTTTAAAAATCCCCTGAAAAGCATCCATGTTGGACATACACAAAGGGAAAATGCTTTGCTCTTATTTATTGGCTGAGCGGCTGAGGCAGTGGCCGAGGGTGGAGCTCTTTCTTCATTAGAAACAACAGTCCTCCTTCTCAGACTGAATTCAGCCAGATAAGGAAACAATGTCATTCCTTAGGAATGAATATTCCTAACAGTGTTCCGATAACGCCTCCTACTGGTGGATATTGGGCCGTGAAACTAGAGCCCGAACACAGATTCAGAGTAAATTCAAAGTGATCAGCCTCGGTTTTTATGTTACTTGCCTGTGGCTTGGATTGAGCATCAGAAAGAAATTCCAACACTTACAGGTAATAACAGTCTAGAAATTTTCCAACCAGACCAATCAACATTAGCAGAAATTGGGCTTCCGCCAATTGGGAGCCAACTCAATTCTCCAAGCCTAGGGTTTCATGATGGTATTTTTCTCCTTTTACCTAGGAATTTGGCAACTTTGACTTAAGATCTGGAAGAATCATTTCACATCCTCTCTGACTAGTGACTTGAACCAAATTTTAGGATGTCGGCTATTTGAGATTTATATGGAAAAGTTCAAGGAGAGTTGGAGTTTAAATGAAATGCAAAATGAGAAGGGGCCTCGTCATTTCTTTCCTAGGCTGTCATAGTCACCTCTTGACTGGTATCTCTGCCTTTGACCTCATGCCCACCCCTACTCTCAACCCTAAATCCATCCTCCATGCTGACACCAAGGAGATCCTTCTAAAACAGAAATCCAGCTGTCCCCTAGTCTACTCACACCTTTGGGGCACCCTGCTGCCCACAAGTTGATAGTTACCAGCTTCCCATGAACCTCATCAGGGTATTTCAAGCCCTCGACATGTTCCTTCTCTCCCCCCTCAGTTTCCCACACACCTGGTCTTGTCCACCTGGCAAATGCTCACTCAACATTCATGAATAGCATTGGAGCTTCTTCCTCTGTGAATATTTCAAAGGCTTCCTAATGTATAACATTGTACTTTCAGAACTGATCATAATGTTGCCATGATTTGTTTAATACCTATAGCTCCTTATTAAATAGGAACTACATCGTATTAAATTTTGTATTCTGGGCTGAAACAGAATGTCAAATGCAGAATGGATACTTACTCAATAATTTGTTTTCCAAAGAGTTACTGAGCTCCGCTGTGTGCCAGGCACTGTGCTAGACAGCCAGTGCTCAATGAATGCCCATGAACGAATGAATGGTGAAATTTTCAGTACTTCTAATTATAAATCATATAAGGAAATTGTACCCATTTCCATATTACACTGTTTTAATGTTTGGGGGCTTGTTTGTTTTTGATTTTTTAGGGCCGCGCCCGAGGCATATGGACATTCCCAGACTAGAGGTCCAATCAGAGCTACAGATGCCGACCTACACCACAGCCACAGCAACACCAACACCAGATCCTTAACCCACTGAGCTAGGCCAGGGATCAAACCCGCATCCTCATGGATCCTAGTCAGGTGCATTAACCGCTGAGCCACGAAAGGAACTCCCCTTAATGTTAAAAATTAAATTCAAGCACTTGAAAGAAAAAAACAATCAAGCTAACAAATTTCCATGAATAAATTTTAAATCCCAAGGCTGTATATTTTGTGAAAAAAGTGCCTTGGACTAGAAGCTGGGGAGCTAAATTATAGTACAAACTTGGTCATGTCGTTTTATTTATTTATTTGGCTTTTTAGGGCTGCACCCATGGCACATGGAGGTTCCTGGCTAGGGGTCGAATAGGAGCTACAGCTACCGGCCTACACCACAGCCACAGCAATGTGGGATCCAAACTGCGTTTGCAACCTATACCACAGCTCATGGCAACATCTGATCCTTAACCCACTGAGCGAGGCCAGGGATCAAACCCAAATCCTCATGGCTACTCGTCAGGTTCATTACCATTGAGCCACAGTGGGAACTCCCAGCCATGCCATTTTACTTCTCTGAATCCCAGTTACTCATTTGTAAAACTGGAGGTATAAGAGAAATTGTTCCCTAGCTTCCCTCTATCTCTCCCTTGTAAAATTCTTTAAGCCCTTTAAAAAGCATACTTTCTTTGAGAAGCTACTTTATGACTTATTTATGTGCCTCCCGACACTAACCCCTGCTCCTTCTCAGAGATTTATCAGCCTTGGTGATATGACTCCCCTCATTTTCCCAAACACACCCTTGCATTTAATCTTCCCACAGAACCCTCTATGCTCTGCTCTGTCCCCTTCCTGCTGTGGCATATGTGTCTTGGGTCCACTCTAATTCAGGATCTTATCCTTTACTCAGCTCACATGGTAAATATTATGCTACTATTCTGATAATGGGCAGTATTTTTTTAGCCTCACCCACAGCACTTGGAATTTCCGCAGGACAGAGATCGAACGCGTGCCATAGAAGCAACCTGAGCGGCTGCAGTGCCAATGCCAGATCCTTAACCCACTTTGCCACCAGAAAACTCCAGTAATATTTTAATTTCTTACCCTCCTAAAGGATATTTATTTTTGAAAAATATAAAAATAATGCTTTAACTCTGTTTCATAAGCCATATTGTTTCCACAGAAAACTAGTCATTTAGAATATTCCATGAAAATTAAAGGGTTTAAGATTTGCACAAGTCAAAGGATCAATACGTTTCAAAGCTGGGTATAAATCCAGGCTTTTTGACTACAAACTCCACAAGTTTAACTCCACTATGGCTGCAGCAGGGTATTCAGGTGCCTTACTAATAGCTGTTTGTCCTAGATCAAGTATTGTAAATTTTTTTCCTATTTATTAGGTTGCTTTCAAGATGTACTTGGGAATTACACCAAGTGTGACCTGTAACAATGCGAGCAGAAACGAATTTTCCCTGATTCTAGACAAGAATCCTCTGGCAGAGTTTGTGGAAGAGCTCCCCGCTGGGCGATCTTCTTTGTGCTACAGCAATTTACTTTGCGGGATTATCAGAGGAGCCCTGGAAATGGTAAAGCACATACTTTTTTTTTTTTTCTTTTTGGCCACACCTGCCCCTAGTGGAAGTTCTTTGGCAGGGGATCCAACCCACGCTGCAGTTACAGCCCCACTGGATCCTTAACCTACTGTACCCCAGAGGAACTTCTGGCACATACATTATTTTGCCAGGTATATTCAGTATCTGGTGCTGTGTAACAAATTACCTCTGGATGGAACTGCTTAAAAGAACAAATATCTATTATCTCACACAGTTTCTGAGGATCAGAAGTCTGGGAGCAGTGTTGCTAGGTTGTGTGGCTCAGAGCCTTTCACGGCATAATGCACATGCCATCAGGAAGCTGGTCAGGGCTGCAGTCTCTGAAGCCTTGACAGGCTGAAAATCTATTTCCAAGCTCATTCACATGGCCTCTGTGCCTTGCTCACAATTGGCTAGGAGGCTTTATGAAGTTCTTTATCAAATGGTCCCCTTTGCAGACCTAATCACAACAGGTGCTGCTAACTCTGCTGCAACATCACTACCAAGGGAGGTGGGATACTCATAGGCCATTTTGGAGGCTGACTTCCACACCTGAATTATCCAGTGATTTATCTATAACGGTGATCAGCATCTGTTAAGAGGCATTCAGCGGACAAAGATGAACAAGATACAGTTGCTGCCCTTCAAGATTCTTCTGTCCAGTAGAGAAGTCAACTGTGAGAGGAAGTGTGATTTAGGACTATGGGAAGACCTGGGTTGGGGTGGGATCGGGGAGCAGGGAAGCTTTCCCAGGGAAACTCTGAGCTGACATTTGAAAGGTGGAAAAGCAGTTAGGTGAAGGCCTTGGAATAAGGGGAAAAGAATATTACAGGTAAAAGGAGAACAAAGTCCAAAGACACAAAGAGAGTGTTTGGTTCAAGGAATAAGGAAGTTAGATTAGTTCAGTTAGAGACATATGTAGATTAAAAGTATTGTCATGAGAAAAGAAGTTTAAATTCTTTACAGAGACCTGATTTTTATAAAAGGAGGATTCTCAGGGTAAGATTGGGTATTTGGATTTTTATCTTGACAGCAATAGAGACCCACTGTAGGTTTATAGACAGGGGAATGGTATTTTGAAATTTATGCTTTGGGAATTTCACTCTTTTGTCAACAAAGTTAACCTGTACAAAAGGGAGGGAGCAGGAGAGCTGTTAGGAAGCCGATGATGGTGACCTCAGGGAAAACCAGAATAAAGCTCTGCCAGTAGGAGTAGAGAAGAAAAGACCAATTTGAACAACACGAAGAAGGTAGAACAGACTTCACACAAGGTTACCAGTTGCCTGAAGGGACAAGATTGAGAAAAGATCCAGGAATTACATTTAGGGTTCTAAGCAACTTGTAGGTATGCTTGTTCTATTAACCAAGAGAACAAACCAGGAGGAGAACATTGGGGGCTGGAAGAGACAGAGTGATGAGTTCAGTTGGGGAGCTGTTGGGATTGAGGTCACACACACACGCGCGCACGCGCGCGCGCACCCACGTGATGATATCCAGGAAGCAGTTGTCATCCATGTCCAGAGGTCACAGAAAGAAGTGGGCTGAAGAGGTACTGAAACTATTAAAGAGTGCCTAGGATTGACAGCAGAGTAAGAAGAAAAGAATCACAGATAGAGCCCTAGGACGCAACCCAACATAATGACTAAGTGAAGAGGGAATTCAAACGCTGCAAAAGATACCAAGAAGGAGTGTCAAAGAAAGCAGAAAGAGCAGGAAAGAACAGAGTCAGAATCAAGGGAGGAGAGTACGTCAAGAAAAGAGAGCGATGCCCAAGAGCAAGGATAGTAGAGAGGCTACATAAAACAGGAGCTGAAAAATTATACCAATATTTAATGACCAAAAGGGCAGGAATGGACTTTGGGAAAAAAGCTGTTTGGGGAAAGTAGAGGAAGAAGAAGATTGTCTGTCAAGCTGAGGAGCCAAGGGCAACTTAGAAAGCTCTAATAGCCAGCAAAGTCTCATTTTTTCCAGAAGTTTTGCTGTTAAGAATGATGAGACCAGATGGTAGCCAAAGACAGGAAGTGTAAGGATAATGAGCCATGCATATAATGTTCAATTATTTGTGATAATTAGGGGAAGGATATAATAAAAGTTCTCCGAAAACGTAAAACCATAAACACAATGTATTATTCACACAAATCCTCCATGCTTCTACTGTACTATTTTTTTGAAGCCAGGAAATTAAGAAAGGGGAGGGAAAATGTTCTGGAAACTTAGAGGCAAAGGGATGGACCAAAAAAACCAAGTCCAAAGTGGGATAAGGAAGCCTCCAGATTTTAACAGTTGATTATATAATGCCTAATGACAAATATGCACCAACCTCATATGGCCCCAAATATCCAAATAACTTCAGTGTAGTCTTCTTGTTATTTTAATTGACTTTCAGTTTAAACTATGACAAAGAACCACAAAGATCTTATGGGGAAAAATGAGGGTGAATTTAGCTTCTACATTTCAAAGTGCAGTGTACATCCTTCTACTGAGTGGCAAGCATCACAAAAGCAAGGTTTTGGGTTGGTTTTTTTTTATAATAGATTATTACAATGTTGTGTCAATTTCTGCCATATAGCAAAGTGACCCAGATACACACACACACACACACACACACACATTCTTTTTCTCATACTATCTTTCATCATGTTCTATCCCAAGAGATATATAGCACCCTGCACTGTAGATCAGGAGGGGAGTTTGGGGTTGGTAGATGCAAACTATTACGTTTAGAATGGATAAGCAAATACATGGTTTTTGCACTCTGTACCAGCAGATAATTTGGCACCCCAAAGTCTATGGTCTTACTGATCCAAGTTAGTTGGCCAAGGGATTCTTAGCAAGGGGAGTGAATCAGATAAGATTCAATAATATTAATGAATTTCCCACTCAATCCATGCTTTTTACTTATTATTTGCTTTTACTAGGCACTTTTTCTTATTTGTCTTATTTAGCCCAATGCCTTAAAATAGCCAAACAGGTACTCTATTGAGGGTAGGTCAGCAATACGCTGCTTTCAGGTGAGTATACTTTAATGAATAGAAAAGTAAGCCCTAAGGGCTTACTCCAATGTCTGAGAGATGAGAAATGCTTTATAATAGAAAAGGCCTGGACATCAAATATTCATGTTTATAATTTCAATGTTTAATTTTATACTTATAATTTATTTAGTTGGTGTTTTTTCATAGCTCTCAAAGCCATAAGTGATTGCTAAATGTCATTAAGACAAGTGACTCTGTTATTTAGCTAATGACAATGATTTACAGCAAGTCAGTTGGAGAAGAATCGATTAAGAAGCCATTTATCCTTGGAAGTTCTGCTTGGCAAGGCACATTGGGTCCATGCCATCTTTGAGCTGGGAATTTGTGTTCTTCTTGAGATGGGGTCCGTGGTTTAAACCTGCACAGTGAGCAAAAATGGGCCCACATCTTCATCTTGCCCCAGAATCAATCAGGTTGAGCCTGTCCTGAACCACCCTTCTCTTTGTAGACACACACGGAGCTGACCACAGCCAGACCATCAATGGAGGGTACACAGTAAAGGGCCCTTCAGCCACAGAACAAGCTCCTTTTTATCATCCAATAAGGAAAGTCAGTTCTTTATGGGGGTAAATGAAGCTGAAAAAAGAAACAGAAAAGTCCAGAGTTTTTTGTTATTTTTTTTTTTAAACCTGAATGACGGAAACCTGTTGTTGTTGTTTTTTTTCTCTTTCCTAGGTTCATTTGGCTGCTGATGTTACATTCTTGCAAGACAGACTAAAAGGTGACAGTGTGACAGAAATAGGAATAACATTTCTGAAAAAGCTAGATGAGAAAAAATACAGACGGAAATAATGAAGAATAGCATGCAAAATGCCACAGGCCAGCTGGTTGAGGAGTTAATATTAGCTAAACATATCTATCCATATAAATTTCGAAATGCTTAATAGCTTGGGATTTAAAGGCTTATAAATCAGCCAGAAATTTGAAATGTAGGGCACTAAGATTTAAAGCTGTTTTTTCCTTTGCTTATAAATCATGCATTTTCAATCTCAAGTTCACAAGATTTCATATACAAATAACTCCTTGTAAGACAGCAAGCATGAATTCTACATATTACATAGTCCATCCTAAGAGAATCTGTTTATTTCTTTTACCTGTGATAATGGGAAAAAATTATACTACCAACACAGTTGGAGTATTTATTCCTTCTTTGTGAAAAAACAGATGATATGATACAATGTAAAGTTCACTATACAAAGACAGTTTCAAGATACTGTGTATTGCATTTTCTATAGAAACAGTGTCATTTGTAACAACTTTCCCAATGTTTGAGAAACTATAGATATGATTTTTCTCATATATTGTCTTGGCTTATAGCTTCAGCCTCCTGAAACTACTCTTGGTTTAGTAATTATCAAGATAAATTATTTATTTGGATGCTAATTCTGAAATATTTTTTAAAGCACTTAATTTCATTCATTTAATTTTTAGAGAGGTTATAGTAACCAAAGTCCTTCCTCTTCTCATGAAATATTGCTGATGGTTAGGCCAGGAAATTTCTGAGATGAGAGGTAAATAATGTTCTTTGAGACTACTTTCTTACCCCAAAACTTATTCAGTTAGAAATTTTGGTATCATTTTTATCTCCTAAAAATCATACAAACTGTATTTTGTTCATGGCCAGAACATTTAAAATTCAAATGTACTGGATTAAATGAATGATAATCTTCATCGGACCGTAAGCATATAGCACTCCAGAATCTACTGAGCTCAGCAGAGAACTCAAATTTTAAGTAAAAGTTACAGTTAGTGTGGTACCATTGGTCAAAACTGGTGTAAATAATGTGGACGTAATAGACCTCAACTAGGGCTCAGGAGCCTAAAGATACAGTCCTGGCTGTTTCTGGTGGCTTCAGCTGATTCTGACTCTGGCCTTTCCTGGGCAAGGCAGATCATCTCTCGGCCTCTCTCTCTCACTCACTTATCTATAAAATGAGAGGATCAGATGCAATATAATCTAAAATTATATCTGAGTTTATTTATTTATTTACTTATTTATTTATTTTTAGGGTCGCATCTGAGACATATGGAAGTTCCCAGCTAAGGGTCCAATCCGACTTGCAGCTGCCGATCTACACCACAGCAATGCCAGGTAAGAGCCTCGTTTGCAACCCATATTGCAGCTTATGGCCACACCAGATCCTTAACCCACTGAGCAGGGCCAGGGATTGAACCTGCATCCTCATAGGTAGTAGTCAGGTTCTTAACCCTCTGAGCCACAATGGGAACTCTCTTCATCTATACTCTTTAAGCCAGTTAGGCTTCCTCGCTGGTTTCCCACATTCATTTCACTCTCCACACTGTAATCAAGTGACCTCTAGAAAACACAAATCTGATAGTGCAAAGTTTTCAGACATTTTCCTGGTATAGGATATAGCTTCTAGGACATATTATCTATTCCTCATTGATCAAGTGAAGTCCAAGTCATCAATCTTCCGCATACATCACCCCCTCAATGAAGACCACCCCAACTGACCCATCTCCCCACCCCACCTCTGGACTGAGTGAGCCAACCACTAATCTTTGGTTTCTTTAGTATCTTTCATGCAGTTCTACCATATATGCTGAGTATTCTCCCATATGCCTTTCTTCCCAATTATTTTGTGAGTTTTTCTTTCACAAAGAGCATATCTTTGTACTCCCACTACCTGGAACAGTCTCTGACACTCAGTCAATACTAGATAGTATTTTTTTTGAGTAAAAAATATGCAGAATGAATGAATGAATGAGATAGTAGCCCGTAGGTCTAACTGGCACATCCTGGAAGACTCTTCTCCACTTTATCTTATTCATTTGACCTTCTATTGCTAATGACAAGCTTTTAGGGCAAGCTTCTCTAAAATACCAATATAAAACACATGGAATGTGCCCTTTTAATTACAGACACCTTGGGTCACGAGGCTATTGTGACCAGTCATGCACAGAGCTACATACGTGGCTTTGTTCAAGAAGGTGGAGATTAGGCTGAAGATCATAACCTTCCTGCATATTTACGCTGCCCCTAAATTTTCTGGTGTGGTCAGAATCTCTATGACAAATAGGGTAAATGTTCATTATTCAATTTGTTCTTTGCCTGCCTCCTTAAGGTTTTGCTTTCCACGAGGCATATACTTTAAAATTAGAAACTATATGGATGATAGTAGAATGCAAGTGAGTACATTATCAAAAAATATTTTATTTACCTATTGAGTAAATGGAAGTACCCTAAAAGAATCACAATGGAAGTGATTGTTACATCACCTAGGCTTGCTGAATAACACCCACCTCCTTCCCTAAATATCCCTTGAATCAATTTCCTATTTTCCCTACACACTGCCACTGCCTTGGTTTTTGTCCTTGTCACCACAGCACTGGCTTTCTCTTCTTTCTCTCTCAGAAAACCAATGGCCATTTTGTTAATTATGTTATGTGTGAGAATAGTATTGTAATTATTTAAGATGTTATTATCTTCCTAGAGATATATATTCAACAATTTTGGGAAAAGATAACATATTTGTATCTTCTTTAAACACAAAAATGTTAATCAAATACGGAAAAATATTCATTGTAGATATGTGCATAAGACTATTCAATTGTTTGTATTAAATAAGAAATAAAAATAACAAAACATCTATCAATAGAGGATTGATTAAATAAACTGTAGTATATCCACAAAATGAAGCACTATACTGCTATAAAAAAGAAATGTTATATTATCATGTGGCATAAAGACCTCTAGAATATATTGTATTGTAAACAACCAAAAAAAGGAAGGTAAAGTGTACATAGTAAACTAAAATTTATCTAAGAAAGGGGCTTTACAAATAAATATACATTTTTTTAACTGAAAAGTAAATCAAAAATATTTTTTAGAAATTCTCTTATGGCACAGTGGATTAAGGATCCAGTGTTGTCACTGCAGCAGCTTGGGTCACTGCTGTGGTGAGTGTTCAGTCCCTGGCTCAGAAACTCCCATATGCCATGACCAGGGCCTAAAAACACACAGGTTTTTTATTTTTTTAAATTACCATTTGAGGGTAAGAACAGGATGGAAGCAACAAGGATAAAAGCTAGACTATCACTGTCATTCTTTGCAGATGACAACATGATACTGTACCTAGAAAATCCTAAAGATGCTATCAGAAAACTGTTGGAACTCCTCAATGAATTTGGTAAAGTGCAGGATACAAAATTAATACACAGAAATTGACTGCATTTCTATATAGTAGTAATGAAAGATCAGGAAGAGAAATTAGGGAAACCGTCCCACTTACCATCACATCAAAAAGAATAGAATACCTAGGAATAAACCTACCTAAAGAGACAAAACACCTATACTCTGAAAACTATAAGACACTGATGAAAGAAATCAAAAATGACACAAGCATATAGAAAGATATACCATGCTTTTGGATTGCAAAAATCAGTATTGTCAAAATGACTATCTATCCAAGGCAATCTACAGATTTAATACAAACTCTATCAAATTACCAGTGGCATTTTACCCATAACTAGAACAAAATATTTTAAAATTTGTTTGGAAACACAAAAGACCTTGAATAGCCAAAGAAAACCTGAAAAAATAAAAAATGGAGCTGGAGGAATGAGTCTTCCTGACCTAAGACTATACTACAAAGCTACAGTTATCAAAACAGTATGGTACTGGCATGGAAACAGAAATATAGATCAGTGGAACAGAATAGAAATCCCAGAAATAAACCCATGCACCTATGGTCAATTAGTCTATGACATAGGAGGGAGGAATATACAACAGATAAAAGACAGTCTTTTTAATAAGTGGTGCTGGGAAAACTGGACAGTTACATGTAAAAGAATTAAATTAGAAATTCTCTAACACTAGAGTTCCCTTCGTGGCTCAGTGGCTAACCAACCTGACTAGGATCCATTAGGATGCAGGTTTGATTGCTGGCCTTGCTTAGTGGGTTAAGGATCAGGTGTTGCTGTGAGCTGTGGTGTTGTTCACAGACATGGCTCGGATCCCGAGTTGCTGTGGCTGTGGTGTAGGCTGGTGGCTACAGCTCCAATTCAACCCCTAGCCTGGGAACCTCCATATGCCATGGGTGCAGCCCTAAAATAGCACACACACAAAAAAAGAAAAGAAAAAGAAGGAAAAATTTTAACACCATATACAAAAATGTACTCAAAATGACTAAAGACCTAAACGTAATACTGACTCTATAAACCTCTTAGAGAAAAACAGGCCAAACACTCTCTCACATAAACCACAGAAATACCATCTCAGATCCACCTCCTAGATTAATGACAATAAAAACAAAAAATAAACAAATGGGACCTAAGTAAACTTAAAAGTTTTTGCACAGTAAAGGGAAGTAAAAACAAAACAAAAATACAACCCACAGAATGGAAGAAAATATTCGCAAATGAAGGAAATGACAAAGGAGTAATCTCAGAAATATACAAAAGCCTCCTACAGCTCAATATAAAAAACAAGCAAACAAACAACTCCGTCAAAAAAAATGGCAGAAGATCTAACTAGACATTTCTCCAAAGAAAACATACAGATGTTCAAAAAAACACATGAAAAGTTGCTCAACATCACTAATTCTTAGAAAAATGCAAATCAAATGAGGCACCACCTTACACCAGCCAGGATGGCCATCATCAAAAAATTTACAAATAATAAATGCTGGAGAGGATGTGGAGAAAAGGGAACCCTCTTATACTGTTGGTGGGAATGTATATTGGTGCAACCACTATGGAGGAAAGTATAGAGTTTCCTTACAACCTAAAAATAGAACTACAATACCACCCAGCAATCCCACTCCTGGGCATCTATCCAGAGAAAACCACAATTTGAAAAGATACATGTACCCCACAGTTTATTGCAGCACTATTTACAATAGCCAAAACATGGAAGCAACCTAAATGTCCATCAACAGAGGAATGGATAAAGAAAATGTGATACATATATACAATGGAATATTACTCAGCCATAAAAAGAATGAAATAATGCCATTTGCAGCAACATGGATGGATCTTGAAACTATCATACAAAGTGAAGTTAGACAGTGAAAGACAAATATTGTGTGATATCACCTCTATGTGGAATCTAAAAAAAAAAGGATACAAATGAAACTGTTTGAAAAACAGAAATAGACTCACAGACTTTAAAAAAAACTTACAGTTACCAAAGAGGACTAGAGGGGGTAGGGGAGAGAGAGATGGACTGGAGGTTTGGGATTGGCATATGCACACTGAGGTAGATGGAACATTTGGCTAATGGAGACTTGCTGTATAGCACAGAGAACTCCTACCCAGTATTCTGCGATATCAGAAAGTATCTGATATGTGTGACTGGGTCACTTTGTTGTACAGCAGAAATTATCACAGCCTTGTAAGTTAACTTCAATAAAACTTTAAAAAGCTAGTTTTCTCTAAATGCACTTTGAGTGATTTAAATCAAAGTTAACTTTGTAACTGTGTAATCATTTTGTGCAATAATTAAACATTTTACTTAAAAGCAACTCTTAACAAACAAAAGCAAAATTAAATAAATGAACCTAACTGCATATTGACTTAGTTGCATAGTATACAGAGAAGAACTAATTCAAGTGATTGTAAACACGGTAATTTGATTATCCAACTTTAGGGAAATATAATTCAAGAACAAAAAAGCAGCAAAAAATACGAAGTAATAATTCTCAACTTTCCTCAGAAATCAAATTGTTTATGGAAATGTTATTATTTTGAGTCTTTAGGATGTGTGTTGTGGTATAAAGAAATGTAGTAATCAGGTAAATTAGGACCTGGAATTTTTGGCATGAGAAAAAGGAAATAAAAAGATCAGTTTGATAAATTCAACTTTTAAAAACTTAGTGTCCAGAATTTGAATTGGAAACTATCTGTATGAACTTACAATGTATTTTTAATCTTTGAAAAAATCCAGATATGATACCAAAATCATGGGCAACAAAAGGAAAAAAAAATAGGTAAATTGTACTATATCAAAATTAAAAACAAGTGTATCAAAGGACACAAATAACATAGTAAAAAGCCATCTCATGGAATAGGAGAAGGGGTATAACACAAGGGGAAATCATTGGCAGGCTCTGGGTAGCCTGGGAGCTTATTATACTTTTCTCTCTCTCTTTTTTTTTCCTTCTTTTTATGGCCACACCTGTGGCGTATGGAAGTTCCTGGGCTAGGGGTCAAATCAAAGCTGCACCTGCAAGCCTACACCACAGCCACAGCTACACTGGCTCCTTAACCACTGAGAAAGGCCAGGGATCAAACCCACATGCTCACAGAGACAAGAGGACCTTAACCCACTGAGCCACAATGGGAATTCCCTTTATTATACTTTTAGTGGACTTGACTCTTCTGTCTCTCCCTGATACATGGAATCTAACTATGAAGCCTTAAATAAACTCTTTTCTCTTTTATGAAAATTTCTTCAAATACTCCTGGGCAGAATTTATTTTCCCTTTCCTCATAACCCTTTGATAATGTTTCTACTACTGTATATTTTATTTATAACTGTAATAGGAATCTATTGGTTAACTGTTTACTTATTTAACTACCAATTTCTTGAGAGTTCTTTGAGAGGAAAGATTCTCTTATTTCTCCAATCTAGTCAATCTCCTGCCCTACAATAATAACAATAAATTATGTTCATTGAGCATTTTCTGGGCACTATCTCAGTCAACTCTCACAAAAATCATCTGAGTAAATAATATGATTATTCTACCTTTTACAAATGCTGAAACTGGGATTTGGAGAGATGTGTAAGGTCATATCCTTAGTAGAGGCTAAGCCAGAGCATCAGCTCAGTGCTGTAGACTGAGTGTTTGTGTTCCTCTCACATTCACATGTTGAAAACCTAATCCCCATGGTTATGATGTTTAGAAGTGAGGCCTTTGGGATGTGATGAAGTCATGAAGGCAGAGCCCTCGTGAATAGGATTGGTGCCCTTACGAAAGAGACCCTGGCTCTCTTGCCCCTTCTAGCAAATAAGATCATCTATGAACAAGGAAGTGGGCTCTCACCAAGGGCAGCTGCCTTGATCTTGGACTTCCCAGCCTCCAAAGCTGTGAGAAATCAGTTTCTGTTGTTCAAACACCACCCAGTCTGTAGCTCTTTGTCTCTAATGACTGAGTTCTTAATCATGATATCATAAAACTCCCACCCACAATAGGTATTCTTAATATATGTTTGCATGTTTCTTGAATGACTGAAAATAAATATATTAAGATGTTGATGGTGAACATGAGGGCATTGGTTAAACAGAGCCCAAAACTTAACAAGGGAAATCATTGAAAAGTGAGCTTCAGAGTTTGGAAAGCACTCTGTGATTTGTGAATACACAAGTTCATTTCTTACTATTATCAATTATTTTATCAAACCAAGTTTTCTTAAGTTAATATTTTCCTAGCAAAATATACTATCAAACATGTATTTGTGGACCTCCCATTGTGGCTCAGCTGATTAAGGACCTGACATTGTCTTCCTGAGGATGTGGGTTCGATCTCTGGTGTCACTCAGTGGGTTAAGGATCCAGCATTGCTGAAAGCTGTGGTGTAGATTGCAGATGAGGCTCATATCCGGTGTTGCTGTGACTGTGGTGTAGGCCTCAGCTGCAGCTCCAATTCAACCCCTAGACTGGGAAACTCCATATGTCACAGGTGCAGCCATAAAAAGAAAATAAAAGGGGGTCAGATATGACCCTGCAATCTCACTCTTAGGCATATATCCGGACAAAACTCTACTTAAAAGAGACACGTGCACCCGCATGTTCATTGCAGCACTATTCACAATAGCCAGGACATGGAAAAAACCAAAATGTCCATCGACAGATGATTAGATTCAGAAGATGTGGTATATATACACAATGGAATACTACTCAGCCATAAAAAGAATGACATAATGCCATTTGCAGCAACATGGATGGAGCTAGAGAATCTCATACTGAGTGAAATGAGTCAGAAAGACAAAGACAAATACCATATGATATCACTTATAACTGGAATCTAATATCCAGCACAAATGAACATCTCCACAGAAAAGAAAATCATGGGCTTGGAAAATAGACTTGTGGCTGCCTGATGGGAGAGGGAGGGAGTGGGAGGGATGGGGAGCTTGGGCTTATCAGACACAACTTAGAATAGATTTACAAGGAGATCTTGCTGAGTAGCATTGAGAACTACATCTAGATACTCATGTTGCAACAGAACAAAGGGTGGGGGAAAAAATGTATACATGTAAGGATAACTTGATCCCCTTGCTGTACAGTGGGAAAATAAAATAAAAAATTAATTAAAAGGGGGTCAGGGTCTTTGTTGTTGGTTCACTGATGTATTCCAAGTACCTAAAATATGCCCAAAATAAAAAGCAGGCATTCAATAAACAATTTTTGATTTAAGTGGATGATATAATAATGAAATCTTACAAATCAAAAGGAAAAAGACAGAAAACCCAAATATCAAAAATGGGCAAAAGGCTTGGATAGGCACTTTGTAAAAGAGGATATCCAACATCCTAGCAAACATATATGTTTACATATATGGCTAGTAAACATATGAAAAGGTGCCAAAGTGTTTAACGATTAGGAAAATGCCAGTTAAAACTACAATGGTTGAGTTACCATATGATCCTGCAACCCCACTCCTGGGCATATATCCAGAGAAAACTAATTCGAAAAGACACATGACCTCACTGTTCATAGCAGCACTATTTGCAATAGCCAAGACATGGAAGCAACCTAAGTGTCCATCAATGGATGGATGGATAAAGAAGATGTGGTATATACACAATGGAATACTACTCAGCCATAAAAAAGAATGAGATAATGACATTTGCAGCAACATGGATGGAACTAGAGATTATCATTTTAAGTGAAGTAACTTATATAGAGAAAATATTGTATGATATCACTTACATGTGGAATCTAAAAAATGATACAAATGAATTTATTTATAAAACAGAAATAGACTAGCAGACATAGAAAACAAATGTCTGGTTACCAAAGAGAACGAGGGATGGCGGAAGAGAGACAAATTATGAGTTTAGAATTAACACATACACACTACTGTATGTAAGATAGATGAAAAACAAGGGTTACTGTACAGCACATGGAACTATATTCAATATCTTATAATAATCTCTAATGGAAAAGAACCTGAAAAAAATATATGTATATATAACTTAAAAATATGTATTTGTGTATATATATATATATATATAGTTACACATATATATAGCTGAATCACTTTGCTGTACACCTGAAACTAACACAACATTGTAAATTAACTATACTTCAATTAAAATGGTTAAAAATAAAATAAAATATGCCATACATTATAAAATGAAAAAAAACCACAATGAGAAATACCATTACATAGTCATCAAAGTGACAGAAGTAAATAATTGAAAAGAGCAGTGTTGCAAAATGAGAAACACTGGAAACTCTCACAGTAGTGTAAATTGGTACTACCGCAATGGCAAACATTTCACATTATCCAGCACACTGGAATATGTACATGCCCACGTGTTTTCATCTATTCCTAGGAGCATATCCTGAAGAAACACCAGCACATTTATACCAGAATATAAGCAAAAGAATGCTCATGGCAGCATTGCTCATAAGAGCCAGAAATAGGAGCACCTCAAAGGTCCATCAGCAGTTACATGGGTAACTAGGTTGTGGATAGTCAAGCAGCAGAATACTACAGAGCAATTGAAAAAACCAAGTTGTTCTAGACACAATATGGATTAACCTCTCAAAAATCAAAGAACATGCTAAAGACAATCCTTTGTTTTTCTTCCCTTTTCTTTTCTTTATTGGCTGTCCTGCAGTGTGTGGAGTTCCCAGACCAGGAATCAGATTCAAGATGCAGCTGCGGCAACACTAGATCCTTAACCCACTGTGCTGGGCCAGGGATTGAACCTGCATCCCAGTACTCCCAAGATGCTGCCAACTGGATCATGATGTGCCACAGCAGGAACTCCATTAAGAACAATTCATAGAGGATGATTTCATTCACACAAAGTTCAAAAACAGACAAATCTAAATAAGAAGAGTTTAGAAATGCAAATGCCTGCACAGGTTGGTCAAACTATAAATAAAAGTAAGGGAATGATCAAACCCTCATTTCTACAGGGACAACTGAGATTGTGAAGGGCACAAGGGCTGGGAGTGCTGGAAATGGATTATTTCTTTCCCCCTCTGTGATGATTATACAGATGTTTGCCTTGTAATTATTCTCTGTATGTAAATGTTTTATATATGCTTCTCTATGTTTGCTATCTCACAAATTTTAAATGACAATAAATTGCCTGATCTTGTAGAAGTTTTCTTTCATTTGAAAGTTTTTATGTTCTCTTCCAATAGCAGAGGGTCTTGACAGATCATAACCCTTTTTTGATATAGGTCTCTTTCTTTAGATAAGAGTATAATATAATCAACTCCACAGTCCTTACATTGCAGTTCATAAGAGATACTTCATAAGTAGGCAATGAAGTGGAAGAAACCAAAAAAAAAAAAGAAGAAGGACAGCTAAAGGCTTAATTTTCAGGGCTAGCCCAGGCTGGACACATGGTAGGCACTCTGTGGGAGTTTGCTGTTGACAACATTGGCAGTGGCATCTGCTACTGGGACTGACTCAGGCAGGGAGCATTTCTTCATCTTCTGTTTTAGGAAGAGGTATTTACAATAGGCCACCTGGAAGATAAGATGGAAGATGTTGCAAAATTTAGGGGTTCCCAGATATTTTGCAGCCAGAGACATTTGTGTACAGAGCTAATTCTGTTTTCAGATGCTTTGGGATTTGCTTCTTTAATCAATTCATTGAGTGTTGATGTTATTATTCATGGCTTTGGATGGAGCGAAGAGAATATGCCTAATGTTTTTTTTTTTTTTTTTTTTTTTTTAGGGCTGCACCTGTGGCATATGGAAGTTCCCAGGCTAGAGGTCAAATCAGAGCTGAAATTGCCAGCCTATGTCACAGCCACAGCAACACTGGTTCTGAGCCACACTGGCAAACTACACAGCAGCTTGTGGCAACACTGGGTCCTTAACCCGAGTGAGGCCAGGGACCGAACCCACATCCTCATGGATACAAGTTGGGTTCTTGACTCACAGAGGCACAACAGAAACTCCAGAATTGCCTAATCTTATGCTCTGCAACATCTTGCTAGTACTCAGTACATTGTGAAATCATCTCTTAGAACAATATGGCTGTTTTCCAGCAAATATTAAGAGCAGATGCTGTGTCTGAATCTCTTCTAAGGTTAAGGCTTTAGAGCAGCACAAATTCAAAATAATTATGAAGAATCATATTCATTGAATGAACCAGCAAATTGATATACATCGAGTATATAAATGCTACTTGAGCCCATGCCATGGCCTGTTTGGGGCCAGGATCAGAGGAGTGATGGCATCCTATAAACAGTACTGACTGTGTTTCCACATGAAATAACTGAGCTTCATCCTAATCTCTCTATTTGTTCAAAGTGGTCTTAGCTATCAACATCTGCCAATTTTCTGAATGAGATGAAAATTCCTGGGGATCACTAAGGACATCTGTACCCTTTCTGCCCACATGGGCACCTGGGTTAAAAGGGGAAAAAAATTAACCCAGTAGTAAAAACTGCCAAGTGGCCACTTGGAACCACACGATTTAGAGAGGGTCAATTTCCTAGCTTCAGTTCTGCCTCCATTGACAATGTGACGTTCGACTAGTAATGTGACCTAACTTTCAATTCCTTACTTATAAGTGTGATCAATGTGTTTCATGGGTATTCCACAAACTCCTGAAAATAAACTGAAGTAAAAGATGCAAAATTTATTGACGGTAGAGCCTTATACCAGTGTTAGGGTTCTTTTTAATCTTTTCTAATTATACAATTAAAATTTATTATTTGTTATTTAAAAATTCAAAGAATAAAAGTGTGTGAAGTTTAAAAAAAGAATCCCCTGACCCATTATCATTCTCAGAATTGACCAAATTTGACAATTTTGTACTTATCCTTATATACTTTATAAATGTGTGCATATATATGTGTGCATGTGTATTTTTTAATAAAAAAGAGATCATATCCCACTAATCAGTAGACTATTATACAGTAATTTTTCAGATGGTAAATTTTATATATATATATATATATATATATATATATATATATATATATACACATGGAACAAGGATATTTTGCAGAAAAAGTTGCTGAACCACACTTACAGCATGATAATATTTGTAGACATAGAGTATAGAGCTTCCTCTAGGAAGAGTACATTGAAACCTTCACACTGTTCTCTACCACTATCTTCCTTTTTTTTTTTGGGGGGGGGGGCCATGCCTGTGGCACGTGGAAGTTCTGGAGCCATGGAATGAACCTATGACACAGAAGTAACAACACCGGATCCTTGACCCACTGCACCGCATGGAAACTCTTCATCTTTCTTTTTTTTTAAGCATATATACTTAAAGA
The DNA here is from genome assembly GCF_016906955.1 of Phacochoerus africanus. Classification (NCBI taxonomy): domain Eukaryota; kingdom Metazoa; phylum Chordata; class Mammalia; order Artiodactyla; family Suidae; genus Phacochoerus; species Phacochoerus africanus. The sequence continues at coordinate 82,032,425 of NC_062545.1, read as the reverse complement.
CTGTACAAGAGAAACTGGGGCATAAGTCAATAAAATGGAGATAATATGATACTATACATAAGTGTAAATAGTAGTTCAGAGGGAAAGAAAAAGTATTGAGGGGAAGAATACAAAAAACAAAATTTTTAAAATGAAATAGAGGAAGCAAAAGTGAAAGCAGGCATGATATGAATTGCAAAATTATTCAGTAGGGAATAGAAAAAAGTTGATTGTGCAGTTTCTGCTGTCAACTTTCTTACAATACATGACTCTCCACAACAGGATATTCAGCCCTGCTGACTAGGGCTTTTTAATGGCCTCTGCACAACAAAGGGCAAAAAGAAGCAGGGGCAAGTGTCTTTCAAAAGAGGAAAAAGGGTCACATGTGATCCGTGCTCAACTCTTTTACAGTTTGAATTTTTCATATATCATTTTTTAAAATGTACATAACAACCATAAATTGGGGGGTGTGAGGGCAGGAAGAACAATCTAATATCCCCTGAAAAGTCCTGGCTTATTAGGCAGCAGAACTTTATCTATACAAATAAAATACAAATTTTATCAACAAATCCTGTCAAAGCAAAGTCTACCTTGAATCTTTCTTCTTTGTCTACCTTCATCACCATCAACCCAGTTCAAGTTCACTCCAGTCTAGTCCCCCCACTCCCCCATCCCCTCCTGATTAGTCTCTGTTTCCACCTTGGCCCTTCCTCTTCCCCCTGCCATTCCTATTCCCATGAGAAAAGCAGACCAATTTTCCTGAAATGTTTGTAGCTTGAAAATCAAAATCCCGTGCATGACCTCGAGGGGCTGCATGGTCTGTTACTTGCACATTTTCTCCACTCACCTTTAAGGGGCCCAACTGTACTAAGATCTTCCTCATCTCAGTCTTTGCACTTAACTGTTCTGCAAACTGAAATGCTCTTCTCTGACCCTACAGATTTCAGTTTCTTCCAGACCTCCCCAAGCCCATCCCCCTCAATCTAAATCACACCACAATTTGTGTTTCTATTTATTTGTATAGTATGGGTTTTATCTGACATCTCTGCCCTTTGAAGCTGTATAATGACTACAGGAGGGTTCATAACACCATCCTCTATTTTTGTGCTTATTTGAAATTTACCATAATTAACAGCTTTAAAATGGTCTCTCTGATCCTACAGATTAAAAGCAACAGTTATGCCTACAACTATCTTCGTTTTTCAATTTTTGTATTTTTTTAAATTACGTTCCTTTTCCTAACATTTTTTTTTTTGTATTTTTGTTCATTAACCATATTACAACCATAACATGCCAGTATTTTAAATTTCCAAACAATGTGCTGTCTGGGTGAAAGGGAATTTCAAGTTAACATCAAACAACCTAAAAGAAAGGTCTGACGTTCAACTGTTCTCTTGCTGTTTTTGCTACTCAGTTCTTTTATTTGAAAGCATTATTATTTAGTGAAAAAGACCCTAAACTAGGGATATAAAACTTCTGATCTAGTTTCAGTTTGTCACTTTGAGTGAACCACTTAAACTTGCTTCTTTTTTTTATAATATAACATAATAGAGAGATTTTTATTTGATTTAATATTCTATGTTCCACAATCTGTATAAGACAAAAAAGGAGGCAAACAATACTAATGCTTACTTTTTAATGAATCAATAAGTAACTTTTTTCTCATTCATTAATAAGGTCATAAACTAGGAGTAGTGTTCATACCAGTGGAATCTACAAAGCCAAAAATAGGAACCATTGCATCTCCTTGGGAAGATCTGATACTCTGATTCTTCTCTTTTCTGTTAACATATTTGTGCAACATGCTGTAATACTGTTCCTTTGGATTGTAAGTGTATAGCGATGAAATCTGCTGCCAGTCTTTAATGCTTGGAGTGTTGCATTCCTTTGGATGTGAGGACTCAAAGAAACATCGGATATTTTCTTTGGCCAATTCAGCTGCATGCTCTGTGGCTTGATTTTTAAGGATCTGCTGCTCCTGTTCCAAATAGATTTTCCAAAATTTCAGCTGCAGGAAACTAACTGGAGATAGGCATCGGGTGACGGATGTACAAAGCAGGAGGACGATCATAACAACTGCTATCAGGACCCAGCCCAGCACCTTAGGAAAACACAACAAAATGGCAATTTAGTCACCCTATTTAAAGAAAAGTTTGAATTCTCAGATAAAAGTTCAAACTACTCAGAGATATGATGCTGAAGAACGAGCAACAATTGTAGGTCTTAATCCCTTAAGAGAAAGGAGTGGCAGTGACCTCTCCAGCCTCTCCATACAACTGCTTGCTTGACAAAAGAATGTTTCCCCAGGTCATGTTGAGGACCCAAGGAAGAGCTTATATGTCGCTCCCTTGGAACTCAAAACATGGAATCTGGGCAAATCCAAAGAAACAAGCGTTTATTTCGAAGAGCCTTTTTACCAGCCCAGAAGCAGTATGGGGTGAAAGCTTTAGAGCCAAGCAGACCCATTTTATTGTAACAATTCTGGCTGGACAAACAAGTTGACCCAGACTCGGTGCATTTCCTATAAAGACGCTAGAGAATAATAAGGGAAGTAAAGGGCCCAGCGCGGCGTCTGGCACAGAGTGACTGGATGCCTGACACTATACGAGTGCCTTCCTCCTTTTCCTTACTTTTATTTCAGTATTCGCCTATCAGGCTCTTCAGACGCCAATAGTCCTCCTCCTTTGTCTCCAGGTGTGGATGGTCTGAGAAAGGGCACGGATTTTACCTCTCCCTCCCCCCAGGAGCCTGCCCCTCTCCAGTCCTCGTCCAGCGCGGGAGCCTGACCTGCGACTGGGCTTTGAGCTCCTTGTGCAACTTCTGCACCTCGGGCACCTGGGCTTGCTCGCAGGGCACCAGCGGCATCTGGGCCTCGCAGCGGGAGTCGCGGCCAGGACACAGGCGCCGCGCCAGGAACGCGCTCCCGCTAGCCGCGCACTCGTAGAAGGTGCCCCCCAGCAGCGCCACCGCCACCCAGGTGAGCGGTGCAACCGCGGCGGCCGCGCTGAGCTGCGCGCACACCACAAAGGTCCGCAGCCCCCCGCCGCAGCCCGGCCGGGCGCAGCAGCCGGTCAGCAGGCGCCAGGTGCGCGCGTTCAGCACGTAGCCCAGCAGGAAGAGCGCCAGCGCCGGCACCAGCAGGAAGACCAGACCGTAGGGCAGGTTCCAGGCGGCGTTGCACGGGCACTGGAACACCGCGGTGGAGAAGATGCGCTCCCCGCCCGCGGTCAGCAGGCTCACCAGGCCGTAGCCCAGCGCGCTGTGATGCTTGAGGTGCAGGTCCAGCACCGTCCGAAACTTCTCCATGGCGCTCCTATCTCAGGGCTCCAGAGACAGGTCCAGAGGCTTCTGCCTCTTCGCGGCCCAGCTCCTGGAATGATTTGGGGAGTCTTGGGGTCTGGGGTTTCCTGTGCTTTGCTAATCAGCTTTTTCCGAAAAAGGAACAGGGCTTCTCTGGACTGTCTGAGCTTTCGCTTTCTTATTTCAGCCAAACTAGCTGTGGCAGACCCAAGCACAGGCACCATTGACTTCTCTGGTGCCCAACCCCCGCCCCCAGAAGAGGACGTACTGGTGACCCTTCCCCAGGAACTGCCTGAAGATAGGCCCTGTTCCGTTGAAACCTTTGTTTACTTCCAACTGATAAGGAACCAGGGGACTTTCCTTACCTTTCATGACCCTACGCAGTCATCCAATGGATAGAATACTTTGCACTTGGGCAAACTGGGAAAAATACTGGATTTTTATCACTGCAGCCACCCTGGATTTTAAACCAACTCCCAGTCAGACCAAAGAGTCGCCCCCCCCCCCCCCGCAAACCCCTATCATTTACAGGAAGCATTATTCAGGAACAAATTTCCAGTTTCTCTTTTATAAACTAACCACAAAGCCCAGCTCAAATTCTAGTTTGTCTATGTCCTTCCTGTCCCCCTTCTGGACAGAACTACCCCTGTTCTCTCCTCTGCCTGATCTCTCAAAGGATATTAGCCTGAATGTATTGTATTGACTTCTGCCCCCCCACCCCCCGCCCCCTGCAGGTATGTCCTAACACCAGCAGTGCATGGAAGAGTGTCAAATTCTTACTCAGTGACCCCCAAGTTGATCGGCAGGGGAGGGGGATACGTGCTTGTTCAAGAAACACTAACTGAACCCCAAAAATTTCAAACTACAGCATCACAGCTGCATCTAACATGCTGTTTCCTCCGTTTTCAATTTTCTCCAAGTAGCGTTCTTCTGACACAAGCTGTAACCACTTCCGTGAAACTGAGCCTTAATCTGTGGTTCTAGAGTGTACTTGAAAGAACATAGGCTCTGAAGTTAGGGGCATTTTGTGTGTGTATGTGTGTGTAATAAGTTAGCTCCTTTATCATTCAGTGTGCTCATTTGTAAAAGCAGAATTATAGTGCTCACTTTCCCAGACTATCGAGACAAGTAACTTGAGTAGCCTCTACAAAGCACCTTTATACACAAGGGTGTGCCAGTGAACTGGTCACTGCTCTAGCCCGTCCACTCGATTTGCCTTATTTATTTGGGAAGAGTAAGTAGCCTACCAAATCCAGTGAATTGTTAGAGAAAGGGGGAGAAACATATCATTTCTTTCTTTAATCCAACTTGCCTTCTTAGCTACCTCTGACCACCAGTGCTGGCACAAAACCACCATTCCATAGCTTGTAGTGAATAGCTATTCTATCTGTGTGAGTGTTTACAAAGATCTCCAGATCAGGGTCCTTTTTGTCATGCAGGACAGTAGGGGCCCTCTGCTCTGAGATTATACCAGGTACTGCCAGGCTTCCTGTAATTTTGCATCAAAGTTACGTGTTTGAGGCAAATCACTTCTGCTAGGACGATCATCTCTGTAGTTGCACATCTGCAAAAAACCTTCCTTCCTTTTTCCCTTGGGTGACTCTCTTCTTACTGCTGCCCTCTTCTTTACTGCCACTTTACTCCTCAGCTGTTGCCTCCCCTTTGACCCTTTCCAACACCATCTTGAACAAATCCCACCATGTCCACAAACTTTGGACGGATGGCTTTATCCAAATCTCCCTTAATTGTCACTTAACTAAAATGTACCTTCCCATTCTCTTGAGTGAAGTTTATTTATTCTTCCACATTTCTCAAAACAAGAGGGAGGACTGACATTCTCCAATTACTACAACCAAGGCTGGGCTTTTGCCACCACTTCCAATAGTTTATTCTCCAGCAAGGTTCAAGTTCTTCAGCATGACCTCCTTTGTCACATCAGTCCTGCTATCTACTTTCATTCTCTTCATTTATTAAGACTTTATGCAAGTGACAGCCTTCCTCTTCTTCCCAGCCCTTGTCAAGGATTTGGTTTCAATTATTTTTAGTTACTCTCCCAACCAGAGTAATTCCTTTGTGAACCAGTGATTAATTAGTTTGCTTGTTGATCAGTCATTCATTTAAATGTTTAATAAGCACCCAGAATATGCTAGGTACCTATAAAAACACCTAGTATTATTGGGTACAACAAGGAACAAGATGAACAGACACCCTGCTATCATTGAGATTGTGTTTTAGTGGAGAAGATATAGGAATTGAGGGAGAAAGATGTCAAGGTTATACAGGTGGTTATAATGGACTCATGGGGTAGAGAGTATGCTGAGAAAGCCTCTCTGGGGAGAGGACATTGAAGCAATAACTGGAATGACAAAAGCTCTGGCTGTAAAGGAGCTTAGTATTCTGTGGTGGGAAAGACAGCCTGAGCGATGAAAGTGTTAAGGGTAAGAAGCAAAGTGGCATGTCACATCACGAGGGCAGAGCTACATGTGGAAGGTCAGGCTTAGGGGCTTTATAGACCAGTGTATGCAGTTTACAATCCCACCTCCCAAATCCATTACAGACTGAGTGGCATCATCATCTATTACCCTGTCAGCTTGGGTCTCCAAACACCACTCCCTGGGATTGCTACCACTTCCCATCTCCAATCACAGATCTCCCTGAGACTGATGCTCATTCTGTGTTTACTACAGGTTTCCATAGCTAGTAGGGTCTAGCTGCTGCCTGCCAGCTGGAACTTCCTCCCAATACCTGAATTTGAGCCTAGTGCCCAGACACTCATCCACAGCACCTCTGGAGCAGTGCGTGGTCCTAGGTCTGGGTCTGTTGAAGATTGTCCAGCCCTTTATACCCAGCTCTGTTCTGAGAGGATTTAGCTCAGATCAGCCCTTAGTGGAAATAGCAACATAGTAATTCGAGAAGATTCAAGAATTTTTTTTCTCTGAGAGTACACTAAATAATATTTGAAAGACATTTTCGCTTCTGAAAACCTATCATTTAATGCTAGTTTACTTTAGCTTTTAAGAAATGAGTGTGAGATTCTCATGTTAAACACATCGGAAAACCAATGGTTATGGGTTTTTGTTTTTTAAACAATAGTACTTTGTTTCTCACCATTATCATTATCATCATCAGAAATTGGTTTCAGAAACCACAAAACACCTTTTTTGGAGAAGAAAGCAAAAGAAATTCTTGAAAGGAAATGCACCTTCATACTGTGAATCTGAAAGTTCCTTTCAGTCACCTTTAAGTGAACTGGTTCTCAAACATTATACTCTGTAACAGACTGATGCCTGGAATACAACTGCTAGATTCCAGCAAAGTGTCAGTTCTGGTCCCATGACCCAGAAGATGAAAATCAAATTAAGGTTCATATATCTTTTAAGTATTCACTCGGTGCAAGATACACTTTAGATGCCAAAATAACAAGGAAACTTGGAAAGTCTGACGTTCTTCATCTTTAGAGTATGCCTTTCTGTTATAATTGACAGAATATATTATTTGCATTAAGTCATGCATTTGAAAACCTGGGACTTGTTATTATTAGATTTTTGAGTGTTTATAAAAGTTCTTCCTCTGGAAGTATAAAGCAGAATGAGGGAAAGATCAGACCTTTTCCTTAGCACCAGAGTGTCATTTGTCAAATGGCAATCCCATGACATTTCAAATAATCTTTGGACAGAATTTCCCCCTTTTCTTAGCATGAATTTGCTAAACCTCTCATGAAATGTAAGCATTCATTGATTCACATGCCAAAAAAAAATATTTTTTAACAGCAGATGATTATTTTAACTCTGTATCTAGATGTGGCCAGTCTTCATTGTCATCACTGTTGTCACCATCATCATTATCACCTGATACTATAAAAGCCTATTAAAGGTCCTAGTTTTCCTTCCATGGTTTTTAAAACCTATGTCTATTAGGAATTTTAGTAAATTGTGCTTTCCCATTAATTCAGATAGTTATCTTAGAGGTGATTTTAATGTGGGATAAAGCATCACTGACAATGGCTATTTATACTTTGCTTCATCACAAACCCACTTCCCCTGCACTCAAATTTGGCTTGCTAGTTCATGAACTAGCCCTGTCCCCAGGGCATTTCCTGTTCTTTCTTCCTGTGCTTTACAGATGGTGCTATGATCTGAATGTTTCCTTCCAAAATTCATATGATGACCAAAGATTTGAATTTCCAAAGATAATATGAATGAATAACAAATAAGACTAAAGAGTTAGGATTAAGAAAATGAAAATAATGTAATAAGAGAAAATTTGACTTTCTTTAAAGTATAAACATCACTACTGCAAAACCTCAAAAATTTAAATCAATTTAATAGAGAATTTAAACTGTTGAAAGATCTTCCCTAAAGGAATAAATCATGTGAGGAGTTCCTGCTATGGCACAAGATCCTCCGTGTCTTAGGAGTGCTGGGAAGCATGTTTGATCCCCGAGCCAGGCACAGTGGGTTAAGGATCTGGTGTTGACACAGCTAAGACTTAGGTGGCAAATAGGGCTTGGATCTGATCCCTGGCCTGGGAACTCCATATGCCTTGGGGCAGCCAAAAAAGAAAAAGAAAAAAAAAGTCATGTGAAATATGCCACATATTTAAAACATTCACAATCAAGAAAAAGTCCAGTTGGACTTCTATGCAATAGAATAACACAAAGCAGATCCATATGCTTGAGGTCGATCTGTATGTGTTGGTATGGTTGAAAAGCCAGAGCAGATGTGATAAGTGAGAAAGGCAAGCAAAAACACTACATGTCAAATCTATTTGTGTAAAAAAAGGAAAGATGCATACAGTATTCTGCAAGATTCAAAATATTGTCAATTGTTTACCTCTGAAAGCTGGGGGGAAGGGGCAGGGGAGTGAATGTAGGCGGAGAGACTTTATGTATATCTTTCTTTAGTATTTGATTTTTTGGGAAATATTAATTTCTTTTTTTGAAGATTTTTTTTATCATAGTTGATTTACAATGTTCTGTCAATTTTTCCCACACAGCAAAGTGACACAGTCATACATATAAATATACACACATATTCTTTCTCACATTATCCTCCATCATGTTCCTTTACAAGTGATTAGATAGAGTTCCCTGTGCTATTCAGCACAGTCTCATTGCTTATCCACTCCAAATGAACCAGTTTACATCTACTGACCCCAAACTCCCCATCCATCCCACTCCCTCCCCCTCCCCCTTGGCAACCACAAGTTTGTGTCCACGAGTTTGTGTCTTTTCAGTAAGATTTTGATTTTTTTTTAAACATGCACATGTTACTTCTACAATTAAAAAAAATTAATTTAAATGTCTCGATATAATGAAAGTCTAAGGAACCAGTCTGGGAAGTGGCTGGTTCTTCCTCCTCCTTCTTTGCACAGAGGGTTTACTTATATCAAGGGTTGCTCCCTGAACCTGGAATCCTAATAACTCATCACTTGTTGCCAAAAGTCATAAATACTAGTGAGAAACTGACTGTGCTTGGAGAACACAGACCGTAAAGAACTGAGTGTTTGAGAACTGAAAGGTGTCAAAAATCAGTAAGAGGACAAGAGGAAAATACTGGATGGTTTTCAAAACACTCTTCTCATATCTACTACCTTCTTTTGCTTGCTAGCTCTGTCCTCTCTTTAGACACAGACATTGGTATAGATACAAACAGAGATGGAGATAGCTAGATACATAGATACATCTGTCTGTATCTTGCCATTACAGATTCCCTGAGTAAACATGAGATTATGGTTTTCTGTGGGAAAAGGACATTTTGACCTGTGTCCTTGCTCATGATCCAACTGAATATATTTTTTAATTTTATTTTTTATTAGAGTATGGTTGATTTACAGTGTTGTGTCAATTTCTGCTGTACAGCATAGTGACCCAGTCATCCACATATATACAATATACATTCTTTTTCTCATATGATCTTTCATCATGATCTGTCTCCAGAGATTGTATACAATTTCCTGTGCTGTACAGTAGGACCTCATTGTTTATCCATTCTAAATGCATCCAGCAATCCCAAACACCCCATCCATCATACTTCCTCCCAAATGAATATCTTAATTTTATCTTTGCCTTGAAGTTCCTATCAATAGGTGTAGAGACCACACTTTTAATTTGGCCTTTCTATGGGTTTATTTTAACAGACTTTGTCTTTCAAGACTTCTTCAATTTCTCTCTTGGTGTTTGGAGTCTAAAACCTGTCTTTTCTGAATTATCTCTATTTCTGTTCATTTCTGCTTACAAATCAACCAATTCCTTTTTGAGCTTATAAAGCCTTTCCGAAACTTAGCCAGTAGCAATGAACATACACGAGAAACATTGTTTTCTGATCTTTTCCCCAGTCACATATTTTTAAAGCAATGTGATATTTCCAAGTTAATGCAGGAGTTGTTTTTATCGACAACCATGTAAGAATTGTTCCCTCTTTAGCCTCCAAGATCAGTGTCCAAGCTGTCCACCACTGGACTGCTAAGCTAATGCCACATGTTTTAGGAAAAAAAGTGAAACACCTTTAAGAAATATAATAATAAAATGTAGAAAAATAGTTAGTTATTTCCCTTTGGCTGCTGCCCACAGCTGGAGTACAAAGAAAATCCCTATGATTTTAATTACAAAAGTACTCTTTTCAGGAACCAATACCTGGTCAGAACTAGTCACAAGGCTCCAACTAACCACAGGAGAAAGAAGAAGAATGCAAAGAGAACTGAACATGAGAAGTGGCTACAACTTCTTCTATGACCAGAATTTTGCCAGTTCCCCCACTCATCCCTCAACATTTTTTAGCCTCATGTTTAGTTTCTTTATTACATATGACAACTTTATAATCTTTTCTTTGCTGCTTACTATGTTTTTTTCATCTCCCCACCTAGGATTATCCATTTTATGAAGGTAAAGACCATCAATGTAACCCCTTTCCGGTTACACAGGTCTTAGCATAGGACCAGCTGTTCAATAAATATTTGTGGGAATAATGAGTAAATCAAGGAAAGAACAAATGAGAAGCAGACATGGATGTCTCTGCTCTTACTGCAGTCAGCACCATACCTGCTTTATTCAGCCTGGAGCTTGAGCCCCTCTGGTGTGCTACCCAGCTCAGAATAATATAATGCATCTTGAATTGCCAACCTTGTGACAAACAGTGGGTAAGTCTCACCAGACAGGAACAAGGCAACACCAGGGAGAAGACGAGGCCATGGGGCAGGTCCCAGCTACAGCTGCAAGGCCACCTGGACACCCACTGCCACCCACTGTCACCAGAGTCAGCAAGCCACAGTGCAGGGTGGTGGAGCTGCAGGTCTGGGCAGAGCAGACTCTCCCATGGTTTCCTCCTGTCCTCCTTCCGGCTTAGCTCAGTTCGTTTACTCAGAAGAGGTGTCTGGTGCCTATTGCTCAGCTTCCCCACTACCTTTCCCATTTCTCCAACTTCCCACACCCACAGTAACTGAATCACTTAAGGGAGGGATTTTCTTTGTACTTCAGCTGTGGGCAGCAGCCAATGGGAAATAGCTCCTTTTCTCTGTTTTATGATTAGATGCCTTAAAGAGGTTTCACTTCCTTTCTTGGAAGCAAGGAACGAAGCCTGAATAGGTTTTGTTGATACCTAGACTCAGAGCTTGACTATTTGTGACTCTACTTTGACACATGACTTGACCTCCCCCAGCAGAACTGGGCACCTGCAGTCCTACCCTTAAGTTCATTTAAGTGTAACTGTTAATTACACTTTCTTGGCTCTCCTCCTAACTCTATGACATCACCTGAATCTCCTACCCAGGCTCCGCCACTTCCCAGCCATTAATATTGGTACTCACTAAAGTTCAGTCTTTCCACATAAACTTCCTGAAGAATCTCCTCGTGGTGCCATCACTGACGAGATGTGTGACCTCGGGAAAGCCAGCTGACCTCTCTGTGCCTCTTCTCTGTCATCTATAAAACGAGAATATAATAATATCATCTGCCTGATTGGGTTATGGTGTAGACAAAGCGAAGCGATACATGTAACATTCCTAGAACAGTGCTTGGCACATAGTCAGTGCTCAAAATTGTTGTCAATTATCCTTATTTTCCTTTCCCTGGACAATGACAACCAACTGTGTTAGAATTTCCAAGTCTTCATTTCCTGCCCTTCTTTCCCAAGTTCAAGATCTGCATTTGTGATCGTCTAGGGGACATGTCCACTTACAAGTCCAGCAGTCACCGCAAACTCAAAAATAGAACCCCCTTTTCCCTAAAACTTATTTCCCCTCCAGAATTTCGATATCAGTTAGGGATATCAGTTTTTCAAGCTAGAAAACTCAGGATCTCCTGCAGGTGCCACTCCACTTCCTGTGCAGCTTCATTCTGCCTGAGGACCATTGCTTAGACTAACCCACACCACCTTCATTGAAAGTGGACAGGCCCTCGTCACCTCATCCCACTCTAGTTTCTGCCACAAAGTCTTAGCAGAGTTAACTTCCTGAAAATGAATCTGGATATACTCTAGAAACTGTACACACATGTGAATTGGGGGGAGGGGGGAATCTCATCACAGTACTGTTTGTATTAGGCAAAAACTGGTTTAAAAAAACAAAAACAAAACCAATGAACAAATAGCTAACAACAGCAGACAAGATTAACTATGAAATATTCAAATAAAAGACCACCATAGAGCAATGTATATAAATACTACTACAATGACAATAAACATGATGAATCTTTTTTTTTTTTTGGTCTTTTTTGCCATTTCTTGGGCCGCTCCCACAGCATATGGAGGTTCCCAGGCTAGGGGTCTAATCAGAGCTGTAGCTGCCAGCCTACTCCAGAGCCACAGCAACGTGGGATCCGAGCCGCATCTGCGACCTACACCACAGCTCATGGCAACGCCGGATCATTAACCCACTGAGCAAGGCCAGGGATCGAACCCGCAACCTCATGGTTCATTAGTCGGATCCGTTAACCACTGCGCCACGACGGGAACTCCCCATGATGAATCTTTAAAACATGTTAAGCAACAGAAATCAAACACAAAATATATTCAGTATGGTTACATTCATACAAAGTTCAGAAACAGGAGTTCCCTGGTGGTGGAGTGGGTTAAGGATATGGTGTTGTCACAGCTGTGGCTTGGGCTGCAGTTGTATCATGGGTTCAATCCCTAGCCTGGGAATTTCCTCATGCTGCCAGTGCAACCAAAAAAAAAAAAAAAAAAAGTTCAGAAACAGAGGAAACTACTTTTTGTACTTTTTTTTTGTCTTTTTGTCTTTTTGTCTTTTTGCCATGTCTTGGGCCACAACCGAGGCATATGGAGGTTCCCAGGCTAGGGTCGAATCAGAGCCATAGCCGCTGGCCTACACCACAACTCACAGCAACGCCAGATCCTTAACCCACTGAGCAAGGCCAGGGATCGAACCTGCAACCTCATGGTTCCTAGTCGGATTGGTTAACCACTACACCACGACGGGAATTCCTACTTTTTGTACTTTCTGATGGTATACACATGTGACAAAACTATAGAGAAAAAGAAGTAACTATAAATCACAAGGAAAGTGGTTATTGTCTTCGGGGCTTGAATGGGATTAGGACTGGGGCAGAGGGGTGGGGTAGGGTGTTCACAATGTTATTTTTCTATACCAGGTTCAGAGTAACAGGAGCATTTGCTTTATGAGTATGCTTCACAAGGTATGTTTGTTTCACTAGTTTTCTGACAATAAGTTACATTATCTCAACTTGTAAGGCAAGAAAAGAAATCCAATTATGTTATTTTCCTATTGAAAACCCCCAATGCTCCCAGTTGTCAAGGGCAAGTTCCTCACTCCCTATGTTGACACAGAAGCTCTTCTGAGTCTTGCTCTAGCCATAGTCGCCCACTTCATCCAATATTCCCAGTTTCCAATAGCACTGAGCCCCCAACATCCCTGTACTTATACACCACAGTTTTCTTCAATTCTCTGCCCTCTCACTTGCTCTTATGCTGCCTTGAATGACATCCTATCTATCCATCTAATCTATCTAATCTATCTATCTATCTATCTATCTATCTATCTATCTATCTATCTATTTAATCTATCTAATCTATCTAATCTATCTAATCTATCTAATCTATCTATTCTATCTATCTATCTATTTAATCTATCTATCTATCATTCTGATATATATATATATATATATATATATATATATATTTTTTTTTTTTTTTAAGGGCTGTACCTATGGCATGTGGAAGTTCCCAGGCGAGGGGTCAAATCGAAGCTGCAGCTGCCAGCCTACACCACAACTACAGTGACACTGGATCCCAACCACGTCTGTGACCTATGCTACAGTTTGTGGCAACACTGGATACTTAACCCACTGAGAGAAGCCAGGGATCCAACCCGCATCTTCATGGATACTAGTATCGTTCTTCACCCACTGAGCCGCAGTGGGAACTTCTGCAATAATTCTTAATCAGTGTGTCTATTACAACATCCCCTTCTAGATTTTTTAATCCCCTACTAAACTGGGAGCTGCCAGAGTTCCAGGACATCTTATCCATCACCATATCCTTTAATAACGTCAGTCATTTCCAGTCCACAACTCTCCTTTCAGATCTGAAGTAGCCCTCACCTCATTGCATATTTGCTTTGTGTTTCAACCTAGGTCATACTGTTTTTGTGTTAAAAATTAAAGTAAGATTATATAAAGAACCCAGTACAGAACTTAAACATTTTCATTTCACAATTCCACTTTTAGAAGATTTTTAACAGTGGTGACTCAGCAATGTGCTAGAGGGCGCTAATTCACCACCTAATAGGCTATTGTGCTCTGTGGGGCTTTAACACTTGATTGCTCACCTAACCAAGAACCAAAGAAAAGAATCAGATGTTTAGGAAGCAAACTATCAGCCATTTTCATTCATTGAAATAAGCGTAATTCGAACATTTAAGTCTGTAACTCACTTGAAATTATTTCGGGGAAGAATAATCCAACAACCAGATTGACAGCATTGTAAACTTGTTCATTCCCCAACCTAGGGTTGGTCCAACTGGCAGTGGGAAAGTCGAAACAGGCATTGATGATGCCTTCCCCTGCACTAAGGTGAAGAAATGTCAAACGAGATGTTTCCTCAACTGTAAAATGGGAGGGTTGGACTAGATCATCTCCAGGATCTCCTTCAACTCTAATATCCTATAAGACTCAATTCTAGCTTACTAAGAAAAGAAATAGTCATCATCTCCAAAAATACAAACTTCCAACCAAGAAGTGACAAATTCAATCAAGGTGAAAAACAAAGAATTTTTTAAATAGCCAAAATAGAAGACAAAATTCCATTTTTTTTTCTTCCATGTACTGCTGGGGCTTAAAACTCAATAGGCATGACAAACAATTGAATGTCTGAAAGATGTGTTGTTTGTAAATACTTTGTAGCCTCTTCTCCATCTCCATATCTATTAATAATTGTTTCAGCCAAATCTTTGTCTTCCCTAGGATAGGGCGATAAAGTGGCTATTTATATAAAGTATTAGCTGGCCAACTGAAAGCATGATACTAGTTTTACAATGACTTCATTCATTTCAACCACCTGAAAAATCTCAAAGATCTATGACTAATGGTGTGGTCCAGAAAACAATACTAAATTAAAGATGGATATAAATTAGTAATCAGTAAATAGTCTGTTTTTATGTGTATGAAGCTCTTCTACTGTGAAAGAATCAAAACAACTCACAATTTGAATGCAAGATAAGACTAGAAACAAAGAGCAGAAGTCTAATTTTGCACTGATGGTATATCTTATACTCTCTATAAGCCATTCTGCAGAATCCTAAAGTACGATGGTGTTGCAATAATTTCTAAAATATGGGGATGTCCTTCAGTCTATCTTATTTTTTAAAAAACTTACTTTGACAGAGAAAAAATTGCTTGTTCTTTTCAGTTTCACAGGATTAAAGGTAAAATTTTTCAGGGAGACTTTTAATAGTTGTAATATCACTATGCTCATATCAATAGTTTAAATGATTATAAAGTGGCATTTTGAACATTCCAAATAATTAAAGGCAAATATTAAGACATCATTCTATTTTGAGCTTCATGCACTAGCCCATCATAATTGCTGGCTGTGTGTCTCTGGTCACATTTCTTAACCTCTCTGGGCCTAGGTTCCTAATTTATAAGATGGTGCTATAGCTAGTATCACCTTTACATCCTTATAGAATTGATATGCAGATATGTGCAAAATTCTTGGGCTCTGTAGGTTTCAGAGATATGGCTGTCATTATCATTGCCATCTGGTATGCTTTAACATAATAGTAGTATAAACAAGGACTAGGCAATGTTTTCAAGAATCTTAGCACATTTAATAAAATAAGCCTAACGCATGGGCTTTTTATATCCTATTTAAAAAACAAGATTTAATTTATAGGACTATCAAATACTCTTTCATTCCCTACTTCTTCCTTTGGCATTGAAATTATTTTTTAAATACGGAAGGACCTCTCCTCAGTAGTGAATTCACAAAGGTCCTCTCATCGTCTATAAGGCTCTTAAAACATCCGCTAGGTAACACAGATGCTCTATTTAGAAATAGAGAAAATATGCCATAACTTATATGAGATATGCCCCTTGCCAGAGTCTTTCTCAGGAAGCCTGATGCCAAGGTGTGACTCTCCACGTGGGTAGGTGTGGCTGTAAAGCCAGCTGAATAACCAACCCTCCCAGCCAAGCTACCCATACCACATTGTCTTGAGTTCTCGAGGCAATCAGCTGAGCTGGCATAGCCTGGCCTGCTGGATTGCAAAATGTCGTGAACACAGGCAATTCCTGTGATCTGGCAACAGTCTGTCGATTTCTGATGGTTTACAAGTTCCCACGCGAACAATGTGTTATTTTAAGCTGTGCCTTTGTGTCTGGGCTTTTTATCCCACTTGGATGCACCAGATCTGCAACAGCCCTATAGAAACCACTATGGGTACCTCATCTTTCTCCTGCACTCTGTCCTGGACACTTAGTTTTGAGGGCCACCACATGGCCCAGAGTTGACACTGCTAAAAGAGCTCTGGGATTTAGCATGTTGGTACATTGTGAGAGCTGGAGCTCTATATGGTAAGGCCTTTTGAGGCCATAGTCTTTGGTGCTCCTTTCATGTATTCAGACAGTCAAGTCATCAAGTCCTTTTTGAGTGATCATGTGTGTGCCAAGCACTATGTATATATAAGCTCTGCCCTTTGAGGGTGTAGTCAGATGGAGCAGTGGTTTTTATGTCTCCTAAGTGTGAGCTCCCCAAGGGCGCTATTCGATTACAGCAAAGTTTTAACTTGTTATTGCAATTTATATTCAATTTTGATTAAAAGTTCTGTGAATTCATCTTTCCAAATAATCACCTTTTCCTCTCTTCCATCCTTTTTTATATTAAGAACACAGCTTTAAATATATTAAAAGCTCAAGAATTTTCCTCAGAACTCTAATAAATGGCATGGATCCATCCATCTGTCAGTAAAAGCAATTCCTCAGAGTGGGGTTAAGGAGCTAAGAAATCAAGAGTTTCTGCACAGGAAAATATTAAATGGGAATTACTTTTATTTTACCAGTTGTCTGTCATCCAGGACACAATTTTAAAAGTGGTAAATAACAAATGCTGAAAAAAATGGGGGGAGGGGATGGAAGGTAGGGGAAATTAATAAGATGTTCCCCTTAGAAATTTCCAATACCCTGTTATTCATATTTCTTTGAAAGAAAAAAGTGTCTAAAACCACTGAAAACTTTTTTCTTTTGAAAATATTTCCTAAATGTATACTAAAATCACTTTTCACTGTTTAATTTGGAAAGTGCTGGGCTGACTGAGTGTTTTTAGAAGCTCTTGCCTTAAGAAATCCTACCTTAAACCAAAGCCTCAAAGACCCATCCCAAATCACTGGTGTTTCCTTTGGGACTCACCACTCAAACCATATGATTCTTCTATAAAAAAGGCTTCCCAGTAAGACATGCAGAAGAAATAGCACTTTTCCTGTTTAGATGGTATTCCCCCTGTCTGGATTAACTAAAATGCTCATACAATTGGTGCTAGTTAAAAAAAAAAAAAAAAAAAGTTCCCTGTGCTGTGAAGAAGCACCCCATTGCTTCTCCATTCTAAACTTACTAGTTTGTATCTACCAACCCCAAACTCCCCATCCATCCCACTTCCTTTTCTCTCCCCCTTGGCAACCATAAGTCTGCTCTTCATGTCCAGGATCTGTTTCTGTTTTGTAGATAGGATCATTTGCACCATATTTTAGATTACACATAAGTGATATTATATGATACTTGTCTTTCTCTTTCTGACTTATTTCACCCAGTATGAGAGTCTCTAGTCCCATCCATGTTGCTGCAAATGGCAATATTTTGTCCTTTTTATGGCTGAGTAGTAGTCCGTTGTATATATGTACCACATCTTCTTCTTCTTTTTTTTTTTTCCCATCTTTTCTAGGGCCACACCCAGGGCATACGGAGGTTCCCAGGCTAAGGGTCTAATTGGAGCTGTAGCCGCCGGCCTACACCAGAGCCACAGCAACACAGGATCTGAGCTGTGTCTTCGACCTACACCACAGCTCACAGCAACACCGGATCCTTAACCCACTGAATGAGGACAGGAATTGAACCCACAACCTCATGGTTTCTAGTCAGATTCATCAACCATTGAGCCACAGTGGGATCTCCTGTATCACATCTTCTTAATCCATTCATCTGTTGATGAAAATTTAGGTTGTTTTCATGTCTTGGATATTGTGAATAGTGCTGCTATGAACATGTATCTTTTTGAATTGTAGTTGTGTATGGATAGATGCCCAGGAGTGGAATTACTGGGTCATGTGGAAGTTCTATATGCAGTTTTCTGAAGAACCTCCATATTGCTTTCCATAGTGGTTGTACCAATTTATACTCCCACCAACAGTATAGAAAGGTTCCCTTTACTCCATACCCTCTCCAGCATTTATTATTTGTTGACTTGTTAAAGATGGCCCTCTTGACCAGTGTGAGATGGTACCTGATTGTAGTTTTGATTTGCATTTCTCTAATAATTAATGATGTTGAACATTTTTTAATGTGCCTGCTGGCCATTCATGTTTTCTTTGGAGAACTGCGAAAGAGTATGTATTTATGTATGACTGGGTCACTGAGCTGTATAGCAGAAATTGATACAACACTGTAAATCAACTACACTCAAATTAATTAATTAATAATTAATTAATTAATTAATGGAGGGGGTAGAAAAGAACACCTCCTCCCACCCACCCCACCCTCCGTTTACCTTCCTACCACCCTCCATTACGCACCTTACACTCCAGCCACGCCAATCTAGGTGAAGTTCCTGGAACAGGCAGGCTGCAGATAGAAATAGTAGGAAGATAGTAAGAGATAGTCATGTGATTGGGGCAGAGTTATAGCAGGCAACCTACTCTTCCATGGTAAATGGGACACACACATCCTGAGGACCCTTGAGTCCTCATCTTTTGACCAGGTCTCCCACAAAATATACATTCTTTTGGTCACATGTTTTGCCTAGAAGCTGGGCCTTAGATAGTCCCTCTGCAGACTTAGTCCAGGGAGCTGATTATCTTCCACCTAGACAATGGAAATAGCCTCCCAATATTTTCCCTGCTGGGTCCATCCTCTTTGTTGAAGCTAAAGTTGTCTTTCTAAAATGCAAGTCTGATTACTCAAAAAGGAAATCCTTCTGTGGCACCCCATTGCTTGTGGTGATTGCCCATGAGCAGGAAACCCTGTCCGAGAACAAAAGTTTGGGAAATGAGAGTGTATTCGCACCATCTCAAGGACTTTTTAGAACTGGGATATGCAACACCTTGACCTCCCCTCACGCAAGTCCTTTTTGCCCCTCATCCACATACCCCACTTGATGAAAACCACACCATGCTGTCTTGTCATGGGCATTTGTTGTGTCCCTCAATTAGGCTGAAGCATAAAAGAAAATGAGAA
Source organism: Phacochoerus africanus (assembly GCF_016906955.1). NCBI lineage: Eukaryota > Metazoa > Chordata > Mammalia > Artiodactyla > Suidae > Phacochoerus > Phacochoerus africanus. The sequence continues at coordinate 82,013,233 of NC_062545.1, read as the reverse complement.
GCCCTCACAGCAGAACAAAGTTCAAGTTCCTTAGCATGTTCTACACAGTCCTGTATGCTATGCTTCCTCACTGCTTTCCTTTCCATTTTCATCTTCCGCCACTCCCCACTGCATGCCCTGTGAGCCAACCACACCAGCCGGGATGAACTCTCAAGCCAGACCTGCTTTTTCATACTTTTGTTTCTTTATGCTATTCCATTTACCCAGGACATACTTCTCCTCTTAACCAGCTGGTTATTTTCCATTTAACCTTGAAGAAATCATCAAGAATTACAACTTCAGCTACAGCCCATTCCTGGACCCAAGGCTTTACTTCTCCAGTTGGATGTTTAGAAAGGATACAAGCTCCTGGACTCACCTCTCCTTTCTTGTTCCTCCTTCAAGTGGCCACATGTCAGTTAATTTCAACTCCATTCCTCCGGTGACTTTCCACCTCAAAATCCAAGTCTACTATGACGTAGGAGGACTGATCTAATCAAATCTTGCTCCCCACCATTCTCCCCTGGTCCCATCTGCTCCAGCCACACTGACTTCCTATTCCTGAAACACAGCAAACACATATTGACCTCAGGGCCTTTGTAACTGCTGTTCTGCCTAGAATGCTCTTCTCCTAGAGGTCCCTATGGTCCATGCCCTCCTTCCTTTCAAATTCCAGCCCATAGGTCATCACATCTGAAACCACTTTTTATAGAGTAATATCAACTCACCATCATTTTACATCCCCTCCCTGGCTTGATTCCCCACAATACTTACCACTACTTAACAGACTGTTTTTGTTGTGGTTGTTGCTCTTTTCCCCTCCTGCTCACCCACTCACTCATATCAGAAAATAAATTACAATGAGGGCCAGGTTTTATTTCTTTGTTGTTCTCTACCAAATCTCCAGCCCTAAAACAGTACTTGGCACATAGGAGGTATTCAATAAACACGTTATTGTCACTATTATTTGTCAACTCACCTCAAAAGAGATGTGGGGCTTCCAGTTAAACGTATGGGATTCAAGATACCAATTCATATCTGATTCTTCCAGAAACTCCACTAAATTGACTGTGAAAGGATTTTTTTTAATGAAAAAGAGAATGGGAATGGAGACATCAATAGGGCCTATTCTGACCACTTTATTTAAAATTACACCCACCCCTTCTCAATCTTCTTGTCTGGCCTTTCCCTCCCCTCATAGCATTATCTATCTTTTAATAGATTATATAATTGGCTTATGAATTAGGCTAATTTGCCACATCCATCCCTAGAATATAAGCACCAATAAAGAAGGATCCTTATTTTATTTGCTAAGGTAGTATTCTAAGCACTAGAGCAGTGCCTCACACATAGTAGGTCCTCAAAAAATCTGCAGAATGAATGAATGGAGACTAGAACAAGAACATGGAAGCTGAGAAAAGATGAATGAACGGTAACTAAGCAGAAGGCTGAAATCCAAGACAGCAAGAAAATGGGATTGGAGTTGACAGAAACAAGCCAGTTCACTTAGCAGAACTGCAAGGATGCTCAACAATTGGCAGCAGGTGCCTCCAAGAGTGGGGATGCACTGGGTGGAAAATGGAACCACAGCAGGCAGAGTTCACTTGGGCTCCAGAAGATGATTAGGTTTTGACTCCATGAAGAGACTGAGAAGAGGGATTCTGGTTTAAAGACACAGAGCAACCAAGTGGAGGCACTGTAATCAGAGACTAGATGAGTGTCAACTCTCCAAACAGCGAGACCTCCAGTCCCTTCCTCCCCTTGACTTTGAGAACACACTTTGAGGCCTCTTAAGCAACCCCCTACTCCAGCATCCCTCCAATCAACTAACCAGGGAGGTTAAAATTATGTCCAAGATAAAATTCAGTAACAGACTTCTCAAAGGCTATACTAGAAATTGGAAAGTCAAGTTGTGGAGGCATGCCTTCACAACTCCAAAGAAAAGTTTTTCCAGATAGAATTGTTGCCAAAGTGATCAATCAAGTAAAGGAGGGATTTAGCAATATTTTTGGAAATGAAAGGAGGCAAAATATTACTCCCTGAGCATCCTTTCTGGAGAATCTCAAGGAGGACATGCTCCAGCAAAACAAGACGTTAATGAAGAAAAAGGGAAAGCATAGGGTCCAGGAAACAAAAGATTTACACGGAAAAGAGGCATAGAGGATTCTCAGAATGATGGAGAGAGGCGACTTGAAGACACCCACCATGCAAGGAGGGTCCCCAGAACAAAAAGAACTCCCAGGAGTTCCTGTCATGGGTCAGCGGTAACCAACCCGACTAGTATCCATGAGGATACAGGTTTGATCCCTGGCCTCGCTCAGTGGGTTAAGGATCTGGCACTGCTGTCAGCTGTGGTATATAGGTCACAGACGGAGGCTTGGATCTGGTGTTGCTGTGGCTGTGATGTAGGCCAGCTGTGGTGTAGGCTGTGGTATAGGTCACAGACAGAGGCTTGGATCTAGTACTGCTGTGGCTGTGATGTAGGCCAACTGAACCCATAGCCTGGGAACTTCCATATGTGGCAGGTGGGGCCCTAAAAAGACAAAAAACAAAAAGAACTACCAATTACACAGAACAGAGATTCATGCTTATGCTGGAAAGTTTGGAAATAAAATGAGGTTGCTTAACAACTAAGGAAGTTAAAAAAAAAAAAATCACTAACTCTTTAACTCTGGGGAAACCAAAGTTGTATATGAAAGGAGGCGTTAGAATACTCTTCATGTCCAAGATTTGAGTCATAGTTTTAACATAAAAATATTGAATACTGATTTAGCCAAAAATCATGATAGCTATGTTAGAAGGATGGGGGTGAATGAAACAAGACTGAAAGGGGGAGATAGATAAAAGAGCTAAATTGTCTTTTCATTGGTAGAAAGTTTCAGATCGTAACATAAATAAAGGCATAATGGACCCAACAGCTGAGATAGTCAGCAATTGATTACTTCTGGGAAGCATGAATCTTAGAGTAGAGATTTTATTTTATTTTACATTTTATTTTATTTTATTTTATTTTGTCTTTTTAGGTCCGTACCTGCAGCATATGGAATTTCCCAGGCTAGGGGTCTAATTAGAGCTGTTGCTGCTGGCATATGCCAGAGCCACAGCAAAGCCAGATCCTAGCTGCATCCGCCACCTACACCACAGCTCACAGCAACACCGAATCCTCAACCCACTGAGTGAGGCTAGGGATTGAACCTGAAATCTCATGGTTCCTAGTTGGATTTGTTTCCACTGCACCACGATGGGAACTCCCAGGTAGATATTTTAAAAATAATTTTACTCTTCCAATCATGTATGTTGATAACTTATACAAAAACAAACACAAACAAAAAAGAACCCCCGCCCCCCAACACCAACAAAGAGAAACTGCACAGCCAAGAAAAAGAAGAGGAAAGTCATAATGTCACTTCGTTGACTTTGATTCTTCACACGGTAACTGTATCTTGTTTAAAAGAGTTTAAACCTATTAAAGTAGACAACCACAAACCACATATTTGGACCATGTATTGGAATGCATGATTTCTCTCAGTCATTTCCTGAAAATGTGTCAGTGTTTCACTGATGTCACATAGCATAAAGCATAGATCTAGCTGAAACACTGCTGGAAAAATAGTTCATCTTGGACAGTAAGCTCAATAAGCCACAGAAACTGACTTTTCTCAACATGAAAATAAAGAGGAAAAATCAAGCCAGTGGGCTTTGCCAACAGAAATGAAGTAATTACAGGAATTAAGGAAATAATAGACTTTGTTTCCTCACCAGTGGATTCTGGGGGCTTAATCAGATCATCTCAAGTTCATTTGTAGCACTAAACTTCAAGTCAGACTTTCGTACATATCCTGACTCCTTTTATTTCCTGAATCAGTCTATGACTATCATATAGGTTACGGTATGTCCTAGTTTCCCTAAAACAGTCTTGGGATCTGGTTTTTGCTTCTCCTTTAAATCTCAAAAGTGTCCAGTTCAATACTGCTTCCTATTTCTAAGGAAAAACATTAATTTATGTTTTAACTTACAAATCTAACATTTTATAATTTGCTTTCTCTTAAAAATTTTGGAGAAATTTCCAATGCCTTTGTGGTGGTTTGTGACCTATCAAGAAGTTTTTAAAAACATTCAATTACAACACAAAGTTTTATTCTTAAAATATTATTCAGAGTGCATAGTATCTTGCTAAAACTATTTACTAGTAAACTTGGAATATTTGTCTTCCTTGGAAGTAGTAACCAAGGAATATTTAGTCTTCAAAATTATGACTAAAATCTTTGTGGAAGAATTAAAGTCAATATTCTAGGTGATATAATAGACTAACAATTACAAAATCAGAGAATGTCTTCCATTTGACTTTATTAACAGTTATATAACAATGAACTCAAAATACTCTTCTCTCAGCTGATGAGAGGTCTCCTCTATCATGGCTGTTAAGAAGCTAGTCAGGAGTTCCTGTCATGGCTCAGCGGAAAAGTATCTGACTAGCATCCACGAGGATGTGGGTTTGATCCCTGGCCTTGCTCAGTGGGTTAAGGCTCCAGCATTGCCATGAGCTGTGGTGTAGGTCACAGGCATGGGCTCAGATCTGGCATTGCCATGGCTGTGGCTTAGGCCAGACTGCAGCTCCGATTCCACTCCTAGCCTGAAGGGAACCTCCATGTGCCACGGGTGCAGCCCTAAAAAAAAAAAAAAAAAAAAAACTAGTCAGTTATGGTTCAGGAAATATGCTTCATCCATGCACGGACAAGGCCTGTGTACTAATAATTCTCTAATTTTCCTAAAGACAAGGACTAAAAATCCTGCCAGTCTCCCAGCTCCCATATTATCCAATGAATCTGAAACACTCCTTTCACAGAGAGCAGCCCTGAAACAGATTCCATAACTAATTACTCAGTTTCAAGAGAGACTTAACATGGCTTGCTTTTCATGAAGATACAAAGAGTTCTTTAGTTTTATTCAAACACGTCCCATCCCTGATATAAAACATGTCTCTTATGAAGAGCTATGATTTGTCTTTGCATTTTTTTTTAACCTGTTTCAGCCACTGGCTGTGGAAATTTCTTTTCAATTGGAATAAATACAAGGCTCATTAGAAGGAAAACCTTTACCTAATTTTGTTTTAAAGATAGGTAATGACTATTGTTTTAAAATTACTTTAAAAATGAGTTACTGTGTTATCACAGATCGTGCTCTGAGGACTAATTTATTGTCTGCCTAACTCAGTGAACACAAAAGGAAAGCTGGACTTGGAACTCATTGGCAATTTTCATCTCTATGAGAAAGCGTGTCTGAGTTGCAGGGTCTGAGATCAGGTTTGCTTGGTAATCTCACAAAGCAATTTACCTTTTTTTTTTTTCAAAATTTGCTTTTGATCACTTCAGACAATTCATCCTTTTTTGAACGAGAAAGAGTAGAAGAGAGGAATGTCGGATGAGGTTAAGTAAACGGAGAATCTGTCACATAAAGCAAGTTTAAAGCCCCGAAACAGCATCCATGCAGGACAAACGGAAGCATTATTCTTTTGAAAACATTATTCTTTTAAACAGTGTGTAATGACATCCTCCCCAGAGACATCTTCTGTGAAAGAAAAAAAAGAAAAGAAAACTTCCTCAGAAGTCATTTTCTAGATTCCCAGTAGAATGAGTGAAGCCCAGTGAAGAGTCAGACAGACTTGTGTTTTCTTTCTGTAAGAAGGTTCAAAATTACAACCGCAAAAAGAGGTTCATAAGTTTCTCCCAGTTCTTATTTTCTGTTACTTATCAGCATTTCTGTGAACTAAAAGGACAAGCAAAAGATTGCCATTATTACCTTAAACTCATAAATCAGTGGATGTGTTCTTACTGTAAACTTGAGCCAACATACCTTCTGTTTCCAAGGAAGAAATATGTCAGACTCAAATATGTTAAATGTAAGATAATTCACTCTTAAAATCCTTTAAAGTATATCATCTTCTTAGGCTGAAGCATCAAACTTGTGGAATGTGTTTTTCTAGCAGTCTGTGCTGCTATTACCTCTTGAGGACTTAACTGAAAATTAATCTGAAAATTTTATGTTTTTAGAAGTTTGGTATTACTTAAATATCAGAAGTTTTGTTTGAAGTATTTAAAATATGCTTAAACAACAAAAAGGTAAAGAGGCCAAGAAAATACTTTTTCAATTAAAATATTACTTTGTTTAAAAATAAACTTTTTTTTCCTCAAAGATTTCAAAATCACTGAATCCATGTTGAATGTGACGGAAGAAAGAAGACACTGTAGAAAAATCATAATTATTATGTTTATTTAGTAAAATAAACTTGAAGACAGTTTTCTAATAAAAAACATAAGAATCATATCCAAACTTCAGCTTCCCCATCTTCTTTGGTATTTAAATCAATGGTCAGGATAGAAAATATTTTGTTTTAAAGTTAGGCATTAGGTCTGCAACAGTTTTCCACAGAAAGAAATAGAAAATTAAGTTACCTGTAATTGTCATACTTATTGAATAACAAATGGATGCATAAAGGCAGTCAATTATGTATGTGCAGAAACCAACATCATCAAGGAAATATTCATTCAGAGATATATGTTCTCTACTGGAAATATATCTCAAGTTTTTAACAATCTTCTGGCGTCATTTTACTATGTTACCTGAATAGCAATCCAATATGCAGATATTATTATTCACTTGACTAATGAACTACTCTCCAAGGAAGCTGACACCACCATACCAGGGCTCATCAACATTTATTTTCAACATGACTACACCATTTAAAATTTCTTCTGTATTACTCAGAATTGTGTACTTTGGTCTTTCCATAAAACAGTATCTGGAGATTGCTAATAGCATTAAATTAATATTAATAAAATCCAATTCTATCTAAGTCTTTTTCTCTTAAGAAGAAATATTACTTAAAATGAGACTTTTTGTTCTTTTAAGAGTAGTATTATATGGACTGCTCCATTAGCCAAGCCAAACACTTCCAGAAACACCATGTGACAACCAAGCTACTCTTACTCCTTTGATAAATTCTTTGCCTGTACCGACACTGATTTCTCCATGTTCCTGCTTTCTTATTAAAAGGATCTGAAAAAAACAAATCCAATAACAAACTAGGGAAATCATTCTTTTTTTTTTTTTTTTTGCATAGATTTGTGACCACAAAACAATCAAGCAATTTATAGCTTCAGTGCTAACACTGTGATTGGGAACAAGAAGAGTACAACCATAATAAAATACAGCTATCTATGAGAAGGACTGCATAAAGACATCTTTGGCCGTGTAGGCTCTGGGCCCTCTGGAAATAAGTCAGTTGCATTGCCAACATGACGAAGAAAATAGCAATGTTCAGAATCAGGAACAGCTTGGTATACGAAGCAGACAGGACCGGGGCTCTGCTGTGAGTAGTTGTCACCATTCGAGCCTGTCCAAACTGGCCTTTCAGCGCATCACCATTTTGGTGTTTCTCATATGTTACATCCGCAAAATCTAAAAGGTCTTTCATTTCTTCATCTTCATCTATGGGCAGTTCTTTCTGTGCCAAAATCTGGGCTTTCTGTCGAATCTTTTTTTCATTGACTTCAATCTGTGCAAAAATATCGGGAACAGCATCCACAAATTTGTAGCGTTTGCTGACCCTTCGGTTCTTCTTAGACTTGCTTTGCTGCTGCTGCTGCGAGATGGCAAAAATCCTGTCGATGGCCTCCTCAGTCTGCCTCTTGTCTGAAAATCTAAGCAGACGCTCAGCTGTCTTCCTAAAGCTAGCTGTGTTCTGGACTCGAGATAGGATCTGCTTTTCCAGCAGCTGGAACACAGGCTTAAAATGCTGCACGTTCTGTTCCACGATAGCAGCATAGTCCTTCACTTCAGGGACAATGGTGCTCTTGATGGCTGAACTCCGGTCAAAGAGAATTTTCTGACGGTCGGCGATGACCTGTGCAAAAGCTGACTGTCCAGTGGTCTCACCTGTCCACAAGTATGCGGCATAGGCATGTTCACTGGTGGCTATGAAAACATCCAGCTGCTGGGCGTCTCCGTGGATGCTGAAGCTCTGAACATCTACGGATGGCCCTATGAAGAGGTAAGCTGCCCTGGTGATGGGACTTCGGAGGTGCATGGTGACATTCACATAATTTGTCCCGTTGTAGGGATAGCCCCGAGGGTACGTCACTGAAGAAAATGTTCCTTTCTCACTGTAGCCAGTGTCATCCATCCAGTACATTTTATAGACACCATCTCGCTGCCTGATGAAAGCCCCATGGACCCCATCTACCACCGTCTCCTCGAAGGGAAAATCCACATTGTGGAAGAAGCTTGCTGCTGTCTCCAAGGGGCTGTCCTCTCCCAGGTGTATCTGATCCACAAGGAGGAGGAGCTGTGGGTGCAGGAGGATCAGGTTCCTCTGAACCTTCTTCAGATTGAGCTGGGGGTTATAAGCGCCCACACCCTCTCCTCGGATGAAAACCACCCCGTTTTTCTCCCCGGCTGCAACCACTCTCCCTTGACAGCTAGCTGCCAGGTCGTGCTTGTATTTAGACCATTTTGATGAGCAATCTTCTGTGACCTGACCCTCCCAGGGAGAAAAGCAGCTCTTGGACACAGCTGGGGAAAACATCAACACGTTGTTGAAGAAGGTGTACTTTGGCCCATAGAGAGCCTCGGTAATGAAAGGCACGCCATTGGGGGCAAAAGTAAACGAGTTTTGATCAGGATGTTCGTGCCCTGCATTAAAATTTCTCCAGCCTTTGATCCAGTCTTTGTATTTGTTTCTGTGGACAATGTCATATATTGCACGGCCCCCAAGTTTTCCGGACTTGAAGGAAAGGAAAGATCTATTGATTTCTGCAGGCAGCGCACTCCCATAAGTCACAACACCCCAGTCTTCAAAATAATGCAACGTCGGGATGCCAAAATCTGGAGGGGGAACAGATTTCAAGCTGGCATCATACCTGAAAAGAATTAATTTTCAAAAATTCAATGGTTTTCTGATAGACATGAAAGGAACACATCACAACTGAGAAGTCGAGGGGTAACATGGTTGCAGGAGCCAACATACAAACACTACCCAGAGCCCCGGCTGCTGTATTAGGGACATTTCTGAAAACCCCCATATTTAATCAGCATGTAGGGGAATGTCCCTGGTGAATGGGAGAGGAGTGTATTTTTACAACAGTGAAGGGTTTGAGTCTGAAACAACGGCTGCTGATAATCACTACATGAACTCTCTCTTCACTTTGCGATTTCAGAGCTGCCAGCCAAGTGACTGGGGCTCAGAGAATTAAGCAGCTCATTCCAAGCACTAGTGGAGGGGCTCCTATTGTAGGAAATAGCATGTTAGGATTTAGACTCTAACAGTCCCTGAATAGTATGAAGTATTACTCTGCAAACAACTTACATTATTGAAAAGTTTGGTAGACTACCCTTCTCTCCAAAAAAAAATTTTAAATAGAATTAATTTCACATATTGGGTAAAATGTATCATCAACACCCCTGCTAAGAATAAAAATGGATGAAATTCAGGAAATAATGGAAGATTTATGGTTGTGCCTACCACTTCCTCACCCAGGTCCAAAGGTTTTGTTTTTTTTAATCTACAGATGATTTCATGTTTTTTTGTTTTTTGTTTTTTTTGTTTTTTTTTTTTAATGGCCACATCCATGGCACGTGAAAGTTCCCAGGCCAGGGATTGACTCTAAGCCGCAGCGTCGACTTTTGCCTCAGCTGTTGCAAAGTTGGACCCTTTAACTCTCTGCACCAGGTCAGGGATTGAACCAGAGCCTCCGTAGGGATTCTTAACCCTCTGTGCCACAGTGGGAACTGTGTAATGGTTTCATGGTTTTATGACAATAAATTTCTTATTTTATGAAAACTATGCATTATCAAAGTAATATAATTAACATTAAACTTTCACAGTGATTAGAACACAGGTTTTGATTCAGAAAATTTCTGAAAATAATAAGGAAGATGACTATTCTCTTTTGGCGATTTGAGACAAGAGCCTTGACAGGTTCAATGATTTGCTGCTCAAGGGAAGAAAGGTAGACTGACATCCGCTCTTAGATACTTTTCTAAAGTCACCTATGCTCAAGTTGATCTTACTGATATTTGATTTGGGCTGTTTCATCTGTCATTCCCAAGTCTCAGTTTCAGGACATCAGAAATTGTGTCTCTACTTTGGTCCCATATAATGTTGGCTTCATTATTGTGATTTAACAAATCCAAATATAAGCTGAACTGACCATCCTTCTCTATGTTTTGGCCAGTTTTCATATTCCCATAAAGGCAGATTCTGAACCACAATAGACTTAGCATTAATCTGACGCTTACAGTCAGGTTTATGGAATTCTCTTGGTTGTTTATTTATGGGTAAGTTAAAACACTATTAAGTAATTATTTTATACCTCTAAAAGGAGTCAGGAATGGTACCATATTATTTTAGGTAGTTCACCTGAGAAAAGAGTTTTTAAAATGGCAGGCTAAACTGTGACAGTTACTACTTAATGAATTTTTTTTTCCTCTTAATTGTTTAAATTGTTTTAAAAAATGAAAAGAAGCAATCAAACCACAGAAGGTTACTTTGGAGTTGAATGCAAATTTCAGTAGCTTGAAAAGACATTAGGGATTAATGATTAACCAGTTCCCTGTAATTTTTATTTTAATTTATTGGATGCCAACAATGTATCTGGCAGTACTTTAAAAAGGAGAGACCCTGGCTTCTCCTTCTAGGCTTAAAAGATTAAGGCAAAAAAATTACATGGTTCTTTTATTATCAAAGTAAAACTGTCAAATATTGTCAAACACTTTTAAATAGTTTTGAAAATTTAGTAACAGCTTTGCTATTAGAAGATTATAATGCTCCATTTACCAAAACAAAACTAAATACTTTGCTACTTTTTTTTTTTTTTTTTGGTGTGATTATCGCAATAGCCCAGTCTAAATTTCATGTTTTCTCTTTACAGGATTTTGAAAATGATGTAAATGAAAATATGCCTATCTATGAAAGATCATGAGCCTAGGACACCTATAATGTAAGAAAAGCAAAAACTACAAACAGTAATTAGATCTGAAATGGAAGGAAATGTGTCAAACAGAGTTTCCAAACTGTGGTATGACCTGAATTGAAGCTGGGGGTACGCTGGTGGAATGAAGAAAGGGTTACAGAGGACTTTAGTTTTTCTTTTTAAAATCGAGCACACTGTCCCCCTGGGTACAACTTCTCATTAAAGCCAATACAGTGTAGCTATCGTACCAGAGAAATTCTGTGTGAAGGGTACACCAGCGCTGCCCTTTGGACGGCGTTCCTGGGCCTTCCAGCACACGGTTCCTTCTGATTTGGTCAGCCAACCAGTTCCCACTGCCATTACGCATGACAAACTTATCCAGGAATACTAATTGGCTTTCTGGACCATAAAACCAGTTGTAATTTGAGTCTGCAATAGCCACAGTTCTTTGAAACCCTGCAGAAAGAAGTTTGACAGAATTAAGATCGGTCTAAAATTATATACTTCCATAAAGGTCTTAACAATGATTTTCCATCCTAGTGGCAAATTAGGATCAATTGTGTTTCTTGAATAAAAATAAGGAACAAAACCATGATGCCCATGCTCTACCTCTGATCAATTAAGTTAGAGTCCTTCTAAGTGTCTTCTACAAACCTTGTGCGCAAGTCTGCATGGCTTATGTGGCAACTTGTCATTGGTAATGGAAACAACTATTAATGCTTACACACACTGCCCACCTTTCTCATTTTCCAATGTGCGTGTTATATGCAATTGAAACTGCATAGATCAATGGGCTCTCTAACCTGTAGTGGGTGTCCCTGAATCTGCAATGAGTGCTAGCTTTCCCCCAGTTCATCCCTCGTTCCAGGGCAGACAATGACATAAGGTGCTTCAATTTGGTATCCAATCCAGAAGTTATACAATTTAGAGGAGAAACTGAGTTTCTACAGGAAGGAAACAACAATTCCCAGAGAAGCTCCTGTCAGGATACACTATTAGAAGGTGAAGAAAAGAGAGAAAATGCAAAGATCACACTGGAATGGGTCAGAAAAACAAAAGCAGGTAAGGCTGGATATGCTCCAGGCATTCTTGAAAAAGAAGGATGGGAGAAAACTTTGGGTCAGCAGGAATAATCATAATGAGATTATTCTAACCATTGTAGAAAAATAAAGAAATGTTGAGAACAGATTGATTTGACACAGAATCCTTTCTAAGAATGCTACCATGACTGTATTTACATAATTGACAGCTAATATTCTTGCTTCTACCCATTTAGTAAATGCTCTTCAAAGTAAATCTTATTATAAAAAGTGATTTTTTGTTCGTTTGTTTTTGTTTTTTTGCTTTTTAGGGCTGCACCCATGGCATATGGAAATTCCCAGGCTAGGGGTTGAACTGGAGCTGCAGCTACCAGCCTACACCACAGGTACAGCACGCCAGATCTGAGCCTCATCTGCAACTTACACTTCAGCTCATGGCAACACTGGATCCTTAATTCACTGAGCAAGGCCAGGGATCTAACCCTCATCGTCATGGACACTAGTTGGGTTCATTACCACTGAGCCACAATGGGAACTCTATAAAAAGTGATTTTTTGAATCTTCTACTAAACTGGGAGTTCCCTGAAAGCAGAAGATATGTTTTATCATTCTTTGAATTCCCTGCCTGGCACAGTGCCTGGCACACAGATGTTCAATAAATGCTGTGGAATTAATTGACACAAATATATGAATTCTCTTCTTAGATGTGACCATACTGCCTTTTCCAGCTTAGGAAGTAGCCCATACACAGCTCAAAGAAGACCCAATCCCCTATGTAGCTGGCTGTTAGATCTCAGATCAAATGACAAAGAACAGAGACCTCTTGAAGGTTCCTTGCTTTAGATGGCCTTTACCGAGGCAAACTAAAGATAAAAGAGGCCTCTCCTGTTTGTTTAAGAATAAGCGATAAAACAACAGGATTCTGAATGTGAGTCTTAACTAAATCTTAACATAGTTCTTTTGCTCTGAAGTATTTTTTTTTATAACTAGTCCAATAATGAAGATTCTATCCAATTCATGTGTATACAATCGGAGCAAAAAGATTTAAAAACTGGATTGTTTGCTCTAGGTCTAAATCATCCCACTAAAAAAAACCCATCTTCATGAAAATTTACCTCCTGAACTTTTTCTAACACCTTAGTCCTGTTTAGAAATAAGGAGAGTTATAGGCTGTCCTAGAATGAATAAACTCTTTAATATATACATATAGACACATACACATACATATGCGTATACACACACACACACACACACACACACGAGAGCCATTCCTCTTAAAAGTCTAAGTACAAAGCAACAAGAAATTAGTTTCACTGAAATTCATTTTTTGGTTATCATTCTATATCTTACACATTCATTTCAATAAAATATTTAAAGAGAATACCAAAATGCCAATTTAAAGATGTAGGTACACTCTTTCTTTTGAATAATGTCTATATAGTTTGGAAGAAAAAAATTTGCAGAAACAGACTCAGACATAGAGAAGAGACTTGTGGTTGCCAAGGAGGAGAGGGGAAGGAATGGGATGGACATGGAGTTTGGGGTTAGTAGATACAAGCTATTACATTTAGAATGGATAAGCAATGAGGTCCTGCTGTACAACACAGGGAACTGTATCCAATCTTGTAGGACAGAACATGATGGAAGGTAGTATGAGAAAAATATGTGTGTGTGTATATATGTGTGTGTGTGTGTGTATGTATATATATGTGTTGTATGTGTATATGTATATATGTGTGTTTGTACGTATATATACATACACACATATCACTATGCTATGTATATATGTTTATATATGTATGACTGGGTTACTATGCTGTACAGTAGAAATTGGCACATCACTGTAAAAATTTAAAACTAACAAATAAAATAGGATTGAGGATCATACATAAAGGACAATAACATGTAATCATAAGTATTTATATTTTGTTTAGATTCATAAAAATGAGTTTGTATATGTCCTCAAGTTTGTACAAAAATAAAAGTACTGTGGGAGCTATAAATTCTATTTGATCTATTATGCTCTAAACTTTATAACGCCTAAACTTATGAATTCTCATATTAATTCCCCAAATGTTCTTGGCTATCTACAACTCTTGAATTGAATTACTCTTTGATTAAAAAGTCCCTTTAGTCTTAATATAGCTCAAATTGCATGTTTCTTTTCTTAGCCTATCTTCATAATCAGAAAAAAATGACAATCGCTTAATGTTTTCCCACTTCTGAGGCTTTATCATACCTGGCAGGATGGTTCTATACATAAATGCAAAGTGTTGTTTAAGCCATGGGTGGCCAAAGTGGTTGATGTCAAAGTGCCTCTGAACAAGAAACATGTACTGAAAGAGCGATCTAGTGGTATAGCTGCCATATGCAACGCCTTCATAGAGGGACCCGTCTGTCACCTCTCGGAGCAGGACCAGAGACTTCTCCATGATGGTCAGAACTTGTTTGGTCCATAAGTAAGCTTCCTGGAGATACCCTGAAAGATGAAAATGCACAGAAACAATGATAAAGGCTGTAACAAAGCATAAACAAAAACATGGCCAAAACAAAACCCTCTGAATTATCTGACTAGTTTATAGAACTAATGGCATTTTGTAAAATTCTTGGTTACCAACATTCTAAATATAACATCCTGCTAATCCAGGCTTCTGATGAGTCTATAATCCTCAGGAGTTCTTTTCTTTTCTTTTTTTTTTTTTTTTGTCTTTTTGCCATTTCTTGGGCCGCTCCCGCAGCATATGGAAGTTCCCAGGCTAGGGGTCCGAGCTATAGCCACCGGCCTATGCCAGAGCCACAGCAACGCGGGGATCCAAGCCACGTCTGCAACCTACACCACAGCACACGGCAATGCCAGATCCCTAACCCACTGAGCAAGGCCAGGGACTGAACCCGCAACCTCATGGTTCTTAGCCAGATTTGTTAACCACTAAGCCACGACGGAACTCCCAGGAGTTCTTAAATACAGATCATTTATTAAAGACAAACCTTTAAATAAGTATCAATCATTTTATAATCTTTAATAAACTGAAATCACATCACATCTAAGATTACAAACTGCACATACTTTTTGTCTGCAGGAAAAGATCTGTATATTGAGACTTTTCATTTTTCTAAAAAACACTGTTTGAAAATAGTTTTGAATTTTTACCACTTCACAAACACTTTCACCACTATTCTACAGAATTTGTAATAAACTGAAAATAATGCAAATGCTAAATGAGGAGTCTCCAATTTGTTCTGTTCTTAAAAGACAATATCTCATCCTTTATGTGCATTTATTTACTTATTTATTTATTTGTCTTTTTGCTATTTCTTGGGCCGCTCCCACGGCATATGGAGGTTCCCAGGCTAGGGGTCGAATAGGAGCTGTAGCCGCCAGCCTATGCCAGAGCCACAGCAACACGGGATCCGAGCCGCGTCTGCAACCTACACCACAGCTCACAGCAACGCTGGATCCTTAACCCACTGAGCGAGGCCAGGGACAGAACCCACAACCTCATGGTTCCTAGTCGGATTCGTTAACCACTGAGCCATGACGGGAACTCCCTTTATGTGCTTTTAGACTCCACAGAATCAGAAAAGACAGCATAGTGAGGTGGAGAGACCTTTGGAGTGACAATCTAAAGGTAGCAAAAATCAACTGGGGGTCCCAAATCTGCCAAACATAAGTTCTATGATTTTGTTCAAGCACTTCTTCAACCTGCCACCTTTTCCAACCTCCCCAACTGAAAATTAAAGGTCTAAAGTTTTTTATAACATCCTTTTGACTGAAAAATGCTTTCTGTAATTCTTGTGAGACCAGGATTTCGGCAACAATAACAATTGCTCACATTTTCTTACACTGAAAATTTATAGAGCACCGAACATAATCTTACTTAATCCTTTTAACAACTCAATTATGCATTTTTATTCCAAAATTACAGAAAGGTTGACTTGCCCAAGACCTCTGACACATGACTCAAGATGACTAGAACTTTGATCTGAACCTAGGTCTTTAGGTTTTGTTTTGTTTGCTTGCATTTAAAACACAACCCCTAAGGATAAAATTAAGCTCACTCCCTCCTAATTTGAGTGGTCTTTTGTTGTATCACTCCCATGGACATGTGTGTGATCAATGATGCTGAAGGCTCTATGGTGGCCTAACTAGTTGTGTTAGGTATGAGGGCTCCTAAAGCATTAGGTACCACTGGGTACCCCGAGCCTAAATCCGAGGTACCAGGCTAAGACCCAACCCTCATCTCAAGAGGGCAGCACTAGTCCCAGGCTCTGCTGCGCAAAAGGTTACTGTTACTTATACAAAAGCTCCTCCCACCCAGCTCCATACCTGACATGTCAGTCTGATTTCTGGATGGTTTTTAATTTCCATTCTCTAATCACTAGGATTCCAAATTCAATCACCTTCATCTCTTTCCTCTCTGCATCCCCTATCTCCAAACATCAATGCGACTAACAAAATCGGGACTGCTACTCACTGCTCCCCAGATATTGCCTGATTTTTCTTATTCTTTCCTTATAACAACCCTACTCAGGAGAGAGGACGCAATGCACACCTTTGTAAATTTCAGATCTGTCAATATAAGGTACTGATATTGTCATTGATATTCTGCCCTGTATTTTTTCCATCATTCATATACTTTGCCTGGAATGCTCATGATTTTCACTTATCCACATCCTGCCGATCCTTCAAAGTTCCATGAACCATCTCAAACTCACCTAAAGAATCTTGTTATCACGATTTCAAACTTGATATTCTCATTTGGTATTTAATCATAATTTCATGATACTGCTTATTTCATTCCCTGGTACAACTCTAAGTATGGTGTAATCATTTAAACATTTCACACCTGTCTTCTTTCCAACTATAAACCACTTACATGTGATCCTGTGGGCTCTGGGTACAAAGCCTGAGGCAGGGTTAGTGGAATAGAGGAAAATTCTAATTCCCCCCGCCTCCACTGTTGAGATTTGACGGGGTCCACAGGGAGCTATGAATACTAATTAAGCCACCCTAGTCAGTGCCTATAAGACAGGTCTGAGAACATGGGATTATTGGAACAGAGTGGCTGAGGTAGCTCCAAAAGTCAGAGTGAGTTTGTCAATAAAACTGGGGCTGGAAGTCTGAGTATTAACTGAGATGTGAAGGATCAGTGCTTTCACTCCTTCTTCTGTTCCATCTTCTTATAAACATGTGTGCTCCTTACGGAATGGCTCTGGAAGGGTATATCCCAGGGTAACCCATGACATGCATGGGAAAATCCATGCATGTAAAAACCCACCAGAGGAAAATAAAAATTTGGATCCAATTTGGGCCAATATTTGAGGTGTCTGCTTATTATCTGGAACAATTTTATCTACTGTGAAGAATAAAGAAATAAGCACTAGTCCTGCTGGTAAAGAACTAAAAATTTATCTAAGGGAATAAAACTAGACTAAAACCCACAGCCCTGGGCTGAGATTCAGCTCACTCCAGGGTTCTTTCCACCACTTCATGATGTTGTCTTTTCATAGACCTTTAAATTTATAAATGGTTTGATGACAGGTGTTCACATGGCTTGCCTTTTGACTTCTAAAATTTGGTTCATTTTTGTGAGAGTTGAGAGCAAAGGGAGTTAGCATAAAAATGCATCCTCTTATAAGCAATGAGGTCCTACTGTGTAGCACAGGGAACTCTATCTGGTCTCTTGGGACAGACCATGATGGCAAATAATATAAGAAAGGGAATGTAGATATACGTATGACTGGGTCACTTTGCTGTACAGCAGAAATTGGCCCAACACTGTAAATCAACTATATACTCTAATAAAAAAATTTTTTAAAAAGACAAAAATTCATCCTCTTAAGCTTTCCTTAAGTTACTATAAATTGAATTTCTATTCAGAGAGAGGCAATAAAATATAGTGGAAGAGGGAGTTCCCGTCGTGGCGCAGTGGTTAACGAATCCGACTAGGAACCATGAGGTTGCGGGTTCAGTCCCTGCCCTTGCTCAGTGGGTTAAGGATCCGGCGTTGCCGTGAACTATGGTGTAGGTTGCAGACGCGGCTCGGATCCCGCGTTGCTGTGGCTCTGGTGTAGGCCAGTGGCTACAGCTCCGATTCGACCCCTAGCCTGGGAACCTCCATAGGCCGCGGGAGTGGCCCAAAGAAATAGCAAAAAGACAAAAAAAAAAAAAAAAAAATATATATATATATATATACACACATAGTGGAAGGACAACAAGGTCTGAGTTTGCCTAGAACTGGGTTCAGGAGTTCCCGCCATGGCGCAGCAGAAAGGAATCTGACTAGGAACCATGAGGTTTTGGGTTCGATCCCTGGCCTCACTCAGTGGGTTAAGGATCTGGTGTTGCCATGAGCTGTGGTGTAGGTCGCAGATGTGGCTCAGATCTGGCATTGCTGTGGCTCTGGTGTAGGCTGGCAGCTGTAGCTCCGATTAGACTCCTAGCCTGGGAATCTCCATATGCCGCAAATGCAGCCCTCAAAAAGACAAAAAAGACCAGGAAAAAAAAAAAAAAAAGAACTGGGTTCAAATCCCAGATGCTTTATATGGTTGATATGAGAATTAAATACAGACGAGGATTAGCACATGTTCTATGTTCAATTAATTTTAGTTTCTTTTCCTTTAAGAACTAATTAAAAGTGATGGCTGCTAGGACAAGGGAGAAAGCTAGGTTTGGGCAAACTCTGATGCTGGATAACCTATAACAACAGGCTTACTAATGCTTATGGAGACTATAATCAAGAGTTAAACTCTTAGATTTGCCAGTTACGAGTATATATATATGTGGTGTGTGTGTGTATATAAAATTTTTTTCTTTTTAGGGCTGCACTTATGGCATATGGAAGTTCCCAGGCTAGGGGTTAAACCAGAGCTATGGCTGCAAGCCTACACTGCAGCCACAGCAACACCAGATCTCAGCCACATCCGCAAACCTGTGCCACAGCCTGTGGCAACACTAGATCCTTAACCCACTGAGCAAGGCCATGGATAGAACCCATGTCCTCATGGACACTATGTCGGGCTTTTAACCTGCTGAGCCACAATGGGAACTCCACAAGTATATATTTAAGAGTCTAATAATTCACTATGACCTTAGGGCTTTCTTTCTTAAACTCAATCTTATTTAGTCATTTATAGACTGCCACAGGGACTGTAATTAAGTCAGGGATACAAGAACAAAGAATATGTGATATTATCAATTATGTAATACGGGGAAGAAGGCAAAGCAGCTATACAATCCGCAAGCCAATTCCAAATTTGACCTGAATAATCTAGAGAGATTGTTTTAAAGTCTTTGGAGAAAAAAAAAAAAGTAGTGGTGTAATGATACACAGCTGTGCGTGAGGAATAGTTAGTTCAGCTTTTAAAAACTCTATACAAGCTGGCTGCCTTCACTGTCAATAATCTTTGGAAAAAAGAGCATTCACCACCGACCCTGGGCTGTCAGGATATGGCTTAGGACAATCAAAGGCCACACTAAACCACACGCAGGCTAATGTAACAAGCATAGATGAGGAAAGAGATGTCTCTTAACGCTCCCACAGGTGCCCTAGGTATGACTTCACCTTACAGGCTCAGTTAGGAGCCAAGTAGGAACATGTACTTGGCATAGTTATATAAAATCTTGGCTCACAACCTAGTAACTATGACGGCTGTTGGCTCGGGCCTCCCCTCATCTGTGTCCACACGCACCTTGATTCATCAGAACGAGGCTTCCAGTGAGCAAGGCCATACAGTTGGTGGGCTGATGGTTGTGCAGGTATTGAAATCCCCATCCTCTCCTGTAGGACGTTTCATACATATATCCTGAGGCATTGGCAATCACTTCAAGAAACCTCTCCTGTTGTGTCTTGCTCAGGTAGTTGTACAAGAAGTCGTAGGCAGTGGCAAAACCAACCAGGGAGTGGGCGAGAGGGACCTCGTCCAAGGGGCATCTTTCACCAACCTGTGAAGGAAAACAAGCCACGCCAGTGAGTGCCATTAGGCTCACAGCCCTCAGCATGCTTTTTAAGGGTCTACTCTTTAAAACAAAAGGGCACAAGTGAAGAGACAGTCCAAGAGGCTTAATGACACAAAAACAGATTTCCTTCCACAAAAGACACAAGCATAAAGTTTGTATAATGTGAAAATTGCTGAATTAACACTTTTCTCTTTCCAGCTTCTGGCAACATCAAGATGTCAAGAATCTGGAGAGTTCCCGTTGTGGCTTGGTGGGTTAAGAACCCAACATAGTGTCCATGAAGATGTGGGTTCTGTCCCTGGCCTCGATCGATGGGTTAAGGATCCAGCATAGGTTACAGATGTGGCTCGGATCCCGTGTTGCTGTGGCTTCACCTGCAGCTCCAATTTGACCTATGGCCTGGGAACTTCCATATGCCACAGATATGGCCCTAAAAAGAAAAAAAAAAAGATGTAAAGAATTTTTACTTTTTTTTTTTTTACTCTTGATGATGAGAAGAATATATTCAAAGAGATCTAAAGCACATAACATGTAGTAGCGGAGCAAAATTCTCTGGAATACTCACTTAACTAGCGTGCATCTTCCCCTTTGTACCTGCGTTAGAATTCTCAGTTGTCTTTTACGGCTGCTGAGCTAAAACAACGAAACATATACACACACCCTATCTTATTTCCCACAGGCTGGTCTGGGTGAAGGGATCATGGGGTATAGTTTAGACCTCTCAATCCAGACTGACCCATTTGGTCAATGCCACAATGAGGAGAGCGGCTAAAAAGCGGGGGCACATGAGTGAAATGAGCTGATTCTAAGTCAGATTCCTATACCTCATTCTTTACCACAGAATGAATTGCACTGCCTTTCAGGTCCTTCAGAAACTTTTCAGGGAAGTCCAAAAGCTGATCTGGTAAGTGGTAAACTGTCATCTTCTAGGAAGCCAGATTTCTGCTTGACTTGCTGTATTACTCTGCAAGTGCATTAACAGTATGTGACCGGCACTAAGCAGGAAGCTACAAAGGATCTTTCACAATCACAGTTTTATGGAATTCAGGATGTATCTGAGTAACCTTTAAGAGAGGGAAACAAATGAAGGGTGTGCTGTACTTGCGGGAGGTGGAAGAAAGCTCTCAATTAGGGATTAAGCTAAAGCTTAACATTTCCGTGCCAGAGGCTCTCTTGACAAACCAGTGAAGCCTTAGCCTCTTTCTCAGTATGTTTTAAAACTCATAAGATATGACACAGAGGGGGTACTAGGAAATGTATTACTTTGAAATAAAACTATCAGTACAGGTATTTACAGATACTTTTAAAAACTGTGATATATGTGTTTTGTTTGTTTTTGTCTTTTTAGGGCCAAACCTACACCATATGGAGGTTCCCAGGCTAGGGGTCGAATTGGAGCTATGGCTACCAGCCTACACCACAGCCACAGCAACATCAGATCCAAGCCACGTCTGCAAACTACACCACAGCTCATGGCAACACTGGATCATTAACCCACTGAGTAAGGCCAGGGATTAAATCTGCATCCTCATGGGTACTAGTCTCAAAGTTACTGGTTCTCCTGATATTACCATAATTGGTTATCCAGATTTTTGATTTAGAAAACATGCTAAAAGTTGTTAGATACAGTGAAAAGTAAGATGCAATACTTTCCCTTACAAACCCCATAGAACTGAGGTTAAGGATACTTAAAAATGTCCTGGAGTTCCCTTGTGGCTCAGTGGGTTAGGGATCTGGCAATGTCACTGCAGCGGCTGGGGTCACTGCTGTGGTGCAGGTTTGATTCCTGGCCCAGGAACTTTTACATGCTGTGGGTGTGGCAAAAAAAAAAAAAAAATTTCCTGAGAGACTACATTTTCTAGACTATGTTCTTCCTTTAGGAATTTATGTTAAAGACCTGAAATTTTACTAAAACCATCTCTGTTCACTCTGTCAGACTCCCAGCATCACTCCCCAACCTACAATATTTCACTGACTTTCTCACTTTTCTGTCCTCTTAGCACTGAAGTATGTATATGTGTATGTGTATATATACATACCCTCTACTAGGATTTAAGTTCAACAAGTGTAGGGTTATCTTTTCTCCTCTGCTGTATTCACTACTGGATATTCCCCAGTCTTACAACAGTGTCTGGCACACAGGAGACTTTCAATAAATATTTGCGGGAAGAAAGAAAGAAGTGAAGGAACACGCCTATAAAACGAGGCCACGCTGTTGACAATGAGTATGTGATCATGAAGAAATCAGGAATTTGGAAAGACTCCCTTGGTATTTAGCAATAATTTTAGTGTTTGGTTAGTCATGCTAGCGATACGGCCTGGTGCTAAAATGACTAAAGTTGATGGGCTTCCTCACCAACTGGCTACAGAGAAAGCCGCCTTGCCAGTCAGCTTGCTAGTGCATATACTGGTCATAAACAGTGAAGAGTGTGAATTAATTTCCTACTTCTAGGGGAAAAAAAAAAAAAAATCCAGTGCAAGCTCACTGCCAGGGTATTGGAAACACAATCTTCACTGACTCATGGTGACTGGGGACCCAAGCAGAGAATCCAAGTCATTTGTTTCTCAGCCCTGGGTCTCTGCACCACCTCTACGTGCATCTATAAACAAAAGACAGCATGTACACATAGCCTTGATAAGGCTGACATCAATGAACGGTTACCATCTTCTGAACCCTGACTCTGACCTTATTTTTATAGAACACAATATAATTCTCATTCTTTGGGAAATATTACTATGCAATTTCTGAGAAAATTTCCAAGCTCCCACATACTGTTGCATATTCCAAGCAGTTTCTAATTCCACAAAATACTAGCACACTAATTGAAGGGAAAAAAAATGCAACTTCACGGTACCATCAGATGCATTGCTATACCATTATGAAATCCAACCTGTAACAGCTACATTTCTAAGAGGTTATCTAAATTTGCTCCCAGCTTCAGATATAAAGTAAAAATTATTCATAAATAAAAATTATTCTCATAATAATAAAAAGATGTTATATGCTGATACTTGCACTGATGGTCCAAAGGCACTAGTGGGTTAAAAAACTTTAGTTAGAATCCAGGTGCAGAGACAGAACTGCTCTAGTAATCCTTGGATGAGTCTGTATTATTGCCATACACTCTAAGTCAAATTTTAAAAAAAAGCCAATTTCACTTAAGAATATCCTTGATAAGGTGATAAAAATAACTACTTTTCTAAAATCTCAACCTTTTTAGTGTATATCTTTCTCGTACCCTGTGCGATGAAATGGGAAGTATGTAAATAGCACTGAGCAGGAAAATGAGGAACTGTCATGAGGAAAAAAAATTGTGCACTAAGTTGAGAGATGAACTAGCTCTTTTTATTTCATGAAACATCACTTTTACAAGATAGAATGATCAACTGACAAATTATAGTTTTTTGACTTATTTAAGTGGGCGTTTTCTCGAAACAAGGAAGCCTGCCAATTCAAGGAAAACTGAAAGCTTTTTGTTGACAATGACAAAACTTGAGCTTTCAAGCAAAAAAAAAAAAAAAAAAAAGAACTTTGGAAAACTTTATTGCTCTTATAAGCTTAAAAGCCTACAAATACTTTAAGACATTTCTGATGAGGTCAATGATAACAAGTAATTTATGTTTTATACTGTGTAACTAAACATGTCAACATTTGGAAGATGGGACTAACTCAGCAAACATCCAAAATGAAAAAGGCGTAATATTACAAAACCGTACACAGATAAAAGTGCAAAAAATACCAATGGATTTTCTTTTTTACCAATTAAAAGATTACAAGGAGTTCACGAACTAATGTGGTTTCAGATTCTGCACTGAAACTAACTTCTATGATCCACATTGCACAGAAAACTTTTTCAAAACTATTGCTTGTCAAGTTCTGATACAGTATCAAAGAAGACTATCCACAATTATCTGAAAAGACTCTTCAAATATTCCTCCCTTTTCGGTCACATGTCTGTGGGAAGCTGGATGTTCTTCACAAATTTCAACCTAAACACTGCATTGCAAGAGACTGAATCCAGAAGCAGACACGCAAGACTGGCGAAATGTAAAAACAGTGACCCTCCTTCACACTAAATACTTTGTTTTCAAAAATCTAGTTGTTTTTTTTTTTTTCCCTAAAAATGGGTTATAAATGGTAATACAAAATGGACTTATTTTTTAAATGAATGAATAAATGTTTTTTGAAAATTTCTTAGTTTTAGTTTCTAGTACGGTAAATTTCAGTAAGTATAGCCTGATTAGACAGCTTCTTGATGTTTGATACCCTCATTAATTTTTAAGAGTGTAAAAGAGTTCTAAGTCCCAAAATTCTAAAAGCTGCTGCCTAGAATATTTCCAGAGATGAGCTTAAGTGAATTTAAGTGAAACAGAATGATGTAAATACAGAAATGAACTATTAATTGCCTGGGCTGAGGTGCAGGCTGCTGGTGGGGAAAGGCTTAGGATTTATCATGTTATACTGCTGCCACGACTCAAGTTGTGGCTATAAAAAGAAAAGAGGCCTAAAAGTCTTTTCAAAGTTTAGTAGCTTCATTAACCCAAATTTTTATAACAATGTGACATAGATAGGCCCCTTCCATTATCATAAATGATTTGAATTATCTATTATGTACAGAGTACAACAGCAGACAATCTAAGAGATCTGTTAGCTTAAAATTTGATAGCTTACTTCATGAAATAACCAATTTTAAAAAGCATAACATTGTTAGCATGTTTTTATTTGCATATGTTTGAGTTTAAAATGATCAAATATTTAAAATTATTTTCCTACAGTTAGTAGATATATAGTCTATAGAAAATGATTATCTGTGAAAAGATTAATACTTAGTATTACAAGGTTCACAGACTATATATATTCCCTTTATACAAATACTATTAAAATAAATACTTGAAATAATACAAGTTCTATATTTAAAAATCTAAGAGGTGTCAAGAGATCACTGGTATTTATTTTAAATGAATAAACAGAATACAAAATATAATTACTAGAAACAGTGGGACAACTCAAGACTCCCTTGATAATACTGTTAAAGTTTTCAGCCTTGTTTTCAAGCACTTTTTATAGCTTAACAGTTTTATACCAGAGGCATCCATATATAAATTTATTTTGAAGGTCATGGTTTGATCCTAGGCAAGTCTATATGTTTTCAAAAGCATGTTTAAATAAGGTTCTATTGTTTGTAAAACCTTTCCAAAAAAGCAGAACTCAAAACAATCCTTCTTTTTCTCATTTTGAGATCACAGTTTTTTTTTTAACCCCATAAAATATTTACTTAGTTAATTCATCAAGTGTGAGATTCATGTTTAGAAATCTGGTTTATTTTAGACACTAGGTGTTTTATGTAAATATAAATTCAAGAGAAAATGAAATAAGCTTTAAAGGAATCAAGGATTTAAATGTATGGAGTT
The DNA here is from genome assembly GCF_016906955.1 of Phacochoerus africanus. Lineage (NCBI taxonomy): Eukaryota > Metazoa > Chordata > Mammalia > Artiodactyla > Suidae > Phacochoerus > Phacochoerus africanus. Next base: position 81,987,872 of record NC_062545.1, on the reverse strand, counting down.
CCTGTCGTGGTGCAGGGGAAATGAAACCGACCAGGAACCATGAGGTTTCAGGTTTGATTCCTGGCCTCACTCAGTGGGTTAAGGATCCGGTGTTGCTGTGAGCTGTGGTGTAAGTCGCAGATGAGGCTTGGATCTGGCATTGCTGTGGCTGCGGTATAGGCCCGCTATAGCTCCAATTAGACCCCTTGCCTGGGAACCTCCATATGCTGCAAAAGCCAAAAAAAAAAAAAAAAAAGGATTTAAATGTAGAACACAGCAATGAACTCTTCAGAAATTGCCAAGTACAACTTTACAGGGTAAAGCAGCATCAACTTCACACTGCCAGCTTCACTGCAGCTGTGCCTACTGCACATAAGCTATACCTCTGCCTCCAGTGTGTACCTGGGCACATCACCAAAATGTGCCAAAATAAGGTCAATTCTATTTTTAAAATCTAATAAGGTCAATTCTATTTTTAAAATCTAATCTAAATCAATTCTAATTTTTAAAATCTAAATCTGAGGACAGTAATCAGAGAGAAAGACATTCAATTTTCAACCAAATGCCTTTGTGTGCTTGGAAACAACCTCCAGTAAGTTAGCGGAGCCATGTGTTACCACTGCTTTTACAAACATGACTAATGGCAGTTGTGATTCATCTTTTTTCCCTCTGTAAGTTAAATGTGAAGACTAACCATGAATGCTAAATGTCAGTAATATGTTAAATTTTGTAAGTAATTCCTATAGCATTTAGCCTAAGGAAGTGGATTTCTAACCCACACAGCCTTGCTTGTGAAGCACAGTGGGACCCTGACAGTAATTTGCCAGGAAGAGCAGAGTAAGCCTAGAATATAGAGAAACTCGATTTAGGGGCTTCTGGATGGTAGCAAGGTAGCCAAGGGGCATGTTGAACTAAACTCTGGTGCAGCTTGGAGTCCATGTTCCAGGTGTTTGATCAGGTGGCTGAGGAGCGGCATTTGCATTATGAAGCAAAATTAATTATTTACAGGTGGGAGGAAAGAGAAAGGATGTACTTCATATTAATTAAGCCCAGAGTGTGTGCCAAACCCTTTACATATTTTACTTCACTTGATCTTCAAAACTCACATTAGATATTACATCCCCATTTTACAGATTGTAGAAGCAGTATTTGGACAGGAAAGTTACTCGGTTCAAGATTAACATACTCGTTAAGTTAAATTGTAGACCCGAGAATAGAATCCAGGAGTTCCTGCCATGGCACAGTGGGTTAAGAATCTGACTGCATGGGTTTGATCCCTGGCCTCACTCAGTGGGTTAAGGATCTGGTGTTGCCATGAGCTGTGGCGTAGGTCACAGACATGGCTCGGATCTGGCGCTTCTGTGGCTGTGGTGTAGGCTGGCAGCTGTAGCTCCAATTCAACCTCTAGCCTGGGAACCTCCATATACCTCAGGTGTGGCCCTAAAAAGCAAAAAAAAAAAAAAGAATCCAACTGCAGCAGCTCAGGTTGCTGCAGAGGTATAAGTAGTTTAATTCCCAACCCAGCACAGTGGGCTAAAGGATCTGGTGTTGCTGCAGTTGTGGCTCAGATTCAATCCCTGGCCCAGGAACCTCCATATGCCATGGGTGTGGCCATTAAAAAAAAATGGAATCCTATCTAAATTTAGAATTGTTTTTACTTCTTCCTGGTGAGAGGAAGCATTGTGCTTGTCTTTCCCCCTCTTATTTCTTTTTTTCGGCTGCCCTGAGGGATCCGGGCCAGGGGTCACATCTGAGCTACAGTTGCAAGCTATGCTGCAGCTGCAGCCTGGTCCTTTAACACTCTGTGCCAGGCAAGGGATCAAACCTGTGACCTGGTGCTGCAAAGATACTACTGAATCCCACTGCACCACAGCGGTAACTCCAAAATCACTGTGCTTTTAAAGAAATTCACCAACTTTGCAATAAGAACACAGCCAGGAGAAAGTGCTATAGTGAGTAGACCTACTCTGAGTTAGACAGAAGGGCATTTGGGATAGGCATCTAAATGTAAAGTATGAAATAATAAATCTTAAAAGAAAACATGGATGAATCCCTTTGTGACCTGAAAAAGGTAAAGGCTTTCCAACTATGATTCGAAAACAAGAAGCAAAAGAGGAAAAGATAGATCTATTTGGCCACGTAAAGCTTAAAAGGAAAAAAAAACTTTTGCATAGGGAAAAAAAAAAGAATGCAAGTAAACATGAGCAAACTGGGGAAAAATATTTGTATCATATATCTTGAATACAGTTAGACTTACTGTAACATACAAAAGGGTCATAAAATTTAAGAAAAAGATCAAAATCTCATTGGAAAAATGACCAAATGGCAAACAAGAGAGTTAACAAGAAAGAAAAAGACAGAAAGAAAGAAAAAGAAAGAAAAGCAAATATCCCTTATTCAAAATTCTCATCTCTATTTATTTTAAAAGAAATTTAAATATACAAATAATCTAACATCCAGATCAGTACAAATCCCAAGTATGACAAACACTCTAGGGAAAGCTATAGAGAAACTGGAGGCACACTCTTAAAATGCTCTTGGGGGTGCAGAGTAGTACAAATCTTATGAGATAGAGTTTGGCAACATCCAACAAATTTTATAGACATTTTCTATTTTGACCCAGTAATATCACTTATAGCAATCTACCTCAAAGATACATTTCCACAAGCACAAAACAATATATGCATATGGTTATTTATGATGGTGTGATTTGTAATATGATTCTGACATTGCGCAGTATGAACCACGTAAATGTTCAAATATTTAAAACTAAATATCAGTCAGAAATAAATACTGAAATGAAATGCTATGTTTGGAATTTGATTCAATACAAATGAACAAACAGGTCACTATGTTCCAAAAAAAGAGTAAGATAAATCTCTAGAAATTAATCTTAAAATGGAGATGAGTGATTTACCTGAAAGAGAGTTCAAAATAACAGTCAAGGAGACTTCAATACTCCACTTTTAATAATGGATAGATCAACAAGACAGAAAATCAGTAAGGAAACACTGGACTTAAACTACGCATTAGATCAGATGAACCCAACAGACATATACAGAACACTCTATCTAATAGCAGAAGAATACACTTTCTTTTTAAGCTTATATGGAATATTCCTCAGCGCCTATCATATGTTAGGTCACAAAACAAGCCTTAATAAACTTAAGAAGACTGAAATCATCGCAAGCATCTTTTCTAATCACATCAGTATGAAATAAGAAATAAATTACAAGGAAAAAACTGGAAAATTCGCAAATACTTGGAGATTAAAGAAGATGCTCCTAAATAACCAATGTATCAAAAGTTAAAATCAAAAGGGAAATAAAAAAAATCTTGAGACAAATGAAAATGGAAACACAACATACCAAAACATATGGGATGCAGCTAAGTTCACAGCAATAAATACCTACATCAAGAAAGAAGATCTCAAAGCTAACTTTACACCTCAAGGAACTAGAAAAAAAGAGGAACTAACCAAGACCAAAGTCCATAGACGGAAAATACTAAAGACACAATGAAATAAATGAAATAGGTTAAAAAGACAATAGAAAAGATTAATAAAACTAAGAATTGGTTTTTGAAAAGATAAAACAAAATTAGCTTTAGCTAGACTAAAAAAAAAAAAGACTGAATTAAATAAAATTAGAAATGAAAGAGGAGCCATTACAATTGATAACAGAATACTAAGGATATAAGAAATTATTATGAACAATTATAACCAATAAATTAGATAACCTAGAAGAAATAAATTACTAGAAATATACAACCCACCAAAACTAAATCATAAAGAAATAGAAAATCTGAACAGACTAATTACTAGTAAGAAGATTTCATCACTAATAAAAAAATAAATAATGGTCCCTCCAAAGATGTCCACTCCTAAATCCCAGAATCTATGAACATACAATCTTCCATAAGAAAAGAGACTTTGCAAATGTGACTAAACTAAGGACTGTGTGGTAGGGGGCAGGGAGAGATTATCTGGGTGAACTCAATCTAAGCACATGGATCCATAAAAGCAAAGAACCTTTCCTGATTGTGGCCAAAGGGAGATATGACTATTAAGGAAAAATCAGAGAGATGAAATGGTGCTGGCTTTGAAGATGAAGGAAGATAGCCAAGAGCAAAATAATGCATGTGACCTCTAGAAACTAGAAAAAGCCAAGGAAATAAATTCTGACCTAGAACATCCAAAAAGGAATGCAGTCCTACCAACAACTTAATTTTAGCCCATTGAGACCTGTGTGAGACTTGTAACCTATGAAATTCCAAGTCTGTATTGTTTTAAGCCACTAAGTGGTGGTAATTTGTTACAGCAACAACAGAAAATTAACATAAAACTCCACTCTTACACATTATCTAGGACTTAAAGGTTTAAGGAAATCCCAGATAGGAAAGAAGAGGCCCCAAAGAACCAAATGATAAATGTGCTTGAGGGAAATTAATCACAGAGATAGAAGAAATTTTCAAAACAAAAAGGAGCTCTTGAAAATGAAGAACAAGACATGAGGAAGAAAAGATTAACAGAAAGGCTAACAGAAAGTTGAAGAAATCTCAGGAAGGCAGAAAATGAGACAATAAAATAGAAAAGAGGGGAGGAAAGAAAAGAAATGAGAGGACTGGTCCAAGAGGCTCAACATCTGAATAAAAAAAAGAACTGAAAAAGAAAACAAAGAAAAACAAAGGGCAAAAAAATTTCAAATATATCTATAAAATGTCCTAGAACTACAGGGGATGAGTTTCCAGGCTGAAAGGGTCCAATGAGTGCACAGAACATGTATGAAAACAGACACATTCCAAACCAAGACCCACCACCCTGCAATTTCATAACATGAAGAAATGACATGAAGAAAGATCCCAAAAGCTTTAGAGAGAAAAATCAGTTTCGTTCAAACCAGCAAGAGTCAGAATGGGACCAGACATCTCACCAGCACAGGAGAAGCTAGCAGACAATGGAACAATGCCTCCAAAACTCAAGACAATTTCCACACTATAATTCCATACCTAGTCAAGTTACCATTTAAGCACCAGAGTTGAATAAACACACGCATACACCCAAGGTTTCACATTTTACCTCTCATGAATACCTCCTCTGGAAACCAGTGGAGAATTTCTCTACCCAAATTAGGATATATACCAAAGACAACATGAGATTCATAGCTCAGGGGATCCACTACAAGAGAGAAAAAGAGAAAAAGTCAACAGTTATACAGCAGATCTAGACCATATAGCATAGATCTACCATAGACCTAGATCATAGCCAGTTAAAGGCTCTGGTAGTTACCTCTTCAAGAGGATGAACTGTTTAGAATGTCATTAAGAACATCTTGTTTGAATGGATTAAAAGATTTACATAACTGAGTGAGAGTCTGGTTGGTAGCTAATTATTAACATATAGAAAACTAAGCAAATAAAACAAAAAGGCTGTTAACAACCCTAGAGAAAACAAAAAGTTGTATACAAATTAAAAGTAATCATATGAAATGGTTCAGCTGTCAACAGCTTTTGCCCCGTTAAAATCTGCAAACACAATATTCATTCAATTAAAATCACAATATATCTATCTTGGAAGGATGGAGGGACAAGAAGTTTGTATGTGCTGGTGGTGGATGGTATGCGTGAGAGGTGGATGAGTACATACAGCAACAAGTTAAGGGATGCCAAACAACTACCTGAAGCTAGGAGCCTGGAAAGAGAGTTTTCTTCAAAGACTCCAGAAAGAACCAACCCTGCTGATCCTTTGATTTCAGATTTCTAGCTTCCAGGACTGTGAGATAACCAACTTGTTAGTTTTAAGCCACCTTATTTGCGGTATTTGTTATAGCTGCGCTAGCAGCAATACACTAACTTCAAAGACTCTGACTTGCCATCATGGCCATCTGGTATTCACCATCTTCCTGCTGTTGCTGAACATGTGGGCACTCCCATTTATTTCAATGCAATCCTCTAATATTTTGACACTACCATGCATGCAAAAGGGCAAAGAATTACCTGTGATATCAATTTAAAAAGTGAGGGATGGCTGTTCCCATTGTGGCTCAGTGGTAATGAACCCAACAGTTATCCATGAGGATGCTGGTTTGATCCCTGGCATTGCTCAGTGGGTTAAGGATCTGGTGTTGCCGTGAGCTGTGGTGTAGGTGGCAGATGTGGCCCGGATCCCATGTTGCTATGGCTGTGGTTTAGGCCAGCAGCTGCCGCTCTGATTTGACCCCTAGCCTGGGAACTTCCCTATGCCACAGGTGCGGCCCAAATAAGCAAAAAATAAAAATGTTTTAAAGATGTAAAAATTTTAAAAAAGCAAGGGACACTTTAAATTGGCAAAAACCATACTCAAATTGCTAAATCTTGCCACCCTGAGGGTATGAAAATATCAAAACCAAAATGAGGCCAACCTTAAGGTGCTAGGATACACGAAACAATATTTTACTTTCTATTATGGTTTTCTCAGTAAGGTTAATATTTACACAAGATTCCCACTTTTTTAATGCTTTATCAGAATTTTTCTCTTTTACAATATGCTTTTTTCAAGATTTTGCTGAGGTTGCCTTTTTAAAACAGTGAATGAACTGTGGTTGACTTTATTCTGGGTGCCAACTGGAAATAATGGGCTGCAGAATTTATTCCACTCAGCCCTGGAAACCTGAAATACAGACATTAATCACAGACTTGCACTGTTTCCTAATGAAAAAAAGATGCTTCCTAATATATTTTAGGAACAAGGACTCTACACACTAGAATTATGGAATAAAGAGGCCACCTCAAAGAGTTAAGCAGTCCCTGGAGGTATTCAAGAAGAGGGTATTAAAAAGGGACTCTCTGAAGAGGAATCATGTGTTTATCAGAATGTTCAGCTGAGTTTTCAAATTATAAATTGCAAGCTATTAATAGATTGTGGAATGAATATAATGGGTTGTGACCAGTACATTTTTAGTAGAATTTAATGACACGCAATAGAATGGAAAATAGCATAGAGTAAAGTGTGATTTAAAAGCAGGGGCTGATCCCTGCAACTTCGACTTATATATTGATATCTGCAGAGCAAAAGTTATGTGTATATTGGGTTGTGATGTAAACTTTATTTCTTACTGTGGGTCAAGGTCAAGAAAAAGTATGAAAGTTCTGTCTTAAAGGGAAATGTACCACCAAATAGGCAACCCATCAGATGCATCCTGCAGGCCCAGAGGACCCAGGCCCAGAGCCTGCTTCAGCGTGGGAAGCTAGGTTGAGACCTGCCTTTCACAAAGCACTTTCCAGCAGAGGATCTGGAACCAGCCATAAGGGAAACTCCATCATGAGATCATCACGAAAGGACCCAGACCATCAGAGATGATCACAACGTTCAAAGAGGGCAGAAGATGGTGTGTGACAGAGGCAGATGTGAAACATCAAATGGGTCCACACTCTGCATTTGAGGATGAAAAATCACTTATCACTGTGTAGAGAAACAACAAGAAAACATTTCTCATCCCCCAGAACAATTTGTTTAGCTTTGAAGCCATTTATTTTCAAGAGAGATAATGAAATAATGCCTGAACAGCACCCTGTTAATAAATAAACATTGGTTTTATTTCCTGTTCTAGGAACACAGTTTTAAAGTGGAAAAAGTTGGTTTAGGATTTTTCTTTGTGAACCATAAAAATCTGGAGGTTGGGCTATTTGCCATAAAACAATTAATGAAGCAAGTGAATTTAGATTAAAGTACAAGCCAAACTTGTAAGCTATTTTCAACATGCCATGGGCATGAAACACTTCCCCAAGTATGAGATGTAGAATTGTCTGTTGTACTGAAAATACAAGTTGACCCCCACCCCAAAGGGTGAATGCAAATCACATCTTCTTTAACCAAGTGACAGGCTATGCCAGAAAAGCGAAGAGCAAAAGAGTCAAACTGGCTTTAATAATACTTTAAAATCTTTCCCACGTCAACAGGTTCTCCAAAGAAAGTAAAATGGTAAACTCCACATGGTTTTTCAAAATTATAGCCAAAAGTTTAGGACAGGAAGATAATAAAGTTAATATAAAATTTTAGCAGTATGTGTGGATTTATTCTTATCTTTTTTTCCTTAGATTTTTTTCCCCTTAGAATAGTGAATTTCCTATAAATGAATCACAGAAATGAACTCAAAATTGCTCATTTGTTAAAAGTTCAAAATTGGCCATCCACATCTCATCAAGACTCTTTTTTTTTCCCCCCTTAAACTTCAGAAGAAACAGCATAATTCACTCAAGCTGATGCTTTCCTCTAGGAGCACTGCTTGCATGTCTCCTTCTGGCTTCACATCCAGAAAGTGATTTGAGGACACCCAAGTGGCTGTGATGTCCTATGAGCACTTTCTCTTTTCTTCTCATTCTCCTTGCTGTTATTCATTCATTTATTAGGGTAAGCCTACTTTAATTAAATCTGATCTTCTTTGAACTTCCCTTCTACATTTTCTTAACATCAACAGAAACTATGTTGTCATACTTGAAAGCAGATTTTATTTTATTTAATTTTTTAGCTCTTTTTTTCTATTATAGTTGATTTACTTGAAAACATATTTTATATTGGGTAAATCTTTTTTTTTTTTTCTATGACAACATTTTTTTAAGTTACAGTTCACTTCCGGCAAACAGGAGGTAGCTAAAAATACTGCTTGAGACATGCAACCTCAACGTCGCCTTTTGAGTCCACAGGCACTTTAAAAACGCTGTAGATCCCAAACCAAACTCTTTAGTAGCATTCCCCCACAGTTCCATGAGTTATGAATCGCACTGAAAGACCCCACCATCCTCTCCATAAAGACAGTTCTTTGTCCCTTGATCCTCAAATATAACTGTCAAGTCTTATACATGCTAATTCTCAAATCTTTCTGGAAACCCATCATTTGTTTTTTCCATTCTCAGAGCCCCTCTTCCAGGCTCTCATCTGGATAAACACAAGAAGCCTAACTGGTCCTCCTGGTTTGACCTCTGCAATCTACTCTCCACATGTGATCAGAGAGTCTTCCTAAAACACAAACCAGCCGCCGTTGTGCGTCTCCTGATGAGAAGACAGCCACCACCTCAGCTTAGGTCAAAGTGATCAAAACCGTGTTGGAAGAGAAACCTGGGCACCCTGCTGTCAGTGTACAGGAAATATCAAAGGTGGGGGGCCTCGCTGGGCTGCATCTTGAGCCTGCAGTCAACACCATCTAGACTGCAGGAATCTGAGCAGGTCAAAGGGCCCAGGTTCCTTCACAGATAAGTTGTAACAAAAATAAAGAATGGAAGAGAAACTTTGGATTAAAAAAAAAAAAAAAAGACTTGAAAGACATTTAAAAAAATGGGCAAGACTAAACTTGCATCTAGGGATTTAGGGATGCACACTTGCATGAACTATAAAGAAACACAAGGGCGTGATTGATGACTCTGGGTAGTTTTTGTGGGGACAGAGGGAGCTGTTATTGGGAGTGGGCCCCCGAGGGGCTTTCCAGGTGGCTGGCAAAGTTCTATTTCTGGAGCTGTGCTGTGGTTACCAGGGCGTTTCCATTAAAATACTTTACCAAATCACACATTTGTTCATAGGGAGTCTTACTTATATTTAACAATTAAGTTCACACACACATCTGATGACATTGTTGCCTTGTTAAAATCCTTCAACGGCCCCATCATTCTTGCAAAGAAAAGTCCAAGCTCCTTCACATGGTGGACAAGGCTCTCTACTCAAAGCCTCAATGCTTGCTTGTATTCTCCCTATTAAACTTTCAGTTCCTCAAAAGCACTCTGCTTCCTTATGTCATGGCCCCTGAACATCAGTTACTTCTGCTTGGAACAATCAAACATGCTCTCTTTCTCCTTCACCTGGCTGATTCCTATTTGTCCTTCAGGCCCCAGGAGGAAAAAGCCTTCCCAACTCTCCAATGTTGGCTGAGGTACCTCTCTGTCATCCCATCACAGGCTGTACTTTCTCAATCTCAGCACTGATCATCTGCATTAGTATTGTCTATGAGTCCATACTTTCCAGAGATGAACAACTCTAGGCAAGATGTATAACTTGCCCTTCAAATTTTTATATCCCAATACCTAGCACAATGCCTAGAACAGAATAAGCACACAATACACTTATACAAAACTGAATATGTGCACACACTTATTTACAGATGAAAATGGCCTTTATTGGCATCAATGTACAAGAACACAAAATAAAAGCAAATAAAGATAAAAATCATAACACCTTATGCCAGTTACTGTCTCATTAATTCACTTAATACTCTAAACACTATGAGGTCAGTATTATATTTATCACCAATTTACAGTTGCAGAGACCAAGCCATCAAGAAGCCAAGTAACAAGTTCCAGGTCACATGGCTCATAAATGGGATTAGAAAACTGGCACTCTGGCTCCACAGTCCTTGATCTTAATTCCAGTAAAAGTATCACCTCCCACCACTCATGTCACTACTATTCATTTCAAATATAGAAGCAGGTGGCTTTAAAATGAATAAAAACCAAATTCAATGGGGGTTAGCTGACAGGGAGCACCCATGAATACTGCATACAAGTTAAGATGATGGACACTGAAATTCAAGAGATTGGGGAGGACGAATACCAGGTGCAGGAGGAACAGGTGATCTATGTATGGAGACTATGGTGAACTATGCATGGAGATGTCAAAATCTGAATATCTCCTGCCAGGGTCCAAGTGGGTCAAAGGTGCAACACCTCTATGATGACAGGTTGACAACAGGTACGTCTTCAGAGTGAAAGCAAAGCCAGACAAATATGAACAACCCATAGCACACAAGGCACCAAATAAAATTCAAAGTTGTACACCGATTTGGGACTTCTGCTCTTGGTAAGCTTAGACCACCAATCTAAACAGGATCATTCACTCATTCAACATAATTCATTGGTGTCTTGGTGGGCAGTCCACCATGGTGGCTCTCAGGACACAAAGGCACAACATGATAATGGTGCTACTTTCTCTCCATCAGCTTCTGTGCCAGTGGAGGAGGCAAACAGATGATAGAATTCGCAGAATTAGAGAACAGGCAAAACATCCTGTAAAAGCTTTGCATGGATTCCTTGGCACACTGGAGCCACACTGGCCGGGGGGGGGTAGAAGTTGGAATCTATGAGGTTTCTACAAAGAAGTTTTTCTGGGCTGAATCGTGAAGGCATATACATTCTTGATCTGAGAGCCATGTAAGTAACCACGTTACTACTGCAGACCAACCAGTCACATGAAAAATAATACCTGTGAGAATTGAGAGAGATAAGTGGCTAGAGAAAATGGTACGGAGGAAGGAGAAGTTAAACAGTTAAATGGGATCCTGAAGTCTGGGTAGGGTTGGAGGGAAGGAAGGATGGAAAAGGGCAGATGAGCCTGAGGCAGAAAGCTCAGCTTAGGGCTGGTCTGTAAACTTCTTAGCATCCAGACTCAGGGCAGAGTTGAAAATGCCAGTACACATGGACCATGTGGACCACTGGAAATGGACATCAATGTCTACAGGGGCAAAGCTTAAAACACTCCAATCACAGTACTCTAGGAAATAAAAACGCTTCAAGAATCCATAAGCTCTGGATGGGGGCTGAGGCTGCCTTTTCTTTTTTGGCCTTTCCTGGCCAAACCAGTGCCACAGCTGTGACCAGAACCACAGCAGTGATAGTACCAGATCCTCAACTTGCTAAGCCACCAAGGAACTCCTGACCTTTTTCTCTTTTTTAAAAAACCACTTCTTCTTCCTGAAGGGCTCACCCACATGCAACAATGACACCACCATCAATGGCAAAATGCATTCATGGAGTAGTAAGAGTGAAGCACTGAATAAAAGGGAAGGAGGCGAAAAACAGCTGGAGGTAAGTAAGGAGTAACTGCCACAGAACAGAGAAAGTGGAAGGTGATGAGTGCATAAAAATTAACAGGTGTGGCCAGGAGGACCTAAAAATTATACTAATAAATATATGCCAAGATATTTTCCAAGGGGATCTATGAGCTCTTGTAATGATAATCAGGCCGTGGGCTTTGAAATTCATCTGTCTACATAGTTGGTGACATCAACAAAGTGAGACAGACAAAGTGGAGAGAAGAAAAGTCACATAAAACAGTGAACTCTCTTCTCTCCTCTATATTCCCTCTATCACCTAGGCATCACTGTGCAGCCACTTGCCCAAAATAAAAACCAAGACCTGTGCTTTATACCTCCCTTTCCTTCACTATTTAAATTTTAGAACATGGGAGACTCGTTAAAAGGGCAGGTTCTTTGGCCTACCCCGAATGATTGTGATTCACTGAGTCTGGGCCAGGCCCAAGAATCTGTCTTTTTAAGAATATCCATGAGTCTGGTGAAAGAATCATACTTTGAAATACAGTGTCCCATATCCAATCAATCTCTGTGGCGATTCTGTCCTAAGTATCTCTTCATCCCTTCTTCCTCCCACTCTCACTGGCTTAACTGTGGTCTTCATTTCCTCCCTAGACTAATATCATAAGCTTCCACCTAGCTCCACAGCTGATTCCTCTCCTCCAAGGCATCCACACACAAAGCTTCTAAACCACAGGCTTATGTGGGATAAACAATGATCTGGCCCTTGACTATGGCTCCTCCTGCTATCCTTAGCCCACATGTTGACACTGGAGGGAAAAAAAAAAAAAAGGAATGATTGTTGAGAGACTGCGTTAAATATGGCTAAAATATGTTCCCTTGACGGATGCGGCAGAAGGAGATGAAATAGAAAGCTATTCTGAAGATAACTAAGGTAAAAAGAACTACCCAGCTTTACAAGAGACTCCACGGACATGCTCATGTCATTTCTGTTCTCCAGGAGTTATAAATATCTATCTATATAGCATCAGGAAGAACTTAACGCCAGCAAGCCCTGACATCTTAAGTGGTATTAGAACTGAATACGTATTTCACTTAATAGATAAAAGCCACCTTTAAAAAAACAATGGTAAAACTGGGAGATCCCATTGTGGTGCAGGAGAAACCAATCCGACTAATACCCATGAGACTGTGGGTTTGATCCTTGGCCTCGCTTATGGGCTAAGGATCGCCTGAGCTGTGGTGTAGGTCGCAGATAAGGCTTGGATCCTGCATTGCTGTGCCTGTGGCCTAGGATGGCAGCTACATCTCTGACTGGACCCCTAGCCTGGGAACCTCCATATGCCATGGGTGCGGCCCTAAAAAGCAAAAAAAAAAAAAAAGATAAAGCCCTTTACAGCATAGGGAACTATATCCAATCTCTTGGGACAGAACATGATGGAAGATAGTATGAGAAAAAGAATGAATGTATATGTATGACTGGGTTACTATGCTGTAGAAATTGGCATAACACTATAAATCAACTAGACTTTAAGAAAAATAATAATAGGAGTTCCCGTCGTGGCGCAGTGGTTAACGAATCAGACTAGGAACCATGAGGTTGCGGGTTCGGTCCCTGACCTTGCTCAGTGGGTTAACGATCCGGCTTTGCCGTGAGCTGTGGTGTAACTTGCAGACGCGGCTCGGATCCCACGTTGCTGTGGCTCTGGCGTAGGCCGGTGGCTACAGCTCCGATTCGACCCCTAGCCTGGGAACCTCCATAGGCCGCGGGAGCGGCCCAAGAAATAGCAACAACAACAACAACCACAACAACAAAAAAGACAAAAAGACAAAGAAAAATAATAATAAAGCATTACTGAAATAGATATAGACATATATGCAGCACTTGCAACGAAGATTTTCTCTCAGGATAGAGGACAAGGAATGCACAAAATTTAAACAATGTGTCTGGCAAGTTTTTAATGTTAGAAAAAAATATAAGAGCCAGATTGTAAAGACTGTGTGGAACTCACCATATTTGTATCTTTGTGCACATGGGGCGAGGGACACAGACTTAGAACCCCATCAGAAACTGGATGAGGATTCCTCTGGCCTTATGCACAGCTCTTTCAGATGACTCTGAAATCCCATGTTGAAGTTTTTATTAAAAAGGCAATAAATGACACTCAAAGGCTGAGAGGCAGGCAATAGCATTACTCAACACAGAGACAGTTGAGAGTTGTACCAATACTGAATGTCAGAATCACAAAAAGATCCCACAAAAAAAACAAAAACAAAAAAAAACTTTGGATTTCTTTTCAATTAGTGGTGTCTTGCAAATTTGTTGACAGAAAGAAGCATTACTAAAAGTTTCCTCACCCACACTTGAAGTAGATGGAGAACAGTTTGCTGGTTGTGTATGAAAACCCACTGAGATGCTGAGCTAACTCGCACAATCTGACTTGGCCTCTCCCAAAGCACCTGTTGCTTCCTGTCTTGGGTCACCTGACACCAATCCTTCCCCTATATCTTCATCTGGAAGGATGCTGGCAACAACCTGCCTCTTAAGTGGCGTTCAAGAAGGGAATTCCCTTCGGCTAGGTTCCTAAAACATGTGTTTCTGTTCATTTCAAAGAATCTGATCCTCCCCCCAAAGCCTTGCTGTCATCAGTTTGAGCCTTCTGTTTCCCAGGATCTGCAGCACAGTAAAAGCAGTCACTTTCTTTAGATCACAGGATGAAAGGAACAGAGAGAAAAAAAAGGCAGAAAAGGGAGGCAGAAAGGCAGAAGCAAGGGAAAGCATGAAAGAAAAAGCCAGGGGAATTGGGGACTGGATTTTCTGAGAGGCAGCATTTGTTTCACAAGTCCACTGGGTTTGTTTCCTTGAATCCAATGGATTCCAGGTGTGCTCCAGGCTACACCTCCCGTTCTTTTCTACTGTAAGGTCAGGAGAGGAAAACCTGATCTTTTTACTCATGGTGCTATGGCTCCACATGTTGGGGCCCAGCTACATCCTCCCCCTCTTTGATTCCTAGCCTTAATGTGCAATTTAGAGAAGTAAAAAGCCTGTGAAACAGCTGTAGGAAACCGCATTTGGAGCCCAGCAGGCTATGCTGAGAAAGACAGGCACGCTCTTCATTTCGGAATACACAGGACTGAAACTGATTGGTGCATTTTGCTATGCCAGGGGCTTTTCTTTCTCCTTTCTTTCCTCTTTATTATTTTGTTCATATTTTATTTTGCAAATACACCCTCAGATCTCACTCTTCGGAAGTTTGCAATCCACAGGCAAGGATTTAATACACAGTCTGGTGCAAATAAAATTACCATTACTTCCCTGTCCAAAAGTTCAACTTTCTTTGTTTCTCTTACCAGTTCTGAATTCCTGCAGCTGATTGGCACCAAGGCAAGAGTGAAGTAATTTCTTTCCTTGGTGATTTATTTTCTGATAATAAGTACGCAAAAATATGATAAAGAAAGGGGGGAAAGAATGATACAAAATAAACGCTTCTCAAAAACACAACTCCAGAGTGAGAGTGGGTAAAATGGAATACTGTGTATGAAGAAACTTGAATGAAAATGAACATTTTAGTAAAACTATGTGTAGACATAGTGCTAAGGGCTTTACATCCATCATCTCATTTAATCCTGGAACAAAATGGCTTGTGGGGAAGAATCATCCTCAATGTACAAATGAAGAAACTGAGGTTCACAGAGGTTTTAAAAAAAACCTGCCAAAGGACATAAGGCTAATAAAACAGAAGAATTAAGATGCAAGTGCAGCTCTTATCCAAGAACCAGTATGTTGGGCCCCTTCCCCAGGCTTTACAATGTTTAGAAGCAAGCCTGGAAAAGCCCCATTGCCCAGAAATGTATACGGGCTAATCACATGCTGTCAATACATCTTGAACAGCAAACTCTGTCACTATCCTATCTTAAGCCTCTGCTCAATGTATTCACCTCTCCATAGTAAATGAAGTATGGTCCTCTTACTTGTACCGTTCTTAAGTGGTTCAAGGCCAGTAGTGTTTTCTAGTAATAACTTCAGTGAGTTTTTTTATTTGCTTTGTTTTTTAGCTATAGAAGATCACTATAAGGTCTGGCAGAGCAGTGGAGCATTAAGTTCACCACCACCCATCTATCATGAGCTCACTGAGATACACAATGATCACAGAGGCTGCCAGAGAGAAATAATTTCATTTCTCTACATATGCAAAATTCTATTGAAGGACTAGGCTAGACTAGGAGAAAGAAAGTGGCCTGGGGCAAAACCATATGCCCACCCTGGTTGTAGAGAACTTCACTTTGGAGAGCCTCCATCTAGGGATGCTAAAGGGCTCAGCATTCATTCCCTGGGCAGAAATCTACCTGACACCGTGCTAAGTGGTGGAGGGTACATGCATGAGCAAAACAGCCCTGGTCCTACCCTCAGTCTAGTCTGGAATAAAAAAACCCCAGGAGAAATTTCTTTCCGATCATTAAGATAAGAATAGTACTCCTACAGAGTAAAGGATCTGTTTTTAGGAGTTCCCTCTACTTGATTAATCTAAAAATGTCTTTGCCGGAGTTCCCAGCGTGGCTCAGTGGTTAATGAATCTGACTAGGAACCATGAGGTTCAATCCCTGGCCTTGCTCAGTGGGTTAAGGATCCGGCATTGCCGTGAGCTGGGATGCAGGTCGCAGACGTGGCTCGGATCCCACGTTGCTGTGACTGTGGCGTAGGCCATCAGCTACGGCTCTGATTAGACCCCTAGCCTGGGAACCGCCATGTGCCACAGGAGCTGCCCTAGAAAAAGGAAAAAGACCAAAAAAAAAAAAAAATCTGTTTTTAATCCCATGGACACTCTCTATACTTCAAAACAAACAAACAGCCTACTTTCATTGCTGTTACAAACAAAACAAAACAACCCTCAGGAGTTCCTTTTGTGACTCAGTAGGTTAAGAATCCCACTAGTATCCATGAGGAAGAGGGTTCGATCCCTGGCCTCACTCAATGGGTTAAGGATCTGGCGTTGCCATGAACTGTGGCATAGGTAGCAGATGCAGCTTAAATTTGGCATTGCTGTGGCTGTGGTGTAGGCCAGCAGCTGCAACTCCGAATCAGCCCCTAGCCTGGGAACTTGCATATGCCACAGATGCAGCCCTAAAAAGAAAGGAAAAAAAAAAAAAGAAACTTCAGGGCCCCTATGTGGCCCACTTATGGGATGTAAGATGTATATCAGCAACTGTTTCAGTGCTAGTCCAGCTGATGTCCCTAACCTTTTTCTTTTTCTTTCCTACTTTCTTTCTCAGCTACTCATTTGAATACTGCATGTTGTTTTCTTAATCTTTTGGGAGAAAGGTATATTAGACAAAAGGTATAAATAAGTAGATAAAATATATAAACAAATGAAAATTTTAGGACAGTAGAGCAATGTGAAGTTGACTCCAAAAACTCCAAAGATTGGCTTTTTGGAAATCTTTTTTAAATCTCTACTAAGAACTATTTTTATTATTTTCCTACCTTAAAGCTAATCTCCTGGAGGGGAAAAAAAAAAGTGCTGGAGAATTTTTAGTTATTTGGAATCCAATAGAGTTCTTAACTATGTAAGGACTTAATGCAGAAAACAACCATTTATAAACGAGAATACCCTCATGTGCCAACTGACATACAGAGAACTTGCTCTAATGACTAGGTGATAGGGTATTTAAAAATGAATTTAAGTATAATAAAATGCATTTTCTATTGTTACCTGCTCCAGACTTATGAACTCAGCTCATTAAACTTTCTCCAATGTATAAATTAGTTCTAATAAAGCTTCTACATGACAGAGAGCCAACTATAACCTTTCATTGAGAAGATGAGATATAGAGTGGAAAAAAAGACATAATTGGTGATGCTGAAAATAATTTGCCATTTTATTTATTATTTTTATTATTACTATTATTTTATTTTTTTTGCTTTTCTTTCTTTTCCTTTCCTGTGGCATGTGGAAGTTCCCAGGCTAGGGGTCGAATCAGAGCTACAGCTGCTGGCCTATGCCACAGCCACAGCAACTCGGGATCCAAGCTGTGTCTGTGACTTACACTACAGCTCACAGCAATGCCGGATCCTTAACTCACTAAGCAAGGCCAGGGATCGAATCTGCATCCTCATGGATGCTAGTCAGATTCATTAACTGCTCACTGAGCCAGGAAGGGAACTCCTGAAATTTTATATATAGGTTAAAATAATATCCTTTTAAATTACTCTGTTATTTTTACTGTAATATGACATTAACAGAAGGTGGAAGAACAAAGAAGAGAGAGAGCTTCTGAGAGAGAATGTGGGCATCACTGCAAAAGGAGATATGGTATATTGATATGTCTCATGTTTCTATGGTACCCAATCGTCTGGGTACTTGTTGACACATAGTGTTATAATGTTAAAAGAGGAAAGTTTTTCATGTTACTCTTTTTTAATCACCACCATCATCATTATCAAGCTATGAGATTCCTTTCTACTTCGTGGTACATTATATCAGATGAATACCATAAGATCAGTAAATAATTACCTAATATTCACCATTTAATTTTTCCAACAGCCCTAGATTCTTAAATAAGTGACTCTATAGATGTGACCTTTTAGCTCTTTATTTACAAAATACTCAAATGAAATGAACCACATTAATAAATCTGTATGCATGTGTATCTCAGATGTATTTCTTTTTAATATCAGACAAAAGACATATCCTTGTTACTCTCCCCTAAGCCATCTTGATTGCTGTTACCACCAGATTCTTATATGCTAAGAAAAAGGGCCCAGGGGAGCATCGCTGAGAGTTTTAATGGAAACAAGCCAAAAGGAACATGTTATGAGTTAAACAGATGTTCTAGTTTGAGAGGAATTTGAACAAAGATAAGTAAAATCTCCAAATAAATCCCAAACAAATACTATTTCCTTAGAGCCTACATACACCAAATTATAAACTAAACAGTGTCTAAGTACTAAGCAAATATCAACAAGAATGATTATCAATATTGTCATTATTCTTATTTCCTGAAGGTTTACTGTGTGACAGGAATTGTGCTAAATATTTTACACTATCTCATGTAATCCTCAAAATTTTAAGTAAGTTAACAATAAAAACTAATGAACATCCTATTAAGTGATCCTTATACTTAATTCTGAGCAGAGGATATAGTCCCATCTTAGGTTTCAAATACCCAGTGTTAGCAGTCTTTACCCTAGGTGCAAATTTTAAATTTACTAGGCAATCTTTTCATCACTGAATCCCTAGGACCTAGCATAGTGCATGACACATAACACATGCTCAGTAAATTGTTTGTTAATTGAATAAGTAAATGAATTTAGTCACTGGTTTTCAAAAGAGTAGAAAGGAGCCTCACAAAATATGACAAATGCATTGAGGCTGATGAAGCCATTTTTAAAATTTCACAATAGTAATTGTTGATCTCTTTTACACATAACAGTAAGTCTTTTATTTTGCCCTGAAACCAAACATATGTAAACTATATCCTAAGACAATGACAATACCCACAGTACATTTTTCTGGGCATAGTAGGGACATATACATGACATAATTGATTTAAATAGGGATGGTTGAACTATGAAAACATTTAGCAGTGTTTCAAATTGTCAAAAAGTGATTTGATTATGTCCAACTACAATTTAATAAAAATTTCAGAGTCTAGGAGCTGGGTGTGGTAGCTCTTAAAAAGTTAAAACTTCCATAAAATCATTTAAAAGTACAACCTGGTAACAGTACTTGCCAAGACAAAACGTTTCAGTAGCCCAACTTTTTATGCTAGGATCACTTCTGGAACAAGAAACCAGGTCAAGGTAAATTCTCAATTTCTGACCTTCAGCTTCAAAGAGGTCAAGAGAAAGAAGTCAACTATTCAGCTCTATTAAATCACAGACTAACTTCTGGGTTACTGGATAGTGGCAGAGTTTATCAATCCTGCCATGAATAAAGTACTAGTCCTCTAGTAAATTTCTACACACCTCCAATAACCAGTATTTCTGAACTTGTAGAAACTATGAAAATAATCATTTTATTTATTTTCCTTCTTTTATCATAGGGGTCTAATCCTCGCTAGTGACAGCATTCATTCAAGTTGGTATTTATATGCCTGGATTTTTTTTTTCTTTCTTTCTTTCTTTTTTTTGTCTTCTTGCCTTTTCTAGGGCCACACCCGCAGCATATGGAGGTTCCCAGGCTAGGGGTCCAATACAAGCTGTAGCCACCGGCCTACGCCACAGCCACAGCAATTCCAGATCCTTAACCCACTGAGCAAGGCCAGGGATTGAATCTGCATCCTCATGGATGCTAGTCAGACTCGTTAACCACTGAGCCACAATGGGAACTCCTTCATCAGTATCTTAATCTGTCAAATTTTACTTATCTACCTAAAACAAAACAAAACAAAACTTTAAAAATACCCTTATAGACACATTTGATAATGGAAACCTACAGTTCAGATATTCAATTTTCATACTTCTTTTATTTCTTGATGTAGAATTTTGGTGTACTATTTCTTTCAGGAATAGCATGAGGTGAGTCAAGAACAGAATCTATGGCAAACCTGGCTCAGCTTTGCAACAAACCAAATGAAATGGTTTTCAACCTTTTCAATCTAAATTATTATAAGCTTCAAAATGATTATACATATCTAATGATAACCCCTAAAAAAATAAGCTCTGATATGGATTTAAGGCCAACTCTTCCATAATTTTTTAAATTAAGAAATTCCAGAAAATCCTTCAAACCCCATAAGCAAACATTCTTTACCATACTGGCAGAAACTGGAAAAGAATTAAATTTATTTACCATATTGGCAGAATTCAAGACGCTTGCAAACTACACTCCTATATCATATATGTGAGATGTAATTCATCACAAAATGAGATGCATTCTCTGATTTTTCTAAGCCTTTAAAAATGAACTCTCAAATTTCCTGCTATGGCACAGCAGGTTAAGAATCCAGCATTGTCTCTGCAACAACTCAGTTTTGATCCCTGGCCCAGAACAGTAGGTTAAGGATCTGGCACTGTCACAACTGTGGTGTAGGTTGCAGCTGCAGCTAGGATTCAGTCTCTGGCCGGAGAATTTCCATATGTCACGGGTACAGCCAAAAAAAAAAAAAAAAAAGAGCTCTCTCCAACTCCATGACAAGTATCAGCTCATGGAATTTTAAGAGGATATTCCAAATATCCTTACAATTTTTTTAGTGTAACTGGACCATGAATGTGTATTAAAACATAGATTTAATAAGAATACCCACAGAATTCCTAGTTTAGTTAATCCATCCTATAACTTTCAGAAACAGGTAGAGACAATAATTATAAACAAGTAAATAAATTTAGCTAATTAAGAAGGGGCAGGAAGTTCGTGCTCAAATCTTGAAACTTCTGAAAGGAAATTATGACATAATTAGAATTCCTCACATAATTATACTACTTGATGTTGGTTGTCCTACAGGTTTGGGCAATTTGTTGGTTATTGGATAAGATCTTAAACAAGATAAACGTCATTCGCCAGTTAATCCTATCCATTTACTTTTAGTTCCTAACTGTCCAAAAATGCCGATAAATTTTAATTGGTTGAGATCTCTTGATGGCAAAAGGTTTTACCTACTTGAGGCTCAAAATGAACCTAAGGCCAGATGGTGGTAATACCTGTCTGAGGTCACTTGGTGGTTAAACAAGGAAGGAATAAATCTTAACAATCAAGATGATGCTATTTACTCAGTAGAGCAAATTATTTTTCCTTTGGTTAGGTTATGTCTAAATATTTTCCTCCTAACTTTAAACATGGAAGTTACTAGGTCTTTTGCAACCAGGGACCATTCATAAGCCACTGACCACAAGGCCACTAACAGTTAGTAACCCCTCTCCTTTCATTCTCTCTCTCTCATACACACACACACCCAGACACACACACGATGGGAAAATCTGGCCTCTGAGGTTTCATCTGACTATGCATTCATTTCTCGCCAGGGCAGAGTTAATGCAGTAAGAAGAAAAAGACAAAAATCTACCAACTAGGCTGCGCTGCCATCCTCTCCATGTAGTCTTTGGCCATATCACGCGCTTCAATGTTGTCAGGATACAGCACGCAGAACATTGCCAAGGCCCCCAGGTTGTTGCCGTAAATCTCATTCCAGCGGGCGCTGTACTCTTTGGGATCCCAGGGAGGGAGGTACTCCAGGGGGCTGGACAGCATGGTGCGCACGGCCTCAGTGAGGCGCTCGGCAATGTGCTCGTGTGAACTGGCGGCCCTGAGCTGCAGCTCGGCCACCTCCGCCCTGGAGAAGAAGAGCATGGGGTGGCTGTCATAGTTGGCGTTGGTGAAGGGGATCATGACTTCCGGGTTCTCGTCGGTGACGTAGGCGGATGCTAGGCAAAACAAATATATGAAAAACACACTGGGAGCCCCCCGTGTGTGAGTCCTCATCGTGGCATCAGATCTCTCAATCTCCAAGGCAGCCAAACCATCTTCGAAAGATCCTATAGGAGGGAAAAGAGAAGCCTGTGTCAACCAGGGGACCGTGGTGAAGGAGGAACCTTATGGCAGGTAGCGACCTGGCTTAGAAGGAAAACCGACCTGGCTTACTATGAAAATTAAGCCTACGAGTGGAGAGCTTTCAGAAATAAAACAAAATTTTGAACTTGGACGAAACTTACTCAAACCTAACCGTTTCATTAATTAATTACACATGCTACCTCGGACACATATTCATTGTGGAAAACAGAACTCTGAACTTGGGAACAACAGTATTCTTAGCTCATGTAGGGAAGAAAAACTCTCCTGGCATTCTTCTCACATTTTTCTCACATAAAAATTTTCAATTTTATGGTATTTTTGGATGTTAACATGAAAACCACAATAACCAAAAGCTGGTGTTGAAATGTCGTCTGGGAATCGGAATGAATGCTAGGAAAAAAATAATGAAAATCTGGAGTTACTGTGGTGGCTCAGCAGAAACAAAGACGACTAGTATCCATGAGGATATGCGTTCGATCCCTGGCCTCACTCAGTGGGTTAAGGATCCGGCATTGCCCTGAGCTGTGGTTTAGGTTGCAGACACAGCTCGGATCCCGTGCGGCTGTGACTGTGGTGTAGGCCAGTGGCTACAGCTCCAATTGGACCCTTGGCCTGGGAACTTCCATGGGCTGGTGAGGTCCTAAAAGGCAAAAAAGAAAATCTTCTTTCTTAATACAGCTTCCTTCACTCTCAATTCTCCCTTCTCTCTAACACCCTCCATTCTGAACCAGGGATTAGGATCAAGGCATCTATAAGAATGGGAGCAGACAAAATATTGGGGAAGGCTAAATATCCTGTGTCAGCAGAAGGTGGGGAGGATGAAGACAAAAGCAGGGTGAACATCTGCTAAGCCCATGTGTCCTCTGGACTGTCATCTGCAGGCATTCCGGGCAAGATCAGACACAGGACTGCTGGGACTAGAGACTGACATGCCTTCATTCAGAAAATAAAATCCAGAATTAAAAGGCTGAAAGAACACGTGTGCATTTTCCCCTTATGATCTGATACTACTGTCTGTTTTTTCATTTTGCATGTGGGATTCTGGTGTCATTCAGTAAGTGAGACATTTAAACCAAGCTCACATATTTCCTTAACTACTTAACTTTCTTGAAAATCTTTCTTTTCAGTGGCAGCTCTGCTCACAAGTTAAAAGAATGTCTTTTAAATGTAGGAACATTTAAAAAAAAAAAAAGAAAGAAAGAAAAAAAAAAACCTCAGCCTCGTCTGTGTCCCACATCTGGGATAAAGCAGGCATAAAATCCCCCAGAGGAAAGTTAGGCAATTCTTAAAATTCTTTAGAGGGGAAAGGTTATAGAAAGCAGACCAGAAAAAGACAGTTTTATGTAAATAATGAACAGTAGTTTTCAATTATTAAAGGGAGAAACTGATGGCGAAAAATCAACCTCCCCAGCTGAATGCAAACTCTTTTTCCAAGGAAAATCTGCCTCATCACATTCAGAAGAATGAAAACTAAGGATTTAACACAAATTGAAGAACAATCCACATTCTCAATTTGGTGTATGTCCAAGAGAAAGGCAAGATAGTGTCACTTGCATATGCGGCCACAAACTGTACTATTATTTATATTTCTGAACGTGCTTTAGCTTTAGACTATATAAAACTCGGTGGCAGTGATTTTGTGAAGCATTTTAGATTTCCTTCAAGAGCAGAACTTGTGGGGAATAAAAAAATTAATACAGCCATGCTCAATAAAATATATAAAATAGAAATAACACTTGGACTCTACCCATATTATGTCTAGCACCCAAATCTTCCAGGCAGTTGGCTGGACCCTTCAAGGTCAGAGACCCAGCCAAAAGCAATAGTCTTCTGTGGTTATGTCTGAAGAGGGGTGCGGTCTCTGGCAACAGAGACATGGCTGGGTCTGAAGTAATGCACAGGCCCCACCACCCCAACCCCAGGGTTTATTTTTTGCTCTTTTCAGAGAACACGTATGCCAATTTTTTTTTAAGCCTGCATCTATTAAATCCCCCAAGGCCTAAGACTGGATTTGGCCATCAGTGTAATTGGCACTGTGGAGGTTTTAGACACCCAGGGTGAGGGTGGCTTGGAAGTTTCTCCTTTAATTGACTCCTGTATGCCTAGAGTTGAAGATTTTCTCTCAACTGCTGGTCTTTGAACGTGTTGCTCAAGTTCTAGGTGGTTGGCAGTGGCCTGGATTATGGAGGGATGGCTTAGATGCCACGTGGAGACCAGACTCTCCATCTCAGCATCTGAACACACACTCCCTAAAAGG
This sequence comes from Phacochoerus africanus, assembly GCF_016906955.1. NCBI lineage: Eukaryota > Metazoa > Chordata > Mammalia > Artiodactyla > Suidae > Phacochoerus > Phacochoerus africanus. The sequence goes on along the minus strand of NC_062545.1, from coordinate 81,963,339 downwards.
GGCCAAGGCTGCCTGGTTTTATGATCTGTCTCCTGCCTTATGCATACACCACCCTCCTACCCAGGTCTGGAGTCCCTGAGATGGTCAGGGCTGCTCCAGAGCGACCCTCATAATGCAGGACTGCCTCATACTGTGATCGCAGCCACTTCTGCCACCTGGCTCCCAGTTACACGGGACCTGCCTGAGTCTACTGAAACAAGAAGGCTTGCTCCTGAAGCACAGACCTCATTAAGATGTTGTTTTGGGAATGATGCCATCTCAATATGCCAACTGTTACTGAAGTTTCCTAGTTATTACTTCAAATTCATGTGAAGGTGTGAGGGCAGCGAGGCTGTGAGTTACCGCACATTTGAAATATTCTTGTCGGAACACATGGGCCAGTGCAGAACCCACGGAAATTCTGCCAAAACATCATTTATGATGACTGCCTGAGAAGAAAAGACCATGGCACTTACGGTGGCACAAATTGTGTTACCTTCCTAATAGCATACATTCAATATGCCCAGCCCTCCCTGCTCTATCAGCTATTAAGGTCTTTGCTGATCTACCCCAAGAGTTTGTATCTCCTGTCTCTGGCAAATACCTGTATCACATTGGACTGTCAGCTGTTTATACCATACCTCACAAAAGAGGGGACCGTGGCTTCTTCTTGGCGTCACAGGGATTAGCAGTGCCTGCCTGGCATATAAAAAGCAGCTCATAGACACTGGCTGAACCTGGGGCTTAGGAGCTGATAGAGTGAATCTCATCACTAAAATGAGCAAGCAGAAACCTTATTCCCTTTTATTTGAAGCCAAAGTAAGTTCAGAATTTTCAAAAAAAAAAAAAAATTTCTGCCAGGAAACAAAAACACTCACATGGCCTAGAAAGTTCTGTAGCCTAAAAAATACTTAGTAGTTAAAAAAAAAAAAAAAATGGAAGAGGGAAAGACATGAAACTTGCTTTTGGCTAACCCAAAGGTAGACTTTCTCAAAAGGAAACATCTCAAATCTATCTAGAAAATTCCATAGGAGAGCCCCTATATCCAGTGCTTGGCTTTTCCCTTTAACCTTCTACCTTCAGCATTTTGTAAAGAGAATGAGTGAAAGTAGGTGAAAGGAACATTTCTCAAGATAATTTTGGGTGGACCACAGATGGACAGGTTTCATTCTAATTTTATATACTTATTTCATAAATGTACATTAGGAAAAATTAGAACTATCATATCAAATCTGAGATTTCAACAGAAGTATAAAGTTCTTATTTAAAATACAGAGAAGTTAAGAATTCCCCTGTGGCACCTCAGGTTAAGACCCAGCATTGTCACTGCAGTGGCTCTGGTTGCCACTCTGGCTGAGGTTAGATCCCTGGCTGGGGAATTTTCACATGCTGTGGGTACGGCAAAAAAAGAGTACATTAAAAAGAAAAGTAAGGAGGTCCCGTCGTGGCTCAGTGGTTACTGAACCCAACTAGCATCCATGAGGATGAGGGTTTGATCCCTGGCCTTGCTCAGTGGGTTAAGGATCCAGTGTTGCTGTGGCTGTGATGTAGGCCGGCAGCTACAGCTCCGATTGGACTCCTGGCCTGGGAACTTCCACATGCCATGGGTGTGGCCCTAAAAAGACAAAAAAAAAAAGAAAGAAAGAAAGAAAAGAAAAGAAATGAATGAGGAAAAAACTGATGAAGGTGGCACTGAATGACTAAAGTCTGGAAGATGCTGAAAAACATCTGTGAAACAATGTCCATTAAAGGCTAATGAGTTTACCAAAATGATCAACCTGGACTCTCTGCTTCCCCTACTGCAAAACACACACACACACACACACCACACACACCTTGGACAAATAAGTTTGTACTTTCATATGTTTGTGGATGATCTCTCAAGCCATTCTCCCCCTAGTTCATTGTGCCACAAACAACGCAGAGCAATGTCAGCTCCTTAAATCCTTAAGCTGCACTTGGCCCAGTTCAAGAGCATGGCACTTTGAATGGCAAAATTACCTACCCTCAGCTACTGCTTAATAATACAGTTTACCCATAATTCAGTTCTCACAATGTTTCTGAATGACCCAATTAAGCCTGGTTTCCCCTGAATGTCTTTATTTTCCCTTCTCCTCCACCAATTTTCCTAATCCAGGTTTCCTTCCCATTCTTTTGTCTCAATCTACATAGCTTAGAGAGCAAAACATTCCTCAATTTTGACTTAATCAATGAATACACTATTGGGGAGTTCCCATTGTGGCTCAGTGGAAATGAATCTGACTAGCATCCATGAGGACGAAGGTTCAATCCCTGGCTTCCCTCACTGGGTTAAGGATCTGGTGTTGCCATGAGCTGTGGTGTAGGTCGAAGACATGGCTCAGATCTGATGTGGATATGGCTGTAGTGTAGGCCAGTGGCTACTGCTCCAATTCAACCCCTAGCCTGGGAACCTCCATATGCTGAAGGTTAGGTCCTTATGTGGCCCTAAAAAAAAAAAAAAAAAAAAAAAAAAGACAAAAACAAAATGAATACAGTATTATCGAGATAATTCAGGTAGCAATTTCATCACTTCTCTACCTATATGTCCTTCATATAGCTGCAGCAGTCCAATTGGTATTACGCTTCAGCCAAGCCAAATAAGGTAAAAATGATTTAACAAGATGCCCAATTCTAATTAAGTAGGTCCTCACAAAGCAATGATAAGCCTAAAGTTGTTTTGCTTTAATTCTCATTCCAACAATCCACTGCAGCTATTATAATTGCTGATACACAGAGAAATTCTGTGTGAAATGCTTTTAATATATTTGATCTTTCCTTTACAATAACTTACCGTGGTAAAATAGTATTAAGAGTTTCGCTAGGAGTTCCCATTGTGGCGCGGCGGAAACAAATCCATGAGGTTTGTGGGTTCCATGAGGAATCATGAGGTTGCGAGTTCAATCCCTGGCCTCGCTCAGTGGGTTAAGGATCTGGTGTTGCCATGAGCTGTGGTGTAGGTCGCAGATGTGGCTCGGATCCCGTGCTGCTGTGGCTCTGGCGTAGGCCAGCAGCAACAGCTCCGATCAGACCCCTAGCCTGGGAACCTCCATATGCCTCGAGTGCGGCCCTAAAAAGACAAAAAGACAAAAAAAAAAAAGAGTTATGCTAACAATATCTTAGCCTAAATTTCAGAGGCAGAACTAGAACTTGAATCTTTTAAATCATAAACCATGGTTCTTTCCTTCAGCCAAAATTTTAACATCAACAACATTAAAGGTTCCATTTTTGCCATCCTTGCACAAAGAAGCACAGAAAGAGTCTGCTGAGAAGGAAAAGAATTGAAAACTAGAATAGCATATCGAGTTTGAAAAATGAAGTAGGTTTCCAAAATAGTCTGGGACTATTTATAAATGAAACACATGGTAGTACAAAAGTTCTTTCAATTCTCCTGGCTTTATAAACATAGAAAGCATAACGATGGAAGTGAGAAGTCACTGTATAGAAAGTAAACCATGTCCCAAATTAAGATGGGTTAAAAACCCTCTTTTGTGTGCCACGTCTAAGTATAGCATTATGATTAACATTCTGGGCCTGGAGTTGGGCATACATGATTATAAATCCCAGCTCTGCTGCCTTTTTTCTTTCTTTTTTTTTCTTTTCACGGCTGCACCTATGGCATATTGGAAGTTCCCCAGCTAGGGGTTGAATCAGAGCTGCAGCCGCAGCTATGTCACAGCCATGGCAACACCGGATCCGAGTCACATCTGTGATCTACACCACAGCTTGCAACAATGCCGAATCCTTAACCCACTGAGCAAGGCCAGGGATGGAACCCGCATCCTCACATAACCCGCTGAGCCATGAAGGGAACTCCTGCCTACTAGTTTAAATCAACTGATTTCTGCTCTCAGAGCCCCATTCTCTCATCCAAAAGATGATCCCAACTTCCTGGGGCAATTAAATATTCTGGATGCACTTAGCATAGAACGTGACATGAAGAGCTCAATAAATGTTATTTTTAATAAAAGAGAAGATGTTTCACACATGCAAGATTAACCTACCCACTTTAATATTTTATTTGAAAGAAACAAAATATTATAATGAGAACCAGAGATGTCAACTGACTAGGTCAAGGTCATGCCACATGTTAGAGGCTTCACTGAAACTCCAACACAAAGCTCCCCTTTTAGGAATCATTCCTAGTAAGCTCAATGCACACTAGAAAGGGAAGCATGTGAAAACCCTTGAGATTTTTCAAGTATTTGTTGGCGAGTTTGCCCGCAAAACAGCATAAACACCAAATAAACTATTATCTGAGTTTGTTTCCCAAGGCCAGTTAGTTAGTCTTGGTGTATAAAAGGCGACCGCTTCTTACTGCATCTTTCGGAAAGAAAGCCTCAGCGATACAATAAGGGCTGGAAAAGACAATCTCTGGCTGGGGAGATACGTCCTAGTCACAAGTTTATAGTAGGGAAGGGGTGCATGAGTACTTAGAGGACATAGGCTGCCAATGCCAGAGTTGATGGTTTTTTTTGTTTTGGTTTGTTTTTTACAGCTGCAGCTACAGCTGCAGCATATGGAAGTTCCCAGGTTAGTGGTCAAACCGAACGTGCAGCTGCTGGCCTACACCACAGCCATAGCAACACCAGATTCAAGCCCGCACCTGCGACCTATGCCACAGCTCACGACAGCGCTGAGCCACAACAGAACTCCAAAGATACATTTTTAAATGTGAATCGTAAATGATATTTAGAAAGAAAGAGCAAAATGTACATCCCCACCATGCTCATTCCAACAGTAGCTGTTCCAGGTGACCCAACCCGACAGCGAGGCCAGGGCCCAGGGGTGATCATCTGATAGGACAGTTAAACCTCTCACATTAGAACCCAATGCACCCTCATCCAGGAAGGGCTAAAACAGCCCAGCAGATCAGACAACTGAATGTCCCTAATATTGAATCCTCTCCCCTGGAAAACGTATAGACCCTGCAGAAGTTAGCAGCTACAACTTCTCCTTGTTCGTGCTTCCATGGAAACCCAAGTTCCCTCCCTCCGAGGCCTCCAATCAGGTTTTTGGCAAACTAATGGCCCTAGAGCACTAACATCCTAGCAGAGTACATATTTCCTTCTCTGGTCTATTTCAGGATTTAACTCTCAAAGAAATCTATTTCTAAGTATTTGAGAAACATCTTGCTGTGGCCTCACACATACTACTTCACTGTTTCCCACATATTTTAGGTAACAGAATACACATATTTTTAAAGTTCTCCTGACTTTCCTATCTCATAAAATTAGGATAAAATTTTTTTAAAAATATTGTTTCCCTCAATTTCAAAATGAAGGCTTCCATGTCCTTGGTAACTTTTTGTCGTGAAATAAATCTAATATTATTCTTCAATATGTCAAATGTTAAGAAAACATACAGTTTGGGTACTCCACAATCATTTCCTACATTTATACTCCCTGATGTGTAAAGCCTGTGGATGCAGCCAAAGAAGAAAAATTTAAAAACCAAAGCCTAGGGAGTTCCCGTCGTGGGGCAGTGGTTAATGAATCCGACTAGGAACCATGAGGTTGCGAGTTCGATCCCTGACCTTGCTCAGTGGGTTAACGATCCGGCTTTGCCGTGAGCTGTGGTGTAAGTTGCAGACGCAGCTCAGATCCTGCGTTGCTGTGGCTCTGGCGTAGGCTGGCGGCTACAGCTCCAATTCGACCCTTATCCTGGGAACCTCCATGTGCCGCGGGAGCAGCCCAAGAAATAGCAAAAATAAATAGATATATAAATAAATAAACAAACCCAAAGGCTCTTAATCAAAATGAAAGTTCTTTTTACTGAGGGCTTATTGTTTCCTCATTTGTAGGGTGGAATAAAATCTATCTCCTCCCAAAGTCATTTCCAAACAAAAATCCACAACATGAAATTATAATGTTTGGTGCCCCCAAGAATTTACTCACACTGCTAAGGGAGTAATTAAAACCCTGACCCACACAGCAAAACCGCACTATATATAATAATGGTGTTCATCACCTTCCCACTCAACTTTGGAGAAACTTTAGGTCAGGTCTATAAGTGAAGTGCAGCTCTGTGCAGTCAAAGAACATTTCTACATTCTCCCCAGGAAGGACTTTGTGAAGACGCCACCTTTTCTCGTAATCTACAGCTCACTTCTTCCTACACCAACAATGATAACTGTATAACTTCCTTATATGAGAAGAATAACTAATCTAGATTATGTTTCAAATGGCCACAGATACTTCCTGGTGTCAAGTCTGAAGGCACCATTCTCCCATTTGCCAGATACTTGAATGAGTAAGTTTGTGGCTGTCAACCTGAAGGCATAATGCAGGAGGAGGGTTTTTGCCTGGTGTGCGCTCCTTCAAAATTGGCTTCAGAATTTTTTACTTTGATACTATTTTCAGAATAACTTAACAGCAAGTATAACTAAGTACATTTCTTTTTTCTTTTTTTGGTTTTTTTTGGTATTCTGAATCCTTTAAAAGTAGTCATCCAGGAGTTCCCATCGTGGCTCAGTGGTAACGAACCCAACTAATATCCATGAAGACATGGGTTTGATCCCTGGCCTCACTCAGTGGGTTAAGGATCTGGCGCTGCTGTGAGCTGTGGTGTAGGTTGCAGACTCAGCTCAGATCCAGTGTTGCTATGGCTGTGGTGTAGGCTGGCAGCTACAACTCCGATTCGACCCCTAGCCTGGGAATTTCCATATGCCGAGAGTGCAGCCCTTAAAAAAAAAAAAAATTTAAAGAAAAAAACTTTTTAAAGTAGTAATTTACACACATTGTTTCCCACTTCATTGTTTTCAGAATTGGAATATCAATTCCTTATCTATATGTGGCAGGGTAAGAATTTCTTATAAATATTAAGTAATTCAGCTATCTATTGAGCAGCTATTAATCTACAAACTGAACTAGGTAGGAAAACACAAAGTAAACAAGAAAAGCTAAGCTCTGCCCCAAATAATTATTAGATAACAATCTAAGAAACTGGTGTTTCTGATGATCTTTTTGAAACTGCAGTACCTTTATTACTATCTGCCAATAAAGGTGAGTAAGAATTCTCCCTTAGTCTCAAGCAGTTTATTTAACTTCTTGTACCTGCCCCAAAAGACCATTAATTTTTTTCAAAATTTTTCTAAACATTACGTAATCAAAGATTTTCTGGAAGGGTCTGAAAAATCAGCTTTGGCTTTCTCAGCAATAGCTTTAACCATGAAAACATTCTTTTCTGGCATTACTGTCTAGAAATATAAAGCATGAAAAGATGACGAATAAAAATAATGAAGCCAAGAGCTAAATATAAACTCATACAGTTTCAAACAACAGTTAAACGAAACCCCATGAAACGCCTATGAAAACTAAAGCAAAAATTTTCTTCCTGCTGTAGCTCCATGAGGCCAAATGGGTGAGGTGGCAAGAGGGCTGGCACCGGGGGTCAGGGTGGCTTTTTTTCACCACTGCACGACCCTGGACAAGCTAACTCTCTAAACTTACTCCCTTACTTAAAATGAGATAAAAATGGTTATTTGTCTCACAGATTGGTTGGGAGATTAGATGACATAACACCTATAAAGTACTTAACACGTTTGGGTAGGTGTTCCCCCCAAATGCTGTTTATCATTCTTCTCTGGACCCTTTTGGTGGTGAGAGCACAGGCTGGAGCCAGACTTCCAGGGCTAGAATCCCACCACATCCTCAGCTGTGTCTCTGCTTCCTCCTCTCCAATGGATAAAATAAACCTTCTTCACAGGTTTCTGCGAACTTAAGTTAGCTTCAAGCATTAAAAGGGTGCCTGGGATTTAGAAAGCATTCACTAAATGCTGGCAGTTGTCATCATCTTGTCAAGGAGAACACCAAGGTCAGTTCAACGGAGAGGAAGTGCCGTTACATCGGGAGGAAATGCTCAAAAACCATCACTCACAGAAGCTTATTTTTAAAATAGGTACAACCCCCAGTATATTCAGAACCTTGAAGATTCTTAAAGAGCTGAAAGAGACCAAATATTTTGACAAACGTAAAGGATTTGAGCCAAGAAGTTGATCTTTCTTCTTCCTGCTCAACTGCACATTTATAACTTTAAGGCTACATATTCTTACTAACTGAATGAGTCTGAAAAGACCTTTCCAAGTTTAATAGTATTTCTTCATCCACCAAATGTTATAGAGATAAAGCTCACTGATAACACCATGCTGATACAGATGTGCTTACACAGACAAAAAAAATATCCTAAACATAGAAACATCCATCTTGATGAAATTTAAAAGATAAAAAAAACTTATGACTTTAAATTTTTATTGTTTTTTTATGGCTTCACCTGTGGCCTAGGGAAGTTCCTTGGCTAGGGGTCGAATCAGAGCTGCAGCTCCTGACCTATATGCCACAGCAACAGCAACACCATGTCCTAGACACACCTGTGACCCACACTACAGCTTATAGCAATGCCAGGTCCTTAACCCACTGAGCGAGGCCAGGGATCAAACACACATCCTCACAAAGACAACATCAGGTCCTTAACCTACTGAGCCACAACAGGAACTCCTGAATTTAAATTTTTTTAAATCTGATGTTGATTGAAATATATTTTCTACTTCCTGCATTATACATTAACGTTCAGTTGGTAATGTAATTCTTTGAATTTGTGGATAAAACTACCATTTAAAAAATTTTTTTTTCTTTTTTTGCATTTTAAGGATGAACCTGCAGCATATGGAAGTTTCCAATTCCAGGGTTGAATTGGAGCTGCAGCTGCCGGCATACACCACAGCTCACAGTAAAGCTGGATCCTTAACCCACTGAGCAAGGCCAGGGATTAAACCCACAGCCTCATGGATACCAGTAGGGTTTGCTATCGCTGAGCCACAATGGGAACTGCAATAAAACTACCTTTAAATCTGTAACCAAATCTTCCCCTTCAATTTTGAGAGATGCGATTTCTTTTCTTTTCAGCAGGGATAGTTAATTTTACGTGTTAACTTGACTGGCCACTGACTGGCCATGCCCAGATAGTTGGTTCAATGTTATTTCTGGTTGTGTCTGTGGAAAGGTTTCCTGAAGAGGTTAGCATTAGAATTGATAGACGGAATAAACTGCTCTCTCAGATACAGATAAGCCTCATTCAATGCAGTGAGGGTCTGAATAGAGCAAGAAGGCAGAGGAGCATCCCCCTTCCCTCGATGCCCCCTCTCCCCTCCCTCCATCTCCCTCTCTTTGCTTGATCAAATGAGCTGGGACATCAGTCTCCTCCTGCCCTTGGATTGGAACTTACACCATCAGCTCTCCTGGGCTCCAGCTTGCAGATGGCAAGTTAGTCTCAAGAGTTTCATGAGTCAATTCCTCTGCCTCAACATCAACTTCTAGGCTACCTTTCCTCCTTTCCGCCTCTTTCCTGATTCCAGTCAATGCCATCAAATTGCAGGTCAGTTCCTCTCTTCTTCTAGCCCAGTATCTGCAAACTTCTGTGCGATGTATCATAACATCATTTACAGATTTGCAGGGAAAAACACACAAAACACACTTAACCTTTTGGAGATCTACTCTGGTTCAGTCATTTATGAATTTAGCTAAAACGATGTATATTTTGTGTGTCCTTATCTCCCCCAGCATAAGGTCCTCTAAGTTTACCTTCTAATGATAATGACTCTAAGAAGCATGAGTACTATATTCAAGGTCCTACCAAGTTACACAAGAAAGGTACTCAGCAAACTATTGCTCAAACCCTACACATTTCCAGGAAAGGCCTCTCTTCAGGACTGGCCCTTGTCCAGCTCATGGGAGGTGAGTTCTGGGCCCCTGTAATATTCTCCTGATAGCAGTGTGTTGTATGCTGAAGGTCCTGGCCATGTGGTACCTGTTTCATCACAAAGGTTATACTAATGATGTGGCTCATGATGAGCTCCTGTCCTTGCTCTGGGGGCTAGAGTCTGAACAACTGAAGTCAGTCATGCGGGCACTGCATGTTTACAAGACTGAACCCCAATAAAAGCCCTGGACACCAAGGCTCCAGTGAACGTCCCTGGCTGGCATGTGTTGTCACATATCATTTTTTTTTTTTTTTTTGGCCTTTCAGGGCCGCACTCGAGACATATGTAAGTTCCCAGGCTAGGGGTCGAATCAGAGCTACAGCTGCCAGCCTACACCACAGCCACAGCAACAAGGGTTACAAGCCACGTCTCCAATCTACACCACAGCTCACACGGATGCTGGATCTTTAACCCACTGAGCGAGACCAGGGATTCAACCCTCAGTGTCATGGATTCTAGTCAGATTCATTTCTGCTGAGCCACGACGGGAACTCCCAATTATAGCAGTTTTTTGAATCCTTCTAGTGAATCACTGAGCCCACTAGTGGTCTTGGGGACTCTCTGGCCTTTTAGTTCAATCATCTAAATTCCTGCTAGAATTCTGAGAGTCTTGCCATAATACTTTGTCCTATTAGAAAAGAAAACGTTGTGATACTTTTCACCAAATCTTTCTCAACGTTTGATATTTTTCCATCTTAAACCCAGAAAAAATGATCCTGTCCAAAAATGTTGCTGTTGAAGCCAAGGACTTACAGGCCACTTAAAAGCTACAGATACTGTCTAAAAATGCAATACATTGCTGTGAGGCAAAAGCCTTAAAAGATTTTCATAGGAAAGTAATTTGCTGGCATTAAACATACAATTCCAGTTCATTGGAGTACAATTAAAATTTCATTTATTGGAAAGTTTTACAAAGTTCTTTTCATTTCTTATTTACATTCAAGTATTCTCCCATTATTTCAATCTTTAAATACTCACCAATGATAAATTTTACCCCCCCCTTTTTTTTTTGCTGCCTTTCACATTCTCAAACATTTTTACATGTACATTTGTTGATTCTCATTTCTGTCGCACAGATCATGGTTCTTTGGCATCAACATCCCTGAGTACTTTCCAAATGCCCTCCTATGAATCATAATCAAAACTCAGAATACCACAGACTCAGTGTGTAAGACAGTGATCCAGAGATGTAATTAACCCAAAAACCAGGCACTAGCCTTCTCAGAATTCCCCGTCTCGGGCCCTGTTCCTGGCAACCAAGCAGACCCAAACTTCCCCTCCTTCCCACCCCCCCCCCCCCGCCCCATCTCCACATCCAAACCATCAGCAAATTCTGTTGGCTCTACCGTCAAAATCCGTCCAGAATCCAGCCACTTTGGCCACCACCATCGCAGCCTAAGCTGCATCATACACTTGCTCAAATTACCGCAACAGCCTCCTAACTATTCTCTCTGCCTTCACCCTCAACCTCCAGCAGTCATTCTCAACACGGGCCAGAACAATCCTTTCACCCTAATTCAGACTGTGTCACCACAGTGTTTAAAAACCCTTGGTGGTGTCCCATCTCACTTCGAGGTCAGCAGCAATGGACCGACAGTAGCTCTCAGGTCATTACACAGCCTGGCTGTGTTACTTTCTGTCTTCACGTCCTATGCCTCTCCCATCCCCTTCCCCATCCTAGCCACGTGGCCTCCTTGCTGTTCTTGTACACATGGGTGTGCTCTCTCCTCTGCCCGGAATGCTACTCCCAGGCATCCCCATAGCTTGTTCTCTCACCTCCTTCAAGGATTCATTCAAATGCTACTTTTTCAGTGAGGCTGGATGGAACCAGCTTATTTAAGTTATACCCTTACCATGCCCAACCACCACCATTCCCTAACTCCTTTCTGGGGCTGTTTTTTTTTTTTTTTTTCCCTTGTGGCACTTACAGCCCTCTAATCTACTATATAATTTATTTCTTTCATACACCTGGCTCCCCCTTCTAGAATGTAAGCTTCAAGAGGGTACTTTGCTTTCTGCTATATCCTCAACACAGAGTGCCCAGCACTTAGAAACAAAGAAAATTTATAGAATAATTAATGTGTGAACTATGTAGACTACTCAGACATAACTACATCTATAATTAGATAGTTACATAAATATAACTACATAAAAAGAAACAATAAAAATCTTTTATGAGAGTTTCCATTGTTACCACTGTAAACAGGGGTAACAAAGTTAACTTAGTATCCATGAGGACATGGATTCAATTCCTGGCCTCGATCAGTGGGTTATGGATCCAGCATTGCTGTGGCTGTGGTGTAGGCCAGCAGCTGCAGCTCTAATTCAACCCCTAGCTTGGGAACCTCCATATGCCGCAGGTGTGGCCCTAAAAAGACCGAAAACAAAAAGCAAAAAAAAAAAAAATCTTTTATGTATCAAGATAAACATTTTGGAAATAAAAGGTACTACAGTGCTTGAACCTTCAGGGTTGCTGAGAGTGAATATTACAGAGTTTTCTGAGAGTGGCCACCGTGCTCAGCCCTCCCATCGCTCTCTCAGGTGCAAGCTCCGTGTCTGCTCCAGGCTGAGGCTGGTACGCAATGCCCCACACCCACCAAGCCCGTTAACATACCTGGCCTGCCTCTCACCGCAGTCTACTCCCTGGGCCTCCCATGCTGATTCCCAACATCCCTCAAATGAGTTTTCTCAGAGTCTTTTCCTAAATGCCACCTCACAACGTCCAGCCCACCCCTCCCCTTCTCCTCAAGCCCAGACCAGCCAGGCCTCCCCTGCCGGGCGGCTGTTCCTTTCAGTGTTAAGAATTTCACTGAGGTTGTTATGTTTTGAAATTTAAAGTGAGTCCCTTCCTGTCCCCACTTTTATCCACATTCTCAACGATTATTATCATGATTTAATGGTTGGGCATAAAGGTGTTATGAGTGCTTTTATTCAGAAACCTTTAAAAACATCCTCTGCCCTGCCAACGTTTCTTTCATGTAGAGATTTCAGAAGACTAAGGATGCTTTCTAATGAACTACTCTTCCTTTCACTCCTATCTTGTCCCTATTATTTTGTGCTCAAAATGTCTCATGATGAGTTTTTAAAGATCTGTCTATAAAACTGTTATAGTTGGGAAACAATTTTTGAGGAAAAGTTTTACTTGACTGCTGGAGACCATGCAGGCTGTGCAGAACAAGCCAATTATGTCTGAACTGATGGTCAGGGAGCCACAGGCCAAAAAGTATACCCCTACCAGAAATATCCCAAATCAGAACCTGAAACACGCCAGATACTTAATGTTTGCTTGTGTCTGTATATACATCCAAGTTCATGAATGTTTAAGTGGTGTCTATATCCTCATCATGGTCTATATTTCTGTCTTTAGCATCCTACTCTTCTAGCAGGATTAGCGCATTTTGTATCTCCTAACCTAGGCACATACCTTTCACATCTACCACACCCCTTCACCCCATCTCTGCTCAGGGCCAGATGCCACCTAGCTACTTCTTTTGGTACCAGCCTGATGGAGTTTCTTTCATCCAGGCTGGAGAAAAGCCCTTTTGGACTAACCTATTTCTTAGACTGTCTTCTCAGGGCTTGTCCCAAATGAACATGGAGACTAGAGGACCACCTGTCAGGTGATTTCCGAGTTAAATGGAGCAGGAGAGGGGGCACAGGTGTCACTTAAGATCTGTCCAAACTAGGAGTTCCCAATGTGGCTCAGCAGGTTAAGAACCCTGGCCTCACTCTGCGTGTTAAGGATCTGGTATTGCTGTGAGCTGCGGCATAGGTCACAGATGCAGCTAGGCTCTGGGGTATAGGCCGGCAGCTGCAGCTCCAATTCAACCCCTAGCCTGGTAACTTCCATATGCCACAGGTTTAGCCCTATAAAGAAAGAAAAAAAAAAAAGATGCATCCAAACCAATGGTATTGTAAAGTAACTCTGACTTTCAGTGACATATCCTCTGCTGTGCTCTCCATGGAGACCAAATGCTGTTCTCCCCAACCCACAAGCAAGATGGAGCCAGCCCCTTCCATTCCTGGGGTTACCTTTGCTCTCAGTGACTCTCCAGGAGTGACTCTCTTGGCACTTCTATCACTTACAATCACCATTTGTCTCTAGTCTGTTTTCTTTTTTCCTTCTTTTTTTCTTTTTTTTTTTTTAGGGCTGCACCTGCGGCATATGGAAGTCCCAGGCTAGGGGAGAAATGGAGCTGTGGCTGCAGAACTGTGCCACAGCAACACCAGATTTGAGCTGTCATCTGTGACCTACACCACAGCTCCTGGCAATGCCAGATCCTTAATCCACTGAGCGAAGACAGGGACCAAACCCGCATCCTCATGGATACTAGTCAGGTTCATAACCCTCTGAGCACAACAGGAATTCCTCTGTACTCTTTTCAATCTTCACTGGTCATTTCTACTGTCTGGGATATTTCTAACTCCCTCAGTGATTCAGGAACCTCGATCACACCTGCCTGTTCTACCTCCATCAACTTCTATCTTACAACACAGCTGCGTATCTACCCACTTATTCATCTCTGATTAATTCCTCAGTAAAATCCTTGCCAAGATACTTTAGATTTTTGACTCTTTCCAAAAGCATTCAGTTCTCTCTCTATCACCTGTACTTAGGGACAATGACACATCATCCAAATTTACAGAGAAAACCGAAATGACCCAGTGCAAGTATCATGTCCCTAAACTTGTCTTAATATCTTTTTTTTTTCACTTTTTTAGGGCAGCACCCATAGCATATGGAGGTCCCCAGGCTATGGGTCGAAGTGGAGCTGCAGCTGCTGACCTACACCACAGCCACAACAACGTGGGGTCCAAGCCAGTCTGTGACCTATACCACAGCTCATGGCAACACTGGATCCTTAACCCACTGAGTGAGGCCAAGGATCAAACCTGAGTCCTCGTACATGCTACTGGGTTGTTAACAGCTGAGCCACGATGGGAACTCTTATCTTAATATTTTCATCGCCAATCCCAAATGGAAAGAGGGCACAGAGCATGCCATGCTGGAAAGAAGGAAGAAAAGCAAAAAGACCATTTTAGGACACAGGAGCATGCCAACGTCCCAAAGTCATCCACAACACGTCCATCACATGACTATTCAGGCAACAGTGCAGATCCAGGCAAGAAGAACTCATTAATTATTTATCATATAAACCCGCAGATGCCTCCTCTTTTCTACAGTCTGTTTGACACACTATGGCATCATGTAGGAGACTCACAGGATCTAACCTGAAGTCTGTTATGGGTTGAACTGGGTCCTGCCAAAATTCCTATGTTGGAGTTATAAGGCCCTATCCCTCAAAGAGTGACCTTACTTAGGAAAAGGGTCCCTGCAGATATAATGAAGATATCATAACTAATATCATTAAGGTAAAGTTGTTTTGGATCAGGGTGAACTCCTAATCCAAAGTGACTGTTAATTTTTGTAAAAAGCAGACAGAAATACATACACAGGGAAATGGCCATGTCAAGATGAAAGTAGAGATCGAGGTGAAGCATCAGCAAACCAAAGAACCCCAAAGGTTGACAAACTACCAGAAGCTACAAAAGAGGCATGGAACTGATTCCCTTCTGGGAAGGAACCAAACCTGCTGACACGTTGCTTTTGGACTTCCAGCCTCCACAACTGTCAGACAAAAAACTTCCGTTGTTTCAGCCACCCAGTTGGAGGTACTTTGTTTTAGCAGCCCTAACAAACTATACAGACTCCTGGCTCTACAATTTTCTCATTTCTAAAGTAGGGACAGTAATTCTTTTCCTATCCACACTAAAGGCTGCTATAAATAGTAACCATATACAGAGCTTACAAGTGCCAGGGACTATGCTAAGCACATCACAAGAGTAACTCATTTAATCTTTGCCATGGCCCCATCATGGAGATATTCATATCATCCCCTTTTCCCAGCTGAGGAAACTGAGGCACAGACAGAATAAGCAAGTTACCCAAGGTCACACAGAAAGTGAAGGAGCCAGGAGGTAAACCCAGGCAGCCTGCCAATACGACCCATGAAATAACTGTCTTTATAAACCATAAAGTTCCTTCCAAATTAATCACCATCATTACGTCACTTCCCTACTCAAGAGCCTCCATTCCCACAGCAAAATGAACCACTTCCTCCTCTAAGAGCTTCTACAGCCTAGCTCTGGCTTATCTTTTCAACACTGCCACTCATTTCCTCCCTATACAAACTCTCCCTTCCCACTTATCTCCTCATCCTTGCTTGAGCACAACTGTTCTATGTGTCCTTGATTCCCACTGTTACTCTCTTTCGTGAGATTCCCTCTACCTGCTCCGCACCGACCTCCTAGAACATGGTACTGCTTATGAAGCTTTCCCAAGCATCTCCAGCCATAAGTGGTCTTCCTGGCCTCTTATATGCATTTCTCATTATTCTTTGCAAATTCAGAGATGCTGCTGACCAAGAAAGTGCATATGCCATCTTATAAAATGGAAATATAATGTTTACAGAAAGCAATAAAGAAAAAGGAAGTTGGCATAGAATGACAGAGTACTACTGTAATTTAGAGAAGTAAATACTTCCGGCTGCACTGAAGAAGAAGAATTCACTGGACTGGGCCCTAAAAGGGGGTCAATAAGAATGGTTACAGCTTTAATTATCTCTACAAATTTATGTACTGAGTACTAATAACTGCATACTGAGTGATCTGAAGGTGCCTGTGATCTTCTTTTCTCACATTTATTGTTTGGTGTCCTCTGGATCCCAAAGGGATTTGAGGCAGATTTCACCTGCTCAGGTATAACCTCCTGGGAGGCAGGGGGTCTCAGTCTCTTTGTCTTTCCCATCAGGTCATGTACCAATGATTACATGCAACACAAGCTTTCCAAAAATATTTGTGGAAAATATTGATAGACTATATGAAGGAGATAAGGAGAGAAAGAATGTCATAACAGGAGGTAAGGGAATCCCCATGGTTTTTCTAAGACATTCTCCTCGACCTGGACCTGGCAGCCGCTCCATTCCTCTGCTCACTCCTCTTGCCTTGCTTAGCTGGGTTCTTTCCCCTCCCTTTTTGGCATAAAATCCTCAGAGGCCCAATTCAGACTCCCCTCCTAGCTGAGCATTCTCTGTCCCTGCAATCCTCACAGGCGTCTTCCTTCCTGCAATGCTGCTGCATGCATTTGTCTCTGTTCAACACTCAAGAGTGCTCATAAAGTTTCACACTCAGTTATCCTTCTCCAACCAGATATTACAACTCCCAAAGGCTGGAAACCATGTCCTGTTTCTTTTGCCTGCCGCTCCTCTCTGCCTCCACCCAGACGTCCCCTCAAACACAGAAATACCTGGCAAATACTTGCTGAGTGACTAAACCCTTTCAGTATTTCTACCGTGAGAGTATACTGTTCTTTCATCTGACTCTCCAGGTTCAAAAGTACATTGGAAAAAGTTCTATATCAAAGCATTCATTCCTAGTAACACAGATTTATCTTTTCTAAAACTTGCAATCACTGAACCAAACTTCAGTGGCTTCACCAACAAGAAAAAAAAAACTGCAACCACACAAAGAAGGGTCTGTTACATAACCACCCTAACACTGCTAGTACCATTCAACTTCTTTAGGCACAGGATTTATCATTTTATGGCAATTTAGTACTATAAATACTGCCAACACATTTCTTCTCCACGAAAGAGAGACTGAAAGTGGTCCAGCTTAAGCTAAAACTGCCCAGATTCAATTTAACAAGTAGAGGTAAAACTGAATTTTTAAGTTTTCCACAGTAGATACTTAAACACTGTTTGTCAATTTGGATTTTATATGGAATAATTCTATGCAATTCACAGTAAGTCTAAAAAATCTAATAAAGAAATTCTTAGAACCCAAACAGGGTACATGATTAAGGGGATGAATCCTGTCTGAACAATATGAGTTTCCTTAGAAAAAAAGGTGGATCTTAAAATTTCACACTAGAGTTGAAGAAAGGACAAACTGAACGACTGCACAAAAGCTACTGCTCAGTTCTTATTCTGCACTCTACTGCTCCTGGGTTTTCCTAAAACCAACAAGCTCTAACTTGTAGAAGACTTATGGTAAAGAAGAGAGAAGAAATTAACTTCACAACTAAGGGAGACAGCAAAAGACTCTTTTACCTAAGTTAATTGGGCAGGCTTTGCAGTGATTCCAAGAATCAGTTTCCTTTGAGAAAGGTAATTGCAAAAAGCACTTCAACATCGCTTTAAAACTACAGGCTAAAAAACTAAGTAGAAACATTTAATTCCAATTGCCTAAGACACTGACCTTGTTGGGCCCACTTCTTGGCATCCCCCAAAACCAGTGACACAGTATTGGCTGTGTGTGCATTTCCAACACCTCTGCAGCAACAATATGAACCTGCTTTGAAGACAATTACATCTTATGTCCTGCCTGAGTTTATTACTGAGAAGAAAAAAAAAAAAAAAAAAACACTGGCCTGAAACCACCAACTAATTCTATCAGAGATTCTATCTTCCCAAGCAAAAATGAAACAAAGTTCACATTCTGTTTTTGAAATACCCTTATTACTTTTAACCCAAAATACTGCTCTAAGAAGTCTGGAATATGAGAGACGTTTCCAGATTCTTTCTGACATGGGCAACCTCTGTATGTTTTGACCACACAGCTAATGAATGCCCCATACATTCACGGGACCACGTTGCCAGTCTCCTTCTACCATAAAAAATGGAGCAGAGAAATGTAAAATATATTACTAAAAGTCCAAGTGGAACACCACAGTCTGGTGCCAAGACTTTTTTTTCTTTTTTAAGAATTTTCTAAAATAAAAGAGAAATACGGAGAAAAGTGACCTATTTGGGGAGAATATAGCTTAAGCAGAGGAGAGGAGCTTCCAGAATGAAAGGCTGAAGCAATCTTATATAAGATCAATATATAAGTAGTTCATAAATACTTGGTTCTAAGAACGAAGTCAAAACTATAGACAACTTGTATTTCCAACACCCAAACTGGTCATTTCTTCTACATTCGTACAACTAGGTCACTTTTAATTTCTAAGATGTTCAAATCCAGATGAGCAGAAGTCATGAAATTAGAACCCCAGAAGACAAACACTAACCTCCCTGCTGGACCACCTCACTTAAACCTTTCTAAACAGACAAGAACTCAAAGGCCTCCTTCATAAAGCCATTCTGAAGGTTAAAACATTCAGAAAAACTTCCCTGTATTTAGCATAAATCCCTCTTGATGCTTGCTGTAAGTCGATTTCCTCTTCTTTTTCTTCAGGGAAGATGGAAAAACAGCTGTTCGACATTCCCTTTCAGGCTCTGTTTCCCTTCCTGCCACCCCCCCCCCCCCCCTCCCCCCCCCCCACCCCATGGGAGAAGTGTAAACACTGCAGGTGATTCCTAAATCCAGCTGGCCCAGCTTGATTATCCACGGGGCTAGTGAGCCTGGCCCCCTTGGTAGCTCCTAGAATGATATCATCCAACTGCCAAGGCCCCAAGAAAAGTTCTTGACCAGAATTTGTGGAATTCCAGAAATCCCTTACTTATAGTCTGTCCTCAGATGCATCCAAACAGCAAAAACACAGCACTGTTTCCAGAAGAAAAGCTGACCGAACTGTAAAGAAGGTAAGCAGTGCTATCCTGCAGTCAGGACGTCTTCACTACTGCGCTCCTGGGTGTCAAGGTCTTGAGTGCACTTTGACCTGCAACATTTTTAAACTACCTGATGATTTGTATCATGCAATCTTGAGTTTCTTATCACTGATCCAACTTTCTGGATGTGAGCTTACTTTAGAAATGCAATAACCTGGAGTTCCCGTCGTGGTTCAGTGGTTAACGAACGCAACTAGCATCCATGAGGACTCGGGTTTGATCCCGGCCTCGATCAGTGGGTTAAGGATCTGGCATTGCCAGGAGCTGTGGTGTAGGTCACAGATGGGGGCTCAGGTCCTGTGTTGCTGTGGCTCTGGCACAGGCCAGTGGCTACAGCTCCGATTCGAACCCCTTGCCTGGGAACCTCCATATGTCACCAGTGCAGCCCTAAAAGACAAAAAGACCAAAAAAAAGCAATAACACTTTCAATACAATGTAAAGGAATACTCTAAATGAAGGTGTCAATTTGTAGTCTGTTATTTCTTTAAATGAGTAATTTCACAACATCATCTGCAGATTACTAACATTTTACACTAAAATTTATATATCTAACCTCATGTTGCTAACTCCCACCTCAGGAATTGCTAAGAAATGTCCCTTTTTTTTTTTTTTTTTTGGCAATAGCCATTAGACTCCAACAGTAAAGCCACTATATTGCCTGTGTACTTCATTAATAAAAATATTATAGACCCACAAGCTTGGTGAGCCCATTTCCTTTACAAATTCCTTTTAAAAGCTATGAAGTGCTGAGTCAACTTGGTTGTGGTATAACTTCTGCTTGCATTAAATGCCTGTTGCTCATGAGCTAAGTTTGTTACACATGAGAAAAATGCTAAAGTCATGCTTATTATCAGGATGTTTACTCCATATTACTCAAGAGGCAAATCCTGTTCTTTCAGAAATTGTTTACTAACATCAGATGACAACACTTACCAAGACTGTGTTTATGGAATATCCCAAGGGAGTTGAAACAACTAAAAGGAGGAAGTTCCCTTCGTGGCTCAGTAGTTAATGAACCTGACTAGTATCCATGAGGGTTCGATCCCTGGCCTGGCTCAGTAGGTTGGGGATCTGGCGTTGCCTTGAGCCGTGGTGTAGGTCACAGACTCAGCTCAGATTTGGTGTTGCTGTGGCTGTGGTGTAGGCCAACAGCTACAGCTCTGATTCAACCCCTAGCCAGGGAACCTCCATGTGCTGCGGCGGGTGCAGTCCTAAAAAGCAAAAAAAAAAAAAAAAAAACCTAGAAGGAAATCCAGGGTAATCTTAAAGCACATGAAAATTCAGTGTCATTTGGAATTAAGGACTGAACCCACCACTCCATTTAAGAAGCCCTTAACAATCTGTTCTTCTCTTTCCGAAGTAAAACCATACTTCTTTTTCGTGTGTGTGTGATCTTCAATTAACTCTGAACACCCCATCTCCTGCAGGTTTATACTCTGCTAGGCATTTGACAGAGGACCTGAAATCCACACCCTTCATAGATTGGAGGTTTTGAAATACGCAGACATGCAGAAGGAAGCAACAAGTTTCCTGGTAAAGCACCAAAGACCTGAAGCCAACTAGGACCCCTGGGACTTAGAAGAGGCCTCATGATGGAATCCTGATGAGGATGAGAAGAGACAGGCAGAGAGGTGGTAGCTTTGGTCTGTACAACAGTCCATTTACAGAAGCCCGGGAAGCACATAAACATTCCGGGCAGCTGACAGTTCATGGGCCGTAATGAGTAGTAAAAGGGATAATAAATTAGATCTGTAGGAAAATGAAATGTAGGCATCTTTAACAGCATGAATGGAGCAGAGCAGAATTAAATATGCTATTTAGGTTCACCTCATACATAAGGTAGGCACTAATTATTTGTAAATGATAGACAAGTTTTCTCTTACCTTCACAGTATTTCCATTTCTATACACCTAAAATGAGTATAAGACACCTGCTCCATATCACTCTCCATTTCCTAGGCTAAAATATCAAAATATTAGAATTATTTGAAAAAGAATGTTAAATTACTAGGCAGTTTTAAAATGCAAGCGTTCATGTAGCTGTATGAGCTAAGACTCCTTCCTTCAGCTGTCTAAATGCATATGAATTCATAAGCAAGAGTTTCCTAATGGCCCCTCTTTATTCCAACCCAACACTTTCTACTTTTCTTTCTAGTATGATTCTTTCCTGCAATCTCTCTCCACCATCCCCTAACCAAACCACTTTTTCATATGTAACTAGAAGCTGTGAAACACTAAAGTTAGATGGGTCAGAACCTAGGACTGCATTTATTTACTAACATATATGGAAAGATTTTCTTTAAAGAAAAACTAATTAAAATATTATACACATGATTCAACGTTTAATTTTTAAAAAAGAATTTGCTATTAGAGTTTGGCTTTAGTGTTGACAAGACTTTCTGAAATTCATCCATTTCTAATTATTGCTATCAGCAAATAGCAAACTATTAGCATCAGTGCCTCTGGAATCTAGGGCTTTAATCTCAACTTCCCATTCTGCCCTTAATTCACCATATGAATTTCATTGGAAAAAAATTTCTCTTTTTGGTACTCTGGGCTTATGCACTGGCCTAAATGCCATGTGGGGCACTGACTCTAGGTTTAGAGGATTGCATTGTGTCATCCAAATAGCTACTGGTGGAGTTCCCTTCGCAGCTCAGTGGTTAATGAACTCGACTAGGATTCATGAGAATGCAGGTTTGATCCCTGGCCCTGTTCAGTGGGTTAAGGATCTGGGCATTGCTGTGAGCTGAGGTGTAGGTCAAAGGCACGGCTTGGATCTGGTGTAGCTGTGGTGTAGGACAGCAACTGTATCTCTGATTCAACCCCTGGTTAGGAACTTCCATATGCTACAGGTGCAGCCCTAAAGAAAGCAAAAAAACCCAAACCAACAAAAAAATAGCTACTGGTAATCTGGTGACCCCCAAAGAGTTTTATTCTACAAACCACTGTAGGGGGAGATAATGTTAATTCCAAGATGAGAAAATTCTAAGGTATTTAATACAGTAATAAGAACTGGTCTGTCCTCTGATTGGATGCATTTTTCAGCAACTGTATCCAGTGTTTTGGGGCATGGACTCTCTGCCCTACCCATGCCTTCATAGCAGTAAAGATCCAGCCCTTCTCAATAAATGGAATAAAAGTATCCACTATCATGATAAACTTCCCTCTATCAGAGTTTTTCAATTTCCCCAAGACCTGCCACAAACACTTCCCAGGACATTAACAGTATCTCTTCTTTTTTTTTAATGGGGGAGGAGGGTGAAAAAGAATAAGAATATTTACTGTATTTAGGACTCAAACATGCTAATGATTAAGTAATTTTTAATACATACTGCAACTACAAAATGCTAGTTTTCTACCAATTTCTTTACTGAAGTTACTGATATATTAAAACCCAAATTTAAACATTGTACCTTTCTTTATTGCTCTCCCATCATTTGCTAAAATCATAATATTGAGTAGAAATCATATAATTCCTTTTATGCAACACAGTGTAATCCAAGGCAAATAGAAATAAGTACCAGAATATTCTACTACAAAAATAGTAGATTAAGAAATGTATAAACAAAAGATTTTATTGTTGAGTTGCAGAATGCCTTTTCATCTATGGTCTTTAAACACTGTTTCAGAAACTAAAAGAACATATTTAGATTGAGGTATTGGGAAGGAGGAGGCAACATCAGTGAAGTTAAGAATTTTACCTCCTGGATGATCACTAGGCCCTCTCAAGGATATTGGACTGGACAACAAATCTCACTGAAAACCTGTCAATAGCTAATTTGCAGACTAATTTTATAAACACTAAAGCAGATGCACACACAAACATGAGGCACTAGGATGGTTCTGCCCTAATGTGGCAAACCTAACTTTTTACCTAGTGTCTTGTAATAGCCAGTCCCCTAATCTCAGAGGGAGGAATTCCAAACAGATTCTACCCGGCAGGACCACGAAGGTCCTAATAATCCCCACGGTGACAAAGGTCTATACTGTGTTCTGCTGCAAATTTCCCTCTTTATCTAAGTTCTTTTTTCTTTTTTCAAGAATCCCATCTTACTTGGTAACTGTACTATCAATATTTAAATGTACCATGCAGGCCACTGTATTTAAGGAAAACTTGATGAAACTGATACGGACATAGTACATCAATCGCAGAAAAAGGAGCTGCCCAAGCTCAAACTCCCAGGTGTTGCTTATTTATGGTTTCTCCCTTTGTACATTAATAGCTTCCGGAGAGCAAGAGCAGTTAAACCCCTCTGTGTGTCTCCTAAGCAGCCAGCAGTCTTGCACCTTTTGCTGAACTCACAGGAGAAGGGTCACTAGATGATGGAGGCATCAAATTCAGTATTTTCTCTTCTCCATTTTTACTGGAACACATCTTACCTACATCATAAAAGGAGCCCATATCTCCATATGGGGACATTATCAAAAAAAAGTAGCATATGATACACAAATACTCTAATAATCCTGTATCTTATTTCTCCCATGCACATTACAAACATTTTTGGGATCTCATTTTAGAATTACTGTCTGAATATTCTATAAAATATTGTATATCACATTTTATTTCATAGAGGTCATCATTTACTGTGTTTTTTTGTTTGTTTGTTTTCCTTTTCTAGGGCCGCTTCTGCAGCATATGGAGGTTCCCAGGCTAGGGGTCCAATCGGAGCTGTAGCTGCCAGCCTACCCCAGAGCCACAGCAACGCGGGATCCAAGCCGCGTCTGCAACCTACACGACAACCCATGGCAACGCCGGATCCTTAACCCACTGAGGAAGGCAGGGATCGAACCCTCAACCTCATGGTTCCTAGTCGGATTCGTTAACCTCTGAGCCACGATGGGAACTCCTATTGAGAAATTTTTCAAAAAAAAAAACTGAAGAAAAGTAAATTCCTGAAAGGTTAAGTTCTATAAGGTGAAAAATAAAATACTGGAGAAAAAAAAAAACAAAACTATTTTCAAACTGTTTCTCAGTGAGAACGGCCATTCTTCAATTTAATGTAATACTAATTAAACCATGACTCTGTAGTCCATGACTAACGAAACAACTATTTAAAAGAACTTTATCACATGGAGAACCATAGAAACTAAAAGTGTAATTTCCTGCTCTAAGGAATTCCAGGTAAATGAGGTTCACCTCCTAGTTTCAAACCATGGATTCGGTTTCAGCCTGAAATGCCAGCAAGTCCTAGCGGAGGCTGATGCCTCCAATGAGCGATGAAAATGAGAAAGTTCTCCGGTCACAAACTTAGCTCAGATTGCAGCCGTGACAGATCTTGAGCCCATGTGGCAGGTCTCACAGAGCTTCCCAGCCTGTGAGTCAAGCCCCCACCCCCACCCCCTCGTCCGCCCAGCCCCTCGACTCCGCCACCAGGAGCTGCCTGGGAGTGAGATTTTACCAACAAATTCTCCAAGTGTCGCCGGAGCCCGGCGGCTCTGGAATCCAGCGTCTGGGGGCGGCTCGGGACTTTCTTCCCCGGCTTCCGCAGTCACAGAGGCGGGCTGCCAGCGCCTAGATCGCCACACACGACCACTGCCACCCCGATTAGCAGGGAGCGCAGGGAAAGGAGGGCGCAGAGCTGTGCCACCTTACCGGGCAGAGGGAAACGGAAGCCCCGCCGGCCGCCCGGGAAATCTCGACTGGGCCGGCAGAAGCCGACCCACTGAAGGTGATGTCCCGGTTCTGCCGGTGCGCCTGGCTCTGCGCTGGGCGCTCGAGGGGTGGGAAGGGACGAAAAGCCGCCTGGCCGCCGGGGAAACCCACGGCTCTGGCTTCACGCCTCGCGCGCCCTCCAGGAGCCCAGCCCGCGGCGCTCCGCGCCTGGTCGGGGACGTGGCTCCGCCTGCCTCTCGCCCGCGCCGGGCCACCCCGGCCCGCGACCCACCCGAGACTCCGGAAGAAAGTTGCCAAGTTGCGCCGCGCGGGGCCCAGTGCGGCGCCCGCCGCGCGCCCCTGCCTACCACTCGCGCGCCGCTCCACTTACTGCTCCCCGCCGCGGCTTCGTCCTCTCGGGCGTCGCCTCTCCAGCCTGGGCCCAGGCTCTGGAACCCCTCCCCAGCCTCCTTCACTCCAGGGCTCCCGGGTCCCCGGCGCCCTCTGAGCCGAGCCCTCGGCGCACCCGCCGCGCCATGGGTGCGGGTGGGCGCAGCGCCACGGGATGCGCTGCTGCAGCCTCGGGCGGCGCTACTGCGAGCCGGGCAGGCGCGGGCGGGTGGGGTGTGGGCGAAGGGGGAGGAGGGCGGGACTCGGCGGGCGCTGAGGCTCTGCTGGAAGGAGGAGGGAACCGCAACGTCACCAGAGCCCGGGGAGGCGAGGATGGAGAAGGGGGAACTGGGACCCCGCCCGCTGTGGGACCCCGACCTCCGGCCCGCCCCGCTTTCTCCCCCTCCTCCTCGCCCCGGACTCGCGACGCTCGGCCTTCCCCTCCTCCCGGCCCTGACTCCACGCACCCCTACCCTGCCAGGCCTCTCTGACTCAGATTTGCTCACTTGCTCTAGTTTCTAAAGATCCCAAAGGCTTCGGGTTCGATTCTATAATCGCCCCAACTGAAGAACATTTTGGAGGCCCGAGGGGAGGAGCGAGGCATCCGGACAGTTCGGGGAGAGGAAAGCGTTGAGATCTTTTCTACCCGGGCTGTTGCCTACTCCCCTCGCCTTTTCCAAAATTGTTACTCCGTTTCTACGGATTTTGATTTTACGCTCTTCACAGAAAGAAGGGAGGAAATCACCTATTTAGAAGCAGTTCTCGCTTTAACTAGCCGCGGTGGTAACAAACTACTCTAAATCCAAAAGCAATGAACCCTGCAAACTGAATGAATTATATGACGCTCCCAAGAGGAAATTTAATTTACCTTATTCCCTAGGCCTGGGCGGATGAAACACCCTCCATCCAGCTGAGTTCTTCAGGTAGAGGATCTGCAACCTCAGTCACAGCCCGTTTGGAGAAGTGTCTTCCATTATCTTAAAACAGCCATTGCACACAGCCTGGTCCAGCCTGGCCTCAGAAAAGTGTCAGGTGAGCCCAGGGCCATCACCTGGGGCTAATAACTTCATCTCCCTCAGTGTTAGCATGTAATAACCTACCAGAGCTAGATGGTGCAGGACAGATGTTTAGCCATTCATTAGCACTGGAGATGTTTTACCTGCCAGCACTGCTTTTCTCCCTCTGCTTGGAAGTGCTGTGATTTGGTACAGTCACTATGGAAACAGTATGGAGGTCCCTCAGAAAACTAAATATAGTAACTACTATATGACCCAGCAATCCTACCCCTGGGCATATATCTGGACAAAACTTCAATGAAAAAGATACATGCAATCCGTATGTATCACTGCAGCACTATTCACAATAGCCAAGACATCCAAAAATCCTAAACATCCATCAACAGATGAATGGATGAAAAAGTGGTACATACATGCAATGGAATACTACGCAACCACAAAAAGGGACAAAATAATGCCATTTGCAGCAACATGGATGGAACTAGAGACTCTCATATAAATGAAGTAAGTCAGAAAGAGAAGGACAAACACCATATGATATCACTGATATGTGGAGTCTATAATATGAACAAATGACCTATCTACAAAACAAACAGATCATGGACATGAAGGGCAGACTTGTGTTTGCCAGGGGGTGGGGCTGGGGTGTTGATGGGGAGTTTGGGGTTGGTGGATCGGACTGTTTCATTTACAACGGATGGGTGACGGGACCCTGCTGTATAGCACAGGGAACTGTATCTACTCTCTTGGGTAAGAAACTGATGAAAAAAAAAAAAATAGATGTGTATGAGTGTCTGGGCCACTTTGCTATACAGCGAAAATTGAAGGAACACTGTAAATCAACTACACTTTAATAAAAAACAAAAACAAAAAAGCGAAATGCTTTGTGGAGTTCCCATTGTGGCATCCATGAGGACGTGGGTTTGATCACTGACCCCACTCAGTGGGTTAAGGATAACAGCTGCCGCTTGGGTGTGTGGCGTGGCTGTGGCTGGGAAATTCCATATGCAGCAAATTGGCCATAAAAAGCAAAAAAAAAAAACCAAAATACAAAAAACAAAACAAAACAAAAAGTTTTTTTAAAAGTTCATTGTTTGGGTTCTAAAGGGCTACCTCCATCTACTTTCAGTTCTTAGAGGCCCTCAAGACCTACAGAGTCATTTCCCTCAGGCCGCATCAGAAAAAAAAAAAAAATGTGGACATCTTTTATGCTTCATTTTTTCAGAAATTGCTCCTGAAGAGAGATCCCCTACAAATGATCAAGAGGAAGAGGGCTTTGTTAAATATTTTAAATGTTCACTCAGGTAAATCACTGATTTGCAAAAACTTTCAGATGTTTTAGAGGTGGTCTGTGGAGGAGATAAGGGGCTCTAGAAGTTAAAACTCATTTAATCTGGTTTTGCCACTTATTACTAGGAGTCTTACAAAACTAATTTCAGAGCTTTGGTTTTCTCATCTGTAATATGGAGATGTAATACCTCCTTTGGACAGTTACAGAGAGGACGCAACAAAAATGGAGAGTTACTGCATGCTAGATACTGTGCTAAGGGATTGACATATATTAATTTATTAGAGAAGATTAACTGTGAAAATGCCTAGCTGTCATATGTAACCCATAACTGTTAATTTCCACATATCTTCTCACATTTGGAAAAGACCTTAGAAAAACCTCTGTTTTGATTTATTTAAGCTGCCAATAAGTAGTCATCTAACTCAGTGGTTCTCCAACCTAGAACATTAAATCAGCAGGGGAGCTTTGATAAAAATACATTTTAGTGGAGGCCCCTCACCAGATCAATAAATTAGAATCTCTAGAGCTGACAGGTAAGCATCAGTGTTTCAAAACCTCTTCTGGAGTTCCTGTCATGGTGCAATACAAACGAATCCGACTAGGAACCATGAGGTTGCAGGTTCGATCCCTGGCCTTGCTCAGTTGGTTAAGGATCTGGCATTGCCATGAGCTGTGGTGTAGGTCACAGACACAGCTCAGATCTGGCTTTGCTGTGGCTCTAGCATAGGCCAGCTACAGCTCCGATTGGACCCCTAGCCTGGGAACTCCATATGCCTCGGGTGTGCCCCTGAAAGAAAGAAAGAAAGAAAGAAAGAAAGAAAGAAAGAAAGAAAGAAAGAAAGAAAGAAAGAGAAAGAAAGAAAGAAAGAAAGAAAGAAAGAAAGAAAGAAAGAAAGAAAGAAAGAAAGAAAGAAAGAAAGAAAGAAAGAAAGAAAGAAAAAGAAAGAAAGAAAGAAAGAAAGGAAGAAAGGAAGAAAGGAAGAAAAAAAAGAATGTGCAATCAGGATTAAGACATTTTTAGACAGTACCCACTGTCATTTATTCCCCTTCATCCCCAGTTTTGCCTTCAACTGACCTTGAAACCTGCTTCTGAATAACATCTATCTCTTGCAAATGCCACCCCCCCCCCCAATACAGTAGGACTCAAAGATCTGCAACCCTGCCCTCTGGGATCTTCCAAGGTGCATCTAGCCTTAATTCCACAGGAGAGTGTTTCAGTTCACCTGGCTATTTACCAGCTACATCAGCTTTTCCTCATCCATCCTGAAAGCCCTTGGAAGGTTGTTTACGTTGCCATTGTCCCTCTTAAAATCTGATCCCCAAAATCGAATTCAAGGTTTCATCCAAATAACAGAGTAAAAGGGGGTTCAATGGCTCTGTTCTAATTACCGTATTTCTCCAAGTAAATCCTAAGACCTATTATGGCAGCCATATTACCCTGTTGACTCCTATGCTGCAATCTCCTAAAACTTGAAGTAGTAAAATTTTTTTCACATCTGTTCTGAAAACTCCCTTACAACCTACATCCATTAAAGTTTGTATTCAGCACTTAGCACAATAAAATTTAATAAAATCACATGTTAAGTCAGGCCTCTTCTTTTAGCTTATTGACATGGACATCACTGATGTAATAGAGTAACTTCATTATGTCCTGGAAATTCAGTCTGTATGTCATGACATCATTCAAGTTCTCATCGTCTTCTTTTTTTTTTTTTTTCTTTTTAGGGCCATGCCTACACCACAGCCATAGCAACTCAGGATCTGAGCCTCATCTTCAACCTACACCACAGCTCGTGGCAACACTGAATCCTTAACCCACTGAGTGGGGCCAGGGATGGAACCCACATCTTCATGGATCCTAGCTGGGTTAATTTTCACTGAGCCACAATGGCAGGAACTCCGAAGTTCTCCTTCTTAGGTGTCTTCCACTGCTTGCCACAGATTTATCATGCTGTTGATGAATATTCTCATCAATTGAGGACCCTCATATTACTTAGTCATATTTTCTTCCCTTGTCCCAGAGTAGCTAATGTACATGGGTACATGACAACTTGGTAGAAATTTTAAAAAGGTATACTTCCCTTACTCAGGGTTAGGGAAAATCGACCTTTGCCCCAGATGCAGCCCCAAAGAGCAGATATGCTTTGTCTATTAGATGTCCTTGCTATACCACATTGTCAAAAAAGGGAAATGACTATTTGTGACTACTTGTTAACTTCTGAATTTCTTCCTTTTCTAAGTACCCAAATATTACCATAATCATAGGTTTACTCTTTTTTTTTTTTTTTTTTTGCTTTTTAGGGCTGCAGCCATGGCATTTAGAGTTTCCCAGGCTAGGGGTCGAATGAGAGCTACAGCTGCCAACCTGCACCACAGCCTCAGCAGCGCCAGATCCAAGCCTCATCTTCAACCTACACCACAGCTCACGGCAACCCCGGATCTTTAACCCACTGAGCAAGGCCAGGGATCGAACTGGCTACAGTAATTCATTTCTGTTGCACCACAATGGGAACTCCAGTTTATTCATTTTGCTCAAGATCTATGACAAGCTCCATGTGTTGGTTTCAGGAGTCAAGATGCTTCTTTTTTGAAAACTGAAACTCCACTTGTCCATCCCCTATCTTTTAGTGTTCATCTCTGCCCTGATTCTAGATGAAAGTCTTTATTTGTAAACTCTTCTTGCTGAAATGTAATTTTTCTAGGCAAGAGAAGTTGCGCCATAGAGAGCTAGGTTATTTTCTTACAAGTTCCTTCACCTATCTTAGTTTTTCAATTAGCTCTGGCATAGTATAGCTTTTTTCTTTCAGTTGAAGGTTTTTTTTTTTTTTCCCATGATAGAGGAGAAGAAAGAGAGTTAATTCTAGTATATCATCCATTTACCTCAAGTAGGGACATCCCTCCTATGACCTTTTTGTCCAAACAGAACAGAATGCATCTTTGTTTTTGTTGTCCCTAGTCTATTCTTGGCTCTAGCTTAATGAACACCAATCTGACAGGGCTGTTACAAGTACATGGTTCCTGTTCTCCTGTTTAGTTGAATTCAATACACTCAAATTTGCCCTTTAGGTTTTACTCATGATAAACAACTGGTCCATGACTATACAACTGCTTCAGTCCTTGAAATGCTTTTTTGTTTCTTTCTTTTTCTCCCCCACCCCAAATTAGTCTATCTAGGAAACTGCCTTACCCTATCCCTAAGAGATTCATCCTTGAATTACCAAAGAGGTATGATCATTTCAATTTGCTCAAGCCCTGTTGCTCTATACTTATAATTACTTCCTCTGTGACAGTCTCTTTCAGCTCCCCTTTCCATCTCCGAGCCGTCAGCCCTGGCCAGACATCCACCACCAGCTTCTCTAACCTCCCTTTCTCAGGCCCGCCACCTCCCTGACTTTTCCAGCCTTGACCTGCTCCTCTCCATTACCTAGACTTTGCTGCTGCTGCTCCTTCATCTCCAGATGATTCAAGCTTCCTGAACTTAGCATTCATCATTAATACAAAAGGAAACATTCACCTACATTCTTAATTACAATTGAGTTTCAACCCTTCACCCTCAGTCTGTTTGAGGTGTTTATGTATGTATCATTCTTCTTCCAATACATACTTCCTGGCCTCACAGTCTCCTAAGAGATCATTAAATATGACAGGCACTTTCATCCCTGTCTTATTTTATCCTCATGGGCGCTAATGTCAGCATTACTATGTTCATTTGACTGATGAAGAAACAGAGGCTCAGAAAGTTGAATTTTCCAAGACGTAATAGCTCAGACCACATAGGATTATATTCTCTGATATCAAATCCAGGCTCTTTCCACTAAACCACTTGGCCCATATAACTTTTCATATCTAAAGCCTCATATCTAAAGCTTGAGTGTTCTGGTCTCAGATGAAAGTTATCCCCTATTCATCCTCGATTAACTTGAAATTAATGATTTTTACATACTCCCTGATTTATTTAAACTACTGTTGGGCAGCACCCCACCAGTTTGCAAGCCTTGTAGTTGCTCGGCCTTGAGACTGGAGAAAGAGTCCAGAAACAGCAATAGAGACCTCAATGGTTTATTGGACCAGGCATCTTAAGGAAAATGTCCTCGGGCAACACCCTACTGTTTACAGCAGACAACAAACAAGACCTGATGACACTCTTCACTACTCGCAGGAGAAAGAGGCCACCATTTATAGACGGAATTGATGTCAGGTGGGCTTATCACTTACCAGGGACTAATTTAATTAAGCCCTGTAATTAAGAAATCAGAGAGTCATTTGAGAGAAGAAGGGACTCGTCGAGCAGAGGATGTACAGAGAGCAAGCCGTCTTGAACAGCCTAACCATACAACCACAAGGTGTCCCATTATAGCGCTATTCTCCAAAATTACAAAAATGATTATTAGTTTTTGCCACGTGAATGGATGAAATTAGAAGTTCGTTCTTTTTCTCAGAGTTACAGGATGGCTCAAAAGGAATTTAAGCGTTTGGTATTTTTCTTAAACATGGCTTTTGAGAATTGTAAAGAAATTATGAAAAAAAAAGAAATTATGGACATCACTGAGTATAAAAAATAAATATTTATTGAGGCTTTGTTTGAGTGATTCAGATGTGTAGGTAGTACTTCATTCTTCTCTTTTTATCGAATTCTGGCTTTTTCCAGAAAAGTGCAGTTAAGGAAGAATCATGTTTAAGAAGGTTCTAACAGGTACATGGCCCAGAAGTCTGATTGCCCAATGTCACAGTCTATTATTTCAAGAAATAGCCCAGCTTCCCTCATCATGCACTCCACTCACAGCCCTGCTGAAAGCAGCAATGATTATGCCAGATTTGCACTTGTTTGGAAGCCAAAACCTTATTCGGTTTTATGTTAATGTATTCAGGAGGCAATAAGGAGTTGCTCAGGCAACACTTTGTCCTAGTACCTCTAACTCCAAGGCAGCAGAGTAGCAGACCCTGGGGAAGTACCTAAACCATATCAATGCTCAGGCTGACTCAGGAATTCTGTTTTCTTTCTTTCTAGGATGAAGTCCGGGCATCTCATATTCTTTGAAAGATGCCTGATGGGGGTCACCTTGCTGTACAGTAGAAAATTGACAGAACACTGTAAACTAGTTAGGATGGAAAAAATAAAAATCACTTAAAAAAAAAAAAAGGAAATATGCCAGATGGTTACAATATGCAGCCCAAGTTAGAACCAAGGTTCCATGGCAGTGGGTCCCAAACTTTGCTCTACTTTAGAACAACCTGGGGAGCTTTTAGAACTTTTGATGTCCAGGCTATAGCCTGTACCAATGAAGCATAATAACAGAGGTGTTTAATGCCTTGTGATTCCAATATTGAGAAAGCCGGGGGACCGTTCTATAGGATCGTTACTAAGCAGACATTTGAACCACATGAAGTATTAGATTTAGACCACAGGTTTATTTGCCACGTTTGTACTGGTTTAATAATTACATAAAATATTGTGAAGATTGGTTTCATTTACACTAGTTCACTAATATATTTATTTCTAAATATGCTTGATATGCAGTTTGGGGAAGTAATACCTGATTTTTCAAGTATTTCAGTAAATTTTTTATTGACTGAAATAGTGAAGTGGCTTTCAGATTATAATGTTTCATTTCAGATTATTGCTGCCCAAGTACTATAAACAATGAATTCCAATGAAACATTTAACAGCTAGGCTTTTCAGGCTTTTTCTTCTACCAGTGAGATTAGCTGTATCAAGCAATGAAAATCTTGGCTGCTTTGCATTTATAGTATCTTTTAGATGAATATAATGGACAGCTTGATGATGTTAAACCTAAGAATGTAATCCAATGACACTTTTCAGTATCTTTTTTCTTTTGCCACCATGAAGCATATGGAGTTCCCAGGCCAGGGATCAGATCCAAGCCACAACTGCCACCTATGCCACAGCTGTGGCAACGCCAGATCCTTTAACCCACCTTGGGGGGCTGGGGATCCAACTTGCGTCCCAGCGTTCCAGAGACACAGCTGATCCCATTACGCCACAGTGATACTCCTCAATATCTTTTTCTAACCTCATTCCAAAGAATACAGGCTGTTTCTTCTTCTGTGTTTTAATTTTGATGATTTTTTTAAAATAGTGCCAATTTTTTTTCTTTTTTGGTTATTCCCATGGCATATGGAAGTTCCTGGGCATCTGAGCTAGAGCTTCAACCTACACCATAGCTGCAGCAATGCTTCATACTTAACCCATTGCACTGGGTCGGGGATCAAACCAGAGACTCCATAGAGACAAGCTGGATCATAAACCGACTGTACCACAGTGGGAACTCCAAAAGTAGTGCAATTTTTGAGTGGCCATTTTCACTCTTTGTGGCCAAATGGAAAACATTGGTATTTTTTTTTAATGCTAAATAACAAAATTTAAAAGCCCAACTACAGCCTAACAGAAAAACAGCATTCCTTTGAGGCACTTAGGATCTACGTAAGAAAAGTAAAAAGAAACTTGGAATCACACCAACCAGTTTACAAAGAAACTAAGGTTACCGCAGGTGGTAATTGTTACAGTTCCTGCTGCTAATTACTGGTAGAGGTGGAAAGAGCAGCCAGTCCTCCTGGTTCACAGCCAGGTTTCCTTTCTCCCACTTCATGCTGCATCACTGGCCAAGAAAGTACGACTACCTTCTCCTTTTGAGGTTCTCATACCTTACATGAAGTGTGGCAATTTATTTTAAAATGTCAAGATGCAAAAAATAATATGCAAAAAAAGTCAAGATGCATTCTTTTTCTTTTTTCTTTCTTTTTTTGTCTTTTGAGGGCCGCAGCCAAGGGTTATGGAGATTCCCAGACTAGGGGTCAAATCGGAGCTGTAGCCACCAGCCTACACAACAGCCACAGCAACGCCAGATCTGAGCTGTGTTTGCGACCTACACCACAGTTCATGGCAACACCAGATCCTTAACCCACTGAGCAAGGCCAGGGATCAAACCTGCAACCTCATGTTACTAGTTGAGTTCGCTAATCACTGAGCCACGATGGGAACTCCAAGATGCATTCTTTGCATTACCGATATGTCAGTGCGTAATGAGAAATAAGCTTTATTTTGGAGGAGGCCTACTCAAAAATGGACACGGACATGTGTATAACTGAGTCATTTTGGCTGCACAGCAGAAATTAACACAACATTGTAAACCTACTAACCTCAGTCTAAAAATTAAAAAATAATAAAAGACTTTATGTGTAAAACTGTGTAGCATGGTATTTCAATTGGATAATATTTCCATTTATCACTGTTAAACCTGATGGTATGTTATTTACCATACAAATTTCCACTGAGATTTGGGCAAACTCAGCATCACATACTTACAATTGCTATCAAACCAAGCTCCTGTCCTTGAAGTGCTATCTTCATACTCATCTGGGTAATTTATCTAGATTTTACCTGGGAGTTTCAAGGCATTCAAAAGTCATAGATTTTCATCTCTTTATTGCATGAGTCAATTTTCAAAGTTTCCTGCTATCATAGAATAAGAATAATGCTAAATAGCAGTATTTCTGTTTATGGTGAGCAAATTAATATAATGGTGTGAAGGTCAGCCACATATATCTTCATGTAACCATCTATGTA
Source organism: Phacochoerus africanus (assembly GCF_016906955.1). Taxonomy (NCBI): domain Eukaryota; kingdom Metazoa; phylum Chordata; class Mammalia; order Artiodactyla; family Suidae; genus Phacochoerus; species Phacochoerus africanus. The sequence goes on along the minus strand of NC_062545.1, from coordinate 81,928,097 downwards.
TATACATATATATAAAATCTCACTCTCTGATCAGTCTTTAAATATGCTGCAACAAATAGCAACTGTTATGAATCAGACATAGAGCACAGACTACAACATTCTTGGGTTAACTACAATAGGCATTTAAAGTGCATCTGTCTGAATTAAACAAATTTTGATGTTGTTTGGGGAAAGAAGAATGGGTTAATACTGGAAACTGAGAGCGCTGGGTTCTAAGACTAAGTCTGTCACATACCAGTAGTGTGACCCCAGAAGAAATTGTTTCTTTTTTTTTTTTCTCCTACAAATTTGGAAAATTTGGAAATGGCATACATGATCACTTGGGCAAATCACTTAACCTCTTTGAGTCAGTGTCCTTAGATATAAGTTGAAGAAACTGGCTTTGATCTGTGGTTCTGAATCCTGTCTATACACCAGAATCACCCGGAAATGTTAAAAAAAAAAAAATGATGCCCTACATTACCTTCAGACAAATTAAAACAACTTCCAGAGGATGTGCCTAGGCTAGCAGTACTCAAATGTGGTCCATGGACTGCTAGCATCAGCATTACTTGGTGTATTAGTCAGCTTGGGCTGCCACAATAAAATACCAGAGACTGGGTGGCTTGAACAACAGAAATTTATTTCTCACAGTTATGAAGGCTGGAGAGTCCAAGATCAAGATGCCAGTTGATACAGTTTCTGGTGAGAGCTCTCTTCCTGTCTTCTTGCTGTGACCTCACACAGCATTCCCTGGTGTGTGCACATGTAAAGAGAAAAACAGATCTTCCTTCCTCTTCTTCTAAGGTCACCTGTTCTATCAGACTGACTCCTGTAACTTTACCTCCTAAAAGCCTTATCCCCAAATACTGTCACATCAGGGGTTAGGGTTTCAACGTTTGAAATGGGAAGGGCAGGGATAGGGGTGGTGGTTACCAATTCGGTATACAGAACTTTGGATTTTTGAAAAATGTAAGCTTCAATCTAGATTCTGGGAGTAAAGACCAGGAACCTGTGTTTTGACAAAATCTACAGGCAATTCTTATGCAGAATGAGTTTGAGGATTACTGGCCACTTGTCCTTCCACTACGCTGAACACTGAATCATCTGGGGAATTTTTAAATCTTTGATGCCTCCGGCCCAATCCTAGAGATTTCAATTTGTTATAGGATGCTCACTTTCAGTAAGCTGTAAAGCTCTGCAGGTGACCTGGGGGTCTCTGGTGTAGAAGATCTCTAAGGGTCTTTTCAGTTCTAAAGTGGTGTGGATTTTAATATAGACATATATATCATATATTTATATATTACATATAACATGTAATATACACATAATCTAGATAATGTACATCAAAAGAAGGGTGATCAGATAGTTTGTTGCTCAAGATACAAACACATTTGTTAGTCAATAATTGCTTCATTATATGATGGATTTAACAGGAATTTTTTTGAGAATTGCTGCTTTGACAGCACATTTGCTAGATATATGATCCTTTGTTCTTCATACAAATCAAAAGTCTATTAGATGGTCGTATGTCTTTCCACCATAGAAAACTAAATGAGGGTTTGGATAGTAGCCAGATGCTTATGAGATATTTTAAAAGAATCTTACAAATTTAGAATCCAGGAGTAGTTCTAAAAAACAAACAAACGTGATTATTTTGTAAATCTCAAAAAAGTTTATTCAACCATATAAATAAAGGAAATATGGGTATTTCTTCGTATTAAAATATATACTCAAGAGTCACATAGTTTTATTTATTTATTTAGTCTTTTTAGGGCTGCATCCATGGCACATTGAAGTTTCCAGGCTAGAGTCAAACTGGAGCTGCAGCTGCTGGCCTACACCACAGCCACAGCAATGCCAGATCTGAGCTATGGCAATGCTGGATCCTTAACCCACTAAGCAAGGCCAAGGATCAAACCCACATCCACATGCATACTAGTCGGGTTTGTTACCACTAAGCCACAATAGGAACTCTAGAGTTCTATAATTTTAAAATCTCTTTTTGATAAAAGGATACAAATGGCTCTAGGATAAAAAATGTAGATGCTACTTCTCCCTAAAATTCATAATAATAGTTGCAGAAAAGTGACATTTAAAAATATCTCCCCCACAAGGGGGGCAGACACCAGAAGTAAGAGAGGCTACAACCCTATTATCTATAAAAAGGTCACCACACCAAAAGCCTATAAAAATGAAAAGACAGAGAACTATAACTCAGATGAGGGAGAAAGGAAAAACCCCAGAAAATCAGCTAAGCCATGAGGAGATTCTCAGCCTCCAGGAAAAAGACTTTAGACTGTCGATGCTGAAGATGATGCAAGACATTGGAAATAAACTGGAGGCAAAGATGGATAACTTACAGGAAATACTGACCAAAGAGATACAAGATATAAAACTTAAACAAGAAGAGATGCAAAATACAATAACTGAAATAAAAAACTCACTAGAAGCAGCTAACAGCAGAATACAGGAGGCAGAAGAACGAATAAGCGAGGTGGAGGACAGATTAGAAGAAATTACAGATGCAGAACAGAAAAGAGAAAAAAGATTGAAAAAAAATGAAGAGAGTCTCAGGGAACTCTGGGACAATGTCAAACACACCAACATCCTTATTACAGGGGTCCCAGAAGGAGAAGAGAGAGAGAAGGGGACAGAAAAAATATTCCAAGAGATAATAGCTGAAAATTTCCCTAACATGGGAAAGGAACCACTCACTCAAATCCAGGAGGCACAACAAGTACCATATAAAATAAACCCAAGGAGGAATACACTGAGACACATAATAATCAAACTGACCAAAATTAAAGACAAAGAGAAAATCTTGAAAGCAGCTATGGAAAAGAAACAAGTAACATACAAGGGAACCCCAATAAAGTTATCGGCAGATTTTTCAGCAGCAACTCTGCAGCCCAGAAGGGACTGGCACCATATACTTAACGTGATGAAAGGAAAAAACCTCCAACCAAGCTTACTCTACCCAGCAAGGTTCTCATTCAGATTTGAAGGAGAAATAAAAACCTCAGATAAGCAAAAGCTGAGAGAATTCAGCAACACTAAACCAGCCTTACAACAAATACTAAAGGAACTTCTCTAGGCAGGAAAGAAAAGAGAGCAACAGGAAACAAAAATTCCACAAATGACAAGGCTCACCAGCAAAGGTATATATACAGTAAAGATACGAAATCATCCATGCACAATTATACCATCAAAATCAGAAATCATGAGAAGAGGTGGATACAAATGCGGGACACCGGAGATGAACTTGCAATTAAGAGAAAAACAACTTAAAACAATCTCATATACATATAGACTCTTACATCAAAACTTCAGAATAACTCCAAACCAAAAATCTACAATTGATACACAAACAAGGAATCTCTGGAGAAGAAATATATCTCATAGTAAATAGGTGCATAATCCACCATGAAGGGGGTCATTTGACATCATTCTTGGAATGCTGAAGTCTTCTTAGATCTGATTCTGATTTCCTCTCCATCAAAGAACTTATGATAATTATAATTAAATAATGCCACTGTATAATTAAATAATACAGTTATATATTGTATTATTAATAACCATTTCTCTCCATGGCACAATGTAAAGTCTATAATGTCTTGTTTATCACATCACCTAGAATGGTGTAATGCCTTTATTGAAGAATCAATGAGATGGAACAAATTGTGAGGACATATTTATATAGCTACACTGTTTTTTAACCAACTTATGCATTTTATATTTTACTTATTTTCAGAGGGTGTATTATTTTTGTTATGCTTAACAGTTAAGTTATTCTTTTTACTATGCTATATAAAATATTTAATGGTATATAAGGCTTTCTTCTTTATAAATTTTAGTTGCATAATATAACAATTTAATATAATGCTAATTTTTAAAGAAAAATTGAAATGTAATAGATAATACTAAATAGTAAAGATGAAAGCCATTAAATTGGGATAAAGTATAGAATAAATTTCCTATTTGTCTAAGCATATTTTCCGTTCCACTTCTCCAGTGGGAGTCACTTAATCTGTTTCTTAAGATCAGAAAAAAATATCTTCCTCACACCAGGGAGAGTGGCCATCATTAATAAGCCTGCAAATAATAAATGCTGGACAAGGTGTGGATAAAAGGGAACACTTCTTTTGGTGGGAATTTAAATTGGTATAACCACTATGGAAAACCATATGGACCTTCCTCAGAAAACTAAATATAGAACTACTATATGATCCAGCAATCCCATTCCTGGGTATATATAAAACTATAATTTAAAAAGTTACATGCACTCCTATGTTCATAGAAGCACTATTCACAATAGCCACGACATAGAAACAACCTAAATGTCCACTGACAGATGAATGGATTAAGAAGATGGGGTACATATTTACAATGGAATACTACTCATCCATAAAAAAGAAGGAAATAATGCCATTTGTGGTAAGATGGATGCAACTAGAGATTATCATACTTAGTAGCATTAAGTCTGAAAGAGAAGGACAATATATCACTTATATGTGGAATCTAAAATATGGCACCAATGAACCTATCTACAGAACAGAAATTGGCACGTCAATATTGTAAATCAACCATATTTTAATACATATGTGTGTGTGTATGTGTGTGTGTATATCTCAAATCTCAAATCACCAGAGCTCTGACCAGTGAACTTAATTATAATACTGTCAACACAAAAGTTAGCAGATAATAGAAAAAAACACAATCCCCTGATAGTTTTTTATTCCTCTCTAGGCATGTGAACTATTTAAAAATTTCAGATTCATCAGAGAGGAACAAGTTGCTAATGAGGCAATACTAGCAATCTTCCTAATAATACTGGGGTTTAAAAGGAGAATTATTAAGAATAGTATTTGATCATTTGGCTTAATATTGTTCTGATAAGGCCGTTCTTGATTTTCTATATATAGGAAACAAAATATAGTAATAAAATAGCTTAACCAAAATTATAAATTAGGGGTAAAGGTGTATTTAAATTTGATCATGATGGTTGACAATGACTACTGAAGTCCATAAAATCTGGAAATAATGGTTATTGTTAAATTGCATTTTATTACTAGGAAGCTGGGTAAAATCCACTGTACACTTTTAGTTAGGAAATTACTAAAACACCAATCTCAACATAAAATTTTTTGTTTTATTGAAAGAAGCATTGTTAATTAGAACTGTATGTTTTTTTCTTAGTTCAGAAATACACAAGAAAGGCTTATTTTCCAGCTTTACCTGGAACTGACAGCAGAAGATGTCCATGTCTTTCTTTCCTCAATAAGCAGAACAGTTCTCATGAAGTATAAACTAGAAAATATAAGTGATTTTCGCCCCCTCCCTTTTATTTTTTGCTTTTTAGGGCCACACCTGCAGCATATGGAAGTTCCCAGGCTAGGGGTTAAATCAGTTACAGCTGCCAGCCTACAAGCCTACATCACAGCCACAGCAATGCCAGATCCAAGCTGTGTCTGCCACCTACACATCCAGCCCACTGCAACGCTGGATCCTTAACCTAATGAGTGAGGCCAGGGATTGAATCCGCATCCTCATGGATACTAATCAAGTTCATTACCACTGAGCCACGATGGGAGCTCCTGGCCTCTATTTCTGTAAGTGACTTTTGTTGCTTAGACATTGAGATGACAAAGGACAGTTCGATTATTCTGGACTGACAATCAAAGAAGTGCCAGATTGAGTATCCTGAGTGGGTGACTAAAGTATAAGACTTGCATAGGGAAGAATATTTCTTATGCTATCTACTCCTTTCGAACTTATGCTCTGCTTTTCATCAATGTCAAGTTTTCACTTTAAATTTCTGTTCCTGCTTTGGTGTTCCTACTGCTCAGAAGTATAAATGAGTCTCCTTGGCAGATGACCTCCAAGTACATGCTTGCAGAATGACACATGAAAGACAGTGTTTGAACAGGTGCCTGATTCTTTCACAACCGCCTTCCTTTAATGCACTATTGACAGCCTGTGACCACCAAGGCTAGGGCTTTGAGGAGCTCACATTCTACACTCCTCTCTCCCGGATGGCATCAGTGAGGAGGAACATGAGTTGGATCTGCCCCAGAGAGCTTGGATCCAGGATCCAAAGGCCTCTAACAATTTATCTAGATGTCTTTAAGACTTAGTATTACTTATTTTTAATGTCTCTCTACACACAGTTTTAAAAGGCAAAAACAAAAATTCTCCAATCCTGCCCCCCCAAAAAAAACCCCAACATGGAGTTCTGGGAATAAGATGTTATAAAAAGAAATATATCATCACATATGCAAACTTATAAAATGTGTTTCCTATTTTATTTAGTCTATAAGCACTCATAAGAATTGTTACAAAGTCTAATAATCTATTTCTGACAGTTCCCTTAAGGCAGGTTTACTTCAAATTTTTTAAACTAAAAACTAATATGGACAGAGAGATGATAGACAATAACTGAGAAATAATAGTAGATAGATAATTAAGATATAGATATGTATAAGACAAGTTTCAGAAACCAATGTGTGTGTGTGTGTGTAAATATATATAAATATATAAATTTTTTTTATGGATGCACTCATGGCATATGGAAGTTCTCCAACCAGGGACTGCATCTGAACTGCAGCTGGGACCTATGCCACAGCTGCAGCAACGCTAGATCCTTTAACCCACTGTGCCGGACTAGGGATTGAACCCACACGTCCACAGAGACCTGAGTCACTGCGGTCAGATTCTTAATCCACTGTGCCACAGTGGGAACTCCTAGTTTGTATTTTAGTCCATTTCATTAAAAAATAAAGACAAATTTTGATTGACTAAATAGATATCAAGACCCAATAATCAACTGCAAATTGTAGCTTAAAAAGGTTGCACTGAGGGAGTCCCCATCGTGGCTCATCGCTAACGAACTTGACTAGTACCCCTGAGGATGTGGGTTTGATCCCTGACCTCAATCAGTGGGTTAAGGATCTAGGGTTGCCGTGAGCTGTGATGTAGGTCACAGACAGAGCATGGATCCTGCATTGCTGTGGTTGTGGTGTAGACAGATAGCTGCAGCTCTGATTCGACCCCTAGCCTGGGAACTTCCATATGCTACCAGTGGGGCCCTAAAAAAAAAAAAAAAAAATGCGCAATGAGGTTATTGTGTATATGTAGAGAGACACTGTTCATGTTTACTTTCAAAGTTTAAGGGTATAGATCTCCTAGAAATAGCACACTGAAACAGTGGCTTCTGCATTCTTTCTAATCTACATAAATCTGACTGTTAAACATGTAAGAAGATGCCTTGATGCTTTAGCCAAAAGAGACGTAGAGACAATTCACTTAAAAGCAGATATCTCGTGGCCCTAAGAAACCTGTTCATGTGGGAGGAGAAGCAAACAGTAGTAAAATAAAGTTTAAATCAATATATTATCTTTAATATCTTCCCAAGGGCCACATAGATCTTTTAATAGGAAGATGATTGTTTTTGAGGTACACCAAGAAATTCTGTCATTGTCAGAGGTGTGAGGCACCAGGCATTTCCCACAACTGAGAAGTCATCAGCTTATCAAGGAGACAGTCCTCCTGGAGTCATTAGTTCCTGCCACTGGGAAGAACGATTCCAAGGAGCTGCACAGCCCTGACCACACCCACCATATTCCCTCATTGCCTCACCCCAAGTTTTCAATAACTAAAGAATAGCTCTTTTGGGAGTTTCCATTGTGGCCCAGGGGTAACAAACCTGGCTAGCATCCATGAGGATGCAGGTTCGATCCCAGGCCTCACTCAGTGGGTTAAGGAGCCAGCATTGCTGTGAGCTGTGGTGTAGGTAATGGATGAGGTTATTCTGCATTGCTGTGCTATGGTGTAGGCCAGCAGCTGCAGCTCCATTTTGCCCCCTAGCCTGGAAGCTTCCATATGCTTCCAGTGCTGCCCTTAAAAGACAAAAACAAACAAAAGAATAGCTCTTCCTCTCAACAAAGCTATAGACTTTAAAAAACTCTACCTACTCTAGTTATAAATAATTGTAATTAACTGGGATTCATACCAGCATACGCTACAGTCTGCTGTTGCAGATGGTTTTGATACTGTAATCTCTAAACACACATCATCTATTGAGTATTACATTCATTTCTTTTCACAGAGTGAATATCTCTTGTCAGAAAGAATCAGCAACAGTGAAAGACACCTCTACAAGTTATGAAGAAAATAGGGCCATCATAAGAAATTTTTGTGGCACTGGATACAGGGCTTTGGAGCTGGGGAAGAACTTGCTGGCCTTCTGCCAGCAGCAAGGATTCCACCAGGCAGTAATGGACTAAACTCAGAATGCCGTTTATAACCTAGTTCTAAGCAATTTTAAAATCTGATTTATGTACCTAGTCTTATTTGCCTGGGGCTTTTAATTTATCCATGACTTGGGTTAATTACTCTATAAATGCTACACTTGACAGCTCAGCTTACCTAAGGAATCCAGAAGAATACACAACCAAATGCAAAGACATCAGCCAGGTATTTCTCTGCATCTTCAGACTCTGACACACACATACACATCAACATGAGTTTTCATACATTTTGGGACATGTACATACATGGATCTCAGCAGGCTTGGACTCATTCAGAAAAGTGGTTCCCTGGAATGTACCATTCATGGCAGCAAATATTCCCATTGTTGGGTGGTGGATTCCAGAAATATTTTAGGTGCTATCAATAACACTATTTACTTAAAATTCTCAAGTAGTTTATTGAGATGAGAACGGAAGAAATATTTTTCAGCTTAAAAAAAAAAAGGGTCTTATATTAGCAAGGCTAGGTTGATGCCATGTAAAAAATAACTTGTTTTTCTGACTAAAGGGCAGGAGCCAGGGAGTGGTTCATCATCCACCAGCACTTGATCCTTCTGAAGAGTGAACTAGTACTGGAGAAGGAACATTGCTTTGTGGATGCCAGAGAAAATCAAGATGTCAGCTAATTACTAATGAATTTCAAAGGTTCACACTTCTCAATTAGCTAAATGAGGTTTGTTTTGGTTTTGTTTTCCTGCAGTTGGTTGGGTTTTTTGTTTTTGTTTTTGTTTTTGTTTTTGTTTTTTTTTGAGCCTGGCTTTGGAAAGATACCAAGACCTAACTAAAACCACAGCTCCCTGTGGAGTCAAAACTAGTAATTAATGTGAGATGATGAAAGGGGGAGTCATCGACTGAAGACCCAAATACGGCTTTTTAGTAATGAATTTAGAAGCACTAGTTATGCCGACTAGATCTGGTGAGCAGAGACTGTCTGGGTCACAGAGAGGTTTACTGCAGCCAGGGCTGAGGGCAGTAAGCCTCTCTGTGACCCACACTTGTAGTAACTCTAAGCACTCAGTGTGGCTGCTGCAACCAAATGCAGGCAGCATGGGAGGGAAAAGCCAGCACTTGATGGGGATCCAGGCATGTGTGATCCAGGAATATCCTGGCTCTACCACCAATTCAGGAACCTGAATAACCACTTCACCCACCTGGCTGGCAGTATCCTCATTCATGAAATGAGAGGGTTGTATTATCAACAAGGTTCCCTGAACTTTCAAATTTTATGAGTCAGAATTCCTGAGCTGTGGTACCCGATGCCTTCTAGATCAGGACAGTCCAGAAGTATAATGCAAGCCACATAGGTAATTTTAAATGCTTAGTACCTACATTAAAACATAGAGACAGAAACAGATGAAACAAGGTTGTATAAAATTTTTACTTAACCCAATGTGTTCAAAATAGTATCATTTCCCCCATGCCTTTGAAATCTCAAATAGCCATGAAACTTCAAGGGCTCAACAGCCAAAAATTGGCAGTGGCTACCAAATGCTATGCTGGACAGCACAGATGTAAACGGTCAAGTTCACAGAATAGGAGCAGGAGCTACGTTTCTCTTTGATGCTCTGAGATATGATTTTAAAGCGTGGCTATTCACCAAGATTACTGGAGGAATTTAAGAAAAACATCTCTGAGCCCATCCCATTCCTTGGCCATGGGTCATACCTTTAAAAATCTCACTGGATAAATCTGAGGTGCAGCCAGTTCATTCCAAGTCTGCAGGGCAGTTTTTAAAGCCTCTTCACCGACCTAATGGAGGCTCTGTGCTGTTCAGAGATGGATGGCATGGGGAAACAGTGGTCACGTACTTAGCATCCTCTCCAGAAACCCTCCACAGAGTAATCACGAGGACCAGCTTCTGTCTACTATGTGAGCTGGACAATTTCAACACTAATCCTGACAGCATAGGGTACGTTCAGTTACTGAGGGTGATTTAACTTTCTCAAGTTAAAAAAAGAGCTGATGTGGCAAAACAAAGGAGGCCAGACTCTACTCTGCTAGGATGTGTCCAGCTGGTTATTTGATGGAGATGCAGCTATAGTTATAGACCTATTTTTGAGCCTGTTTAACATGTGTTTGTGGACGGGTTGCCCTCAATCTAAGACATTCTCATCTTCAGATGTCTTCAGTTGAGTGGTAACAGAGTGGAGAGAACTTATCAAAGAGTCCCATAATCCTTTTATTTTACTGACAAGAAAAAAATGGCTCTTCTCCTATCTATATGAGAAGTTTCCCTTCTAGACCTCCAAAATCACCTAAGCATGGACAAATGGGAATTTTCAGAAAACATGTAAATTGAAATTAGGTTGAATAAGCCCTAGCCAATGTAGTCCAAAGAGAAATCAAAGGAGTCTCAAGTGTAGATGAGGGTATCTGTGGCCTAAATTGGAGTAGAGTTTAAAGTATAAGCCAAAAAATAATAATGAGACTAAAATGGTGACGTAGGAGAATACCGCCTACATGCCATCAAAAAGGCCAACAATTGGACAGCTATCCACAAACAAAAATAGCTCTGGGAGAGCTCAGGAGTCCACTTAGGAAAACTTTGCAGCACAGTGGAAGGAAGCACCAGAGAATGACAGCACCAGAAGAGAATGAAGACAGCTTGATTTTGCCTGCATCATCCCACTCCCCAGCTGGCACTGCTCAGCACCAAGAGGGAACTTCCCAGCTAGAAGGAGTTCCCTTTTTGGGAAGGGAACTTGCTAACCCAGCCTTTTGGGACACTACACAAAGGTTCCACATTGGCTTCTGCCCTACCCAGATGGGCAAAGTTAGGACACACAGAGATAGAAAGGAACAAGGGAAAAAAACCAGAGGTTACCAACAGCAGCTATGCAGCAGCAGAAACTGCAGACAAACCCAGCAGATTTTGCCATTGAAGAAACTAGTGGTCAGCAGTCTCAACAGACCCCTGCAGACCTAACTAGCTTCACCCAATGGGTGAAACATATTCTCATTCGCTGAAGCCAGCCACCTGAGTTTCCCCCCGCCCCATGACCTCCCCTTCCCCACCTGCACCAAAGTCCAGAACCACACCAGCAAGAAGCCTAGGTTTCTGCAACTGCATGAGTACAAGACTCCAGAATAGGCCGCAGAGCTCTTCCCATTGCCATGTGCACAATGAAGTCTAGCCCTCCAGCTGTGCACCTTCACCCACTGGCCTGATGCCCATCACAAACCTCCTAAAGTGTGCATATACAGGAGAGATGGGGGAGCCACAGGAGAGCATGCCAAAAACCAGGGCCCCTGAAGATTCCAGTGACCCTATCATTGGGTCCTAAGTGTGTGTTTGCAGCCAGCCCCTGTCACTACACAGGCACCCACAGTTCAGTGTGTGCACACCACTGGCTCCAGCCACCACTGCCTGCCCTGGTCCTTAGCCACTGGACCTAGAGGTTCCACCTAGGCCTCCAATAGCCCTTGTGGACCCCCTGCAGTACCTGCCAAGCACCATATAGTTGTCAATGATGTGCAAAGAGAGGTGGGAACAGGGAGAGAGAGAAAGAGAGAAAGAGAGAGAGAGGGAGAGAAAGAGAGAGAGGGTAAGGCTTAGAGGAATAGAATCAGAAACAAAATAGGAGACAAATGATGCCACAGAAATATAAAGGATCATAAGAAAATACTGTGAACAATTACATGCCCCACAATTACATAATCTAGAAGAAATGGGTAAATTCCTAGGAACATATGGCCAACCAAGACTGAATCATGAGGATATAGAAATCTCAACAAATTAATAATGAGTAAGGAGTTCGAATGAATCAGAAACCTCCCAGCAAAGAAAAGCCCTGGATCACCTGGTTTCACTGGTGAATGATACCAAACATTTAAAGAATTAATGCCAGAAAAAACATTGTCCTTCCTGGGGTGGAAAAAGTGAGTTTTTGAGCTTCCCGTTTTGGGAGAGTTCTATTGTACAGCAATTCCATAAGCTTCCTGGTTCCCTTATTGTACAAACCTTCCATTTGCTGTCTCAAAATAACTCATCCCTTTTGAGATACCACTGAGAGTGGTAACTCTGTTTCTTACAACCAAAAGAGCCTAACTTGAGAAAAAAGGCTGATCTTCAGAGCAGCTGTAAGGTCTACATGAGATTATGCTGTTTAGAGACCCAGGCAGCACACAGTATACAAAAGCTTTTCTATCAATGAATAAAAATGTACTTATTGGTTGGAAATAAAAATGTTTTCCAATATCCTTAATTTTTTAAAAGGATTTTTTATAATTAAATTATATAGTCTAGGTCAACATTTATTTACTAAATCCCCAATCCTTGCTTCACTTCTCAAAGACAAATGTAAGGAAGACTCTGCTCCTGTGTAGAGTAAATTAAATACTTATTATCTTCACACTTTTTAAGAGGACTATATATCAAAGAACATTACCTCTACATATTGCTGCAAATAGAGGTGTATATTTCAAAGCTATCTGGGAGTTCCCCAGTGGCTTAGTGGTTACGGACTTGACATCACTTCTGAAGCTCAGGTTCAATCTAAATTCTAGAAAATGATGCTATATTAGTTTTTAAAAGCAGATAACCATCATGATTAAGAATCTGAAGGTTACTTACATATAATTTAAAACCTTTTCTAAGCACCTAAGAAAGCATATGACTATGGTTAGATTGACTCTAAGATTTTTTAAACCTAATAATTGTCCATTTATTTTATGTTAGCAATTAGAGTTCACAAAAAGCAAACATCTTGATAGACAAAGCTCTCATCAAAAGAAAAAAATTATAAAATAAGCCCTACATCTATCTAGTCCCTTTATGTCACAATGAAAAGTGTCTGTGGATAGAAAGTATGGTCTGTGTTTAGTAACAGCAGTGCAATATATTCACTTTATACCCTCAGGCAAATTGCTTAGCACCCCCTAATCTCAAGGGACATTAATGTGATCTTGCAAAGTTATAAGGATGAAATGTAAAGTGTTATACACAATGCCAGAGTAAATGCCCAAAGGCAGCTATTATTATTAATGAAACAAAGTCAATTTCAGGACTTTTACTGATAAACACAGATTTTCTGAAAATTAATAAGGCCCTCAGGAAGTAAGATATTTATTCCCAGTAATTATCCATGACATAAACATATTTATTTGGAATGCTACAAAAGAAAATATCCCAAAATTTTCCATCAAATATTACCTAACACTCTCTCTCTCTCTCTCTCTCTCTCTCCCACACACACACACACACACACACACACACACACACACACACGAAATTCTGCCCCACCCCCACACTTAATAGTCTTTCCATTTCTCCAGAGGAAAAGTGGAAGAACATAAAGTTCCTTCTGCTTACACACAAAGTAAAGGTCATCATCAGTTCATTTGGAAAAAAAATTCAAATATCTATCAGTGTTTAAACAAATACAGACCTTCCCATATACACTTCCATGTATACACATACACATGAACACATTCATTGATATGTATATTTGAACTATAAACTAGTAAAGATCTTGATTTTAGTACTTAAATAACATAAATGAATAAGATGATGGGGAAACCCTAGAGCTTGATGACCACAAGGCTCCTGCCTCTGTCTTATTCTTAATTATCCCTGATGAACTTGTCTGACAAACGCATTCCACAATCCCAGAAAGTGTTCTGGAGGGGAGGGGGGGAGAAGGAGAGGGAGAGAGAGAAGAGGAAAGGGAGAAGAAGGAGGGGGAGGAGGGGGAAGTGGGGAAGCAGGGAGAATGGAAGAGGAGAAAGAGCATACAGGGTGGGAGGGGGGAAGGAAGAAAGAAAGAAAAGAAGAGAGGAAGGAGGAAAGAAAGGAAGATTCCATGTGTGGGGCATGTGTGTGGGTTGGCTTGGCAAGCCAGGTCAGTTTGGGGAAGCTGACATTTTTGCCCACCCAAAGCTTGCCCAGACTTGCCTTAAGGTTATGTTGCAAAACGGGTAGTGATTTCTCTGCCAGGCATATTATTGGAATGAGTGGAGTCCCAGACCTGACTAATATTTTCTTCTTGGCCCTCTTACTTCTTTAGCACAAACATCTGGGCTGTAGTGGTTTGAAGTATGCTCCTTAAAGAATCCCAAAATTCTTGCTTTTTCTCTCAATTTCTTATACCCTATCTAGCACTAATCCTGTAGATTTCTAAGTTCTTTTGCCTTCCAGAATCACCATTTCTGACCCAGCTACCTCCATTCAGAGTCCAGAATCAGGACCAGTGATCCATGCCAATTTAGTAAATATTGAGTGTTTTTTCAAGCACAGGTACTTTATCATTTGAGGCAGCCCTGTGTTTAAGCAACCTCTACAATTGAGAGAAATAATCTAACTGGCTATTTTAGTTGAACTGATCCTTGGGCATAGTAACAGGATAAGCTAAGACCTGAAAAAAATTGGTTGTGTCTAGGAAGTTACATGTAGATAGATAATCTACAGATAGATACTAGTCGATCGCACAAAGTAACATTCAGCGAGGCACCACTGTATATTGATACTGATTTCAAGAATATATAAATATCTAAAATGATGAAATGTTATAGCTAGACATCTAGTCTGACCCTTTTATTTTACATATTTACAGACAGCATTCAGGTCTGGACATTCTAACTAACTTTTCCCAGATGATGGGCAGAGACTGGAGTGAGCTTTGGTTGTAGTCCAGTGGAAACTAATTGTAACCAAGGAGGCTACACACAATTAGTAAAGGTTTAATGATGGAACTTAAAGTTCTCATAAACAGAAAAGCAGCACTCTGGGATAGAAGAACTGCAGTCACTAGAAAGGTGTGAGATAAGACATAAGAGACAACCCTCCAGCTCCTACCAGAGTTGAGAGTAACATTCCAGACCTTTGTCTCATGCATAACTTACCAGGGAGCTTTCTAATTCCAACCTCGAATTCCTAAAGCCCTGAGATTAGAATTGGAGTACAACCAGATGACAGAGAGGGCTATTCTAATCAGCAAAGACTGATCAATTTGAATTAAATTGATAAGCCCGACTTTCTAAAATTATGTACTTGATAATAAAAAGTACATAATTTTAGAAAGTTCATGAAAAAAATAATCCAAGTGATTAGTAACACTTACTCTTTTTCTGTGGAACATTATTAAAATTTCAGTATATATGTAGCTATTTTGTAAGGAGGTAAAAATAGTGATGTTATTAATAAAGGACAAACATTACTATAATAAAATATAGTAGAATATAATTACCACACATTTAGCTAATAAGAATATATTTAAATCAGCATAAAATTATAAAATGCTTTCTAGAAATATAAATGTTAATAAAGTTACAAACTCATTAACATGCTTCTTAAATCTAAAAAGTTTCAAGATGTGATAAGAAGTCACAAACTTATTTTTATCTTCTACCATACTCAAAACAGACTGTTTTCTCTCAAAGTACCAGAAAGGGTTACGCTGTTGCTGCCAGGAGATTGGAGTATGGAACAGCCAAACTGAGATCAGATGACTATTCTGTTAAAATGTTCTGAGACTATGAATACATGAGACTGGGGATTCAGCAAGAAGAAAACATTCAAATCCCTGTTATAGGAAAGTTATTAATGGTGTTGACTATTTGGAAGAAAAAAGAAAAGCAGATTAAAAAAAACAAATTCATGCTCAATTGCAACAAATATTTTACTAATCACTATGTAAAAACAAACTATAATCAGTAATATTAGCTAATTCGTGTATTGAAAATACATGCGTGGAACATAAGTCTTCTTTGAGAATATCATGACAACAGTGAGGACTTGCCTAATGTTTAGAGAGCCATATACTTAGCTGTTTAAGGAGAGTCTTAAATATCATAATCACCAGTTAAATACAGTTCAATGCCTGACTGGGTTCTTTGCTCTCAAAGAAGAGACAATTGTGTCAAAGGACTTTTGCATGAAGAATGGGTAATGATGGTCCTGTTTAACATTTTTCCCTGAGAAAATCTGGGTAGAAGTTCAAGGTCCTGCAAGTTCTAAAAGTGATTTTCAAATTGGCTTATCCAGTGTTCTCTGAAGTAAGCTTTTATGATGGGAAAATGAAGATCCAAGTTCCTTTCTCTGAGGAATGGGTTCTGATATAACTGTGCTTCTTTAAAAGAAGTTTATTGCCACAGAAGTTAAAGTAGAAGGTTTCATCTCTGTGAGGAAGTAAGTAGATCTGATATTACATTGCTCTTCATACTATTCCTCAGCTCATCCTCTTGAAGAGTTTTTACAAAGCCATTTGAAAAGGCCTAATCACTTTTCCGTTTTCTTATTAGCCTATTTCTTTATGACACACAAAATACTCTGAAATACAGAAATTTTGAAGTAAAACTTCGATTTGAGCTACTTAATGTCATAATATTTACAAGCTCAGAGTAATCTTTTAAAAACTGTATTCATGTAAAACATGAAACTAAACATACAATCCATTCTTCTTAAGATAATAAATAGGTGTGGAACTTCTAATTATGGACAAGTGAGGAGACTGACAAATCCTCTCTCCAAAAAGCAACCACAGAGCTAGATAAAATTAACAAAAACAATCATTTCCGCAGCACTCCGAAAATCAACCAAACACATACAACAATCTACAAAGTGTTTAGGCTTCAAAGACTGTTGAACTTTGAGTAAGAATAATTAGAAACTGTGCCATTCTGACCTGGAGCTGCTCTCACCCTCCCCTCACTCCCCTACTCCCCCACCTGCCTGCCACTCTCTGCTCAGGACAGACCTTATGTAGAGGCAGGGCAGGCTATGAGGACTAGCTGGCAGCTTCACTGTCATGGTAAATATGAGCTAAGTCACTGGAGTGGTGGAAGACAACCACTTCCAGCAGCATTTTTAGTGAAAGTGATGATCTCTTAGGTGGGTGAAGAAAGCTAAGAGCTTTACAACCTCCTACTGAGGTTGTGGCCATAGTTTGAGGCATATTTCTAACTGTGGAGACTAGAGAGGGCCAATGAGAGTCACCCATTTCTAGCCAACCCTGGAGTTGAATGTATGCACAGAGGATATAAAAATAAGGCCTAATGTAGAGGAAAAGCTGGAGCTAAAGCAGACTTGAAAACAGCCTGAACTCTGAATGGGCTCCCCTATCCACACAGCGATTCACTGACAGTGGACAGGAGTCTCACTGGCTTAAGGTGTTGAATACAACCTCTGCCCAATCACTAAGCCATGCAGACAAAAGGAAATCCTCAGGAAAAAGTAACTTTGTGTCTTGTATATGAGTGTACTCATATATATATATATACACACACACACACACACATATAACTCTGTTCAGTTAAAATACACATAGATATACATATATAGAAATATATGATATACATAAAATATATATATACACACAAATATGCACATACATTCGTATATACACATCTTTTCTTTTTTTCTTTTTTTTTTGTCTTTTTAGAGCCGTACCTGCAGCATATGGAAGTTCCCAGGCTAGGGGTCAAATTAGAGTTACAGCTGCCAACTTATACCACAGCCACAGCAACATGGGATCTGAGCCACGTCTGCAACCTACACCACAGCTCAAAGCAATGTTGGATCCTTAACCCACTGAGCAAGGCCAGGGATCTAACCCGTGTCCTCATGGATACTAGTTGGGTTTGTTACCACTGAGGCACAACAGCAACTCCCAAACATCTATATATTTTCTAAACTAAGCAGAGACATTAGCACATGCAAATGGCAGGGGAAATTTTCACAAATATCGCCCAGGCACGTTACAAACAAGCAAACAAATATCAGCAGCAAAACTAGCCTCTGGAAGTAAAAAAAATAATCAGAATTGAGATTCATTATGATATATTGACTAATATGTCCAGTTTTTAATATAATGACTATGAAATGTGCAAAGAAACAAGAATGTGCAACCTACATTCGGAAACAAAGCAGTCTAAAACACATTCTCTGATTGTCCCCAAATGTTGTATTTTGCAGACAAAAAAGTTACAAAATACTTACTTTGAAAAGCAGCTATTTAGTTCAAAGAACTAAAGTAAATTATCATTAACAGTTAAAGTTAATTATAACAACAATGAGGAGTTCCTGTCATGGCTCAGTGGTTAACAAATCCGACTAGGAACCATGAGGTTGCGGGTTCGATCCCTGGCCTTGCTCAGTGGGTTAACGATCTGGTATTGCCATGAACTGTGGTGTAGGTTGCAGATGTGGCTCAGATCCAGTGTTGCTGTGGCTCTGGGGTAGGCTGGCAGCTACAGCTCTGATTAGACCCCCTAGCCTGGGAACCTCCATATGCCGCAAGAGCGGCCCAAGAAATGGCAAAAAGACAAAAAAAAAAAAAAAAAGGTAAATTATAACAACAATGAATCAACAAATAGAAATTCTCAGTAGAGTGACAGAAATTAGAAAAAAGAATCAAAGGCATATTCTGGATTTGAAAAGTGAAATAAAAAATTCGCTAGATGGGCTCAACAGCAGATTCAAGATGGCAGAAGAAAGGATCAACCAACTTGAAGACAGATTAGTAGAAACTATCCCAACTGAAGAACAGAGACCTGTGGGACAAGTTCAAGTGTACCAATATCCAAGTAATGGGAGGAGAAGAAAGTAAAGAGAGCAGAAAAAAATATTTGAAAAAAAATACTCAAAAAATATTTGAAAACATAACTAATTTGATTAAAAACTACCTGCATATCCAAGAGGTTCAATCAACCCCAGGGAGATAAACCTTCTACAAGAAGCTCTCCTCCCCGTTTTTTTGTGATTGTGTGCACTCATTTATCGCCTTACACCTTCGTGACTACCCCTCCTTTTCAGACTTTTGTCAATCCTTTTTTCCCCTTAGTCAATGTTTTTTAAAATCCCATGCAACACACTATATTACACATTCTCACACAGAAATTCCATCCATTAATATAAATTATCAGTGAACAGATTTTTAAATCTTATGACTTCTCTATCTTCACTGCTTGGTTGAACACTTTTTCTTGGGTATTTCACTATCTCCCTAACTGCAGAATGAATATTCTTCTTCTGTTGTTCCATATTTCTATAACAGCATTAGCATTAAAAGTGGGCAGCAGGCAACCTGAAAACTAAGTTACCTTGGACTTTCCTTCTCCCCCAATTTAGTTGTTAAATTCTGCCAATTCTACTGATAACTGTCCCCTTATTCATTCCTGCTACTACTTTCCCAGTTAGGATGTCATTACTCACCCCCGCCCAGACTAATCTTACAATACCAGCTTTGATGACTCTGTTCTCCTTTTTAATCCATCTAAAATACTGTAGTCAGAGGAATATTTCTTTTTTGTTTTGTTTTGTTTGTTTTTTTGTTTTGTTTTTTGTTTTGGTCTTTTTGCCATTTCTTGGGCCGCTCCTGCAGCATATGGAGGTTCCCAGGCTAGGGGTCGAATCGGAGCTGTAGCCGCCAGCCTACGCCAGAGCCACAGCAGCGAAGGATCCGAGCCGCGTCTGTGACCTACACCACAGCTCACGGCTATGCCGGATCGTTAACCCACTGAGCAAGGCCAGGGATCGAACCCACAACCTCATGGTTCCTAGTCGGATTCGTTAACCACTGCGCCACCACGGGAACTCCCAGAGGAATATTTCTAAACCATAGCTCTGATCATTTCACCTCATGTTAAAACCACAACAGAATGATAGTTTCCCATGGCTCAAAAAATAATATCTGAGTTTGTTAGCAGAACAGTCCTTTCTAAACTGTATTTGCCCTTCCCTTCGCCAACCTCAAATTCCAGTTGTAAAAAAAAAAGTTTGAAGAACTTTTTCATTCAGTTCAACTGAAATAAATCATGAAGTTTAAAAATGTAAAAGGAAAGTTTATTTAAAAAAAAAACATGAAAAAAGACTTTATTTGTGGGTGGGTACATGTTCCCTGACAACTTGTAAATGTTCTAAGTTTTAACATTATGTAAGTTCTTGGAAGCAGAGAGTGGCCACATCAGCTATGGGAGATGAAAAGTTCAGGACACGTGGCCATGGGGTATGGTGAACAGATGGACAGGGTTGGGATGGAGGATACCACTCTAGATTTTTTTCAGCCAGTTATAGACAAGAAGACAAACTAATTTATCTACTGAACAGGAGCAAACTACTAGTAAATGGATACAGATGAACAGAGATTCTAGCACAAGGCACGTGAGACAAATAAAACAAAGATTAGAGCAAACATTTCTGGAATACTCAGTTTTGCTTGTTTGGAACCACAGAGGAACACAGTTCCAGATGGACCTGGGCAAGGATGTCTGAGCCACCCTTAGAGGTCCAGACACCCTTGACAAGGGGAAAAGGGGAGTCTTGATTACCTAGCTTGAAGCTGCTTTGTTTTATAAACATACTGCTGCCTGTACAGTACTTTGCTGGAAAATGGAAAAAGCTTTCTGTCACTCTACAGCTTTGTGAATGGAATAAACTACATGGATTTTGCAAATTAGGTAACAAAAACTGCAGACTTTGGTTGGGTTTGGGTCAAATTGTTTAGCTAAACTTTCCACTTTTCTCTGTACTTATGCCAAAGGTAATTTTAGGTTCAGTTTACAAATTATAATAAATTCTGGATTTGTAGGGTCCAAATTTAAAATGGTTCACTATGAAAGGATACATATTAATTAAAGATAAATAGAGCCAAAAGAAGTAAGGTTAGGACATGAAACAGAGCTGTGAAGAAAAAACAAAGCTTTTGTTATAGGAAGGAACTGCTGAAGTTTATTCTCTGTGGTTATTGTCCCTTCTCTTACCTGACAGAATCAATGCAATTGCAAAATTTCTGCTGCTGTTGCTGAAGAAAATCTCCATAGTTACACTAAATTTTATCATGTCCCCCCAAATTGCCAAGGGTGTTATTGAATGCAGGGGTGAAAAATTTATATAAATCAGAGAAGACTTAACATATTTGATGTCTTCAGGGCCATTTCTAAAAGACCAAATCACATGGGATATTTTTGCTTACAAATAGTCATTAGGAAGTATGTAAAACCATTTTACTATGATATATCTGAAATCTCAGCCTTCATCAAGGCATAAATTTTCTAAATCTTTAGCATTTGACCTCAAGACTCTCTAATAATCAGTAATACCAATGCTTTTCATTTTTTTCAGATTAACGCTACAATTAGAGCATTTCTGATTTTAAATGATAGATAATGATAATATTGCACAATTTAGCTAAGTAAATCCTGCACAAAGCAACTTTTCTTACATATGTTTTCCTCACATATATGAGGCACTGTAGTATGGCAGTAGGGAGCAGGGGTTCTGGAGTCAGATTATTTAAATTTATGTACCAGCTCTACTGCTTATCGGCTGTGTGACACTGAGCAAATATTTACTGTGTGCCTCAGTTTTCTTATCTGTAAAACAGAGATAATGATAGTATTTACAGCTCATAGGCTATTGCATTGAAAAAGATAAAATCTAAACTTCAACATTATCAGTATATCACTATTATTAGCTATTCTCCTTATAGCCATAAATGTTTATATATATCGCATAGTCATTAATAATTTTTGCAACAAAGACTATGAACTTACCCTAAAATACACAGTCAGATATTTTGAGCACAACATAATTATACTAACAGAATTTGATGTTATTTTTTTCTTTAAAATATATAGGCAAATACAGCAGACTACATGTCACTCAGGTGGCATTATAATATTAGTTTTAAAATAGTGTTTAATGCAACTTTTAGAAATTATAACTATTACATCCAGATGAGCAAGACTTTGGCTAAAATTAAGTCTATCAGATCATTTAGCATCTTGTAGCTTGTATATAATCTCCTGTTCGACTGTTCAGATGTCTAGGTCGTCATGAACCTTTTCAACAGGAGAGTGTTTTCTGTTAATATGAGATATATTTTTTTAGATCTTTTCTATTAAACATGTTATCATTATTATTTTATTAAGTATAGCCAAAATAAAATTCTTCCTGGATTCCAAAGGAGTTGACATTTGAATACAAATGCATAGCAGGGATATATGCTGAACATAATTCTGAGGGGGATGTTTATGATTAAGTGCACATAGAAGAGAAGAAAACAAAACTTTCAGCCAATAGTGCCTTATTTTCTGGCTACAGTTTGTGAAACTTGATAGTGAATGAACAGAGTAACAAAAAATGGAACTGTTTAAGAATCATTTCAAATGGAAAAAGTGCAATCTTTTATCTTTCAGATAGAAGAGTGATTTCAGTATTTTTTCCAAAAGAGTTAAAATAGGAATTTGACCATTCTGAGTCAAGGTGTCAAGAATAAAATTTCATCCATTCATTCAACAGATATTTATGTGATATGCTGGGAATATAAAGACACAAAGATATGAACTTTCCCTCAAAAATATTAGAATCTAATAGTGGGAGATAAACGTGAAAACAGATTAGTACGATAATGTTCACTAAGTAAAACACAATACATTAAAATAAGGCAGTTAGGAGAGAGATCAAAATAGTGGAGAAATGAACTTTCACAGATCACAATATTTTTCTAAACTGTATTGTTTTACCTCTGGGTAAGGGGCATAGTGCATGAAGTTATCTAAAAAGCGGTATTTTTTAATTTTTAAAAAGAGAAATTTATATATTTATTTTGAAAAAAAGGAGGGAATAGCGTTTTAAAAGGATGTTTTTATAGTTACAGTGAAAAGAACATGAAGCTGAGAGTTGAAAGGACTGGGTTTAGATGCTGGCTCTTCCAATTATCAGTCTAGTTATCAGGACCAGTTTAGATGCTGGTCCAATGAACAGTCTTTTCCTTTTATTGGCACCTTTTGTGTCGAGTTTAATATAGAGACAATTGATTTATTTCTGAACTCTGATTTGTTCCACTTATCTTTCTGTCTATTCTCATCCCAATACTATACTCTTTTAATTATTACAGACATACAATAAGTATTAATATCTAGTAGAACAAATCCTCCTACTTTTATTCTCCTATTCAACAGTATCTTGCCTGTACCTGGTCCTCTGAATTTTGATATATATTTTTTAGAATATTTTTAAGTTCCTTTTTCTCTCTCCCTCTCATATAAACACACACATCCAAACACCCACACACTGAAGTATACGTATAAGCCTACTTGGATTTTTATTATGACTTCATTGAACCCAAAGCTCAGTTTCAAGTACCTTAACATTTTACTATGCTGTGTCTTCCAATATGTGAATGCTGCATAGACTTGCATTTATTTGTTTTTTATGTCTCTCAGGAATGCTTTTTTTCACATTTAAATATTTATTCCTAGATCTTAAATAGGTTTTGATACTATTATACTTTTTTTTTTGGTTTCTATTGTTACCTGCCATAGAACTGTAATATTCTTCCTTTGGGGATTTTGTACATATACACAATCATATATTGTTAATTGTTTTCCTTTCTACCATGATTAGGACCCCCAGTACAAGGTTAAGTAGAAGTGGTGATAATTCTCATACTTGTCTTATTTCTGGTCTCAGAAGGAAGGTTTTCAACATTTCTATGGGGTCTGCTACTGGTGTTTTATAGATATCCTCTATTAGATTAAAGAAATTCTATTCTTCATTTGCCAGAAGGTATATTTTAATCATAAACAAATGCTGACTTTAATCAACTGCTATTCTAATAAGATGATCACATAGGGTTTTTTTCCCCTATATTCTACTTTTCTCCCTTTATTCTGTTAATGTGGTAAATTTTACTGATTAGTTTTCTAATGTAAAACTTAACATTGTATAATTACAACAAACTCAACTTATTTGTGACATATTATTGTTTGTACATGTTTGGTTAGATGATATTAAGAATTTTGGTGAATATGTTTATGATTGAGGTCCCCAGAAATTTTTTCTTCATAATTTCCTGTTCATGTTCTGATATCAAGGTTATAAATTAAGTTGGAGGAGTTCCCTGGTGACACAGTGGATTAAGGACCCGGTGCTGTCACTGCTGTGGCGCAGGTCAGTCCCTGGCCCCAGAATTTCTGTATGCTGCAGGCGCAGTCAAAGGGAAAAAAATTAAAAGATGAAGCTATCAAGTTTTTAAAAATTAAAAATTAAATTGTTTCCTGTTTGTTTTTTCTATTCTCTGAAAAAGCATAAAGATTTTCATTTCTTAAATATCCCATTGTGGCACAGCAGAAACAAATCTGACTAGTATCCATGAGGATGCAGGTTAGATTCCTGGTTTCTCTCCGTGCTTTGGGGATCCGGCATTGTGGTGAGCTGTTGTGTAGGTTGCAGATGCAGCTCGGATCCTGTGCTGCTTTGGCTGTCGTGTAGGTCAGCAGCTATAGCTTTAATTCTACCCCTAGCCTGGGAACTTCCATATGCTGAGGTTGTGGCCCTAAAAAATTATATATATATAGTATATATATATATATATATATATATATATATATATATATATATATATATATACTGGACCTATACTGGAAGGTTTTAAATTAGATATTTAGTTTTTACTTGTTATGCAATATTCCTAATTTCTATTTCTTCATGTCAAAATTTCAATAGGCTATATTTTTGGTGTTTTTTTCATCCTACTAAGCTTATACAAACTAGTTAAGACATGAAGCATACAGTTGTTAAAAATATAATATAATTATTACCAAAATCTATAGTGCATGAGAGCTGTACCTAAGGGTAGTTCCTTCTATTTCTTGGTCATTAAAAGTTTGCCTTATTAAAATGAACTGCTTTTTGCTATAATTTTCTTTTCTTTTTTTCTCTTTTTAAGGCTGCACCTGCAGCATATGGAAGTTCCCATGCTAGGGGCCGAAATGGAGCTGTAGCTGCTGGTCTATGCCACAGCCACAGCAATGCCAGATTTGAGCCACATATGCAACCTACATGGTACCTTGCAGCAATGCCAGATTCTTAACCCACTGAGTGAGGCCAGGGATCAAACCTGCATCCTCATGGATACTGGTTGGGTTCTTAACCCACTGAGCCACAACGGGAACTCTGTGGTAAAATTTTCAAAAGTATAGCTGTGGTACTAAAAAGACTGAGAATGTGCTTTATCTGTTTTGAGTTAAAATTAAAAGATAGATGCACTGGCACACCTAGTGTATTTATTTGACACCGTAAAGAGACCATTTTAATATCCCTCATCCTATGTAAAAATGTTTTCAGTCATATTAAAAAACAAATAAAAATTATTATGTCCAGAAAAGAAATGCAGACTGACCATTTTCATTTAGTACATTTTATATAAATAATAATGCTAGTAAAAAAACTAATAAATGCAAAGTTTTAATACTTTTTAAGTATATTCATGTGCTTTTTAGAAAAAGGAGAAAAATATTTATACTTACATATTGGTCCCCATGGTGATGAATAACCCCACTGCAGTTTCTGGTTTAGAGCCTTCACTTCTGCAGATTTGTCAATGGCTTTGTCAAAGTGATCGTCACATATTCATGGTCAATAGAAGTGGTATGGCCTCACTCACAGTCGATTGAAGGACATTATTTTAATTTCCAATGTTTCTTTCCCATGAAGAAATAGATACATAAGTGGTTTGGAAAGTTTTAAAGTAAAGATAAGTTTATCAGAGATTCATAAAAACCCCATTTCATAGTAAATTCCAGAAATTGCAATTGTGTCCATGTCTTGGTTTTTTTGGATCAGCTCTAGCACCTTTCAAATGTTTCTGCAGGGAAACAATTTTCATTAAAATACCTTAACCAGAGAATTCATCATAAATGTCTGTTATATTCAGTAAAATTCTCCAAATCTTATAATGGTTATGAATTATTTGAATGTGCTTCAGGATCAGTTTATGTCTCTAACCCCTGTGGTACTATGTAATCCTGTGCTTAAACATAGATTCAAAATAAACAGTTATAGCACAGTGATTATGAAAATGAAAAAAGCAGCACTTGACTGCTTATTCTTGAAATAAACATGGACAGCTGAGTTCATGTCCAGAGGAGAATACAGTGTTTGTTAAAGAACAAGTAACCAAAAAATAGTCATTTTTGGCTTAGATATATATTATTAAATTTCAGTAATGGCAAATGTTACTTAGAACTTTGACCAACAATTATTTTTCTCAGAGAGGAACAGTATCATTGGCATTGCTTAGAACTGTCAGTGCATAGTGGTAATAAAAAGACTACCTTATTATTATCAATTTTATTTTATCCCTTTAAAATTTTCTACATACAAAGCACTCCTTTATTACCTATATTAGGGACAGAGCACTCCTACTTTCCCATCCTTGATACACCACAGGCTGGATGAGAAAAATAATGAGGAAAACTGACAAGAAACATTCATTTTCTTTTAACTAGCAGGTCAAATATCTTTTTAGAATTAAGAGGTTCCAAGTAATTATGAGAATAATAGAGTGGCCTGTTGACTTATTTTGGAAATATTCAAAAAATACAAGTTACATTTGTTCCCTCATTAGGCTTTATTTATTTATTTATTTATTTATTGGCTGCATCCATGGCATGTGGAAGTTCCTGGGCCAGGGATCAGACCCACACCACAGTTGCAGCCTATGCCGCAGCTGTGTCAATGCCAGATCCTTAACCTTCTGCGCCACAAGGGGACTTTCCATTAGGCTTGTTTAAATCATTATATTGTGCCACAAGTTCTTATCTGCTGTCACTGACAAGGGAGTAACAAAACTTACTCTGATATAATGGGGTGGATAACCAACTGATACACCAAGAATAAAAATTCTGGTACGGCAAACAAACTTCTAAAGTACATTTGAGGTATTTCCGGGCCTTATCTGCCACTTTTAGCATCCTATTACAAACTGAAGGGAGGTAGCATTATTCTGCTCAATATATGCACATCCTCTTGGATCCAGAATATTTAATTAAAGACAAGAGAATCATAATGTGAAACTCAGTAGGCTGCAACAAACATTAAGTTGCTAGTTCATGGTTCAAAGAAGAAAAAAAATAACTTAAGATATGGTGAAATACCAACATCCTAAGAATGTACTATTGCATAAATTACAGTAAGTAAAATGACTGGAAAAACTGCATTAATCATTTTGTAATCAGAGTTTAACCAAAATGACTACATTTTTCATACTGTCCATGTTTTACTGACAAATTTTCTTGATAGAACTAAACTATGTCTTTCTTCATAGTCACAAAATAAATAGAAGAAATGCCCATTTCGTGCTTCCTGTTTGGTTCTGTTAATGGACAAATGTTCCCTCCTGCTGTAGCAATTGAGGATGTTTGTATTCTTGACCCCTCCACAGGGAAGCAGGAAAGAATCTGAACTCTGATGACTTGCTGTACTTCTGGCTTTGATGTGCTACTCTGGCCTCTGTGGAGGAGGAACAGACCTGAGCTTCTATTAAAAACAGCAAAAATGCCAATCAAGAGTCTGACTTCAGCAGTTTTGTCTCTAAGCTTCTTGTATAAGAACATATTTTTTTTTTAATTGTTATTTGGCTTTTTAAATTAACACTGGCATGTGCATTTAACAAATCACAATTAAGAATGTTTCACTTTCAAAGTGGAAATATCTTGATATTATTTTATTTAAAACATTTTTTAAGTTAATTTACAAAGTTCTGTCAATTCCTGCTGTAGAACAAAGTGACCCAGTCATATATATACCCAGTCATATATATATGCATTCTTTTTCTCATATTATCTTCTATCATGTTCTTCACAAGTGATTGGATATAGTTCCCTGTGCTGTATAGCAGGATCTCATTGCTTATCCACTCTAAACGTAATAGTTTGCATCTACTAATCCCAAACTCCTGGCCCATCCCACTCGCTCGTTCCCCTTCCCCTTTGGCAACCACAAGTCTGAAGAACAATTTCTTAGTAACACACATAATGGTTTAAACTGTCTTCAAAATTAGACAGATAAAATACACAATAAAGCATTTTCTAAAAAGTGTGTAAAATGGCCAATGAAGTAGGAAACATACACCAATAATGGGCCCATCAATAATAAACAGAAATATTTACTGGGAAGATTTTGGAATCAGGTATTATGAGAATGCTTTAAAGTTCTAAATACCCTGTAATATCAATGATACTATCCTTTGGGCACAAGCTATGGTTCTTCCAGAAAAACATCTGATGATAAAAATCCATCCTCCTCCAATTCTACCTTTTCTGGAACTCCAACAACATACAAGATAATTCAGGGTCAGTTATGATCTCCCCAGGTCACATTTGGAAGCCTCTTTCTTATTTGTTTCATCTTGTAATGGAAGAAGGGGAGAAATCCATGAAACATTTAATTTTCTACTAGGAAATAATCTCATTAATTTTTGCTCTTACTCACTACTTCCCCCATTTAGATTTAGATATTTTTTACTTTTCTTTCCATGAAGTATTCATCCTAATTCATACTCTATAGCTCAGCAGTAAATTTTATGGAGCACCCACTATCTTTATATTTAACAAGTGAAGAAAGAATGCAACATTTTCCTTGGCCAAGCAAGAAAGAGTATATTACAGAGTATAACTGTGGTGAGTCAGGATTTGGCTACCTTAGCATCAGCCAATAGAGAGCCAGGCTGCCACAGCACTGGATGAAAGTACACAGCAGTGAGTGGGACAGGTGGTCAAACGGTGTTACGTTGGCATCATTTAAATATTATCAACAAGATCTAAAGAGGTATGATTATCACAATAAGTTCCAAAATATTTCATCACTCTTGGCACAAGTAGCTCCTAAGATATTTTGAACATAAAGGGTTTTCTTTCTAAGAAAGAGCTGAAGGGCACCTCTGTCTCAGATTTTCCTTTCCTCTCTTGCTCCCTAAGCTTATGCTCCTCTCTCCTCTGAGCTCCTCCAGGATGAAGACTCTCCCTCAGTTATTACAGAATGGGCCAGGAAAATATCTGAATGCATGCTGTAAGTGAGACAACATATTATAAATGGGTTGGGGATTTAAGAAGGAAGAATTGTAAAATACAGAGCAGTGGTCTTTACATCAAGGCAGAGGAAAATTATACAACACACACTGAGCATCACAGTGTGATAAAACAGAAGTTGTATAAACACCTTAACTTGCAAGAGCCTACCTACCTCCCCATTTCAACACAGGGCATTAGGTTTCATGAAAAATGATGAAAGGGGCAAGAAATTTGAGGAATAAGGCAAGGTAGAAAGTACAAATTATTTAATATAATTTCTCTAATAAAACAAGAGAGCCCCCATATGTTTACAATTAAGCCTGCCTCTTGAACCAAAGAGCTGATGGGACTTTGGAGGTAACTTATTATAGCAGTCTTTATCCAGAAGTGCACATCAAACTTGTGATGGACATTTTTAAAAACAAGCCTGGCCCCACTCCAAACCTGCTGAAACAACATGTAAAAGTAAGGCCTTGGGGAGTTCCCATCATGGCTCAGCGGTTAATGAATCTGACTAGCATCCATGAGGATGCAGGTTCAATCCCTGGCTTTGCTCAGAGGGTTAAGGATCTGACATTGCCATGAGCTGTGGTGTAGGTCACAGATGCAGCTCTGATCTTGCATTGCTGTGGCTGTGGTGTAGGCTGGCTGCCTACAACTCTAATTCGACCCCTAGCCTGTGAACTTCCAAATGCCATGAGTGCAGCCGTAAAAAGCAAAGTAAATAAATAAATAAAAGTGAGGCCTTGGGACTTCGCAAAATTCAGTCAACTAGTAGCCTCACTCTTTTGGGTTTTCCTTTTGCAGGAAACCCACCTCGTTGCAGTGACTTGTGGGTTTGTGCACCTTGGTATCTAAAAGACCCCTCCGGATGCCACCAAACATGATCCTGGGATAGTAAACACCTAATCCTAGACTTTCAGGTGACCGACCACCTCTAGGAGGGTTTTTTCCCCATCCTGGAAAGACCACTTAAACTCTGCTGCTTCCAAAACCATTTAACACAGGAATAGGTATAGTGTGTCCCTTCTTAGTCACCAATTGTCATGCAAAGGGGTCATGAGCACTCATTGCCAGTGCCTCATGGTGCAAATATGAAATGGGATAAATTAAAGAGAAAGTTTAAAGCAGACCAGTAGGAGAGTACACATAATCACCTGAGCCTTCATTACTCATAATTTAGGCCAAGCAGACAAGGACAACGTGTACCTTCAGAAGGATGATATCCTGCCCCAGTAATACTACACCCATTGATTGGGATGGGCTGAGGTAGGGGCACTACACATCTATGCACTGGAAGGACACAGTTAAATTATCAGCCTATTCTTTCCTTGGGCTGACTCAGGCTAACTCAGCTAAAATTGGTGAGGGGAGAGGCAATTGGGTTTGTCTACCACTGGAGTCCAGTAAAGCCAGGCTCTCTCTGTGCTTTATATATGTATATCATTGCACACAATCTTCAAACTTCAGAACAATCTTGTGAAGTTTCCAAAGCTACATAGCCTGAAACTACCCTCTTCTTCCAAGTCTGCCATGATTTCCCTGCCCTTTTGGCTAACAAAGACCTGAGATTCACAGAGTCAATTCAAACATCTCTCAGGGGTGGAGCTGGGATTACAGCCTGCATTTGACTCCCAAATTCATATTCTTGCAACACCAACTCCCAGCAAGTTACCTGCTTCCAACTCTAAAAGGAGACTATAGAAAATAGACAAAATATCTTTATTTACTGAATCATGCCTACTTTTGCATGTTACCTTGAAGGCAGGCCAAAAACTAAGGAAAACCTTCCCACTTGCCATTGGCAAGATGGTTAATAATATATAAATAAAGTTACATCAAAGTGATGATAGAATTAGTAGGAAAGGTCAGTAGCAAACATGGCTTTGGGACCTGTGTTTCCTGTGTCTAAGCATAAAGGAAACCCCTTTGAGAGTTGGAGGTGAGGAGTGAGAGGAGGATCTACTGACCGAAAGTTTCTATATAGGGGAATGTTTTCTGGAGAGTCAGAGACAGAGAAAAAGTCAGTATTAAACTGAGACATGAAGATGGAGTAGGATTTAGCTACTATATGGAAAGGTGGGGACTAACCATCAAGTAAAAAGGCCTGTGAACAGAAGAGAGAAGGACATTTTCAAGAAGCTAGGGGTTGGAGTTCCTGTGTGGCTCAGCGAATTAAGAACTTGACATAGGGTCAGTGAGGATGCAGGTTTGATCCTTGTCCTCACTCAGTGGGTTAAGGATACAGTCTGGCTGCAAGCTGCAATGTAGGTTGAAGATGTGGCTTGGATCTAGTGTTGTTGTGGCTGTGACATAGGCCTGTGGCTGCAGCTCCGATTCAACTCCTAGCCTGGGAACTTCCATATGTTACAAGTGCTGCCCTAAAAAGAAAAAAAAAAAAATTTTTGAAAAAAGCTAGGCGTTTACCAACATGTTTGGATTAAAGAGGGTGAAGGAGAAAGAATCAAAAGTTGAGGCTGAGAAGATGAGTAAGCAAATAAGACAGAGCCTTACAGGCTAAGTTTGAGGTACTGCATATACTCTAAGGGCCACAAGAAGGCATTGTAGGATTTTAAGTAAGACCAGGATATGATCAGGTTCACAATTCACATTCTCCATTTTCCTCCATTTGCTGTCAGGGGCACTTACCCTAATAAATTCCTTGCACATTTAATCCTGAATTGGCCTCTGCTTTTTGTATAATTCATACTAAAATGAACTCACAGAATTTTTAGAAGTAAATGAGTTAAAATATCTACATAGTACTTTTTTATTTTTAAAGAAGCTCCATCAATTTCACAGGCATCTGTTAAACACACTGTAATTAGTTTTAGGATTAGGAAGTTACCTACAGCACAACCAAATACCAATCTTCCTGAGCTAGATGTTATTCCAGGTCATTCAGCATTGTATTCTATTGCACTGTTGTGGTAAAGATTATATGACACCTTGAAGGGATAATGTTTCATCAAAAAAGTACTTTTTAAAAGTTCTGTGTGGTTCATTAATTAAAAGTTGTGCAAGAAACAATTTCTTAAGTCTAGCTTCAGAGGAGAATTATACTGTCCACTTATTGTTAGACACAGATATCTGAAATGGAAGTATAATTCTCAAATTATTAATTACTATTTAATAAAAAAAGACAACATTTTCTACCAGAACATTCCTTATCATTGTTATTTTTCTTATTGGGACATTAGAGTAGTAATTTCATTTCTTTGCTGGTGAAAGCTTATTGAATTCCTTGTAGACAAGACATATATTCTATATAATAAGGCATTTAGGAAGAGGGTTAAATCATTGATATAAAATCTACACTGATTTTAAATCAGATAGATCATTATCAGTTAATTATAAGCCTATAGGAGTTCTCATTGTGCCACAGTGGAAAAGAATCTGACTAGTATTCATGAGGATATGGGTTCAATCCCTGACCTAGCTCAGTGGGTCGGGGATCTGGTATTGCCATCAGCTGCGGTGTAGGCCACAGACTCAGGCTCAGATCCTACATTGCTGTGGCTCTGGCCTAGGCTAGCAACTATAGCTCCGATTCTACCCCTAGCCTGGGAACTTCTATATGCCATGAGTGCGACCCCAAAAACAAACAAACAAACAAGCAAAAAAGGTCAATTCAACTAGTTTAGGCCTAGTTGGAAAGTCTTTATAGAAAGATCCATGAACTTAACCATGAACCCAACTATGAGCCAGATAATGAACCTAACTCAGCAGCAGGCTTTGGTCCTACTATCTTTCCTTTGACCTTCTGTTTTCCAGACTCCTTTCAAATTGAACTCCTTTCAGAATAAATTACAAAGATTTATAAAATTAAGAGATTTACTGGGATGAACTTTAAGCATTGATTCTCAACTTCAGATGTAATTAAGTCCATCTGGAATTTTAGGACACAAAGTAGTGACTCCAGACCCACTAGAAGAGAATGAGAGTATTTAATAGGGAGTAGTGAGGAGCAGCAGGCATCAGTATTTTTTAAAGCACCATATGTAAGTGTGATATGAAACCAGCATAATGAGATACGGCTTTGGAAGTTATCAATTATCTAATTTTATGCAGTATAACATAGTGCTTTAGGGTATGGGTTTTAGAGATAACAGCCTGGGATTAATTCCTAACTCAGTCCCTTTACCAGTTTCTTGAGCATCAATACATTACTGAATGTCTCTGTACCTCATTTATTCAATATCCAATGTATATCTCTTGAGTGTCAGGCTCTGTTCTAGAGGTATGCCAGTGAACAAAACAGACAGAAATCCCCACCCTGTGATGTATACAAGGTCACTTTGACAGAAGAGAGGAATTGAGAGACTATGTGAAGATTAAACAGATTTTATATGTAAGGTGCATGGAACAGTGCCTGGCCCCAAATATTCAATCAATGCTACCTGCCATTTCCTTAGTCTATCCCTGAGGAAACTGATATCCAGAGAGGTGACAGAATCTGCCCAAGTAACTAAGAGAGGAGGCAAATCACACTCCAGTCTACTCTCCCCTCCGCACTTCGCTCAACTCACTCCTAGAAGAATTTCAGGCTGGGGCTGAAAGACAGATGCTAAAACAGTGGGGCCACAGCCTGCCTCTTGACAGAGATTCCTGTGCCTAATGGGAGTTCTTGCTGGTGCCATACATCAGAAGCAAATATTGCTAAAGGCAACTTTTATTTGGCATCCCTGAAGACATGGATAAGGTAAAGAGCTAAAGGAACTCACCTTGCTCATAGCTCCAGCCAATTCTTTAACCATCTTTATATTATAACAGCCATATAAGAGGCTATCTACTGTTTTCCATTTATATCATGAATTGGTAAAGAATTGGCTAAGGAAAAATGTAAAAGGAAATTATAAAATATATTTTTGATACAATTTAATATAACAGTAATAATATCTCCCTCAAATAAAACAGCACTATCTTGTGAATAAAGCAAATCTGATTATGTTCCCAAATGTATGTATGTATGTATGTATGTATGTATGTATGTATGTATTTATATATTTTTCTTTTGGCCCTGGCATGCAGGAGCTTGATGTGGGAGCTCAGTTTCCAGACCATGGGCTGAATCCCAGCCACAGTGGTGAAAGTGCCTAGTCCTAACCGCTAGACCACCAGGGAACGCCCTCCCCAAATACATTTATGCTAGAGCATTGTAAGAGTTAGATGGAGGAGTTCCCACTGTGGTGCAGTGATTTAATGATTGGGCTTGTCTTTGTAGTGGGGTGGGTTCTCTCTCTGGTCCAGTGCAGTGGGTTAAGGATCCGGTGTTGCTACAGCTATGGTGGAGGTCACGGCTGCCACTCAGATTAGATCCCTGGTCTGGAAACTTTCATATGCAGCAGGTATGGTCAAAAAAGGAAGTGAAAAGGAAAGAAGGACAAAAAAAAAAAAAAAGAGTTAGATGGAACTTAGAAAATTTACAGGAGACCAGAAGTCAGGAAAGCAATGATTGAAGACGTTTCCTTGAGAAAATCTATTATTGGAGTAACTTATCTGAGCCAAACTCATAGGAAATTTCACATTTTTCTTCTAACCCTTTATTAGAATGACTAATATTTGTTTGAGTTACAAGATAACTACAAAGATTGAAATCCATATGATGTGACTAGGCTCAAACTTGTTCACATAATCCTCCAGTCTTTAAAAAAATTGAATTCAAATTTAATTAGGAATTAAATTTGAGGTTGAGTAAAATAGGGAGGAGCGATCAATTTAAACACGTTGCAATCCATACTAGAATCTATTTTGAAAAAACTAATTTGTTCTGTTAGATGTCTGTCTTATGATAACGCAGCAAAAATTTTCTTTTATCCTTATCGTGAAAGCACATGAGCTGGAAAAGAAAAAAACAAAATGATCAATCTTGCTTTAGTATAAGAGATTACACTGGCAGAAAAAACATAGGGCAAGGAAATC
Source organism: Phacochoerus africanus (assembly GCF_016906955.1). Lineage (NCBI taxonomy): Eukaryota > Metazoa > Chordata > Mammalia > Artiodactyla > Suidae > Phacochoerus > Phacochoerus africanus. The sequence goes on along the minus strand of NC_062545.1, from coordinate 81,893,097 downwards.
ATCACAGCAGTGGCCGAGAGCCTTGAAAACAAAGATAAAGTGAGACAATGTAAACAGTAGGAAATTGTCTGTGCCTAGAAGGGTTAAAGTTTATGTGTGATTAATTTCTTTATGAATTTTCCCTCTGATTCAGGATATGAGTTAGCAAAATTATTGGGATAATGAGTCCTAAACCTGTTATCATAGTCAAGAGATAATAAATGACTATATGATAGGCATGTTCATGAAGTTAAATCCAAAAGAGAAGTTATACTATATAAGAAAGTGATAACTAAATAATTTGATCAATATATACAGAAATTAATGTTTAACTAAGAGAGAAGGAGAAGGAAGCCTATTGAAGACTGAGGTTTTAAACCAGAAAGTGAAAACTCTGAATCTGTTGGTGATTTACTGTTTGTGGCTTGAATTGCTCAAACTCTGCTTGCAATTAATTTATAAAGGATTTATGTGCAAAGGGCATTTAAAGATGTTCATACATTTATGGGTGTTGTGTAAGCAATCATTATTACTAAACAACAAAAAGATATAGAGAGAGCTCTAATCAAATTTACCAAGTGTTCCATAAACACATTTAGAAGGCAATGAGATGGTTTAGACAGTTTGGGCTGTAGAAGTACAAACTATATACTATTTTTTCTGGGGCTGACATACAAAGTACCATTAACTGGGTGGCTTAATACAATAAAATGTATTGTCTCACAATTCTGGAGGCTTAAAGTTCAAAATCAAAGTATTGGCAGGGCTCTGCTCCCTCCACAGCCTCCAGGGAGGATCTATTCTTACCGCTTCCAGCCCCTGGTAGCCCCAGATGTTCCCTGGCAGACAACTCCAATTTCTGCCTCTGTCTTCACATGGTCGTCTCTCCAGGAAGACACGAGTCATACTGGCTTAGAGGTCTACACTACTCCAGCATGACCTCATCTTAGTTAATTGTATCTGCAACACTCCACCTCCCTCTAAGGTCACATTTTGGAGGTGCTAGGGTTTAGACATCAACATATCTGTGTTTTGTTTTTTTTTAAAAAAAAAAAAAAACACAATTCAATCCATAATAATTTGGACTGCTGTTTGGCTTACATCATCTGTCTACAGAAAAGAAAACAAAAGGTTAATGTACATAAACCAGAAAAATGTAAGGGAGTAAGTTTCTCCACTACAGGCTCTAAGGATTTATAGACTGGTATTCCAGTTCCCTTTTCCAGAGTAAACACTCTTATGGATGGCAACTGATTCCCTGTTAAGTCCTTATAGGTTTCTCTTCTCAGAGTCTCCCTCCTATACCTGGATCCTCCCACCAACCACTAATCACTCCTGCAGTACTTTTCTGAAATATTCCTTCTTCAGTTCTCCATAAAATCCCCTCTGCCCTTGAAGGACCAGCATATATCCCCTTCAGGAATGCTGGTCTGACCAGTCACTGAGCCCCCAATGACTTAAGTTCCTCCAAACCCACACAGTGCTTGTGTCTGAATTATCAAACTGGTTACCATCTTACTGATATTTTTCAAAATGTATTTATGTAGTTAAAAAAACACACACCGCATACTTCAAAGCTGAAAATTAAAAAAAAAATTTTTTTAAGTGTGCCCTAATCCCTGAACCCTGCATTCTCTGGATCCCCACATAGCACCTAACCCTCAGCTCAGTCACCTCTCCTGAAAAATCAAGGCTTGGACTAGATGACTTACAACTTCCCTTTTGGCCTGAAAATGCTAAAGTCCTAACACAGAAGACTTTCAGAATGAGGGGCAGCATGTTGTGGTGGTTGAAATACTCTAGAACCTGCTTTGAAAACTCAATTTTATCTCTTTTTATCTCATTTCTTATTTCTACCTTATTTCAGCCACGGTTCTCAACCCTGGGAGTGCAGCACCAAAAAAGACTGTAAAGATCCCTGTCCTTATGGTTAGCCCATTCTTGTAGGAGAGACAAACAATTTTAAAATATATATCAACATATGAGTAAATAATATGCTTTTGAATGGTGATAACTATCATGCAGAGGAGTTCCCCTAGTGGCTCAATGGAAACATATCTAACTAGCGTCAATGAGGATGCACGTTTGATACCTGGCCTTGCTCAGTGGGTTAAGGATCCGGCGTTGCCATGAGCTGTGGTGCAGGCCAGCAGCTACAGCTCTGATTTGACACCTAGCCTGGAAACCTCCATATGCTGGTAGTGTGGCCCTAGAAAGACAAAAACAAAACAAAACAAAACAAAACAAAACAAAAAAACTATCATGCAGAAAAGTAAAGTAAAGCAGATTAATGAGTGAGGGGGTGTCTAAAAGATGTCTTAATCAGTGTGTTGGGGTACATCTCTGGGAAGTGCTGTTTGAGAGAGAGAGTGAAATGTTCTGGATAAGCATATTCCAGAAAGAAGAAGCAGCACGAGGCAAGAAAGAAGATGGTCAGACCAAAGGACTGCAACTTACCTTTTTCACTTTATTTTATTTATTTATTTTATTTTATTTTATTGGTCTTTTTGTCTTTTTCGGGCCGCACCCGTGGCATGTGGAAGCTCCCAGGCAAGGGGTCTAAGTGGACCTGTAGCTGCCAGCCTACACCACAGCCACAGCAACACCAGATTTGAGCTATGTCTGCGACCTACACCACAGCTCAAGGCAACGCCAGATTCTTAACCCACTGAGCGAGGCCAAGGATGGAACCCACAACCTCACGGTTGCTAGTCAGATTTGTTTCCACTGTGCCACGACAGGAACTCCTCACTTTATTTTAGATAGAGAACATTGTGATATTTTCAACTTTTTATACTGGCTTTTATTCTATTATATGCATGTTCCTTGTTTTTTTTAATAGTCCTTTATTGATAAGCATTTGGGTTGCTGCCAATCCTTTGTCATTACAAGCAAAAAATTACAAACATGAAATTGTCAGCACAGGCTGCTGGAATTTAATAGACTCTGAGCTGGAAATATAGCTCTGTCTTTCTCTTTCTTTTCTTGTCTCTCTATTTCCACTACATTTTACTGACTCTTTTAGGCACTAGTAATAGAGCAGTGAATTAGAGGTCCAGGTTCCCTGCCGTTAGGATACTTACATTCTGATGGGAGAGAGACATTATGAAAATGAACATACACACAAAAAAGAAATGGTTTTGAATTGTGACAAATGATGTAAAGAAAATAAAGCAGGACAAGAAAACAGTAAATGGCAAGGCTGTGGGTTCCCTTTCATATATGTTGGTTAGGACAGCATTTGAGGAGGTGGTATTTGAGCAAGACATGAACCATGTGACAGTCCAGACATTAACAAGTCTGGGGAAAAGCATTCCAGACAGAGGAGCAGCAGGAGCAGCACATGTAAAGACCTGAGGCAAGAAAGGCTTGGCACACTGGAGGAACAGCCAGGAGACAGAATGGATGGTGCACATACAGTCAGAAGGAAGGAAACTGGAGCTGAGGCTGGAGGCACAGGCAGGGTGGGGCCAAAGGCCCTGTGGCCATAAAGGACTTTTTCATTTGTAATAAGTGTAATGGGAAGTCATGGGGAGGGGAATGTAAAAAAGAATTACACGTTCTGATTCATGTTTTGGAAAGCTCACTCTGGCAGTGTCTGGAAAGGAGACAGTGAGGGGGATGACTAGAACTGGGACATGAGTCTCACTGAAGTCTAGGCAAGAGTTGTTGATTGTCTGTCTGTCTGTCTATCTATCTTCATCTGTAAATAGAGTGAGCTTTTTAAATACAGTGAGAAGTGTGCAGATCTGGGACCAAAACAAGTTGTTAATAGACCAAGTGTCACTAACACATAAAAGAGGGAAATGAAGAATGACTCCTAGGTTTTGTTACAAGCAATTGGGTGAATGGAGGAGCCATAAATGGAGATCAGGAAAATTAGGGGAGCAGCCCAGTTGGAGGATATGGGTGGGGATACCAAGAAGAACATAGTTAAGAGTTAGAAACCTACTAGGCACTAGATGAAGATTTGGGGAAATGGCTGGATAGAGAAAGAGGACTCAACAGTGACCAAAAAATAAGTAAAAGGATTCTTCAGCCTACAGATGATTCATCAGTGCATTTAAAGCCACTTGAGTGGCTGAAGCAACCTAGGGAAGGGAGGGAGCATATACACAGGAGAGAAGAGGGCCAAGGCCAAGTGTGGAACCTTTCCATATTTAGAAGCTAGGAAGAAAAGAAGGACTATACAAAAAAGATAAGAAATAACTACCTATAAAATAAGAGGGACAACTGGAGAATGTAGTATCCTGAAGCCACCTAAAAGTTACAGGACACAGATTTTTGAGTCTTGGCTTCCTTATCTGTTAAAAAAAGTACTTAGCTGTAAGAATTTTCAGGGATTGACTACACTTATATATGTAAAGTTCCTATTGAAAATCCTATCTATAATAAACATGTATACATATATGTGTAGCTGGGTCACCATGATGTACAGAAGAAAATTGACAGAACACTGTAAACCAGCTATAATGGAAAAAGTAAAAAATCATTATATAAAAAAAAATTCAATAGACTCTAGTAGTTGGCAAAATTTAGAATGTTGTTTATATGCACTACTATTGGGCTATTTTCCTATTAGAGTTAAGATAAGCAAAGATGAATGTGTTCATACATAATAAATATTATCTGAAGCCACAAAATGCAATAGTAGGATTCACATAGAACAATAATCAATAGGTAATTTCATTTTAGTGTATTGTGTGTGTACTCAAATGACATATGTAATGACTGGAGAGATGGGATTAAGATGGCAGAATAGAAGGACTGGAGCTCAACCTCTCTCCTAAAAACAACAAAATTTACAACCAAATGCTGAGCAATCTTAAACCAAATGGACCAGAAACATTCAAAAAGATATCCTACTGCAGAAGAAAAAGAGGAGGCTACATCAAGAGGTAGGAGGGATGATTATGTGATATAAGCAACCCCATACCTCCCAGGCGGGAAGCCCCACAGACTGGAAAGTAACTGGTTCACAGAGACTCACCTACACGAGTGAGAGTTCTGAGCCCCACATCAAACCCTCACATATGGGGATCTGGCACTGGGAGAAAGAGCCCCTGGAGCATCTGGCATTGAAGGCCAGTGGGGCTTGTGCACAGGAGCTCCAGAGGACCGGGGGAAAAGGAGACCCCATTCTTAAAAGGCACACACAGACTTTCATGTGCACCAGGTCCCAGGGCAAAGCAAAGTCTCCATGGGAATCTGAGTCAAACCTGACTGCAGTTCTTGGAGGACCTCCTGGGAAAAGAGAGGTGAATGTGGCTTGTTGTGGGGTAAGGACACTGGAAGCAAAGCCCTTGGGAATATTCATCAGCGTGCCTTTCTCTGGAGGTGGCCATTTGGGGAAAATCTGGCCCCACCCACCAAAGCTGAGAAGCCGCAGGCCAAACAACAATCCAGGTGGGATCACAGCCCCACCCATCAATAAAAAGACTGCCTCAAGACACCCCCAGGCACACAGCTGCCTCTAATCTCACTCAGAGACAAAGCCACACCCACCAGAGGGATAGGAATCAGCTCCACCTACCAGTGGGCAGGCATCAGTCCCTCCCATCAGGAAAACTACAGCAAGCCCCCCATTACCAACTTCATCCACGAGGTAGACAGACACCAGAATTAAGAGAGGCTACAACTCTATTATCTGTAAAAAGGTCACCACACCAAAAACCTATAAATATGAAAAGACAGAGAACTGTAGTGCAGATGAGAGAGAAAGAAAAAAACCCCAGAAAAACAGTTAAGTGATCAGGAGAGTCTCAGCCTCCAGGAAAAAGACATTAGACTGCTAATGCTGAAGATGATGCAAGACATTGGAAATAAACTGGAGGCAAAGATGGATAACTTACAGGAAACACTGACCAAAGAGATACAAGATATAAAACTTAAATAAGACATACAAAATACAATAATGGAAATAATTCACTAGAAGCAGCTAACAGCAGAATACAAGAGGCAAAAGAACAAATAAGTGAGGTGGAGGACAGACTAGTGGAAATTATGGATGCAGAACAGAAAAGAGAAAAAAGATTGAAAACAAATGAAGAGAGTCTCAGAGAACTTTGGGACAATGATAAATGCACCAACATCCATATTATAGGGGTGCCAGAAGGAGAAGAGAGAGAGAAAGCGACAAAAAAAATATTTGAAGAGATAATAGCCAAAAACTTCCCTAACATGGGAAGGAACACTCACTCAAATCCAGGAAGTGCAATGAGTACCATATAAAATAAACCCAAGGAGGAACACTCCGAGACACATATTAACCAAACTGACCAAAATAAAGACAAAGAGAAAATCTTGAAAGCAGCTAGGGAAAAGAAACAAATAACATACAATGGAACCCCGATATGGTTATTGGCATATTTTTCAACAGGAACTCTACAGGCCAGAAGGGAGTGGCATGATATACTCAATGCGAAGAAAGTAAAAAACCTCCAACCAAAATTACTCTACCCAGCAAGGCTCTCATTCGGATTTGAAGGAGAAATCAAAAGCTTCACAGATGAGCAAAAGCTAAGAGAATTCAGCAACACTAAACCAACTTTACAACAAATACTAAGGGAACTTCTCTAGGCAGAAAATGCTGCAACAGGAAACAAAAATACTACAAATGACAAGGCTCACCAGTAAAGGCATATATACGGTAAAGATACAAAATCATCTACGCACAATTATGTCACCAAAATCAGAAATCACGAGAATAGGTGGGTACAAATGCAGGACACTGGAGATGCACTTGCAATTAAGAGACCAACAATTTAAAACAATCTCATATAGAGAGAGAGACCCTTATACCAAACCTTCAGAATAACTGCAAACCAAAAATCGATAATTGATATACAAACAAATGAGAAAAACCAACTCAAATACAACACTAAAGATAGTCATCAAACCACAAGAGGAGAGAACAAGAGAAGAAGGGAAGAAAAAAAGAGCAACAAAAACAAATCCAAAGCAATTAATAAAATGGAAATAAGAACATACATATCAATAATTACCTTAAATGTTAATGGACTAAATGCCGCAACCAAAAGACATACACTGGCTGAATGGATACAAAAACAAGATCCATATATATGCAGTCCTCAAGAGACCCACTTCACTTCTAGGGACACATACAAATTGAGAGTGAGAGGATGGAAAAAAAATATTCCATGCAAACAGGGATCAAAAGAAAGCTGGAGTAGCAATACTCATAACAGACAAAATAGATTTTAAAATGAAGAACATTTTAAGTGACAAGGAAGGTCACTACATAATGATCAAAGGATCAATCCAAGAAGAAGATATAACAATTTTAAATATCTACGCACCCAACATAGGTTCACCCCAATATATAAGGCAACTGCTAACAACCTTAAAAGGACAAATTGACAATAACACAATCATAGTGGGGGACTTTAACACCCCACTTACAGCAACGGACAGATCATCCAGACAGAAAATCAATAAGGAAAGACAGGCCCTGAATGAAGCATCAGACCAGATGGACTTTATAGATATTTATAGGGCATTCCATCCAAAAGCAACGGAATACACATTCTGCTCAAGTGCACATGGAATATTCTCTAAGATTGATCATATCCTGGGATACAAATCAAACCTCGTAACTTTAAGAAAACTGAAATCATATCAAGCATCTTTTCCAACCACAATGCTATACAACTAGAAATCAACAAGAAGAAAACTGCAAAAAACACAAACACGTGGAGACTCAACAACATGCTACTAAACAACCAATGGATCACTGAAAAAATCAAAGATGAAGTTAAAAAATACCTAGAAGCAAAGGACAATAAAGATACAACTCTCCAAAACCTATGGGATGAAGCAAAAGCCATTCTAAGAAGAAAGTTTATAGCAATATGAGCCCACCTCAGGAAACAAGAAAGAGCTCAAATAAACAAGCTAACTTTACATCTAAAGCAGCTACAGAGAGAAGAACAGACAAGACCTAAAGTTAGCAGAAGGAAAGAAATCACAAAGATCAGAGCAGAAATCAATGAAATAGAAATGAAGAAAACCATAGAAAAGATGAGTGAAACGAAAGCTGGTTCTTTGAAAAGATCAACAAAATTGATAAACCCTTAGCCAGACTTATCAAGAAAAAAAGAGAGAAGACACATCAATAAAATGAGAAATGAAAAAGGAGAAGTAACACGGACATCACAGAATTACAAAGGATCAGAAGAGACTACTATATGTAACTATACACCAATAAAATGGAAAACCTAGAAGAAATGGACACATTCTTAGAAAGGTACAATCTTCCAAGACTAAACCAAGATAAAATAGAAAAGATGAACAGACCAATCACAAGAACTGAAATTGAAACTGTGATTAAAAAACTCCCAACAAACAAAAGTCCAGGACCAGATGGCTTCACAGGCAAATTCTACCAAACATTTAGAGAAGAGATAATACCTATCGTTCTGAAACTATTCCAAAAAATTGCAGAGGAAAGGATACTCCCAAACTCATTCTATGAGGCCACCATCACCCTGATACCAAAACCAGACAAAGAGTCCACGAAAAAAGAAACCTACAGGCCAATTTCACTAAGGAACATAGATGCAAAAATCCTCAACAGAATACTAGCAAACCACATCCAACAATACATTCAAAGGATTATACATCATGATCAAGTGAGATTTATCCCAGGAATGCAAGGGTTCTTCAATATCTGTAAGTCAAACAGTGTGATACACCACATTAACAAACTGAAGAATAAAAACCATATGATCCTCTCAATAGACGTGGAAAAAGCCTTTGACATTATCAAACACCCGTTTCTGATAAAAACCCTTCATGAAGTGGGCATAGAGGGAACCTACTTCAACATAATTAAGGCCGTATGTGACAAACTCACAACTAACATCATTCTCAATGGTGAAAAGGTGAAAGAATTCCCACCAAGATCAGGGACAAGACAAGGATGTCTGTTCTTGCTACTACTCTTCAACATAGTTTTGGAAGTCCTAGCCACAGCAATCAGAGAAGTAAAAGAGATAAAAGGAATCCAAATTGGAAAGGAAGAAGTAAAACTATCACTACTTGCAGATGACATGGTACTACACCTAGAAAATCCTAAAGACTCTACCAGAAAACTGTTAGAGCTCATCAGTGAATTTGGCAAAGTCGCAGGATCCAAAATTAATACACAGAAATTGATAGCATTTCTATATACTAACAATGAAAGATCAGAAAGAGAAATTAGGGAAGCAATCCCATTCACCATCACATCCAAAGAATAAAATACCTAGGAGTAAATCTACCCAAAGAGACAAAAGACCTGTACTCTGAAAACTATAAGATGCTGATGAAAGAAATCAAAGATGACACAAACAGATGGAAAGACATACCATGCTCTTGGATTGGAAGAGTCAATATGATCAAAATGACTATACTACCCAAGGCAATCTACAGATTCAATGCAATCCCTATCAAATTACCAAGGACATTTTTCACAGAACTCGAACAAAATATTTTAAAGTTTGTTTGGAAGCATAAAAGACCCAGAATAGCCAAAGATATCCTGAAAAAGAAAAATAGAGCTGGAGGAATCAGGCCCCCTGACTTCAGACTATACCACAAAGAAACAATCATCAAAACCGTATGGTACTGGCAGAGAGACAGAAATATCGATCAGTGGAATAGGATAGAAAGCCCAGAACTAAGCCCACGCACCTACAGCCAACTAATCTATGACAAAAGAGGCAAGAATATACAATGGAGAAAAGACAGCCTGTTCAATAAATGGTGCTGGGAAAACTGGACAGCCACATGGAAAAGAATGAAATGAGAACACTCCCTAACACCATACACAAAAATAAACTCAAAATGGATTAAAGACCTAGATATAAAATCAGATACTATCAATCTCTTAGAGGAAAACATAGGCCAATCCCTCTCTGACATAAACAACAGCAACATCTCAGATCCACTTCTTAGAGTAACGACAGTAAAAACAAAAATGAACAAATGGGACCTAATTAAACTTAAAAGTTTCTGCACAGCAAAGGAAACCCTAAACAAAATGAAAAGACATATGTAATGCCTAAGCACATTAAAAAGTTATTTTCTAGACCTTCTTAAAAGAAACCTTCCTAAAAAGAGAGTTGTATGCATGAACGTTGGGGAGAAGAGAGTAAAATGAGTATTTATTGAGTGTTTACTATGTATCTTGTACTACAACAGATGATTCAAATTTACTTACTTAGATATAAAACTTCAGAAAACATTATTAGATAATATGAGTATGTGCAATTTACTAACAGCTGTGTTAAATGAAATTAAAAACTTTAGTAAAAGCAATAATCACTCAGAGATTTTAACTACCTATCAGTTTCTTATTTTGTCCTCTTAAATTAAAAATTATTGGATTCTGGGAGCTTCCATTGTGGTGCAGCAGAAATGAGTCTGACTAGTAACCATGAGGTTGTGGGTTTGATCCCTGGCCTCACTCAGTGGATTAAGGATCTGGTGTTGCTGTGAGCTGTGGTGTCGGTCACAGACATGGCTTGGATCCCACATTGCTATGGCTGTGGCATAGGCTGGTGGCTACATCTCTGATTTGACCCCTAGCCTAGGAACCTCCATATGCCACAGGTGTGACCCTAAAAAAAAAAAAAAATATTGGATTCCATGCTGGTGCAGCTGGTTAAGGATCTGGTGTTGTCACTGCCATGGATTGGGTCACAGCTGTGGTTTGACCCTTGGCCCAGGAATTCCCACATACCATGGGCATGGCCCCAAAAAAATTAATCATAAAAGCTACTATTTATTGAGTATCTACTATGCTCAAGGCACTAGAGCTCATAATTTACATTTTTTTTAATTTTCAAAATAACACCATGGAAAAATAGGTATTATTATCACCATTCTATAGAAGACATACTTGAGGCCCAAAGGGTTTATGTTAATTATTTAAAAAGTATAGCTAGTAAGGCACACAATAAGAATGTGGACTCTATTCTTTCCATTAAAAATCCCTCATTCCAGCCACTATACCAGGCTATTATCATACTATTTTAACATTTAGTCTTCATGTTCAACATTCCTAATGTTTTCATTTATATTTATAAATAAATATTTTCTACTTAAACAGTTTATTTCAAAATATATTAGGGCAAGGAAGACACAACCAGTTCTATGTTACCTTATATGTTTACAAGACTTACAAATCTCTTGTAAGATTTAAGCCAAGCTTCAAAACAAGACAAAACAAACAAACCCAGAATTTCTGAGTCTAATGCTTACCAGGGAACAACATGTTTCTAATGCAATCAATGCACAATATGGGGACAGGGACTGCCAGCCAAATACACAGTGTGCAGAGACAACCAGGCTGTATGACAGCCAACAAAGGAAATGAATCTCCCCTGTGGGGGACTGGATGTCTGTGTCCCCAGTAAAGTTCACATGATGAAGCCCTAACTCCCACTGTGAGAGTATCAGACACAGGGGGCTTTTAGAGATGATTAGATTTAGGTGGGGTTGTAAGGGTGGTGTACTCATGGTGGCTTAGTGCTGGTATTAAAAAATGGAGGAGTTCCCATTATGGCTCAGTGGTAACAAACCTGACCAGTATGAGGATGCGGGTTGATCCCTGGCCTCGTTTAGTGGGTGAAGGATCCAGCATTACCATGAGCTGTGGTGTAGGTCACAGATGTGGGGCTTGGATCCCACGCTGCTGTGGCTGTGGTATAGGCTGGCAGCTGTAGCTCTGATTCAACTCCTAGCCTGGGAACTTCCATATACTGTGAGTGCGGCACTAAAAAGACAAAAGAAATTTTTTAATTAAAAAAATTAAAAAAGGAGGGAGAGGGAAATCTTGTTCCCTCCAGACACACACATCAAGGAGAGACCATGTGAGCACACAGGAGAAAGTGGCTGTTTATAGGGCAGGAAGAAGGCCTTTACCAAGAACTGAATCTTCTGGCACCTTGATTTTAGACTTCTTAGATTGGATAACTATGTTAAATCAATACCTATTATTAAAACCTTCCCAGGCTATGGTATTTGTTACAGTAGCCCAAGCTGACTAAGACACACTCCATAACACAGTTGATAGAGCTAGTAATAAGTGACTGAAGACATTCAAAATTAGTCTAGCTGTTCCTCCAAAGAACATAAGAATGTACTGATGGATTTTACAATTATTGTGGATCTCACTGAATATTCATGGCTCTGTACAGAATGAAATTAAAACAAAGGAAATCAAGCAAAAGTGATCTCTGAGTTGATAGGAATTACTACCGTTTTCTTAGAAATAAATAATACATTCATTTTTTTCAGGCATTTTCAATACTTCCTCTTAATTATGCTTGAATTTGACTAAACAGTTCATATTCATAGGATTTTTCTCCAATTTTCAACTGGAAATATGTACTTTTCCTTTAGAATGGTTTTGTGTACATTTCCTCCATTGCACATCGTAGGCTGCACAGTTTTTTTTTTGGGGTTTTTTTGTCTTCTTTTAGGGCTGCACCCACGGCATATGGAGGTTCCTTGGCTAGAGGTCCAATTGGAGCTGAAACCGCTGGCCTATGCCACAGCAATTCGGGATCCGAGCCACATCTTCGACCTACACCAAAGCTCACGGCAACGCTGGATCCTTAACCCACTAAGCAAGGCCGGGGATTAAACCTACATCCTCATGGACTCTAGTGGGGCTCACTAACCGCTGAGCCAAGACAGGAACTCCTACAGTTTTGTTTTGAGTAAAATATCTGCTGAGTGAGAGGGTGGAAAGGAGACTATATAGGAACAAGGTTTTTAATTTAAAAAATGAGCTGGAGTAAAGGTAACAAAGAGACTAATAGTCCTATCCTTGTTAAACTTTGTACTACCTTAAGAAAAAGAATTATTAATAATTTATTAATAACATTGCCTCATTTTTTAAAACATTTCTTCATTAGTATAAGCATGCTATATTATCTAACTTATGTCCATATAAAGTGTATAAAGGAAAGTTTATTTCTTTTCAGAATAAATTTTCAATTAAAATATTCTTTACTAAGAATTTTCTTAAGACTATTAAAATCCACCACTAATGATACAGGTACAGGCAGGCAGGGCTATACTCAATGCCTCTGCTTCATTAGAAACTCTGGTTCTCTCTTTCAAATGCAAAAATCAGCTTGCCACAGATTCAAGCCAAGTGGCAATGAATCCACACTCAAAGGGTAGAGTTAAGGAATAACTGAACTAGTCAGGTTCTATTTGGTTTCATGCATTCAGCAAGCCTGGATTCCAGTGGATCAGGTACTGCGTTGGGAACAGAAAGATAAGGCACACAGGCTGCTGCCCTCAGGATTCACTCCCCAGTGAGAAAGACCGATCAGCAACTCAATATGACAGAGTCCTAACTGCTATACTTTACCTCTCTGCAAAGTGCTATGTATACAGAGGAAGTACATTAGTCTGCCTGGGCTGCCATGACAGGCTGCATGGCTTAATAAACAGAAATTAATTTTTTTTCACAATTCTGAAGCCTGGAAAAGCCAAGATCAAGGTCCCAGAAGACTGGCTTGCAGAGGGCCACCTTCTTGCAGTGTCCTCTCATGGAGAAAGAGAAACAAGCTCTCTGGTGTCTCCTTGGAAGGGCAGTTATCCCATCACGAGGGCCCATCCTCATACCTCATCTTACCCTATTTACCACCAAAGTCCCCACTGTCAAATGCCTTCACATTGGGGGTTAATTTCAATAAATGAATTTTAGGGAACACAAACATTCAGTCCATAATAGGAGAGATGCGTTAAATTGGCCCAGGGTTGTAGCGGAGGGTACTGCAGAAGTGACTACTCAGCTTGTCTTCTGTTTGATTCTACGTTGAAGGAGGAGAACCAGTTTTGCTTTTGAGTGCAAAGTGGATGTGTGTATCATGCAGCTGGGAATAAGTTGGGAGCTCAGGTGAGACATCTGCATACAGAAAGATTACCCAAAGAAGAACAAACCCAGCTAGTCCATTTTCTGCTTAGCTTTCTACCTCCCATCGGAACCATGGACACAGCAGACACTTAATAAGATTCTAGACTGACAACCATGTCACAGCAGCCTAAGGAAAAGGCAAGGGGGTGGCCAAGTTTTCTTCCAGAGGGATGAGTGACCAATGGGAGGACTCTGGGGATTTCCCGGCAGCACTGAGGAACCCCTGAGCCTACAGGGCAGCCTCCCCTGCTGCTGAGAATCAGTCAAACAGGAATTAACGCTTTTGTACCAGGGTCGCAGTCCTCCAGCCAGAATTTCCAAATCCAAAAAACTCCAAAAATATTTTTGTATCTCATCTGGCAGCAAACCAGGACCTGAAGTGATCCTGAGGCTCTTGATAGTGTTTATCCCACTTGCTGTGAATTCATACATTTCATTGCAAGACTATTAACGTATTTGATAATTAACAAGTGCTGCCTCAGAGCTCACTGAAGATAGTACTCAATTCATAGTATATCTACCCTATCTCCTTTCCAAAATCCAAAAAATTCTGAATATCAAACTTTACAAGTGGGACTGGAAAGGTTTCAGATGAGGACATGTGGAAGTGTATTTAAAAAGAAAGGGTGAATACTTTGCAATCTAGACTGACGCCTTTAAATGAACATTCCACCCATGAACACGTGAGTGGAGCTCACAGAAGGCGCCCCAGGCTTTGGCAGCCTGGGAACTACTGAGAGGGCCTTGGTTTCACCTGTTTTGACTCATTTCTCTTCATTTTAGCATTCTGGATTTTTGCTTGATCCTGTCCCTCAGCAACCCTTATAGGCCTGGCTCATCCTCTGATCTACAGCCCTTCCTCTTCTTCAGGATATTTGCTATTTGATCTCTAGCCCTCCTGAACTGTAAGTGCCTCTAAAAAGAAAAGTGCTTACCGGCCCCTCCCCCATCAGCCCTCCTCCACCCTCACTGTTCTATGCTTCATAGAACCTGTCACCTACACTTGTCTCCTGCTGTCCTGTCCTGAACCCTGGTTGGGCAGGGGAGGCGTTGGGATGGGGGTGGGGGGAGTTGGAAGGAAGCGTGTTAAAAGGAATCAGACCATCTAGGTGGTCATTTGTTGGCTCATCATGTATTAATTTCTCTAAGAAACATATATTAAATATCTACAATGTACCAGATGGCATACTAGGTTCTTAAAGTACAGCAACTAACAGACATATTTGATGTCATCATTGCATTTATAATGCAATGCATAAATAATTGACGTATTAAATAATTAACCACAACTGTAGTTAGTGCTACAAATGGGGAAGCAGAGTGCAGTGAGAGTGTCTAAGGAGGGGGAGGGTGCACAGGCTAGGTATACAAACTCAAGGAAGTCTTCCCAGGGGAAGTGACCTATGAGTTGAGATGAGGTGGTGAGTAGGAGGTAGCCAGGTGAAAAGGATAAGGAGGGCAGAGAGGAGGAGAGAGGGAGAATTCCAGGCAAAGCACACTGCATAACAAGGACCCAAGGCAGGAAAGAACTTCCCCTAAACATGGAAGTGAAAGCCTGAACTGTGGCCACAAGTGAGAAGGAGAGAGGGCCTGGGGTGAAGTCTTTATCCTAAGAGATAATCAGCCACAGCGTGTGCGCCTGGGGTGGGGGTGGAGGGGCAGGGTGTTAAGTAAGGATGTAAACTAACCAGCTGCTACTTATCAGGTCTTTCTGGCTGTAGGTAGATAAGAGATTGGAACATCAAAAGCGAATGGATGAAGGACCGAATAATAATACAGTTCTTCCCTCCTGAGACACACAGACATTTAATAGAAGAGGACACACACACACACACACACACACACACACTGGATGAGCATGAGCCTGAGCAGGACTGGACCTCCTGTTCCTGAAACAGTGGGTCACATAACCTAGCTCCACATGGGTAAGGCCAGGGATTCCAGGAAGGCCTGGCCATCTCAGGGAGGAAGAGGAATAAGACTCCCTCTCCAGGTGGGTGCTCAGGTCTGCTCTTGACCTCCAAGGAAGGAGCCTGCTCTGAACAGCTGGCCTGCTCTAGCTCTCTCTTTATGTTAGCACCTATACCCATTCCCAAAACTTTCAGCCTGACCACTTCAGTGATCTAACTACCACTCTGCAGTCAAAGAGTGCTCTCTTAGGACCTTGCTCTATATTTTGCGTTTGCATAGTATCTGAATAAAAATCATACTTGGGATGATTTCATCTTTAAGTTTGCTGTTCATAAATGTTCATCATTTAAACTCACTTTCATTTTAAAAGGAAAGATGGCCATGAAATTTGCATTAAGAATCATAATCATATGTTATCATATATAAACTATTACACTCAAGTACAGCAGAATTTACTCTGGCTTACCTCCATATTCCAAGACTTTCATGCTGTCTGCTGGCAATAGGAACACTGCTGGAATTCATTCTTGAACAGAACTTTTTCTGAACTGCAGCTCTACACTAAAAAGCAGTGAAGAAAACTTATTACCATTCATTTATTTTGGACTTAAATTCAAAGGGTGGGAGGAATGGGAGAAGGACAATAGTTCTTTGACACTAGCAAGTTAGGAGAAAACCAAAAATCCCTTTATTAGACTTGACAGCCTGAGGCAGAATAGTCAGGAAAAAAATTTTGCCAAGCAGATCTTTAGCAAGAGGGGAAAGATAAGATATATATATCTAATGAAGCTTATTAAGCAACTGCAAATGCTGTATCTGGTCCCTCTGAATTCTAAAATTTTCCAGCTCCTCATTAGTGTGGAATTTTACCAGAAAGAGTGATAAAAGGATATATTCAGAAGTTAAAGGAACTTGTATATTTGCAGTTAGAATTTTTTGCTTTCATTTTTGCATTTGTATGAAAATAATATTCAAATATGGAAGGAAATGAGTACTGTACTACTAAGAAATACTTAGTACTCCCAAAATAGTAACAGCCACTTAAAATGTTGAAACTTGAAACTTACCATTCAAATATGACTCTATTACTTCCAACTGTTCCTACAATTGTGACTTTGGGTCCCAAAGAACTACAGGAATCTCTGAAAGGATAAATTTAGTAGTTTAGTTCTGAACAAAGTGTCTTGCTGGAAGATACAAAGGTGTGTCTTCACTTTGCTTTCTTAATACTGCACACATCTTCCTAAGAAAAATTTACACTTTTTTCCCTGGACTTACAAAATAACTGCCAAATTTTTAAAAATTGTTTGAACAAAAGCAAATTATGAGCAGACCAGCAGTTTATTAAAATTCCACAACTATGTTTCCATCCAATGTTCCACATTATCCTTTGCCCACAGCCAACCACTGCGAAAACACTAGTAATCTCAGAAAACATCAAAAGGTGCTAAGTAACTTTCCTTTAGACCATGTTAATCTCACTTTCTCAGCTTCAATTCACAGTATACTGTAGAATTATTTCAACTTTAATAACTGTTAAAGATCTCCGCTGAAAGATTATCTTGGACCTCTTAGGTGAGAGGAAAAAAAAGCGGTGACTGGTTTTGGGGATCTTCTTCAGTACAAATTTTGGGGATCTTATTCAGTACAAGTTGAGAAGAACCTCCTGTATCTCTGTCTCTCTCTCTTTCTCTATCCCTATCCTATACCTAATCTGTATCTATCTAGAGCTATATCTTTTTGCATTATCTCCTCTCTGCTTATGTCTTCTGACTCGTTTAGGAAAAAGGAAGCAAAGAGGGAGGGGGAGAGAGTGGATGGACTGGAATCTGGGGTTAATAGACGCACACTATTGCATTTGGAGTGGATAAGCAATGAGATCCTGCTGTATAGCACAGGGAACTATATCTAGTCACTTATGATGGAACATGATGGAGGATAATGTGAGAAAAAGAATGTATATATATGTGCGACTGGGTCAATCTGCCATACAGTAAGAAAGTGACAGAACACTGTAGACCAACTATAAAGGAAAAAAATAAAAATCATTAAAAAAAAAAAAAAGGAAAAAGGAAGCAACTCACTCTCAACCTAAAATACCTTAAACACACGCTGCTGTAGCAGCTGCATTAGCTAAAAGACTTAATAACAACACCAAAGAAAAGCTCCAAGTAAAAATAGTAATAGCCCCATAAAATTAAATCAGTTTGGGATTATATTTGCTTCTTCTTCCTAAAAATCCTCAATGACTCAAAGAGTCACACATCAAAAATCCACCCAGATCTGGAGGAAATATATATTTGTAACTATATTCAGAGCTCTGTGTTTACCTCTACCTACCACTCCGCTACCCACAAATGTGGCACACATTTCTTTTTCCTTTTGCTTTTTTTCTACCTTACCCTGCCATTAAAGTTAGGAATTTGAAAAGGAGGAAATGCGAAAGGGTAGACTCTACAAAACTGATTTAACCTGGCTTATACTGTTAAAAATTTTGGCCCAAAATAGCCAAATAAATTCAAATCATAGGAAGACTTATGAGCTCAAATTCTATAAAACTTAAAATCAAGGAATAGTTTTTTAAATTTAGCCAGACTTTCAGGATGAGAGAGTTTGCCTACTTTCCTGGTTTACCATATCTTGGGGCATTTTCTTCCCTAATAGCTTTCTAAACCCATAATTAGAGATAACTTTTAATTGGTTCAAATTATCCTTAAAACCAGTAGAGGGAGAAATTGCTAATTGTTTCTCATTATTCAGTCTTCCCTTCTTCCCCCAGAATTTTAGGTGAGCACAAAACCACATTAGCTAATTTTTTTTTTAATTTCTTTTCTCAATTACAATGTTGTATTAATTTCTGCTGTATAGCAAAGTGATTCTCTTATATAGATGCTCTTTTTTAAAACATTCTTTTTCATTATGGTTTATTACAGGATATTGAATACAGTTCCCTGTGCTCTTCAGTAGGACTTTGTTGTTATCCATGGTATACCCAATAGTTTGCATCTGCTAACCCCAAACTCCCAGTCCATCCTTTCCTCCCCCTCTCCCCCTTGGCAACCACAGGTCTGATCTCTATGTCTGTGAGTCTTTCTGTTTCATACATAAGTTCATTTGTGTCATATTTTAGGTTCCACATATAAGTGATATCATATGGTATTTGTCTTTCTCTTTTTGACTTACCTTACTTTGTATGAAAATCTCTAGTTCCATCCATTGTTGCTGCAAATGGCATTATTTCATTCTCTTTAATGGTTGAGTAGTAGTCTATTGTATATATGCACCAGGTGTTCTTTATTTATCTGTGGATGGACATTTAGTTTAATTCCATGTCTTGGCTATTGTGAGTAGTGCCGCTATGAACATAGGGGTGCATATATCTTTTTGAAGTATAATTTTGTCTGGCTATATGCCAGGAGTGGGACTGCTGGATCACACGGCAACTCTACTTTTAGCTGTTTGCGGAAACTCCACACTGTCTTCCATAGTGGCTGCATCAACTTATACTCCCACCAACAACGTAGAAGTTTCCCTTTTGGCTAGAGACTAATTTCTTTCTGCCTTCCTTGCAAACCAAGTTTTGCCACTGGCATGTGAGTGGATATGACTATGGAATTTTTAGGTCACATTAGAAAACTGTTTGCCTTCACTTCCTCTTTTCCCATATTTATTATTTAATAGTACTTAATAATTTACAAATTGACTTCACCCTGAGGAAAGAAAGGGTAGTAAAAATTGTTCTCATGTTCAACTTGTTTCCAAATAAGATAAGCAAAATAAATTCACAAATGACTCAAAACATGGTAAAACAAAACAAGTAATCATAATAGAGGTATGAACAATACCAAAGGATTCAAAGTAAAAAGATATCACATCTAACCTAAAGTATCCGAAGTTATATTATACAGGAGTTAGTGACTGAGAAGGGTGTTTAATGAATAGGCAGTGTAGGAAAGGATGGCTCCTCTTTCCCTGGCCCACCTCTCACAATGCAGAAAAGTCAAAGGCTCTCTGTGAATCCTGACACTGGAACTGAGCTAAAGGTACTACATGATCGCTTCTTGTCAGGAACTGTGTTAAATGCTTTACATGGCTAGCTCTCTACAGCTGCTATAATAAACCACCACACTCAGCAGTTTTTAACACAAATTTAATATCTTACAGTTCCGGAAAGCAGAAGTCCAAAATGGGTTTCACTGGGTTAAACTCCGTCTGCATATTCTCTTCTAGAGTCTCTGTGGGAGAACCCATTTCCTTGTTCTGAGCTTTTAGAGGTTGCTCACATTCATTGTGGCTCCTTCCTCCATCTGAAAAGACAGCAACGCTGGTGGAGTTCTTACACTGCTTCACTCTGACCTCCCCTTGTTACCCCCTTTTTCACTTTAAAGGACCTTTGTGATTACACTGGGCCCACACAGATAATCCCAGAAAATCTCTCATCTCGAGGTTATCTGATTAGCAGCTTTAATTCCATTTTGCCATGTAACACAATATGTTTGCAGATTCCAAGGATTAGGAGTGGATTATTTTTGTGGGGCTAATATTCTGCCTATCACCTATGTTTGCAGATTCCAAGGATTAGGAGTGGATTATTTTTGTGGGGCTAATATTCCGCCTATCACCTATGTTTGCAGATTCCAAGGATTAGGAGTGGATTATTTTTGTGGGGCTAATATTCTGCCTATCACCTATGTATAACCTCATTTAATCTTCACAACAGATTTATGAACTTGGTGCTACTGTTAACTCTACAGATAAGAAATGAAGAAATAGAAAGCAATTTCTCCAGATCATTAAGCCAATAAATGGCGAATCAGCAATTAGAACTTGGTGTTCACAGGGCTATCCAGGACCCCTGCAGATACCAAAATCTTCCTTTGCTTAATGGTGTAATATTTGCATATAACCTATGCATATCTTCCAATATACTTTAAATCATCTCTAGATTACTTAGAATACCTAATACAATATAACTGCTATCTACATAAAAATGTAAATACTATGTAATCAGTTGCTGGAATATAGCAAATTCAAGTTTTGCTTTCTGGAACTTTCTGGGATTTTTTTTTTCCAGAATATTTTCAACCCAAGGTTGGTGGAATCCATAGATGCAGAAACTGTAGTTACAGAAGACAATTATATTTCTTTTTCTTTCTTTTTTTTTTTTGTCTTTTTGCCATTTCTTGGGCCGCTCCCGCGGCATATGGAGCTTCCCAAGCTAGGGGTCTAATAGGAGCTGTAGCTGCCAGCCTACGCCAGAGCCACAGCAACGCAGGATCCGAGCCGAGTCTGCAACCTACACCACAGTTCATGGCAATGCCGGATCGTTAACCCACTGAGCAAGGGCAGGGATCGAACCTGCAACCTCATGGTTCCTAGTCGGATTCGTTAACCACTGCACCACGACACGAACTCCGACAATTATATTTCTTACTCTGGTGCCTAAACTTTTTTAAAGTGACCACTAGTCCAGGTTTTAATGGGACTAACTAGTTTAACAATGAATTTCCCAGGCCAGGAAAACCCCTTGGGCAAACTAGGCTGGTAAATCACCATGTCCAGACCCTTAACCCAAAGCCCAATGACCACAGTTTAGCAAGAATTTATTAAGGGACTGATGCTCACAGATCACAACTAAATTCCAGAGAACTGCATTGTGGTGGTAGACAGTGCCTTAGGAGACAAAGATTGCCGAGAAAGTCTCTACCTCTTCCTCGAAGTTACCTTTTCCCTGGTTTGACCAAAAAAAAGAAAAAAGAAAAAAAAATGCTGAAAATTGTCCAGATAATTTGCTCTAAGATGATTCATAGCAGCATCTTGAAAGTAGATAGGAGAACACACTTGAGGTAGAAATGCAGTTTTGTCAACTTGAAGTGTGTGGAGCAAATCAAATAATCCTAAAAGTATTATCTATTATAGTTTCCATTAAATAATTATTTAGAATTTACTAAAGTTAGTGTCTTAATCCAAGTTCCCCCAGTAGCTTACCTTGGGGGAACAAGTAGTTTATTTAGAGGGTGATCCCATGAGGCTCTAGTGAGGGACTAGGGAAAGAGGACGGAAGGAAGGAAACCAACATAGGTGTGATGAAGAGCAGGTTATTGCTGAAAGTAGCTAGGACTGGTTCCCACTAAGACCTTTGAGAAATGGTATAGAATATGCATCAGAGTTGCTCTCTACCACAAAGGCAAGGAAGCTGGGATGTTGATCCTCCAGTTCTCTAGCCTGGCAGTAGGAAGTCCTCAGCATTCACTGAAACAGTACATGCCCCGGGGATATGGACAGAGCACCAACAGTTCTGCTATAAGTGACCTATACACATAACATCCTGAGTCTTACCACTCCTCATAATTTCTAGTGACAACCCTAGCACAAGGCAAGGTCAACTCTCCCTTGAACCACCACAACGGCTTCCCCATTGGCTTCTTCATCTCCACTCCTAATTTGTACAAAACGCCCACCAAAAAGCCCAAATGATTTTTCCAAAGCATAAATCCAGTTATGTCATCCTTACTCTACCAACAACTCAGAGGTTCTCTTTACCTCTGAACAGACCAGCTCCCTTACAGTCTTCAAATCCTTACATGATCTGATGACCTCTTCTCTTTGACCTCAGCACCTCAGTAAAGTTTGTTCTTTACTCAGCCACCTGCTCTTCTTTTTGTTGATTAGACTTGTCTGGATCTTTGCTCTTTTGTTCCTTCTGTTAATAATGTTCTTCCCAGTGGATCATCTTCTCACCATTTGGGTCTAACCCTAACATCACCTCCACACAAAGGCCTCCTCTTACTACCTTAGCCCTAACCACTCTTTTAACTGACTTTCTTTAGAGCATTTATCAGTCCCCTCCCAATTATGTCAATTATAATGTTCATGTTTTCATATTTATTGTCTCTCTGCACACCAGAAGTAAACTCCTAATAGTCAGGGATTTGACATGCCTTACTTAAAGCTATATTCCCAGTACCTAGAATGGTTCCTAGCACATACTAGGGATTTCAGAAATATTTCTTTCCTGAAAAAATGTTTCCAAGATTGATGAGGCTGAATGAAAGGGCTTATCTGTCTTACATATTGTAAACATAACTGCAATATACCTTGCTCAGTGTTGGTTTACAACAATCATGAAGAGATAGTTTGGGGAGTTCCCGTCGTGGCGCAGTGGTTAGCAAATCCGACTAGGAACCATGAGGTTGCGGGTTCGGTCCCTGCCCTTGCTCAGTGGGTTAAGGATTCAGCGTTGCCGTGAGCTGTGGTGCTGTGAGCTGTGGTGTAGGTTGCAGACGCAGCTCGGATCCCACGTTGCTGTGGCTCTGGCGTAGGCTGGCAGCTACAGCTCCGATTAGACCCCTAGCCTGGGAACCTCCATGTGCCGTGGGAGCGGCCCAAGAAATAGCAAACAAACAAACAAACAAACAAACAAAAAGAGCTAGTTTGCTAAGAAAAAGCAAAACTGATGGGATTATGGAGATTTTTTCATCAGTAGAGTCCCAATTAAGAGAGTTCTACTTCTGAAAAGGTTTCCAATGATAATGTTTTAGCTATTTTTAGAAGGAAAATTAAATGACAACTTCCAATTTTCTTTTTCCCCTTAAGTAAATCCATTTGTAGCTTAGAGTTAAAATTACTCTATTCCAGTGGTTTAGTCATGTGTTGAAAAATAACTGAAACTAATGGTATCAAAAAGCATACCAATTTCTAGGAGGTAAATTATTGCTTTCTGAAAACCTAAACAGCTTTTCTTGTTTAAATATTTAAATTAAGGTGGTTATATTTTATTTTCCATGTGATGTTTCCTGCCTTCCCTTTCTACATACTACCTAATTTAGTTGTTGAATCACATCTCATATAAAGACCCTGAAATTTAAAAAGGTTTTGGGTGAAGTCAGCAAATTTTAAATAGGGGAAAATAAATGCATGCTGTCAGAGTTCAATAGGACGCTGATGGCAGAACACAGTTTTCCATCATGAGCCTCAAATACAGCTCAACCCACATTCCAGCCTCCCTCCCTCCCCCTTCTTCCCCTGCTCATGCCACCAAGACTTTGTCTATACTTGCCTATCTCCCGTCCTCTCCTCTAACGCTTTTCTTTGTCCTTCAATTCCCCAACTCAAACTCCAACCCCCCCAAACACCCTCTAAACGTTTTTTGTGTGCTCAGTGCTCAGATTATATTTGATAAAATATTCCCCTTTTCAAATTACACTACCGTGTAATGTCCTCCATCCCACTGGATAATCTCTCAGGTAGGAACAGTGTCTTTATCCTGGAATCCTGCACACTTAAACCTGCTTACTGGGAAGTGCTAAGTAGCTCGTATGCTATTCATTTCAACATACCTCAGGGTTCGGAGAGGGTATGTTCTGCATATACAATTTTATTCTGCCTTGGTAATTTTTAAAAAATCTTTTTAGGGCTGCAGCCACAGCATAGAGAGGTTTCCAGGCTAGGCGGAATCAGAACTACAGCTGGCGGCCTATGCCACAACCACAGCAATGCGGGACCTGAGCTGCATCTGCGACCTACACCACAGTTCACAGCAACACTGGCTTCTTAATCCACTGAGTGAGGCCAGGGATTGAACCCAGGTTCTCATGATACTCGTCAGGTTTGTTACTGCTGAGCCACAACAGGAACTCCCTAGTACTGGTAATTGTTAATAAAGATGGGGTGGGTGGTACTCATTATGCGCCTCTTTTCCTTATGTCCTTCCTCTGGCCTCAAGATGGAGCCAGAGTCTAGCGAAGAGACTAGACTGAGCTTCCGACATGTTCAACTACCTCCAGCCCCCTGAGGAAGGTGTCAGCTTGCAGGTCTTTTCATTGCCATCTTCTTTCCTCCATTTACTTCTCCCAACTAGTCTCTAGTCCTCAAGGGCTCTTGTACCCTACAGCTCTTCAAGTCCCCTGTTTAGGGCTTTCCTCTTCCTTGCCACTTCTATTGATACATGTAGACCTCAAAGTTCAGTCTAAGAAGGTGAGTTTATAGGTTAAGTTACTCAAACTGATGTATGAATATAGGAGTCTTTCTATTTTAAAAGGACTCGGTTTATATCCAATGAAATTCAAATAAACTGTTTTTAACTTAGAAGCTAGCTGTGTTTTTTGCTAATCCCAGCACCCTGCTTCCAAGCCTTCCATATAAAGTAACTTTTTATTAAAAAATACATATTTATTAATAATAAATATTCACAATTACTAACTTGCATATTATGGTAGTTTATTCTATGCCATTTGACGGCACTGCCCAGATTAAACATTATTTCTTTTTTTTTGTCTTTTTTTCTATTTTTTTGCTATTTCTTTGGGCAGCTCTCTCGGCATATGGAGGTTCCCAGGCTAGGGGTCGAATCGGAGCTGTAGCCACCGGCCTACGCCAGAGCCACAGCAACGCAGGATCCGAGCCGCGTCTGCAACCTACACCACAGCTCACGGCAACGCCGGATCGTTAACCCACTGAGCAAGGGCAGGGACCGAACCCGCAACCTCATGGTTCCTAGTCGGATTCGTTAACCACTGCGCCACGATGGGAACTCCTAAACATTATTTCTTAGGTGTGTCTGTGAAGGGTGTTTCTGAAAGAGATTAGCACTTGAATCAATGAACTCAGTCAAACAGACTGCCCTCCCTAATGTGTGTGGACACTGTTCAGTCCTTGGAGGGTCTGAATAGAACAAAGGGAGGAATTTGCTCTTTTTTTCCTGCCTCTTCCTTGATCTGGGACATCTCATCTTCTCCTGCCCTTGGACTTGGATTTATACCATCTGCTCCTTTGGTCCTCAAGGCTTTGGACTCAGACTGAAGTACACCACTGGCTTTCCTGGGTCTCCAGCTTGCAAATGGCAGGTTATGGGACTTCTCAGCCTTTATAATCATATGAGCCAATTCCTCAAAATAAATATATCCATATTTACCTCCCGGTGTTTCTGTTTCTCTGGAGAACATTGACTAATATGGACATAGTTTTAAAGATATACAGTACTCTAAATAAAAAAATGCTTCTGGGGTTCTCAGGTTGTGGCTCAGCGGTAATGAACCTGAATAGTATCCATGAGGACATGGGTTTAATAGTATCCATGAGGACATGGCCCCACTCAGGGGGTTAAGGATCTGGAATTGCCGGGAGTTGTGGTGTAGGTCGCAGACGTGGTTTGGATCTCTCATTGCTGTGCCTGTGGGATAGGAATTTATATATGCCATGACTGCAGCCCTTTAAAAAAAATGCCAATGAGATTGGGCTGTATAGCACTGGGAATTATATCTAGTCACTTATGATGAGCATGATGGAGGATAATATGAGAAAAAGAATGTATATATGTATGTGACTGGGTCACTTTGCTGTACAGTAGAAAATTGACACAACACTGTAAACCAGCTATAATGTAAAAAATAAAAATCATTTAAAATAAAAATGCTACCAAATAAATCACCAAGGTCACTTCTAGCTCATTGGTTAAAGCAATCAAGGCTCCATAATACAGAGGTTTACCTCAATAAATTAAGTTTCTGACTGAGTTCCAGCTGTTCTAAATTACTCATTAACCTTTTATTGGCCCCATCTTCCAAATTTAAACAAACAAACAAAAAAATCCTTTATTTACCTTGAACTCAATATCACATTTTGAGCAACTGTTTTTGCTTCAACCTTTAAATATCAGTCCAAAAAGTTACCATAGCAAATATGTTAGTTTATGTTGTTTTCTTCTTTTGAATGAATACTAAACTGCATTTGATTATATAAAGTTACATTATTTTATTTCTTTATGAGAGGCTTTTCTTTAATGTTGTTTGAAAGTTATTTTAAATTAAAAGTGTGAATGTGGAGTCCCCGTTATGGCGCAGCAGAAACGAATCTGACTAGGAACCATGAGGTTTTGGGTTCGATTCCTGGCCTCACTCAGTGGGTTAAGGATCCGGCGTTGCCATGAGCTGTGGTGTAGGCTGCAGATGTGACTTGGATCCCACTTTGCTTTGGCTGTAGTGTATGCTGGCAGCTGCAGCTCTGATTAGATCCCTAGCCTGGGAAACCTCCATATGCCACAGGTGCAGCCCTCAAAAAGACAAAAGACAAAAAAAAAAGTGTGAATGTCATTCTAATGTCACCATCCCTCTTTAAAATTATGGGAAGCAAGAAGTTAAAGATCACTGTCCTTTTCTCATCCCCATTTCCCTGGGGACCACCACTGTTGGCAGCTGAGTACACATCCTTTCCAAATACTTTCCACATTTATATAGATATATAGGTGTCAAATTATACTATTCTTAAAAATAGAATTATGATATATTTATTGATCTACAATGGGTTTTATTATATCTTTCTAATGTAATTTGGATACTTTTCCAAGTCACTACTTTTGATCCATTCTTTCATTTTTGGCCATACCTGCAGCACGTGGAAATTCCTGGGCCAGGGACTGAACCCATGCCACAGTAGCTATCCAAGCCACTGCAGTGACAACACCGGATCCTTAACTTGCTGCACCCCACTGGGAACTCTCATTTCATTCTTTTTAAAAGGTTATGTAATTTTCAGTGATTTTAACATGCCATAATTTATCCAATGTTTCTTCTACTGACTTTCAGTTTGTATCCATGGGGGGGGAGGTGGCTGATGCAATGGACTGAATGTTTGTGTTCCCCAAAATTAATATGTTTAAGTCCTAACCCCCAAAGTTGATGGTATTAGGAGGGGGGTCTCTGGAGGGTAATTAGGTCATGAGGGTGAGATCTCATGAAAAGGATTCATCTCTTATAAAAGGGCCTCCAGAGAGCTCCTGCCTTCCTTCTATCATATGAGGATACAATGAGAAGTTGGTAGTCTGCAAGTGGGGCTCAACCATGCTAGCTCCCTGATCTCAGACTTTCAGCACCTAGAACTGTACAAAATAAATCTCTGTTGTTTCCAAGCCACCTAGCATATGATACTTTGCTAGAGAAGCCTAAATGTTTAAGATATCTGGTCTATCCTTACTTCAGTAAAGATACATGATCAGGACTTCCCTTAATTCTACTCTTCCTTACAAACTTTCTTCCTTCAACCCAACCTCTCCCTGAATCAACCTAGTCTTTCTCCTTGTATGAACTGACAATTATAAAAAGAACTGGCCTCATGTGCTAGCTATGCTTTCTTCAGTTCTCATTCATGCCTCAACCCTGTAACCATCCTGCCATCCACTCTTCTGAATCTGTTCTCACTGAACACACCCATGCCCACACAGCTGCCCCGTTCAGAAATTTTCTTCCCAGGCTTCACCTTACTCAATATGGCTGCATCCTCTTTTTTTTTTTTTTGCCTTTTCTAGGGCTGCTCCCTTGGCATATGGAGGTTCCCAGGCTAGGGGTCTAATTGGAGCTATAGCCACCATCCTACACCAGAGCCACAGCAACGCTGGGATCCGAGCCGCACCTGTGACCTATACCACAGCTCACGGCAATGCCGGATCCTTAACCCACTGAGCAAGGCCAGGGATCAAACCTGCAACCTCATGGTTCCTAGTCAGATTTGTTAACCACTGTGCCATGACAGGAACTCCCATGGCTGCATCCTCTTAATCCTGGTTTCCTGAAGTTGAGTCCTCTCTTGCCTTCAGTGACAAGACTCTCTTCTGGCTCTGCTCCTACCTCAAATAGCTACTTCTCAATTTTCTCTGCTTGTCCCACCTTACCTGTCTCTCTCTTGCCTTTATTCCAGAGTTCTATTATTGGCTTTCCTTTCTTCTCCTTTTATATCCCTTTCTGGTGTTCTCATCCTCTCTGATAGTTTCAACTATCACCTAGATACCAAGGACTTTCAAATCTACCTGTAGGCCCCATTCTTCTCCTGACCTACAAATGCCCAAGTCTATTTTCCAGTATCTCCAATGAGCAGCCTCAGATTAACAACAACAAAACTCTCCTTTGTCTATAGGTGAACTCAAAATCTCTCCCCTCTGGTCAAAACCCAGTACTCTGCCTCATAACTTATATTTCCACGCATTCCTGTGGTCCAAACTAAAACAAATCAATTTTCCTCAACTCCTTACCCACCTTCATATCTAGTTTTTTTTTGGGGGGGGGGGGGTTTGACTGCACACATGGCATATTGAAGTTCTCTGATCTAGCTTTTTAATCTTTTTATTACTTCTCTAAAGTCGTCTGTCCTGTTACTACCATATTTATAAAGATATATTCATCAATCCTTGCCAGAATAATTACAACACTTCACAGCTGATCTCCCAGCCTTTAATTATATGACCTTCAAGCCATTTTCTATATGACAATTAAGTTATTATCTGTTATAACGTATGTTAGGCCCCTGTTTAAAATCCTCAAATATTCTCTAATAGTCACAGGATTTAAAAATGCATATATAGGGAGGTCCCGTTGTGACCCAGCAGTAAGGAACCTGACTAGTATCCATGAGGATGTGGGTTTGATCCCTGGCCTCCCTCAGTGAGTTAAGGATCTGGCGTTGCTATGAGCTATGGTGTAGGTCACAGAGGTGGCTTGGATCTGGCATTGCTGTGGCTGTGGTGGAGGCTGGTAGCTGTAGCTCCAATCTGACTGCTAGCCTGGGAACTTCCATAGGCAGTGGGTGCTGCCCCCCAAAAACAAACAAACAAACAAAAAACCCTGTATAATTATATACAATACACTACATCCATGTAACAATGCATAGTACACATAAACACACACACAAGGTATATAAAAGGTTCCTAGTCATTAGACTCCACTTTACTGAACAATAACCCACACTAATTGCCTTCTCTTTCAGCCATTTCTCAAGCTGCCTGGGCTCCTACTTGAGCCCAGGTCTTTGTCCAGGGTATTTCATTAGCCTGAAATTCTCCCTCTTTTCCTCTTCTTGTTATAATACAATTTTTCTATTAGAACTCATCTCAAAACAGTCTTCTCTTGGAGTTCCCATTGTGGCTCACCCAGGTTAACAAGCTGATAGTGGAATTCCTGTTATGTCTTGGTGGGCTAAGAATGCAACTGGTATCCATGAGGTTGCAAGTTCAATCCCTGGCCTCGCTCAGTGGGTTAAAGATCCAGCGTTGCCACAAGCTGTGGTGTAGGTCGTAGCTGCTACTCAGATCTGGCGTTGCTGTGGGCATGATGTAGGCTGGCAGCTACAGCTCTGATTTGACCCTCAGCCCAGGAACTTCCATATGCCTCATGTGCAGCCCTAAAAAAAAGAAGAAAAAAAAGAACACGACATAGGGTCTATGTAGACGCAGGTTCAATCTCTGCCCTCACTTAGTGGGTTAAGGATCCAGCATTGCCACAAATGTGGCATACGTCGAAGATGTGGCTCAGATCGCACATTGCTGTGGCTGTGGCAAAGGCCTGCAGTTGCAGCTCAGATGAGACCACTAGCCCAGGATCTTTGAAATGTCACAGTTATGGCCCTAAAAAGAAAAACAAAACAAACCAACCAAAAAAACCACACCAAAAACTATCTCCTCTGTGAATTCTTACCCAGCTCTCTTGTCAATAACAGGAATAAAAACTTCCTGTTCTGAGCATCCACAGCCCTCTGTTCACATCTAACTTGTTGCACTGGCCACCTGGTATTATATTATTTGTTTCTCTTCTTCACAATATCATAGATACCTAATGAACAAAGTTCAAATCGTTCAGGTCTTTGTAACCCATCACACAGCTCTGTGTCTTGCATGTGGGCAACACCAACAAAAGGTTTTGAGTTCACAGTTTGAAAAAACCAAATAGAGTGGTGGGGTCTCCAGTTTGTGCCTCCTGTCAATCTCCTGTGCTCCAAGGGCACTGAAGAGCACAACGGTGGCTGGAAAACTTAGAAAATTTAGACTGAGTGATCTGTTTACTTTTTTGTATTAGTCACACAACTCTAGGATCAGTAGTTTCACTGAGGATTAACCTGGGAAACTTTCTCTCTTTGGGAGAGAAGAAAGCAGTTAAGATAATCCTGTTCATTTTCTGGACTCAGGGAAATGTTTCCAATAATAACAGATTACGTATGAATAGATGAAATGCTAAGTGGGAAGGATGCATATTGCCTCCCTCTTCTCAGGATGAATCAGAATTATTTCCGAATTAGCCTTCATGTATTTCCCTTTTTGGTTGCCCAGAGACATACGGAGCTCCAAGGCCAGGGACCAGTTCCGAGCCATAATTGTGACCTACGCTGCAGCTGGCAATGTTGGATCCTTAACCCGGCGTGCCAGGCTGGGGATCAAACCTGTATCCCAGTGCTCCAGAGATGCTACCAATCCCGTTGTGCCACAGCAGGAATTCTGACTTTCACTATTTCCTGATAACAAACCTATATTTTCAAATTTTCCTCCTGAGCACAGAACAATAAAAACTAATGAAATATTTATTGGCTAGAGCTCTTTTATCCTTGAGTTCATTCATCAGCAATTGAACTCTTTGAACCCCAAGTCTGAGAATCTGGAAATGCTGTTAAGTTAGAAATATCAGCAGTAGCAGAAACTACCGTTTCTTAAATCTGTCCCACATATAATAAATGATTCCGTTGAGGGCATTTATCTCCTAAAAGCATATGCTCTGTTTAGATAAATACAGTATAGCACACTTTTCATGCTGTTTAAGCTAGATTTCAATGAGGAATCATTCACTCACTGCAGTCAACACTGCAGGGGGATTGTCTGGGTCCAAGGCACTCAAAAGATAAAACCTGGAAAAAGCAGTTATCAGGAAAGAGGAAGCAGTCCTTGAGTTCTCTGGCTACTGTCAAAGATTTCAAAAAATCAGAAAAGCAACATGGCATAGTAGAAAGAGCTCTGAAATAATCAAACTGGGTTTATATACTTACTAGCTATGTAACTTTAGGCAAGTTGCTTGACTTGTTTGAGATTTCCTAATCTTTCCAGTAAGATGAATTCTATCTATGTCATACAGGAGCTGAGATAATTTCTGCTAACGATCAAATGAATGAGTGACGGTCTCTTTCCAAATCAACCTTTCACATTTTTAAACCAGATGTGTGTAGAATGGCTTGATTACAAACCAAAGGAAGTTGTAATATCGTCTTAGTGCCAAAGAATTCATGAGGCAGAGTTCTTAGCTAACAGATGACGTGTTGTGAAAATCAAATTATCAAGCTATATACCACAATATGAACTTTTCGTTTCAGTTTTATATGAAAAATAGAAAATGACTTTGATGAAACCTTAAAACAAGAGGGCTGAGGGAGTTCCCATAGTGGCTCAGTGGAAACAAATCTGACTAGAAACCATGGGGATGCAGGTTTGATCCCTGGCCTTGCTCAGTGGGTTAAGGATCTGGCTTTGCCGTGAGCTGTGGTATAGTTCACAGACGTGGCTCAGATTGCTGTGGCTGTGGTGTATGCCAGTAGCTGTAGCTCCAATTTGACCCCTGGCTTGGGAACCTCCATATGCTGCGGGTACAGCCCCCCAAAAAAGACAAAAAATAAAAATCCCTAAGAGGGCTGTATAAAGTTCCCTGGTGGCTTAGCAGGTAAAGGATCTAGCGTTGTCCCTGCTGTGGCTCAGGTCACTGTGGCACCGGTTTGGTCCCTGGCCCAGGACTTCTGCATGCTATGGATGCAGACAAAAATAAAATAAAATAAAAAACCATAAGAGGGCTGTACCAGGCACATGAAAAGATGCTAAACATCACTAAGCATTAGGGAAATGCAAATTAAAACCACAATGAGATATCACCTCATCTGTCAGAATGGCTATTATCAACAAGAACACAAGTAACAGATGTTGGCAAGGATGTGGAGAAAGGGAGCCCTTGGCACACTGTTGGTGGGAATGTAAATTGCTGCAGCAGCTGTGGAAAACACAGAACTACCATATGACCCAGCAATTCCACTCCTGGGTATATATTCAAAAAAAATTAAAACACTAATTTGAAAAGATACATGCATTCCAACGTTCATAGCAGCTTTGTTTACAATTGCCAAGATATAGAAGCAACTTAAACATCCATCAGTAGATGAATGGCTAAAGAAGACATGATATATATATATATATTGTGTGTGTATGTATGTATGTATATACGTATATATATAGCGTGTGTATGTGTATAGTGCACATATATATATAGTGTAATATTACTGAGCCAAAGAAAAAAAATAAAATTTTGCTATTTGCAACAACATGAATAGATTTGGAGGGTATCAATTTAATGAAATAAGTCACACAGAGGAAGACAAATAATGTACATCATCACTTATACGTGGAATCTAAAAAACACAACAGCAGTTCTCCTGTGGTGCAGTGGGTTAAGGATCCAGCATTGTCACTGCAGTGGCTCGAGTTCAATCCCTGGCCCAGGAACTTCCACATGCCATGACTGCAGCCAAAAAAATAAAAAATTAAAAACATAAAAAGTACAACAAACTAGTGAATATAACAAAAAGAAACAGACTCGTAGAGAAAAGAAATTAGTGATTAACAGTGGAGAGGGGGAAGAGGGGAGGGGCAAAAAGGGGGATGAGGTTTAACAGGTATAAACTATTACATATAAAATAAGCAACAAGGATATATTGTACAACATAGGGAATATAGCCTATTTTATAATAACTAAAAATGGAGCATAACCTTTAAATATTCTGAATCATTATACTGTACACCTATAATTTCTATAATATTGTCCATCAACTATACTTCAATAAAAATGTTAAAAAACCAAACAAACAAAAAATGAGAGATCAGATCCAGCTTGTGATTTACTCCTGGTGCCCCACCCGGGGAAGGTGGAGCGTGGAATCCCAGGAAGCCCCCAGCTTGCTGTGAATGGCAGTGGCCGAGACAGTCTGGGCTGACAACGTGCAGCAGGGCCTTATCATGGGCAGTCTGATCCTTGAAGTCAACAGTGACACACTGACTTAATACACAACGCATGGCTACCAGGCAGCTTAAACAGGCACAGCCAGGAGCTCATGGACTAAAATATAGAGCCACAAAAGAGGCAGATAAAGCAAACATGCCCAGACAAATAAACACAGCTGGAAGGCTAAAACACACTCAACATAAGCAACTCTGAATGTTTACTGAGAACACCCAATGACAAGGTTTAAAAAATACTTTTTAATTCATTTTCCAACAGAACAGAAAACCTCTGAGAAGAATGGACAATGTATTTATTTTTGACAGTCTAGTTGTTCTAATCAGCTTCTTAGACCTTAGGAATGTACTGAAAAAAAATTACTGATTTTTTTTTTTAAGTTATATATGGGCTCTGGACTTTTCATGAACAGCCACAACACAAATTTATAAGAAAAATGTTTAAAAACTGTATCTAGAAAATGCAAAGAAATACTTTGCTTTGTATGAAATGTTTTAACCTTAGGAGTTTGAGATATTTTCCAACATAAAAGTCATGTCATTAAATTAATGGCCTGTCAATTTTTAGTACTGTACCAAAGAAATCACTATGATTTATAGCAACTTAAAAAAAAAAAAATCGGGGAGCTCCCGTCGTGGCGCAGTGGTTAACGAATCCGACTAGGAACCATGAGGTTGCAGGTTCGGTCCCTGCCCTTGCTCAGTGGGTTAAGGATCCGGCGTTGCCGTGAGCTGTGGTGTAGGTTGCAGACGCGGCTCGGATCCCGTGTTGCTGTGGCTCTGGCGTAGGCCAGTGGCTACATCTCCGATTCGACCCCTAGCCTGGGAACCTCCATATGCCGCGGGAGCGGCCCAAGAAATAGCAAAAAGACAAAATAATAATAATAATAAATAAATAAAATCTATGTAATTATGTTCATTAACTGTTTCACACACATTGTCTTTAAAATTTTTCACTTTATAAAAATACATTAGGATTTTATTCACTAAGTACACATTTTACTAGTTATTTAAATGGCTCATGTAATTACAAAGAATTTTCAACTGACTTTCTGAATTTCATTCATTGAACTTCGTTCCTCTCTGAAGGGTATTGGCTCACTTTCCGCTAATTATTTAAATTATTTTATCTTTATCTTTTTTTTTTTTTTTTGTATTTTCTAGGGCCGAACCCTTGGCATATGGAGATTCCCTGGCTAGGGGTCTTCAACCTACACAGCTCATGGCAATGCTGGATCCTTAACCCACTGAGCAAGGGCAGGGATCGAACCTGCAACCTCATGGTTCCTAGTTGGATTCGTTAACCACTGAGCCACGACGGGAACTCCTATTTAAATTATTTTAAATCTATAAGTTTTATAGTGAAGGAGTTGGATTACATAATATTTGGATTATCTTTTTGATATTAAGTGAACCAAGAAATAAGTACTTCTGGTGAGAATACTTATTCCCAAAACAAACACACACAACTTTTGCTCAAAAAACATTAACTGAAAGCATGAATTTTAATAATTTTTTTCTTAAGACCCTTTTAAGGCATAGGGCTGCTATCGCTGTGGTATATTTCAGTTCTAGTAAGCCTCTTTTTTTCAACTACCTGGAGACACTGTATGTCTGGAACAGCGCTGTCCAATAGCACTTTCTGCCACAATGGAATGTTACACGCTGTCCAACAGAATAGCCACTAGTCAGATATTGCTACTGAGCACTTAAAATGTGATGTGACTTATGAACTCAGTTTTTAATTTTAATTAATTTAAATTTAAATATCTACATGTGGGTATTGACACTATACTGGACAGTGCAGGTCCAGAATGTATGTTGAAACGCAGCTGACAAGTATGATGACTACGGCCTCATGTCCCACCTCCTTCTCACGCTATTCAACTCTTACCTGTAGTTGGATACAAATCAAATCTTGTTTCCTCCATGAAGCTTTCACTGACCACCCTAATCCATGTGGATGTCTTTCTTTTTCAAATTCCTAAACACTTAAACCTGTTTAATAAAGGAATTTAGTGCTTGATTATTATACTATGGAAAACAGTTTAACTTTTAAGTACATAAGTTTTAATATGAAACAATACAAATAACAGGATCAGCTTCTATTCATAGAAAGCTTATGTTACATATTTTACACATATCTTATTTCATCTTTTTAACAGGTCTCGAAAACACGTATTATAATCTCTATTTTACCTATGAGGAAATTGAGACTCAGAAAGATAAAGGGACTAATGAAGGTCAAACAGCTAGTGAGTGGCAGAGCTGGAACTTGAAAACAGGTCCATGATTCCACCCTACACAGAGTAGGGACCTTGTCAGAGTAGGCAGGGTCATCATATGAAATACTCTGGCCTAATTTGATTATGAGAAGCCCTCATACCACACATAAGCCTGTGTGAGAAAACTATTTTGTAACAATCACAGCTTACAGGGAATGAAAGATTATGATCCAATTTAAATTACAGGAGTATTTCATTTACAGTGACAGACCATTCCCAAGTTCTTCCATCATAGTCTAGATATACCACTTTCTTAAAGACGAGTTGCTCCCTCTAGTGAAAATGATGGGAATACCATACTCCCAAGTATTCAACACAACAGAGAGAATCTCAGCAGAAGTAGTACCCTTCTAAGGGCTCTCCCCTAAAGGCATGCAGGAAAGTTCTGGATATTACAAAGAACAGAGGTTGTTACTGGCTTTCCTTAAGTGGGGCCAGGGTTGAAAGATATCATCCAGGAAGTCTTCATCAACAAAACATTGCTCTAGTTCTGTGAGGGATAGCCGACTTATATTTATTTACCTGAGCCTAGAATTTAGCATCATTTTACATATAAAAACAAAATATGGGAGTTCCCGCTACGGTGCAGCAGGTTAAGGATCCAGCATTGTCTCTACAGTGGTGCAGGTTTGATTCCCCAGGCAGGTGCAGTGGGTTAAGGTTTCAGAAAAAAAAAAAAAAATACATGCTTACACTGTTTTACTATGCAATGGATTTTCTAGGAAGGAACCTACTACAGTATTTCATCTAATGTAAAACATAGTATTATTTAAATATCACCAAGAATGAAAGACAGAAAAGAGGATAGAAAAACACTGCCAATTAATATGACAATGCATTCTTATACATAATTTTAATTTTATCTCTATTTAAAGGGCTCCTTTAGATATAGTTAGACATAACTCAAATATCACACTTGGGCACATATAAAGGGGGAAAAGCAGAATAAATTAAGATATTCTATGGAGTTCCCGTCGTGGCGCAGTGGTTAACGAATCCGACAAGGAACCATGAGGTTGCGGGTTTTATCCCTGCCCTTGCTCAGTGGGTTAAGGATCCGGCGTTGCCGTGAGCTGTGGTGTAGGTTGCAGACGCGGCTCGAATCCCGCGTTGCTGTGGCTCTGGCGTAGGCTGGTGGCTACAGCTCCGATTCGACCCCTAGCCTGGGAACCTCCATATGCCGCGGGAGTGGCCCAAGAAATAGCAACAACAACAACAACAGCAACAACAAAAAAGACAAAAGACAAAAGACAAAAAAAAAAGATATTCTAAAACTTCTTCACATTCAGAAAATTTTCCGAAATTGTTTTTGACCCAGTGTTGTCAACATCCATGTTTTTTATTTTTATTTTTTAACATCCATGTTTTTTAAAACAAAATCTTTCTCTTTACTTCTCAAGTATTTTGATGATGCTGTATTTCTTATAAAAGTGCTCAACTCCTGTATCTAGGTTTTCTTCAAAACCACTGATACCAATTATGTATGTTTTGATGTTAGCACTTTTTTGAGCCTTCCAAAGATATTGATGGAAAGTTTTCAGACAACAACCAGTGGTTTTAACATCCTTCAGATGGTCTTCAAAAAGTTTATCTAGAAATGAAATTGCTAACTATAACCAGGTTTGCACACACTCAGGCAAGGACAAGAACAATGACCATTACTGACACCCGGCTGACATACCCTGATTTCAGAAATGTGAAAAACCTATTTTTTACAATGAAAGAAATACAGAGCTGGGGCAAGCAAGGAAAACTTTTCCAGAACTTAATCAAGATGTGGTCACCATTTTGGAAAATCTCCTCACCAAGGCTAATTCTACCCTTGGTATATCCCAGCCAAAGTGAAACCTACCTGTATTAGTCTCCAGCCATGGTGATTACAGTAATAGGTGTAACTTTCTAACTACTTTGCCATTTCTTATCGCTTAGGCATGTTAATGCCTTTACACATTGAAACAGACACTCTTAAATTACTTTTATATCTTTTTAATATCAGAATCATTATATTTATGTTTTTCTATTTATATGTGTAGGTGGATTGTATTATCTACGAATTTCTTCTCAAGAAAGTAAACACTGATTAAGAAAATACGTGCTATTGGAGTTCCCGTTGTAGCTCAGTGGGTTATAAACCTGACTAGCATCCATGAGGATGTGGGCTCTATCCCTGGCCTCGCTCAGTGGGTCAAGGATTCTATGTTGCTGCAAGCTGTGACAGAGGTCTTGGATGCAGCTCGGATTCCATGTTGCTGTGGCGTAGACTGGCATCTGCAGCTCAGACTCAACCCCTAGCCTGGGAACTTCCATATGCTGCAGGTGTGGTCCTAAAAGACCAAAAAGAGAGAAAGTAGAAAGAAAAGAAAAAGAAAGAAAGAAAGAAAGAAAGAAAGAAAGAAAGAAAGAAAGAAAGAAAGAAAGAAAGAAAGAAAGAAAGAAAGAAAGAAAGAAAGGAAATATCTGTTATAAAAGGTGACATCAGGTCTAATAGGATTTACAAAATACTGAATTTAGGGATCATGAGTAACTGCTGTTACTTTAAACAGAAATCAACTTCTTGGACACCTGCCTAATACATATTAATATGTCTATGGATAGGCAAATAGGGAAGAAGGTATAAAACTGCATATTGATTTAACACTTAAGAGGATAGTTTTATGCTTTTATGAAGTGACTTTGCATTTTGTTCAAAAAGCATGATCTCTTGAGTCAAACTACCTGGATTCAAATCATGAGTCTATCATTTTGTATCTCATTTAGAGTGACTTAGTCTCTCTTTGCCTCATTTCCCTAGTGAGTAAATTGAAGGTCCTAACAACATTAGCGCATAAAGTTCTTACAAGAACTAAAGGTACACTGGGATGGTGATTACAACAGCAACTGATACATTAGAAG
This sequence comes from Phacochoerus africanus, assembly GCF_016906955.1. Lineage (NCBI taxonomy): Eukaryota > Metazoa > Chordata > Mammalia > Artiodactyla > Suidae > Phacochoerus > Phacochoerus africanus. The sequence continues at coordinate 81,854,291 of NC_062545.1, read as the reverse complement.
CAGTAAATGCATGAAAGCTTCATTAATTACAAACATAAAATATATCTTTCTGCAAAACAAAAATGTCTGAACTTCTGCTAAAATCTTTGCCACCTGAGAAATCTTTCTCGAAGAATCATCGATTTGGAATTCCCGTTGTGGTGCAGTGGAAACAAATCCGACTAATATCCATAAGGATGTGGGTTCAATTCCTGGCCTCGCTCAGTGGGTTAAGGATCTGGCATTGCGGTGAGCTGCGGTGTAGGCTGCAGACATGGCTTAGATCCCATGTTGCTGTGGCTGTGGTTTAGGCCAGCAGCTGTAACTCTGATTCTATCCCTAGTCTGGGAGCCTCCACATGCCATGGGTATGGCCCTATAAAGACAATAATGATAATTATATATATAGATGTATAATTGAGTCACTTTGCTGTAAGCAGAAATTAACACAACATTGTAAATCAATTCAAAAAATTTTTAAAAAGACATAAAGTGGGCCTTGTGGAAAATCCCATCATTCATTCCTGTCTATAAAAAAGTAATTGCAGCCATGCATTACAGTAGCTATATACATTTCTTGCAGAGAGAAATGAAGTAAGGCTTGAAATCATTACCTTGGCTGGCTCAGAAAGGAGAGAAGAACTGGAGACGCAGTGCTGGTAGTCTGAGGCTTTGCTATGTAAACTCTCCTAAATATGACAGTCCTTCCAGTGTTTGTCAGTTACCACACAAATGTAAATTATTTATAAAACAAAACTGCTTTCCCTGTAGTTTATCTATGCTTTCTGAGGCTTTGATAAATACATACAAATTCATTCTGACGTGGACTTCGTTACTGCACACAGTAGAGCAGTGCTCTGGTTTGCTGGTGGCAGATGGGGAGGAGAGCAGGATGACAAGCGGAGTGCCCCTTACTTCTGCAAGAGCCCAGCTGCAGGCAGAAGAAATGTACTCTGTGCATCTGTTCCTTTATTTAACATTCTAATCATCTAGGCAACACAGTACACATCGGTTTACTAGGTACTAGGTAGACAGTGGTAAACAAAACCATGACCCTGGCCTCCTAGAGTTCACAGTCTTCTCAAACATATTTTATCACAGGTTTTGGTTTGACTTTGTCTTTCTGTGTGTTGCCTGAGTATATTTCTGGACTTGATAGCCAAAAAGAGAGCCTAAATATGACACATCACAGTTGCTGAGCAGGACCTCAGAGGAAGCAATGGCAAGGCTGAAGGGGCTGCTGCCAGGAAAAACCTGAGCCACACAAAGATGCAACCAAACCTCAACTCAGGGAGTTCCCATCATGGCTCAGTGATAACGAACCCAACTAGTATCCACGGATGTGGGTTCCATCCCTGGCCTTGATCAGTGGGCTAAGGATTTGGCATTGCTGTGAGCTGTGGTGTAGATCATAGATGTAGCTCAGATCCCGTGTTGCTGTGGCTGTGGTGTAGACAGGCAGCTGTAGCTCTGATTCTACCCATAGCCTGGGAACTTCCATATGCTGTGGGTATAGCCCTAAAAAGCAAAAAAAAAAAAAAAAAAAAAACCCCAAAAATAAAAACCCTCAATCCAAACTACCATAAACAGTTTAAAACTAACCAAATTGATTATCTTCCAGTTTTGGAGGTTAGATAAAACCAAGGTGTTGACAGAGCTGCATTCCTTTGGAGGCTCTATGGGAAACTATTTCCTTACCTTTCCAGCTTCTAGAGGCCTCCTTTATTTCTTGGATCCTTGTTCCTTCATCAATCTTCAAATCTCATCCTCTTTTTCTCTCCTCACTTCTTGCACTGGTTGTCACATTTCACACTGACACTGATATGCTTTCTTCTTATAATGATCATTGTAATTACGCAGGGGCCACCTGAAAAATCCAAGATAATCTTCCAATCTCCTGTTCCTTAACCTAGTCATATCTGCAAAGTCTACACCCCCCTTTTTTAGCTGCAGTGTGCAGCAGCTTGATGTGGGATCTCAGTTCCCAGAAAAGGGACTGAACTCAAGCCAAAGTGCCAAATCCTAACCACTAAACCACCCAGGAATTCCCATAAAGTCCCTTTTTCCAGGTAGGATAATACATTCATAGATTCTAAAGGTTTAGACATGGACATCTTGGGCAGCCTACTATACAGGGCAAAGCAAATAGAACAAAAAACACTTGACTTGGTTGCACCTTGAATCAACTTACTGAAACTTGTTATTCTGCAGTTTATTTTATACTTATGACCTTTCTGTTTACCAATTTTAATTGTCCTTTAGTCATAAAAAATGATGGAGGTTGGACACTCTATGGGCATTTCTTTGAGGCCTTGGAATCCTCTAACACCCATTTTCCTCACAAGTAACAAACTAAAGAAACCAAAGGCACTGATATCCCTCTTAAAGAAACTCTATGAAATAATTGCATGAATATATACTTTATCAGAGCCAACCTTTCCTATCTCTTTGCAGAACTAAATTCGTTAAGTGATTAATAGTTTAGGGGTCTGGAAATTGCTTTTCTATTTATTCCAGTGAGGAGCCATGGAGCAAGATTTAGCAAAACGATCCTGACTTAATTCTTGCAGAAATTATGTAGGACAAACCCTTCTTTGATGCAGATTATAAAGTTAGGACTAGCAAGGAATAATCTGCATCACTTTCGTGGTAAAAAAGTCGCTCAGGAGCTTTTTCTCCCAGTGATATTAGAGGCCAGAATTAATGTTTTCATGTCACTTCTACCTGAGAAAAGGGAAACAATTAACTATTCATCTTAGTTAAAAAATAATGAGAAGATTTTGCTACCGGCCATAATGGAGTAACAGGGGATAGATTTACCTTCTTGCCTAGAAAATACTGAAAACCAGAAAAACATGTTTTCAGACGACAGCAGGCAATGTAGCCCTGGGGACCCCTACCATTCACTACCCTAGTATACAAGCTAGAGGTAGTTTACAGATGCATCGCAGGGAAGGTCCTCATTGCTTCTCTGAGTCCAAGGTGCAATTATTTACCTAGGTCAAATTACCAGTTCACCTGATTTAAAAACATGGGACTAAAGCTAAGCAAACACACCTGCACAGCAGGATACCAAACAAGCTACAGCAGGAACGAATTCTCACGTCACGGTGAGATCCACGGCCCTGACGTCATCCTCACGGAGACGCTCGCGAGACTAGAGAGTGGGCGGCACCAACGGCTGGTTGTCGCCGAATGCAGCTTCTGTGAGGAAAACAGACTTTAAGCTACCGTTGGTCTGGTTGTTGGGGACGAGCGGCTCGGAGGGAGTCGAGGAGACCCCTCGCTCCCCAACCCACAGACTTACTACCCCTGCCCGTGCCCCCGGAGACCCGGACCCTTCCCACTGCCCGAAGTTCCGTGAGGAAACCGAGGCGTCACAGGTGATGGCGGAGACGGGCGAGGAGAGCTTGGCGCCCGTCACGCAGCCACAGCTCCAGCTTCCAGAGGAGCGGGGCGCACCCCAGGCTGCTCCCCCAGATCCGAGCTGTGCCCGTGCTACCCAGCCCCGAGACGGTGAGGACTGCGGAGCAGGGCAGGAGCAAGCTCCGCCCCCCGCGGAGGGCTTGGAAACCGCGTCCAAGGCCCTGGCAACGGGCGGCAGCCTGGGAAATGGCGGTCGCCGGGGAGAGCTGCACGGTCCTGGGGGGAAGAAAGCCATGGAAGCAGGAGGCGCGGAGAAGTTGGGGTCCGAGGCGATGGCAGAGGCGAAGGCTGAGGACGTGAAGACCGAAGAGGGCCCCGCCTCCTCAGTCCCAGTGCTGGAGGAGGTGGCGGGGAAGGAAGGAGCCCAGGCGGTGGAGGCAATGGACCAGCAGATGGAGGTGGAGGAACAGCCAGTGGGTGAAGAAATAGAAATGGTGGAGAATAGGGTGGTGGTAGAGGAGGAGAGGGCGCGAGCCGGTTACCGGCCCCTTCGTCTGGATCTCCGCATGAACCCGCTGGAGGCCATCCAGCTGGAACTGGACACTGTGAACGCTCAGGCTGACCGGGCTTTTCAGCAACTAGAGCATAAGTTCGGGCGAATGCGTCGACACTACCTGGAGCGGAGAAACTACATTATTCAGAACATCCCGGGCTTCTGGGTCACTGCCTTTCGGAACCACCCCCAGCTGGCCCCCATGATTAGGGGCCAGGATGCAGAGATGTTACGATACATAACCAACTTGGAGGTGAAGGAGCTCAGACACCCTCGAACAGGCTGCAAGTTCAAGTTCTTCTTTAGAAGAAACCCCTACTTTCGAAACAAGCTGATCGTCAAGGAATATGAGGTCAGAGCCTCTGGCCGAGTGGTGTCTCTCTCCACTCCAATCATATGGCGCCGGGGTCATGAACCTCAGTCCTTCATTCGCAGGAACCAAGAGGTGGTCTGCAATTTCTTCACCTGGTTTTCAGACCACAGCCTTCCAGAGTCTGACAGAATTGCTGAGATCATTAAAGAGGACCTGTGGCCAAATCCACTGCAGTACTACCTGCTGCGTGAAGGAGTCCGCAGAGTCAGACGTCGCCCAATAAGGGAGCCAGTGGAGATCCCTAGGCCTTTTGGATTCCAGTCTGGTTAAACTTTGCCTTTGGGAATGCTCCTGCACAGCGTCCCCTTTTGCGTCTTGCTGGACCTGTGCTTGGGCAACAGAAATGGGTATGCCTTCCACTTTTTTTTCCCCTCTGACAATTCTGCAGCCTTTTTCTTCTGAACAGTCTTTTCTTTCAACCTCAAGATTGAGACCATCATGGCCATCTTTCTCCACTTCCACATGGCCTTGATGCAGTTTTGCATTGATATCACATTCTGCGTGGACATGATTTACACCACTCATAAGCCAAGCAAGTGAAGCTGTAAAATGCACTGTCTTTATCCGCACTGTTTGGACCCTGTTTGTTCCTCCAGCTTCCAATCTGGCTTTTACACCTGGAATTCTAGCTTTGGGTAGGAGCCTGTTCTACCCACTTTGCTTTGCAGTACAGGCATATGTATAGCCTGTGGACAGTTGCTGAGCATTAGTGACATCAACTGAGAACAGCAGTGGGCCTCTTGGCTTGTGTGATTTATGTGACTCCATTGCTCTTGCACCTCTGGCCACCTATTGCTTCTTGCTACTGGCTCTGCCCTGGGCTGCCACGTACTGGATGAACCTCTTCTGGACCATTGTCAACCCCTCTCTCATCTCTGGTAAACAATCTCCAGAACTGATGATGAACCCAGGTTTATTGCCAGCACACAAAAGACCCTTCCATTCTTCTCCCCAAAAGACCTCTATTCCTCACCTCCTCTCTTCCCTTTATTCCCATTATCCAGGACCCTACTGTTGTTGGGCAAGGGGTTGTGATGACAAGCTAGACCTGTCCTTATGGCAGAAGTAAGGGTGGTATCTGTTCAAAGTACCAGGCATTCTCAGCCCCAACTAGTGAATTCACACAAAACCTAGGTACCTCTTTGTGCCTCCTTTTTCATCCAGAACATGATTAAGTGCCAGGATAGCAGTACACTTTATCCATGCTCTTCTGTCTCTTAAAAGAAGTGATAGCTCATAAAAATCTGTAAAATGAAGTATTTTAGTTTAATTTGGTTCTTTCCATTATTTCGAGGAACAGGTTGTCTGTAGTATAGACTGCCAGAACTCTCCTTTCCCTCTGCTCTCTTCCCTGTCCTCCACCCCTTTTAACAACACCTAGAATATTTAAAGGTAGACAGATGGAGTGAAAGTGATATCTAGGTCATAATGGATAGAAGAACTAAGGAGACTGTGATGGGTACCAAAGGAGGGAAAACCAAAGAACACAAGTAAAAATGAGCCAGGTAAAAAATTGGGCCAAAAATTAAGACTGACTGACTGAGAGCCATCAAGGGAATTTTGTCACTGGTATTGGGAGGAGAAATCTTTTTCTCAGGATTAACATGGGAGAATTGAAGGGCCCGAATGTTAAATTGCGTAGAGAAGAGTTCTTTAAACAAACACAAAATAACTTTGGGTACTCTCCTCTCTTGTTTTCATTTGACTTAATTTATAAGGAAGATTAATAATTTGTCTCTTATTTCACTTGTGTATGGTAAAATCCTGCTATTTTCCCTGATTTCTGCTGAGAAAATTGAGCTATATAGGCTTCCTTTTGCTTTCAGTTGGAAACATTTGGAAAAATAACAGTCTTATTTTCCTGTACAGTATAGAGACTTTAACTGAATATGCCTAATGATTTTCAACTTATTTCTGTTAAAAAGTGTATCCTTAGAAATATAATTTGAAAAACTTGTCGTATTTTTAGGACTTTGGAAACTGTTGTCATGGAAAAATAACTCACTAAAAATGTGTGGCTTAATTGTCTTACCTGATACTTTGCCCTGTTAGCAACTTAGTAATTGATGTGTCCCTTTTCCTAAATAGTCTAAATACTTGTGAGATGGCTCTGTCAAGTTGAAAGTACATCGTTGGTATATTTGTCTTTCCTTATATGCATGATGGTAAAATAAAAAGCATGTTACTCTACTAGATTTCTTATTCCTCACCCTGCGCATAAAAATTATTCTAGGTGACAGCAGATTGTGCAATTATTAAAGTTCTTAAATGGATGTAGTAGGTGTTATCCCAAAGGTAAGAAAATGAGGAACACTGCTACTGTACCCTCCGAGGTGGGGAGGGTTATTGCTGCTGTTGTTTTGCTTTAAAGTGTTGACAACTGCAACTGATTACACATAATGTCACTCCCCTCCACTTTCCCCCCAAATAAACAGCTCATGCAGCATCATCCTCCCCCCTTTACTTCCTTAAAGGCTCCATTTTTATTTCTATAAATCATATTCTCAGGTCATTTAGGCTCTTTTTTTAATTCACTTTGTGCATTTAATAAGCAAACAGTTCTTATACGTGATAAACTTTTCTATCTTCATACTTTCTCAATGGTAGAAACTTGTTTTCTTCAAACCTCACCATCTTCTTTCTGTGTCAGATCCTTTAAGGCCTGTCATAGATAACTTTTCTGCCTTACAGTTTTCCTGTTCTTAGGGAAGATGAAATATTTCTTTATGTACTTGGTAGGGACCTCTGATCTAGAAAATAACATACAATAATTCATTATGGTGAATTTCTCAGATATTAAGACATTTCATCAGGCCCTGGGAAGATAAGGACCAGAAGTCCATTCCCTTTGTTGTTAAAAAATTGGAGAAAAAGACACAGTGATACAGTAAAATAAAATACAGAGAGAAACTCTCACATGTTTTTCACTCTCCCTTTCTTTCTAGTTTGAAAGCTTTGTGAAAGCAGAGATGGGATGTCTTTTACTTTTCTTTAGTGCACTTAGCATAATGTTTTGCAGATGGTTGTCACCAGATATTTATTGAATGATGAGTAATTCAAATGGAAAGATAACCTAGTACCCAGAAAAGGCTTTTGATGGGATAATGAAAAGTTTTCAAGGCCATTTGTAAAACTGATGTCAAGAAACTAGCAAAGCCTCTCAAAAGAAAATTTCTTGTTTAAATAATTAGAAAAAATCGAAACACTAACATTTAACCTTTCACTTGCTATTTTAACAGGGTATTATTACTTTGGATTCACTTTTATGTGCTTTGTTTTTGTACATTTTAAGATGACTATTACACTGGAGATAGAAAGGGCTTAGACTATAGCCATGTTCTAATACAGTAGGTACTTGCCACCAATGGCTATTGAGCACTTGAAATGTGGTTTGTACAAACAGCTCTGCATACTTCAAAGATTTAGTATGGAAAAATAAAGTATCTCAGTTTTTTACATGCATGTTGAAGTATTTTTGATATTTGGGGTTAAATAAATTAATTTCCCTATTTATCCATTGTTTAATATGGCTGCTGATAAATTTTAAATTACGTAAGACATTGTAGTTCTAGACTTCTTGATGAATACCTCAAAGCATATAAAATATCCATAAAAATTAAACCTTATTGCTTTCTCCCCATGAAATTTTTTGTGACTTGAGGAAAAGGCTTATCTAGCAAAAATTCAGGGTATGTAAAGTATAGCTAGAAGCCAATGGGTAAAAGATAAAACTGAAATGTCTTTAATCAATTTGTTCTTTTTTTTTTTAAGGTTTTTTATTATAGTTGATTTACAATGTTCTCTCAATTTCTGCTATACAGCAGAGTGACCCAGTCATACATATATAAATATATATATATATATACATTCTTTTTCTCTCATTACATGTTCCATCACAGTGACTAGATATAATTCCCTGTGCTGTACAGCAGGAGCTAGTTGCTTATCCTCTCCAAATGCAATATTTAGCATCTACAAACCCCAAACTCCCAGCCCATCCCACTCCCTCCACCAGTTTGTTCTTGAGTGCCTAAGATATTCCCAGTACTTTGTGAAACATACTGTGTAAAACTATGATTTGGGGTGTAAGTAGAGTAGATCTGGGTGCCAAGTTTGCATTGATAGTTATATTGGTTATTTAAAGTAGTCCCAAAGAACATTTAGGACCTATATCATCCTATTTTTCTAGAATAAAATATTCTGTATTTTTTTCTTTATGCATGTACCTGAAGCTCAGAAAATAACTTCAATCATTAAACACATCATTTTGTATATGTTACATGGGCTTCAAATTTTAAGAGTTGCCCAGAAACAGAAAAAAAAGAACTAAATTCAGAATTGAACCAAGTCAGTTCAATGCTCACTACTTGAAGCATATTTTATCATTTTATTCTTTAATATTTATATTTTTATGTTCTCTGTACCTTCCTGTAAAGCATATTTATTTTTTGAAAATTAATGTAATCTAAATTGTAGGAATTTAGGAAAAAATATCATTTGTAGTAATTATTATTTTATATTGGCTCTACGAGGGATTATATGGGATAGTGAAGTAAAGGTTGTCCTTGCCCTTGAGCTATCTTGTTGAGGGGGTACCATTCTTTGGATGTTTCCCTTTCAGCAAATTCACATACTCAAAACTAGTCATGTGCATAAGAAACTCAGTGAATTAATGTGGCCAGGAGATGTCAGAGATGATGAGGACCATACCCTCAGAGCCCACTTCCTTTCCCTCAATGCTACTGTCTAATTGAAGTCGTAGACTATATAGAAGTGACACACACACTCTATCCATTCATCAGTATGAGAAATGATTCACTTGTGAACAGTACTTTCTCCATGTTTGTTTGAAGTGAATTGTTTGAGCTTTGAAGGGTCACCTTGATCTGTTTCCTCTGACCCCAGAGGTTCTCAATACCTACAGAATTTCCACAGGGCTACAGTAGGAAAACTGAATGTCTATTTTTTGACTTCACTTTTTCAGGATTTGCAATTACTGTAATTTTCTTGAGAACAGGCCATGAGTGATGTTCTATTAAAAACATAAAGGATCACTCAGGTAAGCTTCGAATTTTTATATATAACGAGATGTCTTATCAGTAGCTTGAAGAGACTTTAAATTGGGATTAACTCAGTTTTACAATATACCACCTACTGTATTAGCCAAAATAAATACCTTCTCTGAGCCTCAGTTTCCTTGTCCATAAGGCAAGGATTGTAATATCTTTATTATAAGTTTATATCCTCCCACAATGTATTTGGAGAATGGATTATATGGTTGTAAAGAGGTAACAACAGCAGCAAACATTTGGGAGCTTACTATGTGCTAGGCACTGTGTTAAAAGATTCCAAGTATTAACAGTTTAAATAAAGTGTGAAGAGTGCCAAGCACAATGCCTGGCATATAACTGGTAACCAATAAATGTTAATTTCCATTTACCTACCTCTCGCTTTTTTTTTTTTCTTTTTTAGGGCTGTGCTTGCAGCATATGAAAGTTCCCAAGCTAGGGATCAAATTGGAGCTACAGCTGCTGGCCTCACCACAGTCACAGCAATGTGGAATCCAAGCCACATCTCATGGCAATGCTGGATCCTTAACCCAATGAGGGAGGCCAGGGATCAAACCCACATCCTCATGGATACTACTTGGGTTTGTTACTGCTGAGCCACAATGGGAACTTGTCACTTTTCTCATTTAATTTACATCTAGGCAAGTAGTTACCCAGCTTAATATATCTCAAACTTAACTGCTCATTGTAAATGGCTGGGGAGCTTTGAAAAAAATCCTGATGCTTAGGCTCTACCTTAAACCAATTAAATTAGATTTTAAGGTGCAGACAGGTCTGAGAATCTTGGATAACCTCTCCTTGGTCTCCTCAGGTGAGGGAATACTCCTTGTTTTGTTAAATTTACTCAAAAATATATTTCCTTATAGCATTCAGCTGTTGCAAAGGACCTAGCAATATATATATGATGCCTCTCAGTGTTTTTGCTCCATATTTTGTCCCCTGAAGTCTTGTCTTGCAGAATGGAATTAGCCTTATTCCACGAAAGAGCTCTAAGTGCTTAAAGATTATCATTATATACTTCTGAATTCCCCCTCACTAACCTGGTTATACATCAATTCTTTCAATGTTCTTCATCTGTTCTGTACACTAATTAAATAAGATTTATTATGCCAGTGCTCTTCCTAAAGTCTGGTGCCCAAGACTGAACAAAATTACATCCAAATAACAGGAGATTCTGCCTTTCTTATAAATAGTATATTTCTTCAAATGGATCCTGGGAAAGCATTAGTTTTGAGGGCAGCAATATTGCCATTTTACTAAACCATGAAGTCTTAAAGTATTCAAGTGTTGCTGAGTTAGGCTTCACCATCTTACTACACTTTACTGAAGTTTGTATCCAACACTTAACCTGTATCTATATTAAATTTTATTCTGTTAAATTAAGCTAATTCTCCTACCCTATTTGCATTTGGAGGATTATTTCTAATGTGTAATTCTATTTTATGTCATTTGCAAATCTAGTCTGTAGCCAGGTCGTTTTTGAGATTTTGCCTCCGAGGACATCAGAATGACATAAGCATCTTTAAGACATGATCTTTCCATTAACTGTGGATCCACCTATTATAGTGTGTGTGTGTGTGTGTGTGTGTGTGTGTGTGTGTGTGGTTTAATTTTGATCTAGGGCATCAGCAAGCATATTTGACACCTCTTAAGGAACTAGGGAAAGTTACCCTCTCCAAGCTGAGGAATTAAAAAAGTGTGCCAATTCCTTTGAGATGCAGTCCATAATAGCAGAGAGCTTTGTCTTTCAAATTTCCTTGTCAAAAAAGAAAATGACTTGTTAGTTGTCTTTATTTACCTCTTTTGATCATTCTTTTTTTTGTCGGGGGAAAGGCAGTATTAATATTTTCTTACTACTTAATCTTTGAAATTAAAAAAATTAAAAGTTGGAGAAATATTGAAAATGATATATATCTTGGAGTTCCCGTCGTTGCGCAGTGGTTAACGAATCCAACTAGGAACCATGAGGTTGCGGGTTCGGTCCCTGCCCTTGCTCAGTGGGTTAATGATCCGGCGTTGCCGTGAGCTGTGGTGTAGGTTGCAGATGCGGCTCGGATCCCGCGTTGCTGTGGCTCTGGCGTAGGCTGGTGGCTACAGCCTCCGATTCAACCCCTAGCCTGGGAACCTCCATATGCTGCGGGAGCGACCCAAGAAATAGCAACAACAACAACAACAACAACAACAACAACAACAACAAAAGACAAAAGACAAAAAAAAGAGATATATATCTTGTTTTTTAAAATGGTATTGGTATATAATTGATTTATAATGTTATGTTTAATTTCTGCTATGCAGCAAAGTGACTCAGTTATATATATATCCTTTTTCTTATTCTTTTCCATCATGGTCTATCCCAAGAGATTGGATATAGTTCCTCCTGCTATATGGTAGGACCTCTTTGCTTATCCATTCTAACTGTAATAGTTTGCATCTATTACCCCAAACTTCTAGTTCATCCCGCTCCCTCCCTCATTCCCCCTCTGCCTTGGCAGCCACAAGTCTGTTCTCCATATCAGTGAGTCTGTTTCTGTTTTGTAGATAGGTTCATTTTGTGCCATATTTTAGATTCCACATGAAGTGACCTCATATGGTATTTGTCTTTCTCTTTCTGACTTCACATAGTTTGATAATCACTCGGTCCATCCATGTTGCTGGAAATAGTATTATTTTATTCTTTTTAATGGTTAACATTCCATTGTTGATATATACCACATCTTGATTCATTCATCTGTCAATGGACATTTAGGTTGCTTGCTTCCATGTCTTGGCTGTTGTAAATAGTACTGCTGTGAACACAGGGGTACATTTTTCTTTTCAAATTATAGTTTTGTCTTGGTTATATGCCCAGAAGTGGGATTGTTGGACCACATGGTACCTGTATTTTTAGTTTTTTGAGGAACTGCTATACTGTTCTCCATAGTGGTTACACCACTTTATATTCCCATCAATAGTGTGGGAGGGTTACCTTTTCTCCACACCCTCTCTAGCATTTATTATAGGCTCTTTAATGATGGCCATTCTTGCTGGTATGAGGTGGTACCTCACTGTAGTTTTGATTTGCGTTGCTCTAATAGCAATGTTGGGCATCTTTTCAGGTGCCTGTTGGCCATACATATGTCTTTGGAGAAATGTCTATTTAGTTCTACTTTTTTTTTTTTTGCTTTTTAGGGCTGCACCCACAGCATATGGAGGTTCCCAGGTTAGAGTCAAATTGGAGCTACAGCTGCTAGCCTATGCCACAGCCACAGCAACGCAGGATCCAAGCCATGTATGTGACCTACACCACAGCTCATGGCAGACTGGATCCTTAACCCACTGATTGATCCAGGGATTGAACCTACATCCTTATGGATGCTAGTCAGATTCATTAACTGCTGAGCCACGATGGGAAGTCCTACCCATTTTTTGATTGGGTTGTTTTTTGTTGTTATTGTTTTTATTGAATTATAGGAGCTGATAGTATATTTTGGGAATTAAGTTCTTGTCAGTCTCATAATTTGCAAATATTTTCTCCTATTTCATAGGTTGTCTTTGTTTATGGTTTTCTTTGCTCTGCTGAAGCTTATAGGTTTGATTATTTTTGTTTATTTTGTTTATTTTTGCTTTTATTTCTGTTTCCTTGGGAGACAGACCTAGAAAACATTGGTATGGTTGATGTCAGAGAATGTTTTGCCTATGTTCTCTTCTAGTTTTATGGTGTCTTATCTTATGTTTAAATCTTTAAGCCATTTTGAGTTTTTTTTTTGTGCATGGTGTGAGGGTGTGTTCTAGTTTCATTGATTTGTATGCAGCAGTCTAATTTTCCCCAAACTACTTATTGAAGAGACTCTTTTTCCGATAGTATATTCTTTTTGTCAAAGATTAACTGCCCGTAGGTGTGTGGGTTTTCCTTCTGGGCTCTCTATTCTATTCCGTTGATCCAGATGTCTATTTTTGTGCCAATACCACACTCTTTTGGATACTGTAGCTTTGTAGTATTGTCTGAAGTCTGGAAGGGTTATGCTTCCTGCTTAGTTCTTTTTCCTCAGAATTGCTTTGGCAATTCTGGGTCTTTTATGGTTCCATATAAATTTTAGGATTATTTTTTCTAGTGCTGTGAAAAATGTTATGGGTGTTTTGATAGGGATTGCATTAAATCTGTAGATTGCTTTGGGTATTAAGACCATTTTAACAGTGTTCTTCCAATCCAAGAGCATGAAATATCTTTCCATTTCTTTGAATCATCTTCGGTTTCCTTTAGTAATGTTCTGTAGTTCTTAGCATATAAATCTTTTACCTCCTTGGTCAGGTTTATTCCTAAGTATTTTTTTTATGTAATTAAAAAATTTTTAAATGTATTGTTTGCTTACATTCCCTTTCTGATATTTCATTGTTAGTGTATAGAAATACAACTGATTTCTGTGTTTTAATCTTCTATCTTGCCACCTTGGTGAATTCGTTTATCAGTTCTAGTAGTTTTTGTGTAGAGTCTTTAGAGTTTTCTATATATACAGCTAATTTTTAATATCATTAAAGAGAGATTTAAACTACAAACATGCACAAAGGCCTAATTGATAGACTTGAGCACTTTCCATCAAAGTAAACTACTTAAAATATTGTTCTATAATTGGAGACTGTAAGTAAGTAGGAAGTACATATTATCATGAAGAGTTATCAGCGATGGAGTGAGTTGTTTCATATAGCTTTAGATAAGACCCAGCATTGCCCCAGATTGACCATATATCTAGAAACTTATTTTGGGATTCATGTATTCCTTTACAAAGTTTTAGAAAAATGGATCTTCTTATTGAGGACTTCTGTATACATTTCTTGAGGCAGAGGTCCACCATGGAGCAAAGGTTGCCACTGCAAAATCAGCAACAGCTACTGAAAACATGATCCTGTGAGTTAATAACATACAGAGTATTAAACATATGTTGAAAACTCATGCCATAATTCTTTCAGTGACTGTGTTTTATAAAATTGTCCTAACTATTATCTTCAGAGTAATTAAAACTTTAACACCAAAGGCAAACTATTCAGATGATGATGATGATGATATATTTTTATCTTTTTATGACTGCATGCAGACACATGGAAGTTACTGGGCCAGGAATCGAATCAGAGCTGTAGCTGGGGCTATGCCACAACCATTGTAACACTGGATCTGAGCCGCATCTATGGCCTATGCCGCAGTTTATGGCAATGCCAGATTCTTAACCCACTGAGCCAGGTCAGGGATTGAACCCACATCCTCACAGAGACAATGTCTGGTCCTTAATTTGCTGAGCCACAGTGAGAAATCCCAGATTATTTTAAAGACTACTTCCTCCCTCTAGTGATCAGGAATGGGAACATCCACATCCACAAACATTTATACAACTGGTTCTCACTGTGTTTGTGTACCTCCCCCTAGAGGATGCTTAGCAAATTTGACCATTTATTTTGATTATTATAATGAATACTGACATTCATCAGGAGCATTAAGAACATGCTGCACCGTGAGGGAGGGCGGCTCATATAAAATAATTATCCATTGCTGAATGTTCATACAGATGAAAAACTTACTATTATTTAAGCCTAGAAGCTACCACTATCTAACATATGAAAACAAACATTTTTTGCAGTTTATACAATACATTTTTGAGAGCAACTTCATATTTCACGTACTTTAAAACATTGACTGTAAGATACATCATTACATCATTACCTAACACTGAGTGAAAATAATTGCCAATTAAACTGATGCAAAGCTTTTAAATACTTAGAATTTTTATTTTATCAGTAATCAACAGTTTGGAAAGGCAACCAATGGAATGGAATAAAATACCTGTAAACCATGTACCTTAAACAAAGTTAACCTACAAAAAATGTAAGGAACTATTTATTCTATAGGTCAGGTATATCGATCTAACTACATCATGCAATTTAATATATGCATTCCCAAGAATTTAAAAATTAAAACATTTTAAGAATTATTTTCTTTTACTTGCCCAGATTTCTGTAACTCCTGAAAGACAGGTGGAACTGCAGCCTATGCCTTGTGCCCTCCTGTAATAAGACTGGGTATATAAACACCAGTAACAAAATTAACAACAAAAAAGGACTTTTAACCTGATGCTAATCTAAGGCATGAGGTGAGGATCATGAATTCTTGTTTTTCCCTTAGTAACAGGGCACTTCCCCAATAAGTCACTACTTTGTGGGTGTGGGAAGGGGAACAGGAAGATGGGGGAAGATTTAACATTCAATTTGGATGGTCTTATTTCTAAGAAAGTGCCATCTCATTATATATGTTGTATAGGGTTGCAGAATAATATGATGAATGAGTATACAGGTTCAAGAGTCAGATTACCTGACTTCAGATTGTGGCTGTGTGACTTTGGATAAACGACTGAATTCCTCTTTGCTTCAGTACCTTCTGAGATAAAATCAAATGGAGATATAACATTACCATCTCACAGGGATGTTGTGAGGATTAAATGAGATAACACATTAAGTTTAGGTGTCAAGTATATAGAAGACACAAAATAAATGTAAGCTATGATGAATATATATATGGGGATTCCTTGGAGATAATATGCATTCATTTTCAGACCACTACAATGAGTATCTCAATAAAGCAAGTCATATTATATTTTTTGCTTCCCAGTGCACATAAAATTATGTTTACACTAAACTGTGGTCTATTAAGTATGCAATAGCATTAGGTCTAAAAAATGCACATACCTCATTTTAAAAATACTTTGTTGTTAAAAAAAATGTTACCTGTCATCTGAGCCTTCAAGGAGCTGTAATTTTTTTTGCTGGAAGAGGGTCTTCCCTTGATGTTAATAGCTGCTGACTGATCAGGATTAATAGCTGCTGAAGGCTGGGGTGGCCATGGCAATTTCTCAAAATGAGACAATAATGAAGTTTGCCATGAAGATTGACCCTTCTTTCATGAACAATTTCCCTGTACTATATAGGGTACTATATAGGATTTTACTTATAGTAGAGTGGTTTTCAAAATTGGAGTCAACCGTCACAGACTCTGCCACTGTTTTATCAAATAAGTTTATGTGATATTCTAAATCCTTTGTTGTCATTTCAACAGTCTTCATAGCATCTTCACCAGGATTAGTTGCATCTCAAGAAACCACTTTCTTTGCTCATTCATGAGAAGCACCTCCTCATCTATGAAAGTTTTATATTTATAACAAATATAATAATGAAAAAATATGAAATATTACAAGAATTACCAATATATGATAGACAAGAAGTGAGCAAATATTTGTTGGAAAAATGGCACCTATGGACTTGCTTGATGCAGGGTTGCCATAAACCTTCAATTTGTAAAAACTACAATATCTGTGAAGTGCAATAAATCAAAATGCAATAAAACAAGGTTACCTGTAATCAGAAACCATATAACTCAGAAAAAAAAAACCTTACTGTTCACAAGAGCAACAATAAGGGATATTTCAGAGTTTACTGTACTCTTTAGTAAAGTCATTCCTATTTGACTGCATCAATTTATATTTGAACTTCTGTTAAACTCCTTATCCCACAGCAAATCAAAATTAGCTCTTAGAGTCTCATAGCATTTTCTGTGGCTATTTTCCATAGAATCATAAGTTACTAATGCATCTTTTCCCGTGCAGTGAGTTTTATTGACAATTGCCAAGAGAAGAAGCTCTGTTCTATACAAAAATTTCTGTATTCTAATATGCAAAAATGTAAAATATGATTCATAGCTAAAATATTTGTATCTACCTTCCTCAAAATGAAATACCAGCATAGTTACATTATTATTCATTTTAGTAAAATCTTTTAAAATCATTTAAGTCAAATCATCAAGTTTCATCAAAATCTACAAGACTGTCACTGGGCTACTGTGTATATGCTATATATACCGTACACACACACACACACAGTATATATAAATTGATGCTAAAGAAGAAGCCACTATGCAGCCATTTTTGTCTAGCTGGGATGAAGAGACTGATCTGCATGTAATAACCAAGAAAGTTAAAGATAGATAAACAAGTACAAACTGCATGACAAAGGTAACAAGAGCTATAGAATGGTAAGGTGGTTAAGGAAGGTAATATCTAGGAGAGAGGAGTAGGTAATTTGCCAAATAATGTATGTCCAACCATGGGTGAGTTAACTTCTCTGTGCTTCCTGGGTAGAATTAATTCATGTAAAATGCCTAGCACAAACTATATGAGGTAAGCTTGAATGGAGCTTTAAAAGAATGGGCACACTGTAATAGTGGAAAATGATTCCATTGACAAGAATAATTAAAGCTAGGGACAGGAATGTTTCAAGTAGTGAAGATATAAATATTTTTTAAAATTTGGCATATACCATGTATCTCAGTGTTCACAGCAGCATTACTCACAATTGTCAAGATATGGAAGCAACCTAAGTGTCCATTAACAGATGAGTGGATAGAGATGTGGTACATATATAAAATGGAATATTACTCAGCTGTAAAAAGAAAATTTTGCCATTTGCAGCAACATGGATGGACTTGGAGGGCATTATGCTAAGTGAAATAAGCCAAACAGAGAAAGACAAATACTGTGTGATATCACTTATATGTGGAATATAAAAGTACAACAAACTAATGGATATAACAAAAAAGCAGACTCACAGATGTAGAGAACAAACTAGTGGGAGGAGGGACAACATGGGGTGGAGGAGTGGGAGGTACAACCTATGAGGTGTAAGACAGGCTACAAGGATGTAGTGTGCAACACAGGGAATATGGCCAATATTTTGTTATAACTAAATGTGGTATAACCTTTAAAACTTGTATTACACAGTAAAAAAATTGGTATCTACAACAAGAGAAAAATTCACAGGTAGTAGCCTTATGTTTCTAATTTTTTGTTGCAAATAACAAACTCTTTCCTATATGGCAAAGTTAACTTTCATTTAGCATTTCCTTCTCTGCCCCTTAGCTCATAACCCAAGACAATCCTTCAACAGTGCAAAGATTCTTTAGGAAAGATTCATAGTAGTGTCAAAGAATAACTCAAAAGTCACAAAATTGTAGCACACCGTTTCCTTGTTCATAAAGAGGTAAAACAGTAGATTGATTTCACCTCACAAAGGCTTTATTGAAAGAGGAAAGAAGGGAGAGAAAGATAATTATAGTCTTGGGAAGAGAGACTTGTTTGCACATCTAAAAAAATGAGATAATTGACTAGCTGGCAGCAGTCAATCTGGACAGTGTAGTTGAGAAGACTGACTAAGGGTACAAAAAATATCTTGTTTATGAAATCTTTGGAAAATCTTTGTGAGCTAGATAAACTATGAAGCTGCATGACAGGCTGTTTCTCTGTAATGCCTGCCTGTGTCTTTCCATCAGTACCTTGTTCTGGGCTGGACCAGTTCTGCACTACTGCCCTCACCAGAAGTCTCAATGTAACTGCTGATTTTCTTGAAACCCATTTCCCCTAAATCCTTACTTCTCACTGGACTCTCTTCTGAGTTCTTATTTGAAAGTGATCATAATCTGGGGTGCTTTGTAGTGGAGTCTCTATTACAAAGAAATATGATCATTTTTTCTAATATGAATTTAAGATGTTAAAAATAGGCAAAATTTAAGTTTTCCTTCTTTCTTGCATTTTCCTAAGCATTAACACCAGTATTTTCACACTTCAACGAACAAAACAGATAGTAGTGACATCACTATCAAATGAATCATGTGAACTAACCTGAATAAACATTTTTTTTCTTAAATAAATATATTAGCATTAATATTTTAAATGTTATTTAAAATATTTTAATTGAGACAACAGCTTCGGTGCTTGTAAACAGTTGATTATGGTTTCTGCCCTGCAGTGAATTATCACAGAAGAACATCTTGGCAAATATTTACTGGCTTCATGCCCACCATCATTATGAAGCAGGAACTCTCTTCAGTTTAAGATGATAACCTGAAGATAAGCAATATAAAGTATGTTTACTTTTAGAAATCAAAATCCCCCGAGATTAAGTTTCTTCCAAGTAATGCTTAAAGGCTGCATTCGTCCCCCTGCACATTGGTGGGTCACCTCTAAAAAAGGAAAATATATTTTGCTACTTAAATTAAAGGTGAAGAGTAAATATTGTCCAATTGCTTCGTAGGTGTTTGCCAAAGTACATAAACTTTAAGATCTCAACGCAAATTGAAATAATCTTTTATTATGTCTTGTTAGGAGGAAAGACAGTTCCCTTTTCACTGCTCCTAATTTTTAAAAATCATCACAACACAGCAAAAGTCAAAATCTGCTCATCTCAATTCCTTGGTAATAGCAATGAATCCGTATGTTAAAGAAGGCCTGTGAATTGCCAAATACACTATGCAAGAGAAACCCCTGTGAACTGACCTGAGAAGACTAAAGTTAACCTTTCTTAGGTCTTCGGTATTTTAAAAGACAATAGCTTAGATGCTAGACATTCATTCAGAGCCTTAGAAATCCACAGTAACACAGTTCTCACTTGCTTGAGTTTGGTCTGCATCCTTTTATGTAAGTCAGATCTTTTACAGACTGATGAAATGCGTAGTATTTTTTAACAGACAAAGGAATACCCTTGACAGTGCAGCATAATAAGAAGGCGCAGCGAATTGTCGCGCGATGTTAAAACGCTACAGCCCTGACGTCGCAGGTTGCCATAGCAGCATCCCTCCGAGTGGAAAAGAGGGGTGGTGCGAGGGGCGGAGCGGGGCTTCTGCGGAGGACAACGGACGGTCTCCTGCAGCAGGTCTGACTTCTACCAAAATGAGCGGCCTGGATGAGGGCGACAATCTCCCTGTCGCTGAAACCTGCGGCCCCGCTACTCCCGACCATGCCCCGGGACATCCGGACCCAAAGCAGTGTCAGGGCGAGGAAAGCGAGGCGACCCTGGTGATGGCGGACTCAGGTGAGAGCGGCTTGCAGAGCGCTGCAGAGGGAGGTGAACCCCGGGACCCCGCGGGCTGTGGCCTTGCGCTCCGCGTTCGAGTTGCTGGGAATCGCAGCCGTGTAGCGACCAAAGCCGGCCAGAAAGAGGCTCCTGCTTCTACGGAGGGTCTGGAAGCAGCCTGTGCCTCCGCCTCCATAGCAGCTGACAGTAGCCAGGAAAATGGCTGTCAGCGTAGAGAGCTGCGCATCCCTGCTGTGGAGAAGGCTCTAGAAGCCTGTGGCGCAGAGCGTTTGGGGTCTCAGATGATACCTGGGGCCAAGGCCAAGGAAATGATGATGAAAAAGGGCACTGTTTCAGCGGCGGCTGAAAAGGAGGGAGTAGCAGAGGAGGTGGTAGAGGAAAAGAAGGTGATGCTGAAGGATAAAAAAGTGGTAGGAGGAGCGAAAGAGGAGACCCGGGCCAGGGCCCCGAAGATAAATAACTGCATGGATTCTTTGGAGGCCATCGATCAGGAGCTGTCAAATGTAAATGCCCAGGCTGACAGGGCCTTCCTTCAGCTGGAGCGCAAGTTTGGCCGTATGCGAAGGCTCCATATGCAGCGCAGAAGTTTCATTATCCAGAATATCCCAGGTTTCTGGGTCACTGCGTTTCGCAACCACCCCCAGCTGTCACCTATGATCAGTGGCCAAGATGAAGACATGATGAGGTACATGATCAATTTGGAAGTGGAGGAGCTTAAACACCCCAGAGCAGGCTGCAAGTTCAAGTTCATCTTTCAGAGCAACCCCTACTTCCGAAATGAGGGGCTCGTCAAAGAATATGAGCGCAGATCCTCTGGCCGGGTGGTCTCTCTTTCCACTCCAATCCGCTGGCACCGGGGCCAAGACCCCCAGTCCCATATCCACAGGAACCGGGAAGGCAACACTATCCCCAGTTTCTTCAACTGGTTCTCAGACCACAGCCTCCTGGAATTCGACAGGATTGCAGAGATTATCAAAGCAGAACTGTGGCCCAACCCCCTCCAGTACTACCTGATGGGTGATGGCCCCCGCAGGGGATTTCGAGACCCAGTCAGGCAGCCAGTGGAGAGCCCCAGGACCTTCAGGTTCCAGTCCGGCTAACTCCTGCCCTTGGGAGAAGCTCCTGCACAAGTTTCCTTACCACCTCCTCTTGGACCTGTGCTTAGCCAACAGCATGCAGTCTTCCATTTACTTTCTCTTCACACTGGATTATTTTGCCCTCTGGTCCTTCTAAATACTCAACAGTCAGTGGCAAGATAGTTGCTTATATGCCTATGCTCTTCTTCCTCTGGGCCTTCCTGCTGTTCAGCATCGTGTTACATGTTCCAAGTGCACGGCCTTCTACTGCTTCTGTGCCAAGCACACAACACTGTAGATATGCACTGCCTTCTCTTGCATGTCCTGGGCCCTGTCTATGACTGTGTCCTTCTCCCAGTTGTTAAAGTGGTTATCTACCGCAAAGAAGCTTGATATACCTTTGCAAATACTTAACTGGGCTTCATACTTTATGCTGGCTATCCTCCTGATACCCACGTACTCTGTGGCAAGATTGTTGAGTTTCACTGCTGCAAGATGAAGCTGATATAGTTGATGCCAGCCATCAACTCAAAACTGAACATTCTAGGCTACCAGTAACCGGTTTTCAACTGTCCTCCTGGGCCCATGCCATCCACCCTGCCAGTTATGTTGCAGAATAAGCATTTGGCTGGGGGATGGCTCCTAGGCATGAGTGAGGTAACAGATGAAACGTGTTCTGTGTTATCATGTTGGTCTTCTGAATGCCTTTGGTCACTCTGCGTTGTGACCAGGTGCTGGTGAGTATGAAGGTCTGTGATACGGCTCACCCTAATCTGCTCTTAGACTTCTGGATGAGCTTTGTACAGGCACTAGTGTCTGCCTCTTCAGGAACTATCTGTAGAGTTAAGCTGCTGGGCGGTTCACAGGAACCAGTCCCTTCCCTACCCATCGAATAGCTACCCCTAAACCCAGTTGGCTCTCAGGCAGGTTGGGCAGTCATAATGCCACAGTGCCCAAAGCCAAGCTTGGGGGATCCGGTGTCCCTTCTGACAGCCCTTTGAGCCTTAGCCAACAAGCCACCCTTAATCCAGGTAACTTAATTAGGCGTCCCCCTCCCAACCCCTCCTGCATCCTTTCTGAATATGACAAAGTTACCAGGGTAGGGGCACCAAGGAGGAGGTATTTCAGGTCTGTGGGGTCTGTTACATCTGTCTTTGTCGCCCTCCCTCCTTCCCTCCTTTCCTCTTCCTCCTTTCCGAAGCAGTTACAGCTCAGAAACAGAAAACTGGCAAAGCAGGCTTTTTGTTTAATTTGCTCGCCCTTTGTTGTGTCCAGAAGGAGAAGGGTACTGTTCACAGGACTCCAGGTCTCTTACGCCCTCTTCTGCCCTTTACCTTCACCCTGCTTCCTTTAGCCAAATTTATAAACATTTCAGAGGGTAACCTGCAGGTGAATTGCCTACTTATGGGCATTGTTCTTTGGGGCCTACTCTTGACAACCCCATCCTCTTCCATATCCATTCACAAAGACCTTCCGTGTGTTTCTTGAACTTTAGTCTGGGAAACTGAGAAGAGAGACAGAAGGGCCTCGCAGTGGCTTCAAGACAGATGCAGAGCATGTCGTGATCCAAGGCAATCAAAATTTAGTTCACTCGACTTTTCTAAGCATGGAAATTCATTCTGGGGACTTGGACCACTTAGAAGTAACCCCAGGGCAGCATTTTGAGGGTCACTCCTGTCCTCTGTTACCACCCTGATGTCCCCTGGGCCTCCATCCTACTGCCGGGCCTTCTTGGCTCTCAGTCACCAACTTCTGCATTTCCTTCCCTGCTTCTGACCTAACATGACGGAGTAGGCTGCAGTCTGCATTGCGGGGCTGCCAAGCCTCCTTGCTGCGGTGTAAGGGGATTGGGATGTGGGGACAGAGAGCAGTGGGGAGGGTGTCCTAGGCTGTGGAAACTGAAAGCCCAGCGAACAGATGAGCTTGCTGTGCATTGGGCTGGGGAAGGCAGACAGCAAAGATTGGCACCCTGCAGGGTCAGGGCTGGGAGGGGAGGCCCCTGAGGTTTTTCCCAAGAGCAGTGGGAGAATGAGTGATTGATGTTTTAAAGAGGATGTTGGATGGGTTAGGTTTTCTCCAGTTTTTCCTAAAGCCTTGAAATCACCGGTAGATTTTTGTACACACAAGTGCAAGTCTGAGTGTTTTCTATTACTCTAGAACATACGTGAATGATTAATGATACATGCTCCTTATTTTACTGTGTTTGAGTAAAGTCCTATTAATCCTTTCTCCATTTTTGCTTGCTGGCAAAATTAACATTTACAGGCCTGCTTTGTGCTTGTAATTCAGAATGTGTGCAAAAATATCAAGCTTGTTTCCTGTGTAGTATGAAGACATCTGTGAATATTTATTAATATATCAGCTTGTTCTGGTCTCTCTTCTTATATAGCTCTATTCTTAGAAATATAATTTGAATGTGATCTTTGGAATTTTCCAAATTGTTGCTGTCTTGTGAAGGTATTCTCAAACGGAAAAACATAACTCTGTTGTTTTGATATTTCTTACCCTGGAACTGTTGTACTTGACATCTATGTTCCTAACCAGTGTAAGTATTTATAGAATTGCTCTGTCAAACTAAACAAAGATAGTTAGTACTTTAGTATTCTCCCATGTGCTTGAAGGAAAAATAAGTATGTTACTCTTCTGCTGTAGTTGTTTTCACCAAAAAATAAAAATAAATAAAGTTCTGTCTCTTTTGTCTAGGCTAATAAATGGTTGGAAAATCATTAAAGTTACCACATCATCATGGTAAATAAGCATCGTCCTGAATCTTAAAAAAAAAAAGGCAGTAATGCATCATCCAAGATTTTCTGCTTGAAAAATGGTAAATGAGAAGCCCAAAGGAATATTCATAAACATATTTCCTATACAGGCAGTGTAGTTTTTGGTGGTAATTGAAGCACCATAAATTGATTTTTATTACCTACTTAAAATATTATTTTCAGTGGAAAACTGTTCAGGCACCGTCATTGTTTACTTATTTTTAAACTATGTCCCTACTTTAGGCTCATTCTTTTCTTTTTCTTTTCTTTTTTTTTTTTTTGTCTTTTTAGAGCATTCTTAAAGAGTTTAAGGTACACTTTTGAAGAATTAATCATTGGATATTCTCTAAGCACTACTTAAATTCTTTTCCTATAACAATGTGATGCTCTAAAAAGAAAGAATCACAAAATTATGACTGAAATATAATGTCTAGAAACAAATGATATCAGACATCACAGTGTAAATTACCAGTAATGTTTTGCTGTTCAGTAGCTATTATATGAAGGTTTGGGAGATGAATACTTCTGCATTCTCTGTAGTAGAGAGAACAATGGATGATGCAAGATCTGCATAAATGAATCACTGAATATTTTTAGCCATCTAAAAAAAATTTGACATAAATGTCCCAAAATTACTGATTTGAGGTAGAAATTGTTAAACATACAATTAACAATTTGTTGACTCTTAGCACAATTCTTATTTGCAAGCTCTATTTGAAGTATAATTTTTATAGGCTTGGAGAACTTTTAAGTATTAGAGGGCTAAGTTTTCTTCTGCAAGTTTTATACCCATCTTAATCCTAAATTCCCCAAACACTGTTCATTTTACATTTTCAATTCAGTGATTAATTTCTGCATTGTCAACCATCTGTTTGAAGCATTATTTCTTTTATCCCTTTCTGGATATAATTAGAAAATATCATTTTTGTTGGTTTATTATCAGCTTTAGTCTAACCAATAGTACTTTTTTTTTTTTTCTTTTTACAGCTGTACCTGCAGCATATGGAAGGCTAGGAGTTGAATCACAGTTGCAGCTGAGACCTACACCATAGCCACAGCAACACTGAATCTGGATCTGAGCCATATCTGTGACCTGTGTATGCTGCAGTTTGTGGCCAGTGGGATCCTTAACCCACTGAGCAAGGCCAGGGATCAAGTCTGCATCCTCACAGAAACTAGGTCAGGTCCTTAACCCTCCAAGCCACAATAGGAACTCTTAATACTCATTTTTCTAGTAGGCTGGTGTCACTCATTTGTTATAGATTAACATGTTTTCTCTTCTGTTTAGTCTAATAAAATTAGACTTAGCACTCTCAAGGATTTACTTACAATGCAATTGTAGACTCTTATAGTCATGCTCCATTTCTTTGCATTGCCTTTTTGTTTTTCTTTCTCAATTCTAGAGCCAAATTATTCTTAAATCATACCTTCAAACCAGTTTAAGAATTTCATCCTATATTCACCAAAGAAGTATTACCATTTTGGTATCCAGGGCCATATTGTCCTGTGAGTAGTAGTGACATATTTCATTGTTTCTCTGATCCCTATATTAACAATATCATCGCACATCCATTTCTATTTCTGGATATTCAGCTCAGGACAGACACCCAAAGTCATTAGAATAACCTTCAACTGAATGCTCACGTAGGGTTTTTGTTTTCTGCCAAATTTACTGGAGATGATTGTGATATAGTGGAAGTTACCCTAGCTTGAGATAAAAATATTTTAACTCTGTTTCTTCCTTACTCAGGTTCCCTACTCCTGCACATCAAACTTGATGCTGCTTTTGCTTCTGCTTTATCTCCAGTTGACTCAAGTTTTCTTAAATCAGTTCTCACCACTAAAGACAAAATTACCAATATGCGAAGCTCCTGTCATGGCTCAGTGGTTAACGAATCTGACTAGGAACCAGGAGGTTGTGGGTTTGATCCCTGGCCTTGCTCAGTGGGTTAAGGATCTGGAGTTGCCGTGAGCTGTGGTGTAGGTCGCAGATGCGGCTCGGATCCCGTGTTGCTGTGGCTCTGGTGTAGGCCAGCGGCTACAGCTCCGATTAGACCCCTAGCCTGGAAACCTCCATGTGCTGTGGGAGCAGCCCAAGAAATGGCAAAAAGACAAAAAAACCCAAAAAAACAAAAAAACAAAATTACCGATATGCCTAATTATTGAGTTCCCTGTCTCATAGAGTCAATTCGAACCTTTAGTATCTGATTCTGCGTCAGATATGCATTCCCTGGCTTGACAATCTGAAGAGATCTGAGATAACATCACGCACGTCCATGTGTGTTCTTATGTTACCTTCATAATTCTAGCAGTTTTAATATCCCCTTTTATTTATTTATTTATTTTTTTTTTCGGCCATGCCTGCGGCATGCGGAAGTTGCTAGGCTAGAAGTCAAGCCTGAGCCACAGCAGTAACCCAAGCTACAACAGTGATAATGCCAAGTCCCTAACTGCTAGGCCACTGGGGAGCTCCTCCCCTTTTAAATGGTTGAGTGAACAGGCTGAGAAAGTTGAACTAAATTGCCTAGGATGCAAGGCACAGAGTTAAAATATTTTTATCTCAAGTTAGGGTAACTTCCACTATATCAATCGTCTCCAGTAAATTTGGCAGAAAACAAAACAAAAATCCTATGTGAGTATTCAGTTGAAAGTTATTCTTAACCCATTTATGATGGTCTTTGAAAGGGATTTTTCAAAAAATCAGTTATTTAAATTAATACAGGATTCCATAATTTCAGAAATGTTTTAATCTAAACACTTCTGAACTTACATATGTAATCATGATGTTTGATGCATAAATGAATGAAATTAGCAGTTTCCTTCATCAAAGAGTGTAAATGTACCAAAAGGATTGTATTTAAAAAAAATTATTTTGTTGAAGTATAGTTCATTTACAATGTTATGTTAATTTCTGCTATATATATGTGTGTGTATACACACACACACACACACACACACACACACATTCTATTTTAGTATTCTTTTCCATTAGGGTTTGTCACAGGATATTGAATATAGTTCCCTGTGCTATACAGTAGAACCTTGTCTGTCCGTTCTGTATCCATCCACAAACCCCAAACTCCCACTCCATCCCTCTTGGCAACCACAGGTTTGTTCTCTACATCTGTGAATCTGTTTCTGTTTTGTAGATGTTCATTTGTGTTTTATTTTAGATTCCACATGTAAGTCATATCACATGGTATTTGTTTTTCTGACCTACTTCACTTAGTTTGACAATCTCTAGATCCACCCATGTTGCTTCAAATGGCATTATTTCATTCTTTCTTATGACTGAGTAGTATTCATGTATATATATATATTTGTATATCTCATATCTTTATCCATTTATGTGTCAGTGGACACAGGTTATTGCCATGTATTGGCAGTACTTGTGAATAGTACTGCAATGAACATTGTGGTGCATATGTTTTTTTTGAATTATGGTTTTCTCTGGATATAGCCCAGGAGTCGGATTGCTGGAAAATATGGTAGTTGTATTTTTTTTTTTTTCTTTTTAGGGCTGCACCTGCAGTACATGGAAGTTCCTGGGCTAGGGGTCAAATAGGAGCTGTGGTTGAGGGCTACGCCCCAGCCACTGCAAAACCAGATCCAAGCTGCATCTGCAACCTACACCACAGCTTGCAGCTATTACTGGATAATTAACTCACTGAGCTAGGCCAGGGATTCGAATATGCATCCGCATGGATGCTATGTTATGTTCTTAATCTTCTGAGCCACACAGGAACTCCTGGTAGCTCTATTTTTAATTTTTTAAGGAAACTCCATACTGTCCTCCATAGTGGTTGTACTAATTTACATTCCCACCAACAGTGTAGGAGGGTTCCCTTTTCTCCACATCCTCTCCAGGATTTATCACTTTTTGATGATGGTCATTCTGACTAGTATGAGGTGATACCTCATTGTAGTTTTGATTTGCTTTTCTTTAATAATTAGTAAGATTGAGCATCCTTGGCTATTTGAGCTCTTTAGTGTTTCCATATAAATTAATTTTTTTTTTGTCTTTTGTCTTTTGTCTGTTGTTGTTGTTGTTGTTGTTGCTATTTCTTGGGCCGCTCCCACGGCATATGGAGGTTCCCAGGCTAGGGGTTGAATCGGAGCTGTAGCCACCGGCCTACGCCAGAGCCACAGCAACGCGGGATCCGAGCCGCGTCTGCAACCTACACCACAGCTCACGGCAACGCCGGATCGTTAACCCACTGAACAAGGGCAGGGACCGAACCTGCAACCTCATGGTTCCTAGTCGGATTCGTTAACCACTGCGCCACGACGGGAACTCCAAATTAATTTTTTTTCATTCTAGTTCTCTGAAAAATGCTGTTGGTAATTTGGTAGAGATTGCGTTGAATCTGAAGATTGCCTTGGGTAGTATAGTCATTTTGACAGTATTCTTCGAATCCAAGAGCATGGTAATACCTTTCCATCTGTTTGTGTCATCTTCGATTTCTTTCATCAGTGTCTTTTACCTTTTGGAGAATGGGTCTTTTGCCTCTAGATAGGTTTATTCCTAGGTATTTTATTCTTTTTGATGCAGTAGTAAATAAAATTGTTTCCTTAATTTCTCTTTCTGATCTTTCATTTTTAGTGTATAGAAATGCAACAGATTTCTGTGTATTAATTTTGTATCTTGTGACTTTACCAAATTCATTGTTGAGCTCTAGTAATTTTCTGGTATAGCATCTTTAGGATTTTCTATGAGAAGTATCATGTCATCTGCAGTGAGTTTTAACTTCCTTTCCAGTTTGGATTCTTTTTCTTTTGATTGCTGTGGCTAGGTCTTCCAAAACTGTGCTGAACAAAAGTGGTGAGAGTTGGCATACTTGTCTCGTTTTTGATCTTAGAGGAAATGTTTTCAGCTTTTCACCATTGAGTATGATGTTAGCTGTGGGTTAGTTATATATGGCCTTTATTATGTTGAGGTAAGTTCTGTCTATGCCCACTTTCTGGGGAGTTTTTATCATAACTGGGTGTTGAATTTGTCAAAAACTTTTTCTATATCTATTGAGATGATCATATAGTTTTATTCTTCAGTTTGTTAATGTGGTGTATCACACTGATTGATTTGCAGATACTGTAAATCCTTACATCCCTGGAATAAATACCACTTGATCATGCTGTATGATCCTTTGTATTACTGGATTCAGTTTGCAAGTATTTTGTGGGAGATTAGTATATGCTCATCAGTATTATTTCTTTCTGTAATTTTTATGTAATTTTTTCTGTGGTATCTTTTTCTGGTTTTGGTATTAGGGTGCTGGTAGCCTCATTGAATGAGTTTGGAAGTGTTCCTTCTTCTGCAGTTTTTTGGAATAGCTTGAGAATGACAGGTGTTAACTCTTCTTTAAATAGTAGAAATTGCAGGAATTCCTGTCGTGGCTCAGTGGTTAACGAATCTGAATAGGAACCATGAGGTTGCGGGTTCAATCCCTGGCCTTGCTCAGTGGGTTAAGGATCTGGCATTGCCCGTGAGCTGTGTGTGGTGTGGGTCGCAGACGCGGCTCGGATCCCACGTTGCTGTGGCTGTGGTGTAGGCTGGCAGCTACAGCTCCGATTAGACCCCTAGCCTGGGAACCTCCATATGCCACAGGAGTGGCCCAAGAAATGGCAAAAAGACAAAAATAAATAAATAAATAAAATGGTAGAAATTGCCTGTGAAGCCATCTGGTCCTAGGCTTTTGTTATAAGTTTTTAAATCACAGTTTAATTTGTACACACAATTTGGTCTGTTCATGTTATGATTCTTTCGGGTCCACTCTTGGAAGATTGTATGTTTCTAGGAATTTGCCACAGACACCCCTCTCTCCAGGAGATCCTCCAAAACCAGTGGGTAAGGTTTGGCCCTGGCTCCTATGCAGCCACTACTTTTTATCTGTGTCTCAGTACACATGGGACCTTTTGTGTGCTAAGAAGGGATTCTCTGTTTTTCCCATTTCTCTGGAGTTCCTGCACCCAAGCCCTGTTGGCCTTCAGAGCTATATGCTCTGAGGACACCTCCTCCCAATGTCAGACCTTGAGGCTGGAGATCCCAACATGGGGCTCAGGATTTCTGCGACATAATTGTTCTCCAGTTTGTGTGCTGCCCATTTTGGGGTATGGAATTTTATTACATCATGAGTATGCCCCTCCTATCATCTGGTTGGGTTTCCTCTTTATGTCTTTGGATGTCTTTTTTCAGTTGGTTCCAGTTTTTTGTTTACTCAGTGGTGGTTCAGCAGTTGTGATTTTTGGTGTGCTTTTAAGATTGTGCACAAATTCCACACCCCAAAATGGGCAGCACACAAACTGGAGAAACAATTGTGTCACAGAAGTTCTCCCACAGGTGGGTATTTATTCTTGTTCCTTCCAGTGTTGAAGTTTACCCTTAGTGCTGTGCCTCTGGTGAAAAGAGGACATCCTCTGTGGCCACCCTCTAAAGACTAGTGTACTCCAATGGGGGAGTGATAGGAAGGGGGTAAAGCCAGCTACAAAGGGGAGGAGGAAAGGAGAGGAGCCCAAACTACATTAACCAGCTTTCCCCCAAAGGAACAATCTAAAAGTGTTGTCTTATACTGAGAATTCATCCCAGTCTAGATCCAATACTGTAAGACTTTTATGTCAGTCCACTGAGAGCGTGATTTTGGGGGTCAAACTTGTGCTTATGTATTAATGCTATTCCTTAGAAACAATGCAACTTGGAGCAAGCCTATTATTTAACCTCTGTGAATTTCAATTTCCTTGTCTGTAAATGTTTAGTAATTACACATACCTCATATGGTTGCTCCCTTAGGGAGTAAATAAGGCACATGAATTAGCCTGGTGAAGCGTCAGCGCGCCTTATCATTAATTTTTTTAGACTATTTCTGAAGATGGTGCTAGAGACTAATAAGAGGCATCTTTTTGAATACACCTTATGTGGGCTAGACAATACCCAAGGATTTTCAAGGACAGGTACAGGACCACACCGAGTGAATTAACTCTCAAATATATTCCAGTCAGGCACTAATCTAGAAGCCAGCTCTTATGATGAGAGCCTGAGAAGAAGTAAGAGAATGTTACTGCAACATCACACATTAAAAATAAAAAAGCTATCCATGTAATTCTAACATAGTCAGGGTTGTTATATACAAAGAGATAGTTGGATATTCCCTTTTGTACTAGTTTGTGATATAAATCATATAAATTTATTCAATTTTTATTCAAACCATTTCACTAAAACTGTGTGTGTAGATATATGTGTAGACATATATATGTACATATATGTATATATGTAATTGACCCCTGAGCAATGCAGGGATTAGGGGGTGCCAGTGCAGTTGAAAATCCAAGTATAACTTAGAGGTGGCCTTCTGTATCTGTGGTTCAGCATCCATGGATTCAATTCATTGTGGATAGTGTAGTACTGCAACTGCAGCATTTACTATTGAAAAAAATCCGAGTGTAAGTGGGCCCCACATGAGTTAAACCTGAGTTGTTCAAGGCTCAACTGTATATGCTTTAAATATATATAAAATTACTGTTGGAGATAAACGTTAGAGGGGAAATAATACTTGATTTCAATTTACAGCTGAATACACTCAGAACTAATTGACTTAAGATTCCAATTCATGGTTGAGTTGAAGTTTCTGCTACCTCAATATTCCAAAGACTGTTCTGACAAACCATTTGTTTGACCACTGGGCCATTCATATCTTTCCTTTGCTGATGAGACCAACAATAGCCACCCCTGAATTTATTTATAAGTATCCTTCAGATGATGTTTGCCTGTATGCTAATATTAAGCTTAAGTCCTCTGTCCATTAACACAATTTTCCTGCTTTCTTATTTCATGAATTTTGTTAATACACAGTTTTCTTCTCTAATATCTTTTTAAAAATTTTTAATATACCATTTTCTGATGATTATTATTTACTCTTCATATTACAATTAGAAACACTGGCAATTTTAGTAACCAAAAATTTAAAAAGTCTAATTACAGTCCAACAGAAAAACATTCATCAGAAGCACTGACTGACTCTGCTAGAAAAATGGGCAGAAACTTGGATATAAACTCTAACCTTCTCTTTTGAC
The DNA here is from genome assembly GCF_016906955.1 of Phacochoerus africanus. Taxonomy (NCBI): domain Eukaryota; kingdom Metazoa; phylum Chordata; class Mammalia; order Artiodactyla; family Suidae; genus Phacochoerus; species Phacochoerus africanus. The sequence continues at coordinate 81,822,169 of NC_062545.1, read as the reverse complement.
GAGATGAACAAAGGTGTGGTAACTTGTTCAGATTTCTTAGGTAGGTACATGTAAAAGCAGAACTAGAACTTCTAAACTCTAACAACTTTTTTTCACTCCTCAGTGGCCAAAAAAATACACAATAACTTCTTATTGTGGAGTTCTCATTTTTTTTCAATATTAACAACAGCAGTTTATAAGCATTTAAAGATGTATTATTCTGTGTCATTGATAAAATAAACATGTGTAAGGAAAAATAACTTTATTTTTAAAAGAAATCAAATGTCTATTGAAAGTATACATGAAACAGCATCTTTCATTTAAGCCTTAAGCTTGATAGTATGCTCTTTATCATACTCCAATGAGATTTTGGAATTCAATTTCAAAGATATTAACATTTATTAGTAGATATCAAAAAAGTTACTGACTTAAGGAAAAAAAAAATTCAGTAACTGTTTACCTACCCTGAGATACTCATCCCCACAATATATTTGAGAACTGAGCATTTAAAAATTTAACAAAATATTTTTCTTTCCATTGCATCCATTAATAGGCTAAATTCTCTGCTACAATCCAAGTAAAATGGTAGTGACCAGTATGTTTTCTGATACTGTCCATAATGGACAAAGTAAAATTACAGCATAAGGAGTAGCCAGGAATTTATGTTGTAAACATTACCTAGGTCCAAACATCTTAACAAACAGCTACTAATAACTACATATAGCACTAAGAACACAAAAGCAGTTTTTCTCAACTTTTTTTTTCATTATCACCCCCTTGCCCTATGAGAAAAATTAAATTTAATTAATAAATGTAACTGTAAATTATATTTCTCCCTAATGAAAGAAGTTAATACTAAGGAATAAGGTTTTACTGAGTAGGGTTGAAAATATGGAGGACCACAACCCGCTGCATTAAGATTTTTTTTCACCCCAAGAACCAATTTTTGTCCTTAAGGTGAATGAAAATGAAGTAAACAGACTTAACATTAACAGGGAGGAAAAAACCCTAATGGGTAACACTGGAGGCTGAACCTGTTGGCATATTCATTCATCCCTGTCCCGTACAGCTGTATGGTCTAGAAGACATCCTATTTCCTTGTTTTGGAAACCACAAAAATAGCATAAAACTTGATAATCTGGAAAAATAATCTCACTAGACTTGGTGTTCTTGACTATAGATTGAAACAGCAGGTGTAGATGAGTTATTCTTAATTCTGGCTGCATTTTCCTGGGATAAATATAAATACTCATTGCTCATCTGTATCCCCAATGTCTGGAGGTTATGGTCTAGCCAGTGGTTCTTAACCTTCAGTGTGAATTACACTATTATTAAAACACAGGGTGCTGTGTCCATTCCCACAAGTCTGCGTTTCCATCAACTTTGCAGGTGTTGCTGTGCTAGGGGTTTGGGGACCACACTGAGAACCACTGGTCTAGGCAAATGTGTAAATATGTATGTGTATATATATATCTCTCTATATATTCCCAAGTAATTCTCATCTCAGAATTACTGGTATAGGAAATATTAATAAGATTCTTTTTGGTTCTAAGATAATGAGATTTTAATTAATGGGAGTTGTTGGGTATCAAGATGATCTCTATTGAAAGGAGACCCATTGAAAAACATCAATTTCTTGGTCACTTTACAATTTGTCCCTATAAAGCATTTTACAGTATTTTTTGAAAATTAACATTTTTACAGTATATTTGCTGCATATATAGTTCTTCAGTTTTTAGTTAAGATACTTTATTTAGCTGTCAGCATCCCATCATTTAATAATACCAATGGAGGGTTTGGATAATAACCAGCCGTTTTTGAATTGTTTGAAGAGAACCTTGTAAACTTGTAGTCCAGGGGTAATTCTGGAAAAAAAAAAAAAGATTACTCTGCAGATCTTAAAAGGTCTTTCATAAAGAAACAAATCAAAATTTGATACTCATTAATAATAAAATGTTTTTAGAGTTTCATAATAATTTTGTCCCCAGATAGGTTGCACCTAGAATGAGTATAGATGTCTTTCCCTATACAATTGACAGTAATATTTTCAAATTACATTTAGAGATACTGCAAATTATTTTCAGAGCTCTAATTGGTGAATAAATTCTTTTAATAACTCTACATAAAAGTTAGCACATAAAATAGGAACACTCATCTGATTTTAAAAAAAACTAAATATTTCTCAGGCTTTACCGAGATTATGTAACTGGTAAAGGAAAACTAATAATCTTCATAGCCCTTAGTAATAAGAGTTAGTAAGAATAATCTTTGAATGCTTTGCTAAATAAGAATTCTAATATGCACAATATGGCAACTTTCTCCATATGAGAAGCATTACACACACACACACACAAACACACACGGGGAATGGGGGGAGAACATACAACTCATACTTTATTGATGATGGGACACTGTGACATCTTCATATATATATATCTCAAAAGCTAGCCTTCAGATATTTTCTTCCCAAATTTCTTCAAGGAACCATTACCAGAAATATTACAAGCGAAACATTATGATAATATGTCATGTAATGATATTCATTCCATACACAAATACTGGGCAGTAATCCTTATTTCACAAATTTCACAAGTAAAACATCATTTGGTAGTACTGAGTATTCTGAAAATGATACTAACATAAAAATTATACTTTATATTAAATGTCAGTGAAAGTCATTAAGACCCAGACATAATCCTTATGAGAAAAAAACTAATGCTAAAGACTGAGGTGAAAGAACACTGCCTTTCCAAAGCCAGAGAAAGCTAAGATGCTATAAAAAGAAAAAAATTCAGTATCAGGAAATTTCACTGGTCTTCACTGCTTTACTGCTTCAAATCGGCTGGAGCATATTTTGAGCTATGCATTAAAAGGTATTGGAAAGCAAATTGATAAAGCCGAATTTCAAAAACAGAGGCACCAAAATGATACAGGCTAAGAGTTGACCCAGCCACCTCTGTCTCTATCTTTCTTATGTACTTTCTTTTGTCTTTTTGCCTTTGCTAGGATATGGAGGTTCCCAGGAGAGGTGGTCTAATTGGAGCTGTAGCCACCGGCCGACGCCAGAGCCACAGCAACACAAGATCCGAGTGAGTCTGCGACCTACACCACAGCTCATGGCAGTGCTAGATCCTTAACCCGCTGAGCAAGGCCAGGGATCGAACCTGCAACCTCATGGTTCCTAGTTGGATTCATTAACCACTAAGCCACGATGGGAACTCCATGTACTTTCTAAGGTAAATATAGCTATACCTATATAAATAGCCTCTAGCATATAAATAGAGAACCAAGTCTAGGAAATACCCATGAATAAAGACACATTACACAAATACAAAAAGATTTTAAGAGACAAAGGGAGAGTAACAGGTTTGTTTTTCATTTCCTATCTCATTTAAAACAAAAATTTATTCTTTCTCCTGGCTAGCAGAAAAAATCTACTATAGTTAAGAACTCTGTGTTTGGAATAGCCGAACTGACATCAGATGACTGTTCCATTGAAACAAGGATCTCCAGATTGATTGGGGACTCTGCAAGGGGGAGACATCTGCATCTGTTTTTGAAAAGTCATTGCTGGGTGCTATTTGGAAGAAAGGAGAAAGATAGACAAAGAACCAAATTCTTATTTACCACAATAGTGTTCTATTAATCTCTGGGTACCCAATACACCATAATATCAACCATATCATCTAATGACTAAATGAAGTGAACCAAAATGAAACAAACATTCTTAAAACAGTTAAGTTCAATGTAAAATAACACAGAGAAGAACTCTTGGGACTTTTTAAAAAGATACTGACAGGATAATATTTATGTAAAGATTCTATCTTCAGTATGTCAACACGTCTAAAGCCATGACCACCACACTATTTTTCAAATAAAATCAAAACTAAATATGTCATACCAACTCTCTCATTCCTTCCCTGCAAAAAAAAAAATCTACTCGTTTGGCTTGTTTGACTACTGGTGAGTCCGACTAAGTATTTTCTCCTGAGAAAAGTTACAAGACAAAGGCTCTGCCAAGTTTTTTCCCAGGGTGCTGAGGAAGAAAACTGGAGGATGAAAATGGGACACACTGATGTCATTACTGCTTCTTTAAGGAGGAGTTATTATCCCAGAATATAGACTGGGGCTTATTTTCCATTTGTTTTGGAGAATTAATTAACTACTTCATCTGTTTAGCTATCTTATTTATTTATTTAATCATTTTTGGTTGTACCTGCAGCATATGGAAGTTCAGCCAGAGACTGAATCCGAGGCACAGCTGAGACTGGGTCATATACTGATATTCATTTCACACACAAATACTGGGCAGTAATTCTTCACAAATTTCACAAGTAAAACATCATTTGGTAGTACTGAGTATTTTGAAAATGGTACCAACATAAAATTACACTTTATATTAAATGCCAGTGGCTGTGGCAACACTGGATCCTTACCCCACTGTGCCACCACAGAGACAACGCTGATCCTTAACCTGTGCTGCACAATAGCAGGAACTCCTGGAGAAATATTTAAATCCTGGAATAATGGAGATTCTCTTTTTTGGACTCTTACCATTTCACAACCGCATCCCATTGAGCAGTTTTTATCTAGGTACTTTAGAGTAATTCAGTGACTTCCATTATCACACAACCCTACTCTCACTACAAATGAGTCACTTTGAAAGGAAAAAAAAGAGTGACATATAAAAATTGAAAAAAAGTTTAATTCTGAGCTGGTATCTCCTAGTTACAAGGTTCATTTCTTTAATAGGAAAATTGTACCTAAAAGGAGGAAATATGTTCTTTAATTTTATGTGTAAAGTATGGAATAAAATGAGAATGTTTTTTGGAAACTAGTGAGTTATTGCATTTACTGACATACTGGATTTGGACACCGGCACAGAGGATGAACCTTTTAGAAGGATACGTATCTTAGGGTCATCATCATCATCCTACCAATAACTCAGGTAAATATCTTGCTTTACTTCCTCTCACATCTGTCTTTTGAGGGAAATATACCCAGTTTAAGGAAGTAGAATCTGAGGTTCAAAAAAAGTAGACCTCCACTTCTGAATTAGAGCTGACACAACCATAAAAGCTGAGTATAATAAAAACATCAGAGTGAAGTCACCAGAGAGAGAGAGCTAAAGAGGCAACTAAGGCCCGAGGACATACAACTGAACAAGCAGCTGTGAAGTGAGCCAAGGTTCTGTCACAGCTTTATCCTTTAGGCACCTGAATTTTGGCTGGGGGTGGGGCAGGGACAGTTACTAGCAGCAGAAAAACTGGAAGAGATTTTGGCAGTCTTGAGAGGCTACTGAGACAAAAATTGAGGGGCTAGAATGTGCAATAAAGGAAGGGTGGAGGACTGGACTATGGACCCAAGCCCTTCACCAAATGCTGAAGGGAACTTCAGGAAACTAAGAAGTAAGCAGAAACCTACTTCTCTGTAAAGCACAGTGGATCTGGGATTAAGCTCTGACTTGAGAGAAGAGAGGATGAATACCTCTGACTCTCAGCGATAATATTTTTTTCTTTTTCTTTCTTTTTAGGGCCACAACTGTGGCATATGGAAGTTCCCAGCCTAGGGTTCCAATCGGAGCTGCAGCTGAGGCCCATACCACAGTCACAGCAATGCTGGATCCCTAACCCACTGAATGAGGCCAGGGATCGAACTCACAACCTCATGGTTCCTAGTCAGATTCGTTAACCACTGAGCCACAACGGGAACTCCTTTTATTATTTTATCCTTTAATGATTTCTTTACTGGGTATAGAATTCCATCAAGACCAACAGCCATTTTTTCCCCAGCAATTTATAGACAACATTGCACTGTCTTTGGCTGCTTTTGTTTCTGGGAGAAGTCAGATGTCAATCTCTCATTCCTATGCCATATTTATTCCTTTGAAATCAAGCTGTCTTTAATCTCTGATTGCTTTAATATTTCTTAATTATCTTGTTTTTATCATTTAACTTTGTGATTTCCTTTTATTTTGTTTCAGTTCTTTAGGCTTCTTAAACCTTTGGCTTGTTTCCTTTCATTGTTTTTGCAAAGTTGGCAGCTACTGCTTTTGGCTTATTCTCTCATCTTCTAAGATTCTAGTAATTATATAGAATCTTATTCCTTCTCATTATATCTCCTGTGACTCTTAGTTCCTCTTCGGTATTTTCCATGCTTTTTTCTCTTTGGGCTTCATTCTGGATATTCTCTTTTGGCCTAGTTCCCAGTACATTAATTCACTTTTCCTGTGCCTAGCCAACCATTAACTTCTTAATTTTGATCTTTTTAATGTTTCAGTTTTAGATTTTCTATTTTTTAAATAGTTTTTGTATGTCTACCAAATTTTTCATTCCTTTTGTTTCTGTACTTGGTTATTTTTGTTAGTGTAGTCTCTTATTCTTGGGTGCCTGGTTATTTTTCATTAAGTGCTAAAACCTTCTATTAATTGTTTTTTGAAATAAGTTGGGGAAGTTCTCGTAGAGTGCAGTGGGTTAAGGATTGGGCATTGCTGCAGCTACGGCACGGGCCAAAATCATGGCATGGGTTCAATCTCTAGTCTGGGAACTTCACATGCCATGGGTGCGGCCAAAAAAAAAAAAAAAAGAAATAATTTGAGCAGTGGTTAATGAATCCGACTAGGAACCATGAGGTTGCAGGTTCGATCCCTGGCCTTGTTCAGTGGGTTAAGGATCCGGCATTGCCGTGAGCTGTGGTGTAGGTCACAGACTCGGCTTGGATCCCGCGTTGCTGTGGCTCTGGCATAGGCCAGCAGCTACAGCTCTGATTTGATCCCTAGCCTGGGAACCTCCATATGCCGCAGGAGCAGCCCTAGAAAAGGCAAAAAGACAAAAAAAAAGAAAGAAATAATTTGAGTCCTAGAATTATGTTATTTTCCTCAAAAGAGAATCGTCATTGATTTTTACCAGGTACCTTAGGGCATTAACAATCTAAAATCTTCTCAATCAAACTTTAGGGATTCAGCTGATTATTATTACTATTACTTTGTCTTTCTAGGGCTGCATCTGCAGCATATGGAGGTTCCCAGGCTAGGGGTCAAATTGGACTACAGCTGCTGGCCTTATACCACAGCCACAGCAATGCCAGATCCGAGCCGCATCTGCGACCTACACCACTGCTCATGGCAACGCCGGATCCTTAACCCACTGAGCGAGAGCAGGGATTGAATCTGCGTCCTCATGGATACTAGTCAGATTCGTTTCTGCTAAGCCACAATGGGACCTCTGGGATTCAGCTGATTTAAAGCTGAGCTTCATTTCCTGTGAATGCCTATTTCTAATTCATCCTTACTTTAAAGTGACTTCCTTCAGGGACTCAACACAGATTGAAGAATTCACCAGGCCCACCCCTCCTTTGGCCGGCCCTACCCTCCATTTTCTATCCCTGTAGATTCATGAAACTACAGAAAAGGTCCATTCACTTCTTTGGGTACTTCCCCCTCCAACATCTTCTTTAATTTTTTAGCTATTATTTTACTTCTTTTTTTTTTTAAATTATTGGAGTATATTTGACTTACAATGACACATTAGTTTCAGGTGCACAGCAAAGTGAATCAGTTACACTTATATATGTTACATATATATATATATATATCCATTTTTTCCCCCATATAGGCTATTATAAACTATTGAGTAAATTTCCCTGTGCTATACAGTAGGTTCTTATTGATTATTTTATACAGTAGTCCATTTATAGTATTCCCACCCTCCCAATTCCTCCCTACCTCCCACAGTTTCCCCTATGGTAACCCTGAGATTGATTTTGAAATCTGTGAGTTTGTTTCTGTTGTCTTAAGTTCTTTAGTATTGTTTTTTTTTTTAAATTAGATTCCACATGTAAGTGGTATCATAGGATATTTGTCTTTGTCTGACTGACTTCACTCTGTATGATAATCTCTAGGTTCATCCATTTGTTGCAAGTGGTGTTATTTCAGTTTTCTTTTTTTATGGCTGAGTAATATCCCATTGTATATGTGTACCACATCTTCTTTATCCATTCATCTGTTGATGGACATTTAGGTTGCTTTCATGTCTTGGCGATTGTAAATAGTGCTGCGGTGAACTTGGCGGGGGGGGGCATTTTCTAATTATGGTTTTCTCTGGATATATGCCCAAGAATGGGTTTGCTGGATCATCTATTTAGCCTTTTAAGGAACCTCCATGGTGTTCCCCATAGTGGCTGTATCAATTTACATTCTCACCAACAGGGTAGGAGGGTTCCCTTTTTTCCATACCCTCTTCAGCATTTATTGTTTGTAGATTTTTGATGATGGCCATTCTGACTGGTGTGAGGTGATACCCCACCATAGCTTTGACTTACATTTCACTAATAATTTGAGCATCCTTTCATGTGTTTTTTGGCCATGGGTGCCCTCTTTTGAGTTAGCAAACAGGGGAAAAGAAGCCCCCAAAGTCAGGTTCACCTTACTTGGCCTCCTTAATATGCTGTCCTGATCATGGTCCCCTATCTCTCTATCCTGTGAATCCAGGAGGACTTACAACAAACTTGTCTAGCATCGGTAGTCAGCTCCAGCAAACAGGTAGGTCCTAATTACCTATACTGCCATACCTAGGTGATCCCCACCCCCAAATCTATACATGTCATGGGAAAATTTTCTTCTTTTAAAGAATTCTAGTACTTCAGGTCATTACCATCCAGTAACAGATAAAGCTTTTTAAGTATTTTCCCCCTTACCTGCTATTGTTTCAATACTTGGGATTGCAATAGTGCTGTAAGCACTGATTCTCTTACAAGACCATGTATAAACCAAGGAATCTTTTGTATTTTCCAGTCCAGAAACTGAATCGATAAAAAAAGAGCCCCATTTTTTAGATAATGCATTCAGAGGCTTTGCCTTCGGTCCCTGAAATAAGAAACAGAATAATGAAACTGATTAATTAGGGTTCAACTTCACTGTAAGTTCCCCCCCCAACTAAGTAAACCAAAACAGAGAAACAATATATGCACTTCATTTCAACTTGAACCAGATGGTACACTATATCAAAAGTAAAACAAATCTTAGTAGTCCTTCAAAACACTCCCCCTTTTTCATCCTTCGGGCCCTAATGTGGAGGCCACCCAGGATGTTTTCCTTGACTCTTCACACTTAGGCTGGATCAGCTCTCTCCCTCCATTTTCTCACGCTCTTGAGTTTATCCCTAATGCAGTACTTCTCATGCCGTCTTGCAGTTATACTATTTACTGTTTGCCCTGGACATTTTGGAGAAACAAAGAGTTCCATATGCCTTTAGATTCATGACTCTTTGTGCTGGAACTCATTCTGTGAAGCAAGATGAAAATAAGTTTTTGAGACGATGGTGTCTGGAAATTATTTAGCAAAAATCTATTTGGATTTCACCAAAAGGTATTTCAGAACAGTGTGGACTATGAATATCTATGCTTCTGTGTATATATTTAGGGTGAATATAAATATAATTTCTCAAGGTTTAAAGAGAAATCTATAGGGTAACTTTATTTAGTTCACTGTTTTTTCTAAAATAATGAGTCTGAGAAGAAATGACTCATCTCGCACACACTATATGCAGATAATGGTTCTGCAAACAGAGTGGTAGAATCTAGGCAGCATATTATTCCTTTGAAAAGAGGAAAACAGACCTATTTACTGTTTCTGGTTCAATGTAATGTGGATGTCTGTCTAAATATTTGTATCCTTCCAAAATTCATACGTTCAAATCCTAACCCCCAAGAGGATAGAATTATGAGGTGAGGGCTTTAAAAGGTGCTTAGGTCATGAGGCTGGAACCCTCGTGAATGGGATTAGTGTCCTTATAAAAAAGACCCTGGAGAGAGAGCTTTTTCCTTCTGTCTTGTGAGGGTTCAGGGAGAAGATGATGGTCTATGAAGAAGTTAGCCTCACCAGACTCTCGATCAGCTACCACCATGATCCTGGACTTCCCAGCCTCTAGAACTGGGAGAAATACATGTTTACTGTTTATAAGCTAGCCAATCTATGGTATTTTGTAAAAGCAGCCAGAATGGACAGATGCTCATTTTCGTTCATTCTGCGGTTGAAGTTTTTAATGATTCATTTTTTCTCAAATATAAAATACATAAATACTAACTAAAACAATCATGTCATTTCTTGAATATATCCACAAGGAGCACTTATCTCCATTAAGCCTTTATATCTTATAGCTATCATTCTGTAAGAGTAAGTGTTCTCACCAAGTTTCTATCTTCTCTTTTTTGCTAGTCTCTCTCCCTTAGACAGTGGCATTCCAATTGTACTCACTTATCCTATCTTCCAGATACCACTTTAATCTCAGCCTCCAGCAATTTTCAAAGAAATGGGTTTCAGCATTAAACCAATCACAACTCTCTCCTCACAAAACCAGCTCTTTCTGGTAACCTCCATATTTCTTTGAACAAAACCCAACATTTCCTTGTTGGCTGCGCCTAAAACAACCTGTTTTTTGAGTCCCAGTTCCTACCACTGGCACCAAGCTTATCTGATGCGCCTCCAGAACGTCAGCCACATTCTCTTCCCATTTCTCACTGGTCCACCACTTGTTCAGGTTTGTAGTACCTATAGTACGGGCTGCTCAAGCAGCCTCCCACAGAGCCCCTGCCCTTCAGCTCAACCTACCCTTCACACAGCTGCTAAGCAAAAGCATCAATCCTGTTACTTCCATATTCAACTGTGAGTGGTTCCTTTGGCTGACAGACCTACACATCTGCTATTTTATGGTCAACACTCTGTACTGTAGCCCGTACATTACAATCTCTGTACACTTATTCACGTTGTTTCCTGAACCAAGAATGTTAGCATGTCCATCAGTTGAAAATGTACCTGCCCTTCAATGCTGACCTTGAATTCTACATTTTTTATAAAAATTTTCCCCAATTCTTCTCAATAAAGTATCCACCCTGTCCTGTTTGTAACTCTTTTTTTCTAACTTGTACCCTCCTGAGGCAACTAAGCTTTATCTGTGTATTCAAGCTCCTCACCCCCTTTATCTGCAGACTAATATGTTCTGTAAAAAGGAGCTATGTAAGATTCAATTATAAGTCCCTAATATTCATAATAGGGAGGCTTGCACAAATTAAAGACTTAGTATATGCTGAACAAGACAATGGTGTCAGACTGGTTGTTTAACAATAAGTGGCTTTATTAAGATATCTCTGGCAATCCAATAAGTGCTTACTTATGTCTGATAGTTGTGATGCAGTTTTTGAGTAGTGTTCTGAAATATGTGTATGTGTATGCACCCAATCCTGTCCCTCAACCATGGTGGGTGGGACTGATAAGGACGTTACATACATGTTCAATGGAGCAACGGTGGGGTGGGGAGGAGGAGTCTGATGATAAAGGAACATTATTTCAATTCTATCTTGGGCAATAAGATCTTCAAGCTGTTGACTCACTATTTCCTAAGAGCCAATTACTAATTCTTTGTTCATGATGGGTCTACAACTAAATGACGAGAAAAGGCATCTGTGGGGGAAGGACGAAGCTACTGATAATGTAAGGCTGAAGGAAACATTCCCACTGATTCTTCATTTGCTTATTGCTCTATCTGCATCCTCAAATCATTGCGAAGAAAAACCAAATTTCACTTTAGTGGAAACCTCCTCCAAAATCACTCAAGCTAGAAGGCCCACCTTCTGCAGGGTTATTTATACCTCTTCTTCACTCAGTCCACAGAACTTCCACGGTCACACCGAAGACTACATGCTATTCAGTGGAAAACGTGTAGACACCAACTCCCTTATTCTAACATTCTGTTGTCTTTACTTGCAGCTGTTTTAAAAACAGACTTTATTTCTTAGAGCAGTTTTACGTTTACAGATAAATAGAGCAGATGGTATGTTGGCCCTGCTCCACCTCACCCCAGACACTGTCTTTATTATCAATATTTTGTATTCATGAGTGTGGTACACTTGTGGGTTTTTTTTCTTTGTTTGTATTTGCTTTTTAGGGCCGCAGGTGCAGCATATGGAAGTTCCCAGGCTAGAGGTTGAATCGGAGCTGTAGCTGTTGGCCTATGCCACAACCACACAATGCCAGATCCAAGCTGCATCTGCTACGTGCACCACAGCTCCCGGAAATGCTGGACCCTTGACCCACTGAGCGAGGCCAGGGATCGAGCCTGTGTCCTCATGGATACTAGTCAGATTCATTTCCATTGCACCACAACAGGAACTACGAGTGCGTGTACATTTGTGCTCCACTGATTTTCCCCCTTCCCCTTGAACCCTGGGCACCCGCTGGTCTGTCCCTATAGCTCTGTCTTTTCCAAAATGTCATATGGGAATTATACAGTATACAGCCTTTTCAGATTGGCTTCTTTCACTTAGTAATATGCACTTAAGTTTCCTCCAATGTTTTTTCATGGCTTGAGAGTTTATTTCTTTTTGTTATTTTTTGATTTGTTTTTGACTTGTGTTTTCCCTTCCTTTTAGACTGCTCCACTAGAATGAATCTGTATTTTATTTTTTGTCTTTTGTCTTTTTAGGGCTGTACCCACAGCATTTGGAGGTTCCCAGGCTAGGGGTCTAATCAGAGCTGCTGCCACCAGCCTATGCCAGAGCCACAGCAATGCCAGATCTGAGCCACATCTGCGACCTACACCACACAGCTCATGGCAACACTGGATCCTTAACCCACTGAGCGGGCCAGGGATCAAACCTGTAACCTCATGGTTCCTAGTCGGATTCGTTTTTGTGCCATGATGGTAACTCCTGGAATGAATTTTTAAAAGTGTAATTTATTTTCTGACCTTTCTTCTTTTTGCTTTTATACACTATTTTCTCTTTTGAGATTTATAATATATTTTACTTTTTTTCCCAAGTCTTTACCTGAGTTCATTCTGGGTGCCTCAGGAGTAAGTTTAAAGGAGCTACCAATTTAATTCTGTTAGGCCCATGAAGAGAGAGCACAGGGCTTTCATGGCCAAGCAAAAGAGAGAGTATAACTACAGCCAGTCAGGATCTGGCCGCCTCATCACAGCCAAACACACCCGTGGTACCACAGCACTGGATGAAAGCAGAGGGCTAGGTCCACAGCATTCTCTCGGCATTATCTAAAAACTATCAACGAGATCAACATAGAGCTGAGATGGCATGAAGATCAAAATAAGTGCCAAGAGATTTCATCACTCTTGGCACAAACAGGCACTTTCCAATATATGTCAAACATAAAGGGTTTTCTTTGAAGGAAAGAACTGAAGGGAACCCTTACCTCATATTTTCCTTTTTTCTCTAGAGGCTCTGCATCCTCAGGCTTCCCGTCTCTGTCTCCTCTGAGCTCTTCCAAGATGAGGACTGTCTCCCAATTACTATAATGAGAGGCTGGGAAAATATCTGAATGCATACTGTCACCAAAGTAAACAACCTGTAAGTCAGACAGCAAGTTCTGTTTGAGAGGTGAGAACTGTGAAAGAGAGTGGTGTTTCACTCTTAAGAAGGCAGAAGAAAACTCCTTGACAGGCATCCGAATAAGTCATGTAAAAGTTGCATAAACATCTTCAACGCCCTTGAAAACTTCCCAGGTGACCATCAACTTGTCCTATTTGATTCACAGGCTGTCAGGTTTAAGAAGTTACACAACTCATTTGCAGGTAGAAAAAAGGCAGACGATAAGTGGATTTATTCAATTTTCTGAAGAAGGGAAGAAGCTTGTATGTTTATAGTTAAACCTGCCCCTGGAATTGAAGAGCTGATAGGATACTAGAGACAACTTGTCACTAACGGTTAGATTAGCAGGAATGCACAACACAACCCATTTTCCAAAGTTTCTGGGCCCCAACCAGACCAACAGAAAGAGAATCGGCTGGTAAGTGTGGGTGGGAGTGGACAAGTGACTGGGAAACTCCCCAGATACTCTGAGGAAAGCCCTGCTGCTCTAGTCCACTGCTCTCAATTTAGAGATAAGAAAACAAGGTAATGGAATATGAGCTAGAGCCTCCGCATCGGGAGTGCCCAGGGCTGTGACAGTGTGGGAGCCAGTGGAGCTAAGCTCAGTGACCTACTGACTCCTCCTCCTCATAGGGCTCCTGGCAAACATTTTTTAGAAGAAAGGATCCTGCTGTTAAAAACATACCAATGTCAACATCGGCAATGTGACCAGGTTGTTGAAAGCTAATGTGTCTTTAGTCTGCAATATGATCACTTCTTGCTTATTTTACATATAAACATGTTTTTGATGACCAATTATCAGGATGATACTCCTCAGGTACCTCCCACACTAATGCAGGTATTCCCTAGGTCTGTGGCTTCCTACTTGGAATCTCTGCTTTTTTCTGTTACAGATAAAGACGCAGTACCTCAATAAGGGAAAGGCTTATTAAAGCAAAAGAGGGAGGTGAGGAGGTTGGTAGAAAGGCAGAGGAAGATGGTTCCCTCACAGGTAAGTATACTGAGCACATCTGGAACTGTGGTTTTCATTTACAAAGGTTTCTATCTGCAAGTGGGCCTCAAGGACTCTGCTTCAAGTGGAAAATACCTTGGGTTCAGGTTGGCCAGTCATTTTCTTCAGAAGTTCATAAAGGTGGACAGCATTCCCCTGGGAGTACCAGCCAGGCTTATCCAGAGATGGCAGAGCCTCCTGCTCCTCATCATTCTCTGAAAATAGTTTGACAATGACATACTTTTTAACCTAGTTGACAGCACCCAGTGGACAGACTGCACCCTGACGTGGCTGCAGGACATGTACAAGAAGGAACCATGTGGGGTGGGGCTGGCATTCAGTCATCACTTGTCTATCACAAGCCCTTCATGGACATATTATCTGTATTTTTCTTTTCTATTATTTTTTGTCTTTTTAGGGCTGCACCTGCGGAGGTTCCCAGGCTAGGGGTTGAATCAAGAGCTGTAGCCGCCAGCCTACACCACAGCCACAGCCATACCAGATCCGAGCTGCGTCTGTGACCTACACCATAGCTCACGGCCACACCGGATCCTTAACCCACTGAGCAAGGCCAGGGATCCAACCTGCATCCTCATGGATCCTAGTCAGATTCGTTTCCACTGAGCCGTGATGGGAACTCCGTATTTTTTTAAGAACTTTTAAAGAGCGTTTTTGGTTTTAAGTTCATGGGCAAACTGAAAGGAAATGCAGAGGTGTTCCACATACCCCCAATCTTCACAAAGGCATAGCCTCCCCCATTACTGCTGAGAGTGAACAAATCCAATATATCACAATAATATGAGGTGAATTTCTGCATAACCTCAGGTATTTTGAACAAGGAATTCTAGACTCGTTAACTGTAGTCAGATGTGTTAGCCATTGCACCTCTGGTGCTCCTGATCAAAGAATTCTAGAAATACATTTAAAGATAATTAAAGTCACATCCCAGCAACTGGCAGCTTATGCTCAAGAAACATTTATGCCTATATACTTTTAATTCTTCTGCACAACTATTTAATTCTTCTGACCTACTATTCTCTAAAGAGTAGGTCACAGACTAACCATATATTAGCCTAACATTAAGAGCCGAAAGATTCAGCACATTCCTGGAGAAACATGATGAAACCTGATTATTTCTCATATCTGTCTGGTTGTATTTACTTAGCACAGAATGTCTTACCATGCAAATAATGTGGGTTTAGAGGTAATTGGAAAATAAGTAATTTACATAAATATTTTAGAAGGCAAATTTACATTTGATACATAGAGGCCAGCTTTGCAGGGAGAGTGGGAAGGGAATCTTTCTATTGCTTTTTAAAAACAAAACAAATGTGTAAAATTATAATTTCTCAAATATTGGGAGTCAGTAATTAACAAAAGGGAAAAACCCTTCTTTATACAAAGACCAAAACAAAAAACTCACTTTACACAAACATCTTCTTCCCGCTTCCTATTTCCAGCCCTACTCTGAAAACTGTTGTGCAGGTACTGATCCATGCAGGACAGTGCTGAAGGCCCTGGGAGAACCTCCAGAACTGGGAAACTGTGGGACTCAGAAAACTATTATTCCATCAGCAGAGAGCCAAAATGGACTGTGAAAGCATCAGAGCTGAAGTGGAAGCTGTACAATTCAAAGGAACAAACTCAAGGAAGCACAACTTATTTATTTAGTCTTTTTGTCTTTTAGGGCCTCACTGGTGGCATATCGAGGTTCCCAGGCTAGGGGTCGAATAGGAGCTGTAGCTGCCAGCCTACATCACAGCCACAGCAACTCGGGATCCTTAACCCACTGAGCGAGGCCAGGGATCAAACCCTTGTCCTCATGGATGCTAGTTGGGTTCGTTAACCACTGAGCCACGATGGGAACTCCAAGGAAGCACAATCTTTATAAACCCAAACACTTCCAGACTTCCTTTCACGGTCTATGGGCAACAGTTATGTGAACTTTTACTGTCACGTACTAAATGTGTCCTGCAAGGAGTACAATGATGACACTGATTCGAAAAGTTTAGTTAAAAAATATATTAAAAGTATAATAGAAAAAAAATAGAGGAGGACAAAGGGGATAAGAGAGTGACGGTGATTTATTTTCTCAGTTAAATGGGGCCAGTAAGGAGTTCCCGTCGTGGCACAATGGTTAACGAATCTGACTAGGAACCACGAGGTTGTGGGTTCAGTCCCTGGCCTTGCTCAGTGGGTTAAGGATCCAGTGTTGCTGTGAGCTGTGGTGTAGGTCGCAGACTCAGCCCGGATCCTGCGTTGCTGTGACTGTGGTGTAGGCAGGCGGCTACAGCTCCGATTCGACCCCTAGCCTGGGAACCTCCATGTGCCATGGGAGCGGCCGTAGAAAAGGCAAAAAGACAAATAAATAAATAAAATAAAATAAAATAAAATAAAATAGGGCCAATAAAATAAAATGGGGCTATGAAGACATCTTAGCTGCCATCCTTTCAATTTACAGGCACAGAAACCAATAGATGGAGCAGTTAAAGAATCTGCCCAAAGTACCTAACTGCTATAATCACGTCACAAAGGACCTCAAATTGGGGCTAGAAGACAGGGGGTAAGACAACAAATTAAAGCAAACGGTAAATCAAAGTGAAACTCTTTTGAAAACTACAATTTGATCCTGGATACAGCTGTGTTTTATAATAACAAAGTAAATCTCATTTTTTTTTTTTATTGTAAGAGCACATAGACAAGAAAAGTAGAAAAAAAATCAGTATATTTTTAGTCAGCATAACATTTACAAAATTAATGTGGGGAAATGATACAGCAAGGTTGTGGCTGACAGCCTTGAAGGAAGATAAATTCCATGTCTTACCTCAGATGAGACAGAGAGCAGCAGAATGAGGGCCTGTGTCTGGCCATTGTAACCTCAGCCTACAGTGTCATGAATGTGGCTCAGCTCAACTCCCAAAGCCTTGGGTGTTACTATCTTACCAATGTTTTAAAAATATGTATTTATGTCATTTTTTTCAATCAATAATACATTTAAATATTTTTAAAAGATTTTTTTTTGGGGGGGGGGGCATACCTGTGGCATGCAGAAGTTCCTGAATTAGGGTCTGAATCCAAGCCACAGCAGTGATAACATCCTTAACTCACTGCACCACCAGGGAATGACAAAATACGCTTTAAAAAAAATTTTTTTTGTCTTTTTAGGGCCACATCCATGGCATATGGAGGTTCCCAGGCTAGGGGTCAAATTGGAGCTGTAGCCACTGGTCTACATCACAGCCACAGCCACGCCAGATCTGAGTTGCGTCTGCAACCTACACCACAGCTCATGGCAATGCTGGATCCTTAACTCAGTGAGTGAGACCAGGGATCAAACTTGTGTCCTCATGGATACTAGACAGATTCATTTACATTGAGCCACAATGGGAACTCCCCCAAAAAACTCATTTTTGAACTCTATCTATGTGCTCATCTCTTCTGCCAAAGGTAATCACTTTTTTATGCACATAAAAGCAAATATAGATATGTATTTTTTTGCTCCACTTTTTAAATACATTTATTGAGGTACGACTGACATACAATAAACTGTGCACACTTAAAGCACACAATTTGTTAAGTTTTGGCACAGGTAAATATTTATTATGAGATGAACTGTGTTCACCTCAAATTCATATACTGAAGCCTTAACCTCCAGGATCCCTGAATGTGGCTGTATTTGGAAACAGGGACTTTAAAAAGGTGATTAAGCTAAAATGAGGCCACAGGGTGGGCCCTAATCCAGTATGACTGGTGTCCCCATAAGAAGAGATTAGGACACAGAAGAAAGGCCATGTGATGCTACAGTGAAAAGATGGCCATCTCCAATCCAGGAAGAAACTAATCTTGCTGACACCATAATCTCAGACTTCTAGCCTCTAGAATTGTCAAAAAATAAACTTCTCTTGTTTAAGCCACCAAGTCTGTGGTATTCAGTCATAGCAGCCCTAGCAAACTCCCTCCTCTCTCTCTAATACAAATATCAGCATATTCCGCACACTGTTCTGTGACCTGATTTTTTTAAAACTTTATTTCATAGATAACACATTGTGATCTGCTTTTTTTGTAATTCCATGATTTATTTAATAGTTCTCTAACATTCAGGTGAAATGTTTTTACAAGGAAAAAGTTACAAACGTGAAGGAATTTGCACAGCTTGTGGGATCAAACAGAATCTTAACTGAAACCACTCATTTTCTTTTCTTCTTTCATTCTTTATTTCAACACTCTTTCACAGGCCAATTAAAGCATGAGGGATATGGCAGTGAACTAGGTGGTCTGAGTCCCGGAGCTCAGGATGCTTATTTTTTGTGTAGCAATCTCTGACTTGCTAGGGGTTTACTAAAGGATGATTCATGATTAACATATATTTACTAGAGTTCCTGTTGTGGCACAGCGGAAATGAATACGACTAGGAACCATGAGGTTGTGGGTTCAATCCCTGGCCTTGCTCAGTGGGTTAAGGATCTGGTGGTGCCGGGACCTGTAGCTCTGATTCGACCCCTAGCCTGGGAACCTCCATATGCTGCAGGTGTGGCCCTAAAAAGCAAAAAAATCACAAAAAGCACATATTTACAACTGTTTTGGTTTCTAGGGCTCCTTATATGAACTTGACTGAACAGTTCATATTTACTTTTATACATTTCTTCCTCAATTTTGAGCTAGAAAAATCCCCCCCCCATTTGTAGATTTTCATATACATTTTCTTCATTGTTTTTGGCATGAGCGTATGATATTTTTCCAGTAAAATATCTGCTAAAATGTTTGCCTATGTTGGAGACTATAAAAGGGAAATTATACTATTAAAGGAAATAAATACCAGTGAGCTAGGGCAAATTTAATAGTACAGAAAGCAAAACTCTTACCCTATTTACTTTGACTTTTGGTCACTTAGTTTTACTTTATAATTTTTTAATAACTAATAGCAGTTAATTCCTTCAGTTTGTTTCCTTTGGTTTAAATACGCTTAACCTAGTTCATTTCCATACCTAATATGGTAGGAAGTGTATCTCTTTTCAGAATAATAACCTTCAAATAAATATACTCACTAAGATATTCTCTTGGGCTTACTAAAATCTGTCACTGGTGATCTTCTGACCAGTCACATCTGTTTCAACAGAAATTTTGTTTAGAAATGCAAATCTAAGCTTTGCCCAGTCCCACTGAATCAGAATCTCCATTTTTAACATGATCCCTAGGTGATCTTAGTATATTGTAAAGTCTGAGAAACAATGATGTAGAGAGAATAGCATGGAAAATAAAAACCTGCTGGAAAAATAAAAGGCATTCATTTCACCAAGGACAGGGTAACAGGCTTCTGGAGAGAGTGGTCAGAATGGAGACAAAAGGTAATTTAGCAACCAGATCTGAAATAGGCCTTAGAATGCTATATGGAGTGGGGAGCCAAAGATTCTGTGTGTCTGCGATTAAATATATTGTGAGCCTAACAGTAATAAAATAATAAAAAAATTAAAAGCAAGTGATAAATAGAAATCTGTGCCAATGAAAAGTATTGAGGGCAGTGGGCAAAAGATGGAAACAGAGGCATAAAGTGAGGGCAGAAGGAGGAGTTAGAAGCCTCGTGGGGAGGAATGATACAGGCTTAAAGGGAAGGGTGGGGACAGCAGAGATATTTCTGAGGTAGATTAAACAGAACTTTATGAAAAAGAAAAAAAAAAAGAAAACAAAACGTACCAGGATTTGATGTATAACATACTGGACTCGAAGCGTGAAGTTATTGGTGATTTCTAGCTGGGGTTATTCAGCTGGAAGGTCAAGTAATGAAGATAAGGCATAGAAAGTGACCAGACTATTTGGCTGTTTGCTTGTGGAAGGAGAATCAAGTTTGATTTCAGAATACTGGGCGGAGCTATCTCATGTACAACACAAAATATGGCATGAGGTTCTGGAAAAGACGTCTCAGCTGAGTACAGATTTGAACATCAGGGTACTGATGACAGCTGAGGCCAAGAGACTAAAGCCAGCAAGCTGGGTCATGATTCCCAAATTGGGCAGCAAGGGGGAGGGGTAGGTGGTAGCACAAGACCTCTGGGGTCCCTCTCCAACTCCTTCCTCCCACCCCCGCCAAGTC
This sequence comes from Phacochoerus africanus, assembly GCF_016906955.1. Classification (NCBI taxonomy): domain Eukaryota; kingdom Metazoa; phylum Chordata; class Mammalia; order Artiodactyla; family Suidae; genus Phacochoerus; species Phacochoerus africanus. The sequence goes on along the minus strand of NC_062545.1, from coordinate 81,801,734 downwards.
TTAGCTCTGCTGAGGATTTGAGTCACGCAGTGAGTGTGACAGGAACAGGGAGACAGATTTTGCTTAGAAGAGGTTCCTTGCCCCCAGTCAGTCCTTAAGCCCAGTAGATATCAAGCTGGAGATAGGAGTTTAGCCCCCTACCCACCTAATCACTGCCTCCTATGTCTCCAAGACAACGGCTGACATCGCTCCTGTGCAACTGTGCAGAGGATGCAGCTGCTGTGCTATGGGCTCTGACTGGTTCGTGGAGCCTTCCAGCCCGCAAGGTCCTTTGCCTTAATTTTATTTTAACCACTGGGGGGAGTGATTTGATTTTCGTGACGCTGGACTGTCACATGAGGGCAGACTGATGTGACATGTATTGTACAATAACATGACTGCCGTTATGTGGGATGGTTTCCAAGTTACAAGGCTGAGAAATCAGTTAAGTACTGTAATTATCCAGACCTGAGGTACCAATTCACACAAGGGATAAGGGAGTGGCAAATGACAAACCTGGGAAAACTGGAGGATAGGTTTGATGCGAAGGGGAGGGAGAGAGGAGCCTAGGATGACAGCTTTTCCTAGCTTGGGCAAAATCTGTAGTTGGAAAATTAGAACTATGAAATACAGGAAATTAATGATTTGTTATAGGTTTGCCAAGTTTCATGTGATGAATATAATATGGCGCTGAGGGGCATGGAGAGCTGAGAAGACAGAAACAGGCCTCTGTAAATCATGGAAGAGTGAAGCCAAGAATTAAGGAATTAGGGGTCGTTAGTGTATAGGCGACAGTTAAAACCAGAGAGTGGCAGAGAGCTGACAACAGTAGAAAAGAGGGCCAATGCAGAAATGCTAGAGGACAATGACATTTGAAGAGAAAGGTGAAGGAAAACTAGCAGTGGAAACCAAGATAGAGCAGTTAGAGGTAGAAGAATCGGGATCAGCAGCAAAATAAACATTATAACAGAACACAATATACATTCTTTAATATGAGCATATGATCCTCTTATTAATAACAGTTCTGGCAATCTTTTTGCTCTCTAAATGCAAGTAGACTATTCTGTGTTAGCTCCCACAACTCTAAGATTCATTGTGTCTTTTATCAAAATATCTTTAATTAGAGGCCCAGAAAACTAAAGCTAGAAAGAACTTAAGCGATCTTCCAGTCTAATCCCTTCTGGATGTGAAAAAACTGAGAGAAGCTTTTCTACACATCTATATAAAAGAGCATGAGATCCTGTATATTCTGAGTTGTGCAGGCATTTTATTCTAAACATTATAATAATGGTGATAGGACTTTGGGTCCTTCTTCAGCCATTCATGCTTTTCATCTCTTAAAAGTTAAGGTTTAATCTTAACATGTTCATACTAGCCAAGATGACTATCAAGTCTTTTAATGAATATAATATTTGAAAACATGGTTTGAATAACTATCATTATTATGTCAGTCCTCAAATCCATTTTGATAACTATAAAACCAGAAGAAAATATTGCACAGAAGTTATAAGACAGGTACCTCCATGTGGTTAAAGTCTTTTAAAAGTATACCCTTTTATCTCTGGATACTCTTCAATTAAATATAAATATTACATAAGATGTGGTAATTTGTTGGCATAAGTTAATGAGTTTGTGGTCTTCAATATGTTAACAAAATTTGGTATATTTTTAATATGCACTCTTTCCCACTACTGGTGTGTGTATGTGTGTCTGTGTGAAATTTCAGTAAATATCTTTGTAAAACGGCCTAAGTACTACTATAGGTATAGAACAAAAACAGATTTTTTGGGGAACAAAATACCAAAACCCTGCAGATAAAAGTAAGAATAAAAATTTATAAGTACTTAATGTATTTAAATATAAGTTTTTAAAGAGGGGAAAAACACTGAATTTTTTTTCTGGTTCAATGTAAAGAGTATTATTTAAATCTGATTTTTTTAACGTCAAGAATTTATATGAGATATTAAACCAATATATAAAAAACACTATCAATCCCTCCCTTTCTACTAGACCAGGGTTTCTTAACCTTGGCACTACTGAGATTTGGGGCCAGTTAATTTTTTGTTAGTGACAGTGGGGGGTGCTGTCCTGTGCGTTGTAGGTGGTCAGCAGCGTCTCTGGCCTCTACCCACTAGATATCAGTAGCATCCCTCCTCTTAAATATGTCTCCAGACGTTGCCAAATTTGTCTGAGGAGCAAAACGGCCACAGCTGAAAACAACTATCTAGACCATTCTCATCAGCACATATGCCTATTCTGGTATCTTCAGTTAAAACAAAACAAAACTACAGATCTTCCTTGATTTATGATGAAGTTACGAGAAATCCAGCAAAGCAGAAAACATCTTAAGTCAAAAATGCATTTAATATACCTAACCTTCTGAACATCACAACTTAGCCTGGCCCAGCTTAAACATGCTCAGAACACGTTCATTAGCCCACAGCTGGGCACAGGCCTCTACCACAAAGCCTGTTTTATAACAGTGTTAAATATCTCATGCAATTTACTGAGTACTGTCCTGACAGGGACAGTGTCCTGCATTTTGTACAGATGCAGGATGGTTAAAAGTGTGCTGGTTGTTGCTCCATATGATGGTGTGGTGACTGGAAGCTGTGGTGTGCTGCCCATGCCCAGCATCATGAGTGTCAAATGGCATATCGCCAACCTGGGAAAAGGTTAAAATTCTAAATTTAAGTATAGTTTCTACTGAATGCGTATTGATTTCGCACCATCATAAAGCTGAAGAATCTAGGTTGAAACTTTGTTCATCGGGAATCATCTTTATGCCCTTGATTGGACATTGTCTTCCAGCCAAAACCTCAATTATCTGACTATCTTCTTAGCTAAAATTCTAGAAAGAGTTGTTTACACTCTAGAGTTGAGTCCACTGCCTCCAGTGAACTCTTCAGGACATGGCCATGAGGTTCTATCTCTACCACTGCTCCGTACCCCAGTGACCTCTGTCTTGTCCACTCCAATGAACACTTCTCTTTCTTTTTTCAAGGGAAAGTTAGCATTTACTAAGCTGAGTTTTTAGTACCATTTACCCTAAGGGACCACTTTCTTCTCTCCTCACTAGTTTCTGAACAATGTACTCTCTTGTTACCCCAATATAATCTGTCTGTTCCCACAGTGCACTCTTTCTTCTCTCCTTAATGTTAGAGTGTGTCAGAGGCTGGTCTGGACCAGCCTATCTGCATTCTCTCTCTCTCTTCATGATCTTATGTAAGCCCATGGCTTTAAATACCTCTCCCCTCTATGAGCTGGTGATCCCCCAATTTATATCCTAAAGCTATACCTGTTCTCTTGGACTCCAGGCTTATTTATATAATTTCCTGATAGCTCCAGTTAGATAACTCACAGGCATTTCAAAATGAATAGGTTGAAAATTGAGTTCTTCATAGATAAAAGCCCTACCCCACACAAACTTTCCCTGTGTATTTTTCCTCATGGCTGCAAATGGTCCTATCATTAACCCAGGGGATTCATTCAGAAAAAGAAAACTCAGCAATCTGGAAGTCATTTTTGATTACTCCCCTTTCATCTGCTGCTTCTAAAACATCACCAAGTCTTGGGCTTACCATCTTCACAGTGTATCTTAAATATATCTACCTGTTTCTATCTCCAGTACTGTTCACCTCAGACCAGAGCAACTCAACTTCTCACTTGGGACGTTCAATTGCTTCTTTCTCTCTATCTTTCCCCACATCCGATTCATTTCCCACACAGCAGCCAAAGAGATCTTTATGTTCCTCTTATCCCTCAACTGAATAGCTTCAAAACCACTTCCACAGCATATGAAGCTGCCTGCCACCCTAATTTCACCCCTCCCTGCCCATGGCCATAAGCCAGAATCACAGGCCCCCTTTCTGTCACTGAAACTGGCCGACTGGCCTCTCATGCTGGACCTGTGCATCTGTCTGCTCCGATGTCAGGGATGCATGTCCTCTGCTCTTCTCATTACCCATCCCTTGGTCCTGCCTAGCAAGTCACCCTTCCCTTTTCAGGGCCCTCCCCTGGCCAGGCACTCTCAGATGGCCTCACCAGGCAGTCACTTCCTTCATGACAGGTAACACAGCCTATAATCATCCCAGGTTTGCCAATTTGTCTATGTGTTAATTTTTGCAGCCTAATGAGGGGAAAGAAGACTTGCTATCTCCTTTATTCCCCTGGCTGCATCTAACACAGAACATGGCACATGGCTGTTAACCAACAGGGATTTACTAAGTAAGTGAATGAACACATCTTAAATAGGAAAGACAAGAAACAAAATGTTAACTTACCAAGTGTCCGAAAGGGCCTCTGACTTGGTAAATGGGAGAAGAAACCAGGCTTCAAGGCATTTGTAATCACAATGTCAAAAAGATCTTCAAAATCATTCCTAAAAAGCGATGATATTTTTCATAAATTTATCTTAAGGTATTAGAAACAATTCCTATTAAACGGAACTGAATCTTTGCCTATGTGGCCAACCATCATTTCTTATCTTTTAAGTTTTACATGCTTTCCATACATTTTAAGGTGACCCTTACACTGGAAATAGAAGGTGGAAGATGTGAAGCACTAGGCATCCTAACAACATCTTGAAGTATAGACATAAGGGGGAGAAAAAGCACATGAACCCATTAACTCTAGGTGCAAAGCTGGCTTTCTCACCACGGCAATAGCTAGAGTGGGTAAATTCAACAGTTTCAAACATCTCAGATATTTATGAGCTCTGTTTTTAAATTTGTGGCCTGAAATTTGTTTGGATTTATTAGCATCAAGAGTTATTAATAATTTTTTGGGAGTTCCTGTTGTGGCACAGTGGAAACGAATCCAACTAGGATCCATGAGGATGCAGGTTCGATCCCTGGCCTCATTCAGTGGGTCAGGGATCTGGCGTTGCCGTGAGCTGTGGTGTACATCAAAGATGTGACTCGGATCTGGCATTGCTGTGGCTGTGATGTAGGCCAGCAGCTGCAGCTCCGATTTGACTCCTAGCCTAGGAACTTCCAAATGCTGTGGGTGTGGCATTAAAAAGCCAAAAAAATAATGATAATTTTTTGTGTTATATAGGTCCTACAGAAAGTTAGCATTATATCCAGTCAGGTGACATCTTTCAGAGAGTGTTCAAAATGTAAAGATACTTTATTTTGAAAATCAGGATAGTCTTATAATATGGTAATTTTTAACTAACAATAATTGTTTTTTAGTCTGTATTTAATGCTATATTAAGGATTATTTGGAACAGCAAAGGAAAGATAGTCCTGTTCCCAACAGACTACATTGGGGAAATAATATTTACTCAACATTCCAGAATACTTTTTACACAGCAAAACTATACTAGAGAGGAATTAATAAGATATGAAGAAAAATTTTGGTTACTCATGCTAATGAAAAAGAAATTAAGACTCCCAAGTATTTATTCTGAAGCATGGTCCCACCACTAGGGCAGCAAATGTCTCTATAAAAGGAACTATCTAGGCTTTGGGGACTGCAGACTTAATTCACTTCAAGGATCCCAAACCTACACATTAATCAAAAAGCAGGAAACAACTGACAGACTACAAGTATTACCACAGACCACTCTAAACCCACATGCGCTGAGGAACATGGAAATGAGGAAGCTAAACAAGTTGGCCGGAGAGCAGTTTTGAGGCTAAAATTTTGCTTTATGGCAACTCAGTACAGTATCTGCTAAAATTTGAGGAAATATTAGGGAAGATCTAATTGCCTATTTTAGAATCTAGTTCTAACAAAGATATTCCTTGGTACCGCCTGCAAAAATGCCGTAAATAAGTATTAAGACTTATTGAAACTTACCAACTACTCTGTGTAATACCTCACATGTATTGTGCTATTTAAACACTTATTTAAACTTTACACCTAGGAGGTATTAGTGTACTTTTATTTTTTTCTTCCTTTTTGTTTTGTTTTTTTTTTTTTTTTCATTGTTCAGAGGTACTGGAATTTGGTTTCTTTAGTGTCATGGCAACTGACTCCCCCTCACGTGCCCCCCACTGTCGCATTTTTAAGATGATGAAATTGAGGCTTAAAGAAGGTTATAGAACCTACCCCAGGTCACAGGATAAGTTGCAAGGCAGGGCTTGACCCATATCTGGTCTTATGCTAAGTCTTGGTCTCAATGTTCATGGATGCATTGATAGCCTCGATGTTCATGGATGTCAATTCCGCCTCTAGCTGGGCTAAATGGCCAAGTATCTGGCTCCAAAAGGCCATGGCTACAGAGGAATTGCACTCCAGGTATGTATCGGGGAGTAGAAATCAACATCCCTCAGTAATCAGCTGAAGCTGAGAAAGCAAATTCATGGAGGACCGCCTGAAGGACATGCGGTCCAGCCACCTTTCAGAAAATCAGTGGGCTGTGAGCCCGGCAGTACCATTTTGATAAAACGTACTTGGGGTGTGTTGCTGTCAGCAGATGTTGAGAACTGTTCTGAAAAACAACCACTTGTCACTCAGTATTGTTTAATATAATGACATGGCCACAGTCCAGCACTTTGAAAAAAGCCCTGGTCTAATTTTTTATCATTATTTTATAAGACCATGAAAACAAAATGATGCATCACTCACCCAAGGATATATCTGCAGAGGAGTCTACAGTAATCGCTGTGAGAGCTGGTAATTAACATAAGAATTTTCCCAGCATTCTTCAACTGTCGAAGCCACTTTTTTACAGATTCAGGGCAAGTGTGTAAATATCTGCCTGGATCTCTTTTTATTTCTGGAAAATAGATTCCACAGTTCTCTGGAAAGCAAAAATGTCAAGGAGATTTTTCTTTTTAAAAATTTTTGACCCTGTGTATTCTCAAACAAGTTCCACTCTCTCAAAGCTATAAATAAAATTAAAAGAAAAACAAACAAACAAACAAACAGGTTTGAACAATCTAGCAATGATAGCATTACAAACCACTTCTTAAGAATACTTCCAGTTCTTTAAAACATGATTGAAAACACTAGTTGAAAATATTTTTTGGCTATCTGATAAGAACCGGTAAGATCTTAAAACAGATAACACAATACGTCAGCATTTTCAAATGAGAGAAAGCCTTATTGCATTTGAAATGTCAATTAATAAATATTCTTTCAAGTCAACAAACATTCAGATAACAAATACATATTCAGATAATGAACACATCTTTGATATGTCACAGCTGAGAAGGGAGCTGGTTCCTTAGCCAAAATGTTGTTTCAGATGCAACTCAGATTGGAAGCCTCTACCATCTTTTACAGCCTCTGGGGGGCGCTCTGATGTCATATGGAAATACAAGCCAGAAAAGTGCAGTTAACAGTGAAAAGCTGAAGGACATGAGTCCCCTGAGCTGGGCCTGCTGGCTCTGTCCCTTTGGGTCTTTAGAGAGTCCAGGGGTCAGCCTGAGCTCTGAGGCAACAGTGCCGATATCTCCAGAAATCCTGGTCAGAGGCAGCCACAATGCTCGACACAGTGCCTTAAAAGTTAGGCACCTAGACAAATGCAGATTAGGTTGAATGGCTACTAGATTCATAAAGCACTTCAGAGATGCCGTTCTTTGGACAGGATAATCCTGGCAAGCGAATAAAAGGAACCCGAGTTCTTATTTTCCTTAACTGCTAGGAAAAGTACACATGCATAAAGAAAACAACAGATAAAAGAGCTTGCAGCTTGCACTGAATAATAAACTCTGCAATAGATGTAATTCTGTACAGTGTCATGCACTTGAAATAAGTGAAATGAAAGTTATATTTCAAAAACATAAGGCCAGGAAAGAAGAGTCTCTAAGAAAAACAAAGTAAACAAACACAAACAGAAGTGGTAGCGAACACTATTGCCAAACACCCAAATCCACTCCCCATCTTCTTCGCTGGAAAGTGTTCTGAATTTGTCTGAGGTTTCATCCTCCTCCCAGGAGCTGAGTACTCGGGGAGGGCAGGTCTCTACCAGGCTAACCTAACACAGTAATTCCTTCCCACATCCTGGTCAGGTAAAACAACACAATTTACTAACAGCTTAAACATTAAGGATATTTATTTAAAATTTTTTTTTATATTTTTATGGCTGCACCTGCAGCATATGGAAGTTTCCAGGCTAGAGGTCAAACCAGATTCTAAGCTGGAGCCTACAGAACAGCAACAGTAACACCCGATCCAAGCCACATCTTCAACCTACCCCAAAGCTTGCAGCAATGCTGATCTTTAACCCACTGAACGAGGCTGGGGATTGAACCTGCATCTTCAGACACTATGTCAGGTTCTTAACCCACTGAGACACAAGAGGAACTCCAAGGATATCTATTATTTGCAGCCTACAGTATCTCTATTCAGAAAATAACACATTATAAAAAGCAATCATAACCAGATGAAACAAATTACATAACAAAAGAAAGAATATGTTACATAATGAGAATAATACTCAGACATCATTATACCAGGAACAAAAACAAAGTTTGTGCTGTTGTATTCTGCCCTATAGAGAACATGTATATAAATCTCTAGGACATTTTAATATCCCAGAAGCTATGTAATGGCCCTTAAAAAAATTAAAATAGAATTCTCTGGTGGCTCAGAGGGTTAAGGATCTGGCATTGTCACTGTTGTGGCTCTGGTAGCAGCTGCGGTGTGGGTTTGATCCCTGGCGTGGCTGAAAAATGGTAAAATATATCTTCTGTTTTTCAGGAAAAAGAAGGTAATAATAGTAAAAGACTAATTTCAGAAAAAGAAAATAATAAAATTAAATGACTAAAAATGGAAGTTTGATGAGTAAGCAACTATCAAAGTAATGGCAGAAGCTGTTTCTCACCTAGAATTTATCTAAAGGAGTCATGTGTAGGATTATCTTACCCAGAAAAAACAAAGCTTTTATAGCAACAGTAATATTATGAGCTTTATAACAAAAGATATGCAATACATAATGCTGAAAACATTTATATACTTAAGCATATGTACTCAGAAACTAAGAAAAATGTGTTTTTTTCCTCAGCTCTACGTGCTTAGTGCCGCCTAGTGATCAAAATATGAATTACTGTTAAAAAGCTACTATTTCATTTCCAAATGAACTTCTAAAAAAGCATATACATTTAAATACTGTATTTAAAAATTCTTGCCCAGATTAATTCACATTAGTTTCCCTTAATAAGCCTAATCTAAAAGAGTACAAACATAATAGAAAATTAGTAACAGGATGTCCTTGTTTTGTTCACAAGCCAGAGTAAAATGAACAAACTAAGAGAGACAAGTCCTGTACAAATAGATACCCCGTGGCAGAAGAGCTACTCTTGCTATAAAAGATCACTAACCATTGTTGAGGAAAATATTTTCATCCTGCTGTTGTTAAACACACTATTGTGGATACTAACTGCCTATTAAATTACTTTCCTAAATGTAGGGAGTCTGCCTTCTTGGCACTGAGCAATCATTCAATGTACGAATACTTAAATTAGTGCTGGGGCAAACAAAGGAACACCTATATTCATTTAAAGTCAAAGCAATAATATGATTTGTAACATAACCTATCTGTGACAAAAAACTGTCTCATTCATGCTCTATCAATGTCAGTCTATCTAAAATTCCTTCCTTTTTTTTAATCCCTGTTGAAAAAAAAATCGTTAATTACATTTTTATACTGAGAGGTTAACACTGACAGACAAGGGAACTGAGACCTAAGGTCAAAAGAAAGGAATGGTCTTGTTTGTTCTGAACTCACAAAGTAGCCTGTGTTTTCACTTAACCTCAAAAGAATTCTACTTCACTGCCATTTTATGTAATATTTTCCTGCCTTTTCCACCCCTCTTATATCCTTAGATGCTGGTATTTTCTGTGGGAGTTAAAGAAAAACTTTTAAAAAAGCTAATTCTAAAGAACAAAAGTTAAGCTCTCTTATATTTAAAAATTTGGTTAACACAGAGTCATGGAAATAACAGCAAAGTGTTGTGACCGTCTAATATGCATAGAAAACAGTCTGCATGTATCAAACAAGAATCAGGATTTAGGGACCTCTGGTGGTAAAGAGAAAAAGTACCACTTGAGTATTAAAAATATCTCTTTACTTTAATAGACTATCATGCCACATTGCGATTTCTATCATCATGGATTAAGTAATAAGCAATTTTCCTTGTTAACTGTGTCACTACAGTTTGTGTGACTTGGGGCCAGAATTCTCAAGACTGTCGTGCAAGGGGAATAGAAATGCCTGGATGCTAACACTTCCACTACCAGCCTCCAATTAAGGTCTGTCGTATTCATTGCATGACATAATTTAGGACAGACTGAAACATTTACAACCTTTACGGTTATGGAAAAGCATGCTAATGAAGAGCTACAGTGTTTAGCTATCAACTGTTTAAATGTTCTTACTCTACAAGACGATATAATTAATTTTCTCAACTAAACATATACAATATAATTTTTTTTTTGCCAAGAGATACTGAAATAGTTTTCGAAGGAGGAAAGAGATAAACAAGAGATTGAATATGTTCTAAGTTTATTTATAGAAGATGAAATTGAAATTTAATATTAAAGCAGATTTCCTGTTTATGGTCCCTAAATGGTTTGAATCTATCTAATACATTTGTAGATAAAGAAATCTAGAATACCTAGATTGAGTAAAGTGATTATCTATATGCTAAATATGCTTGGAAAAGGGCAACAAATAAGAATTGAGAAATGAAGTATAAAAATGTACTGAAAAACATAATAAAATTTACATTTTAACAGTATTTGATTTCTATCTCTGAATTTGTGTCCTATCCCAAAGATTCTGATTTAATTGGTCTGGACTGGGGTGATGACACTGATGCTTTCTTAAAGCTTTGCAAATAATGTCAATGCACAGCTAGGATTAAGAATTCTGGGAGTTCCTGTCGTGGCAAAGTGGAAAAGGATCTGACTAGGAACCATGAAATTGCGGGTTCGATCCCTGGCCTCGCTCAGTGGGTTAAGGATCTAGCAGTGCCGTGAGCTATGGTGTAGGTTGAAGACACGGCTCAGATCTGGCGTTGCTGTGGCTCTGGGGTAGTCCGACAGCTATAGCTCCTATTAGACCCTTACCCTGGGAACCTCCATATGCTGCGGTGTGGCCCTAAAAAGACAAAAAAAAAAAAAGATAGAAAGAAAAGAATTTTGGCTCTAAGATAAAAGAACTAAAATTTTTGCTATTATTGTTTGTATGTCCTGCCTGCCTAATTGTATATCATGAGCTCTCAGAGAGCAGGGATTTCTTGGAGTTCCCACTGTGGCGCAATGTGATTGATGGTGTCTCTGCAGCACCAGAATACAAGTTTGCTCCCCAGCCTAGCTCAGTGGGTTAAAGGATCTGCTGTTGCCCCAGCTGTGGCAGAGGTTGCAAGTGAACTCGGATGTGACCCTTGGCCCAGTCCCTGGCCTGGGAACTCCATATGCCACAGGGCAGCCAAAAGAAAGAGAGAGAGAGAGAGAGAGAGAGAGAGAGAGAGAGATTTCTTACTTTTACAATATCTTATTACCTAAGATCTAACCTTGTACATAAGAGGCAACCAATACATATTAACTATGCTGATGTGTGAGGTCACATATGGGCATGAACACTGAAGAAAGAACCTTGTCTGATAAACAACAGAAGGCTTGTGCTGGAAACGAGAATAGAGAGAAGGAAAGGATAAGAAAGTTGGAACATCCAAATATAGGAGCACTGACAGCTAGGAGACTGGACTGGTCCATAGGACCTGATAGGAACTAGGGAGGAAGTAAGTTTTCATGCCTGAATCTGTGATTCCCAAGCTGAGAGCAATATGAATCTGCTGCAGCACTTAAAAATATCAGTTCCTATACCCTACCTACCCTTAGATCTCTGGTGGGGCTCTAGGGCTCCAGTGGGTCACACTTGGCCAAGAAGTTATCTGCAAACCTGTGGAACAGGTGGCTTAGATGGACCATTTTATAATCTTCGATGGTGATGTCATAGACAGGTAACTATTCACAATCAATACCCATTTCTAGTGTTTCTACTTTTCTAACATGTATCTGTGCTCTTAAGTATAAGCATATCTAGTTTTATTGTTTTGCTTTATTGCCACAGATATCATGTTTTTTTTACAAATTGAAGATCTGTGGCAATCCTGTGTTTAGCAAGTACTGGCACCCTTTTTTTTTCCTACAGCATTTTCTCACTTTGTGTCTCTGTGTCACATTCTACTAATTCTCACAATATTGCAAACTCTTCCATTATTACTATACTTGTTATGGTGATCTGTGATTTTTTTTTTTCCTTTTTATGGCTGCACCTGCAGCATATGAAAGTTCCTAGGCCAGAGACTGAATCTGAGCCCTAGCTGCTGCCACCTACACTGCTGTGCCTGGCTGGGGATCAAACCCATGCCTCCATGGTGACCTGAGCTGCTGTTGTTGGATTTTTTAACCCACTGTGCCACAGCAGGAGCTCTGATCAGTGATCTTTGAAGTTACTACTGCAAAAAGACTCAGAATCACTGTAAGGCTCAAATGATGGTTATCATTTTTTAGCAGTAAAGTATCTTTAAATTAAGGTATGTGTCGTGTTTTTTTAGGCATAATGCTATTACATGCTTAGTAGACCACAGAATTGTATAGAATAACTTTCATATGCACTGGAAAATAAAAAAAATTCATGTGACTTGGTTTACAGTGATATTTGTTTTGCTGCTGTGGTCTGGAACTGAATCCACGATATCTCTTTAGGTATGTGTGTATGCAGTCTTCCAAAAACAGAATTTCTGTAGAGTAGTGGTTGTTAAAACACTCCTAGTTTCGGATTCAAATAGGTTTGGGTGGAATATGAATGAATAAGTGAATTAGAAATGCATTTCTAATGATTTACCAGGTCAGCGGATTACTCCAAGGACCGCTATAGGATACCCTTATAAAAACAGACAGCTTTTTGAAAACCTTTTTTTCTCCAAAAGAACTTAATCCTATTTTGGCTGGAAACACAAAACTGGATTAAGCATGTTTAATGCTACCTGATGAAAACTCTCAAACCTATGTCTTATGTTACAATGGATCTAAATCAACAAGGTTTTAAGTTCTGAAACATTATTTTTACTTTCTTTATAAGTAACTTTTTGAAGAATATATGCAAGGGTGAAGATGTGGTGGAATATTTTTCACAGTATTATTTTTCCTTTTTTTTGTTTTTTTTGTTTTTTGTCTTTTTAGGGCCACACCCAGGGCATATGGAGGTTCCCAGGCTAGGGGTGGAATCAGAGCTACAGCCACTGGCCTAAACCACAGGCACAGCAATGCCAGATCCAAACCGTGTCTGCAACCTGCACCACAGCTCATGGCAATGCTGGGATCCTTAACCCACTAAGTGAGGCCAGGGATCGAACCTGTGTCCTTATGGCTGCTAGTCAGGTTTGTTTCTGCTGAGCCCGCAATGGGAACTCCAATTTATCAATCTTGAGAGCAACAATTTTGTAGGTAAAGCAGAAAAAGCTCAGGTTTTGGAGCTGGACTGGTCTAACTTTGAAATCCAGGTCTGCCACTTAATATACTGGTCATATGATTTTTTAAGGAAGTCTAGAAGCAGAGTTAATTTTGAGTAACGCTCATTATAATTGGAGGTATACTTTCATGTTCTTTTGCATGTGATCTGTATATAAAACACATGCTCAATTTACTATGCATGTTACAGTATAGGAAAAAATGTATGGTGAGTTACCAAGATGGTTACAGCACTATGTCTGCAGCATCTGGAGTCAGAATCTATTGTTCCATTCCTTTGAATCTTAGCAGACCCTTCTATTGCTTTCATCAACAGAGTGTGGTGCAAGTGTCAGCTGGTATTAGTTCCAGACGTAGCCCTTAACTAGCCAGGAAACTTCAGCTTCCTGTCTCTTGGAAGCTGATCCCAAGTAAAAAGTACAACCAATCTGAGACCGCCATGCTGTGAGGAGCAAGTCAGATGAAGAACTTGTGTGCAGATGCTCCAAATGCCAGCTCCAGCTGAATGCTGAGCTGACAGCTTCAAATGCAAAACCCAAGAGTGAGCCCCCTTAGACATCTAGCCCAGGCAAGTTTTCAGATGACTGCACCCCCACTGACAACTGACTGCAATGGGAGATCACATGAGAAGCACCCAGTGAGTCCAGAATACAGGTGACAACAATAAATTGCGTTAAGCTACCAAGTTTTGTGGTCCTTTCTTAATGAGCAATAGATAATTGAAACAAGATGCTTTGGAATGGAGTCACGATTCCAATTATTATCTCTATGCAATTCAAACTAAATTAAGAAAACATTGCAAAAGCTTCTGGAAACACACGGAATAAAAATAAAAATGCTCTAAATCGTTCTTGTTCCCTTTCAGAGAAGAACTCCAAGGCTTCTATTGTATATACATTTACAGAACATAAATACCTATATAGCTTATGTCAACATAAATCTTTTGAACAGTTTAAAGAGAACCAAAATTAACAAGTGCTGAAGGCAAATCTGACTTCTCACTTCAAATGTGGGTTACTTTGAAACTGAGACAATAATAAACCAGTTGCTGAAATACATAGCAATTACAACAGAAAAAAAATGAATCTTCTGAGTTGTTTATCTCCCATTAACCTCAACACAAAACTTTGAGTTAGTATCAAAAATTAGATTGGTCTTTAAAGAAACATGCATTTTAAAGATTGTATTTAATCACAGGAGTGCACTGTTTCCTTAATTACTTTAGTTGAAATGTCTCCAGTGTCTTCAGGAATATCTTTTCTTAACGAATAAAACCAAAGTATATAGAACTAGGACTAACTTAGAGGAAATTAACTTTGGAACACACACAAAGAATATAGTCACAAAGACTTACTTAGCCAATACCTGGTCTCACAGTGTATTACATAAACAGGAAAGTTCTATATAGCTATTAGGTCTGTGTCACATCCACACTTAGGACACACAGAATTTAGTGAAACAGTTGTTTTAATGAGGCAATACTGTTCTTCACCACACTTTTCCACCCAAATCTGTATTTCATCGGTTGCATCCTGTACATGCTTTTGTAAAACACCACTTGGTCAGTTACCCCAATTTAACATAAAAAAAAAAACACTTAATTTTTAAATTAGTGAGATTTTGATTCAGGTAACTTCTGGCAGAGGTTTTAGTTTTG
The DNA here is from genome assembly GCF_016906955.1 of Phacochoerus africanus. Classification (NCBI taxonomy): domain Eukaryota; kingdom Metazoa; phylum Chordata; class Mammalia; order Artiodactyla; family Suidae; genus Phacochoerus; species Phacochoerus africanus. The sequence goes on along the minus strand of NC_062545.1, from coordinate 81,786,664 downwards.
TAATATCAAATTTGAAATAATGGACTTGATAAAACAAAACTGTTCATTTCTCTTTGCTGTAACAGACATAGATATTTAGGATCTATGTGTAAATGTCTTGCAACACTGCTCCTAAACCGTTGCCTGGGCCACAGTGGGTGACTGGAACCCCAACACTGCTTACAACATTTTCTTTCATCAATGTATTCGTGTGTGTCTGTGGGAGCAGGTTCACAACCTCTAATTTCCATCAGATTCCTGGGTTTGGGGTCATGTGACTCCCAAGAGGTTAAGAACCATAGATTTAGATTTTCCAGGTTAGGACCATTCAATCAAAAACACTTTCCAATATGCCTCCTTTGTCACTTTCAAAAAAATATCTTAGAGCTATGTCTTAGAAAAAAAGAAATTCTCTATCATAGGTGATATAAATTTTTTACACAAATAATTCCTGGACCACTCTGTAATTTTGTACAACTATACCTCCTAAGACTAATAGATTTACATTTATTTAGGATGGCTAAAAAATGGTTGCTCCTGTCATTTAACTTGTAGGTTTTGTTTTGTTTTTAGTTTTTAGGGCCAAACTTGTGGCATATGGAAGTTCTCAGGCTAAGGGTCTAATTGGAGCTCTAGCTGCTGGCCTATACCACAGCTACAGTAACTCAGGATCCGAGCCACATCTGCAGCCTACACCATAGCTCACGGCAATGCCGGATCCTTAACCCCCTGAGTGAGGCTAGGGATCGAACCTACATCCTCAGCCACAATGGGAACTCCTTAACTTATAGGCTGATTGAAAATAACCAAATATAAAACTTAAGAAACAGATATAAAACATCATAAACAATCTTAACACTGAAAGAAACTACATTGAAAATAACATTAAAGAGACTAAATTATTGCTTTTCTTATTAAATATGATACATTCTAGCTATAGAAAATTCATTGTATTGGATCTTCTACTTCTGTAATAATTAGCCACCTCAAACAGAGAGGCTTAAAACTACAGTATATTACCATATCCCCAAATTCTGACACTTGACTAAGTTTAGCTGGGTGGTTCTCCCTGGGGCTGGGATGGCTGACATAGCAGGGCTGGCATGGCTGGCATAGTAGGGCCTGGTGAAACACCTCTCCACTTTGTTAGCTTGGGTTTCCCCATGGCTTGACGGTCTCAGAGTAGCTGGATTTCTTACATGGCAGTGGGTTTCCCTCCAAAGCAAGTGTTCCAAGACACTAAGGCAAAAGTTGCAAGGGTTCTTAAGACCTTGTCTTAGAAGTCTTACAGAGTCACTTCTGCTGCATTTTACTGATCATACGGGGCCATTTCATTTTCAAAAAAAAAAAAAGGAAAAAGATAACAGAAGGATGTCAATTCTAGGCGGTATTCTTCATTAGGAGCTATCTTTTTAGACTAGCTATCTTTTTAGACTTGCTACTCATATGTAACCATATGGGAGATTGAAGCATACTATTATATATATATTTTTTACCTGTTTTTTTTTGTTCAGCATCATATTTGAGCAATTTCCTATGACACTAATAGTCATTTTAAAACATTTTGATGATTTTGATTTAGTATCAAATTTTATGAAAGGCTTTTTTATAACAACTATCTTATAATGATAACTGACATACTTTGATACTGACATATTTTAATATCACACTTTGATATATATTTTTGTCAAACACAATTCTAAGACCTATATAACTATTCATGTATATAATCTTTGATAACAACCATATGAGACAGGTGTTATATTATCCCCATGTTGCAGTTGAGGAAACTGAGATACAAAGAGGCTGAGGAATTTGCCTAAAGTCAGAGAGCTAGAATGTAGCAGAGTTGGGATTTGAATGCAATCAGTCTGCTTTCAGAGACTGTGCAATACTGCCTCTCCAGTGATACAGCATTTAGGAACTGTAGAATAACTTCAAGGATACCATAAATCCTTACTTTTTTTCTTTCTTTTTTTTTTTTTTTTTTGCATAGAGTAAACTGCTACATATCACAGGTCAGAGGCACTGGGGTTGACTGGAATTTGAATAAGTGAGAGTTTGAAATTTCGACAAAAAATTTAGATTTCTGTAGAGAAAAAGGCGTATTTATCGATGTGCCTTCTGTCTACATAGTCACAGCATTTAGGACTGGAAGACACTTTAGAAATCATCGATTTCAAGGCCGTCCTACTAAAAAATGAATTCAGAGAGACCACAGATTTTGCTCGATATTGTAAAATTAGTAATAAACTTGGGATTGGAATAGAATGCTTAAGAATTCTAGTCCACTAAATTTTATGTAACCTCATGTGTAACCTTAGCACTTGGCACAGGTAGGTAATCTCACTGCCTACCTGCCTAAATCTTTGTGTTTTAAATCAAACTCATCCGGTAATCAGTGTCTGTTAAAGAAAAATAATGTGTTCCAAAGCAGAAGTCAAACACTTTAAATGGTACACCTATTTTGCTTTGTAATTACTGAATGATGTCCTTTTCCTAAGAATACCTATAGAAGGTTTTTGTAGTCACTGAGCTGATGTTATCTATGCTATAATCTGGGAACTGAAATTTTATATTGAGATGGGCAAAAAACCAAAAGAAATGTTTTACATTAAGGAATAAATATTACCTTCCTTCCTGGAATGCACTGCCTTCTGAAAAACAAGCATAAATATGTATTTTTTTCATCACAATGGGTCCCCAGCTATGATATACTTGGCCCTAAGTTACTTGCTGCTTAGAAATGTTTGCAGTTTATCTGTGGAGCCCTTCCTGACACTGTCACCCAGTCACACCACCTCTGGACATTATTTATCAAACTATGCAATAATAAACACTTGTAATAAGTGCGTTTTATGTATATTTCTTTCTCCTGAGACTGAGATCATTTAGGAAAAGAACTCTCTTTACATTCATATTTACATGCTTGTTGATGGCTGGCAAAGAGCAGAGGATTAATAATTGTAGAAAAAAGTATGTGTGAGGGGAAAGCTACCAAACAAGATGTAACAGGTGACCATAAAGACCACAGGCTGGCAAACTGCAAGCTAGGAAAGCCTGCAAGTTAAGAAAGGTTTTTATATCTTAAAATGGTAATATACTTATCTACATAAAGTCTACAAGTTTGTGGATTTCTGATATAAATATAGTATTTCATGATTATAGCACAGTAACAATAAGCAAGTTATAACTCAGTTTTAACTATAAGATTCATGAAATTGTTGGTTTGAGAGGCATTGTTGAAAGGTTACACAGCCTCTCAGCAGAGTGAATATTAGAAAATCATTTGTGATAAAACTGTTTTCTGAAAGACAAGCATAAACATGTACTTTTTCATCACAGCCATGGCATACTTGGCCCTCAATTATTCTCTGGCTTGGGCCTTCTAACAGTTTATTTTACTGAGCCAGAAGATGGTTCTTTTCACTTTGCCATCTTGTTAAACCTAAACCTGCCTTTCCCTTTAGGATCCCGATACACTTAAGTCTCTGAATAAAACGTTTTCAAGCTTGCTAATAGAGAGGTAACAGAAGGGGCCACAGGAAGACACCACAAGACCAGGGCTGAAAGCTAACAGCTGGTAATATTTTCCCTTGTTAAGGTCAGAGGAAGCAGGAAGAGCCAAGAAATGCACATGATGACATGATGACATCATCGGAAGGACCTAAGGAGGCACCATTGCCTAAACACAGTCTTACAAATCAGTGGACAAGAAACAGGAATGTTTTCTTTGGTAGAGCAAATGAAAGATGCCTCCAGGTAAAACCTGGGTCAAGTTTGAGGCCCTAGCTTCAAAGACATGCACTGTTAAGTTTCTTCTCAGACAGTTTTTTTTTTTTTTTGGTCTTTTTCTAGGGCTGCAGTGGTGGCATATGCAGTTTCCCAGGCTAGGGGTCTAATTAGAGCTGTGGCTGCTAGGCTATGCCAGAGCCACAGCAACACGGGATCTGAGCAGCGTCTGCGACCTACACCACAGCTCACAGAAATGCCAGATCCTTAACCTACTGAGCAAGGCCAGGGATCGAACCCTTAACCTCATGGTTCCCGATCGGGTTCATTAACCACTGAGCCACGACGGGAACTCCTCAAAGAGTTTTAAAAATGTGTCTGCCAGGCACAAAACTATGTTGCAAGGTTTTGTTTTCGCTAGAGGAAGTAGGCCCTCATATTATTCCATCTTGAAACCGTCCACCTCCTCCAGGAGAAAGATGCTGGAAAAAATTTGAAGAACTAAAATAGGGTAGCCTGGGGCAAAGGAGGCTCAGAGCGGTGCCAATGCTTCTTCCTTTAAAAGAAAGTTACAGTTGACTTCTCTAGCTTTGAGGCACACAGAGACCAGAAACGGTAACAGGAACAAAGCAGCCATATGCCAGACATTAGGGTTCATTTACTGTACGTGTCTTAAGGAAACCTGCCTCCCCCTGAGGACGCAAATGCTCAGTTACTTAACAAGTCTTAAAAAAAAAAAAAAACCTGGGGTAGAACTCTCACTGGTTTTTATTCTGGAATATGGAGTTGAACACAGGGCCACGGCAGCGTTTTAGCATGTATACCCTATGCTCAAAGTGGAAAAAGCCTGGGGGCACAGCTGTCCCAGCCTGAGAACCTAAAGCAGCTTGTAGCCTCTGTACAGTGGGAGAGTCTCAGATAGAAAACAGTGGGAATGGCCAGGAAGGGCTCCCAGGTGAATAAGGCTGGATACAACTGGCTTCTGGAGAGGATTCAGGGCTTTTAACCTTCTCACAGTCTCTCTTTTCTCTTCTTTGGCCTGATTCCTTTCAACTCTTTCACTCTGCCTAACTTTTTTTTTTTTTTTTTTTTTTGCTTTTTAGGGCCGTACCTGCGCCACATGGAAGTTTCAGGCTAGGGGTCCAATCAGAGCTGTAGCTGCTGGCCTATGCCACAGCCACAGCAACGTGGGATCTGCGATGCGTCTGTGACCCTCACCACAGCTCACGGCAACACCAGATCCTTAACCCACTAAGTGAGGCCAGGGATCGAACCCACATCTTCATGGATACTAGTCGGATTAGTTTCCATTGCACCACAGTGGGAACACTCCTGCCTCCTAATTTGACTAATAAAATAAGTTTGTGTATCTTGAGTATTTTTCTGAAGTAACAAAACATATAGTCATATTAAGATGACCATTGTACATATTTTTAAAATCTTTGGATATGAAAGACTTTTAAAACCCCAAATCAAAAGAGAACTCTGCTGGGTTAAAATGAAAAATCTTAAAAAAAATGTTAAAAATTCAGATTTTATATATATAGTAAATATATATATGTTATATATAATTAAAGATTTTGGAAGAAAGGTATTTTTCTGCTTCCTCCATCCCACTATCAATCTTAAAAACCATTACCTCAAAACTGACCTCTTTTGTTTTTCTAAATTCCACCCTGCTTTTTGTGGTCAGCTTAATTTCCGCTTTTTCTGATTTTCTCTTTATCTTCTATTTAAGCTCTAGAAATCAATTTTTTGTGTGCCTTTATAGTGATCTGCATTATAATGATTAGATTCTGGGCCTGGAACACATTCAATAAAGGTAATGTAATCAAACTTTCTCTTGAGGATGTTAAATATACTTGCTTGAAATCTTGGTGAGTATAAAGTATTGTATGGTTTAATAAACCATTTCTTTTATAGTCAAAGGTTAACTTTATTTCTGCTCAATCTAAATGAGGCCTATTTATAAATTCTAATTAAACCAAATCTCAAGGCTAAAGTTCTTAGGAGCAGTAGTACAGATTTGACTGTATATTTAGTGGGTACTTTTGGTCTTTCAGAATAAAGCACAATAAACCTGCTATAGTTATCAAGGCAGGAATCCTACACATTCCCAGCAGACTTGAATAAAACAACATGGGCATAATCAAACTATTCATTATGAAAAATTATGTTCTGACTTTCTTGGGACCTAAGAAAACTTTTGTTAAGAAAGCACATGACCTAAGTGATCAGACCTTCTTTCTGAAAGGAAAGGACTTACCAATATAAATCCAGAGAAGCTTAAATCTGGAATTACTCAATGACCAAGAAGGAAACATTCAAATTCAATGTAAATGAGGCAAATGTTTTATGGTGTTTGGCAAATGTTAGTAATAAATACTAAATGAGCTATGTGTACTCAATGAAGAAAAATGTGAATGAAAAGGAAATTGCGCTCAGCCTCATAGATGCCCAATAACAGTTCCATTTACCTGAGAACTACGACAAAGAAAATGCTTTTCCTTCCAGATAAGAACTCCATGTAAAACTTTAAAAAGAGTTTAATCTAAATGCTTAGGCCAGCAAATAAAATCATTATAGAGCAAAATAGGAGGGAAGGGAAGAAGGAATTCATGATCTGCAGATGACTTTGTTAGGTAATGGCTGCTGCCACGGATGGGAGGAGAGGGGCTATTCCATTCCCCCTGAAAGATCTCCAAAGGACAGAACATTTCTACATGGAGCAGGCACTCATATATAAGCCCATTACAGCATGTGGTCCTGGGTGATCCTGAGGAGCCCAGATCCGAATTAGACAGTCCTGACTGAAGTCTGTTGTGCAATTTACTTGGTTAAGTGTCTTAGCCATTCAGACGCTTTGCTGGCTTATCTGTGGAATGATGATGATAAATAGAACCCACCTGATAAGACTGTTGTGTGGATTAAACACAATAATGTAAGTGAAACACCTGCACAGTGGTTGGCTCATAGTAAACACTCTGTGTGAGCCACCCTTGCTTATATATAGGCAGTCAAGGGAGTTCCCACCACGGTTCAGTGGAACTGAATCTGACTAGCATCCATGGGGACATGGGTTCAATCCCTGGCCTTGCTCAGTGGGTTAAGGATCTGGCATTGCCGTGAGCCGTGGTGTAGGTTGCAGATGCGGCTTGGATTTGGCACCGCTGTGACTCTGGCGTAGGCTGGCAGCTATAGCTCTGATTAGACTCCTAGCCTGGGAACCTCCATATGCTGCAGGTGCAGCCCTAAAAAGACAAACAAACACACACACACAAAACACAAAAATATAGGCAGTCAACTGGGACATCATCCTATGGGACACACTGCATCATGAAACTTCCCTGATAGGGTCAAGATGCAAAGTTTCACTTATCACAATGGCACTTCTGCTGTGGCACAGGGGGTTAATGATCGGGCTTGTCTCTGTGGTATTGCCATTTGGTTCAATCCCCAGCCCCCACAGATTTAAGGATGCAGCATGGCAAATGTGGCTGGGATTTGATCCCTGGCTCAGGAACTTCCATATGCTGTGGGTGCAGCCAATAAAGGAGAAGAAAAAAATGGCACTTACCTTCAAAACCCATATTTGGAAAAAACACCAAAAGTTCTACTGACTGGGAGGCAGGGCAGTCTCTCTTTTTGCCACTTCCAGGGCAAAAGGCAGGGGTGGACAGCTCACTGTACCATTATTTATCATTTCTCATAGCAATGGGCAGAGAACCCTGAGGGCCACAAAACCCTCTCGCCTCACTGTGCAGGTATGAAAAGGAGGCCTGGAGAGGCTGACCTGCCTCTCACCACACAATGATGTCACTATACCTTACATTTCCCTGTCCACTAATAAAGGAGAGCGTTTTTTGGGTATATTTGTTAGTCACCATCTTTCATTTCTTTCGTATTTCTATAATAAACACGGTTGGGAATGAAGCACTCACACACACACACACACACACACACACACACACACACACACAATGTTTGCTGAATGCAACTGGGTGAACTGAGGGCTATTTATGTTAAATTACTTAATTACAAAATTCACCAAATCCACTTGGAGGGCACCTGGCATATTTGAGTATTATTAACTCCTCAAATATTTCCAACCCCACCAAAAGCCTGTAGGCCCAGAGCAGTGCATCAGTCTCTCCTGCCCAACTGTTTCTCTGCAGCACCAAACTGCAAAATGCACTGGTACAAGTAAACTGGGTTAATGGCCACTGTCTTCAAGGTGTTTTCTAGATGAGTTTATGGAAAGTTGGAAGTGGATACATTTGATGAAGATGATGATAATGATGATGATGCGTGCGTGCGTGCGTACGTACGTGTGTGTATCTAGGGGTATCTGTGACCTAAACCTGTTAAGCTAGGTAGTCTCTACTGGCTTCTTTCAAAAGCTAAACTATCATTATCATTACAGATACTATGTGGTCCCATCCCAAATCCTGACAATATCAAGTACTGGCAAGGATACTGAGAATATAACGGATCTGGACCTCTCCTACACTGTGCAACTACTCTGGAAAAATCTTTGGTAGACCTACCAAAACTGAATACGTACCTACTTACCCTATAATACAGACCTCTCTCGGGAGAGGTCTAACAGGACCATGTACATAGGTACACAAAACTCATGATGTTCATGAAACATTATTTGTAATAGTCCCCAATTTAAATTTACCCAAATGCCTATCAATTGTGTAGAATAGATAAATATATTGTGGTAGAGCCATATTATTACATGCTGTACAGTAATGAAAAGGAATGAATTGCTGTTACCTTCGACAACAGGGATTAATTACAGAAGAATAATGTTGAGGAAAAGAAGCCAGAAACAAGAACACACATACAGCTTAATTCTATGTATAGAAAACTAAAGTCAGGCAAAATTAATCTATGGTGTTAAACATCCCTCCAGGCTGGAAGAGAGAATGAGAAGGGCTTCCAGGGAATGGAAATAGTTCTATTAGCTGAAAATATGTTCACATTTAACAGTTTTAATGACAGTAATTATGAAGAACTGCCATGATATTTTCATGACCATAAAAATTAATCTAAGAAATTGAGTAAAAGTTAAGCGCTGCATTAGAAATTAAAGAGTCAGGAGTTCCTGTGGTGGCTCAGCAGTAACGAACCCGGACTAGTATCTGTGAGGATATGGGTTTGATTCCTGGCCTGAACCAGTGGGTTAAGGATCTAGCCTTGCTGTGAGCTAAGATGTAGGTTGCAGATGCGGCTTGGATCCTGCAAGGCTGTGGCTGAGATGCAGGTTGGCAGGTACATCTCTGATTAGACCCCTAGCCTGGGAACTTTTATATGCTGTGGGTGTGGCCCTAAAAAGAAAAAAAAAAAATTGAAGAGTCACATCAAACAAGAATCTATGTAACCTAACATTGTAAGTCAGTTCAGTATAGAAAAGTGAACATTTGGTAAATTAGCTTATTTAAATGTTCATTAAATAACATTTTAGATTAACTTTACTATTTCCTTTCTTTCAGCATAAGAAATGTTTTTCTAACATTTCTAATAGTTATCGATTAAACTTAATTAAAAAGCATTGTAGGGAGTTCCTGTCGTGGCTCAGAGGTTAATGAAACCAATTAGGATCCATGAGGATGAGGGTTTGATTCCTGGCTTCACTAAGTGGGTTAAGGATCTGGCATTGCTGTGAGCTGTGGTGTAGGTCATAGACCCGGCTCGGATCCCAAGCTGCTGTGGCTGTGGCATAAGCCATCAGCTGTAGATCCGATTGGACCCCTAGCCTGGGAACTTCCATATGCTTCGGGTGGGGCCCTAAAAAGCAAAATAAATAAATAAATAAATAAAAAGCATTGTATTAAGAAGTCAAAATCCATGCTAGGAAAACATTTTCTAATGAGACAGCACCCCACTTTGGGGGGGGGCATTTTATATTACTCCTAATAATATCTGTTACCTTTGTACTTTCCTCATTCCTTGAGAATTTCCAGTCCAGGACCTGTTAGGTAATCAAGAATTGTAATTCTTTCTAATTTTTTCTACAGAGCTTCTGAATTTACTTGTTCAACAATAGTAGTAATGAAAACAGCTGTCATTGTTTCAATATTTTAATGTTTATCTGCAATGCATTTTGCATTTATAAACCACAGTTCCTCCTTTCCCAGACTATAATCTCAGAATTCCATTCTTAGCTTAATGGAAACATCATGTCACTGGATTTTTGTCTGGCTTTGTAAATATCACTCAATCCTGATTTAAGTGTCACTGAACTTTGCAGGCATCAAATAACAGATTTGTATTTGTAAAAGAAAACAGCCCTTTGTTTTTAGAATTAAAGAAGTAAACCTCTTGCCAATAAAAATCTTCTAAAGGCTCAGACTCTTAAAGGTAGAATCAAGGACATATGTGATCATTCTCTCATCCCCCCCAAAAAAAGAATGGTGAACTAAAACTCAGTGACTTTGATTTTTTAGGGTTAAGATCTCACAACTTTAAATTTAAATGCGTCAACATTTAGAAGGAACTTTGTTCTGCCAGTAGTTACATATTCCAAATAGTCTAAGCACCAGAAAAAAGGCTTCTCAAGAAGTAGTTTTTCTCCAAGAGAATGGCCAAATGGCACAAGGAGCGCTGAGACTCAAACACAGAGGAACTCATCATCCTGGAGGATTCCTACATTGTCCAGACCCATGCTGTCTAACATGGTCATTAGCCATGTGGCTATTTAAAGTTAAATGAACTAAAATTACATAAAATTTAAAAGTCCAAAAAAAAAAAAAATCAATTCCTGCAACACCTTAGCTGTATTTCAAGGGCGTGGCAGCAGCATGTGGCTAGTGGATGCCACAATGGACAGCAGATATAGAACATTTCGTCACTGAGGAAGGTCCACACCGGTCAGCACTCTTCAAGGTTAACTTCGGTGCACGATGCCTAAAATTATCAGCCCGTGGCTGCATAAAGCTACGGTGTGGCATCTGGATCAAAATAGCAAGCAAACATGATGTGGTCCAGAAATAGGGCATTTAAAAAAGTCAAGCTAATAATTATAGTCATGAAACCATGCCAAGGCTGCAGTGTGGGCTCGTAGGGGAAACACTCTGCTCAGAATCAGGTGGTTCAGGCTTTACACCTGCCTTTCAGCTGTGTGTCCTTGTACCTCACCTGTCAGAGGGCAGCCCCATGTGACCTTCCCTACTCCATGGGTGGGATGAACTGACAAACAAACCTACACGGTGAGAGTGCTTTGGAGAGTGGTAAGCTACTTGTTGTTTATGCTGTTATTTTTATGTTAAATGGTACTTTTTGTATCAGCTATAAACCTGACTATGGTAAATGTTTAGCTCACTGAGGTGCTCAAAACTGGAAGGCCTTACTGGGATGATTTCCTAAGTCAGTTGGTCATATCAGGGAAACTTGGCTGGTCAATTAATTCTTTACCACTAAGATAACAGAACACTGCTATGTGTATAATGGAGTGATTGTTTTGTTTTGTTTTTGTCTTTTTGCCTTTTTCTAGGGCCGCTCCCACGGCATATGGAGGTTCCCAGGCTAGGGGTTGAATCGGAGCTGTAGCCGCCGGCCTATGCCAGAGCCACAGCAACGCGGGATCTGAGCCGCGTCTGCAACCTACACCACAGCTCACGGCAACGCCGGATCGTTAACCCACTGAGCAAGGCCAGGGATCGAAGCCGCAACCTCATGGTTCCTAGTCAGATTCGTTAACCACTGCGCCACGACGGGAACTCCTGGAGTGATTGTGAACTCAGTATTTATAATGAACCATATTCAAATACATACCTCTAATACAGTGCTACCTGCCCAGAACAAACAATACTGTCACTGAAATAAAGATGGCGGAATAACTTCCAATTAAACAGTTAAGTACCATGGCTAAAGCCAGAAAGGTGAGAGTTTTACAGAGAAACTAGGCATCTACATCAGACTTTTCATCCTTGAATATAATGTTCCTCCAAGGTTTCACCACTATGAAGGCTCTCCCTGTCTTCAACTCCTATTCTGTACACATACAGGTGTATGAACCGCTGCAGAGATCTGTGCTTCACCCACAGCTGTAAACGGGTGCTGCTAGAGTACCTCCTTACTTTTTCCATTCCTCTCAGAAAACAAACCAAACAGGGAAACTTCTAGATCATGGTTAGAAGAAAGAACCTGTAAGCTGCAAAGGCAGCTGCACCTCCGACTAGGTGGGAGAAGAAGGGAGCGCATGTGAATTTCCTTACAAGAGAAAGTGAACCTGGTCTGCCATGGGATTTATGCCAACAAGGTGAGGACCATTATTTGATAACATAAGCATGACTGATAAGGACATTAAACATCACTGTGAGACTGACATTGGGGAGAGACGCCATGAACAGACTTTTAGAATTAAGGAAATTGTATACTAGAGCTTGATAATAGCCTTCTGGATAAAATAACCATTATTTATAATTGTGTCTTAACTTTATTTAGCTAAACCTTTAAAAATAAACTTTAGAAAAAATTTGGATCTATAGAGAACTTGCAAAGATAGTACAGAGAATCAGTTTCTATTAGTAACACTTTACATATTATGAAACATTTTTCCAATTAATGAACCAATAATGCTAATTATTATCAACAATAGCCACATTTATTTCTATTTCCTTGTTTTTTTTGTCTTTTGTCTTTTTGTTGTTGTTGTTGCTATTTCTTGGGCCGCTCCCGCGGCATATGGAGGTTCCCAGGCTAGGGGTTGAATCGGAGCTGTAGCCACCGGCCTACGCCAGAGCCACAGCAACGCGGGATCCGAGCCACCTCTGCAACCTACACCACAGCTTACGGCAACGCCGGATCGTTAACCCACTGAGCAAGGGCAGGGACCGCCGAACCCGCAACCTCATGGTTCCTAGTCGGATTCGTTAACCACTGCGCCACGACGGGAACTCCTATTTCCTTGTTTTGATTTGATGTCCTTTTTCTATTGTAGGACCCCAGTCACGCCACCATATTATATTTAGTGGTCATGTTTCCTTAGGCTCCTCTTGTCTGTAACAGCTTCTTAGACTTGTTTTGTTTCTAATGACTGCGACAACTTTGAGGCATTCTGTAGAATGTCCATCAATTGAGATTTGTCTGGTGAGAATGGGGTTACGGGTTTTCAGGAGAAAGAACCCAGGGGACAGGTGCCATTCTCATCACATCATCTCAAGGGTACATACTATCTAGGAGTTCCCGTCGTGGCGCAGCAGAAACAAATCTGACCAGTATCCATAAGGATGTGAGTTCGAGCCCTGGCCTTGCTCAGTGGGTTGGGGAGAGAGGGGGGTCAGACGTTGTTGCCATGAGCTGTGGTGCAGCTGTGGCATAGGCCAACAGCTGTAGCTCCGATGTGACACATAGCCTGGGAACATCCATATGCCATGGGTGAGGCACTAAAAAAGAAAAAAAGAAAAAAAAAAAAAAAGCACGTCAAGGGTATGTACTATCAACGTGACTTCTCACTGTTGATGCTGACCTTGATCCCCTGGCTGAGGCAGTGCTTGTCAGGTTTCTCCTCTGTGAAGTTACTCCCTGCCACCCCCCTTTCCATACTGAGCTCTTTGAAAGGAAGTCACTTTGCACACCCCTCAATTTAGTAGGGGGAGTTATGCGCCACATCTCCTTGAGAATCACTTGGAATTGTTTTGCATAGGGAACTAGTTTCTCTTCCTCCATGTATCTGTTCAATCATTTATTTGTATTGATAATGACTCACTGATACTTATTTTATACTTTGGGTTATAATCCAATAAACACTACTTTATTTTGTTCTTAAATTATTCCAGCTTTGGCCACTGGGAGCGCTATTATTTTTTATATATTATATATCTTGTTTCCCTCTGACATACCCCATAATTATTATTTTTTTTTCCTTTTTGATCACTTCCCTACTTTCTGGCACTATAAGATGCTCCAGGCTCACCTTGTGTACTGTCTGCCCTAATTCTAGTGTCATACATTTCTCCAAAGAGCTCTGGTTCAGTTTACTGGAGAATGATCTGGGTGTCTTTTTAGTTTTTAAAGGTGTTACTTCTCTCATACAGCCTCTCCAGCAGATGGGTAACCTAAACTTCAGGGTAGTTGAGAGATTTTGCTCAAGATCAAGACTAATAATGGCAGTGCTGGGATAAAATTCAGTCTTCTTATGACAGTTTATTGTCTTTCCCATTATCTGGTGGGCTCTGGATGAGGACCAAGCGTCAAACACCAGATTCACAACTTGCAGGAAAAAAGGAAAATGAAACACATTTCTAGAACATAGTCCTTCCAGGGGAGAAAATGCAACAGGTATGTGACAGACTCTCCTATCCATTTAGAAGAAAAACTGGAGAGTCTGTCTTCTATAGAAAGAGGTCTCTGATTATATTATAGCAGTGGTTCGCAAGTTGGGGGTGATTTTGCTCTGCCATCCTCCGCCCCCTACCCCGAGACATTTGGCAATGTCTGGACACACTGTGTTGGGCAGAGGGTGTGCTGCAACGGGCACCTTGTGGATAAAGGCCAAGGATGTTGCCAAACATCCTGTAATGCACAGAAGAGCTCCTACAACAAAGAATCATCCAGTTCAAAATGACAACAGTGATCATGCTGAGAGACCCAACCGGTCAGAGACTGTTAAATAACTTTATCCACTTTTGTGCTGTTTCTACTCTCACTGAATTATTTTCCCATTTGTGCCTATGCCAGACCATCATGGGGTCAATCTGTGACCTCATGAGTTAGTCTATTAGAAGAAAAAGCCCCTCATTTTCGTTAAAAAAATGTGGTCCACAATCAGATAAAAGAGACTCTTAGGGTTCTTATGTGTGGGCCAAATGGAAGAAGGGGTGTTCTTTAAAAGTTGGCTGCCTGAGTTAGGCAGGGCGTGAGCAGAGCAATCACTTCCCCAAGGATAAGCACAGTTACCTGTAATCAGCCAACAAAAGGAAAGCAAATCACCGTTCATGGAGTCATCTGCTGGCCATGCTGTCTGCTGTCTTCCGGTTCGGGAACAAGTTGTGCAGACCAGTGAGGTGGCTTGGAAAATCTGCCAGTGAATGGCTCAACCTTACTAACTCAATGGCTGCTACCCAGAAACTGCTGTTCATTGCTCAGTGACCTCAATTTGAAGAGGAAGGAAGTGACTGAGCCCCTGTTTGTTGATGCAGTTGGTGACCACCCAGCAGTCTGACAGAAGAAAGAACACGTCTGTGTACCAGGACCTCTTTTGGAAGCTTTAGAAAAGGCTGCTCATTCTTGGTCCTATCAAGGAGATGAAGGACATGTTCCGAGCAAAGCTAGACACGCCCTGGAACCATAAATTGCTATTGCCCTCTATGAAAAAATAAAGAGAGCTTATACATACAGAATAATTTAGGGGGGATCCTACTTGGGGAGATCCTGACAATGCAGTCATGAATATGTTAAAATACTCAATGTACCATAATGTCTGGGATATAGGACTTGCTTGTCAACAGCAGCAACAACAAAAAAACCCAAAATGTTTACTTAGTGTTTTCTAAGTGTCAGTTACTTTACACTTTATCTCACTGAATCATAACTAGCCTATGAGACAAGTACCATTATCTCTATTATCTAAGCCACAAGGAAGTCAGATGCTTGTGGAATATATGATTGGTAGGGAATAGAAAACTGTTCCTTCATGATACAATCTGACACCTGGAGGTGACATGAGGTCAGGAGATCCCAGGGATAAATGAATGTCAAGTTTAGCTCCTTAACATCCCACACCACCAACCACAGTCTTAAAGTAGGTGCTCAAACTACTTTGGGCGGGTAGATGGAAGGAGGAATGAATAAGTGTGCAAAAAGCTTGTGATCAAATATGGTTATAGAGTCAGGACTCTCTCCCCATCTCATCCTCTCCCTTCTCAAATTATGGTTCAAAACAACTCTTTCCACTCTCTCCGGAAGTCAGTACCAGAGAAGAACTTCTCTTTAGTCTTCATCCATGAGGTCAGAGTCTGCTTTGTGCACATCAAATGTGCTTAACCACCATCATTTGCCACTATTGATCTAAATCTACCTACACTTTCAATGAATACCTCTGGCTGTTTATCAACAGCGTCTGTGGTTGGCTAAAGATGTGCCTTCTTCAACCAGAAATTTGGAAGATACCTTTGGTAGCCACCTCTCTAACGTGTGATTACTTGGTAGGGGTGGCAGGGAAAAAAATCTTAGTAGTAATTTCACATGTGCACATATCTACAGGCAGAATATCTGGATTATGACTGGTATCCTTTATAAACTGTTCTTAAAGACATATTTCTGGAATGATGTGGTCACAATCTGGCCACGTTCAAGCTAATCTAGTACACTAATACTACCCTTTAAACAGAAAAAAATGTGGATTTAATGGAAATTTAAGGTAAACTTAGTAGAAATATACCAGAAACTTTAAAAAAGTGCCTCTGTTTTAACAATTTTTTGAAAGTGCTAATGTTTTGGAGTTCCCCTTGTGGCATAGCGTAAACTCATCCAACTAGTATCCATGGGGATGTGGATTTGATCCCTAGGTTCGCTCAGTGGGTCAGGGATCTGGTGTTGCCATGAGCTGTGATATAGGTCACAGACAAGGCTCGGATCCCATGTTGCTGTGGCTGCGGCGTAGGCAGGCAGCTGTAGCTTGGATTCAACCCCTAGCCAGGGAACTCCCATATGCCGCAGATATAGCCCTAAAAAAAAAAGGAAAAAAAAGTGCTAATGTTTTGGACGATCAATATACTACTTTTGTGTAAGATTTTTATAGTGAAATCTTGGTATAAAATTCCACTTACTAACATATACCTGCATTGTGCATGAGTCTGTTCTGTTTCATAGAAATTTACTACCTTGGCGTTTCAGGGAACAGGACAGCTAAGGATTTCCACTGATGATATAACAGTATGACAAAGGCTAACTCTAAGTTGGGAAGAAAAACACTCCATGCGACAAAGGGATAAGAGCAGGACACAGAAAGTTTAGAGGGAGTGGTAAGCAGGAATAACAGGGAGGTGAGATCACTTCAGGCTTGAAGCATTATAGTTTACATATTTGGAGGTGAAGGTGAGATACACCACAGTACCCATCCACGTCTTTTTGCTATCACTATATTTTAAAAAAAGCTCAAATCAAAATTTTATGTATATATGGTTGAAAACACTAATTAGAAAAGATATACACACCTCTATGTTTATTGTAGTGTTATCTACATTAGCCAAGATATGGAAGCAAACTAAGTGCCCATCAATAGATGAATGGGTAATGAAGATGTGGCATATCTCTACTGATCAATCTAATGGAATATTACTCAGCCATAAAATAGAATGAAAATCTTTTTTTGGGGGGGTCTTTTTAGGGCTGCATCACAAGTATATGGCTGTTCCCAGGCTAGGGCTTGAATCAGAGCTGTAGCTGTTGGCCTACATCACAGACACAGAAACATGGGATCTGAGCCCCATCTGCGACCTGCACACAGCTCATAGTGATGCTGGATCCTTAACCCATTGAGTGGGGGCAGGGATCAAACCCATGTCCTCATGGGTACTAGTCAGGTTCGTTACCACTGAGCCACAACAGGAACTCCAAAAAAAAAGAATGAAATCTTGTCATTTGTGATAACACTGATAGACCTAGAAGGTATTATGCTCAGTGAAATCAGCTAGTGAAAGACAAAAACTGCATGATTTCACTTGTACATGGAATCTAAAACACAAAACAAATGAACAATATAATGCAACAGAAGTAGAGTTATAGATAACAGAAACAGAGAATAAACAGGTGGTTGCCAGAGGAAAGGGAGGAAGGGAGAGGACAGAAATAGGTGAGGGAGAGTAAGAGGTACAAACTTCCAGCTGTGAAATAAATGAGTCATGGGCATGAAATGTACACTGTGGGGAATCTAGCCAATAATTATGCAACATCATTGTATGGTGACATATCATAACTAGACTTAATGCGGTGATCATTTTGAAATGTATAGAAATACCGAATCACTATGTTGTGCACCAAGAACTAACACAATGCTGTAGGTCAATTATACTTCAAAACAAACAAATAAGCAAACACACTCATAGAAAAAGGATCAGATTTGTGGTTAATAGAGGTGGGGGGGGGAGAGATGAATAGGATAAAGGCAGCCAAAAGGTACAAACTTACAGTTATAAGATAAATAAATACTAGAGAGGCAATGTATAACATGATAAATATAACTAACTGTTGGAGACCACTGAAACTGCAAAATCCTGCAGTAAACAAATTTGGTGCACATGCAAAAGCACAACCACCAAGAGAGAGCTTTATCATTACCTGCACCTGATTTTGCTCATTAACCTATGTCACTTTCCTTAATAAAAGTCATGAGGGCTAAAGCCTAGGCACCTTGGTTCTGTGGAACAGAGTGCCTCCTGGTCCCCCACTTTCTAGATGTAAAAGAGTCTTCTGTATTTTGCTACACCGCACCGTCCCTCTTTCAGGATTCCCTATTGTCCTGCAGCGCTGGGCGAGGCAACTAACACTGCTGTATGTTATATATGAAAGGTGTTAAAGAGAGTAAATTCTAAGAGTCTTTATCACAAGGAAAAAAGCTTTTTTTCTATTTATCTTATGTTTTTTTTTTTTTTTTCCTTTTTAGGTCTGCACCCATGGCTAATGGAGGTTCCCAGGCCAGGGGTTGAATCAGAGCTACAGGCATCAGCCTACACCACAGCCACAGCAACACAGGATCTGAAGACCCACACCGCAGCTCATGGCAACGTCCGATCCTTAATCCACTGAGAGAGGCCAGGGATCGAACCCACAACCTCATGGTTACTAGTCGGATTTATTTCCACTGCACCACAGCGGGAACTCCTTTTATTTTATATCTATAGGAGATGAAGCATATTCACTAAACTCACTTGTGATAATCACTTCATAATAATGTAAGTCAAATCATTATGCTTATACAGTGCTGTATGTCAACTGTATCTCAATAAAACTGTAAGAAAACCACCACAAAGAGTTCTGGCCCCATACTGGCCCCTCTTCAGTACTATGCTCAGAGGTCACCATCTTTAGTCATTTGTTCTTAATTCTTTTGATAATTCACATTCACAACTATCAGTAATGTACTTAAGTTCTTAGTTCATAAACTTTAGATATAGCCACTGACTTTATACTAATAAATGTCGATTTACCTAACTCATATCAGCCATTATTGTCTTTCTCTTCCTCTTTACAATATTTACAGTTGTATTTAGTTTTATTCTTTTGCTAGTCACTATTTATTTAATTTGTCTTTTTAGGGCCATACCCACAGCATATGGAGGTTCTCAGGCTAGGGGTCCAATCGGAGCTACAGCTGCTGGCCTATACCACAGCCACAACAATTCCAGACCCGAGCTGTGTCTGTGACCTATACCACAGCTCACAGCAATGCCAGATCCTTAACCCACTGAGTGAAGCCAGGGATTGAACCTGCGTCCTCATGGATGCTAGTCAGATTTGTTTCCGCCAAGCCATGATGGGAACTCCTACTTTTTAAATAATGCACTTCAAGCTCTATTTGTTGTTCCAAGAAAATTTAAGTCCTCACAACTTGGAATAGGCTATTCATGACTCTCCTTCCCACCAACTTTTTCATCTCCTTCTACATCCTAACTTCTGACCATCACATTATTTTCAAATTATCAAGGAACCTTTTTATAAGTTTTATAAACCTATGTTACAAGTCGTTTCTAAAAATTAAATAATCTGTTTGCTGTATTGTGATCTATAAATATTCATAGCAGAAACAAGTATCGTTTAACAATTACATTTCTATTTCCAGAGGACCTTTTTTTTTTTTTTGTCTTTTTGCCATTTCTTGGGCCGCTCCTGCGGCATAGGGGTCTAATCAGGCTAGGGGTCTAATCAGAGCTATAGCACCGGCCTACGCCAGAGCCACAGCAACTCGGGATCCGAGCCTCGTCTGCAACCTACACCACAGCTCATGACAACGCCAGATCCTTAACCCACTGAGCCAGGCCAGGGATCGAACCTGCAAACCTCATGGTTCCTAGTTGGATTCGTTAACCACTGAGCCATGATGGTAACTCCAGGGGACCATTTTTTATGAACTGTCATTCAAAAGAACATGCTACTAGAATAAAGGTCAAGAGAATTTCTTTTTCTTAGTTTTCATAATTGCTCAAAGTTATGACATGTTTTTTGTTGTGTTGCGGCTGGACATTGACATTACTGTATAACTTTTTATCTGGAGATTCTAAATGCCTTCACTTTTCTACTGTCCACCAAATCATCACATTTTTACAGCAAAATTGTGTTTCGGTCCAACACACAAAGATGAAAACTTCAAAATTTATTATGGCATACTTAAAAATAAACTTTTACAAACACTATTTTATTTTTTTAAATATTTAAAGATAACCTTTTGCCTACGTGTCCTTTAACATGGAGATGAGATGTATTTCATGTACATTAATGAGCTCCATTTATTTGGTACTTTCAGTTTACAAAACACTCCTTGCATATATTATTTTATGCTCTCAACTCAGGAAGGAGGTGCTATCTTCTCTATTTTACAGATAGAGCAATTTACAATCCCAGATACTGAGACATTTAGCTAAGATCAGGCAGGAAGTTTCAAGTTCCAAATCTGAAACCAAGTTTTCTTTTTGCCAAAGGCCAATGTTCTTTGCTTCTACCATAGCTGCCTAACATAGGGCTCTTTCTGACCTATGTTTAGAAATAAAACATCGGATTTTTTGATTTAGGAGTTTTGTTATCAATCACAGCACACCCATGGAAAGCAACACAGTACTTCCATGCCTGATTTATTATTAGATTTGGGGGACAGGATTTTTGTAAATAAACAATGGAAAAGAATGGCAGAACTAGGAGAAAAATGCAAATAAACGAAGAGTCCACTGCAGAAAGAGATGCTACAATAACAAATGAATAGTCAAAGAAGGCCAAAGATTCATAAATACCAGCTTTCTCAAGTAATAAATGAGTGTCTGTAAGGCACTGGAGTTACTACTCCAGCAATACAGCTTTGCTATAGAAGGGAACGATGATCCCAAGTATATCACACACAAAGAGTTTCTTAGATAACTCTAGATATCGGCTCTGAAAGGTCAACAGTAACCAAGGAGGAGAACTGGGGTCTCTCTGGAAAGGATGAAATAGAAGGAATCAGGGGAGGTTGAGCAAAGGGAAGTAGGCTCCTGTAAGAGTCCTCTGAGACAAAGAAGTAGGTTTCAGTTTAACATGAGGAATTTCCAACAGAGGAAATGTGCCCTCAGGAAACAGACCAAATGCTGGCTTTTGGACCAGGTGGATTCGGTTAGTTGAAGCATTAGACTCTCAACACAGGTATAAGGCAAAACCTGCAAATTCAATTTCAGAATTTTGAATTTCATGTTTACCTTTACCTATAATGAAACAACACAAATATTCTTTCATGTTTTTTAAGATTTGATTTTTGACTTTACACCAAAAGGAAATAGTTCAGAAAAAAAAAGTTTCTTAAATCAAGGACCAACTTAAATATTAACAGCAGCATAGAATTCAATGTGAGCAAAAAGAAATGTCTAGGCTTTCATCTTTAAAGCAGGGCTGAATAACATTAAATGGGTAGAAGCACCCATAACCATTTAAAAAATTTTTTATTACTCAATGAATTTTATTACATTTATAGTTGTATAACAATCATCACTCGAAAAGATACACGTACTCCAATGTTCATTGCAGCACTATATACTAAACAGCCAAGACAAAGGAACAACCTAAATGTCCATCGACAGAGGAATGGTTAAAGAAGAGGTGGTACATATACAAAATGGAATATTACTCAGCCATTAAAAGGAAAGAAATAACAGCATTTGCAGCAACATGGATAGACCTAGAAATTATGCTAAGTGACGTCAGTCAGACAGCGAGATGTCACCCATTACCATTTTTTAAAAGAATGCTTTCTCCTATTATTAGCATTTAGCCCAGGAGTGGGGAGCCTCAGGTCCAGGCTCTAGTTCTAACACCTACTTGTTATGCAACTTGGGGTAGGTCACCTTAGGCCTCTCAATTTCAGTTTCCTCATTTAAAACAAGAAAAAAATGGAGTTGGAAAATTTCTCAACTCCATTCCAGCTCTGTAATTTCTAGGACTTCCTTGTAATGGTCTTTTATAAACAGGGGTCAAATACTCATGAGGACCACGAAGAAGCCCCACACAGAATCCAACACACTGAAACTAAGAATGCCATCTCTGGCACCTTCTCCAATTACTAAAATCCAGACAGCCTGTCACCTGCTCCTCAGCAGAATGATACTTTCCATACCACATGATTCTGGCAGTTCAGCTGTCATGAATCCAGAGACCACCACATTTCTGGCAGGTTCACAGGACTAAAATCTTTCCTGTTTGATTTTTTATTCAAGACTGAGAAAGCAAAGAGTTGTGCAAAAGTAGAAGATTTTTGCACTCAGTGTTTGGCCCCACAACCACTGTCACTTTTATTGCTCTTGACTTATATTTAGCTGTGTAAAAAGAGTAACTAATGGGATGGGGAGAGTGGTTTGCTTTGTTTTCTCAAAGTTACTACCTCCTTTATCCTACTTCTGTCTCCCTGACCTCATCCTTCATCTAAGCTAACTACCCTGATTTCCCTCTTTCTACATCTACCAACGTAAGGACCATCAGAAATTACTTCCTTTTATCTTGTGGTGATAACTTCGCTTTTCAAGGAAAAAAATGTCCCAGTATTTCACATAATAATAGAACAAAATAGAAAGATAATTTTTAAAAATACTGTTTGGCTCAGGGAATGCTGGCTTTCCCTCATTGAAAATGTGGTGATGGGAAAAGAAAATAAACACATACTATCTGCAACATGCCAGGCACTGTATATACCTCATCTCATTTAACATCCACTACAGCCTCTGTGATAGATATTGTTATACCCTTGTCACAGTCAAAAAAGCCCTGAGGTTGATTCAGTGGGATGAAATAATCTGCCCACATTTAAACAAAGACCATCCAGTTTTCCATTATAGCAGTCAGCTCTTATTACTGACACTCTGAAAACCATTAGAAGAAAAACATATATTTCATTTCTCCCTTGAACTCAGTTTAAAAAGAATCTTTTTTCTTTTTCTTTTTTTTTGCTTTTTAGGGCCATACCTGTGGCATATGGAAGTTCCCAGGCTAGGGGTCGATTCGGAGCTACAGCTGCCAGCCTACACCACAGCCACAACAATGCGAGATCTGAGACACATCTGCGACCCATACCATAGCTTCACAGCAACGCTGAATCATTAACCCACTGAGTGAGGCCAGGGATCGAATCCGCATCCTCAGGGGCACTAGTTGGGCCCATTACCTCTGAGCCACAATGGGGAACTTCCTTAAAAAAATCTTCTTGAAAGGCATATCCATGCATATAGCAGAGTACACAGTAAAATAATTCCGTGCTTCCTTTGAAGGGGTGCTAATAAGTACTCAGCATTTAACTAAGTATATCCTCTGCCTACCATTACTTTATTTTCCTTACCTTTTGCATGTGACTGGATTTCTGCATCCATTTCCTTAAGGATACAGCTCTATTAAAATCATTTTATTCACTCTTGAAACATTTTACCATAGCCAACTACAAATATTTACTTACTCAACAAGCAAGAGACTTTTAAAAGGAGAGAAAAACAGTCTGCATAGCTGGTTTAAACTTTTGAACTTTATTTTATCCATAAGAACTATAGAAAGCCAGCATTCTCATATGGACAACTCAGTGTCACCCAACATGAGCTCAATTTGTTTGTATGTATATTCATGTGTCTTCCTTAATGTAAAAAGGATCTGAATAACCTGCACAAAATGCTTAGGAGTAAGATAGAGGTAGATAAGGAATAAACATTGTAACCAGAAAAAATCAGAGTAAAATATCAATACTGGAAGACAAAAAAATAAAATGCACACATACAGCAATACTGGGACTATATGCATATGGGACTCTAAGCTTACTGGCCCTCAAAATGGGGAAAAATATATATACACAATCAGTCACACAATTCTAACCAATCACACAATTCCAACTGTCTACAAGACAAAAGGTTTCTAGTTAATTGAGATAAACCTTTTACCACAATTTACACCTAAAAGAAATTTCTCTAAAAAAGAGAGCAAAACTTAAGTAGAAAAAGATATTTCCAAACATCCTATTTCAATCAGATTCAATTACTCTATGGAAAAATCAATTGTAATGATCAGTAAATTGACATGTTCACCTGCCCAATTCTGCTCTCAGTTGAAAGGCAATCTCAACTTTGCCATAAGTTGAGAATATGCAAGGCTAAAACTTCTAGGATTTATAAGGTCTGTCTTAAATATAACATTCTAATGTGTGAATCAATGTTAATGTTTTATTTTTTTCCACTGGAATGACAAACTTAGACTCCATACTTTAAAAATGATGAAAACATTTAATTTTAAACAAATAAAAACTGAACAAAGTGAGAAACAAGGTATTAGCTTTTAAAGGAGCCTTATGCCCTTAAGTCAGAAGTTATACACAACTCTTTCAAGAAATTAAAAGACAAGCTTTCCTGTCTTATGCCCGGTCTCAAAGGGAACACTTTCACCAAGAACATGAAGTTTGGGAGATGATCTGTAATCAGATTAAGGAAGTTTTTTCTATTCCTAGTTTCTTAAGACTTAAAAATTAGTCTTTTTTTTTTTTTTAAATCAACTGGATTTTTTTTTAATGTACTGAAATAATCATGATTCCTTTAATTTGCTAATGTCATGAATTAAATTGATATTCCAATGAGAACTCAATGTTGAACTTTGTGGAGGTAATAACTTTTTACATATTCTGAGTTCAATACAGTTTTTATGATTCTTTTGTATTTATAATATACTTTATCTATAATACACTACTCATTTAATGGTAATTTAAATATCTAATACTATATTTATCTGATAGTCCTAAATTTATTACTATTTTAAACTATTATGGAAATTTTCAGACATATATAGAAGTCGAGAGGATAGTAGTGTAAACTGTTTACATCCATCACTCAAACTTTTACAATTATTAATCTTTGGATCTCTTTTATACCGCTTTTGGATTATCCTAAAGTAAATTCAATGCACTATGTAATTTCATCCATAAATAATTCAGTATTTTTATGTAAAAGAACTCTTATCTAACCAATATGACACCTGAAAATCTTAATAATTCTTTGATATCATCACATACTAGTGTTGAAAATGTCACCAGTGTTTCATAAATAGTTCATTTTTACAGGTGGTTTGTTTGAATCGAGACACAAATAAGATTCATAAATTGCATTTGGTTGATACATTTCCTGAATTTCCTTTAATCTATAGTTTTCCCTTACCCTTATAGCTTTTTTTTTGCCATTTATTTACAGATAAAACTGGGTCATTGTTACCAAAGAATTTCCCCCATTCTGAACTATTCTTATTGCATATCCAGAATGTCAGGTAACATGTCACTTTAAACCTTACGCTTCCTATCAACTAGTGATCCAATAGGTTAGACACAATCTGGGTTTGCTATTTTGCCAAGAAAATGTTACAGGTGATATCCGTATTTCCTATCGCATCAAATCGAAAGGCACATTAATACCTGGTTGTTTCTTTGTGAGTTAAGACTGATCAGTAGGTTCTGGTGTCAAGGCCTTCTCTGTCATGTAAGAGTGTTAGTAGCTACTGATGAATGCTGCCGAGATCCATGATTTAATCAGGAATTGCAAAATGTGGTATCAATTCTATCATTCCTTTTCCCTTTTTAATTTTTTTAATAAGCTGGAAGTCTTCTATAAAGAAACACTTTGCTGAATCAACTATTTGGTTACTCTGCATTAGAACTGGTACAAAAGAAGAGTCCCCATCATGGTGCAGTGGAAAAGAATCCGACTAGGAACCATGAAATTGCGGGTTCGACCCTGGCCTCGCTCAGTGGGTTAAGGATCCAGCATTGCCATGAGCTGTGGTGTAGGTCACAGACATGGCTCGGATCTGGCATTGCCGTGGCTCTGGTGTAGGCCGGCAGCAACAGCTCTGATTAGACCCCTAGCCTGGGAACCTTCATATGTCGCAGGTGTAGCCCCAAAAAGACAAAAGACAAAAAAAAAAAGAATTTGTACAAAAGAGACATTCTATTTCTTTGAGTATAATACATCTTTTTCAGACTATGTAGTTAAAATAACACATATTAAAATAATAAAATAATCATTTGAAACGAAGAAGTAGAAACAAATTTATCACTTTGGATTAAATTCCTCTCGATTTTATATAAAACTTGATGGTATTCTCCAATTTTAAAAAACCCAAGATTTTATTGTGATAATGGGCTTCTTGCTATTTTATGTCCATGCTACTGACACTTTTCTAAAGTTCTAATAAATGTGAACTTGTTTCAGAGCAATTCAGTGATTAAAGTGGTTAACAAACCCTTCAGGATAAAGGATTTTTGTATCATATAAAGAACCTTGCTAGTATTGTGTACTTCTTACATGTTTCCAAGTGAGAAAAAAAAAAAAATCACTCCATGTAATAATAAAACAAACCAGGGCCAAGATAGGCGCTTCTCAATCAAACTGAATCTTACAATACTTAGTGAATTATTCTGAAGCTGCTTTAGATTCTAATCATCACACTGACAAATGTTTGTTAAAAATCTGTTATGCTTTTTAATAGTCTCATAGATAACTAAAACGATTCAAGTATTTTTTTTTTAGTCTTTGTGGTTGCTAATATTCAAAGAAAAAGAGTGACTGCTAAAAACCACAATTCTCTGAATGCATATTATTGCCTGATCAGAAAAAGAATGTAAATCCTCCTGTTATGATGTGATTTTCAGAATTCTCCATTTTAGTTTTAAGATGAGGAGTATTTTGATAGTGAAACACAGTAGAAGAAAACCTATTATATATTATTTCTGAAATAATTTCCTATCCCTATGCTCATAATACCTCAAGTTAAGTATTCCTGGTTATGCTAAATAAAAGATTTAACATATTTTATTTTACAATCTTTCAGCTTGTCTTTGTTTTGTTTTTAACCAAAATGTAACTGACATATAATGTTAGTTTCAGGTATATAATACATGATTTGATTGTCACCATACATAGTTACAAAATTTTTTTTTTTTGTGATGAGAACTTTGAAGACCAACTCTCTTAGCAACTTTCAAATACACAGCACAGTATTGTTAACTATATAGCTGTACATTACACCCCCATGGCTTATTTATTTTGTAACTGAACATTTGTATCATTTGTACCCCTTCACCCATTTTTTTGCACCTGTCCGCTCCCCAACCTGACCTCTGACAATCAACAATCTGTGCTTTGATCATCTAGTTTCTGGATTTTTATGCCTGGACATAAATCACAGATGTCTATGAATTCTTTCTACCCCTTCCATGAATCAAGAAAGATAGACTTTAAGTTAAGGAGTTTAGGAAGGTTTCCTGGGTCTCTGCTCAGCTTGTTATAAAATGAGTTTCAAGCAGAGTTAACTCTCTCTCTCTCTCTTTTTTAGTATCTATAAAACACTATGTAAACTAGATATTTAGGATAAAAAAATTCCACTAAATAAACTCAATGATACTGTAGTGAAAATGTCGTAATTTTTAAAAAATCAACTATAAAGCCATTCTCTAATCTCTAAGAAGTTTAGTCAGTTCTAGCAAAACACAGTAGAAAGCCCATCTCCTTTCTCACATTCCTGCCTTACCACCAGGGACAGATTCAGAGAAAAAATACAAAGTATTTTAGTAGAAAATACACAGCTAGAATATTTTAATGCCCTTTCACATGGTTGTTTTTAGCACATTTAGAACATTATTACTTAATTATTTAGATTACTTATAACAAAGCTTCAAGAGCTATGTTTGGATATATTACATCTCTATTTCCATAGTTTTTTGATAAATTCTTTTTTTTTTTAATTTTAATTTTTTTAGGGCTGTACGTGCAGCATATGGAAGTTCCCAGGTTAGGGGTCCAAGTGGAGCTGTAGCTGCCAGTCTCATCACAGCCACAGCAATGTGGGATCTGAGCTGTGTCTGTGACCTACACCACAGTTCATGGCAATGCTAGATCCTTAACCCAGTGAAGTGAGGCTAGGGATTGAACTTACATCCTCATGGATACCAGTTGGGTTCGTTTCCACTGAGCCACAACAGGAACTCCTGATAAATTTTTAAAATTATTTTTAACTTTTAGTCTAAAGGTGCTAGAAAGCGCAGGGCTTGAATTTAATTTACAGTATTTTGAAAAGACAATAAGGTTTTTTATGCAAATGAAACCTTAAGGTAGTTTCAAAGACAATAGATTTTATGTTCTCTACAAAAGCTGTATCTGTATGAGATACTGTGAGATGTAGCATGACAGCATATATAATAGTGTGTGTATATAAATAAATATGTATTTATTTATATTTGTGTTATATATTTAAATTAAAAATTTTCAATTTGAAGTACACTTGATGTTCAATGTTATTTATATGTTTCATGTACATAATACAGTGATTAACAATTTTTAAAGGTTATACTCCATTTACAGTTATTATAAAATATTGGCTATATTCCCTGTGTTGTACAATATATCCTTGTAGCTTATTTTATACATAAAAGTTTGTACCTCTTAATCCTCTGCCCCTATCTTGCTCCTCTCCCCTTCCTCCTCCCCACTGGTAATCACTATTTTGTTCTCTGAGTCTGCTTCTTTATTGTTATGTATATATATACTTATTTTAATCCTAAAAGTGTATCTAGTAAAAAGATAACGAACATTCTTGACATGACAATTTAAAGAAGTCACAAAGAGTTTAAAAGACTAATACTTCTAAATACATTTTATCTTCTACTTACTTATACAACATTTTAAATTTACCAATAAAGTTCACCTTTAACTGTAAAATTTATATTATGAAAGAGAAGAGAGCTTAGGAATATTTTTAACTCACTTTCAATAAAACAGATAGAAGCCATTTATAATATTTAGACAGTAGTGAGTTTCAGTCACAGAAATAATGAAGTCTAGATCTTAGAGTGGCGCCTCTTTGGATATATTCTATTCAGTATCTCCCTTAAAGTCTACAACATCCATGAATGAAAAGCACAGTTAATTGAAAAATATGACATGAATGTTATAAACAGTTAGGGAAACAGAAAAGGAACATAATCTGAGGCTAACTTAATTATTTGTATTGAGACTTTGTTGGAAATGAAAAGCTCATGTAATGAAAACTTAATTTTTATAGTCCTGTGCATGAACTCATTTTATGACACACTACTATCTATATCAAAACTACATTTTATATTATAAAGAACTGCACTACAGACTGGAACTTCAGATTTTAGTTGTAGAGTACTATAGACTTCCTAAGCACACGTCTTAGTATTCAATTCCATAAGAAACCGTATTAAAATGATACCTAAAGTTCTCATCAACTTTCTAACATTATGGGGGGGGAAGAGAAAGGTGTTTAAAAGGGGGAAATATGAAAAGTGTAGAGTGGTAAAAAAGCAGTTCGTACTGCTGTACATCAGTTTATTACCCAATTGGTACAGAAAAGTTAGTGATTTTACAAGTAAGTCTTTAGCAAAAAATCTGTGTTCATAAATTTTCTTTTTAATATATTACTATTTTGAAACAAAGCAGAAAACAAATATGAAGGAAAAAGCTGGTTAAGGTAAAAACTAAAGAGGCTTTGAAGGAAATCTGTATATTAAATAAAATGGTTTCAATATTCTGTTTGGGTTTTTTTTTTTTATGTTATTACTGAAAGTGAGAAGCCCTGAAAAAGCATTTTTGTAATTTTACACAATTTAGGGTTAAAAGGGAAGAAGAAAAAAGTAACAGAACCACTGAAGCAAACCAGAAAGGTAGCCAATGAAGGCTGATTGGGATTTCTTTTCTTTCTTTTCTTCTTCTTTTAATAACCACACTTGTGACATACAGAAGTTCTCAGGCTAGGGGTCGAATCCGAGCTGCACCTGTGACCTATAGCCAAAGACTGTGGCAATGCCAGATCCTTAACCCACTAAGCAAGGCCAGGGAATAAACCTGCATCCTCATGGACACTATGTTGGGTTTTTAAAGCAATGAGTCACAAGGGAATGCCTGACTGGGATTTCTTAGTTTTCTCAAGCGATGAGAATGGCTCATGAACTTCTATGATGCCCACCAGCTGTGATCCTTAACAAGGTGAGAACAATTAATGGAGAAAGGATTCATTCTTAGAATATGTATACTCTCTTATGCAAACACATTTTTAAACATGTATCTTGTAATGTGCTTAAAAAAAATCTTTTTCATACAACACACACACACACGTACTAAATTACCATCTTCAAGAATTGACATTTTGGTATTTCCATTCTGGGTAAAGCAGCTGGTGAAAGATGGACGTTTAAAGACAGAAAGGCTGGGGCGGGGGGGCCTCCCAGTTAAAATGGACAGAATAAAAATGCATCCAACAGTAGATAGGCATAGTCTCAATTAGTTCTTGTCAGAATATAAATTCTAAGGATGGGCTAGTAAAGAGCAGCATCTGATATTCTAACCCCAGACTTTCCCAACTAAGAAAATATATTACCTTATTTTACCAAAACCTAGATAGTTCTTTCCAGTACATCCAGCAAGACATATAATTTCCCGTTTCCCAGAAAGTGTGTACTTGTTTTTTCTTTGGTTGTATGGAAATCATGTACTCAGATGGTGGCCAATTACATCGTCTTTATATTTTAAGCCCTTGTGGGCTGAAACATCATTGTGTAGATTGTTCTTCTGTACAACACCTGACTTCATGTATCACATCAGTGATGATGATACATATTACATATGAGTGTCTCCAAAGATGGTGTCAGGATTTGTAACAGGTGAATGATATAAAAAGTCAAGATCACCCTCTACTTACAAAAAGACAAGATCACTCTCATGTTCTAAATCAACTGCGGCAATCTCATCTGTATTTCAATTTCCTTAAATTTCCTTTCTGAAAAGTTTACTATATGTGAGAGGTAAGATATATTTGTTACTGTAACTATTTCCGATACTACCATTTTCAAAGCATATGTACTAAATGCTACAAGATTTCTTAGTTAATCACAAGCCCCCAAAAGGATTTTCAGGTATCTACATAGAGCCAAATACATCACTAAAACATAAAGACATCATTTCTTAGATAAATGTCCTTATTGAGAAAGTCAAAAGAAGGATCATTACGAGGCTTATTGTGGTAATCAGTTCATAATGCACATAAACGTTGAATCATTATGTTCTATACCTAAAGCTAATAATGTATGCCAACTGTATAGTTCAATATAAAAAAAATTAAAAGGAACAATAAAAAGTCAAAACAGCCTCAAAGGTATAATTCTATTTTAAATAACTACTTTAAATCTTTAATAATTTCAGTTCTGTGCTGATTATGTATTTATTTCAAGAAATCAAATTTGGAATCAAAATAACTAGTTTAGAATGTGTTCTGTTTAAAGCACACCACATTTCTTAACTTGGTTATGTGAATTAAATTATGTTTATGATTTCTTTGTTATAACAAATTCTTCTTCCAAAAGAGATATCATGTTTCTTCCCTTGTAATTACATAAATATTTCCAAAAAGAAATCCCAGGAATGATACTACTATGTATAAAAATATTATTAAATGAGAAAGTCACTAAGACTATGGGAAAACCTGTTAGCAAAAGATATGCTTTCTTATATTACATGGTGAGAGAACTTCATGCTGGAAGTCCCCTCTTAGAGCTATGATATAATAATGTTTAGTTTAGATCTAAGGAGATTCTAATATGCATAATTTTCCTATAATATGTAGTCCTGAAGAAAATATCCAAGAAATAAGTAAAATAAAACAATGATTCTGTTAATGTCAAAAGATTACAAATAAAAACGACCAGAAAAAAAGGATCTGCCTTAAAAAAAGCTACCTCTTGCATATTACTTTAGTTGATAAAAAGTAAGCAAAAACTAAACATAATAAAACATTTTAGAATAATACAGTATGATAAATTAATTTTCCTCATGACATATCTGATAGATACTGATGATCAATAAAATATGGAGGCAGAAACTACAGAGAAGTTATAAAAAACAGCACAGATGAGAGGAAGGAAATCCTCTTGTTTCACTAATCCTACTGTGCTTTCATCTGTAAAATTCTTGCTCTTTATCAAAACACAATAAATCTTACGATGCTTATTGATTACAGAGCTCCTATTCAATGTTAATAAAACTAATTTTATGTTGCATCATAAACACTGAGTAGGTATTTTCCAAGAACCCACATAATCTGCAGATGAGTTATCTATCTATCAGCTACTCCGCATTCTGCATAAAGGTTTCCTACCAAATAAAGATAACTCCAAATGTCTCTGGTATTTCAGTACAAAATGTTAAAAGATAAATATAAAGATGATTTTATCCCAATTGGTTATCCACACCTACAGTGAGAAACTGTAGGAAAGGGCCTGCAAACAGAATCCTGAAACATTCTATCTCACCATTTAGAAACCGAACAGGAACAAAGAGATTTTCTTAAAGGTCAAAATTCAGGAATTCTAAACATCGAGACATGAAAACAGTTTTGGAGTGTTTTTGATGCCTTAACACATCCAGTAACATAATAAGCACTTTAAAAATTCTCAACCAACAATTTTTTTCTTATAATACAAATATTGCCAAGGATTATTATCCAAAATGAACTTTACAATATAATCTTTCATCATGTACTGATTTAATTTTTAACTTAAAATCATATCCTAGACCTTGAAAATATGACAAAATGACTTTTAAAATGTCTCTGGGGGAATCCTAGCATCATATTACTTAGGAAAGAGTTCACAAATACACAAAAAGTTAGGAAATGTTCAACAAGTTCAATTATCTTGATTTACAGATGGACAAAAATTAACATCCAACATTTGTTTAAATTCCTGTACAGTTTGGAAGAAAGTGACAGTCTTAGAGCAAGAACCAATTTCTCTTTGTTCTTCAAGATCTTTCCACAAATAACTTCTCCTTTTAGATACTGCAGCCTTCATCTGGCTGCTCTCCATCAACAAGATCCTCACCGCTAAGCAAAGTGAGTCAGAGAGCTTACTGATCCTTGGGCTTCTGTGTGTGTAGGAACTGGATTTAAAGGTAACAGAAACAGACTCATGGACATGGAGCACCGATTTGTGGTTGCCAAGGGGGATGGGGAGGGAGTGGGATGGACTGGGAGTTTGGGTTTAGTGGATGTACACTATTCCATTTAGAATGGATGAGCAATGAGGTCCTGCTGTACAGCACAGGGGACTCTATCCAATCACTTGGGATAGAACATGATGGAAGGTAATAGGAGAAGAAGAATGTATATATATGTATAACTGGATCACTTTACTGCAGAGCAGAAATTGACAGAACACTGTAAATCAACCATACTTCAATTAAAAACTTAAAATAAAAATGAAGGCAACTCTTGAAGTACCTCGTCAACATCAAAACATGAGGTTTAGTAATTATATTCTCATATATGTGGTTACCCCAAGACTCCTCGCTGAACCCCAACTGCCCAGCACAGCCAGCCTCACTATTCCTACCATGGGAGGAAAGTAAAGTCAGAAGCAGAATAAAACTAGCAGAGAAAAGCAGAGGGGAACAGAGGATCTCTAAGGGAAATATTCAGCCAAATCAAATGTGGAATAAGCTGTCTTCCTGCTTTGCCCCCCTTCCATGTCACTGTCACTGCCCCATTCCAGGTCCTGACCTGAAGCTAATTCTCGAGTTCTGTGACATTATGATTCAAACAAGTATGTTATAAGCACAGGTCTGAAACCTCATTATTATTACGATAAACATCTTCTCCACCACCACTTACACTTGCACAGCATGACTTGTTTTTCAAAGTATATTCCAAATTTCTGATAGAGCATAAATGGCCTTTTGGAAGAGTGTCTATTTGTAATTCCCTTTCACAAAATGTTCTTCTAAGTCAGATCAAAAAAACACATATTTGTTTGATTTTAATGACTTGTATTCTTTGTTAAATAAGAATCTTGGCAAGTAATTAACAAATAGATGATGAAAACATGAAGATATGTAAAACCTCACAGTGGTGACAATTCTATTTCAACAGTTCATTCACACACTTACTAACTTATTCAATAATCATTTACTGACCACTTACTATGGGTCTAGTTTTGTGCTAGACACACAAAGAAAAAAGATGAATGTTCACTGCTTTTAAGGATCTTGTAGGGCAGCAAAGAGAGAGAGAGATCTGAGAACCAACAAATTCAAAGAAGAGTGGTAGGTATGAAGTGGGTAAAATTAGGTCATAGAAGAAAAAGGGTGGGGGTTAATCAAACAATTAAGTGGGACAGGATAAGGGTTGGGAAAAAACTCAGGGAAGGGGTGACCCTGGAGCTGAATTCTGAAGGATAGTTTGGCGCTGGTAGACAATGAAGATTGGACACATGTGGGGAGTGGGTAGGAAGATGAACTTCCAAGCTGATCAACTGAAGTATGATACACAATTCCATGAAGTACCATGGAAAACAGCAAGCAGCTTCTAAGGCTGGATTTTGAGGGAGTGACGTCCAGCAACACCCAAGGCTTAGCACTTGCTAAGAAATACCACTCTATTCATAAATTGTTCTAAATTGCTTCTGAACTCAGATCTCTTCAGAATCCTAGATAACTTCAATAACAACAATAACATCAAAATTCAATGTCTAAAGTGGATTTAACATTTACTATGAGTCAGATGTTTTACATACAATTCTCATTTAATATTATATTTTCAACACTCTTAGGAACAGGAATGATGTAATTGTTTCTGAACATAGACCCTTTTCAGAATTTAAAGGTAATAACAACAGAACTAATAGCTACAGTGTATTATTTGCTAGGTAGGGATTAGGTACTTTAAATACATTGTTATTTAATTTTATATTCACAACAACCATAAGAATGGGAATTATTTCTATCAGATAATGATGATGAGGTAATTTGTCCCCAAGCACACAAATTAAGTGACAAGATGGACTTCAATCTCAGTTTAACCTAAGCCTGTGTTCTTGGGACCCTCTCTTTGAATAACAATTTTAAAAAGTACCTATATCTACACCACTATTTTCTTCTTATTCAGATCACACTCCCAATCATGGGATGGGAGAGTGAGAGAATCTCCTTGGATTCCACATCCTCCCCTAGCTCTGACTCCCTTTTCCTACTACACAGCAAACCAGTAAAGAGTTGTGTACATGGTCCTATCCACTTGCTCAATTTCCATTCTCCTTTCAAAGCAATCTTCCTGCTGAAGAACACAGGAACTTGGTCTGGAGAATGTCAGCTTCAGCCTCTGTAATGCTAGCTCAATGGCCAAATTAGCCAGCAGCTGAGCAGGCGATTATTCTTCTTCTCTTAGCTCCAGGATACATTCTTCCCTATTTTTGTTGTTTTCCTATTCTCCTTACCTTGTCTGCCCTTCTTCTCAGCTCCTCTTTTGCCTTCAGGAACTCTAAATGTTGGACTGTCTGTTCCTTGCTCAGCCCGGGGTTGTTTTCCTTTCACGATGTTAAATACCATCTACATGCTGATATAATCAATGCATTTTTATCTTTCATTCTGAGCTGTGACTATCTGCCCAACTGTCCATTCAACATCACCTCTAGGACATCAAATGGCTATCTCAAAGGTAACAAAACTTAAAAGAACTCTTTACTTCTGAAGTTTTATCTACTTAAAAAACTTTCCCAATGGAAACAATATAGCTTAGCACACAGAGATACTTTTGGCTTCCCCATGGCTACAGAGGTCACGCAATGCTGCGTGGGTTCCAGCAGCATGCAATGTGAAAAGACAACCCCCACCCCCCAAAGCCCTGTTTAGATATATATGCATACTCCTATTATATATTCTGTTATATAGAACTTAGGGTGCCTTTCATGATATTCTGGGTAATCACTTTGCTTACTATACTTACCAAAGTGGACATTTAATATGCAACCGCTACATGTAAATATAAATAACCTTAAATTGGAAACTGTAGCATGTTTTCTTTTTTAAAATGTTGAGAAAGAAAATTGGTCTCCTGCTGCTGCTGATGGAGGACTGCAATTGGAATCAAGAGGGTAACTAGAAAAATAGTGCACAGTTTAAAAACTAAATAGTGAAAGGCACTGGAGAGTCAAAAAGTCCACAATGATGTCAAAGGACAAGATGAAGAAGACCAAAGACGGGAGCCTGAAATCTGGGAACTCTTTTCCAAAACTAGGGGCAATGGCAACACCAATTCCAAAAGAAGTAAAAGAAAACCTAAGAAGCCTCCAGAAGCTTGTGGGACACAAAAAATTGAGTCTAGTGCCTATCAAGGTAGAGTGGAGGGTAATCAGCACTCCACGATTTGCGTGGTGACCCAATAGGCTACACCAGTGGACTAAGTGTGAACCAGACATAATACAGTTTCCAATGGCCTGAAGCACAACTTTAAATCATCTCAATCTTTGAAAAATGAACTAAAGGTGCTCTAGGATCGCTAGTGCCCTTGCTGCCTTCCAGAGGCAACAGTAAGTTCTCTCTAAAGTTAACATCATCACCCTAGGCCTCAAATTTTTTTTTAACTCTTAAAAAATACAAAAGCTGGTATCAATTAAAAGTTATCAGATACACAAAGAGACAATATAACATGAAACAGAAATAAAAAACCAAGAGGGAAAAACAGATTACAGAACCAG
This sequence comes from Phacochoerus africanus, assembly GCF_016906955.1. Taxonomy (NCBI): domain Eukaryota; kingdom Metazoa; phylum Chordata; class Mammalia; order Artiodactyla; family Suidae; genus Phacochoerus; species Phacochoerus africanus. The sequence continues at coordinate 81,750,216 of NC_062545.1, read as the reverse complement.
ATCCATAGGAGCTCTGACAGTATGATAAGGCAGACATTAAAAAAAAACAAAACTAGGTATATGGAGTGTTGTTACTGCTGTGGCTTGGGTTGCTGCTGTGGCACAGGTGTGATCCCTGGCCCAGGAACTTCTAGAGTCAGCAGACACAGCACCCCGCCCCCCAACAGCCAAAAAACAAACAAACAAACAAACAAACAAACAAAAAACCACTAGACATATAAATTCAAGGAGCTACAAGATAAACATTAAGATTCTGTCAGAGAACTGGAAAACACAGAAGGAACTAAATGGAATTCTAGATATGAGAAATATGACCAAATATAACCCAAACTCAGAGTTCAATGGATAAATTTAAAAGCAGATTAGACACAACTGAAGAGAGAACAAGACAGGTCAGAAGAAAACAGGTAACAGAAAATACTAAAAAGTAGGTAAGAAACAAAAAAAAAATCAGTAAAAACATCTAAAATATATGTAACTGAAACTTCAGAAAGAGATAAGAAAAGAAAAAAGGGCAGAAGCAATATTTCTACAAATGATGGCTCAGAATTTTCAAAAAAATCAATCGATGGTGTTAAGCATACATTTGAGAAAGTCTGCAAGACCCAAGAGGGATAAAGAAAAAGAAAATGATACAAAGGTACACCACAATAAAAAGTTAAAAACCAAAGCCAGAAATATTTCATAGTAGTAGTCTAAGTCTAAGCAAAACAGACAACCCTTTAAAGAACAACTAGATTAGAGCAATTCAACATAAACAACAGAAACTAGAAGAAAGTCCAGAAAATAACCACTAACCTAGACTTCTACTCCTAGAGAAAATATCCTTCAAAAAGAAGGAAAAATAAAAACGTTTTCAGAGGACAAACACCAAATACATAGAGTAATTTATTTTTTTTAATACATTTCAGTTGAGTTAAAGAATCAGAAATTGACTCACAGACATAGAGAACAGACTTGTGGTTGCCATGGGGGATGGGGAGAGAGTGGGATGGACTGGGAGTTTGGGGTTAGTAGTTGCAAATTATCCCATTTAGAATGGATAAGCAATGAGATTCTACTCTACAGCACAGGGAAACAATCTCCTGGGATAGATCTTGACAGAAAATAATATAAAAAAAGAATGTGTGTTTGTGTGCATGTCACTTTGCTGTACAGCAGAAATTGGCAGAATACTGTAAATCACCTATACTTTAATAAATAAGTCATATCTATTCATCACAACTTAAAGGCTATAGTCGCAGGTATAGTCTTTTCTTAAAAAAAGTTCTACTTTCAAGATACTGAAGACAAACATTGCTTATAAACAATTCAAATCAATTCAGAAACAGATGTGAGGGTCAAGAGCTAAAAGGAGGAGGAAAGAATTATACTCCTCAGCTTATAAAATATGTCAATTTTATCAAATGAAATCAGTACAATTAATCAGTGCCAAAATTATTTATTTTCATTGCCTTAGAAAGGTTTTATTTGAACTAATTTTATAAATGTTTTTCAAGTAGAGTTTATCATTTTTACATCTGATGCATTTCATTACATATATACAAATCATCCATGATAAAAGCCTATAAAAGATGGTTCTAAAGCAGCCCAATATTCTGAATAATCTTGAGTGTAATTTGATTCTCTCTCTCTCTCTTTTTTTTTTTATGGCTGCACCTGTGGCATATGGACGATCCCAGGCTAGGAGTCCAATCAGAGCTGCAGCTGAGGCCTACAACACAGCCACAGCAACACTGGATCTGGGCTGCATCTGTGACCTATGCCACAGCTTGTGGCAATGCCAAATCCTTAATTGACTGAGCCACAATGGGAACTCTGGATGTGCTTTTCTTGAGGGCAGGGACACATTCATTAACTATCTTTATAATTCTGATAGCATGCCTAGGACACAACTTTGCACATAGTAGGCGTCCCGAATAAACTACATAATAAAATTCAGAAAGACAAAGAAGGCAAGAGTTCCCTTTGTGGCTCAGTGGTAACAAACCCAACTAGTATCCATGAGGACATGGGTTCAATCCTTGGCCCCGTTCAGTGGGTTAAGGATCCAGCGTTGCTGTGAGCTGTGGTGTAGGTCACAAATGTGGCTTAGATATGGTATTGCTGTTGCTGTGGTGTAGGTCAGCAACTGTAGCTCAGATTCGACCCTTAGCTTGGGAACTTTCATATGCCATGGGTGCAGCCCTAGAAAGACCAAAAAACAAAACAAAATAAAACAAAAACAAAACAGAGAGGAGGAAGGCAAGATACTGTACCAGCTCAATTCTGAATGAGAAAAAAAATTATTCTCATTTCTAGGCTAGAACTGTCATACTTGAGAACTACAGCCCTTTTATCTTTAAATAGAAACCACTGTGATGACTTGGAGGAATCATTTTCATCTTTTATATATATTTAAAGTAAACCTAGACATAAGATGAAAAAGTTCCTCTGAAAATTCAGACTAAGTTTTTCATAGATTTAGATTATAACTGAACTACTCTCCAAATATATTACTGACCTGCCTTTAACAATGTTTTGCCTTCATCAGCACCCTAGTGTTGTGTGTGTTCCAGGAAGCATAAAGAAAATAGAAGCCCTAGCTACAACAGAGGCTCAGGAAACTGCTAAATTAATTATTTGTATGATGTCAAGAAAATGTGACAGTTATTATGGTGAGAAAGAGTCTCCAAGAGTTAAGACCTTCTATAATTCACAGTGCATTTTGACTTGGGGGAAATAAAGAAAAAGGAATGGGCAGGAAAATGATCAATCAATCGTATATATTACATTATATCATATATATGTAAATTGTCAAATCTGAATAATGAGGAAAAAGTGTGAGAAAAAAAGGATAGGATTGGTGATCTGGTAAGTTGTCTTTTTTTCTTTATAGAAAAAGAAGGTTATGTTTCTCTGGCTTTTGATAAGAATAAACACACAACTGAGTCAATTCTAAAAAGGAGTAAGACAATAAAAGTCAACAAAGCTAAAAAAAATGTCACATATAACTGTGTATTTTAAAAAATATTGCTGATCCCAAAAGAATGGCATAAGAAGCTAGTCTTCTGCATAAATCCCTGATGTTGCTGGTTAGTAAGTACATATAAAATCATTTTCCTTCCAAAATGCACACATCCCTTAGATTTATCAATTTAAGATACTGAAAGATTTGTTTTTTGAGCCATCCCAATGCAAGTGTTCATGCCAAGATGTCATTCCATTCTTGCATTAACACAAGGGATCAAATAAATGGAATTCTCCAATCCCCATCCGCATCTCAAAAAGTCACCAACTGCTGAAAAACAACAGAAATTTATTCTCTCCTGGAAATGAATCAGAAGGCAGACCATCATTCCGTAGCCAGTATATGGTTGAGCAGAGCTTTGTATAAAAAGTATAAAGTTCAAAACAACCCAAAAAGGACCTGCAAGTAGTGGACTGTTTTTACTCTTCCTGGAATCACTGTTGACAGCATCTATGAACTGTGTGTAAGTAAAGACCACACCAGGATGACAAAGTAGTGGCTTTTAATGAGCAGCCAACAACAAATACTTAGGGACCCTTTCAGCAAATACAGGTAGGAGAAATGCAAATATACGATAATAGGTTTATATGGCCAATAATCTGATTAAATGAAAAACAGGTTATGAACACTGACTGTGACTAAAGTTTCTCAGAAGAGAAAATAAAATTTATTTTCAGAAAATATAATACTTTTTTTGTGAGTCTCATAAGATTGGGGTTCGTAACTTTTTCTCTTCACTAAGCAATGGTTAAATAAAAAGCAAGTCATTTACAAATTCATTATTTTTTTTCTGTATTTGAAGAGATGTCAGAAGAGACGATTTAAACAGGGGGAAAGCATCTATGCAGATGCACTGAACTAACAGGAAAGCTAGTGTTTGAAATTTCATGTTATTTTCAAATGAGGCAACTTGAAGGTACTTCCAGATCGTTTGTAATCTTTTGTACTCACTTTTATAAAAGTAAGCATCTCTCAACTATGAGAGACAGTCAGTATTGTTAATTACAGAGTTTGTTATGCAATAAAAACTGTAGTAGGGCAATTTGCACTTATCACAGCAATCAAAACTAGAGCTCTTGGGAGTTCAGAGGAACTGCCTTGTTTTGAGCTCAAGCTGCCAACATGTGTTTTTTTCTCTCTGAAAAGGGAAAGTGTCAAAGAGAAGGTGGGAAGACTAAGAAGTCCAAAAAGATTTAATTGAATACAAGGTTTTCATTTTTCTCAAGGTTCTTATAATATCTGTTAGGCATTCTGCTTTTGTACTTTAAGAAGGCTTTTCGTGTCTCTCCACCAATTTTTACTTCAACATTCTAATTCAGTTTGACTGTTTTGTTAACAACAACAACAAAAAAGGTTCCCATATGGAAAAGTTAAGGAGATAGCTCTCTTGCGGTTCCATACAGTATTTTTGTTGTAGTCTATGGAGAAAGAGTAACTTTAAAAAAAAGCTGCAATTTCACATACACTTGATCTCCCTTTGGAGTCAAATCTCTTCCACAATCCATGTCAATGTTTTTTCAAATGTGAAAAACTATTTAAGACTTCAACACTGGTTTTTGGCAGACAGCCTTTCAACATAGTTTTAATTCTTTGAATCTGTCCCCCTAGTTCATTTCCACTGTCTGGGCTTCCAAGATAGCAGCAGACAAAAGATGGCAATCAGTGTGGATGCCCATGAAAGTTATTTGTCTAGGTGCCCCTACACAAGTTGCACTGATGACCAAATGGTCCCACACAATTGGTTGTTTTTGCAGAACCTTAGAGCACTGTAATTAATTCAAGGGCTGGGGGGGGGGGATCCTCATTCTTAGGCCAAAATAATCAAGAAAACATGAGACAAAGGGAAGGGGGTAAAATACCTGGGATACAAATAAATGAAGGTTCATTTTGTTTCTCCCATCCCCACCCCTGATAATCTAGGTAACTGCAGCCCAAGGTTAATCTCCTCCCTTTCCTGTCTATCTGGTTACAGGGCAAGTGGTGTTACAGAGTGAGTGTATTTAGGCAAAGGGAAAACAAAACAGAACAATGCACAAGGAACACGGTATAATGAGGAAAAGATCTAGCAACCCTTCTTCCCAGTGAGTAAAGGGCTCCTCCATGGACCAGGAGCGACTACAGACTGTGGCTCTGAGGACAAGGGACTGGGTTGTGATGGGAAAAGGGTGAGGTGAGGAGAGCCTAGAAGCACAAAGCCACTGTCACGTAAGCTTTATTATATTCATACCCATAGTTATTTTTTTTTCCCTCCCATTTTTGGCTGCCCTGTGGCATACAGAGTTCCCAGGCCAGGAATCAGACCTGAGCTGCAGTTGCAATGTATGCCACAACTGTGGCAATGCCAGATCTTTAACCCACTGTGCAGTCAGGGATTGAGCCTACTTCCCGCACTGCAGAGATGCTGTAGATCCCACTGCATCACAGCAAGAACTCTATACCCATAGTTAATCTTTGATAACATTTTCAAATGTAATTTTGACACAAGATATACTAAATATCAAAAGTAAATATAATGAAAGGGTCATGAGACTTTCTGTCATCCCACCCCATTCCCCCCACTTCCATCTTTACTTGATCAAATTCATCTCCCAAGGCAACTTTAAATTACCATGTCCTCCAGAACGGCTTCCTTATGGCCTCCTCATCCATCTCCAATTAGGAAACAGTAATCTTCACCTCCTTTACTTTACCCACATCTTCTTTATGACAGGTTCCTTTCTGCTCTGTATTATAGCAAGTATGATAATCATGATATCCATGATAAACTGACTATAGTATAATAAGCTAATTTTTAATACTTTGGAATTAAAAAAGCAGAGACTACAAGGTACTTCTTTCCAAACCCCCAATTAGAGCTCACATAATTTTGTCAGAAACTGGGAGCTCCCGTCATGGCTCAGTCAGTGGTTAAAGAACCCGACTAGTATCTGTGAGGACGTGGGTTCGATCCGTGGCCTTGTTCAGTGGATTAAGAATCCGGTGTTGGCGTGAGCTGTGGTCTAGGTCACAGACATGGCTCAGATCCTGCATTGCTGTGGCTGTGGTGTAGGCCAGCGGCTACAGCTCCGATTAGACCCCTAGCCTGGGAACCTCCATATGCTGCGGGAGTGGCCCTAGAAAAGGCAAAAAGACAAAACAAACAAACAAACAAAAACCAAAAAAACCCACAAAGATTTAAGCTTATTTAAGCAGTCCCTTTTAGATGGACCTATGCTTGCTTCCAACCTTTTGCTTTTATGACCAATGCTGAAATGGATAACCTCATCCATAAGCCTCATTCGTTTCACCGATGTGTAGAATACTGACAGGTAAATATGTTTGTAAATTGTTTTTTTTTTTTTTGGTGTCTTTGAGGCTGCACCTGTGGCATGGAGAAGTCCCAGGCTAGGGGTTGAGTCAGAGCTGAGGCTGGCTTACACCACAGCCATAGCAATGTGGGATCTGAGCTGCGTCTGCAACTTATACTACAGCTACGGCAACACCAGATCCTTAACCCAGTGAATGAGGCCAGGGAGCGAACCTGCATCTTTATGGATATAAGTTGGGTTCATTACCACTGAGCCATGACAGGAACTCCTGTAATTTTTGATTGATTTGAAATCATTTTAAATTGTTTACTTAAGCTTTGTAAAGGACATATTCAAACTTCTTAAGCTGGATTTAATGTATTAGATTAATTATTAGCCAAATATGATCTTGGGCGAAGGTTGATTTACAATAGTCTTTTAGGTGACCTAGCAAGTGGCACTCATTTCCAGAAGAGATGTCTGTGCTGCTAAGCGACAAGAACTGTAAAGTGGAAACTACTACTATAAAGAGCTAAATGAATCCATTATTAAGAAAAATTGTGATCTTTCTCAGATGGTCCCAGTCTGCACAGAGTAGTTTAGAGAAGTGAGGAAACTACATAATATATAACCATCATGACTGTATGTTTCCTATAACACTAATCGTTTGTATGTTAAATATCTGTACCCTTAACTAATCCAAACAGAATAATATTTCAATGCCATACTGCATTCAGCTGGCCCCATATAATATCTATATACTCCCTATCCACATGAGGCTCTATTCTATCATAACCGCCTCATTTCAGATCTGCACAGGGAGTAACTATAAAACAGATAAAAAGCAATATGACTCTAAGTTTTAAAAAAAATCCTGAATGATATTTTCTATTTTTATCTCATTAACAAATATTATATTTTTATTCTCAAAACAATTCATTACTTTTCCTCATGTAACAGGACATTATAGGTCAGTCAGAAATGTAATAAAATGCCTTTGCTAAGAGGTATCTCTTAATTATTAACCCTGAGGCATAAACATTCAAACACTGCTTTTTCAGTTTGATGGGTGAACTAGAACAGAACAAATAAGGAATTATTTAATTCCGTCATCAAAAACATCCAAATACTTCTCAGGGAGGATGGCTCCCTTTCATAATTAAATTAACCTGCAAGTTTACCAAGTAAAACACCATGAACAGGGTACTTTCAAATGGTTATAACACTACCTCAGTGTCCTAGCATTTTTTAAAAAAGTAAATACAAAGTTCTGTGTATTTTTTTAATCAACATTTTTGCTGGAAGACTTGCAATAAGGTTGACATAAAAATTCCAAAACACTGGTCAGTTCACCTGTAGCAAGGAGTACGTGTTTGGGTGACTCTGTTGTCAGAGTTCCGGGAAGAAAACAAGTCAGAAGCGTGCCTGTCCTGAGAGGGAATGGGCTTACTATGGACGGTGTTAGGATACAGGTGTGGAAAGAGCTTCAAGGTCTCAGTGACAGTCACTTTAGTTAGCCAAAAACAGCCCTTCAGATAGTTTGCTGTTTTGTTAAAATGGTAAATGTATTCATCCATTATTTTAAAACTTCCTAGATTTTTAAACGTTAACACTACCACTGGGTACCAAAAATAAAATCATTAGAGTATTACATTAATGCTACTCCACAGAAGAAAATACATTGCAAATCAATGTTGATTTGAGACCCACGTTTTAACATGTTTTTGCTCATTCACTTGAACTAGCACATTATCAAATTAAACTCAGAAATATTCCGTTAGACACAGATTGTACATCCTAATTTCAAAGATGCAGCCTGCACTTCCTGAGTGTAGTACATCTAACTTTACACTACAACAGTCCTCGGACAATCTTTTTGGCTTTAAGTAAGAACTACTGTCACCCTGGAAGGTTACTTTGCCAAACTGCACTTCTGAGCATGTTATCATCCACAAAATCCCAGAGAGAAGGTGAAGACAGTAATGTGTCAAGGTCAAGCCTTTAGCTGACCAAGGCTAAGCCTCAAATGATAGGAACTGTTCGGGTCACTGCACGAAATGTAAGAAATAAAAATTGCTAAAATAATAAGAAATTATTAGGTTAAACTACATGAAACTGCTGGCAGTTTACTGTTCTGACATACAAAAATGGCAATTTCATGTGGTTCAGAGTTAATATATTTCTAAACCTTGACCAAAAAGAAAGATGCTCATGACCAAGACTTGATTCAAAGAGACTTAAAACCTGGGATGAAAAAAAAAGTGTTTTACAGCTTAACATTTAAATGAAGACATGGAGTACTATCTTTTTGTTTTATTTTGAACTGTAGTCGAACACAGATGCTACAAAACACTGTGTTTAAATATAAAGTGAATGTATTCATCTGATAGTACAGGTGTTATTTCTCCAACAGAGTTAAATTCACCCTCAAGGTATGTGTGAAACTTTGAGAGCCAATGTTTGTGGATATTCTGTGCAAGAATATGATTTTAAAATACACTGGCCTTTTATATGTCTTATCAAAATGTAGCCTATTTCATAAATTAAAGCTAAAATCATACAAAGAATAAATTTTACAAGTTTTTAAGAAACAACTCAATTCTAGTTAGTTCAACTATTCAAGATTAAATTATTTATGTGTGTGTGTGTATGTGTGCATATGTATAAGTGCATATATATATTTATATACCAGATACATTTTCGTTAATGTTACATATCAGGCTACTTCAAGGAAGACTTTACTCTTTTTCTAAACCCAATGTAATTCAGCCATCTAGTGGTAAAGTATAAAGCAATCATGCCTCTGTATTTTATTATGAGATGAAAATAAGACCAGCAGTATGGAGGCAGATTATAGGTTATTTAAGTTTGCTGTTTATTTCCTCTGGTGAGGCCACATAGTGTAATCAAGAAGTCAGAGGCACTTTCTTTGTTTAGTTTTTTCTTTTTTTTCCTTTTTATGGCAGCCCACCTGTGGCATATGGAGGTTCTCAGGCTAGGGATTGAATTGGAGCTGCAGCTGCCAGCCTACACCACAGCCACAGAAATGCTACTAAGCGAGGCCAGGGATTGAACTCACATGCTCTCGGATACTGTGTTGGTTCTTAACCCAAAGAGCCACAACAGGAGCTCCCAGAAGTACTTTTTTTAATAGAACTTTAAGTGTTATGTTCAAATATTAACATGGTAAAGCATTAATTTTTGTTTTTATTGTACTTTAATGGTCATATAATTATTAAAAATTTTACCAAAAATTATAGTACCTTGACAAATAAGCAGGTTTGGCCCTAAACTTGCTGACATGCTTCAAGGTTACAGTCTAATGGGAATGGGGCTATACTTGCAAGTTATAGAAAAATGTAGTAAGTGCTATCATAAGGCTCTATCTGTGGGAGCAAAGAAAGAGAAATGCTTTTATATCCCCACTATAGTTTCTATGGGGAGGTACTACTTGAGCTAAATTTTGAAGATTGAAAAAGAGAATTCAGGAGTTCCCGTCATGGTGCAGCGGAAACAAATCTGACTAGGAACCATGAGGTTACGGGTTCGATCCCTGGCCTTGCTCAGTGGGTTAAGAATCTGGCGTTGCAGTGAGCTGTGGTGTAGGTCACAGACATGGCTCAGATCCTGTGTTGCTGTGGCTGTGGCAGAGGCTGGCAGCTGTAGCTCCAATTAGACCCCTAGCCTGGGAACCTCCATATACCAAGTGTGTGGCCCTAAAAAGACAAAAGATTAAAAAAATAAATAATAAATAAATAAAAAAGAGAATTCAGTTGATGCGAGGGGGGGGATTCAGACATTGATCAATGTGTATTAAAGATTACACAGCACCTTAAGAAAAGGTTAAGTAATGTGCTATGGTTTCAATGTTGACATGTGGAGAAGCAGCTGGGGAAGAGGTGGGAATTCAAGTGGTGTTTACGACAAGCTATGACATTAGCCCTTCTCTTCACCTTCTGTGCTGTGTCCCCCTCACGTCTTCAAAGTCCACCGATAGATGGGCTCCCCCCAAGTGTCAGATCTACCTGTGGAACTCCATATTCACACAGGTCAAACAAATAACTCAAGTCCAACATACTTCCAACTCTACATGTTTAAAGATACAACTATCATCTTTGAAAATCCTGCTCATTTTCTCGTACTCCAAATCTGAATGAATGGAGCCACAGATTTTAAGTGACCAAGTCTAAAACTTCCCAAGTCATTCCTTCGCACCCACTATCCCAATTATGGGATACAAGAGCCTAAAGATTCCACCTTGTTACTATATTCTGTAAACACCTCACGTCTGTACCTCCTCCGAGACTCCTGAGTTTTGTTTCACAACATCTTTCATCAGGATGATTATAAAGTTTCCTGATTCCTAACTCCTTGTATCTTATGAGTTTCCAATAGGATGTTGGAAATTAGTCTGGAGAAGAGGCCAGTGATTTTAGGTAGAGACCAGAAAAGGGAGAAATAAGCATGCAAAAAAAATGGTGACGTTATGACAATGAGAGTGGTCATCCAGTATAAAAGAAGCGGACTAAACACAGAATCTGTAGAATCCCAAAAATTCATGGGAAGGGCAAGATAGAAGAAAGAAGTAAAGGAATAAAACAAAGAAGAAAATCAGAGTTGATGGGGGAACAGAGGAGAGAGGGAGTAAGAAAGGCAGAAGAGGATTTCAAGAAAGAGTGATTTAAAAAAAATTAGATGTTTAGAATGGTAATATGACTACTGAAAATAGATCACTGGACTCAGCAAGTGGGAGCTGCGGCCTTATCAAGAACAATGGAAAGGTTCTAAGAATAGTATGAGTTGTCAAAGGAAAGAAAGAGAAAATTATGGAACAATTATCCAAGAAATATGGCTGTGAAGGGAGAGAAGGAAGGGGAAGAGAAGGAACTATAGGCAGTAGGAAGGTTTCTCTTTTAATTTCATAGCATTCAAAGTCTGAAAATGTTAATGTGCTAACATAAAAATATGGCAATGGATTTCCGTCATGGCTCAGCAGAAACAAATCTGACTAGAAACCATGAGGTTGTAGGTTTGATTCCTGGCCTTGCCCAGTGGGTTAAGGATCTGGTGTTGCCGTGACCTGAGGTGTAGGTCGCAGACAAGGCTCAGATCCTGTGTTGCTGTGGCTACAGTTTCTATTTGACCCCTAGCCTGGGAACTTCCATATGCCAAGGGTGCAGCCCTAAGAAGACAAAGAAAAAAAAAAAAAGAAAAAAAAAGTGAAGACAGGACAAGGAAGAAATGGCAGAATAAAAGCCCCAGGTGAGATAGAGAGGGATGAACATAGTATGCAGCAGTTGGACTGCTGTGGAAAGAAAAAGCCAAGCACCTCATTCTCTGATATGGTAGTACGGATAATTACCATAATAGAATAAATTAAAGGTAGAGGAGAGAGGAGGTGAAAAAGTTTTATCTAATGTTTTCTCTTATTTTTTGAGACAAAAGGCAAAGGGCTCTAGCTTATGGTGAAGATGCAGGGGGCAGGATGAACAGGATGGAGGTTAAGTAGTAAAAGAAGATGAAGAGTCAACTACCGAGTGTAACTTTAAGGGGATAAAACTCTAATTGTTAATAGATAGAAAAGAATCAAACAGTTCCTCTATTTACCAATTATATGCGCCCATTTCAAATTCTGGATCTTCAAACTACTTGTAATATTTGCATTTCAAAAGTTAACTGAATTGCAAGTATAGTGAAAATGAAGACAGTGCTTCCTTTTAAAAAAGACTATGAAACACACCCCTCATAAACTCCATCTCCTCCAAAATTTCCATTTCTCCTTCTCCTTTGAAAGGAGTGCTGAAGCAGAATCAACTAGGTCACTATAATCCTGCACTTAGTCAAAGAAGTAGCTTAATAAAATAAGTGTTTTCAATAAAGCTGGCATCAATTACTCCCCAAATAACACGTCCTTATAAAGCTTCAGAAGCCAAAATAAACGCCTTGGTGCTTCAGAAACAAAAGAATATGTGATGAGACAAAAATGATCAGATTATGAATATTTCAATACTCAAGAAAAGAGCTGTTATTATTCATAGGATTCAGTGAAGTATTTTGTTGCTGCTCTAAAAAATATATTATTTCAAGTTTTATTTGTTGTGCCAAACCAAAAGAGTATTTATTAAAGAAAAGCTACAATGAGGTTATCACCTCATAGCAGTCTGAATGGCCATCATCAAAAAGTCTATAAAAAAAATAAATGCTGGGGAGCATGTGGAGAAAAGGGACCCTCCTACATTGTTAGTGGGAATGTAAACTGGTGCAACCACTATGGAAGACAACATGTGGATTCCTTAAAAAAACTAAATATAGAACTACCATATGATCTAGGAATCCCATTCTTGGGTGTATATTCAGAGAAAAGCATAATTCAAAAAGATACGTGCATCCCAATATTCACTGAAGCACTATTTACAATAGCCAAGACATGGGAACAACCTAAATGTCTACTGACAGAGGGCTGGATAAAGAAAATATGGTATATGTATACAATGGAATATTATTTGTCCATAAAAAAAGAATGAAATAATTCCATTTGCAGCAACATGGATGGACCTAGAGATTATCATATTAAGTAAGCCAGGCAGAGAAAGATAAACATCATATGCTATCCCTTATATATATGGAATCTAACTTAAAAAGGATACAAAAGAACTTGTTTGTAGGATAGGAACAGACTCAAAGATTTTGAGGTCAAACCTAGGGTTACCAAAGGGAAAACTGGGGGGAGGGGATAAATTGAGAGGATGAGGATGGCACATGACAGTACCATATAAAGAGGAGATAACTAACAGAGACCTATTATATAGCACAGGGAGGTCTACTCAACATTCTACCATAATCTATATGGGAAGAAAGAATAGATTTATGTATATATGTAACTGATTCACTTTGATGTAAAACTAAAGCTAGTACAACACTGTAAATTAACTATACCTCAGTTTAAAAAAAAAAAGCTAAAATGGACAGGTTTTATTCCTATTATAAATAGGAAGTAGGAATAAAAAGTAATGTTTTATAACATACTACCTATACACCCAACCCTAAATTTAACAACCTAATGTCACATTTTTCAATATTTATAAGCATTGCTTTCTGGATAATGTTGCGAATTCCAAAAGTATACCAAGAGACCACATATGAATTAGTTACATTTCATAGCCCTATATGAACAAACCTAAATAACAAACAGCATGCAAGTGCTCAAAATATTTCAAGGGAATAAACAAATGAATGAATGGAATAAAAGTCTGTTCCACAAATGGCTTTTAATGATATGATAATTTTGGAGGGCCAAAGCCCAAAACAATGTACGTTGAAAATATTTATGATTTTCCTTCTTGGACAATTTAGTTTGAGGAAAAATTAGCTGAGAAAAACACTCCTGGTAAAAGTGTGTTTGCATGTGTGAATGGAATTTAAGAGGGCAGATTCACTCATTCCCAGGTACACAAATTCTGTCGTGAGAGATCTTAACCTTGCTGGGAGAAGGGACAAGAAGAGGGATGGTACAGGCACTGAGGGCAGAGACCATATGGAAGGAAAAAAAAAAAAGGATGAGCAAGTGATACAAATTGCAATTTGGAGCTGCAAATTCCAATCCCTCACCAAATTCAGAAGGATAGGCAAATCCACAACTGATAAAAGATCATGTTTCTAAATGCTATAAAAAGTTGTCAAATGTCATCTTACCTACCAAAAATCCTAAAGTCACTTATAATCTGAAATTGTTTCTTCATAAAATTTAAGTGCCAATCATGGTACCTAAATAAATTTGTTTAAAATTTAAATGTGGACTCTGTATACACTACATATATATATTTTTTTCTTTTTACGGTTATACCCTCTACAGATGGAGGTTCCCAGGCTAGGGGTCAAATTGTACCTGTAGCTGCTGGATCCGAGCCATGTCTGCGACCTACACCACAGCAATGTAGCCACAGCAATGCAGGATCCGAGGCATGTCTGCGACCTACACCACAGCTCACAGCAATGCCGGATCCTTAACCCACTGAGCTAGGCCAGGGATTGAACCTGCATCCTCCTAGATACTAGTCAGATTTGTTTTTGCTGAGCCACAACAGGAACTCCACACACAACTTTTGAGCCTGAATTTCTCATGGGTCTTTATTTTTTATTAGAGTATAGCTGATTTATAGTGTTGTGTCAATTTCTGCTGTACAGCATAGCGAGCCAGTCACACATACATACGCATTTTTTTTCATACTATCTTCCATCATATTCCACCAAATACTACTCAATTATAAAAAGAACAAAATAATGCCATCTGCGGCAACATGGGTACAACTAGAGATTCTCTAAGTGAAGTAAAGAAAGAGAAAGACAAATACCATACGATATCGCTTTTATGTGGAATCTAAAAAGTAGCACAGATGATCCTATGTACAAAACAGAAACAGATCATGGACATGGAGAGCAGACTTGTGGTTGCCAGGAGGGAGAGGGGAGAAAGGGGGATGGACTGGGAGTTTGGGGTTGGTAGATGCAAACTATTACATTACATAAAATTTTAAGTGATATTTCCACACTCACATTTGATGTTTACTGTATATAATATTCCAAGACGCTTCAGTTTCCTACAGATATTAAGGGGCAAGAATATACAACAGAGAGCTACAATAGCAAGTAACATGAAATAAAAATAAGCTTATCAAATATCGCAAGAAGAATTCCCCAATCTCTAAAAATTTATTTAATCACCACTCTTACCCAGCTTCTCCCCTCCATTCACACCACACCATTCTAGTTCCAGACACCACTTTCCTAATGACCTCACAGTGACCAGTGACTCCCCAAAGTGCTGCATACTGCAGCCAGAGTAACCTCTTAAAAACACATATTCTATAAAAAACCAAGTCTTGGCCTCTCACAGCCTTTGTCAAAGACCAGAGTCCTTGGACCTACACGACTACATCATCTACCTCCTATGCTTTTTTGTTTCATTGTTCATAGCCCACCAGCCTTATTTCAGGTCCTCAACAGTAGTTCAGGGGCAATTCTCAAAGGGAGCTAGGAAATAAAGTAGAACTATCATACCAACACATTCACTCCTACCTGACTGTGAGGGGGAGACGGGATGCCAGACTTTAGATAAAAAGCTGAGTCCTAATCCTGGGTCTTTATATAAATCAAATTCCTTTTCAAGTTCATTACTGAAGAAAGGAGACTGATCAAAAGGATCGCTAAGCATCTTCAAGCTCTCCAATTCTATAACTTTTACTGCTTATTTGACAGAGAGACTGCAGACTGAAAGGTTCTACCCCAACCTCAATCTCCAGACTGACTTGGTACATGGAGATCAAGTCTAACTATTTCCTTTTTAATTCAGTCATTGTACGAAGCAATGGGGCCCTTCTGGAGAAGAGCTTTCTCTCTCCAATTTCAAGTCTAGCTCCCCTTTCTGACAGCTGTCCTTTGGTTCACCTTTGTTAAAAGCAACAGTGCTATACACTTCACTATTCAAATAGTTCTCTGTTTGGAGAGCTCCATGTCAGACTCAACTTATTTATACTACTAGAGTAGCCTTGGGATAGGTCAGTGTTCTGTTAATATTGGCAAGGAAATAATTTAGGAGATTATAATCCTAAAAATGCAAAGTCCAGTAAAGAACCACACCGTCTATTCAATTTCCTGTCATACATAGTGGGAAGATGCGCAAGTTAGTAGTATATAGAAATGACTTACAATGCTCTGAAATTTTACAGTGACAGAAACAGCTATTTATGCTATTAATTATGAAACAGTCCTTAATTTAATGTTTTAGAAGTCGCTGAGTAATTTAAATTGTGTTGAATTTGCTAATAATATCATCTACACCTTCAAACTCTGACCCAAATGTGTAATTACCCCAAAATGGCCTGCCAGGAAAAATATATTTTGAGAACTTTGTTGGTCTGCTGTCCACCTGTATTTATCCATGGACTATGTACCTGTCTTATAATAAAGAAAGAAAATTTAAGAAATTCATGAAATAGGCTAAAAATCCAAATATCTAGGAAACTTTGAGAAGAATGGTCAGTTTCCATCACTTAAATTTTCAGTATGTTCTAGTGATAAAAACAAAGGATTGGCTCCTTAGAAAAAGTTTTAACTTACATAACAGTGTCCTGTAACATACTTACTGAAAATATTTCTTTGGTTAGATCCTTATTTTCTCTGTTATGCTTTCAGTATGATTTACTTGTAGAAATGATTACTTCTAACAGTAACCACTGAAAAAATGACCTTAAAAAGTCAGTACATTTAAGTGTATGTTAATATTAAACATTATTTTGCTAATCATTTTGCTCAGTTTTCTCACAGGAAAAAAAAATCTCAAATTTTAGTTAATAATGAGTTTATTATATGAACCATCTGACTTTTAACCATTTTTTCTTTAAAAAATTGATACATGGAAAAAATACATGTAATAAATTCTTGTTATTTATACTTCTATTAATTAATATGTCTATATCTTGAGAGTACAATGACAACGGACAATAGAAATGATAGTCCTAAGTCAATGTAAGATTCAGGAGTATTAGCAAAAAAAAAAAAAAACAAACCCCAAAAAACAAACAAAAAAAACCCTTAAACTTTGGGATTATATTTATCTACTACCATACTCAAATGCTCAGGAAAGCTGGCAATTTTTGCTTAGCATGTATAGTAAATTCAATGAAAACAAATGCTACATTCCGTTTTTGCTTTTTGTCTTTTTATAAGATACATTTTGGAACAGATTATACTTGTACATGTTACAACATTCAAAAGGTAAAGATAGTCATACAATGAAAAGTCCATCTCCCTTCCACCCCACCCAATTCTCCTCCTAAAAAGCAACGATTCTTACTAGTTTCTTGTCCATCTTACAAAAAGTGTGAGAATAGTCTGTTACATATGTGATAATTACGTGTGTTTTACACATGGGCTATTTACCATATACTCTATTCCATGTACATTTTTTCCACTTAATATATTCTGGAGGTCCTTCCATATTAGTGCATAACAAGGTGGCCCCAACTTTTTAATGACTACTTAATGTTCCACTTTTTAATGACTACCTAATTTCAGATGTATGAAAATGTACCTAATCTTTATTAATGAATGTTTGGGCAGTTTCCTTCTTTTGCTGTTACAAACAATGGTTTAACGAGCAACCCTGTGTTATATGTACTCTACACACATGCAATTCTATCTATAGGATAAATTCTTAGAGACGAAATTCTTGAGGAAAGGTCATGTGCATTTGAAAATGTTTAAGTCTATATCAATTTATACTTTCTGCAGCAGTTTTTACTTTCAATTTATTACGAATGAGATTGAATATTTTTATGTAAGTTTAAAGTCATTTACACTTCCTTTTCTGTTAACTCTATAGTCTTTGTCTATTATTCAACTAGGTTGTTTTTTAAAAACATGCTTTTGAAGAAACTTTTATATTTTGAGACCATTAGCACCTTGTTCATTACACAAGTTGGAAATTTTCTTCCCAGTTTGTCATTTGTCTTTAATTTTGCTTATATTTTTCTTTATATGTAGAATGTGTTTTTAATTGTTAGATTCATTCATCTTTTCTTTTACGGTTTCTGGGTTTGAGGTCATACTTAGGCTTTCTGACTCCAGGATTAAAAAGATACATATTGTCTTACATTTTCCACTGGCAATTTCATTAATTTTATTTTTAATGACCAGACCCTTGATATCTGTGGAATTTCTTTTGGTGTTAGGCATAAGATAGGGCATAACAATTTTTTCAGATAACCATCCAGGGTCAAACACCATTTATGGAGTAATCCATTTTCCATTGATGTGAATTGCTACTTTTATTATATACAAAATTTCCCAGTTCTTCTGGGTCTATTTCTGGACTTTTTATTCAGTTTTAATACTACTATTAAATGATGTAGATCAGGAAGAATTTAGAGTACATTGAAGCTTAAGAAAAATGCTATGTCGTATGACAATTACAGGAAACCATAAGACACAAATAATATAAATATTCCTCCTAGCGTTAATTCTTGCTTGTTGATTCATTTACCTTTCCCCTCCCTGGCACATTCTTTCTTTCTTTAAGGAGAAAATTTCCAAGTGGCCATTTGGAATTTTCCTGGCTTTTTTAACCCAAAGGGATTTCTCTTCCCCAACTTGAGCGAAGCAACTCCAATAATTTACTTATGCCATGCAGCTGCCAAGAAATTCCTCTTCCTCCTTTTATCTGAACTTGAAAGGTCAAAGCATAATCAAGTCCATTTATTTATTTATTTATTTTGTCTTTTTGCTATTTCTTTGGGCCACTCCCGCGGCATATGGAGGTTCCCAGGCTAGGGGTTGAATCGGAGCTGTAGCCACCGGCCTACGCCAGAGCCACAGCAATGCAGGATCCGAGCTGCGTCTGCGACCTACACCACAGCTCTAGGCAATGCCAGATTGTTAACCCACTGAGCAAGGGCAGGGACCGAACCCTCAATCTCATGGTTCCTAGTCGGATTCGTTAACCACTGCGCCACAACGGGAACTCCACAATCAAGTCCATTTAAAAAGCTATCAGACTCACAGGATGATGACACATAATCAAAATGTATATAGCCAATGTTTTTCTACAGTCTGGATAACTATTCGCTTGATTCTTTTTTATTCATACAATGATTAGAATCTCAGGATGTCTACATTCCTTTCTCATAAACCCCAGGGACTCTCTCTGCCCCAAATTCTATCCAACCACATCCACCTCAACTTCTGTCCACCACAAAGTACAAGTTTTTTCTAATTAGCACTAATTATAACTGTAATTAACACGTTGTGCTGTGTGTCATGGGGCTAGTACCCAAGCAGAGGGAGGACACAGAGGAGGGCTTCTCTCTTCTGTGCTGCTCTCCAGAAATAAGTAAGGGAAGACTTCTGCCTGGTATAGTGCCCTGTGAAAAGCTAGACTGCATACTAAATTAAGATATTTACTGGAGTTCTGGTCATGGCTCAGCAGTGACAAACCCAGATAGTATCCATGGAGATTTGATCCCGAGCCTTGCTCAGTGGGTTAAGCACCCGGCATTGCTGTGAGCTGCGGTGCAGGTCACAGACATGGCTCAGATCCTGAGTTGCTGTGGCTGTGGTGTAGGCCAGCAGCTACAGCTCTACCTAGACCTCTAGCCTGGAAACTTCCATATGCCACAGGGGTGGCCCTAAAAAAAAAAAAAAAAAGATAATTACCGAACACAAAATTCTGGTCAAGTGTGTTCTGCTCTTAAATAATGGTGAATAAACGTTAAAAGAAGGTGAGAAGATATCAAAAACTCTATTAGTTACAAACGGAATTTTCAACTCAGCCACATATAACAACCACTGGCAAAAATGAAGTCACATTCGAAATAACAGAATAAACTGCCAAAACCTGAAAATTAAAATTAAAATATAAAATGAGAAAAAATGAAACAAACCATCTCCCTATTTTATTGGATGGAAGACACAATTTGATTTTTAGATCTCTGGCAATACCTAAGAGAAAGCTCTGAAATATTAAAAGAACACATAACATGGTAACTAAGTAAATATTGGGTAAGAAATGAAGAGAAAACAGTAAGATGACAATGACAGAACTTGCAATAAAATAACAAAATATCCATTTTAATATCTTAAATGAATGTAAAGCTTGTGGATTTATCCTCAAGAATGATGTAACCAATCTCCTTACTAAGAAATGATAAAAGAACAGAGAAAACTCTGCATTTTGAAAATCAGCATTCCTTTTTAATCATCAATTTAATATAATTGTTTAATTTTCTTCAGAATTTCACAATGGAGCGTTACTTGTTACTTAACTTGGATCTTACGTAGATAATCCAAATACTTGGTTGCAGACTCATTTCCTCATATCTCATCTTTCAAAACAAATTCATTTGGAGACATTTATAACTGATAAGCAGTTATCAGTATCCTCCATCCTAACAGACTCTGCAGAGGAAGGGGAAGATCCTAAAGAAGCTTCAGTCTATTATAAAGCTTCAAACCCATTAGAAGTTTTTATGCCTTATTATTTTGCTCACATATTAGATTTAAAAGGCATTCCATTTCTCATGTGTCAATCTGATGTAAGAATCAAACTTAAGATTGGTTTGTTCATTCACTCTGAGAATATGCCAACATCATACTCTAGCTGAATCCTTTTTCCCTGCTCAGATCACGTCCCCACTGCTGGCAACTAGTACATTTTAAAATAAATCCAATAACTTTCAACAGAGTTGTGCAGACAACAGTCAATGCTGTCAGTCTAAGATCCCTTGGTTTAAAAAGTCTCATTCTGAACCACATGCCAAACAGAACTCTTATTGTCTATCATGCATATTTGTGGCTGGGATATGGTGAGCTAGCTCAAGTGTCAGAAACAAATGCCACTGGCTCACTGTTGGTTTACTTCCTGCTATCAAACCCACTCCCTCTAAAGATTGTGTCACAAAGTCTGGTATGAATTACAAATAAACTCTAACAAGAGTCTATCACTAGCTTAGTGGAAATCAACATTAATACCCAAATATTTGAGTTCTAAACATAGAACTTTTATTTAAAGTAACACGGAAAACTAGAGAAGACAAGTTCAATGAATATATTTAGCCTCTCAGTGTATATGAATGGAACCTCGTAATGTTATAACAAGAATAAATGTTCATTTTCCTATTTTCTGTTAGAAAAACGACTCCAATTATATAAATTCATAGAAATCAAATAGCCAAATGCAGAATGACCAATACCAATAATAAATTAGCTCTGGAGTGCCTCATTATTAAAAAAAAAAAAAAAAAAATCAGGGAGTTCCCGTCGTGGCGCAGTGGTTAACGAATCCGACTAGGAACCATGAGGTTCCATCTAATTTTCCTGTTACATGTCTATTTTCAGATTCCTCTAAAGATTGTGTCCCAAAGTCTGGTGTGAATTACACCAGATTTCAACAAAACTATCAAAAACAAGTTACAAGCTCATTTAATATGTTTTAAAAGTAAGAAAAAAATGAATTTAAGAGTGTAACTGGTATCGATGATATATGAAACCTAAAACTAAGCAGAAGATACTTTTTTAGTAGACAAATTAGATTCTATGTGGTTTTGACTTTTGTTATTAAAATTTGTTTTGCAGCTCAGTGTAACCTCTACTACCTTTTCCTAAGATTATACATGGTTCCTAGTCAGATTCGTTAACCACTGAGCCACGACGGGAACTCCGGCAATGACTTTTTTTTTAAGGTTAAAACAAAAGCAAAAATGATGTTTAATAAAACAGTTTGTTGTACGCTTGCCATTTAAAACTGGTCCTCAAAATTCTAAAAAATAAAATGGAATACCTGTGAACTATACTAACATTAGTTTCATATTTTAGAATGGTAATTCATTTAGTCTCCCTCACAAAGTTGTATATACATCAAAGTAATGAGGGGAATAATCCAGCAACAATTCCATGTATATCATGCATTTCAAATCAGCTATGAAATAAAAATAAGATAACAAGTATTTTTTTAAGCTGAGCTGCAAAAAATTCAAATGTCAAATAAAAACTTCTGTTAATGATTTATGTAGAGCCTTTGCAAGTAAACCTAGAATTACAAATTCTATAAAAAGATTAATCACCTATCTCTATTACAGAAAAAAAGTCATCAAAAGAAAAATTCAGTGAAACATTCAAGGAAGTGCCAGGTCTTTTTTTGAATATACAATGGCTTAGAGTCCTGCTGGAAAGTTGGGGAAAGATTAACAATAACTTATTGAGTCTCAATGAGTTATTTTTAAAAATAAGAGTCTTTCTTGGCTAGATGATAGCTCCAGACAACACATCAGATGCCATATATTTGCAAAACACAGAACTAATTTAAGTCAATATTCAAAATATGTAAGGATTGCTAAAAACAACAACAACAAAAGACAACTCAAAAAAATATGGCCAAAAATATAAATAGGCATTTGAGAGATGAATAAGCACAAATGGACAGTAAACATATGAAAATATGCTCACACTCATTAAAATCAGAAACATGCAAATAACAATTTAGTGAGACAGCATTTTACAACCACTGATCGATAAACCTCAAAATCTAGATGATACCACGTGAATGTAATTCTTATGCTCTGCTGGTAAAACACAGAATGGCTTTAGCAAACAATCTGGTCTTATCCAGCAAGACAGAAAATATGTATACTCAGTACTCTACTCCTAGGTGTACTCCCTAGAAAAATTCTTTGGTGGGTAGTCAGGAAACATGTAAAAGAATATTTAAAGCAACAAACGAAAATAAGCTAAATACCTATCAGCAAGCAAATAAAAATAATCTATCAGCAGACGAACGAGTAGCTTCTGACACACCAGAAAAAACTATATAAGCAGCAGAACATGAACAAATGATGGCCACACACATAATGTGGACAGATCTCAAAAACATAATGTTGCATCGGAAAAGCAGGTTGCTGAGGCTCACAGAGAGTATAGTTCCTTTTAAACAGAATTACAAAAAACAAAACAAAAAAAACCAAAAACATGTAACCAAAAAAGTTACTGGGGAATGTGTATATATGTTTTAGGGGTGGGATGTGAGAGGCTACACTTTCTATGAAGACACAGGAATAATAGACACATAATTCAGCAGAATTATCTACATGGGGAATCCAGGGACTGAGTCAGGAGGTGTGCACACTGCCTTCAAAAGTAGCAGTAATGAAGGTTTCTTTGGCTGGATGGAAGATACCTATCTGTTCACTGTTAGTATTCTCTGGTTTTCTTATAGAAGGATTATACATACTATATATGCATTAGTCTTCTCAATTTTAGGAGTTCCTGCTGTGCCTCAGTGGTAATGAACTCGACTAGTATCCATGAGGATGCAGGTTCAATCCCTGGCCTCGATCAGTGGGTTAAGAGTCCAGCTTTGCTGTGAGTTGCAGTGTAGGTCACAGATGCAGCTGAGATCTGGTGTTGCTGCGGCTGTGGTGTAGTCCAGCAGCTGCAGCTCTGATCAGACCCCTAGCCTGGGGACTTCTATATGCCGTGGGTATGGCCTTAAAAAGACAAAAAAAAAAAAGTTTTCTCAATTTTAAATTTAAAAAAGGGTCCCTGTTCTTGAAAATTGTGGAAAGGAATGAAAGGAAGAAAAGGAGATAGGCACGATGTGTCCAGAGTTTCTTCTGCCCTGAGAAAGTACAGCAGTCAAATGATGTAAAACTGCTGCATGAACACTTCAGCCAGTTTATAAGGGATAGAACTTGAGCATAAGTTGATTGATTTAAGTAACAGAGGAAATTAAACAAAAAAAGGAGTATGGAGACCTGCTGTATAGCACAGGGAATTCTACCCAATATTCTGTAATAATCTATATAGGAAAAAAGAACCTGAAAAAGAATGGATGTGTGTTCATGTATAGCTGAATCACTTTGCTGTACGACAAAAATTACCACTATGCTGTAAATCAACTATACTTCAATAAAAGCTTAAAAAAATAAAAATACATGCTCTGGTGGAAAATGCTAATGGAGCACTTGAACCTGGCATCCACACTCTGCTCTGCCACCTACTGGTTTATTGAACCTGTGCAATTCCTTAACTGACTGGCCTTCAATTTCCTTACACATGAAGAGTGACAATGTCTGTCATGTGAGGTTCTGTGAGTCAAATGAGAAAAACAAAGTACCTGACGCACAGAAGATACTCAAATACATGCAAGTCCAATCTGAAGACAAAGTTGGATCAGAGCTAATTAGAGTGATAACCACAGGATGCTCTTACGACCAACAGAAACTCAAGGGCCTTACAGACAACTTCTATTATACAAATGGCCCTTACCTTGAAGAAGACGACTTAATATTTATAATGGCTCTTAACAAAAACTAAGCTAAATTCCTATTTCTTGCTTTCCTTTCAACACAAGAACTATCTAAAGAACCATGCGTCCTAGAAATGCCCTACAAATGTACTTTTCAACTGAAAAATCAGATCCTAGATTAAAGTGCTATGAGGTTAAATTTAAAAAGACAGAAGAGGTCTTTACTGTCATATGAAATGTTTTTAAACATTCTGATAAATTTATTAACACTGCAGGTACATTTTAAAAGCAGTTTAACATTGCTGTATTGCAGCATAAAATATACATGTAAACGTACAAGAATTTTGATGTATCAGTGCTGCAAGTAAAATAAGGTCTAAGAATAGTTTTTGAATACAATTATTTTTCCATAGTATTGTGAGGTCATCTTTTAAAGGGTATTATCCAAAACACAGTAAGTGTATTACCCCAAAATCTATACAAGTTTAAGTAACATTTGTACCAAATAAGAGAATTTTAAGGTTTTAAGCTAATCACCCATAGTTACTTGTAAACCGCGAGCACCCCCTTGCCCCACCAAAAAACACATTTGGTCAGGTCAGTGGTTTCCCATGGGCCACAAAGCTCTTAACGTTTCCCACATAAATTCTCCAAGAATATCTGTCAAATAGTTATTTTCTCATTATATCTGTATTTTTATAGTTTTTATAAGTTGTATAAGCAAACATCTATTTTTTCAACTGTGCTATTCCATCTGCCATATATGATCAACATGCCTTTTACTAAATTAATCTTTAGAAACTTTTCTTGGCTACAATTTGCAGATCCTAATGGTTGCAGAGATGAAAAGCAATTATAAACTAAATTTGCAAGTGAGAGAAATAAAGGTTTATGGAGAAATCAAACCAAAAGCAGGACTGGAAGCAAAATGGAAAATACCCCAATATCTGCTCTTACTCACTTAACATCATAGTTGGGTAATCCCCTGTCATTCTTTTGTTTTTTAGGGTGGCATTTGGAAGTTCCCAGGCCAGGGGTTGAATCGGAGCTGTAGCTGCCAGCCTACGCCATAGCCACAGCCAATAGCCACATGGGATCTGAGCTGAGTCCACAACCTCCATCACAGCTCACAAAGATGCCAGATCCTTAACCCATTGAGCAAGGCCAAGGATCGAACCTGCATCCTGTAACAAACTGGGTTTGTTACCGCTGAGCCATGGCAGGAACTCCCTCCCCTGTCATTTTTAACACATGTTAAACATAAAATTCTACACAAATATGAAGATTCAAAATGAAATTCTAAGCATCCCATTAATATATGTAAATTAGTGCTGCTCTTGGCATAATCAAACATAGATTCTAATGCCACTCTATCGGCTCCATTAAGAAATCATATCTAAATACTTAACACAAATAATGAAACTACTATGCATTCATAATTAAGAAGTGGTATTACATCAATGTAACTGTATACTAGAACAAAACTTTATATATCACACACACAATACTGTACTTACATTTGGAGAAAAAAGGATTCTTTGATCATCATACTAGTTCCAGTTCAAAACAGGATAATACTAAATTTAAAATGTATCTTAAGGTTTCACACGGTAACTTCTTTATGTTATATTTGAAAACTCAAAAAATGATTTTTCCATTTGAAGGGCAGGGGTGAATGAAAGATAATGGTTAGATAAATCATTACCTCAGAGTTGAGTTATTTTAAGCATGTTAAATCTAGAGATAATAGGATTTGAAGTAGGTCAAAGGTCATCCAGGACATATTAGCAAGAGAATTTAAATTATAAACCAATTCATAAAAAGCCTCTGCCTTTTCTTTTGAAAACCATCAAACTCTGAGGTTAAGAATCCCACATTAAGATTTTCCCAATTAAGGATCTCTTTTTTTTTCAGAACAAATAGCCCTCACAGCTTCTACTATAGTTTATCCATTGTCAGGATTAAAATATTAGTAATAATTCAAAAATCTCCCAAAACACTGAGAAGTTTTTAGCCATGCCACCCTGCCTTAACCATTATGAAAGATCATGATGGGCTAAAAGAATATTGACACTTCTTCAGGATAAAGACATTATCAACATGAGCACTTTTACTTCTCAATTACCTTCTTTTTTAAATAGCAAATTCTAAATTCACCCATTCTGGAACTGACAGAACATGGCTCTTTCAATTTCAAAGAATGAAAACAGTTTCCTTCAGTTTGAGAAGATGATCTGGAAAATGAGCATAGTGCGATTGTACTTTCATACAAACTCTTAACAAAGAACAGCCAACATAGTCCCAAATTAGCGTTGTACTCGGAATTAAGGTGGGTCCCCTGTAAATAAATCCTCAAGAACCATATCCACAGAAAACAGTAACTTTAACCATCACTTACTGTGTGATCTTGGCTAGGATGCTTAACCTCTCTGGCCCTCAATTCTTCATGTCTAAAGATGGAGATAATAATAGCACCTACTTCACTGGGCAGCTTCAAGGAATAAATGAGCTAATAATACAAAGTTCTTAGAACCTTATCTAGCACATGATAAAGGCTTAAATATATTAGCTATTCAGGTGGACATTTTCTAATAGATTTCAAAAATATAAAAGATAATCTGGTTTTCCATACACATTTGTAGGTGCAGTAAATAAAAGTATTTGTAAAAACATGACCAGGGATGAATATGTTGATTCACAGACTCACAGGCTAAAATATCTTTCAACTGAATTAAAGAATAATGAGGCTAGAGTAAATATTCAGTATAATTTATGCAAAAATTGTTTTGGTAGTATAAGCCATATTACTGAATTCTGTCATATGTTTATTAAGTAATGGAATGGTACATTACCTATGGTTTTAACAGGAAGACGTTAATTCTGCCCAAACATACCTTAGCTAGATACAGGTGTGTGCACGCACGTGTGTGTATGTTGTTATCTACAAGACTAAAATCAGAGTCATAAAATGGGTTTATGTCTGCTTCTGATAAAATTTTTTTCCTAAAAGAGAAACACTGAATTTTCTTCCCTTTCTGCCTCTAATTTTTTAAAAATTAAAGTATAGATGATACAATGTTGTGCCAATTTCTGCTGTAAAGTGACCCAGTCTCAGATATATCTTCTTTTTCTTATGCTGTTTTCCATCATGGTCTATCACAAGTGACTGGATAGAGTTCCCTGTGCTGTAAAGCAGGACCTCACTGCTTATCCATTCTGAGTTTAATAGTTCGCATCTATCGACCCCAAACTCCCAGTCCATCCCCCCCTCCCCTTCGCAACCACAAGCCTGTTCTCTGTGGCTTCCAACAAAATTTATATATCAGTTTCTGGTACTTAGTAAGGTTAGTGTTTCTTGCAGCTCTAATATTTGTTTTCTTGTGTGTGATAATATGATTCTCAAGTTTTTCATCTTACAAACTCTAATGTTCTAAACTATCTCTTCTGTACTCACTTTCCAAATAGTAACATTTTTCCCTTTAGAGGTCATATTTCCATTTAGAAGAGATGATGCTAACAGGTAGTTTGGGTGGCCAGTAGTCTATGAGCCCATTTTTATTTCCTGGCATATGTGTTTAACACATTGAAGATTTGCATAAAGTGATCTATTAACAAGTGAGGTATGTATGGATAAGGGAAGAAATTTGGAAAATGAAGCACAGGCTTGTCTACAAAGTTATCTGTTGTTCTAGAACTGTCAGTTCAGGTTTCTGAAACATTTAAAAGAAAGCCCTTTAAATGCCCAATAGTCTGGGCTCTTGTCCTCTTTGCTTCTCACTCTACTCAGCCCCTCTCCTGCACTCACGCCCTTAGCTCTACACCCCTGACCACAGCTACCTTCAGAAACACTGACTTTGGAAACTCTAACGCTGAAATTCTAATTTGATTGCCAAGAGCACAGCTGAAGGCACACAGTCACAAGAACAGGAGCTACAGTGGGCCTCTTTTGTGAAAATGGCTTTGGGAAACAGTTGTTGATTTCCACAAGAATTCAGAGTTATTTTAAGGTAAGACACAGACTGAAAAGACCTAGATTCAAACCAACACTGCGCAAAAGGACCCACGCCTCCGTACCCTCAAGTGTGTGGCAAAAACACTCAATAAATATTGAAATCTGGTCTCCCAAGGCTCTTCATTCCTTCATCCAGCAAATATTTATGAGGCCCATGCTTTGTTCCAGGTACTATCTATGCAGAGTAAAGTTTCAGTGATAAATAACCTGTGGTTCTTGAGTGACATTCAGGAATGAGTATAAAGTGTGATGAGAGGACATCACCTGATGATTTAAAAGATGGTTTTGTGCCAGAATCGGCAAGTTCTGGATTCTAAAGAAGCCAGAGCAAAGGTGGCGAGAGCCTGTGTTTGCTATCTGTCTCTTCTGTGAATCTAAAATCATCAGCAGTCAGTTAGCAGCATCTAACCCAGCAACTGGCACACAGGAGACACTCAAAGTCTGACAAACATTTGAGAAGACTGGCACTAGTGAGGTTCAAGTATAACATCAGGGCTGTTTGTGTCAGTGTGGTCATCATCATTCATACTTAATGAGCATCCCCAGCCACTGTTCTGCCACTTTACCTATCTTTCACCTTCAGAGGTTCCTAACAAATAAAAAGATAAGAGAAAACAGAGTAGGACCATAGCATGTCTACCTTTCAGCCTTATTAGCCCCAGAAGTGGCAAGATTTATTCTGACATATGTGATGAAAGATAACTGGACGCTTAGCACTAAAAAGGTCATGGGGAGGGGACCCACACTATGAACTATTTTATTTTATTTTCGATTTTATTTATTTTCTTTAAAGGGTAATTCCCTTTAAAATTGGAAAGCAAGTAAACAGACTTCAGCGATTTTACCAATGAGGAAACTAAGGGGCAAGAACACCAGGTGACCTGTGACGAGCAAAAGGAGTCAGAAGAGATGGCACGAAGATCAGTCCTTTAGCGTCAGTCCACAGGTGGGGAAGAGGTCTGTTGGCCAGGTAACAAAGTTATTTGATCAAAGGCTAAGTGGACTAGGGCCAAGCATTACTTCCATGAGAACTCAGGGATGTATTTTAATTGTTAACATGAGTAAGCTAAATAGCTGCCCGAGTATCACCCTTGAAGGCAAGTTTCTTGGCGGTCTGTGTTACCACCCACAGAAACTGCACTTTGTACCTTAGGTACTTTGAACCCCCCAGACAGGGAGCAATTGTGGAGTTGTTCCACATATGATAATAAGTGGGGGGCGGGGGCAAGTAGATTTAAATAAAAAGTATCACCCTGTGACTTGCCCAATTAACACTTTAACTCTCTAATGTCTCCTTCCAACTTAGCAGATACTTACTGCACGTGAAAACTGAACTTGTAAATACTTAAATAAAGAACGTGTCGGAATGGCCCAGAACCTGATAGGTGGCCAAGATCCTTAAAGATCTTAGGTCAAGGAGCCAAAAGGCTCATAGTAACTCGGCAGGTTACTATGGAAAGACAATGATGTCACTAAGCATAAAACTGTGAGTTCTTTAGGTGGCAGTTTATGTGTAACAGAAAACAGAATAGAAAACCCTTGTTCAAACTTTCTAAAATGACTCTCAGGTTTTCTTGACCTGGCCTAAAGTTTCAGGGGTTTTCATCAACACCTGTTTTTATGCAAGAATTTCTCCTCTCAAGCCCTCAGCAGGTATCTAACCACTAAACCACATTAGACTATTTACACAAATAGATCATTTTTAGCTCTTGGGTTCTGTAATACAGCTAAGAAAGTTCTTTTAAAACCTTTTCAAGAGAAATGAAGTACAGCTAGGTGGTGGTGGAAGCTGTGGGTCTCCAAGTGCCCAACTAAACTTCTGGGCACTTTCTTCATTTCCACTGCTAAAAGACTGAAAGATTAGAGGAAGAGGAAAGTTAGTATCCTGCTCTGGTAAGGAGATGACTCCATGAGTAGTCTGTGACATCTTCCCTCAACAGGCTTTCTAACTGACAGCTCCTTACTTCAGAAATTTAACTTTATTAAACATCTGGGAATGAGACATTTATAACAGAGGAACTAGTTTCTTCATCTGAAGAATGAAATGACTGATCTAGACAACCTTTAATGTCTCTTGAGGCTCTGGGTCTATAAAATAAAATTACTAATGTGAATCAAAAACTTATGCATCTTAGAGTTCCCATTGTAGCTCAGTGGGTTAAGGACCCAGCGCTGTCTCCATGAGGATATAAGTTTGATCCCTGGTCTTGCTCAGTGGGTTAAGGATCTGGCATTGCCACAAGCTGCAGCATAGGTCACAGGTGCTGCTGGAATCCAGTGTTGCCATTGCTGTGGCTATGGTGTAGGCCTGCAGCTGTGGCTCCAATATGACCCCTAGCCCAGGAATGTGCATATGCCACAGGTGCAGCTGTAAAAAGAAAAAAATAAAATAAATACAACAAAATAAAAAGAACATTTCTATAAGTTGAGAGCAAAATGAAACATTCTGGGCATTGAGCAGGTAGCACTATTACATTGAAATGAGCCATTTCAAAGGACTAAAAGGCACAGCAATTTGACTATACAGTTCTAGTAGAAATACCAAAAGAACTGCAAAAATAATCCTAAACGTCTTTCAATATTATGGTGTGAATGTAGGTATTGTCATTATGAGAAATTGTGTGTGTTATGGAATAAAGCAAATGAATAACTACATTGCTGTCATGAGAATGGGATTTTTAGCACAGGACTGAGCTAGAGATACAAGTCGGAGGTCATTAAGAAAACACACTGTGGTCCTGAATGTGAAGCAGATGCAGTAGTATGAAGTTACGATGTTTTGTATCTAATTAGCACTTCATGAATGAATTCCCTAGCTCTCTACACTGAAAAAGCCTGGAAACAATGACCAAACCAAGAACAATGCAAACCCCTAGGACTCAGACACCCAGATTGCTGTTTCCCAACTTCTATTTCCCAGAAAAGGAATCAAGGCTTCCTGATTACATATCTGGGTCAGAGAAACTATAAAATACTATAAGGAATAAGCTATTAAAGACTACTGGGATCATATCAAAAGGATTCAGGAACCAACATGAAAGGTGTCTGCTGACCAAAGACGGGGGGAAAAAATCTAAGCAACAATAAGAATAACAACTGCCAGAGTTCCCGTCGTGGCTCAATGGTTAACGAATCTGACTAGGAACCATGAGGTTAAGGGTTCGATCCCTGGCCTTGCTCCGTGGGTTAAGGATCCGGCATTGCCGTGAGCTGTGGTGTAGATCGCAGATGCGGCTCGGATCCTACGTTGCTGTGGCTCTGGCGTAGGCCAGAGGCTACAGGTCTGATTAGACTCCTAGCCTGGGAACCTCCATATGCCGCGGTGCGGCCCTGGGAAAGGCAAAAAGACAAAAAAAAAAAAAAATAACAACTGCCATGGACTGAAACACACAAAATACATTTACATTCATGAGTTTATAATAATACTCAAACACCTCACTGTGCTACCTCCAGAGGATGCTAGTAAACAAGATTGTTTTATTTTTGTATTTTATTTTATTTATTTATTATTTATTTATTGCTTTTCAGGGCATATGGAAATTCCCAGACTAGGGGTCGAATAGGAGCTGCAGCCACTGGTCTACACCACAGCCACAGCAAGGCGGGATCTGAGAGCTGTGTCTGCCACTTACACCACAGCTCAGGGCAACACCAGATCCCCCACACACTGGATTGAGGCCAGGGATAAAACCTGCCCTAGTTGGGTTAGTAACCCACTGAGCCACAATGGGAACTCTGAGCTCATTGTTTTAAACACTGGTAAAGGTATCTATCCTACTTTTTCTATATGAACTGTACTCCAAGATAACTAGTTGATGGAATATATTTTTAATAGAAGTATTTTAGCTAACAAGCAATGAGAAAATTAGGGTGTCTGGTAATAATCATTCCTAGTAACATCACAGAGAGAAACAACCAGCAACGAAAGATCTCCTGACTGAAATACAGCATGCCCTGTCTATAAACTATTCTTGCTTAAAAAGTATGTGTGTGTGAAACCTGAATCAGATCAACCTATAGATCTAACTACAAATTTAGAGGAAATATGGGGTAGAGAGAAACACACTAAATGACAATGAAATCCAAATTGTTGGAGATTGTACAGGAGAGATGAGTCAGTTTCTCAACAAATAAACTGCAAAGGAAAAAACGAGACAAGGATTAAAAAATCCAGAGATGGGATTTAGATGGCGGAATAGAAGGACTGGAGCTCAACTTCTCTCCTAAAAACAACAAAATTTACAACCAAATACTGAGCAATCTTCAACCAAATAGACCGGAAACTTTCAAAAAGATGTCCTACTCCAGAAGAAAAAGAGGAGGCCACATCAAGAGATAGGAGGGGCGATTACAAGATATAAGCAACCCCATACCTCCTGGGTGAGAAGCCCCACAGACTGGAAAGTAACTGGTTCACAGAGACTTACCTACACTGAGTGAGAGTTCTGAGCCCCATATCAAACTCCCGCGGGTGGGGATCTGGCACTGGGAGAAAGAGCCCCTGGAGCATCTGGCATTGAAAGCCAGTAGGGTTTGTGCATAGGAGCTCCATGGGACTGGGGGAAATGGAAACCCTATTCTTAAAAGGCACACAGAGACTTTCATGGGCACTGGGTCCCAGGGCAAAGCAAAGCCTCCATAGGAATCTGGGTCAAACCTGACTGCAGTTCTTGGAGAACCTCCTAGGAAAACAGGGGTGAATGTGGCTTGTTGTGGGGAAAGGACATTGGAAGCAAACCTCTTGGGAATCTTCGTCAGCGTGCCTTTCTCAGGAGGTGGCCATTTGGGGAAAATCTGGCCCCACCCATCAGAGCTGAGAAGCCCCAGGCCAAACAACAATCCAGGTGGGATCACAGCCTCACCCATCAGCAAACAGGCTGCCTAAAGCCCCCTCAGGCACACAGCTGCCTCTAATCCCATCCAGAGACTAAGCCCCACCCACCAGAGGGATAGGAATCAGCTCCACCTACCAGTGGGCAGGCATCAGTACTGCCCATCAGGAAGCCTACAGCAAGTTCCCTGTACCAACTTCAGCCACAAGGGGGGCAGACACCAGAAGTAAGAGAGGCTACAACTCTATTATCTGTAAAAAGGTCACCACACCAAAAACCTATAAAAATGAAAAGACAGAGAACTATAACTTAGATGAAGGAGAAAAAAAACCCACATTAACAGGGACATATCAGTTAGGGGAGATTCATGAATCTAAGTTCAACAAACAATAAACCATCAATTAAAATGTATAAATATGCATGTATGTGTATATATGTGTACTACATATGTGCTTATGTATCTCTATATATGTGTGTAGGAGTTACAAACACATAAGATAGCTAGGGAAACCCGAACATGAACGAAAGCATTTGCTAACATTAAGAAATAGTTAACTTTTTACATATGATGAAAATACCATTTTAAAGAAAAAAGAACACCTTATCTTCTGGAGAAATATACTGAAATATTCACAGGTAAATTGGTACAACATATGGATGGAATTTGTTAAAAATACTGGGGGTGATAAATGGAAGAAAGATTGAATGACAGTGACTTGAGATTAGTTTAAGTTGGGTAATGGTTACAAATGCATTACTGCAACCACGCTCTCTACTTCTATGGATAAGAGGAAAATTTTCTATAGTAAAATTAAAAACCATATGAACAAAAATAACAAAAATTATGTATCTAATATTAATAAGCTGGTAAGATCAGACTAAGACATTCCAACTTAAAAGTCCATTGTGATCAACTGAGGAACTTTATCAAAATACAGTCTCTGAACCACCACTATCTTGATGAACCTCATATTGAAGGAACTGGGTCAGGTCCCCTCAGGACAACGGAAGTGTAGAACGAGGGTTCAGAATCACCTTTTAAACATCGTAAAGGTGGGGGCTGTGTGTTAATCTTCCAGTTTTGATCTCCATGCCTGACATGTAGGAAGTACTCAAGAAATATCTGGTGAATTAATGAATGACTCTGGGAAGTGAAATTGACTAAGTGAGCTAAATAGCAGCTAAATGCTAGATGTGCAAAAACCAATTAAAAAATCACTTAGGTTTCTGAGTTTAAAGAGCATGACTTTCTGTTTTTTAAGTAGAATAGGTTTTCATCATAAAGCCACAGACTGGTCACTTCTAACAGCTACAAGTAAACTCCCAGAATAAAAATAGTTTTAAATACACAATTGGGTGGGGTGAGGCTAGCAAATATTCTGATTATACAATCTGTTTTGGACTATACAGAGCTTTCTATGTGACTAACAAAGCAAATAGTAGTCAGATTCCTTGGGCTGAAATAAGTACACTATTTGCAAAAAGGGTTGAATGTCTAAAGCTTATTCAATTAAAGTCACCACATTTTCCAAAGTTAAATGGGAATATAGAATGACAAATACCCACATATATTTACATATCCCCCAAAGAAGGCATATGACCACCTGGTATGGATTTTGTCTCTAATAATTGCTCGATGAAGCCAAGCCCACTGTCTCACCACGGGAAACAACAAAATAGCTCAAGCAAAAGAATAATCTAATTTTAAAGCTGGGAGGAGCTGAGAAGCCTAGTCCAACCTTTTCATTGTGTTGATGAAAACACAGACACCTAGAGAAGTTAAGGTGAAAAGTTACAGAAATAGTTGGAGCGGCCAGAGATGAACACATCGTTTACACAGGTGCACAGAATGAAGGGCTGAGAATTCATCTTCAATTCTGAAGTGAATGATATCTAACAGGGTATCAGTTTTGATTACAAACAATTAAATGTGTGTGGAACCATATACATATACACAAAAACACTAGAATATGCACTTCTAATAACTCCTTTTAAACCAAATTCTACAGCCAGCCTTTAAGGGCATCTGTATTATCACCTTGTCTACTTTTTCCAGATCTTTTCCAAAGAAAAGTAGGAGTGTCTGTTGTGGCTCAATGGTAACAAACTCGACTAGTGTCCATGAGGATGCAGGTTTGATCCCTGGCCTGGCTCAGCAGGTTAAGGATCCGGCACTGCTGTGAGCTATGATGTAGGTCGCAGACACAGCTTGGATCCCATGTTGCTGTGGCTGTGGTGAAGGCTGGCAGCTGCACTTCCAATTCAATCCCTAGCCTGCGAACTTCCATATGCCTCTGGTGTGGCCCTAAAAAGACAAAGTACAAACAAATGAACAAATAAACAAACAAACCCCAAAGAATCCATAAGCAGATGGAAAGCAGCCATCTCTCTCACTTATCGATGTAGTCTCTTACAGATATAGTAAAGTATACATAGTATAATTACAGAAGATATTCCACAGATAATGTCCAAATGATGAAAGAAGGATTAAAAAATATAAACTTTCCAGTTCTCCTGTTAAACTGAACTGACATAAGAGCCATATTTCACGTGTATCTGTGGGTATTATAAAGACATATAGGACATTATACATTTTAAAAACATTTAAAGTTTTAAAAGTGAGAGAAAGGGAGGCAGTGAAATGAATTATCCATTTACATTTCTACAAGGTGTTACACAAGATTGAGTTCAAAATACATACAGACAATTATAAGCAGGGGAAGAGGAAGGGAAAAGAAAAAGAACAAATCCTTATTTCATCCACTGGTCCAACATTCAATTATTTCAATTACTGATCAATCCCAAATCCATACTACTTTAATTCTGCAGAGATTTTTAAAAAACGATGCAGCTATGCTTATGATAGACTTTTCCTTCTCACTTACTTCACTTGCACAGTTCATGTGATTTAGCTCCAAAACGATGAAATTAAATAAAAATCAAAGTTCGCCCGTTCAACTTTTTGTTTTTATCAGATTGTTTAGGATCCTCCAAACTGATTTTAAGAGTCTCCTAATATTGTTAAAGAGAATACTAATCATTGAGAATGACAGTGACAACATTTACTTTAATCCTTGGGGGGGGGGGAGAAAAAGAGTTTCTAATTGGGCTGATTCAAGATTCCTAAAGGAAACTGCAAGGCAAGACAATAATATTTTTAAAAAGCTGTAAGTAAAGTTTGAAGATTGTTTTTCTTCTGAAATGAATACTGCAACCTTATTTAAATGGGCATTATATGACACTATAAAGATAAGCGTTTTTACACTCTCCATAGCAAAACTAAATACCCAAAATTAAGCAATAAAATCTGAGGCCATTTACTGAACACAGCAGAGTATTAATTATCAATTAACAAATATTTCATTTTATAGTGTTAATTATTAATGAACAATTAACTTAAAGCCTTCAGAGTAATTCTACTGCCAACTCTACTATCAAACTTATGGACAGCTTGCCTCTGTCTGAAAAAATGTTAATATTCAATGCACGAAAATTTGAAATACTTATATGTTAACATATTTAAAACTTCCCTTATTAATGTCTGAGAACGTATGCTGAAACACAGAACAGAAACACCTACATTTTCACCATTGTGTTCCTCTCAAACTAAGAATTGGGGTAAACTATTTTCATAAAAATTTAGAAACATTAATAGGCACATTGATGGCTTTATGTAACAACTTAAGAGTTTAGATGATGGTTTAAATCCACACTCCCCCAAAAGCCTTTTTCTCCTATTTTTATATACTACCAAATATTTTCAACCAAAAAGCACAAGAATGTGCTTTCTAAAAATATAAAGAGGGGAGAATCTTCCCATTGTGAGCTAACCGAAACATTTGAGTAATAACTGCTAAAATAAAATCGCAGAAAAAGATGGTGCCCGGCTAAACTATTAATATATATGTAAGACAAAGAGTTTATTTTTCAATAAGAAAACAGGGAAAAAGAGAGGCCAAGCTGATCTTGTATGCCTGCCCAATAGAACTTTCCACCATAATTAGTGCTTTCAACCTCTGCCGGGGAGGAGCCTAAACTTAGGGTAACCTCGTGCAGGAAGGGACAAACAGTATAAATACTGCAGGACAGCTCTGGAGAAGCCACCTTCTGCATTGCTCCCCTGGGCACAGAGGAGGACACAGTGAGCTGGTAGGACACCAACTCCAGGAGCTCCCAATATCCAGGTAAGTCTATGCTCACTGGTGGACTTCCATGTTATTGTTATTTGGAAACAAGCTTCAATTAGTTAATTATTTGGGGTTTTTTTGTGACCTCAAAAAAGAGCTTTCCACTAAAATGCACTTGGAAGGTTAATTTGTATCAGCCTATTAAAAAATAGTCCTAATAAAATTCTTTGTGGAAAAACATGTCCTAACCTGAATTTCAGTGTATTTGATTGAATCTATTGGTAATTTGTCTACACCAAAGATGTGATTATTTAATATAGACATCCAATGACAGTTTGTGTGTTTCTTTTATTTTAATCACTTTATTTTTACTTGATTACCTAAATGTCATTTCCAAAAATAACTAAGACATATGTTCATGTGATTAACAAAATTATAATTCTCACTATTTTATTGTATATATCCATTGCTGTAGAGTAGAAATTGGCACAACACTGTATATTGACTATACTTTAATAAAATTTTTTTAGTTTTTAAAAGTTCATTGAATATATTCAGGATATACAGAATAAGGTTTAAAAAAGGAGATGAACCATGTAAAAAGAAATCATCTGTGTGACATTAGAAAAATAAAACAGGTAGCTATATGAAATTATTCTTTTGTTTTTCAGAATCCATCTGCAAACATGCTGCCACAAACAGCCCTTTTGCTGCTGCTATTGTCCTTGAACTTGGTTCATGGAGTGTTTTATACTGAGCAATACCAAACACCTACAGGCATAAAAGGCCCACCATCCAACACCAAGGCACAGTTCTTCATCCCTTATGCCATAAAGAGTAAAGGTAAACTGAACTATATATTCTGTTCCATTAACTAGTGTGTTGTTACTTTCTACCATCTTAAGGATCTCTTTAACAAAATGTCCTTAATTTTGTTTGGTGTTAAATTATCTTCAAACTCCTCAATTAGCGCAAAATGATTTATCGAAGAAGTTAGGTCTATTCAAGAACTTTCATGTCCTTTACACAACTTAGTAAAGCAGAAAGATACGCTTGAAGAATATTAAGAATTTTTATATGTAGGATTTTTTTTTTTCCTCCCAAAAGAGGCTTTTCCACAAATAACTCCCCTTACTCTAGAAATATTAAGCCAGTCAAATCAATCATGTTTCAAATGTTTTAACTAAAAACTGCCAATTGCACACAAAAAAGAGTTGCAGGTTTATTTATCCAAATGCTTAGGCACATTTGCCTTTAAACTTATTCTGTAGCTTACAAATACATACAAAATTGAGCCTTACTTATCAAATGAGAAGCCCTTCGAAGTAATTTAACAGGCAAAGGGAGTAGCAATTCTCATAATTTTTAATTCAGTTTTGCTTCCTTTAGTAGTAGTTAAGTTCATAGACTTACCTGCTGCATACTAGTGATGCAACCTTGATTAAGTTCTTTATCCTCTCTGGGCTTTTGTTTCCTCATTGTTTGTAAAACAAGGAGCACCTATTTCAAAGGGCTGTTCTGAAGCTTAAACACATAAAGTGCTTACATGTTAGCTATGACTACTACTACTGTTGCTATTACTACTACCTCTACTTCTCATACTACTACCATTACTTCTCTCCTATTATTACTACAGCACTGCTAGTGGTGTGGCTTTAGATAAAGTTTAATTTTTTTCTTGCATCTATTCTTCATCTGCTCAGCTTTCTTGGCTACCATGAAGAATTCAGATATAATGTATATAAAGTACTAACAGATCCTGAAAGAAGGCAACTATTTCATATTCACTAATTCCATTTAACAGCATCTAACACAAACTGCCTGTAACACCGCTGAACAATTACACTGAACAATCTGAAATGACTTTAGGACTCAAATTTTTATAGTATTTTTCATTATGCTTACATATTTTATTCTATAAGTAAAGCTAAGAATATCTGCCATAAACTATAAAAATTATGCTTTTGGAGACTACCATCTTTAGCAAATTAAATTTATAGGATGGTCTTTTTAAGAAGGAAGAGGAAATTTAAAATGCTTCATGAAAGGTAGCTTAGTGATCAAAAATAAATGCATGAGTGCTCAACAGATACTCTGGAATGCCTCAAAATACAATAAAATATGAGAGAGAAAAAAGTTAGGAAAAAAGAATAAAAGATATGAAACCCTGCTACTTTACTTGAAGCAACAAATGCAACTTGAAATGCTATGACAAACAGCACTGGGTTATGTTCTTTATGATCACAAACTCAGACTTTCTATAGCTTACCAAGATCGTAACAAACAGTTGAGAATTAAAAGTAAAATGTACCACTTTTAGAAGGTTAAAATGTTTTTTTGTCTTTTCACCTTAATGTACTGCATCATTTTGGTTATTCTTGAAGAAAAAAAAAGAATGAAAATATGTACCTTTTAACAAATGAAAAGTGCAGCAGCTGTATTTTAACCGTTAAATCCAGTTTAGTCTACTTGAGAATACAAAGTGGAAATTCAAAGACATTATTATCCACTGGCAGTCAAATGAAAGACAAACCCCATGACACATAGAAGTGAAACACGGAGCTGACAGCAAGTATACAAAGAATTCCTACTGTATTCAGCCAGGTTAAAAGATAACTACAGAGTTTTCCATAACTGGTAGATATGTAGCTGCCACATTCTGACACAATCAACCACTTCACTGGCATTTAAGAAACTGTTCTACTGGGTAACAGTTATTCTTTGAGGATAGTGCCACCTATCAAGCTTCAAACAGGGGTACAATACAAGTCACATTCTTTCAAGGACTGAGAGGTGGAGGACCCATTAGGGTAACATTCCAAGTGATAAAGATCACTGTCTTCAAGTTCTAGTCTCAAATGATGCTCAGCGCAGTCATTCTCAGTTAAGACTTGCTTCTTCTATTTACTTTAACAGTTAAAACACCAATCAGACCAAGATGATTACGTTTCATCCAGACATGATCTTTACAGTAAGATTCTAACGCAAACCCCAATTTAATATAGTTTGCATTTTTAAAAATGTTCTATTTTGTTGCAAACCATTAAGAAATACTTATTTGTTTATTCTATTGGCAATATGTCAACATCCATTTATACATCAAGACTTATATGTACACTAAAGCCAATCAACAAGATTATGTGTTAATATATGGAAATAGTTTCCATAAATTAATTTTTCTCATAGTCTTTTTCCTGATGTCATTTTCTAAAAAATGTATGGATAAATAAAACTACACACATTCAACTGTCTGCAAAAATGAATATAACTTCTAATTACTACAAAATATAAAGCTACCCAGACTGGAATGATTTTCCTATTTCAGTAAATTTACTTTAATGATTCTGCTCTATATTTTATATTTATTTGTCATCAAGTATTTTTCAAATATCAGGAGCATATATTAGCAACTACTGTTGGCTGACTACTTCTTAACATGCTTAAGGTGAAAAAATTTTTAAAATACAGTAATGTATCAACAACTAATAGTTAAAAGGAATTATACCTGTAAAAATACATCTTCAAAGGCAATGTACAAGTTATTCATTTAATATGAATTCCATTTTAGTCTCCAGTTTTCTAAAGCCCTTAAAGATTTAGTTCAATGGAGTTTAAGCATATGTATACTTTTTGCACCAAAAAAGACGTAGCTCAGAAGTCAAACCTCTAAGCCATTTTCAGGGTTTCGACCAAACTATTCAACTATGGTGACATCTATTACATTTACCATTACTATGAACCATTCTCCGACAGCACAAGAATCTACTATATGCTGGCATTCTAACTATATTTCTGAAAATTTATTAAACAGAAAATGAATTTTAATACAAATCCTACAAGTAGATACTTGGAAACATAAGTAATTTCATTACTTCCTTTGTTAGCCATCAAAGAAAGACCATCTAGATGCTTATTGTGACCGCTGTGTAAAGCTTCTTTGACATGGTAATACTGTCAGGCTCCAATACCTAGTGGTATAGTCTAATGGCAGCAAAATGAAGCTCTTATAGGACCTGTTCAGCCTTTTCCTGTACATGTGCCTCAATAGCACGTTTCATATCACAGGCACTGAAAAAGCAAATTTTTTTTAAGTTTAAATTTTATCAGAAGTTTTTAGCTCAAATGAACCCACAGATCTATGAAATCAACAATACTAATTTCCATTAATCAATGAAAACTTTAATTCAAGGAACTCTCTAATTCCTTGTTTCAATTTTAAGTCAATAACCGAGAATGTAAGAGCTCACAGTGAGTATTGAGGTTTTAAAAAAAAAAAAATCAAACTAAATTTAAACTGTATTCATCAGGGTCATGGCAGATGTAAATCAGAATAGACTGCATTTCTCCTTTATCCCATTGGGTAGTGAGGGAAAACTGCTACAGTTTTAAACTTGTTTCCATTTATTCCACATTTGCCTTTTTCTTCTTTTTCTGTCAAATACTTTTTTCCCCCTTTCAGAGCTTTCTAGGTAGATGATTTTCCTAAAATAAATGTGATAAATTTACCTCCAGTGCACTCTTATTCTAAACGAATTCTTCAATCCCAGCTTATTTTCATGGATCATTAGGATGGAATGAAAGTATTATGGTTGCCAAGGTCTTGTGAAACCATCTTCTCCAGCAGTGTTTTCAAAAACAATATAAAATGTATCATCTGAAACCAGTTAAGACTAGTCTGCCAGAAAGGTCTGATTGACACTGCAATGTCCTGTCCTCATTTACATTTTGAGAAGCAATGATTCTATGATTCCTTAACATTACTAACTGCCCCATGTGTGTATTGGGCATGTCTTTTAGGTATATCACTAAGAGGAGAG
This sequence comes from Phacochoerus africanus, assembly GCF_016906955.1. NCBI lineage: Eukaryota > Metazoa > Chordata > Mammalia > Artiodactyla > Suidae > Phacochoerus > Phacochoerus africanus. The sequence continues at coordinate 81,708,337 of NC_062545.1, read as the reverse complement.
CAAGGTATTCCCGGTCCACCAGGACCCGCTGGACCACGAGGGCACCCAGGTCCATCTGGACCCCCAGGAAAACCAGGCTTCGGAAGCCCTGGACCCCAAGGACAGCCAGGGCTGCCAGGACCACCAGGACCATCAGCCACTGGGAAGCCAGGTTTGCCAGGACCCCCAGGAAAACCAGGGGAGAGAGGACCATATGGACCAAAAGGAGATATGGGACCGGCTGGTTTACCAGGACCACGGGGCCCACCAGGGCCGCCTGGTATCCCCGGCCCAGCTGGAATTTCTGTTACAGGAAAACCTGGACAACAGGGACCTGCAGGAGCCCCAGGACCCAGGGGCTTTCCTGGAGAAAAGGGTGCACCAGGAGTCCCTGGTATCAATGGACAGAAAGGGGAAACGGGATATGGTGCTCCTGGCCGCACAGGTGACAGGGGCCTTCCAGGCCCCCAGGGCCCCATGGGACCACCTGGCCCTCCTGGAGTGGGAAAGAGAGGGGAAAATGGGTTTCCCGGACAGCCAGGCATCAAAGGTGATCGGGGCTTTCCAGGAGAAAGTGGACCGGCTGGTCCACCAGGCCCCCAAGGTCCTCCTGGGGAACAAGGACGAGAAGGCATTGGAAAGCCAGGAGCTCCTGGAGCCGCAGGCCAGCCAGGGCTTCCAGGGACAAAAGGTCACCCCGGGGCTCCGGGAATGGCTGGCCCTCCAGGGGCTCCTGGCTTTGGGAAACCAGGCTTGCCAGGCCTGAAGGGACAAAGAGGTCCTATAGGCCTTCCAGGGGCTCCAGGTGCCAAAGGGGAACAAGGCCCGGCAGGTCATCCTGGGGAACCAGGCCTGACTGGACCCCCTGGAAGTAGGGGACCCCAAGGACCAAAAGGCATCCCAGGCAATAACGGGGTCCCAGGCCCTAAAGGTGAGACAGGGCTGGCTGGGCCTGCAGGATTCCCTGGGGCTAAGGGAGAAAGGGGCCCCTCCGGGTTAGATGGAAAACCAGGGTACCCAGGAGAACCAGGTCTCAATGGTCCCAAGGGTAACCCAGGGTTACCTGGCCCAAAAGGTGACCCTGGAATTGGAGGACCTCCTGGTCTCCCAGGCCCTGTGGGCCCAGCAGGAGCTAAGGGAGTGCCTGGACACAATGGTGAGGCTGGGCCAAGAGGTGCCCCTGGAATACCAGGTACCAGAGGTCCCATTGGGCCACCAGGCATTCCAGGATTCCCCGGCTCTAAAGGAGATCCAGGAAATCCAGGTCCTCCTGGTCCAGCTGGCATAGCAACTAAGGGCCTCAATGGGCCCACTGGGCCACCAGGGCCTCCAGGACCAAAAGGCCACGCTGGAGAGCCTGGCCTCCCAGGGCCCCCAGGGCCCCCAGGCCCCCCAGGCCAAGCGGTCCCACCTGAAGGCTTTGTAAAGGAAGGACAGAGGGCTTTTGTTAGTGCCAACCAGGGAGTAACAGGAATGCCTGTGTCTGCCTTCACTGTGATTCTCTCCAAAGCTTACCCAGCTATAGGTGCTCCCATCCCCTTTGATAAGATTTTATATAACGGGCAACAGCACTATGACCCAAAAACTGGAATCTTTACCTGCAGGATACCAGGAATCTATTACTTCTCCTACCACATACACGTGAAGGGGACCCATGCTTGGGTGGGCCTGTATAAAAATGGCACCCCTGTCATGTACACCTACGATGAATATGTCAAAGGCTACCTGGATCAGGCTTCAGGGAGTGCCATCCTTGATCTCACAGATAACGACCAGGTATGGCTCCAACTGCCCAACGCCGGGTCAAACGGGCTGTACTCCTCTGAGTACGTCCACTCCTCTTTCTCAGGATTCCTAGTGGCTCCAATGTGAGCCCATTCCCGCCCAGCTAATATAAATCTGCATGAAAAGGTGTTCCCCAGCTCCACCCCGCCCCACACAATGCATAAGGAGGTAGGTTGAAAAAAATGCTGACTCCTTGTAGTTCTCCAAAATACAGACCTGAGCTTTCAGACACAGTGAAGTATGTGAAGTTCCTCTTGAGTTTCTAGTCAGCAGTCCTGAGTCTCTTTAAAGTGTTCTGTGAACTCCTTCAGTATTTAAAAATGTCACCATGAAAGCCTTGCTCAGCGAAAAAAAATAAAATGACTGCAAAAGACCCTGAAACATGATGCTAAATTATGCTAAATTTGATTTCGGAAATTCAGTATTTCCTTTTAAAATGAGCCTGTTTCTAAAAATTCAATGGAGAATTTCTAGGAAACATTCAGGAAGTACCATGTTTCTTTGTGGGACTCAAATACTTGAATATTCAGATTTAAAAGACACTGTACACCTTAAGATCTTTCTGATGGTGCATTATTCAAAGGCTTAAAATGGCCCCCTTCATCAACATCTATTCAAGGATACAGGTGCATAGAAGACTTTCTACAGCTCTCATAAAAAACCCCAAAATATTATGTTAAAAATAATCTGAAAGGCAAGGTGCTTCAGTCATGAACTTTCTCAAACTTTTCTGTGATTGGAGAAAAGCCTTCAATATACCCTTCACTACTTGGAATGGGTGCCTGACCTATTTATTTACTAGACACAAGGGTGATTAATTTACTTAAATTCCTTACTGAGTCTCAAGTAATATGATTTTGTGGATTTACAGAGCATGAGCATATGTACCTTGGGCCTCCCATTGCAGTGAAGTTGTAATCAATGTTAAGGGTTTCAAAGCCTGACTAGAAGTGAAAAGATACTATTTATTTATGCTCTGTACTGTATTTTTATGTTGCTGTAGCTGTGCCTCAACAAAATGTTTTACCTACCCCTTATTTACAGTGCAATAAAATGACATCAATTGATTATTATGCTGAATTTCTTTGACATCAGCCATTTGATCTTCTCAGTTGTTCTTTTGAGGCTTTTCATTTTACGAAGTTAATAAAAAGTAAAATGATACAGTGGTGGGTAGCTTTACAGGCGTCATGGCTACACCCCTCTACTGGGGATGGGCATTTCCACAGATCCAGCCACAGCCAGGGTGGACTGTGAAAAGCCATCAAACAGAACCACAGGTGATCCACAAGCCAGGGTGAAGGGTTAGTGGCTGGGAAGGGAAAAGTAAGACAATCATCCAAAAATAGTGATGTTTTTCTGGGAAAGCAAGAGGCAGGCAGCAGAGAAATATGTAGTTGGAATAAATATTCTGCCGTTATTATTTATTGCCTTGACATGTTTTTAGTCATAATATTTAGGATTATTTTGATGCCTTATATTACATTAAAAGGAAGGCTAGCAATTTTTATGTCAATCACAAGGCAACATTTTTCTCAGCTGAAAAACACTGCTGGGAGCATTAGTCCATTGGTTAAATTAGGACAGTCTGGTTCAAGTCACCCAGGTAACATACTATAAAGTAGTTATCTCTCTATACCTCAGATGCAATCTCTCTGAGTAATCCCAGCAAGCCTGTGGATGGAACCGTAGCACCCCAGGCTTGGGTCGGTGACATCTCTGGCTCCATTCTGGGTGAGCCAGTCCTGTTTAGGCAACAAGAATAGAATTCTCACTGTCCCTATAATTGTTACACTAATGGTTATAAGTGTCACCAACCCTCACTCCCAGGCCAAGAAATAGCCCATTCTGAAGGAACCTACACGCTAAAATGACCCGAGGAAGGCATGTACAAGATAGCATATCTTAGAATACTGGCAATTATGGCCATGAAACAGACATGAATAAAAGAACCTCTTAAAACAGAACCAGTATCAACTTTATATAGCAATATTTAAGATTAAATTAAATCCTAATGAAGGAACATAGAAAAATAGGTTAACTTTTAAGTAGTTCATTAGACACAGCATTTCACAAACATCTCAAGTCTCTCTTCACATTACTCACCCTTAAAAGCTGACATTTTATAGTTATGTTGTATACCAGCAACTATATCCTTCCAAAAATCAAATGGTTTTTGACCACTGTTTTGCTAAAGAAAAAAAAAAAAAAAATCCAAACGTCACATATGTAACAATTCTGGTTTTAAGCATAGTGGAAAACACTTGGTAAACAAATATAATATTACTGTATTCTAAAATAGGGATTCATGTTTTAGAAAACGTAACAGATTAATAAATTTCTCTTTCTTCTAAATGTGATTTTGGAAAGAGAAATCTTCCATGAAAATCACTGCTACAGATAGATATATGAGACTGAATATTAATATAACTCATATAACTCAGAGAAAACAAAAATGTCTACTCATTAAGTCTAGCCATTATGGAATATTTTTAATGCATGAGCAAATCTACAATGTTATGGCTTCTGAGATTACCAGGTCACCTCATGTACCTTGGCATCAAAGGGGCTAAGAGACGAAAGCCTTAAAACCTCAAAAGCTGGTTACTTTGGAATTCTGTGCACATTCACCTGAATTTCAATATAAAAGAGCAGCAAGTCTCTACAGGAGAAACGAAGGAGGCTGCTAATCCAAAATTCCAATCATTTTTTATTGAGAATTTTTTTTTTTAACCAGAAAGTCAGTACACATGAAAACATATAACATTATAACCCTGTGCTTCCTTGAAAACATTAACCAGTGTCCTTCTATCTAAACGAAGATCAACCACATAGATATTTATATCTAATTATACAAAGTTCAAAATATTTATAAAGACTGGTGCATCTGTTTACAGTCACTATAAAATGAGAAAGTGACTCTATTGCATAATAACAACTTCCACAAACCAGAACTATTTTCAACAGAAAGTTTCACAAACACACGACTATAATTCTGACTCAAAAATAAACCATTATCTAGGTTCCATTAGAAACATTATCATCGTGTTTTTCGAAGACAATGTATGCAAAAGGAAAGTGATTCTGGCATAAAACCACTTTATGTTATAGTCTTAAGCTCTAAGCATAAACTGATAAAACCAGAGATCTGTTTAATCCTGATATACAGGACAAAAAAGTCTACATGCATTAAATTAAACTGTGCCCCAAATGATGAGTTTTCAAATTTCATTTCATTTTTTTGGTCTTATGTTTAGAATGCTTAAAAAGACACAGAGAATTTCCTCAAATTTCATTATTTTTTAAAATTCAGCTAATGAAACCAAGAAAATATTTTTTCCCTATGCAAGTCTGGTATTTTCTTTTTCCCAGACTTTTGCACCCCCTACTGGAAAACAGGTTTATTATCCATGGAGGAAAAAATGGTCACGTTTTAATTTTCCAAAAACATCTTGACTAAAATTCTCTATGTATTTCCTTCTTGGTCACCTCTGAAACCACAAAGAGGAGATTGAGTAAAATCTCAAATCAAAAGACATATATAATTAAGTCCTCTGGTTTATGGCTAAATCCATATCACAGTTTCTAAAAAATGAGTCCCTACTCACCTTTGTTAAGGAGTCCACCACTCTGGCACATAGAAGAGCTCCGGGCAGGTCAAAGTAGTTATCATAAAAATAGTATTTTCCTGAAAAGAACAAAAATTTAAACTGAAAACAAATTAATGCCTCGTTTATATGACATATGCAGAAACTTGGCTGAAGAGACACTAGATTTTGGTTTAGTTACTGAAAGGGGCTTCTATTTCAATTCAGAATGGTTCCACTACAGTAGATCACTGTCTTTAAAAGGTTTGAGCTACAAGGGTACTACAGGAAAGTTAAAATATGATATCCATAAGTTAAGCATTTTATTAAAAATATTTATTTTTTAAAATGTAAAAACTAGACTATTATATCTTACAAATAAAATGGATTAAGAGAAAGCCACAATTTATATTACCAATGTCACTGAATTTTTTCTTTTCTTTTTACAGCCACACCTGAGGCATATGGAAGTTCTCAGGCTAGGGGTTCGAATTGGAGCTGCAGCTGCAGGCCTACACCACAGCCATGGCAACACCAGATCTGAGCCATGTCTGCAATCTACATGGAAGCTTGCAGCAACACCAGATCCTTAACCCACTGAGCCAGGCCAGGGACTGAACCCACATCCTCTCAGAGATGTCAAGTCCTTAACCTGCTAAGCTACAGCAGGAATTCCCCAACGTCAATGACTCTTAAACCCATAGATTTAACACTGGAATGAGGAAGTATCAGAAATAAATTAGGAAAAAACTCTGCAGGGGCCAGATATCTATCCCTTTTAATGTTATTTAATGCCCTCCAATGTCTTCATGTCAAATTATGAAGAATGTAGTAAGAAATAAATTCGGAGCTCTATTAATTCACAAAATGGTGGCTAGGATTGCATGTCAGTTAAAAATATTTTGGTTGGCATAGTGTTCTGTTTTTTACTCTTCACAGCTGAAACTGCTGGGGGGCATCTTAGACTATTTTCATTCCAAAGAAAGGTTAGGATGTCCTGTCAGTGTGAAGAACCAGGAATTTGGAGGAGAGAAACCGCCCCATACACACTTCAGCCTACCCTCTATGCTGGAAGACCACACGATAGTCCAGGGCTCTCTGGGGACTCAGGACAGTGGGCACAGCTTCCAAGGCTCACTAACCTGCTCTGTATGTAATCTCTTGGCTTGTGACACCAGAGTGACCCGCCTGGACCAGACGGCAAGCTATCCTGGGCACTGTGGGAGCAGGAAGTATGTCATCCTTGTCCCCTTGCTTTCCCCTCCCCCTACCCTTCCTTTGTGAGCATTAATAGAAGAAATTCAGTTTATGAGTCAAAATTTGGATTATGAGCCTTGGTTGGGGGTCTATTCAAATTACTCAGGGGTTTGAGGAGAAGGACGCACTGACTTCCAACCTCAAGGCAAGGGGCTGATGTCATTCGACTGTCAAACATGGGCTGAATGACCACTCTGTGGACGCAGCCGGGCTTGTTCCGCCTTGACACGTTCAACAGGCCCAGGCTGCTCTCAGTCCCTCTGCCAACACCAAAACAGAGACTGTGCTCATGAAAGCTTCAACCCTCCACCTCCTTCCAGGGTAGACAGCTCACTGCGAATGAGATGATTAGTGAGTTCCATTCAAAAGAATGAGCTTCTGATTCAAGACCAAGTCCTATAATCATTAAGCTTTACGCACAGAAAAACCGTTCCCCCAAACTCACTGCCAACACCCCACCCCTGCAAACCACATACTCTAAGTGATGAGGAAACAAAGGCATGTGAACGACTGAGGGGAAGAGAACAATTCGTGTTAGTGTAAGTTCTCTCCTCTGCTGCAGTGATATCACCTCCACTTAAAATGAGGAAACATGCAAAGAGTGGCTTAGTAATTGACCCAGCAAAAAACTGTTACCTTATTTGGCAAGTAACAGGGTCACAATGATCCCAAGCTGTCTGGCTCCAAGCCCCTTGTGCTTTCCACTGGACCAAGCTGTTTCTGCCCATCCACCAGTGTGGGGAGAAAACAAATCAAAAGGACCTGCTCTCTGGAAAGAGGCTGGTAAGAAAAAACCATACTCATGCCAGGGCAACGAACTGAAAAGCAACTATCAAATAAACTGTCATTAAAATGTTTGCATCCATCAATGCTTCAGATTCCCTAAGTGCACTGGTGGGGAATTCTACTTTACAACTCTCTACTCAACTCTGAGGATGAACACACTCACAGGAGAAGAAAGCAGCATGTAAAAAAATCCACTGGCGTTCCTGAAAATCCAGGCCTCATTTGGCAATATTTTAAAGCTGCACAGCCTCAGGGTAACTGTACTTCTAGGAATTCACTTTGGATATATTGACAAAAAGGCAAAATATACATGTATGAAAACATCACTGCAGGCTTGTAACAGTCAAACACCAGACAACATACATGTCCGATGTGAGGGCATTGACGAAATAAACGATGCAGACACAGAACGTCAGAGCATGCCTTCATTTAAGAGAATGTATAGAAAGTACATCTGTGTGTGTGAGTGAATGTGACAGGATCTTTAAGATACAAATGAAAAAGAGCTAAGTACAGAAAAAGTACCATCTCTTTTGTAAACCTGAAAAAATAAGTTTTGGGGAGTAGGAATTTTGGGAGATAGGAGTTGGAGATAATTACTCTTCATGCTATTTCCTTCTACAATATTTAAATTTCCCGATCATATGCTCACACTATTATTATTATTTTTTTAGTGTAAGCAAAGTTTAACTAGACTCATAAGCAATTTCTTCCTTCTTTCATGCTTCTATATTAAAAAAAATTAAGTGTTATTTTCCAAAGGCATTAGCTTTCTTTATTTTGCAGAAAGGGTATGCTTCTATTATGTGTCATGGCCCAACCACTGGACACCTGGATGGGAAACACATCCCTAACCAGCCCAATTAGGAGTAAATCAACTCCAAGACCATCCTCAGAGCACTCCTGGGTAAATTATCAGAGGGAAACTACTGACAACGATAGGCAGCTTTTCTAGCGGGCAATGCAGTGAGTAAACACGCAGGTCATGTTGGGTAAACGCTCTTCGTAGCTCAGAAATACATTACTTTTTAAAAAGATCCCCAATTTCTCGGAGTTCCCGTCATGGTGCAGTGGTTAACGAATCCGACTAGGAACCATGAAGTTGCGGGTTCAATCCCTGCCCTTGCTCAGTGGGTTAACGATCTGGCGTTGGCGTTGCTGTGAGCTGTGGTGTAGGTTGCAGACTCGGCTCGTCCCACGTTGTTGTGGCTATGGAGTAGGCTGGCAGCTACAGCTCCGATTAGACCCCTAGCCTGGGAACCTCCATATGCCGTGGGAGCGGCCCAAGAAATGGCAAAAAGACAAAAAAAAAAAAAAAAAATCCCAATTTCTAAATGGATGATGAAATAAAACACCTGGCTGTGTGTCTAGCTTTTCTGAAAGAAGGGAGGAGCTTACAGTTGACCAGTGAACAATGCTGGGAGTTAGGGGCTCCGACCCTCCATGTAGCCCCAAATCCCTCTTTCTCCCCCATTCTGCATCCAGAGATGTGGATGGTGAGCACTGTAGTATTTACTCTGGGAAAAAATCCACATAGAAGTGGACTTGCAATTCAAACCCATGTTATTCAAGGGTCATCTGGACTTGAAACTGCCTATCTCTAGACAGACACCAGAAGTTCCCTATTGCCTGAGGAAAAGGCAATCCACGCACTGAACTTCCACTACCTATTCTGAGTTGAGATGTATGAAAGCATTCTAGACCTAAGGCTGAGATGAAATCTCAGTTTTTCCTAATCAACTAACTTTATCAAGGTAACTCATTTCTTGACATTTTTGTCTCATTACAAAAAAAAAAAGATACAAAAGAACTTACAAAACAGAAACAGACCCAAAGATTTTGAAGCCAAATTCATGGTTACCAAAGGGGAAATGTGGGGCAGGAGGGATAAATTAGGGAGTTGGGATTGACACACACACACTAATATATATATGAAACAGGAGTTCCCGTTGTGATTCAGTGGTTAACGAACCTGACCAATATCCATGAGGATGTGGGTTTGATCCCTGGCCTCGCTCAATGGGGATATGGCATTGTGGTGAGCTGCAGTGTAGGTCTCAGACGTGGCTCAGATCCCACATTGCTGTAGCTGTGGTGTAGGCCAGCAGCTACAGCTCCAATTCTACCCCTAGCCTGGGAACTTCCATGTGCCGTGGGTGCAGCCCAAAGAAGACAAAAAAAAAAAAAAAAAGAAATAGGTAACAACGACATACTGTTTAACACAGGGTAATCTACTCAATACACTGTAATAACCTATGTGGGAAAAGAATCTAAAGAGGAATGGATATATGTATATGTCTAACTCATTCACTTTGCTATACACCTAAAACTAATACAACTTTCTAAGTCAACTATAGCCTAACAAAATTTATTTTAAAAAAATGAGAACAAAATTTTCTTTGGACTTTCAAGTTTTATGATACAATAGAATCCCCTTTTGTGTAACTCAGTTGGAATGAGACAATTTCTTGCAACAGAAACATCCCAATTGATATAAGTAATTTAAAAAAGAGTATTATTAGAGTTCCTGTCGTGGCTCAGTGGTTAACGAACCCAACTAGGAACCATGAGGTTGCAGTTTTGATTCCTGGCCTTGCTCAGTGGATTGGGGATCCGGCGTGGCTGTGAGCTGTGGTGTAGGTCACAGACGCTTTTCGGATCCCACGTTGCTGTGGCTGTGGCATAGGCTGGCAGCCACAGCTTTGATTAGATCCCTATCTTAGGAACCGCCATATGCCGCAGGTGCGGCCCTAGAAAAAGACAAAAAGACCAAAAAAAGAGTATTATTACCATATATATAAATCGTACTCTTTAGATTTTAGGGATACAAATAAAAAATGATATTTTAATTTCAAAAAGCTTTGAATATGCAAATTAAAGGTATAAAACAGGCCACTGGGTGTGGGGACAAGACTCCCAAAAGATAGCAAATGTAACAAACAAAAACACAAAAGTAACAAGGACTATGGAGTTCCCATCATGGCTCAGTGGAAATGAATTTGACTAGCGTCCATGAGGACACAGGTCTGATTCCTGGCCCCACTCAGTGGGTTAATGATCTGGTGTTGCTGTGGTTGTGGTGTAGGTCAGTGGCTACAGCTCCAATACGACCCTAGCCGGGGAACTTCTATATGGCTCGGGTACGGACCTAAAAAAAAAAAAAAAAAGAAAAGAAAAGAAACAGTGATAAGGAATAGCTCCAACTTTTCAGTTACTACATTTTCTAAAGGAAAATAGGTGCATTTCAAAACTGTAGTGGGGGATACTTTCAATATGGTCTGTTCATAATACTGTTTTTATCCTTTATTAATTTATGCACATCACTATCTATAAATAATTTTTGAAAAACTTTGCATATTTACTCATGGTAATGTCCTTTAGAGAGAGTGGGAAAAAAAAGTGTAAAAATCTCTTGAAATAAAGAAAAAAAAATCGACAAAGTCCAAAGGTACTAGAACTGGTAGTAAAAAATTCTAGAAAAGAAGAAAGATGAGTAATATAAACGTGGGGAGACATGGGGACAGAGATTTAAAAATGAGGATTGAGCATGTAACAAACTGATAAAAATATGGAATAAGGAACGTATTATTCCCAGGTGCTAGTCTTCTTTACTCCAGAACAAGTGTAAGTCAAAGGAAAATCAACAAAACGTTAAATAAAGCAGAACCAATTGCAAAGAGAAAAATTTGTGGCACGTGGGAAAAAATACACTCTATTCCTAGGAGACCACAGCTGCCCCGAGGGCATCCTGCCAGGCAGGGGGAGGGGGGCGGTCTTCTTCATGTGCTGATGTCACAAGTTCAGGGTCCGAAAAAAGTGACGGCACTGCCCACACAGGACGGTACCTGAGCGGCAGGCAGTGCCAGTGTCCGACAGGAAGTGCTTCCACTCCTTCTGGCCGTACTCCTCCTCCAGTGCCTCTGGGGTGAGCATCTTGGTGCCATGGCTTGCCCTAGATGTGGAGAGATAAAGCACATTGCTCGATAGTGGCTTGCTTGAATATCTCCTCCTCCAGCTCTCCTATCAATTCACCCTAAAACCTTTAAAGTTTTTTTTAATGTTTTCAACTGGATAACCTCTCCATTTAGAATTCAATAAGGCACTTCTCTTGCCAGCTCTAGCTCTTCTGTCCATTTCACCCATCAACCAGCAGGTGATCAGGAGCAGCTCACCACTGACGTCAACACTGTGGTGGTTGCTCCAGATGGATAAACTATAAACACAAACTATAAACTACAGCTTCTCTGGGAGAAACAGGACACACGACTCTTGCCTAGGAAGTTGTCAATTAACTAGGTGGATAAGATTAGCCTAACTGGAACAATGAGAAAACAACTGCACAGACTGGGTGGGAAGCTGGTTTGGTGGCAGAAGAGAAAGAGCTGCAGTCCTGCAGGAGCTGGAGGTGCCTGGAGCCCAGGGCCATGGCTCTGAGCACAGGAGACTGCAAAGACAGACCAGGGAGCAACGTGCCAATCAAGGGCAAAGCACAGCTAAAAACACAATGGGAAACAGCAAGACGAATGTGGCAAAACTTGGAACAGCAGGACAAGAAACTCATTATTTTTTGTGCTCAAAATACTGCTTTTGCATCAGTTGGGTCTGGTTAAGAGAATCTTACTCTGTAGAAAAAACAGTTGGTATTTTATGCCATTTACTATGAGAAATTATAATGCTAGGGAATATCATTATTCTTCTCTTGGTGTTATACTGTGGTAGCAAAGCAAAATGAAGGAAGAGGAAACAAAATAAGAGGGACAAATGGAGGAAACTCACAAATGGGTCCTTTTTATAAAGAGGTTAGCATTTTAAAAAAGCTGAATGGAAAGCTGGGGAAATCTGCAGTGGGAAATATGATCAGACAAAGAATCTACTATATTGTTTGAAAGCAGGCTTCAAGGACATAAGCGTGTAAATTCTGGAGAAGCTGCAGGTTAACCACAACTCCAGTGGAGAGGGTCAAAGCTTGGGACAGACAAAGACAACACTGAAACAAAGAAGCCAAACTATGAAAAAGCTTTCTATTCTTTTAACCATGGTTGAAGATAGCCAAGTACACTGTGTGTAAGAATCTGAAAAGTAGCATTAAAGGTCATGGTCAAAGCCACATTGTGTGTGTCTGTGTATACATATACACACACACAAATGAATACACACACACACACACACACACACACACACACACACACTATCTCTAGTTGCCTGAGGTGAAAACATGCAAAAGAATTACAAAACAATTAGAAGCAGAACCACACCTGCCCTAGCTAGGGGCCTGTCTGGAGGAGAGTGTGAGTTTGTACTCTGCAAAAAGAATGATGTGACAAAGGGACAGTATATACCAAAGAACCTGTGCTGAGCATCCTCACCTTGACCTCCAATCCTGTCAGCATAAATAATAAATTGCACAGCCCCATGACTGCAAGGCTGCCATGTTAACTTGGCTGTACTGTCAGTATTGGATGAAAAATATATGCTCACTCTGTGGTACCCTCTGTAAGACTCAGAGCAGCGCTACCAGCTGCTTCTCAATTGCTGGCCTTACTCTTAACACTCAAAGCATTGGACCCACCCTGAAAGGAGGGCAGGAAAGGGAGTCAGTCAGCACTAAGGGCAGGAGGGAGGAGACACTGATGAAGGTTGGAGCAATTTAGAAACACTTTCGGAAGGAGGTGAGACAAAACGTGGGTCCTATAGAATGGGGGCCAATTTGGATAAATGGAGGGAGAAACAGAGGTTTGCATAGACCTCCAACCTCTACCCAACATCCAGTCTCTCCTCTTTCCTTAATAAAAAGTTTACATTTTATTCCAGGTTAACACAACATAATTCCCAAGATCTCCTGCAGGAGTGATCAACAAGAGAAAGCAAGTCACTCAGGTTTCTCTGTTTCCTGCAAATATTTCTAATGAGCGAAACTTAAAGAACTAGATCTTTCAATCGAATGCTCCCAGATTTATATTTAAATGGCTCAAATGATTTAAACAAAGACACAGCACCCAGATAATCTGACACCTGACTGACTCAAGTAATAATCTTGTTTAACCCATACGTTAAGAAACAGAACAGTGGAAAGGGTAACGTTTTGACTTCATGACTAGTTATTACCTGAGCACGGTGCCATTATCTGCAAGTTTAATGAAGTTCCCATCTTCCAGATCCAATGCCAGGCCCTTGCAACTGAAATAGAAAAGTCTGATTGCCAATCGATTCACCTATTTACCGAAGTCAAGAAACAATAACCTATATTTTCAAAAAGTCACAATGCTAAAAGGGATTCTCCCACCCAGGTGAATGATATGTTAATCAAACAAGTGAGACTATCCAAGAATTCTAAAATTAAACATTTTCTGCAGAACCAAGTATATAAGGAAAACTGTCAGGTGGGCAAACCAAGGACAACACATGAAGTATCTAAAATCTTTGCACTTTCAGAAGGAATAAAACTCACAGAAAACAAAAAAGAACATCATTGCATGTCTGTTAAAATGTACAAATGTTTTCCATTAAATGAAACACACATACACATGCATTCATAGTCTACAAGTTAAGATCTTAGCCAGAATCTTTTCTGTATTTTGTAGAATCTGCCTCAGTTTAGGTCAGGTTATAAGAACTAGCCCTCTGGGTTAGGCATCTTATTGAAAACTGCTAACAGAAAGGTGAACACTAAGTTTTACGTTCTTGATTGTAAAAGACTTATGGGATTTGGGGAGATAAGTGGATACAGAATCATTATTATGAATAATAAAAGCAAGAAGGTGTAACAGCTACCAAAGACCAAGAGGATTAAAAAGGGGGGGGGGGTATTTTAGAAGCATTATTTACTTTGATCCACAGTAAAATATCCAGAGTCATCGGTTTCATATAGTAAAAGGTTTCTGTTTCTTCCTTTCCTGAAATGGATAAATCAAAAAGGACTAACCAAACATTGAGAGAATGTATAATAAATGAAACACTATCGCTTTTAGATGATTTCTGTATGTATTTTTCATGTTTTAGGACTACTATTAATTTTCAACTGAACACTTTCAAGTGGTTTAACAGGACAGTTGTTTATTTTTATTTAAATAAGGAAGAAAGACAAAGGAAGTCTTGGCAAGTTGAGACTCCTAAGCCAGGGGATGAGTGAGCAGAGCGTCTGATATAGGAATATCTTATCCAAATTCCAGAAAAACAAATGTCCTAACTTACACTTACTAAAAATATGCTTTCCTCCTCTCTTCCTATAGTTCTATATTTGAGAGGCAATAAAAGAAAATCTTTTATAAAAGATGTCAATTTTATTTTATTTTATTTTATTTATTTATTTGTCTTTTTAGGGCTGTACCAGCAGCCTATGGAGGTTTGCAGGCTAAGGGTCTAACTGGAGCTACAGCTGCTGGCCTACGCCACAGCCACAGCAATGCCAGATCTGAGCTGCGTCTGCGACCTACACCACAGCTCACGGCAACGCTGAGCGAGGCCAGGGATCAAACCTGCAAGCTCATAGTTTCCTAGTTGGATTCATTTCTGCTGCGCCACAATGGGAACTCCAAAGATGTCAATTTTAGAGACAGTTCTTTATAACCTCTGAAACTCAATAATGGCAGACTTAAACCATGGAAAAACACCCAAATTAGTCACTTATGCTCTTAGCTTTATTTTCATATTTAATTAAGCAAGTCTAAGCTTCAAGTAGAAAGGACTTCAACTCATCAAACATGAAAGTTTTATACAGAAGGCATTTTGTCCTTTGATGCAATTTCACATTTCACTTTCTGCTTCCATAGAAGAGGGAGCATTAAAATTTTATGCATGACAATTAAAAATCAGGGGGAATATGCAGACCTTAAAAAAAAAGTGCTTACCAGAAATCCCAGTCCTCTGGAGTCACAGTGAGCAATTCCTTGTCATATCCTTTCTCCCTGACCAGAAACTGAGCAAAGCTGTTATAAATGAGCTGTAAAAAAGGGAAGGAAAAAAGAGAGATTAAATATAAAAACCACTATTCATTTTTAACTTCACAGACTTGAATACCTAATGGAATCATTCACGAGACAGCTGGGAGGGAATCTGTAATCTCAGTAACTGTGAAGCTCTGCAGACTAACACACTTTCACAAGCAATCTGTCTACCTTTGTGAGCCTTAGGTAGCTGCTAAGTCTTTTTTATACCATCAGTCTAGAATTATACAACCAAGGACAATTATTAATCTTCCTGCCAAAGTCTAATGGGTTGGAGATCATTAAGTCTTGACAAATCTTTGTAAACTCTTTGCCAGAGGATAAACACAATGACCACTCTATCATTACATCCCTCCTCCGCCCATTCTTGCTAGCAAGGCCCCATCTCAGCTGATGATGTTAATTCATATACAGGGGAGGCCGCCCTGTCGGCCCAGCCCTTGTCACAAATCTAAACCTAAGTCATCGTGTACTTATAGAAAGCCCCTAACAAGGGAACCTAACATACACCAATCACAACTCCCCACATCAGCTTTAGCTCACTTAACCTTACCCTGGAAAATAGGACCTACTGTCCTGTCAGAAAATCACCTCCCTCCTAGCCAATCATTCCCCGTTTCCATCTGCCTCTTCTAACACTCTACAAACACAATCTTCACCAAAATCCCTGGAGAAGAGCGCCTCACTGCATGTGGGGCCACTGTACTCCCCCCAATCCAAGGACTGTTTTTTTCGTATTTGTTTTTTTTTTCTGAATAAAGGACACTGAAGTCCTTGCTGACTTGTTTTAGTTTTGTTATTTGACCCAGGGGAGTCTCAAAGAGAAATACACATGGGGACCAGGCAGATGATCTACAGGAGGAATCATGCAGCCTCCATCAGATACAGGGAGTATCTTCTTTTCCTCCATGGGAAAAGCTGGGGCAGCTGGAAACAGGAAGCCTCTGGAAGCAAACCAAAGATAAATGCTCTGCTGATTGTTGGTGGATCTTCTGATCCTCAACAACCACCAAATGCCAGGTGTTCGGAGACTGACCAGTGTCCCAAGAGCACACACGGAGCAGCCTGTCCCTTCTTCTAGAGATGCTAACTCATGCCAGGCTTTGGGAGCGTGGAATGGCACAAATTGGGAAGCGAGAATAGAAACAGCAAGAGGAATGAGAGAAGGCCTCCCTGGAGAGGTGATGTTCACAGTGACACCTGCAAGATGGGGCCAGTTAGCTGGATGAATCCAGAGTGGAGAGGGCCACCCAAGTCCAGAGGGCACATGGCTGAGGCTGGGGGTGGGGTTATAAGTGTCACAAGATGAATGTGGAGAAGCAAAGGCTCCTTGTCAAAAGGAAAATATGTCAAACATGTTCTCTGTCACAGAGCTAATGAAAATGACGATACTGTGCCTCCAGACAATGCAATGTGCCCTTGACAAAGGTCAATGTGCCCTTGACAAAGGTCAACAGACTCACATTAAGTCAACACTGCGTGTCAAAAGCTTTCAACCTGGTGGTGAGTCAGAACCACAGGTGAACCATGGTTCTTAAAACCACCCAGAAATTCCAAGCCTACAGGACAGGGTGGGGCCCCCACAGGATTCCCGAAACCCAGAGATGACTGAAAACTATTGACTTATATGTTATATGGATTTTCATTCAGTCATAAAAAGACCCAGTCAAAAATGTCTTGAGTCACCCTGAGGTACAAAGTACCACAGACAATAAAATAATAAAATACACACTGCATCCTGTCTGCAAGGAACCAGTGCCCTGGGATTAACAGATGTAAATCCCATGTGTAATACAAATCCCCAGGCACTTAGAGCGGTGTCAGGCATGCAAGTAAATTGAATTTAAGTACTGCTATTATTATCAGTCATGTGCTGGTTTTGGGGAAAAAAAAGGGGGGGGGGAGCCTGACTTATAGCGTCTTGCTTGTTTCTATGCTGTAAATACTCCGAGGGCCAATTTCAAACCATCAATGGTTACTGCACAACATTAGACTTGCCTCTGGTCAAGGCTCTTTATTGAACCTTGGACAACTGGAACTCCTCACCCCTTGGCAATACCGATTAACATAAGGGCACATGATTCCAGTGAGTCACATTCCTTCCCAAGATGAAAGAAGTTCTTGCCAGTAGGGCTGCCAACAAAGGTGTCCACAGCTACGCCCCTTACCTCTCAGAGGAGTTGGTTATGTAACAGGAGCAACTGGGGTCAATGTGATAGAAATGGAGTAGGATAGTTACACAGGTAGTTGTAGAAGTCTCAATAGGAGACCACAGATAGAGAAGGAAATCTAGGGAACTTTGGGAGACCACTATAAGTTAATAATCACTCAAGAAAGCCATCAGAATGAAGCAGGATTGCTTAACTATAAAACCACAAGTAAAAGTATGAGATATGCCTCAGGTCATTAAGTGAAAGATAAAACATGGCCTGCATTCAAATTGAGCAAGATAAGGATCCTTAGGACCAAGGGCAGGAGTTTAAGGGAAAGATGAACTTCCAAGGTAGAAAACCCTCATTATACAGAAACCTGAGATGATTCAACATATTTTAGCACATGTTGCTGCTCTTCTGCAATTTGAACAAGCACCATGACAGTCCTAGTTTGACCTCATAGGGTCAAATATTCTTACCAGTTACAAAGGAGGAGCTAATGTTGTAAGTCTGCTGTCTACTGGAAAGGAAGAGGCAGTCTTTTCCTGCTCCCCATCTAATTCTCTGGGCAGAGCCTCCTCACCTGCTTGCCTGCATCTCTCACAAATGTCTTATCTTAATAAGTCTATTTCTTGCCTATCACTTGGTCTCTCACTGAATTTCTTCTGTGCTGAGGCACAAAGAACCTGAATGTCAGTATGTCCAGACAATGGGTGAGTAATTCTAAATTAAAAAACGGGTTCAAGTCCCAACCTAGCTTTTGGCTGGTTCGAGTCCCGGCACACAGGTTCAAATCCCAATCTGGGTTTAGGCTGGGTTCAAGTCCCGGCACATGGGTTCAAGTCCCAATCTGGGTTTAGGCTGGGTTCAAGTCCCAATCTGGGTTTTGCTGGATTCAAATCACAAGTGTTGTCAGTTTCAAATGTATAAGAGAACAGCGGTGCTGAGAAAAGTGGGAAGTCTGTGCCTTTGAAAGCCCTATTCTAGTCCCAAGGCCTGGGTTCTTGGAGTTCTTCCTAAAATGATACTGAGTCACCCCAGAAGTCTTCATAGCACAGGGCCTCTACTACCAGCCTCCTTCCTCTTCTGGCCTTAGCTGCCACTTACCCTCTCAACAGTCTCACCCAACTCATAAACATGCACTTTCCATATTGGCTGCAAATTGGTGCCCTGTGGGTCCTCTGCAGCCCACAAATTATATTTGGTTCCCACCTAGAACTGCCAGATAGAATAGGAAACACCTAGTGCAATCAGATTTTCAGCTAAACAACAGATAGTTTTTGCTTTTTTTTTTGTCTTTTTGTCTTTTTGTTGTTGTTGCTATTTCTTGGGCCGCTCCCGCGGCATATGGAGGTTCCCAGGCTAGGGGTTGAATTGGAGCTGTAGCCACCGGCCTACGCCAGAGCCACAGCAACGTGGGATCCGAGCCGAGTCTGCAACCTACACCACAGCTCACGGCAACGCCGGATCGTTAACCCACTGAGCAAGGGCAGGGACCGAACCCGCAACCTCATGGTTCCTAGTCGGATTCGTTAACCACTGCGCCACGACGGGAACTCCCAGATAGTTTTTTAATACAAGCATATCCCATACAATAGTTGGAACTCACATATGCCAAAAATGTTTTTGTTACTTGAAATTCAAATCAAACTGGGTGTCCTGTATTTTCCTTCGCTAAATCTGGCCACCCTACAATCCCGCTGTGTTAGAAAATGAGCAGGCATTGAGAAATGAGAGACATCACACACAAGCTTAGATTTCTAACCAATCTTGGAAGAATTAGTTCTGGCAAGACCAAGCCTCTTTCCTCCTCGGCATGTAGGCAGGAGTCTGGCTGCGCCTGAGGACAGGGCATGTGCACTATCTCCTGGCTGCCCCAGGCCTTACTCTCCCAGCCACACAGATAGGTTAAGGACCTGGCTTCTGACACTTTGGAGTCTGTGAACCCAGGACAGCACTGGTGATGCCTTTGAGACTGACATGAGAGGCACTCACAGCTATCCATGATGTAGCCAATGCCAATGCTGTCTCCAGTATCTTCCCCTGCAGCTCCCCACCTCCTGCAGATCCAGGCACTGTTGCTCGCCTCTACGTCCTTGCCCTGGCCATACTTCCTCTGCCCCAAATGCTCCTCTCTGCCTCCTCACCTGCCATCTGTCGCTCCTGTGCTGGGATCCAGCTCAAGCATCACTCACTCCAAGGCCTCTCCTCTGGGCTCTGAAGGGCACATAAAGCATGGCTGCGGGCAGCAGAAACCTGCCCCCCAGACTCCCTTTCTGGGTGGCCCTCAATAAGCAAGTTACCATTTTTGTGACTCAGTGTCCTAATCTCTCAATGATGATAATAACATCTACCTCACGGGGCTGCTGTAGGATCAAACCAGTTTATATAAGCAGAATGCTTATTAGGATAGTGGCTGTAAGTGCCATATTCATTTATTAAAATACCTATTTGGAATTCCTGTCATGGCGCAGTGGAAATGAATCCTACTAGGAACCATGAGGTTGCAGGTTTGATCCCTGGCCTCACTCAGTGGGTTAAGGATCGGCGTTGCCATAAGCTGTGGTGTAGGTCACAGAGGAGGCTAGGATCCTGCATTGCTGTGGCTCTTGTATAGGCTGGCAGCTGTAGCTCCGATAGGACCAGCCGGGAATTTCCATATGACATGGGTGTGCCTAAAAAAAGGCAAAACAAAACAAAACAAACACCCTATTTGTTCGATCGTTCCACAATTATTGACTGAACTCTGTATGTGCCAAGTGGTTGGCCTGGCACACAGAACACTAAATATAACAGCCTCAGGTACTTCTGTCAAGGGATCATGGCTCTGGACTCTAGGAAAAGATTTCAACAATTGCACAGGACAGTTTAATGCAGTGTGGGAGTGGTACTCCCAATTAAGAGAAAAGTGGAGGTGGGATAGGGGCCGAAGGGTAAACGTGAGGGGCTGGGCTGCTTAGGATGAGACCTGCCAGATGATGAGTTTGTGTGCTGAAAAGAGGAGGGCTCCAGGCACAGGTAACAAACAGCCTGCAGCAAGGTCCAGGCAAAGCTGCTTTCACCACAGGGGACCCAAACTCACTTTTCAGCATTTCTACCCATGACAAGGCCATCTGAATACCTGTGTGTTCTCTGTATCCCCAGCTCTATTATGTTGCTCAGCACCCTACCGGTATGTAATAAGATTTTGGAACTGAAGAGGATCCAAAACACACTAGGTTACTATTTTCAACCTTTAAACATCACTTACATTTGAATCTTGTGGTAAAGAATTATTGTCTTTTGAGGATTTTGTATCCTGAAATTTTATGCTCACACATGCACAAAATTGGCTTTAACATGGCAGTGGTTTTAACAATATTTCCTTCAAGGAGTTCCCGTCATGGCTCAGTGGTTAACGAATCTGACTAGGAACCATGAGGTTGCGGGTTCAATCCCTAGCCTTGCTCAGTGGGTTAAGGATCGGGTGTTGCCGTGAACTGTGGTGTAGGTTGCAGATGTGGCTCGGATCTTGTGTTGCTGTGGCTGTGGTGTAGGCCGGCATTTACAGCTCCGATTCAACCCCTAGCCTGGGAAACTCCATATGCCGCGGAAGCGGCCCCAGAAATGGCAAAAAGACAAAAAAACAAAACAAACAAACAAACAAAACAATATTTCCTTCAAATGAAGGTGACTAGAGAGGGTGTGCAAGAAAACAATCAGGAGAAGATTTGAGAGGCAAAGGGAAGGAAAATATGAATCAAAGACAAAGAGGAAGTGGTAGCCAAATGATCAAGAAGTCTCCTTAACTCTCAACATGACTAAGGAAACACCTGTACAGTGGGAAAGAAAAGCACAGTAGCAGGAACAGTACACCTTTTTTTTTTTTTTTTTTTAACAGCATCTGTGCACAGCAAACATGAGTAATTCAAACATTGTTCTGACCCTTGATGGGCACTTGAACTGCTAATTGGGGCAATGATCCCACATAATGAGCAGCAGCCCTGGCCGGTGTCTGTACCATGGTCAAGAGCTCTATCTATAAGTGATGAAGCTTGGAAATGGTTTGGGTGGTGACTATAAAGCAAACACGTGTATGTGTCACACTCAGCTCTAAGCATTTATATATCCTTCACCCTTTATTTTTTTTTCTTTCTTCCTCTTTTGGCTGCCCCACCTAATATGGAGTTCTCAGGCCAGGGACTAGATCCAAGCCACAGCAGCTGCAACCCATGCGGCAACACCGGATCCTCAATCCATTTTGCCACCAGGGCCAGGGGTTGAACTTGCACCCCAGCACTCTAGAGATGGAAGATACCGCTGTGCCACAGTGGGGACTCTACCCTTTTCCCTTTTAATCCTTGCAACAACCTTTCCGGGTAAATCCAACTATCAGCCCCACTTTACAGATGGGGAAACTAATAGGCACAAGTTAAGTAACTAGCCCAAGGTCACGGAGTAGTAACAGAAGGCCTTTGCCTGAAAGGCACTTTGACTGCAGAGTCCTCCCTTTGACTACCATAACCAGCTTTTTTGACTTGGATACTTAGACCTTTGACTTAAAATTTTTTTTTTCTGTTATTTTTTCACAGTAAGTTTCCTTGCGAAACCAAAGGAATGGGAGAAGGAGAACAATTCATTTAAGGTCATAAGTGTAGAATCATACATCCTCCACTTCTCCCTTCCTCCTAAAGTGCACTGAGGACCCAGGCTGTTGTCAGGGACAGAACTCACTCGAGGTACATGGAGCACGCAGTAGGTGAGCAATATTTATTTCCTTCTCCTGGTAAAAGGCGAAATCAGAGCTAAGATCTTAAGAACTTGTCGGTTAGTCTTTCTTCCTATATACCACACAATCCTTCCCAGACTGCAGGGTTTAAAAACTGACAGGTGGTCGCATGGATGTGCAAAAGAAAAAAAATACAGCCAAGGAAAATATATGTTGCTAACCAGGTGGCTGTATCGATGCTCTGCTGGTGGTCAGAATGATTAGCAGAGAAGTTCCAAGGCCAGGGATCTGCAAAGGACACCCCCAGGTCCCCTAATCCCGCCCTTCCTCTGCCCCAGGAACCGCTTCCCCAGCCCGACCTTGCACGATTTAACCCTCTCCTTCGCCCCTTTTCTTCCCTACTCATCTCTCAAACTTGGCTATGGGCTGAGCTAAATAAGCGGGCGCCCCCAGGATCAGCAGGGACAGAGGGGATGCACATTTCCTCCCCGCCTCGCGGTGGGAGGCCGACTCCTGCGCAAAGGCGCGGCGGCTGCAGGGCCCCGGCGACGCTCGCCGCCGTCGCCGCCGCGGAAGCCGGGAGGAAACTCGAGCCCCAGCCGCCATGGAGGCTGCACGCCGTGCGCCCCGGCAGCCCGCGCCACTCACCCGGGCGCTCTCGGGCAGGTTGTAGCGACACAGAGTGTGGTCCAGGTCGAAGCCGACCACGTCGCAGGCGGCCAGGGAGAAGTGCTGAGCCATAGTGCGCGGGGTGCACCGGCTGGCGCCTACACGCGTGTACCCGGCGAGGAGTGCGCAGAGAGGACGCTGCGGGACAGCCCGGCACGACGCGGCTGGGCGGGACGGGGCGGGGCTGCGGCCGCCCCGTGGACGCGGCGCGGAGGCCTCTAGCTCTTCCCGCGCCCGCCAGCCCCGCCCCCGGCCACGCTTCTGCCCGCCCCTCGCGGCTGGCCTGCCTGGCTCTCCGCCCGCAGCTTCGCAGCTGGGAGATCTGCTGGCACCCACATGCAGGCTCCTGCCGCACCGTTACCACCGTCACTCCCTCCGTGAAGGCCGAACGCAGGATGTGACCTGGAGCCGTGCCACTACTGCAGGATTTGGGGCGCAACTAAGACCCTGTTGGAAGGTAGCCTTAGACACAAAATTAACCCCGGCTCCCCTTCGTTTTCCAGGCGCCTGGGAAACCAAGGGACTATCAAGTTACACCTGACCCTTTTATTCTTATATGCGAAATAATGTAAGATTATGGAGAAAATTTTATCCACTAATATCCCTCTGACCCAATTAGCCTATAATTTGGAAGATTTTTTCCCCACGAGATCTCTAACTATGGATTAAATTTTTAAAAGTCTAATATTCCAGGAGTTTCCATCGTGGCACAGTGGTTTACAAATCCGACTAGGAACAATGAGGTTGCTGGTTCGTTCCATGGCCTTGCTCAGTGGGTTAAGGATCCGGCGTTGCCGTGAGCTGTGGTGTAAGCCGCACATGTGGCTCGGATCCCGTGTTGCTGTGGCTCTGGCGTAGGCCGGTGGCTACAGCTCCGATTCGACCTCTAGCCTGGGAACCTCCATATGCCAAAGGAGCGGCCCTAGAAATGGAAAAAAGACAAATAAATAAATAAATAAAAGTCTTATATTCCATAGTAAATAGTGGGAGGGCTTTCAACATTTCATCCCCTGGAGCACGTTAGAAAATAAAGTTAGAAATCGTGAAGGACCATTTTGCAAAATGACAATGATTAAGGAAACCAATATTGGTTGTTATTTGATTATCCTATTTTTTTTAATTGTAATGAATGTTTCTATGAAAGGACGTTGGAAACTTCATAGAACATACCATAAAAGAATTTTATGCAAACAGGTTTTAAAATTTATAGAACACACAGTGATTTGAGTGACAATGTTCTCAATTCTCTCAAAGACTGTATATAGCCAGTATCGTTTTGGATGTATAGGAGAAAAGTTAATTCATTACATACAATGGATGCTCAGAGCATTTAATTCTGAGAATCCCTGGATATGAAGGACTAAGACTTTGAGATCTTTAAAATCATTTAAGGGAGTCTCCTGGCTCAGCAGGCAGACATCATGTCCCCAAGGGTGTGAGTTCCATCCCTGGCCTTGCTCAGTGGGTTAAGGATCTGGAGTTGCCTCAAGCTGCTGCATAGGTCACAGATGCACCTCAAATCTGGTGTTGCTGTGGCTATGGTGTACTCCTGCAGCTGCAGCTCAGATTCAACCTCTAGCCTGGGAACTTCCATATGCCACAGGTGTGGCTATAAAAATAAATAAATAAATACATACATACATAAATAAATAAAATCATTTAAAAGAGGATATACAAATTATTTACACAGGAAAATACAAATCTTGACATTAAAAAGAGATATAATATAAATGTATTATCTCTGTACTGCTTTGGTTTTAAATTTAAAGGAATAATTTGCCCAGTGGAAAAAAAATCAAGTCATAACATAATGAAAATAAAATTAAGAATTACTTTTAACCCTTGCAAATAGTAACCCTTATGAGCTAATATACCAAAGAAATAATTTAGTATAAGAAATAGTTGTCTGGTAGGACACTTATTATACCTAGTGGAACCATTTGAATCAATTGGTAACTTGTTCCGTTTTGACTCTTAAAAGCCCCAAGCAAATCTCTGGAATAGGAAAGAATCCTCCAGAAGGTTGAGCTATTCATGATAAGAGCTCAACAACAACGATGTCTTGAATATCTGTAAATCAAAAAAGAAAAAGCTGGATTGTTACATAGCTTGTGACTGTTTCCCTTTCACCCAGAGTCTGTTAGCTATAGAATTGACCTTAGCCTTCCTCTTTGGCCCCTGCAGCAGAATGCCTGCCAAGATCAAACTTCCAAGTAGACTGTACCTCGAAAGCCATAGATCTTCTTGGAGGATATCTTGTTTGATTATGGAACTGGGCACTTGAGGGACTTCCCTTAGTAATGTAAAGATTCAAGTGCACTCATTGCTAGAAGGAAGAGTACAAAAGGGTTGTTTTTTCATAACCTAAGATGCCCTGGGACTGGATTGGCCCTTAGACCTAGACATGCTTAGCAACAGTCATCTCTACTTGCTGAGCAATAATGTATAGCAACCTTTGTATGTCTTATATTCCTCATGCCCTTGTTCTAGAGAGTCTACAATGTTTACACTTTGTAAGAGGACTTAGAAAATAATCTAATCCCATAGTTCGCATTGTGGCGCAGCAGAAATGAATCTGACTAGTGTCCATGAGGATGCAGGTTCGATCCCTGGTCTTGCTCAGTGGGTCAGGGATCCGGCATTGCCATGAGCTGTGGAGTAGTTCACAGACGTGGCTCGGATCCCACATTGCTGTGGCTGTGGTGTAGGCTGGTAGCTGTAGCTCTGATTCATCTCCTAGCCTGGGAACTTCCATATGCCATGGGTGCAGCCCTAAAAAGTAAAAAAAAAAAAGCAAAAAAAGAAAAAGAAAATAATCCAATCCCATCATCCTGAAAGATTTTACTCCTCCTAGAGCACCACTTATCTCTCCTGGCCAATAACTCAAATTTCAGTCTAAATCCTCTAAGAACATGTGGGATGGTTTCCCTTTTTTCCTCCACTCCCTACATAATCCTGAACTTAAATACAAATATTCACTTTGTTTCGTAGGTTTATTTTCAAATGAAAATAGTTCCTTTTTTTCTGTACATATTTTTTTTTTATAAACTGTGGTAAAATACTACAGCTCTTCTGTTATCAACTAAAAGCTCAACGTTCTACTCAGATTTCAATTAATTTCTATTTTTTTGCTTGATATATTAAATATGGCAGTGTTAGGGACTGCATAGTGTCCCCCTTCCATATGCTGAAGGCTTAAGCCCAATGCGACTATATTTGGGTATAGGGACTTCTAGGAGGTAAGTATGGTTAAATAAGATCTTGAGAGTGGGGGCCCTAATTCAATATGGCTGATGTCTTTATAAGAAGCCTGGTGTCTTTATAAGAGGAGGAGGAGACACAAGGGATACCCATGCACAGAGGAAAGTCCACCTGAGGACACAGGGAGAAGGTTCAGCCTACAAACCAAGAGGAGAGGTTTCAGCAGCAAGCATCCCTACCTGCACTTTGATCTTGGACTTTCAGCCTCCAGAACTGTGAGAAAATAATTTCCGGTTACTTAAGCCACTCAGTCTATTGATTCTGTCAAGGCAGCCTCAGTAAACTAACAAAGTAAGAGGATTTGACTTTAGAAGATGTTGCTCTGTGTCAAATGTAGCAAATAATATGTGTCATTTGAAAGATCCTTAAATGACATTAACTTTGCTTGTTTTTTGTTTACACTATTTGTTGGGTTTTTTTTTTTTTTTTTTTTGTCTTTTTGCTGTTTCCCTGGGCTGCTTCCACGGCATGTGGAGGTTCCCAGGCTAGGGGTCTAATCGGAGCTGTAGCCACCGGCCTACGCCAGAGCCACAGCAACGCGTGATCCGAGCCGCGTCTGCAACCTACACCACAGTTCACGGCAACGCCGGATCGTCAACCCACTGAGCAAGGCCATGGACCGAACCCGCAACCTCATGGTTCCTAATCAGATTCGTTAACCACTGCGCCACAATGGGAACTCCTGTTGGTTTTTAAAATGGTGCTTTTATGTGTGTGTAATGTTAATATCAAACTGTGGAATTTTAGGGTTTCTTTAGTATTCTATGTATGGAATTTTTTTCTTAGAATTAGGAAGTTATAATTTTGAAATGCTCAGAAATAAGAAGTTGTGATTTTTAGTGCTGATTTTCTAGAATTTAATTTCATTATATCTGACCTACACTTTAATAAATATAGTAGTATAATTTAGGAACTTTAACCTTAATCATACCTTTTATTTAATTTGTCTTTTGCTATTTACCTAAATAATAATTTTGTGATTAACTAGCTTAAGTTTTAGATGCTAAAATAACTCACTAAGTGATATTTTGTGGATTTATAATGCTATATTTTAACATCTACATTATAAATGTTATTTACTAAACTTATTTGGGGGGGGAGATGGCCTGATTATTTAATCTTTTATTAGTTTCAAACGTGCTTTTCTAAATACCCCAAAGTAAACATTATAATGTTCCACCATTTATATAACCTAAGCCAATCTACACATCTTCTCTGGATCATATAATTTGTTTAAGTGGGAATAATAAACATTATTTAGTAATTTGAAAAAAATGATAAAATGTACAAATACCTAAATATTAATCACTATAAGCTGTTTAGATAAATAGAATCCAAAGCTGATTTATAATAGTGGGCTGCGGCCTTAAGATGGCAGTAGTTCTACACTAGAAATATTTTTCATTTTTTAAATTAATCTCAAAATCCTTAAATTTCTTTTTTTTTTTTTTTGGTCTATTTTGCTATTTCTTGGGCCGCTTCTGCGGCATACGGAGGTTCCCAGGCTAGGGGTCTAATTGGAGCTGTAGCCACC
The DNA here is from genome assembly GCF_016906955.1 of Phacochoerus africanus. Lineage (NCBI taxonomy): Eukaryota > Metazoa > Chordata > Mammalia > Artiodactyla > Suidae > Phacochoerus > Phacochoerus africanus. The sequence goes on along the minus strand of NC_062545.1, from coordinate 81,680,675 downwards.
AGCCTATGCCAGAGCCACAGCAACACGGGATCCGAGCCGCGTCTGCAACCTACACCACAGCTCACAGCAACGCCGGATCGTTAACCCACTGAGCGAGGGCAGGGACCGAACCCGCAACCTCATGGTTCCTAGTCGGATTCGATCACCACTGCGCCACGACGGGAACTCCAAAATCCTTAAATTTCTTAATTAAAAAATACATTATTTTCTACTCTTCATTTCTGCTCTTGCCACAAGGAAAGAAGTCCACTTAGAGATTTTAGTGTGGGTTTTTTTTTTTTTTTCATTTTTTTCTTTTTATAGCTGGGGCATATGGAGGTTTCTGGGCTAGGGGTTAAATCAGAGCTACAGCTAAGACCTATACCACAGCCACAGCAACACCAAATCCAAGCTGCATCTGTGACCTACACTGCAGCTTACGGCAATGCTGGATCTTTAACCCACTGAGCAAGGCCAGTGATTAAACCCACATCCTCATGGACACTATGTTGGGTTCTTACCCACTGAGCCATAGTGGAACTACCTGGTGTGTATTTATTTTTGAAGATGGAAAAGGAGAATGCGATGGGATGAAATCCTTTGGTAGGAAACTTCTTATTAAGTTGTGTCTGAATAAAAAACCTAAAGTTTAAAATGTAAAATGAGTTCCTCTTGGAGAATGAGCAAAACACTAAGTGGCAGAATCGTGTTTCAAAAAGATCTCAAATGATGTAGCAATGGATTGAAATTGAATTAGGACAAATGTTAAGTTTTGGATTAGGATCAAGTAATCAACATTAACAGTATATTATGGAGTATCTTGATTTGCCACAAGTTAAACTGGAATTAAAATAGTGATAAACTCAAAGTGAACTCAGCCAATTCCAATGTGAACTCAGTTTCTCTTTAATTGACTGTCACTTCCTGATACTTCCCTTTGACTGGGTTGTCCTTTTGGGGTCTGAAGGTTCTAAACTGCAGAAGGGCTAACATGTTGTCAAGTCTGAGCAGAGACATCAAATCCTTGGTTAATGGCATCCATACCACTGCTTTTCCTCCGCTAGACCATCCCTGTCGGTCTTTGGTTGCCTCTGGCCTCACTGGCTACATTGGCCACATAGCCAGCAACCATCCCTGCTACATAAACTCTGAAACACCTCTACTTACAGTGTCATCAGGAAAAGGTTTAGTTTGACCCAAACCATGAAACTATTGCACACGCAGCCAACCTCTGCACCTCTCTTGAATAGTTGGAAACTTTCATAGGAGACATTTTGCTTCAGAGTCACAGAAAAGGAAGGTATGTGTTACGGTGGGGGAAGGCAGTGGGGGGAGGGGAAGTCTACCTCAGATCCTCTTTCTGTCTAGTTGTGACCCATAGTTCCTCTTTGATTGATTGCCCTGTATTGTCATTGGACACTCTGCAAAGCTTTCTTTTGTCAGAATTTCAAATGAGAACTAAGATTCAATTCCTTCTGCTTTTGGATCCTCAGGCTCATGTGGAGGGTTCTGTTGTTACCTATAAAGGGGATTTGACCTTGCAGTGGGACAGGGTGTAGCGTCCCTTTCTCAGGGACCCACACAAAGGACTAACTCTTATGTTCTCCATCCTGTTTCCCCAGGACTAACATTGGCAGATAAAATACAGAGTGCCTTTCAAGTACTTAAGTGAGTAAAACTTTTGAGTCTTCAGAGGTATCTGAATATGAACATATCTCAGAAACCCCTAATAAAGTGTGATCCAATCAGTGTGGAGTTCCTCATGGCTCAGGTATGAATCCATAACTTTGTCTCCAAACCTCTGGAGCAGCATGTTTACTTTTATGACTTAAATGACTGAATGCATCTCACCTGTCTATTTTCATCTTAGATCTTTTATCCCTTCAATTATGCATTTTCTATGATGTACAAAGAGTTTCATTGAATGAATAACTATACATCTCATGACTTAATATAGTTTGATTCTTTACTTTGTCCTGTATGTAGAATCAGATATTTGAAAGTTTTCTCTGTGATAATGATATCTATTTATTATTTTAAAGAAGACATTCAAAACTGAGTATTAACATCCTACCTTCTCTACTGAAGTTTTCTCATATATTCCTCTTAACATAAATATCCTACATCAACTTTTTTGGAAGGCAATGTGCAAATGAGTATCAAGAGTCTTATAAATGATTTACATGTGTTGACATATTTAATCCAATTCTAGACACCCCCATCCTAAGATTTCTATCCCAGAAAACCTTCATGTAACAGGGTAACTCCTGGACATTGATTATATAACACTACTTTCTCTTATTGTCAAAGTAAAAGGATTAATACATTATTGATATACCTACCACATAGTGTATACTTACTATAAGACTAAACATTCTATCTCAAAGCAAAATGTGAAGAAATGGAACATGTTATGATCCTGTGAGAAATCTCTTTGTGTATTCAGAAGCAGTACTAATACCTTTGCATAACTTGCCCCACTCCTCTTCTAGCTAAACACTCCAACTTCCATTCCTCTAAAATGGATTCTTGAAAAGTTCAATTAATGCAAAAGAAGGCAGAAACAGAAAAGAAAAATAAAAAGAATGCCAAAAAGTTGGGAGCAATAGAAAGCAAGTAACAATATTGTAGAGCTAAACACAAGCATATAATAATTATATTAAATGTAAATGATCTAAAGTCTTGAACTAAAAGTCAGAGATTGTCAGATTTATTCAAAAAGCAAGATCTGGAGTTCCCTCATGGCTCAGAAGAAATGAATCTGACTAGCATCTCTGAGGACGCTAATTTGATCCCTGCCTCCCCCAGTGGGTTAAGGATCTGGCTTTGCTGTGAGCTGTGGTGTAGGTCGCAGACACAGCTCAGATCCCGCATTGCTTTGGCTGTGGCATAGGCCAGTGACTACAGCTCCGATTCAACCCCTAGCTTGGGAACCTCCATATGCCATAGGTGTGGCATAAAAAGACCAAAAAAAAAAAAGCTAGATCTGGACATGCTATCTAAAGAAACCTACTTTAGGCATGGAGCTATAAATACCATTTGAAAAAATTTGAGATGCACCATGAAGTATCTGCCATCACAAGAATCTTTAACATAGTGTTCCAATGTATTAATTTTCTCTAAGATTATTTCTATTTAAATTGACTTGTTAGAAACAAAAATAAAAGACTACTGCTTAGATTTTTAAGTTTCTGGATCTTAAAGCAAAATCAGTTTAGTAGTCAAAAGACTTGTTAGAAAGCAAAGAGAAAATCATGTATTATCTCTCCCATCTTTGTTTTTGAGTTTCTTTTTAACTTCCTTTCTTTTTTTTTTTGTCTTTTTGCCATTTCTTGGGCCGCTCCTGCGGCATATGGAGTTTCCCAGGCTAGGGGTCTAATCGGAGCTGTAGCTGCCAGCCTATACCAGGGCCACAGCAAGGCGGGGTCCGAGCCGCATCTGCAACCTACACCACAGCTCGAGGCAACGCCAGATCGTTAACCCACTGAGCAAGGGCAGGGACCGAATCCGCAACCTCATGGTTCCTAGTCAGATTCGTTACCCACTGCGCCACGAAGGGAACTCCTCCTTTCTTTTTTCTTCTTCACACATACCTACCCACAAAAACTTGTATTGAGATTTGTGGAAAGAAGTACTCACAAACACATCTGATTAGCCAAGGTGGGATTCCACAGGATAGGTGGTCACTACCCAGGCCATACCTGTTCCCATCTTCATCACCACAGTCCCTGCTCACAAGTAGCTTGCAGTCCTTTAACAGCATGCCTGAGCATGTCAGGATGAGGCGGGGGGCGGGGCGGGGTGGGGCGGGGGGAGTAGAATGAGCAATCCTCTGGTTATTCTGTGGTTGCTGCTGCTTAACCCTTTTACCATTTTCATTAGCATAAAGAAATGCTGTATTGATTTTGACCACATTTGTTAATTCTGCCTCATATTAGAAGCACTGGTTAGAAATGGACTTGAGTAATAGGAAATCCTCCCACTTCTATGAGGTATAGATTCCCCAGTATGTTTAGCGCAGAGTTCCACATATAGGATGAGTACCAATGTGATGAGTTTACGCCCAAGGAGAGTTAACATATCCAATAAAAACAATATAACTCTGTACATGAAATAGAAGGAGAAGCTAGTCTGGCATGGTTTCTTGAACTCATACTGTCACTCTGGTCAAAGTGTTAATTTTTTGCTGCACACACAGCCAAAAAAAAGAAAGAAAAAAAAGAAAAAGTATTCTTTCTTCCTTTATTAGGGTTCTCTGTAGAAATAAAACCAATAAGATAGATTAGGTAGGTAGGTAAGTAGATAGATAGATGGATGGATAGATAGGTAGATAGATGTAGGAGGAGGCCGAGAAGTTCCATGATCTGCCATATACAAGCTGAAAAGCCAGCAAAGTCAATGGGATAAGTCAGTCTGAGTCCAAAAGCTCGAAAACAAGGAGCACTCATGTCTGAGAGCAGGAGAGACAGATGTCACAGCTTTGGCAGAAATAGAAAATTTGCCCTTCCTCCACTTTTCTTTTCCATTCAGGCCCTCAATGAATTGGAAAATGCCTGCTTAAGCTGGTGAAGGGGGGCTTCTTTACTCAGTCTCCTGATTCAAATGTTAAACTCTTCCAGGAATACCCTCATGACACATGCAGAAATAATGTTTTACTAGCAATCTGGGCTTCCAGATTGTTTTTATTATTACCATTTTTTTTTGCCAGGCTTCTCTATGTTATTTCATACTGGGAACTGTGTTTTGTTCACCTTTGTAAGTCAGTCCATTGCACACAGCCTGGCATGTAATGCCCACTGAATGAATGAATGAATTTCCATCTTCTTCCATTGTGCACTTGTGAGTGGGAGCAAGGGAGCTTTTACTTGGAGGCAGGAGGGACTGTATTTCACTGACACTAATTCCAAGTTTAGTAATCAATAAATCAGGATTCACATTTCACAGATTTATAATAAAGATTTTAATTTCTTGGAGCCACAATTTCAGGCAGTGTTCCGATAATCATTGATTTTTAGTTCTGTCAAATACTAGTATATCAGGCACTAATTTTCATTTGACCTTCAGTAGACTTCACTGTCCACACCAAGAGCTCTCGTGCAGGCTGTATAAATTCTCACAGGGTAAAAATAGCCTATGCCAACATTTTGGGGACCTAAGAATTAACTTGCTCAGTCATACTTGTGAACAATACACCACGGAGAAAAATACTCTTTTTAGAAACCTTGATTATGTATTTTATTGTGAAGTTCATAGAACACTCCTAGTTTCTGTTAATAGAGTCTGCCTATGTTGCATTTGATGCTGCCTGTTAAACTCTTCATTAGGACTGTTGACTCTTGGAAAGTATTATTTTTTACAAACCATAATTTATTCTTGTTGCTAAAGCTATATTTGAAAAATGTCCTTTGGACATGCACATAGTTCCTAATGAAAATGGCTGAATACATTCTGGTTTTGGCTTACAGCAGAAGTGCCAATATGTGCATAATCTGTTATTATTAGTTTCTTTTGGAAATTAGCCAGGTAAGCAATATAAACAACAGCATTTCCTTCCTTCCTCCCTTTCTTTCCTTTTCTTTCTTTCTTTCTCCCTTTATTTTTCTTCCTTCCTTCCTTTCTCTCTCTTCTCTGTGTCTCTTTCTTTCTCCTCACCCCCCAAATAAAACAGTACTCCAAGGAGAATTCAAAAGTGCTATAGAGTCTCTGGGTATACTCTCACCCTTCTGTGCCCCCCCCCCCCCCCCCCCCGCATGGTGTGCATGTGTATACACACTCACGCAATGAATGAATGAATGAATGTTGTGGGGGGGGCTTGCTAGTGAGTGAAGAAATGGCACATGTGATTGAATTTCTTCCATGTGCCACGTATTGTGTTATGAACGTTAAGTAATGATTTCACTTAATCATCACAACATAGAAGTAGGTGAGAGCATGCACATTTTACAGATGGAATTCAAATCCAGATCTGTGTGACGAGAAGTTAGCCACTTCTGCTTCTTTTTAAAGCTCTACTTCACTAGTTATTTATGCATAATACATGTGTATTGTAAACAAAAAAAAAGCAAATAAAATGAAAGTGAAAATTCCCTTTCACCATTGCTCAACAAATTATAATTTATCTTCCTGGAGATAACTGCTGTAAGTTGAATAAATGTCCTTACAGACCTGTAATTATCATATCTACTTTAATATTTAAACATCATTTATGGGGATTTACCCACCTACCTCAGTCTCTGCCTTTATAATTCCCATTCGTTGAAGATTTTAGCTCGTAGCTCATTGTAATTATTTCCATCTGTACTTCTCTCTTAATTTTTTTTTTTTGTCTTTTTAGGGCCACACCTGTGGCATATGGAAGTTCTCAGGCTAGGGGTGGAATCAGAGCTATAGCCGCTGGACTACACCATAGCCACAGAAACATGGGATCTGAGCCATGTCTGTGACCTACACCATAACTCACAGCAACAGCGGATCCTTAACCCACTAAGCAAGGCCAGGGATTGAACTTTCATCCTCATGGACGCTAGTCAGATACGTTTCCCCTAAGCCACGACAGGAACTTCCTCTCTTAATTTTTAATTACTCCAATACCCTGGTTCCCCAATTCCTTTAATCTCTCTTCTACAATGATCTTGTCACTCACACTACTTCAGCTGCCCACTCCCACCTTCTCCATAATCTCAAAAGCAAGAATCCCACTCTTTTACTACCTACTTCTATTTTTCCAACTCATGTCTTCAAGTGTCCAACTCCAACAATCCTTGAGTCCACTGATACCTACAATGCAATGATTCCCACCTCCTCTTCACAGTCCTTCACTGCCATGGTTTTCTCACTTCTTGTCCAGCCAAATATTTGTAGAGGATCATTAAAATCATGTAGTTGATATACCCTGAATTCCTCTATTCTTTTCTTCACTTCTTTAAACCCTTACCAAAAAAATTAAAATCCTAGCCATGGTAGATTTTAAAAACAACCACAATTCCCTCTTTCCTTGTATTTATATCCCTTGCAATATGACTCTGAAAACCCACCCATAAAGAACAAGGTACACTTCTCTACTCCATGACTTTGGTCTTAGCCTTGTAACTTGCTTTGGCCCACAGCACACAGTGGAAGACATTTTTCCAGTTCTGAGCCTGAGTCACAAAAAGTCTTGAGGGATTCCATACTCTTTGGGAACACTGCTACTACCATTTTAAAAAGGCTGGGATACCCTGCTGGATGATGAGACAGCTTAGTCACTCTAGCCATCCCAGCCTATGGTCAGGAACTACAAGGCATGCGAGCAAGACCCAACCAAAACCAGTCAGTCCCTGGTGACTTATGAGCTGACTTCAGGTCATGTGTGATCCTAGCCATAATCAGCCAAGCCATGTCTAGATCAACAAGACTACCTGAACAATACTGCTGTAAGCCACTGAGTTGAGGAGTTATTTGTTATGTAGCAATAACTAACAGATACACAGGTTAAATTCAACTTTTTTTGTTCTCTGTATCCTGGCTGATCCTGTCTAAAGGAAATATACAAAACCATTATATGTGTATTTTAATAAGTGTTTGATGATATTGGGCAATCATACTTTATTGCCTTGATGCATTCACTCTAGTGCTATCTTAGATGATTATTTTGTATTTTTCTTCTTGTCGAACTGATACCTCCATCCTTATTTATTCTAGTATTGACCAAGCTTCTGTTTTTCTGAAAAATACCCATTACCAGCTAGCATCCATATTTACTCCCGTTCCTATTGGGCAGTTGTTCTTATATTGGGGTCCCCAGACTATAAGCTATACATTCTAACTTGTTAGAAATAGAAATTCTTGGATCAGAGTTACTGAATCAAAAAGTCCAAAGGTAGGCCCCAGTAATCAGTATTGTAAAAAAACCTCTGATTCTGATGCATGCTAATGTTTGAGACTCACTGCTACAGATTATCTGTACTCGTATGTATGGTCAGCCCTCTACTTGTGCACTGTATCTCATCCTCTCAAAAACAGTGCTTTCGCCCCTTTCCTGTAACTTTTTTTCATTTCTAGTAAGTCCTTTTCAAAATCATATAAATATGCTCTTATTTTTCTCATCTTAGAACAAAAATTATCTTTTTTCCAGCCACCAACTTGCTGCTCCTCTTTAATGAAAATTGATTGAAATGAACTGTCTGCCTCCCTCTGCAATCCCTCCTCTCTCATTCAATTTAAGTACACAAAGATGAACTTTTCCCTCCAACACTCCAACAAAACTATGGCTAACCTCACCAGTGATATCCGTTTGCTAAATCCAATGGGCACTCTTCAGTCCTTGTTTTATTTTACCCACAAGTATCATTTGACGCTGTTGATCACTCCCTCCTTAGGTAAACACTTTGTTTACTTAGTTTATAGGAACCCTTATTCCTTCCTCATTGGACAAAAGACCTAAGTACACATTTCTTAAATGAGAGCCTATAAACGGAATATAAATAAAAGTGTCCAGTATCATTGGAAACCAGAAAAAAAATGAACATGAAAACCTCTGTGAGGTACTACATTTCACTCATAAATTGCTGGTAGGAATTCAGGTTGGTACAACCTCTTTGGTAATGTCTATTGAAGGTGAAGATACCCATAATTTACAACCCAGGAACTTTACTACTAGACAGAGAAATGAGTACACCTGTCTATCAGGGGACACATGCATATAGGTTCACGGTATTGTTCAAAATGGCTCTGAACTGGAACAACCCAAAAGTTCCATCACACTGCAATACACAGCTATGGTATATCCACACAGAGTTTCATGCAGCAATGGAAATGAATGGACTTTTGAGGTATGTTACAAAATGAATGTTTCTTAAGGACATAAGTGTAAGAGGCCAGGCACAATAGAGTTGTTACTGTATTGTTCCCTGCCCCCCCCCCCCCCCCCATACAGACAAAATTAAATGATACTTTTAGGGATGGTTAGTTAGGTTATGACACTTCTAGGAATGGTTAATTAGGTTATGAAACTGTAAAGAAATGGAAGGAAGTTGAATTCCGTAAACATCAGGGAAGTGTTCGGATGGCACTGTGATCTGGAAGGGTCCTGCAGAAGTCCTGGCAGGGTTCTGGTAGTAGTCCATTCCCTCATCTGAGTAGAGGTTACATGAGTGTTCATTTTACAATGTATTAACTCTTAAGTCTTGTGCACTTTTCTGTATGTTTGCTCGGTATCACAATTTTGGAAGTTTAACAAAATAAGGTATTTACTTTGGGGGGGTGTTGTGAGGGTTAAAATATCTGACACAAAGCCTGGCATTTAAAAATCCTAAAACCAACATTTGTTATCAGGAGTCCATGTGTCCATCTAACTCTTTAGATTCCTCCCATGTCCAATAACTGAACTCCAGGCGGGTTAGACTTATTTTCTCAGATTGGTCAAGGATCATTAGAAGCAGGTGTCTAAGACTATCCCTCTAGGAATGTTTTGTTGTCTTTGATTTTGGGAATAAACAATAATGTTTTCTAACAAGTTTAAATACCTCTGTTTAACAGATCCTGGGATACCATGTCCATAACTGCTGGAAGATATGGAGGGTATTCTAAAGATGTGACACTCTAGTCTTGGATCAAAATTCCATTTCCTACAGTTTTCATTCTCCAGTGTACATTGTTTTGTAAGACATGTCAGTGTCCAGCTTCTTGTAATTGCTGTAAGAGTATGAGTTGATCTGGTAGAGTCAGAATAAATGAAGGAATCTGGTCAAAGGCAGCACTATTTCCGTTAAGACCTGTGAGTGAAGGAGATTTTCCGTCTTTTCTGAAAGACACACAGGCTTCCTCCAGTACCTGGCACAGTCTCTGGAATATAGGAAGTAGTCAAAATGTTTGTTCAATGAGTAAGGGAAGGTACAAATAAATATGATAATTAGGAAAGAAGTTAAGGGGTAATTACAAATATTAGATGAGAGGAGGCCATAATTTATAGAAAGATCATATTGAATCAGCACTGTGAACCTACTACAAGGATCGAGTTACAAACTCGAAAGTGGTGAGAGGTGAGAAAAAAGAGTCCTTATTAGTTTTGTACTTCCAAAGCTTGGATTTAAATAATCACAGGAAGATAAATAATATTGTTGGCTATCATTTATTGAGGTCTTACTTTTTGTCAAAATTGTGGTAAGTGTTTTACATTTATTAATTCATGTAGCCTTCACAATGATCTGTATGGTGTAGATAGTTATCATTTTTTTTTTTCAGATGAGAAACTGGGCATAGCAAGATTATTTATTTATATATTTAATTTACTTTTTATTAATTGTTATTTCCCCAATACAATTTTTTTTCTACTGTGCAGCATGGTGATTCAGTTACACATACATGTACACATTCTATTTTCACACATTATCATGCTCCATCATAAGTGACTAGACATAGTCCCCAGTGCTACACAGCAGGATCTCATTGCTAATCCCTTCCAAAGGCAATAGTTTGCATCTGTTAACCCCAAGCTCCAAATCCATCCCACTCCCTCCCCCTCCCTTGGCAACCACAAGTCTATTCTCCAAGTAAATGATTTTCTTTCAGTGGAAATGTTCATTTGTGACATATATTAGATTCCAGATATAAGTGATATCATATGGTATTTGTCTTTCTCTTTCTCACTTACTTCACTCAGTATGAGGGTCTCTAGTTCCATCCATGTTGCTGCAAATGGCATTATTTTGTTCTTTTTCATAGCTGAGTAGTATTCCATTGTATATATATATACACCACATCTTCCTAATCCAATCATCTGTAGATGGATATTTATGTTGTTTCCATGTCTTGGCTATTGTGAATAGTGCTAGAGTGAACATGTGGGTGCATGTGTCTTTTTTAAGGAAAGTTTTGTCTGGATATATGCCCAAGAGTGGGATTGCTGGGTCATATGATAGTTATATGTATAGATTTCTAAGGTACTTCTATACTGTTCTCCATAGTGGTTGTACACAAGATTTTTAAAATTTATTTTTATTTTTTTATTTTTTTTAAGGCCAAACCTGTAGCATGTAGAAATTCCCAGGCTAGGGGTCAGATTGGAGCTTCAGCTGTGAGCCTACACCACAGCTACAGCAATGCCAGATCCAATCCACATCTGTGACCTACACCACAGTTCATGGCAACACCAGATCCTTAACTCACTGAGAGGCCAGGGATTGAAGCCTCATCCTCATGGATACTAGTTGGGCTAAGCCACAATGGGAATTCCAAGGAAAGAATCTTAGGATATATTTTTAGTATGGATTTTTATGCATACTGATGTTTCCATCTCCATGGCAAGTTGAAAACTGTATATGAAGTTTTGCTATCTATGAAAATTAGACCATAATTCAATAAAAGATATGTTTTAAAATAACACTTTAAAATTTTTCCTCAAATTTAACTTCTTTACTTCATATGTATCTGATTACCTGCAGAAGTAAGACAACTATTTAAATTCATTTCATGACAAAATGAACAAAGAAGCACTAGCATATATCATTACCCAGAAGTAAGGTCATCAACTGTATGAATTTGCCTGGGACCTCCCCAGTTTTAACACAGAAAGTCTTTTTTTTTTCCTTTATTTTTTTTATTACTCAATGAGTTTATTACATTTATGGTTGTACAATGATTGTCACAATCCAATTTTATAGGATTTCCATCCCATACCCCCAGTGCATCCCTCCACCCCCCAAACTGTCTCCTTTGGAAACCATAAGTTTTCAAAGTCTGTGAGTCAGAATCTGTTCTGCAAAGAAGTTCATTGTGTCCTTTTTTCAGATTCCACATGTCAGTGATAGCATTTGATGTTGGGGTCTCATGGTCTAACTGACTTCACTTAGCATAATAATTTCTAGGTCCACCCACGTTGTGCAAATGCCGTAATTTTGTTCCTTTTAATGGCTGAGTAATATTCCATTGTGTATATGTACCACATCTTCTTGATCCACTCTTCTGTGGATGGACATTGAGGCTGTTTCCATGTCTTGGCTATTGCAAATAGTGCTGCAATGAAATTGGAGTACATGTGTCTTTGCAAGTCATGGTTTTCTCTGGATAGATGCCCAGGAGTGGGATTGCTGGATCAAAATGGTAGTCCTATTTTTAGTTTTCTGAGGAATTTCCATACTGTTTTCCACAGTGGGTTGCACCAATTTACAATCCCACCAACAGTGTACTAGGGTTCCTTTCTCTCCACACCCTCTCCAGTACTTACTGTTTGTAGACTTTTTGATGATGGCCATTCTGGCTGGTGTAAGGTGATACCTCATAGTGGTTTTGATTTGCATTTCTCTAATGATGAGTGATGTTGAACATCTTTTCATGTGTTTTGGGGCCATCCATATGTCTTCTTTGGAGAATTGTCTGTTTAGATTTTCTGCCCATTTTTTGATTTGTTTGTTTTTTTTGGTATTGAGCTATAGGAGGTGTTTATAAATTTTGGAGATTAATTCCTTGTCAGTTGATTCATTTGCAAAGATTTTCTCCCATTCTGTGGGTTGTCATTTTGATTTATTTAGGGTTTCCCTTGCTGTGCATAAACTTTTAAGTTTAGTTAAGTCCCATTTGTTTATTTTTGTTTTTACTGTCACTACTCTAAGAGGTGGATCTGAGAAGGCATTGCTGTCGTTTATGTCAGAGAGTGTTTGGCCTATGTTTTCCTCTAAGAATTTTATAGTGTCTGGTCTTATATCTAAGTCTTTACTCCATTTTGAATTTATTTTTGTGTATGGTGCTAGGGAGTGTTCTCATTTCATTCTTTTCCATGTTGCTGTTCAGTTTTCCCAGAACCATTTATTGAACAGGCTTTATTTTCTCCATTGTATATTAACACAGAAAGTCTTTGTACCAAGACATTCTCAGTCCTCAATAAACTGGGAGAGTTGGTCACTAGCAGCACAAACCGCATCTACCCAAATTCAGGTAAGTTGGTCTGGGTGTGACTTGTTTTAGCTTTGCAGATTGTAATGATATTCCTTCTTAAGCTCTAAGTAGATTTTTCTCATTCGGACTCATTGAGGTCTTCTTGAATCTTCAACAGGTCTCTAAATTGTGGATTCAAATTTTTCTTAATATTTTCTAGGGAGATGTGAAATATTGAACTCTGTGAAACATCAAGAACTGGCCTAGAAACATCTGTGATAGCTTCGCTGATCACACAGGGGTACTGTAAGAGCGGGTCCCTTTGACCTCTGTGTCACTGTGGAGAACAGGAGTGAGGACAGGACTATAAAGCTCTCTGACAGCTTCCTTCGCCTTAGCAGCAGCCAGAAGCCAGGATTTTGGACTTTGTTGTCAGCTCTGTTATTAATTCCCTCAGCAGTCCTTGGCATCAGAGCCAAACATCATTTTAAGCTCTCAGTCTGTCAACTCTGGATAATTCTTAGCTATCTCACAGTGTTGTTGTGGGAATTGATTAATATTTATGAACACATTTAAATGGAAAAGTGCAGTATAAATATTATTGCATGAATTGAAAAATTGTTTCCTACATGATATTATGCACAAAGGAAAATAAGCCATGGACTGTAATGTCTTCCTGGAACAATTTTAAAATAATGATCAGTTATTTGCCACTTCTCCTTTCATCTTTAATAAATTTAGTGTTTTGTTATTCAAAGTTTTCAACAGCGATTTCTGCTAAATTTATTTTTTATTGTTATTTTATTGATGCATTTTGTTTCCTGTTAAGTTTAATACATCTCTTTGTTTCCAGTTAAGATTTTCTAAATCATTGACTCTGATTTTCTTGGTCATTGAAATTTGTCCAGTATATGAGGGACATTTGTCATTACTTAAGAGTAACTGTTGTAGGAGTTCCCGTTGTGGCTCAGTGGTAACTAATCTGACTAGTATTCATGAAGACACAGGTTAGATCCCTGGCCTTGCTCAGTGGGTTAAGGATCTAGTGTTGCCATGAGCTATGATGTAGGTTGCAGACGTGGCTCAGATTCCACTTTGCTGTGGCTATAGTGTATGCTGGCAGCTGCAGCTCCAAGTAGACTCTTAGCCCTGGGAACTTCCATATGCCATGGGTGTGGCCTTAAAAAAGAAAAAAAGAAAAAAAAAAGAATAACTATTGTAACCCACTGCTTAATATTAAGAGAATGAAAATTTTTCTGGTGAAGATCATTGCATCAAATTTCTGTTACATAAATTCTTGCCCTATTCTTCTTTTCTTCTGCATAAAATTAAAAATGTATTTAACCAAAATAAAGTGGGATTTGGGGCATATTTTCAAAATACACATAAATGCAGCATTTTACAAATGGCAAAAAAATAAATACATTAAATGTTTAAGGATAGTCCAGTTCAGGAAAATTATTTTTAAAAATTCTGAAAAAAAATTCTGCCTCATGTGTTGTGATAGTGGGCAGGGAGCAGTCACTTTAACAGTTTCACATTTAACAGTTGAACTTCTATATCATGTCTAACTTTCAGACCAAAGTTATTATTGTAAATGTTTCTCTCATTTCTCAAAACTCCAACTATATGACTCTGACCAGCCACAGCTGCTATTTTAGTTAAGACACTGACAATGCTGTCTCCCATCACCAAATGTGGTGTCACCTAAGGCTGACAGCAACTTCAGACTGAGTGTCTGGAGCATCGGTACCTTTGGAGAATCCATGCTAACGCAGGGCCTGGTCCTCAATAATACATATTTAGAAACTTTTAAAAACTCAAATTATCCCAAAGGATGAAATTTATAAAATATATTATAGTTAATCAAATTCACAGGGAATGATTTATCAAATTTATTCATAAACTTATTCATTTCTAATAACAAGTATGCTTGGTGGAACTAGAAAGGTCCATTCAGGAGTCCCAAACAGAGAAAATTGCCTGGCGTGAACACAGAATTTGGAAAAGGAAATTGAGTGTTATGAAGCAGGTGAGAACTTGACTCTAGAGTGTCCCAGAGTGGGAGCCTTTCTCATTCTTACCACAATTCTGTAATGATAAATGGTAACTAAAAGCAGGGTACATACGGTAAAGACATAGTGATATATTCTTTTTGCCTCTTCTCCTCTTTCTTCTTATCAGTCGCATCCCCAGACTGATAATTATGTAACACATTTTCTCATGACAACATCTTACATTTACGTGGATCTATTTCAAAGGGATACTTGCTTTTTTTCAGGAGGACCCTAAGTTTCTTGCTGAGATTTGGGAATCACTCTGATCTTACCAGCAATTTATTTGATATTCTTATAGATGTTTCCCCATTGCTCAACCTTCCCCCCAAAACCTCCTCCCACTTTCCACAGATGTCTACCTTATCAGTCAGTTAGGGTTAGGTTAAACTCTACGTGAAACAGTCCTTAAAACCTCTGAGGCCTGAAACAACCAAGGTATTTCTCCACTAGGTTTATATGTAGGAGACTCTGCTCTGCATCTTGCTCAGCCAGGGATGCAGGGTAATAGATCATCTTTCATCTGGAACATTGTCATCATGGTAGGGAAAGAAGTGCTGTTAATTGCACACTTCCTCGTAAAGGCTTCTACTTGGAAGTGATATACGCCAGTTCTAAACAAGTCAAAGCAAGTCATAGCATTGTGCTTATCTTCAAAATGGGATAGGAAAGTACAATTCTACCATGTGCCCGGAACAGGAAAACTAGAAATGTTCTTGAACAGCAATAATAAGTACCACATCCAGCTATTTTGATTAATATTTTCATTTTTAAGGAGTGATGTTTTCTGACCCAGTTGTCAAATAAAGGGCTCAATTTGTCAACAAATATTCATTTAAATGTCGACTTTTTCAATCTAATTTTTTCCCAAGCTCTGTGGATGACACAAAGATGAAACAAGTATATTATCTAAAGACTCATGTATAATAGAGTACGTTAGTCTTCTTATAGCACTTGATACATCTCATTCATAGTTCTTAGCAAGTGATGATTTTTTTTTTTTTAATCTTTTGTTGTTGTTGTTGTTGTTGTTGTTACTATTTCTTGGGCCGCTCCCGCGGCATATGGAGGTTCCCAGGCTAGGGATTGAATCGGAGCTGTAGCCACCGGCCTATGCCAGAGCCACAGCAACGTGGGATCCGAGCCGCGTCTGCAACCTACACCACAGCTCAGGGCAACACCGGATCGTTAACCCACTGAGCAAGGGCAGGGACCGAACCGCAACCTCATGGTTCCTAGTCGGATTCGTTAACCACTGCGCCACGACGGGAACTCCAGCAAGTGATGATTAATTATTTCTATAACTATTTGTATAATGCTGTCTCCTCCACTAGTTTATAAATTCTATATGGGATATGGGCTGTATCTCTTTTTATGTCTATATTTCAAGAGCAAGTGCCATGCTTGATACCTAGTAAATTACAAAAGAAGAGAAAATCTCATGAAAGTCAAAGAGGGAGACATCACTTCCAAACAAATTTATACCTTATTTAGATCTGTAGATCCCTTTGTACTGACAGTATTGATCTGGTCACATTTTTAGTCTATAATAATGTCCTGAAACAGGACAGGTTATACTTGTTTTACTTAATTTTATATCTCCAAGCACTAGCCTGGTGCCTGGCACAAGAGAGTAGCTCAGTAAATATTTGTGGACTCACTGAAGCAAAGGAGGTAACCCCTGAGGACCTGCGAAATAAATAATTGTCCATAGACAGGCTACTGTTTTCTAGCAGTCACTAGAGTGTGCTTCCTTCAACTGGTCCATTAGTAACATATGGTTTAATCTTCTAAAGCACGAGTGTTGCACACAATTACTTCTAATAGACTAGCAAATGAGTGTTTTGGGAATTGAACAAAATTCCAATTGCATCAGACACTAACTGGGCAATGGAGCTTTAGCAGATGACCTCCAAAGGCTGGAGACAGACCCCCTGTTGGAGGCTGAATTGAAAAGTGGTAAGAGCAAGGTTTATCACATCTATACATCTGGGGCTAGGTTTGTAGAATGGATTTGTGACTCTATTCATATGTATTCTTCTAAGGTTTGATATTCTTAAATTTCTTTTAACTGAGGAGATATAAAAATGTATACAGTCAACCATACCGTAATGAATACTCCTTTCTGAACATGAGCATATCGCGTGGATTATAGTTTGTTTGTTTTTTCTAATGTGAAACAAATGCATATATATCACTCTGTACACTGGAATCAAGATGTGACTTGTTAAACTTCAACTGAGGAAGTGCAAACCACCTTCTAGTAGGCTTTTATTATATATTGAACATATTTCCTTTGATGATTCTCCAAGGGATAGCAATCCTCAGAGATTCGGTCACATTTCCAAAATGATTGACAGTTTTTCAAAGAAAACAATTACACCAAGTACAACTCTGTAAATTGCTGTGCCATATACCCCTATATACAACATAAGCTTTAGCAAGAGATTTGCAATATAAATATTGCTAAACAGGGAGTTCCTGCCGTGGCGCAGTGGTTAACGAATCTGACTAGGAACCATGAGGTTGCGGGTTCGGTCCCTGCCCTTGCTCAGTGGGTTAACGATCCAGCGTTGCTGTGAGCTGTGGTGTAGGTTGCAGACGCGGCTTGGATCCTGAGTTGCTGTGGCTCTGGCGTAGGCTGGTGGCTACAGCTCTGATTCAACCCCTAGCCTGGGAACCTCCATATGCCACGGGAGCGGCCCAAGAAATAGCAACAACAACAGCAACAACAACAAAAAAGATAAATAAATAAATAAATAAATAAATAAATAAATAAATAAATATTGCTAAACATCATTATTATGAACTTAGGTATTAAAATGCTCATTATTTTGAAAATTTACTAGAGGTGTTTATCACAGGTCAACCAAAATATTTCTTTAACCTTGAGTTTAAATACTAGGAATTTGTGAAGTTAATAGGATTTATTGTTCTTTTAAATCAAGGAACAAATGAAGAGAAATGCTTAAAAACGTGAGAACAGGAGTTTCTGCTGTGGTGCAATGAGATCAGTGGTGTCTCTGCAGCTCCAGGACGCAGGTTCGATCCCTGGCCCAGCACAGTGTGTTAAAGATCTGGCGTTGCCGCAGAGCTACAGCATAGGTCCAACAGCAGCTTAGATCTGATCCCAGGCCCAAGAACTCCATATGCCATGAGACAGCAAAAACAAAAACAACAAAAAAACAACATGAGAGCTATTAGACAGTAACCATTAATGTGAACAGTGGAAGCTTAAATGGGGTTACTTAGAGATAGTTCAATATCAAAATAAAGAATGCCAAATATATGACTTATTTATCGACACAAGAAAATGGCCTAGCTGAACAGGAAATTTTTGAATCTCTGCCCAATTACTTGGCATAGACATTGGAAAATTCTAAATCTGGGAAGTTTAGTAATTTTTCATTTTTATATAAAATCATCTATATACAAGTAAGAACCAGTAATTTGTTACTGTTGTTAATGACTAACAGAAATAAACCTATTATAATCTGTTTTAATTGGAGAATGCCGATTCAACATATGGTCATATTCTTTTTCCTCCTTGGGTTGGGATTTTAAAGATAACATTGGAATTTTGTCAATACTAAAAATATTAAGAATGCTAACAACATTACTACTGAGATTTATCGTAGGAGAGGAAGCATGTGGGTTAGCTTACATGATTCGTGGGCATTGATTGTAATTAGAAGAACACAAAATAAGTGGTCTAGACTGAAAATGAGATTGGAGTCCTCCCCGAATCTAACATAGCCCTGTTCTGGGATATTGGATAGGGTCACATCAAGTTGATCCTTGGTCTTTTTCATCTTCTACTCCCCGAGTCCTCTTCTCTCAACTGTGATAACCACAGACTGTATGGAATCTGATTTTGGCTGGATGACTTCTTCTAAATCTTCTTCTTCTAATTCCTCTTCTTCTTTTTCTTCTCCTCCTTCTTTTCTTTTTAGGACCACACCTGTGGCATATGGAAGTTCCCAGGACAGAGGTGGAATTGGAGCTGCAGCTGCCAGCCTACAGCACAGTTCACAGTAATGCCAGATCCTTGACCCACGGCGTGAGGCCAGGGATCAAACCTGCACCCTCATGGAGACAATGTCAGGTTCTTAGTCCACTGAGCTACAACAGGTACTCCCTGACTGCACTTCTTATAGAGGAGAGGAAGGATCCTCCTGGCTGGGTATTCCTGTCTTTATCCTCAATAATAGCTCGGGGACCTGAAGGATGTCACTTCTCATTTCTGAGTTGTTTTCCTTCATTCTAAAATGAAGTAATTGGAATAAATGGTCTTCAAAATCTCTTTCAGAATAAAAATTCTAAGAAATTAGACCAAAACATTATTTTCAAAGGCCAGTGATTGTCAGCTGAGCATCTGCTGGTGTTCCACTCAGAAAAGCAAGCTGGGCTTTGTCGCTAAATTCGGCTACACAAGCTATAGTACAAATCAGCAGCGTGGGCATGCCCTGCAGGGACCTCTTCTGCAATGCAGACTCCCAGGCCTCACCCAGATCTGCAAAATCAGAATTTACATTTTTACATAATCCCCAGGTGGTTCACAAGCACATTAAAGTTTGAGAAGCAACTGGGCCAGGACGAGTTTGTGAATGTGGATGCCTGCTCAGCTATGCTTTGTGTCAAAGGCCAGAGGAACAAAAGGTAAAAACCTAAGCCCCAGCAAGTCTCCCTTGGCCATCTGCTCATCTCTCAGCCTGAATCCTCTCTTGTCTGATGTGAGAGGTTAAGCAGAGTTGAGTCTGCTTTGTACCTGGATAAGAACTCCTGGAAACATCAAGTGAGGTTGGCCTTCAGTTCTAAGAACACATCACTTCTCCCACTGGATCCATCAGTTGCCTCTGGGTCTTTAAACCCACTTTCCCTCTATCTGGACGCTTCCTATTTTTCACTTCCTTTTTCACTTGGGCAGCATATTCTTCCTTCAAGTCTCAGTTTAGGTGTCACTTCTTTTTTTCTGTTTCCTTTTTTCCACATGCCTATCTAAGATAGACTTCTGTCTATGTTCCAACCTATCACATTAACAGAGAAATTGCAGTGTGGGTGTGCGTGTACACACACACACACACACACACACACACACACAAAATCTCTTTACTAATGAAGCTGTTATATAGACCTACTCCCAGACTTTTTAGAGGCCCTTCTGTACTGAAGGCAACAGCAGGAAAGAGACACTTCCACCCGTCCATGGGGCTAGGGTGTGATTGCTATGAACAAAAGCATTCTAGTGTTCTGTAATATTATCCTATCATTTAAAATTTTATAACCCATTTTTGTGTTTTGGAATATTTTGACACCAAATCTCAACACAAAATATAAAACTGAAACATACTTAATTGATCTACTGGGGCTGCTGACTTCATATGGAATTTGTTTTACTTTTAATTTTTTTTTGCTTTAGAGGGCCTCATGTGCAACATATAGAAGTTCCCAGGTTAGGAGTCAATTGGAGCTGCAGCTGCCGGCATACACTACAGCAACAGCAAGGCAGGATCTACAGCTCACAGCACTGCTGGATCCTTAACCCGCCAAGTGAGCCCCAGGATTCAGCCTGAATACTCATGGGTACTATTTGGGTTCATTACTGCTGAGAGACAAGGGGAACTCGTGAGTTCATATGAAATTTAAATGGAAAATTTCCTGAAAGGAATATGCAAATGAAGGGACCAGGAGAAATGGGGAGCAGAGTAAAGGTGGAGAATTTGAAGATGAAGAAATGATGGGTAGAATAGTAGTCATATGGAGAGAATTTCTGCAGAGAAACAGAGGAGTTTAAAAGGGATTTTTAAAGGATGTTTTTCCATGCAATGTAACTGTTTCTGTGTGCTCACAGAACCATAGTTTTAGGTATGTGGGTGGCAACGTTTTTTGAAATTGGATATGTAGTCTGCATTTTGCAGGCTAGGGCTTTAATCAGAGCTATAGCTGCCAGCCTATGGCACAGCCACAGCAAGCCAGATCCAAGCCTTGTCTTCGACCTACACCACAGCTCATGGCAGCACTGCATACTTAACCCACTGAGCGAGGCCAGGGATCCTAGTCGGATCCTAGTCGGATTCGTTTCCGCTACTCCATGACGGGAACTCCAGTATGGGATTATTACCTAGGCCTCAAAATGCAGATAGGAGTCTGTTGGGGCGGGGGTGGGAATAGGGATGGTGGTGTGGGGGATACCAAGCAAAAGAATGGCCAAGGAGTCAAGATCAGAGGTAGGAATGGACCAGACCTACTGGAGAAACAGTAAACCTATTTGGCTGAGTGGGAGGGTGAGTGTAAGATGGTAATGGAAGGAGGATGTTGAAAGGGTGCATCTAATAAAGACTGGATCAACTACAAATTCCTTAGTCTTGGATTCCAAGCCATATCTTCCAAGCAATGAATATCTGTTGAAGGGTATTGTGCAGGAGAGTGATTTAAGAAGATTAATGTGTGGCAGTGTGCCGTAAGGATGGGAGGAAGAGCGGCTGTAGGCAGGAAAACCGGTTTTGGAGGTTGGCAAAAAAATCCAACATTCAGGAAACAATGAGTGGAATGAAGGGGACTGAGGCAATAGACAGAAAGCTGCCATCCTTTGTGCTCCATGCTCTTTTCATACTAGAGGATTTTGCTCTCTTTTGTGAGTACTTGCATAAGTGTTTATCTTACCCAAGGATCCTTTCCTTTCCTTTTCTTTCCCCTCCTTCTCTACTTCCCTCCATCCTTCCCCTTTTCTTTCTTTCTCCCTCCCTGTCTTCCTTAACTTCCAACAAATACTCATTGAGTCTTTTTACTACTTACATACTGGACGTTGTGCAAAGAATTGAAGATTCAGAGAAGGAAATTTTATTCTCCTGGAGAAAGCAAAGAAGGAAGGAAACC
This sequence comes from Phacochoerus africanus, assembly GCF_016906955.1. Classification (NCBI taxonomy): domain Eukaryota; kingdom Metazoa; phylum Chordata; class Mammalia; order Artiodactyla; family Suidae; genus Phacochoerus; species Phacochoerus africanus. Next base: position 81,658,917 of record NC_062545.1, on the reverse strand, counting down.
AAGTGGAATTTAATAGGAGACCAAGCAGAAACATGTGTGCCACGTTTTAAGGGCACACTGAGTAGGGGTCTCTAATCTATTATGGCAGAGATGGTGCTACTTGAACCCTGCCTGGAAAAATCATAAGGAAGTCACTGGGGGGCAGGTAGAAGAGGAAGCAAAGATGCATCAGAATAGAGGGTCTCAGGCCTCAGAGACCTGCTGGTAGCTTGATGAACCTGCATCACAGGGTGAGTGAAGGGCCCTCAGGTTTGAGAAGTTATCAGAGCCTTGGGTGTCCTGCTAAAGAGATTAGGTTCTATTCTCAACATGTTGGAGATCATGAAAGGACTTTATACAGAAGAACATTAGCCTTTTTTAAGAGTCATTGGAACAGAAGAGTTATAGTCTCTGGAGTCAGATGGATGCCAGGGTGTTACTAATGGTTCAGCCACATGGGGCTGTGTGACCTTGGACAAGTTACTTAACCTCTCTGCCTCACTTTCTTAACTAAAATTTGCAAAAATGCTACCTTCCTCATAGGTATTATTGTCTTTTATTTTCTGAGAGTTAGATGGCCTGTCATTTGTAACATTCTCATCACAGTCCCTGGCACATAGAAAGCTGATAGTTACTTTTACTGGTATTACTCTCACCTATAGCATTGATGCTGGGAGTGGTGTGCAAGATGAGACAGGGATGTAAGACAAGCCAGAGGAAAGGAGATTAGTTTAGGAGGCCTCTGGAATAATCTAGGGAAGAATATTCTATGGGGGAGGGACAATATCTATCTGTTATTCAGAAGGAATAAAAAAAATTGTGAATAAATGAAAGGACAGCGAAGCAGACATCAGTGAGTGATTAGCTCAAAGAAACCAGGGAAAGAGTAAAAGATGACTGCAAGGCCTCAAGCTCTGGTGACTGTAGAATTCTGGTACTAGCGATTCGAAGAAACCCTTTCTCTCCCCACCCCTTGACTCAGGTTTCTCAGGCCATTGCTCACCTGATGTCTTTGGATGGCCCGTTGCTCTTTCAATTTCACTCACTAGCACAGTGACTCTGCTGTGGCAGGTCTGCCACTCTGTCATTTTCTGGAATGCCGTGTCATGACCATAATGGAGGCATATTTGAATTTAGAACCTTCAAATTTCTGAAGTCTTAAACTCCACTTACAAATCGGTTTTGAAGATTTCCCATTGTGGCGGTGGAAACGAATCTGACTAGTAATCATGAGAATGTGGGTTCGGTCCCTGGCCTTGCTCAGTGGGTCCAGGATCAGGCATTGTCTTGAGCTGTGGTGTAGGTCACAGATGTGGCTTGGACCCTGTGTTGCTGTGGCTGTGGTGTAGGCCAGAAGCTGTAGCTCTGACTTGACACCTAGCCTGGGAACTTCTATATGCTGCAGGTGCAGCCCCCTGCCGCCCCGGGCCAAAAACAACAAAAAGGAAACAAACAAACAAATCAGTTTTTAATACACCTCTCTAGTTGCTTCCAAATCTTATTTCCTATTCTAGATCATGAAGATGTCTCTGGAAAGACTTGAGGATCTATGTCTCTGTTTGGGGGCATTAATAGAGTTTTACACTTTTTACAATTAATATTGTGTTTTTAACAAAATGTTCTTATGGATTCTCAGTATTACATAATTGTTATTTTCTTTTCTGTTTTATTTATTTATTTATTATTTATTTATATTTTGCTTTTTTAGGGCCACATCCACAGCATATGGAGGTTCCCAGGCTAGGTGATGAATTGGAGCTGTAGCTGCTGGCCTACACCACAGCCACAGCCACGCCAGATCCTTAATTCACTGAGCAAGGCCAGGGATCTAACCCGTAGCCTCATGGTTCCTAGCTGGATTCATTTCCGCTGTGCCATGACAGGAACTCTTCTTTCCTTTTTTAGAGAGGAATTATATTTTAGGTCCTGGCTCAACGTTTGGCTTTTCTCTTCCTGTCAAGTTAGTACTTCTGCCCTGACTCTGAAGACAATTGGAGAAACCTGGAAGTGTGACATGAGCTCGTTTTAAGCAAATGATCTGTCTACCATGAATGACTGATTTCAGCGCAAGGAAACAGTAGGAGGGGGCTGAGGCCATAGTTTTCTGGTTTTCTTTCTTCTTTTTCTTGAGTTCAATTATTCTGATTATTAAAGATGCCTTGCTGTTTGATAAGGAACAGGAATTTTGAGTTTATACTGTGTTAGCAGGTTCAAGGCTCCAGCAACCTTTAGAGAGCTTGTTTTTAAGAGTTTGTTTTTTATTTTTAGGGCCGCACCTGTAGCATATGGAAGTTCTTGGGCTAGGGGTCGAATCAGCTGCAGCTTCTGGTCTATGCCACAGCCACGGCAATGCCAGATCCAAGCTTCATCTGTGACCTACACCGTAGCTCATGGCAACACCTGATTCTTAACCCACTGGGCAAGGCCAGGGATCAAACCTGCACCCTCATGGACACTGTTTTGGGTTCACAACAGGAACTCCTAAGAGAGATTTTTTTTTTTTTTTTTGGTCTTTTTAAGGCCGTACCTGTAGCATATGGAAGTTCCCAAGCTAGGGGTAGAATCGGAACTGTAGCTGCTAGCCTATACCACAGCTATAGCAACATAGGATCTGAGCCTAGTCTTTGACCTACACCACAGCTCATGGCAACGCCTGATCCTTAACCCACTGAGCAAGGCCAGGGATCAAACCTGCGTCCTCAAGGATGCTAGGCAGAATAATCTCCACTGAGCCATGATGGGTACTCCCAGAAAGAAATTTTTTAATAAACGCCGTATACAAAAAGAAGCGACATATCATAAACAAGTTTGCAGGGTTCTCCACTAGCGAAAATGGCCTTGTGTTGACCCATCTAAAGTCTCTGCTTAGGTGTTCCTGGAACCAAGGCACCCACTTGAGAGATAGCTGCCCTGAACTAGGGGGAGTAGAGCAAAACCCTTGGCTTAGTTCCTGTTCTCTGCTTCATTAGTTCCTGCCAACAACATTAGTAAAAATTAGTGTAGACCTGGAGGTCAAAGTTGAACAGAGAGAGCCTTCACAGCAGCTCACACATAGCCCTTCCACTCTCTGCTTGTCACCTAGTATATGTGTGTGTGTGTGTTTTAGAAACAGTACACGATGGATAGAAAATTGAATGTCTCTGTGGGAAAATGCATCGTTTCAGGTTCCCAGCATTTTAGTCAGCTGCTCTTGTATTTTTCCAGACTGTAAATGTACTTTGAGGCTTTTAACATCTATTCATGGTGATGAAAAAAGGTCGGGACTCAATGGTTCTTTCCCAATTGCCCTTTGTCCAGTAACAAATACCCAGCCACTTTAATTTTCCTTCTTATTCCTCTTTGTGGTGGCAAAATGATCCAACTCATCTTTATGGAAGAAAAACATCTCTGCCTTTAGTTTCTCTGCTGGTAGCACAGCAGGATAAAATGCTCCCCGGGGCTAGCGGTACAGTCCAGGAGCATGGATTTTGGCAGCTGCTTTAAGAGTTTGGCTCCCTGGTGAGGGCGCTGGTCTCTTGGTGTGGGAAAAGGGAGAGGTAGAGAGGACTGCCGGCTGGCCGGGAATCCCATTTAGCTCACAAAGAAACCAGGAAGTAAGAAGAAATTATTACAGTCTGTTCATTGCTCAGGATGTTAAAGGCAATAGCCTGGGCAGCTTGGTTACTCATTAGCAAAAGAGAAAGAGCACTGCGGGTCTGGACTGGCCAAACCGCAGACACGGACTTGAAGCTGGAAGACAGCTGCTGGCTAGAGGCAAGAATCCCTGGGGATCCTACCTGGAGTCCATCTCTTTGTCTGGATAACTTTTGCTTGGGACAAGAGACCAGATGACTCTTTTCTCTTCTCAGACTTTGGTCTAAATCAAGCCCTCTGCATTTTACTTTTGTTGTGGGATTTCTAAGCGGACGAGAGGAAAAAGGCACCTTTCCCACCCACCGAGCGGCTGCATGGTTCCCACTTGTTTCACTCTGGGGCAGCAGCTACGACCACAGAAATCCAGCTGGTGACCTCAGAGCAGGTCTGCTGTTGTGAAACAGGGCTTGGCACCCTCTCCAGAGCCTGGTGGATTGGTGCTGATTGCAAACTTTCTCAGTGGAGGAAGAGAAAGTGGATCTGCAAAGAGCAAGGGGAGAGGGAGGAGCCCCTCTCCCCCACTCTCCACTGGGCCGCCATGGGTAACTTTTGCCTGAGGCTCCGGGCATACCTGGAGCCCTATCTGCCCTGCTTGTCCCGGGAGGGAGCAGACAAGCCTTTGGGGATTAGAAATCCAGGGGCTGTCTGCCCCCCTGACCCTCCCCCTCCAGCTCCAAAGCCTGTGACAAGCCAGGGCCACTACTTTGTGGCTCTGTTTGATTACCAGGCTCGGACCGCTGAGGACCTGAGCTTCCGAGCAGGCGATAAGCTCCAGGTCCTGGATACTTCCCACGAGGGCTGGTGGTTGGCCAGGCACTTGGAGAAAAGGGCAGACGGCTCTGGCCAGCTGCTGCAGGGCTATATCCCTTCTAACTATGTGGCCGAGGACAGGAGCCTTCAGGCAGAGCCGTGAGTAGTACACATATTTTATTTCTCAACTCTCCCAGGGCGGGTCATGAATTTTCCTTCTCATGTATCTGCAAAACACTAATTTTCAAAGAGCTGCCTAGAAAGTATGAGGAAATCCCGGCAAGGACCTTCTAATTGAAACATACCTCCCCTGATAGGTGAGAGTGAAACTGGAAGGTAATTGTTGTTGAGATGATTTCTATTACAGTTTGTATACCCGCAGGTCCTGGGTACCTTTCCATCAACAGAAACAAGTGGTGCATTTAATATTCTATCTTTTCTTTAACTGTAAAATAAGTCATGCCTTGCTTCAACACAGAACTGTGTTTCATTTGCAGGTGTAGCTTATATCTTCCTGAAACCACACCTTCAAATCTAAAGTCCAGTTTCAATTTAAACTTTGAAGCATCAACTCCTGTCCTGACAAGCACACACATTTAGAAGATGCTACATGTTCCCAGTGACATCATGGCGAGATATTTTTCTTTGAGTCCTAGACGTGGAGTTATGCTACCCAAATTATGATATCTTTTGTTTTTTGCTGTGATTAGAAACTGGCTGGCTACAGGTATTTAGGAGGTTTTAACAAGAAAAATAATGGTATTATTTCCCCAGAGGAGGAGATAAAGACTTTACCCTTATATTTGAATAAATCTTGTGAATTGTAGTAGAACCAAGGAAGAAAATTTTATGTACTTATGCATTTATCTATCCAGCTGTCCATCCATGCAAGTGTCTGGTGTTATGGTGGAATGGTGAGCGGGGAAGGGCAAGGTTATGCTAGTGGTAGTTGAATATAAAATAAAGTCAAGTCTTGAATGTGGCTGCTTGGGGTCTGACAGATTGAGAAGCAAGCTCAGACTGTTACTTGCTCTAACCTTGTTCTTGCCTGGCTCCAGTGAAACCCAGGACTCATTTTATTTTATAGATTGGATCCTTAGTCCAGGAACCTCTGAGGATTCACTCATTTTTCTAATGTGTTTCTTCTTTTGATGTGAGCTGTAGCATCCTTTACTGACCCAGGGAATTAAATGATGGGAAGAGCCATGGTGCATTGTTGCCGCTTTCCAAACTTAAATTCAAATACAGCTTGGGGGACTTTGGAAATTCTTTCCAGCACCAAGTGCCTGTAAATGTTAAGAAGCATCCTATTTTACACCTAGATAGAAATGAATTGAAATATAGACTTTCGGAGTTCCTGTCATGGTTCAGTGGTTAACAAACCTGACTAGCATTGATGAGGATGCGGGTTTGATCCCTGGCCTCGCTCAGTGGGTTAAGGATCTGTCGTTGCTGTGAGCTGTGATGTAGGTTGCAGACTAGGCTCAGATCCCAGCTGCAGCTCCAATTTGACCCCTAGCATGGGAACCTCCGTGTGCCTCAGGTGCAGCCCTAAAAAAAAAAAAAAAAGACAAAGACAAAAAAAAAAAAAGACTTTTGACAGCTGGAATTGATCAGTTCTCAAATGAGAAAAATCACCTGTATGAACATTTGTTTTTGTGATAATCTATAGGAAATGTCTATATTTATTCACTGAATACTTAGTTATGTGCATTTTATGATATGATTTTCTCTACTACATGATTGCCATGTAAGGCATGGTGTTATTTGTGTTTTATATTCAGTATTACACATGTAAACTATTACATAAATACTATTAATACTAGTACCTTCAAATCAGTCTACTAGTTTGAAATATATCCAATTGATTTAATTGCTGCAGTCCTGGTCTCTGGGGTTTTCTAGACCCCTGGATGCCTTGATTATCTGGCTACATGACCTCCTATGTTGCAAATGTGTTTTTTTCAGCTATATTCATACTTGACAGAACAGCAAATGCTGAAGAAAGCAGGTGAATTGAAACAAAGCAAGCAATTCGAAAGGGGTAATGTTTTGGGTAAAAGAATCCAGCACAGTGTACTTAACTTATTTAGATTCTTTTTTTCCTAACCAACACAAGGCAACTAGATATTGTGGCTATTTTTTAATTCTCAGGGGCTGTCTGGAGCCAAGAATACTCTTTTCCTTTCTGTATTTAACTCCTGACCTTTCCTCTTGGCATTGGTTTTCAGCAGTGTTCCCATGTGGCACCACCATCCTGTATGGCTGTAGTGGGCTTTTCTTGGGATCTTCACATCCACTGGGCTATAAACTTGATGCTCAGGTGCTGCTACTCCCCCTGGTTAGCATGAGGTTCTTGTTTCTTTTTAACTGAGCACCGTGGCCTTCACCTGTGAACCTAGGTTGCTAGTGAGTGTTCTTACCACTAAATGGTTGGTGCAGGTGACTAGAATTTCACCCCATATTAAGTAGAAGCGATATTAACAGTCTCCTGAGTGAAGGTGTCCAAGTGGCCCACACAGTGCCTTAATACCTATGCAAAAAAACTTCTTTCAATATCTTTCTAATGTGTTTTCAAACTTAAAATTCATTTTTTTTCCTTTTCAAAACTGTAAAAGTTAATGTTTATTTTACAATGAGCTGGTATATAGTATTAAGTAAAGATTATTGTTGATATTCACATGTGTGAGATGAGAGGCAATGGGAAACCAAAGTTGAGTCATCTAATTTATTATTTGCCTAGTTTAATGGATTGCATTTTAGTATTCATCTTTTCGTGTTTTTAGTGTTTACTTGCATTAATAAGAAGACAGTGAAAATACTTTTGGAGTTTTTGGTGACAGGGAAAATCAGTTTCAGTGTTTTGTTTCTCCTTTTTAATACTAGGAGGTAAAGATGTTAAAAAAGACTAGATGGTTATTAAAAGATAAACCAATTTTATAGTTGATTATTAAATTCTACTTAGACATGCTTTACCTTTTCTGAATATTTTGCAGTGGGTGATGTAATATACTGATTCTTAATTATTTGCCTCTAGGAAAAATCATTATTTTATGTTATCTTATTTGAATTCCTCGATCCTTTCATAGAGATGTTTTTCTTCTACATCTTCAACATAGAAATCCTCAAAAACCTTACTCTTAGGATCTGATTATTCAGAAGCCTCTGTACATTTTTTTAATTCACAGTGTTTTTAGAGATATAAAGCTGACTCAGAAAATAATGGTATGGAAATTACATATGAATCTGGGAGTCACTGGAACTTTAAATTCCATTGCATTTATTATGAAAAAATTCAGGTAATGCAATACATTGATGAAAAGCAAAATGATCATCAGTTGTATAATTTACACAATGCATCTCTCATCAACAAAGAGTTTAAAAGTTCTTTGCCTGGGGAGTTCCCGTCGTGGCGCAGTGGTTAATGAATCCGACTAGGAACCATGAGGTTGAGGGTTCGGTCCCTGCCCTTGCTCAGTGGGTTAACGATCCGGCATTGCCGTGAGCTGTGGTGTAGGTTGCAGACACGGCTCGGATCCCGCGTTGCTGTGGCTCTGGCGTTGGCCGGTGGCTACAGCTCTGATTGGACCCCTAGCCTGGGAACCTCCATATGCCATGGGAGCGGCCCAAGAAATAGCAAAAAGACAAAAAAAAAAAAAGTTATTTGCCTGGGAGTTCCTATTGTGGCTTAGTGGTAATGAACCTGACTAGTATCCATGAGGACTTAGGTTCGATCTCTGGCCTTGATCAGTGTGTTAAGGATCCAGCATTTCCGTGAGCTCTGGTGGGCAGGTTGCAGACACAGTTTGGATCTGGCTTTACCATGGATGTGACGTAGGCTGGCAGCTAGAGCTCTGATTTGACCCCTAGCCTGGGAACTTCCATATACCCTGGGTGACGCCCTTTAAAAAAAAAAAAAAAAGATAAAAGTTGTTTGTCTAATTGTTTAAGTGTGCTTTAGGTGGTTCCATGGCTTTTATGCTAAATTGGAGTAGGCTCAGAAGTACTTTGTGGAAAGATTTTCCTACTCCTGTATTCACCATTTTATGTGCTGTGCTGAAAAAGAGCCCATGAATAAATATTTGTAGCTTGTAATTTTATCAGTAGTTTATGCTTATGGCATAAAAGAATTTTATAAAATTTAAAGATAATGGAGTTTCTATTTATTTAGGGAGTATTTTCCTAATTATGCTTCTCTTTAATGTGTAAGTCTACTATTCTATCAAGATTTTATCTAATTTAAGGTCATTGTCTGGTTTGAAGAATGTAGCATGGAGAAATAAAGTGATATATACTCAGAGAATTCCCTTACACTACCATCTAAAAATAGAACTGCAGCTTTACTATTCGGTGATCTGAATACTGCTGACTTTAATAATTATCCAATATAATTTACACATAGTGTTCCTAGTTATTTTCAATGTAGATGTGAGTACATTTCTTTCTACGCTGGGATATGAAGCCAGCTTTTGAATCTCAAGTCAGGTAAAGATAATGGAACCACGTGGTTAAAATTACTATTAACAAATAAAGAAAAAAGCATCAGAATATTCACAGCCCAGTCTCACATATCTGCTTTGAATAGTTTAAATCACTAGAAAATCACCTACGGGTAAGCTGTCCCATAAGTGTTTTTTTTGTTTTGTTTTGTTTGTTTTTTGGCCTGCAGCAAGCAGTAGCTTAATTTGGGATGTCAGTTCCCAGACCAGGGATTGAACCTGGGCTGTAGCAGTGAAAAGTGCTGAGTCGTAACAGCTAGGCCACCAGGGAACTCCATGCCATAAATATTGTTAATCTAGATCATTTATTTCTTTTCCTTTGTTTTCAGGGAAGACTAAATACATATACGTATAAATTGAAAATAATTCATTTTCAATTTCTTCCCTTTAAGACAAGGTGTACTTAGATCCACAGTTTTAAAAACTAAGTAAAAAAGGCACTTATGTATATAACTAAGTGCATTATAAGAATACATATCACTGCATATCAAATTAAATTGTTTGGATAAACCCAAGATAAGAATTTTAAGACAAATAATATAAATCAACAGAAGCGCATTTATATGCCATGAGATTAGTTAGAATATTCTATGATTAAATGACTGCATTACTTATAGAATTATGACATAATTTTTTCTTGATATAAAATAATATGACAAATACGTAGCTAAAATAATTTATAAAAAATTACATCTCAGATGCAATGTCATATGATTAAGTGATTACATATATTTATTTATTTATTTATTTGCTTTTTAGGCCTGCACTGGTGGCATATGGAGGTTCCCAGGCTGGGGGTCGAATCAGAGCTACAGCTGCCAGCCTACACCACAGCCATAGCAATGCAGGATCCAAGCCACGTCTGCGACCTACACCACAGCTCACGGCAATGCCAGATCCTTAACCCACTGAGCAAGGCCTGAAACCTCACGGTTCCTAGTCAGATTCGTTTCTGATGCACCACAACAGGAACTCCTTTTTTTTTTTTTTCATATAATGCATTTTTATATAGTCACCATTTGTAAGAAAATGATAATTAACTGCTAAATTTAATACATTTTATAAGAATAATGATAAAGTCACAGAAGTGAGGAAAAATGGAACCAACTGAACTTCATTAAAATCACAAAGTATAAGTGTAATTAATTGTGGTTTAAAATAGTTGATTAATAGCAGTAAAACTTGACTACATGCATCTCAAAATACCTTTGAGAAGAAATGAAGTACCATAGTATGGAGTCAGTAAAATGAGCTAGGAGTTAGGTCATTCTTGATTTTTTCTAGGAAAATTGATAAAATTGATAATACTTGGGAAGTTTCAATTGCAATATGCCATTCAGAGCCACTCTTTCTTAGTAAAAGTATTGATTTTTTTTTTTCTTTTCAAGTTTCAATAAATTACCACTGATAGAAAAAAATTTATGTGACTGAAACAACTCTATTATGCTTCAGTCCTAAAGATCGGAACCTAAATTCCAACTTGGCTGAATTCTCTCTTTGTGGGAGAAAAAAAAAAAGTGAGAGAGATAAAGAAAGGTCTATTGGTTTGTTTCTCCAACTTGGTTTGTTTTGGTCTAGGTAGATTTATTTACATGTTTGTTTTCTCTCTGTAGACACATCCTGCTGTTACTTTTTAAAGGATTTCACCAAACTGATGTCAGAATAGACACAATATTCTCTGTAGTAACGCAGGACTGACTTTTATTAAGCAACTACTGTATTCTATGCACTAGGTCTCCAGGCTCCCCAAAGACGAACAAATAAGACTTTGCCTCAATGAACTGTCTGGTTATAAGCTCTGAAAACTCCATGTTTTCCAGTTGCCAATACCACAGTGAGAATCTGTGAGGTAAATAAAAACCAGAGAAATTTTTGGGCTCTTCTGGTGGATATTGAACTAGGTCCCCACATTAGTGGTAGATAGTTTTGATTGAGATGTAATGCTGGTCACCCTTTTTGATCCGTCCTGTGTTGTGCTTAAAAATACAGGCTTTGAACCCCAAAGATCTGAATTTGAATCTAGCTCTGTCATGACTTAGCTGTGTGATCTTGAACAATTTATATTAACTAGGAATAAAAATGACCCCTATCTCCTAGGATTGATATGAGACATAAATGAGATTATTTGTGCAGAAATCATGCACCATAGAGAATCTGATACATAGTAAGACCTTAAGAAATATTATTGGCTATTTAGGCTGGACAGCTCTTCTTTTATCTCTGCCTAAATGGATCATGCTTTGGAGTTGGCATATGCACACTGAGGTATAGGAAATAATTGGCCAACGGGGACCTACTGTATAGCACAAAGAACTCTACCCAATATTCTGTGATCATCTATGTGGAAAGAAAATCTGAAAGAGAATTGATGTGTATACATGTATAACTGAATCACGTTGTTGTACAGCAGAAATAATCACAACCTTGTAAATCAACTTCATTAAATTATACTTCAACAAAACTTAAAAAAGGGATCATACTTTGCAACCCCCCACTGCAACCTCAGCTCACAATATTCTTCCCTTGTAACAATTGTCTCACACGCTGAGCATCTTTCTGACTTTCTTTTGCCCCCTCTTCACCTGCAGTCTTGGGCTTCAGGGGAGTAGGCTCTTCACCTGCTCACAAACCTCTCTCCTGCTTTTCCTGACCAACTCTCGTTCATCCTTCAGGTCTGACTTTGTTGGTTCCTCTCTCTCTGAAGTCTTTCTTGACATTCTCAACTACATTTGGTCCTCCTGCTCAGAGCTTGCAGCATCATTTGTCATCATTGCTTGTTTATATTCCGGATGTGGGAGGTGGGAAGAGGGGCTATTTCCTTGGGGTCCCAGAGCCTAGGGTGGTGCCTGTGTATAATAAGCACTCATAAATGTCAGTTGGATAAATGGATAATTAAATGATGATTGTTTAATTGACACATTTCAGGTCAGTTTGTTTATTTATTTATTTATTTATTTATTTATTCCTGTCTTTTTAGGGCTGTACCCATGGCATATGGAAGTTCCCAGAGTAGGGGTCAAATTAGGGCTGTCACTGCTGACTTATGCCACAGCCACACCACATACGAGCTGCATCTGTGACCTACACCACAGCTGACAGCATCGCTGGATCCTTAACCCACTGAGCAAGGCCAGGAATCGAACCTGCATCCTCATGGATACTAGTCAGGTTCGTTACCACTGAGACACAAAGGGAACTCCTCTCAGGTCTTTTAGAGAAGAGCTGTCAGAGCCACCGCTTTTCTTCAACTTTTCCTCTCTGAGTTGCTTTTCTACCTACGAGGAAAATCTACTGAGTGTCCTCAAATGTATGGGCTGTTTTGCATTCTTGTCTCAATAAGTTGTTATGCTATTGTGACTATGGGTTAGACTCATAGTCACAATAGAATAATTTCCAGGAATTAGTGGCTCTCATTCACCCCAAGGGGAAAAATACTTAGAGGTCACAGACGATTTGAATATTCTTTGTACTGTACAATGAATATCAAGCCAGGAGCTGATTGTGAATCTCATTGAAGTGATACCTGAAAATCACATATATACATATTAAACTACCCTATGATTATATTTAAAGTAAAGGAAATCACTGGCCTGAGTTTTTCAATGGATAGAAAACCAAAATCCAATTTACAAAATTAATACTGTGGGGCCAACGTTGTTATGCTGAACAGACATAATTTCAAATTAGCATGTATGTGAAATATTTTTCAGTGTGTGCTAGAAGTTTGACTCTTTCTGAATATTAGTAGATTTTCACTCTTACATTTTAAAACATTACCAAACCAAATAATGACATCTTCTTACTAGTTTTCTTACTAATTAGCTGCTATTTTTTCTGCAGCATTCTTTGACTCCCATTTTTAGTGGAGGCTCTCAGCTCTTCTTAGCACTGGAAGGACTGGGCCAGTTTCTCTGGGAAAGGTTGTTTTGCAGATTAATAGCAGCTCGAGTAATATTTCAGACCTCCTTGTGGTTATTTTCCCGAAGCCTGCAACTTCAGCAGTTAATTTATGTGAATGATTCTTTCAAGATTCAACTAACAGAAGAATTTTGCTAAAATGCATAGACGCAAATTTAAAACATGTGAACTGTATTTCCCAACTTCTTGCTTATTTGGCTAATTTTGGAGGCTATCATTGACTATCCCTTGTGTCATATCTTTTTGTCATGTCACTTTTTTCTACAAAGTTTTTCAGTTAGATTTTTTCCTATATAAAAATTGAATTAATTTGAGTGTGAAATTCTGTAATTTTTTTCCTTCATGTTTTATTTCTTCTTATGGCCATACCTGTGACATATGGAAGTTCTTGGGCCCTGGGTCGGTCAAACTGGAGCTGCAGCTGTGACTACACCACAGCCATGGCAACACCGGATCCAAGCTGCACCCGTGGCAATGCTGGCTCCTTAACCCACTGAGTGAGGCCAGGAATTGAACCCACATCTTCACAGAGACAACATCAGGTCCTTAACCCGCTAAGCCACAATGGTAACTCCTTTTTTAGTTATATAGCATGTTTTATACTTCCTTTAATTTCAGACTCAATTTCTCAATTAGACTTTTTTTCCGTTAATTTTGTGCCTTAAGGGTAATATGAGAATGCAATTCAAGAAATGTTATTACTGATAATTTTTAAGCCTTATATTAGGTTTCCGATTTGAAAGGCATTTAGAAGCCTATTTCAAAATAAATGTTTCCATTAACACAAATGCTGCATATCACATTGGCAGCATGATTTAGATGATTCAGAAGAATCTTATCTAGTTCCAACGAAAGGCCAGTATTTCAATAGATTTAAAGTCAGTCTAGTGCTATTCCAATATTACACACATCTCTTAGTCATTTCTGAAAATGAATCAATTATGACATACCAAGATTCCCATTACAGGAGGGCCATGACTCTGCAAGTCCTGGAATTGTTCTGCTTGCAAAGTCACGACCACGGAGTCATCTCTAGAGGGTGCCTGTGTCATTTCCGTGAAGTAAGACTCTGGACACTTTCTCCAAAATCTTTTCATCATTTCTACTCATTGGAGAAGATAGTCTGTGGGATTCAATAAACTTTTTGTATATATTCACTACATTAAAAGTACTGTTTTTTGAACAGTGGGAGACACCAAAATGAATAAGACAGTGCTTTTTCTCTAGAGAATTTTACAGTTTCTGGAGGTAAGACTAGTAGACCCAGAGTGTGCCTATTAGACAAAGGCTATGAGGAACACAACTGCAGTAAGTTATTACTCATTTCAGAGAAGAACACACACCATGGACTACAGTGGGCCATCTCAGTAAGAGCATGCTGGAAAGGATGCATTATAGGATTAGGGGCAGTGACTTTGGGGGAGAATTTCAGGAAGCAAGGCTTTGCTCTGGATTGATTGTAGGGAGTAAGGGTAATTGGATGATTGTGTATCTTAATCAATTTTGTTGATAAGGACAGAAGGGCAGTTACAGCAGTCACTTATGTTCACCAGGATAGGAAGATGTTTGGTCATTTTTGTGGTTGGACAATGTCCCTGTTTTTGTGAGTATTCAGACATGATTAAGAGTGACCTGTCTGGAGTTCCTGTTTTGACACAGCAGAAACAAATTTGACTAGTATCCATGAGGATGTGGGTTCGATGCCTGGCCTCGCTCAGTGGATTAAGGATCTGCCATTACCGTGAACTGTGGTATAGGTTGCAGACATGGCTTGCATCTGTTGCTGTGCCTATGGTGTAGCCCAGCAGCTGCAGCTCCAATTCATACTGTAGCCTGGAAACCTCCATAGCTGCAGGATTGGCCCTAAAAAGCAAAAAACAAACAAGTAAACAAACAAAAAGACAGTGACCTGATCTTGTTTTTGTCTTGATCCATCATGGTCACAGAGTGGCCTTGTCTGATGTTGGTGTTTGATGAGGTGTTTTATGTTCAACAGGAGAACACCCAGGTCTAGTCATAAGTACCAGGCCAACTCCTGGATGCCAGGGACTGCTTTTCTCTTTGTCAGCCAGCACGAGACAGATGTTGATGAATGTCATAGAGTAGCACAACTGCCTGCCATATAGCATGCCCTTAAACATAACAGTTTAATTGATGAGTGAAGAAACAAACACATGGGTGAATGTGTGTAGAGAGAGAAGAGCTCAGGCTGGGTTTGGGGAAAATCACAGCTTGCTGTCAGGATTCAGCATGCATAACGCCCTTCCAAGGTTTTTCTAACCTTCCTAGAAAGAATTCATAACTTGTTTTCCCAGTGATTTTGTATATTGTAGTAGAGCAATGGTTAACAGAAACTGATGTTTGCTGAGAGCTTACTGCTCTGCTACTTGTCACACAAATGATTGCACTTGCATTATCTTATCTATTACAACCTGCTGAGGTAGATAATTTTATTATCTCTACTTACAGATGAGGAGACTGAAGCTGTAAGAGTTGAAACTGCTCAAAGCTACACAGCTAATAAATGGTGGAACTGAGACTTACTTGCTTCCAGCCTGCCTCTGGAACTTGTACTTTTATCATATAATGGCTAGTTGTAAAACTTTTACCTTTCATATCAGACTGGGAAGTTTTTGAGGGCAAGAGATTTTTGTTTCCTGTATCAGGCCTGGAAAACCTAAATAAGACAGTGATTCTGCTCCGGAGAATTTATCATCTCAGGAGGTGAGACATCTATTTCCTTCTGAAATAAATTCTCTGCAGTATAAGCACTGTCTTATTCAGTTTTACTCAATGCTTATTGATGGGACAATTAAGTACAAGTTGACTGTAAGAGAAGGGAAGTAAGAGTGTATTCAGGGAGTGGGATGTTGCATAGTGTAGTGGAGGCATTTACGGAGAGAGCAATGAGAAATCTGGAAAAAGAGATTGGGATGAGGTTTTGGAAAAGATGTGCAAGGTTATAGAGGGTGGGTTTTGGAAATAGATGGGAAGGAGAACTTTGAGGAGAAGTGATAATGTGGGAATGGAATGGAGAGAGAAAGGATAGGCAGGGTAGGGAAGTGATACCAAATGTCCCTGGCAGGAGGTTATCAGGGTTTAATTTCTCTTTGCAGTACTATTAAAAAAAGTAAGAGTAGGTATATGAGCGACCTCATGAATGAAAAGACAAGAGGACTTAGGGGAAGGGAAATAACATTTTAAAGTACCTTCAATGTGCCAAACACACAAAACTACATACACGAGCTAATTTAATCTTTGTAACAGCCCCACAAGGCAAGTTTTCTTTCTTTGTCGTTGTCATTGTTCTTCTTTTTTTGGTCACACTCACAGCATGTGGAATTTCCTGGGCCTGGGATCAAACCCATGCTACTGCAATGACAATGCAAGATCCTTAACCACTAGGCCACCAGAGAACTCCAAAGCAAATTTTCTTATCACTGTTTTTAGGCTGAGAAAGTTAAAACTCAAATTTAAATAAATCCAAGGGAATTCGTATCTGATAAATTGTTGAGGCAAAACTACAAATTAGATGTAGGAGAAGAGAGAGAGAAGATTAAAAAAATATGTTATTTGGGACCATGTGAAATATTAGGAGAAATATACATTTCATAAAGTACTTTTTATTGGAGGGTGTGGTTGAAGCAGAAAGGAAGACGATGCATTTACTTTTAGGCATGTTGAATGTGAAGTACTGATAGGCCATCCTAACAGAAATGTCCAGAAGTATGGAAATATAAAAATCTGGGAAGAAAGACAAATCTGTTTTGTAAGGATGGATTTTTGGAGGCATTCCACTGAGGTGTTACAGATATTACAGGAATATAAGAACTGCAGGGCACTGTAGACTTTATAAGGATTATGAGAACCATAGTGTGAGAGTGTAAGAAACAGGAGAAGGGGCCAAAGATCACCTCCTTTTTTCCCTCTATTTTTTAAAGTTTTATTGAAGTATAGTTGATTTACAATACTGTGATAATTTCTGCTTGTTCAATACAGTGATTCAGTTACACATATACATCCATCCCAAAGATCAGCTGTTTAGGAATGCCTGTAGTTTAGGTGAGTAGGTGCGGTGAGTAGATTGTACTAATGGCCCTGTTGTTCACATTTCCTTGCAGTTGGCTGAGTAACTTGCTCTGGCCAAGGGGATGATTGTAAAAGTGACAAAAATAGACAGTGAGAAGGCCTTGCGTGCTGGGGCTTGCTTTCTCATTGCTCTTGGAGTTCTGTAACTACTATGAAAAAGCTCAAGTTTCAGACCTCTTGGAGGATGGAAGACCATGTGAAGAGAGGCCCTATTTGTCCCAGCTGACTTACCAGCCCAGCGGAGACTCCTGATCAAGCTCAGCTAAAATCAGAGGAGCCCATCCCACATTGCTCACCTTTAGATTCCTAAGTTAACCAAACACAGTCAGCTATTCCATTTATCAATAGGTTCTATATCTGTGCAGTCAGTCAAATGTGATAGAAAATATTTGAAAAAATTCAGAAAGTTCCAAAAAGCAAACCTCTAATTTGACCCATGTTGGCAACAGTTTTCATAGCATTTACGTTAGGTATCATAAGTAATCTAGAGATGATTTAAATTAAAGGATGCGTGTAGGTTATATGCAAATAACACACAATTTAATGTAGGAAACTTGAGCATCTACAGATATTTGTGTCTTGAACCAATCCTCCTCAGATACAGGGAAGATGGTAGTTGTTACAAAGCAAAACCTAACTAACACAAAGAAGAAGAGACCTTGAAGGAAACAATGAAGAATATATAAAGTAGAAGAAAACAAAGAACATTTTTTTTTACATTTTTGGTTTTTTTTTTATTAATGTATAGTTGATTTACAATATTGTGCCAATATCTGATGTACGGCAAAGTGACCCAGTCATACATATATGTACATTCTTTTTCTCATATCATCCCCCATCATGTTCTATTGCAAGAGGTTGGACACAGTTCCCTGTGCTATTCAGTAGAACCTCACTGCCCACTCTTTCTAAATGTAATAGTTTGCATCTCAAAGAGAGTCTTATTCAAAATAAGAAGATAAAATGTCAAGAGGGTCAAATGCTAAAGAAAAGTCAAAGTCATGAGGAAATGAGTTTTGCTGGAAGATTACTTGTGACACTAAAAAAAGCAGTTTTGTGATGTAATTATGGATGATGTTATGCAGTAATGATAGAGAGTTATAATGAGAAGCCTCATGCTCTGTCTAGGACTCTGCACTGGGATGTTTAGGCTGGGTTGAGCCACAGAAGAAGAACTGTGTGATAGGGTTCTACACATGGGGTTTGGGTCCATCCTGAGAATCAGAGTGGAGGAAAAGCACAATCAAAAGAGGTCACGGAACTTAGTTGCCTCCATCTCTGAGCAGAGCATTTAGGATCCTAAGGACTGTGTCTGTTGGATGGGAGTTACCAAAAGTTTCACCTTCTCTAAGGAATCAAGGCTGGTGATTTTTCAACATTCTCTGGTAGGTTTAGATACATGGATTTGGAGTGAGAGTAAGTCAAGAGCTTCAACTTTATCGCAGTTTGACCTTCCCAAAATTGTTGGAAAAATTAAAGAGTTTTTCTCTTGGGTGCTATACTCCCAATTTTGGGGTCATGTGGAAAGACTGAGTTTAGTTCAAGGTCTTAAAGTAGAGGCAGCAAATACATATAACTTTTAAAGAAGTTAGTCTGTGAAGGACAAGAGAGGTATAGGACCATGGAGATGGGCCCTAACTTACAATGGTTTGACTTTATGATTTTTCAACTTCATGCTTGTATGAAAGTGATATGCATTCAGTAGAAACTGTACTTCAAGTTTCGAATTTTAGTCTTTTCCTGGGCTGGCGATATGCTGTCCTAGCCTGGCTTGTGATGCTGGACTGTGGCAGGGAGCTGCAGCTCCCAATCAACGATGCCATCATGAGGTTATAAACCATCTGTTTTTCATTCGCAATACAATATTCAAAAATTACATGAGATGTTCAACACTTTATTATAAAATAGTCTTATTAGATGATTTCACCCAACTGTAAGCTAATGTAAATGGTATGAGCACAGAAAAGAAAGGCTAGGCTAAGCTGTGGTGTTCAGTAGGATGTATGTATTAAATGCAGTTTTATAGTTATAGGATACTCCTCAATTTAACTTCAGGCTATTATAATACAATGAATACAATGATGTTTCAGATAAAAACAATACAAAAGTGACTCAATATCTTGTATCTGTGTTATGCAGTAGTTTGTGGGAAAACAGGCATATACTGATTTTGATGCCGAATCACTTCAATCTTCTGTACTACCTCTTATCAAAAGCCTTACTTAAAAAAGCAGTATTTTAGAGAAATGGAAAATCATGCTATTGATTTAGTAAATCCTGTTAAAATGGTAGAAAACAAAATAGTTACCTGGTAATTAATGAGTATCAAACGATCCCCACAGATGATTTTTTCCTTATGATAATTTTGGTGCCTAATGAAACCCTTGATATCTTTTAAAGCATAATTGTCCATCTTCCAAAAAAATTCATATTATTAAATATTCTAATTTACCAATGGCTTTTAAAAAACTTTATTTTTTAAAAAACATGTTTGGTAAATACAGGGGACTATGTGCAACTTTAAGGTTAGATTTAAAACATGATGATTAATGAGCATCCATTTAACCAGCTAGCTTATGACCTAGACTGTTACTAGTAATGATCCTATGAGTTCTTCCCCTCCCCCATCTCCATAGTAAAACCTTTTCCTGAAAGATACTGATAGCAATTCAATATGCAATAGAAAAAGACTGGAATCAATCCAAATGTCCATTAATAGGAGGGGGATAAATTGTGGTTTATTTATTCAATGATATATTATGCAATAATGAAAATGATGAATTGAGTGGCATGCAATAGCATGGGTATATTTTGGAAGTATAATGTTGAATAGAAAGAAAATTTCAAGAGATTGTACAGAAAATATAATTCAATTTTATGAAGTCTACAAATAAAACCAAATAATATACTGTTTGGCCATGTGTGTTAGTAAACTATAGAATAAAATAAGGGAATGATAAACAGGTATTTGATTTACTTAGCTGAGTATTGTGGATTCTATGCTTCTGTTGAACCTTTAAAGAACTGATTAGAAGAATGATTTTCATGATTCATCATGAACAGTAAAGGTTACAAATATGCTGGCCAAAAGCTATTGTGATTAATCATATATAGTTCATGACTCTATCTTCTTCACAAAACTATTTTCACTGAATTATCCTCGCATAAATCCTCCTCACATAAATGAGACGTACAAACATAGCTTTCACAATTACCATTGTCATTATTCGCTGTGACTTTTGAGATACCTCTTCCCCAAATTCCAATGACTTGTAGACCATGGCCTCTTAAAGGTTCCAGAGATGGGCTTGAGACAGTCCATGAACCCTCCGAAATTGTATATAAAATTTGTATGATGTATATTTGTGCATTTTTTAGGTGAGAGGTTACAGGTTTTATGATATTCTAAAAAGAGTCATCTTTAAAAAGTGTAAACATGTTGTAAAATTAGCACAGGCAAAGTTTGTTTTTCTTGAAAACTTAATGTACTTCCTTATAGCAGATAATAAATTCTTAATTTATTACGTATCACATTTTCATTCTTAGCTACCAGGAAGCTCAAAGTCCAGTTAAATGCTTTTCCATAATAACCATATTTGACCTTAAGTCTGGCTTATTTTCTTCTTTCTGTCTCTTTCTTCTTTTTGAATTCCCTTTTTTATTTCTATCCTATAGAACATGTGTTGGGTTCTGCAGGGATCTGTTGTTACAACCTACTTTAATATGTAAATAACAATCAGTCTAGACACGCTTTATGTTTCAGGATCTTAAATGATAAAGAAAAATAAATTTATATTTTAATCTATATACTAATTAAAGAGTACTTTGAAAAACTATCTTTCTGAATATGGTTGAGGACCTAATTCTAAGCCAAATTAACGGGTTATTTATTAAACAGAATGCGATTAATGACTATTGGCCAAAAACCTACATTTCCTCTCCATTAGCTCACTCCCACTTTACTTTCCTGGCTCTCACACTGGTTGGTGCTGTCTCCCCTGCCTCTTACTTGTTTGTTTCATTTCTTCTCAGTTTCAACCAGGGGCACACATTTTTGTCTGCTGGAGATTTTGACACAACCTCCCTGCCCTTTCTCCTTGTTTTCTGAATTGCAATTCGTGTGCATTTGTGCATGTATGTAGGAGTCATTCTGGTTATCTCTTGAACTGCAGGGCAGAAAAGTGCCCTCTCTAGGGGTCTTCAGCCTTTTGTGAGAACCCCATGCAACAGAGGAGAAACACACAAGGAGTGGGGGGGAGAAAAATAGAGAAAAGGAGAAAAAAGGATACCATGGTTTAAAATGTGGCTAAAAAAAGGGCAGATGGGAGTTCCCGTGTGGCACAGTGGTTAACAAATCTGACTAGGAACCGTGAGGTTGCGGGTTTGATCCCTGCCCTTGCTCAGTGGGTTAATGATCTGGTGTTGCTGTGAGCTGTGGCGTAGGTCGCAGACGTGGCTCGGATCCCGCATTTCTGTGGCTCTGACGTAGGCTGGCAGCTACAGCTCCGATTCGACCCCTAGCCTGGGAACCTCCCATATGCCACGGGAGTGGCCCAAAAATGGCAAAAAGACAAAAAAAAAAAAGGGCAGATGAATTTTTAGTAAACATCAAAAAAGAGAGTAAGGAACAAGCAGAAGATACCATAATTAAAAATAAAATAAATCTGATGGAGTCCCATTGTGACTCAGCGGGTTAAGAATAGTGTCCATGAGGATGTGGGTCCCATCCCTGGCCTTGCTCAGTGGGTTAAGGATCTGGCGCAAGCTGCAGGGTAGGCCGCAGATGCAGCTCGGATCTGGTGTTGCTGCGGCTGTGGTGTAGGCCTGCAGCTGCAGCTCTGATTTGACCACTAGCCTGGGAACTTCCATATGCTGTAGGTGTGGCCATAAAAAGAAAAGAAAAGAAAAAAAAAAACCCATGGATATTTAAGGAAAGCAAATTAAGTGAATGTGTGAAAAATTAGAGAAATAGCAAGAGGGATTGGTGAGCAGATAGTAGCATGGCTTGATTTGTATTTGAGGGAAGACTAGGTAAGGATACTGTGCTGAGAATGGAAATAAGTGAGACAAATGCGGGTATGTAGAGAAGTTCATGATTATAAGCTTATATTATTTTAAACTGTATTTTAAAAACTATCCCTGGAGTTTTTGCATTTGTGTTACATAACATTTATACTAAGGAGACTTTAAACAGATGCAACTTTCCTAACTCAGGCTTTCTGTTGGGTCCATGGTGAAGAAAATTAAATGCTCATTGTTGTCCTTGAAAGTTAAATCCTTTTCTTCTCTCATTCTACCATCCTTCTCTCATCCAAACGATATGTTACATGTTAGTGTTGATGATCGTCTTTCACGATGTCAGGGGAAAAGAACCCACAAAGATTCATATACTCATCGTTATAGAGAATGAGACCAAGCAAATGATTTCAGGGACCTGTGAATGACTTGACCTCCTGCCTGTACTGTGGACAAACAGGGTTGAAGCAATTTGATAGTGATATAAGAAGCCTTTTACATCACTGATGAAAAACTGGCTGTACAGGAAAGGTAGTAAAACAAAAGACTTCTGTAGGAGTGAGAGGAAGCTGATAGCTTTGCTTGCTCCCATTGATTCAGAAGGTCTCACAGAGAATGTGCTGACGTTTTCAGGTGTGTCTGACATTCTCCATTAGGGCAAACATGAAGGATTAATTATTTGCTGACTTAATAGTCAAAGAAATACTGTGTTCATAATAGTAAAAGCAACTTTTGTTCTGATGACATGTTCACAGGTAGACTATGGAATCTTTGAATAATTAAAAGAATTTATAATTGGGAGTTCCCGTCGTGGCGCAGTGGTTAACGAATCCGACTAGGAACCATGAGGTTGCGGGTTCATTCCCTACCCTTGCTCAGTAGGTTAACGATCCAGCGTTGCCGTGAGCTGTGGTGTAGGTCGCAGACGCGGCTCGGATCCTGCGTTGCTGTGGCTCTGGCGTAGGCCAGCAGCTACAGCTCCGATTTGACCCCTAGCCTGGGAACCTCCATATGCCGAGGGAGCGGCCCAAGAAATAGCAAAAAAAAAAAAAAAAAAAAGACAAAGAAGAATTTATAACTGAACATTTATCCCAGCAAGTTTACATAAGTTTCTGCTCAGTTTCAATGATGGTTTTTCCTAGGACAGAACTCACTTCGCTCACCTTATCTGTACATTTACATTTGCAGTTAAGAAAACTGATATTTATCTTGTAAAGCCATGTCATTTATTTAATGGACAAAATACTATTTTTTCCTTTTCAAAGGGACATTTTCAGTTGATTTGACTTTGAACTTAATAGAAGCCAGTTTTCAAATGCAAAGGAAGAACATCTCTCAGGAATCTTTGTTCAGCAGTTCTGAGAAGATAAAATATTTCAAAAAGCATTTTAACATTCTAATTGCATTATTGCAGCTTAAAGAGATAATTGAACACAATAAATTAGTTTTGTACAGGGGATATTGTGAGAAAAATGATCCCAACTTGTTTTTCAAACTTCTTTTTTTATCCATTCGATGTATTTAAGCAAATTTTGGTTGCTATAATTTTGTGCCACTATAAAGAAGCAGGAGTATAAAGAATAGATGGTTTCGTTTGAGCCAGTCGAAGAAAGTTAAGCATGTTTGCAGAGGGCAACCCAAGTAGTTGGCACGGTTTGCTGCATTCCTGGAGCTTACCTTATCTGGTGGATTTCATCCCTGCTGAAAGAGGGGAGCAAATTGTCCTTATTATCTGAGGATTTGTCATGGGGAGAGGCTTTGTCCAAGTAAAGAAGGAAACTTTGTCTTTTCTTCTTAAATTGCTGATCTATTTTTAGAAATCAAGTATTTGGTCAAACTTATTAAAAAGAGCAGACAGGGAAGTTCCCTTCGTGGCTTCGTAGTTAATGAACTAGACTAGGATCCATGAGACCTTCCATATGTCGCAGGTGCAGCCCTAAAAAGGAAAAAAAAAAAAAAAAAAAAAGGCAGACAGCTCTCCTACTGCATGTCCCTGAGTGGACAATTGAAGTGAAATCAATTTTAATGGAACTTGGAGGGAATAGTCATTGAGAAAGATATCCAAGTGAAGAGAAAGGAAATAGAATGAAGACAAGGGGGAGGAGATGAAGGAGAGGAATAAGGAAGGGGAAGGCAATACTTAAATTTCTAACTACAAAGGAAAATAAATGTCAATCACGGTGAATGTTCTTCTCTACTGTAAATAGAAACCATAGAAACAGAGGTTCACCTGCTCACTGTTTATTCATGAGAAGTTGTTGCAACACAAAAACTCAGTTCCTGTGAGTTTAGCCACCAATATTGCAAAAAAAAAATCAGTACAGTGGAGTAATAAGGAAAAACTTTAGTAAAAACTCTGCTAAGAGGTCACTGATTTGGAAAGCTTGATTTTAAGGAGTAGCTACATAAATTGTATGAAAATATTCCTTGCTTCTACCTTTGGTGATTTAGTCATTTGTTACATTTAATTCAAATTTATTAACTATCATGCACAATATTTTGCTACTCAAATATGTTAGCAGATTAGAACTTTGAAACGGAAGTTTTGCTCAATGTTATTAGGTAGAAGGTTTCTGGAAGTATGTTTCTGATGCATGGATAGGAGTGAATAATGGCTGTGTGCCTATTGGAAAAGAATAAGCAAGTTGAGAACGTGCCTGAATCTTAAGCAGCCTGTTCAACTGAAATTGAATCTATAGATATTGACTTATAAAAATTCTTGACTTCTCAAGCTTGACACTATAATTTAAACCCTAATTAGTAAAGAATTAAGTTATTTTTCAGAATAAATTTTCTCTTGGAAAGCCATGTAGCAGTAAGCAAATAAAATCAACATTTTTGACTCCGAAAAATAATTTGTAACTCCTCTTTACCTCTGACTATTGCACATTAACCTCCTCTCTTACACAGCAAATCTGAAAAGTTGACTTTACTCTGGGTCTGTTTCTCTGTCTCTCAACTCCCCCCACCCCCATACACCTAAACACACAGTTAATTTTTTTTTTTTTTACTGTGGACATTTTCAAGTATTTACAAACTGTAGAAAACAGTACTCCATGTCTCATCATTCAGCTTCAACACATATCCTTATACTCCTTCTTCCCACCCATACCCACACCCTACCACTGGGTTATTTTGAAGCAAATCCTAGACATCATGTAATTCTATCCCTAAGTTCTTTGGTAGGTATCTCTAAAATACATGAAATACTCTTCACAAACAAATAAACATAATTACAATATAATGATCACCCCTAAAATATTAAAATAACCCTCATATCACCAAACATGTCATAATTCCCATAGTTTTAGAAACCTTTTTTAAACTTTGTTTGAGCTGAATTTTTGTGGTTTTTCTTTGTGGTTTGTGAATCCAAATAATGTCCATACATTACAATTGGTCGATTGTAATCTCTCTCTTAATCTCTTTTAACATGGATCCCTCCTCTGTGTTTATTCCTTGAAATGTATTTCCTTTGCCTGTAGAGTTTCCCACAAAAGGATTTTGCTGACTGATTCTCCCTTGAACTGACTGCAGTTGGAATTTTACCACTCCAGGAAGCTGCTCTTGCTAAAGGTCATCAAGGAAATGCCACTTTGCAAAATCCATTGGTCAGGTCTTTGTCTTTACCTTAGTTATCTTACAAAACTATTTAACGCCCTTGGTAACTCCACCATCCTTTTTTTTTTTTTTTTTTGCATTTTAGGGCTGCACCCGTAGCATATGGAGGTGCCCAGGCTAGGGGTGTAATCAGAGCTACACTGCCGACCTACACCACAGCCACAGCAACACCAGATCTGAGCCGCTTCTACGAACTACACCACAGCTCATGGCAATACCGGAGCCTTAACCCACTAAACGTGGCCAGGGATTGAACCCTCACCCTCATGGTTCCTAGTTGGATTTGTTTCTGTTGTGCCAGGGTGGCAACTCCAGCTCCACCATTCTTAATATACCTCTTTTCATTGATCTCCAGGACACCCACTCACCTGTTTCCTCCTGCATCACATACTGAGACATTTGTGTTGGCTCCATCTCATCTCACTCTCTGCTGAGTATCAGAGTGCCCTGTCCCCATCCTCTAAGCTTGATCCTCTTTTCTGTCTGGCCTCATTTTTTTGGTCGTCGAGTTCAACTTGGGACATGTATATTCAATGATCTCTTTGACATCACTCCATCCCCATGGAAGTTTCCAAATGCCAGGCATTTCTAATACTTCCAAAACTGAGCCCCAACATTCCTCCTCTGAACCTCTTCTACGGTTTTGCCCGGCTCTGTCAGTAGCAACTACACCTCCACCAGCTCAGGCCAAATAGCTGGGAATCTCCTTGTCTGCCATTTTCCTTTCATAACTTGTAGTCAATCAGCACATCATTCGGTCTCCACCTTCAATAGTCTCAAATCAGTATCTCACCAACTCCTGTCATCATCTGGTAAAACCCACCTTGATCTTTCTTTTGTTTGTTTTTTTCTTTTTTGGCTGCCTCCCTCGCAGCATTTGGAGTTCCCAGGATGAGATCCTGAGTGTCTGAACCACAGCTGTAGCAACATGGATCCTCCAACTTACTGGGCTGGGCTGGAAATTGAACCTGCCTTCCTGGCGCTGCAGAGACACTGCCAATCCCATTGCACCACAGCAAGAACTCCTCAAGTTGATTTTTTTAATCTGATTTACTGGGATTAGCATCCTAACTGGCCTTTCTGATTTAACCATTGCCTTAAATATAATCTGAGCTCAATCCAACAGGCAGAGTGACTCTGTTAAAGTGCCAGGAAATTAAAATGACAACTATGCTTGCAATTCTCCAGCAGCTTCCCATCTCACTTAAAGTTAACTCCCAGTCTCCCTCCAGTGACACCCCCCAGCCCCATCTTCACCATTACATCACTGACTTCATTCCTTACTTCTCCCTCTCCCTTTGGCTTCTACTTCTGCCACAGGACTTGTCTTGAGGGTGGGAGTGGGGTGGGGAAGGGTGGGTCTAGCCAAAAATGATTTTGTAAAACTTTTTTTAGAGTCTGGAATTTTGAATTGTTCGACTCCTTAAACCTGTAAGACATAGGGAGAAATGAAGAATTTTGCAGGTGGTCTCACAGATGCAATACCTTACTCTACTCTGAACCTTTGATATATGAGTGTGGCGAAATTACTCCTAAATTATCTATTTTGATACTAATGGAGAAGAAGTTTTTTGTGGTCCATGAAAATGTACATTCATTCTAAGATTATTGGAGCACATAATCAGTTTTAGGTCTGTTGATAGTTGGGAAAGACTATTATTTTCGCTGAGATTTTGGAATTGAAGATAGCTTTTTAATTAGCTTGTGCTGATGTTTTCTCTGTGTCTGGCATTTCAAACTGATTCTTATCAATAAGGGGCAGCCTATGTTCCATTGTACAGGTTTAAGAGCATAGTCTTTCTTGCTCCCAACACTGAGGGCAAGAAGGGAAAATCTAGGAGTTGAACAAATTGGTTTCTTGTATGTATAGCATCAATAAAAAGCTGTGTTATTAATTAACAGGTATCTAGATTTCAGTCCTAGGCATTTCAAAATCCTTGACATTGCATTTGCTTTTCTCTTACTTATATCTTTACAGAAGGATTTTTCTTAATGAATTCAGTGCAGTGTAGGCACATCTAAAAATAGCTCTAAACAGGAGTTCCCATCCTGGTGCAGCAGAAACGAATCCGACTAGGAACCATGAGGTTGCAGGTTTGATCTCTGGCCTTGCTCAGTGGGTTAAGGATCCGGCATTGCTGTGAGCTGTGGTGTAGGTCCCAGAGGTGGCTTGGATCCTGCATTGCTGTGGCTGTGGCTTAGGCTTAGGCTGGCAGCTAGACCCCTAGCCTCGGAACATCCATATGCTGGAAGTGTGGTTCTAAAAAGAAAAAAGACACACACACACACACACAAAAGAAGAAGGTACCTGAGCCTCTGATGACCTCTCAGCCCAGAGCTGCCACATCAGCTGGGAGTTTCATAAGAGAGAGAAATAAACTTCTGTCTTAAAAAAAAAAAAGCTCTAAACATAAAAATAATATGAGTCAATTCTGTGTTGTCATCATGTAAAATTACCCTCTGCTTCTCAAATATGTTCCGCCTTCCCCTAAGAAATTAAACACAGGCATGAAATATAAATGAAGATGTGTTTGCTGTGATGCTCCTTGACATTTTAGGGGTAATTAACAGGACTTCGAATATTAACCAACATTAATTAACAATGTAAAGTGCCTTAAACGTGAAATGTAATAACAATGCTGAGTAGATTAGCCACATTCATCAATACACCTCATGCTTAAAGATTTGTTTTTGAATGCTGCATTATTAAACAAGTTGATTGTGCCTACCTCATGAACCGGGGGTTTCTGCTGTATTCACTGTAGATATTACTCTGTTGAGTCTCTTGTGGTGCTGAGAACAGGCTCCAGGGTCTGAGTAGGCAGGGTGACAGGATGATGGAGGTGTGGTTCTGGGAAAAGCAAGAGGGGGATGGGAGCGGGGAGCAGAAAGGAGAGAGAATAGTCCTTCGGGTATCCCACAAAATGCAGTTTCTTGTGGCATGGAAATCCTGGCCACTCTATGATATTGCTGACTTACTTCCCATGAATCCAAGAACTCAGCCAAAAGCATGCCCCTGGTGGTGCTATTTGTGGATTCTCTTCACTCATAATATCTATACCATTCATTTTCATACAAGCAACTTGTGGCCAGAATGGCTTTTTGCCTTAGCAGCCCATCCTCTCATGACAGTGTTGCATGGTTCCTACCTTGGACACTTTTTATAAATACTACCACGATGATTTTCAGGTTTCCTTCCTTGTAGATAGTGGCTGGCTCCTTCTGTAAGCCCTGATCCTACCTCTGAATGGTTCTTTTTTTTTTTTTGTCTTTTTTGTCCTTTTAGGGCCGCACCAGCGACATATGGAGGTTCCCAGGCTAGGGGCCTAATTGGAGCTGTTTGCTGCTGGCCTACACAACAGCCACAGCAATGCGGGATCTGAGCCGCATCTGCGAGCTACACCATAGCTCAAGGCAATGCTGGATCCTTAACCCACTGAGCGAGGCCAGGGATCAAACCCACAACCTCATGGTTCCTAGTCAGATTCATTTCTGCTGCACCACAATGGGAACTCCTGAATGGTTCTTTTTGACCATTGTCTCTTACTACCCTGCCTCATTCCTGTACATTAGCATTTCTTAAAAAAACCCTCAAAGTTCTTAATTCATTTTGGTTTTATTCTAATGTTTTTTATCTTAATCTTTTGAATCATTTTTAAAATCCATTAACTTTTTTTTGTTTATTGAATCTGTTGTCGACCTATATAACACTGGATTAAAAATCTTTTCTTTTCCCTTTCAATTTCAGATAGTTCTCGTTTTATGTTACTTTCATTTATCCTATTTTATATATATGAACATACTTTAATTTTTTAGTGGGAATGTATTATACCTTTATTCAACATTCAAATGATCTCTGTGAGTGAATAGAGCAGAATGCTTTTATTTATTTTTTTAGAGTGCAGTTGATTTATAGTGTTGTATCAATTTCTGCTGTACAGCGCAGTGACCCAGTCATACAAGTATATACATTCTTTTTCTCATGTATCTTCCATCATGTTCTATTCCTAGAGATTGGACATAGTTCCCTGTGCCGTACAGTAGGGCCCCACTGCTTATCCATTTTAAATGTAATAGTTTGCATCTACCAACCCCAAGCTTCCTGTTCATCCCACTCCTTCTACCTCCCCATTGGCAACCACAAGTCTGCTCTCCATGTCCATGATCTGTTTCTGTTTTGTAGATAGGATCATTTGTGCATATTTTAGATACCACGTATAAGTGATATATGGTATTTGCCTTTTTCTTTCTCACTTCGTTCAGTTAGTATGAGAATCTCTAATTGCATCCATGTTGCTGCAAATGGCATTATTTTGTCCTTTTTTATTCCATTGTATTTATGTACCATATCTCCTGAATTCATTCATCTCTCGGTGGACATTTAGGTTGCTTGTTATAATTGTCAATTACAATGACTTTTTCTTTTTTGTCCTTTTAGGGCCACACCCACAGCTCATGTAAGTTCCCAGGCTAGGGATTGAATAGGAGGTGCAGCAACAGGCCTATGCCACAGCCACAGCAAGGCCAGATCCAAGCCACATCTGTGACCTATGTCACAGCTTGCAGCAATGCTGGATCTTTTTCCCAGTGAGCGAGGCCAGGGATCCAACCTGCATCCTCATGGATACTAGGTGGGTTATTAACCTGCTGAACCACAACAGGAACTCCTACAATGACCAGATTTTTTATTTTGATGTTTTTAAAAAACTCCAAATGCCAATTTTTCTAAATTAATATTTTTTTCTAGATTAAAAAATTAAATGGATAAGTACCTATCTAATATTTTACTTTTATTATTTCTGTATCTTTCTACCTTTGTGCCCCAAATAATAAAACATGCACATAAATTTGATCTTTTAAACCAGTCTTAAATTCTATGACTTGATGGCCCATTTAGGCTGCTGGATATCCGTTATTCATTATATAACATTCATTTGCTTATATGGTATTTATTGTTATAAGTATTCTTCTTGATCATCCTATTTGACACTTCAAAAATTATGGCTCCTTGTCTTTTCTATAGCGGGTCTTTATTTGGGACTTTTTGTTTTGCTCTACTACTATGATGTACGCTTGTGGGAGCACATGCATAAAGCAAATGGCCATATCCAAGACTTTTTGAGATTTATTATGAACTCCTCATCATCGCTTCCCTACTCCATACCCTTATTCCTTGCCCTATTTCGACATATATTTCTCTGTTTCTCAAGGTCCCAAGTCATGACATCGTTTACTTACAGGCTGCATGTCTTTCCTTCTGATAAATCATTCCTGAGGATTATCTCTATAAAAATTCATGTTTTGTCTTCTCAAAACCTTTTCTTCTCTAACTTGAATCCCTAAGAACTTGGCTCCTTGACAGACAGCTTATCCACATTCCTGACACTTTTTCATCAGTGAAAACAAATCTATCTATCTATCTATCTATCTATCTATCTATCTATCTATCTATCATCTATTATGTTCTTATATTAGCTGATGTTTGAACTACTTTAGCCCCTATAATTGTCCCTATTATGCTGTGGGAATGTGGAATTTACTTAAACAACAACAACAATAACAACATTAAATTTCTGGGCACTGTAACTCAAGAATTACTCTAGGTGCATCTCTTCAGTCACTTAGCATTTCCTTACTAATCGGTATGTTTTTTTTTTTCATCATCTAACTGACTTCAAACAATTTACTGTAAACCTAGGTACAGGACTTTGTGCCCTGTGGCTTGGTTCTCTGTCATCTTTCTAGAAGTGACTGTTTATCTTCTCTTTGTTCTTTTTTTCACTTTATCAATATATGCTATTTTCCTTGCTATTCAAATTTGGTTCATTGAGAATTGTAGCAACTAAAATACAGCTAATAATTTGGATACTTTTAAGTACAGGATACAATTGATATTTTGGCATCTAGTGCCACAGTAACTTGTTACTGCTACAACCATTAATGCTTGCAGCATAGATAAAATAAACTTGAGCTTCTTCTTTCTAGTGCTATTATTTCTTAAACAAGAAAGCATATTAAATTATAAGCAAGTGGGATAACTGAGTTTTAAGAGAGTGTGCAATTTGTAAGTGTCAGTTTTTTAAATAAAGATTTTATTTTGAGATAATGGTAGGTTTACATGGAGTTAATAGAGATAATATAGGGAGATTCAGTGTATCTTTTACCCCATCTTTCAAAACTACACTGCAGAGTAACAATTTCAGAACCAAGATTTTTGCTTTTCAGGACCACACCAATGGCATATGGAAGTTCCCAGGCTAGGGGTCGAATTGGATCTACAGCCTACACATAGCCACAGCAATGCGGGATCCACACTGCAACTGTGACCTATACCACAGCTCATGGCAGCGCTGGATCCTTAACCCAATGAGCGAGGCCAGGGATCGAACCTGCCTCCTCATGGATACTAGTCAGGTTTGTTACCACTGAGTCACAAAGGAAACTACCCAGAACCAAGATATTGATATGAATGTAGCTTTAGATGCAAGCAATCCCATCACCAACTTCTTACTCTTTACCAAGAATCCCTCTTCTCACTCTTCCAATCAGCCACTGCCCTGCTTCTCACCACCCTAGCTCTGATCCCTCCAACCCTTGGCCCTGACCCTTGAAAAGTACTAACTGCCATTTCTTCAGTTTTATTTCAAGAATGTTACACAAATGCAATTATGCCTTTGGAGACTGGATTTATTTTCTCACTTAGTATAGTTCCCTGGCAGTTCATGCAGGTTGTTATAGGAATTGAAAGTTTGCTTCTTTTCATTGTTGCATAGGATCCCATGATGTATGTGCACACAGTTTGTTTAACCATTCACACACTGAAGGGTATTTGAGTTATTTCCATTTTTTGGCTCTAATAAGTAAAGCTTCCATAAACATTCTTATTCAGGTTTTTGTGTGAATATCAGTTTCATTCCTCTAAGATGAATGCCCAAGAGTATAACTGCTAAGTATATAGTAGTTGCGTTGCAGTTTTATAAAAATCTGCCAAACTGTTATCCAGAGTGGCCACAGCATTTATATTCCCACCAGCAATGTATGAGTGATCCAGCTGCTCTACATCCTCACCAACATTTAGTATTGTCATTCTGGTTTATTTTAGCCATTCTGATAAATGGTAATGGTATCTTTTAATCTGCATTTCCCTGGTGGCTAACATTGAACATCTTTTTATGTGTTTATTTACCTTTGGCATATCCACTTCTGTGATGTGTCTCTTTACGTCTTTTGTTCATTTCCTAAAAGGACTTTGTTCCCTTCTGTTGAGTTTTAAGAATTCTTTCTATATTCTAGACACTAATCCCTTGCCAGGTATGTGGTTGGCATTATTATTCATGTTTTCTTTCAGTCTGTCAGTTGTCTTTTTGTCTCCTTAATGATGTCTTTCACAGAGCAAAAGTTTTTAATTTTGCTGAGGTTCATTTTGGCATGGTTTCCTATTACGTATCATACTTTTGAGGAAAATTTAAGATCTCTTTGCCTAGCCCTAGATTTAGAAGATTTTCCCTTTGATTTTACATTAGTGCCTTTTAAAGAGACTTACTTGCTTCACTCTCCTGAACTGAAATCAGTAGTCTTGATTCCAGGGTCAAAATCTATTTAAATGAATACATGGGTGAATTAGCCAGAGTCTATATAGCTGGAGTCTTTCAAAAATATTGTTGGTGGCCCTAGCATTATGAAGAAACACATAAATGTCTCTACTGTAGTACTGTCATGAAGGAGGAAGAGCATGGAAAATTAGACCCCTGCTCTCTATGCCTTGTCGAGTTACTGGTAGATTATTCAAATGACGGGCATCTACTGGGAAAGGTCAAGAAGACAGCTGAGGTCAGAGGTCAGGCAGCAGTTGGAACATATTCATTTCTAGAGAGTAAATGGCAGACTTTGGAGTCAAGCATAAACCTAGAACTTTTAGCCTGTTCTCCTAAGTGTGTTTACCACCCTGGATTACAGAATCAATGCTACATGACTCACAGTATTAACAAAGGATTATAACACATGGAAGATTAGTAATAGGTAAGAACATTGCTGAGAAATTGACTGTCAGAGAAAGATGCAGTTGCATACCTTGGGTGTCTAATAGGCTTGGTCTTTTAAAAGATCAAAATTATAAAGGTATGGCTTCAAGCTTTACTATTTCTAGAAAGGGTTTGAGTACTTTGAGAATATGTTCATGATTCAGGCATAAGTTCACCATGACTTCATTAGAAGTGGTAGTTTCCTTTGGGAACTGAAATTCAAAATGATTTTTTGTTGTTAAATACATATAGCATAAAGTTCACATACAGATGTTAAGACAGTTGAAGGTCATTTTTCAAATAAATGCAAACATGAGTTTTTGTTTACTTCCTGGTCTTGATGTTTCCTCAAAAAAAGCAAACCATGAGTTTTTGTTTACTTCCTGGTCTTGATATTTCCTCAAACAAACAAACAAACAAAACTAGCTAACCAGAAGCATATCTTTGCATAACACATTGAAGATAAGAATATTTACTTTCCTGACGTCAGGCTTTGAGCACCAGTTAGTCCTCTCAAAATTGTGAGTATGTCTATACTGTTATAATCAAAGAAACTGTGGCTGTCTTTGTGGTAATGTTTGACAGATGTTATGGGGCTGTACTAAACCCAATTTCTCCTTTTCATGGAAGCTGGAATTTTTACTATCTTTTGAGTTCATGAAAGCCTTCTCTCAGGTCTTTTTTCAAAAGCTAAATATCTTACCAGGGAAACAGTTGTTTTTTTTTTTTTTTTTTCCTGCCATATCTTCAGCATGTGAAATTTCCTGGGCCAGGAATTGAACCTGTGCCACAGGAGTGGTTTGAGCCTCTGCAGTGACAATGCTGGATCCTTAACCTACTGCGCCACAAGGGAACTCTGGGAAGCAGACATTAATATCCACAAGTGACTCACATTTCTATCTCCCACCCCTTACCTGAGAATAGTATCCTGAGGAAGTAGAAGCCAGGACAGTTATATTTACACAGGGCATCTAAGAAGGCAGGTGCTTTACTTTATTTATTTTAATAAGGTAAATAAATGCAATTTATTAAAGAGAGATTTCTGAACAGGACCAACTTTCTAAGTGAATCTTTTCCACAAACGTCAACCTAGTTATTTTCAAGTTATTTCCTGTCTTGTCAGCATTTGATATTCTCAGTCTTTTTATTTTAGCCCTTCTACTGGATATAAATATCTCACTGTACTTTAAATTTGCGTTTCCTTAATGACCCATGATTTTAAGTACCTCTTCCTGTGGGGCTGGCCAGTCTTATGTCTCCTTTTGTGGAGTTTGCTCATATCTTTTGCCCACTTTTAAACCCAATACCTGGACCTACTTGGGGTTAATTTTTATTGACTGTATTTTTTTCTTGAGTGTGGATCACATTTTCCTGTTTCTTTGCAATAATGCTAATTTTTGGCTGAATAAAGGACATTTTTGTAGCTACTCTAGATTCTGTCAGATTCTTCTGAGTATTATTGGCTTTATTTTCTTTTTTTCTTTTTAATGGCCTCACCCACAGCATATGGAAATCCCTAGGTGGTGATTAAATCTGAGCCACAAATGTGACCTACGCCACAGCTGTGGCAATGGCAGATCCTTTAACTCACTGTGCCTGGCCTGTATGGAAACTACACCTCTGTAGTGACCCAAGCCACTGCATTTGGATGCTTAACCAACAGCCACGGTGTGAACTCCGACTTTCTCTTTTAGCAGACAGTTAAACTGACCAGGCTCTAGCTCAAACTTTGCTTCCCGCAAGTTGTATAATTGCTTGTATCTCTTCCTATTCTTATTTTACCATTGAGTGTGATAATAGGTTAGGTTATATTGGTCTTGTTTTTCTCCATTAACATGTTCAATTACATTGACTTTATATATATCAGATTTCTTCCTGGTATAAATCCCACTTGATTGTGATATACATATATTTTATTCCAGGATTTAATTTACTAGTATATTTTGCATCTGGGCTTATGAGGGATATTTATCTGTAGTTTTCTTTTCTTGAAATGTCCTTGATTTTGATATCAGGGTAATTCTGGCCTCATAAAATAAATGGGAAGATATTCTTCTTATATTTTCTGACAGAGTTTGTCTGTAAGATTTCTTACTTAAATTTTGGTAGAATTCACCCATAAAGACCTGGGGGCATGGAGTTTTCTTTTGGGAAGGTTTTAAATTACAATTTCTTTAATGACTGTAAAGGTTATTAAGATTTTATAATTCTCCTTGTTGTTTGGGTAAGATGTATTTATCAAGGGACATGTCTGTTTCATCCAAGTTGTCAAATTTATTGGCGTGTAGTTTTTAACAATACTCCTTTATTGTTATTTTAATGTTTGTGAGAATCTATGATGGTCTTTCTTTAATTGCAGATATTTATAATTAGTTTTTGATTTTTTTCTTGAACAATATGGCTAGAGGCTTATACCTTTTATTAATCTTTGTAAAAAAATAAATTTTTGTCTTGTGGGTTTTTTTCCTATGTTTTGTTCTTTCCACTGTTGTTTTTATTATTTCTTTCCTTTTATATCTTTAAAGTTTAATTTGTTCTTCCTTTTTTCTACTATTTTAAAGGGAATATTTGGTATAGTTTTGAAAAATCACTAGAAAGATATGTAGATATATGCTTAGAAAATTCATATTAAACAGATTTTGCAATCTCATTTTTGTTATCAGTGATTTTTTCCAAGTGAGATGACTATTGCTGTAAGTTTAATTCCAGTTAATTATTTACAATGGGCATGAAGGTTATTGGTAGCATAGAGAAATCATAAAGCAGAAAATTCCTATTTTTCATTTATCAACTAAACTCCTAAATATAGCACTTTAATTTGAAGGTAGAAATATAGTTATATATTTCAGGCAAGTATACTGCATAGGCCTTTTTTTTTTAAATGGTCTCTGCCTTGTCAGCCATTATATGTAAATTTTGTCTGTACCATTGACAGTATTGGCCATATGTGTCAATTATGAAACATTTCCTCACAATATCTTTCTTTTAAAATGTATTTCTCCAATTATCTGACATCAGAGTAATGCATGATATGGTTAGGTATCATATATTTTTTTGACTTTTTTCCTTGTTTGTACTGGTCTACATGTGTGTTTTTCCAATAGTAATGTAATCTTATAAGCAAGTGTAGTCTCAGAATAGGCCTCAATAAACATTTATTTGTTTTAATGTTTTCCCTTTTAGATATTTCTCAGCATTTAAAACATGTTAAAAATCTCTTTTCATTTCTAAAGAACAAGAACAATCTGATTTCAAAAGTTAGTTGATCATAAAATGTCACTTTAAAAAACTAACATAAAACCATTGAAATTTTCGTAGCTCCTTTTTTTTTTTACTCCAACCTTCCAACCAAATTTTGGACACTGTTTGTATTCAGATCAGTTAGATATATACAGCATACCTCATTTCATTTTGCTTTGAAGATATCACATTTTTCACAGATTGGAGGTTTGTGGAAACCCTGTGTCAACCAAGTCTATCAGTACTATTTTTCCAAAAGCATTTGCTCATTTTGTGTCTCTGTCACATTCTGGTCATTCATGCCCTATTTCGTACTTTATTATTATTATTTCATTTGATATGGTGATCTGGGATCAGTGACCTTTGATGTTAGTATTATAATTGTTTTTGGGGCTCCATGAACCACATATAAAAGCAGAGAATTTAATTGATAAGTGTTGTGTGTATTCTGACTGCTCCACCAGACAGCTGCTGTTCCCCCGTCTCTCTCCGTCCCTTCTGGCAGGTCTCACTCTTCCTTCAGACACGACAATATTGAAGTTAGGCCAGTTAATAACCCTGCAATAACCTCTACATGTTTAAGTAAAAGGAAGAGTCACAGGTCTCTTGCTTTAAATCAAAAGCTAGAAATGATTAAGCTTAGTAAGGGAGGCAAGTTGAAAGCCAAGGGAGACTGAAAGCTAGGCCTCTTCTGCCAAACAGCCAAGTCATGAATACAAAGAAAAAATTCCTGAAGGAAATTAGAAGTGCTGCTTCAGTGAACACATGAATGATAAGAAAGTGAAACAGGGGAGTTCCCATTGTGGCTCAGCAGGTTAAGAGCCCGACTAGTATCCATGAGGATGCAGGTCCGATCCCTGGCCTTTCTTAGTGGGTTAAGGATCTGGCATTGTCATGAGTTGTTGTGTAGGTCGCAGACATGGCTCGGATCCCATGTAGCTGTGGCTGTGGCGTAGGCCAGCAGCTACAGCTCTAATTTTACCCCTAGTCTGGGAACCTCCATATGCTGCAGGTGTGGCCCTAAAAAGCGAAAAAAAAAAAAATGTGAAACAGCCTTATTGCTCATGTGGAGAAAGTTTTTGTGGTCTGAATGGAAGGTCAAATAAGCCACAACCTTCCCTTGAACCTTCCCTTGAAGCCTAATCCAGAGCCAGGATTGAACCTGTTCAATTCCATCAAAGTTGAGAGAGGTAAGGAAGTAGGAGAAGAAAAGTTGGAAGCTGGCAGAGGTTGGATAGTGAGGCTTAAGGAAAGAAGCCATCTCCATAGCATAAAAGTGCAAGGTGAAGCAGCAAGTACAGATGTAGAAGCTGCAGCAGGTTATCCAGAAGGTCTAGCTGACATCACTAATGAAGGTGGTGACACTAAACAACAGATTTTCAATGTAGATGAAATAAAACGGGGATACTGAAGCACCTGTTCTGACTCCCCCAGATTTGTCATGAGAACAAGTGCCCTGATGTAGGTGATGACACTGTGAATTGAAAAGTGAAATCCAAATGTTATCCTTATCACGATCGGTATTACTGTCCCCTTATTTATGGGACTATGATCATCTGATTGGCTAGGAGGATATTCATGACTGGTAAAATCTGACTTGTTTTGCTCTCTGTTCCAAAACTTCAGATGATTTTTTCTATATTAAAGTCCTGTTTTTAGCAGTTATTTAGTCAGCTTTCACTTTTAACTGACTCACATCTCCAAATAATCCTTTGTTCATTCATTCATTTATTTCATTATTGAGCGTCTATTTATTTCCAGGTGCTATGCTCGGCTCTGAGCATTGCAGTGATGATCAGAAAGATAGGGCTTGGTTCTCTTGGCAGTTACAAGGATAGTGGGGAAGTAGGAATGAAATAATATATACATATATATTTTTGTCTTTTTGCCATTTCTTGGGCTGCTCCCACGGCATATGAGGGTTTCCAGGCTAGGGGTCCAATCGGAGCCATAGCCGCCGGCCTACGCCAGAGCCACAGCAACGTGGGATCTGAGCCGCATCTGCAACCTACACCACAGCTCACAGCAACGCCGGATCCTTAACCCACTGAGCAAGGCCAGGGATCAAACCTGCAACCTCATGGTTCCTAGTCAGATTCATTAACCACTGAGCCACGACGGGAGCTCCATGAAATAATATTTTTAAAAAAGACAAGGAAAGGGATTGTGATATGATGTCACTTATATCTGGAATCTAATAAATGGCATAAATGAAATTTTTCACAGAAAAGAAAATCATGGACTTGGAGAACAGACTTGTGGTTGCCAAGGGGGAGGGGGAGGGATTGGGATGGACTGTGAGTCTGAAGTTAACAGATGCAAACTATTGCCTTTGGAATGGATAAGCAATGAGATCCTGCTGTATAGCACTGGGGACTATGTCTAGTCACTTATGATGGAGCATGATGGAGGATAATGTGAGAAAAAGAATATATATATGTATATATATATATATATATATATATATATATATATATATATATAGGTGTATATGACTGGGTCTCTTTGCTGTATTGTAGAAAACTGACGGAACACTGTAAACTAGTTATAATGGAAAAAATAAAAATCATTTAAAAAAAAGACAAGGAAAGGGATTGTGAAGGAAAGGAATGTGATACTTCAACTGACTTGGTCTGGAGGTAAGTTTTCCTAGCCGGAGACATCTGAGTTGCAGTCCAAAGGATGAGTTGGACTTAAGTGAAAGGAAGTGTCTTATATAGTAAATCTACCATCACTCAGCCATGCAAAGACCTGATCCTCATGCCTACTGAGGGTCCTAGTCCTGAAGCTCTGGACTATTTCTATCTTGTGCTCTCATTTCAACAGCAGGTCTTTTCAAATCTATACTATTTAAAATCTCTTTCCTGGGTTACAACTGACAGACCAGAGTTTACCATACTTTGTATTTCACTGAGTCCTTCAGTTAATCCCAGGCTAAGAGGTTAGCATAGTGTTTAGTAGCTGGAAGTCTTTGTATCACCAAAGTGATGAAACAAAACCTGCTTTAATTGCACTTGGTTAATCAGTCAGGTGGCGCCCCAGGCAGGGCATGTTTTAGTTTCTTAGAACACAAGCTTGCATACAAAGAGCTTCCATGCTCTTTACAAGCAACATTTATTTACATTGTGTATTGTTAGTTTATCCCCTTATGAGGACATTTTGAGAGAGCAAATATTTTAACCTAGTTCAAGAAATTCCTTGTTTTAATAAAATTGTGTTCTTTAAGGCATAAATGTAACTGGAAAGAAACTCGGCCCCTTCATCCTTATGCTTGGGTATGTCCTTCTCCTTGACAGCAAGAATATGCATAACTGTGTTGCCACCCTCTGCTGTGGACTGTGGTGTGCCCAGCTTGAGGATTTGATGTGCTGAAAAAAATTCTGTTCAAGTTTTGGCTGTTGATACTGCGGAGAATCAAGACCTAGAGTGGATAGCCTTTATTAGACAGAATTATGTCTGCTGGTGTATACAGAAGGAATCCCAGAACTGAATTGCCTTGCATACAAAAGCTGGGGTATTTTATTGTAAAAGTATGTAAAAAGCAGGGTGCCCTGGACCTGTGGGGTGTTGGGAAATTCTCTCTTCAAGGAAAGGGATATTGACTTTCTAAGAACAGAGATTTCTGATATGTGTTTGATATTCATTTCCTATTCTAGATTGTCCTCAGATCTTTATTCGTTGCAAATTTGCACAAAATTTGGACTGACTTTATAACTTGTTGGATGGGTTGAAAATAAGAGAGCAAGGTCCCCCATGGAGCAGAGTGGACCCAAGAGAACAAGGGTTTGGGGTCAATGACAGAGAGAGAGAGAGGGGCTCTCTGCCCTCAGAAAACAGGGCTGTACCTTTCAGACTGAGGTACCCAGTTCCCTGTCTCCAAAGTCTGTGCTGCACTAGGGGAACTGCAGCATCCCCAGCCCCACCTCCAGTCTGGGGCCATTTGCCTTGACACACCCTTTGGCTTTCTTAGGCAAAGTGGGGTTGGAAACAGGCCCTGGAGGAAGTTAAGTGGCCCAGGTGTGTTTGCACCAGGGTGGGTGGCTGGTGAGCGACACTTTTCCTTCTCTAAGACAGTCTTTCCTCATAACTATTCCCAGGGGTGAGACTTTAATATATTCATGCAACTACCTTTCCTCCAACTCTAAACAAAAACAAGCTGAAAACCAATTTTCAGGTTCAGAGCAATCTACCAGGACTAGCAGAGCCTTCCTTTTTGTTTCCTGACAAATAGCTTGTTGACACTGAAAACAAAAGGTGTATTTTCTGGCAGTGCTTCTGGCTTTCATTTCAATAGGAATCAGCTGCTTCGTGGACGTGTCCAACATCTACTATTTCAAAGTCCAGTGCGTGGCGTTTATGTGGGTTATAAACTTCAGTGATTCATGCTGGTGTTATTATTGGTAATTATTAATGATAGCCATCTTTAGTGGGTAGCTGGGTACCCAGGGTCAAATTATTAGAAGATTAAAAAAATAAGAGAATGTGTGTGCCTATTGTGACTTTTAGCGAACTCTCTGTTGCACTCCTTATATGCCTGGGAACACCTGCTTCATTTAAACTTCTAAAAAGGCAGTGAAATTAGTGCACGTTTGTGATGGTAGCTGCAGACCCACACTCATACATCCACACCCACACATGTGTGTGTCTCTGTCACTCTTATAGATTAAGATTAGACAGTAGAGATTTTATTCTTCATGTTATGTTTGCCAAATGTGAAAGACAGTTTCACCTAAACCTTTTGATTTTTATATGGATTTAAGAGATACCTATGGAGAAACCCTATCTTATTTATCCCATTAGAATCATAAATATTATTTCTATTTTACATATAGTTATTTTTCATAGAATATTACACTTCCTGTTAAATGGATTGCTCATTTTTCTTTGGCTAAAGAATCATTGCCCCCAAGGAGACCCTTGGAGGATACTCCTAGCTTTCTGTGTTTTGCATTTCCTTAAATGTCAGTGATAGAAATGAGTGAAATTGATGGACATTGTTTATTCCTTAATAATAATAATAATAATAAACTGCTGATAGATCTGGGCCAAACTGCAGTTGAAAAATCTGGATGTTGGCCTCCATCCTAGAGCGGGTTATGAATCTCACTTAAGGGATTACTCTGCTCAAAAATTCTACCCATTTCCTCCACAGCTCTAATTTATTCTGATTACTTTGACTTTAGGAACATTTAGGAAAATCCTCTGGGATTCCACCTGCCACTTCCTGCTGCTTGTTAACAGTCATTTTTAAAAATGCACTTTCCCAGAGTTCCCATTGTGGTGCAGCGGAAACGAATCCAGCTAAGAACCATGAGGTTGTGGGTTCTATCCCTGGCCTTGCTCAGTGGGTTAGGAATCTGACACTGCTGGGAGCTGTGGTGTAAGTCAAAGATGAGGCTCGGATCCCAAGTTGCTGTGGCTGTGGCAAAGGCCGGCAGCAGTAGCTCGGATTGGACACCTAGCTTCCATATGCCACAGGTGTGGCCATAAAAAGCAAAATAAATAAATAAATAAAGATAAAATGCACTTTTCCTCCTTACTTTGCTTCTTTACTCTTTCTCCTTTGTACTTATCACCTTCAAACTCATTGAACTCAGTGACTTACTCATTTGTTTGCTGTCTGTGTTTCCCCATTATTATGTGAGCTTCACAAAGGCAGAGTTTTTGTTTCTTTCCTTCACTGCTGTAATTCTACCAACCAGACCTGTGCCTGGCACAGAGTAGGTGCTTGAATGAATCATTTCATTCAACGTCATTGCTGAATGAAAAATGAATGATCGAATGTATTTTATGGTGGTAGGCTGTGGTTACAGCTTTGTCACCAGTTCTTGTGTGAACCTGGAACAAAAACACTTAGCCTTACTGAAGAAGATGAGTATTTTCTGTCACAGGCATCATTGAGAATTTAATGAAACAATGGATTCTCTTCCCAGAAAAATGTATGTACTCATTAAAACACACTTACAGTAAGTTTCAGAGATTTACCCACAGATCACATAAAAATTTCTTTCCAGCTCTAAAATTCCGATCAGCTCTCCTGTGTTCCTCCCAGAGAAGAATTCTTCCTTGCCCCCACTCTCTCCTTACTTTTATCTCTTAAATTTGTTCATTAAACAGTTTTTAAAGAGCAAGTCAAATTTTTATGTCTTTTTTACTGATGTACCCAGAACTTAATATTCTCTAATGTGTTAAATTTTAAATGGAAGCTCCTAATATACTTTTTTTTCTTTTCTTTTCTTTTTTTTTTTTTTTTTTTTGTCCTTTTAGGTTTTCACCCATAGCATATGGAGGTTCCCAGGCTAGGGGTCTAATAGGAGCTATAGCTGCCGGCCTACACCACAGCCACAGCAACGCCAGATCTGAGCCGTGTCTTCCACCTATACCACAGCTCACGGCAATGCCGGATCCTTAACCCACTGAGTGAGGCCAGGGATTGAACCCACATCCTCATGGTCCCTAGTCAGATTCGTTTCCTGCTGCGCCACCATGGGAACTCCTAATGCATTTTTTAAATTTTGCTGAAAACCTGCTTCTTCTATGGAGTTAGTGGTTTCCCACATGGAATTACCTGTAAACATTGAAGAGCTTGTTTTTGTTTTTTTTTTTTTTCCTTCTTTCTTTAATGGCCCCTCTTCACTCACTGTTGCTCACCAAACCAGTCTGCTCTAAGACACCTTGTTGGTCCTTCCCCTGTGCCTGTACCTTTGTCTTTCATTTCTTTGGATTTCTCATATTTTCCAAATCCTTATTGAAAATGTCTTTTCTTTAAGAAGGCGTCCATCATTGACGCACTGTTAGCTGTTCATATCTCTGATGGTACATCCTTGAGATTAAATACTCTTTCTGTTTTATCGCTTTCTTTTGGATTTATTCCTCAGTTAATATGGTCTCTTATTCCTCCCTTGATACTCTAAGATACTCAAAAGGAAAAGAAGTAGACCCTCTTTTTCCTCTTTTGGTTTTTCATCTGTTATTAGGAAATAAATATTACTGATATTTTCAAGCACATAGAAAATTATATTAGTATTACCCTGTAGGGTCATAAGAAGGTTAAGGTACTTTTAAGATGTTTACTATCTTTTATTTGGGATAAAGGATTTAATGAAGGGAAGTGATGACGTGGTGCATCACCTAGTGTTAAAATGCTAAGTACCACAGCTGAAACTTAGACACGAGCCTCTGGTTTCATTGGTATCCATTCTAATAGTGGATACAATGCTGTTATCAGTCATAAAATACTTATCACCACTGGTATTAGCAGAAAAGAAGACAGATACTCCTCCTTTTTCCTTTTTTTTGCATGAGAAAGCTGTATCTAACCAATGCAGACTGGACTACCAAAGCATGGTATTATTAACCCATCTAGAGCAGGTGCATATAGGGACTCCCAGTTGATTAGACTAAATGTTTGGTCTTGTTTATTTCATGAAGATAATTCCCAAAGAACAAGTTATTTTGTAGATTTTAAAATAATACTCAGTGGTTTAAATAAAGTGGGAGGGAAATATCATTCACAACACCGAGAATAAAATTCTTTAAAATTAAGTGAATTAAAAAGCTCCTTGGGAGTTCCCATTATATATGTATACAGTGTTTCTTATCTTAAAAAGTGAAATCAGTTTTAGCTTCTATTTCCTTTTACACAAGTGGGGATTGTTGTGAAGCAAAATCACTGCCTTGAGATTGAACCCCTAGTGGAACTTTGTTGTATTTTTCGTAAACTTTTTATCAAGAGTTGCATACTTCTGATGATTCTGATGACTAGACTCAGGGAAGTGGATTCAGGTTACAGTCAGATTCTTTCACAAACACACAGCACTTCACCTTCCTCATGGGGAAAGTACCAATTAG
The DNA here is from genome assembly GCF_016906955.1 of Phacochoerus africanus. NCBI lineage: Eukaryota > Metazoa > Chordata > Mammalia > Artiodactyla > Suidae > Phacochoerus > Phacochoerus africanus. The sequence continues at coordinate 81,614,300 of NC_062545.1, read as the reverse complement.
TTCACCTTCCTTCCTTTTCTTGAGAAAATTCCTTCAAAAGTCCCCTTTAATGATGACTACAAAGGTGAACAACAAAAGAGCTTTATCGAGTGACCCAAGCAAGGAGCTTCCTGGTATCTCTGTGACTGCAAGTCCTACCTCAGATACTGGATGTGACAGTGACACTTTATCACACATGCTTTTTGTGTGCACAGCCCTGATTGGCTTGTGTTTTGAAGGACAGACAAGTCAGCCTCATTTTTGATTTCTACGTTCCTGTGGAAGCATTCTATTTGGCGGAAGATAGTGGTCAGATTGGAATCTGTTGTCTGAGGCCAATTAACATTCAAATCTATGCTGCAACTGGCCCGGAACACATAAAGGATCCCCACAAGAGCTTTTAAGTCTGAGCTATGCGGCAAGCACAAAGAACAGATTACATGAGAAGGCATGTGTTATCTAAAGTCCAACGTTCAGTATAAACCAAAAGACTATATAAAATGCCCACGGTGACGTACAATGTGTTAACCATTTCATGGACATGAATTGCTTGAACTGCTCCAAAAGGCATGTGTGGTGTTATCAGACTCAGTCTTTGTTCCAGAGAGTACTGCAGCCTCCAGTGAATACAGGGAGCAATCTAAAATTAAAAAGTAAGATGACACAGCACTAGCTTTGGTGTGTGTGCAGAGGGGGTAGTGGCTGAGTACTATGAGAATTCTAGGTAGGCAGGCTTAAATAATGCTACTGCCAATAGCAGTAAGAGGATGTGTGTAGCTAAAACAGAGTTGATGTAGGGAAGATTAGCTTGTAGAAATGGCTAGTGTCCAGAGGGGGACCTGTAATTCCAGATCAATTAGGGTTTTATTCCATAAGCAAAAGGAACCCTTAAAGCTTTTTTATGTGTATGTACTGGTGAGATGTACCAGGCCATATTTTCAGATGACTAATCTAGGGGCAGTGGTGTGAGCAAGGGGGAGAGAGACTTAGACGATGCTTATACAACTTGCAGCAGCACTGCCTGGCTCCATGTAGGTGATCAGGAAGCAGAAGCTATTAAGGCTAAAGAGAATAAATAGTAAAATATTGCCATAGTCCAAATGGCAATGATACAACGGACAAAGATTATGGTGGGGGAAGTGGAAAAGAAGGAAAGAATAAGAAAATACAGATGTGCTTTATTATTATTATTTTCTTTGTCCTTATCATGCTAGAAGAGTGGGGAAAATTGGCAGGATTCATATACTGCGAGCCAAGGCGGATGCTGAGCCTCAGGAGATTTTATAGAAGGGGAGTGTCCTGATGACCTGGACCACAGGAATTTTGATAGAGGTTCTCCGGGCTGTGTTGCTGAAACATGAATCAATGCAGGTGTCCTACAGATCCTTCAGAGCTCTAGGGGCTATGATGCCAAGCCTTGCATTTAGACACGACAAATGGCTAACTGTGATGTGCTGATGAGTGTTCCCTGAAAACCATAGGTCTTTTCCAAAAGGTTAGTGTCACTGATAATCCAAAACCACACTGGTGAGGACACCAGATGGTTTTATCCATTATGGCCCATGTAACTGTGATGACAATGATAAAATACCTGTCACCTGGCATTAGGCCAGGGGAGTCAACCCGGGGGACTTTCTGCATGGTGACTATGCCAGGTTGACCTGCCCATTTTCCTTTTTGCCATTCCTGGGAGGATGTAAGTGTTTTTCTGGGACCATTTTTAGGAGCTTATTTTTTTAGGGTCTCTTGTCTGTGGTTTAAGACCAGCTGTCTTGGTTTTTGGGGAGACACTGAAAAAAATAAATTATTCATTAAACCATGTTAAATTTTAGTCAGCAGTTACTGAGGATGGGTTTTCTCTTAAAAAAAAAAGGCTCAGGAAATGACCTCCATCTGATTGGGATTATGAGTGTCCTACCTTGTACCTGTCAGTGAGGTAGCAGCAGGGTGGATAGAAGACTCTAATACATAAAATGGGGAAATGTTAATGGAGATGCCACATCTATTAACATGTTGATTTCCCTAAATTTTGATTGTCGTCTATATTATTTAAATGTTGATATTCAGTAGTGCTGCATACACTTTGTTGCTTTTAAAATTTTTTTATATATTTTCTCTTTTTACAGACACACCTACAGCATATGGAAGTTTCCAGGTTAGGGGTCACATCAGAGCTGCAGCTGCTGGCCAACACCACAGCCATTGGAACTTTGGATCTGAGTGGAATCTGTGACTTATGCCGCAGCTTGAGGCAACATCAGATCCTTCACCCACTGAGCAAGCCCAGGGATTGAACCTGCATCCACATGTACACTGTGTTGGGTGTTTTTAACCCACTGAGCCACAATGGGAACTCCATTTTTTTTTTTTTTTTTTGGTAAAGAACATCCAGTTAATCACAGGGCAGCATTTGTTTGCCTTTTGGAATGAGTAAAAAAATGGCCTACTGCCACCTGGTGGCAGCATGACCTAGTCCAGACTGGCGGGCACGACAGCCAGCAGTCACCTGGGGAGAAACCTTCAAAATAAACACAATCAGAGAAGTGAGATCATGCTCCCACATTCATTCTTCTTCTATCATTACCTTAAATCTACCATGTCTAAAACCATGCTGCTCCCTCAAAGCAGTTCTCTTAAAATAGGTGCTACTTACTGAATGTGTGTGTGGCCAGGGATCAAGCACTTTACATACTTATTTTTCTTAATCTCCAAACAAGCCTACGGGTAATGATTATGAGTTCCACTTACACATGAGGAAATCCAGGCATAACTTTACCAATGAGATGATGCAGCTCTTACTTCTTACTATACTCTGTCTTCTGACGTGCTGCCAAGCACAGTCTCCTTCAGTCTGCAGACTTGAAACTCTGGTGTTATGTTTGCTCTTCCATCTGTTTCACTGCTTATCCATAATCACCAGTCCCATGTTCCTTTGAGATTTTCCTTGTATCTATCAACTCCTTTTTTTTTTTGGAATTGCATGTTTAGTTTAATAAGGCAATTAAAACATATGAAAAATTACACAAATGCAAATACTTTAGAGCATAATTTATCAAAATAGAATCTTTGTTATATGGATAATTTATTATGTATGATTTATTTTTCATTTGCAGAAATGTGTATCTATTTTTTTTCTTTTTCTTTTTTTTTTTTAGGGCTGCACCCATGGCATATGGAGGTTCCCAGGCTAGGGGTCAAATTGGAACTAAGCTGTCGGCGTGCACCACAGCCACAGCAATGCCAGATCTGAGCCTCATCTGTAACCTACACCACAGCTCACAGCAACGCCGGATCCTTAACCCACTGAACGAGGCCAGGGATTGAACCTGTGTCCTCACGGATACTAGTCAGATTCGTTTCCGCTGAGCCACGATGGGAACTCTGTAGCTATCTATTCTAACTGCTGGAGTTTCTAGTCCACATCTTTGTAACAGAATTTTGGAACATATACCTTATTGATTTCTTTTAATTTTTTCATTTAAATAAATTGTCCAGTGATCCAAAGCTACATCTTATTGTCAACATCCAAATTAGAGAGAAGAATGTAGGCTGAGAAGGGAAAGTCCTTTGTCATCATTTTTGTCATCTCTCCCTAATCTCCAGAGAAGTAAGCACATATAGTTTTTGGTTTGTTGTTTTTTAAGATATAAATAAAACTAATATTCCTGGTATTCTGCACTTTACCCTTTTTCATCCAGCAATATGTCTTGTAGACCTTTCTATGTCTATGCAGAATTTATACACAGGGGACACTCAAATGTTTGCAAACTCTTAGACTTCATTTGTATGCTCCTTTCATCTAAAACAGACATCGTACCTTTTGATCCATTTTCATCTAACTGAAGCATTTCTTTCTCCAAGGTTATAACTTATTATGGTATCCTCTCCTTTTTGGTTTTTCTTAAGATCTCTTTTATGGCAGCTATGGCATAGCAAGAATATTTTCATTATCAATAAAATGTACGTGTGTGTGTGTGTTAGTGTCATTTTATTAGATATTTTTTCACAAGTGCCAAACTAACTTATTCTCAGATGTCTTCTATAAATTTCTACCTTCTTTACTATTTCTATACCTCAGTAACTCAAACTGTGGTGTGCCTCAGATTTACCTGGGGACTTACTGAAACCCAAATTGTTCAGTTCCACGCCCAGGGTTTCTGATGCGGTAGATAAGGCATGAAGCCTGAAAATTTCTACTATGGTTCTCATGTGATGCTGATACTCCTGGTCCAGGGAACACACTCTGAGGATCACTGACCCATAAGACTCTCCCCTGATGCTTTCTGCCTCCTAAGACACCCTAATCCCTCCCCAGTGCTCACTTTACAGCACTTTAAGCTTAGGGAGAGCATTGAAAATGGCTGTTGACAACCAGCCCTGGGGCGTGTGTGCCCTTCCAAAACAGGGTCGACAGGAACTCTAAAAGGCAGAACAGAGGAGAGGTTTGCCCGCCACTCAAACCACAAATTAAGGAAGAATTTTCACGGTGCAGAGGGTGGAATGAACTATCAGTTGCCCATTAGTCTGTACAGCAGCATCTGCTCTGGTGAACATAGTCTATAGCAGATGCATCATCTGTGAGTATGAAAGATGGCATCATAAATGCCACTATATCCAGAAAACAATTTTTTATTGATTTTCTTCATTTGTTGATGATAGCTCAGCTAGGTAAAATTCCAGGCATTAAGGGAGCTGATGCATCCAGTCCAATAGTTACATGTATTTTATTGTTACTATAGATTCAATATTGGTGAGATTAGCCTGGTGAAGTGATTGTACCAATATATTACGCAAGAATCCAAAATTGGTGAGACGAAATAAATTTAAAAAAATTCACCAAGGAGTTCTTCTCTGCAAATGCAGTGAAATTACTATATCTTTATCATTTGATTTTTAAAAATGGCTTGCTTATACATATATCAGATGAAAAAATTACAAAATTAATGGACAATTGTTTAAAATACAAATATATGTATGTGAAACATATAATAAAGTATTTATTCTTTAGAATAATGAGATATAAGAGATATAAATATACTTCTAAGAATTTAATTTGCTAGATAAATTGTAATTTTTGTAAAGGTTTAATATTTACATTTGGACCAAACATTTTAATTTTGTTGCATAATTAATGCACTGGAAATCAGGAACATCCATGGGTTGATCAGTATATTTGATCTGTGCTGCTTCTTTGCTTGAAATATTTATGCAAAGGAATTTTGCCATTGCTGGAAATGGAGTCTAAAAAAATTGCCTGAGCAGTTTGACAATTAGTTTTCACTAAGCATGCATGCATTCATAAAAATGTATAATATTTTCTATGTTTGCTTAAACTATATAAATGACATTATACTAGCATGTATCATTCTTTGACTTCCTTTTGCCCTCAATGATTTGTTTTAGCTGCCATATAGTATTCCATTTTTTATCTATAATTATGTTTGTTTATCTATTTCCCTATGATGGACATTTAGGTTGTTTATAGTTTTTCAATACTAGAATTTTTTCAGTGAATGAGCTTGTGATATATATCCTTAAGCAATGTAGTATATGATCTAGAAATGAAATCGAGTCATATACCAATATTCAGTTTTACCAGATATTGACAAATGCTCTTTGAAATAATTGTACCCAATTACAGTACTATCAGTATTGCATAAATGTTCTTGTTTCACATTTGTCCCAGTGCCTGAACGTGAGGGTTTTAAATTTTGTCTAGCTTGAAAAGTGTAAAATTGCATTTCATTGTTTTTATATTTATTATTCTTAGTATTCCTAATCACTGGCAATAGATCGAGGCTGTAATTCTTTCCTTATTTTTATTAATTATTAGGTTTTTGTTTCTGTGATCTGTCCAGTTATACACTATGTCAATCATTATACTGTGTTGTCTTTTTTAAAATTGATTATAGGTCTCTATAATCTGAATACTAGTTTTATTCTTGGTTATATGTTCTGCGAGTACTTCCCCCAGGTCTGTGGCTTTTGGTTTAATTTTTTTTTCTTGATAATTTTTGTGTTGCAAATTTTTAATTGTGGTATAATAAATATTATCAGTCTTCCTCTTTAAGGCTTGTCTTTTTCTTTTTGTCTTGTTGAAGAATGAAAGATTTTCCTAATCCAATATCATCAGACATTTTTAAAGTTTGCCTTTTACAGTAAATCTCTAATCAATGTAAAATTATTATTGTGCATGCTATAAGTAGCATCCATTAACTTTTTTTCATATGGATTATGAATGGTACCAGAATCATTTATTGTCTGACCCATCCTTTCATCACTAATTTGTGTATTGGGTCTGTTTGAGTTTTTTATTATGTGCCATTCTTATATTTACTTATTTCTGCAGGAGGAGAAAACACACATTTCTGTCTTTCTGTGATTGTATTACATGGTCACCTTGGAATGTTTCCAAGCCTTCCATAATTTCGGTTGGATAAACAATGGTCTATGGGCATCAATTTGGCCCTGATATTGAATCAGTGTGGCAGTCACTAGTGCACTTTTTATATTTTCTTTTCAATTTCTTTTCAATATCTCTTTTCAATTTCTTCCCCATCTTCCTTCCAACTGTGTCACCCTTACTGAATTCATACTCCCCAATTCCTACCCCCTGTCAAACTAATTGGAACCAATTAAAAAACTTTTTTTAAATTTTTTTTATTTTTTTGGAGCCAATGTTGGATGGCCTTTCCTAGCCTGCAGTTCTTCACCTGGCCTATATATCTTCTCTCAAACCTACATTTCTTCTCTTTGAGTATTTACATCTTATTTTCTTTCTTTCTCTCTTTCTTTCCTCCCTCCCTCCCTTCTTTCTTTCTTTCTTTCTTTCTTTCTTTCTTTCTTTCTTTCTTTCTTTCTTTCTTTCTTTCTTTCTTTCTTTCTTTCTTTCTTTCTTTCTTTCTTCTTTCTTCTTTCTTCTTCTCTTTGTTCTTTCTCTCTCTCTCTCTTCTCTCTCTCTCTCATCTCTCTCCCTCTCTCTCTCCCTCTCCCTCTCCTCTCTCTCTCTCTCTCTCTCTCCTCTCTCTCTCTCTGTCTCTCTCTCTCGGCTGCATCTGAGGCATGTGGAGGTTCCCAGGCTAGGGGTCTAATCGGTGCTGTAGCTGTTGGCCTACACCACAGCCACAGCAAAGCCAGATCCCAGCCACGTCTGTGACCTACACCACAGCTCACGGCAATGCTGGATCCTCAACCCACTGAGCCAGGCCAGGGATCGAACCCACAACCTCATGGTTCCTAGTTGGATTCATTTCTGCTGCACTACAAGGGAACTCCCGAGTATTTACATTCTTAAAGTTGATATCTGAAAGAGAAATGTTTTACCTAAAACCTTTAAGGGTGAAGATCAACCTTATGACCCTCTGGTGAAAGGTCTTTTTAGTGAAAATCTGGCTGCCTCAGTTTCCTCTGATTATCACATTAGTGTCTGATATTTGTTCCAGACTGGCTTTGATATTAAAATCCATACTTCTTTGTTGGAGTTGGCCATATTCATGTTAACTGACTTGTAGAGTTCTGGAATGTTAAGGATAATGTGTGAAGATAGGAAGTGGAGGGAACACTAAGAAGATACATCCCGGGCAGAAGCATCCTTTTTTCACATAATCTCTCCAGTGATGAAAATTTCCTTCTAAACATACACAATCATCTGGGAGTGGGGAGGGGACTGGATAGGGATAGAGGTGGGGAAAGATGGGAATTGAGGCCCAGAGAACTGCATTTGTAGTCACGTTCACACTGTTTTTTTTCTTTCCTTTTTTACAGCCACACCTGCAGCGTATGGAAGTTCCCAGGCTAGGGGTTGAATTGGAGCTGCAGCTGCTGGCCTACACCACTGCCACAGCAATGCGGGATCCTTAACCCACATCTGTGACTGATGCCACAGCTCATGGCAGCACTGGATCCTTAACCCACTGAGCGAGGCCAGGGATCGAACCCGCATCCTCTGGATCCTAGTCAGATCCTTAACCCATGGAGCCACAATCAGAATTCCCTGTAGTCATTCACAATTTGATGTGAAATATATGAATCCCTGGATTGGAATATTTGCTCCCTAACACTTAGAAGGTGCTAGGGAGGCAGCAGACAGTCTGATGGCAAGTAGTTTTAAAGCATGGAACACAGAAGACTCACCCTGTGGTGCTATGCCCAGCCCGGAAGCCTTGGATTTGACAAAAGGAGAACACAGGATTTCCCAGAGAGAATGCGGGAGTGAGAAGGGATGTGGCAGCGGGCATCAGCCAAATTCCTATTTTGCAATATATTTAAGACTCCTGGAGTGTTGCAGACATCCAGAAAAATCCTAGCAAGTATCAAAAACTACCATTCATACCTGTTATCCTGTCACTAAGGACTATCAAACTTTTCCGGTCCTGGAATCCTTTCTGGCCAAACTTCTTTCTCCTTAAAAAAAAAAAAAAAAAAAAAAAAAAAAAACGTTGACTTGTTAATTAAAGTTTGTATCTCTCTCTTTACAGGTGGTTCTTTGGAGCAATCAAGAGAGCAGATGCAGAAAAACAACTATTATATCCAGAAAATCAAGAGGGTGCTTTTCTAATCAGAGAAAGTGAAAGTCAGAAAGGCGATTTCTCCCTTTCAGGTATGGGCATTGTTTGGTGTGATTTAAGTATGAATTTGAGAGTCTGTAGTCATGAACCTACTGGGGGAACATGGACATACGAATTTTAAATTTGCCTTTTTTGTTATCCTCACAATAGTACCAAAATTAAGTCTACTGAGCTGCCCAAGAGTAATATAAAATTAGCAAAAAACTTCATTCTATGGCTAGAAATATCTATAAATAGTTTCAAACACATGCACTCTAGATATGAAATGAAAAATATATGGATCTGCCCGTGTTTTCTCACCTTTGCATTGTCTAGGAGTCTGTCCTTCTAGGGAAGTGAAAAGCAAGAAGCAAAATCTAAGCTGCTGTCAAAATCGATCTTGCTATAATACTTTTTTAAAAATTTAATTTGTCTTCACCTGGTAAATAGAAAATGAATTGAAATGCTGAATGCAAATGTGCTTAATTAATCCATGAGATGTAACATTTGGTCAAGTGTAGTTTTCTAGCTGAGGGTCAGGTACATACTTATGATACCCTACGAAAGAAGGACAGGGGACCTGAGAATTACCTTTGAGAGTCACAGGTGGTTCTATGCATGACTCTGCTTTGGAGAATCTGTTTCTTGGTGCATGCTGCAATGTTGCAGAATACCCTTTCTTAGACTCCAGTCCTGTCCATCTCTCATGTGAGACCTTCTCCTTGGTCTTGCTCTGGTCTTTATATTGTCCAGGCTCATCACTGGTGTTATTGTCCCCTTTAAAGCATGTGCCCTGTTTCTCCAACCAGATGTAAACTTCTCAGGGGAAGAGTTTTGCCTCCTTTATCCCTGGAATAAACATTGATTACACATCATGCCCTGTGCCTCATTGCATCTGCCTGGCTCAATGGCATCATGTCAAAGCGTGGTCCTGAGCCCACATGTACCAGAAACTTTGGCCTGGCCTGAACTCAGACTGAATTTGGTACCATTTTCCTTCCTCATACTTAGTGGTCCCAAATATTAGGGAAGATGGATTGGAGCTGGAAAGAATTAAGGGCAGTGGTGTTGAGGCAGGTTTTCAGAGGGTTTATCTTTCAGCTCCTAGTTATTCTGGCACTAAGTCAACACAGTATTCAAGAACCATTTGGCTTCAACTCCATTCCTACCCAGTTAGAAAATGCCGTTCCATTTATCATTCTTGAAATGTGCTCAAGATGATGAGCCCTGACCTTTCTTATTTATACTCAGGGTGATAATCAAAATACTTAATGACTGATAGAGGATGGGCATCAGCTGCTCTGAACTGATGACCCCCCCAGGCTGTGACTTCACACGGGTGCATATGCAGGTGACATGTGTGAATATTTTTTTATGCATAATAACTTTTTTCTGATAGGAAGGTAATCAACATTTTTATATAAACAGAAAAGCTCAAAGAAGAATGACTTGGGAAGTCACTTTTTGAAGACACACTTTTAATATTGAAATACCTTTCCTGGCAAGTTTGTTCTATGCTTAACCTATTACATATATTTATTTAAACAAACACACATAGAAAAGAAAGTTGACATCATCTTATAAATTAAATATATGTATTACTATATATGTGTGTATATATACACACACATATAAATGTATTCACATGCATACACACATACACGTGTGTGTGTGTGTGTATATATATCTCGGCTCTATTTTTTTTTTTTTTTTTTGCCTTTTAGGGCCATACCTGCAGCATATGGAGGTTCCTAGGCTAGGGGTCAAATCGGAGCTGTAGCTGCGGGCCTACATGACAGCCACAGCAACGCAGGATCTGAACTACGTCTCCAACCTACACCACAGCTCACAGCAATGATGTATCCTTAACCCACTAAATAAGGCCAGGGATCGAACCCACAACCTCATGGTTCCTAGTTGGATTCGTTTCTGCTGCACCATGATGGGAACTCCCCTCTGGACTCCACTTTTCTTATTCTGTCTTTTAGTATCCTGTGAACGTCTTTGCATGTCCTTTAATGTACTTCTACATCATTATTTTAGAAGACACATAACTCTCCATTGTATGGGTGTATCATTATTAACCTATTTCATATTTTGTACATTTTCACTCTTTTTAGCAAATTTTCTGTTATAAAATATAATGTGGTAGATATCCTTATAGATAAATATTTGAAGATTTTCCTAAGAATATTACATGCAGAGGAAGAGAAGTGAAGCTTTTGGATATTGATATGCTTAATGATAAGAAGGCACGTACGAGAACTCTTTGTTTAAATGCACCCACATTTGTTTATTTGCCTTCACCGATATTTATACATAACATTAGGTACTCACTAGTTAGTCAAATGCTAGATTAAATGTTTTAGATACTAGCATTAACAATACAGAAGAATAATTCCAGGAGGAAAACAAGCTAAAAGTAGAATTACCCGAGTCATATCTTTGAATAATTCCCAGGCTACAGTAACTATTCTGAACACTTTCTAAGTAGAACATTATGCAACAAAACAGCTTTACAGGCTTAGAAGAGAATTACAAGGATATTCGCTGTTATGAGCTGAGAATACTCTAGAGCTTTTTTATGGATTTAGGAAGCTTTGTAGGTGCTACTTGGAGACCCACATGTCGCTATAGATTCTTTTTCAATGAACCCAACGCATTTAGAGTCTTTCAAACAAATTATCGGATGGCTGTGTGTTCACTGGAGGACCAGGTAAATGCAGACTGTTACGTTCTCCTGAGAAGAAAAATTTCTTATTTACCAGAAGGATGGATGTGTAGGAGAAAAATGGAAAGAAAAGGGTCTTCAATATTTCTCCATTCAAACAAACAAACGAACAACCCAGTTGCTGACTGTTGACTACCACTAAGGAGCTTCAGGTATACCACTAATGGATTTATTTCTTAGTACGGTTGTTCTCTAATCAGCCTGAATTGATGGTCTTCAGTTTTGCTGACTGTTGCTCTGCCAAAGGGAGGCGAGTGATCTCTCTTCTCTCTCTCTCTCTGCCACATGAGTTTCCTGAGAAGTGTTGTCTCTATTCCTCAGGCAGCAATGGCTTGCAGTCGTCAGGGAAGCATTCCTGAGGAAGCGTGATTTATTGATGCCAGGGTGGGCTCAGCAAAGCAGCAGCCTGTGGTTGGGGTGGATGCTAATTGGCTTGTTGTGATCCTTGCAGGGCTGTCAGCTCTTGTGAGGTCTGAGTAGATCTGGAGAGAGAGTTAGGGCCATGACACCTCTCATAACGGCAAGACACTAATTAGCTGTGAATTACAGCAGTGCTTTTGGATATTACATGCTATATGTGGTAGCCAGAGGATCTGTCTTCATTAGATGCGTGACAGGTAGTTTTTGTGGCCCTACGCTTATTTGTCATGGGTAGAGACTTGTTTTTCTGATGAAAAACATAAAATTCTGATGGGATGTCAACTGGTTTGGCTATTTCTGGATTTCGATCAATGACTTTAAAGAAAATTTTTGTTGTTGCCATTGATATTAATTTCATGTTTAGTGTCCCATAAACATTTATATTATTGCTTAAAGTGTACCTTAAGGAAAATACACCTTGAGGGCTAAAAGTGAGTTTCAGGGGAGTTTTTTCAGAAGAGATTCTGCATTGAACATTGTGATTTTACTTTAGGCAGCTCTATATATAACAATCTCCAGAGTCGTAGAGGGAATTCCAGATTCATCCTCAGCAAAACATTTTGAAGAGCAAATGATCAGGAGTTCCTGTTGTGGCTCAGTGGGTTAAGGCCCCGACACTGTCTTTGTGAGGATGTGGGTTTGATCCCTGGCCTTGCTCAGTGGGTTAAGGATTTGGTGTTGCCACAAGCTGTGGCATAGGTCACAGATCTGGCTTGGTTCCAGCATTGCTGTGGCTGTGGCATTGGCCCTCAGCTACAGCTCTGATTCAACCCCTAGCCTGTGAACTTCCATATGCTGCAAAAAAGAAAAAAAAAAAAAAGAGCAAATGATAAAAGACTGAAGATAGTTGAAAAATGACTACACTGAGGACATGAGGCGAAAAAGCCCATCATTGTAGTCAGGGTGATTCATCTCATAGCTGACACCACTTATTTATGCAGCTGTTTATTTCTTGAACAAACATTTGAGTGCCTACTCTGTGCCAGGCTCTGCTAGGTCAAGGGCAGCAAGGTGAGCAAGGCACAGTCCTGGCCCAGTCTCCCGGGGAGACTGTCTTGTTGTGAGACCAGAGCCGGCAGGGGCCGAGTCACCAGAGTGGGGGTCGAGTCACTGGGGCGGGGGTATCAGGAAGGTTTCATGGAGGAGGCAGGACTTGTGTTGAGTTTGTGTCACAATGTAGCCATGTGGGAACAATAATTCCTGCAAGGCAAGGGCACAGAGTTGTGAGTGTGTCTGGTGTTTTGTGAAGTGTAGGTGTGTGTGTATGTGTGTGTGGGTCGGGTTCAGGGATAGAGGTGAAGAGGATTGACCCACAATGAGCCTGGGAAGGGAAGTTGGAGCTAGACTGTTCGGTGCCTTGTATCCCATGCTGGGGAATTTGGACTGTATCCTATAGGTCCATTAAAAAAGGGAGTTTGAGGCAGAAAATGACCTTTTCTGACCTTTGATGGCAGTGTGGAGAACGGATAAGAGATGTATAGATGCCAGTCTGAGGAGGAGTGACAGGGACAGATACAGAGGCGTTACGTGCTGCAGCCTGAAATTACAGGTGAGAGACAGCAGAGTTTGTCAGCAGTTCTGTGGAGTGGGGCTCACGGGGATAGCACTCACCTGCCTGTGCTAGGGCTCTGCTGGTTCTAGAAGCAACAGGACCCCCTGCTTCACTCCTTTCTTCTTTTTCTTTCCTTCCTTTTTCCTTCCTTCCTTTTGCTCCATGGCACATGGAGTTCCCAGGCCAGGGCCTGCAACCCAAGACACAGCTATGGCAACAAGGAGTCCCCAACCCACTGTGCGGGGCTAGGGACTCGAACCAACATCCCAGTGTTTCCAAGAGGATGCTGATCCTGTTGTGCCACAGTAGGAATTCTTCTCTCCCTTTCTTATGGGGCAAATGTGGGAGTGGCCTTAGGATTTGGGGTAGCAGTCTTTGCTTTGGTAGCAGTCTGCTGCTCTTCTCAGTAGCAGACTAAGCAGCCTGAGTCTGGCTACCAACTGTTTGCAGGGTGGTTTGGAGAGCCCAGCACCTCAGGGTTGGGCACGCACCTGCGCCCCCCCCGCCCCTGCCACCCCTAAACTGCAGCTCCTCTTTAGGGGAAGAGGAAACTAGAGGAAACCAAAAGTGAGTTCAGCTGCAGCCCTTCTTGGTAGGCATAGGGGGCAATGGTGAACCAAACCCAGGGGGCCCCTTGCCAGGTAGTCTAGAAAGAGCTCCCGGGATTCTTTACTAGTGAGGTCTGTTTTTCTCTGCAGTGGAAGCCTCAACCAGCACAGAGGTTTGGCAAATAGACATAAGGGCAGGGAGGTGAGAAATATTTAGAAGATAGAACCAACAGGGATTTGTGGCTGCTCAGAAGTGGGATAAAATAAGGGAAGATGCAGCATCTAGGATGGCTCGGATCTCTGACTTGAGTGATTTGGTTTATCAATGCCTGTCGCCAAGGTCCTGTTGGCGACAGGCATTGCTAAGGAAGAGATACTTCCAGGGACAGAGGGGAAGGGACCAAAGTAAATAAGCTCAGAGGTGTTTGAAGCACTTGCAGGAGGACATACAAGTGGCCATTATCTCTTTTTTGACATGTGTGCTAATTTTGAACTCTTGCTATCGAAAGTGAGGTCTGATTGCTTGCCAATCTAAAGCCAAGAAAGAGGCAATGTTGGTGGGAAGGAAAGTTTGCTTTATTTTGGAGGTCAGCAACTGGGGCGGGGGAGGAAGGGTGGGTTAGGGTGAGGAGTGAACAACCAGTGGGCAAGAACTTTAAAAGAGTGTTTCAGGGGGTGTGTAGGTAGAAGGAGGGGGCTACATGCAGAAACAGTGCAGTCAGCTCTGTCAGTCCTCTTGAAAGTCGTTATCAGTGGCCTGATCAGCATCACTTTGATTGTTTTAAGTACAGTTAATTTTCAATTTCAGGGTCAGTTTATTCCCATTTTTTTGAGGCCATTTCTCAGAATTGGGGTGGCTTATGTCATGGCTACAGTCTGGTTGCCATGTAGTTAACTTCTTCCACCTGGAGGGGGTTTCAAGTCTCCACAAGACAGCTCTTAGGATACTACTCAGAATGTTACCTATAGCCATTGAGGAGGAACTAAAGACCCTTGACTTTGCTCAATGACTCAACTATTATTATTTGGTCTTGTTGGATTGTTTTCCTTTGCTTCTGCATTTTCCCACTTCTCTGGGGAAACATTCTTTGACAAAAGTTTTTCTATAGACAAAAGTCAGGTGGAGGACATGGGTGAGGGAAGAACCATAGGGTCCTGCTTTGTTTCACTCACTATGGTACATTTCCAATATGGTGAACACAAATGAATATGGGAGCATGGAATATGCAAGATTTTCAAAACAGTACTTTGTGATGGCTATGAAGTCCTTTCTTGAGAATATACGATAGGTCTCAGTAGCAACATAATTTAATTTTGAAATAAATATACTAAAACTTTTAGAACCAAAGAAATGTTTTATCCTTCAGAGGAATAGATTGCTGCTGTTCAAAGGATTGTACAAATGGTAGAACCATCTTAATAGAACAGATATCACTTTATGCTAAGGCCTTAGCGGGGGCAATTATGTATTTATTAAGGCCAACTTTGATACTTGGAAGTGGCTAGAATTATCTGAAGCAACTTTTTGAATAATATGGATGATTAACCTGAGTGATACCATGAGGCTTATAACTTGGTAAATATTTCTGCATGCCTTATAAATTAATTCCAAAGGCAATTCAATGAGTAATGAGAACAAGAGCAGCTTTGTTAAGGAAGATGTGTACACTTTCATATTGACCTTGTGTGTATCTTTCATGTTGAACTTTCATAATCAAAGAATCGTTTATATTTAGGAGTAACACTTTAGTAGGTACAAATGTGCTTTGCAAGCTAGGTTATACACTCCTTGAGAAGAAGAATCCTACTTGTATTCCTTATATTTCTTATTTCTTCTCTATATCCATAGTTTCAAGAACTATTTGTAAAGACTATAGATTGCCAAACACTCATATCTTTACCCTGTTTGCCTACCAGGAGCAAAGCTAAGTGAGGCCATGGTTTCTTTCTTAAACCTCTAATGTCTGGACCATGTAAGATCACAAATAATCCTATTTTCTGTGTTTCAGACTTGTTTTAGAAAGACAGTTTGTCACCTTGTCAGGTTAGTTGTTTCTGGTAATAAGACTTATGTAGAGATGTCAAAATTGGGTGTCTTACATTTGGGGGGGGGATGTCCAAGGCATGCAGAAGTTCACAGGCCAGGGATCAACACAGGCTAGGGATCAAATTTACATCACAGCAGAAATCAGAGCCACAGCAGTGACAGTGCCAGATTCTTAACCCACTGAGCTACTGGAGAACTCCAGGAGGAGACAAAATTGAACTTGGAGTGTGGCTCTTTATCCCTCTGCCTGGCACAGGGTTCAGACCCAACTCACTTTATACCAACTGCTGAGAGTTTTTAAGACATGCTGATTCATTCCGATCTGATGCTGACCAATGGCAAAAAGCTGTGTGTTTCATTATCAGTCCCCTGGGCCTCCATTTATTCTCCATTTAAAATTAATGTGAACATAGTGGCCACAAGAGTGTGTCAGGAATTCCATTACTACTAACCATGAACATAAATACAATTATACATACCAAGGAAGGGTAAGTATTAAAGGGTTGGAAGAAACTGCTCCATGAATTTATTATGCAATGAAACATCTATGGATTCTGGGAGCATTTTGATATTGGTTAAAGCTGTTTTGCTTTTTAAAAAGTGCCCATGCTGCAGAAAGAAATTTTTATGTTAATAACTCCAGTATCTCATATAAAATGTATTAAATTTTAAACATGTTGGTGCCATCTTAGAAAATGCCTTTTAATTAAAGTCATAATTTAGTCGTGTTTAACTTAATTGCAAATATCATTGCCTATAATAGCAAGTGGCTTTTTTGGGTGAGTTATAGTATATGCTGGCTTTTTTATAATGTTACTATTGATAGATTATATTTCAGATGTTTTAAATACTCTATAAAGTTAAATTAATATAGTGTCTATAGCTGTGTTTGTGTCTATATACACGCATGCATACAAAGATGCGCAGGTAAAGAACTTGTTACTCTAGGGCACTGGGTCATGGAGAAATCTTCTATCTTGTCCGCCCATGACTAGCATTTCTTGAAGTTGCAGTGTTGTTTAGGGGGCTTGCATTCTTTTTTTTTTTCTTCTTTTTCCTTTTTTTGCTCGTCCATGAACACCACATATTGACTCAGCTAACTTTTCTCTTCTGGTTTGGCTTACTTTATTTTGTTTATGAAAAAAATCTTTTTTTTTTTGGAATCAGTTAGTCTGAGCTATTTGGAAGAAAGTGTAACAAATTAAGGATGCATGTTATTGGCCTTTGAATATACCTTTATAATAATCGATTCCAGATATTGAATAAATAAGAGGAAAGTTGATAATTTATGTGGCGGTTGATGAAACTGCTACCTTTTTGCAATTCATGACATATTCCATTCCGTTATTTGCTTTTCATTTTCTTAGCTGTGGAATTAAATTGATCCTTTATTTACATTTTGTTCCCTGTGGTCCTCCTAGATGAAGATGGTGGCAGGCAAACAATCATTTGAGTTAGCATCCTCCTACATTCCATTTAAGAATGTACTTAAGAGTTTGTGGCTCAGTGGTTAACAAATCTGACTAGTATCCATGGGAATGTGGGTTTGATCCCTGGCCTCGCTCAGTGGGTTAAGGATCTGGCGTTGCTGTGAGCTGTGGTGTAGGTTGCAGATTTGGCTCCGATCCCAAGTTGCTGTGGCTGTGGTATAGGCCGGTAGCTGGAGCTCTGATTCGACCCCTAGACTGGGAACCTCCACATGCCGTGGGTGCAGCCCTAAAAAGAGAAAAAGATCAAACAAACAAACAAAACAAACTAAGAGATACAGAAACAGAGTAGCCCTGTCAACAGAATCTATCAATTAATGAATGATTTGTTAGACTCTAGGTAAGTATCCTCCCAACTTCAGTGTGAATGTAGGTGAATTGACACATGGGTGGCTGGTGTAGACTTTGACTTTGGCATCAGGTCGGGGCTGGTCATAAAGAAGGTGGGAGGTGGCTTTGACTCCTGCTCAGATGGATACCAGGAAACCAGGCAGCCACTGCCCTCCTGTGTAGAACCAACTTAGTGATTTGGGTCTTCCTTGGGCATCCGCGTATGATCCCCTTCTTTTCTACATCCAAGTGAGACAGCAGCTTCCAGCAGAGTAAATGTTATGAGGGTGGAAGTTGACAGGTGATGATGGTGTGTCGCAAACTAGGTGAACTTAACAGGATAGAAAGAAGGAGATAAGAACTTTGTTTTCTTGCAATTGTGTTTTTTCCTACCTTCCTCTGATTAAACCAACTCAGCATTACTATCTTAGTTACTTTGGGCTGCTGTAATGAAATACCACAGGCTGGGTGGCTTAAACAACATTTATTTCTCATGATTCTGGAGTCTGGGAAGTCCAAGATCAAGGTGCCAGCCGACTTGATATCTGGAGAGGGTTCTCTTCCCCACGTGCCTCCTTGATGTGTCCTCATGTGATAGAGAGAGCTCTGGTCTCTTCCTCTTCTTATAGTGGGTTGGGTACCATTCCTATCATGAGGACTTCACCCTTGTGACCTCATCAAAGCCTAAGTACCTCCCAAAGGCCCACCTCTTAATAGCATCCCATGGTGGTTTCTGGCTTCATCATAGGAATGTGAGGGAGAATACAGACGTTCAGTCCATAACAATGACTGAGGACTTAATTCTGTTTCCTACTGTCAGCGGGCATGCTAGGTGAGTAGGAGAAGGTCCACCTTTCCTCTGGCAAAGCCACAGGGGCTGAGCACTCGCCAGACTTTGGCAGTATGTTTAGAGGCTTGGTGCATTAGCAGCCCTGCCGTGCATGTGCTAAAAAAGAGATATGTACCCTCATTGAAGTGCATGGAAAGGCCAGGTACATGTGATTTTTTTTCTTGAACATCAAATTTCCTTTCATTCAAGGATGAGTATAATAAAAGAAAAAAGTCATGAGACTCTGGATGCTCAATAACAAAATTTTCCAACTTATGGTCTAGAACATGAAATCTTCGATAAGGCAGAAGCATTCCATAGAACCAAGGGTTCAGGAGTTCAATGCATTTGAAAAAGACTTCATATTACATCCTTTCTGCTCTGACTTAGCAAAAACATAATGATATCTCAGAAGTCCTAGAGCAAAGAAACTTAGCTTTTCAACTCAGAGTTTTCTAAATTACTTGAATCATTTCTTTTTCTATAAAGTGGTTTGGGAAAATAATAGTATAATAGATGATAAACAATAATTTGAAGATGAAAACTCATGCTTTTGAGAGAGTCAGTAAAAGGCACAGAAGAAAAAAGTTGAACACATTTGATTTGAAGTGTTATAGAACAAAACACAAATTCCAAGAAAACAAATATAAGCAGCAGCATGAAAAGGCAATATATGGGAGATAGAAAAATTGTCACTCTAGGGATGTAAAGAGTAGACTTGGAAGCTCGCTGGAGAGAGAAGAAAAATAGGTGAAAGTATGTGAGGGCAGATAATGCACCATCAGGAGACATTTGTTTGAAATTTATTAGAATAATTAAATGCAAGCAACAGTTAAATATGTTGTAGAAGAACACTTCCCTCAGCTAAAAAAAAAAAAAATCTTTCCTTGTAGATTAAAAGGACTTCTATTTGTTCCAAGTAAAATGAATGAAATACAATATTAACTAGGATAAAGGAAAAATTCTGTGAATATCCAGGAAAAAAAGTAAATGCAAAAGAATGAAAACTGAATGGTCTCAGAATTCGCCACACCATTAAAAAGCAAACTCAGTATAAACATATAGTCTTTTTTTGTTTCCCCTCTCTTTACTGATAAAGTTGAAAAGATAACTACCTTCACCTAATTCAACTGTCAACACTTTACATTTCCTTTCTCTCTCCATCACCACATATCTATATATGTCTCATATACATAATTTATATGTAAATGCAGATATGATGTCACTTCACTGTTAAAAACTTTAGTATTACTATATATGTCCCAGGAATAAGGACCCTACATTATTACAATACCGTTATTTATACCAGATTTCACACTAATGCAATAATGTTATTTATCATAGAGTGCTCACTCAAATCTCTCCAAATGTCCATGGTAATTCTTTATTTATTTGCTTTTTGATACAATAAAGTATTATGCATTGCATTTGGTTTTTGTATATAAAAAAGCAATTTTCCAAAATACTGGGAGGAATATTTTGAATTATTTTTTGATCTTTCATTTATTAACTGATTCATTCATTCACCCATTCATCACAGAACTTTCATTTGTGTTTGCTATATGGTACAATTCTGTAAACACTGAACAGCTCACACTATAACAATTATTTGATTATTATGCATATAAAGCCCTTATTATGTGCAAAGTGCTTTAAGAATCCAGAAGAGAGAACAATGATTTTCTGAAAGGGACAAATAAAGGAAGGCATTAGAGGGAAATGGGATAACAGTCAATATTATCCCAAATAGTGAGTAAAAGTAAATGGAAAATAGTGTGCATAATACTTATAGTTTTCTGTTCAAATAATTTTCATTCTTAAGAATCTTCTTACTTTGAAAAAAATCAGGTGATACTCCTTGGATTAAAAATGAATAATTTTCTGTGATGCATTTTTGAACCCTTTAAAAAATAAGGTGGAGATCTGTAAATTGTTCATTCATTGCCACTAATATGCTTGAATAACTTACAAGGTTCTATTCTTGATTGCATATGTTATAAATGTCATCATGATAAATTCAATATGGGTTATATTTTTGGATAACTTGACATTGCCAGATCCGAGATTTAAACAAAATTCTGTCTGGATCTTGGGCTCTGATAATATAAAACTCTATGATCTCAAACTGGGAAGAGGGGTAAGGAGGAAGAGCTGATCCGTGAAAGACAGAAGAAGGCAGAGATAGGAAGAACATTGGAGGCATTGTGAAGTTTTGGATTGAATGGGAAACTAAGACATCTTGGCTCTGGAACTGAAAGTCAGAGACCCGCATCCCTTCCAAATCCTCCTCCTTTGCAGGAGCCTTGAGCAATTTAGTCCAGTTTATACTTCATAGAAATAGTATCCAAAGAAATATTTATATTTTAATGTTACCTGATCCTTAAAATATCTAAGCAATTTCTTTTTGTTACTCTAAGTGGCAAAAATGTGATACAAAAAAAAAATACTGTAAAATTAAGCCTCACCAGAATATTTCACATGGTGTTTATATAAACGGGGGGCATTGTTTATAATGTTGAATGCTATACGTGTACCTTATTTTAAAACCAAAACATCATGCTGTCTTCTGGTTTCTGCTCTCCACTCTACAACTGCAGCCATTGAGGGCTTTCAGTCAAACATGCGGTCCCTCTAGTGGCAAGTCAAGAAATAGCATGCCATTATGGAAACCATGGGGGGGGGGGTTGTTTTATTTAGCTTTTTGTTTTCACGACCCATTAATTTATAGGAAGGGGAAAAATATCTGATTTTAGTTGAAAAAAGTTTATAATTTTAAAATATCTCTAGCAACTTGTGCTATAAAGAAAAACACACTGGCAGTAATTTTACTTTGTTAATGTCAAAAATTGATCAAGGTTTACATTTTCTTAGTGAGACAAATATCTGGTTTCTTTATGGTTACATAAGATGTGTTCATGATGTAAAAGGTGAATGAAATAAATACAATCAAATTTAATAAATGAGTAGCTCTAACTTTAAACCATGAATTTAAAATGATATGTGCATGTTAGCTACTTTATAACTATTTGTCAGCATTGCATCAATCATGAAGTCATTTCTAATGCATTTTAGAAATGTGATTTGCATTAAGTTATTAGACACTTTGGCACAGGAACTAGAATCTAACAAAGTATTCTGTTGTCTTAAAAGCCTGGGTGTGGCAGGGACTAAATTTATTTTCGTATTTGTTTCATTGGGGACTTTCCTTAAATCCTTTCTCTGCACAGCTATCTCCTTGTCACCTGCAGATGCTTTTAACATGTTTTGCCAGAAGTAAAATGTGGAGGAAGCAAAAACATAAAAGAAGAGAAAAAGCAAAAATTATATTCCTATTTTCGTATAATTTTAGTAAGCATTATTTTCTGTATATCTCTTATGTGTACAATCCTGAACAAAATGAGGCTACTTATTCATTCATTCATCAAATTCTTATTTAATGCCTACCATGTGCAGTTAGTATTCAGAAGGGTGGGTTACAGTGGTAAACAAGACTTCCTGCCCTCATGAACTATACATTCTTGTTGGCAGAGGAGGGAAGATGCCAACTAAATAGAAAAGACACACTCAAATAGGAAAGATATCTACTTATTCACTGTATTAGTCTGGTTTTCACAAGAGTAAGCAAATAGTTGAAATCAAGGAAAACACTTTGATTTTCTGTATAGAATAATGATAGGTTAGAGTAGAAATGAGGATTGCTGTCTTGCATTGGAAATGTGAGAGAAATCTGGAGGCAGAAGTTTATGCTAATTATGTTTGGAAGATGAGGTCATCAGTGCTTCAGCTGGATTCTCCCATTTATAATATTAAACTCTGGGAATTCCTGTCGTGACTCAGTGGTAATGAACCTAACTAGTATTCCTGAGGACGTGGATTTGATCCTGGCCTCGCTCAGTGGGTTAAGGATCTGGCATTGCTGTGGCTATGGTGTAGGATGGCAGCTGCAGCTCTGACTGGACCCCTAGCAGAACTCTGCAGCCTGGTTGCTTGGGTCTGGCTTCTTCCTCTTAGTAGCAGTGTGGCTTTGGACTCATCACTTAGCCTCTTCTTGCCTCAGTTTCCTCTGTTGCAAAATGGAGATTAAAAATAGTGTCTACCTCCTGGTGGTATTGTTTGCATTCAATGATTTAATAAATGAAAAGGGGCTTAGAACCCTGCCTGGCACAAAGTAAGCAATGTAAATATTTGCTCTTGTCACTAGCATTCAAACCTGAGCAGTAGTGAGCCTTTGGAGAGCTCGTCCCATGATCCTAGCTTGGTGTCACAGCATAATGACGGGGCTCTGGGTCTATGATAAATTTCTGTGTGGGATGGAAGAAAAAAGACACTGGTTTTGTTCTTTTCTCTTCGAGCTTGGTGGCATAGCTTCAGCATTTTGCTGTGTTTGTGTTGGTAATTTAGGTCACAGAAAATGAGGTTTAGGTACATTAATAGACCTGCTATTGGGACAGGAGGGGTGCCTAGCCCACAGGGCAGAATTCTAGGTGTCAAGCATGTAACTCTGTGTCTAACCCACCATGTTCCCCAGGAGGTGCCTGTGTCACAATGATGAGGCTCCAGAATGTTCAGGTTCCCTCTAAATGTTTAAGTTTGTATCTTAGTTTTTTCCTTTGGAAAGCCAGAGTCGTAATTTTTCTCTACTTCATTTGAATGTTATGATAACTATATTTATTTCCTTGCTAGAAGAGTAGAACTAGAGCATCTGAACTGGAAAGGACTTTCTAAAAATTTAGTTTATAACTGAAGGAATTGAAGATTAGTCAAGGTCAGTTGCTCATCCAAGGTAACACAACTAGACGTAAGCTAGCACCAAAACTGGATCTTTTGACATCTTTTAAATCTCTTTCACAAGTCACATGGCTTCCTTTAAAATGTCTGTTATTAATCAGTTTTTGCCTCTAAATCTCAGTGATTTACTCATGTGACATGTTGCTTGGTTGGGCTCAACTTGACTCTACCTGAGGCAGTAATCCTGGGTTCATCTCTGTGTGTCTTTCATTCTGGGACTCAGACCAGAGGGGCAGCCACTGTCCCAGGTATGGTACTCTCCTAGTGGGGAGCAAAAGACTGTGAGGGGCATCGGGGGAAAGGGAGCACTTACTCTTCAGACTTTTTAAGGCTTCTGCTAGGATGTGCTGTTGTGTTTGTACTCATCCAAAGCAAGTCACATAGCCGCATCCTAAGTCAGTGGGGTGGGGAAGGATGATCCACCTACTGGAGGCCGTGGCAAAGGCCGAGAGAGAATGATTCACTGACCTCATGTCTCACATGAGTAAATGCTATTGAAGGGCTCAAAATCCAGGAGGAGAGAAATGGTGTAAATATATGGAGCAATGTGGTGGACTGATTTCAACAGCCCAAGTCCACGTACAGTGAGATGTGAAGGACCAAGTAAGTTGCTCACTTGCGTAGGTCCCAAGGCTTACGGAGGAGGAGAGCCTGAGCTGGGCCTTAATAGGGGAATGTGTCTATAACATGTCAATAGAATGAGGTTCTAGTTGGAGTAGATGGTTTGTGCAGGTGCCCAGAAACAGGAAACATCACGGTGCATTCTGGGAACGATGGATAAGCATTTGAACCTTGAGGGTTGGGCGCAGCAGAGAATTCTGTTAAGGTCCATGAACGTTAGGCAGTGGGGTGCATGTGAAGAGCTTTAAAAAGGAGAATGACATTTTCAGATGTGTGTTTTAGAGGATAGCTCTGGTGACTGTGGAAGATGGACAGTGATGCTGTGGACAGGGAAACAGAGCTGATAGGGTGGCACAGGTCAGAAGCATTATTAGGGAAAGAGCAGATGGAGAGAGAAGCCTGACAACTAGTATGGCTAAGAAAAGCAGAATCATGGTGTTAGATGGAGGAAGGTTCAAATTATGTTTCCCTTGAAAGGTGTCCATTGCAGAAATAGACCTTCTCTGCAGCATTATCCTCATCTCAGTGAGCCTACTTGCTCCCAGAGCTGTGAGCACTATCTTGTGAGAGTTGCCTAAAAATACTTGCTGTTTGGCAATAGAAGGAGACAGTTGGTGGAGGGATTAAGAGTGTGGTATGAGATTCGGAGTCTCATTGCCTGGCTTTGAATCATAGATTGAATCTTCACCTGCTTCGTATCCAAGGGAAAATTCCTTAATCTCTCTCTCTACTTTAGTTTCTCCTCTTTAAGATGATGAAAATAATATCTCTATGGCTTAGGTTTGGTATTATAATTAAGTAAAATGCTACACTAAAAAAGCACTTAGTGCAGTGCTTGCTTATGTTGAGGCACACAGAGCACAACTTTTTGCACAGAAAGTTGGAGGTATGGGCACATCTTGCATTGGAACATGAGCTTTGAACTGTTTTATTGGGGGGTAGTGATGACTCATGCTGAATAGCCACAGCTGTTCACCTGGTTCACCCCTGAACTAGTAAGAGTCATTAAGAAGATGGTTAGCCAGCCTTCAAAGTGCAGCCTGTGACTAGGGGATTACTTGTCTTTATGTGCTTACCTGAACATGCCCTAAACTATGTGTGCCATAAGCTAAGACAAACAAAACCAACTCTAAACAGACTTGGGTAAACTTCATCTAATACTTGTCTGGAAGAAACAACAGAAACATATCTTATATCAAGGGTTCTCCTTCAATAGGAAGATATTTCTCATGGCTTTCATGTTCACTCTGTTTAACATGTCTGCTAATTACTGAAATGGGGATGCAGAGGGGGAGAGGAATTCAATTCTCCTTTGTCACGGGAAGAGAGTTTGGGGAGACTTTGACAGGGAAGGGAGAGATGGCATTTGAAAAGATCTAAAACATTATGCTGAGATATTAGTAAATTACTATGTGAAAAAAAAACCCAAAAAACAAAACAGGAAGCAGGAAATAAGTGTTTAAAGGTGTCTACTGTTTCTACTGTCAATCACAGGAGACCCTGGATGACAAGGCTGGGACTCCATCCCTGCAAACAACTAGAGTTGGTTTTGAAACTCCAGACTTATCAGGAAAAGAGGCATTTAGACTAAGGCATCTTTAACATTTCTTGTCATCAACTGTATATGTATATACATAGTCTTTCTGTTGATAGAAGAGTAGAATCAGCATAAACCGCCTAGTCTAATAGTCCTCTTTATGAGAAACCTTTTTATAATATGAACCACCTCAGGGGGAGCATCAAACCTCCCATGAACAGAAAGCTCAGAGAACCAGCTTATTGTCTTCCAGGATAAGGCAGTTCATTTCATTTCATTTCTTTTTTTTTAATAATTATTTTTATTTTTTCCATTATAGCTGATTTACAGTGTACTGTCAATTTTCTGCTGCACAGCAAGGTGACCCAGTCACACATGCATGTACACATTCTTTTTTCTCACATTATCATGCTCCATCACATGTGATCAGACATAGTTCCCAGTGCTATACAGCAGGATCTCTTTGGTAATCCATTCCAAAGGCTGTAGTTTGCATCTATTAACCCCAAATTCCCACTCCCTCCTACTCCCTCCCCTCTTGGCAACCACAAGTCTGTTCTCCATGTCCACAATTTTCTTTTCTGTGGAAAAGTTCATTTGTGCCTTATATTAGATTCCAGACATAAGTGAGATCATATGGTATTTGTCTTTCTCTTTCTGACTTACTTCACTTAGTATGAGAGTCTCTAGTTCCATTCATGTTGCTGCAAATGGCATTATTTTGTTCTTTTTTATAGCTGAGTAATATTCCGTTGTGTATATATACCATATCTTCTTAATCCAATCATCTGTCGATAGGCTTTTAGGGCATTTCCATGTCTTGGCTATTGTGAATAGTGCTGCAATGAACATGTGGGTGCATGTGTCTTTTTCAAGGAAAGTTTTGTCTGGGTATATGCCCAAGAGTGGGATTGCTGGGTCATATGGTAGTTCTATGTATAGTTTTCAAAGGTACCTCCATACTGTTCTCCGTAGTGGTTGTACCAGCTTGCATTCCCACCAACAGTGCAGGAGGGTTCCCTTTTATCCACACCCCCTCCAGCATTTGTTATTTGTGGACTTATTAATGATGGCCATTCTGACTGGTGTGAGGTGGTACCTCATAGTGGTTTTGATTTACATTTCTCTAATAATCAGGGATGTGGAGCATTTTTTCATGTGCTTGTTGGCCATCTGTATATCTTCCTTGGAGAAATGTCTATTCAGGTCGTTTGCCCATTTTTCAATTGGGTTGTTGGCTTTTTTGCTGTTGAGTTTTATAAGTTGTTTGTATATTTTAGAGATGAAGCCCTTGTCAGTTGCATCATTTGAAACTATTTTCTCCCATTCTGTAAGTTGTCTTTTTGGTTTTTTTTTTTTAATGGTTTCCTTTGCTGTGCAAAAGCTTGTTAGTTTGATTAGGTCCCACTGGCTTATTTTTGCTTTTATTTCTGATGCTTTGGGAGTCTGACCTGAGAAAACATTTGTAAGACTGATATCAGAGAATGTGTTGTCTACGTTCTCTTCCGGGAGTTTGATGGTGTCTTGTCTTACATTTAAGTCTTTAAGCCATTTTGAGTTTATTTTTGTGCATGGTGTGAGGGTGTGTTCCAGTTTCATTGATTTACATGTAGCTGTCCAGTTTTCCCAGTACTCGTGCTGAAAAGACTGTCTTTTTCCCTATTTTATGCCCTTGCCTCCTTTTTTGAAGATTAATTGACCATAGGTGTCTGGGTTTATTTCTGGTTCTCTATTCTGTTCCATTTGTCTGTATGTCTGTTTTGGTACCAGTACCACACTGTCTTGATGACTGTGGCTCTGTAATATTGCCTGAAATATGGGAGAGTTATGCCTCCTACTTGTTTTTTTTTGTTCCTCAGGTTTGCTTTGGCAATTCTGGCTCTTTTGTGGTTCCATATAAATTTTTGGATTGTTTGTTCTAGTTCTGTGAAAAATGTTATGGGTAATTTGACAGGGATTGCATTGAATCTGTAGATTGCTTTGGAGGTATGACCATTTTTACAATACTAATTTTTCCAACCCAGGGGCATAGAATATCTTTCCATTTCTTTTAATCCTCTTTAATTTCCTTGATTAATATTTTATACTTCTCAGCATATAAGCCTTTCACCTCCTTGGTGAGGTGTATTCCCAGGTATTTGATTTTTTGGGATGCAATTTTAAAAGGTATTGTATTTTTGTACTCCTTTTCTAATATTTCATTGTTAGTATACAGAAATGCAGCTGATTTCTGTTAATCTTGTATTCTGCTACCTTGCTGAATTTGTTGACCAGTTTATAGGGTTTTCTATATATAGTATCATGTCATCTGTGCACAGTGACACTTTTGCCCCTTCTCTTCCTATTTGGATGCCTTTTATTTCTTTTGTTTGTCTGATTGCTGTGGCTAGGACTTCCAATACCACACTGAATAAAAGTGGTGAGCATAGACATCCTTGTCTTGTTCCAGATTTTAGTGGGAAGGCTTTCAGCTTTTCTCCGTTGAGTATTATATTTGCTGTGGGTTTTTCATAAATGGCTTTGATTATGTTAAGATATGTTCCCTCTATACCCATTTTGTTAAGAGTTTTTATCATGAATGGATATTCGAAAGGCAGTTCATTTCATTAGAAAGTCTTTCTTGTGTTTAGGAGGTGAGCCATTTTATTTGAATATTCATTGTTTCATTTGTGAATGTGTTTATTTTCTTCTGTGAAGGTTTTTACACTGCTGAAGCCCTATAAAAGAAAGCCAAGCATAAAAGAGACAAATCTATGAAAAGGAACCAAGAAATGGATCTTGCTGAGCCTCTAATGGAGATCATTATCACAGTTTAAAAATCGGTTCAGCCAGGGGTTCTTCGACAGGGAGGGAAGGGAACCACATCATGCTTCTTGCTGGGTTATGTACGACAAGATGCATTATGATTGTAAGTGCTAAGTTCAAAGAGAAATGAGTTCGTGGGGATCTGTATATAAAGAATATCAAGTATCATAATAGACAGTGTCTTGAGCGATATGTGTGGACATTGTCTTAAGTGGTTAATTCTTATATTTTCTCTGTAAAAAAGTGGGAAGCATTATATATATGCTTTTAATTTCACTAGACCTTTATTACAGTTGGTTGGGAAAAACAGAGTCAGTCAAATACTCACAGATCTGCCAGTCTAACACAGCTATTATCATGTTGGCAAATATAATCATCTTAGCCCTAATGCAATTACGGTTTTTACAAGGAAACTCGGCTGGGTTCCTTCAGCAGGAAAGGGCTCCATGACATGTGAATGACTGGATGTGTTCTCATGTCTGCAATTATACTATTCTCTTAATTTTGTATTTCACCTATTTCTCTAAATGCCTTGTATATTTTTTCTTGTTACTACATAATTTTTATGATGATGTTTTTAATTCTCAATTTTCAGATTTGCTGCAATTTAACAGTCATCAAATGCTGTAAAAAGGCTGCAGTGAACATCCTTATCCATCTCCCTTTTCCTATTTCAGATAATGAAGTGTTTAGTTTCCCATACAATTGCTTTTATTGAACTTCATGTTGGAAACAGGCCCACATTCATGGACATAATAAGAACCAGCCCTTTGCAATATCTTGGTGCATTTCCTGTTAAGAATGTGGCCAAAAAAAAAAAAAAAAAAGGAGTGCCCTTCGTGGCTCAGCAGTGAACGAACCTGACTAGCATCCATGAGGATGTGGGTTTGATCCCTGGCCTCGCTCGGTGGATTAAGGATCCAGCATTGCCATGAGTTGCGGTGTAGGTCGCAGATGCCACTCAAATACAGAGTTGCTTTGGCTGTGGAGTAGGCCAACAGATGTAGCTCTGATTCAACCTCAAGCCTGGGAAACTCCATATGCTGTGAGTGTGGCGCTAAAATAGCAAAAAAGAAATGTGGCCAGTGAGATCCTGCTGTATAGCACAAGGAACTATATCTAGTCCCTAGTGATGGAATCTGATAGGGGATAATGTGAGAAAAAGAATATATGTATGTATGATTGGGTCACTTTGCTGCACAGCAGAAATTGACAGAACATTATAAATCAACTATAATAAAAAAACTTACCAAAAATGAAGAATGTGGCCAGTGATATTGCTGATTACATTTTCTGTTTTTCTTTATGAGGACCTATACGAGAAATTTCTCTCCTGTTTCTTTACCAGGAATAGTTGTGTGGGTGGTTTTTTTTTTTTTTTTTGTAACAATGTATTAATCTTTTCTTCAGGGAATCAGGTAACTAAATGAGTTTGCTTCATGGTTATGAGCTGCCAAAAAAGGCAGAGCCAAATCTCTGGCTCTCATCTTGCAAACATGGAATGGGATATAAAGAACACCTTATATAAGATACAGCAGCCTTGTTCCTACAGTCATCATCTTTCCCTTTCTTTTTTATCCTATTCCCTTCATCCACTTATCTTAAATATTATTTTATTTTGATGATTTATGCAAGCCTTTGGATCCTTCTGTAACAAAACAGAGCTATCACTAAATAAAGCTTGTAAATACTTGGAACTTTTCCTTAGGGTAAGTTGTGAAATGAAGAAGCACTGGCTTTCATGTCACATTAAAACTTAATCCAATGAAAGATTTTCTATAGGAAATCAAGATAATAGAATCCACAGATGTAAGCTCCTGGTGATTTATTGCAGGTATAATACTGAATGAGAAGTTACAGTCCTGAGAGGAATAAAGAGTCAAGTTGGATCTCAGGGACTTTCTCTTCAATATCAGATGCAGCAAACCCTCTTTCTTTCTTTCTTTTTTTAATTTATTTTTTTCTTCCTTTTATGGTTGCACCTGTGGCATGTGGAAGTTCCTGGGCTAGGAGTCGAATAGGAGCTGCAGCTGAGTCCTACACCACAGCCACAGCAGTGCCAGATCCGAGCCACATCTGTGACCTGTGCCAAAGCTGGAACCTTAACCCACTGAGTGAGGCCAGGGATCGAACCTACATCCTCACGGACACTATGTTGGGTTCTTAACCCACTGAGCCACAATAGGAACTCCGCAAATGCTATTTTCATGTCAAACTGTGGTGGATGCTTTTCAATTAAATTATCTGACAAAGCATTGAATGTTACAATTGTGTATTAATTTAAAGTGATGCTAATTTTCATGAAATATCATGAATAAACAGCTAAACTGACATTTTATCATGAAAATTGAAGAGCGATAAATAGGGGATTGGCCTGTTTTTATAAGGATCTTGAGGATAAGACCAACAGTTTTCTCAAAACTGTTCTAAGTATTTTAATGGATATATAGTTCAAGCTCATGATCTCCATGCTATATAATATAACAGAGATGGTTGATATTTTGCATGTCAAGATTATTGATTATCTTGTCTTTGACAATAAAATTACTTCTGCTGCTCTCTCTCCTGGACCAGTAAAAATCCTTAAAGATCTCAGAATATGAGAGCTCGCAGATGTATCCTCCAATAGTTTTTTAGTAAGTTTTTGAGTCACCTAATGTAGACATTCTCTTAGTCTTTTCTTAATCCAGCAGTTTAATAGTCACACTCACTGGCTGATGTCCATAGCCCACCGAATATGCCTGGCAGGAAGGCAGGTGTCCGTAGGGACCCACTAGTTGAGTCTTATGTATGAAATGAGTCAATTCTATTTGCTCTTTTTGGTTTTAGTGGATTTTTATTTTTTTTAACCAGAAAAGGGGAGAACAATTCTTCTACATGACACCACTTTAATATTTTGAGACAGGTGTACTTTCTCCTTTCAAAACTACTCATACTGGAATCCTCTTGCTGCAGGGTAACATGGATGTGTGTTTGGGATTCTATTTTAATGAGGGATACAGTATAATAACTTAATTCAATGTTATTTACTTACTGGTGTAGAACTGTCTCATCATGATTTCTGAAGCAATGGTATAGGGGGCATTCTCATGCTTATCTTTATAACAGTTTTGAAAAATACAAACCAAGCTTCTATAGAGAAACCAAATAAACAGTTGTTTATATGTGTAGGAGTTCTCTCACACAGAATTAATATCAATTTCTTCACGTAATATGTGTGGTAGCCACTATATTAGGTAGCCGTGATTGTGCAAAGAGTGGAAAATGTTCATTTGGAAGTGGCTCTCTTTTGTTGACAATGCTATTTGTTACAATACTGATATTCTAATACAGTACTCACACATTGCACGTTTAGAAATATCTATCATCCTTTGTGAATAATGTGTGAATAATGACACTCAAACTATCCCTATGGGAGTATATAGATAAGACCATCATTCTCATTTTCTAGATAAGGAAACTGAAATGAAATTCCTTGCCGAAGGTCAGAGAACAAATCACTGGCAGAATAAGATTAGCGCAGTGAGTTCTTGATTTTCAATCCTTTGCTCAATCATCTCAGTCATATTGTTTTACTCAGTATGGGAATAGATTATTATCAGTCAGTGGGAATAAGGCTGTGCCTGGATGATCCCAGAAGACCAGCTAAAAAATGAAAATCTGCTCAATCAACCATTTGTTTATCTATAAAATGCCACAGTCCTCATCAGACTGATATTTTTCACTGAGCCTAATAGGTTGTCTACATGTTTTGTAGACCCAGCCTCTAACTGAATGTTCATATTGGTTCTAAAATTAACTTCTGGAGGTTCTGTCTTTTAAAAATCTAATTTTGGAGTAACTTGGATTTCATAGTTATTTAATGTGCCCTGAAGAGTGAGCCATGTAGTAAACTGGAAAGAGGGGGAACTCTTTGAAAGTGCTTTTCAGTGAAAGCTCACTCCTTTGGGCAGTGAAAGACAAACCGTTTTCTATCATGAGAGACTATAAAATAAGATCTCACCATTAGGAGGAAGCTGGGCTTCTGTGTCTGCCACCAGCTACTCCTAAATGCATTTGGGCCAGGCATCTAGGATAGAAATCATCAGACTCCATCTACATGGCATGGATACCTATGGAATCGGTTACCCTGGATATGAAGGTGGCCACAAAATCAGGTGACCAGTGCTGTGGTCCTTATAGAAGGTCAGGGGCAGAGATGGTTGAATTCTTTCAATGTTCAACAAACCTTTATTGGACTCTCCATACATGCTTACCTACATCTCTGCAATATATCCTAATTCTTGGACATGTTCTAGGAGACGAATTAGTTGACAGGTAAAACATTTTCCTCTAGGTCAAACAACATAAACAAGAGTCAAGACATAAACTCAGGATGCCTGGCCTTTTAGTAGTTCAATTCATTCAGTCATGATGCCACTGAGTTTGTTGATGGATGATTCCATTGTATTTTACAGTTAGCTTTATATGTTTTGTAGTTGAATTACTAAAATGCTTAACTAATCTCATCCCCTAGTAGTTCCCATTAAGGATGGCACAAGCATAATCATTCACTTAATAGTCTGTAAAATTTGGATAGGTTTAGTTCAATGATAAAGATCGCAGTGAACCAAAAAAGGAATAGAAAATTCACTTCCCCTTAGTTCTGAGACTTCCTGAATTCAGCCTTTAGGAGGAATAACAATTTGCAAATGTGTGGACTCACTACCAACAAATTAAAATCACTTAAAAAAAACCAGATATATATTTTGGATTAGATTAGTCAGGAATACAGTATTAAAAGTGCCTTCATCCTGCCAACAATATATTGAATTTCCTTTTTGTGATCTAATTTTAAAATTACATATATCTGTCAGTCTTGGCCAGACTGGAAACTCCAATGAACTACATATAAATATCTATGAGGCCAGTCAGAGGTGGAGTAGTTATTGCTGTGTTATTTTGCAAAAATCAAGAAATTAGAAGTTCCCATCATGGCTCAGTGGTAGTGAACCTGGCTAGTATCCATGAGGACATGGGTTTAATCCCTGGCCTCCCTCAGTGGCTTAAAGATCTGATGTTGCTGTGAGTTGTGATGTAGGTTGCAGACACGGCTTGGATCCTACATGGCTGTGGCTGTGGTGTAGGCTGGCAGCTACAGCTTGGATTCGACTCCTAGCCTGGGAACTTCCATATGCCTTGAGTGTGATCCTGAAAAGACATAAATAAATAAATAAATACATAAATAAATATAAAAAAATGCCTTGAGTGCGATCCTGAAGACATAAATAAATAAATACATAAATAAATATAAAAAAATGCTTTGAGTGCGATCCTGAAAAGACATACATACATATATACATAAATAAATAAATAAATAAATAAATAAATAAAAATAAAAAAATAAAATTCCAGTGTTCCTACTGTGGCACAACAGGATCTGCTGCATCTCTGCAGTGCCAGGATGCAGTTTCTATCTCAGGTTTTGTCCCTGGCCTGGCACAGAGGGTTAAGGGATCCAGCATTGCCACAGATGGGGTGTAGGTCACAACTGTGGCTCAGATCTGATCCCTGGCCTGGCAATGACCAAAAAAGTAAAAGATAATAATAATAAAAAATAAAAATAAAATTCTAGGGAAGTCTTGACTTGAAAGTATTTGTTTAATTACCTATTTAATATTGCAACAGACATTTCAGAAACTTATATTTCACTTCAAATCCAAGAGTTAGTGACAGCATTCATACATCGAGCAGATGTTTATTTTAGCTTTTACTCATGTGTCCAGCACTGAATAGGTATTCATTAGAGGAAGCAGGGTCCCTGCCCTTCACACAGCCTCCTCTGTGAGATAAATACCATCACAATTAAACTGGGTGATGTGAGAGAAAGGAACTGGGGAGGAGGACTTACAGTAGGGTGACTGGGGAAGGCTGGTTCTGAGGATTTAAACTGAGACCTGAAGAGGGGTTGGCTACTTGAAAATTCGTAGAAAAAACATTCAAGTGGTGTTCAAGGCTCCGAGATGAGAATTGCTTAAATTCTGTGAGAGACCTGCAAAAAGAAATGAGAATGCAAAGAGAGAAAGCAAAAGACATTAGAAATGTTTGAGCATTATGGTGAAAATATTTGGAATTTTGGAGTTATTTTTAAATTTTCTTGTCTTTTTGTCCTTTCTAGGGCCGCTCCCGCGGCATATGGAGGTTCCCAGGCTAGGGGTTGAATCGGAGCTACAGCTGCCAGACTATGCCATAGTCACAGCAACGCGGGTTCCGAACAGCTCAGGGCAACACCGGGTCCTTAACCCACTGAGCAAGACCAGGGATTGAACCCGCAACCTCATGGTTCCTAGTTGGATTCGTTAACCACTGCGCCATGATGGGAACTCTGGAATTTTGGAGATTTTTAAAAGCCTGCTCTTTTATTTTAATGATGAGGAAACGAGCCCAGTGGCATTGCCATGTTTTGGTCACATACTAGTTAAATTGTAACCTGGGTCTCCTATCTCCCTGTCTATTGAACAAAATTATTTTTATTGTGCCTGACAGCTCTAGATGTATTGAAAGTATTGGTTTTTACAGTTGAGAGTTTAAACCTTTATGTACAGATAGTTGGCAAACATTTATTTAGGCTTTCTTTCAAATCAATAGCAGTTGCCAGAGCCATAGAAAATAGTGGGATTTGCATCCCTTATTAAGAAAATCACAATGAGTATTTTAACCCTGTCATCTATTGACTTTAGCATCTAGCTTAGAAATTTTCAGGTCTTTTGTGGTTCATTAAAAAGAAATTCTCAGGTTTAATTTTCATGTAGTTCACCTCAGCTTGGAACCAGATATGGTCCATCTTGATTAAAAAAGGAAAATTTTTTTATTGCTTCCCATCTTTTCCAATTATAGACCTATTGGCTTGTTGGATATCTCAGCAAGTTATAAATTGCAGTTATAATTTATACTTAGCTACCTTTCTACTTCTAATATTTTTATTACTTTGTGGAGAAATGAATTGGGTTAAATGAATTGTTTACAGCAAAATGAATTGTTTACAGCTCTCTTTGATTTTTTTGTTAGCCTTTTAATCCATATATAAGAATCTGTTATGAGCTTAGCTCTATAGCCTAATAAAACCCCTCTATTTGGTGATGATTATATGAGGCAATTGATAAGAGTTATAGTCAGTGGGCATGGTAACTTGGCAGAAGGGAGAGTACTAGGATGTGTTCCAGAAACTCAAAACATTGTAATTTTAAAAACTTATATGACTTTTGAAGGAGCTAAATCTATTTCCTCTCTGCATTTTAGTATAAAGAACTGAAGGTGAAATATTTTTCTGTATGCAGATAATATGTTTTTTCAGCTTTATTGAAGTATAATTGACAAATAAAATGAAAAGATATTTAAAATGTACAACATGATGATCTGAAATATATACATTGTGAAAGGATTTCCTCTCCCCACATCAAGTTAACATATGTATCACCTCACATCTTTACATCCTTTTTTGGTGAGAACACTTAAGCTTTACTCTCTTAGTAAATGTTATTGATAGAATACAGTGTTAGCAACTATGGTAACCATTTATACACTAGATGCTCAGACCTTATTCATCTTCTAGCTGAAATTTTGAAACCCTTTTACCAGTTTCTCCCTATTCCCATTCCCCTTGCCCCACCCCAGCCCCTGGCAACCATTTTTCTACTGTTTCTGTGGGTTCAATTAAAAAAAGATTCAAAAATAAGTGATACTACTATACAATATTTGTCTTCCTCTGTCTGTCTTATCTGGCTTAGTGCAGCGTCTTCCAGGTTCATCCATGTTGTTGCCAATGATAGGATTTCCTTCTTTTTAAGGGCTGAATAATATTTTTTTCTCTTTTTCTGTTTCTCTCTCTCCATATATCCATATGTATATATCTATATATACATTTTGTTTTCTTTGGTTATGTACCCAGAAGTGGGATTGCTGTAGAAGTAGTTCTATTTTGAGGAACCTCCATACTGTTTTCCACAGCAGCTGCACCAGTTACACTCTCACCAGGAGTATATCAGGGGTTCCTTTTCTTCTCTTTGTTGCCAGCATTTGTTATTTCTTGTCTTTTTTGGTAAGAGCCATCCTATCAAGTGTGTGGTAATATCTCATTGTGGTTTTGATTTGCATTTTCCTCGTGATTAACAATGTTGAGCACCTTTTCATGTACTTGTTGGCCCTTTATAGGTCTTTTTGGAAAAAAAAATCTATTCAATTCGTCTGCCAATTTTTTAATTGGGTTACTTGCTTCCCTGCTGTTGAGTTGTATGAATTATTTGCATATTTTTGATGTTAACCCCTTACCAGTTATGTTGTTTTCAAATATTTTCTCCAATTATATATGCTGCCTTTGACTTTTGTTGCTAGTTTCCTTTGCTGCAGAAGTGTTTTAATTTGGTGTAGTCCCACCTGTTTATTTTTTGTTTTGCTGCCTTTGCTTTTGGTATCAAATCAAAAAAATCATTGCCAAGACAGTTTTCCTGCTATGTTTTCTTCTAGTTTTATGGTTTCAGGTTTTACATTCAAGTCTTTTAATTCATTTTGAGCTAATTTTTATGAGTGGTATATGATAGTGGTCTGGTTTCATTGTTTTGCATGTGGCTGTCTAGTTTTCTTAACACCATTTATTGAAGAGGCTATCCTTTTCCCATTTATTTTTTTGGCTTCTTTGTCATAAGTTAATTAACCGTATATGTATGCATTTATTTCTGGGCTCTCAATTTTGCTCTATTGATCTTTGTGTGTTTTTCTGCAAGTACCATACAGTTTTGATTGCTATAGCTTTGCAACATAGTTGAAACCAGGAAGTGTGATGCCTCAAGCTTTGTTATTCTTTCTCAAAATTGCTTTGAGATTTGGGGTCTCTTTTGGCTCCATATGGATTTTAGAATTATTTGTTTTATTTTTTTTTGTTTGTTTTTTTTGTTTTGTTTTGTTTTTGTAATTTTATTTTTATTTTTTTTACAGAATAAAATACATATATTTAAACACAATTAGATTCACACAGGTTACTATATCATGGATCTTAAGAAACAGATTAAGTGACTCCCTCCTTAGAAGTGGAATGTAAAATATGCTGAGAC
This sequence comes from Phacochoerus africanus, assembly GCF_016906955.1. Taxonomy (NCBI): domain Eukaryota; kingdom Metazoa; phylum Chordata; class Mammalia; order Artiodactyla; family Suidae; genus Phacochoerus; species Phacochoerus africanus. The sequence continues at coordinate 81,576,994 of NC_062545.1, read as the reverse complement.
AAATAGGAAATTTATTCTATATTTTATCCCATTTTGTGTGGCTTTCATCTTTACTATTTAGTATTATCTATTACATTTCAATTTTTCTTTAAAATTAGCATTATATTAAAATTGTGTATATTATGCAACTGAAATTTATAAGGAAGAAAGCCTTATATACCATTAACTATTTTATACAGTATAATAAAAAGAATAACTTGACTGGTAAGAATAACAAAAATAATACACCCTCTGAAAATAAGTAAAATATAAAATGCATAAATTGGTTAAAAAACAGTGTAACTATATAAATATGTCCTCACAATTTGTTACATCTTGTTGATTCTTCAGTATAGGCATTATACCATTCTAGGTGATGTGATAAACAAGACATTATAGACCTTACATTGTACCATGGAGAGAAATGGTTATTAGTAATACAATTGTAGAACTGTATTATTTAATTGTACAGTTGTGTTATTTAATTATAATTATCATAAATACTTTGATGGAGAGGAAATCAGAATCAGATGTAAGAAGTCTTCAGCATTCCAAGAATGATGTCAAATGACCCCCTTCATGGTGGATTATGCACTTATTTACTATGAGTGCATATATTTCTTCTCCAGAGATTCCTTATTTGTGTATCAATTGCAGATTTTTGGCTTGTGGTTATTTTGAAGTTTTGATAGAAGAGTCTATATGTATATGAGATTGTTTTAAGTTGTTATTCTCTTAATTGCAAGTTCATCTCCAGTCCTGCATTTGTACCCACCTCTTCTCATGATTTCTGATTTTGATGGTATAATTGTGCATGGATGATTTTGTATCTTTACTGTATATATACCTTTACTGGTGAGCCTTGTCATTTGCGGAATTTTTGTTCCCTGTTGCTCTCTTTTCTTTTCTGCCTAGAGAAGTTCCTTTAGTATTTGTTGTAAGGCTGGTTTAGTGTTGCTGAATTCTGTCAGCTTTTGCTTATCTGTGAGGGTTTTGATTTCCCCTTCAAATCTGAATGAGAGCCTTGCTGGGTAAAGTAAGCTTGGTTGGAGGTTTTCCCTTTTCATCACGTGAAGTATCTCATGCCACTCCCTTCTGGCCTGCAGAGTTTCTGCTGAAAAATCTGCTGATAACCTTATTGGGGTTCCCTTGTATGTTACTTGATTCTTTTCCCTAGCTAGCTTTCAAGATTTTCTCTTTGTCTTTAATTTTGGTCAGTTTGATTAATATGTGCCTAGGTGTATTCCTCCTTGGGTTTATTTTATATGGTACTCGTTGTGCTTCTTGGATTTGAGTGAGTGGTTCCTTTGCCATGTTAGGGAAGTTTTTGGCTATTATCTCTTGGAATATTTTTTCTGTCCCCTTCTCTCTCTTCTCCTTCTGGCACCCCTGTAATATGGATGTTGGTGGCATTTAACGTTGTCCCAGAGTTCTCTGAGACTCTCTTCATTTGTTTTCAATCTTTTTTCTCTTTTCTGTTCTGCATCCATAATTTCCACTCATCTGTCCTCCACCTCACTTATTCATTCTTCTGCCTCCTGTATTCTGCTGTTAGCTGCTTGTGGTGAATTTTTTATTTCAGTTATTGTATTTTGCATCTCTTCTTGTTTAAGTTTTATATCTTGTATCTGTTTGCTCAGTGTTTCCTGTAAGTTATCCATCTTTGCCTCCAGTTTATTTCCAATGTCTTGCATCATCTTCAGCATCAACAGTCTAAAGTCTTTTTCCTGGAGGCTGAGAATCTCCTCATTGCTTAGCTGATTTTCTGGGGTTTTGTCTTTCTCCCTCATCTGAGTTATAGTCCTCTGTCTTTTCATTTTTATAGTTCTTTTTTGTGTGGTGACCTTTATACAGATCATAGAGTTGTAGGCTCTCTTACTTCTGGTGTCTGCCCCCCTTGTGGCTGAAGTCTGTATGAGGGCTTGCTGTAGGCTTCCTGATGGGAGGGGCTGATGCCTGCCCACTGGTAGTTGGAGCTGATTCTAATTCCTGTGGTGGGTGGGGCTTAGTCTCTGGATGGGATTAGAGGCAGCTGTGTGCCTGAGGGGTGTTTAGGCAGCCTGTTCACTTTTGGGCAGGGCTGTGATCCCACCTGGATTGTTGTTTGCCCTGGGGCTTCTCAGCACTGACTGATGGGTGGGGCCAGATTTTCCAAAAATGGCCACCTCCAGAAAGGCAGCTGCTGAATATTCCCAAGAGCTTTGCCTTCAGAGTCCCTCCCTCACAACAAGCCACATTCACCCCTGTTTTCCCAGGATGTCCTCCAAGAACTGCAGTCAGGTTTGACCCAGATTCCTATGGAGACTTTGTTTTGCCCTGGGACCCAGAGCACGTGAAAGTCTGTGTGCACCTTTTAAGAATGGGGTCTCTGTTTCTCCCAGTCTGTGGAGCTTCTGTGCACAAGCCCTACTGGCCTTCAATGCCAGATGCTCCAGGGGCTCTTTCTTCCAGTGCCAGATCCCTGCATGTGAGGGTTTGATATAGGGCTCAGAACTCTCACTCGTGTAGGTGAGTCTCTGTGAACCAGTTAGTTTTCAGTCTGTGGAGCTTCCCACCTGGGAGGTAAGGGGTTGTTTATATTGTAAAATCACCCCTCCCACCTCTTGATGTGGCCTTCTCTTTTTCTTCTGGAGTAGGGTATCTTTTTTAAGGTTTTTGGTCCATTTGGGTGGAGATTGCTCAGTCTTTAGTTGTGAATTTTGTTGTTTTTAGGAGAGAATTTGAGCTCCAGTCCTTCTATTCCACCATCTTAATCCTTTTCCAATTATTTGTTTTATTTCTATAAAAAAATGTCATTGGACTTTTGACAGCATTTCTTTGAATCCATATCTGATCATTTCTGGGTATTATGGACATTTTAATAATATTAATTCTTCTAATCCTTTAACATGGAATATCTTTCCATTTATGTGTCTTTTTCAATTTTCTTCAGAGATTTACAGTTTTTAGTGCACAGGTCTTTCACCTCCTTTGTTAAATTTATTCCTAAGTATTTTGTTCTTCTTGATGCTATTGTAAATGGTACTGCTTTTCTTTTTGTCTTTTTAGGGTTGCTCCTGTGGCATATGGAGGTTCTCATTCTACCAGTTGAATGGGTGCTATAGCCACTGGCCTATGCCGCAGCCACAGCAACATGAGAGCTGAGCCACATCTGTGACCCACACCACAGCTCATGGCAATGCTGGATCCTTAATCCACTGAATGATAACAGGGATCAAACCTGCAAACTCATGGATAATAGATTTGTTTCCACTGAGCCACGATGGGAACTCTGTGGTACTGCTTTCTTAATTTCTCTTTTTGATAGTTTGTTGTTGGTGAACAGAAATACAGCTGATTTTTTTTGTATTAATTTTGTATCCTGCAACTTTATTGGATTTATTTACTAGTTCTTTTTTTTAATGGCTTCTTTAGGGTTTTCTATATATAATATCAACAAATGATGGACTTTATTGTCATGAACTAGAGGTGTCTTATTAGATAACTGGATCTACAATCTGAAAACTCTGGTTATAAGGAGTTTTATATTCACAAGTTTCCAAGTTTGAACACGGGCAGTACCACCTGCTTGCTTTTATGAATTATCAAATGAGCCTGCTAATACCTACCTCATATAACTATTTTATGAGGATAAAAAGATATAATGTAATATAGTGATTAGCATAGTACTTAATAAATGTGAATACAATAGAATGTTAAATGTAATATTTGACTAAAGCCATGAAGATACAACAGAAGTAAAATTCCATACTCAGTGTTTACCCAAACTTGGGTGGAACCCCAATCTTAGTGAGAAGGAGGTTTAGGAAGGCCCCTTTGAGAATTTGTTCTCTGCTGTCTGTGGTTGGGAGGGTAGAACTGTGGTGTCTGATTCAGGCTAAGAAGGCTAAAAGAGCCTGTAGCAGTAGGACATCAAATTCATACAAGGAATGTGTGAATATTATCTCAGAACTGTAAGTGGAGCCCTTCTGTTGACAAAAGTGCTGAAGGGTCATAGACAAATGATCTAGAAGATTTGTGGGTTCTGCTCAAGACAGGTTCTTCCAGAATTTGGGTGGAGTCCTGTAGAGGAGAGAGAACTGCCAAAGAAACAGAAGCTGAGAAACAGCTAGGTGTAGGCAGCCTAGGATGCACCTGTACCTTCACCTTAGGAAGTACAGTGAGTGGTCCTACAGAGAGAGGAAAGCTCCAAAGGGCCTGCACAAGAGAAGCAACTTGATGTTGGCCAAGCTGAGATTTTAAAGCTAACTTTGGTGCTGGTCCCACCAAGATATTCCCCATCCTTTATTCCCCTCCTGTCTTTGCTGTTGTCCTGATACTCAGAATCTACCTGGCCTGAGGAAAGGGAAGAAGCAAGTCTAGGCAGAGGAGCAGAGGAACAGTGGAAGCCAGCCACAGCCACTTTTCCCACTGTTTCCTTCAGCCTGAAGCAGGCCTGAGCTGTGGAAGGCGAGATCTGACATTAACTCAAGGAGTAGAGTATTTGGATTAATATCTTGGATTGGGAATTCAAAATTTGAGTTCAGACTGTTTGTGATATTAAATAGGACTGTCTCTTGCCTAAAAGTGAGCAGAAAAGCTTTGCTGGAACTTTCCTCTAGGAGCATGCTATCCTTACTGAATGCTATTTAAAGAGCACTGGGAGGAAAACAAAAGTGTTATTACATTATTAGTCTGGTTTATTGGTTATATTATTGCTCTTGCTGCTATAATAGAAATTCTATCTTCCAATTCAGTACTGCACACTCAAGTCTCCATTTTTTTTGTTAGTCCTCTGTATTTTTCTGGCTTATCACAAGTAACCCTATACCCGAAGTCAACCCACCTATGTAAGAGGACATTTTGTAACCAGGTTTCTTGCAACACTCAACAGAGAATAATTTTGCCTAAGGTTAATGTTATATGAATACTTTAGGAGAAATTTCAATATTCAGTGTGAGAATTGGTAGCATTTACCCTAATAACTTTACAGACTGATATAATTTGGCACGTGCTATAATGTAGCACCTTGGGGACTTGATCTTCTATTTGTCCATGAACTGGAGCAAATAAACATGTTTTCACATCCTCTTTTTTTTTTTTTTTTTTGGCTTTTTAGGGCTGCACCCACAGCATATGTAGGTACCCAGGCTAGGGGTTGAATTAGAGGTGTAGCCGCTGGCGTACACCACAGCCATAGCAACATGGGATTCGAGCCTTGTCTGCAACCTACACCACAGATCATGGCAACACTAGATCCTTAACCCACTGAGCAAGGCCAGATATTGAACCTGCATCCTCATGGATGCTAGTCAGATTCGTTTCCACTGAGCCATTATGGAACTTCCCTCACATCCTTTTAAAGTGATGTATGACACATAATAAAAGTACACAATTCATAAGAGTTTAGTTTGATGATCATTCACAAAGTGAATACCAGTCAAGACATAGAATATTACCAACATACCATTCTGACTCCTAGCGTCAATAGTTTTGCTTGTTTTGAAGTAACGGAGCTATATTTTTGTGCTCTGAGGTTCACTCATTTTATATGCATATTTATAGTTTGTTTTTTACAAATCTGTATAGTATTTCACTGGACAAATATACAGTAATTTATTAGTCCATTTTACAATTGCTGGACACTTGGGTCATTTTTAGGTTTAGGCTTTTACAAATAATGCCACTGAAAGCATTCTTATACATGTGTTTTCGTGAATATATTATGCATTTTGTTGATTATATACTTTAGAGTGGAATTACTATATTATAGCATGACTGTGTTCAACTTTAGTAGGTCATAACTGTTTTCAAAGTGACTGTAAAAATTGTACTTCTGTCAACTGTGTTAGAGTTCCAGTTACTCTCTTTCCTTAACATTTGATAGTGTCTGTCTTTTGTTTGTTTTGTTTCATTTTAGCTTGCCATTGGCATGCCCTCAGTCAGTATCCACGCTTGGATTCAGATGTTTTCTACTCAACTGTCTTTCTTTTCATGAGAGCGTAGTTACACTTTGATTACTGAAGCCTAGGATATTTCTATATTTAGCAAGGAATTCAGAATATCTATATTTGGGTACATGCTGCTCAGTACTTTTCAATGACTTTACTAAGCTAAATTATGGGTTATGAGGAGCTTCTGCTGTGGTGCAATGGGATGGGCAGTGTCTTGGGAGTGCTGGGATGCGGGTTTGATCCCTGGCTCTGTATAGTGGATTAAGGATCTGGCATTGCTGCAGCTGCAGTTTAGTTTGCGGCTGCAGCTCAGATCTAATCCCTGGCTTGGGAGCTCCATATGCCCTTGGGTGGCCAAAAAAAAAAAAGGAAAAGACTGGGTTATTCAGTGCATTAGTCAGTATTTTGAACACAGGTGCAAAAAACCTTATTCGAACTAGTTTAAGCAAAAAAGGTAATTAGGGAGCTCCTGTTGTGGTGTAGCAGAAACGAATCTGACTAGTATCCATGAAGATCCATGTTCCATCCCTGGCCTCACTCAGTGGATTGGGGATTCTGCATTGCCATGAGCTGTGGTATAGGCCAGCAGCTTCAGCTCCATTTCGACCCCTAGCCTGGGAACTTCCATATACTGCGGGTGTGGCTCTAAAAAAAAAAAAAAAAAGTAAGTAATTCATTTTTATAGCTAAAAAGCCAGGCTTGGCTGGGTCCAGGGGCTAAGCTTCACTTTCCATGTTAAGTCTCTGCTTTTCACCAAGCTGCCTCTTTTTTGGCAAGTTCTATCTTTGCCTGCGGTCAAGGATTTTGCTAGTAGCTCCAAACTCCCACCAATTAAACAAAAACCAAACCAAAAAACCGAAACAATAATGACAACAACAACAACAGACCCTTGCTGTCTTTCTGGAGCTCTCTAAGGCAAGTCTTAGAATTGAGCCTTCTTGGCTTTGATTGTGCCTTCTTCAACTCAGAGCTGGCACCAGGTTACTCTTGACCACATACTCTTAGGGGACCAGTGATTATCTGAGGAAAATTGGGGTGCCATCACCAGAAGGGACAACAATGTCACGTAAAAGCAACAAAATATCCATCACATATCAGATAACTTGAAAAGGGTATACAGTCTGTTTATTCTTCTAGATGCTACAGGACTTGCACTTGGATTAAGTAATACTGCTGGGAAGTTGCATACCTGGACAGCATGGTTTGGGGCTCTGTAAAATTGCTTTTATTGCACTGTGGTCAACCTGCATCAAGAGACAATATAATGAACCACCCTGTAGAAGTACTTATATTATTTCTAGGATAGTACTGAGAACACTGTTTATTTTATTTCAGTGTCTGTGTTATAGAATTTCATGGGAGGAAGATTCTCCTTAGTCTCCATACCAGAAAGAACTGTTTCTAAACATCTTTTGAACATCTATGTTTCTATGTTTCTAAACATCTATGTTTCTAAACATCCTACGAACACTATGATTTCTGAAACTGTTTCCTCTTTACATGCTAGAGTTATGGAGGCAATTTTATAGCTTGTTTTAAACAAATATACTTAATCTCAAGGCATAGGTTTTTGTTTGTTTTCTTTTTAGGACCAACTTCACTCTTTTATTTTTGTCTTATATTTCCTTTAAATTATGATTTCCCTGTTCTTTTCCATTTTTATTCTGCTACATGTCTTTTGTGAGTGAAATCTTTTCTGAAATAAGGTCGAGAAATAAATAGAATTTGTTAAAATTTTATCCCATGTACTGAAGCTGTCATCACAAAATAATGTAATGTGCCTTGCTTTGGCAAGAACTTTATTAACAGAACTTATTTTGGGTTCCAGTTTTACACGAAGGGATTGTGAAACACTACAGAATCCGAAGACTGGATGAAGGGGGTTTTTTTCTCACCCGAAGAAGAACCTTTTCAACATTGAATGAGTTCGTGAGTCACTACAGCAGGACAAGTGATGGCCTGTGTGTTAAGCTAGGAAAACCATGCTTAAAGGTGAAATAATTTCAAGCTGTGTTCCTTTATTTTTGTAGTTTACTTTTTTTCCCCTCAGATATCAGAGTTATTTGTCATGTGGCATGTCAGTTCAGAAAAAAAGGTGATTGAATACCTAAGGTGTGGACAGGCAAACTATAGCCCATGAGCCAATACTGCCTCATGCTTATTTTTTAAAATAAGTTTTGTTGAAATGGAGACGTGCTTATTCATTTACAAATTGTCTTTGCCTTTTTTGCTTTAATAACAGAAACAGAGGCTGTATGGCCCACAAAACCTAAAACATTTACTACCTCATTTTTTTTTTAAGATTTTCTCTCTCTCTCTCTCTCTTTTTTTTTTTTTAATGGCAGATGGCACATGGAAGTTCCCAGGCCAGGGATGGAACCCTTGCCTCTGCAGCAACACGAGCCACTACCGTTGGATTCTTAACCCACTGCACCGCAGTAAGAACTCCTACTAATTCATTCTTTTCAGAAGTTTGCCAAGTCCCTATCTCAAGCAATCACTGAAAGCAGAAAATGTTTATTCTTTGCTCTAAGAAACTAATCTGATATCCTGCTATTGGAGTGTTTCATGAAATGGCTGGTGGCGGCAGAGAAGTGCCAGAATATGATCTATGTTCAAGAATATGAACATGAAATGACCAGCCTCCTTATCTGGTTGAATTGTCTGCATATAGATATTCAATGTTCTAACACTTTGTTTGGCCTGGCCTGTTTGATGGAAGTGATAATGTTTATAGAATTTATCTATATCTGACATTAAATTCGGTTGTTTACATATTTTACCTAAATATGTTTAAGGTTAGGTATTGGTCACATACTTTAGAGGGGCAAGCCTTCAGCTCTTCATCAGAGTTTAGGTCTCCTGTACCTTGGTGGTATAGCCAACCTTGTGGTTTATACATGGATGATTGGTGAAAGCTTCCTGGTGATGCCTGATTAGAATTATATGGACAAGTAGAAGCTGAAGGATTTTGTCCAAAATGTAGGGAATTTGAGTTAAATCCTGCCAAGTTGAATACACAATTTTTGTATTAAGGATGTCCATCTTAGCTGGTACAGGAGTGACTTTACAAGAGGATCTAAGCTTAAGCTAAGAAAAAGCTCACATGTTTTAAAAAATTCTTAGTTTAACAAATATTGTGGAATGTTATGGGGAAAAGAGTTTATAAAGCATAGGTGACCTTCTGTGCACTCAAGATGCTGATGGCAACTTGGGACAATAAGCTACATTTTTCATGGCAGATGGCAAACTAGACTATGAACTCTAGGAAAGCAGAGGCTTTGCCTGCTTTGTTTACAGAATAGAACCCAGTTGATGCTTGAAAAATATTTATATATTAAATGAGTAAATGAATGGACAAATAAGTAAATGAAAATTTGAATTTATGAGAAATTTTGTGATACATACGGTAAATGCTGAAGGCCAAAAAGTTGGGGAAATAATTGTGGATGGGATGGACCTTCCACTTGGCCTTGAAACTTGATTTAGGAAGGCAAAGAGAAAGAGAGAACATCCACTGGTTGGGTGGGAGGGAGGTATTTGAGTGTGAGACAGAGGGACAGTAAGGTGGCTGACTTAGCACTATTTGGGCGGACATCAACTGAAGAGGTAATAATACAGATACTACCACAATTGCCTTCCATCTTGAAGTAATTGGAATAATATTTACAACATTCTTTTTTTGTCTTTTTTTTTTTTTTTTGGCTGCACCACCCACGGCATATGGAGGTTCCTAAACTGGGGGTTGAATTGGAGCTGGAGCCGCCAGCCTATGCCACAGCCACAGCAACACGGGATCTGAGTTGCATCTGTGGCCTACACCACAGCTCACAGCAATGCCAGATCCTTAACCCACTGAGCAAGGCCAGGGATTGAACCAGCGTCCTCATGGATGCTAGTCAGATTCGTTTCTGCTGAACCACGACAGAACTCCCAACATTTTGTTTTAAAAATGGTCTCTTTTAAAAAGTATTTAGATTTTCAACCATCCCCCTCCCCAAATCGTTATATCACTTTTTTCTTACCAGCATTTTAATTATTCTGTGAAACAGATACAAGTCCCAGCTACCATTGATCTGTCATATAAAACTGCGGATCAGTGGGAGATCGACCGCAACTCCATACAACTTCTGAAGCGATTAGGATCTGGTCAGTTCGGAGAAGTGTGGGAAGGCCTATGGAACAATACCACTCCAGTAGCAGTAAAAACATTAAAACCAGGTACGAAAATGAGAATGGCAATGGTTAAATGGCATAGGTTGATTTTTATTTTTTTTTCTTTGTTTCTTTTACGGCCGCACCTTGGCATATGGAAGTTCCCAGGCTAGGGATTGAATCAGAGCTACAGCTGTTGGTCTACACCACAGCCACAGCAACGCAGGATCAGCGCTGTGTCTGTGATTACGCCACAGCTCATGGCAATGCTGGATCCTTAACCCACTGAGCGGGGCCAGGAATCGAACCTGCATCCTCATGGATACTAGTCAGGTCCTTAACCTGCTGAGCCACAGTGGGAACTAGATGTTGCTTCTCTAGAGTTAGGATTCATCCCTCCAGTGTACCTCTTTCCTTTCATCTCCAGCCTTAGGTAAAAATTACTAACTTTACTGAAAATACTTTAAAAAATCTGTGGAACCTTGGAGCTGTTCAGGGAATGACTATTTTATTAAACACTAATTGTGTGTGGTTTAAAGGTAAAATGGTTTCTGGAGAAGACTTCATCTTTGAAAATGGTGGGGCTATTTTTTTCTTCCATTTAATTTTCCCTGTAGTGGAAATGAAAACTATGCTAAAATCTTTATTTATTCAGCCAGGCCTTATGCCTTCCATTTTAAAGGTGGGGTAAGAGAATTTAGAAAGATTAAGTAGCTTTCTTAAGATTTACTAGTCGTATGATCTTGAACAAAGTTTTAAACAACTCCAAACTTCAGTTTTACCCCTTGCAAAGTCGAGAAGGGTTATTATGAAGATTAAATTATTTTATTAATGAAAATGCTTGGCATAATGTCTGATTCATAGTAAGTAACTAATAAAAATGAAAATAAATATTGTTATTATTATTATATTACTGTTATAAAGTCAGTAAATGGCAAAGTTAGAATTCGAACTCACATTGCATCACGCCCCAAGGAGGTGACATTATGAAAAAGTGCATTACTGCAGTAGCCTCATATCTATTTCTAATACATAGTAGCCAGAGGCTAGAATATTGTTCTCTGGAGGACCTCCATTGTTTACGTAGTCCTGTATTCACAGAGGTTTAGAAAGCCTCGTGGTGGCAGAACTTGAGCATCTGGTGCTACTTGTTAGCAGTCTCACGTAGTACCATGGTTCCCAAACCATGGACCAAGGCACATTGGGGCATCACAATAAATTCACAGAGGTGAGGCTTATATTTAAAAGTTTTGAGGTAAATATCTTGAATATTGTACAGACTGCCATACAGTAAGATGATTTTCAGTTTTATCATTTGACCACGTTACATTCCTTTTGCTGACATCATGTCTTTGTGAAGCTGGGTTTCTGTTGGTTGTTTTGATCAACACAGGGTCCACACAAAAATCAGTGTGGAACAGGTGATGTGGGTGGCAGTGTCCTGCTTCCAAGACTTGAAATATTGTGCGGTGCCCAGTAATTACATTTATCGCAGTAGTAAGTAATTGCAGTTAAGAGTGAATTACAAAATATCTTTTCTTTCACTTTACTTGTATTACTTTCTAAAATGGATGTTCTTCATTAGGACACAACGACTTCATTTGCTTGGATTTAACCAGGTAATCAATGGAAAGGTTAGGTATTCATTTCAGCCTGGGGCATTGTGGAAAAAGTTCCTGGGACAGTGGGGTGCCCTGAGCCGAGAAGTTGGGGACCTTCTGGTGTTAAATGCATAAAGTTTAGTATAAGATAAACCCTAGTCCAAATTTGGTTATGCCCTCTGTGACTTTGGACAAGTTATTAAACTTTTTGAATCTCCTCATCTGGAAGAAAGAATTATACTAGTTGCGACTTCATGGTATTTTATGAGGACAGATCGAGTCAATGTATGTAAAACATAGGCACTGGGTTCTTAATAAATGTTAGTTTCAATGGGGCTGCAGACAGGTGAGCACTGAAGTGAAGCTTTGCTCCTGTGGGAGTCCAATCTCCACGTGAAACAACGAGAAGCCCTTTTAAGTGTCCAGATGCCACACAAATCCTCCAGATGATGATGTTCTAGTCCAGCACCTGAGATTTTCACTGTTATTGCATATATATGATTTCAAATCCTAATCTTGTTGACAACTGAGACTAAATTTTATTGTCCAATCTCTTTTTTTTTTTTTTCCAAAAAAGGAACTGCTAGCTATCCATCCTAACATTGTTCTCTAAGGAGGGCCTCTTGGAGGTCAAAAGAGAACCAAAAATCAAATTTCTCATATTAAAAAAAAAAGCACCACAATAGTTTTCTCTGCAACAGGAATAATTATTATTGATTTACAGTGTAATAGCAGCAAACAGCTTTGGTGATTGCTTAAATGTCTTCACTTCACTGGGGCCATTAATCAATCTTCTCAGCTATTTATTGCTTAGCAGGCTACCACGCAATAAAGACGAGCTTGAAATCAACTCCCACAGTAGCTTTGACAGGCAAAAATTAATATTTAATGTTGCATTACTGGCTGAGTGGAGATTGGGTCTCTTTTGCTGTGCATCTTGTCAGCTATCACTGGTGTGGCCATGGAATGCTCTGAGCAGGCTTCTCTTGCAGAGGCTCCTGGTATACTGTGGTTTCAACTCTAGTGGATGGTCCAATTTGGAAATGATTTTTTTTTTCTTTTTAAGGATGCACAGCTGCCTATGGAAGCTCTCAAGTTAGGGGTAGAATTGGAGCTGCAACCAAGGCCTACACCACAACTAAAGCAACATCAGATCTGAGCCACATCTGTGACCTCTGCTGCAGCTTGCCGAAGTGCCTGAATTTTAACCCACTGAGTGAGGCCAAGGCTTGAACCCATATCCTCATGGAGACTATGTTGTGTTCTTAACCTGCTGAGTCACAGCAGGAGCTTTTGGCAATGATTTGAGTGTCCTACATTCCATGAATCTGATGGATACCCAAAGCATCGACGTAGAAACATACTGTAGATAAATTGAATGGAGATTGCAGTTGCTGCTTTCACTGGAAACTCCATGAATCAGATAATTTTGGGGTGGGGGAGGATCCCACTATGTCCATAATTGACCACAGGCCAAACCAGTTGTAACAACCACAATTTTTTTTTTTTTAATCATGGTAGTGGTGACTCTTTTATTCTTAGCTCCATTTTGTTGCTATGGTTCAATCGTTCATTGAGTTGGAGAGCGCTCAGCAAAAAGGGATGGAGAAAAGCACAGACCATTTCCCCCCATTCTCCCTCTTGAAGTCCTTGCCTCTTCCCCTCAGCCTGTGAAGAAGTACTTACAGTTGATCTGTTTGGTTTTCTTAAGAGTACACACATTGATAATAATACAAATATGAACAATGCTCATTGAACACATATGTATGAGACAATGCTCTTATCCTGGTAATGATTTTTGATGTCAGTAGGATTAATAGACACATTTCAGAGATGAAGAAACTGGAGTTCAGAGATGCTTGGTAACTTGTTCAAGATCACACGGTGAGCTAGGATTTGATTGAGCCTGGGTAGTGAACTCTCAAAAGACATACCAAAGGATGGATTGCCTAAATGCTTTACCTGAAATGATCTGCAGGTCACATGTAATTCTTCCTAACTGTGTATTAATAAACAAGGCAGAGTGTTAGCTTAGAACGTCAAACCTTATCCTGCCTGGAGTTCAAATATAAGCTGTAAAGTCTTCAAAAGGAGAGGATGAGGAATACAACAGACTCTTTGAGCATCAGTGGAAATGATATTTGCACTATCCATGGTGAATATTGAGATGGGAAATGGCAGTATTTCTTCAATTACAGCAAGGCTCTGAGACATCATATCCTAAAAGAAATAAAGGATTTTAAAATGACTAATGAAATGGAAACTCTTTTGGTCAAGCTATTAAAATTCTGACTGTGGAGATATTAATACAGGAGAAAATGTTGAATATCAGCTTTAAGTGGTTAAAAAAAACACCAAGTTTTGGGGGTGACCCTTGAATATTTTCTACTTGGCCTACACTGTATGTCCCTGTGGAATTAAAAACATAAATATGGTAGCATGTCATTGATTTTTAGGATTGTTTTCCAGCTCTTCCCACAGTAGGTACCAAAGGTAACTATTAGTCTTCCCTGGATCCTGGACAGAAAAGCTCAGGCTACAGTAATTAAATATTCAGCGTCTTCCAGTGTTCTGTTAATAGGATGTCTTCTCTTTGTGTTTCTAAGATGCCTGCCTTGTTTTATCAGTTAGGCTGTTAATCTCTCCTTTTTCCTTCATTTTTCATATGGACCTGAATCAACCTTTTTTCACCTACAGGTCATAATACATAAGCTGCACAGCCCTGATGTCCCAACACATCAGTTATTAGGTTGCCCTGTTGAACTGATTCTCTTCTTGGATAAAGATTTGTGACACTGATGCTATTACTTTACTGAGAGGCAGGAAGCAATCTTGGTGATTCCCACCAGGCTGCTGTTGAGGATAGGAATGCCTCAATAACATAAAGTGATTTCCTTCTCTTCTTGTTTTTAGGTTCAATGGATCCAAATGACTTCCTGAGGGAGGCACAGATAATGAAGAATCTAAGGCATCCCAAGCTTATCCAGCTCTACGCTGTTTGCACTTTAGAAGATCCAATTTATATTATTACAGAGTTGATGCGACATGGAAGTCTGCAAGAATATCTCCAAAGTAAGCTAAAGACTTAATAAACAGAAAAATAGGAGGAATTAAGTTTAGCTAGTCCTATAAATGTCAATTTAGCAAGCCTTCTATAAGCCAAAGGATATTTACTATGTGTATATCTGGGACAATGAATGCCTTAACATTGAATTGCTCAACTATTCTTTAATAGGATATATACTATGTACTCAAAGGGAGGAAAAATATTTATGTGGTGAAAGAACAAATTGTTCACCAGAGACATATCAGAGTACTTAAATGTAATGTGGAAAATAGAAGAATAGATGTTCAGCATGATACTTTGTTTCCTGCAGTAACTAGTTGAACGTGGACCAATATTTCTATGGCTCTGAATTAGGGGTCATGGAATACTTTCAGGGGAAAAGAGGGAAAGGTACCTTCCTTTTTCTCTTTGCCAGCACATTATGCCTGGTGGTGTTTGAAATACTGCCAACTGCTAGGCAACAATAGAATATTCAAGCTAAAAGGCAGAAATATACTATTACTTTAACTTTATATCTGCTTCCTACAGTCTGAGAAGACTTAAGGGCATAGTGGAATTTTGATGTTTATTGCAAATGAATAATTTAATAAGCAAAAATCTAATAAGCATTAAAAAGAGATGTTCAAAAGAAATGGAGATCAAGTACTGAGAGAATAATTCATGCTTAAAAAGAGTCTTTTTCTATACTTTCTCAAAATATCAGGGTGGGGCTGATAGAGTACATAGAGGTAAAGGGAGATGAGAATAATGAAACAAAGTTATGGGGAAGATAGGAGTATTCGCTCATTTCAGGGTGACTTGTGAAGCTGGAGAACTAGGTTGCAAAATTGGATAAGAACAGAGAACATAAGGCCTGCTAAGTGCTGTTAAAAACAAACAAAAAAACTAGCTCCCTTGCATAAAGATATCAAATTTAACAGTATCAGATTGTGTTACCCACCATAGAGGTTAACCTCAGCTGTTGACCCCTTTTGCTTTATTCTCAGGAACAATAGCATAGGAGCCATTTCAGGACTTCTCTAACAAAAATGCTTTGTCCAATTATAAATATTCATGCAGTTAAATCTAATGGTCAATTTTCAACCCTGAGACCTATTAGCAGAATTTAATTCAATGGACATTTTCTCCATCTGGAGACACTACCTTCATTTGGCTTCTGGGACACTTCATCCAATGGCCTTTTCTCTTTTTTCTCTTATCTCCCAGACCTCAAAATCTTGGAATTTTCCAAGACTCTTTTGCACGGTCACTAGGTTCTTTATCTCAACCAGTCTTGTGGTTTACTAACATTTATGTATTAACAACTGCCCAAATTATATCCCTCCATTACTTTAGAATTGTGTATCCAGTTGCCTTCTTAACTTTTCCACACGAACACTGTATCAGCCTGGACAACCTGAGTGTGATGCAGTAACAAGCCCCTCTAAATCTCAGAGGCTTAACACACGTGTTTATTCTTGTTCATACTTCACGTGAAAAATAGATTGGCTATTTGCCCAGGTCTTTTTAATCACCTTGGCAGGAACAGGGGATATAATTAATCTCATTTGGCTCTTAAAGCTTCTGACCAGGAGTGACAGGGGTAACTTCCATGCCCTTTTCATTTGGCTAAATCAAGTCAAAGGGAGCAGGGGTGTATAGCCCTCAAAGGGAGGAAAACCAGAAATGTTTATGAGCAATCTCATTTCTACTACATATGCCTATTAGACATCTCAAAATAATATAGCCAAGGGAGTTTCTGTCATGGCTCAGTGGTTAACGAATCCAACTAGGAACCATGAGGTTGCAGGTTCGATCCCTGGCCTTGCTCAGTGGGTTAAGCATCCTGAGTTGCTATGAGCTGTGGTGTAGGTTGCAGATGCGGCTCGGATCCTGTGTTGCTGTGGCTGTAGTGTAGGCTGGTGGCCACAGCTCCGATTCGACCCCTAGCCTGGGAACCTCCATATGCCACGGGAGCTGCCCTAGAAAAGGCAAAAAGACAAATAATAATAATAATAATAATAATAATAATAATAATAATAATGTAGCCAAAAACTGACCTCTTATCCCCTCCTCAGGAACCTGCTACTCTTGAGGTCTTTCCTTCTCTGACACTGTCAGTACACAGGCCTGATATCTCTGCTTCTCACAGCCTCTATCCGATCAGCCAGCAAATCCCATTAGCTTACTTTCCAAATAAATTCAGGATTTTACTACCTCTCAACATGCACACTCCTGTCCCAGCCAACTCCCATCAGCTCTCTCCTGAATTCTGCAGTAGCCTTCTAATTGGTGTCCCTCTTTTGTTCTTGACCCCTTCTTCTCCTCTCAACACAGTGGCTGGAGAGACTGTGTTAAAATGGAAATCAGATAAATCTCCAAACCTTCACTGACTCTTGGTTCTCTCTGTATAACCTGCTCTGACCACACCTCTCGCAGCTGTCCCCTGGTTCACTCCATTAGCTACTCTGCCCTTCTTTGCTGCCCTTCACATCTTCCAGATGTGCTCTGCTGCATGCAGGCTCCTTGCACTTGCTGCTTCCTCAACCTGAAATTTTTTTCCCCATTATTTATCCACACAGCTCACTTTGTTTCTTCCTGAAGTCTTTACTCAGACATGCCCATTATGGCCAGTACTTCATGGGTCACCCTCTAAATTCTAATATTTAATCTCCCTTTATCAACTCTTTGTGTTCTTTATTCCTGCTTTTTGTTTTCTCTTCCTGGCTGATAATCATTGGACAATGCATGGCTTACTTATATAGCTTATTTTTAGTATCTTCTAAAACACAACTCAGAGAGGATGGAGATTGTCTTTGTTTTAGTGCTAGAACAGTGTCAGGCACATAGGAGGTATGCTAATTATACACTGACTAACTGAATGAATAAATTAATGGATAGATTAAGTTGGGGCTATCCTGAACTTAAAACAGTTGGGACTTGGGGTTGAGCTTGTATTGGGACTCTTGGTATCAGCTTGAAAAGATCCACTTATTACATTGCAAACTCCTTTGACATGGAGGATTTCTGTTGCTTTTTGATGTGTTTTGCTCTGAGTTGAGCACAAATTCTGTCATCTTCTGGGTTGAGCCATCAGGGTCAAGTTTACAAAGGCCTTCAGTTTGCCAGGATAAATTAGGAGCCAACAGGAGTAATGAAGATCTGCTCATTACAGACAATCCTTTCCCAATCAAGGGGGTTTAGATTTAACAAAGTGATGTTAAGATGAGTCTGCTATTCTTAAACAGCCCATCACGATAAATATTGTTAAGCTGAAATGCTCTTGAGTAATGAAACATAATTGAAAATATTTCCTTGATGCAGATGTAAATTGTCATAGGTCTGTGAAACTTTATATCAGTTTTGACATCTGGGTGTTGTATTAGAAGTGTACGCTGAAGTCAACATATGCAGTTCCTAGGCCACCGCACTCTTTCAGGGCAGGAACATGTGTTATTACTCAATTTCCTTCACTACTGTTCCTGTCAATGAAAACCTCTTTATATACACTGTAATAGGATTAGCTGTTGTATTTGATAGTTGAACTAATGCACATTTTTTTTTTAAATAGAACCATCTTTGCAGTTTCTAAGCTTGGCTGAATTTTTTTTTCTTTTTTTGTAATAAATTTCTCCAAAATGGGAGAGGCTCATCAAAGAACTTGAGCACTGAGAGTAATTGAGACCTGATGTTTCTTGCTGGAATTTAAAAGAGGATAAATATCTGCATTTAAAAAAATTTAGTTGCGTTTGCTTTCTTTCAAATAAGACTTATAGAGCATCTAGTATATGTCAGTATATTTTCTTTTTTATAAATCAAGTCCTAGTATGTTGTTTATCATTCTCATGGTCAGTTCACTTTTGTGGATTAAAATAGACAGGAATGTTTTCACTGAGATACCCTTTATTTATCACAACTGCATGACTATTTGCTGTTGTGTGAATGCAAGTCTCTTCAGAGACCCTGAATTTTGGGTGCTCAGGAGCATAAGGTAAATTTTAGGGAGATAGTACTGAATAAGTTCATGAGGGCATGAGATTTCAGCCTCAAATATATCTTTGATTTGAATCTCCACTCTACAGATTATTACCTGTTCCTCTGAGCAGTGGAAACTCCTAGCAAACAGGGCAAATAATAGTACCTACTTCATGTAGCTATTCTGAGTATTAAAAGAGGTAAGTTACTGGAAATCAACCCTATGGGATAGTGATATGAGAGGAACATATATATTTAATTTTTTTTCTTAAATAAACCCCAGTGTATTGGAGTTCCCTTGTGGCTCAGTGGGTTAAGGATTCAGCAAAGTCACTGCTGCAGCTCAGGTTGCTGCTGTGACACGGGTTCGGTCCCTGGTGGATTTCCACATGCTGCAGGTGTGGCCAAAAATTAAAAACAAACAACACTATATAGCACTTACTATGTGCCAGGACTTTTTCTAGGTCCTATACAAATATTAATTTAGTTCATTCTTCTAAAGCCTCATGAATTAAGCATTATTGTTATCATCCCCATTTTGCCATTGAAGAAACTAAGGTGTGGAGAAACGAAGTGACTTCTTCAAGGTAGTTGGGCCAGAATTCAAACCTAGGAAATCTATGGTTCATACTTTTAACTGTATAGAGAGCACTGCTATTATTTTCCTAATATCAATCTATTATCTATTGCTGCTCAACAATTTACCCCCAAAGAGCAAACATGTATTATTTCACAGTTTCTACAGTCAGGAATCCAGGTGCAGCTGAGCTGGGTCTCCTGGCTCAGAGTTTCCTACAAGGCTGCAGCCATGGTGTCAGCAGGCTGCAGTCATGGGAAGACTCTAGGGGAGGTCGATCTAGTTTCCAGCTCTCTCATGCCATTGCTGGCAAGAGTTGGCTCCTCTAGGACTGGTGGGTTGAGGATGTCTGTTCCTTTTTGGTTGTTGGCTGGAAGTGGTCCTGTGTTCCTTGTTACATAGATTTCACCATGGGGCCATGGTGAAACAACATGGTGGCTGGCCTCATCAGAGGGAGCAAGGAGAGAGCCAGAGCGTGGAGAGTTCCAGCAAGATGAAGCCACAGTCTATTCTAACTTATCTGGGAATCTACACCATCAGTCATGCCATATTCCGTTTGCCAAAAGTGAGTCATTAGGTCCAGACAGAACTAGAAAGGGGAATATCACAATGGCATGGATACCAGAGGCAGGTTTCATTGGGAGACTTTTTAGAAGCTGCTTAACACAGCCTAGGTCTAGTCACCAGTTTAACTTTTTAACATTTCTTTTCTTATTGAGTGAATTTGATGTCAAAAGGCCTAGCTATTTTGGCCATCACAGCAGCATCACTTTGCTTACATTTTATCTTATATTTTACTTATACACTTATATTTTATCTTACTGCTTGTATATTATTCTTGAATGAATAATTAATGTTAGTGGCTATACCATACAATTCAAAAATCTCAATGACATAACACAAACATATGCATTTTTGATATGCATCAGACTGCCCTTCTAGTGGCTTTTTATAAAGCAGTGACATGGGAATTTAGACTCTTTCCATCATGTGGCTCTTCCGCTTCAAAATTCATCCCCTCTGGCTACAAAGATGTGGGAGTTTTTAAGGATTAGGTCTGTAAGTAATGCACATCTTCTCTGCAACACATTGCAGTATGCAGAACCAGTGATGTGGCCCCTCTTAAGTGTTAGGGAAGATGGAGAATAAAGTCTCTGTGTATGCCTGGAAAGAAAAGGACAAACGGATCAGGGAGCAGTTAGACTCATCTCATATGCTGTCTGTCTGTCTGTCTGTCTGTCTATCTATCTATCTATCTATCTATCTATCTATCTATCTATCTATCTATCTATCTATCTATTAGAGGTATAGTCGACTTACATTGTTATATTAGTTTCAGGTATGCAACATAGTGTTTCAGTATTTTTATAGATTACACACATTACAGAGCTATTAAATATGACTATATTCCCTGTATTGTATGCTACATCCCTGTGACATTTATTTTGTAACTGGTTGTTTCTTTTAATTTCTTCAACTTTAATTTCCCCTCTTTCCTTACCCGTCTTCCCTGTGGCAACCACTAGTTTGTTCTCTGTATCTGAGTCTGTTTCTGCTTTTTATATTTGTTCATTTGTTTTGTTTTTTTAGATTCTGTATTTAAATGAAAACATACAGTATTTGTCTCTGATTTTTTTTTTTAACTCAGCCTGATACCCTCCAGGTTCATCCATGTTGTCAAGAATCGCAAGATTTTATTGGATTTTAATGGCAGAGTGATATTTCAGTGTGTGTGTGAGTGTGCGTATAACCTTTTTTTTTTTTTTTTTTGCTTTTTAGGGCCACACTTGTGGCATATGGAGGTTCCCAGGATAGGAGTACAATCAGAGCAACAGCCGCTGGCCTATACCACAGCCATAGCAATGCAGAATCTGAACCGCATCTGCGACCTACAACACAGCTCATGGCAACACTGGATCCTTAACCCACTAAGCAAGGCCAGGGATCGAACCTGCAACCTCATGGTTCCTAGTCGGATTCGTTTCTGCTGTGCCATGACAGGAACTCTCCTATAACCTCTTTTTTATCCATTGATTTGTTGATGGAAATTTAGGTTGCTTCTTTCTTTCCATGTCTTGATTATTATAAATAATGCTCCTATGAACTTTGAGGTGCATACATCTTTTGAGGTAGTATTTTTATTTTCTTCAGGTAAATATACAGAAGTAGAATTGCTGGATCATATGGCAGTTTTAGTTTTAATTTCTTGAAGAACTTGTGTACTTTTTTCCAGAGTGGCTGCACCAATTTAAATTCCCACCAGCAAATCACTAGGGGTTGCCTTTTGTCCATATCCTCACCAACACTTGTTATTTCTTGTCCTTTTGATGATAGCCACTCTAACAAGTATGAGGTAATGTCTCAAGGTTCTGATTTGCATTTTCCTGATTATTAGTGATGTGAACATTTTTTCATGTGCCTGTTGGCTGTCTGTTTGTTTTATTTGGAAAAATGCTTATTCACATCTTCTGCCCTTTTTTTGGATCAGATTTTTTTATATTGAGTTTTATGAGTTTTTTATATATTTTTAGATATTAACCCCTTTTCTGACATGTCATTTGCTAATATCCTCTTCCATTTCAGTAGGCATTCTTTCCATTTTGATGCTTTTATTCACTGTGAAAAAGCTTTTTAATTTGATTTGGTCCCATTTATTTATTTTTGCTTTTGCTGCCCTTGCCTGAAGAGACAGATGCCAAAAATATTGCAGAGATTAGTTGGCAGAAAGGTTTCTGCCTATGTTTTCTTCTAGGAGTTTTATGGTTTCAGGTATTCCATTTAAGTCTTTAATCCATTTTGAGTTTATTTTTGTATGCGGCATGAGAAAAGGGTTTTGTTTCATTCTTTTACACATAGCTGTTCAGGTTTTCCAAGACTGCTTATTGAAGAGTTTTTCACCCATTACATATTCTAGCCTCCTTTGTTGTAGATTATTGGCCATGTGAGTGCAAATTTATTTATGGGCCCTCTATTCTGTTCCATTGATCTATGTGTCTGTTTTTATGCAAGTACCATAATGCTTTGATTACTATAGCTTTTTAGTGTAGTTTGAAGTCAGAGAGTGTGATACCTCCAGCTTTGTTCTTCTTTCTTGAGGTCACTTTGTCTGCTCAGAGTCTTCTGTGCTTCCATATAAAAATTAAGATTATTTGTTCTATTTCTGTGAAATATTCTGTGAGTGTTTTGATGGAGATTGCATTGAATCTATAGATTACTTTGGGTAGTATGGATATTTTAACAGTATTAATTATTCCAATCCATGAACACAGAACATCTTTCCATTCGTTTGTATCATATTCCATTTCTTTAATTAATGCCTTATAGTTTTCAAAGTATAGATCTTTCATCTCCTTTGTTAAGTTTATGCTTAGATATTTATTCTTTTTATTTGCTTGTAAATGGGAATTTTTTCTTGTTTTCTCTTTCTTCATTATTATGAATAGAAATTATTATGTAGAGAAATGAAACAGATTTCCATATATTAATTTTGTTTTTTTCTCAATAAATTTATTACATTTATACTTGTACAATGATCATCACAATCCAATTTTATAGGATTTCCACTCCAGAACCCCAGCACATCCCCCCACCCCCAAACTGTCTCCTTTTGAAAGCATGTGTTTTTCAAAGCCTGTGAGTCAGTATCTGTTCTGCAAAGAAATTTATTGTGTCTTTTTTTCAGATTCCACTTGTCAGTGAAAACATTTGATGTTGGTGTCTCATTGTCTGTCTGACTTCACTTGGCATGATAATTTCTAGGTCCACTGATGTTGCTAAAAAATGCCAGTATTTTGCTCCTTTTGATGGCTGAGTAATATTCCATTGTGTACAGATACCACATCTTCTTGATCCACTCCTCTGTCGATGGACATTTAGGTTGTTTCCATGTCTTGGCTATTGCAAATAGTGCTACAATAAACATTGGAGTACATGTCTTTTTGTATCTTACAATTTTACTGAGTTAATTTATTAGTTATAACAGCATTTTTGTGAAGTCTTTAGGACTTTATGTATGTAGTTTCATGTCATCTGTAAAAAGTTAAAGTTTTACTTCTTCTCTTCCAATATGAATGCCTTTTATTTTTTTTCTTGTCTGCTTGCTGTGGCTAGGACTTGCAATACTATGTTAAATAGAAGTGGTGAGAGTGGGCATCCTTGCCTTGTTCTGAATCTTGGAGGAAAAGCTTACAGCATTTCACTATTATGATGTTAGCTGCAAGTTTGTCATAAATGGCCTTTATTACACACATCCTATTTAAATATGTTACTTGCATTAAAAATACCCCCACTCATACATACACTCTCACACACTCTGTGCTTAGGTCTTTCCCATTTGAAAATATCCCTTGGCTCTATTTATTTCATATTTCTAATTATAAAAGATAACATATATGTAGAAAGGACACATATAATTTAAGTCCTTTCTACACATATATTTAACACGCAATTATAAAGTGAGCAAGTAAACAACTGTGCAGCCACTGCACAAATCAAGAATGAGAACATAGCCAGATCCCAGAAACTCCTCTAGTATATTGTCAGTGACACTACCTCACTATCATGAACTTCATGATAGTTGCTTTCCCTTGACTTCCATTTTTTTTCTCTGCTGGCACCTTATTGTCTTCCTTTCTTGACTTGGGTTTTGGAAATTGACATCTCCTGGTGCTATCTCCAAGACCTCAACTTCAATTCAGCCCTTCAATCAGACTCTCATATTGCCAGCAACGTCATTGATGACTCTGTAATTATTATATTTAAGTCGTTATCTTGCTGGATTTATTTGACAATGGTGGTGACTTTCTCTTCTCAAACCCTTGAATGTTATGATGTTCTCTTGTGGTCCTCTCATTCTTTAGGCTGATTCCTCTCAGTTTTCTTACAGGTTTATTTTTCTATACTCACGCTAAAAGTTTGCATTTCTTATGATTCTATCACTTTCTAGGAATTTCACCTGCTTTTAGTGTTTACCTCCCCCTCATAAACAAGGATTGTTAAATCCTTGTCTCTAGCTCTCCATGTTCTCCCCTGAGCTTCAGAACCAGATGCTTATCTTCTTTTAGACATGTTTTAGACATTTCCACTTGGGTGATCCATATGCATCTCTAGCTTAACAGATCCTGAATTGTTTAATTCTGATCAGGCAGCAGCAATGACAAATAACAATAACAGGAAGCATTTATTGATTTCTTCCTGGGTGCTAGGTACTGTTTTAAGTGCTTTATATGTATTAACTCATTTTAGTTCTCATTTTAAACAATTATCTTTTTAAGGTAATTATAATTATTGCTGTACCTATGGAGAAATTGAGGTACAGCAGTGTTATGCAACTTGCCCAAAGTCAAGAAGTGTAAACCAGAGCCCTGATTCAAATTCTGGCAATCTAACTTAAAACCAATTTTCCTAACTCCTATGCTGTACTTGCCTCTCAAGTCAGAAGTTGTGTCTAAGTTCAGTGCATTTTGGAGGTAACATTTGGCTTATTCAGGCAGGATAATGATAGTTTGGATTTATATGAGACATTTTCAATTCTCCAGAAATTTGAAGACATCTACTAACAGCATGGCAGCTAAAACAGTAGCCAGGGATGGATGACTTCGTTTCACAAAATCACCACAAAGTAACACTCACCTTTCTAGTTATGATCAAACTGACTCTACTATAGAAATCTCTGACACTTAGTTATACAGAATCAGCAGTAGGAAAAACTATATCTATTAAAGGTTTACATGCCTAGAGGGATGAGCAACCTATTCTTAGAATAACAGGCTAAGAAAGGAAAATGTAATACTTGTATCAAGCTTCACAGATACAAATGTAATATACATATTTTACAACAATAACTATAAAAATGAAGAATATTGATCCTTCATTTTTATTAGTGAACTAGTTTTTAAGGACAATATGATGCAAGAATTAGAACTTTTCATTGACTCAGCCATGCAAATTAACATTATTTTTAGGCTCAGAGATTAAAACAAACTATGAAATGTTTGAAAGAAATCCAGAGGCAACCAAGTAACAATTTCCATGAAGAGATGAGTCAGTGATGTGTGGGACTCAAAATGGTAATAGCTGGACTCTTTCAGATATTTACAGCTGTGATTGGATCACCTGGTACTGCTGTTTCTTCCTCCCAATAATGTTTATTTAGGGAAGGGAGGGGCCTCAGCTTTGAAATAGTTGAGCTCCGAAAATTGTTGCCTCATTAACCCTTTGCAGGAAATGAAATGGTTTGTACTGATTAAAATTATTTTCTCAACAGATCAGTGCTATGGCATTTAATCCCACTAACTCATTCATCAAAATTCTTAGAACTCACTTCAATAGTTCATTCAAATGTTCTCCAAAGCAAATATCTTATTTTCTCTCTCTCTCTTTTTTTTTTTTTTTAGATGATGCTGGATCAAAAATCCATCTGACACAGCAGGTAGACATGGCAGCCCAGGTTGCCTCTGGGATGGCCTACCTGGAGTCCCAGAACTACATCCATAGAGATCTGGCTGCTAGAAATGTCCTTGTGGGTGAACATAATATCTACAAAGTGGCAGATTTTGGACTTGCAAGAGTTTTTAAGGTGGATTTGGCTTTTTTCTTTTGTCTTTTGTTTTTTTTAGGGCCACACTTGCGGTATATGGAGGTTCTCAGGCTAGGGGTCTAATCAGATCTATAGCTGCCGGCCTATGCCAGAGCCACAGCAATGCCAGATCTGAGCTGTGTCTGTTACCTACACCACAGCTCATGGCAACGCTGGATCCTTAACCCACTGAATGAGGCCAGGAATCGAACTGGCAACCTCATGGTTCCTAGTCAGATTCGTTTCCGTGCACCATCATGGGAACTACCTGGTTTTGTTTTAATTAGTTGGTCATGGGTCAAAAGGCTAACAGACCAGTAGATGAATAGATTTACTGTTATTTTTTGAAACAATATTTCTCCAAGTTCAGGGGGCCATAAACCATTTCAGGATCCTAAGGCCCTAGAGACAAACTACCTTCCATTTCTCTTTCTTCACCAAAGAGAAAGAAACAGAGAAAATGATGACCCACCAGATGGGGAAGTATGTAATTAAGTTGATGGTTGAATTAATGATATGTTTTTTCAGTCCCAGTAGCCTGTGTTTGTCTGTCTCTATTTATTTCCCTTACAAAAGGCAGCAAACTCTGTACAGAGTTACCCTATCCATCGTTGCTCACTTTATGCCAGGCTAATATGCATGCTGCCAGGATTCTGAAGAATTCTAGAGTCATTCACTTTCAAAATCCTGCCCATCAATTCTCCATTTTATGACATCAGCCCAAAAAACCCTGATATAAGAGCTAGAATATTAGGTGTTTTTCTCTGAATTTAATTTTTTATTTCTACATGGTACCCTAAAAAATAGGAGTATGGGGCATGAAGCACAAGTGAATGATTCCTTTTGATCTTTATGAATTTATCATCTTTTCTTTTTATAAATTAATTAGATCCCTAGTGAGTTGATATGTTAATTTAAATCATTTAGATACTACTTTTTAGTATTTGAAAATGGTTACATGGTAATTCTCCAAGTCAGTGGCTCATCAATACCAGCAGGGAATCAGAAAAACAGGCTTTGCTTTCACTTTTTCATTTGCTAAAGACCAGGTGTAAAGCCAATATCATCACCATATGAATTTTCTCATATGTGGTACAGTTCTCCCTCCCAGGCTACTTTTAGCACGTAGTAGGCTCTCAAATACTAGTTCATTAATGACTTCCTACAGATTTTTCAGCCTTGTGTGCCAGATTTGGAATTTGCTATTGTAGTTACCACCTGAACTAAGCTCATTGGAAATCTTTTCCCTCTAAATTTTAATGTGAAGCAGGTTACGGATGAATCGAAGGTGGCCAAAAAAAATATCACTTTAACTTGGCTTGATTCCTTAATGCATTAACAGGTAGATAATGAAGACATCTATGAATCTAAACACGAAATAAAGCTGCCGGTAAAGTGGACTGCGCCTGAAGCTATTCGTGCTAATAAATTCAGCATTAAGTCCGATGTGTGGTCATTTGGAGTCCTTCTTTATGAAATCATTACTTACGGCAAAATGCCTTATAGTGGTGAGTAATTAATTCTGAAATGAGCCCTTCTGCTGCAGGTCACTTACTTAGGTGTGACTTTAACTGCTTTGCTCAGACTTAGAGGGCAGAGTTATGAGGCTGACCACACCATGTGCCTGTGGGAGCATAACAGATAAAATTTGATGATGATGATTTGCATTAATGAGGTGGTTTATTGCCTCCTCCTCCTTCGCTCTTGAATTGCAGCCTTATAGTCATTACTTGCTGTGGGATTTAGTTTAGTTTCTGCAGCCTGGGAAGGGGATGGTAGACTTCATAGTTTCTTCAGGAATATCAGTTTGCTTTATCCTCCAGGGTATCAGTATTTAGGAATTTAAGACTCCATTCTTCAACTTGTGTTTTTGTTGGTTCCATTCTGTATTTTGCAGGTATGACAGGTGCTCAAGTAATCCAGATGTTGGGGCAAAACTATAGACTTCCTCAACCAGCCAACTGTCCACCGGAATTCTACAACATCATGTTGGAGTGCTGGAATGAAGAGCCTAAGGAACGGCCAACATTTGAGATGCTGTATTGGAAATTTGAGGATTATTTTGATATAGACTCTTCATACTCAGATACAAACAACTGAGCATGATGAACACTAAAGAACATCAGACAATACAGTAGCAATAAAGTCCAGTAATCAGTTCAGAAATGCAACCTTATTAACCAACTGCAAAAATTAGTTTATCTTGACATACTCAAGCAATAGGGTAAATTTGGCCATATATTCTAAAAAAGATTATATGTGCATTTTGTTGACTGTGCAATACTACAAGATAGTCAAAGATGAAATATCATTTCTCCACTGCCTGGCTAAATCAAATGCACTAAACAAAGTTATTTTTCTTTTTAAAAGATACTTACATTTCTATTTATTGTTTGAAATGCCGATCAAGAGGATCAACAGATGATAGTCAATTTTTACTCAGTGACTGTTGTAGCATTTTCCTGTTTACTGATTAAAGTGGTTATTCATTATTCCTCGGATTGCTGAATCCCATCAGGCTGTTATTATGAAGGAATTTGATTGCTTTGCTGCACAGCAGGACCTGTGCTTCGAGATTTTTTTTTTTTCTCTTTTAAAATATCCTGTAACTACAATGATGGCAAAGCCATGTTAAATGACTTGATTGTACTTGGAGTAATTGCACATATTTTTTTTTCTGATGCATAAAAAAATGAAGCAGCTGTTGAGAGAAAGAATTAAAATCTCTCTCATTTTGTAGAAGGAAATGATGGAATTTTTCTATACCTCAGTATGTGTCATCTGAGATTCATCTACATTAGTTTTAATCTCTTAATGCTAAGAATCAGATTGCAAAGCTGATGAGTTATTATCTATGGAAATATGCAAGAAACATCTAAGAGCCCACAAGATCTAAGAAACAAGTATCAAAATAGTTTAGGAAAATAGGGGGAAAGCAGTAGGTTTGCTATGAACTAGGATATCTGAATAATTTAAAAGATGTACCTTTGACATAGAGGCCAGACTTTAAAATTGACTACAAAACAGATCAAACTCTGTTTCAGATCTAGAGAATAGGAATGATGCCTGACATTCATTATGAAGCTGTACTTTTTTTCTGGTAGGACAAGAGAGCTTTTACTTATCCTAAGTTTTCATTAACCTTTGTAAGAATATTGCTGTCTTCTTAAGTAATGGGTATATCAAATTTTGTGTCTCATTAGTGATTAAGGAGTGTTCTTGAAGGGTTTTTCAAAATTAAATATATATTCAAAAATCTTCTAATGTAAAGCAATATGAAATAATTCACAAGAAAATTTTGAGTATACTGAGGATATTTTGAGTATATCCTTCATCTTTCTTTAAAGGAGAAGAAGAACATTTCTCAACAGTTACAGAAACCCCAATTCAAAGTGGATTAAGCACTAAGTAAATCTGCAAACTCTCTAACTGGAAGACAGAAGTTGTTAAACAGGAAACAGGCCCCAAAAGGAGTCACTTGTGTTAAGCCCTATGTCAGCATCCTGAAACTTAATACTTGACCTAATTGTAGTTTCAGCCTCTCCCAGGAATGTAACATTTAGCCAATCAATGTCTAATTACCTGGCCAGCACTAGGGAGGTAACCCACCTCTTCCATCTTAGAAGGGAGATCTTGTCCAAAATAACCAGTTATTTGCTAATAACTTCACTTTCCCATCCCTTTTATCCCCCCCCCCCCCCTTTTAAGTGATTGTACCTACAGCAAGAAGTTACCGGGCTAGGGGTTGAATCAGAGCTGTGGCATCAGGCCTTTGCCACAGTCACAACACTACCAGATCTGAATTGTATTTGTGACCTACACTGCAGCTTGCTTGCAGCAACACTGGCTCCTTAAGCTATGGAGTGAGGCCCGGGATCAAATCTGCATCCTCCCAGAGTCAACGTTGAGTCCTTAACCCACTGAGCCACAATGGGAACTCCCCTCTTTTTTGCTTTTTTAAAAAAACTTTCCTTTTCTACATCATGGCTGAGCTGTTTTCTATTTGTTAAATGGATTGCTGCCCAATTCATGAATTCTTGAATAAAGCCAATTTGATCTTTAAATTTACTCAGTTGAATTTTTGTTATTTAACAAGGTAGGGAAGCCTCCATGCACAATACTATTAGCAATTCAATGATGTTAAAGACCTACATACATCCCTCCCTCCTCTTCCCTCTACTATCTGCATGGTCACAGATAGCCATCAGTAGCAACTGGGGTTCCCTGTTCTCTTCACTCAATAGAAGAAAATGGGAAACCTCTCCGTTTGTAATTTCAGCTTGTATAAATATCATTCTCTTTCTGTACAGGCAAGTTAGGGTTATATGCCGAGCCCTAGACCAATAATAGACTTAATGTGAATGTTATGTGCTGATTGACTTAGAATTAAGTTCTGCCACTGAAGCTGGAAATATGGTTACCTCTTCTAGAGACAAGTTGGAGGCTGGATTATCTGAATAAAATTAGGAAAGATTGGGTCCTGGGTAGATGTCCATTAAGGAGAAAATCTGCTGAGATGAAATAGCTATAGTGTACATATATAATAGGTAGGTATGTGTATATACATGCAAACTTTTCTGAAACTAAAATGTGTCAGGTGGAGCTAACAGTTACAGAGCTCCTCAATTCTTTTATGAACAGCAAATGCTTGTGAGGAAAGACTGACGCTAATCTTTCTAATTGGTTGACTATGTATAGGATGACAAATTATTTATTTAAAGTCATAGAGTCCAATGCAAAGAACAAATTATAAATTACTGGTTATTAAAAATTAAAAGAAAACAGCTCATTTTCTTTGAGTTTATTTCATGGAGTTCAATCCTGCTTAAGCATATATTGGAAAGGATTGAAATATTCCCAGTTCATTGTGAAAATTTCAACTATTATGTAATTTTCTTTTTGAGGCAGCTAATAATAATAAACTTTTTAGGAAGATCTGATTTTGAAATGTAAAAAGACGGTTATCCTTTCTTGTTTTTATACTACCTGAAACCCATTTGACTTACCACATTTGATTTTTGGAGACGTTTATGTTCAAGTTTCTGTCAAAGCAATCTATTACTCTTGTTTTTACCTGATGGATCATAGAGAAAAATAATGGATTCAGTTATGAGAAGCAGTAATAGATTTTTTTTTTAACTGACATAAATTTCTTTCCCTGTATAGGATAAAAGGATCTGGAAAAGATAAGTTGAATTTTCCTACAATGAGCCAGCTCTTGTTAAATTTACCTCCCATAAATTGTAGCAAAGCACTTTCTATGTAATGTTTTATTTATGTAATTCAGTTATTTAGAGGTTGTGGTGAGAGATGTGAGTACATCATTTCATGTGGTATTTCAAATCTCTTTTGACAAAAACCTGAGAATTTTTACAATAGAAAAAAATCCAAAATTCCATTAAGCCTCTCTTAAGGTTAGGAATAAGATAGGTTTACATTGCCTAAGGTCAAAAGCGGCGCACAGTGAAACTTCTAGTAATTTTGAAACCTGAATATTGTGTCATCAAAACCAAAGATAATGTCTAAGTGACCAGTAATCTGCAAACGGAGCTGTGGCAACGGGATGTCTTAAAGAACAAATCTTGGGGGACTGTAAGACTGGGCACATTCACTTACACATTTTGCTCACTAGGTGTCTGCATAGTGATTGCATGGATGACTGAACCATGGGGGGCCCAAACTCTTTGTATTCTCTGGGGCCCAAAGGGAGCTGCTAGTCCTTGAAAGGATGCCAACTGTTCCCCAGCTGGTGTTTCCTGGAGGAAGCAGGGCTCAGCTGGTGATCCATGCCTTTGCCAAGCATATGTTCTGTCTGCAATAATGTTTTTCATGGTGTACTTGAGCATAAGGTTTCTGGTCCAAACAGCCTGGTTGGTAGTATGTATTGTGGTGACTTTTAAAGACTCTTTGCAAAGATATATTATGTGGACAACAATGGTGATAGTTTGGGTGCTTATTCAGATTATATCATTGTGTTCTTCCATTGAGAAATGCTACTTTAAAAAAAACAAGTAAATAAGGTTTGCGTACATGAGTGTTGGATTTGCCAGTGGGTTCATCTGGAAATGTTCAGTTCTTGTATTTTGGCATCACTGCAGAAAAGTTTTGATCTATAATCTTCAACTTGACCCCAAAATTCCATGGAGTAGGATTTAAAAAATGCTGGCAAGTTTGGTGGGGGAATACTTGCAAATCTTTTAAATCCACAACCCCAGCAATATTTTCATTTTCAGAGTCATCCTTTGACTGCCTACACTGCCCCATTAAACTCCTTCAGATTTTCTTTTTTTATATTAAATAACTCACGGTAAAATTCTTAATTTATTACATTTAAAAGTGAACTGGAGAATAAAAATAGTATCCAAATCCTGAATTTCAGAGCTTTTGACAAGTTTAGCTTCAAGCTGCATTCAGATGACACTATCTACATAGGAGTTAGAAGATTAAGTTATAAGAGACACTCAGTTATGTCCATTTACTCTTCTTACCCGGACAGTTAATCTATTAGTCATCTAAAACAACAAACTTTAATATAACATATTTTTCATCCCCTTAGAAAAATAATCAGCTCTTTTGGAAAAGGGTAGCAAATCTCTAATCTGCCTTAAATATCTAGTTATGTGTATTGCTGTGCAGGAGATTCAGATCATATAATCATTTATAACCATGAAATTGTTTGTTAAGGAAAATGTTTAAAATAAACTAAAATTGCTTAGTTCGGAAGAAGCTAAACATTGTATAATAATAACTTTTGGAAATTTTATAGTAGAGGCTTTTGTTGTAGTATTTGTGAAGGATAAAGTTGTTCGATATCAGCCAAATTATGTCTAATTTTTATGGTCCACACAATTTCAAGATAAAAAATATCATAGCTTTAAATCATTCTTCAAAATCTACATTTTTTTTTTTTTGCTTTTTATGGCCACACCTGTGTCATATGGAGTTTCCCAGGCTAGGGGTCCAATCAGAGCTACCGCTGCCAGCCTATGCCACAGCCATAGTAAGCTCAGGTCTGAGCCACATCTGCGACCTACACCACAGCTCACGGCAACTCCAGATCCTTAACCTACTGAGCAAGACCAGGGATCGAACCCACAACCTCATGGTTCCTAGTCAGATTTGTTTCTGCTGCACCATGATGGGAACTCCAAAATCTACATTTAATTATAGATTCAGAAAGTAGAAAATAAAGCAGATTGGCCAGATTAATATATTTTTAAGGTACCATGGTGAGATTTTTGTCTCTAAAAAAATGTATATTTCTATATTGTATCCTTTAATAATGTTTATGTTATATAATTACATGTGAATATATATTACACATAATTTATATGTGCAGCAAAAAGAATAAAAAAGGCCTCTTTTAATTGTGTCACTTACTATAATACTATTACTTTGGTTCAAATGCAACTATTTAACATTTTTTTTTTCTATTTCAGTTTTTTCCTAAAATACTAAGGCAAAGGCTTTTCTTGAAAATATATTATACCCTAAGTGTTCTATCTTCACTCACACTGGGTTTGTTTTTAATATTAGTTATTTCAAACCAATTATTTTTAACTTGCCTTATAAAAGTTGACTTCACTGCTTCAGAGGTCAAATTGGCTGTGAACCCACTACATAAATTTCATGTATTTCATAGCAAGTAAAATGTGTCCTCTGCTGACTGTATTAAAATAATTTACATTTGTATGATGGAGAAAGTAAATCTGTGAGTCCTGGGAATATGGTCTTGCTTCTGTCACATATTCATTGCAGGTTGAATTCTTTGTGTCCTCTTTCTCAGAAGCCCAAGCTAATGGAGAAACTACTAGCTCTTATGTTGTTGATTGTTCCGGCAGTGAGAATAGCAGCCATTTTCACTGTTGGCAATTAAACACTGGGTCTTATGTTGGCAATTACATCCTTGGGCTTACAATTCATGGCTATTATTACATGGCTTCACCCAGACACAAGAGGTTCTGAATGTGCAATCCTACCATGTACCCAGAAATAGGGAACCAGAAATACTTGGGAAATATCACTAACACTATCATACTGCATCACAATGTAGAGTACATTTTAAGTGATGTTGAGTGGTAGAAGATCCTATATACTCATTTATTCATTTCTTTTCCTT
Organism: Phacochoerus africanus; assembly: GCF_016906955.1. Taxonomy (NCBI): domain Eukaryota; kingdom Metazoa; phylum Chordata; class Mammalia; order Artiodactyla; family Suidae; genus Phacochoerus; species Phacochoerus africanus. Next base: position 81,543,032 of record NC_062545.1, on the reverse strand, counting down.
ATTTTATTCATTTATTAAGCAAATATGTATTGATTGCCTATAAGTAGTGAACACTGGGCTAGATGCTTGGATAAAATTGTGAATAAGAGAGAAATAAATCCTGCTTTCTCTAAGTTTACAATCTCTCAGGGGAGGCAGATTGAGGTATGTGACTCTCAACTCATAAACCTATGAGTACAATTTTACCTTCTCATTTTCAGCCCAAGAATTAACTTATTGTCTGCAAGCTGCTACCCCTGTATCCATTCTCTTCTTGTTCCTTAATAGCAAGGATCTCAGCTATAGGAGCACATCTTTTAGCATCTTGTGAAGTGAGAGTTACCTAAGAGATGTAAGAAAAAGTTGTTTGGTAAGACTTCTAGGTAGATCACATTTCAGTATACAGAGAACTAGAATGGGTCTTTTCGTGGTTTTTGTTTTTTTCGTCTGTTTTTTGTTGTTGTTTTGTTTTACTTTGTTTTCACCCATTTGATCTGTTTTAGGCCTGGAACTCAGTAGCCATCTTAGGTCATGAAGAAATGTGAGAGATGGAAGTCACTTTTCAGTAGGGTCTGGATTTTGATAAGAGGGAAGCTGCCATGCCTGCTTAGGACTGCTGACCTCAGAAATTCTGCTACTGGAAACAAAGAAACTTTATGCAATTTGAGTAACTGCAAATTCTAACCTCTGTCTCTAGAATTGGAACACTCAATTTCTTTACGGCACATTGACTAAGAAATCTTCATTCTACCAGGTACTGGAAAGTAAGTCTCAGTTATTTCTAGGATTTCCCCCCTTAATACTGTCTGCTTATGACATGTTGAATCTTCGGGTTGGGATTGTCTAGTGCTGATGCCAGGTCATCACCTGTCCATGGGGCCATCCACTGACTCATCATCTCTCCCATCTGAAGTGACCTCTTGGTCTCAGCTCTTACTCATCTGTTTCCACATTCTTCTTGGGCCCAAGAGAAGCATTTGTCCCATTGGCCTTGCTGCCCCTATGACCAGGAGCTTCTCTCTCCTGCACCACACCACGTGTCAGGAAGTACTCTGAAGCTCTACTTGGGAATACTGCTCTCAGATTTTCCAAATCATCTGGAAGTCCTCCCATTCTGTTTTTTTTTTGTTTTTTTTTTTTTTTTTGCATTTCAACATGGGGCCTTACAAACCTTACACACATTCCTTTGGCTAATTCCTCCCCTGGCCTTGGATGTTTTTGTGTTTTAGAACAGTATGATGGGGTGGGGTGGACCAGAAGAGAGATGACTATGTTTCAAAAGCCCTAGGTTTTAAAAGACAGGAATTTACTATTGTTTTTCTATTTTCTACTGTAATAAACCTTCTCTTAGATAACAGATGCCTAGTAGTCTGATGGTGGGAGGACCAAAATACGACAGAAAATACCAGGAAAAATTAATATGAAAAAGATCAATTCATATCTCAAATAGTATGCTGACACATGCAAATTCAAAAAAAATCACACAAATAACTAACTATGGTGGTGCTAAGCATCAGGAAGAAGAAATGTGGGGTGCTGTGGGAGTGAACAACTGTTATGGCAGCTGCCCAGCAGCCCCATGGCCTCAGCCCCTATGGCTGTAGTGTACCAGCTCCAACAGCTCTGTGGCTGTGGTATATCAGTTCTTTTACCTGACGAGAAACTAAGCGAGCTCTCGGGGAGTTGGAGAACTCAGGTTTATTATGCCGGTGCACTCAGAGGAGATGGCTCTCTGGAGTCTGAGACCCGAAGAAGGATTTCATAAGGCTTTATGGGCTATCTCTTCTGGGTCTGTGCTTGGTGGACTGGAGTGAGCTCAGGCAAGGTAGTAGATGTGGAAGCAAGCTTACAGAAGCAGGTGTGTGGGGGATGGGTGGTTAGGAGCAGTTGGCTGGACTTTGCTTAGTCATCATGCCTGGGGCCTCTCTACCTTTTTATCAGGGACATTTTCTCCTATGCGACAAGTACCATAATTATGTCCAGGGATTTGGGGGAGTGTTTCCCTAAAAAAATGCACAACTTGAAAGTTGAGAGTTAAGTTTTATTCAGGCGCTAAATTAAGACTTAAGCCTGGGAGACAGCATCTCAGGTAGCCCTGAGAAACTGCTTTGAGGTGGTGATGGAAGAGCTAGGATATATAGGAGTTTTTGTAACAAAGGGATGGTAGCAGGAACAAAAGAGGCCTAGGCTCACTGAAATCATCCCTTTGATATGCACCTCCATTATCAGGACCAGTATCCTGAGTTTTCAAGTCCTGCAGGACACATTGGCTCTCACCCTTTGAGGTGACTGCATTCACAGATGACTGTGACATTCTTTGTTTTATCCTTAACTATCCACTGGGTGGTTGTTATTTCAGATACTTGAGGAAAGGGGGAATATCAGGATATGACAAAGGTGAAGGGAAGGTGCATGCAGCACACACATATTTTACAAAAGTTTGTCACTCATCTCCTAAAGGTTACTACCAGTCACAAGGAGCAGACATCACCATGAAGGATTTTAGTATTTTTCTGGATATGACGAGATGCAAAAATGGGGCACATAAAATCTTCTCTTAAAAATATCTGACTATTTGAAGACCTTTCTTCCAGTTTTCCCAGAGCACAGAGTGCCTCACTCCTGATTTTTACCCTGAGCTCTGCCTAGGGGGTGCTGCAGGTTGGCAGCTGCAGTGGCTAATGATTTAATCCATGTAGAGGCTGATGGCAAGAGTCAAACTTCATTTCACAGGAGAAATGGAGAAACTGATGTTGAACTATGCTCTAAAGATGAGAGGTTTTTCCTTAGGCCAAAGGGGAAGGTTAGCACTGCACGGACACACTCTGCAAAGAAAAAGAACATGGCACAAATGAAGAATCAAAAGAAATCCAGGTTATTGGAGTGTGTGGATTGAGGGGAAAAGACACAAATTTTGGCTGGCCAGGCAAGTCCTGCCCCAGAGTTATGGGGGGCTGTGCAGTCCAGGTTAGTAATCTTAAACTTAATGAACAGACATTGATAGCCTTTAAATTGTAGCATGATGAAATTTGGACTTTTTTTTTGCCTTTTTTTAGGGCTACACCTGAGGCATGTGGAGGTTCCTAGACTAGAGGTTGAATTGGAGCTGCAGTTGCTGGCCTATGCCACAGTCACAGCAATGCAGGATCTGAGCCTAGTCTTCAACCTATACCACAGTTCACAGCAACAGAGGATTCTTAATCCACTGAATGGAGCCAGGATCGGAACCTGCATCCTCATGTGTGCTGGTGAGGTTCGTTAACAATGTACCATGATGGGAACTCCGAATTTGGACTTTTAAAGTACATTATTTTCTCTAATGTATGGAGCCTGGTTATGGGGAGACAAATAGGGAGACAGTTTTGGACTGATTGGTGGGGCAGTGACAGTGGGTCAGATGGATGTATGGCAGGAGATAGAGAAAACAATGAACACATCTGAGATGTTTGAAGGTAGAGCATTTGGTTATGTGGATGAGGAATAGTCAGGTATCAAGGATGACCTCACGTGTCCTCTAGGAACAACTAGATATGAAATAACAGAAGAGAAGGTAAGGGGGTCGATGATCAGAGGCGCTAATTAGTTGATCAGCTGTCATGAAACAGCCAACTTGAAATGTTCACTAAGAAGTTGAACATTTGTATCTGGAGCTCAGAAGCAAAATTTGAAGCCAACTGTAAATTTAGGAGGACCTAGCATAAGAAAATCAGGTGAGGGAAGGAGACCACCAAGGGAGAAAGTGGATAATGAAAAACAAAGATGGTTCAGCATTCATCCCTGGGGAGATGTGGCATTTAAATTCGAGTGGAGGAGAATCTGCTAGAGAAGTGGGTGAAAAAGCAGGAGTGTTATCACAGATGCTAAGAATTAAGGAGAAGACAATTGTACTGAATGTCGATGAGAGGTCAAACACCTTGTAAGTTTTCCATTAGCTTTTAGCAACTAGCTAGGCCTGAGGAAGCTCATTTTCACTGGAGAGGTGGGATCAAAAGTGAGATTGTTGTAAACTGAGCCAGAAGAGATGAGTGGGGACAATGGCTATAGCCCTGACAACTCCCTCTCTCTCCCATATGTGCTTGTGAATATAAGAGAGGGGCTGCAGCTCCCAGTGAATGTGGGATTCAGAGGTGCAGAGGGGGTGTTTCTAAAAATCAGGGAGACTAATTCTTGCTTAAATGATATTATGATGGTTGTTAGAAGTTATTTCAGAGGAATAGAGTCCATAGCGTAGGAATATTTTTCTGATTAAGATAAATCTGAAAGAATAAGTGCTCACTTGATCACTGAATTTGTATGAATTATGTAATATAACATTTAGTTGTTAAACGAAATGTCTTTGCTTTAGAGGAACTAGAGCTTGGAACCTACCAAAAACATAATTTGAACTGATGCATCTCTTATTCCAGGACCATTTAGTTTTAATGAATATTTCATGGTAAAATTTTCTTACCTGTTTCTTCAAGATTGATCTAACTTCTTAATATTCAGTGTGTAGATAGGTGGCTTTTCTTTGGAAATGTAAGTTTTATTTGGATTAGAGAAACAGAGCAAAAAAAAAAAAAGAAAGGAATTCACATAATTCCAAGTAAAATATCTATTCATTTTCCTTGAATATGGGTGTCAGGTCTAATTGTTAAAAATGAAACAATATGGCTCATTGCAGATGAATTATGAAATCCATTTAAGAGCATGTTAAAATAGTGTCAAGGAGGTGATAAGGAGCTGGAGTTTTAATATTTCAGAGAGAAGACATTTGAACCATTCCAAAGAATATAATTATAAGAAAGAATAAAAGGGAAAAAGAAAGGAAAAGAAAACAAAGAAAGGCAAGGTTATTTTTAGAAAATGTATCTCAGTGTCTTTGGAGAAGAAGTTTTTCCTTTATTTTGGTTAATCGGCTTATGAATAATGTAGAAATGTTCTTATTTGGCTCTAAAATATCCTTAGTTCAAAGCCCAAGTTTTAGGATCTGAGTCAGACAGAAGTGATTTTGCAATAAAATCTTTCCTGGGCATTACCTGTATCAATCTATTTTCCTAGAACCGCAGAATTTTAGAGCTGGTAGGGACCTTGAAAATCATATTGTCTCTCAGGAGTTCTCCTCTTCATTTGAAATAAAAACTCAAAAGAAAAAAATAATTAAAAGTAAGGGGTATTGAGAGAGATTTTTCCTTCAAATAAATCTGCTTCATAGACTCTTTAAATCTTTGCAGAATTATCTGCAAATCTTCAGGAAGAGACTTGGCATAAATAAATTTGTCTCAAGTTAATTGTCTCTTCCCTGTATTTTAGAGAAGCTTATGACACCTAATTTGGAGAATAACAAAGATAAAATTCAAGATTTGATTTTGTGGCTGCACATTCAAAACATTTTAAAGCATGCAAGGTGTGCAATGCTGTGTAAATGAGAATGGGTGCCAATCTTAAGAAGTAGCAAAAATCAAAGCAACAAGATAAATTAATTCTATGAGTTCTTGAGTTGACCAGCAGGTGGGGGCCCAGATTGCTGTCAAAGAGCTTATGATTAGAATAGAAAAAGGACCTTAAAAATCATCTAAAATTCTTTTTTTATACCATTTTTTTTATTTTTTCTGAAAAAATAAAAATAAATAAAATGTGCTTTCTTAAAAAAATAAAAACAAACAAAAAATCATCTAAAATTCTCATATAATATTCAGTTCCTGTGGAAAAAATACTGGAAATAAGCTCACTTGATCATAAGGACATATGATCAGACCTGTAATAAAGACATTGATTACAAATTACCAATAGTGCTCCCAGTTTTAGAGAAATGCAAAATTACATAGTTCACTTCTTACCAAACTCTAATTATCAAACTAACTTTGCGTGCTCCTCACCAAAGTAGAGCTAATGGCACATAGCCCTCGTGAATGTTTCTTTTTTGATTTATAGGTTCTAACATTTCAGCTCTTATTTTTATGTGTATTTTTATGATGAACACTGAATATCTCCCCACATGCCCAATTATATTTTAAAAGCACTGAAATACTTTTATATCTTTGCTTGCTTTCTGTGCTTAATCACTCTTTTAACAAAGAAGTCTGAATAGACTTCTGTCAAATTAATTTAAAAAGTTATAGACGTTTGGATTTTTATTAATATAGAAGGTAAAACATTTTAAATACTAACTTATGAAACTAACAACTAATCATAGTTCATTTTTTCAGTCCCAGGAGAGTTAAATTATTACTATGCCAGTGAAAAATTGTGCAGTTTTTTCCCTACTGTCCTTTTAGAACTTACAGCTTACAAAACAGTGAAAATGATATGTTGTTTGTGACATTAACTCTACTTAATTTGGAACCCTAGAATATTATTTTCTTCCATTAAATCTTTAATGCATTTTCAGCATAAAATTTAAATATATTAATATGTCAGATATTGATTTTATGTTAACATTTTAAGGCTATCTAAATCACATTGATACTTTTGGTGGACCTGAAAACCAGTTGATCTCTATTATCTACTCAATATTATGATTTTAAGTTAATTTGTTGACTGAGGAAGAATTATGTCCTTCAGGTTCATTCTATTATGATAATCAGGTTTCTAATACTGTGAAAAAGACTTAGGAAGACATGCTGTATTCCTGAATAAATGGTAAAAGCGCATATTCTTTTTCATTTTTGACATTACTTAAATTCTGGCGGTCTCTTAGGTAGTGAGAAAGTTTTAGCAAAGGAAAGCAGTACTTAATTAATGCTGGAAAATGCCAATGGAAGACTGATTTTATATTTTGTTGGTCTTATGCTTTCTGGCATAAGATGGATGATAAAAAATAGAATGTTAGGATCCCAGTCAGGTTCTGACAGATTGCTGTGCTAAGAGAAAATTTGCCATTGAGCCCATTTCAAAGAATACAGAGCAAGTTTTCAGTAATGCTTTTATAACTACAAAGTTGTTTTAGGAAAAGACAGGGTTCCTTCCAGAAAGGAAAGGGTGGATGCTTTCTGAGGAAACTTTTTCTTTATGGATCCCATAGTGCTTGTCCTATTTTCCTTACGACATGCTTCCTGGCAAAGGGTGGGAAGGAGATAAGAGGGAAGAGGAGAAAAAGCAACTAGGAAGAAGACACCAAAACAGCAAGATGTTGAGCTAGTGGGAGAAAACTAGCTCTTCTCTCTTGAGACTGCGTAGTCAGATTTATAGTATCTATTTCAGTCTTAGCTAGAGATTTACTGACAGATCTTTACCAAATCAAATCATTTAATTCTATAAGCCTTTTATTTTGTTCTTGGTAAAATATTATTGTTAGCATTTATGAATTGCAATGAGGATTTGCAAAGCCATGAATATTTCATGAAGATCTTGAGATATTTGGATCTAAGTATGTCTTCTCAAACATGGCCAACTCTCAAATGCCACTTGGTGGGTTTTGTGTGGAGAACTTAGTTCTAGACTGATAATCCCCCTGTCACATAATTTATTTCTGAGTTGTCTCTCTTCACAAGTTAGTGTGTAGTTAAGGAAAGCAGTCTAATTTAATTTTAGTCTGGGCAGTAAACTCATGCAATGAAGGTTGAGATATTGGGGTGGGGGGGGAAGTGGTGGAGGAGGAACTGCTTTGGACTTCCATTTAGTCATCAATCTAACACTTATTGAGCATCTGCTGTGTGCTAGGTACTGGCTTAGGTTTTGAGAATTAAAAATATAAATCACAGAGGAAGCCTGGTGTGGTTACAAGATAAGACTTTGGAGTTAAGACTTCGAGAAATTGAATTCTAGATTTGGGCTACTAGTCAGTAGCCTGGAGCATGGTACTTAATCTCTTTTACCTGTTTTCTTCTCTGTAAAATGAAGATATTACCTATATCACAGGGTTGTTTTGAAAATGAACTGAGAAAAGCATTTTGAGTGGTATCTGGCACGTAGCTACGTATTCAGTATACATTAGCTGTGAAGGTCAAGTCTCTGTCCTTCAAGACAGTCATCCATGGGGAATTTGGGTAAATAACCAATGGCTACAACACAGTGTGGTAAGTGGTGTCACCCAGACCTGCAGGGGCCATTCAGAAGGCTCAGGAGACACACTGAAATCAGACTGGAGGGTTGATACAAATTGAAAGAGGATGTTAACACCAGGTTTTGAAGGGAAATGCATGCTAAGCTAAGGGCCTATATTCTAGTCTGAAAAAATTTGGTACAACATTTACAGGCTTCTTAGTTTCGAACTCAGGTGATCTTTGTCGGATAAACTAATTAGGATTTTCAACCTGTGACCCCTTTCTTAAGAGGTGAAAGAACTTAATTTTACATCTTTAACTTTTGACCTTTTTTAGCCCATCAAAGATTTGGTTTAATTCTTAGGGATCCTTTCATCTTATTGAAATTTTAAAAATTAGTTTTATGTTTAACCTATTTTTATCAATCTTCATTAGCCACATTTCTCAACTGATTCTTTGCATTTTATTCCTATTTTCAAAATGTAATCTCTTTCTTTAGAGGATTTGGGAATTTCTTGGCCCACAGAACATATGTTTCTTTGTCTCACATTATCCTTTCAGTCTGGAATATTATCATGGAAGAGAAAGCAGTGATTGGGACAGGTAGTTTCAGGGCAGCAATACAGTATGGAGAGAACTCAGTATGTGGAGAAGCCCTCCTCCCTAACTCTGTGACCTTGAGCTGAGTAATTAATCATGCTAAGTCTCATTTTAAAAACTTAAAAAAATATAGATGTCACATGGAATAATGACTAAGAAAACAGCCAGCACACCAAAGGTTCTGAACAATCTAAGCTGGATCTAGTCTGTGCTCATGAATAGAAGCCCCTTGCAGTTTACAGTGTCTTCCTTGCCCAAGAGGAAGCTGGCCTCCCATCACCAATGACCACATCTTAGCACAACACTGACACACAGTAGGCCACCGGTACATAATACAGAAGTTAAAAAGTGAGGCATCCAGGTGTTTCCACTGTGGCGCAGCAGAAACAAATCTGACTAGCATCCATGAGGATGCAGGTTTGATTACTGGCCTCGCTCAGTGGGTTAAAGATCCAGCGTTGCCATGAGCTGTGGTGTAGGCTGGCAGCTATAGCTCCAATTCGACCCCTGGCCTGGGAAGTTCCATATGCTGTGGGTGTGGCCCTACAAAGAGAAAAAATAAATAAATAAAACCAGTTTTTGTCTTCTCAACAGGTGGCAGAGATACCTGAAGGGCATACTGGGTGTGGTGTGGTTTGCTTACTTCTAGATCAGCTGCTGCCTGGTGGTCAAGTGGTATCACTTTTTCTGTCTCCGGTTAAGGCATCATGCATTTGGTACCACATAGTAGATGTGACTCATGGAGCCTGAAAGCCAATTCAAAAGACATCTTCCACTCGTCATCTTCTTACAATTCTGTTTCTACAAAAAATCGGATGAATCTTTTCTTGAATGCTTTCTACAGAGAAACACAGGATAGGGTTCCTATAACATTCACTAGAATACCTGCTTTGAGGATAAACAGAAACAAATGGATTGAATTCACTTTCCTTCAAGGCTAAATTTTACCAGAATTCTTTCTCTCCATTCCCTTCTCTCAATGTGAAATCAAGCAAGTTACTTGTGGTTGGGATCAATAGAATCCAAATTTAGTATGAAGATGGATCACCTCACCTACATAAAGTAGATAAAAGAGGAAATTTTGTTGTCTCTATTTTCATCCATGCTAAGAACAACAATTAAGAACATATAAAGCCTGCTGTGGTTGCTGTCCATTTGTCAGGCTTTTGACTTAATAATCTGGAGAGACTTGAATGTCAGGATAGGAAATGCTCTGTCAAATCTTAGTCTAAGTTCCACACAATGGGCTGCTTCTATAAGAAGAACTTCCTGAATCATAAAGGACATTTTAAAGTCGAACAAAATTACCATTATAATCAAATTCAGCTACCCTCAGGGTAAGTCTTCATTCAAGTTCCCAGGATGATTCCCTACTAGTGTTTTTCACCATTTTGAAGGTAGGTTTTAAAGCAGGTTAAAGTGATCATTCATTCATTCATTCATTTTCATTCAGCAACTATTTGGTGAGTGCTTATTACATGCCAGGTATTTTCTAGGGATAATGGGGCAAACAAAACATAGCAAGTCTCTGCCTCATGTTCTTTCTAAGGGTGATTCCACCCTTAACTTTACTCTGACCCAGTATTCCGGCCTGAATTCTGTAGTTTACATAATCAGAAGGGTGATATTATGGGTAAATAAGGGTGAAATGGAGTTAAAAGCCTTCAAATTAGTAGTTAATCTTCAAAGTTCTAAAAGACTCTAATTATCTACTCATAGATGAGTTGCCACATATAGTTGAGATTTTCCTCAAACCAAATTCCAGGGGCTTGATGGTTGTTTGAAATTGGTCTCAATTGCCCTATGCCCGGAAAACAAAGAATTGACAATCCCATTTCTTGGTTAAAGATTACCAGATTTTTTTTCTTTTTTACCCGATAAAATTTCTAGCAAAATTTTCGATAGAACTCATGAAATGATCAAGGTGCCTACCTTTAATTTTTTTTTTTTTTGCAAAAAATGTAACAAGTGAAGCTTAAATTATCATAGTTAAAATTAGGGGAGCTACGACAGGGCACTGTTGGCCATCATAGGTCTTTTTAAAGAGAAACTGAAAATGCAAAGACTACTGATACAAATAATAACAAGCATTTCACCCAGTACTGCTAGGGGTTTATTTGAATTTTGTCAATTGTAATGTTGCTGTAGCTGTAAGAAAAATAATATCTGTTTTTTTAAATCATTAGACCAAAGCTTAACATGGTCTTATGCGACTTCTTGTTGCCAAAAAACTTAGATCCTATCTTGGACTATTGATTCCCCAAACTTTGCAAACCTTCTAATCAATGCTGTATGGGTATGTATTCAGGTAGCAAGTGTACTTCCACAGGTACCATTCTCTTAGAATGACTCAGTGTATCTCCAAGTAGGCAAGCATCTCCTTAAAAATCTCCAGGTTTGAAACTGACCACCCTCTTTTGTCTGTTTATACTTTTCATCTTTGTTTTGTTTTGTTTTTGTTTTTTTTTGCTCTACTGCTTTTCTGCATCCTCTGATAAAGTAGGACATTTCGATATCTACTTACTTCAGCTTTTCCAAGTTTGCTTTTAAAGTTAGTGAGAGTCATTCGCTGAATGATATGGTGCTTGTAATCAATTGATTCCTCCCACTCTTTTTCTGTATTTATCATCTTTTCTTACCAGTAGACTCAAAGGCAGAATTCTGCATTCTAATAGTGTCACATAACACCACAAGGTCAAATGGATGAGAAATTTGTCTTCATTGAAACATGGAATGGGAAAGTTGGTTATTGAAAATATTCCAGGCAAAATGATAGAATCAGTACATGAAAAGTAGCAATGAAAAATGGATGACAGAATATAGTAAATACATTGTTCCTTCTTTTGAACTCCCTTTCTTTTCTTGGTCTCTATATAGGGGCATTTCTCAAGATTTGCTTCTGGATTTTCTGTGCATTTCCAAATATACTTCTGCTAGAATTCTGATCTACTCTTCCAGCTTTAATTGTTACCTCTGTGAAGACTGAACAACTATGAGTGCCCACTAAGCATGTGCTGGTGACTCTGCCTGCCCTTGGAGTCTTCTCTGCCCTATTTTGTGCCAGGAGAGGCCAACTGCCATAGGCTGCATCACTCAGGCTCCTTGGTCTGGCTTCTGGTTATATTTACACAAAGGAAGGATGGACAGAAAATGCTTTGGAGTCATTATTTACCTCCCCTCCTCATGGCTGAACCTCGATTCTGGCTTCAGCTCTTGATGACCGGCACCTCCTTGACCAGCAGCTCTCACTGAGCTCAGGTAACGTGACTTCCTCCTCTTGCTCCTTTGTATCTAGAGTTGACAGCTGTTTCCTTCTGTGGTCCATTTATGCGATTCTCTATTTCTTCTGAGTACTTTCATCCTGCCTACACTTTGCATCTTGGCAGAGGTAGCTTCTCATTGAGTACCAGGAATCATGATTAATGTTAGAGAGTCAGTGATGAACAAAACAGGTACCATTTTTGTCTTTGTGGAGTTTAACACTGTAGTCTGTGGGCCTGGTCAATAAACTAGTAAACAAACTCAAAATGAAAACAACGACAACTGTTTATAGTAAAATTTATGGTGGTATATAAAGCAGATAGACGTGGGATGTGGAAGAAGAGCAAATTTAGACACGGAAACATAGTCCTGTGGGGGTAAGAAATGAGATAAGACATCAGTGATTAGAAGTAAGCTAGCCATTTGAAAGACAGGAGAAAAAAATCAGCAAATGCAAAAAGACTGAGGCAGAAAGTAGTTAGTGATACTTAAATCTACATCTGAATAGTACATATTTAAAATCTCTTTTTACATCTGAAATTGTTAATACATATTTATATATTAAAGGCTTATATAGTACTTGCCAAGTGCCAGACACTGTTCTAAATGCTTTGTATTATCTCATTTAATCTTCATTACTATCTTAAAAATAGATGCTATTTTCTCCACTTTATAAATGCACAAACTGTGGCACAGAGAAGTTATGTCCTATTGTCATCTCAGACTTGGCAGGTCCAGGACCAATTTTATTATTTCTAATTTTGTCAGTCTCTTTTATATCAATGGGATTCTGATTATTTTAATCCCAAGGGGTAGAAACTTTGATACTGTACTTTTTTCTCCTTTTCTCTCATTCTCTTTATCAGGCATGAACCTATCTCTGATATGTATCGCTGTCTTTCCATTATCACCACCAATGCCCTAATGTAAGCCCATTTTCTTCCTGGATCACTGGACTACTGCAGCATCCTCTGACTGTACCCCCTGCCTCAGAAGGAGAGAGTCTGAAGAAGATACTAGATTATCTCCTCCTAGAAAACCAATTCATCATGTTAGTCCCCCTTTAAAAAAATGCTTAAATCCTCCCAATTCTAACCCAAAGGACCCATCTTTAGTGTGTTTTGCAGCCTAACTTATTCTCTTTATTCTTGATCCCCTGTTTTTTTTTTCAACTCCAGTCTTCTGTACCTGATTTTCTGATTTCTCTGCTCTTTTCTGCCCATAATGGAAACAGAAATTCCATGTGTACCATTGTCCCCAAGTATAAATTAGGTGAACATGTTAGTTGTGGGGGGAAAATGTGTCAGTTTAGGAATCTATTAATACTGGGTTCAGTTAATATATATTGCAAAAATATTACAAATGTGAGACTGAGAACACGTTTACAAAAATGAGAATTGACTCCCTCTTCCCGCATCCGCCATGCTGATTACATAACAAGATAGTATGTTTTAATTGTTCTCTGTGTGTGTGTGTGTGTAGTCAGCAGTGCTTTCGCTAACTTGAGTGTTGTATTTAACTATGAGGAATATATTTAAGGAAATTAAATCCATTCATTTAATATAGTATATTTATTGAGCCATTATTATATGAAATCCTGTTTTAAGGGCCACAGGGAATAAGACAATAGGCTTTTTCCCCTAAAGGAATGTAGAAACATAAGAGTTCAAAATGAAGCTTATAAAAGTTCCCCTGGAGGATGTTGGTGAATAGTGGGAAGAGGTAGTAGAGGAACCCAGGCACCAGGTAGATAGAAACCACTCATTAAGTGATTTGGTACTTGGAATCACCACTCTGTAATGGAGTTTGAATTCCTTTCTTTGGCTCAGTGCTTAATCTTCACTTATACCCTTTAGCATTACGAAACTGCCAATATTTCTCCCAAATTAAGGATTGAGAAATCAATGTTTTTAAAACATGCATAGTAACCAGTCTCCTAGGGTATTTACTCACATTCAGAATCACTTCTGTTTCAATCAATGCAAAAGGTCTGGATTTATTGTTCTGCCTCAAGAGCTGGTCCCTTTTCCCCAACATGCCCTTTTCTTGTGTCTGCGTAACTCAGTCTAGAATAATATCTAGGAGTTCTTGTCTGTGGTAGCTTTTGTCATTCTTTGCACCTCAGGATAGTCAGGGGACAGGAGCAGGACTTCAGTCTTTCATATCCTTTAGAATTTTTTTGGTGGCCATGTGCACACTGATTTCAGTTCTTCTTTGAGGTCTCTCCATTAATATAAGTTGTATACGTGCCTCTTAGTTTTTCCTCATTGTCTAAATAGTAACTACAAGAACACACACACACATAAACAGTCATTCCCAAACACCAGTATCAGACAATACAGTTTAATCCACGGGGTCCCAAGATTTTTATTTTGTTTCATTTCATTTCATTTCATTTCATTTCATTTCATTTCATTTCATTTCATTTCATTTCATTCTATTTTGCTTTTTAGGGCTGCACCTGCAGTGTATGGAGTTTCCCAGGCTAGGGTTCAAGTCAGCTGCTGGCCTACACCACAGCCACAGCAACTTGGGATCCTAGCTGTGTCCTGCTGGCCTACACCACAGCTTGTGGCAACGCAGGATTCTTAACCCACTGACCAAGGCCAGGATGGAACTTGAGTCCTCATGGATACCAGTAGTGTTCATTACCACTGAGCCACAACAGAACTGCAGGGGGTCCCAAGTTTAAATGTGTGCTGATTCCACCCAGGAAATCCAAGTGAGTGGGGGTACACAGTGTCACAGGGAGAGACACTGTGACCATCTCTACTTGTCTCTGTCTTTTTGCTACTACATGGGAATAAGAGCCTTCATATTGCCACATAATTTGGATTATGTCTAGAGGAGCTAGAAAGCCATATTTTAAAAATAAAAATAAATAAATTTTAAGTATTGGGATGGTTAATTTTATATCAACTTGACTGGGTCAAGGCATGTCCAGACACTTAGCCAAACATTATTCTGGGTGTGTCTGGGAGGGTGTTTTTGGATGAGATGAACATTTAAATAAGAGGACTGCACAAAGCAGATTGCCCCCCCATAACATGTGTAGGGCCTGTCCCATCAACTAAGTACCAGAAGAGAACAAAAATACTGAGTCAGAGGGAATTCTTCCTGCCTGATGGATTGAACTGGGACATTGATGTTTTCAAGCCTTTGGATTCAAACTGATAAACTGGCTCTTCTTGTGTCTCAAGCCTGCTGGATTTAAAATTGGAAATTATATCATCAGCATTCCTGGTTCTCAGACCTTTAAACTTGGATTGGAAGTACACTATGGGCTCTTAAGTGTCTCCAGTTTGTTTCCATAATTATGAGATCAGTCAATTCCAATCTCTTTCTTCCTGCCCACCTTCCTCCTTCTTTCCCTTCCTGCCACCTCCCCCCCTCCCCCGCCCCCGGAACCTATTAGTTCTGTTTCAAAATAAAACAAAACAAGGGTACGAGGTCCTTCATGATGTGCCTGAAGGCCAGTGCCATCATTTCATATACTTTATAGTCAGTCTGTAGGAGAATGGGTAAACACTTTCTTGGCTGCTCCATACTTTTCAAAGTTCATTACATCCCACAATGGATAGCTGATTTCACGATAGAATGGTGTTAATGCCTCTTTTTCATCGCCCTCTTCCCTTTAATGATCTTTCTAGATCTTTCTAGGGCCTTCTGGCAATAAGAACCACCCCATTACTGGACCATATACTTGTCAGTGAGTGTTCTTTTAGTGATATAAAACCCATATAAAGCTTATTGGCACTAGTAAATTCTTAGACCAGAGGCCTCTTTATTATTAGTCCCAATTAGAGAAGGTATTAGAGAAGCTGGGGATGGAGTTTCATTATTCCAGTGAGGTAAATGAAAGACCTTATTTTTATATAAACCAAACTGGATACAGTAAAAGCGTTGTTGATCTTAAGGTAGTTTTCTTAAAAAAAACTATACTTATTTCAATAATGATTCTTCCAGTTATTCAAAGACTATTTTTGAAAATTCTGAATCCTTTTTTGGAATTGCCATCTAAAACAATTCCACAAGGAAATTTTCTACAATGTAAATTTGTTACTCTTAGTTTTTGACTAAAACACAACTAGCCAAATGAAAATATTTACCTTGTCAAATAACTCTTGGTTAAAAGTTGAATTTAAACAGACCCTTCAAGAAAAAAAAATTGACTATCACTAACATTACATAAAATAATGAACCAAAGATGAGTTGCTAAATTTTTTTCAACAATGGTCATATTACTGGAATGAGTGCATTTATGCAAAGATGATTGAACTGCTCTGAAGAAGTCACATAGTGTGGTTTTGGTGTATTTATTTAGAACACGGTCTTGTTATCTCAAAGTGGGGATTGCAAACTCATTGAGAGACTTAGGTTGGGAATAAGACAGCAGGAAATGTGGCGAGTTTAAGAATGAGGCACTGTCAAGATCAGGGAGCTCTTGACTCAGCAACACCAGATGTTAGGGAGGCTCTGAGCTCCGTGTTGCCAAACTGCTGATATTTCAACATCTGTGCAGAATGCAGGGAGTCTGGCGATGTGGGGGTGACTGGTACCATTGGTGGGCATGTTTCAGCCATGCGGTAGCCAGATTCATAGGGGAGGAAGGAGAGATCTTGGGGCAGATTGTGAATTTGAATTTACTTGTGAGAGGAAGAAAATAAATTGGGACATTAGCAAGGTCTAGTGGATTTTCTTTAAGGTGGGTATAAGTGGGAAGGAAGGACTCTGAGGGGAGGGTACAAGTAATGTGAGTGGAGAGACAACAGTGAAAATGTGGAGATTAGGACTGAGGAAGAGGGAACCAGAAAAATTGGAAAGGATTAAACCAAGGATCCAGGAAGAAGGGAAGGTCCTGGAAATGAGGAAGGTGATCTTATCCTTTGAAAAAGAGATTTTTTTGAGGGAGAGTGAGATGAGCAATTATTTGGATAAAAATAGAAAACACACATCAAATTTATGCATGCTACTAATCAATCTGTGAGGAGTAGCTAATGTGATGGGTAATAGAGTTAAGATTCAAGAAGTTGTGTTGGAATGTAGAAATAATGAATTGAAACGAAATGAAGTTTAGTGGTAATGAATGCAAAGTTTTCCCTGTACTGAAATAAATCATTTAAAGTACAGAATGGAGAATAAATGACTTCATACCATTACATGTGGAAAATATTAGCATTTTACTTAATAAAAAGCTTAACATATTAATAATACCAGAAGGGTAACATGAATGCTTTAAAGCTAATGCAAAACTAAGTTTAATGAACTGGGGGTGTATAGGGTCTAGCTCAGGAGAGGCTGTAATTATTGACACTTGAAATGTCTAAGATTAGCCCAGAGGGAGCAGTCCATAATTGGGGCACTAATTAAATGACTATGATATATTCTTATAGTGGAATACTCTGTAGTTATGAAAAAGAATAAGGAGACTGTCTGTGTTCTATTTGGGAAAGCTTTTCAGAATATATTGTTAAGTAAAAGATGAAAGTACATGATAGTCTATGTATGAAACGTAGAAAAAAGGATTATATAATCATCTTCATTTTTATTCACATGTAAAATTCCAAAATGATGATAAAAGAATTTAAAAATCTGGTTACCTGTAGCAGACTTGAGTAGGAATAGAGTGGACAGTGATGGGATAGAAATAAGGTTTCTCAATGCACCCTTTTAAATATTTACTTTTATTTTTGTCATGTGAATGTATTAACAAATTGAAAAAATATTTTTAAAAGTGAGACTGGTGAAGGGGGTGATTGAAGTTTACAATGGAGAAAAGAGATCCAGGAAGATTATAAAATTACATTTTTCCTAATGATAAGCTATGTACTTCATTTATGTGTCTATAGTATCTTCAATCACTAATACTTGTCAGCTAGAAGGCTATCAATTAAATATTTGCTGATCAATGAATGAATACATGAATGATATGACATGAGGAGATATCTCTCCTCAAAATATACAGATAACGCTTGTGTCAAAGAGGAGTTAACCCTGTTTTAGTTATATGTGATTAAATTAGAATGAATTAATGAAAGTTGATGGGAAGAGAAAAAAATGATTTGTTCTTTTTTTTCTTTTCTTTTTAAGGCCATACCCATGGCATATGAAAGTTCCCAGGCTAGGGGTGGAATCGAAGCCTCAGCTTCTGGCTTACACCACAGCAACAACTCAGTATCCAAGCCACATCTGTGACTTACACCACAGCTCACGGCAATGTTGGATTTTTAACCCACTGAGTGAGGCCGGGAATTGAATCCGCATCCTCATGGATACTAGCCATGTCACTGAACCACAAGGGCTGCTAGCCTACACCACACCACCGCAACATGGGATCCGAGCCTCGTCTGTGACCTACACCACAGCTCACTACAATGCTGGAATCAAACCCACTGAGTGAGGCCAGGGATTGAATCCACATCCTTGTGGATCCTAGTCAGGATGGTTAACCACTGAGCCATGAAGGGAACTCCCTAAACAAGCATTGAGAGACTATTCCATAGCAGGTACTGGAATTATCAAGTGGAATAAGACACTCCTTAAGCTTTCAAGAGGTTACCAGTTTAGAATCAGGGTGTCAGGCTTATGCATAATTATGTTGCAGGAATGGGAACCACCCCCCCTCCCCCAACCTTCCAGAGCCTGAGAATGGGCTCTTGTGTAACACTCAGAAATGAAATGAATTATCTCAGGAGACACATATACTGACAAAGCAAAAGACTTTATTGGGAAGGGATGCCCTGGTGGAGAGCAGCAGGGTAAGAGAACCCAGGAGGACTGCTCTGCCACATGGCTCACAGTCTCCAGTTTTATGGGAATGGGGTCAGTTTCTGGGTTGTCTTTGGCCAGTTGTCTTGCTCGGCTCAAACTTGGTCTGACTCAGGATCCTTCCTGGTGGTGAGGGCATCTTTCAGCCAAGATGGGTACCAGCACCAAGGACCCTGGGAGGTTGGTTGGCTCCTCTCTCCTATTGGCTACTCCTGAATCCTCCCCGTTAGTCTTTAGGGCAGGACCATGCTCCTTATCAGGGTCTTCTCTTGTGAGACAGCTCATGCCAGTGGCTATTATCATGCATGGCCAAGGTGGGCAGTTTCAATCAATGGTCCCCTAACAGTTATAGTATAACAAAATGGGCACAAGGCTAGAGACAGAGGAAATTTGGAGAGTGCTGAACAAACCTGAGATGAAGGCTTAGTGGTCATAATTTGCTTCCTGGAGAATGGCATGCCTAAGCTCCATCTTAAAATAAAGAAGGGGAGGGAAATGTGAGGGGAAAGAAGGGATAATCCAGAGAGAGGGAGGACCAGGGGAGATACTCAGGGCAGAGAAGAACGGAGAGTGATGTGAGGAACATCAACCAGTTCATCTTGGGGGGAGCAGAGAGATCGCAGCAGGGATGCCAGCATATGTGACAAGAAAGGGACATCAACACCAGCAACCTTGAACTCAGCCTAAGAAAGAGGTTTCTACAGACCCACAGATTTTGAAAACAAACTTATGGTTACCAATAGGAGGGGGTGGGGAGGGGTGGACTGGGGGTTGGGGATTAACATATGCACACTGAGGCATATGGAATGACTGGCCAACTGGAACTTGCTGTATAGCACAGAGAACCCTACTCCAATATTCTGTGATCATCTATATTCTCTGTTCTGTGTTCAATATTCTGTGTTCAAGCCCAGGTAGGCTAAAAGACCTCTTGCTAGTGCTGTAGAGAATAAAAGAGCATGGGCTCAGAGTTTAAAGTAGACTTCTGTCTTTTAAAAGAACAACATTGCAGGTGAAAAGGAAGGTGGGGATGATTATGTCTGAGTTCCCTGACACATTAAAATTTCAGGTTATCTTTTATACAAGTGCTACTTGAGATCACGTCCCCCATCACTTGCTGGTTAGCTGGGAAAGGAGAGGAGACCTTGTGATATTAAGCAGTTGGAGAAGGTGGATCTTGAAGTAAGTAAACTTGAAAAAGGCTGTTTGCAAGGGGGGTAGATAACATACATTTGAAAAAACCTTGTATCGAGTAAAACATTAAGTTATCATTTTGTTGAGGCTCGAGCTTTCTCTAAGGACTTTCATATAGAGCTGTCTTATTAGGGAGGGAGAGATTTTTTTTCCCCCTCCATCAAAGAGAATAGTAAAGAGAAGGAATCTAAGCATAGTATAAAGGATTGGTCATTTATGATGCTTTACAGTCCTAAGTTCAGTAAAAATTGCTGTTAAAACCTGCTTTAGGACTGTCCAGCTGTCCAGCCTCATATCACTCCTAGAGAAAGAATATCTTTGAGAGGAAGGAAGGTTTTTTTCCTTTGTCTACTTTTACTTCCTAGGACTTAATGTAGATGCTTGTTACCTAGCAGGGACATAAACAAGTGCCTTTTGTGAAAAGATGAGGTAGAGGAGCACCAGTAATTCGCTGATGTTTTCTATCTGTATATTAATGGCTAACAGTTCTATGTGCTAAGCAGCTTCTGTGAATCTTAACACCACATGCACCTTTTACAAACACAAAAGCTGAGGAACAGCAAGGTTAGGTAACCTGCCTGAGATCCCAGAAATTGTCAATGATGGAACACCCGAGCCTTTCTGACTTCCAAGCTCATGGTCATGGACTACTGTATGGGAGATGTATTTGGCTTCTTTATTATTCATTTTTTCTATGCATTTTTAGATTTTAAATTACTTTCAAAAGCTACACAAAGACAGGGTAGGATTCTTTTCTCTTAAATTAAACCACAAGGTCCTCTTGCTTGTTAAGAAGGAATCTCAGGGTAGCAGCCTGCATCCCAGGGGGACCCCATGTCTGCTTTAGAGATTTGTCCTGTAATTTGGAGAATTGGTAGAAGCTGACAGTGGAGTGAAAAGGGTACAATCAGCTTCCTGACATGGGAAGAAAGCCTGTTAAGAGGTCAACTCCCGGGAGACCCCAGTGCCAAGTGTGGGACAGAGCTAACAACTTCCAGAGGGAGTTGGGGCCAGCCTTTCCTCTCCAGATGGCTCCTTGCAGGATGCAGGGCTCACTGTGGGGGGGCTGTGAAGGGGCTGTCCTCGAGGCAGGAGCAAGTGATAACAATGAGGAACCATTTCGATACCAACTGGGGCACGCTATCCCGGAAAAAGAAGGATCCAAAATACTGTCTCTTCACAGCGGGAAGCTGTCTCTCACACAGCTCAGCTGGACTCACCCCACACTCTCTTTGATGTGAATAATTATAAGTACGCTGGATACAATCTTGCATATGGTTTTTTCTTTGGCAAAAGTGATTATACTAATTACTAACATTTTGAGGGTGTGTCATAGCAAACACTTGAGGCGAATGCTTTCTTTTACCTCTTGAGAGACGCTGCAACACCCTGCACAGGTGGTACTGTATTAATGAGTTACTGAGACTCTAATTTAACCAATTTTGGCTGTTTTCCTCTTCTGTGGGTTATTTTCTTCCTATTTACCTGAATGATTGTGTTTGCCGATTCTGCAGCAAATGGAACCTTTATCTCTTTAATGTTTCTCTCAAACAAGAAGAAAGAACAAATATAAATTCCACGAAGTTGGTTTCACTTCAGGGGGCTGTGATTTTCTCTTTTCTATCTTCCTCCTGCAAATAAAACCTAAAAGAAACAGAATACTTTTCAAGAACTTGTATCAGTTTTTCTAAGATTGTAATTATGACAGCCTTCAGTTTTTAACCTTTCCTTGCTTATCTAACCCCAAAGACCTTCTAGGATTGCTAAGACAGTAAATTTAACACATCTGGAAACCGCTGTGACTCAGCATTTCATTATTGCTAATTTGTTAAATTGCTCTAACATTATACACAAGGCACGCCTTCCCCTCCCCTACTCTGTGCCAGCCCTAGGCTCCACCCTCCAGCCTGAAGGCCCAGGTGCGGCCTTGAGACCTGGGCCAGCGTGGCTAGGAGGGGCTGCCTGAAGTCCCCCCTGCACTCCTGCCTGGTAGCGACCCTTCTCCGGCTTCCAACCCTAAGCAAGCGCTACCACACAGCAACGTCCCCGCAAGCACCCACGTTGCTCCTTATGCCTCAAGACCCGTGGTGGAAGAAGGCACCTTCCCTTTTTGCAGGTGAAAACACTGGGACCAGAGAGGTCTAACGACCAACCAAGGTCACAGTGGATGGTGGATGGCCCCATGGCCAGCTTCTAGTCCTGCCACCGGCTTGAGGGCCCAGGTTCCTGTCCTCAGAAATGGAGTCATGACTCAACACCAGGGGACCGGGAGCAGCCGAGGCAGCAGGTAGGGGATCCCATCCCAACCGGGGACACAAAAGTGACACACCTTCCCACAACCTCTCCCCTTGAGGTCCTTCCAGACTGGTGGAGAAACGGAGCACATGATACGCTCCCCACCTCCGCCTCCCTTTTTTGACCGAAACTGCAGGATGTGGAAGTTCCCCGGCCAAGTATCGAGACTTCACCATAGCAGTGACCTGCGTCACAAAGGTGACAAGACTGGCTCCTCAACTTACTGAGCCACAAGAGAACTCCTGCATGATATGCTTAATAATTTTTTTATTAAGTATAGTTGATTTACAATGTTCTGCTGTACAGCAAAGTGACCCAGTCATACCTATAAAGAGCTTTTTATAGTTTCTTTTAAAGAGCTTTTTTTTTTTTTCCAGTTTCATCGCTTTTATTTTATTTATTTTTTTTAGGGCTGCTCCAGTGGCATATGGAGGTTCCCAGGCTAGGGGTTCAGTCGGATCTGCAACTGCCGACCTACATCACAGCCACAGCAATGCAGGATTTGAGCCACATCTGCAACCTACACCACAGCTCAAGGCAACACTGGATCCTTAACTCACTGAGCAAGGCCAGGGATCGAACCTACATCCTCATGGATGCTAGTCAGATTTGTTAACCACTGAGCCATGATGGGAACTCCATCTTTTAAAAAGCTTTTAAGACCTAAGTTATCTGCTCATTGAATTAATTTGTCCTATTTTGTAACTAAAATCTTCACTCAAGGAAGTCGAGTGACTGCAAGTTGGCAGATGGTAGAGCAAAGCTCTGATTTGTAATCTGGGGCTTCTATCATGGCATTTTCTTGCTTTTTTGAGAGAGAAAATTTACCTCAGCTACTAGGAACCCTGACATAGGGCATTTTCCTCTCAATTTATGGCTGCTTCATGTACAGCTATTTAAAACGGGGTGGGGGTGGGGAGAAAGAAGAGGGTGGAAGTAGGCAGATATCTGGAGGGGTTGGTCCTTGACTGATTGCTTCTGCCTCTCAGGATTATTTCTCTGCTGTTCTGTTGGAAGCACCGCTTCTCTCAGAGTTGAGTTTGTTTGGATGGATACTGAAAGGGCAAAACAACCCACCTCCTAAATGAAATGGGGATATGTCAAGAAAACTTCACTCAGCTCTCCAGAAATTCCTGGTTCTTGTCCACATCTTCTCTCATCCCTTTCTTAATTCTCTTTTCTTCAGTGTTGCTATCCATCTCTCCTTCACCAAGCTCTGCGAATCTCTTGCCCTTTACTTTTTTTTTTGTCTTTTTGTTGTTGTTGTTGTTGTTGTTATTGTTGTTGCTATTTCTTGGGCCGCTCCCGTGGCATATGGAGGTTCCCAGGCTAGGGGTTGAATCGGAGCTGTAGCCACCAGCCTATGCCAGAGCCACAGCAACGCGGGATCCGAGCCGCGTCTGCAACTTACACCACAGCTCACGGCAACGCCGGATCGTTAACCCACTGAGCAAGGGCAGGGACCAAACCTACAACCTCATGGTTCCTAGTCGGATTCGTTAACCACTGCGCCACAACGGGAACTCCGCCCTTTACTTTTTTTAAGTCTCTCTGTGGTGTTTGGAGAGAGTATGCCATTGGCTCTAAGTAGACCAAAGGATCTTGGTCTCTGTTTAACAAAAAGTTGGAAGAAGCCAAGAGCTTAGTGGCCATGATGTCATGCTATGCTTGTCTGTGTCAAATAATAGGGAACTATATAGTACCACTGAGCAAGGCCAGGGATCAAATCCGCATCCTCATGGATACTAGTTGGATTTGTTTCTGCTGTGTCACAATGGGAACTCCCTATAGTACTTTCTTTTACCAACAGATTGTTTAGCTAGAGTGGGCAGGGTATTCAGGATATAGCTATCTCCATCATCTCCATTTGTATCTGTATCTCCATCTCTCCTCTATTTCTGTATCTTCACCTATGTATCCATACTTCCCTTTCTCACTCGCTCACTTTCTCTCTCCTTCCTCTAAAATAGAAAAAACTATTAAGTTATATTTTGGTTTTCCACAATTAAGTAAAGATTAATTTTTTTAATTTTTCCTAAGGATTTGTAAAATAAGTCACATAATGACAATAATCATATAAGCAATATGTTAACATAAAAATGTAACATTTACTAAGAAAATTAGAAAGGGTTAGGGCTGGGATGGGAATGTCTGAGAGATGTCTGATTCCCATTAGACAAAATCTGAGGAGATCCTTAATTATAAGGGTCCAGATACTCGGAGTCATTAAGCTTGAAATTTTGCCCCCCCCCTTTTAACAATTTTTATGTTGAAATTTATGGAAAATTTCCATGATACATAGTGGTATCTATTGTTAACATCAGTTATCAATTCAGTAGACAGTAATATGTCAGTGTTTCCTTTGTTTTTTACTAAAGGAAAATAGCCAACATTTGTAATAGTTAAGCAATTAGGTAGGACTGGGAACAAAGTGTTGAGAGTGGAGTGAATTTCAACAAGTCAACTGGCTTCTTGTTGGAAAAATGATTGTTTAGGCTCCTTGTGTGAATGTTTAAGGCAAGGACTGGAAGAAAAACATTGAAGTACTTAATTCAAAAATTTATACTGTGAGCTTAAGACTCTCAAGGAGACAGGGGGATAAGAATAATTACAACTTTATATTAAAAATGTGGTAGAAATTGTTGCCTACCCAATATCCACTTGCACCCCCTCCCTTTTTTTTTTTTTTTCCCCCACTAAGAGAACCTTTCTATCAACAGGTGTCTATCTTCCCAGGTAAACATTTCCCAGCCTCCCTTTAGATACAGGTGTTAATGAGTTATAAACAGGAGTCTTTACCGAGGAGGCTTACTCAGTAGCAAGTGCTTTTTTTGTGTCTCTTTATCTGTACTTTGACCTGGAATGTAGACAGAATGGTTGGAGAACAGTAGCTATCTTGTGAGCACAAGGTGGACTTCAGGATTGAGGCCACAAAACTGGCAGGAAGAAAGAAAGAAGGGCCTAGGGTATCAATGACATCGTGGAACTTCCATACCAGCTTTAGTCTGCATTACAGAACAACTATCCCAGTTATACATATGTGCATACGGAGAATGTGTATATTTTACATATCATATATATGTATATCATAATCAATATAGTTGATTCCCTCAGTGTTTCTTCCCCATCCTTCAGCAGTCTCAGTCACATCACACTGTTCTACCTTTTCTTTTTCTATACCCTTATCACTTTTCACTACTCTGTAATTTCTTTTGTGTTATGTTTATGACTGTCTCTCTTGGCTCAGATATCAGCTCTGCTAGGGCAGGGTTCTCTGTCTGTTTTGCTCACTGGAGTATCCTGAGTGCTTAGAACAAGGTCTGGTACATAGTAGAGCTTAGGAAATATTAACTGAATGAATGAATGTGCTGCTACATACAGAAAAGGTCAATGAAGTGCATGGTGATATTTATGAAAAGTTGTGAAGAACAGAGACATATCTTCCATGCATACATGGGATATCTGTCCCTGGATTTTGTGTGTAATGTTGCTTATTAAAATATAAGAAAGAGTAAGGGGGTTGGGAAAGGACTACCAGACGGCAGTTAAAGAGGGCTGGCTATGAAGGTGGACTTTGAAAGATGTGCTTGCATAGTTTGGTCGGCCAAGCTGAAAGGAAAATTAACCCAAGTCTAAAAATTCTGTTTGGAAGTGTTTTCTGCTATAAAGTGTCTTGTTCAGCCTCATGCGCCCTTCGGCTCCACGAGACAGAGTTAGAGCCCACACCTTCACTCCCTGTTTTTCTCCTTTCCACTTTCATGGGATCTCCTGCCTTATAGAACTTTTAAATGTTTCACTTTATTAAAAAGTACCCTGTGAATCTGGTATATTAATAAGTGTCATGCAAAGAAAATGTAAATACTGACACATAAGGTCTACATAAATAATTTTGGATTCCTAATAGGTAATTTAAAAGAGCTAAGGGTATTTGGAGTGTATCAGTGACTTTTTGGAAGTTAGTATCTATGGAACAGTCCCATTTCCCTTGAGCCTGTGTTGGTGTTTCTCTCAGAAGGGTGCACTAAAATGCAGGAGCTATAGGGAGTTCCTGTTGTTGCGCAGTGGAAACAAATTTGACTCGTATCCATGAGGATGCAAGTTCGATCCCTGCCCTCGCTCAGTGGGTTAAGGATCTGGTATTGCTGTGAGCGTCCGTGTAGGTTGCAGATGCAGCCTGGATCCCAAGTTGCTGTGGTGGTGGTGTAAGCCAGCAACTGTGGTGCCGATTTGACCCCTAGCCTGGGAACTTCCATATGCTGTGGGTGTGGCCCTAAAAAAAAATAAATAAATTAAATGGAGGAACTGTAAATCTGAGTTTAT
Source organism: Phacochoerus africanus (assembly GCF_016906955.1). Taxonomy (NCBI): domain Eukaryota; kingdom Metazoa; phylum Chordata; class Mammalia; order Artiodactyla; family Suidae; genus Phacochoerus; species Phacochoerus africanus. The sequence continues at coordinate 81,516,651 of NC_062545.1, read as the reverse complement.
CAATTTATGTTTTTAATTAATGAGAAACTACCACAGAGAAAATAAAAAACTTCTCTGTAAAATGTTAGTATTTAGTATCATAACCATTATTGATCCACTTAGAGTTTTTCTCCTTTGGCTTACTTGTCCTATTTGTGTAAGGAGAATTTGAAGAAATCACATTGCTCTGGGCTCATTTTTTTTTTTTTTAATGTTAGTGTGGCAAATCATTTATTTGTAAAATTATTTCACCACGTCTTAAAATTTGTTTCTATAAATGCCCTGATTTTGTATTTTTATAGGCAGTATTCTAAAGGAAGATATTTTATCATTAATCAGCTTTTTTTTAAAGGAAGTATAACATGATTGGGTTTGTATATATGTGCAAAGTTTATTGCTATAGAAATGGGCCTAGGGACCAGTGAATTCATACTTGGAGAATTGTGGTATATTTACCACAACAAATATGCTATTATTATTAAAGATGGGAACTTTTTCGACCCTCTTTGCCTACCTCCAAAGGACGATTCTGGTCTCTAGGCTGATAACTTGATGGAGCACGTATTTCTGGCAAGTGGTCCTTTGCCAGCATTCCTCATGATGGGCTTAATGCAAAGAAGGTTGGCCCTACTGATAAGCCAGTACTATGAAAAGTCATCATTAAAAAAAGGAATGGTCCTTTTGCCAGCTAAGGAAATGAATATTTTTATCCTTTATCCCCCTCCAGTCACGATGGATAAACACATTAATTTGCTGTGTACAAAGGGCATGCCGCTCAATTATTTACTAGAGGTATAAATTAAATGCTGCTGAGCGTATTTCGAGAGGCAGAGCATCTTTCTTTCTTGAAAAAGTAAAAGAGAAAAGCCTTGGATTCTTCTAATCCTGCCTGTTCATATTATAGTGAACAAATCAACTTTAATCCATTTCAGTGTTGAGCTTTAAATTTTCATGTTTTCCCCCTGATTTTCAGTAGAAGCTGGCATTCAGGCCAGCCATTGTGCTTGTTTGTTTTTATCAGAACAAATGTCTCCATTCCCACCAAAAGGCTAGTGTATTCTTTACCCTTTCTCTTCCAAACGACCTGTCAAAACTCAGCAATGTCATTTTAATGTTTTATGGACAGACCATCCCAGCTGCTTCAGGAAATGGCAGCACCCCTTCAATAATTTACATTGCATTTCTGCTCTACTTTTTCTGGTGTCTGTAAAGTTCCAGCAGTGAAAAACCAGACAGCAATAGGGCTTCTAGGCAGCGTATCTGTCTCTAGAGCTTTGTCCACTTCGAATCCTATTTTTTCCCTCTTAAATAAAAAAGCCCAACACTTTCCATTTTTCATTGTTGATTGGAACCATCAGTCCATTCTCACACAGGGGCTGTGTTTCAAGTTCTTTTTGGGGTTCAACTTTCGCACTTGTTTTTACCTGTTGGATTTATCAACTGTACTTCATAATTAGCAACGTATTTTATATTAACTTGTTCATCATGGATTCCATCCAAATATATCTTGGTTCCTTACCTTGAAGAAAATATTCTGGCTGAGAAGAGAATGCATACGTCCTCTGTGCCAGTTTCATCTAAAATCTGGAACATTAAAGACTCAAATATTTTTCAAGTTTAACAGATATTATCATGAACAAAATTTGCCTTTGGTTTTACTGTGGTGTGGTGGCAAGAACAAAAAGTTCACAGCCAGGAGGCCTTGAATCAAGTTCTAGTTTTGCTCCTGTCATTTTTGGAATCACAGTCAAAGATCTCTGTTTCTTCATCCACGAAGGGGGCATTTTAATACTTGTCTGACATCTCATTGGACCTGTGTGAGGATAAAGTGAGATGTTGCATTTAAATATCTCATAAATGGAAGATCTTTAATCAGATCCTTTTAGTCTGTAATTGAGTCTAGAGTTATCACATATTTTGGCCTCTTTATCAACTTTTCTGGGCCTTTGTGCTGGGAATCAACACACGTTCAAGTGGCAGAGCCTATTAGAAGCAACATAACCTTGTGGCTTTTGGAAGTGTGAAAACACCTCCCAAACAAGAAAGCTGTAGCAGGGCAAGTATAGTTTGCTGTAATCTGTGTCAGAGAGTGTGAAAGGGTTTAGGTAAGAGAAAACCATTTCTGCTGATTTCCTTCCACTAAAAGGATGCCCCACACCAAGGCCTGGTCATCTTTCTCTAAACTCTTATTCTGAAGCATTAAAAGACATATAACTTTTTGGAAGAAACTTAAAGGTCTTTGGTAAATATTTTTAAATAAAAGAGCATACACTTTTCTTTCAGGATGATTTTTTCAGGGCAGGTTAGCATCTATGCATAATCTGAAGTCTCGGTTTATTAAAAAAATGTAGCATCCACTAAGAGGGACATATTTTCCATTTTTGAGAATGTATATTTGGGATTTTACTTAACATAAAGATGATTTTTACATATGGCACTAAGTATACTGGAAACTGTATATTAATGTGAATGCATTATCTTATCTTGTGGTATGTTTAATTTCCCTGCATCTAAATGGTTTGCACATAGAGTTTCAGAGATTTCCCAACTTTATTTCTTATATTCTATTATCTCCCTTACCAAATGGATCATTGCCTTGATGTGGGGTTAGTAAGTAGAGAGGTTTAACTTACATACATAGCATTTATAGTCTGCCTTCTAGTTATTTCTAGGCTGGGCTTAGATCTCCTTGATGCATGGTATTTAATCATGTTCATAAGTCACATATTTACTTAACCATATTAGTTGCTGAATAGGTACTTGTAAATGGAATAAATAACTGTACTTTTTATTATCTTGACAAAATTGTTTTTCCTAAATGATTTTCAGAACTTTACTATGACATAGCTTAATACAGTCCAAACTCTTGGGCTGCTTTAGTGTGAATTCATGAGGCAAGTGATTTCCTAACTTAGGTATCATTTTCCTCATCTGTAGAGTGAAGATGCTGACAGGTGAGGTTCCCACATTACCATCGGCTGATTCCATTGTAGTTCTTATCACTCAAGGCAAGTTCCCTGGTTTAGATGCTCTTACTCCTACTTGGAATCTCTCATATGGATTAGGGACACACACACAATCATGTGGAATTAATGACTTTATCATTCTATCTGTTTCAGATTTCCCTAGAACTTCCTTAAACTTTAGAAATTAGGTGGAAGCAGGAGTATATATTTGTGTATATGTATAGAAATGTGAAAATGTTTGTAAAAATAGACATTTGTTGTTTATAGGTAGACTGATTTTTCTTATCTAATTGGAGAAAAGTAAATCAGTTTGTTGAACTAGCAAAGGACGATTTGGAGAGCTCTTGAGAACTCTCCTAGGATCTGCAAATTGGGACATTGAGACATGGGAGACCCACAGCATCTTGGAGAGGATAGTTGCAGAGAATAGCAACCTATCGGGGGATGATAGCCTTCTTAAAAATACATGATGTAAAAAACATTCTTTATAGTCCAAGGAAATGATTTTTATTGATTAACCTAAATATATTGCCAAGTGATGCAAGTGCCATAATTTGAGTTTGACATTTTTATTTGGATCATAAGATTATAAATGGAGTTTGTTATTTTTCATTGATGGTTATTTTTTTCACTCATAGAGAGCATGGTGTCTTAGGGTACCACCCTCCCGCTCACATTATGGTGGAGAGGAAAGCACCCTTGGCCATCATTGGAAAGATGTTTGTCCTGCAGTCTGGGGGTGCCAAGGATCTTGTGCTACAGTGTTCCAACCGTTCACTCTCAATTTTGATCTTGGCTTAAAGAAGGACCCAGCCCCCTTCTGCTACTTGCAGAAAAAAAATAAACCACTTTCCATTGCTGCATCTTAACCAGCCAGTGGATATTACTTCTGTCTTTAACTGGGCACGATCCATAAAAATAATTTAAGGTACCAACTAATATTGTAAAATTTGTAATCAACCTATTATTTGATTTTCTATATTATGATTTATTAAAGAAACAAGGACGCAACGCAAGAGACTTTACCTTTCTAGACGTTGCCAACTTGGGTATCTGCTATAATAAAAAAATGAAACCTAGATGAAGAATATTACCAGTCACAGTTATAGAAAGTGAGGCATAAGTATTAGGTATTAAGGGCTTCTTGAATGTTAGAACATGTACTTGTGACATCTCCCCCTTGAAGGAAACTGGGCACTAAGAAATGTGCTCGCTTTTGGCAGAAAGTCGCTGGCTCAGTCACTGAGCGGTTTGGTCCCAGCTGTGGGTTGATTGATGGCACTGCATCGGAGAGCACTCATAGGGGAGCTGTTTACCCCCATCTTCCATCTGGAGCTGCTGGGATATAGTTCACTGTGATGATGGTTACTGAATGAGCTGCACTGGCAGGACCTCAGTGACAAGGAAGGATGGCGGCTGGGGAGCCGGCCCAGAATCAAAGGATGTCAGAGTAATGAATGGAGCTAGGCACAAAACGGCCAACGCTTCTCAAACATGATGGGGTGGCAATTCAAAAAGAAGGACGGCACATCGCTTTTAAAACTACAAAGCGGAGAAATATTACGTTCCTTTGTTCTTTCGCTCTGTGACTTTTCTTTCTAGAGGTTTAGTTTTAAATCGAAGAAGCATCACATTTATGACTGAAATACAATGACTTTGTTGACAGCTACCTATTGTTGAAAATTAATTTGCCCACATTAGGTTATATACTTCTTCTAAGGAGGGTATTCCCTATTTATCTGGGCACATTAACAACCAGTTCAGAGCTACATTCTTGATCCACAGTTTCTCTAGGAATCTGTAGTCATTATGTATTAGGAAAATGGTAAAAGTTATATATGCACATAAATTTATACGCTTATTATTTGTTTCTATTTAATAGGAGATAGTACAGAAAAATCCGTAAAATATGCTACAGAAGCAGTAGTACCAAAAAGCACCTGCAAGAGACAGACACATGTAACCACACACTCCACCAACCATAGGGGTAGGTGGAGTGAATGCTAAATATTAACAGGGATTTGAGAGGCTACTGTAGAGGTGAGGGCATGTCTGGGAATGAAACCAGCAGGGGAGTACCTGGAAAGACCTCTGTGGAAGAGAGAGTTGTAAGGAGATCTTGAAAGGAAGAAGAGATGTGATTTTTTTTTTTTTTTTTTTACAATGGGGTTACTCTGCTGCTTACGGCTGTGTATGATCACTCCTGGCACTCTAGTTTTTCACAGTGTTACTAATATGCTTTCCTTTTTAAAAATAATAAAATCCACTTCCTAAACTATGCTGATAGTGGCAGAGTATGGCACATAAAATATCCCAGAGATGAAAAATGTATGACTTTTAAGAAGAGTGACTATTTAGGCTAGATCCTTATTTGGATTGAGTTGGGGCTGTTTGGTTGGTGGAATAAAATTTGTTCTTGTTTTTTTTTTGTTGTTTTTCGGCTTTTTTTTTTTTTTTTTTTTTTTGCTTTTTAGGGCCACACTTAGGGCATATGGAGGGTCCCAGGCTAGGGGCTGAATCAGAGCTGTAGCCGCTGACCTATGCCATAGCAAGGCCAGATCTGAGCTGTGTCTGCAACTTAGACCACAACTCAGGGCAACACCAGATCCCTGGCCCACTGAGCTAGGCCAGGGATCGAACCTGCATCCTCATGGATACTAGTCAGGTTTGTTTCTGCTGAGCTATGATGGGAATTCCAGTTGGTGGAATAAAATTTGTGAGCAATACTGGTAACTTGATAAGAGATTATTGCAGTGATGAGATCAAAACATAGTTGAAGAAGGTGGCATTAGCTGTGTGGAGTTCCTTAGGATTGTTTTTGGGAAGGAGTTTTGAAGGAATGAAAGGTGAAGTAGTTAACCGTAGTGTGGAAATATCCACACCTTTGTTCTAATACGAGCAAGGCAAGGACCCATCTGAGAGAGTATGTTTGTGTGTCAGCACATTCTTTTATGAAAGTCTTGTTCATTTTGCTCTCTGGAGTTCTTGGATTGATTCTCTGATTCTCACTATCCTGGTTATGCTTCGTATTATCACTTTGTTCCCCATTTTTGCACAAAGTGAATATAATTAATTCCATTTATTATTTTTCTTTTTTGCAGTGAAATCCATTTAACTATGCTGAGTAGGTAAGAGAAAGTGCTTTTTGGAAGCAAAGTTGCATTGTGTATTCTTTCGCTTTGTAGGCAATATTTTTTATAAGGCCTGTACTCAGGGACACTGAGATTCTCATTAACTGAGGCAAGTACGAACAGGCTCAAAATAATTAACACTTGAAAATCAGTAAAATTACCAAGGAGGCACCCAATTTGTGTCCACTGCTTTGTGTTTGCCTGTTGTTTAATTTTTCCATGTCACCATGATGTAGGGATTAAAATGGATTGAATAATTTGCCTGGGGTTGTGTAGTTAATGAAAGGATAAACAGGGATTTGCACTCAGCTCTCTGAGTGGAAGCCCACCTTTTACCCATTATTCAGTCTTGCTTGGATTTTTCTGTGCTTGATTATCTACAAGTTGAGTTTCTCAAATTTTTGACATCCTACCAGCTTCTTGTTAGCTACCTGCCCCAGGGAAAACGAAAGAAGGTAGAATGTGAAATTCATCAATCTTATAACTTAGTATACCTCTTATGAAAAGTTTTGCTGAAGAGGAAATTGAGGAAATGCCTAAAATTAGAAATGTGCTTAATAACTATAATTTTAAAATTTTAAATTCTCTCTCTGATGAAGAAAATTGTGACTCAAACCAGGAGTCACTATGTAAAAATGTATCTAAAGTCAACATTTAAAGGGAATAACTGTTTTCCATTCTTTCTTATGCTCCCATAAAGTGTGACTGACACTATTTTATTAGATGTAAGTATTGCTAGATATACTAAACATTCTTTTAAAGCATTTAGCCCATGTGACCATGCTCTTTTGAAAAAAGATTTCCTCTTTTTTTTTGCTTTTTAGGGCTGCACCCTCGGCATATGGAGGTTCCCAGGCTAGGGGTTGAATTGGGACTACAGATGCTGGCCTATACTACAGCCACAGCAATTTGAGATCCAAGCCACAGCTCAAGGCAACGTTGGATCCTGAACCACTGAGTGAGGCCAGGGATCAAACCTGCAACCTCATGGTTCCTCGTCAGATTTGTTTTCTGCTGCACCACAAAGGGAACTCCAAATAAGATTTCCTTTTTAAATGAACTGCTGTTTCTGTTTGCTGTTAACTTCTGAAAATTTCATGGAAAATTATTTTCTGAAAAGAATTATGAAGGAGTTTAAATTGGGGCCTATTTAGTATATTGGAGTCAGACACATTGTTGTGGGCTGAATTGTACCACCCTAAAGTATACCTTTACGTCCTAACTCCTGGTACCATTGAATGTGACTTTACTTGGGAAAAGGGTAATTTTGCATCTACATCAATTTGAGGTGAGATCATACTGGATTACAAGGGACTCTAATGAAAGACCTGTGTTTTTAAAAGGAAAGAGAAATTTGGACACAGACACGGAGAGGCACAGGGGGGAATGTCATGTGAAAACAGAGGCCGATATGAGAGCAATGTGGCTACAGCCTAAGAGACAAGGATTGCCAGCAACTACCACAGTCCAGGAGAGGAGCATGGAACAAATTCTCCCTCAGAACCTGCAGCAGAAACCAACACTGCTGATACTTTGAGTTTGGACTTCTAGCCACAGAACTGTGAAAGAATTTTTTGTTGTTTTACAACCCAGGTGGTTTTCCTTTGTTCTGGAAGACCTTGGAAACAAATACAGATATACCAAAAATTCAACAACAAAAGCACATTTTTCTCCTCTAGTGGGTATTTTCTTTTTCCAGTTTTATATGTTTTCCATATGGATGTTAATATAATCCTAACAGGGAACAACCAAGCAATATACATATATTCCATTCAATTTTTTTTAAGGCAAAACATTTACTAGCATAAAGGCATTTCCAACTTCCTAGTTCTGAGTGCATCTGGAATATGTTTTATTTTTAATATATCTATAATTTTTTTGTGTGTGTGATGAGGACTTTTTAAGACTTCCTCTTAGCAACTTTCAAATATGCAATATAGTATTATTAACCATTTTTACCCTTCTGTGCATTATATTTTTATGTAGGAATGGAGAAGGGAGATTTCCCGATTTAAGATAAAAGGATTCAGATCATTTATGTGAATTCTTGGGCATGAAATAACATCTACACAATAAGATGTAGCAGATGTGCTACTGTTAGGAATCAATGTGTGATTCTATCTCTGAGAAAAGAGGAATGTGTGTGGGGAAAAAAAGATGATGGGCACGTATACCAACAAGGAGACACTGTGAAAAGTCCGAGTCCCTTGTATTTAACCAGCCTTGCTTATATTTTGTCATTTATAACTGGGAAAAAGACCCTTCACTTTAATATCTGTTGAATAAAAAATGTGTGACTGGGTTACTTTGCTGTTCAATAGAAAATTGACAGAATACTATAACACTGTAACCCAACTATAATAGAAGAAATAAAAATCATTATTAAAAAAGAAAAAAATTACAAATAAAACTCAAGATAACTATAACTTCAAAAAGATAAAGTCATAAAAATGATTGAGAAAAACATACACTAAATAGAATGTTATTCTCTTGGTGCTTTTGAATATGTGGTGTTAGTCCTTCAGTAAACCCTGTGAGATACAAAGATCATGGACAATTTCACCTGTTTTGTTCAGTCAAGGAAGCAGCATCAGGGCTGTTTAAGAACCCAGTTGAGACTGCACAGATTGCCATTTGCAGGGTCAGGAGCCAAAGTAACCCAAGTCTTCCTCTTTCACAAGCTGAAGTTGCCTGTCTTATGCTAAACTGCATTGAGATGATCTTTCTGTCCACTAATCTAAAATATAGAATGTTTATGAAATACATTCAGACTGAAATAAAGCTCAATGAATGAGATGCAGAAATGGTTTCTTACCTGGAGACCAGAGGCTTGACTCTGAAGCATCAGATCAGGTCTATGACATTCGAACTTGAGCATATGAATTAACTGGAGCATTTTACAAAAGGATCTTTTTTGGGTGCCTGCCCCTACACTCATTATGAAGAAGGAGAAGTAGTCAGCAGACATAAAGTGACCAACATGCAGTTAGGTTCCAATAGCAGTCTTCACTTTTACTCAAAAAGGGATTGCTTAAAATGTGTCACGCCTGAGATGTGTCACAGCTGGTACTGTGAGAGTCTCCACTGTGTGCCCCAGGGAATTCCACTTCTGGTCCTGCCCTCTGCAAAGCTTCAGGCATTTTACTAGGTCTCAGTATTGACCTTTGCAATGGACCCACCTGCAGAGAATTGAGTACTGGGTCTTGACCCATCCACACCCACAGCTGTGACATAATGATGAAATGTACCTATTCTCCATCATGCCCTAAACTGTGTAGGTTCATCTTCACAGATGCCTTTTTAACCCTCTACCTGAGACAAAATGATGTACAGGCCCTCTTCTCTTCTCAGCTCATCTGTGTGTCCTCTTATCTCCTAATCAAGGACAGCTCACCTGAGATTTTTGCCTCAGCAAAGAGATATTGACATTCCAAAATACCTTCTTTTTTCTTTTTCTCAGACAGCCTTTTTTTTTTTTTTTGATATTGTGCTTATAATAGACTTTACTTACTTTTACTTTGAATATGTCTCTGCAGGAAGGATGTTTCTGTTCACTGCAGTCAGGCTCAACTGCCAAAACTGTTTTCTGGGGCCTCTGAGTGGGTCATTACAGCTGTGAAAGAGGTTCTTTTTGTCCTTGTGAGGTCAGTTTGCTTTTTAATATATTTTATATGATTCCAAGTACATCTTAGGCACATCAATTTCTTTTTTTATTCACTGTTCCACTTAGAACACAGTCACTATTAAATAACTCTTTTTCTCTAATGAAATTTGCAACTTTGCAAAATGCTGTATGTAAAAATAGAAGATGAAGTAGAAAGTAGGACATACTTTTTTTCCCCATGCCTCAAAATTGGAGAGAGTCCACTAGAGGGTGTCATTGAGCTGCTATGATAAGACCTGCTCCTGCAAAGGGTTGATGGCCTGGCAGTCTAGTCTCTTGAACTGATAATGTGGAGAGTCTGACATGCAAGGAAGGAAGCATTAATGCTTCATGGTCTTAAGAGTCTATGTGTTCAAATGGAAAAAAGAGAGATTTTGTATATCTTTTAAAATTTGATGAATAAACTCATGAGATAACCATTCTTCACACACATGCACACCCATACCCAGACACACCAAAATTTCACAGAAACTTAAAGAAACTTGGCTTTAGTAGAAATATTGTTTTCTCTAGAACTCAATGAATCTAAGACCTGAGTACAGCTTTTAGTCACACAGATTGATGCATTTTTTTTTCCACCAGGAAGGTTAATGGAGCAAAATGTTTCCTCAAGCTTTGCTGTGTGTTACTTTCCTTTACTCCTAATTGCTAGATTTGACTCTAAATATAACTAGATGCTCCTCTTTTATTTCCTGCCTCAGAGGCCTTCATTCTCCAAGTCACTCACATCAGAAACCTAGGGATCAGTTCTCAATTTTTACTAACCTGTAACTTCTTTGGACTAATTGGTCTCTAAGTCCTATTGCTCAAATGTAGTTCCTCTCCAACAGTATCAAGACTGAGTTAGTTCCAGCCTTTAGAAATTCAGATAATTGCCTGTAACTAGTACCGCTTTTCCCCCTAAGACTTTCTCATCTATTCACCCTCCACTTGCCTTCTAGCTTTAAAAAAAACACATCTAGATAGTACAAAAGTGCCCTGGGCTTTCTGAGTTAGAATGTTTTTATAATGACATCGTAAATAATTTTTAAATAAAAATATGTATTTGGTTATAAAGACAGATGGACCACAAAGCCTAGCATGTAGTAAGTTCTTGATAAATGTATATTTTTTAAAAAATTATTCGCCCCTCCCAAAGCCCTTGCCATTTTATTGTGTTAGGTCATATTTTAATTTATTCATCATTTTATCCCCAGGGGGGTAGCACAATATCCAAAATATAGCTGATGCTTAATAATTACTGGCTGAATTGAGAAAAGTTTAATTGCAATTATCTACAGATATGGACTGTCTTAATTTTATTGCTTTTCACATTTTCAGTGTCTTAATTCTTGAACATGTTGCTAATTATCAGATGAAAATCTGATAATTAGTGTAATAGTTTCATATATATTACCTGTGTAAAATAATTAGCCTATGAACATATTGCCCTCAAAAGTTGGCAAAATCATTAGCCCATTTTTAGAAACACATTTCTTCTAAAGTCTTAAAGGAACAAAAGTCTTAACCTGTCTATGACTGGGCAAAGTCCCCAAAACTCCTGAAATTAAGTGCACAATATTAAGTGCATGTCGCATATACATTTTTTGGTGATAGAGGTAAGGAGTAGAGGTCCATTGCTTTTGCAAGATTCTCAAAAGAGACCGGTGACCCAAACAAGTAATCATCACTGTTACAGAAGATCACAAGCAGCAATGTATGAGCAGTTGCCAGGTCCCACGACAGACTAGTGGGATGTTTTCTTTAGCAATGGAAATTATGGGGACATGTCAAATTACACAGTGAAGGCAATTGTCCCATACTTAGGAATGAACTTTGAAAATAAATGATCTGAAGTCCATGACCTTGAATGCAAGTACCTGACCCCTGAGCAAGAGCCAACAAATAAAACCATTAACTCAGAGTCCTAATTTTATTCATTCTCGTTCAGAGTGTCTCTTGGGTTTGTTGCCAACACTGCTGGAGTTCACACAGAACCTGTCATGTTCATAACCTTGGGTTTTGTTTCTTTGGTGTAAGTCTCCTTTTTCTTTCATTTTTTACAGGTTCTCAATGTAATGCGTTTTAGTTTTAGAACATAAATCAGAATAGATCTAAAAATAGAACAGTGCAGCTTCCCTTTAAAAAAAAAAAAAAAAGCCTGAGCCAAGAAAAAAAGAGCTGTTCTTTGACCTTATAATACATATTTTGAAAAAACATTTGTTACTTGTTTTTTAAAATGTTCTTTTTGAACTTTGAACTTACTATGTTGATTGTTGAACTAAGACTCAGTAAAATATTGGAAGATTCATTGGATGAAATATAGAGTATAAATGTAAGATCATAGCCAATAGGATAGGAATAGGTAAAGAGCCTAGAAGCAGTGAGGATAATGCCCAAACTACCAAGAGTGGAAGTTTTAACTAGCACCTTTGATCTGAAATTCCATGGTTTATAAGTACCAGGATAGGTTAGGATCTAGGATCCTGACCCTCTACATAGGGCGACCATATGTTTCCATTCCATAAAGCAATCCCGGTTTTTATACCCATTGCTCTAGAATCTTGGTTCTTTTTTTCACCCTCAAAAGTATATCAGTTTGGATGGCAAATTATATTGCTCTCTGCCATAGTGTTATGAATCTACTGACATCTCTATAATTAGGTGCATATACAGTACTGATTAAAACTGAATGTGAAAGTGAGGTTTTCAGATGGCCAGGCATTATGCTCTTTTTGTAGAGGCATAAACTCAGAGCCCGGGGAAAAAGTCATAGATTGTGTTGCCTTAAAGATCCAGCATTCTGTGGGAGACATGAAGCATGGCTGTATAGAATAACCTGACCTCATCATTCAGTGTGTTCTTGGTGGACGGCCTGTGGCTCAGTGGTCTGTGCAAAGGGATTATGATCGAGATCTTGTCAACAGAAAACGGAGAAATGCCTCAATGGCTACCACAGTCAGCCTTTTTTCTTGGGATATATTCCATTACTGCGTGTGTGCAAGTTTGCTGAATTAACCTACAAGAATTGAATCTGTAATTCGATTGTGGGACCATAGGTGACCTCTGGTGCCCTGAGCCATCAGATTGATAAAGGAATGTTTTAATCTGAATTCCTGATTAGCCATTTTGTCCCATTTGTGGGTTTTGTAAATGAAAAGTAGAAACCTTTTAAAACTGTATCAAAATAAAAGTGTTGCCAAACACATTAAAAATAAGGCATGCCTTGAAATACGTTAATGAGAACAGCAGCTTTTGTATAGTTTGGTGCCTTTTTTCTTATTGATGATTCTCTACTGTTTGAATTCCTGGTTCTCTCCTTCTTCATCTATTGCTTCAAAGAGAGACATTTTGAACTTTTCTCTTTTCTCAATTGCTTACTTATTAGACTCTGTTGGAATATCTGTGGCCCAGGTTTGTGACTGTCCTTGGTTCTGCTTTTGGCTGTGATTATGCGTGTTCCTCAGCTGCTCCTGTAGACACAGGAGGCAGACATGTGGGTAAGTAGGGTACTAGGCCTCCTTTGCTGGAAATTCTTTTTTTTTTTTGTCTTTTTTGTCTTTTTTTTAGGGCCACACCTGCAGCATATGGAGGTTCCCAGGCTAGCGAACCTCCAATCGGAGCTATAGCTGCCAGCCTACACCAGAGCCACAGCAATGCCAGATCCGAGCCGCGTCTGTAACCTGCACGATGGCTCACGGCAATGCCGAATCCTTAACCCACTGAAATAGGCCAGGGATCGAAACTGCAACCTCATGGTTCCTAGTTGGATTCGTTTCCACTGCGCCACAATGAGAACTCCTGGAAATTCTTTCTTAAAACCACTTTGTTTATCTGTTCCGGTGAAACTAGAAGCAAAATTGATACTTCATATTAGTGGAATTCTACTTATGTCAGAATTCTCACAATTTTCTTCCTTTTTTTTTCTTTTTTGAAGAAATAGCTCTGACTCTTCATTTTTTTTTTTAAACTCGCTAGAGTTCATGTCCACTGAAATTTGAGTTCTTTGTAATCTTTGTCACTATCTTTTCTGAAAAAATTGCCTTTTGACACAGAGCTTCTGGTTTTTAAAAATAAAAGGACTGGATTTTTAGAAATGAATAGCTTTCAAACTAGCTTGATTTAAATACAGGTTTTGAATTGGTTTAGTGCTGTTTTGTGACAAATACTTTGTTTTCTTGAGGTACTCCATCCATACTTCATATTCTTCCAATCTCCAGGAATCTATCCCTTTCTTTTTTGCTTTTACCTCTCTTATTCTTCCTACTTTGATATGTAATGGCTGTGAAACCTGCAACTTAGGAGTTCCTGTCGTAGTGCAGTGGAAACGCATCAGTCTAGGAACCATGAGGTTGCAGGTTCGATCCCTGGCTTTACTCAGTGGCTTAAGGATCCGGCATTGCCATGAACTGTGGTGTAGGTTGAAGACACAGCTTAGATCTGTCATGGCTGTGGTGTAGGCCAGCAGTTGTAGCTTGGATTCAACCCCTAGCCTGGGAGCCTCCATATGCTGTGGGTTATGGCCCTAAAAAAGCAAAAAAACCCAAAAAAACCCCCCAAAATCCCTGTAACTTAGCAGGGCCCACAGGTACAGAAGTATACTGTCAATAGAAGAATGTACAGGACAAGAACAATTAAATGCAGGAAACACTGAGTGATGCTAATCTTATCCAGTGATCAGGAATGTGCTCCTTGAATGAAAGCCCAGCTAATGTTCATGGAGAAACTATGAGGTGGGGGATACTGCACAGTATTCCCTAGTGTGTTTGCCCACGGGAACCTTCTTTATGGATATTTCTTTGGTTTTGAATATTTCATGGGAGAAAGGGCTGATGGTAGAGATTTGGGGAAATGCTATACTTGCCCTATTAAATGAAAACAGGTGTGGTTGCTAATGTGTGGCTGCCTCTGCTTATATCCCAATGTGGCTGTGTGTGTCCATGCCTGTACATCTCTCTGTAGAATCGCTGGCTTGCTGTGGGAGGCACTGTTCCCTGGCACCCTCTGTGTAGGTATGGACTGATGCCTGCACAGAGGATGTGTCACTCCATGGGTGAGTGTGCCGGTGGGTATAGATGGATATACTTTTTTGCTAGCAGTTCCTTGTAAGACAAGGTGAGAATCAGTTTTCAGCATGATTGGCCTCAGGCCAGCATAAGATGGTGACTGGCATTGGGCCAAGATTAGTATTTCTTTACAAAATTACATATACAGATCTTCTGGCATATAGGGCTTAGGTTTTAAAAATTCTGAGAACGTTAACCATGAGCATAGAGTGGAAATTGGAGCTATGTGGAAGGGAACATATGGAATTGAGGTGCCAGAGGCTCCAGGGCCATGGGTAATTGTAGCTTTGTTGCTTAACCTATGTGAGATTTGTGTGGATGAGGGCTGAAATAATCCTATTTACGCATTCTCTTTTGCTTATTTGGGCAATGACATAGCAATTATCACTGTTCACATCACTTCGTCCTCCAATTACCATTCGCTCCAAAGTGTGCTCTTTTGATTTCAGTGCCCAGATCAGAGGGTAACTTGGAAAATTATGTTTGGCCAACGGCTCAGCACTCAGCCCTAACCCTTCTCCTTTGATGACAAGGCTGCCCTTATTGTATGCTTTTGTACATGAATAAAAAATACAAGATTGCTTCTAAGGGGGAGCAAGTAAGTTGTCTAACACAAGGGTTTCCTGTGCTTTATCCCTGGTGAAATCTCAGTGTCTGCTGGTGCTTAGAACTCCTAGGGGTCTGTGACAGATTATATAATCACAACAGAGTCCCGAGAGGAAGGCTTCCTAGATTATCACCGTTTTGAAAGCAGATCCATGTCACAAAGGAGGCAGAGTTAAAGTGACCCGAGTGGAAGCTGACAGGTCGTGAAGGTGAATTAACCGCTGAGGTGTCAGTGGGTGCGAAGCACTGCAGGGGGCAGTGACCTCGGAGAGAAAGGTTTCTTCTAGGTGAACCGCTGGGCCAATTAGGTGCTAATGGCGGCGGAGAGCAGATTCGTCTGTTGGCAGAAGAGGCCCACTGAGATTCTTGTCACTTGATTGCAAAGATGATAGGGAAACAATAGAGTTTTCAGCCTTCTCCTTTTATAGCATATTACAAAACCACACAAGAACTAGCCTGTCAATGAAAGTGTTATTTTCCTGAGGGCTTTTGCCTCCATTAAAAGCAAACTATTACACCTCTTCGCTATTTCATCTTTGTGTGTTTTCCTTCTCTTAGCCTTATCGTATTCTGCAACATGCAATTCAGATACGTCCTTGTAATGTTAGCTTTATAGTGACATGCTGGTTTTGAATTATATTTTCCGACTGATTCACCCTTAGAATATTGGATATGAGTTCCTCTAGGAATCAGTATGTGCTCTGATCATAAAGAAATACCATACAGGTGATTAGAATTTGGCGAATCTATTTTAAAACCACACATTTTAAAAGGCAGGTCAATTATTTTATTTTGTTAAGTTAATGTCTTATGGTATTATTCAACTAAAGTAATAATTGTGATTCCATAGAATTCCACCGTAAAACATAATATTTAAAATTTGTGGTGTTTGCCAGCCAGTAACTTGGTAACAGTAGTTTGAGGTCCTGGGAAGTTTGCTTGTAGGGACAGACCCGGCTAAGAGAGTATACCTTTTTATCTCTGATTTCTTCCTTTATTCTACTGAGTGCCTTTTGATTTTGCACCATCTTGGCACGAACTGTCACAAAAAGGAATCTGACAGGATATCAATCTGACAAGGAAGGATAGAAAGTATGAAACAGATTGTTTTGAATGTTAAAAAGGACCCCAAAGAAGACAATCTTAGGCAAAAGGAATGAATCAATACACACAGAAGGGCATACTCATTCATGTATACACACATGCACTTTACACTGAAACAGACTTTTTTGCTGGAGGGCGAATGACCCTTTTCATTATTTTTATCAATTTTGTGAGTACACAGTCTACTCCATATCCTCATTCTGTGCATGTGTTTTTAGTATTTTAACAATAACACTTCTTTCATCTTACAAGCATATAAAATATGGGGTAAGTATATGAAATCCTTTTAGTAAAATGGGGAGAGAGTTTTTTTAAAAAAATCCTAATACTTTGAAAATATCAATTAATAAATGGAAACAGTCTCTTCTAATACATCTCAATTGTAGTATTTTCAGGAAAACAAGCTCTTAAAAATTGCAATATAAAAGTAATTTTAATGAGAAAAAGAAGGACAGGGCTAAGTGTTTTAAACCTAAAATAATGACATTATTATTTTCTTTCAGAAATTTCAATAGCGAGGGACTCTAAATAGCTCTAAGTGTAAAGCTTTATGACCTAAGTGTCAGGAGCAAATCCAGCATTTGGTCACATCCCTTTCTGTTCAATAGTAACAGAGAACTTCCATCCACTTTTAATACCTGTATTACTCATTGGTGTGAAGGACAATACATAAATCACCTCAGTTCAGCAGTTCCAGTGCAGCAGAACTTTTTACCCAGCCCTGACCCTAGCCAAATTAAATTCTAGTCTATTGTGGTTCACATAATGCACAACATCCCTAATTAAACTCTTCTGTTATAGCCAATGCTTGTTATGAAAATAATAAGCTGACAGACAGCATATTTTTTTTTTTATCAAAGCAAGTGGTCATAATAGACAATATGCAGTGAGTTGGGTCACTCCAGAAGGTATAGAAAATCAAAACTTGGCAAAGACCATCAAAAGGATACCTAAACTGAGGGATTCCCATTGTGGCACAGTGGAAATGAATCTGATTAGTATCTATGAGGATGTGGGTTCAGCCCTGGCCTCGCTCAGTTGGTTGGGTTGAGGATCTGGTGTTGCTGTGGCTATGGTTTAGACTGGAGGTTGCAGTTCTGATTCGACCCCTAGTCTGGGAAGTTCAGTGTGCCACGAGTGCAGCCCTAAAAAGCAAAGCAAAGCAAAAAAAAAAAAAAAAGGATACCTAAACTGGACTCAGGAAACCACTAATTTATCACTAATTTATGTGCCCTGGGAGAGGGGTAGTACCTTCTGTAACTTATACCTCCTTTTCCCTAGAAACAAGAGGGGAGAATAAGCCCTTTGCGTCTTCCATCAAACATTTCTAGTGGTTGTGTTTCTTCTTTACTCTGTGTCTTGTGAACTGTTCATCTTATTCATTTCTGCTCTGCTTTCATCTTTTCTTTTGAGAGATGAGTTTGTGGACTTGTCTGAAACTTGGTAAGGCTCATCTAGAGACCACAGGAGCAAATATGGGAGAATGGAGACATTGAGAAGAGAAGTAAGAATGGACAAAGGTCTGGGAAGAAGGAAAACACCCAAACCAAGTCATCATTTTCTTTACATCCTGTGGCAAAGAATCGGGGAGGATTCTGATACTCAGTGAGTCACTTGCTATCTTTGGATGCCCATTTCTCTTCTGTGCTTTTAACAATTTCATCTTGATCATCCTGTCTTTGTTGCTGGAGGCTGCCTGGCACCCTCTGTGCTGGTCAACACATAGTCTGTTGTTGTTGTCACTTGCTTGTCATCTTGATGTGTAGTGCCATAGGCATTTACATCTTGTCAGCCATGTCACTACTCTGTACCTATCAGCGTTACAGTGGTCGCCTTCTTGATAGACGCATGTGGAAATTGGTTAACATTCCACTTTTGCTTTAAATCATGTAAAAATTTTTACGTTATGGAACAGGTAGAAAAAACTAAATTAGGAGATTAGAAAACAGTGATAATGGGCATCACTAGAAATAAAATTTTCTCATCAAAATGTTGAGCTTGAGAATTATCGAAACTAAAATGGATTGAAGAAAAGTGACCCCAACATACTGGATCCAATTTAAGTCTCTGAAAAATATTGAAATACCTTTCCATAAAAATTACCATCTTGTGTATCTATATTCTACTTCATACAATCAAGTCATATGTCTCAAACAAAAGTATTTGTACTGTCCATTTGCCTAGAAGAAAAAAAAATTAAGTATTAAGATTGATTGCTTCTGATTGGTAAAATCATGTCTAATTTTGTTCTTGCTTTTAGAAATGTTTCTCTAATGCTCAGAATTTCCACTCTGAGCATTTAAAGCATGCTACTCTATGATTGTAAAAAAAGTATTTTTAGAGTCATTAGAAATTTAAGAAACAAAATTGATAAAGAGGCATATATACAGTCTGTAGTTTTTGTCACATGCTTGTAATCTTTGTGTCTTGTCAATCATATTACTACTCAGTGCTTTTGAGTGAGGGAGAAAACAACAATACAGTATTTGTGGATTCCATGAATGCATCTTTTTTTCCAAAGATGAATGATTTTTCATCTCCATAATATTTACGGAAGACTATCAATTTTCCCACTTACATAATTTGCTATTTGTACCTCCTTCAGGCCAATAATTGTTTTATTTACCTTTACTTTCAAGACCCTCAGTTAATATCTAAGATATATAGAAAAAGTTTTATAATGATTAATGGATGGATTTAAAACATTTGAATTACTTTTTAGGATTTTGGCAGACTAGTTTTACAAAAAGAATCTGTACACTTGAACTAATCGTGAGCCATAGATTTTATAACATCTCTAAACAATTTATTACCACCTGGATATTATATATTTATCTTATATATTTACCATTTGCTTTTTACTCTCCCACCAAAGTCAAATAGAAGTAAAGTAAAAAGTCAAGTCTCAAGATGTCAAGGACATCCTTTATGTGACAATTCTGCAGGCCCTATGCCTCAAATAGTGCCCGGTAGGTACTCATTAAAAATTTGTTGGATGACTGAATAAACTATCTTTCTTTAAAATTATAGATTAAGGAGTTCCCGTCATGGCACAGTGGTTAATTAATCTGACTAGGAACCATGAGATTTTGGGTTCAATCCCTGGCCTCTCTCAGTGGGTTAAGGATCTGGCATTGCCCATGGGCGGTGGGTGTAGGTTGCAGACGTGGCTCAGATCCTGCTTTGCTGTGGCTCTGGCGTAGGCCGGCAGCTACAGCTCTGATTAGACCCCTAGCCTGGGAACCTCCATATGCCGTAGGAAGTGGCCCTACAAAAAGGCAAAAAAGACACACACACACAAATTATAGATTAAGAAATGTTTATAGTAAAAATTATTAGCATACATAGAATTGTATATTAGAGACAATAAAAATCACAATTCAGTTTCTCAGAGATAATTACTGTTAAATAGTGTATTTCCTTCCAAGATTTTTCTATCCATGTAATACAAATATAAGATTATATTTAAAAATGAAATTATACATAGACTTACATAGATATATAATCTGACTTTTCCCAGTTTTGATATGAGATAGACACCATCGTTGTAATGACTGCATAATATTTCACTATATCTTTTTCAAGGTTTGTAACATAGGCTTGGATTTTGTGGAAAGAGCAGAGGCTATGGAATCAGTCCACATTTGAACTCTGGTTCTTCTCTGTACTACTTCTGCCATCTTGGTTATGTGAACATCATTTACATCCTTTTAAGGTAGGTTAGGAGAAGAGAGGAGGAAAAAGGGGTGCTAGAGAAATAAAAACAAGGGTAAAGAAGACAGAGTCCTGACTAAGAGGGAGAAGGGAGGTAGACAGGCTGGCGACCAGACCCACTGGTTTCTAGTGTCACACTCAGCCCTTTCACACCCATGTCTTCCTCCTCTGCTCTCTGCTGCCGCCGAAGGCACCAAACACCACCAGGGAGACGGCAGTGCTTCATCCTCAGTCTCAGAACCTCTTCTGCCCTCGGCTTTCATAACCAGTCATCAACACACCACAGATACAGTTTTAAACACAATCATCTTTGTTGATGGAGCTGTGTGTTCAAAAAATTCTAGCATTGATATCTTACTTCACTAGCCTCATGCTGAGATTATGAGGTATCAGGATCAGGAAAGAATGATTTACAGTCCCCCCCTGATGAATGCCCTTTATGTGTTGCACCAAGTTGCCTTTTTGCCTTAGTTACTCATATTTTTAAAGGAGCTCATTATAGGTTATTTCATTTGTCAAGGCTTAATCACTTACTGCTTGTCTTCTCTTTTTTCCTTAAAACTTGTGTCATTTAGGACGACATGCAATTTTAGAATCTATATTTCTGGGGTATTAACTGGTAGGCCATTTCTTTGGAGATATATGAACTTCCTAGTGGATGACCTTCATGGTGTAATTTTTTTTTTTTTTTTTTAGGAAGCCCACCTCCTCTCTCCTCCACCTCAGTTCAACCCCCAAAATGTCTCTCTCCTAACTTAGTTGCTGTAATTTAAAATCCTTTCTGAATCTTCATTTCTTGAAATAAATGTTATCTTAAGTCAAATAGGTACCTACTATTACTTACTTGGTGCCAGGATATATTTTAGAGCCATTACTGTGAATGATTCATCAGGAAGCAGGCTATTAAAGGAGACCCTTTATTTTAGGTTCTACTTTAGGCTGAGAGGCCTCACTGATGTTCTTCTGATTGAGATGTTAGCTAGTAACAACTTCTCAAAATAGTTTGTATGGAGAAGGATCTTGGAGTGACATCCTACCTGTGAAAATGCTTCAGAGACATTGGAGTTTTTTTTTTGTTTTTGTTTTTTTCCCCCCAGGAAAAACTTGGCTCTTCCAGGAGAGACCAAGTACTTATGCCCTAAAATGATATTTTATTTGGGAGAAAACATAGATCCAAATCAAACTTTCACAACAGAAGTTTTCTCTCTATTGGCTCCTTTGTTTTGTCTTCATTTTCAGGAAAAGGGTTTTCCCAGCAGATTACCAAGTGGCAAAATGACCACCTGTAGCTTGAGGTTTATATCCTGTCAGCTTAGCGGTTCCAGTGGAAAGAGAAGAACTCTTTTCTACAAGTTCCTGTAGCAGTTTTAGACCTGTATCTCGTTGGTCTGGCTTTAGTCATGCATCTAGGGCATGGGTGGTGTGATAAACACACAACACATACACACACACCCTAAAACACCAGATTGCTCCCTGGTTAAAGGAGAGGTCATGGTTTAAGCTGAGCTGGCCAGTTTATTTCCATATAATCTAATTTTGGGGAGCTACACAGCACTGAGGTAGAACAGGGTTAGGGGGGATTCATCCTTGGTGACGGCACTGTGAAGATGACCCTTTGCTTCCTATTTCTTCCAATAGCCAAAGGGCTGCTTGGTGGCAGTGTTCTGGTGGTCTCTGGACAGTTACATTAGGCAAAAACAGAACATTTCAAACTTAGCCAGTAGCCTTCCTCTACAACAAAATAAAAAATAAATCAAACTAGAGTGCTTAAAGTAAGAGAGAGAAAGAGCCTATTAAATTTTATTGGACATGCTGACAATCTTTTCAGGTCTAATGGTTTTTAGATCTTGGGACTAAGAATGGTTATATTATTTTTCAGACCTGGATCCAGAGTGTTTGTATCAAATTTAAACAAATATTTACTTGATTAAAAATTTAGGAGTTCCCGTCGTGGCGCAATGGTTAACGAATTCGACTAGGAACCATGAGGTTGTGGGTTCGATCCCTGGCCTTGCTCGGTGGGTTAACGATCCGGCGTTGCCGTGAGCTGTGGTGTAGGTTGCAGATGCGGCTCAGATCCCGTGTTGATGTGGCTGTGGCGTAGGCCGGCGGCTACAGCTCCGATTCGACCCCTAGCCTGGGAACCTCCATATGCCGCGGGAGCGGCCCAATGAAATAGCAAAAAGACAAAAAATAAATAAATAAATAAATAAATAAATAAAAATTTAAATAATTATCAGAACTTGTGAGAAAAAAACTTTAAACAAATAACTTGCAAACATTTTCTCTGAAGCCTAATTAAACCAAGTACGTTAAACTAGCATGATAATAGGGGGAAGTGTAATTTATTGCAATGTGTTGGTATTTCTGGATCCCTGGTTTCAAAATGATTAAGATGAAAGCTAAATGTCTGCTTAGTTTGTTAGCATTAACACACAACCAAATCCATTTGAAAGGTCATTACCAAAAAAGATGCTACTTAGGAGAAAAATAGCTCTGAATGAAGGTTGGTGTGTCCCCTGTTTCAGAACAATAGTATGACACAAAATACAAAGTGGAAGTTAAGATAACCTGTTCTTTTCCAAAGGAAATACCAAATCGTCCTGTGCCCAGTCCTAAATTAATCCTAGAGCGTGATTGCTTCTTTCTGGGTATTAGTAGCCCATCAAACATGCCACATAGAACTGCTCTACTAAGATATATTATGTTCTGTTGTCAGCTGAGCAAGAGAGTTTCATATGCCTCCCCCAGTGACACAGGTAAAAGTGAGGCCAATCCCATTATCTTTTTGCTATCTTTTATGGCTTATATTCATAGATTTATTTAAGTCCTTTTAGAAATTACTTCAATCACTTCCTGTACAAAATCAAGCGTATTTATTATTCTCAGTGTAAAGTAGGACTCTGTTTTATTTTTAGTTTAGTTTAATATTATTTGAACATCTCTCATGGAGGGTAGGCATTGTGCTAAAAGATAGAGATGCAAGATGTAGACGATGTCTTTGCATTTTGGTTCAGTCTTGCAAGGAAGATAGACAAGTTAAGAGATGAATCTGGTATGGTTGGATGAGGACAGTAATAACATTGACTGAGTTTGTAAGTGCCTGATGTCATCAAGCTGGTAGATGACAGAACCAGGAGTCAAACACAGAGTGCCTGGTGCTAGAGTCTGTTTCTTAGTTACTGCAATGGTCAAGCAGAGCAGTTCTCAGACATACCTATGGAAGTATTTGGGATAGCAGAGGAGTGGCCCTGATACAGCCTGTAAATTCTGGGAAGACTTTCCTGTTTGGTCCTCCTAAACTAGCCATTAGGGAACTAGCCAAGTAAAGGTGGGAGAATGGCTTTCTGTGTAAATGAAAGAGCGCAAGAAAAGGTATTGAAGTGAAAACATAGGTCTGGAGTAGAACACCAGGCATAATTTAGTAAATTAGGAATCTAACTTCCAGTGAGCCTGATTTCTACTCAAAAACATTGAGAAACACTATTACAGGTTAAGGGAACTCATTGGTGGTTTTAAAGCAGGGGAATAATGCTTTTAGATGCCCGTTTTAGAAAAATGCATTGAAAAAGATGAGTTTGAGGTCAAGGTTGAGGCAAGGGAGCCAGTTAGGATATTCCTTGTAGCCTAGATGACATATGTCTAATAAGATGTAACAGTGATGATGATGGCATGGAGGAAGGAATCTAGAGATACTTAAGAGGTAGAACTGGCGAGCTTTATAAAGGGGCAGTATGATATCATAGTGTCACACAGGGTAGGCTCAAAATCCAGTTCTCTTACATATTGGTTTTGTGACTTTGGGCAAGTTGTTCAACTTCTCTGTGATTCAGTTTTCTAATCCATCAAATGGGGGTAATGGCAGAATCTACCTCTCTGGGTTGCTGTGTAGATTAATATTAGTGTGTATGTGTATTTGTGTGTGCGTATGGAACATTATTCAACCACTGAAAGAAGAAAATCTTGTGATTTGTGACAGCATGAATAGACCTCGAAGGCATTATGCTAATTGTAATAAATCAGACAGAAACACAGTAGATTTTACATTTTACGTTCCACAGTTATTTACATGTGGAATGTCAATAACAACAAAGCAAACCAAAAACAAACAGAACAAGTTCATAGTTACAGAGAACATATAGGTGCTTGCTAGATGTGGGCAGGGTGAAGGCCTGGGGACTTTGAAGCTGGATGGTGGGCAAAATGATTGCAGCAGGTTAAAAGGTACAATTCCCAGCTATAAAGTAAGTAAGTCATGGGTATGCAATGTACACCATGGGGGCTTTAGTTAATAAAACTATTGTATATTGAAAATTGCTAAGATCTTAAAGATTTTTATTACAGGAAAAAAAGTTGTAGCTATGACATACGGTAATGAATGTTATTTAGATTTAACTCAGTGATAGTTTCATGATACATACAAATGTCAAATAGTTCTCTTGTGCACCTGAAACTAATGAAATGTATGTTAATTATATCTCAATTTTAAAAAAGATGTTAATGTGTGGAAAATCTTTAGAACAGTGTCTACTATGTATTGTTTTTTCTAACTTCATTTGAGAGATATGGAGGCACTCACAGGTAATTTGGTGGATGGTGGTACCACCATTTGGGATAGAAAACCCTGAAGAAGGGGTTGACTTGGGAGAAAAATAGATGATTTTAGTTGTATATTTATTTGGCTTGATGTATTTGAGTTGCATTCTCAGGTAAAGATGTTTAGTAGACAGTTGTATATACTAGGCTGGAACTCAGAAGAGACTTGAGAAGCAGATGTAGATATGGGGGTTGCCAGTATTTCTGCGTGGGTGCCATTGGAATCCATGGAGATGAATAACACTGTCCATAGAGACTATTCAAATGAGAAGAGAGGATATTGAAGAACAGGACTGAGGCCAATCCACAATGAGTCTGAAAGAGTGAGCTGATGGGGGGACTGAGGTTGGACCAGGAGTGACTGGAGTCTTTCTTGTGTGCAAACATCTGATGTTGTTAGATTGCTTAGATAATGCTTTCCTTTGGGAGGGGATGAAAAATAAAGCATTATTCGCATTATTCACAATAGACGTTCTTGTGAATTCCTGAGCAAACATGGCTCATAAAGTAGGAAATTTCCATTTCTAGGAAAGTTGTACTGACACAAAGGAGAGCAAAATTCCCACTTTTTCACCTATCCTATGACTCAGCTTCACGTCCCATCTTCCGTATTCTGCCTCACTGCTTTTCTTTCTAGTATGCAGTCTCTATTTCACACCCTTTTTGTGAGCAGCAATCAGAATGAACATAATTGTTTAAATATAAATAAAATATAGCTTTCTGTAAATAACGATAATAATTTCTGATTATTTCCAACCTTAAAGACTGTGGATTTCATCTACGGCAAAGGTACATTGTTCTGATTTTGTAAGAATCTAACTTTCTGCTGCGACTCTTGGTTTCTTTACTGTGTTGTAGAAAAGTGCACAAGTCTTTGTTTTATATGCCCTTTGCAGACATGGTTAGAAAACAAAAATAATAAACTTTCCCCCACTGCCTCTGAATGCAAATTCTTCCACATCCTAAATCTCTCCCCTCTCACAGAGCTTCCCTCCATGGTTTAGGATTATAAACTTTCCCACTTAGTCAGAAAGAGCAATGTTCAGTGCATCTCATCTGTATTTTATATGATAGTGGATAGGACATTAAACAATTCGTGTATATAAATGAACAAATGAGAGTGGTTTGATTATACACACAATAGCGCAGATTGTACATACAACATATTATGGCACAGGATATGTTCCTATTAGGATGCAGTTTGTCTTTGTATAGAATTAGAGTTCACTGTTTTTTTTTTTGTCTTTTTTTTTTGCTATTTCTTTGGGCCGCTCCCGCGGCATATGGAGGTTCCCAGCCTAAGGGTCGAATCGGAGCTGTAGCCGCCGGCCTACGCCAGAGCCACATCAATGTGGGATCCGAGCCGCATCTGCAACCTACACCACAGCTCAAGGCAACGCCGGATCGTTAACCCACTGAGCAAGGGCAGGGACCGAACCCGCAACCTCATGGTTCCTAGTCGGATTCGTTAACCACTGCGCCACGACGGGAACTCCCGAGTTCACTGTTTCATTTGTACCCCCAAACTGAATCTTTTTGACTTCAACCTCAAAAATGTTTGAATTACTTTCCATATTGACTAATGCTGTGGATGCTGTCTGCCATCTTTGAGAAATGAGCATTTTACTGTAAGGCAAATGTCACTCATGAACACAACCTGCTTCATCTTCTTCTTTGGGTTTTATTTTTGAGGCAAGAATAAACCACAAAGCAAGAAAATAACTGGGGGAAAAATCTAGCACTAGTTTCAGAAATAGGATTCCCTGAACAGTATAAAAACATTTTTGTCTTTGTGAGAACTATTGAATTTGTATAGTTTTCTACAGATTATATGTGCTTTCAACTTGAAACATGTGATGCCAACTTTGAAACATGAGATTGGCAGGTGCCCCTTCCTGTTTGTGATCATTGAGCAAACCAACACAAATACTACTTGGCATCTTTGAGAGACCTGCGTGCATATTCACACTATAATTATTAAGGATTTGGTTTCCATGGTTTTCTATAATGATGGGTTCGTGTTCTCTCATGAAATAAAGAAATTAGCCTGTAACAAAAGAACAAGGACTGAACTATATTAAAAGTAGCTTTTATTTGTAAAATGCTGAAGCTTTTTATAACCAGATTCCTGGATATTATGAAAAAATCTTGTAATTCAGATATCTTTTTACTTTATTTCTTTTGTTCCAGTTTAAAATAACCTTATTTCTACTTGAACATGCTGCTTATTGCTTAGCAACTATGTTGCTTCTGCCATGTTTCTCCATAACTGAATATTAGGCAGGCAGTAAATAAATTTCTGATAGGATCCTTCTGCCAGGAGGTGATCAAGATGCTAAAATGCTGTGGAAGGTAGGAAAGCAAAAGACTTTGACTGCATTAACAGCATTTGAAGCCGCCATCAATTTTAAACATGAGTTCAGATATACCATGCAAGTCTCATTAACAACTGTGGTCTGATATCTCATCCAGCTTTCATCCCCAAGTACGCTGCTATTAACTATGATGTATTTCATGTTAATGTTACCATTGCTTTCTTTAACAGTAGATGAAAGGTTGTTCTTACTTCAACATTTCTTTCACTATTATGATTCACCATTCAGTTTTACTATCTTAAGTCAATTTTTAAATGATTTTTTTACAAGTATTCTGTTAAAACTACTTTACCCATGTATAGACGCCCTCCTTCATAAATAGGTAGAGTAGGTGTTAGAAATTCTCTCTTCTTGCTCTTAAAATTTGTTGGCCAAATGTAATGACATTTTTTAGGGCTATAGAGTAATTTCCAATCCAGTGTTCCCCTGTCTTTGTGCATGACTTTTATGGCTAGGTGTCATAAAGAGTTGCTCAGGAAAAAAGTTCAGAATTATAAAAAGAATATGTTTATTAGATTCCTTTATCTGAGTAGTTTAACATTGAGACTTGTCAGAGTCTCATTCACTTCTAACTACTCAATAAGCATCACTGATGAATTGGATAGTAATTCTGCTCCAGGGTCCAGTCTCCATCAGCTGTCACAGGTTAAAGAGAATGGAACCAGCCACTCAATAAGACCAACAAACACCCTCGAGGTCCTAACTAAAATGCTGTTATTGATTCGTAGGTGGCTCATCTCTTTACAGTTTACTATCTTTAGCATTCCAGTCTAATATTTTTAGGTAACATCTCTGTTCTTTACTTTTTCTCTCAGGGTAAGAAGAAGACAACCTGGCTCCATCACAATTCAATATGGCTCCACTGGAATGATCCTGAAGCAATTAGATGTAAACCATTTAGGTATGTGCTGATATGTTGCTTGTTTGATTCCTTTCTCCTTTTATTCCCTAAGAGTGTGACTATAACTGGTATGATCATTTTTATTTTACACCTGATTGTTTGGTATGATTGTTTTCTTTTTGTTGAGTTGATCACTTGGTGGAATTCTCTTTCTCCTTTGAATTTTGGCTATGCTTTGTGATCTGTAAAATAAATGAATCCTAGAAAAGGATGGACATTTGGAGTTCACTTAGTATGAAACCTTACGTCTAAGCAAGAATTTCCACTACAATATTTAATTTTTTTTGGGGGGGGGGAGCTTCCTTTGAACACTTCTCATTTCTTCAGGGGGAAGCCAATTTCCTATTGCTATATTTTTCTTATAATGAGCCAAATTCTCTCTCCTGTACTTCCTCCCTACCCCATCTCCACTGTTCTTGGTTTGGTGCCCTAACACTTGCAGAATATGTTTATTTCGTCTCATCTGACTGCCATTACAGATATTTGAAATTGTCTTTATTTAGATTCCTTTTCAGTTAGGACATCCATAATTTTTTCAACTGTTCTTTGGTAGGAGAGCAAAATTTGGCACCCCAAAATGTCTCTCTGGCATATGTGTTATTTTGAGCTGGAAACAATGAAGGCCCAAAAGATTGAGGAAGAAATTTTGACCTTCCTCCTAGCTACCTAAAAGAATTTAAAAAGTGGGTCTGTTCCTGGAACCACTAGGAATACCTGCAAAAATATGGGCTAAACTGTAGGGTCTGGAGAATCAGGGTCAATTGTCTCTGCATGGCCCAGCAAAGATTTGCTTACCAAACATTTGCTTTTCCATGTTTATGTTAATTGCCTTCCTCCTCTTTGAAGTCCAAAACCACAACTCCCAACAGTCTCCTTTGTCCTTAGCTGACAATGGTATCAAAGGTGAGAGTTTCTTCTATTTTGGCAAGTTACTCAGTTTTCCTGGTCTCTTGCATGTGTACCTGTTATTTAACTTTTGTTTGATATTCTCCTGTTAATTGGTTTCATGATCATTTAATTCTTAGACCAGCCAGAAGAACATAGAAGGAAAATTTCTTTCTACCTGACATTTCTCATCTTATAGTTTTTAAATATTTAAGAATCCAGGTTAATTTCTAAATGTTCATGAGGTAGTTCTCATACTTATTAATCTCTTCCATATGTAGTTTTAGGACACTTACTTACTCTAACTCTTAGTAAAGTACTTATGGACGGTTCTCCATGTCAGTCTTTCTTTAAGTTAAGTACATAATTTTTTTTAAGAAAGGATTAAAAGAGAATTACTAAAATACAGTTGTAAACTTTCTAAATCAGTAAGTTGTCTGAAGCAACTAGTTTTTACATTACTCGGGTATAGCCACACAATATATTCATAGACTTTGAGAGTTGGAAGGGAACTTGGAAATGTAACTAGTCCAGATCCTTCTCTTTATCCTGACTTTACTGGGTATATAATTTCAGAGTAATAAAGATCACTTTATATTGAAGTTGTTAGGATTCTGTATCTTCTTACTAGCTTACTATTATTTTTGTAACTTGACATAACTTATATGATCATTCTTAACCCTCCTATTCTTTTTTCTGATAAAGAAAGTGAAGCATATACATGATTAGATTAAGAAACCAAGGTCAAATAGTTATTAAGGGGCAAAGAAGGATGACCCAGGATATGTTATGTGCATTTCCAGCACAACATACTGCTTTTCTCTCAATGTATGTTTGTTGTTTCATATACTGGTGTCTTAATAAATGTTGAGGGAATAAATATATCTGTTTACATTTAAAATTAAATTTGTATTTGTATCATAGTTATTTATGTATTGAGCCTAAAATCTTCAATAGTTTTTCAAGGCTTATAATAAAAAAGTTCTTGGTTCTCTCATCCACTTTTCCCTAATTATGAGTTTCAGGGACAGTTTTCTTCTAATTCTGGAATTTAACCCCAACATTCTCTAAAACATAGTATTTTGTATGTTTAGATGTTTGGTTTGACTTCTTACTATGGAAGGTAAGAATTTAGTTTCTTATCTCTCTCCTACAATATACATGTATTCCTGACCTCTCTTTCATCCTTCTAAAATAGGTATATCACAACTTTTGTTAATTCATATTTAGTGGTTACTTTATTATGACAGTATAAATACTTTTTTCTTCCAGTTTTATCATGTTGATAACATCTATATGCACTCTATGTCCACTTTGTTGAGAGTTTTTATCATAAGTGGATATTGATTTTTGTCAGAATCTTTTTCTGCATCCGTTAAGATGATCAAGTGGTTTTTATTCTTCAGTTTGTTAATGTGTATCTCATTGATTGGTTTGTGGATGAGGAACAGTCCTTGCATCTCTGGGATAGCTCCAATTTGATCATGGTATGATTCCCTTAACATATTATTTAATTAGATTTGCTAATATTTTCTTGAGGATTTTTGCATCTATATTCACTGATGATATGTTCCTGTAATTTTCTTTTGTGTGTGTGTTTTGTATTAGGTTGATGATGACCTTGTAGAATGACCTTGGAAGCATGACTTTCTCTTCAATTTTTTAAAAGTTTGGTAGAATTCACCTGTGAAACTGTCTGATCCTAGACATTTTTTGTTTGGAGGTTTTTGGTGTTTTTGTTTTGTTTTGTTTTTATGGCTTTTTTGTTTGTTTTTACTGATTTAATTTCATTACTGGTAGTTGGCCTGTTCATAGTTCCTATTCCTTCCTGTTTCAGTCTTAAAGATTGTAAGGTTCTATAAATTTATGCATTTCTTCCAAATTGTCCATTTTACTGGCTATACCTACCAGTGCACCCACAGTAATGACCCTGCCACAACAAAAGGATTCATGAAGGCTGCATAGAGGGTAACCCTAGGACACATATCTGCAGTAACCCAAAAGGAGTGCTCTTCTATGTTCTTAGGCTGTTTCCTGCATAAGGCCACTTTTTTTGAGATCAGGAAATATAACCAACCTACCAAATACATAGAAATAAAAATAGCAAATTAGGCAAAAAGAAGTGACAGAAAAATATTGTTCCAAATGAGGGGAAAAAAGAAGAAGAACTAGAAAATAAAGATAAGCAATCTACCTGATAAAAAGTTTAAAGTAATGATCATAAAGATGCTCAAAGAACATGTGGAAGAATGAATTAACAGAGTAAGAAGGTAGACGTTTTAAACAAATAGTTAGAAAACATAAAGAAGAATCAAACAGAGATGAAGAACACAATAATTGAAACAAAAAATACACTAGGAAAGATCAACAGTATATTAGATGACACAGATGAATGGATTAGTGAACTAGAAGACAGAGTGTTGGAAATCAATCAAGCTGAACAGAAAAAAAGAAAGAAGAATTCTGAAAATTGAGGACAATTTAAGAGACCTCTGAGACAATATCTAGCTTATGAACATTCCCATTAAAGGAATCCTGGCGGGAGAAGAGAGAGAGAAAGGGGCAGAGAACATATTTGGAGACACAGTAACTTAAAACTTCCCTAACCTGGGAAAAGGAACAGATATCCAGGTCCAGGACTCACAGAGAATTCCAAACAAGATCAACCCAAAAAGGACATCACCAAATTGTAATCAAAATGACAAAAATTAAAGATAAAGAGAGGATTTCCTTTTGTGGCTCAGCAGAATAAATCTGACTAGTATCCCTCGCTTAGTCAGTCAGGGATCCAGCATTGCCATGAGCTGTGGTATAGGTCACAGACTTGGTTCAAATCCCATATTGCTGTGGCTGTGGTGTAGGCTAGCAGCTATAGCTCCAATTTGACCCATAGCCTGGGAATTTCAATATGCTAAGGGTGCAGGCCTAAAAAGATCAAAAAAAAAAAAAAAGATAGAATATTAAAAGCAGCAAGAGAAAGGAATATGTTACATATAAGGAAAGGGTACCATGACTTTTCAGCATAAACTCTGCAGGCCGGAAGGGAGGGGCACAATATATTTAAAGTGATGAAAGGGGAAAATCTACAATAAAGATTATTTTACCTGACAAGGCTTTTGTTCATATTTAATGGAGAGATCAAAAGCTTTACCAATAAGCAAAAGCTAAAAGAGTTAGTACCACTAAACCAGGCTTTACAAGAAACATTAAAGGGATTATTCTAAAAGAAAAGGCTACAATTAGAAACATGAAAATTTTGAGATCAAAATAAGAGCCTATCTGGAGCTTCTTAGATTCAGTAATCACTTATTTTTGTGAAAAAGTATTTAAAAAACTCTCCAGGGTAAATAGGTTTAATTTAAACTTGTGGTTTTTTTTTTTAAAAAAGAAAAAAGGGTGGTGTTTGGGTCAGTAGAGATGGAGGTGTTGTATGTGTATGCAAATATTATAATTGACTTCCTTGGTGGAGTGGAATTCTGAGGCCTCTGGAAATTTACACAAAGAATATGTGATAGAAAAAAATATAGTTTAGTAAAATAATAAGTGTGGTTTTTAGTGTAGGCTGTATCTTATCAAGAAGTAATGGTGAGGCAGGATCAAGATGGTGGAGGAGCAAGACATGGCACTCACCTTCTCCCACAAACACGACAACCAAAAAAACAAAACACCCCACCTATATATAAAACAATTCACAAAGAACATCTCCTGAATGCTGGCAGAAGACCTTAAACCTCCAAAGGGCAAGAAATACTCTACATAACTGGGTAGAACAAAAGGGGGAAAAAGAGAAAGAGAGATGAGAAAAGGAATCAGGATGGGACAAGCACTCCTTAAAGGGAGCTGTGAAAGAGGAAAGGAACCCACATCCCTGGGAAGCTACCTCACTGACAGGGAGATCATCTGAGATGGAGAGACCTCATAGCATAAGAGGAAAGTGCAGCAGCTGGACTGAGGAGGGTAAAAGAGAGTTAGAGTTGCACAGACAATGGGTACCACTCCTAGGACAGGAGGTGATTGGAAGGGGGCTGGGTGCTGTGACTCAGGCTCCAGAGGTCAGTTTCAGTTTCAGGGTTGGCTGTGTGGAGACAGCCTGCAGGGCTAGGAAGCTATGTGCCTCAGGTTGGAGAGCAGAGCATCATAGCCAAGGGAACTTGGGAGGTGTTCTGGGCATGCAAGAGAAGCAAGGAGCCACTACTGGGGAGGGCAAGAGGAGCAGGGGAAGACCACCATAGGAATGTCTTTCTCTGCACATTCTTGGAGGGCAGGGTATATGGGCAGCATTCTTGCATGGGCTCTGGGTGGTGGTGCCTCCTGCATGGGCTAAGTATGACAGGGCATCTCTTGTATGGTCTACAGGTGGTAAGGGCAGACCACCACAGTCATCTCAGACTCCAGAGGTGTGCATAGCCTGCCACCACTAGGGGTCTCTGAACAGGTAGCACCTGTGGCCCCAGCACCTCAGAGGTTGGCACAAAGGAGGGCACTGCAACCGAGCACCACCTGTTGTTGCTCTCACTCCCCTGGGAATGCACATACTCTGCTGCTGCTACTGCCAAATGCTCTGGGCACCACCTACACATGCCTGATGGTCACTGCCACTTCCCAGGGCCCTGCAACTAGAAGCACTTCCCAGGTTCCTGTGCCACCTTCCCATGGGTCCTTGCCACTGTCAAGGGCCCAGCAACTAGGCACTGTCTACTAGTCCTGCCTATTGCCTCCATCTCCCTGGAAGCATGCACATCACCCTACCAAGGGAATAACAGCCTACACATACAAAGAAAGAGACAGCAAGCATCCAAACTAACAGCTGCTCTCATGCCAAAAAATAAATAGCCCTCACAAGGGGGTGCTCTTGCATATAAATAGCCCTCCAAGCATACAGTAGTTGTTTTCCCTAGATTCAAAACATAAGAAAAATAGAAGCAAAATGAAGTATCTCAGGAACTATTCCTAGTTAAAGGAACAGGAGAATTCCCCTGAAGGAGCAAACAATGAAACAGGCCCCTACAGTCTAACAGATATCGAGTTGAAAAAGGAGATAGTGAAAATACTGAAGGAATAAGAGTGAATAAAGAAAGAATTAAGCTCAGATATGAACAATAAGGCAGATTAATTTAGAAAGGAACTATGAGAAGGAGCTATAAGAAGGAGCCAAGAAAAATTAGAAAATTCATTTGCAGAGATGCAAGCTGAGTTAAGTCACTGATGAGCAGAATAAACAATGCAGAGGAATGAATTAGTGACTTGGAGGATAGAGTAATGGAAATCACCCAATCAGGACAGCAGGCAGAAAACCAAGTGAAAAAACATGAAAGCAATATGAGATCCATGAGATAATGTAAAGTGGGCCAATTTATGCATAATAGGAATTCCAGAAGGAGAAAAAAAAGAAAAGGGCATTGAAAATATATTTGAGAAATTATATCTGAAAACTTTCCAAATCTAAAGGAAACAGATATCAAGATGCACAAAGCACAAGGGGCCCCAAACAAGTTGAACCCAAACAGGCCCATACCAAACCATATTATAATAAAAATGGCAAAAGGTAAAGATAAAGAGAGGATTCTAAAGGCAGCAAGAGAAAAACGAAGACTTAATGATAAGGGAATTCCATAAGGCTCTCAGCTGATTTCTCTACAGAAACACTGCAGGCCAGAAGAGAGTGGAAAGATATATTCAGAGTTCTAAAATGGAAATATTTGCAGCCTAGAATACTCTACCCAGCAAGAATATCATTTAAAATAGAAGGAGAAATAAAGAAGTTCTCCAACAAACAAAAACCATAAGAGTACAGCAATACTAAACACATTCTAAAAGAAATACTTGAAAGGGCTCCTCTAAATAAAAAGAAATAGGAGAAAGAGGATGGAGAAAATCACAATTGGAAAGTAATTAATTAAATAAGCCAATACACATATCTAAAAGAAAGAGAAAAACCTATTGTGAAAGCGATGAGAAACACAAGGAACAGCAAAAGGATAAACATGAAGATGCTAAAAATGGACATCAAAATCATTAACTGTGAGGAAGGAAAGTAAGAAAATCTACACTCTTTTTATATTAAAATGTATTTGAATCTATATGGGACTGTCAGGCTACAGCAAGCAGATACAGGAAGAGGGTTAACATACTTGAAAAACAGGGCAACCACAAATCAAAACCAAACAATACATTCATAAAAACTTAAAAGAAGAGGACACAAGCATAAAATAAAAGGATATTATCCAACCAAAAAAAAAAAAAAGAACAAAGGATAAACATAGAATCAACTGGAAAACAATGTTTAAGATGGCAGTAAATACATATTTATCAATAATTACCTTAAATGTCAATGGACTTAATGCTCCAAACAAAAGACAGTGTGGCAGATTGGATAAACAAAACAAAACAAAAACCAAGAGCCTACAATAAGAGACCCACCTTAGGGCAAAGGACACACATAATTCGAAAGTGAGGGGATGGAAAAATATATTTCATGCACATGGACAAGACAGGTAAGCAGTAGTTGTAATACTCATATCAGACAAAATAGACTTTAAAATGAAGGCTATAATAAAAGGCAAAAAAGGACATAATTTAATGATAGAAGGATCCATTCAAGAATAGGATATTATACTTCTCAACATATATGCTCCTAATGTAGGAGCACCCAGACACATACAACAAGTACTAACAGACATAAAAGGAGAAACTCATGGGAATACAATACTAGTAGGAGACTTTAACACACAACTCACATCAATGGACAGATCCTCAAGACAGAAAAATCAGTAAGGCCACAGAGACCCTAAATGACATAATAGAAAAGTTACATCTAATTGAAATTTTCAGGACATTACATCCAAAAAAATCAGAATACATTGTTTTCAAGTGCACTTGGAATATTCTCAAGGATTGATTACATACAGGGACACAAAACTAACCTCAGCAAATTTAATAGTACAGAAATTATTTCAGGTATCTTCTCTGAGCACAATGGCATGAAACTAGAAATCAACCATGGGAAAAGGAATGAGAAAAAACTAACTACATAGAGATTAAAACACATGCTGCTAAAAACCCAGTGGGTAAATGAGGAAATCAAAAGGGAAATTAAAAAAATACCTTGAGACTAATGATAATGAAAACACAACCATTCAAAATCTATGGGATGCTGCAAAAGCTGTTCTTAGAGGGAAGTTCATAGCAATACAAGCTTTCCTCAAAAAAGAAGAAAAATCTCAGTTTGACAAGTTAACCTACCACTTAAAAGAATTAGAAAAAGAACAAACAAAAGCTAAAGTCAGTAGAAGGAAGGAGATCATAAAGATCATAGAGGAAATCAATAAATTAGAGATTCAAAAAATAGAAAAAATAGTAAACAAAATTGACTCACCAAGAAGAGGAGAGAAAGAACTCAAAATAAGAAATGAAAAAGGAGAAATCTCAGTGGATACTGCAGAAATACAAAAAAAATAAGAGAAAATTATGAACAATTGTATGCCAACAAATTTGACAACCTAGAAGAAATGGGCACCTTTCTACAGACATGCAGCCCACCAAAACTGAATCAAGAAGAAATAGATCAATTGGATAGACCAAACACTGAAGTGAAATTGAATATGTAATAAAAACACTCCCTACAAACAGAAGTCCAGGAGCAGATGGCTTTGAAGGTGAGTTCTACCAAACATACAAAGAACTTACACCCACCCTTCTTAAACTTTTTCAAAAGGTCAAAGATGGAATAATCCCAAAGACAGTCTATGAAGCCATCATCACCCCACTACCAAAACCAGACAAAGATACTACCAAAAAAGAAACCAGAGGCCAATATCTTTGATGAATATAGATGCAAAAATTCTCAACATTTTAGCCAACTGAATCCAACAACATATAAAAAAGATCATACACCATGACCAAGTGGGATTCATCCCAGGTTTATAAGGATGGTTCAACGTATGCAAATCAATCAACAATATACATCACATTAACAAAAGAAAAATCAATGTCATATACCACATTAACATAAGAAAAGTCAAAAACCACATGATCATCTCAATTGATTCAGAAAAAGGATTTAACAAAATCCAACATTATACATAATAAAAACTCTTACCAAAGTTGGTATAGAGGGAATATAACTTAGTACAATAAAAGCCATTTATAACAAACTGACAGCCATTATAAAACTTAAAGGAGAAAAGCTAAAAGCCTTTCCTCTAAAATCTGGAACAAGACAAGTTTGCCCACTCTTGCCACTTTTATTCCACATAGCATTGGGAGCCCTAGCCACAGCAATCAGAAAATCAAAAGAAATAAAAGGTATCAAAATTGGAAGAGAAGAGGTAAAATTATCACTCTATGCAGATGACATGATACTCTATATAGAAAACCCTAAGGACTCTGTACAGAAATTGCTTGAAGAGTAGCAGGAGACAAGATTAACATTCAGAAGCATTTGTATTTCTGTATACTAAAAATAAAATATTAGAAAAAGAATATAAAAATACCTTTTAAAATAGCACCCCTCAATATTAAATACATAGGAATAAACCTGACCAAGGAGGTAGAAGACTTATATATTGAGAACTATAAAACATTAATCAAGGAAATTAAAGAAGACATAAAGAAATGGAAAGATATTCCATGCTCCTGGATTGGAAGAATTAATATTGTTAAAATGGCCATACTACCCAAAGCAATCTACAGGTTCATTGCAATCCCTATCAAATTACCCATGACATTTTTCACAGAAGTAGAACAAACAATGCAAAAATTTATATGGAACCATAAAAGACCCAGAATTGCCAAAGCAATCCTAAGGAACAAAATCCAAGCAGGAGGCATAACTCTACCAGCCTTCAGACATATTACAAAGCTGCAGTAATCAAGATAGTGTGGTACTGGTGCAAAAATGAACATAGAGACGAATGGAATAGAGAACCCAGAAATAAACCCAGACACCTATGGTCAATTAATCCTCAACAAAGGAGGCAAGAATATAAAATTGGAAAAAGACAGTCCCATCAGCAAGTGGTGCTGGGAAACCTGGACAGCTGCATGTAAATCAATGAAACTAGAACACACCCTCACACCATGCACAAAAATAAACTCAAAATGGCTTATAAGACTTAAACGTAAGACAAGATACCATGAAACTCCTAGAAGAGAACACAGGCGAAACATTCTCTGACATCAACAGTACAAATGTTTTCTCAGGTCAGTTCCCCAAGGCAATAGAAATAAAAACAATAATAGGCCAACGGGACTTAATCAAACTGACAAGCTGTTGCACAGCAAAAGAAACCATAAAAAAAAAAGACAACGTATGGAATGGGACAATATAGTTTCAAATGAGGCAACCCAACAAGGGCTTAGTCTCCAAAACATACTAACAACTCATACAACTCAACAGAAAAAAAAAAAAAAACAAACCCAGTTGAAGAATGGGCTGAAGACCCGAATAGATATTTCTCCAAAAAAGACATCCTGATGGCCAACAGGCACATGAAAAGATGCTCAACATCACTAATTCTTGGAGAAATGCAAATTGAAACCATCATGAGGTACCACTTAACACTGGTCAGAATGGCCATTAGTAAGTCTACAAATAGCAAATGCCGGAGAGGGTGTGGAGAAAAGGGAACCCTCCTACACTGATGGTGGGAATGTAAATTGGTACAAATACTATGTGTGTAACTAAAGTATGGAGATACATCAGAAAACTAAATATAGTACTACCATGTGATTCAGCAATCTCACTCCTTGGCATATATCTCGACAAAACTTCCATGGAAAAAGATCTATGCACCCCCATGTTCATTATAGCACTATTCGAGGAAACAAACCTAAATGTCCCAAAACAGATAAATGGATTAGGAAGATGTGGTAGATATACACAATGAAATACTATTCAGCCATAAAAAAGAACAATATAATGACATTTGCAGCAACATGGATGGAACTAGAAACTCTCATACAAAGTGAACTGAGTCAGAAAGAGAAAGACAGATAACATACTATATCACATATCTGGAATCCAATATATGGCATGAATGAACCTATCTACAGTAAAGAAACAAACTCATGGACATGGAGAACTGACTTGTGATTGCCAAGGGTGTGGGGGAAGGAGTGGGATGGCCTGAGAGCCTGGGGTTAGTAGATTGCATTTGGAGTGGATAAGCAATGAGATCCTGCTGTACAGCACAGGAAACTGTATCTAGTTACTTGCGATGGAACATGATGGACGATAATGTGAAGAAAAGAATGTATAGGTATGTATGGCTGGGTCACTTTGCTGTACAGCAGAAATTGACAGAACAGTGTAAATCGATATAATAAAAAATTTTAAAAGAAAGTAATGGTGAAACTAAAGTGAAGCAATTACAGTGGCCTTACTTGGTTAGGTGAACCTGTTTATAAGTTCACATAAAAAAATATGTTGGCATTCAGGCAGCATGAATAGAATGTTTCCTACAACTTCATAATATTCACATGTAGAGAAATTTCTTCTTCAAATGGCCTTCACTATTATAGAATTTTCTGTTTTTTTTTTTTTTTTTTTTTTTCCCCATTTCATTTTCAATTGGCTTTGACATTCCAACTCCCAGGGACAATTCTCAGCAGCCGTCAAGCAGGCAATCGCCTTCAATGATAACCAAATCTAAATAGAGACAAAGACAAGCCCTTCAATATCCTAATGGATTAATGCTTCTTGGAGGTAGTTTTCTTCAATAATTGATTATTTGCTGTGGTTTGCCTATGTGTGTTGGGGACAGTATGTCTGTTGCCATAACAAACTAATTGAGCAATTCAATTGACACGGCTTCTGGTTCCTGCAGTGTGGCAAACTTGAGGCGTGACTGCTGAGCGCGACTATGCTCTTAAAACAATACATCTGGGAGACTTGAGACTTTTCCAGTTCCCTTCACCTGTGACCCACTTTATGGATTTCAGACTCGTGTGAGTCTGATCCCAGAAGGGACAGCTCACTTCAGTCCTCTGTCCTGTAGGCAAAGAGAGTTGAGCGTCCATTACCATCTCCTTCTCATTCTTAGGTTAATGACTATATTAAATATTAAACGAGTTTCCGTCTCCAGAGTGCCCATGTAAGTGATTTTATATTAGCTCATCCACTTTTGGCACTGTCCGTTCTTTGATTTCTGATAAAGCATGTTGCTCTGTGTAACATAACTCAGAGGAAATCATGATTGATTTGACAACTGTTAATGTGATGCTTAATATTAACCTTCTTTAGATATGGAGGAGGCTGGTGAAGGAGGAGGAGAGGGAAAAGAAAGGGGAGCCAGAGAGAAAAAGTGTCTCAGGCTTTTTTAAGGTGACAGGAATGAATGATCTTATTAACATACCACACAAAAGGCATCATTTTTCTCCCCCTTTTTCTTCGAGACATCTCAGAATCTCTGATGGCTCAGTAACTGATTCTAACTCTTCCATCCCAGAGCTCTGAAGAGCTTCACCAAGAGGATAAAGCTCATTCGGGGACACAGATATCTTGGGAATAAAATCTGTGGGATTTGCTGCAGCTTTTCCAAAAGGTTTAGGGTTTCATCTTCAGCTACCTTCTGATTTAACATTTAATGAGGAGAGGTGCTGTGGTGGAAGCTGCAAGGAGGGCGGAATTAAGACATAATCTGTATGCTTTGTCTGCAGAATTAGGCAGATAGGCAAGACCTCTAGAAATTAGAGAACGGAGGCGGGAGTATCAAGGAATGTGGTTACCTGTGGGACTGTAGCTGGGAGAGCGTGAGGCATCTGTCAGCAGCTGCTTTCAAAAGCTTCAGCTAGGAAAGGAAAGGCATCCCTGAGGTTTTTCATTCTAGGGCAAGGCTTTTTTTTTTTTTTAATTCAACTTCCTTTTACATGCAGGAGAGTATAGTTGCCTATACATCTTTTAGCTGTTCTTTTAGGAAGGGGACTAGATTTATATATATATATTTTTTCATTTCTTTTCAGTAGGCAGAGGAGTGGAAATCCCTGGATAATTGCAGAAGCTGTTGTTTTTAGAGATCAGTCCTGCATCGTGAAGTCCACTCTCACTCCAGCTTGTCAGAAAGAGGGCAGCAGTGATGTGAATCTGTTTATGACAGTCATTCCTGGTCATCTCTCAGAGGCACTCTTACCTACATTTTAACAAGATCAGAAGGATGGAACACAGGTCGAGTAAGAGTCCATGCTTCACTTTTATTTTGTAAGACTTGCATATTGAATGAAACACGCCTGGAGGAAGACTTTCATTGGATTTGTATAAATTTTGCTCCCTAAAGAGCAAATGAATGTGTTAGTCAGGTGCTGAAGATGGGTAGTTGAGTAAAATTTTATAATGGGAAGGGAGGTTTTAACTAGTTCAACCTCCTCATTTGGCCCATGAGGAAACTCACAGTTTAACTGAGAAAGTGGGTCACCTAAGGCCTCACTGCTGGTGGTCTACACGTTAGGGAGACCTAGCTGCAGGGTCTCGTCTATGCAAAAGCACTCCGAGATTAAAACACACCATTCAGTGCACAACAGGGTACGGAAATAGGACTGAGAGCAGACTAGCCAGCTCCCTTCTTATGAAGAAAAATATTGCAAATATTCTAGTAGAGCATATACCACCAAGTTACTAATTTTAAAAAGTATCTTGTGAAAAATTTATCACTTGCTACACAGGCTGGATGGTAAAATTAAGTAGTAGGATTTTTTTCTTTTAATATGGAATTTTTTGGTCTTTTTTTTTTTTCCTTTAAGGGCTGCACCCATGGCATAAGGAGGTCCCAGGCTAGGGGTCGAATTGGAGCTGCAGCTGACAGCCTACACCACAGCCACAGCAATACTGGATCCAAGCCACGTCTGCAACCTACACCACAGCTTACGGCAATGCTGGATTCTTAACCCACTGAGCAAAGCCGGGGATCAAACCTGTGTCCTTATGGATACTAGTCAGATTCATTTGTGCAGAGCCAAGACAGGAACTCCAGTAGTAGGATTTTTTAAAAAATTACAACACAAAGATTTGCGTATCCGAAAATTCACTGTCTTTTGATACATGCTGCTCTTTTGTCTTCTCAGTATGCATATTGACAAAACAGAGAAATCTGTAGCGAAATTCAAGTTTATGCAAATCCATTAATACGGTTGCACAAGGCATCTGACATCCATGAGCAAGATCTCTACCATGTGATCACCGGCAGCAGGTTTAAGTCGCAAGTAGTCTCTGTAACCTGTACTAGTGCAGGAGCTATTGCAAGCATCTAGTAGTGCCAAAGTGTGGAGTTTTGTATCATTAGATCATTGTTTCTCAACTGATCACTGAGTCTTTGGGCCTGAGAATTCTTTTCTTGTGCCTTGCAGTATGTTTAGCAGCATACATCGCAGGCCTCTAACCACTAAATGCTGGTGGCACCACCCTCCCCATCCGCCCATTGTAACAACCGACTATGTATCCAGGCATTGTTCCCTGTAGATGGAGGAGGGTCAGAAATCTCTCCTGTTGAGAGTCAAGAGCTGCTGCCATCAGATAATAAAGTTACTTTAGAATCAACCCATGTGACCACTGTGTTCCACTCTACAGAAGCCTGCCTTTGATTCTTAAGCAGGAGACAGCTGCGCAGGGCATGGGTGTGCGTGCATGCATGCGTGAAGGGAGGCAGGCTAAGCAGACACTTTCTAAACCAGTCAAGTGAAAGGCAGAGAGGGAAGAGACAAAGATCACTGGATCAATCAGGGTCGAGCTAGGAAAACAGAAACCGCAGGGGAATAAATGCAGGAAATTGTTTATATCGGTGATGTGTTGAGTTGAGAGTTATGTATGGAACCGCAGAGAAATCCAGAAATGAGAAACATCCGTCATTGCCTTTGACTGGAGAAACAAAGAGAGGGGTTGCTATTACCTGGTTCTCAGGGACCAGGGTCACCCCAAAAGAGGCTGGGACTAGGATGGGCCTCTCTGCTGGGACCTAGACCCATGACAAGGATGTGAAGCTGCCCAAGGCAGGGGGAGGAGGAGAAATACCATTTCTCCTCACCCTCCAGTGTTACTGATTCCTCTCCATCGAGAGAACAAGTTTCCCCACTCACCATACCCTTGGCATATATAGTATAGCGGGAAAGTTAGAAAGGGACCTAAGGGCAAGCAGGCCCAGGCTGGCATAGATAACTATGTTCCAACCTGTTCAAAAGCAACAAACAGCATATCCTGTTTCCTAGAGAACTAGAACTGGGGGCATAAACATATCTTGCTTTATGTCCAAAACATGATACACTTTGTACTTTGTCAGTGACTTTATTTTAAGTGCCCCCCACCCCCAAGCTAGTGAGGTACATATACAAGTGCCAGATAGATGAGAGTGTCTTTCTGGGGGGTGTCCAAGGATATTGATTTGCAATTAAAAAAACACAGTGGTGAGTAGGTTACTTTTATGGAGTATTTACCACATACCAGACTCTATGTTAGTGACATGCACAATTTAATTGTAACTTTCTAAAAAAAATTATGATGTAGGTACCCTTACTACTCCTTTTATAGAAACAAGAAAGCCAAAGTAGGGAGAACTTAAGCAGTTCCCCAAAGCTACAAACTTGTAAGTAGAGGAGCATGATTTGAATTCAAGCCTATGGTATGGCATACCTCAAAATCTTGGCCATTATGTGACCCTGCCATGTTGTGGGGATATTATGATGATGGTGGCTAACAAGAAGTTGCCAGGAGGCCTGGGTATATTTTAAGTGATTTTCTATTTATTGTTATGAACTCATCGAAATCACACAATAGCCCATTGTACAAATGAGGAAGTTTAGGCAGAGAGAGGTCAAGTAACTAGTTGAAGATCACAGAGCTACTAAGTGGTAGAGCTAGGTTTTGAATCTAAGCAATTTTGGTTTCAGACCTGTGCTTTTAATCGTTAAAGTGATAAAAGGTCTTGTGTGTATGTGATTTATTGATTCATTATTTCATTTCAATAAGTCCTGTTCAATAGTAGGCACTATCCTAGACTTTAGAGCTATAAATATGAGTATGTTATCAACAAGGAACTTCTCATTTACTGGAATGCTCACAAATATGTAAACAAATAATGATGATTTCTTGTGACAAATACTGTAAAAGTTCATCCCAGGAGATATGAAGTAGAGGGAGATTGGGAATTTTCTGGACATGGGATGGAAACCTGAAAATGAAATATAAACGAGGGTTTCCTAAGAGAGCTAACTCATAGTATGCTTTTGCACTGTAGAAGTCGCACAAGTTGTACAAAGGAAATGACAAGGAGGAGAGTGGAAACTAAAAGAATATTCATTTGGTTAGAGCATGGGATCAAGAAGGGTTGGGCAAGTAGGTCAGAAAAGAAGACAAGGTCCAGATTAGCAAAGGTTTTACATGATCCAGTAAGGAGCTGGGGAGTTTTTCTTTTGCCACGCCTTTAAAATTATTTAGAGCACACACTGTACTTATGTTATTTTTCCATCTTCTACCAGTTATAAAATTACATTTTCTGGTGTCTTTGAGTGCACTGCATATTTTTGGTGAGAACTAATGAAATCTTTCTGACTGTACCACACTGTAGCTGCTTTGTGAGTGACATACATGAAAACACAGAGTCTGATCCAACTGGTGCTTAGGAGCTTTGGTGACCTGAATTTGGAACCAACCTTGATCTGAGGTTGTAAAAGCCCTCTGGAGAGATTGCTATGAGGGAACTGTTGAAATGTCATTCTGGCATCTCTGCTTCATTGCTGTCAGCTATCCCCTGAATGGCTTTCTTTGGTGGCAAGCTTTACACTGAATGTTCAGACTCAACAGACAAAGCGGAAACCTACAATTTGTGATTGAAAGGCATTGTTGGAGTTTTAGGCTGAAGATGTCATATAGCTTTTATCCCTAGAATATGCATAACTATGCATAATGTAATGAAAGGTAATTAAATTCCCCCACCCTGGGTGTCAGCGGGAATTTAA
Source organism: Phacochoerus africanus (assembly GCF_016906955.1). Classification (NCBI taxonomy): domain Eukaryota; kingdom Metazoa; phylum Chordata; class Mammalia; order Artiodactyla; family Suidae; genus Phacochoerus; species Phacochoerus africanus. The sequence goes on along the minus strand of NC_062545.1, from coordinate 81,471,746 downwards.
GTATTTAAGGAGGACCTACCCTGGGCAACTTGGCATCTACCTTGTCCATTGGGCATTGGCGTGACTTCTCCGGTTTCCAAGCCCTGTTGGGATGTGGATCGATGAGAGATTTGGGGAGGTAACACCTGCTTGGAGGTAGTTTTGATGCAATACCAATGTCTCACTTTTGATAAAAAGAGTGATCTAATGAGCACTGTTACTTCTTCCCCAAACTGTAGTTCTTTTGTCCCTTGGGTACTGATAATAATATACTGAAATAGAGGAAAATGTTAATATTAAAACCTAGAGTGAAAACACCAGCAGAAGACAGAAGAACATGAATCTGAGTGTCAGCTCTCCTGCTTTTCTGTTGTATAACCATGGGAAGTCACTCGTAAGTTTTAGTTTTCTCATCTGTAAAATAATTCCTGTCTCATGTCATTCGTGTGATGAATAAATGAATTAATGCATAAAGCAACAATATGTGACCTATGAAATGTTATACATTTAACATATTTTTGGTAACACATTCATATCAATAGCCTGGGAGATCCTATCGTGGCTCAGTGGTTAATGAATCCTACTAGGAATCATGAGGTTTCGGGTTCGATCCCTGGCCTTGCTCAGTGGGTTAAGGATCCGCCGTTGCCATGAGCTGTGGTGGAGGTTGCAGACTCAGCTCAGATCTGGCATTGCTGTGGCTCTGGCATAGGCCAGCAACTACAGTTCCAATTAGACCCCTATCCTGGGAACCTCCATATGCCGCAGGAGTGGCCCTAGAAAAGACAAAAAAAAAAAAGAAAAAAAAGAAAAAAAATCAATAGCCTGTTAGCACCAAATATTTTCATAACATTTGAGATCTATGTTATAAAAATATTGGGTAATCCTAAGTGCATCTGTTAGCAGAGGGTTCTTTCTCATAACTTTTTCTAAGAGCCCATCTTTCTTCCTCATTTTGTAACCATGATCCAGATTTAACAAATCTTAGAACAAAAATTGTTATTGAACCAAGTAATCTCATTCTAGCTGACAAATCATTTGGGAACACCTGGACCCCTCTGGGTTAAGTCTGCATCTGAAAAAGGGGGATATAACACCTACAGCAGAGGCAGTTTTTAAGACTAAATGAGTTGATTCTTGCAAAATACTTAACATGTGAAACGGAGTATTTTCAATGACTATTAGCACCTGTTTTTATTATCATTACTATGATATCCACAATCTGCACACCCTTGTAAGAACTGTTCAGTTTCCTCTGGGCACAGTGGTGAACCCTTGTGAATTTTAAGCCGCTTTTGAGTCATTAGTTCATATCTTAATAATCACTTACATTTTGCACAACATTAGTCTGAGCACACATCTCAAATAGTTCCTATACCCTGTTTTCTGTAGAAAATAATGTGACTTTGTGAATCCAGTGTAAAAAGCAACTTTAACTGAGATAATTCATATATTAAATAATGAGTGGAAGCTGAGAATTTAATGGAATCCTATAAGGAATTTTTAGAACGTGTTCATAAATTTTTTTGATGAATACCCTTCTGATAATTTACGTGAGCATCTTTAGCTTTTTATTGTATAATTAATCCATATTAATTATAGGAAACTAAGAAAACTAGTAAAGAAAATGAAATATAAATTTTCATATTGCCTCACTAGCCAGTGATAATTATTATTAATATTTTGGCATATACTTTTAAAAAAGTTTTCAAAATTACACTTACTTGAATCAGACATATGTCTTTAGCATTGAACTCTGACAAGATAAAAGACCTGTCATGAGAACTTCACTTCAAATTCAGGAGAAATAAGAGTAAAATTTAAAAATCCTCACCCAACCCGGAATTTCATTTGTAGTCTCGATTAAATATCTAATTCAGATGAAAAGTAAAAGAATTTTTTTGTGGATTGCTTTCCCAAACCGCAATAACAAACTTCTCTTTATATTTTACCCTCTTTGCACCATAAGCAATACATCAAAAATTGTCACCTCTGTATATAGTGCTTTGTAGCTAAATTATCCTGAAATGTCCAAAGGGAGACCCATTCAAAGAATGATTTAAAAAAGGAGAGTATATCTGTGTCAAATACATTTCATAAAATGATTCCCACAACATGATTTTTGTGAATTCTTGAATGTCATTCTGAGTATATTTTGTCTATCTTTGTTGGTTTTATCTTTGCACTCCCCCAAATGGCTGGCAATTTGTATTGACACACTTGTTCACTTAACTTAGTATTTACTCTTTGATACAGTAGACAATGGAAGAAAATGGGCTAGAATATTCTAATGGAATGGTTGCAAAAATACATTTTAGAAGTGTGGATAACTTCCTTGTTTAAGGGAAGCCACATATAGTTTTGTACATACCTTAACCTGTGGATGAAGGTTAAGGCTGGACAGGCTAAAAAGTCACAAAGCTTATGCTGTCTAAATAAATGAGTGGTTCCGTTCTCTTCCCTAAAATGTAAAAACTAGTCAAGAGTAAATCAAACTTACTATAATCAAGGCACCTGGACATGAAAAAATTTTGCAGTATCATCATAAGGAATGATTGGTTGTATTTATAGCACTAAGGGGCTTCGGGGTAGAAGAGAAACACAATTAATTCTTTCAGGATAAATGTCCCTTTATTCATTTAAGGGTATTTCTTCAGTTGAATTTAAGCCTCGCAAGCAGAGGGTTACCCTTCGCATATGACCATGGGGTCATGGAAGTAGGGACATTAACCACCTGTCATCACAGTTTAACTCTTGTCAAAGGGTGATAGAGGATGACACGGTGAAACTCACCTCACTTAAATGGTCAGCAGCAGTGCATTAGCTTGCTCAGCTTGTCAAGTCAAAGAAAAATTGCACTGGACAAGTTAAACAGGCATGGAAAACTTTATTTAAGACTATTGCAAGAGGGTGTCAAGCTATTGAAATAAGGGAGAAGAAATGAACTTAACTCCATTGAAATAAAAGGTAGCAAGTTTTGGTAGCACTGAGAAAACTAATGGAAAAGATCTGGAGGATGTTCAGGGGAAGTTTTCAGTTTGATTAGGATAGCTCTCTTTGCTCATTGGCACTTATCTAAGATGAGGAGATAGGGGTGCTGTCTTCCTAGATGACTGTATTTCAAGAGGCCCCTAAGGTCCTTGAGGTTCTGCGTTATAAAACTGGCAAGAGGCTGAAGGTTTCATCTCAAGAGAGCAGAGAAAGAGTTTACAGGTGCAAACTTTCCAAAGTAAATGATCTAAAGAAAGGCGGTTCATGGGGTGATGGTCAATAAGGAGCCTGTCTAAAGTTTAGTCCAGCTGAGGGGATTGCTAAGGCTGTCTTGGTCAGTCACAAGTCAGATCTTCAGGAAGGCTGCCCTGTGGTCAGGACTCTTTGCTTCCATTCTCCCAGCTCTTGATTGATTCCAGTACTAGGTATGAGATGAGGTGGATTTTCCAAAGGGGATTAATTATTGTCTGGAATCTGTGTGAATATATAAACATAAATTATACACATTGGTGCATAATTGTATATACGTGTATCTCTCTATTTCTATCTTTATCTCAGTTTCCATCTTTGAAGAGAATGTGTGGAGTTAGGAATGCCTGGAGTTTGTTGCTCTCTGCCCTGTTGGAAGAGCAACGCCTAGTAAATTAAATCCCATTTCTTCCCTGAAACACATGACTTCAGTGTTGAAAGACTTCCTTTAATCACTTCTTTTGTCATTATCATTATTACAGAGTCTGATTTTTTAATATTTAGAATGATCAGAGCTCTTGTCACTATTCACAGTAACCATTTTAACACTAGTTTTCATTGAACACAGTACTTAATTGTCAAGAGGAAGGTGGTGTGACACATAGACCTATTTTATTTCATTTATCAAATAACATGCTACAAGGCTTGGAAGAGTACATTTGAGAAGAGGAAGGAAGCACTGGCGCTTTGGAAGCACACAGAAGAAGGAATGGTTCATTTTGACTCTGAATGCAGAGAAGGGCTTCATGGGAGAGCATTTAAGTGGGTCTTGAAGAATGACAAGATTATGTTAGTCTAAAGATAGAAAAGGGCATCCAGATCCATGTGCCTATAAGCAAGAATAAAGGGTGTGAACTTGCTTAGGTTGTTCATGGAATGGTGGATAGATGGATTTATGCTGGGTTTGGAATGTATGTCTTTCATGTTTAGGTCATTAAGCATCCTTCTGTTCTCTGCTGAGGAATTTTTATTCCATTTTTTTTTTTTTTAGGGCCACACCTGCAGCATATGGAGGTTCCCAGGCTAAGGGTCGAATCAGAGTTACAGCTGCTGGCCTACGCCATGGTCACAGCAATGCTGAATCCTTAACCCACTGAGCGAGGCCAGGGATCAAACCTGAGTCCTCACAGATGCTAGTAAGATTTGTTTCCACTGAGCAACTACAGGAACTCCTGATTCCAATTTCTTTTTCTTTCTTTCTTTTTTTAAGAGAACAGGAAAGAACTGTTCCTATTCTCTTAAAGAACACATTCCTGGAAAGTGAATGGGGTTTCCAGAGGCAGTGAGGACAGAGAGGAAGCTGTAAATGTCTTCACTGTAAGAGATGTGGTCTGACCACAGGCAGAGGACAGCACAAACCTCAGAACATGTAGGCATTGGAGTCGTTAAATATTGGCTGCATGTAGGACTGCATGAAAAACTGTTAGGTATAAAAAATAAATAAAAGGGAGAAATGGAAAAAACAACTGAGGTATTTTTGCTTTTTAAATTTTTTTTTTTAAATTTTTTTTTAAAGGGCCACACCTGCGGCATATGGAAGTTCCCAGGCTAGGGGTCGACATGGAGCTACAGCTACCAGCCTACACCACAGCCCCAGCAACACAGGATCCGAGACTAGTCTGCAACCTACACCACAACTCAGGACAATGCCTGATCCCCGACCCACTGAGGGAGACCAGGGATAGAACCCACATCCTATGGATGCTAGTCGGATTCATTTCCACTCAGCTACAACAACGAACTCCCAACTGAGGTATTTTGGGCAGGCATTATTGAGAGGATGGTGATGCAATCATCATACAAATTTTTCCAAGAGTTTAAAATATGCTATGGGAGCTTGGAGGAAGTAGCAACTGCATTGGAAAACCAAGGAGGATTCAATAAAAAGTAATTGACATAGGGTGGTGGAAGATGAAGGAGGGCTCTTGTGGCCAAGGTAAATAAACAGTCAGGGATAGACACCATATAACAGGATAGAAGGTCGGGCAACCGGAGCACAGGGTTGGTCAGGAGATTCTGAGATGGACAGGATCCAGAGCTGTATTTCCATGCAAAAGAGTTTTGTTTTACTCTTTTAACAATTTGTTGCTGTTATTATCACCATGACTATTTACTATTTGCCTAGTTAAGCCTATTAATTTCTTAAATATCCTTCATAAAATGGCATAGTGTTTGAGAGAAATTCCCTAAACAGCTGTGTTAGCACATAGGAATCAACACTGCTACCCACTCTGCTACCCTATAATTCTAGTCGACAAGAAAGTAATTGCCCTTCTCTTATTCTAGGCTTCGCTGTACGTAGTTTTCATTGCAGAATTATAAAGTTATCTCTCAATCATTTACAAATCTTGAGAAGCCATCTCATTTGACATCTGAATAATAACAACCTTTTACTACTTTAGTTATCTTAACTATTTCCTTTTTCTCTCTTCCTAGAAATAAATGTGATGACTCAGAGGACCTCTTTGCAAAATTACAGTAATTATGTTATTGTCCTATTTCTAGTATTATCTATGCAAAAATTGGCAAGTTGACAAGCCTGATCTCCTCTTTGCATTGGCTGAACATATTATGAACTTGGCAACAGGTAGGAAATTTTACCCCAAAAGAGCCCTTATAGGTTAACTTTGGCGGGGGGTGGTATTCAAACGAATAAATAGTTTTGTTGCTTCAGGTAAAATTCCTGAGCAGAACAGTAGTAGGTGATCTGTTGCTGAGCTGTTACTTTTTTTTTCCATATTAACCTGTTTCTAAGAGAATACTGCTCAGATGGATTTATAGTCTATCAGTTCAGAGCTTGAAATATATCCTTTTTAGGGTGTTCTCATATTCACTTCATTTTCAAGGAAAATAAAGAGATTATCTAAATTTGAGATTATACACAATGTGTAATTTTGGATTGATGTATGCATACAGTATGAAGATGGAGCTCATGAACCACAGGAGACCCTCATGGAGCATGAGCCTGCATCCATTCTGGGCTGATCTGGGCTCCTGGCAGGAGTCTTATGAGTGCAGGGAACCCAGGGAAGAAGGTCTCCTATGGCTTTCACATGCTGCTCTGCATCTTCATATTCATCTTAACATCAATCCTCTCAACTTGGGAGCATTTTCACTAATTCTTTTTCATTCTTTCTTTTGCTTTTTAGGGCTGCACGTGTGGCATATGGAAGTTCCCAAGCTAGGGGTCAAACCAGAGCTACAGCTGCCTGCCTACAATACAGCTACAGCAACTTGGGATCTGAGCTGTAGACTGCGACCTACACCACAGCTCATAGCAAGGCCAGATTCTTAAACCACTGAGCAAGGCCAGGGATGGAACCCACATCCTCATGGATACTAGTTGGGTTTATAACCCATTAAGCCACAATGGGAATTCCCTTTTTTGTGTTTTAATATTCTTACATAATCTTTTCCTACATCTAATTTTCAATCCAGGATTTACTCATTTGAAAATAGCTGAGACATTTCATCCTCCTCAATTTCTTTGTCCTGCTTGCCAGTGTGATTGCTTTTCCAACCTTCCTCCCATTACATAGTGCTATTCTTTGATGTCCCAGATCTTCACGATGATTTTGAAAATCTTCACTCCCTTGCAGTCTTACTCTTTATAACCATTGGTTTTTACAATCCTTTGTCATGAACTGCCTCCTAACTGAATTCATTCTTTCATCGGATGGCTTGGTATAGAAAGCCCGCAAATTCTGCCCCTAAGAACTGGCCAAGATAAATTCGTTCTGTTCAAAACCAGTAATGTAGAAAGTCAGCAGTTACGGAATGATTTAACCTGGAGTGCCCAAAGGCAAATGATTGGATTTAACTAGATCCTGAGAGCATTCTGGAATGTGTCTTCTAATGACTAAGATTTTTCTTGAAAGAGAAGATTTAAAATCATTGGTTTAGAGCATAAATTTTATTATATCCAAAGCTTCTAGTTGCTTCCATTCCCTATGCAAATCCAGCCTCATAGGAAACAAACATGGGCACACTATTCTGATTTTAGATAATATTAGAGGGGTGAATTCCCAACCCTGTGTCACATATGGTAAAACTTGTTTCTCCAGATCTTGATTTTGCTTTATAATAAGGTATGCATCTTCACACACGGATGGAGAGAGAGATATCTATATTCATGACACATACACATGAACACTTTTAAAGTAGCTTGGCTTAAGTTTTTCCCTTTATAAGAAATGTTCCATGTTCTTTCTTACATTTAGACTTTATAAACCTCCATTGAAGTAAAAGATTTAATATCATTCCACCTTTGAATGGCTATGTTTTCTTGATAACCTGTTTTTTCCTATTGTCATTAGTCCATTTGTTTATAGCGGTTTAATTTCAGGTTATGTAAATACATGCTTATTCTCTGAGAATGTGTGCAGATAGTCTGTACAAAGTACATATAAGTGGCATTATCATCTATAGGTCAATGCCTTGACATTAAGAATTTTGTAAGAATTCTTTTTTTTTTCTCTTTTTATGGCCATGTCTGTGGCATGTGGAAGTTCCCAGGCCAGGGGTCAAATCAGAGCTGTAGCTGTGGCCTACACCACAGCCACAGAAACACTGGATCCGAGCCACATCGGCATCCTACACTGTAGTTTGCAGCAATGCTGGATCCTTAACCCATAGAGAGACCAGGGATTGAATCTGTATTCTCACAGAGACAACGTCGGGTCCTTAACCTGCTGAGCCACAATGGGAACTCCTGTAAGAATTTTCAAAAACTGTCACTCTCCCGTGCTTGTTCTTTTTCACTTGTTTCATCAGATTCTTCACAGAAATTAGCAATACAATCCCAGAAAGGCAAAGAAGATGTGTTCTTGGAATTTGGCAGGGGAAGACAATCTTGGAAGACAGTGTCCCTCTCCCCAGGCAGTCTATGAGTGGGAAGAAAGAAAACTCTAATGGTATGTTTGGTCTAAGAAGTTTTAAAAGGTAAGCCTGATGAATGGATAGAGAGTTGAGAGCTGGGAGCTAGTATGGGTACGAGCAATGAAGGTTCTGAATTGTTCTCAACCTGGACACTACATGGCAAAAGACAAGAAATCAAATTTTTCTGTGCTTTAGAGAGACCCATAAGCATCAAAGGGAGTATTTTATACATAAGTGGAAAAAAGCAAAGCAAGAGTCTACGGACGAAAGGGAACTGAATGTCCATCTAGGCATAGTAGAGATGTCAATTCGTAGGCAGCAGGGTTGAGCTTTCATGGGGCTGAACAGCAAAATTTGGGTGGAATAGGGCAGAATTTGGAAGGAAAGTTCTGGGGAAGGCACCATCATTACAAGCAAGTCAAAATCCTCTTAAGATACTAAGAAAGTCCCCATGACAAGTTCAGTGACACAAGTGATAAAATAGAATTTAAGTCCCTAACCTTGGCTTATGAGGACTCACTTCTCAGTGACAAGACAAAGGTACGGTTGTAAGAACAAGTTTGTGAGGGTTATCAGAGAACTCAGTTAGCTCTTGGTGGAGTTGAAACTGAATTCTAGATCTTTTCACATTCTCATATAGAGTGATATTCCTCAGTTTCATAAACTTAAAACTATGCCTAGGGACCAAAAATAGTGATACCCTAATTTGAAAGATATGTATTTATTTATATATAAATTATAATTACTTTCACTTCTCTTTAATTTATGCATTCAATAAATATTCATTAAGCCCCTCATATGTTCCATGTACAGTAAATAGCACTGAGCTTCAATGATGACTAACACAAAACATCTATCTGTGAGGTATGGTGTTGAAGGAGAGTTTATTACATTTCCAGAAAAGATAACCTTTTGACAAAAATTAATAACCAGTTATTTGTTTAGACATCAAATTTTACCATTACAAGACTAGGTCTTTCAATCTTTATTTTTCATGAGAAATAACATTTTAAGCATACCAGTTCTCCTCTTAGACATTGTTACACCATTTTTATCTTTCTAAGAAGTCAATTAGAAACAAAGTAAGATTTTTTGTGTGTTTATTGATCTGTTATGCACTGCTGATTCCACAGAAAGAAATTGTCAATGTTTCAAAGCTTGTGATCTTGTTAATAGAATGAATTATAACTTTATTTCAACACACGTCCTCAATAATTGATAGGCTTTGTATGAGTGGGAATGGTCTTCAACTTTAAGCAGAGGAAAAGATGGCTTTGTCCCAGCTTGTCATGTTTTAAATACATGACTAAAGAATTTGTTGAATTTTGGATAAGTTGGATCTATGCCCTCTGCCAGAGCAAATTGGAAAAAAAAATAGTTTACTTTATAATAATGATATTATTTATGTGTTTGTCCAACAAATATTCATTGAGGGAATAGTTTTTATAAGATACTGCATTGGGCAGAATCAGTTAAAAAAATGTGTAATCTTCAAGGACCTCACATTTTATTGGGAGAAACCAATCAGTGAAATAAAATGACAGCACTTGCCATACAAAGCTCCATATCCTTATCAGCATTTGATATTGTCAAAATTTTGGATTTTAGTCATCCCCAATAGTTGGGTAGTATTATTTCATTGTTGTTTTAATGTGCATTTTCCTGATGACATATGATGTGGAACATTTTTTTATATGCTTATTTGTTACCTATATATCTTCTTTGGTGAGGTATCTGGACCTTTTGTTCATTTTTTTTAAATTGGGTTATTTGTTTTTTTACTGTTGGGTCTGAAGAGTTCTTTGTGTATTTTAAAATACTGGTCCCTTATCAGATATAAGTTTTGCAAAAATTTTCTCCAAATATAGGGCTTGTCTTCTTATTCTCTTAATGGTATCTTTGGCAGGGCAGACATTTTTTACTTTAATGAATACCAGCATATTAATTTTTCCTTTCATGGACCATGCTTTTGGTGTTGTATCTAAGAAATCATTGCCAAATCCAGTGTTTTAAATATAATGCACTTTGTTGTCTTTTGTGGAGAGTCAATATATGAAATGATCATTTGAAGCATATTTCTACAATTTCTAGAGGCCAGTTGTTGAAAATATTAATATTTTATTCATTTTTTAAAAATAAATCATTTTGCAGATTCCTCTTATAATTTAATTATGGAAAATATTTGCCTCTACGGTGTACTTTAAGGCATTCTTTCATTAATTAATGTGATTTAGGTTATCCATTGCTGAGAAATTCTAAACATAAGACTTCTCGTTTTGACTTCCTAAAAAGCTAAAATTATTCTTCATTGATAACAATTATCACAATCTTATTCCTATATACGTCCCTTTCTCCCTTCCTCTATGTGGGTTTCTGGCTTCCTTTTTTTCCTTTCTGTTTTAATGTAGCCATCCTACAAGAAATGTCTTAGTTATTTCAGCCAGTTTTAGAATGGTATGATATCCCAAAAGAAGCACCATTAAAATTTGCTAACTATGTGGTAGCTTGGAAACTTAACTGCACAAATCAGTTTGTTCAACCAATTTTAACCAGAAGGCTCAATTTTAAGTCAGAAGCAAATGGTCAAAATAGATTTTGAAGAGTTTAGCTCTATTTTAATCAACAACCTTTTGCATCTGCCTGACTGGGGCGCAGGTCACATTTGTCCGTCAGAGCATGTGACAGATGAGCACAGCTGATGGGTCTGTATGGAAGCTGTGCAAAACCCACCTTGTGAAAGTATTTTGGATTCCTTCTGAGGGTTCACTAAGGGAAACAATTTACAATATTTATTTGTTGTATGGCCAATAAATAGAAAGATTTCTTTGTAATCTTCAAAAAATATATGGGTTTTGTTGGTATTTTGGGTGCATATTTCCATCTTTTCCTTTGTTCTGACATTTCCTTATGGGGAAGACAGTGCCAGACAAAAAAGTGAAAAGGGCATATTAACTAATATCCTAAGTTCTATAAAACAGCTAAGGAAGGACACGAACACATAGAAGGGCTATATATAGTAGTTTTCAAATCTAGCTAGAAACTTGCATCAATAAGAAGATCCAATCACTGAAGTCCAGTGTTAGCAGTGTACTGAAGAGATGGATAATTATAAGACAATGTGTAAATTACTATTGTGTAAGATGAGAGAAGGAGGATTACTGAAAACCATGAAATGAAAAAGTCCATGTAGTTTCATTACCATGTGCTAAAAAGGCAGCATAAGCACTTTAGGTTAAAGGCAAGAAAAAATTTCCTGCCAGTGAGAGTTGTTAACATTTCATGGGCTTGGAGGAAATTTGTTAAACCATCCTGGCTGAAAGGTCTTCTAAAACCCGGGCGATTTTCACATGTCTGAGAGGGTAAGTGTGGACCTGCCTACAGGCTGAGGGATGGATTGAATGACCTCTTAAGAGCCCTGCAGGGCCAGGAGTCTCCGATTCTATTAGTGAAGTTAAAAGTGGAAAATTCATCTTGTGTATTAGATGTTACATTAAAAATGTTAAATCTGTCACAAAGCGATAATCAGTGAAATGTTTCATGCTCTGTGAGGCAAGAGCAACCTTGAGGCTCTTTGTGAGCCTGAAACCGTGGGATGATGGCTTACTCAAAAGTCTGATGTGCAGCTCTGGGGTCCATCAGACTGGTTAGAGAGATAATAGTTTCTGCCTCAGAACCTGAGATTTTGACATTCAAATGGCAATTCGCCATTTGTGCTCTGCTGGCTCATTCATCAACATCAGTGGCATCGACATTCCACATAATATGCTTGTGTGATAGACATAGGTCTCCATGATAATTTTTTTCTTGATCAGAGTTTATATATTCCAGCTTTACTTTTGATGTATCTGGCCTCCTCTTGTTCCTGCTAGTGGACAGCATGGATTTTTAAACAGCAAAATTTAGACTACTTTCATGTTGTATCACCTCAGTGTAGGAGACAGGTAGCAATGGAATGGTAGGGCTCTTCTGCGGGGACAGGGAGAGATCTTGGCCGATCAGGAAAGGTCTGCCAGGAACACAAAGGCATGTAGTGGCCTATTCAGGCCTACCTGGGGGGAGTCAGTCACAGCAGGAGAGGTGCTAGGCAGGTAGGAAGGTAGTGGTCTGGGGGTGGTGTGCAGACACAGGAGGGTAGCTCCCAAAGGTGAGCTGCAGAGCAGCAAAGCTTGAGTCAGGAACAGGGCTGCTTTCTCTCTCTCAGGCCTGGACAGCATGGAGTCTCAGCTGTTAGTACTGGGAATAAGAAGGCCAGAGACTACAGGTGATTGAGGAAGGGGAATTTATATTCTCAGGGATGGAGAATATATATATATATCCAGGGATGAAGTGGTATACAAGGGTAAGAATGACCACTGGAATCAGCAAATCTGGGTAAAAACTCAGTTCTGTTGTTTGCTATCTGGGTGACCTCAGCCAAGTGAGTTAATCTCTTAGCTCTTCAGTTTTCACATCTCCAAAGAAGAGAGAATGCAAATCATTTCACTTGGTTGCACAAAGTATAGTGCATAGCACATTGGAAGTGCTCAGTGAACCAAATAACTACACACACATGTGCACCTCCACCCCCCCACAACTTTAATAACATAGCAGTAAAGCTTCAAGAAGTGAAGTCAGAGAGTTACAGCATATCCTATTTTGGTGAAATGCTTTGAACTCTGAACTTCAGCTCCTTTCTGTTTAGAATGAGATAATATTTTTAGCTTGCAGAGTTGTCTTCAGGATTAGGGCAATATAAATAAAGGGCCTGGTATAGTGTCTGACAAATAGTAGGTGTTCAATAAAAGACTTTGTCGCTTCTCCTATTATTGTTACTGTTCCTGCAATTATTGTTAAGCCCTTTGGGATGAACTAACTAGACTCTGTACACTGAAATAATGACATGGAGTCCCGGAGTTGTCATCTCTAGGTGGTGATGTGGAAAAGCAACCCTAAACTACAGGTCTGATGAAACTGCTCAGAAAGATGCCCCATGAGGCTGCAGAAGCTGGCTTGGGAAAAGCAGAGGATGCTGAGGCTGAAGCCCCACAGTGTGCCACTGAGGTAGATTACTCAGGAATTTCCAGACTTTTTCTAAGAGTTTTAATTAAATTTTTTTCTAATGACCAAAACAACAAACTTAGCATGTTTGAGAAACAGGTGAAAGTATAAGAAAATAATACCTCATCTCCAGATATTCTCTAAGACTTAAAACTGATTAACCACCATTTCAATGCATATTTTCTCTGTATTTTCCTAGTCATATATATTGTAAATATTACAGAGACCCTCATAGTCTACAAATCTTTTCATTTTCTAATAGATCATGAATATTTTTCCATGTTTATGTTACAATTTTTTATTTTATGATTTTTATTTTTCCCATTATAGTTGACTTACAGTGTTCTGCCAATTCCTACTGTATAGCAAAGTTGACCCAGTCACACACACACACACACACACACACACACACACACACATACATTCTTTTTCTCATATTACCCTCCATCATGTTCCATCACAAGTGACTAGATATAGTTCCCCGTGCTACACAGCAGGATCTCATCGCTTATCCACCCCAAATGCAATAGTTTGCATCTATTAACCCCAGGCTCCCAGTCCATCCCACTCCCTCCCTCTTGGCAACCAGAAGTCTGTTCTCCAAGTCTAATGTTTTCTTTTCTGTGGAAATGTTCATTTGTGCCATATATTAGATTCCAGATATAAGTGATATCATATAGTATTTGTCATTCTCTTTCTGACTTATTTCACGTCGTATGAGAGTCTCTAATTCCATCCATGTTGCTGCAAATGGCATTATTCTGTTTTTTTTTATGGCTGAGTAGTATTCTATTGTACATATTTACCATGTCTTCTTAATCCATTCATCTGCTGATGGATATTTAGGTTGTTTCCATGTCTTGGCTATTCTGAATAGTGCTACAATGAATAATGTTACAATTTTTAATAACTCAGCAAATATTCCATTGAATTCTTGTAATAGAACTAACCAATTCTTCATGGTTGGACTATCAGCAGTTTTCTACTTTTTACAATTTTCCCTTGTACATGTGTCTTTTTAAAACAAATATCAAATACAATTATTTTTAAGTGAAATTATATTGACTCATGTGCAGATAACCACTAGTAAAATAGTTTTGCTCTTTCTTCACACACACATACATACTGAAGAATATTATACAGTGTAAAATAAACAAGTTTAGGAAAGTCCTGTAAGCAGAATGCCATTTATTTGGTGGTCCTTGAATGCCACGTGGGAGGAGCAAGTCTCACTTGCACCAAAGAGACCAGAGCACATCACTGTGTCTAATTTGATGAATCTGGCACATCAAATACTGAAAATTCACTATGTTCATTCCACCACAGGGGTTTTGTCATTATTTTCCAGTTGGAATAGATTGCACATAAGACCTTGCCCCTTGAAACACAACAAACTCAGAAATTAAAGTTAGAGGCAGGCCATTAACTGACTCACTTCTGGTTACCTTTGGCAAGAGGCAGGGGTTTCCCCTATAACAATGGGATCCTTAGGTCCCCAGTTTTGTAGGACCTTTATCAGTTTCCTACTGCTACAATGACAAATTACCACACACTTAGTACTTCAAAATAACCCACGTTTAATATCTTAACAGTCATGGAAGTCAGAAGGCCAAGGTCATTCAGTCTCTGTGGGCTACTCTCAAGGTGTCAGCAGGGCTGTTTCTGTCTGGAGTCTCCAGGAGAGAATCTGTCTGTCATCTTCCCCAGCTTCCAGAGGCAGCCCGGACTCTTGATCATGGCCTTTTTCTCCTTCTTCCAAGCCAACAGCATAGATTATTAAATCTTCCCTGAATTCACAGTGAGTTGCTCTGGGAAGGTGATGATAAAATGTAAAAAAACTGAACTGGACCCCAAGCCCCAGACCTCTGTCAACTCTTATGAGAAAGTCTATACCACAAGTAGAGCTGCCACTAGCAGGGTCCCTCCATTAAATCTTACAGTATGCAAATTTACTGCTCTGTCAGTGAGGCCCAGGCTTATCCATGTTCACTGCTTGAATAGGGAAGGAAAATAATTGCTGCTGTTGTTGGTAGTTGGCAGAAAATTCGAACTTGGAGAACAGATCTTAGAATGAGCAGCAAATACAGGCTTGCTTATATGTACTGATTGATTGCCAAATTTAAAACTCACATAAAAAAATCTCTTACATAGATATGAAATGGTCATTTTAGAGCATGAGTCTGATTGGCTTTAAAAAACTCTGATTCTGCATCACGTTTTACAGTTCTTTTTTTCAGTTCTGAGCTGAATACTTGAGAAAGCTAGTAAAACAATACAGATGTGACCTCTTTCTTACTGGCTTCTTATGTGACTTACATTTGGCTATACACTGTAACATATGCCAATTTAAAAGTTTTAGTAAAAACAAATAAACAGACATTTCTGGATTGTCGGCTTGTCAAAAACATTAAAAAAATCTTTGGGTTCTTTTTATAAACTATTACCTTCACACTTGAATTTTGGGATCTTATCTTTGTTTCTATTTTAGGATTAGGCAAACTTTCAAGGGCCTCAGAAAATGTGTAATTGATAAAGAGCAATTTGTGAGTTTTTTTCCTCTTTCTTCAGTTTTCAACTTACTTCAGTTTATTGGGGATAACAGGCTACACCAATAGGGCTATATAAATGCCTCGTTCTTCCCTTCCTTTTTTTTCCTTTCTACCTTCTTCTCTCCCTCTCTCCCTCCTCCTCTCCCTTCCTTCCTTTCTTCCTTTCTTTTGATGGGGGAAGTATCAACTAAGGTTCAATAAAATAAATAGAACATCTTTGAGTGATATAGAAGAAAGAACTTATCATAGGGTCTAGATATTATGAAATTGTGTGAGCTGGTGAAGAATTCTGTGGAAAGCTGTTATCTCTGCATCTAAGGTTGCTGTTGGTCTATGGTTTGGTGGTCAGGTGGAAAAGCTGCTTATGAAGTAGAGGAGGGCAAAACGACACCACCTCAGTAAACCTCAATGATGCAGGCAAAAGATAGAATTTGGTGAACGGAAAGGATGATGATGGGTTAAATTAGTTTCGGTGAAAATAGGAAGTAGAAAGCTCTTTGTTATATTTCAGAGGAATTAATATCAGCATTTGCTATTAGATTTGATGTGGGGATAAGAGGAAAGAAATTTCAAAGATGAGCCTCAGGTCATGAGTTTGAGGTCATTATGTGGGAGAATCAGAGGAGGACTGGTTTGGGAAGGTGGAATCAAGCATAAAGTTTTGAACATGATTGTTTTGAGATGTTCAGTTGGAAATACCATGTGTGATATTGTCTATAAAGTCTGGAGCTCAGAGGAGGAGTTGGAAAATAGTGCAGTGGAAATGTAAATTTGGGAGTTTTCTGTATGGAGATGAGATTTAGGTACATGGTAACAAATGACATCTTGTAGATGGGGAAATATAGAAAGACAAGATGGAGAATCTAGCATAGATCTCCAAATCACTCTATAATTTAGAGAATGGGTAAAAAGGAGGTTTTATCTATCTAATCATCGTTGAAGTAGAAAATTAATAGATTGCGGTGTTATAAAAGCAGAGGAAGATATATCGCCAAGGAGAGAATGCCTGTTATCACTGAGGGTGAGTTAGACCAGAGGTAAGTTTTCCAGGATTTTGGGTGCAGCAAATCTTTATGCTCTAGAGAAGCCCAAGGGGCTTCTGTTTTTGTCGGTTATGTCTGTCAATATTTGCTTCATTAGAAATTAAAATAGAAAAACTTAAAATATATATTAATTACTTTAAAAATAGCAAAAATGACTCCATTTCACATTAACATAAACTTTTATGAAAAACTATATTTGTCAAAATGAAAAATATTAAGGATAGTGATATTGGGTTACATTTTTGCAAACCTCTTTGGCTGGCTGAATAGAAAATGTCTGAATTCTCATATCTGCTTTTGCATCAATCTCTTTGGCTCTGTTGTTTTGACTGAAGCATATGAGAAGAATCTGGTCTCACAAAAAACATAGTTGGAAAAGGGAATAATATTTTAGTAGTCTTTAAAAATAACTATATAATAAATTTGGCAAGTGACAATTTCTGAAAAATTACTATCCATATAGAATCTGAGACCATAACCATGAAATACTCTGTTGTGTTAACATACTTTAAGCTTTGAATGGATATTTTGACCCATGCATGATTGTTTCGCATCATTCCTTAGTCACTCAGAAAATACTGGTTTAGGGAGTTCCCGTCGTGGCGCAGTGGTTAACGAATCCGACTAGGAACATGAGGTTGCGGGTTCGGTCCCTGCCCTTGCTCAGTGGGTTAACGATCCGGTGCTGCCGTGAGCTGTGGTGTAGGTTGCAGACTTGGCTCGGATCCTGAGTTGCTGTGGCTCTGGCATAGGCCGGAAGCTACAGCTCCGATTAGACCCCTAGCCTGGGAACCTCCATATGCCGCAGGAAGCGGCCCAAAGAAATAGCAAAAAAAAAGAAAGAAAATATTGGTTTACTGAGTTATACACATTGGTCAAATACTGTCATATTCCATGTGACAATATTTTAAAAATCTCATTCATTAACATAACCTCTGATGTCATCACTATTATTATAAGAATGGAGTTTATAACATGAACCTCATGAAAAGATTTTGGTTACTCCAGAGATCTCTGGACCACATTTTGAGAATGATTAGTTAGACCAAGACAGAAAATTTTCATTGGATTTGACAATATAGTAGTCATTTGTTGACTTTGGTAAGAGCAATAGTGATAGAATGATGGAGAAAAAGCAGAAATTGGAATGAATTCAGTCAAATAAGGAAGTATTGATTTCACAAAAGAATACTCTTCAGAAACATTTATTTGTAGAAAGAAGTAGAAAAATTGGAACAGTAGCAGCTGAGGATGTGTGGTTAAAGGGAGATTTAGCTTTGTTTGCTTTGTTTTGTTTCAAAAATACAACCACATGCTTGCATATTGATGGACACAATTGAGAAGACTAGAAGAGATGGCTGATGTGGGAGAAAGAGAAGATAATCGCAGGAACAAAGTCCTTGTGAAGACATGAGGGGATTATATTTGAGAACATGGATTTGACTTTAATAAAAGGATTTAGGATAAGAGAGTGGGTTTAGATGCAGGTAGGTTTGCGATTATGGATTTTAGATGGATTTTATTTTCTCAGTGAAGTATGAAATGAAGTTACCAGCTGAAATTTGGGCCAAGAGGAAGGGGTTTTGGAGATTTAGGAAAAGATGTAAGGTATGAAATGTTTGGGGGAAGAAAGATATGAATTTGTAAGAGAAACATGATAAGATTGCATGGTTGTCTGGGCAGGGGAGGCTTATGACCATAAATATAAAGCAAAATTCATTACTTGTTTGTGCTATTTTTGTCTAGGACTATTCAGTTATCTGGTCTCAGACATGGAGAATGAGATGGTTAGGTTTATACAGGATTGGAGTATTTGAAGTTGATGGATGAATGAGGAGAGGCAAAGAACTTGAGGATTAATTATGATTAATTAATTATGACTATTATCAAAGGGTTAACTATGATATCATGTCATCATATGATCTAAACAGACCAATAAGGAAACTAAGGGTAGGAGGAGGTTTATGGAAAGTGATAAAGGTCTGAGGTCAGTGGCTTGGAGATCATTACTGTGGGAGAGCACTGGAAAAAGAAGACGAGGAGATGGAGCAGTGGTCTAAGAGTTGGCCTTTTAAAATTTAAATTTAATTGGTGTTGCAATTTCTGATGAGTTTTGTGGTCTAACCATGAGAATAATTAAGTGGAAAAAACATAAAAAAGTTTCTGAGGTAAGGCAGGAAAGAAACTGAGAGTCTGGTAAATTGTATGTTATCCCTATAGTTCATTGACAATGAAGGTGTGGGATGGAAGAGAAGACTAAGTCATGTATTGAAACTAAGTGACTGGAGACTCTCATACTAAGAGAAGTTAAGTCAGAAAGAGAAAGACAAATAGCATATGATATCACATACCTCGAATCTAATATATGGAACAAATGAACCTTTCCACAGAAAAGGAGCTCATGGATTGGAGAACAGACTTGTGGTTGCCAAGGGGAAGGGGTAGAGAGAGAGATGGATGGGCAGTCTTGTGTCAGTAGACACAAACTATTGCATTTGAAGTGGAACAGCAATGAGAGCCTGCTGTATAGCACAGGGAACTATGTCTAGTCACTTATGATGCAGCATGATGGAGAAAAAGACTGTATATATATTTGGGCCTGGGTCACTTTGCTGTACAGTAGAAATTGACAGAACACTGTAAACCAAATATAGTGGAAAAAATCATTAAAATAAATAAATAAAACTTCAAAAATAAAAAAATAAAAAAAGAAAGAAACTAAATGGAGCATTAAGGGAGATGGTGTTGGGATGTCAGTCAAAGAGAGAATAAGAGGTTCAGAAAGTTGTATGAGTAGCCAGATACTCAGCAGGTCAAGAGCCAGGGTGGGCAATGAAGGGAGAAAGGATGAGCTACCCACGATGGAATGAAAATGAAGTTATGGAGAACAACTGGACTGAGGTGACTCTGATAATAACATTAGAGCTAATTGGAGCTGAGAAAAGTAGCTCCTTTCATTGTAATAGTTCTTGTTCTGGCATGGCCAGGATCTTCTAGACAAAAATTTTCCCCATAAATGAATCAATTGAACTTATCCTATCAGCTGGAACTGTTGAAATTGCTTGTCATTCCTCTCTCCCTATTTGAAGATTCATATCTTAAATTACAAAAACAAAACAAATTCCAACTAGCAGGGAGTTCCCTTCATGGCTCAGCGGTTAATGATCCCGACTAGGATCCATGAGGATGCAGGTTTGATCCCTGGCCTTGCTCAGTGGGTTAAGGACCCAGCATTGCCGTGAGCTGTGGTGAAGTTTGCAGATGTGGCTTGGATCTAGCATTGCTGTGGCTGTGGTGTAGGCCGGAAGCTGCAGCTCCGATTTGATCCCTAGCCTGGGACCTATTTGATCCATATGCTGTGGGTGCAGCCCCAAAAGCAAAAAAAAAAAAAAAAAAAAAAATCCAACTAGCAAATCACTTCACATTACTGGCCTTCAATTTTCAAATCTTTAAATAAAAGGGTTGGAATGGATGATTTTGAAAGTACACTCAATTATAAATTTCTTAGCATTTAAAGGGACAGCACTGAGAAAATGTGGAATAGAAGGTCAAATTTAAAAAATTAGCTCAAAAAAAAAAAAAAAACCCAACCAAACAAACAAACAAAAAAAACGGGAGTTCCCGTCGTGGCGCAGTGGTTAACGAATCCGACTAGGAACCATGAGGTTGCGGGTTCGGTCCCTGCCCTTGCTCAGTGGGTTAACGATCCGGCATTGCCATGAGCTGTGGTGTAGGTTGCAGACTCGGCTCGGATCCTGCGTTGCTGTGGCTCTGGCGTAGGCCGGCGGCTACAGCTCCGATTAGACCCCCTAGCCTGGGAACCTCCATATGCCGTGGGAGCAGCCCAAGAAATGGCAAAAAGACAAAAAAAAAAAAAAATTAGCTCAGTGAAGATTTACTCTGCTTAAATATCACATTATAAAGATGTTTAGAAATCAATAATACCCATCTCTAGCAAGCATACAATGAAATGCTTTATATGCCACTGAGAAGGGGTCAATGTTTATGGAAATGTGTTCATAGTTATTAAGAACCTTAAAATTACCTTTCACTCTGTTACAGAAATTTATGCTAAGGAATAATTTTAAATATAGAAAAAAGTATTATTCAGAAATATGTTGGAAATATAGTTTGTATATTGAAAAATTGGAAATAGACTAAATGTTTATTTCTCATGGGAACTATGAAAAGCAATGATTATGAGAAATATTGTTTATTATAATATTGCTCATGAAAAGCAGAAAATTAAAGAAAATACTTAGGTATTATATGAAAAAGGCAAGATGAAAATTATTTATGCAATATGATTTCAACCATGGAAAAAGCAAGACCAACCTCTGCATGGAAAATAAAAGACCAGAAAGAAAAAACAATATTGAGAGTGATTATGTTTGATAGGGGAAGCTAAAGGTTATCATTTCCTTCTTTCTGCATTTCTGTATTCCCAAATTTTATTTAATGATTATTGTAAAAGCATTAGATGATATTTAAAACAAAAGTGCAGGTCTTTTAAAAATTATGTGTCTGGTCCCCAGTCTGAGTCAGAGAACTCACATGGGAAAAAGTCAATTTTTTGCCAAGGATTTAAGATGATTCACCTGAGCTGACAGGTAGCAATTGCACATTATTTCCCATTTAGAATCCAGGTAAATACTCCCTCCTCTACCAAACACAATTTATTACAAATTAAATACCTCCTGTATAATTGAGCAGGTATAATTAAAAAAATTCAGAGAGGAAACTTGGAATGTGTGCTCTATGTATGGATATTCAAGTAGAAATTTTCCTTTTCTTTTTTCAGGACACTGAGTTGTTCATATAAAATGCATGTGTAGCACAGGGCACTCTACCCAGTATTCTATGATAATCTATATGGGAAAAGAATCTGAAAAAAATGTATGAGTATATGAATCTCTTGGTTGTACAGCAGAAATTATCACCAATTTACAAATCAACTGTATTTAATAAAACATTAAAAAATGAAAAAAAAAATGCACACGACAGTCAAATGCCTTTTAATTTGCAAGTCTGCAGCCACAGATCTAGAATCTCTTGTTTCTGTTGCTGGCTGGTTAAATGCTTCCAGAATATTACACAAAAGATGAAAGTCTTGATGTACCCACAAAATCAGCCTTGCAGATGTCAGAAGGGCACCAAATGTTCCTATTCTCCTGAACTGGAAGAAGAAAACTTAAGCCTAATTTTAGAGTTTCGGGTTATGTCTCTCCATTGGAATTCAGATCTGACCTGCCAGTGGGTCAAATAAAAAAAGGGTTAGCAACTAGATTTGGATCCAAAATTGTGCTTTTATTGAAAAGCAGCAACAGCTTGTATGCTTGGGGAGTTAAATTTGCTTTATTATTTGGAATCAAACCTCTGCTCTGTGCCCCTGGGCTGGATAATTATTCTTTTAGAGAGAATTAGTCTTCTGATGACACATTAAGAGGTTCTTTTAGAAAACAATACATTTTTAACATTGGACTAAGTCCCAGGATGTTTGAAATTAGTGTAAGTAATGGTTGGAAAGCCCCCAAATGATGGCTGTAAATGACACCCAGAGTGGCAGGCTCAGTGGAGGCAGGGACTTAATGGGTACAGAGACAGACACCCTATAGGAGCAGAATGCCATGCCGAAGGATTAAATGACCGGTGTCTAAGAGGCTGGATGCTATCATTTGAGATTTATTGTGGCTGTTGTAGAATGATTTCTTCAAAACAGGGAGTGGGATTTCAAACACTGTTTCCAGGGGTGTTGGCTTACAATGAAATTTGACTCTGATTGAACAAAACATTTTAGAATGTGGCCAGAAACACATATACTTTATATTAGTCCCTTTGTGTGTGTGTGTGTGTTTGTGTGTGTGTGTGTGTGTGTGTGTGTGTGTGTGTGTATGTGTATACTTTCTTCCCTGAGGGGCAGGTGCTGTGATGCTAAGCATTATTGCTGGATCCATGCACACAGCTCCCATAATAATGAGATCCCAGATGGGTTGTGAGAATGTGCATGAAGGGTGTATATGAGTCACAAACTTCTGTTCTGTGGAAAAGGTGTTTTACAAACATTGGAAAGTGTTGTATGATTATATAAGAAGGAAGTTTTCTTTTTCCTTTAACATTTTTATGTCAAGTGCCGTGTATTAATCTGTAAAACAGTAGTTGGTGACTGAGTAAAATGGCTACAAATATATTGTAAAAAATATGAAATCAAAATCGGTCCCCAAAGGAAACAGATAATAGGATATTACCCTTTCATGTTTAGCTTTGTTAAATAAATTATCCTCTTCCATCCTTCTGGATGGCTGTTTTTCTTTTCATTTGTAGTGTGTGAATATTCATTCCCCAAGGCTTTAGCCCTCATTCAGTTCTATTTCCTTTTCTATCTGTCCTTCAAACGGATGCTGCAAACTTTCCATTATAAATGGGTAAATGGTTCTAACTAACCTAATGCTCCAAGACCTTGGTGCCATGGCCTAAGGCAAAATGGAGATGTGATGAATTTTCTGTCAGTTGTAACCTTTGTCTATTTTCTTATCTTCTTTGGAAGAAATGGTTTGCTTTAATAGGCATACAGTTCAAATCAGTACATAAATATATAATACCAGCTGTGAGGATCTGAAGAGACATGTTGGATGCACTAAAGGGACATGAGAGATTGTTGATTCTAGAGTCTAGATGCTAGTTGAACCTCTCATGCTAGCCATTCATTTTTTTGTAATGGTTCTTTATTCATATGTATATATTATTTTATTTTTATTAGAGTATAGCTGATTTACAGTTTTGTGCCATTTTTTGCTGTGGAGCATAGCGACTTAGTCATACATATATGCATTCTTTTTCTCATACTATCTTCCATCATGTTCTAACCCAAGAGATTAGGTATAAGTTCCCTGTGCTGCACAGTAGGACCTCATTGCTTACCCATTCTAAATGTAATAATTTGCATCTACTAACCCCAAACTCCCCATCCACCCCACTTCCTTCCCACCCCCACCTTGGCAACCCCAAGTCTGTTCCATATTTATTTTATAGGATGGTTTTGGTCCTATGATAGAAGTTCAATACATTTCTTTTATGCTTAGCAATAATGTATATGGTTTTTAAGAAAGAGTTATATTTTCTATTTCTCCGTGTCCTTGGTGCTCTGCTGGGCATGCTGTGATTTTAAGAGATGAGGGAATAGAGTTCCTGTTGTGCAGCAGCAGAAACAAATACGGCTAGAATCCCTGAGGATGTAGGTTCGGTTCAATCTCTGGCCTTGCTCAGTGGGCTGGGGATCCAGTGTTACCATGAGCTGTGATGTAGGTGGCAGATGCAACTCAGATCCCACATTGCTTTGGCTGTGGTGTAGACTGGCAGCTACAGTTCTGATTTGACCCCTAGCCTCAGAACTTCCATATGCCTTGAGTGCGGTCCTAAAAAGAAAAAAAAAAAAAAAAAGAGAGAGAGGGAGAAAGATGAGAAAAGAATCAGTGAATTAATGCTCCCTCAATACTAGTTGTCTAGTTGTCACCTGGGACGAGTGATATGGAAGGAAGATAGAATGATAATGACATCTGTGACCTAGTTTGAGTTATTCAAAGTCAAAACTTATCAGTACAAAGTTGCATCCATCATTACAGATGGGATGCAAAATTGAGTAGGTAGTGGGCTCTTTTTAAAATGAAAATCTGACTATGTTATTTCTTTTATATAAATCACAGCAATATGCTCCCATTAATATCAGGAATACTCTAATTTTTTACTCGACTTGTGGGGTACTTGATAATCAGCTATTTCATTACTTATCCGGTTTAATTTTGTCATTCCATTCTTATGAAACTACTTTTAGTTGCTCTAATGTGGTTGGACCAAAAGCTATAGAAGAAATGAATTATTGGCTCAATAGGTCACACACATCCTCTAAGATAATTTCTATTTATTTAAAGAAAAAGGGGAGAGAGAGGACAAGATGGCAGAGGAGTAGGGGGACACGCTTGCCCTCTCCCACAAACACAACAAAAAAAGCACATCTACAGAATAAATGACTCGCACAGAACAGCAACCAATCGCTGGCAGAGGAACCTAAACTCCAATAACGGCAAGAAGTTCGTGACATTACTGGGCAGAACCGGAGAAAATAGGAGAGTGAGAGAAGGTGAATCCAAGTGGGACGGGCGCTCCCGAAAGGGAACTGCGGAGGAGAAAGGGATCCCACACCCTGGAAAGTCACCTACACGGGGGAGAGATCAAACAAACTGGAGGAATCTCCAGATGCAGAGAAGAGCGTAGCAGTAAGTTGGAGTACGGAAAAGCCGATCAAGAACTGAATGGACCATTTGAACTACGGGCACAGTCACCAAAAATTGAGACGCCTGGGTAGGGGCTGGGCACCGAATCCTCAGCTCCAGAGGTTAGTCCCCGGGAAAGGGCCGGGGGACGCCTGGGTGGGGGCTGGGCACTGAGACCTCGGCTCCAGAGGTTAGTCCCCGAGATTGGGCTGGGGGGGCAGGGCGGAGCGGAGTGGAAATTGCTTGGGAGGTCTAGAAATCATTTGACGGGGCAGAGACTGCCTGGGAGATTAGAAAACAAAGCTGTCGCACAGGAAGGGAGCAATACTCTAGGGGCGGGGAAGTGGAAAGCCGCATCAGAGGGAACCTGGAAGAAGAGCCTGGTCTGCGCCCGTGCTGGGGAGGGGAGAGAAGAAGGGGTGGGTCCCCATAGAATACCCCCCATGCCACAGCAAGCTTACAGGCCTGCTAGCTAGCTGAAAGCTGTGCTTCCCAGTGCATCCCCTCCCCCCACCCCCGCCACCCCCTATGCTCTCGCTGAAACTGGGGCTGCCTGCCATCCAGGAGGGCTGGCCTCAACAACTGCCTGAAGCCTACCACCGCAGGGGCTGTCCCTGCACAGGCCTGCTTGCCCTTTGGAGGGGCTACACTTCCTCAGAGCAGCACCAAACACCACCAGCCCCCGAGAAAAGGCCTGCAGCCCAGAAAAGCTAGAACAAGCCTAGCCAGGCAGTGAATAGATCTGCCTAATTCTCAGACAGTTTTTCTGAGTCGGGCTGCCCCGGGGAGGAGCCTCTTGGATTTGCAGCGGCCCTGCTACCCTCCCAAGCCCCCAGGGAGTGCCCTAGTGGATCAGCTGCATAGGACTGCCAGCTCCAGGCAGGACCCCCTGCAGCCCAGAAAAGCTGCAACAAGCTTGGCCGAGCCAGGAAAAGATCTCAGATGGTCTTTCTGAGTCGGGCTGCCCTGGGGAGGAGCCTCTTGGGTTTCCAGCGGCCCTGCTACCTGCCCAAGCCCCCAGGGGGTGCCCCACTCTAGTGGAATAGCTTATCAGCACCACCAGCCCCCCTAGAAGATCCCCTGCAGCTCAGAAAAGCTGCAACAAGCTTGGCCAGAGTGTGAAAAGATCCGCCTACATTCTCAGGCCAGCCTTCTGAGTTGGGCTGCCCTAGGGAAGAGCCTCTTAGGTTCTCAGTGACCCAGATAGCTGCTCCAGCCCCCAGGGGGTGCTGCACTCCTGAGGAACAGCTGCCCAACACCGCCAACCCGCTGCAAGAACCCCACAGCCTAAAAACACCAGAGCAAGCTCTGCATGACCAAGTGAAATCTGCTACCATCGTGGTGTGGACCTCCCAGTCCTGTCTGCCCTCAGGAAGCCTTCCTTTGCTTCAAGGAAACACTGTTAGCTCCATCAACACTCCATAAAAGCCACACTGCCTCAAAAAAGATTGACCAACAACGCCAGCCCTCAGGAAATATTCCACGGCAGTGACAAGGCAAACACTGCCCGATAATGGAGAGTACAACTCCCTCAGGAGAAAGAAAACAACAAGCAAGATGAAGAAGCAGAGAAACCACCCCCGGTCAAACCAACAGGAGAACTCACCTAAAACAGTCAACAATGAAACAGATCTCTGCAATCTGACAGACCTGGAGTTCAAAAGAGAAAGAGTGAAATTACTGAAGGAATTAAGAGAAGATATGAACAGTAATGCAGATACCCTCAGAAAGGAACTAGAAAATATAAGGAGGAGCCAAGAAAAACTAGAACATTCATTTGCAGAGATGCAAACTGAACTAAGGGCAGTAAAAACCAGGATGAATAATGCAGAAGAACGAATCAGTGATATGGAAGATCGAATAATGGAAATCACTCAATCCGGTCAACAGACAGAAAACCGAATCAAAAAACTGGAAAGCAATATAAGAGACCTATGGGATAATATAAAGCGGGCCAATCTACGCATAATAGGAATTCCAGAAGGAGTAGAAAAAGATAAGGGGATGGAAAATATATTTGAAGAAATTATCGCTGGAAACTTCCCAAATCTAAAGGGTACTGGGTTCAAGATACAAGAAGCACAGAGGGCCCCAAACAAACTGAACCCAGACAGACCCACACCAAGACACATCATAATAAAAATGGCCAAAGTTAGTGATAAAGAGAGGATCCTAAAGGCAGCAAGAGAAAAACAGAATGTTACCTACAAGGGAACCCCCATAAGAATATCAGCTGATTTCTCTACAGAAACACTACAGGCCAGGAGGGAATGGCAAGAGATATTTAAAGTGCTAAAAGGAAAAAACATGCAACCTAGAATACTCTATCCAGCAAGAATATCATTTAAAATAGAAGGGGAAATAAAATTTTTTTCCAACAAGCAAAAACTTAAAGAATACAGCAACACAAAACCCAGGTTAGGAGTTCCCGTTGTGGCGCAGTGTTAACGAATCCGACTAGGAACCATGAGGTTGCGTGTTTGGTCCCTGCCCTTGCTCAGTTGGTTAATGATCCGGCGTTGCCCTGAGCTGTGGTGTAGGTTGCAGACGCGGCTCGGATCTTGAGTTGCTGTGGCTCTAGCGTAGGCCGGTGGCTACAGCTCCAGTTCAACCCCTAGCCTGGGGACCTCCATATGCTGCAGGAGCGGCCCACGAAATAGCAACAACAACAACAATAACAACAACAACAACAACAAAAACCCAGGTTAAAGGAAATATTGAAAGGGCTTCTCTAAACCAAAAAGGAAGGAAAGGGAAGAAAAAAGAAAAGAAAAAAAAAGAAGAAGAGGAAGAACTAGGACTGAGGAAACCGCAATCAGACAGCAGTCACTCAAATAAGCCAGCATAACGATTTAATCGTGAACATGCTTCAAACAAAATAAAATTAAAAAGAAAAAAATAAAAAAGAGTCATCAAAACCATAAAATGTGGGCAAGGGATGTTAGGAAGTAAATAACCCTTTTTGTTTGTTTGTATGTTTCTCGTCTTAATTTTAATATAGTAATGAAGGGTTTGAACTTACAGGACCATCAGGCTAAAACACACAATTATGGGAAGGGGTTAGCATACTTAAAAAACAGGGCAACCACAAGCCGAAACCAAATATTGCATTTGCAAAAAATGAAAAAAAAATACACTCAAGCAGATAATAACAGGAGACCATCCAACCAAAAAAATAAAAATAAAATAAAGGAAGAATGGAGAACCATAGAATCAACTGGAACACGAGGTTCAAATGGCAATAAATAATCATCTATCAATTATCACCTTAAATGTCAATGGACTGAACGCCCCAATCAAAAGACACAGAGTGGCTGAGTGGATAAAAAGGCAAAAACCTTCAATATGCTGCCTACAAGAAACTCACCTTAGGACAAAAGATACATATAGATTGAAAGTGAAAGGGTGGGGAAAAATATGTCACGCCAATAGACATGACAGAAAAGCAGGAGTCGCAATGCTCATATCAGACAAAATAGACTTTAAAACAAAAGACATAAAGAAAGACAAAGAAGGACACTACTTAATGATTAAGGGATCCATCCAAGGAGAGGATGTTACTATCGTCAACATATATGCCCCAAATACGGGAGCACCCAGATACATACAACAAATATGAACAGACATAAAGGGAGATATTGATGAGAATAGAATCATAGTAGGAGACCTTAACACACCCCTCACATCAATGGGCAGATCCTCTAGACAGAAAACCAATAAAGCAACAGAGATCCTAAAGGAAACAATAGAAAAGTTAGACTTCATTGATATCTTCAGGACACTACATCCAAAAAAAGCAGACTACACATGCTTCTCAAATGCTCATGGAACATTCTCAAGAATCGACCACATATTGGGACACAAAGCGAATCTCAATAAATTTAGGAGCATAGAAATTATCTCAAGTATCTTCTCTGACCACAATGCCATGAAATTAGAAATCAACCATGGGAAAAGGAAAGAGAAAAAACCTACTGCATGGAGACGAAACAACATGCTACTAGAAAACCAATGGGTCAATGAGGAAATCAAGAAGGAAATTAAAAACTACCTTGAAACAAATGATAATGAAGACACAACCGCTCAAAATCTATGGGATGCTGCGAAAGCAGTGCTCAGAGGGACATTTATAGCAATACAGGCCTTTCTCAAAAAAGAAGAAAGATCCCAAATTGACAACTTAACCCTCCACCTAAATGAATTAGAAAAAGAAGAACAAAAAAGTCCTAAAGTCAGCAGAAGGAAGGAAATTATAAAGATCAAAGAAGAAATCAATAAAATAGAGACTCAAAAAACAATACAGAAAATTAATAAAACCAAGAGCTGGTTCTTTGAAAAGGTGAACAAAATTGACAAACCCCTGGCCAGACTCACTAAAAAGAGGAGAGAAAGAACCCAAATAACCAAAATTATAAATGAAAAAGGAGAAATCACAACGGATACAGCAGAAATACAAAAAACCATAAGAGAATACTATGAACAACTATATGGCAACCAGTTGGACAATCTGGAAGAAATGGACAATTTTCTAGAATCTTACAGCCTGCCAAAACTGAATCAAGTAGAAACAGACCAACTGAACAGACCGATCACTCGAAATGAAATTGAAGAGGTCATAAAATCACTCCCTACAAATAAAAGTCCAGGACCAGATGGCTTCACAGGTGAATTTTATCAAACATATAAAGAGGAATTGGTGCCCATCCTCCTTAAACTCTTACAAAAGGTTGAAGAAGAAGGAATACTCCCAAAGACATTCTATGATGCCAACATCACCCTCATTCCAAAACCAGACAGAGATACCACTAAAAAAGAAAACTATTGCCCAATATCTTTGATGAATATAGATGCAAAAATTCTCAACAAAATCTTAGCCAACCGAATCCAACAACATATCAAAAAAATCATACACCATGACCATGTTGGGTTCATCCCAGGTTCACAAGGATGGTTCAACATACACAAATCAATAAACATCAGACACCACATTAACAAAAGAAAAGTCAAAAATCATATGATCATCTCAATAGATGCAGAAAAAGCATTTGACAAAGTCCATCATCCATTCATGATCAAGACCCTCGCCAAAGTGGGTATAGAGGGAACATTCCTGAATATAATCAAAGCCATTTATGAGAAACCCACAGCAAATACAATACTCAATGGGGAAAAACTGAAAGCCTTCTCACTCAAATCTGGAACAAGACAGGGATGCCCACTCTCACCACTGCTCTTCAACATAGTTTTGGAAGTCCTAGCCACAGCAATTAGACAAACAGAAGAAATAAAAGGCATCCATATAGGAAGAGAAGAGATCAAACTGTCACTGTATGCAGATGACATGATACTATACATAGAAAACCCGAAGGACTCAACCCCAAAACTCCTTGAACTGATTAATAAATTCAGCAAAGTAGCAGGATATAAGATTAACATTCAGAAGTCAGTTGCATTTCTGTATACCAGCAATGAAATATTAGAAAAGGAATACAAAAATACGATACCTTTTAAAATTGCACCTCACAAAATCAAATACCTCGGAATACACCTGACCAAGGAGGAAAAGGATCTCTATGCTGAGAACTATAAAACTTTCATCAAAGAAATCAAAGAAGATGTAAAGAAATGGAAAGATATTCCATGTTCCTGGATTGGGAAAATCAATATTGTAAAAATGGCCATACTACCCAAAGCAATCTACAGATTCAATGCAAGCCCTATCAAATTACCCATGACATTTTTCACAGAACTAGAACAAACAATCTAAAAAATCTGTATGGAAGCACAAAAGACCCAGAATTGCCAAAGCAATCCTGAGAAACAAAAACCAAGCAGGAGGCATAACTCTCCCAGACTTCAAGAAATACTACAAAGCCGCAGTAATCAAAACAGTGTGGGACTGGTATCAAAACAGACAGACAGACCAATGGAACAGAATAGAGAATCCGGAAATAAACCCTGACACCTATGGTCAATTAATCTTGGACAAGGGAGGCAAGAACATCAAATGGGAAAAAGAAAGTCTATTCAGCAAGCATTGCTGGGAAACCTGGACAGCTGCATGCAAAGCAATGAAACTAGAACACACCCTCACACCATGCACAAAAATAAACTCCAAATGGCTGAAAGACGTAAATATACGACAGGACACCATCAAACTCCTAGAAGAGAACATAGGCAAAACACTCTCTGACATCAACATCATGCATATTTTCTCAGGTCAGTCTCCCAAAGCAATAGAAATTAGAGCAAAAATAAACCCATGGGACCTCATCAAACTGAAAAGCTTTTGCACAGCAAAGGAAACCCAAAAGAAAACAAAAAGACAACTTACAGAATGGGAGAAAATAGTTTCAAATGATGCAACCGACAAGGGCTTAATCTCTAGAATATATAAACAACTTATACAACCCAACAGCAAAAAAGCCAATCAATCAATGGAAAAATGGGCAAAAGACCTGAATAGACATTTCTCCAAAGAAGATATACAGATGGCCAACAAACACATGAAAAAATGCTCAACATCGCTGATTATAAGAGAAATGCAAATCAAAACTACCATGAGATATCACCTCACACCAGTCAGAATGGCCATCATTAATAAATCCACAAATAACAAGTGCTGGAGGGGCTGTGGAGCAAAGGGAACCCTCCTGCACTGTTGGTGGGAATGTAAACTGGTACAGCCACTATGGAGAACAGTTTGGAGATACCTTAGAAATCTATACATAGAACTCCCATATGACCCTGCAATCCCACTCTTGGGCATCTATCCGGACAAAACTCTCCTTAAAAGAGACACGTGCACCCGCATGCTCATTGCAGCACTATTCACAATAGCCAGGACATGGAAACAACCCAAATGTCCATCGACAGAGGATTGGATTCGGAAGAGGTAGTATATATACACAATGGAATACTACTCAGCCATAAAAAAGAATGACATAATGCCATTTGCAGCAACATGGATGGAGCTAGAGACTCTCATACTGAGTGAAATGAGCCATAAAGACAAAGACAAATACCATATGATATCACTCATAACTGTAATCTAATATCCAGCACAAATGAACATCTCCTCAGAAAAGAAAATCATGGACTTGGAGAAGAGACTTGTGGCTGCCTGATGGGAGGGGGAGGGGGAGGGGGAGGGAGTGGGAGGGATGGGGAGCTTGGGCTTATCAGACGCAATTTAGAATAGATTGACAAGGAGATCCTGCTGAATAGCATTGAGAACTTTGTCTAGATACTCATGTTGCAAGAGAAGAAAGGCTGGGGGAAAAATGTAATTGTAATGTATACATGAAAGGATAACCTGACCCCCTTGCTGTACAGTGGGAAAATTAAAAAAAAATTATTAAAATAAAAAAAAGAGAGAGAGAGAGAGAGAGAAAAGAAAAAGAAAAAGGAAAATCATTTATACCCCATACATTTACCTAATGAAGGTGTGGCTTCAGGATTCAGTCACTACAAGTGAAGATCACATTTGGCATTTACCACACTTGGATTTTTTTAAAAATGATTTTTATTTTTTCCATTTTAGCTTATTTACAGTGTTCTGTCAATTTTCTACTGTACAGTAAAGTGACCCAGTCCCACATACATATATACATTCTTTTTCCTACATTATCTTCCATCGTGGGGCATAAACACACTTGCATTTTTATCTAAGAACAACTCTATCAGTTATCCAGGATCATAGATTAACATCATCACAGCCCATTCTAAAGATAATGGATTATTAAATTCTAATGAAATAGTGCATAAGTTTCTAACCAGGATCTTTGTCTATCACAGAGGCTGCCTCAATTTTCCAGGATCGTTAAAGTCAACTGAGGTCAGCAGAAGGGATTGAAATTGGGGAAGAGAAGTTTGGGAAAGAATTTTCAAAATGACCTGTGACAGGCTTGATTTGAATAGATCTGCACAGTTGCCTGAGAGGACACAGAGAACACCCAATACGGTTAGGTCACTGTGTCTGCGCTAGACAGTGGAGGCTCTGAGTCAGAAATTAAATTCTATTCTGGGAATAGTAATGTTTTTTCCACTCTTGAGTAACTAAAATTTTCTAACCACATAAATACTGTTACATAACATATAACTACTTTTTTTTTGTTGCTTTTTACACTGGCACCTGAGGCATAATGGAAGTTCCCAGGCTAGGAGTCAAATTGGAGCTACAGCTGCTAGCCTACACCTCAGCCACAGCAATGCAGGATCCGAGCCACATCTGTGATGTACACCATAGCTCACGGCAATGCCAGATCCCTGACCTAATGAGGGAGGCCAGGGATTGGACATGAGTCCTTGTGGATACTAGTCAGGTTCGGTTCCACTGCACCACAATTGGAGCTCCATTACTTTTTTTACTTAGCACTCGCTAACAATAGTAATAATAATAGCTGATACTTCCAAGTGCTTACTATGAGTCAGGCACTATTCTGCATACTTTATATGTATTAACACGACACTCATCATAACTCTTTGCTGTAATTATTATTGTACCTTTACAGTTGTAGAAACCGAAGCTTAGAGAGGTCAAGTAACTTGTTCAAGCGCATCGCAAGGAAGTGGCATGGCAGGGATTCCAACCCAGGAAGTCCAGTCAAAGACTTTACCTTTAGCCATGCATCTGAACCACTCCTAAGGCAGCAAGTGTCATTCATTATAAACTCCAATGTTCCTTCATTTCTATATATTCATTTACTGAGAATTAAAGCATTTAGCATGGAAGTCAACTCAAAGAAAACCTAATCAGATTCCTTATTTTACAGACGAGGAAACTAAAGCCTTGAGAATGCAAGAGGGGTCTGACTTTACATTGAGCTGGTAGAAGTTAGCTCAAGTCCACCACTCTAAGCCCTTGTGGCTACACTGTAACCAAGCTCTGTACTGAACATGGTTTTGTTGGGGCTGGAGGAAAATCTTAAAGCCTTATAGTGGTACTTTATTTTGGTTTATGTATGCATATTTTGCTTGCTTATGTGTGTGTGTATATGGAAACATATATATATATACACACACACACATATAAAATACGCAAATGCATTAAAATATAAATATACATGTATACATTAAATGTAGTTATTTTTATGGCATGTTTTTCTTTTTTGAATTTTTATAATGATTTTTATTTTTTCTGTTATAGTTTGTTTACAGTGTTCTGTCAATTTTCTACTGTACAGCAAAGTGACCCCGTCATACACACACACATACATACATTCTTTTTCTCACATTATCCTCCACCACGTTCCATCACAAGTGACTAGATATAGTTCCCTGTGCTATACAGCAGGATCTCATTTTTTATCCATTCCAAATGCAGTAGTTTGCAGCTATTAACCCCAGATTCCCAGTCCATCCCACTCCCTTCCCCACCCCCTTGGCAACCACAAGTCTGTTTTCCAAGTCCAATGGTTTCTTTTCTGTAGAAATATTCATTTGTGCCATATATTAGATTCCAGATACAAGTGGTATTTGTCTTTCTCTTTCTGCCTTACTTCACTTAGTATGAGAGTCTCTAGTTCCACCCATGTTGCTGCAAATGGCATTATTTTGTTCTTTTTTATGGTTGAGTAGTATTCCATTACGTATATATACCACATCTTCTTAATCCATTCATCTGTCAATGGACATTTGTGTTGTTTCTATGTTTTGTTTCTATTGTGAATAGTGCTTCAGTGAACATGCAGGTGCATGTGTCTTTTTCAAGGAAATTTTTGTTGAGATATATTAAGGCATGTTTTTCAAAGGGAAAAGGCCTTAGCACTTTCTCATCACTGCACAAGGACCTCTGTGCAGAAGCAGGTGGAGAGCATTTGTGCCATAACCTGGTTTCCACGTGTCTTTGCCAACCTCTCTGGGACTCTATCTTTAGCACCTCTGGCCTATCCAATCATCTTTGTTTCTTTGGAGGTGGATGAGATTAGAAAATGGAAAGGCACACTTTCTTTTCCTTTTGTTTCAGTATTTGTACCCTTCTTTGCTGCTTAGCACATTTCTATTCCAACACAAATGATCAATAAGTACATCTAGGGTTATCTTCCTTTCCCAAGTTAGAAGATAAAATGAACTTGTTAATTTCTTTTTCACTCTTGACATAAGAAAATCTATATTAAATATTTGTTTTGTTGTTAGACTTTCATTTTTTCTTTCTTGATCCTATTGCAGGCATATATAGCTGTTGGAGGATGTCCTTATGGGGATACTGTGTTCTCATTTTCCACCATATCCAGGTCACATTC
This sequence comes from Phacochoerus africanus, assembly GCF_016906955.1. Taxonomy (NCBI): domain Eukaryota; kingdom Metazoa; phylum Chordata; class Mammalia; order Artiodactyla; family Suidae; genus Phacochoerus; species Phacochoerus africanus. Next base: position 81,436,509 of record NC_062545.1, on the reverse strand, counting down.
TTTGGAATATTACTATTTTTAATCCCTTAGCCACGTAATTCTCTTGTCTCTTTTTCCAGTTATCAGACTAGTTCAGTCAAACTCTGATCCTCATTAAGCTCAACTATCTGTCTTAATCTACAGGCAGGAGAAAGGACTATCAGTTCTACTAGTTTTTCTCTATAGAAATTGTGAACATAAAACCAAAAGGGCACTGAACATATACCTGCCTTTATAATTTGCTTGACTAACATGTTTTGGCTCTTCTATGCCTCACAAAGACTACATTACACTTCTTTTTGAAGGTCCAAGATCCCTACCACACCTCACTCACTGTTTGTGACTTGTCTCAAACATCTGCAGACTTGAACTTTCTCACCAGATCTACCAGCCAACCTTCATCTGAACCTATGGTTTCTGCCTTTTCTTCTACTGCAATGCTTCCAACAATGCCTTTCCCATGGGATCTCCTGTTTGTGTTCCTCACTGGCAGAACTCAAAGGAAGTCAGAGAGCAAGAGAGCACATTGATTAGGTGGAGGTTGTGAAGAGTAAATCTGGATGGCCAAAATTGCCGTGGATGAAGTTAAGCAAGCAAGGAAGAATTTATTCAAGGTTATTGCCATTGAGGAGTGAGGCTAGAACTCAACTACACCAAAAACTAAGAGCAATAGAGTTTTTAAAGGCTGAGGTGGGCTTGTAGAAAAATACTGGAGGATGTTAGAAGGAAGTCATAGGCAATCAGTTTTTGCTGATAAACTTCACATAGCTTTGTGAAAAGAGGTAGTTTTGCTTTGAACTTGAAGCAATGTCTCCATGAAATCAGGCTATGAGCTTTCCACAGAAAGTGGGAGATGAAGACCTCATCTTCCTTGATCACACTTCAAAGAGATGACTTCCAGGTCATTGAGAAAGACTGTCATGTGTTATGAAACGGACAAGACAACTTTAAAAAGAATTATATTAAAAAGGGTCAGAGAATCAATGTATAAGTTTTTCTTAAGTAAATACTCTAGGGAAAGGGAAGTCAGGGGTCTATCAAGCAAGAATCCTGTTGAAAGTCAAGCTGAGAACTTTAAAGCATCTTGGTCACCAGGTAACATCAGCATTAAACAAACATTAAAACAAGCAGAACAAAGTATCATCCCCCCCACTGCTACTCTTCCCTGTCTCTGCTTGTGTTCCAAGGAAAATCTCTTGAAAGCATTGTTTATAGTCACTGTCTCTGATAAATCACCTTTTGTTCACACTTCAATCCATTCTAACTATTTCTCCATGTCAGATATTGTCCTGTGATTGATTATCCTGTTGCCAAATCCAGCAGCCAGTTTCTCTCTATCTTATTTGACCTCAGCAGCCTTCAACAGAGTTAGACACTTACTTCTTGAAACAGTCTTCCCTTTGCTTCTGTTTTTTTCATTCCTTTCACCGGGTGTTCCTTCTCTGACTTCTTTGCTGGCCACCCACCTCCCTGATGATTAAGTTTGGAGTACCCTAGGGCTTGATCTTGGGTTCTTTCCATTCTTTCTTTTTGGACTGCACATTCTTTCTAGTAATCCTGGACCATTACTTTAGATACCATTCTTATGCTGATGACTCCCATTCATTAGCCTAGTCTGGACATTCTTCTTCAACTCCAGAATTGGTATCCAACTCCCTGCTCCATGTAGGATGTCGAAAAGGCACCAAAACTTAATTTGGTCCAAAACAAATTTCCCTCATTTCCATTGTGGTTCAGCAGATTAAGAACCCAACATAGTGTCCCTGAGGATGCAGGTTTGATACCTGGCCTTGCTCAGTGCATTAAGGAGCTGCAGTGTAAGTTACAGGTGCAGCTCACATCTGGTGCTGCTGTGGCTGTGGTGTGGGCCAGCAGCTACAGCTCCAATTCAACCCCTGGCCTGGGAACTTTCATATGCTATAGGTGCAGCCATAAAAACGAAGAAAAATATTTCTTTTCTCTTAACTCAAATTTGCTTCTCTCCATTTTTCCATCTTAGTAAATAGCAGTATTACTCGCCCAGCTGTTAAGTCAAAAAATCTGTGAGGAATCTGGACTTCTCTCTTCCCCTCTTTTCTCACATCCAAATCTTTTGCAAGAAAAACTGATTCTACCTGCAGAAATATATCCCCTCTACTTTCAATTGTACATGGTCCAACCATTATTACCCCTCCTTGCAATACTTATCTCTGTTTGTGCTTCTGCCTCCCTGTAATTCATTCTCCAGACTCAGCAGAGGGATGTTTTTGAAAACAAATCAAATCACATAACTTCCCATCTACACTTAGAGCAAACTCCAGTTCCTTCCAAGCACTACCTTATCTCACACGAGTGATCTCTGCCTCTGAATAGTCACAGATTTCATGTTTCAACACCTTCCCTTTTGGTATGGAAAGCCACATCGGTCTCTCTGTTCCTGGAATTCTCTGTCTCTTGAGCTTTTCACAGCTGGTGTGTGTGTGCACATCAGCGTGTGCTATCAGTAATTCAGGCATCATTTTAAATGTCCTGGGAGAAGATTTTCTTGACCACTCCACCTAAGGTGAACTTGCTACTTTACCACATTACTGTACTGTAATTGTTTATAGAACATTTATTATTCTCCAACATTTTTCTTTATTTTTTATTGTTTGCATTATCCTACCAGAATCATCAAATCAGGCTTTTCATTTTATCCACCCCTTAGAACATGGGCTAGCTCATAATAATTACCATGTAAAAATATGTTGAATTAATGTTAATAGATCAGTGAAGGCTACATATTCAAGTAAATTCAATTTCCTGACTGTGTCTTGATCATGAAGCTAAGTCTATATCTATAAATTGACATCACTTTTTTTTTTGTATTGGTAGTAAATCAGTGTACTTCAATTAAATTACAGAAAAGACTAAGATGAAGTGATTAACCAACAGAAGGAAATGCTAGATTGATGGAGTGACATAGAGGTTCCTATTTATAAGGTTTTATGGTGATGGTCTTTTCCTTAATGGTGCATTACCTAGATATATGTGTGTAATAGGGTTAGGCCTTGAGGCTTACACGAATACCATGTTAATTCATTATCTGTAGCATTCAAACATAGAAATAAAATACAAATGAAACCACTGAACAGTAAGCAGCTTTTTTAAATGACTAGGATAAATGTAGTTAATACAGGTAAGAATTAATTTGGTTGAACAAATTATTTTTAAAGTTCTTAACAGAAGTATTCATGTATTACCTTTTGGGAGATCATTGAGACAGATTCTCCCAGAGATTTATTCATCCTTTTCTTTTCTTTTCTTTTTTCTTTTTTTGTCTTTTTAGAGCTACACCTGCGTCATGTGGAGATTCCCAGGCCTAGGGGTCGAATCGGAGCTGCAGCTGCTGGTCTACACCACAGTCACAGTAACGTGGGATCCAAGCCGCGTCTTCGACCTACACCACAGCTCATGGCAATGCTGGATCCTTAACCCACTGAGTGAGGCCAGAGATTGAACCTGTGTGGATGCTAGGCAGATGCATTTTCACTGAGACATGATGGAAACTCCTATTTATCCTTTTCAACTTATGAAATTAATCTTGATTCTCAATATGTAACTGTAATTCAAATGCTGTGAAATATCAAAGTATTTTGTAAATACAAATTGAGCAGATGGATAATCAGTCATCACAGAGTAGGTGTTAAGTTTATAAAAATCTGAATGGGCAACTGATTTGGTCACAAATATAAGTATTCAGGAGAAAAGTATATTTACTCAAGTCTAGCCCAAATTAGAGCAAGTTTGCCATAAATTATACTGGATTGGCACATTTTGCTTGACTTATATAATATTTTAAAAATCCTTTGACTGCAACTGAAAATCCAGATGTTTGTTTTTGCTATAAAAAATCTAATCTCTCTCCTGCACTGGGCCCTTATTGCCAAATGACAGCAATCAGCTGAGCAGAATAGTTTCTGGTCCACTCTTCACCCTGCTTTTCAGAACTTGCCCAGTTTCTTACTTCGCTCATTTATATTTCTTGCTGGGGCCTTGTATACATTGTATTGACAAATCTGTCAATTGCTGAAGCTTATAACTGATTAAGTAATACTCAATTCATATGGAGGAAATATCAAACTGCTTTACTTGTCACAATATGTATTTTTTTGGCATAAAATGTTTTCAAGTTGGTGGATTAAATCAAAGATTACCTGAAATTTTGAGGTAGTTAATAATACAATAATGCAAACTCATGGTGTTTATAATTTTTCTAAAATTGGCCTATTTTATGCTAAATGTCAGTAACTTGAAAAGTTATTTTTATTTATGATTGCCTAGTAAAAATGATCAATTCAAGAGTATTATCGGAATATATATTGGTACACCTCTTCCATATTAGTGAATGAAAATTTACATTCATTTTGTAATATTTTGTAATTACAAACACTGTACATATTTATAGTAGAAAAAACTTCTATGAAGAAGAATTCAGAAAATGAAGAAAATCACTCATATTCCAACTATATTATGATGGTGGGTATATGTGTATGTGTGTGTATGTGTTTGTGTGTATAAGAATTTTATATTTATATTGTATATATTTAAATATAGTTAAAGCAAAACTAAGAGTTAAAATTAAGATTACTAAAGTAAAATTTAATATTATTTCATTGTCTAAAATATTGTTACCAATTGCTTGTGTTACTAGATTGAATAGACATTTCCAAGAGAGGAAATATGTTTTTCTTTTTATTTATAACAGACAACAAATAAGAATTTTTCACCGAATTTATAAAGCTAATCTTGTTAAGACCAATCAGTCTTGCTCAATTCATTTGAAAGAGGAAAGATTTATAAGGAAAGCAGAAATTTATAATAAGTTAATAAAAATATAAATAAATACATATATTTATATCTTAGCCCTCAAAGAAATGAAAATTTATTTTCTCTAATTTTATATGATTTACTAAGTTTCTGATTTGATTAGGCTCATAATTAAGATGTAGAGATATTTTTATCTTATGAAAGGCAAGACATACTATTTTAAGAAAATTGCTATTAACATCTGAAAGATTCCCATTTTTCAGTATTCTATTTTGATAAAAATAGAACCACGACTGAAAATGAATAATTCAAAAAAATAATGTTCTCATTTGCTAAGTGGGGATCCTTTCTTCCTTCATTTTGTGAAACATGAGAACCAGTGAGTTGGAATGGTGGGACTTTTAATTATTGTGTGTATGTTTAGAACTAAATATGGGTCTGTGTCTATTTCACAGCCCTTAAATTCATAGCTCTACTTTGTTTTACTCATAATGGTGTCAGTTATGAAACTAATGTTTTACTCAGCGCACCCAATAAAACCCATGTAAAATCCCATTTCTAAATAGATTCAATAAGATTATTATTTTGATAATTTCACTTTACAGATGAGAAAAAAGATCCAGAGAAATAAATAACTTGACCTAGTAACCTAGGAAGTTAGCAAGATGATGAGGCTCAGAACTTGTCACCTGATATGTTGCTTAGCCATTAATTCAATATGTTCCCTGAAGCTCATATTTTCCAGTTTACTAAATTCAAAAAAAATGTGCAAGCCATGTGTTTTCCCAAATGATGTTCTATTAAGCTTTCTGTTTTGTTAGTTAAACTCTGTTTCCTGACTCAAGTGCTGTGGGTTCAACCTGACATTATGTGCCTGTGAATTATGATAATATCAAAATCCAAAGTTGGTGCTCTGTTGATTAACTGTGCAAAAATTGAGTTATTAAAAATAAATATATTATTTTATTATTTCTTATTTTATTTTATTTTATTTTATTTTATTTTTTGCTTTTTTTTTAGGGTTGCGCCTATGCTGTGTGGTTCTTCCCAGACTAGGGATTGAATTGGAGCTATAGCTGCTGGCCTATGCCACAGCCACAGCAACGTGGGATCTGAGCCACATCTGTGACCTACACCACAGCTCATGATAACGCTGGATCCTTAACCTACTGACCGAGGCCAGGAATCGAACGCACATCCTCATGGATCCTAGTCAGTTTCTTTAACTGCTGATCCACAAAGGGAACTATGCAAAAGATAATTTTATATTGTTTTATGGTTCAAGAAACAAACTTTAAAAATAGAAAATTAACATAGGATAAATGACCTTCTATCCTTCCTACTTTTACAATTTCTTTATTTAATGCAAATAATAAAACATTAAATATTATAACCAGTAATGCCTAATTACTATCTAACTAAAGCAGATAGAGAGCATGAAAAGGTGATTTCTCTTTCTAAATCAGCGATTCTAGAGACATACACGTAGGAAAAGCATTGTGCTATAACACGATATATAACATGATGACAGGGCATTATCATCTCAGATATGTAACAGTTTAGGTGCACATTTCAGTCTGTTAATACTCAAAACATTATTTCAGGCAATACAGACATTCCCCTGTTTAAAAATGGTCCTTTCCATGTGATCTCATCATTTCTAATCTGAAATCTTAGTAAAGGATATTTTAATAGAATGAATTAAATTTCAGCCATCAGACAGTCATGGGTGGTTTTCTGGAAGTTACTCTTTACTGATCTCTTCCACTTTTCTGCACCCCTCTTTTCTGTGCTAGTCCCCATTTTCAGCATCTGAATTATTTACTTGGTTATTATGTTTGTCTCAGAAGTTCAGTGATCTTGATTGGGCATTAGAATGCAAATCACAGGTGGGGTCCAGAAGGGCTACCTATAAAGGGCAAGGTACCATTTTACCTTTCCTATGTAATAGGTTATTTTGTCATTGGTATTACTGTGCTCCCCAAGCCCTACTAACTAAGTTAAAATAACTCCATTTCTTTCAGCCACTCTCTGATTTTTGAACTGTGGAACAATTTTGCTTTTCTTTCCCCCTAACACTGTAGAAGATAAAGTTATTTAAGTATAGTTCTGGAATTCTTATTGTCTCTAAAGGTCACCTGCTCTGGCCACAAAGGTTTTCAGGCTATGAGAAATTGATTTACCCAGAAAACAGGGAGCCTCATTTTTAACTCTTCCTAATGGCCTTCACGAAGGACTTGGAACATCCTCCTCAGAAAGGTTGACATGCTCTGGCACGGATGGGGGTTGAGCTGCACTATAAACATGTTAGTGTCTTGACTGTGAATTGCTTGCCACCTAGATGAATGCTCGTCACACTCTCTGGGAGACACTTGTCACAGCCTCGCAAAGACCTGCTTATCATTCATATGGTCACTTCCATTACCTCTGTTCAGACTGTGCTGACCTGCTATTAGTGACTCTAATTTAATTTCCCTCACTAGTGTCATGGGTTATTTCTTCCATTACTTGAGAGATTTAATTTACAGGGTAAACTCCATCACACAAGAGAAGGAATTTTTCATGACGGTAGGAACAAGTACCTTTTGAAGATTAAGATGATGCTGGCTATTTATCTTGGTCATCTCGGTAGCTGGCAGTTGAAACTTCATTGAATGGTAATATATTCCTATATTGATGGTACCTCTGACAGGAATTAAGCAGTGTATGTTTTACTGATTTTATGGAGTCACTTTTTTGGTGTGGTTCATTCAGAGAATCTTAAGTGACAGGTACGGCGTGACTTATGGAAGGTAGAGAAAGAATAAAAGGATATTATTTCCCTTTTGTTCCCCTCTGGACTTTGGAATCTGACTTCCCTCGGTTTTACTATACTGTAATATTTTGAAAGAACAATAGTGGGAAAAAGTCTCCATTGTGTAAGTTCCAATTAAAAGCTTAAAAGATGTTATTATCCCTGTTTTTAGATTTGAACGGAAGAAATGCCTGATGAGTATAAATAATTGAGGCAGAACTGATGGCATGGCATTGGAGACTATGAAAAAATTAAAGTGTATTCATTATTTTGTTTTTCTATTTTGATCACTAATTGCCAGAATGTGGTTTTCTTTTCTTTTTCTTTTTTGTCTTTTTTAGGGCCTCACCCTTGGCATGTGGAGGTTCCCAGGCTAGGGGTCTAATTGGAGCTGTAGCTACCAACCTATGCCACTGCCACAGCAATGCCAGATCTGAGCCATGTCTGCGACCTACACCACAGCTCATGGCAATGCCAGATCCTTAACCCACTGAGCAAGGCCAGGGATTGAACCTGCAACCTCACGGTTCCTAGTCAGATTCGTTTCCGCAGCACCATGATGGAAACTCCATTAATTGCCAGAATGTTTAAACATCTTCATTCACTTTTTCCTCTTATTCTTCAATCTCAAGAACTTGTTTAAATGACTTATTATTTTCTCTAAGTTTACAAACACTCAACAGGCCCTGCCAATGATCACTGCTATCCTAGGTCTGAGTAATTACCTCAAAGCACTGGTGCCTTGTGAACTTAAATAAAGAAAAACAAATTAACAAGCAGAGAATGTCATACCCAGTGGGCCTAATATTGAGAAAGAAGTGTTTATTCCTCTCTTTTTTCTCATTTTTTTTTCTTTTCTTTTTTTGCTTTTTAGGGCTGCAGGTGCAGCATATGGAAGTTCCCAGGCCAAGGGTCAAATCAGAACTGCAACTGCTGGCCTACACGATAGCCACAGCAACATGGAATCTGAGCCATGTCTATCACCTACACCACAGCTCACAGCAACACTGGATACTTAGCCCACTGAGCAAGGCCAGGGATCGAACCCTCGTCCTCATGGATACTAGTTCAGGCTCCTTTCTGCTGAGCCATGATGGGAACTCCTCCTTTTTCTCATTTTCATTGTTGGCTTTCTTGTTGTTCAAGCCCCAAACTTGAATTCATTTTCAACTCTTTTCTTTATTTCATACCATAGATTTCACTCTTCAGTATACATGTGGTTCTCAAGGTTGATATAATGTGTCCATTTCTCCCCAAAAATGGATTTCTCTTTGGGAGAGGGAGGGTAGGCATCTGCCAAACACTTTTGGAGAAGAGGCCACCACTGAGTGATGAATCGGTGGGAAAAGGGAAGCAGAGGGAAGGCAGATGCTGAAGTTTATTTCAAACTTAGTCCTAAGACAAGAGGAGGGAATTGCCCTGCCCCACTCACTTTTCAGTCCCTGTCGCAACTCTCCTATTGTTCTTCTTCTCTAGGGGATGAGTAATGGTCCCTTAAATCAGTTATGGTAATTTCATTCTGCTTCGCCAGTAATTGGCTTGTAGTGGTCATGTGATCTCATTCTGACCCATGTGATGCTCATAAACAGGCGGGAGGGAAGGAATTTCACCCCAAAATTACAAGGAGAAAACCATCCTGCAGGAGCCAGGGAAGACATCTCGGGGCAGGAGGGGAGAGCACGGGGATGACAAGACAATATGAGAGAGACAAACAGCCTGGGTCCTTGGTGACATTGCCATGTGACTGAGCCCATCCACAGAATGCCTGCTTCTGGAATTCTAGTTAACTAAATAATAGAAGTCTCAATTAGTTAAGTTTGGGTAGATTTAGTTTGCTATCTGCAGCCAAAACCATTTCTAACTGATGAACCTCTGTGTACTTTTGCCTTGGACTTCCTATCACTATGCTTCATTCAGTGTTGAGTGGTCACATTCCTTTTATGTGGAATCCCCAGGCACTCAATTTGCCTAAGCTGTGACTAGAAAGTACACCCTTGGTTACCTGGTCTTGTCGCACAGGTGAATTTCAACTAGATTTTCAACTCTCGGTGCTTTTACCTTTCCCTGGACCATAGGTTAAAATTCTCTTTAGCACTTTGCAGAGCCAGGTCTTCAGCTGTGTTCCTTCTCTCACTAACCAGCATGTACCATTATGAGGTCCTTGAATGTCTGAAGTGGTTCTTAGATTTATGGCTATATTTTATTTCTCCTAAGTGAGATAATACATGTGAGTACATTTTGTCATTATTAAGTGTTGAAGGTACAACTGTAACTTTTAAAAAAATGTTTTAAAAGTACAAGGAAAAAAAGTATACTCCAATAAAACTAAATTTAAAAAAAGAATTGAAGGAGTTCCCATTGTGGCTCAGTGGGTTAAGAACCCATCATAGTGTCTGTGAGGATGTGGGTTCAATCCCTGGCTTCACTCAGTGGGTTAAGAATCTGGCATTGCCACAAGCTGCAGCGTAGATTGCAGATACAGCTCAGATCTGGTGTTGCTGTGGCTGTGGTGTAGGCCTCAGCTGCAGCTCCAATTTGACCCCTGGCCTGGGAGCTTCCACATGCTTCATGTGCAGCTGTAAAAAGAAAAAAAAAAAAGAGTTGAACACATATGTGGCACTATTATTGTCATTATTATCACTTTTTTTACTACTGTTCATTATCATCCTCTTCATTCTCCATGTACATGGTAGCCTCTTATTCCCAAGACCAGAATTCTGACTAGTATTTCAGTGTTGTGATCAGTGTATGGAGTTACAACGAGAGACTCTTAGTTGCTGGAAATAAGAAAAACATGATTGCCTTCTGAGAGTTTAGTCGGAAAATTAATGCATGATACACCAGAACAATGCAAGTATAAAGAAGCCCCAGGCTATAAAACTTGATTTTAATTTGAATGAATGTATCAATATACTTAAAGAAAAAGGGATATTAATCGAAGGGGGAGCTTGATCTGCCAAGGAAGCATAAATAAAAGAGAGTTACAAAGACAGACACTGGCAGTGCTCTTCAGCACTGTCAAGGAAAGAGAAACTCAACCCATAGATCTTGAAAAATTTGGCACTTGAAGCTTTCTAAGATTCCGTAATTTCCATTTTTTCAGGAACTCCCTCTTTTTAAAAAAAGTTTTAAGTGTAGTTAATTTACAAGCCTGCGATAATTTCTGCTGTACAACAAAAATGACCCAGCCATGAATATACATATCCATTCTCTCTGATTCTTTTCCCACATAGATTATCGCAGAATATTGTGTAAATTTCTCTGTACTGTATGGCAGGTCCCCATTGGCCAATCGTTCCATATACCTCAGTGTGCATATGCCAATCCCAAAAACCCAGTCCATCCCTACTCCTCCCTCTCCCAACCTGTCCCCTTTGGTAACTATAAGCTTTTCAAAGTCTGTCAGTCTGCTTCTGTTGTGCAGTGTTTTCAAGTTACTTTGATGAAGCCAATTACTTCATCAGGAAGCATTTTGAATGAATGTTATGTTTACACAGATTTTACTTATTTTTGGTGGTTGAGTTATACATTGGTGTCTGATCCCTTACCAAGTATTTCCCAGAAGAAAATACTTTTCATTTCTTTTACTTGAGAAGAAAGGAAGTTGATCTCAGAGGTGATGGAGTGGACTGTACTTTGATAGAAGTTGCTTTCATTCTGACAATTAGACATGGAGAGTCATTGACCTTCAGACTACTGTCACATTTGAGAAAGTGCTGGGTATCCAGAATAGCAACAATTGTAGAAAATTTTAACTGAAAACTTTTTTTTTTTTTTGTCTTTTTGCTATTTCTTGGGCCGCTCCCGCGGCATATGGAGATTCCCAGGCTAGGGGTCTAATTGGAGCCGTAGCCACCAGCCTACAACAGAGCCACAGCAACGCGTGATCCGAGCCACGTCTGCAACCTGCACCACAGCTCACGGCAACGCCGGATCGTCAACCCACTGAGCAAGGGCAGGGACTGAACCTGCAACCTCATGGTTCCTAGTCGGATTCGTTAACCACTGCGCCACGACGGGAACTCCAAAAAATTTTAATTATGACCTAGTCATATATCTAAAACTAAAGTTTGTAGAGACAAGATGTTTAGTATTTTTGCAATGTATCATCTTCACTAATCCTTTTCTATTAATGTATGTACAATATATTACTTGAAATGAATAATTCATTGTGGGTTTCTTTGATTAATTCTTCTGTATACTCCTTTGTCCTTGGAAACCCAGAGGTAAAATATTACATCGGCTCTTGTGCCTGTCCATGAGGGAATGGATCTAAATGCCTAGTTGGGCAGTGATTAATCAGATCCATCCTGCCGTGGAACAGCTGTGTCCAACACATCTCCCTTTGGAGCTGGTCAGAGCATAATTTACCTCCAGGGATGGCATATATCTCAATTTATTTTAAAATTTAGCTCAGTGACTTTTTTTTAAGCTTTCAAATGCAGATGACATTTTGGTAAAGTATTAAGAGAACCAGATTTGTGGTCAAAGATCAAGGTTCTAGGTCTGTCTCACGCCACTGATTAACAGACTGACTTCAGGGAAATCACTTCTTAGCCCTACATTATACTCTAGGGCACAGTTTAAAACTCTCTTCCTTAATTACCTTGCCATGTTGTCAGAAGCAACAAAGAAAACTCTCTCTCTCTATATATATATATGTATACATGTAATATAACCGTATGTATTTTATACATGTACATACAGTATATATTTTAATTATATATATGCACATAGATCTTTAAAGTACAGAAGCAACAAAGAAAACTATATATATAGTTTATGTAACTGTATATATTATATATGTACATACAGTATATATTTTAATTATATAGGTATATATACAGAGAGAGAGCTTTAAAGTAGTTAAAAGTTTTTTGTGTTTCTAATAAGTAAAATTTGTTATTATCATATAAGTGCTGGGCTACAATTTTACAGCATATGCTCATGAGCAAAGTTATAAAATTTTTTGGTTTTCTTTTGCTTGAACTTACTACTACTGGGAGGTCTCATTCCCTGTGATGGAAAAACATCCATCTCTGGTCTCCTAAGGAAATTCCAACATTTCAAAATTTTCTTTCATTACAAATCCAACTCAAGGCAGTTAAAATTTCTCCCTCCTTTTCCTCCTCAGCAAAAGCAGTTCCGAAGCCCTGGCTTTCTGCTATGTAAAGGTAGGTCGAGGGTGAGGATGGGGCATCTGGTGCATGGGTACCCTTTGCCCATCCCAGTCACACTGTGGGATATTAGGGCATCTTATCTTGGTCATTCTTAGTGGTTTGTACAGGGGTCGTGCACCCTAGCCTGGTGCTCACACTTAGGGTCCACAGGTCAACACTGGGTTCCTCTGCAGTTTCTCCTTGTTCTAACTATGAGACTTTTGCTTTGCCAGCCCTCAGTGTCACTCCTTTGTCATTCATGGTCATGTGCTTGACAGGGGCAAGATGGCTCTCTTACTTTCTGTGCATGAGTGGTGAGGGGACACTTAGAAGGTTACTGTCCTGTCAGAGATCAGGATGGAAAGAAGGAATTTGGTTTTCTATTATTCCTCAAACTTACTTTAGGGTTCAGTTTTTCACTCCTTTGTCCTAGGGGACCTGACAGGATGTAGGCTGTTCCTTTTCTCATAGTCCGATTCCATTTTTTCTCTTCTGCTATTGATATATCCCCATCTACCTATCTACCTACCTATCTGGAATTTGGGGAGGAGAGTGGCTGTTGAATCTGCTGGATCACATTCCATTCAAATCTTGCCCACCTTAAGCCTGGTCTGAGGCATTTTGAATTTAGCAAGTTGTAATCTTCTGCTGGTGATTTCTCTACCTGTCTTGGATGCCTTGGCACTTGGTAAAAGTGAAGAAACTCAATGAACGAGGTGAGCAGGGGAACAAAACATTAATTATAATCTGTCATATAAATTCAGTTTTATCTGATTTTTTTTCCTGACAAGATATTTCATAGTGTCACTCAGAAGGACAATTTCTGAGAAATATGGAAATTTGAAATGTGAATCTGGGCGTATGGATCTCTAAAAAGTTTTAAAAATATTTCTGGAGGTTTAAACTATAAATTTGACATATGCTACAGTAGTTTCATTCTATTTCAATAGATTTTTAATAAGCTTCATTTTTCTTGTATCTTTATAAAACTGTTGGATGAATGCTACTTTTTGAAGAAGTGTGTGTCCTTACATATTAAGCAGTGTATCATTTAGTAGATGAAGGAGCTCTGCAAAGTATAGGGACTTCATTGAGGTGTGGTATGTTTTAATTAATGCCAGTCACTTGCATACACACTAGGTGGGCTTAATAAATAGGAAATAATTAATTATTTTTGAATATTTAGAAGAATGTGAAATAGAAGTCAGGATGTAACTCAAATTTAATTTTTTAAATTTTATTTAAATGATTTTAATTTTTTCCATTATAGCTGGTTTACAATGTTCAATCTTAATTTTAAAAAAATATTGGAACTTTCAGATTATATTTTTAGTTGTTACTGTATTTGTGGAAAGGAGAGAACTTGAGGACTAGGAAGTAAAAAGAGGAAATAGAGGTTTTGAGAAATATTAGATGTCAAACAGTTTTGTCCAGAACACCTTTTTTTTTTCTTTCCGATTTTTGTCCTAACAGCAGATATATTTTCATTGTTGATTTTGTGAATGAAAATAGTGGCCCTGCCTCTTTGAAGTTAATAGCCTGTTCAGAGCAAGAAGCAAGTAAATGAAACTAAAGTAAATAAAACAAATAAAATATTGTAAAAATGCTGTAGATGCTGAAATCAAGTCATTACCAAGTAATATTATAATTCTATGGGAGAACCGCTGAGATATTAGTCTTCTCATAAATTGCATTAGGTCCTTGTGCTGTTTGTGGCTCATTAATAATAAGAAAACATATCACAATGTCCTAATACCAACAATACTTAACTTGATAACAATTTGTAATTAAAATCAACCAAGCTTCCTTCAGTTAGAGGAGCTGAAGTTGCGTGTTATGCTCTCAGCAGCATAACTAGAAGACTTTTGACTGTGATATAATAATCCTTTAAAAACATTAGTGTTTATGTGTATATCATTTCTCATAGGAGAATTTCTGAAAGAAAAGATGTGCTGTTACTTTAGAAAAAAAGCCCCAACAAATCAACACACTACTGTGAACAGTTTAGCTGAGATATCTTGTTTCTTTTAGCCAGTTCCAGTGAAAAGTAACTTAGTCAGAACTCAGGCAGAACTTAGTCCAGCCTCACCCAGTTTAGCAGGCATTCTACGCAAACACCTATTGGTTTATTTGGCTGTAGGCATAGTTACCAGTTACATGTTCTGTTTATTTTGAGCTTCCTCCTAGTATGTCCACAGCTGTCATGTAGCTACATCACCTGACAGCTTTCCAGTTTCTCTGGGTCTGTCTCCATCAAGCTTCCCAAACTTTAAGCTGTGCTTTCCCTGAAGCTGAAGCTGCAGGTATCACTTTAGCATCAGCATAGGTGGCAGTGTGGTGTGAGTCACTGGATGCCTGTCCTTAGGCACAGTGAAAGGCAGAAGCAGTGAATGGATAGTAAAACTGCTTTGCCAATACTTCACCCCAATAATTGACAAACCAAAAATTCACCTAGATGCTTCCTGGGGTGAAATTTATCTTTTAGTGCTTATTTCAAACAAGACCTCAATGACTCTTCACATAGAACCTTCCTTCTTTGAGCAACAATTTCCCTGCAGAGCTTTTCCTTGTAAATAATGATTCAACTGCCTGCCATATGGGAAACAACCTGGATTATTGTGTTTTGTGGCTGCCATGGTGATAGGTGCCATAAAACAAATGAATTCTTTCAACAGTAAGAAAATCAGAATAGTGAAAGTTGTTGTTATTATTTTTAAAGTAGACTTTAAATTTTAGAATGGTCTCAGAATTACAGAAAAAGTAAAGATAGTAAAGATAGTTTCCATAAACCCTGCACTCATGTTTCCTGTTTTTAATGTCTTAGGTGGTACATTTGTCATGATTAACTGAAATTGATATATTGTTATTAAAGTCCATCCTTAATTCAGATTTCCTTAGTTTTTGCTGACAGTCTCTCTTCTGTTCCCAAAATGTAATGGATTTTCCAAAAGACTACATTCAATGTAGTTATCATGTCTCCTTAGTCTTCTCTTAGCTTTTCCAGTGACATTCCTCTCAGTTTAAACTTAAGACAGTTTTTTTTTTTTTCCTGATAATTGACCCTTGGTATACCTTTTCTTAGAAAATTTACCTTAGAAAACATGCAATTGTGCATTTTTTCTGTGCCCCTTTGAAATGTAAAAGTAAGTCTTCTCCCAGCCTCTTGCCACTTTTACAAGTTTTTTTCCAGGACCTGGGAACCTCTGAAATGTAGACATGGAAGGAGATAACATTCCTGTCTTCCAGTCTCTATAGGAGTGTAGGGACCTAACTAGAACTTCATAGCTGATAATTAGCAAACATAGATGGCCCAATTGTAGAGAAATACATTTACAAACTCAGAAACAGCTTGGGATTCTTGGCATATCCCATATTAACAACCTCTTCCCCTGTGTCCACCAGTACTTTTCCACTGCTTCCTTCCAGCTCTTAAAAACCCTCATGGCTTTCATTTCAGTAGAATTGAGTTCAGTCTTTCACTGCTATTGCAATAGTCTTAAATAGAGTCTTCTTCCATGCCTGTTAAAATTTGTGGTCAAGTTTTTGCTTTGACAACAACTTCTGAGATTTTTCTGGTCCTTTTTTGTTTTTGATGACCTTTGGAGAAGTCTTAGTCAGATATTTTGCAGAATGTTTCCTTGTGAGGATTTATCTGATAATCTCATGATTAGACTAGGGTAATAGAGTTTTGGGAGCAGAGCATAGCCATAAAGTGCCATTTTCATCACATTATATCAAGGATAATAATAGCATGATTTATCAGTACTGATATGACCTTGATCATTTGGCTGAGGTCACTTTTATCAGGCCCCCCTTTTCCTGACTTTCTGTATTGTGTTTATTATGTGTAGTAAATACATGGTGAAGTTACACTTTCTCTCCTTGAAGGTGGAGTATCAACATATATGATGTGAAATTCTATAACATGAAAGATTTTGTGTCTTCTCCATTTATTATTTTGTTTAATCACTTACTTATATTCATATGGATGCATGGATATTTCTTTTATACTTTGGGTTATAATTTGGCGCTACTTGATTTTGTTGCTTAGCTATTGGGAGTCCTTTTATTTGACTCTCATGTCACTTTGACACAGCCCCATCTTTGTTATCTATTTGTTCATTCATTCATTCATTCATTTCAGTATTTCCTTAATTTTTGGCACTACAAGCTGCTCCAGACTCATCTTGTATATTTTCTGCCTCAGTCCTAGATTATGCCATTTTTCCAAGGAGCCTTGATTCCTTTTATTTGAGAATATTAGAAATCAATAGCTGGGCACTACTGTGCTAGTTATTATTGACAAATCCTTGTTCTAGGATTACTCAGCCCACAGAGCAAGAAAATACTTGTGACAATACTAACATGTGTATATACATATATTTATAAATATTTCTAACTGTAGTCTGTATCTATAATAAGCCCAAAGCTATAATAAGCAAAATCAGTTCATACTGATGTCTCCAACTTTAATCCATTAACACATGAATTATTCTAGTCTCTTCTTCCTTATTTATAAATTCCCACTCCAACAGGAAAAAACCTGGCTCCAACCATCTGCCTCCCATTTACTTAATTGTTCAGTTCCAAAGTGTATGTAGCAGTATTAGAATTGTTAACCTGTGTTCCCATGGGAAATGAGTTTATCAACTAGAGTATAGTGCTTATGCATAGTTCTTCTGACCTTTAGTTTTATAGACACCGCTCATTTCCAAAGTTACTTAGGTCAGCTCTACCTGCCTCTCCTCACTTCAGTGAGGTTTTTTTTTTTTTCCCATGTATTTGTTATACGGTTAGATTCTTTTTCACATTCTCCATTTCATTCTGGGATTCTCTCAGTCTCCTAAATGATTCTTTTTTTAATTTGCATACATTAAGGTTCACTCTTTGTGATTATTAATTTTAGATTTTTCTTCTTTAATATATACATATAATGTTACAAAATTCCATCTAAGCACTACTTTTGCTACATCTGACTAATTTTGATAAATTATATTCTTGTTTTCATTTAATGCACATATTTTTAATTTTCTTTTGCTATTTCATCTTTGGCCCATGTGTTCTTTGAAAGTATGTTGATTACTTTCCTAATATCTGTGGATTATTTAGATATACTTTTGTTATTGATTTGTAGTTTAATTCTAGTCAATCTGGAAACATGCTTTTTGTGATTTCTATTCTTTTAAATTTGTTAAGGTATGTTCTCTAGTCCAGAATGTGATCTATCTTAGTGATAGTTCCATGTGAGTTTTAGGAGATGTGTACTCTGCATTTGTTGATGGAGTAATTTATAAATAGCAATTAGATCAAGTTGATTGGTAGTGCTGTTTAGGTCAACTGTATCCTTACTGACTTTATGCTTATTGTATGTATCAATTACTAAAAAAGACAGATGTTGCATTCTCCTACTATAATAGTGTATTTGTCTATTTCTCCTTCGATGCTCTCAGTTTTTGCCTCAAATGTTCTTTTGTTAGGTACCTATACATTTAGGGTTGTTTGGTCTTCTTAGAGATTTTACTCCTATCATTTTGTAACCTCTCTTTATCCCTGATAATTTTTTTTGTTTGTTTTAAAGTTTGCTGTATCTGAAATTAAAAAAGGACTCCAGCTTTCTTTTGATTAGTTAACACTAACATACTAACACATGATATTTCTTTCTCCATCTTTTTGTTTTTAACCTATTTAGTCTTTATACAAAGTGTTGGTTTCACATAGATAACATATTTCAGTGTGACTTTTTTTCATTCACTCTGACAATCTCTCTCTTTTAATTGGTTTATTTAGATCATCCACATTTAAAGTGATTACTATCTACCATGTAACTTTTCTATTTATTGTATTTCTTTGTGTTTTTTTATTTCTTTTTCCCCTTATAGTTTTTTTTGTCTTTTTTTTTTTTTTTACCTTTTCTAGGGCTGCTCCCGTGGCACATGGAGGTTCCCAGGCTAGAGGTTAAATCAGAGCTGCAGCCGCAGGATCCGAGCTGCATCTGCAACCTACACCACAGCTCATGGCAATGCTGGATCCTTAACCCACCTGAGCAAGGACAGTGATTGAACCCACAACCTCATGGTTCCTAGTCGGATTCGTTCATCACTGCGCCAGGACGGGAACTCCTCCCCTTATAATTTTAATTGAGCATTTTATATCATTCCCTAATTTCCCTAATGTCAGCGTATCAATTATATTTATTTAGTTTTTTTTAAATGGTTTTATTTATTTTAAATGATTTTAAATTGTCTATTTTTAAGTGGTTGCCATAGAGTTTACAATATGTATTTTTAAGTAATCTAGGTCTACTTTCAAATAATAGCATACTACTTAATGAGTAGTACACATATCTTCTAAGAGAGTATTCCCACTTCCTCCCTCATGTCTCTTATCACATTGCTGTCATTAATTTCATTTATTCATATGCTATAATTACTCAATATATTGGTACTATTATTACTTTGAAATTTTTTTCTTTTAGATTAAGAATAAAAAGTAAACATTTTTTTTGCAGTTTTTTGTTTGTTTGTTTTGTTATTTTATTTCCAGAACTTTTTTTTGTCTTTTTTTGTATTTTCTAGGGCCGCACCCTCAGCATATGGATGTTCCCAGGCTAGGGGGTCGAATCAGAGCTGTAGCCAGCCTATAGCACAGCCACAGCAATGTGGGATCCAAGACATATCTGCAACCTACACCACAGCTCACAGTACGGCAATGCCATATCCTTAACCCACTGAGCAAGGGCAGGGATTGAACTCGCAACCTCATGGTTCCTAGTCGTATTTGTTAACCACTAAGCCACAATGGGAACTCCAAAGTAAACATTTTTAACCTTTGTTTCTTTTCCAATGCTGTTCTTTTATGTAGATACATTTCTGATGTACCTCATTTTCCTTCTTCCTAAAGAACTTCTAACATTTCATGCAAGGCAAGTCCGTTGATGATAGATTCTTATAATTTTTGTCTGATTATGTGTCTTTGTTTCTCCTTCACTTCTGAAGGATAATTCTAAGTTGCTGGGTTTTTTTTTAATCCTCTTATTTATATAGTTAAATAGCTCACTTCACTCCTTATTTTCATGGTGTCTGCAGATGAGTCCCTCGTAATATTCGTGTTGTTCCTCTATAAATACGGTATTTTTCTCTTCTGGCTTCTTTCAAGACTTTTTTTCATCTTTGATTTCTTTGAACTATGAATATGATACTCCTAAGTGTGATCCTTTTGGGTATTTATCCTTGTTTTTCTTTGAGCTTCCTGAATCTTGCTTTGGTATCTTTCGTTAAGTGGAGTGCTCTTCGCAATTACTGCATCAAGTATTTCTTCTGCTTTGTTCCCTTTTCTCATCTGACTTTCCAATTCTGCATATATTACATCTTTTCAGATTACCCCTTAGTTTTATTTATTTCATTATTTTTCTTGGCATTTCATTGAAGGAAGTTTATACTAATGTATCTTCAAGTTGACTGATTTTGTGTCAAGTCACTGATGAGCCCATTGAAGGCATTTTTCATTTCTGTTACAGTGCTGTTGATAGCTAGCCTATAATTTTTTTTTCCTGAGAGCTTCCATCTTTCTGCTTACATTATTTATCTGCTTTTATGTATTCTACCTTTTCCACTAGAGTCTTTACCATATTACTCACAGTTATTCTAAATTCCCTGTCTAATAATTCCAATATGTCTAGTCTATCTGAGTTGGGTTTTGATAATTGCTTTTTCTCTCCAGACTGTTATTTTCTTGCTTTTTGGCATACCTTGTAATTTTTTTGTTGAGAGCTGAATATCTTGTACTAGGAAGAGGAACTTATGTAAATCAACCTTCAGTGTGAGATTTGTTAGAAACTGGGCTGCTTTTAATGTTTCCCACAGTTATAGGTGCTAAAGTCTTCAAATTCCTTTAGTGGCCTTGTTTTTGTCTCTCTTCTCAACTTTGGGCTTCTCTAAGTACTCCTTTGGGCTTAGAAAGGGTCTGGATCCTGCAACCTTTTCAGCTGTAATATTATATCTGAACTTTGTTGATGTGGTCTAAGTTGTGACTGGTGCAGGGAAGAGGCATTCTATAATCTTCTGATTAAATCTTAATCATTTAGTGGTCCTATGTCTTGTGACCTTCACTGTTGTATGTGCAGTAGTGTTTTTTGTTTTTTGTTTTTTTCCTTTGTTTGTTCCCCTATTCTCTTCATTGGATTCTTCAATCCCAATCTATTTCCCTGAGGCATTTAACTTTGTTGAGTATGTTCTTCTTCCCTTAGGAGAGGCAGGCAAACTAGAGCAGGATGAAGTAGAAAAAATACCTTTACCCCAGAATCTCTGGTAAATTTTTTGCCCCTGGAGAATAGGCTTTTGTTATGGAGAACACTTTGTGTATATTTTTGTAATGATTTATTTTCCCTTCTCCTAATAGAGTTATGAGGTTTCTTACTTGAATATTCACTGTAAGAACCATGGGAGGTAAAACTCATGACTGAGTAGGGCACCCCACTAAGATAGTGGCACCCAGGGGCTCAGCTTTCAGCAGTTTATCAAAATTACCATTGAAGTGTTCCTACCCCTTTATGGCTCTTGCAGTTTTCACACCATCTAAGCAGATCTCAGATGTGACTCTTTAGATGTGCTGTTTCTCCAAATTTTGGCATGGCAGTTTGCCTGGTAGCCTCAGTTCTCTGATGAGTCCAAGAAAGTCATTAATTTTCAATTTATCCAGCTTTTTCTTTTTGTAATGAAGGGACTGACTACTTCCAAGCTTTTTACATCTAAGAGATAAAACTGGAAGTCCAAGGATTATCTTTTATGTAAATGTCTTGACCAATAAAATTCAGAGTAAGACAGGGAACTCTTTCATTCAGATGTCTTTTATATCAGTGGCTCCAAAAAGTTCATTAAATGCTATCTTACTACTCCTGCAGTTACTCTGAGGAGTAGAATCAAAGAAAAATATCCTAGCATCACAGCAAAAGCAGGTACAGAACTTAACTTATGGTCAAGTGTTCTACTTTCTTGACCCAGTTTTGCTCATTTTTGCTCCTTTTACTTACTTCTAATGCAAACAAAATATGCCTTTCTATTTCGCGGTGGAAGTAAGAGGTGGAATCTCTGAGCTAAGAGATCCTCCAGCAGCTGTGGTAATTTTGATGCATATAGCACCACTTTTTCTAACACATTATCTTTGCTCATATTCTAACCCCAAATGATCCAGTGCTGCTCAACTGTTCCAGAAAAGCACAGCAGTGAAAATGCAAGCAGGGCCTTTATATTCTGGGGATTTGATTAACATGGCCATGTGAGCATAGAATTTACAGCTTTAAAACATGTATTCCATGATATAGTCTGTGCATCTTATAGATTCTCTAATAACTGGTGTAAATGCTTAAGCATCAATTTAGGGAATTAAGCATGAAAGTAGACAACAGTCAAGCAGCTTCTCTAAAGAGCACGACAGTTAGTGTTAGTTAATTCTGTCCTGCCTCAGACTCAGAAATGCATAAGCACAGCACCACTGAAGTGAGACAGGCCAGGGTACTTGTGGCTCCCAGGTCACACCTGGTTTCCTAAATTATTCAGGGCTCCACTAGTTAGTGAGGCTCAGCTCCCTGGTCTGAAGGGGGAGGGAGATAAGGAAGAGCGGATTGGATTGCGATGCTGAGCCAGCAGTGTGGAGAATGCTGACAGCATACAGCCCTGGGGCCTGTGGCAGAAGAGCAGCTTACTTGACAAGGTTCAGGAATCCAAAGTAAAATGCGGGATGTCTCCTGTCTCAGCAGCTACCAGCCACAGTGCAGAGTGTCAGCGAAAAAAAAGCAAATGAATTTTTTCTTTTTTCTTTTCTATTGTTCTTTTGGGAGACCATAATGACCAAAGTCAACAGTTATTTTATATTAATTCTCTTAAATAATAAGTAAAGAATATTGTTAGTTGTATTAAAATTCCATTCCCAAGTGGCCTAAAGGGTGAAACAAGAGTGTGACAAGTGACATCTTTGAACAAAGAATGTTTGTCTGGGGAGAAAAAGGCCTTGAGTCATACATTTTACAAAGGAAGTTTTTTAAAAAGTTTCTTTCAGGGAAGGTCCAATTATTAAATAAGGAACACATATATATGTGAAGAAAATAACTTATTGAGGAAAAGGCAGCATAAACTAAAAATTATAGAGTGCTTTTATATTGAATTTGAGAAAAATCTATGATATGGTGACTAAAATAAATGCATAAGAGAATGCTGGTGCTAAATCATTTAAAGGATAGAGAAGATATAAATTTAGAAGATAAAAACTCATGACAGTCATTTGCTTTTCCCCTCCCCCCAGTTCTCTGTATAGGATGCCTCTGAAAGATACATTGCTGTTACAAAAACAATTACTGAATTTCTGCTAAAAATTATTGAATTTCTACTATTGAAAAAGGAACTGAGGAAGTGTTTTGTGAGTTAGTATAAAATATTCTCTCTGCCATAAAAATGACCCCTGTCTATTTGAGATATCACGGCTGCCCAAATCTACAAAGCAGTTCAGAATTTAAATTGACTGCCAAATGAGCAGCAGAGTCATGCTGTGTAATGGGAAGGAGAAAGGGGGTGGGAGGAGCCCTCAGTGTTTGCTGATATCTGTGGTGTTGAATACTCCCACCTCAGCCCATTTTAAACTACTACCACGAGATACCACCTCACACCAGTTAGAATGGCCATCATTCATAAGTCCACAAATAGCAAATGCTGAAGGGAGTGTGGAGAAAAGGGAACCCTTCTGCACTGTTGGTGGGAATGTGAGCTGGTATAACCACTATGGAGATCAGTATGGAGATACCTTAGACATCTATACATAGAACTACCATATGACCCAACAATCCCATTCTTGGGCATATATCTAGACAAAACTTTCCTTAAAAAAGAAACATGGGCTGTGGGATGGAAATCCTGTAAAATCAGATTGTTATGATCATGACACAACTACAGATGTGATAAATTCATTTGAGTAATTAAAAAAATATAAATCAATCAATCAATAAATAAACAAACATGCACCTGAATGTTCATTGCAGCTCTATTCACAATAGCCAAGACATGGAAACAACCCAAATGTCCATTGACAGAGGATTGAATTAGGAAGATGTGGTATATATATGTACACAATAGAATACTACTCAGCTATAAAAAAAGAATGAAATAATGCCATTTGCAGCAACATGGATGGAACTAGAGACTCTCATACTGAGTGAAGTAAGTCTGAAAGAGAAAGACAAATATCACTTATATATGGATTCTAATATAAGGCACAAATGAACCTTTCCACAGAAAAGAAAATCATAGACTTGCAGGACAGACTTGTGGTTGTCAAGGGAAGGGGGAGGGAGTGGGGTGGTTGGGGAGCTTGGGGTTAATAGATGCACACTATTGCCTTTGGAATGGATTAGCAATGAGATCCTGCTGTGTAGCACTGGGAACTATGTCTAGTCACTTATGATGGAGGCTGATAATGTGAGAAAAAAGAATGTATACATGTATGTGTAACTGGATCACCATGCTGTACAGTATAAAAAAATTGTATTGAGGAAATAACTGTTAAAAATATAACAATAAACATTCCTAGATGAAAAAATAAAAAAATAGAAAATAAATAAAATTAAAAAATAAAAAGGACCACCTTTTTTTTGTTTTTTTTTGCCTTTTCTAGGGCCGCTCCCGCATGGCATATGGAGGTTCCCAGGCTAGGAGTCGAATCAGAGCCGTAGCCACAGGCCTACACCAGAGCCACAGCAACTCGCGATCCAAGCCACGTCTGCAACCTACACTACTCATGGCAACGCCGGATCCTTAGTCCACTGAGCAAGGCCAGCGATCAGACCTGCAACCTCATGGTTCCTAGACGGATTCGTTAACCACTGAGCCACGACGGGAACTCCAAAAAGGACCACCTTTTAAAATTAAAGTAAAACAAAATAAATGAACTGCTAATGTGATATCCACCTTTATCAAGGTTCTTGAGAATTTATATCAGTGATTGCCAATTTATACAGACTGTACAGCACTCTGCTGGCTCAGACATTGCTTCAAGCTATTGTGGCTAAGAAATGCATTTTGGGGAAATTGAAAAATAGGCTGAGTATTAAAGCATGAGTACTATTAAACTAGGTTTTGGGTGGGGGTGAAGGCTTTTGATTCAGATGGGAAATTGGTCATGAGCCCAATGCACCTGAATTGACAATGCACCTGAGTGAATAGAACAGAATGAATGCCCTGGAAAAAGAGATTTGATATAGAGGTGTAGATTTGGAAGGCTGAACACCAAAATCTACATGGTATCTTAAGTGTCAGAAGGAAAAGGTAGTATTTTTGCTGTATATAATGGAAACCTATTAGAGGTTTCGGTCAAGTTTAAGACAAGGTTATAAAGTAGTGAGTTGTGAAGATTAGGCTAGAAGAGAGAGGATCGAAGGAGTTAGAGAAGTAAAGCATGGAGCAGTTTTTACTTGCATTGTAATGAAGGTTCCCCAGGAAGCACATTCATGAAGGCCATTTATTGGGGAGAGCTCAAAGAATCCATACATATGGAGAGGATTGGAGGAGACAGACTTAGGCAGCCAGAGCAGCCAAACTGCCACACAGTCAGTCACAACAGGGACTTCAGTTAATCCTGGGGAGCTCCAGCTGGATGAGCCTTCAGAGATATCCTGAATTGGGGTCAAGGTGGTGGGTCTTTCTATTATGACAGCAGCAGATTATTAGATGTGAGCTGCTCCCAGAAGGGGCTATGACATTGGAAGGGATCTTTCCTTATCCAAGGACAAGTCCCAGAGAGGAACGGGCTGAGACATGTTGGCAGCCAACCCCTCAGGCAATTAGGAGAATGAATATTACAGTCCGGGGATGCGAGATCTGGGTGGCAATCACAGTACCACATACCTTTTCTTAAAATGCAAGTAAAATAATGAGAAACTAGTCTAAGGTGGAAGTGGAATTTCACTTTGTACCTGTGAGAGGCACTTCAAGGGGATACTTTCTGTTGCAAACTCATTTTTCACTTTTACAATTTCTAATTTTTATAGTCAATTGTTGCTTACCCATTTCCTTATTCTGTGGGGTTTGTTTGTTTGTTTTGTGTTTTGTTTTTGTCTTTTTAGCGCTGCACCTGTGGCATGGGGAGGTTCCCAGGCCGGGGCTCAAATCAGAGCTGCAGCTGCCAGACTACACCACAGCAAAACCACACTAGATCCCAGCCGCCTCTGAGACCTACAGTCATGGCAATGCTGGATCCTTAACCCACTGAGCGGGGCTAGGGATCAAACCCATGTCCTCATGGGTAATAGTCAGGTTTGTTACTGCTGAGCCACAGTGGGAACGCTTGTTATGCTGTTTTTATTTCCTAACTGTTCCTTTAAAATATTTATTTTTAAACATTATGCTCTTTCTGTGATATTTTAAACATATGAAGTATTCAGTGTATAAAACATTGTGTGTTTTTTCCCTAGCATCTCACTAATGAACTGGTCTCATTGTGTGTTTTGTGATATTTGATGATAAGGCCGTGTTTACTAGACTATAATCATGTCATCAACTAGGGTTCTTGGCCTTCTTTAGTCAATAGAAATTGATGAGGCCAAATTCAGACAAGCTTTATGGAGGCCCCTGCTATAATAGAGGGAGTGAAAGCCAGAAACAGTTTCTCTTGTTTGTTAGCTGTATCTGGCGGCAAGCTGGTTCCTTAATCTGGGGTTCAGGTTAGGGGTGGGTCCAGGGGTTGGGCAGGAGAGGTGGCTTAAGTATTATGCCTACCCCTTTGGTGGTATTGTGTGCAGGGGGCAGATATATCACCTGGCTTTTGCCCTCTGCTCTTCAGAAGTGGCAGTTGGTTTTTTCAGTCTTTTTGTTATCTTGTCCATAATTTGCCCCAACTGGGCATGCACACAATTATTTTTAGTCCTTTATAGTTTCTTTGTATTTTGTTGCTTGAGGAGATGTTTGTCCATGTGCAGGCACTGCAGGAAAGAGTCCTTATTATTTTGGGCAAGAGAACACTCTATTTAACGTAGGACATGTGACTGAAATTTGTGATTTGTAAAGGAGTTGGATGTTAAAAGTGTGATCAGTTGTGAATGAGAGTGGCTTAAATGAGTCAACATTAGCTATTTACATAAAAAACACTTTACAAATATAATTTCAAAATGAGGCATATATCAGAATATTTTGCATCTTATATTAATATATCCCCAGATAAACCATGTTATTGAATTTATTTGGGGTAAAAGTTTATTTATGGACTAATTGTTTTTTTTTTTTTTTAGTATAATGATTTTTATTTTTTTCCATTACAACTGGTTTAATAGTGTTCTGTCAATTTTCTATTGTACATCATGGTGACCCAGTTACACATACATGTATACATTCTTTTTTCTCACATTATCAGCCTCCATCATAAGTGACTAGACATAGTTCCCAGTGCTACACAGCAGGATCTCATTGCTAATCCATTCCAAAGGCAATAGTGTGCATCTATTAACCCCAAGCTCCCCAACCACCCCACTCCCTCCCCTTCCCCCTTGGCAACCACAAGTCTATTCTGCAAGTCCATGGTTTTCTTTTCTGTGGCTTATATTAGATTCCAGATGTAAGTGATATCATATAGTATTTGTCTTTCTCTTTCAGATTTATTTCACTCAGTATGAGAGTCTCTAGTTCCATCCATGTTGCTGCAAATGGCATTATTTCATTCTTTTTTATGGCTGAGTAGTATTCCATTGTGTATATATACCACATCTTCCTAATTCAATCCTCTGTCAATGGACATTTGGGTTGTTTCCATGTCTTGGCTATTGTGAATAGAGCTGCAATGAACATGTGGGTGCATGTGTCTTTTTCAAGGAAAGTTTTGTCCGTATATATGCCCAAGAGTAGGATTGCTGGGTCATATGGTAATATTTCTGGACTAATTACTTACTTAGTTAATATTATGCTGTTTTAGGAGAAATATGTTTTAATATTTTGTAGGACAAAATCTCCTCCTTCCTCTTTGCATATTTTTCAGATTTTCTTCTTGGCTAAATTTTCTTTATTACACAAACACTTTATAATCAGTTTTTTTTTTAAATCACATTTTTGTTGTTACTGTGTTAAAATTATGAACTAACTTAGGATGATTTGTGTCTTTATTATATTTTCCTACTTCAGAATATGATATTACTTTTTTACTACTTAGTTTTTGCTCTTTAGAAGTGCTTACATTTTTGTACAATAGGCTGTGTACATTTCTTGCCAATGAAATATTGAATTATTGTGGTGAGAGTGAGCATTCTGCTTTATTCCTGATTATGTGGGGAATGTATCTAAATATAACTGATGTGTCCAAACTGATATACAAAGCTTGAATTCTTTCTGTTATGCTACACTAACTCTTAGTAAAGCTCTTTTCTTAGGAGAAAATGTGCATTTACATAATTTTATAAAAACATGTATCTGTAAAATTTATTATGGATAATAAAAGTAGTCAAATAATAAAAATAGCTCAATATAATTTAATATACATCTGGGGCTATAAATATTGTTTTTTTAAATTTTATTGAGTCTGAAGTAAAAGGCATTACATTTTTTTATTGTTATTTCCCCAATACAATTTTTTTCTACTGTACAGCATGGTGAGCCAGTTACACATACATGCATACATTCTTTTTTCTCACATTATCAGGCTCCATCATAAGTGACTAGACATAGTTCTCAGTGCTGCACATCAGGATCTCATTGCTAATCCATTCCAAAGGCAATAGTTTGTATCTATTAACCCCAAACTCCCAATCCCTCCCACCAATGGACTTTCCCAAAATTCACTTAAGATGACACTTTTTTTGTGTATTTTACCCATGGATATTCCCATTATACTTATATATTTGAAGATTGTGATGGATTGTATTTTCCAAGACGGTAGCAATAAAATCTCCTTTTTACATGTTCTTCTTGCCACCCATTCATCAAGAGGTGGCCAATTTGTTATACTTTGGGTATGAGTGGGCTTATAACTCCTCTGACCAGAAGAGTACTATGGATGTAACACTGTAACTTTTGAGGCTGTGTCATAAAAGGTATTCATTACAGCTTCTGTCTTATTCATTTTAACACTAGTGCTTAGAACCCTGAGCCATCATGTAAGAAGTCTGACTACTATGAGCTGCCATTTAGTAAGGGAACTTATCTACATGAAGAGGCCACATAGAGGTGCTCCAGTTAGCAGTCCTAGTTTTTAAGTCACCCAGAGAGGCACCAGACATGCTAAGTAAGCAAGTCTTAAGATGACTACAGTATGCAGCCATCAAGCCACTTCCAGGCTTTGAATTTTTTCATCTAGGCTTTAGAGATCATGGAGCATAGCCATTCCCCACTGTGTCTTGCTAGGAGACCGGGAGACCCACTGAGTCCCTAAGCATAGACAGTGTTTTACTCCTGGAAAATAGCAATGATTAAGAAATCTTCTTATATTTTATATTCTGGGAAAAGGGTTTTGCTTGGATATTTCATGAGTTTGTTTGTCTGTTTGTTTTCTTTGTTTGGTTTTATTTGCTTACTTCTTGCTCTGAATAGATGATCACTTATGACAAGTGAGACACACACCCTCAAAATTCCTCTTCTTTGTCTCATAAATGATTGGTTGAACTCTTGAACTTCACTGACCAATATGGATAAAATACCTATTGACTTGACCAAATTTTAGTCAGGCTTGTCTTTCTTCTTTTGGCCCAGAATTCTTGCCCACCCTTAAACTTAAGAAAGCATTGGAACAATTCAGCATTGGAGAATCTGTTGGCTACAGAGGAAAAAATATCTTCCTCAACTGTTCAATCATGCTATCTGCTTAGCCCATTCCCCCACACCCAGTTCTTTCCACTGTGTTGTTTTACTTCTCCCAACAAAAGAAATTCCTTCCCTTTTTGCTTTCACTGAAACACTTGCAGATTTTATGGTTTGAGGTTTCTCCCTGTTGTAATAATTCCCTTCTTCATGTTATCTCAAGAATACCCTTTGCATAGACTTTCCTTATTAATGTAAGGACTTGCATTTGCTTTTCTTTGGTAGCATAACAAAAATGATTAGTTTAATCTGCTATTAGCTTAATTAATTGACTTTGTTTTTAAATATTTTCCAACATATTCAAAACCCTTTTTACTGAGGGAAGCATGAGTTATGTCAG
This sequence comes from Phacochoerus africanus, assembly GCF_016906955.1. Classification (NCBI taxonomy): domain Eukaryota; kingdom Metazoa; phylum Chordata; class Mammalia; order Artiodactyla; family Suidae; genus Phacochoerus; species Phacochoerus africanus. Next base: position 81,406,632 of record NC_062545.1, on the reverse strand, counting down.
TGTTGATTCAAAATTGAGCACAAAACTACCAGAAATGTTTACACTCATATATTTACTGGATAATGACTTGAATGACTTCTAATTGTTGGTATTTATTTGAGCAAATGGAATATTTCATTCTTATAGTCCAGATATCTTTTTGATGACTTTCACTATAATTGAGTACAATACTGATTAATTATATTTTAGTCCATCTAAAATGTTACCTATTAGTAGATATAACATGATATAAATTTTATAAGAAATATGTTACAGAAACTTCATTTTTAAGATTATTGATGATCTTTAGATAGAGAAGAAAGATTCTAATTGAGCATCAATTTTGTGCTAGGTCTTTCATATTCATTACCTCATTTAACCCACAAAGCATCCCTGAAAAAAAATGGTTTAAATGACATTTTTATAAGTGATAAAATGGTTTTCCTCATAGTAATTGAATTCCTTGTTTGAAATTTTCGTTCTCTTTAAAAATATAACAAATCTATCACATAATAGACAAAGACAAATGCAATATTTCCTTAGTATTTTCATGGTAAAGATAAGAGATGACCTTATCTTATCTGACCACTTTCTTTTTCTAGGTGCCAACTAAAATTTTAGGAAGAGACCAAGACTGTGGTCCACACACATGCTTAGCAGGTGAAGGAGCAGCAATAAGGATTTCTAATCTGAATTGTGCACTCATCAGATTCATGGCCTTTGGCAAATTTCTTTACTTCTCTGAGTTTCAATTTGACTGTGTCTCCTAAATCTAGCTATAAAATGCAGATGCTAATTTCTGATTACATACAATTCTTGAATATTGTAAGGTTAACATTCAATAATGTGCTAAGTAGTGCCTGGAAACTAGACTGCTCCACAAAAGCAGTGCACATAAAATTGGAATTTGACGAGAGGAATGAATATAGAATCAGAACATGTTGGCATGTATTCTCACCCTTGGCTCTCTCTTCCAGATGATATTTGCTGAAATGATCCTTCTACCTGAAATGTTTCTCAGGTGTGAATATAGACATCTTACCCCAACTTCGTATTCTTCCTCAAACACCACCACTTAATGCAAACTTTTTCCTAACCCAAATGATTGGACTTAGTCCATACTTGGAAAATTTTTTATGGTAATCTGCACTTCAAAAAATGACACGATTTAGCAGTTAGTTTGCCTTTTATAGGTCATTTCCCACTTTCAGGCTGCAAGGTCCCAGGGAGAAAGGACTGCTTCTTATTTCCTAAACCTTCTGCAGTACATTGCCCTGTCCTTTGTGGAGAGTGGGAAGCTCAGTACATACTTTTTCAGTTGAATTCTAAAATTCTATAAAACAGTTATTAATATGAATGACTTCCTCTGAGATATTGTGAGAATAGCAACTTTAAACTTTGTACATAAAAATGTAAGATAAATAATAAAATGTAGGTTAGTAAGTAAGGTTCTGTGTCTGATTTATCACTATTGTGAAATAATCGCAATTAATTTGATTACATCCATATCCCCTGACATGTTGTTATAGTTTTTTATGTCCCTGTTAATGAAGTTTTATCATTGCAAAGTGATAAAAAATACACCCTGTGATCTCAAGGTATATTTTATTAATATTCCTCTTTAAAGAAGATCTAAATTAAATCGATTTCTTGACATCAGTAGTATATTTTGCTCAATTTCTATTATTAACTCCTTCAGGGTTATTCTCAGCAAAAGAAGTGGTTAAATTCCTTTTTTTTTTAACCTTAAAGGTTTTTGACAGTCTTTGGTGTGCATGGTGGATACTTTGTTGTCTGTTCCCAAGAAATTAACTTGCTCAGCACTGAATGAGTTATCTGAGGTCAGCCAGCTCTTTTGATGTGGCACACATCCTATTAATCCTTTCTTTTCAGACAGAAAACTTAGATGAAAAACAAAATACATTACAATTTTAGTTGCTAATTAGCTGCTTATGATAATAGAGCCATGTGTTTTTTGGGTAAGGGGATTTTTTTCTTCCACTGATGGCTAAAGTCTCTTAACCTTCTTTAACTTAACTGATTTGTGCAGGATATGAAATTTTTGTATCACATAAAAATTTTTTATGAAACTAATATGTCTGTTTGTGATCCACCAATGCTGTGGTGTATGTGAAAAATTCTCTGAATCCCTTTTATATATATCAGGAATGCTGGGAATATACATATAAAAATTGATTTAAATTTAATATAAAAGATGATTTTTCCTAAAAATTGTATGCAGACTAGGAATTAGCTGATAAAGAAAGAATAATATTATTATTATTATTTATTATAGAATAATAAGTTATGTTTATAGAATATACTTATAGAATAATAAGTTCATATTATTATTTACTATAGAATAATGTTATCATATTTATAATATACTTATTAGAGAATAATAAGTTATCTTATTATTCTATAAGAGTATTTATATGATAATAAGAGTAGAAGTTATCTTACAGTCTGAGGAGTCATATGAAAAAAATCACTTAAAACAGCATGGGGGGATTAAGATGGTGGAATAGAAGGACTAGAGCTCAACTTCTCTTCTAAAAACAACCAAATTACAACAAAATGCTGAGCAATCTTCAACCAAATGGACTGGAAACTTTCAAAAAGATATTCTACTCCAGAAGACATAGAGGAGGCCATATCAAGAGGTAGGAGGGGCAATTACATGATATAAGCATCCCCACACCTCCTGGGTTGGAAGCTCACAGACTGGAAAGTAACTGTATCACAGAGACTCACCTACAGGAGTGAGAGTTCTGACCCCATGTCAAGTCCCCATGCCTGGGGATCTGGCACTGGGAGAAAGAGCCCCCAGAGCATCTGGCATTGAAGGCCAGTGGGGCTTCTGTGCAGGAGCTCCATTGGACTGGGGAAAATGGAGACCCCATTCTTAAAAGGCTCACACAGACTTTCACGTGCACTGGGTCCCAGGGCAAAACAAAGTCTCCATAGGAATCTGGGTCAAACCTGACTGCAGTTCTTGGAGGACATCCTGGGAAAACAGGGGTGAATGTGGCTTGTTGTGGGGGAAGGACATTGGAAGAAAAGCTCTTAGGGATATTCAGCAGCATGCATTTCTCTGGAGGTGGACATTTTGGGAAAATCTGGCCCCACCCATCAGTCAGTGCTGAGAAGCCCCAGGGCAAACCACAATCCAGGTGGGATCATAGCACTGCCCATCAGTAAACAGGCTGCCTAAAGACCCCCCCAGGCACACAGCTGCCTCTAATCTCACCCAGAGACAAAGCCCCATCCACCAGAGGGATTAGAATCAGCTCCACCTACCAGTGGGCAGGCATCAGCCCCTCCCATCAGGAAGCCTACAGCAAGCCCCTCTACCAACTTCAGCCACAAGGGGTGCAAACACCAGAAGTAAGAGAGGCTACAACTCTATTATCTGTACAAAGGTCACCACACCAAAAACCTATCAAAGTAAAAAGACAGAGAACTATAACTCACATAAGGGAGAAAGACAAAACCCCAGAAAAATAGCTAAGTGATCAGGAAATTCTCAGCCTCCAGGAAAAAGTCTTTAGACTGTTGATGCTGAAGATGATGCAAGACATTGGAAATAACCTGGAGGCAAAGATAGATAATTTACAGGAAGCACTGAGCAAAGAAATACAAGACATAAAACTTAAGAAGAGATGCAAAATACAATAACTGAAATAAAAAATCCACTAGAAGCAGCTAACAGCAGAATACAGGAGGCAGAAGAATGAATAAGTGAGGTGGAGGATAGATTAGTAGAAGTCACAGTTGCAGAACAGAAAAGAGAAAAAAGATTGAAAACAAGAGAGTCTCAGACAACTCTGGAACAATGTTAAATGCCACCAACATCCATATTACAGGGGTGCCAGAAGGAGAAGAGAGAGAGAAAGGGACAGAAAAAATATTCGAATAGATAATAGCTGAAAACTTCCCTAACATGGGAAAGGAACCACTCACTCAAATCCAGAAAGTGCAATGAGTACCATATAAAACAAACCCAAAGAGGAATACCTCGAGACACATGTTAATCAAACTGACCAAAATTAAAGACAAAGAGAAAATCTTGAAAGCAGCTAGGAAAAAGCAACAAATAACATACAAGGGAACCCCAATAAATTTAAATGCTGAGCAATCTTCAACCAAATGGATGGGAAACTTTCAAAAGTTTTTTTAGCAGAAACTCTGCAGGTCAGAAGGGAGTGGCATGATATACTTAACGTGATGAAAGGAAAAAATCTCCAACCAAGCTTACTTTACCCAGCAAGGCTCTCATTCAGATTTGAAGGAGAAACCAAAACCTTCACAGATAAGCAAAAGCTAAGAGAATTCAGCAATGCTAAACCAGCTTTACAACAAATACTAAAGGAACTTCTCTAGGCAGAAAAGAAAAAGCCACAACCAGAAACAAAAATATCTTAAATGACAAGGCTCAGCAGTAAAGGTATATATACAGTAAAGATACGAAATCATCCACACACAATTATGCCACCCAAATCAGAAATCATGAGAAGAGATGGGTACAAATGTAGGATACTGGAGATGCAGTTGTAATTAAGAGACCAACAACTTAAAACAATCGCATATATATATGTAGACTCATATCAAAACTTCAGAGTAACTGCAAACCAAAAATCTACAATTGATATACAAACAAATAAGAAAAATCAAATACAACAGTAAAGATAGTCATCAAACCACAAGAGGAGAGAACAAGAGAAGAAGAGAAGAAAAAAAGAGCAACAGAAACAAATCCAAAGCAACTAATAAAATGTCAATAGGAACATACATACCAATATTTACCTTAAATGCTAATGGACTAAACACCCTGACCAAAAGACAGACTGGCTGAATGGATACAAAAACAAGACCCATATATATGCTGTCTTCAAGAGACCCATTTCACTTCCAGGGACACATACAAATTGAAAGTGATATAATGGAAGAAAATACACTTTGTAAATGGGAATAAAAAGAAAGCTGGAGTAGCAATACTCATATCAGACAAAATAGACTTTAAAATGAAAAATATTTTAAAAGACAGGGAAGGTCAATACATAATGATCAAAGGATCAATCCAGGAAGAAGATATAAAAATTTTAAATATTTACGCACCCAACATAGGTTCACCACAATGTATAAGGCAACTGCTAACAAACTTAAAAGGACAAATTGACAATAACACAATCATAGTGGGGGACTTTAACACCCCACTTACAGCAATGGACAGATCATCCAGACAGAAAATCAATAAGGAAACACAGGCCCTGAATGAAGCATATGGACTTAATAGATATTTATGGGACATTTCATCCAAAAGCAACAGAATACACATTCTTCTCAAGTGCAAATGGAACATTCTCCAAAGTGGATCACATCCTGGGCTACAAATGCAGCATCAGTAACTTTAAGAAAATTGAAATCATATCAAGCATCATTTCCGACTACAACACTATATGACTGGAAATCAACAAGAAAAAAACTGCAAAAAACACAAACACGTGGAGACTAAACAACATGCTACTAAACAACCAATGGATCACTGATGAAATCAAAGAGGAAATTAAAAAATACCTAGAAGCAAATGACAACAAAGATATGACACTCCAAAACCTATGGGATGAAGCAAAAGCCATTCTAAGAGGAAGGTTTATAGCAACACAAGCCTACCTCAGGAAACAAGAAAAAGCTCAAATAAACAAGCTACCTTTACATCTAAAGCATCTAGAGAGAGAACAGACAAGACTTAAAGTTAGTAGAAGGAAAGAAGTCATAAAGATCAGAGCAGAAATCAATGAAGTAGAAATGAAGAAAACCATAGAAAAGATCGATGAAATGGAAAGCTGGTTCTTTGAAAGGATCAACAAAATTGATAAACCCTCAGCCAGACTTATCAAGCAAAAAAGGAGAGAGGACTCAAATCAATAAAATTAGAAATGAAAAAGGAGAAGTAACAATGGACATCACAGAAATACAAAGGATCATAAGAGACTACTATATGCAACTATATGCCAATAAAACGGAAAACCTAGAAGAAATGGAAAAATTCTTAGGTACGATCTTCTAAGACTAAACCAAGATGAAATAGAAAAGATGAATGGACCAATCACAAGTACTGAAATTGAAACTGATTCCAACAAACAAAAGTCCAGGACCAGATGGCTTCACAGGCTAATTCTATCAAACATTTAGAGAAGAGCTAATACCTACCCTTCTGAAACGATTCCAAAAAATTGTGGAGGAAAGCACACTCCCAAACTCACTCTATGAGGCCCCCATCACCCTGATACCAAAACCAGACAAAGGTACCACAAAAAAAGAAAACTACAGGCCAATTTCACTGATGAACATCAATGCAAAAATCTTCAACAAAATACTAGCAAACCACATCCAACAATACATTACAAGGATTGTACATAATGAGCAAGTGGGATTTATTCCAGGGATGCAAGGGTTCTTCAATATCTGCAAATCAATCAGTGTGACACACCACATTAACAAACTGAAGAATAAAAACCATATGATCCTCTCAATAGACACAGAAAAAGCCTTTGACAAAATCCAACACCCATTTCTGATAAGAACCCTTCAGGAAGTGGGCATAGAGGGAACCTACCTCAACATAATTAAGGCCGTATGTGACAAACCCACAACTAACATCACTCTCAATGGTGAAAAGCTGAAAGAATTTCCACTAAGATCAGGGACAAGACAAGGATGTCTGTTCTTGCCACTAATATACAACATAGTTTTGGAAGTCCTAGTCACAGCAATCAGAGAAGAAAAAGAAATAAAAGGAATCCAAATTGGAAAGGAAGAAGTAAAACTATCACTATTTGCAGATGACATGATACTATACCTAGATAATCCTGAAGACTCTACCAGAAAACTGTGAGAGCTCATCCATGAATTTGGCAACGTCGCAGGATACAAAAGTAATACACAGAAATTGACAGCATTTATATATACTAACAATGAAAGATCAGAAAGAGAAAAGCAATCCCATTTACCACTGCATCCAAAAGAATAAAATACCTAGGAGTAAACCTACCTAAAGAGACAAAAAACCTGTACTCTGAAAACCATAAGCCACTGATGAAAGAAATCAAAGATGACAAAAATAGAAAGACATACCATGCTCTTGGATTGGAAGAGTCAATGTTATCAAAATGACTATACTACCCAAGGCAATCTACAGATTCAATGCAAACCCTATCAAATTACCAAGGACATTTTTCACATAACTCAAACAAAATATTTTAAAGTTTGTTTGGAAGTACAAAAGACCCAGAGTAGCCAAAGACAATCTGAAAAATAAAAAACAGAGCTGGAGGCATCAGGCTCCCTGACTTCAGACTATACGACAAAGCAACGGCCATCAAAACCATATGGTACTGGCACAAAGACAGAAATATAGATCAGTGGAACAGGATAGAAAGCCCAGAATTAAACCCACGTACCTACAGCCAATTCATCTATGACAAAGGAGGCAAGGATATACAATGGAGAAAGGACATCTTGTTCAATAAGTGGTGTTGGGAAAACTGGACAGCCACATGGAAAAGAATGAAATGAGAACACTCCCTAACACCATACACAAAAATAAATTCAAAATGGATTAAAGACCTAGATATAAGACCAGACACTATAAAACTCTTAGGGGGAAACATAGGCCAAACCCTCTCTGACATAAATGACAGCAACATTTTCTCAGATCCACCTCTTAGAGGAATGACAGTAAAAGCAAAAATAAACAAATGGGACTCAATTAAACTTAAAAGATTCTGCACAGCAAAGGAAATCCTAAACAAAATGAAAAGACAACCTACAGAATGGGAGAAAACCTTTGCAAATGAATGAATCAACTGACAAGGGATTCATCTCCAAAATTTATGAACACCTTCCACAGCTCTATACCAAAAAAACAAACATCCTCATCAAAAAATGGGCAGAAGATCTAAACAGACAATTCTCCAAAGAAGACATACAGATGACCAAAAAGCACATGAAAAGATGTTCAACGTCACTCATTATTAGAGAAATGCAAATCAAAACCACTATTAGGTACCACCTTACACCGGCCAGAATGGCCATCATCCAAAAATCTACAAACAATAAGTGCTGGAGAGGGTGTGGAGAAAAAGGAACCCTAGTACAGTGTTGGTGGGATTGTAAATTGGTGCAACCCACTGTGGAAAACAGTATGGAGATTCCTCAGAAAACTAAAAATAGAACTACCATTTGATCCAGCAATCCCACTCCTGGGCATCTATCCAGAGAAAACCATGACTCGCAAAGACACGTACTTCAGTGTTCATTGCAGCAATATTTTCAATAGCCAAGACATGGAAACAACCTAAATGTCCATCAACAGAGGAGTGGATGAGGAAGAGGTGGTACACATACACAATGAAATATTACTCAGCCATTAAAAAGAAATCAATAATGGCATTTTTAGCAACATGGACGGACTAGAAATTATCATTCTACGTGAAGTCAGACAATGAGACATCAACATCAAATGCTATCACTTACATATGGAATCTGAAAAAAAGACACAATGAATTCCTTTGCAGAATATATACTGACTCACAGACTTTTAAAAACTTATGGTTTTCAAAGGAGACATGTTGGGTGGTGGGGGTATGAACTGGGGATTTGGGATGGAAATGTTATAAAATTAGATTGTGATGATCATTGAACAACTAAAAATGTAATAAATTCATTGAGTAATATAAAAATTAAATAAAATGAAATAAACAACATAGGGACACCCTCTATTGTCAGGTAAGACAATTTAAAATTAGTTTATTTGTTCAACAAACATATTTTGAGTACCATTCATGCTCCAGATACCGTGAAGTTTTCTGGGGATGCAACATGAAACAGAACAGATGTGGTCCTTACCCTCATGGAGCTTGCCCTCATAGTGTTGTCATACATATGTCTTTAGAAGCAACTGCTTAGATTTGAAATTTAAGATGAAATAAATTACAATTTTCATCCCTTAGGCTGGCATGTTAGTTCCATGTGGGCAAGGATATTTGCTTGTTTTTAATTCACCAACTTATCCAAAGTGCTTATAACTGTGCCTGGCACATATTTGATTCTTAATATTTTTTAAGTAATGAATTTTTTCAACAAAAAGAACCTTTGATTAACTTTCTCTTATATACTAAGTATTTTACAAGATCCTGGCAGTGGATGGTATTGAGATTGGTACAATTTTGTCAACATTAACTGTAGGAAGTCATATTTTCCTGAATCCTCCTCTCATCTGCCTAAGTTGTATTTTCAAAACCCCTTAAACATGTCACTCATGATTTTGGAAATTGCTCAGAGAGTGTCCAACTATGAAATAATCTCATCTGTGGTTGCCATACACATCTGGCAGATTATTCCCTTTTATGGCCCAGGTCTGCTCACTGACTTCCTCTGCCATTGAAGCTGATGGACAGTGTTTGTCATTGACATTCCTGCCAGGCAGTCCGTCTTCATCAGGATAATGATGTGGTTTGTGCCTAGAGAATGTTCTCCTGATGTTTCTGAAATGCATACCTATTTCCTTCACATGGTCACCTTCCAGAAACTCTGAAGCAGTGCTGCTCATGTCTGGGTCTTTCAGACTCTCTTTTGAGAAGAATGCCTGAAGATTCTTCAAGCAGCACTCTCTACATAGAGCTCCAACATAAACTTCCAAGTAGGGCGAGGGCACAGGTAGACCCTGCTGCCTTCTCCCATTCTACTTTTCTCTTCTCTTCCTTGTGTATGCTGGTACTCATGGTGGACGCAGTGTGGTTCAAGCCAGGACTTGCGGAAGTAACTTGATAGCTATGGACTCAAAGAGAAAATTATAAAACTAGAACTTAACAGGAGATAATATGTTACCATTGTGGGGGAAGCAATTTATCACCTAAATTCTGTCATTAAATCTGGCCACCTCCCTAAAAGTTATTTTTCCACTTCCAGGAAACTAAGTGTTCATGTCCTTAAATCAGCAAACCATCTGGACAGGTAGAGACAATGTCAACACATTTTTATTTTTATTTTTATTTTTAGTCTTTTTTAGGGCCATACCTGTGGTATATGGAGGTTCCCAGGCTAGGGGTTGAATCATAGCTGTAGCTGCTGAACTATGCCACAGCTACAGCAATGCCAGATCTGAGTTGCGTCTGTGACCTACACCATAGCTCACGGCAATGCCAGATCCTTAACCCACTGAGTGAGGCCAGGGATCGAACCTATGTCCTCATGGATACTAGTCAGATTCATTTCCTCTTAGCCACAACAGGAACTCTTTTTAAAAGCCAGTTTGACTAAAACTGCTAAGAATTAATTAGGCATTTTTTTGTGCCTGGCACTGTTGACTGTGAAAGAGGAAGATAGGTTCTTGTTAACTTGGGAATTAATTTTCAGGGGTTGGAAAAATCCCAAATTGCAGATAGATCTTAGTAGCATGTACTACTATATATGTGATGTGATTTGGGTTTTTTTAAGAAGATCCTGTGAACCCCATGATACTTCTTTGTTCTGCGTACTTGTTAGGAGAAAAACATTTTTCCATTTCAGTTAGTTCAGTGTAAGCTTACCACAAAGGAATTAACATAATAAACATTTCCTTAAAGGAGATTTTCATGGACTTGGACATGGAGAAGCTTGAAGCCATCATCAGCACACTGGTTTTCCACAGAGGTAGGGGAGAAAGGAAGGGTGAAGTCAGGGCAGGTTGAAAGCAAGCTGCAGTTATAGCACAAATTTAGTAAAAAAAAAAATTTCAGTGAGGATTATGTCTGAATTGTACAAACAATGAATCAAAAATTAGTATCAGAAAATGGAGATTTCATTGAACTAAAAATCAAAAGAGTCAGTTTGAGTTCTGACCTTGATCCTTGCTGGCTGTGTGAACTCGAACAAGTCACTGAAACTCACTGGGCTTTCTCATTCAAATATCTCCTGGTCTAGTTCTACAGTCTTGTGATTCAAATGGCTGGGTTATGTGGGCAGGCCAAAAAAAAGGCAATGTAGGTTGGAATATTTTGTAAGTTTTGTGGGAAAGGTAAGTTATAGATTGAATGTTTGTGTCCCCTAATCCCCAGTGTGAGGGTATTTGGAGGTGAGACTTGTGGGAGGCAATTAAGCTATGAGGGCAGAGCTTTGTAAAAAAAGACTCCAGAGAACTTCCTTACTGCTCTGCTCTGTGAGGACACAGTAAGAAGACAACTGTCTGTGAACCAGGAAGCAAGCACTCATCAGACATCGCAGACATTGAATCAAGCAGTATGTTTTTTGTTTGTTTGTTTTGTTTTGTCTTTTGTCTTTTTAGGGTCGCACCTGTGGTGTGTGGAGGTTTCCAGACAAGGGGCCTAATTGGAACTACAGCCGCCAGCCTATGCCAGAGCCACAGCAACACCAGATCAGCAACACCACAGCTCACGGCAACGCCGGACCCTTAACCCACTGAGTGAGGCCAGGGATCGAACCCACAACCTCATGGTTCCTAGTCAGATTCGTTTCCTCTGTGCCACGATGGGAACTCCCCTAGCAGTATGTTGATCCTTGACTTCCTAGCTTCCAGCACTGTGAAAAATATATTTCTATTGCTCATAAGCCACTCTGTGGTATTCTCTTCTAGCAGCCCAAACAAACTGAGACAGCAAGTCTAGTGTGAGACCCTCAATGAATACAGTAAAAGGGTTCTGTACCCAGTGTCCAGTGTGTTGGGATCTATGGCACCAAACAATACTTTGACACCAGCTGAGCATCCTACAATTCAGCTCAATTCTGACAATATCTACCTGGAGATAGCACCAGATTCCACAGGCTGAAGGCTCAGTCCTTCAAGACTGCACTCCCTACCCCATACCTCAGATGCTCAGGTTGTCTCCTGGACTTCTAGATTATTGGAGAAAGAGAAGGGGAAGTAATTCCTGATAGAAGGGCACAAAGGCTATAGATCAGAGGCTCCAACAACCCACTCCTTTGATTCAATGAATTGGCTAGAGCAGCTCGCAGAACTCAGAGAAATATTTGACTTTCATGATCGCCAGTTTATTATAAAAGGATACACCTCAGGAAGAGTCAGATGGAAAAGATACACAAGGCAAGGTATGCAGGAAGGGGCTCTGAGTCTCCATGCCCTCTTTGAGAACCAGACTCTCCCTGTTCACTGCTCTGGAAGCTCTCTGAACCCTGTTCTTTTGGGCTTTAATGGAATAAGCATACTTGACTAAGTAATTGGCCACTGGTGATTGAATTAAATCTCAAGTCCTTCTCCCCATCTTGGAAGTCAGGGGTAGAGGGGTGGGACTGAGAGTTCTAAACTTCTAATCCTCTGGTTGGGCTCCACTGGCAAGTGGCATCAATCCTTATGGTCTGAAAATTATCTCATTCACAAAACAAAAGCTACCTTATAGCTCTTTCCTACTAGGAAATTCCAAGATTTAGGAGCTCTGTCAGAAATAGGATGAAGACCTAACATATATTTATATTATAAATAACAGTTATCACACACAGAAACTAGATTATTGGAGAAAGAGAAGGGGAAGGAATTCCTGATAGAAGGGCACAAAGGCTGGAACAAAATACAAATTGTAGATCTCAAGGAAAGTGGTCTGACTGGAAAAAGGTCAAATTGCTTGTAATAACACTGTGTACTGCATTTTCTAGAATGATCTTTATGATTCCCATCACAATGACTCTTCTGCAACTGTTCCATAAAATATTAAATTCCTATCCTCTTTCCTATTGCTCCTACTTTGCCAACTCTCTGATTCTCTTAAGTATTTACCCACTTTGTGAATTTGTTTCAGTCACCAATATCTTGGTTATTGTTCTAGTTTCAACTGGTGTCCTTTCTCCTGTATAAAGCCAAGGAGCATTAATGGATTCTCATCCTTTTTTTTTTTTTTTTTTCTTCTTAAGGCCACACCCATGACATATGGAAATTCCCAGGCTAGGGGTCAAATCTGAGCCACAGCTGCCAGCCTACACCACAGCCACATCAATTTGGGATCTGAGCTGTGTCTGCAACTTATACCACAGCTCAAGGCAATGCTGGATCCTTAACCCCCTGAGCAAGGCCAGGGACTGAACCGGTATCCTCATGTATACTAGTCGTGTTTGTTACCGCTGAGCCACACCGGGAACTTCGATTCTCACTTTTTGAAGCAGGGAATCTTATTTGGGATTGGACTTCAGGCTACATCACATATTCTGTGCCATCTGTATTTTTCTACTCCTCTCTTTCAGACTGGTCTGATTTTTTCTCATGCTCTCATTAGCCCATGCTTTCCTTTATTACTTCATTGATAATTAAATATCTACATATGTATCTTTTTTCTCATCAAGTTTGTTCAGGGCAGATTTCTCATTTTAACCTGCAGCTCTAACGGAGTGAACAACACATGGTAAAGGTACACCTGGTTGAGTGAAGAAGTTACCTATTGTTAAGCTCTATATCCCATGTTTTGCAGTAGAAAATGCCATCTTGATGGCAGGGGCTAGAGGAACTTTTGAACTCAAGGGTATTTTAATACAATCCTGCTCTTGATTTTTTCCCCCCCTAATATTCTTTAGACTCCAGCTACATCTCTTAGTGTCTGAAAAAATGTGAACTCTATTAGCAAAGAGAAAATATTCAGCCCTAAAAGACCTCAAATAGAAGATCAATAGGCTGTGAAGGCAATTATCTAATTCATCTGGGTCACCCTCACCTTTATTGCCAGAAGAACTGGCTTTATTTCTATTCCGTCATAAAAGCAGTGGGTTATTAGCAAGAAAACAGGCAAGCAGTTCTTCTACAATAGCTACAGTTAAGAACAATTATGGTATTAAGTTCATGGATACTGAAGAGATTAATAGACTTTTCAAGGAGTTTTATGGACGATTATAAATGAATGATAACTGTTCTATATGTTAAAGGGGAAAGCCCATATATCTGCATTTTCTTAAATGTGAACAAATTTTGGAAGCAAAAGAAACCTTCTTGAGTAAAACTATTCTTCCTACTTCAAACTGCCAAAGTCCTAAAAAAAAAAGTCTAGGTAAGGTCAGGATGCAGCCAACTCCATTAATGCTTTGCATTAAAGATTTCATTAATCTTTTATAGATTGTATGATAAGACGACTATTTTAACACAAATGATCCTGGCCTGAATTTTACTTGACACATGTTTTATTAAGTGCTCTTATCTACCATTTTAGTAATCCAGTGCTGGTATTTATTAAAAAGTTTTTGTTAAATCACATTCTATGCAATTCCTTCATTTGAAGTAGTTGAAAGTTTTATTGTTACCTTATTAATATATGCTATCTTTCTCTCTGGAGATGTGTGGACAGTGTTTTTTCTTCATGTCCTCCTACTCTGCATCTCCTCTGGTTATTATGTTGCTCCCAAGACAGTGTCTAGTAAAAGCCAAAGGAAAATTTTTTTGTGCTGACTTTTGGGAACCAATCAACACTGCTTCTGCACATTGAAAGGAAAATCAAAGGAATCTTGCAATCCACAGAGTGTTGTCTAGACAAGAAATATACTTGGAACCATTTTAAAGAATAATAAAATTTTTTTTGCATTCCATTGATAGGCTTTAAGTTACTCTAATACAGATTGAGCTTTTTGTAAGAGGTAAATACAGTGAAGGTGTGAGGATCACCAGTGGGCTGGTGTGGGGGTTTTTGAGATATTGTGTACTTGAAGAGTTCTCGCTACAGTATAGAATCCTCAATCTTTTAGGGAGTGATTAGGTGCCAAGGAACTGATTCAGTTTTCAAATTCACAGATTGATTTTATAAAGCACTGTGACAATTTATTAATTTGTAAAGTGTGGTATAACTTACCACTGAGCAGAATAGGGAAGAATATATATCCTGTATAGTAGAATAGTACATGAAATAATATATATACAGCCCTGAGGTGAATCCCTGGTATTTAAAAAAAATGCATAAGAAATGTTAGCTACATCTGAACTAACAAAGTGCCTGAGAAAAAGACTTTAATAACCAGAGGTTGTATTTGAAATCAATAGCTATTTTGAGGAATCCATGAAGGGCCTAGCTTTGCTACATGACACAAGTCTCCAGAATATGAAGGATAGTTAAAAACCCTGTTGATATAGTGACTTTCAGATTACAAAATATTTTCATGTATGTTAATATGGTTCTGATATGATATTATGTTAATTGATTCCTCAATCACTTTGGAGCTATGTTTTATAATAAACATTGGTGAAACTCTCTCTCCAGTTCTCAGCACTGCAACATAAAGGAAACATTTTTCCAGTTTTCCTTTTCTTTTTTTTTTCTTCTTATTTTCTTTGAAATCTTCCTGGTGTGGTAAGTTTTATTCTCATTAGTAAGTTACTGTCAATTTGAAATAATGTCTTACTTTTGGGAACTTTCCTATCCATGACTAAGCATATCCACAGGCCATGCTTTCTTATTTGCTTCAGTCATACAGCGGAGCCACTTAATCCATTGACTCCTATTCCTTCTCACGGCTCTCTCTTTACATTGGGAATTCAAGTGTGCTCTTGGTTCAGGACTCTTTCAGTGTTCCTTCAGCAAGCATTTATTCCCTACCTATTTGCCCCCTGACAACCTAGCGGCTAAAATAAAACATTCCCTACAGGCATGGCTGTGTCCAATCCCTGAACCAGAGAGAAGCTTTACATTAGGAGCTCCATCTTCATTAGTCAGGGAAGGTTGTTTCTTTGCCACTGTTCCTTGCTCTCCTCTGAAAATAGGCAAGATCTCCCTATTCAGTCTCCTCTCACCCTCCTTTGTGCCAATAGGCAGGCCTATGTCTGCTCTGGCCTCTCATTCCATTTGGAATTGGGGCTTCATCCTAGTTCCCCCTCATCCCATTCTTGCTATCAACTTTATTTCTGTGGCAAGGAACTGAACTTAGAACTTGCCTAAATACCTGGTATACCCACCTGAAGCTGAGAACTGCTGCCCTGGTTCATATCAGATCCGTCAGCCCTGCCACATGAGGCTAGGGTTAGGCAAGCAACCTTTAAACATATGAATATGACCTGCTGGTCCTTTTTATAAAGTGTTCATCCCATTCAACTTTCTAAATCCCATCTAATTTGGTCTTGTGGGGAACTTGAGATTTTATGCTGCTAGTTCTCTGGAGAAGTTCTGTCACATAGCAGGCAATACTAGAACATCTCTGCTGAACTAGAACAACAATGCTCATGTTCTCTTGAGTTTTTCCTTCCCTTTATGTATAAACTCTCTTCTTGGCTATTGCAGAGTATCTGTGCTATAGACTAATTAGAGGGCACCATATTTTTCCCAATGTCAGCTTTCTTTCTTTTATTAGCTGAATCCTTGGTGATATGCTGCTAAGTACGGTGTGTGGGAAATAAAGTAGATAAACATTCAGTCCAGTCTGGGGTCATGTCTGTTGTAATACTTTTAAAAGAAGGACTCTTAGATTTTTATCTTTCCCAGTTTCTCTAAGCAAATATGACAAAAATAACATCCAAACAAGTAATTTTAAAATTATGTTTTTCTACAAGTACAAATAAAGCCTTTTCAAATTTCTGCATCCTTTCTGGTCAACCATATCTGAGGCTAACTGGCTCAGGGAGAGTCCCGCAGTTATATCTAAGTCTCAGATTTTAAGGAGCGATTAATTGCTCATTTAATCTATAGCTTCCAAGTAACATAAAACCCTTGGGTAGAGTGAGCTAATCATGCAATTCTAAAGGGCTGTAAAATTTAGGATGCATAGCAATGACCTGTGGGTACTTTTTCATAAGCAAAATTCTAAGACCTGGGCCAGAGATTCTGAGTCAGCAGTTTTGAGGGGGGCCTGAGATGGCCTATTTCACAAGTGCTTTTGAAGACTGATGCAAGAGGTTCCAGAACCCTGCTTTTGAAACTGCCAAAGAGTGTGTGGATGGCAGAGGACGACAGAGCAAGACAACCTTTGCTCTGGGATCGGGTATTTGGGAAGGGGAGAATGATTTTCAAGGTTTATTTTCTGGTCCACTCCCATGTTTTCTGGTTAGTGTGCGAGGGAAAGTGGAAATGTGAGATGAAGCAGAAACAGTGCTTTTCGCACTCAATATTTGGAGAAAACTTTGCCCTGCAGCTTAACCTTTGGGATAATTGTGACAGACCTAGACACAAAGTCAGTTGAGGGGTGAGGAGGAAGCAATTCTCTCCTCATGGCACTGGTACTGTGTGACTTCTGCCCCAGCAGCAGGAGAGCTTCCAAGAAGTGGCCTTGTTGATACACATTCTCTTGTTCTGGTGGTTGTTGGCATTGTCAGAGCAGAAAGGGAAGAGCAAGGCCAGTGCCATGTTGAAGACAGAAAGTGTTTAATGACTTTCAGAAGCATTGTAAAGCTTTCCTTGACAAGGAAGAGGGAGGCATATGAGTTTGAGACCCAGAAACTGAATGAATTAGAATTAGAAACATGTCTTGCATATCTTAAGATGTAGAGCATTGTGTTTCCTATGACTGTACATGCCACTTGCACAAAGGCATATTTTTCATCAAATTCAAACTGGACCACATATATTTGTGAGAGTCTGAGCATCTAAATAACACATTTGTGTTTAAAACACATTTGTGGGAACAATTTCTACTTACAAAGTGATTTTCTCATATAATTTAGGTTATTCCTATAGGTACATTGTCACAGATTTGGTGTAACTTAGAAAAATTCAAGTTATTTCATACTTTTACCTCATTCATTCAGATATTTATATGATTATAATATTGAATGTACCTGACGCTATCTATAAAATATGGTGCATTTGATCGTAAGTTTATTTTGCTGCCAATAATCAAATCAGGCTTTATTGTGTAGACATGGCTTTCTTGACCTCTTTTGTCATGCCCTCGCCCTACATCTCTTCAGTTAGAATGTGGTGGGAAAGCTGTTTTCATTCCACTTCCCTTAAAGCTGTGTTTCTCCCAGTGAACTCTGTGGACCACCTCATCACAGTCCTTTAAGAAGTTTGTTAAGCCTGTGACTTCTTGGGCCCTAGCCAAAACTCTGATTGAGAATCTCTAGGAATAAGTAGGAATCCATATTTTTGATATGCTCTTAATTGACTCATGTGTGCTAAAGTTGAGAACAAATGTTTCTAGTAAAGATGTTGACAGAGAAATGAAATAATACTTCCTAATGCTTGTGTATTTATGTTTCTCAAAATACTTTCACATGTATAAATGCACAGAATAATGGTGATGTAGGTAGTACCATCTCCATTTGGCTGATAATGAAATTGAGTTTCATATGGGTGGACTGTCTAATTTAAGATGGTAAGCAAATATATGTCTCAAATTTTCTCTGAATTTTAGGAAAATCATTTATCTATTCATTGCCTTGTTATTTATTTCATCCATCCATCCACACATATATCCATTTCCTCAACAAATATTCACT
Organism: Phacochoerus africanus; assembly: GCF_016906955.1. Taxonomy (NCBI): domain Eukaryota; kingdom Metazoa; phylum Chordata; class Mammalia; order Artiodactyla; family Suidae; genus Phacochoerus; species Phacochoerus africanus. Next base: position 81,388,244 of record NC_062545.1, on the reverse strand, counting down.
GAGGGTGTGTTGAGTGCCAGGTAAACAGTCAGATACTATAGATGCAGAGATAAGCAAGACTCACAGTATACAGTATAGACAGGGATGGGATGAAGTGAGAAAATGTTGGGAAAAAAATAGAATATATGGTATTTTTCCCTTTAGTTTTTTTTTTTTTTTTTTCCCACTGTACAGCAAGGGGGTCAGGTTATCCTTACATGTATACATTACAATTACATTTTTCCCCCAGCTTTTCTTCTGTTGCAACATGAGTATCTAGACAAAGTTCTCAATGCTATTCAGCAGGATCTCCTTGTCAATCTATTCTAAGTTGTGTCTGATAAGCCCAAGCTCCCGATCCCTCCCACTCCCTCCCCCTCCCATCAGGCAGCCACAAGTCTCTTCTCCAAATCCATGATTTTCTTTTCTAAGGAGATGTTCATTTGTGCTGGATATTAGATTCCAGTTATAAGTGATATCATATGGTATTTGTCTTTGTCTTTCTGGCTCATTTCACTCAGTATGAGATTCTCTAGTTCCATCCATGTTGCTGCAAATGGCATTATGTCATTCTTTTTTATGGCTGAGTAGTATTGTTTTCTATAGTGATTGCACTCATTTATATTCCCACCAACAATGTAGGAGGGCTCCCTTTTCTCCACATCCTCTCCAGCATTTATTGTTTGTAGACTTTTGATGATGGGCTTTCTGACTGGTATGAAATGATATCTCATTATACTTTTGATTTGCATGTTTAAAAAATAATTAGTGATATTGAGTATCTTTTCATGTGCTTTTTGGCCATCTGTCTGTCTTGTTCGGATAAATGTCTATTTATATCTTCTGCTCATTTTTTGATTGGGTTGTTTTTCAAATTTCAAGTACATTTTGGAGATTAATTCTTTGTCAGTTGCTTTGTTTGCAAATATTTTCTCCCATTTGGTGGGTTGTCTTTTTTTATGATTTACTTTGTTGCACAAAAGCTTTTAAGTTCAGTTAGGTTCCATTTGTTTATTTTTGGTTTTATTTTCACTACTCTAAGAGGTATATCAAAAAAGATATTGCTTTGATTTATGTCAAAGAGTGTTCTGCCTATGTTTTCCTCTAATAGTTTTATAGTATTTTGTCTTATATTTAGGCCTTTAATCCACTTTGAGTTTGTGTGTGGTCTTAGAGGATGTTTTAATTTCATTGTTTTACATATATCTCTCCAGTTTTCCCAGTACCACTTATTGAAGAGACTGTCTTCTCTCCATTGTATATTCTTGCATTCTTTTTCAAAAATTAGTTGACCAGAGGTGTCTGGTTTATCTCTGGTCTTTCTATCCTGTTTCACTGATCTGTCTTTCTGTTTTTTGTGCCAGGACTATAGCGTTTTGATGAATGAGGCTTTTTAGTATAGTCTGAGGTCAGGGAGCCTGATTCCCCCATTCCATTTTTCTTTCTCAAGGTCACTTTGGCTATTTAGAGTCTTTTGTGTGTCCATATAAATTTAATTTTTTTTTCAGTTCTGTAAAAAAATGTCATTGCTATTTTGATAGGGATTGCATTGAATTTGTAGATTGCCTTGGAGAGCAGTCATTTTCATTGATTCTTCCAACCCAAGAGCATGGTGTAACTTTCTGTCTGTGTCATCTTTGATTTCTTTCATTATCATCCTATAGTTTTCAGAGTGCAGGTCTACCATATGATCTAGCAGTCCTTGGGCATATATCTGGAGAAAACAATAATGTGAAGATACATGCACCCCTATGTTCACCACAGCACTATTCACAATAGCCAAGACATGGAAGCAACCTAAATGTCCATCCACAGAGGAGTTGCTCAAGATGTGGTACATATATACAATGGAATATTACTCAACCATAAAAAGAATGAAATAATGCCATTTATAGCAACATGGAAGGCTCCGATTATCATACTAAGTGAAGAAGTTCAGGCAAAGACAAATATGTGATACCACTTACATGTGGTCTAATGAAAATGATACAAAGTAACTTATTAACAAAGCAGAAATAGACTAACAGGTTTCTGAATCAAACTTATGGTTACCAAAGGGGAAACATGGAGGAGGGATACATTAGGAGTTTGGGATTAACATATATATACTACTGTATGTAAAATAGATAATTAACAAGGACATAGTATATAGTACAGAGAAATCTACTCAATATTCTATAATAACCTATATGGGAAAAGAATAGAGAAAGAAGGGATATATGTATATGTATAACCAATTCACTTAGCCATACACCTGAAACTAGCACAATCTTGTAAGTCAACTATACTGCAATAAAAATTTTTTAAAAAGAAGAAAAAAGGACAAAAGTAGGAACAATCTATTTTATTTGTTTTGTTAAGAGTGGGTTTGCTAGATATCACTGTGTGGTGAAGCTCATTCTCCTGTCCCACCCTCTCTACTACCATGTGCAAATACTGAGAACTTCTCCTTTCACATCATGATCATAGCTTTGTGTATATAGACACCTTCTTAATCACAGGACTTAGAAATGCACACTGGGCTTTGGTTTTTTAGATGTGGCTAAGGCATAGATAGGGCATTAGTTGGACATTCTTGCTGGACAATCAGCAGGTAACTTACTGTTGGATGTTCTTCCTGGATGACAGTGACAAGGACAGTAATTATTACTTTTAAGCACATAGAGACATAGAGAAACTACTTAAATGACTATAGGTGTTCTTCAAGTCTTGAATCAACTAATACATGGCTCTTATGCTGGTGGCAGCTGTTGTTACCAGGCAGAGGATCCACAGTCTCTCAATGTCAACTCTTCTGGCCCTTTCCTGTGCTCTCCCCCCTCTAGACGTACAGAGGTACAGAGAAATAAGTTGAAAATCAGAGGGAGTCTAGATCACTTTCCGTTTCCCCCAGTCTCTTAAATCTATTAAGCTTAGTTAGGCCATAGAGTCTTGCTGATGTTTGTAAAACCAGTAAGAATGTTATGTTTTTGGATTATTTCTGTTTTTTGTGTGCAGGCATATCCTTGAAGTAGCAAGTAAACTAGCTGATTTTAAATTTATAGTTGAAATTATTACTAAATTAGGAAAATAAAATTTGTGCTATTTATTTTTAAGCCAAAAATACAGAGGGAAGAAGTTCCTCCTAGGTTGGCTTTTGGGGATTTTTGGTTTGTTTTTGTTGTTTTTGTTGTTGTTTTTGTGTTTGTTTGTTTGCTTTTGGTTGAAAAAAAGATTCATCTTTCCTGAATATGGCAGAGGTATTAGGACAAATGCTGGAAATAATTCAAAGAAATGAAGACCACATGGATTTGTACTACTTTTGTGTGGAAGTGTGATCTTTCACATTCAGTTGAGGTTTGTAACTAAATTTAATAATGAAGTATTAAATCACTGAGTATTCTTTGCAGAGATGTACTGTCTAGTGAACAAATGAAATGTCTAGAACTGAAGAGACATTTACATATAAAACAGAGAAATAAGTTGAAAATCAGAAGATGTTTCTTGAGAGAAAAGGCTTTGAATTAAAAAGCCAACAGAATCAAATGTTCCACATCACATTAGTGATTTATAGGTTTATTATAAAGTAGCCCTTTGTGTTTACAAGACAAAGATGCCACAAACCATCGCTGAGACATTAGCGAAGGATGTTTAGTTGAAATATGGATAAATCTGAAGTAAAGAAGTTAGATCAACTACTATTTTCTAATGACACATTAGCTTGATATATTTAGTACCTGGCTAATGATATAGAAAGCAAACACAGAGAACACATAAAGCTAGCACATATGCTTATTGAAACTTGATTATTGCACAGATATTGCTAACATGGTGATTCTTTTAATATATGTGCAATGTAATTATTATGGTGATAAGAAGGAAAAATTCCTTTTTTTTTTTTTCCTGGAATATTGTTGATAAAGACACTTGCTCTGAAATGTGGAGAATGAAAACTGGTTGCATTGCAACAAATACATTTTGAAATTTAAGTTTTGTGGAGGAATGTGTTCTGATGGAACAGCTGAATGACAACAAAATATCCTAGGTTTGTCACTCACATTCAGGAGCTTCGCTGGAATGGAAATCAACATCATGCTTTCTTCATCAAGAAAGTTTTGCTGTGAAAAGTAAAATACTACTGCACTAAACAGTGTGCTTAGTGACATAATAAAGACTGTGGATTTATAAAAGTGAAAGCCTAAAATTTGATATTTTTGTCTTAATTACATCATCAGATGAAAGTTGGAGATGGGCAACCAACTATTGCCTCGTAAGGTATAATAGTTATTGGGGAAAAAATATCTCAAGAAAGTGTAACTACATCATAAACTTCTAGGGAGTTTATAAATTAAGAAAACAGTTTGATCTCAACTTTTTAAGAATGTGAATTGGGCATCTGGACATACTTATTTATCTGACATGTTTAGGATTTTTTTTTTTTTTTGGCCATGCCCATGGCATGCAGAAGTCCCCAGGCCAGAGATTGAACTGTGCCAAAGCTGTAACTGGAGCCACAGCAGTGACAATGCCAAATCCTTAACCCACTGGGCTACGAGAGAACTCTAGACATATTTAGTATTTTTAATGATCTTACTATTTCCATGTAAGGAAAGAAGGCAATGTTATTGTTTTTTAATATTAGGTAAGACTGAAAGGCAAAAGTGGAAATTTAGAAGCTTAGAAGAATGTAATTTCTATAAATATTTATGACATATGACAGCCACTTACTAAGTAGGAAGAATGATCTTGATATTGCACATTTATGAAAAGTTATAACTGAACCTTAGAAATTTGATAGAACAATTTAACTTTACTTTTCATCAAAAGAAGAGCCAAATATAAACATGACTCTGGAATCCAGTTCTTTCTCTGAAAGATAACTCAAATTGAACCATAACTTTGCAGGATAAATTGTTGAAATTACCTGTAGATGAAGGATTGATGATGAATTTTGTAAATACATTACTTCCTTTAATTTGAATAAAAGCTAAAAATGAATATCCTAAGTTTTCAAAATTTAGAATTTTTAAAAAACCTCTTCTTGACATTTTCATCAACACGCCTCTATAGTGCATATTTCTCTACTATGAGAGTTATTACAACAAATCGTACAAGCCATTTAGAGATAAATTATTCTCTACAGTAGCACTGATGTTAGTCCAAGTTAAGTTAGATAAATAAATATTCAAGAATCAAACACATTTGTCAAATTTGAATCTTTAGATTGGTATGCAAAATGTTCATTTGGATTGTGCATGTAAGCATTTAAAATGGGAAACACTATTTCACATATAGCTTTTTCTACAGTTATGACTGTGAGGTGAAAAATTTGCTGAATGTAATAGTGATTCTCTACATTATTTGTCTATATGATTACTTTTAGTCAATGGGTCAATTTTCTTTTCCCTATGCTATTTCAATAATTATTATATTTATCAAATATAATATTAATCTATTAACTTTAATAATAAAATATATTTGTATTTTGTATACCTTTAAATTTTTATTTTACAATAGTTTATTTATTTGTCTGTACTTGTGACATATGGGAGTTCCTGGGCCAGGGACTGAATCTGAACTACAGCTGTGAGTACACCACAGCTATTGCAATGCCAAACCATTAAGCCACTGTGCTGGGCCAGGGATCAAACCTGCATGTCAGCAGTGACCCAAGCTGCTGTGGATCCTTAACCAGCTTCACCACAGCAAGAACTTCTCTAATAATTTATTTATATCTTATTTTATAAAACTATTGATATGTGACATTATGATAAGTTGGAAGTAATAAAAATGTATGCTTCACATTAGTTGGTTTGAGAAGCAACTGATCTTAAATACAAAGGAACCCAAGAAGAGTAGCAGTAGAAAAAAGATAATAGACCAACAACACATAAAAAAGATCATAAAACAAAATCAAGTTGGATTCATCCTAGGATCACAGGATGGTTCAACATATGCAAATAAATCATTGTGATGTATCATATCAGCAAAAGAAAAGACAAAAACCATGCCATCATCTCAATAGAGGGAGAAAAATCATTTGATAAAATCCAACATCTAATCATGATAAAAACTCTTAGCAAAGTGGGTGTAGAGGGAACATACCTCAATACAATAAAAGTTATTTATGACAAACCCACAACCAACATAATACTGAATGGTGAAAAGCTGAAAGTCTTCTCACTAACATCTGGAACAAGACAAGGATGCCCCCTCTCATCACTTCTTATTTAACATAGTATTAAAGTCCTAGTCAAAGCAATCAGACGAGAAAAAGAAATTAAAAATATCTAATTTGGAAGGGAAGAGGCAAAATTATTATACACAGGTGACATGACACTATATATAGATAGCCCTAAAGACTTGACACAAAAACTAATTCAGCAAGTAGCAGTACAAAAGATTAACGTAAAGATTAATATGCAGAAAAGCAGGGAGTTCCCATCATGGCTCAGTGGTTAACGAACCTGATTAGGAACCATGAGGTTTCAGGTTTGATCCCTGGCCTCGCACAGTGGTTTAAGGATCTGGCATTGCCGTGAGCTGTGGTATAGGTCACAGATGTGACTTGGATCCCGAGTTGCTGTGGCTCTGGCATAAGCCGGCGGCTACAGCTCCGATTAGACCCCTAGCCTGGGAACCTCCATATGCCACAGGTGCAGCCCTAGAAAAGACAAAGAGACAAAAAAAAAAAAAAAGGTTAACATACAGAAATTAGTTGCAATTCTTCACATTAACAATGAAATATCAGAAAGGGAGGAGTTCCTGTGCGGCTCGGGTGTGTTAAGGATCTAGTGTTGTCACTGCTGCGGTGCAAGTTTTATCCCTGACTGGGAAATTTCATGTGCCACTAGTGTGGCCAAAAATACAAAATCTTTTTTAAAAATTAAAAAAAGAGAACTATCAGAAAGGAGAAGTAAAAAAAATCCCTTTGAATTGTGTTAAAAAAACAAAACAAAAACAGGAATAAACATGATCAAGAAGGTGAGACTTTTATGCTGAGAACTATAAAACATTGATGGGGAAATTGAAGATGATACAAAAAATGGAAAGATATCCTATGCTCTTGGATTGGAAGAATTAATATTGTTAAATGGCTATACTATCCAAAGGAATTTACAGATTTAATGCAACCATTTTCAAAATGCCAATGACATTTTTCACAGAAGTATAACAAATCCTAAAATTTAAATGGAACCATAAAAGACAAAGTTACCAAAGAAATCCTGTTTAAAAGAACAAAGCTGGAGGCATAATGCTTTCAGACTTCAGACTACTACAAAATGAGAATAATCAAAACAGCACAGTATTGGCGCAAAAACAGACATATGGATCAATGGAATAAAATAGAAAGCCCAGAAGTAATCTCATATACTTATGGTTAATTAATCTTTGACAAAGGAGGCAAGACTATTCAATGGGGAAAAAACAAGTCTCTTCAGCAAGTGGTGTTGGGAAAGCTAGACAGCCACATGTAGATCAATGAAAATAGAATGCTTCCTCATACCAGACACAAAAATGAACTCAAAATGGTTTAAGGACTTAAATATAAGACATGACACCATAAAACTTCTAGAGGGAAACATAGGCAAATATTCTCTAATGTAAATCTTACCCGTGTTTTCTTAGGTCAGTCCCCAAGGCAATTAGAAATAAAATGTACAAAAGCTTATTCAATTCAGTACCAAAATAGCAACTCAATCAAAAAATAGGTGGTAGACCTAAATAGACATTACTCCAAAGAAGCTATACAGATGGCCGATAGGCACATGAAAAGATGCTCAACATGGCTAATTATTAGAGAAATGCAAATCAAAACCACAGTGAGGTCTCCATGCTGTACTCCAGAAACTAACACAATATTGTAAATCAACTATACTTCAATCTAAAAAAAATCAGAAAAAAAGATATTAAATGAAATTTTTTAGTGTATCGTGCCAAAGAAAATAGACTGTCATTCCTTGTTTAAGGCACTTGTCTGAATAAAAACCTGTATCAAATCACCTGTGATAAAATGTTCATTTAACAAGATTTTTCACTTTATCTTCAATAACTTTTTATTATTATAAGGAAATGCTTTATATCATAGGGGATTTAGAAGATAAGAAACGTAGTAGAAAATTTGGCAAAATTTATAAAGAGGCAATGTACAGAAGAAGAGATAGAAAATCTAACATGCATATGAAGAGATGATTATGCTCATCAAAAATCAGGGAAATCAAATTAAAATAGTGATGGACTATACTGTATATATATTATGTAGGCAAAAATCAAAAAGCTGAATTATTGCAACTCCCGATGAGGATCTGGAGAGACAGGAACTTTCATATACAGCTAGTGGGCGTGTGAAATGCTACAGCTATTCTGGAAAGCTGTTTGGTACCACTTCGTAAAATGGAGTATTAACATACCTATAGACCCAGCAGTTCTGCTTCTGGGTAAAAATCCCAAAGAAATTGCCACACTGATTCCTAAAGGAATGTACCAGATATCTCCTAGTCTCTGTCTCAGGTACTTTTGTCCTCATGGACTCTAGGTTACCTGGTCATTCTACTGCTCAACATTCTACTGGCAACTACTCTATATAGGATTTGTAACCACTATTGCAATAAATAATTCTGCAGCCACCTGGATTTCTGAGACCCACCTCTGCTGCAGAACTCAGTGGGAGGTCCCCTCCTGATTAACTAATTGAGTGAATTGGTTGCCTTTTGTCCATAGTGCCCACTGTCTTCCCCACTTTCCCCACAGGCAGCTTTTCCCAGGGGTTTAATAGGCATTTCTTTTCTGTGTTTATGTTCCTGCACACTGTGTATTGTTTTACATATCTTAAATTAAGTAGCACAGTGTAAATCCAAGGGTTCTCAAGGCATTGTCCTGAGTCTCAGGAAACTTCTTAGGCTGGAATGGAACGGATACCCTGAGTGTCATTGTTTGACTAGTTATCTCCTTTACTTATCTCCCTGAATTTTTCTCTAATCTCTGGTCTTAACTAAGCAATTTAATCCTTGTTAATTTAATTCCTGGTTTTCCCTAATTTGTAAAGGTACTCATTTTTCTTAACCACTCCCTTTAATGTTTATACTAAATTCTGAAACTAGATATTGATTCTGACCAAATACTACTCTTCTCAAGTATCTTTGCTACATTTAACAGGCGTCATATAGCAATTTGTCCTACAACAAAACAGTAGTATACCTACTGCACATATAAGTAAAGAGAAGGCTATAACATTATGTAGTCAACAGAGATGTGGGAAATACATGAAACAACAATGTGACAGGAAAAGCAAAACAGCCTTACTTATCTTTCTAATTCTAATAGGAATTGTCTTAGCTGTTCTCACAAAGGCATTTGTGCTCTATGCCACTCATCCTCTGGTGTTTTTACTTTTCACTTATATTTCCTCCTACTTTGGTAGAATATGACTCTGAATGCACAAAAGAGTATTAGTGGTCTTTGAAGTTTCCTCTCTACCCTAAAATTTTATGAGTTGCTATGGATCAGTGAATGACCATTGGAATAAAGTTGGGCTAGAAGAAAAAAAATAAACAATTCAGAATAACATAACAGGTAAAGAAAGCTCTTTCATGCTGGACTGACTTTCTCCAAGTCACCAGGGACTATAGAAAATCATTTTGGGGAAAGATGAAAAGAATGAAATGGTAAGAGAGTTGTACTGTTCAATTTTCAATACCAAGTATTGTTTGAATATTTTTTAGTGTTTAGTTAACAAAGTTAGTGCAGGGACACACTTTTGGACAGGTTATCAGAAACCATGCCCACTTCTCCTTTTTGACACCTCCTTGCTTTTCTTTGTTTCAATGTGAATTTTTCTTTTTCATCGCAAGTCCATGAATTGGGGTTGCTAATTTGTTTGACCAGGACTCATTATATCCGATGAAAAAGATCTAACAGAAAAAGTCACTTGCACTCAGATTAAGTAATATATATTGAGTAATATACTCTTAAAATGAAAATAAATTCCTTTCTTTTATCCCTGTTTCTCTGCCAGTCTTTCCTTTTCTGTTTTTGTTTTTAAAAACTGAGCATCTTTTTCCTAAATGGAGTCTGGTAACCTATCAATGTGAAGAAACAGTCTATATCCTGATGATGGAAGGTCTATTCTTATCCCAGCCTATTGGGAAATACCCTCTGACCTGTCACTATCCTCTGTAAAACTAAGACTAATTTAAAGATAAATTGTCTCGAGCTACTGTGAAGCAGAAGCAAAGATAAAGTTAATGGGAATGTGATTCAATTTATAAAAATCTGATTTATGCACAACTTTTCAGGGGCACACTTGTAACATCAAATGAGGATCATCTGTACTAAAGGAAACAACAAATTCCTTGAGCTTTCATTATGAAAAGAAATCAAATTGTGAGGAAAGGCAAGATATATAGGCAATTATTTAATATCAACATGGCTGACAAGTTCAACTTATAGCTGGTTAGAAAAAAATAATTAAATTCCTTGAACCATAAGCTTGTTCACTTTTTTATCTCCACTATCTGGGGGCAATAGAATAGTGATTGCATATTGTGAAGCAAGGGCAGGCTTTTGTTACCAGAAACTTCATATCTTTCAGAAGTGCTATGATGCTGAGAGTTACACTCGACTGTTGAATGATACTATCGTCTCAGCCGAGACTTTTACTGTTCACTAAGCATCCTTATTCTCTTTCACAGTCTTGGCTTCCTTCCAGGTATCTGCAGCCATGTGACTTTCTAGCCAATATTTCTGGGCCAAGGCATTTTTGGACAGGTGTAAGTTCTCTACTTTTCTGCCACTGTGAACACCAAAGTGAAATCTTCACCTGCTGAGATCCCCAAATGAGTATACGGAAGGGAATGACCTACACTGACCTGTAGATGAATTGAAAGTAAGCTTTTGTTGTATTAAGCCACTCAAGTTTGGCAGTTAAATTGTTAATGCAGCATGAATCTGTGTATATGGATTAACACAACTGCGTAGATGTTGCTAGTTCAGACTTCATACTAATTGTCTTCCTCTATTATCACCTTTTGAAGTATATAATTTTACTTTTTTAAAACAGAAATATTTTAGAGAGGTAAATAGAGTAGAATACAAACTACCATAGTTTCTAACTTTTAATTCAACTTTATTTTAAAGTTTTAGTTTTTGTTCCAGGAGTTGTTTAATGGGATCATATTCAGTACCACTTGATACAGGTAAAAATGTGAACACTTCTACCAGGGTTCTTTTTCCAGTAGTTTTATCAATTGAGCATTTTATTTCTTTAGGTAGAGAATCTTAATCAAGTCAGTCCATATGCTCCAGGGTTGATATTAAATTTGTGAAAGAGATAAGAATAAAATTTTTAAAAAGCTCTGATAGCCTATAAATAAGCACTGAGTTGTTAACTTCAAGCCAAGTGAGGTAATCTAAAGTCTTGCTAAATTTACATTTCAAATATCTAATAAACATGCCTATTGTTTAGAAGTAAATTTTTATTGATACCGAAAGAGCCTAGAATTTAGGAAGTGATTCTAAACACAAAATCCAATGTAAAAGGCATTGTTAGGTTGTAAATTGTGTTTTTAATTTATTAATTAACAAGTATTTATGAATCATTTGAACTCACCCTCATCAAATTATTATAAAGCCCAAAGTCAGAGCTTTATGTGCAACGAGTCTTTAAATTCCACAACAACCCTATGCAAAATTTACTACCATTATCCTTAGGTTCCAGTGGAGAGCTTGAAGCAGAGAAAGACGTAGTAACCTGCCTGAGGCCACATGGCTAGGCAGTGAGGTAGTCAAGCTTTGGATTGAGGGTAGCCAGTTCGAGAGCCCTATCTCTTAATCCCTACACCTTACTAAATCTATGACTACATGTCAGTTGTGGTACTACACAGGTTGTGGATAATATTTCAATTGTTCCACTGTACTTAAGAGGTCTTTATTAATATCCTAATTTTTATAAGGAGACAGAAGAAAGAAATGTTAAGGAATTGGATCCTAGTCATACAACAGCAAATATGGTGGCAGGAGTTGACTTCAAATGATGCTCAAAGAGGAATGAGTTTGATTTCCAAATGATGGTACAGATAAAAACCATATTTTCAAATATATGAGTATATATATATATATATATATATATATGTATGCATGTATATATGTATGTATATACACACACAGGGCACAGTGCAAGGTCCTGTGCAAATGATAAATTTGGCAGTGACTTGGTGGCCCTTTAAATACAACAGTGTAGTCCCCATTCAGGTATTTCGTAAGGCTGTCAGATTTTGAAAAACAAAAGCAAAAGAACTGTATGCCCAGTTAAATTTAAATTTAGGTGAACACAATTTTTTCTTAGTATGACAATGTTCTATACAATATTTGAGATGTACTGAAAAACTATTTTTTGTTTATCTAAAATTCAGATTTAACTGGGCATCCTCCATTGTATCTAGCAATCCTCTTTTCTAGAAGTTTCATTACTTTACTTGTTTATTTTAATTTTGTATTATTATTATTATTTTTTTGTCTTTTTTGTTGTTGTTGTTGTTGTTGCTATTCCTTGGGCCGCACCCGCGGCATATGGAGGTTCCCAGGCTAGGGGTCTAATCGGAGCTGCAGCCACCGGCCTACACCAGAGCCACAGCAACGCGGGATCCGAGCCGCATCTGCAACCTACACCACAGCTCACGGCAACGCCGGATGGTTAACCCACTGAGCAAGGGCAGGGACCGAACCCGCAACCTCATGGTTCCTAGTCGGATTCGTTAACCACTGCGCCACGACGGGAACTCCCTAATTTTGTATTATTATTAAAGTATGGTTGATTAACAATGTTTCATCAAGTTCTGTTGTACAACAAAGTGACCCAATCACACACATTTCCCTATGCTGTTCAGTAGGACCCCATTGCCCATCCACTCCAGATATAATAATTTTCATCCCTCTTTGCAATTATTTGCCACATTCAAGGCACAGCTCCCTTTTGTTATGTCTTTGGAGTAAAGGTAGTATCAAGATCTATAGTCCATTATTGCCATTTATTTACCTACAACTGGTGGGGAAAATGGGACGAGACTGCGTTTAATCCTTCCTTGAGTATATGAGATACATAAACACAGACATTTATATAAATTGATTTTTTTGCATTTTCTCTAGTTACAATAGATCAGTCCCTCCTTCATTTACTTATAAAATGTAGACATAAATGTTCATAGAGCAAAAACTCATCTATTTATTAGTATTTTTGCACACATGTACTTGAAAGATAACAGGAATCTCCTTGACATCAAACACATTTAGCAGTAGATATTATTAGATTAGATTTTTGATGGTCTGACTTGTTTTGAGAGTATCACTAAGAAATTTTGTTTATAAATTACATTCAAAGACTGTCTCTTAGTTTGAATATAATTTTGTTTGAAAGTCTTAACTGCCATTATTATAAGTCCTTTCCTTCATTTCTAACAAATTACATAGTAGTTGGAATACAAAAAACTCTTTAGGACAAAAGTTTGATGAAAAATGATAAATTATCATTATCTTGATTTTTTTATTTTTCATTTAAAAACTTCTCTCTCCTCCATTTACAGAGTTAGGGATTGTAGAGGACACTAATTGCTGTGTCTCAAGCAAGAAAAGGTCAGTATACCTGATAAAGAAGCATGAATTCAATTGGAGACTTGTGCTTGTTTTGGAAAAGAGTTTCCAAAATGTGCATCTCACCTCCCTGTTAATTATTAAAATCATCTGACTGACCCTGTGAGAAGAGTGACTGATTTCCAATTTTCATTCGTTCTGGCTCATCTTCTCTGAAGTTCCTTGTTAATGTGTGAAAATAACATGTACTGTTTTTCAAATTCATTGGAATGATTAAATTCATTTCTTGGGTGGAAGCAAAGTTTGTAAAAAGAAATACATTACATGCTATAAATATGAATTTCATAATAGTAAAAGTACACAAGGAAAAGGGAAAAGAACCCCCAATTTTTCGTGGCAGAAGTAATAAAGGGAGAAAGTGAAGCAAGTGTTTTAATTTCAAAGAGGTGAAACATCTGGTCTCCATTTAAATGGTCTTAGGGCCGGGAAGGACTAAAAGCAGAGTTTCTTCTTATTGACACATTATCAAAACCCTATAAATTTAAAATCTTGTGATCGTCCTCCCTGTCGTTTTTTTCCTGGAGTCACCTCAATGGTCTATGAAATTGACTGGGCTGAAATTACAACCCAGGAACATTAATTATGTACCTAAGAAAAATACCTAAAAATAAGATTTCTGTTATAAATTACATAATAATCTAAATATCTAAGTGTATTTAGATATTTAGATTTATATATTTAGATATAAATATATTTACATATTAAAACATATCTAAATAGAAGTTCCCATTGTGGCTCAGCAGTTAATAAACCCAACTAGTATCCATGAGGATGTGGGTTCAATCCCTGGCCTCATTTGGTAGGTTAAGGATCCACTGTTGCCGTGAGCTGTGGTGTAGGTTGCAGACGCAGCTCCAATCCCAAGTTGCTGTAGCTGTGGTGTAGGCCAGTGGTTACAGCTTCGACTGGACCTCATAGCCTGGGAACCTCAATATGTCACGAGTACAGCACTAAAAAAGACAAAAAAGATATATATATCTAAATGAATAAATATATATCTATCCATAAATATATATTTATATATTTTAAAATTTAAATATATATTTATATAAATATTTATATATTTAGATTTATAAATATTTAGGTATTTATATTTATATAAACATATCTAAATATCTAAATATATCTAAATAAATTTTTGTTAAAATAATTTCAAAATTGCATTTTATCTGCTCATTGTGTGTATTTCCTTATAACAGTAACTGAGTTTGTCAAGAAAAATTCCAGCGATGCTGTTTGGCCTGCTTAAATCAGAGAAAAAGGTCGCAGAACAGTGTTTCAGAACACTTCTCCACAAAAAGAGAGAAATCCCTGTTAAATACAATGTTTAATCATCTTCAGTAGGAAAGGGTGTCCTAGGCTCTTCTCTTCACTAATTCTGGGGAAACTGGTTTGGAAGGAGGTTAAATTGCGTGGCTCTATATCTGTATCAGGATCTTTATCATCTCTATCTAGACTTTGACATACTCAGTGCAGGTTACATAAACCTTTTAAATTCTGAATGGATTCTTTACAGTAGGAAAGGAGGATAGTAAGTCATCTTCATTACTACTTAGAGGAACATCTGACCCAGTTAGTGGGCTTCATCGTGGCAGACAGTGACAGAATTTGGAAAATTCACTTCCAAATGCTTGGACTCGGAGTAATCTTTTCAAGTCAGAGTACATTGGTACCTGGGGAAGCATCTTATGAAATCATGTGCACTGGATAGCTTTTATGGAGCTCATTATCAAATGGGAACATTAGGCAGGAATCTGGCAGAGAAAATGTAATCAGGATTTATAATTAAGTGAGAACAAAATTTATAAACTTGATTATAATTGTAGGGTTTCTAGGCCCTTTTCCAAATATCAACCACATGTACTGCAACTATAAAATAAGAATTTGTATACCAAGAATGCTTTATTATGATTTCATTTCTGAAAACTTTGAGAGGTTTATTCTCAAACTGAAAAATGTTGCAATCCTTGTAAGAAAAGTTTGGTTACAGGATATCTGGTAGATCCAGCCTGGAAGTATTTCAAATAATTACATAATTCAAAATAACTTCTTAAACACAAATTCACTGCTTTTCTCAAGAGTGTTAATACTGTTTTCTTTAAATGAAAGAATCTTTGAAAGATAAAAGTGTGCCTATTTTATAGGTACCTCTTATCCTGGTAGGATTAAAGGCAGCTCCATTTCCCTCCTTTTATTTATTTATTTATTTATTCATTTTTTTTTTTTTGGTTTTTAGTGCCATACCCAAGACATATGGAAGTTCCTGGGTTAGAGGCTGAATTGGAGCTGCAGCTGCTGGCCTGCACCCCAGCCACAGAACTGTGGGATCTAGCTGTGTCTGCAACCTACACCACAGCTCACAGCAATGTCGGATCCCCGACCCACTGAGCGAGGCCAGGGATCGAACCAGCATCCTCATGGATTCTAGCTGGATTTGTTTCCACTGCACCATGAAGGGAACTCCCCATCTCCCTCCTTCATTTGTTTTATTGTTGATCTTTTTCGGAGTTTGGAAGCAATAATAGAATTTTCTGGAAATAGCATCCAGGGAGTTGGGGGCCTTGGGCATTGGAGCTGCTGAGAAAGACAAGCATGGCAGTGACTAGATGCCATAGGAGGAAAGGTTTGGAATTAGGTGATGCATTACTTAAGGCTGATAGCCTAACTTGTACAGCATTAGCCTCGTTAAAAAACATATAATGTGTAATGGTTCAGAGTTGGGTTTCATACCTAGCTTGACCTAGCTGTGAACTCTGGCTGTCTTTTGACTAGTATGAGAATATGAGTGTTTACTCAGCTTAAGACTCAGTTCCCTCATCTATAAAATGAGCCTGATAAAGCCAAGTTGAATAATTTTTACAAGGTTTAAAATTAATATGTAAACATATATCCCTGATACATGGTGGATGCTCAAATAACGGTACCTGTTTTTATTATTTTATGGAAAAGTTCTTGGCTGACTTTCTAGACGTCTCTGTCTATCTATCTATCTATCTATCTATCTATCTATCTATCTATCTATCTATCATCTATCTTCTTTTAAAAGATATTATATATCCCCTCTGATAACAGATGGTGTTTGTGTGTGTGTGTGTACCTGCTTCTTAAGATACACAGGTAGGGACTAGTGTTTTACTTTGGGGACAGAACAGTTAGTGCAGACATTAATTATAACTATTTTAAGGTTTAACATAGGAAAACCCTTTAAAACTTAAGATGTTTGATTTTAATTATAAATTAAATCAAAGTTATCGATCACCTCAAAGTACTCTGACTTCAGGGGCTTTACAATTTGTTTAGTGAGGCAGAAAGAATGAACTCATGAAAAGTTAAAACAGACAGAAGACAGTACATTACTGTTGGCCAAAGGAGTGGATGGAAGTGAGAGAGCTTCACAGCCCAAGGCAGAGCCCTGGGCTAGAGGGAGCTGGGGGCCCTCAACAAGAACCTTGAACTTAGAACTGCTGAGATGTGTGGGTTAACATGTAGAAACCAGGCATCAGAGGGCTCTGCAGACAACCACTTCTCCAGCCAGAGAACTAAGTAGAACATAGACTGTACATTTGTATCAGTACTGTCACAGATTGTGAGACTCTAAATTAACTTAATGGAAATTAACTAAAAATATATCAGTCCTCTTTACAAAAAAATGTGAGTTCATGCCTTTAAAAAGATTGTTTTATGGCCTATTTTGGAAATGCGATACTAAAATAGAATAGTTTATGAAAAGAATCAGCAGTGCAGAAACTATGGGAATCCCTGGGTGGGGTTGGTGGAGCTGTGATCACAGTCGGGACACGAGAGACACTGGCAAGGGAGAGAACTAGGTGGGTTTTGCTGTCTGTCACACTTTATTGATGGGATTCTTTTTGCCACACAGAACATTCCATAATGTATCCAGTTTTTGTTTTGTTTGGCTGGAATGTAAAGTTAAATTCCTCAAAACGTGTTGACTTAGTGTTTGTTGTTTTCCTTTTCTATACATCTTGGGTTGTAATGATGACTTTCTGTTATAATGGTGACACACACATCCACACACCTTTCTAGAATACACACACACACACACACATATATATATATACACACACACATATATACACACACACACACATATATATATAGTGAATAATTTGTTCTATACATAAATGGGAAGATGGCAGGAGTAATAAAGAAGAATTCCTGGAGTTTTACACGGTCTGTGTCTGCTCCTCTGAGGAATGTGTCCTGTGAGTTCTTTCAGGCAGTTCTATGTCTTATTCAACACTGTATCCTAGCACCTTGAGGAAGGCTTGGCATGTGCACTCAACGACTAGTAACAATAATGAAAATACATTTTAATAGAGTAAGTCATCAATAAATGACCACTAAAATAAGAATAAACATTCAGTGCATGCTTACTATGCTTACTGTGAGCGGGTACTATGTAAAATAATATTCACCCATTATTTTGTTTAATCCTGAGGAAAATCTCTACAAGGTGGGTAATCTTTTGGACCAAACTTAAATGATTATGTAATTGAGTCCCAGAACCATTAATTAACCTATGTGTACAAACATAAGGAGGACTTGCCAAAGGGACATGGGAACTCAGTCAGGTCTACCAGAAAGCCGTTGATTTAACCAGGCAAACCATGGCTCCCTAAACAGGTAAAGGGGTTCCATTAGCAAATTTGTTTATGCACAGGAAGGTCTACTCTTAGAGCTATGACTTCACTGGAATGAAACCAGGTAAGAGTTCAAACATACAAAGGACAATTACTGGAAATCAAGTTTTAAAATACTTTAATAGAGGATAAAATACACTCCAGTTTATTATGTAGACTTTTACTTTAATCTGACCTAAAACTTGTCATTCATGTTGACACTAATTTTTTTTAATCTATGTATAGATATATATCCACAAACACATGAATGTATAATATACGTGGGGAGGGGTGAGTGAGTTTATGTGTATCAGTGTGTGAGTATTTGCATAAATACTGTTGCCAATACCCAGCCTCTGTCCACCAGTGCCAAGTAGAAATGCAGAGACAGAGTTTTGGGCAAAGTAGAAATGAATGGCTTTTATTGCTTTGCCAGACAAAAGAGGCAACAGCAGGCTAAGGCCCTAAAGACAATTCTCCTTCATCAGAGAATAGGAAGAGGTCTTATAGTTTGGAAGTGGAAAATAGGGCTGCAGATAAGGATCAGAGTAGATGCAGGCTTGCATTCTTTTTTAAAGCTGGTGTTTAGTGGCCCTGGGACTGGTTCTGGTGGTCTTTGAGATTATTGTACCTCAACATTCTTTCTGAAATAAAGAAAGCTTCATCAAGTAGTTAATGTCTTCCACTTATTGGGAACTTAGTTCTGTAGAAGAACTCAAAAATATTGCTCTGTGCATCCCTTAAGAGGGAACTAGGACCTGCCCCAAGGCTGCACTATTGTTTCTTGACTGCTTTTCCCTTTGTCTCTATATCTCCTCCCTTCCCTGATTTGCCTGTTTGAACCTGCCCTTTGAAACTCCAGGAAGGTTGTGGAGGCTGAATGAAGCCTATTTCCTACAAACGAGAAATGGACACAGAAAGGCTTTTGTGCCCAAGAGCCACAAGAGTTCTGCTAGGTTTCAATACCCTCCCTAAAAAAAATTATAGACCAAAGATTCTTCTTCAGGTGACATTAAATTTAGAGAAATAATTAAGTCAGAAAACTGGAGGTAGGATATTGGCACAGTTTTTGCCTTGGTTGCTAACATTTTACCTAAATTTTTAGAGATACAGATAGTTAGAGTATGGTATACTAGTAATTACTCTTTTCTCAATGTCTTTCTGTGTTAACAGAGGTGAAAATGTGAGGTTTATTTTGAGCTCTCAGTGGAGAAACCGGTATCTCTCATGCAGTGAACTACTCTCCTCTTGGAACATTTTCTTAGATTCTGGAAGCCTGTGTTTTCTGTGTATTTCTCTTACTAGCCATGTCATCTAAGTTGCCATTGCTGACTCTACATCCTGGGCTTGATTTCTCTTGAGTTGCTCCATAACTCTGTCCTACACCACCTCCCCCCCTTGCCCTCTCACTCTGTTCTCTCTTTTTCTGTGGGTTTATGAATCCCATAGCTTTCAGTGTTATTTACATCTTCAAAAATTGTGTTTGTAGTCAGTGCTTTTACCACACCTCAAAAAATATAAAAATATTTCACTGTGTATTTGACGTCTCTTTAACACAGCCAATGACAACTTCTGTTTCTCCTTAGTCTTTTCCATCTCATTAAATAGCACCAAAATGTACTTAGTTTCTTGCTCAAGGCACAAACCTAGGAATGATTCTTAAGTCTCTTTTCTTTCCAACTCAACATGAAACCCTTGGAGGTTCTGTTATTTTTTTCTCAAAACATAGTCTTAGTTTTCACTTCATTTCCATCACTACCTCCCTGGTCTAGATGCCTATCATATCTTGCCTGGGTTACTATAATAGCCTCTTAATTACTTTCCTTGCCTCTACTTTTCCTCATTATCATTTACTAAAGAATCTGGAGTAATCTTTTAAAGTGAGTAATAGATTCATGTCACTCCTCTGTTAAAACATCTCAAAACCTCTCATTAGTCTTAGAATAAAATCCAAACATACTGCCTCCACTGATTTAGAACACACTGTATACATCTTCTCCCTGCCTGCCTTGTTCATCTCACGTCACATTAATAACCTCTCTTGTCCCCCCGACCCCCATCTTAGCCACTATGTTTTTGCCACATTGGTCTTCTTTCTGCTCCTCAAAACCGTCGTGTCTCTACCTGACTTAGGGACTTGATACAGCCATTCCTTAACCCCAAGTGCCCTTCATCTGACCTTTGCTTTCCCAGCATCTTGTCATTCCAATGTCATTGTAAATGGCTTTGGTTTTGAGAAGCCTTCCCAGACCACCTAAACTAAAGTACACACCCAGTAACTAATACTTTCTCACACTGCCCTGTTTATATTCTCTCCATAATGCTTAGTATGTTCTGACAGTTTCTTATTTATATTATTTATATGTGTATTTGTTTGTTGTATCCACTAGAGTGTAAAGTTTTTGAGAGCACAGACCTTATCTATCTTGTTCACCACAGTGCCCAAAGGCCTAGTTTGTGCACATCAGAGTAGGCCCTGGGTATGTACATGTTAAATATTGATAGGATGAAGCTTTGTGCATTGAATTCAAGATGTTCGTGAATGGATCCTCTATAGCTCTTTGCTGGCTCCAACCCTTTAAACCATGGGTCTTGGTTGATAAAGGAATATATAGAGTTGGGTGAGTTTTCTAACAAGTACTGAACATCCTACTGAATGATGTCCCCACGTGGAAGCTAAGGGGAGGTTTGCCTCACGCCAGCTTGAAAGGCTACATATAGTTCTTGACTGATCCACAGTTAATTCTTGGCATCTGGAGTGTAGGATGAGAAAGTAATGATAAAAAATTGATATTCACCCACCATTATGTACTAATATAATATCCCAGGGAAATTAGACTGATAAACACTCTGATTCAAAATCCACATAATCTAGCCCTTGAGGAATTCATGCAAGTAGACAAACATAAACTTTATTATCAGTATACTATTATTAAAGAGTCTGCAGTCACAGTTTTCTACTTGTAAGAGTTGTCGAATCAATGAGTTAACAGTTGATTAAAACGAAGCTCTGTAGTTGATAGCATTTGACACAGCCTTTGACACCTGCTAAGAAGTCCTGTGATTATGCTATCTTTAAAAAAGGGATCTTTTGGATGTATATATAATTAGTGGATTTTAATCCTGAGCAATTTTGGAGGTGGGGTTAACTAATTCCATGAGTCCTTCAATAGTGGGGAGTGGAGGCAGAAGGAGAGAGAGGTCAGAGAGGTTCAAAGTGTGACTAGGACTTGATGATGCCCCATTGCTGAGGGGACATGTGAAGCATGAGGTTGGTCCTTACAAAGAGAGATCAAGGCAATGGGGATCCAAGTCCTACAGTGACAAGAAACTGATTGCTAATCACCTGCCCCATCTGCCCTCGAGAAGATGCCCTGTTGCTTGTTGGTAGCTGCAGACCAGCTCTGGCCTGGCCAAAGCAGTGAATTTTTCTGTTATCTAGTGGGCTGCACCATACCTACTCTGCCCTTGCTAAGTTTATCTTTGCCAGTACTCTCAGCTCTAGGCAGCATATAAAGTCTCCTTACATCTTAGAGTTACTCTTTTATCAGAGTTAATCATTCTTTGTATTAACTTCTACCCTTTAACCTCCTATGTGATTTCTATGTCCTGATGGAACCTAGAATGTTATGGCTGACCCCAGTGAAATTACTCTTTGTAGGGCATAGAAGATCTGTTTTTGAATATGTGATCTAATCAAATCTATGTTTAAAGATCCTATAGGTCCACTTCCTTGTTTTAGGAAGAGAAATTTAAACTATATTGATTTTATCACAGGGAAGGAAATACTCTTGTATTTGGATTTTTTTCAGAAGGTATTTTATCTCATTTAATAAAAATCACATTAGCTTTATTACCTGTGTAGCAAAATTTCTATGCCTATCTCTGCAGTGCAAGGCAAATTTTCAGGATGAATACATAAATAATTGCTGATGTTTAGAAAGAATCTTAGCTTACTTAGTAGGCACAGTTTCCAGGTTCTATTTATCTTGTAATGAAGTAATTCCTACTTTAGAATAGCAAGTAATGATTGTTTTAAGTGACATGACTTTTATTGCATGTCACTCCTAATTTTAAAATTTATTTACTCTTATTTTTATCTCAAGGTATTGACTGACCTCTTGCTTTTAACATATAAAGTAAGAATGATTGGGGTCAGTCCTTCTTATGCCATTTGGTCAATATTGCAAATGGTTTGCATCTACTGAGGTGAACCTATCTATTACTTGGACCTGAAGTTGTCCAGCCAGGGAAGAGTGCAGTGGGAGAAGGCAGATGCAATGATGTAGTAGGAGAAGGTGGGCTGAAGTCCATCACTTCTTCACTGACACATGAAATGTTCCTAAGGCATGACCCACAGAGGCATCCCAAGTGGTATTCTCATCAAAAGAGTATATGTAAACCAATAAAATTTCAAAATATCTCGTCTTCAATTTGTACTTAATCAACATGAAGGGGGCACTTAATGTCCAATAATACTCTTACAGTCTCCCTTTTCCCCTTTCCTACCCATTGTCTGTGTGTGTCATTTCTGTTTTCAATGTCTCACTCCCAATATCTTCCCCCAAATGCTGCAGATTTTACCAATGTTTGCCTCTTGCCCTCCCCTCCATCTTCCTTCCTTATTCTCCATTCAAGCAAGGGCTAACCTTAATGGAAAGTGGAAAGGGAGAAGGAATTTGAAGCTGGCCAAGTTGGAATCCTCTTTAGTGGAAGAGGTTTGATTTATTCTTAATTTTCAATCCCATCACTGATTTTTACCAACAGTAGTAAATCCAATGAAAGACAACCAAAAAGTAATTTCCAGAGTCTCTGTTTAGTCAAAGTTCTGGAATAGGAAGGCATAGTATTTCTGAACTAGTTAATCTATGGCCACAAGCTCTGTTCCCTGGGAGACAGATTTTGAAATGGAGATTCATGAGCAGGATATTTTTGGGGGGTTGTTATTGAGTTGTGGAAGTGGGTGGAAAAAAGCAGTGTTGGTCAGGAAGAAGTTGAACTCCAGTCAATCCTCATAATTATGTAAGCTGACTGTCTAGAGCTAGGATGGGCCTTTAGGGCTTTCTTGAGTGGGATGAGAATATGGCCTTTGTATTCCCACACTGATGTGTGGATGTGAACTCACCTTGGAAGGCAGTATAATTTTGAACAAGGCAGTTTTCTTCAGCTAAGGCAGTCCTCAAAGAGGACTAGTTTTTGGAGATAATCTTCTTTCAGCATTCTCAACAGCTGAAAGAACAGGACCTTCATTCCTTAAGAGGGATCTAGGTAGTATATCTGTGCACTTACCATATATGACCATATAATGTCATTTGTCAGCCACATATGTGCTTCATCAAATGTGTCATTAACTACTATTATTTCAATAGAGATTTATCATGGAATCCTCTTAAAAATCAGACTTTATTTCTAGCTGTCAAGGAAATGTATAGAAAAACTTGCCTCTGCTGACACAATTGTAGAGCAAGAGAGGCTACTTCAAGGTTGGAAAGGGGAAATTAACAAGATAAGGATGCAAATGAACATGGATTGGTCTGAAGCCCATGGATTCCTAGACCATTAGGAAACACTGCTTGTGCAGGTGTAAGATTGATAGATGACAGAGGGCAATGATCCTAAATGATTGGATGAATAAATAAATGAATGGATGATCATTAGATACTGTTGTGGTTTTGGTAGGAAATTTTTCTCTGAGAATTTACAATTATTTTACTAAATAGACCCAGCTTCCTATACAACATACACAGCTATGTTTGGGCTTAGTATCAAAACATACCAGGCATATCTGTTGTATATCTAATTAGTTGGGAACAGAGCATCTTTTCTTAAAGATCATCTGCATTTTTAAAAGCAGAGGGAGCTTATGTGGATGAAGCCTCCAGATTCTCATTCAATTAGGTACCAGACCAAAGGGAGCTTTAATTGGAATCTAATCATGCCATCAATATAGGTAAGAGTAGTAATCACTCACAGGGACCATGCCAGCCTGAAGAACAGAGTGAGCCTGTGTTTGACCTTTATTTAACTGGAAGGTGATCACGTTGCATCAGTGTATGAGTGCAGAAGCTCTGAGTGGTTGTGATGGAAAGTGGAGGACACAGTAGAAATCGCAGGCATGAATGTGAAAATGGAAAGACAAAATTCTAATGGAAAAGGCTAATAGTGATTATAAAGTAAGATTAAATGGAATCACCCCATGGGGATGGCATAAGAACCCCTGAAGTCAGAGTGAGGGTGATGTGGAGGTTCTGTAACTTCTCAAGGGAGCACTCATATCTCTTTAGATGAGGGTGTAGATATATGACTGTAGCATAGAGAGAAGTTCTGTCTGCTAAGGTTGTCCTTTATATTTTACAAAGAAAGTAAAACATGTGAGGAGCTTCTTATGTCTTGTTCTTCCACTTTACACTACAGTGATGCAATCCTCTAGGTATTTGTATGGCTATATCTAAATAACATTCTCATATTGCTAGCTCCCTGCACACCTTTAAAAGGAAGTTTTAGTTTCTACCTACTGCCTCTCAGCTATGGAAGATGAAGATTTAACCCTCTTTCATTGCTCTGCCCTATCCCACCCATGAATAGGTCACATTACAAACATTGTAATTTTGGTTAGATCAATACACAGTGTTGATATTATTTTGACTAAGTAACAAGACACACAATGAAGACATGCAGTACACTGTGATAAATTTTCCTTTTCTTTCTATATTTTGTCCCTCACCTCACAGCCTGGGGCTTAATATAATGTCATGGTTTTCTTCTGTCTGCCAATTTTCTTTGCAACTGTTAAAATCTACTCTCACCATGTTCAAACACATTAAATACTCTATCAATTTCATTTCCTTGAAGAGATTTCACCTGAGACCTCTAATCTGCCTCAGACTGGCTGATTACTTTCTCAATCTGCTACGCAGAGTCATCTTGTAACTGCTCTCTACTTTGCCTTTGTCTTTGTTTTTATCTTCATTTCCTAGATCCAACATCTTTTTCTTTCCAGGTTTACTCTCTCATTTTGGTAGATCACATTCTTCATAGCTTCCTGAGAATAGATACAAGGTGGATTTTTTGAGAACTTGGATGTTCGAAAAACGTCTTTATTAGGAGTTCCCACTGTGGCTCAGTGGTAATGAATCTGACTAGTATCCATGAAGACGTGGGTTCAATTCCTGGCCTTGCTCAGTGGGTTAAGGATCTGGCATTGCCATGGGCTATGGTGTAGGTCACAGATGGGGCTCATATCTGGTGTTGCTGTGGCTGTGGTATAGGCTGACAGCTCCAATTTGACCCTAGCCTAGGAACTTCCATATGCTTCAGGTACAGCCCTAAAAAAGAGATGAAAGAGAGAAGGAAGAAAGAAAGAAAAGAAAAGAAAAGAAGAAAATAAATGTCTTTATTTTACTCTTACCTTTAATTAAGGTTTGGCTGGATTTGTATATTAGAAACAATTTTCTTTCAGATTGCTGTTGAGGAGCCTGATGATGTTCTGGTTCTGTCTCCCTCCAGCTTTATTGAAATATAATTCACATATAACATTGTGTAAGTTTAAGATTTACAAGGATTTATTTAATACATGTATATATTGCAAAATAATTACTGCCGTAGAATTAGCTGATACTTTCATTATGTCACATAATTACCATTTCTTTTTGTGGTGAGAACATTTAAGGTCTACTCTCTTAGCAACTTCCAAGTCTCTAATACAGTGTGGTTAATTATAACTACCATGTTGTACATTAGATCCCCACCGAGTCTTGATCCTTTGTAGAAAACCTGTTTTACCTTCTCTGAAAGAATATATTTTTCCTGAAGTTATGAAATGTCATGATGATGTGCACTGGATGAGTCCAAATTAATCCGTGGTGCTAGCTCTTCTCAGGTCTTTCCAATAAAGGGACTCAGAGCTCCATTTCTGTAAAACTTCTTAAGTAGTTATTTGAAGAATTCCTTCCCTTCAATTTTCTATTTTTTCTTTCTTTTTTTTTCCTTTTGGAGCTCTTTTTATTATCTTTTCTCTATTTCCATCTTTTTGTCTCTCTGCCACATATTCTTTATCTTCTAAACATTTTCTTGATTTTTTTTTTCATTTCTGCTGTCACATTTTGAATTCCAAGAGCTCCTTTTGTTCTCTAAATATGCTCTCCCCTTTTAAAAAAATAGCACTCTCTTCTTTCTCCGCAAATGTGATACTTTTTCCTTTATCTTTCTGTCTAATATTGGTAGTATTTGTTTGAATGTTTGTTTTCCTCTGTATGGACTATTTTCCCTTCAGGTTGCTTTTTTCTGTTAATTTTTTCCTTCCTGGTTTCCACATTTTGCATTAGATATTTCCTCAAATATGTAATGATTCCCTGCTCATATTTAAAGATGGGTCAATAACAAGCCGATAGGAGCTCTATGCTTGTGGATGGTCCTCCTTAAATGGGATATTTACTCCTATTGTGATAAGGCTGGTTCTTGCCTTGGGTGACTTATAACCCTGAATGTTTGTTTCTTTAGGTGTTTTTTCTTGGACTGGTCAGAATTCCAAAAGGAATATCTTCTGTTTTTTTGACTGCAGGGTTTGTATCTGATTGCTAGCATACTAGGAGGCTGGAAGTGGAAGACAGCTGAAGATCTGAACATTAGTGTGTCTAGTTGTAAACTGTTTTACTTTTTTTCTCTCTTTTTAGGGCTGCACCTGAAACATATGGAAGTTCCCAGGCTAGGGGTCGAATTGGAGCTGCGGCTGCAGGCCTATGCTATAGCCACAGCAATGCTAGATCCAAGCCATGTCTGCGACTTACACCATAGATCACAGCAATGCCATATCCTTAACCCACTAAGCAAGGCCAGGAATCAAACCTGAATCCTCATAGATACTACTTATGTTTATAACCTGGTGAGCCACAATGGGAACTCCCTGTAAACTGTTTTAAATTGAGCCTCCTGTCACCACCCCCACCGATTGAACTGTGACTGTGGCTAGTAGTCTGTAACCCTGAGACCTTTCTAGAAATTAAGTCTCTAGTCTTCTGTCAGCATGAGAGAGGGCTATTGGTTTGTGTGTGGAGGCTTGTTTCTTAGACTTTCAACCAGAATTTGTTTTTAGTTCCATCTTCATCCCAACTTTCCAAGATATCTGAAGCCACCAATTCCTGAGACTTTGTGGGTCTGTAACATAAGTGACTTTGCTCCTTAGCTTTCCCAATTTGGGATTTTCTAAAAATCTCAGGTTTGTAATGTCAGTCACCACTCAACTATCTGCTTTTCAGTTTCTGGATCTCTCCTTTTCTCTCTAACCTCATGGGTTTATGCCTTTTAAAAAATTCATTTACAGTTATTATAGAGGTAAATCATTTTGCTCAATACTCAATACACATATTTAGCCAGAATTTTTCAACTGTGTTACAACTTGTAACAATCTATTTATATACAACTAAACCAATATCTGGTCAGAATTTATAATCCAAGATTGTATTAGACATCACTGAAGAAAATAAATGGGATTCTCTTTTGTTGTTTTTTGCCACTCTACAAAATAGGAAAAAATAATAAAAATGATTTAGGGCTTCTCCTATGACACTCTGTACTTGTATTTCTGCTATTGATATGTCAGTTCTTTTGTAGTATAACAGAGTATCTGAGTCTCAGTCTCCAGTCATATAAAGGCCAAGATCATCCTATCTGGGATTCATACTGGGGAAGTTGATGCTTGACACTGATTAGGGGATGAAAATAAAGGCAAAGTATTTAACTTTAGGTAGCTGGAGTCAAAAGCAAAAAGAGAGAGAAAGAATATATGAGCTAAAGTTCTTGTTTAATGTTGAGGGTCAAAGTCAGGTAAACCAAAAGCGAATTTTAAGTCTGTGGGTAGAAAATTAGTCTTAGATTATATCTGCGGAGTTTTAAGTCGGATTATGAAGTTTATTTATTTAATTTATTTATTGGCTGAACTTATGGCATGCAAATTTCGTGGACCAGGGATTGAATCTGTACCACAAGAGTGACCCAAGCTGCTTCATTGACAAGACCAGATTTTTAACCTCCTAGGCTATCAGGACACTCCCGAAATTTAAATTTTAAATAGAGATAAAGGACTTTTATTTTAGTAGGGTCAACTTTAATGGCCCAAATTTAAAATATGGAATTTAATTTTAATGGTCATTCAAAAACCCCAGGTCAAAAAGGAGGAACAGAGCTGAGTGTTTGGAGTCAAGTTGATCTAAAGCCTTATGGAGCAAGATGATCACCATGGATGAATTTGTAGGGTCTGAGACTTGCTTGATATTGGCCATTGACAAGATGTGCGAAGAAGGTATGTCTGCTTCAAAGGCACAGATGAAGGCAAATTACCACTTCTCAGATGCTTTCAACATTAACCTGAATAAGAACAGATTCATGATATCGTTTTGAGATACCATCACAGCCAGTGGAGATAGAAAAAGAACCTCAGGCTGGTGGAAGGCTGGGAGTAATCTATCATAATTGTGAGTCTGGCCTCTGAGGGGCTAATGGACTGTATCATTCATTTATTTATTTACTCATTTTTTCTTTCAACAATGTTTATTTACTAATTTCTATTTGCCAGGCACTGTCCTTGGTACTGAGGATATAGCCATGAACAAGATACATTCTTCTGCCCTTTAAGGATCTCATAATTTTTTGAAGCTCTCAGACATGGATCAAATGAAGATTATAATGGGGGTTCATTCCAACAGATAGGAGAGTAACAAAGGAATTCCCAGGAAGAAGTGATTTCCAAAGTGACAAGGCTAGGAGACAAGTACTTGGAGATCATTCCATTCATATCAGAATTCAGTCCAGAGAAAAGTGTTCATTTACTCACCCCTCCATACCTTCAGAGCATTTACCTACTGAACATCTCATGGTGTACTGGGCACTGTGCTGAGGTTTAGTATATATATCAAAGATAGACTGTTTAGTTGCATATGCATGAGATAATATGGTTCCTGTCCCTGAAAGCTTGCATCTAGGAATGGAAGAAGACACATAAATAAAAAATTATAGCATAAGATGAGAAGTGCCACAATAGGGGCAGTTGTATAGGCTACATGTGAATATTCAGGAATGATACAAACTAAACCTGGGAAATGAGGGAAGGCTTCCTGGAAGAAATGGCATTTATGCTGAGGCCCAAATGGTTAGGAGTTCCTGAGGTAAGGGTTCAGAGTACTGAAGGAAATTCCTATCTACCCAGGACAGAAAAAACACCAGTTAGAAGGGCATGTAAGTTACAGCCAGGAAAAGTTAGGCATTCATTGTGCAGTTCCAATCCTGATGGAAAGTGAAGTCAGAGAAGGAAAGTTTGTGCAATTTTGTGTGACCTTGGGCAAATGACTTTTCCTTTCTGTGCCTCAGTTTCCTCACTTGTAAAATGAGAACTATAATAGAACCTACTTCATGGGGTTGCTTTGAGCATCAAAGAAATAATATATGCAAAAAACTTAGAATAGTACCCAGCACTTAGGAAGTAGTCAATAAATTTTAGCTATAAATAATAATAATTGTTAGTAGCATTAAATGACTCCAGAACACATGAGGTAAAGAGAAGCTATAGCTTCTTTATGTATGCCCAGAGCTTGTTCCAAGTGTGTTGGGTACCAGAGCCCATGTGGTAAAACAAATATTAGATCTCAGCATGTATACTGGTTATTAGTTATAATCATCTTGTTTTTTTAAAGATTGTCTAAGAACTGCCAGTGGAGGTTTAGTTAGTATTAGCCAAGAAAAAAATACTGACTCTGTATGAGCTTAGGTTGCTATTGAAAAATACCATGGATTGGGCACCTTAAACAGTAGATATTTATTTCTCACATTTCTGGAGTCTGGGAAGTTCAAGGTCAAGGTACCCACAGATCTGGTGTCTGATGAGGATCCTCTTTCTGATTTTCAGCATAGCTGCTTTCTTGCTGCATCCTCACATGGTAGAAAGAGGCAGCGCTAATGTTTTTTCCTCTTCTTGTAAGGACACTAACCTGATCCTGGGGAGGTCCATCCTCATGACCTCATGTAAACCTAGTTATCTCCCAAAATGCTATTTTGTATCAGGCACCATTTTTGTTGCTGGGTAATATTGAAGAAAATGTACTCAAAGCTCCCCCTAAGAAGCTCAAATTATATTGTGAGGTGGGGGCATAGGGCTGATGAAAAACTTACTGACAAATAAACAAATATAAAGGTAAAGTAAGTATTTAAGTAGAGTGATGTAGAGGGTTGTGTCTCCTTAGTTGGAGTGGTTTGTGCCAAGGTTACACATATGCTGAATCCAGAGCGATGAGAAAGAAGTGGTCCTCAAAAGAAGCAGGGGGAGAGCATTACAAGCAGAACAAAGAACGGCCATTGCAAAGACCCTGGGGTAGCTAGAAGTCTCTTCTGCTAGGAGAGGCTGAAAAAAGACACAATCCTTAGAAATTCAATTCTCCCAGAATTGTTTATAGGTTTACCAGCTGTCTCTTTGATGGAGAAGCTAAATTATATGACTGTGCAGATTTCTTTCCAAACCATACCATACATCTCTGCTCTGCTGCAATGCCACTGAATGCACTATCCCCCTGCCTCAGTGCTTTGACAGCAGTATTCTCCCTGGAATGAATCCTTTCTTTCTAACCTTCCTGGAATAAATGCTTTCTTTATAAGCTTCCTTTAAAGTTCAATGTCTTGTCCAAGACTTACATATTTCTTTTGGGCAGTTTTTTTACAGAAATATTGCTTTTGGACAGTTTATGCTAGAAATTTTAGTGTATTTAAAGTACGTATTTAAAAAAACTCTTCTGCAGAAAGCATACCATCTAGCCAGAAGGACAGAAAACACTTAGAACTGTTAGAGAACAGTAAAGGGCACACTACTGATAACAATGGGCGTTTAGGCAACAGGATTCTGAAATTTCTCTTCTTCAGCTCCTCTTCCTAATGATCATGTAGCCATTCTGGCTTTATTAGTCATGTATCATCTTCCTCAAAAAAAGGAAACATATCCAAGATGTATTTAGGTTTGTACCTTTCAGAGTTTCTTAAACAGAACATAGGATTTTCCAGGTTCCTTAAGTAGTGCCCTACAAGTAAATCTATCTGTTACATGTGTAATAAGCCAGGACCAGGAAAAGTAAATATTAAGTGCCTTTATTACAGCTCATGAAAATTGTAAGTGTTTAAACAGGCATTTGATGAGACTTTTGAAAGACAACTACAGCAAAGGCAAATGGCATATAAATGATGTTAAATTTCAAGATCTGTTTGAAAACTATAAACAGAAACCTGGTCTATACCATAGTGATATCAAGCAGGTTGTTTGAGGGACTTTGAAAATCCTTGCTCTCCCCATATCCATTGATTTTTCAAATGAATTATAGTAAGCCCTGCTTCAAAGCTTCAAGTTAAGTCTCCATTTTTTGTTTGTTTGTTTGTTTTTAGGGCCACACCTGAGGCATATGGAAGTTCCCAGGCTAGGGGTTGAATCAGAGCTATGGTGCTGGCCTACACCACAGCCACAGCAATGCAGGATCTGAGCCATGTCTGTGACCTACACCACAGTATACGGCAATGCCAGATCCTTAACCCACTGAGAGAGGCCAGGGATTGAACCTGCATCCTCATGAATCCTAGTCAGGTTCATTAGCCATGGAGCCATGAAGGGAATGCCCAAGGCTCCATCTTCTGACTAGATAACTGCCCATAAGCTCTTTTCTTATAGAAATCTAGAACTGCCACTGAGTCTGCATAACATAAAACTTATGAAAAATAATTGTCTCAGCAGAAAACTGAAGCATTTTCTGATGGAGAGGATTCGAAAAAAATACTTACCTACCAAAGCAGATTTTAACTCTGGTGTGAAAAGAGATGATTCTGGAGAGTTTTCCTACTGCTTTGAAGTTGTGTTTATTACCATTTTACTGTTTTTCTTTTAATCCCACATTTTGTATAAGATCTTTATCCTGCCAAACAAGTTTTGCTGACCATATTACATTTTAACCATCCAACTTTCACAGTAGAGGGACAATGACTAAAGCCCTGACCTTGGCCAGATGAGTTTAGGAAATATGTAGGACTAGAAGGGCAAGAGTGGAGTAGAGTAGAATAATGGCAAGTGTTAAAACTGATAAGGCAGACAATCCTCAGCTCTCCTCTTTGAGTCTCCCTAACAGTTGTATCCTTCTGTCAAAGCATTAGTAAAAAATGTAGAATAATAAGTGAAGGACAAATGAATGAGTTCACCTAGTATTCAATACAACAAGTAAATCGAAAAACATAGACCTTTTGGTTCTCTAGAAGAATTTCTGAGACGGCCTCACTGCCTGGTGATCCTCTTCTCTCTCAGTCATTGGCCACTCCCTCACTTCTCTCTGCACCCCGCAGAGTTCAGTAGAGTTATTCCTCTCTCTGTTTTCTCTTTACTGTGGATAATTTCCTTCTTCTGTGTTAGGAAACCCAGGCACAACCGGAAGAGGTATATTTTATCCTACCCAGAGTACCAAAAAACCATTTTCTTTTTTTCCCCCCAAAATTTCTCTTTGCAAAGAAATTAAGTCCAACCAGATACTAATACGGCTCTTGAAGAGGGGACCAGTGGTCTTGAAGAAGTGAATTAGGAAGAAATCTGGAGAGAGATCAACAAACAAGCAGATAGACAAGCAATGGGACTGCAACACTTAACTGAGCAAATGTTGATATCTTAGTGGAATATCCTGAGCAATAGAGACTCTGGTCTGTGCAAAAGAGGCAGTTTGTTACTCTACCCAAACCTCATGCAATCTTTTTTTGCATGCTTTGTGTTTAAAAAAAGTTTTTCACATGTACCTTTGAGCTGGATGCTTAATTTCTAAGACATGGAGTCAGAATTTCTATACCTCATTCCCAGTGGTCAGGTTTGAATTCACTCCAGAACATTGGGAACCTGGGGAAGTTGGAGCACAGAGCAGAGGGATGACCATTTAGGAAGGATGGAATTAATCCTCTTTCCACTTGTGACCCAACCTCCCAGACAGAGAGAGAGAGAGCATTAAATAGCCTTTCAGGAGAAAATGAGAACACTTAAGTTCACTTGCCTGAAAATATTCAATATTTGGCATTTTTCATATGACTTTCCTTTTTGATTGTCTTGCTTTGATTATTATTTATTGACTTACTTTTAGCAATTTCCATTTATCCTCTGTGTTTCTTTTTGGTGCATTACTTAAATAGCTCTGAAATTATAACATATTGTGCTAAAAGAAAATGGCAATTTCAATTTGCCCATGTAGTGAACATAAATTCCAAGGACAATAAATTGTCATAATCATTTAAAAACTCAGGAATATGGAAATTCAACAACAGGGACTTCTGTGACTTAGACTTTCTGTATTAGACATTTTAATGCTAACATCAATTTCAAGATGAAGCTATAAAAGTATAGCATTTGCATGCTTTTACTCTCTTTAAGCATATGACATAAATTATAGGAAAAAGGAATAGTTATATCTGCTTAAAGAATGAGCAAGGCATGTGATACTAAGAAGTAACATGAGTCAAGTTACTAATTCCATATTTTCTTTATTAGATTTTGTGTCCCAGAAGTTTCACCTAATGACTTCTTCAGAGTTCAAAATTTATCACAGAAATTGTATCTGACCTTTCTTTTTCTCTTGTTGCCATTAAGGAGCTGAGAGAAGGGGAAAAAAAAAAAAAACACATGCTGGGGTTCTGGCAATATTGACATTTCCTATTTTTAGTATCCGTTTTCTCTGAATATCTTGGTTATTACACATGCCTAACAAGTTCATATTACTCATGACCTTGAAATCAGTTTTAAGTTACAGAGTCCAGAATCCACAGGCTATCAGCTAGAATCTATGGAAATATATGTTTCATTGCTTCTTCAGTTTCCACATTTTCAGTTAGAAAAGATGTATTTACAAATATCTACTTTGCAAAAGGACAAGCAATCATTCTAATTTCTGGAAATCTCTATGTTTTCCAAATGCTCATTGAGGGTGTGAATTGGTGTGACATCACGAATAAACTGGTGAGCAAATGATGGTCAGAGGTGATACATAAAACAAATCCTCACTACTTTATGTATTTAAATGAGAGGATCTATGTCCAAAAACACTGCATTTTACTCACATGGTTCAGTAGATTTTCACTGCATGGTTAGTGGAATTTTTCTTTTTTCTTTTTTTGGCTGCCCTGCAGCATATGGAGTTCCCAGGCCGGGGATCAGGTCTGGGTGGCAGGTACAACCTACAACTTGGCAATGCCAGATCCTTTAACCTACTGTGCCAGGCTTGGGATTATACAGTGTCCTGGCACTACAGAGATGCTGCTGATCCCGTTGTGCTGCAGTGGGAACTCCAGGTTAGTGGAAATTTTAAATGACTTGACAGTCCTGACAGCATAGATTTCCAGCAGATCCCTGAATCCGAGAAGCCCAGTTATCTCATTTTCAGATAGAAGTAAAACATGCAAATCCTTGCAGAGTTTTAGTGAAATTCTGAGAAGATAAGGACTCTAAAATATTTTTAAACTTCCATTTTAAAATCTATTATGATATATAAAGAGTGCTATGTATTTATTTACTGTGTTAACACTTCTGTTTACTAATTTACTTGACTAGAATGAGTTGTTAAATGTTAAAATGTGACAAAGAGCTATTATTTCTTGCCGGGGCCAGCTCAGCAGGATGGGGCTGAAGAATGGGTGCTGTGGAACTTAAGGAAAAATAGTTAACATAAAACAAGACACAGAGACATTTATCTTAAGTAGAGGTGGGAGCCAGGGAACTCAAGGTCTCAGGGACCAAGAGCGCCCTGCCTCAAGAAACCACACTGCTTTTAATGTGAGATCAAGTAAGGAGTGGCTATGGGTGGATGATACAGGGTTTGTTTACTATATATAAGTTCTTTTACTATTTAGAAAGCCACTTAGGTGGTAAAGGGTTAAGCTCTTACTCTGACCTCTAGGCACATAACAGTTCTTAAGCTTAAGTCATTTATGCCTTTAGGTCTTTGTTCTTAAGCTTAAGTCATTTACCAGCACTGTGACTGTTTTTCCAAGAAGGAAGATGGGATAAAATAAGACAAGAAGATGGGATAAAGTAAAGAAGGACAAGATGGAGTTTTCAAGGAAACATGTCTTGCAACAATTTCTGGAGTATAGAAGACACTATATACCAGGCACATCGCCTGCATTGTCTTTAAATGTTTTGACTATACATGTAACACTTGTAAATCCATCAGAAGACAGAAATATGTAGACCTTAACAAAGAAAGCTCTTTGTTACAAAAAGGTTCATGGTTGTTCTATTTTCTTTATGAATTGAACCCCGTAATGTTTTTTTATTGGGGTAAACATAAATATTAAAAAGTATACAAATCTTCAGTGTATACACATACCCATGTAAATACAAAATGTCTCCCTTACGTTCTTTCCTTGTTGATAGTCTCACCTCTAAAAAATTTGCCTTATATGACTCCTTTTCATCATTAGTTAGTTTTGTCTTGATTCACAAATAAATTGAATCATATATATACTCTTTAGTATCTGGCTTTTTATGACCCATCATTACATCAGTGAGATTTATCCACCATGTTGCATTTAGCCTTAGTTGATATTTTTGGAAATGCTATTGTGTATTCCATTGTATAAATATACCAGGATTTATTTCTTGTCTCTCCCATTGATGAACCTCTAGGCTTTTCAGGTTTGGGTAATTATGAATAAAGTTTATATAGACATTTGTGCGCTCATCCTTTGGTGGATGTATGAACTCATGTCTCTAGAGAGAATTACACCTTTTAATCTAAATAAATTTTTGGCAATTTCATCTTAAATTCTATTTAGTGTTGTTACCCAGACCTACTTCTCATTTTACTGGTTTTATTCTTCTGAAACTTCTACTGCATGAGAATTGTTAAAATTCTGCCTTTATCCCCACATCCTTTTCTTTTAACCTTATGCTTTTCTTTTTTTTTTTGTCCATTTGCACTGCCTTCTGAAAGAATTCCTTGACTTTTCAGATCTCTAATTAAATTTTCAACTATGTTAAATCTGCTGTTAATTGTGTGTCTATTTAATTCTCATTTTGGTAATTGTGTTTTGAATTTTCAAGCACTGTGCTATTCCTTTTTTCATTGCAAGTTGTTCTTTCAATAATTTTTAAAAATGATTGCATTGTCCTCTTGAATATCTCTGAAACTGTATTAGTTTTCTTGTCTTATTTCTTTTCTTTCCCATAGTGATATTTAATGATGATATAATTTTCAGATTTATTTGCCTGTTTCATGTTATTTCTCTTTATTTTATTTTTTTTATTTTCCCACTGTACAAAAAGGGGGTCAGGTTATCCTTACATGTATACATTACAATTACATTTTTCTCCCAGCCTTTCTTCTGTTGCAACATGAGTATCTAGACAAAGTTCTCAATGCTATTCAGCAGGATCTCCTATAGATCATAGTGTGTGTATATGCATATGTGTATGTGTTTGTGTATGTATGTGTGTGTATGTGTGAATACGTGTGTGTGTATGAGTGCATTGGGGGATGAAGAGTGTGCATAACTAGAGTATGAAACTGCCTTGACTTTTGAATAAGGACTCCTTGTCTTTGGTGATAGTTTAAAGCTACCTGGGAGCATTTTCTTTCTTGCTTGCTTTCTTTTTTTTCCACCCCTGCTCTACTGCCTACTCTATAGGTATCCATCTAATGTCAGATTTTCTAATTTGGAAGATTTCTCATGATTATATCCTCAGGGTAGACGCAGAAGTCAACTGCTCTGTTCTTCAACTAATTACCTGGTGAACAGTCCATTGACCATTCCTCTCACAGCTTTAATCATGCATGAGGCAATCCTTGGGTTCTGCTGTCAGCATTCACTTTCTGGTGTTGTTCCTTGTTTTGTTTTGTTATTTTTAGGGCCGCACCTGCAGCATATAGAAGTTCCCAGGCTAGGGGTCACATCAGAGCTATAGCTGCCAGCCTACACTACAGTCACAGCAACATGACATCCAAGCCATGTCTTCTACCTACACCACAGCTCATGGCAATGCTGTATCCCCGACTCACCAAGCGAGGCCAGGAATCGAACCTGCATCCTCATGGATACTAGTTGGATTCGTTTCCACTGCACAACACAGGAATTCCTGGTGTAGTCCTTATTTTTTGATATGGTGTTGCTTTCCTGTGTGATTGCCTCTTCCTGTATGGTCTTGGCTATCTTTGCTTTTCTTGTCCTGCTGTCATCTGCCTTATATGTTCCAGAAAGTTAACTATTCTGGTCAACTGATGACACCATCTCAGACTTTCAGCATTGCTAGAAGTTTGTTTTTATTTGTGTTGTATTATTTTGATGGAATTTGGGTTGAAGAGAGATACATGCTTGAGTCTGGTTAGTCATCTTGAATCAGATATTTCTTGTGTTATTTTCATTAGTTCTACAAATTGTATAATAGGAGAGAGATTAATTAATACATCCAAAGTTTATGTTGCTGGTGTGTGGAGAGGTCTGACTGATTTCAAAATCCAAGTTCCTTTCAGTACCCTCACCTTATTTATTTCAAAATAATAGAGAACCAGATGCCCAAAGAATCAGATTGATTCTGCTTATTTAGGATTTTAAAATTTCATTTTCTAATTTCAGTATCTTTATATTTAGTGCTGGGCCTACACTTGAATAAAATATAATTGCAGATGATGGATCTGACAGCGTTACTGGATTAGTGCATTAAATAGTGGTTTCCTTATTAGAGGGAAAACACTAAAAACTCTGCATTCCATTCTTTAGACCCATTTCTCATTATTGCAGTAATATAAACAGTGTATTTTCCTTTAAATATTCTTTAAAAAATATAACTCTGCTTTTGTATAGAAGAAGGAGAGGAAGAAGTTTAGGTGCTTTTTTTTTAGAATTTTCTCTTTAATATTGTAAGGTTAGGATATTAGAAATAGGGCTCATGATAATATTTAAGTATCAGAAGTATATACAAAGTTATTTATGTAGGAGTTCCTATCGTGGTTCAGCGGTTAACAAATCTGACTAGGCTCCATAAGGACGCAGGTTTGATCCCTGGCCTTACTCAGTGGGTTAAGGATCTGACATTGCTGTGAGCTATGGTATAGGTGGTGTAGGTCGCAGACATGGCTTGGATCCTGTGTTGCTGTGGCTGTGGCTGTGGTGTACACTGTCATCTACAGCTCCAATTAGGCCCCTAGCCTGGGAACCTCCATATGCTGCAGGTGTGGCCCTAAAAAGCAAAAATATATATATATATATTTATATATATATTTCTGTAGAATAATGCTATTTATGACCAGTATTTTCTTCTTTTTGAAAATTACATAATTGGAATGCTAATCAACAGTTTCATATGAGATTTTAATATTTCTTACATTTTTCTTTGAACAGGAGACTGTAGGTGAAAGAACTAATCACATAAAATGTTTGTTTTTTTATATTTATTTGAATAAAAAAAATTATTTGTTAGAATATTGAAATTATGTGAGACACTTATTATCTGGTATATTGTTATTGTAATAAAAAACAAAATTGGTTAACTCAGTTTCACTTGAACAAAGAACAGAGAAGCAAATAGGCCTTTTATTAGTAAGGCTGAAATCTGGTTTTCATAGGACATGAATAGCAAGAGGGCAGTGTCACTGTAGTGGACTGGAGCTTTTGAGGTCATATTTTTTTTAATGTCAGTGTCTGGTGATCTCTGATGGTAGCAGTAATTATGGTGGGGGCGCTATTTGATAATGAGCCGTGGAGCATTGAGCACTCCAGCTTTTTCCCTTATGCAAAATCTGGATTCTGAGTTAAAGCTTTTTTTTTTTCTTCTCATGAATTTGGTGTGATGGCATTATTGAAAAGGACATTTTTCCATGATAATTTGCACAGTTATTAATAAAACACTCATATTACACAATAATTGAATACATTTAATTAAAGTTGATGCAGTGACAATAATAGAAAAAGGCAAGGCTTTGCTCCCATGAGTCAGACTTGAAGGATGGTAATTGGTCTGGATTGTGCCAAAAACGAAATAATTCCAGGAGATGAGCTTGATGGCCCTTTTTCAGTAACTCTTGGTTTCCTTACAATGAAACTGTAGTAGGCAATGCTAAGTTATACATCCTCCTCTCAATAAACAGTGACAGGAACTCAGTATGTCTTTATTCTCCCCATCATCTTACATACCTTGATGCAGATCAGTAAGTCTTGACTTCCTTTCACCTCTCCATTAGTTCTTCTAGACAATCTCCGAAAACATCTTTCTTCATCCCAAACAACCAACTATGGACAGTGCAGCCTTCCACCTAGAAGGAATGATTTTCACTCAAAGTTCAAGAAAGTGTATCAGGAAACAATTAAGGAGTGCACGTTATTACATTATCTGTTCCTAATGATTATTCTGTTAGCTGGAAAATGATTGTGGTAATTATAAGTGGAGCAGATATATGAGCTCATAACAACTGTGTGGATTTAAATTTTCACTCATGGTCTCTCTCATAAAAAATTCCAAATGATGATGGAGTATGTTTCATTTTCTATATTATTAGCATTTAGCAACTGTTTTGCATAGATATTGAGGAATCAAAATTGACTCACAGTTCAGGAAGGTTGAATTCTCCAAAGCACACAATGATGACCCATATAATGAATTCATGGAGATTTAATGTTAAATGGACATTGCTATTAACTCTGAAGCAAAGAAGTTGAACTTAGAAAAAAATGAAAATACTAGTGTAGGGAAATAGATAAAAGGATAAAGAAAGGGTAGACACTTTTAAAAAGATAGCTTATTCACATTTAACTATTTCTCTTTTTCTTTTCCATCACTCTGTAGTCATATGACAACCCACACAAACCACTGCAGAACTCTAATGGATGTAACAGACAAAGAGGGTCATCCTGTTACTCCTTGTCATATACTCATGAGGGACATAATAATTTAAATAATAAAGAAGCATCATTTTATGAGATCATGACTATGTTCTATTCATGGGTGAAAAATTTGCCTCCTCTCCTGATTATGCCAGCCACAGAACAGGTACTGTTTCTTCCATTTCATAGCTCTTAGGAGTTTCTAGGAGTTATGGTCTTCAAATATATTAAACAAAACCAATTGGACAGAAAATGTTTATAAAGTTTTTATAGTTGCTAAGAGTATTTTTTGTGTGTGTGATTACAAAGCAACTTGTCTATATGTACTTGGAAACTTGAATACTCAGATCTCAATGATGCCAATGCTGCAGCTCAACCTTGGCCCATCACCATAGGCCCTAGCAAAGAGTTGTGGTATAAATGTGTGAAAGACAGGGAGTTTCTGTCATGGCTCAGTGCTAACAAACCTGACTAGTAACCGTGAGGATTCGGGTTCGATCCCGGGCCCCTCTTGGTGGATTAGGGATCCAGCGTTGCCATGAGCTATGGTATAGGTCACAGACATAGCCTGGATCCTGCGTTGCTGTGACTGTGGCGTAGGCCAGCCGCTGCAGCTCCTATTCGACCCCTAGCCTGGGAACTTCCGTATGCCATGAGTGCAGCCCTAAAAAGACAATAAATAAATAAATAAATAAATAAATACCAAAAAAAAAAAAAGAAATGTGTGAAATGACAGCACAGATACATTAATATCTGCAATATTTTGGGGGTTGTTTTAGTCAAGTCTGGATCAAGAGAGTAAGGCATTTTGCCCATTGTAAAATAAGCAGGATTGAGTCCATCTGTTGCATATGAAAAAACACATTGAAGATTAGTTTGGCTTGATGTGAAAAACTTGGACTTGAAAATACCTGGCTTCACCTTCTGGTCTTGTCAATTACTAGCCTCTTTTTTCAACAAATTATATAACATCTGAACTTCAGTTTTATTCTCTTAGATGTCTCACTTCAAAATTTGTTTAGAATATTTAAGTCATAATTTAAAGTATAAAGTGAATCAAAAAAGATAGAAAATAATCATAATAGTATCATTTTATATGTGGGAAATGTAAAATGTTTGGGGGAACTTAGTTTTCACACTATTTACCCCCAAAACAAGTGTTTGTACTTCAAGGGCATCTGAAAAACTTCTATCATCTCTTGTTCCACAGTCCTCCACATATTTGGACTCAGTGGGAAGGACTGGTGTCAGGTGTGGTTCCCCTCTTCTTGGTGTATTTATTTTCTAATACTCAGACTAGAAATCACTTTATTTACTAATACTTTGTTTACTTGTACCACCCAGACTGGGCATCATTTCATTTATTAATACTTGGTATGGCATCACTGTATTTACTAATACTCAGACTGGGCATCACTGTATTTACTAATACTTGGACTGGGCGTCACTGTATTTACTAATACTCGGACTAAGCCTCACCGGCAAATCAAGCTCACCTGCCATAACACCAAGCCATCATCAGTGGCTCCAAACTGTAACTGTTGCAGTAGTGGTTTGACTTAAGATTAAAAAACTATGAATTTTGAAACACAATTAAGACAATTATGTTCAATATAGTTCTTCCTTAAGGACTTTTGGACCTTTTCCATAGAAATGTAGGGAATTTGGAGAAGTTATGCTGCATTGCCTAGCATTTTATAAACCCTAACAGATATACTTTCTGACAAAATCAAATTTTAATTAAAAAATTGATTCCAATTCCTTCCCTATATATTTGTGTGAGATACAGTTTCTAATCAACACTTTGATGGCAACAATCCTGCAAAGAAGGATAAGTTTATGGGTCAAGATTCCATAATGGCTGCTTTCTAGAAGAGAAATAAGATTCCCTTTCTTTCATATGTTATTAACTCATGCTGATGTGGCCAGTGTGAATTCCTCAGGCACTTTCTTACCTCCTCACCTTCAGGCACAAGTTACTGTGATTTGATCAACCACAGAGCTTGGTCAGGGAGATCTTATAACATAACAGTTGCTAATGGAAGGAACATGATATAACTGGGAATCTGCAATGGCAGATGGCCTAGAGCATCAGCTTTCAATATTGCTCTTCTAGGCTTGTATGTAAGCCTGTAGCTGAGTGCACTGAATTAATCAAGACCCAAGAGCAGAAAATGTGCTGTTATAATTAGCTTAAAAAAGGTGGTACACTATTTTATTTTATTTTATTTTATTTTATTTTATTTTATTTTTTGTATTTTTAGGGCCACACCTGTGGCATATGGAGGTTCCTAGGCTAAGGGTTGAATCAGAGCTGTAGGGGCTGATCTATGCCACAGTCACAGCAATGCTGGATCTGAGCCATGTTTATGACCTATACCACAGCTCATGGCAATGGCAGATCCTTAACCCACTGAGCCAAGCCAGGGATCAATGTGCATCCTCATGGATACTAGTCAGATTTGTTTCCACTGAGCCACAAAGGGAACTCCAGTGGTACATTATTTTAAACCTTTACTATAAAACTATAAAGCTTTGCTTCTCATAATGTGGTCCTTAGACAAGCAGTCTATATCTCCTGCAGGCTTGTGGGAAATGCAGCTTCTCAGGACAAGCCCCGTATCTACTGAATTAAAAACTGCAAGGTCCCTAGGTGATTTGTAGAAACACTAAAGTTTGAAATCACCACTCCAAATTTATGGTACGTGATGTCATAACGATTGGATTTCTAGCCTTCATTAGTTATGTCATTTAATTTTTTTCTCTTTTCTTCCTTAGCTTGATATTTTACAATCATGATAAATCCATAGACTTCTAATACATGTGGGTATTCTTTTATTTGACGTTAAATCTTGTTATGTCCTAGAAGACTTCTCAAAGTTTTCATAACATTGCATCATCTGGGCCAGGCTGAGAACCAGCCCTTCAGCAGAGTCCTTGGCCTTCAGAAAAATTAAGGCAATTAACATCTCACATCTTCATGTCATGGTCCTAATAATCC
Source organism: Phacochoerus africanus (assembly GCF_016906955.1). NCBI lineage: Eukaryota > Metazoa > Chordata > Mammalia > Artiodactyla > Suidae > Phacochoerus > Phacochoerus africanus. The sequence goes on along the minus strand of NC_062545.1, from coordinate 81,345,140 downwards.
ACTTCAACTTTTGGCCTTGACCCCTGTAGTTTAGACAAATGGAAGCACTCATATAGATCTTTGCATAGGTCCTGCACATTTGAGGAGATACATATTCATTGGGATAAATTCCAGCTCATGTCAAATGTTTATTATTGGCAATTGGTATCTGACCAAACTAAATATATTTTCCTTGTATACTAATGTCTAGGGTCAAATATAAGCCTGGAGATCAGGAGGAATTTCCTTATGCATTTCAGCTTGCAGATTGGGATAGGGGGATGGAGGACTGGCATATTAAATATCAACAGTTTTGACTTTGGATTTTCGCTGACACTTGAAGAATGAAAGAGAACTAGAGAATTAGATGAGGGATGGTGGTGATGATATGCTTTCTTCTTGAGTAGAGTGTGGGCTGCTTGAAAGAGGAGCAGAAATGGAGTCCCTGTAACCTTATAAGGGGAAATCTAGGAAGATTCAATGACTTAATGAATCTCAATGAGTGGCCTTTAATTAATGGCATTAAGGCTCAGTCACTGCTAATTGTGGTGGGGTAAATAAACTTGGATATACCTGAGATGGTTATGTATTTCTAAAGACTGAAAAAAAAATAGGTCTGAATAGAACATGATACTCCAAGTTGAGGGTGTCTTCACCTACTGGGTGGAAAGCTAGTGATTTGATGCTCATTGTTTTATTTTTTTATTATTTTTATTTTTATTTTTTTTTTGTCTTTTTAGTTTTTTCTTGGGCCGCTTCCGCGGCATATGGAGGTTCCCAGGCTAGGGGTCGAATCGGAGCTGTAGCCACCGGCCTACGCCAGAGCCACAGCAACGCGGGATCCGAGCCGCGTCTGCAACCTACACCACAGCTCACGGCAACGCCGGATCGTTAACCCACTGAGCAAGGGCAGGGACCGAACCCGCAACCTCATGGTTCCTAGTCGGATTCGTTAACCACTGCGCCACGACGGGAACTCCTCATTGTTTTATTTAAGGTGTTTCTACTAGCTGAGAAGGAAGAAGAAAAACAAAAATCCATTAAAATGAATTTTCCAGTCCTGCAAGTGCACCTGCATATCACTGACATCCTTACCACCGGCTATCATTGAGCATAAGCTATTTTGGAAGTTATGGTTTACTTGGATAAGGTAATTGTCTAATGGCAGTTGCAAGCTGGCAAGCCTCTTCAGAACTTGAGAGCTTTTAATTACCTTGAGGGATTCTATTGAAACTGATACTGGTCAATGTCTTTTGGAATACTTTTAGAGGATATGAAACAAAGCCTCTCTGAACAAGCTTTAAATACAAATCCAGAAAAGACTTTTTCTCTCCTCCCTTTATTTCCTGTGGTTACTGTAACAAATGCTTAAAAATCTTGGGGCTTAAAAAGTAGTCTCTCACAATTCTGGAGCAGGGAAGTCTGAGATCAAGGTGTCAGTAGATCTGCTTGCTCTCCTAGGCTCTTCAAGAGACCTGATTCCCTTTATCTTCCAGCTTCTTCTGCTGCCCTCACATTCCTGGGCTGAGGGCCTCCTCACTCCAGTCTCTGCCTCTGTGGTCACATTGCTTCCTGCTCCTTTCTGTCTGTGTCTACACTCCCTCTGCCTCTGTCTCATAAGGATACATATGATGGCATTCAGGGACCTCTGGCATAATCTAGGATAGTCTCTTCCTCTCCAAAAGAGTGATGATGTATCACTCCTTAGAACCTAATGTCCACTCTTGAGCTATACAAGGTAGTAAAAGATTCCATAGATCAGAACATACATGTATCTTCTGGGGAGACCACTATATAACCCACTAAACTCCCCACTGGTTCTATCTAACTCACTTTAGATAAATGTAAACACTTTGGAAGATTCATCAATTACTTGAATGAAGAGTCATATACAGTCATATTCCCAGTTTTTCACTCCTGTGACTCTAGGTTTGCCTCCTGGCACTCAGATTCTCTGCCAGATTGGATGAGGTTATGGCTTGGGGAGAGAGACATGGCCCTGACCTACAGACCTAGGGAAAGTTATCATGCAGGGAAACCTAGGATCCAGACAAGTTTCTTTTTAAATTTTTTTTATTATGGTTTATTTACAATGTTCTGCTAGTTTCTGCTGTACAGTAAAGTGACCCAGTCATATACATATATATTCTTTTTCTCACATTATCCTCCATCATGTTACATCACAAGTGACTAGATACAGTTCCCTGTGCTATACAGCAGGATCTCATTGTTTATCCACTCCAAATGCAATAGTTTGCCTCTACTAACCCCAAACTCCCAGTCCATCTCACTCCCTCCCACTCCCCCTTGGTAACCACAAGTCTGTTCTCCAAGTCCATAAGTTTGTTTCTTTTCTGTAGATAAGTTCATTTGTGCTGTATATTAGATTCCAGATATAGGTGATATCATATGGTATTTGTCTTTCTCTTTCTGAGTTCTCTTAGTGTGAGAGTCTCTAGTTCCATCCATGTTGCTGCAAATGGCATTATTTTGTTCTTTTTTATGGCAAAGTAGTGTTCCATTGTATATATATACCACATCTTCTTAATCCTTTCATCTGTTGATGGACATGTATGTGGTTTCCATGTCTTGGCTATTGTGAATAGTGCTGCTGACAAGCCTTTTATATACATATTGACATCGAGGTGGATAGCCTAGTGTGGAGCTACATCAAGAATCTTCTGGGGTAGAGTCCAGCCACTAGCCATCTAATAGAGCAGCTTGATGTCTTATTTATAAACTTAATATTTACCACTAAGGTGGTATATTATACATAAGTTAGAAGATTCTTTGTAGTAGTTTTCCTTATAAGGGAGGTCTGTTAACTCCTTCACAAATGACTTTGGCTAAATTGGATATTATGGATTAAAGCAAGGCTTCCTTAGTGAATTGTATTCTTCATATTGATTACAGATGGGTAGAGTAGGAGAGCTATACTCTGTCTCTAAGGCCACACTGGGTGCATTGAAATCACATCTAATAGAGAGGGGTATGCCAAATAGGAGAGCAAAAGGCTATTTGAGCTGCCTGTGGGGGAAAAGGAGCTTTGGGCCAGCTCCTGAGTTGTCACCACAGCGTTAGCAACTCTTATTTTCTCTCTCCTTTTGCTACTGTCCCCAGATGAGGGGGAGAGAATGCAAAGAGGCAGTGCAGAGCCCTGTGAAATTATTCGCAGCTGCAGCCACTTGTGAAGGAGGAGAGGAGCCCTGATAGTTGTAGAGATTCAGGCATCTTCCAACTTTAAGAGAACTCTGCTCTGTAAATGGATGGAATTGTCACAAACCATAATAAACTTTGTGTGGTGTAGCTATGGAAATAAGTTTTCTTTTCACACAAAAAATGCCTGAGGTGCTGCATTAGTCTTAGGACTTTGGAAGAAGGGGTAGAAGCCAGAATGAATTAGAGATATGTTTTCCTCTAACCCAAGAAGGTAAAGGAAGTTTAAACAATATATATTACCTATACCTAATGCTTTCCATTACATTATTGCTCCCCAAAGCAGTGTCCTTAGAAATGACTTATCCAAATTCCATTTCTTTTTCTAAAAGTAGGCGTTCAGAATATAAGCATTGCTAGTCACAGGCCACTTTACATGTTACATCAGAGAATTTTCTGTCCAGGCAGAAAGCATCACTGTGAGTGTTCAGGAAAACTTCTCAGGTATGGACAACTTGCTTAGGTCCAGGTTTGTAAATTTCCTAATCATGTCTGTTCTAAACAAAAGAGAAAAATGGAGAGTAAGTTTCTACAGGAAATTGTTTCATTTGACAACAGTTATCATCAAGGGTCTGTGATATTTTACAGAACTACTAACTACTGGGGAGAGGGGGTCTAACGATTACCTAATAGATGAACTAAGTACATACATGTGCCATCAGCAAAGTGGAAACACCAAGACGGTTGTGAGGAATAATTTCATTACTTTACATTTGAAAAGAAGTTTCAAAATAATAATAATGGAAACATAAGATTAAATTGAACTTTATTTTGTAGTGTACATATCCCTTTTAATTTGATGTGGAAACAGGTGCTCACACAATCTTTTTAGTGCTTAGGTTCCCCAAGGATCTAATTATAGCATTTTCTGGACTCCAGAAGTCAAGATGCTATTAGCAGTGGGCTAGTATGTGAGCTTCCTGTGTCAGGCATACAAAGCTACTAGAATAATATTATTAATCCGCCTCCTGTTTCCTGAAATTCAGGAGGGATCCAAAGGCACTTATTGGCCAGTAGGGGAGGCAAAAGTAGATACCTGTAAGAGTTATATAGTTCAGACAAGGAGCAGTATACCACTACCTTTGGATGCTTAGCACTGTGTACCAGCAAAGGCACCTTAACTCAAGTGACAGGCAAGAAGATGCAGCCCAGAGACCAGATCTTATTGTCAGTTTTGGACATTTATGGTAGATATGAGCTTGTGGGCCATGGAAAGGGCTTCTCTCTGGTGGTGAAATAGGTGAGATCCTTACCAGTTAACAATGCGGAGTGGTCCCCCAAAACTGAAGCTGTTAAAATAATGGATCTCAATAAGTGCTCATAAATTAGATACCCAGTGGTGAGGTGTTGGTGGCTGTGGAGGCATCTCTGGGAGCAGTCGTTATCTACTGCTGCCTCATAGCAGTAACAGCCATAATTAAATAAGCTGCCACACATTCAATGGAATGAGTTGGGAGTGAAGAGTAATCTGGAAGGGGGAGAGGATCTGACAACACCTGAAGGTGGAGGCCCAATAATTCTCCACTTTTGAAGAGTTTCCAAGAGGAATTGATTCCTCTTACCCTTAGGAATTTATTCCTAAATACTCCCCAAAAGTAGTGTCAGAGATAGAACAAAATGGGAAAACTCTTCCAACGGGCACAGATAAAAGCCTGACAAAATGCCAGAGAAGATACTTCCCAGAGGAAGCATCACTGGTTAAATATCCCAGGGTATAAGCAGCCATGTATACCCAGCATGGGTGCTCTTCATTAAGAACTGGTCTAGAATAATTGTGTAAAATAGACTCTCTTTTATGCACAGCTCAAATGAGTGAGCCAGTGTGTCCAAGTTCACTAACAGCAAGTAACAGAAAACAACTCTTGTTTTTTAGGAAAAGAACTAACTAGTAAGATAAGCAATAGCCTGCAATTACAGGAGGAAGAGATACAAATCCAGGTCAGAGAAAGATTAGGAAGCAGGCAGCTTTGGGTATCTTGGGAGGAGAAACTGATGAATAATCTTTTCAGGGTTTTACCATGAAAATGAACCAAGTTCAGCTATTCTCCAGCTGTGTGACTTTCTGCTTAAGCTATAGAGGTTCAAGGTCATGCCTGTCTGATTGTCCCACCTGGGCCATATGTGAACTTCCTGTTCAGTTCATAGGCAGAGTACTAACACTGAGAGGTCTAGAGACATCTTACAGCAGGAGAGGGCTGTATCCCCAGAGGAAAGAATAAGGGGGTGATGCAAATGAGAGGTATTGCTGAACAGAAAAAACAACAGACATGCCCTGTAGCCCAGACCTTGTCTGCCAACATCTTTACACCCATATCAAAAATGCACCAGTAGCAAAAGTATCCTATGTATGCTCAAACATGTACCCTAAAATCTAATGTGTTTATTTAATTTCAGTTTCAAAATATTTGGATGATGAACATTTTTATCTGGCATCCTGTCATGATGTTGTGCAACCTAAGGAAATTAGGAGATATATCCTACACTAACATAGATTATGTACAATCAATAAAAGAAGAAAAGTTAGGCACACAGACACACAACACACATGTACTCGCACAAATGCATGACAGAGCCAGGAAGGAGATGAAGGCCTCTTTTCTGTAACAGGTCTTGAAGCCATTGCTGGATCTGTAGTTTTTGTTCTCTATTACACACTTCCAAGTTTTCCTTATTCTCTACTAGCATCTTTAGGGTTCTTTATCCCATGTTTTTATTATATACATCTTTATTCCCAAGAGTTCGGGACCCTAGGTTATTTTACCTTGTAAGATTGCTCTATTTTTACCAGTTAAAAAAGGAATGCCAAGGGCCTCCAAATTTCCATCCATTTTGTACTCTATGTGCAGTGAAAATCTTGCTTTCTATTTAAAATTAGGATAATCACCCTAAAAGTTATCATGATTCCTATTCTTCCACCTCCTTCCACCCCCTCATTTGTTTAATGGCAAGAAAAATGTCAGTAGGCCAAATGGCCATTGGGAGACTTCCCCTGAAGAGAATGTCTACAAAATCTTTGGTTTTAAAGCATTTTTCTGTTTGGTACTGAGATTTCTATATATCAGCTGAACTTAGCATCACAGGCATGGAAAGAAAAAAAATTGTCATTGTCATTAAATAACATCTTAAGAAGGACCTTCTCCACTCTCTCCCTTTGCTTCTTATCTCTGGTTATGGGAGACACTGCAGTGTTTGTTGGTCACAGGTTCTTTCATTAAGCTACGAGTCTCCCTGCTGGCCCCTACTAGGTGATGGGGTTCATGATAACAATAATGAGAAATTGTGAAAAATAATAATAGGGACTCCTGTGAGAATGCACTCATTGCATTAATTTTTATTATAAGTAATTTTCTTGGTTAAAGGCTATGATGTCTCAGGTACCATGAGAATCTATTAGGTGATGAGGAAGCCCACAGATGCTGGGCTGGCAGAGGGGTAAGAGGCAAGAGAACAACTTCTATCATAGTACATGTATGTTCCAATGAAGAAAAACTGCTACTTTTCTCATTATAGGAGAGGTATAGTCTAATAAATATGCAACTGAATAGCCCTTCAGAATATGCTGTTGGGTGGAGGAGGACTTGGTCTTTTTGCTGCATCTGGGGTGCACAGTCAGGTAAGCTTTAGTAAAGTCCATGTTTCTAGGGTTGTGCTAGGCTGACACCCACACAGCCAAGGTTTCCGTGAAACCTGGAGAAAATTCTGGGCTATCTTGGGATTGGGCTGGTTTGGAATCCATGCAGGTGATCTTTCCCACCTTGTTATGTAAGATTTTTTTTTTTCCTTCAGCAAGGGCCTTTGATTGCATCTTTACCAAGAGTAAAAAGCTCTTGAACTCCAGGCTCATTCTGAGAAGTCCATTGGCCCGTTCCTCCTTCAAATCTTGTCTCCAGTCCTCTAGTCATGCTGCTTTGTCCTGACTTGCTGAGCTGCTCTGGAGTGAGGGGTTAATCCTCCAGCAGTCAACTTCTGCTGGTACAGTGTTTTGTTCAGAACCGCCACTAAACTAAGATCACAGGTTTCATGCCCTGTCGACTCACCCTGAGTCATCTCCATGAGGCCACAGATGGTTTTTTGTTTGCTTGTTTTTGTCTTTTTTGGCAACGACCATATGGAGTTCCCAGGCCAGGGATCACATCCAAGTTCAACACTGGATCCTTTAAGTCACTGATAGGGATTGAACCTGCATCATGGTGCTGCAAAGACACTGCTGATCCCATTGTGCCATAGTGGAAACTCCAGGCCACTGGTGTTTTTGAGAGTGCAATGTCAGTGTGTCTGGAGCACTATCACTAAGAGTGAGAACAACTTCCTTGTGCCCTTTGCCAGGCCTTCAGAGCCTGCTCAGACCTTTCCCATATATCTGGACCTGCCCAATCCAGAGATAAAGTAGAGCAGACAGCACCTAGTTTGTGGACAACTGTCACAGGATCACATGCTGATCCACAGCCCGTGTTCAGTATCCATCAGACCCTGGCGGCAAGTCAGGAACTATTTTCTGGAGGAAACAGGTGCTTGTCAAAGGGGATATTGTTTCATTTCAAAACTTTAGGAGCCTGTGCTGTGATTCTTAGAGTTTAATATGAGCCCCACCAATAATTCCAAGCCATACAGACATTTTAGGCACTGTGATATCTGCTATATCAAAAAGGTAGCAGCAGAAAAAAAGAATATATCTATATCCATATGTGTATATATATATATATATGTATACATCTATATATAGATATATAGATATATATATCTATACATGTGTGTATGTGTGTGTGTATATATATATAATGGATGTAAACACACACACATGTATATATCTGAATGATTTTGCTGCACACCTGAAACTAATACAATATTGTAAATCAAATATATTTCAATTTTTAAAAAGTAGAAGCAGGCCGTTCTTCTCTACCTGCTATAAATGGGTCGGAGCAGACCATCCAAATATGATTTATAGTGCTTCCAAAATCCTCAGTGAGTGAACCCAGTCTTTTTTTTTTTTTTTTTCCATTCCATCACCCTGGGGATTGGAAGTGGAATGTGTGATTTGTCTTTTATTTTGGAATTTGGGAGAAGTTCTAAATCTGATTGTGTTGGTTGTTTATTGCTGCTATAATATATTACCACACATTTTGTGGCTTAAAATAACACAAATATATGATTTTAGAGCTCTGTAAATCAGAAGTCTAACACAGGTCTCCCTGGGCTAAAACCAAGCTTCTACCAAGCTGTGTTCTTTTCCGGTCACAAGGGAGGAGATTTCCTTGCCCTTTCTAGCTTCTAGAGATTTTATTCAGTGGCTTTTGGCTCCCCTTCTCCATGTTCAAAGTCAGCAAGATCTCATCCGTCTGACCCCTCTTCCATCATTACAACTCTCTTTCTCAAACTCAGCCAGAAAAATTCTCTGCTTTTAAGGACTTTTGTGATTATGCTGGGTCTGGCAGAATATCTGGGATAATTTGTCCATTTATATCCTGAAGGTTTAAATCCTTAATCACCTCTACACTGCCCCTCTTGCCACATAAAATAACCTATTCACAAGTTCTAGGAATTCGAGCATAGCTTATCTTTGGGAGAGGGGCCATTATTCTGCCAACCCTGGTGATTAATCCTGATAGTAGTGCTTTCAAGTGATAATACCATAGATCCAGATACTAGGAGCTGCCTAGTTCCTGTTTAGCCTGAAAGCTATTTTTGAGTCATTCCCTCAGTTTTATGAATCACCATCCACCATCCCATACATATCCTTTTGGGTTTTTTTCCCTTAAATTAATTAGACTTAGTTTTGTTTGTCTACCTAAGAAATTTATATCACGAGTTCGAAAGGCATACTGGGCTTGAAGAAAAAAAAAAAAAAGCTTTCCCTGAAGATGAATTGGTAAAGTTTATAGTGCTGGCCAGAACAGATGTGGAACTCCTCTAGCAGGTATTTCAATCAAAGTAGTTAGCGAGAATGCTATGTATAATTAATTGGTTTATTTTAGCTTATCTTTCACTATTTGTAAAAGTACTTGTATAAAAACATATTTGTATAGGTACTTGCTTTATTTTATCTTTTACTATTTGGACACATAATTTTTGATGGTGGAACAACTCATTCTATACTCATGGGAATAAATTGCACAGATATATCTTTCTCTAAGTTGGTCATCCAATCTTGTTTTCCCTCATATTGGAAAGATGGGGGAAATTGGTGAGAGCTTGGTGGCATCTAGGAAGAGTAAATGCTTCTGTGCACTTGCAGCCTGACTGGAAGAAACTTGGTGCTGTTGCTAGATAAGATCTTGAAACCAGCCTAGAAAAGCTGCTCAGTTGACCGCTCCCTTCTCCAAAAACATCCCATGTAAGCATCTTCAGTTTCTAACCTCTGGAAGGCACCAGAACCCAAAATCTCAGACAGATAGGTCCACAGACTCACCTCCTTTGGATCTTGTTCGAAGGTTGACACTTCATGGACACCTCCATCACCCACTTACTGAATTAAATTATTTCTTTAATTTAAAATTAAAACTACCACAGTTCCCTTCATGGCTCAGTGGAAACATATACCACTAGGAACCATGAGGCTGCAGGTTCCATCCCTGGCCTTGATCAGTGGGTTAAGGATCCAGCATTGTGGTGTACTGTAGTATAGGTTGCAGACATGGCTTGGATCCCAACTTGCTATGGCTGTGGGCTGTGGTGCAGGCCAGAGGCTTCAGCTCCAATTAGACCACTAGCCTGTGAACCTCCATATGCCATCAGTACAGCCCTAAAAAGACAAAGAGAAAGACAAAATAAAATAAAATTAAAATAAAACTACCATCTTGCCTTCCTGACGTTCCCACCTTATTCTGTTCTGATTTTTCTCAAACACATATTTTATTCTAAAAATGTTATATAATTTACTTTTTTTTTAATCACATTTGCTGTTTATTAAGTATCTCTCCTCCCAGACTTAAAGGCTCTATAAAGACGGGATTTCTTTCTTTTTTTTTTTTTTTCCTTTTTGGTGATTTTCTGCAGAGCAATACCTGGTGCATAGCAGGTGCTCAACTGAAGAATGAACCGTAAGGGAATTCCAACTTAAAGCCCAAGCAGTATTTAGAGAATGGACATATAGGAATGTTGGTGGCAGTGGTGTGGAGTTAGGTGAACATATGTCAAAGTTGGGATGATAATTGACCAGGAAAGTTTGGAAGAGCAGTGGGAGACTGAAGGCATGGCATGCTAAGGGCTTTGGCTGCCTGATTAAGAAATTTGGATTTCAATTATATCCATATTGTTGTGTTATGAAAGATTCTGGATAAAGATTTAAAATCAGAATTCTGGGAAGAAATTATGAAACTGTGTGCTTAATCTAAGCTCTCAGATATCAGACCCTTCCAGAATTCTGAATATACTATAACCTTCTTGCATCGTTAGGTCAAAAGGAAGGAGAGGTAAATAAGAAGATGAAAATGGGTGATGCTACAAAAACAAAGTACTTAGGAAAAAAGGAAAGAACAGATAGATATACAGTGTCATCTTTGGAAAAATTAAGTAAAACAAAAGCAAATAAAAGGAATATAATTGAACAAAGAAAAGATTTTAAGAAATGCAGACATTGATGGACAATGTAACAGGAAATGAGAAATCTAGTGAAAAGGTTAGAAGATGTTTGACATTAACAATACAACAAAACCTATAAGGCAAATTTGATTAAAAGTATTTTGAAGGCCATTTTTGTTCTGTTTGGTCCATTTTTTTCCCACTGTACCCACTGGAAAAATGTCACTTCCCTTGTTCTGTGTGTTATTAGAATTACAAAGCCCTGGGGTGACAAAACTCATTCCTCCCTCTCTTATTTGTTCAGTGTAATGCAAACTACACATTGGCCACAAGCACCTAAGATCCTTTCGCTAATAACAGACAGACATGATGTCAGCTGAAAAGAACTGGAATGATAATCTAGGACATTTGTTATTACTTGAAATTCATGAATAGGTCAATAAGCTTCTGAAATTTTATGGCACATTTTGTGAGTATGTACATTTTTCTAAAGGAAGGTCCATTCTTGCATTACTTTTTTTTTTTTTTTGCTTTATAGGGGCACACCCACAGCATATGGAAGTTCCCAGCCTAGGGGTTGAATTGGAGCTACAGCTGCTGGTCTACATCACAGCCACAGCAACACAGGATCCGAGCCACATCTGCAATCTATGCCACAGCTCACAGCAATGCCAGATCCTTAACCCACGGAGTGAGGCCAGGGATTGAACCCTCATCCTCATGGATACTAGTTGGATTTGTTTCTGCTGTACCACAATGAGAACTCCTTCATTACGGTTTTGAAAGAATCTCTGGTACCCAAGATGTTCATGATTACTAAAATAACCAACCATCTCTGTTTGCCTGGATGCAGAACTTCCAGTTTGAAACTAGGAAACATCCCAGGCAAATTGGGACAAACTTGTCACCCTAATGACTACTGTAATCCTTTAATATGTAAATAGTGAAAAGAAACCCAGAAGAATGGCACCAATTTTCAGAGATTCCAAACTTGCTGGTAAAGCTGGGGCCTGAAGGTTTCCATCTTTTCCATATGAATAGGTAACTCACAGGTTACAATCTTTGCTTCTTTATAATAATGCCATTTTTCCCCTCTAAATGATTGAAAATGAAAGCGTGATCTGAGGCAAATGTATGGGTTCTGCATTTCTCTATATAATTTCTCTCTATAAGAACATACATGTTCAGTATGCTCTCTAGTTAGATACAGAACTACAGATATTTTTTATTAATGGTTTTTATTTTTTCCATTATGGTTGGTTTAGTGTTCTGTCAATTTTCTACTGTACAGCAAAGTGACCCAATCTCTCTCTCTCTCACACACACACATACATTCTTTTTCTGCATTATCCTCCATCATGTTCCATCACAAGTGACTAGATATAGTTCCCTGTGCTATATAGCGGAATCTCATTGCTTATCAACTCCGAATGCAAAATAGTTTGCATCTATTAACCCCAAACTCCCAGTCCATCCCATTCCCTCCCCCTCCCCTTGGCAACCACAAGTCTGTTCTCCAAGTCCATGAGTTTCTATTCTGTGGAAAGGTTCATTGTGCCATATATTACATTCCATACATAAGTAATATCATATGGCACGTCTTTCTCTTTCTGACTTACTTCACTTAATATGAGAGTCCCTAGTTCCATCCATGTTGCTGCAAATGGCATTGTTTCACTCTTTTTTATGGTTGAGTAGTACTCCATTGTGTATATGTACCACATCTTCTTAATCCATTCATCTGTCATTGGACTTTTAGGTTGTTTCCAGGTCTTGGCTATTGCGAACAGTGGTGCTGCAATGAACATATGGGTGCATGTATCCATTTCAAGGAAAGTTTTGTCCAGATATATGCCCCAAAGTAGGATTTCTGGGTCATATGGTCAGAATTACAGATATTTAAAAGGAACTCTAGTATAAAGGAATAGACTTGGAGAAATACAGTTTGAAAAGATAGTTTTAGCAAGGTTTTATCCTGTTTACTTTTTCAAAGCCAGACACTTTAATAATGGTTTACTGCGAGGTTAATTAGAGATGAACTACAAAATACATCCTTCACTTTGCTATTAAAAGAGAGTTAAACGTTTACTTTGACTGGATTTCATTGCAGAAACTAATTTCCAACTACAATGAGAGTTTTAGAGTAAATTTGAGCACTGTGTAATTTATTGCTGTTGATGGACTCATCTACAATGGCATCCTCTAAATCATATTTAATGGGATATAGTCTACGTTTTTCAACATGTGGGTTTTTTTTTTTATTCATAGAGAGGCTGTATCGTGATAAATATTATCTTAGAGTAGTAGTTTGGTTGTTAGGCTGACACACATGTGACAGTACTGAGGTTTCAATTATCCACTTGCATCAATCAATCTTTTCGTTTTCAACACTGTTGCCTGCAGTAATGTCACAGCTTTTCTGTCAGACAGAAGAACTTTGCTGGAAATGTTATTCATTACAGCTGCAAATCTGTCACCGTGCCTGGCATGGCTTGTTAATGACAACATTTATTTCAAAGAGCCATGTTTCGCTTTGTTGCAGGAGAGTTGACTTTGTGATCGTAAAGTATAATGAAACGCCAAGAAGATGAAGTGAACAAAGTTTTCCAAAAATATACTAAAGTGATCCAAATATGTTTTTTTTTTTAAAGAAGACTACATCTGCATTCATATATCTATTCCCTTCCTTGTATTTGCAAATGAGAACCCTCAGAATCAGGGCTGTCTGTGTTTGGATGGCTGGAGAGAAATCCAAAGATTGTTCTTCCCCAGTGTTGGGATAAGATTTCTGGTGAACTCAAGTTAATTGGCCAGCTTGGATGAAACATAGAAAATGTTTAGGAATGTGGCATTTCCTTCTGAAAACTCTCTGTGAAAGCTGTGTAATGACTAATAGCAATACATAGTGATTCCTGAAAACTAATATCCTTACTAATTTTATGTGTGATATTTTAAAAATTGTGTGCTAAAAGAAGTGGGAATTGAGGTGAGTGCTGGGGGAAAAATGGAAGGATATAATTCAGTTTAAGCCAAGAAAGTTAATTTCTGGCTTTTTCAATGGCTAGACTGATTTGTAAGTTGCTTCAAAGTGAAAATAGCACTGCTGATTTTCATAAAACTTCTGTTTGGCATATAGTTTAGAATAAAAAATGTGCTGTAGTTCTTTGCATCTCCTTCTACCCAAAGATGAGAGATGGAGCCTACTTCTCCTACCTCCTTGACTCTGAGTTGGCCTTGTCACTTGTTGTGACCAACAGAATGGGAAAAGCAACATTGAACAGGTTTTAAGCCTGGGCCTCAAGAGACCTTGCACATTTCCTCCTTCTCCGTTGGAGCCCAGCCATCAACCTGGGCTGCTCTGCTGGAGAGACCATGTGGATCCGAAATAAGCCATAGTATTAGCTGTGATCTTTGACCAGCTGGCCCCCATTCATCCTGGCAGCTCACCTATAACCATGAGTGAACCCAGCCTAGATCAGCAGTCAGTGCAGAAGACTTGCCAGCCCACAGATGAATGAGTTAAATAAAGGGTGCTTGTTATGTAACCTACCAAGTTTTAAGATGGTTTATTATTCCAGTGTCTTTATATGGAAGATCAGAATATTGAACCAAATGATCTTTCAGTTTGTTTCAAGATTTATCTCTTGTGGATCATGTTAAAAGACTATTACCAAGGTGAAAATACTCTTAAAGAAGGTTAAGCTTCCAGGAGTGATATAAAAATTCATAATATCTTTGTGAGAAAATATCTATATGCATATAAATACTATTATCTGTCCCATCCACATTTCACTTTATTTCTTTCTCTGAATATACCTCTTCGTGTCACCTATCTTCTAGAAATGTTTACTGGTTTCTCTCTGCTTGTAGCATAAACTCTAAGCTCTGTGGTAGACAAATTTTTTTCTTCTTGTTTTATTGATATGTAATTGACATATGACATTGTGTACATTTAAGGTGTACATCATAATGATTTGATGTAAGTGTATATTATAAAGCAAATGAATTTGTGCCCCCACCCCCAAATTCATATGTTGAAACCCTACTCCTTCCCAGGGTGACAGTAATAGGAGGTGGAACCTCTGGGAGGTGACTAGGATTAGATGAAGTCATGAGGGTGGAGTTCTCATGAGTGGGATAAGTGCATTTCTGAGGGTCATAGGAGACCTTGCTTCCTCTCTCTGCCCTCTGATACGTGAGGGTACAGTGTGGCAATGGCCATTTACAACCTGGAAGGTAACTCACCTAAACCCAACCATGCCATGATCTTGGACCTCCAGCCTCTAAAACTGTAAGGAAAAAAACCTGTTGTTTGTAAGTCCCCCAGTCTACTGTACTCTCTTATAGTGGCCTGAATGAAAACCTCAGGAGATATAAACCACTAGGATACCTGTTCCTTTCTGAATGTGCCAAGATTTGTCACTCCTTATTGACTTTGCATATGCCTTTATCTTCCTTGGGTATACCTTTCTCCCTCTTCCTCACCTGATGAACAAATTCTCAGTCTTCAAAGTTCATTAGAAATGTTATCTCCTCTATGATGTCCCTCCTAAGTGTCCTAGTTGGAGCTATTTGTTACATTGACAAGCTTACATTGCATTGGGTTGTGATTTTTGATTGTTTTTTGTTTCCATCATTGTCTCTTCTCCTAGATTATACAATATTGTAGAAGTTCAGATATTAGGGAGAACAAGTATTAACCACATTCACTGTCCTTGCACAGAAATATGCATCTTAATAATCACATGGAAGGAAAGAGAAGGAATAATTGATTTGGAGATTTCTAAGTTCAGTGTAAATAAAAGTCATGTACCAATTTTTTTCTGTGATCTCATTGGTTTGTCTTAAGCACATTACTAAAGCTAAGTGCTAGGAACAAAAGAACAGTATATTAGAGTAGAAGTACATTCAGTATAAATAGATTATTCTCCAGATCCTTAAACACTGAATATTCTTTCTATTAGTAGAAAAATAGTAAAGACTGAAGGAAACCTAAGGTAGCAACCTCATTGGTAGTAGTAACCATAGAGGATACCTTGAAATCACTTAAACACAGAAGATTATTATCAATCAATTTGTCATCTTCAAAGAGCTTGAGTTACTGAAACTCTTGAAGCTTCCCTTGCAAAAAAACTGGACAAGCTGCATAATTGTTGCTTGCTAATTTTCTCGGGAGAAAAACATGAACTCACTTTGTCTAGACATGCTGATTGTAATGCATCAAGCAATGATTAAAGAGTAATACTCTTATTCATTATACAGAATGTTAAAGAGACCCTTGAATAGCAATTAGAATTCTTGAAACACAGAACACAAAGGGTCCCAGCCCATAATATATTTTCTGTGAAACAAAGTCTTATAGAAACCCATGTGCAAAAGACAAGTGAGGATAAATTCTTCATTTCAAGAAAAAGATAATGAAGCAAAAATAATGTTACAGGAACCTGATTCCAAGGGATTTAAAATTAGATATCTCATAATCTAATGTTGGAAATGATTTAAAAGTAAATATTTAAGTAAAATTTAATATATATTAAAATATATAATTATATTACAAATATGTATGTGTGTGTGTATATATATGTGTGTGTGTGTACATATATATATATGTAAAAATTCAACTCTATGTGGATTAATTATGCTGTTGACTCTAGCACTGATATTACAGGTTCCATACAAATCAACAAATTTTTATGTAATTATCATCTCACCTTTGATTCTATCTGTATTTTTTTTATATGTATTTCTTTGGACTCTTCTGTTGGGTTTTAATCTGTTTTGAGGGCAGGATATTTCCTCTTCTAGGCCTTTTGTTATCACAGCTGAATGAATGTTCAATTCTAATCAATAATTAATTGATTAAAGAAGAAATGTTAGAGAATGTAGGTGATCAGTTTCTACTGTTCCTCACACATATAACTTATCATTTAATTATTCCCATAAATTATTATTCCCACAAATCCTTACTCAAATAGTTCTTCCCTCATAAGAATATTCTCATCTGCATCTTAAAAATATTCATCAAAATTAAGAAAAGTTGATCAATCTCTACTCATAACATTAACCCTCTCTGAATCTCTTCTTTATTTTTTCCAAAGACTATATATTGCTATATTTATTGTGTTTTTCTTCATCTGTTATTAACTTAACAAATATTTTTCTCTTCTTTTTTATAACTTATTTATTTATGTATTATCCACATTGCCTTCCTCAGTTCCCCTAATTATTCAATAAATGGTGCTCAAAAACATCTATTAATTCTAAGAGCCAATGGCAACAGCTGATATATCAATTTTCCACTAAGATTTTCATAAATTCTGACCGGGTTTACCTCTGCCAACCCCATTTGAATTGTCTATCTTCCTTCAGCCTTTATGGGAATAACTTTAATATTACCAGTAAAAGATAAAAAATGCTTCTAAGATGCAACTAGAGATCATCATACTAAGGGAAGAAAGTCATAAAGAATTATACAAATACCATATGATATCACTTATATGTGGAATCTAAAATATAGCACAAATGAACCTTTCCACAAAAAAGAAAATCATGGACTTGGAGAATATACTTGTGGTTGCCAAGGGGGTGGGGGAGGGAGTGGGATGGACTGGGAGTTTGGGGTTAGTAGATGCAAACTATTTATTACATTTAGAATGGATAAGCAATGAGGTCCTACTCTATAGCACAGGGAACTATATCAAATCACTTGGGATAGAACATGGTGGAAGATAATATAAGAAAAAGAAAAAAAAAATTTTTTAGGGCCCCATCTGTGGCATACAGAAGACCCAGGCTAGGGGTTGAATTGGAGCTACAGCTGCCAGCCTACACCACAGACACAACAACATGGTGTCTGAGCTGCATCTGTGACCTATACCACAGCTCATGGCAATGCTGGATCGTTAACCCACTGAGTGAAGCCAGGGATCGAACCCACATCCTCATGGATACTAGTCGGGCTCATTACCATTGAGCCACAAGGGGAACTTCATAGATAAACTATAATTGAAAAAAGGTAAAAAAATAAAATACTTCTATTCCCCCCAGTATGAGCAAAAGTCTGTTTTGGAAGCCAAAATTCATAGTAATGAACATAAGAATTAGGTTATTAATGGAAAACTGGATTTTAAAAATACCTATTATATTTTAGTATTTGATATATTGGACTAATATGTACTCAGTGGTATCAGGAGTAACACTCAGAACAAATGGTGTGTTAGGGTCCCCACAATACATGCAGGAGTCTGTTGACTAGTTCTATTGCCTCACGTTGAGTATGCTCACTTGAAGATAGGAGGTGCACTCAGGATCTGACTGAATGACAGTTATTAACTGTCACCACACCATTTCAAAGTGAAGTATACTTGCTGCCAACTCTTAGTGCCAGATGCAATGGCAAATCACTTTACAGATTGCTGACAAATTGTACTGACATAATTTCTGAAGAGCCTCAGTAATTTACACTAATTAGGAGTGGACCAGTCTGAAAAGTGAGATATCTGAGGTACTTAGGGAATCCTTATGAGAAATGCAATTTCTTGGGAGTTCCTGTCATGGCTCAGTGGTAATGAATCCTACTAGTAACCATGAGGATGCGGGTTCAATCCCTGGCCTCACTCAGTGGGTTAAGGATCCAGCATTGCAGTGAGCTGTGGTGTAGCTTGAAGATTTGGCTCAGATCAGGCATTGCTGTGTCTGTGTATAGGCCAACAGCTGTAGCTCTGATTATGCCATGGGTGTGGCCCTAAAAATACAAAAAAAAAAAAAGAGAGAGATGTAATTTCTTAACTTTTAGGTTCTTTAACCATAAACTTGGTTAAAGAAGGGTTTCAATATGTATCTGCATTGATAAATGATTTATCAGCATGTTCATAAATAAATGGAGAAGTGATGCTAGAGGAATGGCCAATGTGACAGAATCAGAAATTTGAGTGGCTTTCAATGGGCTAAAATATTGAGCGGGTATAGAAAATCAAATTCTTTAGGAATAAATCTGTAGTTCTATATATACATGTTTTGGAAAACTCCCCAAGTTATTGGACATGTGGAAGTTGGGTGAGCCATGGCTATACAGTAGCATTATTAACAGACAGGAAGACATACATGAAAAGACAAATAAACAAGCATAACAAAAACTCAGATGTTTTCATTCACCAGAAGCTTAACGTGAAGCAACGCTATCATATGGATGCCTTCTCAAAGTCAAAAGGTGAATTACGTTAATAGAAGACTATTTTCTTCTACAGAAGTAATAGTTTTAGTCTCATCACTGGCAGATTTTCAAACTACGGGATTGTGTCCAGTTTGGGATACCACCCAGGGAAAGTGACATTAGCAGATTAGTAGAGGTTCAGAGGAAAACGCCTGGACAGTGAGAAGTTAGGAAACCATGGCCCATGATGCAGAAATTGAAGATGTTTAGGCTAGGCCAGAACTAATTTAGGATTGGCTACGATAGCTTGAACTCTCCTGTGGGAGTGTTGATTTGATGACTTATCTTTGTCTCCATAGAAGAGAACCAGGACAAATAAGTAAAAGTAAATGAGGAGCAGATAGCAGCACAATAATGAGAATGATTGAAGCAGGAATACACAGGATATTATAGAAGAACTTCATCCATGGACTCAGAGCTTTTTCAACACTGAGAGATAGTGACGGTGATCATCTTGTTTTTATTGATCAAGCAGACCCATATTTATCAGGCTTCTCTCCATCATTTTATGTTTATCTTAGCCATAAAATAGAAACTTCCAGCTTCACAATCTTACTCTTTCCTGATTTGCCCTCCTGCAGCCTCTCTGCCCTCTTCACTCCTGTCTCATTTAAAGTAGAACCTGGAAACATCTTGGAGCAGGCCTGCTAGCATCTCTGTACCTGATGTAGGTGAATAAGTACATATCCCATTTCAGACTCTGTACCAAGCTGTTTGCCAAGTACGCTTTACTCATAATGTCCTTGTTATTTTAATATTAAGCTCCTATTGAGTGGGAGAATAATATTGTGGTTGGGTGTCAATTTGGGAGCTGGAATGGCTGGTTTGAACTCTTGTGACCTTGGGCAAGTTTCTCAACACCTTTGTACTTCTGTTGTCATTTTTGCTTTTGTTCTTTTCACTTGTAAATAGGGCATAATAGAAGTACTTATCTCATGGGTTGTTGTAATTATAAAATGACTTAATTTATGTAAATCGTGAGGAATCAACCTATCACATGCTAACTGTTAGCTATTATTAGTAATATTTTGGACTCGAAAATTCAAATTTGAGTTGGAGAAACAGTTATAGGTAGAAATTAAAGAGCTGTATCTCTTTTAGGTGTGGTGTGGCAGGTCATGGTTAGTTCATGGAGAAGGTAATACATGACCTTAAATTTTCAATAGCATTTTTTCTGGCAGACGGTGTGGGTTTGGGAGGTGTGCATTCCATCCAGGTAGTGGAAAATACGGTAAAAACATGCACTGCAAAAGGATAGGGCTAGTTCAAGGTGAGAGCACAGGGCAGGAGTTTGATGGGTGCAGGAGATGGTGCTGAAGAGCCCTGCACCCTGGGCTGGCTGCCCTTAGCCGCAATTTGTCTTTTGAGAAGTTGGTCCTTAAGTTTCTTAGCAGCACAGTAAGAAGTTCTGTAGACCAGAAGTTGGCAAACTTTCTCTATGAAAAGCCTGAGAATAAATTACTTAGGCTTTGCAGGCTACTTAGGTCTTTGTTATGTATATATTTTTTCCAACCATTAAAAATATACAAATCATGCTTTGTTCAAAAGCTGTATATAAACAGGCTGTGGCTGGATTTTCTGACCCCTGATCTAGACCTTAGAGTCAGTGTGATGTCTCTACCCTTAGAAAACTTGGATGAACCAGAATGTCTGTGTCAAGAATTACCTTAAGCTAGACCATAAGACAGGAAACACTGATGCTGGAAATCTAGAGGCACTGAAGGATTTTATCCAGGGCATAAGTTCCCTTGGAGAAAGAATGCTGATTGCAGCATCAAAGATGGACTGGATGATGAAGGACTGAACTGGGGCAGTGAAGGATTTAGATAATGTTCAGTGAAGCCAGTTCAGTGAAGCCTATACCCTTGGACTTTGACTAAAGAAAACAGGAAATTTGAGGAGTCAAGTAGATAAAATCCTCTTCCTTCTTCTGTCCTGTGTACTACTCCAAGGGCAGTTTCTTCTGTCAGTCTTCTCAAAGAGTTCTACTTTCCAGGTCAATGCAGCTGTTCAGCATATTGCTCTTTGTCTTCATAGCTCATAAGCCTGAAAAAAAACCTCTCCCTGACTGAACTTTCACCACCCAAATAGTAATAGAACTTCAAGCCTTATCTCAGCTCCCTTTTCTAGAGAACCAGATTAGGTCACAGGTAGATTAAAGAAGAAGGGCCTGCAAAGATCTGAGCATAAAGATTAGCAAGATGGGAGGAGAAGTAGGAAAACAGATAGGGGAGTAGTAAGAGGATCTCAATGAGGAATTGATGGTGATGCCACAGAGAGGTTAAGGGAAGGCCAGGCACTTGGGCAGTTGGGAGGCCAAGATGATCTTGCTGGATTGGCTTCCTTGATGAGGCAGAGACAGTTACATTGCAGAAATTTTAAGACTGAGTGGAAGTGAGGAAGTGGACATGGACTGTATATAGACTTGCCTTCACAAAAGCTAACTTTGAAGGCAAGGAGAGACAAAGTGTGGTAGGTTTGAGGGCGTGGAATTTATAGATGCATTTAATTTTTAATACAAGGAATGAATATGTTTATATGTAAAGAGGAACATATTAGGGAAGTCATCCAAACACATTTCAACCTACCAGTGACCATCTTATCTAATAGTGACATCCATTCTGACCTTACCCCTGAACTTTGGCATTTCCTATTGCCTTCACCCTGCTTTATTTTCCCCACTTCATTTTTCTAAATATAAACTATGTATTTACAGCTATATACATTTTTTTTTATTCATTGTCTCTCCCGCCTCAAACATAATCTCTGTTGGGCCAGGGTTTCTTGCTTACTTGTTTGTTTTGATATCCTCGACACCTAGAAGAAGACCTGGCCCATGGGAGGGTTACAGTATTATTTTTGTGGAATAAATGAATGTAATACATGCTACTCTAGCATTTTTACTGGCTTTTGAAAGAGTGAAACATTTTAAAAAAGGAGTCAGGTGAATATTTATTTTTTAGGTAGAAATAACTGTGACCAAGTACGGGTATAATATTTATTGAGGAGTTCTCTTATGGCACAGTGGTTTAAGGATATGGCATTGTCACTGCAGTGGCTTCAGTTGCTGCTGTGGCACAGGTTCAGTCCCTGGCCTGGGAACTTCCACATGCCATGGGTGTGGTAAAAAAAATTTATTGAGCTAATCCTGATTCTCCAGATCACTAAAAAATGAAGTCCAGTTAGCTAAGAAGATTCTTATAACCATAGGGCATTGACAGTAGATGCCAGCTTTTTTGTAGTCTGTATAACTTGGCTTATTTTGTTGCTTTAGTGTGTACGCCACTCCAGTTTGTTTCCCAAACCTCCTTAAAATGCAAAAGTCCATGTATTTAATTTTTGTCTAAGAAATTAAGGAATGTCGTAGAGTTATAAGAAAGGGAGAGGCTGTGTCAGGAAGCACATATGTACATACATATGTTTTCAAAATTATTTTGCAGTCTCTGCACAAAATCTCTGTTAGATATTGGTGAACTTCATTTCAGCTTTAGGTGCTAGATGGAAATTATGGTTATTTTAAAATAAAGAGTTAAAAAACCGAAGGGGGAAAGCAGGTGCAGAAAATAAATAAAAAGCAATGTATAATCACTGGCTCCACAACTTCAAATTAAATGAGCAAGCAAACATTATTCAATGAGGAGAGAAAAGTCAATGAGGTACAAACAGTCTTCCTCAGAAAGTGAATGAGGCAAAAAGGGACTCTTTTTCCCTTTATTGAGTTGGGGAGCTGCTGGAATCCTCTCAATCTGTTGATGGTAATTTTATTAACTTTCCACATCAATTTATTTATTTAATCAGGGTCAGTGTTTCTCACACACTTGAGGCCACAGTCCAGTGTGACCAGGGAGCTGGCGATAGCAGAGTGTGGGTCTATTAGCGGTGCTGTGAAGTACGATGAATCATACACAGAAGGTAGAGAAGCTCACTAATTACCTCCAGTCCCCTTCCAAAGGCACAGTTATACATGGAAATGACCTTTTCTCTCTTTTAAATACATATTTATTTTGAAAAAAAAAGAAAGGTGTGATAACTGATTCTCATTTATATTCCCCACCTTGATGTAACTATTGATCAGGACCAGGTGCATATCTTTGTGGTTTTTATTTTTATTGTTTTTGTCTTTTTAGGGCCACACCCACAGCATGTGGGATTTCCCAGGCTAGGGGTCAAATCAGAGCTTTGCTGCCAGCTGTAGCTACAGCTACACCACAGCAACACGGGATCTGAGCTGCATCTGTAACCTACACCACAATTCACTGCAACACCAGATCCTTAACCCACTGAGCGAGGCCAGGGATTGTTCTCATGGATACTAGTTGGGTTT
Source organism: Phacochoerus africanus (assembly GCF_016906955.1). NCBI lineage: Eukaryota > Metazoa > Chordata > Mammalia > Artiodactyla > Suidae > Phacochoerus > Phacochoerus africanus. The sequence goes on along the minus strand of NC_062545.1, from coordinate 81,321,888 downwards.
GTTCTCATGGATACTAGTTGGGTTTGTTAATCACTGAGCCATGACAGGAACTCCATTTTTTCGTTGTTATTGTTTTTAATGGTGGCCAAGAAATTGATTAAATGATTATACCATAGTTGGTTAAGTCAAACCATCCTTTATAGTCTTGAAGGAGTATGGTAGGCAGAATAATGGCCCTTCAAAGATGTCTGCATCCTAATCCTGGGAACCTACCAATGTGTTAGTTTACATGGAAGAGCAGAACTAAGGTTGCATATGGAAGCAAGGTTATCAGCTGATGTTAAAAGAGGGAGGTTAGTTTGGATTATTAGAGGGGGCCTAATGTAATCACAAGGGTCATTAAAAGTGGAAGGGAAACTCTGGACAGTCAGAAATGTAGCGTGTGAAGAGTACTAGGCTAGATGGTCTGAAGTTGCTGGTTTTGAAGATAGATGAAGGGGCCCATGATTCAAGGAAAGCAGGCAGCCTCTAGAAAATGGGAAAGGTAAAGAAATTTTCTACAGCCTCCAGAAAGGACCCCACAACTTGATCTTGGCCCAGTGAGTTGTCATATAGAAGAAAGCCATCTTCAAGCTAAGGAGAGAGGTCTGGAAAAAATCCTTCCCTCATAACCCACAAAAGGAACAAAGCCTCACAACACCTTGATTTCAGGCTTTTAGCCTCCAGAACCATGAGGTAATAAATGCCTCTGGTTTAAGTCTTTATAGAACTGTAAAGTTATAAATCTGTGTTATTTAAGCACCAATGTTTTGCTAAGTTGTCACAGCAATAAGAGGAAACTAATATAAGGTCTATTTTTAGCTATCTAGAGGCTTTCCAGATTTTAGTCTAGACCCAATTCAGTTCTCAGAGTAGCCTTATGAAAATGTAAATGTTTTCACTTTAAAGCTCTTCTTAAAACTCAAGTGGCTTCAAATTGCCCTTTAGGGTAAACTTTTGTAAGGACCTATATGGTCCTGCATGACCTAGTTCCCTCTTATATACTCTCCCATGCCCTTTAAGCCATTCTTCTTATTACTCTTCTCCCCCATCCTATCCTTTATAAGTTTCTCAAACAAGCCAAGTGCTTCACACCCATAAACCCAGATTCTAGAACCAAAGTGCTTAAGTGTGAGTCTTTGTTCTCTTGCTTACTAACCAGGTGACCTTAGGAAAGTCATTTTACCTCTCTGTCTCTTTCATCATCTGTAAAATTGGGTTAAATATATTTTTATATTTACAGGAACATCTCCTGGCACATAGTAAGTACTTTGTGTTTGATACTGTGATGTGTAAAATGGCCTGTTCTTGAGGCACTCTTCTCTCTGCTCTTTGCAGAGATAGTTGCTCTTTCTCATCTGTCAAGTGTCACTTTGAATGTCATCTCAGAGGGACCACCCCTGATAACCCAGAATAATCTGCCTCTCCCCCTTTGTTATTTGGCATCCTGTTCCCTGTAAGTACCCTGTTTCCTTCAAGGCACTTATCACTATTTGAATTACTTCCACATTTGTTTTTTCTGTATCAGATGTGCTTCTGTTTTATATTATAATTTCTGTAAGGGTGAGAGCCATGTCCTTTTTTTTTTTTTTTTTAAACTTTGGCATGCCCAATAAACATGTAGTTGGGTATGGGGTGTTGTTGTTACTGGTTTTCTTGATCTCCTAGGTCACAGACTACTTACCTTTACCAGCCCCCTTGCACTTGGAAAGACCTATGTTCTAGGCAACAGAAATGACATTGAATTGCCATGTCAGACCCTCCAGGGCTCTCTCCCAATTTATAGAAAAGCTTAAAGTAGTGTGTTGGGCTGAAAGTGAAACAGCCATGAGATGGAAACAGCTTGAAATGCTGAGTCATTGCATAGAGCCTCCCCGGAGAACTACAGAGACTTTGTATGAAAGAGAAAGGACTTTTTGTTGGAATAAGATCCTGTGGTAATGTGTCATCGTTCATGGCAGCCTGACCTAGTCTCTGTGGCTCATACAGGTTGTGACTGTACTAGTTTGCTAGGGCTATTGTAACAAATTACTGCAAACTGGGGGCGGGGGGGCTTTATCCAGAAGCATTTATTGTCTCACAGTTCTGGAGGCTGAAAGTCCAAAATGAATGTATCTGTAGGGTTGGTTCCATTTGTGGGTGGTGAGGGAAGGATTTCTTCTACTAGACCTCTCTCTTTGTCTTGTAGATGGCTCTCTTCTTCTCATGTGCATGTCTCTTCATTTTCTCTCTGTGCTTGTCTGTGCAAATTCCTCCTTTCTATAAGGACACTAGTCACATTGGATTAGAGGCCCAGCCCACTCTAGTATGATCTCATCTTCATGTAACTGATTGCAACTGCAGCAATCTTTTTTTCCAATACAGTCACATCAGGGGTGGTCAGGACTTCAATATTTAAATGTTGGGAGATACAGTTCAACCCATAACAGATATGATTATATACACACACTAAAAGGAAGAATATATATATAATTTTTTTACAGGATCTCTGTAACTCTTTGCTTAGAAACTTTTACCTCATATACCCCCCATAACTGAAATTTCTAAAGAAAGAACAAAAATAGTAAAAACTGCTGTGTGCTAGAAACTGTCCTAAGTGTTTTATAAATTTAGCTGATTTTTTTTTTCTTTTTTTAGTCTTTTTATTTTAGGGCCACACTCAGGGCATATGAAAGTTCTCAGCCTAGTGGTCAAATTGCAGCTGTAGCTGCTGGCCTATGCCAGAGCCACAGCAATGCCATATCTGAGCGACATCTGTGACCTGGCTCATGGCAATGCCAGATCCTTAACCCACCGAGTGAGACCAGGGATTGAACCTGCGTCCTCATGGATGTTAGTCAGATTTGTTTCTGCTGAGCCATGATGGGAATTCATGTTAGCCGATTTAATCTTACATTTAGCTTAATGATATTGGTACTATTGTTTCTTCTAATTTTCAGATAAAAATGAGGCAGCAGAGAGTTTGAGCAATCTGCCCAAGTACACACAAATAGTAAGCAACAGAGCTCTAATGCTGAAAAAACCAAGCTTATTAAAAATTATTCTGAGGAAAATAATGGAAACAGCAACAAAAAGACCACTAAAGAACTCTTGAAACAGCAACAGAAACCTTTGGAGGTAAAACACTTAGACCTGCTAAGATTTTGGTCTCAGGGGAACTTTTTTGCTTCTAAGTGGAGTTTCATGTCTTTGAAGTTAGATAACCAGTCCTGTGCCCTCAGGGAACATCGATTTCTCACTCTGTGCCTTTTTAATACAAGTTTATATCCATCTCCCATCTTCTAGCAGTTTCAGACAGAGAGAACAAGGGGTAAGTCAGCAAATTCAAAATCACAGGGACTAACGCTCTGTGTGGCAGGGCTTCAGGCAGAAGTGGAGGAGGTGATGCTCAATGGTAGGTCCTGCGGTCAGGGTTGTTCTGGTTTCTTCTCACAGCCCCAGTGCAAAGCCCAGAGTCTGGTCAACCCTGGGTGAATGGCTGTTGAACTAATTTAAGCTGAAGTTTATCTCTGTGGCCTCCAGCCATTCCTGTCCTAGCTGACATTTCTCATCTTCCCCAAATTAACCTGGACCCAATCCTTCCTTACAATCTGGGTTTAAGTCTTTATCATTGGATAAAACTTGTCATGTCTTAAGAGATGTGAACATTTTAACAAGGAACTCTAAATCAGTAATCCTTGGCAAGGGACGATTTTGTCCTACAGGGGACATTTGTCAGTATCTGGAGACACTTTTGGCTGTCACCATTGGGGGTGATGGCAGGCTCTCACTAGTGGGTACAGGTTAGGAGGGCTGCTCAATATCCTACATTGCACAGAACTACCCTCCCTACTCCCTCCCTCCAGCAAAGAATTTCATGTCAAAGGGTAGGACTGCTATTTTGAGGATGGTGAGTGACTTGAAAGCATAGTACCGTGAGATCCAGGGTTCCATCCTTGTTTGAACAGGCTGGGGCAAGAGCAAGAATGTGCAGTCTTCTAAGACCCATCCATTTGATGCATGTGTCAATCGATGACTCATTTGAAAACCCAACAAATCCTGGGGTGATTGTAATAGAATGGGAGACAGTAGTAAGACCAGGTAAGGATTTAAGTTTTTAGGTAACATGGCTGATGTTCAAATCCATGCTCAACTTCATGACTTTGGTAAGTTTATTTAGGTTCTTTGGGATTCCATCATTTAATTACTAAAATGTAGATTAGACTTTCTATCTCATGTGATAAAATGGGTTAACATATATGAAAGGCTCAGCATATTATAAATACTGAATACTTGCTAACTCTACTGGTAAGAATAGTCATGTTTGCTATTATTAAAATAGTATGGTGTATCAGAAAGCACATAAAATCTATAGTTAGAAAATTAGTTTTTCTCACATGTAACACTGGGATAATAAAGTTATTGGGGAATATAACAACTAATAACAATGACAGCAATAGGAAGTTCTCTGGTGGCTCAGTGGGTTAAGGATCTGGCATGGTCACCGTTGGGGTACAGGTCACTGCTGTGATGTGGGCTCAATCCCTGGCCCCAGAACTTCCATATGCCGTGGGTGTTGCCCCAAAATAACAACACCAATAATGTTAACATGCATCGTACATGTATAATAATATTGTATGTACTAGGTAATATTTCAGATTCTTTGCAAGTTTTAACCATTTATTTCTCACAGAAGTCCTAGGATGTGGGTAATATTTACTATTTTGCAGTAGAAGATTAAAGGGCCTTGTAAACTGTAAATCCCACAAAAATTTTGGTTGTTAATGCCAGCTACATATTTCAGTTTTCTCCCTACACTGTCTCTTTAGCTCCATGTGAATCCCATGACACCAATAAGTGAGATTTGATATTTCAACTTCAAATATATTTACCCCAGCCCTGATGTCCATTGAAAGATACACATTATTGTTTAATGTACAACTGCCATTCATTTCCATCACTAGCTTTCCTTCTAATGTCAGGACCAGAACCAGCTCTTTGCTGTCCTCCCCTGGCCCAGACTGATACTTCAGAGGCAAAAAAACTCACATATACTTCAACTGCCCCTTGCCACATCCCACTCAAAATGGGTTATAGAGAAAGAAGTGTGAGTTATAGGAGATTCTGTGATATTTTCATTATTTAAGTTAGAAGAGCCAACGATTACTATAGAATCTCACCTCCAACGCTAATTTAGTTCTAACATACTTGGAGGAGGTGAAGAGGAAGATAAATTTATACCTCTCTCTTCCCCCATGGCTTCATTATGCTATGGGTAGTGAAATGATATGATAGGTGATGACTAGAATCTAGATTCCTTAAGTTCTATGCTGGTGACATACATCTGTCACACAGCTGCCACACCACAACCTCGACTTTGACATATTGATGCATTGCATTTTTGGAATTTGTTTTGTGAGTGACTTCTGAGACTTGACAAGAAATTCTCTGCCAGCTCTGGGCAAACTTAGCCTACATCCTGGTGGTAGTGGAAAGAGATTTTTTTTCCTCCCACTCTGTATGCCCTGGAGAAAGTGTTATTTACATTCTCTTTGAAAGCTGAGAGGAAAATTACATTGATATTATTTTTAAAGTTATGTGAATTAAGTAGGGATGCTTGACCCAAGACAGGGAGAAAAAAAATTATGCCACCTTTTAACATTCTTTGGACACTCTAATTTGATAATATCTCCTAATTGCTTAATGTTACAATAATGCATTTCCTCCTATAATTTTCTTATTTAAGTAGCAGCCATTGATTAGAAAACATTTTTGGGAATCTACCTACATTATCATATATTGCCTCTGATTGTAGTTGATATTTTTAGCAAGATTTCTATTAGGAAAGGAAATATATTGAGATGAAAAGAAAATATATAGCTACTACAGTTCCAGATATAGAAAAGCATGTGCATTTTATTCTTCTAGTAATATCAAAGTTATTTTCTTCATCTGACATGGATTATTGCATATTTTTGGAGTATATTTAATACTGAATCTCCTGTTTTATCTAGAATTATTCTCCCCTTCACAAATAAGAACTGAAAATATGCTAAAGGGGCATAAATAGTTTTAAGTAAATATTTTTTAAAAAGCTCTTGTGACTATTTTCCTTCGTATTGACTTTTAATTCTAAAAACATACTGATTTTCCAACTGTAACTATTTTGTGTCAATGTTTAAATGAGATGGTCGATGATTTTTTCCTTTGAATTTAATGCTGCATTTTGTCATTATATGGTCTGTTGGTTTGATGATTTTCTAAACACTATCTTTGGTATATGGATATTGTACAAATGATTTTTTTCATCTATAATTTGTTTAAGATAATGATCCCTGATATCACACCAGGAAATTTCTGTATAATGTAAATTTCAATGTTAAATTATTTATTGCATATAAATTTTCTATCAGAAAGGGATCAACACATTGAATCCACTAATGCTGGCCTAATAGAAATTTAATGGCTTATTCCAAGTGATTCTGCAAGAACAAAGGGACACACAAACCTTGATGACAGAGTGCAATTAGCCAAATGCCTAGGGAATAGGTTTTCTACAGTCCACATTAATTCTGCAGAGCTACAAAGGTAGCAACTTATTTCTAAGCCATATTCCTTATTGGGTTATCACCATTAAACCTGCAAAGAGATGAAGCTGAAAATCAGTAGTACACTTGGGTGGATAGAGTCTTCTGAGTCAGATTGTCTACTTAGTTGGTTTGTACTATTAGGGTGCTGTGCAGGCCCTGACTTCTTAGAGACATCATTGCTCTGCTTTTCTAGTTTGAAAACCAGATCTGAGCGGGAAGCCTGATGACTAGTGGCGCAGATTCAAATTATTGACTCTTGAATGTGATTTCAGCAATGACTCTACTTCCCTTAGGTAAATAGAAAAGCAAACAGTTACCTAGCCAGGCAGGGTTCTCTATACAGCTTATACGATATTTAAACCATGAATCTGGCTTCATCGGATGAAAAATCTGCTACTCAAAAGATGCTATTATGAGAATGAAAGGCCAATGACAAAGTTATAGGATATTTTTGCAAGTATCTGATAAAAGATTTGTATCAAAAATATATAAATAAAGCTTAAAAATATAGAATAGAAGCAAACATAATAACATTTAGCTAAAATATTGGAAGAAACACACGACCAATGAAGATTTATGGGTGAAAATAAGCACGGACTTGACATAGTTAGATGGTGGGAAAATTCCGATGAAAACCACAAGATAACCATATACCTGTCAGAATGTGCAAAATTTAAAAGACTGACTATATCAAGTTTTGTGAGAATCTGGAGCAACTGGAATTACTATAAACTACTACTAGAAATGCAAAATGAGACAGCCATTTTAGTAAACTCTTTCTTAAAAGTTTGATCATATATGTGCCAAATCATTAGCCATTCCACTCCTGGGTTTTCATATAAGAGAAATGAAAGCATAGGTCCACACAATGACTTATATTTGAATGTGATGACAACTTTTTGGTAATAACCAAAAACTGCCTAAATATCTGTCCATCAGTAGGTGAATGAATAAAGAAATTGGGATGTAGGCACACAATGTAATGCTGTTTCACAATAAAAATGAATGAATTCAGGCATCGACATCAGTGAATTTTAAAATAAATATTCTGAGTTAGAGAAGCCAAACCAAGGAAGAGTATATACTGTATGATTCCATTCATGTGACATTTTATAAAGTGTAAATTGATCTAGAGTAACAGAAAGGAGATCTGTTGTTGTCTAGAGCCTGGGACTCAGGAAGGGACAAGAAATGAGGAAACAAAGAGGCATAGGACACTTATTTGGGGTGATGTTTATCTTAATTGTGGTTATGGTTTCACAGATATATGTGCCAAAATGCATTAAATTGTACACTTTAAGCTTGTGGAGTTTATTATACATCTATCATACTTCAATAAGGCTATTTATTACAAACAATAAAAAAATGCTCTTAAAAATACTCCTATTGCTCCTTGAAGAAAGAATTCAAGGGTGATTTTGAGAAAAAAGTTTTCCACTTGATGAGATTTTCTTTTATCTTACCAACTATATGCATAGCCATCTTTCTGCTTTCCTACCATATCTCTCTCACATTGCTTCTTACTTTCTGTCTTTTATGGTAGTTATTGATGCTCCTTTGTTTAGTCATTGACAAACATTCATTGACGATGTTCTTTGTGCCAAGTACTGTTGCAGATTCTGGGGCTACATTAGTGAACATAACACAGGGAAATGCTGATGAAGGTGATGTTCTGGAGGAAGACTGACACTGATTCATCCCAAAAGAAATTACTAAGAGACTGTTGCAGAAAATGCTATGACAAGGAAGAGCAGGGTGCTGTGAGGGAGTATCACAGAGACCTAACCAGGTCTGCAGGGTGCTGGAAGTCTTGCTTGAGAAGGTGACACGATGCAAACTCCTTGAGGAAAGATATAGACTCCATTATGGACGCAAATCCTATTACCTGTCTCCAGGTAGATGATCTCCAGGTATATGTTCTATATATGTTTTTGGATTAAATGGACTATTTCCTTGTACAAAGTAAGTTAAAGACTTTCTTAATAGTTTGTTTTCCTTTTATTGAAAGTAACTTATTAATACTTAAAGCACTATATGACAAGTAAAACTAATTCAATCAGGCTCCAATTACATTCATCTCTCAATTTTTTCTGTCTTTTTGAAAAGTGGAGATAGACATCTCTATTTATTGTCCTGCCCTTCTAAAAGTTCGCCATAAACCCAAGACAAAATTGTACTAATTGAAGACAGAAAATTTAGGGAGTAATATCCAGGGATTTACTTTATTAAGAAGAGTGGCTAAATTGCGTGTTTGCTTTCCCTGGTTGCACTGATTAATTTTATTTTTTTTTCCAGGATGGACATTTTCTTTTCATATAATCTGTTTTCCCTAGAACTAAAGAAAAGTGGGACTGGAAAGCCAAAGTGATCATAGTAGCTTAGTCTCCCTGGACACCATTAGTTTTCCCAAATGCACATATGACCAGCTGACATATTTTCCCAGCCAATGGGCCTGCATTTGGAGGCTTGATGGAGCAGATCTTGTATATGTATTTTTCTCACTTATCTTCTTGGATCCATTCAGATATTTTTCAAATAAAATTCAGCTGATATTTATTCAGAATCAGTACTCTGCTTGAAAAAGTAGTTGTTTCTCACCTAACACAGATACATACACTTAAGAGGCTATCTTTTTGAAAAGGTAGTTTAAAAATCAAAGGTAAAGCTATTTTAGTTATGACAATATAAGGCATGTAATGATTTATTTTTAAAAATGCCTCTAAAATGTTACTTTTTCTTTTCATTAACATACTTAGGTGTTCAAGTATAACTCGCTAGGAAGATTAGGCTACAGCAGACGTCTGCTCTGTAAACTCTGAAATAGCCTTTAGCCAAAAGCAATTAATAGCCAAGACATGGAAACAACCCAAATGTCCATTGACAGATGATTGGATTGTAAGATAGATGTGGTATGTATACACAATGGAATACTACTCAGTCATAAAAAAGAACAAAATAATGCCATTTGCGGCAACATGGCTGGAACTAGAGACTCTCACACTGAGTGAAGTAAGTCAGAAAGAGAAAGACAAATACCATATGATATCGCTTATATCTGGAATCTAATATATGGCACAAATGAATCTTTCCACAGAAAAGAAAATCATGGACTTGGAGAATAGACTTGTGGTTTTTAAGGGAGAGGGGAGGAAGTGGGATGGATTGGGAGCTTGGGGTTAATAGATGCAGACTATTGCCATTGGAATGGATTAGCAATGAGATCCTGCTGTGTAGCACTGACAATTGTGTCTAGTCACTTATGGTGGAGCAAGATAATGTGAGAAAAAAGAATGTATACATGTATATGTAACTGGGTCACCATGCTGTACAGTAGAAAAAAAATAAATGGTTAAAAAAAAAAAGAGTGGATTCAATCTGAAGATGAGAATCAGGAAAAACAAGGCATCTTCTTTAACACTTTTCTGCACCATGGCCTGGAGTGAGGGGAGATAGAATTAGATGTTACTTGCATATTACTATAGAGGGAGAAGAAAATCTTGGAAATGGTCTATGGCCTTCAAGGAGATTGGAGGTTGGAATTTTTCAACCAACATATGCTTTCTTTGCTTCTTCCTCCCTGATGAAAATTCTGGCATGCATTCCTAGAAGTTGTCCACTGTGTTTCCCTCACAAACTACTCTTTACCCCTTCAGTGCTTTAGTGAGCCTCTGCTACTGAAAGGTAATTTTTTAGACCTCAGTCTTGTTGTATAGTGAAAAAAAAAAGACTGATAAAAAGACTGATAACACTAGAAGAGGGCATCAACATAGAAGAATCAGAAATATATAACTCAGCCATCTCAGCTCTGGTTTCATATCAGGATCACCTGGGGAGCTTTGAAACAAGGTAACCTCCCCACCCCTTCTGAAATTATGACTTAAATGACTGAAGTGGGCCCAGATACTGATACTTTGACCTTGTGATTTTTACTGTGGAGGCAGGGCTGCGAATCAGTGTTAAAAACTCATCATTATCCCATTACTCAGATTTGAAATGGAGTTTTCATAGTTTATTTATGTCACCAGAATCTTCTAAACAAGACTACACGCATAGCTGTCTTTCTGCTTTCTTACCATATCTCTCTTACATTACTTCTTACTTTCTGTCTTTTATATTAGTTATTGATGTTCATTTGTTTAGTCACTTGACAAACATTCATTTAGGATGTTCTCTTTGCCAAGCACTGTTCCATATTCTGGGGTTACATTAATGAACAAAACACAGGGAAATCCTGATGAAGCTGTATTCTTGTGAATATCATCAGTGAAATTTTTTTTTTTTTTTTTTTAGGGCTGCACCCGCGGCACATGGAGTTTCCCAGGCTAGGGTTCTAATCAGAACTACAGCTGCTGGCCTAAGCTAGAGCCACAGCAATGCCAGAGCTGAGCTGCATCTGTGACCTACACCATAGCTCATGACAATGCCAGAACCTTAACCCACTGAGCAAGGCCAGGGATCAAACCCTCAACCTCATGGTTCCTAATCGGATTCATTTCCACTGTGCCACAACAGGAACTCCCATCACTGAAATATTGATGAAGCTGATGTTCTTCTAAATGTTCTTGTCTCATTGATCAAATTCATTCTAGACCAAAGGAAAGGATTTAGCAAATTCTTTGCCACTTCTGTGGACACTGGTATAACAACTGGCCTGACAGTAATTGCTGTGAGGCTGAACAAATGAGCAGCTAAGACACCACACAGCTGCCATTCACTGAAAGGGCTGCATGGAGAGTAATGCCAAGTGGAGTGACACAACCCAGAGCTATTTTCTGAATGGCCGGTCCTTATCAAGTACTTTTGTTTATTTAAGAAAAACTTCTTTTTTTTCATAGCCTTAAGATGCTTGGGAATCTGGGAGAAGAACTGTCTATGATTCTATGATTTGTGCCTTATAAGCCTTGGATGCTGATAGGATGTTAGAAGGAAAGAAATGTGACCATCTTTCATGTATATCACGGTTTAGGGGCCCAGAAAACTGAGCTTAGTAAAACATGATGGACATAGTGGTGGTAACTAGTTAGGAAGGACCATAGCATAGTAAATAGGGAGGGTATTAGATAAGAATAGGTAGGACCTAGGTTCTGTCACAAATGAATCTTGTTACTTTGAGAAGTTCTTTTGGCTTTTGGTGCTTTCTTTTCCTTCATCAAAAGGGTCATGGGATGGTATTAGATATCTAAGACTTTTTATAGCTCTCATATATTATATAATCTTTCAAGATCTACTGGTGGATATTTATCTGTTGATAAATATAAGGGGAGATATTGGAAGAAACATGCCCTCTTCACCAATTTAAAGTGGTCATATAAAGTTAGTGCTAGATTTTAATCAGTCACACACTTAGTGAGCACATACTTTGAGCAAATGACCATGTAATGGTTGAGGCTAGAGCATCCAAAAAAGCCCATTATGTCTCCTACCTCTTTCAGGCTGGGAGAAGACACACAAATGGCTGAGAGAATGGTAACTCAGGTGAATGATTTAATAGAGGTGCCGAGAGTAATGGAGGAAATTAGAGGGAGAAATAAAGGTCATTAAATGTCATCATGATGGTAAAGAATGGCTTTACAGGAGTTCCCATAGTGGCTCAGCAGTTAAAAAATCTGACTAGGAGCCATGAGGTTGTGGGTTTGATCCCTGGCCTTGCTCAGTGGGTTAAGGATCCAGCGTTGCCGTGAGCTGTGGTGTAGGTTGCAGACACGGCTTGGATCCCACATTGCTGTGGCCCTGTTGTAGGCTGGCAGCTACAGCTCTGATTAGACCCCTAGCCTGGGAACCTCCATATGTCATGGGAGCGGCCCTAGAAATGGCAAAAAGACAAAAAAAAAAAGAATGGCTTTACAAAATCTGCTTTTGTTCTTCAGAGGTGTTAGAAGACGTTTGTTTATGGTGATACACTCTTTGGGGAGAGGCACCTTGTTCTCCTCGTTTTTAAGCCCTACGGTGTTGGCTGAACATCTGTGTTGGCTGGGTGCTCCGGACGTACTACTCTTGACTGATTATAGAATAGAAGTTGTTGCTGGTATTGTTTTCAAACCTGCTCCATCCAAGAGCAGCTTTAGCAGTGGGCTGGCACCTGCTGTATAGATTTGTCATCATATTACCAGGAGCAAAGCCATTTGGCTGTGCCTCGCTCCAGGTCTCTTTGCTAGATTCTCAAATTAGAAGCACATCATCATGTCAGTGTGTTGCATCGGCACTTTCACAAGCCATTCGGGCTGTAGTGAGGGTGTGGTGATCAGCAGGCTGGAGGCTGGCTGAGCAGCCTCCTGCACCTCATGCAGCAGCTCTCACATGGTGACAGCCACTAAACATTAGGGCAATGAGATTTGTCATTGGGGTGTGATGACTGTGCCAGGAAGGATTATGAACGGAATGTACCCAAAGAAGCTGGTGGTGCTTGTGATTGCCAAGAGGAACAGATGGTACTGCAGAGGGTGTTTAGGAAGGCCATTAGGACAACTTAAGTTATCAGAAGATTGTGACAGGGGACCAGGGTGCACAGCAGTGATAGGCTTAGGTAGTGGAAAGACAAAAGAGGGAAGTTGGGTGCAAAGACAAGGTGATAGGACAAGGTACATTCTGTATTTGGCATATATGACAAAGTCAGAAGCTCACAGAAATGATACATGTTACTTAAAAACAACTTTAATTGGGGGCAGGAAGGAATAACATGTCTGCATAATAAATCCTTTCTATAGCAGAGGACATCTAGTTTCCAGCTAACAGGGATACCCAGGTGTGCCCATGGGAGGGTACATCATATGCATAGAAGTGGATATGGAGTAGGTTCACTGCACACAAGTGTGCACTGTACACACACTGTGCACTTATCCACAGATCCTCTGGCTCCTGGAGAACCAATGTATGCTCACTTCTCTGTTGATGTCTAAGGCCCAGAGATCAGAGTAGGATGTCACGCTTAGATTATAGGAGCTCCAGGAGGCCAGATTCTCTATCTTATTGAGGTTAGGAACCATAAAGAGGCAAGCAAAGGTTGGAGGCATCAGAATCAGTGCTTATACTAAGGCTTCAGGTCATCTCTTAGCCCTAGTTCTGAGACAGTCTCCTCCCCTCTTCCCGTCATTCAGCAGAGGGATGCACACAGCAGAAGGAGGCCTCTGCAGCAAAGGGACTGATCCAGGTCATTGTAAGGTGTTTTTTTTAACCTAAAAATGGCATTTGCAGTGATGCTAACTTTGAAGTTAAAGAATAATAGATTTTTAGATCTGGAGGTTAATCAGACACACATTTGGTGAACAGCTATCCATGAACAAAGAGTTGTGTGTGAACATTTGGGATTGAGCATAAAAAGGAGCCAATCGGGTCCCTCCCTTCCTGGCTAAGCACCCCATGCAAGGGCAGAGGCACCCACCCAAATGGCTGACAGAAGCCAACTTAGATGAATATTTAATAAGGATGCAAAATTCAGTGGGGGAAATGAGATAGAGAAATCAAAATCTGCTGGATCAGATTCTTCAGTTAATGGATGAGGAGTGGGAGGCTCAGCTAGTCACATGGGGAGCTGGTGGCAAAACGGGGGCTGGCCACCAAATTTCCTCCAGGGAAACCTGTGAACACGCCCTCACCATGTATTCCAACTCCTCACAGCAGTTTTTGAGATTAGAATATTCACCACGTTTCTATCTTATTGGTATTGAATGTAGTCATTTTAAATTAAAAAAATGTGTGCAATTAAATTCCTGTATTCCTCATTGAGTCATCATCTGGAAGGTAAAACATGAAACAAAACCAAAGCAGGCTGTACTTGGTGATAGTCTTATTCCTCTGTCAGTTTAAGGAGCACCCTGGCTCACCATATCAGAGATACATCCCCTCAAATCCGAGGAACTTTATTTGAATAGTGTCCTTTTTTTTTTTTTTTTTTTTTGCTTTTTAGGGCCACACCTTCAGCATATGGAGGTTCCCAGGCCAGGGGTCTAATTGGAAGGGGTTGAATGGGAGCTGTAGCCACCAGCCAGTGCCACAGCCACAGCAACATGGAATCTGAGCTGTGCCTGCAATACCAGATCCTTAACCTACTGAGTGAGACCAGGGATCAAACCCACATCTTCATGGATCCTAGTTGGGTTTGTTAATCGTTGAGCCACGAAGGGAACTCTAGTTTATTTTTCATGTTTAGTGATAGCCTTGCTGTTCCAAGTGCCATCCTTGGACCAGCAACATCACCTGAGAGCTGGTTAAAAAGGCAGAAACTCTGCTGTCACTACAGACCCATTGAATCAGAATCTGCCTTTTAACAAGATTCCCTTCTTTAATGATTTCTATGCACATTAAAAGTTCAGAAGCTCTGCCTGAGGTTCCTCCCCGATCCCAGATTTGTAGTTCCCAAGACCGCTGTCTCCATCTGGCTGAATCAGTGGCAGCTTTAATCCCCCTGCAATGGAATTTATGATCATTCCCCCAACATGGCTCTTCCTATATTTTGAACTCAGTTGATGGTTCCTAAACTTTTGTACCTAATCCTAAACGCCAAACACCAGGGTCATTTTCAGCTCTAATTTTTTTCGTCCTACCTTTCAAATCCAGCAGGTCCAAATGGAACTGATTTTATCCCCAAAACATCCCTCTCACTTGCCAAGACCTCTCTCCCCACTTTCATCCCTTCAGTTCTGAAAGTTTCCCTGAGAACCAACTCTTCTTTTTCCATGTGTCTCTATTTCCCCTTGAACCTCATGCCCACAACTTCCAACCCATTCAATTTCCCTTGGAAATATGTTTGCATTTTTTTCCCAACTGTGAGTCATCAGCCAAAACTGCTATAGGTATTTTATGATAGTTGTGGTCAACATCTGTTTTTTTTTTCTGACAGGACACACACCACATACACTCTCAACCACCTGTCACCCACCAGCTCTAGCTCTATTTATGTATGATGTGTAACCATATCTATCTATCGCAATAAATAAAAACTTAAGATCTAAGTTATAGTGGAAAATCAACTACCCAATCAGTTACTCAGATACATTAAAAATTGCAAAATTCCCTTTTTGCTCTAAAATTATTAGAGTACTCCAGTGATGCTTGTGCCATCATATTAATAGAAAGGAGCTCTTTTCAATTCTGATCTTGAGAGTTGAATAAAATAGATTGTATTTTATGACCAAAATAAGAACTAAAAAAACCTCAAACAAACTATTTTATGTGTCCTCTTCTTGGGAGAGAGGTTGTTATTAAAAGTTACTCAGGCTTAATAGCATTTTTTCAATGGAATTATTCAGTTAATAAAATTTTGTACTATCCTATGGGAATGATGGGTTATTCCTAAGCTCAGTACATTTAAAATTTTATTTTTCTAAAGAAATTTTGTCACATGTGCTATATTTATGTTCCTGCTTTTAATTTTAACGTAATTTTTAAAAAATACTGAAAGGCAAAACCAATGGTACAGCGTTCAATGGGAACTCTTAGAGGTCTTTAGATAAGTTAGGCTATCTTTCTCACGGTGATTCACCTGTGGTTTTCAGCTGAATCTTCTTTTTGTGTGAAACATGTACCAGAGGAATGATGTTGATTGCATTAAGCCTTTAGAGAAAAAAAAAAAGGCATGATTTTATTGTATCTCCTCCATTTGACCTTTTTACTTTCTCTCTATAAGTCATGTCTACAGTTCTTAAGCGTAATGACAACATTGGTTTATTTTCCTGGATATATGAAATTTGATTTAATTTATTTGTTTATTTTTTGCTCCAGTTTGGTTCCTATTTATTTATGTAATGAAAAACTGCACCCTTTATTGTGACATTCACATATTAATGTTTAATGCAGGGGACATGAAAAATATATCAAAGGTATTTCTTGTGATAAAACCTGAAGCAGAGCCTGATCTGCTCAATATGGACACTAATGACTCCACGGTGATTTTGTGAGGCCAGAGTGCTTGCTCCACAAGATTTTTAGCCCCAAGCTGAAAACCTTGGCCAAATGAGTTCAGCGCATCCCTCAGGATTTATTATATTAAGCTGGCTGACAACAAGTAAGGGACAGATTTGTTCAGACCAAACAGGGCACACTGTTCCAATGCAGTTAAAAGTAGCCAAACACTCCTGACTTCACGTCTCCATTTCCATTTGGCAGGGCTTTTTCTGCTTAAAACCTGAGTGAATTTCCAAGTTGCAGTTGCACGTTTATCATTTTCTAACTGAAAGAATGCTTCTGTGTTCTTTCCCCATAATAATACCTTTTATTTGTATAGCAATTTACAATCTACACAGTTTTCACTGCTGTTATCCCTCTTAACCCTCATGATAACCTGGGTAGTTATTGTGGTATTGTTCTCACTTTTACAGATAATGGAGTTGATGCTCTGAGAGCATAAGTGATTATCCAAGGTCACATAGGTGGTAATTGAAGTCAGAACTCAGACCCAGGTCTTTTGGCTCCAAGTGTAGCTGAGGACTCTTTCCACGGCAGACCATTTTACAATTGAGTAGAATGTCTTAAACTTACAAATTGCAAAAGGTTTTCAGAATTTCTTTATAAAGTGAATTGAAACAAGAACATTTGTAACAAGTGTTTTTCTTTCAACTAGAACCAACAGTGAGTCATTTCACTCTTTTCCCTCAGAGAGTTCTCATTTTTCATTCTACACACAAAATGCAGTGTTCATTACATTTGACAGTACTTTGGGAAAACTTGTTTTTAATATTAAATATCTCACTGGTGCATATTCAAAGGGCTTATATCTGGTTTTGTGGACAACCTGCTGTGTGACCTTGATAAGGTTACTTAACCTTTTTTATGTCTCTGTAAATTTAGGGTAAAAATCTCCCTCTTACTTGGCAATTGTAATGCATAATTAATTAGTGCTACTGGAGTGAAATCAAAGGCTTTGCCACTAAAAGCAAGGGAAATGCAGCACACAATATTGCCCTAGATAATCACTGGGGCCAGCTGCTCTGAGCCCATGACTGAAGATTGGGAGCTGAGACCCATTTGCTGTCATTGATGATAGTGGGTGACACAACACAGAATTGGTACTATTTTTTGTCCCAGCATCTGATCTTCCTAATACACCCCAACATAACACACAAAAACTTGAGTGATTGTCAAGATTTTCCTTTGTGTTCAGTCTCTCACCCAACCTTTTCTGCATGTTAGTATTTTGTACATAGTATACTTAAAAAAAAATCGTTCTCCTCAGTAGGACATGATTACAGTTTTTGCTGTTATTTCCTTATTTTCTCTAAATTTTTTTTTTTTGTCAGTTGGTTAATAGTGCTGGTCTTTGTAGTGTTAGTTATTGTGAAAGAGTTCTCTGCAGAGCCTGCTCCATCATGAAAATTGTTTGAGAATATCTGTTTTTGTGTGCTTTTTCAATTCTGGGGTCTGATGAAAAGATGCTACAGAAATGGTGGTCCTGAGGATAGGGACTGAGACAGTATACATTGCTCTGTATTATCTGATGAACGAACTGAGGAGTGAAGAGGTTAAGGAATATGGTCTGTGTTAGAGATAATAAATGTTAGAGGTCAAGACTCTGTGGTCTATGCAGAGGAATATGACCTTGACCCTTGAGATCACAGGACTAATTTGACCATATTTGTGCGTTGGAGGAACCATTCTGTGGGCGAAATGAAGACTGAATGTGGAGTTCCTGTTGTGGCTCAGTGGTTAACGAATCTGACTAGGAACCATGAGGTGGTGGGTTCAATCCCTGGCCTTGCTCAGTGGGTTAAGGATCTGGCGTTGCTGTGAGCTGTGGTGTAGGTCACAGACGTGGCTCGGATCCCACGTTGCTGTGGCTCTGGCATAGGCTGGCAGCTACAGCTCTGATTTGACCCCTAGCCTAGGAACCTCCATATGCCATGGGAGCAGCCCAAGAAATGGCAAAAAGACAAAAAGACTGAATGGATGATATAAGAAGACAGCAGATAAATAATATCCATGGAGACAACCACATTAGAGAGGCATTTAGAAAGTAGAATCCCTGTGACCTTGGGATGTTCAGAGGCAGGTTCCTTGGTCTGGAAGAAAGAGCCAGTGGGCAGTTATGCTGAGGAGCATACTCTAGAGCCATAGCCCTTCATCTCATCAGTCCAGTGGCCTCTGTTATAATTATTTCCTTTAACAAACTATTAACATACTTGTGGATGTCTTCATGAGAAAGCCCATCATATGAAACCAGAGCCCTGATTAAATAAAACATGTAACCACTTGTTGTATGTGCACGCCAACCCTGAATGTGGCT
This sequence comes from Phacochoerus africanus, assembly GCF_016906955.1. Taxonomy (NCBI): domain Eukaryota; kingdom Metazoa; phylum Chordata; class Mammalia; order Artiodactyla; family Suidae; genus Phacochoerus; species Phacochoerus africanus. The sequence goes on along the minus strand of NC_062545.1, from coordinate 81,303,126 downwards.
AGGTAGAAAAAGCACAGAACTGTTGAGGCCAGTCCACTTTCATTTCATGACTGACTGACAGCTAACACTGAGGCTGTTTGGTGCTGTCTAGCTCTCCTACTATCTTCTTCCATTTGATTTTTTTCTCCCATTAAGCTGCTAGATAATTTTAATTTTTACTACAGAATTACTTGCCATTTTAGTCATTTGGAAAGAAAGAAGTTCAGCCTTTTTTTCTGAAGTGCTTCTGCTTCATTTTTCATGAAGTACTTTATCATGAGTCTCCTCAGAACAAGACTATTCTCTAACATAAACATAATAACCCTTATCATATGCAGAACTTAGACATTGATAATGCTGTTTTCCATTACACCGTCCATTTGCAAGTGCTACAATTAGCCCTCAAATATCCTTTATAGCTGTTTTTCATTTTGTTTTGTTTTTAAATATAGACTTCAGTTAGAAATACTGTAGGCTTTGGCTTTCAAATTTCTTTAGTCTCCTTTATTATAGAAGAATCCTTGCTCCTTTGATTGTGTGCTTTCCTTGATATTACAACTTCCAAATAAGTTGTTATGTAGAATGTTCCTTAATTTGGATTTGTCTGATTGTTTCCTGTTGATTAGATTCAAGATAAACAAGAAGATTGTATAGCTGACGTGTATTCCCATTGCTTCGAATCAAGAGACACATAAAACTTGTTTGTTTGATCATCTTGCGGTTATATTGAGACCACCAGATGCCTTCAATATAGATAAAGTTTCCCCCTTTTATAATTAATAAGTATTTTATGGAATGATACTCCAAGAATGTATAAACATCTTGTTGCCAATATCTGTCACCTGATAAGTTTAGCTTCCGTTGTTTAACTTTTCCTGATCAATTATTACATTGATGGACATAAAAATGAGGATTTTACAATTCATTATTTCTTTCATATTTATTAATTAGCATTGTTCTGATGAGATATTCTTCCCCTACCCCCTCTTGACTATCATAATGTTTGCATTTTTATATTTAATAAGTTGTAACTCTTTACTATCAATAGTCTTTCTAGTACTGAAATTTTTTCAGTTGTTAGTGAGAATTCCTTTAAGTTGATGTCTTTTTGACATTTCTCCCTTATTTCTCGGCACAAGATATCTTTTTGCTTTCCTTGATATGGAATTTACCATGTCTTCAAGGCTGTTTGTTCACTTTATTTATACAAGAGTTGCTTAACTGTTTATTTTTAAATGGCCCCTGATAAGACCTTCTGGCTTTATTTTTAATTTCTAGTTGTAGTGTACTACAATTAGAAATTTTTTTGTGTGTTTTTTATACTCTATGAAACTCATTGAGCTTTTCTTTGTGACTTAATATATGATCAGTTGTGTATGCTCCAGGTACACAGGAAAAGAAGGTATATTTTCTGCTCTGGGGATCCATGGTTTCAAAAACAACATAAATGTTACAGCTTTTAAAAAGTGTAACTCCAGCTTGCCCTATCTCCTGGATTCTAGACTCAGAAGGACAATTAGCTTCTAACATCTATCTTGGAAATTTAATAAGCATTTCAGGCTTAAAATGTCCAAGGTACAAATTTTTATGTCTGCCATCAATCCTACTATAGTCTTTCTGACCTTGACTCAGGAAGTAAGAAACTCCAGCCTGCTTGGAGGTGTTGAGGTCAAAAAAAAAAAAAAAACAAAAAAAAAAACAAAAAAAAACAGAAAAGAAGTAATCATTGAATCCTTTTTTTCTTCTATTCTCACATCAATCAATCAGCAAATTCTATTTGTTTTATCTTTGAAATATATATATGTGTATGTGTGTGTGTGTGTATTTCTACCATTACTGCAGTACTCCAAGAAGTTATCTCCTCTTTATTTAATTATTGCGGTAGCCTTTGACTGACCTGCCAGCTTTCCTTTTGGCTCCTGCTATCTGTTGTTGTCTCAGCAGCCTTATTGATGCTTTAGTGTACAAATCATAGTATGTAGCTCCTTCATTCAAGATCCTCAAAAGTTTTTCCTTTCCTTTATTGTAAAATGCAAGACTGTCCTACAACCTTCATAGTTTGGCGCCGCTGTCTCTCTGACCTCATCTGCTAACTTCTCCTTTCACCTTGATCATGGCTCTCTGGTTACACTGGCCTTCCTGCTTTCCTTCAATGACACCAGCCATACTTGGCCTCGGGGCCTTTGTGTCTGACGTGCTGTCATCTTACCACTCTTTTCTCTGAGAAATTTTTATGATTCCTGCTTTCTCTTCATTCTGACCCGTGATCAAATCTCTCATCTGTGAGGCCAGAGAGACCTCCCCTGACCATCTATATCCTATCTGATATAAAACTTCTCACAACTATTCCTACCAAGACCTTCACCTGTTTTACTTGTCTTTATAGAACTTATTACCGCTGGTTTGCGTGTGAGTGTGCACTTGTGTGCAAGAACAGTGCCTGGAATATGATAAAATGTTAGTAAATATTTGTTGAGTAAGTAAAATTGCTTCTTTGAAAAGCATATATTTTTATTTAATTTTAAATTGTTATCACTAGAAAAGACATATTTGGCAATCTCAGTGTGGTGTTCTGTGAGCTAGACTCATTTTTATCTGAATTGGACTCAGAAAAATCACTGAAATCTGATAGAAAACTACATTCATTTCCTTAAAACAGTTTTCTGCATTCAAACAGATGCCACTCTAGGTTAATGTGAAAATTTGGGTTTGTATCTTAGGGAGCTAATCTTACTGCTTAAATCAGAATACCTAAGAGCATTGATCTCACTCCATTAGTAATGACAAGACTTTCAAAACAGTAGCTTCCTCTGAGAGAATAATACTCCTACTAGGAGGAGACTGTCAATTTTGCATCTAAGAAAACAAGTGGAAACCGTTGCTTAGTTCCAAATATTGCATAAATCTCATGTGTTAGAAATATATTTGATTTTTAAACTATTTCTCTTCAATCAAATCTAGCTCAGTTCTTCTGCTTTAACGGACTGCTCAAAGCTGTTCCTTGCATTTCTTCAATTTAGATTTCTCTTTGATCCTATTTCATGGTCATCACTAGTCTAGTAAATACAGACATTACATGTTTTGTGTTTTGTAGGGATTCTATAGTAACGCCGTTGATTGTAGTGTGGATCATAGTAATGAAAGTGCTGCATAAGTCCAGATCTGCTGTATATCAATGCTGTCAGGCTTGTTATAGTTACAATTATTATCATTTTTGTTACAGATAGGAACTTGGCTTGATAAACTCAGGAGTGTAAGCAATAATATTATTTATTTTTTTAAATAAAAATACCTGTTAAAACTTAGCTTAGAATTCCCCTCTTACTTCAGTATTGACATTGTTGCTCATCCTTTCCCTCAACCAGAAGAGTGCAAAAGTTCTCAGGTCTTTTCCAGAGTCAAAGCAGTGAGCTGGGTCCCGTGGCCAATGGCAGTTAGTCAAACTACCAGTGGTTACTGATGGAAATTGCAGATTCCCTTCTGGTGTAGTTACTTGGCTCCTTGTTTGCCATTCTTGGGGCAGTGGACTCTGGTGAGCCTGGCAGCTCATGTGCCTAGAATGCAACATTCTCATCTCATAAAACATAAGAAAAATCCTGTCCACCGAAGACTTGGTATTTTATCACAGTTAATATTTGCTGGAACAGAGTTGGCTTGAGCCAGTTTAAGGAATATGGGTTCATTATATGAAAATTAAAAGCTTATAGAGTTTCTGGAGGGGACGGGAAAAAAAAATTTATCTGGGTATTTGCAGCCAGATAAATGCCCAGCTCCGTCATAGGACCATTCTAATAGGACAGGAGGCGCTATCTGGATACAGAAATTTCTCTTTTATTTTACTGTTTTCTGGTGACACAGTAATAATTGGGGCAGAGATGTACACTGGTTTACACAGGGGAAGTTTTTCAACAGTTTCTTTACATTACATCTATCTCTATTAATGAACTTTGAGCAGAATCCAGGCTCTCTTTCTGCTGATTTTCCAGACATCTTTGGAAGATTGTTTGAGCTATACCATCAAGGGTCCCTATTTGGGAGAGGAATAGAAAAGCCTAAGAAATACAGTCATATTGATTTATCACTTTTCAATTCAAGCAGATGGAAATCTTCAGTATTGTCTTTAGCGATAGATACAAAATGACTGTTTTATGTAGATGCTCTTGTCTTTGTCACTCGCCTGGACAGTTCCAAATAACTTCATCTCATTGTTCAATTCACAGTCATCTGAGAAAACATTTAGCAGCTAGCTGATCTTGACTGATCAATCAGTGTGAGGTCTGTTCAAGAACGAACGTGCTGTAGTAGCCATACTAAGTCCTTTTAAAGGTTGGAGCCACTGATCTGTAGCTCCTTCCCTCAGGCATTTTTAGAACAAAATTTTCTTTCTGGAAAACTGTGGGTTTAATGATGTATATTTTCATAGTTTTAGGCGGGTCCAAAGCTGCTTCTTTAGGAAAGTATCAGCCTTATCTTTAGATATTCCTGAGGCTTTTACCCTGTCCAGGTGAAGTGGCAAGAACACTTTAGGTATTTAACTTTCTGTGAGAAAATACCAGTTTTTCTAGTGAGAACTTATTATTTGAACACTATAAATCTCTTTTCAAATAACACAGAATGTATATGCTTCAGGCACTTGCTTTTCAGCCCTAGCTGTGGTTTATTTTTAATTTTGTTTGCTTGTTGTTCCCTTTTTTTTCCCTTCCACAGCATTTTAAACAAATGTGAATTGGTGGCTAAAACTTAGGCATTGAGAAATTTTACACAGAAATCTATATGTGGGTTTTCTCTTCAAAAGCTGGAAATGCTGTCCTAGCAATAAGGCCACATTGTTAACTGGCAAATGAAGACAGAGCCGAGGAGCTAAGCTCCTCAGATGAATCCCTGGTCTGGTTCTTCCATATTCCTCCCAGGCCACTTCTCTCTGTTAAATGGTGGCCTCCTAGACAATTGAATTTGTAACCTCTAGTCCCAGCCCTTCGTTATTTACTCCCTTCAAGCAGGAGTTTTGAGGAGTTTTTCAATGAGTGAGCTTTGTTTGTTTTGTTTTTGTTTTTTAACCTTGGATGTCAAAATGTGGATATCTATATTTTTCTAAGGGGAGATTCATAGCTTCCATCAAACTTTCCTAAAAGCTTAAGAACCATTATTTTGTATGTTCTAAATCTCTCTTCCTCTCATATTTTGATGATCTAATTATGTTTGTGTTTTGATGTAAATGATTTAAGTCATCTTTTGGAATTAGGTATAATATAAATAATGCTATTAATAAATCATAAAGAAAAATATTATTTGGAAACTAGCTTAATTTTGTTTATTTATTTGTTTTTTTTGTTTGTTTTTGGGTTTTTTTGGTCTTTTTAGGGCCACACTCATGGCATATGGAAGTTCCCAAACTAGGGATCGAATCAGAGCTATAGCTGCCAGTCTACACCACAGCCACAGCAATGTGGGATCCAAGCCGAGTCTGTGACCTACACCACAACTCATGGCAACACCAGAGCGGGGCCAAGGAGCAAACCAGTGTTCTCCTGTATACTAGTTGGGTTGTTACCACAGAGCCACAAGGGGAACTTCTGAAGCTAGCTTGATTTTAAAACATGTTCCAGTCTTGGTCCATATCTATAAGTTGCAGAATCTTCAGATTCACCCTGGAACAGTAGTGAAGAATTATAGAACCTGCAATTGAACAACATCAGTTTTCGTTCATGCTTACTTGGGGGATTGCTAATAGTCTAGCATTATCCACCTAAGGAAATGCTGCCATAATGGATTGTCAGAGACTTGAGCGCTGAAGGGAAGAACAAAACACTCTCTTGGAGGAGCCTTCTGTAGCTGACTAGCCAGGCCCAAAGCTAGGGCTTGAAAATAGAGAACTGAAGGGTACCAGTGCATGCATGCATGCCTCACAGAGCACCTTGCAGGAAAAAGCTAGAGGATCAGAGTCTGGTGAAGAATATCTCTACCCAGTGTCTCCAACAGCACCTGTTAGTTACCTTTCTCAGGTACTCCATCACCTTCCTCAGTTGCGTTTGTGATTTTCCTTTTACTATAGAAAATAAAACATCCTTCACTTAGAATTTCTAAGAAGTCAAGAAATTATAGGATTTTAACATACTATTTATATAACAACATACAGATCCTTAAAAATACCTCCAGAAAAAGGCACTGGTAAATCTAGAGAAAAAGTTCTGTAATTTGCCTTCCTCTCTCTTGCTTATATTAGAATCCTTTGAATGACTCATTTTCCATATGAGTAAACACTTGGAATCCATGATAAATAATCTGAAATTTTGCCAAAGTCTTGATATGCCCGTAGCTCCTACTTGCTCATACACGACAGCTTTGAGCATTGTGCTTATGGGATGGAAATCTACTGAATTGTACAGAGAAGGAATGAACTGGTAAGATGCCCTCTGGCATATGTATTTCTGAGAACAGTCACTCTCTAGAGAAGCATTTTGGGGAAACCAAAGCAACAGAGCAAGAAAAGGATGGCACATTGTTGTTTTCTAATAAATTAGCACACGAGCTTGATTATTTTTATTGTTTTCCTTCTAATTTTGTGCAATGCTGCTTTGTTTTTTTGGCAGAAGGTCTAAGTCAATTTTATAAACATAGTGAAAATTGGGATTATAATAACTGCCAGTGAATGGCGTTTCTTTAGAGATGATATATCTCTGAAGGTGAGTCACTCAACTTCAGAGTCTCAGTTCCATGTGAACAGACCTGCCTTGGAGAGGATGGGAAATGACTAATTAAGCGCACCATCAGCAAAAGCTTTTCCTCTTCTACAAAAGCTAAATGGAGAGATGTTGGTGCAGGTCTGGGCAAGTGCCCTGGAGTGCTCCTAGACAGGGTCTGGGGGCATGTGATACCTCCTGATTCTGCCTTGTTGGGGAGTTGAGCACAAAGCTCATCAGATACATTTCTCCTCCTTTCCTTAGTCCCTGCTACTTTCCTGCCCAGCTCTGTGCCCCACACCAGGACACAGGAGGAGAAGTCTTGATCCTCATCTACGATTGCATCACAGCTCCAGTTGTGGAGCTTGACTAGGTTCCATATTGCTAGCAACAGCTCTGACATTTAGATAAATATGAACTTTTTCTTACCATCTTAAAAATATGTTTAATAGAATAAAAAAATCCCATAAGATAGTCTTCTTTTGGAGTTCCCGTCATGACTTAGTGGTTAACGAATCCAACTAGGAACCATGAAGTTGCGGGTTTGATCCCTGGCCTCGCTCAGTTGGTTAAGGACCCGGTGTTGCCATGACAGCTCCGATCTGGCGTTGCTGTGGCTCGGGTGTAGGCTGGCGGCTACTGCTCCAATTAGACCCCTAGCCTGGGAATCTCCATATGCTGCGGGTATACCCCCCCCCCCCAAAAAAAAATAGTCTTCTTTTGGTCTATTTTCTACTAACCAGGGTGAAGTTGTGCACCTATAATGTAAATACTGAAGAACAGAGGATAGAAAGCAACTAGAAATGAGAAGACCCATTTTCCAGCCTACTTAATTACTACCTTACTATGTTAAGCCTTTTCACATATTAACGTGCATGTGGAGAATGCTGTTAAAATGCAGATTCTGGTTTAAGAGGTCTGCAGTGGGCCTGATATTCTGTATCTCTAACACATTCCTTGCGTGATGTCTCTGCATGGTCCCAGAGACCATTAGAGTTATATGATCTGAGCCAAATGCCTGACCAATTTCTGTCACCTTCCTCTCCACTTCCTCCAGGCCTTGGGTCAAATGTCACCTTCTCCTTGTGGTCTTCCCTAACCATGCTAGCTAAAATGGCATTTCCCTCTGTCACTTCATTTGCTTCATTGCATTTCTCTATAGATTGACATAAATATTTATGCATATATAATTTGCCTCTTCTCTGCGGAGTGTAGGCTCCATGAGGACAATAGCTTTATTTGTATGTTTATTTTCTTTTCTTATCATATCCTCAATCTATAAAGGAGTGCCTGGCACATAGAGGAGCACAGCATTGAGTGAATGAATGAATGGCTGGGAGGTTGGCTGTTGGAATAAATGAATTTCCCCTCCGATCATGGAGTGCGTCACACCCTGTTTGGAGTTGAAGACCTTTTGAAAGATTGAACTAAATATAGGCAAGAACACTGTTGGGTATCTGGATTCAGCTCATCACAGAATTTGATGCTGGCTACAGGGAGTTTGCAGTTCTGACTGGTCTGGCTCTTACTACTTTGCAATTTCCATATCATTGTTTTTTTTTTAATTTTTAATTTTTTATTATAGTTGATTTACAATGTTGTGCCAATTTCTGTACAACAATGTGATGTACATGCATATATGTCTTTTCTTATATTATCTTCCATCATGGTCTATCCCAAGAGTTTGGATATATTTGCCTGTGCTATAGAGTAGGACCTCATTGCTTATCCATTCTACATGTATTGTTTGCATCTACTAACCCCAAACTCCCAGTCCATCTCACTCCCTCCACCTTCCCTCTTGGCAGCCATCCATACCATTGTAATAAAAATAATCAGAGTACAATCTTGCCTATAGAAGTCAAGCATTCTAGGCTTTGAAAGATAGTTTCCCAGAGTTTCTTGAGTCATTAGGCTACTTCAAGAATTCCTCTTCTAAATTATTTCATCTAGTACCAAAAGATATAAGGCTTTCCTGCTTATGTTCATCCTGTCTCAACATAGGAGAAATTTTGTAGGGACAAATGGAGTCCCACACAAGAAGAGCCCCTAAGAACACGATCAAAATTGCAGCTCTCATGGATGGAAGCTATATTAAGCAGAGGTCAACCAGAATTGTAAGTTGTAATTTGTAAAACTCCAGAACAGTCAAATGACAATTGTAACTTCGAATCAAGAATGCTTGTTTTATTCAGGTAGAAAGGAAACAGGGTGGGAGAAGGGGCTATGGGGTTTTCTTCTACCACATCACACTGAACAGTAGTGACTTTCATCGAAATGGTCATCCTAAAATTTTATTTATTTATGAAATAATTTGTGTGAGCACAAATTGTGTGAAATAATTTTTTCATCATTTTCGGGACCAAAGCCTCTATTTTAAATTATTCTCCCAATAAATGCCCCATATTCTCTGTGCAGCGTGCAATGTAAGGCAATAGTCACACTAGCACAAGAGATGACTCAGATGGCTTTTTGCAATATTCTGACTCCAAATTTAAAACGAATTATATTAATTATATGAGTAAATTTACAAACTGCTAAGAAAGAAAAGATGTGAGTTGAATTAGTCTTTGTTCTTGCCCCTTACCAAGGATGAAAAAGAGAATAAGTTTTTTCAATTCAGCTAAAATCTATGATTTAGTGAATTAGAAAAGCAGTACTTTCAGCCAAAAGTTTTGTTTCCTCTTTAATTCCTTAACACACCTGCTAATTTTCTCACTTGTGGAGGAGCAAATTGTAAGATTTGTGGATGATTGCTCCTGCAACAGAAGGCCCTAAACCATTTCTGACAAGAAGCTGTCTCTCATCTCCACTTATTTTGCAATCACCGCAGGGAAGTAAGAGAAAACCACAATGAGAATGCAAGCTAATGATGGGGCGGCTGGGGGGTACTTTTTCTTCTCAGAAACTCTCTTTAAGTCATAGGGCTTGGGGAGCGCTACCAGGTACACCTTCCAGATTTATGAGTATGGAAGCTTATTCCACCTGTCACATTGTAAAATTTATCCACACAGAGCTTTATTGTCTGTTGAACTAGAGATGGCATGGTATTGATATTTTCTTCTAATATTCATCTGTTGAGAAATGAAAAACAGGTTTTAGATGCTCATAAATTGAGCACTCTGCCAAACATTCATGTTTCAAATTTCTGAAAGGCATTAATAATGGGAGAAATTAAAGTTGTCAGAGATAATAAGGTGATAAAGAAATTAATAAGTTCTTCCCATCATGAAAGCCATCAGGATTGTAGACCTGTGTGAAATGAGTTCCCTTTAATGCATGAGGTGGTATAGTTAGGGCCACAATTATGTCATTGAAGAAGACAGTGACATTGGTAAATTGAAATACATGTACCTACATGTAGACACATAAGAGCATTTTTTAAAACTCATAATGAAAAACTTTTTTTTTTCGTGTTTGATTGAGTTTTTAGGAAACGATTTTCTTAGGTCCAAAGTAGCATTTTAAGAACATAGCTGGTGGGCTTTACCAGAGCTTGCATCTTTATTTATGTAATAAATATTGATAAAATCAAATACATAATTTCCCCCAAATATGTAAAGGTCATTTATCTTTCTGACTTACTTCATGGAGTTGAAAGAACCTAATAAGAAAAGTGCTTACCCTGAGATACTTGGTTAAGAAAGCTTGACTCCAGTAGTGATAGTTACATAGTCTTGTGCAAGAAGCATAAACTTTACTGAAGCATAAACCAGGACTGGATAACCCCTGGGATTTTAAAGGTATGGTGTCAGGTGGTTACCATATGAGGTATAGGGCACAAGAACATGTCCCTGCTATTGGCAAAACAGATTAGTCCTAATATTGAAATAACAACCAGTCAGCAGTAGTACAAAAAATATTGTGTAATTTAGTTCTTGACATTGACTAAAATGGCTGTACTGTTTCATTTGTTATTTGGTTCAGTGTCTGACCAGCCTATTTCTAATTAATAGAACAGGAACAGAGTGGATAAAGGAATACTTCCAAGCATAGTAAAAATATCTCTAGATTAATACATTATACTGAATATACAGAAAACATGGGCAATATTGGGGGTATACAGAATGGTTAAATGAATGAAAATACCATTTTAACTAAATGAGAGAAGACTCTATTAGATTCTTATCATTATATGGCCAAAAAGCAAGTGTCTCATCTGGCCTATTGTTTAGTCCCTTTCCAGTCAGAGTTCTTAAGTGACTCCTTAGTGCCATGAAATGCATGTTGAGGGGGTGCTTTTCACACTGCTGTGGCCTCTCCTCCTGAATTGACATGACACAGTGCACATCACTGTCACTGTCACAGCATGAGCTGCATATTTTTTGGGGTGAAACCTCTTTCATATGGATGTCAGATATTCCAGCCAGGGCTACATGTTCAGAATTCAGATCTTGTATTTTAGAAAGAATTTTTTCCCACTTGGTTATGTTGATTCTTTAAGATTTGTTATTAAAACATGTTTAGTGGGCCCTATAATTTGTTAAGTTTTGGAGAAGGCTAGTATAAATAACTTTATTTGATAGCAGATCAACATTGCTGACATGGCTAGGGAATGTCTATTATTTTAGCATTTTAAGATCCAAGACTTTTTAGTTTCCATCCATTTATATGCTGTGTGTGTGTGTGTGTGTGTGTGTGTGTGTATGCATGTATATGCAGATCTGCATGCAGACATTTATACAGCAAATCCCTGTGTTAAGCATATTATCTTAAACACAATCTAGAAAAAAATCAGAAAAATCTGAGATATAGCATCAGCTACAGTATAATCACTTAGATTAATGGAGGGTAATGCATCTCAGAACCCAGAATCTTTGGGGAATGCATTAACCAGGTCTTTCTTCCATGTCTGATTTTTGATCATGCAACATCAGTCTTAGAGGTAACCCCCAAATATCCTATCTTTGGCATTAATTTGCAGTGTGTGACTCTGACAAGTCATTTGACTTTGAGTTTTATTTACCACATCAAAATCCTCTTGACAATTCTGTGAGCTTGCTTGTGATACAGATTAGACCATGGGCCTGGCATATCTTCTGTGCATCCCAGACCTACCTTAGTGCTTGACATTCATATATATCTAAGAAATATTTGCCATTAAAAATATATCAAAATATGGGGGTCAGGTGAATGGTGTGAATTTGATCTTTATAAATCAGAGCCAGAAAGATAAGCCACATTGGTTATTCCAAAAATATCGGGGGGTTGTTTTATCAAAATAGTGAAATGAGTTTATATATTATAAGAAATACAAATTTGTTTATAAGACAAAAAAATCTTAGAATCCTTTATGACATATTACTTAAAATAAATTTTATATTGTCTTATAGTAATTAGCGGTCTGGTTACAATTAAATGCTGGTTTTGATGCATAACACGAAATAACTGCATGATAAATGTCAATGAAATAAGTAAATGAATGCCATTTATAACATGCTTTTTCTCAACATCAGCTTAAGTCTCTAAGTATGTGAAATAATTACATTAATGGAATCATGGGAAAATGGGACGTGTAACTGATAATATCTGAAGAATAGACACTATCATCTTACTTAGTCACAGGGTTAATAAAATCATTGAAAAATCATTTTGTTCATTCTATCTCTTTTAGGCAAAGCTAAAATGTTTATGGTTTCCTTTAATAGATGTGACACTGACCCCTTCAAGGTAACTAGGTCTAAGCTTATTCAACTAGTCACTCAGCAAATATCTAACTACCTACCAGTGGAAGTTCTGTGCTGCATCCTGTGGAAGGTTTGGAAAGCAAACAGTTCACACTGTCAAGAAGATTACATTCCAGGACTATGGACTGTTTTTTTTAAAGATCAGAATTCCTTTTACTTTCTCTTTAAAAACAATCAGTGTTTGCTGAATATATGTGATCTTCCAGATGCATGCATAATCTCCATGCTAAGCTATTAATATATATTATCTCCACGATGTTTTTTGACTTGCAAGGTTTGTTTGTGTGTTTTGTATGGTATGTCTATGTTTTAAAATTGTGTTCAAATAGATAAAAAAATGTTTAACCATTTTAAACATTTTTTAAGAGTACAATTCAGTGGCATTAATTACATTTACAATGTTGTGTAACTGTCACTACCACAACCCAGCATTCTCATCAACCCAAGCAGAAACTCTATACTCATTAAATAATTACTCCTTTTTCTCCCCTCCCCCAAGCCCCTGGGAACATCTAATCTACTTTCTGTCTCTGTGCATTTGCCTATTCTAGATATTTCAGCTAAGGGGAATCATACAACATTGGTCCTTTTGTATCTGGGTTATTTCGATTAAAATAATGTTTTTAAGGTTCATTGATATTGTAGCATGTAATCAGAACGTCATTCTTTTTTGTGTCTGAATAGTATTTCCTTGTATGTAAATACTACATTTTGTTTATCCATTCCTCTGCTGATGGACACTTGGCTTGCTTCCACTCTCTCTTCTGATTTTATTGCATTCCAGTTTTTGTAATCATAGATCTACTTTGTGTCCTAATATTTTCATCTCTTCTTGGTGTTAAATGCTAAAATGCAGCCATCCTCCCTTCATGTTTGTCTTCATCTTTATTCTATTCAGAATTAGCTTTTTCATTGCCTCCTTTTTTACCTCAGTTTTATTTTCTCTTTCTGTTAATGATTACATGTGTGCCTATTTTTTTCAGAAGATAGAATTTCAGTGTGCCAGTGTGTTTACACAGGTACTTAGATTGTTAAATAATAAGGACATATCAAAGCCATGACTGAGATTCCTTTGAGTTAAATTTTTCTAGAATTTATTTCAGTGAAAATATATGTGCAGATTTTATTTCCCTCAACTCATACATGTTTTACCATTTCCCCCCAATAATATAGGGAATTATATTTATAATTTACTGTGATACTGGCATCAATCCTTGAAATAATTCCTTAATCTCATTGTTAATTTTATTTTGTTATAAATACATTTTTAATATTTTATGAGATTATTCTAAATATGATATATTTACTAAGGTCAAATTACAGGGAAGACTAAGCCTGTGCCCATGTAGAAAATTCTTCCATAGTTGTTGAAGTTTTTATAAACCCTTGTTACCTAACTAAATTTAAAGATTTCTTTTACTGATTGGGTATTAGTAAATTGGGGGAAAAAAAGTGTATTCCCTGGGCTTTATTCTCAGGAAAAAAAATAGTTTAGAAACACATCAATGAATTAAGTTTAATGAGGACATTTGTGGCAATAATGATGGTGTGTCAAGGGTGTATAAGATGCCTCATGCCAGCTATTTTTCATTCTCTTTAATTTACACATGAAGGCTTAAAGAGCTGTGGGCAAGCTGCTTCAAAGAAAAGAACATCCCTGCTGAACCAAAGCTTATGCAAAATTATTTGAAAACTAGAGAATCCTTTTAACACATAATAATAGAGGAACACAGAGCTTTTAAATAGCAAAATATAAGCTTTCTTGTAAAGGATTTTCCCCTCTTTACTGTTCATATCAAGTACACCCAATTCATTTTTATTCCATCCATATGTTTTAAGGCTGTGTGGATGAGTCGGTCATGTGAAGGTTTATGGAAAAAATATTAAAAGCAATTCTATGTTAATAAGAACAGGCTGAATTTATTTTAACATTTCTTATATTTCCATTTATTTTAGGTAATGACATGCATGAAAATAGTATTTTTAAATTATCTTTGGGTGAATAAATTAAGGAAAGGAAGGAGGATTTATACTACTGTAAATAGTAGTTGGAAATCTGATGCCTGAGGTTGCATATATGTTAGGGGAGAAAGCACAAATGAAAATTAGCCTATCCTTTTGATTATCTTCATAATCAATACTGATTTCTGTTGTTTCATTGATCTGGTCACAATTTGCATTGATTCTTAGCTTGGAAAGATCCAACACTTTCTCTCTCTCCCTGTCTCTCTGGCTGACTGCCTTGTGCAAAGGAGATGTTCGCTAAATGTTTGTGAAACAACAAGATGAAAAACGCCACGTTACCTGATGTCGTTTTCCAGAAGAAAACATGGCCAAAAGGCACTTTACTGTCCAATACAATTTGTACTGTTTATTCTGTTTTTAATTTTATTGTTTTATTAAAGTGTAGTTGAATTACAATCATATGTTAGTTTCAGGTGTACAGCAAGGTGATATATATATATATATATATATATATATATATATATTCTTTTTCATATTCTTTTCCCTTATAGGTTATTACAAAATATTGAGTGTAGTTCCTGGTTCTATATATTAGGTCCTTGTTGGTTATGTTTTATATATAGTAGTGTTGTTTATAGTTAATCCCAAACTACTATTTTATCCCTACTTTGCCTTTACTCTTAGTTAAGCCTAAGTTTGTTTTCTATGTCTGTGGGTCTATTTACGTGTTATATATAGGTTTTTGTGTGTTTTTTTTTAAGATTCCACATTAAAGCGATATCGTATCATACTTGCCTTTCTCTGAGTGGCTTACTTCACTCAGTATGATAATCTATAGGTCTGTCCATGTTGTGGCAAATGGCATTATTTCATTCTTTTTTATGTTTGAGTAATATTCCATATATATATATTCCATGTATATGGAGTACACACACCCTGCATCTTCTTTATCCCTTCATCTGTTGATGGACATTTAGGTTCTTCCATGCCTTAGCTACTGTAAATATTTTTCCACGAACATTGAAGTGTATCTGTCTTTTCAGATTATGGTATTCTCTGGATATATGCCCGCAAGTAGAATTGTGCGATCATATGGTAGCTCTATTTTTAGTTTTTTAAAGAAATGGCATACCATTTTCCATAGTGGCTGTACCCATTTATATTCCCACCAACAATATAGGAGGACTCCCTTTTCTCTGCACCCTCTCCAGCATTTAGCACTGGCAGATTTTTGATGACAGCCATTCTGACTGGTGTAGGGTAATACCTACTTGTAGTTTGGATTTGCATTTCTCTAATAATTAGTGATGTTCAGAATATTTTCATCTGCCTTTAGGCCAACTGTATGTCTTCTTTAGAGAAATGTGATTGGGATGTTTTGATATTGAGTTGTGTGACCTATATATTTTGGAGATTAATCCCTTGTTGGTCACATTGTTTGCAGAGATTTTCTTCCATTCTGTATGTTGTCTTTTTGTTTTGTTTATGGTTTCTTTTGCTGTGCAAAAGCTTTTAAGTTTAATTAGGTCCCATTTGAGAGGTTCTGCATATGTTTCTCTCTAGGAGTTTCCTCTAAGTCATTACCTCTAAGATCAGGAACAAGACAAGGATATTCATTCTCATTTACTTTTATTCAACAAAGTTTTGGAAGTCCTAGCCACAGAAATCAGAGGAGAAAGAGACATGATATTGCTTTAAAGTGTAGGGGTTTTGCCATAGCAAAGGAAAATCAGATGGAATCAACTGTGGTGGTATAGATGTTAGGCATTTTTAAGGTCTGCTGATAAATGTCCCAACTATATATTTATTTAATCTGGCCATTCAGGATGTTGTATTTCATATTGCCTACCATAAAATGCATAAAAAATGATAAGAATAAAGATTCTGATGGAGCAGGTAAAATGAGTTGATCAAAACCTGGAAATAAAGTTGAAATTGAAATAAAGACCACAGAGCAAGCAAAATACATTTACATAACTCGAGCCTAGAATTCCTGATGATCAAAGGAAGATTTAAAACATGATCAGTTACTTGATTCACAGTGTTGCTAAGAAAACCTATCCCTTTCTTGGAGGGAATAATACATGTTTACATGCTCATAAAAATATATAATGAACACTTTTTTCAGTAATATCTCACTACTAAATGCAGTAGCCTCTGTAATTTGTGTTCCTCCCAAATTCATAGGTTAAATTTCTACGTCCCAGTACAGAATGTGACAGTATTTTGAGATAGGGCCTTCAAAAAAAGGAATTGAGCCAAATAAGGTCATACACATGGGCCCTAATGCAATATGACTGGTGTCCCTATGAAAGGAAACATGGATACAGACATTCCCATGCACGGAATAGAGACTGTGAAAGGACATAATGTGAAGCTGGCCGTTTTCAAGCCAAGGAACGCGGTCTCAGAAGAAAGTAAACTTGCAGACACTTTAATCTTGGACTTCTGGCCTCCAGAACTGTGAGAACATAAATTTCTGTTGTTTAAGCCACACAGTCTATGGTATTTTGTCATGATAGACCTGGATGATTCATATAAGCAGATTCCTTCAAGTACTTTACAGTAATCTGTACTTTAGCTTCCTTCTGGTTCTTCCAGGATTTTTCATGGCAGTTGAGGAAGCAGCGCAAATTAGCAGAGGACCTCAGGTGAAATTCTGAGAATGCCTCAAAAATGTAGTTCAAGCACAGTGCCATCTGAGGGACAGCTTTATTTAGAGATGAGATCTAGACCACTCAGAGTAATTGATGAAGTGTGTGTGTGTGTGTGTGTGTGTGTGTGTGTGTGTGTGTGTGTTTGGGCTTTTGAAAAATCATATTGCTCAAGAGAGCAGTTAAACTTCATAGTAAGTCATGAAATAAAATGTTTCTATATTACTAGTTAAGTGTTAAAAATAGACCATTGGGCAAAAGACTTGACCTTTGATAAAAATGGGAAGGCCTCAGTAAGGGTTGCATCCCTTTAGCTCATGTTTACCTTGCATCCCTTTAGCTCATGTTCACCTTGGCTCCAGGGGAAAACCTGATCAGAAGCAAGAATTTTTGTTTGAGAGAGTGCGGCTCAAATCTGACATATGAAAAAATTAATGAATGACATAATGTTAAAGGTGCATACCACAGTTTTGTACAGAATATTTTCAAAGCAAGAGTGACCAGAATAACTATGACCAAAGAAAATCTCATTAATGAAGGCATATAATGCAAATTTAAAAAACAGTTAAACTAAATGGTGATTAAATGTATAAAATGATGCATCATGAAAGTTTCACAGTAATTTATGAATATTATTATAAATAATTGAACTTTTTAATACCTCTGTTGTAACATATGTCACCAGTATTATAATTAGCTGTTGAATTGGTTGTGTCCTCGCTGCTCAGTTACATCTTCAAGAGTATGAATCTCATTTCATTTTCTACCAGCAATTTTCAATACATGTTTTTTGAATGACTCAATGAATTTGAAAAAAAATGAATAAATGAAAAATGAACACATGGACAACTAAAATGTGTATAGTGATTAAATTCTTAAACTTTTCACATATCATTTAATAATAATTAACAAAATATTTCTGTACACTTTATTTTCTATAACATGAAATTTGATGCTACTCAATTTTTTAAAAAATCACATTTGGAAGATGATTTACAGAAGAGAAAATGCTTTCATTTTAGTGTTAAGTACAAAATACAAAACAGTTACCTATGCATAGACAATAATACACACACATTCACACAGAGAGAGAGAAATAAAAGTAAGTAAATAAAAACTTTAGCTGTGGTTATTACTTGGGTAAAGAAATCAATTCTGGAATCCTCCTTCACAGTTAGGTGTATTGACAAAAATTAATATATAAAGTTCATATTTTTAGTGCATAGTTCTGTGAGTTTTCATAAAGCATAGGGATCTCATTATTTTTTTGTTGGACAGGTAACCACAGCAGTCAAGTAAAGAATAGTCCGTCACCCCCCAAAGCTCCTAAATGTTCCACTGTAGTCATTCTTCTTCCCAATGCCCAGCCCTTGGTATCCACTGACTTCTTATAGCTTTGCCTTACCCCCAAGTAGCATATTCTGGAATCTTAAAATATGTAGTTTCTAAATTTAGTTTCTTTCACTTGGCATAATGGTTTTAATGTACATCTATGTAGTTACATGTACCTATATACATTTTTTCTAGTTTTGGAGTATATGGGAAAAAAATCTCTGTACCTTCCTCTTAACTTGGTTGTAAAATCTCTGTACCTTCCTCTTAACAAATTCTTTCTTTAAAAATCTGAATGTGGAAATGCTGAGTTGCATGGTGAATGTATACCTGATTTTAAAAGAAATTGTTCATATATTTTCTTAAATGATTTTACCATGTTGCATCCTGACTAGCAATAACTGTGTCCAGGTTGTTCCACGTATGGAACCAGTTTATGAACCCACAGGCTTATCTTTTCATTATATTGCCAGTTACACCTGGAAAAGCAGAAGATTTTGATTTTGAGGAAATCCAACTCATTAATTTTTCCTTTTTGCAGCCATGCTCTTTGTGTTATATTTAATTTTTCTTTTTTGGACTCACCCAAAGTGACAAAAATTTCCTCCTATGTCCTTTTTTAAAAGTTTTATATCTTTTTGTTTTGAATTTAGGTTTATGATCCATTTTGAGTTTATTTTGGTGCATAGTGCAAGGTTTTTCTTACATATGAATATCCAATTGTCCCAGTGCTCTTTGTTAAAAAGACAACCATTCAGCAGTGAATTGTCTTTGTACCTTTTTCTAAAATCATTTGACCAAAGGTATATGAGACTTTTCTGATCTCTTTATTTTAGTTTTGTGATCTATATGTCTATCCTTTTGCTCATACCACATATTCTAAATTATCATAGTTTTCTGGTCAGTTTTGAAATCAGTTAGTTTTACAGATTAAGCATCTCCCAAAATTCATAGGTTGAATTTGTAACCTCTAATGTGGCTATATTAAGAGATAAGAGCATTTGAGGAGGTAATTAAGAGTAAATGAGGTCATAAGGGTGGGACCATAAACCAATGTGACTGATGTCCTTATAAAAACAAAGACATCAAGGTGTACTTGCACCAAGAAAAGGCTATGGATAGACACAGTGAAAAGATGGCCATCTGCAATCCAAGAAGAAAAGCCTCAGGAGGAAGACAACCTGTTGGCACCTTGATCTTGGACTTCCAGCCTCCAGAACAGTGGGAAAATAAATTTCTTGTTGTTGAAGTCATCTAGTCTGTGGTATTTTGTCATGGCTGCTGGAGCTAAAACAGATTTTGGTGCCAAGATATGAGGTGCTACTCTAACAATTACCTAAAACTGTGGAAGTGATTTTGGAACTGGGTAATGGATAAAGGCTGGAAGGTTTTGAGGCTGGAAGACATTTCTGTTAGAAAAAAATATAGATTGCCTTGAAGGGATTTTCTGTAGGAATATGGACATGAAAGGTGATTCTGGTGAGGTGTTAGGTGGAAATGAGGAAACTGGTGGAATTGTGGTCTTTGTTATAAAATGGTAAAGAATTTGGCTAAATTGTATTTCACTGTTTTGTGAGAGTTGAAATGGCAAGTGACACACTTGGATATTTATCTGGGGAGATTTCTAAGCAAAATGTTGAGAGTGTGGACTGGTTTCCTCTTGCTGCTTTTATTAAAAGAAAGAGGAGAGAGATAAATTAAAGAAATTGTTAAGCAAAAAAGGTAATCAGACACTTGAAGATTTGGAAAATCTTCATCTTATCCATATGGCAAAACCTGGGAAAAATTGTTCTGGAGAAAACACCAGGGGGTCTGTGGACTATCATTTAGTAAAGTGATTATAGGATTATACTAGCAATAACATTGCAAGTTTGGATTAAAGGGGACAGAGATGGGACAAAATGAAGGAAGGTTGTTGGACCTCTTGGGTTCTTCAGGTTAGCATACTAAAACTATTCAGGTGCAAGTGGGTATTCTTCAAAAATGGGAAGAACAACTCCAAAAGACATTTCAGAAATCACCAGGGCTTCTATTCCCATCAAAATCTCAGAGCACCCAGGCTCTGGAAGGCAAGCTGTCTCTTCTATTGTCATTGGACCAACCTGTCACCATCCAAGGGCTCAACTGGGAGAAAATAAATTTCTGTCTTTAAAGACTGAATTTCTCCTTATCGTTGGTTTATATATATATATCTTTGCCCTAGTTTTTTTTTTCCCTGCTTGGGATTCTCTAAGTGTATTGGATCTGTGGTTTATGTCTTATATTATTTTTGGAAATCTCTCATCATTATCTCTTTAAATATTTCTTCCATCCCATTGTCTCTCTGCTTTTTAAAATTCAAGTATAATAAAGTTACCTTAGTTCATATTATTCCACAGCTCATAGATGTTCTGTTCTTTACTTTTACATGATATTCTTTTCTTTGTATTTAAATATGTGCAATTTTATTGGCATCTATTCAAATTTACTGATTCTTTAAAAAATTATATTCAATTACTGATGAACCCATTGAAAGAATTCATCACCTCTCTTAACTGCATTTTTTTATCTTTGACGTTTTCATCCAATTCTTTCTTGTAGTTTACTTTTTTATTGAAATTTTTGTCTGATCATTTATTTTGTCCACCATAGCCATGATAACTTTATGTGTATTGATCATAAATATTTAAAAGTCTCTGCTTTATAGAGTTGCTGTCGTGGCACAGTGGTTAGCAAATCCATGAGGATGCAGATTCGATCCCTGGCCTTACTCAGTGGGTTAAGGATCTGGCATTGCTGTGAGCAGTGGTTATGAGTCACAGACTCCACTCAGATCCTGCGTTGCTGTGGCTGTGGTGTAAGATGGCAGCTACAGCTCTGATTCGACCCCTAGTCTGGAAACCTCTGTATGGTGCAGGTGCAGCCCTATAAAAAGCAACAACAACAACAAAATTCTCTGCCTCATAGTTTCAATAATTGTGCCAACTCTGAGTTTAGTATTTTTTTTTGGCTGTTTTGCCCCTTAAGAACGTTTTGTTTTGTTTTTCTCTGATATTTTGTATTTAATTTGTGCTTATGCCTGGAACAGTATAGAATTAAGTAAATAGTGTTTACGTCTATAAACGGCTTGCTTCTTATATTGTATTCTTTTTTTAATGATTTTTTCCATTATAGCTGGTTTATAGTGTTCTGTCAGTTTTCTACTGTACAACAAGGTGACCAGTCACACATACATGTATACATTCTTTTCCACATTATCATCCATCCTATATTCTTAATGGAAGTGGTTAAGTCACTCTTCACCAGGAGCCGTTCTGAGTTTGGGTTTTGATTTGCACCATTGGCTTCAGATTCTTCTAGTGATACCTTGTGCTTAGAGGAGGATTTCTGTCATCCTCAGATTATAGCCTTGCCTGTGTGCCTGCCTTCAGAGGACTCTCTGTTCATTCTTTGGCTACTCTCTAGAAGTACACTGCTACTAGTTGCTTTTGTTTTGTTTTGTTTTTTTAATCGTTAACTTGTGCTGAAGAAGAAGGGAAGGAGAGTATTTTCTGCTATAGCCTCAGTCTTAGGTAGGCTTTGTTTTCTTAGGTCTTTGGGATAAGACTTTTATCAGTATTCCAACCAAACTCCACCTGTGTCTTGAGTTTTCTTATACGGGATTTTCCTGCGTCCTTACTGCCAGTCGGATGGCCTCAATAATATTGGCATAGAATTCTAAGTCGAGGATTATTTTCTGTTCCTCCTGCAGCAAAGGGCTTTCATTTGTACCCTGCCCCCTAGGTGACTCAAGGTGTTTGTTCTGCAGGGGAGACAAGTCTAGGAAGTACTTTATTCTGTAGCTCTGGCTGCTCCTGTCCTTCAACTTCACAATGAAAGGCAGCTTTCTCTAGTTTCCTGCTCTATTCCTAATCCTCTCACGATTACTCATTAGAATTTGTGGATAAGAGTCAGAGAATAGGTCGAAACTCCTCTCATATCTGTAGCTCCTATGGGCTCTTTACTTTCGCACTATGTGGCCCTTATAAATTTGTCTAAAATTTTAGATGAGTTGTTATTTTCTACTTCTGTGATGCCTTGTGTACTCCAGTGCTTTGCCACTGATGAGCCAGGGATCACCTCCTGTTGTTCTTTACTTACATTTCAAATTCCTTAGCTTCTGGTATGAAAATCCCTCTCCATTGGACTGTAGGCTCTAGGAGGGAAAGGCTAGACCCAAGGAGCATGGCAGGTAATCAGTATTTGTTACATAAACAAATAAGCAAATGGATGAGTGAATGAGTGACACTTTGCCTGAGCACTCACATACAGTTACTTCTGTACTGAATGTTAATTATCTTTCGAGAAATCTATTAGAAACTTCTCTGAGCATTTCTCTTTCAGTCGATTGGTTTTTGGACTGATCGTGGAGAGAGGCTTCATCCAGTGCTCCTCCCACCAGGAAATTATAATCTGACTATAATATACCAAAGTGGTAGAAACAATGAAAAATTCAATCCATGGATTTGTTTGAATGACTGATGCCAGGTCGCCAGTTGGTTTGATTTTTTCCCCCCTCCCTGAATTAACTTAATTAACAGCTTATTTTCATACTGTGTAGCTCTCTCTTAAGCTTATTGACACACAAGATTATCACTCACAGTAAGCACATGCTCTCCCCTGCGAAGTGGATTTTGACTGCTCTGTTACTCTGATTAGAATTCCTACCATTTTTGGAGTTCCTGCTGTGGAACAGCAGAAAGGAACCCAACCAGTATCCATGAAGATGCGGGTTTGATCCCTGGCCTCCCTCAGTGGGTTAAGGATCTGGCATTGAGTGATATAGGTCACAGGCACGGCTCGAATCCCACTTTGCTGTGGCTGTGGTGTAGGCTGGCAGCTGAAGCTCCAGTTCAACCCCTAGACTGAGAACTTGCATATGTCACGGGTACGACACTAAAAGCAAAATAAATAAAAAAAAATTTAGGAATTTCTACCCCTTTTTAAAAAAATTATGCCACAGCTTAAGGATTTTGCTCTTGTTGATGTACACTAAAATTTTATCTATTTAAATGCATATTGAAGATAGATATCTTGTTTCTAACTTTCAACATATATTTATGGCTTAAAATGAACTTAAGTCATTCTAGATACTGCAAAAATTTATAAATATCAATTCATTGTGAAGAATTATTTTAATTTTTGATGGCCTTATAAAAATTGATGCAGTAAGCTACTTGTGTCTATGAAATCATACTGTATGTTACAACTAGTTTTCTCAATATTATTTTCCTCTATATTTTCAGTCTTTTTTGTTCTTTTTCTCTTTTTTGGTTAGGACTGATATTTGGGAATAATTTCACTAACATAATATGGATCTTACTTCACAAGAAGTTATTATAACAATAGATTAATAGACTAAGTTCTTTTATTCATCCTGTGATGATGAATACTATTGTTCTATTGATTTACAAGCTTGTGGTGCTTTAAAATAACATGGAATTCTATTTGTCTCAGATCATAAATGAGTATGAGGCAGCATAGCAGGGGCTGAATGTTCTACAAATTGACATGTTTATGGTTCTAGTTAAAGCAGGTAATATAAATGAAGGCAGCAAGCTAGATGTGGCCAACAGGTGAACAATCACCTTTTTAAATGAAGCTGCTGTTACTTGGCTTCTGTAGGAATGCAGGTTGTCAAGCCTTTGGGCTTTCTACTTCTAGTTCCCCCCCCCTTTTTTTTTTACTTTCAGCTTAAAAATGGATATTGCTTTTTAAAAAATCCTCATATGTCAACAATCGAATAGATCAATGTGCCGATCCTGGCCTTGTCACTTAAAAGCATCTTAATTCCGTCCATGTTGCTGCAAATGGCATTGTTTTGTTCTTTTTTATAGCTGAGTAATATTCCGCTGTGTATATATACCACATCTTCCTAATTCAATCATCTGTTGATGGACATTTGGATTGTTTCGATGTCTTGACTATTGTGAATACTGCTGCAAAGAACATGCAGGTGCATGTGTCACTTATGATGGAGCATGATAATGTGAGAAAATAGAATGTATGCATGTATGTATAACTGGGTCACCATGCTGTACAGTAGGAAAAAAAAATTGTGTTGGGGAAATAACAATTAAAAAAATAAAAATAAATCAACTGGAAAAAAACATCTTAAGCATTTATCTCAAAGAGCATCAAACCTTAAGCATTCAATAAACAATAGCTGTAAATAGTAAAACAAGCATACTAGCCATGAATGATAAAACTAGAAAAAATTTGTAAGGTGGATTGCAGTCCAGCTTCTGCATTGCTTAAGAGTTCTTAAAACAAAATGCCTAACTGTATACTCTGACCTGAGTGTGAGCATATACGTATTCACACATATACTAGAAAATAAAAAAGGAAAAGAGTTAGTAGAATATCTGGATAGATATAGATTGAAATTGGAAAAAAGCAAAAAGACTAATTAAGAAAGAAGACATCATACACCACATTAACAAAAAAAAAGTCAAAAATCATATGATCATCTCAATAGACGCAGAAAAAGCATTTGACAAAGTCCAACATCCACTCATGATCAAGACCCTCACCAAAGTGGGTATAGAGGGAACATTCCTGAACATAATCAAAGCCATTTATGATAAACCCACAGCAAATATAATACTCAATGGGGAAAAACTGAAAGCCTCCTCACTCAAATCTGGAACAAGACAGGGATGTCCACTCTCACCACTGCTCTTCAACATCCTTTTGGAAGTCCTAGCCACAGCAATTAGACAAACAAAAGAAATAAAAGGCATCCATATAGGAAGAGAAGAGATCAAACTGTCACTGTATGCAGATGACATGATACTATACATAGAAAACCCTAAGGACTCAACCCCAAAACTACTTGAACTGATTAATAAATTCAGCAAAGTAGCAGGATATAAGATTAACATTCAGAAGTCAGTTGCATTTCTGTATACCAGCAATGAAATATCAGAAAAGGCATACAAAAATACAATACCTTTTAAAATTGAACCTCACAAAATCAAATACCTTGGAATACACCTGACCAAGGAGGTAAAGGACCTCTATGCCAAGAACTATAAAACTTTAATCAAAGAAATCAAAGAAGATGTAAAGAAATGGAAAGATATTCCATGTTCCTGGACTGGAAAAATCAATATTGTAAAAATGGCCATACTACCCAAAGCAATCTACAGATTCAATGCAAGCCCTATCAAATTACCCATGACATTTTTCACAGAACTAGAACAAACAATCCAAACATTTAGATGGAACCACAAAAGACCCAGAATCGCCAAAGCAATCCTGAGAAACAAAAACCAAGCAGGAGGCATAACTCTCCCAGACTTCAAGAAATACTACAAAGCCACAGTCATCAAAACAGTGTGGTACTGGTATCAAAACAGACAGACAGACCAATGCAACAGAATAGAGAATCCGGAAATAAACCCTGACACCTATGGTCAATTAATCTTTGACAAGGGAGACAAGAACATCAAATGGGAAAAAGAAAGTCTATTCAGCAAGCATTGCTGGGAAACCTGGACAGCTGCATGCAAAGCAATGAAACGAGAACACACCCTCACACCATGCACCAAAATAAACTCCAAATGGCTGAAAGACTTAAATATACGACAGGACACCATCAACCTCCTAGAAGAAAACAGAGGCAAAACACTCTCTGACATCAACATCATGCATATTTTCTCAGGTCAGTCTCCCAAAGCAATAGAAATTAGAGCAAAAATAAACCCATGGGACCTCATCAAACTGAAAAGCTTTTGCACAGCAAAGGAAACCCAAAAGAAAACAAAAAGACAACTTACAGA
Source organism: Phacochoerus africanus (assembly GCF_016906955.1). NCBI lineage: Eukaryota > Metazoa > Chordata > Mammalia > Artiodactyla > Suidae > Phacochoerus > Phacochoerus africanus. Next base: position 81,277,027 of record NC_062545.1, on the reverse strand, counting down.
ATGGGAGAAAATAGTTTCAAATGATGCAACCGACAAGGCCTTAATCTCAACAACTTATACAACCCAACAGCAAAAAAGCCAATCAACCAATGGAAAAATGGGCAAAAGACCTGAATAGACATTTCTCCAAAGAAGATATACAGATGGCCAACAAACACATGAAAAAATGCTCAACATCGCTGATTATAAGAGAAATGCAAATCAAAAGTACCATGAGATATCACCTCACAACCATCAGAAGGGCCATCATTAATAAATCCACAAATAACAAGTGCTGGAGGGGCTGTGGAGAAAAGGGAACCCTCCTGCACTTTTGGTGGGAATGTAAGCTGGTACAGCCACTATGGAGAACAGTTTGGAGATACCTTAGAAATCTATACATAGAACTCCCATATGACCCTGCAATCCCACTCTTGGGCATCTATCCAGACAAAACTCTCCTTAAAAGAGACACGTGCACCGCATGTTCATTGCAGCACTATTCACAATAGCCAGGACATGGAAACAACCCAAATGTCCATCGACAGATGATTGGATTCGGAAGAGGTGGTATATATACACAATGGAATACTACTCAGCCATAAAAAAGAATGACATCATGCCATTTGCAGCAACATGGATGAAACTAGAGACTCTCATACTGAGTGAAATGAGCCAGAAAGACAAAGACAAATACCATATGATATCACTTCTAACTGGAATCTAATATCCAGCACAAATGAACATCTCCTCAGAAAAGAAAATCATGGACTTGGAGAAGAGACTTGTGGCTGCCTGATGGGAGGGGGAGGGGGAGGGAGTGGGAGGGATCGGGAGCTTGGGCTTATCAGACGCAATTTAGAATAGATTTACAAGGAGATCCTGCTGAATAGCATTGAGAACTTTATCTAGATACTCATGTTGCAACAGAACAAAGGGTGAAGGAAAAAATGTAATTGTAATGTATACATGTAAGGATAACCTGACCCCCTTGCTGTACAGTGGGAAAATAAAAAAAAAAAGAAAGAAGAATATTTTCAACTAATTTTGTAAACTTCTTACCTCTAAAATGAAGTACTCAGCTGGTACTACCCCATGAAAATGCATCTGTTATTGGCTCATATTTGATTCCCTTGAGGGTCTTTCTGAGCAACTGAGACTAATTTGATGGGTGAAGGTGTAAATGGCATATAATTGCTTAATGTCTTATCTCCAGGTAACTTTGTATTTTCACAGAGGTCTCCATGCCTTAACCCAGTGGCGTGTGTAATAAGATTAGAAAGACCAGCAAGGCTTTGCACCTGAAAGGACACAACAGTCAACCTTTATGGATAGATTTGAGAATTTCAGATCCTGACAAGGCCAGGGCCAGAACATTTTTGAGAAAGAAGACAATTCAGTACCCTTCAAATCTAGATGGTGGGTAGCGATTATACATTAGAACACTATTTTAGGTTGAATGTGTGACATCAAAAGCAATTAATAATTTGATTTATTTGAAGTAATTGGGTACCACAGTCACATCTATGTCCTATCACTGCCTCATCTGGGCACAGTATCTGACAGGCACTGCTTATACCTTGGCTTATGAGTTGGGGCATCAATGGTTCTGCAATGTTACCTAGCTCTTTTTTTTTAATTTAATTTTATTGAAGTATAGTTGATTTACAGGTTTTACATGTCTTTATTTTTTTTTCTTTTTTTTCTTTTAATTTTCCCACTTTACAGCAAGGGGGTCAGGTTATCCTTACATGTATACATAGCTCTTTTAAGTCCTTAGACTCCAGTGATGGGTTACATTCTAGCCAGGGACAGGTAGGTTAATTTTTTTCTCTTTGCTGTCTTGTAATTCAGCACTTCATAGGGTATAAGTGAAATGATTCTTTCAATTTTAATTTTAGACCCTCTTTTTCTTGTGTCCATAGATGCATAAATTGAGAGATAAACTCGTGATGAAATGCGTCATATCTTGCTTAGAGGAGAATATCCTTTTCAAACAAACAAAGGATTTATTTTGGCCACCTCTGTGTGCCTGATTTCTCTTCCTCTAGGAAATGGTCTTTCTCTGGGGACTATGTTCTAAATAGCCCCTCTGCAGCTACACTGTCAGACATGACAGTGTCAGACATGACCACATCCTGACAGCACAGAACTTGCCATCACCTGAGCTGGTGCACATCTTCAGTTATGATATTCCTTGGGATCAGAAATAGGTGTCTGTACTTAGATTTTCTAATTTGTCCTTGTTTAAGCATAGAGAACTTGTGAGAATGAGACTCTGAAAAAGAGACTTCTTTCCCCCATGTATCAAGATCCTAGAAGTATTTTTCCCATTCTTTGATACAGATTTTCAGGTAGACAGGTGACCAGAAAAATCAAATCATCTGCCTAGAATGTATGCAGCCCAAGACCAGGCATAGAACTTCAATGGGGAAAATAAAAGACCTAAGAGAGTCGTTTTTCTTCTTCCATCCATGAATCAAAATAACATCTGAAAGTCATCTAAGATCTCATGTTCTAACTGGCAAAACAAAACAAGACATAACAAACTCACCACTGTTCGTATGATAAAGTATTGATTGTCTATGTAACAGGCATTTTATCATCATCCATGTATCAGAACCTCCATCTTTTTCAGTGGTAATAAGTTCAGCCCCAAAGAATAAATTGGTTTCAGTTAATCATGCCTACTCCATTTCCCTTTTGGCAATGATTTGCCTAAGGATAGGCATATGACCCAGTCTGACTAAGGACATAAAATGAAAACATTTGGGTCTTCTGGGGAGTTTTGTTCCTTCCTTATAAAAGAGAGAAAGCATATTAAAAAGGCCCACCCTTGATAACACACATGCTTTCTGCCTGTAGCAGTGGATATTTCAGAATCAAGTGTTCGGGATTATGGGGAATAGGCTTAGAGTAGTAAAGGCAATCAAATCCATGCTCAGACTCTTGGAGGTGCTGAATAAACTCCTGAACTGCCAACTCCCTAGATTTTATTTTAAATGAAGAGAAAATTTCCTTATGGATTAAGTCATGGCTTGGCCAATAACCTATTGGGCAAATCCAGTCGACCACCTATTTTTGTAAATAAAGCTTTATTAGAACACAGTTGCCTCATTCATTTATGATTTGTCTAATGCTCCTTTCACTATAATAGCAGAGTTGCTAGCTGTGAGAGGGACCACATGTACTGCAAGGCTTAAACTGTTAACTGTCTGCTCCTTGACAGAAAAGGATGCCAATCCCTACACTAAGCCAGCATTTGTACATTTTTCTATTATTGTTATATCAATGGATCTGAAGTGATAAAATTCTAACTTTAAGCACCTGCACTTGTTGGAGAACAACATGTTAAACGCTGACAAATTATTTTCTAAATGAAAAGCAGATTTTACAAAGGGAAGATAAAGTATTTTGGAGCTTATGTCTATGTTTTATTCAATTCACCCCCAACTCCAGCCAATATTTTGCACTGAGATGAAATCATCATCTTAATTGTAGCCTAGTAGGATTTAAAATAACTTGACTTTTTCTTTCCAAATGAGAAGTTTAATGGAAATGCTTTAAGGGCCCAGCTACTGAGAGAAGCACTATTGTTATAGCTATTTCAAAATGACATTTATGCAGACTATGTAAAATGTTCACAGAGCCATTAAATAGCATCCTATGGCCACTCATTTATCCTCCCTCAATCATGTCACAAAAGAACTAATCAAGATCAAGCCCCAGTTTCAAAAAAAAATGCCTTTTTAGCAGACAGCCCTGAAGTGCAAATAAGTCAGATTGGTGTACATACGCTTAAAAGGACTTAATGGCAATTTCTATACATACGAACTAAAATGTTGTAAAGTGGAATGAGCTTGCAGTGTTTCTTGGAGGATTTCTATCATATGAAGATAATAAGACTTAATGTCTGCTTCTTATTTCTTAATATATAGGACATAGAAACATACATTTAAGATTAACAATACTAATATGGTAGAAGGGGGCTGACTTATCCTTTCATCTCTTGTAATTGTAGAAGGGTGGAGTATAAATAGCATAAGGGGAATGAGACACCTCCTTCTTACACAGCCTTCCTCTGCTAATCGCACTTCGGCTCTTCAGGATTAAACTGTATTGAAAGACTTCTTCCATGATTCAAGAAGATTGTTTTTTAATATTTATTTTAATATGAAGGAAGTATACACTCATTCATCACCAGAAATTTTGTTAAAACAGCACTTCTTATCAACCATTGATGATGAATGGGAAGATCTTCCCTTAGTACGGGAGAGAATATTGCACAAATCTTCTTGAGTCTTACCACAAATCTCCCTTAATAAAATTCAGCTCATTGGTTTGCAGACTATGTCTTCAGCCATAAAAGGTATAGGTACAATGGAAGATGTTTAAGAGGAGATCTTTTATTTTTATTTTTTTTCTGTACTTGGGCTTGTAAGTAGATAACAGGAAGAGCTGAAATCATATTTGTTTTTAACAGAGAAAAATTTAGGCCAATAAAATTTGTTTTGAGTGGATGGCCTATCATCTTGGTGTATAATCTCTGATATTTATAACCTATCAACTGAATGTGTAATAGTTCCAGATATTGGGAGAGGTTTCAACAGAAAAGAAACCAACAAACACTGTTCTTTTAGGAGCTAGAGTAAACATGTATTAAATGAAAGACAGTGCTATGTTCACTGAAATTACTACATTATGCAGTCCTTCATTAGTTACTGACTACCTGCTATACATCAGGCCTTGACAGACCCAGAAGTACATATAGATATGCACAGAGCAATACTCCCGCTGTCATGAAATTAACATTTAACTCATCCCAGCGGTCTAGACAGTAAACCTGATAATCTAGCCAATAAATGGAGTCATATTTTCAAGCATTCAACAATTCTTTATAGGTTGACAAAAATATGCCTTTTTATTATGTTTTTAAATTAAATTGTTATTTCTTTATCCTCAGGAAAAAATAAAGAGGAAGAATTTTGAATCAGATATTGTAGTCTGAGTATTTTCACTGGTTACTGAGTCATCCTCAAATAAAGATCCAGAACACTGATCTTGAGCCTTGGAAGTATTAGTTGCTCAAGAATCAATTCTTTATCAGAATCTTTGAACATATCAAGAGGACAGTTCTGTGTCATTCATTCCACTGGTCTTCCATTGCTATCATTTCAGAGGTCATGCGTGCAGCTGACAGACAAGCATTGTAAAGCTAATACCTGATGTAGATGGAGAGTATCAATTCAGAACTGAGTGTCAATCAATTCATTGGTCTCCCCAGAGTTCAGGGTCATAGGCTGAAAAACTTAGATTTATTTTTCCACTAGTTAGGCAAAAATGTTTGAAAGCATGGAAGATAGAGTATTTGAATACTGGTGTACTTGCCGAGGAAATTTAGGCAGATCTAAAAGTCTTCGGAGTCAACCCAGGAGATCCTTTGTACTGATCCTTTGTATTCAGCCTAGAATCTTCCTCTTAATGTTCATTGTGTCTTGTCTGTATCTTCACTTGCTGCAGTACCATTTGGTTGGCTGTGGATGTTGCTCCACAGCCTCAGCCTTTTGTCTTAAAACCTATTCTTGTAACCAGAAAATAAATACGGGTTTAAAATAAAGATTGTAATGAAACTTTCAGAGGGGTAGAAGTCTAATCGGGTACATTATCAAATTCCTCCCCATGAGATATATAATCTTTATAATGGAAAGGAGAAAAAAACCAAAGGATATACTGACTGCAAATAATGGAACGAATAATTATAAAAGGTATGAAATTAACTTTGCATTGTTAGAATTTGCTTTTAAAATCACCAGACTATTTATGATATATTTCTATATATGTGTGAAAAAGATATATATATAGCTCATGTTGCTGAATAACAAAATCTTTCTGGGCTCATGGTAGCATATGAAAATATATAAAGTAATATTAATCAGAATGTAATGTTTAGCCATTAAAATTTAAATAGATGCAGTAGTTAAATAATCCAGGTATAAATATTGGTCCATAAATCAATCTACTTTGCTCAGTGTTTATCAAACCCAGTACTTCTGATATTTAGGGCCACCTAATTTGTTGTGAGGGGCTGTCCTGTACATTGTAAGATGTTTACCAGCATCTCTGGCCTCTAGCAACTGGATGCCAGCAGAACTGCCCCAGGGGTGACAACTAAAAGTGTCTCCAGATACTGCCAAATATCCTCAGGGAGGAGGTGTTACTCTTGGTTAAAAACCACTGGGCTAACCTAACCTTGTTTTCCTTTATTAGTATGCACACATTACTGTAGCAACCATGAGAGAGGGAAGGAGTTGTGGATAGAGTGTAACGATTCACCAACAGTTCATATTTGTAGAAAATAACTGCTACCCGAGGTATATTGACAATTTCAAGAATGAGAACACAAAAAACTCTAGCATAACATTAAGCCTAACAAAAGCATGCTTAAAACCTATTTCTGTTATTGGGAAGGCACTATAGGCTCTGATAGACTTTGGACGTATTATTAGTAATATGATCACTATGCTGTAAATATGCAGGGATGCAATAAATATACTCATAAAATTGTGTCCCCCAAAATAAAGATGATAATTTCACTTTTTTTCTGTACTGATTAGAAGGTAATGAGACTATTGTGTAGGGTTCTGGCAAATCAGTCAACTACAGTATATTTTGGAAAGCATAGCGAGATATCAGGGGAGGGACTCCAAGTTAAAGAAAATTATTAAGGAGCTCCCTGGTGGTTCAATAGGTTAAGGATCCAGTGCATCACTGCTATGGCTTGGGTTGCTGCTCTGGTACAGGTTTGATCCCTTCCCCACCACCTGAACTTCTGCATGCTGTGGGTGTGACCAAAAAAAGAAAATTCTTAAAAATGTATCTAAACACTGTATTAGAGAGGAAAGTGGCTCATGGGATGCTTATTTGGATAAAAATAGATTAAAAATTAGAATATAACAATTTCTGTCAGGAATGTGAAACTTTCATATGGAAGAATGAATTTACCTACACCATTTTTCTCCAGAAAGTAGACATTTTGAGAGGTAAGGTTTCTATGATAGAGGACAAATTTATTTCACTCAACCTGGCTGACTTTTCATCCTTCAGGTCTCAATTTCGATGTCATTTTTAAAAATCATTCTTCTTTGTCTCCACTATTTTAATTTAAATAGTGCATTTAATCTGATGCTTCATTATTATCTCTTATAGGTCCCTATCTTTGAGCTCTTAAGGCTTATCATAATGTGGAATTCATATTTATTTGGGTAATGATTTTTTAAAACATTTGTTGATTTACTTGACTGTAAGTCCTAGGAAGGCAGGTGTCCTATTTCATTTGTGCACTGTTGCAACATGAACACTTTGCTTTGGGATTGGCACTTAGTGTGGGTTCACTAAATATGTGTTCAGTTAGTAAGTGAGTAACATGAGTAATGCATTTGAAACAAGTTCTTCAATACTAAAATAATATGCTTGGTACCAGGGTGCTTCCACAGTCATGTTGAGCATTTTCATCATACTGCAGAGTGAAACAAAGTTGTGTGTTAGAGCCAGCTCATACTGACTCATTATAGCCAATTGTGTGAATCTTTTCCAAACTTCAAATCCAGTGAGGTCAGGAAGGTAGCTTGAAATTGACTATAGTGGGAGTCTTTATGCCACAGAAATAAGCAAACACTATAAATCAGGGGTTGTTTTTAAGGAGAACTGGGTGTTGAAGTTATCAACACATTACTGATATTGAGGATATTGCTGTACTAGCAAAAAAAAGTTGGGAAATGGGCTTCTAATTGCTCTACATGCTCTGAGTCTCTGCTTCTGCAAAAGTGGCAGTGCTAAAATTCAGTTTCACAAAAATAGAGGATTAAATTGTTTTGGACCAAGTCTCCTGCTAGGTACAATCAGAAAAACTGGACATGGTATTAAAAGACATATGCTTTATAGACATCATAGTGCCACCAAGGTAGTGAGAATTTATGGGGACAAGACCCTAGGAGCAAGGAAGCCCAAGAGAGGTGAGTTGGCTTTTGGTGCTAGTTTTTCTCTTCAGGTAATTACCCATTCTAACTCATGGCTGAGAAGTTCAAAGTCTGAGCAGAGCATTCCAACAAGGTGGGAAGTATAAAAATTAAAGTCAAGACCCTACCAAAAATAAAGACCCTTGTCAAACAGAAGATTTTAGTTGATAAATTGAGAATTTTACAAAACTAAAAGAAGATGTTGAGCTATGATGTTGAGAAGCTTCCAAACTGAAAGCATGGTAAACAAAAGGAAAATCACATATAGATACATCACAGAAAAACTGCTTAAAGCAAAAAACAGGTACTTATTATAAGTAGTTAGAATGAAATAATATATTAATTCTGGAATAGGAAGAATAAGATTGACGTCTGACTTATGATAAATAGTGGAAACTAGAAGATAATAGAATAATATCTTGAGAACTCTGAAAGGATATTTCTTCTAACCTGTAATTCTATGTTAAGTGAAAATCCCCTTTAAAAAATAGATAAAAATATTTTTTCAAAAAATATTGAAAGAGGAGTTCCTGTCGTGGTACAGTGGTTAATGAATCTGACTAGGAACCAGGAGGTTGCAGGTTCGATCCCTGGCCTTGCTCAGTGGGTTAAGGATCTGGCGTTGCCGTGAGCTGTGGTGTAGGTCGCAGACGTGGCTCGGATCTGGCGTTGCTGTGGCTGTGGTGCAGGCTGGCGGCTATAGCTCCGATTAGACCCCTAGCCTGGGAACCTGCATATGCCACGAGAGTGGCCCTAGAAAAGGCAAAAAGACCAATATATAAAGAAATTATCTTCATCCATGCTTCACTAGAGGATGCTCTCAAGAGTGTTCTCTAAGCAAAAGGAAAACAATCACAGACGGAAGTTTGAAGCTGCAGAAAAAAAATAAAGGTCAGTAAGAACAGTAAATATCTTGGTAAATCTCAATAAATATACACTATATAAAATTTTGGGCTTCGGTATATTTATTGAATGTATACATAGCAAATGTATAATGTAAATCACAAAGGGAGAGTAATGTGTTCTAAGGCTCATGTATTGTCTGAGAAGTAGTAAAAATATGGGGTGAATATAAGTTCTAGTTTGTATAAGCCTCTTGTCAAGCATTAATGGAGAGTCATGTTTCACTCTCAAAGTGTCTTGACTTGGGTGATTAAATTTTTGCCATTTATTACTATCAATTTTTACCAGAGGTTGATAAATTAAGAAGAAATATTAGCATTTCATGAGCACACACTAGAAGAATGATAACATAATTTAAACTAACGATCTAGTCAAAAGGAAAATAAAACAAAAAGAATTAAGTAGTATTTAGAAAGACAAGAAAGAAAAAGAATATAGAACATATAGTACAAATATAATTCAAATAATAATGTGTGGAATAATTATAATTAAATAAATAATTGTAGGTGGAATCTCAAAACAAAACATAACAAAACAAGCTCCCTAGATACAGAGAACAGATTGGTGAATACCAGAGACAAGGGTTGCAGGGTGGTAGAAAAGGGAGAGGGGGTCAAATGTTAAACAATAACAACAACTGCAACTACAACAACGACAAACCTAATTTTGTTGCTCTCTCTGCAGAATAGTCATTACCTTACCCAGGGCCAACATGAATGTCCAGAGTTTTCCAGCCCTTCAAGGGTAATTCTCTGCTGGACATAGTTAAAGAAGTGACTCACAACAAGGGTGAGAAAATGATGGTGGGGGCAAAATTCTTTTGCTAACATAAGAAAAATCTACCTTCACTTTTAAAATATCTCAGACATCCTCTTTTCTATGTGAGAGACTCCTCTTTTGAATTTTTAGCTGCCAAGCTGAGCATGGGTGCCAAAGACATCTCATGTTCATTTGCTTTTCACTTGTAATGGACAGGTCAAAACATAAATCACTTTGCGGGAAAAAAATAATACAGTAAATTTAAAGCAAAATTTATTGACATTTTGATTAAATATAAATGAACTGCATACTCCCATTAAAAGATAGATTGCCAGACTGAATATAAATGCCAAATGATGTCTACCCATAAATTGCTTATAAGAGATATACTGTAATTAGAAGGCTATAGAAAATTTCCCAGTAAAAAATGCAGAAGAAAGTTACTGTCACTACACTAATATCAAATAAAATAGAAGTTTAAAAGTACTAGGAATAGAAAGATATATTACATAATGATAAAATGTCTCATTGGCCAGGAAGATATTATTAGTCTAAATTTATACGTACATAATAAAACATAGTATGAAAATATAAAGCAAAATTGACAGGATGAAAGAATGATACAGATGCACAATTTATAGGGAGAAAATTAAATAGCAGTATCTTTCATGAATTATAAAAATTCTACGCAAAATATAAGCAAATCAAATAGAGCAATATATAAAAAGGAAAATACAGCACGGTGTATTTTTAGTAGTGCAAGGTTAGTTTAACATTTAGAAATAAATCAATGTAAGTGACCATATTAATAAAGTAATGGAGAGAAAAATAGTCATAGTAAAGTCAGTTTTAATAGCCAAACACTACAAATAAATTAGATATTCACTAAGAATAAAATGGACACATAGGTTGTGCTATAGTCATGCAATGTAACATTATATAGCAAGAAAATTAATGATTTGCTGCAACAAAAAAATATCATTGGGGATAATCTCAAAAATATAATATCAAATAAAGATACCAGATACTTCTGGATGATTCCATTTATATAAAGTCCCCAAACATATAATATTAATCTATGGTATTCAAAATGGTATTGACAATTTTAGGTCTTTTATGGTGTTTTAATATTCCATTTATTTTCTTGGGATGTGGTTACTGAGGTGTTTAATTTTGTGTTAATTTATTGTTATACATTATAATTTATGGAGGAGTTCCCATCAGGGCTCAGTGGTTAACGAATCCAACTAGGAACCATGAGGTTGTGGGTTCAATCCCTGGCCTTGCTCAGGGGTTAAGGATCTGGCATTGCCATGAGCTGTGGTGTAGGTCTCAGACACGGCTTGGATCCCTTGTTGCTGTGGCTCTGGCATAGGCTGGTGGCTACAGTTCCAGTTGGACCCCCTAGCATGGGAACTTCCATGTGTGGCGGGTGTGGCCGTAGAAAAGACAAAAAGACAAAATAATAATAATAATAATAATAATAATTTACACATTTTCATCTGTTAAGTGTTACTCCGCAGTAAAATATTTTATTTTTTAAAATGTCAGCCCATAGACTGGTTTATTTCTCATTTGATTTTGATGCATACAGTCCTTTGATTGATAAACATTTTTTCTTAGTTCGACTTTTATTATTGTCCAAATCTAACCAAATATATGGGCCTGATTAAACTGGTTGATGAAATATGCATGGCCTTAGGAGTAATATCATCTTTTCTTTCTTTTTTTTTTTGTCTTTTTTCCTTTCCCAGGGCCGCACCCGCAGCATATGGAGGTTCCCAGAGTAGGGGTCAATCGGAGCTATAGACGCCAGCCTACGCCACATCCACAGCAATGTGGGATCCGAGCTGTGTCTGCGACCTACACCACAGCTCATGGCAATGCTGGATCCTTAACCCACTGAGCAAGGCCAGGGATCAAGCCCTCAACCTCATGGTTCCTAGTCAGATTTGTTAACCACTGCGCCACGACAGGAACTCCCATCTTTTCTAAAAGATTTTATGAATATAAAATATCATGACAGAGGTTTATATAGGACAGATTGATATTCCTTATAGTCATGCAAAGCTATTCAATAATTTCAAAGAATAATATAATAAATACCAGTTTTAGAAGAAGGGTATTTGTTGTTGAAAAGTATTTATCCATCCTTACAGAAATTCTGTGTTATTTAGGGTAATCCTAAAGCAAAATTTACATAACTAAATATTTGTAAATTCATGTTAATTTCTGAGCAGAGGAGATGATTAATTGCTTCTCAGAAGGTGTCCCAGTTTCTGAGATGTGAGTACTGATCAGCAAAATCAGGTTGTGCAAATTTGTGCAGTTACCACTGGTAGCACTCCAGCTGCCACTTTTTGAAACTTATTACATGTTCTTGTAATACCCGCACCTAAAGACATATTTATTCGAAGAAGTGTGTGTTAGACGGTACTTCCCTTTATAGTGTTCTGGCTCTGCATTTACATCATTCTAGTTTTTGTATCATTAGGGGTGGGGACTCAATAGCTTGACAATTAAAAACAACAGCAATAAGAGAAGTCAAGTGTTCTTTCAACTAATATGAAATAAATCATTCATCTTTTATAAAAATGACTTCCTTTTGCTAAAATACACACTAATCTTATTTTAACAGGAAAGATCAGGCAATACTTCAGAATTCCAAACTTCTTTACTGATTGTACCAAAGGGCATTTGCTGAGAGCTGCTCAGAAGATGGAGTTCAGTTCACACATCCACACACAAAATCATAGTCAAGACATCCCTCCAAAGCAATTTCAGTGACATGGCAGCCACAGACTCTCTCTGCTTACCAAAGGGAAGTCCTTTCTAGGTCACTAGCAGGAGACAGGTGTTTATTAGTTTGGGCTTTCAGATAATCTTCCCACTGACTGAAAAATCCCATTAAAGAATACAGTAGTCATTTCAGCTTCATAACTAAGGCAAAGGCGTACCTGTCTTCGGAAGAGCCTGTTTTCAAGATGTCTGTTAGCTTGATTTTTATGAGAAATGACTACGGGGGGGAAGGCAAGCATTCTTCACAAAAGGAAGAAAGCACTTTGAACTTTTTAAGCAACAGCCTCTTTCAAACCATCTAGCCTTGCTGACAATTATTTCCTGTTTGCTAGAATACTACAATCACAGTTTATGATATTGTGAAAGCATAAAGCTAGGATTGGAAGCTTTGAGGCGGAAACTTCAGCCTCCATCAACAGGGTGCATGCTATAATTTACCTCATTTTTCACAAAGGTGGTTTTGGAAACCAGTTCCAGAGGAGACTTTGACACTGTTAATAGATCTGGCTAATACAATCCAGGTTTTTCCTCTAAGGCTTACACTCACCTTTTAAAGATCTGTAATGTTTTGAATATAAACCCAGCACCAACTCCATCTAGAGAAATTTCTATAGCAAGTTAAAAAAGTTCCTCTAATGATAAAATGCTGAGGTCTGATCTACGATCTGACTTTTGCAAATATACATTTTTTTCATTGTAGTTTGATGGATTAATCCAGACACAGACTTATATCTTTGTCCGCCACTCAGTGGCCTCTTCTGAAAAGTAACTGTCCGTGTCTCAGGCCTGCTGTGATTAAATGAGATCATGTTTACAAAATGCCATAGAGTAGGTGCATGATAAATGTCATGCATTGCTGCTGGGAGCTGTTATGATTTCATTAAACCAGAAAAAGTTATCAACAAGGCGTCAGAATGAATATAACCTGGACACCTGGAGTTAAAAAGATGGGACTACAAAGTGGGGGAGGTCTAGCCCTCGGGTTTTTGTAAAATTTTATAAGAAATCAAAAGTAAAAGATCTACTAAATATTTCACTGAAAATAGGTGGCCTTCATTACAGTAGAGAAGCTGCTGAAATATTTAAATACAGAAGAGGATGAGGAAAGCCATGCCCTCTGGAGTTCCTGTCAGTAGGTCTGGGAGTGATTGTTGGCTCTTGTGATTAGCTGCCAAGTGATTTTTAGCAAATCTCATAAACCTTTCTGAACCTCCTTTACCTTCTCTTAAAAGGAGATGAGGACATTTTCTCTGGCCTTCGCATATGGATGTTGTAAAAATAAAATTGGATATCATGTGTCTGTATAGACTTCATCATGTTCTATTTGTCAGCTGCAAATGGAAGTTTTCCTGCTCTTCCCAGCTTTCCTCCCCTTTTCCTGGACTGAACTGAATAAACCTCTTCTCTATTCAAGTCCGCCCCCAGAGAACAAATTTTCTACATTAAGATGAACTTTTCCACCTCCCATTCTCTCACTGGTTTCCAGGTTTGAGAAAGAATAGCTCTGAGAGAAGAATGTCCAGGTGAACAGATATAGAACCAAGTCTACCACTTAAGTTCTGCTTTATATTGGTTACTGTGGTCATGAGTTCCCCACGGGATCTCCTAGTCCCCAAATCAACTGAAATCCTTTTGCTGGCTTCCCTTGGTGAAGCTGGAAATGACTGACATTTTCAAAAATGTCTTTAATAGATTTTCAAAACTGAAATGAAATCATTAGGAAAAAAGCCAGTAAAGTCAAAATTTGCAAATTTATAAATTTTTATTTTTGGCTTTTTGCCATTTTCTTGGGCCACTTCCGCAGCATATGGAGCTTCCCAGGCTAGGGGTCGAGTCAGAGCTGTAGCCACCGGCTTACTCCAGAGCCACAACGTGGGATCTGAGCCACGTCTTCGACCTACACCACAGCTCATGGCAATGCCGGATCCTTAAGCACTGAGCAAGGCCAGGGATCGAACCCGCAACCTCATGGTTCCTAGTCAGATTCATTAACCACTGAGCCACTATGGGAGCTCCCAAATTTATAAATTTTTAAAAGTTTATAACTCTACAGTGTTGGCTGTAAGTAAAAATTCAGTAAGAGAGGGTAGGTTCTTTAATTCTCATAAACCTTCTAATCTTTGAAGTTACTACCCATTTCTTTTACACTTGTCGGAAGTCTAGCCCGCCTTCACAGTCTCCCTTTCTTCACCATGCATTAGTCTCTAATGCCTTGACATCTATTTTCTGTGGCCAGCAGTTCACTAGTTCCATTTTCCTTCAGGCTACCTATGAAATTCCTGTTACAAAGTCAAACTCCTTCTCAGCCCTTAGGTTCCCTGCTCTGTCCTTTAGTCAGGATTCTTGGTTGTTGGTGGCAGAAACCTTATTATAAAGAGATGGAACAAGGGAGGAAAGTAATATTTATGAAAGTGATTCTGGGAAACTGTGCAAATTAAAATCAAGTGGCAAAAAGTCAGTCTTGGCATAGCAGGGATGAGGGCAGCATTCAAACCCTCTGAGACTTGAGCTGTGTCAGGACACTCTCCTTGCATATCCCTTTACTGTCTCTGAATAACCTGCTAGGGACTAAAGTCTCCAAATTGTGGGAGACAAAACCACTAATTCTAAGTGCCAAGCTCAGATTTTCACAGCTTTGCCAACTGTAGGGACAATTTTTTTCCTCATATTTTCTTCCTCGCCCTACAGGAAGAATTCTAATTGATTGGATTCTGATTCCAAGTTCGAACCCCATTAATTGTGGTTATGGGCTGAAATACCATGTCTGACTTAGCCTGGGGCTCTAGGACCCCTGGGTTTCAGGAGGAAGTAGGTGTGATACTAGAACCAGTGATCCCCATTGGGACCACAATTAGTATTGAAATACAAGTTCTTATGCACACTAATTGAAAGTTCTTGCTCATTGAAAGAAGTAAGGGAGGAAGTTCTATTATCTAGAAGTAAGGGAGGAAGTTCCATTATCAAAAGATTGGGATTTGGACAAGTCAAAATGATACATATCTCCTAGGATCCTCCAGCTCTGACACATTGTTGGCCATCTCCACTCCCTTGTGTCTGTGAAATCAAGAGTCCCTGGTCATTCACCTGCTTCTCCAATATTCTTTCGGGGTTATTTTCTCTGCATTGTTTTCCTCTAAATTTAGGCATTCCCCCTTATGTTCTATTCCTGAACCAGCTCTCTTCCCTCCTAAATATCTCTCTTTTGGCATCTATATACATTTTTGTGGCTAAGTAATCCTTGTTTGGATGATACTCAAATGTATATCTCTGTTTTTTTACACTAAATCTCAGACTCATATTTGAACTGTCTTCTTAATCGTCTAATTGGATGTATTCAAAATCAAATTTATTATCTTCCCACTCTGTCATATTTATCTTTTGCATATTTTGCTGAGAAGAGCAAGCAAGAATGGACAGTTGCTAAGAAGTCTGAAATTTTGATCCATATTCTCAGAGGCAGAAACACGATGAGGCAGCCATTGCTACTATGTGGAGGTTACTAGAATTTGAGGAACTAGCAAAAAAAAAAAAAAAAAAAAAAAAAGCTTTGGTCCAGAGCTGAAATTTTATAGCATTCAATCAAGGTAATGAGACACAAAATTCAAAAAAAAGTTCTAATTAATTCTCTTTTCTGTTTGGGTTTGGGTTTTTCAGGCTGCCTTGGTATGTGCCCTTTCATGGCCTACAGCATCTTAAGGTACCACAGAACACCTAATTCACAGCATTCATATTGTCCTGCTCATCATGGATTGAAGGGTCCTCCCTCTCACACATTCCCCATTGAGTCAACAGTTAGATTCCTTTAGTTCTAACTCTGCAATACCTAGTTCCTTTTTTTTTTTTTTTAAAGTCCTTTTGATACTCCCTAGTTTCAGGCCCTGCTTATCCTCCTAGATTAATGCAATGCCTTCTGAACTGGGCTCGTTTTTCTAGTCTCTTCCTGCTTCAATATAGCCAGCCTACTGATGCCAGAGCAATTTGTTTAAAGTGCCACCCTAATCATGTCATTTCTATTAGTGAGAGAGAACGAACTGGGCTAGGAAGGTAGAGAAAGGTGTAAAGTTGATGGACAATCAGATGTAGACATTTTGGAATTCAGTTTTTGGAGATACAGAGTGCTCAAGCCAAGTATACTTATTCTTGAGAATTTGGGGTTGCTATAGTATATATGTGTGGATGGAAAGTAAAATGTTTGGCTAATGGAATTCTAAAATGCTGCTGTCATGCACCCAGCCAATTCTATGTAATTCTTGATCTTGAGAAACTGGTTAAATGCATTTCTCTCTTGCTAATCTAATGTAATTAATACATTTGCTCAAAGAAGAAGAAAGCAGTGATTAAGAGCACAGATTCTAAGTCAGCTGACCACATTGGAATCTTGGGTCTCTGACCTAATAGGTGTGAAACTTTGTAAAATTATTTTAACATCTTTGAGTCTCAGTGACCTCTGTTGCAAAATGAGGATTGTTTTGTGGATTTATTTATTGCATAGTAAATATCAGATTAGTGTGTCCATTTTTTTGTGTGGTTTAGTATGTGGATAATATCATATAACCTATATACAACATATAGAACACTGCTTACAAAGTAATAGGAATAATAACTGACATTAAATTATTGCTATGTATTGGGTGCTATTCTAAGAGCTATTGATAAGTAGTCCAAAAATGCTATTTAATCCTAAAATGCTATTTGACATAACATACCATTATTATTTCTTTTTTTAATACATGAGGAAAATGAAGTGCAGGAATGTTAAATACCTTGTCCAAAGTCATACAGCAAATACATGACAAGATCAGAATTCAAAGTGGTAGTTACACTCAGAGCCTGTGATTTTTCACTCTGTACTAACCTTCTTGCTAATGATAACCATAGAATACTTTTCCTATCTCAAACATACAATTATTTTGCATCTCCAGAATTGAACAAAACTGGATGTGGGAATCAGCAACTTACATTCTCATAAATCTTAAAGTTTCCCATTTCCTTACGAATAAAATCCACAGTACTTATTTATTTAAAGGATTTTGGTAATTTAGTTTCAAGTCACCTTTTCAGCTTTACATTCTTTTTCTTTTAAATCATCATAGAATATGCTAGAAAAATCTCAGTGTTCCCATCATGGCCTAGCGGTTAACGAACCTGACTAGCATCCATGAGGACTCGGGTTCAATCCCTGGCTTTCCTCAGTGAGTTAAGGATCTGGCATTGCCATGAGCTGTGGTATAGGTCACAGACACAGCTTGGATCCCACGCTGCTGTGGCTCTGGTGTAGACTGGTGGCTACAGCTCCAGTTGGACCCCTAGCCTAGGAACTTCCATATACCCTGGGTGCACAAAAAGACACACGACGCAAAACCTCAACTACTTGTAGTTTAAAAAGCACATCTTTTTTCAGTTTCTTAATTTTGCAACTTGGCTCTGCTGGGAATGAATGCCTCTCATCCACAGTATCTTTTATGAAAATCCTTAACCATTTTATGGCCTTGCTACATTGCCACTCTTCATGAAGAACTCAAACTTTTATTCTGCTTACCAATAGCAAAATTTTGCCACATTTAACATGAATCATTTTAGTTATGAAAGAATTGAGATTATGCATTTATCTGAGTCATTCCTATAGAGTTCTATCATTTGAAATACTGAAACATCCCTGAAAAGGCTTATGTTTTCTTAATTGTTTTTACAGCTAGATGGACGAAAGCAAGACAGCAATCTGTAGAGAAATCGTTGTGCCTAAAACATCTGTTCACTTCTTAGGAAGGGTATTAGACTTAACGCCTCAATTTTGAAATTTGTTGGAAAGAATCCTAGCACCAAGTTTGAAAGAACTGGCCAGCTGACTAATGGGATACTAATTTGGGGAAATTAGAGGATTTCCCTTTTAGAAGATTGGGTAGAATATACTTTGAATTCATCCTGAGGGAACTATCCTTGACGAGTTAATCAGGGTAAATACTCTGTCAGTGGTTGGGACCCACCATTTAGGAAAAGATTCAAATATTTCTGGCAAAAAGAGATTCCCTCTTGGAGCCCTATTTAGCTCTGGGCTATTGATCAGTGATTTTAGTGTAGCTATAGTTATTGGACTCCAGATGGGGAGATCCTGCAGTCTCAAAAATGCAGAGAAATCATGTTTAGAACTATGTGAATTAGTTGGTTTTGCTATTAAGTCTAAGCTTGTCCCTTTTGCTGCATACCAGGCCAGTAAATCTAGAAATGAGCATTTGGGGCAAGGAAGAGTAACCTTATTTATAAAGTCAGCATATGAGAAGATGATGGAGTAAGTGTCCCAAAAAACCATTTTTCCCAAGTTTGGATGTCTCTTATAGAGCAAAAGTGGGTGAGGGGTGAGAATGTAAAATACAAAAGGCCGTAAGTTTTTGCAAGTATTTCCTGGTTCCAGCCAGACTCCGGAGAGGATGTATTAATTTCTTCCTTCCTGTAGCCATTCATAGATGGGCCTGGTCAGGATGTTTTCTGAGCTTAAATAAAGATATTTTAGCTTCGTAGTTAGGGATGAATAGCAGTGTTCCCAGAGATGGGCCATTATGAACACTTTAAATTATAGGCAACATCCCTTTAGTGATTAACCCATAGCAAAAGCAATAGAATACAAAGATTAAGCTCAAAGAGACAGATCCACTATGGAGTCAGACTCATTCTTCTCTATTCCAGTTCAGCTGCTGATAATTATGGGAGCTCTGGGTTTATCATTGAAACTACACTGTTGAAAACAGACTCATTCATTGCCATTCAGGTAATACTCAGAGTCTCCCATTGATATCTATTGTCATCTGAGTTTTACTTTTGAGAAGATGAGTTGCTTATAAAAAAGATCTCATTTAAAAACATTGTTGGTTATTGTCATATAGAGATATTCACAGAGGATATTTAATTGTAGCCTCTTGAACAAAAGCAGGTCATCCTGAGTTGGAGAAGCCTGTATTGTGCACATATGCAACTTTGGGAGGAACACAAGTGGAGATTTGAGAAAGGGATTCCTATAGCACTAGT
The DNA here is from genome assembly GCF_016906955.1 of Phacochoerus africanus. Lineage (NCBI taxonomy): Eukaryota > Metazoa > Chordata > Mammalia > Artiodactyla > Suidae > Phacochoerus > Phacochoerus africanus. Next base: position 81,257,552 of record NC_062545.1, on the reverse strand, counting down.
CAGGACAGCTGACTTAATCTTGTTGACTAATGAAATGATGGAAGTTGCAGCTGCTTCTGCTCACCTCTGATGCACCCTTATGACTATCACTTGCTAGATGATTTCTCCAGGTTTAGTTGGCTCTTCGACAGAGCTAAATGAATTCTTTTCCTTGGTTGTGTAGATATAGATATACTGTAAATAAACTTTTGGTACATGGTTAGAAGAAAACATCTTGATAGGAAAATGAAGACAAGTGATATATGTTACATAGACTTCAGAAAGGAGCCTGTAAAATGGGAAGAAAAGTGTAACAAACAGCCTTCCTTTTTATTTCTCCATAATTTCACTACTCTATATGTAAGTATAATTAGATACAGGGAGCAACAATGGGGATGAGATATGCTTTTTTTATCCAGCCCTTTCTAAAATGGAATTAAGCAAAAAAGTTCTGGTAATTAAATACTTTCTAAAATTGTTTCTAAATAATTAGCTTCCATAATAATCTGGAATTTAATCCAACTGTTTCTGTGCCTGTGTCAGTCTTGCCTTTGTGGTCAAATGGGGAGTCAGATTGCTTTTGGATACCCTTAAACTTTCCTCAAAATGTCATGAAAGATAGACTGTATTGGCATCTCAAGAGGCTAATTAAAAATATGGATTCTTAAAATTTATCTTAGACATACAAAGTCAGAATTTTGGGAGGTGGGCCTGGGAAATAAGCATTTTAAATAGCTTTATCATGAGTTTTGTTATGAATGTTTTAAAACCATTTGTTTAAAGAAATTTAAAACATATGCCTAAGATCCTAACTATTACTGATACATAAAGAACAGGGACAACATGTTCTTAAGTTGAAAGCCAGTGGATCACTATATGTTTGAGAGGAGTAGATTGAGAATCTTAATTCTGCTTTCGGTGAAACTACCAATAGGAAAGGTGTCTCCAAGTGGTTCAGAGGAGAAATTATAGGCAATGTTGCCTAAATTAGACTGGAAGAGAATTTTTATTGTGAGGCAGGATTTAAAAGAGAAAGTCCATGTTTTTGGAGTAGAGATCATTCTATTGCCCCCAAATAAATGTAATTGTGCTAGTTACTAGAGATAGCAAGATGAATAAAACAAAATAGCTATCCTAAGGAGCTGACCATTATTTTGGAGGAGATTGACTTGAAAACAAATAATGGCAAGAACAGAATCAGTGACAAGAGAGCACAAAAGAGGAAAGGATCAGGGAAGGATCCATTGAAAAAATACTCAGATGATTAGTAGTGGAAGAGTGTAGACAACAAGATTGAATTTGGGGCCAGGGGATGATATGTATGAAGACATGGACATCTGAAACAACATAATGTATTTGTTGAACTATAGAAAACGTGATATGGCTGAAATGTTTAGAACTGTGCATTTGACAGATTTCAGATTCTAGCTGTACAATGCTTATAATTCAGAATAGGTTCTGTGAGGATAGTTTAAGGTAAGCAAACCCAAGAGAATGCTTTGCAATGATCCTCTCCTTTGATGTCAATGTAACTATTTTGACTTCTCCTTGATCTGCACTACTTACTTAAATGATTCTGTCCTGCTCTATGGCTTTAAATATCAACTCTACCAAGGACTACTGATAGATATTTGCAGAAGAATTCCAGCTTCGTATCTTATCTCCTACGTCACCTGTGTGTTTGGCATCTTAATGACAATGTTCAAGGTGGAACTCTTGATTTTGCCCTCATAAATCTACATCTCCATCTCATCCAGACAGTTGTTGAAGCCAAAATCCAAAGAGTTCTTCTTAATTTCTCTTCTCTGTTCTCTCATGCTTATCTATCTGTTTTTATCTGAAAACAAAAACAAAAAACAAACAAAAAACATGGTTCAGAATAGTCTCTCTCTCTTGATTATGCTTGCTGTCATTAGGACTCTCATGCTGATCATTCATTTTTCTCTTTAGAAGTTAACTTTGTGACATGTAAATTGGAGCATTCTCTCAGGGCTTTAACATTCCCTATCTACTTTGAATAAAAGCAAATTACTACCCATGGTCTCTAAAACCCTGCTTGATCTAACTTTCGTTTGTCTCTATGATTTTATCTCATCCCCTCTTTCCACCACTCACTGGGTTCAAGTCCTGTCTCAGGCCTCGCCCTCACTCCCTTCTTTCTGGGTTGCTTTTTCCTGGCTCAGAACGTGAGCGATTCTTTCTCATCATTCAGGTCTCAGCTCCAGTGTCACCCTCCAGAAAGGACTTACCTGATCACTTTTTATAAAATAGTAATTCTAAGAACTGGCTACATACTATTCATCACATTGTCCCGCTATTTTCCTTTATTATATTTCTTCGTGTTTCTAGTTATCGTGTTCTTGATTTATATTTTCCTCCACTAGAATTAAGTCCTCTGGATAGTGTTCCTTTCTCTTTTATTCACCACTATATTTCTTCCAACTGGAACTGTGCCTGGCACAGAATACGCCAAAGGTATCCTCTGTAAATATCTGTTGGACAAATGAAAAGATGAAAAGGCAGTATTTTTAACTAAAGCTATGATGAACACAATCTTTAGAATTACCAATAAAGCAGCCATCATCTATATGCAGCTATTTAAATTCAATGTAAAATTAATTGCAATTAAACATGCTAATTTTTTTTTCTTTTTCTTTTTTTTTTTCTTTTTCAGGGCTGCACCCACAGCATATGGAGGTTCCCAGGTTAGGGGTCAAATCAGAGCTACAGTTGCTGGCCTACCACAGCCACAGCAACATGGAATCCGAACCACATCTGGGACCTCCACCACAGCTCACAGCAATTCCAGAACTTTAACCCATTGAGGGATTGAACTCACAACCTCATGGTTCCTACTCGGATTCATTTCCGCTGCACCATGACGGAAATCCCCAACATGCTAAATTTAGTTCTTCAGTTGCATTAGCCACATGTCAAGTGTTCAGTAGTCACATGTAGCTAGTGATTATTGTATTAAACACACAGAAATAGAATACATCATCTTTTCACAGCGTTCTATTGGGCAGCACTCTACTCTAGAGAATGAAGGGTTTAAGCCATAATAATAGAGTAGATATTGAAGGAAGAATATTTCTATACCAGCTTATAAACTTTAAGGAGTAAGTGAAAAGCCATGAGATTTTCTTTTTAAGATCTCTTTTAAATAAGATAAATTCTTAGCTCCAGAGAGGGCTTGGCGGCCACATAGCCTGAAATGGGTCTTTGGACCTTTGACCTCCCAAGGTCCCTCCTGGATCTACACATAATTATTCTTGTGGTCATAATTAAACTTGAATTGTACCAGCCAAATGCTAAATCTTTTACTGAATTCACAGAAGACAGTGTCTTTGATTGGAAGGAATTTTTCAGGTCTCTTTCAAACTGTATTTAAGAATAGATCACAATTTGCAAGAGCTTTAATGAAAAGATTCATGATGATTGATGACTCTGAGAACATGTGAATGGCAGAGCCAACAATTTCAAAGCATTTCCTTGTCCTGTTTAATTTATAAATCAGAAAAAAATTGACTTGTCCTATTTAATTTGCAAAATGGCAGAAACAATCTAGTTTAAAGCATTAACAATTGTAGCCATGTTTTATTAGATCTTTACCTAAGGGCTTGTCAGAATTCTTCTATCAGGCTAGTGTATCTTCTAGCTCATTCCCAGATTGCATTAAAGCTGCCTCCCTTGTTACAGCAACCAGTCAGAGTTCTTTGGCATAGTCCCCGAGACAATATTTTAAAGGAGTGTTTGAGTCTGAATGCAAATGTATCCATGGGGTTTGTTTGGTTTCAATTCAAGTCAAGCGACAAGAGAGGACATTGCTTGTCTGAAAAAATGCCATCATGGTTCAGAGAATTCTTCTGTTCCATATACAGGGAGCATGCTGAGAAGGGAACAAGAGGGACAGCAGAGGGATGGAAAACTCTTGTTTTTAAAAAACCAGCTCTGGCCTAACTTTAGAGAATGGCAAATCTGCAGGTGGCTTCTACCTGGAGAAAGGCAGCTTAGTTGATATTCAGAGGAATGAAATAGCATCAGAAAAAGCTTTCGCAAACCATTTTCATCTTTGCTGGCTTGCAATGTCATCATGTATTTTGGGCAAATAGAGTTTGCATCAGTTCAGTTGACAGGACTTCATGAATTTTAATATCCTGACTCCATATTCATGATGGTGTTGATGCATCCTTGCACCTTTTTTTCCCCCTCTTCTTTTTTTTTTCAGTAAAAAGCTGGATTTGTTCCCAAAGTACAGAACATTGTCACTCTATAAAATATTTGCAACAATTAATGTGGGTTAAATGAAAAATTGCATGAGTTTGTGAAATTTTTTTTCAATAAAGCCACGGGCTATAGTGTAGGTTTCATTTGAATAGGTAAAATGAAAGACACATTTCATCATTTTGCTTCTGGGCTCATGGATTTCTTTAAACTGGACTCCTTCACAAAATCTTTCAATTCCTTTCAGGTTTAGGCTTAGACAACCTGGGAGTTAGTTTGTCGTATCATTGCAAGAAAGTATTAAAAGTTTGTATGCTTGCAGAAAAACTGATAGTGCCACTAACTGATTTTAAGATTATATTCACACATAAAAGATGAATACAAAATCATTCAGCTACTACTTGGTTATTTATTGTCCAAGAGACCTAAGTTTGACCCTTTGGAATGATATTTTCACATGAGTATAGCTCTCCTAATAACATATTTAGAGTGGGTCTTTGGTCATCAAAATGTTTATTTACCCAAAGAGGGAATGCACAAATTATAATCTGAGGTACAGAGAAAATGGCACAAAAGGGAAAGGTTGTACTGATTGACAAAGATACACAAATTCACAATGGCTTGGAAAAAGCAGTTCAATCAGCATATTTGTTTTCCCATTCAGCAGCATATTACTATAGGGAAGACAAGATTTGTATCTTGAATAGGAAATGCCAGAACAAATTTCTATTCTTGCTACATAATAGATGTTATTTAGAGACACAGAAGCACATAAATAGCTGAAAAGTTGCAGTTCTAGATACAATAATTCAGAGCACTTGAACACAGGTGTGTCATTGCTATGCCTGATATTAAGTTACATTGTTGTTATATCAAATCCAAGCCCATCCTAGGAAATTGAGATAGAACTTTTATCAGCTTCCACTGAATTCAGCTAGTTGTTAGATTTCCTATGGATTTGCAGTGCCTTAAAGTTTAGCTCACCAGCTTATTGTTTCTTTAAAATGTATTGTCTAAATAGGGTTAACAGTAAGAATGTAAGGATTGCTGTCTTTCTGAAAGAATAAGGATTTCTGATTTAGAGGGCAAGAGAATTAAGTTCAAATATTTGACCTTATACTAGAGAATATATAAATTTAAACCCTGACTTCCCTTCAGAAAAATTGTATCGTATATAGATTTCCTTAGTTTTATTAAATGTATTTTCACAATGGCTCTAAACATTTTTCACCAGTATTCCTTCCAAAATAATCACCTCAAAATTATCATCTCAAACCAAGTGTCAAGAAAAAACTTTTAAATATATCTAAGGTCATGGAGAAATTATATATTTTTGAAAAAGGGAAAGCTGAAAAAGCATCTTTCCTTTAATCACTTTTTTCAGAAGTGAGAAAGGTCTTCATTTGAGACCATAGTTCCATATGAGAGTATGAGGCTATAAAAAGAGACAGATAATTAACAAAGGGTAAGGTCAGGATGCTATGCAGTGGAATAATACATGTAGCCATTGGATTAACAGATTTTAAACTTTTTTATTTTTTAACTATGCTTGCACATATGGAACTTCCTGGGACAGGGATTGAACCTAGGCCACAGCAGTGACTCCAGACACTGCAGTGACAATGCAGGATCCTTAACCCACTGTACCACAAGAGAACTCCACAGTCATTGAACTTTAAAGCTGAGTGGGGCTTTAAAGATCTTTGTCCACTTGAGTGTAAACCTATGAAAGGAAGGCTATGACTACCTTACTGATTGTTCTCCCTGCTTCCCCCCACCAGCTAATGCAGTGTTGGAATGAAGTAGAAGATTAGTAAACATTTGTTTAATAAATAAATGTACTCAGAGAGTGGAATGGCTTTTCCAAGTTAAAATAATGTTATAGTTTTATGGTTGATTCAAGAATCAAACGTAGACCCTTTCTAATCTTCTGACTTCTGATCTGATGCTCTTTCATGATGCTGGTACTTTTTAAAAATTTTACAAGCAAGTTTTTAGCAATCTGAAGACAGTCAAATTGAGCAGTAAAAAAAAAAAATTAATAGTGATCATTATAAGCAACTTCATTTTCAATGGGGTAAATGTTTTCACAGAAAAGATGAACTCTTGATGCAATAAATATAACTTTGGGGCAAATGTATATGGGAAAATAAAAAGTCACCATTTAAGGTCCATTTATCGGTTTAGCTGGGACTTTCCTGGTTTCAGCACCGGAAGTCTCATGTCCCAGGGACCTCCTCAGTCCAGAACAAATAGGATGGTCAATCATCCTACTCACATTTGTGGGAGGCTTAACTGGGGAACAGGTTCTGAAGATACGTGAAATTCATGGGTGTATATATTTTTCTCAAAACACCATCTCATTTTGGCATTTTAGGGGAAATAACATCATTTATACCTTTACAAATAAACACACAATTTCAAGGAAACATTCATGATCTATCCTAAAATTTCTGAGGATCTCGGCTGTGTAAATATTCTTAAGTGGAAAAGTATGAGAAAGTCTGCAACATTGTTAATCTGGAAGAGTGTGACTAGATGAAGTGGCTACAAGAGTTTGTATAGTTGGAAGGTCTCAGGTGGCCAAATAAGGAATACTCACGAAAGACATTAATAAAGATAAAGAGTCCAGGACTTCCAGAGGCAGCACTCCAAGGAACTCTCAGTTCCAAAGGTTGGATATGCTTTGTCTTTGGATTATGAACCATCCAAGATGTATGAAAGAGATTTTATTTTTGAGAGAGCTTGGGCACTGGTTTACTGAATGAGGGTTTTTGTTTTTTGGTTCGTTTGTCTGTTTGTTTTTCACTCGTCTGATGACAGCTAAAAATGGGCTGAGTGACCAACGAAAACACATGCATGCCATCAAGCTACATAGACTCAAAATTGCAAACAATATAGGATATAATATAGGATACTTCTAGGTAAGTTTTGAACTTTAACTAGCATAGGATTCCTCCCTAGGATGTCTCATTTTCATCTTGGCCATTTCCAGATGTAAACATAGAGCTACTCAAGTCCAGCTACCCAGCTGCAAGATAACCCCAGCCACACACCATGGATACTTATCAGAGGTTACTTCCTAATATTTTCATAGGAGGAAGATGAGTTTAGAATGTGGTTATTTATGATCAATGGCTGTAAAATAAGGAACGAAATTGGAGAGTTAACTCTCAGAATGTTAGATCTAGGGGAATTTTTGATACCTGAATGCTAATGTAGAGTAAATAAAATGAAGTATTACTTTGTGATTCAGGTCATCAACCCATGGAAAGTAATTTTCTATGAGAAGATCAGAGAAGACTATCGATGATTTCAAATAGGTTTTAGTTAACTCATGTTGACTTGACCTTGATGAGATTTTTTTAAGGAGGTAGGATATGTTTGCAGATATTCTTCACTCTGAGTTTGATATCAAAAAGTCTGGTGCACCTTTCCTTTCCATAGATGCTCAAGAGAATTAATGGTCTGCTCAACAGATCATACATACCCTCAGAGCAGCATTTCTGTTCTTAGTTGTCACTTTTATCAGGACTCAGGATGTGAGAGGTGGCAGCTAGAAAATCTGGTAAATTGGTCCATATTCATGAGTCAGTCCCGTAATCACATCCCACTTTCTTTTTTCATCAGCTTCCCTGCTCTTCTCCATTCTCCATTACTTTGTGTTTCATTATCCACCATTGGTTCACACTGAACTAGTCATTGTTCTCTGATCTTTCAGGCTCTTTCTCACCCCCTTGCTTTGAAAATGTGATTCTAACTTCTGGGAAAATTGGGAAAATTAGAATCTGTTGTCTTCCTCTTTAACTGTTATAACTTCTTTTTGTTTGGGGGCAAAATTACACTGCAGTTGACCCATTGTAAATACTCAAAAATGGTTTTTAGATAAAGGAATGGATATTTATGTAGATTCCTCCTGAATATGTATATTTTATATGTGTATGTATATGTACATATGTATATTTCTATGGGATTAATTTCCTCACACACATGGTATGATCTGAATATATCATTTAATTAGGGAGAAGTAAAATGTTTTTAGTTATATGTAACCTCACACTAAACTTCAAATAGCACCTTCACAGGAGATCTGTCACACGTAGTTGTGCTATTTCCCACTTTGATGTTTAGGAGAATCTGTCAATCTTGTGTCACATCAGTCTCCACACTGCTCATTACAAAACTGTGCAAAAAGAGATGAAAACAAAGATTCTCATTGTGCATTAGGCATAATTTGACAATCTAGAGTATTGAAATGAAAAATTGTCATATCTGAAGATTATTATATATATGTGTATGAGTTTTTTCTAACTCAGATGAAAATGTAAATAAAATGACATTGTAAAATTATGAATTTAAATACTTAAAAATATATAAGGTAATATAGAATAAAATGTTACTTCAATTTTTAATTTAAAAATAACTGGTGGGGGAGTTTCTGTTGTGGCGCAGTGGAAACGAATCCAACTAGGAACCATCAGGTTGTGGGTTCGATGCCCAGACTCTCTCAGTGGGTTAAGGATCCAGCATTGCCGTGAGCTGTGGTGTAGGTCGCAGACACAGCTTGGATCTAGCATTGCTGTGGCTGTGGCATAGGCCGGCAGCTGTAGCTCCAATTCGACCCCTAGCCTAGGAACCTCCATATGGCGAGGGTGCGGCCCTAAAAAGACAAAAAAGGCAAAAAACAAACAAACAAACAACAACAAAAAAAAACTGGTGGGGACTTCCCATTGTGGCTCAGTGGAATCAAACCTGACTAGTATCCATGAATATGTGGGTTTGATCCCTGGCCCCACTCAGTAGGTTAAGGATCTGGCATTGACATGAGCTATGGCATAGGTCACAGATGTGACTCAGATCCTGAGTTGCTAAGGCTGTGTCATAGGCTGGCAGCTGCAGCTCTAGTTTGCCCCCAAGCATGGGAACTTCCATATACTTCAAGTGCGGCCCTAAAATGCAAAAACAAAAGAAAACAAACAAACAAAAAAATTGGTTTTGATTCTGATTATTATTAATTTTTTTCTTTCACAAAATTCCAGCATATCATGAGAATGCATTCATTCTACTATTCCATTTAAATGACAAGCCAGTTTATTACTGGCCAGCCTTCAGCAAAGAAATGACACATTTAATTAAAAAAAACCCAAAAAAACAAAAAAACAAAACTTCATTTTCTCCTGTATGTCCCTATTAGGTCATCCACACAGAAATGCCTCTGTAGCAACTTGTGAAAGCTTTTTATCCATATATAGCACACACTGGACTGAGCATTTTAAAAGAATGTAGAGGTTATTTCCAGTTTAGCCTAATTGATTTTCAATATGAATTTGTTCAGATATTCTCTCAACCTTTTCTTTTTGCATATAATTTACCTTTAAGCCTAATCCATGCAAATATCCTTTTGCAATGATGTAAAGATTTTCAAGAATCTGCACCTCCAGCATTTAAAGTTACTTACAGAAGAATAATTTCAGCTTGGTCTTAGTTTTGTTTCTTATCGAATCATTTTTTTTAAGGGAAGGGTGGGAAACTTGGCATATTCTTTTGATTATTCTATAAGCCTGTTTTCTAAACCATAATAAATACTGACAATCCTTAAAAAAAGCATTAACTTTTTGCTCACTGCACCCATCATTGCTCAGGAGTTAATGAACCCAACTAGTATCTATGAGGTGGGTTCAATCCCTGGCCTCACTCAGTGGGTTAAGGATTCGGTGTTGCTGTAAGCTATGGTGTAGGCTGAAGACATGACTCAGATCTTATATTGCTATGGCTGTGGTGTAGGCTGGCAATTGTAACACTGATTCGACCCCTAGGATTCAATTTGAGGCCTGGGAACCTCCACATGCCATATGCCAAGAGTGTGGCCCTAAAAAGATAAATGACAAAAAAAAATTATTATCTTTTCATTGTTTGCCCTTCATGGCTAACTCTTGCTAAGAGCCTGTTTCAGCAGATGCTGCCTCTTGAGTTTTAAGTTCTAACTGACTGCCCTGTGCCATACTTAAAACTTTCAATTCCTTCTCTCTCCATATTATAATAGAGAATAATTAAGAATTGATAAGGACCATTGTGATTTGTGGTTTCTCTCCTAAGTCACTACAAAGAAAGATATGAATCTCATGAAGCTTTAATCACCCTGAATTACTGGGATCAAGGAATAGGTTCAGGGGATTCTTGTAGGGCTGCCAATATGCTGATGTATCAAACATAAGCCTGATGGTGAAGTGAGAAATATCCTTAATGAGTTAAATTACCCAAGTGAAAGTAAACAAAAATTAATTTGAAACAATTTTTAGACACAAAATTAATACATTAGCATTACTGAACATTTAAAAAATACAAGAGGGGCGTTCCCGTTATGGTTCAGCAGTAACAAACCTGACTAGTATCCATGAGGACACAGGTTCACTCCCTGGGCTTGCTCAGTGGGTTAAAGAATCTGGTGTTGCCGTTGTCGAGAGCTATGGTGTAGGTTGCAGACATGGCTCAGATCCCACATTGCTGTGGTTGTGGTGTAGGCCCAGATGTAGCTCTGATTTGACCCCCAGAGTGGGAAATTCCATATGCCGCTGGTGTGGTCTTAAAATGATGAAAGAAAGAAAGAATAAAAGAAAGAAAGAAGGAAGGAAAGAAAATACAAGACCAGTACAAAGAATATAAAATTGTGCTACCAGCCAATAATTATTAATATTTTTAAAGATCTTTATATAGTAAACATGTTATATTTAGTTTGCTTTTTTATGTTATTATAGTATTACCACAATTTTTAGCAGGATTTTTAATAACTATATAATGTTTCATTATGTGGGTGTTACTTTGGTGGAAAATTTGGGGATGTGACCCAGTTCTAGAATTTAATTCTGTCTTAACAAATAAATGATTACTGATTTTTTTTCCTTTGAATTATATGTCTCTCCTCTTCATGGGGCTCATAGTATGCAAGTAGTGGGCACTGAACTGTCCAGTCCCATTTAAATCACAGGATTCTGGTGGAAGCCTTGATCTGGGAGTGTGACAATTCTCTTGAAAAGGGCTTCAATAACTTGCCAAAAATCACACAGGAGGTGGAAGAGCCAGACTTTTAAATCACAGTTTCTGTTCCTATAGCTCTTACTCTTTGCATTATGCCTCTCTGTAACTTGAAGAATAAACACAGTACAAGGGGTAAGGAAAGAAAAATGAGAAATACATAATTGTGGACCTATTGGTAAGAGAAATCTCATGGTTTTTATCAACTCCCTGCCCCCTTCCCCCACCCCCTAAATGGAGGATTCAACTGCAGAATCCATTAAGAGAAACACAAAAAAATCCTCCATTTTTATTTATTTGTCGCACAGCCTGTCTAGTATGTCAGTTCTTCAGTCTCCCTCCTTACTACTAAATTGGCTAAATGTGCTTGAAAAAAAAAAACTAGAGGGCTTATTTTAGACACTGAGTATTTTTTAAGAAAGATTACTCATATCTTCCCTTTCATTTTCCCTATAAATTCTTTTTTTTATATTACTCAATGAATTTATTACATTTATAGTTGTTCAATGGTCATCACAACCCAATTTTATAGCATTTCCATCCCAAACCCCCAGCACATCCCCCCACCCCCCAACCTATCTCATTTGGAAAACATAAGTTTTTAAAAGTCTGAGTCAGTATCTGTTTTGCAAAGAAGTTCATTGTGTCCTTTTTTCAGATTCCACATGTCAGTGATAGCATTTGATGTTGATGTCTCATAGTCTGACTGACTTCACTTAACATGATAATTTCTAGGTCCATCCGTGTTGCTAAGAATACCAGTGTTTCATTCCTTTTAATGGCTGAGTAATATTCCATTGTGTATATGTACCACATCTTCTTGATCCACCCTTCTGTTGATGGACATTTAGGTTGTTTCAATGTCTTGGCTATTGCAAATATTACTGCAATGAACATTGGAGTACACGTGTTTTTCTAGTCATGGTTTTCTCTGGATAGATGCCCAGGAGTAGGATTGCACCACCTACAGTTCAATACCAAAAATACAAACAACCCCATCAAAAAATGGGCAGAAGATCTAAACAGACAGTTCTTCAAAGAAGACATATGGATGGCAAAATAAACACATGAAAAGATGTTCAACATCACTCATCATTAGAGAAACACAAATCAAAACCACTATGAGGTAACACCTTACACTAGCCAGAATGGCCGTCATCAAAAAGTCTATAATCAATAAGTGCTGAAGAGGGTGTGGAGAAAAAGGAACCCTATTACACTGTTGGTGGGAATGTAAATTGTTGCAACCACTGTGAAAAACTGTATGGAGATTCCTCAGAAAACTAAAAATAGAACTACCATTTTCCCTATAAATTATTTTATGCCATATTAAATGTTTCAACATTTACTTGAATGATCCTTAGAAAACTTGTTAAAATTTAGATGGCTGGGCCTTACCTGAGACCTTCTAACCTTTAACTGTAGAAGTAAAGTCATAAATTTCTTCATTAAAAAAAAATTCCATAAATAGCCATGATGATCAGCCTAAAATATGGGTCAAAGAACATTACCTCATTGTGCTGAGGCAAAATGCTTTATTATGATTACAATTAACATTAGTCATCTTGTTTTGAGTACTTTCTATAAGCCAAATACTGTATTTATTATGCATTATCTTACTTAAGTGTCAGATAAACAGGTAAAAATACCACATCACCACAGATAATAAAACCAATCATCAGAGAACTGAAATAATACTGAAATAAAAAAGAACTGAAATAAAGACACCCCCTACACACACACACACACACACACACACACACACACACACAAATGCACATATAAACTCATAATACAAAGAAGGTAGGAGGGAGCTAGAGGATTCTAATTAGAGTTTGGGTAACTTCAAATTCCACTGCACATAATCTTGGCCAGATTAGTCAGATAGTGTTCTGAAGCTGTTTTTTATTTTGACAATAAATTCACAAGGTTGAACTGCCAAGGATTGTTTTGACTGAAAAAATTGTATTTTCACGATTCTAGAACTGTTGGCTTTCATGAATCTAGTCATGTCCCACGTGACTTGGATTAAGCTGAAAAGACTATAGAATGGAAAATATGGAAGAGGAATTCAACTCTTTCCTTATTGTTAGCCCAAGAATCGTAGCAACTTTCTTTCCTGGGCATTGCAGATAGACCTTAGCACAATTAAAACTTGGCGATCTGCCATTATTGCCCACACCCAGCTTTGTGTCCTTTATGGGTAACTCAGTGACCTTGCTGTGAATCAGCCCTGCTGTTTCTACTCGGGACACTGACATGCTGGAAAAGGTATTTCAAGGGTACGCTGAGAATAGGGCTCCACATCAAATGTGGTAACTAATGTTAAGCTTCAGAGTCTCCTTTTGGTTTTGACTGCTCTTCCGAAGCACTTTCTGAAATGGGCACTGTTTTTATGACACAGAATCCTCCAGAGGCAAGAAACAATGCATCACAAATCTGCATGAAAAGCTAGCTAGATGAGAGCTGAATGTAATTCTTTTGTTGAAGGCAGGGCAAATTATAGCAAAGTGCCACTGTAGCAAGTTTCCAAACAAATCCATAATCAAAAAACTCAGCTGAAGATAACATTGCAGCTGAGACTTGGCCAAAGGCCATATTTTTTGAAGCCCAGAAAAAAACCATATATTTCTCACCTTCAAACACAGCAGTAAAATTGATGATCTCCCTTTGTTTCTTTCTGTTTTCATTCTCTTCACTCCTGCCGTTATTCTTATTATGTGCCTTAGATGATAAATTGTCAGTGTTTGTGTATTTTCTTATTTGATCCAAGTTTCATTACTTGACCAGCAGCCTAAATCACCATCACTGAGTGTAGTCCTTGATCAGTCTCCTTAAATTCATATTGTTTATTGGCACAGCTTTGAAAATCATTGCCAGAAATTACACACATCCACTTCCCTCTCTTGTATACAGATTTACTCCATCCACACCCATATACCCACGCATACACATGCAAATTGTTTCAAAGGTTTGCACATCTCTCTCAGCTTCCTTTTGTTTTCAAATCACCCACTCCCCTCACCACTCTCAAATGTTTCTCATCTCATACAGAACCAATAGACCATGAGCCTAGAGACAGCAAATCACGTTAGAAACTGCCTGGGCTGAAGGTGTGGAAGAACTGCAGGATCAGGCTGAATCTGCTGTTGATCAGGTGTGTAAAATCCAGCAACTTGCATCAGTTTTGTCACCTCTGTTTCCTTAAAAAGCAATAATGAATGAGCTTATACCTGAAATCCTAGATGAAAATGACTCCATAAATAATGCAGGTAATTTTCATGAATAAAATAACAGAAATAACCCTGTATAAGACAATAGCAAGTCCTGAGAACTGCAGACAAATTGAAAACTGTATATACAGCATAAAAGCATTAAAAACTTGTGGCTCAAAACGACTAAGCAAACAAAACAAAACAAAACCATACTGTCTGCTACTTGGATTCAACCCATGAACTAGCACCTCTGAAATTCTATAACCTTCCAGTGTCAAAATTCTTTACAGAAAGAATTTTTAACAATAGCCAAGGCTAAAGAGGAGAGAAAAATGATGTTAGATTACTTTCAGCATCTCTTTATCAGACCTGTACTGCACTGTAGACCTGAAGACACCTGAGAATAAGGAACAGGTTTGGGGGCCAGAGATAGTTCTCAATCAGGAAGACATAATCTTCATTAACAATTTGTTAAGGATGATGGTTCTATCTACTTTTGAAGAAAAAAATGGGGTACATTCAAGGTGACTACATTCCCGAAGGAGAATCATATACCAACTAAGTTCAACATAAATCGTTGATAAAACCTAGCCAATAGTGCACTAAAGTTATCGGTTATACAATTGGTGGTAACCTTTAGCTAAGCCTGGATCAGATAGACATTTCTGATCTATTCCAGTCTTCCTACCTTTTCCTCAGGATCCAGCTAATCCTCAATGACCACAGTAGTTTTATGCCATTCCAGCCAATGCAGAGGTTTTTCTTCCTTGCATTATGTATTAGTTTTGTGTTGTATTTCAAAGTTAAGAATAAATATTAAATCTTTTTCATTCTATCGGAAGGAGCCTTGCCTCTCTCCCATAAACATGGAAAATATCTGTTTATCACTTATTTCTCCTTGAATTAATATTTAGATCTGAATGTAATGCGGGCTGAGTCACAGAGCAATGTTCTTTTTCTTGCAATCCATTCCATTCCTTTAGGAAAGAAATTTAACTTTCAGATTGGAGTCTGAGTTTCAATTCAGTTCAACACATATTTTGTGCCAGGCACAGAGATAGAAAGATGAATTAAATATAGAAAGAAGTATGAGAAGATTGTTACTTTTGAGAAGGTATATATACTTGGAAAATATAAGCACATATAAGATATTTTCAGTGCAAGGAGATAAGTTCAGTAATGCAGGTCTCTTTGCTGATAATTTGTCATCTTTTTTAGAAAAGAATAAACTTAAAATCTGCCTTTGTTACCCATAAAAATTAACTTAAAATTAGTCATATGCCTAAATATAAAAGCTAAAGCTATAGTGTTTATAGAAAAAACACATAGAAAAATCCTTGTGACCATTGAGTAGGCAACAATTTCTTAGATTGGATATCAAAAGCATAAAAGGTTAAGGAAAAAAGATAAATTTCACTTTAACAATATTAAAGTATTATGCTCTTAAAAAACATACAATACAAATGTGAATGTAGGGCTAAGAGAAAATATTCACAGTCTATATATTTAAAAAAATGACTTTTATCCTGAATGTATAAAAACTTAAACTTCAATTATAAGACCAAAAGTAAACAATTAAACAGTAGGTAAAATATTAATGAATACCTCACAAAGATATAAAAATGGCCAATAAATATCTGAAAAGATGCTCAACATATTTAATTATTGGAAAAGTGCAAGTTAAAATCACAGTAAAACACTCATATACACCTATTTAAAAGACTGGAAATACCAAAATTAGAATTTGGAGCAACTAGAGCACTCCATGCATTGTTGGTGAAAATGTAGAGTGGCACAACAACATCTGAAACATTTTGGCAGATTTTTTTTAAGTTATTTGTTTTCTTAGATAATTCAAAAATTCAATTCTTAGGTCTTGGCCAAGAAAAACAAAACTATGTATCCACCAAAGGCATATTTGAGTATTCAAGCAATGGTATTCATAATAGCTAAAAACTAGAGAGAATCCAAATATTATTTGACAGGTAAATGGGTAAAACAAATTTTAATATATCTATATAATGGAATACTACTCATTAATATAAAAGGAGTCAACTATTGAAATGCACAACACAAATACATCTCAAAAATATTATGTTGACCGAAAGAAGCCATGCTACACATATGATTTCATATACATAATATGGAATTTTAAAACTAATGCATAGTGACAAAGCAAGTAATGGCTGCTTTGAGTAGGAGGTTCAGGTGGGTTATTGAATGCAAAAGGGCATAGAGCAATTTCTGTTGTGATAGAAAAGTTCTATATCTTCATTGTCAAAATGTATCAGAAGACACACTTAAAAACAGTGCATTTGTTGTACCTCAATAATGTTGATTAGAAAAGTAAAACGTATATATTGATAATAAGAGAGATATGAAATGTTTAAAATCTGCTGTTAAAGTGCCAATAGGAAAAAAAGTTCAAGATAATGGAGAAGCTCAATTGACTGGGGAGGTGTGGTATCTGGGAAACAGGAGGAAATGAAATCAAGGGCCAAGATGGGAGGCAGGTATACATGATAAATTGGATGTTATATAGTCCAAAATAGAAGGCAGGTAAGCAGTAATACCACTGTTTCTGTTTATGGGGTTAGATCTGAAAACATGGAAAAACTCATAATATGTTGCCTCAATTCCATTGGCCGAGTAGAAAAAATATTTATGCTGAAAATGGATTTTCCTACTGGCCAAAGACTTCCTTGTAGAATTTTAAGGCCAGAAACTAATACTTAAAACGGGACACCATTAAGTCCCACTGTAGATGCCAATTTCTTTACTTTTTGCAGTATCTATTCAGCTCTATGCTGAGTCTTGTCTTAATGAATCTCTCTACTTAGAAAAGAATGTACAAAACAATTTAAGTTATTAAAGAAATACTATGGGTATAATTACAAATTTAAATTTTAAAAATTATAATAGAAACGTCAGGTAGAGTTTTAAAAAAATGTGTGAAGTGCATGAAAGTCTAAAAGAGGCAATGTTGGTAATTTGGTGGGGATTGCATTGAATCTGTAGATTGCTTTGGGTACTATGGCCATTTTTACAATATTAATTTTTACAACCCAGGAGTATGGAATAGCTTTCCATGTCTTTACATCTTCTTTAATTTTCTTGATTAATGTTTTATACTTCTCAGTATATTAGTCTTTTGCCTCTTCAGTCAGGTGTATCACCAGGTATTTGATTTTTTGGGGTGCAATTTTAAAAGCTATTGTATTTTTGTATTCTTTTTCTAGTATTTCATTGTTAGTATACAGAAATGTGACTGATTTCTGGATGTTAACCTTATATCCTGCTACTTTTCTGAATTGGTTGATCAGTTCAAGTAGTTTTGGGGTTGAGTCCTTAGGGTTTTCTATATATAGTATCATGTCATCTGCATACAGTGAAAAATTACCTCTTCTCTTCCTATTTGAATGGCTTTTATTTCTTTTGTTTGTCTCATTGCTGTGGCTATGACTTCCAATACTATGTTGAACAACAGTGGTGAGAGAAGGCATCCTTATTTTGTTCCAGATTTTAGGGGGAAGGCTTTCAGTTTTTCTCCATTGAGTATTATGTTTGCTGTGGGTTTGTCATGAATGGCTTTGATTATGTTCAGGAATGTTCCCTCTATACCCACTTTGGTAAGAGTTTTGATCATGAAAGGATGTTGGACTTTGTCAAATGCTTTTTTGCATCTATTGAGATGATCATGTGGTTTTTGACTTTTCTTTTGTTAATGTGGTGTATGACGTGGATTGATTTGCATATGTTGAACCAGCCTTGTGCACTTGGGATGAATCCCACCTGGTTGTGGTGTAT
Organism: Phacochoerus africanus; assembly: GCF_016906955.1. NCBI lineage: Eukaryota > Metazoa > Chordata > Mammalia > Artiodactyla > Suidae > Phacochoerus > Phacochoerus africanus. The sequence goes on along the minus strand of NC_062545.1, from coordinate 81,239,295 downwards.
TATCTTTTTGATATGCTGTTGGATTCGGTTGGCTAAAATTTTGTTGAGAATTTTTGCGTCCATCTTCATCAAAGATATTGGCCTATAGTTTTCTTTTGTGGTGGTATCTTTGTCTGGTTTTGGAATTAAGATGATGGTGACATCATAGACTGTCTTTGGGAGTGTTCGTTCTTCTTCAACCTTTTGAAAAAGTTTAATGAGAGTGGGTATAAATTCCTCTTTGTATGTTTGGTAGAATTCACCTGTGAAGTGACATTTTTCACGGAACTAGAACAAACAATCCAAAAATTTATACGGAACAACAAAAGACCCAGAATTGCCAAAGCAATTCTGAGGAACAAAATCCAAGCAGGAGGCATAACTCTCACAGACTTCAGGCAATATTACAAAGCCACAGTCATTGAGACAATGTGGTACTGGTACCAAAACAGACATACAGAAAAATGGAAAAGAATAGAGAATCCAGAAATAAACCCAGACACCTACAGTCAATTAATCTTTGACAAAGGAGGCAAGAACAGAAAATGGGAAAAAGAAAGTCTTTCAGCAAGCAGTGCTGGGAAACCTGGACAACTGCATGCAAATCAATGAAACTAGAACCCACCCTCACACCATGCACAAAAATAAACTCAAAATTGCTGAAAGACCTAAATCTAAGACAAGACATCATCAAATTCCTGGAAGAGAACATAGATGAAACATTCTCTGATATCAACTTTACAAATGTTTTCTCAGGCCAATGTCCCAAAGCAATAGAAATAAAAGCAAAAAAAAAAAAAACAAATGGGACCTAATCAAACGGACAGGCTTTTGCACAGAAAGGAAACCAAAAGGAAATCAAAAAGACAATTTACAGAATGGGAGAAAATACTTTCAAATGATTCAACAGACAAGGGCTTAATCTCTAAAATAAACAACTTATACAACTCAACAGCAAAAAAGCCAACAACCCAACTGAAAAATGGGTAAAAGACCTGAATAGACATTTCTTCAAGGAAGATATACACATGGCCAACAAGCACATGAAAAAATGCTCAATAGCCCTGATTATTAGAAAATTGCAAATCAAAACTACCATGAGATACCACCTCACACCGGTCAGAAAGGCCATCATTAATAAAGCCACAAATAACAAATGCTGAAGAGGGGGTGTGGAGAAAAGGGAACCCTCCTGCACTGTTGGTGGAAATGTAAGCTGGTACAACCACTATGGAGAACAGTATGGAAGTACCTTAGAAATCCATACACAGAACTACCATATGATCTGGCAATCCCACTCTTGGGCATATATACAGACAAAAATTTTCTTTAAAAAAAAAACACATGCACCTGTATGTTCATTGCAGCACTATTCACAATAGCCAAGACATTGAAACAACCCAAATGTCCATTGACAGATGTTTGGATTAGGAAGAAGTGGTGTATAGATATACAATGGAATACTACTCAGCCATAAAAAAGAACAAAATAATGCCATTTGCAGCAACATGGATGGAACTAGAGATTCTCATACTAAGTGAAGTAAGTCAGAAAGAGAAAGACAAATACCATATGATATCATTTATATCTAGAATTAACCTTTCCACAGAAAAGAAAATCATGGACACAGAGAACAGACTTGTGGTTGCCAAGAGGGAGGGGGAGGGAGTGGGAGGGACTGGGAATTTGGGGTTAACAGATGCAAACTATAGGCTTTGGAATGGATTAGCAATGAGATCCTGCTGTATAGCACTGGGAACTATGTCTGACCACTTGTGATGGAGCATGATAATGTGAGAAAAAAGAATGTATACATGTATGTATGACTGGGCCACCATGGTGTACAGTAGAAAAAAAATTGTATTGGGGAAATAACAAATAATTAAAAAATAAATAAAATAATAAATAAATAAATAAAAGAGGCAATATTATTCTGAGTCTTTCAATAACAAAATGTAGCTAAAAACTAGCTTACTATTTAATTTTTTTTCACCTTTGAACTCTCCTATTTTCCTGGCTTCAGTTATGATATCTATAACTAGGAATAATGTATCCTTTTTTTGAGTTTTTAAGATGTTTATCTGTCAAAATTATATTCTTTCAAAAATATCTAATTGTTTCTGTATTTTTATTTATGGGCTATTTAAATGGAAATTCAGGTTTACTAGAGTATCAGAAAAAGGCATTATAAAAGAAAATGTTATATAATAAAAACACTACAATTAAATCTTCCTCATTTCAAATTTCAATGTCATAAAGATGATCTCTTAATTAAAAGCTGTAGCCAAAAATGCCACATAAGAACACCCATTAAATGGTGCTGTAAACAGATATTGACAGAGATGTGTGAAGAGCAAGAAGCCAGGGATCCAGACTTTAAGCTACAGCTGGTGTAATCAATAAATAAGTGAAATAACAGTCAGTAAAAAGAGTACTTAATAATAATACTGTGAAGCAGCCTCAATGTCACATTTATGTAACAGGCATCTGACTTTCAGGGCCTTCTAATGACTATGAACATTATCCATGGGACTAACTCAGGCATCCTGAGTGTAGTGGCCATAATGAAAGAAATAACACTGCACTCTGGAAAAAAAAATACGATTTAATGTCGTATTCTCTAACATATTGTGGAAAACGTGGAAAGAAAAACAGGATAGAAACTTACCAGAACACATTCCAATAATTGTATATTAGAAATGACAGTAAATTCTTAAAAATGAATCAAGTAGGACTATTTATCCTGTAAGTCACAGACACTCAGTTTGAACTAACTTGAGCAAAAGGATGAGATTGGTAAAGGATGCTAATATCTCTGGTAATCTATGAGAAAAATTTATCAATCAAGGTATGGTAAGAGCAGAGATGCATCTGGGCCTTTGGAATAGAACGAGAGTTTGAAGATTGATGACTTATCCACTTATATCTATACTCTACTTCTTGTTTCCTTCCATAGTCTTTGTTGCCGAAGGCTGGTTTTCTTCTTGTGGAAAATATGATGACTATATTTCCTGAAAGTTTGTATCTCACCCCTACACAATAGAAAGATATTGTGTTTCCTCTTGGTTCTATATCTAAACATTCACAGCAGGGACTCATTTGCCCTGCTTAGAGCCGATGTCTCTCTAAGGTCCAAGTGATTGCAGCCCAGAGAGAGAGAGCTCATTGTAAAGTAGCTGGTCATGCAGTAGCTCTAATGATGGGTTGAGGGGCGGAGGGGGGATTATAACCAAGCAGACAGGTCCACTGATGACCATGCATTGCTTTATTTCTCCAAGGCAATATTAGTGTGGTTTTAATGAAAAACATTCATAGTAAGATACTTTTATAAGGGTTTAAATGTCAATTTGTAAAGCAGGTATATTTGAACCAATTTAAATTACTTTGTTTAGATGCTGAGGATACACAGGGTGCTGGATTCATCACATAGAGGGAGTTTAACTTGCAAGATTTATTTGTTATCTTAGAAAAATAATTGGAGGTATATTTTCTATTTGTAAGTGCAGATAAAGGATTCTTTTAAAAATATTAGAGTTCTGAGGTCTAGTAAATGCATTTGTGAGGTCCTAGATTTTCTATCTTGATAGGTTGATAGGGAGGATGCAGTTATCTTTTAGTCAAGGAAACAAATAGGTCTCCAGTAAGGTAGTTTGTGGGCAGGTACAGGTGGAAAAGGAATGTACAGACATATTTACTAAACACTTTAAGGTGTGTTCCTGAGTGCTTATCAAAGATGAGAATATTGCCCTTGAAAAGCAAAACAGGGAGGAAGACATATATAATTATTTGTATTTCAATGACATATATCACCTTCTCTTGTTTTTCTTCCTTTCTCTCAGCTTTTGTGTGATGTTTGTCTCTTAAATGTTTAAAAAGAGAAGTTAACTCAAGCAGATCATGTGGAGTTAATTTTAACCAATTAAACCAAAGTCTAACTGCCAACTCTAAAAATGCTTATTACATTGTCTGAAGTTGCCCTGATGCTCAGATTTTTTAAATCTCTTGAGGATATTTTTAATATGCACACTTAGTTATAAAATAATGGTATTGATTCTGAGATCTCCCTGTGTCCCTGCTTTCTTTTTACACTTCCTCTTCTGTATTGATAATTATATATAATCTCATGTCTTTATGAGCTGTCTCATGATGAAGAAACATAAATGTATGATTTCAGCTCAGACCTGGTGTTCAGGCAAATGCATTCAACTGCCAACTGGACAGCTCTGTTTGCAAGTTCCCCACGCACCTCACACTCAACATGCCCCAAGTCAAATTCCTCATCTCTACTCACCTCCCTCAATCAGTTATTTCCATTCTTCCTATTTTGGTACCATCACCATTCACCTAAAATTTCATCCCAGAAAGCTGCCATGCTCCTTATTCCCTCTCTGTTCCTCACCTGTTTCTCTCCATCTCTACTCTATGTCTCAATTCAGATGCTTGATAACTCTGTTAATGTAGGTTCCTATTAATTGGCCCTGCCTGCCATCCAGTCCAGAGTAATGCCAGAGTAGCCTGACTAAATGGAAATCAGCTCATATAACTCCTTGCTTAAGACTCTTTAGTGACTCCCTGTATCTTCAGTATAAAATTAAAATGCATTTGTAAAACACATAGAATCTTTCCTCATCTTATATATAGTTTTTGCTTATTCTTTATTTGACTAAAATGTAGGTGTCTTTAGGTATTAATTTAGCCTACCTTATTGATTATTATATTCCCTAAACCTTGAATATGCTTGGAATATATCAGGGGTCAACTACATATTCACTGAATGGATTAATATGTAAATGAATGAATGAAGGTCTCTAAATTCTACAAATCATGTTGGCTTTGTCCTTTGCTATTTTCACACTGAGCTATTGCGAATGAAGAGATAGGCTATGCCACCAAAACTGCTAACTCTCTTTTTGGGGATTATTCGTCCTATCTTTCCCATTTTTCTACTCTTCCATGCCTTTCCCCACAGCATGAACTCATATACTCACACACACGTACACATGCATGTGCAGACAGTCATATCCACACACATCCACAGTAGCTCTTGTTCTTAGCTAATTTCAACAATTTCAAGCAAACTCTTATTAACCTGATTTTTGAGAAAATGCTTTCTGACATCGTATTTCTTACTACCCCTCTTCCCATTCTCAAAGTCCAGGTGTCCTTTTTTTAAAAAATTTGCATAAAAAACTGTCTTATGTTATAATTGACCTTGGGAAGAGGCTATCTTCTCAAAAAATATAACGTTTGAAAGCTAATGCTGCACCTTCAATTCTTGAATCCTTGACATATGCTAGATAATAAATGCAGGTGAATGAACAAATGAATGATGAATGAATGAAGTACTAAGGAAGCACAGCAGAAAGAGTGATAAATAATATGAGGCTGCTAAAAAACAAATATAATTCAAAGATGAGTGATATTAAGGATTTATTAAGAAGATGTAATTCACATTATTTATGCAGAATGACACACGAGCCATCTGTTGAATGATTTACTTGTAGATTCTAACCAACATTACTGATCGGCAACATGGTGAATAAGATATTTCTCCTTCTAGGTTTTGGTGTCTCATAAGTACACTGTCATTCACACAGAAACTATTCCCAGAAATAATGGAAAGCAAGAAGTTAAGAAATCATATTATGTGTAATAAAATCAGTAGCAAAACAAGCAATTATATGAATATCCCCAAAATTAAAAAAGACCCAAAATGTGTGTAGAATGAAAGATGAACATCTGAGAATTCTTTACAGACAAAATAAATAAATGATATTGGAAAGTGAAATAATGAAAAGAAATATAATAATAATAGTAATAACCAATACTATTAAAATATTCTGTATTTCTGTAATGAAAGCCTGAGATATGCCAGAAACTATGCTTAGAAAGGCATTTTTTTCTAATTTTTTTTTCTTCTTTTTAGGGCCACACACAAAGCATATGGAAGTTTCCAGGTTAGGGGTTGAATCGGAGCTGCAGCTGCTGGCCTACACCACAGCTACAGCAATGTGGGATCTGAGCCACAGTTGTGACCTATGCTGCAGCTCAGGTGACGCCAGACCCTTAACATACTGAGTGAGGCCAGGGATTGAACCTGCATCCTCATGGATACTAGTAGGGTTCATTACCACTGAGCCACAATGGAAACTCCAGAAAGACATTTTAAACATAATTAGAAATCAAGTGAAAATGGATCATGGAGTTTCTGATGCCAATTTAATTACATATTATTTATTTAAGCATAGAATTAATACAGTTGATACTGATTGGCTTTGGGACCTCAATTCTGAGCTCTACCATTCATTCAATGGGTGAACTTGAGCAGATTATTTAATTTCTCTGCCTCAGTTTGTTTCCTCACTGGAAACAAAAGGAATATCTCCCTTATAGGGACATGAGGATTCCATACATTAATACACATACAACAGTGACAACGGTACCTGAAAAAGAGTTAACACTCTGTAAGTGTTACTACTACTTCTCCTACCACATTTTCCACTGAAAAGCATATTTTCCCCTGGTGATCTGTGGTTCATGCCCTGTGACAGGTCATGACTGACTCAATGGTCAGCTTTCATGACTGACAGGAGAAGAAGGTTAGATATCATCAATGCAGAATATCACAAAGATTGGTTCTTTTGTATTTCCAACATTAATAAGATTTTTGAAATGGGAGAAATTGAGAGGAGATATCACATTCCTCCAGTTCTTTTTGAAATACAAATGCTCTGCTTAAAATAAGTTCTTTAAAAATCCTTTTTTTTTCTGATTCTAAAATTACATGTTTATTACAGAGAATATAAACAATAAGGCTTACCAAAAAAAGCTACCCATATCTCACCACCCAGCATTAACCACTTAGGGTTTCTACGAAATTATTCTCTATCACAGTTTTTGCCTCAAACAATTTACATGTTTAAAGATTCTCTTATCATTAATTCCAATTATTCAGTGAGTTTCAAAATAGATGCTCTGTGTGTGTGTGTGTGTGTGTGTGTGTGTATGCATGTGTGGAGGAAGAGTGCTAAGAGAAATCAAATCTTTCATAGTTATTGCTATAAATCTTTCATTTGTAGGTAGTGGTCACATGGATAACTTGAAAAATCTCCCTAAATATTTTAATCCTCAGGGCAAAATCTCCGTCACGTAGGGAAATCTATATTAGTATACATCTTCCATGTGAGCATGTTATCTTATATAGTTAGGATCAAATTGCACTTTAATTTTGTATCCCTCTTTTCAGCTATAGCATTTCCTCAGAAGCATTTCTTTCTTTTCAATAAAAATAAGACTTTTATGAGCATAACTTTAAACAGCTTCATTAAAAACCATGCTGGGATGGGAAATTGAATATATAGGCTATACAGTTCTAGGTCCCATAAACTGAAATCTGATGGGCTCAGTTCCACAAAATCCATATATGTCTGTGTGTATTAGTCCTGCAAACATCTACTAATCCCCCAATGGTGAGATATCAGCAGAGGGAGAATAAAAATGAATTTGATAACATCAATTTTAGGGCTACCAAGTATAAGAAAATGGACAAAAAGATTAATTTTATAACACCTTTATCTGTATCAAATAAAGTCTCAGTAAGTGCATCTGATTTGAAACATTTATCATGCAGAGTGACTGAGGTGATGATATTTTATTAAACTCTGGCTTGGTAGGACAAGAGTATGAAGAATGAGGGTAAGTTACCTAACTAAATATGGTAGTGGGGAACTTGAAGGCTACTTGACTCATTTCTTTCAGTTATTCTAAAAAAAGTTTAAGAATTCTAGAGACAGGTGAGTTGAGCAGACCACATGGAGGCCTTGAGGTATTGGTGGTGGCAGTGGAAGAAGCAAAGATAACAATAAGAAACCATAAGAACAAAAATAAAAAAACAGAGCCACATTGCTTTGGAGAGATTATTCGTATCCATTGTGTAGCCACAGCACAATTTTCTTTTTCAAGGTTTTAAATGATATAGGATATGTGGGTAATTTTCAAATATTTTCTACTAAAAATATGATGTAGATGCATGAAAAGATGCTCAACATCACTAGTAATTGGTAAAATGAAGGTCAAAAACCTCAGTAAGTTGACACTTTATGCCTGTTAGAGTGGCCATCACCAAAAAGACAAGAGACAACAAATGCTGGTGAGAATATGGCCAAAGGGAACACTTGTGCACTGGTGCTGGGATTGTAAACAGTACATAGTGGTACAGCCACCATGGAAAACAGTATGGAGGATCCCAAAAAATTAAAAAGAGAATTACCATATAATCTAGTAATGCCAGTTCTGGGAATATAGCTGAAGTAAATGAAAAACAGGAACTTGAAAATATATCTACACCCCCATGTTCATCCAACATTATTTACAGTGGCCAAGACATGAAATAACCCAAATGTCCGCGAAAACTCACCAAATGGATAAAGTTGTGGTGCACACACAGAGACAGACACACACATATGAATAGTATTTAGCCATTAAGAAATGAAAAAATTCTGCCATTTGCAACAACACTGATGGATTCTGAGGGCATTATGCTAAGTGAAAGGTATATATTGTATGATCTCACTTACATATCAAGTTTAAAAACAAAACAAATTTATAGAAAAAGAGATCAGATTTATGCTTACCAGGAATGGGATGGGAGAAAGATGAATTAGAGGAAGGTGGTCAAAGGTATAAATGTCTAGTTATAAGAAAGTACTAGAATATAATGTACAGCATGATGACTATAGTCGATACTACTACATGATATACAGGAAAATTGTTAAGAGTAAAGCCTAAGAGGAGTTCCTGTCATGGCTCAGTGGTTAACAAATCCGCCTAGGAACCATGAGGTTGCGGGTTCGATCTCTGGCCTTTCTTAGTGGTTAAGGATCTGGCGTTGCTGTGAGCTGTGATGTAGGTTGCAGATGTGGCTCAGATCCCGTGGCTCTGCTGTAGGCTGGTGGCTACAGGTTCAATTGGACCCCAGCCTGGGAACCTCCATATGCCGAGAGAGCGGCCCAAGAAATGGCAAAAAGACAAAAAAAAAAAAAAAGAGTAAAGCCTAAGAGTTTTCATTATAAGGAAATATTTTTTCTTTTTTTCTTTTTTCTTCTAATTGTATCTCTATGAGATGATGGATACTAGCTAAAATTACCACGTTACTATATCACAATATGTCAACCATAATGCTGTAAACCTTACGTTCACAATGATATATGTCAATTATATCTCAATAAATTGGCAAAACAAAACAAAAAGTAATTAAAAAATAATTTTAGTAGTTAGCATTCATTGAACTAGGTACCAGGCAATGGGTTAAAAGCTTTTATTTACATTCTTTCGATTCTCTTAACAACACTGTGAAGCAGTTGCTTTGTCATGACCATGATAAATGGAGGTTTAGAGAGTTTTATTGCCATGCCTGTCATGCTGCTGGTCTGTGGCAGAGCTTAGCTTTGAACCCAGGCACTCATATTTCAGAGCAGCACACACTTATTCACCCAACAGGATCACTATCGATTGGTAATACCTGTGTTACATAGTCCTTTCCAGATTATAAAATCCTTCATATTCAAAAGCAATAATGTAATGAACCTTTTCCTGCTTAAATTTTTGTTTGCATTGTGGATTATCTCTTTGAGGAGAATAAGCCAAAATTCCTTAGCATATGTTGACAAATGATGTTCCAGAGTTTTGGTACCAAATTTCACTCCCCTACCAAGTTAGGAGAGTGCCTACTTTTTCATGCCCTAGAGAGATGCTTAAAAACAGAAAGTACAACACAGTTAAATCATATATAAATAATAACAGAAAGGAGATTAAGCATTAAAATGAAAACTAGAGAAGTATTTCACAAAGAAATATCAGACGTTTTACATGGATTGATAGACTTGAATATGGTATTGATAGATTTGACAACAAAGAGAATAAGAAGGTACAGAAATTATTTGGAATACTTACATAAGAAATGCTCTTTAAAATCTACACAAAATTCCAATTTATGAGTGATTTTAAAACTTGAAAAGAAAAAAAAAAGAATACCTGCCTGGGACATTCATTGAGTTAACATAAATATAGATGTTGATAAATGTAAAAAAGATAGAAAAAACAAGCCAGAAAGATTAATTGATTATCATTATTATTAGTTTAAATACATTTTGTTTTGGACATTCTACATTTTTTTCTTGGTCTTTTTTAAAAAAGAGGAAGGTAATATGTAAATGGAAAAGGACATTTGCAAGTATTAAGTTCATCAGAAATTAATGAGGAATGTGGAGAGATTTTGCTGGTGTTGGTCATGTGAAAAGAACTTCGAGTAGGTAAATACCATATAAGTAAAATACTTAGGATAACACATGATAATAGATGTGAAAATACTCTGAAGAGTGTAAAGTACCATGGAAATGTCATGAGTAATTAGTAAATTATGACTCCTAATATTCTATCCAACATTATTTGAGAAATAATCTGTTGGTACACTTCTCTGACATAATTTATCTTTCATTAAATCCATAAAAAAAGTCATAATGGAAGATGTCATATTATCAGTGGCTCAGTTTTTGTTATGACGACGTTTGTCATTAACCATGTAGTTTGCCAAGCAGTTCTGAATGTCAGATTTCAGGGAGGGACAATTTCTACTATCATTCTTTAGATTACATAAGACCTGATAAACTTTATCATATGTTAATGAGGTTGGACAAAGCAGTACTAAAGAACTGAGCAGTTAAATCAGCTTCTAGAAAATGAGCTCTACTGTAGATTATAAATTTTATCATATTGTCCCATCTACTTACTGTAAACACATGTAGTACAGGCTCTAAGTTTATGAATAATGGCTTCATTTTGAAGTAATTAGGATTCAGTGCCATTAACAGCAGGATGTCTGGATAATTATATTTCAGAATGAAATGTCTAAGAAAAGGCATTTCTGTTCTTATGACAATTACGCATGTGATTAATGGTGTAAATGACAATATCCAATATACATACAGAACAGCAAAAATTAACTATATCTATCATGAGTGACAGTATGAAAATTAGATGAAATCAATAAGCAGAGGTAAAGAATAGCTCCTTTGATATTGTTGTGTTCTCCAAGGCAGGGCAGGTTGGAGCAGGGGTCTGGGGGATGGGTAGAGATGGTAACTTTGTTAGTCTCTCTAGATTCTCAGCAAAGATCAGTCAGTAAACATCACCTTCAATTACATGCACTGTATAAATTCTCCAAAATCTTAAGTTGTTTGGAAGATAAAGGAACATCTGGGGTGCCAATTTTGAAAACTGCTGTATGCAAGGCTTTCAGAAGGAAAATTCACTTCTAGGGTTTGTCATTATGTGTAAAGTGGTGTGCCCTCAGACCTGTCCCTGTGAGATGAGGCAGTGGACTTGTTCCGAGGCAGGGCACACACCTTTAGGCTTCAACTCCAGGGATCAGCGCATTTTCTTCCTTCCTCTGCAGTGAGAAATCGTTCTGCAGTTCTCCAAAGCCAATAGCTTGCATCTGTTTTTTGTTTTTTTCTCTTTGTGATGTATGTGTTTCTTCTCCACCACCTTCACCCTCACACAGACCTGTGCCTACATGTACATATACAGATATCTGAGTTGTTCTGTTTTGTTTATTGCTTACTTTTTTTTTGGGGGGATCTTTTTAAGGCTGTACCCGCAGCATACTGAGGTTCCCAAGCTAGGGATTGAATCAGAGTTGCAGCTACCAGCCTACACCACAGCTACAGCAACATGGGATCTGAGCCAAGTCAACAACTTACAGCACAGCTCACAGCAATGCCAGATCCTTAACCCACTGAGCGAGGCCAGGGATCGAACCTGTGTCCTCATGAATGCTAGTCAAATTGGTTTCCTCCGAGCAACGATGGGAACTCCAGTGCTTACTTATTATAAGACTTTCATCAGCTTTACTGCCTTTTTGGGAAACATTTTCCTTTAGAGGTGTCTTATAAGCTTTTAATTCTGCCTTATAAACTTTCTGTATAGATCTTATCATCTCTGCACAGTAGATCCCCATCAATTTCTGTATACTAAGTACTTTTTTTCTCATATTTCTCTGCTATGATATTAGTACTATTTCCAAGTGTCTTCAAAAAAATTCTTGTCATGAAAAAATGTAAAACACATAAAATAGAGAAAAGTATAATATACTTTCATGTGCTTATCTCTCAGTTTCGACTATTCTTAATTCATTTCTTTCCTTCTCTGTAATCATTTCCATTCTTCCACTGGATTATTTTGATGCAAATCCCAGGCTTCTTATCATTCCACCTATAAATACTGTATCATCTATCTTTAAAATATAAAAATCATTATTTAAAACATAATCAGGATATAATTATCTCACATATTATGTCAACTGCCCCCCTGAATTTCTCATTCTAATTATAAACAATTAGACCAAATCCACTGCTTTATATTCCCATAGGCATCATTAAACAAACAAGAAGTGTTTTTGCTTATATTCTACTATCTTTAAATAAAACCATTATCTTTTTCTTATTTTCACCTGTTTTTACCATTATTAACTAAAACTTATCTGCCCAATTACCTCAAGATCCTTCAGTTTTCTTTGAGGTACATAATTTTATTTTGTTCTTGAAGAAAATAATAGGAAACTATCTAAGTCAGCAAGAGGGAAAAGGCATTCCATTAGAAATAATAAGAAAAGAGAAACAGAAGCATATAAAATGCATTTTCAGTTAGATTCAGTTCAGCAATTTCACTATTTCCAGAGCCCAGAGAGGCTGGTCGGTATTTATGGAGGAGAAGCTGTAAAAAGAAAGCAGAGCCCCAAACTATGTATCATGTACTTAAGTGTTGGCCCTTTCCAAAGGCCTGAAACAACCTGTCTGAGGGACTTAGGGATGGAAATAACCTAATAAGATCAACATTTTCCCAGGGATACAATGGTGACAGCATGGTTAGTATATGTGCAAGGGGGCATATTGGAGGCAAGGACACAAGTTAAGAGCCTACTGCAATAAAGATGCTAGGGTCCTGTGATAATTTAAGGTAGTGACGATGAGGGAGTCCATATTTGGGATAGGAGGTTATCCTGAAAGAAATTGATGGGAATAGAGGGGTAAAAAATCTTTGAGGACTTTAAACCTGGAACTTGACTCATGTTTGGATTAACTGGATAGATTCTGGTGCTTTTAAGTTATGGGGGACATGAGGTTGCTGCTGGGACTTTTCATCAGGAGTTAATCCTGCACATTTGGTATGGAGGTCTGGAAAATGCCACTGATAGACCTCCGGAAAGGGCCCCCAGGTACTGAGCTTTGATGTCCATCGCCCAGCACAAAGGCTCCTTGCCAGTGACTCAGTGCAGAGAGAACAGGATGGCAAACCCATAACTGGGAGAAGAGGGGCTTCTTGCTGACTAGCTTCAGCTGAAAGACTCTCTCTGGGCTTTATCCATTTTTTCTTACATGGCATGTGAATCTAGGAAGCTTCCACTCAACCACTTCTTCCAGGCCTCCATAGCTCGTCCCCATAGTCCCTCTCTATGAAGCCCCTCCCACCCACCCCCACTCCCATTTCCCCTGATAAAATCCTTGCTTGTTTCATGTTTTTTTGGTACAGCTTCTCAGAAGATCCTGACTAACACATTGGGTGATTGAATTTATTTTGGTGTGGAGAGTGTACAAAAAAATCAATTGACCTGAACTACTGGGGGAGCTTTGTACAGAGGATGGTGTTCTTTAGCAGAAATACAGAAGGGCATTCAAGTTCTTGGATTATTAGTCCCACTGTGTCTCTCATTCCAGACTTTGTCCAGTAAACAAAATAAAAGCGTACAAAGGTATCTCTTCCCAGAACACTCTTTTTCTAACATTGACAACTAACTAATTCTTCTCTACTGAGTTGATTATTTCAGGTGGCCCCTCTAGAACCATTGCTGTTGGTTAAGTCACCAATATGTCTCTGACTGTTTATACAATGCTCCCTTTCACTTCCTGACTTAATGGAAAGATTCCAAAGGACAGACATCAGAGCCTTTTAATTAAAGATTCCTAAAATACAATCCTGCCAATTACATATTGACCATTTATCCTGTGACAGTCATTGTTCTACTTGCTTGGCAGAATTTATATTATTCATCCTTAAACAATATATTAAGATTATCAATATATTCAACTTTAACAGATGGGTAAAATCATAGAAGTTTCTTGGCTGGATAAGTGGTGGTCGATGCAAATGAAACCCTATTCAGAGCCCTTCTCTGCACTTTTCATGTTCTCCAGCCCTTCTCTGCCATGGGGCCTGCAAGTGGGATCGGCATTGTGATCTGATCTCTGGGAAAGGTCCTTCCTTCTCTGAGAGTCAGCCCTCTTTATAGTATCATCTACCAACCTCCACCTTGGTTGAGAAAACAGACACTGGATTTTCACCTCACTTTTAATTTCACTCTCTCTGGAATTATAGTCTCTAAATATGAATTGTTATTATCAATATTTTTAATTGTATCACTGTCTCATTCCTAATAGGCCAACCCTTGGGTCTCATCAAGACTTGATCAGTGTTTAAGCGGAAGGGAGTGGCATGAAACATAATGTATCAAGATAGTCGTTCTTTTTTATTTTTATTTTTGTCATTTTAAGGCTGAACCTGAGGCATATGGGAAGTTCCCAGGCAAGGGGTTGAATAGGAGCTACAGTAGCCAGCCTACCCCACAGCCAGAGCAACACCAGGTCTGAGCCATGTTTGTGACCTACACGGCAGCTCACAGCAACTCTATACCCTTAACCCATTGAGCAAGACCAGGGATCTAACCTGCGTCTTCATAGATACTAGTCAGGTTTGTTTCCACTGAACCACAATGGGAACTCCCAAATAGTAATTCTTAATTTGATTATTCAAGACAATGAAGGAAGGAAAGAATGAATAGACATATTCTAAATAGTTATTGTCATATTATTTACAAATACAGTGAAATAAAAATTTCCACTACTTCAACTGACCCAACAGGTATTTGTAAAATATGGAAGTTTTATAATGAAAAATATGTTCCCATATATGTTATATATGTATGTAGTTGTATGTATATGTATTATATTAGCTTAGCTAAACCAATCTCTTTGCAATGGATTAAGCTAATTACAGTAGGTTACAAAGATTTTCAAGTAAAAGTTCTGTGTTGTGAATCATTGGTTATCATTAGGAGAATCTAATTTGGTTTTTTTCTAAGAGGTTTTACAATTTACATACCAAATGGTATTTTTGCTACAGTCCAGGGGCTGACCTTCTTTTAGCATGTCAGTAATATGACCTTTAAGTCTTGAAAGTATAGTCATTTTCACCAATAGACTCTCTTAAATTAAGCTTCAAAAATGTTGTATACATTTAAAAAGTCACTTTATTAATTTTCACTAAGTAGTATAATTACCAGTATAGTGAGTGAGGTAACCAAATTATAATCAGAATATTACTTGCTAACCATGGACTAAAACAAACAAACAAACAAAGGATAGTTGCTGAAGAGATTTACTTAGTTACATCTATTTACAGCAGTTGAATGTCTCTGTCTCCACCAAGAGCATCAGGAATGGAGTCCTTTGGTTCTAACAGGATACTCTCTACCCGGTAAAGAGCCTTGATGGGCACTATCAACATTTTCCTTTGTGAATTTTCTGTTATGACAGCTTTGATGCTGCTCAAAACTATCTCTTCCCAATCAAAGTATTCTTTAAAAATGATAGTATAACAGAGATGCAAACTACAGCATCCCTACCACTGAATTCTAAGTAAAACTGCTTTTTTTTTTTTACTCCTGTACCTCTTTTTTTTTACTCCTCTACCTCTGGAGTTTATTGGAAACCATAGCCAAGATTTCTGTACATTCCCAGAAGATAGTTGTCTTCTAGATTCTTCTACCATGGCACTCCTGCTTCTTAAATGTTCTGCTTCAAGTATTGATCCGGATATGGTAATCTGGCCTTCTCTAACTTGACCCACAAGTGTTCATTCCTACTTATGGAGAACATCAGTAATTACACTAGATTTTTACGGAAGTTCTAAAGGTCTGGGGGAAGCTTCATACTGGTATGTCTGTAAAGAAATTTCTATTAGGCAGCCCATCTCCCAGAATTACTTTCAGTCAAGCCAAGCCTTAACTGTGGTTCCTTTCCTTGGATCTTTCTCTTTAGGCAGAGCTCACCTCCTGTGTTCCTCTTTGTTCTTCTCTTTCTGTTCCTTGCTTCTTCCTTTCTAAACGGCTGTCCATACTTTAAATTCTCTTTGTTTGTTTCTTTGTTTAGGGCCACACCTGCGGCATATGGAAGTTCCAAGGCTAGGGGTTGAATCAGAGCTATAGCTGCCAGCCACAGCCACAGCCACAGCCACAGCCACAGCAATGCAGAATCTGAGTCATGTCTGCAACCTACACTACAGCTCATGGCAATGCCAGATCCTTAACCCACTAAGTGAGGCCAGGGATCAAACCAGAGTCTTCATGAATACTAGTCAGGTTCATTACTGCTGAGCCACAACAGGTACTCCTCTTTTTTTTTGTAAATTCTTCTTTGATGTCACACAGAGGATATATGCTGTGTCCCATTCTCCTAAACTTGTCCTGCATAGCCTTTCAGGTAGCTGAAAGAAAAAAGAGCCTCTTTATTTATAGAAATTATTCAGAGAAAGCAACTGTATTTTTTTTGTTTGGTTGGTTTATTAATTAATTAATTTATTTTTTAGGGCTGTACCCATGTATTATGGAGGTTCCCAGGCTAGGGTTGAATGAGAGCTGCAGCTGCCAGCCTATGCCACAGCCACAGCCACACAGGATCCGAGCCATATCTTCCACCTGCACCACAACTCATGGCAACACCGATCCTTAGCCCACTGAGCGAGACCAGGGATTGAACCCACATCGTCATGGATTCTAGTTGGGGTTGTTAACTGCTGAGCCACAAAAGGAACTCCAGCAACTGTATTTTTAAAATAACAATGAACAATATTCATTTGCTGTAGTGACAAGTCTTGAAGGACCGAGAATTTTTCTGGTTCTAAGGTAACTTCATATCTCCATGATATGTTAATCTTCTCAACTTACTTTCAGAGAGGAATATCACATCCGAATTTTTGGTAGACATCTCTGTCATGTCTGTGTACTGCCTACAGTTATCAAAATCTACAAAGAAAATTTTATTAGTGAAAATCAAGGATAAAAATCAGGGGCAACGTAGAGAACAAATAGATCTTTACTTCTTGGTAAATACCATTCAAAGTAATATGTCAACATCTGCAAAGTAATATGTCAACATCTGAGACTTCAGTTGTGTTCTGCATATGTATTACTGTTGTGTCCCTGTGGGTGAGAATGTTCAGTCTACTCACTGAAAAATTTTAATTATACACTGAAAAATTCTAACTTTAGTGTGGAGAATTTCAAAGTATAGGAAACTGTCATCCAAATCAATCAAAAGCTCTTTGGATTTTTAATGTTTCCAGCATTTTTTTTTTTCCATTTCTAATGGTCTGGAAAAACTTTTCAAACAAATATGCCCAGAGAGTCATCTTTAGTTAATTGATTTACAATTTAATGACTTCTAAAGGGCCATATTGCTTTATTCACATCAACAATTTTACTTTCACTTAATTGCATAATTTCTTTTCTCAGTCACTATCTGTTACCCAAGCTTTAAAATTATGATAATACTACTTCACAGAACCATATATTTAAACACTGGAAAAGTCCTAGAATTTTTAAGAAGCCCTAAAGAAATTTTCTCTCTGCAGCATAACCCAGACAAGTTGATTTCCTAACTCCTGTTTGTCTGCTTATTTTCCTGAAGACATCTCAACAAAGAGCTATTAAGCACACAGTATTTCAAATTCTTAGCCTCCCTCCCTCTCTAGCACTTGCCACCAGAAACCTACCTACTCAAATCAGCAGGTGCCCTCTGCTCCCTTTGTTATTCCTGACAGTTACAGAGGAATCCAAAACCACAGGTGATAGCAATGATGTTTCACAATCAGAAATTTATCCAAATATTTTAAAATAATTTAGTCTCTTTTGTAATAAATCTGTAGGCCATGTCTGTGTCTTAGATGGTGCAAGCCCAGGTTTGCTGTTTACCAGAACTTTAACTTGAGATAATTTAGCAAAATCTTCTTAGTTTTCTTTCTTGGAAAAGGGAGAGAATTCTGATACTTACATCATAAATTTGTGATGAAGATTAAATAAAATAATACATGTGAAGTGCTTAGTAAATTGATTAGCATATAGTAAGCGCTATACATATAGTAGTTACCATTACTTTTTTCATTTTAAAAGTTTTATTGAAGTACGGTTGATTTACAATACTGTGATAATCCCATGATTTATTTTTAACTGTTAATAATACTGTGCTTGGAATATATGAGTGCCTATTAATATTTGCTATATAATATTTATTCATATACCTAAATTACAAACTTAAAAGATCTAAATGTGCCATGAAAAACATTTCAACAACTCGGTGGGAGTTGTTGTCTATAGTTGTTCAATAAACTGAAGCAGGAAACCCTCATATCTCTATCTGTTCAATGCCTAAAGGAAAGTTTTGGATAATTAGGATTCTTGTTCATTCTTTTCCACCATGATTAAAAAAATGAATAGTAATCAATAAACTGAGGTAATCCTTTAGGAAGCTGTTCAGTAGAACATACTATTAGCATAGGACTAAGCACCAGAAATCACAAACACAATATGATATATTTTTTTTGTAGTTTGAGATATGAGTCACATCTAATTTGTTATTTAACTGTGACCATTTTATTTTTTTTATTTTTTTATTTTTTTTCTCTTTTTGCTATTTCTTTGGGCCGCTCCCGCGGCATATGGAGGTTCCCAGGCTAGGGGTCCAATCGGAGCTGTAGCCACTGGCCTACGCCAGAGCCACAGCAACATGGGATCCGAGTCGCGTCTGCAACCTACACCACAGCTCACGGCAACGCCGGATCGTTAACCCACTGAGCAAGGGCAGGGACTGAACCCGCAACCTCATGGTTCCTAGTCGGATTCGTTAACCACTGCACCACGACGGGAACTCCAACTGTGACCATTTTAAAGAGTGAGACTATTTATTTCATGGTGGACTTATTGATCAAGGTCATTAACTTTGCTAACTATCCACCCACAATATTTTTTCCATTATTACTTAGAGTAACATTTTTGGGCACATAGGGAAACATAGCAAGTACAGAGAATTAGCAGGGCACGAGACGATAATATATCATTTGTCCTTTCATGGAATACTATTGAGAACTTCACTCAGGAAACACTCCTTAGACCATGAGAAAGAAATGTTATGCAAAACCTAGAATTTACATCTGATCTCATCACTTGATGAACTGGGATAATGGCCTCTCAGGCTGTGTAGTAAAAAGGTTAGCCCTGAATCGCAGATCTTATAGGGTGGCTGCGACTGTGAACCTTTGTTGGTCCTAGTAATCCAGTCACTGCCTCCACAACTGACAACCTAAACTACTTATCAGAAGGCAGTTTTTGTTGAGGACCACAGTGATAAGCAGCACATGGATTGTGCTACAAGTTATTGGGGCCTCTGGTTTTGGTTTGTTTTCCAGTAAAATAAAGTCTGGATGAGACAAGATAGCTTATAATATTATTTTAAAGATTAAATTAAAATGACATCTAGAGCACTAATTATTTCAATACTTTAGAAGGGGTTTTTTTTTGGCTTTTTTTTTTTTTTTTTTTTTTTTTTGCTTTTTTGCCTTTTAGGACCAAATCCACAGCATGTGGAGGTTCCCAGGCTTGGGGTCTAATTGGAGCTACAGCTACTGGCCTACACCACAGCCACAGGAATGCAGGATCTGAGCCACATCTGTGACCTATACCACAGCTCACAGCAATAGCAGATCCTTAACCCCCTGAGCTAGGCCAGAGATAGAACCCACAACCTCATGGTTTCTAGTCGGATTTGTTTCCGCTGCACCATGATGGAAACTCCCATTACCTTAGAAGTTATTGGGAGAATGTGATTCCCTTCTGAAATTTCCTTTCGTTCTGAAATTCTATTTTATAGACATGTATGTGAATGTATTATTGTGTGTATACATGTATATATATATATATATATATATGTGTGCATGTATTTACCTAAGCATATTACATAATTGTTATTGAAAAATTTATAATGTATTATTTATCTATAGTTCCCTTCCTCTTACTAATTATAAGCTCCTAGAGGGCAAGGAGTTTAATCCCTTGTCTTTAGAATGGTGCTTTCTTTATAGTAAGTGGTGAATATATACTTGTTAATTAAATGTACAGATTCTACTAGTATCATTTTAGCAGTATGACCATATGAGATATTTACATTCCTATGAAGCTACTCATTGCTGTAAACCAAGTAGCAGTGGCATAATTATTAAACAGCAATGGTTGATCCCAGCTTTGTAAGGGTTATGAGGCAGAGATGCAACATGGGGAAAACTTTCCAAAACCCAGGTTTCAATGCATCTGAAAAGGGCACATCCTTAATTAATGGATTTGTCCAGGAAGTTAGACTCTTCTAATTCTGGCCATTCTCTCTTCCTGTCATACTTTACCATGAGCTTGACAGTCGATCTCCTCTGTATTCCTTAAAAAATCATTACACCTCCCATATAAAGGGATCTATCAAAAAGCTTTACAGTGACATGGACTTCCTTTTGATATACAGAGCCATTTTAAAGATATCCTTTTTTCCAGATATTTAATTTGCAAGGTGCCACTTCTGTGATCAGGTTATGAAGACTAGCATGGGGGTAAACTATTTGGGGAAAAAAATGAATAGGACAACTTTACTGAATACCAAATAAATTCCAGATGTTTTATTCTTTTTAGTGAATGAAGAAACAAATGGAAGTTTATTCAACAAAATACTGATTTAATCATTGGAGGCCAAACATATCTATTTTTAATGCTATTGAACTCTCTCTCTATGCATATATATATATATATATATATATATATATATATATATATATACATATATTTAAAAAAAGGATGACTCCTTGAGTCAAGACATAACTGAACAGATACCTCATTTGGTCCAAGCTCCTGGATAATTAGTGGGACTTAAATCTTCCTGGCACACCTCAGCATGTTTAATCACAAGCATCCAATATTTATAGCACTTATTTTCATTCAGCCTCCGCCTCTTTGGTTTCATTAGCATGCATTACTCTCCAGGATATTTGGGCTGAGTTTACAGGAGCATTGCCAAATGAGTCAAGATCAAAACATTTAATAGATGCAATTCACTGATGCTTATGTATACAGTTATACCACATGTTGAGTCCTGGAACCACCTTTTCTTTAACATACGGTGTCTTACGATTTTTAAAATTCATGTTGTATTTTGAAATTATATTAAAAGGGAAAATATAGGAGTTCCCATTGTGGCTCAGTGGAAACAAATCTGACTAGCATCTATGCCCTGGTCTTAGTGGGTTAAGGATCTGGCATTATCATGAGCTGTACTGTAGGTCACAGAGGCAGCTCAGATCCCACATTGCTGTGGCTGTGATGTAGGCCAGCAACTACAGCTCTGATTTGACCCCTAGCCTTGAAGCCTCTGTATGCCGCAGGTGCGGCCTTAAAAAGATAAAAGAATAAAAAAAGGGAAAATATACTTAGTATAGAGAGTGACACAAAAAGACAATCAGTAAATTACCAAAGTGCTCCATATGAATAAAAATAAGGATCTAACATCTTTAATATAAGAAAGTAAATAAATAAATACATAAAATCCCACATATATCTAGTTTCCTCTCTTGACAGACATACTGTAGTGGAAGACAGGGAACGACGGAACTCAGATGGCCCAGCCAAAGCCTGTAGCACCTAAATGGTGCCTTTGCCTCCCCAGTTGACTTCATTCAGCACACCTTCTCTCCCTTTCAATTCTCCTTCTTCTTCTTTATATTAATAGTATTATTATAGCAGTTTAAGATTCACAAAAACTGGAGGAGAAGGTATAGTTTTCTCTTACACTTTCTGCCCCCGCCACACATACACGCCCCAATTATCAACATCCCCCATCGAAGTGTTATGTGTGTTATTACTGATGAACCTATATTGACACATCATCATGACCTAGAGTCCACAGGTTACATTAGGGTTTCATGCTTGGTGTGATGCAGTCATGGATTTCGACAAATGTATAATGATATGTATCCACTGTTATGATATTATACTGAGTATTTATCTTCACTGCCTTAGAAATCTCCTGTGCTCCAGCTGCTAATCTCTCCTATTCCCCATCTCTGTCAACCTGTGATCTTCATGCTGTCTACTTAGTTTAATTTGTTCCAGAGTGCCATGTAGTATGTAGCCTTTTCAGATGGGCTTCTTTCACTTAGTAATATACACTTAAATTTCTTCCATGCCTTTCATAGCTTGATAGTTTATTTCTTTTGAGAACTGGATACTATTCTGTTATCTGGATGTGCTGAAGTTTATTTATCCATTCACCAATTGAAGGACATCTTGTGTGCTCCTAAGTTTTGGCAATTATGAATAAAGCTGCTATGAATATTTGTGTGCAGGCATTTGTGTGGACATAAGTTCCCAACTCCTGTGGGTAAATACCAAGTGTGACTGCTGGATTGCATGGTAAGAGTATGTTTAATTTTGTAAGAAACTATGAAACTATCTTCCAAAGTGGCTATACAACTTTGCTCTCCTACCAGAATGAAAATTCTTATGCTCCAACATCACTAAAACTGGTGTTGTCAGTTTTCCATATTTAGGCCACTTCAATGGATGTATAGCTATCTCTTCTTGTTTTGCTCTGCATTGCCCTGATGACATATGTGTGGAACATCTTTTCATATCCTATTTGCCATCTGTATATCTTCTTATGTGAGGTGTCTGTTAAGATCTTTGCCCCATTTTTGAATTGTGTGGCTTGTTTTCCTATTGTTAAGAGGCTTTTTTTTTTTTTGTATATTTTGGATAGTAGTCCTTTATCAGGTATGTTGTTGGTAAATATCTTTTCTCCCAGTCTGTGGCTTATTCTATCATTCTCTTGAAACCATTTTTACAGAGCAGAAGTTACCAATTTAATGAAGTCTAGCTTATCAACATGGATCATTTCTTTGATGTTGTATCTAAAAAGTAATCACCATACCCAAGGTCATCTAAGTTTTCTTCTCTCAGTCCTTTTTCAGGCCTTTGGTCATCTCAAAATAGCTCCTTCATTTTCCTCTACAATTATCCTGAATCTTCCTTACCATGGTAACTTTCTCATGTCTTTTTATCCATTCAAGCTCTGTAGAAAATCAACAAATTCATGGTGATGTATTTAATGGCCCTCATTGATTCATATACCTGCAATCTCTGGCAAGATATATGCATATTAATAAGAATCATCTTGGGTAAAAATACCTTAAAGCAAATGAAATCTCTAAGTTAGTATTGCAGGCAACAGGATAAAAAAAGGTAAGATTTTTGCAAGACAAACTTTTAGAAAGCTGAGAAATAATCGTATAAATGGATATTCCCACTTGTCAATACTCTCCATTACCAAAGAGGAAAAAATAGTTATCAGTATTTTACATATTAAAAGGAAATTTATTAAACTATAAGAAAAAATTCTCAAAAAAGTTGGAATAGAGAACAATCCCAACTTGATAAACAATGTTTATAAAAAACCTACAAGTAACATCATACTAATGGTGAATGACCAAATGATTTCCCCTTAAGATAGGGAACAAGGCAAGAGTTTTTACTTTCACCACTGCTATCAACATAGTACTGAAGTTCTAGCCTGGGAAAAAAGGAGAAAAGCTTATAAAAGACAGAGATAGGAAAGGAAAAAAATAAACTCCCTATATTTGCAGGTGACATGATTGTGTAGAAAATCTCAAGCAATCTATAAAAAAGTTCCTAGAACTAATAAGTGCATTCAGCAAGGTTATATGATATAAGGTCAACATATACAAATAAAATATATTTCTGTATACTAACAGAAATATATACAAAATTAAAAATGAAACACCATTTATAATTGCATAATTAAATGAATTACTGAGGTGTAAAATTAGCAAAACATGTGCGGGAACTCTACCCAGGAAATCTAAATAAATGAGATATACTGTTTGTGGTGGGAGATTCAACAAAGAGCACACTAATCCCCAAATGGTATACAAGCTTAGCACAAGCCCTATCCAAATCTCATGAAGAACTTTTATAGATACAAGATTATTTAAACTATGTCAGCAAACAAACAAAAACAGGATAGCTAAGGAGTTTCCATTGCGGTGCAATGGTTAACGAATCTGACTAGGAACTATAAGGTTGCTGGTTAGATTCCTAGCCTTGCTCAGTGGGTTAATGATCTGGCGTTGCCGTGAGCTGTGGTGTAGGTTGCAGACATGGCTCAGATCCCACATTGCTGTGGCTCTGGCGTAGGCTGGTGGCTACAGCTCTGATTAGACCCCTAGCCTGGGAACCTCTATATGCCGTGGGAGTGGCCCTAGAAAAGGCAAAAAGACAAAAAAGGCAAAAAAAAAAAGGATAGCTGAAACAATTAGACAAATAAGAATCAAGCAGAAAGAATCAACTTCCTGATTTTGACTTATTCTATAGCTACACTAATCAAAGCTGTAAAGTATTTGTTGAAGGGTAAACAAAGATCAATGAAAAAGATTAGAGACCCATGTATAGATCCACACAAATATATCCAACTGTTTTTTTCACTCTATGCAGGGCACTTTGGACAATTCTGTAAGAGTGTCTGTCTCTAAAACTGCCTCTTCCTCCTCCAATTCTCCATACATAATTTCTCACAGACTAAATGGGATTTAATGACTACATCTGTAAGTTATTTTACAGTCCTAGGTGATATTTAGTTAAATATCACCTTGGAGTCCTTTAAAATATACAGAGGCCACATTAGCTTTCCTTAATTTTGGGTTTAAATTCACATTTAACATCATTCTCGTGATAGGACAATAGCACCAAATAGGAAAGATAAGGTTTTCCTTCTGTCACATGTAAATTTGACATCATCTTCCCAAGAACTATATTAACCCTTTATTTTTTTCTCTATTTATACGTTTTTCTAAACAGCTTTAGTTAAAAGACATATAATTTACTTCCCATACAATTCCCCATTTAGAGTGCACAACTGGGAGTTCCCATTGTGGCTTCGTGGCATCTAACCCAACTAGTATTCATGAGGACACGGATTAAATCCCTGGCCTTGCTCAGTGGGTTAAGGATCCCGTATTGGTGCAGGTCCCAGAAACCGGCGGCTGGGAACTGGCCTTGCTGTGGCTATGGCATAGACCTGTGGCTGCAGCTCTGATTCAACCCTTAGCCTGGCAACTGCCATAGGCAATGGGTGTTGCCATAAAAAGGACAAAACAAAAAACAAAAAATAAAAACTGCAGTGCACCAGCGATCATTTCACTTGCTCCTCCGCATGCAAGGACCAGTAATACTTCTTGTGGGCGACGACACTGGACGCTGAATTCGATGTCACACAGGTGCACAGGTGGTACCTGCGGTTGCCGCAGAGCACGAGGCAGTTGGAGCCTGGAGGCAGAGCCTCCTGCCGCAGGGGAGGGGCGTCGGCACAGCTTCCGGGCGGGGCGGAGTGAGACCACGCGAGACACTGCGAGACGGGGTGGGGGCGGCTCTCTAGTTCGTGGCACGCCGGGGCATTTCGCCCCCAGCAGCTGTGCACCTGGCAGATAAGCTTGGTAAGGTCGCTGGACCACCAGGCTGGCGGGTTCTGGCGGACTTCGCGAAGGTTGCGCGGGCAACAGGGCGGGAGTGCTTCGTGGGCATCAGGTAACTTGGAGCTCGTGGAGGCGCCTGGGCAGGGGTGCATTCCTGCTAGTAGGTCGGGTGGGTGGGCAGGACTGGGATTGGTAGAGGTGGGAGGTTTGGGGGATGGCTTCGTGCTCAGGTCCAACCTGGCCTGTTCTCATAGGGACTGAATCCAATTCCTGAGGGCTGCAAGCTCATGGCTATTTACCTTCCAAAGGCCTCACCTCCAAGTACTGTAATCTTGGAAATTAATTTAAGTATATGAATTTTGTGGAGAACAGAGACATTTAAACCATACAAAAAAAAAATAAATAAAATAATGGTTTTTGAAAGTGTATTTATGGTCTATTATACCCAGCACCACAATCTAATTTTAGAACATTATTGTCTGCCCCTTAAAGAAACCCATTAGCAGTTAATCCTAAACACTTGTTTCGATATACCTTTTATTGGAGGTAGAATGGGAATATTGAAGAGGTTTAACTATGGAAGACTTTTAACTATAAAATAGAATAGATATTTGAGGGGAAACAGAATAGAAATATGAATTCAGATGGGAAAAGGAAAGATACTCAATTGCTAAGTGTTAAAAAAGAAAGCATTCTCATATTGTAAGGGAATAATGGATAGTAAATGTTTATGATATTTCATTGGATAATATAAAAGCTTTATTTATAAATACTGATGTTTCGGACATACAGAAGTTTTTTTTGTGAAACTACCTAAATTTTTATGTGTCATTTTGAAAAAAGATAGGTGGCCGTCATGGTCTTAATTTGCATTCTCTAGTGGCTAGTGATTTTTTGAATGTACTTATTTATGTACACATTTATCGCCTACATATTGTTTTCTGTGAAATGTCTTTTCAGGTTCTTTGCCCATCTTCTAATTGGATTGCTAATCCTTTACTATTCAGTTTTGAGAGTTTTTAATACATTCTGTGTTTTAGACATTTGTCAGATAAGAAGTTTACAGATAAGTAAGCAAACCTTAAATTGTCTCATACCCTATAGAAAATGCATCAGGGATAAAAATGTAATAGTGGGAGATTTTAGAAAAAACCTAGGAGAGCATTTTCAAAATATAAGTCTAGGCAAAAACTTTTTAGCCTTGTCACCAAAAGCATGGACCTGTAAAGAGAAAATCAGTATGTTGAATTTCCTCAAAATTAAAAACTTTTGCTCTGCACTTGAGCCTATTAAGAAGATGAAAAGACAAGCTATATACTTGGAGCAACTAGACATAGTTATACAATTGAATTGCAGAACAGAAAAGTATGTTTTAGATACAGAAATTTGCAAATTGTTATGAACACCCCCTACACAGTTAACAGGGCCTGTGTTGGTTTTGTTCATCACTGTTTTCAGAGTTCACCACTTTTACAAAGAGTTTAATAAGTGTTCATGTACTGAGTTTGTTGTCTGAAAGGATAATGTAATGTTAAGATAGAAGACTTGAGGGTCTATGATTAAAACAAAAGTAATTTTTGGTTTTAGGGGAGTCATCGCTGAGTCCATGGGTGGATCGAGATGCTCAGGTTTCTTTTGAAAACGTTTAGAGTGTCAGTCTTGGTAGGCAGGACAATAATAGATAGTTTATTAGGAACTTAATTCTGGCTTGAATTAGAAGAGAGTCTGTGGAATTCAGGCTCCCAGGACACATCTATTTCAGATATGCCATATTAATAAAGTTATTAGCTCATATTTCATTAGGCAAGCTGTGCTGTATAGTACATGCAGGCTACTGAAGGTAGAGTGCATTATAGATTTCTAAGGCTAGCGTGACTTAGTAGAAAGAGTCAGATGGAGTGGGTTTGATAATAAGTATATCAATAACCAGATATGTCAGTGTCTCTGGGTTTGTATCAGGTATCTAATGTGTAACAAACCATCCCAAACCTTAGTGACTTAAAATAACAACCATTATTTCTCTCCATTCTGTGGGTAGCCTGTGCTCAGCAAACTGGTTCTTCTGGTGGTCTTTTTGGTCTCACTTGAACACCTGTAGTCAGGTGGGGTCTTCACTGTGACAACATCAAGATGCTCTCACTCACATGCTGGCTGAAGGCTAGAGATCTTGTTTTCAACCGTATGTCTTGGCCCTTTTCTAAGGAAGAGGTTTTTTTGTTTTGTTTTGGTTTTCTTTTTAGGGTTGCGCTAGCGGCATATGTAGGTTCCCAGGCTAGGGGTCTAATCGGAACTACAGGTGTTGGCCTATGCCACAGCCATAGCAACGCCAGATCTGAGCTGCGTCTACAACCTGTACCACAGCTCATGGCAATGCCGGATCCTTAACTCACTGAGTGCAGCCAGGGATCGAACCTACAATGTCATGGTTCATAGTTGGATTTGTTGCCACTGTGCCACGATGGGAACTCCTTTGGCCGTTTTGTTGTGACACAGCAGCTGGTCTTGAGATCATAAATAGATGTTTCAAGGCTTCTGAAAGCCTAGACCCAGAAGGCACATGACAGGACTTCCAGCACATTGTCTTACTCAGAACAATTTACAGGGCAGCCAAAAAAGGGAAAATGCACTCTGTTTCTTAATAGGAGTGGCAGATTGCAAAAGCGTCTATGACATGGATCTGCTTGTGGAGACTATCTCTGGAAACAGACTGCTGTGGATGGTCAGTTTTCTCATTTGCAAAATAAAAGTTTAGGTCAAGATATTTTAACAATCTTCCAACTAATATTTTATGATAAAAAAACTTTTACAGTTAAAAGGATTATGGTTTTTGCATCATTGCTTTTATTACATATTGCTTGATTTGACTCTAAGTCATGATACTTTTTAGGTTGAATTCTTGATAAAGTATGCTATTTCCAGTTGCTGTTGTGGGAGTTTATATTCATGATGTGGTTTATAGGAATAGATAATAGTAAAAGTTGAAGGACTTCTTACATGTTATACATGATAACCTCTTTGTGCTGCTTGAGTTTGGTTACACTCCTAGAATCAGACCATGGAAACTATTATTCTCTCTGGTCTCCAGATTAAGTCCCATGGCTTCATTTGTCATGATGCCTTACTGTGTGATTTAGAAGTACATATTTTGGAATCTGAAAATCTCTCTAGTTGCAGTTTGTTTCTGCACCTCCTACTGGATATTTTCATTTCAAATGAAATGAATGAGGTTGCAGATGTGGCTCAGATCCGGTGTTGCCATGGCTGTGGTGTAGGTACCACTTGCAGATCTGATTTGACCCCTGGCCTGAGAACTTCCATATGCCACAGGTGCAGCTGTTAAAAAAAAGAAAAAGATTATTTGAACTTAGTAAATATTGAATAAATAATAAGAAATTGAAAATTTCTTTCAGAATTCCTTTGCTATTATAAAATGGCTTTATTCTTTACTCAACTGTTTTATGTATTTATTTACTTTTACTGTGACTTAAGAGCAGGCATCTTTATCCAAACATGTTACATAAAAGTTGAGACTATAGGAGTTCCCACTGGGGGAAGTAGGTTGAGGATCTGGTGTTGCCTTAGCTGTGGTGTAAGTTGTAGTTTTGGCTCAGATTTGATCCCTCACCTTTCCATATGCCATAGGCATGGCCAAAAAAGGAAAAAACATTAAGAACATAAAGTCAAAATTATATGCTGGGTCCTCATGAATATACTATATATTTAAAGGAGGACTTCATACCTTTTCTCCTCTGTACATATCAAATTAAAAGCTTTTTTAAAGTAAAATAATTAAGAAATAAATTTTCAAGAGATAAAAGTGACATTACAGCCTAAAAATGACCAAGACTATTTTTAGCAGAGTCTTTTCCTGCATTAATGCACATTTGTCTTTTTCTTATTAAAAAAAATACCAGAGGACGAGTTAGGGTTTCTTTAGGTATTCCTAAAGACCATCCTATTTTCAGCTTTGTTTTTAACTTAGCAATGTCAGAGGAAGCAGTCTTGGATATCATATGTAAAACACGCGTTATCATTAAGGAAGAGGAAGATTCAAATGATCAGGAGTGTGACTTCTGTATAAAGCACTTTAATAGAGTGGCAACTAAATTTGCAAGTGCTGTCTTGCTTCATGTTCAGTGCAGGAACATGAAGTCCATGTGTTGAATCACAAAAACCCAGTGAACTAGAAATGCAATATAAGTACATAAGTGAAAAATACGGGTTGGCGTAGCTTTGAAAATATTCACACACATAAATACTGGAGAAGATTTTTAAGAATTAGAGTATGTCTTAAATAGATATTTGTAATTGAGGGTTATAAAAAATTTAAAGTTGCATGTTAAGGAAAAAAATATTTGAAATGGATCTAATTATGGTGGTAAGAATCCACCTCAGGATGATCATAACTTTTCTTTAAAGATCTAAAATAGTTTTTAAAATATACATATACCTACACTTCAGTTTTTAAACAGAAGTAGAACTCAAAGAATCTGAGGTATAAACATTTTGGACACATCATTACAAAATTGCTTTCATTATGATTTTTGCCTAATGACCCAGCTTTAGTGTACTTTCAGGTTGGGCGACTGACAGAGCCCTCCATGTATTAGTTGCTCTGATGGAATTGCTTAAAGGTAGATGTTAGGAACAAGTTTGAGTTTAGGGTGTGGTTGAAAATGTCATAAATGTCGAGCTTCAAGTGTGTGGAGTCTCCATCTTTCATTTACAGATCATGAAACAGGTCTTTTCCATAATTCCATGACTACACTTGCCATTTGGTGGACAAATATTACATTTGTCAATAAACTCAGCAATTTAGTGCCTGGAAATTATAGCCTTCTTCTGGTTTCTTGAAACCTTGTTTTCAGTGAGATGTGTTTGGATGTGTTTAGAGTTTAGTATAAACTGTAAACTTTCTTTGAAAGAAGCTACTGGAAATGGCTTTCAAATATATTGTATTTTTGAAAATGCATTCAGTGCATCATCCACCTAAATTGATACCATATGGAATTCAAGAGCAACTGTTTGTGAAATGCTTTGATTTAACTCATAACCTGTATATGTATATGCATGTATATCTGTCCATATATCCATGCAAAATTAGAATTATTGCATTGTCCAGTTTGTTTTCACTTTATACTTTGTTTTACAAGAAGCTCAAAGTAAAATTCTATGTTTCAGAAAAGCAGGATGGATATTTTTATTGTTTGAATGTTTTTGTTTTTCCCTCTTCTTGTCATGGACCTTTACAATTGATTGTATATTTTTGATCACTGACATTTATTCTTATCTTTTATCACATATGTTCTTACTTTTACATCAGGGCCTTTGTGGGTCATGTTAGGGTACAAATGAACTGGCAACCCAGTGTATAAAGTGGTCATAGAGGGACAGAAATTCCTGAACATTGAGACAGGAACAGAAGTTCCTAGAAAATGAAGGTATGTTTTATACACAGATGTTGAGGCCTCATACCATGGGAAAAAAATGCATATTAATCAGGAGAAAAAGAAGGGAAGTCCTCTGTAGTTCTAGGAACTGTTCTAAAGATATGAGACCTCTGGGCTCAATACAAAGAAAAGCTTAGGGACCACATAGTTTGGAGAGATATTTTAAATCACAGAAGAGCTTCTCATTTGCAAATTAATTTGGAATTTAAAAGTAAACCTGTAACCTTGTTGAAATGAAATAAAGACAATATGCAAATGTGTTTTCTCAATATTAATCCTTCCTTTTTGGAGGTGTTTTCAGAGGACAAGTGGGCAACTTAATTTTGTGTGTTCACAGAGAGCTTACTAAAATGTCTTGGAAGAGTTCTAGACACAAAAGGACTGAAAATGACTTAAGAAATAAATGTAAAAAATTAAAATTTATTATTTGCCTGTCACCTATCAATCTGGGAATTTTACATTCCTTGGGAAAAAAATCAAAATTGTTATTTACAGGCTCACTCTTTGGAGATATTATAAAATGCTGCCCACCTATATTTATGAGGGAATTAAAAATAAGTATATAAAAAGGATGAAATATCCTGCGAAGTTTAAGTAACTTTTGCAGGCATGGAAAGAGCTTTTTACTATAATTTATCAATATGGTTGGAATATACATTTCTCTTGAGACCAGCAATATCCTGGGGCCTCATAATCCTCTTTCTATGTTTTTTGGTATTAATGATGCAAAATATTGAGTTGGGAGATTGTGTATACAGAAGAGAAACTTTATATGTGTAGAGATTGAGGCTAGAAGTATCATATACATGTGCCACTTAGAATGTTACTGTAAAAGCTTTTGTTGTGATGGCTGGAGATAAACTTTCTAGGTCAAAGAGATGCAGGTGTGTGTGGGGAAGGATGCTGATGGTGAGTTCATGTGGAGGTGAAGAGCAGGGCTAGAGAAGGACAATACAGATGGGCTGTTTAGAGCTATCTGGTCCTAAAAATTGGAGAAATAATCTCAGATAATAAGAAACAGGATACTTTCCAAATTTTATTTAAAATCGTCCCAACAATTATAAATGAAAAAAAAAATTTCCTAGGAAATTGTATTTAGTTTGCTGGTAAATCACAGAATGTTTTATCTTTTGTTAATAACTCCTTGTACGAGTCTGGATTCTATCAGCGGAGCAGAATACATGCATGCACACACATAATTACAGTTATACCTGTGTGTGTGTGTGTGTGTGTGTACCCATGTGTCTTCACACACAGAGAAAATTATAATTGTATGCAGTTACATACAAATGTGATTTTTGTGGATAGAAGTTGTGTGTGTGTGTGTATTTATATGTGATTATCTTATAATGTTGTAGGAATTTGACCTTACACTGATTAAACAATCTCTGTACTGCTGTTGTCTTGTGCCTAAAGCTGAAACTTATAGTCAGCTGTATGCTGGCCATTGCCTTGTGCCAGTAACATGAAGCATAGAGAACCAACAACATGTATAAGCTCCAAAATGACTTCTGGCTCACATATGCCACCCAAATCTCCCATCTAGTCCTCCAACAGCCCACTTTAACCAGAAGCATACATGGAAGGGAAGTTGGATTCAGCCTAGTCAAGATGACCCATTACAAAATTCATCATCATATCCTTTTATTTTAAATAAATTTATTGTAGAAGAGAAAATCCTCCCAATACATATTAAACAAAACCCAAAATCTTAAAATAGAAAAAAAAATCAACACCAGATTATAAGAAGAAAACAACCTTAGAACTAATAAGGCATAATATTAAGTTAAATTTAAAAAACCCTAAATTTAAAGGATATATTTTCTAAATATTGCCTGATAATAGGGCTGCCTTCCTGCGCCTGTAGCAAATGTAGTGGATATAAGACCCCACGCTCAGGAAGACCCTGTGCTCTACAACCACTGCTTTGAAATTCTTTTTTAAAATTACTCAATGAATTTTATTATATTTATAGTTCTACAACAATCATCACAATTCAATTTTATAGTATTTCCATCCCAAACAGCCAGTGCATCCCCCACCACCCAACCTGTCTCATTTGGAAACCATAAGTTTTTTAGTCTGTGAGTCAGTATTTGTTCTGCAAAGAAGTTCATTGTGTCCTTTATTCATATTCCACATGTCAGTGATAGCATTTGGTGTTGGTGTCTCATTGTCTGACTGACTTCACTTAGCATGATAATTTCTAGGTGCATCCATGTTGCCGCAAATGCTGTTATTTCTTTCCTTCTAATGGTTGAGTAATATTCCATTGTGTATATATACCACAACCTCTTGATCCATCTTCTGTCGATGGGCATTTATGTTGTTTCCATTTCTTGGCTATTGCAAATAGTGTTCCAGTGAACATTGGAGTACATGTCTCTTTTGGAGTACGTGGTTTTCTCTGGATAGATGCCCAGGATTGGGATTGCTAAATAAAATGGTAATTCTATTTTTAGTTTTCCGAGGAATCTCTATACTGTTTTCCACAGTGGTTGCACCAGTTTACAATCCCACCAATAGTATAAGAAGGTTCCTTTTTCTCCACACCCTCTCCAGCACTTACTGTTTGTAGACTTTTGGATGATGGCCATTCTGGCTGGTGTAAGGTGGTACCTCACAGTGGTTTTGATGTTCCTTTCTCTAATAATGAGTGATGTTGAACATCTTTTCATGTGTGTTTTGGCCATCCATATGTCTTCTTTGGAGAACTGTCTGTTTAGATCTTCTGCCCATTTTTTGAGGGTTTTTTTGTTTTTTTGTTTGTTTGGTTTGTTTTGGTATTGAGCAGTAGGCGGTGTTTATAAATTTTGGAGATTAATCCCTTGTCAGTCAATTTGCAAAGATTTTCTCCCATTCTGTGGGTTGTCTTTGCATTTTGTTTAGTATTTCCTTTGCTGTGCAGAAACTTTTAAGTCCCATTTGTTTATTTTGTTTTTATTGTCATTACTCCAGGAGGTGGATCTGAGAAGATATTGCTGTGGTTTATGTTGGAGATTGTTTAGCCCATGTTTTCCTCTAAGAGTTTCATAGTATATGGTCTTATATTTAGGTCTTTAATCCATTTTTACTTTATTTTTTTTGTATGGTTTTAGGGAGTGTTCTAATTTCATTCTTCTGCATGTGGCTGTCCAGTTTTCCCAGCACCACTTATTGAAGGGGCTGTCTTTTCTCCATTGTATATTTTTGCCTCCTTTGTCATAGATTAGATGACTGTAGGTGCATGGGTTTAGTGCTGGGCGTTCTCTCCTGTTCCACTGAACTATATGTCTGTCTTTGTGCCAGTACCATATGGTTTTGATGGCTGTTGCTTTGTCATATAGTCTGAAGTCAGGGAGCCTGATGCCTCCAGCTCCAATTTTCTTTTTCAGGATGTCTTTGACTATTCTCCATCTTTTGTGCTTCAAATCAAATTTTAAAATATTTTGTTCGAGTTTTGTGAAATCTGTCCTCGGTAATTTGAAAGGGATTGCATTGAATCTGTAGATGTCCTTGGGTAGTACAGACATTTTGATAATATTGATTTTTCCATTCCAAGAGCATGATATGTCTTTCCATCTGTTCATTTCATCTTTAAGTTCTTTCATCAGCATCTTATACTTTTCAGAGTACAGGTCTTTTGTCTCTTTAGGTAGATTTATTCCTAAAGAGTAAGTATTTTATTCTTTTTGATGCGATGCTAAATGGGATCATTTCTCTAATTTCTCTTTCTGATCTTTCATTGTTAGTACATAGAAATGCCATCGATTTATGTGTATTAATTTTGTATGCTGTGACTTAGCCAGATTCATTGATAAGTTCTAACAGTTTTCTGGTAGAGTCTTTAGGATTCTCTAGGTATAGTATCATGTCATCTGCAGATACAGATAGTTTTACTTCTTCCTTTCCAATTTGGATTCCTTTTATTTCTTTTTCTTCTCTGATTGCTGTGACTAGGACTTCCAAAACTATGTTGAACAGTAGTCACGAGAGCAGCATCTTTGTCTTATTCCTGATCTCAGAGGGAATTCTTTCAGCTTTTCACCATTGAGAATAATGTTAGCTGTAGGTTTGCCATATATGGCCTTAATTATGTTGAGGTAGGTTCCCTCTATACCCACTTCCTGAAGGGTTTTTATCAGAAATGGGAGTTGGATAATGTCAAAGGATTTTCTGCATCATATGGTTTTTATACTTCAGCTTATTAATGTGGTGTATCACACCAATTGATTTGCAGATATTGAAGAACGCTTGCATCCCTGGGATAAATCCCACTTGATCTTGATGTACAATCCTTGTAATGCATTGTTGGATGTGGTTTGCTAGTATTTTGTTGAGTATTTTTGCATCGATATTCATCAGTGAAATTGGCCTATAGTTTTCTTTTTTTGTGGTATCTTTGTCTGGTTTTGGTATCAGGGTGATGGTGGACTCATAGAATGTGTTTGGGACTGTTCTTTCCTCTAATTTTTTGGGATAGTATGAGGACGATAGGTGTTATTGCTGCTCTAAATGTTTAATAGAATTTGCCTGTGAAGCCATCTGGTCCTCGACTTTTGTTTGTTGAAAGTTTTTTTTTATCACGGTTTCAATTTCAGTACTTGTGATTGGTCCATTCATCTTTTCTATTCCATCCTGGTTTAGTCTTGGAAGATTGTACTTTTCTAAGAATTTGTCCATTTCTTCTAGGTTTTCCATTTTATTGGCATATAGTTGCATGTAGTGGTCTCTTATGACCCTTTGTATTTCTGTGTGTCTGTTGTTACTTCTCATTTTTCATTTCTAATTTTATTGATTTGAGTCCTCTCTTTTTTGAAAAATTTGGCTAAGGGAGTACCAATTCTGTTGATCTCTTCAAAGAATCATCTTTTAGTTTCATTGATCTTTTCTATGATTTTCTTCATTTCTATTTCATTGATTTCTGCTCTGATCTTTATGATTTCTTCTACTTCTACTAACTTTAGATCTTGTCTGTTCATCTCTCTCCTTAGTTGTAAAGTTAGTTTGTTTATTTGAGCCTTTTCTTGATTCCTACAGTAGGCCTGTATTGCTATAAACTTCCCTTTTAGAACTGCTTTTGCTGCATCCCATAGGTTTTGTTGGAGTGTTGTATCTTTGTTGTCACTTGCTTCTAGCTATTTTTTAATTTCTTCTGATTTCCTCAGTGATCCATTGGTTGTTTAGCAGCGTGTTGTTTCATTTCCATGGTTTTGTGCTTTTTGCAGGTTTTTTCTTGTTGTTGATTTCCAGTCATATAGTGTTGTGGTTGGAAAAGATGATTGATATGATTTCAGTTTTCTTTTTTTTATGATTTCAGTTTTCTTAAAGTTACTAAGGCTTGATTTGTGGCCCAGAATGTGATCAATCCTATAGAATGTTCCATGTGCACATGAGAAGAATGTGTATTCTGCTGCTTTTGGGTGGAATGTCCTTAAATCTCTATTACGTCCATCTGGTCTAATGCTTCATTTAGTGCCTGTGTTTCCTTGTTTATTTTCTGTCTGGATGATCTGTCCATTGCTGTAAGTGGAGTGTTAAAGTTCCCCACTATGATTGTGTTATCATTGATTTGTCCTTTTAAGGTTGTTTGCAGTTGCCCTGTATGTTGTGGGGAACCTGTGTTGGGTGCATATATGTTTGTGATTGTTATATCTTATTCTTGGATTGATCCCTTGATCATTATGTAATGTTTTCTTTGTCTCTTATAATGTTCTTTATTTTAAGATCTGTTTTGTCTGATATGAGTATTGCAACTCTAGCTTTCTTTTGGTTCCCATTTGTATGGAATATTTTTTTCCATCCTCTCACTGTCAATTTTTATGTGTCCCTAGAAGTGAAGTGGGTCTCTTGAAGACAGCATATATATGGGTCTTGTTTTTTATCCATTCAGCCAGTCTATGTCTTTTGGTTGGGGAATTTAGTCCATTTACATTTAAGGTAATTATTGATATGTATGTTCTTATGGCCATTATATTAACTGTTTTGGATTTGGTTTTTGTTGCTCTTTTTTCTTCCCTTCTTCTCTTGCTCTCTTCTTTTGTGGTTTGATGACTATCTTTAGTGTTGTATTTGAGTTGATTTTTCTTATTTGTATGTATATCAATTGTACATTTTTGGTTTGCAGTTACCCTGAAGTTTTGATATACAAGGCTATATCATATATATATATATATATATATATATATATATGATACTGTTTTAAGTTGTTGGTCTCTTAATTGCAAGTGCAACTCCAGTGTCCAGCATTTTTACCCCCCTCTTCTCATGGTTTCTGATTTTTGTAGCACATTTGTCTGTGGAAGATTTCATACCTTTATTGTATATATGCCTTTACTGGTGAGCTTTGTGATTTGTGGTATTTTTGTTTCCTGTTGTGGCCTTTTCTTTTCTGCCTAAAGAAGTTCCTTTAGTGTTTGTTGTAAAGCTGGTTTAGCATTGCTGAAATCTCTTAGCTTTTGCTGATCAATAAGGCTTTCGATTTCCCCTTCAAATCTGAATGAGAGCCTTGCTGGGTAAAGTAATCTTGGTTAGAGGTTTTTTCCTTTCATCACGTTAAGTATATCATGCCACTCCCTTCTGGCCTGCAGAGTTCTGAAAAATCTGCTGATAATCTTATTGGGGTTCCCTTGTATGTTATTTGTTTCTTTTCCCCAGCTGCTTTCAGTATTTTCTGTTTGTCTTTAATTTTGGTCAGTTTGATTAATATGTGTCTCTTGGTGTTCCTCCTTGGGTTATTTTATATGGTGAGACTCGTGCTTCCTGGATTTGAGTGAGTAGTTCCTTTCACATGTTAGGGAAGTTTTCAGCTATTATCTCTTCAAATATTTTTTCTATCCATTTCTCTCTTCTCTTTCTGGCACACTTGTAATACAGATGTTAATGCATTTAACAGTGTCCCAGAGTTCTCTGAGACTGTCTTCATTTATTTTCAATCTTTTTTTCTCTTTTCTGTTCTGCATAAGTGATTTCCACTAGTCTGTCCTCCACCTAGCTTACTCATTTTTCTGCCTCCTGTATTCTACTGTTGGTTGCTTCTAATGAATTTTTTATTTTAGTTATTATATTTTGCATCTCTGCTTGCCAAAGTTTGTGTTTCTTTGCTCAGAGTTTCCTGTAAATTATCAGTCTTTGCCTCTAGTTTATTTCCAATGTCTTGCATCATCTTCAGCATCATCAGTCTAAAGACTTTTTCTGGGAGGCTAATAATCTCTAGATCACTTGGCTGTTTTTCTGGTGTTTTTTCTTGTTCCCTTGTCTGAGTTATAGTTCTCTGTTTTTTTTTCATTTTTATAGGCATTTGGTGTGGTGTCCTTTTTGCAGACAGTAGAGTTGTAACCTCTCTTATTTCTGATGTCTGCCCTGCCTTGTGTCTGAATTTGGTACAGGGGCTTGCTGTAGGCTTCCTGATGAGAGGGACTGGTACCTTCCCACTGGTAGGTGAGGCTGATTTCTATCCCTCTGGTGGGTGGAGCATTGTCTCTGGGTGATTTTAGAGGCAGCCGTGTGCCTGGGCTTGTTTAGGAAGCCTTTTTACTGATGGGTGGGGCTGTGATCCCACCTGGATTATTGTTTGGCCAGGGGCTTCAGTGCTGATGGGTGGGGCCAGATTTTCCCAAAATGGCCACTTCTAGAGGAACACACGCTGAAGAATATTCCACAGAGCATTGCCTTCAATGTCTTTCCTCCACAGTGAGCCATAGTCACCTCCTATTTTCCCAGGAGAACCTCCAAGAACTGCTGTCAGGTCCAACACAGATTCCTGTGGAGCCTCTGCTTTACCCTGGGACCAAGTGCACATGAAAGCCTGTATGTACCTTTCAAGAATGGGGTCTCCATTTCCCCCAGTTCCATGGAGCTCCTATGCACAAGCCCCACTGGCCTTCAATGCCAGATGTTCTGGGGGCTCTTTCTCCCAATACCAGATCCCCAGGCATGGGGACCTGATGTGGGTTTCAGAACTCTCAGTCCTGTAGGTGAGTCTCTGTGATAGTTACTTTCCAGTCTGTGGGTTTCCCACCTGGAGTGTATGGGGTTGCTTTTATCACGTAATTGTCCTTCCTACCTCTTGATGTGGCCTCCTCATTGTCTTATGGAGTAGGATATCTTTTTGAAAGTTTCCAGTCCATTTGGTTGAAGGTTGTTCAGCCTGTTTTGAAATTCTTTATAATTGTATCTTTGAATTTGTGTTTTATAAATATGTGTGTTTGTAAAAATAGCATGTGCAGAGGCCAGGATCTCACCAGGATGGATTCTTTGCCACTTTATACCCTGGGTTGGGTCTGGGGCTTGGGCTTGGGGGAAGATAGACTCACAGTGCAAGGTACTTGTAGGGTCTGTGCTCAGCCTGAAGTTATCCCATGACCAAGCATGTATGACCTTAAACAGATATTCTCTAATCTCTATATATGCATATTTTCATATTTATCTACTTATTTAAAGATAAATAAAAGGCATCATAATATGTTGAGAGAAAAACAGTGGAAAATGAAAAAGCTTTTTCCTGATTTTTGAACAGAAGCCTCTGATTTTCATTTTAAAATAAATCTTGCAAATTATTTAGAAAACCCTGCCTGTTAAAATACTCTTATTATGTGAATTCTTTTATGTTGATGCAATTAATTAATTAACATTTAAACTGTGATTTTGAAAATTTTTACATATGATCTTAGCAGAGACACTCAGTCTTGGTTCAGAGACTTAAAATAGATTTTCAAAAAATTTTTTGTGTGTGTACATGGAATTCATTTGTCTAAACTTTTCTGTGTTTCTAGATGATACCATTTAAGTGGTATGTATATTATATATTATTTTCAGTAATTTTTCCTCTAGGTACTATATACATATTTGTATTCCCATTTCTTCTGTGTTTCATATGCACAGTCACACACACATGTACTCTCTTTCATTTGTGGTTGGGAGACTTCTTTCTATTTGCCTGAAAGAAAAGGTGCTCTAAAATCTTAGAGGAATGTCAGATGACTATCTGGGTACCTCTCTTAGTGGTAGAGTTGCCCCTCTATTGTTTGTCTCCATAAGTAAGGATGACAAAACTGCTTCATTTGTCTTAATATGTTCTTGATCCTGCATTTGCTATTTATTAACTCCTTAAATATTAGTTAGAGTTGTCCTAGCACGTCCTTTAGACTTTGAAAGTCTAGACTGAGGATCTTGAAGTGCTTGTTAAAGACTGTTAAACCAGTATTTTCACCACTTAAAGTAGGATTGGATAAGCATCAAGAAACATGGTTTATGGAGCAATCTTATACTCTGTGGGAGATGGAAGAAGATGGCTGAGATGACCTGCTATCTGGTCATCCTAGCTACTTAACTTCACTGCAGTAAGGGTTTGATTTGGATTTAGTACCAGAGCACTCGCCAGGAAAATGAAAAGTTGGCACTCTGATATGATTAAGACCTTTCATTATCTTCACAGGGAAGCAGACCTGTATGTTATGGAAAAATACCAATTTTTTGAATACGTTTTGTTCTAAGACTTGACTGATTTAAAATTTGAGAGGTCAGGATACAAGACACTATTCAGAACATGGGGGGATAAAAGACAGACTTCCTGTCATTTAAGAGTTTACAACCTAGTGAACCAAGATTTATAATGCAAGGTGGTCTCTATACAGATTTTTAAAGAATATCCATTCTGTTAGAAGATGAAGGACATGAAATAGAAAAATGAATTATTGAAATATTCTGCTTGATTGCCTCCTGCTCCCCCACATCCCCTGGCATTGGAAAGGAAGAAGAAACCTCCTTGATTCTCCTCCCACTTACTCCTCTGCTAATAGTGGCTATGGTAGCCTTTGCCTCTAGCAGTTTTAGGGTTATCTTTATACAGTGTAGAAAAATGTCAGAAGAGGACTTCACAGAGACAGAGAGGGTACACAGCCAGTGATCAGAGTTGTAAAAATCAAATAAACTGTGTTTATGTTTATTTTTTAAACAAAGTCCTCTGTTTAAAAATATTACTGTTATACTGATATTATGCATGTCAGTAATAAAATAATAAAAGGAGTGATGTACTTTTGAGGCTTAGGGACTGGTCCTTTTTTGGAATTAAAAAAGAGATATCTTTAATTTATCCTGAAAATTTACTTTGTATTTTAAATGTTTAACTCCTAGATGGAACATCAGTAACTTTTAATTTTATTTTACTTCTTATCCCTCATGATGCTTAGTATATTGCCTATACATAGCAGTCACTTGGTCTGTTAATCTCTGTGGTTTTACAAACCACCCTAAACTCAGTAGCATAAAGCAACAACCATTTTATCATGTTCACATATTCTGTGGCTAGGAATTTGGATAGATCATAGTGGGGATAGCTCTCCTTCCTGTATGTTGTCCAGGGACTCCACTGGGAACACACCAATGGCTGACTGGCATGGCTGGGAGCTGAAATCATCAGAGGTTACTGCACTCACGTTTCTGGCATCTGCGATGGGATGACTCAAGGTATGGGCATAGGTATAACTGCAGACCTGAACTCTTCTTGATTTCTCTTGTGCCTTTGGCCTCTCAAAGCATGGAAACTGTGAGAGGAAGAGTCCCGAGAGTGAGTATTCAAGTAACCAAGGTGGGAACTTGGTCCTTTGTCTGACTTCCCTTCAGAAGACATGAAGACATGTAGTGTCACTGATAGTGGATTTTTTTTTTTTTGGTTAAAAATGAATCATTAACAACAACTCAGATTCAAAGAGAAGGGAATTAGACCCCCTCCCTTCATGGGGGAATATCAAGGTCACATTGCAGAAGAGCATGAGGAATGGAAGATTTTGTTGTGATCGTTTTTATGAAAAACAATCTGTTGTAATGTGCAATGAAATTAATTGAATTCTCAAGCAAAGACAGTAAAAAGTCCCAAGCTTTCATTATGCCTTCCTGTAATAGGAACATATCATTTTTTGGACTTGTTTATTCTTATCTATCTTTGCTTGATGGTTGTGATGGTTAATTTTATGTGTCAGCTTGTCTGGGTCATTGGTACCCAGATATGTGGTCAAATATTATTTTGAATGTTACTGTAAGAGTGTTTTTGGATGAAACCAACATTTAAACTGGTGGACTTTGAGTAAAGCAGATTGCCCTTCATAATGTGGTGGCCCTCGTCCAATCAGTTGAGTAAAACAAAACTGTCCTCTTCCAAGCAAGAGGAACCTCTGCATTGCAGGGCCTTTAAACTTTAACTGCAGCATCAGCTTTTCCTGGATCTCTAGCCTGATAGTGTACTCTGCAGATTTTATACTTTTCAGCCTTTATAATCACATAGGCCAATTCCTTTATACACACACACACTCACACATACACACATATATATACACATACATACATATATATTATACACACACGTACATATGTATACTTTTTTTCTATGGGTTGTTTCTCTGGAGAACCCAGACTAAATCAGTGGTGTTCTCTGGGCTATAGAAAATAGATTTGCAGCTAGAATAGATTGGGCAGGATTTCCCTGATGTTTCTGCCTCATAACTCTAAATTTTCCCAGGATAATAATTCTTCTAATACCATTTCCAAAATTGGGGTAGTAATTTATTTCCAAATTAAAAATAAACTTAACTGAGTCATTTTCTGTTTCAGAAATCCAGGAATATGATCTTGTACCTCTGGATAATACTGGCAGTATTTCCTAGCTGGTTGACTTGTAATAGGCCATGATTAAAAAGTAACCTTTAATATTGCTCTCCTCTGAAGAGCAAGTCAATCAGATGTTCCTGGGCAGCTCCCATGCTCTTCAATCAGAAGATAACTATTAAGTATTTGAGGGCTGACTTTAGTATCAACTGATTAATCATGACACAGGCATTTGAAACAGAGCAGAGGATTTTCATTTCTGGGGCCCAATCGGGGTATAAATTCTGAGAGTACCAACCAGCATTCTTATATGTCTTCTGGCTTCTTGTCCAGTTTTTCTTTAATTTTCATGCTTCTGGTGTCATTAACAGATTTTTAAAAACTAACAAGTACACAGGGAGTCATTTTCAAATTTGTATTTACTGTTCTTATTAGTCTCTGATCCCTATTGTACTTTTATTTCATTTTAATATGTGAAGATATATTCTTTAAAAAGCTTGTAGTCAACAGACTTTCAGCAACTGTCCCACTCATGCTACTGTCAGTAACAAGTCAAGGGCTTTTTCAGCTGAGCTGTAGCAAGGCCTGGAGTTCCTGTTCTATGTGCTGCTCTCGGGATCCACAACTAGTTGATGAGAATTGGCACAGGGGGTAGAATCTGTGCACCAACTCTGCTTTTGTGGTCATTGCCTTCAACACTCTTGAACAGCCATCTTTATTAGATTTTTGGACTATGGAACAAATAGACATTAGTTATTTTAGTTTTGTTGATAGTGATATGCTTGTTCGTCTGAGAATAAAAATATTTAAAATATTGCTTAAATCACATTGGAGAAAATAATTTACTATATATAAGCAACAGTCTTCTATCAAAGCTTTAAAGATACCCATGAAGATGATGGACTTTGGCACCTGCTAAGTATTTTTTGGCTAATTGGCTTATGCGATCTTTGAATTTATAATAGTACCTTTTTCCCATTTCTTAATTGAGAAGTAATGTGAGTATGTGTTGGCAGAACTATGGGCAAAAAAGACTTTCCAAAAATACAACTGCTCTATAATAACTCAAGGAAATTTTGATACCCACTATTCTCTGTTGCTGGAAATAACACATGCGAGGAGGCATGCAAACTGTCAAGTATTTAAGCTCGTGTATAGCAGTTTATGCGTCATAATTTTTTTATATTCTGGGCGCTTCAATCTTTGAGATA
Organism: Phacochoerus africanus; assembly: GCF_016906955.1. Taxonomy (NCBI): domain Eukaryota; kingdom Metazoa; phylum Chordata; class Mammalia; order Artiodactyla; family Suidae; genus Phacochoerus; species Phacochoerus africanus. Next base: position 81,195,392 of record NC_062545.1, on the reverse strand, counting down.
TTCAGAAAGGGTTTTGAAGTTTTCTGTAGATGGAAACAAATTATAACCCATTAAACACAAAAACAAATTAAATAGAAAAATTAAAGTCCTGTGGTAGATCCAGACCTTTCTGTGCAGTTTTGCAGGTTGTTTGTATCCCTGTTAAAAATGAAGATTTTAGTGGGAGCAGTAGTGTATGATCCTGAAATGTTTCCCACTATTCTTTGATGTAATTCTCTTTATATATTTTAGGAATGTTGCAAACAACTGCAGAAGTTTTTACACACAGCCTTCCATCTGCCAACAGCTCAAGCTGGCAGGAGTAGGCAGTTTTTCAGGGGTGTGAACAGAATTGATTTATACACACCGCTGGATCTGTTCCAGTGCATTTTCTCAGCCAGGACCAAACGTAGTATTGCAAATGAGCGGTAAGGTAGGCTTTTATCTGATGTTTACTAGGCTATACACTCCAAGTACTCTCAAAAGCACAGTTTAAGAGTAGCTATCACATTAATCATTTCATGGCAAAAGGGGAAAAAAATGACTGTCACATTATAAAGGATTGAGTAACGGCTAGCAACAACTTAGGTCCATAGATCCTGCTGAAGACGAAAAACAATGGATGCAATTAAAGCCACACATTCCCAGAACAGATTCAGAATTTAGGGAAATGAAGAGGAGAGCAGAGCAGGGCATAGAAGAGGATGACTGCAAATAAAACCCACTCTCTTTTGCCAGCATCTAAATTTACACATGGATTCCTAAAGATAAACAAAACCTAAGAAAACAAAGCTTATATTACCTGTAAGAACACTAGTTTCTGCAGTGTTGTGATGTAGTCAAGTAGTCTGTTTATCTGTTTGACCCAATAGGGAATACCTAGCAATAAGTTTTCTTGCTTAATTTTCCAAGTACAAGAGGTTAAATTTTAAACTGAGCTAATACTGTTAGGGTCACTAAAAATACTTTGAAGTCATTTTTTCATAAATTTAATGTCTTGTTTTTGATAGTTGAAAAGGATAACATGTGTTTTAGATGTGCCTAGTTTCTTACAGGGAATTTATTCAGGCATGTGAAATGATTCTGACTGGATAATTTTCCACTAATCATTGAGTGCACATTGCATTGTGTGGCTCATTTTTGGTAAGAAACCTGAAAGCACATTTAATTCTTTTGATAGGAAAACTGAAAGCTTATACAAATTCTCATAGTTGGATTTTATTCTCAGAAAAAAAAAATCTCTAATCAACTTGTCAATATACTTCATTTCTGTTCTGTAAGCATTGACAGTTTTCTTGATGACTCCTTAAAAAATATGAATTACAATTGTCAAAAAGAAAGTTTTGAACAATGTCTCTATGAAATACTGCAGTAGATTTATAACATTTTTGAACATTATTAAACCTCAGAGTTTGAATATATTTTAAATTTTATTTATTGATGTTGAATCCAGTTAAACAGTTCATTGAATGGTATAATTTTCTATAAAAGCATCATAACACCTGTGAACTAAAAAACAGGTTCTTGCTGACTCAGGGAAAGAGAAAAACTGGAGATCTACTTTGGGCAGCCATCTGGGATCAGAATCAAGGGAGTCAAGACCAGGGCTAAAGTCAAGTTAGAGTGGTTATTCCTGAGTCAGAGTATGTGGAACAAATGAAATATCTGGACCCAAAGTCATAACCTGAAGCCTAGGCTACAGCTAGGAGGTTAGTGAGCTGATGGCAGATGAAGCAAGGAAGACAAGTGTAAGCTTGAGAAGCAAAGGTTGGAACCCTAGTACTTGATTCCTGTAGCTAATGAATGAGATTGCTTACTCTCAAGGGCAAAGCCCAGGACATATGTGCTCTCCTGTCCCTAGTCAAGGGTCTGCCTGCCTGGCTGCTGCTGCTCCAAGCTTCAGGCCAGCTCTCTGCTCCAGCTGGGCAATACCCCACCCTCTTCCTCTCCTTGCCATCTCCTTTCCTGCTGGGACTGCTGCTCTTCCCAGTTCTTTTCCACTCTATTTTTTTAATCACCTCTGTATCTTTGATATTTTCTATAAATCTCATTTTCTCTGTGTTCAATTTGGACAGACCTAGATGTTTCTTCCTCGGTGTTCTATAAATGCAGTATTGTTATATGTATCATTTCACATGATAATTGTTTATGAATCTGTTTTCCCTTTTAATCACTGTGTCCTAAGAAAGCAAAGATTTTGTTTCATGTAAACTCAGATCACTGGTGACTGGCACATAGTAAAGATTCATTTACAGATTATCAAATGGAATCGTGTTATGGTCCATTAACTTTCCTCCACTTTGTGAAGCAAATTGCAGATTATTTATAGGAGTTTAAAACTAAAAAGAAAAACAAGAAAATTCTTACCTTGATATAATGTTCCTAAGCTGCACTTTAAAAAATAAGAAAACCTTAAAAGTCTTAAAAGATGTTAACTTTATACAAAGAAAACAAAGTAAAATGATAATCTACCAGTTCAACATTTTTTTCACATTAGTTTCCAGAACTTGGACATGTGTATCCATGTTTTACATAGCTGTATTTGTTGTTAAACTCTGTAATTCTTACTTAACAGCATATCATAACTATTCTTCCAGGTATTGATATCATCTAAAAATTAAGTGCAATGGTTTCATGTTGTTACATATATTTTTCTAACTTTGAGAAAATGGAAATGGCGAAAACCTCACCCGTTGTTCACCAATACTGAAGTTTTTTTTTCTTTTAAATGTTTTTATTTTTGACAAATCACCTTGTATGAAACCAAACTCACCATAGGAGAATTCATTTCAGTGATGGATAACTGTTACCTGTTAACTTAAATATTGTTTTAAATTCTTTGGCCAGAGATTTAGATTTGAGAGTGCTGAGATGATGCTAAATATAAACAGAATGTTTTTGACCGGAGGGCTATAATCTGTGGATTAAAAAGTTTAAATATCTTATAAATGTCTTGCCAAAACTAAAAGTCTCATATAAAGAGAAATGAATGTACTTGTTCTCTATGTATTCAACTTCTTTATCTGACCTTGCTCCTTCAAAGATGCACTTGTTACAGAATGTCAGTCACTAATGAGGCCTAAAGTAATTGAGGCTGATTGAGCTGGCAAGATGCTGCCTAATTAGAATGATAAATGGAACTGGCTGATCAAGAATGGAGGAGTGAATGGCACAGAGGGCATTAAACAAGGTCATTCTGTCAAAGAGGACCACTCATCCTACCCCCTCCTCCTTGAGCCAAATAATGACCGTCCTTCATGCCATGTGAACTGAACACTAAACGATGTATGAAGATCATTGCATGTAGAATTTAGGCTAGGTGTGGGGAGCGTTTAGTGATTCCCTGGGTAAGTCATCGAGTATAAACATGAAAACCAATACTTTGAATTCTCTATTGAGAGTGTAGATTTAAAGTGCATTCATTTTCATTTTCTATACACATAAATCTAGGGCACCTCAAAATTTGCCCCATGTTTTCTATCATATTGAACTTTCTACACCATATGAGAAATAAATCAAGCGACCTCATGTGTTTGAAGGATGCACATAAAATTTAATCCTCGTGTTTTAGAACCTGAATCACATGTAACTAATCTTTTTATTTCTTAAATGTTTCTATTAGAATCATTTGTGTTAAGTTCCCCGTCGTGGCTCAGCGGAAAGGAATCTGACTAGTATCCATGAAGATGTAGGTTCAATCCTTGGCCTTGCTCAATGGGTTAAGAATCCAGTGTTGCCATGAGCTGTGGTGAAGGTCATAGATGCAGCTCAGATCTGGCATTGCTGTGGCACAGGACAGTGGCTACAGCTCTGATTTAACCCCTAGCATGGGAACCTCCATATGCCATGGGTGTGGCCTTAAGAAAGACAAAAAAAAATCATTTCCTTTTATTATTTTAGTATCTTTTCTTTTCAAATAATGTGTCAATTTTTCTTTAAACTGAGGCGGATGTAGATGTATAAATACAGATTTATAAATGTTTCAATGAAAATGTAATTTCACTCACCTTATTTAGCAATGCCTATACACTTGCTATTATCTGAGAGTGAATATTCTGAAAGTGGCACCTATTTCTGTTAAACCATATTTAAGACATTTTTGGTAGAAATCTCTCTAAAATGTATATCATCAGAGTACCCATCCCCAAATTTCCTGGGATATAACCCTTGATGGCATATGACAGTCTTCTAGGATGGTTGATACTTGTTATTCTAGGCGTTATTTTAAAGTTTGTCTGTCTGAGGATGCATGCTCCAGCTTCTCAGAACACCTAATTGATGCTTAATGTAAGAAAATTTTTGACCTCAGATCTTTAGATAGACACTGGCAAAAAAACAAAAACAAAAACCCTGAAATAAAAGAAAGATTTAGCCTACTCAAAAAAAAGTAGTAAATCATCAGAATTTTTGAAAAAATAATAGAATATTAAATCGATGTAATTAATATTAAAATAATTCAGTAAATGGCATTTAGAAATAGTAATTACCCCATGCCACTACAGTCTCATTTATTAGTTCTTCTGTCATTTCTTCCATTGGTGAAGTAGAAGAATGTTTTTCTGATCCAGCTTAGGGGTTTTTACTCTACCTCTACCTTTCTACCTCTGTAGTCTTCCCTAAGGATTCGGTTACAGGTATAATCTTTCAAGACCCATAGGTAAGTACATTATCTCTCTGGCATTCATAGCTGTTTGCTTGATTCCCTGAGTTACTCTAAAACTCACTGGCTTTAGAAGGAAATGGTTAAGTTATAAGCTCTGTGCTCAATGGGGCCTGGCTTCCAATATTTTTCCTACCATTTACTAGTTAGGTGGTTTTGGATGAGTTTCCTAACCTCCATAAAATGGGCATAATGATGTTCACTTCCCTGGCTTGTTTTGAAGATTAAAGGAGATAATGTATCAAAAAAGCCTAGCGTCATGTCTGGTACATGGAAAGTACTCAGTAAGTGGTTGATAATGATACTGCTTACGTACTTAGTAGTGGCATCTAGGAAATGAATATAACTTTTCTTTCTGTCTGGCCATTCCTTAATCCTTCCAGTGCTTCCATTCCCTCACCTAATAATGGATGGCCATCTTTCTTCCCTCTACAGCACTTTTGTTTTTTCTCCTGGAAAATGGTCACTTCTAGTCTCTGTCCTTTGGCCACTCTCCCTTCTCCATCATTCTGTAGCCCCCTACCACCGTACTCCACCCGGCTGTCACATTTCCCCTCCTTGCCCTGTTGAATGTCCTCTGTCACGTTGCCAATTATTTTCCCACTGACACAAAGCATGACTAAAACTGTCACTCATCTCTTTCAGTTCACTTATATCCATTTTATAAATCTATTAGACAGCCTTTGCTTTATGAAACAATACATTGAATGGGAGCTTTTCTTGATGACTCAGGGTCATGTCCATAAACACCAATGATTGTTCTGTCCTATACAGTTATGGAAACCATCAAAGTATATAGGATGCTTCCTTATGCTAAATGGATTTCTTTTAAAGTTTGTAGTGAAGAAAAATCTGGCCTCTCCAGACAGAGGTGGACATTCATATGTCCTGCTGTCTGAAAATGAAACATATCTGCATTGCCCATGATTATGCAGACATTCTTTCTTTTACTTTGTATTTCAGTGGTTTTCTTTTTTGTTTGCATGTGGGTTTTTTGTTTGTTTGTTTCTCATTACTCAGAAGAGTAGGGAAAGAGCTTATAGTTTGGTGTTGCTAGCTAGGATGTTTGTATTCAGAAGGTAATGTCTCCTGAATGTGATGATCTCCAATCTTACATCCAACTACAAAATTACAATTCTAACACCTAATCGACTTTTTGTTCAATAGTTATATTTTATATGTGATTTTATTGTCAGCTCCTCCAAACCTGTTTTGGAATTAGGTGGGACAAATATATGTATATATTTTGAAATCGTATTAGTTTCCTAAGGTTGTGATAACAAATTACAAGAAACTGGATGGCTAGTAATAACAAATATATTCTGTCAAGGCTATGGAAACTAGAACTCTGAAATTAAGATGTTGGAAGGGCTGTGCATTCACTGCAGGCTTTACGAGTGTCCCTTCTCATCTCCTCCTGCCTTCTGGTGATTTCCAGCAGTCCTCAGCACTCCCTGGTTTGGAGAGAAATTGCTACAGCTTTTTTTTTTTTTTTTTTAATCTTTTGTTGTTGTTGTTGTTGTTGCTATTTCTTGGGCTGCTCCCGCGGCATGTGGAGGTTCCCAGGCTAGGGGTTGAATTGGAGCTGTAGCCACCGGCCTACACCAGAGCCACAGCAACGCAGGATCCGAGCCGCGTCTGCAACCTACACCACAGCTCACGGCAACGCCGGATTGTTAACCCACTGAGCAAGGGCAGGGACCGAACCCACAACCTCATGGTTCCTAGTCAGATTCGTTAACCACTGCGCCACGACGGGAACTCCTGCTCCAGCTTTTGTTCCATCATCGCATGGTGTTCCTGCATGTCTTTCTGTTTTCTTCTAGAGATGCTAGTCATTCAGTTAGGACCTATTCTAATTGAATGTGGTTGCTTTCCAACTTAATTGCATCTATAAAGACCCTATTGCCATATAAAACCATGTTTAAGATTCTAGCTAGACATGAATTTTAGGGGACACTCTTCAACCCAGTACAAACACCACATTCTTTGATTTTCTGTTTGGTTATGTTTCAGTCATCACCACATGCTATTATCTCTTTGTGGTAATTCTTTCAGCTATACTCCCTTATATGCCCCAATTCCATGTCTTTAGAAAAATGTTAAATTAGGGCAAAACAAATTAAATTATCTAAGTCAGTTCATCTGTTAACAGAATCTGAAAAAGAATGGATATATATATATATATATATATATATATATATACATATATATATATATATAACTGATTCACCTTTGTACAGCAGAAATTATCACAACATTTTCAATCAATTGTATTTCAATGAAACTTTAAAAATGAAAAAATTTTTAACATTTTTAATCTCATTAACATATTTTTTAAAGACCACTATAAGGCAAATAGCCCATGTCTGCATTGCAGTATTTGCTGGTCAGGATAATGGCAGAAGATTTCAGATGACAGCTAAAATCTACAAGCTGTCAAGTATTGGTCTTTAATAGGCAACATCCAATAAGAAAGGGATAAAACTTAAAGGAAAGTAAGAACAGCCCATAATACCTATTAAACATATATACTTGTAAGCAGTATGCTCAGAAATATAGTTTAGTATAAGGATTCACTATTAATTCTTCCTTCTGAATTTTCTATTGTAAGGAGGGAAAACTTGTCTACTCATTTGCTCTAACCTCAGTGATACCCCATGATCAGGCTCTTCTTTATCCTTCATTCTCTGCATATCTTTCCAAGTCTGTTTCATACTAAGACATATTTTGTTCCATGCTTTCCATTCTTCTTGTCGATTCTTTGGGTCAGGCCCTTGTCACTTGTCATCTGCACTATAGTGGGAATAAGGAAGTTAGTCTCCCTGGTTCTACATCCTATCTTTGTGATTCCTTCCAATACCTCTGAGAAGATGTTCTTCATAAAATAAAATACCGTTTATAATGCTTTTCTTATTCCTTTCTATAGACTAGAAGATAAAGTTGATACATGTTAACAGGGCATGGAAGAGGTTCAGAGGTCTGGTTGCTCCCCCTCCCCCGCCCACTGCCACCTTCAAGCCTCATTTCCCAGGGCTCCTCACATGTAACCTGAGCAATAAAACAGTTGGATTATACAGTTTATTGTCTCTATGATGACTTCTATATCTGTTTCCCAAGCAGAATCAAATACTCTTCTGCTCACATAGCATCTTTTTTTTTTTAAAACTTATTATTTTATTTTTTATTTTCTTGTCTTTTTAGGGCTGTACCCATGGCATATGGAGGTTCCCAGGCTAAGGGTTGAATTGGAGCTGGAGCCACTGGCCTACGCTACAGCCACAGCGACATCAGATCTGAGCCATTTCTGTGACCTACACCACAGCTCCTGGCAGTACTGGATCTTTAACCCAGTGAGCAAGGCCAGGGATTGAACCTACGTCCTCATGGATATTAGTCAGATTCGTTTTTGCTGAGTCACGACGGGAACTCCATATAGCATCTTAAAGTGTATACCACTAATACGTTGACTACATGTCATTTCATACTATCGTGTGTGTATTTTCTTTACAGATAGAATAAGCATAATAATGAAATAAGATGGACTTTGCGGGCTACATATATGGCAAATCAAAACAGTTCTTTTAGTTTCCAGTCATGTCTTAAGCAGGAGGGTAGAAAAAGGAGGGAATGAATAGTCTAAGGAAGAGAGTAACCCCTGGGGCAGCGTCAAGAAAAGTCACAGAGAATTGGATTTGCTGTTGGGGGAGACTTGAGGATGGCTGACAGGTATAGAATTAGCAGAGACTAAATAAGCATAATTAAAGAAACATCCGGCATACCTTTTATTCAGATATTTTAGTGTGTGTGTGTGTGTGTGTGTGTGTGTGTGTGTGTGTGTGTGTGTGTATGGATACAAGAGTGAATACAACAAACTAGGTTGTTGCCTTCATGGAGGTTTTACTTTGTTTTTGTGTAATTATCTGTTATTTCCATTTGATATTTTCACTATCTCCATTTCCTAGCACAGTGTCTATACAAGGTAGATTAATAGGTATTTACTCATTTAACTAAATAAAATACAAAATCCAGATTTGAATTTTATGTGGAACTGTGATACATATGTAATGCACAACAAAAAATGCCAGATAGTCAGGATGGTCATTTTTCTAATCCAATTGTTTATGGGGTGACTATTCCTTAAGCACTTCTCTCTTTTGAAATTTTGTGTGCTGTCAGATTTAAAATACTGGTGAAGCAGTCCAAGGGAGTCAGTCAGTATATACAGGTAATAATGGATATCAGCATCTTCTGCGTCTATACCATCTATTACATGTTCCCTTTTTTAAACTAATAAAACTTTGGCAGAGGGGGGACACAAGGTGAACATAATTTACACCTAGTCTCCTAGGATATAATAATCTAAGTGAATTTAAAAATGCAAAAATTTCCAGTGTAACATTTAGCCAAATAATGATAGAAATACAAATATTATTCTGTAAGTCTTCAATATTTGTCAAAATCATCATCTCTACCAACAACTAAATTTGTTGAACAGCCACTCTGTGTGCCTTATGTACTTACTAATGGTTTATTACTTGACTAAAAACAGAAGCCTGTTTCTTACCCAGATAAAGCTCATGATGTAACAGAGGAGATGAGAAGTCCACCTGACTGGTGTCAGCAGCCACACTGGCATATGCAAAACAGAAATGTGTGACCCCCTGCTCAAGTTGGGACACATTCTTATCAGGTGATACGTCAGCTAATTAGTTGTGCTTTTGTTTATGACACATGTTCTTAACCTAATGATTTATTTACTTGGGTGTGGTCAGTTTTTAAGTTTTTGTTATGAATGAAATCAAGGTTACCACCTGTCACCACATGACCTTCCTACACTGGCTCTATTAAGTTCTGGTAGTTAGCTGGTGAACATTTCACAGGAAAGGAAGGAGGACATGCCCTTGTATATAAACATTCTCATCCCTGAAGCCCACAGAACAACTGAATACTTTGTTAAAAATGAACCAGGAAAATGATTTTTACCTGTTAAAGTGGAAAAAGGGTCATTTTGTGATATTTAACCAGATGCAACTTAGTGACTTTATTAAAAGAAAATTCCAGCATTAAGAGAAGAAAGATCCTTTTTCTTGGTATATTGTTAAAAATCAAGGAGAACATTTCCTGGCCAGTGAAAGCAGATATGAACAAAACATTTGGGAATGTTTTAAGATTGTACCCTGGGGACAAGTTTAACTAACCAGCGTTTTTTTTCCATGTCATCTGCCTGTGACTCTTTCTCAAGTTGGTTTCTCTGGGCAGGTTATTACTTCAGGTTGATGCTTCATTCACAATTTGTGCCATCCTGGGACCAGTGTAATCACAGTGCAGCATAGTGGGTAGGCTCAGAACCACATTTTGCTATGTCTGTCAGTCCGTATGTGACCATTTTGAGCTTGTGCATAACCTCAACCTTTGTGATTCTATTAGACAAATGTTCCTGCTTCTACTAAATAAATATAGCGCCAGCACTGTTTCTTTCCAGTTGCAACTGGTAGGAAAACAAAAGAGTAGAAATAAAAGACAGGAAAACAAAAAGGGGCTAACTGACACAATCTAGTTCCAGCAACAATAATAAAAAAAAATATCATTTTTTTCATAGAATTTTATTTGGAAAGTGCACCTGGGGAACCAGAAGGATTAGGCCAACCTTGCCAGTCACCCTGCAGGGTGCAGCTAAAGGCAGGCTTATTGAAGTTTCAGTTCAGAAATGATAAGATTTAATAAATCTCTGTGGGTAGATTTATCTCATAATTGCAGATCATATTTAGAGGATTGGACTAATTAAGCTTGATTTGTATATGCTTTAGGCTTAATTGAAAGTCATTTTTTCCTTTTATTTCAAAGTGATTCTTTGTTAATGTGGAAAGAGGTAACTTTGGTATAAGTTAAATTCTAAAACATGACTATGTTTATCTTCTTTACATTTGAATTGCACGCTGCTTTGCTGTTATAAAATATAGTCACTGTTCTAAACAGAAAAGATACTGATTTCTTTGATCTGTGATCTGTGATATAAAATATGATATTTGGAGATAAATCTTCAAGAGAATCAAAGAACATATTTATGCCAGTTATATTTTAATAAAGGAAACACAGGGATAACAATAAAATAATTTCTTCTGTACACCATCTTTTGTTTAACAAGGCCACTTTTGATAGCTGATTAATTGTTTAAAAAAATTGTTTTCCTTATCTCATTGCAATAAAAATTATAATCCTTTGAAGTATTTATATTAGCATAGATACAAATATGACTGTTATATGTTCCTTTATTAGTCCATTATTATTTAAATTCCACATTAATATTCATACATTCTGGAATTTTGTCTTTGGATTTCCATAATGTTTCTCCTGTTTTTCATTAGGGTCTTTCAGTACATATGCTGCTTATTGCTAATGTGGTATATTTTAATGTCTTTCAAATTATGGATAAATCCATAGTCATGAAAGTACATTGCCATAGTGATTTATGTAATCCAGCAAACTTTCTCATGTTTCAGATTATTTTTAAAATTGTGGAGCAGAGTCCAAGGAGGGGAGGAGAGTTTTGGTATTTTCTCTGTGTCACTCTTTTCCTGGAATTAATTTTCAAATTTCCTTCCCAAGGCTAAACTTAAGAATGAACAGATCTTATATCCATTGGAAACCATCAGGAAGTCTCTATAATCTCAGAATAATTGTATTCAACCCTCATTCTTTATTTATATGCTGTGTGAATCTCTGTCACTAGATTTTCCTTAGGTAAAAGTTAGTAAAAATAAAATTGATCAATGCAATCCCACTCAAAATCTCAGCAAGTTATTTTGTATATATTGACAAACATAATCTAAAGTTTATATGGACAGTTTAAAGGCCCATAATAGTCAACACAGTATTAAAGGAGTGGAACAAAAGGAACTGTCATCACCTAACTTAAAGATCTACTATAAAGCTATAGTAATTAAAACATTGTGGTAATGGTAAAAGAATAGACAATTTGATCAATAGAACAGAATAGGAAGCTTCAGCTAATGGTGTCTGTACAACTGGATATCCACATACCAAAAAATTAATCTAGAAACAGATCTTACTCCCTTCACAAAAACTAATTTAAAATAAATCATAGACCAAAATATGAAACATGAATCTATAAAATTCCTAGAAAATAGCAAAAGAAAACCTGTATGTCCTTGAGTATGAGGGTAAACTTTTAGATACAATACCACATGCACAATCCATAAAATAAATAATTGATAAGCTAAAGTTTTTAAAATTCATAGTTATGCTCTGTGAGGGACAATGCTAAGGAAATACGACAAATCAGAGACAGAGAAAATATTTGTAGGACACATTTGATAAGGGACTATTATTCAAAATGTATAAAGAACTCTTAAAACTCAACAATAAGAAAACAGCACAATTAAAAAAAGCCAAAGACTTTAACAAGTATCTCACCAAAGAAGATAAACATATGACAAATGAGTATATGAAAAGATGCCCCATATCATATGTCATCAAGAAAATGAAAATTAAAACAGGAAAAAAGTACTACTACACACTTGCAAGAATGGCCCAAATACAGAACCCTAGCAACACCAAATGCTGATGAGAATGTAGAGCAGTAAGAACTCTCATTCATTGCCAGTAGGAATGCAAAATATTCCAGCAAATTAAAAGACAGATTGACACTTTCTTACAAAACTAAAAATACTCTTAACATATAATTCAGTGGTCAGGCTCTTGGTATTCACTTAAAGAAGTTCATTTTTTTCAATTTCTATCTACATTAAAAACCTGCACACAAATATTTACAGAAGCTTTATTCATAACTTCCCAAACCTATAATAACCAAGATTATCTTTCAGTAGGTGAATAGATACATGAACTGTGCTACACCCAAGCAATGGAATATTACATAGCCTTAAAAAGAAATGAACTATCAAGATGTGAAAAAAAATGGAGAAATTTTAAATGTGTATTACTAAGTGAAAGAAGCCCATCTGTAAAGGCTGTATACTGTTTGATTCCAGCTTATATGACATTGTGGAAAAGGCAAAACTAAAATGACAGTAAAAAGATGAGGGGTTACCAAGGAGTGGAAAGGGAGGGAGGTATGAGTAGGCAGAGCATAGAGAATTGTTAGGGTGGTGACACTACTCAGTACGATTCTGCACCAGTGAACACACGTCATAGTACATTTGTTGGAGTCCATAGAATGCACAGTACTAAGGGTTAATATAGTTGCCCAGTGTATGTAGCCTGAAATGGATAATGCATGCTTTGCAATAAAATGCAGTATTAAGTTTGACAGACTACTTCATCATATTGAAAACTGACCGAGATAGTCTGGTGCTTACATAGTTTACAAGGCATATGAATTCCAATATGTGATTTTTAGGGTCAGAAGAGTCAGGGACTGGAACTTATCAATTTGCTATGCTCTTAATAACTGTATGAGAGTATCATAAGGTTTTAATCTAATTCATGATGTTATATACATACATATATACATACGTAATTGTTGGTATATATATGTATCTATATATAGAGAGAAGAAGAGTGAGGGAGTGACAAAGCATGTGAGTCTAGGAACAAAGAAGATATGAGAATCATTTTCAGGAGAAATCAAGCAAAATCACTAAAGCATTATATTGTATAGATCCTAGTGAATGAATAATCACATCAAAACATATTAGTAGATAATTGTTAAATGAATATGGACTTATATTATTTACTTAAAATTCTTCCATCATCTACTTTAGGTGGTAAAATATAGTTACCAAGAAATTTCTCTGTCATTTTTTTTCCTCATTCAATCATTCACTTAATGAATAAGAATGCAATATCCCAATTCTGATAAATATTTTTTAAAAAAGATGCAAATTTTGATAATATACCAAGGATGGGTTGGGGAGGTCAGATATTTTTCTTAAGAAGGTAACTTTGGGGTTGCTGAGTTCTGAATCATAAAAGCTGTTAATGGCAAAGTCATGGGTGAGTAGGGAAAGCACATTCTGTTATTGGTATGCACAAGGCCTTGAAGCGAATGAAAATGGCAGAGAAGGCCTATGCATCTGAACTGAAGGCTGCTACTTGCAAGGTGAGGATGGGGAGTTAGGGCACAAATCATGTAGTGATATATATATATATATACTTTGTTACCATTGTTAGTTTTTGTCTAAGAGAAATGTAATTCTTTGGAGGGTTTCACAAGGGGGATAAATAGCATTTGCATTTTGCAAAGATTAGTCTTTGGGGATAATAGATAGTAAGAAGAATGTGTAAATTTAATGTTCAGGTTGGTAGAATAAAATATTTTTATTGGAGTTCCCGTCGTGGCGCAGTGGTTAACGAATCCGACTAGGAACCATGAGGTTGCGGGTTCGGTCCCTGCCCTTGCTCAGTGGGTTAACGATCCGGCGTTGCCGTGAGCTGTGGTGTAGGTTGCAGACGCGGCTCGGATCCCGCGTTGCTGTGGCTCTGGCATAGGCAGGTGGCTACAGCTCCGATTCGACCCCTAGCCTGGGAACCTCCATATGCCGCGGGAGCGGCCCAAGAAATAGCAACAACAACGACAACAAAAAAGACAAAAGACAAAAAAAAATATATATATATTTTTATTTTTCCTGAAACACAAAGAAAAAAATGTGTGTGTATAATTATCAAATAGTAGGAATTCCCGTCGTGGCTCAGCAGAAATGAATCTGACTGGTGTCCATTAGAATGCAGGTTCGATCCTTGGCCTCACTCAGTGAGTTAAGGATCTGGAGTTGCTGTGAGCTGTAGTGTAGGCTGCATACATGGCTTGGATCTGGCGTTGCTGTGGCTGTGGTGCAGGCAGGCGGCTTCAGCTCCGATTTGACCCCTAGCCTGGGAACCTCCATATGCTGCATGTGTGGCCCTAAAAAAAGACACACAAAAAATAATTATCAAATAATAAAGGTGACAGCAAATTATGAATAACATCTGCCAAATAATAATCAAATATAGTCCAATACAAAGAGCATGTTGAGAGCTAACACAAACTACAAAATTGTATGTTGAAAACTATACATCTTTAAAAGTAAGTACCATATCTCTGAAAGGCTGATCCAGTGTTTTCTTAATTAATAGAAGATCAGAGAGTTTGGGTGCATCACAGGAAAAGTAGGGAGAACCCCTCACAATGTTTGTTCCAGGTCTCAGAAGGGAGAGTGGCAAGGGACTTAAAAATGAGAGGACACCTTTATTAGCTAATAACTCCCCACTCCTAGTGAGAGAGCCTGCTAGAGAGAATATGTTTGAAAGGTGGCAGGGAACAGACATGGGATTAGGAGATTAAAACCCAGAGAGATTGTGAATAAAGGAACTTCAAATCTCCACCTCCAAACTCAGAACATAGAATTGGTCTATGAAAAGGAACACACCAGATTTTGGGAGAGTGATTCATCAAGATAAATCTGACTTGAAGTTGTGTATAATCCCAGGAGAGTCTCCTGACTCTCCCTATATTCCAGATTCAGTTGAATGGCACCAGTTGGAGTTCAAAGAGGAACAAATGCAGAACCTGTGCAGAGATGCTGTAAGTAAAACTGAAACAAATGGAATAACCAAATAAAAATAGAAACATGGAAACATATGATAGTAATAGCACACACACACACAAATGGAAAGAAAGGAAGATAAAAGTAACATCTAGCAAGTTTTAGCTTTGGAATCAGAACAAGAGGTCTGGAATATGGTTGTCTACACAACTGTGACAATGTGTATATTTCTGTCTGCTAATGAGAACTCAAAGAAGGGGTTACAGAAGTGATGCCAAGCCAAGGAAAAGAACAAAGTGAACTGACATAGCTCAGGATAAAGTGGAAGAGAAAAATAAAACCATTTTAGAGTTAAAGATAAGTTTAAAAATAAAAAGTGGAATGGATCTGGCTTAATGCATAGTTATGAACATAAATTAGAGAACTAAGTACAATTACAAAAATAAAAAGATAATAAATAGACTAAATAGTGTTGGAAGAAATAGTATTTCTGGAAGACATACATAGAAGTCATCAGATGTGCAATTTGTGTTTCAGGAAGAAAATATACCATGTGAAGAAAGATATTTCAATGAATAATAAAATCGCCTTACAAAATTTGATTCAGAAAAGGCAATACCAAAACGTGCATTGTAAAATTTAGAACTTAAAAGTTAATGATAGTAATAGTGACAACAATAAAAGGCACATGGACAGAAAGCAAGATATTTTTTACATACTTTTCATGATGCCAGAGTTAGCATTGGACAATCTAAGGACAACATGCTCAGCTCAGTTTTATCCCAAGACATAATTCTAAAATTCATAAAACTTAGAAAAGGTGTCTTCTCCTTGAGTTCTTATTGAAAGATATATTTCTTTTTATTTTATTTTTTAAAATTTTTATTTATTTATTTTTCCACTGTATAGCCTGTGGACCAAGTTACACATACATGTATACATACTTTTTCCGCCCATTGTTGTGTTGTGATGTAAGCATCTAGACATAGTTCTCAATGCTACACAGCAGGATCTCATTGTAAATCCATTCCAAGAGCAATAGTTTGCATCTGTTAACCCCCAGCTCCCAATCCCTCCCACTCCCTCTCTCTTCCCCCTGGGCAGCCACAAGTCTATTCTCCAAGTCTATGATTTTCTTTTCTGTGGAAATGTTCATTTGTGTTGTATATTAGATTCCAGTTGTAAGTGATATCATATGGTATTTGTCTTTTTCTTTCTGACTTATTTCACTCAGTATGAGAGTCTCTAGTTCCATCCATGTTGCTGCAAATGGCATTATTTTATTCTTTTTTATGGATGAGTAGTATTCCATTGCGTTATATATACCACATCTTCCTAATCCAATTGTCTGTCAATGGGACATTTTTTCTTGATAACATAATAAAGCCAACAAAGGGATAATTACAGTGAAATTAAAGAGATCAGGAAGGAATATGGCATGGTAAAAAAAAAATAGGTTGAGACCTGACCTATTCAAATAAATATTTAAGACTTGTTCTTGTTTTACTTTGTATTTCTCTGTTTCATTGTGAGCTCATGCCTCTTTTAAAATAAAGCATATATATTCAAGTATTAATACCGGGAAACTAGTTAAAGGTTGTCCTAATTTTCAGTCATATGTGTGCTCAGGCACGAGAGATAGGAGGTAAAATTGACAGACCCTGTTAATGAAGTGGATTTTGTATGTGAGAAAGAGGGAGGTGACAAGCAAAACTATATCCCTGGCCTGTATGACTTGCTGAATGGTTCTCCGTGACAGGAAATACCAGAAAAGACCAAAATGTGGACAATTGGATTAGACTTGGCTATTTCAGATATCATTTGAATCTGAGGTAGTGATTGTCCAATGTCATAGAGTGATGCCATCCTCTTGATTGCAAAAACTATTTGAGAATTCCTCTTTCTCCATCCTGGAATCCACGTAAGAATAAATATATTATTATGATTGTCACCATCATTATTCACATCAGTATTAATGCTCCAGTGTGTACAGACTAGCATTCTTCTTTAGTTCAGAACCGAAGTGGGTAATCTATTTGTAAAAGTCCAGATAGTAAATATTTTAGGCATTGTGGGCCACAAAGCCTCTGTTGCAACTACTCAGCTCTGTCACTGTAGCAAGAAAGCATCCATAGATGATACAGGAATGCATGAGTGTGACTTTGTTACAATGAAATTTTATTTATAAACGCTTGATCTTGAATTTTGTGTAATTTTCACATCATGAAATATTTTTTTTTTTTTTACCAATTTAAATGCACAAGCTGTTATTAGCTTATGGACTGTTTAAAAACAGGCAGTGAGTGAGTTTGTTATGTAACCCCTGGTCTAGAATATTTACCTTCTGGATCTCTACTTAGGCCTCCTAGCAAAAATTGATCTTCCACTATCAGCTGAAATATTTATAAATAGGATAAGGGTGGATGAAATCATGGCAAAATTTATAAGAATTGTGCAAAGATTTAGAGAACCATAGAACCTTAATGGGAAACATGTAGCACAAATCTGCTATGGTCTTAAGCATGATAATGTTTTAATCCAGCAAACATATCCTCTAGAGGCAGTGAAATTACACTGTTGCCTCATGAGAATGTTCTCTATTACAGTGTTGAGATATCTTCTATTGATAACTTTTATCCACTGAAATAATAGATCTATTCCTATGCTTTTATGATGACCTTCTCATATTTGAACTTTCCTATCTCTCCTTATATAGTATCTATTTCCTGACATCTAGTTTTCCCCTGGTTAGTTTCAACTAAAAGTTTGTATGGTAGGATATATTTTTTAAGTGAGCAAAAGATCTGAGGAGGAAGAAAATTTTCTTACCTCATTGTAATGTAAAAATTTTGCTGAAATTTTTTTCCTCTAGGGTCCTATGAACCCTTTTGCTTCCTTAATTGTTAAGTATATCATCCTTATTTTTTATGTTTGACATCATTTAAAACTTGGGGATATACCAGAGAGCTTATAGTCAACTGATATTTTTTTATTACACTTCATCTGCTTAATGTGTCTAGATAAAAAGAGTAACATACTCAATTTGCTGGCTGAAATATCAATATTGGCTTCCATAATTTAACAAAATGTTGTTTGCATTATAGTAAATATTTCATATACAGATAAATTATATTTTTGTATTTTCCTTTTTGAATTTTTTATAATCCTTTTAAGTATTGTGTGTGAAACTATAACTAGAGAAAGCTTCAAAAATAAGAAAATGCTAGTGTTCTTAAAGCAATTAGTAGTTGAAAGAATATTTCAGAACAGGACAGAAATAAAATAGTCAGGAAATCGTTTAGACAGTGGAGTTCCTTTGCAGTTATTATATTTTTTGGAGAATAGCCAATTATAATAATTTTAAAGATGTAACCTACAGTCTTTAAGTAAAATGAAAAGCTTATTAGGCCATATGGACATTTTACGTTTTGGCAAATTTAATTCCACTATCTTTAAATAAATGTCTTCTTTAATTATAATCATATTGAATACTGAACGTACATTTTGATCTTTAAAGAAATTAATGACAGACCTCCAGTACCATCAGCTTACATTTAAGTCAGATAAGCTTTAGGGTAAAATATGCTGAGGCAGAGTAAATAGATTTTAACTGAAACAGGTAAAGCTGTGGAAAAGATAAGTTGAAACCACTCTGTACCTAACCTTTCTATCATAGTTAACGATTATTTAGCATTTGAAAAGAAACACACACATACACAAGTTCCTTACACCAAAAAAATCTAGGGGAAGGAAAGTTTATTACTGAATTGGCTTTCCTATAAAGTGTCATCCACCAGACTTACTATGTAACCAAAAAAAAAAAAATTAACTGATTGAAACAGTGTACCCAAGTAATTCATGCTGTTTGGCATTTCATTTTTCTATGCAAATTGAAATGCTCAATTCATCCACTTGGGAAAAATCACAAGCCAAGTTATATTGGAGTCAGAGATTTGTATAGATACTTTATTATTTTCTTATTTATAAGAATGTGTACTATTAATAATCCATCATAAAGTGCAGAGAAATATAGATAAAATTAATGGCTCTTAATCTGTAACCAGGAAATACATTATAAATTCTCATAGATTTCTATTTTTTCTTTTTTTTCTTTTTAGGGCCACACCCATGGTGTATGGAAATTCTTAGGCTAGGGGTCGAATCAGCGCTGTAGCCCCCGGCCTATGCCACAGACACAGCAACACCAGATTCGAGCCTGGTCTGCCACCTACACCACAACTCACTGCAGTGCTGGATCCCTTAACCCATGAGCCATGATGGGAAATCCTTTTTTAATTTTTTTTTAATTCTCATAGATTTCATATATGAATTTGTGAAATTCCATTGTTATATTGAATTCAAGTCTTTAATTGTGCACTGTGATATTTGAATCACTTTATATTGCATTGAATTACTTATTTAGACCCTCATATAGGTAGTGGTTATCAGCCCTAGTTGGTAAATTTACATGAGATGATGTTCATAATACAGTTCTCTTTGGGTTCTAGTAATTGGTATCCCAAGCATTTAATCACCACAATTTTTATTAGAAATATTATATATGTAAAATAAAACACATATAGAAAAAGAATTATACAATATGTTCTTCCCCATATATTTTGCCTTTTTACATTACACTCTTACTTCTCATTCATAGGATTATGTGAGTATTCATTCAAATCTCAAAACATTATTACTATTCACACAAGTGCTATTTGCTTCAGTGTCTGTTGTCCCAAAATTGCTCATGTTCTGTTTTGCTGTTTTCATTTCATGTATGCTTAATGGTGCCATTATCTAAAGGTTAGAATTTGTTATTTAATTTAAACAATTTTTTACATGTGTTGATACTTCTATAGGTATTGATAAGGTATTAATACTGGAATTGAATCATAATGTGGCATATAAAATAAAATGAAGATATTTCCAGTTCTCAATTTCTCACCTACACCTAATCCCCGTCTCTGGTTGAAACCTTTGTTCCTGTCATTTTAGAAACTGCCACTCTTTTTTGAAACTCAGTTTTAAGTATTAGTTCTATGACTAACATCTAAACAATAACCCACCTACTCTGGCTGTTAGAATACTACTGCAGTTACTATACTTGAAGGCATCCTCGAACTTTTCCACCATCTATAAATCTCCTTATTCCACGATTAATTTTTTCACTTGCCTAGACGACCCAGTGGCCTCCAAACTTTATCTTCTTCTAATCATTCTAGTTTATGATATATTTTATATACTGAATAGAAAGTTCCCTCTAAGAAATGTGAAGTACATCCTGTCATTTCCATGTTTAAAAGCATTTAATATCTTTCTGACTTGAAATAAAATTCAAACTTATTTCACTGTTTATAAACTGATGTATGGTTTAGTCATCATCTTATCTCTACCCTTACTTTGTACCTTTCTAATTTCTAGCTCAAATTACTCCAACCATAATGGTCTTCTAAATATTTCTTGAATAATCCAAACTCACTGTATACTAGCTATTTTCTCAGTTAGGAATGTCCTGTCCTTTTGAATATTGCATGATTGCCTTTTCCATTTTGTTTAGATCTCAGGTTAAAATTCATGTAATGTAGAGTAGCCATTCAGTCCCTTGCCATCACATTACATTTTTTTTCTTTTTTCAGCTTATTCAGGTATAATTTACAAATAAAATTATACTATATTTAAACTGTACAGTGTGATGGTTTTATATACATATATTGTGAAAGGATTCTGCCTTCTAGTGTACCTATCAATCACTTAACATATATATCTTTTCTTTCTTGCTTGCTTTTTTTCTTTCTTTCTGAGAACACTTAAGTTCTAATGTTTTAGAAAATTTCAATTATACAATATAGTGTTATCAACTAGAGCAACTATGTTATACATTAGCTCTTCAGAGCTCAATCATTTTATAACTGAAAAATTCACTTTTTTACCAGCCTTTTCCCATTTTTCTCATCTCCCAATCCCTGGCAATGACCACATTGCTGTTTTCTGTAAGTTTGACTCTCTTAGATTCCACATATAAGTGATACTATATAGTATTTGTCTTTGGTTTATTTCACTTAGCATAATGCTTTTGATGTTTATCCATGTTGTCATGAATGACAGGACTTAATTGATTTTTAAAGTTGAATAATATCACAGTGTGTGTGCTTAATATTTTCTTTACCCAGTCATTCTTTAATGGATCTCTTAGGGTGTTTCCATACCCTGGCTATTGTGAGTAATGCTGCAATGAAAATGGGAGTACAGATATCTCTTCAAGACAGTGACTTCATTTCATTTAGATATACACTCAGATATGGAATTGTGGGTTATACGGTAGTTCTTTTTTTCGTTTCTTGAAAAATCTTTACACTGTTTTCCATATGGATGTACCACCTTTCATCCCCATGAGCAGGAAACAAAGCTTCCCTTTTGTCTACATCCTTGCCAGTATTTGGTATCTCCAGTCTTTTTGATGACCACCATTCTAATGTATGAGATTATATTTCCGAGTGGTTTTGATTTACATTTCCCTGATGATTAGAGATGTGTTGTTTGTATATTTTGGACATTAAGCCCTTGTTGGTTACATTCTTTGCAACTATTTTCTGCCATTCCATAGGTTTTTTTTTTTCTTTTCTTTTTTCTTTTTTTTTTGTGGTTTCATTTGCTATGAAAAAGCTTGTCAGTTTGATTAGGTCCCATTGTTTTACTTTTGTTTTTATTTCTGTTACTTTGGGAGACTGACCAAAGAAAACATTTGTATGTTGATGTCAGAAAAGGTTTTGCTTATGTTCTCTTCTAGGAGTTTGATGGTGTCTTGTCTTACATTTAAGTCTTTAAGCCATTTTGAGTTTATTTTTGTGCATGCTGTAAGGGTGTGCTCTAGTTTCATTGATTTACATGCAGCTCTCCAGTTTTGCCAGCACCATTTGCTGAAGAGAATGTCTTTTTCCCATTTTATGTTCTTGCCTCCTTTGTCAATGATTAATTGACCAGAGGTGTCTGGGTTTGTTTATGGGATCTCTCTTTTGTTCCATTGGTATGTATGTCTGTTTTGGTACCAGTACCACACTGCCTTGATTGCTGTAGCTTTGTAATATTGTCTGAAGTCTGGGAGAATTATTTTTCCTGCTTGGCTTTTGTTCTTAGGATTGCATTGGCAATTTTGAGTCTTTTATGGTTATACATTTTTGGATTGTTTGTTTCAGTTCTGTGAAAAATGCCATGGGTAATTTGATAGGGATCACATTAACTCTGTAGATTGCTTTGGGTAGTATGACCATTTTAACAATATTAATTCTTCCAATGCAGGAGCATATAATATCTTTCCATTTCTTTGAATTATCTTTACTTGCTTTGATTAATATTTTATAGTTCTCATCATGTAAGTCTTTCACCTCTGTAGTCAGGTTTATTCCTAGGTATTTAATTTTGGGGGGTGCAATTTTAAAAGGTATTGCATTCATTTTTTTAATATTTATTGTTAATAGAAATGCAACTAATTTCTGAATGTTAATCTTTTATCCTGTTACTTCGCTGAATTCATTGATCAGTTTGAGTAGTTTTTGTGTGGAGTCCTCAGGGTTTTCTGTATCATGTCATCTGTAGAGTGACAATTTTATATCTCTTCTAATTTGGATACCTTTTATTTCTTTTGTTTGTCTGATTGCTGTGGATAAGACTTTCAGTACATACTATCTTGAATAAAAGTGGTGAGAGTGGACATCCTTATATTGTTCCAGATTTTAGTAGGAAGGCTTTCTGTTTTTCTCCATTGAGTATTATATTGCCTGTGGGTTTGTTATAAATGACTTTGATTAAGGTATGTTCCCTCTATACCCACTTTGTTAAGAGTTTTTATCATGAATGGATGTTGGATTTTGTCAAATGCTTTTTCTGCATCTATTGAGATGATTATGTGGTTTTTGACTTTTCTTTTATTAATGTGGTATATGACATTCATTGATTGGCTTATGTTGAACTAGCCCTGTGAACTTCAGATGAATCCCACTTGGTCATGGTGTATGATCCTTTTTATGTGTTGTTGGAGTCAGTTGGCTAGACTGTTTTGAGAATTATTGCGTCTATATTCATCAAATATCTTGGCTTCTAATTTTCTTTTTTGGTGGTTTCTTTGTCTGGTTTTGGTATTAGTGTGATGGTGGCATCATAGAATGTCTTTAGGAGTATTCTTCCTTTTTCAACCCTTTGGAAAATTTGATGGGTATAAGTTTCTCTTTGTTTGCTTGGTAGAATTCACCTGTGAAACCATCTGGTCTGGACTTTTATTTGTAGGAAGAGTTTTTTATTACATATTCAATTTCATTTCTAGTGATCAGTCTGTTCATTTGATCTATTTCTTCATGATTCAGTTTTAGCAGGCTGTAAGTCTCTAGAAAGTTGTTCATTTCTTCTAGGTTTTCAAATTTGTTGGCATTTAATTGTTCATAGTATTCTCTTATGGTTTTTTTTTGTATTTCTGCAGTATCTGCAAATAAATTTTCTATTTTTTCTCTGCTCCTCCTTATATTTTCTAGTTCCTTTCTAAAGTAATCTGCATTGCTGTTCATATCTGCTCTTAACTTCATCAGCATTTTCACTGTCTCCTTCTTAAACTCATTGTCTGTTAGACTGCATTGGTCTGTTTCATTTTTTGCTCCTTCAGGGAAATTTTCCTGTTATTTTAACTTGCAATATTTCCTAAAGTTATTCATTTTGCTTCTATTTTTCTTAATCTGTGAGTTTAGGGAAAATAAATACTGTAGTCTTGGAGGGTTATTTATATGTTAGAGTTCCTCTGAGTATTTTGTGAGGGCTTTATATTTGGCATGAGTGCTTTTTTTGTTTTGGATGTTTGTTGTCTCTTTCCTCATTGTGTGACAGCTGTTATCCCCTTGATAGCATGCTGTGCATACTTCCAGGGAGATAAAGGTATTTGGCAGGGCTAGTAGGCAGTGCCTGGTTCCTGGACCCTTGACAGTGCCAAGGACCTGTGGGAAGGTGGTGTCAGCTGCTTCTATTTGCAGGGCCTTGGAAAGTGGCAGTGACCTCCAAGCAGTTGTACGTGGCTCCTGGAGAGTTTGGCTGTGACAGTGGCAAGGCATATGTATTCCCAGAGGAGTAAGAGCAACAACAGTTGGTGCTAGGTTGAGTGCCCTCCTCTGTGCCAAGCTCCGAGATGAATGAGGCCTCAGGTGGTGCTTGTTCACAGACCCCTAGTGGTAGCATGCCATGCCCACCTCTGAAGTCTGATATGACTGCAGTGGTTTGCTGCCATCAATGTAGACTGTGCAAGAGGCATCCTTTTGCAGTTAGCTCATGCAGTAGACACTGTCACCCGTAGCTTGCACAAGAGGCACCTTGACACCCGTAGCCCTGCCCTCTGAGAGTTTGCCCATGTGCAAAGAGAGATATTCCTATGTTGGCCCACCCCTCCTCCTCCTGCCCTGCACAACATTGGTACCTTGCTTCTTCTTCAGGCCCAGACCTCCTCCTGAGTTACCTTGGCTGTGGTGCTCCACTCCCCAGCTCTTGGCATACTGCTCCCTACCACCTCAGGCTGTCTTCACACAACCAACCCTAATCCAGTCCCCAGAACTGATCTCTGGAGCCTGAGTCTCAGTGCCTAGCCCTCTCCTGAGCATCTCAGGCTGTGGTGTCAAGGGGCAGTAGCACTGGTGGTCCCTGAAGTTCTCACTCTGCTTTGCCCTCCTCAGTCCAGCTCCTACACTTTTCTCTGAGGCTTTGAGGTCCCTCTGTCTCTTCTGATCTCTCCTTCCATTAGGTGGCTTCCTAACTGAAGGAGAGATCAGTTAGGTGGTTGTGGGTTCCTTTCCTGACTCCTTTTGTTTTCTTTTTTTTTTTCCTCCTTTTTTTCTACCTAGGTGTGTGGGGGACTGTTTTGCCATTTTTGGAGGTTTAATGTCTTCTACCTGCATATGTTCTGTGCTAATCGTTCTACATGTAGTTTTTTTTTTTGGGGGGGGATGTGTTTGTGGTAGAAGGTGAAAGCCATATTTTACTCCTCTGCTATCTTGGTCCCATCTCCCCTTGTATGTTTTAGGTATTAACTCCTTACAAGATCTATGGTTTGCCAATATTTTCTCCTATGACATTGATTACCTTTTCTTTTATTCATGGCTTCCTTTGCTGTGCAAAAGCTTTTTAGTTTGATTGTCCCACTTGTTTATTTTTGCTTTTGTGGCCTTTGCTTTTGGTGTCAAATCCAAATAAATCAGTTTCCTTGTACTCTGGGTGGGGGGGGGAGTAGCCATCCTGTAGTCCCTGCTAAATTAGAAGCCTGGTTCTTAGGCAGGAGCTTTTAAAAATATGCAGATAAATTATTTTTAGGGAGAAACTAGGAAATGGGTATCTTTGCCTGCTCCCTTTGGGCTGAGCCATTTGCGGGATAGTTACAGTGAGTGCCAGTGAATTTATTAACAACTATTTCTTTGTTTGCTATAGTCTTGTGAATCTTGTGGACACAAACCCTGTTGTCTTCCAGAGCTGTTTTGGGGGCTCATCTGCCTGGTGGGAATCTTAAAAGTTGGGGTACTCGACGTGAGGTCCAAGTCCTTTGCTCCTCAGAGAGAAGCTGGGAGTCGAGGGTTCCCTTCTGATTTTATGGTGCTGTGACAAGAGTGGAGTTTATGATGAGTGTTTCTGAGCATTTCCTGTGTGTTTTGATGTAGGAAGGACTCATTTGATGTGAAGGAGTCACTCAGCTTGCTTCTAGATCACCTTTAGGAGAACTGTTTCATATGTAGCCCTACTTCCATGTTTCTATCTTGGTCTACTCTGACTCTCACTGATTATTTTCTTTTTTCCAACCTACTAGAACACAGATGCCACAAGAACAGAGACCATCTCTATCTTTTACACTGCTGAATTTTCATGCTTGGAATAATACTGACACACAGTAAACACTTACAGAGTACTTCTTCACTAACTGGGTCAACCAAAATCAAAGGCAAGAAAATTTTAGTCAGCCAGTGTCCCAGTTCAAATACATACTTTTTCATTTCAAAATAACTTGAAACAGTAGGGAAATATGTTGCTGCCTTCCTCTAACATGAATGAACATTATTGGGTAATAGTACTTCTAATTTTTAGATACAGTGCTTTCCTATAAGGCAAATGTTATCAGCCTTGTTTGCTTAGACCTTTGACTTTTCTAAATGTTGATGCATAATTCTGTGTAATGGTCCAAAACAACAATCATCTCTTATAAGTTCAAATTCTTAACTTTTTAAAAGAGTTCTCTTATAGCACAGCAGGTTAAGGATTGAGTGTTGTCACTATGGTGGCTTGGGTTGCTGCTATGGCACTGGTTCAGTCCCTGGCCCAGGAAGTACCACGTGCTGTGGGCATGGCCTAAATAAATAAATAAATAAATCTCTTTTAAGGGAGATTCCTTGTGTATTTATACCAACAATTAATAAAAATGTGCCTATTTCAAAAATATCATATGGTACTTTACTTGTATAATTATTTAGTTAGCTCAGGCTGCTATTGACTGAAGCAAAACAACTAAAAGTTGTGAGTTAAGTTCTATTTTGGGCCCTTACTGAGAACTATAGTCTGGAAGACAGCCTCTCAGCTCAGAGGATATGCTCCAAAGTGCTTAGGGAGGAGCAGGGATATATAGGAGTTTTTGCTGAAAAAGAAATTTAGTCAGACATCAAAAGATTACTGCTAATCATAAACAGACAATTCGACTTAATGATTTTAGAACTTCTTTATGTTTGGGAAGATTCAAGAATCTGGGCTCATTTAATAATTATTCCTTAGATACATATTTTAACTATTTAGGGCCAAACCCTGTTTTATTCTACCCTAAATTCCCCTCTGGGTGTACCTTTGTGGTAGTAGGGCAGCTGCAGTGGCTGATGACTTGACAGTGGCTATGGCAGGCAACATTTGTTGTCTACTGGAATAGCAGGCAACATTTTTTGTCTCTACTGCCACAACAACAACAAAACCCCACAACTTTACCCAGTATTCTGTGATAATATATGTGAGAAAATAATCTAAAAGAGAATGGATATATGTACATGTATAACTGAATCACTTTGTTATATAGCAGAAATTATCACAACATTGTAAATCAACACTTCAATAAAACTTTAAAAAATTAAAAAAAAGGGCTAAGGAACAGTGTGCCATGGGCTAAGGAGGGGCGCACCATGGCAGAGGGAGCCTGGGAGAAGGTCCAGGCCCACAGGAGAGGCAGGACATCATTGTTGGGGAAGGGAGAGGAGGAGGGATGGGTTGCCATAGGAAACTTCCAGCTCTAGAGCATGCATATGCCCGTGGACTTAGAGGGCAGGGTGGCTCTGCAGAGGCTACAGCAGCGAGAGGCCTCTTGCTCGTTTAGGGGAGATTAGGTGCTTCTTGTGCAGGCTACCAGTGGCCAGACACCTATTGTGTGGGCTAAGGACATAAGGGGGCTAAGTGTGATGTCCCTCTTGCATGATCTACAGTTGGCAGGGACAGACTGCAGCAGTCATCTTAGAGGCCAGAGGGAGGCGTGGCTTGCCACCACCCGGGGCCTGTGAGTGGGCTCCACCCGTGAACCCAGTCACCTCAGGGGTTGCCAAAAAAATGAAAAAAACAGGGCATTGAAACCAAGCACCGTACGCTGTTGTCCTTACTCCCCTAGGAATACACCCACCCTGCAGCTACCATAGCCAAATGCTCCGGATGGTGGCCAGACACTTGGTCACTGTCCCTTCCCAAGATCCTACAACTAGGAGCAACTGGTGCGGCACCTCCTGTGTGGGCTAAGTGGGAGAGGGTGCTTCTTGTGTGGTCTGCAGGCAGCAGGGGCAAACTGCTGCAGTTATCCCTGATTCCAGAGGTGGGCGTGGCCCACTGCTATTGGAGATACCTGAACAAAACTCACTTGTAGCCCCATTCCCCTAAAGGACACCACAAAGGAAGGCACTGTGATAAAACACCACCCATCGGTGCTCTCGTGACCCCTGGCAATACACCTGCACTGCTGCTGCCACTGCTGAACATTCTGGGTGGTATCCATAAGCCCAGGATCCTGCAACTGGGAATATCCTGTACAGCACCTCATATGTAGACTAAGTGATACAGATTGCTTCATGTGCGGGCTACAGGTGGCGGGGACAAACTACTGC
Organism: Phacochoerus africanus; assembly: GCF_016906955.1. Classification (NCBI taxonomy): domain Eukaryota; kingdom Metazoa; phylum Chordata; class Mammalia; order Artiodactyla; family Suidae; genus Phacochoerus; species Phacochoerus africanus. The sequence goes on along the minus strand of NC_062545.1, from coordinate 81,167,115 downwards.
AGTTATCACTGACTCTAGAGATGGTCATGGCCTGCTCCCTATGGGTATCCCTGAATAGGCACCACCTGTGGTTCCAGTCACCTCAGAGGAAGGCATTGCAATCAAACACAAGTGTTGTTGCTCTCACACCCCTGGGAACTCATGCACCCTGCAGTTGCTACTGCCAAATGCTCTGGTTACCTTGAAGTTCTGCCTAGAGCTTATTACCACTTCCCAGGGCCCTGCAACTAGGAGTAGCCTGTGCCACCTTCTTTCAGGTCCTTGCTGCTATTGAGAGCCCAACAACCAGACACTGACTTCTGGCCTTATCCATTGCCTCCTTCTCCCTGAAAACACACTGAGCATCCTGGGAATAAGAGCCTGCTCACACCAAAGAAAGAGGCAGCAAATATTTGAACTCCCACACCAAAAATAAATAGTAACACCCCCAAAATACAAAGGGGTATTCTTGCATAGAAGTAGCCTTACAAGGCTACAGTTTGGCTTCCCTGAATTCACAGAAAAAAACACGAGCAAGATGAAGAAGCACAGAAACCATTCCCAGTGAAAGCAATAGAAGAATTCACCTAAAGCAGTCAACAATGAAACAGACTTCTGATCTGACAGACATTGAGTCCAAAAGGGAGACAGTGAAATACTGAAGGAATTAAGAGATGATATGAACAGTAGTGCAGATTCCTTTAGAAGGAAACTAGAAAATATAAGGAGAAAGGAAACATTAGAAAATTCATTTGCAGAGAAGCAAACTGAGCTAAAGGCAAAAAAGAGAAAAATGAACAATGCAGAGGAATGGATTGGTGACACGGAAGATAGAATCATGGAAATTACCCAATCAGGACAGCAGACAGAAAACCAAATGAAAACCGTGAGAGCAATATGAGAGACCTATGGGATAATATAAAGCAGGCCAATCTACGCATAATAGGAATTCCAGAAGGAAGAAAAAAAGCAAAGGAGATTGAAAATACATTTCAAGAAATTGTGGCTGAAAACTTTTCAAATCTAAAGGATACTGAAATCAAGACACAGGAAGCACAGAGCACCCAAAACAGGTTGAACCCAAACAGGCCCACACCAAAACATATTGTAATAAAAATGGCAAAAGTTAAAGAGAGGATTCTAAAGGCAGCAAGAGAAAAGCAAAGCATTAATTATGAGTGAACCCCCATAATCCTATCAGCTGATTTCTCTACAGAAACACTACAGGCCAGAAGGGAGTGGCAAGATATATTTAAAGTGCTCAAAGGAAAAAATTTGCGATGTAGAATATGCTACCCAGCAAGAATATCATATAAAATAGAAGGGGAAATAAAGAATTTCTCCAAAAAACAAAAGCTAAAAGAGTGCAGTAATACTAAACACATTGCAAAAGAGATACTGAAAGGGCTTCTCTAAATTAAAAAAGAAAAAAGAGAAAAAGAAAAATTAGGATGGAGGAAAGCACAAGTGGAAAGCAGTAACTTAAATAAGCCAGCATACAGATCTAAACATGATGATGTTAAAAAAAAAAAGATCAAAATCATACAATGAGGGAAAGGAAAGTAAGAAAATATAGATTTTTCATTTTTATTTTAATGTGTCTGAGCCTACATGACTGTCAGGCAAAAGTGAACAAATATAGGAAGGGCTTAACGTGCTTAAGAAACAGGGCAACCACAAATCAAAATCAAACATTACATTCACAAAAACTGAAAAGATAAGTACTCAAGCATAGAAGAAATGGAAACCATCCAAACCAAAAAAGGAAGAAAAGAGAAACATAGAATGAACTGGGAAGCAAGGTCTAAAATGGAAATGAATTCATATCTATCAATAATCACCTTAAATGTCAATGCATTGAATGTCTCAATCAAAAGACACAGAGTGGCAGATTGGATAAAAAAGCAAAAACCTTCAATCTGCTGCCTACAAGAAACTCACATTAGAGCAAAAGACACATACAGATTGAAAATGAGGGGATGGGAAAAGATATTTCATGCCAATGGACCAGACAGGAAAATAGGAGTTGCAATACTCATCTCAGACAAAATACGCTTTAAAATGAAGGCCATAAAGAAAGTCAAAGAAGGACACTATTTAATGGTTAAAGGATCTATTCACGAAGAGGATATTACAATCATGAATATATATGCTCCTAGTCTAGGAGCACCCAGGTACCTCCAACAAATACTAACAGACATAAAAGGAGACATTGATGGGAATACAATCACAGTGGGAGACTTTAACACCCCATTCACATCCATGGACAGATTCTCTAGACAGAACATCAATAAGGAAACAGAGATCCTAAAGGACACAGTAAAAAGGTTAGACTTCATCGACATTTTCAGGACATTACATCCAAAAAAATCAGAATGCACATTCTTCTCAAGTGCACATGGAACATTCTCAAGAATTGATCACATCCTGGGGCACAAAGCTAACCACAACAAACTTAAGAGTGTAGAAATTATTTCACGTATCTCCTCTGACCACAATCGCATGAAATTAGAAATCAGCCAGAGGAAGAGAAATGAGAAAAAATCTACTACATGGAGACTAAACAACATGCTACTAAAAAAAACCCATGGGTTAATGAGGAAGTCAAGAAGGAAATTAAAAAATACCTCGAGACAGGTGATAATGAAGACACAACCACTCCAAATCTATGGGATGCCGCAAAAGCACTGCTCAGAGGGAAATTCATAGCGATACAGGCCTTTCTCAAAATAGAAGAAAGATCCGAAATTGACAACTTAACCCACCACCTAAATGAATTAGAAAAAGAAGAACAAACAAACCCTAAGGTCAGCAGAAGGAAGGAAATCATAAAGATCAAAGAGGAAATAATAAAACAGAGATTCAAAAAACAATAGAAGGAATCCATAAAGGCAAGAGCTGGTTCTTTGAAAAGGTAAACAAAATTGACAAACCTCTGGCTACACTCAGCAACAAGAGGAGAGGGAAAAACCCAAATAAACAAAATCAGAAGTGAAAAAGGAGAAGTCACAACGGATATTACAGAAACACAAAAAACCATGAGCGAATGCTATGGACAACTGTACGCTCACAAATTTGACAGTCCGGAGGAAATGGACAACTTTCTAGAGACTTACAGCCTGCCAAAACTGAATCAAGAAGAAAGAGATCAACTGAACAGACCCATCACTAGAAAGGAAATGGAATATGTCATAAAAACACTCCCTACCAAGAAAAGTCCAGGACCAGATGGCCTCATGGGCAAAGTCTACGAGACATACAAAGAGGAACTTATACCCACCCTCTTAAAACTTTTTCAAAAGGTTGAAGAAGAAGGAACACTTCCACAGTCACTCTGTGATGCCACCATCACCCAAATTCCATAACCAGACAAAGATACCACCACAGAAGAAAACTACAGGCCAATATCTTTGATGAATATAGATGCAAAACTTCTCAACAAAATTTTAGCCATCTGAATCCAACATCATATCAAAAAGATCATACGCTAGAACCAGGTGGGATTCATCCCAGGTGCACAAGGATGGTTCGACATATGCAAATCCATCCACGTCATACACCACATTAACAAAAGAAAAGTCAAAAACCACATGATCATCTCAATAGATGCAGAGAAAACATTTGACAAAGTCCAACATCCCTTCACGATCAAGGGATCAAAGTGGGTAAAGAGGGAACATTCCTTAACATAATCAAAGCCATTCATGACAAACCCACAGCAAACACAATACTCAATGGAGAAAAGCTGAAAGCCTTCCCACTAAAATCTGGAACAAGACAAGGATGCCCACTCAAACCACCGCTATTCACCATAGTACTGGAAATCCTAGCCACAGCAATCAGACAAACAAAAGAAATAAAAGGCACCCAAATAGGAAGAGAAGAGGTAAAACTGTCACTGTATGCCGATGACATGATACTATATATAGAAAATCCTAAGGTCTCAACTCCAGAACTACTTGAACTGATCAACAGATTCAGCAAAGGAGCAGGGTATGCGATTAACATCCAGAAATCAGTCACATTTCTGGGCACTAACAATGAAATATTCAAAATGAATGCAAAAGTACAATACCTTTTAAAATTGCATCCCCAAAAAATCAAATACCTGGGAATACACCTGACCAAGGAGGTAAAGGACTTATATGCCGAGACTATAAAACATTAATCAAGGAAATTAAAGAAGATGTAATAGAAAGCTATTCCATGCTCCCGGATTGGAAAAATTAATATTGTAAAAATGGCCTTACTACCCAAAGCAGCCTACATATTCAATGCAATCCCTATCAAATTACCCAGGATATTTTTCACAGAACCAGAACAAACAATCCAAAAATTTCTGTGGAACCAAAAAAGATCCGGAATTGCCAAAGCAATCCTGAGGAACAAAATCCAAGCAGGAGGCATAACTCTCCCGAACTTCTGGCAATATTACAAAGCCACAGTCATCAAGACAGTGTGGTTACTGGTACCAAAACAGACAGACAGACCAATGGAATGGAACAGAGAATCCAGAAATAAACCGGGGCACCTATCGTCAATTAATCTTTGACAAAGGAGACAAGAACATAAAAGGAAAAAAAGACAGTCTTCTCAGCAAGCGGTGTTGGGAAGTCTGGGCAGCTGCATGCAAAGCAATGAAACTAGAACACACCCTCACACCATGCACAAAAATAATCCCAAAATGGCTGAAAGACCTAAATCTAAGAACAGACACCGTCAAACTCCTGGAAGAGAACACAGGCAACACATTCTCTGACATCAACCTCATGAATGTTTTCTCAGGTCAGCCTCCCAGAGCAACAGAAATAAGAGCAAAAATAAACCCATGGGACCTAATCAAACTGACAAGCTTTTGCACAGCAAAGAAAACCCAAAAGAAAACAGACAACTTACAGCATGGGAGAAGATAGTTTCAAATGATGCAACGGACAAGGGCTTAATCTCTAAAATATACAGACAACTTACACAACTCAACAGCAAAAAAAGCCAACAACGCACCTGAAAAATGGGCAAGAGACCTGAATAGACATTTCTCCAAGGAAGATATACAGATGGCCAACAAGCACATGAAAAAATGCTCCAGTCCCTGATTATTAGAGAAATGCAAATCAAAACTACCCTGAGATACCACCTCACACCAGTCAGAATGGCCAATTTAATAAGTCCACAAATAACAAATGCTGAAGAGGAGGCATGGAGAAAAGGGAACCCTCCTGCTCTGCTGGTGGGAATGTAGGCTCTTAGAAACACTAATGGAGAACAGTATGAAGGTACCCTAGAAATCCATACATAGAACCACCATATGACCCAGCCATCCCACTCTTGGGCATATATCTGGGCAAGTCTTTCCTTAAAAAAGACACATGTACCCACATGTTCATTGCAGTACCAGTCACAATAGCCAAGACATGGAAACAACCCAAATGTCCATTGACAAGAGGATTGGATTAGAAAGATGGAATGCTAGTCAGCCATGAAAAAGAATGACATAATGCCATTTGCAGCAACATGGGTGGCACTAGAGACTCTCATACTGAGTGAAGTAATCCAGAAAGAGACAAATACAATATGATATCACTTATATCTGGAATCTAATATAAGGCACAAATGAACCTTTCCACAGAAAGGAAAATTATGGATTTGGAAAATAGACTTGAGTTTTAAAAGGCAGAGGGGAAGGGAGTGGGATGGATTGGGGTCTTGGCATTAATAGATGCAGACTATTGCCACTGGAATGGAATAGCAATGAGATCCTGCCGTGTAGCACTGGGAACTATGTCTGGTCACTTAGGATGGAGCCTGATAATTTGAGAAAATAGAATGTATACATGTATGTGTAACTGGGTCACCATGCTGTACCGTAGAAAAAAATAAATTTATTGGTGAAATAACAAAAAATAAAAATAAGAAAAAAAAAAAAAAATCCATACTGGGTGATTTAAGAAACAGAAATTGTTTTCTCACAGTTCTGATGTCTGGAAAGTCCAAGATGAAGATGCCAGCAGGTTTGGTGTCCAGTGAAGACTCTCCTGAGTTGCAGACAGCCTTTTTTTCACTATGTCCTCCTAAGGCCTCTCCTGGTCTGTATAGATAGAAAGCTTTCTCTCTCTCTTTTTCTATCTCCTCCACTTTATAAGGTCACCAGTATTATCAGACTAGGACCTTACCCTACGCTCATGACCTCATTTAATATTTTTAAAAAAATTTTAAATTGTAGTGGATTTACAGTGTTCTGTCACTTTCTCTGTACATCAGTGACCCAGTCATACATATATTTACATGTTTTTTTTCATAGTATTTTTTTTCCTTTATGTTCTATCCCAAGTGAGTGGATAGAGTTCCCTGTGCTATACAGCAGGACCTCATTGCTTAACCATTCCCAATGTAATAGTTTGCATCTACCAACCCCAAACTCCCAGCCCATCCCATTTCCTCTACCTCCCTCTTGGCAATCACAGGTCTGTTCTGCGTGTCTGTGATATTGTTTTTGTTCTGTAGATATCATGTTTGCCATACTTTGTATTCCACATATAGGTGATATATGGTATTTGTCTTTCTCTTTTTGACTTATTTCACTTAGTACGAGAATCTCTAGTTGCATCCATGTTTCTACAAATTATATTATTTAGTTGTTTTTTATGACTGAGTAGTATTCCATTATGTGTGTGTACCACATCTATTTATCTACTAATCTGTCAGTGGGCTTTTAGGTTGTTTCCATGTCTTAGATATTGCAAATAGTGCTGCAGTGAACATAGGGGTGCATGTATTTTTTTGAATGAAAGTTCTGCCAGCATACATACCCTGGAGTGGGATTGCTGGATCATATGGTAGTTCTGTTTAGTTTTCTGAGGAACCTCCACACTGTTTACATAGTGGTTGTACCAGTTTGCATTCATGCCAAAAGTGAACGAGGGTTCCCTTTTCTCCACACCCTCTCCAGCATTTGTTATTTGTTAACTTATTAATGATAGCCATTCTGACTTGTATAAAGTGGTGCCTCATTATAGATCTTATTTGCATTTCTCTAATAATTAGTGATGTTGAGCATTTTTTCATGTGCATGTTGGCTATCCATGTATCTTCTTTGGAGAAATGTCTATTTAGGTCTTCTGCCCCTTTTTCAATTGTGTTGTTTGTTTTTTTGCTGTTGAGTTATATATGTTGTTTGTATATTTTAGAGGTTAATCCCTTGTCTCATGCATCCTCTGCAACTATTTTATCCCATTCTGTAGGTTGTCTTTTCATTTTTTTATGGTTCCCTTTGTTGTGCTAAAGCTTGTAAGTTTGATTAGGTCCCATTGGTTTATTTTTGTCTTTACTTCTCTTGCCTTGGGAGACTGACCAAAGATAATATTTGTATGGTTGATGTCAAAGAAGGTTTTGCCTATGACCTCATTTAATCTTACCTCCTAAAAGCCCTATTTCAGAATACAATCTCATTGAGGATTAGGCCTTCAACATAAGAATTTGGGGTAAGGAAGTCCATATCATGACTCAGTGGTTAACAAGTCCGACTAGGAACCATGAGGTTGTGGATTTGATCCCTGGCCTCGCTCAGTGGATTAAGGATCCAGTATTGCCCGTGAGCGGGGGTGTAGGTTGTAGATGCAGCTCGAATCCCGCGTTTCTGTGGCTCTGGCATAGGCCGGAGGCTACAGCTCCATTTGGACTCCTAGCCTGGGAACCTCCATATGCCCCAGTTGCGGCCCTAGAAAAGACAAAAAGACAAAAAGAAAAAAAAAGAATTTGGGGATAGCGAGAAAGTTCCATTCATAGTGTAGAGATAATTGAGTAAAAAATAGTCACTTAGTTCTTAAAAATAACAGCCCTGGAGTTTCTGGTTTTGCTGTGTGAAAACACAGACACAATTTACTATTAATCAATCATAGTGTCAAGAGGAAAGATCTGTAGTTGATGAATATCTGTGGCTCTATGTACATGAATATAGTCCATGCAGTTGACAAAGTAAAATTTTTAATTGGGCGTTCAGGAATTTAAGAACATAAAGACGGCTGATTCTATATTGTTTGGTGATACATATAGAGACAGAACAAACTTGCATGAAAGTGTCATGTTCCTTATTGAGAGTTAAGGGCTTTTCCTTATGTAGATAATGTACTCACAATTTACAAAATCATGGTTATTTTATAAAGACATTTTATAGATCACTGACTCAGAATTTTGTGTATGTGTGTGTTGGAACCATTATGATGATAAATTTTCAATAAAAATAGAGAAATGTATTATTAATATGCTGAAGTGTATATTCACTGAAAAATCACCCATACCCTTCTGTATTTGTTTATAGTTATATAACATAAGCATATTAATTCATGTAAGCTATTCAGTAATTCACTGAAAAGATATTTTAAGTTTTCTATGTAATAAAAAGGGAAGTTGGGAAGCATTTCATATATATTGCACATAGTATTTGATCAAGATATATTTTGTATAGAAAAATAAAAATAATGTTATCCTGGGTACTTTTTTTTTTTTTTGAGGCAGATGCTTAGAGAGTTACATTGAAGGATAAATGGGTTAAAAAGCCAACATGTATGTAAAGGTCTCCATAAGTAAATGAACTCTTTTATATTCTCTTTTACAGGTAAAATAATACAGTACCTGAGTAGATAAGAACTAATATTTTCATTGCCAAATTAATCCTCTGTGTCATTAACACAAGAATCACTGAAGAAATGTTTAAATGAGGAAAGCTAGGCAAGTCTAGAATCTGGATTGGCAAGGCATAATAGCTGGGTTTCTCCATGTAAAACATAATCAAAAAATCTCAGTGACACTGAGTAGTGTTTCTTTCTTGTACATATATTTGCTACTCATTTGAGTAGATTTGCTTCATCTGTGGATATATGATTTAGCCACGGAAGCTGTTTCAAACTGTGAGTCCAACTTAGCTCGGTTACAAATGAGGTTCAGTTTTATTCCATGTGTCTTCATTCGAGGACCCAGATAAAGGAACAGCAGATGCCCAGAGGAAGCACTTCCCATAGTCGTATAGTGATCTCTAGAGTGCAATCATTGATGCACATGATAAGCTTCACTTGTGCACATCCATTAGTATCCCATTGGTCAAACCAATGGGATATATCAAAGCCATTATCAAGTAGGCAAATGAATACACTCCTTTGGGGTGAGGGACAAAGGTAAATATATGCTGAAAAGTATTCTTATTTTCACAGTGTACCTTCTCATTCACAAATACTCACTTTCTTCCTCCATGTAGTTACTCAGTGTCTCCTTAAAAAGAATATGACAAAAATCTCTCTTAAAATTTTCCTTCAATCATGGCATCAAGCTCATAGTCTAGGACATTGTAATTTTCACTGGGCCAAGCTTTTGCTTCTCTGAAACCAGAACCCAGTGAATTAAAAAGAAAAGTTATTTACTCCCTGTATACCCAGCATGAAAAAGTGAAACTGGAGCAGGATAACTCCATTCACAGTACCATCCAAAAACAGAGGATACAGCATTCACTGACTCATTAAAAATTCTAAAATTTGGCCAAATAAATGCTACTGGGCTATTCTGTTAGGCAAGTTTCCTTTATTATTCCCCAATTAACTTCCTTAAAGTGGCTTTCCAGTCCATAGTTTCCACAGTTCTTGGGGAGTGATTCAGTTTTCCCTTGGTAATTTCTAAAGAAAGCTTTGGGAAATAATGTCCTGCATTGGTGAATGCACAGCTCTCAGCCTCCTTGTGCAACTAGAAAATTGGGATTCAGTCTTCTTTTTACACTTCATATAGTCTCAGTTTCTTTTAATCTGGGCTGCTTGTACTTTGCCAGTATAACTCTTTCAGAAATAATTGTATGTGTTTTATGCATTTGTTCTAACAAATTTATCTGCTTACAGCTATGCCCTCAAATGCTTTCCTGACTTGTCTTGATTTCTAGAATACTTACCAGTAATTTTGGTATATTTGATTTTTGCTGACAACAGACTTTCTAAAAGCCCCTGGATCCAGTTGAAAGAATCTACTACAATTACCTTCATTCTTTTAGAGGTCTAAAAACAGTTTTGCAAGATACAGTCTTGATTACATCATTACCTTAGCACCAGTTCCATTTTTCAACTCTGTAAAGTCTGGGCTCTTTCTGGTTTCTCTGAACTTTATTTGCCAACAGGTTGCCTTCTTTCTGAGCTTAGCTTTTCCTTGTAATGTCTTACCTAGTTGTGTTAGGCAGTAACATAACCAATAGGATATGTATAGATAGAAGAGAAGATTTGTTATAGGAATTGGGTCATGTGGTTATAGAGGCTAAGTCCCACTGCTTGCCATCTGCAAGCTGGACAACCAGGAAAGCTGGTGGTACAATTCAGTCTGTGTCAAAAGACCTGAAACTCAAGGGAGCTGATGGTATAGACCCATAATTCTGAAGTCCCAGGAACCAGGACCTCTGATGACCAAAGGCAGGAAAAAAACTGGATGTGCTATCATAAGAAGAGAGAGAATTCTCCCTTTCTTTACCTTTTATTTTCAGCTGACTGGAGGATGCCACCCACATTTTCATTCTACTGAATCAAATGCTGATTTCTTCCAGAAACACCCTCCCAGACACACCCAGAAATAATGTTTTACCAGTTATCTGGGCATCCATTAGCCCAGTCAAATTGACATATAACGTTAACCATAACACTAATGTACTTGATAGTAACCAGCTTATACTCTGAAAATTTTGCCTCAAAACTGCGTAGCTCAACACTGCCAATTCAGTGCTTACTTTTCCTTTTTACTTAATTACTACTAGAGTTACCAGATGTTTTGCCACCATGTTACACAGGTCTTTTTTCTTAACTGCATTTAACAATTTCCTTACCAGCCTGCCAGTTCCCTAAATCAATGCCACATATTATAGATTTTAATTTTTGCAGAACCGTGCTTCTAGGACTAGTTCTGTGTTAATCAGTTTCTGTTGCATAACAACAACAAAATCCTGTGGCACACAAAATAAGCACTTCCTATTCATTCCTCTCTGATTCACCTACAGTATCTCTATTGCAGACCAGAGAGAGGCTGCCTTGGTTTCAGAGCCTGTGTTTGGGCTCATGTCTGTTTAAGTAAATTCATTCTGGAGCTAGAACTGAAAGAGGCAGAAACAATCTGGGCGAAGCTTTTCTTGTGGCAAAAATGCTAGAGCCCAAGAATGTTTGCATAATGGCATATGTGTATTTTAAGTCTTGTCACGTATGCTGTCATGCCATTGCACAAAGAAAATCACAGGGCGAAACCCAGCATCTGTGGAACAAGGAGGATTTTCATGGAGACCAAAGTTTGCAGGAAATGAGTGCATGCTTGCTAATACTAATAATCGAATCTGCCAACACAAAGATGAGCATAAGAAGAAAACAATGATTGCAAGTCCTGCCATGATGGTAAATAAGCAGGGACTTCTGGCTCTCTGTGTGTAACCTATCCTTGAGACCTCACAGATGTTTAGGGAAATTAATGGATTTTTCAACCTAAAAATAGACTGTGAGACCTTCTAAGAATAATAGAAGGTGATTGTATTCCGGTGTTTGGGAAAAGAGGAAGTGGCAATAGGAGGCTCAGGGTAAATGAAAGGTGAATACTAGGAAGGGAAGATTGAACAGCGGTGTGCTTTTTTTTTCTTCCCTACTTGTACTTTTGTTCTTGTGAAAGGGGAAAACACAGTATTAATCATAGCAGTAGTCCCAGGGGTTAATACCAAGATGGCATAAGGGCAGAATTACTTATAGGCTGGGCAGCTACCAAAAAACTCTATGCAGTGGTTAAAGCCATTAAATGTATATGTTTATGTGCCTATGTACATGTGCGCAGAGTGTGTGTATGACTGTATGTGTTATCTTTCAAAGTACACACAAATTTAGGAACATATCCCAAACACATTAAGAAAATGGGGAAAATTGATGCCAGGGCTTAGATAGAAGAGGAAATGAGTAAAGTAAGAGTCTGGCACAGATTAATGTTCATAGGCTGTGGACTGAAGAGTATGTTTTACTTGACCTTCTGCCGGGGTCCAGCCCCAGCAGCCAGGGAGTGTCGAAGGAGAGGATGGGCTACAAACAGCATGGAAAGAATTGGAGCCAACTCCTCAGCTGCATGCTGCAGTTGACCCAATTTATTAAATGAAAAGCATCAGCTTTTATACCATTTCACAATCAAGTTTTGTGTAAGATTTGACATTAACATTTGATTTAAAGCCTTTTCTGTTCCCTCCACCTGAGATACAAAAAAAGGTTAGTTAAAACATGTTCCTTTCAACTTTAGATTTTTCTTCAAGATTACAAACTTAAAGTTTCACACTGTTTTTTTCTTAAAAGGTCAATAACTGTAGCTATTCTATTCTATATTAAGAACAGAGCTTTAATAAGTAATAAACTATGATACCTAACATTCTTTGACTAAAGGCATAAGTAGTTAACAAAAACGCACGAAAGCCTTAGGCTCAAGACATTCTTGAGGCTGCGGTTTATTTGGCGCCAGCAAGCTAAGCATATAACCTATTGTCCTAACTTACGTAAGCTCCAAACCACCAATTTCAATAGAAAGGAGTATTATACCCAAAAATTATCAAGTGCCCCCACAAGGGATGAAAGTTACAGGTGACACTGTTATTTAATAAAAAATATATCTATTGTAAAAAATAGCAATTTGTAGGCCATACAACACTTTTCCCAGCCCCAAACTTCTTTTCATGTGAAGGGACTGAAATCATAAGTTTCCCCTGTATACTCTTACAAAGTAGGTGCCATAAATTGTTATTCCAAAACAAAGACTTTTTCCATTACATTGTTTAAATGACTTCACTCTGTTTTGGTTCAGGTGTTTTATGTACCCGGGGCAAATCCTTAGCTGTAAAAAGCTGTGAATCAAAGATAGAAAAAGAAGGATAAACACAGAAAAAATAGATTAACATATTTTTTAGGGGATATCATTTTTATTTTCCAGAAAACCGATGTTTTTCAAGGAATTGCTCTGCAATCCTTCTTTCTTCAGCTTGTCTGTAGCTCTGCTAACCAGACAAGCCTCACGCATCTGCAATCCTTCTTTCTTCAGCTTGTCTGTAGCTCTGCTAACCAAACAAGCCTCATACAGGTGCCAACTGTGGCTTTGTTTTCTTTACTGGAGCGCCCCATGGCTCCCGACAACCTTCTGCTCCAGAGATCTAACCATTTGAAAATATGGATTTGAGAAGTGAGTAGAAATACACAAGTCATGTTAGGTGTTGAGACTCACATACTTAAAAGATTTTAGTAATTAAGTGAAGGACTCCAGAAGCAACCCATTAACAGAGGCCAAAAAAGCAGGCCAAATTTGAATTTAGTGAGAGAAATCAGAGAAAGGCGTCAGCAATCTGAATTTTTTTTTTTGGGGGGGGGCGCTGCATACAGAATTTCCCAGACTAGGGGTTGAATCAGAGCTGCACCTACCTGCCTGCATCACAGTCACAGCAACGCGAGATCCAAGCCACATCTGTGACCTACACTGCAGCTCATGGCAACTCTGGATCCTTAACCCACTGAGTGAGGGCGGGGATCGAACCCAAATCCTCATGGATGCCAGTTGGGTTCCTTTTCTCTGAGCCACACTGAGAACTCCCAGCAATCTGAATTTTTTAATAGCAATGTTCTACAATGACAAAGACTTTCTTAGCCTAAGGCTCTTTATATGTCTCTTCTTGATTGGAGAGTAGTCTTCTATTGAATGCTATCTAGAAAGTTTTATGCTGTTTGATAGGGAAAGAGGGCTTGGGGGAAAACATTACAAAGTTTTAACTGTTGAAAGTATTTTTATGGGAAAGATATAGTCATAAAGAAAAAGCATTGTCTACTGGCATATAAAAAAATCACTTTATTAGAAACTTTTAAAAATAGCATTTGTTAGAGCATATGACATCATTTATATGTGGAATCTAAAAAATGATACAAATGAACTTATTTACAAGCAGAAATAGACACACAGACATCGAAAACAAACTTAGTTTCTAAAGGGGAAGGGGGAGAAGGATAAATCAGGAGTTTGGGATTAACTACTATATATAAAATGGATAAACAGCAAGGACCTACTCTATAGCACAGGAAACTATATTCAGTATCTTATAATATAAAAAATAAAATGAGAGTAATACCCATTCCTTCTTAAGAAATAGCATTTGTTGAAATGGAATTTTATCTGTTCTTTCATTGACGAGAAGGATTTACTGTGTTCTGTGTGGCTATAGACTACCATTTGGGAAATTGTTTGAGACCTACATGATTTTCCTTAAAGGAGGAGCTTTGCTGAGTGGAAGACGGACTAGAGTAAGAGAGTAAGGGTAGGGAGATCAATGTTCCTATGAAATGAATAGCTGATTCTGGCAAGATTTCCAGGAGAAATATGACTGTGGCTAAAATGCAATCATATCAGAATTGATTTGCTGTGCCTGACCTCATTGTATACCAATCTACCATAAACTGAATGGGAATTACTTTAAAGAGGAGGTGGGTCCACTATAAAACAAACTGTCAGTGTTGACAAATACACAATTTTCCCCTGCTGACTTCCTCTGCTTCCTTCTGTCCTGAAGGCAGCAGCCTTGCATATTTGTTTAATGGTGACCCTGAAACATTCTTCTCTAGGATCAGCCTCATTGCTATCCTGTTGGTAAGGAAGTGTTTTAAAAGTAGATCTCATGCAATGTATTTCTTAACCCAAGAATAATAGGAATTGTTATGAAAGCTACTGTTAAAGAGTGAAAGGGTAGAAATAAAAGTAGCATTTTTTAATTCTTATGTAAATTAAGTCTAGGAGATGGAAGAGAAGAGAAACTCTCCTTTTTGTTTCTCTTTTTCTTTACAATTTATACTATGTATTTCATCAAAATTAATTTCTTATCCCTATTAAATTTTTTATTTAAAATTCTAGATACAAGTAGTTATCTCACAATACTAACTCAGGATTTTCTTTTTATCAACAACAAAAAAATGTATAAACCATCTGAATCATGTACGGGTATTGTTGCTTCTTTCCTTCCTAAACACTTGAAATTCTTTAGAGTCAACTAAAGTGGAAATCAAAAGAAGAAAGCAAAACCCTATTGCATTTGGGGTGGATAAACAATGAGATCCTGCACAGGGAAGTATATCTTATACTTATGATAGAACATGATGCAGGATAAAGGGAGAAAAAGAATGCATATATGTGTGTGACTGGGTCACTTTGCTGTACAGTAGAAATTGACAGAACACTGTAAACCAACCATAATGGAAAAAATAAAAATCATTTTAAAAAATAAAATGAACTGGTAACATAATGGAGAGATAATTAGTGCAAAGAGGAGAGCTGTCTTTAGTAAGGTCACGAAGGGAGCTTTCAGAGACCCTGGCATTGTTCACCATATAGAAACCATTGAGGTATACAGTAATTTGCAAGCAGAGGTTTGTAAATTTCTTTCTCCTTTCCACTTGCCTATTTCTGTTTATTGAAATTTCTAGTCTACCTGAGAAATTTTAATAAGTGGCATAATGCACTCAAAAGATTTAAGGTGTCATGCATTGAGTTGGTAGAACAAAAAAAAAAAAAAGTGCTTTCCTGAGTTGTTATGATTTTCCTCTCTCCCAGTCTACTTTTTTCCCCTGCACCTGTGCTGATTGGCTAACATCGTTTAGCACAAGTGGCCGGTCACCCTCATGTATAATTCATGCAATCAAAACTTTGCAACTGTGCACAATTTCGAGACCTATGTCCTGTGTGCCCAAATGGGCTCTCTCTAAGCTGTCAAGACTTTCTGCAGCGCAGTGTGGCTTGCTCTGCTATCATAAACTGAAGCAATAATGAAGTTGTCCGAATGGTTCTAGAGAGAGCAGTTTAATCAGGCACTGCTTCTAATTGGGATTGGCTGACAGGTGGCCCCAAACATTGAGAGACTTAAAAAGGGAAAACAAACATCTTTCCTCATATCAAACCAAATGCTCATATGGCTTACTGGGAAATGTACATGAAGAGATTTTAATTGGTAACTTTTCATTACCAAGGAACAAAAGTAATTCTTTAGAAAAATACAAATATTGTTATTTAACAGTGTTTGTAAACACAGCATTAAATTTAATAATTATGCAGTTAGATCTGAATTATAGAAATGAATGCTTCTGAATCATTGGGACTTGCAGAGGATGTGAGCTCAAATATACATGTGCCTCTCAGTGGATTAATGAAATTAGCCAATGATTATGTAATAGGGATACCTTCCTCATTATCCTTTCTTAGGTACATGATTTTGTGATTTGGTGTTGTGTCCATAACCATGAGCTAGTGATAGAAGAGAAAATATGGAAACAGGAGTTTTCATGGTGGTGCAGTGGAAACAAATCAGACTAGGAACCATGAGGTTGCAGGTTCGATCCCTGGCCTTGCTCAGTGGGTTAAGAATCCAGTTTTGCCAGGAGCTGTGGAGTAGGTTGCAGATGGGGCTCGGATCCTGCATTGCTGTGACTGTGGCGTAGGCTGGCAGCTACAGCTCCGATTGGACCCCTAGCCTGAGAACCTCCATATGCCTCAGGTGTGGCCCTAAAAAGACAAAAAATAAATAAATGAAAAAAGGAAATATGGAAACATTATGAAATGTCACATGTTTTCCATGTGTCAATAAGGGTTACTTGCAATTTTGAAATTTTTCACCATGGGAAATGCCATGGATACTACTCAGGCAGCTCTTTTTTCCTCCTGAAATACAGTATTTCCATGTCATTTTGGTTATTTTCATAATTGAAAGTTTATACCTAAGCTGTTTTGTCTTCAGTATTGGAACTGAGTGCTTCATCTATTTCATTCAAATTATACCTCCAGTCAAAGGTATGCCACCATGCTATTTAGTATTAAAATATCTAATCTTAAAATTAAGGACAACCCAGAAAACTTACTATGTGCTAAGAAGATACACTGAGAAGCAGAGGAATACTCATTTTTTTAGCCAACATGCATGTACTGAAAATCTACTATGTGGAAGACACTTTGTTATATACTAAAATGTACATAACTGTCATTACAGTTCAGATACTGCCCTAAAAGAGCTTATGGCTGTTGAAGGATAGAAGAGAATTATATAGAACTGTGATGCAAATTAAGGTATGATAAGGCCCTATAAGAAGTAAGATAAAACTTTCTAAAATGATTGAAAGATAAATTATATCAGTTTTGGCATCAAGACTGCAGATTGTTTCTTCTCTCTCTATTCATTCTATTGATTTCACTTTTGAGACACTGTTGTGCTCTTAGTTCCAGAATGATTGTAGCAGTTCTGTGTTTCATACCACAAAATAATAGTATCCAAGGGGAAAAGGACATTTTATAATGAGTGAAGAAAATGATTCTTAAATCCACCCAATTTTCTTTAGCCAGAATTAGGTCATATTCCCATGCTTCTAGAAAAGGCAGAATAGAACTACTGTATGAGAGTAGAGCATAGATTAACTAAATTCTCCTGTGATAGATTTGGACATGGGGTCAACTTGCTTTGAAATAGGGCTGGAAATCAGATTTATGTTCTCAGAAAAGAATAAGGAAAAGGATGCTAGGTGGACAACAAGCTGTGTCTGCTACAGTCAGATGAGTCAAATAAGAGGAGGGCAAAGGCTTACAAAATTACATGAATTTTTTTTTGACATTTAAAAAATTAAGGTGTAGTTTATGTGTAATGTGCCAATTTATGCTGTAGAGAAAAGTGACCAAGATATATAAATACACACACACACACACACACACACACACACACACACACACACTTCGTTTCTTATATTATCTGTCTTTTTTTTTTTTTTGCCTTTTCTAGGGCCATTCTGCGGCATATGGAGGTTTCCAGGCTAGGGGTCCAATTGGAGCTGTAGCCACAGGCCTACACCACAGCCACAGCAACTCGGGATCCAAGCTGCATCTGCGACTGACACCACAGCTCACGCGGCAATGCCGGATCCTTAACCCACTGAGCAAGGGCAGGGGTCGAACCTGTAACCTCATGGTACCTAGTCAGATTCGTTAACCACTGCACCATGACGGGAACTCCTCTTATATTATCTTTCATTGTGGTCTATCCCAAGATGGAAAAATTCCCTGTGCTATACAGTAGGACATTGCTTATCCATTCTAAATGTAATGGTTTTCATCTGCTAACCCCAAACTCCCAGTTCATGGCAACCACAAGTCTCTTCTCTATGTCCATGAGTCTGTTTCTGTTTTATAGATAGGTTCATTTGTATGTATTTTAGATTCCACATAAAGTGATATCATATATTATTTGTCTTCTTCTTTCTGGCTTCACTTAGTGTGAAAATCTCTAGTTTCATCCATGTTGCCACAAATGGCATTATTTCATTTTTCATGGCTGAGTAGTAGTCCATTGTATATATGTATGTATCTTGATATTTGTTTCTTTCCTTTAGATCTGGAGAGTTCTCAACCATAATTTCTTCAAATATATTTTCAATCCCCTTTTCTTTTTCTTCTCCTTCTGGAATCCCTATTATGTGTAGATTGGCCTGCTTTATATTATCCTATAGCTTTCTTATATTACTTTGATTTCTTTTCATTTGGTTTTCTGTCTGCTGTCCTGAGTGGGTGATTTCCTTTATTCTATCTTCCAAGTCACTTATTTTTTCCTCTGCATTTTTCATTCTCCCGTTCAATGCCTTTGACTCAGCTTTATCTCTGCAAATGAATTTTCTAATTTTTCTTAGCTCCTCCTTATAGTTTTTAGTTCTTTTTAAAAGTAATCTGTGTTACTGTTGATAGCCTTTCTTAATTCCTTTAGGAATTTTAATTTCTTCCTTTTTGAATTAGATGTCACTTAGACTGCAGAAGTCTCTTTCATTGTTTTCTTCTTCAGGGGAATTCTGTTCTTTTAACTGGGAATGGTTCTTTTGTTTCTTCATTTTGCTTAGATTTTTTTTGTTCTGTGAGTTTAGGGAAAGCAATTATCTGCTGTAGTCTTGGAGGTCTATTTATATGTACCTGCAATGCTTGTGAGGGCTTACTATATTTTGTATGTGTGTGAGGGCTGCTTTTGGTTTGGATGCTTGCCTTCTTTTTCCTCAGTTATGTGCAGGCCATTACCTTATTGATAGGGGGTGTGCTAGTGTATGATCTGTGCATACTTTTGGCGGGGGGGGGGGGGCAATGAGCAGCACCTATAGCCAGCGTCCATTTGTTCGGCCCTTGGTAGTGGCAAAAACCCATTGGGAGATGGTGGCCCAGGCTTCTCCTGGTTATAGGGCTTTGGGCAGTTGCAGTGACCCTCAGGGAGTTGAGGGCAACACCCAGAGCCCTTGCCAGTGGCAACAGCGGGCCTCTGCTTCCAAGGTTGTGGGGGCAACGGGTGGTGTTCACTTATAGGGCCCTCCACAGTGGTGATGATCCTTGAAGAGGCTGGAGTCTCAGGTGGTGCCTGTTCACAGGTAGAAGCCCACATCCACTTCAGCAGACTGAGATGGCTACTGTGGTTTGCACCCACCCCTGTAGCCCATGCAAGAGGTGCCCTACCACCAGAGACCCGGCACATGCACAAAGAAAGATGTTACTATCACAGTCCTGCCCCCTCATCAACTCACCCTCCCCAGTGATGTTGCCCTGCTCCTCCTGTGGGCCTGGTACTCCCTTAGCTGTGGTGCTCTGCTCCCCAGCTGGTGGTGCATTGCTCTCCACCCTCCTCAGGCTGTCTTCACACAGGCAACTTTAGTCCTCTCCCTGGAACAGACCTCTGAAGCCTGAGTCTCAGCACCCAGTGCCTGCCCAAGTGTCTCAGGATGTGGTGTCCCAGGCAGTGGTACTGATGGTCTCCACGACTCTCTCCTTTTCCCTACTCTGACCAGCTGCTGTACTTTTCTGTGAGGATTTAAGTTTATCCCTCCATCCGTCTGATCTTCATGGAAAGCTCACAGGTATGGATTCCTTTCCCCTTTCACAGCTCCCTCTCAGGAGTACTGATCCAGTCCTGATTCCTTTTTTTCTCTTCCTCTCTCTCCCTCTCTCTCTTTTTTTTTTTTTTTTTTTTTTGTTCTACCCAGTTATATGAAGGGTTTCTTGCCCTTTTTGGTTTTCTGAGGTCTTCTGCCAGTATTCAGTAGGTGTCTGCATGAGTCATTCTACATGTAGATTTTTTTTTTACTTCGATGTGTTTGTGGGAGAAGGTGAGCATCACCTCTTACTCCTTTGCTGTCTTGATTCTGCTACATGAAATTTTGTAATTAATATTGTTATAGGGAGTGTCAAGGATGAAAGAGGTCAAAAATCAAAGCCTTTATGGAAGTTTCTTGTATAAAGTAATTCTCTCAAAGCAGCTCGTGGGATAAGGTAGAGTAATGATATATTCAGGAAAAAAGATTAGGGTATTAAGAAGTATTTATCTACTAAACGAAAGAAACATGGGCATTTTAGAAATACTGTCAAGGATGTCAAAGATTGCAAAAATGGAAGTAATTGTTGGAATAGGAGTCTAGTGTTTTTCAATATTTAATGTGCATGTAAATCACCTAGTAATCAGAATGATCATGGTGAAACATTATCAGCAATATGTATCTCAGTATAAAGTCTATAATGTTTTGTGTTGTGACTAACTAACCTTTGTTGAGGGGGAATGAAGGAAGAGAGCATGCCTGTTAAGGGAAGGAGTGAGGAGAAAACAGTTGTAGGAATGGACTCTATTGTCCACAATAGCTAGAAATAGTTTGTTTTAGCAAAGATAGAAATGTATCATGAGTGATTTAAAAAACCTCAGGGGGATTTCCCATTGTGGTGCAGCAGAAATTAATCCTAATAGGATACATGAGGATGCGTGTTTGATCCCTGGCCTTGATCAGTGGGTCGGCGATACGGCATTGCCTCAAGCTGTGTCGTAGGTTGCAGTTGTGGCTTAGTTCCCCTGTTGCTATGGCTAAGGTGCAGGCCAGCAGCTGCAGCTCTGATTTGACCCCTAGCCTGGGAACTTCCATATGCTGTGGAAGTGGTTCTAAAAAGCAGAAAACAAACAAACGAACAAAAAAACTAAGGTTTATTCTCATCATATTTCACACTTATGAGCCTAGCTTAAAAATAATCAAAACTGTTTTGAACTTTTTTCTATTTTACCAAAAGAATGGGGGGGATAAATAATTTATCACTTAAATACTAATATTTGACAAAGTGACACATTGGAAGTCTTAAGTTGCAACCAAGGTAGCTATTTTAATTTGCCATATATTAAAGAATCAGCCTACTAAAGATAAAATTATGTCATGATGATATATACACACAGATATCTTTATTCGCTCATCTGTTGATGGACACTTAGGTTTTCATATATTTTCGCTATTATAAATTATGTCATTATGAACAAAGAGGTGCAGATATATTTTGGCTGAATGTTTTTGTATTATTTGGGTAAATGCCCAGAAGTGAGGTATTGGATCTTATGGTAGTTGTAATCTTAATTTTTTTTGGGGGGTGGGGGGTGCTGCACCTCTGGCATGTGAAAGTTTACCAGCCCGAGAACAAAGCTGTACCACAGCTGGACCCAAGTCACTGCAGTGACAATGCCAGATCCTTAACCCACCTCATCACTGGAGAACTCTTACTCTTAATTGTTTGAGGAATCTCCATACTCCTTTCCATTGTGGCTACATCAGTATATATTCCTACTAACATTTTTTTTCCTCTATTTGCATTTTTTTGGGGATGCTCCTGCTGCACATGGAGGTTCCCAGGCTAGGGGTCTAATTGGAGCTGTATCGCTGGCCTATGCCACAGCCACAGCAAGTTGGGATCCAAGCCACGTCTGCAACCTACACCACAGCTCACAGCAACACCAGATCCGCAACTCACTGAGCAAGGCCAGGGATCGAACCCGCAACCTCATGGTTCCTAGTTGGATTCGTTAACCACTGACTAGGACAGGAACTCCCCTACTAACATTTTATGAGGATTCCTTTTTCTACATATCCTTACCAACACTTCTTATTTCTTGCCTTTTCGATGACAGCCACTCGGACAGGGGTGGTGTTATATCTCCTTGTCATTTAGATTTGAATTTCCCTAATAATTAGTGATAAAGATCTTTTCATGTGCTTGTTGGCCACCTGGGAAAATTTTTTTTAGCTCTTCTGACTGGTTTTTATTGGGTTCCTTATTTTTTCATTGTTCTCATTGAGTTGTATGAGTTCTTTATATATATTATTTATTTATAATTTACTTTTTTATATAATGATCTTTATTTTTTTTTTCCATTATACCTGGTTTACAGTGTTCTGTCAATTTTCTACTGTACGGCATGGTGACCCAGTTACACATACATGTATACATTCTATTTTCTCAAATTATCAGGCTCCATCCTAAGTGACCAGACATAGTTCCCAGTGCTACACGGCAGGATCTCATTGCTATTCCATTCCAGTGGCAATAGTCTGCATCTATTAATGCCAAGACCCCATCCATCCCACTCCCTTCCCCTCTGCCTTTTAAAACTCAAGTCTATTTTCCAAATCCATAATTTTCCTTTCTGTGGAAAGGTTCATTTGTGCCTTATATTAGATTCCAGATATAAGTGATATCATATTGTATTTGTCTCTTTCTGGATTACTTCACTCAGTATGAGAGTCTCTAGTGCCACCCATGTTGCTGCAAATGGCATTATGTCATTCTTTTTCATGGCTGACTAGCATTCCATCTTTCTAATCCAATCCTCTTGTCAATGGACATTTGGGTTGTTTCCATGTCTTGGCTATTGTGACTGGTACTGCAATGAACATGTGGGTACATGTGTCTTTTTTAAGGAAAGACTTGCCCAGATATATGCCCAAGAGTGGGATGGCTGGGTCATATGGTGGTTCTATGTATGGATTTCTAGGGTACCTTCATACTGTTCTCCATTAGTGTTTCTAAGAGCCTACATTCCCACCAGCAGAGCAGGAGGGTTCCCTTTTCTCCATGCCTCCTCTTCAGCATTTGTTATTTGTGGACTTATTAAATTGGCCATTCTGACTGGTGTGAGGTGGTATCTCAGGGTAGTTTTGATTTGCATTTCTCTAATAATCAGGGACTGGAGCATTTTTTCATGTGCTTGTTGGCCATCTGTATATCTTCCTTGGAGAAATGTCTATTCAGGTCTCTTGCCCATTTTTCAGGTGCGTTGTTGGCTTTTTTTGCTGTTGAGTTGTGTAAGTTGTCTGTATATTTTAGAGATTAAGCCCTTGTCCGTTGCATCATTTGAAACTATCTTCTCCCATGCTGTAAGTTGTCTGTTTTCTTTTGGGTTTTCTTTGCTGTGCAAAAGCTTGTCAGTTTGATTAGGTCCCATGGGTTTATTTTTGCTCTTATTTCTGTTGCTCTGGGAGGCTGACCTGAGAAAACATTCATGAGGTTGATGTCAGAGAATGTGTTGCCTGTGTTCTCTTCCAGGAGTTTGACGGTGTCTGTTCTTAGATTTAGGTCTTTCAGCCATTTTGGGATTATTTTTGTGCATGGTGTGAGGGTGTGTTCTAGTTTCATTGCTTTGCATGCAGCTGCCCAGACTTCCCAACACCGCTTGCTGAGAAGACTGTCTTTTTTTCCTTTTATGTTCTTGTCTCCTTTGTCAAAGATTAATTGACGATAGGTGCCCCGGTTTATTTCTGGATTCTCTGTTCCATTCCATTGGTCTGTCTGTCTGTTTTGGTACCAGTACCACACTGTCTTGATGACTGTGGCTTTGTAATATTGCCAGAAGTTCGGGAGAGTTATGCCTCCTGCTTGGATTTTGTTCCTCAGGATTGCTTTGGCAATTCCGGATCTTTTTTGGTTCCACAGAAATTTTTGGATTGTTTGTTCTGGTTCTGTGAAAAATATCCTGGGTAATTTGATAGGGATTGCATTGAATATGTAGGCTGCTTTGGGTAGTAAGGCCATTTTTACAATATTAATTTTTCCAATCCGGGAGCATGGAATAGCTTTCTATTACATCTTCTTTAATTTCCTTGATTAATGTTTTATAGTCTCGGCATATAAGTCCTTTACCTCCTTGGTCAGGTGTATTCCCAGGTATTTGATTTTTTGGGGATGCAATTTTAAAAGGTATTGTACTTTTGCATTCATTTTGAATATTTCATTGTTAGTGCCCAGAAATGTGACTGATTTCTGGATGTTAATCGCATACCCTGCTCCTTTGCTGAATCTGTTGATCAGTTCAAGTAGTTCTGGAGTTGAGACCTTAGGATTTTCTATATATAGTATCATGTCATCGGCATACAGTGACAGTTTTACCTCTTCTCTTCCTATTTGGGTGCCTTTTATTTCTTTTGTTTGTCTGATTGCTGTGGCTAGGATTTCCAGTACTATGGTGAATAGCGGTGGTTTGAGTGGGCATCCTTGTCTTGTTCCAGATTTTAGTGGGAAGGCTTTCAGCTTTTCTCCATTGAGTATTGTGTTTGCTGTGGGTTTGTCATGAATGGCTTTGATTATGTTAAGGAATGTTCCCTCTTTACCCACTTTGATCCCTTGATCGTGAAGGGATGTTGGACTTTGTCAAATGTTTTCTCTGCATCTATTGAGATGATCATGTGGTTTTTGACTTTTCTTTTGTTAATGTGGTGTATGACGTGGATGGATTTGCATATGTCGAACCATCCTTGTGCACCTGGGATGAATCCCACCTGGTTCTAGCGTATGATCTTTTTGATATGATGTTGGATTCAGATGGCTAAAATTTTGTTGAGAAGTTTTGCATCTATATTCATCAAAGATATTGGCCTGTAGTTTTCTTCTGTGGTGGTATCTTTGTCTGGTTATGGAATTTGGGTGATGGTGGCATCACAGAGTGACTGTGGAAGTGTTCCTTCTTCTTCAACCTTTTGAAAAAGTTTTAAGAGGGTGGGTATAAGTTCCTCTTTGTATGTCTCGTAGACTTTGCCCATGAGGCCATCTGGTCCTGGACTTTCTTGGTAGGGAGTGTTTTTTATGACATATTCCATTTCCTTTCTAGTGATGGGTCTGTTCAGTTGATCTCTTTCTTCTTGATTCAGTTTTGGCAGGCTGTAAGTCTCTAGAAAGTTGTCCATTTCCTCCGGACTGTCAAATTTGTGAGCGTACAGTTGTCCATAGCATTCGCTCATGGTTTTTTGTGCTTCTGTAATATCCGTTGTGACTTCTCCTTTTTCACTTCTGATTTTGTTTATTTGGGTTTTTCCCTCTCCTCTTGTTGCTGAGTGTAGCCAGAGGTTTGTCAATTTTGTTTACCTTTTCAAAGAACCAGCTCTTGCCTTTATGGATTCCTTCTATTGTTTTTTGAATCTCTGTTTTATTATTTCCTCTTTGATCTTTATGATTTCCTTCCTTCTGCTGACCTTAGGTTTGTTTGTTCTTCTTTTTCTAATTCATTTAGGTGGTGGGTTAAGTTGTCAATTTGGGATCTTTCTTCTATTTTGAGAAAGGCCTGTATCGCTATGAATTTCCCTCTGAGCAGTGCTTTTGCGGCATCCCATAGATTTGGAGTGGTTGTGTCTTCATTATCACCTGTCTGGAGGTATTTTTTAATTTCCTTCTTGACTTCCTCATTGACCCATGGGTTTTTTTAGTAGCATGTTGTTTAGTCTCCATGTAGTAGATTTTTTCTCATTTCTCTTCCTCTGGCTGATTTCTAATTTCATGCGATTGTGGTCAGAGGAGATACGTGAAATAATTTCTACACTCTTAAGTTTGTTGTGGTTAGCTTTGTGCCCCAGGATGTGATCAATTCTTGAGAATGTTCCATGTGCACTTGAGAAGAATGTGCATTCTGATTTTTTTGGATGTAATGTCCTGAAAATGTCGATGAAGTCTAACCTTTTTACTGTGTCCTTTAGGATCTCTGTTTCCTTATTGATGTTCTGTCTAGAGAATCTGTCCATGGATGTGAATGGGGTGTTAAAGTCTCCCACTGTGATTGTATTCCCATCAATGTCTCCTTTTATGTCTGTTAGTATTTGTTGGAGGTACCTGGGTGCTCCTAGACTAGGAGCATATATATTCATGATTGTAATATCCTCTTCGTGAATAGATCCTTTAACCATTAAATAGTGTCCTTCTTTGACTTTCTTTATGGCCTTCATTTTAAAGTCTATTTTGTCTGATATGAGTATGTTATGTATGTTAAGTATGTTATCCCCTTCCTATATCTGCCTGATATTCATATAGGCTGCAACACATCATTAAAATAAAGAAAGAATCTATATTTTGTTACTTTTCTTTCCCACATTGTATGATTTTGATATATATATATGTGTGTGTGTGTGTATGAGTGTGTATATATTTCTTTTAATGTCTTCGTGTTTAGATCTGTATGAAGGCTTATTTAATTGACTGCTTTCCAATTGTGGTTTCCTCCATCCTAATTCTTTTTACTTTTTTTTTTTTTAATTTATTGAAGCCCCTTTAGTATTTCTTTTAGAATGGGTTTAGTATTACTGTACTCTTTTAACTTTGTTTGTTGGAGAAATTCTTTTTTCCCCTTCTATTTCATATGATATTTGTGCTTGGTCTCATATTCTAAGCTGCAATTTTTTTTTCCTTTCAGCACCTTAAATATATCTTGCCACTCCCTTCTCCCCTGTAGTGATTCTGTAGAGAAATCAGCTCACAGCCTTATGGGAGTTCCCTTATAATTAATACTTTGCTTTTCTCTTGCTGCCTTTTGAATCCTCTCTTTAACTTTTGTCATTTTTATCATAATATGTCTTGGTGTGGGCCTGTTTCGGTTCAACTTATTTTGGGCCCTCTCTGCTTTTTGTATCTTGATATTAGTATTTTTTAGATTTGTGAAGATTTTAGCTTTAATTTCTTCAAATGTATTTTCAATCCCCTCTGCTTTTTCTTTTCCTTCTGGAATTCCTATTATGTGTAGATTGGGCTGCTTTGTATTATTCCATATATCTCTCTTATGTTGCTTTCATGGTTTTCATTTGGTTTTCTGTCTGCTATTTTGATTGGGGTGATTTCCATGATTCTGTCTTCCAGGTCACTATTCCGCTCTTCTGCATTATTCATTTTTCTTTTTATTGCCTTTAGCTCAGTTTGCTTCTCTGCAAATGAATTTCCTAAGTTTTCTTGGTTCCTTCTTATATTTTCTACATTCTTTCCAAAGGATCTGCATTACTGTTCATATTCTCTCTTAATTCCTTCAGTATTTTCACTGTCTCCCTCTTGAATTCAATGTCTGTCAGACTGTAGAGGTCTGTTTCATTATCAGCTGCTTTAGGTGAATTCTCCTGTTGCTTTCATTGGGGATGGTTTCTGTGCTTCTTCATCTTGCTTGTGTTTTTGTTTTTCTGTGAATTCCGGGAAGCCAAACTGTAGTTTTATAAGGCTGCTTCTGTTCAAGAATCCCTCTTTGTGTTTTTTTTGGGGGGGTTACTATTTATTTTTGGTGTGGAAGTTTGGTGTAGAAGTTTTTGGTGTGGAAGACTATTTACTGTCTCTATTTCTTTATATATTTTAAATATTAATCCCTTACCAGAATATTTGCAAATATCTTCTACTATTTGGTAGGTTTTATTTTTTATTGATGATTTCCTTTGCTGTGCAGAAGCTTATTTTTGTATACATCTGTATTTTTTTATATTTCTCAATTTATTACATTTGTAGTTGTACAGTGATCATCACATCCCATTTTTATAACATTCCATCACAAACCCACAGTGTATGTCCCTACCACCCAAACTGTCTCCTTTGGAAACCATAAGTATTTCAAAGTCTGTGAGTCACTATCTGTTCTGCCAAGTTCATTGTGTCCTTTTTTTAGATTCCACATGTCAGTGATAGCATTTGATGTTGGTGTCTCACTGTCTGACTGACTTCACTTAGCAT
The DNA here is from genome assembly GCF_016906955.1 of Phacochoerus africanus. NCBI lineage: Eukaryota > Metazoa > Chordata > Mammalia > Artiodactyla > Suidae > Phacochoerus > Phacochoerus africanus. Next base: position 81,139,317 of record NC_062545.1, on the reverse strand, counting down.
GATAATTTCTAGGTCCATCCATGTTGCTGCAAATGCTGTTATTTCTTTCCTTCTAATGGCTGAATAATATTCCATTGTGTATATGTACCACAACCTCTTGATCCACTCCTGTATCGATGGACTTTTAGGTTGTTTCCATGTCTTGGCTATTGCAAATAGTGCTGCAATGAACATCAGAGTACATGTGTCTTTTCGAGTCATGGCTTTCTTTGGATAGATACCCAGGATTGGGATTGCTGAATAAAATGGTAGTTCTGTTTGTAGTTTTCTGAGGCATCTCCATAGTGTTTTCCACAGTGGTTGCACCAATTTACAATCCTACCAGCAGTGTACTAGGGTTCCTTTTTCTCCACACCCTCTCCAGCACTTACTGTTTGTAGACTTTTGGATGATGGCCATTCTGGCTGGTGTAAGGTGGTACCTCACAGTGGTTTTGATGTTCCTTTCTCTAATAATGAGTGATGTTGAACATCTTTTCATGTGTGTTTTGGCCATCCATATGTCTTCTTTGGAGAACTGTCTGTTTAGATCTTCTGCCCATTTTTTGAGAGTTTTGTTTTGTTTGGTTTGTTTTGGTATTGAGCAGTAGGCGGTGTTTATAAATTTTGGAGATTAATCCCTTGTCAGTTGATTCATTTGCAAATATTTTCTCCTCTTCTGTGGGTTGTCTTTTCATTTTGTTTAGGGTTTCCTTTGCCATGCAGAAACTTTTAAGTTTAATTAAGTCCCATTTTTTTATTTATTTATTTTTTTTACTGTCATTCCTCTAAGAGGTGGATCTGAGAAGATGTTGCTGTCATTTATGTTGGAGAGTTTTTGGCCTATATTTTCCGCTAGGAGTTTTGTAGTATCTGGTTTTATATCTAGGTCTTTAATCCATTTTGAGTTTATTTTTGTGAGTGGTGCTGGGAGTGTTCTCATTTCATTCTTTTCCATGTGGCTGTCCAGTTTTCCCAGCACCACTTATTGAAGAAGCTGTCTTTTTTGCCTTGTATATTCTTGCCTCCTTTGTCATAGATTAGTTGACTGTTAAGTGCGTGAGTTTAATTCTGGTTTTTCTATCCTGTTCCACTGATCTATAAGTCTACCTTTGTGGCAGTAGTATATGGTTTTGATGACTATTGCTTTGTAGTATAATCTGAAGTTAGTGAGCCTGATTCCTCCAGTTCCATTTTTCTTTTTCAGGATGTCTTTGGCTATTCTGGGTCTTTTGTACTTCCAAACAAACTTGGAAGTATAGTCATTTTGATAATATTGACTCTTCCAATCCAAGAGCATGGTACATCTTTCCATCTATTTGTGTCATCTTTGATTTATTTCCTTAGTGTCTTGTAGTTTTCAGATTACATGTCTTTTGTCACTTTAGATAGGTTTACTCCTAGTTATTTTCTTTTTTTGGATGTGATGGTTAATGGGGTTTCTTCCCTTATTACTCTTTCTGATTTTTCGTTGTTAGTATATAGAAAAGGCATCAATTTCTGTGTATTACTTTTGGATCCTGGTACTTTGCTAAATTCATGGATGAGCTCTCACTGTTATCTGGTAGAGTCTTTAGGATTCTCTAGGTATAGTATCATGTTATCTGCGAATAGGGATAGTTTTACTTCTTTCTTTCCAATTTGCATTCCTATTATTTCTTTTTCTTCTCTGCTGTGGCTAGGATTTCCCAGAAATATTTTCAGTACTGGTGGTGGGAGTGGACATCCTTGTTTTGTTCTTGATCTCAGCAGGAATTCTTTCAGGTTTCTACCATTGAGAATGATGTTTGCTGTGGGTTTGTCATATATGGCCTTTATTGTACTGAGGTAGGTTCCCTTTATGCCCACTTTCTGAAGGCTTTTTATCAGAAATGGGTGTTGGATTTTGTCAAGGGCTTTTTCTGCATATATTGAGAGGATCATATAGTTTTTATTTTTCAGTTTGTTAATGTGGTGTATCACACTGATTGATTTGTGGATATTGAAGAACCCTTGCATCCCTGGGATAAATCCCATCGATCATGATGTACAATCCTTTTAGTGTATTGTTGGGTGTGGATTGCTAGTATTTTGTTGAGGATTTTTGCATCAATGTTCAGCAGTGAAATAGGCCTGTAGTTTTCTTTCTTTGTGGTATCTTGGTCTGGTTTTGGTATCAGGATGATGGTGGCCTCATAACATGAGTTTGGGAGTGTCCCTTCCTCTGCAATTTTTTTGGAATAGTTTCAGAAGGATAGGTGTTAACTCTTCTCTAAATGTTTGATAGAATTCACCTGTGAAGCCATCTGGTCCTGGACTTTTGTTTGTTGGAAGTTTTTTAATCACAGTTTCAATTTCAGTACTTGTGATGGGTCCATTCATCTCTTCTATTTCATCTTGGTTTAGTCTAAATTTGTATTTTCTAGGAATTTGTCCATTTCTTCTAGGTGTTTCTGTTTTATTGGTGTATAGTTGCATATAGTAGTCTCTTATGATCCTTTTTATTTCTGTGATGTCCGTTGTTACTTCTCTTTTATTTCTAATTTTATTGATTCGAGTCTTTTTTTCTGATAAGTCTGACTGAGGGTTTATCAATTTTGTTGATCCTTTCAAAGAACCAGCTTTTCATTTCATTGATCTTTTCTATGGTTTTCTTCATTTCTATTTCATTGATTTCTGCTCTGATCTTTATGATTTCTTTCCTTCTACTAACTTTAGGTCTTGTCTGTTTGTCTGTCTGTAGCTGCTTTAGATGTAAAGTTAGCTTGCTTATTTGAGCTTTTTCTTGTTTCCTGAGGTAGGCTTGTATTGCTATAAACTTTCATCTTAGAATTTATTTTGCTGTATCCCATAGGCTTTCTAGTGTTCTATCTTTGTTTCAATTTGCTTCTAGGTATTTTTTAATTTCCTCTTTGATTTCTTCAGTGATCCATTGGTTGTTTAGTAACATGTTGTTTAGTCTCCACGTGTTTGTGTTTTTTGCAGTTTTTTTCTTGTTGTTGATTTCCAGTCATATAGTGTTGTGGTTGGAAAAGATGCTTGATATTATTTCAATTTTCTTAAAGTTACCGAGGCTTGATTTTTGGCCCAGGATGTGATCAATCTTAGAGAATGTTCCATGTGCACTTCAGAAGAATGTGTATTCTGCTGCTTTTTGATGGAATATCCTATAAATATGTATTAAGTCCATCTGGTCTAATGCTTCATTCAGGGCCTGTGTTTCCTTATTGATTTTCTGTCTGGATGGTCTATTACTGTAAGTAGGGTGTTAAAGTCCACTGCTATGATTGTGTTATTGTTGATTTGTCCTTTTAAGGTTGTTAGCAGTTGCCTTATATATTGTGGTGATCCTATTTTGTGTGCTAGGTATTTAAAATTATTATATCTTCTTCGTAGATTGATCCTTTGATCATTATGTAGTGACCTTCCTTGTCTTTTAAAATATTCTTCATTTTAATGTCTGTTTTGTCTGATATGAGTATTGCTACTCCAGCTTTCTTTTGATTCCCGTTTGCTTGGAGTATTTTTTTCCATCCTCTCACTGTCAATTTGTATGTGTCCCTAGAAGTGAAGTGGGTCTCTTGAAGACAGCATATATATATGGGTCTTGTTTTTGTATCCATTCAGCCAGTCTATGTCTTTGTTTGGGCTGTTTAGTCCCGTAACGTTTAAGGCAATTATTGATATTTATGTCCATATTGCCTTATTATTAGTTGCTTTGGATTTGTTTTTGTTGCTTTTTTCATCCCTTCTCTTGTTCTCTCCTTTTGTGGTTTGATGACTATCTTTAGTGTTGTATTTGAGTTGATTTTTATTTGTTTGTGTATCAGTGGCAGATTTTTGGTTTGCAATTTCTCTGAAGTTTTGATTTAAGAGGCTACATATATATATATGAGATTGTTTTAAGTTGTTGGTCTCTTAATTGCAAGTGCTTCTCCAGTGTCCTGCATTTGTGCCCTCCTCTTTTTACAATTTTTGATTTTGTTGGCATAGTTGTGCATTGATGATTTTGTATTTTTACTGTATATATATACCTTTACTGGTGAGCCTGCAGAAGCTTTTAAATTTGATATATTTGTTTATTTTTCTTTTATTTTCCTTGCCTGAGGAGACGTATTTAGAAATGTTGCAAACATTCATGTCAAAGAGTGTTCTGCCTATGTTTTCTTCTAGGAATTTTGTGGCTTCAGTTCTTACATTCAAGTTTTTAATTCATTTTTAGCCAATTTTTGTTTTTTTGGTTAGAGATCTTGTTTCTTTCTTTCTTTTTCTTTTCTTTTCCTTTTTTTTTTTGCATGTGCCTATGCAGTTTTTCCAGCACTATTTATTGAAGACACTATCCTTTTTCCATTGTATGTTCTTTGCTTCTTGTCAAAAATTAATTGTCCATATGTACATGGACATTTCAATTCTGGGCTTTCTGTTCTGTTCTATTGATCTATTTTTTGTTTGTTTGTTTTTTTGCCAGAATTATGCTGTTTTGATTCTTCGCTTTATAGTATTGTTTGAAATCAGGGAATGTGGGAACTCCAGCTTGTTCTTTTTTTTTTTTTTTAGAATACTTTAGCTATTCAGGGTGTTTGTGAATGGACATTTTGACAATATCAGCTCTTACAATCTATGAGCATGCAATAACATTCCATTATTTGTGTCTTCTTTAATTTCTTTTGAACAGTGTATTACAGTTTTCAGTATACACGACTTTCACCTTTTTGTTTAAGTTTTATTACCATTATAAATCATGTTGTTTCTTAATTTCTCTTTCTGGTAGCCCATTGTTAGTATGTAAAAATGCAACAGAATCTTATATCTTGATTTTTTTGTCCTACAACTTTATTTTTACTAGTTTTTTGGTGGAGTCTTTGGAGTTTTCTGTATATAAAATAATGTCATCTATAAAGAGTTAGTTTTACTTCTTTTTGACCAATTTGGGTGCTTTTTTTTCTTGCTTAACTTTTCTGATTAGGACTTTTAATGTATTGAATAAGAGTGTTTAGCATATTCCACCTTGTCTTAGTCCTTATCTTAGAGGGATGCCTTTTAGGTTTTTCCATCGAGTATGAGGCTACCTGTACCTTTGTCACATATGGTCTGTTGACCTTGTATTGTTTAGATATGTTCCTTTTATACCCACTTTATTGATGATTTTTTATCATAAATAGGTGCTAATTCTTGTTAAATGCCTTTTTTTGCATCTGGTGAGATGATCATATGATTTTTATCCATTGATGTGGTATGTCGCATTGATTTGTAGATATTGAACCACCCTTGCTTTCATGGAATAAATCTTACTTGGTCATGGTGTATAATCTTTTTTATTTATTGTTGAATTTAGGTTTGCTAATATTTTATTGAAGGTTTTTTCATCTATGTTAATCAGAGATATCTACCTGTATTTTTGTGCTTTGTTTATTATATTTATCTGGCTTTGATTTCAGGATGATGTTGGCCTCATGCAATGAATTAAGTAGTGTTCTCTTGGAGTTCTCGTCGTGGCACAGCAGAAACAAAACCGACTAGGAACCATTAGGTTTCAGGTTCGATCCCTGGCCTTGCTCAGTGGTTTAGGGATCCAGTGCTGCCATGAGCTGTGGTGTAGGTTGCAGACATGGCTTGGATCTGGCATTGCTGAGGCTCTGACATATGCTGGCAGCTACAGCTCCTATTAGACCCCTAACCTGGGAACCTCCATATGCCACAAGTGTGGCCCTAAAAAAAAGACGAAAATAAGTATTCTCTTACCTTCAATTTTTTGTAATGCTTTGAGGAGGATAGGCATTAAATCTTCTTTGAATGTTGTAGAATTCACCTATGAAGGCATCTGGTCCTGAACTTGTGTTTCTTGGTAGCTTTTTTTTTTTTTATTATTGCTTCAGTTTCTGATCTAATGATATGTCTATTTAGATTTTATATTTTCTTGATTCAGTCTTGGCATTTTGAGTGAGTGATTCTAAGAATTTGTCCATTTTTTTCTACATTGTCCAGTTTATTAGTGTATAGCTTTTCATAATAGTCTCTTATAATTATTTGTATTTCTGTTGTTGTGTTATCTGTTTTTATTTCTCTTCTTTCATATCAGATTTTATTTATCAGTGCCTTCTTTTTTTCCTTATTGAGTCTAGCTAGTAGTTCATCAGTTTCTTTAATCTTCTCAAAGAACCAGCTCTTACTTTAAATGATCTTTTCTCCTGTCTTTTTATTTTCTATTTCAGAGAGAATTATCTTTTAATTTTTATTTCATGGAAAAGCCATCAAAAACAGAACAATGTGATAGAAACAGCTAGCAAGAATGCAATTGTTTGAGGCAAATAAGCAAGATCAGTCAGAGAGATTAACTTTCTGGATGCTATCCCAGTTCCTTTTAGCAGAAACTATGAAATGATTGTCCTGGTTTAAGTGGTATATGTCCCTGAAATAAAAAAGGCACAGGAGTGTTCTAGGTGGTTTACAGTTGCATGGAAAAGTGAGTCATATATAAGCGTGAAAGATTAATGGCCAGTATATGGGGCATATGCTAGTCTTAGTAATGATAGAATAAACCTCAGCAGCTGATTTCTCCTTTACTACAACTAGTCCTTACAGATGGAGGCCAGTATTGTAGGTAATACATTATACAGATGAGATCAAAAGATGCAATTTCCAGAAATTTGTATAAAAACAATACCATGAAAGAGAGATAAACTGAGGAACTTACACCTGAGCGAGTAGACTTATATAACAATCAGAAAAGGGCTGTAAATAAGTCAAATTTTATATTCTCAGAGAAGTATACGAGAATATGTTATTGTAGATACAACCTCTGGAAGTTTGGGAAATGCAAATTTTGTTTGTTTTAAAATTTTAATAGAGAGACTAAATAGTAGAATAGAAGGAGCAAATGATTCTATTAACATTTTATCTATATGTCTATCTTTTGAGGGCCACACCCTGAGGCATCTTGAAGTTCCTAGGCCAGGGGTCAGATCTGATGTGTAGCTGCCCACCTACACCATAGCTACAGCAACACAGGATTCAATCCACATTTGTGACCTACATGACAGTTCATGGCAACACGGATCCCATAACCCATTGAGTGAGGCCAGGGATCAAATTTCCATCTTCATGTATCCTTGTTGGGATCCTTACCACTGAGCCACAACAGGAATTAGCATTTTAAAGAGTGGTCTGTTGAAGCAATCCAGAATGCAGGACAATAGCATAAAGAGGTCAGACGTATATACAAAGTAAAAAAAAAAAAAGGTTGAGCAAGAGATATGTAAATGTGATTAATAGAAAACCCAGAAATAAACCCATGCTTATATGGTCAGTTAATTTATGACAAACAAAGAATATAAAGTCAGAAAAAGACAGTCTTTTCAATAAGTGATATTGCGAAAACTGCACAGCTACATGCAAAAGAATGACTGGACTACTTTCTTACATCATATACAAAAATAAACTCAAAATGAATTAAAGATTAAAATGTAAGACCTGAAAATATGAAACTCCTAGAAGAAAACATAGGTAATATGCTCTTTGACATAGCTTTAGCAGTATTTTTTTGGATCTATCTATCTTCTCAGGCAAAAGAAACAAAAGGAAAAATAAATGGAGCTAATCAAACTTAGCATCAACAAAATGAAAAGGCAGCCTTCTGGATGGGAGAAGGCATTTGCAAATAACATCTGATAAGGGGTTAATATCTAAGTTATATGAGGAACTCAAATAACTCAATATCACAAAAAACCCAATTAAAAAATGAACAGAGGATCTGAGTAGACAGTTTTCCATGGAAGATATTCATATGGCCAACAGGCACATGAAAAGATGCAGAATATCACTAATTATAAAGGAAATGCTAATCAAACCCAAAATGAGATATAACCTCACACATTTTAAAATGTGTATTATAAAAATGACAACAAATAAGAAGTGTTGACAAGGATGTGAAGAAAAGGGAAGCCTTGGGCAGTGGTGGTGGGAATGTGAATCATTGCAGCCACAATGGAAAATCAGTATATAGATTCTTCAGAAAGTTGAAAAGTAAACTACCATGTGATGTAGCAATTTCACTTTGGGTTTTTATTTTTGAAATAGGGAAAATATTAATTCAAAAAGATGTATGCACCCCTTCACTTACTGTAGCATTGTTAACAATAGCAAAGATGTGGAAGCAACCTAAGTGTCCATCAACAGATGAATGGGTAAAGAACATGTGAGATATATATGCAGGGATAAAATCTGCATCCTCATGTATCCTTGTTGGGTTTCTTACCACTGAGCCACAACTGGAACTCCTGAATTAGCATTTTAAAGAGTGGTCTGTTGAATCAATCCAGAATGTAGGACAATGGCATAAAGAGGTCAGATATATAAACAAAGTAAGAAATAAAGGATGAGCAAGAGATACGCAAATGTGGTTAATAGAAAGCCATATATATATCATGGAATAATAATCAGCCATAAAATGAATGAAATGTTGCCATTTGTGATAACGTCTATGGACCTTGAGTGTATTCTGTTAAGTTAAATAAGTAAGGTAAAGACAGCTATTGTGTGATTTCATTATATATTAGATCTAAAAATCAAAACAAATGAACCATAAAAACTAAACAGAAACAGATTTAAAAATAAAGAGAATAAACTGGTAGCCACCAGAGGCAAAGGCAGTAGGGATTTGGGAAAAATAGGTGAAGGATAATTGAGATATAAACTTCCAGTCATTAAATAAGTCACAGGTATGTATTGCATAGCATTGTTATTATAACCAATAATATTTCAATAACTTTTATGGTGACAGATGGTTCCTAACCTTGTAGTGATCAACTTGTAAAATAAATACATGTTAAGTCAATATGTTGTACACTGAAACTCATACAATATTGTATATCATCATTCTTCAATTTAAAAAATGGAATGGAAAACAAAAGAGCTTCAGAAGGATAAAAGAAAAAATGGTACTGTAGCACCGTTTGAAAAAGTATTACTAGGAATGATGTCATCACTGTAGTGGAATAAGAGTTTTTTTTTTACCATCCTCTCTCTAATGAACACAAATTAGATAATCACCTACAGACAAGAGAGCCTTTATGGAAGTCTAGAGTCCAGCAGAGAAGTTCCAGCGCCACTGGGGCAAAAAGTCTGATATCAGACACATTGAAGATGGTAAGAGGAACAGTTTCACTTTATCCATGTGACTCCTTCCCTAAGCCTGCTCAACTCAGTGCCACGAGAGGTCTTCTCAGACCGTGATTTCTCCCATAGGGTAAAAAGAGAACTTGAGAGTAAGAGCCTCATTTCCCTAGCTGTGCAGAACACCGTCAAAAAGACCCGCTTTATTCTTGCCCTGTTCAGAACACTGAGATAGGCTGTTCAGATGCGGACAGAGAGTGACTGGGAAAACAGCAGATAGGATTAAGATTTGAACTTGATTGCATGTAAGTAAATGAGAGTAACTTGGAAAAATTAGATACGTCAGGACTTACACAGCAATGCAACAAAGTCTCAGATTCTGTGTATTTGTTTCCTGTCTCTGTTGTCCTCAGATGTTCTTCTTATATTTCATAGCCATATATTAGGGAAAATGAAGAAGTGTGATGGTTATAAAGGCTGCTTATATATCTGAGCCTGATCCCTTTTTATGCACTTTGTTTGGTACCCTGTTTGGCTTTTGCTTATATCTTACATAGTTTTGCCTACCGCCTTTCAGGTGGCAAAATGAAAAGGATCACCACATCTGAGCCGGTGCCATTCACATTATAGACATATACTAACTTTAACACAAATCAGAGTCTTTAGTAAAGACTAAATATCGTCAGTTTGTCGGTTCTTCTCGACTTGATCTATAGCGCAATCTCAGTAAATGTCAGAAAATTTACTTTTATGGATATTGATAAATCGATCCTAAAGTTTATATGGAGAGGAAAAGACCTAGACTAGCCAACACAATATTGACAAAGAGAAACTAAGTTGAAAGACTGATGCTATCCAACTTTAAGTCTTACTGTAAAGCTGTAGACATCAAGGCAGCACAGTATTGATGAAAGGGAAGACAAACAGATCTGTGAAACAAAATAGCCCAGAAGTAGACAAAAGAGCAAAGGCATCAGAAAAAAGATAGTTTCTTTAATAAATTGTGCTGTAACAACTGGACGTCACATACAACAAAAAAAAAATCCAAAAAAACAACAAAAAAAGGAAATATAAACACAGACCTTACACCCTTCACCAAAATTAACTCAAAATGGGTCATAAGCCTAAAAGTAAAACAGTAAAAACTTTTTTGGGAAAACCTAAATGACTTTGAGTATGGTGATGCCTTTTTAGATACAACACCAAAGGTACAAGCCATAAAAAGAAATGATTGATAAGTTGGACTTCATTGAAATTAAAAACATCTGCCCTGTCAAAGACAAGATCAAGAAATGAGAAAACAGTTTCTCCCATAGACTGGGAGGAAATATTTGCAAAAGACACATCTAATAAAGGACTCATCTGAAATATATAAAGAATTAAAACTAAACAGTGAGAAAATAACTCAATTAAAGAAGTAGGCCAAATACCTTAACACACACCTTGTCAAAGAATACATGAAGATGGCAAATAAGTGTATGAAGAGATGCTGCACATCATAATGTCATCAAGGAAATGCAAATTCAGATAACAATGAGATGCCAAGTGCTGGTGAGGGTGTGGATAAACAGACCCCTAATCTATTGCTAGTGGGAATGCAAAATGGTACAGCCACTTTGGGAAGATAATTTGGTGGTTTATTATAAAATAAACATTCTCTTATCATACAATCTGGCAATATCATTACTTTGGTATTTATCCAAAGGAGCTGAAAACTCATGTCCACACAAAAATCTACACATGGATATTTATAGTAGCTTTATTCCTAATTGCCAAAACTTGGCAAATGAACTGAAAATATTCCAGACAATGGAATATTACATAGCACTAAAAATTTTGATCTATTAAGACATGAAAGGGAGAAATTTTAAATGCTAATTATTAAATGAAAGAAGCCCATCTGAAAAGTTTACATACCAAATGATTCTAACTATATGACCTTGTGGAAGAGGAAAAACTATAGTTGCAGTAAAAAAGATCAGTGGTTGTCATGGGTTGAAGTGGAGATTTATGGGCAGAACAAAGGATTTTTAGGACAGTGAACATATTCTCTATGGTATTATAATGATGGGTATACGTCATTATAGTTTTATCCAAAGCCATAGAAAGTATAACAAGAAGAGTTAAACTTAAGGTAAACTGTGGACTTGGGGTGACTGTGATGTGACAATGTTGGTTCATTTTTGGTAAAAATAATGTACCATTCTGGAGAATGATGTTGATTATGGGGATACTGCACATGTGTGAGAGCAAAGGAAATAACTGTACCCTCCTCTCAATTTTGTTGTAAACCTATTAACAGCTCTAAAAAATGTTCTTTTTTTAAAAAAAAAAAAAACAGAGGATGTAATTCATTGCAAAGGAATATTGAATCTTAGAGTAGGTAGTGATATATGAGAAAGGATAAGAGTTATTTTTGTCTTTGAAAATAAAAAGTTTGCACTAAAATTCAAAGTGATATTTTTGAGAAAGAGTGGTTGGAATAGTAAAAACATGCTGAGGTTAAAGTCTTATTTATGATGAGGCTATAGATATGATTATAACTAGATGTAGTGTAAAAAATTTGATATGCAAACTAATGAACACAGCAATGCAGAAATGGAAATAAGGTAAATTAAATTTCAGACAGAATGAAAAAATTAGGATGAAAGACAATGATGAATATAACATATGGCAAAAAGTAGGCGAAAGTGAAGTAAGATTAAAAATGATGGATCAAACTCACTAATTAAGATGGCTGACAAAACACTTAAAAAGGAGCAAAACCTAAATACATGGAGGAAAATCTAAATAAGTATAGGGGTTCCTTATTAATGGATAGTAAAATTTATTTTAGAATTACACGTTTCTACAAATTATCAAGTATTTCTAGTAAAAACCCTTTTCTAAAGGAATCTTGTCGAACGGATTCTAAAATATAGTAGTTAATGTTCAGAAAGAATTAAAAATATTTTAAAAGACAATATCAAAAGGGCAGTGGGCTTCCACTACTACTAGATATAGAGGTTTAAACAAGAGATTTTAATTCAAATAGCGTGAGCCTAGATTAGTCATAACATATAAATCAATAGAATAGATAACCGAGGATACATGCATATACTTGTTCATTGACTCGGTGAAAGGTAAATTACTTATATATTCAATTTTTCTTATAGAAGAGGTGAACTCTCAGCAAGAAAACATTGTTGGGACAGTTGGCTGTTGGGAAACAAATCCCCATAGGTCTCTTGTGTTTCTGCCATATTATTGCCCTTTGTTCCAATATTTATTTTACAGGATATATTTGTAGTAACAGACTTGTAAGATAGAGATCTTATCTCTCTGGAGCAAAGGAAAGCATCCTTACCACCCATTATAAAAAGTTTGGTTTGCTTTAGTTTAGAGTTTCTTTCTTGTAGCACAGCCCACTGCATGGCTGCAGGTGTCATCTTGTCCCCTTCAAGTTCCCTTGTGGAAATTGGGGCAAAAAAGCTGACAGTTAGGCTCTTGCTATATTGCCGTGATTAATAAACTGTAATTATTAACCCAGAAATCTCATATCTTCTACCAGCATCTATAAAACATAGGCATGCTGACATTTTAGCTTGCTTATAGAGTAAAATATCAAACCCTTCATAGTTCTTAGCATTGGCTCTCCACGTGGAAAACACAAAATTACATCCCAGTCTTATTCCATACACAAACTGCTTCAAATACTTGGAGTGTTCAAAGTGAAAATTAAATTTATAACTATCAGAAGAAAATGTAGAAGAATATTTCACTACAAGTTCGAGAAGAATTTCTTAAAGGGAAAAGTAAATTTTACCAAATAATCAATAACTTGTATTTATTAAACAAGTAAACCTTTTCTGCAAAAGGTGACATTAACAAAATTATGTAAACAAGGAGAGAAATTATATCTGTAATACATATATACATATTTTATGTATATATGTACTGTAAAAGGTACCTAAGTGTCCTTTAATGCATGGATTATTTTTGTGCTTGCTATACGTGGGTCTAGCCATAGTGTGGGGCTCAGATCTAAAGGCGGTACCTATCAAACTGCCATTATAATGTAAGCTTCTTGAGTTCCAAGACCTTATTATCACTCTTGAATTCCCAACACCTAATTTAGTACTTTGCACAGAAAAGGTTCTCCAATATTGACTGAATATATGAATAATTAGTTGAATGAATAAGCTAATGATTGGAAAAACTTAGGATTGGATATTTTAACCATTTTATTGAGACTTAGTACTTCTAACCAGGCTTACATGACCAAGTGCTCTATTTGGCTGGCTTTGTGGCAGTGTCCTCAGGAAGGAAGCATCATCTTGAGTTTTTTATCCTCTTCAATAGCTGGAAATTCAGAAAAAGTACTTTGATTTTGCTGGATATTCCTTGGAGAGAGAATCTGTGAAAAGACATTGATAATGAGGATTGTCCACAAACCTGAAAAACTACTAACACCCTTCCTCCTTCCCTCCCTCCTTTCCTTCCTCCCTCCCTCTCTTCTTTCTTTCTTCCTTTATCCTTTCCCCTCTTGCTCTCATTTCCTTTCCCTCTGTTCCTTTCCTCCCCCCCCCCACCCTTTTTTTTTTGAGTGTCATTTGTCTTATAGCTTTACTCATTGACTCTTTCTGGATATTTTCTAAAGTATGAATAGAAGGTATTGCTATCAGTATCATCAGGTTTTGTGGCTAGGTGATTTCTAGCCCCCTTTATTACTAAATCATGAAAAATCTCATTCACAGGCACATGGGAAATCTATAAATTTGACAGTAGTGACATACATCAAAAAACAGTTTTCCTAATCAGCATTCAGATGTGCCTAGTTATAATTGGAAGGTGATTTTTTCATTTAAGTTCTCTGATTATTCCTCAGGATTCCAACTTGAGGACAGTCTGAACTCACTATAATGGTTCAAAGGGTTGGGATATAGAGGTACCAGCAGAAAATTCCAGTGGTGATTCTGTAGGAGTTGCACAAAGCTCATCCTTCTTTCTCCAAAGGAAAGACTACCAGAGCTTTGACTAATGTGATGGGAAAAGCATTTGAAAAATTAGTGGAGCCATGATACACACATCCCCTTAGCAAGCAATTGTGGTTATTTTAAAATGTAATAAAATGTTATCTTTTAAATTTATTTTGAAGTTCCCGTCGTGGCACAGCAGAAACGAATCCAACTAGGAGCCATGAGGTTGCGGGTTCTATCCCTGGCCTTGTTCAGTGGATTAAGGATCTGGCGTTGCCATGACCTGTGGTGTGGGTCACAGACATGGCTCGGATATGGCGCTGCTGTGGCTATAGTGTAGACTGGCAGCTGTAGCTCCAGTTTGACCCCTAGACTGGGAACCTCCATATGCTGTGGGTGTGGCCCTCAAAAGCAGTATATATATATATATTTATCATTTTTTCCTAATGGCTATTAAGTTGTTAGTATCTAAACACTTATTAAGTTGTTTGGGTGTAATACTTACTAATTAGAACTCTTAGTTATTTCATTTGGCTTAGGTTTGCTGTGGGGGGAAAAAAACCCCTGAGATACTAAAGGTATCACAGACTTAAACATTTTGGAAATCTCTTGCCTAAAGCTAAGAGGATGGGAAAATATCTGGGTAGGCATTGAGGATGTAAGGTGGTTCATGCAATGATGTGTCCAAAATTTGTGATGGCTAATAAGGGGAGGAATAGACTTGGTAGTGAGAGGAGAAAAAACAGTGATTAATATGATAATGATAAATAGCTACATTTATATTTTTAATGGTTATGTCAACCACACTGATGATAAGTTAATGGGCATTATCAATCTCAAACCTCTCAGCTACCATGGTAAACACATTTTTATCTCCTGACCAAGATGGCCAACATGTACATAAAAAAGATGCTCAGTATTACTAATCATCAGAGAAACACAAACCAAAACCAATGAGATATCACCTGACATCTGTTAAAAAGACTGTCATCCAAAATAAATAAATAAATAAATGTGGAGGGAAAACTTTTACACTCTTGGTAGGATTGTAAACTGGTACAGACACTATGAAAAACAGTGTAGAACTTCTTCAAGAAGTCAAAAATTGAAATAGTATGTTATCCAGCAGTTCCACTTCTGAGTATGTATCCAAAGGAAATGAAAACAGGATCCTGAAGAAAATACCTGCAATCCCCCTCCCCCCCGGATCATTGTAGCATTATTCACTACTGGTAGTCAAGATATGAAAACAACCTAAGTCTATGGATGAATGGATAAAGAGTATGTAAATATACATAATTCAGCCACTAATTCGGCCTTTTGTGACAAGTGAATGAAACTTGAAGGCATTATGCTAAGTGAAGTAAGTCAGAGAACACAAATACTGTATGGTATCCCTGGTATGTGAAATCCAAAAAGCCAAACTCATAGGAAAACTCAGAATCTGAGAGTAGAATGGTGGTTGCCAGGGACTAGGGGATGGGGAATGGGGATGGGCATTATTATGTATTGTACATCTTAAACTTACATGATGTTATATATCAATGATATCTCAATAAAACTGTTGGAAAATCTTCAAATTCAGATGGTCTAATCATATTGACCAGTGTCTCCCAATGTTCCCCAGTACTTTTCCTTTAGCTCACTCCAGGGCTTCAGATTCCACCTGCCTTTTGTTACAAAGGAGTCATATTTTTTCTGTCCTCAATTACAATAGCTTTGACCCCAAATAAAACAGTCTTGAATAAATTCTTCTTTTCCTGCTTAGCGTTGTTGATTTACTTTTTTGGCACTTTCCATTTAAGCTGAAGTTTAGAATAATTAAAAAACTCACTGAAACTCACACAGCTGGTAAATGATAGGACTCAGGTTATCTGAGTCCCAAGCCCGAGCTCAGAGAGCACAGTTCAGGTTCACATTTTGGGAGAGGCAAAGCATATGTTTACTTGGTGACGAGGACAGAACTTGGTCTTTTGATTGTTCCCAGATAACCATCTGCAGGTATCAGACACCATCAGTGCCCACACTATTACGCCCACCAAGGTCTCATATCTTTCTAAAACAACATGAATTTTTACTAAATTTCCAGTAACTAGAAGCAGGAACCCTGGAGTTTGGAATGAGGCTAGAGTTCTAGATAATGTAAAAATAATCCAGGAATTTTGATATTGGGCTGAAAACTCTCATTGCTGAAGAGATTATATTGCCTTAAACAAGAGCCCAGAATTTAGAGTCAGAGAGACTCATTTTGTGCATTGTTTATGTTCTCCTACCGATGATGAGATTATTCACTTAAACTACTTAGCACATAGTAAGCACTTAAAAACATTGCAGATAAAAAGTCTGTCTTGGTGCCATTGTTAATCGTCTTTATAGGAAATGTCTTGATTTATGCTTAAACTACAGCTTCTCTTTGGTTTAAAGTGTTCATTTAAAGAAGTATGTTTATACTATGGATTCTGTTGTTTGGGATTGAAGGTTTATGTGGCATTGCTTGCACAGTAATGCATTTGCTTAAACAACGCTGTGTGACTGCTATCCTTTGGGACCCACCAGAAAACGAGCATCTTGTGAGTCAATCGCAGCGATGAAAAAATTTGCAATAAAATTGGCTTCTGGTTTGAGTGCAGTTTGTATCCACTTGTACAAGGTAAGCTGATAGAGGATATCAGCATGGGTTCTCACCAAGGGCCGTGCTCTTGAGAGCTGTAAAAGAAAGGATCATTTCCATCAAGCCCAGTGGTATCTTTTATTTCATGCTGAAACTTTGCTTTGATGGTACAATATTTTCTTATGAATATTCTAACTATTGACTTTGTAGTGCAGTGATCTATTCCTCTATAGTCATGGCAGTAAATTTTATACAAATACAGGCTGGGGTGAAACTTCCTAGGCTCGCTCTTTCCTTGTGGGTAAGTATAAATCTCCCTCCAATCTTGCTCAAGGATAACCAAGATGAATCAGCAGGAGACAGATCAATTGCAATCAAATCTGGAAATAAAAGGGATGGAATTTGGTTAGTTCCCCTCTCAATTGAATAATGGATCCAAAATTTTGAATATATGCAAGGCATTCCACTGAGTTTTTTGATGCATAAATATGACTGCTGCCTGATTGTGTACTGCTTCAATCCTGAGCAAAGCAGTGAGGCTTTGTTCTAGTATAGTATTGAGATGGGAGAACCAAACAGATATTACAACATTGCTTTTATATGTTACCTATATATTTCTGAATTTGGGAACTTAACTCTTGTGAGTAAAATGAGAGGTGTAAGCACATCTTTGCTGACGCATTCTCTTCCATCATAGCCCAGAATTAGGTCTGTGGTAGACTTAAGTGGCTTGTATGAGAGGCAAGCAAAATTGTGAAAGTGACTGATTTCCCATGTGGAGTATAGTTTTATTTTAAAAAAACTGGAGTTCCCATTGTGGCTCAGTGGCTAATGAATCCGACTAAGAACTGCAGGTTCTATCCCTGGCCTTGCTCAGTGGGTTAAGGATCCCGAGTAGCCATGAGCTATAGTGTAGGTTGCAGATGCGGCTGGCATCCCGCATTGCTGTGGCTCTGGCGTAGGCTTGGCAGCTACAGTTCCAATTAGACCCCTAGCCTGGGAACCTTCACATGCCGTGGGTGTGGCCCTAGAAATGGCAAAAAGACAAAAATAAATAAATAAAATATTAAAAATAAATAAATAAAAACACCAACCTAATTATCTGTCCAGCTAACAAACCAAACAATAACCAAATGCACAAAATAAAATAACAGAGGAGCAAGTTTAGTTAAGTTTTTGAGTTTACACATGTTAAGTTTAATCTGTGATGGGAGAAGCAGCTCATTCTTACTGTGTTAGAGGTATATGAATAAATTCATTCACTTGCTATCTCTCTCTGTTTATGTGATTGCATGATTCATCAGACCCTGGCCAGAAATAAAAAGTCTCTTATCGCCAAGAAATGGCTTGTTCCATCCTGCCCGTTTTTCCTTTTGTTTTTCAGGTCTTAAAATAAAAGTTTGAATACCTCAGGGACAGCATACTTTCTTCTACATATAATTTGCTATGGATAAAGCAGGAGGCAGTTGATGGCTGATCATAATTATATTAATATAGAACATTGCACATTCTCAGTATGTATTGCGATATAGTGAAATTCATTAATGCTACATCTAATTATTAATAGCGTTATTTTAATGTTAGGGTACCTAAAGGTTAAAACTCTTCATAAAACTTCTGAAGAGTATATTACGTTTTGAGATTCATGAAGATGCTGGCCTGTACATGCCTAAGCAGTATCAGATTTGACAAGTTCTACAGTAATATACACTTACATTTCTGAATTCTGAACAGTTGGCAGTAGGAGGATATATGATTGTTATACCAATGGAACTTTGAAACTTTCATTAATTCTGAATTGTAAACTTGTGTGTGTGTTTTCATGGCATTGAATTAAATTGTGAGTGTTAATATCTGAAGCCTGAATCCCTTCTGAATAACTGCTGCCTCATGTTTTATGCAAATTATGTTTTTGCTAAAATTGCCATTGCCAGACTACATTAAACTTTAATGCCCTTAGAGAAGAATTGGATTATAAAAATTACTGTTAATATCATTATGTCTATGTAAAGAAATTAAGAAACTTATTTGAACATTTTAAAAAGAGATGTAGAGAGTCAGGATGAATGATAGTAGAAGAGAAAAATGATTATTTTTAGTCTAAATATAGTACCATTTGGTGCTTGATACTTGACAGTCACACTTATTGTAAGATTCACATTCATGAGTCACTATTTTCTCTTTAAAATAAGCTTAGATACTGGTCAGTCTCTTTAAGTTAGGATTTTGGATAAGCAGTGAGATCCTGCTATATAGCACAGAGAACTATATCTAGTCACTTGTGATAGAGGATAATGTGAGAAAAAGAAAAAAAAATATATAAGACTGGGTAACTTTATTATACAGTAGAAATTGACAGAATACTATTAACCAACTATATTGGAAAATCTAAAAATCATTAAAAAGTTTTTTCTTCAGAAATAAATATATTTCTTTATTAGATAAAATGATTATTATAATTACACAGTGTTATATTACATTTAGTGTACATAATATAATTAACATAGTATGACTATGATGAGTACAGTCCCCTTGGTATCCACGGGGGAACTATTCCAGGATCCTCATGTATACCAAAATCCTCAGATGCTCAAGTCTTTCATATAAAATAGCATTGTACGTTGCCCTCCATATCTGCAGGTAATGCATCTGGGGATTCCACCAACTACAAATTGAAATCCTAGGTTTTTTTAACCCATGGGTATGGAAGACCTGACTATATATTCTTATGTGCACTGCATTTTATTATACATTCTAAATTTGATTTATGATAGACTGAATTCTGACATTGAAAGATTTCTTATAGGGATTTGCAATTCCCATAGGACTTGCTTAGATATAATTTTTTTTCCCCAATATCTTTGCCTTAAATGCCTATGGGCTATTTATAAAAGTTAATAAAAAGAGGAGTTCCTGTTGTGGCTCAGCAAATTAAGAACCCAGTATAGTGTCTGTGAGGATACAGGTTCGATCCCTGGCCTCACTCAGTTGTTTAAAGATCAGGTTGCCACAAGCTGTGCCAAGGATCTGGCATTGCTGTGGCTGTGGCATAGGCCAGCAGCTGCAACTCTGATTCAACCCACAGTCTACAAAATTCCATATGCTGCAGGTGTGGCCTTAAAAAAAAGTTAATAAAAACAAAAGAGGTTTTTTTTTTGTAATTTCCTGATATAAAATATCTGTTTACATATTATATATAATGTTATAACATGTTACATATATAATGTTTATAATACATTATAGCATAACAGTATATATTCTATATATTTATTTAAATATATGTACACTTTTTTAAAGAAGAAAATTCCTGCTTTTATCTTTTACCATTCATTTAAGCAAATTAGTAATTATAAAAAAAATGAGGTACTTGAAAAAATTGATAAAGGCTTATTCAGTTAAGTTTTGAGGTTTATCTCCAAGTGAATGTGTTAGGCTGAAGAAAAATACATTCTAGAAAAGATATGGATACAAGGACCAGTGAATGGGGTGCTAGGTATATGTATTTGATGCTTTTTTCTTGCCTTATTACACAGCTTTTAGCTATAGTCTTTAATATTTGTCCACATATCTCTGATAGTTTCACTCCTTACTATAGGCCTGAGTTCCTGTTTGGTATCATTTTACTTTGGTCTAAAAAACTTCCTTTGATGTTTATTGCAGGTCTGCTGGTAATAAATTCTACCAGTTTTTTGTTTGTTTTAAATCTAAGATGTCTTTATATTTTGAGGTATAATTTTGCTGGGTATAAAAATTTGGGGTGAAAAAAATATTTTTTTTTCTTTTAACACCTTAAAGTTGTTTAACATTTGTCTTCATATCTTCATTGTTTATGATGAGAAGTTTATTTACTTTTTAACTTTGGTCCTCTATATGAACAATCACGTATGCAATGTGCTGTTTTAGTTTGGATACTTTTAACATGTCCTCCTTATCTTTATATTAAGTTATTTATTTGTGATGTATCACAGTATGGTTTTTTAAATATTATCCCACTTAAGATTAACCAAAGTTATTTAGAGTCTGTAGTTTGAAGTTTTTTACCAAATTTGAGTAATATTCATTCACTGTTTCTTCAAATATATTTTTCTATCTATTCTTTCCTAAGCTTCACTCATTGTTGCATATATCAGTAGTTCTTTAATTTTATTGCCAAGTAAGTATTCTGTTACATGGATGTACCACAACTTGTATATTCATTCACCATTTGATTTACATTGTTGTTTTTCCATATTTTAAATAAACCAGGGAGACAACTGCAATGTGTCTTGTATTTGAAAAGGAAGGAAAGAAAAAAAGAAATCATTGGCTCATAAAATTGTGATCCCTTGAATTCCATATGACCCAACATCAGAATACTTTAACATAAAAATTAGGCTGCCTTCTTGCATTTATAGCTTTGAGTGTATTTCATTTTCATATATTAGGTTCACAGTCAAGGGCATATTTTCTAATTATTTTTCTTCCATTTCTAAACAATATCCTAAAGTATACTTTAATATAAACTTTGAGTTTTCATTAATTTACTAAAATTTCTGTAGATAGAATAAGTACAGTTTGGTGACTTTGAGCTGTTATTGTTAGAGAACAGTAAGGCATATGATTTTCAGTATTTAAGATTTTTAAGTCTTAAATATTTAAGGTCCTGAGGTGACTCACTTCCTTTTGTTTTCAAAGTGAATTTTTTCCTCCAAGGACAGAGATGATATCGGTGCCCTATATGACTCCTAGTCTCAGCTAGGATGATGAATTTGGCTTTCATAGTTATCCTGAGGGAATTCATACCATAAACACATTTGTAGTCATGAATTCTGTTGAGTCATCTTATAGATTTGGCAAACAGTAGAAAACAAATTAAACTCCTCACCCTTACTTGTGAAACCAGCAGTCCTCCTCTAATTTCAAGTTTAAAACTATAGAGTTTTCCATAATTTGAAATTCTGTTAACTTCATAGGGTTGTTAAATTTATGTTTTGTAGAGCAGTTTCATTTTTTATAGCTAAATCACAATAACTTGCATATGTGCTAGGCTATTCTCTAAATATTTCAAATATTATATATATTATATAATTAATCTACCCAAGGGAACTAAAAGGGGCATGGAAGATCTTCTTTTATTCTAAACCAATAATAATTATAATGGAGTAAGTGTCTATCTGCTTCCAATTTTAAAATAATTATGAAGTAAAATTGCCATAAATTCTCTTGAAATACCTCCTTTCTCCTCTGCACTGTACCCCTACTCCCCACCCCTGTGCCATCTTAGATGACTAGTATTAAAAATGAGGACTTTGATGTCCAGTGCATCTGCTTGGAGATGAGAGGGCAAATACACATTCATATTACACAAATAAATAAGCTAAAAACGTGGTAATAAATGAGCTATGCTTTTATTTATAGTTAGGAAGAAATCATCTATATGTTACTGTTCTGCAGAAAATTCCATTAAAAAAAGATATTCAAAATTACCATCAGATCCAGGTATATTTAGTAATGCTGTTAATCATCTTTTATTAAATGTATTTTCATAGAAAGAGTGACATGAGGATATCTCCAGCTGTGGATAAAAACCATTTGCATGATTTCTGAATTGAGCCTGCTTATTATTGATTGGAAAATAAGCCACATCATTCCATGCATACCACTTTGTTTTGACAGAGAATAAAATTCATCACATATATTGATGGCCTGCTTTGTGTTGATTACTAGCCAGTAGTTTAGGATTCAATGAAGAAAAGAGCATAGATCTGCCCTTTGTACTCAGAGCTGACAATCAAAGACAAAGAAATATATAAATCAACAAACACAATATTTGTATGGCAGCAAAGAACAAAAAGTGTTATACTCCTATTTGTGATTATCAAAGAAAAAAAGATTTAATGACTTTTGATACTGTTCTTCTCTAAGAAGATAAGGAAAAGAGAAATTGCAGGCAGAGAAAGTAGCATATTGTAAACGTTCAGAAGTGGAGGAAAAATGTATCTGTATTTAGTGGTATATTATTAAGTCTCTAGAGTGTGAAGAGTGAGAGAGAAGTAGCAAGATAGAAGGAAAACTGATTGATGGGTGGGGCAGATAAGGAAAGGTCTATGTGTCTGCCAGTATGTATGTACTGAACCTGCAGTTCCAGTGAATGCCATAACCATGTATGGATTGTGGATAAGGTAATCTTAGTCCTCATGAAAAAATAAAGGGCAGTGCTGAAGGAAGGAGACTGATTAGCAGACACAGAAGGTCTAGGCATTTTTGAAAACAAACACATTGAGAAAATTTTTTATTAATTCTGTAGTACTAATTTATCTTGAGTTGTTGAATTTTGCCACATGCCTCTTCAGCATACATGTGTATAGTAGCATGACTATTTCTTTAATTTTCATAAGTAATTTCCTAAAAATTAAAAAAAAAGTCTAGGCATGAGATGACAAGATCTGATTTAGAGTAGTGGTGGTGGTGATGGGAAGAGGGAACTAAAGCAATGTTTTAGATGATTTTTTTTTTAAATCATAATGGAGCAGATAGGGAAGGTCTAGAATAATCTCCAGTTTTTTTCTCTTGAATAAATGAGTGGTGTGATAGCATTACATGATAAAAGGGAGACGGATGGCAGAGTGACCTCTGAGTAGAAATACGATTTGCTCCTTGTAGATCTTGCTTATAATATGGTCTTTCTCTCTGTAGAGAAGCTAGGGCAACCATAAGTCTGGGTTTACACAGGACAGTATCAGTTTATGCTTGTTGTTTTAGATACTGGTCAATCAAGTATATAGTCATGTTATATCAAGTATATAATCATGTTAGCTGATGGATTGCCAAGCTAAAAGAATGATTTTTTTTCTGTCTTTTTTATCGCTGGGAAATACCTTCCTTTTGAATTCACTTGCACATCTAAGAGTCCATGGAAGGTACATTCTTCGTCAGATTCCTATGTTATTATAACATATATAAAATTATTTTCCTTTGGACCTGCCTTCTCTGGTAGATTATCACTTTCTTGAGTATAAGAACTGAATTCAAAAAATTTTATGGAGTTCCCATTGTGGCTCAAAGGGTTAAGGACCTGACATTGTCTTTGTGAGGATGCAGGTTCAATCCCTGGCTTCATTTAGCAGGTTGAATGTCTGGTGTTACCACAAGCTATGGCAGGGGTCACAGATGTGTGTCAGATCCAGTGTTTCTGTGGCTGCGGCATAGACCACAGCTGCAGCTCCAATTCAACCCTTGAGCCTGGAACTTTCATATGCCAAAGGCGTGGCCATAAAAAGAAAAAAAAAATTCTCTAGCTGCTAGAACAGTGCCTGTCATACAGTACTCAATATATATACATACGTAGTTTTTATCTTAAATGTACCTTAATTGGTCCTATGTATGGGGACTGTGATCTCATAATTGGTCATGAAGTTAAGAGATTAATTAGGGAAGATGTAAAAGTTTTCCTCAGAGAAAACTATGATAGGCAAAAGATTTGGTAAATTTTGAAATTATCTGGAAAAATTCTTGGAGATTTGGATATTAGGTTGTAGAATTTTCTCTCTTGTTAAATAGTTCTTTTGGAGACTTTAATGTCTGTGACTCCTGGTTTTAATATGTGCAAATGTCCTTGACTTTCTATATTACTTGATTGGTATTTGGATCTGCCGACATAATAGATTGTCACTTTGCACAATGAAAAAAAAAAAGATGCAGATGTTTTTGGTGTTATTATTTTATTATAGACTTTAATGTTACAAGGTTTATAATGATAGTATGTTTCCTTTGTGATGGAAATTTTTCTTAATCACTGAGGCTTTTTAACAACGTCCCAAATTTGGACAATGGAAGTATAATTATTAGATTAAGGAGTGAAATGAAAAAAATTAAGCAAATTCTTAGTTAAAAATAATAGTGCCAATGAATGCAACGTACTTGATGAAAATGAGTCAGTTTTTATAACACTAGCACAGAATTTAATTAAAACCCCATGATTCTTAAGTTTATTATCTACTACCCTCATTAAGAATGAATGCTTTAAAAGTAAGGTGAGGAGTTCCTGCTGTAGTACAACAAGATCTGTAGTGTCTTTGGAGTACTGGGATGCAGGTTCATTCAGTCCTTGGCCTGGCGCAGTGGGTTAAGGATCCGGCATTGTTGTAGCTGTGGCCTAGGTCACAACTGTGTCTTGGATCAGATCCTTGGCACAGGAACTCTGTATGCTGCAGGGTGGCCAAAAAAAAAAAATAAAAATTAGAAAAATAATAAAATAATTTTAAAAATAAAAGTAAGGTGGTATGAATATTTTATAGGCATGTTTAAAAAAATGTCAGAAAAATGGAAAAAGAAAATTTAACAAGAAAATTGAAAAGAAAAAAGTGAAACAACTCTAATCAACCAGAACTATTGAGCCCAGGGCATCCTTAAAGGGAAAAATTCATGAGTGTAATTAGCCCAAAAGTCAAAGAGAGGAGGAAGTGTTAATTTGAATATACTGAAAGTGTTTTTTATCTGCTTTTAGCATTGATTAAATTTTCAGAATTTTCTCATCAGGGAAATAAGAGCTATAAAGTAAATATTAAAAAAACTACCACAGGAGTTCCCGTCATGGCGCAGTGGTTAACGAATCCAACTAGGAACCATGAGGTCGCGGGTTTGGTCCCTGCCCTTGCTCAGTGGGTTAACGATCCAGCGTTTCCATGAGCTGTGGTGTAGGTTGCAGACTTGGCTTGGATCCCTCGTTGCTGTGGCTCTGGTGTAGGCCGGTGGCTACAGCTCCGATTCAACCCCTAGCCTGGGAATATCCATATGCTGCGGGAGCGGCCCAAAGAAATAGCAAAAAGAAAAATAAATAAATAAATAAATAAATAAATAAATAAATAAAAAATAAAATAAAAAAACTACCACAGCATGCTATTCTCAAGAACGTCAGTAGCTAAAGAAAAATGACACTAAAATAAACATGTATTAATATATAACTTAGTTATGTTAGACATGTTACTTTTTTCTTATATATATTTATATTATATATAAGATAGTATAGTATCTATATATAAAGGATTATAGTATTAGTGTTTTCTTTGTCCAGTGATTTTCAAATGTAATACTCAAAGTGAATACATGTCAACTTTATAAAGGATATATATATATATATATAAAGGATATATATAAAGGATATATATATATATATATCCACATGCTAAGTGACTGACTTCACTTAGCATGATAATATATCAAAGATAATACTCTTTTTCTTGATCTCATAACTACAATCCCTACTCTTTCCCAGATATATATATATATATATATATATATAAATATATGTGTATATATATATATACACACACAAATAGTATGTAAATTCAGTATAGTATATATACACTATAAAGTTGACAAAATAAAGTTGACATATAAATTCATTTTCCAATTATACTTGAAAGTTTCTGGACAAATAAAAAATATATAAACACTAATATTCACCACTTTACAAAGAAATAATATAAAGAAGTGAAAATCCATTTATCTGCCATATAATTCAACCCATTCAATTAGACTAGTAATACACACACATGCATAAACACACAAATTAACATGTGATTTGAATTGAAAGGAGGAGAATGTGGGAAAGAGTAGGGATTGTAGTTATGAGATCAAGAAAAAGAGTATTATCTTTGAATATGAATATTTTTCTACATTTCAGATTATTTCTTTATTTATTACTCAATGAATTTATTATGTTTATAGTTGTACAACCATCATCACAATCCAATTTTATAGTATTTCCATCTCACACCCCCAGCACACACCCCCACACCCCAAACTGTCTCCTTTGGAAACCATAAGTATTTCAGTCTGTGAGTCACTATCTGTTCTGCCAAGTTCATTGTGTCCTTTTTTTAGATTCCACATGTCAGTGATAGCATTTGATGTTGGTGTCTCACTGTCTGACTGACTTCACTTAGCATGATAATTTCTAGGTCCATCCATGTTGCTGCAAATGCTGTTATTTCTTTCCTTCTAATGGCTGAATAATATTCCATTGTGTATATGTACCACAACCTCTTGATCCACTCCTGTATCGATGGACTTTTAGGTTGTTTCCATGTCTTGGCTATTGCAAATAGTGCTGCAATGAACATCAGAGTACATGTGTCTTTTCGAGTCATGGCTTTCTTTGGATAGATACCCAGGATTGGGATTGCTGAATAAAATGGTAGTTCTGTTTGTAGTTTTCTGAGGCATCTCCATAGTGTTTTCCACAGTGGTTGCACCAATTTACAATCCTCCCAGCAGTGTACTAGGGTTCCTTTTTCTCCACACCCTCTCCAGCACTTACTGTTTGTAGACTTTTGGATGATGGCCATTCTGGCTGGTGTAAGGTGGTACCTCACAGTGGTTTTGATGTTCCTTTCTCTAATAATGAGTGATGTTGAACATCTTTTCATGTGTGTTTTGGCCATCCATATGTCTTCTTTGGCGAACTGTCTGTTTAGATCTTCTGCCCATTTTTTGAGAGTTTTGTTTTGTTTGGTTTGTTTTGGTATTGAGCAGTAGGCGGTGTTTATAAATTTTGGAGATTAATCCCTTGTCAGTTGATTCATTTGCAAATATTTTCTCCTCTTCTGTGGGTTGTCTTTTCATTTTGTTTAGGGTTTCCTTTGCCATGCAGAAACTTTTAAGTTTAATTAAGTCCCATTTGTTTATTTATTTTTGCTTTTACTGTCATTCCTCTAAGAGGTGGATCTGAGAAAATGTTGCTGCCAACCTACCTAAAATGATTTTAGCTTAAGTAATTTGGAGATAAAAATGGAAATGGGGAGTTCCCGTCATGGCGCAGTGGTTAAGGAATCCGACTAGGAACCATGAGGTTGCGGGTTCGGTCCCTGCCCTTGCTCAGTGGGTTAACGATCTGGCGTTGCTGTGAGCTGTGGTGTAGGTTGCAGACGCAGCTCGGATCCCGCGTTGCTGTGGCTCTGGCGTAGGCTGGTGGCTACAGCTCCGATTCAACCCCTAGCCTGGGAACCTCCATATGCCACGGGAGTGGCCCAAGAAATAGCAACAACAACAACAATAACAACAACAACAAACAACAACCAACAAAATTGAAATGGAAAACTTCCAAACTTTTACCTTCAAAGTTTTCTTTTCTCAATAATCAGTAATTATTTTTCAGACCATCACTGTAAGATGCCACACTGTCATCATGTCCAGAAACAGTTGATAGAACCATTGTTAGGTTTGCACAGTTCCTGGCTGCCTGATAATCCTAAATAGTCTTGAAATTATTTTCTTTATAAGAATAATGTGCTCCAGAAGTCCTGACCTCCAAGTAATTAAAGCCACCTAAATTCAATACCAACACCAAACTTAAATTTGTAGTGAGGAAAAATGCTTCAACTGTAATTTAGCTGATTCTTAGTGATCCTTAGTACTGAGTTTTTCTCTTAAATCACTGATAACATGCGGACAAATCTAAGTGGATTTTACTGAGGTGAGCTCGGTTGTAAAAATGAACGTCTATAATATTAACTAGTAAAATTCCGAGTATGCACAGAAAAACAGAAAGTAAATTCCAAATGGAAAATTTTTTCATTATTGAAAAATCTCTGAGTTTTACTACTACTACTACTACTACTACTACTACTACTACTACTACTACTACTACTACTACTGGTACTACTAGTACTACTAGTACTGTTATTTTTGGGACTAAACCTGTGGCACATGGAAGTTCCCAGGCTAGGGATTGTATTGGAGCTGCAACTGCTTACCTGCGCCACAGCCGCAGTAACACTGGATCTGAGCCACATCTGGGACCTATGCTGGATCTTAACCCACTGAGTTAGGCCAGGGATCTAACCCGAACCCTCACAGAGACAACATTGGGTCTTTAACCCACTAAGCCACAACAGGAACTCTGATTTTGAAAGTAATAATGGACAAAATGCTTACTAAATCCAAGCTAGTTCAAATTTGTCTCTTATTTTGGAGGACACTTTCTTCTTTGTTATTATGAATATTTCTTGATATCTGTTGAAATATTTTACTGAGTTTTTGAATGATGAATAATATCATCCTTCAGGAGAGATTTGAAAAGTATTTTTTAATTAAAAGGGGAATACTATACTATATATTCTGATCTTTTCCTTGTAAAGACAAAGTATTATATATATAGTGAGATTTGTTGGCAAGACAGTTAAACATTTGCTTGTTCATCTTGTATGTAGAATATTGTAGAACTTTTAAATCTATTTATCAGTGATTTGTAAACATACAATGATACAGAACTATTCAATACCTCCTCCTAAACCCATAAGTCTACTTTGTGACTCAGAATTTCTGCTCTATAAAAGACTGAAGTGTTACCACCCAGTCTGCCCTCAAATCATTCCTCCTGGCCAATTTCACTCTAGGATCCCACAATGTAACTTAAAGAAAGCATATATATTTGTGTGTGTGTGTAAAACAAGAAGTCTAAAACATTAAAATAGAATAGTACATGGAGAGAAAGTGAGAGTAACAAGAATTGTAGTGTTCAGATGATAAACTGGGTTGTGCTAACTAATAAATCAGAGATTCTTATTCATCACTTTTCTTGTGTCTGTTGTGAATTTATTATCAGTCTTGCTACCAACATTTCATATTAGAAAATATCTCCCATTGGATGGGTGTTCATTTTACCACAAAGTAAAAGGAAAAATTAATTCCTGGATTAAGTAAATACCATTGATCCATACCACTAGTATAAGTTGAGAGTCTTCTACAAGCTAGGGACAATGTTGGGCCCCTGGAACAGAACACAGAAGAATAAAAAGGATTCCAAACTAGAGGAATTTCTTTCTTCCACAAAACAGAACCAAGTATTTCTAACAAATATGACCCATCATACAGACCTAGTATCTTTGGTTGTTAAAGTCCCAGAGGTCTTTTCTTCTTCTTCTTCTTCTTCTGGTATTACAGACTCTAAATATATGATATACTATACTATAGACACTAGTATATATTAGAGTATATATTATAGACAGTAAATGCAAAAACTCTACTAGAAGCTGATAACTTACTTGGGTTTCATATTTTATTCATTAATTTAATGAGAGTTAAGATTAATATTAGTTTTTAATTAATTTATAAGAAAACATTCATAAAATCAGAATGTTTTCTTATTATAAAATATCCTCAAAAGTGAATTGATTTAGAAATTTTATATCCATTGCTTCAGTCCTTTAGAAGCATGCTTTCTTCTGTTGTATCAGAGCAGAATGAGTTTTTGGAAGATGCAGTTATTGTGTTCATTTTTTTTCTGCTAAGGAGTTGAACTAAGAATTCCTCTGGGGATATTGTTTGGGATATTATGATTACATATTGTTTTCCTTTTTTGTAGAAAAAATAATAAATCAGTGACTTGCTTTGCTTGGTATACTTTGTTGGCACAAAGCATTTTAAATCAACATGCAAACCAAAATTCCTTTTGTACCAACTGCAGACAAAATTAATGATTGTGTTTAGACTTTTCTCATGCAGAAATGTCCTAATTCTTTCTAATTTTCTGTAGTTGTGTCTGAAGACACTGTTAACAAAGAGCAGCCATTATTCCTGAATTAACTGAAAATTTATCACTAAATACTTATTCAGATTGTCTGGAAGGAGTCTTTTTGTTGCTACTCTTTGGAGAAAAAAAAATAACTGATGAATCTCTGTCTTGGGTACTTGAGGCCATTAACCAGTTTATCACATATTATATAGATATTGGCAAGGTTGGTTCAAAGCCTCAATGAACTTGTATTTTCACATTTAGCTTTATCTTCGTAATTCTGAGCCTAGACACAACTCTGGAAAAGACCTCTAAGGATATATTTATACAGATATATTTAGTATTTAAGTAATGCCAACTATTTAAAAGTGTATCTGATCAATAAATGAATATATTTGCTACTCTGGACATTTAGCCCTATACCCCTCAAATAGCCAGTAGACTTAGTATGTTCATCAAGAAATTATCCATGGCAAGATAGGCATATGTGTATATTTTATTAAAATTAATGAAAAAATCATTTTATATTTTGTTTTTTCACATAAAATATGTCAGTATTTTTTTCTCTATGTGTATATTTTAGGCTTTTTCTCATTTTTAAAAGTTTGCTGAACATTTTGTTAAATATATACCATAATTTTTAAAGTGAACTCTAGTAATGACTATTACAATTAATTCAACTTTTTTATTTTATATAATTATATTTATTTTATTTTCACCACTCCCATAACGTGGAAATTCCTGGGTCAGGGACTGGACCTAGTCCATATTAGTAACTAGAGCCATAGGAGTGACAATGCCAGATCCTTAACCTGTTGAGACACCAGGGAACTTCAATTCCAAACTTTATAGATGGAGAAGTTTTCTGTTATAAGCCATACTAAAAGGGGCATGGTAGTTCATATATTTTATGTGTGCATTCAATGGTTACTTTGTGAAATCCAACAAGTTAAAAGTCTGGGGGAAATTGTATGTGCATTTATGCTTTTTATAGATATTACCAAAGGATCCTTCTAAAATATATATGAGGATGTCTTTTTCTCCATAGCATTACCGTCACTATTAATCTTTGCCAATCTGATAGGTGAAAGTAATATCCCATTATTCTTTTAATTTGCATTTAAATTTGAGAGTGCTTCATGTCCATGTGTCCCACCACTAGTGGTAGTGACCACAGGTTCGGATGAGCAGTCAAACCAAAAAGGCACAGTAACTGTAATATATGCTAGTTTAGTGTTTATAGATGTATTGTGGATAGGACAGCGTACATAGCAACTTAATTTCACTGTAGCTCCCATACACAGCCTCCATGGTGAAGCCTCCATAACCTCCCCCCCCCCCCCTTAAGCAGCTTCCTTGTCTCCTCACCCTGACTCCTCATGCACACAAGGAGCACTCATCTCATGAGGTACTTCACTTTGCCCCAGAAAAGCTGTACTCTGATTTCCACCAGGTTTTTGTGTTATCATCCCACAGGCTCAGGACCTCCATATGGAATCATAGCTTTCTCAGCTATGGTTTGTATCAGGGGCTTCCTAGTAAAATCGGCTCCTACCACCTCACAGTCTACATTTATCTTAACTTGGAAGGTTCAAAAGTAATGTTAGTGAGAGATGGCAGATCCAGGTCACCCTCCCAGGCAGTTCTAGGTCTATTCAGGACACAAGTTCAATCTTCTACTCGAACTTATGCAGTATTTCCTTATATTGTTCTTGTTATCTCCCCTCCCCAAACTACTTTCATGGATGTGCCATCTGCTTTTATATTTATGAATTATTTATATACTGATTGTTCTTTGTGTATTAGGAAGTCAGTCCTTTGTCTTTTATTTGCCTTTAAAAAAATGTTTTTTGGCTCTTATAATTTGAATTTAGATGGTTTTCCCCAATATAAATATTTTTAAAATATTTCCATTGTTGGTTCTGAGTATTATATCTTGCATATATTAACTATCTATATTTTGTATTTATCAACTTAAGAATTACTTTGGGAGTTCCCGTTGTGGCTCAGCGGCTTATGAACCCACTAGTGTCCATGAGGATGTGGATTTGATCTCTGGTGTCACTCAGTAGGTTAAGGATCTGGCATTGCCACAAGTTGTGAGATAGGTTACAGATGTGGCTCAGATCTTGCATTATTCTGGCTGTGGCATAGGCTGGCAGCTGCAGCTCCAATTTGACCCCACGCTAGAGAACTTCCACATGCCACAGGTGTGGCCCCAAGAAAGCAAAAAAAAAAAAAAAAGAAAGAATTACTTTGGTATAAAATGTGGCACAGCATTATTTTAGTAGCATTTATTTATTTATTTATTTATTTATTTTTGCTTTTTAGGGTCATACCTGCAGCATATGGAGGTTCCCAGGCTAGGGGTCGAATCGGAGCTACAGCTGTTGGCCTACGCCACAGCCACGGCAAACGCCAGATCCAAGCCATGTCTGCAACCTACACCACAGCTCATGGCAATGCCAGATCCTTAACCTACTAAGCGAGGCCAGGGATTCAACCTGCATCCTCATGGGTACTGGTCGTGTTTGTTAACCACTGAGCCACGATAGAACTTCTGTTGTTTTTTATAATTTCTAGATACTTGCTAATATCCATAAATTCTGAAAATCATAACACTTTTTTGGAACTATTATGACAGTGTTAGTTAGCATGAGCATTTTTGGTTTTTTTTTCCATGACTTTAATGGAGATGCTACTTCTTTTAAATTAATTGTAATGTTATTTTACTAATCCTTTTTTTAAAAATATCTAGAATGAATGTTGAATTAGTTTATATACCTATGGGCCAATCATTCCATATAATGTCCACATCTGTTTCCACAGAGATAAAACGATTCACTTTTGTCTTTTCTCAGACCCTATGCTTATTTCTCTTTTGGACTGAATTTGCCTCTCTCCTCAAATTCATATTTTGAAATTATATCCCCTAATGTGATGGTATTAGGAGGTGAGGCTTTTGAGAGATAATTAGAATTAGATGAATTCATGAGTTTGGAACTCTCATGAGTGGGGTCGTTGTGTTTCTAAGAGTCACAGGAGAGCTCACTTCCTCTCTCTTTGCTTTCTGCCAGGTCAGGATTCAAGAGGAAGGCAACAGTCTGCCATCTGGATGAGGGTTCTTAGCAGAATCTGACTGTGCTTCCAGCCTCTAGAACTGTGAGACATACTTTCTGATTGTTTGTTTATAGTCCACTCTGTTTAGGGTATTTTGTTATGGTAGCCCAAGCTAACTAGGACAGTTTGCAAGTACATCATTCTAATTCTGTGTTTCTGCATTCCTTTTTTTTTTTTTTTTTTTTTTACTGTACTATTAGCAGTTTTACATTTTATTAGGTTTCTTTTTTCATAGACTAGGCTCTTGGATTTGTAGTTTAGCTTTTTGTTTGTTTTCTAAATCATTAATTTCTACTTTTATCTTTGTGAATTCCACTTTTTCAAATGTCTTAGGTATTTTAAATTTTTTTCCTTGTTTGGGTACTTAATTGCCTTTTTTCATTCATTATAATCTGAACATTGAAGTGGTGATTTATTCTTCTGATATATTTTCTTAAAATAGTTTTTCTAATTGTTCTATGGTTTTTATATTGGTTCTTATAAGAATAATTGTTTAAAGGAGAGATACTAAAGTTTTAGAGAGTTTGAAAGTGCAGTTTGTTCAGAGAATACAGTATATATTCTGAAGTTTAGAATATTACTGAAATTTACTTTGTTTATTAGGATACTGTCAGTTATACTAATCATACATATTTATTTCCTAAATATCAATTATACTTAAGAAATGTTCTAAGATACAATATTTTTTCCCTGGTGTTGGTATGGAGTTTGATATGTATCAAGTTCTTCCAATATTGGTAGTGTTGACATTTGAGTCCTGCTAATTCATAATTGAGGAAGTTGGGAACTGGCCCATATACTATAGGATGTTTAAAAGCATCTCTGGTCTCTACCCACTAGATGCCAGTACCTGATATTTAAAGTTGACTAATATTATTATTGGATTCCCTGTTTTGTTTTGTCCTGTTAATCTGATATATCTTTTCCAGTTTGCTTATTTTGCTTATTTTGTAGATCACATAGATCCATCTTTTACATGTATCATTTAGTTGTCTTTTCTACAAGTCAAATTTGACAATCTTTAAATATATGTTAGTTAAAGCTATTTTAAGTTAGCCTGTGGGATCTGTTATGGAGATATTCTGTATCTTAATAGAGATATAGGTTACATGGGCATATGCAGTTTCAAGATTCATAGAACTATATATTAAATATATATGCATTTTGTATGTATATTATTGCATTTGGAGGAATCACTGTGAGTGATAGAATTTTTGTATATTCAGAAGTCCCTTAATTCTTGACTCATCAGGAGACACATAGTGACTCTTGGGTTGTTGAATGCAAATTGTGTTTCAAAGGGCTGTGTATGGAACCGTGACTATTTTAGCTTAGAAGAAAACATGGTTCTGGTTAGGTTTACAAATTTGTATTCATGTCTACTTTTCGATAACATAGTTTTTTCAACATAGTTATTTTCTTTAATACCTGCTTGCATAGGTCACTGTTAGCTTCTTCTCATGAGTGAAAAATACATCTTTTTATTTAATAAAATTATTAAACCAGAATATTTCTGATAGAAAAGCTATTACAGTCATAGGAAGTCAGAAAAGAAAGCGAAAGACAATGTGTTAGAAACAAGACAAAAACAATTTCTTTTACTAAAAACATCAATAGCACGTTATTTAAGGTGGCAGAATTTTAATGAAGAAGATAAAAAGAGTAGTGCAGTTAGCTGTAATCATGAGCATTTAATGAATTTTTAAAAAGCTATTGAGTTTGAGGTAGATGTACTCTATTTTTCTTTCTTTTTGCCTTAAAAATATAATTTCCATACTCTGATTCTTCTGGGCTTCAAAAATATGTAAAGACCAAACCTAGTAAATGAAATACTCAAAAAATATATCAGAACAGCCAGACTCCCCAGACTGTTAAGACTATGATGTGCATTCTGTCAAAAGTCCGTTTTGATGAAAACTTGAGATTTTATATCATTAGTCACATAGCTTCTTATGGTATTTATTTCAGATATATATATATATATACTTAGATATAAATGTTCTAAGAAGGTAGTCTTTCTTATTTCATAGTATATTAATAATTTTAGGAGATCAAGAAATAAAGGTTAATGAAGGAGAAATTGCACAACCGAAAGAATAGCTTATTTTATATGATCATTTTTTAATACTTTTTGGTGTGTGAGATATTGAATGTGTTGTAATCATTTAAAATATTTCTACCTATAGTTATTTATGATTTTCATCTCTTACAAACTTTATTTGGAGACTCTATTTGTCTTTTGTAACTATTTCCAAAAACAGTTATTTTCCAAATTGTTAACAGGAGATAATATTGGCAATACAGAAGGAAAAAAATGCAGATCAATATCCTTGATATTTCTTTTACAGGGCTCATGGATTTTTTGGAAATTAGGTATGGCAAGTCAGGGTTACATACAACAAGCAGTGTTTGGAGATCAGCTCTTTAAGAAGGGTGACCATATGCTTTTAGTGGCCATGTTAGTAATTAGAAGCCTGCACAGAACTAGAATTGTTTTGTAAGTCATTTTTGATGATGTTTGCACTTACGTAAAAAAAAAAAAATCTGTAAAATATATAGAGTATTAGAATTCAAGGCGTCTTCTTTTCTTCATATTAAGAAACATTACTGACCTTTTTTTAAAACTCATTTTGCACTTTCTTATTTGTTTTAAATTATTGAAGTGTGTTAAGCTGTAAATAGATGATGTTTTCTGCTGGTAAGTGCTGTGGGGAGGACAGATACTCCTAAAGATTGAATTGCACGCAAAAATTCATATAGTTTGGAATTCCTATCGTGGCTCAGTGGTTAACGAATCTGACTAGGAACTATGAGGTTGCGGGTTCGATCCCTGGCTTCACTCAGTGGGTTAAGGATCCAACGTTGCTGTGAGCTGTGGTGTAGGTTGCAGACATGGCTCAGATCCCATGTTGCTATGGCTCTGGCGTAGGCCGGTGGCTGCAGCTCCAATTTGACCCCTAGCCTGGGAATGTCCATATGCTGCAGGAGCAGCCCTAGAAAATGCAAAAAAAAAATCATATAGTTTATCTTGCTCAAGGTAGAGGATCTGGTGCTGCCTTCTAGTACAATGAATTGATGCATTAACCTACAGGATGACAGTCTATGGATGTATATCCTAAGGACTTAGGTGCTCGTATCTGGGTTTTGGCTTGGCTGAATGTACTGATAATAAAATGAAATTGCCAGTGACTAAGACATGTTTAGGGAGCATTGAACATATTCTGGTTCAGTAAATGTATGAAATAAAAAGATTAGTTTTCTACTCACCAATAAAGGTTAGTAACATAGTTCTATACAAACAGGTCTAAACAAAATGACTACTTTGAAATTGAGGTTGAGTTGTGATTAATTGACTTAAGAAAGTTTCTGCCTGTATCATTACTGCCTCACCTCAAAATTTATCCTCCCTTTTTAAGAACCGATTTAGACAGGGAAAGTTCTGAACTATGTAAGTCAAATATTAAATTGATAGTGGTGAGAGAGGGATTTGAAAAAAAAGATGGAGACACTTTTACTTCATACCTTCTGTTTTTTTCTGATGCACATTTTGGTTAAGTGGCCTTTATTCTATTTGCATCTAAAAACTTGGAATATGTATATATCATAGAACAGGTATTTTGAGATGATATTTTAAGGTATCTGTCTTGATTGCAGCATCTTTTTTTTAGGGGGAAACATGTTGTAAACAACCTTGTATTAATTAGTTTTGCACAGTTTCTGGCAGAAAGTTTAACTCCTTAAATGTTGATTTATTTTATGAAGAAATCACACAACGTCTCTTTTCCTAAAAGAACAGATAGACATTTGTTAACATTTGACGTGACTGCTGTTGGGTCATCATCCATTTAGTAGCCCCAAGTAGTTTGATCTGAGTCACCTTTAACATCTTCCTATCTCTCAAGTTTTTCCTGCCAACCCTTGTCCCCAGTCTCTTCACATAAACTCATGGGCAAATAATCATTTGGTTTCTAAATAGTCTTTCTATCAGCCCATACTCCCTTTCATCCAGTTCCTTCTCTGCTTCTCTACAACTGTCAGTATAGTTCAACACCTCACCATTTTTCAGAACCACTCTCTACCTCTCACCTGGAACACGATAATAGCCTTCTAGCTGGTCTTTCTGCCTTCAGAGTCTCTTATATTCCAATCCATCATACACAGTGCAAGCGGCATCATAATTTTAAAAGAAGATTTAGTAGTGTATCTGTCATGCTTAAAACAAAGAAAAACAAAATATTTGTGGTCACCACTTACTTATAAGACAAAATTCTAGCTGTGATTAAAATGAAATATTAAAAAAATTGATAATTTGTTTAGAATCCTTCATTTCCATGGATTCTCATGGATGCTTGAAAAATGTTAGTTGACTTTTTTTTTGGAATTAAACAGTAGACAACTATTTAAGAAAACCTATTTACAGTTTGTCTTGAGTGTAGAGTTATACTGGGTAAACACATGTTATTTCCCTCCATTATAGTGATTTTTGGTATGTTCCTATAATTTAAAATATGAGCTGAAGGATTAATGATATGTCAAGTCTCCTTTAAATCTATTCTCAATGGCAATACAACCTGCAAAAAGAATCCACACTATTTAAGTGGAAATACATCAATCACAGAAATGAGCAGGCTGCAGGTCCAGGTCAATACCTTCCAACCCATTAAACAGAGGGGAGGAAAGCAAGTTTGCTAACATTCAATATGCCAGAGAGGATAAGCAGCAACAGTGCATGTCTTTGACCACAGCTTGCCAATATTAACTTGAAAAATGATCAATCATTAATCCATCACAATCCTAATTATTACTGAACTTCTGCATAAACAGAAAAGGAAATTTAATGAAAGTTAAAGAGCTTTGGTTTAAAAAAATCTTATTAGATTACATCTAAAAACCCATCCTGATACTAATGAATCTAGACATTTAAAAGGAATCCAGTGGCAAGCTATGAAAGAAGTTAGGTTGTAGAAGAAACCAAATGTTCTAAGACCTACTCATTCCTTCCAAGCGGAAGTTTTGTTATTCTTATATTTGTTCATATTTAAGGTGATGTAGGAAGTGCTAGAGCTTTTTGTATTATTATATACAAACAGTATGAGAATGAATGATCATTCTGCTTTTCTTAATCAAGTAAGACCCAGTGACAATTAGGGGAAACAAAATTCTCATAGCAGACTGAGATATGTTTGGCAATAACACGATGAGCAGTTTAGTTGAAGAATCAGGATGATATAATAAACTCAGAGTTGAAGCTTGAGTAGTTTAAATAGGAAGCCAGGCTGTTCAGTTGCCAATGCCTATAATATTAAACCTGGTCCATCTGTCATTTTATCCTTTCCTTTTTTCTGGGTAGATGCCATGCTTATTCCTTGAAACATGCCTGTGGAAGATGTGCTGAGTCAAAGATTTGTAGTATGCTTTATCATTTAATTTCATGCTATGCTTCATAAGTTTTTAACAGTCTTTATCTTGTCTTTGGTTTAAATAACTATGAAATCCTTACAGTGCATTTTATGTTCTTAACACATTAGATTAATATCTAAAGATTAAAACTAGCTAATGAATGTCATTTTCATATTGTTTTTAATATTAGTAATTCCTTCCAATTTCCTTTTATAACATGTGAATGTTTAGAAATGCACAGTTTAATTGCTATTGCTTTTATAATGAGAGCACTTTGATAAAAGAAAAGATTTCATTTGGTTTTCCTGATCAGAGAATGCAAGCAGGAAAAAAATGCTGTTGTTCAAGTCAATAACAGTCAACATCAGTAAAGCAATGCTTGGAAGTATTATTTAAAGTTGAAAGCAGAGTAAAGTAATGGTCATTAGCTTCTAGTTCCTAGATGTACTTTCCTAGTTGATGGCACATATGGCAGGATATTGTATTTGATAATTCAACTAGAGTATAGTCATCCATTAACCTCTGAGAATCAGGGCTCCACAGCAAGCCCAGCCTGTTCCTTCTAACGTCTCCATCACTTTCAGTGGTCAGACTTTGTAGCACAGTGAATATGAATATTTCCTGAAGTACTTCTGGTGATTTTTGCAGGGAGACATATTTGGAAGAGTATTTGAAGGCTCTTAAGAGTTAATTAAATATGAATTCGATTATATCACAAAGAGATGATGAAAAAACTGCATTTGGTTGCTTGTAAAAAACATTCCTCTGATGTTTGGTCACTAAAAGACTTTGCAGCAATTCTGCAGTACTGCCCTCTTTGGTTAAAATGATTGACCCAAGCCCACACTAAATCTCCAAAGAGATTTAAATTTGGAAAACAGGTGTTGTTTTTAAGGTATTTTATTACCTTATCTTACTTATGTAAAGCTTTATTGAAAAATCAGTGCAATCAAACTCTGTATAAATTTAATCCTGTAAATCTTTGGCTACCTTTTTCTTTTCAGTGTTTAACTCAGGGGACTATGTTGTTAAAATGGTGTTTTTATTTATATGAGAACTATGAACCTAATCATATGTTGTACTTGCTCTCAAATTGCCTTTCTTGTCATAATCTCTTGTTTTGAAGCTGAGTGAAGGGGCAAACTCAGAGTTAAGTCAAATCACTCAGAGTATATCCCATTATAAAAATAGCTTAGAAAGAGGCATTTTAAAATAAGTGAATAAACTTTCAAGAGAAAAGTGGGAGAAAAGAATGGTGAGCAAGAAAAATACACTTTTTAACCATGAAGAGATTCATTTACACTTTGATTACTAAAATATTTTGCCAGGTCTTTTAGATTCTGTGGTTTAAAATAGAATGCTTGTTGCTGAATGTAGCAACATGATGTTCTTTTATCCATACGTGGCATAATGTGTGCATTATTCTTTTTATAAACATGTCATCAGCTCTTCATTTTAATTTAATTTTTGCATTTTAAAATTATGATGCAAATAGTTTTAAAAGGCACGTAGTTGTACAAGCTTATGAAGAAATAGACCAAGTTCTTCCTCCCTGAAAGTCCTGTACCATAGGCTCTTATCTTTTTTAGCCATCTTGGTCTTTAATTTTTTTTTTTTTCATTTTAGGGCCTCACCCATGGCATATGGAGGTTCCCAGGCTAGGGGTTGAATCAGACCTGCAGATGCCAGCCTACACCATAACTACAGCAAGACGGGATCCGAGCCGTGTCTGCGACCTACACCACAGCTCACGGCAATGCTGGATCCTTAACCCACTGAATGAGACCAGAGATCTTACCTGGGTCCTCATGGATGCTAGTCAGATTCATTTCCCCTGAGCCATGATAGAAACTCCTAATTATTTTTTTTCTTTCTTTCCGATAATTGTCTCCATGTTTCCAAATGACAACCTTATAATAGGTTTCTTAATGCTTCAGTTTCAGAGTTGCTGGATTTTTGCTATGAAAAAAATGCAATTCTTTGAAGATTTTACCACTTGTAGGCTTGTGCTTACTCACTTTTCAGTAAAAACCTCCCACCTCCAGGACACTTTGTATTTCAGTTCCTTAGCTCCCACCTCTACTGCTGCCACACCAATGCCTTATGAGGAAGGGTCTCTGAACACTAAGGTACATTAGATTTCCAGCCAGTCCTATTTCTGGACCACCTGGACCCCCACCTCAGTGGAGTAGTTCTTGAGCCTTTTGGGATTTTCTGGTGGCATTCAGCTTAGCCCCTTGCTTCCAGACCTAAGTTTCATCTTTCTTCGATTTGCTTAATCAGCTATCACTAATATATGTGCTTTCCAGCTTTTTAAATATTGTCATTATCAGCTCATCCTGTTATCCGTGTTCTTGTGGAATTATATGGTCTTTTATCCTTTTTTTATGTATGTGAGGTTTTTGCAGAGAGTAGAGGTGTACAAGTTTTCATCCATCCATATTCGTGTTAGTGTTTTCTTTCTGTTTGTTATGAACTTATTAGGTGTAATTAATTTGTATAGTAATATTAAAAAAGACTTCATATAAAATAGTTCAAATCCTTATGATCTCTTCTGCTTATAATAATTTTAATCAGTCATCTTTATTTCAACAATTTATACATCTCTACATGGCTAATTCATTTCTCATTCATGTAATAGCTGTTCTTACCTGTGCTTGATAATAACACTGAATTCTACTAACAGCATAAGAAAATTTTATATGATGTTTTAAAAGTCTACACAAATGTCAGCTCATTAGTACTTTTTCTAGCTCTGTGGAATAGTTGGCATGAGGCAATCTTGTCTTTACATTTAGAGATAGAATACCAGAGTCCCAGAGAGCCTGAGGTCACCCCCAAAGTCAGTTGTGGTAAGAGAATAAGGAATTTCTGTCTTCTTTTGTTTTAACTAAGCCATGAAGCATCACCCATTTTTCCTAGTAAATTCGTGTAAGTGCAATGAAATACCTTCCTACAAAATCAGTTGTCACTATTCCACAGAAGTACTTGAGGAAAAATTAAGAAAAATTTTATATTGCAAGATATAAATTTGTGGATAGCACAAGAATTTTCATGTGGAGAAGGGCCTACCCATCTGGTGTATGTTCTTCTTCATCAATATTTGTCAAAGATTCAAAATAATGTGGTACACTTTTGGGCAAACCAGGCACTTGGTTACTGAAGACATGAAACCTATATGCATGCTGTCTTTCCACTCAACCGTATAATGGAGCACTTTGCCATCTCCATTAAAAGACTGACTTTGTACCATGCCATGCATTTTATAATATTTCCATCTAAATGCAGATTTCTACATTCCATGTATACCATGTAGTCAGATTTTCCATAAAAATACCAGCAGGAGAGTACATTGAAATTCATTTTGCATATTAAAGAAATCTCTCTCTCAGATTCCTTCTTTTATTTGTTTTATCAACTCAAGCAATAAGCAAGAAAATTAGAGTTTCAGCAATAATGGAAAAGCTATTTATGATTTTATCAGGCTTGCTGCTTTTTTCCCCTGCTTAGACAATTTACAGACTCTTAAAGAGCAAGCCAGTTTAAAATGTGCCTCTGGAAAATGAAATAAGTCTATCCGTATCATTTTACCCAAGTACTGTAGTACTCTATTACCTTGCGACAGCCTCACTTTGAGTAACATGCCCCCTGAATGCTTTTCTTCCCGATATCTATAGCACACATAAAATATGTCCCATAGGGATATGTTCCACTTGAAAACATTATTACAAATGCCATAATATTTTCCAGCATATATCTTACGCATGGCATGGTTGGGTTAGGAATGCAGTCAGAGCTTAACAGATAGAAAATAATGTCTCTTCACAATTCTTGCAAATTTTTTAACAGAGAAAGCAAATTTGAAAATGACTGTCATTGGAATTATAGCAAATTTCAAACTAGTTCATTATATGCAGTTTACTGAAGCTTTCCACATGCCCACAGGCAATTCAGTATGTAAGGAATAAACAGAATACATGGAAAAATAAAGTGCACAGAAATTAAAGAAACTATTTCTAAACCAGTAAAGATAAAAATTGAAGTTAAAAAAACTGTTTCCCAAATTTATTTTCTCAAATATGTAATTATGAAAAAACTCATGTTGTAAAAGACCAAAATAAGTCATATGCATATGTTCATATACAAATGAGTTTATATTTGAGGTAAAGCCCCTTATTAAACTGATGACAATAACTTAGAATGTCTAAACAAATTTGAATATACTTGACTTCATTCATGTTGACAAATATCTAAATTTGAATTGCTGCAGTGACCTAAAAACTATTTATTTTATATGCATTGTTATTTTTCCCTTGTGTAGACAGCTTATATAGAGAACATTAAAAAATGTTTCTCTAGTCTACCTTTTATGGTCCACATAGATTTTACAGTTTTTAAGACCAAATTATTTTTAATATATCTAGTTCCTATATATATATACACCTTTTTTTCTATTTAAAAACAACACTTTTCTGTGTTTTTTGTGTCTGCAATAGTAAGAAACTGTTTAGGAGAGAAGGGGAGACTGCATTTTTTCTAAGTCTCAACAGACCAAATTCATAACATAATAAAATATGTAGATATAGATTATTATACTTTCACATATTTAAAATGTTTTTAATCCATCTTGAATAAGAGAGTATACAGCACATACTTTTAATTAAGGTAAAATGAAATAAAACTGA
This sequence comes from Phacochoerus africanus, assembly GCF_016906955.1. Lineage (NCBI taxonomy): Eukaryota > Metazoa > Chordata > Mammalia > Artiodactyla > Suidae > Phacochoerus > Phacochoerus africanus. Next base: position 81,095,980 of record NC_062545.1, on the reverse strand, counting down.
GAATACTTCAGATATTTCTGATTTTTGATAAACACTATGGTAGTATTTCAGATTCAATCAAGATGGTTACCGTTTGGAGGAATTGGAGATTTAATCCTTACTGCTTTGTGACTGTGTCATGGTCCAGGTACAGAGGCATACTGAGTTGTCAATGATGTGGAAAATGGCACGAGGCAATGTTTGAGTCCGCATGTATTCTCTTCTAATTGGCAGAATGAATCTTCTAATTACTGTGCATATCAGCTATTACTAGGATACAATTTGTGTTTTCAGTATATCACCTATAAAAATTGCTTACCCACATTCTCTCTAATCTATATTTCCTTCTCAGCAGAAGCCCAATAACTAAAATGCACTTGAGCTGCGTCTTTAATCATTGCATCCTAATGTTTTATTCTGTTCAGCTGGCAAACACAAAGGCAGAAATGCTCTGTGGGGCCTTCTGTGGGAAAACAGGAAGAGGCTCTGTTATGGAGGGAAGAATCATGGACGTTAGAGATGTTTGAAAAAGATTTATCATGGAAATCAGTAGGAAGGGAATTATTTTTACAGCTTTTAGAGGAAGAAGTTGGGAATAGTAAATCGAAAGAAAGCTTACTGCAAGGCCAAAAGACAACTATTGTTGGCAGCTTTAAAATGAAATGAAACACCTCACTTCCAGCAGAAGGTTGCACATTGTCCCTGGTGAGACAAAGAATTAAATACTTGTCACAGGTGATCTATGGCTGACATTCTGAACGATATGGCAGAGTAAGGTTGCAGACCTCTCTGGTAGCTGTTTTTTCCCAGTTGAGCAATGAAAAGCCAAGGACAAAGCTTCAGTTCGATGGTTCTTTTCCCCTTCACACTACCCTTTCTAGTTTGTCCACAGGAAAAGATTTGAAAGGAAAAACATGATTAACAGAGTTACTTAGATTCCGTGGTATCCACGGTTTACAGTCAAAATATTATTTTACTTGAATTTCCAATACTTTGGCACTATTAACCCAAGTATTAGGTGTTGTAACTCCTAGTGTTTAGTCTCTGAGAGCTGGCCTTCATCAGCAGAGTGTAATATAAAGTAAATAGAATTTTACTGAATACTTCTTGTTGATCTCTCACCCGAGTTAGATGGATATAAATCTAATTTGGGGCTAGCCTTGACAACTACCTTGAATAGCAACTACCTGAATTCATGTGAGTGAGGAAAAGAATAGTCCAAATGTTATATTTCTGTTTTTACCTTTTTACTTTGTATTTTCTGATCCCTTACTACGAAGGAAGATGTTTAGACACTTAAGTGCATGAACTAGTATTTGCATTAATGAAGAGTTGGAAATGTTTGTGATTGCAAAATTGCATAGTTATTTCATTGCTCTTTCAGGATATAAAGCTACTTATGCCAAGGGTAGATTTTTAGGTCATATTTCCAGGAAGGCATTTCTCCAGGGTTTTCATGGGTCAGTGTGTGGTTTTGACTTAATATACAGCTAGCGAATCTAGAGGAATAAATGGGAAGCCATTCCTCTAGAATATCCATAGGGTCAGCCAGGCTAATGCAATTAGTTTTTCATCAGAAAATTGACCATGTTGTAGTTTAAGTCCAGAAATAATAGGTGGAAACTTCAGTTAACCACAGGCATAGCCAACTGCAGTGTAACTCTCAGCTTGTATATAGCCAAGAAATTACGTGGCAAGTGATATTAAAATATTCAATGATATATACCTAGATGCATGAATAAGTACTTCTGTATGTGGATGCATTATATACAAATATCCACATAGAGTATTACAAATGATTTTCAATCCCCTCAACATTTCACTGTGAATACTATTTTCAAATTTTTAATGTAAGTCCTTTGAACTTTTTATGATTTCTACAGCCTTCTCCAATTCATGGCCCAGAAGAAGCAATGATAAATTAAATGAAAATGTATTAAATTATAGATTCTATACATAAGCATATGATTGTATTTTTAGTTCAGCTAAGGATCTAGAACTAACAGCTTTATATTACAGAAGAAAATATGTGTATACACAAAGAATTCACATAGCACCCCAGCATCTAATGAGATTATTTTCCAGTAATATTCTCGATAATTTTTCTATTGACATGATAACCAATTCACTATCCAACTTCAGCTTGAGTCACTTGAAGTTAGTGTGCTTGCCTCCCAGCATTTGCACAAATGTCATTTCTTAGTGATATCTATGTGGAACCCCCTATCTAAAAGTTAAACTCACATGGTTTCCCGTCACTCTGGAGCCCTCTTATCCAGCTTTAATAATTTTTTCCACAGTAATATCATCTTTTGGAATAGCATAAGATTTATATGTATTTTATTTGTTGTCTGTTTCCCACATTAAAATGTAAACTCCACAAAACTGGGCATTATTTATCACCTGTCTGGGACCCTTGACAGGTATGAAACAAGTATTCAAGAAATGCTTGCCAAATGAATTTGTTCTTAACATTCTTGATTGTAGTATCTTGGAAATGCTCTTTCACAATCTTTTTGGATAAGTGAAGTTGTGCTGTAGTTATAAGCAACTCCCACATCTCAGTGAGTTAAAACAGCAAAGATCCATTTCTTTCTTTTTTTTTTTTTTTTTTTTGCTTTTCAGGGCTGCACCCCCAGCATGTGGAGGTTCCCAAGCTAGGGATCCAATCGGAGCTGTAGCTGTTGGCCTACACCACAGCCACAGCAACGTAAGATCCAAGCCGCATCTGTGACCGACACCACAGCTCACAATGACAATGCTGGATCCTTAACCCACTTGAGTGAGGCCAGAGATGGAACCCACAACCTCATAGTTCCTATTCGGATTCGTTTGCACTGCGCCACAACGGGAACTCCGATCCATTTCTCATTCATGATACCTGTTGGTCATGGGTCAGGTAGGTGATTTGACCCGTTTCCATCAGTCAGGTACCCAGGCTGAGCGAGGCATCATCTCAGTGCTTCCTGTATTGTCAAGCCATGAAAGGCAAACATGGCAAATGATGTTCTGACTCTAAAGATTCCACCTGGAAATGATGCACAGTTCCTCTATATCTCACTGGCCAATGGAAACCGTATGGCATATGGTCATGTTAACTTTCCAAAGTGTCGGAAGTGCCATCCTGCCATGTGCCAAGATAGAAAATGGGAAATAGGAGTTCCCATCATGACGCAGTGGTTAATGAATCTGACTAGGAACCATGAGGTTGCGGGTTTGATCCCTAATCCTGCTCAGTAGGTTAAGGATCTGGCGTTGCAGTGTGCTGTGGTGTAGGTCACAGACGCGGCTTGGATCCCATGTTGCTGTGGCTCTGGTGCAGGCCAGCAGCTACAGCTCTGATTCGACCCCTAGCCTGGGAACCTCCATATGCTGCGGGAGCAGCTCAAGAAAAGGCAAAAAGACAAAAAAAAAAAGAAAAGAAAATGGGAAATACTTGAGTGAATGCTTGGTGATCAGCATACATCACAGTAATGATTATTTATTCCAACAAGTCACTGGTACACATTTGTATGTAACATGTATGAAATGGAATAATGTAAGTATAGTTTTGCTAAAATTGAATTATTTTCGTGAAAGTTTGACAATTTTACTCATGACATGACAGGCCCTACAACTTCATTGGATGTAAATTCTCACTGCAAGTGTCCTGGAGGAAAGATCAAATGGAAAGCATTTAATAGAAGGGAAACAAATGCAGGTAAAGAGTTGGTCCTGCCTGGTTTTTTCTGTCTTAGAGTGCTAAGACTTTTTTTTCATTAAGAATTGATCTCTAAATTTAGTCAAAAGCAATAAGCCAGCCCCAGCCTTCTTCTGTCCTCTTCCCTTCTTTTAAAAAAATCCCTTATACTTTCTAATATTGCTCTTCAATTTTCCCTTCTTTTGAAAATGGAACCAGCTTAATTTTTAAATTTTTGTGTATATAAAAATAAGTTAAGAGAGCCACATCAGAGGTCAAAAAAGAAGAAACAATTACCTAAAATCTCAGCTTTATTTTAACCACTTTGTATTCAGTGTTTTTGCCTCCCTCTATTGCTCTTTCTCCCTCTCTCTCTCACACACACATTCATTCAAATACATGGGAACACACCATCCACACTTGTTTATTCAAATGTAATCATACTATGTGAACTGATTTTTGAGGATTTTGTACCTTCACAAATATATTGTGGAAATCTTTTTTAACAATAAATTTAAGTCTACTTCAATATTTTAATGTTGTGTAAAAATAGTCAGTGAATTCAGAATATTTAATCCACAGTCGTATTTTTATTGGAGTAAAATATATATAGTACATATTGTCATTTTAACTACTTTAAAGTACACGAGTCAGTGGCATTAACTACACTCCTATTGTGCAAACATCATCACTATCTATTTCTAGAACATTTTCATCCCTCGAAACAGAAACTTGAGCAATAACTTCCCATTCTCCCTTAATCGTAGCCCTTGTTAACCTATAATCCTCTTGGTGTCTCTATCAGTTTGTCTATTCTAGATACTATATATGAGTGGAATATATAGTATTTGTTATTTTGTGTTTGTCTTATTGAATTTAGCATAATGTTTTCAAGTTTCATTTGTGTTGTATTTATCAAAGCATCGTTCCTTTTTTATGGCGGAATAACATTCCACTGCAAATACACACCATGTTTTGTTTAGTTAGTCATCTGTTGATAATGGATAATGTTGCTATGTATACAAGTGTCTGAGTTCAGTTTTTTTGAGTATATATATATTTTTTTTGAGTATATATATATATATATTCAGTTTTTTTGAGTATATATATATATATTCATATATATATATGAATGGAATTGCTGGGTCACATGGTAGTTCTATGTTTAACTTTTTGAGAAACTTATAGTGACTGAGCTGTTTCATGTTCCCATCAGTAATGCAGAGGGTTTACAATTTTCTCTACATCCTTTTCAACACTTGTTATTTTCCTCTTATTTCCTCTTAAATTATAGCCTTCTTAGTGGTTGTAAAGTAGTATCTTATTGTGGTTTTGACTTGTATTCCCCTAATAACTAAGGATGTTGAGAATCTTTTCATGTACTGACTGAGCATTTGCATTTTTTTGAGCAGTGTCCATTCAAGTTCTTTGCTCATTTTTGAATTTTGTCTTTGTTGTTGAGTTCTAAGAGCTCTTTATATGTTAGAAATATTAAGCCTTTATCATATATATAATTTGCAAATATTTTCTCCCTTTCTGTGCATAGTCTTGATAATATCCTTTGATACTCAAAAATTTTTTTTCCACTGTCTACTGGATGATGTTTATGAAGTGTCCATATTTTTTCAATACTATTCACACTCTTGTAGTAAGTGTTCATGTATTGCATCAGTGCAAGCTTTTGTGAATAATGCCTTGTAGAAACACAGTTGATAGATAAGGCCTACTCACTTTTAAGACTTTTGTTAAACATTAACTCAGTCCCTCTGTTCAGGCTGCTAGTCAGTACTGTATAGAAAAATGTAATTTCCCCTGCATCTATTCACATGATTTTTCTTTTTCATCCTTTCACATAATAAAAATTTTTTTTAATGACCTTACCTTCATGGAGGCCACATTACAATGTGTGTGTAGTTAAAATTTTTTGGAGACAAGTTTTTAAAATGAACTGTAAATGTAATAGTTGAGCTTGTAAATAAAGGAAATCCAGGAAAATACTTGAACAAAATTTTAAATGAATAATATTTAATTTATTAAACTAATAATTTATAAAATTAATAATCACTTGCCAGTGCATCTACTGTTCAAAAATTAATTTTTGCTTTCTCACTTACACAAATGAAGGTGTAGCTAATAATTATTCCTGTAAGACAATGCATTACCATATGAAGAGTGTTTACTAAAGACTGCTCATATGGTAATAAATAATTCTATGTCACAGTTTTTTGTTTCTCAGATATTCTAAAGTTCATTTTGAAATCACTAAGGCAAATAATTAAGGCATCTAAAGATATAATAACAATTGGAATAAAATAAATGTCATTTAAAACCTGATAATTGCCTGTAGGAAATATTTAAAAAAAGTGAGATATTTAGAAATAAACTGTCATTTCCTGCATATAAAATATGTAATTTAATTAATTTATACAAACTAGTTCGTATTTATAAACACTGGAAATAAATAGATTTAACCATTATAACACATAATATGTTAATCTAAGGCTAAGAAATACTGCCTCTGGCATGACACGAAGAAAAGATCAAAAAGCTTTTCACTGAGGCAGTCCTAGGTTTCAAATGTGCTTTGGGCCTTATTCTCTGTGTGACCTTCATCCACAAATGAAAATGTTAATGTCTGCTTTGTTAGGTAATTGCTGGGATTAAATGAGATAATATATGTATTTACTAGAGGACCTAGGAAATAATGTATAATCAGTATATATTAGTTCTCCCTTCAAATAAATACAGTAAGTGTGTATGATCCATAATATATGGAAGTGAAAACTCAAGGCTTTTCTATCTGCTACTCTTCCACAGAAATATGTGAGTGGAATTGTTTGTACATTAGTTTGATGTCTATTACTCTTTAATTTTATGTAGTTATTCTGTTTTGTTAAGTGCTTAATAGTAGCCCATGGTGTTATTTAAACAATGAAAGATTTGTTTCTGAAATTAGAAGCATCTTTATCTCTGATTCTAAGAATTACATTAATATCAGTGGGAGGTTGATTTTGCTATAATGCATAGGAAAGCAATAATAGAAATTCCTATCTATCAGCTAACCTATGAATTCTCTCAAAGGGAATTCCATATGTCCCTCCTGTTGAGATGCTTTAATTCAGCACTACAGACTGCCTATACTAATTAACATGTGGGATGTTTCCATAGGTTATGGGATAGACATTATTTGTTTTTAGAAAAGGTAATTGCATGAAAAACTAAAATTGATCCTATTTGGAGCCAAAGATTTATGTAATAAATAAAACCTTCACTCCTAAATGTTGCATATAATTATTTCTTTTCTGTGAGTCCCAGATTTCAAGACATTTGAATACAGACTTGGCACATGATAGGCACTGAATGAAAATTATTCAGGACAATATTGAATAAACTTGATAAAATAAAAAGAAAATACATTATTGTGGCTTTTAGCATTCTGTGAGCTTGCTGAAGTGGTCCACGAGTCAGTTCTGTTCACAAGATAAATGTGAAGCATGGAGACTTTTCTCAAGAAATCCTCATCTATTAATTAAAATCACAAAAGCAGGAGCCCTCACTGTGTGAGGATCCAGCACCTCACGTAGAACACATGCTTTCTCCTGACCTTGCTAATTGTTGGTCAGGCCTGTAAGTCTTTGTACTAACCTTGACCCAGCTTATTTGCAGTCCCCCACTTTAGAACAGCATGATGAAATGTAGAAACAAGTGGAAATATTGATAGCTTGAATGTTCTTCTTTCATAGTTGCAAATAGAATGTTTGAGAAACATATTGAAAACAGACAGGTTTTAAATGGAAAATTGAGTGTCTCTTTTTCATTAACTACCCCAACTTTATTGATTGTTGACACTTTTTATTTATACTTCTGTGTCTGTTTACCCCTTCCCCTTCCTCTGGGACCATCCTCCCTGGAACTGGCGATTTTTGGGGTAGGGAATGGTTATTTCCAGAGCCATCTTATTTGGTCCTGTTTCCTGCAGGCCTTAAGAAAGTGGAAAAAGTCTAAAAGTAGTATCTGTGATCCTGAGGGGGAGATGCTGCCTGCTCAGAGATGTTCAATGCTCTCCAAGCTTATTTTTAAAAAGCACTATTTGGGCCTCCAACCAGCTCTGCTCTGAGGCTTGTTTCTTGCTGCTTTCATGTTAAAAAGCTCCTTTGTCAAAGCCCTTAGGCCCAGTGGTGATAACTGCTACAGAAAAATACTAGTGATGGAAAGATATATTTTCAATAACCCTTGACTTTTATTAGTTCAGCCACTGCTAGAATAAAGGGTAAGTGGGCCCTTGATATTTTAAATGTTTCATGTCCTCCTCCATATACTTCCCAGGTCAGCATTCTTTACTGATGAAAATTCTGGTCTGGATTTTGGTTTGCTGTCATGGGGAGAAGTGTCTGCAATATTGTCTACCTCTGAGCTTTGGTTGTTATCCCCCAAAGCCTGAGATCAATAATGGTAGCATGAGCTTTGTAGTGCATGATTTTTTTAAAAAATTTTCATTATGTCTGAAAACTAGGCATTAGATTAATAAATCTCTGTGAGTGTGCTTGTAGGGTGGAAATTTCCTGAAACAGAACAGCGCATTCTTGTGTGCTAAAAAATTTAAACGCAATCAGAAAGATTTTTAAAATGCCATATAAAACTTCTCAGAAGAGCTTCATAGCTTCAAGTCAGTGTTAGGGATAAATTTTTTAAAACTCCGTTATCCACAAAACTTTTACTAGCCCACAATTTTTGAGTATCTCCTTCTACATTAACTGTTGCTAGAATGAAATGCATTACATGATAAGAAACATTTAGCATGATAATATATGGAGATGATGTTATTATTTTAGTATATCTCCAAATCTGCCCAAGGGTTTTAATCCAGTCTAATTGTTCATGTATCCAGGATAGCAGATCCGTACTAATCTGTACATTACTTTGGAAACAATTTAGCTTATGCATTTGGCAATAAATTAAAACTTGACCTTCAGTGTTTAGAGAAGAGCTAGATGTATTGCCCTCCGTCTTTCAAAACAGCTTTCTCAGCTTTCAATCAAATGACCAGTGAGAGAGTGAAAAGAGCACTTATGTAAAAGCTAGGAAAACTGGATTCTACAGTGACATTAGATGTTGGGCAAGTTAGTTAATGCTTTTGGATCTCCAGTTGCTCATCTGTAAAATGAAGTCGCTTGATTAGATGGCCTCTGAGGACGATTTGAATTAGAAAATTCTATTTTTATGGAGAGATGCCATGTACAACTTTTACAAAATTATTAAAGTCAATTTGAGACAAAATGAGCTACAAACTTTACAAAATGGAAGAATTTTTCATTTGCATGGATTTCCAGATATATTCTGTCATTTTGGCATTGATATTGTATCATTGGTTCTTTGTAAATTAATTTGGAATATTACCTTACCTGCTCCTGTTCATAGGTTTGTGATAGACTATATCTAGAAAGAATAGATATTGCTTTTATTTTATATAGTACCTTGTATATTTTATGAGGGGCTATCTTACATTTTATCTGTATGATGTACAAAAGAACCTCCATAAGGTATATAGAATGGGAATTACAGTCACCATTTTAGATTTGAGATAAATGAGGTTAAATTATTTGTTCAAGTTCATATAAAAATAACAGAAAACGGCACTCTGCAACACAGTTGGTAGAAATGTAAATTGATGTAGCCACTATGAAAAACATTATAGATATTCCTTAAAAAACTGAAAATAGAGCTACCATATGATCCAGCAATCCCATTTTTGGGCATATATCTGAAAAAGATAAAAACTTTAATTTAAAAAGATACATGCACCTCCAATGTTCATAGCAGCACTATTTACAATAGCCAAGACATGGAAACAGCCCAAATGTCCATCGCCAGGTGAATGGATAAAAATACTGCGTGTGCATATATATAACATAATATATCTTGGTGTTCCCATCGTAGCACAGTGGAAACTAATCCGACTAGGAACCATGAGGCGGCGGGTTCGATCCCTGACCTCTCTCAGTGGGTTAAGGATCTGGCGTTGCCGCTAGCTGTGGTGTAGTTCTCAGATGGGCTCAGATCCCACATTGCTGTGGCTGTGGCTTAGGCCAGCGGCTACAGCTCCAATTGGGCCCCTCGCCTGGGAACCTCCATATGCTGCAGGTGCGGCCCTGAAAAAAGCCAAAAAAATATATGCACACCAATATATATATATACACACACACACACAGAGACACACACAATTGATAAGTGGTTCTTAACTACTTTTGGTCAATTTTCTAAAGCAGAAAAGTGACATCTTACCCTCAATTATTTAGCCTTTTATTTTATTCTTAAGATTTTAATTTTTTCTTTATAGTTGATTTGTTCTGTCAGTTTCTCCTCTACATCAGAATGACCCTGTCATACACACACACATGCACACAGACACACACACACTTTTTCTCCATCACAAGTGACTGTCTCTGTGCTATACAGTAGAATCTCATTGCTTATCCATTTCAAATGCAGTTGTTCGCATCTACTGACTCCAGACTCCTAGTCCATCCCACTCCTTCTCCCTTACCCTTGGCAACCACAAGTCTGTTCTCCAAGTCCATGAGCCTGTTTCTTTTCTGTAGAAAGGTTCATTTGTGCCATATATTAGATTCCACATTTAAGTTATATCATATAGTATTTGTCCTTCTCTTTCTTTTTTTTTTAAAGCAGTTTACTGTTTCATTTCATGTGAATATACATGAATATGTAATTTGCATACCATATAATTGACCCATTTAAAGTGGACAACTCAGGGGCTTTTTGTGTATTCACAGAGATGTGGAAGCATCACCATAGTCAATTTGGGAACATTTTCGTCACCCCCAAAGAAGCTTCCCATTAGCAGTTATCCCCATTCCCTCCCTTCCCCTATCCCATCCTCCAGTGGTGGAAAACTACTAATACACTTTCCATCTCCATGGATTTGCCTATTCTGGACATTTTTTATAAATGGAATCATATGATGCATGTTCTTTTGTGACTGGCTTCTTTCACTTAATTTGTTTTCAAGGTTTGTCTATGTAGGAGCATGCATCATTCCATTGTATAGAAATACTGTGTTTATCCATTCATCAGCAAAACATTTGGGTTGTTTTCACTTCTGAATGCTGTGAATAATGCTTTCAACATCTGTGTACAAGTTTTTGTGTGGATGTATGTTTTCTATTTTCTTGGGTATACATATATTTAAGAGTGGAATTCCTGCAGCATATAGGTTTTCTTTTTTAATTGTTGTTTCCCCAATACAATTTTTTTCTACTGTACAGCATGGTGACCCAGTTACACAAACATGTACACATTCTATTTTGTCACATTATCATGCTCCATCATAAGTGACTAGACATAGTTCCCAGTACTGCACAGCAGGATCTCATTGCTAATCCATTCCAAAGGCAATAGTTTGCGTCTATTAACCCCAAACTCCCAATCCACCCCTTCTCTTTCTGACTTATTTCATGTAGTAGGGCAGTCTCTAGTTCCATGCATGTTGCTACAGATAGCATTATTCTGTTCTTTTTTCATGGCTGAGTAGTATTCCATTCTATACTAATCCATTCATCTGTTGATGGACATTTATGTTGTTTCCATGTCTTGACTATTGTGAATAGTGCTGCAATGAACATACAGGTACATGTATATATATATATACTTTTTTTTTGTCTTTTTGCCTTTTCTAGGGCTGCACCTGTGGCATATGGCAGTTCCCAGGCTAGAGGTCTAATAGCTGTAGCTGCCTGCCTATGCCAGAACCACAGCAACGTGGGGTCTGAACCACATCTGCGACCTACACCGCAGCTCACGGCAACACAGGATCCTTAATCCAGTGTGCAAGGCCAGAGATCAAACACACAACCTCATGGTTCCTAGTTGGATTTGTTAACCACTGAGCCATGACAGGAACTCTGAATGTGTATATATATATATATATATTTTTTTTTGTCTTTTTGCCTTTTCTAGGGCCGCTTTTGCAGCATATGGAGGTTCCCAGGCTAGGGGTCTAATCGGAGCTGCAGCCACCAGCCTACACCAGAGCCACAGCAATGTGGGATCCAAGCCATGTCTGCAACCTACATCACAGCTCACAGCAACACCGGATCCCTAACCCACTGAGCAAGGCCAGGGATCGAACCTGCAACATCATGGTTCCTAGTTGGATTCGTTAACCACTGAGCCACGGTGGGAACTCCTGAATGTATATTTTTGCATGAAAGTTTTGTCTGGATATATGCCCGGGAGTGAGATTACTGGATCATATGGTAATTGTATTTTTAATTTTTGAGGTACTTTTCTACAGTTTTCCATAATGGTTGTACCAATTTACATTCTCACCAGCACTTAAGGAGGGTACTCTTCTCTCTACACCCTCTTCAGCATTTGTTATTTGTTGACTTGTTAATGACAGCCATTCTGACTGGTGCAAGGTGGTGCCTCTTTGTAGTTTTGATTTGCATTTCCCTAATAATTATTGATGTTGAACATTTTTTCTGTGCCTGTTGGCCATCCATATGTCGTCTTTGGATAAATATCTATTCACTTCTCCAATTTTTCAATTGGGTTGTTATTTTTTTTTTTTTTTGCTGTTGAGTTGTATAGGTTGTTTGCATATTTCACAGATTAAGCACTTGTCAATTACATCATTTGCAACTATTTTCTCCCATTCCGTAGACTGGCTTTTTGTTGTTGTTGTTGTTTTTTAATGTTTTCCTTTGCTATGCAAAAGCTTGTCAGTTTGATTAGGCCCCATTAGTTTATTTTTGTTTTTATTTCTGTTGCCTTGAGAGACTGACCTAAGAAAATATTTGTATGGTTGATGTTAGAGAATGTTTTGCCTATGTTCTCTTCTAGGAGTTTGATGGTGTCTTATGTTTAAGTCTTTAAGCCATTTTGAGTTTATTTTTGTGCATGGGCATGGTGTGAGGGTGTGTTCTAGTTTTACTGATTTACGTGCAGCTGTCAGTTTTGCCAGCACTACTTTCTGAAGAGACTGACTTTTTCCCATTTTATATTCTTGCCTCCTTTGTCAAAGGATAATTAACCATAAGTAGTCTAGGTTTATTTCCTATTTGTATACTTCTCTAGGTTGGTAATTCATAAACACTCCCATCCCAGTTTCTTTCCTTTTTTTTTTTTTTGGCCATGCCTGTGGCATATGGAGGTTATGGGGCCAGAGATTGAACCTGTGCCACAGCAGTGGCAGTGCTGGGTCCTTAACTCACTGAGCCACCAGGGAACTCCCCCATCCCAGTTTTTCTATGCCACTAGCAGAAAAGTTTTGTATAAGGATCCTGGACATACTACAGTTTCTGAAAAACGGAATGTTCTACATTGATTAGAGTAAAATGTAACTCCACTATTCCCTCTATATCCCTTAGGAGGAGGAAAGTCCTATTTATTGCTTTATTATAGGTTGTTTACTAGAACAATTAATAAGTAAATATGAGTGAATCTATACTATTTCAATCAAAATGGAAAACATTGCCAATTTAAAAACACACCTTCCTTTAAAATTGTGCTTTTGATACATTTGTTATATGATTACTTGGACTTAGAATATTGGGATTTGAGAACCTGACATGGTATCCTTGAGGATGTGGATCAATCCCTGGCCTCACTCAGTGGGTTAAGGATCCAGCAATGCTGCAAGCTGTGGCATAGGTCTCAGATACAGCTCAAGTCTGTGTGTTGCTATGGCTGTAGTGTAGGCCAGCAGCTGCAGTAACGGTTTGACTCCTAGCTGGGAAACTTCCATATGCCACAGGCATGGCTATAAAGGAAAAAAAAAAAATGAAGAAAATACATTGCTGTAATCTTGTTCATTACAGCAGAATCTTCATAAATTTTAAAAAATATTTTTGCTGAAAGAGGTCTGTCTTCTCAGTGTATAAATAAAGACTCAAAGGTTCTGTAGGATTGGTGATCTCATCCTAAAATACAACTACAGGCCTAAAAAGCATCCAGTTATTATTACACCTGTCAGTGGATTTTGTATTTTACACATCTTCACAGGAAGTATATTTAAAATGTAATTGAATTCATAAAAGTACAATTTATATGGAAACACTGTTGAAACCACAATGAAACATCAATATAAATGTGCCACCCTTGTGAAATATTTAAAATTCCACAAAATAGGATATTGGTAATATGGAGAAAACAGAATAATTTGTGCAGAATATCTTTCTAGTAGCAGGATACATTTGTATAGTCATTATAATGAAAACAAGTTGGTATTATCTATAAAGTGGAAAATGTATTTACTCTAACACCTAACAATTCCATGTCTGTGGATATTGACACAAATGTTCAAACCAGTGAAAAACTGAATAAACAATTTAATGTATAAGGATTGTAGTATATTCAAACAATGAAATACTATACAGCAGTAAAAGCAGCAAACTACAAATATAGTCATCAATCAGGATGAAAAAGAAAAAAGTAATATTGAACAAACAAGCAAAAATAGGAAGAAATAGAGGCCTCTGAGTACAATTTAATTTTTATAAGTTCCAGAAACTACATTTGAAATAATACAAATTTAAGAAATATATACACAAGACCTAAACCTTTAAAGAAGGGCAGAACATGTTTAACGTAGTATTAATTACATTGCCTTTGAGGATGACATATCAGAGCATTAGATTGAAGAGAGGAGTTCAGAGGTAACAATGGCAATATTCCATTTTTTAATACTCTATGGTGGGTACATGTGAAATGTTATTGCTGTTCTTTCTGTTTTCACATATATTAAAATATGTGAGCTATTCACTATTATTACAAAATAATATTTTAAAACTCAACTAAGAGTTTTAATGAAACTCTTAGTTTTTCAAGAAAATGTTTTCAAGAAAATGTTATAATAAAAAGGAAATATATACTGTTTTCAAGAAAATGTTATAATAAGGAAACTTATATACTGTTAATTGGGATGCAGATTGGTGCAGCTACTGTAGAAAGCATTATAGAGATTTTTCTAAAAAACTAAAAAGCAACTATCATGTGACCCAGCAATTCCACTCTTAGGTATATATCCATAAAAGACAAAAGCACTAATTCTAAAAGATACAAACCACTCCAGTGTTTCTAGAAGCATTATTTATAATTGCCAAATATGGAAGCAACCTAAGTGTCCACTGACAGATGAATAGATAAAGAAGAAACAGAATATAATATAAGTATATATTAGTGTCTACATACACACACACACACACACACACTGGAATACTACTCAGCCATAAAAATAATTAATCTTTGTTACTTGCATCAAGATGGATGGACTTGGAGGGCACTATGCTAAGTGACATAAGTCAGATAAAGACAAATACTGTATGTTATCACTTATATATGGAATTTAAAAAATACAACAAACTAAATAGAAAAGAAGCAGACTCACATGTATAGTGAACCAGCTAGAGGTTACAGTGGGGAGAGGGGAGGTGGGTTGATATAGGGGTAGGGGGTGGGAGGTACAGAATATTGGGTGTAAGATAAGCTCCAGGATACTTACAACAAGAGGAATATAGCCAATATTTTGTAAGAGCTGTAAATGGAATGTAACCTTTAAAAATTGTATAAAAATTTTAAAAAAATTAAAAAAATAAATGAGGGTAAGTCAAGATAAAAAGTTAAATTTTGACTTCAAATATTAAATGTAGGTAACAGAGTATGATGATGTCGGTAACAGAAATGAAGCAAAAAGAGGAAGTATTATTTAGAAAGTTTGTGCTATTTTAGGCTTTGAGGAAAAGGAAAGTAATTTTTTTAAAAAGGAACCATTTTACAAACATAAAACAGCAGATAATTTCTGATTAGTAAGTGATGATATCAGCATTAGTTGACTGTCTCACATAACCTGCAAATGATGCTACATCTATGAATTCAGTCTAATGCATATACACAATTTTAAAAACTTGATGACAGCAAATGAATACATGGCTCTACATCTGATGACAGTAAAGAGAAAATTATCTGCACATATGGCACTATGAAAACAGAATAGTGGTGGTAAATAAGCCTAGATTCCATGACTGTGTTAGAATACATAGTCACTCATTTGTGTGCCACTGTTGTTCTAATTCATTTCATTTCTCTTCCTGAATAAGTTCACAATGGTTTGTATAAAAGAAATATCTTTTGGTCAAATGATAGATTTATAAACAATAAATTTATTTGCAGCATCTGAGATGATCATACCAGCAAGTGCATGGAAATGTGCTTTTCTGAGAGAAATTCTGTACATGGTATTATTAGAAAAATGTTTTTCCTTCATGGTTCTACTTCTAAAACCAAATTGCACATGGTAAATATCACTTTGCAGATATTCATATATATATTTCTTCTTACTGGTTTAAGAGTTAAAGTCAGTGATTGCTGAATGTTTAAATAATAATGATTAGATTGTGAATGCAGATCTTGTAGAATTGATGAGGCAAAAATCATGTGATCGCTATTGACAGAACATTGACTTTATCATTCAATGGCATTAATTACCAGTCACAGACCTTCAAATAAAATAAACAACAAAAAAACACTCAAAGCCAGCACCTGACTGACCTGTTTGAGTTAGGTGCTGTTTTACCCTTGTATGTGAATTAATTGGTTCAAGCTAAATAAATAAATAAATTTCATACATTGGGCATATAATACTTAGCAAAAGAAGAAAAACATAAATGCATAAATATTCATATAAGTAACAAAATATACTGTAATAAAGATAATAAGTGAAATTGACTAATTCTTGAAGGACACAGCTGTACCTAAACTTACATGAGGAGAAACAGGTAATCTGAACAGGTCTGTGTCTATTAAAGAAGTTTCATCAATAGTTAGCGACCTTCCAAAAAGAAAAAGCTCCAGTACCAGATGGTTTAACTGGCATATTCTGTCCATTTTCTAAGGAAGAAATCATACTAATTCTTTACATACCCTTCTGGAAAATAAGATAGGGAACACTTCCTGAGGCACTCTAGAAACTAGCATAGAAAGGATAGCTACAGACCAGTGTTTCTCATGAATGTAGACAAAAAGTGAAATCTTCATAGTTGTGTTAGTGCTCATTTTGGATCATTTCTGTTCATAATTTAATTTCTGTCTTGGATCCATAATACACAATTTACAAATATCTAATTCAATTTTCAATATCAAGATAAACCTTAATCAGAGAACTCTGCCTGCTAGATTAAATCAAAGACTTAGGTATAGGTCCTAACTCTTTCGTAATTGTGTATTTCTCCCTCATCTCGGCAGACCAGTCCTCATCCTTGCATAATTAATTTTCTGTATTATTCAGTAATCTCTTGTGTGCTTCTTTACCAGCCTGGGATGTCTACTTCTCCCAACCTTTCACTTTGTTTCTTTGAGGCTATTTAGAATTTATATCCCCTAAGGCCTTGCTAAAAGACTTCCTATTTTATCATAATCTTAACAATGAGAGCTTAACTAAATTTTATTTTATTGTTCTCCTTAAATTGAAAAAATACTTCAAGAAAATATAGAGCTAAAAAAAGAATCCATGTTTAAGGCACCAGAATATTCTCAGTGTAACTCAACTACATTCAATATAATTTTGTGGAAATAATAATATTCTACTGTGGATTAAAGGAAAACAGATTTTCATATACAGGAGCAACATCAATGGAAAGTATATTGGAGACAGAAAAATGTCTCAAACACACAAAGTGCTAGGAAAATAAAAATGAACTAGATGTGACATTAGTGTTTAAATTGATGGCTATGCCCTCTCATGATTGAGGGTAGAATTTTGCCTCTGAAGGAGTGTTAGCTGGATGAACAATTGCTGGGTTCCAAGAAACAAGAACTTGAAGTGTACCACCTCAGAAATCTGAGGGGAAAGCCAATAGTAGAGAAAGGAACAAATGTGGTTTGATTGAAGCAGAGCTAATAAAGTTATTTTAATTGTTTCTAAGACATCACACTAGCTGCAGACTTAATGGGAAAAAGTAAGCTCTAAGTATGGGAAAAACATGGGAAAATTTCCTGTGATCACTCTGGAAAAGTAGGTCTTAATGAAGCAAATGCATTTTCCAGCTGATAGATCCCTAATGCTTTTCTTTTACTCATTTGATGATGGATACAAAATGTTTAATCTGGTTTTCATTACCTCATTAGCTTGTGGAGACCCTGACAATTAGATATATAACTTTCTGCACATTCTAATTTATAACATGTTCGTACATTCTATTTTATTCTTTTCTAACTTTTTAAATTAGAAATTCTCACATTATTTTTGGTAAACAAAAGTCTTCAATTTAAAATGTTAGACATATTTGAAGTTAAATGATTGTAAGAATAATTAATGATTATTTAATATCAATCAGAAGAATGAGATATTGCCTAGAACCTTACACTAAAGTTATCTATACTAAACTTAGTGGTATCTAGCTTGAGGTATAGCTCAGATTTCCTGTCTGGTCATGCTGATTTTTACTGGTCTTTATACAAATTAGAAACTTATGACACATAATCACTAAATGATAAGAATGTTAAGTGTTTCATAGGTCTGACAGATGGTTCTAGATATTCAAACTGGCCATGAACCCAGAAACCAAGAAGAGATTTTACATGGAAAACCACTGGACACTGAGTGGATAAGAATTTCAAAAGTAAAAGCTACAAGTTTTCATATGTGATTTGGGTGACAGGAGTTAGTAAGCCCTTAATTTATTTAGCTATGGAAAGTTTTCTGTTGTTCTGGCGTATTACTTGTATGTGATGTCAAATACTTTCAAAAGTAATATATCATTAATTAATTTCTCTGACAAGTGAAAGTTTCGTCTAGTGGAGAAAATCCACGTCTCAGCAAGTTACTATAATTGGGTCTTAAAAAATATTCTTTTCCTAATCTTAATTTTAAAATCATAATTTTACTTCTTACTGTTTGAGATACTGACACATCACTTAGAAAAGTAACTTAACTTTTTATAAATTATATTTCTTGACATTATTGAGGACATACATAAATGTTTTAAAATCTGTTCCTTATTTTAGAAGCTCGTGCAAGTATCTTCCACGTGACAGCTTGTGTTTTACAATGAGAAAGTAAAATCTGTGTCATTTTCTCTGTATAGCACAAGGCAGTGATATATCCTTGGTAACCACCATTTGATTATGCTCCTAATATTTACTGTTATTTCATGTTTAATTGAAGTCCCAAGTCATGTTGTTCACTATCTATTTTCTCTGAATAAAATTATGTACAGGTGCAATTTTTAAAATATAGTTATTCATTCCTTGTTGCACACATCTATATTACTTTTCTCAGTTTGCATTGTAAGTGAAAAAGTTATTAAAAATCCTTTTCTTCCTGTAGAAAAACTTTTGGTAATAAACAGATACTATTTGTTTATTTATCAGTGCCAATAAATTATTCTACCTTTGCCTGTTAGAACTCCTGAGAAACAAACAACAATCTAACTAATCCCACTGTGTGATGCTGATATTTAGCAGAATTCTGTGTTGCTCTTTCATAGAAGGATTTTACCAGGAACTTTTTCTGTGTTTTGAACATGTTATTATATCTAGTTTTATGAACTTTGTATATACTTATAGATTGTGAAAATTCTATCTTTATGATGAAAGATTAGGGGAAAATATATCACTAGAACAGTGAAATCTAAGTTTTAGAAATTCATCTTATTTTCAATTTTCATTCTATTTTTGACTTTGTTGAAAAATAATCACTTTTTCTGGTTTATTGAACAAATGCTAATACAATCACATTATGTAACAAACCCAAGTCTTTGAGTGTTTGTGTCTATAATATTACTCTGAGTTCAGACATGTTCATTGATAACTTCATATCTTCACTAAAACAATTTTTTTGTTTTTGGTTTTGTTTTCTTAATTTTTTTATATAGTGATTTTCACTTTTTTCCATTATAGCTGGTCTACAGTATTCTGTCAATTTTATGCTGTACAGCATGCTGACCCAGTTAGACATTCCTCACATTATCATGCTCCATCATCACTAAAACGATTTTAAGTCCTTTGAGTCATTTGGTGAAATTTGAATTAAAGTAGCACAATAGAAACAATACTACCAACAATAAGCAAGCTATAAGTTATATAAAAATGTTAGATGGGAAAATTTTTGTATTCCAAAAGTATAAATACATGTGTAGTGGGTTGAATAGTAGCTTTCCCCAAATTCATGCCCACTTGGAACTTCAGAATGTAACTCCAATGTATTGTATGATTGATATATTATTACTTGGCAAATTGTATAAGATCAATTAATAAGGTGCAATTTTTTCCATCTAACATTTTTTTTCCCATGGTGGATTTGAAATAACACCACATGTGGTCTGCTGCAATCTTGCCATTTTGACAACATGGATGGAACTTGAGTGTATTGTGCTATGTTAAATAAGTGAGATGTTGAAAGATAAATACTGTATGATTTCACATATATGAGGTATTACCAAACAAACACCAAAATAAATGAACAAACCAAACCAAAGAAAAACAAACACTTGAACATAGAGAACAAAATAATTATTAACAGAGAAAAAAGGGGCTGTGGGAGGCAGAATAGGTCAAGAGAATCAACTGTATGGTGATGGATGGAAACTAAATTTTTGGTGGTAGTGTATACAGAAATAGAACTATAATGTTGTAGACATGAAACTTATGTAATATTATAAACCAATGTTACCCCAATAGAAAATACATTTTAAAAATAAGAATTAAAATAGATTAGGTGCTGGGTAATTATGGTCAGTAGGTACAAACTTCCAGTTTATACAGTAAGTTTTGGAGATATAATATAAAGCATGATGACTATTGTTAAAGATACTGTATTTTATATTTCAAAGTTGCCAAGAAAGTAGATTTTAAACGTTCTCATCACAAGAAAAAAATTGTAACTGTGTGGTGATGAATGCTAAGGAAACATATTGCAGTATTATTTTTCAATATATACATATCATATTTTTCACCTTAAGCTAATACACTATTATATCTCAAATGTTTCTCAATAATATTCAAGAGAAAAGATGCTCAAATTTGTGTTTTGGTGGGTGGTTTTGAAAGCGTTCAGTGCTAGAGACCTGGAGAATATAGGTTGTTGGAAGCTATACACCCAAGAAATTTTGAAGGCCAGAGTGTTGGTAGTGATTTTAGGAATGGAAAGGAGGGGACTTGACTAATAAATGATGTAAGCTTAATCTTAAAGAATAGGAGTCAGCCAGGCAGAGAGGTGAAAGAAGGACATTCCTAGGCAATGCAGAGGCAGGGAGGTGTGGAAAAGCAACAGATGTTCTGAGAAGTGGAAAATAATTCAGTGTGACTAGAACACAAGATCACTACAGGGAAGTGCCAAAGAAACACCAGAGCTGGGTGATAGATTAAGTGGTAAAAATAGATTTGATTCAGGAACTATACTGTAGGGGAAGAGTCTCAGGATAGAACTGAGCTCAATTTGGAAGATAAAAAAAAAGGTGAATTTACAGCCAAGGAGTGAGATAGGGGTATGAGAATGGAGTAAAAAAAAAAAAAAAAGTTTCTGTGCCAGTTCTATCACATTAGGAAGACTGTTTTAGTAAAAAAAGCAAAATTTAAAATTATCTCCTAGGTAAATGATGAACTCAGACTTTGTAGTGAACTATAATTATTTCCAAGAAAATGTTGAATTATTGCTGAGTTGGAATGAAATGTATAACTCTCAATAAACATATTTTTGATGGCCTAAGAAATTTCACACTCTGTGTATTTGATCAGTCCTAAAAATATAATATAATAATAATATGAGATGCTCCTTCAGCTTTGCTTTCCTCATGCCATGTTCCCCATAATCCACACTGTCTTAAGAATCTGTGAGGTGTTTTTTTGAATTAAACCTCAGAGTTCACTAAGTGTTGTCGTAATAATAAATGGAGGGTGTTATTTTATTTTAATTATGTTAAATAACATTCATCAGCGCATACCAGAGTATATCCTTTATGTCCTTTGCTAACATTTTTTCCTTTTGATGAGAACATTTTACGATACACCTCTCAGCCATTTTCAAATAGGTAATACTTTATTGTTAACTATAGTCAGTATGCTATACATCTCGTCCTCGGAGCTCGTTTTTCTTCTCACTAGAAGGCTGTAATTTTGACCACCTTCACCTGTTTTCCCCAACTGCCACCCTGTATCTCTGGCAGCCACCAATCTGTGCTCTGCTTCTATGAGTTCAGGTTTTAGGTTTCATATATGAGATCATGCATTACTTGTCTGTTTGGCATTTTATTTAATGCCCTCAAAAAATAAGATATGTTGTCCCAAATGGCAAGATTTCCTTCTTTCTCATAGTTGAATAATATTCGTGTGTGTTTGTGCGTGTGTGTGTGTGTGTGTGTGTTTGTGTGTGTGTGGTGTGTGTTTTCTTTGTCCATTCTTCCTTCAGTGCTCATTTAGGTTATTTCCATGTCTTGGCTATTGTAAATACTATTTCAGTGAACATGGGAGTGCAGATATATTTTCGAGATAATGATTTCATGTCCTTTGGGATCTATACCAAGAATGGTAATTGTTGAATCATATAGTAATTCTATTTTTAATTTCTTGAGGAACCTCCATACTTTTTTCCATGGTGGCTGTGCCAATTTATATTCCCACTGACAGTGCACAAGAGTTCCTTTACTCCACATCCTTGGCAGCCCTTCTTATCTCTTATCTATTTTATGACAGTCATTCTAACAGATGTTAGGTGATATTTCACTGTAATTTTGATTTGCATTTTCCTGATGATGTTGTAATGTCGAGTGCATTTCATGTACCTGTTAGCCATTTGTATGCCTTCTTTGGAAAGATGTTTTTAGGTCTTCTGCCTGTTTTCTAATTGGATTGTTTGTTTGTTTTACTGTTGAGTTGTATGTGTTCTTCAAATATTTTGGATAGTAACCTTTTATCAGATAGATGGTTTACAGATGTTTTCTCACATTTAGTAGGTTGTCTTTTCATTTTGTTGATTGTTTCTTTTGCTATGCAGAAGCTGTTTAGTTTGATATAGTCCTGCTTGTTGATTTTTGCTTTTACTGCATTTGCTTCTGTTGTCAAATCCAAAAAAAAAATCATTGCCAAGACCAATGTCAAGAAGATTACTATGTTCCAGATCTTAGAGGAAAAGCTTTCAGCTTCTTGACGTTGACTATGATGTTATCTGTTGAATAGGAAATAATTCTGTGATTTACCAAAAAAAAAATGGCTATTTTGTGTTAGAAAAGTTAAAAATATATACTCAAAGCATTTGCTGTTGAGTAGGCATTGCAATTCCCAAAGAGGAACAGGTTTTCTTCCAGAGACTCTCTTAATTCTCTTAAAATTAATATTTTTGTAAGAAGCTTTGGGGAATGTAGACCTTTTTGGTTTTGCTAAATGGAAAGAATCTTTTTAAGAATATAGCTTTTGTATAAAATAACTGTTGTCTCATTTTTGCTACTTTTGATACTCATATCATCTGATATTATTTTGGTACATAGTAATGCAAAAATTAGTGCAAGAATGGTTTGATTTCTCACTAAATAAAACTAGCTGAACTGAGAATAGTATACTCCCTAGAAATGGCAGATATTCCATATCTGTAGTCCCGGGATTGTCATAGATGATAGAGCAAGGTGATTTGAACATTCATTTCAGGGAAATTTATTGTCATTGCAAATTTAAAAATGTACAACCATAATGATGTATTGACTTTTTATTAAATTAAAAATTCTATTGGGGCATGCTTAAGTCAGAAGAAAGGACATATGCCTCTTAGCCTTTAGTAAATCAGAGAGAGAGTAAAGAATTGTGTCATAGTAAACCTTTCACCTTCATCTGTAAACACTGGGAAAAAATCTGGCATTAATGTGTAACCAGATGTTCTCTGTGAATTAAAGATGTAAATAATTGTCACATTTTTGCTCCAAAAGATGCTGTAAGTATGAATTAGATCATTGACATGTATATATCTTATCAGAGGACAATGATCATGTAGATATGATCATGTAGACATTCAGAAACAGTAAATCATTGCTATCTTTTAAGTGCCAGGCACTATAGCATCTGCTTAAAGATGCATTATCTCACTCTGCCTGTAATGTTGATAGAACCTAAAGCAAAAACTAAATCATTTATGCTATTTACTATTAGAACTTAGCCCAGACCAAATCCGCTGAGGAGTGTTAAACTTCATATACTTTTCCAAAGCCTTAGTAACTTCTAAGGTGAATATTTTTTTTTTGTTCTAGTGCTGTATCTTGAAATTGAATTCACTAATTCAATTGAATTAGTTTTATGAAGTCCACCTCTCAGATCACTTTTTTTTTCCCCCACAAAAGCAAACTGAATTTTTTAATTGAATTTTTAAAAGGAGCCAGAGGTTATTGACACCTACTGGTCAACCGAAGCTTTGTCCCATTTGGCTGGAATTTGGCCATTTACATTAGCAAAGATCTCTCTTTGAAAACCTAACCTACTAATTAATATAAAGTCTGTAAAATTTTTTTTTTGGTATCATAGTCTTTAATCTCAGTGACTGGAAGATCATTTTAAAACTACCAGAACAAAGAATTGTTGATCTAATTTTGAAAATTGTGACAAAGGTCCAGGAAACAGAGAATTGTTGATCTAATTTTGAAAATTGTGACAAAGGACCAGTAAACCAGTATGTTAAGTGTTTCTCCTTGCTCTATAGCTTGTCTTGTAAAATTATGCACAGATAGTGACAGAGTGGACTGTTCTGATTTGTTGCCTATAAAAGGGGGATCAGTGTGTATAGATGTAAAACTTCATTTAGTTCAAAATATCAAGAAAGTGCTAATCTTTTTAATCACTCTTGCCAGTCTCCAGGAGTAACTTTGTTTTGATTTCATCAGAAACTGCCTTCCTTGTCTTGATACTCTTTGTAGCTGCTTAAGTAGATTTATTCTAGTGAGTAATCCTTATTTTCATCACTGTCAAGTGTACTCTACACTTGGGTGGATACATTTTGATGACAGAAGAATATTTCCTTGATTACACTTTTCACAAAAGGCATCACTAGTTGTGTGTCCTCTTACTTGACTACTGATTGATTGTATTCCAACTCCTCAATCATCTTCCCCTTCATTTTCTACCCAGTATTTTTCAAAACTCAATTTGGATAAGAAACCTCACTCAAAAATTGTTGGTACTATTCAGTTTCTACACATGACTGTCATCTAAGAGACAGAAAGTGCCCATGTGTCAGTAATGAGCACCTACACAAATATCCTGGCTTTAGAAACAATAATAAAAAGCCTTTGGTTTCTTTCTTCAAATCAATAATGAAACCTTTGGATTTTCCTGCTTTCTTAAAAGAAAAACATGTGTTTGCCATTTCACTTAGGCTGTTGGACAGGAAATCTAAACTTCCCATTGTAGAAATTTTAGAAAACAAAAAAATCTGTGTTCAAATAAGAATGATAATTATTAAAAAAAAACAACAACACATAGCACTTTATCCATACAAGACATTATTCTAAGACTTTCCTTAAGTCACACATGTGTCATTACTGCACTCCCAAATCTTATTATGTATGAGCTATATCTCTGTCCATTTTACAGAAGAGGAAGGACCTTAAGGTTTAGATCTCTAAATACAATGGTGATTAAGGAATTTTCCTAAAGTCACCTGTACACTGAGTATCTAAGATAAAGTTGAACCTTGGCAGTCTGAGTTTAGAGCCTATATTCTTAACTACTATGTTATAATAAAGTATTCAACACAATGACTAGGACACAGCTCATATCAATACCAATGTTTGTTCTCTTACTTTCTTCCACCTTTGGAATCTGTCCTTATAAAGGTGCTTCTTAAAACAATCCCTAGTCAGTTGCATCATTTGAAACTATTTTCTCCCATTCTGTAAGTTGTCTTTTTGTTTTCTTTTTAGTTTCCTTTGCTGTGCAAAAGCTTGTCAGTTTGATTAGATCCTATTGGTTTATTTTTGCTTTTATTTCTGTTGCTTTGGGAGACTGACCTGAGAAAACATTTGTAAGGTTGATGTCAGAGAATGTTTTGCTTATGTTCTCTTCCAGGAGTTTGATGGTATCTTGTCTTACATTTAAGTCTTTAAGCCATTCTGAGTTTATTTTTGTGCATGGTGTGAGGGTGTGTTTTAGTTTCATTGCTTTGCATGCAGCTGTCCAGGTTTCCTAGCAATACTTGCTGAAAAGACAGTCTTTTTCCCATTTTATGTTCTTGCCTCCTTTGTCAAAGATTAATTGACTGTAACTTACAGAATGGGAGAAAATTGTTTCAAATAATGCAACTGACAAGGGCTTAATCTCTAAAATATACAAACAACTTATACAACTCAACAGCAAAAAGGCCAACAACCCAATTGAAAAATGGGCAAAAGATCTGAATAGACATTTCTCCAAAGAAGATATACAGATGGCCAACAAGCACATGAAAAAATGCTCCACATCCCTGATTATTAGAGAAATGCAAATCAAAACCACCACGAGATACCACCTCACACCAGTCAGAATGGCCATCATTAATAAGTCCACAAATAACAAATGCTAAAGAGAGGGTGTGGAGAAAAGGAAACCCTCCTGCACTATTGGTGGGAATGTAAGCTGGTACAACCACTATGGAGAACAGTATGGAGGTACCTTAGAAAACTATACATAGAACTACCATATGACCCAGCAAGCCTACTCTTGGTCATATATTGGAACAAAACTTTCCTTGAAAAAGACATTCATCCTCATGTTCATTGCAGCACTATTCACAGTAGCCAAGAATGCAAACAACCTAAATTTCCATCAACAGATGATTGGATTAGGAAGATGTGGTATATATACCAATGAAATGCTACTCGGCAATAAAAAAGGATAAAATATTGCCATTTGCAGCAACATGGATGGAACTAGAGACTCTCATACTGCATGGAGTAAGTCAGAAAGAGAAAGACAAATACCATATGATATCGCTTATATCTGGAATCTAATATAAGGCACAAATGAACCTTTCCACAGAAAGGAAACTCATGGACTTGGAGAATAGACTTGTCGTTGCGAAGACAGGGGGAGGGAGTGGGATGGATTTGGAGCTTTGGGTTAATAGATGCAGACTATTGCCTTTGGAATTGATAAGCAATGAGATCCTTCTGTATAGCACTGGCAACTATGTCTAGTCACTTATGATGGAGCATGATAATTTGAGAAAAAAAAACGTATACATGTGTGACTGGGTCACCTTGCTGTACAGTAGAAAATTGACAGAACACTGTAAACCAGCTATAATGAAAAAAAATAAAAGTATTAAAAAGTAAATAAAATTAAAACAATTCATACTTATCATATCCTTTGAAAATTCTGATGAAGTTGGCCACATTCCCCAAGCCTGCACAAAATCTTCACTGTACCATGTATGAACTTATTGCAGAATAGAAAAAAAACCAACATACTTGAACTTCTGTTTGCAAATTATGTAGGCTATTAGATGCATCAAAATCCTGAACTGATGGCACATGCGGAAAATTGGCCAGGACTCTCCCCTGAGGGAAAATATAATGGTTCCTGAAAGAAAATACTTTAGATCTTTGGTGAAACAGGAGAAATGGGGAAAACTTGTGCTTTTCAGCACCACACTTCTCTCAAATGCATCTTTTGTGACAGGGAGCAGTAATTTCCAAACAATATCTCGATTTGGTACAGTTTTCTCAAAAGGATGAGGATGTGGGATTGGGGATAACTTGAATTTAGCCATATAAACTTTAGCACATATTTAACTGCCTCTGATATATATTATTTTCATGCATCCATTAAGCAGGTATTTTTTCATTGCTACCAGGCATTAGAGTACGTGTGGCAATAGAATAACTAAGATATCGCTGCTATTCTTGGGTATAGGATATTGAGCAAGATGTATAAACAATTATAAATAAATAGATAATTGTAATGGAATAAAGGCCATAAGTAGGTGCTGTGCTAGTGTGAAGGATGGACATCTCACTTATCGCCTTTATGACAAAGAGGAGAGAACAAACACGGGTGAGAAGTAAGTGTTTCAGGGGAGAAGGGACTTCCTAGGCAAAGGCTGCAAGTCTAAAAAGAGTCTAAAATGTATAGCATGTCAAACCTTTAACTTCTGAGTTCTTCAGTTTTCTTTTCCAATGTTATAAACTGTATGTCTCCAAGAAAACTTCCATATTTAAAAAATGACTGACAATTTATTCTGTCTCTATAGAAGCTCACACCCTTATAGTTGTCTTTCCATATCAAGATGTTACCCTTGGGATGGCTGTACTTGTTAACATTCAGTATTTCAGCATGTGCCATCACATTTCTCCTTCTCATTCTATAACTTGGCACCAAGTTTGAAGCCATTATTTAACATGGTTAGTGTTATAATTAACTGAACATTATTGAAGCACATTTTAAAATGTCCTTAAAAAAATAGAGTGAAGCTTGCCAGGGTCACAATTGACAAAATGTGTGGTGATAAAAGAAACATTTGGGCTCTACTTGGCAAATATATCACCTTTCATTTTCTAAGAAATGGATGATGCTCTAATTTCTTTAAAATTCAGATGCTTCATGTGTTTTTTTGGTAGTGATTAGAAATTTAAAATAATATCTTTCCTGCTGTTTAAGCCTGGTCATAAACTTCCATGGAGTTAACACCCAAGCTTATATTGAGTTGGACATTTGGACAGCAATACTTGAATGTGTGAAAATTTGACCATGAGCTTCCATAAAGATTTTTTTAAAATGGTTTTTGAGCTCTTTAAAATGTATGTAACTTAATTGCCTTGATAAAATTATTATTGTAATTATCTATTAAACAATCTATTGAGTCCTTTTTTTAGGACTGCACCTGAAGCATAGGGAAGTTCCCAGGCTAGAGGTACTTCCCTAGTAGCCACCAGCCTACACCACAGCCACAGTCATAGCAACACGGGATCCGAGGCCCTCTGTGACCTACACCACAGCTCATAGCAACACTGGATCCTTAATCCACTGAGCAAGGCCAGGGATTGAATATGCATCCTCATATGTGTTGGGTTCATTACCACTGAGCCACGACAGGGACTCCCAACTGATTTTTTTAAAAGAAAGTATATTTTTCTATCCATGTAACATAGAATTTTCATATACCTTCATTGTCTTTTTCCTGAAGTGTATGTTCTTGAAAGAGGTTTGCCCTTTCTGTCTTATAGAATTAGTTTAAACTGTTTTTCTCAATGTTTTTCATATACTCATAGTTCATGCCTAATAGCTTCTTTTCTTCTATTTGGCTTTATGTTTGACCTACTGCTTGATTAGAGATGCGTCAGTACTTAGGATGCTGCAAGGGACATGGTATGATGATGCTGATATGATAGAGTGTTATAAAATACTTTTAAGAAAAAAAAATCTTCCTTCCTTCCTTGAAATTGAGAGACTTAATTTAACAAAAACAAAATCTTAAGTGTGAGAGGTTTTTTTTGTTTGTTTCCTGGAACTTTTATCATTATTACTTAAAGTCTTACCCCGCCAGTTTGGTTTTCCCTGATCCTGTTTCCTTCATCTTAAATCTCCTTGGGTATTATGTTATTCGTACCTAAAGTGGTGCTGTCTCAGATATGATCTCTTTTGGGTGCAGCTTCCTGACCTTGATATGCTCCCACTGAATGACATGATCCCTTAAGACTACTTTCCTATATTATTCTGTTCTTATTCAGCTTCCTGAGAGTAAGGGTAAAATTATTTGAGCTGAAACAGTGCTACAGAGACTGCTAGTTTCTTACTTATATTTTCTTCCTCTTATTAACAGAATGTTAATTTAATGAGGTTGTGGTAATACACTGGACTCAAAAACTATTTTATCCAACGTCTCTTGCAGTTGGTGATATCAGTGTAAAATAAGAAGAACTTATTGGTTGGGGCTTTGAGAAAGTCCATTTATCTCTTTACCTTTTTCACTTTTTCTGCCTGAAACACTAGAAGGAGCTCTAGAAGGAAGATTTTTGTCTAACTTCAAGGAAGGAAGTAATGTACTAAAGATAGTAGAGGATAGAAGAGAAGGAGCCTAGGTCCATGAAAGCTTTTCAGAACTTCTAGGTTAGCTTTGATCTGTCTAGATCTGGATTTTTCTAGAATACTACCCTAATTTTTGACATGGTTACTAGCAGCAAAGCGTGGTTCCTAAAGGATACACAGAGCAAGTATTTGATCAATAAACCACTTCAATCAGCAAACCATCTGTCTCCACCCTCAGCTCCACTTCCATGTCCCTCCCCACAAGCATAACACGGAAGAGTCATTGGGATTTGAAGCAAAATAGCTGAGAACCATATCAAGCCATACAATCACATTATTAATACTAGGCAGGTGAAGACTAGAGAAGATGAAATGAAGTAAACATTTATTCAGTAATACTGTGCACTGAAATCTCTACTGTTATCTCATTTGATGGAAGTACTCTGCAAGATAGGTATCATTTTACTGACTTTTACATAAAAGTAAATAGAATTAAAGAAATTAAGTAAATTCTAAGGCTATTAAGCTTTTTACTTCTGGAGTTAGAACTCAAATTTTGATTTTGTCTCCCCAAAGCTCTTGCTTTTTAGACTTTAGTAAATAACCAGGCAAAATCATGATGTTTTCTGCTTTTTACTAGTGCTTTCATCATATGTATAACTAAAAGACTAAGTTTATCAGAGCTCAACAAATTAGAAAGGATAGGAAATTCTGCTTTTTCACAACAAAGTGGCAGCTTCTGCATCTCATCAGGCCTGTTTATAAATCATAGTATCCCCATATGAGCTGTAATAAAATTAGATGAGGAAGAATCTCGCTGAAGTGGAATAACAGGGACACCAGATGTGAAACAACTGGAGAAGTAAATGAATGAACATCTTATCCTTATTAGTTACACAACTCTAGATTTGTCAAGAACTAAAAGGGGGCTTTTTTTTCCTTTTTTAATCAAGAAGATTCTTCAAACCTTGCTTCTGAACTCACAAGTGATCATACTTGCAAAACACAAAAACAAGATCCTGTATTTGTTGGTATTGGTGGGGAAAAAACAAGGTCAGTAAGATATGTTGACTTGTTGCTAAAAATATGAGCCTTTATTAAAATTTTCCATATGTGAGGACATGTTAAAAAATTGGAGGAGACACAGTTCCACATTAATGGTCATCATATTAATCAGTTCCACTACTGATTCCTTCTATCTTTTTTGAAAGTGATTTATATTTAATTTGCTCTAGATGTTGAAAAAGGAGAAGAGTATTTACTGTCTGCATATGGGTGGACACTGAATTCTTAATAATGTTCCCTGTAATAGGATTATTAAAAAGAAAAAAAAAAAACTCAAAAGGCACTGGCTTGGAAGGAGTCACATCTAGATTATTAATTCCACCTCTTCAGATAGTAGTAGAGCTACAAGGGCCAACAGGTAAAATGAGAATTAACTATAGGAATATGTTGAAGATTCGAGTCATTTTGTTAATTTCACAATAGGGATTCAAACCTCACAAAATCTAATAATGCAGGATGCAGCTCACAGAGCTTTGGATAAAAAAAAAAAAAATGGAGATGAGAGCTTTCCTGAGACAGGTTATCCCTATATGCCTGAAAAATATGTACATAAAGAGATAATATTTTAAATAATGCATGTTTCCTACAGAGAAGGGAGACTTCATCTCTCAAATAAGACAACTAACTACCCTGATCCATCCCCTTCTCTAAAGAAATACCTTCTTATAGTCTATGAAAGCCAGCTCATTTAAACAAAGGGAATAAGAGTTATCATTGAACTATAAAGTATGATATTACACAAAAGAAGATGAAAATGAAATGAAGAGTATTTTGGTAGTTAAATAAAACACCCAGGATCAGTTTTTCATGAGGAAGTTGATAATTTTAATCTAACATTTAAAAATTAGCCATATACATTTTAGAAGTCATTAATATGAAAGCTCAGAAATGATTTGGCTAAACACAGAAGAATGTGAATCCAAAAATAAGGGACCTAAGGGAAATTAAAAAAAATAGAGCAAAGTTCAAAAAACAATGCTAAATAAGTAATCTGAGGCATATAGACATCAGGGAAATCACAGGGAGGAAATGAAAATTAAATGAATAACCAAAAATAGTCAAGGATGGTTTGGAAAAAAATGTAATAGATAATGTGGAAAGAGACACAAACAAAAGTATGGTAAGAGACACAACTTATACCTAATGCAGTCCCTGAAGGAGAAATTCAACTGTAATTCTGAAAACTTCTTTAAAAGAAAAAAAAAATTGAATTTCCCATTTTGTAACATTACATTCTGTATATTGGGAATTCTATTAGCATATTCAAAATGGATACAATTCCTACAACTACAAAACTTTAAATATAAGAAAAAGTAATTCTTTAAGAATGTGAGAAAAGTGCCACTTAAAAAAGGGAAATGAGTCAGTATAGTGTCAGTCTCGACTGTAATATTTTATTATATTAAAATATGGACTAAAGACCATAGTACAGTATTTTTAAGATACACAAGGAAAGGAAATGTGAGCCAAGTATTTGATACACTGAGAAAATGATTCTTCAAGAATAAAGACCATACAGATATTTATGAATTTTTTAAAACTTGAAAAAAAAATGCAGTTCCTATTGTGGTGCAGCAGAAATGAATCTGACTAGGAACCATGAGGTTGTAGGTTTGATCTGTGGCCTCGCTCAGTGGGTTAAGGATTGGTGTTGCCATGAGCTGTAGTGTAGGTCGCAGACACAGCTCAGATCTGGCTTTGCTGTGGCATAGGCCGGCAGCTGTAGCTCTGATTGGACCCCTAGCCTGGAACCCCCATATGCTGCAGGCTTGGCTCTCAAAAAAGCAAAAAAAGACAAATAATACAAAATGAAAATTAAACTTGAGAAGTATTATTTAAATGATCTTCTCAGAAATCTAGTAGAGAACAAATTTCTGCTGACCATAAAACAGTCAACAAATTTCAAGGTAAGTTTGAGGTGAGAACCAAATATATTTGTGGGTAGACATAAAAACAAAATGTAAGAATCTAAAATAGAAGGTAGAATGTGTTATTTTTTCTTTAAAAATAAACTGAGATCACTGAGATAACTCTAGTGACTAAAACTGGAGAGTGAAGGAGAAGGTGGGAGAGGAGAAAGATGTTAATATATAGTATCTGAAGAAAGATTGACTGAGGAGTGTATATACAGATATGAGTATCAAAGTACAGCTTGAAAAAATGCAAACCGCCATTAAGATAGTTCTCCTCTAAGAAAAAAAGCAACGTGAAGAATTTTAAAATATCAATTACAGTTGACCCTTGAACAATTTGGGTTTGAACTCCAATGGGTCCACTTACACATGGATTCTTTTCGATAAATACTGCAGTACTACAGGATCTGCAATAAGTTGAATCTGTAAATGCAGAACTGTGGATGTGGAAGGCTGACTATAAAATTATGTTGGCAATTGGCCACTTCCAAGGGGTCAATACCCCTAACCCCTGCATTATTCAAAGGTCAACTGTAATGTAAAATTTTATATATATCATGAAACAATATAACAGTTACACACAAGTGTATTGTTTTATCAAAAATGTAAGTAAGAGTAACCCACCTAGTAAAAGAAAGAAATTGTATTTTGAAACAATGTGAAATGCATAATTGCACCCATTTTAAGGGACACATCAAAAACAAAATGATTTAGAAAGTTTAAAAATAAATGTATAAGGGTAGTGGGGAGACCTACTACAGTCACAGATAAAATGGACACATAAGCAAGTGTGGGTCTGCAGTATATTCAGTCATCCATTATTGATGGAGTGTTTTAAATTTAGGACCAAGTAGAAAAAGTTGTGGTTGTAGGACAACTCCTAAAGAAACTCAAGAAGTTTGCCTCTATTTTCAATGCACATATAAAGTGCTTGGTTAAGATTAAAAGTTTAAGGGACATTACTTGATCAGTATATTTTATAAAAAATAATTGTTTGAACAATATTCATGAGTTATTTTTGCATTTTTCTGCTGTGCTCACTATCTGCTTGAGAAATACTGTGCTTGGTTACTGCTTCATCTCTCTCCGGAGAGCAGAGTTCCATGTGCCACTCTTTCTGAACTAAAAACAATCTTGAGTGACTTCCTATGAAAAGTTCAGACTACCAGACCTACAGGTCAAAAGATAGCCTAATCCACAGATTATGCATTTTAGCTAAAGTAGATTGATATGACTTTAAAAACCAAGAGTCAGAAGTTGAACAGAGATGTTTATGAGAGAAATTTCTTGCAAGTAGTGATTTTTTCCAACATTCATCAGTAAGGTTCATAGGAATGCAGGGGCAAAAATTACTTTAGAACACCTAAATACACAAAAAAAGTTTAGAAGGGTCTAGAACATTACACCTAGAATTACTTCTAGAAGAGGGTGGCCAAAGACTCTTCAGGCAAATGCAAATACAAAACAACAACTATCAAGAATATGAGTGAAGATAAAGAATAAATAAGACAATAAAGAACACTCTACAATATTAAGGGATAAAACTTGCATAAAAATTTTGATACTAATTAGTATCTATGGGCCAAATAACACATCAGAAGCTTTCATGAAGCATAAACTATAATAAATGCAAAGAGAACACTTAAGAGTAGGAGAATTTCACACACATCTTTTACACTTGGACATGTAAAGTGGAAAATAATTGAGTAAAATATTTGAAATCTAAACAGTATAATCACTAGTATATAAATCTCTGTTCCCCAGTAATGGAGATTACATTTTTTTCATATGCATGCGAAATTTTTATGGAAATTGATTGCTGGACTGCAGAAAAAACTCAGTGAAATTTTTAAAAATCTATAAATAAGGTAAATGGCATTTCACTGATCACAGTACAGTAAAACCGATATTAAAGAGTTTACCCTTGGAAACTCAGAAGTACATTGTTAAGCATATCTGGAATCAAAGGGGAAATTCACAATAAAATTTTAGCATTTTTAGGATATATAATAATCAAAACATGACATACAACAATTCTTAAGATATAGGTAAAACAGGAAACTATTTCATAGCTTTAAATATTTTTATCAAGGAGTTCCCCTTGTGGCTCAGCAGGTTAAGAAACCAACTAGTATCCATGAGGATGAAGGTTTGATCCCTGTCCTTGCTCAGTGGGTTAAGTATCTGGTGTTGCCACAAGTTGTGGTGTAGGTTGCAGATGCAACTCAGATCTGGCATGGCTGTGGCTGTGGTGTAGGTCAGCAGCTGCAGCTCCAATTTGACCCCAGCATGTGAGGCCCTAAAAGAAAAAAAAAAAAGAAAAAAAAGTATACCAATTAAAATGGGAGAAAAGGGAAAAAAAAATCCAACTTTGAAAGTTGGAAAAAGACTTAAAGTTACTTTAAGTTAACTTAAAGTTACCCAAAAAGAAGCAAAAAAAAGAATGAAAAGAGAAATTAATAAGAAAATGCAGAAATAATAAAATTAATGAACCTAGTTATTTGAAAAATGAACGAGTGAAACAATAGCATTTATGTAGCTCTGTGAGTAAATTTAAGATATTTCTAAAATAATCTAGCAAAAGTAATCTTAATACAAAATCAATGTGATTTAAATATTAATGTTCCATTTTAACTGAAGATATATACATTGATTTTAAATTTCTTATGGGAAACAAGTAAGATTTAGTCCTGTCTGTTTATCTTTGCTTTATTGCCTGTGCTTTTACTATCATATCCAAAAAAATCATTGCCAAGATCAATGTCAATGCCAGTTATTTTCCCCTATGTTTTCTTCTAGTTTTATGGTGTTTGGTCTTATATTTGTCTTTAATCCATTTCAAGTTAATATTTGTGAGTGGTGTAAGATAGTGGTCTAATTTCATCATTTTTCATGTGGAAGTCCAGTTTTCCTAGCACCATTTAATGAAGAGACTATACTTTTCCTGTTGTATGTTCTTGGTGACCTTGTCAAAGATTGGTTAACCATTTCTGTGTACGATTTTTCTGTAGGTTCTTTATCTTGTACCATTGGCCTGTTATGCCTGGCATATTTATGCTAGTAACATACTGTTTTGACTATTGTAGCTTTACAATATAGTTTGAAATCAGGAAGAATGATACTTCCAGCTTTTATTCATTCTGAAGATCTGTTTGGTCAGATCTTTTTCAGTTCCATGCAAATTTTCAAATTGTTTGCTCTATTTCTTTGAAACTGCCACTGTGCTTTGATAGGGATTACATAGGATCTGTAGATCATACTAGGTAGTATGCACGTTTTAATAATATTAATTTTTTCAATACAAAATGAATATTTTCCACTTATTTGAATCATCTTTGATTTCTTGTATCAAAGTCCTATCATTTTCAGTGGACAGGTCATTAATTTGCTTAGTTACATTTATTCCTAAGTATTCCATTGTTTTTGAATCTGTTGTGAGTGGGATTACTTTCTTCATACTTTTTCAGATAGTTATTTGTTAGTATATAGAAGTACAATTGATTTTTGTATATTCATTTGTATTCTGCAACTTAACTGATTCATTTATTAGTTCTAACAGTTTTTGGTGGTGTCTTTAAGGTTTTCTATGTATAAAAATATGTACACAGAGACAAATTTTTTTATTGTTGTCTTTCTAGGACCGCACCCATGGCACTTGGGAATTCCCAGGCTAGGGGTCAAATTGGAGCTGCAGCTGCCAACCTTTGCCACAGCCACAGCAATGCGGGATTAGAGGCACATCTGCAACCTACACCCACAGCTCACAGCAATGCCGGATCCTTAACCTACTGAGCAAGGCCAGAGATCAAACCCACATCCTCATGAATACTAGTCAGGTTTGATAACCACTGAGCCACGACAGGAACTCCCACAGAAACAATTTTTATTTCATTTCCAGTTTGGATGTCTTTTATTTCCTCTCCTTGCCTAAATGTTCTTGCTGAAACTTTCAGTACTGTAATGAACAGAAGTGGTGAGAGTGGTTGTCCTTGTCTTAGAGACATTCTGATCTTAGAAGAAAATCTTTTAACATTTCACTGTTGAATATGAATATATTGAACCATCTTTCATCTCAGGGACAAATCCCATTTGTTCGTAGTGTATATTTATTTTAATATGCTGTTGAATTTAATTTGCTAACATTTTGCTGAGGATTTTTGCATCTGTATTCATCATTTTTTTCTTGTAGTATCCCTGTTTGGATTTGTTATCAGGGTAATGCTGGCCTCATAAAATGATTTTGGAAGTGTTCCCTTCTCTTCAGTTATTTGGAAGATTTAAGAAGGACTGGCATTATTTCTTCTTTAAATGTTTGGCAGAATTTACTAGTGA
Organism: Phacochoerus africanus; assembly: GCF_016906955.1. Classification (NCBI taxonomy): domain Eukaryota; kingdom Metazoa; phylum Chordata; class Mammalia; order Artiodactyla; family Suidae; genus Phacochoerus; species Phacochoerus africanus. The sequence continues at coordinate 81,059,020 of NC_062545.1, read as the reverse complement.
AACCATCTGGTTGTGGGCTTTGTTGAGAGATTTTTGATTACTGATTCAATCTCTTTACTAGTTATACATCTATTCAGATTTAATATTTTCCATGATTCAAAGTAAAAAGCAGCCCAGTAAAGGAAACAATCAGCAAGATGAAAAATCTCTCTACAGATTGAGAGAAAATATTTGCAAACCACATATTTGAAAAAGGATTAGTACCCAAAATATATAAGAAACTCACAGTGTAATGGCAAAAAAAAAATATCAAATTTAAGAAGTTGGCAAGGGACCTGAATATTTTCAGAGACATACAAATGACCAACCTGTACATGAAGAGATGCTCAATATCACTAATCATCAGGGAAATCCAAATCAAAACCACAATGAGATATCACCTCTCACACTGTTAGAACACCTGTCATCAAAAAGACAAAAGATAACAAGGGTTGTCAAAGATGTGGAGAAAAGGTAACCCTTTTACACTGTTGGTAGGAATATAAATTCGTTCAGCCATTATAGAAAACAGCATGGAATTTTCTCAAAAAATATTAAAAACAGAACTACCATATAATCCAATAATCCCACTTTTAGATATACATTTAAAATTATTATCTCAAAGTGATATCTGCACCTCACATTCACTGCAGCATCATTCCCAATAGCCGAGCTACAGAAACAACCTAAGATTCTATTGAGCTATGAATGGATAAAGAAAAAATAAACATGCACGCACACACCCCCCATAAACAAAAATGAAATTTTGGCATTTTCTACAGCATGGATGAACTTGCAAGTGAAATAAGACAGACAGAGAAAAACAGATGCTACATATCACTTACATGCAGAACCTAAAAAAATAAAATAATTAAATTTATTGAAGCAGAGAATAGAATGGTGGTTGTCAGGGACTGCAAGTGGAGAAGATAGGGAGGTGTTGTGCAAAGGATACAAACTTTCAGTTATGAGATGAATGAATTCTGAGACTCTAATGTAGAACACGATGACTGTAATTAATAACTCACCACACATACACATAGTATATTCATGAAGTGATGGGCGGGTTAATTAACACAATTATGGTAAATATTTGACAGTGTATATGTGTATAAAATAATCACATTTTACACTTTAAACATGCAGTTTTATTTGTCCATCATACCTCATTAAAGTTGTAAATATTAAATAAGGATATATAATTAAGGAATTTGTAAAAAATTATTAATACATATCATGTACATGACAAGTCTTTAAGGCTAAAATAGGGGGTGAACAGATGGGTTAATTAAACAAAAGGGAAATTTCAGAAATAGACCAAACAATTTGATAATTTATGAAGAGTTCACTGATAGAAAATCACTGAGGATAAATTAATCTTTTAAATCAATAAGTAAGGACAAATAGATACACATTCAGGGAAAGAAATTAAATTAAACCCATATATTACATTGTAGAAGAAGATAGTTTTCATATGGATTGGATATATAAGAAAGCAAAATTATATATATACTAGAAAAAATCATGGTATCAAATTATTTGATACTATGTAATCAAATTATTACATAGTAATCAAATTATTTTATGCCCAGCTATGATAAAACCTTCCTAATTATGATTCAAAATTGATAATAATGAAAAGGGAATAATGTATTTCATTAAATAATCAACAAATTAAATAAAAAAATGTCAAAGGCAGATGGGAAACTAGGAGTTTGTGGTTTATATCACAAAAAACTAGTATCTCTAAAATATAAAAAGCTTTTGAAATCAGAAGAAAATATAACCCCACAATTTAAATACAATTTGCAAATACCATGAATAATTTATAGAAAATAATGTACTATTATCCATAAGAACATGGAGGAATGTTTAACTTCACACATAAGAAGAGAAAAATAAATGAAACACCACTGAGATGCCATTTCTTACCACTCAGAATGGAAAAAACAAAACAAATGGAAGAATCTCACAGTATACCATGCTGGTGAGTATGTAGTGAAATAGTCCCTTTCAAACATTGCTAACAAGAATGCAGAGTGTTGCAAGTTCTATAGTTGATATTTTGGCAATATTTAGCAAAATAATATCAAACTTTGGACCACATACTTCCACTTCTAGAACTCTGTCCCAAAGGTAGGTTAGCAAATAACAAAATAGCTTATATATAATAGTACTTGTTGAAATTATTCGTAATAGCAAAATATTAGGAATAAACTACATACACATTAATAGAGGATGGGTTGAATAAATAGTAGTACATACCACAATTAACTGTAAATCCACAAAAAAGAAGTAAGAAGTGTGCTCACTAGTTTGGAGTGATGTGCAACATAAATGTACACAATGGTGTATATAGTAGAGAAACTTTTGTGTAAGCAATGAAGGGAGGATCGAAATATATACACTTTATTTACTTAAATTTGCAAAAGGAAACAATGAAATAAATAAAATGTAATGAATAGGATTCCCTGTAGAAAAGAGTAAAGAGAGTGTAGAAGTGAGAGTGATAAGACTAATATTAGGAATGTATCCAATTTGTAGTTTGTCTTTGAAATCGTGTGACTGTTTTATAAAATGAAACATCAAAACCAAGTAAACATTTCAAAATCTTTAAAAATTAAAACAAGCAAATATAAATGATTTTTAGTGACATAGCTACTTGAGAAAAGAGTTATAAACAAATATAAATGATTTTTAGTGACATAGCTACTTGAGAAAAGAGTTATTCCTGCTAAATTTAGAACACAGGGTTTTGACTATCTTAATAGCAGGCTTTTCCTCTAAAGATAAAATTAGATACAAATAAGACTTAGCTACATGCAATAGTAGTAGTATTGGTGATAATATTTATATAGTTATTTAGATATAATTACATGTGTGTTATAAGGGATATTTTGAAAGTTAATGTTCTCAGAAGCAAAGTTATGTAGTATAGGAGAAAAAGTGTTAAGTAGAAACCCTTAAGATTAAATGTGAAATATCAATATAAGCTCTGATTATTAGTCTCTAAGTAAGACTGGTTATTTCCACCTCTGTCCATTGGGGAAAAATATGCTAATGATAATGAACTAGCAATCTACTTCTGACACTCAGACTGTAATTTCTAAATAGGATGCTATAACTTAAAAAATAAAAGAATCCTGTGGATGAATGGTTATTTATAATTATGGATCCAAAAAATAGATAAAACGAGCCTAGAATGTAAAATGAAAATGAAAGATGCCATGAAGACTAATGACATGTACCAAAAGAACACATGGATAAATGTGAAGTGCTCTAAACAACTTGAGGCAGTTTGAACAACAAAAAGAATAATAACTATACTTGATTAAATTGAGTTCATAGTGATACAGAAAAAAAGAAACAAATCTTGTTGGACACCATCTGTAGCACCTGCTGAATACAATAATCAATAATTGCAGGGGAAAAAAAAAACCCTAGCATTTATTTTAATATCCAGTATAAACTGAACTGGAAGTAACCAAATAGTTCGAATGAATTAGGGAACATCCTTCTATAAATAATATTTCTATCTAATGAATGCAGAAGGGATGATAAAACTGAGAAGTCACCATTTTTATCTCTAATGAGAAAACTGATCTGAACAAGTAGTCTATGGAAGTAAAATCATTTGTTGAAAGGTTGATTGGGAACCTTATAATTGATAGTCTTGTCATCTCTCAAACTCATTAACCAGTGTAACATCACTAGGCATCACTTACACGCAGTGAGAAAGCCAGATATTATGTACCTGGTGGTAGAATTAATATCAGATGAGCTGTAGATCCTACTCAGTATTATTATGCCAACAAAATAAAGTAAAATGAATATGAATCAAATCAGCCTGACAGGAAATTCAGGGACTAAAGGGACAAGTTAAATAATAAATCAAGGACACAATCAAACACAGTATGTGGGATATTCATTAGATATCTAACATGGTTTCTAAAAGAGGAGTCTTGCATATAAAAGTAACAACAGTTAGGCAAAACAGGAAAAGAAAAGCTGTTCTAGACTGATAGACACTTAAAATACAAAAATTAGCATAAGAGGAGTTTCCCTTGTGGTACATTGGAAATGAATCCCACTAGTGTCCATGAGGATGTGGGTTCTATCCCTGACTTCACTCAGTGGGTTAAGGATCTGGCATTGCTGTGAGCTGTGGTGAGGGTCACAGACGTGGCTTGGATCCTGTGTTGGCTGTGGCTTAGATGAGCATCTGTCTGTAGCTCTTATTTGACCCCTAGCCTAGGAACTTCCTTGTGTGGCAGGTGTGGCCCTAAAAAAAAAAAAAAGGCAAAAAAAAGTGAGCATAAGAACCAAAGAACAAAATGTAGTGAGTATAACTTGTCTAAATCTTAGTTTGGGATTTCCCGTCGTGGCAGAGAGGAAGAGAATCTTACTGGGAACCATTTGGTTGCAGGTTCAATCCCTGGCCTCGCTCAGTAGGTTAAGGACCTGGTGTTGCTGTGAGCTGTGGTGTAGGTTGCAGATGCGGTTTGGATCTGTTGTTGCTGTGGCTGTGGTGTAGGCGGGCAGCCATAGCTCTGATTAGACCCCTAGCCTGGGAACCTCCATATGCTGTGGGTATGGCCCTAAAAAGACAAAAAGACAAAAAATAAATAAATAAATAAATCTTAGTTTTAATGAGTTGTGTATGCAGTGAGAATTAGAGTAATTTTAAAATAGGCTAGGCATTAGATCCGTTGAGGCATATTTTTAATTTTAAGTGTGATAATGATTGGATTATTTAAGAAAGTTCTCTCTTTTTGAGATGCATACTGAATTATTTATGTTTTGAGTTGATATGGTGCATGCATTTTGCTTTGAAATAATGAAGTAAAACAATTTCAAATTTTTAAAAAATATGAGTGGAGGACAAAGAAAGAATAGAAAAATACACCTTTTATCTAGCTTAAAAAACTCAACATTTTGCTGTACCTGTTTTAGCTATTACCTACTTATTTTTTAAGAAATAATACTGTGAAAAATTTTAAACATACCAAAAAGTTTTACAACTAATACTCTGATCATATTTTATGTATATATAGGTATTTTCCTAATAACTTTAATTGCTTTATAGCATTCTATAAATAATCTAGATAATCTTAAAATCATTTTGAAGTATTTAATCATTTGTAGATCATCTATTAAATATACTAGCATAGAAAACAAGGCGTTCCAGGAACATTTTTCTATCAGGAATGCTTACCAGGCTGAGGAAACCAAGAAAGGTCCCTCAGTCACCTTTTTGTGAATCATTTAAAATGAGACCATCTGAAACATTTGAAATAAAATGTGGAGAACAAATCACTGTGGGCAAAGCAGTGTGTTGTGCAGAGGGTATTATCCGGCACTAAACTTCCGTGATTTTATTATGCTAGTAGAAGCTTTGAAAATTGTCCTATGTTCTCACATCACTATTTGACATGCCAGGAGGCGTGCTTCTCAGCATGCACACTCATGGAGACACAGTCCAGTACTTGGGAATGTCTTCTGAAAATGCACACCTCGCTGAGGCACCAAATGATCAAAGTGGTTCGTTAATCACATTGCGTTTTTTGACTTAGAAAAACCCTCTCTTTCCTCCATTTTCCTTATCAAATCTCTATCTTTGGGACTATCAACATCCTTAAGTAGATGAAATTTCATAATTTAATGTTTAAGGATGGTGAAATGATGTTAATTATTGATTGCCTTGGGACATTTTCATTTGTAATTTAATAGTTTATCAGTTTGACATCACTTAGGCAACCTGTCTGGAGGGCTGCTTTGTTCACATACTCATTATGTCATCAGACCTTTGCAGCTTTTGAATCAAGTGGAATCCAGGATTGTTTTAAGAAAAGCTCACTGATATTACAGTGAAGCATGTGACTGGGGTGGAGGGTGGAGGGGGCCAAAGATGCCTCATTGCACCTTTCATCTTTTACAAGAATTACAATTTTAGGAGTTCCCGTTGTGGCTCAGCGGAAATCAAATCCAACTAGGAACCATGAGGTTGTGGGTTCGATCTCTGGCCTTGCTCAGTGGGTTAAGGATCCAGCGTTGCTGTGAGCTGTGGTGTAGGTTGCAGACGCGGCTCGGATCCTGCGTTGCTGTGGCTCTGGCATAGGCTGGCAGCTACAGCTCCAATTCGACCCCTAGCCTGGGAACCTCCATATGCCGTGGGAGCAGCCCAAGGAAATGGCAAAAAGGACAAAAAAAAAAAAAGAATTACAATTTTAGGAGGTGAGTTTTAGGAGTAGTAGAATGTAATAGCTAATATTTATTGGTCCCAGCTTGTAGTAAGAAATTTATACATGGCATCCCATGTAACACTCACAGAAATCCTATAAACTTAAGTACTGTTGTCACTTTTTACACTCATATAGCACCCGGAACATCTTGTTGGGGTTAAAGTATATAAATAAATGAATGAAGACATTGATGTGTAGGGAAAAGTCATATTTGAAAATTTTCTGAAAGTATTTTATCTTTCTAAATAACTTCCTTCTTTTTTCAATTGGCTGCATTAGAAGCATAAGGATAAGGATGCAATGGAGTTGTTGCCCTTTTTATTTTATTTTTCTAAATGTAAAATCACAGTTGAGTTAAATGACATGATCGTCACTATTTTGGTAACTTGTGAAAAAGGTATGTGGTAAAATAACTATAGTTCTGGTTTTTTAAAACATTTTGTTCTTAAAATAGTGATATTCCTGTTACATAGGGTGATAATAAGGAGATCTAGTCTCCTGTGTTATGTGTTCTCTTTTCCTTTCTCTGTGGACCTGGAGTTTTGGATTCCTATCCCTGATTATTCTGCAGTCGGTAAGCAGAAATCTCTGGGGTAGAAACCATATAGCTTTGATCTGAAATGGAATCTCCCTTGGAATTTTGTGATAAAATTTATCCAGCTCCATTAAGTTAGGTGGATAATTCCTCTATACTACCTGCCTTTGAGGCCTCTACCAAATTTATTGTTTCTGTCAATGTTATTCCAGTTTATGCAACTGATTCTCTGTGTGACAGATCTAAGATTTAAATTCCTTTCCAAATACTGCTGAACAAATGTTAGTATTTATGTCACATTACTTTTTTTTCCTACTTTCAAAAGTAATATGCTTATTGTGAAAAAATAAAATTACAAAATGTTATATTACTAAAATTAAAATCACTACTTTATTTGTGCATCTGCTTCCTGTTTTTTTTTCTTTGAGTGTGAGATTGCATTTATGTATGATCACACTGTATGTATTTTTAAGTTTTTTCATTTAACATCTTGAATATTTTCTTTTGTCACTAGTATCACTTTCCAGCATAATATTTAATGCTTGTGCACTATTATTGGATTAACTTGTTTAGAATGCATAATCCAGTCTTATATCGATGGATACTTAAAGATTTTTTCACCATTGTACTCATTTAAATTATACTCTGGCGGACATCCTTATGTATACATTTCCATTCCTGAAATATTTCTTTATTGGAAGTAATTTTCTGGGTTAAAATAGGAGAACAGCATTCAGGCTTTTAATTTTTCCAGTAGCAAGTAGGTAATATTATACTTCTTTACCAACATTTTATATACATGGACAGATTTGGGTGTTTGGTTTCATGTTAAGGTTGGCTCCTTGAATTTCACCTTTTCTAAGAGAAATGTATTGTTCTTGTCTTTCTCATACACTTTTAACTCCATTATTTATAGAGTAGTTCTCTCTGGAGATAACCACCTCCATTTTCCAGGTTATCTTGTGACTTGATGAAAATTACCATTCTTCCATCTCTACTCTTTTACTCCATTTATCTGTTAGAACTTTTGTGTTAGATAGGATGTCTATTCCAAGCAAATTACTCTTATTCAGATATTTCCTATAATAAACTAAAAGAGCTAAACTTACTAATGAAAACATCTCCGTGTATGATGTATTTCTTGCTTTGTAGTCAAAATTTTTTTTGATTTTACATTTTCTAGGAAAAAACAAAATGACATAGCTAGAATCTCTGGTTCTGTAGTCTTCGTAGTAAATAATACTTTCAACAAAGCTGCTGCAGTGTGATTCCCAAGACGGAACTTTACTCACACAGTCACAGATAGCAGCCTAGTCACTTGCTAAATATTATGCTGTGAAGGCTGCAAATGTCTGTTACCCAATTTATATACACTAACTTGCTTAGGATAATTAACTATTTGATAGCATACTCTAGGCCAAGTTACCAGAGCAACAAATTTCTCAAGTTGGTTCACAATGATTAAACAGATTTAGCCAGTTTTTTACTGATGACTTATTATGATTTGGATACTAAATCAATAAATAATAACATTCCATAAGAGAAAACCCTGGGTCAGATGGTTTCACTGATGAATTCTGCCAGACACTTAGGAATGAATTGTACCAATTCTCTGCTGTCTCTTCCAGAAGATAGAAGCGAAGGGAATACTTCCTAAGGTATTTGTAAGTCCAGCATTACCCTAACACCAAAACTAGACAAAGGCATTATAAGAAATGAAAACTGCAGACTTACATATCTCATGACTATATGCAAAAACCCTCACAAATATTAGTAAATAGAATTCAACAATGTATAGAAATTATTATATACCATGGAGAGCTAAGATTTATCACAAATATGCAAGGATGGTTCAGTGTTTGAAAATCAATTGATTATAATCCTTCACATCAACAGGCTTAAAAAGAAAAGCTACCTGATCATATCAGTAAATATAGAAAAGGCATATGACAAAGTATAATATGTATGCACAATAAAAAAAATCAACAGTTCCCATCACAGCGGAGTGGAAACGAATCCAACTAGGAACCATGAGGTTGTGGGTTCGATCCCTGGCCTTGCTCAGGGGGTATCCAGCGTTGCCATGAGCTGTGGTGTAGGTCACAGACACAGCTTGGATCTGGCATGGCTGTGGCTGGCAGCTGTAGCTCGGATTAGATCCCTAGCCTGGGAACCTCCATATGCCGCAGGTGCAGCCCTAAAAAGACAAAAGACAAAAGATAAAAAAAAAATAAATCAACAAACTAGGAATATAGGGCACCTTCCTCAACTCAATAACTCATCTACAGAAAACCTCCATCTAACATCATACTTAATGGTGAAGAACTAGAAGCTTTCACTAAGATCAGGATCAAGGCAAGAATGTCCCCATTTATCACAGCTTTTCAACATTATTCTGGAAGTCCTAGCAATGTACTAAGACATTACTATAAAGCCACACTCATCAAGACAGTGTAGTATTGGCAGAGAATAGTCAGCTCAATGAAAGAGAATAAAAATCCTGGAAATAGACCTACATAAATATGGTCAACTGATTTTGACAGAGAAACAAAAGCAACATAATGTAGGAAAAAAAGGTCTTCACCAAATGATGCTAGAACAGCTGGACATCGATTTTTACACACAGGTGCACACATACACAAATGAACGCCATAGCAAAATTTACACTTTTCATTCATGTTAACTCAAATATCTCATAGTACTAAATGGAAAGCACAAAATTATAAAACTGCAAGACAATAATTTAGGATAAAATCTGGATGGCAGACACAGTGGTAGCTTTTTATTTTTATTTTGTTTTTTATTTCTTAATTTTCCATTATGGTTTATTACAAGGTATTGAATATAGTTCTTTGTGCTACATAGTAGGACCTTGTTGTTGATCTGTTTTATATATTGTAATTTGTATCTGTTAATCCCAAGATACTACTTTATCTCTCCCTGCTCTTTCCCCTTTGGTAACCATAGGTTTATTTTCTATGTCTGTGAGTCTGTTTCTTTTTTGTAAATAAGTTTTATTTGTATCATTTTTTTAAGATTTCACATATAAGTGATATGATATTTATCTTTGATTTAACTTCACTTAGTATGATCTCTAGGTACATCCACATTGCTGCAAATGGCATTATCTCATTCTTTTTCATGTCTGAGTAATATTCAGTTGTGTATACGTATATACACACCTATACACACACCACATCTTCTTTATCCATTCATCTGTCAGTGGACATTTAGGTTACTTCTATGTCTTGGCTATTGTAAATGGTACTGCAGTGAACATTGCAGTGCGTTCAGGTAATGGCTTTTAAGATATGATACCAAAGGTATGATGCATGAAGGAAATAATTGGTAAACTGAAAAATATAGTATACAGAAAATGAGAATACAAACCCCAGACTGAGAGAAAATATTTGCAAAAGATGTATCTGAAAAAGGGCTTCTATCCAAAGTATACAGAAAATCCTTAAATCAATAATAAGAAAACAAAAATGAGCAAAGGACCTCACCAAAAAGACCTCACCAAAAAAAATATATGAATGGCAGATAAGCATACCAAAAGATGTTCACCATTATGTATCTTTAAGGAATTGCAAATTGAAACAATGAGATACTACTGCAAAACTATCAGGTAGCCAAAATCTGAAACATGAACCAAATGCCAGTAAGGATGTGGAACAGCACAATCTCTCATTCATTGCCTGTGGGGATGCAGAATGGATCTCCGCTGGAAAACAGCTTGGCAGTTTAAACTTACCCTGTGATCCAGTGATTGTACTCCTTGTTATTCACCCAGAAGAGTGGAAAAGTTAGTCATACATGGAATACTACTCAGCCATAAAAAAGAATAAAATAATGCCACTTGCAGTAGTAATGCCATTTGCAGCAAACCTGCACAATGGAATACTACTCAGCCATAAAAAATAATAAAATAATGCCATTTGCAGCAACTGGGTCACTGTGCTGTACAGCAGAAAATTGACAGAACACTATAAACCAACTATAATGGAAAAAAATAAAAATCATTATATATTAAAAGAAAACACCTGCACATGGATATTTATAAGCCTGATTTGTAATTGCCAAAAATTAGACACAGCAAATATATCCTTCAGTAGGTGAATGGATAAGTAAACTATGGTACATTCAGACAATGGAATTTTTTAAAATTAATTAATTTTACTTTTTTTACCTTTACTTTTAATTTATTTATTATTATTTTTTAATAGTTATTTCCCCAATACAGTTTTTTTTTCCTACTGTACAGCATGGTGACCCAGTTACACATACATGTACACGTTCTATTTTCACACATTATAATGCTCCACCATAAGTGAGCAGACATAGTTCCCAGGGCTACACAGCAGGATCTAATTGCTAATCCATTCCAAAGGGAATAGCCTGCATCTATTAACCCCAAGCACCCCAACCACTCCCCTCCCTCCCCCTTGGCAACCACAAGTCTATTCTGTAAGTCTACCATTTTCTTTTCTGTGGAAAGGTTCATTTGTGCCTTATATTATATTCCAGATATAAGTGATAGCATATGGTATTTGTCTTTCTCTTTCTGGCTTACTTCTCTCAACTTAGTGGAATTTTATTCTGTATGAAAAAGAAATGAACTGTCAAGCCGTGAAAAGACATGGAAGAACTTTGAATACATAGTACTAACTGAAAGAAGCTAGTATTCTAAGGCGATATACTATATGAGTCCAACAATATGACATTCTGGAAAAGACTAAAGTGTAGTAAGAAGATGAGTAGACTTGTGGTTGCCTGGGGGGAGGGGAAGGGAGTGGGAGAGATTGGGAGCTTGGGGTCAACGGATGCAAACTATTGCTCATGGGATGCAGGATTTACAATGAGATCCTGCTGTGTAGAACTATGTCTAGCTACTTACAACGCAGCACGACAATGGGAGAAAAAGTTATGTATACATGTAAATGTTAACTGGGTCCCCATGTGGTACAGTAGAAAAAAAAATGTGTTGGGGGAAATAACAATAAAAAATAAATTAAAAAAAAAAGATTGGAGGGTGCCAAGGGGAAAGGGGGTAAGGTAGGTTGCACAGGTGAAGCACAAAGCATCTTAAATGCAGTGAAGCTATTCACCTGGCATTATAATGGCAGATATATGCTGTTATACAGTTGTCAGCATCCATAAGTTATAGAGCATGAAGAGTGATCCCTACATAAACTATAGACTTTGGGTGATTATGCTGTGTCTGTATAACAAATGTAATACTCTGGTATGGGATTTGATAGTAGGGGAGGCTGTGAGTTTGTAGGGGCAGGGATATTGGGGAAATTCTGTACCTCCTGCTCCATTTCGCTGTGAAAGTGAAATAATTATTCTAAAAATAAAGTGTGTTTATTTATTTTTAAATCATTAGGAGGCAAGTGCAAGATTGCCTGTGTTCACCTCTAAAATTATAGAGCCTTCATTCTTACTTGTGGTCTCCTTCATTGAATTCCAGGCCCTAGATGATGTGTGGTGCAAGCCCTGACCATAGGTCTTCTCCATCTGGGCTGTGTTCTCGGGGGAGGTGCAGTTGTACTCTCACTGCCCTCTCACACCACCATTGGTCTTAGGGTGATTATAACCAACAGTGTTGTTATGAAACCTGCCCCCACCTTGAGAAAACAGACTTGCATACACTTAGAGATTCTGTGGGGAAAAACCGAAAGTGGAAATATTCTTTTGTTTTACGTTGGTACCACTCTGCTGACCTTGTTTCAAATTTGAACTAAAGGAATTCTGGGTTAAAAATATATATCTTCTAATACTACACATAAATATATAATGAACAGTCAAGTGTGCTGTACTGTAAAGATTCCCTAATACTTTAAGAGCTGATAGACTTAATCTACTCTGTGCAGCTAAAGAAATAAGACAAAGAAGTCTTCCCTGAAAAAGTGGCTCTGACTGATACTGAATAATTTATAGGAATTAAGTTAGAAAATGTGCTACTCTGCTTCTCATCCCAACTTAGCCAGGCCTCTTACCTCCTCTACTTTACCAAGACGTCAATTCATTTTCTCTAATAACAGGCCATGGAGAGTGAGATATTAGACTAAATACAGGCATAGTAAACCTGTGCAAGATTGGAAACCTCCAGATCCCTCCTCTAGATGTCTTCCAGATGCTTATAGCCAGGTGTCTCTATTTCAGTAACAAAGGTGGAAGACTGCTCTCTGGAGAAAGATTTTAGTTTTAAGGCACTGACATTTCCTGGGTACCTGAATATGATAACCTGGAGATCATCTAATTTCCCATGATGAAGCCCAGCATTTAATGAATCCCATCGCTACTCAGAGAATGTCCAGTTATTATTAGTCAGAAATAAAGAACAAAGTTAAGACTACTAGGCTAATAAAATAGTATTTAGTAGGAGTTTTCAAACCCAAAACTGTCATGAAGCTCAGGAGCATGATGTTACAGCATGGCTTATAACATGAGTGTAAGGAAGTTATTTAACCTCTGCAGTGATTGACTATGACAGTGAAGGTTCCCAGATGGCAGGGGATTGTTACAAGTGAGTATCTTACATGACTTTTAAGAAAATGACTCAAGTTTTTCTTATAATTATCAGAGGTATTTATAAGAAATAAGTTAGGTTTTGCTTATGTGGCCTGAATGGTTTTATCTGCTCAGGGAATTTTCAGGTCTGGTCTCCATTTTAATTTAATTATAAAAAATGCTTTAGGAGTTCCCATTGTGGAGCAGCAGAAACAAGTCTGACTAGCAACCATGAGGTTGCAGGTTTGATCCCTGGCCTTGCTCAGTGGGTTAAGGATCCAGCGTGGCCTTGAGCTGTGGTGCAGGTCACAGACGTGGCTCAGATCTGGTGTTGCTGTGGTTCTGGAGTTGGCTGACAGCAACAGCTCTGATTGGACCCCTGGCCTGGGAACCTCCAGTGCTGCAGGTGCGGCCCTAAAAAGACAAAAAGACAAATAGATAAATAAATAAATATGCTTTAATCTTAAATATGGATAGCAAGGGCCAGCAGGCATTTGAGGAGACAGATCCTCTAACATAAAATATAGGATTTAGGAGTTCCCATTCGTGACGCAGTGGTTAATGAATCCGACTAGGAACCATGAGGTTGTGGCTTTGGTCCCTGGCCTTGCTCAGTGGGTTGGGGATCCGGTGTTGCCGTGAGCTGTGGTGTAGGTCTCAGACGTGGCCCAGAACCCACATTGCTGTGGCTCTGGCGTAGGCTGGCGGCTACAGCTCTGATTACACCCCTAGCCTGGGAACCTCCATATGCCAGGGGAAACAGCCCTAGAAAAGACAAAAAACCCTAAAAATACAGGATTTAAACTCCATCATAAAAAAAAAAAAAAAACAGAAAAATATGCCTGAGGGAAAACAGACAATACTATAGAAAGAGAAGAAAATATCAACAAATATATAATCAGTATTTTCAGAGACATAAGACAAAAGTTGATTTTATATGTATATAAAATTATATGGCAAATAATAGAAAAATTTAAAGCTCTTAGAATTAAAAATAAATTATAAATTAAAAATTCAGTACATTTTTGATGGTAAAGTGGAGGAAATGGAATATATTACAAATAAATTTATAATATATTAGAAAAATATAAGACAATTAGAGGATCAGACAGGTTCAAATACTACTGGTAGGAATTCTAGAATGAAAGGAAAAATTAGGAGGAATACATCAAAGAAATGATAAAAGGAAATGCCCAGAAATCAGTCACTTGGATTCTTAGGTTAAAACAGCTGACTCAGCACCAGGGAAGAGAACTCATTTTGAAATTTCAGATCACTGGAGATGTTGGAACATGGGAGGCTCTCAGACTTTCCAGAGGTAGATAACCAGATATCTATTAAAGATCAAGCTACATGCCACAGTTATGTTACCATAATTCCAGGAATGCTGTAAGCTAAAATGTTACAGAGCAATGCTTATAGAATACTGATGAAAAATAATTTCTAACACAATCCTACACCTCGCCAGATTTCCACTCAAGAGTAAAGAAAGAATAAAGGTATTTGAAAGCATGGAAGAATTTAAACATTTACTTCCTTTGTGTGCTTTCATAGAAAGCTGATGAGAAATGTTCCATCCTTATTAAAGTGTAAACCAGGCATGAGGAAGACCTGGCAGCCACAAAACAGGAAATTCAGCATAAGGGAGATTTCAACACAAGAGAGACGTGAAATGAATTCCAGGGATAATAGTGAAGGGAGTTCCAAGTAGCACAGCTGTGTAGCTAAGAGGATGATTATTTGAAGATATTTTCAAAAGGATGTTTTTCCCAAAGTGTGTACATTCTGATGATATGAAGAAATGAGAATTTTGTTTTGAATTATTGGTACAGTAATCTGTAAGTCTGCTTATATAGTAGTTTGCATTATTTAACACCTATATTGTGCTTACTAAATGCCTGGCAATGTTTCAAGCATTTTACACATATTTATTCACTTAAATAGTTCATTTAAATTAAATTGAATAAATAAATTTAAGTATCAATTCTCTGATATAGGTATTATTATTCTTTACCCTGAGGACTTAAATTACTGCTTAATGGCAGAACTAGGATTCAAAATCTGGAAGTCGACCTCTAGATTTTCTGCTCTCAGCCATTCCCTGTCTGCTTCTCATCCAAACACCAGTTGCACTAAAAACTGCTCTTTAATGAGAATGTCATCAAAAGGATTTTTTCTTTTTAATTTTATACAGCCTATTTGAGAATTGAGATTGTGACTTTTCTTTCCTAATCTTTATAAAAATGTAAAATTGAGTCCTGTTGTTGAATTTTAGCAGAAATGTTATATGTATTTTGCCGTCAGTGTTTCAAAGTGAAGGAAATTAGTAAGTGCAACTAACCTCCAGGGGTGGTTTTATTAGATAGCAGGCGGTTTCAGGTGCTTTCTATCTAACATTATATTTCAATTTTAAGCACTTAACAGTCTCTTTTATAGATGGAACAGTGGTTAGAATGAAAACATTCTAAACTTTGCTATTGAAATCCAAAGTAGATTTTCCTTATATGGGAATCCATAGAAGCTAGTATTACAATGGAGTTTTTTTTTTTTAATTGAAGTGAGGTTGACATAATATTATACTAGTTTCAAGTATACAACATAGTGATTCAATATTTGTATAGATGAAATTATATTTAAAGTTACTATAAAATACTGGCTATATTTCCTACAGTGGAGTTCTAGTATAATAAATGTCTATGTTTATAGTTCAGATTAGTTGAAGGAGTAATTTTTATCTATCAATAAAGCCTAAGAACTTGCATGTCACTAAATAGCTCTGTCAGCTTATAAGTCAATATCACCTCTCTGATTTGTATTCCATGATTAACCAAAACTTTTGTGCACCTACAAAGTATAAGGGGGACAACAATAAATGGAGGTACTCCCTTCAAGGATTTCTTTATAACTTTCATTAGGCTCAGTACACACTAATGGATTATGAAGTACTTAACAAACCATGTAAATGCATACCATTCTTTTTTTTTTCCCCCCTGGGTCAAAAAGGCTGAGAAATGCTATAGCAGACAGAAAACTAACAAAGATTATACTTGCCCTGGAGAAATTCATACTCTGATGAGGAAGACAACAAAACACACTTCTAAAGCAATGTAAAAATTGCTAAAATAAGAGTTAGTGCAAATCTCTATGGATCACAGAGACAAGAATCCCTATTTCCCTAGCCTACTGATATTCCCACTCTTCTAGAAGGTTGTCACCACATTCTCTCCTCAAATTTCCAACTCTAACCCACCTTCTCTGTCAGCTGATCAGCTTGCTTTTTCAGGGACTCTGAAACAGAGATAATGCCTGAGGCCAACATCACCATATCAAGCCTGCACCCATGGGGTCTGTCTGACCTTCTGTCCACTTTGGTAAATGAACTCTCCATGGTCACATGCAAAGCCTGTCCTCTATGTGGGCACAAGACCATGTCCCTTCTCAAATCAAAGAGGACATTATGCTACTAGCCACCCTCCCTCTTTTCTCCTTTATCATTTCCTTGTGTTTACTAGGTCATCTTGGAAGCATAAAAAATTAGTTATTTCTCCATTCCTCCTTTTATAAACAAAACCTTTCCTTGAAACCACTATTAACAGCAGCTATTGCCTGATTTCTTCCCTCTATCCACAACAGTCCTTGAAAGAGTTGCCTATCTTTACTTTGCTCTTCCACGCTGTCACTTTGACCAGCCCCAAGAAGCCTGTAGTCTCCAGTCATCTCACTGAAACTGTGCTCAACACTAGTGACTTGGGCTTTGCTAAATCCAGTGGACAAATACAGTTCTCCTCTTGCTTGATTTGTGAACAGCATTTGACACACGTGTCCTTTCTCTCTAAAGCATCTTTACTTGTCAGATTGATTTTCACACATTCTTATTATCTTGTCCAGACTTCTTTTGGCCCATTTCCCCTCATCTTGCTTACATCTTAATTTTAGAGCCCTCTCCCTCTCCCCTGGGCTTAGTTCTTCCTTCTCTTCAATTCTCTACCCAAATTCACATACACATCTTTATCATCTTGTCACAACTCATGGTTATGCATACACTCTGTTTGTCACAACTTTGCATTTATATTTCCACTTAGCACCTCTCACTTGGCCTCTAGGACCAGAGGCAAAGTATAGAAAAGCAAATGGAGCTTATGCTTTAGGGCCCTCACTTGCATGAGTCCCTTTCAGGGCCCTGAGCTGTGGCTCAGCAGTGTGCTCATATGGGCATCCATTTTGTAAAATGTACAAACCTTTTTATGTAATAAAAATTTGTTGTGGGAGTTCCTGACGTGGCACAGTGGTTAACGAATCCAACTAGGAACCATGAGGTTGTGGGATCGGTCCCTGCCCTTGCTCAGTGGGTTAACAATCTGGCGTTGCGGTGAGCCGTGGTGTAGGTTGCATACGCGACTCAGATCCTGCGTTGCTATGGCTCTGGTGTAGGCCGCTGGCTATAGCTCCGATTGGACCCCTAGCCTGGGAACCTCCATATGCCGCGGGAGCTGCCCAAGAAATAGCAAAAAGACAAAAAAAATTTAAAAAAAATTGTTGTGATGTTTAGTCTTCATCTCCCATACCTTTTTTCTCATGGTTAGGTCTTGGAAGAGCCCTGAGCATTTTGAAGAGATAGTCAGTGGGATATTGGGCATATGCAGAGTGAACTTCTTATATGTAGGTCTTATATGTAGGGCACAGACCTGTTGCAGTCCTATAAAGAATATGTCTCTTTGTGGTTAGGGGGGTGGAAAAAATTAGGAGGAAAGAGGGGGAAAAGTAGTCATCATGTATTCACAAGAAATAACCTGAAAAGACAATTTCAGTGACTTATTATGAAGAGATCCTTCTATAAGTTTAGGGCAAATGGTAAAGTAATAGACTAGGAATGTTTTAGAAAATTTAGTAGTTTGCTGCACACTGGGCTTTGCGTCTGTGCTGTATGAATGAAGGGACTTTTGTATTTCTGACATGTAACATCCTTCAATGACAGTTGGATCCTGGGAACATATAAAATTTGAGAGGTTTCAAAAGACATACTTTTACATATAAATGATAAGTACATAATAAGAAGATACAGCATGTTCAACACATTCATTGATGTATTTATGAATTCAGTCCTTAGCAACTATTAAGTGAGTATATACTGTATTCAAAGCATCAGATATATATGAAGTGGTCTCCATACATGTCTCTGAAGAAGTCTTCTCAAAGAGTTTACATACCAATACAGACATGTAAAAAGTACATGGTGATGAAATAAAATCTGTATTTCAAGGCAAGACAAAAAAAAAATAAACATAAAATTCTCTCTGTGTGTTTGGGCCTTTCCCAGCCTCCTGTGAAGTGTGCATCTGCATCCGTGTATTTCGTTCCTGTGACACTAGAAATGTAACTTCTTAAAGAAATGGTTTTCTTTCCCAGCTCTATCAGGGGTCATGGTGACTTGTTTGCTTTGTTCATGTTTATCTGGACTATGTATCCTTGGTGAACTTTATGTAAAATATTAGTATGTCATTTTGATGTACGATCCTTTGTCTCAAAAATATCTAAGACTGTACCTACGACTTCTAACAGGAGCAACAGTTCTCAGAGCTTTCTGCAAATCCACTTCCCAGACTATAATCCTCAATTTGGCTCAAATAAAATTCCTTTTTTTTCTTCTTGACATTTAATTAAATTTTCATCTATAGGAGTAATAGAATAGTTAAATCATAGGTTTAGGCACAAATGGAGCAATAAAACAAAGACTTCTTAGGGTAAAGTGAGTAGAATTGCTTAGGTTAAAATAAAGAGTTGAGAGAGAGCAGTGGAAGATTCTATTAACTATTCATATACGGCAAGATTATACAGGGTCATGGAAGAGAGGTTAAAGACATTTTCATTTTTTCTTGAAGAAATAAACCTTCCAGCCTCTTGGGTTCTCAGTGGCCCAGCTAGCCACTCCAGCCATTGAGGGGTGCTGCACTCCCACAGAACAGCTGCCCAGCACTGCCAGCCCCCTGCAAGAGCCCCCTCAGTCCAGAAAAGATAGAACAAGCTGGGCCAGGCCATGAAAAGATCTGCCTACATTCTCAGGCAGTCCTTCCAAGTCGGGCTGCCCTGGGGAAGAGCCTCTTGGGTTCTCAGAGACCCAGATAGCTGCTCCAGCCCTCAGGGGTTGCTGCACTCCTGCGGAACAGCTGCCCAGCACTGCCAGCCCCCTGCAAGAGCCCCACAGCCCAAAAACACCACACCAGAGCAAGCTCTGCCCAGCCGAGTGAAATCTGCTTCCATCACAGTGCAGATCTCCCAGTCCTATCTGCCTTCAGGAAGTCCTCCTTTGCTTCAGAGAGACCCTGTCAGCCCCACCCACCCTCTGGAAAAGCTGCACTGCCTCAAAGAAGGCTGACCAACAATGCCAGCCCTCAGGAAATATTCCACAGCAGTGAAAAGGCAAACACTGCCCAGCCACGGAGAGTACAACTCCACCAGGAAAAAGAAAATAAGAAGCAAGATGAAGAAGCTGAGAAACCACCCCCAGTTAAACCAACAGGAGAACTCGCCTAAGGCAGTCAACAATGAAACAGATCTCTGCAATCTGACAGACCTGGAGTTCAAAAGAGAAACAGTGAAAACACTGAAGGAATTAAGAGAAGATGTGAACAGTAATGCAGATACCCTCAGAAAGGAACTAGAAAAGATAAGGAGGAGCCAAGAAAAACTAGAAAATTCATTTGCAGAGATACAAACTGAACTAAGGGCAGTAAAACCAGAATGAATAATGCAGAAGAACGAATCAGTGATATGGAAGATAGAATAATGGAAATCACCCAATCAGATCAGCAGACAGAAAACCAAATGAAAAAATACAGAAGCAATATAAGAGACCTATGGGATAATATAAAGTGGGCCAACCTAGGAATTCCAGAAGGAGTAGAAAAAGATAAGGGGATGGAAAATATATTTGAAGAAATTATCGCTGGAGACTTCCCAAATCTAAAGGATACTGAGTTCAAGATACAGGAAGCACAGAGGGCCCCAAACAAGTTGAACCCAAATAGACCCACCGCAAGACACGTTATAATAAAAATGGCAAAAGTTAGTGATAAAGAGAGGTCCTAAAGGCAGCAAGAGAAAAGCAGAATGTTACCTCCAAGGGAACCCCCATAAGAATATCAGCTGATTTCTCTACAGAAACACTACAGGCCAGGAGGGAATGGCAAGAGATATTTAAAGTGCTCAAAGGAAAAAAATGTGCAACCTAGAATACTCTATCCAGCAAGAATATCATTTAAAATAGAAGGGGAAATAAAAATCTTTTCCAACAAACAAAAGCTAAAAGAATAGAGCAATACAAAATCCAGTCTAAAAGAAATACTGAAAGGGTTTCTCTAAACCAAAAAAGAAGGAAAGAAAGGATGGAAAAAGAAAAAAAAAAGAAAGAAGAGGAAGAACTAGGATTGAGTAAACTACACTCAGAGAGCAGTCACTCAAATAAGCCAGCATACAGATTTAATCATGAACATGTTTCAAACAAAATAAAATTTAAAAAAAAGTCATCAAAATCATAAAATGTGGGCAAGGGATGTTAGGAAATAAATAGACCCTTTTCTTTGTTTCTCTTCTTAATTTTAGTATAGTAATGAAGTGTTTGAACCTACAGGACCATCAGGCTAAAACACACAATTATAGGAAGAGGTTAGCATACTTAAAAAACAGGGCAACCACAAGCCAAAACCAAACATTGCATTCACAAAAAATGAAAAAAAAAAAAAAAACACTCAAGCAGATAATAACCGGAGACCATCCAACGAAAAAAAGAAAGGAAGAATGGAGAACCATAGAATCAACTGGAACATGAGGTTCAAAATGGCAATAAATAATCATCTATCAATTATCACCTTAAATGTTAATGGACTGAATGCCCCAATCAAAAGACACAGAGTGGCTGAGTGGATAAAAAGGCAAAACCCTTCAATCTGCTGCCTACAAGAAACTCACATTAGGACAAAGGATACATATAGATTGAAAGTGAAGGTGTGGGAAAAAATATTTCATGCCAATAGACATGACAGGAAAGCAGGAGTTGAAATACTCATATCAGACAAAATAGACTGTAAAAAAAAAAGACATAAAGACAAAGAAGGACACTATTTAATGATTAAGGGATCCATCCAAGGAGAGGATGTTACTATTGTGAACATATATGCCCCAAATATAGGAGCACCCAGATACATACAACAAATATTAACAGACATAAAGGGAGAAATTGATGGGAATACAATCATAGTAGGAGACTTTAATACCCCACACACACCAATGGACAGATCCTCTAGACAGAAAACCAATAAAGCAACAAAGATCTTGAAGGAAACAGTAGAAAAGTAAGACTTAATTGATATCTTCAGGACGCTATATCCAAAAAAATCAGAATACACATTCTTCTCAAATGCACATGGAACATTCTCAAGAATCGACCATATATTGGGACACAAAGCTAACCTCAACAGATTTAGGGGCATAGAAATTATTTCAAGTATCTTCTCTGACCACAATGCCATAAAACTAGAAATCAACCATGGGAAAAGGAGAGAGAAAAAACCTACTATATGGAGACTAAACAACATGCTACTAAAAAACCAATGGGTCAATGAGGACATCAAGAAGGAAATTAAAAACTACCTTGAAACAAATGATAATGAAGACACAACCTCTCAAAATCTATGAGACACTGCAAAAGCAGTGCTCAGAGGGAAATTTATTGCAATACAGGCCTTTCTCAAAAAAGAAGAAAGATCCCAAATTGACAACTTAACCCTCCACCTAAATGAATTACAAAAAGAAGGACAAAAAAGACCTAAAGTCAGCAGAAGGAAGGAAATTATAAAGATCAAAGAAGAAATCAATCAAATAGAGACTCAAAAAACAATAGAGAAAATTAATAAAACTAAGAGCTGGTTCGTTGAACAAGGTAAACAAAATTGACAAACCCCTGGCCAGACTCACTAAAAAGAGGAGAGAAAGAACCCAGATAACCAAAATTATAAATGAAAAAGGAGAAATCACAACGGATACAGCAGAAATACAAAAAAAAAAACATATGAGAATACAATGAACAACTATATGGCAACAAGTTTGACAATCTGGAAGAAATGGACAATTTTCTAGAATCTTACAGCCTGCCAAAACAGAATCAAGAAGAAATAGACCAACTGAACAGACCAATCACTAGAAATTAAATTGAAGAAGTCATAAAAACACTCCCTACAAATAAAAGTCCAGGACCAGATGGCTTCACAGGTGAATTCTATTAAACATATAAAGAGGAACTGGTGCCCATCCTCCTTAAACTTTCAAAAGGTTGAAGAAGAAGGAATACTCCCAAAGACATTCTAGGAGGCCACCATCACCCTCATTCGAAAACAGAGATAACACCAAAAAAGAAAACTATTGGCCAATATCATTGATGAATATAAATGCAAAAATTCTCAACAAAATCTTAGCCAACCGAATCCAACAACATATCAAAAAAATCATACACCATGACCAGGTAGGGTTCATCCCAGGTTCACGAGGATGGTTCAACATGTGCAAATCAATCAGCATCATACACCACATTAACAAAAAAAAAGTCAAAAATCATATGATCATCTCAATAGACTCAGAAAAAGCATTTGACAAAGTCCAACATCCATTCATGATCAAGGGATCAAAGTGGGTATAGAGGGAATATTCCTGAACATAATCAAAGCCATTTATGATAAACCCACAGCAAATATAATACTCAATGGGGAAAAACTCAAAGCCTTCTCACTCAAATCTGGAACAAGACAGGGATGCCCACTCTCACCACTGCTCTTCAACATAGTTTTGGAAGTCCTACCCACAGCAATTAGACAAACAGAAGAAATAAAAGGCATCCATATAGGAAGAGAAGAGATCAAACTGTCACTGTATGCAGATGACATGATACTATACATAGAAAACCCTAAGGACTCAACGCAAAAGCTACCTGAACTGATGAATAATTTCAGCAAAGTAGCAGGATATAAGATTAACATTCAGAAGTCAGTTGCATTTCTGTATACCAGCAATGAAATATTAGAAAAGGAATACAAAAATATGATACCTTTTACAATTGCACCTCACAAAATCAAATACCTCGGAATACACCTGACCAAGGAGGTAAAGGACCTCTATGCCGAGAACTATAAAACTATTTCAAAAAATCAAAGAAGATGTAAAGAAATGGAAAGATATTCCATATTCATGGATTGGAAAAAATCAATGTTGTAGAAATGGCCATACTACACAAAGCAAACGACAGATTCAAAGCAATCCCTATCAAATTGCCCATGACATTTTTCACAGAACTAGAACAAACAATCCAAACATTTATATGGAACCACAAAAGACCCAGAATTGCCAAAGCAATCCTGAGAAACAAAAACCAAGCAGGAGGCATCACTCTCCCAGACTTCAAGAAATATTACAAAGCCACAGTCATTAAAATAGTGTGGTGCTGGTATCAAACAGACAGACCAATGGAATAGAATAGAGAACCCGGAAATAAACCCTGACACCTATGCTCAATTAATCTTTGACAAGGGAGGCAAGAACATCAAATGGGAAAAAGAAAGTCTATTCAGCAAGCATTGCTGGGAAACCTGGACAGCTGCATGCAAAGCAATGACACTAGAACATACCCTCACACCATGCACAAAAATACACTCCAAATGGCTGAAAGACTTAAATATACGACAGGACACCATCAAACTCCTAGGATAAAGCATAGGCAAAACACTCTCTGACATCAATCTTACAAATGTTTTCTCAGGTCAGTCTCCCAAAGCAATAGAAGTTAGAGCAAAAATAAACCCATGGGACCTCATCAAACTGAAAAGCTTTTGCACAGCAAAGGAAACCCAAAAGAAAACAAAAAGACAACTTACAGAATGGGAGAAAATAGTTTCAAATGATGCAACCGACAAGGGCTTAATTCTAGAATATATAAGCAACTTATACAACCTAACAGCAAAAAAACCAATCAACCAATGGAAAAATGGGCAAAAGACCTGAATAGACATTTCTCCAAAGAAGATATACAGATGGCCAGCAAACACATGAAAAAATGCTCTACATCGCTGATTATAAGAGAAATGCAAATCAAAACTACCATGAGATACCACCTCACACCAGTCAGAATGGCCATCATTAATAAGTCCACAAATAACAAGTGCTGGAGGGGCTGTGGAGAAAAGGGAACCCTCCTGCACTGTTGGTGGGAATGTAAACTGGTACAGCCACTATGGAGAACAGTTTGGAGATACCTTAGAAATCTATACATAGAACTTCCATATGACCCCACAATCCCACTCTTGGGCATCTATCCGGACAAAACTCTACTTAGAAGAGACACATGTATCCGCATGTTCATTGCAGCCCTATTCACAATAGACAGGACATGGAAACAACCCAAATGTCCATCAACAGATGATTGGATTAGGAAGAAGTGGTGTATATACACAATGGAATACTACTCAGCCATAAAAAAGAATGACATAATGCCATTTGCAGCAACATGGATGGAACTAGAGAATCTCATACTGAGTGAAATGAGTCGGAAAGACAAAGACAAATACCATATGATATTACTTTTAACTGGAGTCTAATATCCAGCACAAATGAACATCTCCACAGAAAAGAAAATCATGGACTTGGAGAATAGACTTGTGGCTGCCCAATACGAGAGGGAGGGAGTGGGAGGGATCGGGAGCTTGGGCTTATCAGACACAACTTAGAATAGATTTACAAGGAGATCCTGCTGAGTTGCATTTTGAACTGTCTTGATACTCATATTGCAACGGAAAAAAGGGTGGGGGAAAAATGTATACATGTAAGAATAACTTGATCCGCATGCTGCACAATGGGAAAAAAATAAAATAAAATAAAATAATAAAAAAAGAATTAATCTCCAAAAAATATTTTTTGTCAAGGGTTTTTACTGCATTTACTGAAATATTGGAAACTCCAACCAACATCAATTAATGACTATTAAAATTAAAAAAAAGATAAAAGAAATAAACCTTCCTTTAATAATTGTGTGAAAAAACACAACATTTTTGTATTTAAAAAAGTTTTCTAAAGTTAGGTAACCAGGAAAATTACCTACCTAAAATAGGTTTCCTGCTTCTGGGAGTTTTCTTTAAATACCAGAGTGTTAAGAATATTAGTATAGCTAATTAATAAATAAATAAAAGTGATAATTAAAAGTCACATGCTTTAAAGAGACATCCCCCCCACCCCCGTTTTCGTCTGTAAGGAAAGAAAAAAATATATAAAAATGGCTCCCAAGATGATAAGTGTTCTGTTTGGAAATGGTGAGGCGGGTAGGGGAAGGATTTGCCAGGTTGTTTCTTTGAAAAATTTTAAATGCAGAAGTTGTTAACAGCTTCTTTTCACTAAAAGTTGACTGTTATCATTCTATCCTGGCCCTAAGTACAGAATTAAAGATCAGATATAATTCCCACGGTCTCTGTTAACAGTTCACTCAAATAAAAATTCAAACACTGATTTTTTGTGTGTGGTTTGTAGAAGATTACTCTGTCAGACGGTGTAAGACTGAGACTAGAGGCGAGGATAGCAATAAAGTTTTGACATAATCCATGGGAAAAATATAAATATTGTAAGATAAAGAGATAATTGCTTGAATATAAATCTTTAACATTTATTAAAATCATATTATATGCAAAGATATCCTAAGAGATTTATAAATAATTTTGTGAAAGTTGAACACCTTTAGCAGAGCTAAAATTTAAACCCCCAACAGAGCATGTACTGTTAACCATTGAACTGTCTCGAAACATAAAATGAATTGAAAGATTTTTTTCTTTTTTTATGAAAGTATTGTGAAAGAAAAATAAATTGAATTTTGTGATTACAAATTTGAACTGAAAAAAAAACCAAAAAACAAAAACAAACAAACAAAAAAACCTAGTGAGGTGGCACAATTATTGCTTTAAGAGCCTAAGAGACATTTGTCTGAATTCTGACTCTGCTATTTGGTATCACAGCAGCCTGTCCAAACTATTTAATTTTGTAATTTCTCTTACTCTCATTTGTAACATCTGTAAAACTGGGAAAATTACACCTATTTTGTGAAGCTTAAATATGTCTGTGTGAATACATAAAATAATAATTGCCCATAGTACATGGTAGGTGATATTGCCATTGATTCACAGTTCTAAGCCTGGTGGGCACAGTAAATTATGATATTATTGTAGAATATACAAAATTAGGAAAGAAAATATATTTGAGAAGATGTTGTTGAAACTTTCACAGATGTAATAAATTAGTTTTTTGTTTTAATTGTGAACAAATGCCTGTGTGTAAAAAAGGAGAAAGAAAATAATTTTTAGAAGGAGAAATTAATCAGAGTAGACGTCAAATAATCATTCTAAAACCCACTCCAATTTCTCCTTTACTCTTAAAAAGTGGAGGGCTGTGGAGGATAGGAGATAATATACAGTTTGTTGACATTAGGAAAGATAAAAAGAGCAAATCTTAGAAATTAAAAATAAGAAGCAACATTCTTTTTGAAATATTTGTGATCCAGTTTCTCCACTCTTCGGGATGGTTGAACTCTATTGAGGCAGCATATCTCCCATTCCAGAGATTATCTGTTAGGCTGAATAACATGTCAAACCATGTAACCAGGTTTCATGCATTTTAATTTACTGAAACAATAGGCGTTAAACAATGCTCTGTGAGTGGCTGAAGAAGGAGAGGGATAAAAGAAGTCATCAGTGGACATGCTGATACTAAATTATTTGTCTTATGAGAGAAGCTAAGAAGGAGAATAAGGAATACTGCTCTTGGAACAATTCTCTTGAAGAAAAGGAAATAGTAAATTTTTTTAAAAATTGAGAAGAAAGACCATGCTATGTGATAGGAAAGCAGGAAAGAAATGCCAGCTTGTCGAGGCCAATAACATAAGTGAAAATCTTCATTGGAAAAGAATATTACAGAGTGGAAGGGATAGGAATTGAGTATAGGCTTCCCAGAAGATAACTTGTTTTTTTAAATTTGACTTTGTAAACATGGAAATGTTTTACATAATTAGGAAGCAACATCAAAGCAAAATGAGACAATGAAAGCAACATCTAAAAAATTGTAAGCAAAATGAAGCAAATAAATGTAACTCTGACATTAATGGCTTAAATAGGTGGAGAAACTTGAAGCAGAAATTAAAAATAAGGAATTGATTTGTACATCGTTTATGAGATTTATATTCTAAGGTCAAGCAAATTGCAAAAAAACCCTTAAACTGATTTTCATAATCATGTTGTTATTAATACTATAACATTGATCTATAGATTCTTTTTTATATTTATTTAATTTATTTTTATTTTTTTATTATTTTTTTTTTACTTTTTAGTACTGTATCTGGGGCATATGTAAGTTCCCAGTCTAGGGGTCAAATCGGATCTACAGCTGCCAGGTTATGCCACAGCCACAGCAATTCGAGATCTGAACTGTGTTTGTGACCTTTACCACAGTTCACAGCAACAGCAGATCCCCAATCCACTGAGCGAGGCCAGGGAGTGAATCTGCATCCTCATGGGTCCTAGTCGGGTTCATTAACCGCTGAGCCACAAGGGAACTCCTGACCTAGAGGTTCTGAAAATATATGCATGTATGTGGGCGCATACACGTACACAGGTAGGAAATAATCTTAATGTCTTTAGTGCATTAGTTTCATATAGATATTTCAACAAATCCACAAATTTAGAGGTTTAGAAACCACACAGATTTTTTTATCTTATAGTTCTGGAGGTCAAAAGTCTAAATTAGGTCCACTGATTTAGACTTTTGAAAGTCTGATTCCTTTAGAAAGTTCTAGGAGAGAATCTGTTTTCTGCCTTTTCTAGTTCTGGAGGCCACCTACATTCTTTGGCTCACAGCCACCTTCTCCATAGGCAAAGCCAGTAGCATATCAATTTCTAGTGT
Organism: Phacochoerus africanus; assembly: GCF_016906955.1. Classification (NCBI taxonomy): domain Eukaryota; kingdom Metazoa; phylum Chordata; class Mammalia; order Artiodactyla; family Suidae; genus Phacochoerus; species Phacochoerus africanus. The sequence goes on along the minus strand of NC_062545.1, from coordinate 81,030,775 downwards.
ACCTTTCTCCTTCTGTTCCTCTGCTTCTAGCATCCCATTACCTTCTTTGTGTGTGAGACTTTGCCTCTTTATTTTTATTTTTTATTTTTTTTTGTCTTTTCTAGGGCTTTACCCATGGCACATGGAGGTTCCTAGGCTAGGGGTCCAATCGGAGCTGTGGCCGCCGCCCTACACCAGAGCCACAGCAATGCAGGATCTGAGCTGTGTCTGCGACCCACACTACAGCTCATGGCAAAGCAGAATCCTTAACCCACTGAGTGAGGCCAGGAATCAAACCGGCAACCTCATGGTTCCTAGTTGGATTCGTTAACCACTGAGCCATGACAGGAACTCCTGCCTCTTTCTTATAAGGATCCTTGTGATTATAAAGGGCATGCCTGGGTAATTGTCCCATCTCAAAATCTTTAACTTAACCATACCTGCAAAGTCCCTTTTGCAATATACATGTTAATGTGCTCACAGTTCCAGGGAATGGGACACACAGATATTGTTGGGGGTACATTATTCAGTCTACTATGATTAGAAGACTAAGAGTTTTAGCATTTTATATACATGTATATGTCAATTTTATTGGAGTATAGGTGACTTCAAATGTTGTGTTAGTTTCAGGTTTATAGCAAAGTGAATAAGCCACACTATATGTATATTTAAATGAATATATCAAGCTAGGTTTATTGAGCTTGCTACAGAAAGAGAAACGCACTTCAGAGGATCCATGAGATATCTTAGAATGGATTATAAAAGAGTTATGAAAGTATACATAAAGGGTTTGGGGGACTAAAGAATTGTTGATAATTTGTAAATTAAGCAGCTTGCTAGTACATTCAGATTATATGAAGTTATGATGAAATCAGTTTATCTATGTTCTTTGTCTTAAAGCTAAGCCCGAATGGGCTATTACTTACCATTTGAGTTCAGCTATTCTGTGGGTTGGGTTTCTTAAATACATCTCCATTGTTAGTCACAGTGCAGTCCACTTTGCACATGTGGTTTCTGTTTTAAATATCAGAACCCTTCCTCCAAGTTATTCTTCAGCCTAAGAAATGAATAAATCATTATCTTATCTTCTGAGGCTGTGATCAATCCAAATTTACACCACTGTTTGATGGATCGTGATCATTTGTTGAATTTTTAATGCAAGGCAAAAGACAGTGAAGGAACATCGTTTAAAATACTTAAACTGTCAACCTAGAATTCTAAACACAGTGAAAATACTTTTCCAAAATGAAGGCAAAATAAAGACATTAAAAGACATAGAAAAGATAAAAGAAGTAATCACACCAGACCAGCACTATAAGAAATGTAAAAGGAAATCTTGTAGCAAAAAGAAAAATGACAACAGATAGAAATTTGAATCTACACAAAGAAGGTATATAAATGGTACATAAATGCATAAAGTAGATAAGTAGGTAAATTAAAAAAAACTTATCCTTATTTTATAAATAGGATTTTAAAAGATAATTGATGCTTTTTGATTTCTGGTCATTCAAGAAACATGGAAATTGCCACTCCATCCTAAACAACAGGTTGAGCAAACTAAAAAGTCAGCAAGATTTTAGATCCATCAGAGAAGTAAGATCATAAGATCTCTGACCCCAGAGTTGGACATATAGACAAGCAGGTACAGATAATCACAGTTTATTGGAGCAGAAACCTACCTCTGTGGGAATCACTAAAGGGCTGGGAATACCTGAACTACAATCAATGAATTTCTGGCATCTCAGTGTAGTCAAGCCTGAGAGAGAAAATCTTCAGGGGCATCCCAATCATTGGAGATGTCTCTACACTTTTGTGAATATAATCATCACTTTGGATCCCATGGACACTAAAAAGATAAAAAGGGAATACCAATAATACTCTATACTCATACTTTTGATAACTTAGATTAAATGGACCAATTCCTTGAAAGACATAATCTGCTAACACTCAAATAAGAATAAACAATCTGAATAGGCCTGTATCAGCTTAAAAAATTAAATTAATACTCAAAACTTTCTACAGACAGACAGACCCAGATGGGTTCACTGGTGAATTTTTTCAAACATTTAGGGAAGAAATTATATCAGTTCTCCATGATATCTTCCAGAAAACAGAAGTAGAAGGATTACTTCCTAACTAATTATCTGGGCTAAGATTATCCTAATACCAAAACCACACGAAATGTTACAAGAAATGAAAAGTACAGTTCCATAGGTCTCATGAACATATATACAAGAACCCTCAACAAAATATAAGCAAATAGAATCTAACAATGTCTGAAAATGATTATATACTACAAAGAAGTGGGATTTATCCCAGATATGAAAAGCTGGCTTACCATTTGAAAATCCATTAAACTAACATGCCAATAGACTGTAGAAGAAGAAATCACAGGATAGTATTAATAGATGCAGAAAAGATGCTTAACAAAATAATACACCCATTCATGACAGAAATACTCAGTAAACTTGGAATAGAGGGGAACTTTCCTAATTTGGTAATGAACGTCAACAAAAATCTATATTTAACATTACACTTAATGATTTGAAACTGTTCTTCTGTTAAAATGGGGAACAAAGCAAAGATGTCCACTCTCACCACTGCTTTTCATCATCATAGTAGAAGACCTAACTAATGGAATAAGACAGCAAAAGGAAAAAAAAAGGATATACAGATTGTGAAGGAAAAAATAAAGCTGTATTTATTGGCAGAAGACAAGATCACCTCTGAGAAAATCTGAAGAACTCACACACAACTCTCCTGGACCTAATGAGCAATTATAGCCAAGTTGCAGAATACAGAGTTAATATAAAAAACTCAGTCACTTCTATGCTCGAAATGTACAAGTGGAATTTGAAATTAAAAACATAGTATTTACAAAAATGCAGATGCAGGATTAAGATGGTGGAATAGAAGGACTGGACCTCAAATTCTATCCTAAAAACAGAAAATTCACAACTAAAGATGGAGCAATCTCCACCCAAATGGACCAGAAAACTTAAAAAAAAGATACCCTACTCCAAAAGAAAAAGAGGAGGCCACATCAAGAGGTAGGAGGGGTGATTTCTCGATATAAACAACCACATACCTCCCAGGTGGGAAGGTCCACAGACTGAAAACTAACTGGTTCACGGAGACTCACCTACAGGAGTGAGAGTTCTGAGTCCCACATCAAACCCTCACATGCGGGGATTTGGCACTGGGAGAAAGAGCCCCTGGAGCATCTGGCATTGAAGGCCAGTGGGGCTTGTGCGCAGGAGCTCCACAGGACTGGGGGAAACAGAGACCCCATTCTTAAAAGGATCACATGGACTTTCACATGCACTGGCTCCCAGGGCAGAGCGAGGTCTCCATAGGAATCTGGGTCAAACCTGACTGCAGTTCTTGGAGGACATCCTGGGAAAACAGGGGTGAATGTGGCTTGTTGTGAGGGAGGGACTCTGAAGGCAAAGCTCTCGGGACTATTCAGCAGCCATTCCTTTCTCTGGAGGTGGCCATTTTGGGAAAATCTGGCCCCACCCATCAGTCAGTGCTGAGAAGCCCCAGGGCAAACAGCAACCCAGGTGGGATCACAGCCCCACCCCTCAGTTAACAGGCTACCTAAACACCCCTCAGGCACACAGCAGCCTCTAATCCCATCCAGAGACTAAGCCCCACCCACCAGAGGGATTAGAATTGGCTTCACCTACCAGTGGGCAGGCATCAGCCCCTCCCATCAGGAAGCCTACAGCAAGCCCCCATACAGACTTCAGCCATAAGGGGGGCGGGCACCAGAAGTAAGAGAGGCTACAACTCTATTATCTGTAAAAACGGTCACCACACCAAAAACCTATAAAAATGAAAAGACAGAGAACTATACCTCAGATGAGAGAGAAAGGAAAAACCCCAGAAAATCAGCTAAGCGATGAGGAGATTCTCAGCCTCCAGGAAAAAGACTTTAGACTGTTGATGCTGAAGATGATGCAAGACATTGGAAATAAACTGGAGGCAAAGATGGATAACTTACAGGAAACACTGAGCAAACAGATACAAGATATAAAACTCAAGAAGAGATGCAAAATACAATAACTGAAATAAAAAATTCACCACAAGCAGCTAACAGCAGAATACAGGAGGCAGAAGAATGAATAAGCGAGGTGGAGGACAGATGAGTAGAAATCACGGATGCAGAACAGAAAAGAGAAGATTGAAAACAAGAGAGTCTCAGAGAACTCTGGGACAACGTTAAATGCACCAACATCCATATTACAGGGGTGCCAGAAGGAGAAGAGAGAGAGAAGTGGGCAGAAAAAATATTCCAAGAGATAATAGCCGAAAACTTCCCTAACATGGGAAAGGAACCACTCACTCAAATCCAGGAAGCACAACGAGTATCATGTAAAATCAACCCAAGGAGGAATACACCGAGGCACATATTAATCAAACGGACCAAACTTAAAGACAAAGAGAAAATCTTGAAAGCCAGCTAGGGAAAAGACACAAGTAACATACAAGGGAACCCCAATAAGGATATCAGCAGATTTTTCAGCAGAAACTCTGCAGGCCAGAAGGGAGTGGCGTGATATACTTAACATGATGAAAGGAAAAAACCTCCAACCAAGCTTACTTTACCCAGCAAGGCTCTCATTCAGATTTGAAGGGGAAATCAAAACCCTCACAGGCAAGCAAAAGCTGAGAGAATGCAGCAACACTAAACCAGGCTTACAACCAATACTAAAGGAGCTTCTCTAGGCAGAAAAGAAAAGACAGCAACAGGGAACAAAAATTCCACAAACGACAAGGCTCACCAGTAAAGGCATATACACAGTAAAGATACAAAACCATCCATGCACAATTATACCACCAAAATCCAAAATCATGAGAAGAGGTGGGAACAAATGCAGGACACTGGAGAAGCACTTGCAATTAAGAGACCAACAACTTAAAACAATCTCATGTATATATATATAGACTCTTACATCAAAACTTCAGAGTAACTGCCAACCAAAGATCTATAATTGATACACAAACAAGGAATCTCTGGAGAAGAAAAACACCTCAGAGTAAATAAGTGCATAATCCACCATGAAGCAGGTCATTTGACATCATTCTTGGAATGCTGAAGTCTCCTTAGATCTGATTCTGATTTCCTCTCCATCAAAGAATGTATGATAATTATAATTAAATAATGCAACTGTACAATTAAATAATATAGTTCTACAATTGTATTATTAATAACCATTTCTCTCCATGGTGCAATGTAAGGTCTATAATGTCTTGTTTAATCACATCACCTAGAAAGATGTAATGCCTATATTGAAGAATCAACAAGATGTAACACACTGTGAGGACATATTTAGATAGTTACACCGTTTTTTAACCGATTCACGTGTTTTATATTTTACTTATTTGCAGAGGGTGTATTATTTTTGTTATTCTTACCAGTTAAGTTATTCTTTTTATTGTGCTATATAAAATTTTTAACGGTATGTAAGGCTTCTTCTTCATAAATTTTAGTTGCATAATATACACAATTTTAATATAATGCTAATTTTTAAGGAAAAATTGAAATGTAATAGATAATACTAAATAGTAAAGATGAAAGCCACACAAAATGGGATAAAGTATAGAATAAATTTCCTATTTGTCTCAGCATATTTTCCATTCCACTTCTCCAGAGGGAGTCACTTAATCTGTTTCTTAAGATCCTTATTATCATAATCTGTGTGAATGTAATTGTGTTTAAATATATGTACTTTATTCTGTAAAAAAATAAAATAAAATTTCAAAAAAAATGCTGTTTCTTTGAAGTTCACTTATTTCTTTTGTATTGACCTAAGGCATTTTTGCGTAGTCTCATTTGAAAATTTTTTTTCCTTTGTTTTCCTTCTACTGTTTTTATTTCGTTTGTTTTATGTTTTCATTACCAATATGAAAATTTTAATCTTCAGTAAATTTAACTTCATATGAACTGATGTCCCAATTAATTTATTTTCCCCAATTCCTATTATTAACTACTGTTTACCTAATAACATATCCCTTTCCTAGTCATTTTGTTGTTCACTTAAGGAGTACATTCTGCTCCTATAATTAGTCTGCTGTGTTTTACACAAATATCAAACTGGTATAATATTTAGTTTTATTGTATTTTAATATGGACTATATTTGATATGGCTGAAACACAACGGAATATTGGTAGATACGACTATCTCAGTTGCTTACAACAATCAATGTTTATTTCTTGTTCATGCTACATGTCCATCCTGTGTTGGCTGCAGCTCTCCTGGATGTTTTCATTCTGGAATATCACAGAATTAATGCTGAGGGAAAAGAGACACAGATGGCTTCTAGAATGGCTTCTGCACCCATATTTCATGGTCAAATCTATTCACTGGCAAGGCTTAAGTTCAAGGGATTGGATGCTGTAATCTTCTTGCAGAGAAAGGCACAATATAATACAAGTCTATACTAAATTCACTTTAAAAATTTTAATAATAAAATCCCAAGGAAGACCTCATTATACTTCAGAAACCATGAATTACTTTAACAGAAAGGTGTATTTACAATATTCAGTCTTCTCATCTAGAAAGGCATTTCTCTTCATTTATTCAAATATTTTTCTCAAAACTCTCAACTTTTGTTTTTTTTTTAATTTTAACAGTTCTAAGAGAATTATTCATGTTATTCAGTTATTACAATAAGTTTTGGATATTTTAGTGCAATGATGAATTGAAAGATTTTTCCAATTATAATTTCAATTGCTTATTTGATGGTGTATAAAAAGTCAATTAAAAATATTTATACTGTAGATTTCATTTGGTGGGCTGTTCCTTTGATTCTAAGGAATTTTAAATAACCCCAGGGCTGTTCTAGTCAATGTAGTAGCCACTTGCCACTATTATTATTTAAATTAATTTTAAATTAAATATTCATTTCCTTGGTCACACATGTCACATTTTAAATGCTTAATGTCATATAGATAGATAGATAGATAGATAGATAGATAGATAGATAGTTAATTATATATATATAGTTAATACCCATTGCTTTGGACAGATACCTAGCTGAAACTTTCCATCACTGTAAAAATTTCTACTGGGGGGCTTTTTAGTTACAGAGTTTTTTTTTTTTTTTTTTTTTTTTTGCTATTTCTTAGGCCGCTCCCACAGCATATGGAGGTTCCCAGGCTAGGGGTCGAATCGGAGCTGTAGCCACCGGCCTACACCAGAGCCACAGCAATGCGGGATCCGATCCGCATCTGCAACCTACGCCACAGCTCACGGCAACGCCGGATCGTTAACCCACTGAGCAAGGGCAGGGATCGAACCCGCAACCCCATGGTTCCTAGTCGGATTCGTTAACCACTGTGCCACGACAGGAACTCCAGTTACAGAGTCTTATTATCTGTCCATAATGTTAAACTTTCCTTCTTTCTTACAATATGATTTTTTAAATTTCCCTTTGTCTTCTACTACTTTGACTACAACTTTAAGCAAAATGTTAATTAATGATGGTGATAGAGGTTGTGCATGAATTATTACTTTTCTGGTGTTATTAGATGGAAATAAACCCTCACCCCAGGGTTCCAGCCACACATGTCTGCCAATATTCTGCCTAAGTTGTAGCCACTATCATCCACTGCCCTTTTATTTTATAGTGGTAGAAAGTATTTCTAATGGATTTGGAGATATTACAGAAAGAAACTTGATGGAAGAGAAAGGATGTGTCTGTGAAAGCACTATTCTAATTGTCTCATATATTAGTACCTAAACAGAAGAAATACTGTACGGTTTCTCGATAGAAACAGACAGTAGGTCTCTAGTGTAGGCAGGATGGTGAGAAGAAATGGGGCATTCCACTTCATATCCTCAAGCAAAACATGTCCACTGGATATAAATCACCATTCTTGGGTTCATCTTAGTGATTTATCCTCTTCCACTTCTACCATCCCAAATTGCAGCACTATATTTTCTTAATTTTAAGGTTTCTTGGATTTTCACTTCCTTCTGTGTATTACCAGATCATTTTTCAGTTCAATATAATGACAAGCATTAGGGTTCACTAGCTGAACACTATACTGAACCAGAAACTCATGTTGACTTAATGTTATTCTCAGAATTTCCCTTTACTCACATTTTTTTTTGTAGATAAACGAATATGTGAACCTACAAATGCACTGTTGCCAATAAACCTAAGAGCTAATTACTGCCGTTCACTTAACCTTATAATGAGTGTAAGGCATTTTACTCAGCTTTTACATCATTCTTCTGATAGTTTAAACATCATCAAAATAACACCACTAAATGCCAACCTATTTTAATTTGGGGAAAATCATGCTCAGAGTGATTTAGTGATTTTCCCAGTCATAGCAATAGTAGCTGCAGAAGCAGGAATTTGAAACTAAATCTGTGTAACTCCAAAGATATTATCTTTATCAATAAAAAGTACATATACGTATATGTATTTGAGTGCATGTGTATAAATAAGCTTTTAAGAAAAATTTATAAGTATCATTGGATAGTAAGTTTAATTGGGATACATTTAAACAATAAATTCTTTTTTTTTTAAGGGCTGCACTGCATATGGAAGTTCCCAGGCTAAGGGTCAAACTGGAGCTACAGCTGCTGGCCCACACCACAGCCACAGCCACGAGGGATCTGAGATACCCCTGTGACCCACACCACACCTCAAGGCAATGCTGGATCCTTAACCCACTGATCAAGGCCAGGGATCAAACTCACATCCTCATGAATACTAGTTGGATTTGTTTCCACTATGCCACAAGGGGAATTCCTAAAGGATATATTCTTAATGGTTAACTAAATGAAATAATGACAGAAAGGTTTTCAAGAATAAAACACAAAAATAAAGTTCTTGGCTCTCTGTGAAATACATATGCATTGAAAATCTGAGGTAAAATTTTTCAGTATTAGTATTCAGAGACTTTTTTTAAATGACTTGTGATCTTGTCACTATTTTAGGAATATAGAGGGAGGAGAATATTTTGAAATAAAAGGAAATACATTTGCATAAACCATTTCTTACTACCTGAATTTATGCCTGTTTGCTTTGTTATTGGGCACCTGTGACAAAGTTTCTAGCTCCAATTATACTTTCCAGAAGCAAATGTTTTGTGGTATATACTGATCATAATTCCCATTACTTTACCTTATTTAGAGTAAATATTTTCTCTCCCAATGTTTACATTAATGACTTCCATAAATAGCAACAACCACTACTGCAACTGTGAAAATATCCTATGGGACCGTAAATTTATACTAGTATCTCATTTTGTTAATACAAAATACCTTTTTCTAAAATAAATTAACATGATCAAAAATACTTGGAATTCCCACTGAGGATCGGTAATCAATCTGACTAGTATCCATGAGGATGCGGGTTTGATCCATGGCCCCCGCTCAGTGGGTTAAGGATCCAGTCTTGCGGTGAGCTGTGGTGTAGGTCACAGACACTGCTCAGATCTGCTGCTGTATGAAGATTTTACAAATGAATTTAATATGCTTTACTAAGAAAGTAACTTAGGTGTTTTTTGTTTTTGTTTGCTTTTTTTAGGGCTGCACCCACGGCATATGGAAGTTCCCAGGCTAGGGGTCTAATCTGAGCTATAGCTGTCAGACTACGCCACAGCCACAGCAACGTGGGACCAAGCCACATCTGTGACCTACACCACAGTTCATGGCAATGCTGGGTCCTTAACCCACTGAGCGAGACCAGGGATCAAACCTGCATCCTCACGCATATGAGTCAGATTCATTTCCACTGTGCTACAATGGGAACTCCAGTAAATTCAATTTAATCATAAAATTACCCCTAGATATATATAGAAAATTGCTTTTTTTCTTCTCTCTCTCGAGCAAAGTATACAAGCTATAGAAAGTTGAGTAAAGACTCTGGAGAACTGTGGGTGCTAAGGAGTATCAATCCCACTGGTCTGCACTGGTTCAGTGCCAGGGTCTCCTGTGTGGGTGAGTCTTCTCCAATTAGATGGGTAAACCCTAAAGTGCACAGATCCTTCTTCTCTTTTTATTAACCTCTCTTAAAGGGCTAAAGGATGAGAAGCATACAAGAAAAATAGCTTGTGTAAAGTGTGAATCCTAAATATGGAGAATTAATGCTGACAGTGTTGATGGGGTTGAGCACCAGGTTTGGAGTCAATAAAAGCCCCTAGTGGATTCACTAGTTGTCAAGGCATAGGGTGGCTCTATAGGCCAGGAGGGCAGCACTAACTGCAAGTGGAGTACATCAGGATATCCCAGAGCAGCCTAAAATGTTTTTGCCCAATAGATGGTTTGGACACATACCAGTCCTTTCACATAGCCACTCCAGAGTGGCAGGGAGACACAATATCAGCTCCAGCTATACCAGTGATAGCTCCATTATATTGCTGGCAACAACTAATATCTCAAGGAAAACTTGACATATTAACCATGTGATGAATCATCCTAAACCTGAAATATCATGTCGCTCCAGAAAAGCTAAATACCATGTAATTCTCTACCGGACCATTCATCAGTTCTTAACCGCTGTCACTGAGAGATTAGGTTCTAAAGAATAGAAGATGTGATATCATTTTAAAGTATATGAAGTAACTTCTGTTTCAGGAAAACTCTTACCATAGCAGAGGTCATTTCAATAAGAAAAGGGAGTAAACAAAATTTAAATAAAGAAAATATAATAACAAAATAGTTAATTAAAAAAATCATGTTTCTCTTTATATCGTGGTTATTTTATATCATTTACTAACTTTGAAACCAGGTACAGGACTGCATCCAATAAGTCAGATTGCCTCTCAAGATGTGAGTCAAATAATGAGTTCTTTTGAGTAGAAGGCATTCATTTTTATTTACTATTACTTGATGCAGCCTTGATTATAATTTATAATTTTTTATTATGTTTTCATTTATAGGGTTATCCCATGCATAAGCAGAATAGCTATTCCTAATACAGACATGATGTATTTCCTGCTAAATACATCTATCTCTATCACAGGCTACTTATAGTCCCTAAAATTTCCCAACTTTCTATTCAGCATAAGGTACTGAAAGGTTTTGATAAAATAAACTATATCATTTGTTATTGTTCACTGAGCCCTTTGTGAAAATGAACATTAAATATGAGAGGAGGAGATAAAGTTTGTAAGCCATTGGAAATGCTCTGATTGTTAGATGCCAAATAAAAAGCCTGTCATTTCAATTCTGCCATAAACTCAAAACACAGAACCAAACTAAAAAAAAAACAAAACAAAAAACCTACAAATATTGGGAGAATAAAAGTATTTGGTGGAAATTTATATTTCAAAATTAATTGTGCAAAAGCAAAAAGGAGTTATGAATTGTCTGTAATCTCAGGGCAGCAAGTTCTAAGTTAATACAGGTTTTGGTGAGTAAACAGTGTGAGGAAAGTCTCAGGAAGGGAGTGTGACCTTGGACTGATTAAACAATGCCATCCCCAGTGTGGAGAGGGTAGTGGATCACCTCATTAAATCCCACACTGGACAGGCCACATCTAAGTGCCTGATTTTGTAAGCACATTACCAGAAGGTGAGAATGGTAAATATCATTTAGGGAATGATAACCAAATTAGTGAAGTTTCCAGAAGCTCTTCATTGTTATGGATTGAATAGAGCTGAAAATGTAGTTAGAAAGATGAGGTCTAAACTGTTGTTTTATGCAAGAGTTGAGCAATTTGGGGAAAGTCATTTTACTCCTTTAACACACAGTTTTCTCACCTCTACAACTGGTATAATGATATCATCTCCTTCGTAAGGTCACTGTGACAGCCAAATGAGATCATTTAAGTTAATGCTTAAGTTGTAACATGTTATGCAAATATATGAGAAAATAGTTAACCCAGTTCTGAACACAAAATAACCTACTGTATAAAAGAGAGAAGCTCTTCACTTGTGATTTCGTATGGTTAGAAGCAGGAGTAGAGGAGAAAATGAAGCAGATGTAGCTTAATGGATAAAAGAACCTAATAATGACTGATAATATATCAATAGCATCATCAGTTGCCTCAAAAAAGTAGTAAGCTTCCTCTCTTAGGAGGAATTGAGAGCGAAACTGGATAAAACCTGGATGAGGTTGTGGAATAATTTACTGAATGGCCTAAAAAACCTTTTCTGGTTAAAGAGTTTACCAATCTGGCGAGGTTTCACTATGATCCTAATGTGCATTTCCAGATCACTCAGTTAAGGACAACTGTTCACTTGATACTAATTTTAACATCAATTGGAGACACTAGCACTTACTAAACACCAACCATTACCCAGGGAGCCTAGATCATTTATAAACACACTTTTCATGTTAAACCATGGATTGCAAGGGAAGAAACAGAACTTCACTTTAAGACCTCTCTCTCCTACCCCCAATATAATATAGCTGATAATAAGGCAAGAAGTAGAAAGTCTGTCGTCCAAAACGCTATTCCACATTTCTTGTGCTTACACAACACTTTCTAATCTAGCCCCCGAGATAGTGCTTAGACAAGCAAAATTATGTGGACCAAGACTATAAAGAGCAAAGTCAGTCAATGTAAGCAAAAGCAAGCAGAATAGTTTCAAAAAAGTTCTAGGCCACCGAACAAATTGTTATTCCATGAAACTCTCAGTTTTAAAAAATCTTGCCTGGCACTTTAAACAGAAAAAGAGACTCAACTCCACTTCTGACTAACTGTATCGGTGATTCTTTTTTTTTTTTTTTACCTATTTTATTTTTAATTTTTTTTTTATTTTCCCACTGTACAGCAAGGGGATCAAGTTATCCTTACATGTATACATTACAATTACATTTTTTTCCCCACCCTTTGTTCTGTTGCAACATGAGTATCTAGACAAAGTTCTCAATGCTATTCAGCAGGATCTCCTTGTAAATCTATTCTAAGTTGTGTCTGATAAGCCCAAGCTCCCGATCCCTCCCACTCCCTCCCCCTCCCATCAGGCAGCCACAAGTCTTTTCTCCAAGTCCATGATTTTCTTTTCTGAGGAGATGTTCATTTGTGCTGGATATTAGATTCCAGTTATAAGCGATATCATATGGTATTTATCTTTGTCTTTCTGGCTCATTTCACTCAGTATGAGATTCTCTAGTTCCATCCATGTTGCTGCAAATGGCATTATGTCATTCTTTTTTATGGCTGAGTAGTATTCCATTGTGTATATATACCACTTCTTCCTAATCCAATCATCTGTTGATGGACATTTGGGTTGTTTCCATGTCCTGGCTATTGTGAATAGGGCTGCAATGAACATGCGGGTGCATGTGTCTCTTTTAGGTAGAGTTTTGTCCAGATATACGCCCAAGAGTGGGATTGTGGGGTCATATGGAAGTTCTATGTATAGATTTCTAAGGTATCTCCAAACTGTTCTCCATAGTGGCTGTACCAGTTTACATTCCCACCAACAGTGCAGGAGGGTTCCCTTTGCTCCACACCCCCTCCAGCATTTGTTATTTGTGGACTTATTAATGATGGCCATTCTGACTGGTGTGAGGTGGTATCTCATGGTAGTTTTGATTTGCATTTCTCTTATAATCAGCGATGTAGAGCATTTTTTCATGTGTTTGCTGGCCATCTGTATATCTTCTTTGGAGAAATGTCTATTCAGGTCTTTTGCCCATTTTTCCATTGGTTGATTGGCTTTTTTGCTGTTGGGTTGTATAAGTTGTTGAGATTAAGCCCTTGTCGGTTGCATCATTTGAAACTATTTTCTCCCATTCTGTAAGTTGTCTTTTGGTTTTCTTTTTGGTTTCCTTTGCTGTGCAAAAGCTTTTCAGTTTGATGAGGTCCCATGGGTTTATTTTTGCTCTAACTTCTATTGCTTTGGGAGACTGACCTGAGAAAATATTCATGATGTTGATGTCAGAGAGTGTTTTGCCTATGCTTTATCCTAGGAGTTTGATGGTGTCCTGTCGTATATTGAAGTCTTTCAGCCATTTGGAGTGTATTTTTGTGCATGGTGTGAGGGTGTGTTCTAGTCTCATTGCTTTTTTCTTCTTGGCAAAATCAGTAAGCAAATCTCACGTTTCAGAAACTAAACTCAACACTCTAGGGATCAATAAGATCTATTTTTCCTTTGTAACCCTATAGTGCTTGACAATTGGCTCAGAATAAAGAAGACTGCAATTGGGGTGTCTTTGCTTCCTTTCAAGGTATCAGCATCAGTTTAGCTAATGGCCTTGAAACGTTAGGGCCCAAAAGGGGGAAGAGAAATGCCACCTTCCTTAATCTGAAGGTGCTATGCAAAATGTAGAGGGTTTATTCAAGGGACTCTTATTTGTGGAATGTGTGAGAATGTGTAGATAAACACATTCTCTGCATTACCACTGAGGGCAAGGTAGGTGATTTTTTTATTTGCGCGCGTGCGCGCGCACACACACACACACACACACACACACACACATAATACCTGTTTATTTTACTAACCCAGGTTTCTATTTCTGTGGACTCGTTTCTGGTTCAGTTGAGAGAAATGAGGAAAATGCTATAAAGGATAAATCTTTATTCCTCTCTGGATCTATTTGGAAGCCAACTTGTAGGCATGCTAACAGCAGGCTGAAAATCGTTGAAGAGAGCACCTGTCCATGCCCTCACTCTGTGACGATCTGCTGGGGTTGAATGTGCCAAAGGGGACATCCATGCATCCTTGTGAGTTACAGCCTCATTTTTAATGGTAGGGGACAAAGAAACAGCAACAGACAGCCATTGTAAATCCTTCCATTTTTCAGACTCGGCTTTCAAAGGGTGAAAATTATCAGATAATTTAAAGCTGTTTGAGTTCAAATGAGAGAAGTGGCAAGGTGAGTGCTTTTATGGTCTTGAGAGCACAGTCTTGCAGAAAGAAAAGGTGACCTGCTAGAATCCCCTGCTGAGTAGGCACAAGTAAATAGGACTGTTAGAGGTGTTATAGGCTTCAAGTCCCCTTCAAAGAGATTACACCCAAAAGCCTCTGGCCATGTCTCATTGTAATGACCCTCCCCCTCCCCTGACCAGCCTGGGCTGCTCACTCCCTGCTGGAGAAGGAATGTGTACCATTCCTTACCTGCCTCTATATAACCTGTTTCCCATGCAAATAAGGTATTCTGCCCAAGACCAATCAGAAGGTCAAATTCCCCCCTCCTACAGAGATCAAAGAACACTTAGCCCTTATGCAAGGTGTAGGGAACTGGGGCAGGAGAAATTGGGTCTCCATTCAGGTCTGTGTCAGGGGCATAAAGACAACTGCAGAGTGAGTCAGGCTCCCTTTTTTAACTTGTATGCACGTGAGTTCTCTGTCTCTGAAAAGGTGCTTTCACTTTAATAAATTTGTAAAATGTCCACTGTTCCAATGCTTCACTACGGTGAGATGGGGACCAAGGAAACTGTGACTCTATCAGAGTTAAGAGAGAAATTTTCAAATCTGCTGGTTTAGATCTGCTAGGTTGTGTAGGCTGGTGTGTTTTTGAAAGAAAGCAAGACTTGATACATAGGCATCCAACAATAAATGCATTAAGAAAGGATAAGGGGGGAGTCCCCGTCATGGCACAGTGGTTAACGAATCTGACTAGGAACCATGAGGTTGCAGGTTCAGTCCCTGGCCTTGTTCAGTGTGCTAAGGATCCAGTGTTGACACAGCTGCTGTGGTGCAGGCTACAGCTGAAACTCAGATTCAGTCCCTGGTCCGGGAACTTCTATATGCTGCAAAATATGGTCATTAAAAAAGAAAAAAGTCATCTGAAAGTGGTGCATCTCTAAGTCTGACAGCCTTGATTTCAAAATCACAATAAAATTTCAAGGAAACTAAGAAACAAAAGCACCAACTCTAACTTCAACAAAAATGGGGAAACACTTGTAAAACCAAATCATGATATCTCATGTTGAAAAACAGATTAAATTATTGTAATAGACTCATCAACAAAAGAGGAGGGGGTCAAACTCCAGTGTCCTGAGAGGAAGAATCAATTGAGGTGTCAGACAATCCCCTTCGGAGAACTCTCAAACATACGGGCAATCTATAAATGTGAGGTTAAGAAGACAGATTGAGAAAGGGACTCAAGTAGGAATACCACTGTAAGAATCATTTAAACCCCCAGGTAATCTTCCAGACACTAGCTGACAAGCTACTACTTTTCCAGTGTGAATCTTAGAGGAACCATACCAGAGTTTCCAAATTCCTAGATCATATACCAAAGGCAAGAGAAAGAAAAATATAGAAACAAGGTTATTTATTCAGGATAACAAACATTTGACTAATAGGAATTTCAAAGAGAGAGCAAAAGAGATTGGGATGATCTCTTGGAATTATTGCTGAGAAAAGGAAATTTTCCCTAGCCTGAAGGAAAGAAGTTTCCTGATTGAATAGACTCACTGAATGCTTGGTACGATGAACAAAAAACAGCCCACAGCAAATAACATTGAAATCTTGATATATCTTGGGTAGAGAAGAGACTCTAAACGCTACCAGAATGAAATGCAGGACATAGTTCTGGATATTGCCAAGCATTTATTTCAAATTAGATTTCAAAGTATAGAAATAATCCTGTAACAAGTGCCTCTGAAAAGAAAACATGGCTTAACATGTTAGAAAGCACTAAAATTATTATATAAAAAAGGAGAGAAGGGGAATAAAATTAAAGAAATCAATGTGAATGCACAAATTTATGGATGAGTTTGAGTTATAAAAGGAAATAAACCATGCAAAAAAGACATATCATAATTAGAAAAAATAAATGCATGGAATATCACAAAATATTAGGAATACAACAGAAAACAGCCACATTAAATAAGGTGACAAAAAGTGCTAAGAAAAATTAAAAGTGCAGAGTGATTGGAACAAGCAGAAAGGATATTAACATACTATGCTGATTTTGGAAACACTCTGCCATCTTAACATGGATAAGATAGGACAAATCAAAGAAAGAAGCCTAGTTTTCAAAAGCAGAAATCAACTCCACATATCAGTTAATTTCCTCCTTAGTAAAATGAGAATAGTTCACATGATTGTTGTGAGAATTATATGAATTAATACATGTAAAACATTTAGAAAAATATCTTACATGTAGTAAGCATTCAGTGAGAGCAATAATAATTGGATTTTAATTTTTATTATTATCTCATATATTTCTTCTGTGAATCCCCAAATGTACCCATACTTAGCATGGATTCTCCACAAGATACGCAGCTGTTCAGTAGTGACCTAGCAGGAAAGGGGAAAATGAGCAGGAGGGGATTAGAGGAAAGTTAGTCTTCAGAGAATAGATGACAACTTACTATATTCAATGGAATTTGGCAAATTCAGGTTCAACTTACACCATGACCATATCTAGGTGAATATTAGTAGTGATAATGCATAGGGCCAAGCAAGGATCACTGACATGTTCTTCTTTTATTTAGAGCTGTATATGGAGCATATAGTCATTGGGAAGCAGGACGGACCTACTGCATGGTTGCATGGTTGCAGCAGTCAGGTAGGATGTTCACATCCAGCACAGATCAGGAAAGGACACCAAGGCGGAAGCCCAGGCACTTGGACTGGATTCACTTTGAAGTCAATAGGTTAATTTCCAAAACCATCTACCTGGGAAGATAGGGTTAAAACATGTTGCTAAGATTTAGAATATACTTGGGAACTAGAAGAGATGAGCTGGAGGAGACAACTTGGGCCTGAGGTTGAAGAAAACAGAAGAAAGTAAGTGGTGCTCAAAACTCAGCATTGACCCTATGCAGTTATCTCCTGAGCCAACTTTCCCAAAATTTGTATTCACTTTTCATCCAGTCAAATTAATGCATTTAACATTATGTGGACTTTAATAAGAAAATTAAACAAGCAATAAAAATATTGAAAATGTGAAAATATATTTATTGTTCCTGAAATATAAAAATTCAAGATTCTTAAAACTATTAGAATTTTTTAAAAGATAGGTTTTTCAAAAACTACCAGTAACAACACAGTAAAACTAGAAAATAAAATATTTAATTCCTTATAACAATGAAAGTTACAAGATGCTCAAGAATAAACCTAACAAGGAAAGTATAGAATGCATAGGAAGAAAACTTTGAAATCTTACTGAAGGACGGAAAATGAGATCCCTAGAAAAATTTTAAATGAATTATTCTTAAATGAAACCACTTAACTGTATTGAATTATTAGAAGAAGAGTCAGGGATCACCAAGAATGATATAAATCTAAACTTATCTCCTGACACTGGTATGCCAAAGAAGTCCTGAAGAAACAGAATGTCATTCATTCTCTCCAAGAATTTTACAAAGCTTATCATGACATTCTTGTGATAAGGCAGAAAAATGCTGCAAAGTGGAAATCCTGTTAAATCAATACTGAATCTCTGAAACGACCATTTCAAAAGGGTTAATTAATGGATCCATGAAAACTTAGCGATGTTTCTGGTTTTCTCACAGAACAAAGTCCTTGTTCCTACCACCTCCTCCCGGACATTAATCATGACAATTATATAATTGTCAAATAATCCCTGACAATTATATAATTGTTGTACATAAGAACATGGAATACATGTTTATTGGTGTTATGGACAAAAACCTAGAGGGATACACAGTATATTAGTTGGAAGGAAATGAATGGAAAAAATTTCTACTGCCAAATCATGGAGGTCATGATGGATACATATTAAGCTTTAGGAGTAGATTTTTTTTTTGTCTTTTTGCTATTTCTTTGGGCTGCTCCCGTGGCATATGGAGATTCCCAGGCTAGGGGTCCAATCGGAGCTATAGCCACCAGCCTACGCCAGAGCCACAGCAATGCGGGATCCGAGGCGCAACCTGCACCACAGCTCATGCGAGGCTGGATCATTAACCCACTGAGCAAGGGCAGGGACCGAACCCACAACCCCATGGTTCCTAGTCAGATTCGTTAACCACTGTGCCACCATGGGAACTCCCTAGGAGTAGATTTTAAAAATTAACTTCATATGTCTAAAGAGAGACGAAACCTAACCTAAACAAGGTTAAGATAAAAAATAAACTTGAGATCATTAATTGATAATTGGAATAAGTTAATCTTCAAAACATAAGGCTAAACAGCATGTTAAACATACTATGGTTAAATGTTAGTTTACTGGCATGTTATCCAAAAAAAACAATGCTGGTTAAAGAGAAAATTTCAAGTTGTACAACTGTACAGGTCTTCCATTCTTGAACAATTCTTCTCTGCTCATATTATCCATACCCAAATCTGAATTTTAGATCAAGTTTAGTAGCACTGTATTTCTGGTTTAGCAGCGCTGCATGACCTTGTTTCCCAAGTCTACTCAGATCCTGAATATCTGTGACCAGATATCAAAACTGGAGAACTCTATGTAGGTTGCTTGAAAACATAAATGGAAGCAAAGTATTTGCTCACTAGTCAGTGAAAGCAATAGTCTCAGAAGAATTTCATTAATGGTATTATGCTTGTAATATATTTTTTTTTCTATTGAGAATCATATTATGGGGTAAAGTGCTCAGAACAGGTAGGCAAAAGGATAAACTATATGGAAACCACATCACTTAAGGAATGATGGAAAGAATCAAAGAACGAAATTTTATGAGAAAACAGAACTACCTTCAGATATTTTATTTCTTTTCGTTCTATGGACTAGAACTACCTTTAAAAGTAGTAAGTATCCCATGATTCTAAGAACTCAAAGGACATTTGGGTAACCATCGTACAAAATACTGTATAAAATATTACTATTCTGTGTGGAAGACTTTGTTTCAGTCTAATATATTTTTTTATTTTCTCTGTTACAACTATCAAGGAAATGAATTAACTTTTACCTATTATTTTCACAGTATTCTTAACAGTGTATTGAATGGGGTAATGACAATTTATCAAAAATGTCTTTCTGAGCCTAAGCCAGGTACAGCTGTACAGCTGTCTGAGTTCTCCTATTACAGAGACTGGTATTATAAAATAAATGTTGCCAAGCGTCCATTGTGATCCCTAAAATGTATTAGTACATCACCCATTACTCTGCCTAACGCATAACAAGTAACAGAAACCCAAATGAAACTTACTTAAGAGGGAAAGAGAAAGAGGGAGAACTATGCTAAATTTAACATTTTTCATTAAATGTGGTATAATGTGACATTTAATTTTCTTATTCCTTCTTTACTAGCTGAAATTTTTACAGACAGAAAGAATTCTTATAAACTTTTGGTTATTCTGAGTTACACTGAATACTGAAATGGTGGGCTAAATGCTTGATCCTTGCTCTTTATTTCACAAATTTTGTAGCCTTCTTTAAATCTTATACATATTTTGTTAGATTTATACCTAAGTATCTTATGTTTTGGTGTGCTAATGTAAATACTTTTTTAATTTTTATTTTTATTTGTTTTTACAAAATAAAAAACATATATTTAAACACAATTACATTCACACAGATTATGATAATAAGGATCTTAAGAAACAGATTAAGTGACTCCCTCTGGAGAAGTGGAATGGAAAATATGCTGAGACAAATAGGAAATTTATTCTATACTTTATCCCATTTTGTGTGGCTTTCATCTTTACTATTTAGTATTATCTATTACATTTCAATTTTTCCTTAAAAATTAGCATTATATTAAAATTGTGTATATTATGCAACTAAAATTTATGAAGAAGAAGCCTTACATACCGTTAAAAATTTTATATAGCACAATAAAAAGAATAACTTAACTGGTAAGAATAACAAAAATAATACACCCTCTGCAAATAAGTAAAATATAAAAGACGTGAATCGGTTAAAAAACAGTGTAACTATCTAAATATGTCCTCACAGTGTGTTACATCTTGTTGGTTCTTCAATATAGGCATTACATCTTTCTGGGTGATGTGATTAAACAAGACATTATAGACCTTACATTGCACCATGGAGAGAAATGGTTATTAATAATACAATTGTAGAACTATATTATTTAATTGTACAGTTGCATTATTTAATTATAATTATCATACATTCTTTGATGGAGAGGAAATCAGAATCAGATCTAAGGAGACTTCAGCATTCCAAGAATGATGTCAAATGACCTGCTTCATGGTGGATTATGCACTTATTTACTCTGAGGTGTTTTTCTTCTCCAGAGATTCCTTGTTTGTGTATCAATTATAGATCTTTGGTTGGCAGTTACTCTGAAGTTTTGATGTAAGAGTCTATATATATATACATGAGATTGTTTTAAGTTGTTGGTCTCTTAATTGCAAGTGCTTCTCCAGTGTCCTGCATTTGTTCCCACCTCTTCTCATGATTTTGGATTTTGGTGGTATAATTGTGCATGGATGGTTTTGTATCTTTACTGTGTATATGCCTTTACTGGTGAGCCTTGTCGTTTGTGGAATTTTTGTTCCCTGTTGCTGTCTTTTCTTTTCTGCCTAGAGAAGCTCCTTTAGTATTGGTTGTAAGCCTGGTTTAGTGTTGCTGCATTCTCTCAGCTTTTGCTTGCCTGTGAGGGTTTTGATTTCCCCTTCAAATCTGAATGAGAGCCTTGCTGGGTAAAGTAAGCTTGGTTGGAGGTTTTTTCCTTTCATCATGTTAAGTATATCACGCCACTCCCTTCTGGCCTGCAGAGTTTCTGCTGAAAAATCTGCTGATATCCTTATTGGGGTTCCCTTGTATGTTACTTGTGTCTTTTCCCTAGCTGGCTTTCAAGATTTTCTCTTTGTCTTTAAGTTTGGTCCGTTTGATTAATATGTGCCTCGGTGTATTCCTCCTTGGGTTGATTTTACATGATACTCGTTGTGCTTCCTGGATTTGAGTGAGTGGTTCCTTTCCCATGTTAGGGAAGTTTTCGGCTATTATCTCTTGGAATATTTTTTCTGCCCACTTCTCTCTCTCTTCTCCTTCTGGCACCCCTGTAATATGGATGTTGGTGCATTTAACGTTGTCCCAGAGTTCTCTGAGACTCTCTTGTTTTCAATCTTCTCTTTTCTGTTCTGCATCCGTGATTTCTACTCATCTGTCCTCCACCTCGCTTATTCATTCTTCTGCCTCCTGTATTCTGCTGTTAGCTGCTTGTGGTGAATTTTTTATTTCAGTTATTGTATTTTGCATCTCTTCTTGAGTTTTATATCTTGTATCTGTTTGCTCAGTGTTTCCTGTAAGTTATCCATCTTTGCCTCCAGTTTATTTCCAATGTCTTGCATCATCTTCAGCATCAACAGTCTAAAGTCTTTTTCCTGGAGGCTGAGAATCTCCTCATCGCTTAGCTGATTTTCTGGGGTTTTTCCTTTCTCTCTCATCTGAGGTATAGTTCTCTGTCTTTTCATTTTTATAGGTTTTTGGTGTGGTGACCGTTTTTACAGATAATAGAGTTGTAGCCTCTCTTACTTCTGGTGCCCGCCCCCCTTATGGCTGAAGTCTGTATGGGGGCTTGCTGTAGGCTTCCTGATGGGAGGGGCTGATGCCTGCCCACTGGTAGGTGAAGCCAATTCTAATCCCTCTGGTGGGTGGGGCTTAGTCTCTGGATGGGATTAGAGGCTGCTGTGTGCCTGAGGGGTCTTTAAGTAGCCTGTTCACTGAGGGGTGGGGCTGTGATCCCAACTGGGTTGTTGTTTGCCCTGCCCACTGGTAGGTGAAGCCAATTCTAATCCCTCTGGTGGGTGGGGATTAGTCTCTGGTTGGGATTAGAGGCTGCTGTGTGCCTGAGGGGTGTTTAGGTAGCCTGTTAACTGAGGGGTGGGGCTGTGATCCCACCTGGGTTGCTGTTTGCCCTGGGGCTTCTCAGCACTGACTGATGGGTGGGGCCAGATTTTCCCAAAATGGCCACCTCCAGAGAAAGGAATGGCTGCTGAATAGTCCCGAGAGCTTTGCCTTCAGAGTCCCTCCCTCACAACAAGCCACATTCACCCCTGTTTTCCCAGGATGTCCTCCAAGAACTGCAGTCAGGTTTGACCCAGATTCCTATGGAGACCTCGCTCTGCCCTGGGAGCCAGTGCATGTGAAAGTCCATGTGATCCTTTTAAGAATGGGGTCTCTGTTTCCCCCAGTCCCATGGAGCTCCTGCGCACAAGCCCCACTGGCCTTCAATGCCAGATGCTCCAGGGGCTCTTTCTCCCAGTGCCAAATCCCTGCATGTGAGGGTTTGATGTGGGACTCAGAACTCTCACTCGTGTAGGTGAGTTTCTGTGAACCAGTTAGTTTTCAGTCTGGAAACACAGCATTTATTAAAAGTCAAGTAATAGCAGGCTAGTATGATTTTCTGTGTGTCTAAATATAGATGGTTAAATATAGATAGAATTCATATATGTCAGGAAGAAAGTAACTTTTCAAAAGAAGTACAGATGATATTAGCAAATTTGTGAAATTAGTAAATATTTATAAAAACTAAGTATATAGAATTTATAATATCTTAGTAATAATAAGAATTTTAGAAACCAATGATAATATCTCTTTTTCTTTTCAATATTTCAAATGGGCAAATTTTTTTGAATACTCCAGGCTGAAGATGGTTTACTAAACTGAGTATTCTCATACATGGTGGAAGTAGTATAAATTGCTTATATGTATTAAGAATCAGAAAATTACTAATATTATTTACAGCAAGTAGAATTCATATTAATTCCACTTCTAGAAATCTGCTTAAAGGAAATACTCAGTAATTTAGAAGATATATATGTATTTAAATTTCACTGAATTATTTTATAGTGAAGAAAAATAAGATGTAACAAATATATAATAGTGGGGTATAAATTTGGTATCATCATCATCATAGAGAATATAATTTAATCATTAAATACCTTTAAATCAGAGTTTAAGGAAATTCATAATGTTTTAGGAAATTGTTTGCCATGAAATGGGTAATGCTAAAAGATTAATAACAATACTCTCTATATAATCCAAATTTGGGGAAAATGTACACACTCAGAGAAATAAAATTAACTGGATTAAAAATAGGACGAAAGATTTTACTGGGTTTTTGTTTACTTTAAACTGTTTCCCCTTCTTAGTGATAGTTGCTTTTCCAGTGATGAGGTTGAATTTATGAGAAAAACAGGGCATTCAATAGATACATCAATAGTAAGACAAGCATTTACTTATTTATATATTTATTAAAATAGGCAGAATAGATCTTGTGCCAAAAATTCTTTCTCCTCCAAACCTTTTGAATTTATTTTATTTTATTTTTATTTTTTTTGTCTTTTTGCCATTTCTAGGGCCGCTCCCGCAGCATATGGAGGTTCCCAGGCTAGAGGTCGAATCGGAGCTGTAGCCCCCGGTCTACACCAGAGCCACAGCAATGCGGGATCCGAGCCGCGTCTGCGACCTACACCACAGCTCACGGCAACGCCGGATCATTAACCCACTGAGCAAGGGCAGGGACCGAACCCGCAACCTCATGGTTCCTAGTCAGATTCGTTAACCACTGTGCCACGACGGGAACTCCAAACCTTTTGAATTTAAATTTCAAAGAGAGAAGTATTATATGGGTATAATATATTTTAGTATAAATTGTTTTAATTTTTTATTGTAATTGATAATGTTCTGTCAATTTCTGGTGTACAGCAAAGTGACCCAGTTTTTATATATATATATACACATTATTTTTCTCACATTGTCCTCTATCATGTTTCATGACAAGTGGTTGGGTACAATTTCCTGTGCTGTATAGCAGGATCTCATTGCTTATCCATTCCAAATGCAATAGTTTGCAAAGGCTAACCCCAAACTCCCAGTCCATCCCACTCCCTCAGCAACCACAAGTCTTCTCCACATTCATGAGTTTATTTTTTGTAGATAGGTTCATTTGTGCCATATGTTAGATTCCACATATAAGTTATATCATATGGTATGAATTGTCTTTCTCTTTCTTAATTACTTCACTTAGTATAGAATCTCTAGTCCCATGCATGTTGCTACAAATGGCATGATTTTTGTTCTTTTTATGACTAAGTAGTATTCCATTGTGTATATGTACCACATCTTGTTAATCCATTCATCTGTTGTTGGACATTTAGATTTTTTCCATGTCTTGTCTATTGTGAATAGCACTGCAAGGAATATAGAGGTGCATGTATCTTTTTCAGTGAAAGTTTTGTTCAGATATATGGGCAGTGGTGGGATTGATGGGTCATATGGTAGTTCTCTATTTAGCTTTCTGAGGCACTTCCATACTGTTTTCCGTAGTAGTTTTACCAATTTACATGCCCACCATGAGTGAAGGAGAGTACCCTTTTCTCTATACCATCTCCAGCATTTGTTATTTGTAGTCTTATTAATGATAAACATTCTGACTAGTGTGAGGTGGTACCTCACTGTAGTTTTGATCTGCATTTCTCTAATAATTAGTGATGTTGAGCATTTTTTCGTGTGCCTGTTGACCATCTGTATGTCTTCTTTGGAGAAATGTCTCTTCAGGGCTTCTGCCCATTTTTCAGTCGTATTGTTTGTTTTTTTTGTTGTTGTTGAGTTGCATGAGTCATTTATATATTTTGGAGATTAAGGCCTTGTCAGTTGCATCATTGGCAATTATTTT
Organism: Phacochoerus africanus; assembly: GCF_016906955.1. NCBI lineage: Eukaryota > Metazoa > Chordata > Mammalia > Artiodactyla > Suidae > Phacochoerus > Phacochoerus africanus. The sequence goes on along the minus strand of NC_062545.1, from coordinate 81,005,353 downwards.
CTCCCATTCTGTAGGTTGTCTTTTCATTTTCTTTATGGTTTCTTTTGCTGTGCAAAAACTATAAATTCTTAAGCGTAGTTCTTTCTAACATGGTTATAAAATTTGGTTACATTGAATAGTATATTAATCTTTGAATTGCTTATTATTATTATTATAATCATTGTAATGCAATTTGACCTATACATCAGTATATTATGCCTCCTTTGAGAATCTAATTAGAAATGGCTGAAAAAACAAGAGACAAACATTGGCATCTATTATTCTGGTCCTGAGTTGACTGAAAATGGATCTATAAAACTTCCATTTATTTTAAGTCAAGCATCTCAGGAATTCTTGAAATCTACAAAGGAAGTAGAATTCTTTGCTTTCATCAAATTGATGATCTGAAGGATAACAGATTTGAACACAAGAGGAACAAAGAACAACCTTTGTAATGTATTGCTTTAAGTTTCAATAATTTACATGTAGAGCAGGTGACATCAAGTAAACACAGAACTGTCCAGGAGCCTCTATCTTACATTTTGAACTACTCCCTTAGCACTCTTAGCATCCTGGCAGGAGCCAGGCTGACAGATGCCTACTGCTGAAACATGTGTTGCCCACCACTAAAGATGACAGACATTTTACCTGAGAAAGCTATTAGACTTAGAAGAGTATGTTCTCCAGATTTTCTGGGTTAGTTGTTGTTCAAATGTCATTAGGTTAACACAGAAAATAGAAACTTTGCCTTTGATAAGGATTTTTGAACTGGGAATCTGGGCTGAATATTAGGGGGAAGTGGATATCTTGCAGCTTTAGTTTCTTTTGTACGGTGTTCCTGGAAGTTAACTTCTTTTCCTTAGCTTCAAAAGTGAGGTTTCAGCAGTTACTGCTTTATTATTTTTTTTCTATTATGATTTCCTCTACATTATGGTCAATGGTTATATTTTATTGGAAAACAATTTTTTTTCTCAGATTTTCTCAACTTGAACCTATTTTCTTCTGATTTCTTAGTGGTTGCATAAAGGATTCCATCCTAACCAGATACTTCTTTTAGTTGAAGAGATAGGCACTAATCTCAGAAACATGGACCCTTACATTTGGGGAGAAAAATATAAAGGTGAAAGTGCCAGATTAATTGAACAGCTATTGGGGCTGACCTTAGTAATGGCAGCCAGACCGTCTAGGATGCAATGACAAACTTTGCTGTGGATCAGCTGATGTTGTTATCTACAAAGATGTAATTTATTGGAGGAAATTAAAATGATACTCAAGACTTGAAATTCAATGGAGGACAAGTATGAGGTTCCAGACCACCCATCCATTTAAAGTAAGACCAGTATCTGGAAATGGAGAGAGTAGGATCTACCTCCCAAGGACAAAGGGTTTGAAAGAGCTAGTTGGTGGTTCTGGTCCTGTAGGTGTTAGTACTCTAGTGGCAAGAAGAACTGGAATGATAGACAAGATAATGTGGAAAAGTTATTTAAGCAGCACAAAGACCTTGAAGAGTACTGATCAAACAAATAGCCTTGTCTGAAATCCAGCTTCACTGAGTACTTGGGTTTAATCAACAAAAATAATGCAAGAAAATAAGATCTGGTGAGCTGAAAATACTGAAGGACTAAATCATCATTGCTGTTAGTTGGGGATCATGGGCCTGTGTAGAAAGCCCCAAGAATTCCTGGAAGGAAGTTCTTAATAAGTACTAATATTTTGAGGGAATAGAAAGGGAAAGAGTTTAATGTTTGCCTGATATACTATAAAGGGCACTTAACTGCATTAATTCATTGACTATTAGTAAATTCCAAGTAATATTTTAATTTAAAGTAATAATAATTGAAAGTAATATTTTCACATTATAATTGATGTGGAGAGATTCATAGTGTTAGATATTGGCATCACTATTTGTGGCTAAGTCACAGTTTTGAAAAACATACTTTTGGTCCCATACTCCGATGGATCCATGGCCATAGCCCATGTTAGGCTGCCAAGGGTGAATGTTCATAGCATGCTTTCACATACATGTCGTTTAACTTAAGAGGTTTGGTGGTTTGGTGTAAAGTTTATTGGAAACTCTTTCATGCTTTATGGAATTATAATGAGGAGATTACTGAGTCACTTTGTGTAGACAGTCATCTAGATGCACAGTACACTAGTCTGTATTACATGCCCTTTAAAAAATTCAGAGAGACAACTTCTTTGTCTTCTTTGTTTTTTAAAGGGGTAAGTTTATAGGGCAGTCTGCATTCATCCAGGTGGGAGGCAAGCTGGATGAATGCACAGATTGCCCTATTAAACCTACCCCTTCAAAAGTGCAAGATGTATTCATGGAATTAGGATTGAGCTTGTCACTATGAAGAAAAAGATTAAAACTTGAAGATCCTTAAAAAGGAGCTTAAGAATCTAAGTTACGTAAAACTTCACAAGGCTCTTTGAAGGTATTAAGCTGCAGAAGAGTATACTAATAACATGTGTGAAACAGGGACAACCAGAAGCACACGAGGAGATTAAAATGCCAGTTACAGGAACAAATGACTTCAAAGGGGATTAAATTAAGATATAAAAAACAGAAGGATTTGTGCAGCTCAGATTGTTGGTGAAAGTTATGAAAGTTTTCTCTACTCATTCATCAGCCTGAGTGTAGTTTAGGCTCTTATAGGTAAACTGGATACTAATAATCTCTGTTTCTTTGAGCTTTTAGCTCAGGTAGTTGATGGTTTCCATATCCATAAATACCAAGGAAGCTCTCAAGCTCCATTCCCTTGCTGTGAGAAGAGGTTGGCAATTGGCTAAACTTTCTTTAGTTGCTATTCTGTATGCTTTATATTTCCACAAAGTTTGGCCAAATATATTGCCATAAAAATCCAAATCAAATTGAATTTTGGGGGCTACAGAGTAATAGAAAAAAAAAACACTCTTTAATTCAATTAATACTTATGGAGTACTTACTATATGCTAAGCACTAGAGTAATTGCTGGACAACAAAGGTCCATGCCTTTGTTGATCTCATAGTCTAGTTTTAACACATAACCACTTACGTAAATCTGAGACTGCAACTATGGCAAAGTCAATGAAGATGAATTAGAGAGTGTTTATAAGCACATTTAAAATCAGCCTTATCAGCTGATGGGGAAGGCTTCCCTAAGGAAATGATTTTCATTCCTGGATCTTCTGAAAGATGAGTAGGCATTAACTAAAAAGGATGTAAAGAGTTCTCCTAACAGAGGACATAATATTTGCAAAGATTTCTTGAGTCAACTGGGAGCAAAATAAATTTGGCAAACAAAAAATGAGTGAACCATAGAGAACAAGAGGGTAGAGAGCTTGGTTTGGGAAAAGATAGAGGAGACCAGATAATGCAGGGGCCATGTTATGAACTATAGAGTCCCACATGGATGACATTGGCTGATGTGGATATATAAATTTGGATTTAAAGTAATTTAAACAAAATAGAATTAAGAATTTAGTTCCTCAGTTGAACTAGCCTCATTTCATGTGGTCAGTGGCCACCATATTGTGACTAGTTGCCACCATATTGGAGAGTTCAGAGAACATCTCCATTATTGCAGAAAATTCTACTGGATAGCATTGTGTTAAATTTAGCTTTATCCTAAGAGCAATGCAAAGACACATAAGGATTTTCTTCAGCATTGAGGAATGGAATGATAATACCAGAAGGTACATTTTGAGAAGAACTTCTTGGCTAGAGAACAGAGGCAACTTTGGCAAGAGAAAACAATTTGTATTTAAGTAGGCAATTTAAAAATCTTCTAAGTCTTTAAGAAAGAGATTGCAGTAGATGAGAGATGAGAACAATGGACAGAATTGTATGATTTTAGCAGCTAAAACAGATAGGATTGTAGTGATGGATTAAATTTGGGAATCAAAGGAGAGATTCTTGATTTTCAGAGTTTCTAGATAGCGGTATTCATTGAAAGAAGGAACACTGGGGGAGGATCAGCTTTGTGGGAGATAGGTGTGCTTAATATGAGGCATCCTGGACAATCCAAGATGTCTAGAAGCAGCTGGATATAAACTTTTCTTTCTTCTCTTGCTTACTTCTCAGTATCCATACAATTTCAGCTTAGAGTAAGGTTGTGTGAGATGTGTAATGTAGTGACATTTCGGTCATGCTCTTTTTAATAAGAACTGGACATTTAACTGACTGGAAAGGTAGACTCATACTTTGAGTGCTAAGTGAGACACCACAAATGCCACAATGCACTCCCCTCACTTTCTGGATATCAAGACCAAATGCTGGAGCATTTCCATCATTTGTTGTTGAATGGCAGGGATAGTTTTCCTGCTCTTGCATACTAGTTTTTCTGCTTACACCATGTTTCTTCCCCAGGGTGAGAAGAGTAAGTATTTTCTGGCTTAAAAACTTTTGCAGTAAGCAGTTGTAAGAAATATCTATGGAATTGCCTAGCCGAAAGGCAGACAGTGCAGAGCTCCGCTTGATAATGAGACAAAGACTCTGGCTAGGTTTCTTGGCACAACTTTAAAGACATAATTCTTCAACATTTCTTGATACTATGGCAGTATATTCTGATGGTATCTGTGAGTTGCTCAGAGAATTTCAAAGTAGTTTTGCATTTCCTTAGCCACAAAGAGCTTGTCAAAGACAGCTGTACGACTATGAAAATGTGAAAACAAATACTCCTGGTGAATACAAAAAGCTTACCACTTTGGAACAGACTTCAAAAGACAAAATCCAGCATTTCTTGTTGAGATAATATACTTTCTGCTGTTCTAGTCTCTTCATTCATTCTCTTGCTTTATGTACTATTTTGATCTGCTTAGATATACTCTAAATTTCTATCAGATCGCATATTTTGTTAGGGTGGGTGTAAAATAAAATTTACTTACCTGAATACTTAATTCATGGCAAATATAATTTAGGAATGTTAATCTTATATAAAACACATTTTTACCAACCTGTTTCAAAGGGGGAAGATCTCTACTCAATTTAAAGCAAACATTTTTCACTTTAGAATATCTTAATTTTTTTATTTTATATCTTTATAGGAAACATAATCTAGATTGCATATCAAAGCAAAACAAATCTAGACTAACCCTTTCATTTTGTATGTCTTAAGTACCTAGAGCATTTAACATTTGATCTAAATAATCTGCTTAACAATCTGGTGACAAAACAGAAACATTGCCACTCTTTAGATGCTAGTAAGATAAAAATATGAAGTGTGTTTTTAATATCTGATAAGAAATTAGTTGATAACAGTTACAAGACTTCATGTTGCTTGTTCAATATTAACCAGTTAAGCATAACTCTAAAAATATATATCATTGCATCAGTACTGCAATATTATATGTATGTAATTTGTGACTCAGTATTACGGCCATAAATATTTTTCTAAACATTTAGGACTCTGGAAACAAATTATCAGGCTTAATGTTAATGTGATTGAAAGTGAACTAGTTCTGTCAGTTCCTGGCAAACTAAGATGCATCTCAAAGTATGTTATATATAACAAATGCTAAGGTTAGAATTCCTATTTGTTTTTACATTAAAAAATAACTTGAAATTTTCAGACATTAAACTTAAGAAAGGCTAAAATATGTAATTTTAACTTTACTAAGACATATAAATATAGAAGTGATTGTTATTTCTAATTTAAGCCCAGTATTATTCTTAACATCACAGTTATTACAGATGACAAAAAAAAAAGAGTTCAATTCTTGGAGTATAGGGTAATAAATACTATGTCCTGTTACTTTCATTATATATTTTCCAATTTTGATGTAAATGAGAAAAAATGTAGCCTTGGAAATCACTTACTATTATATCAATTTTATGCAGACTTGACCTTGACCAAAGAAACATGGTTTGAAAGTAGCAATGCTCCCCACTAAGTGATATACATTAGTCATTAACATTAACTCAATTTTGAGATAAATAATAAATCTCTTCTGATTTTATAGCTAAGAGTTAATCCAGTAGAGTGGTTATCATCAACTCCAAGCCTTTTAGCATTTTTAATTGTTCTATTCAAATGAAAAGCTTTATGCCATCTTTTGTTACCACCCAATTAATTCTCAAAACCAATTAAGATAAAATCATACATAGTAATCTCCTACTTATTACTAAGTGTATAAAATTTGCCTCCATCACTTGGCTCTTTTGACCCATCATTGACAACTCCTGATTAGGGACGCTCCAGTACTCTTCACTTTTTTCCTTATTAGCATTAACAGACATTTGGAAAAAGACACACACTTCAATTTGCTAATTCAAATCGACATTGCACATTTTCTATAATTTGAATAGCTCTATAATTGTTTGCCTTTGAATACCTGGCTTCACATCACTCCTGCTTGAGAACAGTATGATACATCACAGTGTGTGATTAACCTGGATGCTGGTTGGTGATTACTCTAGTCCATGTAAATCCTCTGAGAATAAAAACCTACTCAATGGAAATAACACTTTAAAGTTTTTGATTTGGAGAAGTGACTATTATGTTTCTCAAACTCTAGATATCATTCTACATATTTTTAAATACTCATTCAAGCAATTCTATTATATATTAGAAAAAATCTGAATTGTACTTAATCATCATATTCTTTCCATAAACATAATTTAGATTATATAAATTTAAATTTATTGCAACATTTTTGTGAAAGTAAGTGCAAGGATATTTTTGCCATCTGGATTATAAAATACTTATTCAAGTTTATATCAAGAAGTTAACAGCATTCAAATTATTTTTGTGCTTCATTTGTATAAACTAATTCAGTTAAAATATTTTAAAGAAATATATATTTTAAAGATATAAAAATACATATTAATAAATTGCTGTTCATGCAAAACTCTGGGATAAACCATAAATATTATTAGCTCTACTGAATTAGTCTGCATAAACATCTAAGATGACAATTAATGAAAATTAATTCATTTTTATATCTGTCTTTATACTGCTTCATTAATGGGATATTTCTGAATCATCATTAGATGCGTGTCTGAATTATCATTGTAGAGTATAAGATATTTTATATATCTAATACACTTTCCCAGTAACAGCAATAACACTCTACCAAAGCAATTGTTTCCAAATATGATTTGAACAGAGAATGGAGACGTTTCTGTAATATTGCAAAAGAGGTTGGTTTTAAGATATATATACTACGGGAAGATCATGAAGTGAAATAAATAAAGCTAACTTCAGAGTATCTTCTTTGAAGCTGTCACATATTTGCCTCATATTACATAGGTAATGTTAACCACCATAGTTTTAATTTTATGGTTGGCTATGAATATATTTTTTATTGAATGCTGATTAAAAAAACTGGAGTTCTCATTCTAGCCCTCCAACTTAAATACCACAGGTAAAGTTTGATTAAATGCCAGTGTCTCAGGTCAGTAATCATGCAATAATTGAAGATCCAGACAACAAAATTTGTGTAAAAAATTAGGCAAGGGTTGAGGGCAAGATGAAGTCACCCAGTCTTGATAATCAGTAGGACATGCAGTTAAAGAATAGGTTGAAACAATAGAAAAGCAACATATTTTTTCTTAAAGAATTAGAAAAGAAAGATGTTTGTTTAGAAATGAAGAATTTGGTTTAGTTTAAGATGAAATGAGGATAATAGGGGATATTTTTAAAATGTAATTTTCTTTTATAGACAGTTCATCTCAGATTATAAATTATTTTCTTAACTTTATGCAAATGCTGGTATACATTTTTTAAATGTGTATTCCACTAGACTGATGATTTCATCTCAATTGGATAAATAAGAAGAAAAGAGTCAATTAGACTGTATTGTTTTTCACTGAAACTGCCAGCTGCCCTCAAAGTCTTGAATTGATAAGTAGGAAGTTAAATAGTTTAAAAGAAATTCAGGTATCATTTTTTAACACAAAGTCTTCACTTTGGTTTAGTCTTCACATAACATATAAAACAGAATGTCAATGATATGGACAAGAAACAACCATCATAAACCAACTTGAAACAACTGGGAATGCATTCTGAAAGAAATCTGGAGACCTAAGTTGTTAGGGACCACGATTATAACAGTGACTTTTATCTACATTTGATTTAACTTTGATCAACTTGAAGAGGTATCTTGTTAAAGCTAACTGTATCTGCATTTGCAGCCAGTTTTTCACCTGGAGGCATTTCACCTACAAAGATATTATTATTATTCTGGAATAATGTTTTTGATAAGGAAATGACCCTTGAGGCTTTGTTTCCTCTATAGAGTAAAAACACACCTATGCCTTCATTGACAGCTGTCATTTTTAAAAGCCTATTCAACATGGTAAATGAAAGACTGTCTCATTACATGGCTTAGTTTCATGGCTTTGCTACTTTATTGTCTCCTAGAGGAGCTTGAGAGCTTGGTACTCAAGAGACTTGCTGGGGGCGGGGGAAGCATTCCTCTGCTAGTGCTACTTTATCTGTGTTGCAAAATTCTGGACATGAAAATGATAAGGTATATTAAATGAATTTCTGACTGTATATGTGTTTTTGGTTGTTTGCGTGTGCTAAAGAGAAAAATTCCATTCCCACTAACACTCAATTGTCAGATAGCAATGCTTGAGAAATGGCCAAATGTTTTTTTTTGAGGAAATAATATATCAGCTCCATGCTTGGGGTAGTAACTGCAGAATCCCTCATTCATTCAATAAACGTTCACGGAGAATTCACCAGGACCTAGATCCTCTAATCAGTGAGCTGCATGAGAATAGATACTTGGCCAATTCATTTCTGTATTCTGGAAATTTAAACAAATCTGGTGACAAGAAATAAATGCTAAGTTTTATGTACTGAGCTTGGAGACTGGTCTTTATTCTTTAGGGAGTATGGAAGGATTTTTTAAATATTATTCAATGAATTTATTACATTTATAGTTGTACAATGATCATTACAATTCAATTTTATAGGATTTTTCCATCCCAAACCCCCAGCAAATCCCCCTATCTCCCAACCTGTCTCATTTGGAAACTGTAAGTTTTTCAAAATCTGTGAGTATCTGTTCTGCAAAGAAGTTCATTTTGTCCTTTTTTCAGATTCCACATGTGAGTGATAGCATAGGATGTTGGTATCTCATTGTCTGACTGACTTCACTTAGCCTGATAATTTCTAGATCTGTCCATGTTGCTGCAAATGCCATTATTTCATTCCTTTTAATGGCTGGGTAATATTTCATTGTGTATATGTACCACTTCTTCTTTATCCACTCCTCTGTCAATGGACATTTAGGTTGTTTCCATGTCTTGGCTATTGCATGTAGTGCTGCAATGAACATTGGAGTACATGTGTCTTTTCAAGTCATGGTTTTCTCTGGATAGATGCCCAGGAGTGGGATTGCTGGATCAAATTTTAAGCAGATATGCTGACACTCACTGTGCAAAAGATGGAATGTAAAGTGTCATTGTTAGGGTAGGAATGTCCTTTAGGAGACAACTGGCATTATCTTTGTAGAGGTAGCAAGATTCTGAACAAGAGTAGGCAAAGGGAGAGTGGTGAAGAGAAGATGGATTTGAGAAATATTTGGTAAAAAATGACAAGATTGGATAACCATCCTATTTACCCACCTTTGGAGAATTAGAATCCTTTTGATTCTGGTCCTTGTTTCCTCTTCTTATTTTTTAAAATTTTAGTCACGCACTGATGCCTCAGATGCTGTCCCTAGCCTAGATCTCTCTTCTGAGTGCTAGGATGTATAAACACCCTCTTTCTTCTCCACTTGCATGTTTCAAAAGTGTCACAATGGCCAAATTATTATTTTCCTGCATCCCTTGTCATAGAATGTAGCCCCATTACCTGAATGGTTTCTGAGCTAGAAATCAGAAACAACCTTAAAATACTATTTTTGCTTTGTTGTAGATAATCCATAGGTCTTCACCTTTCTCATCCCCTCTTGGACACTACTCTAACCTAGGAGTCCATCATCTTTCACAGGAATTTTCTGAATTGGGTTTTTTCACATCTGCTCTTAGTTCACTCTCAATTCAGTCTCCATCATGTAGTTGCCATGATGTTTTCAAAATGAAATTTTGATATGTTACTATCTTTTCAACTTGAAACTTTTTAGTGGCTCCATTATTTTGTGATAAATAAACATTGACATGCTTATTAATATGATCTTTAACATTTTTTTGTAACCTGGCCCCTGCCAGATTACTCTCCTGCTTATTCGCGTGCCACTCTATCTTTTGCTTTCTATTCCTCTGCTCTTCACCTCAGGACATTTGCACATGCTATTTCTCCTGTCTAGAAAGGTCTTCTCACCTGTTTTTATCTGTTTATCTTTTGTAACGCCTTCAAACATTAATTCATTACATAGGATTTTTCTAACCTTATTCTGATCCCACTAGAAAGATGATACACATCTCTCATAAGGCTTCATAGTTACTAATATATTTCAGTTTATAGAACTGATCACAATTAGAATTTATATATTGGGCAATTTCTCCATTATTGTCTGGCTTCCTAACTGGACTAAGGGTAAGGTACTATGTTTGCTTTGCTCAGCAAAATATATTTAGATCTTGGTGCAGTGTTTAGTATGTAATATATTCTTTTAATGAATATCTGTCAGTTGAATGGATGAATTAATAATCAATTAGAGGAAATAAGGTGAGTATATGCCAAAGTTTTCTGAAAATAAACAGCTTATTTTCAGGCTCATCTAAGCATGTGGTCACGAGTCATCTGTATATATGTGTGTGTGTGTGTGTATGTGTGTGTGTATGAATTAAAGTTGAAAGTATTTTTTGATAAATGACTGGAAGATGAAGAATAAGCTATATTGAAATGTTAAGAACTCTTTACCCTGTCTTTATTTGAGTTATGCTTTAGAAAATCATGCTAATCAGAGAATATTTTATATTTCATCATGAAAACAAAGCTCTGTGGGATTCTATTATAAATAAATTCAATAAGTGGTTTTAAGAAATTGCTCTAAAATGTTTCTGAAGGGTTACCATGTGGATATCAAAGAATCAATGAAATATAATACCATATAGTACACAATAAAAATGTTGGTTTTGTTGACCTTCTTAAATCTATTACTCTTAGTGTACTCGGCAAATCTTGTTAAAGTCTTGCTACAAAGACCTTTGTGAAGGAAACTTTCTTTCATAAATTCATTTACTAACAGTCTGTCCTGGTAGGGTAACACAATAAAAATATTTCCTGGGAATCCAACTTAGACTAAATTAAAAAGACTCAGATCAGAGTTCTGCTCTCCCATCAATGACTCTTTAACTTGAAAGGGCCCAATAAGAAGGGCCCAAAGACTAAAAAAAGTTACACTTCATCCAGTTCTTTTGTTCTGTATTTAATGTTTGTTTCATATAGAAGCAGGTTTTTTTTCTTTCGTCTGAAGGTAGAGATGTGCAAGCTCTTTGGATTGCAGACTCATAAATATCATTGTCTTTGGTGTGGTTGATGGGCTCGTTGTCCTCTCAGTGGTTCAAATTTAATACATTCTGTGTATAAAAATATTTAATTACAAAAAGAAGTTTTTTGGACAAAATACTAGGGCCTAGGGCAAATGCCATCAATCACTTACTGTCTGTGGTTAACGCTTCACATCCATGACAAGTTGCTCACAATGGTATTAACTTCACAGACTTGTCAGGTGAGAACGTGTTGTGCAGATACACATAGAACACCTGGAACAATACCAGGCATGTAGTAAGAGCTCAGTGTACCTTAACCATTATCATTATTATCATAGAATTAAAAAAAAATCTATGCCCTCTAAAATTTCACAATATAGATAGTTTTTTTTAAATATAAGGAAAATGATAATTTCCAAGTAATAGTAAATACACAAACTAAAGAACCATCATGAGGCACATACAATTAATTGCCAAACAAATTGTTATAGGAGAGCAGAGGATGGAGAGACCAGCCAGGGTGGGGAGCTATCTGATATTTTTTTTTCAGAGACCAGTTTTGGCTAGAGCTGATAAAATTAGTAAATATGGGTCTCTTCTCAAGTTAGAAATTTATAACAAATACTTCTTTCTAACTATATTTTAACTTGTATCAAGCCTTATTCCAAAAATATTGGGGCATGAAGACATAAGAGCATGTATCAAAGGTGTTGTGAAAATATACTCCAGAGGAATATGAATATTCTTAGTAAGCTATTTTTTAAAAAAGTCAAATGCCTTTTTTCTAAGAAAAATTAGGAGGCTATTCCCCCAGATCCCCTACAAATACGGGATTATTGGTGTGGGGTCCACTCAACCACCCACGAAAATCTCTGAAAGAGACGCACAGTAGGGACAAAAAACCAAGCATTACATTTTATTATGAGTGAAACCTGTTCAATTGTGTTTCCTTTTGCTCAAAAGCTCCATCCTAAATTGTGGGAGTCAGAGGACAGAGACTAGGGTCAGAGCCAGAAAGAAAGCATTTGCTCCCCTGTCTGTGGATTAACTAGCCCAGCTTCCTGCTGTGGGATTTCTTACATCAGAACAGTCCCAGGCCAGTTGCCTCAAGCTGGGAGAAACATGACAATAAATGTCACAGGCTAGCCTGAATTCTAGTGTCAGGTGAATCTCCTGTGTGGAAGAGAGAGGTCTTTTCTTTCTTTGAAAACATTTCCCCAGACACCAGCGATTGGCTCGTTTCTAGGATGGAATCCATCTCTGTCAGGACTTCTTCTCAGGGGGAGAGGGGGTAGAACTAAGTGGAGGGACCTTCCCAGAGAAGGATCTTGTCCTAGCAAGAAGATGCACAATAAAATCACAATGAATATTATCAGTCTCTCATGAAGCCAAGAGACACAACTCCACTTCTGCTTACTTAATGGAAATCTAGGAATAGCTTCAAACCAAACACATTTCCAAATTTGTACTGCTTAGTTCAAATGAAGGTGAAGGCCATGGTTTGTGGCTTACTCTATTTGGGAAAAACTGAGTTAGAGACGCTTATCATCGTCAAGAGGGCTAAATATATGGGGGCCCAGATTACAAACAACCTAAAAGTATTTAGCAGCCGTTTTAGAAGTCACTTCAAAAAATTACAGTATTTGTAAATCTTCTTTTCAAGAAGCTGAAATACTGAGTACAAGCTCAAACTTTCAGTATAAAATGAAACAAATAGAAAATGAAATGTTTATGAATTCTCTATAGAAGGTCATTATTCTTATTACTAAACTTGCTTTTTCCCCCATGGACAAAATCTTCTTTGTGAAATTATCAGATATACCACCAAGTAGATGAAAAGAAACCCAGAACATTAAAAAAAAAAAATCAGCTGCCAAAATTTTGAAGTGAAAAAAAAAAATTCTCATGCACCTAGGAGAAAATAATTGCAGTCTAAATTGTTGATAACAGTGGCAACAAAAAGATGCTACCTCCATCATTTACTCAAAGCTGCCAAAACAGTATTGGAGGCATTGATTAAAACAAAACAAAACAAAACAAAACACTACATTTGCAATTTAAATAACAAAATATTTCATTTTTAACTGTTCTCCATTTGTTTCTCAGGCACATTCATACCTCTTCAGCTTGGCTGGGCTGATTGCTCACCTTCATAATATACTGTTGAAATGATTTAAATATACTTCCTTAAAACAGAAAAAAAGGATAAGTAGAATTTTTTTAAAAAAGCTCACATACATTGGTATGTTTTGACATGTTAGTTCTTTACTTGAATTTATTATAAATTTTTATTTCCAATTGTAAGCTTTAAAATTTGGAAATGTGGGGAAGTAGAGAAAGAGAATTTAACTTACAATATGAAATAGCATGTCTCTCATAGACAAATCTTCATGGGTTTCATTTTAATTAACCTGCCTTCATTTTTATGGCTGTATTATTCAGGTTCACTTTATGGTGCCATTTAGACAGTAAACTTTTCACACATCTGCAGGCACTGATAACAATGAGTTTAATTTAAATTAAAACTATCAGTGCAATTTAAAGATACCAGTGGTACTAGGAATATTTGCTACAATAGCATATATCAGTGCAACCTTTTTTTTTCGAGAAGCCTGTAGAAATGCTGGAGGTCATGCTGAGAATTTTTACCTTGTTATTTCTTTTTACTCCAAACTGTTCATTTACATTAGGGGCTGGAGATCTTTAATAAACTAAACTATTCTTTCTTGATTCCCAACTAATTTGTTCCATCTTTTGAAGAGATTCATCCTGACTTATTTGAGCTATAATTATTATATGGAATTGTTAGAGTTTAATTTTACTTTTCAGTGAAAAATAGGAATTTTAATTATGTTTTATAAATAGTTTTATTTAAATGGATTTGGAAGTAAATATATAATCAAGAAGTTACTTAGTAAAACAAAAGAAATACATGTTCCAGCAAAATTGAAGGATAAAAAACAAATAAATAATGAGGCAATAAAATACCTTATGGGAAAAGATAATTTTCTGATTGTGGTTCCCTACTTGCAATATTGTTTCACATATATTTGGGTTTTTATGTTTATTATTATTTTTTTTAATGGCCATCCTATACCATATTGAAGTTCCTGGGCAAGGGATTGAATCCGAGCCACAACTACAGCAATGCTGGGTCCTTTAACCCATTCTCCTTAGCTGGGGATTGAACCTGCACCTTCTAGCAACCTGTGCCATTGCAGTTGGATTCTTAACCCACTGTGCCATAGTGAGAACTCCAAAATCTGGATTTTTAGACCATTCTTAAGTTTCCAAATATCTCACCTCTGATTATACAACCATATATTACATTAACGTTAGCTTTCTTTTTTTTTTACCTTTATTTATTTATATTTTCTACTGTACAGCATGGTAAAAAACATAAGTAACATTAAGTTAAAAAATTAAACTAGGTACATGGCTGACACCAAAGCCTAATCAAAAGTCATAAAACAATTTTTACACAATAAAAAAATAAAAAAAAAATAGCTTTCTCTGAATTCCTTCACCTTTAGTTTACAATTTCCAGCATATTGTTTTCAATACAATTTTGAATTTTCTTCAAATCACCTTTATTACAGTGTAGGCAAGGGAAGTATTTTTCACTGGTCTAGTCTACAAGGCCTCCATTGCTTTGATAAATTGAAAAAAGATAAGTAGATAGATTTTAATGCATAGATTTATTATTAAACTACACATTAAACAAAAATATTAGCAGATAAATTAACAGTGGTATGTGGAAAATATTTTAAAACCCCAGAAAAAAGCATCTCATTAAAATAGTTAATAAAGTCTGTTTAGCAGCACCACATACCCAAAAACATTAGCAACTAAAAAACAAAGTCATAAATCACAATATTGTGCTGTGTACAAAATAGGAAAACGTTGTAGTGCTCATTAAATCATTCATTAAATATTTACTGTTTTAGTCATTATTGTCCTTTGTTTTGATGTGTATCTGTGTGAAAGAAAGAAAAATAAAGTAATGTAAGGGCAGAAGGAGAGTTGAGGGGTTGCAACTGTAAGTAAGGTTTTCAGGAACATTCAAAAACATTTGAGTAGAAATCTGAATAAGGGTGAAAGAGCGAATGGGGGATATCTGGAGCATCAAAGTGTTCTTTATGCAGTCTGGATACAATGCAAAAAGTATTAGAGATGGAAGAGTCCTGTTAACAGTGACATTTAAGAGGGTGCCAGAAAGTCATAGGTTGTGGATAAGTGAAGGGGAAAGGGAATAACTTTCTTAGGTGGGAGGATCAAACCTTCAGAAGGCCCAAGGCAGTTATAAGCCTGGTGAAATGAAAAGAGGTTTGGTCTCCATAGAGATTCACTCAGTGATGAGGTTATTGGGCAAGATGACACCAATAGGGAAAAATGGAAGGCAGGAAACCAGGCAATAGATACAGAACTCCTGGGAAGAGTAAAGGAGAAAGAGTCACATCTCAAAACTGATTTGCTGAGAAGGCACAGCCACACGATAAGAAGTCAAGGAGATTGAAAGCTGGGAATCGTATGGCTCCCCTAAGACAGTTTACTTGTCCTCTCTGTGCTGAGAATGTTGTTGATCTTTAGTCCAATGCTCTGTTATTTATAAAAATTTTGAGATATAAAACATTTTAAGTGTACATCTCTATAATTTTTTATGTGTGTATACATTTATGCCATTACTAAATCAGATCATGGTATAGGATATTCTCAGCCACCCAAAGGTTCTATCATGTACTTCCCAATCAACTTTCACCTTATATCCCAAACTGTTAAGTCAGTTTGACTGTGCTTAAAGTTCAAATAAATGTAGTCATGCAATATGTACTCTTCTGAGTCTGGGCCTTTTGTGTGACATAATGTGTGTAATATCTATCCCATTTTAATTTAAAATCAAATTAGATTTAATTTAATTTTTACTGCATATTGTTCCATTGTGTGAATTTAACATAATCTTTTTGTCCCATTTATTAGTGAAAGGCATTTGGATTGTTTCTAGTTTTTGGTCGCTATGGGTAATACTTGTGAACATACATCTGACGCAAGTCTTTTGATGAATAAAATGAACACAGCACTTAATTTGTTGGGTATATGCCCAGGTTTGGAATTGCTGAATCAAAGGGTTTGTATATATTTAGTTTTGTAGATATTGCCATTTTACAAGGTGACTATAAATATATACTCCCACCAATAATTTACAAGAGTCTCAGTTGTTCCACATTCTTTTTTGTCCATCTGCTTAATTTTAGACATTCTGTAGTAGCAGTCTTTATGATTGTAGTTTGCATTTCTCTGATGACAAATGTTGAGTGCCTCATATGTTTAGTGACTATTTGGATATCTTCTGTTGTGAAATGCCTGCCTGGATCTTAGGCCATTCATTTTTCTTATTAACTTTTTTGGAGTACTTTTCATACTCTGGGTATGGGTACTTTGTCAGACTAATAGAAATCTTTTATTTAAATTAAATTTAATGTTTAATCTTTTATTTTCTGGTTAATTTTTTCCTGCCTATTTAAGAAACTTTTGTCTATCTCAATGCCACAAAGATATCCTCCCGTGTTTCCTTTTAGAAGTCATGGTTTCAGATTTTACATTTAGTTGTTTTGACCCATTTTGAATTCCATTTTTGTGTCTGAGGTGAGATAAGGGTGAAACTATATTTTCAAGATGAATATAAAGTTGACTCAACCCAATTTTTGAAAAAAAAAAAACCACTTTTTATGAATTGCAGTGATGACATTGACATAAACCAAGTAACTCTATATGTAGAAATGTGTTTATCATCTCTCTATTTTGTTGCACTTATTATCTGTTCTCGCCAATACTGTTGTTTATATCAAGTCTCTGTAGCCAGTATTTTAAGTCCTCCAGCTTTGTTCTTCTTTCATATTGACTTAATTATTCTATTTTCATGGAGTTTCTATAAAAATTTCTGAATCAGCACTTTAGTTTTTACATAAACTCAGACAAAAATTCGGCTGGGGATTGTAAAGGTAATGAATTGAATCTGTAGGTCACTTGGAGAAGATTGATGTCTTAGATTTAGTGTTCTAGTGCATTAATATACTGTGTCCTATTTTATTTGATTTCCATATTAAGTATTTTGTGTTAATCTCTCTTCCTTCATTTTTGCTGGGACCAGTGATTTCCTTTCCATACAGACTGAAACTTATATAAAAATAAATTATGTAAATATATTTTAAAATTCATAACATATACTTTAGTATTGAGATGGGTATGGAAAAATGTATCAAAATTATCTCAGAGATTAGTAAACTTTTCATATTATTGCCCTTAAGAGTTGAGAGTTTTACATATTATAAATGAGAGTGTATATAATTGTCTGTTTTAGGGATGAGAAAAAGCAGAGTAACCAATGCCCTAGTTCTTTTGACCTGATTGTGTGGATGTCAGGAGAAGTGGCAGGGGACAGCCAGAGGAAACTTAAAACCCAAACTACCTCATCCTAAAATGTTGAAGAATTTGGGCGGTTCTGGCAGAACTGTCATAGGGTGGGCCTATGTTGCAGTGGTGGTAGAGACTCTTCAACCTACAAAAGCAAAATGAAATTAAAAAGAAAAAAGGATCCACAAAATGCACTCTGGGCTGGGTTTAGCTCTTAATGACGCCTCTGTTGAAGGAGAGGGTGAGTTCACACACCCCAGGGAAAAAATGGAGAAAAAAGACCCAGAGATTTCTCTTAACCCTATCTCCCTATGTCCCTGAGAGGTGAAGCTCACCTATATAAATCAAAGACACTTCTATACTTAACTCAGATGCCTACAAGATGTTGGTATTTTGACTTGATTCTCCTCTTTTCATCTACAACCTCACATCACCTCCTGTGCAGCAGCAGTGACCATTGCCTTGGGGTCCAGACAGCAATCATCAGGAAGACTCAGAGCCATCCACACGTGGAGGTGGAGACCAGTCACTGACCACCCAGAACATAATCTACTTCTCATTTTCAGAGAAATCAAGTTATTCAAGAAAAAAATTTTAATTTTTGTAGCCAGTGAAGGGCCCTTTATTTTGAGCCCTGCTCTAGAGGATAGTTTTAATAAATCTACATCCAGTGGAGAGAGTTAAAAGGAGAGAGATATTGGGGAGACACTTGTGACACTCTTTCATGTGTTCATATTGTGGAAAACTCTGGTAGCAATTATCATTTGCCTGTATTTGTGTCAAAATTTCAGTCCCCAAAGAGTGTAAAGAATTATTAACGTTTAAATAAAGGCAGTGACTATATAATTATCAATTGATTAACCGATTACAGTATTTAAAATAACAGTCAGAAATATGACTCTTGACTCCCTTCATATCTAATATTCTATCTATAAAGTCAATTTGCCTCATTGCTCATTATAAAGCAACAGAGTCCCTGAGTTTTAAATCCCTTGACCTGATGAGGCTTATTTCCTACAGTCTAAATTCTGTTTTCAAGAATTACTACCCTCCACAAGTCTTCTAATCATAGTGATTATAATAATAAAACCTTGGCAAAGTTAGATTATATGCTTTATCAAATCAGAGAAAATTAGTCAATATAATATTGCAATCTTGGAGTTCCCGTCATGGCTCAGTGGTTAACGAATTCGACTAGGAACCATGAGGTTGTGAGTTTGATCCCTGGCCTCACTCAGTGGGTTAAGGATCCAGCATTGCCATGAGCTGTGGTGTGGTAGGTCTCAAGATGCGGCTCAGATCCTGCATTGCTGTGGCTGTGACGTAGGCTGGAGGCTACAGCTCCGATTAGACCCCTAGCTTGGGAATCTCTGTATGCCATGGGTGCAGCCCTAGAAAAGACAAAGGACAAATATATATATATATGTGTGTGTGTATATGTGTGTATATATATATATGTATATATATAATATTGCAGTATTAATAAGAACAGATGGAACAGTATACTATTTCTCTCTGTGTTATTATTGGTTAGAAAAGATTTGTGTATTCCATTTACAGTATTTTTAAGGTAGCCAGATTAGAGTAGAACACTGTTTAAGTGAAAACATAAGGGAATAAAAATTAAGATGCGTTTTCTCCAGTTTTTGCTAGAACAGCTAAATCTATAACTTCCAGCAGAACACAGCATTTTTCCATTAATTGCTTAAAGTATAATTATCCCGTCTTATACAGATATTTAAATGAATATTTAATGGGATGCATATATATATTGTGTATTGTATGAATATATGTATTCACGTGTGATATACTTGGTTTCTAAACTATCCAGGTTCCTATCGTTTTTTTGCCTTTTAAAGCCATCCATCCATCTGAAACATTTAAACACATTCACTACATACTCCGAGAATATAGAGAATGTTTTGAGGTTCTGGCACAAGATCATCTTTTCTTTTTGTAACATTGCCCCCCCTCTCCCCCAGCCTCTTGTCTTATGTTCTCTTTAGCTCATTCTGTCTTTGGATGTTATTGTTCCTCTTAAAACTTTGAGGTAAGATAATTATTGAATGTTAATTTATGATTTTTTTCTTTATTTTTTGTCCCTTCTCTCGTTTTAGGAAGATGGTCAGGACATTTTAAGAAAGTGTTCCATAAAGCAAGGCCAAAATGAGAATTGGAGTACAGACTCTTCCTTTTCTGGCCTCTTACTTTCCAAAATGTGGACTAACTAAAGAACATATTACTAAGATGTTTCAGAAAAGGAGGGAAAGTAAGGATACATTTTAAGAGAAAGGAGTGATTCTGAGATCATAGGAAGAGGTTGATATGTTGCTGGTGGGTGTAAACTTATTAGAAGTGATGTGGTATCTGGTGGAATGGTTTGGGAAGATGGCAGAAGAGAAGGCAGAGAACAGTATTACCATCTGTGCAGAGATATAGCAAAACACTAGAATTTGAGGGACCACTGTAAGTTTGAAACATGAAGATGTCAGTATCAACTGTGATGTACTGGAGTCCAATTGACTTCTTTCCCAGTGGAGACCATAGACCCATTTTCCACTTTCCCATGGTCACTTAGATAGCGCACAGACCTTGCACAGACCCAATGGGAACTACCAAATGAAGTATCATTAGATAAAGAAAAATGGTAAAAGTGGAATATTTCTTATAGCCCTCAATTTGGGGTTCAATACATAACTCAAATTTATCTTCGGTCATCAATGAACATTTTTTTTCTTTTTTCACGGCCACACCCGCGTCATATGGAAGTTCCCAGGTCTGAACTATAGCCACTGGCCTACATCAAGCTGTATCTATGACTTACAGTAGAGCTCATGGCAATGCTGGATCCTTTAACCCACTGAGCAAGGCCAGGAATGGAACCCACATCCTCATGAATACTAGTCAGGTTCATTACTGCTGAGCCACAATGGGAAATCCCCGGACATCAATGAACTTTAAGAAACATTTTAAAAAGTGTCAGAAAGATTATGTGAACATAAGGTAATATCAGGCAGTTTCTCGGGAGGTTGCCGAATGATCACAGAAAATTTAGAAACCGTAGCTATATAGTTGTCTTATGGATAAGCCATGTAGTAGGTCATTTTGTAAATACAGCTCAATATAATACATCAGTATTTAAGTCTCATTTTAATACTTTAATTGAAAAGGGTCAAGTCTTCAAATGTTCCCTTGGAATTGCTGGTCTATAAGTAATATGTCAAATAGAAGAATTCAGTTTATGCAATATAAATTCTCAGATTTCAACTGTTGTATATCTGTTTTTGACAGTGATAAAAACAGGAATAATTCCTTCATCAATATAAGATACTGTGAAGCCTTCATGTAATCTACTTGGAAAATTGTTTATCACTAGAAAAGTTCTACATAATCCCATGTTGTATTTATTTCCCTATGTCTGCTGTAAGATAGTATAACAAATTGAGTGGCCTAAAACAATAGAAATTTATAGTCTCACAATTGTGGTGGCTAGAAATCTGAAATCAAGTGTGTCATCATGGCCACACTCTTTCCAAAGTCTCTAGGTCAGAAATTTTCCTTCCTCCTTGATGGTGTCAGAGACCAGCTGCACTGGACAATTATTTAGGCAAAAAGACTTTTTCCAGGATTTGCAATAGGAGTCAAGACTATTTCAATAGAGGAGACAGAATGAATGTATCTCTGCTGAGACAAAAGGCAGGAGAATTTTAAGCCCTGGGATAAGCTGGTGGAACTATACTGGAGACTGTTAGATAGAGAGGTTGGTTACTGTGATTAGGCCACCTGTGTTTGTTGATTGGCACATCAAAGTTTGGCTCCTACTCAGCCACATAGACTGAGAGGTAGGGGTGTTATCTCTGTTGATAATTATATTTCAAAGGGATGGCTCCCAGGTGCCTTGAGAAGGACATTCCTGAGTTGTAAAACTGGCAAGAAGCTGGGAGAAGATTTACATCTCGAACAGAGAAAGTATTTATAATTGCTAGCTTTCTTTTTGTTTTTTGTTTTTATTTTTTCTATTATAGTTGATTTACATTGTTCTGTCAATTTCTGCTGTATAGCAAAGTGACCCAGTCTTACATACACACACACACACACACGCACACACACATATATACATATATAACATTCTTTTTCTCACATTATCCTCCATCATGTTCATCACAAGTGACTAGAAATAGTTCCCTGTGCTATACAGCAGGATCTCATTGCTTATCCACTCCAAATGTTTGTTGCTAGTTTTCTACAGTAAATGTTCTAGGGAAAGAGAGGTTGGGGCCTATAGTGAGGCCCTGTGCAAAGTTTAGTTAAGCTGAAGGAAATATTATCAAATATCGGTCATTAGTTCCTGGCAGTGTTTGGTGATTCTTGGCTTACAGACAACTCAAGGCAATCTCTGCCTCTGTCTGAATTCTACATCAGTTGTGGGAAACTACTGGTAGCTTTTTAAGCTGGTAAGTAGCATGAGGTCATATTCTTAAGAGAATCCTTTGGCTGCTTGAAAAGACTAGATAGGTAGGTAACTATTACCATAGTCTGGGCAAAAACTTACAGTAACTTGTAGACCAGAAAAGCAGCTAAAAAGATTAAAAAATGTGAATATAGAGGTAGATATTGTCTTAAGAAACATGAGAACTTGCTAAAGTTTGGACCTGAATAAAGAAGTAAATGAAAGAAACAGTGAAAGTTTTGTCATTGTCATGTAGGTGGATGTTATTGCTGTTTAGTGAGATGAATAATTAGAAGGGTGGAGGAAGGTTAGTGAGAAGTGTAATTAAATGGACAGGTCTGAACTATCTCAACTTAAGATCTTATTGGGTCTTGTTTGTTTTCCTAAGGAGGAATCTAAAATAGACAGTTAAATATGTATGTCAGCAATTCTGAAAAGAGATCTGAATAGAGGTCAGTTTGAAAATCTTGAATCTTCTATGGTGTTCCAAGGAATGGGACTGTTGTGTACTAATAAATATATTTAATATTTATTGAGGAATCACTCTGCGCTAAATACTGTTACATTCATTGCGTTTATTACCTTTACAGAATTATCATAAATTTATCATATTTGCTCAGTTCTATCTCCATTGTGACAATGAAAATATCTAGTTTTAGGAGTTCCCTTCGTGGCTCAGCAGTTAACGATCCTGACTAGTACCCATGAGGATGTGGGTTTGATACCTTGCCTCGCTCAGTGGGTTAAGGATCTGGCGTTGCCATGAGCTGTGGTGTAGGTCACAGATGTGGCTCAGATCCCGCATTACTGTGGCTGTGGTATAGGCCAGCAGCTACAGCTCTGATTTGACTCCTAGCCTAGGAACCTCCAAATTCCACAGGTGAGGCCCTAAAATGAAAAAAAAAAAATCTAGTTTTAAAGGGGACAATCAAGGTAACTTTTGATAAAAAGATCAGAAACTCTAATTCTAACTGGATTAGCTAAATAGAAAATATGAAATTGGAGATAAATATAGCTTTATATGAGGATAGATCTAGTGTCAGGAATGTCACAAAGGCCATTTTTTTTTCCGCATCATTCTATTATTCTTTTGTACTATTGGCTTCAGACTAATCCTGACTCACTTTGAGATCAAAGAGAACTGCCAGGAGCTCTAATCTTCCATGGTTTGTATCCAGCAGAGAAGAGGGAGCATCTTCATCTGAGCCCTCACATCAAAACGATGAAATTCACTTTGATTTAGGTCAGTCATGTCTACCTTCAAATCTGTCTCTAGTCCTCAGAAAGACCTGAGGGCATAAGAAGAAAGATGTGTGGCACCAGGAGATTCTAAATTTCCTAGAAAATGTCTACTAAAGCTGCAGCAGTTATCAGAGGTGGGCTGAGGTGATGAGACACAGGATTCCAGAGGCAGTTTGCTCTAATAATAGGAGAGAATTGGAGAAAAAAGATAAGGACAGGAAATGAAACCAGGAATTAGACCAACATTACAAATGCATGTGATGAAATTCCCTTCATTCGTTAAAATAAGGCTATAAATCTGATTATAAATTTGCTAGCAGCCAATGGGAAAATGGAACTATATTACGTTCTACAATGACAGAAATCAATTATAAGGCAAAATGAAGATAATCAATAAGCAGAATAACTATTCTAAGTATCAAGCATTCCTTTCTCAAATTCAAGATGCAGCTAAAAGAAAGGGCTGTGCAATGTAAAAAATGATATCCTCAGTAATGTCTCAAAAATGTGTCCACGGGTTATATGTAGAATTCCTTATACCAGACAATGGCATTGTACTAAAATTCAGGTCAAGATAAGAAATTCACAAATGCAGTTTACTGATGGTCAGAATTATTCTGGCATAGTCTTTGGACTACCTGAAGAAACGAATAGATCAAATAGCCTTTAGGTAATATTTTTTAAAATTGTGTTTCTTAAAAAATTTTTGATTGCTCTTGCAAACAAAGGTTTACATATTTTAATACATCTATATATAATATTATCTCTCAAATGCTTAGAAGCAGTTATAGTCCACAAGAAGTAAACAATTTTCATTTTAATTAACAATTAGCTCAATATTATTCTATTTTATAACTTTGATGGGGAAAAATTAAACAAATAAAACTAATGCAATTGTAAGCTGTATTAATATAAGCAGGATGTTTGAAGTGGGTAGTGAGAATCCTGTTCTACTCGAGAGTATTTCTCAGAGCATACCTGCACCCCTGATTCAAATTCTGGTTGCCTGGATTTTAGATAAATATCAACAAATGAGAAGTTCTAGAAGTCAGTTGCACAGATAGATTTCAAAATGTTAACTGCATTTTATAAAGAATGATTCAAATAGTTGAGGTTTAGTTTTGAGGGTGAGGGATGATAGAACTAATAATAGCTAGTAATAGAACTAATAAAAGCTAATAATTCAGCTTCTGAGATGTGAACAGATGCTGTAGAGAAGACTTGCCATGTATGTGAGTGCTGATCTGGAGGCAGAACTAGGGCCACAGTGTACCATGTACAAGGAGATAAGAGTTCTACTAACTAGAACAATCTATCTAGCAGTTAGAAATTCCAAACATGAAATAGGTTTCATTAGCAAGTAATGAGTTCATGTCCTTGGAGAAATGACAAAAGGAAAAGACATTGGTAAGAGATGATTCAACTTTTGAATGATTAGTTGTAGTAAGTGATTATAAGGTCCACTGTAACATTAAAAGTTTGTCATTTTGGTCAGCATTCAAAATTCTCACTACTTATTAATCCACTCAACGCTTTTCAAATATTATATGCTATGTGCATTTCTAAGCTTTAGAGGATATAGCAGTGAATAGGAAAATGAAGGCTTCTTTGACGCTTACTCTATTTGGGAGGAGTTGGTGGGTACAGATTAACAATAAACAATTCTATAATAGGAAGAAAAAGAAAGTAGTATAAAGTGCAGAATATCACTCTGAGCAATGTGTTTGATGTGATGGGTACTGACCACTGGCATGAGAACTGCTGCATTCACCCCTGCTCCAGTGGGCTCTGTCTGAATGTCTGCATTGTCTCCTGCCACCTCCCATTGAATCCATACCTATGGGCTTGGCCCTGACAACCTCTTTCAGGTTGTGAATACTGAGCATTCTTGGGTTTTTCAATCTGAGTGCAATTCAAGTTTCGTTTCTGGTGGTATGAATGTGTGTAGTTACACAAACAGGTAATAGGATTTGAAGTGGGACATGCTAAGGACATGGATGGAAAAGCAGTCAGCAATGGCTCCTCTAATTAGAAATATGTTAAAAATTCAGTATCAACATTTCTAAAGCATTATGTCTCAAAGCGTGATCTGAAAGGCATCTATGTAAGAGTCACCAGAAATGCTTGTTTAAAATGCAGATTTCTCTTCCTTCCAAGTCACAGTGGAATCTTTGTGGGTAGAGACTATCAATCACTATTTTGAACAGACTCCTCAGAGATGTGTCTGTACACTAAAGTCTGAAAACCTCTGTGTCAAGGAATAAGAACTCAAGCAATAAAAAATATGAGTACCACAAAGGAAAACTTCTCAGAGATATAAAAAATATAGAACTGTTATCAAGAGCCGAAGAAAAGACAATAGGACTCGCAGGCATATGGTTGTGTTACCTAAGAAAGGAGATAAGTCAGCCTTGAGACTTACAGTTATAATCAGAGCTCAAAGACTATGCTTTCCCCCATCCCAGCCAGTACCCAAGAGGCTGCTTCTGTTGATATCAAATGACATAGAATAAAAAGGGGTACATTTAATGTAAGATGAGGAGAACTACCTTTTTTAGAAAACAGAAGGTTTCTATAGCGGCTGAAAGGAACTTATAAAAATTTAAAAATAATTTCTTAATTACTTTAAGACAGGGCCATATTATGTGCTAATGACTCAAGCATACTTATACAGTCTGCCTATCTAGGTTGTAATTCCCTCCATAAAACTTTAATAACCTTCTTGTATGTAATCAGGAGAGCTTAAAAATATTTAGCACATAGTAAATACTGAGTAAACACTCAGCTGTTGGGAGTCGCCTGGTGGCCTATTGGTCGAGGATCTGGAGTTGTTTCTTCTTTGTCTCTGGTCACTGCTCTGCTGTGGGGTCCATCCTTGGCCCAGGAACTTCTGTGTGCTGTGGGTGCAGCAAAAAACAAAACAGAAACCCAAGACTCAGCTTTTGGTGATGACGGAATAGTTTAAACCTCTATATTGTTGGCTGAGTGAGGACTTTTCTAGGGTGATTAAGAAAGGGGAACAAGATTTTAATTTATGTTATATTAGATATATGCAAAAGCATAGATTTAGCTGTACTTTTATTCATTATCACTAAATGTCCTATATTGAGAGAGGAAGGAGACAGTAAAAGAGAAAGAGACAGAGAAGACAGTTGAAAGAAGCTTATGGATTTGATTTATTTACCATTAAAAGTGATAGCTATGTATTTTAGAAATCTATTTACCAGCATCTTAAAGACAAGAGGGCTCCTGGTTAAAATCGTTTTTTCAAAAACACAGTGATTCAGATGAATTTAAATTAATCTCCAATGACAGGTTTACAACCATTGTAGATCAAGACAAGTGCTAGCTACAGTTTCACTTGGTTTTCATATTTGACTCTGTGATCTCTGGCAAAATTATAAATTAGATGTGAGGATTTGGTGCAAAGCAAAAAGCTAAGTAGACGTTAAGTGAGTGAAACTGTCTTCCCGTTTGGAGACAGAAGTTTTCCAATATTTTTCTCTATATGTTTTTATCAAACAAGTCAGCCTTGGCATATTTTCAATGGTGTTGTAATTGAAATAACCAATACTCATGGATGCCTATAATTATACTGTCATATAAGTTAGTTGCCGCTGATTGGTTGGAGTCAAGGTCAGAATTATTTTCTAAAACTTCTGGCACAGAGCAATCTAGACAGAGCCCGAATAGTATTATGAATGCTCTACAGGTACTTCCACATATGCCAAAGCTCAAGGGACAAACTTTACTGACTCTGATTCCAACTTTGAGAGTCATTTGTGAGATACACGTGGAACACAGTATCTTAGAAGTTCAAAGGTAAGGTCTTAGAGGATCCTATAATAATGTTCAAAGAGGAGTTAATACAGTTTTGAGATTTTGTAAATTCTTGGAATGGAATACTTCAGAGTAACAGGGGAATCAGATTTATATCCAACTACTTCAAATATCAATGTTTAGGAAAATATAGGTATTACCTTTCAGTTGCTTTTAATATCCTACTGGAGATATTAGCCATAGGAGATTAAGTTCATAAATTCAGACAGAAAGATTCAGTTACCAAATGTTTAAGAACCAGATTAAAATATTAATAGTATTGAAGGATTAAGTACAATATAGTGTGTTCTTTTTCATGTGTATGTCAGCAAAACAGCACTCATTAAATTTTATTTCTCCAGATACAGCAAATAATCTGATCATACAATTAGAAACCTATGATTTTTCTGTTGTTGCATCTTTCATTTTGCTTTTAGGTCTAGGATGCAGTCTTGAAGAAAATGGAAAGGGTCTGTCATCTACTTAGTCAGCATTCTTGTTATGTATCATCTGTCTGTCTGTATCTCTCTACACCCTGCCATACTCCAGGTTTTAGCTTGGTGCTTTGATACATACTTGGGAAAATAGTTGATAAAATTTGGACAGTCTGTAAATTTGAACTAGGTTACATTTGCCTACTATAAAAACAATTCCATTTTAAGGAGACGATACTCTTTTTTTTTAAATTATTTATTTATTTATTTATTTTTGTATTTTCTAGGGCTGTACCCATGGTATATGGAGGTTCCCAGGCTAGCGGTCTAATCGGAGCTGTAGCCGCCGGTCTACACCACAGCCACAGCAACACAGGAGCCGAGCCATGTCTGCCACCTACACCGCAGCTCATGGCAATGCCAGATCCTTAACCCACTGAGCAAGGCCAGGGATCGAACACACAACCTCATGGTTCCTAGTCGGATTTGTTAACCAACTAGCCATGGCAGGAACTCCTATACCCTTTTAAAAAATAATCCGATTATATGATATTAAGTAATTAAGAGGCCTAATGGCAATAAATAGTAATAACAGTTCTTTGATTCTCTTTAGAGAAGAAATGTTATTTAGCAAACAGAATGATAACACTTGCTGAGCTCTTATAGTGAAACTTCAGTACCTTCTTGGTTGCAGTGGCAGAACCATGCATACTGTATTCCTCTCCAGTATGCTAAGAAGAATATCCATTAACTCTCTTAATTGCTATTACATGTAGGACAAGGGTTTTCAACTCTCCAGCAGTTTGTTTAACAATAATTCACTCAAAAAGTCATTCATGTGGAGGTCTCTGTAACAATGTAAAGTTCTCCCTAGTGTGTAGCAGGTAATTATTTTTCTAAAGTTGAGTTGGACAATAATCTCTGTGTAAACAAGACATTCCAATGCAGTCTGTTGATGATGGTTAATTAATTTTTGCCCATTGATGTAGTGCAAAAATTCATTTAGAAGCTGTGAATTGTATGAAATATTAATTACATTCTAGAGGTTTCAGAGCACCACGGAATGATGAAAGTGGGCATTGATAAGCTTTTAATTGCAACCCATTCAGTTGAGCTATTATGTTTTCATAACCTCTTATTTTTCATTAGCTATCTGTCAGTTTATAATATAGTTGTTAATTGAAGTAGAAGCAGAATGTGTGAACTTTGTTTTCCCATTGTATGCTTGAGTTATCCAGGAAGACAAACATACACATAACCATAGTTGTATTGCACTTTCAAGGCTAATAAAGCTAACAGATGGAGCCAAAAAGAGAGAATAGAAGGTAGAGAACACAACACAGTTTCAGAGACAAATTTCCACACTCCTCCATGAATAGGGAGAAGTCACATGACTCAACTCTCTATCAAGTACACAGAAAGCTCAGATGAATAAAATCATTTGTGTCCATACAATGTAAACACATTAGAATAGAAAATGATTAGCTCTTTTTGTTCTAGATTAAATATAACATAAAAAAAAGCTTTCCCCCTGCTTTAAAAAATTTAACCTTGAATGAGCTTTATGATTGAAGCTACTTTATTATTTTAAAAATACTCATTTGTCCATATATTATGGTGCTAATTATCATATTTTTTTAAATTCTGTGAAAATAATACTTGATGACAGAATGAGAAGAAAATTTTTACAGTTAATCAGTGCCTGGCTCCTAGGAAGTAATAATCCACTTAAAATAAATAATAAACAACTATAATTTTAAAAAAAACATTGTACTTGAACAGTTATTTATTTCCATTTTCTAAAATGCTTGAAAATAAAATATATATATCTGTTTAATATGCGTTTTTGATATTTTTAAGCTCTATTTGAATCCTCATCTCGCATTGAAGATTGTATACGCTGTTACAATATGCCAGTCAGTTCTATTGTACCTTCATTTAGAAACTGACCTTTTAGATCTGTAAAATAGCATTTTAAAAATTACCTGGAGTTTAAATAAAATGCAGTAAAAATACCCACATCCTCAATAATTTTAGTAAGAAAAATCCTTTTTTATTAGCAAAAGTAACCTAAAGTGCCACTCTGCAGTAAACCATCTTTGAAAACTATAACTCCTGAAAATATCCTTTGGTTAGTTACAATGATTGAATGTCCATTTGCTTCATAGGATGGAAAAGTTAAAGCTTATGTTTTATTAAACTTCAGAATAATTATTATTTCATGAAGCTAAATAAGGCCTTTCTAAATTACCCTGTAGAACCATTTGCCTTCTAGCACACATGGATTCTTTCTTTTCTTTTCTTTCTTTCTTTTTTTTTTGGTCTTTTTAGGGCTGCACTCATGGCATATAGAAGTTCTCAGGCTAGGGGTCGAGTGGGAGCTGCAGCTACTGGCCACAGCCACAGCAGCAGGGGCTCCAAGCTATGTCTGTGACCGATACTGCAGCTCACGGCAATGCCAGATCCTTAAACCACTGAGCCGGCCAGCGATGGAACCCGCATCCTCATGGATACTAGTCAGGTTCATTACTGCTGAGCCACAGTAGGAACTCCAGTACACATAGATTCTCTTTAATATGTTCAGTGAAGTTTTGTTGTTGTATTACTTTAAATACAAAAGCTGAGCAGTGTGATGTGTCAAAACCAAAACACACCATTTCATACTCTTCCAATCTCACTTCCCTTCACAGATGTTTTCTTCTACATTTCCATGAGCACACACATAATGTACATTTTAAACATAAATGGGATCAAATTATGTATCTTGTTCTATAACCTGCCTTTTCCAATTCACATTCTATCAAATACGTTATGTCAGAAATATCTATGTTTTTTTTTAAAAACAGATACTCCCTCTTACATAGTGAGATTGCACCACATTTTACCTAACCACTTCCTTATTGATGGTAATTTAGGTTGTTTTTTCAGTACTTCAATATTGCAAGCACAGCTATAAAGAACATTCTTGCTAATATTTTTCAGAGATTTCATCCTGTAAGTCTTCCAATGTTTATTAAGAATGATGTTGTTTATTAAGATCAAGGGAGGGTTCTCTTTGAATTTAATTTCCAGATGCCTACTTTTTGTTTCAAGAAATAAATGTTAGTGCTACTGCTCCAGGTTGGGTTGTGACATAGGCAACAGAAATTTTAAAAGAGGTAATTTCTCTGCCAACTCTTACAGAAATTTTATATTCGGAAAAAAGTACCAGCTCTGCAGAGACAGAGAAAGAGGCCTAGGGGCATACAGCTTAGTGAGCAGATCATGGATCTATTAGCAGAGGTTTTCAACCCAGGGCAATTTGCCTCACTCCCTACTCCCCCCAAAACCTCAAGGACATTTGGCAATGTCTGGTAATGTTGTACTTGTCCAAACTGGGCATGGAGAGATGTTACCAACAGTTACTAAATAGAGAGTAGGGATGCCTCTAATGTGAGGAATAGCTATCCACCACAGAGTACAGTCTGGCTTGAAACGTCAGTAGCACTGAGGCCAAGAAAGCCTGCTTTGTTAAAAATATAAAGTGGCATCCTTTCCACTGGCTTTAACAACCAGGGTCACAGACTTATCAAGCAGAACACCGATTGTATTCTGCCTCAACTTGCACAATCAGCCAGCCTCCCCTGGTGGCCTTGAAAGATGTGCATGGAAACTGACATGAATTCTAGATAAATTACAGGAAGGAAATCATTTCCTAATAGCTTCAAAAAGTAAGAACACTTCACCAGTAAAGGGACCAAATGTGAAATGGAAAAACCCCAAGTAGTTGTCAGTTGACTTTGGGTCTAGTTCCAGCTTAGCTATTCCCTAGTAGTATTATCTGTGACATGAAAATCTTGAACTGGCTAACTTTTAGGCCACTTCCAGATTGAAAGTCCAACCATTCTTAACCATACAATGTATGGTTAAACCTTGGGACTCAGGATCCAGACAGTCTAGGTTCAATCCTATCTTTGCCATTTATGAAGTCACTACCTCGAGAAGTTACATTCTCTCTCAATGACTCAGTCTTACTACCTAAAAAAAAATGAATAAATAAAAGAGGAACAAAAACCAAGCAGGAGGCATAACTCTCCCAGACTTCAGGCAATATTACAGAGCCACAATCATCAAGACAGTGTAGTACTGGTACCAAAACAGACAGGAAGACCAATGGAACAGAATAGAGAACCCGGAAATAAACCCAGACACCTATGGTCAATTACTCTTTGACAAAGGAGGCAAGAACATAAAATGGGAAAAAGAAAGTCTATTCAGCAAGCATTGCTGGGAAACCTGGGCAGCTGCAGGCAAATCAATGAAACTAGAACACACCCTCACACCATGCATGAAAACAAACTCAAAATGGCTGAAAGACTTAATTATAAGGCAAGACACCATCAAACTCCTGGAAGAGAACATAGGCAAAACATTTTCTGACATCAACCTTATGAATGTTTTTCTCAGGTCAGTCTGCAAAGCAACAGAAATAAGAGCAAAAATAAACCCATGGGACCTAATCAAACTGACAAGCTTTTGCACAGCAAAGAAAACCAAAAAGAAAACAAAAAGACAACTTACATAATGGGAGAAAATAGTTTCAAATGATGCAACTGCCAAGGGCTTAATCTCTAAAATATACAGAAAACTTACACAACTCAACAGCAAAAAAGCCAACAACACAGCTGAAAATGGGCAAAAGACCTGAATAGACATTTCTCCAAGGAAGATATACAGATGGCCAACAAGCACATGAAAAAATGTTCCATAGCCCCAATTATTAGAGAAATAGAAATCAAAACTACCACGAGATACTACCTCACACCAGTCAGAATGGCCACAGCATTAATAAGTACACAAATAACAAATGCTGAAGAGGGGGTGTGAAGAAAAGGGAACCCTCCTGAACTGTTGGTGGAAATGTAAGCTGGTACAACCACTATGAAGAACAGTATGTAGGTACCTTAGAAATCTATACATAGAACTACCATATGATCCAGCAATCCAACTCTTGGGCATATATCTGGACAAAACTTTCCTTAAAAAAGACACATGCACCCCCATGTTCATTGCAGCACTATTCACAATAGCCAAGACGTGGAATCAACCCAAATGTCCATTGACAGATGATTGGATTAGGAAGATGTGGTGTATAGATATACAATGGAATACTACTCAGCCATAAAAAATGAAATAATGCCATTTGCAGCAACATGGATGGAACTAGAGACTCTCGGTACAGAGTGAAGTCAGAAAGAGAAAGACAAGTACCATATGATATCACTTATATCTGGAGTCTAATATACAGCAGAAATGAACCTTTCCACAGAAAAGAAAATCATGGACTTAGAGAATAGACTTGTGGTTGCCAAGAGGGAGGGGAGGCAGTGAGATGGATTGGGAGCTGGGAGTTAATAGATGCAGACTATCACTTTTGGAGTGGGTTAGCAATGAGATCCTGCTGTGCAGCACTGGGAACTATGTCTAGTCACTTAAGATGGAGCATGATAATGGGAGAAAAAAGAATGTGTACATGTGTACACCATGCTGCACAGTAGGAAAAAAATGTATTGGGGAAATAATAAAATAATTAAAAAAAATAACAATAGCACATCCCTCACTGGATCATTGTAAGAATTTAAATACCTTAAAACACATGAATTACTTAGGGAAATCTCTGGTACCTGCTATGTGTCAATATATGATAGCTATGATAACAATGAAATACACATCACTCAAAGTACTTACAAAGCCCTGAGCCCCTGACTACTTCTCCATCTGTAGTGTAAAGCTCTTCTTCAAAATACATCCCCCAAGGAGTTCCCATTGTGGCTCAGCATTAACAAACCCAACTACATCCATGAGGATATGGGTTTGATCCTTGGCCTCGCTCAGTGGGCTAAGTATCCAGTGTTGCCATGAGCTGTACTGTAAGTTGCACATTGTGGCTTGGATCCTGTTTTGTCGTGGCTGTGGTGTAGGCCGGCAGCTGTAGCTCTGATTGGACCACTAGCCTGGGAACCCCTCCATATGCTGCTGGCACAGCCCTAAAAAGTAAAAAAAGAAAAAAAAAAAACTCCAAGAGCTTTTGCACATACCATCCCTTCTGTTTGCTGTCCTCTCAGCTTCCACACCTTTTTATCCTCAGTGCCTGGTGTATATTAGGTGTTTAGCAGATATGTGTGAAATGCAATTTTCTCTGCTGACTGTGCTCTGCATTTCTGGTAGCTCCCCCACAGGATGTGGGACTAGTTAGAATAATGAGCTAGAGATCAGAACTGTTCCTAAATGCCAGCTTTCTTCTGAATACATGATAGGACTTCAGTCTTTCATATGCTTGAAACCAGCTACAACCATGTAACTTGCTTAGACCAAGAAAATGTGACAACTCGTATGAGTTTCACTTTCTGGATATAACTATGCAAAGCCACTATGCAGCCACCCTCTTCTCTCAGCCTCTGTGATCGCAGAAGCTTGTCTCTGTCCACCCATCACTGAGTGACTCAATGACCAAAAGCTTCCTTGCCGACAATAAACACATAGCATGAAATCAACTGTGTTGTTTTAAGCCATTGAAATATTGGATTATTTGTTCCTTTAACAAAAGATATTCAATCCTGACTAATATAGGTAGGCTAGAATGAAGCTTTGAACAATTCAGTCTTTTTCCTGCTTCATGAAGGCAAGTTTTATATAGATGTTATTTTATTATTGATAAAATATGCCTACTATTAAATGTGAAAATATAAACTTAATTAAAATGAAAACCTTTACCTAATCTGTGAGATTGTAATATCTTGGCTTGTCTTATTATATATTATTGAAAATATCTTGTGAATTAAGCATTTTGCTGAATCAGTTTTCTCAACCTGGCTGTGCATAGGACTTATCTGGGGAGCTGAAAAATAAATAGCCCCCACGGCTTCATCCCCAGAGATTCTGACTGGCCTAGGGTGGAGCCAGGGTCTCACTGTGCTATGTATGATTCCCTTGTGCTGCTGGGTTGAGAACTACCACTTTGAACCTACATAAAGTCTAATAGCAGATGATTATCACAGATTCAACAGGTTGCTTTAAAATTTTTCAGAGTCAGGTGACAATAGTTTACAGAGTAACCCTGGTAAAATCACGTACTTGTTCTAGGCCTGCTTCTCATCTTTAATCCTGGGATAACAACTTCCATTCCCAGTGTCTTGCGTGGCTCTACATGTTTTGTCCATATGAGAAGTGGTCTCTGATTCACCCATGAGGGATCCAATAAAGGTCAGATACCAGATCCCAGAGGCAATGTCTGAACAGTTATCAAGCCTAATGAGTAGAGTGGACATTCAAATTATAAATTTTCCCTCACAGGGCATCTATTAGTCTTTGGGATTTTTATAGCCGTCATCTGTATCAGTAATAGTTGGGAGGTCAAATGCTGACCGTGATGAGTAGTAATGCAATGGAGTCTTTTTTCCTAAAATTTGAGTTCATATTCCTTTTGTTTTGTCTTGAAAAGAAACTAAAAGTATTTCACAGTCAGAGAACACTTAAAATAAGCTGTGTTGAAATCCCGCCCTGTATGTATGTGAGAGAAAGGAAGCATGTAGAGAATATCATGTTGGAATATTAATGTCATTGCACAATCTTCTCTTTCCTAATGGTTTTGCTTACTCAGGGAAACAGAGTTGGCTAGTATATTACAAAAGTCAGTCATTTTGCCTACATTATGCTCATTGCATATTGTCAACTCTAAGGCAATTCCTCATGTCCTACATGGGAAATACATAAAGAATTTTTACATCTACTTTTTTTTTTCAGTCATGAACTCAAGTTGACTTTTAAAGGTTGTATCTAGATAACTAACTCATTTGATTACATTCCTCTTTTGTTGTTCCTCAAATATGTCAGCGCACTGGCTGAGTCAGTTTTACCACATGTTTTTGTCTTTACTTCTGCATATCACACTTGCAGCCAGTTCATTTGCTATTCCATGAAAGGGCAAGAATTATCTTATGGAAATAAGAGAGAAATAAAAATTCAGCTTTATGTAAATAAGTATGCTGAGGAGAGAGAAAATTAGTACAGTATTGAGAAAAATATTATATCTACATTTCTGTATTAGTAACTATGAATAAAATATATTTATACATATATTTATATGTGTTTTTTAAATTGTCATTATTTATAAATGGTTAGGTTTTATGGTTATGTCTAAATTAGTAGGTAGGATCTGATATAATAATGTGCTTATTTAACTTTTTATTCTTAGCACCATAGTAGCATCCAAAATCAGTAATTATTATGAGGAACAAAAAGGCAAGCAGAAACATAAAGAATATTTTTTCTTGTTCATTAAACTCTAAGCTAAGGTATTAATGGCCATTAATCAGGGCTGCATGTGTCTATTTAATAAATTATTGTCTTGAAAAGAGAATTGTAGACAGAATACTATCTAAAAAGTTCCACATTTTAATGGACAACCAGCACCATATTTACCTTCACATAGAAACCATTAGAGGATTAGAGGTAGTGACTAATTTCATCGGATTAATAGAAAATAGAAAGTAATAAATAGTTCTCTCCTTAAACACGTCAACCAAAATGTCAACTGTCTTATTACTGAAGTTGAATTTACATTTCAAAAATCTTAGAATTTCAAATTTCACTTTTTATTTCATAACTCCAATCTTCCCAATTGTTTTAAAGCAAAAAATCCTTGTTCTTGGTATAAAGTAAAGCAAAAGGTAATATATGCATATAATTCTTACGTGACAGACATACAAATGATTAATAAATTAGTAAGTTATTGTGTTTTTATTTCCTATTTTCCCCTTAGAGGATCACTATGTAGATTCCAAGGCTTTTTTATTTTTATTTTTATTTTTTTGTCTTTTGTCTTTTATAGGGCCACATCCGCAGCATAAGGAGGTTCACAGGCTAGGGGTCTAATTGGAGCTGTTGCTGCTGGCCTACGCCACAGCCACAGCCACAGCAATGCCAGATCTGAGCCGTGTCTGCGACCTACACCACAGCTTATGGCAACACCAGATCCTTAACCCACTGAGTGAGGCCAGGGATCGAACCCGTAACCTCATGGTTCCTAGTCAGATTCATTTCCACTGTGCCACAACAGGAACTCCTGATTCTGAGGCTTTTTAACTTGATTAATCTGTACACTTATTTCATAATTTATCCCTTCTTGGTGATTTACTTTCTCTGGTAGGACTTTCCACTTTGCCTGTAAACATGGTCAATAAAATATCCCTTAAACTGCATAGTCAATCTCAATTTCCCATATCTTTCTCTCTTTAAGAAAATTGTTATTATTATTTCAGCCTTAGTTTTGTAACTTGAATTTGAATTTTTATCAGAATAACACATATACATTGTTTAAAGGTAAAATAATATAAAGCTTATAAGAACAAAAGTGCTATTTCCTACTTCATCTTCTTAATCCTAACATCCCTTTAAGAGCAAACCAATTTCAACTCTATTTCAAAAGATTTTCTCTGAACTTACTGTTATTTTTCTAAATAAAATATGTATGTTGATATTGATATTTGACATTATTTGTTGACCTCCTACTTATGGAATATAAGAATTTATACACATAGATGCACATAAAAATACTTTTATAACCTTTTAATACATTTACTTCACTTTTTTTTTTCTTTTTACAGCCACACCTGCAGCATAGGCATATGGAAGTTCTTGGGCTAGGAGTTGAATCTGACCTGCAGCCAAGGCTTATGCCACAGCCACAGTAACACCGGATCCGAACCAGATCTGCAACCTATGCCACAGCTTACAGCAACACCGGATCCTTAACTCATTGAGCGAGACCAGGGATCAACCCACATCCTCAGGGACACTATGTTGGGTTCTTAACCCACAGAGCCACAACAGTTCAGTTTATACGTCACTTCAGTAGATGAAAGAGTCAAGCTGTTTGCTCCATGCACTCAGTGTATGAAAAAAAAGCAGAGGTCTAATAACTAGAATAAACACTCTTGGTTTGGCAAGGGAAAACCTGGAGACGTGCAGCAGACACTGTTATTCTGGCATTTTTGAAACTCTTAATAAGGTATTTTGAGGGGTCTATTAACTGGGTCCCAGTTTCACTCCCTGGAAGGTGTTCCCTTCTCTGTTGTTCTCCTCTATACCCAGCTTCACACTCAGGGAGCTTCTTCCTTTTGCACTGTCTTCTAGGTTGCAACTGTGGTAGGCATCTGAAAATAAGCCCTCATGGAGACAAAGCCAAGTTCTCAGCCTGCCTGCTAGGTGGTTAGGCATCTAGGATCTTTAACAGTCACAGATTTTACGCCCTATTGGCTTGAGGTTTCTTTAGCAATAGAATATTCTTAAAAACATACTGTGATTCTTATTTATTTGATGCTGGTTAGTTCTGTATGCCAACAGATACATCCAAACATTTTATTTTTTTCTTTTCAACCTCATGCCTTTCTCTTTTGGGTGAACTAGGGATATTTGGGGCTTATCTGATTTGAAGGGGTGAGCTTATATTTCCTTTTCTTAAGCCACTTGTTCCCATGAACGGATTTACTACCTGCCACACCTATACTTTGATATAATTTCATTCAGAGTTTTAAGAGTAGATGTGACAGCCAAAATCCTGTAATAAGGGTAAATTTTAATCAAACATATTTTCTGAAAATAGTGTTTATTTTTAACTTTTAGGTCTTAGGAGGTGTTTATACCTTATAGGCCCCAGAGTCGATAGACTCCATTCTCTTTTACTAATATTGGCAAACTAGTCACTTTTATTTTTTTGAGCTCAGTTCGTTGTTGTAATACCTTACCAAATATGGTCATTGATAAGCAAGGCACAGGTCAACATTTAGTTGACCAATGTCTTCTTTTGAGGCTAAAGTTTATTAAATGTATACTCTGCTTCCCAAAGTACCTCAAGCAGTGTTTCTGAGTGTTTCAATAAATCACAACATGGTTCATCATGACCAGTTTCTGATTCAGTTTCTATGATGAACACCTCCAAACCCATAAAATCAAGTGCCGTGTGCCTTAAGTGGTTTTACTTGGGGGAAAGGGTGAGGATGGGGTGCAGCTTCTCTTTTTTAGATACCAGTTACTGTGTTCAGTGATAGAGTAGGTTATGCTGTGGTAATGAACAAGTCACAAATCTCAGTGCCTAACAAGAACAAAAGACTTTCTCATTTCTGATACAGTCGCTGTGGTTTGGCTGGAGTTCTCTGCTCTGTGGTATACTTACTCCCACTCCAGGACTCAAGCTGTTAGCACAGCCACTACCTATGGGAAAGTAAAGATGATTTAGGCAGAAGAAAAAGAGATCATGTTGAATTTCACAAGGACTCTTAAAAAACTTCTACTGAGAAGTGACACCTGATACTTTTCATATTTCATTGGACAAAGCAAGTTATATGACAACATCTGAATTCAAAGAGAAAGGGAAATACAGTTCTCACATATACCTATAAAGAGAACTAAAAATATGAACAACTATTCCTAAATAACCTTTTCAGTTCTTATCTCATTGCTGATCTGATGTAAATTCCTAATACTTTAACAATTAGATGCTAAAAATATTCTAGGAAGAGAATTAGGATTTTTAAATATAATCTCAGAATTGAAAAAGAATGGTATATAGGACATAAAACTAAGTATTCCTAGAAAAGTATATTCATAAGTTGGGCTACATAGAATTTTATAATGGGTAAATATTTTTTAAAAACACCACAAACAAAAATCAAAAGACAAATGACTAATTGGCAAATTGTTTGTAACCCAATACAAGGAGTGAATTTCCTTAATGTAGAAAGAGTTCTTACAAATCAAGAAGATAAAGTACTATTACCCAATGAAAGATTGGGTAAGGAGGTATATAACAAAGAAAAGAATATATAAATCTTAAGCATATTAATAATAATATTCATAAAAAGAAAAGGACATTAACTATACGGAGGTCCCAATTTTTGATTTACCATATTGGCAAAGATGAGAATGTCAGACACTGTACTGATTTTGAGAGAGTCGTAATGAGAAAAAGGCAGTCTCATCTATTTCTGGTGGAAAGGTAAATAAATACCCAATCAAGATAAATATGACATTGTTTATTAAAGTTAAACACGTATATAATTCTTAACTATTCCAATTTTAGGTGTTTATATTTTCAGATAGGATGTGAGAAAAGACATATGATAGGGAATATTTACTGCAGTTTTTTTTTTTTTGTAGTAGCAGAATTTTTAAAACAACATAAGGGCTTATAAATAATGGAAATTGGTTAAATAATGTTTATTATTTACATTTACTATAAATACTATGCAGTTGTCCCATGAGTGCTCATATAGAAATAGCCCCAAGATATTCTCAAAAAAATAAAAATAAAAAGGAACAGAGACAGGGTATGATACACTACTATTACTGTGAAAATAAGAATATATATAGATCTGAAGAACATATAAAGTAGAACAGTAGTTGCCTCTAGCCAGGAAAAGTAGATGGCTCTGACAGGGAAGGATAAAGTTTTTTATAAGTTTTTTTTACATTTTGCATTTTATACCAGGTCCCTTATCTATTCTGAAATAAATTGAACTGTCAAAAATTATTTTGAAAAGAGTTTTTTTTTGAATGACCAACTATTTCTCTTTAAAATAACAGCTTATTCATGCTAGTGCACTTTTCATTGGGCAGATTGCATCTAGATTTAATGCATGCAATTTAGCCATATGGATGTGATAATTATTATTTACAGCAACATTTTGTTTAATTGCCCCACATATTTTTAAACTTATAACTCTACAGATGTCTAACAATGACAATACAAATACAAAAAGTATAATTACTAAATCCTATTAAAATAAGGTAATAACATGCCAACTCAACAGCTCTGTAAATTAAAAAGGAACCCCCCCCCCGTTTTTGCCGCACCTGTGGCATGCAGATCAAACCCCCACCACGGCAGTGACCCAAGCCACAGCACTGACATAACTTAACCAGTAGGCCACCAGGGAATTACAAAAACTAAACCTTTTTGATCAAATACATCAATATATCTTTTCTCTCGCCTTATTATTAGGTTTGTTTTCATGTGTCAACTTTATTTTCAATACAGTATTGCTACTTTTGTTTTTTTGAGCTTATATATCTTATATGTGTTCTTCCTAAATAGAATAATTGATTTTTAAAAATTTTCTCAGTCCTTAACTTTTGGTTTTTGTCAATTGCTCTGAAAGTCACATATTCTAAGACAAACAGTGGCACTTCTCTTTATTCCCAGACTCTACACATTTATTCCTGAAACCTGGCTGCAATCAACAGACTGATGTAAAAACCAGGTATCTAGCTAGGTTAAAAAATACCAATATGAATTGATCATAAGCTTTCACTACATATTCCATAGGAATACATAGAGCAAAAAGTAGGGCAATTCAACTAATTAATGTTGATAAAGTTAGCAAAAAACTGGAATATAAACAAAGAGGTAAAAGAATGTGATTCCAGTGTAAAAATGACTAGATAGAAGCTGAATCACTTTTAAAATGTTCTTTGCAAGTACATTAAAATAGAATGATAGTGAGCAATTGGGATGTTTATATTCTTTGTATGCAATTATTTTCTGATAGATTCCCTTTCTGTTTTCACTCACACAAATATCAAATTTTCTATAAAGTCATGAGATAATGTATTTAGTGTAAAAGAGTATTATTAGTCACAGAGTTATTTTTGTGTGGGTATTTATGTGTGGAACAGAATGATCCGAAACTCACATATAATGAGAGAAAACTTGGAAATTTTTAATTAGAATATATTTAGTTATGTATGAAAAGTAGTCATCAGCTTATGCATTTTATATTTTTATTTTGTTATTATTGAAGATAACAAAAGAGTCTACACTTGATTCCAGTATATGATATATGAAATTTTCACTTGTAGAAGGGCATTCAGGCATATTATCAGTGTATTTTAAAATTAAACAAAATTACCACAGTTTCATTAAACCAATAAATGCTTCAATACCATATATTTCAACTTGGACATAATTTAATGAATTATTAATTTTCCTTCTAGTATTTGTTAATTTTGAATGTATAGCCAAACTCTGTCTATATTTGGTAGATGAAAAATGCACAGTAGTCTGTAAGATGCTATAATACTTAACAGTACAAGTTGATTTGCTCTAACTGAGCAAACCCAAATTACCATGGCTTAATAATGGTGAAAGCCCTTTTTTCTTTTTTTCTTTTTCTCTAACATAAAAGACTGGGTATGTGATTCATTTCTGCTCTAGCAACTTGATCATTTGGGCAGCAGGATTCCGTCAATCTTGCTGATCTAGTAAAAACGTGGTCTTTTATTCCATAGTTGTATATGCTCCAGTTCCCATCATGTCCACATACTGGTTACCACCAAGGTGAAAAGAAAAGAATTAAAGCAACAGATTGTCAGAACTTAGCCACATAGCCACATCAGGCTGCAGAGTATGTTAAGAAATTCAGTTTCAACTCTGAGTGGTTATGTTCTCATCTAAAATTCAGGGGTCTTGTTATTAAAGGAGATAAAGGGACTAGCAGTGCCTGCCATATTTACAAATTATATTTCATTATTCCATCCCCATCCTTCTACCCTATGAGTGGTGGTGATTGAAATAGCTACACCAAGACTTAATGCTTATTGAAATATAAATAGCAGGAATTGTGAGAAAGTACAATAGCAAGATAAATCCAGCAGTACAGGATTCTCCAGCACAATTTCCAACTCTTTACTGAGAGAAGCAGTGGAGCGTTTCTTATTTTATTTATTTATTTATTTAGGTTTGTCTTTTTAGGGATGCACCTGCAGCATATGAACGTTCCCAGGTTAGGTCTGAATCAGAGATGCAGCTGCCAGCCTACGCCACAG
This sequence comes from Phacochoerus africanus, assembly GCF_016906955.1. Classification (NCBI taxonomy): domain Eukaryota; kingdom Metazoa; phylum Chordata; class Mammalia; order Artiodactyla; family Suidae; genus Phacochoerus; species Phacochoerus africanus. Next base: position 80,962,785 of record NC_062545.1, on the reverse strand, counting down.
CGACAGCAATGTGGAATCCAGATCGCATCTGTGACCTACACCACAGTTCACGGCAGTGCCAGTGCCAGATCCTTAACCTGCTGAGTGAGGCCGGGTGTCAATCCCACATCCTTATGGATATTAGTCAGGTTCTTCACCCACTGAACCACAATGGGAACTCAGAGTTTCTTATATCAATCATTGGTTCAGCACTACTCCTGAGGATGTTAATTATATCAGAAACATTACCTGATACATAGTGAGAGTTCACTAAATACTGGTATACAAAAATAATATCAAGTTATTAGCTGTGTTTTTAATTCCTCTATATTTAACTTTTTGGCCTGCTTCATTTATAAAAATTGAAAGAGATATATTGAAAGCTAACATAGGATGTTGAATTTGTAAACTTCTCTCTATATTTCCACCAGTTTTATGAGGTAGACTTTGAGGCTTTAGGTGGTTATAAGTTTAAATGTGTTTTATCTTCTTGGTAAATTAAATCTTTTATCATTAGGCAGTAACACTCACTATTCTTGGTGTTGCTTTTATCTTAAAGTTCATTTTTATTTGATATTGATGTAACTAGTTTAGTCTTATTTTGATTAGTTTTTGACTATTATATTTTTTGTTCTTTTTCCTCTTTAGCCCTTGAACCCTTGTATTTCATGAATGATTCCTGAAAAAGACTGTAGCTGGATGAAATATACAGATCGACAGTTTCTGTCTTTTAACTAGTAATCCTAGTGTATTTATACTTGTTATGTTACCTAATATATTAGTCTTTTTTTCACTTATATTGTATCTTTAAGGTATGTCACTGTTTCCATGTTTCTTTTTCTTTCCTTCCCTGACTTTATTTTCGTATTTTGAATTTACCTGTTTGTTTACTATTCTCATTTGTTCTCCATCTATGAGTTTAGAAGTTACATTTATACCTGTTCAATTAGTGTTTGCCCTTGAAATCATAATGTGCAAGTTTAATATAACAAACTATGAATCAACCAATATTTTAATCAACCTACTCTCAACCACAAACAGTCGTGGGGCTTTAAAGTACTTTATCTTAGATGAACCCTGAGTAGCTTGAGTTATTGCAGTTCAGTATTATGGATCTGCCCTTATTTTAAACCTCATTCAAAATAATTGTCATTAATTTATAAAGACTTTTTAGATGTAAAAAGTTATTTTTTCTTTATTTTTCTCACCGTACTTATTGTATACCAAATTTTCCATTTAGGGATATTTTCCTTCATAGTATGAACTAGTTATATTACAGAGAAATGCAGATAGAGTTAAACTATTACTTGCTCTAAGTTTGCCTGCAGCACATCCATACAGTCCATACATCTACAGTCCATCCTTATCTAGTCTCTTTTCGGAAGCTCTTCGCAGTGAAGGGAAGGTTCTTGTCCCATCACAGAAAGAATTCAGAAATGAGGCAGGAAGAGCAAGATAGTAAAGTGGGGATTCTTTAAGCCACAGTAAGCCCTCAGAGGGAGAGCAGGCAGACAGGTAAGCAGCTGCTCTGGCTTTCTTTGACAAGCTGCTTATGAGGGGCACACAAATGAAGGAAGGGGCAGAATGGAATATTCATTTAGGAAAGGATGGGTTTGAGGCCATATTCCCTTATTTTCATCCCAGCTCCACCTTCCTGAGGAGAGGAGGAATTTTTGTTCTTATTTAGCCTTGCTGGGAAGTGTCATGGCATCAGTGTATGATGGGAACTTCTTATCTGCAAGGTTAAGTTTATTGTAACAAGGGCATAATGAACAAAAGGTTCCATTCAGATTCTGGAGATTCCCACCTTTTCCTGTCTGTCTTTCTTTGCCTCCAGGACACTTACCCAAAATGTGTGGTTTCCTGTGGAGGTCCCTGCTTTTCTTTGTCTACCCATGGATACCCACTGTTTATAAAATGCATGGTTTCCAGCCATGTGGCCCATGACCCACCTTTCTCTGCTCATATCTAGCTATCTGCCTGCTGTAAGAGGGTATATGAGTTACTACAGAGCATCCTGTGGACCAAACCATTCCAGAGTGAGCCAGTGCTCTAGTTTTGACTTGGTGAGATCCTGGAAAGGAAAAAAAAAATAGGTTCTTTAAGTAGAGAGGATATCTGGCAGCTGGTACTAAGGGGATGAGACTTGTTAATTGTCATTCTTCTAGAGACTTCAGAACATCAATCAAGATAAAGTGGGTGAAGCTCTCATTCTTCACTTTTGATGGTCTCTTCCTGTTAAGATATCATTTGGTACTTATTTTCTGAGAGATTTATTGGTGCAAACATGAATATGATAGTATGTGTTTGTGTGTGTGTGTGTGTGTGTGTGCACGTGTGGACGTGCAGTCTTTCTCCACTCTGTGTCTACCTCCTCTACACTTTATTGAATTCACTGATTAAGAGAATAGTGTCCTGGCTACCTATTAGCCATTTGCACTTGAACTTATTTGCTTTTAAAGGTAAAAATTTAAGGTGCCCCATGTACTGTGTCCACTTTTATTCTGTTTTACATCTCAGCATGTTCTGTTCCTTTCACACTTGTAGCTGTGGAAACATTTATCATTTTTCTTATATCCACGAAATAGTTGGACAGAATGTTTCCTTTTATTCAGTGACATTTAGTGGAATTCGATGGTGGAAATGAACTCAAATTCTGAATGAAGGATCAAACAAGAATTAAAGTTCCTGAAAGTACCTGGAACTGCTAATCAGGATGATGCATGGCTTACTGTGAGTTGGTAGAAGTAAAATGGATTGTCATTAGATGCTTTTTGAATTACAAATGCTTTTGATAATGTTCACAGTATCTGACCAAATGCCAAACTGAAAAGAATCACAATGAAGAATCTATATGCCTAGATCTTGCTTTATCTCAGTATGTCATAGCATGCACAAAACATGCCAAAATAAATTTATTTTTGAGTTAGCCAAATTTCAAATTATTCTATACCTTTTCTTTCTTTGGAACAATGTGGTATGAGTATCAATAGCCCATGAAAAGATACGATGTGGGGAGATTTTTTTGCTTTTTTCAATTAATACCTCAGGTGTACTACTGATAATTCACATAGAGTGTATCAGGATCTCAGGGTCAATTTGCTCTCGATAATTCTTAGAGGTGGAAAATGTTATTCTCAGTTTACAGATGGACGAAAATACTGGAGGTTAAGAGAAATTTAAATAATGTACTTCAGAGCAGTATAATATATGTTTCCCGATACATCCTAATTTTACAATATATTCTAATTTCTTTCCATTTGATTAACTCATAAGTTTAAGATTCTATTTAGTACTATTATGAACTATGTGGATGTCATTTGGGAGACTTTTCCCACAGAAAGAATAACTAGATCCTCCTTTTGGTCTCCTCATACTCTCTAATTTCAGTTTTTCAGACTTGTGGACAGTTTTCTAGAGTTGCTCTTTCAAAACCAAATCTATTTGGACACATTCACAAAAAAAAAAAAAAGCAAAACAAATGTCACAAAGCAAAACAAGTATCAACTTTTAAAAATCCAGTAAATGCATGTATATAACTCAGAGGAGACCCTTTCAAGACCTCGCCTCAGGCATTTATAATTTTCAAAATCTCTAGACACCAGAGATTTTTTTTGTTATTTCCTTCTTTGTCCCCTAATTAAATTCTTGCAGTATTTAATTAAGACTCTGAACATCTAATCCAACTTTCAGAGGTACAGATCTATAAAGAACTTGTTACTGAGCATATCAGAAAAAGGTATAGTTCAAGGTCTTTTAGTGTATATATACTTGATGTACCTGTGACTAGAAGTACACTGGGTAGCAGTTTCACCTTCTATAATTTTGTAGTCTTGAGTCATGGTTTTCACTTTCATACAATTGACATGACTGTAATGAGACACTGCATACCATTTCTTTGAAGGTGAAATCTCAGGATAAGAAAAAAAGATATTTTAAGCCACATGAAAGTGCAGATATTTTTGTGTGAGACAATTCTACACACTAACTTGTCAATTTTTGCACTGAATTATCCCAAAAGTGCTATTCTGTAAGTTGGCCGCAAATGTCTACATTCCCAATTATTGCTTCAACATTAGTAGGCATGGTAATTACAATGAGTGTTCTATAAATAATAACAAATAATAAAATAATAAGAAAGTGTTCTATAAATAGCTTCATCTTCAAATTTCGATTCCTGTGAAGTAAGGGAATAAGTGTTTTTACCACTTGTCTCAAGTGATTCTGATAGCTCGGGCTTGTTGACTGAGATCTACCCTCTATGAAGCCCTTGGTTAGTCCTTTTAGAAGCTCTGTGTTGCCCAGTATTAACAAAACCATTTACTCAACTTTCATCTCAAAATTAAAAATTTAAACACCTAAATTAATCTCTCACATCATCAGTTTATTTTAGTTAAAATCCCTACTCTTTCTGCAGAAAAGATGGGCAGAAATGCATGACAAGCCCTAAAAGGGCAAAAATTGAAATTAAAGCTTTAAAAAGGCTTTTCTGCATGTAAAAGCACATAGATGGAAATCTGCAGGAAATTGGCATCAGAAGGAAAGTTCTTCAAGCAGTGATGACCCTGCAGTGAGATAACTATGCTAGTTTTTGCTTTACTCATTCTTTGAGCTTAATTTTAAGAGCGTTGATATTAGATCAATTGTTCTCAAATTTTAACATGTAGAATCATATAGAAAGTTTGTTAAAATACAAATCACTGTAACGCAAAGTTCTGGGATAGTAACCCAAATTTTCATTTCTACAGAGTTCCCAGTTGATACCGATGGTGCTAGTCTGGGGATCACATTTTTTTATTTTTTTTTATTTTCCCACTGTACAGCAAGGGGGTCAAGTTATCCTTACATGTATACATTACAATTACATTTTTCCCCCAGCCTTTCTTCTGTTGCAACATGAGTATCTAGACAAAGTTCTCAATGCTACTCAGCAGGATCTCCTTGTAAATCTATTCTAAGTTGTATCTGATAAGCCCAAGCTCCCGATCCCTCCCACTCCCTCCCCCTCCCCCTCCCATCAGGCAGCCACAAGTCTCTTCTCCAAGTCCATGATTTTCTTTTCTGAGGAGATGTTCATTTGTGCTGGATATTAGATTCCAGTTATGAGTGATATCATATGGTATTTGTCTTTGTCTTTCTGGCTCATTTCACCCAGTATAAGAGTCTCTAGTTCCGTCCATGTTGCTATAAATGGCATTATGTCATTCTTTTTTATGGCTGAGTAGTATTCCATTGTGTATATACACCACTTCTTCCTAATCCAATCATCTGTCGATGGACATTTGGGTTGTTTCCATGTCCTGGCTATTGTGAATAGTGCTGCAATGAACATGCGGGTGCACGTGTCTCTTTTAAGGAGAGTTTTGTCCGGATAGATGCCCAAGAGTGGGATTGTGGGGTCATATGGAAGTTCTATGTATAGATTTCTAAGGTATCTCCAAACTGTTCTCCATAGTGGCTGTACCAGTTGACATTCTCACCAACAGTGCAGGAGGGTTCCCTTTTCTCCACACCCCCTCCAGCACTTGTTATTTGTGGACTTATTAATGATGGCCATTCTGACTGGTGTGAGGTGATAACTCATGGTAGTTTTGATTTGCATTTCTCTTATAATCAGCGATGTTGAGCATTTTTTCATGTGTTTGTTGGCCATCTGTGTATCTTCTTTGGAGAAATGTCTATTCAGGTCTTTTGCCCATTTTTCCACTGATTGATTGGCTTTTTTGCTGTTGGGTTGTATAAGTTGTTCATATATTCTAGAGATTAAGCCCTTGTTGGTTGCAAAATTGAAACTATTTTCTCGCATTCTGTAAGTTGTCTTTTTGTTTTCTTTTGGGTTTCCTTTGCTGTGCAAAAGCTTTTCAGTTTGATGATGTCCCATGGGTTTATTTTTGCTCTAATTTCTATTGCTTTGGGAGACTGACCTGAGAAAATATTCATGATGTTGATGTCAGAGAGTGTTTTGCCTATGTTCTCTTCTAGGGGTTGGATGGTGTCCTGTCGTATATTTAAGTCTTTCAGCCATTTCGAGTTTATTTTTGTGCATGGTGTGAGGGTGTGTTCTAATTTCATTGCTTTGCATGCAGCTGTCCAGGTTTCCCAGCAATGCTTGCTGAATAGACTTTCTTTTTCCCATTTGATGTTCTTGCCTCCCTTGTCAAGGATTAATTGACCATAGGTGTCAGGGTTTATTTCCGGATTCTCTATTCTGTTCCATTGGTCTGTCTGTCTGTTTTGATACCAGTACCACACTGTTTTGATGACTATGGCTTTGTAGTACTTCTTGAAGTCTGGGAGAGTGATGCCTCCTGCTTGGTTTTTGTTTCTCAGGATTGCTTTGGCAATTCTGGGTCTTTTGTGGTTCCATATAAATGTTTGGATTGTTTGTTCTAGTTCTGTGAAAAACATCATGGGCAATTTGATAGGGATTGCTTTGATCTGTAGATTGCTTTGGTTAGTATGGCCATTTTTACAATATTGATTTTCCCAATCCAGGAACATGGAATATCTTTCCATTTCTTTACATCTTCTTTGATTTCTTTGATTAAAGATTTATAGTTCTTGGCATATAGGCCCTTTACCTCCTTGGTCAGGTGTATTCCAACGTATTTGATTTTGTGAGGTGCAATTTTAAAAGGTATCGTATTTTTGTATTCCTTTTCTAATATTTCACTGCTGGTATACAGAAATGCAACTGGCTTCTGAATGTTAATCTTATATCCTGCTACTTTGCTGAATTGATTAATCAGTTCAAGGAGTTTTGGGGTTGAGTCCTTAGGGTTTTCTATGTATAGTATCATGTCATCTGCACACAGTGACAGTTGTATCTCTTCTCTTCCTGTATGGATGCCTTTTATTTCTTTGGTTTGTCTAATTGCTGTGGCTAGGACTTCCAAAACCATGTTGAAGAGCAGTGGTGAGAGTGGGCATCCCTATCTTGTTCCAGATTGGAGTGAGAAGGCTTTCAGTTTTTCCCCATTGAGTATTATATTTGCTGTGGGTTTATCATAAATGGCTTTGATTATATTCAGGAATGTTCCCTCTATACCCACTTTGGCGAGGGTCTTGATCATGAATGGATGTTGGACTTTGTCAAATGCTTTTTCTGCATCTATTGAGATGATCATATGATTTTTGACTTTTTTTTGTTAATGTGGTGTATGATGCTGATTGATTTGCGTATGTTGAACCATCCTTGTGAACCTGGGATGAACCCCACCTGGTCATGGTGTATAATTTTTTTGGTATGTTGTTGGATTCGGTTGGCTAAGATTTTGTTGAGAATTTTTGCATCTATATTCATCAAAGATATTGGCCGATAGTTTTCTTTTTTGGTGTTATCTCTGTTTTCGAATGAGGGTGATGGTGGCCTCCTAGAATGTCTTTGGGAGTATTCCTTCTTCTTCAACCTTTTGAAAGAGTTTAAGGAGGATGGGCACCAATTCCTCTTTATATGTTTGATAAAATTCACCTGTGAAGCCATCTGGTCCTGGACTTTTATTTGTAGGGAGTGATTTTATGACCTCTTCAATTTCATTTCTAGTGATCAGTCTGTTCAGTTGGTCTGTTTCTACTTGATTCAGTTTTGGCAGGCTGTAAGAGTCTATAAAATTGTCCATTTCTTCCAGATTGTCAAGCTTGTTGCCATATAGTTGTTCATAGTATTCTCTTATGGTTTTTTGTATTTCTCCTGTATCCATTGTGATTTCTCCTTTTTCATTTATAATTTTGGTTATTTGGGTTCTTTCTCTCCTCTTTTGAGTGAGTCTGGCCAGGGGTTTGTCCATTTTGTTCACCTTTTCAAAGAACCAGCTCTTGGTTTTATTAATTTTCTCTATTGTTTTTTGAGTCTCTATTTGATTGATTTCTTCTTTGATCTTTATAATTTCCTTCCTTCTGCTGACTTTAGGACATTTTTGTTCTTCTTTTTCTAATTCACTTAGGTGGAGGGTTAAGTTGTCCATTTGGGATCTTTCTTCTTTTTTGAGAAAGGCCTGTATTGCTATAAATTTCCCTCTGAGCACTGCTTTCACAGCATCCCATAGATTTTGAGCGGTTGTGTCTTCATTATCATTTGTTTCAAGGTAGTTTTTAATTTCCTTCTTGATTTCCTCATTGATCCATTGGTTTTTGAGTAGCATGTTGTTTAGTCTCCATGCAGTAGGTTTTTTTCTCTTTCCTTTTCCCATGGTTGATTTCTAATTTCATGGCATTGTGGTCAGAGAAGATACTTGAGATAATTTCTATGCTCCTAAATTTATTGAGATTAGCTTTGTGTCCCAGTATGGGGTCGATTCTTGAGAATGTTCCATGAGCATTTGAGAAGAATGTGTATTCTGCTTTTTTTGGATGTAGTGTCCTGAAGATATCAGTTAAGTCTAACTTTTCTATTGTTTCCTTTAGGATCTCTGTTGCTTTATTGGTTTTCTGTCTAGAGGATCTGTCCAATGATGTGAGGGGGGTATTGAGGTCTCCTACTATGATTGTATTCTCATCAATATCTCCCTTTATGTCTGTTAATATTTGTTGTATCTATCTGGGTGCTCCTGTATTTGGGGCATATATGTTGATGATAGTAACATCCTCTCCTTGGATGGATCCCTTAATCATTAAGTAGTGTCCTTCTTTGTCTTTCTTTATGTCTCTTGTTTTAAAGTCTATTTTGTCTGATATGAGTGTTGCAACTCCTGCTTTTCTGTCATGTCTATTGGCGTGAAATATTTTTCCCACCCCTTTCACTTTCAATCTATATGTATCTTTTGTCCTAAGGTGAGTTTCTTGTAGGCAGCGTATTGAAGGTTTTTGCCTTTTTATCCACTCAGCCACTCTGTGTCTTTTGATTGGGGCGTTCAGTCCATTGACATTTAAGGTGATAATTGATAGGTGATTATTTATTGCCATTTGAAGCTCATGTTCCAGTTGATTTTATGGTTCTCCATTCTTCCTTTCTGGTTTTTTTTTTTTTTTTTGGTTGGATGGTCTCCTGTTATTATCTGCTTGAGTGTATTTTTTTTTCATTTTTTGCAAATGCAATATTTGGTTTTGTCTTGTGGTTGCCCTGTTTTTTAAGTATGCTAACCCCTTCCCATAATTGTGTGTTTTAGCCTGATGGTCCTGTAAGTTCAAACCCTTCATTACTATATTAAAATTAAGAAGAGAAACATACAAACAAACAAACAAAAAGGGTTATTTACTTCCTAACATCCCTTGCCCACATTTTATGGTTTTGATGACTCTTTTATTTATTTCTTTTTAATTTTATTTTGTTTGAGGCCTGTTCATGATTAAATCTGTATGCTGGCTTATTTGAGTGACTGCTCTCTGATTGCGGTTTCCTCAGTCCTAGTTCTTCCTCTTCTTCTCTTTTTTTTTTCTTTTCTTTTTTCTTCCCTTTCCTTCCTTTCTTTTTGGTTTAGAGAATCCCTTTCAATATTTCCTTTAACCTGGGTTTTGTGTTGCTGTATTCTTTAAGTTTTTGTTTGTTGGAAAAAATTTTTATTTCCCCTTCTATTTTAAATGATATTCTTGCTGGATAGAGTATTCTAGGTTGCACATTTTTTTCCTTTTAGCACTTTAAATATCTCTTGCCATTCCCTCCTGGCCTGTAGTGTTTCTGTAGAGAAATCAGCTGATATTCTTATGGGGGTTCCCTTGTAGGTAACATTCTGTTTTTCTCTTGCTGCCTTTAGGATCCTCTCTTTATCACTAACTTTGGCCATTTTTATGATGATGTGTCTTGCTGTGGGTGTATATGGGTTCAGTTTGTTTGGGGCCCTCTGTGCTTCTTATATCTTGAACCCAGTATCCTTTAGATTTGGGAAGTTTCCAGGAATAATTTCTTCAAATATATTTTCCATCCCCTTATCTTTTTCTACTCCTTCTGGAATCCCTATTATGCGTAGATTGGACCGCTTTATATTATCCCATAGGTCTCTTATATTGCTTTCCAGTTTTTTGATTCGGTTTTCTGTCTGTTGACCAGATTGAGTGATTTCCATTATTCGATCTTCCATATCACTGATTCGTTCTTCTGCATTATTCATTCTGGTTTTTACTGCCCTTAGTTCAGTTTGCATCTCTGCAAATGAATGTTCTAGTTTTTCTTGGCTCCTCCTTCTATTTTCTAGTTCCTTTCTGAGGGTATCTGCATTACTGTTCATATCTTCTCTTAATTCCTTCAGTATTTTCACTATTTCCCTTTTGAACTCCAGGTCTGTCAGACTGCTGGGATCTGTTTCATTGTTGACTGTTTTAGGTGAGTTCTCCTGTTGGTTTGACTGGGGGTGGTTTCTCTGCTTCTTCATCTTGCTTGTTGTTTTCTTTCTCCTGAGGGAGTTGTACTCTCCATTATCAGGCAGTGTTTGCCTTATCACTGCCATGGAATATTTCCTGAGGGCTGGCGTTGTTGGTCAATCTTTTTTGAGGCAGTGTGGCTTTTCTGGAGTGTTGATGGGGCTAACAGTGTTTCTTTGAAGCAAAGGAGGGCTTCCTGAGGGCAGACAGGACTGGGAGGTCCACACCACGATGGTAGCAGATTTCACTTGGTCATGCAGAGCTTGCTCTGGTGTTCTTAGGCTGTTGGGTTCTTGTAGGGAGTTGGCGGTGTTGGGCAGCTGTTCCTCAGGAGTGCAGCACCCCCTGTGGGCTGGAGCAGCTATCAGGGTCACTGAGAACCTAAGAGGCTCTTCCCTAGGGCAGCCCAACTCAGAAGGCTGGCCTGAGAATGTAGGTGGATCTTTTCACAGTCTGGCCAAGCTTGTTGCAGCTTTTTTGGGCTGCAGGGGCTCTTCTAGGGGGCTGATGGTGCTGAGCAGCTATTCCATGGGAGTGGGGCACCCCTGGGGGCTTGGGTGGGTAGCAGGGCCACTGGAAACCCAAGAGGCTCCTCCCCAGGGCAGCCCAACTCAGAAAGACCGTCTGAAATCTTTTCCCGGCTCGGCCAACCTTGTTGCAGCTTTTCTGGGCTGCAGGGGGTCTTGCCTGGAGCTGGCAGTCCTATGCAGCTGATCCACTAGTGCACCCCCTGGGGGCTTGGGCGGGTAGCAAGGCTGCTGGAAACCCAAGAGGCTCCTCCGCGGGGCAGCCTGACTCAGAAAAACCATCTGAGATCTTTTCCCGAATTGGCCAGGCTTGTTGCAGCTTTTCTGGGCTGTAGGGGGTCCTGCCTGGAGCTGGCAGTCCTATGCAGCTGGTCCACTAGGTCTTGGCACCCCCTGGGGGCTTGGGCGGGTAGCAGGGCCGCTGCAAATCCAAGAGGCTCCTCCCTGGGGCAGCCCAACTCAGAAAAACCATCTGAGAATTAGGCAGATCTATTCACTGCCTGGCTAGGCTTGTTCTAGCTTTTCTGGGCTGCAGGTCTTTTCTCGGGGGCTGGTGGTGTTTGGTGCTACTCTGCGGAAGTGTAGCCCCTCCAAAGGGCAAGCAGGCCTGTGCAGGGACAGCCCCTGCGGTGGTAGGCTTCAGGCAATTGTTGAGGCCAGCCCTCCTGGATGGCAGTCAGCCCCAGGTTCGGGAGAGGGTAGGGGGTGGCGGGGGTGGGGTGGGGGATGCACGGGGCAGCACAGCTTTCAGCTAGCTAGAGGGCCTGTAAGCTTGCTGTGGTGTGGGCGGTATTCTATGGGGACCCACCCCTTCTTCTCTCCCCTCCCCAGCACGGGCGCAGACCAGGCTCTTTTCCCAGGTTCCTTCTGATGCGGCTTTCCACTTCCCCGCCCCTAGAGTATTGCTCCCTTCCTCTGCGACAGCTTTGTTTTCTAGTCTCCCAGGCAGTCTCTGCCCCGTCAAATGGTTTCTAGACCTCCCAAGCAGTTTCCGCTCCGTCCCGCCCCCCCTAGCCGGGGGACTAACCTCTGGAGCCGAGGTCTCCATGCCCAGCCCCCACCCAGGCGTCCCCAGGCCCTTTCTCGGGGACTAACCTTCGGAGGCAAGATCTTGGTGCCCAGCCACTACCCAGGCGTCCCCGGGCCCTTTCTTGGGGAATAACCTTCGGAGGCGAGGTCTCGGTGCCCAACCTCCACCCAGGTGTCCCCCAGCCCTTTCTCGGGGACCAACCTCTGGAGTCGAGGACTCGGTGCCCAGCCCCCACCCATGCATCTCAATTTTTGGTGACTGTGCTCGTAGTTCAGATGGTCCGTTCGGTTCTTGATCAGCTTTTCTGTACTCCGACTTACTGCTACGCTCTTCTCTGCATCTGGAGATTCCTCCGTTTCGTTTGATCTTTCCCCCGAGTAGGTGACTTTCCAGGGTGCGGGATCCCTTTCTCCTCCGCAGTTCCCTTTCGGGAGTGCCCGTCCCGCTCGGATTCACCTTCTCTCACTCTCCTCTTTTCTCCCGTTCTGCCCCGTAATGTCACGAACTTCTTGCCGTTACTGGAGTTTAGGTTCCTCTGCCAGCGATTGGTTGCTGTTCTGTGTGAGTCATTTATTCTGTTGTGTTTGTGGGAGAGGGCGAGCATGTCCCCCTACTCCTCTGCCATCTTGTCCTCTCTCTGGGATCACATTTTAAGAACCACAGCAGCACACTAAGGAGAGGCAGTTGTTTGGGATCTTTATTTTATTTTGGACTATTGTTTTTAGACTTGTACATTTTTTTTAACAATCTTGAAGTAACTCCAGCAATGCCTGCTTTTTCCTAAGATTAAGACATTGCAGATGAAACTAAGATATATCCTTATATAAGGAAATGTAGTTTAAGCATGAGAACTTCTTGAAGCTTCAGAAGTCAAGTTTTATTTTTAAACCCAATGAAACAAAAAGTTACTGGATTTCACCTTGATGGTGCTGTAATGTTTGCAGCTGACTGGCAAGATGCTGAAGTTTTAGGATTTGGATGGAAGGTGGCAAGGTAGAAGATGGTGAGGTAGAGTGGGGAGCTGGGAGAAACTAACCTGGTTGCCTATGGTAACCTTTTGGAGAGAACCAGAACTCAGTGGGGTAGAGCTAGCATTTTGACATATTAGGTAATTTTTTCTTTCATCTTCAGTATTTCTTCTTACTCTATGAGTCTTTGCAAACTCAGCATCAGTTGGGGATTTGAGGTTTGCTAGCTCAAAGAAGGATGATGTAGCAAGACAAAACAATCAGTATGCAGCTATTATAAAGGTAGGATTGGAAGCATAATCAGGTCTAACTTGGTTTGGTTTGGTTTGGTTTTACCAGTCCTTTAGTTCTCAGAATACCGAGTAACTGAAGCAATATCAGTATGGTCGTCAGAATAAATATGACAGAGAGCTCCACTTAAGTCTTACGCATTCTGGAGTGAAGTGAATGGCGTAGGTTTTCTTCTGCCAACTAGCTTGAGGTCACCAGGGCACAGAGAATGAGCAGGCTGGAAATATCCTTACAGATGGGATGAAAGGAACACCTTTATGTGCACTGATAGCTGAAGGCCAAGTGATATGAAGAAGATCTCAGCTGATGCTGGTGAGTGTAAAAGACCAGACCCAGGACCACTTTTAAAGAATATTCATTCCCAAATCCTCAGCCTCACCTGACTTCAGCTTCTTAGCACCAAGCACCAGCCTTCCACAGCAGCTCTCTATTTTTGTGCTACTTTCTTATTTACCCTACTTTTTAAAAATTAAATGATGTTATATACATAAAAAAACATGACTTTTCTCTGGCACTTACCAAACACCTTAAAATGAATATATAACTCAAGGGCGGGCAGAGAGGTATGTGATGTTCTAAATTGACTAAGATTTAATTCTTGTCCATAGGTGTGCTAGGAACTCAAAAAATAAAAATTCAAACTTAGAAAAAATTAAAAATTGTAATTCTTGCATCCTTGGCTTTGTGACCTGCCATTTGTATGTCCTCCATGGAAGGAGAAAGAATTCCTCTCTATTATGGTATTATGGAATGTCTGTATTGGCAAAATTTACACTTCAAAAGGAGTATTATTCTGTGGTGGCATTTCTATCCTTACCGGAATAGACTTTAAAAACCATCTTAAAAGAGGATGGTGCAGTTTTAGGAGCAAAGGAATGCAAGAAAACTGAGCCTGAAAATATTAGCCTCAACATGACATAGCTATTAGCATTAAGAATGAGGCCAGTGGAGTTCCTGCTGTGGCTTAATTAGTCAAGAACCAACTATAGAGGCTCAGGTCACTGCAGAGGCACAGGTTCAATCTCTGGCCTGGCACAGTGGGTTAAGGGATCAGGTGTCGCCCACATCTGTGGTATAGGTCACAGTTGCAGCTTGGATTCAGTCCCTGGCCTAGGGAACTTCCATATGCTGTGGATGCAGCCATTTAAAAAAAGAAAAGAGAAGAAAGAATGAGGTCACTCTAAACCAATAAATAACCATTTTTTTTCAGTTGTTTTCTGAAAGTAAGTTTGTTTAAGATAACCATCTAGTGCTACCAGGACAACAGCTTGCTTACCAAGCAGTAGTTTACTTAATATGACTTGCTTCTAGACCCTTGGTTTGCAATTTTTATTAACCTGTAACATCACAAACTTTTCCCAGTTCCAGTCCATCTTCCCTCTTGAAAGACTCATATTAAATCACTTGATCCCAGGCTCCAGAGTCCCATACATACTCTCCACTGACTTCCTTCTTCTAAGACCTTGTCAAGACTGCTCAGGTGGCGATCTTGCCAAGTGCAGCATGTTTCAATAAACTAAGCTTTGCTAACATTTTCAGGGTATTCAGGAGAACAATGCTTTCATTCATTTATTCAATAAGCCCTTATTTCCTATGCACTAGGTACTTGCTAAATATTGGGGATTCAAGTTAAAAAAGCCTCAGTTTCTAAACTCAAGGAATCAATGTCTATAGAGAAAAAAACGATCAAGTAAATAGTTATTTTAATACTTGAAGAGTGATTGGATATGAGTGAATCACAGTGTGCTTTGAATATACAAAACTAGGGTTTCTAACTCAAACTGGGTTTCAGGGAATCGAAAACACTTAGTTTAGATTAGGACAATCAGGCTGAAAAAAAAGGAAAGTAAAGGAAGCTGAAAAGACAAAAATGGACCAGCATGTGCATTTGAGGAGTTGTAATTGGACTAGTTGGGCTTAAGAATTTGAGGAAGTTGAAAGGTGACAAAAATGCAGGACAAATAAACTGCGATGGAAAATTTCTGAATATAACACTGAAGAGTTAGAATTTAATTTCTGAGGGAGAAAGTGAAATTTTTCCAGCAGAAGCGATTTATCCTTTATTAGCATTTTAGGAATGTATTTCCTGGGCAGTGGAAGAAGGGATGGAGTACAGATGAGAGGAAAGGAAGGTATACCATTTAAGAGGCTGCCATTCTAGGTGCTCTAGCTGAGAAACAATTAGAGTCTTCACTGAGTTATGTTGCAGAAATGCAGGAAAGGGGAAAGCAGTGGGAAATTCTAAGGACGAAAATTCAAAAAAAATCAGTGAATGAATGTGACAGCATTGTTAATTTGGGGGACAGATGACAGGACAATAAATATGTACTGTCTAATTTCACTTGTAAATATTTCAGCTAATTATGGCAGAAGTACACAAGGAACAGCCCAAGTCAAGGAGGAATAACACAAGTTGTGGTGCCTGGAAAGCCTGCTGCTTGGATTGTGTGTTCCATTTTGGGAAAAGGAAGCCTCACTTTACAGTGGTCCAGTAGGGCCCCAAAGATCCTTGCCCTGCACCCAGCATGTCAGGTGTGGACCAGGCAGAAACTGTCTTTTGAGTACAGGTTGTCAGTTGGATTGTTGTTTTCCTTGTCCGACATTTATTTTTCTAAGTCAACCTGTTTGTTTAACTGGGACATGATATATACACATAAATCCAAAATAATTTTTATCATAAAAATTTGGAGATGCATATACTGCCAAAGATAACTATCTTGTTATGAAGTTAGGTAAACAAAGAGGGAAATGGTCACTCAAAACAAATTACTTTTTTTAAGGTGCAAAGTAAAATAACCTCCCTAACACCACCCAAATAGCTAGTCTCTGTGAAACAAATTCAGAAAAGGATTTTTTAGCTGCATTGTTATTGTTTGATTGCCGTATTTACAAATTCCTTTCTCTTGTGAAATTCTAAACATATGTTCTGTTATATTCCATGCCTCCCAGATGTATGAGTATGACCTGTAATAAATGTAAATGGAATTTTGTGCTAAAGGTTTTATATAAATAGAAATAAGGTAAAATATTGCTAGCGTATGAAACTCAGAATGTTGTTGGTAGTTTTTAAAGAAATATTATCAAAGATTATGTGGCCTAGACACTTCCAAATTGCATTATTAACTTAAATAACAAAGATATGGGCATTCAGAAATTTGGACACCAAGGCACACCTGAAATTTCATATATATTACACTCTAAGTTGCAACATTTCGATATCCTAAAGGTGTAGGATTTATACATTTAAAAATTGTCTTCATTTTATCTGAATGTATCTATCATATTGGTGTTATAAATCAGCATGAATTTTACAAACTTATGGAGATAGGTAAGGTATATGGAGTTTTGTTTTGCAAATAGGGGGCAGGATATACTTTTATTTAACCTAGATGTTCTTTCAAACTAGAAATGGCACAGTAGATTTCCTACATCCTTTCCTGATATTCTTATGCCTACTTCCGTATTCTTATATTCCTTTAAGAAAGAATAATCAGGTAAATGCAGCAAATGAGAAGAATTTTATAAAAAGTCTCTATTACACACAGAACATTTAACATTTATTTATTAATAGAATTGCAGACACCATAGTCTAAATGAGCTAAGCAACACACGAGTTATTCTTTTCGAATCGTTAGTATTTTTAAAACTTTCTAAATACTCCTGAAACTCTTAACTATCACTTCACATTATTTAAAACAAATAGGGGATTGTTAAAACATTTATATTAGGGCCCTTCGATAATCCACTTCATCTGCCATGCTGAAATATCATCCATCTATCACACAAGGGAACGTATACAATAGTCCCAGCCTCTGCAGTTTTGTTGTTTTCTGTTTCTTTCTCCAGAAATTTCATTTGTTCTCTTCAGTGTTCATGTACCTTCTAGAAGGGTGGACAGGGGCCTGAGGCAGGAGTCACATAGTCAGAGTTCTAGTTCTGTCATCTTGGCCAAGTCTTTAGTTTTCTTAGAACATCGTGTTTTTTTTTTTTTTTTTTTTTGCCATAAAAGGACAATGTTGGTTAGATGCTATTTAGCCCCTTCCTAATTCTAACCACCAAGCATCCCTGATCCCAAGACTCTCTTCTTCGTCTTTTATTCTGGCTTTCTTGAGTTATCCACTTAATATCTTTTCATTGATAATTTAGACAATGTTTTTTTAAACAACAGCAACAAAAACCTACTGGTTTATTAATATTTCTCAACATTTTCTTTAACAAATGTAGAACTGCAAATTTTTAAATACTGTATACAAATTTAGTGTTGACAACTGCAGTTTCTATGAATACATATAAACAGAAGTGAAACTGAAACAATGAAGTCCCATGAAATAAATGTGCTAGTGCACGCACGCACGTGTGCGCTCTGGGGCGCGGGGAGAGCCATATGGCCAGCAGGCTCTGTGGAATCAGAACGCTGAAATCCTGCTGCTTTATGTCCTTCTTTTCAGTTTCCAGTCCCTGCCCTCTCAGCAGCATAATGTGCAACAGAAGCTGGAAACATACAGGTGGCATTTCCATTGCATCCATGCTCTGATCACCTGCCTGCAGAAAGCCAGTAAGGGAGCCAGTCAGCCCTATTGGTCATTAGATTTGTACTTTCTCCCTTAAACAGGTCACGGTGATCTGGAGCAGAATGGACTGTGACAAATTCAGAATATTGGTCTCCTTTCTTGCCTCTCCCTGGTGGCTGAAATCAGAAAATAGCTTAGAAAATTCCCTTGTGCCTCTTCTCCTTTTCCCACTTGCTACCTTCCCTCTCCCACCCTTTTGGTCCTCACTGAATTAGCAAGTGAATTTGGTGTTCCTCTTAAATATGCCAGTTGACATCAGGATGATTCAAGTGTGAGAACTGCTCTACAAAAAGGTATGTTGTTTTGACAAAGCACTTAAAATTTCACACACACAGAAACACTTCTAATCCATGGCTGTCAATAGGAAGATTGCAATGTGTGTCAAATACATTTTATGTTTATTTACAGTTACTTCAGATCATTCAAAGAAAATAGAGATATTTCATGTGTGTTCGTACTAATAACAGAACAATTAGTTGAAAACCTAGAGAGTGGTAAGATATATGTATATTTATGTTTATGATGCAAAACTTAACCAGTCTGGGCCTTTCCCTCTCCTATCCCACCCCAACTTCCTGCTTGATTGAACAGGCCTTATTCTTGGTTGGTTTTTGTTTGTTTATTTGATTTTCCTTTTCTGAGACAAATCTAAACTTAATCAAAAATTGAAAAAAGAGCAGTTTACCAAACCTTAATATAAACCTCATCTAAAATTTGATTGTGAGCCAAAACATTGCTGAGAAACTGTTTTCTTTGGTTTTCTATAATCAAGTATAGTCAGTCACCATTTTTAAATATAGTACTCCTCCTTTTAACTAAAAATGCCACTTCTAACTATACATTCTTCACCTATATGTCTAATGAATATCGAGTTCCATTTATTTATCAGAAAATCTGCTATTTTGGGATAGTACTTTCAATTATTTTCCAACTATACATTGCAGGAAATCTAGCATCTTCAGCTTTTGTCACTAAATGCCAGTCATGTGACAACCAAAACCCTCCCACAAATTTCCAAATACGCTTAGTAGTTATTTTCACTATAAAGAATGGCTGCTTTAAACTTAGGCATGTGGACATAATATTCCTCAGTGGACGTGGAGAGGAACCCTATGACTCTAAGAGGGAGGGACTCTCAGAGACAAGAGTGAGCCCAGGGCCTGGAATGTGGAGCCAGGCCTGGCTTAAACATGCAAGGAGGATCTTTTTAAAGGTTTTTTTTCTGTCTTTGTTTTTCTCTTAAATTGCCATGGATGAGATGAGATGGTAGGCAGTCATAGTTAGGCAATATTAAATTTACCCTTTCATATGCCTAGTTTTCTTTAGTCATTTGTTATTGTTTAGTCATTAGTTATTTAACTTAACTAATCATAGCCTGCTGATTTTAGGTCACTCTTGGTCCAGTAAAGATGGACACATACACAGAGGTGTGTGAGAAAGGCAGGGGAAAAAAAGAAAAGCATCCCACCCCCCACATTCCCCTTTCCTGAGGCCCAAGGGAAGTTGACTGCATCTTATTGAGGACCAGTATTCCAGCATTCTTCTCTGGGACTACCATGAAAGGAGGGCTGACTCAGAAACAGTAGCAGGGAGCAAGCATATGGTTAGAAAAGGAGCTGTCATGGGAAGGACTGTGGGCAGATGAGGGACAAAGCTCTTCACCCAAAGGTTTTAGGTCCTGCTCTATCCCAATTGGTGGCCACTAACTACAGGAGTTTCAGGGCACTTAAGATGTGGCTAGTTCAAATTGATATGTTCTTATGTGTAAAATACACACAGAATTTCAGACTTACTGTTAAAGATGCAAATTATCTCAATAATTGTCTTTGATTTCATGTTAGAATGCCATTATGTTGGTTTATCAGGTTCAATAAAGTATATTAAACTATTTCACCTGTTACTTTATAATTGTGAATTGTGGCTACTAGAATATTTTAAATTACCTATGTGGGTCACATTGGACAGTTTTGATCTAAATCAAGGAAAATTTGAAGGGAAGGCAAGGGAGTTAATGGTGGGTTATAATTTATTCAATGACTATTAACTGAGCTTCTTCTTTATGTCAGGCACTGAGCCAGGTGTTGGATAAACAGCTGTGAATGAAACAGACAACATTCCTGCACCGATAGTGGTGTGTCTTCAGGGGCCAGAAGCTAAATGCATAATTTTATAATCATCAATTTTGACAAGTATCATTAAATAGAAGTAATAGGCTATAACTTTCTAAGAGGCTACCAGCTTAGATCAGGAATTTGTGGATGGTATTATGCTCAGTGAAATAAGTCAAAGAAAAACAAATTCTTTATGATATCACCTATATGTGAAATCTAAAAAAATGGAACAAACTAGTGAATATAACAGAACAGAAACAAACTCACAAATACAGAGAGCAAACCAGTACTTTCCAGTGGGAAGAAGAAAGGGAGGAGCAAGATGGGGGTGAGGGGATTAAGTGGTACAGACTACTATGTATAAAATAAGTAAGATACAAGGATATATTGTACAACAGATGGAATGTAGCCAGTGTTTTAGATAACTGTAAATGGAGTATAACCTTTAAAATTTGTGAATCACTATGTCATACACTTAAAACTTACATGATATTATATATCTCAATTTTAAAAAAGAAAGTCTTAGAAGGCTTCTCTGAGGAAATGACATTGGTCAAGAACTGAAGTATGATTGGGAGGTAGTCAGGAAAAAGCATTGTAGGAAGAAGAGCATTAGATGCAGAGGGAACAGCCTGTACAAAGATCTTGGGTCAAGAAAAAGATGCATAAGGCCATGTGCTGAGGTGTTGAAAAAGGAGAGGACCGCGGCCGGGTGGAGAGATAGACTTGGACTAGACGTCACTCTTGACCATTGAACACTTTGGAGGGGGATTTTCTCCATAAACTTTGAAAACTTTCCTCTGGTGTGGTGGTGAACACTGAGAGCAAGCAAGGGTGAGGAAGGTTAGAGAAAGAGCAGAGCGAGGGGAAGGTTTTTGCAGTAGGCTCAGGTGAGACGAGGTGTTTGGTCCAAGCAAAAAGGATGGTACAGTTCTTCTCTGCTTAGCATGTGCTGCTTGCTTTTGTTAACTTAGGTCAGATATTCTTTTCCTCAGGTAGCTATTGCTCCTGACTGTACTTCTTTCTGTCCATGTTCTATTAGTCTTCACAAATTACTTCTTTATTTGTCCTCTTTGGATTTTGCCAAAGCAGAATGCAACTTCCTGATGCCCTTGAGTTATAATGCTTGATTAAAGCCTCTTTGCCTCCTTTTCCAAAAGTGACATGTGAAAAGAACATTTTCTTTGTTCTTAGCATGGGCAGACACTACAAATTTCATGGAGTCAGAATACCATAGAATGTGATCGCTAATACCAGGTGCTAGCCCAGACTAGGCACTCATCTTTGGTGTCAAAAATGCTTAGAAGTATCCTATTGTCTTTACACTGGATGGTGAACACTTTGAAAATATGTACCAAAATGAATAAACCAGTACATATTTGTCAGGTTATTAAATAATATTTTACATGGTTAAAAGTTTAGAAATTATGAAAATGCCTTCAGAGGAATAATTCTCTTTTTCTGCTCATTTCCTGATCCAGCCAACCCCTGAGCAGATTAACTTTGCTCTTTTTATTTTGTGTATTCTTCTGGAAATTATTGTTTCATACCTGAAAGAGTATTTGTCTAAAGAAAGCCCCACCTTGTATTCTTCACACATGGGAGCTTATCATTAAAAATTGTTCTGCCCAGTGCCTTTGTTTTTCATTTTATTTTCATTGAGACATAAATCCCATACGGTAAAATACACAGATCATAAGTATATAGCTCATTGAGTTTTGAAATTGCATATACCTGTGTAATTCACGGATCTAGCCAATCCATCAGTAAATTACCTCAACCCCACCTTCAAATTCTGTCTAATTCTGACAGCTTCTCACCAGCTTCACTGTTAGCTATGCTGAGCTTCCAATATCTCCCACCTGGACTGGAAATGACCTCCTCCCATTTCTAGACTATCTCAAAACAACAGAAGAATCCTTTAAACTGTAAAGCAGATTATGCCGTGTCCCTGCCTCTTCCCAAAAACGTGTAGGGAATGTCCTTAAAATGAAGAGCCTGTAAGGCCCTAAATAATCTGGCCCTCTCTTATCTCCCTGCAGGACTGGCTATATAATTTGTGGATCTTGGTGCAAAATGAAAATGCAAGCCGCCTTTCCCTGCATTTCTAAGTTCCATTAAAAGTACTGAACTATAGTTTTTTTTGCTTGTTTGTTTGTTTGTTTGTTTCCTTTCTTCCATAGTGCCTCTCCCCTTGTCGTGCTGTTTTTAAATTGCTGTTTAATGTGGCACTCCCTTGGACAAGGCAAGGCCCTCACTGGTGCCCAGGGGCCCTGTCCCATTACTGAGTGTGCTTGGGACTACCGGCTTCTAGGTTCCTTTCCTTCCTCCCCGCCAGCTATAGGCCCCAGAGGCCGTGCCCTAGCTGAGAGGGGTACTCCACCCAGCCACCTCCCCTTCCCACAGGCCCACTACCCCAACCCACAGCTGGGGGACAACAGCCAAGAGGATTACAAACTCTGTACCAAGATGCCATTGGTACTCAGATCTGGAGTGGGTGAGCAGCCCGTGGAATGCACCTGAAGCAGACAGCCACTACTGTGCTCCACCTGGAGATACCACAGAACATGCTTGGTCAACCCCAGTGCTCCTCACTCTTCATCCAACCTTGCCTGGCCCCTGGGATGGAGGGGAACAGGCAAAGAAGTCATGGAGGTCCCAGAAAGCAGGATCATGCATGCACTGAGGCTCCAAACTCTCTAGAATGCTCCATTGTCTCATCAGCCTGCATTTATAAAACACAAGTTCAAAGACAAAATTGTTAATAATTTTAAGAAGGTGAACATGGAACTTTCAACCCCACATTCAGAGCTCTTCTGGATGCAGTGGTCACACCTTCACGTGCTCTCTAACTCAGCCCTATTTTTACCTCCATCTCTCTCCCTCTTCTCTAGTTATAGAGGCCTCTTGGTTATTCCTTAAGTGCTTTTGCCTTCTTTAAGTCTGTACTCAAATGTCACTTTTTCAAGGAGACCTTTTATAACCAATTAATTTGCAGTTAACTCTTCCAGTACTGTATCCCACTTAATCTGTTTTTTTCCAAATTTCACCTTCTAAGATTCTATAGAAATTAATTCCTTATCAGGTATACTATTTGTCATCTGCATCCCCTACTAAAAGATAAGTTCCATGAGACAGGAGCCACTTTCCATTTTGTATACTGGAGTATCCTAAAGGATGCTGACTGCCTGGAAGATTGGCATGTGGCAGATGTTCCATAAATCTTAGCTGATTAAATGAATAAATAATGAAGGAAAAATTTCTATTGGAAGTAAAGTGACATAGGAGTTCCTGTCGTGGCTCAGCAGTTAACGAACCTGACTAGTATCCATGAGGACTTGGGTTCGATCCCTGGCCTCGCCCAGGGGGTTAAGAATCCAGTGTTGCCATGAGCTGTGGTGTAGGTTGCAGACGTGGCTCGGATCCCCCATTGCTCTGGTTGTGGTGTAGGACAGCAGTTACAGATCCGATACGACCCCTAGCCTGGGAACTTCCTTATGCTGTGGGTGCAGCCCTAAAACGACAGAAAGGAAGGAAGAAAAGAAAGAGAAAAGAAAGGAAAAGAAAAGGATAGATAAGAGGAGAGGGGAGGAGAGGAGGAGGAGGAAGATAGGAGGAGAGAGATAGGGAGGGGGTTATGGAGAGAGGAGGAGGAACTGGTATCAGCATTTGAAGAAGAATGCATAGTTTAGAGGGGAAGAAGCTATTTGCATTTATTCAACAGCACCTATTTTATACGTATTTTCCACTATACTGAAGGAGCGAATGTCCGTAAAAATCAATTGATAAATAACAGCTACTTTCCAAGATCACCTGAGTAGTCAGTGGCAGGGCCAGGATTCAAGCATGGATATATTTGACCCCAAAGCCAGTGCTTAATCTTCTCGGGGGTTATTTGCATTTAGAAAGAGGCACCTTTACTTCACAGTGGATTTCTGTTGGCAGGTTACATGAGAGAGATGATTTTGACTGGTGAGTCCCTGATGTCTAGAGCCCTTTGTTTATTTCCATTAAGGTCTCTTTTTCTTCATTTCTAGAATATACAGGCAGACAGACACTGAACTGTTGTTAATCCCCGAGTTACATGCACCCCAATGTGTAGCTTCATTTTTCACATTAATGTATGTCTGAAATCATATAATTACTGGTATCAGTGGAGATTTTGGATTATACAAATTATCCAAAGCAGTGAGTAATTAAAAATTCATTTGGGCCAGGAACATAAGGACATGTTCATTCTGGAAAATCACTCTCTTTTCTCTCCCTCTATACTTGAAATTATAACTCCTCAAGGTAGACTTTTACAACATGTTTTCTGAATGATAGTTAAAATATTTGATAAATACTAAAGATTCACCTCCAAATACTCTGTTTTACTGAAATCATTTCAAGATAGAATAGAAATCTCCCATCATAGTGTGTATTTAATACTAACATCATCCAGTTGATCATTGATTCACTATTTGCAGCTCTATAAATTCTAATTATTAATGAGGATTTATGTCAAATAGCATTTTCTTTTTTTTTTTTTTTTTGCTATTTCTTGGGCCGCTCCTGCGGCATGTGGAGGTTCCCAGGCTAGGGGTCGAGTCGAAGCTGTAGCCGCCAGTCTACACCAGAGCCACAGCAACGCGGGATCCGAGCCGCATCTGCGACCTACACCACAGCTCACGGCAACGCCGACCGGATCGTTAACCCACTGAGCAAGGCCAGGGACCGAACCCGCAACCTCATGGTTCCTAGTCAGATTCGTTAACCACTGCGCCACGACAGGAATTCCTCAAATAGCATTTTCATAAGAAGTTCTAATTGAAGATTATTCTAAAAATTTAAATAAAGGGTAAATAACTGCAGGGCAGTAGAGAATGAACGAGCGATCAGTAGGACTGGCGGATCCATATGTTAATATGCTGCAACTTCAAAATCAAATTGAAATGAATAAATATTTACAGAGCACTTATTGTAAGCTCAAGCCACTTATAATTTAGTTGAGGCACAGATAATATTCTAATATGATTTCATGTGACAATGACAGTTGATACTGACTAGGGGCCACCAGTTCTCATTTCATTATAAATGCCTTCTGAAATATTTTACTGTTTCCTTTAATTTATTGAGTTCTCATATCAGTCCTCTCCTAATACCTATCTTAAATCTCTCTGGTTATTCCTTTACCATATCCTAACAAATAACCTTGTCCTAATTACCTCTAACAATGCCTGGATTATTACAGTAGCCTTTTTTCGTCTCTGCTCTTACCCTTAAAATTTAATCTTAACATAACAGCCGGAAGGCTTCTTTTAGAATGCAAGACAGCATGTGTCCCTCTTCTGCTCACACTCTTCTAAATGCTTCCCATCTCTCAGAAAGAAAAGTCAAGATCCTTGTCATGGCCTTAGAGGTCGATGTCCCTGAACCTTCCCTTTCCCCTCCTGTCTTCCCTTGCTACCTACCCTGGCTCACTTCCCTCCACCGACCCTGCCCTCCTTGCTCCTCCAACATGCCATGCCAGGCATCTGCCACACCAGGGCCTTGTACTCTTTGTCCCTTTGCTTGATTCTCTTTTCCCAGGGATGTTGCCTAGCCTGTTGGTCTGTGCAGCTAAGATTTCTCAGTGAAGCTAGCACTGTTTTACTTACTTAAATTGTAATTCCTACCTTCCAGCCGAGCATTCCCTTATCCTTCATCCCCCATTTACCTGTCTCCACATAGCAACATCTGACACAATGTATATTGTGAGTAGTTGTTTGTTTATTGTATGTGTCTTCATCCTACTTCATCACCAATAAAAAGTGACTTTCATGAGGGCACAGTTACGAGTTTAACTCTTCATGGTATCTCCAGTGCCTGAGATAGTACTTTGCACAGAATATGTGCCCAATATACAGGACATCTTATTTCCTATAGTGGTTTTAGCAGAAGCTCCAAATAGAGATTCTGAAGGTGCCTGTTAAAGTTTTCTTAGCTTATTGTATCGAATAAATGACTCATTTCTACCACGTCTGAAACTCTGGAGAAGTTTGAATCGTAGTAGCAAGTTGATATGTGTAAACAGACAATACCATGCATAGAATTAAGTGATAATAACATGTTTGAACTGAAGACATTTGGAAATATATCATGAGTTAATAAGTAAGTGGTATTCTTATTGCTCTGCATTCAGCTGACTCATTTTAATGACTTCAGCTGTTATTTCTGTAGAGACAAATCTCACAACAGAAGCTCTCTTTCCTTAGTTTCGGGTTCTTCTGACGGACTCTATATACATATCAAACAT
Source organism: Phacochoerus africanus (assembly GCF_016906955.1). Lineage (NCBI taxonomy): Eukaryota > Metazoa > Chordata > Mammalia > Artiodactyla > Suidae > Phacochoerus > Phacochoerus africanus. The sequence goes on along the minus strand of NC_062545.1, from coordinate 80,936,738 downwards.
AAATTTTGCAAAGCTTATTTTTTATTTTAATTTTTGTTTTTTAGAGCCACATCTGGAAGTCCCCAGGCTAGGGGTCAAATAGGAGCTGCAGCTGCTGGCCTACACCACAGCAACGAGGTATCCCAGCTGTGTCTCCAACCTATACCACAGCTCGTGGCATTGCCGGATCCTTAACCCACTGAGTGAGAGCAGGGATCAAACCCACATCCTCATGGATATTAGTTGATTCGTTTGTAACCTACTGAGCCACAATGGGAACTCCCTCTTTTATTTTATTTTATTTTATTTTATTTTTTAATGGCTGCACCTGTGGCACATGGAAGTTCCCAGGCTAGGGGTCAAACTGAAGCTGCAGCTGCCAGCCTACACCACAGCCATAGCAACACTTGATCCAAGCTGCACCTGCAACCTATGCCACAGCTTGTGGCAATGTCAGAGCCTTAACCTACTGAGGGAGGACAGGAATCTAACCTGCATCCTCAGGGATATTCTTTTGGGTTCTTAACCTGCTAAGCAAAAAGAGGAACTCCATGTAAAGCTTTTTTAAGGTTTTTGTGAAAATCAGGTCTCTCCTCAGAGTTTATATTTGTTACAATGGCATCATTATTTTTCTAGTTTCCCAACCATGAAACACTGTAGTTACTTACTTTAATTAATAGAATAAAGGAAAGAGATACTTTTTATGCTAAGTTAATGAAGAATGCTCTATCAAGGATACATTTTTCACTAGAATTAAATGATTAAAAGAATCCAAAGGAAAGTTCTTTGTTTGGGAGGAAAATAACAATTCAATGAGATTTTGAGGTCATCAATTTAAGAGTGAGGTCTAAGAATAGGATTTTTATAAAGTGAACTCATTAGATCAGCAATGAATATGTAGTGAGGAATTCCTCATTAAAATAAAAGACAATAGCTTTACCATATATTTATGCTCTCTTTCCACTGAAGCACTGAAGGAGCAAAGATGTTCTCAGGCCTTATGAGTCCAGGATATAGATGCTAACACACCTAGAAAAATACTTGTCATTTATGCCTACATATTGACCTTCTGATGGTTTAGTTAGACTTTAAATAAGTAAGATTAGACTGTCCAAGGGAGTTAGGTGTCTTGAGTAAAAGACTAAAGGGTTAGGCAACCCAAGTCAAAGACATAACACAGACAGATATTTTCTTAATATTTTCATATTAACTCATGTCCTTGTGATTCACTTATTAGCTCTGAAAGGTGTTGAGAGGCTATGCTTAGTAATGTGGGACTCAGCTGAAAATTTTCTGAGCCTCAAATATACCCTTCCATCATAGGATGAAGTTTTTTTTTAAGCTTTGTAGAAATTTCAGCACCAAGCAATTCTTGCAATTCTTGCAAATCAAATGGAGCACATTTCTCTGTTTGATATTATGTGGAGCCTGGATAAAAAAAATCTCAAGGCAGCATTGATAAGAACTTGTGAACTGGGCCAATTTTAGGTTAGTGATTTCTATAGTCCCTTAGATCCTCAGGTTGCCTGAGTTCAACTATAGAGTCACCATCTGTGGCCTTTTAGTCTATTGCCTTTCTTTTCAGAGTATGCATTGTATTTTCCATAGTGAAAAAGGCTATGACTCTTTTTATGTAGGTTTCTAAGCACAAAAATAACTGAAATATATACAAGCCACAATTCCCATTGCCTCTGCTATGGTTACTTAACTGTAAAATAAATTATCCCCATACTCAGTGGAGTAAAACAACTACCTATTACAGTCATGGATTTTGCATGTCAAGAATTTGGATTAAATATGAGGATAACTTCTTTCTCTGTTCCAGAGCCCTGGAGTCTTAACTAAAAGACAACAAAGGCAGGGGGTGACATTATCCAAAGGTGTGTGAATGTAACAGAGAGAAAGAGAGAGAGAGACAGGGACAGACAAAAAGAGGAAGAACTCCAGGCAATTGTCATGAGTCTTTAAGGCTTGGATTCAGGGTTACAGAGTATCTTTTCTGCCCCCTTCATTTTATCACAAAGTCATAAAGGAATCAGGGGAGAGGAAATAGATTCCAAATCTTGGCAAGTCCCTAGAGGAACATGTGGGTCCAGAAATATTGCTGTGGTTCTTTTAGGAAAATGGTATTACTGTATCCTATTTCAAAATAGACGAAAGGAAGAAAATTGTGTGTTACCTCCTTGTATGTGTGTGATGATGTGTATGAGTGGGTGGGAAAGATGATATCCCACTGTATTAACAATTAGTTTATTCTAATATCAGTTTAAATACAAAGACACGTAACTCAGGTGGCTTCTCTTCCAAAAAGTTGTAAACTCTTTTGGCAACTAAATTTATTTCCCTTCTCTAGTTGGAAATTTTTCACAGAGTTTTCTGTTCTTACTGTGATATTTACTTAATGATGTTGTGGGTAATTGTGCTCAGAAACATATTTGTATATATTGAGGAATCTGCATTTACTATTCCAAGAAAAATATTTTTCCACATATTCATTGATGGAACAAAAACCTCAAAGGAGAGTAAGCAGAGATATTAGCATTTTGCCTTCACGTGTTACTCACCATTCTCCATCCACAGCATTCTCTAAACTTTGTTCCATCCTTACTTGAAAAGAAGGTAACAAATATTATTATTAGTGTTCACTACAGGCCACAAATTGTGCCAGGCAGAGCTTTAGGAATTTTTGCAAAGATTATATTGAATATATTCTTAATCAAGGAATTTGGTATAGTTGGCCACTCTAACTGGTAGCACGGGAAACCTTAATTTAAATGCTTAAAGGACCCAGGGAGATGACTTAAATGTGTGAATCTGACCAAGTGGGACAGAACAAGTAGTGGCACCTGCTGCAACCTGGAGGAGCTGTAAACACTTAAAAGTATTCAATGTAACTGAAAAACAAATGAAAAACAGGAATTGATGATGCCAAACATAAGGCAGGTACTGCTGGATTTGACCTACTGGCTGCTAATGTGTAACCTCTAAGTCTAGGGAGAATTGAATGCCAGGCTTCCCCAACCCTTGTTCTCAGAAGGATAGGGTTGAACTAGGGTTGATCCTGGAATAGAGAGAAGATGGAGTGCTGAACTTTGAAAAGGAAACTTAGAGGCCTAGTAGATTCTAAAGTGGGAGCAATAGACGCTATTATAATAAGACTGCGCGAAGCAGCTCTCTCTCCTCATGTCTTCTGAGTGGTAAGAATCCAAGTAGATCAGGGTGGGGACTACTGGAGAAGCAGCTTGCTCAGTTCGATTACTAGAGAAGTCCATAGAAGATAATCTAGCTTGGTTCAGAGGATTTGAGACTGGAAAAGGCATTTGCATTGCAGCCCTACATAGTAACCATGTGTATATTACCCTGGCATACGCCTCATAAGGATACAATGATGTTAATACAAAAATGAGTTAAACCTTCACTGTGGACAAAGAGAGAGAGCCCGCAGAAGTTAGACTTCTAGAATGAAAGTGCCATTCATTGTAATTGCCTATCAGCTTCTGCTTTAAAGTAGATATTCACTAAAGCTTCCACTGTGGTGCTTTTTTGGGGTAAAGATCATCCTAGCTTTCAGTTCATTTTGTAGAACAGACAAAACCATTCCCTGATTTTATCAAATGATAGTTACTAACCCTAATGCTGTTAACCTTTCCCTCTGTTTGATGAAACTTCAGACTGATTTCTTCCTAATTCTAGGCCCCTAACTTCCCTCTTCTTAGAACATTTTCTTCAGAAAAGTTAGAATTGCAAATCCTTTCTCTGCCAATTTGGGATACATCTTTTTAAAAGCCTCTTGCCAGATTTAAAACCTTGAAATGCCTTTTTCCAGGATCTGGGCATCAGTCCAGGTATCCCATCCCTATCCCCTGGGAGGATTGAAGCCTAAGTTAAGTCCACACCAGTTAGCAAAAGCAGATGGCCTAATCACAGGGTAAACTCCTCACAAACTCGGGAAATAACTCAGTGTGCTCATTACATCCCATTGATCAACCTCCCCCTACTAGTGTTGTGCAATCCTTTTCTCTTTTCCACTAGTTCAGCCTAGCTTTTTTTTTTTTTTTTTTTTTTTTTTTACTTTTCAGGTCTGCATATGTAGCATATGGAAGTTCCCAGGCTAGGGCTCAAATCAGAATCAGAGCTGCAGCTGCCAGCCTACACCACAGCCACATCAACAGTAGATCCAAGCCACGTCTGTGACCTTCACCACAGCTCACAACAATGCCAGATCCTTAACCCACTGAGTAAGGTCAGGGATTGAACCCACATCCTCATGGATAATAGTCAGGTTTTTAACCCACTGAGCCGCAATGGGAACTCCCCAGTTTAGCCTTTGAAAACATTCTCAACCTTTGTTCCAGTGGAGTTAAATTCCAGTTTAGTTCTGACCTCTCTCCCCTATTGCAATAGCTTTGAATAAAACCTCCCTTGCCTGTTGAGCTTTGCTCAGTGCAGTTTTTACTTTGACACTTCTCTTGATACAGCTTTCTCTATCTGCATTGCCTGGAATTTTGATTCACTGAAGAACCAGCTTCTCTTTTTTCTTCCTTCTTTCTACTTGGTTCAATGTATCTTGCTTTTTTTTCCTGCCTTCCAAATTCTACAATTGTTTTCCAGAGCCAGCCACTATTTAATGCTATGAAAATATCATCAAAATATAAATAGTAAGAAGCAGTTTACAGAGGAGAAAATTTTTTTTCATTTCTTTTTCTTTTGGCCTGTGTGGCATATGGAGTTTCCCCACTAGGGGTCTAATCAGAGCCGCAGCTGCTGGCCTACACCACAGCCACAGCAAGGCCAGATCCGAGCCTCATGTGCGACCTGCATCACAGCTCATGGCAACACTAGATCCTTAACCCACTGAGCAAAGCTAGGGATCGAACCTTCATCCTCATGGATATTAGTTGGGTTCATTACCACTGAGCCGCAATGGGAACTCCGATAAACTTTTCTTTATACATTATTTGATATAACAAAGAGGAATCATAGTTTAAACATTTCTAAACAGATGATCTTGCTCTGCTAACTTGAAAAATATATTGTGCTCATATCAGAAAATTGTTATACTCAAAATTATTTCAGAACATATAAAGCTTTGGGGACATGCTTATGTTATAGAAAGTCAAATAGGACTAGAGATTTTGAAGGAAACTACTTAAAAGATGGAGAGAAGACAGCTGTGCAGAGATTTCTTTTTTGTAGCTTATCCCGAGCCAACTGTTCTGGCAACAGTTACCTGGCCTCAAACAATCCCAGGTTCAGCTTTTGCCAACTTGCAGAAGAATGTTTACATCTGCCCTTGCCTGGCTTCAGGCTTCTGACCATGGGGAGGACTGTGCTGCTGGGAGATAAATGTTCCTCCTACTAATTAGAGGTCCAGTTCTCTTCCTCCCACTTCAAGTGTAAATTACCTCATCATAAACAATTTCTTTTAAACCAGTATGTAATTCCCTGTCACCACCAATTTCTTTAGAGTACTCCAGGCAAGCCCCAGATTGTTTGTAAAGTCTTGTATTCTCCAAAGAGAAGAAAGGGGACAAAAGAATGGTAGAAAAATGCAACAAGGAATCAAAATAAAAGCACCCAAATCCATGTTTCCTGCCAGTATTTTAGAAAGACACTTTAAAAGCTTCTGGAATATAGCCATATCTGGGTTTATAGTGAGAAACTTCACAGGAATATCAAGAAGAAAATAAAACCTACCTTACAAGCAAAAACAAACGACTGTGTTCAAATGAAGACTTCCTAATTGCATTACACACTTATGAATTGCACTTTTTAAAGAATGTGTTCTTAATAAATAGAAATAGAATTGTTATAAAAGCTAATCTAGTGAAGTATCAAAATTTGAAAATAAATTCTGATAGGTGTACTTAATCAGCCCATCTTTATCCGAGTATATTACTGAGTAGAACAGGGTAAAATGCTGTTGAGTAGCTTTTTCCATAATTATATGATTATGAACATGTTGTAATTCATAACGTATTGTTAAAGTACCTACCAGAACTTTGGGCTCTAATCGTCACTTAAAAGAAATGGGCAGAAAAAGAAAGTGGGCCAGTAAAATTATTGTTAGTAAAATTATCAAAATTTGATTCATAGAATTTCTATTTTATAACAAAAATTTTAAATTAAAAGAATTTATATATATAATTAAGGATAATATGACATAGCCTATAGAACAGTAGCAACCACACCAAAAAATATTGGACAATTCAAGCATGCTGTTTCCATGGGCAGTTTATAATTGTTATTATTTGGTTCTGGTGAATGTCTGTTCCCTGGTTTTTGAGGTGCAGCACATTTTATAAAGACAGAATCTCTCATAATAATAAAGTTAGGTCAAACTGAATTTCCTAAGTACTTATTTTAATATATTTGAGGGAAAATATCATTAGATATGGTATGGAAAATTTTGAATAAATGCAGTTCTACACTCAGGATGCGCTACTCTAAAGCAGAAACATTAAAAGTTCAGTCCCTGGACCAGTAGCATGAGCATCATGGAAAAATTTAGAAATGCAAATTCTTGAACACCACCAGACTTGCTGAATCAGAAACTCTAGAGGTGCAGCCTTTGTGTTTTAACAGATTCCCAAATAATTCTCTGAGGCAGGCTAAGGTTTGAGAACCTCTGTGTTAAAGAGTGCAGACTTGGAATTGAGTAAAGAGGAGGTGCCCTGACAGGAACACGTTGTGAGAACTCAGCAATAAAATAATGGGTAGCAAGTATTTGGACACTGCTGGCAGCCAGCTACTGGTTCTTGGGAAGTCTAAATTGGCTACATTTTAAAACGATCTTTTACCTGGATAACAACCTAGTCAGTTTATCTGAAGGAAAATTCCAAAAGAAGATACATATTAACTCTGTATTTAAAACTTTGTGTTTTCTTTTCCATCCTAAAAAGAGCTTCTGATTAAAAAAAAGAAATGTGGTTTGCTTTCCTGACAGTCATTCCCCTTGGATACAAGGGGAATTGGATGCCGCAGGGGAAAATCTTCACATTCTCTTTAGTGAGAAGTAGAAATCATACCTATCTGGACGGTATCTAAGTGTCAGAAAGCTGAACTGTCTTGGCATTGATTTTTCAATTCACCCATTTATTTATCTATTCATTCATTCCGTATTCTTTAGAGCATCTTTTCTTTTTTGCATTCTTACCTAATGTCTATTTTTCTTTCAGTTTAAGAGATTCTTAGTTATTACCATGACCTGTGATTTTCTTTTGAAACTTAGATATTTAGGTATTACATTATGAGTCTCTGTATATTATTTACACCTTTCTTTTCAGCAGGCTTCCTCCAACCTGCTCTAGCAGAGGAAAGAAAAAGGAGTGCCTACTTAACTGCCAGGCAGGATTAGAAGTCCAGGTTTCCTGTTCAATATCTGTTGACACCTGAAGGGAGTGGAAGGGATGCTTCTTGTTACTAGAATGGGGATATGATTTTTTCAGCTCTCCTTTAGAACTGCACTTTGCTCTACAGCAGAAATTGACCCAACCTTGTAAATCAAATAATTTTTAATACAAAAAAATTAAAAAAGAAAAAGAATGAACTGATACTTCCTTGGCAGATAAGAGGAGGAATTCCTAATTATTCCTCCCCAGGTGCCCGGCCAAGAGGGCAGAGGTCAGCCTCATTTGGCTTGCTGGTTGTAAAAATCCTGACTCTCCACTGGCCTTCTCTGACATCTCTCTAGTGGAGGGGGGCATATTGTTATTCCCAGGTGAAGGTGAAAGTCCTGCTCCCCAGTGGTCTTCACTGACACTGTGAGGGAAGGCCTCCTTATTACCTGTTGGGATTGAAAGTTGTGGCACACATCTTTGATACCATCACAGTGAGGGGGTAAGCCTTTCCTGTCTGTAACCTGGTAGCATGGAAGCCCAGACTTCCAGCTCAGCTGGCACAGATGGGTTTGGATCCAATTGTCTGTGGTGTTTGGCTGGTGTAGATCAGTGTTGATGAAAAGTGTTCTTTTTTGTGCTCTATTCTGGTCCTATGGCTAGAGAGAGCAGAGTTCCCCTGGGGCTTTTTTTTAGTTTGTGTCCCTTGGTGTTTATGAGTTTCAGATTCATTAGCTCCAGGTTATGAAAAGAAAGAAAGAAATCCCAGGGGGATTTACTGCTATGCTGACTTGAATTCTAATTTTTCATAGCTAGTCTACCTTATTCATTCCACTGTTGAGAGTTTTGTTGTATTTGTTCTATCATGGAATTTAATTGTACTTAGCTGGAGGAAAAAAGAACCGTACAGCATATCCATCTTCCTGGAAATGAAAGTCACTACTTTCATTTGCAAAAATTGTTATTTTAAAAATATGTGGGAGTTCTCTTGTGGCACATTGGGTTAAGGATCCAGCACTCTCACTGCAACAGCTTGGGTTGCTGCTATCACTTGGGTTTATCCCTGGCTCAGGAATTTACATATGCCTCAAGTGCAGCGAAAAAAAAAAAAAAACAAATTTATTAATGCATGTATATTTTTTGTTCAATTTTACATGACTAATATTGCCAACTAATACAAAGTCTTTTAAATCATTTTTTATAACAAGAAAGAATTAAATATAAAGAAATTTGTTAAGACAGTTTTTGAGTTGCCAGTGTATAGATTTCAATTAGAAATTATTCCTTGTTTATGAATCAACATCTATTTTTTAATCACTTTAACTGCAATCTGTGTTAAATTAATTTCTAGAAAGAAGAACTTAGTCTGTACTCTGGCTGGCAGCCAAAATATTTGGTAAAGTCACATCATGTCCTAATAAAAATTTTGCACCTTCTATAAAATGAGATCTAATTTTCTTTGACAAAATAAGACCTCAAAGTCACAGCAAAGTACCCAGTTTGGAGGAATCAACTAATGAACTCTGTTTATTCCTTCAGCAAACATTAAGATTTACCTTAAAAAATATTTAGTCCTGTCTTCACAAAGCACACAATCTAAGGAGAAGCTGAGTATATGGAAGGACAATTACAAAATAAAGCAGAAGTCCCTGTCAGACAGCAAATCAAGGTGTGCCTTGTGTAATCTATGACAAAGGAGGCAAGAATATATTTTGGAGATTAATCCCTTGTCAGTCACATCATTTGCAAATATTTTCTCCCATTCTATGGGTTGTCTTTTCATTTTGTTTATTTTTTCCTTTGCTGTGCAAAAAGTTTTATGTTTAATTAGGTCCCATTTGTTTGTTTTTGTTTTAATTAAAGTCATTACTCTAGGAGGTGGATCTGAGAAGATACTGCTGTGGTTTATGTCACAGAGTTTTCTGCCTATGTTTTCCTCTAAGAGTTTTATAGTATCCAGTCTTATATTTAGGTCTTCAATCCATTTTGAATTTATTTTTTTATGGTGTTAGAGAGTGTCCTAATTTAATTCTTTTACACGTAGCTGTCCAGTTTTCCCAGCAGTGTTTATTGAAGGGACTATCTTTTCTCCATTGTATTTTCTTGCCTCCTTTGTCATAGATTAGTTGACCATAGGTGTGTGGATTTATTTCTGGGCTTTTTATTCTGTTCCACTGATCCATATTTCTGTTTTCATGACAATAGCATACTGTTTTGATGACTGTAGCTTTGTAGTATAGTCTGAAGTCAAGGAGCCTGATTCCTCCAGCTTCATTTTTCTTTCAGGACTACTTTAGCTATTCAGGGTCTTTTGTGTTTCTATACAGATTTTTCAATTTTTTTTTCTAGTTCTATGAAAAAATTCATTGGGAATTGGATAGGCACTAAATCCATACAGTGCCTTGGGTAGTATAATCATTTTGGCAATACTGATTCTTAATCTCATCTAGAAAGAAGGGAAACCTGGTGAGATTAAAGCTGTAAAGATGCCAGTCACTCATGTTAGGAGAGAAAGAATTTTAGTATTGTCATTTGCACAGTGTACAGTCACTTGTGTTACTCTGGAGAGAAGGACATTGTTTTCACAGTGACCCTGTTTGTACCTGTGTTTAGACAAGACTAAGAAGCAGTATTGTTTGATCTCATTTCATCACAGTCAGTGATCTCATATGAAGTTAGTGTTGAAAGCAGCTCTTTTGCCTGTTTCCTGTTTGTTCATTTCTGTTTCTTTCTAACCTTGAAAGAACCTAACTGTAGGAATGAAGTCACCAAGAGTTAACCTGACTCTTACTTGTAGTCACCTGAATGCATACCATGCCTTGTCTAACCTGTCAATTCTTTTCCTAGACTAAAAAAATAATAACGAAGAATGAAACAGTTAAAAAATGACTAGCTCTCTATTCCCAACAGCCCCTCAGCAATCCTGTAGGCAGATTTATGGGCAAGATAACTTCTGAAGAGTCAGCAATCTACACACAATGGAAAAGGATCCAGAATCCAACCTCCTGCCTCAGTGATTCACTGAGATTCTCCCTTACCTATCTTTCCCTTTAAAAACTGTCATGGCTGAGCAGAACCTTCAGAATTGGTCTTGGGAAATGAGTCTACCCTATCCCCAGATTGTCAGCTTTTCTGATGAAAGCATCTTGCCTGTCTACTAACTCTTGCCTCTTGATTATTGGTGTTTGAGTGGCAAGTAACCAAAGAGTTCAGTAAACAGTGTTCTCTGAGATGGTCTGGGTTAAACAATCCCAGACCTGAGAATTCCAGGCTAGAAACTAACAGCACTGACATATTAATGCTGGTGTAAGGCTAGTGTCTAAACACCAGGGTCTACTCTTTTCAACTTTTTATGTGTAATTTTATGTGTGTATTGTTTTTATAATAGTTATGAATATACATATTTATATTTCTTTAAAAATGGAATTATAACATGGTAATTCACATAGAAATATAATTTCCTTTTCACACATTTCCACATTAACAAATATACTTTCTAAATTCTCACTTTGAATGAAAACCTGGTCCTTGATCATATGCATTCAACTTGATTTATTTAACCTATTTCGATATCTAGTTTGTGAGGTAAACTTTCAACTGCATTTACTTTTGCTCATGTATCTGATTTTTTTCTCTAAGGTTAAATTCCTAGAAGTGCAATTGTCTGGGCCAAAGAGTAGTAATATTTTTGAGATTTTTAATTCATATAAACATTTTCATATTTTCTAAGTTAGGTCAGTTTACACATATCATCAAAGTATAAGATGGACCTTTTGTTCCTACAACTTCCTCAACACTAATGATTGTTGTAAGATTTTTTATAATACATCTAATTAGAAAAGTGATAATGTTTATCACATAGTTGCTCTAATTTGTTTCAATAATAGTAATAGTAATACTAAGTTTTTTAAGCATTTTTTAGGTAATATGGCTGAAAGTATTTTATCTAATATTTGTAACTTCTTTGATATAGTTTAAATATTTCACAAAAAACATTATTTATTCTAGCAACTTATTCTTAACAATAACTAGAGAATTTAAACTTTAGCCAATTTTAGAATTGTAACAAAACCACATAATGAAATTTCTAAAATGCTTACGTGTATTTGCTAACATCCAAAGGCAAATCTTGATTACCAGTGTTGTTATTCTAATTAAATGAGATGATAATCAGATAAAAGGTCACTGATCTTTGCTTAAGTTCTGAGAAATACCATTCAACTAGTTGATACTTTATTTGGATTTTCAAAGACCCACTCTAATTACTGAGGTAGAAGTAGAACTTTAGTGCGTTCTTGCTTTTAATATTTGACCTGTAACAATACTGTGATAATTAGCATTGCCTTATTTTACAACAAAATGTAGAGAAGGCATAAAGAAGTTAATAAACATATAGGTGATAGAGCCAGGATTCAGATATCGCTTCACTTCTGATCCTGAAATTCAGAAACTTAAAACATCAATTTATTGAGTAGCATATTTTGATCATTAAATAAGGGACGGTTTTTACATAAGCTTATTTCCCATCTACATTTCTTTTTATTTGTATTTATGCATGTATGTATTTTGCTTTTTAGGGCCACACCTGAAGCATATGGAAGTTCCCAGGCTAGGAGCTGAGTTGGAGCTGCAGCTGCTGGCCTATGCCATAGCCACGGCAATGCAGGATGCGAGCCAAGACTGTGACCTATACCACAGCTCATGGCAATGCCATATCCTTAACCCACTGAGTGAGACCAGGGATTGAATCTGTATCCTCATGGATCCTAGTCAGGCTTGTTACTGCTGAGCCATGATGGGAACTCCTATATTTCTTCTTTTAAAATTGCCTATCTGTACCATTCAACCATTTGCATATGGGTTAATTAATGGTTATTGATTTTCACAGTATATTTACATATTGATAATCTTTTGTCCACAATATTCTGTAAATTTATTATTTATTTTAATTATTTTATAATATTTTATGGCAATTTTTGTCTGTAAGAAATTTTAAAAATTAAAATAGAAAAATAAATTTTTGTTTATAGCTTTTGTTTATATACTTAGAATAACCTTTAAACAATAAATATGGGAAAAAATAATGAAACATGATTTTTCACCTAAAGTATGCTGAAATTTTAAAAATTTTACTACTTAAACATTTACTTCATATTTCTAATTCCATTACATTTGTTCATTTACTATTTATTGATGAGCAGCTATGTGTAAGCATTGGTCTAAGTGTTATTGATAAAACTGTGAACAAAAGTGATACCAAACAAAACAAAGGACCCATGCATGCACAGAACTTATATTCTAATATTTGTAATGATTTATTTAAGGCAAGTAGTCACACAGTTCTAGGGCATTTAAGTTTTTTTTAATTTAAAATGTTGCAGTGATATGTATTTGAATGCTTCAGCAAATATATAAGAAAATTTTTAGTATTGGACCAAAAAATATCTAAATTAAAAGTTTTAAAGGCTATTGTAATGTGTTCTTTTAAAGAGTTTTATCAATCTACATTTGAAGAAAATTCTTCAGACTTTATTGTACTTTTCAGGTTTCTATTCCTACAGGCATCAATATCATCATTTATATTTTCTAAAATGGCACATATTTAATGGAGACATTCATATCCTATTATAAAGAATTATAGTTTAAAATTTTAAAATATTCCAGTGTAACTCTAGTTATTACCCTTTTTAATTATTATGTCATGTTTTATTGAGCTGATAATCTCTCTATTTAATGAATTAAATATTGCATTTATGAATTCTACCATTTTATCATTTAATGTCTTTTCATTACTTCTTTTATCTATTGCATATTTGGACTTTGTTTTCTTTAATTTTTTTAATTTAAATAAGTTTACTTTCCTTCTCAATTAGCAATTGAAGTAATAGCTATTGAAGGCAATTTAGAGTATATATCAAAATTACAATTGTATTTATTCTCTGACCTAGCAATCCTAGTGCTTTAGTTTTTCTACAGATACAGCTGTGGGCATAAAAAATTATATACTTCCTATATAGGTGCTATATTAGTAAACTATACCATATAAGTATATAGAAACTATTTACTATTGCATTTTTTATTATAGCAAAATAATTAAGAAAAAATGTCTCAAGGGCTCATTAACAGAAAACAAATTAAATAAATTACTTATGTTTCCCTAATGAAATATTATTCAGCATAAGGAGGAATCTCTCTGTAGAATAATACAGAAAAATACGCAGAATATATTAAGACAAAGCAAGATGAAGAACAATTTATATGGTATGCTATTCTTTTTGTTTGGATGGAGGAAATATATATATATATTTATTATATACAGTTGATTTTTGAACATTAGTTTGAACTGCACAGGTCCACTTATACACAGATTTTTGCCAATAAATCGGTGCTTCAGTACTGTATAATTTGTGGTTGGTTGAATCTGTGGATGTGGAACTGAGGGCCCATAAGATTTTCACCTGGGGGCAGAGTCGGGGCCCCTAGCCCCCTCATTGTTGAAGGGTCAACTGTGTATAATTATTTTCTCTAAAATGCTGCTCTAATAATAACACCAATTTTACTCACTATAATTTGGGTAGATAACATTTCCATTTTTCCATTCTTTTACATACTTATTCTCTTTCCACCCAGGCTTTTTTTTTTTTTAAGCATAATTTGGAAATGTGTATCTAGTTTACTATCCTCAAATTACTTTTTATAATAAACCTTCTCTTTTTAGAAACATCGATACATGAATACTCTCCTGTAATTGTATTTGCATCAGTTAGTCTAACGCAACCATTTGATTTCTCTGTTATTTTAATTCTTGTTTTTGTTTTTTGCTTGAGTACCTTTTATATTTCTTTTTTCTTTTTCCTACAAAGACTAGCAAAGGATAAGTACACTCAAATTAGAAGTTTGGAACAAAAATATTTTTCTTTGAAAGTATAAATGTTGTACTTTGGATAGTCTCAGCATATAAACAATAATTCAAGTCATAAGGGACTCATGATATCACTCTAAGAAAAAAAGTGATCCTAGGACTGAATACCAAAAAACAACTTTTGAGGGGGAAAAAATACAAAAGAGAAAACCTAACATATTAGACTAAGATGGGATTCTTCCTTTTATTATTTTTTTTCTCTTTCCTTAACCTATGACCAAGATGGGCTTTAATGTTTCCCTCAGTTTGACTAAACTTTAGCCAAGCTTTTTCTTGACACTAGGTCCTTTTCTTATGCCATTTACTTTAGAAAACTAGCAGTTATAAATTATTTCTTCACTCCTTGAGATGTAAATCTTTTTTAATATCATGTAGCAGTTTTAAAATCCAAGAATACCTTTCTGGACCTGGGACCCACTTCTCTGAGATGTAATCATTATGGAAGATAGCACCTTTATTTCTCTGTCTCTGTGGGAGGGTAGGAGCCTTAGTTCAGTGGGTCCCTTGCTCTTAGTTGTTAAATGACCTCTTCTCATGCTGATATGAAGTTATTTACTCTTCCCTTGGGTAAGGCCTAAGATCACCCAGCCCAGCTCTTAAAATCTCTGCTGCCTTTTTTCAACAGGAGCTCCTACTGGCTTCTCTATCCTTTGGCAATAGCCTTGAATAAAATGTCTTTCTCACCTGTTTAACATTGTCTTGTGCAGTTTTTGCTTGACAACTGTGCCTGCCACAATCTTTCGTTTTGTTGTAGTTACCTTTACCTTGTTCTTTGATGTCACAGACATTCTTAAATTCTGCTCACTCATGGCAAATAAAAGGACTTGAATGGAGGTTTTGTTGTAGGTTTTAGGACCTCATTAGCCTTTATTCTTTCATCTCCTGGGATTTCTTGGACCAGTGCTTTGCCTTCCATCCTCCAAAGTCTGGTCTTACTTATGAGAAGTATCCTGTGTGCCAAAATTTTGTTCTCCTCTTCAGCCTGATTCCGTCTGCACTTCAACTGCCAGATTCCTCAAAGTTTCTGGCTTGTTCTCATTTCAGGCTTGCAATCCCAGAAGATGTTATTCTTCAAATTACATTTTCTAGGTGATTTCTTTCCACAGAAAGGAAGTGTGAATCATATGTATCTTCAAGATGCCACCGTTTTCTTGGAATTCATCCTGGGAGCCAGGAAAACCACTCAGTAAGCAAATAGAAATAATAGACACATTTTCAGTTTGTTACTTAAATGACTTATATTTCTTCTTTAAAAACAATCTACTCATTTCCTTCACTCCACCCCAACTCTAGAGATCAGTGTTTTACAGCTTTTTAATACATTTTTTTTCTATTAGAATAAAGGCGATTTACAATATTGTGCCAATTTCTGCTGTTCAGTGAAATTATCCAGTCATTCATACACACACACACACACACACACACACACACACGTTCCCTTTCCTACACTGTCCTCCACATTGTCTATTCCAAGAGACTGAATATAATTCCCTGTGCTATACAGTAGGACTCATTGCTTATCCATTCTATTTTTAAAATTTTTATTTGCTTTTTACTTTTTAGGGCCACATCTATGGCATTTTGCAGCAATGCTGGATCCTTAACCCACTGAGCAAGGCCAGGGATTGAACCTGTATTCTCATAGACACTATGTCTTAACCCACTGAGCCATTGTCAGGTTCCTCTGCATTGTTTCTCTCAATTCTTGCCCATGTGCAGCAAGGATTTGGAGGTGTATGTGGTTAGGAAGTGGTGCAGCAGTGCCAGGATAGAGCCAGCGGAAGTAGGTGGTCTGGCGTTTTACAAATTTTTTAAAACAAAAGTACATTTTCAGAGAGAGAGATGTGGGTTAAAAGAGAGACGTGACTCACTTCACAGTTGTTTTATATCCCCCCAGATGCACACCTGAGTGGAGACCCAGTTTCTCCGGCCCCAGTCCCCTACACCATGCGTAAAGGCTGAGTGTTGTTTGATCTATGTATGGGGCGTATTTGATCTTCTGATTGGTTTTGGGCAGGATACCTTATTTGCATGGGGAACAGGTTATGTAGAAGCCGGGTGAGGAATGGGCAACATTCCTTCTCTAGCAGGCTGTTCAAGGTAGGGGAAGGGGCATTACAATGAGACACGGCCAGAGGCTTTTAGGTTTAATCTCCTTGAAGGGGACTGGAAGCCTGTTATACCATAATTGGAACTCCTGCTTATCCATTCTAAATGTAATAGTTTGCATCTATTAATTCCAAATTCCCTGCCACCCCACTGCCTTCCCTTACCCCTCGGCAACGACAAGCCTGTTCTCTATGTCTGTGACTCTGTTCCTGTCCTTTAGATAGGTTCATTTGTGCCATATTTTAGATTCCAGGTGTAAGTGATATCATGTTATTTGTCTTCCTGACTTCACTCAGTGTGAGAATCTTTAATTGCGTCCATGATACTGCAAATGGCATTATTTTGTTCTTTTCTATGGTGGAGTAGGATTTTGTTGTATATATGTACCACATCTTTTTTTTTTTTTTTTTGTCTTTTTAGGGCCACACCTGTGGCATATGGAAGTTCCCAGGCTAGGGGTCAAATTGCAGCTGTAGCTGCTTGCTAATGGCACAGCAATGCAGGATCCAAGCCACGTCTGCAATCTGTATCACAGCTCATGGCAATGCCAGATCCTTAACTCACTGAGCAAGGCCAGGGATCAAACCTATGTCCTCATGGATACTAGTCGGGTTAGTTACCACTGAGCCACGACGAGAACTCCTATACCACATCTTCTTAAACCATTCATCTGTCAGTGGACATTTAGGTTATTTCCATGTCCTGGCTAGTGCTTCTATGAACATATAGGTGTGTGTATCTTTTTGGATTGTAGTTTTGTCTGGATATATGCCCAGGAGTGGTATTGCTGGATCATATGGTAGTTCTATATTCAGTTTTCTGAGGAGCCTTCATACTATTCTCCACAGTGATTGTACCAATTTATATTTCCACCAGCAGTCTAGGACAGTTCCCTTTTCAGCATACCCTGTCCAGCGTTTGTTATTTGTATACTTACTAATGATGGCCATTCTGACCAATGTGATGTACCTCATTGTAATTTTGATTTGCATTTATCTAATAATTAGTGATGTTCAGCAATTTTTCATGTGCCTACTGGCCATCTGTATGTCTTTGGAAAATTGTCTATTTAGGTCTCCTGCCCATTTTCCGGTTGGGTGTTTATTTTTTTGTTGCATTTTATGAGTTGTTTGAATATTTTGGAGATTAAGCCCTTGTTAGTTGCATTGTTTGCAACTATTTTCTCTCATAGGTTGTCTTTTCTGGTTGTTGTTGTTGTTTTTTAAATGGTTTCCTTTGCTATTCAACAGGTTGTAAGCTTGATTAGGTCCCACTGGTATTTTTGTTTTTATTTCTGTTGCCTTAGGATACTATTTTACAGCCTTATAGTTTCTTTCTGGGCAATCTTTTTTATGTACATAGCTTCCTTGGCTGATGTTTTATAAAAAACATTCCATTGTCTTCAAGCTCCTCCTCACTGTCCAAGGTAGTAGGGAAGACAGTGCTGAGCCTGACTTTACATTACAGCAAGTGTCTTCATCTGCATCTTTGGGTGAAAACTGTATGGTTCTATAAGCATGTTCTTTTACTGTTTATAGGAGTCATGTTTTAGTACTTTTCCTATTTAGCTGTGCACATAGATGTTCAGATGGCATGTTGAGTGTTGAGAAATCTGAGTGTGGATGGAAGGGTAATCAAGTGACCTTCTCTTGTTATTTCTAGAACTTCTGATTTAACAGATTGAAAAATTATTGAGGAAAGCAGTTCTAAATTACTCAGTAAGCTATGAACATGTATGCCAATCATGTTTAGATATGAATCCTTGCCTTATTACTATTCTGTTTTTGTTGTGTTGGTGATTAAAATATACTAACCCCTGTAAGTTCTCTGTTTCCTCATCTTTGAAAGTGAGAATCATTGTGATTACCCTGGTTTATTATGAGGACTCAATGATATAGTGCATGAAAGTGATAACACTGGTCTTGGAACCTATTATACAGTGAATAAATAGTGACTACTATGAATTTAATCATAAGGCTCTGCATGATGAAGGAAGAGATGAAGAATATTTGTAGAACTTTAAATTCTCATTTCCTTTGTACAGAGATCTGTGTTTATTATTAGCTTAGAATTTAAGTATTTATAGGGGAATATAGAGTTAGAGAGAGGGAAGGATCCATTTTCTTCAAGTCTAAGTTTAGGTACATTCAAATTTTAAAGATATCTTTCCTCCAAATAAAGTCAACTGGAAAACACTATTACTCTTGTCTAACTAGAGAAATACTACCATTGCTAATGGCAAATTAATAAGGTAAGTAATAGTTTAGTAGGTGGATTTATGTAGCCATTAAGGCATGTAAATCAGTTAAGGCCCTTCTGTGTATTAAACATTGTGCTGGATTTAATACATGAACTACCACTGGTTTATAGAGTGGATGAGGAGATACAGAAACAGCTAAAACATGCAAAAGCTTAAAAATAGCATAAGCATGGAAGTAGAGAGTTCTCTATTTAAGACGGAAACAGTAGTAGCAAGATTTTACATCTTTACATTGTACAGGTAACATCAATTCTCTAATTTAAACCTTACCAAAAAAAAATAGCCATACTATTTCTAACCTACAAACTAAGGATTAGAGATGTTAATTCATTTCTAAAATTCACCTACATGAAACTTTCTAGAGCTGAGTTTCTAATCTAAACTTTCTTTTTTTAATTGAAAAATCGTCCATCTCTAATAATTATTATTCAGTCTCTGTTAAGATTTTCTCACAATTCTATATTACTAAAATCTGAAAATTTATTTTGTAATCCACTTGCCTTCTTTATATATTCCATTTTATTTTATTTTGTACAATGAAATAGAGCACATTCAAAGGGTTAAAGGTATTTCCTGCTTCTATATGGTTGTCACTGATAAGGAAACTTTTATTTCATATGGCCTTTGAAAGCAGCAAATGAGGTTCAGTTCTCTGAAGGCCATGCTGATGAAGATTTATGATGCTTGAAGGCAGAGGTCCCTAAATTAGAGGTCAGAGCATCAGTTAAATTTCTGCCACAGTAACAAAGAATTCACTTTCCAAAATCCTTCAGCTTTGAAAATTGTTCTAAAGATATATTACTTGGTAAAAGGTGGAGAGAGGCCATCATAGGATAAAATTCGGTTATTAGTGATCTCAATGCCAAGTAAAGAAAATAAAGAGAAAAAGGAAAACTAGGGAATCCTATCAGTGATATTTGTTTTGGTTAGCATTCATAAGGAATAACTATGATCTTTTAGGTTAAAGATCATTGTAAAAATTCATATTTTGACAGCACTTCATTTATACTAGTGTATTATTAATGTATTGAATAGGCTTAGAGCTATGATTTTACAAAGTAGTTTTAAATTCAATAGTCTTAACGTTTTCTCAGCCACTGCCTCCTATGAACATTTAATGGAAGCTATGAATTCCCTCCCCCTAAAACTTACACATGCATATACAGTTTTATTTATTTATTTATTTATTTATTTTTATTTATTTATTTTTGTCTTTTGTCTTTTTGTTGTTGTTGTTGTTGTTGCTATTTCTTGGGCCGCTCCTGTGGCATATGGAGGTTCCTAAGCTAGGGGTTGAATCGGAGCTGTAGCCACCGGCCTACGCCAGAGCCACAGCAACACGGGATCCAAGCCACGTCTGCAACCTACACCACAGCTCACGGCAACGCCGGATCCTTAACCCACTGAGCAAGGGCAGGGACCGAACCCACAACCTCATGGTTCCTAGTCGGATTCGTTAACCACTGCGCCATGACGGGAACTCCCAGTTTTATTTTTAAATAGACAAGGGTCTGCCTCATAGAACCATCTGAAGCCCTGACCATTGGACTATGCATGACACATCTGGACATATACTAAGTAAGCACTGAAGTCCCTTCTCTAACTAATTCCAAAATATTTCTGACAGTTATTTCTGATAGACCCAGTATTTTTATATGTCATTTTTGACACATGTGAATGCAGGTTTGGCTGAGCCATGGGCTTTGGGAACTGTTCCATTTACTCTTACTTATTCCAGCTCTTCTTTTTAGAAGTAACAGTGACTAAATTCAAAAGTCACCTCAAACAAACAAACAAATAAAAAAAAACTAAAACAAAGGCTCAAAAACCCACACCAAAAAATATGAGACATAATAATGACCCTGATTACTTACCCATTTTCAGTTTGTTTCCTTTAATTTATTGAAGGGCTTCCTGACATCAAGAGTCCACTACAGCCAGCATAGAAAGTGTTAGTCCCCCAAAATATATATCTCTCTATCTGGAGTAATTCCAAGCTACTGTCTTTCAATATGTTGCTCCCCTTAAATATATACAGGGAGTTGTTGTTGGGAGACTAAAAAGATTAAATTACAAAGTTCCAAAACATTCTTTTGGCAAACAGCATGCAGATAGCCAGGTTTTGGAAAGGCAAAACATTCAGTCAGCTGACATAGGCTTGTAATGATAATAATTAGGGATGATGAAATAGCTAATCCTAATATCCAATAAAATTTAAAGACCAAAAACATGTTAATTGTAAACAACAACAATCTTGAGACTGGAATAATAGGACTGGAGATCTTTGGTTAGGTAATTGGATAGACAGAGAAACTGAAGGATGTCATGTACTAATAGCCCTACTCTTATTTTCTATTTGATCAGATAGAGTGATGGATTTTAGTAATGTCAAGGTATTTATGAAATTTATTGAATTCTAAATTCTAAAGACATAGTGTTTACTTACTTTGTAATAGTGTTTATTCCTTCATTCAAAAAATGTTTACTGAGAGCCTATCATATGTCAGGAATTATGATTGATGAAGGAGATAAAATAATAATACATGATGTCTGCCTCAAGTAGCTTTAGGCAAGTGAGAAAGATAGCAGGAATATGGGAACATTTCATACTGTATGACAAGTGCTGTGAAGGGGGAAAGCACAGTTATTAGGAAGGCTCATAGATGAACTAACACTATTGCAATTAGTAGCTTAAAATAAGACTTCAGATAGCAAACAGCTATGGAAATGATGGGAATGGGAATAAAGGGAGTGTGTTTCAGACAGAAAAAGTAAACAGATGAAAGAAGGAAAAGAAGGTCTTCAAATACTGAGGCTTTTAATTCGAGATGGGTATATTAGTTTTCTATTGCGGACATAAATTACTATGAACATAGTGCCTTGAAACAATAGAAACTTATCTCCTAGTTCTGTAGGTCAGAAGTCTGACAAGTTTCTTGGTATTAAAATCAAGATATCAGCATATCTGATGCATTGATACCAGGTTGTTTTCTAGCAGGATTTGGAGAAAAGACATTCCTTTCTTTATTGGATTGCTTTGGTTGAAAGTCAAATGACTGTATATGTGTGAATAATTCTAGGTTCTCTAGATTCTCTACTCTGTTCCACTGATATATTTGTTTATTCTTTGCTAATAGCATACTACTTTATTTACCAAAGCTCTACAATAAGTCTTGAAGTCAAGTAGCATGTGTCTTCAATTTTTTTTTTAATTGCTTTAGAAATTCTAGGTCCTTTGCATTACATTTGAATACCATACTCAGCTTGTTCATTTCAAAAAGAAAATAAAAGCCTACTGGGATTATATTGCAAAGATTTAAATGTATAGATCAGTTTGGGGAGAAATAGCATCTTAATGCATAGCCTTCCAATTCATAAATAGGATATATCTTCCCATTCAGTTAATTTCTCTGGGTAATGTTTTGCAGTTTTCAGTCTAAAATCTTGAAAATCTTTGATTAATTTTTTTGAAATTTTTGAAAATTGAACATCTTTAAATGATTATTTTCCAGTTATTTGTTGAAAAAATAGGAAATGATCTGTTTATTAGACTTTTATTTTTTGAACTTGCTAAATTCACTTAATTTTAGTTTTTATTTTGAAAATGGCTTAAATGTTTTACATAAATATTTATGAAATGTACAAATAGACTTTTTCCTTTTCAGTCTCTCTCATTTTATTTTTCTTGCCTTATTACAATTTCTAAGAGAATATACTTTTCACTTTTTCACTTTTTCACTTTTTGTTGAGTAAAAGTGGTAAGATTGAAGTTCTTCACCTTGTTTCTGATTTTACAGGGAAAGCACCCTTTTTTTTTCCCCACTAATTATAATTTTATCTGCAAGGTTTTTAAAGATGATTTTTGTTATAGTAAGTTTTTTCAATTCCTAGTTTTTAAGAATTACATTTTGTAATCTATTGAAGTAATCAAATAAATATGTTAATTTTTTAATCTTAAGCAACTCATTCATAATGTGATGAATTTCATTTAATATGAATAACTCTTTCATATGTTTTGGATATTTTTGCTAATGTTTTCATGATTTAAATGCATGTGGGATGTTGCTATTTCCTCAAAAGATGAAGTGTATGTTTGTCAGACCTCATTATAAGAATTTAGAAGCATTTCTCTCTTCATTTGCTGAAAGAATATGCCAAAAATTATTTCATTCCTTAGTTAAAATTTAGCATTTATCAGGAAAACTATCTCAAACTGAATTTTTTTATTGAATTGATTTTTATAATGAAGCTCATTAAGGAAAAAGATAAACCTTGTTACCCTAGATATGGTTATTTGCCTTCTTCCTTTATTTTTATTGATCCATTATCTTGAGAGTTAGCAATTTCACTGATTTTTTTCAAAAGAACAACTTTTGTTTTTATCAGTCTCTATTGTCTTTCTGTTATATGTTATTGATTACTACCTTTTATTAGTTCCTTCCTTCTACTTATTTTGTATTTACTTTGAATTTCTTATCTAGTTTCTTATGTAAAATCTTGTCATTGATTTCAGGCCTAATTTTTTTTTTTTCTAATAAGGTAGTAATTTCCCTTCAGTCATTGCTTTAGATGCATCCAAACATTTTGGGAGTTCATTTGTGGTGCAATGGCCCCCGGTCACTGCTGTGTTGCAGGTTCGATCCCTGGGCCAGGAATTTTGAAATGCTGCAGGTATGGCCAAAAAAATTAAAAAATAAATAGATGTATCTACAAACATTTTGAAATACTATATTTTCATTATTTTTAGTTCAAAATATTTTCAAACTACCCTTTCAAATTTTGTTCTTGGATACATGTATTGTTTAGAATTGTATTCTAAGTTATTATGATTTTGGCATTTTATATTTCTCCCTTTCTCTGATTTTTGCTTGATATATTTTGAATTTCTGTGTTAGGCGTACATGTAATTATGATTATTTTGTCTTTCTAGTAAATTAACTTTTTTATGAAATATCCCATATCTTTGATGCTCTATTTATTTATTTATATATTTATACTGACTATTTTTAGAGCAATTTTAGGTCCACAGAAATATTAAGAGAAAGGTACAGAGATTTCCCATATACCCCTAACCCCCATACATGCATAACCTCTCCTGTATCAACATCCCTACCAGAATGCATTGATTTTAAAGTTTAATTTGATAACTGGTTTTTTACACTTACTGTTAACACATTATAACTATTTTGTTTTGGATTTATTCTAACTTCATCTTTATTTTATATTCGAAGTGTATCTCTTTTTGACAATATGTCCTTGATGGGTTCTTGCCTTTTTATACATTCTTACAATCTTTGCTTTAATTAGAAAGTTCAATTACCAACACTTAATGCCACTATTGGTATGATGGATTTGGGTCTATCTTTTTATTATATGTTTTCTGTTTATAGCTTCACTTTTTTCTTTGTTCCCCTGTTCCTATCCTATTTATGGATTGTTTCATATTTAGAATTTTATTTTGAGTAACTATTAGCTTTTGAACTATACATTTTTGCAACTTTTTTTGGTAGTCTAGGAATTGGTATTCATCATTAACTTAAAAATATACACCTTGATTGAAGTATAATTGATGTAGAATAAATATATTCAAAGTATATAATACAATGTGTTTGTTTGATATATGTGTATACGAAAATATAACCACATTCAAGATAATGAGCAAATCCATAATCCTCAGATGTTTTCGTTGGCCCATTTGTAATCCATCTCCCATTTTCCCTTTTCCATCTCCCATTTTATCTCCTAGAAATCACTTAGCTTTCTACTACTATAGATGAGTTTGTATTATCTAGAATAATATATAAATAGAATAGAATCTGTGCTCTTTTTATTGACTGGCTTATTGACTTACCATAATTACTTTGAAATTCAGCCATGTTGTTGTATGCATTAATAGCCGATTTTCAGTTCCTGAGGAGCATTCCATTTTTTGAATATAACATAATTTGTTTACCCTTTCAGCTGTTGATGGACATTTGGCTTTTCTTCAATATGGGACTACTGCAAATAAAGCTGCTATGAATATTCAGATACAAATGTTTGTGTGCACATATGCCTTCATTTCTCTTGTGTAAATACCTAAGAGAATAATGATTGAATCTAAGGCACTCCCCAAAGTCCATGTCTCTCGTTACTCCCAAGTAATGAACCTAGGCACTTTACTTATATTGTAAAAAGCTTGCAATTTTGGGTTCATTTTATACCCTTGTCTTTTACACTAGTCACCTTATGCCTTATAAGTATATATGTTATAAACTTTACAAGATTATAATTTTTGTTTTAAACCAGCCTATACATTCTGAGTAACAAGACAAATTGTCTTTAATTTTTCCAAGATATTTACCATTTGCAATACTCGTCGTTGCTTCCTGAAGATCCACATTTTAAGGATTTGTAGTGATGCAAGCCTTTGGTGAGAAATTCCTAGCTTTTTAGTCTGAAATATTTTTATTTTGCTGTTGCTTGAAGGTTATTTTCTCTGGATAGACAATGGAGGATGGCATGTTTGTTGTTATTTTCTAGCATTGCTAAGATATCTCACTGTCTCCAGCCTTTTATTCCTTCTGAGAGTGGTTATCCATGTTGTCATTTCCATTCATGTATTTTTCGTCTTTGTTATTTAGTCCTTTGTTCACAGTATTTGGGTTCTCCCTCACTTGATCTCTCATTTCTGAGATTGACACCTCAATTTCTGGTATCTATGTTTAAAGTGAAATCTGTCCTGTAATTCTCCATGATAGTAAAACATGGGTTTCTATCTAAGTTCTAGCTAACCTCTTGGAAAAGAAAAAAGTGAAAACTTACTCCGTGCTCCTCTTTTTCTAAATGTTAATGCTCCTACAATACTGCCTTGATTTTCTTACTCTCCAGC
This sequence comes from Phacochoerus africanus, assembly GCF_016906955.1. Classification (NCBI taxonomy): domain Eukaryota; kingdom Metazoa; phylum Chordata; class Mammalia; order Artiodactyla; family Suidae; genus Phacochoerus; species Phacochoerus africanus. The sequence continues at coordinate 80,911,260 of NC_062545.1, read as the reverse complement.
GTCTTCAGGTAGGTCTTTTATATAATTTTTCCAGAGTTTTGTTTTTAGATATTTAAAGGGTTCGTCTGACAGGAACAAAGTCATGATAATAAGGGAAAACTCATTTTTTTTTTTTTTTTAGTTTTAGATGGGGAAGATTTGAGGATATTTAAAGGATTATGGAAATAACCTGAAAAAGGAAATTTTAAAGATAATGGAGAGAGGAGTTCCCACTGTGGCCCAGTGAACTAAGAATCTGACTAAAGTGCTTTGGGTCACTGAAGAGATATGCCTGGGATCAAATGATCCCCCACCTGGCACTGCTTCAGTGTTAGGTCACAGCCACAGCTAGGATTCAGTCCCTGGCCTAGGAACTTCCAAATGCCATGGGTGTGGCCACTAAATAAAGATCTGTGGAGTTCTGTGGAGGGTCCGCCCCCAGCTTTGAAAATTGTAGAAGTCCCAGATGCGTCTGTAATTCCTGTCCCGTAATATGATTAGGCTTGAGATGCAGTTTGTGGGTTCGCCACAAACATCATCTGGACCCCCTCCCCAAATGAAGATGGGTCACATCCACAGAGCATGAGCTGTCCAGGGTCAAACACAGCTTGTGTGTGAGAAGCCACAGCCTGCTGTGCTGGCAGGAGGCGATGGAGTTGGGCAACATTGTAAGGGATTTGCTAGAGACCCTCACAGAAAGGTCGAGAGCTGGGGTCTGCTGGTGTGGGCTTTAGCCTCCTGATAAAGCAGAGCTACCTGGGAACTGGTAGGTGGGGGCAGGGGCTGTGAGCCCAAGGACACATGGGCTCAATCCCAGGCACTGATGCTGATGAGGCCTAACAGACCATGTTTTAGGCTGCCTAGACTGGCCAGGGAATGAGCCTCCTGGGGGCCCCAGAGGATGAGGATGAGAAGGCAGCCAATGCTCTTCAAACCTGTCCACGCTCTCCTCTCTGCACAACCATGAACTGAGCCATGTGTGCCCTCCCTACAGGCAGTGGCTTCGACACTGTCATCAGCAGCGCCCCACAGGCACCTGTTGGAGTTCGTTTACAGCTCTTATATGTTGGGAGGAAATGCTTAAGTCTCAGTGACCAAGTGAACCTCAATTCTGAATACAGACATAACACAAAGATCCTCCCCGGAGTCTTTGGTTGGGTATAGAGTAACCAAGAGCTCATCCTGCACACCTGGGAAGTGTATGAGCCTCCCTGGGATGTCTGGCCCCACACAACACTGAGAATTTGACCTTGGTTTTGTCTTTCTCAAATATTGGAGCCAAGTGAGATGCACTTTGTCACATATAAGGGTCTGCTTTGTTCCTTGTTATTTTTCTCTTTTTTTTAACCTTTCACTCTACCTTTTCTTTTTTTTCAATAGTGTTTCTTATCAAATACAGAATTGTTCCTTCCATCTCTCACTGAAGTTTTGAATTCTGGCTTCTGTGGTTTTTATTGTCTATGTCATGCATACAGCCAGATGTGCTTCTCTGTCCGCATCTTCCACTTCTTTTCCATCCACACCAGCCTGGCTCTGTTCTCCCTCCACCCCGCTCCAACCTTCATACTCTCTGAGAAAAAGAATTGCCTCCTATGTTGTAGCTAATTTGTTTCAAGAGAGAATTAAAAGATCATATTCATTGTCTTGAATAAATATCTCCATTTTGATAGAAAAAAAAGTTTTATAGGTGTTTTCAAATAGATGTAGAGTGTTTCTACCATACTCTATTATCTGAAGCATAAAAATGTATAAGTTCTATTTATGGTGTACAGTCTTATTGGTAATACTGCAGAATACCTTCCGTTAAAAAAAAGGAATTTTAAAATATTCCATAATTCATAGTCTTATTGCCAGCTCCCAAATGAGCCTTCCCATAGCTTCCTACACCTGTGCTTGGCTTCAGAGTAGGATGGCATGTCTACCCACATGAGGTGTTTCTCCACCTGAAACACTCAGGTACCTCAAATTCAACATCTTTGTTCACAAACTTGCTCCTCACAAGCAAACTAATATATGAGAAAAAAAAAGAATAAACAATGTAACACAGTGAATTAAGCAACTATTAATGATTCAAAAGACCCAGGGAGACCTTTATTTTCTTCTTTGGAGAAATCTTTATGAACTGATTAACAGACCTTAAATCCCTTCACAGCACAAGTGAGAGAAAATTCCATGTCTTTCAGACAGATGGATGAGAAGACATGCCAAAAACAGTCACTTTACTGGGTCTAAAAGAGGCCAGCCAAGCTAGTGGTGATGACAGGGACAGATGGGAAAGACTGAAGTCTGCAGTATGCCCAAATGCAGCAATATTTTGGGTGGTATTACACCTATCTATACTTATCCCAGTTTTGCTGAGAAAAGGGCAATAAAATTAGAATTGAAGAAGAGAAATAATATGGACAGCCTCACCCAATTTCCTAGTGTCTGAAACTACATCATCAAAGATAATATCTTGGCTCAACAAGACTTCTGGCTTCAGGTTAACACACTGTGAAGGCCAGTGAGAATGGTCTCTCAGAAGCAGTAGCAGCATAAAATGCTAAGGTTTGGGTTAACAAGAATGAGGTTAATCTTCTTAGGGCTAGGCCTCAGTCCCAGATGAATGATCCGCTGCTCAGCTGAGGTGCAAGACAGAGAAATGAGCTCTTTGTAGTGAAAAGAACACAAATTATTTCTATACCTGTATCATTGTTCTACATAAACCATCCAGTACCATTTTTTTTAAGCATAGGAAATACAAAGAAGCAAGTAAATAAAATGACATACAATCAAGAATAAAATTAATAGTTTAACCTCCAGAAAACCCATTCTTTGGGGTTAATATACATGGATTTTATACAGCTATTATAAAAATGTTCTCAAATATGCAAGAAAAGATGTAAATAATTGGTGAACAGATATGGTAATCTTAGAAGAAAAATGAAAGATTAAAAAAGAACAAGCTAGAATGTCTGCTTCAAGAAAATTCAGTACAGCTAAAACCCTTGGACCCCAAATATAGAAGAAACACAAGACGATTCTGAAAGGTGGAGAAAAGAGCAGCTGTCTAGGGACATAATGGTGAATTCTCCTGGATTTTCTTTATGTCTCACATATCCTATGCAGTTGAAGAAACTAGCAACTCAGAAATATCAACAGTCACAGAGAACAAAATCCCCGACCAACTCTACTCTCTAGTCAAAGGACCAAGAAATGGGCAGTGCAGCAAGATATAAAACTTTTTACCAAACCCTACATAAAAATGTATGGTTCCATACCCACCCATTGATGCTAGCAAAAGCCAGGCAGGAAGCCTAAACTTGAACCCTCAGGAGGCTGCACTGAGATGCTCCAGATAACTTCTGTGGTAGTTTCGGGGAAGACAAGGAAGGGAGCTGAGAATTTCATTCCTGTTGACAAGACCTTCACTGCCTCCCCACCTCTCAGCCCCATCAGCCACTGGGGATCACATGAAAAATGTGGACTTCCACTTCCATCTGGCAGTAACAAGGTATCCTTTTCTCTCCACTGGGATGGTGTTTGAGAAGGCCTAATCACAATCATCCAGTGGTTAAAAGGCCATCTCCTCTGTGGTGTCAGTAGAAACCACCTTGGGCACCTAAGCTCCCACCCCCACCCACCAGTAATGTGGGACACCTCTTTTCACATGTCAGTAGAAGCTAAGTGGGGAACCGGGACTTTTATTGCCACCCAGCAATAACAAAGTGGCACCCACCTTCCTGGGCTAGAGAAGTTGTAGAGGAAGCCAGCTAAAACTGAAGATTTACATAAGATGCAGAATTTTATAATATAATACAAAAGTGTCAAGGTTTCAATCAAAACTCACTATCAGAGTTCCATTGTCATGCAGCAGGTTAAAGATCCAGTGTTGTCATTGCAGCAGCCAAGCGTACTTCTATGATGCAGGTTTGATCCCTGGCCCAGGAACCTCCTTAAGCCATGGGCACTGCCAAAAAAAAAAAAAAAAAAAAGAAGAAGAAAAAAATTCACTCATCATACCAAGAACCAGCAAAATCTCAAAATGAAGGAGAAAAAATAAGCACTAGATGCTAATACCAAAAGCAAAACAAAACAAAACAAAAAAAAAAACAAATATGTTAGAATTATCAGACAAATGTTTTTATAAATGGTCATGTTAAAAATGCTTCAGTGAGGATTTAGAGACATACTTTTAACAAATAAAAAATTAGGAAACTTCAGTGACTAGTCCCCATAAATAAACAATATATTTTTAAAAATGGAAATTTTAGAACTGAAAAACATAACAACTGAAATCAAAAGATCAGCAGGTGAGTTAACAGTAAAGAAGGGACAGAGGAAAGAAGAGTGAATTATAAGATAGAACAATACATATTACTATAATTTAACAACAAAGAAAAAATTGATTTAAAAAAGACAAGCGATCAGGGTGACTATATCAAAAATTCATGTCATTGGAGTCTAAAAGAAAAGGTGAATAAGGAAAGGACTGAAAAAGTATTCAAAAAATGGTACCTGAAAACTTCCCAAACTGGGCAAGAGACATTAATCTAAAGATTCAAGAAGTTAACTGCAAACTGAATCAACTCAGATAAACCCAAATCAAGACACATTTTTATTAAATTTAAGAAAACTAAATAGTTCTAAATATATGTAAAGAAAATATTTCAAATAATTATAAATATTTGAGAATAAAGACCTATAGAGGGAAATAAACTTTCCACATTTCACTTCAAATGGTATATGTAAGTATACTGTATTGTATGTATATAATGTAATAACTGGAATAACCACTATAAAAGCTATACAGGAAATTCCCTTGTGACATAGCAAATTAAGGTCCCAGTGTTGCTGCTACAGCTATGGCACAGACCTCAACTACCATATGAGTTCTATCCCTGGTGTGAAAACTTCCACATGCTGTGGGTGTGGAAACAAGATAAATAAATATATAAATAAATGCTGTGCAAAGAAATACACTGAAAAACAGAATACATAGACCACAAGAAAATTCTAAATAAAAAAACAAAAAAAAACTGAAATAATCTGTTTTTTTTTTGTCTTTTTGTCTTTTTGCTATTTCTTGGGCCGCTCCCGAGGCATATGGAGGTTCCCAGGCTAGGGGTCGAATCGGAGCTGTAGCCGCCAGCCTACACCAGAGCCACAGCAATGCAGGATCCGAGCCAAGTCTGCAGCCTACACCACAGCTCATGGCAATGCTGGATCCTTAACCCACTGAGCAAGGGCAGGGACCGAACCCGCAACCTCATGGTTCCCAGTTGGATTTGTCAACCACTGCGCCACAGTGGGAACTCCTGAAGTAATCCACAGAGAGGGAGATTAAACAAGACAAAAAAAATAACATGGTAAATTCAAACTCTAAAACTTCAGTAATTACATTAAATGCAAGTGGTCTAAATACAATAGTTAAAGGCAGATTGGTAAAATGGATAAAAAACATGATAAACTTTATGCTGTCTACAAGGAACTCACTTCAAATATAATGAGATTGATTGGTTTAAAAAAGGATGGAAATATATATTTGTTTTATGCAAATATATAACATTAAATGAGTATGTATTTATGAATATATATACCAAATATTAGTCAAAAGAAAGCAAGAGTAAGATAACTTTATTTGCTCTAAAGACACTTTATCAGAGACAGAGAGGAATATTATATAATAAAAATGTAAATCTACCAAGAGAACGTGGCAATCCTAAATGTGTTTGCTACAAACAGAGGTACAAAATATATGAAGTAAAAAGTAATACGCTTACATTTTTTAATATTAAAAAGTGATAGACCTGGAAAGAGTAATAGAGAAATCCACAATTATACTAGAGACATCAATACTTCTCTCTCACCAAGTGATAAAACAACTGACAGAAAATTAGCAAGGACTTAGGAGAATTCAAAACCATTAACAAAAGAATTTAATCAATATCTGTAGAGTATCCCAGTAAACAACAACAGAATAAACATTTTTTTTCAAGCACTCATAGAATAAATTCTAAGCTGGACCATACACTGGGCTGTAAACCAAAGCTTGACAAATTTAAAAAGAAATGAAATCATACACAGTTTGTTCTTTGATTAAACAACGAAATCACATTTGAATTAAACATAACTAACATTAAAAAAAAAAATCTCCAAAGACTTGGAGACTGAAACACATACTTCCAAATAACCCACGAATCAAACAGTAAGTCTCAGAGGAAAGAGCGAAAAATATTATCAGTGACCTAAATGTCCATTAACAGAAAAATGGATATGCAAACTATGGTATATTTATACAATAGAAGACTACTTATCAATAAAAAATAATGAACTACTTGAACATTCACCAAGAGGAATTAATCTCAAAGACATGCTGTGAAAAAGAAGCTAGACACACACACACAAAAAAATTAAAGATCAAAGCAAACTAACTCAAAGATATAGAAATCAGAGTATGGAAGGTGAGGGGCAGACAGAAAAAGGATATAAGGAAACTTTCTGAGGAGATGGGAATGGGTTATATCTCTTTTTTAAACTTATTTTTTAATTTTTTTTATTTCCACATTTTTTTCCATTGTACAGCATAGTGACCCAGTTATGCATACATGTATACATTCTTTTTTTTCCCATTATCATGCTCTCTTATAAGTGACTAGACATAGTTCTCAGTGATTAACAGCAGGATCTCATTGCTAATCCACTCCAAAAGCAATAGTTGCATCCATTAACCTCAGCTCCCAATCCATCCCACTCCTTCCCCCTCTCCTGAGGCAACCACAAGTCTGTTCTCCAAATCCATGATTTTCTTTTCTGTGAAAAGGTTCATTTGTGCCTTATATTAGGTTCCAGATATCAGTTATATCATATGGTTTTTGTCTTTCTCTTTCGGACTGACTTAACTCAGTATGAGAGTCTCTAGTTCCATTCATGTTGCTGCAAATGGCATTATGTCATTCTTTTTTATGGCTGAGTAGTATTCCATTATATATATATATATATATACACCACTTCTTCCTAATCTAATCATCTGTCAATAGACATATGAGTTGTTTCCATGTCTTGGCTATTGGGAATAGTGCTGCAATGAACATGTGGGTGCATGTGTCTTTTTTAAGGAAAGTTCTGTCCAGATATATGCCCAAGAGTGGGATTGCGGGGTCATATCGCAGTTAGTTTTCTAAGGTACATCCATACTGTTCTCCATAGTGGTTGCACCAACTTACATTCCCACCAACAGTGAAGGAAAGTTCCTTTTTCTCCACACCCCCTCCAGCAATTGTTATTTGTGGACTTATTAATGATGGCCAATCTGACTGGTGTGAGGTGGTATCTCATGGTAGTTTTGATTTGCATTTCTCTAATAATCAGGGATGTGGAGCATTTTTTCATGTGCTTGTTGGCCTTCTGTATATCTTCCTAGGAGAATTATCTATTCAGGTCTTTTGCCCATTTCTCCATTGTGTTGTTGGCTTTTTTGCTGTTGAGTTGCATAGAGATTAAGCCTATCTCAATTAGAGTGTAAATTATTGAGTTGCATTTTCAAAACTCATCAAACTGTATTCTTCAGATCTCAACATTATATAAAATACAGTCATACTTTAATAAAGATATAAAAATAAAACAATTATTTTTAACTGCATCCTCTTTTCCCTTTTATATATCTTATCACCAAATGCTGTTAATCTATCCTTCAGAGTATCTCTCAAAGTGAATCACCCTATTAGTCCTTCTACCACTGCCCTGGATGAGCTCTTCATCTGTATGAGGACAGTCTCCATCATTATCCTCTTGATTTCAGTCCTTCAGGCCTGTTACTCTTACACTGTACTGAACCATTCTCCCCAAAGTTCCCAACGATTAAACAAAAAAAAAGTTAATGCCTCCCATTGATAAAGGTCCAGTTCCTTAGCACACAAGGCACACCTTTTTTTAAATTACTTAATGAATTTTATTACATTTATAGGTGTACAACAATCGTCACAACCAAATTTTACAGCATTTCCATCCCAAACCCTCAGTGAATCCCCCACCCCAAACTGTTTCCTTTGGAAACCATAAGTTTTTCAAAGTCTGTGAGTCACTATTTGCTCTACAAAGTTCATTGTGTCCTTTTTTTAGATGGCACATGTAAGTGGTAGCATTTGATGTTGGGATCTCATTGTCTGACTTCACTTAGCATGATAATTTCTAGGACTATCAATGTTGCTAAAAATGCCATTATTTTTTTCCTTTTAATGGCTGAGTAATATTCCATTGTGTATGTGTACCATGTCTTCTTTATCCACTCTTCTGTTGATGGACATTTAGGTTGTTTCCATGTCTTGGCTATTGCAAATAGTGCTGCAATGAATATTGTAGTACATGTGTCTTTTTGAGTCATGGTTTTCTCTGGATAGATGCCCAGGAGTGGGGTTGCTGGATCGAATGGTAGTTCTATGTTTAGTTTTCTGAGGATTCTCCATGCTGTTTTCCACAGTGGTTGCACCAATTTACCTTCCTACCAACAGTGTAAGAGTGTTCCTTTTTCTCCATACCCTCTCCAGCACTTACTGTTTGTAGACTTTTTGATGATGGCCATTCTGGCTGGTGTAAGGTGGTACCTCATAGTGGTTTTGATTTGCGTTTCTCTAATGATGAGTGATGTGGAACATCTTTTCATGTATTTTTTGGCCATCCGTATGTCTTCTTTGGAGAATTGTCAGATTAGATCTTCTGCGCATTTTTTGATGGGGTTGTTTGGTTTTTTGGTATAGAGCAGTAGGAGGTATTTATAAATTTTGGAGATTAATCCCTTGTCAGTCGATACATTGTAAATATTTTCTCTCATTCTGTGGGTTGTCTTTTCATTGTTTAGGGTTTCCTTTGCTGTGCAGAAACTTTTAAGTTTGATTAGGTCCCATTTGTTTATTTTTGTTTTTATTGTCATTACTCTAAGAGGTGGATCCAAGAAGATATTGCTGTTGTTTATGTCAGAGAGTGTCTGGCCTATGTTTTCTTCTAAGAGTTTTATGGTATCTGGTCTTATATCTAAGCCTTTAATACATTTTGAGTTTCTTTTTGTGTATGGTGTTAGGGAGTGTTCTAATTTCATTCTTTTACATGTGGCTGTCCAGTTTTCCCAGCACCATTTATTGAACAAGCTGTCTTTTCTCCATTGTGTATTCTTGCCTCCTTTGTCATAGATTACACAAGGCACACCTTGATTTGCTGTCTGACAGGGACTTCTGCTTTATTTTGTAATTGTCCTTCCATATACTCAGCTTCTCCTTAGACTGTGTGCTTTGTGAAGACAGAACTAAATCTTATTTTTTTTAGGTAAATCTTAATTAATGTTTGCTGAAAGAATAAACAGAGTACATTAGTTGATTCCTCCAAACTGGCTACTTTGCTGTGACTTTGAGGTCTTATTTTGTCAAAGAAAATTAGATCTCATTTTATAGAAGGTGCAAAATTTTTATTAGAACAATATGATGTAACCTTACCAAACATTTTGGCTGCCAGCCAGAGTACAGACTGATTTCTTCTTTCTAGAAATTAATTTAACACAGATTGCAGTTGAAGTGATTAAAAAATAGATGTTGATTCATAAACAAGGAATAATTTCCAAATGAAATCTATTCACTGGCAACTCAAAAACTGTCTTAACAAATGTCTTTATATTTAATTCTTTCCTGCTATAAAAAATGATTTAAAAGACTTTGTATTAGTTGGCAATATTAGTAATTTAAGAAAATTTTAAAAAATACATGCATTAATATGACATTAAGTATAAATATACTTCATAGCTTAAAACTAATTAACATTCTTATTAAAAAATTCTTCGAACTCTCAGGATTAAAAGTATTTTAACTATAGGTGTTAATCCTATATTCTCAAAAACTTATGCCTGTAAATATTTCAAAGTCTAAAACATTTTCCAGGTTCCTGATATTTTGTTAAATTTCTGTTTTCATAAATAAAGATTAGCATTAAGCCAAATCAATTATTTCAGAAATTTTGCTAATGCAACCAAAATTGCCCTCTAGATTGATTAATCTTTGGAACAACTCTACACCACTTTCAGTCTTTTGAAGATAAATTGTCACAAGTGCAACAAGATTAATAATTCTCTTTCTATGCTTCAAGAATATAAGAAACACTGATGAGCATGTGATAAAGTTGTAGTTTCACCATCCTAGAGAACTGAACTTGAGTGCAAGCATGGAGGTCTATTGTTGTCCAAAAGATATTTTTCCTGTAGCCTAAAAAAATCTAATAAATTTTTGACAATAGAGAATGTCTCAGTGTTCATTCTTAGGAAATTTTTGGATTTCAAAAATCTAAGATTATGAGGCAAATGATCTTAAATGAATCGTGTAGTATTTTCCTGAGGTTTTTTGTCATTAAGTAAATGGGAAATAACTTAAATGACTTGGAGAGCCAGTGAGATGTAATGTCAGCTATGGAAAAACCTGTCTTCTTGTTTTGGCTTTGCAGCTTATTAAGGTCTAGACTCTGAAGCAAGCCATTCTATTGGTCAAAGTTTACATTTCAGTATTTGAAATGTTTATAATATTTGTGGTTGCCAAGGGGAAGGGAGTGGGATGGACTGGGAGTTTGGGGTTAATAGATGCAAAATACTGCATTTGGAGTGGGTAAGCAATGAGATTGTGCTGAATAGCACAGGGAAATATATCTAGTCACTTGTGATAGAACGTGATGGACAATAATGTGAGAAAAAATATATATGTATGACTGCATCATTTTGCTATACAGTAGAAATTGACAGAACACTAAATCAACAATTGAAAAAATAAAAATATTAAATAAAAAATGAAATTCATTTATAATAAAATTTACTTTCTTTACCTTGGGGTTCTGGGGGAAAAGGCACTTTGACTCAGATAAACCTGGTTTAAACCACCTGTGCACTTCTCCTGGCTCTATGGCCTTAGGGTAGGTAAAAACGTCTTCAAATTTTGTTTCTTCACAGTATACAATAGAGATATGTACTGATAGAAAAGTTTCTACATGATGAGTTTGTTTTGAAAATTATGTGAAATAATTCCCTAATTGAAGTGCTCCTCTAAAATCTTGAGACACGGGAGTTCCCGTTGTGGCGCAGTGGCTAACGAACCCGACTAGGAACCATGAGGTTGCGGGTTTGGTCCCTGCCCTTGCTCAGTGGGTTAACGATCCGGCGTTGCCGTGAGCTGTGGTGTAGGTTGCAGACACAGCTCAGATCCCGCGTTGCTGTGGCTCTGGTGTAGGCTGGCAGCTACAGCTCCAATTCGACCCCTAGCCTGGGAACCTCCACATGCCGCAGGAGCAGCCCAAGAAAATGGCAAAAAGACAAAAAAAAAAATCTTGAGACACTAACAGTCTGCTCCCCAATTACTAAACAATAGAGTCCTCAAACTGCAGTGCATGAAACATTGAGCAATCTGGCAGAAAATCTAGTCTCCTCCTCTTGTGTCCTCTTCATCAGCTCCCACAATGTCAATATCTTAGAAATCCCCCATATTCACACTATCCTTTCTTGTATCCACAGGATCAGTTTTATTTGTTCCTTCTAAGAACTTAATGCTTGACCCCCCATTTATCTGGAGAATTTAGCAATCATACATCAGGCTCATTGTTTCAAAATGATCTGCCTCAACAAGAGCCCACCATGGTCCCTGAATAGTCAGAAGAGGTCCCTGTTCACAGGTACTGCTGTTCTTCTTGGTGAAGCACCTATACCACTTCATGTTACATCCAAAGAAGGGAGGTGGGATGTGAAACTTAGGGTCAGTCTATTGCCTCAATAACTAAGAAAGTTTATCCTGACTTGCACAGACCCACAAGGTACAAAGTGGGACTGGTCATCATCCAGTGTTACACTTTGCCAATATCAAAGTTGAGCCAATGGCAAGAGTGAACTTTCCCCAAACTGCAGCTCTTTAAAAAAAAAAAAAAACTCACCTTTCCTCAACCTGTCCTCTTAAGCATTGCCTTTTCTCAGATGATGCATTTGAGAAAATGTAGGTGTCCTGAGAAAGTTTAAGCCATGACCCATCAGCTTTGTGCTTTAGGTATATCCTGCCCACCTTGAAACCTATTACTCTTACTTGTTTATTTTTTTGTCTTTTGTCTTTTGAGGGCCACACCCATGACATATGGAGGTTCCCAGGCTAGGAGTCTAATCAGAGCTGTTACTGCTGGCCTACACCATAGCCACAGCAACGCCAGATCCGAGCCATGTCTGCAACCTACATCATGTCTGCGATCTTTAACCCACTGAGCAAGGCCAGGGATCGAACCCACAACCTCATGGTTCCTAGTTGGATTCTAGGTTCCTAGTTGGATTCCTAGTTGGATTTCTTCTGAGCCATGATGGGAACTCTGAAACCTATAACTCTCGCCAGGCACCAGCTTTGAGAAAAATCAAAGGACAGAGTAGCCTTGAGTTTGTAGGAAAAGGGTTACCAATTTAAACTCCTTTTCTTCCCAGGAGACCCTTGGTTCCTTATATAAATTTGAATATGTCCACAACAAAATCTATTGGGAAAAAAAGGGCTTAGAGTAAGCTTTCTTTACCAAAAAATGAAACCGCAAAGATATTCCATAAATGACAATTTTAGATAAAATACTCTAGCGCATTTTAAATAAATACAATTAATTACATTACTATCTCAAGTGATTTAGGTAATGCCAAGTAAGTACAGGAAAAATTGAGAAACGTGTACATTTTCGTAGTTAGAAAATTGTTTAGATATGCCCCTTTTTCCTTCTGAAATAGCTTATATTCAGAAATGTACATAGTGCCCTTGAAATAACATTGGTAGCTTCACAATACCAAGACCAAGTGAAACTATTTGAGGTTAAACTTTACCATAAAAGAAAAGTATGTCTATACTTATCTTTGAACATCCTTGAATTTGAATCTAGGATTATCACTGAATAACAGACAATGCGTAAATAAATTGGAATTTAATACATTCACAAGAATCTATGCTGAACTAAAAATCAGAGTAAAACTAGGAAAGATTATCCACCACGTTAACAAAAGAAAAGTCAAAAACCACATGATCATCTCAATAGATGCAGAAAAAGCATTTGACAAAGTCCAACATCTGTTCATGATAAAAACTCTTACCAAAATGGGTATAGAGGGAACATACCTTAACATAATCAAAGCCATTTATGACAAACGTATAGCAAATATACATATATTCAATGGAGAAAAGCTGGAAGCGTCCCACTAAAATCTGGAACAAGACAAGGTTGCCCACTCTCACCACTGTTATTCAACATAGTATTGGAAGGCCTAGCCACAGCAGTCAGACAAACAAAAGAAATAAAAGGCATCCAAATAGGAAGGGAAAAGGTAAAACTGTCACTATATGCAGATGACATGATACTATACATAGAAAACCTTAAGGACTCAACCCAAAAACTACATGAACTGATCAACAAATTCAGCTAGGTAGCAGAATATGATAAACATCCAGAAAGCAGTTGCATTTCTATATACTAAGAATGAAATATTAGAAAAGGAATACAAAAATACAGTATCTTTCAAAATTGTACCCAAAACAGTCAAATACCTGGGAATACATCTGACCAAGGAGGTAAAAGACTTATATGCTGATAACTATAAAACATTAATCAAGGAAATTAAAGAAGATGTAAAGAAATGGAAAGATACTCCATGTTCCTGGGTTGGAAAAATTAATACTGGAAAAATGGCCATACTACCCAAAGCAATCTACAGATTCAATTTAATCCCTATCAAATTACCCAGGATATTTTTCACAGAACTAGAACAAACAATCCAAACATTTATGTGGAACCACAGAAGACCCAGAATTACCAAAGCAATTCTGAATAACAAAAACCAAGCAGGAGGCACAACTCTCCCAGACTTCAGGCACTATTACAGAGCCACAATCATCAAGACAGTATGGTACTGGTACCAAAACAGACATATAGACCAATGGAAAAGAATAGAGAACCCAGAAATAAACCCAGACACCTACAGTCAATTAATCTTTGACAAAGGAGGCAAGAACATAAAATGGGAAAAAGAAAGTCTATTCAGCAAGCATTGCTGGGAAACCTAGGCAGCTGCAGGCAAATCAATGAAACTAGAACACACCCTCACACCATGCACAAAAATAAACTCAGAATGTCTTAAAGACCTAAATCTAAGACAAGACATCATCAAACTCCTGGAAGAGAACATAGGCAAAACATTCTCTGACATCAACCTTATGAATGTTTTCTCAGATCAGTCTCCCAAAGCAACAGAAATAAGAGCGAAAATAAACCAATGGGACCTAATCAAACTGACGGCTTCTGCACAGCAAAGGAAACCAAAAAGAAATCAAAAAGACAACTCACAGAATGCGAGAAAATACTTTCAAAATGCAACTGACAAGGGCTTAATCTATAAAATATACAAACAACTTATACAACTCAACAGCAAAAAAAGCCAACAACGCAACTGAAAAATGGGCAAAAGACCTGAATAGACATTTCTCCAAGGAAGATATACAGATGGCCGACAAGCACATGAAAAAATGCTCAACATCCCTGATTATTAGAGAAATGCAAATCAAAACTACCATGAGATATCACCTCACACCAGTCAGATTGGCCATCATTAACAACTCCACAAATAACAAATGCTAAAGAAGGGGTGTGGAGAAAACGGAACCCTCCTGCACTGTTGGTGGGAATGTAAGCTGGTGCAACCACTATGGAGAACAGTATGGAGGTACCTTAGAAAACTATACATAGAACTACCATATGACACAAGAATCCCACTCTTGAGCATGTATCTGGACAAAACTTTCCTTGAAAAAGACACATGCACCCACATGTTCATTGCAGCACTATTCACAATAGCCAAGACATGGAAACAACCCAAATGTCTATTGACAGATGATTAGATTAGGAAGAAATGGTATATATACACAACAGAATGCTACTCAGCCATAAAAAAGAACAATGTAATGCCATTTGCAGCAACATGGATGGAACTAGAGACTCTTGGTACGGAGTGAAGTAAGTCAGAAAGAGAAAGACAAATACCATATGATATCACTTATATCTGGAATCTAATGTATGGCACAAATGAAACTTTCCACAGAAAAGAAAATCATGGACTTGGAGAATAGACTTGTGGTTGCCAAGGGGGAGGGGGAGGGGGTGGGATGGTTTAGGAGCTTGTGTTTAATAGATGCAGACTATTGCCTTTGGAATAGATAAGCAATGACATCATGCTCTGTAGGACTGGGAACTGTATCTAGTCACTTATGATGGAGCATGATAATGTGCGAAAAAATAATGTGTATGTGTATGTGTAACTAGGTCACCATGCTATACAGTAGAAATTTGACAGAACACTGTAAACCAGCTATAATGAAAAAAAATAAAAATAAAATAAATATATTGACTTAAAAGTATGTACTGAAATCTCTTTTTGGATTAGGCATTTATTTTAAAATGAATAATTTTCCTTGTTCAAATCAATACAGAAACATTTTAAAATGCTTGATCCTCCTTGTCACACAGTCTACTCTCAAATAACCATAATAAACAATTTGATATTGCAGATATACATATATCATATATACATATATAATATATACATATTATATATATATATACACACACACACACATTATTTTGTTAGTATTAAAGGCTGTTATTCTAGATTTTCCACTGTGCTGCAGGGGAAACGAATCTGACTAGCATCCATGAAGATGTAGGTTCGATCCCTGGCCTTGCTCAGTGGGTTAAGTATGTGGTTTTGCCATGAGCTGTGGCATAAGTCGCAGATGCGGCTCAGATCCCACGTTGCTGTGGCTGTAAGGTAGGCCAGAGGTTACAGCTCTGATTCAACCCCCAGCCTGGGAACTTCCATATGCCACAGGGGCAGGCCCCTAAAAAGCAAAAGCAAAAAAAAAAAAAAAAAAAAACAAAAAAAAAACGAACAATAAAAGGCTATTATTTTTAAAATATTTTAGAAATAGATATATATTACAAGATGAAAAGATTTTAAAAGGGGTGAACTTAAAATATATGTAAGGACAAGAGACATTTATTTTAAATAAAAACAAATTTAATGCAAATTTACAAATGAGATCCAGTTTTTATAGAGCACTATTGAATAAACTACCTAAACAATTTTTGTAAATACTTGATATATAACAGGCCCTCATTTATTTCTTAAACATAAAATAATGAGATGTTGAAAATTCAAAACAAAATTAAACATTTACCAGTAAAATTCTTAAAGGTATACCTAGAGTATATCCCTGTGTACTTCTAAGAATTGCATGCTTCATATCATTAGTCAACCTGAAATTACAGTGACCATGAAATACTTATTAGCATTTCTTTTTTTTTTTTTCTGAGTAAAATGGTCAAAAAAATTGTTGGAATTTACATCATGGTATGTCATGATCTCAGTGAGATTTGATTGTTGCTCTAAGTTAATTCGGAATGGGTGAATATTCACATTCTAACTATGAAACTTATTTTTTCATTATTTTTTCCCAAAAACAATGTTTTCATTCTCTGAGTATATTTGCCTCTCTCTTCCTGTTATGCTTGAGTAGAGATTATTTAACAATTGTTTATGCTTTAATTCTCCTTGATATTTGTAATCCAAAGTTTAAAGATGTTGACTTCTATCTGTAAATGTACATATCTCTGAATGTGATAATAAATTAAATCAGTATTTCATTCAAAAATATTTTCATCTGAAGAGGCCATATATTAAAGGTGCAGTACATTATGACAACATTTAACATCAATTCTGACCTTAATTGTACCTTTACAGTGTTCACTCTGCTTTCTCAGTGAGATTATATATCCCTGTCCATTGCCATGTGACTAACTGTGGAAAGAATACCCATTCCTGCTTCACTGCACCCAGACTTGACTGTGAATTTCTTTGGCCAATAGGAAGTAAGCCGGTGTGACTTAATGCCATGTCCCAGTGGAAGCTTCAAATACTAGTCCATGGTTTGGCTCAGTTCCTGCTCTTCTCTCCTGTGAAGATATTCATGTCCCACAAAGAGGTTGCTTCTGCAGAATGGATGTTACAAACCACTTGAGAGGGGGAAAGGGGCTTGTAACACAACAAAGCTAACTAATTCTTAAAAAATTTTTGAGATATAAAGCCAATTGACGTAAATTTTGAAAAAGCAAAACGAGGTGTTTAGTTTCAAAGTAATTATAATGAGTAAATATTCTTTGTATGGAAATGAAAGTTTGTTTATGAAGTTTGCTCTAAACTACCCCATTCTCTTCCCTGAACATCTGACATTTAACATACAGCATGTAAAAACATGTATTCTATGTTTCAAAATCAAATTGGGAAATAAATAATAGAATCTCTTGAAAATAATATGACATCTAAACAAAGCAATATTACTAATATTTATTTTACCACAGTGCATGAAATTTGTGAAGAATTTCCACAATCTTTCTATACTGCAAAGTTGAAAGCAGTTTTCTGAGTTGCATTTAGAAACTATAAAGTGTTACGATGCACAGGAAAGTGGTGGATGGAAAGCCTGAATAGGTACTTTAAAACTACTGCTTCTTGATACTCTATATAAGCAATGAAAAATCCTGGCCATGACTACCTTCTCAGTACAGCCGGGTGTCTGATTTCAGGATGTAAAGATTTGAAAGCTGTTTTCATGTTGCTACTTCTCATACATGCCCAGATGTTACCATTTTAGTGCTAAAAAACATTGCCAACTTTTTTCACTGGCGTTTTTATGTGATGAAGTAGCTAGTTTTACACTGTAAGATTATGCATTCCTTCCCTGGTCCTCAATAGAATTGTGAATTAGGCCCTGGAATCGTGGCCATGTGTCAGTGCATTCCCCCTCACTCAGGAATTTAAAATGATTTTAAAAAGATAAAAACTGCCAGCAAATAAAATTCATTTGTTTTCTGAGTCCCTCCAATGAGATGGCCTTTCCTAATGTCTGCTCTTTGGAAAAAGAATATAGGATCCTTGATACATTCATATCACTGCAAAAGATATTTTGTCATTCCCTCAAATGTCTTCTTTAAAGAGATATATGAGCTCAGTACTCTAAAAAAAAGTTAATCATTGCTGAAAAAAAATAAGTAGATTGTTTACAATATGAATTAACTATAGTCACCAGTGTATTGGGTCTTTCATGCTTTCATGCTATCTAGACACAATTGTATAAATTTGAATCGCCTTCTTCCTACTTACCATTGCCTGTTACTTACAAGGAAATAAATACACTCCAGTTGCAGCTTTTAAAAATGTTATCAATGACCACCTTGATATTTTCAGTCTTTGTCTACTTGAATTCTTGAAGGAATTTTATATTGTTAATTATACCCTATTTTTAAAAGTCTACATCTTCAATATTTCCCAAATGAACTTTTTTAAAACACTGATCTCCAAGCTTCAGACCCATAAATTCATGACCTGCAAAATTTAAAGTTTCCAAACTACTCTGAACTCTTCACATCCCAAACAGAAATCCTGACCTAATCCATCAAATCTGGCTCTCTTCTTATTTGAATAAATAGAGTGAATGGATTCCATTAACCATGTGGTTCAGCCAGAATCCTAAGTGTCATTCTTCACAACCCCTACTCTTTCACCCCATACCTAATCTATCATTAAGCCCCTTTGATTTTACTTTCTAAACATACTCAAGTTTGCCATATTCTCTTCAATGTCAAATACTCCATTTCTGTGCTATATACTTTGCCAGGTTTCCTAACTGTTCTGCCTAATTTAATTTTTCCTCATTTGAAACCATTTGTTTCAAAAATAAAAATGTGATCATGTAGTTAATTTGATTACTCATTAAATTGTTTTCCATTGCTTTTATGTCAATATCTAAACCTTTTTCACAGCCTACCAAGCTAGTTGGTCCATAGCTTTCCTACCTCTAAAGACTCATTTAATGCCACTGTTCACTTTTCTCTCTGAGCTTGCACCTTTGGCTTTGTTTCTGGACCTCAGACACAAAATGCTTAAATTTTTCGTGTGGTCCTTACATATGGTGTTTTAAACTTTTGCTTGGACTCCTTTCTTCCTGGTAATTTCCACTCTTTGCTATTAATGCTTAGAGGTAATCCAAATGTCATTTCTTCAGGAAAGTCTAACCTGATCATCCAGGCCAGATAGTGCCCTAATTTTATTCTCTCTCTTTCATTTTCTTTTTTTTTTCTTTTTTGGTCTTTTTAGGGCTGTACCTGCAGCATATGGAGGTTCCCTGGCTAGGGTTCAAATTAGAGCTTCAGCTGCCAGCCTATGCCACAGCCACAGCAATGTAAGATCCAAGCTGAGTCTGTAGCCTATACCAGAGCTCACAGCAATGCCAAATCCTTAATCCACTGAGCGAGGCCAGGGATCAAACCTGAATCATGTTCGTTAACCACTGAGCCATGATGGGAATATTTTAATAGAATTTCTGCCATTTTTTATAATTTCCAGGTACTTGTCACAGCTCATGGTAATGCCAGATCCTTAATCACTGAACAAGGCTGGGGATTGAACCCATATCCTCAGGGGTACCAGTCATAACATGGGGTTCGTTACCATGGGGTCACAACATAAACTTCCCAATTTTATTCTCTTAAACGATTTTTATTGTTAGAGTATTTGCCAGAGCTTGGACTATATTTAAGTGACTATATAAGTTATGACAAGCTCTTACACTGAATTGTAAACACCACACTAACAAGAACTACCATTTTACTCAGAAATGTATCCCCATTGCTAAGCACCAGTAAGTGCTTAAAAATACTTGAGAATAAATTTTAAAAAATGGATGACAGTGAATCCACAAATGAGGAACTGTCACATTTTTGTCAAGCTCCTCTGTTTCTTGAGGTAGATATTAATCTTATTCATAGATTGGCATCTAATTTTAAAATATTGGCACCACAGCTATATTTACCACCCAAAATTGGTATGTCTCACAGCCTTTTAAATGAGAATATCATGTTGATTCAGGACTATTAACTATTTTCAAAGCTTCAGTTGAAAGAAATCATATCTATAGTCTTACCTTTAAGACTAAGCATTTTGAAGCCAGGACCAAGAGAGCAGATGAGGAAGATATGGCGCTCACATTCTCTCACAAACATGTCAAAAAATAAAATAAAAAAATAAAAGAAATATACACATGTAGAATGATTCATGAAAGAACATCTACTGAACCTTGGCATAAGAGCACAGATCTCCAGAAACGGCGAGAAACTGTCAACAAAACGGGGTAGAAAAAAAAGGAAAGAAGAGAGAAAAGGGAATTAGGCTGGGACCAGCACTCCTGAGAGGGAGCTATGAAAGAGGAAAGGAACCCACACCCTGGGAGGCCACCTAACTGACTGGGGAATTGGGGGGGTTACCTCATGGCCTCAGAAAAAAGCACAGTGGCTGGACTGAGGTGGGAAAAGCAGTAAGTTGCATAGACCATTGGTACCACTGCTCAGGATACTACAGCCTGAGACACTCAGGCAGGGGCTAGGTACTGAGAATGGATACAGAGGTCAGTTCTGGAAAGAAGACTAAAGTTGGCTATGTGTGGCAACAGCCTGAGGGGGCTAGGGAGCAGTGCACCAAGGGCTGGGGAGTGGTGTGCCACAGCCCAAGGAGTATGTGAGAAGGCCTGGGCCTGCAGGAGAAGCAAGGCACCATTGTTGAGGAGAAAAAGTCGGGTGGGACCACCAGAGGAAAATGGTACTCTAAGTCTGTTCAGCCTTTAGGGCAGACGGGTGCCTCTTGTGCAGGCTCTGATGGTGGGTGCAAAGTGCCACAGCCATGTCTGACTCTTGAGGTAGGCACAGCCACCACCATTAAAGGTCCCATAGACATGCACTACCTGTAGCACCAGTCACCTCAGGGGTTGTCACCACCATTGAGGGCCCTGCAACTAATGCCAGCTTTCACCTTGCTGGGAAGCAAACACTCTGCCATTGCCACTGCCACAGGCTGTGGATGCCACCCCCACTTCCCTGAGAGTCATGGCCACTGCCCAGGGAATTGCAGCTGGGAGCAGCCTATGTCCCCACTCCCCATGGGTCCTTACCATTCCCAAGGGCTGGCAACTAGGCACTGACTATATGCACTGCTCATTGACTCCACCTCCTTAGAATCATATGTAGGCTGAACACCTGCCTACCCCCATCAAAGGGATAATGGCCAGCATACACTGAGGAAAAAGACAGCAAGCATCCAAGCCAAAAGCAGATCTTATGCCAAAAAAAAAAAAAAAAAGGAAGCCCCCAAGCTCCCACAAGCTACTGAAGGATGCTCCTACATATAAATAGCCTTCCAGACTATGGTGGAGAATTATTTTTCCTAAAGTAACAGAATAATAAAAATATAAGCAAGATGAAGAAGCACAAGAACCATTCCCAGTTAAAAGAACAGGAGAATTCCCTTGAAGGAGCAAACAGTGAAACAGACCTCTTCAGTCAAAGAGATACCAAGTTCACAAAGAAGATAGTGAAAATATTGAAGAAATTAAGAGTGGATATGAACAGTAACAGAATACTTTAAAAAGAAACTAAGAACTATAAGGAGGAACCCAGAAAAAATTAGAAATTTGCTTTGCAGAGACAAAAAGCTGCATTACAGGTATTTATTAAACAGCAGAATGAATAATGCAGAGGAGTAAATAAGTGACTTGAGGACAGAATAATGGAAATCACCCAATCAGGACAGCAGACAGAAAACCAAGTGAAAAGAAAATAAAAGCAATATAGGAGATGTATGGAATAGTATAAAATGGGCCAATCCATATGCATAACAGGGATTCCAGAAAGAAAATGAAAAAAGGGATATTCAAGATATATTTTAAGAAGTTATGACTGAAAACTTTCCAAATCTAAAGAGGGAAATTAGATAGATATCAGACACAGGAAGCACAGAGGGCCCAGGTAAAGGTTAAAGATAAGGAGAGAATTCTAAAGGCAACAATAGAAAAAAAAAAGTTATTTATAAGGGAACCTCAATGAGGCTATTGGCTGATTTCTCTACAGAAAAGCTACAGGCCAGAAGAGAATGGCAAGATATATTCAAAGTTCTAAAAGGGAAAAATACCTAGAATACTCAGCAAGACTATCACTTAAAACAGGAGGAATAATAAAGAATTTCTCAAATAAAAACTGAAAGAGTACAGCAATACCCATTCTAAAAGAAATGTTGAAAGGTCTCCTCTAAATAGGAAAGAAGTAAGAAAAGATGGTACAGGATGGAGGAAATAACAACTGGAAAGTAGTCATTTAAATTAGCCAGTAGACAAATCAAAAACAAAACAAAAAAACCCTATTTGTGAAAGTAATGATAAACAAAAGGAATAGCAGGATATACATGAAGATGTAAAAATGGACATCAAAATCATAAAATGTGGGGAAGAAGAATAAGAAAAAACTTTTTTTTTTCTTTTAGAATGTGTTGGAGCCTCTATAACTATCAGTCTAAAGAAAGCAGATTTAGGAAGGGGTTAACATACTTGAAAAACAGGGCAATTACAAATCAAAAACAAACAATACATTCACAAAAATCAAAAAGAAGGGGTCACAAGCATAAAATAAAAGGAAATCATCCAACAAAAAAAAAAAGAAAAAGAAAGGAATAAGGGAGAAACATAAAATCAACTGGAAAACAAGGTTTAAAATGGAAATAAACACGTATCTATCAATAATTACCTTAAATGTCAATGGACTGAATGCTTCAATCAAAGTACATAGAGTAGTAGACTGGATAAAAAGATAAATAAGCAAGAGCCTGCAATATGCTGTCTACAAGAGACCCACCATAGGGCAAAGGACACATATAAATTGTAAGTGAGGGGATGGAATAATATTTCATGTGAATGGAAATGACGGTAAAGCACACATAAGTGCAATATTTATATCGGACAAAAATAGACTTTAACACAAAGGCCAAAAATTGGGAGTTCCCATCATGGCTCAGTGGGTTACAAATCTGAGTAGCATCCATGAGGATGCAGGTTCGATCCCTGGCTTCACTTAGTGGATTAAGGATCCAGCATTTCTGTGAACTGTGTTGTAGGTCACATATGTGGCTCAGATCCTGCATAGCTGTGGCTATCACTCCAATTTGACTCTTAGCCTGGGAACTTCCATGTGCCCCAGTTCAGCTCTTAAAAAAATAAAATAAAATAAATACATACATAAATAAGACAAAGACCATAAAGAATGACAAAGAAGGACACTATTTAATGCTAAAAGCATCAATTCAAGGAAAGGATATTATACTTCAGGATATAAAATATATAAAAGATATATATGCCCTAATACAGGAGCACACAAATAAATACAAATATTATCAGACATAAAAGGAGAAACTGATGGCCATATAGTAATAGTTGGAGACTTTAACACCCCACTTATATCAATGGACATATCCTTGAAACAGAAAATCAGTTAAGACAACAGAGATCCTAAATAACACAATAGAACAGATAGACTTAATAGGACATTCCATGACCCCCCAAAAGTATATATATTATTTTCAAGTGTACATAGAACATTCTCTAGGGTTGAACACATACTGGGGCACAAAACTAACCTTGTCAAATTTTAGAGTATAGAAATTATTTTAAGCATTTTCTCTGATCACAGTGGCATGAAACTAGAAGTCTACCATAGGAAAAGAATGAGAAAAACTGACTACATGGAGAGTAAACATGCTACTTAAAAGCCAGTAGGTCAAAGAGTAAATCAAAAAACAAATTAAAAAATACCTCAAAAGACAATGAAAACAATCACACAAAATCTATGGGATGCCACAAAAGCAGTTCTAAGAGGAAGGTTCATAGTGATAAGGAATTCCTCAAAAAAGAAGAAAAATCTCAAATCAACAATCTAACCTACCACCTTAAAGAATTAGAAAAAGAAAAACAGACAAAATCTAAGGTCAGCAGAGGGAAGAAGACCATAAAGATTAGAGAGATAATATATATGTAGACAAAAAAATAGAAAAAAAATCTATAAAACCAAGAGCTGATTCTTTGAAAGGGTAAACAAAACTGACAAACCTCTGGCGAGGCTCAGACCAAGAAGAAGAGAGTGAGAAACCAAATAAACAAAATATTAAAAAGAAATATCAACTGATACTGCAAATATACACAAAAAAACCCATAGCAGAATACTATGAGCAATTATATACCAGTGAATTTGACAACCTAGAAGAAATGTGCAACTTTCTAGAAACACAGCCTCTAAAACTGGATCAAAAGGAAATAGATAATTGGAAAAGACCAATCACTAGAAATGAAATTGAATATGTCATAAAAACACTCCCTACAAACAAAAGTCCAAGACCAGATGGCTTCACAGGCAAATTCTACCAAACATACAAAAAAGAACTTTACACCTGTTCTTTTTAAACTTTTCCTAAAGACTGAAGAAGAAGAAACACTCCCAAAGACATTCTATGACGCATCATCACCCTAATACCAAAACCAGACAGATACTACCAAAAATGAAAATTACAGGCCAATAACTTTGATGGATATAGACTCAAAAATTCTCAACAGAATTTTTTTTTGTCTTTTTGCCATTTCTTGGGCCACTCCCGCGGCATATGGAGGTTCCCAGGCTAGGGGTCTAATCAGAGCTGAGCTGCCAGCCTATGCCAGAACCACAGCAACATGGGATCCAAGCCGTGTCTGTGACCCACACCACAGCTCACTGCGACGCCGGATCGTTAACCCCCTGAGCAAGGGCAGGGATCGAACCCGCAACCTCATGGTTCCTAGTCGGATTCGTTAACCACTGCGCCACGATGGGAACTCCTCTCAACAGAATTTTAGCCAACTAAATCCAACAACACGTAAAAAATCTCATACACCATGACCTAGTGGGATTCATCTCAATTTCACAAGGATGGTTCAACATACACAAATCAATCCATGTCATAGACCACATTAACAAAAGAAAAAATCACATGATCATTTCAATGAAGAAAAAAGTATTTAGCAAAATCCAACATCCATTCATGATAAAAATTCTTACCAAAGAGGGTATAGAGGGAACATAGCTCAATATAAGATATCCTATGCTCCTGTACTGGAAGAATATTGTTAAAATGACCATACTACCCAAAGCAATCTATATATATATATATTTTTTTCCCACTGTACAGCAAGGGGGTCAGGTTATCCTTACATGTATACATTACAATTACATTTTTCCCGCAGCCTTTCTTCTGTTGCAACATGAGTATCTAGACAAAGTTCTCAATGCTATTCAGCAGGATCTCCTTGTAAATCTATTCTAAGTTGTGTCTGATAAGCCCAAGCTCCCGATCCCTCCCCCTCCCTCCCCCTCCCCCTCTCATCAGGCAGCCACAAGTCTCTTCTCCAAGTCCATGATTTTCTTTCCTAAGGGGATGTTCATTTGTGCTGGATATTAGATTCCAGTTATAAGTGATATCATATGGTATTTGTCTTTGTCTTTCTGGCTCATTTCACTCAGTATGAGATTCTCTAGCTCCATCCATGTTGCTGCAAATGGCATGATGTCATTCTTTTTTATGGCTGAGTAGTATTCCATTGTGTATATATACCACCTCTTCCGAATCCAATCATCTGTCGATGGACATTTGGGTTGTTTCCATGTCTTGGCTATTGGGAATAGTGCTGCAATGAACATGCGGGTGCACGTGTCTCTTTTAAGGAGAGTTTGTCCGGATAGATGCCCAAGAGTGGTATTGCGGGGTCATATGGGAGTTCTATGTATAGATTTCTCAGGTATCTCCAAACTGTTCTCCATAGTGGCTGTACCAGTTGACATTCCCACCAACAGTGCAGGAGGGTTCCCTTTGCTCCACAGCCCCTCCAGCACTTGTTATTTGTGGATTTATTAATGATGGCCATTCTGACTGGTGTAAGGTGATATCTCATGGTAGTTTTGATTTGCATTTCTCTTATAATCAGCGATGTTGAGCATTTTTTCATGTGTTTGTTGGCCATCTGTATATCTTCTTTGGAGAAATGTCTATTCAGGTCTTTTGCCCATTTTTCCATTGATTGATTGGCTTTTTTGTTTGTTTGTTTGTTTTTGTCTTTTTGCTATTTCTTGGGCCGCTCCCACGGCATATGGAGGTTCCCAGGCTAGGGGTCGAATCGGAGCTGTAGCCACTGGCCTACGCCAGAGCCACAGCAATGCTGGATCCGAGCTGCGTCTGCAACCTACACCACAGCTCACGGCAACGCCGGATCGTTAACCCACTGAGCAAGGGCAGGGACCGAACCCGCAACCTCATGGTTCCTAGTCGGATTCGTTAACCACTGCACCACGACAGGAACTCCATGTTTGTTTGTTTATTTTTGTCTTGATTGGCTTTTTTGCTGTTGGGTTGTATAAGTTGTTTATATATTCTAGAGATTAAGCCCTTGTCGGTTGCAAAATTGAAACTATTTTCTCCCATTCTGTAAGTTGTCTTTTTGTTTTCTTTTGGGTTTCTTTTGCTGTGCAAAAGCTTTTCAATTTGATGAGGTCCCATGGGTTTATTTTTGCCCTAACTTCTATTGCTTTGGGGGACTGACCTGAGAAAATATTCATGATGTTGATGTCAGAGAGTATTTTGCCTATGTTTTCTTCAAGGAGTTTGATGGTGTCCTGTCGTATATTTAAGTCTTTCAGCCATTTTCAGTTTATTTTTGTGCATGGTGTGAGGGTGTGTTCTAGTGTCATTGCTTTGCATGCAGCTGTCCAGGTTTCCCAGCAATGCTTGCTGAATAGACTTTCTTTTTCCCATTTGATGTTCTTGCCTCCCTTGTCCAAGATTAATTGACCATAGGTGTCAGGGTTTATTTCCGGGTTCTCTATTCTGTTCCATTGGTCTGTCTGTCTGTTTTGATACCAGTACCACACTGTTTTGATGACTGTGGCTTTGTAGTATTTCTTGAAGTCTGGGAGAGTGATGCCTCCTGCTTGGTTTTTGTTTCTCAGGATTGCTTTGGCGATTCTGGGTCTTTTGTGGTTCCATATAAATGTTTGGATTGTTTGTTCTAGTTCTGTGAAAAATGTCATGGGTCATTGGATAGGGATTGCATTGAATCTGTAGATTGCTTTGGGCAGTATGGCCATTTTTACAATATTGATTTTCCCAATCCAGGAACATGGAATATCTTTCCATTTCTTTACATCTTCTTTGATTTCTTTGATTAAAGTTTTATAGTTCTCGGCATAGAGGTCCTTTACCTCCTTGGTCAGGTGTATTCCGAGGTATTTGATTTTATGAGGTGCAATTGTAAAAGGTATCGTATTTTTGTATTCCTTTTCTAATATTTCATTGCTGGTATACAGAAATGCAACTGACTTCTGAATGTTAATCTTATATCCTGCTACTTTGCTGAATTTCTTGATCAGTTCAAGTAGTTTTGGGGTTGAGTCCTTAGGGTTTTCTATATATAGTATCATGTCATCTACACATAGTGACAGTTGTATCTCTTCTCTTCCTATACGGATGCCTTTAA
Source organism: Phacochoerus africanus (assembly GCF_016906955.1). Taxonomy (NCBI): domain Eukaryota; kingdom Metazoa; phylum Chordata; class Mammalia; order Artiodactyla; family Suidae; genus Phacochoerus; species Phacochoerus africanus. The sequence continues at coordinate 80,883,802 of NC_062545.1, read as the reverse complement.
TTTCTTTTGTTTGCCTAATTGCTGTGGCTAGGACTTCCAAAACGATGTTGAAGAGCAGTGGTGAGAGTGGGCATCCCTGTCTTGTTCCAGATTGGAGTGAGAAGGCTTTCAGGTTTTCCCAATTGAGGATTGCATTTGCTGTGGGTTTCTCATAAATGGCTTTGATTATATTCAGGAATGGTCCCTCTATACCCACTTTGGCGAGGGTCTTGATCATGAATGGATGTTGGACTTTGTCAAATGCTTTTTCTGCGTCTATTGAGATGATCATATGCTTTTTGACTTTTTTTTGTTAATGTGGTGTATGATGCTGATTGATTTGCCGTATGTTTAAACCATCCTTGTGAACCTGGGATGAACCCCACCTGGTCATGGTGTATAATTTTTTTGGTATGTGTGTTGGATTCGGTTGGCTAAGATTTTGTTGAGAATTTTTGCATCTATATTCATCAATGATATTGGGCGATAGTTTTCTTTTTTTGGTGGTATCTCTGGTTTTGGAATGAGGGTGATGGTGGCCTCCTAGAATGTCTTGGGAGTATTCCTTCTTCTTCAACCTTTTTGAAAGAGTTTAAGGAGGATGGGCACCAATTCCCTCTTTATATGTTTGATAAAATTCACCTGTGAAGCCATCTGGTCCTGGACTTTTATTTGTAGGGAGTGATTTTATGACCTCTTCAATTTCATTTCGAGTGATCGGTCTGTTTCAGTTGGTCCTGTTTCTACTTGATTCAGTTTTGGCAGGCTGTAAGAGTCTAGAAAATTGTCCATTTCTTTCAGATTGTCAAAGCTTGTTGCCATATAGTTGTTCATAGTATTCTCTTATGGTTTTTTGTATTTCTGCTCTATCCGTTGTGATTTCTCCTTTTTCATTTATAATTGTGGTTATTTGGGTTCTTTCTCTCCTCTTTTGAGTGAGTCTGGCCAGGGGTTTGTCAATTTTGTTTACCTTGTTCAACGAACCAGCTCTTGGTTTTATTAATTTTCTCTATTGTTTTTTGAGTCCTCTATTGATTGATTTCTTCTTGATCTTTATAATTTCCTTCCTTCTGCTGACTTTAGGACTTTTTGTTCTTCTTCTTCTAATTCACTTAGGTGGAGGGTTTAAGTTGTCCATTTGGGATCTTTCTTCTTTTTTGAGAAGGCCTGTATGCTATACATTTCCCTCTGAAGCACTGCTTTCACAGCATCCCATAGATTTTGAGAGGTTGTGTCTTCAGTATCATTTGTTTCAAGGTAGTTTTTAATTTCCTTCTTGATTTCCTCATTGACCCATTGGTTTTTGAGTAGCATGTTGTTTAGTCTCCATGCAGTAGGTTTTTTTCTCTTTCCTTTTCCCATGGTTGGTTTCTAATTTCATGGCATTGTGGTCAGAGAAGATACTTGAGATAATTTCTATGCTCCTCAATTTATTGAGATTAGCTTTGTGTCCCAATATGGGGTCGATGCTTGAGAATGTTCCATGAGCATTTGAGAAGAATGTGTATTCTGCTTTTTTTGGATGTAGTGTCCTGAAGATATCAATTAAGTCTAACTTTTCTATTGTTTCCTTTAGGATCTCTGTTGCTTTATTGGTTTTCTGTCTAGAGGATCTGTCCAATGATGTGAGGGGGGTATTGAGGTCTCCTACTATGATTGTATTCTCATCAATATCTCCCTTTATGTCTGTTAATATTTGTTGTATCTATCTGGGTGCTCCTGTATTTGGGGCATATATGTTGATGATAGTAACATCCTCTCCTTGGATGGATCCCTTAATCATTAAGTAGTGTCCTTCTTTGTCTTTCTTTATGTCTCTTGTTTTAAAGTCTATTTTGTCTGATATGAGCGTTGCAACTCCTGCTTTTCTGTCATGTCTATTGGCGTGAAATATTTTTCCCCACCCTTTCACTTTCAATCTATATGTGTCTTTTGTCCTAAGGTGAGTTTCTTGTAGGCAGCGTATTGAAGATTTTTGCCTTTTTATCCACTCAGCCACTCTGTGTCTTTTGATTGGGGCGTTCAGTCCATTGACATTTAAGGTGATAATTGATAGGTGATTATTTATTGCCATTTGAAGCTCGTGTTCCAGTTGATTCTATGGTTCTCCATTCTTCTTTTCTTTTTTTTTTTTTTTTTGGTTGAATGGTCTCCTGTTATTATCTGCTTGAGTGTATTTTTTTTTCATTTTTTGTGAATGCAATATTTGGTTTTGGCTTGTGGTTGCCCTGTTTTTTAAGTATGCTAACCCCTTCCCATAATTGTGTGTTTTAGCCTGATGGTCCTGTAAGTTCAAACACTTCATTACTATATTAAAATTAAGAAGAGAAACATACAAACAAACAAACAAAAAGGGTTATTTACTTCCTAACATCCCTTGCCCACATTTATGGTTTTGATGACTCTTTATTTATTCTTTTTAATTTTATTTTGTTTGAGGCCTGTTCATGATTAAACCTGTATGCTGGCTTATTTGAGTGACTGCTCTCTGATTGCGGTTTCCTCAGTCCTAGTTCTTCCTCTTCTTCTCTCCTTTTTTTTTTCTTTTCTTTTTTCTTCCCTTTCCTTCCTTCTTCTTTTGGTTTAGAGAAGCCCTTTCAATATTTCCTTTACCTGGGTTTTGTGTTGCTGTATTCTTTAAGTTTTTGTTTGTTGGAAAAAATTTTATTTCCCCTTCTATTTTAAATGATATTCTTGCTGGATAGAGTATTCTAGGTTGCACATTTTTCCTTTTAGCACTTTAAATATCTCTTGCCATTCCCTCCTGGCCTGTAGTGTTTCTGTAGAGAAATCAGCTGATATTCTTATGGGGGTTCCCTTGGAGGTAACATTCTGCTTTTCTCTTGCTGCCTTTAGGATCCTCTCTTTATCACTAACTTTGGCCATTTTTATTATGATGTGTCTTGCTGTGGGTGTATATGGGTTCAGTTTGTTTGGGGCCCTCTGTGCTTCTTATATCTTGAACCCAGTATCCTTTAGATTTGGGAAGTTTCCAGCGATAATTTCTTCAAATATATTTTCCATCCCCTTATCTTTTTCTACTCCTTCTGGAATCCCTATTATGCGTAGATTGGACCGCTTTATATTATCCCATAGGTCTCTTATATTGCTTTCCAGTTTTTTGATTCGGTTTTCTGTCTGTTGACCGGATTGAGTGATTTTCCATTATTCGATCTTCCATATCACTGATTCGTTCATCTGCATTATTCATTCCTGGTTTTTACTGTCCTTAGTTCAGTTTGCAATCTCTGCAAATGAATGTTCTAAGTTTTCTTGGCTCCTCCTTATCTATTTCTAGTTCCTTTCTGAGGGTATCTGCATTACTGTTCATATCTTCTCTTAATTCCTTCAGTATTTTCACTATTTCCCTTTTGAACTCCAGGTCTGTCAGACTGCTGGGATCTGTTTCATTGTTGACTGTTTTAGGTGAGTTCTCCTCTTGGTTTGACTGGGGGTGGTTTCTCAGCTTCTTCATCTTGCTTGTTGTTTTCTTTCTCCTGAGGGAGTTGTACTCTCTGTTATTGGGCAGTCTTTGCCTTGTCACTGCCGTGGAATATTTCCTGAGGGCTGGCATTGTTGGTCAATCTTTTTTGAGGTAGTGTGGCTTTTCTGGAGTGTTGATGGGGCTAACAGTGTTTCTTTGAGCAAAGGAGGACTTCCTGAGGGCAGACAGGACTGGGAGGTCCACACCACGATGGTAGCAGATTTCACTTGGTCATGCAGAGCTTGCTCTGGTGTTCTTAGGCTGTTGGGTTCTTGTAGGGAGTTGGTGGTGTTGGGCAGCTGTTTCTCAGGAGTGCAGTACCTCCTGGGGGCTGGAGCAGCTATCAGGGTCACTGAGAACCTAAGAGGCTCTTCCCTAGGGCAGCCCAACTCAGAAGGCTGGCCTGAGAATGTAGGCGGATCTTTTCACAGTCTGGCCAAGCTTGTTGCAGCTTTTCTGGGCTGCAGGGGGTCCTGCCTGGAGCTGGCAGTCCTATGCAGCTGATCCACTAGTGCACCCTCTGGGGGCTAGCGCTGGTAACAGGGCCGTTGGAACCCAAAGAGGCTCCTCCCTGGGGCAGCCCGACTCAGAAAAACCGTCCGGGAATTAGGCAGATCTATTCACTGCCTGGCTAGGCTTGTTCTAGCTTTTCTGGGCTGCAGGCCTTTTCCCGGGGCCGGTGGTGTTTGGTGCTACTCTGCGGAAGTGTAGCCCCTCCAAAGGGCAAGCAGGCCTGTGCAGGGACAGCCCCTGCGGTGGTAGGCTTCAGGCAATTTTTGAGGCCCGCCCTCCTGGATGGCAGGCAGCCCCAGGTTCGGCTAGAGTATAGGGGGTTGCGGGGGTGGGTGGAGGGGATGCACTGGGAAGCACAGCTTTCAGCTAGCTAGTGGGCCTGTAAGCTTGCTGTGGCGTGGGGGGTATTCTATGGGGACCCACCCCTTCTTCTCTCCCCTCCCCAGCACGGGCGCAGACCAGGCTCTTTTCCCAGGTTCCCTCTGATGCGGCTTTCCACTTCCCCGCCCCTAGAGTATTGCTCCCTTCCTCTGCAACAGCTTTGTTTTCTAGTCTCCCAGGCAGTCTCTGCCCCGTCAAATGGTTTCTAGACCTCCCAAGCTGTTTCCGCTCTGCCCCGCCCCCCCAGCCTGGGGACTAACCTCTGGAGCCTAGGTCTCAGTGCCCAGGCATCCCCTGGCCCTTTCCCGGGGACCAACCTCTGGAGCTGAGGACTCGGTGCCCAGCCCCCACCCAGGCATCTCAATTTTTGGTGACTGTGCCTGTAGTTCAGATGGTCCGTTTGGTTCTTGATCGGCTTTTCCGTACTCCAACTTACTGCTACACTCTTCTCTGCATCTGGAGATTCCTCCGGTTCGTTTGATCTTTCCCCCATGTAGGTGACTTTCCAGTGTGCGGGATCCCTTTCTCCTCCGCAGTTCCCTTTCGGGAGCGCCCGTCCCGCTGGGATTCACCTTCTCTCACTCTCCTCTTTTCTCCCACTCTGCCCAGTAATGTCAAGAACTTCTTGCCATTATTGGAGTTTAGGTTCCTTTGCCAGCGATTGGTTGCTGTTCTGTGCGAGTCATTTATTCTGTAGATGTGCTTTTTTTTTGTTGTGTTTGTGGGAGAGGGCGAGCGTGTCCCCCTACTCCTCCGCCATCTTGTCCTCCCCAAATTCTGATCTGTTCTCGCAATCTATATATTAATTTGATTCCTGTCAAATGACCCATGACTTTTTTCACAGAAGTAGAAAAAACAATCCAAATATTTATATGGAACCATAAAAGACCCAGAATTGCCAAAGCAATCCTGACAAACAAAAACCAAGCAGGAGGCATAACTCTCTCAGGTTTCAGACAATACTACAAAGCCACAGTAAATAAGACAGTATGGTACTGGTACAAAAACAGATATATGGACCAATGGAACACAATAGAGAGCCCAGAAACAAACCCAGATGCCTATGGTCAATTAATCTTTGACAAAGGAGGTAAGAATATAAAACAGGAAAAAGACAGTCTTTTCAGCAAGTGGTGAAGACATCAGCATGTAAATCAGTGAAACTAGAACACACCCTTACACCATGCACAAAAATAATCTCTAAATGGCTTAAAGACTTAAACATAAGACACCATAAAACTCGTAGAAGAGAACATAAGCAAAACATTCTCTGACATCAACCATACAAATGTTTTCTTAGGTGAGTCTTCCAAGGCAATATAAATAAAAACAAAAATAAAACAAGAGAACTTAAACGTAAGCTTTTGAACAGCAAAGTAAACTACAAAAAGAAAGGAGGGAGGGAGGAAGGAAGGGAGAGAAGGATGGAGGAAAGACAACTTATGGAACGGGAGAAAATATTTGTAAACTATACAAATAACAAGGATTTATTCTCCAAAATATACAAACAACACACAACAACAATAAAAGAACCCAATTTAAAAAATAGGCAGAAGACCTAAATAGACATTTCTCCAAAGACATACAGATGGCCAACAGGCATATGACAAAATGCTCAACATCAGTAATTATTAGAAAAATGCAAATCAAAACTACAATGAGGTACCACCTCACACTGGTCAGAATGGCTGTCATTAATAAGTCTACAATTAACAAATGGTGGACAGGATGTAGAGAAAAGGGAACCCTCCTATGCTGTTGGTGGCAATGTAAAGTGGTACTGCCACCATAGCAAACAGTATACAGGTTCCTCAGAAAACTAAATATAGAATTACTGTATGATCCAGCAATCACACTCTTTCATTCAAAAATATATATGCACCCTTCTCTTCATAGCAGCACTATTCACAATAGCCAAGGCATGGAAACAACCTAAATGTTCATCAACAAATGAATGGATTAAGAAGTAGTATGTATACACAATGGAATACTATTCAGCCACGGGGGGAAAAAAACCAATGCCATTTGCAGCAACATGGATGCAACTAGAGATTCTCACACTACGTGAAGTCAGAAAGGGACAAACGCCTATGATACCATTTATATGTGGAATTTAAAATGTAGCACAGATGACCCTATCTACAAAACAGAAACAGACTCACAGACGTGGAGAACAGACTTTTTATTACCAACAGGGAGGGGAAAGGAGGGAGTGGACTGGGAGTTTGGGGTTAGTAAATGCAAACTGTCACATTTAGAATGGGTAAGCAATGAGGGCCTGTTGTATAGCACTGGGAACTATATATATCCAGTCACTTGTGACAGACAGAACATAATAGAAGATAATAAGAGAAAAAGAATGTGTATATGTATGACTGGGTCACTTTGCTCTATAGTAGAAATTGACAGAGCATTGTAACAACTAAAATAAAAGAAATTTTTTAAGAGAATTGGGAAAAAATGCAATCCATCTGACAAAATATTTCTCCTATTTGGGAAATTTGAGATCCATTATTTCAGATTCTTTATGTTCTTCCAAAATTAAACCAGGGCAACATAGGGGTATATTCCTGAATTGTGTCATCAAAATATGTGTAATTATCTCAGATATTTTAGCTTTCGGGGGACTGATTTTGGTGCTTTGTGTAGAAAGCTGAGGGTTTTGCCATCCAGGTTCTTTTAAGTTTTCTGTGATTAGGTCTGTTTTGAGGAAATGTGACGAGAGAAAATAGAGTTAAGTAATAGAGATTCCCTCAATGTGTTTTAACCACTGTGCCTCTTTCCTCAGTTTCTCATGTCAGAAAGAAGGATATATATTTTTTTTTATCAGTTTTTTAGGTGCTTAGGCGACTGACATTACCATCATCATTGCTCTCGCCCTACTGACACAGGTGTGCAACTTCCTAAGAGGGACTTGCCTTGGGGCAGTGCTGAGAGAGTACAAAGAGAAAGAAAACAAAAAGATTTCCTCCCACTCACCTGTAAAGGGGGCCTTTCCAACTTCTCTGACCTAAAAAAGAGTGTTTCTGTTGGAGATTATCTGTCTATGTCAATTGAACATTTTGGTTCAGTGTTTTTAGTTTTAATTCCTGGGAAAGAGAGTATACTTTCTTCATCTTTCCATGATCCAGAAGTTGGGCTCTATCATTTTGACTGCTAAAAAGTATTTCTCTTATGTGCTTTCAGCCTGCCTGGAAGGATATCATCCAAAAGTTCCTTTAAAAATCTCATTGCTCTGTTCACTGAAAGCAGGAGGGGAAGGAATGTGTTTATAGTACCTCTATTCTCCTTTTGAAAACTCATAGAACATTTTCACAACATTCAGCATGTGGAATAGGTAGGCTAGTTCTGTGTACCTTGTTTATTTCTTATTATAGGTGATATGATTTGTGATTTGACCTTTGGCTGGCTGCTGGATTGCAAAGAAGTATATTTTTCTCCCACGTTTGGCAAGTTTATTGACTAAATTTTATATAAATCTCACTTTGACTTTACCATAATCTGCCACTTTTATTTTTTCTTTTGATTCACTTCATCTGGTTTAAATTTCATTTAATATATTGTATTATAATTAGGTAGACAATTTTTATATTTATATTGTCTATATTTATGAAGACAATTTCAACCCTTCTCTGAAAAAAGACATAAACAAATAAATCTATGTAGTATAATTACACTGCCTATCATAACTGAGAAGTCAGTTACATGATTGGAACAGAAAATACATAAATATTTTAAAATTAAGTATCTTTGTACTGTATCAATTTATTCTGCATTAAATCATTTGAAGTTTACTTTTGTTTTAGAAAACTTTTATTAATAGACTGTGGGAATTAATTTAGGGAAAAATGCATTCAGATAAATATTTAAAAGAGAGGGAGTAAAATTATCTTATATTCTCTTGAAGCTCATCAGAATCTACCATTTAAAATAAATAGCTAATGTCATGTAAGCAGTAGATGACTAATGTTTAAGAAGTTGAGACTAACAAGCAATATGCAATTAATTTAATTTAAAATTACTACTTTTCAGAATTATAAAATTTATTAAAGAAAAAAGAACTTTCCATAAATCAGGTCTACCAACCTCCAGTATCTCACCCAACACCCATCCTGCTTCTTCCATACTGCAACAGGGATTTTTTTTTTTTAATTTTCATGCTAACCTTGAGCTTATAGGCACAATAATTTCATTTGCACATTTTAGAAATTAAGGAATTAAGTTCTTTAGGAGAGGCAGTTCCACAACTTCTCACTATAACTGTGTCGAATATTTTACTTAGAGGCATATCCCTATGTTTTTCTCCTTTATAACTTGTTATTTTGATCTCTAGCCCAGACGACTGGCCTCTTAGACCTTGTTCTATCTACACAAACATCTTCATTATTTATATGTCATTATCAGCTTAAGGAGTTTAAAAGCCAGCTTTCATACCACCTCTTCCTTGATGCTATCATGGGATAAAGTTTTTACCTTCAGAATGGCTAACATTGCATATCTTTGAGAATTCTATAAGATTTTTAAATAATAAACATGAAATGGTGTCTTAGCTATAAGCATGATCTGGGAACCAAAGTAAAGTATAAAACAGTCGTCTTAAACTCACATCTAAAAATGTTCTATCAAAATTATATTTTCAAGATCCTAGGCTAGGCAGACAAGTCACCTCATGTACTGAGAATATGTAGAGTAAAAGTTGATAAGAAAGAATAAAAGTTGATAAAGTGACATTACAAAACAAGAAGAACAAGATGATTCCTGATATAGATGGCATGAAATGTGTAAAATGACCAATCTGGGACTCCCCAATCGCTGACAAAAAAATAACATAGTCAAATGCCTATTGAGTTGAGGCTCAAGGAACAGGATTATTGTACATTCCACTAAAACCTAACCCTACCCTTTAATCTTCTCTTGAATTATGAGAGCACAGAAATATTGTTCCAAGAAGAGTTATTTTCATTGAATCTTTTTTTTTAATTAGAAAAATATATGAGTATGTATATGGGACAAGTGTCTGCGTGTGTGCTGGGTGGGGTGTCAGAGTGTTACAAGCCTACGTGATAGCCCATGTCTAGGATGGTGGAAAGAAAAGGGAATATGATTGCTGCATTAACTATGAAACCCTCATGGAGAGACCTCAGCTCCAAAAACTGGGGTGAAAAAAGTGATTTCATTTACTTTGCCATCTGTAAAAAAATTAGAAATCCCTGGCAAGCTTTTATTACCATATTCTTGTGCTAGAAGCGCCTGCCCAAGTAGATTGAGTGACAAACTCCATCTCTGCTTCTATACCCCTGGGTATATGACTCAGAAACTATACATATTACACAGAAATGTAACTGTTGTATGTGTCTATGTATTGTCTGAGAAGTCACCGTTTGTAGAGATTATCTCTCAGTAACCTCTTTAACCTCAGTTTTAAGTTAGCGTCACACTGCCTTTAAGCATTACCTTTGACACTGATTTTGTAATTGTAGAAATATCAAAGCTCTAACTTTCTAAAAATTGGTGATGGGATGAGGGCATCAAAAATAGATTTCAGGAGTTCCCGTCGTGGCGCAGTGGTTAACGAATCTGACTAGGAACCATGAGGTTGTGGGTTCGGTCCCTGCCCTTGCTCAGTGGGTTAACGATCCGGCATTGCTGTGAGCTGTGGTGTAGGTTGCAGATGCGGTTCGGATCCTGAGTTGCTGTGGCTCTGGCGTAGGCTGGTGGCTACAGCTCCCATTAGACCCCTAGCCTGGGAACCTCCATATGCCGCGGGAGTGGCCCAAGAAATAGCAAAAAAGACCAAAAAAAAATAGATTTCATATGTTTAGCAGGAGGGATCTATGTGAAGTTGAAATGTAAATGATCATGGTGACTTAGGCTCAGAGCCTGATTCAATTTAAGGGTTTTCTTGTAAACTCAGTTCTATTTAGTTTTTTTTCGTTGAAGTTATTGTTTGTTTTTGTCATTCTGTTATTCCTTGATCCTCATTGACTGATGTAATATATGATGTTCAGAGAAAACTTTATTAAATGCTTCAGGAATGTAGATACTTTTCATTGTAGAAATATTAATATCTTAAAGTCGAATATTCCAGATTATATTTCTTAAAAATTTTGGATATTTCTGCAATTTGGGTTCTAAGTTCTTGAAATTATTCTGCCCTCTTCTTTTTCTCTTCGCTCTTCTCTTCCTTCTCTCCTGCATACCTCATTTTTTTGGTACTTTATTTTAGGACAAAAAGTTGAGTTCCCATATGGCTCAGTGGAAATGAATCTGACTAGCATCCATGAGGACACAAGTTTGATCCCTGGCCTTGCTCAGTGGGTTAAGGATCTGGCGTTGTCATGAGCTGTTGGGCAGGTTGCACATGTGGCTCGAATCAGGCATTGCTGTGGCTGTGATGTAGGCAAGTGGCTACAGCTCCAATTAGACCCCTAGCCTGGGAAGCTCCATATGCATCGGGTGTGGCCCTAAAAAGACCAAAAAAAAAAAATTTTTTTAGGACAAAAAGTGGAGTCCTGCCTTATTAATCAGCATTTTCCAGAGAAAGAGAACCAGTAGAATATCTATTTATCTAACTATCTGTTACCACCTGTCAATCTATCTACCTATCTATCATCCAGCTAGCTTCCTCATCATCATCTGCATATATCTCTATAACTCTCTATGTATAGATGGAGAGACAGGAGACAGGCTTATAGAGGGACAGAGACACAGATATCAGCAGATAGAAGTCAGCAGATCAGCTGATTGTAGATGTTTATCATATCCACAATATAACTTAACAACAATACCTAGGCTAGTGTTTGATTAAATAACTGGGTATTACATTTAGCCAAGTGGACACATAAAACTACCCATCATACCTACTATTTTCATGTATTAAGAAATGTAGCCTTCTCCATGTCCCCAGCTCAGCTGTAGAAGATGACTTATTTAGGAATTAAAATTTTGTCATTTTAATTTGTAAAGACAAGTTGAATTAATTTCATAGGCAAATATGCCTTCCTCTCCAATCTCTGTCTAAGATAAAAGTGCATATCGTCACTTACAGAAATATTTATATACTCCATGGAGCTGGAAAACACAGCCTAATAATGTAGTAAATACTCATCAATTTATAATTTTGATTTATTTTTATTAGGTTAGTACCTAACAAAACTGCTCTATCAGTTTCCTAGGTAATTTTTCTGTGGCCTGTTTTTGGTGAAGATAAAATGATTAATTGTAATAATCCATAAGTTTTATAGACTGAGGTGGGTGCCAGAGACAGGGAAGAGATGAAGTTTATGCACTTGGAAGAAGAACTGGATTTGATATTATAATCTCAAAGGAATTGTTTAAAGTGGGGATTTAAATTTTCATAGTTTGTTGATTATTTCAGCAGCTCAAGGCACAGTATGTTGAGAAAAGAGGCACAAAAAGCTCAGGTAGCATTTAGAAAAAGGGGAAGCAAGCTTTATTCTGGAAAAAAATAATGATGAAATCCACACCCTGGATTATATTCTTAATTTTGATAAATTAAATTGTACTAAGGAGCAAATGCTTCCAGGGTAATATCGCAATGATGTAAGCACAGCCTTAAGATTTAAGGCTGAAAAGGATTGACTGATAGCAATGATAGGTGCACCTGCCTGTGAATGTGTAACTCTTTTGATAAAGATATATTTCCTAGAGTTCTTATTGTGGCTCAGTGGGTTAAGAACCCAACATAGTGTCTGTGAGGATGAGGGTTTGCTCAGTGGGTTAAGGATCCGGCGTTGCTGCAAGTTGCAGCATAGGTTGTAGATGCGGCTCGGATCCAGCATTGCTGTAGCTGTGGCACAGGCCTCAGCTGCAGCTCCATTTCAGCCCCTAGGCCAGGAATTTCCATATGCTGCAAGTACGGCCTTAAAAAAGAAAAAAAAAGATACATATCTTAATAAAAAGAGTGTATATGTGAAGATGTATTATGTATATATTTATGTTTATAAATATTATATATTTATTTTATATATAATATGTATCTATATGACTTGCTTATTAAGTTTTACATTTTATTGTTTTATTAAGATTTGTTTATAATCCTTTTTTCACTAGTCTGTTATTTTTAGTGCATGATTTTGAAGAATATTTTTTATAGGTAAATACTTTTTATGGTACTATAGGCAAGTTACTTATATCTGGGAATTTATCTGGAATGTTATCTAAAGACAATTGGGTTGACCAGTGTTTATTATCATGAGACCTATAATTCTGAAAGAAAATATATTTAATTATTAAAACACATATGAATAATTATTTTGCTAGTAGACAGCCAATATGCTGAGAAAAAATTTAGATATAGGGTTCTAAGTCTTTGCAAAAAGTGACTATGTTCTAAATATATCTATAGTTCTATTTCTTTCCAAGTAGATTAGTTCAATCAAACCTAATGCCTTTATATTACCTAGTATACTTATAGTTTAACAATATTTAAATTCCCTTTGGATTCATTTTTTATCCTCCCTTTATGTAGAACATATACAGTAATTAAAATTATAGCCAAGGAATAATTTTGCATTACCTTACAATGTTGATAGTCTTAATATAACATTTGAGTTGCATTTGCCATGGAAAAGGAGCCAGTAAAGTACGAACTCATGCATACAAATCTGTTTCTCTCCCCAGTAGCATATTTCATCTGATGTTTCATGAAATGGCTTTAGAAGAGAAATACAATAGTTTGATGGGGGGGGGCGGGGTTTGGCTGTGAGGGCAATATACTCTTTTGAAAATGTCCTTTTTCTATCTTAAAAATAAAAATAAACATTGTTATAAAATGTAAGCTTGTGTTTAAACCCTTAATGAGTAGTCATGATAAAAGTATGTTGCAAAACATTGTTTATATATTTGCCCTTAGGAAAGTAAAGACAAACTACAAAATAGTCTAGTCTTCCTGTATTTGTCATTCTGTCTCCCAAGGTCAAGCTCAAACATCATTTCATTTTGGCGGCTCTAAACTAGGGAGTCCATAACTTTCATTGACCTTTTTAGATATTATTGTCTTGATTAGATATCTCAGTAATTTATTTGGTAATTAATTGTGTATGACCTTGCTCTGGTACTTGTTTATTTTTTGTTTTTCCATCTCTACTTTTCCATATGTAAAATCCTTGGGTTAGGCAGTATGTCAGTATTTCTTTCCCATGCTTGCTAGTACCTAGTAGTGTCAAACACGGAGTATAGTTCCTAAGGACTTACCAAATAAATAGATGAATGAGTGTAATCAAGTTATCAGGTCCAATTCTCTCATATAAATTGATTATTCTTATTTATTTTAAAAGTCCAAATAAACTCTTTATAAAAGTTGAGATCCCAAAGGAATTTAAAAATGAAGATATTAACTGTCAAAAAAAAAAAGAGGGAAAAAGTTAATACACTGGAGCATCCAATTAGCTCAGAATTTAAAAGCATGCTATCACATTAAACCTGAGAGAAATACAGAAAAGTAATGATGAAACCATTACAATCTACTTGTAACTATATTCGCTGATAGTAAAGATGCAAAGCTGAACCTGAACCTCTTTATGATATTTCTGGATCATTACTCTGCCTCATTTTCTCAACTACCTGTGCTGTCTTTCTGAAGTCTACATTTTATACCCAAGTTGTGGTGGTTCATTAACAGGGAATATACTACTTGGTTTTATCCCCTGCCCTCTTACCCTCCTCTCTGAGTGTCACTTGATAAGCTGTCCTTCTTTTATGGGAAAAAAAAAATGTTCTGATCAAAGTTGTTACATCAGTAGTTCCTATCATGGCACAGTGGAAACGAATCCAACTAGGAACCATGAGGTTGCGGGTTTGATCCCTGGCCTCACTCAGTGGGTTAAAGATCTGGGGCTGCCGTGAGCTTGTGGTATAGGTCGCAGATGTGGCTCAGCTCTGGCATTGCTGTGGCTATGGCATAAGCCAGCAGCTACAGCTCCAATTAGACCCCAAGCCTGGGAACCTCCACAAGCCACAGGTGTGGCCCTCAAAAGACAAAAAAAAAAAAAGTTGTTATATCAAATCCCTGTGTTTCCAAAAAAGTAGTTCATTTGAAGAAATAATATTTGTTGTACTGTAATTTTCTTCAGAGATAAAATTAAATCAAATGACATTTTGACCAATTACTACTGATTATGATTATTTGTTTTCCCTGGAATAGAATGTTAATAGACTTGCTCTAGATTCTTACAATAAGTCAAAATTTTGTAGTATAATTTACATTTTAAAATGCACTCTCTTTAAGGATCCAGATAAATAAGTATTGGCAAATGCATATGCTCCTCTAAGCACTACCCCCTGTGAAGATACACATTTTCAGTGTCCCCTTCCGCAAAGATCTATTGTACTACCACTTTGTAGCTACCCCAATTCCACCTCATATAACCATTGCTCTAAGTGACAAACATGTAAAAGAATTGATTAGTGATGTTAGTCTGATTTTAGTGACCGCTTTTTAAATACTGTAGAATAATGACTTCCTATTGACTAGTAGTCATTTTATACATATATTTCAAAATAGTTTATTACAAAAACCACTTTATAATTTTGTAATTATGTATAAATATGTAACAGTGAACAATATTGCATCACCTTGAAATCAATTTTTATTGCTTATTTTCTCTCTTGGGAATGGATCATGTTTTCCTATTTCTTAAGTCGAATAATTTTGGATTGTATCATAGATATTGGACATTTTCTGGCCTTAAGGCAATAAGAAATATCCAAAATAGCCAGCTAGCACAAAAACTTCCAGATGATCTCATTCTACATTTTCTTCACATTCTTTCCTCATTGGAAGGGATTAAATGCTTAAAAGTTCTCATGTATAGTATTCTTTGAATTAAAAATAGTGAGTTAAATGGAAGATATTTTTATTTCCACTGCTTCAGTATCATCTAGACAGCATTGACAGAATCATCAGTGTAAACACCCTAAGTGAAATGTGTATTATTTTCTTTATTATATCTTTGCATTGGTTTTTTTGTGGTTGCTCTAAGGATCCTATCATATACATCCTTAATTATTCCACTAGACCGCTTCTTCTAAAATGTAGAAATCTCACAATTATATAGGTGCAATTACCACATCTAACCCCATTTTTATGCTATAGTTGTTAAAATATTATATCTATATATGTTATAAATTCATATAATGTATTTTAATGTTTGCTTTGGTTACATATATTTCATAAAATTTAACATAAAAAGTCTTTGAACTTCTTTGAAGCTAGGATTTTCTATTAAATTCCTTTCAATCTTAATAAATTTCTGTAGCATTTATTGTAGTGTAAGTCTGCTAATGATGGGTTTCCTTGGGGTTATTTTATCTGAAAGTAGATATATTTCCCTATCATTGTTGAAGCATATTTTCACTATGTTTAGAATTATGTCTTGAATTCATTTTCAGCACTTTAAACATTGTTCGACTTTCTTCTAGCCTCCATGGGGTTTTGGGGGTGGTGGTGGTTTGTTTGTTTTCAACTGCATATTTTAGAAATAGCTATGGTAGCCGAGAGGGGAGGAAACATACACTCTTTGGTACCTGCACAACCAGAGCCCCTACCAGAGTCACTCCATTCATATGTTCACTGTAGGAACACTAGAGTGGTCAAAGGAAATGTCTAGTCACTGCCACATATCTTTTCCTCAGATTAGCTTGTTCCTGATATTCTAGAGTCTTTCTAGGCTTTAACTATAACTAAGCCATTTACCACTGGCTCATGTACCTGTGTACCTAGGCCACTTCTTTCATTGAAACTCTTTCTTATGAAAGTACTGGGGCCCCAAAACATGTACTCTTTTTCAAATGAAGAGTAATTACTTCAGAAGTAAGCATGGCCTTGTACTGTGACTTTCACATCAGGGATTGACAAAGACAGTTCACAAGTTTTTTATCTACAATGAATATCTTAAGCATCATTAGATCTGTTAGTCACATATTCTGGATGACCATAGGGCATCTTTTGTAGCCTAAACCTGCTGCATAGTTTAATCTTATTCTGAGCCAGACTTGAAATTGGGAACATTTGAGCAAACCAATAAATGAATTAGAATGCCTTTTCATGTATGTCTCCTCTTACATCCAAGTAGGTTTACCAAGGGCTACAGGTCTTTCTTAATAGTAGAGGAATAAGATCCAACTAGCTGTCATTTTAGAGAGACTTCTGTGGCATGCTCTATACCATTAGGTCCTTAAAATCATTAGTGACATGCTTATTTCCAATATTCTGCCAGACATGTCTCTTACTAGAACATATCCCCATGACACTAGCAATTGAATCCATAGAACTATTAGAAAAATGAGTGACGCAGCTTCCAAATTCTATTTTTCAAGGGTTCCTCCCCACCATGGTCAATTTGGTAACAAGCATCCTCATCAGAATTCCCCAGAAAGGAGAGTATGAGGTAAAGACTTAAGAGTTTCTACTTTGTTTGGGAATATAAACCCAGGAAATAGGAATGAGGGAAAATGCAAGTGAGTAAGGGAATGAAAGACAACATTATATAGTTATATTAATAATTTGGCTATCACAAAAAAATTCTGAATAGCCAAAGCAATCTTGAGAAAAAAAGGAGCAAAGCTGGAATTATGCTCCTTGACTTGACTATACTGCAAATCTACAGTAATCAAAACAATATGATACTGTCACAAAAACAAACACAAGACTACACAATGGGTAAAAGACAGTTTCTTCAATAAATAGTGCTAGGAAAACTGAACAGCTACATGCAAAAGAATGAAATTAGAATATTTTTTCACAGCCTATACAAAATAAAATGGATTAAAGACCTAAATATAAAATCAGAAACCAATAAAAATCCTAGAAGAAAATATGGGCAGAACACTCTTTGACATAAATCGTAGCAATATTTTTTGGATATGTCTCCAAAGGAAACAAAGTCAAAAATAAATAAATGAGATCTAACTAAACGTAAAAGCTTCTGCACAGCAAAGGAAACCATCAACAAAACAAAAAGATAACCTACTAAGCAGGTGAAAGTATTTACACATGATACGATCAATAAGGGATTATTATCCAAAACATATAAACAGCTCATACAACTCAATATCAAAAAATCCAAAGAGCAAGATTTAAAAATAGGCAGCAGACCTGAATAGACGTTTTTCCAAATGGCCTACATACACCTAAAAAATGCTTACCATTAATCATCAGGGAAATACAAATCAAAACTACAAAGAGAGGAGTTCCCACTGTGATGCAACAGAATTGGTGGTATCTCTACAGTACCAGGGCAGAGATTTGATCCCCAGCCTGGCATGGTAGGTTAAATGATCTAGCATTACTGCAGCTGCAGCATAGTTAGTGACTGTGGCTTGGATCTGATCCTTGACCTGGGGACCATGTATGGCACAAGAGGCCAAAAAAAAAAGAAGAAAGAAAAAAGAAAAAGAAACACACACAAAGAGATATTACTTCACATCTGTTAGAATAACTATCATCAAAAAGTCTACAAATAACAAATGTTGGAAAGGATGTGGAGGAAAGGGAACTCTAGGACACTGTTGGTAGGAATGTAAATTGGTGCAGCCATGATGGAAAACCATATGGAGATTCCTCAGAAAAGTAAGTATCAAGCTACTGTATGATCCAGCAATTCCATTCCTGGACATATAGTCAAAGAAAATGAAAACGTTAATTCAAAAAAAGATAAGTACACTATAATGCTCATAACTACATTATTTATACAGCTGAAATATGGAAGCAACCTAAGTGTCTGTCAACTGAAGAATGAATAAAGATGTCATGTGTATATGTAAAGATACAGTGTATATATATATACATATACATGTACATACACATACAGTGGAATATTACTCAGCCATAGAATGAAATTTTCAACATGGATGGACCTAGAAAATATTATTCTTAGGGAAATTAGACAGAGAAACACAAATACTGGTTTTATCACTTATGTATGAAATCTTAAAAAATACAACTGAAAAAAATAAAAATCATTTTGAAAAAAAATACAACAACCTAGTGAGTAAAAAAAAACAGATACAGAAAACTAACTAGTGGTTACTGGTGGGGTGAGGGAAGGTGTGGCAGGGGATTAGAGGCATAAACTACTATGTACAGAATAAGCTACAAGGACATATTGTACAGTACAGGGAATACAGTCACTATTTTATAATAATTTTAAATAGAGTATAATCTATAAAAACATTGAATCATCATGTTATATATCTGAAAATAATATAATATTATAAACCAACTAGACTTAAATTAAAAAATAATGATCTGGCTACTACCTAATATCAAGTGTGATTTAAGAGCAATACATGTATTTTTTTCAGATAACCAAAATATATATATATATATATTTTTTTGTCTTTTCTAGGGCTGCCTCCATGGCATATGGAGGTTCCCAGGCTAGGGGTCTAATTGGAACTATAGCCACTGGCCTACACCAGAGCCACAAAAATGCCAGATCTGAGCCATGTCTGTGACCTACCCCACAGCTCACGGCAATGCTGGATCCTTAACTCACTGAGCAGGGTGAGGGATCGAACCCTCAACCTCATCGTTCCTAGTTGGATTTGTTAACCACTGAGCCATGACAGGAACTCCCCAAAATATATTTCTTATATATATTTGGCCTTTGTTCATAATTCCTTGCACACAGATCCCAAGATCCCAGAATTTCCTGAGAAATGAGAGCTATAGGAGCATCTTTTTTATACTATTTGCTCTCTTTGACCTCAGTTCTCAAATTGTTTCAGAACCATAAGATTGAAATGAGTGTGATGTTTTTCATAACAAGTCCCTTTCACCCCAATTGTGTTATTGAGTTGACTTTCAAAAGCACCTAAGGATGGGAGCTGATTGCCAGGGGAACCAACCAGGAATAGAGGATTGGAAAGTTCAGTCCCACACCTCTGACCTCTAGAGAAGAGAAAGGAGGTAGAGGTTGAATCGATCATCAGCAGCTGATGATTTAATCAACCATGCCTGTGTGATGAAGCCCTCATAAAACTCCAAAGGGTGAGGGTTCAGAGATCTTCCACATTGGTGAACAGAAGAAAAATCTGGGAGAGAAACATGCTCAGCACATGAAAACTGTGTTCCCTTTCCCCATACCTTGCCGTATGCATCCCTTCTATCTAGCTGTCCCTGAGTTATACACTTTTATAATAAACTAGGAATCCAGTAAGTAAAATGTTTCTCTGAGTTCTGTGAGCCACTCTAGCAAATGAAACAAATCCAAGGAGGGATCCAATCTATTGTCAATCTGTCAGAAGCACAGGTGACGATCTGGGCTTGAAACTGGCGTCTGAACTGAAGGAGGAGTAGTCTTGTACACTGACCCCTTAACTCATGGAATCTGATGCTATCTCCTTACAGATAGTGTTAGACTTGAGTGGAATTGTAGGACACTCTGCTGGGGTTCAAGAATTGCTCATTGATGGGAAAACACCCTTCTCCTCCAAAATTAAAATGAACTATTACTGCTTAATCTTGAGATAATCTTCTGATGGCTTATAAAAATGAACAGCTTATAAATGATTGCCTCTGTGATCATTCACCCAAGGATGGGAAAGAAAAAACAAAGAAAACCATTCCTGGCTCCTATATCGTATTGGTTGAAAGTTTACCTTACAAGGTCTTAATTTCATTGAGCTTCTGGTCTACGCATGAATGGGCACAGAGTCGGCGTACAAGGCATCTCATGTCCCAACATCAGCAGGGAAGTCCCAGGACTAGAGGAGAGGAGTGTGTGGTGTGGACATCAAGCAGGGCACTCTCGGCTTGTGCCTGCATGAAGTCTGTCCTGGGCTACACACAGCTGGTGGAGCCCAGTGGCAGATGCAAGAGAGATAAGGCTGAATGGACTTGAAGCGGGGCATAAGACATTTCTTATATATACACTAAGGTATGAATAAGCCTTTCCTTATTGCTAGTATGTTTTCAACAATTCATGAGTATGATTACACCAACCTTACCACCCCCTAATAGGTGAGAGACTAAAATATGAAGATTTAATATAGCAGCCTCTCACTTACTCTGATTGCAGAATCAAAACAATGAGATCAATTAGAACGCCTGAGTCATTTATATAACAGATGATGCTTCAGCTTATTCGTGGGCTGGGTATGATGCCGAGTCACCACAGGGAACCCAGTGTGTGGTAACAGGTGACAGGAAGGTGTTTGCTGTGGGCAGCCATGTGAACAGCTTCCTCCATGGGAACTTGAACTCGATATCTTTCTAAATTCTTAGCCCAGAGTTAAGTTCTTCTTTCTTTCTTTTCTTTTCTTTTTTCTTTTTTTTTTTTTTTTTTGCACAAGACACCTTCTCCAGGATATACTTTACCTCTTTCCTAAACAATCTTTTCTCCAGGCAACTTTCCCCTCAACTCTCCCTGAAAACTCCATCATGGTTTCCTGCCTAAAAAAAGATACAACTATTTTCTTCCTCCCCTCAGCTTTGAACAAATTCTGCTGTCCTATTTTTTTCATGTAATTTTTACTTAACACTTACTTTTAATACTTTTGTCATAAATGAATCCAGACTTGTCATGTGATTCTTCATGATCCAACTAAATAAGGACAGCCACAGACAGACCCCAAAATGTATTTAGAAAAGGCAAATTCACTTTGCCTCTGCCTTTACTCTTGCATTTTGCAATGCATCTGTTTTAGATTGCTCTCTCGTCACTCACTATCTAGAATTCTTTCAGAGTTAAACATTTAAAATAAAACCCACTACAAAACAGCCCTCTAGGCCACCTATCTTCATTTCTTCTTATTTTGTTGAATATGCTAGTTTGCAAAATGTAATTAATTTTTCTTCTCTCATATGGCATTTTCTAAAAATACTCCTGACCTGCTGTGATTCTGAACTCTGTATTAGTCAACACACTCACAGGTTTTAATAAACTGTGTTCTTCTACTTTCACTTATGACCACTTTCTTAGCTACATCTTTTTTACACAACTAGCTCCTAATAGACCTTCTTTCCACCACACCTCTATCACTTCTCCAGGGTCAGCACTGTGACTTCTGTTCTAGTTTTTTAGAATTTTTAATCCTTCATTCCACACTGGAATTAATTTCCAAGTACCATGGTGATGTGTGTTTGTTCTTATGGGTATAAAAATATGTGTCTGGCATTGTTCTAATTATGTTTCATGCATTAACTCATTTAACTCTCAGTATAATTCTAGTTGCATTTTGCCAAATGAGGAGATGGATTTTTTTATACAATAAATAACTGACAGAGGTAAATGCCAGCCTAAGTAGTTTGCCTCCAGGCTGTTCATAATCACCACAGAAGAAAGAAGCCTGTGGCCAGGATATAAAAGGGTGGAATTAAGCACAGTAACCCTAGCAGAGAATTTAGACAAGGAGACTTGCAATGTGGTCTTAGGGGTGAGGTCTTGTAAAGTGCAAGATTCTGGGTCTTACTGATCCACAGCCTGGTCAAAGTAAAGCTAGTTTTAGAAAGTTGATATTAATAAATAAATCTCTTGTAGCAGAAATCCATTTTATAAGTGATGTTATAACTATATTTAAAAAGAATCATTTCATAATCTGTGAGAGTTAAAAGTATTGACATGAAGAATATATGAGAAAAAGAATAATGCTTTTTATACCATATTTAATGGTTATTGCTGAGACTGAGGAATTAGTGGCAGTAGCTTCCCAAACAGTGGCTCTGGGAGTGGAGGACAAGGGATCATCAAACTGCTCAAGGTGAGAAGGGCTGCAGGTAGCAGCAGTGGCCCTAGTGAAGGATGTGCTCAAGGGGCTGAGATAGGGACACCAGTGATGATAACAAAGTGCCAATAATGAAGAGATATTGAGGATCTATGGGCAAGGCAGAAATTCTCATTTTTTTCTAAGTCACTTTTTTTTTTGTCTTTTTGCCTTTTCTAGGGCCGCTTCACATGGCATATGGTGGTTCCCAGGCTAGGGGTCTAATCAGAGCTGTAGCCGCTGGCCTATGCCAGAGCCACAGCAACATGGGATCCGAGCTGTGTCTGGGACCTACACCACAGCTCACGACAATGCCGGATCCTTAACCCACTGAGCAAAGCCAGGGATCGAACCCACAGCCTCATGGTTCCTAGTCGGATTCATTAACCACTGCGCCATGACAGGAACTTCTAAGTCACTTTTTCCTAGGACAAATTATTTACAAGAAAGTACGTCCTTTAAAAGATTCTCATTATAAAAGAGAAGCAGCATTCAATTTCAGTTTATATTTCGTTTACTTTTCCTGAAACCTAAATGACCTTCAGTTTTGTGGAGACACTGTTCACGTGGTTGCCCATATAGAGTTCCAAATTGTACTGGCCAATAATGTCTGCATAATTTCTTCACTCCTGCCTTAGAAAAAATTCCTCTGAACTTCATCCTATCTCAGCCTCCATCTTCTAGCATATGGGCATTATTTATTATTTTCCTGTCATAAAATAAAGGTTTCCCTAGAAGGTTTTCAGTATAGAACCATGGCTGTTTTCAGGAAATTGCAAGTAAAATATTTTAAATGGGTTTCCTAACGATTAAGGCATTCATTATAAGCCTAGCTAAGAGAAAAAAAAAAAAATCCCTCAAGTCTGCTTACTTCCCAGAAACAAAAATCCTAAATCATTCTTCATGACTTGACAGAAAATGCCAATACTATTTGCAAATGGTGGGTTTTCTTTGGTTATTACAAATCCCTTCATTTTAAACAAAAAGCTGTTTCCACCTCGCTTTTGGAAAGCATCAACAACAGTAACACTTGCTCAGGCCTCATGGAGACTGATGCTTACAATTGTGTATTCAGATGATGACATCTGCCATGAAAGCATTGATCATTGTTCAATGCATGCACACTCAAATTTAAAGTTCAATTTTAGAGGCAGAGACTTTGTAGCACACCAAGATTTTACAGCTTGCTTTGATTGATTACTCTATTTCTCAATTAATACATGTTGGTTACTAGCCTGCTTTCTATCTTTCTATCAAAGTATATGTCATACTGAATATTACTTTCATTGGGGTAATATTTAGATGTGTGCCTATCTTTCCTGGTCATCATAACAACAATAACAATGAGAATAGTGCTTTGGCTCTCTATAAGGTTATAGAGTTTAATGTGAAAACAGAATACTTTTTAGTTTGAAACCCTACACAATTCTGTGTAGGATTTCAGCTTGAGGGAAGGTGTTGAAAGTTATTTGTCAGAATCACTTGGAGAGGTTTTGCAGATCACATATATTAGTTTATTCTTTCCTTGTTCTCCTTTAGAAAATTCCTTTTGTAGAAGACCACAATTAATATATCTTTAGGGGTACTGAACTGAAAAAACAAAAAAGTTTTAACAGCCATGAATCAATATGGAAATAGGAACATGACTTAAGCAATTTCCCAAAGAAGAATCAAGTTTTGAATATTTTTGTTTTTAATCTAAATGATAAAAAAACAATGATTCTTCATTGAGAACTTGAACCTATCTTCCCTTTAGAAAGAAATAATAGACTATTCATTGACTTCCCAGAGACTACCCACTTGGATGAATAATGATGGGATTCAGCAATAATTTATACTGGTGTAGTGACAAAGCAGCAATGACTAGAGAGTTGCTCTGACCTTATATTTTTGTTCACAAAAAAGTTAGTTTATATTAAAGGTAAGAGTTTTATGGATAAAATACAGACTTAACCTGGGTTTCAACTATAAGAGAACTAGGAGATATGATTAAATTCTGACCCTTTGCCTGTAATTATGGAGATCTCATCTTTAAAAATTCTTCTTTTTCTTCAATTATGCTTGACAAGCAGCTTGATTGTTTAAGGAGTTATCACAGTATTCTAGGTAATGATCCATTTAAAATATAACCCTTATCTTTAAGTAGTCACAGCCTAAGAAAACTTTTGACAATATAAATTATGAAACTTCATTTCATTATTGAGTATCTGCTTGTGCCAGATTCCACTCTAGCCATATAAAGATCGATATAGGAATGATGTTTTATGGGCTGAATGTTTGTGTCCCTCCCAAATTTATATGCTGAAGCACTAACTCCCAGTATGATGGTATGTAGGGGTGGGACCTGGGAGGGGACTTAGATTAAGTCTCATGACTTAAGGGTGGTGCCTTTATGGAAGTGGTATCCTTGTAAGATGAAGAGATGAGAGAACTCTCTCTTTGCACATAGATACCAAGGAAAAGCCATGTGAGCACACAGCACACAGCAAGATGTCAGCCCTTTGTAAGCCAGGAAGAGGGCCCTCATCAAGAACCAAATCTGCTGGTACCCTGGAATTTGCAACTTCTAGAACTGTGATAAACAAATGTCTCCATTTAAGCCATCCAGTCTATGGAATTTTATTATAGGAGCCCAAGTTGACTAAGACTAATGGTTTCTGCTCTCAAGAAAAAATCTAATGAGGAACCAACCTTATATAAGTATCTTGTGCTTGTAAACCTCTAAGATTCAAGAAGGCCAAAGTCTAAAGTATTTGTGGTGTGGAAAACTTGGTCAGGAATATTTTATCCTTTAAGGTAGAAGAGATGGAAAGGGCCTGAAAATCATGTCATAGATCATGTCGCAAAAGGTTCAATGGGACATATTAGGACTGCGATATGTGATTAAAGACAAAGATGAAGTATATCTTCAAGAGTTCAGAAGGTTCTCAAGTGGAGCAAAGAAGAGGTTGATTTCAATTTGTGCTCAAGAGTGTGGAAATTTCTGGAAGATGATATTACTTTCATAACCAAAAGTAATTTTCCAATAAATAGATGTGTCCACTCTTGAAAACTATTGCCTATACAATATTAACTAGTTACTGAAAAATATACTTTGAAGGTTATTTATGCCTTGGTTGGGAAATTGGGTTACAGTGTCTCTGAGTTCTCTTCAAACTCTAAATTGTAAAATTTAATTTTGGGATTTTGCATTTAATTTACTGCATGTTATCAGATTCAAGTCATATTTTATAGAATGTACAATATATATAAATCAAATGAAATAATGCCATTTGCAGCAACATGAATGCAACTAGAGATTCTCATACTAGGTGAAGCAACATAAAGAGAAAGGCAAATACCATATGATATCACTTATATATGGAATCTAATATATGGTACAAATGAACCTATCTACAGAATAGAAACAGACTCAACAGACATGGAGAGCAGACTAGTGGTTGCTGTGGTGGGGGGACGGAATGAGATGGACAGAGAGTTTGGGTTACTAGAGGAAAACTTACATTTAGAATGGATAAGCAATGAGGTCCTGCTGTACAGCACAGGGAACTATATTCAGTCAGTTGTGATAAAATATGATGGAAGATAATATGAGAAAAAGAATGTATATGTGTATGACTGGGTCACTTTGCTGTACAGCAGAAATTGACAGAACATTATAAATCAACTATAATAAAAATATATATATATGTCATGCACGATAATGTTAAATAACAAAGAATGATAACTATAAAAGAAGTTTAAAATCCATTTCATGATTTTTTAAAGAAATTGTTGTATTATATTGGAGCTGGTGGGAGTATTTAAGTACATTACATTGTTGTCATGTGCATACCCATTTATGATATAGTTTGCTGGTAGAATATAAAAAGACCAAAAGAAATTTAACCTCATCTAGAAAAAGGAGCATGTCTCTTTTTTTCTAGAGATTTTGTGTTAGTATTATTTTGTTGTATCTATTTGTGGTTTAAAACATGGTCTTCATATAAAGTTTTATTGCTAGTGGCCAACTGTCAAATATCACAAAACTGGATGCCTTGTGCAATTGCAAGCTTTGTGTAAGTGAGAACTTTACAAAAGTAATTAACAAAGCACACTGAGTATAATAATCAATGCTAACAACAGTCATATAGATAAAATTATTTGCATAAACAAAATATCCTAACTAGTGTGAATTCTTTCCTGATGAAACATAGGAACAATAGATGATAACCTGTTCAATATCTTTAATTCTGAGGAACACTTCCAGTGCTGATAATAGTTTAAGAAATCTGTCATATGCAACTACTTTGGGAGATGAACATGTTTAATGCTTTCTTCATATTGGCACTATTAAGCTTTCAATAAAATCTTTTGGATGCTTGCCATTTAACTCTGTACCATGTGTAAGTTTTAGTCAATTCCTTTTAGCTAAATAGCTAATTCATTCAAAAATATGAATGCATACTGTATGTATCTACATAGCAAAGATATATCTATCTAGGCAGATAGATGGACAGATATATCAGTATCTATCTATAGACATATTTATATCTGTCTATATTTATCTTGTTGACAGTGATAAAAATGCCAAAACTACTGGGTTAGGCAACTTAGAAATGTATTTATTACATAAAAGAACCAAGGTACCAGTGCAGCAGCATATGGTCAGAGATTCAGGATTTTTTTTTTATCTCTCTGCTTATCCATCACCAGCACAAGACTTCTTTATTTTTCTAGATGGCTGACTCAGTTCAGGCATCACACTGCATCCTAGTAAGAAAGAAAAAGAAAGAAGAGTCAGCAAGCACAAGTCAGGGAGATTTTCTGCAGGCTGCCTACCATAACAGCACATCCATGTTATAGGCCAGATGTTTAGTCACTTGACCACACCCTGCAATTTTAAACAGCTGAAAACAATAAATTTCTGAAAAAGTGATAACTGATATTATACAGGTTGTCTGTCATGCCTTCCTTAAACAACCTTTGAAAAGTTTTTTTAAAAATTATAGATAGTCTGTCCTAGGTAAGTGGTTTTTGGTCATTTCGGAAAATACAGAGGTTGAGAGCTAGAAAAATGATACAGAGCCACATAAAAATGATTCTCTTTTAATGTCTTAAAAAGACTCCCAAGCAAGAACTTTGGAACAGGAAGCTATTTCTCTTTTAGTAATCTACATATTGAAATTGTTCTTCTAATGATAAAACTGTAGATCTTTAAATCTGGGAACTTGTTAGCTATAACCAATTCCAATGTCCTCAGAACACTGAAGTTGAGATTATATGGTTTGTGTAAGAACACAAATAATGTTTAATCTTTATTGGCTACTAGGTACCAGGAAGCCTTTTAAATATGTTATTGCATTTGATCTTCACAAGAATTCTATGAAATTATAGATAATACTTCTATTATCTCTCTTTAGAAATGAGGAAACTGGTGAACAAAGAGGTTAAGTACATTGTTCCTGTAAACAGGGCCATGAGGATGCTGAGACAGGTCTTGAATCCTGTTGCAG
Organism: Phacochoerus africanus; assembly: GCF_016906955.1. NCBI lineage: Eukaryota > Metazoa > Chordata > Mammalia > Artiodactyla > Suidae > Phacochoerus > Phacochoerus africanus. Next base: position 80,856,223 of record NC_062545.1, on the reverse strand, counting down.
GATTCAAAGCGCTCATTCTTGACACCAGACATGCTTTCAATCATTCATCAGTACAAACAGTCCTGGACTTAAAGCTTGGAGATGCTCATTTTAAATTGGGTTCCTCCTTCTGCTGTGCAGTGTGACCTCATTAGGCATTTAGAGTTCCACCGGCACGTGCCTCTGTTCTACCTCTCCTACTTCTAACATCACTCTCCAGGAAAATACCTAGAGTTGTTCTTTAATTTCTCAGATTCCTCTCTGGCCTTTAAGTTTACCTTTAAGATTACCCCCAAGTAAATTTCCTGAAACCCCAGGCTCTCTGTAGCATTTTTTTTCTTCTCCAAACTCAATTGCCTATGTTAAAAACCAGACAACAGGCTCAAAACAGTTGCTTATGTTAAGATCCATATCAGGAAACTGAGACTTAATTACTTTGGGCTCTCCCATAAATAGAATCCTAAAGCAGTCAACCAGGAATTGTCTGATCAGTACTAGGCAGATAATCTGCCTGATAGAGCCCTGCCAGCCCCTAAAGGAAAGTAACCTTGTGATATCCAGCTCATATATTTTATATTTGCCTAGTATAATTTCCTTGTTCCAGCTCCCTTCTGCCTATAAGTCTTTCATTTTGTACAGCTCCTTTAGTGCCTTTCTATCTGCTAGATTGGATGTTGCCCAATTCAAATTGATTTTTGCTCAAATAAACTCCTTAAAATATTTAATGTGCTTCAGTTTATCTTCTAAAACCTGTAACTCAAACCTCTCCTTTTCTCAAAACTTTTCCCATTCAGGCCCTCAGCACTATTCTCCCACATCCCATCCTCATCCCCTTAGGGATTTGACCCCTGCCAATGTCATTGGAATCAACACTTACTCTCCATCCTCAACTTTGTCTAAGAGCCAGGCTGGCCTTGCAGGTCTTACAAAGCAACATGATTCTATTCCACCAGGGCCTTCACACTTGCTATTCCTTCTTATGAAATATTCTCCATCCTTCTCCATTTATCAATTAAATCCAACCTGCAGAATTGGCACCATTTGGAAGTTTGCTGGAAATACCGAACCTCAATTCTCTGTCCCAGGTAAACTGCACCAGAATCTGCATTTTAATAAGATCCCCAGAGGATTCAAATGTACATTAAAGATTAAGAAGTCCTACCCTTTCAGAGCGCTCCTCCCAATTATAATGTCATGCTTGGAATCCATTGTTTAGTAAAGATCTTCCTCTTAGGAAGGTGAGCCCCACGGGGGCAAGGGCCTCATCTTTCTTTTTCACTGCTTTATTCACACTTCCTGGCACAGTGCCTTGCATAAAATAAACGCAAAAATAATTACTGAACAATCAACACATTTCATGTATTTTGTATTGAGCAAAAAACTCTTATATACATATACATCTAAATGATCAGAACAGCCCAGTGAAGATGACCTCTTGCCATAAAATTGCTTAAATTTGCATTTTCTCTAAAAAGTAAAATAGTGTCATTATTATAGCACCTTACATAGAACATAATATTTTATGCTATATCAATTCCATATAAAAGGGAAATTTAAACTTTGACATGTGTTAAAGTTTTAAAAGTTTACCGAAATACCCAACGAATGTACTATTAAATGATTATTGTTAAAAAAAATGGCATCCAGCTGGTGCACAAAATAGATAATACATTTTTCAATTGTTTGCTAGCTATAAGGTTGAAATCAAAGAATCTTTTTTTTTTTTTTTGCAATGAGAGGCAATGAATGCTATTTTTTCTACCTCTTAAAATACATTTATAGGCATGAGACTTAAATCTGTATTTGAAAGACTGAAGTCCTACTAAGAACACTGTAAGGAACTGAAAGTTTATTTCTTCCATCAACTATAATGGAAACTACTGATTCCTATTTACTACTACTACCATGAAGCACAAAATGAAGCAATAACTATTTCAGATACTGTTAAAAGCATATCCAGTGGACAAGATAAATTTTCTCTTTAAGGTTATGGTCACCATTAAATCAAAGCCTCTCAAACAGTATGAAAGTTGGGGTTGGTATTTCTTGCATGTTCTCTCTAGCTGGGTGTGATACGGACTCTAAAATGTTCTGAGCCAGTGACACTTAACAAGCCAATCAACTTTGATCTAATAAGACACTACTGTTCTTGCATGAGCCCATAGTTTGTCTTTGATTTTGTTTTTCTGAGCAAGTCTTGATGATTATCTCTCCTTATACTTAGGTTTCACATGATTGGGTGGCTCAGTCGCTGAATCATTGGCCTGGAACCTTGATTAGAATCCTGTTGTTACCTGCTCAACTTAAAAGTCTTTCTCAATTTATAAAAGAAGCTTAGAAATGAGAAGTTCTCAGTGAAACATATTTAGTAATTGAAGTTTCTGGCAAATTGCAGTCAGGAGAATCTCTCTCTCTAAGGGTTCCACAGATATCTTTTAAGCTTACAGAGTTTCTGATTGAGCGGTGATGGAATAGCTTCTTTCCCAAAGAAAAATGAGGGGCCAGGAAAGGCACAGCTTATCAGGGATACAGGTTTCAAGCCTGTAGGTCAGCACCTGTGATTTCAAGGGAAGTAAGTGCAAAGTTCTGGGCTTCCTAGCTATCTGGAAATTTTGCATTTCTTTTTAAAAGGGAATCCACTATGTCTATAGTAGAATCTAGCATGTTTACATAATCGTTATACAAAAGTTTAAGTGAATCATTTTAAAACATGCTTTTTGTTGTCATTCTTACCGCATCCTTCTCAGAATAAAGTGAAATGTGCCTTACAAACATCAGAAGGCAGAGATTTCCAAGCCATTTAATATTCTATCTTATACATTATTTTTCTTTTCTAGGCAGCCATTCTAATATTGAATTTATTACCTGCAGCAGCAAATTATTTTTTTACATCCATTATTTATCTGTGGCTTGAAATACTTAATTTACCTTGGTTATCTCTACAGAAGACTGAAATCCTGACGTGAATTACTTTAGTACTCTGCAACATCAAGGAATTAGCTGCAGGAGAAAAAAAATATATAATCACATCAAAGGTGTGACTCCCACTTTTTAGCAAGCACACTTGTTGGCACCTTACTTTGTGACCTTTGATCTGCTTAGTTGTGCCACAATATGCTTCATCTTTATGACTTAGAAATTTAACAAGCATGGCTACACTAACCATCAGACAGATTAATTTCGCTAAAGTAAAATGACTGTTATCTTGTTTGACATGTGCTGCTGTGATATAGAGGTTATTTGAATGGTCTGCTGAAACCCTCAAGGAGCACAGTCATGGAACTCCAGCTCATGTTCAACCATTACATCTAGAGGCTTCAATCAATTGAGCTGTGTTATTGAAACACTCCTCTCAAAGTAATCTAAATAATATCTGCATTTTATTAGAAAAGGAAAGCATTTACTCTTACAAATAGTTCACCTAAGAATGCATTGACTTTGGCAGCAATGCTGCACTCAGGTGTAATAAAATGGATGAGCCCATATAATAAAATTTATGGAACCAGAGTGAATTCAATTTATTTGAATATGCTCAGTTATGTTTTTGTTTATTCCCATAGCAGATGTTTAATTTACAAACCAGGCAATTACGACAGCTCTTCCAAACAAATAAGAGCAGATTAGTCAAACGTTCACATCAATTTTTATGTTTATCATTAGTTTTATGAGGTGTCATGAATATTCAGTGGTAAGAAAAACTATCATTATGGTACCTGGAAAACCTCAAAATGATGTTTTGCATCTCTAAATGCTATTTTCCCCTTTTTGATAAAGCTATTAATGTGTGTTGTTTCTTATTACAAGTTGGGCTTCCAGGCTGCAATGAAAAAAGACTCATTCTCTCCAGGGATTGCACATTCTTATCAGTGTGCTGATGGCATTTTTGTGGAAAGTATGCGACAATGTATAGGTGATCATATTTTGATTTTCATTAGGCAGATAAAAGACTTATTTGTGCATTCTGTAACCTTACTGTGCAGATTTTATAAAAATTTCATTTTGCTTAAAAATAACTCATCACACTTGTATTTCTGAGTTTAATTTGCTTCCTCTTGATTCATCTTTTGTTCTACCAAGGGGAAGTTTTATTTTCCACACATCAGAACTGTTGTGGCTCTTAATGTGAAGCTGTAGATAGGAAGTCTGAACATGCCTCTTTATGAGGGAGGTCCTCACACAGCAGTTTTATTTTTCTTTTATGTGCTTAAACTGTCAGAATAAAAAGACTGTAGCTCCATTACGAATCAGTAAAACTACAGAGCATCATCCATAAACAAGGAAGCAATATATTCAGGCTGGCTGCTTTTGAATGGATTGTGCTTTGACAAGCTCTACCCTAAAAGTGGGGAAACGTCCTTAATATCTTAACCTGCTTCCCACAATGCATTGTTTCCCCATTCCATTGTAACTTTCCTTATCCCATTACAAACCTTCCATTGTAATGGCAGATTTCTTGTCATTAATCAGTATTCAGATGGAAAAGAAAATTACAACATCAATGTGTTAAAAAGCTCTAGAGGGAATAGCTTCAATAGAAATATTTTCAATGTAAATTATACCAAATGTTCACTGAAATAGAAACTGGCAGAAAACATGCTTTTATCATTAAAGCTACTTTGAACTGACCTATAATATCATAATTTTTTTGTGTGCTTTTAGGGCCACACCCACGGCATATGGAGGTTCTCAGGCTAGGGGTTGAATCAGAGCTATAGCTGCTGGCCTATGCCATAGCCACAGAAATGCCAGATCCAAGCCACATCTGTGACCTACACCACAGCTCATGGCAATCTCGGATCCTTACCCCACTGAGCAAGGCCAGGGATGGAACCTGCGTCCTCGTGGATACCAGTCAGATTTGTTTCCACTGATCCATGATGGGAACTCCCATAATTTTGGGGGGTTTTGTTGTTGTTTTCTCACCAGCACAGCATTTTTTGACAACAACCCAAACATAATCTGCTTATTTGTCATTAGTTACAATTAGTTATAGTATAAACTTCCCAGGAATGTTACCTTTAAAAATAGCTTTATTTCATATATATATATATGTATATATATATATATATGAAATATATACAGGTGTGTATATGTGTATATGTATATATGTACACACATATCCCATATATAGTAATTATACATTTTGAATTCAAACATAGGCCATATCAAAATACTAATTAGTCTATAGTCATCTCTCATATTCGTACTGAACCTTCTAAAAGCATTAGTCCTTTTGAATTCAAAACCGAGTCAGAACTGGTTTACATGTACCCATGTACCAAGGTAATTTTTAACACAGACACACACACTGTTTGACTAGGCTTGTTTTAGCTAATCCATTAACGTCAATTAGGTGGAGGATAATAGACTTAAAGTAATTAATTAATTAATTTATTTATTTTGTCTTTTTGGCATTTCTTGGGCCGCTCCCACAGCATATGGAGGTTCCCAGGCTAGGGGTCGAATCGGAGCTCTAGCCACCGGCCTACGCCAGGGCCACAGCAACGCAGGATCCAAGCCGAGTCTGCAACCTACACCACAGCTCACAGCAACGCCGGATCGTTAACCCACTGAGCAAGGGCAGGGATCGAACCTGCAACCTCATGGTTCCTAGTCGGATTCGTTAACCACTGCGCCACCACGGGAACTCCCTTAAAGTTAATTTATAAGATATTTCTTTTTAATCTTGCATTTTAGATCAACTAATAACAATGATGTGAAGGGGATGACAGAAATGAGTGTTAGACACCAAAAAACATAAGCCTTAGCAAGGAAGCCCACAAAAATAGATTCCTCACAGCTCTGAATCTACTGTCCAGCAAAAGCAGTGTCATTCTATGGAAGTAGCAAATAACTTTTCGGGAGGAAGAAAAGCTAGACTCACAAGCAAACAGACAGGAAGGCCACTGATAAATAATTGTACCTGATATATTGCTAGCCAGTATTCTCTTAGAAATCTAGGAACTGCAAAAAGCAGTATGCCATGGGTTTTTAAGATTATAAAAGTTCTGAGAGTATGAATTACTAGTGAGCCTTGCTTTCTCTTAACAGGAATACATCCTTTTAGATTGAAGGCTGGTAAGATTGTCTAGTAATTTTGCATACCAGTCTGTTATAATGAACATAATGGCCTCTTAAAATGACAGAATGATATTCTTTATAAAATGCAAACCAAGCAGTTCACATTTATAGTTGCTGTACTAATAAAAGTCTTCTGAATGGATTTCAAAGTTTGCTTCTAACACTGTTTGCTTTGAACCTTTATTTTTAATCTCATCATTGTTCTGCAGTGGCAAACATTCCTTTCCTATAAGACAAAGACTTTTGACTTCCATAAAAAAGTGCAAAGGAAAATCCCTTATTTTTAAGAGTTTTCATAATAACTATAGATTGCAATTATTAAATGCATTTCAAAATCTGTCACTTTAGACTGTTAAGCAATAGGCATTAAAGTTCTTATGGATGTAATGTGGGGAATTTGTTTATCTAATGTATTTACCACATTTTCCAAGTTATTTAGACGTCTTAATTGTTAGATTTTTGGTAGTTTCAAGCTATTAAAACATGTCAGTGGGAGTTCCCATTGTGGCTCAGTGGGTTAAGGACATGACATTGTCTATGTAAAGATGTGGGTTCAATCCCTGGCCTCACTCAGTGAGTTAAAGATCCGGAATTGCCCCAAGTTGCAGCATAGGTTGCAGAGGGGGCTCAGATCTGTTGTCGCTGTGGCTGTGATGTAGGCTGTAACTGCAGCCCCATTTCAACCCCTATCCTAGGAACATCCTTATGCCACAGGTGCAGCCTTAAAAAGGAAAAAAAAATGTAGGTGCCATTTATTTCCTTGTTTTAATAAAGCAAATGTGCTTAAATAAAATACTGAAAACATAAAAATAATAATAAGAGTATATAAAAAAACTTTTGCATACTGGCAACTATCAATTCTTTTTTGCTTTACCAAAGGTTGAAATGTTTTATGTAAAGCAGTTTTTCTTTCTTATAAAGTAATATTTTAGTACAGTGTCTTATATTCATGCCTAAAAAAAGATTTGCATTACTGCTTTTCATGTTTATAATATTAAGTTATAAAAATGTATTCATTGATATGTTCTTAAGAATAAGATGGACTTTTTATCGTATTCAATTCTGAAAATAGACAGCAGCAACAATCTTATAGACACAAAACAATATGCTAGAAGGAACACTGGACAGAAAATGTAGATTGTCTGTCAAGTTATACAATTTCTTATTCTTTCATGCATTCATTTATTCAACATTGAGTTATTAAATGAATCCTTTACTTTACACCTGTAATTTTTTAATTAAAGTAATATAAATATAAATGCCCCCTATTGCTTGATGAGGACAAATTATAGTGTGAGAAATGGACTTACCGTGTGAAAATTGGGAGAACAAATGCTGAGCCTGTTTCCTTAGATGTGGTATGAGAGGCAATACTGAGTGTCTCTAAAACACTTGTCACTTTTTTTTTAATAGTTATTTCCCCAATACAACTTTTTTTTCTACTGTACAGCATGGTGACCCAGTTACACATACATGTACACTTTCTATTTTTGCATATTATCATGCTCCATTATAAGTGACTAGACATAGTTCCCAGTGCTACACAGCAGGATTGCTAATCCATTCCAAAGGCAGTAGTTTGTATCTAGTAACCCCAACCTCCCAATCCACCCCACTCCCTCCCCCTCCACCTTGGCACCCACAAGTCTATTCTCCAAGTCCATAATTTTCTTTTGTGTGCCTTATATTAGATTCCAGATATAAGTGATATCATATGGTATTTGTCCTTCTCTCTCTGACTTACTTCACTCAGTATGAGAGTCTCTAGTGCCATCCATGTTGCTGTAAATGGCATTATGTCATTCTTTTCATGGCTGAGTAGTATTCTGTTGTGTGTATATACCACATCTTCATAATCCAATCACCTGTTGATGGACATTTGGGTTTATTCCATGTCTTGGCTATTGTGAATAGAGCTGCAATGAACATGCGGGTGCATGTGTCTTTTTTAAGGAAAGTTCTGTCCAGATATATGCCCAAGAGTGGGATGGCTGGGTCATATGGAAGTTCTATGTATAGATTTCTAAGGTATCTCCATACTGTTCTCCATAGTGGTTGTACCAGCTTACATTTCCACCAAAAGTGCAGGAGGGTTCCCTTTTCTCCACACCCCCTCCAGCATTTGTTATTTGTGGACTTATTAATGATGGCCATTCAGACTGGTGTGAGGTGGTATCTCATGGTAGTTTTGATTTGCATTTCTCTAATAATCAGGGATGTGGAGCATTTTTTCATGTGCTTGTTGGCCATGTGTATATCTTCCTTGAAGAAATGTCTATTCAGGTCTTTTGCCCATTTTTCCATTGGGTTGTTGGCCTTTTTGCTGTTGAGTTGTATAAGTTGTTTGTATAATTTAGAGATTAAGCCCTTGTAAGTTGCATCATTTGAACCTATTTTCTCCCATTCTGTGAGTTGTCTTTTTGTTTTCTTTTTGGTTTCCTTTGCTGTGCAAAAGCCTGTCAGTTTGATTAGGTCCCATTGGTTCCTTTTTGCTTTTATTCTTGTTGCTTTGGGAGACTGACCTGAGAAAATATTCATAAGGTTGATGTCAGAAAATGTTTTGCTTATGTTCTCTTCCAGGAGTTTGATGGTGTCTTGTCTTATATTTTTTTATATTCTTTGGTTGTTTTTTTTTTTTTTTTTTTTTCCTGGCTGCACCTGCAGCATGTGGAAATTCCCAAGCCAGGGACTGAAACTGCACCATAGTAGCAAACCAAGCCACTGAGGTGATGAAACTACGTCCTTAACCCACTGCATCACAAGAGAACCCCTGTGACTTTTTACATTCTTTAATTTGCCCACATTGGTTATTTTTCAAAGGTTAAAATAAGCTATAACCTAATGAATAAACTTCTTATTTAGAATTTATCTAAATTTATATATATGTTAAGCCCATTTGAATGTTATGAAATATATTTATAATTATCTCTTAACAATGTGTTCAATGATCAATTATAACTAATTTGAGGGTTCTTTTATTGAGATATAATGGATATATATAAGATTATATTAGTTTCAGGTATACAACATAATGATTCAATGTTTATATATATTGTGAAATGGTCACCACATTAAGCCTGGTTAACATCCAAAACCACACGTAGTTTAGTTTTTTTCCTTGTGATGAAATCTACTCTATCAACTTTCAAATATACTGTACAGTACTATTAGCTATATGCTGTACATAACATCTGCAGAATTTATTTATCTTATAACTAGAACTTTGTACTTTTTGACCACCTTCACTAATTTTACTCTTCCTTCACCCACCACTTCTTGTTACCACCATCTGTTCTTTTTCTGTATGGGTTTATTAGATGTTACAAATTAACATATTTCCATTTTCATATTATGAAAGCTAAAAGGAAATATCACACAACATCCCAAATGAGGTAATCAAAATGAGATGTTTCTACTTACTGTATACACTTGTATTCAGTTACTGAATTTCTTTTATGATATTTTGGACTACATCTGCTCAGTGGTAGAAAACATTATGGTAAAATAAAAAATAACATGTTTGCTGTCAACGATAGTTTTGAAATATGGAATTGGTCATTGTTTTCTTTCTTAAATACTCTTCCAGCTTTATATCTATTTCTTTATTGACCCTCTATGGATTAGTTTCCCAAGCTGCTTTCCTCTTAACCCTTGTTCCAGTTTTATACAAATAAATAATGCACACATTTTTAAAAAAGATTATCTAAATTAATTCATTAAAGTTGCTTTCCTCAGCTTGACTCTTTAAAGGTCAAATGGCCACATGATATTGAAGTTGCAGGGGACTTCAGAAATCATCTGCAGTTATTCTCTTCTAAAATGTCACTGGGAGACAACAATCTTGTCCTTTCTGAAATCATTTGGGTGAAAAGAGTGCAGCCTTTTCACTGCTGGCCAGCTCTAATTGCTAGAAAATGTTTCTTTAGCTGTCTAAATTCTGCTTTGGGAGAGGGAAAGACAGTTAGTTGTGTTCTTCCACTTCCAAATGTTAAAGTTAATGGGGGGCATATTTTTGCAAACAGTTATCAATAGGAGCAGACAGTAAAAAAAGCCGTATCTTCCTGAGGCGGGATGCCATAGCAGCCCAAGGCCGCATGGGCTTCCACTGGGGGCAGGGGAGGTCCCCTGGGGAGGGTGTCTTACAATAAAGACCTTAAAGGAAGGCTCAGCCACAACGAATCCGACTGACTAGTTCATGAGGAGTCAGGTTTGACCCCTGGCCCTGATCAGTGGTGTTGCTATGAGCTATGGTTAGGTCACAGATGCCATTCAGATCTGGTGCTGCTGTGGCTATGGTTTTTGGTTTTTGGTTTGGGGTTTTGTTTTTCAGCTGCACCTGAGGCATGTGGAAGTTCCTGGGCCAGGGATCCAATCTATGCCACAGCAGCAACTTGGGCCACTATAGTGACATGGCCAGATACTTAACCTGCTGCACCACAAGGGAACTACAAGGAAGAACATGTATTAGTACATCATTCCTTCTCTAATTTATCTTTGAGACAAAAGAACACTGAAAAAAAGAACGCTTTGTCTTTGAGACAAAAGAACTTGTCATTTGCACCAAAAAAATGGACAGGCAATGTTACTTACCAGCCCAACAAATATTTAGCAATTTTCAAACCCAAAGGAACAGTTCTGGACATCTTCTGTTTGAGTTCCCAATAATCTGAGTTGGTTATCCTCTAAGTCAACTTTGAAGAGTTGACTCTGGAGTTCCCGTTGTGGCGCAGTGTTTAACGAATCCGACTAGGAACCATGAGGTTGCGGGTTTGGTCCCTGCCCTTGCTCAGTGGGTTAAGGATCCAGCGTTGCCGTGAGCTGTGGTGTAGGTTGCAGACGCGGCTCGGATCCCGTGTTGCTGTGGCTCTGGTATAGGCTGGTGGCTACAGCTCTGATTAGACCCCTAGCCTGGGAATCTCCATATGCCGCGGGAGCGGCCCAAGAAATGGCAAAAAGACAAAAAAAAAAAAGTTGACTATGCTCAAACAAAACTAGGTTACCTGTGAATTGCCTTAGGTAAGGGACATGTTATATATTATGATTTGCTGTGAACTGAAAAGACCAACTCATGGAAGTGACTTACTTACAGAAATTAATTTGCTTTAAGTTGAGAAAAGTTTCTAATATTAAAAAAAAAACATGAAAGTGTAAAATAAATTGAACTGCAGTAATATAATGAAAACTCTATCATTTGCACGCCTAAACTCTGTCCTATACTATATCCTAACTCCACCCCTAGAAGTGTAATTTTGAGCAAGGTAGATGCTCATTGCTTTTGTTCCATTATTAGTAACAAAGAGACCAGAAACTAACCCACCTTACAGTGCTGCTTAAGGATTTTTATCAGGTGATCCTTGCATATTAACAACAGCAGCTAGCATATGTTGACCATTATTTTCTTGTTTTTCAAAATATTGATACCATGTAAACACTTCTGATTTTTGACTTTCCTTTGGTTGTTATATAGGTAATATTTACAATTAATATTTGGATATATGCAGAGAAATAAACATTTACCAAATATAAAGCATAATCACCCAGTCCTAATAGACTGATGACAGGTACTCCTAGTCTAACTCAGGCCCTCCAGCTTTTGCAGGACACGTTCCTCTTGTGTTTATTCTTTTATTTAATTAGTATTTATCATGTATCTGATATGTTTTAGGTATTCTGCTTCGGCTGAGCACATGGCAAATAATCTGCAGGTTTTAGCGGAAATTCCAGTAATGAGTGTCTTTATCCTTTTGGACTACATTTTAAGGACCTGTTGTTATAAAGTAATGAAAAAAAGAGGAAAACATTTTGCAAAACTGAGATTTGAAAAATTGCTTACTTTTGGTTGCTGCTGTAATAAATGTACTTAAAACAACAAAGGATTTTCTGCTACCATCAGCCACTACACATACTTTCTTGTTCATCCATGCATCCCTAAGCATGTAGAACTCATCAGATATTCAACAAGAGAAAGAATTACAAAACATTAAAATTGCCAGTGATGTTCTGATAATGTTTAATAACCACTTCTCTGGGGAAGGGGCTGATCTGAAGCATTCACTGGCCAATTTCTGATTTTCTGTGGAATGAAATTCACCATGGGCAACATCAAGCTTCTGATATAGCAATGATTAATGCACATTTCTGAACACTTAACAATTAGCTCTTGCAAGTGAATTTATACAAGCTTCAGCTAAAATATATATGCATTTATTCCTGGTTAAACATCAAAAACAGAATCCATCATATACATATTGTCTCTATTTATAATTACAGAATATTTTTTCTAGATTATTGGACACCGTTTCAACAGAAAGTTTCAATTTAAAGTATCGAAACTATTCTAAAAATTTAAATGTAATTCCCTATCAACCCCTTGAGGCATGTTCAATAATTTTACCTATTTTACAAATGAGGAAACTGAGGCATAGAATAGTTAACTTGCTTTAGGTCACAGAGCTAATAAATGACAAAACTGGAATTCCAACCCTCTCAATTCGGTTCCAAAGCCTGAATTCATAATCATCATGTTACATTGCCCCTTGAATGATGAGGATGATAAAATACTGGCCTATGTTTCTTCTCAGACTTGTACCCAACAGTAAGGATTTGATGACTGATCAATTCCTTGTTTTTTCCCTCTCTCTGGTTATTTATTTGTTCCTTTGTTTAAATGAAGCATCATAATAGTCAGGAGATAGGGCCAAGAGGAAAAACAGCTGTGGAACCTTTGAAGATTTAATTCTGGAGTTGTGTAATGGTCATTTGTCTACTGGAGAAGCCAGGTAAATATCTAACAGCCTAGAGAAGCAGTACACATTTCTTCTATATACCGACAATTCAATTATATTACAGACCAATAATTCCTCACTTGTGCTTCCCTAGGAACTAGAAGTATTACACTGAGGGGGAAAGTCTTTATTCTGTTTCTCAATACTGACAGGAAAAAGAGGCTATAATAAATAAACTTCAATAATTACTAAGAACTAAATTTTAAATTAAAAAATATTTTTCTAATGTATTTACTATATTTCATCTTCAGCCTAAAGTGAATACTAATTTTTCCATGTATTAAATCTACCCTTGATTTGCTCTTCTGTACCAATTTTTCTTTGAGCACTGAACAATCAAAGAGAATTTATTATCCATGTATTTATAAAATGTTTATCAAACAAGAGACCTGGGTACTTTAGGCAATACAGTAACTTGTGAAAAATCATGTACCTTAGACTTGTCAACTGAATTCCCCAGGGCCATCCTCTCTCTAACACCAGAGCAGAATTCTTACTGCTAGTTAAATGTTATTTCACCACCTCAAATTTATCATCATAGAATCTTTTTACTTTCCACATGAAAGAAAAAGTTCTATAGGACACCAAAATTGTTAAAACTAAATATTAGTTAAAATATCTATAGTAAGTAATAATTACTATTATTAAAATATCTATAGTATGTGAGTTAGTATTAAATATCTGTAGTAGGGGTATGGGCCGAGGGTTTGGAATGGAAATGCTATAAAAAATGGATTGTGATAATCACTGTACAACTACAAATGTAATAAAATGAGTTAAAAAATTTATTGTAGAATCCTAGTGTTAGAGGCTTTCTCAAGATGTTGGTTGTAGCCAAAAACAAATCAAATTCCTTGTGCAGTAGTACGTCTAAATTCATCTCTTACCGCCTTGCTGTCTGATTCTTGCTTGGAGAAGTCGGGGTGGGAATGCAGCCACAGCCAGGCAATTTCCAGGGAAGGACCAAAAGCACCAAGCACTCAAGTCCTGAAAGGGATGCCAGGGTTAAATAAAGTCTAGACACAAACCTAAGACAAATACACCAAAAGGGTGAATGAGAGAGAGGGAGCCCGAAGTAATAAGATGGAAATACCAGAAAAGGAGGGAGAGAGAGAAACAAAAAGCAGCCCAGCAGATGCCTGGATGTCTCCGAGGGCCTTTTCTGTGGGACTGCACTTACACTTGAGGGGGAATTTGGTTCGTGAGAAAAGGTCCTTTCTTGGTAAGTATTATTCTTTGAATAGAGAATCAGAAAACATATAGGAGAATAAGATGTGGCTGAATATCTCATTTCTGCCTTAGGAAATTAGGAGGAGAATACATGCTTGATTTTCATGCTTCTCAACCCACTGTAAAAACCAGGGATAAGAAGGAGAAAAAAAATTGTACAGGTATTAGCTGGACTGAAATAGTCCATATCCCTTAGGCTGTCTTTTCAAAACATGAAACTAGAGTGAGTGAACAGCACAGGAATGAGGGTGTGGCCACAGGCATGTTATCCATTTATTACTTTTTCTTCAAATACCTAAATGCCAGTGTCACCATGTAATTTCACACAATTTTATTCTTTTGCATTTTTTTTTAATTTTTATTTTTTGTCTTTTTGCCGTTTCTAGGGCTGCTTCTGCGGCATATGGAGGTTCCCAGGCTAGGGGTCTATTCGGAGCTATAGCCACCGGCCTACACCACAGCTCACGGCAACGCCGGAACCTTAACCCACTGAGCAAGGCCAGGTATTGAACCTGCAACTTCATGGTTCCTAGTCGGATTCGTTAACCACTGAGCCACGATGGGAACTCCCTCTTTTGCATTTTTTATTGTTGTTTTGGATATTAACAATAAAGGAAAATAATACCATTTAATTTATTAGACAACTGGCAAAGTTTTTAAGTACAATATAACAATTAATGAAAAAAATGACACCATTTGGAGAGGTAAAAAAATTGTGAGATTTGAAGAGGTGAAGTAAAGGGTTCATGACTCCAGAGTTAAAATTGATGGAGATCATGTTCAAAGCTAGGACTTTGTGGCCACCAAGGTTGTCAGACTTCTTCATGATTACAGTGCCCTAAAACGAAAATTCCTTTAAAATAGTGACCAGGCTTCTACGGCATAATCTCACCAAGCCGAGGACATCAGGGGAGATGTACTAACAAAACTTTATATCTGTAACTGTTTAAAAATAAACAGGATCATGAGTTCCCATTGTGGTGCAGCGGAAACGAATCAGACCAGTAACCATGAGGACACAGGTTCGATCCCTGGCTCGCTAGTGGGTTAAGGATCCTGCATTACTGTGAGCTGTGGTGTAGGTCACAGATGGCTCAGATCTTGCATTGCTGTGGCTTTTGTGTAGGCCGGTAGCTGCAGCTCTGATTCGACCCCCTAGCCTGGGAACCTTCATATGCCGTGGGTGTGGCCCTAAAAAAACCAAAAAATAAAAATAAATAAAAATGAACAGGATCAAATTCCCTGCCAGTTAAATACATCATGTCTAAGATAAATTTCAAAATTTACACAGTTGTTTATATTAGGTTGCCCTCCTATAGGAATCAATCTCCATGTGTCTGGAATTGTTTAGATAAGGTTCTGAAATGAAATGAAAGAGTAAAATTATTCTGAAGGATCTATACAAAAACTTACAGAAAAAAATAAGTAATTTCTCTCAAATTCACTGCCTTGTGAAAGCATGATTGCCATTCAGCAGTGCTAAGTGGTGTTCTCTTTGAATCTCCCTGTCAGCATTAAGCCTCTAGGCCTAGTTTCTACCAGCAAATGAGCTGTCACTCTGCAGCCTGTTCTGGAGATGCTCACCTGTTGACCACAACAGAGCCAGTGCCTCCTGTTCTTCAGTGTCTGATCCATCCTTTCCCTGTTCTGCTCTCCTACAGATGCACTCACAGCCAGATGCTACAGTCCTGATTCCCAGCCACTGGCTGACTCCCCACTGCTGCCTTCCTGAGTCCCGTCCCTAAGCCAGGTGCTCCTGATTCTCTCCCTGATCTCTCTTAGGTGTTAATTTTCCTTTGCTATACATGCACTATTTTGCTGGCTGTCATTGAACTTACTTAAGCATACCATGTGAAGCACAGAGATTATATTACACCCAGATGAATCATTTAATTCTCATATTCTCGAAACGTAATTGCACATTAACTACCGTACTTGGCACTTTTATTTGGATGTGATTCTTTCTGAGCATTGGCTAAAAAAGAAGAGTTTGCTTTCCTATGAGATTTACATTTCTTCTCCAAGGAAAGAGGTGCTGAAATTATTATTTATTTATTTATTTTTTGTCTTTTTGCCATTTCTTGGGCCGCTCCCATGGCATATGGAGGTTCCTAGGCTAGGGGTCAAATTGGAGCTGTAGCTGCCAGCCTACGCCAGAGCCACAGCAACGCAGGATCCGAGCCGCGTCTGCAACTTACACCACAGCTCACGGCAATGCCAGATCCTTAACCCACTGAGCAAGGCCAGGGATCAAACCTGCAACCTCATGGTTCCTAGTTGGATTCATTAACCAGTGCGCCACAACAGGAACTCCTGAAATTATTTACAATATAGAGAAGTTCTGCAATTTTGCATAAATCCCCTGAGAATTAAATTTCTCACAGGTCTGCTTTCTGCCTATAATTCCAAATATGGTTGACACAGAGTTCATATTTGTGCTGAAAAGGCTGATTTCAAAATTCCATTTTCTTTATTGGGAATATTGTGAAGAGTAGTAGCAAAATGTTACTTTCCTTACCAATTCAGATCATCATAATGAGAGCAAACACTCAGTAAACAATAAAAACCAAAACTTGTATGTAGTAATTTATAAACATTATCTCATTAAATCTTAACAACCTTTTGGTTGAGAATGATGATAGACTTGAAAAAAATTGCTTCGCTTACCCAGTGTCACTCAGCTAGGAAGTCAAAGCTAAGACTCAAACACAGGTCTTTCTATAAATATTTTTTCTTACCCCTTATGCTATAGTTGTATAATAATGATTTGATGCTTTCTATTCTAAAATTTTATTTAATAATATGTTATTAATCGGGGGGGAGTAACTGCTTAAAACCACTCCAGTCAAAGATCCAATAGGATATTGCTTTTACAATATCTCTAGAGAGAATTTATTAAAAAACAGTAAATGCTTCCATTTTTACACATGTGATATGGGTTTGCCAATAATTTGGGGAAGCAGAATATTCTTAACTTTATTTTTTCAGTTACCTGAAATAATATAAATTCCAAATGGAGTTACTGTTTTAAAATTTAATTAATTGCATATTTATTCTTTTGCCTCTGCTATATTTGAGGATAATGACAATTGTGCCCCTCCAAAAAAAAAAAAGAAAGAAATATAATAAAAGCATTGATTTCTAAAATATAAATCTAGAATCAAGATACTATAAAATGAAATGCTGGTTGTTTTTTATAACATTATCCTTGTTTTAAAAAAGTTAGCCTGCTAATATAATATAGTGGCTTGAAAGAATACTCATGGAGATTAATCTAAAAGAAACAAATAAGAGTTTCTTTGAAAACCAATTTATGATTACCAAAAGGAACAGGTAGGGGTTTAGATTGAGGGTTTGGGATTGGCCTGTGCACACGGTGGTATTTTGAATGGCTGGTTAACAGGAACCTTCTGTATAGCACAGGGAACTCTATCCAATATTCTTTGATAATCTATATGGGAAAAAACCTGAAAAATAATAGATATGTGTATGTGTATAACTGAATGACTTTGTTGTATAGCACAAAATATCACAACATTGTAAATCAACTATATTTCAATAAAACTTTGAAAGAAAAAAGTTTCTCAGGAGCAAAATGAGCATATAGCTTTATGTTGATAACACCTTCAGATTCAAATTTCTGATTAAAGGACAGATTAAGAAAGGTGATGTTTCATTAGATACTGCATAGAAAGTACATGATATAATATCCTGATCACAGTTTTACAAAATTACTATTCTTTTTTTTTCCAAATATTAATGAGTAATGAAAATACCCTATCCATGGCACTTTTAATCCTTCTATATTTTGGTTTGGTTATGTCCCCTATCATTTATCACAATAGAGTGTACTACTTACTTTATTTATGTATCTTGTTATTGTCTGTCTTCCCATTAGAATGAGGACAGGAATTTATGATTTATTTACTACTAGATTCCTAGTGTCTATAGAACAAAGCCTGGTCCATAGTAGGTGGTCAATAAATAATGAATTGAGCAAGTAAATTTGTAAAGCTCTCACTCTCATTGGGAATAAAAAAGTCACAAATGTGCTTTTACTATTATATATGAAGAAGAGAGAATAAAAGGGTATTGTGTGGTTGTAGATCTTGTAAAATAAGGAACACGAATATGTAGAGATTTAGAAAGACAAACAAGGAACTTCAGTGATATAAAAGCACTTTGAGACCAACTTGTATGTAAATCCTACGCATTTAGCTGTCAAACATCATGGACAGTTCACAGGGATTTCCTGTTCCTCACACTCTTCCCCCTCAGGAGCCATGGGGGCCATATGGTATCAGCTGTTTTACGCAGCAAGTGTGATTCAACAGATTTTTTTTCCTGTAAGACACAGGCAGCTGAGATGTGTTTTCTTTTTAATTGAAGAAATCTAAATGTAATCTGCATTAGGTAAAATATAGTGGTTCTGCTTACAAAATTCTAAATGCCAGGAGCCGTCCATCATTGTCATCATCATCATGGTTGTCTTTATAGATGTTTTTCAGAGGAAAGGAGTTTGAAACATAGTAAATGTCCCCACTCCTTAGAATGAGAAAGCAGAAGGACCATTTAGTTCTGATTTTTTCTTCCCTTGTTTTCTCTCATTTCTTATTAGATCATCGTCCAAGCCAAATCTCTTATGAGCTTTAAATGGAAATAGAGATTGAACATGTAGCTTTTGGAGGAAGAACAAGCTTCTCTTGGATTCCAGCTCTGCCGCTAACTTTTGTGCTATGGAACTATCTCTGGTTATTTTTCTGTTTTCCCCTTTCCCATCTCTCTCTGTGTTCCCTGAGCCTGAGCTCCAAAGTGCAGGGCCAGGCTGCCTTGCTTTTGTGCTGCCAGTTGGCTTGGCCAATGGGAGGCATGCAGTGGAGCCTGGAGAAGAAAAGCAGCAAAACGGTGGGTGTTTGTTTGCCCTGCTCCTGCCCAGGCTCACAGCCATTCTGACAGTGGTTACATTTCTCTCACTCACAACTCCTTTCGTGTGGGTATCTCTTCTCAGTTTCCAGGGCTCACGGGGTTTAAATAACACCTTTCTCTCCACTTTGCCCTTCTAGGTGTGGAAAATGGTGGCTTCCTGCTCTTGTGCCTGCCCGATGTTTAACCGTCTCTTATTTGTTCCCCTAACCTTGCCCACCACTCTGTGTATAGTGCTTCCTTAGGAACTCATAGACAGATTAACTGAAACATCTCTTTCTTTATGTGTGAACTGGAAGCAATGTCTACTTTTTTTGGTTTGTCGGGATGATAAAATGATATTATATGTTTATTATCTAACACAATGGCTGGCATAAATTAAATTACCTTGGTGGTAATTTAGATGGCAGGACTAGTAATAATGGTTGTTATTATCTAGCTAGTATGACAACGATTTTTGCAGCTTTTGTGGTTATTGAATACATTTCTCAAGCACAGAACACAAATGAGCACAATAAGATTTCAAAGGGAAAAAAAGAGCATCTTTTTAACTTTCTATAATAGCAGTTTCTGTGACAGAAACAACAAATACATATTTGTTCCTAAAGAGGGTAATTCTACAATCATATGCCCATGATGCCGCAATAGGACGTTTGTGAGTTCAGTGATTCCATCTGGGTTTGTTGTGGCTAACCACTACCCAAATCTTTTCTTCTGAAACTCTGTATGCGTAAACCCTATATCGTAAAACTCAAGTATTATTATGTAGGTCACTGACTATTTCCACAAATTCCAGTTAATGCTAGGGTTTCCAGTGTTACCCTGGCTGTTGTTATAGCACAGGTCGCCTTCAATTCAGGATTTCAACTTTGAAGCTAGGGCAATCCACACCATGAGTGGCTATAGCACAGTTAGAACCTGGATGTATTTCCATCAGAATCACTATTAAAATAGTGTTCTATAATTCAGGGCAGTTAGAAAACTCTTGGGTCTTTGGACTTGAGTAGTGAGATAAATTGTTGAGAAAGGCAGTTACTGACTTAATGGTTTTATTTTCAAATTAGTATATTTTAACAAACCAATAAGCTAAAATTTGAAAATATTTTTGTGACTAGAATATAATCTTTTAATGTCAAGTTCGTCAAGAGCTTGTATTAGATGACTTAAATGGGAGTGGGATACTCATAAGAAATGATGTGTTGGAAAAGTCACAAATACAGATATGGTATTAATCTAATGATAAATAGATTAACAAGAAAACAAACGAAATGTTCACATAGGTATATTGGCATGTAGAAATAGAGTTGATTATCCTTTCAATTCCAGTGTCTTAATGTACAAAGATCGTGGTTCATTTCTCCAGAAAAAGCTACTTGGAAAATGTAGATTCTAAAATTAGTTTGAAAATTCCTCCTTCCACTGATGAAGGAAAGGCAGAGTATAATTTAAGAAATTTGCTTTTCTATGTAAACAATCATCTATGGCCACACAAGACAAGAATTTTGCCATAATAATTACAAATTTTTCAAAGCTCTTGCCAGGAAAAGGACACAACAACAAAACAAAACAAAAAAATTAGCTCAGTATAAAAGTCACATATTTTCAGCAGCAATATTCATCTAGTAAATTTGCATTTTATCATCATGTGGCTGATTTTTCTTTTGTTTGCTTTTGTTTTCCCCAAGGAAATATGCATAGAGCATACTTTGGACTTGTTTATTTCCCCTTCTTTCAGAAAGGCATGTTAGGTGAATAAGATAAGATGAGAGGAGCAAGACTAAATACATGATTATCATGTGGATAGGCTTCCATGACTTGAGGGGTAACATGTTTTTCATTTTTTCATAATGCCAAAAAGCAAGGGGATTTAAAATTAAATTAACATAATTTTGCAGTTTTGTCTTAAAGTGAGTTTTTAAATATCCATCTAAAATGCAAATATTAAGTCAAAAAATATCCGGTTGTCACTTTAGTAAATATTCTCTTTTTTTTCTCTGTTTTACCAGCCATAATTTTAACTATTCCCTATCTTTACTATTATTATTATTATTTGCTTTTTAAGGACCACAGCGGCATGTGGAGATTCCCAGGCTAGGGGTTGAATTGGAGCTACAGCTGCCGGCCTCCACAACAGCCACAGCAACACCAGATCCGAGCCATGTCTACACCACAGCTCATGGCAATGCCAGATCCTTAACCCACTGAGCGAGGCCAGGGATCAAACTCGCAAATTCATAGTTGCTAGTCAGATTCGTTTCCACTGTGCCATGACGGGAACTCCAACCATTCCCTACCTTTAAAAAATTAAATCTAAGACTTAGTTATGGAGAAAAAGATGAAATTATGTTGGGTGCCTAATATATGGTTTTATTTTTTTCTGCTTTGGTATTCTAAAATAAAGTTGTGCTGAAGGAAAAGTTCTTAAAGAAATCTGATTCCAAGTCCTCTTAAAACAGTTGTAATTATATTCACATCTATCAGAACCAATCTTATTTGGTAAGAATTGCAGCTAAAATATTTCCTTTGCATCACAGAACTACAAAGGATCATAAGAGATTACTATATGCAACTATATGCCAATAAAATGGAAAACCTAGAAGAAATGGACAAATTCTTAGAAAAGTACAATCTTCCAAGATTAAATCAAGATGAAATAGAAAAGATGAATGGACCCATCACAAGAACTGAAATTGAAACTGTGATTAAAAAACTTCCAACAAACAAAAGTCCAGGACCAGATGGCTTCACAGGCGAATTCTATCAAACATTTAGAGAAGAGCTAACACCTCTCCTTCTGAAACTATTTCAAAAAATTGCAGAGGAAGGGATACTCCCAAACTCATTCTATGAGGCCACCATCACCCTGATACCAAAACCAGACAAAGATGCCACAAAAAAAGAAAACTATAGGCCAATTTCACTGATGAACATTGATGCAAAAATCCTCAACAAAATACTAGCAAACCGCATCCAACAATACATTAAAAGGATTGTACATCATGATCAAGTGGGATTTATCCTAAGGATGCAAGGGTTCTTCAATATCCGCAAATCCATCAGTGTGATACACCACATTAACAAACTGAATAATAAAAACAATATGATCCTCTCAATAGACGCAGAAAAAGCCTTTGACAAAATCCAACACCCATTTCTGATAAACATCCTTCAGAAAGTGGGCATAACGGGAACCTACCTCAACATGATAAAGGCCATATATGACAAACCCACAGCAAACATCACTCTCAATGGTGAAAAGCTGAAAGAATTCCTGCTGAGATCAGGAACAAGACAAGGATGTCCGCTCTTGCCACTACTCTTCAACATAGTTCTGGAAGTCCTAGCCACAGCAATCAGAGAAGTAAATAAAAGGAATCCAAATTGGAAAGGAAGAAGTAAAACTATCGCCATTTGCAGATGACATGATACCTAGAGAATCCTAAAGACTCTACCAGAAAACTGTTAGAGCTCACCCATGAATTTGGCAAAGTCGCAGGATACAAAATCAATACACAGAAATCGACAGCGTTTCTATATACTAACAATGAAAAAGCAGAAAAGGAAATTAGGGAAGCAATCCCATTTACCATCGCATCCAAAAGAATAAAATACCTAGGAGTAAACCTACCTAAAGAAACAAAAGACCCATACTCTGAAAACTACAAGCCACTGATGAAATAAATCAAAGATGACACATATACATGGAAAGATATACCATGCTCGTGGATTGGAAGAGTTAATATTATCAAAATGACTATACTACCTAAGGCAATCTACAGATTCAATCTAATCCCTATCAAATTACCAAGGACATTTTTCACAGAACTCGAACAAAACATTTTAAAGTTTGTTTGCAAGCACAAAAGACCCAGAATAGCCAAAGACAACCTGAAAAAGAAAAATGGAGCTGGAAGAATCAGGGTCCCTGACTTCAGACTATACTACAAAGCAACAATCATCAAAACTGTATGTTACTGGCACAAAGACAAAAATATGGATCAGTGGAACAGGATAGAAAGCCCAGAATTAAACCCACGCACCTACAGCCTACTAATCTATGACAAGGAGGCAAGACTATACAATGGAGAAAGGACAGCTTGTTCAATAAGTGGTGCTGGGAAAAATGGACAGCCACATGGAAAAGAATGAAATTAGAACACTCCCTAACACCATACACAAAAATAAACTCCAAATGGATTAAAGACCTAGATAGAAGACCAGACACTATCAAACTCCTAGAGGAAAACATAGGCCAAACACTCTCTGACATAAACAACAGCAACATTTTCTCAGATCCACCTATTAGAGTATTGACAATAAAAACAAAAATAAACAAATGGGACCTACTCAAACTTCAAAGTTTCTGCACTGCAAAGGGATTAATCTCATTATTAGAGAGATGCAAATCAAAACCACTCTGAGGTACCACCTTACACCAGCCAGAATGGCCATCATCCAAAAGTCTACAAACAATAAGTACTGGAGAGGGTGTGGAGAAATAGAAACACTAGTACACTGTTGATGGGATTGTAAATTGGTGCAACCACTGTGGAAAACAGTATGGAGATTCCTCAGAAAACTAAACATAGAACTACCATTTGATCCAGCAATCCCACTCCTGGGCATCTATCCAGAGAAAACCATGACTCACAAAGACACATGTACTCCAATGTTCATTGCAGCACTATTTACAATAGCCAAGACATGGAAACAACCTAAATGTCCATGGACGAGGAGTGGATCCAGAAGATTTGGTACACATACACAATGGAATATTACTCAGCCATCAAAAAGAATGAAATACCAGCATTTTTAGCAACATGGATGGACCTAGAAACTATCATGCTAAGTGAAGTCAGCCATACAATGAGATACCAACATCAAATGCTTTCACTGACATGTGGAATCTGAAAAATGGACACAATGAACTTCTTTGTAGAACAGATGCTGACTCACAGACATTGAAAAACTTATGGTCTCTGGAGGAGACAGTTTGGGGGGTGGGGGGAATGTTCCTGGGCTATGGGATGGAAATCCTGTGAAATCAGATTGTTATGATCATTATACAACTACAGATGTGATAAATTCATTTGAGTAATAAAAAAAATGGGAAAAAAAATGTTTCCCTTGCTTTCACTTTCAATTTACTTGCTGCATCTATAAAAGAAGAACAGTGGAAATATTCTGTGTCCAAAAAGAAAAAAAAATAAAATAAAGTTCAACTAGCACTTGTTAAATGGTTGAAAAATGTTCAAAATCTATATATGTGTACATTTTCTCTTTCACAGAGGTAAAGCAGAATTAGGAAGACTCTAAGCATGCTAATTTCTTTTGCAGGGTGGTACAAATCAATTTGTCAATACAAAATATTTTAAATGTTTTTCAGTGCATTTACTTCTATGGAAAATGGGTTAAGTAGTGTCAAATATGTATTCACTAGTCCTTTATTTTGTCAGGATACAAAATTTGAAAGACCTTTTCTTGGTTCTGTAGAGTTTGCTAGAGTAGCTGACACAGAAAGAAGAAAATGTAACCCTAAAGAACAATGTTACAAAGCTATGTCAGTTAGCTACTTCCACAGTTTCCTCAAATAAAATCTAGAAGTTTTATAGTACCTTATTTAGTAAACTGTAAGTCAGAACAAGAATTTTCTAATCTTATGGTCACAAATTGACAGGCCAATTTCTTCATTAATTTAAACTTGCAATTGCCAAGCATGTTCATGAAAAGCCTCTGAATAAATTTTTTTTTTAACAAACAAATATCATCAAAAAGCAATATTTTTAAACATCTACTAGGTTGGAATATGGTATTTGTTCAATATGGAAAAAATTGGGGGTCTACAGTTTTGAAGATTAGCAAAGTCTCTCTTCTTACAAACGTTGAGATTGAAAACTTCCATCAGGTAAAAATTTTTAAATTTTATTTTTCTAATCTATTTCAATACTGTTTGCTTCCTGGATGAAGCAAGGTAATTGAGGACAGGATCAGATAGGAGATTTTGATTAAGTATGCTTATACAGCTTTTGAAATTTAAATTATGTGAATATAGTATTGATTCAAAAAGTGAAATTAAAATTTTAGAAAAATGATGGGGAGTTCCCGTCATGGCACAGTTCGTCGTGGCATGAATCCGACTAGGAACCATGAGGTTATGGGTTCGATCCCTAGCCTTGGTCGGTGGGTTAAGGATCCAGAGTTGCTGTGAGCTGTGGTGTAGGTTGCAGATGCAGCTTGGATCCCGTGTTGCTGTGGCTCTGGCATAGGCCAGTGGCTACAGCTCTAATTAGACCCCTAGCCTGGGAACCTCCATATGCCTCAGGAGCAGCCCTAGAAAAGGCAAAAAAAAGACAAAAAAAATTTGGAAAAATGAAAACATTTTCTCTACTTTGGTTGTTATTTGCTTTCATAGTTTTTCCTTTATTTTGTGAAGAAGCTGCTAGACTATCACTTCAAATTAATAGGGAAATAATTGAATGCTAACTGGAACATTCTAGGTGCCTTTCTCTACAGGTGGACATAGAGAACTGCATGATAGCTCAGTGCCATGTCAGTCAGATAAGAAGTGACTGTTTTTCCTTCTCCCTGTGAAGGACAAAGGCTCACAAAAATTGCAAATCCAGTCAATGCTTTTAGAAAGAAATAAACTATCTTTAAGTTCAAATGATAGTAAACTCTGAGTCCCTTTATTGCTAATCATAGACTGATTTATTTATTTACATTAACCAAGCCCATTAACTACACTCCTGCTGTATGTTTTGGGTCCACTACTGTATGAACTCAGAACACATTGTTGGCATGTTAGAAGACCCTTCCCTTACTGCAAGGTGATGCCAAATCAAGGCTGAACCGGCAAACCTCAGCAAGGTGTCTGAATTTGAGTTTAACATCAGAGGATGATAGAATTATAGGTGCAAAAATAATACTTTTTCTAAAAATCATGAAATATCTTACGTATTTTTTAATTTCTCTGGTCTTTTTTCAGAGTCAGATATTGGGCAGAAATTTTCTCAAAAGTCATTGATGTAGACTGTATTTTCAAGGAAAATAGCTGGCAAATTTGTTGCCAATGATGACATTTGAGTTAAGTGAAGATTGGGATTTTGGAAATTGTACCCTCTGTTGTGATCTTGGTGACTTCTTAATCCTTAAATCATTTCCTGATAAGTATCGGTAATGATATTAATTAACAAGTATAAGATGTTGTATAATGAGATGTGCCAAAACTCACAAAATTGATATAAATTGGTGAACCAATATTTTTTCAAATGACCAGTGGATAATGTTACACTATCATGAATAGATAAAAGATCCTTTCAGAACACAAGCTAGATCACTGGATGAAAGAGTAAAAAGCTTATTGACAGGGTTTCGTTTCCACATCACTTCTCAAATTTTGGTAGGGTATCAAAGAAGAATATCCACAATTATCTGAAAAACCTATTAAAATTCCCATCCCTGGAGTTTCCGTCGTGGCGCAGTGGTTAATGAATCCGACTAGGAACCATGAGGTTGCAGGTTCGATCCCTGCCCTTGCTCAGTGGGTTAACGTGAGCTGCGGTGTAGGTTGCAGACGCGGCTCGGATCCCGCGTTGCTGTGGCTTTGGTGTAGGCCGGCGGCTACAGCTCCGA
This sequence comes from Phacochoerus africanus, assembly GCF_016906955.1. Lineage (NCBI taxonomy): Eukaryota > Metazoa > Chordata > Mammalia > Artiodactyla > Suidae > Phacochoerus > Phacochoerus africanus. Next base: position 80,829,593 of record NC_062545.1, on the reverse strand, counting down.
TTAGACCCCTAGCCTGGGAACCTCCATATGCTGAGGGAGCGGCCCAAGAAATAGCAAAAAGACAAAAAAAAAAAATTCCCATCCCTTTTCCTACTGCATATGTGTGTGAGGCCTGATGACCTTTGCTACACAGCAACACAAAATCTCAATAACAGCAACACAATGGAGTGACTGCAAAAGCAGATATGAGACTCAGGTTCTCCTCTATTAATCCAGATAATAAAGAACATTTGAAAAAATGTAAATATCTATTTTCTCATTACTGTTTTAGAAAATATTTTTCATAAAATAATGTTATTTATGTTAACATGTAATAGGCCTTTTATTTTTAATTTTAAGTGAATTAATGAAATAATATTTTACTTTTTTTGTTTTTCTCTCTAATGTGCTAAATATCTATCTATCTAATCTAATCTAATCTAATCTCCTACATAGCCAAAGCTCTCTGGAGTCCTCAGTACACTTTAAGTATCTAAAGAGGTGCTGAGAACAAAAAGTTTGAGAACTACTCTTTTACAAAATCCTCAACCAAATACAGTGACAAGATTAATCACACAATTTATTTAACAATATCGATCAAATTGAGATTATCCTAACAACAAATCTATTACTGAACATTGACTGATAATGAGCAGAACACACCTAAAGACCATTGGCTAAAATTAACTGAAAGATATATTGCTAATCTCTTTGAAAATTTAAATAGATGGGGATAGGGGATAGCAGCTCTAATATGAATCCAAGTTAATTAAAAATAACTACCTTTCCAGATATACTGAATGGTTTAACACCTTTGGTGGTGTTATTTACAGTGTTATATTTCTAAGCTTTGTTGTTGTTTTTTCTTGAGTGTTAGATGAAAATGAAATAGCTAATTTGCATGTTTGCATATATTTGCATATCATGCTATAAAACTTTAGTCTTCAGTATGTAAACTAAAAGAATAAAAAGGAATGAATGCAATTTACAGTGATTATATTGATGGCCAATATTTTGCATAAAATATCTAAATTTTTTTATAATTAACTGATGTAATACAATTTGAAATTGAGAATGCTAAACATGGATACAGTCTATCATATAAAACATATATAAATATGACATAGATGACGTTGCCCAGGAAGAAGAGAGGGGTAGCAGGTCAAAAAAAGAATGTAGAGAGATAAGACATTCTTCATCTGCTCAAGCTCTGTTGTTACACAATGTGTATTGTAAACATTGATGACTCTAGATATATGTGTGTATTTTCTACAATATACATTAATATTCTATGTATTCTATACTAGCATTTTTAGTTCACTTAACAAACACTTCAAGAGTTCTCAGGGTGACCTTGATGTCTTTGAGAGTTTGCCATCTCTGAGAAGCAGTTTAGGTCTCACAATTATTTTAAAACTAGAGTATATTTTGCTCTTATTATTTTATTAAAAATAATGGGAAACTTGAAAAATGGCTTTTCTTAGTGGAAATAAAATTGAGACAAAAGTTCAAATCATTCTTCATGCCAAAATCAATGAATAGCCTCAATAAATTTTTTAGTAGATTTAAGCTTAATGCAAGTGAGAAGGAAAGTGGACTGTTCTCAACATTCTATAATATATAAACAGCACATAATATATGTATAATTTACAAAAGTATTATATAATATTGTGTTTAGTAGATGATGTGATAGTATGGATTAATAATCAGCTGGGGAATTCACAGAGGTACTTATAACGACACAGCTTGACAATAGATTAATTTTAAGGAGAATATATTCTTGAAATATCTTTGTGGGGGGCAAAGTTTGTAAGAATATTTTAAACATATCTTACCTCCTTCCCCAGTCCATTCTTGAGATATCAGCCAATGAGCCTTTAAACTGCAAAAAGGGAACAAAGTGGACTCTTCAAATACTACAGTTGCACTCAGGATAAAATTAAATCTCTTTATTCCAGTATATGAGGCAAATAATTTGTTTCTTTCCAAACACTCTGGCCTCACCCAGCATCCTTCTCCCCTCCTTCAATACACATCACCAGTGGGACTTCCCACTTCTTTGCATGGCCCATGCTTTCTCCTATCTCAAAGCATGTATCCAAGCCCAGTGCTTCTGCTGGGATCTCTCTCCTTATCTCTTTAATTTTTACTGATTGATAATTATTTCCAGTTGCCCTTCTCCCCGCCAGTGCAGGCCCTCCAACATAAATTATTTTCTTTACCTGATGCTTTCTGTAATACCCGTGATTTTCTTTCATAGTTATCATCACACTAAGTTTATACAGTATTGTGAAAGTTTGGTTTGCGGTCTTTTCCCACTTTGAAGAATGTTTAAATTTTATGGTTGCATCCTCAGGATATAGAATCTTTCACATAGATAACACTCAGTAATTTGTTGAATGAATAAAAAAATAAAAGTCAATATTCCAACCTATGCTTAATTTCTTGCTCCATAACCTAAAAGAGGCCCAACTCAGTTCCCTGCAGAGACCATCATTTTTTTTTTCACATCATGTTTGTTCCAATTATATTTATTGAAATATAATCTTCTGCCTTTGAATTTAATAATGAAATTGTTGCCATGCATTTTGTGCGCCTGCCCTTTTTTTTAAAAAAAAAGCTTTATTTAGATATAAGTATCGTACCATAATATGTAACCATTTAAAGTGTATCATACCAGGTTTTTAGTACACGTGCAGATTTCTACAACCATCACCCTAATCTGAGGACATTTTTGCCACTCCACAAGGAAATGCAGCATTTGTTAGCAGCCTCTGTGCATGCTCCCTCCAGTCATAGGCAAACCACCAATCTACTTTCTCCCTCACTGTATTTATTTTAGAAATTTCATATAAATGGTATAACATAATACAGTCTTTTGGGACTGGCTTCGTTTTCTTTTTTTTAATTCATTTTTCTCGTCATTGACTTTTATTCATCTCTACAAAGATATCCATCTGTGATTGACTGGGAATTTCAAAAGAGGGTTCTTATCCACAGGCAGCAGGAGAAGCACTATTTTAATCAACATGCATACATTCTGCATACAATTGCTAGGCAAATGGCCATTTAGATTATTACAAGTTTTAAATATGTTCATATATGTGTTTAAAATCAACCTTAACACTTTTGTATGTATGACTTTCAAAAAAGTCTTCAGAAACCCATGAGAGGTCAGAGCAGATGACATATCCTAAGTGGGCGCAGTCTGAGTGGGAGAGTGGCAATAGAGGCTCCTTCTCTATCTTCTCCTCCACCAAAGCTCTAATCACTTAAAAGTTTATCCCAAATGGTGTCAGTCACCCTATAAGCAACATGCACTATAGTAATCCAGCTGTGTGTGGGATTTTTTTTTTTTTAAGATTTCTTCTATTTGTGGTAAAGTTTACTTTTCTTAAATATGTATATGTATTTGCACTTGTACACAATTTTTCAAACTTTATTTCTCAAAATATTTGAAGGCTAAATCTTTATGCAGCAGGGATTATACACAAAGTTTATGATAGTGATTTCATAAAAGGTATGTTTGAGTGAAGCATGCATAGTGATGGCATTCTCCAGAAAATTCAAGAAAAATGTGGTAGCAGAGTAGAAAATTTTTCATTGGCCATAGATTTGTCCTTATTCAAAAAGAAATTATTTACCTATGCTCATTAAACAACAAATTTCTTTCTTTTTATTGAGTTTTAAATTGTACTGATTAACATTCTTGAAAAAATATTGATTAAAATGGTCTTTATTAGTTTCTGTCATTCATTCTTCATTTCTATATTCCACCTCTCTCATTAGAGACATTACCAAATGTAAGCCCAGTTTGGGGAAGTACAATGTTTACATGTTAAACCTGGAGTTCCTGTCATGGCTCAGTGGAAATGAATCTGACTAGTATCTAGGAGGATGCAGGTTCAATCCTTGGCCTTGCTCAGTGGTTTAATAAGGACCTTGCATTGCTGTGAGCTGTGGTGTAGGTTGCAGACTCGGCTTGGATCTGGTATTGCTGTGGCTGTGGTATAGGCCAACAGCTACAGCTCCTATTCGACCCCTAGCCTGGGAATTTCCATAAGCCAAGGGTGCGGCCCTAAAAAAACAAAAAACCCACAGGTTAAACCTAAGAGACCTTCTATCAATGTCTACTTTTGACACAAACCATAGTATTGATTACATGACTCCAAAAGTGACCATCTATTTACAAAACACAACTTTCAAAAAGTAAATATTTTATTTACAAAATAGTTTTACAAATACGAACTCAAAATGAATTCATGACTTAAATGTAAAATCTGAAACATAAAGCTCCTAGAAGTAAACATACCCTCTTTGATATCAGTCTTGGTAATGATTTTTTGGATTTGAGACTAAAATCAAAGGTAACAAAAGCAAAAATAAGTGAGACTACATCGAAATAAAAACTTTCTGCACAGTGAAGAAAACCAGAAATACCTATTTTGGTGGGGGAGGAGTTGGGGAGTAAGCTGCCCTTTGCTTGCAGTATCATCTTCCATTCTTCCTTTTCTTTTTTTTTTTTTTTTGTCTTTTTGCCATTTCTTGGGCTGCTCCCATGGCACATGGGGGTTCCCAGGCTAGGGGTCCAATCGGAGCTGTAGCCACCAGCCTACGCCAGAGCCACAGCAACACGGGATCCGAGCCGCATCTGCAACCCACACCACAGCTCACCGCAACGCCGGATCGTTAACCCACTGAGCAAGGGCAGGGATCGAACCCGTAACCTCATGGTTCCTAGTCGGATTCGTTAACAACTGCGCCACCATGGGAACTCCCATTCTTTCATTTTAAGCCTAAGTTTGTCATTAGAGCTGAGATGTGTCTCCTGGAGACAACACATGGTTTGGTCTTGTTTTTTGTTTTAATGATTTTTATTTTTTCTATTACAGTTGATTTACAGTGTTCTGTGGTCTTGTTTTTTTAATACATCCAGCAAGTCTGTGGTTTTTGATTGGTAAATTCAATCCATTTATATTTAAGGTGATTATTGATAAGTGAGGACTTAGTATAGCCATTTTATCTTTTGTTTTGTGGTTCCTTTTTATCTCCATTATTTCTTATTTTTTGTGTGATTGTCATTTTTATTTGGTGGTTTTCTATGTTTTTCTCAGCTTCCTCTTTTTTTTAATGTTTTGCGTCTCTGCTCTAAAAGTGTGTTTTGTGGTTAGCATGAGGATTGTGTATAATGTGTCCTGGATAAAATAGATAAAATAGTTCTTTTTTTGGCTAACAGCATCTTATCTTCATTTATATGAGCTCTGTCCTTTTCCTCTTCCCCTTTTATGTCTTTGTTGTCTCAAATTATCCCTTTTATGTTGTGAGTTCATCACCAAATTGAAGTAGCTATACTTATTTTTACTGCTTTTTTCCCTTTAAGCTTTATGCTATAATTAAGCGCTTAACAACCTATTCTGATATAGAGTTGCAATTTTCTGATTCTGCCTGTGTATTTATTACCTTAATCAGAGTTTTTTTGTACTTTTACCTTTTTTTATCAGGTATAAGAACTCCTTTCACCAGTTCTTGTAAGGCAATTCTAGTGATAATGAACTTCCTCAGCTTGTTAGCCTGGAAAAGACTTTTTTCCTTCTCCTTCATGTCTGCAAGATAACTTTTCTGATAGAGTATTTTTGGCTGACAGTATTTTTCTTTCAATATTTTGAGCGTTATTCTACTCTGTCCTGGCCTGTAGAGTGTATGCTGAAGTATCTTCTGATAGCCTGATGGGGGTTCTTTTTTAAGTTATTCTCTTTTTTTTCCCTAGCTGCCTTTAAAATTCTTTGTCATGAATTTTTGACTATTTAAAGCTAAAGCATCTTGGAGAGGATCTTTTCGCATCAAGGTTATTAGATTTTCTCTTATCTTCATGGTCTCGTGTGTCCAGTTTCTTCCCCAGGTTTGGGAAGTCCTCAGCTATTGTTTCTTCATAATTCTGTTCCTTTCAGTTTCTCTCCTCCTTCTGTGATACCCATGATGTTGCTGTTCCTAATGGAGTCAGATAGCTCTTGTAGAATTTCATTTCTTAGAGCTTAGTTTTCTCTTCTTTTCTACCCATATCATTTCTAGATTTCTATCTTCAAGCTCACTAATTCTCTCTTCCATTTAGTCTGCTATTTCTACTGTTTTCTACTGCTTTCTTTATCTCATTTATTGAGTTTTTCAGCTCCAGAATTCTACTTGGTTCTTCTTTAGAATTTATATTGCTTTGGTAAAATGCACCTTTTGTTTATGAATTTTATTCCTCAGCTCACTGAACTGCCTTCTGGAGTTTTCTTGTAGCTTATTGACTTTCTTCAGGACAGCTATCTTTAATTTCCTATCAGTTAGATCACAATATTCTGTGACTTTAAGTTTGGTTTCTGGAAGATTGTCATTTTCTTTTTGTGGTACCGAGGCAGACTGTGTCCTGCCTGGAACCCTTTACTGTAGTGCTTGCAGCTGGATAAATATCTCCTTGAGCAACACAATAGAAATTAGAAGGGACTAAAAATAGCTGTGTGCATGGCCAACAAAATATAAAAGACTAAAAGACAACCTGCCGCTTCTGAAGAGCTGAGAGCCAAATCAGGGTACTATGCATGCTCCCTGCACACAATGCCACCAAAGGGGTGGGCAAACCACCTAAGCTAAGCCATCCCTGTGGGCTGACCCCTGACTCACCCCTAGTTCCTATATATAAGGAACTAGCTTGCCCCTTTTCAGGGAGCAAGAAAGCTAGAAAACCTGTTGCTTGTTTTCACTCCCCACTGCTGCAGTGGGAGGCCCCAATAAATTGCCCAATTTCTTGTCTGGCACTTATCAATTTCTATTGATTAAGGAAGGCCAAAAACCCAGGTCAGTAATAGTACTATGTTATCATGTTTTTTTCAAGGTACTTGATGAGTTGTTCCTTTGTTGGTGCATTTGATGTAGGGAACATCTTATTTAGATGAAGCTTTTTAAAAAAACTTTGATTCTAACAATTCAACAGGTTGGCAATTAGAAGCCTTTCTTTTGCTTTTCAGTAGGTGGCGCTATAGCACAAATTTTTGGTTTCACTTACCTGAACTGCCTGTGGCTAAATTTGAGAATCTGTTCTTTCCACTCTCCACTGCCCCTTCCTTGTCCCCAGTTCTCTCTCACTGCCTTTGCTTGTGCCTCTGGGGTTGCTGGTGGCTTGCTGCTGCCACCGCTGTGGTGGCTGGCATTACCACTAGGAGCACTGGGATGGTAAGTACCTATGTCCAGGGTCATGGGCACAGTTGCCTTGCCAGGGGCTGTCAGCTTTGAGAAAGCCAACACAGCAGGCGGGGGTGGGGGGCAGAGTCACCAGTGCCACTACAGTTAGAGGAACAAGGTTGCGGCCCCACCAGTGCTTCTGCCCAGCTCCCCAGGGCACTTCTGTGTCTAGGAGGTCAGAGAAGTGTACAGCTACTGGGTTCTCTTGGGGCTTGTAGGTTCTGCTGCTGGGGTCAAGGAGGCAGTGCTGGGATCACAGGCACTGCCTCCTTTGTTTCATATTGTCTGTGTGTAGCAGACTATCCACCTTCTGTACAGATGCACAGATCTCTCTGGTGTCCTGGTGTGTTGGGCAGAGAAATCTTTGTTGAGTGTAGAAATTAACTCGATTTGTAAATACTTTTTTAAAGCCCTTTCTCCAGCTTAAAAATATTTAAAGACACTGTGTCATCCTTAAAATTTATTTTGTGTTTAGCTCTTTCACTAAAAAATAGCCATCTCTGAAAAGATACAAAAATTTTAAATGATCAACATTAAGATTTTTGCTTTTAGAAAATATCACTTGTGTAAAATATTATATATCTACATTGTAAAAGATTTAATACATTTTTTCTTTTGTGTTAAGAACTTTTGCCTGTTGAAACAGTGCCCATTAGCCAAAAGAGTATTGATCTTTTCAACAAAAAAAGTAGACACAAGGCAAAATCATTTCTCCTCAACCTGAGTAAACATTCTATGCAAAAAAACCCAGAACCATATAAACAAAAATCATAGATAAGTAGACCTAAATCTATAAACTTAAGAAAGTTGCCAAGATAACTTTAGTGTTTTTGTTTGTTTATTTGTTTGTTTGTTTGTTTTTTAGGGCTGCAGCCACGGCATACGGAGGTTCCCAGTCTAGAGGTCGAAGAATTAGAGCTCTAGCTGCCGACCTGTGCCACAGCACAGCAACGCAATATCCAAGCCACGTGTGCCACACCACAGCTAATGACAAATCTGGACCCTTAACCCACTGAGCAAAGCCAGGGATAGAACCTGCGTACTCATGGAGGCTGGTCGGGTTCGCTGACTGCTGAGCTACAATGGGAACTCCTCTCTAGTGTTTTTCTTTTCTTATGCTGGAAAAAAAAAAAATGCTACAAGCCAGGCTCCGTCTTCAAAAAAATTTTTTTATATCTGTCTTTACTGAAATCACATTGAAGTGCATTAGCAGCTCTAGTCCCATATTTTATTAGTTTACAAGACTATAATTCCAACTTTGATTTGCTAAAAAGCATAGCATCAGCATAATGCCCTCTCATTTACGTATTCAATTAAACCACCTGGCTTTACAACAGCAAAACATTTCCATACAATTCAGAAGACCCATCAAGGAGGGACTAGATTTATGAAATCAGGTGTTAGAGTCCCTTTGTTTCTACCAGCTTCATTTCAATGTAGGATTTAACTGGAATTATTGAAAGGAAAACATTGTAGTGACATCACTGCAGATAAATCTCGGCCCCCAATAATGCTTTGCTATTTGTTTTGTAAAGGCTAAAGGTCTAATAAAATGCCATATGTACTAAAGTATTTAGACTCTTTGACATCTTTACTCATGATCTCTTCGTCCATCATATAGTTCCTTTACTTGGAATATGGCATGCCTCCAAGTAAAAGATATTTCAGTATTTCTGCTGGCTGTTTATATATTTTCTATGTATAATTCCAGATTTTTAAATTAGATTTTTGGATCATATTACTTAAAATATTGGTTACTGCCAAAAACTACTTTGCTCATTTTTTTGTGGTAATTATGCTAGAATGATTGAAATAAAATTGCCTGCAACATGTTACTGTCCTATGCTGAAATGATATCCCAATATAGGCTATTAAAATCCTATCCTAATATGCATTTATATGCAAGATATGCCAACAGAAATATTGATCCTCTATGTCTTTTGCCAGCTTTTAATTTTTTAGAAGTATGTAATGTGTATATTTTCATTAATCCCCCAAAAGATGGAAATATGCCAGTTATTTGTAAATATTTTTTTCACTATTGGTCTTTTACATGTGCAATTTTTTTTTTTTTTTTGCTGTTTCTTGGGCAGCTCCAGCAGCATATGGAGGTTCCCAGGCTAGGGGTCGAATCGGAGCTGTAGCCACCGGCCTACGCCAGAGCCACAGCAACGCGGGATCCGAGCCACGTCTGCAACCTACACCACAGCTCACGGCAACGCCGGATCCTTAACCCACTGAGCAAGGGCAGGGACCGAACCCGCAACCTCATGGTTCCTAGTCGGATTCGTTAACCACTGCGCCACGACGGGAACTCCTACATGTGCAATTTTTAAAATGCAATACCATAGTTTTTTCCTAAAAAGAACTTTTTCCAACTTCCCCTTCTTCTTAAAATATGAGTCATCTTCTTTTGAAAGAAATAAGAAATGTTAAATTCCAACTTAAAACCTAGGGCTGAAAGTCAGATTCTAATGACACCTCAAACCTCCCATTTTACTTTCTAGGATGAAATGGATGGTGTGATTTCTGTTTCAAATTTATAACTAGAACAGACCAAAGCTGGGATACATTTTCTTGAGGAAAAAACACAGGTAGATCTTCCAGAGTTCTCTTGGCTCAACATAACTTATTTTTTTAAGAAGAAAAAAAGATCATCATCCATCAAGTAAAAGGTACATTAGAATGTTATGTGTATGTTATTTACTACAGGTTTCATGTGTATAGCTCAGAATCCTTCCTTGGGACCACACATAACCCAGTTCTCAGTAGTGAGTTTCCATGCAGCTTGTATCCAACTTAGCAAATTCCTTCCCAATCAGGATGTTTTCTCAGCATTTACTAGAGACTGAGCTTACAAGATAAAAAAAAAAGTTTTGTCAGTCTTCATGGAAATGACTGGGGAAAACTTTCAAAACATTTACTGGCAGAGTTCTCATCATGGCTCAGCAGTTAATGAACCCAACTAGTATCCACGAGGGCATGGGTTTGATCCCTGGCCTCACTCAGTGGGTTAAGGATCCCATGTTGCTGTGGCTGTGGCTGTGACTAGACCAGTAACTATAGCTCTGATTCAACCAACCCTTAGCCTGGGAACAAATATGCCGGGGCTATGGCCCTTAAAAAAAAAAAAAAAAAAAAAAAGATTAAAAAAAAAGACAAGTTACTGGCATTTTAGACTGCACTGACTAGATTTGTTTTGCCATAGAAAAATTTCAGTGTGACAGGTGTGGCTTCATAGCTTGGGCTCCAAACAGGATTTTTTTCCCATTGAAAGAACCATAATGGGTACCATCCATCAAGGCCTCAGTCCATATATTCAGATGGAAGCCTGAGTTGCCTATGACCTATACCTGCTGCCACCTCTATAGACTTCAGAGCCAAAGCCAGAAGATACAAAAATAAAGACTATAGCGTCTCAGAAACTTGAGGGGTAACTACCACTTTGCTGATGTAATTCACATGAAAAATTTCATATTCTCATATTCTTCTTAGAAACAACAATGCTTACGTTGCATGGGAATTTGGAGGAAAAGAACTATGTGTTTTTGGATGGTTCGAAATAGGAAAATATATAATTCTCTTCCATCTACTGCATCAGACTTTTCTAACACCATATTTAGACTTTTAACAACAAATAAGAATATTAAAAAGATTTCACTATTTCATTAAATTATCACATCCAGACTGAATTGACTGTTAAACAGTAAGGTAACTTACAACCTCAGGTCTTATCTAATTTATGCCATTTTTCATTGCCAATTTTTTTAATGCTCTACTATAAATATATATATATATATATATATATATATATATATCTTTAATTGGTTGAAGTAAATGTTTCACTTGTGTCCCCATAACAAGTACTAGTATACCTTTTAAAAAAGGTCATCCTCATCCCACTTCTCTTTTTTTTTTCTTCTGGGAAAATTTCTTCCACATGCACATGAGTAAATGGAAACTGAATTAACCTGTGGCCGGCAGAGATCAGTTTTAAGCATTATTCACTAAGATAAACATATAAAAAAAATTTAAGTGTTTCATAAAAGGGACAGGGGCATAAAAAGGAATAAATAATGAGGTTGGAATTTATTATTTTTCTCCTTTAGCTCTAAATGTAACCAATCTGGACAAATACTGGCTATTCTATAAACTTTAGAAGAATATGTCTACAACACATCACTAAGAGTCTAAACCTTTCCCATTTACCTGAAGCGGAAGCATAGTAATCTCCTTGTTCTTCCCTTTTTTTGTGAGAAATAAAGAAGGTAGGTAACTGGAGGAGGGGGAGGGACTTGAGTTATTTTATGGTTGTCATCTACTCTTTCCATTCAAGAAAGCATAATTTCCTCCTGGAAGGAAGCAGGTTTCATGCCTCAGGCTGGGCATAAATCAAACAGAAATGCTATAGCATAGACTGTAATTTTATAAACTATCATGTTGTGGAAAATAGAGTTAAGCTGTAATCTATGATGCAGTTATCATCCCTCTAAGGAATATTTGAGTAATGGGAAAACAACTCTAAAGAGCTTTGGGTGCTGTGATCTTTTGGCACCTCTAGAGAATGGCTATGCTTTGGGGAAGTTTTCATAGTGCCTTTTATGCCTTAAAGATTGCTTAGACTTGTTTCAGTAAAGCCATGAACATACCTTTCACAATATGAACAGATTTCTTGCTAAAAACTAAAAATAGCATTAAAATACCATTTTCTCCCAAATAATATTTACATCAACAGCTCTGAAAAATTGGCATTTCTCATAACAGATTCCATTAAAAGAGAGAAAGAAAGAAGAAGAAACCTTTCATTATAAGCTTCCAGAACAAAATTAATTTTAAAGAAGTAGAACAGATGTGTAAAATTTGCTAAAGTTTCTGAATGTCATGCTTTAGAATAATATACATCTAACAAGTCACTGTGACTGAGCTCCGGCAAAACTGATCAGCTGGGGCAAATGTGAGATATTAAATAAATGGTTTTTAGCTTTGATTTTGCATTTTCCGTATTCAAAGAATTATCAACTCCTAACTGTCCAGTGTGCTAATAGCGTATAGCTTTTCCTTTTTGGTCCATTCTCTGCTGCCTGCCTTCTAGGTATCTTGCCAGTCATCAAGCAGCTCTATCACAAGTTGGCCAGAGGAAAAGGAACCAGGGACCAACCTCCAAATCAGTTTCATTTCATTGTTCATTCCCAGGAATTTTCTTCTTCTTTTTTTTTTTAACAGACCAGTGGAGGATAGTTTGAAATCATTGCCTAAACTCACATATTTCATTAACTTCATCCGTCTCTTATCCATATTGAGTCAGTTGAAATTACAAAAATTACTCATTTTTGACAACTTTAGCACAGAATGTAGAGCCTTAAAGATAAGTTTCTGTGTTTGGTGCAACGTACAATACAATTTAGAAAAGTCTTTACAAATTCTTGCCTATTTACTCTGTCATAATGTCTGTTAGGATTTTCATTGCAAAATTAATGTGTTTATTATAAGGCACTAACATCGTAATAAACGTTAGAAAATTTTCCTCATTTCCGTTCCTCCAAATCACCAAACTTCATTCCTTAGAAGGAATTGTAGTGAACTCATATTAATGTATATCCTTCAAGATTATCTAGTTTGTTGAAAGTTTTCATCATAAAAGGATGTTAGATTTTTGTCAAATGCTTGTTCTATATCTATTGATATAACATAATTTTTGCCTTTTATTCTGTTAATGTGATGTATTGCCTCAGTTGATTTTTAAATGTTAAAACCACCTTGTAGTCCTAAAATAAATCCCACTTGACTTATGGTATTTATCCATTACATCACAGATTCCTAGTGTTTAATTGAGATTTTGTGTCCATATTCGTAAGAAATATTGGTGTGTAGCCTTCTTTACTTGTGACATCTTTGTCTGGTTTTCATATTATTTTGGTACTGGGCTTATAGAATAAAACTGGAAAGTGTTTTCTTCTGTTTTGTTCAAGAGTTTGTGAAGAATTTGTATTAAATCTTCTTTAAAACAGGTATACTTCACTGGTGGAATTGTCTGGGCCTGTTTTTTTTCTATGTGTATAGTTTTTGTTTTTAAATTACTAATTCAGCTGTTACTGGTATAAGCAGAATATATATTCCTTTTTTGAGTCAATTTTGGTAATCTGTGTCTTTTTACTCATTTGTCTATTTCACCTGTTTTCTACTTTATTGGCATAAACTTGTTTATAGTATGTCTTTATATTCCTTTTTATTTCTTTAATGCAGGATGCGGTGTTTCCTCTTTCATTTCCTTTTTTATTAATTTGAGTCTCCTCTCTTTTTTTCTCTTGGCCAATCTAGCTTAAAAAGTGTCAATTTTGGGAGTTCCCGTCATGGCTGAGTGGTTAACGAATCCGACTAGGAACCATGAGGTTTGCAGGTTTGATCCCTGGCCTTGCGCAGTGGGTTAAGGATCCAGCGTTGCCGTGAGCTGTGGTGTGGGTTGCAGACACAGCTCGGATCCTGCGTTGCTGTGGCTCTGGTGTAGGCCAGCAGCTACAGCTCCAGTTACACCCCTAGCCTAGGAATCTTCACATGCCGTGGGAGCGGCCCTAGAAATGGCAAAAAAGACCAAAAAAAAAAAAAGTGTCACCTTTGTTCTTTACAAGAACCAGCTTTTCCATTTTGTTAACTTTTCTCTGATGTTTATCAATTATCCATTTCATTAATTTCTGCCCTAATCTATATTATTTCTTCTTTTCTGCTGGCTGTAATTGTTTGTTCTTCCTTTCCAGTGTCTTAAGGAGGAAGATTAGACTACTTGTTATCTTTCTTAGTATAAGTGCAACTATAATTATTATGCGTGTAATTATTACAATTATTGTAGCTTTAGCTGCATCTCGTAAAGTTTGATATATTGTGTCTTCTTTATCATTCATATCAAAATATTTTCTAATTTCCCATTTGATTTTCTCTTTGGCCCACTGATTGTTTAGGAGAGAATTGTTTAAATTACATATCCTTGTGAATTTTTCCTAATTTTTTCTGTTACTGATTTCTAATTTTACTCCTTTGTGGATTTTTCATTTATTCTTTCAAGATATTTTCCTTGTCTTTGGCTTTCAGCTTTTTTGCTGTGGTAATTCTGGGTATGAGTATCTTTTAATTTATTCTAAGTGGAGTTGGTTGAGTTTCCTGCATGTATAGGTTAGTATTTTTTAATAAATTTAGAAAGGTTTCAGCTGTATTTATTCTAATTTTTTCTGTTCCTTCTTACCTTTCCTGCCAGTTCTCCTCTTACACACTGGGGCATATAATGGTACTCCACATTTTAATACCTACTGAAAAAGTGAGAATTTAGAATTCTGACAAAACTAAACAGGCAAAAATTTGGATAAAATATAATTTTCATATATATTATGGATGAGAGTATAAGCTGGGAAAAAAGAAAACATTGGGGAGTATTTGATAAAACTAAATATGTACCTTCCATAAGTCCCAGAAATACTGTTCAAAGATAAAGACCCAAGAGAAAGGAGAGCTAATAACTAATAAAGAAATTGTAATAGAATGTTTAAACAACATTATTCATAGTAAAAAAAATGGATATCCCAATTCCCATCAGCAATGTAGTGAAAAATTGTTGATGGTGAAGGATAATAAATTATACATTGATCTAACACTACAAATCTCCCATACATAGAGACATCCAAAGCAGCTAGACCCGGAAAAGCACATAGTATCTGAGTTCATTTATATGAAGTTCAATAATAAGCAAAACTAATCTGTGGTGGTAGAATTAAGAAAAGACCGGGGGTTTGGGATGGGCATGTGTACACTGAGGTATATGGAACAATTGGCCAAGAGGGACCTGCTATATAACACAGAGAATTCTACCTAGTATTCTGTGATCATCTATGTGGGAAAAGAGTCTGAGAGAGAATGGATATGTGTGTATATATATGACTGGGTCACTTTGTTGTACTGCAGAAATTATCATAGCCTTATAAATGAACTATACTTCAATAAAACTTATAGAAGATAATACTGGTTATTTCTGGGGAAAGCAGTATTGACTTGGAAGAGGCACAAAGAAACCTCTATAAATAACCTATATCTTGATTAAAATGATGTTTACATAAATATGTACACATATAAATATATTTAAGTATATATAAATAATAATCAATTTGTACATCTAAGATCTGTGTACTTTACTATGTGTATATCATGCATCAGAAAATTTGATACCCCCAATGCATTGGTTATTTTAATAGAATCAATAGGAAGAAGAAAAACCTAAAGGAGATAAGGCACTTCTGGAAAGTAAAGTTCGTATTGAAATACAAAGAAATAACAAAAGCATCCTTCATAATTGTCAAGTCTTGAAATCCACAGGTATTTAATGATGAAAAATGATGCCGTGTTTATGAAACTCCATAATCATAAAAATCGCTACATAGTCAGCTGCTTCCTCAGCAGCCACTTTATCATGACACATCCTTTTCTTTAAATGTCAAGTTCTTTTGTGATTTTCTTTAGTTTGCATTGTGATTTTTGTGCAGACTCTTCTAGGTGGCCTGAATTTCTTTCATTTTGCTGGGAGTAGACGCCAAAGCTAAATTACGTTTGTCCAGGCATGGGAAGGAAAAAGGATATTAACTGGTAATGTTGAGTCATGGCAGGCTAGGGCAATAGGACTAAAATGTTTCCCCTATGCCACATTACTGGCTAAATGAGGCACCTAGAGCACTCTTATAGGGCCTCCCTAGTTTAACCATTAGCTCCATCTACCATCTTTAGCATGGGAAAGACTCATTTTTCTAACACCAGCTTCAAATATAATGTGATGGAAAAATAAAATGTCTCCTTTCCTAATTTTAACCTGATTCTTTGGACGTCCTCTAGTTTATAGCATGTGTGATTGATAGTACATAAGCTTCTCAGGACTGTAGACAGATTGAGATAGTTTCATTGAACTACCCCATTCGATTTCCAGATCTTTAGTTTAATCTTATCCTGGGGAATAGACACACACCCTTTTTATCATCTTCATATCATATTTTTGGCCCTTTACTTTGGCTGGCTTTTTCCTGAAAATCTTAAACTGCTTTGATTTAATCCCCTTCAGGCTTTCATAAAGAACCTGTCCTTTTGAAATGCAAACTCTAGATTCTGACAGCTATTTCCCATGGTAATTTCTTCTATTGAGGAATGTTATTGGAATGGATGTAGAACCTTTTTCTAATACTAATTCTAGTTCTTATGGTATTATAAGTAACTGAAAGAGTAATGCAAAATTCATTGATTTTCATTAACCCGACCTTGTCTAGGACTATGGGAAAGTGGGCATGTTATAGGACAAATGTCATTGTGAATGAAAATGCCTTGTGAATGGGAGCAAAATAACTACAGTTTTGTCCCATTGCTAAATTGCTGGAGTGTCATGAAGTTTTATGAACTATGAATCGGATAGAAGGCTGCATATTTGAAAACTAAAGCAAGTAGTCTAGGTGCATTCTATTTTATTGTAAGGAGTTAAATCAGTAATCTAGTAAAACAACAACAACAAAAACTCCAAACAACAACGAAACTCCCTTGGCCCTTAAACATCTTCCCACTCTGTGTCTATATTATATCTGTCTTCTTTGTGAGTCCCTGTTGCTCTAAAGCTGTTTATATTTCTCATTCCCATGACTCTGTCCACTTCTTACTAGTCTTCCACTTGTGCCTTTTGTCTCTCTGTAATCTCATCCATCCTCAAGGTTTTTTCTAGTTCCTATATTCTAGCAATTCAAATATATGTACCTTTCTCCTAAATGTCTGATAGGAATATCTTGATTTTTTTTTTCTAGGTACATCCACTTGGGGTATTTCATAAAAACTAACAAGAGAACTATACAGCGATAATTTATTTGTCTCTGAGATAGACACATACTTGATTTAATTATGTATTTATAACAATTCTGTGAGGTATCTGCTATTGTCCTTTTTTTTTGGTTCTTTCCAGAAGAGAAAACAATAGCAAATAAGGGACTAAACTGTCTTGGTTTAGTCAATCAAAAACCCTGACTGGCATTTTAGACTGCTTTCTATTCCTCATTCTTTATATCCAAACAAGCACTATGTCCTACTATAATGGCTTATGAAGTATAGCGTTCTATGTCTTCCTCTTCTCTCCATCTCCTAAATTGGACATTCATCACCTTTAACATAGCTATTGTCATAACTTTGGGACCACTTTTGACTTCCTCAAGTCTCTCCCCCAACAACCACCAAAATGCAAATCAGATAATGCACTTTCTTTTACAAAATTTTAGCAAATCTTCCATTACCTGTGAGATAAAACCATACTCCATGGCATTGGCATTTCATATTCATTATGATATTTCCTTGCCCTATATCACTTTACCTCCATTTCTGGTCTCATAATAGTTGTTTACATCATATGTAGTTCTGTGTACTACTAACTACATAGACGATGGCATACATTTCTTCATATTTTACTCCTTCTTTCATTCAGTAAATATTTATTGTGCATCTACTCTAAATACCCAGCATATCTCAGTGCTTGAAATATATCAGCAATTATAAGTGACTCAATTCACTGCCTTCATAGACTTGATAGTATAGCAGTAAAAGGCAAAAAATAAAACCTCTAAGAGAATCTTAATGTTTTACAATTCTAAGACAAAGTGTGTCCTGGGTGATTAAGAATGTTCTCTGGGAACCATGCCTAGAAGTCTTAAAGTCACTAATGTTTTCTTGTTGTTTTCTTTGTGTGTGTGTGTGTGTGTGTGTGTGTGTGTGTGTGTGTGTGTGTTCTGTCTGTCTGTCTGTCTTTTCAGTTACCTGGCTTTGCAGAGCTGCTGCAAGGAATATGGCAGGAGGTGGGGGGTGGGGGGTACTAGAGTCAAGGACTGCTGCAGGAAGGCTTTTGTCTGAGCAATTGGAAGAGCTGCCCATCAACCTAGCAGAGGAAGTTTCAGGTAAACATTTGGGGTAACAGGGACAGATCAAGAGCATCATTTGGAACATGTCAAATTTGAAATATTTATTAGACATCCAACTGGATATACTGAGTATATCCATAGTAAGATAAGCACATTTATATTTGGTAAGAAGAGTCTGCACTGGAACTACAAATTTGGAATTTGTCAGAATACAGATGGTATTTAAAACATGTTACCTATATTTTCTTCTCATGGAAATTTCTCCTCATTTCCATCTGGCAACGCTTATGCTTCTTAAAGACCCCTATCGGGAACAAACTTCCCTGGAAATTTCTTTTGAAGTTTCTCAGGTTGGGTTTGTTGTGTTTCTTTGTGTTATTATTATTAATACACTGTATAAAAATATCATTGAACTTAACACTTTTTTTAAGGACAAAGTCCTGTATTGTTTATCTTTATATGTCCAGTACTTGAGCTAGTGTTCTGAACTAAAAACTATTCCTAACAAAAGTTCCATAGAAACAAGCCTCACTATTACCTTGTAGACATTAGAATGATTAACGCCATGAACAAGGAGTTAGTCTCTTGGAAAAGGATAGATGGTAAGACTGCCATTGCAGATGCCTAGTTGAGGCTCGTGAACCCACTTATTCAGGGCCTACCTGTTCAGAAGAGAAACACCCATCTGTACTTGAGGCTCTGGGAGCTGAGATGCTGAGAGTAGGTTGCTAGCCCAAATCGAGTTAGCATCTGGTTAGGAAGCCACGCAAGGTTGGTTTATCTGCTAACTGCATCTGTGCTAGATCACTCTGATTCACATGGGTGACCTTAAATTCCAGTCAGCCTCCTGAAGCATGGAAAAAGGAAGCGGCTTTTGTCAAACTGAGGAGTTTGTTGATCTAGCACTGGTGAGCCGGGGGCTTACATAATTGACCCTAGAAACTTTGCAGCAGTCTGAATCTAGGTCCAGGTACCTATAATCCTAAACTGACTTGTGAGTAAGTCTTTTTAAACCTCCTTTCTATGATATGCTCCCTTTTATCTTCCTAACTGGCATATGGATTCCACAAAGAAATGCCTATAGGAAAATTACCATTTATGCTGCTTCTAGACTTCGGTTCCACTTACATCTTACATGAAAATCAAGGGTCAAGAAAAGTAAGTCATCTTACTTACTTGTGGAGTGCTTTTAATTTCTTCAAGACATTTTGGGAAAATAATAGAGGGGGAATTAAGCAATGTTTAAATAATTAAAACATTAGGGGGAAAAATTTATAATGAACTCCCTTGCAAGCATGACCCAGCTTCAGCAATTGGCCAAACTTGTTATACCTACAACTCAGTGCATTTTCTCTTCCTCCATTGTAGAATTTTGAAGTCAGTCCTTGATTCTATATTATTTTATCTTTAAATATTTCAGTATGCATAGTCTATTAATAAAATGATAGGATGGTTTCCTTTTCTAAATCTAATACAATATAAACTTTAAACATTAAGACAAAATGACTTGCAATACAGTTTTAATGCAGTCAGTAATTATTTTTATTAAGATGAGATCCAAATTCCTCCAGTTATCTCATAACTGTATTTTTAAAGTTGGTTTGTTTCTGTAATATTGTATGAACAATATCCAGACTAGGTCCACTTTATTTTGCATTTTATTGATATATCTTTTAGATCTTTTATAAATTCCCCTACCAGTTTCCTGCTTGCATGCACCTGTGGTATGCTATTTAATATGTTTCTTATCCTATATTTCTTTTAAACTGAAAGTTGGATATATATGCTTGATTTGATTCAGGCTTGACTTTTCTGGCCAAGAAACATATTGTGGGTTGTACTGTGTACTTTATCATATAAAATAAAATGTATCTTCTTTTTTTGCATGTGGGTGATATTCCCCCTCTTTTTTGCGATGTTAGCTATTACCTATATCCATTATTTCATTAGAGGTGTATAAAATTCTACTATTGTTTCTCCATTTATTAGCTAAAATGACTCTACAAAAAGAAAATACTAAAAGTTATGTATCCTAAGGTACTGTTAATACAAGAAAAGCAAAATAGATAAATTATTATTTCTCTTAATTTAACATTTCAAAAAACATGAGTTTGTTGCCTAGCATCTCCTGAAGTTGATAAATAAAAATGATGTTTTTATCTCTTTCATATTATTAGGGAGTCTTGGATATTAATATACTTAACATGTACTGATTCATAGTAATTATCCATATTAGTGCTTAAATGGTCCCATTTTTTGTTACTGGCAGCCTTTTTAAGTTGATCCTTGATTGCTTTTGACATTATCTTATACTTTTAATAGTTTTTTTTTTTCTTTCTGGCTTGATAATATAGTCCAGGTTCATTGGCCATTCACACAGAACTAGACTCTCTCACTTTTCGAAGTGGTCTTAGTTCCCTCTATAGTAAATGATGTTTAGAGGCTGTGATCTGAGTTGCACTGATTACATGTTGCTACTGAGTTGATCATTTTTTCCAGGTAAGTTAGTAAAACTACGGAACATACTTATTTTTAAGAGAGAAGACAAATGTTGTTTATGTTTAGAACTACAGAATTTTTACTTAACGTCTTTAATTTTATAGTTGCATCTCTTTTCTCTAACCATAGAACGCTTAGATTTTAAATCCACTGCTGTTTGCTTTATCCCTACCATGTACGCATGTTTGTGTAAGTGTATATAAAATATATAGTTAATAACATATTATTACCATGATGAGATAACTGGGGCTTATTTTGCCCATCCTTCTTAAACAATTTTTAAAGAGGTGATATATAAAACACATTTGTAAATAGTTAGATAAAATACATGACTATCACGCTGCAGAACAGTATCCTTAATAGAAGGAAAAAAAACCTGAGTCTAATTATTTTTCTAGTTTACCACTTGGGCTACAGAATTAGTGAATCCAAAGAGCTTGGCAGGGTTGCTGAGAAAAGCAGCAGCATTCAGAATGCAATGAGTAAAGATGGTTTGAATTCATAGAGCAGGATGCTGGAGGGAAGTGAGTTGCCAGTAATCTGAAGAGAATGCCACATGTCTGAAGAGAGTTCTCCTCAAGTCAAGATAAGTACTGACCAGCAAACATGTTTAAGGAATCAATCAAAGCCAGAGAAAGAGCCATTGGAAAGAAGCAGATGGAATAATTCTTGAGCTTGCAAGGGCTCTTATTAGCCAGAGTGGAAAGAACTCTTGACACATTAAGTAGAGTCTTCAGAGGGTATTGTCCTAAGAGAAGGGGAGTTTTTAGTTCTACATAAAGGCTGCTTTGGACCTGATAAAATAGGTCCAAAGAAAGTCTTAGGAGGATTAAACTTTTTTCCCAAATAACTAAATTACCATTCAGGAATAATCCAAAAAATTTTTAAAGGGATAATAATGATAAATAATCTAAAATTCACAATGTCCGTCATCCAATAAAAGTATAGTAGGATACGAAGAAGTAAACATAATACATAACAAAGAGAAAAATCATTCAATAGAAATAGACACAGAAATTTCACAGATGTTATACTATAAAGGAATATTAAAACAATATACATCTGTAAATATTCACACATGTGTGTATACATTCTATGTGTTTCATAAGGTAGAGGAAACCAGGATTATGAAAAACAGAATTGCAAGATATTAAAAAAATACTTAAATGGGACTTCTTTTAAACAGCTTTCCATGCTTGATACAATCATAGCCAACTTCAGACATCTCTTTATCTTTTTAGGCAGAGATGCTGATGGGCAGATGCTGAAATTGAGAAATCTTTTTTTTTTTTTTTTTTTTTTAGGGCTGCACCTGTGGCATATGGAAATTCCTCAGCTAGGGTTCAAATCAGAGCTGCAGCTGTAGGCCTACACCACAGCCACAGCAACAGCAGATCCAAGCTGCACCTACAAACTACACCACAGCTCACAGCAACTCTAGATAGTTAACCCAGTGAGTGAGGCCAGGGATTGAACCCACATTCTCATGGATAGTAGTTGGGTTTTTAACCCACTGAGCCACAACGGGAACTCCCAGAAATTGGGAAATCTAATGATATGTGCCACTGCCTACAGTTATTGTTCTACTGCCTACAGTTATATGAGAAGAAAATGCAACAGGTCAGAAAGATGGCCAGCTCAAGGGAATCTTTTTATATATTTTTAAAATTTTGTCCTTCTAGGAGTTATCTCCTATCTGAGGCTAAGCCGCTCCGAAACTACTTTCCAGATATTTCCTACTAGACTCTCTAATTATTATTTACTTGATTTATATCTGTTTCTTTCTCATTATAAAAATAATGTCATGGTTACAAGGAGGCATTCTTTTTACCAGTAACTCAGGGTAGAATGTGCCCATGCCTTGATTTTGATTTTCTATCTAGTGTGTTAGGCTGAGATGGTCTTGGCTTCCTTCACTTTAAGGTTAAAAACATGACAACCATTTCACAGTTCTAATGTGTATTCTCTAAGGCTTGGTAGATCTGGAATAGTTTGTTCTATATTCACGATGTTAATTCCATTTCTATGTACATCTAAACTTAACTCATATTCCTTCTCCTGAGCAACTGAGTCCCTCCTTTGAATTCTTCCTCAAATTAATAAAACCTGTTCAAAAATTTAACTAGGAAGATTGCACATTTTGAAAATACTAATTAAAAGATAACTGAGTTATATGTATCCTAACAATTACAACTTCATAAATTAATTTACACTTGTGAAAAATGCTAGGAGACATCTGTAACATTAAAATTATTTTTGTAATTAGGACATGGCATTTTGTATGAGTTTTATAACATATACATTAATACTATATGTAATTATTGTTTCAATTTTTAAAAACCATCAAATACACAAGTGAAACAATAATACTGAGTTTTTTGTGTAATATAAATTTGCTTTTAAAAATTACAAGTACATGATGGATGAAAAAAATAAGAATTTTTGAAATCAGTAAATTGGATTTGAATAGGGTGTATGTTTTATAAAAGACAATTTTAAAAAAGACAGTCCTACTGTTCTAGAGTCTGAAAGTCCACAAACCTGATTTTTCAAACAGAGCAGCAATTAAAACAGACATGAAGCAGTTTTAAGTTGAAGATAACTGCATGGAAGAAAACTCCACATTCTTTCTTCATTTTCTTATGTTTTGCTCTCGAAACCCCTAAGTGGAAACTCCCTACATCATGCCTGCTTTCTCACTGGAGGGCTGGCAAGGCCCATCTTTTCACCATTCAATTCCTTCTTTGTTTTCCTCCCATGGAGAGAAATGACCTTATGTATGTTGGGACCAGTACTAGTCTGACATTGATTAAAATGCTCCTTCCTTTAAAAAATATTAAAATGTCCTCCCTGTTTAATGTTATATATTAAGTCTGTTCTTTAGACTATGTTTTTTCTGGCCTTTTCTCAAGCTTTGGAATATTTGTTGAAAGCCACAAAGCATGTTGTATTGGGGAATAGGAACTGAGGAAAATAGCCTTTAGTATGACAATTTGTGTTATTAGGAGTGGGCTTATTTAACCTTTATTGGAGCTGTAGGCTGAAGCTTAAAATTCCTCTAGTGAGCTTGTTTCTTTGTCTTGGCTTTAGGGCTTCCTTCCGTGGGTACTGCTTCTCACACATCTCTTGGACCCTAAAGGCTTTGTAATCTGGCAGCTCTTGTAAACATACCCTGGTTTTTGTGGAGCTTCCTTAGAAGAGTGGTGGAGGGAGGGGCATTCTGTGATTTTCAGATACAGTTTAGGGAGGCCTGCCCAGTGGGGCTGTGGTCTTCACAAGAGTTTCAGAGGTTCCTCCACTGGAATGTTTTTCTCTCTGCTGCCTACTCTGGCTTCAGCATTCCCAATCAACTTCCTTGAAGCCAGATCCCCTGTTGACTGCCTTTCCCCTCTACCTCTCTGCTGGACAGGGTTTCTGAACAGTGTTCTGGAAAAGAGGTTTTTTTTGTGAAGACTATGGGACTGGTTCATAAAGGGTCCAAGAAAAACCAGTGATTCATAATTTGTCCACGACTTGTATCTTATTGTAAAGATGGAATCAATTATTTCCAAGATCTTTACATGTAAGAAGTTTGAAATCCCTAATTTTTTTTTTTCTTTTTAGGGCTGCATCCACAGCATAGGGAGGTTTCCAGGCTATGGGCTGAATAGGAGCTGTAGCTGCTGACCTATGCCACAGCAACAGCAATGCCAGATTTGAGCTGCATCTGTGACCTACACCTCAGCTCATGGCAATGCCAGATCCTTAACCCACTGAGCAAGGCCAGGATTGAACCTTCATCATCATGAATAGTAGTCAGGTTCTTAACACAATGGGAACTAAGCCATAATAAGAACTCCTTATACATGTTATTTTTAATCAGAAGCATTAATATTAATTTTCTTAAATTTAAGTAAATTTAATCTACTTAAATAGGAGTTGAATTAAGGAATTCTCTAGCTTTATTAAGGTAAGAAAAGTATTGTGAAAAACATTTTAATGTTAGAGTGATTATTTCATACATGTCTTCTCTCGTCATAACAGGTTATTGAATGCTTATTTGAGAAACTTGGGAAATAATACATTTATATTTTATATTGCCACTTATGCCCCGCTATTTTTGTTATTTCTGAGGTGGCTTTCATTTTGACAGTGCTTTTATTTTATTTTTCTCTATTCCTTTTCTGATTTCTGTCCTTGTGCTGTTTTTCTCGTTCTGTAACTTACAGTTTCTTCTTTGAGCCTGTTCAGGAAATACCATATTGTTGCCAACCTCTTTGATTCTGTGACAAAATAATTATCTACATTCTTCCTTGGTAGTCTTAGGTAATTTCTCTTGTGATGTGTGGACTTCATGTGCTTCTGTTCACCGTTTTCATCTTCTTTTGAGGGAAAAAAATTTGCCGATCTTTGCTTCTCTTGATTTCTTTCCTACTTTTACTCATCTTTGAATGGTGCTAGGTAGAGTTTTGAAAATAACAGGGTGGGGAAAGGAGAGAGACGGAGCTGCAGTCATCTGCTGTGTTGACATCAGCTTGATGCCTCTTAACCAAATCTATCATTTGCTTTGCCCAGCTCTGTCTCTTCCAAAGCTTTGGCATTCGGAGGTGTCACATGGCTCATGGCTAAGTGCTTTAGTCCAGAGTTTCTCTCCATCATGTTCACTGCCTGCCTGGCCTTTTTCTATGACATTTACTGCTGGCAACTTCCTTTGGCTAAGGGGCTAGACTTTAGAAAAATAAATGACTTGACAGCACAATTTAATTTTTCAACTCCACTTCCATTACTGTTCTGAGTTGTCACACTGGGTCACTAGAGGGAAAATTCCTGCTTCTGCTTCAGGCTCCCCAACCTCAGTTCTCTTCATTCTAATCAGAGAATCAATAGAGATATTCTTTCTTAACTGCCAATCTTAATATGAAAGAAAACTTCTTCCAGCTGGGGTGAGAGAGCTGTTGGTCACCTTACAGCTTTATTCTTTGTGTGGACAACATTTCCCAGGAACTGGCAGAGTGGCATTCGTTGATTCTAATTGGAGTTAGGGCTTTATTTTTGTTGTTGTTGTTGTTGTTGCTACTTATTATCAGAAATAATTTTACCTTGCCAGTTAAATAATACTGCCAGGGAAAACAACAATGCAATGAATATATTACACTTAGGAATTTTCTCTAAGTAGTTTTTTGGCTCTGAAATGGACTATGAAATAGTTGGGGCAAATTTTAAGAGTAATTTAATGTGTTTGTATCACAATGGATATTGGCAGTAAGAACTTTTTGGTGGTAGGACTTTCATCTCTAGAACTTATCCTATGTGAACCTTAATGAAATCCTAGTATGTGAGGTCTCAGAACACAGGAGCAGACCTATCGGTTACCTGAGCAATTTCGAGAGCATGAAATATTGAATATAAATAAGCTCTCAGAGAGTGTCAGGAATTTTCTTTCCTTGTACAATATTATCCTGAAGGCTATTGGAATGCTTTTTGTATTACTATCTCTATTTTTATTTTTATATAGCCTCCCTGAAGGATACATGTTACCATAAACTCTAGAACAGAATTAAGAAGTCCCTTTTAGAGACAAATATATGTATAGACTCTATTTAGGGGCTAACATATAAAAGGGCTCATATTTTGCATTATTAATGTCATTTATTATAAATGTTAAATGGTTAATGAAAGAAGCAATTTTTTTTTGCTATTCCAGGGTATAAATATAAAAAAAAGCATTATTGTTGTAAGTGTAAATAGGATCATTCCCTATAAGTACCTCCTTTAGAGGCACAGGTTCCATTCCTGTTCTTTAGAGATCTAGTGTGTATATTGAATTTAGGTTGTTGAAACACTCTCAGAGTACATTTGTGCAAATGTAATGAATATTAATAATTTTTCCATATCCCCACTAAGGAAAAGCCAGCCAGTTTTTATGTAATTAGAAGCTCACAGTATGTTTACTGCCTTTTGTTATTACCTTGCTTATCTAAAAAAGTGCTGAAAGCCATTTTTCACTGTTAACTGAATACTGTGTAATCTCATAGCAATTTTCTATAAAATTTCAAGTGACAAAGTTAGAGTATGAAAACAGAGAGTTGGATTACAGAAAATAAATTTAAGTGCCATTAACTCTGCAAAACTCTGGAGCTCCAGCTTTCTGAATTAAAAAAAAAAAATACTTTGGAGAAAATTTTTATTTTATAGCTAAAACTCTATAAAGTATTATATGGAGTATTTTAATATAGGGAAAATGCAAACATGATAAATATCATATGCACCATATTATACATCAATTTAGGATAATTTTTTGACCAAAAAGAGAAAGTATCCTTAGGCTATCATCCCTGTAACCACCTATCCCCCAAGATGTAAATAAATCACTCATCTATTTTCTGTCTCTATAGATTTAACTATTCTGGACACTTTATATAAATGGGATTGTATGAAATGTGGTCTTTCCTCCCTGGATTATTTCAGCAGCAAAATGTTTTTAAGGTTCATCTATGTTATAGCATATGTGAGCACTTAATTCCTTGGCATGGTTGAATAATATTCCATTGTATGCATATACCATATTTTATTTATTTATTCATCTGTTGATGGACATTTTAATTATGTTAATATTGCAGTTCTTAAAATTCTAGAACAAGTTTTTGTTTGAACACCTTTTTTCAGTTACTTAGGTTAGATAACTAAGAGTGGAATTGTTGAGTCATTAGTAAATCTACATTTAACTTTTTGATGAACCACTAAAGTGTTTTCCACAGCAGTTGCTACCTTATTTTACATTCCCACCAACAATGTTCAAGAGTTCTAATTTTTCCACATACTTGAAAACACTTAATATTGTCATTTAAAAAAATATTATCCTAGTCATCCTAGCATATCTCATTGTGATTTGTTTAAAAAACTTTTTTATGGTTGGTTTACAGTGTTTTGCCAATTTCTGCTCTACAGCAAACCCAATTTATTTGTTTGTTTGGGGTTTTTTATTTGCTTTTTAGGGCCGCACCCACAGCATATGGAGGTTCCCAGGCTACGGGTTGAATTGGAGCTGCAGCTGTTGGCCTATGCTACAGCCACAGCAATGTCAGATCCAAGCCACATCTGCGTTCTACACCACAGCTCATGGCAATGCCAGATCCTTAACCCACTGAGCAAGGCCATTGATTGAACCCGCTACCTCATGGTTCCTAGTCTGTTTCATTTCCACTGCTCCACAACATGAACTCCTCATTGTGATTTTGATTGATTCCCTAATGACTAATGATGTCGAGCATCTTTTCATGTAATTGTTGGCCATTTATATATACTTTTTGAAAGTAAAATGTTATTAAAATACTTTATCCATTAAGTCAGTTGTGTGTCCTTTGGTTTTTGAGTTGCAAGAATTCTTTATGTATTCTGGATATTAGACCTATGTTAGATATATAATTTGCAAATTATTCTCCCATTCTGTGATAGTCTCCTTTGATACATAAATGTTTTTAATTTTTATAAAGTCCATTTTATTTTTTCCTTTTATTGCCGTAGCTAAGAAACCATTAACAATTTGAAGTCATAAAGATTTATTCTTATGTTTCATAGTTTTCACTCTTACATTTAGGTGTTTGATTCATTTTGATTAATTTTTGTAAATTATATAAAAGCCCAACTTCATTCTTTTGCATCCAGTTGGTTACTGATTAACTTTCACACTAAGTTTTGCACATCAGTTTTTGCAAATAAGTTATGGGGACTTCAAAGAATTCTATACCATTTAAATCTGCATTCTAGTGTCTATCATGTTGCCTAGTAGATTACAAAATTATTTGATTCAAATAGATAAAATTAGTAACCTATGGTTCAATATTAAGAAAGATAATTTTTGGTATATAACATACCATATATAATGTAGAAAAATGTTTTTAATTATACCGATATTTTTAAAATATGCTATGATAACTTTACTTGATTACCAAGTTGCATGAATCATTTTAGTAAAATAGAAAATAATGATACTAAAGTACAGACTCTATAGCTATGAAAAACTTAGAGTTACATTTTCTTATAATCCTCAGAACAGTTCCATAAATAATTAAAGATAGGTAGTATATCTTGTTTATATATTAATAAAGTAATGGGAAAATTTGCCCAGAGTCAATGGCAACAGTGTGATATGGAAAAAGAAAAAAAAAAAATCAGTATTATCTCTCTTGACTCTAAGTCCATGTTCCTTTCATGTAATCGTAACTGCTTTTTCCTTGAATTAGATCTTTAAGTAAATCTGTTGGTCCACTTAAAATAAATGTGTTCAAAATAAATCTCCTACAAAGTTGGTGGACTCCTCAGGTCAAACCAAATCAAAAGATTTATTATAATACAACTGTGTTGGTCTAAGTTTATATTGTTTTTTTTTTTTTTTCCTTTTTCTATCTAGCAATTCTCTCTGGCAGAGTATTGAATTAATAGTCCAATACAATTTGTTCATCACAAAACCATACTAAATGCTATTCAGTATCCCAGAAGTTAATATATTTCAGAAGGCAGTGATGAGTAGTTCTTACAAATGATTGTTAGGAAAAGCAGACAGAGATGTTAATCTTCAAAAATTGTAGACAAGTATTTCAAATAACTTATTAAAACAATACTCATTTTCCTTTTTCAGTAATTATTTTCAAAGAGAAGTCAAAAGTGCAGAATAGGGAATCACACACCATAAGGAGAGAAATTTGATTATCAAGAGAGTTATTTTCCACATACTAAGGCAATAAACAAATATTCCTCAGTATTCAAGGCTCAGAATGTATATCATCCATTCAGACTCCTTCCACCTCCCCCCCAACCAAAAAAGAAGAAAAAACTATTTGAGAATTTAATTTAGCCAACTGGGAAATGAATAAAAAGAAGAACCTTAATAATGGGGGAAAGGTAGTATACAATAATAGTGTAATAATGTTCACTAACTACTTTAAAATAGGGTCGACTCTATGTAATTTTGCATATGTGGTCATAAAACAATTCAAATGTCATAATAAACCATGAAAGAAAGCCTAATATCAAAATAATTTAAAAAATAAAAAACTTCTTATGAGATCATAATTCAGCAACACGAATTAAAAATGGAAAAGGATATAGGGGAAAAGGCTTTGTTAATACAAGGCAGTTTTAAGTATAAGTAGTTTTCTCCTACTACCTGAGGGCATTTGATAGATAGTCTAAAGCTCTGCAGTTATTTATAGCACATGTTTGAATGTACAATTAAAAAAAAAACCTCAAATGTAACCAACAGTAGGATTTAAAACATATATATATATATATATATATCTTCCAATAAGTAGTAAAAACTGTTTTCATGTCATATGTTTTTATGTAACAAAACACAGAAATCAAAACAACATTTCAAATGAGAAATAGAAGAAAAAGTAAGAACACATAAATGTGATCCTTAGATACCTTCCTAGGGGCTAAAGGTGGCCTTTACCTTGTTTTGGTAAATAAGCTTCTATTGGAATACAGTCATCTCATTCATTTACATATTGCCTCTGGCTGTTTTCCTGCTTCAATGGCAGAATTTAGTAGTTGCAACAAAGACTATAAGGCCCACACAGCCTAAAGTATTTGCACTCAGGAAATATCTGTGAATATTACAATTTATAGAAATGTTTTGCCAAACTCTGATCTAGATATATATATATAGATATATATATACATCTCTATATAAATATATATATTTTTTATATACACACAATTCCTCCCTTCAAATAGCTCATAAACTAATAGGGTAAAAGAAGGAAAATAAATATAACCAGTAATACAAAAAATGCTGTTAAAAGCATGATCATGAAATGCGGCAAAAATAACTAGACAAAGCCCACTAATTCCTGAAGTTGCTTTCTTCCAAGCAGTTGAGTGATGAGAGCTTCATAGGGCATGTTGTTTCTGCTGGCTCTTAAAGCATAATTATGGGTTTTCTAAGCAGAGGACAGACAATGCATCCAAGGCAGAGAAAATAGCATGTGAAAAAGGCATGAGGGTGGGAAATGGATATTTGGGGAAGAGTGGGAAGTGATCCACACAAAGAAAGTGACCTCTGCAGGTCTTTGCACTCATTTCTTCCCCTTAGATCTTTCTAAAGCATTTGTCATTTCAAAAATGATTTTACATGCTCATTAATACACTTGCCTCCACCCTGCAGAAAGTAAGCTTAACAAGTATTAATTAAATGAATGAATGATGAATGACTGACGAAATTAATTCATGGCATAGTCCATAACGTATAAAAGACTGTGGGGGTGGGGGTTTCCGGAGGTCAAAGGGCATCAACACCTAGTCACATGGGACTCTGGTTCGGTGACTTAGGTACAAGTTCTACATCTAATGCATTTCCTTTGAGCCATGCTTTTTCTAATCCTTCAGACCACAGATCATCATTTCCCTTAATAAAGATGATAAAAGCAAAAGAGGAGCTGAATAGTCAGCTACCTTCCAGATAGTTTGGAGCATTATAATGTCTGCTTTTGACCAAAGTGTTTCTTCTTGCTACAAATGTAGTTCAAAAGCCCTTTTTTTTTTTTTTTTTTTTCCCCAGTTTTGTTTGCAGTTCTTTAGCAGCTTTGGTCAAAAGTAGCTAAACCTGCCCCAGATGCTTCCCCTTGCTATTTAGATCTCTGTGGTCCATTATTTCAGTCTTAGCCTGTGGCAGCAAGAGCAAAGTCAGAGATCCAAAGTGTCCACCTTCTAGTTAAATTTAGTCTGTTCCATTGCTACAATGTCAGTCTCTGAGACAGTCCTTGGAAATGCAGGTCACTCAATGTGAAGAACCAAATGAGAGTCAGGAAACAAATTTTTGTCTATTTATCCTTAATCTGGAAATGGCAACTTTCTGCACAGGCCCAATTATTGATTGAAAGGTGAAAGAAGCCATCATCAGGTATTGTGACTTTGATACTTACATAAGATTAGCTCAAAAAACTAATATCTTATTTTCTTCAAAAATAACATAGAAACCTTATATAATGGTTGATTAACTCACATCAGTGCTTTTATGACTTTTTAAGGATTAAATAATCAGTGGGAATAATCATATATTAATAGAGTAACTTTCTAACTTCATTGAAATGTTAGATGCATATTTACCCCATATTTAATAAAATTATCACTTTAAAATATATTGCAATTGAATTTTTCTATCAAAGGAGCCATATGCTTGCTAAGGGAGCTGAGCAGAACACTGTAGGCACCACCTGATCCCTCCCTACCTCTATGTACAAAAGCCCCTCTGCGTTCCCTGCCTCTTGTTCACTGAAAAGCTGCAGTCTTCCAGGCCTCTCAGAGTCACAAAAGAGCAGGCTCCAGTAGTTAATGTTTAGGACAATAGAGTCAGAAACTCATGTCTGATGCACATTCCTGAGCTGTTTTACAGATCAGATGCTATAAATGCTGGGGAGGGGTGTGGGGGAGGTAACTGCATAATGACTAGACATAGCCATGAGATATGCTGCTCCAAGATGAGCAGTACCAAATCTACGGCTAGCACAGTTCCAAGAACTGGCCTCAGGAGAATAGGATTAACATTATTGCTCATAATAATCTATATCTTTGTGAATGTCAAAATAACGGTAGCTTGCTCTGTCGTGTATGATAAATGGAAAAGTAAAATTGTCAGCAAAGAGATACTACACATGCATGCTGACATCTTCCACTCTGAGAATACAGCGCCCTCTGTCAGTATAAAGAAGTTACAGAAGATGGACTTTCGCCCCTGGTCCCATAGAAATGGTATAATGTTTGACAGTGGAGAATTGAAAGCAGCTCTTTTGCCCATTTCTATCCACCTCTAATCTTGAAGGAATCTTATTCCAGGAATGAGATCACTGGGCAATTACCCTGACTCCTGATTTTGCTCTCCTAAGTGTACACCATGCCTTGCCTAACCCATTCACTCCTTTCCTAGATTAAAAGAAGTAAAAGTGAAGAATTAAGATGTTAAAGAATGACTAGCTCTGTAACCTCAACAGCCTGTTTAGTTTGGCAATCTGGCAGGGAGATCACGTGGTCAAGATAACAGCCGAAGAGTCAGCCAATCTTCATGCAATGGGGAATGATGCACAACCCAACGTATTGCCTCAAAGATTCAATGAGATTCTTCCCCCCCTTTTTCCCCTTTAAAAATTGTCATAGCTGAGCAGAACCTTTAGAGTTGATCTCAGAAAATGAATCCACCTTCTCCCCAGATTGCCAGGTTTTCTGATGAAAGCACCTTTCCTTTCTACTGACACTGGCCCCTTGATAATTGGCTTTTGAGTGGCGAGCTGGTGAACCTGAGTTCAGTAACATTAATATTACCTAACAAAACCAAAGTTATCATTTTTTTTCCTTCTTTTCGAGTTAGCATTTTCTTATGCAATAATCAAGTGATGTTCTTCACTGTAATAACAACCGTTTCTGAAAAAGAAGTGACAATTTTATGTTATGGTGAGATAGTCACAGAAATGGGCTGTGATTTTCGGGGTTTTTTTGGGGGGGGTTGTGGTTTTTTTTGTTTTGTTTTGTTTTGGCTGCATTCACATCCTGTGGAAGTTCCCAGGCCAGGGATCAAACCCATGCCTCTGTGGTGGCCCAACACCTGATCCTTAACTTACTGCATCACATGGGAACTTCCTCTATTTTCAAATAAGATTGTTTTCTCCAAATAGGGAGGAGTCAAATTACATGATTGGTTATATTAGGGCACAGTTGGTTGCTCAGCTATGCAAACATGCAGGTTTATGCCAGAAGAAACAATCCCAATATGGGATTCTCAGGATTGATAGAGGGAACTCAAGTTTTGGGGAAGTGTTTTCTGTTATGATTATCTAAAGCTTTGGGGAGAGAAGAAATGTGAATATAGGTTTTAAAATTTAAAGTTCGGAAGGAAAATACCTCAAAATAAACTGTACTGTTGAGTCAGTTGGGATCCTTACCCTTCTGAGGAAATGAGAGAAATGTAGATATTTTGAAATAAAGATGAGGTAAAAATTAAAAGACAAAAAATTGGGGATGAGTATAAATCAATATCTAAACATTCCTATGTCCAGAGATGTCGTACCTTTGAGCATTTTTCTCTGTCTTATTCTAAAATCAGTATCAGGATTCAAGTTTGTTAAATTGGTTATAACTGAGAATATTTCCATAATTACACAAGTGTACTAGAACTGATCCTATTCTTGTTTTCGGTAGTCTCTGGGGTAAAAAAAAGGGGGGGGGATATATTTGCAAATGAATGAGCAGTGAATTTCTTGTTTTATCTGACAAAAGAATAAGTTTATCAAAATTTCTACAGTAGTTCTGTCAAACACTTTTTTGAGGCTCACAGACATGTCGATAATTCCTTTCTCTTTATTTTCAAGTGGAGACTTTGAACTGAATTGGAATACAAAGCAAACTAGTTTCAGAGATCAGAGCTCCTTTTAATCAGGCCATTCTGAGTTATGAACGATAGACTGATATTTTTGAAGCTCCTGTTTCCTAACAATAACTTTGTACAAAAAAAGAATTTTGAAAACTAAAAGTATTCCTTCTAATGAGATTCCAAATTCTTTCCATATATACCTTATTGTAGAATTCATACTTTAAGAATCTCTTGTATATTTTATACAGCAAGAGCCAATGTCTACACAGAAAAATCATTCAGTATTTGCCAATGGTCATCAGAATTTCATGGCTTCGGTTTCTTTTTTTTTTTTTTTTAAGTATCAGTATAATTAAGCAAAGTTGACAGACTATCTCAGATGCAAATATCCTACACTAAACACAATGTTTGGCTAAAATATTCACAGCTGATAAATCCATTAATAGCTATTTTGTAAATATGTCAGGGAATTTTCTGGAGGGTTTCATGCTATGTAAGGTTGTTTCAGAGATAGTACTTTGGAAATAAGAACTAAGAACTAGAAGAATGATGCCCCTCCCAGCTGGAAAGGCAGCTATGTGCCTGTCAGCAGCTTTGTTCACCACATACCAGCCCTCTAGCAATCATAAAGCAACCAGGCACCTACATGACTGTCAGCAGCTCCCCTCATGACACATCAGCAATCTTGTCTAGCAGCCCCCTTTCCCCTAGTCAGAATTGCCTCTTATCAGTTCCACTTCTGTTAATATTGCTTGCTACCCAGGAAAGGGGGAGGGCCAAGGCTGCTGGCATGGGAAACCTTCAGACCCTGAAGTCTGTATTGCTGAAATGTTACCCAGAACAAAGACCTGGTACTCAGACTTTGGAGGTGACTCCTCTGAACCCGCAGGAGTGCTGAATAAACCTTGCCATAGATCGCATCTCCAAGTGCTGCTTGTTTCTTTCCGCTGCCATGGTTTCTGCAACATTTTCTGGTGCACTGGCCAGGAAGCCAACAACTGAGCTTGCCCCTTGTGCCACCATTGTCTGTGAACCGGAGAAGGCCACAATTGCCAGCCCGTTGCACCCAGCCGTTTTGCCGGATTCTGACCCTCTCTTGTGTCATGCACGCCGCTAATGCCGCTTTCTGAAAGTATTCAGAAGGAGAGCGGAAACACGTTCCAGGACAAGACATCAGACTGGTGAGTGCCCTGGAGTCATTTGCCTGAGTCAGGACACGCCATACAGTGGAAGGAGAGACTGATCACCTCTCAGTGACCAGAGAGTCACTCAGGACAGGATTTATTCCCGTGGGATCGGGTGGCTTGTCAATTCTAGTGTGCATGTGTGAGTGACTGGAGTGAACGAGAGCCCGTGTTCTACCTTCCTTGGACTGTGGAACTAGAGTGGGTCCTGCAGTTCTGTGGTGATCCTCATACAGCTTATGGTGGCCCTCTTCAAACGGGTCCTGCCATTGGGGTTTCATATAGTCCCACCAATGCTAAGAGGCACCTGAAATATCTCCTCCAGGAGAGCAGTGAGACAGATGAAGGCAAGTGTTTTCTTACTGTTTGTCTTGTGACACTGTTACAGGGTGGGAATTTACACAATCGGTAAATTGGCTTCAAAACCCACTGTCTTAGAATGTATGGTTAGGAATTCTAAGAAAGGATTTTCTGAAGATTATGGTGTTAAACTTAGTTCTGGAAAACTGCGCACTCTCTGTACCCTAGAGTGGCCCTCCTCCAGGGTCAGATGGCCCTCACAAGGGACCTTAGATGTGCCCAAGGTTCCAGGGGTTATAACAGGAGAAGACCCTGGACACCCAGATCAATTTCCATTCATCCATCAATGGTTAGAAGTTGCCTGGTTGAGGCCTCCTTCTGTATCACAGGCCTGGGACAGTGTAAGGGCCTAGTAGCTCAGTCCAAGAAGAAAACTTTTCCATGACAAAAAGAGCCACCTTCAAGGAGAGGCCAAAGACTCACCCTTTGTGCTGCCTCCCTATGAGCTACCAGCCACAGCCCCTCCTTTGGGGTCCCAAGGCCCCCAATTGCCAGACAGCCCACTGCCTTCTGTTTCTCCCTCTCCCCCTCCTGAAGTCCTCAAAGCAGTGCTGCCCCAACACTGGAAATGGTGAGCTGGTGTCTCTAGTTGAACTAGGGAGCAGCTGCCCAGCATTACAAATGCCTTTGCAGGAGACACAGGGACCACAGCGTATTGCCCCTTATGGGACCATATAAGAGAGGGGACCAGTTTTTAATTACCAGCCCTTTTCCACAACAGACCTTCTCAACTGGAAGCATTACAGTCCCTCTTACTCTGAAAAGCCTCAGGCACTGATCGACCTCTTAGAATCCATTTTTCAGACACAATGCCCCACGTGGGTGGACTGTCAGCAGCTCCTGAAGAGCACCGATGAATCATTATGGAAGCCAGGAATGGCTCCAAACCAATGCCCCAGGGGATCAATTAGACATGGAAAACGGCAAGGGATGCTTTCCCAGAGGAAGAGCCCCATTGGGACCACAACTCCGAAGGGGGAAGAAATAATTTAGGGAGGTACAGACAGGCCCTCCTATAGGGGGTAAAGATGGGGGCTAAAAAGCCTACTAACATGGCCAAGACCACTGAGCTACTACAAAAGTCAGATGAAAGCCTGGCCAACTTCTATGAGAAGCTATGTTAGGCGTTTCGAGTTTGATCCCAAGGCCCCCAAGTACCAATGGATGATAAACACTGCCTCTGTGGGACAGGCCCAATCTGATATCCGTAAAAAGTTACAGAAATTAGGATTTGCAGGAAAAAATGCCACAAAGTTACTAGAGATAGCCAACAAGTTTTTTGTTAACTGTGACCAGGTGGCCTGCTGTGACATGGAAAAGAGTAGGAAACAAAAAGCTGTGCTTCTGGTGGCAGCCCTATCAAAAATGGTACCCCCAGCAAGACCACCCGTAAGCCATGGGGCCCAAGGCCAGGATAAAGGGGCCCCCTTGGGCACAATCAATATGCCTACTGCAAAGAGAAGGGACACTGGAAAAATGAATGCCCCGACTGTCCTGAGAGAAAGACCAAGGCAGCAGCCCCACTTAGCCAGTACCAACCCAAGACATCCAGCATGAGTCTGATCGGCTTAGCTGAAGCATATCCAACTAGTGGAGAATGGGCTTTCTCCAACTGGGCCCCTGAGACACCATGGTCAGAATTCAAGTAGGGGGCTGACCCATAGACTTTATGGAAGATATAGGTGCTGAACATTCGGTGGTCACACAACCCGTGCCCCACCCCCCGCCCCGGGAAAGAATCTACCATCATCAGGGCCTCAGACAACCAAACCTGCAGGCCCTTCTGTGGTCCCCGACAGTGCCAGTTAGGAGGCCATGAGGTAATACATGAATTTCTTTACCTGCCTGACTGCCCAGTCCCCTTGATGGGAAGAGACCTGCTGGCCAAGATGGGGGTCAAGTCTCCTTCTCCACTGATGGATCAGCTCAACTCAAATTAACAGAACTGCTCTCTTCTTTAATGATGGCTCTCACTATAAGGAGGGAAGAAGAATGGCACCTGTGCTCTACCCCTCCACAAGAGGGGATGGTTCCGCTGGAACTAGAGACTGAGTACCCATTGGTTTGGGCTGAGGGAAACCCTCTGGGACTAGCAAGATGCCATGCTCCTATCTTGATTGATCTGAAACCTGGAGCTCAACCAGTAAAGCTGCAGCAGTACTTGATTCCCAGAGAAGCTTGACCAGGAATCCAGGCACATCTGGATAGGCTACTTCAGCACAGGCTTTTAACAAAGTGCCAGTCACCCTGGAACACTCTCTTATTGCCGGTAAAGAAATTGGGAACACAAGACCACCACCCAGTTCAGGACCCGAGGGCCATAAATGAAGCAACAATCACATTATACCCGTCTTTACCTAACCTGTACACCTTGCTGGGGTTAATCCCTTCCACTACCGAGGGGTTCACTTGCCTGAACTCAAAAGATGCCTTCTTCTGCCTCTAAGTGGCACCTGCAGGTCAGCCCTTGTTGCCTACAAGAATTCAAAACCTCTCCCACTCTTTTCAGCAGTGCCATGGCTACTGATGTGGCTGAATTCCCTGGACAAAAACTAGACTGTGTCTTCCTGGAGTATGTTTATGACCTCTTGGTGGCCAGCACCATGCGGGCTCAATGCCTAGAGGGAACAAAAGCTCTCCTCTCCCTACTAATGGAAGTAGGGTATCAGGTATCAAAGAAAAAGGCACAAATCTTAATAAACAAGTCAAATATCTGGGCTTTAACATCATGCAGGGTCAAAGATTATTGGGGACTGAGAGAAAACACACAATTTGTGCCATTCTGGCCCATATCACCCGCCAGAAAGTTCATGAGTTCCTAGAGGCAGTGAGATTCTGCAGGACATGGATCCCCAGATTTTCAGATGTGGCCAGACCTCTGTATGAAGCCACAAAAGGGGAAGAAAAGGCTCCCCTTGAATGGGGACCAAGCCAGAAGGCAGCCTTTCAGCCAATCAAAACCAAACTCACTGAGGATCTGGCCTTAGGACTTCCCGATATAACCAGAGAATTTAACCTCTTTGTTCATGAGAAAAATGGGATGGCTTTGGGAGTCCTAACCCAAGAGTTCAGGCCTTGGCAGAAGCCGGTGGCATATCTGTCTAAGCAAATTGACTCAGTTGCAGCTGGATGGCCTCCCTGCCTCTGAGCTCTGGCAGCTACCACCTTGTTAGTAAGAGAGGCTGACAAGTTGACACTGGGAAGAACCTCAACATTAAAGTCCTGCATTCAGTTGTAATCCTGATGGACAATAGGGGCCACCATTGGCTAATGCATGCATGAATGACTCAGTATCAAGTGTTACTATGTGAGAATCTGCAGGTAAGGCTGGAAGCTATACGAACTCTTGAACCCAGCTACCTTTCTACCAGATGAAGTGGGGCCCCCAGACCATAACTGCTTAGAAGTACTAGATGTTTTCCAGCAGGCCTGACTTAACTGACAGACCACTCCAAAATCCAAACCTGGTTCTATGTACTGATGGCAGTAGCTTCATGGAGTAGGGTAAAGAATGGCAGGATATGCTGGGGTGTCTGACTCAGAAGTGATGGAAGCAGAAGTGCTTCCTCAAGGTTGGTCAGTGCAGAGAGCAGAATTATGGGCATTAATCAGAGTGCTGGAGCTCAGCTGAGATGAGTGAGTTAATATCTGTACTGACTCATGGTATGCCTTTGCAACTTTACATATCCATGAAGCCTTATATAAGGAGAGGAAACTGCTGAAGGAAAAGGGATCAAAAACCAAGCTAAAATCCTAAAGTTCCTGGAGGTAGTATGGGAATCTAAAGATGTGGCAGTTATCCACTACAAAGGCCACCAAAAGGGAGGTGACCCAGTGGCAAAAAGAAACCACAACACTGATGCAGCTGCCAGACAAGCAGCCAAGGGGCAATCACCAGACAAAAACCCAAAGTCCTGTTGGCCCCAGAAATACCGACTATCCCCAAGTACTCTCTAGAAGAGGAAAAGTGGATAGAAGAGGAAAGGGGAACCAAAACAAAGATGGGACGGTGGGTCCCACAAGACCACCAGGTTTATCTTCTGGAACAGCTGGCCTACAAACTAGTCCCCCGGCAACACAAACTGACCCACATGGGCAAAACTGCCTTAGAGATCTTACTAGGTAGGTACTATCTCATTGCACATCTTCCCGCACTCTGCTCCTCCATCTCCCAATGGTGCATAACTTATTTACACAATAACGCTTTCCAAAGGCCTAGCAGACCAGCTGGGACACAAAACTGTGGACTGTCCCCATTTGAGGATATGGAAGTAGACTTCACTGAAGTCACTCCGAGCAGGGTATACAAATTCCTGCTAGTTTTTGTCTGCACCTTTTTGGGTGGGTAGAAGCCTTTCCCAACCTGAATTGAAAAGGTAAGAGAAGTAACCAAGGCACTCTTGAGAGACATCATTCTCAGATATGGAATGCCTGTGACCATCGGGTCAGACAATGGACTGGCATTTGTGGCCAAAAAAGTGCAACAGGTGACAAGAGCCTTACAGATCTGGTGGAAGCTACATTCTGCCTGTCACCCTCAAAGCTCAGGGAAAGTAGAATACATGAAATGAACCCTTAAGCAGACTCTAGCAAAATTATTGCAGGAGATCAGCTTGCCCTGGGTCAATATGCTGCTGGTGGCCCTCCTAGAAGTGATATGCTACCCTGAGTGAGGATAGGATTCTTGCCATTTCAAATCTTATATGGAAGGCCACCTCCAGTGATCAGTTTGAGAGGAAACACCAGAGAATGGGGAGACTTATATTTACATAGACAACTGCAAGGATTGGTGCTCACTATCTCACAAATACACAAATGGGTCACAGATAGAATACCTGTATCTCTGGGTACAACAGTATACCCCCACAAGCCAGGCGACCAGGTGTGGATAAAAGACTGGAAAAAGAAGCCTTTAAAGCCAGTATGGAAAGGGCCTTATACTGTGATCTTAACCACCCCCACTACTCTTAAAGTAGCAGGAATAGATAGCTGGTTTCATCATTCCAGAGCTAAACCAAGCTGGCCCAAACTGTGACTGTAGGGAATGGAGGGCTGCCTTGATCCAGAGAAACCTTTATGCCTATACAGAGAAGGAGACAACAATATCAAAACCCTGCACTGACCACACTAGAAGCTGGTCAGTCAACACACGGCTGAAGCTTGAGGAGTCGGCTGCCCAGTGAAATAGGCTGTCTTATTTTCTATAGAGACTTTCTTACTGTCATATACTGTTATCCTATGCCCAACATGTATGTTTGCTGTTTACTGTTATTAACCTGGCCCCCCTTGGCCCTGTCAGCTTCCTCATGCGACCCATGCATTCAAGTAATCCGATCAGATCAGGGAATTACATGGACTTGACTACTCCTTTCTCCTGTTGGGGAGAAATTCAAGGAAGTTGTACTCACACCAAAGCCACTTATTCTACTGTCAACACAAGGGCCAATACACTTACTTTGATCCCCAGTACTCACCCACTGAGGAATGGTTAGAAGTTCACCATGCTTGGCACTCTTATAAGGCAGGGCACCTGATTAATTAGACCCAAATCACCTACCCCAGTTGCCAATGTCAGTACTTTTTGATGCCTGTGAGGCTATGGATGGGTTATGGACTTCCACCATACCATGTGGGAGTCTATCGTGGGAAGGAGACTCCAGGCTCCTAGATAAGGATATGTGCTATTATTCTACTATGACCGCCTGGAATGGTTGCCAGGATGACACAGAGTTCTACTGCCCTTACTGGGGCTGTGAGTCCTGGACAACTTGGGATAAAAGAAACAAAACAGCAGTGCTTCAAAAGGGCACGGCCCCTCCAAACTGTCAGACTAAGATTTGTAACCTAGTTAATTTCACTATTTATGATTCCTGTAAGCCCAAATGGAAGGAGGGTCTCACAGTTGGCATATGCATTAATGGAAAAGGCACTGACCCTGGAGCTCTGTTACTTTTCCAGAAAGTCATACTTATGCTCCAAGACTCCACAGAGTCTTCCTTTCCTTTTACGAGAAGATAAAGAACACCCCGCCTCCCATTTTACCCACAACTAAAAACTTGTTTTTGGCCCTGGCAGAGACCATCCACAAACTCTAAAAATCTCCTCTTGTTATGTATGTGGAAGAACAAACACAGGAGACCACTTGCCGTGGCAGGCTAGAGAACTGGTGTTGGAGCCTCATAATGAAACTGCATACCCCCAACCCACCAATGGGGTATGGCTCCTTTAAACTGCTATTATAGGGAAAAACTGCCTTGTGAGGTGGGGAGGACTGTTCAGTGTGTCCGTTGGGAGCCTAACATGTTTAGACCTAAGGTTTTATAACCTAACTGATCAAAAGATGCAATGGTGGGCATCCTCCAACCTTCCAGAGCCCAGGCCCGATCCTCTGTCTAACTTTACCTGCCTTCGGCAGGCTTGGGAAGATGTTAGTGCTGATATCCAATGGCAATGGCGAGTGCCAGAAGGATTGTATTGAATCTGTGGGAAAATGGCATATTCCCAACTGGGCAGGAGCATGTGTGCTGGGAACGATCAGACCATCTTTCTTCCTGCTCCCACTGTCCCTAGGGGAGCAACTGGGAATTCCTATATATAGGACCCAGGGCACCCATAGAGACCAAAGGGCTCTCCAGATTGGAGACTAGGATGATGAATGGCCCCCAAAGTGGATAATCCAATATTATGGGCCTGCTACTTGGGCAGAGGATGGCTCCTGGGGATACCACACCCCTATCTATATGCTGAACTGTATCATCAGACTACAGAGAGTATTAGAATTTATCACAAATGACACTGCAAAGGCCCTAACTATATTAGCCCAAAAGCAAACTAAAACGCGTAATGTCATCTACCAAAACCGCCTGGTTTGGATTATTTACTTGCTTCTGAAGGAAGGGTTTGTGGAAAGTTTAACTTGAGTAACTATTGTCTGCAGATAGATGACACAGGAAAGGTGATAGAAGAAATTGCTGACTACATGACTAAAATTGCCCATGTGCCGGTACAGACTTGGAAGGGATGGGATGCTAACAGTCTCTTTGCTGGATGGTTCTCTGGCTGGGAGGAATTAAGACAATGGCCGGAATGATCATGGTTATACTCGCAGAGTGCCCACTTATTTTTTGCCTCATACCACTCCTAATGAATGTTACAAAAATTTTCATAGAAACCACGGTTGAAAGAAAAACAGCCTCCTATTTACTACTCGTCAAAAGTTACCAATGGGTAATGACCGATGATGAGGAGGGTCTCTGAATGGATGCAGATGCATCTTGGACAAGCAAGAAGGGAGAAATGAAATAACTAGAAAAATGATGCCCTTCCCAGCTGGAAAGGCAGCTATGTGCCTGTCAGCAGCTTTGTTCACCACATACCAGCCCTCTAGCAATCATAAAGCAACCAGGCACCT
This sequence comes from Phacochoerus africanus, assembly GCF_016906955.1. NCBI lineage: Eukaryota > Metazoa > Chordata > Mammalia > Artiodactyla > Suidae > Phacochoerus > Phacochoerus africanus. The sequence continues at coordinate 80,786,687 of NC_062545.1, read as the reverse complement.
ACATGACTGTCAGCAGCTCCCCTCATGACACATCAGCAATCTTGTCTAGCAGCCCCCTTTCCCCTAGTCGGAATTGCCTCTTATCAGTTCCACTTCTGTTAATATTGCTTGCTACCCAGGAAAGGGGGAGGGCCAAGGCTGCTGGCATGGGAAACCTTCAGACCCTGAAGTCTGTATTGCTGAAATGTTACCCAGAACAAAGACCTGGTACTCAGACTTTGGAGGTGACTCCTCTGAACCCACAGGGGTGCTGAATAAACCTTGCTATAGATCACATCTCCGAGTGCTGCTTGTCTCTTTCTGCTGCCACTGTTTCTGCAACACTTTTAGGACAAATTAAGATTTTTTTTTCCCATAATACACTAGCATTCTTGGATCTATCATACGATCCAGTTGGCCAGCCTTCAACATTTAATTGTTAGGGATATTTATTCTGAACTTTAATATCCTCATAATTACCTTCATTTATTAGTTTGTTTAAAATGCATAAACTAAGAAGACTTCATTCTGGAAATACGTTGACTCAATATCACACAGAATAGTCTCTAACTACACTAAGAAACTTAGATACAAGACACTTTAAAATTCAAACTCTTTTTATATACTATTAGTAAAAGCAAATGAAAACTATTTAGTGAATAAAGACTCTTCAGTCATTTTCTCACATAGTTACAGGACCCTGTTTACACCTACACAGCTTTACAGTGGATGATTTTATTTCGCTCTGTTCGGTGTGAAGTAATTGTTACAGTTTCATTCCTATGAGATATTTCCAGACACCATCAAGATGAGAGAGCCGAAATCACATTAGTGTAGGCAGCAGACAAAGGCAAACAGTTAATCAAACTGTGACCGTGATTAGCTGGATAAAACGTGACAGTTTCTAGCAGTTCTGCAGCACCTGCATTTCTTCTGAATGTAGCTCTAGAGCCAGTATGGTTGGCTCAGCAAATTCCAATACTGCAATTAAGAAATAATGTAAAGCATTTTAGAGAAGAAGATTAACAGAGGCACAAAATGCATACTGCAAGGAAAACAGTGTTTATAAAAATTGTGTAAACTCATAATTTTGTGTATAAAATGGGTGCCTATCTGCAATAAGCTCAGGAAACCATCCTTAAATTGTGAGGAAGACAAGTATTTGAGAGCCATGGTAATGGTGACAATCCTGCAAGATGAACTGCCTGCAAGGAAAGGAAGAAATGTGGGAATACCTACAATGCATCTCAAGAATATTAAATGTGAATTAAGGTTGTATTAACATAAGGAAATAACCACTCAGGCTTGATAAATGAATATTGCCCTTTCTCTGTTTCTAATAATTACATCATCTAGCAGCGGGCAGGTGCTCGTCTGCATTACACACATTCAATACTTATTATCCTTATGTCTGAAAGGTAAAAACTAGAATGTCTGAAAGGTAAAAACTGCATAGAGGACTTTGAAGGTGTCTACAGAGCTCTTAAGATATTCAAATGATTAAGCCTTCAATGAAGAATTGAAGTATTATCTGCAAATTTTAAAAAAGTAACAAGAGGGCCAGAAATTTATAAATATGTAAGTGTAAGTCCATAGTCTAGAATTCTCAACTATAAGAGCACCTACATTTCAAGGAAGTTTTCTTCATTCATCCATGAATGAACATTCTGCATTTTAACATATGTTCACATTTCAAGTACTAAGTTGACCTGACAGGAGTATAAAAGTGTTCTTCCAACTGAATCATCAACCATCGGGGTTGAGCAGAGTTTCAGGCCCTTGTGGAGTTTCAAAGTAGAGCAAACACTGAGCACAAAATAGCACCTGTACTGTAATCAATGTCCCAAGAGTTCACAGAGCTGCTGTTCTAAGCCTAGAATTTGGCAATTCTTGAAAAATGTGTCTTACAGATATGGGATAGGACAGCCCAGATGACCTCTGAAAAGAGAGGGTAGACAGTTTGAACATGAAGTTATAAAGACAGGAATCCCTACCAGTGAACTGAGGTTCAGTTCAACCACCTGAGTCTCTGGGCTTTTCAGCCGAACTGTGTTTAGATTAAACTCAGCTGAATTTAGTAACATGGTCCTTTATATGAAGAAACTTATTAAAGCATACTCTTCCTACTTTCTGGAACTAATTAGACCTCAAAAAACACATAAGGAGAAAAGATAAAAAAGATTAATACAAAACTAGGGAAGATTAAGCACACTTAAATAATTATGATCAGTTTTCCTCCATCATTTCCACAAGGACCTGAATGCATAGAAGATGTGGGCCTTAACCATTGGAAACCTCAACATAAGGTGTGGCTGAGAAAAACAAAATGAATGGGGATCACTGAAGTTTGAGGGGAGATAAAGGCAAGAATATATTACCCTGGCTTTAGTTTTATCAAAAAATAAAATTTATAGCTCAGAGTGATCTATCATAATTACCTGACAAGGCTGGTACCACTGCAGGGCTGATGGTTATCCAAAAAAAATGGCCTCTCTGGTAAAGAGGAATTTCCCAAGCTTGAGAGTAACAACTGTTTCAATGATTTGTTTCAGAAATACTATGTTTTATTGAACTCTCCTGGACAGCCAACAGTTTTTCATTCACCTGAAAAGGCATATTTCTTTTAAGACTCAAATAAGTTTAAACAGCATTAAAATTGTGTGTGTGTGTGCATGTGTGCGTGCACTGAGGTGGGGAATACTATGTGCAACAATGAACAATAGAATCCACTGTATTATATGGGATATGGATTTTTTTTCCTTTGTATTTGATTTAGAACATAAGAATGGCTGCAGAATAATGCTTTAGTCTTTTGCTTTTAAACTGGCACAAAAATACTCTCTCTTTTATCTCCAAACATTAAAAAAAAAAATTTAAATCTCAAAAATGCTATAATTTTGCAATCAATATAAATACAGTGAATTTTTTAAAAAACCTATAGTTTTGACTGTCATTATTAGAGGAATGGTTTACAATTTTTTAAATGATCAGTTCTTTTGAATTAAAACAAACTGCCAATTATTTCTCTAGCAAAAATGGGTTTATTCAGAAGCAACAAAGAGGTTCACAGTCAAGGGAAACTACATGCAAGTCCCTTTATAGCAAGGAGAGGAAAATTTTTTAAAGACAGAGTACAGAAGGTGGGAAGGCTGTAGTAAACAAAAAGTCCATTGGAAGAATTCAGAGTTCAAAGTATAGGAATTTTCATTGGCTGAGGTGTGACAGTCTCTCATTGGCTGAGCTCTTACTAGGCAAGAAGGGGTCTTTCCTCTGCCTACTGGGCTCTGCTATTATTGCAGGAAGTGAAAGCTCCCCCTTCTATCCTCCTCTTTTAATTGAGTTTTGTGTTTATTAATTTTTACAGCTCTATGAAAATATGCCCACCTTTGGGCCTAACTCCCTGAGAGAAGGAAAAGGAAAGCATGGTGCATACTTCCTAACCACAAGCACAGGGTAAGGGACATGTTTCTGTGAGTGAAACAATGACTGCTCAAAGAGGGTATTCAATATAAATGGGAAAAGCTAAGTAGGGCTTCCTGGAAGAGCTAGAAGTCTTTAAGCAAGAACCATTAATATTAGGCAGGATTAGACAGTCATTCTAATCCTGTCAATCTAATCTACGCTGAGTGCTGAAGAGATGAAATCTTAAATCACAAATCAAAAAAATCAAACATCAATTTCAGGAGAATATTATAATTTATAATACTCATAAAATAAAACATCTTTTTTATAGCAATACCCTAAGTCAGAGTGGTATTTTTTTTGTTAAATTTTCACTGGCCAGTTCTGACACAACAACATTATTTCCAAATACAATCAGACTTTGTTTTTATGAGCTTCATTTTTATGGTGCTTTGCTGATATTGTGTTTTTACAAGCTGAAGGTTTCTGACAACCTTGCATCCAACAACATATTTGCAAAGTAGATGAAACAATTTTCTGTTGGAAGAAGATACCATCTAAGACTTTCAAGGCTAAAGAGGAGAAGTCAGTGCCTGGCTTCAAAGCATCAAAGGACAGGCTGAATCTTATAAGGAGCTAATGCAACTGGTGACTTTAAGCTGAAGCCAATGTTCATTTACCATTTTGAAAATACTACAGCCTTTAAGAATTATTCTAAATCTACTCTGTCTGGACTCTATAAATGGGATGACAAAGCCTGGATGACAGCACATCTGTTTACAATATTATTTACTGAATACTTCAAGCCCACTGTTGAGACCCACCACTCAGGAAAAAAAGGATTCCTTTCAAAATATCACTGCTCATTAAAAATGCCCTTGGTCTCCTAAGACCTTTGATGGAGATGGACAATGAGAGTCATATTGTTTTCATGCATACTAACACAACATCCACTCCATAATCCATGCACCAACTACTTTCAAGTCTTATTATTTAAGAAAAGCATTTTATAATGATATAGCTCCCCCAGATAGTGATTGCTCTGATGGATCTGGACAAAGTAAAATGAAAATCTTCTGGAAAGGAATCACCATTCTAGATGTCATTAAGGACATTTGTGATTCCATGGGGAGAGAGCAAAATATCATCAACAAGAGGTTGGAAGAAGTTGAATTCAGCCCTCATAAGTGGTTCAAGAATTCAGTGGAAGAAATAACTGTACATGTGGTAGAAATAGTGAGATATCTAGATTGAAGTGAAGCCTTAAGATTTGACAGAATTGCTACTGTCTCATTATAAAACCTTAACAGATAAGGAGTTGTTTTTTATGGATGAGCAAAGAAAATGGTTTCCTGAGACAGAGTCCACTCCTGGTGAAAATGCTGTGAAGACTGTTGAAATAACAACAAGGATTCAGAATATCACGTAAACCTAGGTGGTCACACAGCTGAAGGATTTGAAATAAGTGACTCCAAAGTTGAAAGAAGTTCTACTGTGGGTAAAATGCTATCAAACAACTTTGCATGCTACAGAAATATGATTTGTGAAAGGAAGAGTCAATCGATGCAGCAAAGTTCATAGCTGTCTTATTTCAAGAAACTGCCACAACCACCACAACCTTTAGTGACCACCAGCCTCATCAATCAGCAGCAGCCATCAACATGAGGCACTATGCTTTAACAGAAAAAAGACTGACTCACTGAAGTCTCAGATAATGGTTAGCATTTTTTGGCAAATTATTTTTTAATTAAGATATGTACATATAAGACCTAATGCGATGGCGCATTTAACCAACTAGAGTATAGTGTAAAGATAACTTTTATATACTATAGCAAGCCAAAAAATAGTATGATTAGCTATATTCCAATATTCACTTTATTGCAGTGGTCTGGAACCAAACCCACAATGTCTCCAAGGTATGACTGTATAATTAGCTCCTCTCAGAGGACCTGGGTGATTTTTAGAAAGACTAATTGGTCTAAGGAGAAATATGGCCCTTGCTTTAAAACATCTATATATATATATATATATATATATATATACACACACATATATGTACATGACTGAGAGTTTATAATTATTTATTCATTTATTCATGAATTTTTTCACTTATCCAAATAATATTTGGATATGCAAAGAACAATAAATACCGTTTCTGCTTCCAGAGGATTCAAGTCCATATGGGAGAGACAGATACATATATAAATAATTAGAGCAATATGTTGAATTAACAATAGAAATATGTATAAAGTAAAATAGTAGTGGCAAAGAGGACATTATCAGCCTTGATTGAGTCTTAACTTAGGATTTCGTCAAATGATACCAGCAGTTTAAACACTATTAATAGCATGGGCAAAAAGGTAGTAAATTTTGATACTATAGTTTATTCAGGTAATAGGAAGCAGTTTAATATTGCTGGTGCCTAGGATATAGATAGAGAAAAGAAAGCATTGATAAATGTGGTGGAATGGTAGTCAGAGTCATATTTTGAAGGCTTTTTTTTTTTTGTCTTTTTGCCTTTTTTTTTGAGCCACTCCCATGGCATATGGAGGTTCATAGGCTAGGGGTCAAATTGGAGCTGTAGCCACCGGCCTACGCCAGAGCCACAGCAACATGGGATCCGAGCTGTGCCTGCAACCCACACCACAGCTCAAGGCAATGCCAGATCCTTAAACTACTGAGCAAGGCCAGGGATCAAACCATTAACCTCATGGCTCCTAGTCGGATTTGTTAACCACTGTGCCATCATGGGAACTCCCAAAGACTTTTTTAACTAAAGAATTTGGGCTTTTTACTATGAGTTATGGGGAGCCTCTGAAAGTTTTTAACTGAGAGACTATCACAGGCAAATATAGATTTGTGATGGTTCTCTGTATGAAGAACAGATTAGAGATGGCAGAATAATCAGGAGGTAAGTCTAATAATCCAGAAGAGGGATGAGTGCAGTGGCTGTGGCTGAAACAGTGGCATTATACCATTTTCAAGAGGTTGAATCAAAACAATTTGATGACAAATTAAATTGCATGGGGTAGAGAGCAAGAACCATGATCTGACTTTCAGGATTCTGCTATGAGAAGATAGTAGCATTTTTCATTAAGCTTGGAAATAATAAAGTAGGATACGAAGTTGGGTACTGAACAGATCAGGTTTTAAATGCTCAGTTATTGAGTTGAAGATTCTTTTTGACCTGAAGGAATTGTTTTGTGAAGAAGAAATTTCCAGAAGGCAATAGAATATATACTTCTGTAATTTAGGAGATAATAATGTATTGGATATATATTTTGGAAGTCATCAAATTTCAAAATGTTGTTAAAATTATGGGAGTATGCAAAATCCACAAAGGAAATAATTTAGAATGTGATAATAATCTAAAGAACTCTAATATTTGAGGCAATATTAGAGTATAATTATTAAGAACCCAAATATCTGATGCAGACATTGGAGACAGAAAAGCGATTTTTTAAAAAAAAGGAAAAAAGAATGGTCCTTAATCTTAGACCATAGCCTCATATCTCAGAATAGAGAAGGGTTGGGTCTCAGAGGGAGGAGCACTGGAAACCTAACAAAGATTGAAAAAGACAGAAAAATCCCAAACCAGAAGGTACAGAATTGCTAATTGGTCCAATGACTAATGAATTACTGGCTCCAGTGTATTTTTTACATATTTTTAGAAAATCTATTCATATATCAATGAACACAAGTTGTTTCTCTGTCTTTGCTACTGTAAATATGCTGCTGCAGTGAACATTGGGGTACATATATCTTTTTGAATTAGTGTTTTCATTTTCTTCAGATAAATACCCAGAAGTACAGTTTCTGGATTATATGGAAGTTCTATTTTTAAATTTTTGAAGAACCTTATTCTGTTTTCCATGGTGGCTGTACCAATTTACATTCCCATCAACAGTGCATGAGGATTCCCTTTGGTCCACATCCTCACCAACACTTGTTAATTTTTGTCTTTTTGATGATAGCTATTACACATCTGTTCAGTGACACCTCATTGTGGTTTTGATTTGCATTTTTCTGATGATTAGTGATGTTGAGCATCATTTCACATACCTGTTGGCCATCTGTATATCTTTGAAAAAATGTCAGTTCAGGTCCTCTATTCATCTTTTGATAGGATTGGGGTTTTTTTTATTTTAAATATTGAGTTGTATGTGTTCTTTATATATTTTGAATATTAACCTCTTACCAGACACATCATTTGCAAATCTCTCTCCCCATTCATTAGGTTGTTTTTTTGCTGCACAAAATCTTTTTGGTTTGTGTCCCATTTTTGGTTTATCTTTTTTTTGTTGCCCTTGACTGAGGAGACCTATCAAAAGATATTGCTAAGACTAGTGTCAAAACGCATAATGCCGGAGTTCTCGTCGTGGCGCAGTGGTTAACGAATCCGACTAGGAACCATGAGCTTGCGGGTTCGGTCCCTGCCCTTGCTCAGTGGGTTAAGGATCTGGCGTTGCCGTGAGCTGTGGTGTAGGTTGCAGATGAGGCTCGGATCCCGCGTTGCTGTGGCCCTGGCGTAGGCCGGTGGCTACAGCTCCGATTCAACCCCTAGCCTGGGAACCTCCATATGCCGCGGGAGCGGCCCAAGAAATAGCAACAGCAACAACAACAAAAAAGACAAAAGACAAAAAAAAAAAAAAGCATAATGCCTATGTTTTCTTCTAGGAGTTTTATAGTTTTAGTTCTTACATTTAAGTTTTTAATCTATCTAGAGTTTATTTTTGTATAAGCAAATGGTCTCATTTCATTGTTTTATATGTAACTGTTCAGTTTTCCACACACCATTTATTGAAGAGATTATCTTCTCCATTGTATATTTATACTACCTTTGTCATAAATCAATTGATATCTATGTATGGGTTTATATCTGGGCTCTCTATTCTGTTCCACTGATCTGTGTGTCTGTTTTTGTGCCAGTACCATACAGTTTAGATTACTATACTTTTGTAATACAGTCTGCAATCAGGAAGCTTGATACTTCCAATTTTGTCCTTCTTTCTCAACATTGCTTTGGCTATTTAAGGTCATTTTTGGTTCTATAAAAATTTTAGGATTATTTGGTTGTCTTAGTGCCACTATGCTTTGCAGATAACATTTTTCCAGCAAATATTTGATTATGATAAATTTGTCATAAAATAATTTTCTAAAATACGAGAAGAAAAATATGAGAAACATTGTAATGAATACTTTGTCATGCCACACTTGTAAGTCACAATTTATCAGAGTGTTTATATTTGAATGGAAACTATTCTTCCTATTGAAAAAAATAAATTCAGGCAAATAAATATTATACATATAAAGGCATATCATAATGTCATCTGATACCTGAGATTTGTTGATCAGAATTTCCTGTCCTTTTGTATTTGCTTTGGAATTTTGTGTTTCAACCCAAAGTCATTTAACTGTAGTTTGTGAAATGTGAATAAAAAATAGTTAAAGATATGAATCTAAAATAGTTAAAATATTATTTACACTGAACGTTCTTTCTTGGGATTACTTCTAGCCAAGAATCTAGAAGGATTCCTAAAGTTTATCAGTTGCTGTAACAACATCCACTTGACTTATTTACTCATTTAAAAAAAGAGAATAATTTTTTCAAATCATTTAATTTAAACTATTCTAACCAGAAATTTAATACATTAATAGAGACTCCTTAAAATGTAAAATATATATAAAGAATATATATATTCTTTAGTTCAAGTCAGTCAACTCTGCATTGAGAATGGCTTATCCTGGAAAATTCATTGTAGAGAAACTAGAAAATATAGAGCCCTGTTTTTTCTGGGGTCAATTTTGTTCTCTAGGAGACATATTTTGCTGTCCCTCCTGAGAGAGGGGCAAATTAATGGCATACATTGAATGGAGACTAGTGAAGTTGATAAAAATCCTACAATGCATATCTCAGCCATCCACAACAAAGACGTATCTGGACCAAAATGTCAATAGCACAACTGTTAAGAAACCCTGACTGAGGAGTTCCCGTCGTGGCGCAGTGGTTAATGAATCCGACTAGGAACCATGAGCTTGCGGGTTCGGTCCCTGCCCTTGCTCAGTGGGTTAAGGATCCGGCGTTGCCGTGAGCTGTGGTGTAGGTTGCAGACGAGGCTCGGATCCCGCGTTGCTGTGGCTCTGGCGTAGGCCAGTGGCTACAGCTCCGATTCAACCCCTAGCCTGGGAACCTCCATATGCCGCGGGTGCGGCCCAAGAAATAGCAACAATAACAACAACAACAACAAAGACAAAAAAAAAAAAAAAACTGTACCCATTCAAGAATGGTATAGGTAAATAATATTCATCTAAAATTTTGAAAGAAACTGTACAAAATACAATGTGATAATTTCAATTGTCTTTTTTTTTTTTCTTTTTACGACCTCTCTTGCAGCATATGGAAGTTCCCAGGCCAGGGGTCGAATCAGAGCTACAGCTCCAGGGCTACACCACAGCCATAGCCACACCTGTTCTGAACCATGTCTGCAACCTATACCTCCATTGCAGCTCACGGCAATGCTTAACCCACTGAGCAGGGCCAGGGATTGAACCCCCACCGTTATGGATACTAGTTGGGTTCATTACCGATGAGCCACAACGTGAACTCTTCAGTTGTCGCTTTTTATGAATTTAATTTACTCATTTAAATTCTACCCATAATCTTTTCCTTTGGATCTAATTGCTCTCTATAGGAAATTTCTCTTAAATTTGACTTCACATTCATTTACTGCATTAATTAATTGAAGACAGGGGAATAAGAAAATGCGAACGAGTCTCATTACTGAATTAATTGAACAGGAAAGTTGAGATATGAAATAATGAAAGAAGAATAAAGTGTATTTCCACAATCAATTGATCATTTTATACAATCTTCTCCTTACATTATCTCATTCTTCCTATTAACTATTTTATTTACTTTTGCCATGCATTCCTCCATGTGTCTTGTCTGATACAAGCACACAAGACTAAATTTTTCTATTTTCTACTTCCACTGTATTTTCACAGACACAGGCAAAGCTACATCCAATCTCTAATTTCCTGGGCTCTATGACTTCACATATCTATTTTAGACATTGGTATATATGGTTTTACATATTGGTAAAAAACACATTTTACATGTTGGTGAAATATGGAATTTGTACGAATTCCTTGGTATTCAGAACGCACCCTGTGAACAGATCATTTCAAAATCAAATGCTTACAAGTGCCAAAAAAGTGAATAAAGTGGCAGGTGTAAGTACCCAGGTAAATGGAAAGGATGGAGAAGAGAGTTGTAGGGCCTTTGTGAGAAGGGACCAGCTCCCACTCAGTTCTTGGTGTCACCATGCATTTTGTTTTTTTCCTAAAGAACCCAGAAATTTTGTTTTCATACAAAATTTCCCTTTTTTATGGCTACCCCCACTCCATATAGAACTTCCTGGCCCCGGGATTGAATCTGAGCTACTCAGCAGCTGAGGCAATGCCTGATCATTTAACCCGCTCTGCCAGGCTGGGGATTGAACTGGCCCCTCTGCAGTGACTCAAGGTGCGGCCATCAGGTTCCCAATTTTTTTTTTTTTTTTTTGTCTTTTTGCCATTTCTTTGGGCCGCTCCCGCGGCATATGGAGGTTCCCAGGCTAGGGGTTGAATCGGAGCTGTAGCCACTGGCCTACGCCAGAGCCACAGCAACGCGGGATCCAAGCCCCGTCTGCAACCTACACCACAGCTCACGGCAACGCCAGATCCTTAACCCACTGAGCAAGGGCAGGGACCGAACCCGCAAGCTCATGGTTCCTAGTCGGATTCGTTAACCACTGCGCCACGACGGGAACTCCATGTTCCCAATTTTTAAATGTTTACACACCATAGACCAAACCAATCTGCATGCTAAATGTGTTTTTTAAACCTCCAGTTTCCAAATACTGATCTAAACAGTCTTATCTATTATTCACATCAGACTGTACATAGAAGAGAGGTTGTCAATGCTCTGTTTATAGTTTCTGCAGACCCTTGTGAAAGATAGAGTAAATGCTCCCTCCTCTTTGACTTTAAAAAATACTTTAGTGTTAACTAAACTTTTTTCTAAGGATACATATATTTAAATTGGAAAGGTAGAAACCTTTTATTTCTCTCTAGCTACCACATCTTTCTTTTTCCTCTCATAATTATTCTTGTCTCAACGTAGGAGACTCTGGGAATATTATACTTGCTAAATTTTATTATTCCTCTTTATTATTCATAGAAACAATTATAAATACTAAGTTTGAAATGGTATGTCATCTTTCAACAGATATGTACAATGGACTGGTATGTTTTAAATGAATATAAAATTATCATAGACTATATAGAATATTTTTCAACAAAAGGATTCTTAATTTGACATCAATTATGTTTCTCCTACCAACTTACATGTTGAGAATCTGTGTGTTGGTTCCAGATCCCCAAGCCTATCTTTTATTTTTTTCAGCGCATGGGATTCTTTTTTATAAAGTATTATAAACAATTTTTGCTGCTCTAGCTACTAAGTTCTTGTTTCTATGAAAGAACCATATTATATTCTGTCAATTTAATTTTTTAAAATTTATTTTGTTAGCATGCATTGGTATCTTGACTTAAAAAACAATTGAGCTCTACAAAAGTTATCCAATTTTGAAATTTCAATGAAGAAACTTGACATTTAAAGGAACACTATAATAAGTATTTTATAAAACAAATAATGAATCCCTATTTAATTTACTCTTTTAATGGAGGATTTTGTAAATGTTAGGTAGGTTTATAGCAAATGCGTGTTTCCCTGGCATCTGTTTAGACTCTATTAGAAAAAGACGTAGGAGTCATCTTACGTTACTATGAATTATTCAGATTTCCCTGCTTATAATGTATATCCTAATACCCAAAGTTAATGCAAAAATATCTGAAGTCATGTGTGTGAGTATGGGTGCATGTGTACAGGCATGCGCTCATGCACACACAAATATAAACATACACACACACATAATTTTCCTACCTGATTTCAAGACAGCTTTAACAATTTCCACGTGAAGAATCTATTTCTATTTGAATATTTCAAATAATTACTGTAGCTAAGAATTATTTCTGGGGATCAGGGGGCAGGATCTATAGTTAGGCTGTGTTAACAGGGGGCAAAGTCTTGCTTCTCTGTGAATCTGTGATGTCAAGACCCAGTTTCTTGTCTCAGTAGGGACATTTAATATATATTTGACCTTTACCTCAAATTCTAAAATTGTCAATTTTCTTTATGATAGCCTCCAGTTAGGAAATTAATCAAAAGTTTAGGAAAATAAATTAGTTATTTAACTTTTGTCACTCAGCACTAAAAATAACATGAGAAATTTTTTGCTGCTGCTTAAAGAAATATGCAGTGTATTTTTTAAAAATTTATTTGTTATATCTTTCACTCCAGCCCAAATAACTTGAACATCTCAGGGACACTGACCTGCATACCAGTCAGTGCTGTACTCACATAAGCAATCACAGTACAGACTTCACTATCATTTGAAAGTTTTTTTTAAGATGACCTAAAACAGAAGTTCCTGTTATAGCACAGTGGAAATGAATCCAATCAGTGTAACATGAGATTGTGGGTTTGATCCTATCTTTGCCCAGCGGGTTAAGGATCCAGCATTGCCGTGAGCTGGGGCGTAGTTCACAGACGCAGCTCAGATCCCATGTTGCTGTGGCTGTGGTATAGGCCAGCAGCTGCAGGTCCAATTCGACTCCTAGCCTGGGAAACTTCATAAGCCACGAGTGAGGCCCTAAAAGAAGAAAAAAAAAAATGACCTAAACTGAAATCCCACTCTTAACTGTTCCTCCTGATATTTTATATCTCTTGCTTCTAAGTTTCTGCTGGCCTCAGTCTTTATCTTTACCAGGACAGAGACCTCTCATTGTCTCAGTTGTTCACATTCTTCCTCATCTCCTAATTCTGGCATCACTTGCCTCTCTTCTAAATTAACTCTATAACCAGCTGCTAAAATTATACTTTTCCAACTCGTCTTTTGCCAACATGATCCCCCTTGCCAACCCAAAGTATTACATTGCTCCAATTATGGAAAATTATTGGATCTTGCTCTTCTGGATATTCTGGAAAAAGTCACAAAACAAAACAATGATGAATGAGCAGATGCACTATCAGCATATTCTTACATTCAAATAAATAAAATTATAGTCTTTTTTAACAACTGTTTCATATTTTATCATTTATTCTTTTATTTGTAACTGTAACCCTTTTGCAATATCAACTGGGAACTCTCCAATCCAATATCCTCTTATTTAGAAATGTTCTACTTTTGTATAGCCTCACCACATCCTCACTAGCAGTGTACTCCCTTCTGTTTTTTTTTTCTCCTTTATCTAGCTAAATACTAAACTGACCCACTATAGTTTATCTCTGTGAATCCCCTCTTGACATAAATACCAACCCTAGATAAATTCTGCAACTCTCAGATGCAGTGACTAAATCAGAAAAAATGACTATTTTTAGGAAAGAATGATATAAATGGGTTTATTTGTTTCACTTATTCATGATGAATAATAAAAAACAAAAACAAAAACCTCAAATGGGTACTTCAAAATTCTCAGCAGTCTCCTCTATTTGGCTTGTTAACTCCACTTCCCACAAGGATAATTTCTTAGATTATCTTCTTTACTCTGATGTCCCAATCTCCCACACCCTTTTCTTAATAAACACTGCTGACGACCTCACCCAAATTTTCACTTCTCAACAAACCTATAATCCTATCCAGATTGCCCCATCTACTTCTTTACTATTTTTATAATAAAAGTAGTGTCTTTTCTTCTACCAAAGGCCAATCTTTCACAAGTGTTCTGAAGCCCAACCTTCTGACTCTCCCCTAAACTCTGTTTCTTTTCTTTTCTCCTTCCCTTCTACAGCAATCATGTCAGCATAACAACATCTTCTAGTATCTTCAACCATTATGTACCAGTAAAAAACTGCCCAGTCCCACACTCTCTCCAACTACATGGGCCATATCCTTGACTTCTCACAAAGCCAACCTACCCAGAAGATGTGTCTGCACAAGCTAACTTCAATTTTGTTTTTGCAGTTACACACTGGGATCCAACCCAATCTCACTCTTTCCCTGCTACTCCATTAGAAGTATTTCTGTCAAGGTCATCAATATTATAATGATGTTTCTGTATTCAGCTTACTCAGTATCTTACCAAGTTAGCCAAACCCATACCCCTAAAATTCTCTTCCCTAATGGCTTTCCAGACTAACATGTTTTGTTTTCTTTCCTTACCTCACTGACCCTCTTTTATGGTCTTCTTTGCTGTTTTCTTCTCCTTCACGTGTTTCTACTGGAGTTGGAGTCATTTGTGGTTTACATTTTGACTCTCCTCCCTATATACAGTCTCTTCCATACACTACTCAGTCCCTCCCAGAAGTGGTAAACATATACATATTGTTTTGAGAGAAATACATTCTGCAGTTGAGTAAATTAATGTAGTTCTTATACAAAGACATGTATTTTACATTTGGGGTTAAGGTCTTGCAGTTAAAATTAGATTCTGGGAATAAAAACTGAAATTTTTAGCCACCTGTGGAATAAATTAGACAGCCTCTTGATCCTTTCACTGTAAGCATTCATACCAGGACTGTGATTCAAAATGACATGAAATAGTATACGTAAACATTTTAACTTAAAAACTTTGCCTGCTTCCTAGACTTCTATTTGCATTCTTTATATATTTCTGTGTCACCAGACTGTATATATGCAGGAGTTTCATAATCTTAGTGAAAATGTCAATTTCGACAAAACATTTTCGTGTTTAAAAAAAACTAAGTGCTCTATACCAAATAAAGGGTAACATTTTTGTAGCTGGTCAATTAAAGAAAGAAAAGTTTGTAAATTTTCTATAAGAAAAATGGGGCTGGAGTTCCCGTCGTGGCGCAGTGGTTAACGAATCCGACTAGGGACCATGAGGTTGCAGGTTCGGTCCCTGCCCTTGCTCAGTGGGTTAATGATCCAGTGTTGCCGTGAGCTGTGGTGTATGTCGCAGACGCGGCTCGGATCCCGTGTTGCTGTGGCTCTGGCATAGGCCGGTGGCTACAGCTCCAATTAGACCCCTAGCCTGGGAACCTCCATATGCCACAGGAGCGGCCCAAGAAATAGCAAAAAGACAAAAAAAAAAAAAAGAAAAGAAAAGAAAAAAATGAGGCTGTGAACCATTTCCTGAACTTGGCCAGCTTTATATTCTGTTTTTCATAAAAGGGTGATGCTCACCCATCATTCTTTGAATAACACTTCTTCCTAATTATCTCATATATTTCTTAAATCCTAACTTTCTTGCCACTTTCTCACTTTTGCCTGTAACTTTTTTGAAAGTGCTACACTTTCTCACTTTTTCCTATTTTGATTTCTTTCTTGAGTTTCTCACATTTTTTTATTCTCAAAAATCTATTCTGAAAAATTTATTCAGCTATATCATCTTTTCACTAACTCTGTTTTCACTTGTGTCTAAAACTTTTTTTAGTGAATCCACTTCATTTTTAGTTTGAATTTTTATGGTTTTCCAACTCTAAATTATGTATATGTATGTATCTATGTATATATAAGATGTATATGATATATATAATATTATATATATATATATATATATAACTGCTTGGTCTGTTTTATGATATCATGCTATTGACTTACATTGTCAAGGTTTTTGAGAAGGTATTTTTAATATATTCAATACAAAACATGCCATCTTTTCAACATATTCCAGGTTTGAAAATTTTGGGAGTCTTTGTGTATCTAACACACTTGTTGTTTTAGCTAACTCCCACATATGGTGCCTTATTTTCTTAATTTATGTGATTTTCTTTTTAACTATGACCCACAATTTTTTCTTGATATTTTATCTCTGAAAGTTAGTTGAGACTTTGAAATATTTCTTATGTGGAATATTTGCATTTGCATCTGCCAATGCTTTATGGAAAACAAACTAAATTCTCAAATTTATTTATTTTTTTACCACTGAGATACTTTAATTCTGTCATTAAACTTACATGAGAGCTTGTGTTTCAAATTATGTATTTTTTTTAATCTGTATTCAAGTTTAATGTCAAGACAAGGCAGTTTCCTTCTTCATAATACATTTATTTCTTAATTGTCCTTAATTGTCTTGACCCTAATATTGAGGAAGAGAAGTATTAGAGAAAAATCATTTTTAATTTTTTTCGAAAAAAAATCAAGGTATTTTACAAATAGATACTAATTAATACAGTGTGATTTTGGCACTAAGCTAGACAAATAGATAAATGAACCCAAACAGCAGTCCATACATGGAACTTGACAAAAGTGGTATTACACATCAGTGGCTAAATGATTTTCCATTTTCTATTGAGTAAATACTGCTGGGAAATAGTCCATCTATAGAAAAAGATGATATCAGATGGCTATGTTACTTCATGTAAATATAAAAATTTCCAGTTGATGAAGATCTAAATGAAATGCTATTCATTACTGAAAAAAAAAAGAAACAATCTAAATTTCCATCAATGATAAAGTGGATAAATAATGTTTGGTATCTTCATATGGTTAGATATTATACTGTGTTTTAAGTAAGTGCATTAGGAAATATATATACCCATATGTTTTAATCTCAAAAGATAAAAAGATATTGACATATGATTTAACATATAAATTTTAAGAACATGCAAACTAAGACTATTTTTCATGGGTACATAAAATGTGATAATATCAAATGCATCTTAAACAAATAATTTTAGGTGATTGGCATTAGAGATTAAACTAAAGAGAGTTCTGAGACCATATTTCTAAAGATTAATTTTTAAAGAAATGATCATAAGGCAAAATATTAAGATTTGATGTAAGTGGGGTATAGGTAGGCATGTCTACTGTAACATTTCCCTCTCTCTTCTTTTTGCATTCCTGAAATACTTTCAAAGATATTAAGTAGGTTAAAAAGAAAAGAATGTATATGATTCTCTTTATCCTTTTAACAAAGTGTAAGATCTTCACTGAAGTAGGGCATCTTCTTGGAGGCCACCTGCTGCTGAGCATGTTCTGTTAGCTCAGATGCTTAATTCTTTGCATCAGTTATGTACTCTAGCTCAGATGCTTAATTCTTTGCATCAGTTAATATCCTCTGCATTTGCAACAGGAGATAAAATAAAATTTGTGTTCCCTTCTCTAAATGAGAAAATCATATGCATACTTGTGATTTTCACACTATTAATTGTAATAATGGCAGGATTGAGTCTACTAGAGGGGTGGAAAAGCTAAGAAAAGAAAGAAAAGATTGACATCTCTGAGTTTCTCCTTCTCCAGACACAGCACACCCCCCTCCAGTCTTGTGTTGTGTCATCATGGTGGTTCTGGCAGTGGTTTGGTCATCCCAGATGAATGGTAATATTTACGTCTATGCGGCTTTGATATTTATTTGAATGTGTGTGTTTCAATTTTATATTGTGTTCTATTTTTCCCACTTCAAATCTTTTCTGTAAGTAAGCAGGGCATAAATTCAAAACTAAAAGCAAGTACTCCTGAAAAGGCTTCATGATGCACATCCATGTAGGGATCAAGGCCACACGCTTACTAGAAATGATGCAAACCCACAGTACCATGTAATTCAGAAGATCATTTGTAACTGTGTGAGGTTAATTTATTTACAATAGGGAAAAGTGACCTAAAGTTTGAATCGTGTATAGAAGTTTCCCTCTTTTCAAATAACTTAAGCTTTCAACTATTTTTCTTTAAAAACTGATGCTGTAGGGCTGCTGGATTCTTTTCTGTGCCTGCCTGACTGCTGAAATGTAAAATTTCTGATAGTACAGCAGCAGTGACTGAGCAGATAACTAACAGCAGGATTCAGTAACCCCTAAAAGAAGATCTCAATGGTGTTTCTAAGCTCTGAACTTGATTCACAATTTAGATGTAAATGCTGAGGGAAGCCCTATGAAGTCAGTCTTTTTCTGAGTCTAATTTCCTAGGAAAAATGTATAACACATTCCTGGGTTTTACTTGCCTTTTTTTTCATCAAAAGAAGTTTTTTAATGGTATTTGTTTATGCCTGTGCTTGTTCTCACCATGTGCCCCTCCAAACTCTAGATTTCCTCTGCTTTCCCTGGAAGATAATTATACTTTAATACATGAATACATTTTTTAACACCATAGACCCTCTTCCATTTAAGCCTGTGTCTGTATCTTCAAAGGGATAGCTCCAACTGCTACAATAATTCTGGGGATATGAGGCAATATATACACAAGTTCAAGAATTCTTCCTGAATATCTTACTTGAAGTAACTCAAGCGGGGAACCCCAGCATGGCCTTTCATTCCTCTGTCTCTTACAACCATGTAATCAAGATTCAGCTCCTACTGATGCTGATTCTTTCATCTTTGCATCTTTCTACATCTCTCCTCTTCTTATCCCCACAGCTTCTATCCTAGGGCAGATCCTCCTAACAGTTTATGCAGACTATTACAGTAACTTGCTGATGATTTCTCGCCTTTAATTTGGACCCATATCCTCACTCCCATCACCCACCGAACACACACACTGCTTTTAAGATTGCCTTCCCTAGCAGTGAGATCATTCCTTTTCCTTAAAAAAAAAAAAAATTAAGCCCAAGCATTTTACATAGTATTAAGACTTTCACTCTATCATGGATTATATGTTTGAAGATCTTTTTAATATTATGTTAAATACTAAAGAGCAAATGATAGGAATATATGAATTACTTTCCATTTCCTTATTTTAATTTTTAAACTATATCTTCTAAAAAGATTCATAAACTCAAATATTTACTTAGCCCATCTGCTGATTTGCTCATTAGGAAAATGAATATTTGTAGCATCTAGCATTTCAAACAGTTTATATCAGAGGAAAGCAAGAAAGTAAGTGTATGCAATTCAAATAAATAATGTTAAATATCAAACTGTAATTCACCAAACTGTACTTTAACCAGGAAAACAGGAAAATACATGCAGGACAGATTTTGAATTATACTATTGGCTACCTTGTTTTTGAAAACATATTATACAGAGAATATAGAATATGAGAAAATTCTTTTTAAGGTATTGAATGGTAAATTTTAGTTTTCAATTGTTTTGCTAATGGAGGTGACTATACAGAAATCTAGTAATACCTTCAGACTTTACCATTCTGAAAATCCTAGGGCCCTAAAGAATTATGCTAAATCTACTATGCCTGGCCTCTATAAATGGAACAACAAAGCCTGTATGATAACACATCTGCTTATAACATAGTTACTGATTTTTTTTTTGCTTTGTTTTTTAGGGCTGTACCTGTGACATATGAAAATTCCCAGGTTAGGGGTAGAATTGGAGCTGCAGCTGGAGCCTATACCACAGCCACAGCAACACAGGATATGAGTCATGTCTGAGACTTACACCACAGCTCTTGGCAATGCCAGATCCTTAACCCCCTGAGGAAGGCCAGGGATCGAACCCCAATCCTCATGGATACCAGTTCATTTGTTACCACTGAGCCACAACAGGAACTCCTGGTTATTGAATATTTTAAGCCCACTCTTGAGAACTACTGCTCAGGAAAAAAGGATTCCTTTCAAAACACTACTGTTCATTAAAAATGCACTTGGTCACCTAAAACTCTGATGGAGATGGACAATGAGAATCATAACTGTTTCCATGATTACTAACACAACGTCTACTCTACAGCCCATGGATCAATGAGTAATCTTTACTTTCAAGTCTTATTATCTAAGAAAAACATTTTGTAAGGGTATAGCTACCCTAGATAGCGATTGCTCTGATGGATCTGGACAAAGTCAACTGAAAATCTTCTGGAAAGGATTCACCATTCTAGATGCCATTAAGTAAATTATGATTCATGGGAAGAAATCCAAACATCATCATTAACAGGAATTTGGAGGAAGTTGATTCCAACTCTCATGAGGAGTTCAACAATTCAGTAGAAGAAGTAACTGTAGATGTAGTAGAAACAGTGAGAGATCTAGAATTTGAAGTGGATCCTGAAGATTTGACTGAATTACTGTAGCCTCATTATAAACTTTAACAGATGAGGAGTTGCTTCATATTATAGATGAGCATAGAAAATTATTTCCTGAGATGGAACCTGCTCCTGGTGAAGATGCTGTGAAGACTACTGAAATGACATAAAGGATTTAGAACACTACATAAACTTAGTTGGAAATGAAGCTGTAGAATTTCAAAGAATTGATTCCCAGTATGAAAGGCACTCTACCATGGGTAAAATGCTATCAAACAACATTGCTTGCTACAGAATCTATTGTGAAGATTGTTGTAATGACAACAAAGGAATTAAAATATTACATAAACCCAAGTGATAAAGCAGTTACAGAATTTGAAAGGATTAACTCCAATTTTGAAAGCAGTTCCAAAATGCTGTCAAACAATGCATGGTAGGGAAAAAATGTTGCAAAAAGAAGAGTCAATGGAAGAAACAAACTTTATTTTTGCTTATTTTCAGAAATAGCAACAGCTGCCCCAACCCTCAGCAATTACCACTCTGATCAGTTGTTTCCATCAACATGGAGGCAAGACACCCAACTAAGAAAAAGACTACAACTCAGTGAAGGCTTAGATGATGATTAGCACTTTCTACCAATAGAACGTTTAATTAAGGTGTGGACATGTATTCAGGCAGAGTGCCACTGAACACTTAATTGACTACATTGCAGTATAAACATAACTTTTATATGCACTGGGAAACCAAAAAAATAACGTGACTGACTTTATTATGACATTTGCTTTATTTGGATGGTATGGAATTAACCTGCAGTGTCTTGAAGGTATGCTTTGTTTCCATTAAAACAGTGTTTCTTAAAGACTGAAATAAATTGTAAAAGTCATTTTTTTCTGCAACAATCATAGACATTATCATTGCTTTTTTCAATTTAATCATTTACTCACAGGTACAAAACAGTAATGCATATATATGAATGTCTAAGGGAACTTCACAGTGTTGAACACAGCTAACTCACAGGCATCAGGGTGACAATGACAGTAGAATGTACATTACAATTCTCTTTTCCAAGGGAATATCATAGAGGAATTTAAAATCTAAACGAACCCTTAGTACTACATAAACTACTAGTACACTGTATAGTCTTCCTAACAGCAATGTAAATTAGAAACAGACCCCCCTCATTTTCCCACACCCTCTGTCAGTAGCAGGCATATATTATTACTACCTTCATCAACACATCCCTACTCTGGAGGGGGATGAGTTGTGATGGTTGAGAAAGGTACTGAAGGAAGATGAAAATATCTCCCTCTTCTCTCCTGAGAGAAATCAAATAGACTTCAATTGTTAACTCTTTTAGACAAGGATAGTATCTCTCTTGTTTGCCCCTGTATCACCAACGCTTAGCCTGATGACTTTGAGAATTCCTAGTGAATAATTTTTTTGAAGGAATTAATGCACTGACAAATTTGGAACCAGTTAATACACCTTCAAAGCAAAGTGCCACTGTCTCTATGTTCAGTGGACTCATATGAGATATATTAAAAAATGATATGAAGAGATACACAGACTTTCTTAATGTTGGCAGCGAGCAGATGGATTGCAAGATTCTTTACTTCTCTAGTTCCCATGGTGTTCTAAGACCATGTACCTCCCATCCTCAACAACATCATTACAGAATCTAACTAAAAGCAGCATAAATAAAATATCTTGACAAGTATCCAGACTCTCTATTCTAATTGGATATCTACCCAAGGGCCCTCCTGTTATTAAAAAATGGAACGACATTACTGTTTTACTTTATTTTCACAGAAAGGAAAAGATCACTATGAAATGCTTCATCCCATGTGGAAGAAAAGAATTCTATCTTATTTTTGGGTATGTGAGAAATAGCTTAATTTTCCTTATCTGCGCTTCAGTGGAATGAACAGAAAACATCAGAGATAATAAGTACAGTGAAATATACAACACAATTTGTCATATTCTGTTTCATGTCTCAGTTCTTTAGTTTATCCTTTCCCTGAAATGATCTATAATAGTCTCCTGAGCCAGAGTTGATTGAACAGTGCATACCTATGTTTTAAAATTTAGGATGGGCATTAAATCCCTTGGGAAGCCTTCTCTGACACCATAATTCTACAACAATAGTCCCTGCATGTCTCTATAGACTTACTATAGAAAGTGCTATGAATATAATGGTTTCATTAAGCAGATTGAATTCATTGGAGTTATAGGCCCAAGATTATTTAATTTTTTTCTAATATATCCTTCTAGCTGTGCTTTATTGAACACTTCTTTCTCTAAATTGTACACTCTATTTGTAAAATCATCTTTCCATTCTCATTTCATAAAATAATTTACTCAAAGATTTAAGTCCCTCAACCCCTCCATGCCCAGTGATTGAACATATTTCTACACAGCAAATGAGATACTATACTTCCTTTCTTAAAGGACTCTCCAGTGATTTCCTGGGGACTCCCTCTCTTACCTTCAATAAGGGGCACCGGGTGAGCCTCTGACCCTCACTAAAAGGGAAGTAAAAGGAGGGAAGAGGGTAACCTCTCTTCTAGGATGACAAAGCCCAGATTCCCTTCCCATTCGAATGCTTCTCCAGGTGCAGACTTCCAAAATACACATACTATTCTCCCGCATGTGTGCCCAAAAACTCTATGAGGATTTTTTTTTATACTTAGACTTGTGTAATTCAAGGAAGATTATCTATACTCTAATTCTCTGCACTATTAAAAAAAATTAAAAAGCAAACTGAAAGCAAAAAACTTAGGGGCATGCAGGTTTTATCAGTAATTTATACCATAACTTACCTACTAGAGAATGACGCCCTTTGTTCTCAGGGTACCCTCCCTAGAGTATAAGTCCAGTGAAGCTAGGGCTTGTGGCCTTTTCATCTTTGTATCTCTAGGTAACCTTCAGTTCTTTAGATTAGAGTAAGTGCTTCTTGACTTAATGACTAAATGAAATTAATTCTCTGTTGAATTAATCTCGAGATACATTAATGATATTTTTTTGGCCGTGCCCATAGCATATGGAAGCCCCTGGGCCAGGGATCAAACCTGCACCACAGCAGTGGCCCAAACCACAATGCTGGATCCTTAACCACTAGGCCACTAGGGAGCTCCCCAGATGTGGTACAGTATTAACACGGAGATGTCAGTGTCTCTTCTATAAGGTATTACACTATGTGACTTATGGTTACTTTCTTAAGACCTCAAACTACCCTTCAGAGAAGATATGATTGTCAATTTGTTAGCAAATCAAGGCTCAGAAAAAAAAATATCTGATAAGTTTTACCTTTAGGAGCAGAGTCATTATTCACATTTAGGCAACCCAGGGTGAGTTCCTGGAGTCAGTATGATCCCTCAGTTTATACCTTGTCTATTATAATATAATGCCTTCAATGAAGGGCCCA
Source organism: Phacochoerus africanus (assembly GCF_016906955.1). Classification (NCBI taxonomy): domain Eukaryota; kingdom Metazoa; phylum Chordata; class Mammalia; order Artiodactyla; family Suidae; genus Phacochoerus; species Phacochoerus africanus. The sequence goes on along the minus strand of NC_062545.1, from coordinate 80,762,912 downwards.
GAAAGAATTTTTTTTTAGTAAATTGTCCATTGGCACAATATATATGTATGCACACACACACACACACGTGTGTGTTTTATTATACATGTATTATGCTCATGATATACATATGTGTACATAATATATGTGGTAATCATATAGCTATATCATATCTATATAACCATGATTTTCTATATATGCAGTAAATATATAAATTATACTTTATATTTCCTGCTTTATTTTCTTCCATAAGGATGTGGAAGCAATGAATGAAATTGTCTGAAAATGACTCTAATATTTCACCCCTGGTTGCATAGATGTTGAGCTATCAGGTACCCTCTCCTTTGCTCAGTGAAATATGAAGTAATCAGACTTAGCTTCTCAAGTACTGGAATGTTCTCTTAGCAGGAATGACCAAAACATCCTTTGGACCCACATGCGTATAAGAGCTAGGCAACTGACATTCCCATTCGTCTCTTGTAAACAATTGACAGTAAACATCAAGGTTTTCCAGCAGCTTATTTATTCTTCTAATGACAAGGCTGATTTCTTTCTTTCTTTTTTCTTTTTTTTTCTTTTGCTTTTTTTTAGGGTCATACCTGAGGCATATGGAAATTTCAGGCTAGGGGCTGAACTGGAGCTATAGCTGCCGGCCTACGCCACAGCCACAGTGACACGGGATCTGAGCCATGTCTGCGACCTATACTGCAGCCAGATCCCTGACCCACTGAGTGAGGCCAGGGATCAAACCCGCATCCTCATGGACACTAGTTGGATTTGTTTCTGCTGCGCCATAATGGGAACTCCCAAGGATCATTTCTTATGCTTTTTCCCATAAAATGGGAAAGACATGGCAAGTGTCATTTATTTGTGAATGTGGAAGCCATACCTCACTTAAAAGATACCTGAGTATTTGTCACTAGGAGATGATGGGAAGCTGAGGGTGTGTACATCTCTAGCTTGCTTCCTCTGACCTTGAGTAAATCTCCTTTGCAAGATAACATCTATAGCTGAACACATATAATGCTGTGGATGTCATCATGAAACCTAGTGTGTGATCTCATAAAAAAATAAATCATGTCAATAGGAAAACTATTTCAAACAACAGATAAATGATTGCAAAGGCAGATTTAACCAAGATTTTAATATGAAAGACTGAACAAAATGGTCTTCCTTTTCTTTTTAAAATTAATCTTGCCTTTCAAAGAAATACAGCTGAAATCCTATAGGTTTTCCATCATCCTTGAAAGATTGAAATCATAAGAAGGACGAGCAAGAGGGGGATGGGGACAAGAGTGGAGAAAAATAACTGAAACAACTACTGGAGTTCCAATAAACATGGTTCACTAGCTTGTCAGTGAGAATTCAACAGCCATTAATGTCACCATTCCAAAAGAAAAATTACCCCCAGTTTATCTATCAAATCAATATCTACACAGAAAAGGGAAAGTATCATAGATTGTAATCAGCAAGCAACTCAATAAATTGCCTGAGGTTCCTAAGCCACATTATTCAGATCCTTGTTTTAACTGATATTAATGCAACATCTTCTTAAATTGTATTGAATATTCACCTCTGTTATATCAGGGATATTTTTGGAATCCTCTAAATCATTAAATTATGCTTCAGAATTCTACAGAGGTGAGGGGCATGAGTGGTGAGACAATATTTACATATTTCCTAGGTAATATTTAAAGTTCATGTAAAATTTCATAATGTGATTGAATAATTATATTAATGCTTATGGAAAAATAATTTACATTATCTTCACAAAAATGATGCATCATGATTGTGTTATATTGAATATATAACATTTTCTTCTTTACTGATTCTTGTTCTGCTACTATCAGTATATGTTTCCTATATCTCAAGCATTGAATGCCTTTAAAATATTTAAAAGAAAAATCTTTTATTCACTTAATTTTTCATTTATAAGCTATTATTTAGCCCCAGAACCCACTGGTGGAACTCCATTTGTTATGAAAACAGTTTTCATTAACTGGACCATTTGGACATCCTACTTGATGAGGAAAAGTATTTTTAAGCCACTCCCTCCCATACACCTTTCAAGTACGAAGTCTGTATTTCCCTGAAGTGAAATGTTTCTGCTCACATAATGCCTTTCCTGAGTGCATTTTCTTCTCAGACACTTTTCTGCTAGGGGCCAGTTATATTCCTGCCAAGTTTGGGAATAGATATAAAAAGAGCAAGTAGGGAAGGCTTTGCCTTCTGGAAATACTTTATTAATACTGAGCAAATAAGTGAGAAATAACCACCAAAATGCTGAGTGGGATGTTACGAGATCATGAGGATTTTGCAAGATGATTTTTTTTTTAACCTAGTTTGCAGACAAGGTTAAAAAATGACTATTTTAGAGTGCTAGGTGGATCATATTATCACTTTTTTCTGTCTCTCTCTCTTTTTTTTTAATGGCCACACCTGCAGCATATGGGAGTTCATGGGCTAGGGGTCACAGCTACACAGCGACAGCAACACCAACACAAGATCCTTAACCCACCAAGTGAGACCAGGGATCAAACTCACTTCCTCACAGAGACTTCAGGTCCTTAACCTGCTGAGTCACAAAGGGAACTCCATGGGTGGGTTATTTTATTTAACAGTTTCTTTGGGGTTCGAAGAGGGAAAACAAAACAAACAAACAAAAAAAAACCTTCTCCAAAGATTATGTGTGCTGGACTTCTCTTGGTTCTTCTAAGTTACCCCCAAAAGCCTGATAGTCCAGGCCTAGAAGCATCAAGTGGCAGTAACTGATGGTGAGCATCAGGTAATGGACCAGGTGAAAGAATAAAAGAAACATCCTCTATCACATGCAGTGTAGGGTGTGATGGGGATAGCAACTAATATGAAAAGAAAATGATAATAAACCACAAGTGATTCAAATCTCATCTATCCCAGTTTGGAAAGAAGGAAGTGCTTTTTGTTTGCTGGGTCTAGTGATTGGGTTAAGTGGTAGTTTGCATCAGGTTTGTACGTTATATTTTATTTTTCTGTTTTTTTTGTGATATGACACTATGTTGGATTGACCTCTAGATTGGAACAGGATGGTCCAACAAGGCCTAGTAACATTTTATGAAAACATTGTGGGAAAGTATGGAAGGGGAAATAGAAATGTAATAAAAGCACAATATAGTGGCACATTCTCCTGTCTATGACACCAGAGAAAATGCTGTAGAAAAGGAAGCTTAAACTGATACCTCTTGTATACATAAGAATTAGCCAGAAAAGATAAGATAGGAGGGATGTTTCACCCAGAAGATACATGAAGGTCCAGAAATGAGAGTTTTAGATGAAGGCTTTAGTTGTGTGTGGTTTAATTTCCAATATTTGAATATTTCTAGATAATTTCCCTTATTAACTTCTAGTTTGATTCATTATGGTCTGAAACCATATTTTGTACAATTTTAATCCTTTTAAATTTGTAAAGGCTTGCCTTACAGCTTATGTTATGATCTACCTTTTTTTTTTTTTTTTTTGTCTTTTTGCCATTTCTTGGGCCGCTCCCGCGGCATATGGAGGTTCCCAGGCTAGGGGTCTAATCGGAGCTGCAGCTGCCAGCCTATACCACAGCCACAGCAACGTGGGATCCCAGCCGCATCTGCAACCTACACCACAGTTCACGGCAATGCCGGATCATTAACCCACTGAGCAAGGGCAGGGATCGAACCTGCAATCTCATGGTTCCTAGTCGGATTCGTTAACCACTGCGCCACGACGGGAACTCCATGATCTACCTTAATGAATAGTCCATGTACACTTGAAATGAATGTGTATTCTGCTGTAATTGAATACGGTGCTACTGATCAATTGGATAAATTAGGTTGATGGTATTATTTAGCTCTTCTATAGTCTTGTTTATTTTTTGTATTGAGCTACTGACAATGGAGAAAAGAATCTTGAAGACTCCGTGTGTAAATGTAATCCATTTATTTTTATTTCAGCTTTATCAGTTTTTGCTTTATGTCTTTTGAATTACTATGGCTTCTTAGTGAATTCATGCCTTTGTCATTATGAAATCTCCCTGTTTATCTGTGATGAGTTTCCTTGTTTTGAAATTTACTCTTTCTGCAACATAACTACCACAGTCTTTTGATTAATATTTGCATGTTTTTTTCCCCATGCTTTTATCTTTAATAAAATATTTTTAGGGTAGTATATCATTCAGTCTTGTTATTTTACATCATCTGACAATTTTTGTCTTTTATATAGTGTTTAGACTGTTTTTAATGTAGTTATTTTTATGGTTAGTTTTTGGCTCACTATTTTACTTTTTAAGTTTTGTTTTTCTCTCTCATTTTCTGTTCTTCTCTTCCCAATTTCCTATCTTCTTTTTGATTATTTTACTGTTTTGTAGAATTTATTTTTAACTTGTATTTTTTTCCTATAGTTTTTATTATTTTATTTGATACATGTAATATACATATCTCTTTATAGACTCTTCGGAGTTAATAGTTTACCACTCCAGTTAAAATCTAGAATCTTATAGCTGTACAGTTCCTTCAAATCATATATAAAAGGAGTTCCCGTCGTGGCGCAGTGGTTAACGAATCCGACTAGGAACCATGAGGTTGCGGGTTCGGTCCCTGCCCTTGCTCAGTGGGTTAAGGATCTGGCGTTGCCGTGAGCTGTGGTGTAGGCTGCAGACGCGGCTCGGATCCCGTGTTGCTGTGGCTCTGGCATAGGCCGGTGGCTACAGCTCCGATTCAACCCCTAGCCTGGGAACCTCCATATGCCCTGGGAGCAGCCCAAAGAAATAGCAAAAAAAAAAAAAAAAAATCATATATAAAAGGCTTAGGAGGGGGAAAATAGTTCATTCTAAGTATCCAGAAATGTACTACTTCGGAGGCTTTTCCTTCCTTCCTTACATTCCAAGTTTCTTTCTTTTAAATTTCCCCTTAGTTTGAAGAACTTTATTTAGCTTTTCTTTTAGGTCAGTTCTATTGGTAATTGAAAAGTCCTCTTACTTTTTCTTCATCTGAAAATGTCTATTTTGCTTTTTCCTGAATGATATTTTTAATATGTATAATACTCCATATGATATTTCTTATGTTTCATTCCCTTAAGAATAGTGGTCCTCTGTATTCTGTTCTATTCCATTTTTATTTTTCTGGAAGGAAATATGAACACATTCAAATTATAATTTCTTTTTTATGTAATGTGTCATTTTTTTCTGCCTTATTTCAAGATTTATTCATTCTATTTGTTTTTTGCTAGCTTTATTTTGATGATTCTGAAGCATGATTTTCTTTAAGTTTATCCTTTTGAGGACTAGCTGAGCCTTTTAATCTGTACACGTATACCTTTTATCAAATTAAGTTTTCAGCCAGTATTTCTCCAAATATTTTTCCTTATCTGTCTCTTTATTTTTCTCAATGACTCAAATGTTAGACTTTTTGATGTTATTCCATAGTTCCCTGAGTTTCTATTCATTTTTTTTTTCAATCTTTTGTTTCTACTCTTCAGAGGGGCTAATTTCTTTCAGCCTTGTCTTTAGGCTTGTTTATTATTTACTCTGCTATCTCTTCTCCATTATTGAACCCATTGAGTGAATTTTTGTTTTAGATATTATGCCTTTCAGTTCTTTAATTCTCATTTAGCTTCTTCTTATTGTCTGTCTTTGTTTCTCTTACTGAAAACATATTTCATACATCTCTAGAATCTTCATTAACTTATAAATTATGATTATAATAAGCATTTTATAGCCTTTGATATATTCTTCTTTTAGCAACTGTTTTTATTCTTTTCTATTCAAATTGACATTTTCCTTCTTTTTTTTGGATTGTGTCCTGGATGTTTTTGTATCATGTTGTGGGATTTGAGTCCTGTTAAAATCATCTGGAGAATGTTGATGCGTATGTGGGAGTGGGGTGGGGTGAATGCCTGCTCTCAAAAAACCCAGTTAGATTCAGAATACAACCTTGATCCCTTCTTCTATGTGAAGTGGTTCCAATTTCAAGTTCAGTTTTCAAATCTATTGCTCTGCTCTTTACACCTGCGCTACGCATGTACCACTCAGGTTAATTCAGGACTTAGCCATTGTCTTATCAAACAGTTCATTTGTCAAAGTCTGTGCTGTTGCTTTTTTCTGGGTCTGTTCTGTGTATGTGCAGCTCAAATTTGGTGCATGTGGAGCCCAAGACTTGTATTGTTCTGCACACAGAATTAGTGGATAAGCTTCTTTAACTCTTCCTTTTTGTGATTTCCCCCATACTCTGGCTCCTGGAGGTCCTTTTTCCCACTTCATCTAGCCAGAAAGACTGGTTTACTTCAGAGTTTAAGCCCCTGTGCTCTTGTTCAGCTGTGGGCAACTGGGACTGCCTTCAAGACAACAGAGTAAGAAAAAAAGTGAAAAAGAAGAGTTTTCTGAAACACACTATTTGGTCCTCAGAGAACTTTTTTCTTGATTCCTCTGGCCAGAGGATTTGATTTTCTCTCTGGATTTTAGGTACCCACAGTATTGTTTCTCTTGAGATAGTGCAATTTAGCAAAGGGAATAATGTCTTGCCAAATCTGAAAATTAAAAGAGGAAAAAATAACCAGGAAACTTACCACTGATTTTGTCATTCAAGTTTGGACTTTCCTTGCCAAACTTCCTCTGATTCCCTACTTTTCATGTCCTTATATTTTGCCCAGAGTTTATAGTTGTAATTCATGGAGGAGATAGGCTGTTGAGGGCTTACTCTACCTTGACTGGCTCTAGAAGTAAGAAGCTGATTATGAAGGACCTATGGAAGATCCAAATGGTTGTCTCTGGTTATATCTATACATCCAGATCTTAAGAGCTCTCACTGGGTTCAATTCAAGATTCATACATAAATAGATAAATCCTTAGAAGTAACTGAGAATATACAATTGGTAAGTGTAAAGTGAAGAAAGAGAGCAGAATCTTGACCCCAGCAACACTTAAGTAACATTTGAAGAAAGAGCTGCATGAAATACAGATTAAAGAGGATAAAAAAACATGTGTAACAAGAAAATTACAGAGTATGGATTGTCAAAATACAAAATACACAATGTTGGATGCCAAAGAAGTTTTGGAGAGTGAGATTTTGAAAATAAATTATTAAAAATTTGAAATTCTACCCAGAGATCAACAAAGATTAACATCTGAAAAGCATCTGTTTGATTTAAAGACAAAGATAGTTACATAAAGTCATTAGGGCCAAACGGTAGTGACTGACAGACAAATGGGAGCTGAATTAGATACTTCAAGTTTAGACAATGTGGAAAGGGATGTGGCTTCAAGAGGGAGAAGGTAGGTCAGTAGCTAAAGAAAGAAGTGGTTTTAGATAGATCTAAGAAATTTCTTTCTAAGTTTTATTTAGTAGATTTTTTTTTTGTTTCTAAACTGGAAGTGGCCTTAGTTCTTCAAAATGCTAACAAGAAGGAACCTGCAAAAACAGAAAGGCTAAAAGCAGAGAAAGGAATGAAATCTCTGAGATGGTGGTAAGAAAAGGAATCCTAAGCACACAGGTGGAGCCACTCATTAAGAATGAAGAAAATAAAACTTTGGAATAATGAAAACTCCAGAAAACTAATGAATTCCAGGCATATAAATTCTTATTCCTGAGTTTACTTCTGAGGAACCCAAATTAGCTAACTCTAAAAATATTTATCTAGCCCTGATTTCACATTCTTCATGGAAAACCAAAATCATTCATCCAAATGACTATTTTTTTATCTCTACTATTTAAAATAATAAAGATCCCAAGCCTACAATGTTCAAAGCAGAACAGATGATTTTTCCCTAAATGCTGTTCTTCTTTCAATCTTCCTCTTTTTAGTAAATTAGAACATCCCCCTTTCAAGACAAATAATCATCTTTCATTTCTCCCTCCTTCTTAGTCCAAACTATGAGCAAGTAGAGTTGATTCTGAGAGTTCCAGAATTTGTTAAAACTCTGTCCATTTACTTTTTTTGTACTTCTATGGCTCCTGCTAAGCTCCTATTAATTCTCCACCTGTATTAACACAATCATCCCCTGATTTCTCTAATTGGTGCATCTCTGCAATCTAATTAATTAAATAACAGCATGAGAGATATTTGTAAATGCTCTTGAAGTGATGTCTTTTGCTATTTAGAAAACCTTCCGTGGTTTCTTGTTGAGTTTAGAGAGAAATTCCTGTTTAATACCATGCCTGCATGCAGGAAGACATGAAATAAATATTTAACCGCTGGTGTGGAGTAAGCAATCACCAGTCAGATGATACACTGATCACAACGTGTAATGCTGAGTCCTTAATGGTGGAATATCAACCTTTCCTGCAAGATGCTACAAGCTCACCCTCTCCATTTCCCATTCTTCCTTGTCATTCTGTCCTTCCAACTACCCCCTTTGTCCAGAATCTTCCCATGGCTGGTTCTCCCCTGCCCTTCATATATTATCTCAAATATTATTACATTCTCTGTGAGGCCTTCTCTTACCAATTATTATCAAGTCCTTACCTTGCTTGGGCTAGTCACTATCTCACCTCTTTGTTTCATTTTTTTCCATAGGACTGAAACCTATATGAAATTATTTTTTACCTTGATTTGCTTCTTTTGTTCCCCTCAAACAATTTAGGTTTACCAAGATCATAGATCTTTAACTTGTATTCTGACCACTGTATCCACAGAACCAAGGACAGTGCCTGGCCAATGGCAGACATTTAATGCTCACTCGTTGAAAGATTGAAGGCACGAATAAATGAATGTAAGAATACCTGCATGGAAGAAAGTGGTTCTAAAAACTCTAAAATAAAATAAATTATCAACTTTATTACCTATTACTTCTATTTTAGCCTACCCAAGCATGAGGGTCAGACCAATACATTGAATTCCTATTGGTATGTTCATTAGCAACTAATCTCAATATGAATGTATCTCTTTACCTTCAAGTAGTCCTTTTTCATTCCCTGTCAGGTTATGTGAGGCACACTTATCCTATCAAAATTTAAATACAATTTAAAAGGGGGGCTTTGAATTTGAATTGAATGGGTCCAAAATTTGTTACTTCTTATCACGCTTGGGAAAGTTACTTAACTTCTCTCTGACTAAATATTCTTTTCTATGAAATGATGATAATGAAAATATCTGTTTTATAAATTTGTTGGAATATTAAATGAATGAATAAATTCATGTAATCCCTTGAGTTTATGCCCAGCAGAGTGTAAACACTCTCTAAATTATAGATATTAGCCTTTGCTAAGCAAGAAATACAGATACAGTCTCAGACCTTTCTCTCTCTCTCTTTCCCTATCTGGTTGGAACATAAAGTTGTGCCATCCTGCATTCCCCAATGTAACTTCTCTAATAAACCCTAATTACCATTCACACCTGCATGGTATCTTTACTATTTATTGCAGGAACAGTTTACCCTTTGCTCCATCTGTGCTTTCTTGTCAATTCTTTTGATCTTCCTAAAATAAAAACTGATATATGACCTTCCTGCCTGTAATCTCTTAATAACTTTGTATCCCCTTCAGTATAAAACCTAAACCTAGCAAGATAAGGGAAATCTATCACTTTTCATCACTTCCTCCTGGAAAACCCCTTTTGCAGCACACTAAAGATTCACAATTGCCCCAGTGAGCCAGCTTCTCTCCTGCCTCTGAGATTCTGCTTCTGCTGCTCACTGCTTGACAGGCAACCTTTTCATTTTCAACCTAACATTCTCTTTCTCCTTCTTCTCCTCCCAACACCTTTTTTACTTAGCAAATGCCTAATCAGCCTTTAAAATTGATGTGAGTTCTCATCACCTCTTTGTTGACTGACTTAATTAATAAAGATCTATTAAGGGCCTATTATATGCCTGAGTATTTGTGGTTATTGTTGTTTGAATATTGTCAATACTGTCCCAGATTTCTTCTTGTAGGCTTTCCTTTATTTCTTCTAAACAAAGTACATTTGACTTAAGATGTAAGATCTCAATCTTTATGTGGCTAAGAAAATTCCATTTTTACAAGTGATTTTCCTTTCTCCAAATAATTTTTTTTTAATGTTCATACCTGCAGCATATGGAAGTTCCCATGCTAAAGACTGAATCAGAGCTGCAGCTGCATGCCTATGCCACGGCCACAGCAACACCAGATCCAACCCACTGAGACCTATACTGCAGCTTACAGCAACGCTGGATACTTAACCCATGAAGTGAGGCCAGGGATCGAACTACATCCTCACAGAGACAACAATGGGTCCTTAACCCACTTAGCCACAATAGGAACTCCCAAATAATTTTAATTGCATTTTGTTATTATTCCTCCTCCCAACACCTGGAACTATCATCAAAAATACTTCTTTGCTAACTTCCAAAATATAATTTTCAAGTTCCTATATGTATATGAATTTACATGACTATTATACTTAGAATAGAAAAATATCAATGAGTGGTTATAAACTAGTTTATTCACTGTTATTCAGCCTTCAATTTAATAAATGAGAAAATTATTATAGTTAATTACAGCTACATTGTCTTGTCATTATAGTTAGGTGGGAAGCTGGTAAAAATGATAATTTAAATATGATTGGTCATATCCACAAGTTATTATGTAAGTTTTCATGATATTCCTGAAAAATAAAGCTAATAAAAATAAGTTTGTTCTCATGACAGCTCTCTCTCATATTCAGTTTAATTTCAACTTTTATTTTTAACAGGTTAAGGCACATCAACTTCTAAACTACAGGCATCACAAGGGTAGTGGAACGAGAACTCCCTGGTGATAAAAAAATGCACTTCTCTTAGCAAATTCTTATCAATAAACCAAAATGAGACTTGTTAAGGATCATAGCGTGATATAGAACTTGTAAAGTGTTAAGTGTTGGAAGTTGCTGAAGATGATGAAATTCAGGGTTGTAGACTAGACATATTCATACCTTGGTGAAGTGTCCTCCAAAGGTTAATTACATAGATCTTTAAAGGAGAATTCAGTTTCCAATTCATCATGAAGATGGGTGGGGTCTTGAAGTTATGGCACCCAAGTTCCTGTTATCTTAATTCTATTGTTCACATTACCAAGGAACCTCTATACAGTTCTAAAAAACTGGCCCATATTTGATAACAACACCTTTATATTTCAGAAATAATGTTTTTCTTGACAGGTTTCCCTCCAGCCTGGCCATGAAACAGTTGTTATAAGAATTCACAAATCGCACATCATCCAAAATGGAAGATTCTATATTATTTCTTTGGAGCCTGTGGGGCTTTACACTAGCAGCTCCAGGACTGCTCTTGTTGGGAAAGTGCTGGAGCAGAGCTGAGTGGATGGGACCCAAGTCTGAACTAATACTTTTACCAGGGTGGTACTTCTCTTACCTAAGTATACCAGGGAGGTGTACATAAGTTTTGAAAAATGGGTTCCAGGAAATAGTAAGGATAGAACTGGGGTTGAAGTATTTCAAAAACCTTGAACATCAACTCATAAATTGTGCATTGGATAGTTTTATAAACTTATTTTAAAAATTAAAATGGGGAGTTTCACATGTTCATTGCAGATCTGTTCACAATAGCCAAGACATGGAAACAACCCGAATGTCCATTGACAGATGATTGGATTCGGAAGGTGTGATATATATACACACAATGGAATACTACTCAGCCACAAAAAAGAATGAAATAATGCCATTTGCAAAAACATGGATGGAACTAGAGACTCTCATCCTGAGTGAAGTAAGTCAGAAAGAGAAAGACAAATACCATATGATATCACTTATATCTGGAATCTAATATAAGGCACAAATGAAACTTTCCACAGAAAAGAAACTCATGGACTTGGAGAAGAGACTTGTGGTTTCCAAGGGGGAGGGGGAGGGAGTGGGGTGGTTGGAGAGCTTGGAGTTAATAAATACAAAATATTGCCTTTGGAATGGATAAGCAATGAAATCCTGCTGTATAGCACTGGGGACTACATCTAGTCACTTATGATGGAGCATGATAATGTGTGAAAATAGAAAGTGTACATGTATGTGTAACTGGGTCACCATGCTGCAAAGTAGAAAAATAATTGTATTAGGGAAATAACTATTAAAAAATAACAATTGATATGTCAAAATCTTAAAAATAATAAAATTAGGTATATTGGGGAAAAAAAATGGGGAGTTTCCATCATGGCACAGCAGAAATTAATCCAACTAGGAACCATGATTTTGTGGGTTTGATCCCTGACCTCGCTCAGTGGGTTAAGGATCTGGCATGGCTGTGAGCTGTGGTGTAGGTCACAGATATGGCTCGGATCTGGCGTGGCTATGGTGTAGGCCAGTGGCTACAGCTCTGATTGGACCCCTAGCCTAGGAAACTCCATATGCCATGGGTGTGCACTAAAAAGACAAAAAATAAAATAAAATAAAATGAATTCTGAGGACTCTGAATGTTTTAAATCCACTATTCTCAAGTAAGTCTATTCACTGTTTAAGTACTTTAGAAGCTGCTTAATACCTTATCAATTTAAAGGTGTTTACTGAAGTACAAGCATTTTCTATTGTTAAGTAGTATATTTATTTACAATGAACATTTCATAATTGAAATTAAAAATTAATTAAAATTTAAAATGATGTAAATATGTTTAAGGTGATTTGGGAACAGTTGTGACTATTTCATAAGCCATCCATGTAATAGAAAGCTACACACAGACAACAATGCTTTCTAATTATTTATCAAATATTTCACAATATAATGTATAATCTTTAACTTGAGTAATTTCTGGTGTGTTATAATTGCTCTTTGCTGTAAACACTACATAAACACTTTGTAAGTTCTCTGTGCAATGCTGTATTTTCTCTCCTACATATCTGGTAATTATTTTTAAAATACGTTTTGTTAATGGGCAATGTATCACTATGAAGCACTACTAAAGAATTTTGGAGAATGACTGTCTTGAGCTTTGAAAATTATGAATTGGTCCCAGAGATTTAAACATATACCTCTGTATCAGCACTAACATGATAGAATTCAGCCAGTAAAAAAAAAAAATTCATGTTTGAAATTTATGAAAATAAGTCATTATCAACTTATATTTTGTTTGAGGCAATAGTTAGTAAACATGAAATAATGAGACGGTCATGAAGAACTCAACTAGTTGCTCCATTTTTAGTGTGTAACTGCTGTGGGTTGATAAACAAAATCAGTGAAAAGTCTACCACAAATTCATGTTACCTGGAATTAATGGGCTCTCAGTTTTCATTGTCAAATGTTTTATGCATCTCTTTCCTATCATAGTCCCTTGATATTGTTCCCAATAGTCTCTGCTTGTTAATACCTTTGAGTCATAACCCCCAAACTATCATCATTTGGAAATCAAGTCACCTATGGGGCATGACGAAAAAAAGCAAAGCCATTCAATGAATGTACCGATTCACTCCCTAAAGCTCAAATATACATATAAAATGCTCATTTTCTTCATGTGTATCTGCTTGTTTTCTGGTGGAAGAACAGGCCAAGTTTTTGTTGAGGTGAATATTTTTACATACAACCAACATATTCTAGTTTTCTTCATCAAAGACTTTGATTCATCATTTTATTCTGTCACATTCTCCAGGTTTTTCTGATCAGTTATATCCTCCCTTCTTATCAGAAAACATACTCATGTTTTAGCTCTACTAAATTTACACAAACAAAAAGCAGTAAAACCACCAAAATAATAACCAAGAAAATAAAACTTTTCCTCCTAAACCAATGGCCCTCTTTTCTCTTATAACCACATTTCTTGAAAAATAATCAACCTGTTGTCCCTTTTTGTCACCATTCACTCTTCACTTTGCACTTCAGTTTCTTGCTACCCATTATACTGATAATCTTCTCTTGAAGGTTACCAAGGCCTTACTAATAATTCTACTGAATTTGTGTTAAAGTTCATAAGTGAAAGCTGAAAGTTATAATATTTATTTTGTAAGTATCTCCTTTAAGCTATGCAAGCTTGCTATTAAAATGAGAAGAACTTAACACATCAGCATTTAATACATAAGAGCTGAATTGAATATAATAAAATTCCTTAGTCTATGAAATCCAAGAAAGCCACTAAATAATCACATCAGTGGTTCCAGCTGAATTTTTTGTCACTTCAACTTTAGGGTAGCACTTGGCACTGTTGAAGCATAAATTTCTCCTGGACACTTTTTCTCCTATTGACTTTCATAAAATTACTTCCATTCTGTTGATCAATATAGGGTTTTGCAGAATGTGCTCACTTCAAATTGATGGGCCAAACTGAATTTCTGAGTTTGAAAACAGAGCTCAGAGATGGCCAGTGAGGTTGGGGTAGGCTTTGCAGGGAGCTGAGAATCTGGAGCGCTTGTGTACAGAAGAGACTACAGTAAGTGGTGGGTAAGAGCTGTCAGGCAGACATTACAGAGGTCGTTCCTTACCAGGTGACTATTCCCACATATGCATTTGGCATGGCAGTTGGTGCTCAAGAAGAGGCAGATAGATGGGTGACTTGCAGGTAAGAGGCCCGCACTCAGCATCAGAGTTAAGCATGGGCCAATCTCATCTCCAGTTACAGACTGCATTCTAGAGAAGGTGAATGACAATCTTGGGATCTTAGAGCATATTATCAATTGAAAGACCAAGGGTCAGATCTGAGATTCAGTTTTTCAATCTGAAATAGCACCAACGACCGACCATAATTAGCAGATATTTTGAATGTTAATGTGTCGGTTGACTTATCCTTTAAGGCTGGGCCTAAGATAAGGCAAGTGGGGTATTTGTCTTAGAAAAAATATTTAAGAGGATGTCAAAGTATTAAGTAATTGAGGTAAATAATATTTAATGCGATGTAAAAAATTCACAAATGGTCTAAATATTGTAGTTTAAATTGTTCATCTCTTTCAACTTACGTTACAACATGAGATACCATAAAACTTAGGTACCTAATTGCCAAACAAACTGATATAATGCATAAATACTCTAAGTGAACAAAAAAAAAAGAAAATTCTGGATTTGTGAGGACTGGAAAAAGTATGGGAGTAGGATCTGGCTTGGATTTTGAAGGAGAAGCAGAAGTGACCAGTATTAAAACCAATAAATATAGCCATGTTTCATAAGTACTACCGGCATTTTTAGCAACATGGATGGTCCCAGAAATTATCATGCTGTGAATTCAGTCAGACAAAGAGACACCAACATCAAATGCTTTCACTGACATATGGAATCTGAAAAAAGGTCACAATGAACTTCTTTGCAGAACAGATACTGACACAGATTTTGAAAAACTTATGGTTTCCAAAGGAGACAGGTTGGGGGGTGGAGGGATGTGCTGGGGGTGTGGGATAGAAATCCTATAAAATTGGATTGTGATGATCATTGTACAACTATAAATGTAATAAATTCATTGAGTAATTTAAAGAAAAACAAAACAAAAAAAAGTACTACAAACAAAAAAGGAGAAATCAACTTAATTCACCAGATTCTCTCTTGGAGACCACATTTATGCATTTGGGGTAATTATTTTGGTTTGCATCATAGGTTGAGGATTAGATAGGACATACTTTGAGGAACAAGGTATTTGTGTAAGGTTTTAACTGATTTACCAATAGTGGCAAAGACAGTAAGTTAAAATTCATCCTCCCAGCAATTTCCAAGTGCAGGAGAATACTGTCAACCACATGCACAATGATGTGTAACAGATCCCCCCTGAACGTCCCCATCCTACATCACCAAAACTCTATACTCACAAGGCAAGCAGCAACTCCCCACTTCCCCTCCCTCTAGCCCCTAACTGAAAGCCTGTCTTGAAGATTGCAGATGCTCTGAAATATCTTTATCACATTTGAAGATAGGAGCTTGATAGATATGAATCTTCTCTATGTAAGAGAGGAAAATATCAGAGACCAAGGTGACTTACTCTTTGTCACTACCCCAGGACACATTAACACAATGAACAGAAAAAGCTATACATTTGCCTCTTACTATGCTAAAAGTATCTTATGAACCAGAAAAAAAAAAAAAAACCTGCTACTTCTTCTTCCAAGAACTGACCTTCTAGAATATAGCACAACGAAAGAAAAGGAGAAATGAGCAAAAATATACTGAAACCAAGATGTTTAGTTAGGGGAAAATTGAAAACAAAGAAGGAGGAATGAAAATTTCTGGAAACAAGCAGATGGAGTCTTTAGTCTTTCATGCACTAAAGTTGACTACAAAAATATCAGTACCCTTAGCATATGTGACCATGTAATTCAGAAAAGATTCTTCCTTTATTCAGCAGCCTTGAAGTAGATCATTGACGGTTTTGCATTCATTGCATGCAGGCTGTACTCCCTAATCTGAGTTATTCTATATTGCAAAATGTGAAAATATCGAGAATAAAACATTGAGAAGGAATAAGATCATTACACCTTTCTGGCCTGTAGCAAACATGAGGTCTGGAAAATCTCTTTTCAATTCTAGGATAAAAATGAAACCAAATAGATAACATAGGAGCCTTGAAAGTTACTGATAGTGAAGTATAAAAAGAGCATTTGATGAAAGAGGAACAATGCCCAAAAATAATTTCAATAATTAAAAACAGAATAAATGTACTTATTTTTTGTCACAGCTTTTTAACAAATAACTTATATGACATTAAATACTATATGACAATGGAGTAACATTTATTGAGAGGAAAATATTGTTGGTTATGTGTGAAAGTGACAGAAAACCATGACTCAGAATATCTAAAACTCCTATGTGTATTTTTTGAGAGTGGATTCAAAAAATCAAATGAAATTTTAAACTAATCAAAGTCAGGAATCAAAAAATGCAAGCATATTATCCCATTGTATAGGAATAGAATAGGTAATTAATCTTATATTACCAAGACTAACAAAATTAAGTTAAATTTGATCTTGTTGAGAGGCAGCTGTTGTATTACCGGTTAAATCCTGGATTCTAACACTGGACTACCTGGTTCGAATTGGGCATGAACCAATTTGAACTAGCTTTATGACTCAGTTTCCAATCTGACAAATTGGAATATTTATAGTTCCTACCTCCTTAGGTTGTTGTGGAATTATGCATGTAAAATTATATGTCTGGCACTTTAGTAAACTCTTGATAAATGGTAGATATTATTATTGTTAGACTTAGAGATGTTTTAAATTTTTTGATTTTTATAAATAATGTTTGATTTGTTTGGTATGTTTCTTTATATGGGAGCCATAATTTCCAATGGATAAATTACTAGAGGTAGAATTTCTGGTCAAAATATGTCAACATTTGAAAGGCTTTTAATACCAGTTCTCATCAGCAGAGTATATGAGGATACATGTAAGAATAAATTTTGCCTTCTTTTTTGGAAGATGATATCCTTTAATTTAAAAGTGCAAAATTTTAACTAATAGGCAAAATTAATATACTCTTACTTAAATATAGAATATTTAGGCATGAAACTGACACTCGTACAATTTGAAGTAATTTTGTGTGTGAATTGTCTGTTTCTGCAGGATATGCATATTTCTACTGGAATATTGATGTTTTGCTTATTGATAAACAATCCAAAAGCTTTTGTTTTAAAAAGGAGAACCATATCATTAAAGTAACGCTTCTGTAGTAGTAGACTGAGTATATAACAGTAGATTAAATGAACAAAAACTGAAAAATATTGAGATAAACTTTTAATCCTTCATGGTGGAAAATCATGAATATTATATTGTTTTGTTTATAATAACAAGGAACAAAATGTAGTCTAGCAAGTCTGAAACTAGTAAGCAAGGGAATTTAAGCAAAGAGAACTAGAAAATTTGCTTAAAACATGACGACAGAAATTTAAGCATATCAGATTTGACAATGAATTTAAATAAATTAATGTCATTAAATGGCTAAGGTTCTTAGAATGGGTTTTAGATATAAACTGATTCAAGTACACAAAGGAGGAAATAGGAAAAATTAATACCAAATGTTACTTAAAATTTAAAGTATACTTGAACTTTAAAGAAAAATTGATAAAATTGTTTTAAAAAAGGAAAAATGAAAAGATAAATTTCCTGTAAGCTATTTTTCAATGTACAAGTTTAGACCATGTTCTTTTTAATTTGATACTGGAGTAAAAATCAACAGTTGGATCAAATAGTCCCTATGTATAAACATACCTATATAAATGTATGTGACTAAAGAAATCTAAAAATTGAGGAGTTAATTATACGATAAATTGATTATTTGGGGAAAAACCAAGTTAGCTGGTTTGCAACTCATACAACACTCAAAATAAATGCAAATCATTTAAACATTAAAAGCAAAAGGTAACCACATAGACTAGAAGGAAACAGAGGTGAATTTTTGTTGCTCTTAATAGCATAAAAATGCTTTTTCTATGCTTACAAAGAATGATAGAAATTATACATGTATATGTCATTAACTTAGCACTTTAAAAATAAGATCATTTAGATGCAAAAGAATACCATAAATAAGTTATAAGGCAGTTGAAAAACTATGAACATATGGATCACAAATATGACAAACACTAGGTTAGAATTATATATAAAGGGATCTTAAATTATATGGGAAAGCATTAATAAACCAATAAAAGGCCATGAACTGACAATTCCCAGAATATTCATCCTCATTAGTAATAAAAGAGATTAAAATAGCAATGACATTCTTTCAATACGAAGTTAATTAAAATGTTTAAAAGTTATAACTGTCAATACGTCTGAAGATGAAAAAGTCACTCTCATGGCCTCCTGGTGGGAGTGTTTATTGTGTGAACTTCCAGATTTCGGGAAATATGTGTTAAAAGAGCCTTAATAATATCCACAGTTGACTTGGTTATTTTTTTCCTAATGAAGAAAAATCAGACATATGTGACCTTTATACATACTTATTTACAAAGTATTTATCAGATTGTTAAAAGCAAATATTAGAAATAATCTCAATGGATTCTTGGCAAATAAGTTATGGGAGATAATTATAAGGGAAAACCATGTATTATTAAAATTACGTTGAATAGTATTCAGTTGAGGCAGGAGACAGATAGGTCCCAGGCTGAGCAACTATCATCTCTTCCCTGTGAACAGATAACTTTAACATAAAGATTCTAGCAGGTTCAAGGAGGAACTGCATCCTACTTGGATAAAAGACAGAGACCACCTATTTCTCATTCTTAAGGTCCAAAACTACACTCAAGGAAAAATTTCTCAGGGATCAGAGAAGGGACGGGCACCAGATCATAGTACATCCTGCCAACTTCTCAGAAACCCTGGTGGAAGAATCCATCCTGGCTTAGAGATGGGAGGGCCCTGAGTCAGGCCAAATGTGGGCTCAAAGCCAGATGGAGCAAGATGATTGGCCAGAGGAAGCCAGGAAGGACTTAAACCACCTCTGAAGCACTGTTGCTGTTTTGCCCTCTCTCCCCCCACCACCAATGGAACCAGCCTGTGCTTTCTCCTCACCTGTCTTCTCTCTTCTCTCTTAATAAACACTTTATTTGCTTCACTATTCTCAGTCTCTTTGCCAAATTTTTTCTCCAAAGAGGCAAGGATTGGGGACCTACATCACGTGGTTAGTGTTCAGCACACTCACCCCAGAGCCACTGGAGTACACAATGACATGATAAATGTTAATTATGTAGTGTGTAATGAAAAAAATGTACCATCCCCTGAAAACAGTAAATATAAATATTTATATATATATGGAAGACATATATATATATATACACACACGCATATATATATGGAAGTCAAAATACAAGAGATAAGGTCAATACATGGATAATCACTTCTGAAATGGGAGATTACAGGTAATTTATGTTCTTAGTTTTATCCTTTTAGTAATTATTCATAATTACCATGTAATTGTTATCAGAAAAATATAAAATAAAATATATCAGGAAATAAAAGTAGTATGGGATAGAATGAAGAGCCATCCTCCAAAAACACAGCTTTCAGAAGACAGGTGCCAGGATGGCACAGTTGCCACTCTAGAGAATCTATGTACGTAGGCTCTCACTTGCAGGAGCCATTGTGATTGTACAGACATCAGAGTAGCAGTGCCCCGGTAGAGCAGAGCTCAGAATCAATATTTTTTTTTTACCATCATTAATATATTATTTATAACTCTATCATATAGTCTTAATTTACACATAGATATGCATAAATATACATATGTGTGGGTACATACATAGTGTGCATAGTATATGTACATACATGCTCTTATACAGTTTTGTTGGTGTCAGGGGAGCATGTGTACACATTTCAAATCACTGAATCCAGAAGTCAGAGGCTGTCAAACATGGCTAAACATCAGGATTATCTAAGAAATTTTTTTTAAAATAATACACCTTAGTCTGATCCACAGATATTTCAATAGGTCTTTGAGTAGACGTCAGACATCTTCATGTTTGAAAATCATGATTATGATTTGCTTAACTGTACTGCATTATTTAAATATAGGAATCATTGACTATGGACTAAAAGAAGGACTTTCACTTACATATACTTCGATATATGTTCAATAACACATACAATGACACTAACAATAATTTGGAATTTTACTAGAAACATACTATTCTGTTGAGTTCCCAAGATTCTGTCTGGATCTTTGTAATAGTCAAGGTTCTGCAGAGAAACAGATAGAATGTATCTATGGAAAGAAAAAAACTATATTAAGAAATCCATGTAGGAGTTCCTGTCCTGGCTCAGTGGTAATGATCAAACCTGAGGATGCAGATTTGATCCCTGGCCTTGCTCAGTGGGTTAAGGATCCGGCATTGCTGTGAGCTGTAGATAGGCTGTTAGCCACAGCTTGGATTCAACCCCTAGCCTGGGAACTTCCATATTCCATATGCCGTGGATGCGTCCCTATAAAGCAAAAAAAAGAAAAGAAAAGAAAAGAAATTGGTTTACACTATCGTAAGGTCTGGCAAGCTCCAAACTGTAGAGCAAGCCAGAAGACTGGAGACCCTGGAAAGAGTTGAAGCCACTGTCTTGATCCTACTGGTGACCCGGAGGCAGAATTCCTTCTTCCTCTGGGCACTTCTATTATATTAAGGTCTTCAAAGGACTGGATGAGGTCCATCCACATTGTGGATGGTAATCAGCATTACTTCAAATCTGATTTAAATGTTAATCACATCTAAAAAAATACCTTCACAGTAACATCTAGACTGTGTTTGCTCAAAATATGGATTTCCTTGCCTTACCAAGTTGGCATTTTAAAATTAACTATATAATCTTCCAGTCATGGTGGTAGAATTTTATAATGTCATTAAAATAAAAGACTTTAATTTCTCCAAATGACAATAGAGATGTCCAATAAAAGCTTTTGGGAGTTTTCAGTGAAGCCACATTGCTAAGCAATTTATCAATATCCACTCCCACTTCAGACCAAGCTGCTAGGAGATACTTTTGGTATAAAAGTTTTCTCAGATGATGGTGATGATGATGATGATTTGCTTTTTAGGGCCACACCCATGGCATATGGAAGTTCCCAGGCCAGGGGTTGAATTGGAGCTACAGCTGCCAGCCTACACCACAGCCACAGAAAGGCAGGATACAAGCCGTGTTTGTGACCTACACCACAGTTCACAGCAACGCCGGTCCTTAACCTACTGAGCAAGGCCAAGGATTGAACCCGTGTCCTCATGGATACTAGCTGGATTCCTTTCCTCTGCGCCACAATAGGAACTCCACTTGCTTAGATTATTAACTGGTGTCCTGCAACTTTGTGTGTACTGAAGTCGCAAACTTCTCTCAACCATGGTCAGACTTTTCCCCAAATGGGCGGGAAGAAAATAATTTAGGAGAGAGGAGCTCAGTAGTGGGTAACTTTCAGGTGACTTGAGTAGAAGAGTTCACTGAATTATTAATTTCAAGAGTGGTTCTAAGAATTTAAAAGTTAGATTTCCTGACTCTCCCATAGATGAGGCACAGTTACTGGTTCTTTCCACGCATGCGCTTTCCATCTCATGTGCCTGGTAATGCTCTGATAACATAACACTCTTTATTATTTTTCATCATTTCCTGTGGGATGTTTCCTCGGGGTCTCAAGTGAGATCTACCACCACCATACTGCATGCTCCACTTATTGCAGAACTAAATGAAGCATGCTGGGCAGCATCTGAAAACAATTAAAAATAATTGAAATGAGATGTGGACTCTACTACTCTCATTATGTTTAATATTTCATCCTCTGCACATTGGGGGGTTTGAATCTGAACCTCCAATCCCTCAGGCCTCCTGCTGGCAAAAGGGGTCCATTTCCCAGGGCCATCAGTTTAAGATGCTGGGGCTGCGATCTATGACCAGGCAGGGAAAAGACCTGATTGCTGCCAAGAGGCTTCTGCAGAGGAGACAGTGTCTCTCTTTACTAGCTGTCTTTGAGCAGCTGCTTTATGAATTAATAAACATCACCATGAATATGTACACATCCCTTATTAAGAATTCACAAGCACATTAATCAAACTGCTTCCATGCAACCTAGGATATTAAAGTTAGCTATTCTATTGCCCTTTCTTTGAGAGTGACAGACAGAGACAGGGACAGACAGAGAGGAAACAAAAATATTTAAAATGTTTCTTTATATGGAAGTTGAGATAAAAAAATTTTGAGGCATTCCCTGGTGGTGCCATGGGTTCAGGATCTGGCATTATCACTGCTATGGCTTGGGCTGTTGCTGTGGCGTGGGTTCAATCCCAATCCCCTGGGAACTTCTGCATGTCATGGGCATGGTCAAAAAGAAAAAAAAATAACAATTAAAAAAAGTTCAAAACATTTCCTGAGATGAGACCATATTTCTGAAGCCCACCTTATGGTAATTTGGACACCTATACATTAAATATCTCAAATGCTATGTTGGAACCAATTTGAAGATTTAGTTATGTCAAAAAAAATATGTCTACTCTTCTGCAGAATATATAAAGGGCTATCCTACAAGACAATGTTTCTGAGTGGATAAAAGCATTCCCTTGTTTTGTACTCAGGAAGCCCAGGGAAATTTAGCTGTGAGGTAATTATTCTTAGTGAGATATTTAACACGATTCAGTGACAGGTATGAGGAAATGAGATTAGCTTTTACCATGAAGAATGACTTAGATGTGAGCTTGGAATAATGTGTGTATAAGAAAGATAAAGGTAGGCATTTTATTAAACTGATAGTACTTATGAAGATTATTCTATGGGCAGCATTGTGGATTTGCATGTTTGACAAAAAAGAGCACAGGGAAGCTTTAAAGTACAACTGACCTTTTAATTTTCTCTATTTCAGGAAGATCTGATTACCCTTAGGCTCCTCTTATAACGTTCTTTCCCTGTCGACTGTAGAACTCTGATATTGCAATTTATTCTGCATGATCATGTTGATGAGGTGTGGAGCATTAGAATCTCTTTAATTTCTTCTTAAATTTGTATGAGTAAATAAGCCACAAGAGAAACTCCAGCATTTCAAATGAGGGACGCTTTTCACATAAGATTGTAAATTCATGCTCATTCTCATAAGTGGTATATGAGGCAGTTACACATATCTTTCTGCTTCATCTGATTTTTTTTATCCTTATAAAACATGTTCTTTATGATAATAATAGCTAGCATTTATTGAATACTCGCTATGTACGGGCCAAGCACTATCCCCAGTCTTTACTTGCACTTGCTCGTGGTAGCCAGTAGACCTAGAAGATAGAATACTATTATCATTTCCCTGGTTGCACACAAGAAAAGTATAGATAAGGGGGAGAAGTAACTTGCTTAAGTAACATCTGAGGCAGAGTGAGGACTCTGATGCTAACATTCTGGCTCCTCCATTCATGTTCATGACAATTGATGCAGCACCTCATATAGAAAAGAGAAAAGTAATATTCTTTATGCTTAAGCCACAGATCAGGCACCCTGAGCACATTTTGCTTGTGGTCAAAGATTATAAGCACATGATTTTTTTTTTTTTTTTGAGAACTTTCCTAGATTGCCGTAATCACTGATCAATATGCTCTTTTCACAAAAGTATTTTTATTTTTAGGAAAGACCGAGGTACGATCTTTCCCCAAAAGAAAAAAGGGTGTATATTTGCTCTCAACTATGATTCTTATCTGGAAACCTGTTTTTCTCCTTTTTATTATAAAACTCCTTGCAATACTTCTTAATGGAGAGCACAGCCCTTAAGGCATTAGCCTGCTGTGGCATCCTTTGCCTGGCAAAGTAATGAAAGCTATCTTCTTGTCTTTCCCCAAAAACTCTGTCTCCATGTTTCTATTCAGCACCAGTGGACAGAGGCGGAGTTTCAGCAACACCATCATACCTACTGCCTTTATGGATCTCATCTACTCTCCTCTGGACTGATTTAGAAAGAAAGTCCAGATGAGAGAACAGGGCACTACTGAGGATCCAAAAGAAGTTCATCCAATCTAGAATGCGGGCAGCTTAGCCTAAGACGGTGTTAGTGGTTAATGCTATGAAACGAAGACTAAATCCGGGTTTGCAATGGCAGTGTTCTCACAATCCAGGCAAAGGAGCGCAGATCTTATCTTAAAGCTGTAGGAGGCTTGTGGAGAATTTTAAATCATGATAGCTGAATGATCTACTGAGGTTTTTCAAGTGAATACTGACTGAAAATCAGAATTTGTATTAAGAAGCTGTTGTCATTGTCCATTCAGAGATGCAGCTATATTTTTGGCTGGCATATGCTGGCAGTCTCAGATGTATTTATACAGTGGATAGAAGGAATCATGAGAAATAGTGACAACATATACATGAATTAGAGTAGGGCTCAAATACATTTTCATTTCTTTGCCTCTTTCATAGAAATAGATGGATAGATTTCCCTAAATCCTTCTCACACTAAATGTGTTATTTAGATACTCAAGTAAGCAAATACAGAATATCACGAAAAAGTATTTTGTGTAACAGAGTAGATGTGAAATTTCATTCGTAAATATAATAGTTTCCAGTGTAACTTTTTCTAGTTGTGCCATTCTTTTTTCCTTCTAGGCCAATGGCCAACACTAATTTTCATGACTACAGGAAATTACAACCCCCTATTGAGGGGAATTGAAAATGGTTGTGAGATGATTATGGCTCTATCATTATGCTTCTTGCATTGCAAATCTCAGCTTTAAAATGTTGAGACAGTTTAAAAGAAAGTTAGTAATCAAGACTAGACTAAAATAATATAAAACAAAATTCTCCATGTCCCTAAAATCTTTTTATTCTTTCTTGCTCTTCTTCCAGTCGTTCCCAAAATATGATAATCTCACCTCTAGGTTGCAGTCTCTTTTTGAAATTCGAGCATGAGGTAGTGACTCCTGTTGTCATCAGCAGGAAAATAGGAGTAAGAATTTGAAAATAAAATATGCAGTAAAGAAACAGAACTAGAAGTTATCTTAATGAAATGGCTTTAGAGGATATGAGTTTTTAAAGCCTGAATGCGATCTCTGGAAGCAGGGAGTAAAAAATAACCATGAAGAGAAAAACTGACAGCTTATGCTTTGGAAGTGATTGTGGCAAAATTAAGATATAAATGCAAATATATATATATGAAATGCAAATATAGGTATAGAGACAGATGAAGATATAGGCATAGAAACAATTATATTTAAAGGTACATAAATATATGTATTTATATATACATGTATATATAAAACCATGTTATATCTATCTTTTTCTCTGTATATATTTATACATACTATATCTACACATTTATTTTTGTATATATATCCATATATTTTTTTCTAGGATTTTTAGCAGAGCTTCAAATGGAGCAGGAATATTAAGGATGGTTAAATAAAAGTCATCTAAAGTTAAAATACCCAAGTTTTAAAAACCTGTGTAGCCATTCGAAGGGAACAAGAGTCAAAGACCCTCAATTATGACATCAGAAGCATTTAGATAAAGGAGGAGACACAGAGGAAATGTCATATAGGATTCATTTTAGCTATAATTTGATTTGTTTTTATTAAATAAATTTAGAGCTAACAAGGAGTGAAAGTGTGGTTGATAGATGTTATACTACCACATTTCTCAGAAGGTAAAACGAAAACAATTGTTCACCTTCACTAAGGCAATGTCGAAATAGCATTGAGATTCTGTTAATTTGAAACACTATCTTTGAAATTAGTTATAACAACACTTCTGAGGGCTTATTTATGACTTCACACAAACAACTTTCTTCCTATTAAAAGTTTGGTTTCTTTGTGAAATAATTATTTTCCATAATGATAAATCTGTTCATGATTTCCTTCTCTTTAAATAGTCCTTGAAGAAGCTCAATAATCCAACAAGCATTTTGTAGCATTATTATTAGTGTCTGTGATTTGTTTTATATGTCATATATTTACTCCCTGTAGAAATTTCAACTTTCTCGTACTTGACTGGATTGGAGCCATGCTGGTTTTGACTGTATCATTTCTAATGTCTATAGTCACCCCGAAAACCCATGTGCTTCCAATTTAATAGATGAACTATACCCTAAATTCACAAATAAAGTACATATAGCAACTTAGGTTGTTGCTGGCCAAGATGCACTTAGTTTCCCCTTAGCTTGACTAAAATTTAGATAGGCTTCTTTCTGACATTAAGTTTGTTACTTCCATTTTCTTAGTGCCTTTGCTCCAGAAAACCTGCAATTGTAAATTCTTTGTCTGCCTTTTTGTGATGTAAATCTCCTCCCAGGATGGGCAGCTTTATGAGATTGAGGAATGTCTTTCTCAAGGACCAGGAAGCCATCTTTTGGAATGCAATTATCAAGAAAAAAAAGACCCTTGGAGTTCCCGTCGTGGCGCAGTGGTTAACGAATCCAACTAGGAACCATGAGGTTGCGGGTTCAGTCCCTGCACTTGCTCAGTGGGTTAACGATCCGGTGTTTCTGTGAGCTGTGGTGTAGGTTGCAGACGCGGCTCGGATCCCGCGTTGCTGTGGCTCTGGCGTAGGCCGGAGACTACAGCTCTGATTGGACCCCTAGCCTGGGAACCTCCATATGCCGAGGGAGCGGCCCAAGAAATAGCAAAAAGACAAAAAAAAAAAAAAAAAAAGACCCTTGTCTCTGTGTGAAGATAGAAGTTGAAGTTCAATAAGATAAAGAAGATAAATGCCAACGGTAAACACAGATGGACATATCACATTGACTAAACCCTCTTCTACATCCTCTAGCACTTGTCCAGTAGCTCACCCCAGGATTTAAAAATTCCCCTGCCTTTTGTTTCATTGGAGTAGAGTTCAATATTTCTCCTCTATTGCAATAGTTGTCACCACTATTACAACAGTGTTAAGTTTTCCTTGCCTGTTTCACTGGTCTGGTACAGTTTTTTTCAACGTTAACAAATTTTATGCTTTTCCTTTAAAATACTTTATAGATGGGATCAGGGATTTTTTCCTAAAGTACAGTTGAATGTGATCACAAAACTTAATACAAAAAAAAAATAAAGAAAAGTGCATTTCTATTAACCTGATTTTATAGATTTAGTGACATAGAACATGTCACTAAATCAAAAACATAATTTTAATGAGTTCAACATGGTTCCAGTTTTATGAGAAAAGAATATCAACGTATTTGTATAAAGAAAAAGATACAATAGCCATCATTAGAAAGTGAGACTATTATATAATTTAAAGTTTATTTTTCTATTTTGCTAAATGATATCAACATTTTCAAACTTAAGTATCAATGTATAGAGTTACTGCTAATATTTAACTCTTCAACCTTGAATCTAAGTGCCACAAAAGATTCTATTGTTGGCAACTGGCTTAGGGTATATTCATTAGCTATGCTTGATGGTACTCTTCCTCATAAAAACTATACAAAGAGACCTTAAAACTCTGAAAAAAAAAAAGAGAGAGAGAGAAAAAAAGGAATGATTGAGCTAAGTTTTCTCACTTTTCTAAAAGTCAATGTGAAAACTTATCTATAGAACATTCGAAACTTTCCTAGGAAGTTTCTACTAAGCTAATATTGAGGGAAAAGAGGGAATTCTTGAGCAGCAAGCTGTAGAAAATAAATATGCCTTACAAGCACAGGAGGCAGTCTCTGTTGATTAAACACTCACACACACAAAAATTCCTTACAAAAATTTGTACATCTCCATCCTCAAACCTCATTTGTATACTGGTCAAACTGAAATCTTCTTTCTAGGAAGAGTAATTTATCACTTGAATGACTTTCATTCTTCTTACATAGGGACTTAAGAAAGAAGCGGTCAGACAGGCAAAACTGCAGAGTGTGGTGTCTGAATTGTCAAGGAGCCAGAGTGACTCTGTCTATCATTTTTGTATGTGGGTAACTGTTGGTGTTGTCAGGAAGGCTCTCTCCCATTTTCTTCAAACTTCTTCTCCTTTGTTTATCTGGTTGAAATGTTCCTTTACAATATGGCTGTGCTACAGCCATAAGCCCTGCAGGTGTTTATCAGAGGTTCACATGGCTGTCAAAGTAGAAGGCCCTCAGTTTTGTAAATAGCACTCATGCATTTAGGAGAGAAAAGCAATGATACACTAGGGGAAAAAAGCAGCTTGCATTACCGTATTATCATATTGTCTGTGTTTTTTTCTTTTTTTTGATGAAAAAGAGTCAGAGTCTGAAGAAACATACAAGCTGATGGGTTTTTTTTAAAGTTGCTAAATTACAGACTCTTTTTTTAAGAGAAGCTGAAAAGTATAAGAAGATAAATGGAAGATCATTTGCATAATAAAAAGATTTTTCACATCACAAAAGAATTTCAAGGGAGATTATAAAATAGGTATATCTTTCATCTTAAAATTTAACTATACTGATTCCTCCAAATTAGCTCTATGTAAACATTTTTAAAATTCCATCTATTTACAAACTTAGAAATTAAAAATAATGACTCTTTTTCTAAACACAAGGACAAATTCCATACAATTATTAATTGCCAACAAATAATTGTAAAAATTGTTATTTCTATTGATAAACAACACTGATCACAGAAAAAATTCTCTATTTACCTTTAAATCTAAATGAAAATAATTGATATTAAATGACATGTTGTCTTAAGATATTTTTGTGAACATAAATCTTCTGTGTTTCCTTTAGCTGTGAAAAGTTGTAACATGATTCCACAATAGTGTTTGACTTGTGAAATAGTTGGAAACTCATTCTTATCCTTAAACAGCCTTGCATGGTTCAGCAGCTATCTTCTGCTGAAATCACTGATATGGATGATTGTTTTTTGACTTCTAACCTCTGTGTAATAGAGATTAAGTGCTACTTGAATGGAGTCAATGTTTTCTAGTATTGTTAGAATTTGTAGGGAAAAATAGAACAAAGTAGAAGGGAAGTGTGAGATAAAGGGGGGCAGAATTAATACAATTAACATCCATGTCTCTTATCTCCTTTATTAAAATCTAGATTAAGTAGCTTATAACTGGTATGTCCTTATTCCTTGTCTAATTAGCTGTTGGGCCCAACTGCATTTATTGTGTTTTATTTGTTGACCTGTTTTTGCTTGCTAAATCCTTTGAGATTTTGAACAAAAGGTGAATTTCTAAGACCACACTAATGAAATTGTTGTGCTTTCCTATGTAGATAAAGAGGTTGACCAAAAACCTTTACTAAATGCCATCTAAACTGAACAAAGAATCACATTCCTTTTTATCTTAGCATATTTGCAAGGGATATGTCTATAAAATAGATATATTTGGAACTCCATCTGTTATTATGAGAGCATTATAGAAAATAATTTTATATTCTAAAGCTAAAAAACTAATGGAAAATACTTAAGAATTTGATAGGGCAAGGTCCTGCAAAATGATGGTTGGAATCAGAGAAGGGAGAAATATGTTTCAGTTTTTTCTGCTATTCATAGAGTTCTTTGAAAATTTTTGATTTTTAAAAATAAAATTATTTTTATTGGAAACTAAACAGAAGATTGTCTGTTTATAAGTATTTAATTACCTAAGGGCACATGCCTAACTTTCTCTGTATGTATAGAGAGCTCCAGTAATGTAAGTGGATTGGTCTAAAAGACTCATTTAGTCTGCATTTCACTCCGTGCCAATGGCAACAAATGTTGATTGACGTTGTCTGCATACTATGAGAAGCCAAACTTACTTAGCTTGATTGGGTAACAAGAACCCTGTAACATAACAGTTACCTATGGAGAGGACATTCCCTTCAGCAACTTGAAAATAAATTAACAAAAAGATGGCAAAGCAATCCTAATTATGATTAGAAACATGGAAAAGATTGGGAAAATTACTCTGAGAAATAAAATGGAACTGAATTTATATTATTTGTGGTCAGGAAAATCTACACAGAAAGCCACATTTTGGGAGAAAATAAGCTTAAATGTTGTTTGTAGAGTTTGCAGATAGAGCAAACACTATATTGAGGCCTATATGTCCACAATCACAGTGGATACAAGAGTAAGTGAAAAATATGCCGTGTTTTACCTAATGTTAAAAATGTATTCAAGTCCCCATGAGCAATTTCTATAAGTAAAGCTAAGATGCAGAGTTTTTAAATATTTTGATGCTAGTCTTTGTGTGCTGTGTAATCTTAACCTACGCAGAATATAAATTGATTTTATAACATATTCTGAGCAGGAATTTGGAATGATTCTGTATTCTATAAAGTCTCCTTTGTATTACTGACACTCTGATTATGTTAAGCACCTTGTATTTTTTAATGTAAAGTCTTTTTTCTTTTTTGCAAATGTTTCTATGAAACATTATACTTTGACTGCTGCAAATAATGACTCCGGAACTATAGTAACAGCATAATGTTTTATACATAGTCTGTTGAAAAAAGATTTTTATATAACATTAATAATATTAAAGATTTCCATGAACATATATGTAAATAATTTTTACTACAATAAACTGTAGCAAGGATTAGAATTTCTCAAATGGACAACCAATTCCATGAGATGAATATATTGACCCTATTTTGAAAGCTTTCATGTATAGGCATGTTTACTCTCATCAGTGAGTAGATAGGTTTCCTAGATATCTACTGATATGTTTTATGGTAATTTCTTTCTAGTGTCTGCCTTTTCTCTTTTTTTTCTTTTTTGGTGGCACCTGCATCATGCAAATGTCCCTGGGCCAAGGATCGAACTTGAGCCTACACCAGTGACAATGATGAACCCTTAACTGCTAGGTCACCAGTTTTCTAAATGAAACCCTTGATTTTAATTTGTTCCCTCTTAGCCACTACTATTGATGTAAAATTTTTATAATGCTCCTCACATTACAATATCATTGCTTATTAACTCTAAAAACTTTGAGGAGGTAATGAAAAAAAAATCAGTGTTATGAACCAAGACACTGAAACATTAAAAACTATAAAATAATAGCTTTTTGATAGTGGCAGCCCTAAGGGAAATATAAATTTCATCTCAGGAAACTGAAAACAAAAAACTTTCTTTTACATTTATCCTAGTCCACAAACTGAAGGGCCATATTACATTTACAGTAGAAATGGAGAAAATACACTCTCAGTATCCCAAGATGATATATTTAGTTCAATGTATATATTGAATATGAAATTAAGGTTAAGTAAAAAAAAAAAATAGGGCACAAAGAATAGAATGAACCTTGGTAGATGTATCTCAGCTCAGAAAGGTACCTAAGTTATTAAGGGCCGCAAGAGCATGATTCCAATATAGGTAAATTATTTGCAACATAAAATATTCCTCTAATGTTCCATCACTATCTTGTCTTATCATCTGCACAATAGCTAGAAACTGTGAAAGAATATACTGTGCCTGTAAAGACTGTCATTAAATTTAAAAGTTACAGGAAAATGAACATGATTTGCCAAATCTCACTATTTTATTCTTTTACCAAATAGGAGCAACTATCAAATTTCAGATATTGTAGTCAGCTTCTAGTTAACATCAGATTCTGAAGAAATACAGACGCTAAAAAGATGTAGTTCCATTCTCCAGTGGTCCACAGAGAAATTTCACTTATGGATACTTCTTGGCCTTGATACTATGTCATTTTCTAAACATAAATCTGAGGAAGTGGGAATTTAAGGAAAATAATATTGTCTCTTTTACATTTGGCATA
Organism: Phacochoerus africanus; assembly: GCF_016906955.1. Taxonomy (NCBI): domain Eukaryota; kingdom Metazoa; phylum Chordata; class Mammalia; order Artiodactyla; family Suidae; genus Phacochoerus; species Phacochoerus africanus. Next base: position 80,731,025 of record NC_062545.1, on the reverse strand, counting down.
GTATATTGTTGTAATGTCATTTTTTCTGTAATATTTCTAAATGCATAAGTGATTAGGTTTTTGGTATTTAGAACATTCCACAATGCCTAAAAATTGTTTCTAACTTCATTTTTTCCACTGAAGAGTTGTTGTATCACATAATTTAATAATAATACTGCAGTAGGAAAAATGTGATATAATCAATACACTCTATGATGGTCTTCAGGAAATGTTTAAGAAGAAAGAATTCTTTTTCTTATAATCTTTTCCTATTCTTTGCAGAGGTCTTTCATTTTACTGTTTTTTTTTTCACTGTTAATCACTTTGCGTTTTGTAAACTTAAGTGGCTGAATTTTTATGGTTCCATTTTCTCTAGCATGAGTTTTCAACTATTTTCCTCTTTCTCTTCTGCATAAGATATTCTTAGTCTCCTGCAAGTGATTGCTTATGTGAAAGAAAGCTTCTGAAAGCTAATATATCACAGAAAAAGTATATCAAGTGCTGCGTCCTCCCTGAGGGGTAACAGACTTGCTTTGCATTTATACAGCGAATTTAGCCTTGCTTTTGCTCAAGCAAACAGCAACTCATTATGTGTAATTATTACTTAACTCAAAGTTGCCTTCATATTTTCTTAGCATTTAGGTTTTTTACAATCTATTTCAGATTATTTTTATCTACTTATTTGGATATTATACTATATAGAAGCAAAATATAAATTCAGTTATATAAAAATAAAATTAGCATTCCCAAACACTTTCTTTTAAACAATTAGCATTTCCCAAACTCTTTTTTTCTTCTAAAATCAATCTCTTTCCTTTATATATATAAATATGTATTTATAAATATGTTTATAAATATAAATATTCAATATATAAATATATATTCATAAATATGTTTATAAATATAAATAGTCTATATATACTTATAAATATTGGATATTTATATACTTATAAATATATAAATATTTAAATATATATAAATATATATATAATTTTATTTTATCCATTCATCTGTAGATGGACACTAAGTTTGTTATAGTCAATTAATCTGCAAGAAAAGAGGCAAGAATACACAGGAGAGAAAAGATAGTCTTTTCAATAAGTGGTGCTAGAAAAACTGGACAGCTAAATGTAAAATAATATTAGAACATTTTCCCACACCATATCTACAAATAAACTAAAAATGGACTAAGACCTAAATAAAAGATGAAAACCATAAATCTCTTAGTAGAAAACATAGGCAGAACACTCTTTGACATAAATTATAGCAATATTTTTCTGGATTCTGTCTTCTCAGGCAAAGGAAACAAAATTGAAAATAAACAAATGGAACCTAATTAAACTTAAAAGCTTTTGCACAGCAAAGGAAACCATTGACAAAATTAAAATGGTCATCTACAATGGGAGAAAGTATTTGCAAATGATATGAGTAATAAGGAGTTAATATCTAAAATATATAAATAGCTCATACAACTCAGTATCAAAAAAAAATCTCAATAAAAAATTGGCAGAAGATCTGAACAGACATTCTTCCAAAGAAGATATACAGATGCCAACAGGCATATGAAAATATGCTCAATATCACTAATCATCAGAGAAATCAAAACCATAGTGAGATATTACCTATTACCTATCAGAATGGATATCTTCAGTTAACAAATGTGGAGAAAAGGGAAACCTAGTACCTTGATCGCCAGAAAGTACAATGGTGCTGCCACTACAGAAAAATACGGACATTCCTCAAAAAATTAAAAATACGGACATTCCTCAAAAATTTAATTAAAAATTAAAAATTAATTTTAATTAATTAAAATTAAAAAAATTAAAAACAATTCAAAAAGATACATGCACCTTAATGTTCACAATAGCACTGTTTATAATAGCTGGGATATGGCAGCAACTTATTATATACTTTTTAACATAACTTCCTTTGTCCTATACCTCTGTTTTCCATGTACTGCTCACATTCACTCCCTGTTCCTCTTTCTTAAAAACCTCCTTCAATCAACATTGGTCATCAAGTCCTGCCAATCTCTCCTGCTCTATAAGGCCAATTCTTACGACCACATTTAAACCTGTAGTAAGTACCCCATCATCAACCATGTCTGCACACTTCATTCATCTTATTCTTTTGAAAATGTTAACCTTCTAACAAACTATATAGTTTACTTATGTATTGTGTTTATTATCAGTCTCCCCCTACATAAAATCTTCCTAAGGGTGTGGATCCTTGTTTCTTTCACCTACACACCTAGAATAGCACCATACCTGTAGTTTAAGCTCAATAAATATTTATTACAGCTGGTGCAACTAAGTATTTTACTTTGGTACCTTGAATCTAGTGACATTCTCTTACTTTAATGTTTCTCGTCCTACTACTCCAAAGGGCTTGTCCTTTACCAAACACTTTTTGAGTCCGTTTATGAAAGCCTCAGCATTGCCTTGTAAAAGCCTAATGGGGAAATGATGATGATCTGATGTGAAATCACAGTTCCTTTTGGGGCACTGGAGAGGAAAGACATTTGTAAACACTCCCAAAGCAATTATTTTTTTTTCCTTCCCATGAACTCTATGGCTTTATTTTATTTACTTTTTGCTATTCTGTTAATTCTTTTTCTTAACTACAGAGAAGAGATACTAGAAGAAATTTAAGTGACTTGCCTAATACCCAAGAATGTCACGTGTTAGGATGAGAAGTAAATGGGGGAAATTACAGGACAAAAATCACTGAATTGCCTTCCAAATTATTCAATGACTCTTTGCTGCCATAATAATTAACCTCGTACACATAAATTAGAACATAAATAGACTTTTCTGCTTTATTTTTTATATTTTAAAATTTTTGTCTTTTTAGGGCCACACCCATAGCATATGGAAGTTCCCAGGCTAGGGCCTGAATCAGAGCTACAGCTGCCAGCCTATGCCATAGTCACAGCATCACTGGATCTGAGCTGCAGCTCACAGCAGGCAACGCTGGATCCTAAACTCACTGAGCAAGGCCAGAAATCAAACCTGCATCCTCATGGATACTAGTCAGGTTTGTTACTGCTGAGTCACAATTGGGACTCTCCCCTTTATATTTAACCAAACTTTTAAAGCTTTATGTCCTTCTGATCTCTTAAATGTACCTTAACCACAAAGCAAGTTGAACTACAGGAAGCTGGCCTTTCATATTTTCCATATTAATACATTTGACACACTTGCATAGATAGGTTCGATATAATGTCCAAAACCTCTTCAGAAAGACTAGGATGGAAGGTATTGATACTGAGTTTCTGGAGATATTCATGGGGCTGAAGTACATTAGGAGAATTTGTATAAAGATCTTAATGCAAATTCTTCCTTCCTTGCAGGAATCTGCGGACTGAAGATATTCAAGATAACCTAAAATACAAATGGTTACTTGATGGACTATTTAAAAAATACTGGAGATTATATGTGAAGTCCATGTTTATTGAAAAAAAAATGTTAGGATAAAATTTTAAAGTCATTTCATTCACTGATGTTTCAACATTGGTTACTGCAGAGTCTGTGAATAATACATGAAATATAAAATCTCAACAGCCAAAAAGTTAGCAGTACCATCTCCTCCTCTCTAAAAGTCTTTTTTGGCTGATATCTCAAAAATGTACACCAGCGAATATGTCAAATGATTAATATTTTTCGTCTTTGGAGAATGTTTGGATTCTCAACACTGAGAAAACATAGAATGTAAAATTTCCATTTGGAGTAAAAGGAAAATCAAGAAATGCTGAGAGGCTCACAAATGATTAAGCTGCACCAATAAAGAATTTACTAGAAATATGTAAACATTACATACTAGGAGAGACTTTCCTGCTGAGCAGGGTTAATGGGTTCAGATAAGCTTGTGGCCTAAGTAGGTTCTTTACTACTTAGTTTTTTCCTTGAAGAACCCCTCCAGGTGTGTCTGCTGTGACAGCAGTTTCAGTACTTTAACAACACAGTGCTTTTTGATCTCATTTCAGCCGCTGTGATTAAACAGACACACATCACTTGCTGTGCCACAGTGAAAGAAGCTTGCAGTTCACCTTTGCTGAATTAGTACCCACTGAGCACTGCAAATATTTAAAATGTCAATCCATTTGATAATGTCAGAGAGGGCTGCAAATACCATAAAATGACACCAAGGAAGCATTCAACACAGACAAAAGAACAATTTAACATCTCTCTCCTTCAAGGTAAAATGAGAGTAAAATGGAAAGAGTAAACCTCTGATGAAGTTACTAAGGTCAGCAAATTTAATAACCCTAAGTGGGACATGGACTTACAAGTCACTGTTTTAGTGCCTTCTCTGACAAAAAGTGTTCTATTGCTGATCTTAATCCCGATGCTGTTGCAGGAGAATTACTTTCTATTGATACAAGATTAGGCAGTTCTTACAAGAAAATCTACGTGGTTGTCATTCTTAGGCATTCTGTAGGTTCTTGTTCTAAGAGCCCAGCTCTAAGTGGAGACTTCACCTTTCAAGTGACATCTTTATTTCATTTTCAAGTGTGTAATTCCAAAAGGCAATAATGGAAGATACCACACCAGCGTGAAGTTGGGCAATGTCAGCAAAACCAGAGACCACCCAGATGTCTCATGATCTTTCCACAACCTGGTATTCAACTCAAGTCCAGAATGTAACTATGTCTTGGGTGATTTTTGTGTTTGTTTAGATTGTAATTTTTGAAATGCAATGGGTAAGATTTCAAACTTATTTTTTTCTACTTACATATGCATTAATGAGGGTAAAAGGCATAACTGCTCTACAAAAATATCCAGGTCATTCCTCAAGCAAAGAACTTGAGGGCAACTTACCCAGTCTGTGGGCAGCTCTGATCCATGGGGCCATTGAGGATCCAGGAGAGCAGCTGTGCCATGTGCACACATCTTCCAAGGTCATTTGAGTCCTTGTCATTCTTGCCTGTGGAAAGAGGGAAAGAGCTCTAGATTTTCTTTTCACATATGCAGTAGAAGCTGTATATATCCCTTTCTCTCACATTCTACTTGTGTGAACTTAGTCACATGACCACACTTCGTACAGTTCTGGGAAACATAATCTAGTCTCTAAGAAGAAAGCAAAGAAATTAATTTCTCTTCATAGAGTATTTGTCTATTCTTGTCATTGTATAGGGAAAAGAATGACACTTGGAGTTGAACCTGATAAACGAAAAAGAATATGTGAACACAGATGTCAAGAATATTCAAATATTGATAAGCATAGAATACCCACATACAATTTTAAAATAATATTGAGATATCTGTGTCAGCATCCAAGATCACAAATGTATGGAAGTAACATACATACTACTATGCATAGTTAACCAACAAAGATTTATCACATAGCGCAGGGAAATATACTCAATATTTTTCAAAAACCTATAAGGGAAAGAATCTGAATTGTGTTGTACACCTGAAACTAACACAATATTATAACTCAACTATACTTCAACAACAACAGAAAATAAATACAAATAGAACCCAAATCCCTTTTAATGAACACAAGTTTGTTTTTTTCATTCTAAGCAAATGAGTAAATTTTATTTTCATCATTAGATGCACCTACTTTTCTAAATGTAAAAAAGTTTAAAAGATATAATCAAACTTCAGTTAAAATACCATAAACATTTATAATGCCCAAAATTTTGAAAATTATAGAAAACTCAAGTTTGAAAGTATAAAATTATGAAATGCACTATGCTATTCCTTTAAATTGCTGCATAATGGGTATTATGAGCACTTACTCTAGAAAACACAATATTTTGGAAAGGAATGTTATGCTTTGATGGGAAATTTCCCAAGCTTAATCTTATCGTATTAATTTTAGAAATAATCCCTTTATCTACTACCTTTTTTCCTCAATCGGTGTTTGCATACTTTCAATACATATGGATTATTATCATATTTTCTTTAGACCATATCTGAACCATGCTTTTAAAGTATAAATACTATATTTGGTAAAGAACAGTCTAAGTAAATGTATCACAATTAAAATAGTAAGAGTAGGGGCCTATGATGCAGATAGTAAGCTCTGTCATAGGCTACGTAGAATGCTATTTCAAATTCAATTGCTGAGCTGATCACTATTAACCTCACACGAATTAGTTCCCCTAACTCAATCATTTTCATGGCCCTTCTTAGAAGTTCCCCCATTTTATCTTTATCACATACCATTTTTCTAACATTTTATACCTAAATGATAATATTGTTTTAGATGTGGAGTTGGTAATTGTTCTCAATTTTAACTTGAATTTCTCTCAGGTTGGTAATTATAGTAAAGATTATTTCTTGGCATCAGAATTTCTATTCTTCTAAGTATAATACCCATAATTCATTCATCTATTTTGTTATCCAGTGAATATTTCTTGAGCATCATCTAAGTGCCCGGCACTGTACTAACTCCAGGGGCTTCCGTGTTGAGAACAAAGAGACAGAACTTGTTCTCACAGAATTTATAGTCTAGCAGGGAATATAGCTATCAATGAAAGAATCAAATATTTAAATTCAAACTTTAGATGTAACAAACATTTTGAAGAAGAGTTACTAAATATTCTCCAAGTTTACAATAAAGAAAATTGACCTAGTCAATAGCAATAGGGACGTACTCCCTGAAGATAAACTGAGTAAGCTATCATCCAGGGAAACACTGGGAATAACTAGGTAAAAGCTAAGGTTAAGGGAGTATCAGAGGGTAACAGCTTGTGTCATAAAAGAGTATAGGTGCACCCAGGAAAACTAAATATAAACCAGCCTTGCTAAAAGCAAATTATGAAGATGAGGGAGGTAGGAAGGGTTTTACAAAGCTAAGCCATATCAAGAATTTGGTTATTTGGTTCTTAGAATTATTTTAAGCATATGGGTGATAGGGCCAGTCTTATAGTTTAGAAAAATTGCTCTTGCTGGTCTATAAAGTTCACAATGAGGGTGACATGAGATGATAGAGTGAAGTTAGGGGGATATTCTGAGTTTTCTTTACATGAAAAATTATTATAGTTTGAACCATGATTTTGGTAATGGAGAGGCAGAAAAGTGACTTTACTCAAGAGCTATTTGGGAGGTAACATCAATAAGACGTTACGTAACACAAACGGATGAAAGGGAGCTAGAAGTAGTATTGAGAACGACCCATTGATGGGGATGGTACTTCGAACCAAGGGGGAAATATCATAAATTTCAATTTTGAATAGTTTGATTTGAATTACTCTGAAGGTATTCTGAACTGTCATGTAGGCAATTGGATAAATGAATATAATGCTCAGAGAAGACACAGTCTGGATATGAAAAGCTGTGAGTCCCCTTTACAAAGGTGACAATTTAGGCCAGGGGTATGAATACAATTAGGTAGGTAGAAGACATGGAGTGAAAAGAGAGAATATACAAGAAAAATACCTGAAGAACTTCTACTGTTTGTGGCTTGTAGAGAACGAGCCTACCAAAGAAAGAGATAAGGTGCACATAAAGAAACAGAAGAAATATTAAGGTAGTGTCATATCAAGTAATCCAAAGTAATAGAATGTTTAAAGACCAAGATCAACAACATCAAAGCCTTTTGAATGCTAACATAAGATTGATAATGAGAAATGTCCATAAGATCCAAAGATGTTGATATTATAGCATACCTTCGCATGAGTGAGAGATGTAAAACAAACTGAAAGTGTTAAGGATTCCGTGATAGGTGACAAAATGAAGGCAGTAAATATAGATCTTTCTTACCAAAAGTTGACTATGAAAAGGTAGGGTGAGATCAAGCAGTACCTCGAAGGTCTAGTGAATTCACTGTTTTTACTAATCCTTTTTTGATGCTCAAATCAGAAATCTTTATGTTTAAAGATTGTTGAAGAGAAACAAATAAGCTGAATATAGAAGTGAAAGAAGGGATAGTCAAAGTAAAGAGATGAGGACTTAGGTTACAAAATACTGGCGGGAAAGAGAAGACTATTTTTTTCAGTAGAGAAGGAGAAATTTATAAGGAAGATTAATAGAGTGGGTTTAAATATTCAGCAGAGGTAACATTAGTCATTTGCCTTCTGATGGCTTCCATCTTGTCTGTAAAATAGGGGACTCTCTGTCAGGAAATTGTGAGGATTGAAAGGTTTGAAAAAGGTTTGCTTCCATACGTATTATGGAAGCAAATGTAGATAATCATTGATGCCTCTCTTACTAGGAGGCATCTCCTGAGGCAAATCCTAATTTTACCTAATTAATATAATCCTATTACATTAATAGAAGGAAAATGAAATAAATGTATCTCTGCTTTCTGTATCCATTTGTATATGAAGGATACTAAGGATTACAGAAAAATATAAGAAACCATGGATTCTTTTAAATTTATTGAGATCGACAACCACTTGACATTTAGAATGAGAAACTTTTCCTTTTGTCAAACATGGCTCTATTTTCCTAGCATGTGATTTTAGCTAACTTCAAATGTGTTTAGTACAATAAATTCTTCTTTAAGAGCTTTTTAACTTAATTGTTAAAAGTATGGCCTTTAGAAAGACACTATAGTTTGTAAATGGAAAGGACTATACATACTGCATTAAAGTGTTTCAGATCATTTACCTGGATGCCATAGCTTCAAAGTATTTTGAGGAAATTTCGCATTTAACAAGAAGGAAAAAATTTTTTTAACTTTGTCAAAAATATTTAAAAAGAGAAGTATATTGTACCATTCCAAATGACACAAATCTTTGAAAAATTGGGGGGTGAGAATAAAAGGTAAAGTCTGTTAAGTTTTATTGAACACTGTCAGTGTTATTGTCACATGCTATATGTATAGCAGGCATAATAAACAAGAGGATTAGACAGCTTTGCTAACTATAATACTGAGAATCTAATAAAAACTCCTACTCCTTTCCCCAAAAAAATATAAGTAAGCATTTTCACAACATTTCTCTCTCCCTCTTTAATTTTACTACTACTCAACTTCCTATAGAACAAGAAAATATCAAAAGGTGATAACCGTGGTTTCATACTGACTTCAAGATGACAGACTGATGACTAATCATTGAAGCTATGTTCTCATCTCACTCAAGCTGAAATGCTTTTTGAAATACCACTAAATCTTGTGTAGATAAATCAATACATTTATTTCTGCAAAAGTAAAAGAATCCTACATTTTCAAAGATGGATTGTAAAATTATAGGTTTGTAGTAACCATCAAGTTTCTTTGTAATGCCTAGCACAATTGAAGAACTCACACATTGGATCAATAACTGTTGCTATCTATGGCAACATTTCTTGAAGGAGGGATAAGCTGATGAAACAGTTTGGTGACATATAGAATACAAAAGGTATATGTCATCCATGAAGATAAGATAAGCAGTCTTTAAAATGTTCATGTGTGTATCAGAAAAAAAGAAGTTCTCAAGGGGGAATAACCCTGAACCTGCCACTGAAAATCACTGATTTACTGTCTTTTGCAATGGGTAGAAATCTGGCTCATTTACTGGCACCTGTTTCCTTAAGTGGATACAGAAGAGAAAGAGACAGAAACAGAGACCCAGATATCAATCTCTAGTGAGACTATTTTAGAGGTTCACCAATATACTTCCATTTTTTTAAATATACCAACAGCTCAAAAGTCCATCAGCAGATGTGTTTGGATAAGCAAATTGCGGTGTATACACACAATAAAATATTCAGTATTATTGAATCCATAGAGCTCTTGTGATTGGAATACATGACCTTATAAAGGAGATTGCAGAGAACTAGATTTCCCCTTCCACCATGTGAGAATACAGTGAGAAACTGCTGTATTTAAATCAGAAAGTAGGGTCTCATCAGACACTGAATTTGTCAGCACCTTGATCATGGATTTCTCAGCCCCCAGAACAGTGAGACATAAATTTCTCTTGTTTATGTATAAGCTACCTAGTCTCTGGTATTTTGTTATAGCAGCCCAACAAAGATTTAAAAGTTTTATTGTACTATAAGTGAGGTTTTTATCATATTTAATGAACACTGGCAAAACTAAAAGTCCACATTTATTGCATAATAATACTAATGCTCATTAATTGACTGTTACTTCACTAAACTTACCCAGTGATCTTTTGAAGTTATGTACTATTATTCTCCTTTCTCATATTGAAAAAACCACAATTCACAAAGTTTGAGTTGACTGCTCAGCATTATGCAGCTAGTGAATGGTAAACTAAGCTTTATTTTTCTGACTTCAAAACCTGTGCTCTTTTCATTTTATTTCTCTGACCCATACCACGAACGCTTGGATCCTCAATCACACACTTTTTCAACTGGACTCTGTTATGTTATGATCTACAGTGAGAACTACATGGTCCCTACTTTATAAGAGGAAAAATTAGAATGAGTCAGAGAAGACAGGCAAGTGTATTTGCAAATGGATGAGAGGACAAGGAAGGAATAAAATTCAACATACAATATACTCAGAAGGATGTTTGTGATTCCAATTCTTACTCCAGTCCTAAATATGTGAAAATATTGGCAATGTATGAAAAGCTAAAATAAGCAAAACTATTTGTCATTTACAGTAATAAATTGAAGAAATAGTTAATATAATTCAATAATTACACAAAACGACTGGCAATTGATTATTTTTCCTTCTGAATTATGAACAATAAGACATAAGCACTAGTGTTTCTCCCTGAATATAAGGGGTTAGTTGGTGGAGGAAGTAGACACTGAGGCTAAAGATGCATTGTATTGAGCACATAAAAAGATGTAAGTGGAATATGGTGGAATATCCCTTTGTTAAGGATCTGTAAAATATAATACAGGTAGAAATCAAACTATAATGTTTTTCTAGAATTGTGATATTGGGGGGCTAAGAGAAAAAATTAGCAATAAGGAAATTTATATATCTATATATACATATACACACACATGCATCCACATTAGATATATATATTTGTCTGTGAACCACTGGACTTATTATAATCTGCACATACTTTTCACTTCTCCCATCTTTTAGTAGCATTTATCACACATTTTCAAATAGAGAAATATAAGAACCAAAAACCCTGGTTTATTTCAAGTTTGTCTATTTAACATCTAAAAAAGATTACATATCCTGAAAATTCATGAAAATATTAAAATTCTAAAAATCAAAGGTAAATAAATCAAAATTTTTATCTTTTCAAAAGTTAGCCTTTTCACTTAACAATACTGTTATGTTTCTCTTTTTATTTTATTTTTTTACAAAAACCTCAATTGCATGTGCTTGCCCAGTGGTTTTGAGTAAGTTACGAAATTCAAAAAATTATTTGTAGCATTTCCAAAATATGTATCATTATATATCTTGTCTTCTGCCATATAACTTTCTATCAATCATTATGGTTGACATGTTTCTATTACATTAATACATTTATATGCACAGATTGTTTAAAAATTTTGAGATGTTCCACACTACTTATAGGATAGTTGAATGTTTGTAGTTGTATCATCTTCAAACAGAAGAAACAAGATTAGAAAATGACTCTGATGTTAAAAAACAAACAAACAAACAAAACACCAGATTTGCAGAGTGATGACAGTTACACTTTTTCTTAGAGGCCTCAAGTTTGAATATTTTAATTCCACATTTCTTCATTTTGCTCTATGTATCAGTATGAGGAGACTAATACATCCAATCTGTACTCATATTTAATCTTGCTCAGCATATTTATTTTGCTTTTACAGGCTCAAGCTGTAAAGTTTACTAATAAGCTTGCCAAGGATTCTGAATATTTTCTGAAAACATTTTATAATTTTTCTGATATTTTCTCAATTGGTGGTTTCTCACATGGAAGACATAAAAAAAGTGCTGAATATGAAAATAATTACTTAATATTATCTAGTTTTATTTTGTATTGCTCTAATTTGTCCATGGATTGTGTTACTAGACAACCATTTAACATAATTTTCTTCCTTCTTATAAATTTGCTCCCCATACTCTATGGAGAAACCACTGTAATTCTGATTAATTCTTATGTTACTCAGGTATTCATAACTGCATAGCTTGGGTAACCGATGTCTTTAAATACTTCCTTCAAATTCTTCCAAAGTTGTACAACTATATCAACAACAGAAGTGTAACTCTCATGATAATCCAGGCACTATCCCACAGACACATAGATCATAGTCTATTATGTGACATAGCAGATATCAGAAAAGGTATCTAGGAGTTGATCATGGCTTCGTGGCTTCAGAACCCAACTAGAATCCATGACGATGCAGATTTTTACCTCTGGCCTTGATCAATGAGTTAAGGATCCAGCACTGCCCCAAGCTACAGTGTAGGTTGCAGATGTGGCTCAGATCTGGTGTTGCTATGGCTGTGGCATAGGCCAGCAGCTGCAGCTCTGATTCAACCTCTAGCCTTGGAATTTCCATACGCCCACAGGTGTGGCCCTAAAATTTTTGTTTTAATTTAAAAAAAGAAAAAGTATCTAATAACCCTATCCAAAAGGATGTCTGACCTTGCTTTTCTTGAAATAAAAGAAAAAACATCTGAGAAAAAAGTTATTGTAACAATTGAATTTTTTTTTTGTCTTTTTTGCTATTTCTTGGGCCGCTGCTGGGGCATATGGAGGTACCCAGGCTAGGGGCTGAATCGGAGCTGGAGCCACTGGCCTACGCCAGAGCCACAGCAACGCGGGATCTGAGCCGCGTCTGCAACACACACCACAGCTCATGGCAACGCCAGATCCTTAACCCACTGAGCAAGGGCAGGGACTGAACCCACAACCTCATGGTTCCTAGTTGGATTCGTTAACCACTGTGCCACGACGGGAACTCCCTGAAACTTTTTTTTTTTTGTCTTTTCTAGGGCAGCACCTGTGGCACATGGAGGTTCCCAGGCTAGGGGTCTAACCAGAGCTGAAGCTGCCGGCCTATGCCAGAGTCACAGCAACGCCAGATCCAAGCCATGTCTGAGATCTACAGCTCACGGCAATGCTGGATCGTCAACCCACTGAGCGAGGCCAGGGATCGAACCCGCAACCTCATTGCTCCTAGTCAGATTCGTTTCCACTGAGACATGATGGGAACTCCCACGAATTGAAGTTTTTAAAAAATACATGGCATGAGTGAGAAAACATCTGAGTATCAGTAAAGAAACAAAATGAATAAATTCTGTAATTACTTTGCTTGACTACCCAATTTAACTTGCCCCTGTGCAAGTCTAATCATCCTAAATTTTAATCTTGACGCTACTACCAGAATGCTAACTATATTAACTCAAGAAAATCATTTAATGAAAGCTTCTGTAGAAAAGGGATAATTCTTAATTTGCAGAGTTATTATAAGAATTAGATTGTGCTTCTAAAGTATTTAGCGGTTCCCCGGGATATACAAATAAAGTAACAATTAATAAAAGTCATCATTGACTACTTTTCCCTTTCCCACATAAAAGCAAATTTTCAATATCTAATAATGCCTACCCAGCTCTTCTCCCTGGGTTACCCTTATCAATTCTTCAAAAAACCATATTCAAAGCAATGAAACTTATTCTGCTTAAGACTTGTCTACTCTCAGCTTCACCTATATTGAGTCCCTAATAGGTATTAATCACACCAAATCTATATATATTAAAATCAAATATGTTCTTCTCAAAGACATAAATATGTAATTTTTATTCAAAAAGCAGCTTTTATCTGATAATCATCTGCTAACTACAATTTGACCAAGTATTCAATTGGCCAGGTATTTTAAGTTCAAATATTTTGAATATTGTTTTCTACTTGTTGGAGACATGGTCAAGGAGCATATGCAATTAGAACCCTTTTCTGCATTGGTGAAAGCATGTCGATTTCTTTCATGTACAGAGAATTTCAGTTGGAAAGGAACATACAATCCCACAACTGGGTGTATATCCAAGGGAAATGTAAACAGGATATTGAAAAGATATCTACACTACCATGTTCACTGCAATATTATTCACAATAGCCAAGATATGGAAATCACCTAAGTGTCCATCAATGGATAAATGGATAAAAAAGATGCAGTATATATACATACAATGCAATATTATTCAGCCATATGAGAGAAAAAAATGAGGGTCTCTTCAACAAATGATACTGGGGTAAGAGTAGAGCCACATGCAAACAAAAAATTGTACCTTACTTCACACTATATTCCATGTGACACGAAAAGCGCAAGCAACAAAAGAAAAAAATTTAAAAATTTAATCAAAATTCCAAATTTGTGCTTCAAAGGACTCCAATAGTGAAAAGTCAACCACAGAGTGGAAGAAAATATTTGCAAATAATATATCTGATAACAGACTTTTGGGTAAAACATGTAAGAACTCTTACAAGTGAAGATGACAATAATCCAATCAATTAATTGGAAAAGGAGCTGAAAGGTATTTTTTTCTCACAGAAGAAATATATTCGAAAGGCCAATAACCAGGAAAATATGCTCAAAATCATTAGTCATCAGGTACTTGCAAATCAAAAACACAATCAGATATCACATTACACTCACTAGGATGAAGAGAATAAAAAAGTCAGAAAAGTGATAACTATGTGGAGAAATTAGAATCCTCATACACTACTTGTAGAAATTTAAAATCATACAATCACTTTGGAAAGTGGGAATTCCTTAAATGATTAAAGACAGTTATATGACACATCAAATCCACTTTAAGAGAAAAGAAAATACATTCACATAAAAAGCTATACACTAACTTATATATCAGAATTACTTATAACAGTGAAAAAGTGGAATCAATCCAAATGTCCATCAACAAATAACCAATGAGTGAGTGTATAAACAAAATGCACTACATATATGACAGTGTATTATTCACAAAAAGAAATGAAATACTGATACATGCCTACAACATGGATAACTTTTTAAACAGTACATTAAGTGATTTACAATATTTTATTAGCCTCAGATGTACAGCATAGTGATTCTGTAGTTTTAAAGATGATACTCCATTAAAAGTTATTATAAGAAAATGGCTAAAATTCCGTCGCTTATCTTTTTTTACACATAGTAGTTTGTATGTCTTAATCTCATACCTGTATCTTGCTCTCCCCACAAGTAACCAATAATTTGTTTGCTATACTTCTGAGTCTGTTTCCATTTTCCTATAGTTTTATAGTTTATATTTCATAAATATGTGATATCATACAGTTTGTCTTTGTCTGACTTATTTCACTAAGCATAATATTCTCTAGGTCTATCCAAGTAGCTGCAAATGGCAAAATTTCAGTCTTTTTGTACCTGAACACTCCATTTCAAATACACACACACACACACACACACACACACACCATTCTTATTTTTTTTTGGCCATACCCAATGTGGAACTTCCCAGGCCAGGAACTGAATGTGCACCAAAGCTGTAACCAGAGCCACAGCAGTGACAATGCCAGTTCCTTAATCCACTAAGCTACAAAGGGAATTCAACATACCACTCTTCTTAAGCCTTTGGTCATTTGATGGCCACTTGGGTTACTTCCATGCCTTGGTTATTGTAAATAGTGCTGATATGAACACTGCGGTGCATACATCTTTTCAATTAGTGTTTTCATCATTTTTTCTTTCTTGTCTACTTAGGGCAATACCCAAGACATACGGAATTTCCCAGGCTAGGGGTTGAATCGGAGCTGCAGCTGCCCACCTACACATAGCCATAGCAATGCCAGATACAGGAGGAATCTGCAACCTATAGGCGGAATGGCAACACCAGATCCTCAACTCATTGAACGAGGCCAGGGATTGAACCCGTGCCCTCACGGATACTAGTCGGATTTGTTACCAATGAGCCACAACAGAAACTCATCTTTTTATTGTTGTTGTATACCCAGAAGTGGAATGGATGGATCATATGGTCATTCTAAGTTTTTTTAAGAATGCCCATACTGTTTTCCATAGTGGATGCACCAATTTACATTCTCAACAGTGTGCAAGGGTTCCCTTCTCTCCACATCCTAGCAAATATTTGTTATTTGTAGACTTTTTGATAATAGTCATTCTAACAAGTATGAGATGGTATCTCATTGTTTTGATTTTCATTTCTCTAATAATTAGTGATATTGAGAATCTTTTCATGTGCCTGTTGGCCATCTCTATGTCTTCTTTGGAAAAATGTCTATTCAGGTATTCTGTCCACTTTTTTATTGTTTTTTTTTATATTAAGTCATATGAGCTGTTTATATATTTTGGATATTAACCTCTTATCAGTCATATCATTTCCAAATCTTTTCTCCCATTTTTAAGTTGTCCTTTTCTTTTTTTTTTTTTTTTGATGGTTTTCTTTGCTGTACAAAAGCTATTAAAATTAATTTTGACCCATTTAAAAATTTTTGCTTTCCTTTCTTTTGACTTAGGTAACAGGGCAAAAATAATCTTGCTATAATTTATGTGAGAGTGTTATCCTTATGTTCTCTTTTAGGAACTTTATGGTTTCAGTCCTTAATTTAGATCTTTAATCCATTTTGAGTTCATTTTTGTTGCAATGTGAGGGAGTGTTTTAATCTCATTATTTTACATGTAGCTATCCAGTTTTTTCAGCACCACTTATGGGAGGGATGCTCTTTCTCCATTGTATAATCTTGCCTCCTTTGTTACAGAAGAATTGACCATAGGTGCATGAGTTTATTTCTGTGCTAGTTTGTTCCATTTAATTATGCATCTGTTCTTATGCCATTACCATTCTGATTTGATTACTATAGCTTTGTAGTATATTCTGAAGTCTGGGAGGATGATACCTCCAGCTTTGTTTCTTTTACTTAAGATTGCTTTGATCTACAGATTCAATGCAATCCCTATCAAATTACCCATGACATTTCTCACAGAACTAGAACAAACAATCCAAACATTTATATAGAACCACAAAAGACCCAGAATCACCAAAGCAATCCTGAGAAACAAAAACCAAGCAGGAGGCATCACTCTCCCAGACTTCAAGAAATACTACAAAGCCACAGTCATCAAAACAGTGTGGTACTGGTATCAAAACAGACAGACAGACCAATGGAACAGAATAGAGAACCCAGAAATAAACCCTGACACCTAGGGTCAATTAATCTTTGACAAGGGAGACAAGAACATCAAATGGGAAAAAGAAAGTCTATTCAGCAAGCATTGCTGGGAAACCTGGACAGCTGCATGCAAAGCAATGAAACTAGAACACACCCTCACACCATGCACAAAAATAAACTCCAAATGGCTGAAAGACTTAAATATACGACAGGACACCATCAAACTCCTAGAAGAGAATATAGGCAAAACACTCTCTGACATCAACCTCATGAATATTTTCTCAGGTCAGTCTCCCAAAGCAAGGGAAATTAGAGCAAAAATAAACCCATAGGACCTCATCAAACTGAAAAGCTTTTGCACAGCAAAGGAAACCCAAAAGAAAACAAAAAGACAACTTACAGAATGGGAGAAAATAGTTTCAAACGATGCAACCGACAAGGGCTTAATCTCTAGAATAAATAAGCAACTTATACAACCCAACAGCAAAAAAGCCAATCAATCAGTGGAAAAATGGGCAAAAGACCTGAATAGACTGTTCTCCAAAGAAGATATACAGATGGCCAACAAACACATGAAAAAATGCTCAACATCGCTGATTATAAGAGAAATGCAAATCAAAACTACCATGAGATATCACCTCACACCAATCAGAATGGCCATCATTAATAAGTCCACAAATAACAAGTGCTGGAGGGGGTGTGGAGAAAAGGGAACCCTCCTGCACTGTTGGTGGGAATGTAAATTGGTACAGCCACTATGGAGAACAGTTTGGAGATACCTTAGAAATCTATACATAGAACTTCCATATGACCCCGCAATCCCACTCTTGGGCATCTATCCAGACAAAACTCTACTTAAAACAGACACGTGCACCCACATGTTCATTGCAGCCCTATTCACAATAGCCAGGACATGGAAACAACCCAAATGTCCATCGACAGATGATTGGATTCGGAAGAGGTGGTATATATACACAATGGAATACTACTCAGCCATCAAAAAGAATGACATAATGCCATTTGCAGCAACATGGATGGAACTAGAAAATCTCATACTGAGTGAAATGAGTCAGAAAGACAAAGACAAATACCATATGATATCACTTATAACTGGAATCTAATATCCAGCACAAATGAACATCTCCTCAGAAAAGAAAATCATGGACTTGGAGAAGAGACTTGTGGCTGCCTGATGGGAGGGGGAGGGAGTGGGAGGGATTGGGAGCTTGGGCTTGTGGGACACAACTTAGAATAGATTTACAAGGAGGTCCTGCTGAATAGCATTGAGAACTTTGTCTAGATACTCATGTTGCAACAGAACAAAGGGTGGGGGAAAAAATGTAATTGTAATGTATACATGTAAGGATAACCTGACCCCCTTGCTGTACAGTGGGAAAATAAAAAAATTATAAAAAAAAATCTGAAAAAAAAATACAACAAAGTATCATTGTTTTCAATTTCTAAATATGGTACTATCCAAATAACATATGTACCAACAAATATACTAATAAAATAGTGAAATCTTACCGTTGGAAAAAAAAAAAGATTGCTTTGGCAATTCCAATGTTATGGGTATTTTGAGAGAGATTGCATTAAATATGTAGATCACTTTGAGTAGTATGGCCATTTTAACAATATTAATTATTCCAATCAAAAAGCATGTATTTTCCACTCATTTCTTTGAATAATCTTCTATTTCATTCATCAATGTTGTGAAGTTTTCAGAGTATAGGTCTTTCATCTCCTTCATTTAGTTTATTCCCATATATTGCATCATTTTTTATAAGTTTTGAAAAAGGATTTTTTTTTTACTTGCTCTGATAGTTCATTTTTAGCACATAGAAAAGCAACAGATTTATGTATATTAATCTTATATCCTTCAACTTTGCTAATTTATTTATTGGTTCTAATAGTTTTGGGGTGGAGATTTTGGCTTTTCTACATAAAGTGTCATGCCATCTCAAATAGTGACAGCTTTACTTCTTCCCTTCAAATCTGGATGCATTTTACTTCTTTTTTACTGTCTGATTGCTGTAGCTAGGACTTCCAATACTGCAGTAAATAGAAATGGTTAGAGTGGTTATCCCTATCTCGTTCCTGACTTAAAGAATTACCTGATCACGTGTATTTTTCTTACAGCTTTTGTTTTTTAGGTGTCCTTCAGCTAGTTTCTAGTTAGCCTTCAGTAAAAACTGTTCTACATGTAGACGTATTTTTGATATTTTCATGGTGGGAGGTGAGCTCCATGTTCTCTTACTCCACCATCTTGATCGATCCCAAAGTTTCTTTATTAGGTGATAAACATGTTCTAAATTTAACTTTGGTAATGTTGCAAATAGTTGTGATATCCTAATATCAACTGAAACATACTTTAAATGAGCAAATTGTGTGGTATATGAATTATATTTCAATAAGGCAGGTAAAATTACTTCCATATGTTCTTGCTCTATGAATCAGTATTTCTATTCCTAGGTATTCACCCAAGAGAAAAGCTAAAACATACCCAATAGGTATATTATAAGAATAGAAACTTTATTAAGGTCTTCACACTAGAAATTATAAAACTGTAGATGAACAAGTGAAGAGGGGTCAAATCTTTATACATTCTTATGATGCAATATGCAATAAACTGTTGACACATTATTGATGCAATAATGTGAATATGTTTCAAAAATCTTATGTTGAGTGAATTAAGCCAGATAAAGGAGTACATATTGTGTTATTTCATTTTTGCGAAGTTCTAAAATGCAAATCTGACCTATATTGATAAAAATCAAATCATTAGTTTCCTGAGATTGGGGAGCATGCTGTACAAAGGGATATGAGAAAATATTTTAATGTAATGAAGTAATTCTGTATGTGAAATAAATGAAAGTTATACATTTACATATTTATATATACATATTTGTCAAAACAAATATAAATATTTGTCAAAACTTAGCAGCTACACAATTAAAACAGCACATTATGTATATAAATTATATATCAATGAAGCTGGTTAAAATGTATTTGATTTTATGAAATCAAATCTTCCAGTTCAGTAATGGAATATATCTCTTTATTAATTCACATTTTTCAGATTCTTCAGTAATGCTCTATATTCCAATAGCATTTTAGAACTTTATTAGTATTTTATAATTTTTTTACTATTGTCAATTTTTCCTTTTCTGAGTGCTGCAAATTTGGAGAGAGCTACTGATTTTTATATATTAATCTTGTTATAGCCATTTTCACATAGTTTTATTTAATAAAGTTTTAGTAAATTATCTTTCATAATCTAGTAATGAAATTATGTCATGTGCACTTGAAGGGGAATTTTGTATATTTTTCTAACTTGCCTTGATTTTATTCTATTATGCCTAATTCTAGTACTTAAATATTTTAAAAAATTAACTGATTTTGCTGAATATGCCCTTAATCTTCTCAATTATCATTTGAATTTCAACCTTAAAATATTATTTGCTCTGTAGTTTTGTTAATCTTTACATACTTTCCACAATTTCCTTTTATTCTATTTAATGCATTTTATGAGTAATAGCATCTGTATTATATCAAATTCTTTTAGATTTTTTGTTGATTTAGATATTTTTCTCACTTAAGTTCTTGATGTTATTATTTATTCAATTAATAAATATTTATTGAGCTCTATTGTGCTCCAGACACTTTGCTAAGCTCCAGGGCTACAACAGTAAAAAAGTCCAGTGAAGAAATTTATAAATAAATAAGCACAGGGAATATAGGAGTTAATATGTGATTAGATAGATATGTATGGCTCTTGGATCTGATCCCTAACTGGGAATTACATATGCTGCAGGGTGGCCAGAAAAGAAAAAAAAATTAAGAAGCTTAGGATTGTTGCCATTTTATGCTTATAAACATTTTATGCTTGAAAATCATAAAATATATCCTTTGTAGACTTTAGGCAGAAGTTCTTGACTACAGTGATTTCTGCTTAAAGGTAGAGGGGGCTCTATGAAATTGGGCTTCTTAGATTTATGGTACATAAAAATTTTATGAATCATTTAATTAAAAATCATGAAATTAGACTTTAATTTATGTTAATTTAGGTAATGATTTTGTATCTAATAAAATAATGCAATCCTGAATGTAAAAATGCAACCAGAAGGATGAAACTAGAATGACAAAAAGAAATGGAATGAAAAGAAGAATCTAAGAAATGTGGAGAAAATTGAAACTATTTTTAAATGTCTACTTGATTACTATAATATCTTAATTCTCTTCTGGAATAAGTTTGAAATTTAAAATTTTTAAGAATAATCACTAACTTATTTAATGTAGTATATTGAAGTAGAAATGTATTAAAAGTAGGAACTGTAATGAAATGATTAAATAGTTATCGATATTAATCCTACTTTGTCATTCTTGGAAAATTGGCAAAAAATAGACATTTAATATCCATAATGGATAAAAGTACTTAATTCTTTTATTGCAGTCCTTACTTTTAAGACCTAAAATTACTAGCAAACACAAAATTCTGCCTCAGTTTCTAAGTGAAATAACTCCAAATTCAAGCAAATCAGGCAACAATAAAGTTAGTAACCAGTGAACAATACAGCAAGAGTAAGAATAGAGCTATGGAAATAATAAACATAATAATAGATGCTTACTCACAATATGCCAAGTGATAGACATTGTAAATCATTCAATTCCAAAACAAATTTACACAATAGTTATTATACGTGCTTTTAAAAAAGAGAATAATGAAGTTCACAAAAGTATTGTGCCAAGGTAAATTTTTCCATCTGCCTTAGCTGTCTCCTGTGGTGCCTATTAAAGTAAAAACACCAAATGCCAAGATAAAACTCCATAGAGAGAGCAATTCGCAAAGCTTTTTGTAACAGAAACAATCTCAAGGAAGTAAAAGAGGTAGTTTGTTTTAATTATTCAATGTTAACTCATGAAATACAATGGCAAGAGCAATAATAATATCAGCTCATATTTATCAAATGCTTACTACATGCCAAAATCTGCTTAAAGTAACTTACATATATTATTAGCTCATTAAATCTTTGGAAAATCCCCATAGTATTGCCATTTGGATAATATGCTATGATTACTATAGTAGCAGAGTATTACTTTGGAGTATGGAGTAATATAATACTATCATCTCCTTTTTATAGATAATGGAAACTGGGGTAAAAAAGTTAATTTCCCTGCCTGTGGTTACAAGGACAGAGGTAGAATTACATGACAGAAAGGCCAGTGATCTGGTGCCAGTCTTTTTGCCTTCTGAACAGTATAATTAAATAGTAGAGCTAAGGAGTTCCTGTTGTGGTTCAGTGGTTAATGAGTCCATCTAGGAACCACGAGGTTGCAGGTTTGATCCCTGGCCTTGCTCAGTGGGTTAAGGATCCAGCATTGCTGTTGCGGCTCAGATCCGCATCGCTGTGGCTCTGGCATGGGCTGGTGACTACAGCTCCAATTTGACCCCTGGCCTGGGAACCTCCCTGTGCCGCAGGAGCGGTCCTAGAAAAGGCAAAAAGACAAAACAAATAATAATAAAAAAAAATCCATCAGAACTTTTTTTCTTGGATCTCCACTTAGGTATACATATTCTGGTCTGTCTTTGGATGGTCTTTCTCTAGTCATTGAGCCAAAAAAGCATGAATCACTGCTTCCAAATTTACATGGTCTACCTGGGTCATAAGCCATTCACAGCCATTTCTGAACTTTGCAGTTTTAACAACTTGCAAGGGGAAATCTATTTGGCTCAGCTTGTGTCAACTGTCCAAACTTGTTCACATAAGTTATGAGCATAAAGAAGAGATCACATTTTACAAATTTCTGGGGTTTTAAAAAAATTTTTTTTTAATTTTTTTTTTTTTGCTAGGCTCTCTGCTGTAAATAAAGATGAGAAAAAAGTTCTCACAAAAGAGAATCCCTCTGAATAGACAAAAGAAAAACTTCTACCAGGCAAAAGAACAAAAACAAAAACAAAAACAAAACTAAGAACAGAACATTAGCTGTGGCACAGTGTGATCATTACTTGGTTCCATGCTAGCTTCTCTTTCTAGAAAGCCTATTTCTTCAAGTCACTAACTGTGTCGTATTCAACTCTCTGTTTCCACATTTGGGAGCAATGCCTCATATAAGAAGCCACCTTGTAATATTTTTGGAAGTGA
This sequence comes from Phacochoerus africanus, assembly GCF_016906955.1. Lineage (NCBI taxonomy): Eukaryota > Metazoa > Chordata > Mammalia > Artiodactyla > Suidae > Phacochoerus > Phacochoerus africanus. The sequence goes on along the minus strand of NC_062545.1, from coordinate 80,707,949 downwards.
ACTGAATGACATACTAATTATTATTCTCCCCATGACGTGTATATAATTTGTTAAGTATTCTTCCAAGGAGTCAATTTGTCAGAGAAAATGACTCCAGATTTCTAAATAATTATTTTTATTTATGTGAGAGAATTAGATGGATATTTTCTGAATCACATTAATTGGGAGTGGGGTTAAAGAAGTAATAGGAAGCAATGTGTTCATAAACAACAGACATTAAGAAATCCATAAACTCTGAATTGGTATGGTGCAAACCTCACCCTGTAATTTGAGGAGCCCAGGAGCACAGTGAAAAATGCGATGAATTCCCAGAGGCTACTGATGAAGTAGAAAGGGTCCAAAATCAGGCCAGTCTTTTAAAAAATTTTACGGTATATAGAAATTGTCCATCTTGTGTGTGTGTGTGTGTGTCTGTGTGTGTGTTTGTGTCTTTTTGCCTTTTCTAGGGCCCCTCCTGCAGCACAGGGAGGTTCCCAGGCTAGAGGTCTAATTGGAGCTATAGCCACTGGCCTATGCCAGAGCCACAGCAACACAGGATCTGAGCCACATCTGCGACCTATACCACAGCTCATGGCAACGCCAGATCCTTAACCCACTGAGCAAAGCCAGGGATCGAACCCACAACCTCATGGTCCCTGGTCAGATATGTTAACAACTGCACCATGATGGGAACTCCCTGTCCATCTTAATTTACATAAATAACAGAGGCTCAGTCAAGAACTTTCATGGTGTAATTAAAAATAATGTTAATTAAAACACAGAGATGTTAAGGAATAGAAGGCAAAATGTGTCTGAATTCTAAGAAAAAATAGGAATTTTCAAGGAAATTTGGGTCTATGAAGGCCTGTGTCCCTCAGTTTTCCTAGACGTACTTGTTTCTTCTTTCCTGCCAAACTGTGATTCTTTATCTTATACTGGATCACAAGTACCTTCTGGTATTTGATGAAAGTTGTTTATGAAAATATTAATATAAGCATAAAGATAAAAATTTACATACCATCATAGGGAGTCTTGACCCATCCATGTATTTTCTATTGGCCACTGTACCCCAAAATAAGGGGATATACTGGATTAGATTATACCAACAGAAAACTCTGCAGAGATTTGCACAGAGCATAGACTAAGGATGGATGGGAAACTCTTTAAGCCATTGTTTATAATTAGCATTTTATTGCAGATTTCCCAATGCTTTCTATTCAATAGCTGGCTAAGAGACATGTATAGAGTAGGACATTTGACTAGAAGTTCACTGCTCTTAACATAGAATTACCTGATAGGAGCAAAATACTAGAAAAGTCAGGTCAGGGGCTGTGGGAGGGATGTTTAAGAATGTTTTCAAGGACAAAAGCCTTGCTATGATTAGCAATTTTTACCAATTTTTTTATTCATCTCATCTCTGAGCATTGCATTATTTTAAATGGATAGTGGCAGTGCATTTCCTAACCAATAAAGAAAATTTGACTTAAACTTTTTAAAGAGTGATCTTAAAATAATATTTTAAAAGTTCAGTATAAGCATTCAAGTTATGTATGAATATTTGTGTTTGTAAAGTGTGTATGTGTGTCTGTGTGTGTGTGTGTAGAAAGTCGGGGTAAGAGAGAGGAGAGAGACAGAGATGGAGATAGAGAAAAATGGGGTGAAACAAAGATACAAACTTACAGCCACAAGCATAAATGAAGAACTAAATAACTGTGAATTAATTCTAGGTATTCTTAATACCTAGAATCTTAGGTATTAAGAATATTGCTAGAAATATCAAAATTTGAAGGAGTTGATGACTTTTGACACAATTATCAATTATTTCTGGATATGTAACTTTATTAAAAAGTTTCAATGAAATAATTACTTGTAGGTTAAAATGTTTGGTCATATCAACATTCAGTTTCCTGAAAAGACTTTCTTTAGGAAATGCAAGTGTCAGAACCTGTTAGAACTGATTTGTGGAAAACAGCTTAAACTTTTTTCCTGTTGAAGGCATACAATTCTCTTATCAACAGGTGATTCCAAAATCATAAATTTTCATTTAGAAAGCACATTATTTTTCTAGGAATAATAGTACCACTCAGCTTGTTACATATGTGCTATTAAAATAAAGAATAATTAATGAGTATAAGTAATTCAATAAAATACATATTGTAAACTCTTTAAAATTATAGGTTTTATTTTCAGTGTAATTAAGCTTTAAGTGTATTTCATCATGATTAATAAATTCTCATATTTTCTCATATAACAAGTAGTGTTCTGATCATTTTGTTACAAAGCAGGTCTTTTTATAACTGTATTCAAAATAATAACATATAATAGTAATTTTCTAATTACTGAAGTGTACTAATAAGGATTTTCAATGTATCACAGTATAAATTTTATGAAGATATAGCAAGAAAGAATATTAAAAGCATAAATTCCTAATATGAAATTCATATTTCTTTCATAAGACTGTATCAGTTTAACAAAACCTTTTATTTGTATACAACTCACCAAGACAGTGTAAGACAGAAATTAGCTTAATTACAATTATTTGTGACTATTCTGATAATGAAATCCATAAGTTATTTTGCAAGGTGTATATGCAATTAGGTGATATTAACTATGAAATCTTGTTGCCTATATGCATATCTTCCTGTCCTGCTTTACTTCTCAACTAGCCATGATAATTTCCAATTGACTACTGTATCAAATTCAAACAGTCTATATTTTTCTTAATTCTTTGTATCTGTGTTTCATATCTGGACTTCATCTCTGGACATATGATTTTTTTTATCTTATTTTTCCACTGTACCTAATAATTACGTTAGCCTTAAAATGAGACCAAATCCATTACCCACGCAGTCAGATATCAGAATTAAATGAATTATCCAATTATTTCCTCAATATTTCTACTTTAAGAAAAATTTTATTCAATGTATATTTACTATGCCAGATACCAAAGAGAGTTGAAAAGAAAATTATAAAACCTTAGTATAGTATCATTTACTAAGCACTAATTATTCGGCAGATACTCTTCTATGCACTTCTCATGTATCATCTCATCTAATTTTCTACATAGTCATTTAACATAGGTGTTATTATGATCCATATAACAGATGAAGGAATCAAGGCTTGGGAAGTTTAAGTAGTTTGCACAAGATCAGACCTCTAAGGTGAGACAGATGGAATTAGAACCTAGGCCTTTGGATTCCTGACATGAAAAAAAGATCTAATCTGATCTTCCCAATTGCTCTATGAAGTAGAAAGAATACATTTTGCTTATCCATTGAGGGCTAGAGGACAAGACTATAAGAAATTAAGTGACTTGTTCAGTATTATACGGCCAGCCAGAGATAAAACATACTTTTAGTTCCATATTATTTTTTTTTTACCTTTACCACATTCAACAATGTTAGTGCAAATTATATCAAAACATGGCTTGCCTTTAGTTGGAGGGAATTGACAGAAATTGACACCTAACACTGCAATTTGAAAGTAATATATTACATTTATTTGATAAGAAATAAGGGAAGACAGTAGAAATGAAACAGATGAGAACTTCCTGGAGATTATTTGAGTGACTGTAAATCTTCCTGTTTAGGGGAAACACAGGGTAACTGCAAGATGATTATTCCTTATTTTTGAGATGGACCAGATTATGCAGTACTTTAAAACTTAGACAATTAGCTCACAAAAAGAAAGGCATTTAAATTCTATATAGCCCAAATCTGGAATTTAGGATGATTTTCCGAAAATGATGCAAAGGGCAGAGTACAGCAGTCATATATAATCATCAGTATGTATGCTATTGAGTGAGACTCGTCCAGAGGTTTATATGAAACACACTAGATCCTGAATATCAAACTAGATAGGTCCTAAGAACCTGTGCTATTTATATGAACAGGTATATGTAAGCTTAGATTAGAAGATAGAAAAGTGGAGTAGAAATATGAAAATTAGGTTCAGTAAGGATATTCCAGTACTGACTGTAAGAAAAGAAAATCTGAACTTGGGTGTTTTTTTTGTTTTTGTTTTTGTTTTTTAGAGAAAGAGGGAAATGGCAAATGCGCACTATAAACTATTCCATATATATTTGCAAGAAATTAAATCTAGAGGAAGAAGGAGTCAGAAGTGTTCCAAGGCATTAGGATTGTGAAGATTTGAGATTGTGTAATTTGAAGCATAATTCAAGACAGGGAAGACTGTGGAAAATAGTATGGAGGTTTCTCAAAAACTAAAAAGAGAATGACCTCATGATCTAGCAGTTCTACTCTTGGGTATATATTCAAAAAAAACCAAAAATACTAATTCCAAAAGGCACATGTACCTCAATGTTCATAGCAGCATTATTTCAATTACCAAGATATGGAAACAACCTAAGTGTCCATCAACAGATGAATGGATAAAGAATGTGATATGGGTGTGTGTGTGTGTGTGTGTGTGTGTATAATAGAATATATTATATTGGAATACTACTCAGCCATAAAAAGAATGAAATTTTGCTATCTGTAGCAACATGAATGGACTTGGAGGGCATTATACTAAGTGAAATAAGTCAGAACGATAAAAAAAAGTACTGTATGATATCAATTATATGTGGAATCAAAAAAAAAATACAACAAACTAGTGAATATAACAAAAAAAGCAGACTCACAGACATAGAGAATAAACTAGTGGTTACCAGTGAGGAGAGGGGCCATTAAAGGTCAGAGATTAAGAGGTAAAAACCACCAGGTATAAAATAAGTTACAAGGATAATATTGGATAACACGGGGAATACAGACCATGTTTTAATAACTATAAATGGAGTATAACCTTTAAAAATTGTGACTCACTATACTGTACATCTGTAATTTATATATTGTACATCAACTATAGTCAATAATTTTTAAAATAAATTTTAAAAAAGAAAGGGGAGGCTGTGAGGAGATTATTAGAGATTTTACTTTGACCATGGAATAGAGATGACTGCTTTTCTGCTTATAGTCCCTTCTAAAGCAGGAGTATAGCATCATTTTCAGCTCCTACTGAAGAGGTAAGTAGATCTAGGTGGGCTTGTTTATACCAGGTGACACCATGTTCTTGGTCATAACTTTTAAGACCAGAATGACAACTGGCACTAGTCTTTTAGGGGAATGTGTCTAACAAGTCTGCTTATAAAGTCCCAGGTTATCTGCAGCTTTGAGGCTTCAGTTCATCTTCATCAGTAAGAGAATTTGTATTCCATATTCTAGTTATATAGCTATTTATATCATTTATTTATATAACTGTATAGCATTTAATTTAGACATCAGCTATCACCTCATCCTTCTCTTTGAGTTCCTTTTGAAGAAAAAAAGAGAGACTCTTAGATGTTTCCGTGTTTTTGAACAAAATGGTGTTTATTAAATATTTTATAGAGCAACTGGAAGAAAGAGGACAGATTTCACGTCACACAGCAATCACTAAAAGCCACACTAGATACAGAGCAGCAAGTGTGCAGTCGTGTAACAACGCACCTCACAAAGGCTCACTGTGGTGGTGGTGAATGGGAATCAAAATCCAGGTTATGTTTCTTTCACCAAGCTGAGCCCGTGTGATAAACTGCATCAGCCTAAGGAAAAGAGCCTTTTTGTACCATGTTGTCTGAGAGAGCTACCTTCTTGAAAATCATCCTCTTGAAGGGGGACTTTTTTTGTGATTCATAGAATAGAATCATATATGTTATGAGGCAGTCCTTAGGCAATATTTTGTTTTACCCCCCAAAACACCTCTTTGGTCATATTCCTTCTACATACTCCCTCAGCCATCTTTTTCTCCATTCAGCACTGTACCATCAGTCTTCTGGCACCAGTAGTTATAGAGATCCAGTTATCACTAGAAAATGGAGCTAAAAGCATGAGGGATAGAGGAAAGACAATAATCGGTCTCCCTCCCTCTCTGGGATCCCTGCCAGTGCCTCCCATCCCTGGCAGCAATAAGAAGCCAGAGAGCAAGGGGACCCCAGTGAAAAAGCCGTAAGTATGAACCTTATATTGAGAAAGGTAGGAAATGGCTGGGAGTATGGGAAAGACTAGAAAAAATCACTTTCAATCCAGTCTTTGCAGTCTGAACACATTAATAATCTTCTTCAAGTTGAGTTATTTTCAGGAGTGAAATGAAGGCTTTCACACTTTTTCTTTCTGAAATGCAAGATTTCAAAAGTATTACTTTGAAGCTCCTGCTTATTTTGAATTGTTCATGCTATCTTCATTTATCTAGGCATCAGTTTTAAATCATGAAAAACACTAACTAAATATTTGAGTTTAAAAATTCAAAAACACCTACAGTACTTGATGCAAAAATCTAGGAAGTATAATATTTTAAATATTTCTTAAGGAATAAGGGCCTTTTTTTTTCTACAAGCTTACTCTAAGATTCAGTTTAGTGTAGATAAGAGTTCTGTTTCTGCTTGACAAGTTTAAAACGCCTTTCAACTTCATCAAGATAGGAATTCAAGCATTTCCTTCTTGTTGGCACTGTTAAATAAGAAATACATTCTCAGAAAAGGAGTTTATTGAAAAGTGAAGGTAAACAAGTAAACAATTCCTAATCAAAATTTTACACAATATGATAACTGGAATATATTAACATACTAAACAAAACAGAAAGTAGAGTGGTCGTGAAAAAACATAGGGTTCAGGGAAAGGGGATAAAGAAAGGTGAACCAAATTTTGAGAAGAAATTTCAAAAAAGGTGTCCTATATCTATTTTTAATACAGGTTCTTCTTTCTGTGACAAGAAACTACTCCAACGGTAGTAGAACAATTATGTTCATTGAAACATGGAGTGGATCAATCAAACAAATGTGATATATCATCTTTGTGGGGAGTTCCTACTGTGGTGCAGTGGAAATGAATCCGATTAGTATCCATGAGAATGTGGGTTTGATCCCTGGCCTCGCTCAGTGGGTTGGGGATCTGGCTTTGCCATGAGCTGTGGTATGGGTTGCAGATGCAGCATAGATCCCGCATTGCTGTGGCTGTGACATACGCCGGCAGCTACAGCTCCAATTCAACCCCTAGCTTGGGAACCTCCATATGCCACAGGTGTGGCCCTAAAAAGAAAAAAAAAATCTAAACTGTAATAGAATAATATTACCACTGTTAGCTTAATTGGAGATGCTTTGTATATATGGATTCCATATGATGATACACTGAAGTCTGCCAGTACACATAATTAACTCTTATGTCTCGAGGTATAATTTTATAACTCTTTTTATCAAGTATTATTTTTATTCACAGTGGTACATATTCGGCCTGAAAAAATAGAAGAATGTATATTAGCATCCTGGTCAGATGGGTAAGGTAATATAAAACATTTTGACAACCAAGATGAGCCTGAAGGCAGATGACGCTGATGGAGAGAAAGCTCTGATATGGAAGACTGGGCAAGTACAGGGAGTAGAGCTGGTGGGAGAAAGTCCTCAGCTCTTAAATCAAAAGTATAAGAGGAGGTGGTTAACCACTATGAGAGCCATGTTTCAAGAGGCTAGAATAAGACTTGATACCAATCACTGTCTTTTACTGTGGTGACACAGTCTTTCTTTTGGCAATCTCCCCAGGGACTCATTCAGTTGAGAAATTCTCTGTGCAACAGGGTAACAAGGAGTTGATGGTCTCTTCTCACTGAGGCAGAGGGTAAACACCTTTCTTCTGAGTGTGCCTCCCAAAGCAGCACTTGGGGCTTTCACCAAAGGTAAAAGAACTGCTCTGTGGGCCCCAGATTTCCAGGGCATGATTCCTCTCAAATGTTTCTCTACATAGGCACTAGATAGTTGAATATTTCATCCACATGTCTCTGTTTTATCCAAAAAGATCTTAACCAGTATACCAGGATCCCAGAGAACTTCTAGGGATTGAACTGGAGCTGCAGCTGCCGGCCTACACCACAGCCACAGCAATGTGGGATCTGAGCTTGGTCTGTGAACTGTACTGCAGCTCAAGGCAATGCAGGATCCTTAACCCACTGAGCAAGGCCAGGGATCAAACCTGCATCCTCATGAATACTAGTCAGGATCGTTACCATCAGCCATGTTGGGAACTCCTTGAAAATAAACTTTGTATTCCATTTAATATATTAAGGATCACACTGAGAACAAAATACCCAAATGCCCACAAAACTATGAGAAATGTCATGGTTACACTCAGATGTTTCTACATTTTTACTTAAGGAAATGAGGACCAAAATAAAATAATCTAATTTTTACCTTCATCTCTAAATTTGCCCAAGATTCTAGATTCTTTTTCACATGTCATAAAGCACTTTTAATGCTAGAGAAAATTATTATCTGAGACTATGTTTCCTGTCTTTGGAATATTGGTGGGTCACAACTGAACTCAATTTTTAGCCTTTTGAAGACTAGTTGTGTAGACAGTAAGAAAAATTACTGAGTAGTCAATATTATGAAAACTCATATGATAAAACTGTGCCTATCCATTAGAAAAATGTAACAGCTTTTAAATATTACATCAAAAGAGGTTGAACGGACTACAGGTGTATGCATTAATGCAATGAATGTAAAAATATATTGAGATATATGTCTCAAAAACTAAATATATTAAGATTCCATTTATATAAAGTGAAAAAAAAAGGGGGCAAAGCTAAGTAATACATTGTTTAGGGGTCCTAGCCCACATGGCAATGCAATAGATAGAGCAATGTCTGCATACTCTGTAAAGTAGTAACCTGAGACTAGATTAAACTTCCACTTATTTTTGTAAATAAAGCTTTTTTTTAGAACACAGACACATCCATCCTTTTACTTATATTTTTTTCTGCAATTGCTCTCACACTATAGGAGCTGAGTAGTTGTAACAGAGATCGTATGGTCTATAAAGACTAAACTATTGATTAATTGGCCCTAGGTAGTTTTTATATTTTATGATACTTGATGAACTTTTTTTCTATAATGCACATAGAAGAATACAGTCCAATAATAGCCAACCCCATTTTGAGCAAGAAAAAAGTGGTGCAATGTGACTTACTAGACATCAAAAATTATTATGAAGTTCTATTAAATCAGACAAGGTATTATGAGTACAAGAATAGAAAAATAAATCAAAGGAAGATCTATGGAACCTAGAAATATATCTCAATTATCATCCAAATTGATTTACAACTTATTTAACATTGCAGATGATAGAAAAAGATGGGATTTAATGATGATGAGGTTTTCTTCATTTAGAAAAAAATGAAACTGGACATCTATATATACTACACACAGAAATCCCCATGCCATATAGATTGAATTCATAAATGTTAGAAAAATTTTAAATATTTAGAAGAAAATAAATGAAAATATCTTTGGACATGGAAGGATTTCTTAAACAAAAAATAAAATTTGCAAACCATAAAGGATAAGATTAACATATGACTACACTAAAATTAAAAGCTTCAGTTCATCAAAATATATCCATAGAAATAGAAAATAATAAATCACAAGTAAGAAAAATTTATTTGTACTACTATTATAATAAAGCTTTTAGAGAACTCCCCCCCCATCAAAAAGAAGAAAACCAATCAAAGCAAAAAGAGCAAAAATGTAAAAGGTACTTTATGGAATATTTTTAAAAAACTCAATAAACATGATAAACTATATAAAATCAAATTACAACTACAATTTAACACAATTTATACCTTCTCTCCCTTCTACATCCACGCAATTTTTTTGGGTATATAAATTCTTACATTTTGGTGGATATAAAATGACTTATTGTCATTGGTCATTTGTTTTTCCACATGGTACAACTGCCTATTCAATTCTTCATACCTTGCAGATTCCGTAAGTAATAAATCTATATTTTATGCTACATCTTATTTGTGAAGGTCACTCTCAACAAGGCCAGAAAAAGTCTCACAAATATTTATGAGAAAATGAAGGTTTTACTTGAGAACCATATATTGAAGACTACTGATTATTTATACAGGGAGATGAGAAGGAGAGAAAAGCAGAGTATTTCAAATGAAGATACACATGTATGTGCACTTAGATTTCTCTTCTTGAATATTTATTCAGTTGGAACAAACAACAATGTAAACTCCTTCTTTGGGCAGCAAGCCGTGTCCTAACTGTATTAAAGTCTGTGGTTTATGGAAGAAATAAGCAGTGTCCAGATGCACTGATTTTGCTCCCTGCAGGAGGTAATGAGTCCGACAGAGCTGTTTTAGAGTGACATGCTGGGGTTTTTTCCATTAGAACAGGACATGCCTACTGGAAATAGGTAATGGGGATAAGAACTGAAAAACTGGTCACAGGAACCTGTGGATCAGGAAAGGACTAACAATGGAGAAATTTAATTATTGGAAGAAAAAAACAGCTGTGTGAAGGAAGGGCACAAATAAGAACAGAAAAAGTAAACAAGAGCAAAATAGGCATAAATGGAGACTGCACACATCACACAATTAAGAAAGAGAAATTTAAAGAAAAAATGCCTTTTATAAGCTATCATAAAAGTTATAGCTTATTCAGTTGTATCTGTTTTCAATCACATAAGGATTCCATTTTCTTAGGATTTTAATTTCAAAAATAACAGACTCTTCCATTTTTTTGCTTCCACTCTAATTGCACTTTGAAATTTTTCCAAAAGCAGTATAAGCTGTATAATTCTTCATTCTTGCTACTGAAATTCTACATTGTTATTTCTGTGCAGCATTTTTTTTTCTATCAATTATCTGTTTCCCTTTACTGTAGCCCCATGTTCTCTCCTCTCCCAAAATCCAATCTTAGCGTCATGCTTGACTTTTTCTCTAACATCGTATTCTAAATACAGATACCATTTTAATGGGATGTACCTCAAATGACTGAGCAATGAACTGAGTGCTTTTATTTTTGATAGATATACATTGATCAATAGTAAGGTTATCTAGTAAGCATTACTATAGGTCCTCTGGAACGATTTTTTTTAAAGTGATTTCCTTACCTTCCCCTTTAAGTGTTTGAATGTAGATTTTTTGTTTCAGTCAGGGTTCCTGGTTGCAAGCAACAGTAATCAATGAACTAACTGAAGCAGAAAATAAGGGGTCAAAATGATATTTCAAGGTTCACAAACTTGACAGGAAGGCTAGAGAACCAGGCTCGCATTATGGGTAGGGACCAAGGAGGTCGGTCATCAGAGAATTCATCCAAAGTAACGCTCAAGAATACTTTGTTTAATATAGTGTTAATGACATCATTATCAGACAGTTCCCCACATCTCTGCCTTCTACCAGTGCATCATCATCACTCTTCTCACCTCCATGGATAATGTTTCAAATGACCTTGTGTCTTTGGCTCTTTTACCCAAAGAGAACCACAGAAACTTGAAATATGTGCCTGTATTCTATCTCCCAGAAGTTATCTAAGAGAAAATATACAGTTTTGGGGGGCTTCTATAGTGGGAAGGTCTACTTTTGACCACATCTTACACATGAAGATACCCTTAAATTCAGAATGGTGTTTATATGTAAAACTAAAAAAGTAAAAATTGTCCACACATCACCATTAAATTCACTTTTCTCTTCACATGTCACTGAGTTATCTATGATTTACAATACTTTCTTGATACACCTAAGACCTCTTCTCCAATGTTCAAACCATGAATTTCCTAATTCACCAGATCAATCAGAAACCACCTCTCTCTTTGTAGTCAATAACCTTATGGGTCTTTTTCAAACCCTTTTTGAATATAAAGTCTTTCTGTTTCAGTATTGTTTATGCCCTACTATGAAATAAAAATTAGTCATGTTTTGAATCAGTATGGAAAGTAGAGATGAAAAGAAATGATGTGACCACATATATTTAAAAAATTATGTTGAAATTTTATCCTCTTAAAATAAGAGGAAATAGAATATACAGACCTGTACTATGTTAAAAAGAAAGTATCTTTAAAAGAAAATCTGTACTTTGTAATACCATATTCCGTTTTGGAAACATAAGTTCTTGGAACAAGTAGGTCCTGGGAATTAAGGGATAAAAAAGATAGATGAGATCTCTGTGCTCATAGAGTTTGTTTTCATATACTGTGTATTTATTATTTCTTTGGATTCTTTATTTATATAGGTTAGGAGTTGTGCATTTTATTCTTCTGCATCATGAAACCTGTGATAAGGACACAATATACAAGTACATAAATATAAATTTAGAATTTCAATTTACATTTTGGCTATTTCATCATCACTGTTGCTTTTTTTCTTTTATATCAATGTGTCTCTTTTAAATTGAGAGGGAAACTTTTATCTAATTAAGTGCTATGTAATCAAATTTTATAAAATTACAAATGGTACTCAGGTACAATCTCCTTGAACTAGAATTTTTTAATGATTGATTTAGAGGAATAAAAGCTCAGGTGAAAAGATAAAATCAAAAATTGCAAAACTATATAAAAGTAAAAGTATCCTTCTGATAAAAATTCCAGCAAGTTATCTTACAGAAATTGACAAACTAACACAAGGTTTTATATGGAACTTCAAAAGTCACAGAGTCGCCAACATAATACTGAAAGTGTGGGAGGAGGAAAAGGTGCTCACCTGTTTACTATGGAAATGAGTGGAGTCTGTAGGACTAAAGGCAAAAAAGAACTGTGCATAATAATTGAACTTCAGGAGATAAAGTTGTTGCTATGAATGCACAGATGACTAACACTGACATTGTTATACATGCATATACAATTGAATAATGAAGGACATGGATGGATGGTGATAAGAATTCTCATTGTTGGAGTGGGAAGTTAAAGTTAAGGAAGCTAGAACCATCCATGTTGTAAGGAATTAAAGTTGGAGATATCAAAAAGAATGCATGTTTAGCTTCATATCCTAATGCTTACACATAGAAATATTTACAGGATGTGTATCTACACAGATTAGTGTATATATATTTCTTTGTCCTTCCTATTAAGAGGCACTAGAAGCAAAACTGTCCCAGGAGTAAAGAACACTTATGCAGATATTGGTTTTTAACACCTTTCTCCAACAAAAGAAATCAGGAATCATAAGAAATCAGGAATTAGTTATTGGAGAAATAACTAATTCTGAGACTGGGATAGAAAATACAGAAGATTAGCCTAAAGCATCCTGTAGAGCCAGAAGATAAAGAAGAACTCAAAAAACAAACAAACACACTTTGGATATGTTAATGTGGAACAGATCCAATTAAGAGAATTCCCAATGACTAAAGGTGAAACAATTTGAAAGGAAAATAATAATAATAATATTAAGTTATAACCCAAGTATAGAGTAAATATCCATGCAACTATAAAGCTACAAATAAGTGACTGAATACGTGCATGACTGGGGGAGATTATACAAATCCCCTGTGAACAAACCATTCCAAGTAACTTCTAAATATACTTCACTCTCAAGGAAGTGGACCATAACTCTCCATTCCTTAAGAGGACGTTGGACAACATGACCTATTTCCAAAGACCTCAGTATGAACAAGTGGGAAAATATATTTACAGTGAAGAAATATGACAAACACTACTTCTGCCAAGTGGTCAAGTTTAAAAGCAATAGCAGTGATCATATCGATAGCATGTATTCTTGTGATATGATACGATGGCGGTGGAAATATATGCCTGTGGTCTTCCTCTCCCAAACTCCAAATCTTAGTCTAATCATAGGAAAATCATCTGTCAAGACCAAATAGAGGGACATCCTGCAATATACCAGACCAGTATTCCCTAAAACTGATAAGGTCAAGGAAAGTCTGAGAATTTGCCAGAGTCAAGAGGGGCCCAAGGAGGCATGACAATTAAATATATTGTGTTATCCTAGGAGGTATCTTGGAACAGAAAAAGAACATTAGGGAAATATAAGTAATTTGAATAAAGTATGACTTCTGTTAATAATAATATATCAATATTGGTTCATTAATTTTGAGAAATGTACCATACATTTAAGATGTCAACAATTGAAGAAACAGATTGTGGGATATAAGGAAATTGTCTGTACTACTTTTGCAATTGTTTTAGTAAATTTAAAACTATTTTAAAGTGAAAAGTCTAGGAGTTTCCATTGTGGCACAGTGGGTTAAGAACTCAACATAGCATTTGTGAGGATGTGGGTTCAATCCCTGGCCTCGCTCAGTGGGTTAAGGATCTGGTGTTGCCACAAGCTACAGCACAGCATACGTCACAGGTTCAGCACAGATTATGGATCTATTGTTGCTGTGGTGATGGTATAGGCCAGCAGCTGCAGCTCTGACTCAACCCCTAGCCTGGGAACTTCCATATGACACAGGTGTGGCCGTAAAAAGAAAAAAATAAAATGAAATTTTATTTTTAAAAAGATACATCTCTGTTCTACGCAGAACTTAATATTGATTCTCAGAGGTAAGCAAGAGACCCAGTCTCTTTGTTGCCTTTCATAGTCTTCATGTTTATGTCCATGAACCTAAAATAATAAGTGTGGATAGATAGATTAGATAGACAGATAGATAGATAGATATAGATAATCATATACATATTCATATTACCCATCTTCTTTATATTTAAAAATATGTATTTACAAACATATTTTTGCTCACATGAAGTTCAGCATTCTATATACACATTATTCTGAATATTTATCATGTTATTTCTTAGAAATGGTTTTATGCTAATATATATAGATCCACTTCATTCATGTTACAACAGCTAGGGGCATAGCATTGAATGAATGCATCTTACTAGAGTTAATGTATCTCCTGTTAGTGGTAAAGCATGTTATTTTTGCATATATATATATGATTATATTGATTCTATAAGGAAAATTGTTATATGAAAATATATGTGCATGTAGATTATTTGATATAAATAGCAAATGGCTCATCAACTAGGTTGCACTATTTTATCCTCCATCAACTAATAAGGAAAATACCTATTGTCCCTCATAATCGGCAACATCATATTTACCAAATTTTTATAAAGTGCATTCTATTGTTTTAAATATATTTTTTAAAAGTATAATCAAGGTTGTGTGCCAATATACTATTTTAAAGCCTTCTGGACTAGAAGTCACTGATGATAAATATGAACTTTCCACTCAATAATATTAGACAAATGGACAGTCATTTAGAAAAGAGTGAAAACTGGATCCATATCTCATATCATACCACAGGTATAAACCACAAGTTGTCAATAATTACAATGCTTGAAAAAATGAAATTTTAAAGTAAAGAAAATAGGGGAAATTATTTCATGGCTTTGGAACTGGAAAACCTTTTCTAACATGCCTCAGGAGCTACCAAAAACTTCCCAGGACACATAGAAGAAAAGTTTTAGTCTTTAACTACATGGAAATTTAAATTGTCTATAAAATCAAGAAAAAATGGCAAAACAAAACAAATACAGAACCCATTCGTATGTACACAAACACAAAAGAAAAGCAAATGATACTAAAATGTGTAAAGATATTCAATCTCCTTCACATTAAGAAGAATTATACTTTATATATCACCTATCCAGACTGTCAAAGAGCTAATGTTAGACAACACTCGTAGGGCTTTGAGAAAAGTACTCTTACTTTGCTGGAAACGCTGGCAGGAGTCCAAAATAATTCAACCTCTAGTGAAGGGAAATTTGACAGTATCTTTCAAAATGGCAATTACATTTACTCTTTGACTGACTTTGAGAGATAAATATTACAGATATACCAATAAATGTAGAAAATGACCTATGTACATCATTCTTCATAGCATTCCTTAGAAAAATACTGAACACAAGCCAAATGCCCATCTGTGTATAACCTGGTAAGTAAACAATAGTACATTTATATAGTGGAATATGTAAAGCTCACTAAGGAATGAAAATGCCACCTATGTAAAAAGTAAAAATAAAAGAAAAATATATTACATTTTTACCTACAAAGGTGTAGTGTAGAAGAATGGATCTTATATAAGGGGAAATAAAACTGTATCTTTGCATTTCTTATGCCAGCAGGATAAAAACTGAACACAGACATTTTAAATACTAATAAAATTTGCTTTCTCTGGAGGGTGAAAGTGCATGTGGACATGGGTACAGGGATAGAAGTGACTTCAAAGTTCAGCATTGTGTATCATTTGGATTCTGGTCCCTTAGAATATATTACTTATTGAAAAAAAAACCTTAAATAATAAATTAAAAGCTACATGCTGCTTCTGTGTCTCCATTGTTCATTTTCATATTGAGCCTACAGATTCCTCTCTTACTGAATATAATATTTTTTTACAGGGTAAAGAGATTGATCCTTTGTAAAATACTTTGTTAGTATACTTTAAAAAAAAAATCACTGCATCTGTGGCATAAGAAAGTTTCCAGGCCAGGGACTGAATCCAAGCCGCAGCTGTGACCTACACCACACCTGTGGCAATGCCAGATCCTTTACCCCACTGTGCAGAACCCATGCCTCTGTAGCAGCAACAGGTTCTTAACCTGCTGCACCTCAAAGAGAACTCCATAAATGTTCTTTTTCACCTTTGATATTTGGGTCTTGTTTGTGTTGATTTTCCTCTTGGAAAAATCGTTAAGTAGTAATCAAATGTATCAATCTTTATTTTAGAAAAGCTTTTGTTGTTTGTAAACAACTTAAAATGGTCTATGCAGTCTTGCTATTAAAGCAAAATTTGCCCATTATATTCATCTAGTTCTAAGGTTTCTTTATATTTGACATTAGTCTTTGATTTGTTAATATATTTTTCATTTAAAAAGAATAAGATTTATCCCACTTTGAAAAGTTCTAGCCCATTGCTGTAGTATTTATTAATACACTTTTTCCCTGACTTAAATAACACTTTCATCATACACACAGTCCTTTCTATAAATTGCTCTGTATTTCTCTCTATAAATTTATTTCTTATCATTTCACCTGTTTTCTGCTGTTATAAATAGAATATTTTACCATTATAGTTTCCCTAGATTTTTTTTTATAGAAAATCTATCAATTTTAGTTCATTAATCATTTAATAAGATGCTTATTCAATATTTTTATACTCCTTATAGTTTTAGAGTTAATTTCTTGGACTATACAAATATGAAATACCAGTCAAAAAAGTAAGTTAACAAATAAACTTAGAGTTATAGCAAGTGTTTTAATTAGTGTGAAATTACCTAAATGAAATCACTCTTAGGTAATGCACCTACAGTAGAGACATTAAAATACACTGTATTGTCTCTGGGTACTTTATTCTAATAATTTGTTTTCTGCCCAAGCACCCAATACTGGTGAAAATGGACTAGAAGTAAGAACATACAAACTGCAGATTATTTTTTCTGGTTCTTCAGAGTTTATTTATTATAGGTAGAATTTGGAGTTACTTTTCACAATCAGCCACAAAGACAATATCCAGTTGTATAGTGAAGGAGGCTCATGGTTCAGAAAAGAATGCATTGCCTCTGGAAGAAGAATATAAATAATGATATAGGTCATTAAATCTGCAATATAAACAGATTGCTTAGTAATGTATAGCCTAATTTTCATCTCAGAATATTACATCCATAATTCTCAGCTAGTATTTTTGCTCCAGAATAATCAATATTCAATACAATGTAATAATGTTAGCTAATGCTGTAGAGGATTTTCACAAATGTTCTGCAAAACTCCATGGGACAAATTGTCCCTATCGCCACTTGCATTAGCTGGCTGCAACTTAATTTATTTTCTTCAGTTGCTCCTTGTTTCTTAGCAAAATGAAGAGCTATCAGAGTTCTGCTGCTTTAAAACTTGGGTAGTTATCTCTGTGTTCTGTTTTAATGCTTTTCTTTAGGATATATTAAATCCTTTTTACTACCTTTCCAATTTTCCAGAGCTGCAAATGATGACTAATACCTGGTTCAATCTTTCATATATCAACACTTATAGATATGTACCTTATATTTTAAAGATTATGTGATACCATGACAAATATGTTACAATAAAACCTATTGTATTATTGTATTTCTGAGATCATTACTGGGAATACTTTAATTCAGAGGAAATTTATATCTTGTGTCTTGGGTGCGTGTGTATGTGTCTGTGTGACCTCTTCCACCCTAAGGAACTGAAAGCATATTTTTATCTGCTTGTATGGATAGTTGGGAACTTTATCAGTCTCTTGCTTTTTTGGTAAATTTAATTCAGAGAACAATGTTACCATTTACGTAATTGAAGTGGTTCTGGGAAATTTTAAAAGTAATTCAAAGATTTGTAAATTTGGTTGTCAATAAAGGATTAATGCTAAATAGTATATCACCTAGATTTATTTATAAATGCAGAAGTATATGTTTCAATATATAAATGTTTATAGGGCTAATGATGTACAGTAAATTTAGAAGATATTGTCAGGCAATGGTCAGAAAATCATAGTTTCAAGGATTTTCTTCTACTTAGGAAACTTTTATCTATTTTATCTTGGGCCATGCCCCCACCCCAGCATGTAGAAGTTCCTGGACCAGGGGTCGAACCCAAGCCACAGCAGTGACAATGCCAGCCTTAACCCACTAAGCCAACAAGGAACTCCAGTAAACTTAAATTTGTCTTTTTTTGAATTATAAAGTACTTTGTCATTCTAAAAGAATACACAGACACAAAAATTAAATTGAAAAGAATAAAATTTCAATGAGAATTTTCTATTAATAATAAGGCTGAATTTGCAGGGGTGATAGTAGATTATGCAACTTCCTTTAGTAATTATAATACTTGAAGACAGAGCACTCTAATTCATTAATAGTGAAATATTGCTAGAACTGAGTTTTGAGGATATATTTTGTATTTTGACATTTTTAATAATGAGCAATAAATCATAAGTGAATTTTTTAAAAAAGAACTTTATTCTTTTGTCAGTTATAATTCATTAAAAGGTTTTTCAAGTCCTATTTTTTTGAAACATTTTAAATACTATTTCATATGTCTGGGAATTTATTTTCTTTTAATGCTTACTGGGACATATTCCCTCACACTAACTTATGTTAAATAAGTATTTCCTTATTTAACATATTTCTTCTGTAGAAAGTCTGTAACATATATGCAATACTTAACATATTTTTCTTAAAAATTGCATGTTATTTAAAACCATAGAATTTCAAGACAGCGTTGGAAAATATTTGAGAAATGTCTATTCCAGAATATAGCTATTTAGATTGAGCTGGCTGCTATACTGGAGAAAGGCTCTTATAGTTTTATAAAGTCTGTCTTTAGTTAAATCAAATCATAATAGCTCTTTGTGATTTCTACCCATTGCTGTAAATTTTGACTTCTGGGAAAACGATGTTCTACATTTGCTTTATTTATATTTAGTTATTTATTTATGGCTGCACCTGTGGCATATGGAAGTTCCCAGAACAGGGATCAAACCCATACCACAGCAGTAATCTTGGACACTGCAGTGACCATGCTGGATCCTTAGCCTACTTCACTACAGGGAACTCCAAAAATGTTCTGCGTTTATACTACATAATTTCTTAAACAATTAGAAAAGTTATTGTTTCTGACACATCCAATAATTTCCATCTTCTTTATGTGCATTAATTTTAAATTTCATTCATGATACATTAATCTTAAAAATTTAAAGTATTTGATATTAAATACATAACAGTTTTGAAGACTTATGGAGGGCAAAGTCTTAGACTAGGCATTTTTTAAGACTTATTTAATAATTGTAAGAGCTGTGTAATATAACAAATAACTCCCAAATATCAGTGATTTGATCAAAGGTGACTTCACCAAAAGGCAAAACCACAAGTTTTTGTCTGCTCATGTCACAATTTATCAAGGTCACCAGAAGTTGGAGGGGGCTAATTACAGCTGAGAGACATGTCTGGGTAAGGCCTAGAGATAATGCATTTTCCATTCAGTTTCCAACTGCTTAAGCTTAGTTACATGTTCCAAACCTAATACCAAAGAGCTGGAAAGTGTGGTTTGGCTATGAACCCAGAAGAAAATTAAGTCAGTTTGCTGAAGCCTAGCAATATTGCTGCCACAGTGCATTCTTCTCATTAACAAATGTCTGCCCCTCTCATTCCTCCAAATGCAAAAGCCATTTTCTCTCCAGTGAGTCAAAGGTCTGGTGAATACCTCCAACTCTAAGTCAAGGGTCCTCTATCTGGTCTGGATGTGGCTTTTTGATTCAATCAGTCTATGAGCTAAAATGGCAAAGAAGAGACAACACTCATTCTCTTGGAAAGGGGAGGAATGAGTACAGGTAAACCACCCAAACACAGCAATTCTGAAATTCCTCGGTATGCTGCTACCACTCTGGGGGTAGGGCAGTTCCTTGAATTGGCCATGATTCTGCTTTCTATGTGGTTTTTTACTCCATCTATTTCTCTCCAGTAATATGCTATGGAAAGTTTCACTTATCTATTGATGGGGAATATGCTGTTTTGCATCCTTCTCTCTGATTTAGATTTAGATTGATAGTCTCAACCATCAATCTCAAGTCTTTATTTTCTCTATACCAACACAAATTCCTGCAAAAATTAGTAAGCTTCTGATGCATTGGCTTTCAGACAGTGTCCTGTATCAGCAATCACCACCCAAATGTGATTTTGGTAGTTCAGTAGTCTTGTCTCAGTACCTTTTCTTCTTTCAACTTGTTGCAGCTACTTAGTGACTAACAGACTTGTGTGAAAAGGACAAAACTTTCATTCATTCTTTACCACAGGCTGAGGCATTCCTTTCAAAGCAGAAACCCTACTGGATCTTTTTCAAAATCTATTAGAACCTCATCTATTACTATCTATGTCTAGAAGTTCTCTTTCCAAAATCTTCAACTCCAAATTCCTAAATACTCTTTAGTCCTTTTCATTTCTACTCCCTATCTGATTAAATTTTTTTTGGAACTCATATTTTCTTGTGATTATCTACTAAAATTAACCAATAAAGAACAATGTAAATTATTAATGAATTACTTTTCCCCTGGAGCTACAAGCTCAGTAAGCATTTGGTTTGCCTTCTAGTTTTCACAGGTCATAGTTTTAGAAGGGCACTGCCAGTATATTGCATGGATATTTAGCCAGTTTGTTTCTTCTTAGAGTCTTGTACTCCTGAACCATTTGCACATATGCCGCTTCTCCCCATTTCCAGGTCCAGTGTCCCCATGAATACAGTTCCTGTATTAGACATATTTCCTAGTTGTGTTGACTTGGGCAACACTTCATCTTTCTGTGTTTCAGGCTCATTATCTGTAAAGCAGTGTTTATATTTCAGTGAGTTGTTATTATGCTTAAATGAGAAAAGCCTAAAATGCTCAGAGTCATGCCTGGCACTTCATAAGTGCTCAATAAATCTTGGGTATTATTGCTATTATTTTAATTAATGGTAGTTTGTACTTAATTTAGGCGATTTCCCTACCTTCTGTTTTAGAGTCATTTCATGTGCCATGGCAGGCCTGCTAGCTCTTAGTTCAGTATCCACACAGAAACTCTAAGAACAGCTTTGGAAGACCCCAAACAGAGGATCTCCTTCTGCCTGGTCATCTGCACCACTTTTCTCTCGGTTTGCCTCGAGGAAGACTATTTTTAGAGTTCCAAATGGCTAATAGAAATACCTCCTCTCTTCTCTCAGCGTTACCCTTATTTTCTTTAAACTGCTTCTTTTAATTGCTCAGGACCCCGGGTTGTTTCTCTTCCCTCCCCTCATGATTTCCCTCTTCTCACTTCCATTCTCTAGAGCCAGAATACAGCTTGCTTCATTTTATTCTTCACCCATACTGTATCTTACTACTAGAAAAGACCATAGAAGCCAGAGAAAATAATCTCGTTTTCTAAGTGTGACTTTACCATTACAGGGAAAAGAAATCTTTAGGTCTCTCTGGATCCTTTCTCACTCTAACAGCCTGGTGGCAAGACTGTTTACCTGTTATGTAATCCTATTTTGAATACCAAAGGCTGAAAATTATCTTGATCTTTCTCTTTGTATTTTCCCTACAACTTTCTAAATCAATAGCCCAAGGCAGACATTGTCTTAGGCAGAATAGGTTGAAGGTATTTACATTCAGGCAGGCAAATGAAAAAACCATATTAACTATTTTTGATACATTCTTTCTGTGCAACTATATCTCAAGAGGTAATTAGAATAATTCTCAGAAAGGATACTTCTATTTTTGATAATATACATCTTATCTCTTTCTTCTCAAAACATATTTTATTCTAAACGTCTCCAGGCTACTTTTTAATCTCTCTTCTAATTTTTCTTTAAAAGTTTAAGAAGTTATGTCATATTCTCATTACACAAGTATTCACTGAAAATAAATATTCGTCAATGGCTAACAAACTTAATCTGAATAACTTAAAAAGGTTACTGTTATAAAAATGAGTCATAATGATGTAACTTTAGTAAAAATGATTTTTTTTTTGTCTTTTTGCCTTTTCTAGGGCCACTCCTGCGGCATATGGAGGTTCCCAGGCTAGGGGTCTAATTGGAGCTGTAGCCGCCGGCCTACGCCAGAGCCACAGCAGCATGGGAACAGAGCCACATCTGTGACCTACACCACAGCTCATGGCAACTCCGGATCCTTAACCCACTGAGTAGGCCATGGATCGAACTGGTAACCTCATGGTTCCTAGTCAGATTCATTAACCACTGCATAACGGGAACTCCCTAAAAATGAAATTTCTATTATAAGAATATTTACCATTTAACTTATGGTTAGCAAATGGTATAAAGGTATAATTTTGGTATAATTTTGAAACATCAGTAATATTTATGAGGTAAATTCTTACCTCAATAGTAATTAACCAGTTTTTAGAAGTTAGAAAAGCAGGGATTGGTATTTAAATAGCATACTCCAGAGTGTAAAAGCAAAACAAATATTTAAACACTGGTGCCTTAATACATCAATAGCAAGGTCCTTAGCCCTGGTTAAAAAATAAAATAAAAGACATTACAATTAACATACATAATGTAATTTTTCTACGAGAAAAAGGAAAATGTTCTACATGGCCTTCAGCCTAACAGGGAATTTTATATAAAAACATTAAGACCATTTACTTCTGCAATGCAAATTAAAAAGTGGAATTATGTAAAAATTAACACTTTGGACTCGTTGCCTAGATTGCTGCAGTAGATAGAAAAGAGGATTTCCTTCCAAAAACATGAATCCCAAGAGTGGCAACAATTGGTTTCCTTTCTGATTCACTATATCAGGCATCTTTCAAAATAAAACACACACACACCCCATAAAAAGATATTAACCGGTTAACCGCTGTGACTTCAACTCTTTCCTCTAATACATAAAATGACTAATATTCTTATAATAGCTAGCATATTTATCACGGAATATATGCCAGATGCGGTGGTATGTAATTTATATGCGTTCTCTCTCTTAATTATAATAATTGTATGCAGAATGAATTTTCAAAAAGCTGAAAATGGGACTTAAACAAGTTAAATAACTCTCTCAATCACAAAACTGGTAACTAAAATTCCAAGAACTTAGGTCTGGCCAATTCTTAGTTTATGCTCTTGGCGACTATGCTACATTTCTCTAAAAATACTTAATGAAAATAATCTATTAAAATTTTTTTTATTTTTTCCGCTGTACAGCATGGGGGCCAAGTTACACGTACATGCATACATATTTTTTCCTCCCATTGTTGTGTTGTGATGTACATTTCTAGACCTAGTTCTCAATGCCACACTGTAGGATCTCATTGTAAATCCATTCCTAGAGCAATACTTTACATCTGTTAACCCCAAGTTCCTGATCCCTCCCGGTCCCTCCCTCTCCCCCTCCCAGCAGCCACAAGTCCATTCTCCAAGTCCATGATTTTCTTTTCAGTGGAAATATTCATTTGTGCTATATATTAGATTCCAGTTTTAAGTGGTATCATATGGTATTTGTCTTTCTTTTTCTGACTGATTTCACTCAGTATGAGAGTCTCTAGCTTCATCCATGTTGCTGCAAATGGCATTATGTCGTAATTTTATGGCTGAGTAGTATTCCATTGTGTGTATATACCACATCTTCCTAAGAAATTTAAACTTTAGTCTCAGCGTCAAAGCTTCTTTCAAGAAGCCTTTTTTTAGTTAATAAGTAATACATCTTTGTTTACCTACAAGGATGCCATTAGACTTTCCTCACTTCCTTCAGAAGGCTATGTGATAAATATACTTAAGAACATGTTTCCTAAAATGATATGTCCTAGTCCTTCCTTGGAGATGTTAAGGGATAATTACATTAATAATACCTTATATTTAAATACACTTTATCTTTCTCAGAGTGTCTGCTAAGTATCCTGTTTTCCCTTTAGGTCTGTGAGGAAAGTAAGACAAATGTAATTGTACATCTGATGGCGACTTGAATACAGTGTATACAAAACTCCTCTTCTTAAAGATAATCTTTAAAAAAAAAAAAAAAGACAATTATGACTAAAGCATAGAGAGCCAAGATGTGTGGAGTGTGGGTGGAGAAGAAAGGACTTGTGGCAGAAATGTTTGATGTTTCCACTTTTTCAATACCATTTTGTTTGGAAATATTCCCCATCTGATGCACCTTACATACTCCCAACTCGAGCAGAAACCAGAATTCCACTTTCCCAAGATTCAGCATATGACGCAGCCTCTGCCAATTGGACTCAACTGCATGTGACTTTCAGACATGGAAAATATGAAGCAGCAGAAACCACAAAGAACCCAGTTGGAGCAGATGGTAACCATAGAAGCATCCAGGGTTCAGGGCAGTGGAATGGAAATTCTGAACCTAGGTCAGTAGTAATTATGATGGTGCTGGTGTCTGTATCTATAGTGGCTGGTAGACCCAGTCAGCTGTGGTCTGAGCACTATTCTAGTCTGTGTGAACTTTAGATCTGATCACTCATCTTCCCTAACAAGTAAACTCTTAAATAACCACCTTCAGAAGTTTCAACTATTTCTGAGATCACTGGCTGACACAGGACAAAGCTATGAAAGCCTCCTAAGTCTTTTAGTGGTAAACTGTACTACCAAGTATATTAAAATTTTGAATTAAAATCACAATAAGAATTCAGAGATTTTATTATGTTAGGAAAAAGCAAATGTGCCTATTTTGAATCATTAAATTTAGCACTAGAAAGGCCTAAAATTATTCATTAAGAAGACATCACATTGTATGAAGGTAATTACCTTAATAAGATAGTAAAACAACAAATCTTAATCCACGATTACACATATAACAGGTATTATGTTGGACATTTGAGCTATAGCGATGAATTAGCTGAATCTGTATCTCAGAATAACCTATAATCCAGGAAGACCAGGTTTTTAACGCACTAGCTACCCACTCTTTTTCATAGGTTTCCTAAATTAGACAGTAATATAAGTAACATCAATAGTTTACATTTTTAAAATTAAGGAAATAAACCTTTCTGATAAGTAGTACTTTAACATTATGTGTAGGAATATAATTTTAAAATTATTGGATCTGGCATTATGTACATCAAAAGGAAAATATTTTCCAAATGATAATATAAGAATATGGGGCTAACAGGTTCTTTGGAGGTTAATTATAAACAATTATATGTGCTTCATATTAACCTCTTTATCTCTATAATCTTACCCTTCCAACATGTGTCTTAAGACTCATGGATTAAAAATAATGAGGGTTAAAATAAAATCAAGTGACAATAATAATGTTAAAATGAACTAATATAAGCATAGCTAGTTTAATGTAACAAATTCCAGGTTATTGGTCAATATTACAGGTTCTACTATTTCTACATAATTTAAATTTTTTATCCCTAGATTTTACTGTTCCTAAACTTACTGTAAAAACTTCTTCATAAAGTTGTGCTAATAAGTGAATATGATGAAATATTTTACTCTATGATTTAAATAATTATTTCTGCAGAAATGGTTCACAGGCAACTAATTTTCCTAACCCTGACTGCCTATATTTTTTGGTTTGCAAAACTTTTGCCAGTGATACCTTCTAAATATATATACTTACTACACTGATGGGCCCTCAAAAACAAAACAGGGTTCAGGTTTTTAAATTAGCTCCAAGCAACTAAAGAATCACATAAAAATTAGCCTTAAAGTTTATATTTGGAATACTAATACATTACTTTCTTTTGCCTTAATTGATTTTTTTCTCTAACAGAGATAAATTAACTTTGATTATTTACCCTGAAACCTGTTCTCTAAGGAGACTACAAAATTTACTCATGTAACTCAGCTTATAAAGTGCTTCCTGAACAGCATTTCAGAAACTCCAGATTCCGGAGCAAGTCTCTCCTATACACTGCACTGCACCTCACATTAACTACGCAATCATAAACAATGTTAGTAACTTACAAGTTACTGGAATTAGATTATACTCCACGTTTTGTTTCAAGTGCTACAGATATGTTGTTTCATTAATATACTCTAAATCTTCAATTTTTTCGATGAGGAAACCAAAACTTAGAATTATAAACAATCTTTCTGGATCCAAAGACATTTTGCATTTGCTATCATAAATACCAAGATATGGTCTCCAAGAGGCTGGCTCAAAAGATAGGGGGCAAAGACTACTGGGTTTGGGTACAGAGGACATGGATTCAGGTGTTCTTTCTGAGGTTTTTCCAACTGTATCATGGTCTGAAATTCTCTCAAATTCAGAGTCAAAGTGTTCTGTATTGGTGGTGGTGGTGGAAGTGGAGGTTTGTTACTTATTTGGTTTTTTCTTGTTTGTTTTTTTTTTCAAATTTAGACAAAAAAATAAATACCCCTAGATTGACTAGTTGTAAGGTCGTCATGAGATGATGCAGTTTGCAGCACTTTATAATCTATAAAGACCCACCACACAACTGTGACAAATACAGTAATTGCTATTTTATACAAGTCAAGCCCTCTGATCCCTCTAGAAAAATCTCATCAGGGAGTAGGATGAACTCTAAGAATGTTGATATTGGAAGCCAACTCAAGTTTCTAATAAAAATTAAATCAATGTACTACTCTGTCAACTAGGTCCAAGAAAGAAAGGGGTTTATAAAGTTTTAAATCAGTGTGCTATACCAATTATAGTTCATATTTCTCATTCTAAAATATGAAATGATTATATAGCCAGAATGCATCTTAACAGATTCTATAAATGTGAATCTATGGAACAGATAAATTTGGAAAAGCTTATAAACTCCTTTCAAATAAAAAAAATGTACCACATTAAATTTTAATTATCATCAAAACTCTTAAATTATCAAGACTCTTCAGAGTTATATAAACACAAGACTGAATAAGAAATATGCATGCTGATAGAAATATCCTATATTTCTAAAAGATATTTTGGCACATACCCTTGTATGTATGTATTAAAGCAGAGTAATCACACTGTTCCTTATAGACAGTGCCACTTGCGATCATGCCATAAAATACTTGATGGTTGGGATTCCAACTCAACAATTCCATTTCACTCTAGAGGCACAGTGCCACAAGTCGTTTTATCACATTGTCATTAAGGAATATAATATTGCCTTTCTAGTTCATGTACTAAGAATAAAACCAGACCACTCTGGTGCTCTAAGGGTAAGAGAATTTTCACTCTATTAAGACCAGCCAGTTGATTTGGGTCTTGTTATTCAAATGTAAGTGAATATTAATGCCAAGGAAATGTAAGGAGCTTACACTACGGATCTGGAGTTACAAGATGGAGATTTAAGGTTTTGTTCCACCATTTATATTCTATCTGACACTGAGGATATTGATATAATTTTCTACATCTTCATCAACTAAATGGGATTAACAATAATTTCCACTCAATATTATTATGATTGTGTAAAGACTGTACACAGTAAAATTTTAAAATGCTCTATCTGGTTAAATTTCAGATCCTGTGCTGTGAAGTCAGATGTTCACAGCTGTCCCAGATGTGACATTAAGGGAAAACATAATTGGAAGAGAAGGAAACATTGATTCCTTCCATCACTTTTTGTATTGTTCTTGGGACGGAACAAATCCAGATCCATTTTGCAAGCCATATTTGATTCTTTTTTCAGTTTGAGGACAATGACAAAAGCAAGTCTTTTTGTGCTTCAAATAATTTATAGACTCTAGTATTTCTTTGCTCTCAAACTCTAGTTGAAAATAATGACCCAGCCATTCATTTAAGATATCATTACAAAAAATTTAACATGATCAGACAACTTTCTTACTGTTCTTCCCAATTATGAATTAAAATTTATGTGTTACTCAAGACTATGTAACTTACATTAGATTCAAAAGCTGCATGTGAACTCTGTTTGTCTTTCACCATACCCAGACATCTGATGGGTGCCAGTGACCTAAAAACAATTTCCATTTTCCATATATAGTTGAAGAAGAGAAAATTTGATATCAGAATTTTAGAGGGAGAGAATATAGAGACTTTCCAATCCAGTTTCTTCTTTATGGAGGTGAGAAAGCTGAAGCCTGGTGATTTGAAATTACATGCGTAAAGCCACATTGTTAGTTATAGTGGAGTCAGGGCTGGATCAGTGCTATTCCTAGTGCTCTACATGGTTTCCATTTGCGTTCTTTAGTGCCCTCAGTCTCTTAATTTCTTCTATTCTGAAATAGCTGTTTGGGGGCTGTGAACAATAGTTTCTCTGACAATTTCAGGGCTGCTTTTTAAAATACGTCTTAAATATTTTTTATTTCATAGTATCTCTTAACTTCTCTGATTTGCGATGATTCCTATCATGGTGTTTCCATTAAGATATAACTTCAAGTACCAGATGCACCAGACATGCACATAAAAGAAAATAGTGATGAAGATGTAGAGAGAAACAGACAACCTGAACTACTATTGGAAAAAATGTGTTTAATTTTTTTATTTTATGATTTTTATTTTTTCCATTATAGTTGATTTACAGTATTCTGTCACTTTCTACTGTATAGCAAAGTGACCCAGTCATACATACATATTCTAAAAATATTTTTTAGACAAAAGAGAAAGCAAGAGAAGAAACAAAGAAAAGCTGAGACACTTACACTCTCAGAATAAATCCTATGCTCTCAGAAACTACGATCAAATTCCCAAATTAAGTACAATATGTTTTCAGTTAGACTTTTGTTTTTGCCAAGATGAATATTGAAAATCAAACAAGAGAAGAAAGAATGTTGGACTAACTAGTTCATAGACCACTTCACCCTTCTGCATTTGTTTCCAAACTGAAAACAGAGACATTTGAAACTAAGTTATCTCTAAGTTACTTGCCAGTTAATAAATTTTGTAATTTTCAAGGTGTTTAACTCATTACCCCCACCTCTTAGACTTCTTCTACTGACTAATATATACCAACAAACTTACAGATTTTCACAACCCTGAAGATTCAAAACTTTCAGCATTTGATTCATATTTTGTAAATACCCAGTTACAAAAATTTTAGCACCTCATTCATATTTTGTAAATATCCATTGGTCAGAGTGGTGCAATATTCCTTGAACCAGACTATCTTTGAATTGATCATTAATGTAAAGTTGGAAAAAAATAAGGGATAAGGGCTCTGAGCATTAATACATTACATTCCTAATTTAACTGTTAAACTCCAAAAAACATGTAGGAAAATATTGTCAGTGTGAGGTAGTTGTCCAGGTAATTGCAGCACATTGGTAGTAGAAATCAAATTAATAAATGGTAGAAGTATTATTACAGTAGTGACTGCTTGTCAGTTTATTTCTTGAATGAAATGTTGGTCTCTACACATTTATTTATTGACATGCCATTTGCAAAGCAGATAGATTGAAAACTAACCTACTACATGTTGTGTAGTAGTTTTCATCCCACATAAGAAAGGAATGATAATAGAAAAGATGAGCTGTATGTAAATGTATGGCTCAGTGACAGTTACCCATGACATGAGAGAGGGCAATTGTCTTGGATGACCAGCATCAACAATCACATTTTGGACTGCATCAGCTCCTTTCAAACCCTCCACCAGAATTGTTGTCAAGAATGGATCTATCAGGGACACTAGTTCAATTTTCAAGTCTGAATGGAGGTGCCAGTGAGCCATGCTATCAAGAGAAGAACAGCCATGGAATGGCCTGTCTGTACGATCCTCACCAGAGAGCAACTGCCCTAAAATAATGTTGGGATAAATAATTTAAAATAATTTAATCTTTTTCTTCCTTTAAAGATATAAGAAGCAGAGTTCTCGTTGTGGCACAGCGGAAACAAACCCAACTAGGAACCATGAGGATGCGGGTTTGATCCCTGGTCTTGCTTAGTGGGTTAAGGATCCGGTGTTGCTGTGAGCTGTGGTGTAGGTCGCAGATGCGGCTCGGATCCCGTGTTGCTGTGGCTCTGGCGTAGGCCAGTGGCTACAGCTCCAATTAGACCCCTAGCTGGGAACTTCCATACGCTGCAGGTGTGGCCCTAAAAAGACAAAAGACAAAAAAATAAATAAAAAAGAACCCCATTTCAACCCAATGTTAAGTCAGAAATAAATGTTCAACATGGGGTCTGTTCATAATGCTGTGCCAATTTTTGCTGAAAGCATATATTTATTCAAATAACTCTCATTCCAATTGTATATTGTCTCCTCAAATTTCTTCTTTTACGTTTTTTTCTACTCTAGAGAAATTTTTTTTGGCAATGATATTATTATAAAAGCTTGAGATAAGATTTTTTTCCTCCCTTAATATAGTTTCATGATTGATGAAGCATCTTCATTCCACCACTTACTCTCCATCTCTCTTGCTCCCCCAAATCAGTAGTTTTGTTTCTAATGAGTTTTCCACAATCAACTGTATTACAGTGAGGATAATGAAAATGAGCCCAGACAGTGGAGGGAAGGATTCATGCAGCTGTGAAACCTCAGGCAAATTGTTTAACCTAAACTTTACACTGCTCATTTCTAAAATGGACACATGAACAGGACCTACTCGCAAAGAATTATGAGGATAAAATGATATAATATGTGAAAACATAGAGCACAATAAGTGCTTAGCACATAGAAACACTCCATAGATAGAATTGTTACCTTCAGTGTAGTTACATTATATATTGCTAGTTATTCATTATTTTAGTTTCTCTTCTATGGTATTTATTTTTCCTATACATTCATATATGTTTAAGAAGGAAGGAAAGCATATAAACAAAATTAAATGTAGTGCATGTACGCATGGGAAAGCTTGGATTTTTTTTTTTTTTTTTGGAATGGCCACACCCACAGCATATGGAAGTTCCTGGGCCTGGGACTGAATCTGAGCCACAGCTGCTGCCTACACTGCACTTCCACAGCGTCTTGAGCTGCTGCAGCTGGATTCTTAACCCACTGTGGGAACTCCAGAAAAGCCTGACACTTTTAAGATGATTGTCATTGTTTTGTCACTTGATTTTTCTAGAAATTAATTTGTATAGCACTTTGCAAAAATCTCAGTCTACAATGGATGAGAGAGGGTAGCCTGGGGGAAACACGTTCCTGGTCTTTCATCACAAATAGCTGAAGAAGCCCTGCTAGAACAGGGTATCTTTTATTTTATTATCAATGCAAATCACCTAGGCCAAGTGAGGCTGTGATTCTGTATGGCTAACAAACTCCAGGTAAAGCTAATGCTGCTCAAAGGAACACACTTTGATTAGTAAAACATTAGAGATTAGATTAACCTGAAGAATTTCTAACCCACTTATAATTAGTAGACAACATATTGGTTACCTTAAATCAGCTAAGTGGACTGATGAAGTATATATAAAAATTAAGAGAAGGGAAAATATTTCAGTTATTTAAATTGCATTATTATATATCAGTATTTTTGGAAACATTTACTGTATAAATATATAGGAATATCTTTGTTCTTGATCAAGACAGGACCTTGACTCCTTCAAAAGGTAAGGAAAGGGCTTTGGTATTCTAGTCTCTCCAGAGGCAGAGGCTGACTATTTTGTCATAGTAGAGGGTGCCTTGTGTAATCAGAGGACTTGCAGAGCAGCCTCAGGAATATAGGAGATTGGAAGTTTCTTGGACATTGTCCTCCTATACAATGGGAGAAAGGTGAGAGTAGAAATGTTCACTGATAATTCATATTTGGTTAAAAATGCCTGTGGTAGAGTTCCCATCATGGCTCAGTGGTTAACACACCTGACTAGTATCCATGAGGATGCAGGCGTGATCCCTGGCCTCACTCAATGGGTTAAGGATCCCATGTTGCCGTGAGCTGTGGTGTAGGTCGCAGACATGGCTCAGATCTGGAGTTGCTGTGGCTGTGATGTAGGCCAGCAGCTGTAGCTCTGATTTGACCCCTATCCTGGGAACCTCCATATGCTACAGATGCAGCCCTAAGAAGACAAAAAAAAAAAGAAAAAAGAGGAAAAAAAAAAAGAAAAAAAATGCCTGTAGTCAATTCCATCTTAATACAGAAATGAATTGGTAAAGAGGATGAATACTAGAAGAGACTCATAGGCTAACGGAACTGAGAACAACTCCTATCTAATTTCCAGTCTCTCCATTTTGCCTCTGCTGGAATAACAATTCCTCAATTGGGAGACTGTAAGGTTTTTACCTGGACATGGCTTTCCCAAATGCCTTCCCCTCATCCCACCAACTTTGCTCTCATCTAGCTGACAAATATTATATTGAAATGAATAATGAATCCCTATTAAATATATATATATTATTAAATTATAGTTGATTTAAAATGTTTCTTCAATTTCTGTTATACAGCAAAGTGACCCAATCACACACATTTCCCTGTGCTGTACAGTAGGGTCCCATTGCCCATCCATTCCAAATGTAACAGCTTGCTTCCAAAAACCCCAAACTGCCCATCTATACTCCGCCCTCTCTAAAAATATAGTTTAAAATTTCTCTTTGAGCCATATATCAATATGGTAATTCTTTTAACTAGAATACCCCCTCCTTCCAAAGACCATTTGTTTTCTCTAGCAAATCTCTGTTGAAACATTAAACTATCACATGAAGATTATTTTGTCCAAGCAAATGAGACTCTAACAAATTTTATGAAATTTCTTCCTACTTGCTTGAATCCTGGATGCCAGTAAAATTATGATTTTCTATGTACTTGTCATGTGTTTATATATTTTTACCAATTTGAGTGACAAGAAAACCAAAATTCCTTCAGAGGCAGTCTATCTTTTATTTATTAAAATCTCTCATAGCATTTAATTCACCATGCATTAAATGAATATTGTTTTTATATTTTTGCTTCTGGAACAAGTATTTTCCACAATTCTGTTTTGTTTTTCTTTCAGGTGAACATGCTAAAATAATACAAGCAATTGTTAGAAAATTTTAAAAATAGAAATCATTTTGTACTTCCCATATTTCTATTATGATTAATTATTAGCATTTGGGGAAGTTTATTTTATTTAAATCTTTGCGACGTACCTATAGTGATTCTGCTTTCTATTACTTATATCCTAGGTAATAAAATTACTCAAAAATTGATAACCATCACTTATGTGTTAGAAATTGCATCAAAAATGTATTAGGACATGACTCGTGAAGCCCACAGTTTTCAGGGAAAGATGCACGTGTAATTAACAATATTATACGTCACGGTAAAGGTACAAAGTCTTTCTAGAGTTCAGATTAACGTATCAAAGAAAGTTTCACAGAGGAAGAAATTAGTTTTGTAGCAGTAAATGAGAGTATATGCTTTGGAGTCAAATAGACTTAATTGACTCTTCATTCTGTCATTGATTAGCTATGTAATCTTGGGTAAATTTAGCTTGTCTAGGCTTTCATTTGTTCATCTGTAAAATGAGTGTTTAAGTTAAGCTTACTGTGAAGTCTATGCTGGAACACAAAGAATGAGAAGGAGAATGCATCAATTGTAAGAAGGCAATGGTCTTATATGCTTAATCATCTGGACAAGAAAGAGAGATAAAGGAATCCAAGTTGCAGAGGAAAAAATAAAGCTGTCTCTATTTGCAGATTACATGATCCTATACATGAACAAACCTAAAGGCCCTCCCAGAAAATTACTAGGACTTCGTCAATTAATTCAGTAAAGTTTCAGGATACAAAATTAATATACAGAAATCTGTTGCATTTATATAAACTATCACTGAACTATCAGAAACAGAAATTAAGGAAAGAATCCCATTTACCATTGCATCAAAAAGAATATAATACCTAGGAATAAACCTACCTAAGGAGGTAGAAGAACTGTACTTGGAAAACTATAAGACACTGATGAAATAAATTGAAGATGACACAAGAAGATGAAAAGATATACCATGTTCTTAGTTTGGGAGAATTAATATTGTTAAAATAAATGACCACACTATTCAAGGCAACCTACAGATTCAATACAATTATTATCAAGATACCAATGGCATTTTTCAAACAACTAGAAGAAATAATTTCAGAATTTGTATGGAAACACAAAAGGACCACAAAAAGCCAAAATAATCTTAAGAAAGAAGAACAGGAGTTCCCATTGTGTCTTAACAGGTTAAGAACTCAACATAGTGTCCATGAGGATGCAGGTTTGATCCCTGGCCCTGCTGAGTGGTTAAGGATCTGGCATTACCACAAGCTGTAGTGCAGGTTGCAGATGCTGCTCAGATCCAGCATTGCTGTGGCACAGGCCAGCAGCTGGACTCGGAGTAAACCTCTAGCCTGGGAATTTCCACATGCCACAGGTGCAGCCCTAAAAAGAAAAAGGATAAAAAGAAAAAGAAAGAGCAAAGCTGGAGGAATGGGGCTCCCTGACTTCAGGCTATACTACAAAGCTGTAGTAATAAAAACAATATGGGGTGTTCCCATTGTAGCTCAGCAGTTACAAACCTCACTAGTATCCATGAGAACATGGGTTTGATTCCTGGCCCTGCTCAGTGGGTTAAGGATCTGGCATTGCAATGAAGTGCGGTGTAGGTTGCAGGTGTGGTTCAGATCTGGCATTGCTGTGGCTGTGGCACAGGCTGGCAGCTACAGCTCAAATTTAACCCTTAGCCTTGGAACTTCAAAATGCAGTGGGTTTGGCCCTAAAAATAAAAAAAAACAAAAACAAAAACAATATGATACTGGTACAAAAACAGATGCATGGATCAGTGGAGCAGAATAGAGAGCATAGAAATAAATCCATGCACTTATGGTCAATTAATCTATGACAAAGGAGGCAAGAATATACACTGTCAAAAAGATAGTCTCTTCAATAAGTGGTGCAGAGAAAGCTGGACAGCTATATGTAAAAGAATGAGATTAGAATATTCTCTAATCTCACATACAAAAATAAACTCAAAACGGATTAAATACCTAAATGTAAGCCCAGTAACCATAAAACCTCTCGGGGAAAACATAGGCAGAGCATTCTGACATAAATTGTAGCAATATTTTTTGGATCCATTTTCTAAGGCAAAAGAAATAAAAACAAGAAATAAACAGATGGGACCTAATTAAACTTAAAAGCTTTTGCACAGCAAAGGAAACCACTGACAAAAGAGAAAGGCAGTCTACAAAATGGGAAACAATATTTGCAAATGATTTGATCAATAAGAGTTAATAGCCAATCAGAATTCTAAGTTAAATTTTAGAGTGCTTCCCTCATATGTATTTATCACAAATATTAAGAGATATCTGTGGTTTCTTTGTTGGTTATTTTGTCATATTTTGATTCTTTTTCATAGACACATCAGTAAGTTCTTCAAAATGACTTAAGTGAAGGTATGAAACAAAAACCTTAACTATAACTTCAAATACTTCTAATAAGTTCCTTCATAAATTCCCCTGGAAGCTCATATTTTTCTTGGTGATTCAAAGAAAAATGCCTTAACTATTTCTTACTGTGTTTCAGTGTAGATAGGAGCATATGACCAAATGAAATAAGATCCCTGGATAATAATGTGCATTTCAGCAGCAATTTGTAGAGTGCTTTATAACTGTACCCTCTAGAACTGCATAAAGCAAACATTGAACTATGTAGCAATCAGCTAAAAGCCTGATTAAGCGAGTAATGTTTAAGCAAATATTTCAAACACTCAAGATTGATCCCTGAAGTTTCTAAGCACAGGAGAAGCCTTCTTTTTAACCATAAACAATAAGCCCATGGAGACAGAAGCAAATCTCAAATGTAAAAGCGGGACTTTTGATATAACTGAAAAGCAAGTGTGAGGCACAATTCCAACAATCTAAACAATGAACCGCATAATTTAGAAGTTGCATCTCTGGTTTATAGGTCACTAAGGCCAATAAAGTGCCATATGTGCACCTAAGGGCAGTCCTGAGCCAATGAGGTAGGAATAGACGCCTGAATACACCAAGAAATTAGAAAGTGTGCTCTCCACTGAATCATTAGCTTTGAGAAACAATGGATCAACTAAATAATTCAGTGCTTCTGGTTTGGGGTGTCTACTCTGAGTAAAAAATAATATAAAATATACCCTCTTATTAATTACTAAAGTTAATATTTCTTAGTCTGCCACAAACACTCAGAACCACACATAGACACACATATATACAGAGAGAAAGACAGAGAGAGAGAGAGAGAGGGACAGTGAAAGGCTTCTGTCCCTTTTGTGTTCATTTATTGTTGCCTCTTGGAGGTATAATTTGGGTTGTTTTAGTACATTTCCTTAAACAAATTAAATTACTTGAAAGAGCTGAAATAGTCAAATTGTGAATCAGGTAACAAAGTGGCAGGATACCACCTCTCCAAAAGCAAGACAGTAACTACCTCAAAGATAGTATATCAATAAATAGCTTGGTAGCAGCCTCATTAATTATCTCCAGCACAGGTATCATAGCTATAAGAGGAATAGTTAATATTTACTTTCTCATGTTCTGGGATTGGGCTAAAAATAAAATCAAAGATCTCACTTAATTCTTACAAGAGCCCCTTTATCCACCCATATTTTATAGATGTTAAGCTAAATGTCCAAGATCATACAGCTAGTAAGGGGCAGTATGTAAATGTACATTTAGGCACTGATTAGAGAACTCTACTCACTTTTCTCTGCACATGTGATTTTAATATTTTAACCATAAGGTGTACATATAGCATCAATTTCTTTAATTTTTATGTCCTTTTCTAGCCAAGTTAAGGAAAAACATTTATAATTTTTTTTGCTGACAATTTACCTTCTCACATTCAAAATTAACTTTTCAGCTGGGACATTACAGGCATCATTCAAAAACTATTTATAGCTATCAGAAATATAAATCTGTTGCTTCTTTAAGGATGCTTTGGATGAAGGAACACACAGAGATCTTTTAAAAGTATCCATTCTATCCTTCCTCCTTTTCAAAGTGGAATGTGTGATATGGATAGTCCCTTGATATTGGTGGTAGTTACATAGTCTATATGAGCAATTATTTTTAAATAGTGAGGGTTAAAATGCTGTAGTAGCCAAAGCTTCCAGATGGTGTATAAAACAGGAAACCAAAGACAAGCTGGCTTCAGAATATTTCTTTGAATAGCTGCATGAGAACAGAATTGCGTGAAAACGGTAGTGTCATCATTGATGATAAACAAAATATGTCTGGAGCCTTGGGACCAGTAACATAAACAGGAAAGCTAAGAACAATAGATGCACTCAAATAATAGATTTGAGGCTATCTCCAAATCTGACTCAGAATAATTTTCAAATATATAAAATTACATGTTAAATTCAAAAAGTTCCAAATAAATTAAAGAAAGTAAATTAATGTAACTTTCTCCAATAGCATTCATATATAATGTCTCATAGGAAGTTAAAGCCTTAAGGGAGCATAGAGTTGATCTACCCTACCCTCTCATTTTATAGATGTGCAAACTGGTTGAAAGCATGCCCTAAATTCAGCACACAGAATTTTCTTTTGTCTTTTTAGGGCCTAACCCGCAGCATAAGGAGGTTTCTAGGTTGGAGGTCGAATCAGAGCTGCCTTTGCAGCCTATTCCACAGCCATAGCAATGCATGATCCAAGCCACGTCTGTGACCTATACCACAACTCATGACAACGCCAGATCCTTAACCCACTAAGTGAGGCCAGGGATCAAACCTGCATCCTCATGGATACTAATCAGGTTTGTTTCCTCTGAGCAATGACAGGAACTCCAGAACACACAGCATTATCAATCAATCAATTCACTCAATCACATTGTTGTGACAGTGTGGTCTGTAATAAGTACATATTTGGTTTTGTCTTTTTTTCTGTCACAGAGTTCCTAAAGCCATTGGAACTTCCTATGTGATTAGTGATAAATGTGCCACTTATTATGTTACTGAGATGACTTTTTGAAAGCATCCAAAACTAAGGATGAGGTCTGGGTGCCTGGAGACCCAGCCTTGTGATTATAGGGATGACATTTTAAGGCTCACCTACCCCTCCACCTCCAAGGAGAAGGGATGGACTGAAGGTTGAGTCAACCATCAATGGTCAAAGATCTAATTAATCATGCCTATACTGGAATCTCCATCAAAACCCAAAAGGAGAGGATTCAGAGAGCTTCCAGGCTTTGAGGAGAGTGTACAGTAGGAGAGCATGAAAGCTCTGTGTGCTTCTCCCATTCCTTGCTCTATGTGTTTCTTCCACCTAGCTATTCCTAAGTATAACCTTGTATGCTAAACTGGTAATAGAGTAAGTAAAATGTTTCTCTGAGTTCTGTAAGCCACTCCAGAAAATTAATCAAACCCAAAGAGGGTGTTCTGGAACCTCCAACCTGTAGCCTATCAGTCAGAACTACAGGCGACCATCTAGACTTAGACTGGCCTCTGAAGTGGAGAGGTGGGCAGTCTTGTAGGGATCTGACACAACCGCTATCAAAGCAGACAGTATCAGAATTAAGTTGAATTGTACAACACTCAGCTAGCTGCTGAAAATTGCTTGGTGGTGGTATGGAGAAAGCATCCTTCTCACTCATATTAAAATCAGGTACAGAGGGACGTTCCATTGTGGCTCAGTGGAAGCAAATCCTACTAGTATCCAGGAGGATGCAAGTTTGATCCCTGGCCTTGGTCATTGGGTTGGGGATCCAGAGTTGCCATGAGCTGTTGTGTAGGTTGCAGACACAGCTCAGATTCCATGTTGCTGTGGTTGTGGCATAGGCTGGCAGCTGTAGCTCTGATTGGACTCCTAGCCTGGGAACTTCCATATGTCACAGGTGTGGCCCTAAAAAGAAAAAAAAAAAAAGGTACTGGGTACAGATTTTTTCACTGCAAATGAGGAAATATATAACTGTAGCTGTTTTCTCCTTTTTTTAGCATTCATACAACATTGGTTAGAAAAATTACTGCCAAGGTATCCGTCAAGTGCCCTAGTTTCCTAGTATAGCACTAAAAATTAATATAATAGAAAATATTAAAAATAAAGACACATGGTGAGAATCAACTTTTGTGATTTACCTCCAACTGGAATGTCATAGGGATTATAAAGCTGATAAGGAACAAAGAGAAATATTAGAAAAGAAGGGAAGTGAAAAGTACAGCCAACTTTAAAATAACTTTTCTCATCTCCAGGTGAGGACATTTGTCATAGGGATAAACATCTAGTTCTTAAGCATATCAAAAAATCTTGAAAGGAACAAAAAGTGATAGGACCTAGGCAAAGATTTTAAAACACTTTTCTTTTTGAAATAACTTTAGAATTATAGAAGAATTGCAAAGATGGTATGGAAAGTTTTCAAATAACCTTCACTCAGCTTACTCTAATGCTATCATCTTACATAACCATCATACAATTATCAACATCAAAAACTTAATATTGGTGCTGTCCTATTAACTGTTATGGACTTTATCCAATGCCATTTTTAGTTCAAGAATCTAGCCAAGAATGCACTGTAATTACTTGTCATGTCTTTCTTCTCCTTCAGTCTGGGACAGTTTCTAAATATTTCCTTGTCTTTCATGTCCTTGACACTTTTAAAAGTGTCAGATATTTTGCAAAATGTCTCTTTATTTGGGCTTCTCTAAGCCTTTCTCATGATAAAATTGAAGTTGGACATTTCTGCCAAGCATATCATAGGTGTCACATGTCCTGGAGAGAAATTACTGTATCATATCAGGAGTACATGATGTTCCTACATCTTACTTCTGGGATGTTAAATTTAATCACTTGGTTAAAATGACATCTGCCTGGTTTCTCCACTGTAAGTTAATTTTCCCTTGGCATTTAGTAAATATTTGGGGTGAAATGAGACATTTTGCAGCTATCATGGTTAATTTTATATGCCATGGTGTGCCCAGATTAAAATTATTTCTGGCTATATCTGTAAAGGTTTTTCTGGATGAGCCTAGCATTTGGATTGCTAGACTCAGTAAAGAAGTTTGTCCTCCCCGATGTGTGTGAATATCAACCAATCTATTGAGGGCCTAAAAGAACAAAAATCAGAGGAAAAAGAATTGACTTTTTCCTGCTTCACTGATGGAATTGGGCACCTCATATCATCTTCTCCAGCCCTTGGACTGGAATTTATACCACCTGCTCCCCTGGTTCTCAGGTGTTCAGACTCAAACTGAATTACATCACTGGCTTTCCTGGGTCTCCTTTTTGCATGTGGCAAATCAGAAGCCTTCTTAGCTTCCAAAATAACATAAACCAATTCCTAGGAGTTCCTGACATGGCTCAGCGGTAACGAACCTGACTAGTATCCATGAGGACGTGGGTTCAATCCCTGGCCTTGCTCAGTGGGTTAAGGATCTGGCGCTGCCATGAGCTGTGGTATAGGTCACAGATATGGCTCAGATCCTTCATTGCTGTGGCTCTGGCTGTGGCTGTGGTACAGGCCGGCAGCTGTGGCTCTGATTTGACTAGCCTGGGAACTTCCATATACCATGGGTGCAGCCCTACAAAGACGACAAAAAAAAAAAAATCCAATTCTTTGTAATAGTTAGATATAATATATCTATAATCTATTAGTTCTGTTTCTCTGTTGTGACTAATACAGAAGGTACACAAATATCCTGTTTGTAAACTTTTGTCCATTAATTTTACCATTTATCTGAGGATCTTGCTTGCATCAATTACAATGATATTCTAACAGTGGTTTTCTGTTTTCCTCATACCATCTACATTTATTAAGTAGAATTATATTGAAAGGAAGAGTTGTTCCTTCTATCCAATCTATTTATTTATTCAGTATCCATTTATATCAATGACTTAGATATTTATATTATATACAATGATGTAATTTTATGTAATAAATATTTGGAAAAATTCAAAACTGTGGTTACTTATTTAGTTGTTCAAATTTTTTTTTTAATGTTTTGGTCAATGAGACTTCTTTCAGGTCTACTCCTGTCTCCCTTTAATATGACCTTATATTTTTGGTTTTTGAGCACTTCCTCAGTAACTAATATTATGCTCCAGGATAATCTAGTAATTTGCCTATCCAAACCTTGAAATCATTTATTACTTCAAGAGGACCTTTTTTTTTTTTTTTTTGGCCTTTTCTAGGGCCACACCTGTGGCATATGGAGGTTCCCTGGCTAGGGGTCTAATCAGAGCTGTAGCCACCAGCCTAGCCAGAGCCACAGCAATGCGGGATCCAAGCCACATCTGCAACCTACACCACAGCTCACAGCAACGCTGGATCCTTAACCCACTGAGCAAAGCCAGGGATTGAACCCACAACCTCATGGTTCCTAGTCGGATTCGTTAACCACTGCGCCAGGACGGGAACTCCAAGACAACCATTTTTATTTTTAATTTTTTATTATTATTTTTTTTTGGTCTTTTTGCCATTTCTTGGGCCACTCCCGCAGCATATGGAGATTCCCAGGCTAGGGGTCCAATTGGAGCTGTAGCCATCGGCCTACACCAGAGCCACAGCAACGTGGGATCCGAGCCGCGTCTGCAACCTACACCACAGCTCACGGCAATGCCAGATCGTTAACCCACTGAGCAAGGGCAGGGACCGAACCCTCAACCCCATGGCTCCTAGTCGGATTCGTCAACCACTGTGCCACGACGGGAACTCCTGACAACCGTTTTTTAAACTGAAGAATAATTTTTAGAAACCAAGATCTGGACATTAATTGCATTCATTGGTACTGTATTATCCCTGATTCTAGATTATTTTAGTGAACAGAGCTAGCAAATTCCATATATAAGTGTATACATATATACACATATATGTACATATACATACACATATAAATACATATATACACACATAAATAGCATATACATATGCAAACATATATATACACACACACACATATATATTGCTTTCTAGCTATTTCTCTGTGTGTGTGCATATGCAAGTATATTTAAGCATGCATGTACACACAAGCATCCACGTAATTGCTTCATCTATCTCTGTGGATATTACAAATACCTACACTAGGTTTATGTAGGATTCCTCCTTTTCTTATTCATAACATTCTCCAACAGTACATGCTCAGATTTCATTATAGTAGTTATAATATAGGTAGTTTCAGAATCGATAACACACAGATTTACCAACTCTAGTTCAGTATTTGTATTAGCCTTATGGTATCCAGTGAAACTACTCTTTTTTAAGTCCACTCCTTTCTTTCCCACTCTTCTGGTGTTAACATCATTTATTTGTTTTTGTTTTCTTTTGTTTTTGTCTTTTTTTTTTTTTTTTGCTATTTCTTGGGCCACACCCATGGCATATGGAAGTTCCCAGGCCAGGGGTCTAATCGAAGCTGTGGCTGCCAGTCTATGCCACAGCCACAGCAACGCAGGATCCGAGCTGCGTCTGTGACCTACACCACAGCTCATGGCAATGCCACATCCTTAACACACTGAGCAAGGCCAGGGATTGAACCCGCAACCTCATGGCTCCTAGTTGGATTTGTTAACCACTGAGTCACGATGGGAACTCCTCATTTATTTGTAATACAATTAGATTCACTGTCATATTTGCATTCTATTTTGGTTTCCCCAATATCCTGGTTGATTTGAAAAAAATTTAAGACATTAAAATTCCCTCTTCTTGGTGTATAATTCTATGATTCTTGACAACTACATAGAGTTCTGTGTTCACCACCACAGTGTCACAGAGAACCATTATATCAGCTAATTTTTGACACTTGCTAAATTCCTTTGTTGTCCTTTTGTAGTATTACACCCTTCTAACACCCAACAAGCCGTAACTGCTAGTATTTCCATACTTAAAATGCTGCCTTTGTCAAACTGTCATAAGATGGAATCATACAAAATAGCCTATCAGGTACTGTTTCTTTCACTTAGTAAAATGCACTTAATAGGCATCTATGCTGTTGTGAATTGATAGCACTTTTCTTTTTATCGCTGAAGGTCTTCCAATGTGTGAATGTTTAACAGTTCATTATTCATTCATGTGTAAGGAATCTTGGTTGTTTCCAGTATTTGGTGATTATAAGTAATGCTGTTATAAACTCCACACATAAATATTTTTGACACCAAATATTTTATTTTCATTAATAACAGGGTTAGGATGCAAAATTGTATGGTTAGTTTTGTCTAACTTGATAATAAACTCCCCACACAGTTTTTGAAATTTCCAAAATCATTTTGCATTCCTACCCTCAACGAATACCAGTTGTCTGGCCTTCTGATAATGACAGGGTTTTGTTTGTTTGTTTGTTTTGTTTTTCCATTCTAATGAATGTGTAGTGGTAGCTTGTGGTTTTAATTTCTAGTTCCCTAAAAGTAAATAAGGTTGAGCATCTTTTCATGTCTTTATCATCCAGCCACATATCTTCTTTGGTGACATTTCTGTTCAGAACTTTCCCCCATTTATTTCTGATTGGGTTGTTTATTCTCTTATTGTAGATTTTTAAGCATTTCTTCATATATTTTGAATATAATTCTTTGTCAGACATATCTTTTGAAAATGCTTTTTCCCAATCTGTACCTAACTTTTTCATTTTTGTAATAGTGACTTCCACAGAGCAGAATTTTTATAAGATAAAATCTCATTTACCACTTTTAAAAAGAGATCATACATTGGGTGTTGTATATTACAATTATTTTAATTACATAAATGCATACAAATTTTCAGCTAGAGTTTTTTTCTAGAAGCTTCATATTTTTATGTTTTTATTTAGAAATAATTTTTACTAATTTTTGTATAAGGCATGAGTTATGCATTGAAGTTCAATTTTTAAAAAAATAGTTGTCTGATTTTTCCAACACCGTTGGTTAAATATGCTATTGCTTTTCTATTTTATTAT
This sequence comes from Phacochoerus africanus, assembly GCF_016906955.1. NCBI lineage: Eukaryota > Metazoa > Chordata > Mammalia > Artiodactyla > Suidae > Phacochoerus > Phacochoerus africanus. The sequence continues at coordinate 80,664,052 of NC_062545.1, read as the reverse complement.
TTTTGCCTTTTACCAAAAATTATTTAACTGTATTTGTGAGGATCTATGAGTCCTCTATATTCTATACTATTGATTTCTGTGCCTAAACACTTACCAATACCATAATGTCTTTTTTTTTTCTGTTTCAATTTTTATTTCTTATTTTTCCCCTCTTTTCTGGGAATTTTTTGTTAAATATTCTTTTGGAAATGTTAGTTTCTGCTATGTTACAATTAATTTACAGCAATTTTTTTTGTTTGTTCTCTGAAGGTTCTTGTTTCATGGATGTAATATATTCCCTTATTTCTCTGAATTATTAATTTCCTTAAAGTTTTCTCCTGCTATTTTCATTTTTTATTTCTGCAGTGTTTTAGTTTGCTTGTTTTCTTCTGCTTTTTGTGTTAGTATCTTTACTAGTGTAATGATCTTCGCTGTCAGATCACAACTAAGAATCTGAAAAACGACTGGCATTCCACATGCTTGGAAATTGGTTAATCTAGCTGTGAGTAATTAGGAGACACTTGGTTCTTTTTCTGGGGGTCTTTTTTTTTTTTTTTTTTTTTGAAACCAGCTACTTTCATCTAAAAGAAATTCTTCAAATGCAAGTTGGGATTGGACAAGGTGGGACCTGCAAAGAGAAAGTTGGAGGGTGGTTCTCACTTCTCAGTAAGTAGACTCCTGATATCCCCACCTTCAAAGTTTTCCTGATGTCCCCAAGTCCAGTGTCAGTCTGTCTGTTTCAGGCTCTTCAGCAAGTAATATCCAGCCTTCTGCTGAGGCTCAGCAGAGGAGGTCTCATGGCTATTTGGGATAGGGAAGAAATGGGTGGATTTAAATGCTCTTTTTAAACATTTATGTTAATTTTTTTTCCTGTTTTCAATCTATCCTGCACTTCCATCTATTCCCTTCAACATCTGAGTTATCATGAGAACAGTCAAGTTGCTTCTTGTGAGTTTTATTCACATAGTGGTCCAAATTTTAGCTTTCTCTTGTCTGCTAGGTTAATTATCACCTGCTTTCCAGCTCCAAAGTGTTGTTGACATAAATCATCCTTTCATCCCATCTTTTTTTTTCTGTGGGGCATAGTTCTTTTATTTATTTATTATCCTTCTAGTGAAGTTTTGAGAGGAAATGAAGATAAATACATAACTTCACCTTGGAGGTCATCAAAATGTACTTCTTCCATGTCTAACTGTAGGGACATGGTGTCTCAAATAGAGTACCTTTTTATTAAGTCATTAATATTTGGAAATGTAAAATCTTCAAATTAATTTGGTTTGCCAAAATTGCTTTATTTCAGTTCCTTGTTTTTGCATATAAATTTAAGAATAAGCTTGTTGATTATTCTAGGAAAATAAAGCAAAATAATAACCAACGTACTGCAATTTCCACTGGGATTGTATTGAGTCAGTACATAAAATTGAGATGAACTGTCAACATAACAATATTGAATCTTCCAATCAAGAAACAGTATTTAGGAACACAGCAATATCTTTTGCTTTATTAGTTTAAAAAAAATATTTCTTTTGTATTTTAGAATGTTCAACATATAGATACCGCAATTTTTTAAAGATTTTTAAAAAAATTTCAAATTCCCATTGTTGATTTTTATTATATAGAAGTAAAATAGATTTTTACTTATTAAATTTATCTCCTTCAAGTAGGAGGGGAGTGTTGACGTCTCCAAATGTAATTGTGGATTTGTCTATTTCTCTTTTTAGGTGTGTTAGCTTTTACTTCATTTCTTTTGAAACTCAGATATTAGGTATATACACATCTAACATTGTTGTATCTTTTTGGAGAATTGTCTCTTGTTCCTTATGTAATGACCTTTGTCATTCTTAATAAATTTTATGGTTCTAAAGTTTACTTTCTCTGAAGTTACATAGAGAAATCTAGCTTTCTTTGGGTTAGTGTCTGCATGGTGTAGGAGGCATCCACAAAACTACCCGAAGGCCTGATGGTTCAGTGGAAGGACCCATAGGACTCAAAAGTTTTTGTGATAATGGTAATGCCTTATTACTGAAAGGATGCAGAGTAAAATCAGAGAACAGTAAAAGTACATAAAGTCCAGAGGAAATGAAGTGCAAGCTTCCAGGGACCCTTCCCAGTGGATTCTCAAAGGACACACTTAATTCCTTCAGTGAAATTTAACAATATGTGCAGAGAGATGCCACCAAAAATAGCTGATTCTAACCAAGTGTTCCAGGCTTTTATTGGGTATCTCTCATGTGCGTACAAATATGACTGGCCTTAGCTCCTCAAGATCCAGAGCCCCAGAGCCAAAGTACATATTGGCCACAGATCACGTTGTTAGCATAAGCTATCTGAACAAACTTATTCAGCATAGCCCAGAGTCTTAGGCCCACAGAAACATCTTTTTTCAGACAGAATATTCTAGGAGCTCATTTTCCCAAAAGCCAGACAAAGGCCAAAAATGAAAAAAAGCCTTTCTTTGGAATGTTCAGGGTTTGAACAACCCAGACTTGCTGAGTTAACCTTTCCCATACATGTAGTATAACTTTTTTTCATCCTTTTCAATTTTTTATTTTATTTTATTTTATTTGATATTTAGGGCCCCACTCCTGGCATATGGAAGTTCCCAGGCTAGGGGGCAAATCAAAACTGTAGCCGCTGGCCTATACCACAGCCACAGCTACACAAGATCTGAGCCGTGTCTGAGACATACACCATATCTCATGGCAATGTCAGATCCTCGACCCAATGAGTAAGGCATCCTCATGGATACTAGTCAGATTCACTTCTGCTGAGCCACAACAGAATTCTCCACCCTTTTCAATTTAATGATCAAGAGCTTGATTTTTAAAATGGGTTTCCTTTAAATGGCATAGAATTGGACCTGCTTTTTTTAGCCAATATGGAAATCTCTGTATTTAAACTGTTGTGTTTAGACTATTCATATTTAACATAATTATTGACAAGGTTGGATTAAAATTTATCGTCTTAAGCAAAACTTTTTAAACCAGGGAGATATAAATACACTTGGTGACCCAAGAGTGAGCTTTAGGGGCCTCTGTAAAGTTGTGGAAATTGTATGTAATATTTTGTGTGTATGTGTTTAAGTACAGTTTTTGTGAGAGAAACAAACAATTCATCAGACTCTTGTATATGTCTATGACATTTTTGCCACCAAAAAATATTATTTAAAAGAAAATAGAGGGTTCCCTTTTCTCCACAACCCTTTCAGCATTTGTTATTTGTGAACTTATTAACGATGGCCATTCTGACTGGTGTGAGATGGTATCTCGTGGTAGTTTTGATTTGCATTCCTCTAATAATCAGAGATGTTGAGCATTTTTTCATGTGCTTCTTGGCCATCTGAACATCTTCCTTGGAAAAATGTCTATTCAGGTCTTTTGCCAATTTTTCAATTGAGTTGTTGGCTTTTTTGCTGTTGAGTTTTATAAGTTGCTTGTATATTCTAGAGACTCTCATACTGAGTGAAGTAAGTCAGAAAGAGAAAGACAAATACCTTATGATATCACTCATATCTGGAATCTAATGTATGGCACAAATGAACCTTTCTACAGAAAAGAAAATTATGGACTTGGAGAAGAGACTTGTGGTTGCCAAGGGGGAGGGGGAGGGAGTGGGGTAGATTGGGAGCATGAGGTTAATAGATACAAACTATTGCCTTTGGAATGGATTAGCAATGAGATCCTGCTGTGTAGCACTGGGGAAAATGTCTAGTCACTTATGATGGAGCATGACAATGTACAAAAATAGAATGTGTACATGTATGTGTAACTGGGTCACTATGCTGTACAGTAGAAAAAAAAATGTATTAGGGAAATAACAAAAAATTAAAATTAAAAAAATAGAGATATAGCATAATAATAAAATACCATTTTCTGAGTATATCTCTATGTAGGTGAGCACTGTTGCAAGAAAATTGCAATTATTAACTCACATAAGAGAATTACATTTATTAACTCACTCATGGTTTTCTCAACAACCCTCAAGGAAGTTATTATTAAAATCCTCATTTAATAGGTGAAGAAACTGAGAGAGGTTAAATAACATCCATGGTGCACTAGTAAGTGGTTAAATAGGTGTCAAATCCAAGCTCTCTGGCCCCAGAGACTACCCTTGATAATATACTCTACCAAATATGAAGCTCCCACAGACCCTGAGTTGTTAGTGTGTTTATATCAAAACCAGCAGCAAAACGTCATCGTCCATAGATACTGATTTTCATTGGCAAATAACAGAAGAAAGCAGTTCATAAATTCTACACTTTAGTAGTCAATTGTCCAGTAATTGATAAAGAAAGAGGAAATTGATCTAGCAGAGCTTGTGTGTGATTTTAGAAGCTGGCAGGCATTGTTTAAAATATAAGAAGCATAGATCTAATTAGTAGAACAAGTCAATAGAGATTTCCCTTACACTTGGTTTATTTTACACTGACATATTCGGCCATTTGAGCCTTTTTTTTTTTGCATAATCATTTACAGCTTTCTGTAGTACAGTTTTAGTGCCTGAATAATATCTAACCAGTATTAAACATATTATTTCTACAAGCCTATAAAAATATAAAGGGAATTTCCATTTTACTTCGTAAATACAGAGGATGTATTGTCTAAAAGCCATAGGTCAAAACATTTGAAAAGATCTACTTGCTGAATCAGAAGAAATTTCCTGCCATGTCTGGAAGAAAGGCTTCTATGCTAAAGGAGAAGACAATGAAATAAGTCTGAGATGTAGCATATTTAGCAAGACCCAAAAATAGGAGACAGTCCAGTGTAGCTGAGTGTTGGCTGTATAATGAATTTACTAAGAGATGACTCAAGCCCTGAAATGGGTCTTGTAGACCCTTGAAGGGCTTTCGGTTTTGTTCTGATTAAAATGGATTAATCTCACAACTGAGTCTATTCAGGGAAAGGAGTGGAATCAGGGAGAATCAGTTAGGAATCAGTTAGGTATTCTTTGCAATAACCCAGATAAGAGAAGATACTGGTCACCACTATGATAGCAGGAGAGGCGATTTCAATTGTCTAAAATTTAGAAGTATTTTGAAAGTAGAATCAGCAGCATTTGCTTTGGAAAAGGTGTATAGTATAAGAAAAAAAAAAGTGAAAGATGACCCTAGATTTTTTGATGAAAAAAAATGGAAGAATAGCTTGAATTTCACTCTGATTGAGAAAATATGATTGGAGCAAATTTCACAGGGACCATTAAGAGTTAAGTTTGGGGAATGAATTTGAGGTATCAATAACACACCCATCAGGAAATATTGAATAATGATAAGTAAATGAGTGAATGATACTCTTATATGAGATGAGGAAAAGAAAGTGTAAATTTCTTATGAAAAATAAACTGATTTTTGTCAGTTTCTTAGAGATATTGTTAACTCGATATACCTATTATGTGTCCAATGCCATCCTATGGCTCTAGACCATATTAGCAAAGAAAATAGGCATAAATCCCTGTTCTCATGAAGATTACATTCCAGTGGGTAGAGACAGAAAATTTGAAAATTAAATAAACAAGAAAAATATATAATAGCTTAGCAAGTGGGGTATGCTTTGAAGAAAAAATGTATGAAAGGCAAGGGACTTGGAAATATTGGTAATGGGGAGCAAGTGCTATTATAAAAGGGCTACTATATGCCTCACAAACTATGGTTGTCCAGAATATCTAGGCAATTATACATCAGAAACTCTCTCGGAAGTTGCAATATTTATAACGTGCTTGAGGCAGAGGACTGAGCATCACTTGTAACCTTTAATTTAACATAAGAGGACTTTTCAAATGGAAGGATTTCACAAACTTATCTGACACCATAGGTAACACTGAAACACATGAGGTTTGCTTATATCCATTCAATCCCATCATTCATACTTAAACAGTTCAGCTCCCACTTGTAGCCTGGTGGGGTAAGGGAGTCCTGCTTTTCAGCTATTGCAATCAAATTTCATCTGCTTCCAGCAGAGGAAAAGATGGAAAGAGGAAGACGAGAGCAAAATAAGAGCTTTGGAGAGAAAAGAGGCAGGTAGAAAACAGAGTAAAAGAGCCATATCTTATAAAGCATCAGTGAAAACTGAGGCTGAAAAATTTGAGAATAATAATTAAAATGTATTGTAAAATACATTTACTATTTGATAGACATTGTTCTAAGTGCTGCACATTTATTAACTCATTTAATCTTCATAAAAACTCTTAAGAAGTAGATACTATTTTTATCCCCATCCTACAGATGCACAACCTGGGGCTCATAATGTTTAAATAAGCTTGTCAAATTCACACAGCTAGTAAGTGATGAAGTGGTGGCATTCTGATGCCGCATCACATGTTCTTACCTGCTAGGCAGTGTAGCCTGCTTCACTCTCAGGTGAGAATACTCTGCCCTACTTCCACATAAGTTTTGTTGCACATTCCTTTTTGTCATCTTTGTGCATTTACCAAAATAGACAACAGGCAAAATGCCACATTACAGAAATTTTGATTTTGGAGCTTTCTTTTTCCTTTCAGAAACTGTTAGCAAAATAATTGAATCTGGTACATTCAACTATATATAACTCATATTTATATACACAAATGTATATGTATATACACAATTGTTCAGTAGTATTAAATTTATAATCACTACTTGGTAAAATTTCTTATTACATTCTTTGGATGTTAACAAGTTAATGAGTAGACATTCAGTTGGTTCCCTTCCTAGCTATTGCTGCCCTAAGTTTTAACCACTTAAAGAGAAGATAGTAATAACCATTTAAAAAAAATTGCATGCCATATTTTGATATTCATACCAAACCAATGAGGTAGGAATTGTCCCTATTTTGGAAGACAAGGAGTTTCATAGACTTAGATAATATTACTCAAGTAAATACATAAAATATAAAATAATATCAGAACTGGATCAAAGCCTGTTCACTCAATCTTGTGCTCCCCCACATTCTGCTCTATCATCATGCACCAAGAGATCGACTACAAAAACTCATCCACAAAGGAAAGTGGTTTATTATGCCTAACATTTTCCTCTCTGCAACTTAAACACCAGAATGACTTAGTGCCATCACTGATAAACAATGTAAATGTCTAAATCTAAATTCCTTTCTCTTCTGAAATGGAAAAGGAAGAGGAGACTAGGGAAAAGGAAAGGAAATAGAAGCCCTTCTTCTGAAGGATTGCAAATACTAGGTACAGTGTTGGTATCAGGCAGAAAAGCAGTGATGATTATTATCATAACAGATTTTAAGATAGGACCTGACCTTGGAGTTAAGTTAGCAGTGCTTCATAAATGGAATTAAACTCTCTAGTTGTAGTGTGCTAGTGTTACCATGGTTTGAATTTTCTCTATGCCTTTTTGATAATAGACATCATCATTTTTAAGGGGTGGGAGGATTAAATTTGCTCTTTACTCAAGTAAAATAGCATTCCTCCTTTACCACTGGAGAAAACACCAGTTGTCATGGCTAATTCTTGATTTAATCATTAACATTTTAAAAATGCACTTAATAGAGAGATCCCGAAGAGTGCACCATTAGACTGTGAATCGTGATGATCCATAAAGCCCTCCAATGCATAGTATTTGGACAACATAATTAAGATCCCAGAAAGGAATGAAATGATGAACCTTCCCTACACTATTCTATGAATTCCTGTGGTCCCTCTCTTATTTTGGGAGGAAAAATGTAGTCCTAGAGCTTGATTTCATGGCTTACACCAGGGCTTTAGTTAACCATTATTTTAAATTACAAGGCCTGCTATTGGACTTTGTACCAAAATAAATTTAAAATGCTATCAATTACATGAATATGAAGACTTGTTGAAACTCAGGTAAATACAGTAAAGAGGAAAGAGCCCAAAGAGATGAGAATGAGGCAAATTAGAAAGTGATGTCTTAAAACACTCCATTGATAAAAAAAATAACAACAACAAAAGCAAAAAGAAAAAGAAAAACAACTTCATTGACTTCTTATTCATTTTAGAATGTTTCATCCTTCCAGTGTTTGTCATTGCTGATTGTTCTAAATAGAACCTAGGTTATTCTCCCTTGAACATTAGATGTGATGGGTTTCATTAAAATGGCATAACTTGTGAAATTCCCTGGGAAATCCTGCAGACACCTGAATGAACAAGCAATCTATTAAATTATAGATACAGAGCTTTGATGATAAGTTCACTTTCACAAACTCTAGTTCCTTTGGTCCCATGGTACAAAAACTCAGCTTAAGGCACTTGAAGTTAACACAGTGGAAAAATAATGGAATTCATATAATGTAGCAATAGATTATAGTTGACTGTGCCAGAGTTGGGGGCCGGGGAGGACCTTCCATGGGGAAGCGTAAGCATGCTCCATTTCACTACATAACGAAGAAAAGGAAAAGTGTCAGATGTGTGAGGGAGAATTGTGGCAAGAAGGAAAATGAGTTAGGAAAGAGAAAAGAAGCTCAGAAAATGGTGGCCTAAACAGGCTTAATACATTTAGAGTTGGCAGGTGAAAGTGATCACAGGAGGTTTCTGAGTTGCACTATGGCATGCAGAACACTTAACAGAAGATAATGGCAAGCTCTTAAAATACCATCAGTGTGCTTTCAGAATTTAGTCAGCAATCAAACATAGAAAGAGTAAGGTCATGTTCCTGCAAAGGGGTGCTGACATCTTTATTTCCACTTTTCTGTGCAATTGCACAAACAAATGGTAAATATGGATTATTCCTCTTTCAACTCTGCACCTCAATCTGGATTGCACTATCAATAGTGACAATGAGATGGAGGAAATATTTCTCTTTATAATTTTTTAAGATTTCTTTTTCTTTCCCTCTCTCTTTTTTAAAGAATGACCCTTTTCAGTTTCTTCTCAAAATAGCATTTTCTAAATAGAGTCTAACTTATAACCCTATTTTCTCAGACCTAACAGTACCTTATAAAGTGATGTAAGATTTGCATTAAATTGCTAGAAAGACTTCAGGATATAAAAGGAGGAATTTCTTCTAAGAAATGGAGTCAATGTTATTCTTACTTTAAAGAAGGCAGTTTTGGATAAATTCTTTCATCATTAAATTTAACATAGCTAAAGGAAAAGGATATAGATTTTTTTTCATGAAATATTACCCTTTGGAAATCTGTTTGAAAATAAAGATATTACCTATGAAGTAATTTATGAAAATGTAACTAGAACACTGCACCCAACAATGACACAATTCACTCTTTTTAAGGACTCACAGAACTCTTAATAACATTAATCATATACTAGATGAGAACACAATTCTCAACAAATTTCAAAAATTAAAATATTTCAGAGTATATTCTCTGACCACAATGGAGTTGCTCTGAATATATATTAAAAATTCATTAAGTTCCAAGCTACTGGCATATCGAATAATATATTTTTAGAAAAATCTATTGGACAGAAATAAATCAGAACGAGAATTAGAAAATAACTTAAACTTGATGATAATAAAAAAACAACATATTAGGATGGATACAATGTAGTTGAAAACAGGGCTCCCTCTAGGAATTCTATATAGTTTTAAAGACATATTTAATCAGGAAGGTTAAAAATCAATATCCAACCTTGTTTCTCAAGAAACTACAGTAAAACTAACCCATATTAAGTAGAAAGACTGGAATAATAATGATAATGTCAGAAGAAAATTAAATGTACAATAAAGAAAACCTAAAGGCAAAAAATTAAGAATAAATAACACCAAGAGAAGGAAAGAGAAACGCACTGTCAACAACCCTACAGACAGCAAAGCATTAATTCAGCAGTACGATAAAATAGACAAATTCATTAGAAATGCAAAATGTCAAAACTAATACAAAATGCTCCTATGTCTATCATTAAATGAATTTACTTTTTATTTTTTTATTTTTATTTTTTAGGACCACATGTGCAGCATTTGGAAGTTCCCAAACTAGGGGTTGAATTGGAGCTGCAATTCAGTATTTGAAAATCAACCTAAATACTGTTTCATTAACTGCAAAAGGGAGAACAATTTGATGATTATCTCAACAAATGTAGAAAAAGCCCTTAGTAGAATTCTACAAATATTATGGAGAACAACTAACAAAAATCTAAATGAATAGATATACTAAACACAAATTAGTTATTTGAAAACTTAAGTTGTAAACAAGTCAGTCTTCTCAAATTGATCTACAAATTTAATTTCACAGCCTTCTGTGAAAGAAAAGATAAACATGTGGACAAGTCAAGTCACGTTAAAGGAAGTAGTTCTTTACATAACTGAAAAGAACTGGGTTGCACATACCTTAGAAAAAGAATCATTTATCTTTGAACATAACATGAGTAAGTAACAATGACAGTATCCTCTAACTGTATCTAATAACCAAACACAGTGCCAGAAATGCTTAAGTTATGTAATCATGAATGTTAACTCAGCACTGTATCAAGGACAACTTATCTTTGAGTGTCTTGATTTCTAACTTAAGTATTCAAGGCTCTGACAAGAACTATTGTCAGGAAACAACACAAAAGAAACAGCTGTCATGAGATTTACAAATCAGATCCAAGAAGTGATGATAAAACAAGTTATTTTTATCTGTTTTTAACAGACAGCTTCTGAGGGTGTTGACTCTCTTATAAAGAATGCAAATCAGAAGTCAGAAAAGTTTCACTGAGTACATCAATGTCAGAGTACCTAAAAAATATACTTAATGGCATAATTTCCTCTTCACTCTCTACTTGTGTTGTTTTTACCTAGTCCTGCTTTATGCAGGAGCCACATACATTTTTTTTTGCCTTTTTGTTGTTGTTGTTGCTATTTCTTGGGCCGCTCCCGCGGCATATGGAGGTTCCCAGGCTAGGGGTCGAATCTGAGCTGTAGCCACCGGCCTACGCCAGAGCCACAGCAACGCGGGATCCGAGCCACGTCTGCAACCTACACCACAGCTCACGGCAACGCCGGATTGTTAACCCACTGAGCAAGGGCAGGGACCGAACCCACAACCTCATGGTTCCTACTCGGATTCGTTAACCACTGCGCCACGACGGGAACTCCTTTTTTTTTTTTTTTTGCCACATACATTTTTAATATTGATAGGTCTCTCATGCCTAGTACAGTGTTTTTCTTTCATTTTAGCCTTAAAAATAATCCTTTAAAAAGGGGGCATCATTTTTTGTTTTGTTAATTTGTTTTAATGGGTAGGCTTCTCACAACCACAACATAGTTTTGGGCTTATCTAGATTCTTACTCCTTCATGGTCAAGCAGGAAATGAGGAAGGAACAATAAGGTCTGATGAACATGTATCTCAAGATTTCAACTACCTTCTACTTACCACGACATATTACTGAAAGTCTGCTCACTGTCCCTGCTGGACACTAGAAAATATTCATCTCCATTTCTTTCTTTTACAGGAGAGATGCTGAACTGCCCCCTCTTGAACAATGTTTACTCACTGCCTCTTCAAATCTACCTGAAATTTGAATTAAATTTACTTCATCACTGCTTGACTCAAGGTAGCATTGCAGCACTTACTGTTTTTGATGTGTAGTAATGCTGATCCTTTGAAATTTGCTTCTGCCACTCAGATCTTCAAATCCCACTAAGGACTGGAGATAGATCTAAGGAGGCAGGGGGACAAAGTCAGTTAAGGATCAAAGTGTCTGAGTTCTCTACAAGGCTCCATCTCTTCCTCAGCCCAGTGACAATATTACAGTAACATATCAATAGAGGTAACAACTGAAAAGATTTCCCTAACCATTCAGCCAGCTTAAAGTTTTCAAGTGATTTGGGAAACTAATTAAAAGTGTGTCTGAATTACCAGACTTTAGATAAAGCTCAATAGATGCATTTAGAATCATATTATGAACTGAAAACATGGACCTTAAAAATAGAAGCCCAGAACAGGCTGGTCTAGATGATCACACACTGGTAATTTACATATGCAAATTTAAGACTTGTGCAAATCCTTGTGAAATTAGTATAATCTTGTCTAATTTCAATGTTATAAATGACCTTCTAGAACAGACGCTAAATGAATTGAGTATAATTACTTTAGTCTGAATCTAGTCACAATGCTTTTATGGGCAGCTGCATTTTAACAGATTAAAGGAATGCAGGTGGCAGTGCTAATCAATGAGTAAGTTTGAAAGACTAGAAAACGTAATGTCCATAAATTCAAGTCTATAAGCATTTTCCTATGGGGCCTATTTATTGCATCTTTAACTTCTAGCCATACTTTCATTTTCAAAATCCATACATTTCTACATGTAAAACCACATTCCAAATATACTGGTGAAATGAACTTTAGGAAACACAGATATCTGGCAATGGGAATAACTATTAGCAATGGTTACTTTTTAATAAACTTGTGTATCTAAAATACATATTGATCATCACACAACAGTTAAAATTTTACTTTTCAGAGTATTAGACACTTTCAGATATAAAACACCATGCCATTCAAGCTCTTAGTGCCAATTAGAACAACTATTTCAACCCATTCAGGTAAATACATGGTGGTGCTTATGTATTGGTACATAAGAGATGATAAGACAGTTGTGTAAAATATCCACAAAGTCAGTAATATGCCTGAATTTTCCAGCAAGAGTCATCATTTTAGATCAAATTTCAAACACCCTATTTAAATATCTTTTGCATTAATTTAAATTAGTTTATCAGATTAACCTTTAATTCTCTAGCAAGTACCATGTAAAAGCACCCATAAACTAAAAAAAAAAAAAATAGAACTAGATAAAGTAAAAGACTATAAGCTCACACAGAGCCTCCAAGTAGGACTGGGATCTATATTAATTTTCTATTGCCACTATAACAAATGACCACAAATTTAGCAGCTTAAAAAAAAAAAAAAGACACATTACCAGGAGTTAGGGAATTGAAAGAGGAATAGGCATTTACAGAGGAGTTTTAGGGCAGTGAAAGTCTTGTGTAATGTACTATAATGGTGGATAAATATGATTATAAATTTGTCCAAATCCATAGAGTTTACAACACCAAGAGTGAATCCTCACATCAACTTTGGACTTTGGGAGATTATGATGTGTCACTGTAGGTTCCTCAGTCGTTACAAACGTATCCCTCTGGTAGAAGATGTTGACAGTGAGGGAGGTTGTTCATGTATGGGGCAGGGGATATATGAAAAATCTCTGTACTTCCCCTGAATTTTACTCTGAACCCGAAACTGGTCTAATAAACAAATATTTTTAAAAATACCCATTTCTTATCCACAGTTCTGTAGCCCAGAAGTCTGAGTGCTTACAGTATGACTGAGTATGACTTTAAGAGCTTCCAATGACACAGATGTGGTATCAGTCAGGTTCACTTATTTATCTGGATGCTCTAGGGCTGAACCTGCTTCCAGACTTAAGCAAGATATTTTGCAGAAGTCAGTTTGGGGCAGCTCTAGGACTGATGCCCCCTTTCCATTTCTGGACACAGGTCAGAGGTGGTGGCTCTCATCTTGAAAAGGATGCACACCTTCCTTGGATTATGGCCTCCTCCATCCTAAAAGCCAGCAAAGCTGGAGAGAACCCTAATCCTTTCTCCTGCTTCTTCCTGAGTTAAGTACTCTCTGCCTTTCCCTTCTGCCAGCTTCTTCCATTCTTAAAGGACTCCTGTGAGTAGAGGGGGCCCAACTAGATAATCCAGAAAATCTCCCTATTTTAAAGTCAACTGGTAGTAACCTTACTGATATTTTCTAAGTTTCTTCACAGCAGTACCTAGAATGGTGTTTGATTGATAAACCAGGAGTTGGGAATCTTGAAAGGACATCTTTAGAATATTCTCTGCTATAGAAGCACTTCTATTGTACTGAGTGAAAACTGGGGAAATGAAAACCAATATTTTACCAAATTATTTATAAGAATAACCATAAACCCCAAATCTAAAGCTATTCTTTTTTTATTTTGGATTTTTCAAAATTAAGTTTTGTGTAGTTTTTTGCTGTTTTTGTTTGTTTGTTTCTTTTTATAGATGTACCTGTGGCATATTGAAGTTCCTGGGCCAGGGGTCAAATTGGAGCTACAGCTGCTGGCCTACGCCACAGCCATGGCAACACCAGATTCGAGCCACATCTGTGACCTACAGCGCAGCTTGTATAAAGTTGTATAACGCTGGATCCTTAACCCACTGAGTGAGGACAGGAATCAAACCTGCATCCTCAGAGAGACAATGTTGGGTCCCTAACCTGCTGAGCCACAATGGGAACTCTGTCTTTTTTTTTTTTTAATGTGAGAATTATCTGTTTTTTAAAGTAAACCTAATAATTATAGAAAATTTGAAAAAATACAGAATGAAAAAGTGAAAACATTATGCATAGTTCCACCAAAGCAAAAAGATTAACTATTAATATGCTTCATTTTGCATGCCTTCGAAATGGCTGTGTGTGCTTAATAACTTCCAGTGCTTAAGTATAGTTGAAATCACTTTTATTTGCATTTATAAATGATGAAAACTATCTGTGGGAGAGTTTATTCCTAAAAGATTTGAGAGGGAATTTTACAACAGGATTATTTTATGCCCATCACAAGTGATAATAATTTACTGGATTCCTTGTTTAAAGTTTCATTCATGAAAAGAGGAGACTACTACTCAGTTTTCTTACAGGTTGAATCAAATGATCAGTGCAAAAAGATGTGGCTTGGTAAATAGTCAGCTTTTCTCCCTAAACTTCCAAAGTCTTAAACTTATATTTGGAGTTTCCATATTCAATTGGAATATGATTCTAAATAACTTCTGTAAGAAGTGAAAAAGGCATTTTATCCTAAGTATTAAGTGAAAATGTTTGTTATTGCATTCACATTTAAAATATATCTTGGCTGGATATGAAATGTACTGAATTACAAAGTTATCTCTATCAAAACGTTACACTTTCTTTATCCAAATTGATTTAAGTTGTAAAAGACTACATGCAGTATGATTTATACTCTGGAGATAAGCAGAATTTTCTGCTTGAATATAGGAGTTTGCTCTTCTTTGTCATTAACACTGAAAATGTTTCAAGTACTTTCTAGATGTAGATCTCTGTATGTGTGTATATGTGTGTGTGTGTTTCTTATAGAAACATTTTAAAAAACCTGTACCCTGAATTCTGTAATGGACCAAGAATGAATCAGTTTAATATTAATGTTTCTGTGACTATTTTGATATTATCTCCAAGGACATTAATAAGTCTTAGGTTACATCTTTGCTTTCTGACTCCTTATGTATCATATTCTCTATCATTGTTTTAATCTTGTTTTCCTATGAATATTCTGGAAAAATGACTTTGGAAGAGTGCCTTAGGTATTTTCTTGTGCAGTACTGGTGCCATTTGACAGTATTAATTCTGCTCTTGCATTTTTAATTTCCCTACAAACTTTTCTATGTTACCATCTCTCTTTATAAAATTCTGTGGGCTTTATATCTTTACCTACTCCTTCCATATGTGATTTCTTTTTCTTTTTCATAGAAGCCATTCTTTCATACCAAACGGGGTTTTATAATTTCCTTCTACTTCTTAGAGGAAATCATTCTCAGGGGTTTATGAGTTTTCAGGAAGATGTTCTCTTACCTCTGTTCTACAACATGAATTCATAGTCCCATGTTTGCTTGCATGACTCTTGTTGAAAGTGAGAGCTATATCTAAAACCTGTGAGTGCCAACAAACAATATGTATGAATACCCTTAATTTTGCTATCTGTTAATTTCAGTCTTAGTCATTTTTTTCTTTCAGATGGCTAACAACAATGACAAAAAAAAAATAACAAAAAAACTGAGATTCTAAATTTTAAAATAAATTTACTTTGTTAAAAACACTGTTTTTTTTGGTTGGTTGGTTGTTTTTTGCTTTTTAGGGCGGTCCATAGGGCATATGGAGCTTCCCAGGCTAGGGGTCTAATTAGAGCTAAATCTGCTGGCCTATACCACAGCCACAGCAATGCTGGATCCGAGCCGGGTCTGTGACCTACACCACAGCTCATAGCAACATCAGATCCCTGACCTGCTGAGCAAGGGCAGGGATCAAACCTGGATACTAGTCAGATTTGAAAAACACTTTTACTGAAGGCAGCTCTTTCAGATTTATCCTGCTGTTCTCTTCCTTCTAAGTTTTTGTTTCTCTAAACAGGTAGGGCACTTTGAATTACGAAAATTTTCATTATGCATCAGTGACAAAGCTAATCTTGACAGCCTTAACTCCAATTTGCATGGCCTAGTGAGAATTCAGTAAATCTACTGTTAAATCTCCATCCTACCCCTTTCTAGTTTTATGCTTTGAGGAAGTGTCCCAGCCTTGTTAAATCAGTTTTCCGTGATCAATCACTTCTCAGGATGGTGGTGTTGATTATGAAAATTATATAAAAAGACACAAGTTCCTAACACTGGGCATATACCACACAGCTGAAAATATGTAGTAGATTTAAGTATTATTACACTCCTTGGATATAATGAGTCACCATCAATTACTCTTTCTTCCTGGCCAGGTTTTCTGCTCAGTGCTGAAGATTTTGACTAAATGCGAAAAGCAAATTTATACCAAGGGATGAGAGGAAGGGGTTAAGGTTTGCACATTGCCTCAGTCAGTGGTCTACCACTGGGAAGTAGACAGTCAATTGCTTTTACTATTGGTATTAGATCTTGAATGGAGGAACAAAAGGCAGACTGTCTCTGCTAACAAATTGCAGGCAGAGGCCATATAAACTATCAATTTTGTTTTTCAATCCCATTCCCGTAGGCCCTTTAGTTAAGAGGAAATTCCTGATAGTTTATTACAATATGTTGACAGTCATGCCTTATTGTTAACTTGAGTATGTTTGTGTACATATAATGCCTTACTAAGTATTTTAATGGATAGCTGGTCTACCTTAGAGGGTGCTATTAGACGCCACTTGGTGAAAAAAAAGAAGCTGTGAATCACTAAAATTTCCTTCTTTAACTTAAAATTCTTGGTCCTTTGAAAAAACTACCAACTTCCAGATGGTACGTATAGGATAAATTAGTCAAATGCATTTGGGAAATACTGGATTGGAAAAAGTAGTTTCTTTATTGCATTACTCATTAAGAGCTATAATATGCTATTGTGCATCATTAATCTCAGAAAACTCAAGTTTTCTCATGTTAGTTTGACCATGAAAAGAGTTTGGGAAGTAGATGGCTGCAGTGGACATTTCTGAAGTACCACCTAGAAAACCTCACATGCTTTTACTAGCACTTTGCCCATCCCCTGGCTTTTGCCTATCTTGCTGCTAAAATACCTCACTAGAAAATGTCTTTGAAGTATCACTCTTGGGCAGTAGAACTGCCTTGCCAGTTGGATGAACTGGAAATGCAGGAAAGTTTATACCCCTTTTCATTCTCATGCATCTCGCATCGCCTCCTCATTCAAAGCCAATGACTAACTAGTGTGGGAATACAAAAGTCCAGGTCCTTTGCTGGGAAGACTTTCAAGTGTACTTCCCTGTGGGTTAAGCTGAGTCTGAGACCTGATGGAACTTAAATTCCATCCCTACCTGGAGGTGCCCTTCCCTGCTTCCCCATTCCCCACTTCCCAGTACATTCTCCTGGGAGCATATCTTTAATAAATCACCTGTATTCAAATCCTTGGCCCAGAGTCTCTTTCTAGAAAGATACAACCTAAAGCAGTACAATATTTCGGACCTACGGCTTGAGAAACAGAAATTGAAAACACTGCTTTATAGCATTATGATGGCATTCAAAACATCTAGATGTTTGTTTCAGACTCTGATGCAACTTGATATTTAAGAGTAAAGTAACAGGAGTTCCCTTTGTGGCTCAGTAGGTTAAGGACCTAACTTAGTGTCTGTGAGGATGCGGGCTCGATGCCTGGCATGGCCTTGCTCCCTGGGTTAAGAACCTGGCAATTACTGCAACCTGCGGCATAGGTCACAGATGTGGCTCGGATCTTGCTTTGCTGTGACTGTGGCATAGGCTGGAAGCTGCAGCTCTGATTCTACCCCTAACCTGGGAACTTCCATATGCTGCAGGTGTGGCCATTGAAAAAAAAAAAAAAGTAAAGTAACAAGAAGTATATATTAGGGCATATTAAATGTGTCCCAATAAATAAGGTCTTCCTCTGTTATCTACTGGTTCCAGTCTTTAATACTGCATCCTTCAGGTATATTTCTATAATTTCTGTTGAAGCTTTTTACCCTTTACTTTCTCAATTATTTTAAGCAGTCACCTCAGGAAGTTTCACTACCAAGAATAAAATTTATATTAACCTATTTGAATTTCAAATAGGAGTCCATTAGAGACAGGAGAGACCTTCATGATCATCAATATTAACCCTGTCATTTCAAAGATGAGGAAACTTAAACTTAGAGAATAAAGGTTATGGCCCAAGGACACACAGAACAATCTCGAGGTTTCTAGTTCTGAGTTAGATATTTAATTTTCATGCAGAGTGCCTTTATAATTTTCAAAATCATGATTGAGTAGGAATGCATTATATTTCTGGAGTGTTCATTTAACTATACTTCAATTCACATAATACGATCATTGATTTATATAGAGATCTTCCCTACTATTCTAAACTCCACAAATTCAACATTGATTTTTCTGTTTATCCTGATTGTAAGAAAGGAAGAAAATATTAAAAAAAAATTCATATATGCAGCAAAAGCCAATAAAATTGCTAATACTTTCAATTATGTCACTGATTTCACTTTAAAATGTTTAGCTATTTTAAAAATCGTAATAATATGGGCTCCAAAATAGAAAGGAAATCTTTTTTGTTGTTGTTCAGAGAACACAGCAGTAATGCAAGCCCTGAAAAGAGACATACTTCAAAAATTCTCTACACCTCAAGTTACAATAAAAATTTGGTGTAAGCCAGTATAATTTTAAAAATGAAAGAGGGTATTAGCAGTAATTATGCTGGATCTGTCTCAGCAAACTTGGATGCATGGTCATTGTTCTCACGAAAGTATTAGTAGACTTTCTGTAAATTCTACTGTCTCCAAAACAAGCTTGTCACCCTCCTGTTCACAAACAAGCTTTTTTCCTCACTGACCATCCATAGTCTAGGGGCATTTTTCTTCTTTACTCTGTGTATCTTAGATACTCTCTTTCTGTCTCTTTCTCCCTTTCTCTGTCTCTTTCAGTCTATCTTGTATCCTCCACAGGGGCTAGAATAGTACATTTCTAATCACTGGTACCAAATAAATGATGTCTCAATTTGATTACTTAGGAGTCAATCATACATAGATGACCTAAAAACAACACACTAGCCAAGCTCAAAGTCCTATTTTCTACATTCAGTCAAGCCAAGCTCAAAGTCCTGTTCACTAGTTCCTAGTTAGATATTTAATTTTTATAAATTAATTTTATTAATTTTTATTTTTATTTTTATTCACTATATTTTGTTACCAAACACAGAGATGGCATGATTCAGAGAAGTAATGACCAATACTCATTACTATACATATATGAAAAGACTTCAAAAATACCTTCTGAAGGGATAAAATATAAGTGTATATGCCTTAATTATTACTTTAATTGCGGATTTTATATTATATAAAGAATTCAGAGGCATTATAGATATTTCATCACGTCAGATCACTCATTAGTTATCTATTCATTTCTTGCAACACAAGCTAATTCTAATAGCTAATGATTCTTATAATTATATTTTTAGCTTGGTGAATATTGATCCCAATGCAAATGTGGATGAAAATAAGAAATGAAATAAATCAAAAGAAAAAGGTAATACAAATTCTTCTCCTCATGATCTCTTGCACACAATGTAATGCTTTTAGATACTTAGAGTTATCAGCATTCCTATCTACCTTGTTATATTATAACAAGACTGGTTAAAATATCAGTCAATGGTCACAAAAACAACTTATGCAGTCGTCGGTACTGAAGCATCAAAAGCACACCACTTTAGGGAGTTCCCATCGTGGCTCAGTGGTTAACAAATCTGACTAGGAACCATGAGGTTTCGGGTTCAATCCCTGGCCTTGCTCAGTGGGTTAAGGATCCAGCGTTGCTGTGAGCTGTGGTGTAGGTCACAGACGCAGCTCGGATCCAGCATTGCCGTGGCTCTGGCGCAGGCCGTCGGCTCCAGCTCCGATTAAACCGCTAGCCTGGGAACCTCCATATGCCGCGGGTGTGGCCCTAGAAAAGCCAAAAAGACAAAAAAATAAAATAAAATAAAATCACACCACTTTACTTTCTCCCTACATGGAGTTTGAATGAGTGGCAATGGTTATTTTGGCCATGTTACCCACAGCTTCAAAAATCCTGTAAGTTAGGTAGTAATATTTCCTGATATCTCCAAATATCAGAAACATAATTTGGAATCTATTGTCCTTGGAACGGCTTGTTATATATTATACCAAAAGTAGAAATGGCTCCAATGTATGGAAAAACCATCAAGCTCTGGGATCAATTTTGTTCACTATCCTTGTCCCTAATTAGGCTAATTTAGTAATTCATAAAGCCCGTGAATAGACAACTTTACAAACATTTGCATGAAAAAGGACATTGAAGAGGGGTAATAAATATTGAGCCAGGAGGCAGAGGAAGATGGCAAAAGAGGAAGACGTCACACTCACCTTCTCCCACAAACACATCAAAAAAACACATCTACATATAAAACTACTGGCACAGAAAATCAACTGAATGCTGGCAGAAGAACTTAAACCTCCAAAAAGGATAAGAAACTCTTGACATAACTGGGAAGAACAAAAGAAAAAAAGAGAGAGAAAAGGAATCAGGATGGGACTAGCATTCCCAAGAGGGAGCTGTGGAAGAGAAAAGGAACCCATCTCCTGGGAAGCCACCTAAGTGAGGAAAGATCAGCTGAGTTGGCAGGACCTCAAAGTTGCCAAGAAAAGCGTAGCAGCTGGACTGAGAACAGCAAAGCAGAGTGAGGGCCGCACAGATCATCTGAACCACCAGCCCAGATACCACAGCCTGAAATGCTCAGGCGAGGGCTGGGCACTGAGACTCAGGCTCTGGACGTCAGTCCCCAGGAGAGAACTGGGGATGGCATGAGGGGCTAAGGAGCAGTGTGCCATGGGCTAAGAAGGGGAACGCCACAGCAGAGGGAACCCAGGAGAAGGTCTGGACTTGCAGGAGAGGCAAAGCGCCATTGTTGGGAAGGGGAGAGGAGGACGGGCAGGCCGCCATAGGAACCTCCCAGCTCCGGAGGGTGCACATGCCTGCAGGCTTAGAGGGTGGGGCAGCTCTGCAGAGGCTATGATGGGCAAGAAGCCTCTTGCTTGTTTAAGGGAGATTAGGCGCTCCTTGTGTAGGCTACTGGTGGCCCGGCACCTATTGTGTGGGCTAAGGGCATAATGGGGCCAAGTGCGACATGGTGCCTCTTGCACGATCCACAGGTGGCAGGGACAGACTGAGGTGGTCATCTCAGAGGCCAGAGGGAGGCGTGGCCTGCCACCACTGGGGACATGTAAGTGGGCTCCACCAGTCACCTCAGGGGTTGCCAAAAAAGAAAAAAAGAGGGCATTGCAACCAAGCACTATATGCCATTGTTCTCACTCTCCTGAGAACACACCCACCCTGCAGCTGCTACTGCCAAATAGCTCTGGGTGACCTGATCACTGTCCCCTCCCAAGACCCTAAAACTAGGAGCAACTGGTACAGCACCTCCTGCATGGGCTAAGTGGGACAGGGTGCTTCTTGCATGGTCTACAGGCAATAGGGGCAAATCGCCACAGTTATTCCTGATTCCAGAGGTGGGCAAGGCCCACTACCATTGGAAATACATGAACAAAAATCACCTGCAGCCCCATTCACCCAAAAGGCACCACAGAGGAGGGCATTGTGACCAAACACCACCTTTTGGTGCTCTCACACCCCTGGAAACACACCCACCCTGCTGCTACCACTGCCAAACATTCCAGGCAATACCCACATATCTAATTTCTGTCACTTCCCAGGATCCTGCAACTAGGAGCACCCTTTATAACACCTCATATATGGGCTAAGTGAGACGGGTTGCCTCATACATGGTCTACAGGTGGTGGGGGCAAACCACAACAATTATCACTGACTCTAGAGATGGACATGGCCTCCTCCCAATAGGGGTCCCTGAACAGGCACCAGCTGCAGTTCCAATCACTTCAGAGGAGGGCATTGCAATCAAACACAAGTTGTTGTTGCTCTCACTCCCCTGGGAACTCATGCACCCTGCTGTTACTACTGCCAAATGCTCTGGTCAACTTGAAGATCTGCCTAGAGCTTATTACCACTTCCCAGGGTCCTGCAACTAGGAGTAGGCTGTGCCACCTTCCTGCAGGTCCTTGCTGCTATTGAGAGCCCAACGACCAGGCACTGACTGATGGCCCTACCCACTGCCTCCTTCTCCCTGAAAACACACTAAGCATCCTGGGGATAACAGCCTGCTCATGTCGAAGAAAGAGACAGCAGATATTCAAACTCCCACACTAAAAATAAATAGTAATCCCCACAAAAATACAAAGGGGTATTCTTGCATAGAAGTAGTCTTACAAGACTACAGTTGGGCTTCCCCGAACTCACAGAAAAAGAAAAACACAAGCAAGATGAAGAAGCACAGAAACCATTTCCAGTTAAAGGAACAGGAGAATTCACCTAAAGCAGACAACAATGAAACAGATCTATGCAGTCTGACAGACATTGAGTCCAAAAGGGAGATGGTGAAAATACTGAAGGAATTAAAGAGACGATATGAACAGTAATGCAGATCCTTTAGAAAGGAACTAGAAAATATAAGGAGGAGCCAAGAAAAACTATAAAATTCATTTGCAGAGATACAAATTGAGCTTAAGGCAATAAAGAGCAGAATGAATAATGCATAGGAACAAATTAGTGATGTGGAAGATAAAATAATGGAAATCACCCAATCAGATCAGCAGACAGAAAACCAAATGAAGAAACATGAAAGCAGTGTAAGAGACCTATGGGATAATATAAAGTGGGCCAGTATAGTCATAACAAGAATTCCAGAAGCAAAAGAAGAAGAAAAGGAGACTGAAAATATATTTGAAGAAATTATGGCTGAAAACTTTCCAAATATAAAGCCTACTGATATCAAGGTAGAGAAGCACAGAGGGCCCCAAACAAGCTGAACCCAAACAGGCCCACACCAAGACATATTATAATAAAATGGCAAAAGTTAAAGATAAAAAGGCAGCAAATGAAAAGCAAAGTATTAATTATAAGGGAACCCCCATAAGGCTATCATCTGATTTCTCTACAGAAACACCACAGGTCATAAGGGAGTGGCAAGATATATTTAAAGTGCTGAAAGGAAAAATTTGCAACCTAGAATATGCTATCCAGCAAGAATATCATATCAAATAGAAGGAGAAATAAAGAATTTCTCCAACAAACAAAAGCTAAAAGAGTACAGTAATACTACAACCATTCTAAAAGAAATACTGAAAGGGCTTCTCTAAATTAAAAAGAGAGAGAGAGAGAGAAAAGAGAAAAATAAGAATTAGGATGGAGGAAACCACAATTGGAAAGCAATCACTTAAATACGCCAGCATACAGATCTAAACATGAAGATGATAAAAAAAAAAAAAAGCCATCAAAATCATACCATGTGGGAAAGGAAAGTAAGAAAATGTAGCTTCTTTTTTTATTTTAATGATGTGCTGAGCCTATATGACTATCAGGCAAAAGCAAGCAGATATAGGAAGGGCTTAATTGCTTAAAAAAACAGGGCAACCACAAATCAACCAAACATTACATTCACAAAAACTGAAAAGAAAAGTACTCAAGTATAAAATAAATGGAAACCATCCAACCCAAAAAAGAAAATAAGAGAAACATAGAATCAATGGGAAAACAAGGTTTAAAATGGCAATAAATTCATATCTATCAATAATCACCTTAAATGTCAATGGACTGAATACTCCAATCAAAAGACACAGAGTGGCAGGTTGGATAAAAAAGCAAAAACCTTCAATCTGCTGCATACAAGAAACTCATCTTAGAGCAAAGGACACATAGAGATTGAAAGTGGGGGGAATGGAAAAAGATATTTAATGCCAATGGTCCAGACAGGAAAGCAGGAGTTGCAATACTCATATCAGACAAAATAGACTTTAAAATCAAGGCCATAAAGACAGACACAGAAGGACACTATTTAATAGTTAAAGGATCCATTCAAGAAGAGGATATTACAATTATAAATATATATGCCCCTCATACAGGAGCACCCAGATACCTACAACAAATACTAACAGACATAAAAGGAGAAATCAATGGGAATACAATCTTAGTAGGAGGTATTAACACCCCACTCACATCAATGGACAGATCCTCTAGACAGAAAATCAATAAGGCAGCAGAGATACTAAAGGACACAATAGAAAGGTTAGACTTAATCAACATTTTCAGGACATTACATCCAAAAAAATCAGAATATACATTCTTCTCAAGTGCACATGGAACATTCTCAAGAATTGATCACATACTGAGGCACAAAGCTAACTGCAACAAATTTAAGAGTACAGAAATTATTTCATGTATCTTCTCTGACTACAATGGCATGAAATTAGAAATCAGCCACAGGAAAAGAAATGAGAAAAAACTGACGACATGGAGACTAAACAACATGCTATTGAAAAACCCATGGGTCAATGAGGAAATCAAGGAGGAAATTAAAAAATACCTCGAGACAAATGATAATGAAGACACAACCACTCAAATTCTATGGGATGCCACAAAAGCAGTGCTCAGAGGGAAATTCATAGCAATACAGGCCTTCCTCAAAAAAGAAGAAAAATCTCCAATCAAAAACTTAACCCACCACCTAAATGAATTAGAAAAAGAAGAACAAACAAAATCCAAATTCAGTGGAAGGAAGGAAATCATAAAGATCAAAGAGGAAATAATAAAATAGAGATTCAAAAAACAATAGAAGAAGTCAATAAAGGCAAGAGCTGGTTCTTTGAATAGGTAAACAAGATTGACAAACCTCTGGCTAGACTCACCAATAAGAGGTGAGAAAAAACCCAAATAAATAAAATCAGAAATGAAAAATGAGAAGTCACAATGGATACTACAGAAATACAAAAAACCATGAGACAATACTATGAACAACAAATACTATGCCAACAAATTAGACAACCTGGAAGAAATGGACAACTTTCTAGAGACTTACGGCCTGCCAAAACTGAATCAAGAAGAAATAGATCAACTGAACAGACCGATCACTAGAAATGAAATTGAATATGTCATAAAAACACTCCCTACAAAGAAAAGTCCAGGACCAGATGGCTTCAGAGGTGAATTCTATCAAACATACAAAGATGAACTTATACCCATCCTCCTTAAACTTTTTCAAAAGGTTGAAGAAGAAGGAACACTTACAAAGACATTCTATGATGTCATCATCACCCTAATTCCCAAACCAGACAAAGATACCACCAAAAAAGAAAACTATAAGCCAATATCTTTGATGAATATAGATGCAACAAAATTCTCAACAAAAAACTAGCCATCTGAATTCAACAACATATAAAAAAGATGATACATCATGACCGAGTGGAATTCATCCCAAGTGCACAAGGATGGTTCAACATACGCAAATCAATCAACGTCATATACCACATTAACAAAGGAAAAGTCAAAAACCACACGATCATCTCAATAGATGAAGAAAAAGCATTTGACAAAGTCCAACATCCGTTCATGATCAAAACTCTTACCAAAGTGGGTATAGAGGGAACATACCTTAACATAATCAAAGCCATTTATGACAAACCCACAGTAAATATAATACTCAATGGAGAAAAGCTGAAAGCCTTCCCACTAAAATCTGGAACAAGACAGGGATGCCCACTCTCACCACTGCTATTCAACATAGTATTGGAAGTGCTAGCCACAGCAATCAGACAAACAAAAGAAATAAAAGGCATCCAAATAGGAAGAGAAGAGTTAAAACTGTCACTGTATGCAGATGACATATTATATACAGAAAACCCTAAAGACTACTTGAACTAATCAACAAATTCAGCTAGGTAGCAGAATATGATAAACATCCAGAAAGCAGTTGCATATCTGCATACTAACAATGAAATAGTAGAAAAGGAATACAAAAATACAATACCTTTTAAAATTGCACCCCAAAAAGTCAAATACCTGGGAATACACCTGACCAAGGAGGTAAAGGACTTATATGCTTAAAACTATAAAACATTAATCAAGGAAATTAAAGAAGATGTAAAGAAATGGAAAGATACTCCATGCTCCTGGGTTGGAAAAATTAATATTGTAAAAATGACAATTCTACCCAAAGCAATCTACAGATTCAAAGCAATCCCTATCAAATTACCCATGACATTTTTCACAGAACTAGAACAAACAATCCAAAAATTTATATGGAAGCAAAAAAGACCCAGAGTTGCCAAAGCAATCCTGAGAAACAAAAAACAAGCAGGAAGCACAACTCTTCCAGACTTCAGACAATATTACAAAACCAGTCATCAAGACAGTGTGGTACTGGTACCAAAACAGACAGACCAATGGAACAGAATAGAGAACCCAGAAATAAACCCAGATATCTACAGTCAATTAATCTTCAACAAATGAGGCAAGAACGTAAAATGGGAAAAAGACAGTCTTTTCGGCAAGCATTGCTGGGAAACCTGGGCAGCTGCAGGCAAAGCAATGAAACTAGAACACACCCTCACACCATGCACCAAAATAAACTCAAAATAGCTTAAATACCTAAGACAAGACACCATCAAACTCCTGGAAGAGAACATAGGCAAAACATTCTCTGACATCAACCTCATGAATGTTTTTCTCAGGCCAGTCTCCCAAAGCAACAAGAATAAAAGCAAAAATGAACCAATGGGACCTAATCAAACTGACAATATTTTGCACAGCAAAGGAAACCAAAAAGAAAACAAAAAGACAACTTACAGAATGGGAGAAAATAGTTTCAAATGATGCAACCGACAAGGGCTTAATCTCTAGAATATACAACTTATATGACTCAACAGCAAAAAAGCCAACAACCCAATTGAAAAGTAGGCAAAAAATCTGAATAGACATTTTTCCAAGGAAGATATACAGATGGCCAACAAGCACATGAAAAAATGCTCCACATCCCTGTTTATTAGAGAAATGCAAATCAAAACTACCATGAGATATCACCTCACACCAGTCAGAATGGCCATTATTAATAAGTCCACAAATAACAAGTGCTGGAGGGGGCATGGAGAAAAGGGAACCCTCCTTCACTGTTGGTGGGAATGTAGGCTGGTACAACCACTATGGAGACCAGTATGGAGATACCTTAGAAATCTATACATAGAACTACCATATGACCCAGCAATCCCACTTTTGGGCATATATCCAGACAAAACTTTCCTTAAAAAAGACACATTGATCCTCATGTTCATTGCAGCTCTATTTGCAATAGCCAAGACATGGAAACAACCCAAATGTCCAGTGACAGATGATTGGATTAGGAAGAATTTCTGTATATATACACAACGGAATACTACTCAGCCATAAAAAATGAAATAATGCCATTTACAGCAACATCATGGAACTAGAGACCCTCATACTGAGTGAAGTCAGTCAGAAAGAGAAAGACAAATACCATATGATATCACTTATCTGGAATCTAATATAAGGCACAAATGAACCTTTCCACAGAAAAGAAAATCATGGACTTGGAGAATAGACTTGTGGTTGCAATAGGGAGGGGAGGGAGCGGTGTCGTTGGGGAGCTTGGTGTTTATAGATGCAAACTATTGCCTTTGGAATGGATTATCATTGAGATCCTTCTGTGTAGCACTGGCGACTATGTCCAGTCACTTATGATGGAGCATGATAGTATGAGAAAATACAATGTGTATATGTATGTATAACTGGGTCACCATGATGTAGAGTAGGAAAAAAAATGTATTGGGAAAATAACTATTAAAAAATAAAAATAAAATGAAAATGAAAAATAAATATTGAGCCTATTTCATTTTTGGTATTTTCAGGTATTATTTAATTTTACCCTCTAAATAAATCTGATAGATAGATATTATAATTTTTGTTACCGTGATGAGAAAACCCCACTGACAAAGGGAAGAGATTTCCTCAAGATCTACCATTCACTAGGTGGGCAGATCTATGACTTGAACTCAGGTTATTTTCTAATTCCAAGTATGTTTTCCAATATAACAGCTTTGCATTCTAACAAGAGACGAGCATATTTTGAAATTACTTTTGATTTCAGTTATTTTTCTTAGTATCAATTTTATTCTTAGTTCACTCATGCGGTAAGGACAAGTTTTAGGGTAGCTTGGGTAGTTGCAAGAAAATAACCTTGGAGTTTAAAGCCTGTGTGATTTGGAACAAGTCACTTAATTTCACTATCGGTTACTCTCATCTTTAAAATAGAATTAAGATAACTGTTTCCCAGAGTTATGTTATGAAGATTAATTGATGAAGTACCTGGTATGACATTATGAACTTAAAATACTGTTCACGCATGAGGTATCCACTTTTGCTCTAAGACTGGGTTGAATATTTACTGGAAATTCTCAGTGGGGAAATTTTGTTTTTACAAAGCAGCAGTGAAGTAGTATTAACCTATCAGCACATATTCATATGGTTATGTCAAATATGTCAAACCTTCTCACTCCAGCTTGGCACCTGAAATGCTAAATTCTTAGAAGTGAAGAAAGGTATCAGAAATTCAAAATAAAGTATCAAAGGTAACTCTGTCTGAACATTTTCTATATGATGATTATATATTTATTAAATGAGTCAGTCTCATTTAAGTAGCTCAGTGAGGATAATACACATTAGATTGTAACTTACAGCTTCAATCAACTGTGAACTTATGTAGAACTAGGTAGTTATCACTCAATGATTTTGAGAGAAATGGAACATTACTAACTGAAAAATATCCATTTGTGATCATTTATTTAAAACTTGGCATGGAATAAACCATTTATTCCCCTTCAGCCTTCTTCCTATGTAGAACTTAAGAATTTTCACTTGACAAAGAGTCTAGATGGATGAGCCAGAAAATTAAGCACTTTCAATAGAGGGCAGGGCACAACCAGGCCGAGGTGATATTCTGTTCGCACACTGCATGTAAATAGGCTCCATCTTAACAATGACAACTTGTCTAAGGAGAAAAAATTGTGGCTAGTAGCAATAAAAATGCATTAAACATACCCCTGCTCTTCTGGGAAAATTGGTGCAGAGAATATACCATATTTCATACTACTGTTTAAATAATTTCTGTTTTTAGAAATGTATGGCATTTTTCCTATGACTGTGCACTGCCCAAGGGAAATCATATTGTGTGCTGATCCTCGTTCTGAGATATTTTGTATATCTCATTAACACCTCTGCACGTATTTTTTTTTAAAAAATCATTTAACACTTAATGTCATTTAAATACTTGTGTGACTATTTTGCAACTTAACTATAAATTACTTAAGTCATGGTATTGCTTTCTACTTTTAGTAACTAAAAACTTTCAGTATACCATTAAAAAAATGAATACATGGTTGGTGTTGAAGGGGAGCAGAATATATTACCCTGAAATGTGCCACATGGGCAAGTGGATTATTTTGAGCTGAAGGCAGTTATAACCCAGCAGACTCAAGAAAAACTTTTACCTCTCTAACTGCCTGAAAGAGTTTAGGGGGTGAGGCCTAGAAGGAGAGCAATTCTCAGAGATAGCTTTTTATCTGAAAGACCTATTTGCAAACATCTGATTACTGAACCTCTGCTCCTTTTATCATCCACTGAATTACCCCCCTCCACCCCTTCAAAGTCCCAGGCCCCCATTCCATTCCTAGACCAGCCAGAAAACCTAGAAGTGTAGAGGCAAATTTTTTCCTCCAGATGAGTTCAACAGATACTACTTTGCTTGCATGCTTTTCATCCTATGACGCTTTTCCCATTTTCTATTTTCTGTGATCTCTGAGCCACAAGAAACTGATCGATGTGAATGAACTACATCGCCTGGGCCTTCTTGCCATGTGGCTTCCCTAGATTTCAGCCAATTGAAGGTGCCAAAGTAGAGCAGAAGGCTTGTAAGGAGAAAGTCCAGGGTATTTATTCTCCCTTACTCCACCTTCAGATTCCCCTGTGGCATCTGCCTGGCTAAGTGTCTGGCAGAGTCTCTGTTCCTTCACAGCCATAACTCCCACCGAGCAGTCTCTCTGTCACATCTTCGGCTCTTGCCCTACAAAGCTGGGCAATAACTCATTTGTAAAACAAAATGATTTACAAATTAAATGCAATTAAATCTACAGGCAATTAAATAATTAAGTTAATAACAATATTTCGATATGGCAAATGTTGCTGCAATTAAATCACTATTTCAGTCAAAGATGATGCCATGAATATATGACTAAACTTTATGCAATTTTCTGGTCCTTTCTTCCTTTCAGAATTTTATGCAAAAGACATTACCATCTATGCAGGACATCAGATGAAAGGCCTGGGTACCATCTGGAATCCTTCTTATCTACCGTCCCTCAGCATGCAAGGTGATCCACTTATTTACATCTGTAATGTCACTATGACATCGCGCATCACCATTTTTTACATACTGGGCTACTGAACCTAATAGCCATCCTAATCGTCCTTCTTTAATTCGTCCCACTCCCATCTATCATCTATATTGAATCCCAGGCATTGTTAGAACATTCCAACCTGGCCATATCACTTCCCTTCAAACCCTCTCACAGTCCTTTATAGCCCTTTTGATAAAGTCAATGCCCTGTTCACAGCTTATGAGGCCTTGTGTGATCTGGTCCCTATTTGGAACTCTACTTCAACAATAAGCGCTCCTCATTTACACTCAGTCATTTGGTCCTTCTACCACCTTGGCGTTCTTCTATAAATCAATCCTTTGTCCTCTGGGTGTCCACACTTGAAGTTCTCTCCCCAACACGTGCTTTCTTTTCCACATTTTTGCCTGGCAAATACCTCTGATCCAGCATTAAAGCCTCTTCCTCAAGAACTCCTTTCCTTAATCTTACTTGCATCTAGTTTAAATAACCCAGTTCTTTCCTTTCACAGTGTTACACATTTCAATTCACCTGTCTGTATGCCTCTCTCAGAATCCTCCCTAGACAGAAAATACATCCATCTTTTTTTACAGCCTTATTTCTAGTGTTTGGCATGTTGTAGGGGTATTAGCTATATTTGTTTAATAAATGAGTGGAAATATAATAAATGAACATTGCATTTAAACTCATTAACACCTTTCTTAGGAATACTTTAATTATGTTTTCAAATTCAGGATCTCTTCATTTTATCTCAAAATATTCAAACCTTAAACCATTTAAGACTCCATACAAATTTCAAAGTTCTTAGTAGGTATATACTCAAGTAACACATGGAAAAGCAGCTTTTTTTTTTTTTCTTAACATTTCTGATGGTGATTGAGTGTAAGAAAAATAAAAGAACCTGAATATTAGTAAAACCAACAGGTAAATTCAAAGAAATATTCTCTCTTAGAAAGTAGTATGCTAAAAAATAAAAAAATAAAAGAAATGGGCTAAAAGTGTTTTTTATTTAGCTAACTTGTAAAAAACATTTTACTGATATTTTATATTCTGTGTAAAGTTACAGATAAAAACAAATAAACCAAATAAAAGTATTTTCATTTAGATTTTTATAAGGAATTTAGAATAGTGACTAAAATAACTGTCTTACATTTTCAGTGAAAAAAAGGGGTCACACAGTGCAAAATCTACTATATTGAATTATAATATACTACTCAAAATGTACTTTCCATATGTATTTCAAAATCCTCTAGAATTACAATAATGTTTCCAATATAATTCCAATTAAAATTATAAAACAATATGCATATTATACCTACATTTGTGGTTAAAAAATTTAAAAGTTCTTTGAAAGAGTCTAGAAAAATATAAAAACAATTTACTAGATATATTTTTGGTGACAAGATAGCAAAATCTTTTATTTTTAATTTAAATTAATTTAAAATTTAATTTAAATCTTTGTTATCTATAAATCTTATTTTCCAGAAAAATTATACATTATTTATTTAATAAAAGCTTAAACTCTTTCAAATCAAAATATCAGTTGCTTCTATGTCACTAAAAGTTCCTAAAATTCTGTGAATTAAAGCAAAGCTCTTGAAATAATAAATAGGTGGAAAGAGTTGAGTATTTTCAGTGTTTATAAAAATCAGCTTGGTTTCTTCAAATGCAAAAAAGATAAAGTATTATGCCACAAAGTATCTTTTTTTTTCTTTTGTATAGCATCACAAAAGGAAAATTCACTTTTAGTCACCTTGCACATTAATTTATGCCAATATAACTACCCCAATATGATTATGTCATGAATGGATTACTACTGATGTATGTAGAGATGCTTTAAAATTTCGATACGTAAACATGATGCTATTCCTATACATAAAATGGTCATATTTTCTTTTATTTCTTTGAAAGCATATACAGGCAAAGAGCACTGTCTTCTCTAAAGTTAATCTATTCTTACTTAAGTTTCCACATACCTTTGGGAAAGACTACTGTGAAGGAAAATTTATTATTGTTGTTATCATTATTATTGATTATTAATTAAAGCCATATATTTGCCAAGCTTTCATGCGCTCATCATTGATCTTTCACAGTAAATTATGTCTCTGAAGCAATATTTTATGTAACCATGTCTAATATGTAGTTATGATGACATATGGGTTTGCCAGCTTCTTTTACTTTATAATTATAGTAAGTACATAAAAATATGAACTTGGTTTCCTTATTAAATTGATTTGCAGATAATTTCTAAATTAGTACTAACTTGTAAAGCCTGAATAAAGCATTATGGACTTAAAATTAAATGCTTAGAGTTGATAAAAATTGATCTACTATTTCACTAACAATATTGATATTTATATCATATTGTGAATTCAATAGTTGCTAAAATTAAGGCCCAAGACTATGCCAATTATTACTGCTATAAATAAAACTGAAAACAAAGGGGACTCAATATGTAACAACTATTGAAGGATGGAGTGAACTAGCAAGTACTAAATCAGTCACTCTTAAACATAACAGTGTATGGTTCAAAGAAGCTTAGTGAACTTATAACTTTCCTGAGAAAAACAGAATATTTTATCTACAAAGACATTTCTTAAATCACATCTGATTTTCAATACTAAATTTGCAATAAAACCGAAGTCTTTTCAAGGCTCACTTATTAAAAAAAATTTATATATATATATATAAATAAATTATAAAAAAAGAAAAATTGTACTGGGGAAATAACAATAAAAAATAAATAAATAAATGTTCAAAAAATAAATAAATAAGAATCAGTATAGATCTTATAGATCAAAAATGAGGGGAAAACTGACAAGAACATTTGGAGTCAACAAACTAGACTAGTAGTGTTGCAAACCCTGACACATAAAAAGCCTCTGGGTCTGAACGTGTTAACTTGTGATTCACGTATTAGGCAGATCTTTTGCTGCTTTCTGAGTAGTTACTGAATCCCATGCTGTAGTAGACAAACACAGAAAACACTCAGTCCATGTATGCTAATATTTTATCCCTAGTTCTACTCAGATCTGCTGCCATGATTTTAAAATACAGTTATAGGCAGAATTAAAAATAAACTAGTAAATAGGAAAGGGCTATACTGACAATTTACTGATTAAGGGATAGATTCATTATTTGATAGTATCTGGTTCCTGGACGTATAAATATGCATTGCCAATCTCTAACTCTGTGCATTTGCCATTATTGTAGTGTGTTGTGTTTAAAAGCCACACTTGGTGCTTTAGTGGGATGGTTTGTTGGGGTGTTAAAGAAATGGATCTAAAGCCTAAAAGCAGCTTAGTGGATTAGACATCAGGAATATAAATGGCCTCCCCTGCTAGCACCATGGCTTTTTCAGAGTCAGCCCTAAGGGTTACCAGGGGAGTCTACATTCAGAGCTGGCACACTCTGCACACCAGTCAGAACATTTGGTAAAATCCTTATGACAAAAACATTTAAATTATATATTTGACTGACCCAGATACAGAATACTATCAGGAAAAAACATCAGTGCCCAGGAAACTAAGTCTCTGACTAACTGAACTTGGCCTACTGCCTTCTAGAAACAAGGGAAAGTCCACTACTGGACCCAGAAGATGAAAAAGGCTATAGGTTTAATTTTTTTCTCAACCATTTTACACAGTATCCCCTGTTTCAAGTTCAGTGAGGTGAATGTATTCTTTCCTCTGAGATCTAAGAATTAAAACGAAGCTAGGATATTCTGAAAATGCTGAGACATGGGTGTTTCCATTATTGCATTTGAAATGGTAAAAAGAAATGAGCATATTGGGCAGGGCTCTGAAATATAATGATTCTTAGTAACCTCAGTTTATTTGTAAGAAGTCAGACATGAAAAAACAAGGAGGGAGCCAACAGAACATATCTCCAAAGCCAAGCAATGACTCGATATACATATTTGCAGCAATGGAGAAAATGGTTCAAAAGAGAGAATATATAAGTATGTCATAGGGAAGTAGGTAATCATGAACTCAGAGAAGAAGAGGGAAAGAAACATCAATTATTTGTTGCTCTAAATAGCAGTATTCACACAGATAAGTCAAATGAACTTTAAACAATATCCTTTACGTAGATATATGACATGGAAAGATCATAAGGGTCAAACCTCAGCATCCTAGGTTTGGGGTATATATACATTTAGATAGTGGACATAGGGAGGCTAGGCTTCCAGGGCTGCAAGTGAAACTTAAGTGGACATTGATTGCAGGGCCTGCCCACTTCAAAACCACCTCTTTCACTACCTACCCCACAACAAGAGGAGCAGGGAACAGGACAAAATACTTTGCAACCCACTGTATACAAACTGGAATCTAACCCAGGATGGGCCATTTGGATTGTGTGAATACATAAATAGTGAAATCAAGTCCATTTGCTTCTGCGCTCAGAGAACAGAGCAGCTGAACTGCATAGGGAAAGGGATGAAGCAGATGAACAGAGCAGGACATAGATTAGGGAAATGCCCAGGTTCTTGATTTGTTTTCTAGCATAAGTAATCCTTCCAGTGGCCTGGCTGGTTTCTTATGATGGAGAAAATTTTTTCTTACCTTGTAAAACTAGTGCCCTGAGTAAAAAACATTTTAGAAAATACATATTTTATGTGTTTATCAACTTCCACTCTTGTCCTTATTAATCACAGAACTATCAGAGTGTATCATAGTATATTTCTACTTTATTAGTGTATTAGTCAAGGTTCTCCAGAGAAACAGAAACTATGCCATTCTCCAGGGCTGAAATATCTGACCATGCTTGTCCATAATGTAATAGAAGATATTTATTGGTTGCTTACTTTGCCAATGGCTTTTTACCTGTATTGTGTTCTAGTTCTGCTCTAAACCTTCAAACTAGATGCTATTATTCCTATTTTACCAAAGATGTTAAACTACTTGCTTTTGTTTAATTTTACTGAAATTATTGATATTAAAATTCTTACCATTTTAAATATCTTCAGTTAGAGTACTGATATGATGCAAATAAATATAAACTTTGGGAAGTTTTAAAAATAAAATAGTTATTGGAGGAGTTCCCGTCGTGGCACAGTGGTTAACGAATCCGACTAGGAACCATGAGGTTGCGGGTTCGATCCCTGCCCTTGCTCAGTGGGTTAACGATCCTGCGTTGCCCTGAGCTGTGGTGTAGGTCACAGATGCAGCTCGGATCCCGCGTTGCTGTGTCTATGGAATAGGCTGGCAGCTACAGCTCCGATTAGACCCCTAGCCTGGGAACCTCCATATGCCACGGGAGCAGCCCAAGAAATGGCAAAAAGACAAAAAATAATAATAATAAATACATAAATAAATAAAATAGTTATTAAAAATCCAGAAATATACTTCTTTTATAAAAAATACAAATATACTTTAAGATTTTGATAGATTCAGTCATTGATAATATGAGTTCAGTATTAAGTTCAAGAATAGCCAAATAAATTTTGTTGATTTTTGTGGGAAAATAGCTTTGTGGTGATAAATTATGATTGGATCATTTCTGGATAATTTTTATTAATAACTATTCAGGTAATAATTTAAGGCTAAAAATAAGATACAGTTAATCACAAGTCATCAGACTCATGCTAAGTTATTTCAGCTAAATATAGGAAGTTTAGGCAATAGTCTGAAGTGGGTTTTTTTGTTTGTTTGTTTTTGTTTTTTAGGGCCACACCTGTGGCATATGGAAATTCCCAGGCTAGAGGTCACCACAGCCACAGCAATGCCAGATCCTTAACCAACTGAGCAAGGCCAGGGATCAAACCACATGCTCATGGATACTAGTTGGGTTTTTAACTTACTGAGCCACAATGGGGAACTCTTGCAGTGTTTTTTCTTAATATAATTTACAGAGAACAAAATACTATTTAAAAATGGATAATAATACCCAAGGCAATCTACAGACTCAAAGCAATCCCTATCAAAGTACCAAGGACATATTTCACAGAGCTAGAACAAAATATTTTAAAGTTTATTTGGAAGCACAAAAGACCCAGAATAGCCAAAGCCATCCCAAGAAAGAAAAATGGAACTGGAGAAATAGGCTTTCTAACTTTAGACTATACTATAAAGCTACAGTCATCAAAACAGTATGGTACTGTCATAAAAACAGACATACAAATCAGTGGAACAGGATAGAAAGCCCAGAACTAAACACATGCACCTACAGTCAATTAATCTATGACAAAGTAGATAAGAATATACAATGGGGAAAAGATAGTCCCTTCAAAGTGGTGCTGAGAAAACTGGAGAGTTACATGTAAAAGAATGAAATTAGGACACTCTCTAACACCATACACAAAAATAAACTCAAAATAGATTAAAGACCTAAATATAAGACCTGATACTATAAAACTTTTAGAGGAAAACACAGGATGAACACTCTCCAACATAAACCACAGCAATACCTTCTCAGATCCACCTCTTAGAGTAATAACAATAAAAACAAAAATAAACAAATGGGACCTAATTAAACTTAAAACATTTTGCAAATCAAAGGAAACCCTAAACAAAACAAAAAGACAACCCACAGAATGGGAGAAAATCTTCGCAAGTGAATCGACTGACAAGGGATTAAGCTCCAAAATTTATAAACACCTCCTGTAGCTCTATACCAAAAAAACAAACAACCCCATCAAAAAATGGGCAGAAGATCAAAACAGACAATTTTGCAAAGAAGACATACAGATGGCCAAAAAACACATGATAAGATGTTCAATATCACTAATTATTAGAGAAATGCAAATCAAAACTACTATGAGGTACCACCTTACACCAGCCAGAATGGCCATCATCAAATAGTCTACAAACAATAAATGTTAGAGAGGGTGTAGAGAAAAGGGAACCCTTTTACACTGTTGGTGGGATTGTAAATTGGTGCAACCACTGTGGAAAACAGTATGGAGATTCCTCAGAAAACTAAACATAGAATTATCATATATCCAGGAATCCCACTCCTGGGCATCTATCCAGAGAAAACCATGACTTGAAAAGACACATGTACTCCAATGCTCATTGCAGCACTATATACAATAGCCAAGACATGCAAACAACCTAAATGGCCATCAAAAGAGGAATGGATAAAGAAGATGTGGTACATACACACAGTGGAATATTACTCAGCCATAAAAAGGAATGAAATAATGGCTTTTGAAGCAACATGGATGGACCTAGAAATTATCATTCTAAGTGAAGTTGGTCAGACAGTGAGGTTCAAACATCATATGCTATCAACTATATGTGGAATTTCAAAAATGGATACAAGGAGCTTCTTCGCAAAACAGGTACTGATGCACAGAATTTGAAAAACTGAGGGTTACCAAAGGGGACAGATTGGTTGGGGAGGGATGGTCTGGGGGTTGGGGATAGAAATGCTGTAAAAATGGGTTATGATAATCATTGTACATCTATAAATATAATAAAATTTATTGAGTTTTTAAAAACAAAAATAGATAATATGGCAGTACATTTTATATGCTTCATGCCTTTGTGAACAGAGAAAATGAATAATAAATCTTAACACATTATTTGGAAGAATATATACACCATTGCAGTGTGTATTTAAAGGAGGGCCTTCACAGAAACAGATATTAGTGTTGATGGTTGAAATAATGCTATGAGATTAAGGATAACATTTATCTAAAATTTAGATGATTAGCAAGAAAAGTCTTCATAGGTTTACAGTGATGATTAAGTATAAGTGCTCTAGAATAATGACTGGAGCATGCCAAGGGCTTAAAACATGTTAGAAAATATTACATGTATGAAATTATAATTTAATGTTCTTTGTAAGAAAATATATTACCTGATATTAGTAACCAACATATGGATTGTCCACCACAATTCCAGACAAATACTTAGTGTGGTTTAGATTGTTTTCTAATGGATCTAAGCACTATGTGTTTTGGAATTTAGTCAAATTGGGTTTAAAACCTAGCTGTACCATTTCTCAGGTGGGTAATCTTAGGTCATTTTTTAAACTTTTCTGAATATCCATGTGATCATTTTATCTAAAATGGAGACTATCTCTACTATACAGCTACCCTAAAAGGATTAAGTAATAGGTTGGAACAGTGCAAGAGTGCCTTAGGATCTCAAAAAGTGATAGATATTAATAAATAATAAAAATAGCCATACATATAGTCTCCAGTTGAAATACAGTATACTTGTTTGTTAAATGAGTAGGGATACTTTCCAATATGAATATGATACAATTTTAAGCTATTGAAAAATATGATCTATGTATTATACTTCTTCATATGATCTATGCAGCAACCAGAGAGAGAGGCCCATAGAGGTTTTGATAAACCCTTGTTAAAATACTTCTTACAGGGAGTTCCCTTTGTGGCTCAGCAGTTAGCGAACCTGACTAGGATCCCTGAGAATGTGGGTTCAATCCCTGGCCTCGCTCAGTGGGTTAAGGATCCAGTGTTGCCGTGGGGTGTTGTGTAGGTCACAGATGTGGCTTGGATCCTGAGTTTCTTTGGCTGTGGCATAGGCCGGCAGCTGTAACTCCAATTTCACCCCTAGCCTGGGAACTTCCATATTCCACAGGTGTGGCCCTAAGAAAAAGAAAAAAAAAAAAATACTTAACACGTTTCTCTATGATCTGACAAGTGTACACAACACTTCATAATCTCCCACTGAATCTTAGAGTTGAGAGACCACAGAGGTGAAGTCTTGAAGCCCTGAATCAACCAGTGCAGGAATTCAACCTCGAATTTTTTTTACATGATTAGCAAAGTGTTGGTTGAATGTTTTCATAACCATGGACTACTGCTTCTTAGTCTGTTCCTTTTTTAAAGAAAGAGCTCTATTTTTGAAAGACAATATATTTGGCAAAAATGTGATTCCTCATAACTACTTCCCTTTGGCCAAAACACATCACTTTGTGCATAGTATTTCTATTATGGGATTTACTGCACTGCATTATGCTGCATCTCTTCATGTGGCTTTCTTCTCAAACACCACTTAGAGCGTTTTTAAGGTAAAACCCTATGACAGGTCCAATTTTGTTCCCTAACCACACAAAGTACCTGGCACGCAACAGATGTTTAATAACTTTATTAAATAAGGGAACAAAAAATTTTACTTTTTGAAGCTATATGTAAATTAACTCCTTGTTTAACATGACAGATATCAAAACATATTATTTTCATTGTTTCTTTAGGCTACTATTTTCAATTGCCTCTAAGGAATTATTCCAACATCTATTTCAAATCCTATTTCCTCCACATCTCTTAATTATATTACTCAGACTTATTTTTTGAGTGACACCAAAACGTTTTAATAAAAATGGATCAAGGAAAATGAATCGGGGAGTTCCCGTTGTGGCTCAGTGGTTAACGAATCCGACTAGGAACCATGAGGTTGCAAGTTTGATCCCTGGCCTTGCTCGGTGGGTTAAGGATCCAGTGTTGCCATGAGTTGTGGTGTAGGTTGCAGATGCGGCTTGGATCCCGTGTTGCTGTGGCTCTGGTGTAGGCTGGTGGCTACAACTCTGATTAGACCCCTAGCCTGGGAACCTCCATATGCCATGGGAGCAGCCCTAGAAAAGGCAAAAAGACAAAATAAAAAAATAAATAAAAAATAAAAAAAAAGAATTGAATGAGTTGAGAATGATCACTTTAGGTACCACATCCCTTTTTCATATTGTTATTTTACTTTCAGGAAATGCAGGCTTATTTGAAATTTTGTCTTGGTTATAACATCAGAAACATAATGATGGTTTGGAAAAATAATGAAACTTTTCCTGAAATAAAAAATACAACCCCTCAACTTTTTTTCTATTATAAATAAGTAAATTTATGGCAACACAGAAAAAAAGATGAGTATATATTTAGTGTTCAATTTTGTTTTCCTTTCCTGTTACTAATTTAGTTAATAAAGTAAAAAGAAGGAATAATATTAATATCTTACAGACTCTATGTGTGAATATTTGTAAATGGCACTTGGCACATTAGAAGTCCTACATAAAAAAGTAGTAACAAGCAATAAAATCAACCAAATAATCACATATATCACAGCCACAAAAAAAATGTTGTATAAATAAAGATGAGCTTTTTCCACTTTTCAAGCATTTGGGGAAAACTGTTTTTATTTATGTACATATGATTCTCTAACATTCCCCTATTAGATTGTTACTACCTAGTAGATAGCTTCCTTTGATGCATTTACTTATTTCTCCATGAGATTGCTTTAACATTGATATAATATAAATGAAGACCTAAAATATTTTTACTTCATAATATGTTCCTAAAATTGAATATAGAGTTTCTTATAAAAGAGGATTCTGATGACAGTAGGAGCATTAATATAGTTCAAAACTCCTTGACAAAGTATTAACAAATAGAATTCAGAAATGTGTGAACAACTATTCAGGGATGAAAGCTCAGTTCAGTATTGGAAAACCAATCAATGTTATCCATAATTAAATTAGCCAATACAATCATACGATTGTATTAACTGATAAAAAGTACATGATAAAACTCAACATTTATAATAGAAATTTTCAGAAAAATAATAATGAGTTGAAGTTCCTCACTTGATAAAGTCATCTACGAAAAAGCTATTTACATTATTCTAGATGATGAAAAAGTCAATGCTTTCCTACTAACATTAAGAACAAGGCAAACGTGTCCTTTCTCAACACTCTGGTTCAATGCAGGGCTTGAAGTTCTAGGGCAACAAAGCAAGAGCAGGAAACAAAAGTCATAAAGATCAGAGAGAAAGAAAGAAAATTCACTCTTTGCAGAGAACTTGATTATTTGTGCAGAAACATAGAAATCAACTATATTTCTATATACTAGCAATGAAAACATGAAGGCTGAAATTAAAAATGCCACACCATCTAAAATCACTCAAAAACTAAAATAGTTATGTGTAAATCTAACAATACCTATATGGCACTTATATGCTAAAAATTGCAAAATATTGATGAAATCAAAGAAAATCTAAATAAATAGTAACATACACGTGTCCCTGGATTAGAAGACTAAATACTGTAAGAGATGTAAATTCATTACAAATTGATATGCAGGCTTATATAATTCCTATCGAAGTCCCAGCAAGATTGTTGTATAAATATCAAAGTAATTATTCTAAAATACAAATAGTTTAAAATTTGGAGAAGAAAATCAGAATGGGGGAGTGTGGTAGAAAATTACAAGTTTAAATATCTTAAGTGTTATCGTCTAGGGGGAGGGACTAAATGAGTTCTACACATGCCCATGACGTGGAGATAGGTTTTATAGGAAATAAATATAAAAGTATATGTTTGATTAAAATAAAGACTTTCTTCCTGTGAAGTTCAAAGATAGGACTGAGTTTCCCATCAGTAAAGGCATTTGATTATAAATCACCTTAGCAGAATAATAAAGGGAATTTGATCATCACGTATCAAATTAAAGTTAACTGACTCATCATGAGCTAATAAAATTACAATGATGTAAAAATATTCACAATTGAGGAGTTCCTGTCCTGGCTCGGTGGTTAACGAATCCGACTAGGAACCATGAGGTTTGAGGGTTCCATCCCTGGCCTCGCTCAGTGGGTTAAGGATCCGGCATTGCTGTGAGCTGTGGTGTAGGTTGCAGACACAGCTCTGATCCTGCATTGCTGTGGCTGTGGCGTAGACTGGTGGCTATAGCTCCAATTAGACCCCTAGCCTGGGAACCTCCATATGCCGAGGGTGCAGCCCTAGAAAAAGACAAAAAAAAAATTCAC
The DNA here is from genome assembly GCF_016906955.1 of Phacochoerus africanus. Lineage (NCBI taxonomy): Eukaryota > Metazoa > Chordata > Mammalia > Artiodactyla > Suidae > Phacochoerus > Phacochoerus africanus. The sequence goes on along the minus strand of NC_062545.1, from coordinate 80,621,893 downwards.
AATTGAAAAAAAAGTAGATCAATTTAAGGCCACTTCCTACCTAGACACTACTTTGATTTCATGATTTCAGGTTACAAGTGAAGTGTTATTTCTACTTTAGAATTGGGTAAGCTGAGATTTAGAAGCTGTAAGTATATAAATTAGTGCTGCTGAAAGCATTATAAAAAAATCAGGATTTCTCAGTCATGATTGAGTTCTCAGCAAAGCATCATACATTCATGCATGAAAAGAATTCTAAACATTTTTTCCAAGCTGTATTTTCATCTTATTTGAACCATCAAAAAGATTTTATATCTTTTTGCTTTTATGACCAGTAGCTTTCACAGACTTTTTAGTGAGGTACTGGTACTACATGCTGACTCCCTGGCTGGCTTCTCAAATACCTTACTCAATAATGTATGTTTATCTTTTCAATTAGTATCATCCTTTATAGCTACCGAATCACTTGTTCTCCATAAACATCCTTATATTATTGCATTTTCTCAGAAAACATATTTGTAAACCGGCTGTTTGACTAATAAGAGTATACTAATTGTAACAATCTTTGCTTAAATACCTACTAGGTTAATAACCAAGTATTAGTTTGAAAACTATTTTCTAATTTATATTTTTCCTAAAGAAGCCTATTTTTAGACAGTTTATTAACTTATATTTCATTTTAAACACTGTAAGCTCATCTTTTAAAAATTTGGTAATATAAGAATTGTTTTAAAAGCAATGTACATCTTGCTAAATTGTGATAGGAACAATTGAGAATAAAAGATATTCTCAGTTTTATGACTGCTATGAATTACAAGGCATAAAAAAATCAGTAGGCATGTGGGAAAAATAAAGTCAAGTGTCATTAATTGACACAGTTACAATAAAGAAGTTAGCCTCAATTCTCCATTGTAATATAATCATCTATAACCTTTGAGCAGGAAAAAATTGTCATGCTATACATTGCATTTGCTGAATATTTTAATTTCCAAAAATGTTTTAGCATTTCCAAAAAAACCTCCAATTTCACTTACTATTGAAAAAGATTCAAATAATTAACTGTAATTCTTCTGGTCATTCCTAATCAAATAAAAACTTATAACTTCACAATAATGAAAATAGATAATAATTTCAATTTTCACATATTCTTTCCCAGATTTCTCTCCATTCTACCAGAGCTATCTAAACAACTCTGGGGGGTGGGGTGGGGGAAGGAAAACCAACATGGAGTCTATTGTTGCCTTGGATGCCTGGCAAAATGCCAAGTGAGTTCCTTTGTTCAGATATTATTTCATTGCAATTGTTTATCCATCAAACAAGTTTACAACCATAACATTACATTTTAGCTCTTTTTTGCTCCATAACCGACCACATTTTCATCTAATAAAATCATACCTAACCCCAAAGCCATCAGTCCAATATTAATAAACATTCATCTAATTTGGCCTTCAAAATGTCTCCACACACATGGCCCAATTGTGTTTCAAAAGCCCAGGCTTTCTGTTTTGGACCCTTAGATTATATTTACTAGGTAAAAAGGGTGTTTAAATAGGCCCTGTCAGCTTGTCTGGTCTTACTTTTGATATGCCTTAAAATTGCTATAATCGAAAGGGAAATAGTTAGATGAACCATGACCCTCCCATCTTTTTGCAATTTATGAGGAGATGAAAACGGTGTAAAAAATTACTACCGTCCTAGAAAGTAGTGAATTTTTAACTAGGCTTTGTCAAGATAGGAGGCTGTTTTTCTCTACTGAAAACTGACATCCTGCATCTTTCTAGAATGTTAATTGTCTTATCTCTTCTCAGTTACCTATATTCTCTAGTGTTCACATGTTATTGGATAGGATTACTCTCTGAGAAAAATACAATTCACAAATGTACAGATTCGTAACCTTGTATCTGCTGGTGGTCACTTATTCTATCCAGAAGAGTTAACTCTACTTTTTATATTAAAAATGATAAAAATAATATTAAATGACCCAAATATAGAGATTAATGAGCAAAAAGCCATGAATCCAAACCTGAATTTCATGCAGGAGGAAGGGAGGACAGCAACAAACATCAGCTTGTATCAACAAATCCTGATTATGTAGAAAAGGAGACAGGAAGAACTGGGAGGGAGAAGAGATGGAAGTAGATGGGAGAAGGGAATAGGTGAGAGAAAAGCTACACAAATTAGAGAAGTCAGAGGAATGAATGCTCAGAGAAATGCTGAGGCAAGTATGTTCCCTTTTCAAGCCAGATCTGCCTTCCTGGAGTCAGTCAGAAATCAAAAACTTGACTGGAGCTAAGGTACAAGTTCAAAGAAACAAAAAAGTCATGTTAACTCAATCACATCCTGTGCTTCACTAAGTGACCAGCCCACAGTAGGGACTTGGTAATTTGTTAATTTGATGCCTTTGAACTATTGAACTATTACCCAATTTCTTTAACGGTTCTATAAATGTGAACTAAAATTTCTTTGGGGATACATTCTCTGAACCCCCCTGCACTTCGCATAGAAACCAACAATGCAAGTGTGTTTGACACTTAGCTACCTAGCTGAATGCAGTGACATACAGAGGAGAGTCTCAAGGCCTGGCAGTTAATCCATTCCTCCCATCAGCATTGTTTTCGTTCCCATTGCTTGATCTTTACTGCTTGACCTTCTTAAAACATGTAATAACAAGCAGTGCAATGACATCGGATACTAAGGAAAGTTATAAGAAACATCCCGAGACAACTCAGGGTACAAAGAGATACTGTTGAAGAAGCAGTTTCAATCTTTTACTATAAATTTTTTACCATGACCCACGGGAAAAATGTGTTCTCTGATATCAGTACTAGGAATAGTCACATTTTTCCTTGGTCATACATTAAGCAAACACACAAGATATAATGGTACCTTTTTGGGGTAAAAATCTCCATACTGTCTTCAGTAATTCAATATTGAGCTAATTTTTATGGTCACCAAGTCTATTTCACAACTTAGTGGAATGCACCGGAGAAAGCTGTAAGTGAAGGTGAGAAAGAGGTATTTTAGCTAAGTGATTCTGGCCTACTCAAGTTCTTAGTTTTTAAAATTTATCTTTATTCTAATCCTTTTAATGCTGATTTTAGAGAATTAAAATATATTTTTACATCAGAAATGTATAGGGCTTAAAATAACAAAAGGTCATATAAACATGATCTTTCAAAAAATGATCAATTTGTTTTTCTTGTGAAATGTCAAGTCTAGGGTTGGACCACTAGACCTCATATAACCATTCTAGGAAGACTTAATATTGCAGAATCATATGTCTTCCTGATGGGTAATTTTCATGTGATCTCAGAATGACTGAATTCCAGGTATGAAATCTGTTTTTCAGAGCGAAGAGGAAAAACAAAGACAAGGAGAAGGTATTCTATAGGGACTTCTTTTTATACCCTATTGACCAGAGCTGAGTCATGAGGCCACCCCTAGCTGCAAGGGAAACTGAAAAATAAAGTATTTTAAATGTCTACTCTAACATAAAGGAGAAGGGGATTACTGGGTATTGAATGTGCCAAAAAATGTCATATTTTACTATTATGTTCTTATACTTATTTGGATGATTCTTCACATTTTGGAATCTTTTTTCTTCTCTGAAAAAAGGTAATAATTTCCACTTCAAATAATTCTTGTGACTACTAAATGAGATATAATTTTAAAGGTCCTAGCATATGATATTTGCTCAATATATGTTAGCTTTCCAAAGATAAGTATTCAAAAAAAGATCATGAAAATATTCATTAAAATAGTCAATTTTAAAGATCAATTTCTAAAGCAAATAAATCTGGGGGAAAAAAAGGGAAATTTTCTAATCTAAAATGTAAGCAACATTCTATGCCAAGTGTAAAACTATCTTAGACATTTCATGTGTTGGCTATAATTTAAAATTATAATATACCACAGTGGACTTTTCGGGATAGAGTGACTAACGCATGATGAGCTGAAACATGTTTACTTCATAAGCCTTTAAGAATCAAGAAAAACACAAATTCATATGTGTAGATTTTCTATGAAACATTTAGGGAGTTGAGTATCACAATGATGCATTGTTTTCTTTTTTCCATTGTTATATGTTCATTTCAGTTGTTGAAAACTGTGCCATGTCCCTCTGGGAAGAGAAGAAATTCTAAATAGCACATCATGACAGAGTGTTTCAGAGAAGAAAAATAGGTTCCTGAAAATATATCACAAAATCAATATATTTCCACAAGTGACCAGCTTAATCACCCAACCCTCCAGTCAAAACAATTCCAATTGAAATGCTGTGCTGTCTCTCTTGTCTTCAAAACTGAGTCTGTTCAACAATACGTTGACCATTTTATAGAATAAGTAGATCTGGAGAGCTATGTATTGACTGGAAAGGAGAGATTGCAAGACTAGCCATAAGGCTGCGATGGCTGCGCTTAGAAGTAATCAATAAAAAAAAATTGTATTCATAGCTCTATCTATTTATGTCTGTCAGATGTATTTGGTGATCCTTTACATTCCAAGAGTGGCATAAAAATAACAAGAATACATTTTCTACTAGATAATGGTGCTATCTGGCTTTACAAAAAATACCCTCAAAATTGCAATTTAGTGTTCTGTCAAAAATAAAAAAGAAACCTTTTGTTACTATGATAGGTGCCAAGAAAACATCATGAATTTTAAAGAAAGATAATATACATATGACATATTTAAATTTCTTTTTCAAATATCTCTTACTCAAGAGTCATTTCATTGTGTTCAGAGAAAATACTTATTATTAAACAGAAAAAAACACCACTTTACTTTTTCTTTCCTTCTCAGAAAAATAAAATGAAATAATGATGAGATTAAGTTAGCTAAGAGTAAACTCACAGTCTGCCTGTTCACTTGGAAAAACAGAAATACATGTCACTTTCTATGAGGATGGGCCTGTACGTTTTCCATATGACAAAAGAACTGTTTTTATTTCTGAAATTGATCCAAAACCACTATGTAGCTATTTTAGGTCAAGACTTCCCTCTAGGTGAGGTGATGTATGGCCCACAATATTCTCTGTTTGAAGTTTCTATTCTAAGAAGACGATTGAGACAGTGACTATTGTTTCTTTATCAAAATCTTGTCTCTGCAGTCTGTCAGACACCCTGTGTTACTGCCTACCCAACTGAGTCTATTATTCTATTTTTAATTAAGCCACAAGGCTTGGTGGGTCTCTAAGCCAAGGATTAACTCAAACAAATTCACAAATAAAAATAAATGCTTATTTCTGTAATTCCTTGAATTTGGTTTATATTTAGTTTATACATTTCTTTGAGGGTTAAGTTCTTCATTTTAAAATTTTCTTATCTTTGCACCCAATTAATATGGACAAGTCCTTCAACAATAACAGCATGCATTACTTTTGTTACAAATAGCAACTCTGACATGCCCCCAGCTTTTGATCTTGGGCAAGTTATTTAACCTCTCTGTGTTTTAGACTCTTCAATAGTGAAAATGGAGATAACCATAGCATCAGCTTCACATGAGATACTATTATATACCATTATATTTGATATAGCTCTTAGGAGGAGAGCAAAGTCTTTCAAATGTTTATTCCTATCATCATAAGGAAAAAGAGCAAGGACTTCAAGAAAAGCAAACAGTTACATCAACAGCAGAGAATCTTCATATATCAAAACTACTTATACCTAGTATAGTGATGTGAGATTTAGAAAGGCAATCAAAGCAATAGTCAATACTGGAGAGATGCTTGAGAATGAAATTGTGTTTGACTAAACAAAATTTGTATTTGGGTCTGTACGCAAAAAACAATGACCAAGGAATTCAAATAGAGACCATTTTTGGAATAGATGGAAAAAGATGTCTTAATGTATAAGGTGAAACAGAAGCATATAAAAATGGAATCAGAGACAGCAATTGTTAAATATTCAACAGTACAGATAAAAGATAATTGTTTACTAAAGCACAAGGAAAGAGGTTGGGAATGGAAGTGGGAAGAGAGATTTTCAAAAAACAGAATTTAAGGACTGCATGACCGGTTTCATTTGGGGCACGAAGGAAGCAAATGGATGTCAGTATATATGGGTCTACAACCTGGGAGAAATTTGAGCTAGAGGTTCATATTTGGGGGAAAAAATCTTGACCACTTGCTGAGATCTGCCAAAGAGAGTATATACAGTGAAGAAACAAGGGCAAACAATGATGCTAAGAGGGTAGAATTATCTTGATCCTCTTTATGTGTCTAATTATCCATGGTCAATAGGACAAAATGTATTGGAATAAACAATATACATTAAACAATAAATAGTTTGACACACTCTGTCAGTGAAGTCAAGGGAAAACATCTGTGTTGGACATTCACAGGACTATTTAACTATCCCCTTCTCTTGGAGATGTCTCCTCACTTCCTAACCATGAGAGCACTATAGTGATGTGTACCTTGCTCCTTTGTCAACAGCTGACTGGTCCAGAGACGTTACCTCACCTGAGGCACTTACCAGAGTGCCATGCACATTTTAACTGTTCAAATTTATTACTCCGTAGCGATTCGTGAAATTAATGAAGAGTACAACAATTGGTAACCAAACTTAGTATCAAGAGTAGCTCTTAAAAGCAGAAAGTACAAGGGTACTGGGACTTGTTCAGAGAGCATGTTCATCTGTAGAGTTGAGATTTTAGGAGGCATTGTAGAGGAGGAAAAGGATGAAGGAACAGAGTACTACTATAAAGCCTCTTTACCTGGAAAAGAGGAGAATGGAGTTGAGGAAAAATCTAGATGAAGAATAGGAATCTTAGAAAAACTGGTGTGGTGCAAGTTCTCAGAGCACAAAGAATTTGCCTCATCGGGAAATAACAAAAATTGTTTTTGTTTAAGATGCGAAGGTTTCAAGCAATGGTAACTTAACAAACAACACAAAAAGATAGGTGAGCTACCACAAATCGGGCTTCAGAAAGCACAGAAAAACTTGGAAGGCAGAAAGAAGTTAGAGTGATGATTTAAGCAGAGAAACGTCAAGTGAAACAAACTAAAGATTTTATAACTGCTATATATGCACATACAAATAGGTATATATATTATAGTTGTGATTAAATATTAAGAATATTTTAGGAGTTCCTGTGGTGGTGCAGTGGTTAATGAATTCGACTAGAAACCATGAGGTTGAGGGTTCAATCCCTGGCCTTGCTCAGTGGGTTAAGAATCCAGCATTGCTGTGAGCTGTGGTGTGGGTCGCAGACGTGGCTTGGATCCCGTGTTGCTGTGGCTGTGGCGTAGGCCTGCAGCTACAGCTCCGATTAGATCCCTAGCCTGGGAACCTCCATATGCCGTGGGAGAGGCTCAAGAAAATGCAAAAAAAAAAGAATATTTTAAAATTATTAAGATAGCTAACAAATGATTTTCTTAGACAACTATTTGAATCCTCTCCAGGAAGGTTATAAGTTAATTTTCTCTTTATTAGTGGTTATTTAATATTCTCTAATTCTAAAACATTTTTTATGCCCTTCTCCCATTAGTTATACTATCATTTTGCTTTTGATAATTGGAAATATTGTATAGAATTTGATTAAAAAATATCTCAAGTGAAAAGTAAGAAAATAAAATATTTGAGTTAAATATTCCAAAGAGAAAACACAAAGGTATTTTTTTTTAATTTTAATTAAAGGAATTCTACTTTGGAGTCTTACAGTAAGGTACATAATCTTTTCTAGAGATCATGTATAGAAGCTATAAGCTTTTTCCTATAATTCTTCATGGGGGGGAAGCACCTAATATTTGTAGCATGAATGTCCCAGAACCTTCTACATGAGCCCCATACACCTGTAATCAAGGGAAATGCCAACAGTGAAGGTAAATTCAATGTGATGTACTTCTTGATTTACTCTCCTATGTCCCTGCAGAAAGACCTCAACCTTGTATAGGTATTAGAATTGATATTTACCAGAAAAATAGTTTTGAATAGTGAATGAATACCATCTATCTGTTCTGCTTGGCTTGATATGGGCTAGTATAAAATATATAGGAAAAGAATTTACCAAAAGGCAGTTGACGATACATCAAATGCTAGATGGAGGCAAAGGAGAAGAAATTGATGGCAGTAATAAACCTTGTAAGGTGTGTCCTAGAGAGTAACACTATTCTTGAGCTATGCAGAGACGGGGGAGATAGAGAAATGATGAGCCTACATGTGAATGTCAAATTAAATGGATTCCTGGAGTTCCCGTTGTGGCTCAGTGGAAACGAATCTGACTAGTATCCATGAGGACGCATGTTCCATCCCTGGCCTCTCTTAGTGGGTTAAGGATATGGCATTGCTCTGAGCTGTGGTGTGGGCTGGCAGCTACAGCTCTGATTAGACCCCTAGTCTGGGAACTTCCACATGCTGTGGGTGAGGCCCTAAAAAGACCAAAAAAAAAAAAAAATGTATTTCTAGATATTTGCATGTCCTGTGCTTAGAAAATAATTACCTCGAAGATAAGTTAAAAGGAAGAAAATAAATGCTATGATAACTATACATATTCTAAAGTGAAATCAGATTTTAAAAATAAATTGAAGATAAACTGAAAAGCATCATTTTCTATTAAGTAAAAAATATAACCACAAAATAGCTTATGAGGTCATACACTGGAGACATCCATAAGCGACTGTTCACATAGATTACGATGTTAATCTTAACCCTAGAAATTGGCGATAATCAGTGATCCTGAAAACACTATTTTCATTATTATTCTAGAATCCCTACCTTACATTTAATATTAAAATGATAAAAGACCACTTGGAAACAGATGGAAATCATCAACCTGGGTTATAAATACTCAGCAGGTATACTTCTGTAAAAGTAAAATTTAATATGCTTAACAAGTCATATAATTTTACTTGTTAAGGGATCCAAGAATAATAAGACCTCTCAGTTATATGATTTGAAATTCTAAGAATGTACTTTCTATTTCAATGACATCAGAATACTTTGTTGAAAAGTTAGAAACACAATATGGGTAATCCTTTAAGCAATGATAACATGCTTGCTCTCTATATAAAACAATCCATCTTTATTGATCTTTTGCCTTAATATTTCTAAATCCAATTTCAAAACCCAGTAAAGCACAACTTTCATATTACAAGGTATTCAGAACTTTAAGATGTTTTTTCTCCTTATATTTCAACACAGACAATTTAGACACAGACTAGCATTCTTATCTTACGGGGAAGTTTATTTTCCTCAGAACTGCCAATATATAGAAATCGCACTGACCACCAATCTGAGTGATTTAAGAATTTTATTAGTAATCTGTGAGTATTTAATAAAATCATTGTAGCAATATATTAAAAAAAAAGCTGCCAGTGGATATACATCATTCCAATATGGTACCAGTGAAAAAAAAAGGTGGGTTAGCTTATTTTTGTCTTGGGAAGCTAAAAGGGTAAGTTAATTTATGCTGACAAAGAAAAATCAATACTACATTGTGCACAAAAGAAGAATCAATCATTATTTCGATGGCCTCTATATTAACTATGACATGAATTTATTGAGGAAAATACTGCATTCAAATATGAATTGAATTTGCCTCAAAAGTCACAAAGCTCATCGAGGGCAAAATCAAGGCTTTTGCAAGAGCATATTTTAGTGACACTGAACATTAACATGGCAACCTGCAAAAAAAAAAAATGAATAATGAATATTTGTTTACCTTCAACAGCATTTTGGGAACCATATATCTTCTATATCAAATGCCACAATAATAGACATTTCCTTCTGGTGTATCTTCAAACATTAATTTTATCAAACGTTCCCTGCAAAATGGCTCTACTATACCAGGCTCCTGTGGTTGTTTTTGTGACTTTCTAATAAATATACATTCAGTAATTTGTGCCCATTCCTCATTTTTGGTTTGTTTTTGTGTTTTCTTTTGTTTTGAAGTCATTCTTTCTCTGAAAAAATTTCCCATTACTATGGTAACACTTACTACTCAGAAATGTTTCACTTTCTTAAAAGCAAATTTTATGTATAAAAATACATGCAATTAAGATATTAATAAATAAAAGAAATGGTGTACTTTAAGAATACAATTCCTGAAAGAACAAAGTTTTTTCCCAAAAATCAAATATACCAAGAACAAGAGCTCTTTGAAGAAACAAAATATGTCTCCTGTGTGCTTTTTAGGTCTTTTGTATAATTTTATCTCCTGGGTCACACATAACAGTGGAGAAATCAAGATTCCAGTTAAAGCCCTTCATCTTTTAGCTCAAATAGAAGCTTACAGTCATTTGGTCAAAGAAAGTTCACCTGTGTCTTCACTGGAGCTAAACATCACTGGAATGTTGAGTAAGGGTTTAAACTTACCACCCCACCCTACCCCAGGCTTTTCCTTCTTTGTTAGTCCTGTGATAACAAACTGAGCTAAGCAGCTACTCTGACTACAGCCTCAACACTGCCTTTCTGAGCCTGTCCTCTCCTGACTAAGCTAAAGTGGCTGAGAATTGCTCTGCCAGCCCATCCTCATTTGCAAGTCCTGGCTCTCTGATAGCAGCAACGCAGGCACCACTGCACCAGTCTGATTTCCATGAGGTAACATAAGTTACTGTTTCCACTGACTTGAAGAACACTCTGCTTCCATGTGGGGTAACTGTCCTGATCTAAATATGAGTTTTGTCACTCAAAATAGCTTTTTAAATTTATTTTTATTTTTATTTTTTTTAGTCTTTTTAGGGCTGTACCCATAGCATCTGGAAGTTCCCAAGCTAGGGGTCAAATTGAAGCTACAGTTGCCGGCCTACACAACAGCTACAGCAATGCCAGATCCATGCTGCATCGGCAACCTACACCATAGCTCACGGCAACCGACACCAGGAACTCCCAAAATAGCTTTTTTTTTAAAGAAAAAACAATCAATTAATCAAACAAAAACCCCAACTGTTTTCATGGCTACAGCATTTTCTAAAGAAATTGTAGAGTGAACCAGAGGTTAGAGGGTATGCAGAATTGTGCACGTGCACCCACATGATTATGAAGCAGACAGAACATTTTTAGTTAATAGTATGGACTATGAAGCAGAAATTCCAGCATAGATGATATAGGACCAGATCAACTTGAGACACAAAAGAAAAGCCAGGGTGGAACCAGCATCTCCTTAGCTGCAGTGTTAAAGACCAGCCCTTTGGAAGAACTGGATACCCTGATGTAAATAACTCTACCTAATGACTGCAGTTTCTTTCTTTGTGTGTGTGTGTGTGTCTTTTTAGGATCTCACTGGTGGCATATGGAGGTTCCCAGGCTAGGAGTCAAAGCAGAGCTGTAGCCACCAGCCTACACCACAGTTACAGCAATGCCAGATCTGAGCTGCATCTGCAATCTACACCACAGCTCACAGCAACGCTGGATCCTTAACCCACTGAGCGAGGCCAGGAATCGAACTTGCGTCCCCATGGATGCTAGTCAGATTCATTTCCACTGAACCACGATGGGAACTCCTGATTGCAGTTTCAATTGCAAAGTGAGCAAAGGATTTTCTTTCCCTTGCTTTTTCCTATGAGACTTTTACTACAGGACAAGTGGGTACCATTCTGCTGCTGGGAGAGCCTGTCCAACTCCACCCTGGCCCCTCCGTTCCCACTAGGGCTCCATGGCTGTAACTGTGACTCTTTCTGACTGCTTGAACCCACTAGGGCTCCATGGCCCTTTCTGCCCCTATACCTGAGAGTTCCTGCTTTAGGCCTACTGCAAACGTGGCTTGGAACTTTGTTTCCTTCCATCATCCCAGGTCCTCTACCAGTAGCTTTTCCAGCGGTCTAATGCAATGACTAAAATGAGAAAACAGTCTGAAATCAAGGAAGTCATTTGTCAAGTATATTATTTGGGGGAAATTATTTCATATCATTGAAGCTTGGTTATCATTAGAAAAGAATATTGTTATAAGGATTAATGCAATAATATATTAGTTCACCGAAATTATTCACTCTTTGGTATTTCTTATAATTCACATAATTAAGTGCAAGTTAATTAATTTTGTATATCTATTCAGGTTTCTTAGACAACATCTTCCCACTATACCAATTAATGCTGGCTATGTGTCAACATGAAAACAATGCATCTGTTTGGTATATATCCTAGAACTACCCAGGGTAGAGTTCTACCACATTTTATTTCAGAAAGCTTCAAAAACACTTTTGAAGGGCAACCAGGATTGGGAAGTTCTTTTTTTAGACATGATGCCATACAAAGTTTACTGAGCTCAAGAATTAAACACAGAATTAAATGCAGTTCTCCAAATGTGGAACAAGTAAGAATATCCCCTCCTGATATTGAAATACTCTACTTACGTTAATGCAGCCTATTAAGAATAGCATCTTATTGTTTTTCCTTATGAAGCTTTTTAAAAAATTGTCTCTATAAATCTGGGTTTGTTCTGTCGATTTCATTGTTTTACCAAAAATCAGGCTTTTGTTGCTGTGGCTGTGGCATAGTCCGGCAGCTGCAACTATGATTCGAGCCCTGGCCTGGGAACCTCCATATGCCTCGGGTGCAGCCCTAAAAAGACAGAAGACAAAAAATAAAATCAGGCTTTGACATATTTTTCCCTATTGTATAGCCTATCCGTAATTTCTAGAAATGCTCTGGAGATAAATCACAATTCTCAAGTGTACTGTTTGGCTCTTTCATTCAGCATACTTAATGGATAAATTTGGTAACTGCACCACTTGTTTCTTCATCAAAATTGCTGGCAATCATGTTTAGGTCAGAATAGAGAGCACAGTACATAGGAGATGACGTGATATCTGATTACTTCCCAGCACATCTCAAGCCACAAAACACCCAAAATATTCTTTAGAGCTTAAGCATAATTTACTCATGGGGGAGAATGGAAAATTCCAAATGTACATTTGTTCAGTTATGGTCAAATATTCTTGTAAAAATTGGCAAAGGCTATTATTCTGCCAGTGGGGTTAAAAGACATTGATATGGAAATGCCCAGAGAACTATAGCCTGCTATAAAAACATTTTAGAATGTAAATGATAATACTAAATATATTCAAGTAAGATCCATTGAAGGTTGGCACATGTCACCTGCTCCTTGGGGTCAGTGGAAATGCCACTAGAAAGGAAAGGGAACAGAAGAAATTTCAATTCATAGCATAGAATTTTATAACAAATTGCCTTGCAGATTAGACTGCAAAAGCAAAAGAGAAAAGTGAAGACATGACTTAGTGAAGGTTGCATACTTAAAGAGCGGCAGGTTTAATACTAGAATTCAGTTCTACTTACTTTTAGTCAATACTTTTTTCACTACTAGTGGTCAAACAAATCTTAATGGGTCTATGAGAATAAGCAAATGAGTGATAAATTTAAATCTATAAGCATGTAGATTGACGGTGTTTGATGGTGTCCTAATATGTATTATGCCTACTTTCATTAATAATCCAACTTCGTTTAAATTTATATCTTAGAGATACCTGGAATCAGGAGAAACTCTTGTATGTTACTACATTTGTAAATACTGTAACAGGAAGCTATGATTAGGATAAGAACAATCCTTTTAATTTTCCACATGAATAAAATGTAAACACCTACTTTTCTGACTTGCTTTGTAAACAGATGCAACTTAGTGCTTTTTGGAAATCTTTGCAGTAAGATGAACAAATACCTCTGCTTGAGAACACGTGTATAGTATAGCAGTGAAATAAAAATCAATTATTGTTGACCTAACACTAGCCAGGAGCTGTATTACTAATTAGCAAGCTGAACTCTGGGGTCCCTTTGCTACTGATCATTAAAGAGTTTATCACAAATGTTAAAAAAACCTCAGGATAAGCAAACTCTGGAGCATTGCTATTTAGAGAAGGCGGCAGGTGTCCATCTGGTTGGGATTATTAAAAATTCAAGTACGAATGAAATGAAGAATATGTTCCTGGGGAGATACACTGTCACATGCATTCACAGATAGGATGCTGACATTTAGCAGAAGGGTATCTCAGTGTCATAAAATAAGCAAGTGCAGTAAGCTCATAGTCACTTAGGCAGAGCAGCTATGATTCCCCAAATACATCAGATGGTGCAACTGTGAATGCATTACATATCTTAGCTCTTGTAAGGTTGTTAGCTAAAGCAAGGACAGATGAAAGTCCTCCAGTCTTCTCTAAGTACCTTGAACAATATTCCCTAACATGTTAAAAACTACTATTCCTCAGTTTTGCAAAGATTATGCAGCTGTTTTGTTTTAAACAGAGAGCTACATTGAAAACAAGCAAATAAACAACCAAAACCATGTCATAATCTGTAAATGTGAGGTAGCTGGGCTACTGCTCCTACAAAGGAAGTGTTTCAGCTTAGTGTCAGGTTTCTTGGGCAGCGGAGAGGTAGGCAAGGCTATTCTCAAGGCCAAGTATATGTTCACAGGTCCAATGCAGGTCTTCTAAGGAAAGAATAACATTAACACCAGATTTCAGGTGGAGGTTCTACCTGACACAGGTGAGAACACATCTAAAATAGGCTTAGAGAATTAAGGGCCCCACAGTTTGTTTACTGGAAGTGTATGGGGAGGACAGGTAGGCCACTGGCCTTTTCTAGCTCTCTTCTCTACAATTTCACTTTCTTATAGCTTTGCCTAGGAATCTCATTGAAAACCTCCCAAGCCAAGCCTCTTATTGATCTTCTTTCATTAGCATTTCTTTCTTTCCATGCACCTGCCATGCTCACTGTTCCTTCTATGTACCTGAACTCTACCCATTATTCAAAGGTTTATTTCTAAATATACTAACTCTCAAAATGTACTGTAAATACTAGAACCTATATTGTTCTTGCCACTCAGACCACAAGACATAATTTCGACATGTCACTTCTTTGACATTTGGATTGTTATTGGTGTATTTATGTACAGGTCATTCTCTTCCAATTATGCATGTGCTCTGTGACATTAGAAGACATGTTTCATGTTGCTTTTTTCACTCCAGTGTGGTTATATTTTATAAAAGAAGAAAATCTCATTGTTTGAGGTCACTGAACCTTTGTGAGCTGCCATAGAGTATGGCTACTCTAAGCCATCTTGCAGACAAACCTATTCCCAGTTCCAGACGCCATGCAAATAAATTTAGGAAACACTGTGAATACAGAGGTTAGGAGTTGTATGTATTTTCTCAATACATAAAAACAAGCTGTAAACCTAAAAATCACATACTATCTTATTTTAAAAGTTTAAAATTAAGTAGGAAGCTAATTTTTGTTATTCATCCTAGCTCCATTTACCCTGCAAACATAATGTAAGCATTTTGATCAATAATTCTGAAAGTTCATTCCTATCCATTCATTGAGCAAAACAACTCCAGGTTGTTCCAAAAACCATAATTTGTGTGAACCTGTTTCACCTAGAAAAATAATTATGGAAGATGTCACTATACTTTGTCCAGTTTTTCAATTCAAGGGGAAAATGAATATGTTAATTGCAGGACTACTATAATAATTTAAAAATATCCAACTTAAGTATAGGTACAGTATCAAATACTAGAGCTATAACTGTAACTTTTGGCAACATTTCTTGGCTTTGTATCTACTTCCAACAGGAAAAAAAATTATTCTCTCTCTAGCATAATTATCACATCCCAGTTTTGTTATTGTAAGCCACATAACATGCTGAACTAGTTATCACCCCAATTTAAACATTGTTTAACCACTCCAAAGATATATATCATTCAATAAAAACAAAAATTGTTAAAATTAAGCCCTGCATTGGCTTGCACAGTGCTGCAGTGGTAGAGCATGTTGACAGTAATTATCTACACAAAGCATCCGGGAGGATTATGGATTGGTTAAGTGCACTCCCACTCCCACTTGGCAATCTAAGACTACATCTTACCATTAAGCAAAGGAAGAACAAGAATTAGTCTAAAGTGCCTCACAGAGAAAATGCTATAGAACACTGCAATTATCCTGAACATGGAGGCAAAACCAATAGATGCTGAGGTTTTTTTTTTTTTTCTTTTTGATCTTTTTAGGGCCACACCCTCAACATACGGAGATTCCAAGGCGAGGGGTAAAATCGGAGCTGTAGCCACTGGCTTATGCCACAGCCACAGTAACACCAGATCCAAGCCTCACCTTTGACCTGCACCACAGCTCAGGGAATGCCAGAACCCTAACCCACTGAGCAAGGCCAGGGATTGAACCTGCATCCTCATGGATACTAGTTAGATTTGTTTCCATTGAGACATGATGGGAACTCTTTTTTTTTTCCTTTTTGATGTTAAGTATTGTTTTAATGTGAATCTGTTATGTCTGCCTTAATCAGCAACTGTTACAATAAACAGGTCTGAATCACTAACAGTTGAGATATCATTGATTAATCATCATTTTGCAAAAACATAAAAGATTATCTAATAGAATGTGAGGAAATCTTATTCTTCTTTATCTGGAAAGTTTCCAAAATTCTGTAACTATTATGAAAAATGTTTAATGGATCTCTTGTAAAAAAAAAAAAAAAGGGTCTCTACACTTCTCATCTGTCCTTTTTCAGTATAAACATAAATTTTAAAATTTTCTAAATGATGTTTTAGATAGGACGATCATGCTAATTTTTCCCCCAAAAGGAAAATGATGCTTCCAGCAATCTTTCAGTTTAAAAAGAAAGTGTCTATGTCTCCACTCAGGGTCTCTGCCCCTTCCCACTCATTCACTCCATGCCCTGCTCCAGCCTGGCTGCCCTGCCATTACCGCCACTAGAGATTTCTCAGGATACCACAGCCTCCATTGCCAAGCTATGAACTCTTTCTTATGTCTAGCCTACTGGGCTCCTTAGCAATACTCAACACAATTAATAACACCCTCCTTCTCGAAAGTTCACCTCCTCTTTTGGAACACTCTTGCATTTTCCATTACCCACTGGCCAATTCCTATTAGTCTCCTCTCCTGGGTAATCTTCCTCAACCAGACTTCCATATCTATGTGTTATTCACATTCACTTTCTTGCCCTGTTCTAAAATGTCATATCCCTGACTGTAATAAAACATCCACAAATCTATGCTATTCAATATTATATACCCCACGTCCAGAAATAATATATATTCCAGAAAAGATATAGCATGATTAGATTAATCCATCTCCATATATTTAAAGATCATGTTTATTCTAATGGCTTTCGGATGTATATTTCAAGGTCTGATCTCTTTGTGAGCTCTAGGCTTACAGATGCATATCCTAACTTGATCTATCCCTTAAATGTTATACAAAATTTTGACTTAAGAAAGAAAAAACATGAATTCTTGATTCAGCTCAAGTTACTCCCAATTTTCTCCTGAGAATGGCATTACCATCTATCCTGATGCTAGATATGGAGATTACTATACATAAATTTAACCTTCAAAATTAATGTATATTTATTTACTGGTGTCCAAAGTCATTATTACTATGTAACTTTGGCACTCAGCATCTCTTTTCTAAACTATTTCATAGTCTTCTAATTTTTTGGTGCAAAGAAGAGGTGAGAGGAAGCCAATTTAAGATGATGTGCCTGAAAGTCCCAAAGGAATTCTGGGCTGAAATACAAATCTGGAATTTAAGCCAAACTGATCTTGATTCTTTACCCTAATTTCTTCACTTACTGGACCAAACTACTCTCATGATCTTGCTAACATGTTTCTATATAATGCCAAAAAGTTAATTTAAAATTGCATATCATATTGTATAAATATCATTCTTGAAAATGTTATGGGATTTTCATTGCACATAAGAGAAAACTCTTATTTATTACTATGTTTAAAATGTATATCACAGGGAACAATGTCCAGTTTCTTGGGGTAGAACATGATGGAAGATAGTATGAAAACAAAAGAATGTATATGTATGTGTGACTGGGTCACTTTGCTGTACAGCAGAAATTGAAAAATTATAAAACAACTATACTTTAATAAACAATAAAAATAACCTAAATGCATAATTAAGGGGAAAATAATTTAATAAAAATATTTAACAGAATTTTTAAAAATTTATATCAGTGCTTACACTATTGTCTCTTTTTTCCATTCCTCCTGCTTTGTATTAAGTCTCCGAATTTTTTTTTTTAATTTCCAAGTTCTTTCTCATTTTTATAGATTTGCATGCATGTTTGTTCCCCCTATTAACAACACTCTTTCTACATCTGCCTACTCTGCTTCTTTTTATTATCTTTGATGGTGTCAAGATAAAATTATAGTGGTTAGAGATTGATCCAAAAAAAGAGGCAGAGATGATGCAAGTTACACCACCTTTTATAAAGCTGGGGTCCAAAGATTCTGCCTCTTTGATGAGACATGTAATGAACATTTAAGTCCATTGTTAGTGGTTGCACAGATCAGTAGAGAAATTAGAAGTAATGTAGATATAATTGTAAGGGATGCATGAGTAGATGGAAGTAAAGAGATAACTAAGTTAACAAGTAGATCAAGAAATAAGGGTCCCTTGAAGAACACAAGATTTTTTAAAATTTTGATGAAATCCAATGTACCTATTTTTTCCTTTGTTACTCATGTTTTGGCTTTACATTTAAGAATTCATTGGTGAGCTTAAGATTATGAATGTTTACCACTATATCGCTTCTAGGTGTTTTATGGCTTTATCTCATGTTTAGGTCATTGATCCATTTTGAGTTAATTTTTGCATATGGTATGATGAGAGGTCCGACTTCATTCTTTTTTCTCGTGAATATCTAGTTGTCCCAGCACCATTTTTTAAAAAGCCTTTCCCCATTGAACACTCCTGGCTCCCTAGTTGAAAATCAACTGGCTATAGATGTATGTGGGTTTATTTCTAGATTCGGATTTATCCTACTGGTCTGTATCTCTTGTCCTTATGCCTGTACCACACTGTTTTGATCACTGCAGCTTTGTAGTAGGTTTTAAGAGTGCTCAATAAACCACAGGTATGGTCCTAAAAATACCAAATAAAATAAAACAAAATAGGTCTCCTTTTGTTTTTCTGTTTCTGTCCTTTGTGTGTACTCTTAGTAGCATATATCAGATTGAACTTTGTAATTATTTTCTTCAGTTTTATTGAGGTAGAGTTGGCAAATACAATTGGAACATTTAAAGTATATGACATGATGATTTAATATACATTATGAAAGGACTCCTTTCTGAGTTAACACATACATTACCTCATATATTCACTTTTTTTTTGGTGGGAGAGAACATATAAAATACTGTGCTATGAACTATAGTCACCATGTTATACGCTAGCTCCTCAGAACTTATTTAGCTCAGAACTGAAAACATGGTCCTACCAACTTCTCCCTGTTTGCCCCACCTCTCAGCCCCTGGCAAACTTTTATACTTTCATTTTCTATAAGCTTAACTCTTTTTAAATTTATTTAATATTTCATTTTTAAGTGATACCAAGTGGTGTCTGTCTTTGTCTGTCTTAGTTTACTTAGCATAATGCCTTCAAGGTCCATCCATATTGTCATAAATGACAAAGTTCCTTCTTTATAAAGGCAGATTATATATATATATATATAAAATATACACATACATACACATATATGACATTTTCTTTATCCATCTATCCATTGACAGACACATAAAGTTGTTTCCATATCTGCCCTGTTGTGAATAATGCTGATATGACACGAGAGTACATACATCCCTTTGAGATAATAATTCCATTTCCCTTGGCTCTACATCCAGAAGCAGAATTGTTGGACCATAAGTTGTTCTACTTTTAATTTTTTGAGGAGGATTTGTACTATTTTCTATTGTGCTGTACCAGTTTACGTGCCCACCAGTAGAGCACAAGGGTCCCTTTGTCTTCACATCCGACATTTGTTATTTCTTATCTTTTTGACAACAGACATCCAACTAGTATACAGTGATATCTCATTGTGGTTTTCATTTGCATTTCCCCATTGATTAGAGATGTTGAGCATCTTTTCATGTACTTGTTGGTTGTCTCTTTAGAAAAATGTCTAATCAGGCCTTTTGCCATTTTTAATTGGGTTATTTGGGTTTTTTGATATTAGCTGTATGCACAGGTCCTTGCAACAAGAGCACAGTTCAGTCACCACAGCACTGCTGGGATTGTATATCCCAGAAGCTACAGCCGGGCTGCCATTTGCTAATGAATTTAATCAACGATGTTCCAAAGGGTCATAGACATCAGGGATAAGAAGGAACGGCAGTGCACCCAGAACTAGCACTAACATGGAGAAGGACAAAACCAGAAAAGAAACAGTAAAAACATTAAGAAGATTCAAGGGTAACACCAAATATAGAATTTGGGAAATGAAAAGGCATGCTTTTCCAAATAAGATAAAACAAGTGATTTTACTGACTGAAAGACTATGCAATTGCCAATTACCAAAATGATGGCCTGATAAATGAGCAGAAATTATAAGAGTAAAATCACTTATTTTACTGTTTCTCCTTGTCTGTACGAAGTCATGCCTTTTCTCATCAATTCTGGTTAGAATGCACTGTTTCTAAATATGGACTAAAAGTTCCCACTAAGAGTCAACTTCATTCATATTGGTATAAACAACATCACATAGTTTTATGCCATTTATGAGTAATACCTTATAAAGAGTAGTAAAGAGGCATTGGAAAAGTAGTTGATCCAATAAAAATTTAATCAAACAAAAAGAAGGACAAGGAACACAAAGAAGAGGATAAAAAATATAAAGTGTGTAACAAGATGCTGGATAAAGAGGGAAATTATATATATATATATATATATATATATGTATGAATACACATATGTGCATATACATATACACAAAAGATTAGCGACCTAATAGCCCATAAACAGTTCCATAAAATACAAGTAGGTTAAGGTCTCTGGTACCATGTGGGCTGGTTTAAAATGATGACATGTACATTGTCAACAATTGTACATACCTCTCTCAACCTTCCTTAGGTTGATAGAATTCAGCCCAATCTATTACTGCTTATGGGATTAGAGCCATATTAGCAAAAATATTAGGTTACAAACCTAAGTCATATGTTTTAAATAGCCACACAGCATCAAAAGGTGAAAATCTTACAAAGAGATAATTCTGAGATTTGTGCTATGCCACACTGTAATTTTTTTAGGCTTTTAGTTTTAAACTCTGGTCATTTTTGACATACCACATTAACATGAGATTAAATTAGTATTAAATTACTATTAACTAATTTACATTCTAACGTACTTCTGGCAAAGAAACTAACTACATTTCAAGTAGCCAAAAATTGCTAAGTAGAGACTACTGGAGATTATCAAGATGCAGAGATTTCCAGTAACATTAACTCAGCTGTGTTGAACATATTGTACATTTTGTGCCTACCATTTGTGCCACTTAATGTCTATATTGATGAGTTAATATATAAATGTTTGTAGAAATTTGGAAAACAGAGATACTTAAACTTCAAAACAAATAAATACACAGATAACATAAGTATGTTAACAAGCTTTCCCGTTTTTAAAAAATGACAATATTTGAGGAATAATAGAGAACTAAGGATAGTAACATTTAAAGGGACTCTCATCCTCAATAGAATACCTCACCAGGATTTGTAATTTTCTTAACCAAAAATATGTAAACAGAAGCCAGGTATATTTATTTTCCTCTAGAGACATTGATCTCAATTTCAAAATGTGATATTATAATGGGAATTTTTTACTTTCCTCAGTACCACCTGTTTTTTACATGCTGAATAGACTTTTAAAATTGCAATTTTAATTAAGTTAGCCTACATTAAATAATTAAGTTTTCATTGTTAAGTATCATAACTTTTCCACTGGCATTCCTGTTAGCTTGTCCAATTTTTAAGTTTGTGTACCTGGATGTTGTGGTTATTTCCATTAATTTTTTCTTTCCTTTTAGGGCCACACCTGTGGCATATGAAAGTTCTCAGGCTAGGGGTAAAATCAGAGCTACAGCTATTGGCCTACACCACAGCCACAGCAATGCAGGATCTGAGCCACATTTGTGACCTACACCGCAGCTCACAGCAATGCTGGATCCTTAACCCACTGAGCAAGGCCAGGGATCTAACCTGAAACCTCATGGACACTAGTCAGGTTTGTTACCACTGAGCCACAACGGGAACTACATTAATTTTCTAAAAAAGCTTTCATGAACAGCATGCTGCAGAACAGTTTTAGCTCCAGTGAAGTATATGCATAAACTATATATACACATCGACTAGAGACTTTCTTCTACTCTCTTCACCTTTAACTCACTTCAACACACAAACACATTAGGAAATTATTTCTCCAGATGAAAAATAAAGTGAAATGGTAAGCAAATTTTAGAAATTGATTGTTTCAAAATGTTGGCATATAGAGTCTGAGAGAAGTTTTTTTTTTTTTTTAAGGTCAGTAAGAACTTTTCGGATAATATATTTTTCATTCCTTGTTAAAAGTAATAAATAAGAAGTACACAACATCTTAAAAACTGAAAAGACACAAATAACATTGTAACTAATCCCAGGACCAAGAGATAACCACTACAAATATTTTGGCACATATAATTAATTATTTATCCTTTTGTGAATAAAGAGAACAAAAGAAGGCTAAGAATGGAGAAGAATAAATAGCTTTCAAACTTTTATTTACATAATATATCACAAAACTACTTCCACAGCAAACATTTTAATAATTGTGTAGTATAACATTTTAAGATTCATTTACAACCTATTTAACAATATTTTACTGCTAAACTTCTAGTTTGTTCTAAATATCTTATTATGAATACTGTTGCAGTGAAGACACTTATATATTAAGCACTGCAAATATTTCAACGATTTCCTCAGGATACAACCTATAAGTAAATTTGCTGGTCAGTGCTATGCTTATACATTAGTTTTTTTGAAAGGTTTGATAAATTTCCGTTATTCATAGCTGAGTTCCACATTTTCAATGCTCTTAACCAATGTCTGCCTTTGCAAATCTTTGTAATTTGGCAGATGAAAAGTATTTCACAATACCTAATTAAGCTTTACATTTCTCACAAATATCTCAAGAGAGAGCAAATTGTCTTCCACATATTAAATAGAAAATGCTAATAAAAGACACCCAAAATAGAAAAGAGGTAAAACTCTATTCACAGATGACATAAAAGTATACACAGAAATTCCCCTAAAATACACATGCACACACACACAATACTAAAGTATTAAATAAATTCAGCAAAGCTGCAGGGTAAAAGAAAAATACAAAAAATTCAGTTATGTTTCCATACACGAGCAATAAATAATTCCCCACTGCCACTTTATAAATAAGAAATCTTATTTATAATAGCATCCAAGAGACTAAAATACCTAGGAATAAATTTAACCAAGAAGATAAAAGATTTCTATACTGAAAACTACAAAGCATTCCTGGAAGAAATTTAAGACAATCTAAATAAATGAAAAGGCATCTCATATGCATAAGAAGATTTGATATCATTGCAATAACAAAACAACCTACAGATCCAATATAATCCTTATTGACATGCCAACAATCATTTAACAGAAATGGGAAAAAAAATTCTCAGATTCATAAAGAATTGCAAGAGGCTCTGACTCCCTAAAACAGTATTGGAAAAAAAGAAAATAGTTGTATGTCTTAGTCAGCTTAGACTACCATAAAAACAAAACACCAGAGATTGGGTAGTTTAAACAAGAGAAATTTATTTTCTCACAGTTACAGAGGCTGGAAACCTGAAATCAGGGTATCAGCCTTGGTCAGATGAGAGTGCTCTCAATACTTACTACAAAGCTGCAGTGATCAAAACAGTGTGGTACAGGCATAAGGACAAGAGATACAGACCAGTAGGATAAATCTGAATCTAGAAATAAACCCACATACATCTATAGCCAGTTGATTTTCAACTAGGGAGCCAGGAGTGTTCAATGGGGAGTTAAAAAATGGTGCTGGGACAACTAGATATTCACGAGAAAAAAGAATGAAGTCGGACCTCTCATCATACCATATGCAAAAATTAACTCAAAATGGATCAATGACCTAAACATGAGATAAAGCCATAAAACACCTAGAAGCGATATAGTGGTAAACATTCATAATCTTAAGCTCACCAATGAATTCTTAAATGTAAAGCCAAAACATGAGTAACAAAGGAAAAAATAGGTACATTGGATTTCATCAAAATTTTAAAAAATCTTGTGTTCTTCAAGGGACCCTTATTTCTTGATCTACTTGTTAACTTAGTTATCTCTTTACTTCCATCTACTCATGCATCCCTTACAATTATATCTACATTACTTCTAATTTCTCTACTGATCTGTGCAACCACTAACAATGGACTTAAATGTTCATTACATGTCTCATCAAAGAGGCAGAATCTTTGGACCCCAGCTTTATAAAAGGTGGTATAACTTGCATCATCTCTGCCTCTTTTTTTGGATCAATCTCTAACCACTATAATTTTATCTTGACACCATCAAAGATAATATCATGTACATTTTGTCTGATAATGATAATAAAGATTTTCTTATCCTTTCATTAGTTTAATTTAAAAATTAAGACTCAGTGAAGTGGGGTGTATTTTATAAATAACTCACTATTTATTCTGCCCTTTCAGTAATCTAGTGCTTCTTACACCTTGCAGCCTTTCCACAGTGGAGAAAGAGGAAGGCAAATTTCACCTAAAGAAGAGGAAGAAATGGCAGTTGGGCAGTGCCCATAATATAATAAAATTCTGTGAATTATTTTAAAAAAAGAAAAGAAATATAAGTTTCTTCCAGGTTAGAAGGAAAAGAGAGAGATATTGAGAAATATTCAGGTAGTAAACCATAGGGACTGAGTTATCACTCCTCGTACTCGTCTTGTACTTTCCACATTTCTCCAGGTATCAAATGCCAGGTTCAGAAGTGTATAGAAACAAATAAGTTTAATAGAACTCTTTTTTCTTCAAATGTACATTGAAGATCCTGTTCTCTGCATCTGTCCTGTGCATGCTCCATGACTATTTTCCAAAATACAGCGATAGACATTTCCAAGCCCCTTAGAGAAGTACTGGATTCCAAATAGTACTGTTAATGAGATTTTGGAGCCATGGGGAATAAAGTACCTAGGCTGGAGGTCTGAAGGGAGAGCCCCAGAGCTCTGCTCTCGGCATAGCCTCAGGTCAGGAAGACACTGCTTTTGTCTATCAATTTTTTAGTAGGAGCACACACAGTATTAGGGATAAAAAAGAAGAGAGAGGAACAAAAAAGCATTATCAGAGAGGTAGATGAAAAAAGTGAAGACAGAAAGTATTACTGATATACTTAACAAGTTTAATTGAAAGATTTATATTGTAAGATTGTTTCCTGTAAAAAGTAAACATATTTTCTTTGCTAGTACCCACTGACTGCTAATGATTAAAAAAAAAAAAAACAGTTTTCAGACAATACATAAAACATCACTAAGCACAAAAAAATCAATTTTGCAGACTATGTGATTGGATTAAATGTATTAAATCTAAAAGTTAATGATCAAACTTTATTTTTAATGCTGAATTGTAAGGGGAAAAATCATACCCCCAAACCACTCCATAATCTATGAAGAAATAAAAATTCACATTTATTAAGATTAGAGAAGGTATTTTAAATACTGCTCATCAGCTCATCATTATTTATGGGATACAGTGAAAGCATACTTACAGTTTTAAATATTTTAATTAATAGAAAAGAATTAAGTCAGCTGAACATTCAACTTAAGTTAGAAAACAATAAAACAAAAATAAATAATTAGGAGATAAACTGAGAAATCAATAAATTAGAAAACAATTTATCAATAATTAAATCCAAGACCAAGTTTATGAAAATAATAGAATATACCAATATTTGGCAAATCTAGTAAAGACCAACAGAAAGAAAATCAAATAAATGATACCCAGAATATATAAACATATACATATATATATATATAGAGAGAGAGAGAGAGAGAGAGAGATGGCAGATACTTTCAAAAGTATGAGGATACTTTTATATAACTACATTAATAATTTTGAAAGATTTCTATGAAATGGAAAATAACCAAAAATACAAAAAAGTGCAAATTGACTGAAGAATTGATAGAAAACTTAAATAATTTTTTTAAAGATCTACCTTTAAAAATAACATCTGCCCCTGACTCATTTGCCTAATCTCTAACAATGGGGTTATAAATAATTCTTTTGTTACTGACAATGTTCCAAAACATAGAAAATTCTTGTTTTCAAAATTAACCCAAACTCAAGTCAAAAGCCTGACAAACTTAATAAGCACAGAGATTAACTATAACACAATCTCAATTATATTACATTGAACTTAATATAAAACTGCTGATAGATACTCTTTACCTAAAATAATGGTAAATTAATAAAGTTCAATGTAATACAAATTCAAAAATCCTTATTAAATTACTAGCAAATAAATGCAGAAGCATATTAAAAGTATAGTACATGTTGTTTCCCTGTCTATAGAGATATGTTCACATTTTTAAATAATTTAAAAATATACCTTGAATATATACAGAATTTATTTTGTTTTGACAACCAAAGTACTTTTCTCTTTAGAAGTATACTTAATTGGGGTTCCCATTGTGGCTCAGCACATGAAGAACCTGACTAGTATCCATGAGAATGTGGGTTCAATCCCTGGCCTCCCTCAGTAGGTTAAGGATCCAGTGCTGCCACAAGCTGTGGCATAGGTCATGGATGTGTCTTGAATCCTCCATTCCTATGGCTGTGGTGTAGGCTAGCAGCTGCAGCTCTGATTCAACCCCTAGCCTGGGAACTTCTATATATCACGGGTGTGGCCCTATAAGACAAAAAAGAAGTGCATTTCAGACGTTAGAGTTTACTAATAAAACATGTCTAGCTTAAATCTAGCATATATTTACATGATCTTTCAATTCATGGTCTGTATTTTCTTCATCTGGTGTCATTTTGGTATTACCTATGACAGTTTTATGGTGTTTACTTTTGTCCTAAAGCCTAACCTTATAACATTTTATAATGCCCAATACTTTAATTATGAAGAGTAGCTGTTAAACTCTTACTGTTAGCAATAATAAAAGTGAAATAATTCAATTTCCAATCTTCATAAGCTTTGCTACTCAACTTCCCTTGATTAGTATTCTTGAATATTCTTATAATTCTATACCGTATTTTGTGTTTAAATTATATATTTTAAACCCCGGGGATAAAAGTTAAAATAAGCATATTTATATTTCTCCTATACTTTCTCTTTTTTCCCCTATCAACTATAAGTATATAGACATATATGTCATCATATATTTATAGTACATACATTATATCCATATATTCAAGCTGTATAACATAGAGTCTATTACACTACTAAACTTATCAGATTTACTTTAATTTTAGTAGTTCAATGTGTTCATTGTTTACCACTAGTTTTTGGACCATGGTTTTTGTTTTATTTTAAGTCATTTCCTATTTAGTTATATTTCATTTCTTCACAGTTTTATCAAGAAGAAAAATAAAACGTTATTCAAATTTTTAAAACTGTTTGTACTCTAAGGGCAAAAATCAAATTCTACTTTCATGTATCACACTAATATGAATTTTAGGCTATTATTCTAAAGAGCTAAATATAAAAAACAAACAGTTTTTTAAAAATCTTAAAAGAAAATAGAGATCAATATTTATTGGGCTTGTAGATTTCATAAAATCTATGACAATACCACAATGGTAAAACTTTAAAGATATTATTATTATTATTATTATTATTGTTATTGTTATTGTTATTGTTATTTTTTAGAGCCAAACCTGCAGTATATGGAAGTTCCCAAGCTTGGGGTTGAATCAGAGCTGCAGCTGTCGGACTACACCACAGCCACAACAATGCCAGATTCAAGTCGTATCTGGGACCTACATGGCAGCTTGCAGCAATGGAAGGATCCTTAACCCACTGAGTGAGGCCAGTGATAGAACCTGCATCTTCATGGATGCTAGTCTGGTTCATTTCCACTGAGTCACGATGGGAACTCCAAAAGACATTATTATATAAAATTTAAAAGAACTTTTCCATGTCAGAAATCCCTTAAGCAATCTCAAAAAAATAGAGCAAACTGAAATTGAAATATTTACTAGTAGACAAATGAATATTCAGAATCTTACAATTAATTTACTCTTTAAATTACTATTGAAATTTTCATTTAAGAGGTCATGTTCAAGTTTTTAAATTTCTTAAATCAGCAAAGAAGTACAATTCAGGCATTATAGATGGACGGTATGGTTTGAAAAAAGAAAACTATAGCTGTAGTGTTTTGGAGGAATTTAGAAGGAGATAAAGACCGTGAAAGACTGCCATTAAAAAAGGGATACTTTAGAAGTAAGTATGAATATACTAATCAGCTAATTAAAGAAGCATTAGAATACCAAACCTGAGCACGTTTTGATTTTCAAAACTTAACTAATTCCCCAAGATTTTTTTTCCCCCATACTCAATATTTGAATATTGCCTTGTAAATCTGTCTGATTCCCAAAACTAAGCTTATCCATTTTCTTACAGACTTTCTCCTTAGAGCCATCCATAAAGCTGAAAAATATCCTCATTTACTAAACATCTAAATTAAAATTAAAAATACGTGTTAGATACTCCCTGCAATCTTCTCTCCCGAATGAGCCCTGAAGGAGAGCATTTTCCAAATAATTAGTCTGACAGGGTAAATAATAATGACATAGATTTACACCCGTTCTATTAAAAAAGAATGATGACCTTTATGGCTCAGGGTTCCCTGTCCCAACCATGAAGATAACAAGGCTGTTTTCACTCCAAAGAAATAAAAGTAGGAAAAGAAACAGTACTTGAAAAGTTTCAGTATACAGATGCTGATCATTTGAAATTGCCCAGGGTCAACAGAACCTACTAGCCTGCAACAGCTGAAGATGGAGTGGTTTAATTTGTGGAAAACCATTACACTGTCCATATTGCAAAGGCAAAAGCTACTATCAACAATGGAAAATTCTTCAGACCATGGCCCCAGCTACTGTTCAGAATATAGCCTGTCACATAATCAGGGTGTATGACCCCAGGTCACCCATCCATCTTCCTAACCAGGCAAGTGGCCTATGAAAAGCAACATCCTAAAAATAAACATGGATGATGTATTTTATCTGTAGACAGAAGTTGGCACCAAAGATCTAATTGTACATATCTAACATCTAACATGTAATATCTACAGAAGACTTTCTGTTTTGGCTTTTTGTATTATAATAATAGAAGAACATTACTTCAAAACTGCAGAATTTTTTTAAAGCTTATCTTCTGGGAAGCAGCCACTCCTATTTCCTCACAATAAATTTAACATTCATAATAAAGAACATTTTCCTTATAGCAGCAGTAACCCGTTTGGAGTAGAAGTTTGGTATCTGCTGGTATTTTTTTTTTTTTTTAATGACAAGCTAAAATTTTTGAAGATGTATTTTTTTTTCCAGAAGATAATTACTCAAATTAGTTTGTATCTTCAAATTAGGAAAAAAGGCACTTACATAGGCTTGGAAGAAAAGGCACTTATATAGTGGTTTCAATTTTACTTTGCCAGATAATGATATAAACTGCAACACATCAGAGAGGATAATGAGCTTCTAGAGCTTTCACCAAAACCTCATGAGCTTAAATCAGATCTCACTGTCTCTAACCCATATCTGAACATTCCACCGGACGCGCCAAAAATTGTTTAAAGACAAAGATACATGGTTTTGCGGCTTTAAAATCCTTATAATACAGACACATAGCACACAGATTTTGACAAGCCTCCCTGGATACCAAAGACGAGCTGTCATGGAAAACACACTCCCATAGAACAAACTCCAATTATCAATTTCACCACTAATGCGTCTAGCTTATGAAAACATATTAACCCAATTCTGTGTATAGCAATTTAATCCTCCCCCTAACCTCAGGGGACAAAAAACCTCCCAGAAATGGAAGTTTCTCATGAAAAGCAAAGTAATACTTTTCTATAGCACATTATAAAAATTTTAACTGATTTTTAACAATCGAAATGATTCTTTTTTTCACTCATTTTTCACCTGATCAAAGAAATTTTAAACTCTATCAGATTCCAAAAGAAAAAAAATTATCGTAAAACAAGCAACAGAAAACAAACCACAAGTAAAACCAATCAAAATATACACATTAAAAAAATTGCAAAATAAAAGTTCCCGCTGTGGCTCAGTAGTTAAGAATCCAACTGCAGTAGCTTGGGTAGCTGCGAAGGCACAGGTTCAATCTCTGGCCTGGCACAGTGGGTTAGAGGAACCAGCATTACCACGGGTGTGCCGTAGGTTGCAGCTGTGGCTTAGATTCAATCCCTGGAACTTTCATACACCGTGGGTGCCGCCATAAAACAAACAACAACAACAACAACAACATGGCAGGAGAAATCACTAACATTAAACCATGGGTATTATATATTCCCAGCAACAAATTTTAGAACTTTAGATCTTAACTATCATTCTGATCAATGAGCTAAAAAACAGCAACATTAAGATGTTTTTATTTATTATGAAATATTTTTATTCCCATGCTCTTAAATTTCAAAGTGAGAAAAAAATAAAAAAGAGAGAACAAAATACAGTTTGAAAATGTACCCTGCTTTATGAAAACAAACTCAAAAGTAAGTTACTGACTTTTGTTTCAAGAGAGGGTATAATCCTCAACAAATTCTAGGAATTAAAAGAATTTTGAATAGTAAGACAAGACCCTCCCAAATGGCCAATAGATTGCAGGCAGGAATGCCCAAAGAGTTTT
Organism: Phacochoerus africanus; assembly: GCF_016906955.1. Classification (NCBI taxonomy): domain Eukaryota; kingdom Metazoa; phylum Chordata; class Mammalia; order Artiodactyla; family Suidae; genus Phacochoerus; species Phacochoerus africanus. The sequence continues at coordinate 80,591,256 of NC_062545.1, read as the reverse complement.
AAAGAATATAGATCAGACTACCTCCGATTATTTAGGATGTCCAAGAAGAACATAAGATCAGAGAACTCTTTAGTAAGGAGAACACTTGCTTAACAATCAAGAATCTTAAAACAGTATATGCCCAGCCAGGACCAGCTACATAATTCTCTGGGATAAGTGCAAAATAAATACATGTAGCCCCTTGTTGAAACACCAAAATAGGAGGTTTCTTTTTTTTCCTTTTTTTCTACCATCTCTTTTTCTGAGTATCTCTCGCTGTCTCTCTCTCCAATTGCTTTGGTTTTTTTGCTACTTAAAGTTGTACTTCTTCCACCACCAAGATACTCCCAGCAAGTAAAGACCTTCACAGGAGCACAGGACCCCAGCAGTCATTCAGCACACAGGATGCATGTGCCGAGTCACTGCCCTCCATACCTGCACCCCACCTACTACTCCAGGCGTAGAGGGAGGCCAGAGTTCCTGGGCAGGAGGAATGAGGGGTGAGCAGGTGGCTGAGAAGCGGGAGGTGTGGGAGCTGGAACCCTGTATGAACTGGAAGTCTAAGTCCCATGGGACTCCATGTACGAAATGCAAATCTCAAAATACAACCAAGATTTTTGAGATGGTGATCACAGATCTTGAGCTAAGTCCCCAACTGCATGACCCTATGAAACTGCACTGTTTACAGTCCCAAGAAGCCCACTATGCCCAGCCCTAGACCAGAATGTCTCAGCCTCAGTTCTATTGATTTTGGGGGCCAGATGATTCCTTTTGTGAGGGGTTGTCCTGTGTGTTTAGCTGCATCTCTCCTGTATACCCCCCAAGCACTTCCCCAGTAACATCTCCAGACATTGCTAAGTGTTCTCTGGGGAAGAAAACTGTCTCTGGCTGAAAACCAAAGTCATAGATGACAGCTACGCTCTTCTCACATTCCCCTGCTGATACACAGACAAGAGAGATATTATAAGATGCACAACTAACCTTATGATAATCACTTAGCAGTTACCAGTTAAAGAAAAGACATCAAAAGAGGAGTTGTATGAGTCTCTTGTTGCTTAGAGCTGACTCCTACCAGGCCGACTCTCCTGCCTAGGGCAAGAAGCAGGGGACTCAGCCTTGCAGGAGTGCTCAGCATGTCAGCTCAAAGGATACATTTAACATTCTTCCAACAGAAGGCATAAAGTCCAGTTATTATTCTATCCATTTTCTGTTTTCTCTGAGACAAAGAAATCAAGCAATTTCCCCCGAAGTTGTAAGTCTTGGGAATTGCTGATTGGACTTTGAGGGTTTTGCAGAGTTGACAGCAGTAAAGTGAGATCAGATGGCTTTAGGAGCACTATTGGGTCATGGCCCAGGACATAGAAGATCAGATAAAAAAGTTTTTCTCAAGTGTCTGTGGTTGCCATACTGATTTTTTTGTATATCTTTATGTTTATCTTCATTGCATTTTTCTAATTTCAAGTACCCAAATCTCAGTATATTAGTGGACTTAATATAATTGGTAAGCAGCTTCTTTACCATCTTGACCATATAAAGGGTGTGTTAGCTATGTAAATGGTTGTTAGTTGCAGGGAAATGGCATTGTAAGTAAATTTAGGAGCTTAAAAGAGCAACCACTGTGTTTCTATCCTTTTTTTTGTATTCTAAAATCCCATATTTTAAATTCTACATGTAAAATTATATAATCTAAAATCCAAAATATATCCTAGTTTCAAAATCTATCTTGCTTCAAGAGTTTTAGATAAGAAATTATGGACCAGACTGGGAATCTTTAAGTCATGTCTATTTAAAAGATATGCCTGCGGGAGTTCCCTTTGTGGCTCAGCAGAAACAAGCCTGACTAGTATCCATGAAGACGCGGGTTTGATCCATGACCTCTGTTCAGTGGGTTAAAGATCCAGCGTTGCCATGAACTGTGGTATAGGTCACAGACGCAGCTCCTATCCCATGTTGCTGTGGCTGTGGCATAGGCCGGTAGCCATAGCTCTGATTCAACCCCTAGCCTGGGAACTTTCATATTCCGCAGGTGCTCCCCCCACTCCCACACCCCTGCCAAAAAAAAAAAAAAAAAGGTATTCCCATGTCTTTTGTAGATAAGAACATACGAGAAACTCCTTACTTAACCATTCTTTTGGCAGATGCTGTTCTATGAATTATTTTTTATATTTCATGTTTGTAAGAGTCCATTATACATGTTTTCAGGCATAAAGACAAACAAAAAATGTTCTGTTATTGATAAGCTCACTGGTCAAGAGCTGAAAAGCAAAGCCTCTAGACAACATATGTCTCCTCAAAAAGCCCTATATGAGAAAGAATATTTTTTCTTAATCACAGTAGAGTCTTTGTTATCTGACACCCTTATGATCTTAACAAAAGTATGAATAAATTGGACATAATCTGTGGCCTCATAGAATAAACTGTCTCTTTATAGTGAGGCTAGAACAACATAAGATAAATCAGCTGAGCTAGTAAAAATGTACAATAACAGAGTAAACTAATGAACAGATATAGTTCAAGACTAGCAAAATTGTGAGGGAGCAGTCAATCTATGTGGTGCTAATTAAAATCCTTATTTTATTCAAGTGTGTGTCATCTCTGCAAATCAAAGAATAAGTTATGACTCCAAGGGAACAGTCAACAGATATAGTCAAATTTGGCCAGAAGGAGGAGGAAGTTACTGCAGTTAATATAGGCCAGTTTTAATTATGAATATATTTTGACTCTTGCAACACTTGCTGACCTACCTTTAATCACTCTACAAGTGTAAGATATGCAAGATATGCAGTATCTTATATATCCGGTATAATTCTTCCTTTTTCTAGCTTTGCCTGATTGTTCCAAGGATTAATATTAGGATATCACCCTGTCTCTTAAAATTAAAGACTAAATATATACAGTAAACTTCCAAATAAAGCGATTTATATAATTGAGACCCTAAATACTGGGAGGGAAGGCCTTGCTATGCTAGTTTATTTTTCTTTTAACAGGAAGAACTTATTCAGAATAGATTCTGGAATTTAAAATCTACATATTAAAAAATAATTGAATCCTCTCAAATAAAATGGATATTTCACTTAAGGAAAATTAGAGAAAAGAAGAAACGAAGCAAGCAGCTAAAGGAACCAAATAGCAGGAATATCCATGTGTCAATGAAAGACAGAAAGATGGGCTGAAAGAACTGCAGTCATGACAGATTCTCTCCACCTCAGACAGACCAGGGACAGTCTGCCTGCACCAGCAGCTTCAGTGGAAAATGATCCCCACTGGATTTTGAAGACAGTGTGTTTTAAACTTCCAATCTTCTAGGTACTCAAAAGGAAAGAATTACCATCGATTCATTCCAAGCAGTGTCATTTTGGCACAGCTGAAATTTGCCCAATATGGGTGTCCAAAATTTGTAAAGAAATGATTTCAATATTATATGAGGTAATATGCTGTATGAGAACCAGGGAATTGTTGGAAATTCATGGAACAAACAGATGAGACTTGAAAAAGCTAAATATCATATGGAAGTACCAGAGAAAACATTTTCAATCCTAAAATAGATTTTTTTCCTCCATGCTCTGTGTCCCATGTCCAAGAAAGAATGTGTCTAAAGGTGCTTGTCAAAGTTTATACTTTAATGAATGCAGAGCAGCCATACCTGAAAATGACTTTCTGGATGTGTTCCTGGAAGCCTAGTGTCTCATTCTAATCATATGAGTGGCAGCCAGAAGCTTTGGGTTTATCATTTCTTTTGACAAGAACCCAACAATGTGCATGACCTTTTTGCTATCTTGCCTTCATTTCTATCTGTAAAAAATACTGTAGTAGACACTATTAGCACAAAAATTACCATTATGCATAATGAGTACATGAGGGGACATCCAAGTAACTAGGAAAAAAAATTACTTTTTGGACTGCAAACTCCTATCATATCTTGGGGACAAATTACAAATGCAAAGATATGACCTCTTATGAGATGCTTGGCATGTTCCCCAGTTTATGTTTCGTCTCTCCTCTCTGAGCCTGTCATGGGAACCAAACTACAATCAAAGCAGCTTAGGTAAATGGCATTTATTCACTCACCCAAACATGGCTGCTTGACAAATAACAGAATTTTATTCCAATATTGGAAAAATGTGTGAAAGTGTTTATTCTCTCTCCTCGTTTTTCAGTAATCAGCAATTTCCATATTACATAAACATCAGATCAGCCATTTCTAAAGTGAATAAATTATTCCCTATTTCTTAAAACTGCAAATTAAGAAAAAACATTGTTTATGTAATTTTCCTCTCTAGTTCATTAAAATAGTTCTATATTCTTACACATTGGTATATTATCATAATCGATCACAAACACAATGCCCTAGTAAAAGCTCACCCTATTATTAAATTACTTTAAAGTATAATTTACTGTAGATTAATATAGAAAACCAACAAACAATATTTTTACTAAAGTAAAAATGGAATGCTTGTTCTCAAGAGCAAATACATATCAGAGAGAAAGAAAAATATGCAATAACTGTTTCTACATCAGCAGATGGAAACAAGATAAAATTGCCTTTTCAGAACCTGCAAATAGAACACCCTACCAAAACCAACCCAGAGGTTCTGAGAAGAGCATTTCTGATTGCCTGGTGCATGCGGAATGAGGATAGCCAACAGTGTGCCATGATTCCAGAGCACTACTTGCAAACCCCCAATAACCCTTCCTCTTTGTTAGATATCATAACTCTGAAAGTTGTATTTTTTTTTTTATTTTCCCACTGTACAGCAAGGGGGTCAGGTTATCCTTACATGTATACATTACAATTACATTTTTCCCCTAGCCTTTCTTCTGTTGCAACATGAGTATCTAGACAAAGTTCTCAATGCTATTCAGCAGGATCTCCTTGTAAATCTATTCTAAGTTGTGTCTGATAAGCCCATGAAAGTTGTATATTATAAATGCCATTGATGCTGGATAGTTTAGACTAGGCTAGGACACATGAAATGTGTTGCCAAATACCCCTATGACTTCATCACCTAAACCAATCAACAAAGAAGACTCAGATATTGCTAGAATTCTGCTTCCTGAATGATGAAAAATGCCAACAAGTATCAGACTCAGAAGAAGCAATGCTCATGAGCAGACTGAGCTCAAATGAAAAACTTTGTTTAAAGTATTAATAAGTACTCTAATTTCATGTATGAATATTTGGATGATGAAATAATATTTTTGGATAACAAATAAATATAAGTATAGGACTTCCTGTCATGGCTCAGCAATAACGAACCTGACTAGTATCCGTGAGGACGTGGGTTCGATCCTTGGCCTCGCTCAGTGTTTAAGGATCTGGTGTTGCTGTAAGCTGTGGTGTAGGTCGCTGATGGGGCTCAGGGGCTCAGATCCCACATTTCTGTGGCTGTGGTGTAGGCTGGCAGCTACAGCTCTGATTCAAACCCTAGGCCTGGGAACTTCAATATACTATGGGACCCTAAAAAGACCAAAAAAAAAAAAGAGTATAAAATGAAGATATATTCGTTTTCTATAAAAATCAGTTAATCTTCCATTTTTCCTATGAATGTCTCCAGGTTACATGAATTAAGGTCTTTAACCTTTTCAAAATATTTCACAGTTAATATACTCTTCTGAAAATGAAATTCATCAAAAATATTGGATAAATAGACATATTCTAGAGTCACTGAGCTTTGATACTCAAACTCTAGTATTTGGTTTCATTCTGACTGCACATATCAGAGTCCTGGTTGGAAACATCTGACACACTCATATAAGGTAATTGGGCTAACTGGGAAATGGAGATATTTCCTTGTGTGGGTAGGTTTCAGGGGAATGGGAAGTTAAGGCTGGCTTTAGGAGTGTGACATCTCTAATGATGTATAGTCCCCGTGCTTAAGTGCCCTGTTTTTGCTATCATGTTCTACTGTAGCCATCTACAGGCACTAAGTCAGCCCCAAGCCCTGACAGGAGGTTAAGTAAGACAAGGAAACAGTCTATTCTCTGACTGTAGCCTATGCAAATTTCCAGCAAATGAGGCTCTAAGATCAAAGGAACTCCAGGATAAACGTAGAACCCAGAAGCTGATGCATCACTGAAGTTCCAGAAGGTGCAGTCAGTATCAAAGACATCTATCAGGGGCAGTAGAATTACATCCAAAGACCAAGATTCAGTGTCAGAATATTTGATTCTTTAAAATGACAAGAGCAAGTGAAATTCCATAAAGAGAAATTGTCCTGCATACTAAGCTGACTACTAAAGAGAAGCATAATTGTAACAACTAGGTCACAGGGGAAAGGGACAAGATACAGGTCTATTTGTCCAATTTAAATGTCATACCAACTAGGGCTGGCAGTAGGCTCAGACCTTCCTGCCATTTTTTTTCTTGCTTTTTAGGGACATACTCGAGAAATATGGGAGTTCCCAGGCTAGGGTTCGAATCAGAGCTACAGTTGCTAGCCGACACTACAGCCACAGCAACGCAGGATCTGAGTTGCATCTGCGAACTACACCACAGTTCATGGCAATGCTGGATCTGTAACTCACTGAGCGAGGTCAGGGATTGAACCCACATCCTCATGGGTACTAGTCAGATTTGTTTCCACTGTGCCACAATGGGGAATTCCCCTTCCTGCCATTCTTGGACCTGCCCTACTCAAGATGAATCAGACTAGAGTAAGTGATAGAGGCAGAAATTATGGATCAGACTGAGTTCCATAAATGAAGGCAGCCTTTATTTCAAACATGAGACACTATGTTTTTTTTTTTTCTTTTTGGTTGTACCTGTGGCATGTGGAAGTTCCTGAGCCAGGGATCAAACCTGCACCACATCAGCGGCCTGAGCCTCTACAGTAACAAAACCTGCTGAGCTGCAGAAGCACTCCCAGAGGATATTTATTTCTAAACTTAGGTGCAAAGTAGAGTCCAATTTGAAGCAGTCAAATGCCCTAGGCTATAAATTCATTGACTCATTCGAACATATATTATTATCTGGTTTTGAACTCTAAAAGTTCCAAAGAGTTCAAATCTTCTTAGTCAAACTAAAAAGGTGTTTGAGAGAAACCAGATGAAATATTGATTTAGAACCTTGGGGATCCTATCAACTTTTATCTTTAATTTCTCTGATTATTTATGAGTGTCATATAATTATCATGCAGGTGGGAGGCTGTTTATATATACAATCTCTCAGAAGTGATTATCTGAGTTACTGTCTCAGACAAGTAATAGTTTAGTCATTAGCCTACTATACTTATGCAAAAGCACCTATATATTAAGACTTCCCAAGTTATAAATGGCTAAGCTATTGTTCATTTATTTATGGAACAATTCTTTAAACCTATGTAAGTGGTAATTACATAAGAGATTTTGAGTTGATAGGCCTGGAAACAGGTTGAACATGATCATTGTATTTACTTGATGAAAATAGCTGGACTACCTCTTACGTCAAGGGTTAAGTGATTTTATCCTTCAGTAGCCTGAATAAAGAAACTGATCCACATTTTGATTATACGACTGAAAATTTGGTATAACTTGAAAATGCAGAGAAAATCTATAGACGGTGCCCACATTGTGAGATCAGACTTGTGATATATGTAGAAAGTGGAGTATTTAATGTGAAAAAACTTCATAATTTTAGATTGTTGGCCATGTTCATTCAATAGCATTGGCTCCAAATTCACTGAAGTCATTCAAAGTTCCACTCTGTATGCTAGAGTAGATGATTACATGGTACATATAGGTGGTATAATTTTTTTTTCTAGGTAGGGCTATGGAAGAAACTGACCATAAAATCCTTGTGTCTAGAACCCTTAGGCAAGGTGCATCAGAAGTAATTATTTAATAAGAATAGAATATGCCAAACTTCCTTGAAGAATGTCACTTACATATAGTCAGCACCAATTCTAAATATGTCAACTGCAATATATACCAGTTATATATAAACGGTCACTGGGAGTCAGAATCTTTTGAGAGTTAAATAGGATTTAATCCTTATAGAAAGTTACCTGTTAATGATTCAAGGTCACCATGTTAATACAAAGACACCACAAGCAAGCAAAATAAAGTCTTAGGACAACATGATGATTAGTACTTTTATGGACAAGAGTTACCCTGAAGTTTATAAATATGTTTTTTTAAGATATACCTATTAGGTGGTTTTTGTAAGTGTAACTGACAATTCACTTAAATCTGTATTGATCAACTGTACTCTAAATACATTGGTGCAATGATCACGGTCCAAGTAGCTGCTATAATTTCTTCTTAATTAATGATATACACATGCAGTTCATTAAAGGTACAGTCAAGGTCTTTTTGGATTTCTTGGGAGGTATGATATATTTCTTAGGGAGATGTTACCAAGAGCTTTTTAGTAGTTAACCATGTGCACCACCATGTGCTATTTGAACCATAGAAGCAGATAAAGCAGTGGAGGAGGTTTCTAAAAAGCTGTCCTAAACTGAAGTGACAGAAGAAAAATAAAAAGAAAATTAAAGGTGACCAGGAGACAAATCAGGACCCCTAGACTTTCTCCAAAGATAAACTAAGATTTTGGTTCTAGAATTTAATGAACTTGCCAATAGCAAAGAACAAACTAATAAATATACCAAGAGCCAATTATTTGCACAGAAATTACATGCTAACGTAAATCATTAGCTACCTCCTCAAAAAGTAAAAACAAAAGCTCAAACAAAATACATGAAGTGAGAATGTGGAAAAAATTAAAGGTAAAGGGAATTAAAATAATTGCAGGATTACTTTGTTTATATGTACACAAAAAATTAAAATCTGAGTAAAATAGTTCTGTGAAAATATAAATATGCTAATTGTCTTAAAATTTTTAATGAACTATTAACTCCAAATATACACCAAGCAATTGTTCAGATTAAGTCTTACAAATGTATGTGGAAAAAGAAGAAAATCTCTCTTTCTCATTTTACCTATGAACTGCCTGGATTCGAAATTTATCTTCAACTAACTTTACTGCAGTTTCTTAATCTCTTTGTGCCTCTATTTTACAATTTGCAAATGAGGATGCTAACAGTGTTTCCTTCATAGGTCTAACTTGGGGAATATTTGTAAAGCATTTAGAACAGTGCCCAGTACATAGAGATATATAAGCTTTTGTTAAACAAAATAATAAAACATTGAATACAATGATTTTCAAAAAACCACTTATCTATAGATATTAATGGAAGTATCATGAATAAATATTAGCAAAATTATTTCATCAATGCAACAAAATGAACAATCCACAGTGAAAAATAGATTAAATATCAGGAATGCAGTGATAATAGCCTAGTAATACAATTTACTAAATTTAAATATTAAATCATCTAATCATTTCCATGGATATTGAAAAAGCATTTAATAAAAGTTCCATTGTTAGTCCACCTAAAAACCACAATAAAATATGAAGAATAGACACAATTTTATATATGAATGTATAAATAAATGTAGCACATTTTTAAAGGTCAAACAATAAAAGCATTATTAGTAACCTAAGAAATATATTACCTTAGTGTTACTCTAGAGATGTTAGCTGATGGAATTAGAATTGAAAAAAAACAATAAGTATAAAACTTTAAAGGGGATATGCATAATTACCATAATTTATAAATTATAAAATTGTATAAAAAATACTGAGTCAACTAGAATAATATTACCAAAGAGATGAAACAGGCTACAATCATAGAGGGAAAAAAAAGACAGGTAATTATCTTTTATTCTAAGCTACTAATTAAAGGACAGCTGGGATGGGGAACTTGGTAACTGTAGCAAAGTGACTGTAATATATCTCTTCTGTTCAGTTCCAAAGCCATATTCTGCTGGGGAAGTTTCCTAAAACTTCTGACCAAAGCAAATAGGAAGCAAATAATAACAATTATAATAGGGCATGAGATCTAGACTCTCCTTCCAACTTTGCTAACTCGTTATTTGACCATAGAGATGTTAGAAACTGAACCTCTCCAAGATTCAGGTAAGGAAGTGAAGCCATTGTGCTCCTGGTTCTCACGTACAAATTCATATAGATGAAGGAGAGAGAAAGTCCACGTTTTTAATGTTCTAATCTCAGAAAACCATGTGGATGAACAATAGAAGTCCACGGTAAGAATGATCATAATGTCTTCATTGAGTAGGGAAGATGTGAGGATATAACAAGTTTTAGCCAAATATGGATAATGGTTGAAGCTGAGTGATAGATAAATGGAGTTTCATTATACTCTTCTCTTACTTTTGTTTACATTTGAAATGTTTAATTAGCTCATAATAAGTGTTCTCATCACAAATTAATAATAATAATGAAAGAAATAGAGTAGGAGGAAGATTTTGGAAGTGATAGCTATATTTATGGCATCAACAGTAATGATTTCATAGATGCATTCTTATCTTCTCATTCATCTAGCTGTACACATGAAATGTGTGTAACTTTTCTATGTCAATCATACCTCAGAAATTGGTTTGAAAAGTGTTTCATTTTAGAAAGTTTTTAAAGATCAAAATTATGTCAAAAAAAATGTTCCTCTCTCTCTAAGTACCTTTCCCACAGGAAAAAGACTGAAACAATTTTAAAAAGAACAAGTACAAATATAAAATTCAGTATTTAGTTGAATTGTTCTAAAAAATAACACTACAGGCAAGTAATACTTTTCAAAACATTCTCAAAAAGACGTGTCTGAAGACATATTTTTTACAGAAGAATTAATGCTTTTTTAAAATCAAATTGTCTACATTTTAAAGTACCCAGAGGAAATAGAATAATATATTCCTTATATTTCCCTTAAGTTAATAATCATATTTGAAGAAAAGTGAGGCTGAAAAGTTATTTTGGTACAATCATAATCAATATAAATTCTAATATTATGAATTTCATGCTTGCAAACAATTTTTTGCTACCGTGAATTATTTTCCAATTTTAAACTAAATCTGGAGTCAGGAGATAACTTTTGGCTGGATATCCTGAATTTCTATATTAAGCAAAGAAGGAAAGAAGGAATATGTATATCCAGAAAAAAAAAAAAAAGATAGGATAATTTTTTTCTTTTTCCTATATTTTTAGGTATCTTCATATAAAGTATATCCAAAACACTCTTTAATCTCTCATTCAAGAGAAATGAAAGAGCAAACATTTGTTGAGAACCTCCCTATACTTCCTAAATTCTGTAACAGTCTATGGGAACAGAAAAGAATGAAAAATGGGTCTTCTGTATGAGAAGCTTGTGATCCAGCTGGAGGGAACAATGCAACCATAGCTGAAACACTCTGAGAACAGTTCTGTGCTAGAATATGTAGTACTTATGGTAACAGTAATGCAGTCAGTCTCCAAACAGAAAAGTGGTAAGTGAAGAGAGTTAGAGAATGGTTAAGTGATGCTTCAGGGCATAACACTTGAGCTGGGTCCAGAAAAGTAGGGAGGATTTGAGTGGGTTAAAGGGAAAGGAAGGGGTAGATTGATATTAATATAGAAGGAAACAAGTATGATTTTGGCAATGTATTGTGAAAATTATCCTGTGAGTCCAGAATGTTGAAATGTGAAATGAGACTGTAGAACAAGATTCAGCTCATATTATGAGTTAGTCTTTATAGTTTAAAGGAAAGCTACAGGCTTCCTTTAACATAAGAAGTTAGACAAGAGTCAATCTGATGCAGAAGCTACATGAAACTCCTTTTGGGTCCTGAGCAATGAAATAACACGAGGAAAGATAATTTGGTTAATTTGCCAGTTGGAGTAAATGACAGACAACCTTAGACTCTGAGATGTCTGGTTGGGATTTGTTGTTGCACTCCAGATATTACAGGGTTTGGAGTTTGAGAATGTGCCCACAAATTCTTTAATATTCCTCCTCTCAAGAGGTGGATCCTAATTCCCTTCCCTTTGAGCCAGCTAGACTTAAGGATTCTCTTATTGTATTCTAACAAATAGAATACAGTAGAACAACATCACTTCTGGAACTACATAGCAAAAAGACATTGTGGATTCGTCCTTGCTTTCTCAGAGTAGTTAGCTGTTGTGCTATGAGCAGCCCTTTGGAGGCCAGCTAGAAAATGAAGCCTCTATCCAACAGCCTTGTGAATAAGTCTTCTTGAAGCATATTTTCTAACCCCAGTCAAGCATTTGGATAACTACAACCTCATGAGTGACTCTGAACCAGAACCAACAAGCTAAGCTATTCGCTGAGAATTTCCAATACTTGGAAATTATATAAGTATTTATTCTTTTAAGCAACTAAAGTTTGGGGTAATTTACTATGCCATAACAGAAACTAATATTAGAAAGAGGGTCTAATAGAATTGACAATAAATTGGTTGGTTTTCTGTTGTTATTTGGGTTAGTTTCTAATTTCTTCCTTCCTTTTCCTTCCTTCCTTCCTTTCTTGAAGGTGATAGGAAGAGAAATATGAGTCCTATATAGCAGTTTGACCATTTCAAGTAAAAGAAAAAAATTCAAATGACTGCTTTGGTAAAGTTGGAAGGCAGCTTCATTTTGACCTAAGGGGCATGTTATTAGGATCATCACCTTCTAGAATCCAGTCATAGATTTGATATTTTAAGACAAAGGGAGATCAGCCCCTGAAAAACAAAATCAATGTATGATCTAGAAAAAGAAAAACCAAACCCAGCTTCAGTGGAAGACACACTATGTAGAAAAGTATGTAAACTTGCCCTTTCCCTGGGGTTCTAGTCCAAAATCCAAAAACATACATGGGAAATAAATTAATAATTAGATGTGAGTTTGGCAAGGATAGGAGTAAAGGAGACACATCTGATTGAAGGGGTGAAAGAAACTAAAACTTCAAAATAGCGAGGCTAGCTGCTTTGTGTGATTCTATTCTTTTATTTATCAGCTAAGTTTTCTCTGCCTTAGGCAGCGTTTAATAAAAACTAACAATGTGCACAGATTTCTTAATTGACGTACCCCACATTGTACAACTTATTTACATCAATTATCTTTTATATTGGTTGCATCTTGATGACATATTATATATCCTAATCCTATTAATAAGTAGTCTCAAAACTAACAGTAGGTAATTTTACTCCTAAAATTAGCATTATGCAGAATGGTATATTTCTCATTCTATCACTACCAAAAGAAAAATGAGCTTTTTTTTTACTTTTGTATGTGTTTATTCTACAAAACAAACTCAATGAAATTGTGAAATACAGTCAATGGACAGAGTGTGATTTTAGATCTAGTCTTTCTGCCTTAGTGTCTGCAATAACATAAAGATTATACCTTTAGGAAATAGAATGGTGTTATTAGCGACAGAAATAAAATAGTTGATATTATAGCCAATCTTGAATGGAAGAAAAGTTGAGTGAAATTTGTTTTTCCCAAATGTGTTTTTCAGTACAGTAGTTCAGCAAGCTAATAGACGTTGTTCACAAATAGATTCTGCAGTCAAAATATCTGGGTAACAAAATCCTGGCAAACATACTTTAGTATGTGACAGACTTGATGATCTCTGTGTTAATTTTCCTCTCTTGAAACCTATGATAAACTCAACTTAAATACTACAGATGGAAATAGCAAGAGCACAAATTGAATCATGAATCTCTAATAACAGTTTAAACAACACCACAATCCTCTAAAAAGTTGTAATTATCTTTATTGCACAGATTTAAAATGAATAAAAACCAAGACGCTTTGTGAAATGGATCCCTATGTTTCTCCTTACATTTCCCTAATAAAATTGAATCCCCAAATGAAAATAGCTGAAAGCCATTGTCTTATTATTAATCCAATAATGTGCAAACAGCTTTACCGTGCCTAGACAAATACAAGTTGTCTGGATTGTAATTTTTTTAATGATTCAATAAGTAGGAAAAATTAGAGGGTTAATAGTGTCACTAGGCAAATGTGAATCTTGATATAATAGTCATTTCCCAATATTCCCAAGATAACAGAAAGAAAGGTAATTTTCCTATCTTTCATGGTAAATAATCCTACTAATTAGCAAAGCAATACCTATCATTGCATGCAATGAGCTAAAAGACTGAGATGTTTGCAATTATAGCAAAAGATTAGAAAAAAGCCTCAGCATGAGAAGTATGATCCGATGTGCCCTGGTAAAGTATATAATAGAATAATGTATCTATGAAATGTTCCACCCACTAAATGTCCAACCATCTATATTTTGTTCAAAACGGTATACAAAAAACACTCCAGGAGATGTGAAGGTAGGGTCAAAGGACAGCTTTCTATCATCAGGCCACATATGAGTGAAGAATGGGTTTTATTTAAAACTCCGTTCTCTTCCTATGCTGTTTTTGTAAGTTTCAGTCATGGTAGAAATAAGCATTTAAAAATTCATGGTAGGGTATTTCCCTCCCTTTGTGCAGTTGAAAAGTTCTCTTACAAACATCTAAAATGTAAAATAATTATGGTAAGAGAGACCTTTGAAAACTACTTGTAGAGCAACAATTTAGAATGTCCCATAGCAATGCACAACTTTTTATAACTGATTCTTTGGCTTATTTTAATCCTTATATCAACCATTGGTAGGATTTTCAGGCAAAATACATGACACCCAGATAAATTTGAACTTCATATAAGCAACAAATAATTTTTGTTATAAGTATGTCCCAAATATTGCATAGGACATTCTTATACCACAAAAAATATTTGTGGTTGATCTTATATTTGAATTTAATAGTGTCATGTATTTTCTTTTTTTTTTTTTGTCTTTTGTCTTTATAGGGCCATGCCTGTGACATATGGAGGTTCCCAGGCTAGGGGGGCTAATCAGCTGTTGCCGACGGCCTATGCTAGAGCCACAGCAAAGCGGGATCTGAGCCGCATCTGCAACCTATACCACAGCTCAGGGCAACGTTGGATGATGAAAATGTGCTAAAATTTATTGTAGTGATATAATTGCACAACTTTGTGAATATACTAAAACCCACTAAATTACAGATCTTAATATGGTGAGTTTTATAGTATGTGAATTATCCTCAGTAAAGGTATTACAGAAAGAAAAATAATGCCCATAAGCAGTCACTCCCCATTCCACATCTGCTCCAAAGCCCTAGGCAACCAACAGTTTTCTTTCTATAGATTTGCCTATTCTAGAAAATGTATGTTGATAGAATCATATAATATGTGGACCACTGTGACTTGATTCATTCATTAGTATAATCTTTTCAAGGATCATCCAAGTTGTAGAATGTACCATATTTTATTTATATTGAACAATATTTTATTATACTGACATACCACAGTTTATCCATTCATCAGTTAGTGGAATTTAGTGATGTCCAGATTTTACTAATTATTAACAATGCTTCTATAAAATTTATGTACACGTTTGTGTGGACCAATGTTTTCTCTTCAGTATACACCTAGGAGTGAAACCATCAGGTCATGTGGTAACTCCATGACAGTTCCTTTGAAGAACTGTCAGATTTCTTTCCCAAAGTGACTGTGCTATTTTACACACCCAAGAGCAGCGTGCAAGAGTTCCAATAACTCCATATACTCTCCAATATTTTTTTAGTATCTTTTTGTTTATAATCATCCTAGTGGGTAGTAAGTGATATCTCATTGAGTTTTTGATTTGTGTTTCTCTGATTAATGATGTTGAGGAGTTCCCATTGTGGTCCAGTAGAAATGAAGCCGACTAGTATCCATGAGGATGTGGGTTCGAGCCCTGGTCTTGCACAGTAGGTCATGGATCTGGTGTTGCCACGAGCTGTGATGTAGGTCACAGATGCAGCTTGGATCCCTTGTTGCTATGGCTGTGGCATAGGCCGGCAACTACAGCTCTGATTTGACCACTAGCCTGGGAACTTCAATATGTTATGCATGTGGCCCAAAAAAGAAAAAAAAGAAAAAGAAAAAAAAAGCTGTTGAAAATCTTCATGTGCTTATTAGATATTTGTATACATATGCAAGAGAAATGTTAATTAAAATATTTTGCCCATTAATTAACTGGATTGTTTGCTCTTTTATTGTTGAGCTACATAATGAAGCAGATTCTCCCTGCGAGCCACCATAAAAAAAAAAATCTTCCAAATCATTTTAGATTATGGAAACACAGAGGCTGAGGTCCCCTAGTCCACCACCCAGGTGACATCATTGTCTCCTGTAACCTTAATGAATTGATTATTATCTCTAAAAATTTTTCTCTTTGTGAACTCTTCAGAATTTTCTACATATATGAAATATAGAAATGCCATCTGAAAACAGAGATGATTTTGTTTGTTCTTTTCTGACTTGGATATGTTATATTTCCTGCTCATATCTAACTTCTCTGGCCAGGGACTCAAGTGAACCATGTTGAATAGAAGTGGTGAGAGCAGGCATCCTTAATTTGGACCAAATGTTAGAGGAAAAGCTTTAATATTTTCCTCATAGATTATTATGTAAGTTGCAGGCTTCTCTTGTGTAGCTGGACACACTATCAAAAATATGGTAAAGAAATAGCCAAGGAACCAAAATGGTATACTAGAAAATATCTATTTAAATACAAAAGCAATGGAGGAAAAGAGGGAAAAACACATAAAATATAGAGGAAATGCTAAACGGTGAATAAAAATTGTACTTAGCAGTAATTGCATTAGTTTAAATGAACTAACCACTTCGATCAAAAGATAGTGTTTGGCATACTTCATAGACACACAAATGTCCAACTACATGCTATCCACAAGAGACATACTTTAGATTCACAGAAAAAAATAGACTGAAAGCAAAAGGAAGGAAAAAGGAAAAAGCTGTTTAAGGTCTGCATCTAAATTCATTTATTTGCACTTAGTATCCAGTTGTTCCAGCACCATTTGTTGAAAAGACTTTCTTCTTCATTGCGCTTATTGCCTTTACTCCTTTGTCCAAGATAAGTTGATTATATTTATGTGGTTCTATTTCTGGACTCTATTCTGTTCTACTTATCTGTATTCCTATACTTTCACCAATACCACACTGTCTTCTTTTCTGTAGCTTTACAGGAAGTCATGAGGTTAGATAGTGACTTGCATATCACAGTAAAATTGCATATCTTATGGTTCTTGTGTATTTTTCCTTGTGTATAGTGCAATACAATAAACCTTGAATTATTCCATGGTACCTATATGAATTACCACTGTGGATGCTGGAAGTGCTCCCAAGAAGCAGAGAAAAGTCTTGACATTATAATAAAAAGTTGAATGGTTTGATATGTATTGTAGATTGAGGTCTGCATCTGTGGTTGCTCACCATTTAAAGATAAATGAATCCAATGTAAAGACCATTGTAAAAAAGAAAAGGAAATTCATGAAACCAACACTGCAGCTATGCCAACAGGCACCAAAAGCTCGCCTTTTGTGAAATATCTTTTTTATCTCTTATTGAAAATGCAGTTTTTGTATGGGTGCAGAATTTCTGTAAGAAAAGTATCCCTACAGACTTTAACATGATTTAAGAAAAAGCGAAGTCATTGTATAACAAGTTAAAGCAAAAGGAAGGTGAAGGATCTAAAGCTAGAGAAGTGAATGCCAGCAAAGAATGATTTGATAATTTTAGAAAGGGGGTTAGCTTAGAAAATGTCAATATAACAGAAGAAGTAGCTTCTGCCAACCAAGAGACAGCAGGTGATTCCCCATATGTCATTTAGCAAATTATTGAACAGAAAGGATATCTGCCTATATAGGTCTGTAATGCAGACAAAAGTGCCCTATTTTGAAAAGAAATAATAAAAAAACAATTCAACAAAGGACATTTATTAGTAAGGAAGAGAAGTGAACAACAGGATTTAGGACAGGAAGTGATAGGCTATCTGTACTCTTTTGTGCAAATGTGTCCAATTTATGATCAGGACTGCCCTTATCTATAAGGTTGCTTATATTGGAGCCTGGAAGAGAAAAGATAAACACCACCTGCCAGGATTTTGGTTGTGCCACAAGAAGGCCTGGACAGCAAGAACTCTTTTTCTGGACTGGTTCCACTGATGCTTTATCCCTGAAGTCACAAGTACCTTGTCTGTAATGGATTGCCTTTTAAAGTTTTTTTGCTAATGAGCAATGCCCCTGGCCATCCAGAACTGAATGAATTCAACACTGAAGGAATAAAAATAGTCTACTTTCCCCCTAAAACAATGTCTCTAATACAGCCTCTAGCTCACAGGATCATAATGACCTCAAAAGCTCATTACGCAGGGTACTCTATGGAAAGGACTGTCAACACTAACAAAGAGAATCCCAATAGAGATAAAATGGTAGGGAAGTCTGGAACAATTGAGGATGCCATTGTTCTTAGAGGAAAAAAAAAAAACAGTGAAATCCATCAAGCCCAAAGGAATAAATTCCTGCTGGAGAAAACTATGTTCAGATGTTGTGTAATGACTTCATAGGATTTATGACAGAGCCAATCATGGAAATCTTGAAAGAGATCGTGAATATAGCCAAAAACCACCAAAAACAGGTATGGGGTTGGGGAGAAGGCTTTAAAATACAGATCTTGGAGAAATTAAAAAGTTAAAAGATACTACACCAGAGGAATTAACAGAAGACTTGGTGGAGATAAGCGTTTCTGAACCAGTACCAGATGATGAGGAAGAAAGACACAGAAGCAGCAGTACCAGAAAACAAACTTACAATCTGGAAAGAATGGCTCTAATTATTCAAGACTACTTTTGACATCTTTTAGGACATGGACCCTTCTGTGATACAGGCAATGAAATTGCAGTGAATGATGGAAAAAGGAGTGGTACCATATAGAAACAGTTTTAAAGAAATGAAAAAGTAAAAAAAAGTCAGACAGAAATTATATTTCCATAAAGTTACACTGAGTTGCCTGTCTCTCCTGCCTCCCCTTTTACCTCCTCCACCTCTTGAAACTGCAAAACCAACCCCTTCTCTTCCTCATACTCCTCAGCCTATTCAACATGAAGAAAATGAAGACCTTTCTGATGATCCACTTCCATGTAATGAGTAGTAAATAATCATCATACCATTCTTTTTTTTTTCTTTATAGGGCCACACCCACAGCATATGGAAGTTCCCAGGCCAGGGGTCAAATAGGAGCCACAGCTGCCAGACTATACCACAGCCACAGCAACACAGGATTCAAGCTGTGCCTGCAACCCACACCACAGCTCTTGGCAACTCTGGATCCTTAACCCACTGAGTGAGGCCAGGGATCAAACCCACATCCTCCTGTAGACTAGTCAGGTTCGCTACCACTGTATAAGACCAAAAAAAAAAAAATGTATGTAATACAAATAACATACAACATAGGTATTAACCAACTATTATCTGTAAGGCTTCTGGTCAACAGCAGGCTATTAGTAGTTAAGTTTCTGGGAAGTCAAAATTATACATGGATTTTTCAATTGAACATAGGGTTGGCATTCCTAATCTCTACATTGTTCGAGGGTTCAACTGTAATTCTCTTCATACATTATTGGATTTAATTTGTTGAGATAGTTTTCATCTACGTTAACAAGAGATATTAGTCTGTAATATCCTTTTTGTAATGTTTTTTGTCTGGTTTTGGTATTACCTCATAGAATGGGTTAGGAGGTATTCCCTGTTTCCATCCTCCTAAAGTGATTTTAGAGAATTCATGTAATTTCTCCCTTATATGTTTAGTGTAGAGTTCACAAATGAATGCATCTGGGCTTGGTGCTTTCTGTTCTGAAAGTTTATTATTTATTTAACTTCCTTAAGTTTCTTTAATACATATAGGCCTATTCAGATCGTCCATTTCTTCTTGCGTAAGTTTTGGTCCATTGTATCCTTCTAAGATTGACCCATTTCATCTAGGTTATAGAATTTGTGGGCATAGAGGTGTGATAGTATTCCTTTTTTATACTTTTAATGTTTATAGGATCTGTATTTATGTCCCTTTTCACTTCAATAAGTGTCCTCTCTCTTTTTTAGTTAGCTTGATTAGCAGCTTCTCAATGTTACTGATCTTTTTAAAGAGGCAGCTTTTGATCTCTTTGATATTTTCTACTGATTTCAATTTCAGTTTTATAGCATAATTATTCAATATATGTATATATTGCAAAATGATCACTCAGTCACTTGAACATCCATCATTAAAGGTAGAATTTTTTGATGAGAACTTTAAAGATCTACTCTTTCAGGAACTTTCAAGTATAAAATCCAGTATTTTTTATTTCTTTTTCTTTTTATGGACATACCTGTGGCATATGGTAGTTCCTGGACTAGAGGTCAAATGGGAGCTGCAGTTGAGGCCTACGTCAGAGCCACAGCAACACTGCATCTGAGCAGCATCTATGAGCTCTACTGCAATGTGCAGCAACACCAGATCTTTAATCCACTAAGTGAGGCCAGAATCAAACCTGCATCCTCACAGAGTCAATGTCAGGTCCTTAACCCACTAAGCCACAAGGGGAACTCTGAAATCCAGTTTTATTAACTATAGCTACCATCCTGTACATTACTTTCCCAGGATGTATTTATTTTATAACTAGAAGTTTGCCTTCATTTTTTTTTTCTTCTTCTGCTTACTTTGGATTTAATTTGCTCTTCCTTTTCTGGTTTCCTGAGGTGAAAATTTAGATTACTGATGTTAGATTTTCAATTACTTTTTAAACATTAAGTATTTACTATTTAATCATTGTGTGATAACTGGAATGGCAAGTAATTTGAGTGCCATTTAAATTGTAAAACAAAACAAAACAAAGCAAAACATACAGGGGCAAAGATTTATGTGATCTATCCCAGAATTTTCAGCAGCATGTGGAAAAATTAGCTGTAAATATCTGAAAGTTCAGATTTTTTTTTTATTTTGGTATCTTCAGAAATTTCCTTAGGATTTTGAATTGGTTAAATCATTGGAAACAGGATCGGTCTCAATAAGATTGGAAAAACTACAAAAATATTTTTGGAGGATATGTCGGTTTACTATTTCAGATTTTATTTCCTCTTTATGATGACGATGGGCTGCACAGGTATCTCAGCATATTTTGAACAGTTAGAAAGCAATGACAATAATTTTATCAAGTACAACAACTCAATTTTCTGTAAGACAAGCAGTCATTTTTCCAAGTTTTCCATAAACAGTTTCCAACATTTTTACTCTGGAAATCAAGGATGTGTTACGGCATGAAATAATTTTAGAGTTCAATTTACTCTTGATAATATGTTCAATTCTGCACTAACTTGAGGTAGCACATTTTTAAAGAGGTCAAGTTGTGAAGAAATTGTAAATATTGCAATAAATATGGCACTGTACCTTTTTTTTTTCTTTTTTTTTTCTTTTTAGGGCTGCCCCCATGGCATATGGAAGTTCCCAGGCTAGGGCTCGAATTGGAGTTGTAGCTGCTGGCCTACACCACAGCCAAAGGCCGTGGGATCTGAGTCGTGTCTGCAACCTACACCACAGCTCATGGCAACTGTGGATTCTTAACCCACTGAGTGAGGCCAGGGATCAAACCCACATCCTCATGGATGCTAGTCAGATTTGTTTCCACTGAGCCACGAAGGGAACTCCTGGCACTGTACCTTTAAAAAATACTGAAATTTACTTGTAGCAGTGAACATTAAAAAGGTTTTCAGTTTGTGAGTTATTGTGAAATGATGGAATAGGTTTATCTGAATTAAGAGGGAAAGTTGTAACTTCAGATGTGAACAAATGTCTCAGAGACATGTAGAAACTGGTAGATATTTAAAAATGTGCATTTGAGTGTCCATTTTTTTCCTTTTCAACTCCATTCAGCTGAGTGCCTCTTTTGCATTCACCTAGTGTTTCTTCTAGGGGAAACTGCACATAGGCAAAAGTTAAATTCTTGTTATGCTCCAATTATTTCCTAATATGTCAATTGCTTTGGAAAAAATTGAGTCTCAAAACAAACATCATAGCAGAGCTAAGTGTATTTGAAAATTTCTACATTTAAAAAAAAAGAGTTGATTGCTTATCCATTGTAGATACATGCTTGAGTAAGGAGATTGAGTAAGTAAGCCCATCTTTTATAGTTGCCAATCCAGCGGCTGTTTGGGAAGTCATTTGAGCTGACACAGTTGAGGTAGCAAAGATATGTGATGAATCTGTTGAAGAAACTGAAAATGTGCTGCATGACAGAGCAGCTACAGCACTTGTAAGCCTCAGAGAAAAACACGCTTGCCTGGTCAGCTTTACAATATAGCCATTCTTGCACTCCACTAAACCTCGGTCAAAGATATATATCCTAAATACTGATAAAGTCTTTTTATCCTTGTGCTAAGGTAAAAATATATGGCTATTTTTGTAAGCTTTCTTGGAAAATAATTTAAGGAAAGCTGATTTCATGTCACCAGCCTGTCTTACTAGTTAATATGCTCCTTTGTACATAAGTTACATAAAAATAAAACAAAAACTTTAAGGGTATTGAACATCAGAATGTCCATGATATCTTCATTTGTATGATTTCATATTCTTAAAGATTTTATTTTCAGAAGTAAATATGAAAAAAGCAGTACAAGATTTTTTTTTTTTTTTAATGGCCACATTTGCAGCATAGGGATGTTCCTGGGCTAGGCCTCTAATCAGAGCCGCAGCTGCTGACCCATGCTGCAGCTTGCAGCAATAGCAGATCTTCAACCCACTGAGCAATGTCAGGAACCCACATCCTCACAGAAAAAACTGTCAGTTCCTGTGGCTTATCTGTTGAGCCACAGTGGGAACTCCATAAAGAAGCAGTATACAAGATTGATAAGAGGAGGTCATTTTTTTTTAAATTTTCCTTTTTTCATAAATATTTATTTTTTAGTCTTTGGCATAGTATCATTTATACATGCTTTCATGTTTTATTCAGTAAGCCATATCTTCAGTATTTACTGGTATTTGAATAAAGGTATGAGATTTATTACTTTCAATTATTCCTATAGTCCTTTGACTAAATGTTTGCAAGCTGTATTCAAGCTTAAGTGATTAAATATTTGATACTTTTAAATGAGACTTAAAAAGGTTATATTTTTATATTATTTGCAGATAATTTACCTATATAAGTATATGCTTCTAATTTTATTATATTTAAGCTATATATGTTCACATATAAATACATATGTACATGTATATAAATTACATGTATATATAAATTACATATAGATAGATAGATAGATAATTTGGAAGAGATGAGCCACTGATATTTTAAGTATTTTTACTGTGGCTCTTTACAATTAAATATAAAAAGGGCAAAACTTCGGAGATTATAAAAGGCACCTGTTACCTAAACAAACAGGAAAAATGTTTCTTAAAATTTTTTTTAGATTTTAATGGTTTGTAAGCCAAGAATTATGCTATTTCCCTCTTGGTTCCTTGAAATTTGGAGTGAAAGAAGTAATTTCATGGTACTAGATGTTAGAGGCTGCCAGATATACCTGCCTTTCAGTCTTTCTTTTCTTGACTAAACTTCAAGCAAAAAGAATTATTCAAATTCTATTCCCTAATCATTACTGGAAAATTTTTTCAGCCTAAGTATTAGACTTGTAGGTAAAATTGCAGGTGCAGGCATTCTTTGGGTGTTTTGTTTCCTTCTGCATCCCATGATTACAGCTGGCCTTGGACTTTACTGCTTTATATTAGAATAGGTTAAATTATGCTATCGAATAGCCTAACAATGAACTCATGGCCCCTAGCATAAAAGCCTATAGTTCCTCACACATCCTGAATATAAACTGGCTTTCCAACAGAAGTTTAATTCTTAAAAACAAGATTTTACCTTGTAAGCCTTTTAAGTTTTCTTTAATGGATATCTCACCTACTAATTTTAGGATTTCACTTTAAATTATTATTTCTTACACCACCACCATATCCTACTTTGGTAATATTCAAATATTTTTTGCCTAAAGAACTTCAAAGGTATACTTTGTCTATAATTTTAGGATTTTCAGATAAGTTCAGAAATCAGAATTTCACAATATTAACCTTCTTATCTTACAGCAAATCATCTTATTTTACCTAAAATTATTATTTACAGACAACTACCTCAGGGATTAAAATAGAGCTATGCCCATCACCTTGGGTCGAACTAAATTTAAAAGCACTCGAACTAATTTCACATTAAGACTTTATTTACATAGCAAACTCAAGGAGTGTATGAAATCAAATTCAAGTAAATTACTAAACAAATGAACTTCATCATAATATAGTAATAATTAATCTGGATAAAAAGTTAAACAATAAAACCTTGTATGACATTAGTTACCTAAAAAAGAATCTATCCAAAATTCTGACATTGACAATATTAAAGTATTCCATGACACTTTGAATATCTTATTGAGGAAATTTTGGCAGAGCCTCACACTAACAAATTTTATCTGAAATTTACTACTAATTTCATAACAAAACATTGAACGTTAACTGTTAGAAACTACATGCTCACAGGTAGAAATTTTTCTGAAATAAAGCTTAATATTCTTAAGTCTGATTTGATTTTATTCTAGCATTTTGAGAAAAAATAAAACCAAAAAAAATTTTTCCAAGCCTTATGTTTTAAAATACATTAGTCATGCAGTTTATTTTCTAAAATTCAGATGTTATTATGATTTTCCTGAAGTATATTTGTATTATTTCATATTTCTTTATATCAAATATTTATGATGCTTCTTTGATAAAAAAGTCAATAAAAAATTGTACCACCAGCATCAACCACCTTCCTGACACATTTGCATTTATCAAGTGCTACATTACTGCCTATTTTATCCAGTCATGTATTCACCTATTCATTCATGTTTTTAAGTATATATTTAATACCTACCATGTATAAGATAAATAGTATAGATGTGAAAAATCAGGAAGACTGAGTCACTAATTTCACAATGCTCAGAGGAGAAAGTGGAGAAAGACAAGTAAAAAGATAAAGCTAATTAGGATACATGTTAAAATAAGCCTAAACATAAGAAACTATGAATTTCCTGGAATAAATTACACTGGGAAGATTGCTATAGTATTAATAGGAATTAGTCAAGTAGAAAGCAAAGGGGGTGGAGGTGGGGGTCAGGGTAAGTACCAGAAAATTAAAAGACAATCATGACCCAAGAATTTGAAGTGCACAGCACAGTGCATGCTTGTGGGTGATGAGTGGAAAAAGGTAGCACTGGAAAAAGGGAAAAGGAAAGTGATGAGAAGGAGACTGGAAAGATGCAGAGATAAGACCATCTGTCAAAAGTCTAATGAGCCACTGAAGATTTCAAAAAGGGAAATGCCTCCCTTAATTTTTTTTTTGCTTTTTAGGGCTGCACCTGGGGCATATGGAGGTTCCCAGGCCAAGTGTCAAATCGGAGCTACAACCACTGGCCGACACCACAGCAACAGCGACGCAGGATCTGAGCCCCATCCTCGACCTACACTACAGCTCAAGGCAATGTCAGATCCCCAATCCACTGAGCAAAGACAGGGAGGGAACCTGCAACCTCATGGTTCCTAGTCAGATTCGCTTCGGCTGCACCATGACAGGAACTCCTCCATTAAATTTTTATTTCAGAAGATTATAAAAGTACAGAAACAATTTGAAATATAACACTAGTAAATTGTGGATATAATTTGGAGGCTCTTGCAATAAATCCAGAACAAAAAATATGAGAAACTGAACCAGGAGGGCAAAGTGGGAATAGGGATAACTGACTTTAGCAATATCACAGAGGTGACCTGTATTTGACTTGCTGCTCATTTAGAAACAAGCAGAAGAGGGAGTTTCTGTCATGGCTCAGTGGTTAGCGAATCCGACTAGAAACCATGAGGTTGCAGGTTCGATCCCTGGCCTTGCTCAGTGGGTTAAAGATCCGACACTGGCGTGAGCTGTGATATAGGTTGCAGACGCTGCTCAGATCCCTCAGGCTGGGGGCTATGGCTCTGATTCGACCCCTAGCCTGGGAACCTCCATATGCCACGAGAGCGGCCCAAGAAATGGCAAAAAGACAAAAAAAAAAAGAAAGAAAGAAAGAAAGAAGCAGAAGAACAGAGTCTCTTATTTTTCTCAGTAGTAGGGATATCCTCCTACATGTTTTTAAAGTAATGGTTCAAAGTTACTTAGGAAAATCATAGAATAAGATTTGAGATGACAAGAAATTAACGTAGTTCCACTTATTCTGTTTGTTCCCCCTCTTTCAATATAATAGAGAGTATCTATTGTTAAGGTGCCTGACATATAGAATTGTTTTATAACTTCTTTTTGCACAAAGTTGGGAATGCAAATGTGTTTAATGTAATCCTCTACCTCACTAACAGCAAATTTTTGTAAAAAGGAAGGAAAACGAAAAAGAGGAAGAGCAGGAATAGAGAAAGAATCATTTATTTTTGAAAGGCAGTGTAAACCACATGTTTTTTACTAGAAAGGAAAAGTTGGTAGAAGATTAACAGTGAAGAAGATCTAGGCCCATCTGATAGTCATCTGATATTAAAAGATAATATTAAATAACAAATTACTGAGACTGGAAAGAGAACACATAAATTAACAGAACAAAATTTAAAGCCCATAAATAAATATACATATTATTTATATATATTCATATGTATTATAAATATACATAAGTAATGTACAACATACAAATATGACATTAAAGGACAGGAAAGTTGCAAAGGTTTCAGGAACTTAAAGTTTTCAGTTATTGTTGCTGGACTAAGATTTTTGCCGTTATTAGTACTATAAACTTCCTATTATCTATCTATATATCCCTAACATACAAATAAAGACTAAAAAATATAATTACATAAAAATTTTAAACTGGAATAATAAAAGGCAGTATTTACATGGTGAAAATGTAAATTAAGTACTGGAAAGATAATTTTTAATATTAGTTTTTAGAAGAAACATGAGATTAGTTAACCACAATTAATAGTTTATATGAATAAATGACAAAAGAATATATAACCCAAATGAATATAGATAAGGAAGACAGACAACTTGTAAAATAAGAAAAAAATTGAAAGTTTGATCAATCTCATATTAAAAGAAATACAGGAACTCACGTTGTGACTCAGTAATGAACCTGACTAGTACCTATGAGGATGCGGGTTTGATCCCTGGCCTTGCTCAGTGGGTTAAAGGATATGGTGTTGCCATGGGCTGTGGTATAGGTCACAGATGAGGCTTGGATCCTGCATTGCTGTGGCTGTGGTGTAGGCTAGCACCCGCTACAGCTCCAATTTGACCCCTCGCCTGGAAACTTCCATATGCCACAAGTGTGGTCCTAAAAAGGAAAAAAAAAGCAAATTCAAATAATGAACTACCTTCTTCTGCCCAACACCTGAACAAAGGAAAAAGATTAATTGCATTTATTAATCTTTTATCTTGAAGAAATACCATTCTTATACTGTACTGGTGGGGGATAAACTGGTTCAATGTTTTGGAAATCACTTCAACAGTATTCATTACAAATTTAAATTTTCATACATTGAGATTCAAGTTCCATTCCTATTTAACTCTCCTAAAGAAATACTTGCACATGTACATAGAGACATGTATAAAAAAATGAAATTGAAACCTTGCTTGTAATACTGGGAAATAAAATCTCCGTCAGTATGGATATAACTAAAGGGTGCCAGCATACTATGGCATATTACCCAGTAATAAAGTGTAGAGCTACACCTACTGGCACTAGAATTCTTCAGGACATGTGAAGAAGGAGGAGAGGCAGTGAGGTTGAACTGATGAGTGGGGTAGGTTATTGGGTTTGTATTGTTACTATTTAGATTGATGTTTCTCATTGGAAGTCCACAAACAAACCAGATAGAATCACATGGGATCTAGGGTAGGATTCAGGAATCTGCATTTTGACCAACTTTTATTTTCCAATTTTATTAAGCATATTTTGCACATATGATTCACTCATTTCAAGTGTACAATTCAATGACTTTTATAAATTTTATCAACCTATAACACCATCACCATAAATCAATTTTATAGCATTTTCATCACCTCAGTAAGATCCCTCACTTCTTTTCACTGTTTATCTCTATGCCCACCCCTGCCTCAAACAACCATTAATCTACTATCTGTCTCTATCAATTTGCCTTTTCTGGACATTTCATTTAAATGGAATCACACAGCATGTATCAAACTTTAACATGCGCAAAAACCACCTGGGAATCTTGTTAAAATGCAGATTGAGCAGGTCTGGAGTGAGGCCTTAAAACTGCAGTAGTACAAGTTCTCAAATGGTGCTGATGCTGCTGGTCCATGAACCACATTCCCTGCAGCAGGACCCTAGGATGCTCCTGATTCTTATACACAGCAAATTTGGAGGACTAGTGCTGCATATCTGTCTGTACTTTCAGTCAAGAATGAATATTTGTTCCTGTCTTATACCTACAATTTTTAAATTAAATTATGGTTGATTTATAGTGTTGTGCCAATTTCTGCTGTATAGCATAGCGACCCAGGTAATTCACATATATATATGTTCTTTTACTCATACTATCTTCCATCATCTTCTATCCGAAGAGATTGGATAGAGTTCCCTGTGCTGCATAGTAGGACCTCACTGCTTATCCATTCTAAATGTAATAATTTGCATCTACTAACCTCAAACTCCCATTCTCTCCCCTTGGCAACCACAAGTCTATCTCTAGGTCTGTGAGTCATTTTTTTTAAGGATAAAGTGAGTTAATAGGAAGTTTATAGTACTACCTAATAATAGCAAGAATTTTAGTCCACTAACAGAAAACTTAACGAGGTTCCTGAAACTATTGCAACTTTCCTGTCCTTAAATGTTACATTTGTATTGTCTTTTATTTTCTAGAATGAGGTTAGTCATAAAATATGAGGATTATCTAGAGCAACAGGAAGATGGAGAGTCAGCCTCATGGAGATAAGAATCTCAGAAATAAAGTAAATATTTAAAAGGAGAAAAACACCAAATAAATTCCTGGGGCCTATGGAAAAAGTGCACAGGTGACCAACCAAAAAAGGATGGAGGTAGGACTCAAGCTGCACCTAATTCTTAATACTACAAATGACAAAGATGTTTTGTTTACGTGCATCCTTTTTTTGACAAGTTTATTTTTAGTGCCTGACCTTAAATTGTTTCTCCAATCCTATTAGTTGTTGGACAAATTTATTTATATTTTCAGATTGATATTTTCTCTGCATTGTATAACATAAACTCCTAAGGCAGCACTTTTTTAATATTATGTATATCTATTTGGGGCCTGAAGAATGCATCACTAGTTATACTAGCATTTAGTTTCTCCCTAAGCAATATCCTGTTGTGAATACAAATAAAGAAAGAATGGTAATAGCCAGATAATCAGAACACGATTGTCTTTATTGTCAACTCCTGGTTGAGTAAATTTAAACTATATCATTTATATCCAAGAAAATTGATTTTATTCAACATGTACTCACCACACTCCATTGTTTATCTGCCTCTTAGTTTCAATACTACCAACTATTGAGTTCTATATGAAGGAAAGCTGTGGTTTGGGTATAGTCCAAAGCAATAGTTAAATCAAAATATTTGGCTTTGAAATGTTTTATAAAATTCTAGGATTTTTCTGTTTTGTTTTGTTTTGTTTTGTTTTTACTTGAGTTTCCAAATCCCAGAAAGGATTTTCTGGGGCACTAAGAGATATCTGAGAAATATCAGAAAGAAAGGAATACGATATGTATTTCTATTTTCCACTGCTTTTTGTATTCCTACAGGTACATCATTATTATATCAAACATTACTCATTTCATACATTAAAATACCTTTTAACCTGAAATTTTATAATATAAGGGATTTGTCATTCTTCTCATTAATGACTTTAACAAGTAATTTGAAGTTTTCTTAGAAAAATAGTTTGACCATGTATTATCACTTTTACAAATATACCTAAGGAAAAAATATTGAGAATAGAAAAATCTTTACATTTGAAGATGCTCATCACATAATTATTTACAAAAGAAAATACTGAAAATACACTAAATTCTGGTTAATATACAAATAATTACATAATTATGGAATATTTGTTTGATTAAATAAGCCAAAAGTTTAAAATAGTTTTTTATGGTAAATTTCAACATGCATGGTCTTTAATAACTATATTCATTAATTTTTCATGTATTTAGCAAGTGTCTTTACCATGTGCTAGACACTTTATAAAAAGTATTTATATGCCAATAAGCTTTTAAAAACAGTATGCAAAATTATAAATTATATATCATTGAAACCACTTTAGCACAATCAAAATTATGAATCTAAAAAGATCAGAAGGAAAGTTAGTAACTGTGAAAAGTTGATGTTTATATTCCTGTCTTCTGCATATTTATTATTTATACAGTGATTTTTACAAGGACAGTTTTAAAAATTTAAGAAATAGGTAGAGCTTGAAAACCCAAACTCACAAGCATTAGTGACAAAAGAATTAAAATACACTCTGTAGGCTTTTATATATTTTAAAAATGCACTGTCTTGTTCAGTTCCCTATTCTCTTTATGCATAACAGATCTTGTCTACTCTAGTTATTTTCTATTTCAATATCAATGATAACCAGACCAGAGGGCTCCCAGTCTTTGAAAATGTACTGTATAACAGATTAGTTACAGGGTATCAGTAAATTAGATCTAAACCCAAGGCATTTCTCACAACACGTCTCAATGTTGTTTTTTCAGATTCTTGCTTGTAACTTCAGTAGCAACACAAGTAGAAAGCTAGCTTAGCCTACAGAAAAAAAAAAAAAACTTTTCAACTGTTATTAATTTTTATGTCCAAAATAATAAAATTCAGAGGTTGACTCACTGGCTGGCTGTATTAATTCCAAACCAAGTGAAGTTTCTATACAGTTACATATATAAATTTCTCTCAGCAAGATTCCTGAATCTTTTATAGAATATACCTGAATTTTCTGGCCTCAAGAAAATGAGAGGAGAAAGAGTGCACTGTGGAGCAATCAGTGTAATGAAAATGTATGTTTTCTACTAAATATTCTCCTATTTTAGAAGCTATGAAGACCATCTGTAATGGTTGCTTTTTTGAGTGCATTTGGCTAGGCGGCAGTGCCTAATATTTGGTCAAACACCATTCTACATGTTTCTGTGAAGGTATTTCTGGGAAGGAATAATATTCAAGTCAGCAACTTTGAGTAAAGCAAGTTGCCCTCCATTATGTGAATGGAACTCATGCAAACAGCTGAAGAACTTGAGAAAATGACTCACCTCCTGCAAGAGAGATTTCTGCCAGCAGACTGCCTTTGCCAATTCTTCCTCCTTCTCTGGCCTGTTGACCTACTCTGAGTATTTTGGACTTGCTCGTCTCCATAATCACATGATACAATTCCTTAAAAACCTTGTTCTCTTTCTTACACACACACACACACACAACAGTCACCCATGCTCTTGGTTTTATGTTTCTGGAGAACACTAATACACTATCTTATGTCTCTTACTAATCACATTGATTATCATCAATACCCAGTGTGCCGACCTCCTTCTTTTTTTTTTTCCCATTTTTTATTACTCAAATGAATTTATTACATCTGTAGTTGTACAATGATCATAACAATCTGATTTCACATGATTTCCATCCCACAGCCCAAGTACATCCCCCCACCCCCCAAACTGTCTCCTCTGGAAACCATAAGTTTTTCAATGTCTGTGAGTCAGCATCTGTTCTGCAAACAAGTTCTGTCTGTCCTCTTTTCGGATTCCACATGTCAGTGAAAGCATTTGATGTTGGTGTCTCATTGTATGGCTGACTTCACTTAACATGATAGTTTCTAGGTCCATCCATGTTGCTAAAAATGCTGGTATTTCGTTCTTTTTGATGGCCGAGTAATATTCCATTGTGTATATGGACCATATCTTCTGGATCCACTCCTCTGTCGATGGGCATTTAGGTTGTTTCCATGTCTTGGCTATTGTAAATAGTGCTGCAATGAACATTGGAGTACATGTGTCTTTGCGAGTCATGGTTTTCTCTGGATAGATGCCCAGGAGTGGGATTGCTGGATCAAATGGTAGTTCTATGTTTAGTTTTCTGAGGAATCTCCATACTGCTTTCCACAGTGGTTGCACCAATTTACAATCCCATCAACAGTGTACTAGGGTTCCTTTTTCTCCACACCCTCTCCAGCACTTATTGTTTATAGACTTTTGGATGATGGCCATTCTGGCTGGTGTAAGGTGGTACCTCAGAGTGGTTTTGATTTGCATTTCTCTAATAATGAGTGACGCTGAACATCTTTTCATGTGTTTCTCGGCCATCTGTATGTCTTCTTTGGTGAATTGTCTATTTAGATCTTCTGCCCATTCTTAAGTGTCATAATTATACAAAGCTGCTTATAAATTCATAGAAAATCTCCTGTAATTCGGCTAGTGAATTGGGCCCTAGTTCAGGTGTTTCCCTCACCTACCCCTTTTAGAGACCTAGCCAAGAAGAAGACACTTTGATCCTAAAGCTAGAAAAGATCACCAGATCATTAAAACCTTAAATAACCTAGGTTTTAAAAACAAGTCATTACATTTGGAAGTTTATGGATAGTCTACCTATATCATAGAAATGGATGTTTATGGTATTAAATTGACAACATTTACAAGGTGAAGGACGTATCTTTCAGTGTGAGTTGTTAGAGTAAATAGGTAAATCTGAATTGTTCTATAGAACTTTACCTCAGATTCAATGCCACACACAGATTTTTTAAATAAGCTTTGCTTTTGCTATGAACTCATTTTTAGGACTCCCAGTCTGTCAGGACAAAAAGACTGCCTATCTAGAAAGCCTTATGGTTAAGACTTCCACAATGTTTTTGTTCCATAGTGTTTTGCCTGACACAAGAGATGACACCTTAAGTAATTGTTATATGTAAAGAAAGAAGAAAAAATAACCTGTAAGAGCAAAACTTCCAACCTAAGAAGAAAATATTTTTCTAAGAGTCTGCATATATAGCTCTTATACCAGCACAAAAGATAATATTTCAAAATGGAAAAACCAAATCAAAATCAATATATCCAGCTGACACGAAAATGAGATCAAAATTACACTCCAGATTTGAGGGTTTCATTGATTAGATAATATATTGGACATCTCCACTACTGATTTGAAGAAAATATTGTATCAGTAATGTTTCCCAGGTTTTTTAAATTATTATTACTATTATCATAATTTTGCTTTTTCTTGTAGCCACAGCTCAACATGATGAAGCTTTAAGGACACACAGTAAACACATCACATTTATAGGCTTTATGATTTACAAACTATATCATAGAGCTTATTCAGAGATTCACAGTAATCAAATTATCTGCACAGATTTCTTATAAACTTATCTTAAAGTTGTACATCAAGTCTCCCTAAGTTACTGAAAAATCATACACAGACAACTCTGGGTAAGATATTTGTCCCCCAAGCTGCAGGGATTAAGACAGCTAAATAGAGAGGAGGATAAGTATATGTAAGAGTTAAATGGGTAGTGATAAATGGCAATTTCATATGAGAGTGTGACACACCTCAGCAAGACCACATCAGCAGTAGTAAACAATGTCTTGGTGTGTATCAAGGAAAAGTCATTCAAATGTCTTCAAATCCAATTCCAAGATACTGTACAGAACTAACCTATGGAAAGTTGGAGAAATTATCCAAACTTGAGTGTGCCTGTAACAGTAAAATGAACAGAAGTCAAGAGTCCACTGACAGGACTTCCTTTTGTGGCTCAGCAGGTTAAGAACCTGACTAGTATCCATGAGGATGTGGGTTCGATCCCTGGCCTCACTCAGTGGGTTAAGGTTCTGGCATTGCTGCAAGCTATGGCATAGGTCATAGATGTGGCTCAGATCCAGTGTTGCTGTGGCTGTGGTGTAGACTGCAGCTCCATCCTTGATTTGACCCCTAGCTCAGGAACTTCCATATGCTGCAGGTGCAGCCTTACAAGAAAAAAGAAAAAGAAATGAATAAATAAAAAGAATCTTCTAATAACTAGAGCTGCAAATAAGGTGAGAATAGAAACATGGTTTAGATAACAGAAAAGATGCCAGCCATATGAGAATATGGACCACCTAGCCGTAGTGAAAAAAGAAAATGCTGGCAGCTTGTACTCCCAGAAGTTCATAGAAGAGTTGAACAAAACTCAAAGCCATTAGACCTATGCCATTCTGAATTGTTTTTGAGATGAGTATGGAACCAAGGGGCATTGACCTATGGTACATATATATCATTCACCTTATTTTCTGAATAGCCAAATGATGTGTAATATCAGAATGTTGACTCAAATTTTTTTTACAGTCCACATTTTCATAATTCATCAATAAAGAAGAATAGTAAAGTTCTTGAGAAAATAAGTCAACAATAAACTTTATTTGAAAGAATAATTTCTAAATAGAGCCATAGAGTTCAATCATAATTGCCAGCCCCCCTTAAATATAATTATCTCCTTAAAAACAAAATATTCCAAAACATGCAACAAAAGTTTAGCTCTTAACCTTTTCTCTTGGCTTTCATATATTCACAGTTCTAGATATCTAGGTATCTCTTTGTGTTGATGTCACCTTCTCATTTCTATGACCAATTACTCCATATTTCCAGTCCAACCATGTTGTTTACTTACAGGATAGATAGATAGATAGATAGATAGATAGATAGAGAGAGATATGGGGGGGCTAGAATATATGAGTAATTTGGCATCCCAGATGTCAATCTGGATGGCTCACAAGAATTTCAAATTTTTGAATATTCAAATATTTGAAAACATAAATTTTTAATCTTCTTCTGCAAAACTTGTTTCTTCCCAGTCTTTGTTGCATTATTAAAGGGCATTTCCTAGCCTTCTTATGTCCTCTTTGGCATTCTCTGTGTTCATTTCACCACCAAATTCTACTTCCAAAAGTACATATGTAATTATCTTCATTTTCACAGTCTCCACCTTAATAATTCCTTCCATCATTATTCCTTACCTGGACCACCACAAAGGACTTCTAACTGGTCTCCCTGCTACCCCTTACTGTTACTCCAACTCTTTGCCATGCATATCCTCATGTGACCTATGCCAAACCTAACCTGTATCCTGTCACTCTCCAGCACAAAATCCTCCAGGCTCCACTGTATTCTGATTAATAGCTAAAGTCCTCAACATGGCCCAGAAAGTCTTTTCGAATTCATCTGATGCCACGATTCTTCCATCTTCTCCTCCGCTGACCTGCATCCATTCATCCCTCAACTCCCGACTCATTTGGCATCTCTCATTTCCTCAGGTATATCAAGGTTTTTCTCTGTGTTCGGCTCACACAGTGTAGGTTCCTCTAACTGAATTATTCTTCCTTCTCCCATGTCTTACTTTCTTTGATTCTCACAAATAACACTTAGTGTCTACCACATCACATATTTCTCAGAGATTCCTTAAGTACTAACCAAAGTTAGAATCCCTATTATATACTTTACCATTGCATGCAGTGCTCCCTTACAACACTTTTATGCTATGTAATCATATATTGGAATAATTGTGAATTTAATGTTTTCCCCTCCCCTCACACCCACATGAATGGGTTAAAATAGTTTTGTTTAGGATTATATATTCAGTATGCTGTCAATAAACAGCTCATGTTAAATAAAAGTTAGGTTTTACTCTGTTCCATTTCAATATGAAACATTCATAATAACACTGATACAAGTTGTTTTCCTCAAAACACTTTCTGTTAAATTTATAAACTCAACATGACTGAAAAATTTATAAATACTTGTTAAAAAATGCTTTATGAATAAACTCTCTTGTTCCATGAAGGACTTCTTGAAAAACCTCAGTCATAGGACTTAAGAGCACTGGCTCCTAGACTGCTTAGAAGTCACCTTTTTTTTTAAATTTTTTATTGTTATTTTCCCAATACAATTTTTTTTCCTACTGTACAGCATGGTGACCCAGTTACACATACTTTTTTTCTTTAAATAACTAATTTTCCTGTACTTTGAGCGTAAAATCTTTGAGGACTTTTTCCTCTATACGTAAATTATACTGCATTTTTTTTTCAAGTAGGCAGAACCTCTCTACTGCCAGATTTTTTTTTCTATTTATATGGACTTGGTATGTGTTATTTCATAAATTTTCAGAACTACTTGTATTTTCCAAAGTGCTCTCCGCATGCAGATCAGGGACGCAGGAGATAGGATACCTTATTAGAAAAATATTTACAAAGAAAAAAACAACTATGTGGTATTGACATAGCTAGCCACTTATGCTGTTAAGTAAATCGAAAGGAAAAATTTTTATTTTAATAAGATATTATTTTAGAGAGTTATAGGTTTCTGTAATTTAGAGCCATGTTGTTTTGCTTTTTTTCTCCCCAATTCTGATGTAGTTTTGCTCTCTCAAGTTAGGTTTTCTATTAAAAGTCTGGAACTGTACATCCTTCCACCACTAACTTGCTCCCCCTGGTGGTCTTGCTAAGTTCAAACTGTTAACAAAATACAGATGTTTAATTTACAACTTGGCTTTTTTTTTTTTTCTTAATGTTTTCAAAGAATGACATCACTGCACTCTATTTCTAGGGCAGTAGGAGATGTCAGTCAACTTATTGGTAAGAAATAGTGTCCACTGTTTGGAGGATTCATCCCAATATCTGAAAAAATCTCTCAGTATAATCCCTAAATCAAATCATTTTTATGAGTTAACATTAAGAGACATGGTAATGGGTAGTAATTGTATGCTGGCTATAAAGATTTATCAGGATGGACTAAATCTAGCACTATGGGGGGGGGGGGGACAAAGAATTCCTGCTTGGGAAAAATCTTACATTTTGACACAATGACATTACTTCCTATTTCACTGAGTATTTTTACAACTTAAAGGAGTTTCTTTTGAAATCACTGAATTTTTCTGACATAAAGGAGATATAAAGGTTGAAAAGGAATTGGATAAAGGAAAATGGCACTTACTTGAATCCAGTTTTCCAAAGTTTAAGGTAGAACATTAAAAATAAATGGCCACATTTCTAAAGATCATTAAAAATAAATGGTCTTTTCTAATTTGACATCATGTAAATACTTCAAATGTTTAATGGTGGCAGAGTACAAGCTAAGTTCTGAGTCAAATGCTCAAACAGTGTATTTGTGTCAAAATGTCATGCTGGCTCCCAACTTAAGAAGCCTTTAGTGAAATGCTCTCAGAGCAAAGGGAAGGGGAGATGTCTTCAGCTGAATATATGCACACTCCCAAGCTGTACTTGAAATGTTTTACTCTGGGCTCTTCATGCTGGAGAAGGCATTCAGAAGAAAATCGACAATATTTTTTTCCTCAGATGTCTTATCCTGAAGACTTTGCATTTTTTAAGCCTCCCCATCTGTCAGAGCCCAGAGAAAAGATGGATTCACTCCAGTAAGTTTTGAAAAAGCCATTGGCTCTTAAGAATAATGAATAAAAAGAGAAAACAGAAAAGGAGCTGAGAACAAGGTGGGAAGTGAGTTGAGCATTTACATCTGCAGTATAAAGACCTTCAGAATGTTTTTGACTTAACGATATTGTTTACATAACAAATACTTAAGAAGATTTGGAACCCCTTGGAATCATAAGGATTCCATTTAGAAACTTTTCATTTGACCACTATTCAGTGCAGATTTAAATTAATGCTACTAGACTTATCCCATCAACATGAGCTGCTTATGAACTAGTAGGTGTTAGAATGGTGCAGAAATAATAATTAGTAACTGCAGCGTATTAGGAACCCTCCAGAGAAATCATCTGTGACATTCTTTTGTAAGACCAGGGCTTCTACGAAGCTTTTCTGTATTGATTTTGAGATACTGGAGAACCTGAAAGGGGGTTAAAACTTTTCCATTTATGGTAGCCCTAATCTTCACTGAGAGCCAGCTGGTGCCCTGTAAAACCCTCTATTACATTTAGCATGAAGCTTTATTACATAGTTCTTTTAAGCCAATTAAAAGTTGATATTTTGCACCCCCTATAATTAAAATGCAAATGTAGTGATGAACTTTATTTTCAAAAACAGATTACACAGGTTAATTAAGATAAAAACTTACCTAGACCCAGGTTTATAGATAAATAGTATTTTCAAAGAGCCTACTAACATGACAGAATATGAATTCTGAGTCTGTGCTCTGCATAATAGAAAGATCCATTATCTAGATGTCAGAGCCAAGGAAGGAAGTCCTAGTGATGGAAAACATAATTATCAGATAGACTCATTAAAGTAATGGTAAAGAAAAAGCAATTCACCAGTTCCTACTTGAAATGAACATTTCTATGGTTCCATTTTACTTCAGACTTAGAAAATGCTAGCTTTAAAGAGCACATCGCCTTCAGATGGCATGGATAATGAAAATTACCACAATGGATCTATTTATGAAAACCATAAACTTTTGTGCACTTACTCTATTTTGATCTGTCCACCCAAGTAATTAAAGGGGAGCTTCTGGACACACTAGAGACATTTGGGTCGCAATTCAGACATATAACCACTCTCCCTCCGAGGAAAGGTGAACAAAGCTAAGAAAAGCAAACACTTTAGAAATGACCTTGCATTATTCTTGGTGCTACTGCAAGAAGATGCAATTCTAAGGGCAATGATGGAAAGGAATAAAATGCAACATTTATTTTCCACACTGAAAAGCCAAATAATGCTTTGTTATTGGTTTTCCTAAGGAAGCATTTTCTAGTCTTTGCCACTTAATCATAGCTGAACTCTGCACATACAAAACACAATTGTCATATTTAATTTTTAGCCGTTAGAAAGAAAGATACCATGTAGATGCTTAAAACAGAAAAGAAACAATTATATAATATTTGTGGACCGAGAAATAAAGTATTTCTAGATATCATAGATCAAATACAAAAATTATTTTAAAAACTTAAAGCCATGACACTGAAGTGAAAATTTGGGTATAGATAATTAACGTGGAGTTAAAAAAAGTCATTTTAGCTACCTTGAAACTAAAACTATTGCCACAATATAAATTAGGCCATTAGAAACTGAGTGTGAGAGTTGAACCAGCATCCACAGCATGATATAGCACCCTGAAACATCTCATTAAATACTTCAAATTGATGAAGTGCTTTAACCTCCTTATGTTTTTATTTACTGATTTAAATTCAGTCCTACAAAGCAGAAAATGAGACAGAGCACAGCTTAAAGCCTAAAGGAGAGCTAGAAGAGATAAAACATTTTGCTGTATTCCTAAGAATATATTTGTTTCTTATGCAAGTTGCTTCAGTGGGCTTCCCAGGCATGGCTTTTCTCAAGAGAAGATGAAGACAGCAGGTTTCTGTCTCATTTAGACATTTACCCTTTTATTCTCTTACATTTCATTTTTCAGAACAAAATCCCTAATTTCTTCTACCTTTATTCTATAATTTGAACATAACAAGATGTCAAAAAATTCCAAGCTAATACAATCTGTATGCTTTTAGCTTATAAAATAATATATGAATTTCCAGCTATGGTGTTTACCATTTTCATTGTACCCTCAGTATGTTTGTCATTCTGTAGTGTTTTTATTATCTTGTTCACATATACATATACATTTTTTAAGGTGTTACTTTCTGAAAAAGTTTTCTCCTGAGTCTTCTAAACATTCATAAGAATCCCAAGAGTCTTTACTCTCAAGTATGTGGTTATTGGCTCTCTTTCTTTGTAAGACTTCAATCCTTTCTTTGAATCTTTAGTTCACTGATCCTTCCCTATAATTTTAACCATGTGTTTCCAGAAGGCTTTAGCTATAGGGCATCAAGATCTGGCCAAATGTGGGATCTCTCCATGGCCAGCTAATAGACCTTGATTATTTAGGAAATTCAGCCCTTCCTCTGAGGATAAAACATAGACTCACAAGTCCAAGTCACAACACCCTTA
The DNA here is from genome assembly GCF_016906955.1 of Phacochoerus africanus. Lineage (NCBI taxonomy): Eukaryota > Metazoa > Chordata > Mammalia > Artiodactyla > Suidae > Phacochoerus > Phacochoerus africanus. The sequence goes on along the minus strand of NC_062545.1, from coordinate 80,551,621 downwards.
AATGAAGGAAAGGCAAAGATTGTGCCCATAGGGGTAGCTCATGCCCTTTCTCTCCTCAGCTGCTTGTCAGGCCCTTTAAAGAAGCTGATGGGCAGCAACACATGGGGATATTCCACCAGCCCTGGAACCAAGCAAACTATCCTTTTGGGATAAATAGAGACTTGCCACAGAGCCAGTCTGGCTTCTCCTTCATTTACCTTCTCTCCGTTGTGACTGCATATCCTGTTCTCAGAAACAGTTTATTTCTCTAAAAGTTCTTTCAGTTCACCACAGGGAAGATTCCTTGTTTACATTTTGCTCCAGCCTTAGGGAAGGCTACTTTCCTTGGTTACCAACTACCATCTCTATAGGGAATCAGGAATCAATATCCCAGATCATTACTCTAAGAACTAGTTTAGAGCTTTTTGGCTCCTTCTGAAGGAGTTCAAGTTTTTCCATTCACAAAAAAAAAAAAAAAAAAAAAAGTGCTACTTACAAGGAAGGGATATGTCCCAGGAATTAAACTGTCTTTCTTCTCTAACCTAACCTTAGTCTGGAATTTTCCAGGAGCATTATAACAAGTTCTCCCTAACAGTTTATTGGAACTGTGAAGGACAGTCCATCTGCCTGCATCATGGATTATCTGACTCTACTTGGAAACTCATCCTGTAGAAAGTCTAAAACACCTTGACAACAGAGACACATGGAACTTTGAGACACAGTCAAACACTGCACTTAGCATCCTGTCCCCCTTAATCACAGCCCATAATGGATCCCTTCACTCTTATTTCCATGGATCACTGTGCTCTACCTTCTGACTTAGACTTCACTGATCTTCTCCCCCTAAAACTTTATCTATTCCTTCCAAAATCCCCATTCCATGGTAAACAAAGCAAAGTAAAACAAAGTAAAACAAAACAGAATGAACACCAACCACCCTCTTTTCCATTGCTTCATTAAACATTGCCTCCAGTTCCTTGCTTTTGCTGAAATTTTTTCCTTTCCACTAACCCCAGCTCTCTAAAAAAGAGACAGTGAAGTCACAGGGGCAGGGAGTTCATGCCTAAGGAAGGGGTTAGCATTCTGCTGGTTCCCAGCTCCACCCCCTCCAAAGACCTGGCACTTCAGAGCTCTTACTCCTCAACCCTCTGGTGGATGGAGCCAGCCTTCTCTGATAGCATGCTATTCAACAATGGTAATCCAGAATCATGCACCAGCCTCTGGGTCACTTTTCCAAATTTATCAGCACCATGCCTGTGGCCTTCCCCTCCACTCAAATTCTTGTCCATATTCTGAGTTAGTTCAATACTTTCTCATGTAGGAGATTAATCCATAGTTTCTTGAGATTTTTGACTCTGGTAACCTTTGTATTTACTTTGCTTCATATCTTCACACCCCAAATTCCACTTAGGACTTTGTAATCACATGGAACTACAACACCATCTCTGAAGTTTTCAGCTGTAAATTCCAATTTGCACTAATCTCTGTTCTTCTATTTTCTCATTTATTTATTCCTACTACAACTATAAGTGGGCCCATAAACCTCTAGTTCCTTATCTTCCTACCTTTCCTTAATTAAGAACTAGATTCCACTTTCCTTCCTAACCAATCTAGAAGCACCAATCAGAAGGCAGCTCTTGCTAACATTAGTTTCCTTTCTTCTTTCCCTTCTAACAGCCGTGCTTTGAGAAAAGCTCCAACCTGGAGCTGGAACATCCCACCTCATCCACTCTTACGTCACAGCTGCTAAAATGAGACTGGAGATAATCTCAGAGCTGTGTACACTGGGCCACAGAAAAGTCCAGGTCTCCAACTTTGGGTTGGTAACTTACATTGGCAGTTTTTCCAATTTGCTCTTTTGTACAAGTACCAGCTACTATGAGTATTCTCAAACTTTGTGTCCTGAAACAAAGTTTTAAAATTAATTTTAAATTTTTATGGAAGCATAAAATGATATAAAAAAAATGTACATACATGTATAGCATGATGGGTTGTCTAAAACTTAACATACCTTGCAGCCTAAACAGGAAACCAAAATTATGAGCAATCCTGAAGCCATGCTGCGCTCCCTAGCACCCCACCCACCTGACTTCAAACAACACAGGTTATTTTGCTTTTTGTAAATTTCCTTTTTTTTTCTTTTTCTTTTTTTTTGTGACTCTACCATGGTATATTTATCTATTATAGTGTAGGCAGACACTGATATGCATCTAGCTTGGGGTTATTAAAAATAATGCTGTTATAAAAATTCTAATAGGTTTTTGGAGGTGAATGTATTTGTGCACATCTGATGGACCTATACATAGGAGTGGAATAATTAGATTATACGGCCTGCCTATGTTCAGCCTTACTAGAACTGCCAAACTAAATTGAGTGCACCATTCAACACGCTTATGCAGGTCGTGACCTTATGAATTACTTTTCAGTAAGAGAAAACAAATGCCAAAAGAGTAAATACATAAACTAAATAATTAAATGTTGTATGGCAAGTGTTATGAAGGACATAAACAAGTAATGGGAAAGATAGTGATTGGGAGACAAAAGTGAACTACTTGTGTGTGGGGTGGGGGGAGGATCCTTCTGAGGCAATGACGTTTGAGCTTGGACTTGACTTATCAAGAAGAGATTCTCGTAGGAAGAGCCAGGAAGAGCACATGCTAGGCAAAAAGAAGAGCAAATGTAAAAGCCTTCAGACAGGAAAGAGTTTGCTACATTAATGATACACAAGAAAGGCAAGAGACCTTGGCTAATAAATATAAAAAAGAGATGGAGGGGCATACGTTCTGAGATGAGTTGGGAAAGGTTAACAAGAATCAGCTCATGCGCAGCATTTGATCTTACATTCAATGGAATTCTCCAGGAAGTCTGAAACCACATGAGGAATAGACTGGATTCTGACAAGAGTGGGAACAGGAACATGTAAGGTGACCACGTGTCTTAACACTCTTGAATTTTTGTCTAATGCTCCATTATAGTATAAAGAACATCCTTTATCAATCTCAAAAATGCTTTGTTTAAGTTAGGAAGTTAAGTATATGGTCACTCTAACCATTAAGGGACTTTAGGGGGAATGCAAAAGATAGACACTGTTGGACTGAATTGGGTTGTAGGTGGAAGAGAAAGTAAAGAGTGATTCAATTCTAGACATTAAATTTTTTTTTTTTAATTTTATAGCCATACCTACAGCATATGGAAGTTCCTGAGCCAGGGATTGAATCTAAACCATAGCTAAAACCTATACACTTTAGCTTTTGCAACAGAGAATCCTTTAACCCTGGGCCAGGATTGAACCCACACCTCCAAAGTGACCTGAACCACTGCAGTTGGATTCCTAACCCAATGCACCATGGCAGGAACTCCATCAAGACTTATTCTGAAGGATATCTTTCTGGGTTCTCTATGAGGGGTGAGGGAAAGGCACAGATTGAGGATGCTTTCTTGGTTTTTGATGGTGGTACCACTTCTTAGATATGAACATCTAAAGTAAAAACAGAGATTTGGGTAGAGAAAGACTAATCTACCTAATTCACTGAGAAATTAGAACAGGAGAGATGGAAGAAAAAAGATAAAGAAGAATTCCCAAAACAGATATTTACTTCTTTTCTTCTTCTAGGAGTATTAGAAAGATGTTCCTTAACCTGAAGTATAATCCTTCCACTTGTTCTCTAAATCTTCTCCCCTTTCTTTTTCATTTGCCTCACCCTCATGCTCTCAGTTATCGCTGCTTCAATTTTATCTTCATGATCTTATTTGCTCTTTCTGAAAGTCTATAGATATAAACAACTATGAACCATCTTAAAAAAAAAATAATAATGAGTAAGCAAATCCCCAGCACTCCATGAACTCCATGAACCCTACATCCTTTTCTCACTACAGTAGTTCTTGGGACTTGTAGAATCAGGTTTCAGAAAGTATAATCTACATTCAGGATCACCATTTCCTGCGACCATTTCCATGGAAATCACCAGCACTATGATTTCCATCCTCATCACCTTGATTAAGATCTCTCCTACCATTTACCTTCATGTGTCAACTAAGTACTTCGGATTCCTCATTTAGATGACTTTCAGAACCCTTTATCATTTTTGTTTTTCCTACCCTCCCATGAAGTTAATATTCTTTGGAAATCTATTTAGTTTAGTTTTTCTCATTATAAAGGATATTCCTCCAAAAGATTCCACTTGGTTCTTACACTCACCTCAAAAGGGTGATAAAACATATATATATATTTGCTATCTTGATTGCAGTATTGCCTTCATGGATGGATACACAAAGCAAAGTTTATTAAATTATACACTTCAAATGTGTGCAATTTATTGTAAATAAAGCTGCTTAAACTGTTACCCTTTAGTTTGAATGAATCTTGGCATAAAATCCATAGAAAGAGAAGACTAGTTCCCATAACACACTTGCTATTGTAGGTATTTTCTAGTCCCCAGTGGGACACACCTGCCATGAGCGTTAAATCATGTATCACAAGCTATTTATTGCCTAAATGTGGACAATATGCACCTAGAGGCAAAATTCAATAAAATTATCTTGAGTGACTTTTCAGGTATGAGCCTAGTTATGATTTTTCAGATATGAGTGTGGTATGAAGCTTTCTTAATGGGTCATGGTTTTTTTCTCATGTCTTGTCTGAACACTCTCTCCCATCTTATGTCAGAAGAACAAAGACTGAGCTTTATGTCTATTTTCTTAATGGGCTTCCAAAGTTACCACGCTTATTTTCAGAGTGTTATAATAAGCTAAGGAGTACCCCATTATAAAGTGATATCGTTTCTAGAGCAGCAATCTCTTGCTTTGAGAGAAAGTGTAATTTCTCCCACCAAGAGTCAGTTTTTCCCTCCTAGGATCATCCTGAAACTCCAAGTCCCATGCAGCAACCGTAAAGCATAGGGTTTTATCATACGGTGGTCAGGATTCCAGAAGAGGCAGCCCTGGTATTAGCTTTGCCAAACTTTATAGGATAAAACAATCTGTTTCCTGACCCAGAGGTCCTGTCTCCCCTTGCTAGGTGGAATACTAGTGTTCTGAGAGTGCTAACTGTGGGACAGAACAAATGCATCTCTTTTGCTCAACCCTGACCTAAAATAAAGCCTGGAATATAGTCGCTAGGAGCTGCTTCTCTGAAGTGCTCTGTAGCAACCAGTCAACACTGCTCAAGGCTAAAGGAAAGGAGATGTTATGAGTCCACACCTAGAAAGGTAGTCTATTTCTAACTATGATCTATGGTGAGCCATTTCAGCAATAAAAACTCACACTCAGAAATGGACTTCAGACTCAGCTGACAGATTTCTAATAGGAACTACTGCTAGGAATTTTCCCCAGGAGTTTGGACTTTCCTAATTGACTTCAGTGGTATTAGGAAAATGTTTTGGGGGGTGAGGGAAAGTCAGTGCTAGAATGTATTAGTCAGTAATTCAAGATCACTATCAGACATTCCCCGTCTTTTATCTGATGGTTAGATTTACTTTGGGGGTATTTATGTATATTAATAAATATTCACTTGACATTGGCACCTACTATTTTGCCTAAACTATCCCTCATCCAGTTTGTCCAGGAGAATGCCAAATTCGCTGTCTTATAGTAGACCTCAAACTTCTTTGATCAATATTGGTATCATTAACAATTAATTAATTTAAAAATTTAAGAAAATAGGGAGTTCCCATTGTGGCACAGCAGAAATGAATCCAACCAGTATCCTTGAGGATGAGGGTTTTATCCCTGGCCTTGCTCAGTGGGTTAAGGATCCAGCATTGCCATGAGCTGTGGTTTAAGTCATAGACATGCTCAGATCCCACACTGCTGTTGCTGTGGCATAAGCTAGCAGCTGCAGCTCTAATTTGACCCCTACCCTGGAAACCTTCACATGTCATAGGTGCAGCCCTAAAAAGCAAAAAAAAAAAATATATATATATATATATATATACATATATATATATATGACTATGTGTACTACTATTATAAACCAATATTTCAAGGTACAAAAATACTTAAGATGAAGTTTACTTATAAAAGTAGCAATATATGAATTTATATTTCAAATAGTTTTCTTAATAATATTATAATTTTAAAGAATTTAGCTGACTTTTTACCAGACCTGATTAGATCTTTGACCTAGCTTTGAAATGTGGCTGGCAAAAAACCTCAAATGTACCAGTAGCAGAAATTTCAGCTCTAATATTTTTGGGAGATGGAGAGGAGAGTAGTTTGTTTCTGTTAAAAATATTACTCACAACTCAAGGTTATTCTGCAGGGTTCATTTTGATCCACTTACTCATTTTTACAAGTTTAGGGTAGTTAAAACTATAATTCATATAACCACTTAATGAGTCACATATAAACTACACAGCCTTACGAAATGCTAAAAGCAAACATCCATTTGGTTTTGTGCAAGATCCACTCTTCCCCCAGATACTTTCGGGATTCTTCATGAAACAGGAAATACAGCATAATGACCTAGGGAAGGCTCCGGTGGCTCTTCACATTTCAAATATCAACAAGACAATTTTTTTTCAGCTTCAGGAAACAATATAAATAACAGTGCTGATACGGTCTTCTCACTCTTCAAAGGGCTAGCTTTGTGTCTCATAGTATATCTACTTCAATTTAGAGACCACTGATTTACACATGAGTGTTTAAGCCACAACTGCTGTTGGTTCCAACTTCTCTGTATAATTCAAAGATCTCTTCCACTTCAACAACGTGTATTTACATTAAACAGGATTAAGTAAACCATTATGTCTCTTCCTTTTCTTAGTCTGTATATTTAATTATATACCTCATTAAGATCTTCTTAAAATTCCACAACTCTTTTTTAATATAAATAGACAATTTTTTATTTTAGCCTTATCCTATGACAGTATTTAATTACTGTATTCAGTATTAGAAAGGTAAGTTATTGGATTTAGGAAATCCTTCCAACAAATACTAATATACTAGCAGTATTGACACCTTGCAGCCAACAAATCAGGCCTCCAGCTAGCTCTATTTGATGGACACCTACTTAGGTTTGCCCTCGATAGCAAAGTATCTGTCTATATGCTCAAGAGATGCAATGATCGTTGTTTCACTACCATTATCTAAAGGAATAAAATATGAATCCCATTTTTATATATTCCTGCCCTCTAAGAACATTAATATTTAAACATTATTAAATATTCAATAGTTTAATTTCATAGCTAGATATTTAGAAAGAGTCACTGAATCTTAGACATGCAGGGTATTGAACAGACAATACCTGTAAAGCCACTATATATGGATAGAGCAAATTAATCTAAAATTGAACATGCCAGTTTAGCAATAATTTTGCAAGAGTAAAACATGGAATTAATTCCATTTATTTAATGAGTTGCCACTATGTTTAGAACAGGCTAGAGGATCCTATTATGAATCAAGAAGTTGACCAAAGGACTAATTAGAAAAGGAAATAGATGGTAAGGATTAGCACTAGATACAAAGACAGGGAAAATACATGTATGAAAGTAAAGGGGATAGGGAGTTTCACTGAGAAGTTTGGAGAGAATAAAAAATATATATTCCTTTTTTTCAGTAATAAAAGCTCTGTAGTTTAGAACTCAGCTTGTCCCCAAAAAAACTATCACCTCATCTTCCTAAAATTCTAACTTATGTCCTGGATTATCATCTTTTTTAGAGTATAACTCCTACTTAGTGTTCAGTACATTTTTGTTAAATAAATGAATAAGTTAGAAACAATGAGTATCTGATAGAGTGCACAATTTTTGTTTTGCATTGCCTAATGTAAACTTGCATCATCTCTTTTGTTACCGTCCAAAATATTAAGATTATACTATACATAATTTTACGTAGTTTCTGGTAATATGAGAACAATTTTTTTTTTAAATTTTGACCATAAAATTGATGTTGGTACTTATGGAATGATATAGTTACTACTAGGTTTAGGGTGGGGTTAAATTTAACAAAATAATGCTCATAATCTATATAATATAGAATCAGTGTTTTGGGGGTTGTTGGTGACTTTTGACTAATATGACAGCAAACATTTTGTAAACAGCCCACAAGCAGGTCTTAGCTCATTTACATTTTGTTAGCACTTTTTCTGACTATAAAGAAAGAATTTTTGAAAATTAATATTTTCTGCAGAGTGAAAAGAATAAGGCTACCCACAATCAAGATTTATTTTTAAGTAGCTTTTAAGCATGTCTTCTCTTATAATAAACATCTATCACATGACATTATATTCCTGCAACATGTAGGAATATTCTATTTTTTTTTCACTTAATCTCCCTATTATGAATATTTCTCCATTCATTAAATACTCCCCAAACCATGACTTAATCACTTTTATAATATTATATTCTATAGTTGTACTATAATTTATAAAGCCTTTATCATATTTGTGGATATTTAGATTATATCTGATCAAAATCCCCATTTTTGAAAAATTCCTTTACATGGAATGTCTGGCCCAAAGGTTATTTAAAACTCCTGATAGGACTTTCCAACTGACCTTCCAGAAAGGTTCTTATACCCCAGCCAGTACTGTATAAAAGAAACTCTCATTTTAATATATACAGCCTTATATGCACTAGATATTACACTACATAACCATCACTTCATGGGAGATGAAACAGTATTTACATTTTATTTTCCTTATAAACTACTAACTTGTTTTTACAGGTTTGCTTTTATAGATAATTCTTGAGCTTACTGTATATGTCCTTTCCTGAATTTTCTACTGGTGCTATAATTTTCTGATTTTAAGAACATATATCATTACCTATCAAAGATGATACTATGTTTAATATATACATTCTGAATATTTCCCTGTTTATTATTTCTTCTAATTTTTTGAACCTCAAAGTTTAAATAATCTTTGTTCAATCTTTATTTTTCTTGTACCATTTATTCTGTTTTATGCTTAGAAACTACATAATTATTTATCTAAATGTCCATCTGGTGGTTCGAATTTTATTTTCGAATAGTTTGTTATTTAATCTATGTGAGACAATTTGATACGGGGTATATGAAAAGTCTATTTTTTATTCTGAAACAATTTTTCCAGCACCAGAGAATGAAGTGACATTTTCATTCGATAAGGGACTCTGCTCACAGTGAGCCACTTTCTGTCCTAGGCACCAAATCATTCCTCTTTTTGTCACATTAGTTATAGTCAATCTTTTAAAACTATCCTATATCAATTCTTAAGCCAGGAGCATATCATTTTAAGTACTGTCTATTTATAACTCACTGTAATATGTAGAGAGGCAGCTCCTCTTCAGATGCCTTTGCTGTTCTGTTTGCTTGGACACCGGAAGAACATGTGGGGCTGGGAAAGGATAGTAATCTTTCACAATTTCTTCAATTATGTATGGTTTTAATTTTAGCAATACAGATCATTGTTAAAACTTAAATTTTTAACTTCTTTATCACTTTCTATTTTGTCCAGTTTAATACTCCTCTTATTCTGTTTAGAATCACATCAAATTAATGAATAGGAAATAATGCATCTATTTTCATAAAATTCAACTTTCCATTTGAGAATATATTATGCCTCCTTGTTGAGCCATTTAATATCATCCTCCTTACTGTTTGCTATTGATTTCACAAAGGCCTTATGTGTTTCTTTTTAACAATTCAATTGTTAGATTATTGGAAATGCATTATTTTTAAATTACCTTTGCAACTAAGTTGGCTATAACATTGAACTCTATTGTTTTATATATTTGTCACAATTTTCTTTAAAAATTTTAAATATTTCTAATTTATTTTCAGTAGAATCTCTTATACCTATTTTACCTGAGAATGCTATGATGTTTCCTATTTTTTAACAGTCCCAATAACTGCTCATTGTCACAATTGATTGGTTCCTGCTCCCAATCACAATGCTAATAGCAATGTCAGTGTCTCCTGCTCTTGTTTTGATTTTAATGGGAGTGCCTCTGCTGCTTCAAGGTTAAGTATAATGTTCTCTGTTGACTTCAATAAATAGCCTTTATTATAAATAACTATCTTCTCATTGCTATCCATAAATTTAAAATAAGTTACTATTATAAACTGTAAAATTTCTTTTCTGATTCTTTTGAAAATAGGCTTTTTTCCTCCTCTGACCTATTGATTATATGTATTATTTTATTGGATTTTCAAACATAAAACCACTTTGTTTTGCTATAATAAACCACACTGGGGTATGTTTGATGAAAAGATTTGAAATATAAATAGTCTGCAGTTGTATACTTTCTTCTACAGGTTTCAGTATGTGGACTATGATGCTTTAATAAAATAAAGTTTTACATTTTCAAGTAGGATTTTCTGGGGTGAACAGAATTGATTATGTGAAAAGAGAGTTATAAGTTACTTGCAAACTGAAAAGAATACATTCATTAAACTGACTGGGTTTAGAGACTGTGGGAAATAATTCTTTGACTTTTTATGTTCAGTTTTTCATGGGCTTGTTTAATACAATTTTGCATTGCATTTATTTGCTGCTGTGCTATTTAAATAAGGTTCTACATAAATCCTATTGCATTTGATATTCACAACACCACCATGAATCAGATGGTAGATAGCCATTTCTCTACTAAAGATAAAAACAGTATCTCAAACAGGCTTGACTTGTCCAATATCACACTGATACAACAATCAGTAGTCAAAGTTAAAATCCCAAATAATTCAGTCTAGTTTTCTTTCAACCACATCATCTTACCTCTTACTCTAACTTTTAAATGACCCCGTGGCTCACCCTAACTTATTCTACCAATGCAATTTAATACTTACTTTCCTATGTGTTCCATCACATGATAAACTCCATCATTTTATTTTACACTGTACTGACCAAGATGTTCTTAACATCCCCTCTGTTTGACTAAATTTGAAACAGGTTTCTTCCTGCCCAAAGGCCCCTGACTCCTCTTTGATCATTTACTTTAGAAAACAATTATGAATGTTTGTAGTCTCCTCTTTGAGACTCAGTATTCTCCCAAGCTTCTTACCAGCTTTACAGCCCAGGAAAGTCCTTCTCAAGAACCTACCTTCTCTTTGAAATGTAATCATCAAGAAAGATAACACCTTTATCTTCCTATGTCTGTGTGAAGATAGGGGCCTAACTTTCCTAAGATAAGTACCAACTAGAAAACATAGAAGGCTCAGTTTCATTGACAAAGCTCCTCTTTCATATCCTCCAGTATTTTTTCACCAGTTTACCTTAAGCTAGTGCTTAAAAACTCTCCCCACTATTGTCTCAGCAGAGTAGAATTCAATCTGTCTCCTCTATTACAATAGTCTTGAATAACATATTCCTTGTCCATTTAACTGTGTCAGATACAGATTTTCCTTTACAGTATTAAAATGGTTCTATTTATTTGGTGGTCTTCCTCTCTGCTCTTTGAAGTTCTTAGAAGCTACTGGGTTTCAGTCTTTTTTGTTATCCCTAACTAAAAAAAAGTACCTAAACATATGAGGTATTTAATAAATGTTGATTGAATATATGGAATATATTTAAGTGAGTAAATGAATGACTGAATGAATGGGCTATTGGAGCAATTTATTGTCCAGAGTCCCATATAAGTATAGCTCTCTTAATTTTTTTTTGTTTTATATTAACTTTTTAAAATTGTTATTTCCCCAATACAATTTTTTTTCTACTGTACAGCATGGTGACCCAGTTACACATACATGTACACATTCTTTTTTCTCACATTATCATGCTCCATCATAAATGACTAGATATAGTTCCCAGTGCTATACAGCAAGATCTCATTGCTTATTCATTCCAAAGGCAATAGTCCACATCTATTAACCCCAAGCTCCCAACCACACCACTCTCTCCCCCTCGGCAACCACAAGTCTATTCTCCAAGTCCATGATTTTCTTTTCTGTGGAAAGGTTCATTTGTGCCATATATTAGATTCCAGGTATAAGTGATATCATATGTTATTTGTCTTTCTCTTTCTGACTTACTTCACTCAGGATGAGAGTCTCTAGTTCCATCCATGTTTTTGCAAATGGCATTATTTTGTTCTTTTTTATGGCTGAGTAGTATTCCATTGTGTATATATACCACATCTTCCTAATCCAATCATCTGTCAGTGGACATTTGGGTTGTTTCCATGTCTTGGCTATTGTGAATCATACTGCAATGAACATGCGGGTGCATGTGTCTTTTTTAAGGAAAGTTTTGTCCGGATATATGCCCAAGAGTGGGATGGCTGGGTCATATGGCAGTTCTATGTGTAGATTTCTAAGGTACCCTCCATATTGTTCTCCATAGTGGGTGTACCAGCTTACATGCTCACCAACAGTGCAAGATGGTTCCCTTTTCCCCACACCCCTTCAGCATTTGTTATTTGTGGACTTATTAATGATGGTCATTCTGACTGGTGTGAGGTGGTATCTCATGGTAGTTTTGATTTGCATTTCTCTAATAATCAAGGATGTTGAGCATTTTTTCATGTGCTTGTTGGCCATCAGTATATCTTCCTTGGAGAAATGTCTATTCAGGTCTTTTGCCCATTTTTCAATTGGGTTGTTGGCTTTTTTGCTGTTGAGTTATATAAGGCATTTGAATATTTTAGAGATTAAGCCTTTGTCAGTTGTATCATTTGAAAGTGCTGACCCATAGCAGATATGACTGCTATGTAAGAGGTCGTATCTCCTTTTAAAGATATTGTTAAGGTGGTAATCTCATCTCTCAATTTTTCCCAAGAATCACTAGTTGAAATAATCTTGTCAGGCCCATGCCTCAAGAATAAATAAGTATTTTGTTGGAATATAGTAGCTCCATTTCACCTACCAACATTCACCTTTCCTCAGATATCAGAAGATCAGAGAGAATTTTCTGTTTTTAAGTAACATGCATATAGTTTAGAAAGTAAAAATCAGATAAATACAAATCCCTATATAGCCCCTTTCTTTTAATAGCTGCCTTCTGAGATGGGGATGTCACTGGACTTGCTTTTTTTTTAGGGCTGCACCTATGGCATATTGAGATTCTCAGGCTAGGGATTGAAATGGAGCTATAGCCTCTGGCCTATGCCACGGCACAGCAATGCCATACAACATAGCTCACCACCATAGCTCATCACAATGCCAGATCCTTAACCCACTGAGTGAGTGCAGGGATTGAACTTGTACCTTCATGGATGCTAGTCAGATTCATTTCCACTGAGCCACAACAGGAACTCCTGGTCTTCTTTACTAATGAAGGTCAGATCATTAGATTTCCTATCATGATGCACCTTGATACAGAAGCTTTTCTTCATCACTAGTGGACAAGGCCTTGGCACTTCCTTTTGCTACCTTGTCATGTTTGCCTTAATTCCTTCTATTTTTCACTATTTTATATAGCCAGTCAACATGCACAGTGTAATTGTGTCTGTTTTCCAAATCATACTCTTTCATTCAGTTTGAACCAACCTCACTTTTGTTTTAGTTTAACCCCTCTCTGGGGGGTGGGTGCATTCCCACCACCCTCCTTCCCAGGAGGATAGGACCTTTCACATAAGGGAAGTAGACCTAGCAGGGGGCCCACCAAGGAGCCAAGGCTCTTCTGCCCATTTCACCTGTAACTTTGCCTCCAGGTGCTTCCTTACCATTCCCTGCACTGGTGTTTCCTCTATAACACTTAGCACAATCTGCAATTATGTGTACCTTCCTGTGTTTAGATGCTCAATATTTGTCCCTCCCATTAGACTGAAAACCGTGATCATAGACTATGTCTTTTTATTGACTTCTGTATCCTGGCACGTAGTAGACATCAGCCAGCTATCTTTTGGGTGTAAAGTGGTAATCTCAGAGAAGCTGGGCCACAATTGAGAGAGGAAACCCACATGCCTTAGGTGAAGAGTTCATGAAAGGCCAACAGTCCAAAGCAGAGCCCTGAAACTCTGACAAGATCTTCTAGCTCCCTCTACCAGGAGAGGATATCCACCAAGCCTGTCACCAGCATCCCTCCCACAAGCTGCCATGAATCCATTAAAATACTGAAAACGAATAGTCAAAATTGCTATCATTTAAGGATGTAGCATTTATGGGTCATATATAACATCTTGATAACTTCATTTAAAGCCAAACATTTTAGCAGCAGTGTTTATATTTTTTGAAAATTTTTTTTTCAAAATTTAGAAAATCTAGCTTCTAAAAATAAACAACCATGTATTTATTCATGAACTACCTAGACCTAGAGCCAAGGGAAGCAACTAGTGCCAAATGAGTCCATGTTCCATCCTACAACCCTTCTCCTCTGCCTGCTTCACCTGTAATTGCCTTCAGGTGCTCATCTATCACTCACCATTTTGCATTTTTATGATACAAGATACACATTTCAAGTGAAGTGTTATAAGAGGGACTCAATAAAGTGAAAAGTACCCAACATTAAAAATTTTACCCGAAGGTATAAAAGCCAAAATGTCAAATTATTCTACTCTATTATTTTTAATAGGACAGTGGGGACAGCAGTTGTAGGCTTATGTAGTTAGTGGTTAGAATACAGGTCCTAGCTCCATAATGTAGTTATTATCACACTATAAGAAGTTTTCTTTACCTTTTGGAGGCCAGCTTTTATGATACATAAAATAGTACAATATTATTTTTTAAAAGGCAAAGATACAGTATTTATAAAGTGTTTAATGTGTGTCAGGCCTGTTATCAGTGCTCAGTGAATGGTGATGATGTGATGATGGTGATGATAAAGAATATTTAATTGTCACCTTCATATTTTTTATAAACCACATACACCATAAATATTGCCCTCAGTCTATAATGTTAAATTTTAAATTTGGCAGAAAAGCTTATGTATACATACTACGCTTAAATTATCATACTCTCAAACCTGTTTGTCACCCATCAATAGCCTCTTGTTTTTGTGGTCTCCACAGCAAGAACCTGTATTATCCTCGGCCAGAGGGTAGGACAGGGCCAGGGAGCTATCAGGAAGGCAAACCAATGTCAGAAGTATTGTCAATCCAAGAAGTCTGATGCCTTTTCTCTGGAGACCTGGGTTCCAGTTTGGGCTTTACTACCAGTTAATGACATGACCTTGAGCAAGTGACAACCTGTCTTGGCTTAGTTCCTCATTTGTAAAATGAAGGGGTTGGCAAAGATTCCCTTCTAAAGCTCTTCCATCTCTACAAGGACTGTGATTAGTGCCTGTCACTCTCGGCAACATCTTACTGTCTCAGCTGCTAAGGTCATGTATGTTCAAAGTCTATCAATGCATCATTTGGCAGAGGTGTTATAATTTTCTATTGATGTTCTTCGGATCAGTTTGAATAAGTGTTAACTATGAGTAGAAATGTTCTTCCTGAAGAGGTACCAGGTAATAAACTTGTAATTTAACCCACAAACTCATTAACAAGTTATTCCCAGGAGTTCAATAACAGTATTTCTTTAGGCACACTCCTATCTTTATGATATCACATAGGTTAATCCTGACATCAATGTTCATCATTATCCTCCCCAATTACTATGATTAGTGATCACAGCAGACTCACACCCTTTTTTTAGGACATCCATAGATCTTTGCCTATAAGAAGAAAGAACAAGAGAAATAAAATAGCTCTTTACATAATTCCTATGTTTTTCTCTTATTTTCCTTTGTCAAGAGTAGTAGAGAGTGGGCACTTTATTCTTGCACTTCATTTTGATGGTCGAATTTAATGACTTAAAACTTTTGTCATTTGTACAGTTTTTACTCATTTTTGTTGTTGTTCATTTCTCTTCCAGCATCGTATTTCTAAGCTTTTAGTAAAATTGTCTCACTTGGTCCCAACAGGATTTAAACACACACACACACACACACACACACATCTATATATATAATCTGTAAAATCTTCCTTTGGAGTTATAATGCAGATCTCTTTATAGGACTGGATTTTATCACATTCTTTAGAAACGCTTACTACATGTGACATAATAACCCCATAGATAAATTTCCTGAATGGATAGCATAATTAAATTAAACATTGAAGGCCAATTTTCTTCACCTCCTGGTGCTAGTAGTTGGATCAGAGTATTTACATTCACATTCTAATCCTTTAATCTGGGAATCAATGTAGGACCTGAGGCAATAAGTTAACAGCTTGCCAAAACTAAGCCTGGGCAGATGGCACCATTGATCCAGACTGCAGTTCTCCAAGATCCTTGGAAATATCTGGAGCAAGAGTCTGACAGTCACAGGGAAATCGGGACCCTGCCCACAACTGCTCTCTGATCCCATGGCATCACTAACCTCTCCCAACTCCCAGCGCTGAGTTTCTTGCATTTTCCATAAAAATGATACCTGGTATTAGCAAGTTCTGTTTTCTCTGGGACCCCATGGCTCAAGCAAATCCTATTTCCATTCAATTCACTCAGGCCATGACAAACAGGCCCTCTCCTTTTTCCATAATTCCAGTAACACATTCCTGTAACTCTGAAAGATTTTCTATCTTTCCTTTTTAATTCCACCTTGTTTACTTGTCACGATCCATTCTTTGGAGCTCTTGAGATTTTATAATTTATTCTATTTTTGAGAAAAAATCCCAAGACATCTTAAAGATGTCAAATTTTTCTTTGTAGGTAAAACCTTCAGGGCCTTGGCTTCACAGCAGATGGCAACACAAGGCAGTGTTGTTACATTTGGCCGGTGACAGTTTCCATATTTAAAGCAGCAGTATTGTTCCTGCTAAGTGCTCAGATGAATGGATTGAATCTCTCTGCTATTTTGAATTCTTGTGCTCCTTAGCCAAGAGCACACTTCTGCATATGTCTGCCTTGCTCATTTAGGTTTTTTTCACTTATTTCCTCTAACTCGCAACTTGAAAGCCATATTCTTTTTCTTTCTATTATCCAAGTTTTTTACCTTGCAAGTTGTGCTTGCTCTTGATGTCCCAATGGACATTTGACAGCCATCAAATAATTCATTTGAAGGCACTATTTGCAGCTTCAATTGAGTAGATTCCATTTTTATCTGTTCTTTTATTTCCCCCAATCCTTAATAAAGGATAGTTAATTAAGTAACTGCAATGACTTAGTTGCCTTGCTCGCTTCATCCTCACATCTAATGCACAGGGCCCTAATAATTCTCTGATCAATTCATAACCTTGCTCAAAATCTGACATTCCCAAATTGTCTAAGCTTATTTTCCACTATTCCCCAATAAGCCACCTCCACTTCACTCAGTTTTGCCTCTTCCTTTTTCACTGACCACTCAATGCTCATTTCTACCTCTACTCCTTGGCCTGCCTGGACCACTTTGTCCTTTCCATGGAAAACTTATACCTCTGTCATCCTCTGTGTCCTTGAAGCCATTCTGCCTACCACAGCCCACATAGTTCACTCTCCTTTATACCTTCTCAGAACTTCAATCCGGCCTTACAACAATTGCATTTGGAATGGATAAGCAATGAGATCCTGCTGTATAGGACAGGGAACTAGATCTAGTCACTTGTGATGGAGCATGATGGAGGATAATGTGAGGAAAAAAAAAAATATATGGATGACTGAGTGATTTTGCTGTACAGCAGAAATTGACAGGACATTGTAAATCAACTATAAAAGAAAAAAAATTTTAAATAAAAACAAAAGCCCTTACAATCTAATACACATTAAATACACTCTCGTACGGTTCCAGCTAGACAGCAAGCTCTCTGACCCACAGTCTCTCTGATGGTAGTTTAATAACATCTATGACCCCACATAGAAAATATTTTGATTGAACTATATCAATGGGCCGCTTTGTATTATATCTTATCTCCTACAATTTTAAGATACAAAAATCCTCATAAAATTACTATCTTCAGTTTTTCTCCAGTTAAAAAATAGCATGAAACACACGCAAAATATAGACAATAATAACCTCCATTTTTCCAAATATTCAGACAATATCTATTGTTAATATGTTGATAAATTGCTTTCTAGCCTTTTACGGATAGAAGGAAAAGCCACTTACTTATGTCTTTAATTATCAGAAAATACATATTTGCATTTTATTTTTTTCCACTTAGTCGTACATGAGGATTTTCATAACAACATTATGTAGCCTTCAGAAGCAAGATCATATACTTACGTAATCATCTAATTACTCTCACATTATTGGATGTTTATATTTAGTCTAATATTCTAATATTATTAGTAATACTGTTATGAACACACTTCACATAAATCTGTGTCTCTGATTATTTCCTTAGAACAGATTCCAAAGTGGAGTTGCTAGGAACAAAGTATAGGAATTACTTTAAGATATTTGATTAATATTGATAATTTGGCATGGTCAAAGTACCCTTGATTTCTTTTCAACTTATTATTCATTCTTTTTAATTCTACAAACATTAGTTTAGTAAAGGTATCTGCTGCTTTCTGAGGAGATTCTGATGCCCATTTCAGTCAGGTTTTGCTGTTGTTACAATGAGGGAATTTTTCTCTTGGATTAGGGTGTCAGGCTGTCTGTCAGTCTATGTGTCACTGTTTTACTCTTTTAAAATGATGTGGTTTTCTAGGCTTCATTTTACACACCAGTGATTTCTAGAGATTTATCATAGGTCTTTTTACCATGCCCCACTCAAATCCAAATAAAAGGCAACTCAAGGGTACTTAGTCTCTTTCAAATTTCTATGCCTCAATATATAACAACTATTTTCCCATTTTTCTAGCATTACAATCCAAGTTCGACTGTTTCATATCCACTTTTTTCTGTTGTTGTTCTAGAAGACAATATAGAATATCATGTGGAAATAACCTCTTTACTAAAAGTATCATAGCCCTTTTCCATCAGCTTGTGGATTTTTTGGTTGTACTGAGCAGTTGTAAAGAGCAAGTTAAATTTCTCTACTGAGCAAATGATCACACTGGAACTCTTATTTCTGGAAACTGAATTTCATTCATATATTTCCCTTGGGTTTATTCCAGTTGGTTGCTTTGAGGATCCCTACCATTTTACTTATTTTGTGAAGGTATCTCTTTCAGAATATTCTAAAATTTTACCTCACCAAAACTTCAAAGGCCCACATCCAACTTCTTTATAGGAGGCAGAAATCAGAGGGCAGGGTAATTCAGCATGAAAAGGAAATCAAAAGGAGAGTTGCCTTATGCTAAAGTAAAATCTCTGTAACCTTCCATCCTGGCTTTATACTTCGTGTAACATGAGAAAAACCCATCAGGGAGGGTGTTAGTTGCCCTATGTTGCATCTGATTGAGAAATGGAGAGTACACATTCTAACACCTTCTATAAATATGCAAAAACATTAAACTCGCTTTCTTTGTCTACATGTCTTTCCTTCCAGAAACAGTCTAGAAAACAACACAAAAAGAATGCATCAAGGGGAGTTCCCATTGTGGCACAGCAGAAACAAACATGGCTAGTATCCATGAGGGTTTGGGTTCAATCCCTGGCCTCGCTCAGTGGGTTAAGGATCCGGCATTGCTATGAGCTGTGGTGTAGGCTGCAGATGTGGCTCAGATCCCATGTTGCTGTGGCTATGGCTGTGGCTATAGACCATGAGCTCTAACTCCAATTTTAACCCTAGCCTGGGAACCTCCATATGCCACAGGTGCAACCCTAAAAAGATAGATAGATAGATAGATAGATAGATAGATAGATAGATAGATAGATAGCATGCATCATGCCTACCTTGATGTGGCTTCCACTATGACACAGATATGGGAAGCTTGAATGAGGAAGCAAGAATTGTGAATCATAATAAGTGAGTGAGCTTACCTAATTATAGAGCCCTGGAGAGTGGATGTTAGAATCTGGATTTCCACAGACATGTTGAACTCAGTGACACGGGTCTTAATATGGGGATACCTAAGGTAATGCAATGTAGTTAGATGAGGACAGCAGCTCATAGATCATTCTTAGCTATGGCAACATATTAGGATTGTCT
This sequence comes from Phacochoerus africanus, assembly GCF_016906955.1. Taxonomy (NCBI): domain Eukaryota; kingdom Metazoa; phylum Chordata; class Mammalia; order Artiodactyla; family Suidae; genus Phacochoerus; species Phacochoerus africanus. Next base: position 80,531,798 of record NC_062545.1, on the reverse strand, counting down.
GGGGAGCTTTAGAAACTACTGAGACTCAAGTGATTCAGATTAACTTGCTTAGGGTGGGGACCTATATATCCACATGATTTCTTTTGGTGTTTTTAATGTGAACTCCATGTGGAGAACCACTGAGCTAGGATTTTCCACAATGTGACCCTCAGTTCTAAGTAGCAGGCAACAACTGGGTTTGAGGTAGAGAGTTCATTTTTCAGAGGACTTCAAGAGGCATGACAAAGAATAGTTTTGTGCATTCCCCAAGTAGAAACACTCTCAAAAGAGAGGAGATATGCTGAGAATCAGAAAACTGCGAGCCACTGAACTTCCCCACAATGTCGGCTTATCAAGGAGAAGTGATGGTGTCATCAAAAACTAAGTACAGACAAGAAGACACAGCTAATAGGATGGGTGACATACAAGATGGGCCCATAGGGATTCCCTAAGACACAGTAGATCCTAGACCATTTCTCTCTCCATAGTTAGAGATGAGGATCCTGTACAGCCCTCACTGTGGTCAGAATACTTATGATATTTAGGTGAGTGAGACTTTAGGGGTGGTATGCTGGAGACTCCAGTTTAATGAAACTGTGGATATCTATGCTTGAGGTTCTGTAGTTTTTTCATAATATTTCTCTTATTTAATTATGTCATTTGATTTGAAGGATGAAACTGAATAAACTTCAAGGTTTACTTTAAAAATGCAGACTATCATAAAGGTATGGAATTTTACTCCAGGATTTTACTCTCATGTCCTAGTTCTGGCAGTCTGAGCCAATCTTCTATGGAAAACACTCAAGAAAGAGAAGTCATCTTATCCAATGAGGAGAGCCAGAAAATAAAATCTGGGAGGCCGAGGAAAACTGAATGAAGCATTGGAGAATCAATGTGTTGGATGGTGTGGATAAACAGAAATGAGGTATCTCTCTGGCTCCTAGATCAGCTCTTTGTCCTTATCCTAGAAGATAGGTCAAGAGAAAATATCTGCATTATATGCAAAAGCAAATTATATTTGTTCAGCCTTTCTCACTATCATTTTCTTTTTCCTTTTATTTCCCTACTCTTGCTCCTTTTCTCTGATCTTTTCCTCTTTCATATGTGATTTCCATCCTTTATTTCACCTCAGAATTGCCTGATCTGAAATATGATTACTTAAGGTTTGTTCAACTTCTTTAAATCATTCAGAGACAGTTTCGGATTTGCATTTCTATTTCTGGAGTCGAGGGAGTGCTTTCAAATTCTCCCCATTGTTCTTCAGAACTATTTCTTTCTTATCACATTTCTAATCAAACTTCAGTCTTAAAATACCTGTCATGTCTCATAGACTTTGGAGTTTTTGATTTTCTGAGAGAAGTTTTTGAGGAGGTTTCTCAAAATTATTATTTGTAAAATAAAATAAAGCTATAATTTGAGAGAATAGCTTGACATATCCCAATGGGTTTATTCTATTAACTACAATGCTCAAGGAAAAATTTTACATTGTTTTCACTTTTTGTTTTTTAAGTTTGTTAATAGGATTGAATTTCATTAGTAGTCACAGGATGGTTTTCAATGATTTTGTCCAAGATCCTTTGGATGAATTCAGAAACATGTATTTACATGAATTTTTAGATGAATGCATTTGTGTCAGTGTCACTGCTATTGGCAACTTTGAGGAAGATCACATTTGACTATCCTACAGCCTCTCAGACTTTTCATGTGTATAGACCAAGGAGGGGAGCTGAATATGTACTGTAGAACACTCATCTGACCTGAGTCTCTTGGTTCCTCCAAAGCTGCCATCAAAACCCTCATTCCCAATAATCTCCACTGGGTGAGAAATGACTCTGGGCCACTGAACTCCTGAAGGAGCCTCCTGAAGACAATACCCTCCCCCATATTTTAGGCCCTATCCAAAGAGCTGGGATATGGGCCCAGGCGTCTAACCATAGTTTCCATCATATTGTCCTCTCAGCATTTCTTTGTAGGACTGGAGCTCTGCTCACCTGCTTTTACTTTTACTTCACCATCACTGTCTACTGGCAAGTGCCTGTTATAGAGTATAAATCAAAGAGAGGAACTGCCATTTTACTTTTTCCTCACTTCTGCAGCAGGTCATCTTTGTCCTATTTATAGAAGACGTCCTCCAAAAATGACACATTAGTCCAGTATTATGTATGGGTTTGTGTTTCCTTTATGACACAATACAACTTAGACTCATGATATATATTATCTGGAAATGTGGATTTTGTCTGCTTCCATGGAGGCCATGTGTTGTTAGATTTTATTATCAACATTTAGGATAATGTTATAAAGACAGTGAGCGCTGAATAAATGCTCATTAAATGAAAAAAAAAAAAAGACCATCACCAACCTGTTGAACATTGTCATGTCAGGCTCTGTGCTGCTTTCATCAAAACCAGCAACTTAACATCAGCTGTCCTGAGAATCTCAATATGAACCCAGACATCTCTTGTGATATTCACTTCTCTGATTCTAGCACCTGCCCAAGATGCCTGCTCTAAAACCTCACCACCTCATGTCAAGAGAATACATGGTTACAGAATCAGAAACCAATTTTAGGCATTAAAAATTCTGCAATTGTCACAAGGATTAACTCAAACATAGAATATGCTTGGTTAATGCTCATGTCCTTGTTCTGAATACACACGAGGAGCTATTTCTAGAAATAAGTACTTCTCAGCAGCTACCTTGTTCTTGCTCTAACTAAATACATGCACCAAAGCTCTTCAGCCAGTATAGGCATCCTTGCCTCAGCTTCCACTCAGCCATAACAATGTCTGTTCATATATCAGCAGCTCTACCCCCTCAGCACTTGAGATCTAGATTTACCTATTGCCCTCATTCTGACATCCAGTAGGTAAGGTACAAACCAATATTCATTTGCATGCTCACTAAACTGCAGACTTTCTCTGTGACTTCTAGGCATAGTATGAAATATGTATGACCAGATCTTCATCCTGAATCCTGATTTATACTCGGGTTTTCTCAACTGGAACTGAAACACCAAACCATAGGTCGTTTGGCTTGACTAGAAGAACCCTTGCATGCCAGACTTCCTCTCCAAGAGCAAGACACACTTCTCCCAGCAGCTGCTAGCTCCAAACAAAAACCACAATGCAGCTACCACCTGCAGTTCTGGCTCTGTCTGCTGCTGCTTGTTCCTCACCCAAGCAGAGCCCTCATGCATGCATCGGTGGGATCAGCTCATGTGCGGGATCAGGTCAAAGATAACAGTGATCCACTTTGCAGTTGTATTGTAAGGCTTCAGTCTTCAGAAAAGAGACTTTGAGTCAGGAGAGGGCCCTTGCTCTTGTCCCACCCATCCCCTGATTATGGAGTCTCTCAAAGAAGCTGCTGTCGTTTCTGGTATTTTCTGAGGCCCTTGAATTATGAATGTGGAGCACAGGTTAACAACTGCTAACATAACATCCACCAGGAATAGTTATTTAGTCTGTAACAAAACTACATGGGCAGTGGCAGTTTCTAAGAAGCATTCTTTTCTTTTTTATTCCTTAACTTTAAGGATATACATCATTTAAAAATAAGTTAATAATTATCTAAAGACATTATAGAAATTCCAAGGACTGCCTCATTTAGTGCCTTTCCACCCACAGTGTGGTTCAAGTCACTTGAAAACCCAATAGAAATGCAAACTCTCATGTCCTGACCTGGAACCACTAAATCAGAATTTGTTTTTTGATTTTTTTTTCCTTTTTACAGGCACATATGAAGCATTTGAAAGTTTCCAGATTAGGAGTTGAATCAGAGCTGCAGCTGCAGGCCTATGCCAGAACCACAGCAATACATGATCCGAGCCACATCTGTGACCTAAGCTTCCGCTTACGGCAATGCCAGATCCTTAACCCACTGAGCAAAGCCAGGATGGAACCCACATTCTCAGGGAAACTATGTCAGGTCCTTAACCTGCAGAGCCACAACAGGAACTCAGGAATCTGCATTTTCAACAAGGTCCTCAGAATATACACACAGAAAAAAGGATAAACATTGACCTACCAAATATGAGAGAAGTACACAGACTGCCTCTAAACATAATGTTATTTGGCTTGCATTAAAAATAATCCTGCCTTAGCTACTAGGCAAGCTTCCACCTGTCCATCAGAATCCTGCTCAAACATTACCCTCTTCCACGAAGACTTTTCTGTAAGAAATCCAAGAAAGAGTGATCTGCTTTCATCCTCTCTTTAGCTGATTTTATCCTATTCTCTATACAATATTATTCATATCGAGATTTTCATTACAAAGTAAAATTAATTAAATCATGTAAGTTCTTCTGTAGGTAAAATTATGAGCACATGGGTAATAATAATAACAACAGCTTACACTTTTTGAACATAACATGCAGTATTTAGAGCACTATAAATATATTAATTTATTTAACCCTAAAAGCTTTTTGAGGTGGATGTTATTATTTCCATTTGCAGACTATTAGCTGCAAATTCATCGACTTAGAATAATCGTGGTGGGAGAGCACCATGGTTCACAAATTAAGCTGGCTTGTATTATCTTAAATCCAAAATGTAAATTCGAAGCTGACCATTTACAAAACACTTTAGTTTTCAAAGTTTCATGTTTCTAACGCAACATACAGTTGCCTTGAAACCTCATTTTCACTTTCAAGAGTTATTTTTAAAAAAGAGGAGTTATTCTTTAAGGAGTTAAATTTTAAACAGAGGGTTTAATTTTCAAGTCCCTAGCAGGAATAAAACTAGAATCTCCTAGATCACCTCTGAACTGCTGCTTCTCTAATGCACAGTATTAAATGCTACACACAGAACACAGTTCCGTGTATGAGCTTGAGTAAGTTCCTGAAACCTATCTAGAGACGTGAGATATACTTGGTTGTTCTGTTAACTATCTCTTCTTCACAGGTTACAGTTTCACACTGAGAAGACAGATAACAGACAAGTCCAACTCTGAAACATCTGTCTCAGGTTTCTGCAAAGCATGGGATGACATCAGAGCACTCAACCTGATCAGAGCCAAAGTAAGCACCAATTGGCTGTTACATAGCAAGGTCCATGCCCAGGCCTAGCCTCTTTACCTTTGCCTCCAAAGGACCCTTCAAAATTCTCACCTACAGGGAACTATATCCAGTCACTTGTGATGGAACGTGATGGAGGATAATGTGAGAAAAAGAATATGTATACATATATGACTGGCTCACTTTGCTGTACAGCAGAAACTGACAGAACATTGTAAATCAACTATAATGAAAAAAATAAAAATCTTTTTTAAAAAGAGCATTTAAAAAACACTTAAAAAGAAAAAAAAAAAACAAATTCCATCTACAGCCATTTTCTTAGAGAGATTTTATGGGACTGGAATCTCTGACCCCTTAAATCATCTTCATTATACACTTTATTTCAGAGACTTAAAAGAAAAATAGGAGAAAGAATCAGAAGGTGAGGGCAAGGTGAATTAAACAACGGGAGGTGGATGGCAGAGAAAGGACAAAATTAAGAAAGTAAAAAGGAAATGTATACACTCATCAACAATCTGAGGACCCAACTTATAGTATTTTCTGGTATTATTCCACATTATTCTGTTTATTGAGACCATCCATTGTATTTGCCAAAGACTGATGCTCCCATTCCCCACTCTCCTACTAAACACAAATTTTAAAATAAAGAGCATCATGGTATCAAAAAAAAAAAAAAGAATCAACCTAAATCAGGACATACATTGATCAGCCTAGTGATGTAATATAATAAATGATTTAATACCAAGGGAAATTTTTCTCTAATTGGGTAAGGAATTACTTACTGCAGAAGATATTGCAGAAACCAATTTAAGAACCCACAGGCACTTATTTAAACTTAAGAAAATGTGTCGATCCTTTACCAATCTCATCAGACTTTTAACACGATTCCTAAGTATCAAAAGAAAATATAAATAAGTCCAAGTTGCTAAACTTTAGATGCAGTTGAAATGTGTATGATTCACAAGTTTGCAAAATAAAAAGGCAGAGGTTTGAAAGTTCAGTAAAATATTCTACTGCAGCTTGGCATAAATTTATTCACTATTCTTAAGTCATTATTTATTATAAAATGACCCACCTGAAGTGTTTTAATAAAATTTATGATTTTGGGTCTTTTACACATTTTGATGTATGAATACATGTTGATGTATGAAATTTGGGGGAACTTGAAACCCTAAAATTTTCTTAATCAGTTTTGCAACTGCAGTCTGTTGTCCTACTGCTGCTGACATAGAAAGTGATACTTATTCTGTCAATAAAAACAGCGTTGATGCTAAGAAGCATTTTAGAATATTGATCCCTACAAGTCTCACATAAGCTAAAGCCACTGGTTATTACCCATTATCCCATTGCTAGAAAAATAGTTTCCTCTCTCAAATTTCAGACCATTATCTAACTGCTGAGACTGCTGTTGCTGTTATTATAGAGTCAAATGCTTTCAGTATGTGACTCCATAATTGTACTGCCAGGGGAAATTCCAGAAACTCCACTTCAGTCTTAAAGAACAGGGTAGCATGGGGGAAGAGAAGGATTTTTTCTGAGGAAGCTGTCTTGCTGGAGTTCTTGGAACAGCTTGGCTTCAGTGGACCCACTGTACAACCTCTATTGACTGCAGCAGCTGCCTCAATGGAACAGCACTGAGTAACACCTCTGAATGTGTTGCATCTGTATCAACAAAGTAAACAAGAAATCTTTGCCCTGCATAACACCAGTGGCTGCCTCAATGAAAATGCTCTTAGATAACAGAGTGTGTCATCCCCAGATTTCTGGATGCCTGTGGCCTTTCGTATCATCTCTGTGGTTGAATTCCCTAAGGAGTAGAAGCGTAGCAGGCCTCTTTCGGGATGGCATACACCACAATTTAGACAATTTAATAATGATAGCGGTAGAAGTAGTGATCAACATGTGCAGGAAAATCCAATGCACAGTGTGCAAAAGCTTCAAAGAAACGAATTACTGTTTTATATGTATACATACACGTGTGTGTATACATATGTACTGTTAAATATATGAAGTGAAAAATTACTTTTAATCCTGTTTTCCTGATTAAAAAAAAAAGATAAATTGTATAAAAGGTAATTCAGGGACATAACAAGAACCCTTCCTTTCTCCTACTCTATTTCTGGGGTGAATTTGCTCTATATAAATCTGGAAAATAAAAGTTGTTGGCCTTTTTCAGCTGAATTTCTTTTCCCCTGAAGTAAAAGAGAAGAAAATAAATTTATTTGATAATTGTTCTGGGAGAGCTTTTTGCCATTCTTTTTAGTTTTCGTTATGGATGACTAGGGTAAGAGCTGCCATCTGCAATGCCAATGGTGAAGTAGAACTTAATTATCACCAGCTGGCTGATCAGGTTAAACTTGCTTACTGATGACCCAGGACAAGCTCTAAATAAGACAAACAAATAAAGTAAATATGATTTGGAAGGGTTACCTTACAGTAACCATTTTTAAGAGAGGGGTTAATTTTAGTAGAAATCCCAAAATCTTATTTTCATTGAATAAGGCATATAATTTAAAAGGGAAAAAATATGTGTCTATATACTCTCTATATCATACACATGAAACTCTAATACACTTTAAAAATTCTCACTGATAGTAATTAGGACAATATTGGGAATACATATAACAAGAATCTATCACATTATGGAAGCCATATTTTAGGCTCAAGAATCTCTGTTTTTTAAGCTATGATAATTTGGTTTTTTTTGTTGTTGTTTTTTTTTGGGGGGGGGGGTGCTGGAAGTTCCTAGACCAAGGATGAAACCCAAACCCCAACTATGACCTACACCACAGCTGCAGCAATACTGGATCCTTAACCTACTGTGCCACAGCACGAACTCCTTAAGTTATTTTTTAAGCAATTTTCACACCTCCTGTGCAAAATTTCTAACCCTAAGCAAATAATTTGGAAGATGCAGATGATTTTTTGAAAGTAAGTCTCCGGAAAACAATTATTTTCCTGATATGTACACACAACACCTGATTATATAATTAGACTGAGGACCAAGAGCAGTTTAGTTCTTTGGAAACTGCCTTTTGATTTTTACAAAGCTATGCCAGGTTTAAAGTGTTGTCCTAGGAAGCCTGGGAGCTAATGATGTTCATATGTTGAAGATAGTATAGCTGCACAAAGGACTGAGTTTCATGGAGAGAAAGGGTCCAAATACTAAGGGAAGTCATGCTTATGATTGAGAACCCCAAAATGCAAAGCCTGTTCTAGGCAGTTAAGTAGCTTTGATATCCAAGATCCAAGCATTTTAGAACATCAATGACAGAATATAAAAAGTGCAAAAGGGCCTGATACTTATATATTTTAATATTTTAAACAAGTAAAATTAGAGGTATAAGGCAGGGGTTTTTTTTGGGGGGGGGGTTGTTTCTGTTTTCTTTTTGTTTGTTTGTTTTTTGGGTCACACCCATTGCATGTGGAAATTTCCAGGCTAGGGGTCCAACTGGAGCTGTAGCTACTGGCCTATACCACAGCCACAGCCACGGAGGATCCGAGCTGCATCTATGACCTAAACCACAGCTCAGGGCACCACCACCCTTAACCCACTGAGCAAGGCTAGTGATCGAACCTGTATCCTCATGGATATCAGTTGGATTCACTTCCTCTGTGCCACAAGGGGAACTCGTAGGCAATATTGTTTTCATTGTTTTCTGTTTAATACAGCTATTCTAAAAATTTATCTCAATAAGAATATTTCACAAAATAAAAATGAGGAACTCTGATAAATTTCCAAAACAAGAGAAATAAATGCATTGTTTTGACACTTCCTGGACCAAGAATTCTAGGAACAGAGAGGGAAAGTGACATTTTTCACCTTCAGGAGTTCAATTTTTGTGTAGATCCCAGAAATAATATAAAATCCTAAGCCCTATCATCTCTTGGGGTACCGGTTTCCTCATCTATAAAAGTGTAAATGGAATTAAATAATAAGGTCCATTCTATATCTCTTATTCTATAATTCATTCCTTTTTACCTGAAATAAGTTTCTTCCATTAATTTATATTTGAATTTTTAATACTCTATTGCTTCAATCTCCTTTCTGTCTAGTAGATATTCTTGGATTTAAATTTTAAATCCCTAACCAAACCTTCATATCAATTCAAAAGGACAATTTCAACTGCAGAGTATACCTACTAGGAGAGTTGTGGTATTTTATAAGCCATAACATTTGAGCTCGAACCAAAGTTTACCCTTTCAGAGAAGAAAATTAGGCCCTCCCAGCATGCACACCACAGCAAGACCTAAGACTCATCAGTAAAAAAGAGAAGTCCTAGAACTTAGCTTTGTTATCCAAACACCTGTGTCTCTGGATGCTCTATATAAGCAGTGAGGCATGATGGTTCATAACTAATCCAACTAAGGGAAAATAAATAAATTGTCAAAGTCAGGAAGAGCCTGACCACTGTCCACAACCAGTGGCTCTACAGAATCTAGGAAACACAATGACCTTGTTCCTATGCAGAAACTTTCCAATTGCCAGAGATTACTTAGACCATCTCTCTTCTACCTTCAAAATTATTTGACGTAAAAGGATGCAGTTAAAACCTGCAAGGTCAGAAGACAATGAAAAGCAGCCAAGTCTTAATAAATGAAAATACAAGATTTAAAAAAAAAAAAAAACCTTGTAGTGTTTCTTTTATTAAATTGGTTTGATTTCATAAAATAAACCCTAAATAAAACAAGTTTAATAAATTTTTAATAAACATTAATTTTAAAAATAACTTATAGTCAGTTCATAGTTTGTAAAGAAAGTATATAACCCTATACATTTTGTTCCATTCTGTTGACAGTCTAGTTTAAGTAAAAATTACCAGTTTAATTTTTCAGCTAAAAGTACTATTTTAAAACTTGTTAACTATGGGAGCTTTTAAATGGGACAGGAAGGCATCTGGAGGAAGTGTAATAATTGGAAAGAAATTTTAATGATCCAAATTGACAATTCAGTTCATAGGAATAAATGATGCTCAGGCTGAACAAAAATACTGAAGAATTAATTTGAAATTTCTAACCCATTCTCTGAATTCCACTAAAGGTCAAGATAATAACATGAAAAAATTTTATCGTTCAGTAGGGATAACCCTACTCTCTAGGATGTGTTCTTTTAATTTTGTTTGCTTCTCATATTTAACTCGTCTTATGGTGGCTTGGATCATTTAAGATACAGTGGTAAGTAATACATTTTTAAACTCTTGTCATAGGGTCATCTTTGAAAAAATAATAGATATGACATGCTTTCCTCCATGTTCTCTGAAAGCTGAAATGATTTCTCTGATGTCTGTTTACAGCATACCAAAAATAATAGTTTCCATTACTGTTTAAAACTTGACTGGGAAAGATACTGCTATGGGAGAGATGAACCATAAGTTCACATTTGGGGAAGATAATTTTAATGTTGTTTATAAGTATGATTTATTATACTTTTTTTTGCAGCTCCAGTAGAGCTTCAGGGGAAAAGGTAAAATACAAAACTTTCATATAATGAAAAAAACCGCAATAAAAAATAATGCTTGAGAATTTTAGCTTTAGTAGTAACCAAAGAAAAATGAATATGTCTTGAAAATCAAAACATGAGAGTCTTCAAGAAGTGGATACATTCCACCAAGTGTGATTGAATTAGATTAAAATATGAACTGATTAGATATACACAGGAACACAAAATATATCCTGTAAATATTACAATTTGTCATATATATTTGTCAATTGGGTTTGCTTAATCAGAGTATAAAATTTTATAAAAGCTAGAGCTAAACAAAACAAAATCACCACACTAATATTGCAAACATAATTAACTTTGAATTATGTGAATTAACAGTGCCTAACAAATTATCATTCAGCTCTGAAATTAAATTCTTTCATACCATTAGATTTGTTTGTTAAGCTCAAGTAGGCAAAATTTGTATTTAATAAAGTAATAATGGTGCTTTACTAAGAATGCCTTTGAGAAATATAGATTTATCCAAAGCAAATCAAAAAATTTCTATTATTAGTTAACTTATAAATATCATAACATCTACATAATAAAATTAAGGGAAAAGTCTGATGCTTTTACAGGATACTGTATGTTTATTACAGGAAGCCTTTTTCTAATTACCTTTTTAATTAGGTATTTTACATGGTTATTGTGTGGTTGCAAACATGTGATACAAACGCATTTAATATTGTTTTAGATTCACAGGTCTTTTTCCATTAAAGGCACCCTAGCAGCTCCATTTACAAAAAGAATAAATTAAAAAGTTAGGGTCATCTAAATTTCATCTTACATTGTACATCTCAGATAATTCCTTACATACATTCTCAAGACATCTTTAAAGTTACCAAATAGGAAATCAAGGAATGCAACATTCATATACGTTCATATGACCAAAAGAACTGGAATTTGAAATACACACTTCTTATATGGCAGTCTATCCACATAAATTCTAATGTTTCATTGTACTGAAAGTTTAATACATCAGGAGCAGGGATGAGGGCACACTTTCATGTCTTTGTGTAAATAAAGGAAATTTTCTCCTATATTTGATTAAGTTATACTTCAGGGTATCATCTGAACAATGTAAATACAAGTATGTTAAAGGGGAAGGTTTCAGAGAGGCCAGCGGAATAACTGTAAGAAAAAGACAAATGATTTATTTTTTAAATAAAGTTCTAGCAGACCCATTTGACATGAATGTCACAAGGTACATCCTTTCTTATTCAAAAATGACCCCAAAGTAATTTCTCAGATCAAGGGACCCTGGTAAGCTTAGCCAACTTAGGTTCTTCAATAATACTTGAACATGATTTAAGACAAAGTTTGTCATCAGGGGAAACAGGAAAATGTTTAAATGGAAGGTGTTTGGAGCCTGAATTTAATTTTAAGGGTCATGTTGAAACACTGTGGTATGCAAAAGCTTTCCGTGTATTCTAGTTATAAAACTCAGCTGGAGAGATGGCAAGGAGGATGCTTATAAGGAACTGTGTTTTACTGTGAAGGATGTTAACTACTGTTGGGCACATACTGGCTTTCTTTCAAAAGTCATCTCCCCTACCCCAACTTTAGCAGAGCTTGAGATATTAAAGTACATTTGTAGTCAGAGTGACAGGTTTGGTTTTGTTTCTAATTGTCTTCATAACCCTTTACAACCCCTCTTGTAACAGATGGCTCAAACACTCAGGGTGAATTGTCAGTGTTAAGAGTTGGTGGACATGAGAAAGAAAGAAAGGGGGCAAGGAGAGGGAAGAGAGAAGAGAGAAGGAAGGAAAGGAAGAAAGAAGGGAGGAGGGAGAGAGGGAGGAAGGAAATAAATTAAGCAGATAGATACAGATAGATAAATAGACAGATAGATAGAAACACCTATTAGTTCCTAGGTAGAACATATTTTAAAATCAGTACAGACCATCTAACTCCAAGACTGTGTTAAGCTGAAAAAAATCTTTTCCATGATTTTAATGAAAAAATAGTACTTATTATTCCAAATTTGAGTAAAATGAAGTCTGTGCTATTTAATGATTCATAGCAATGCTGTTTGCTTAGTAAAATAATTTTCCAATCAAGGACAGAACATAACAATTTGATACCATCTTGTAGCCTTAAAAAGTGCACACCAAAGTTGTGGGTCACCAGAGAAAAGCTGGCTTGCTGGCCATCAAGATATGATCCCTTATAGGAAGGCTTTCCTCTAAGAGATGCATATTAGTCCAGGATCTGGTTCTAATGGCAAGTGCTTTTGTTCACATGAGCAGGCCTGTCTCCTAAGGAGGGCAGATTTTCATCAACTGAGGTCATGACAATACATGTATGAAAATCAGAATGTCAACTTATCAAACAAGAAGTAAAATTACCTAGGAAACAGGTCTCTCCACATCTGTAGGGCAGAAGAGCTTCTTCACTGGGATTGCATTGAGAAATAATGCAATGTATACAAAGATTACTTAATATATCATTCCATGTAGGTCTGGCCATCCTACTTATTCTTTTAACAGATTCCTTCTTCAGAAGAGAAACAAAATGATTATCTAGATAGAGACTTTCTTAGGAGTACATAGAATCCAACTGGGCCTCACTGAGTTTATACTCTCATGAGAATCTGGTTGTACTTGGGCTGCTCTCAATCTCTTGGGTTGTTCCTATTAACATCTGATAATATACTTCACTGACTTACCCTACCTTGTGGTTCTTACTAATTTTATTCACAGAAAATATGTTCCAGTGACTCTTTTACTTAAGCCAAATGACTGCTTAGAAGTACTATCCGTCCATTTTTTCATGTGTTAAATATTTTACTTTGAAAACTTTGGCCAAAGAAGGAAAAGGCTGCATTTAGTCATTATTATTTCAGTTTGAACCTCAAATTCCAGTATGTACTTTAATTTCTATTGAGTAATTTCTTGGTTGGTTGTGGCCCTTGGCATCACATTGGTATCACCGATTTTTTTTTCCACTTTTTTTGGATGCTCTTCAATTTACTTTGAGGGCTTTTTTGCCAATTTCTTGTAGGCTGGTATTTCTTAGTGTCCTAGCATTGTATTGTATACAGAAGGTCATTGTATCCTTTTACTCTGACCCCTCTCCTTTCATTGTTTCATAAGAACTAATATATATTATAAACTTGTATGCTTGGATGTCCCACAATTACCTCAAACTCAAAATGCAAAAAACTGTAGTAGGAAAATTCTGATCCTCTGTCACTCTACCATTTGCCCATCCCATAAAACAGGAAAATATTTTTTTCCCGCTATATCAATTGCTTTTCAAATCCTAATGGTTAGGGGTCTCATGAAGTTCTAAAAAAATGTATGTATCCCCTCTGCTACTGGTCTTGTCATAGTCACCAATACTTTGCTCCTATAATTAACTAAAACAGTCCACCCCTTGGCTTCTGTATCTCCATCACTGCCTCCAGCACAATTCATCCTCCATATTGTGGAAAGAGTAGTTTTTTCTAAAATGCATCTCATTTTCCTGCTTACAAAACTTAGTTAACTCTCTTTTCTTTCTGATATATGTTAATCTTAGATGATAAATACCTAGTTACTTAAACATGTCTCCTAAAGATGGTCACTGGATTTTGTTCATGATTTTACTCTTATTTATCTAAGAGCATCTGATAATGACAGTAGTTCAATAAACACTTAGTAGTTGAATCAATGAATTAATATGAACTTTGGACGAGAAGAATATCTGCAAATAGATTATAATGAATTTATAACTTTAGGGACATGTGAGGGGCATGCAAAAATACAATATTTTAAAAATTGTTCTAGGTATATAAGACAGTGTTATGTAGGGAGTAAACAGAGGTGAGATGATCCCATGTCCATTATCTTACTTGACTCTCTAAACCAAGCTGTGAATTAAACCACTCAGGAACAATACAAGGAGATAAAAGTAAACATTTTTAGAGGACTGACCATACACCTCCAATTTTGCAGTGTTTGCTCTTAGACAAAGCATTAGGTTATGATAATTCTTTTTTCTTCCAGTAATGTATTATTTTCACACTTGCTGTAAGTGTTTTGATCCACGGCACATTTACAGATCATTAAGATTTAGCATGATTTTCCTAATGGTTGCATATTTGCATACTGCATGCAAGCATAAAGTTGACTGAAGGTAGGATTGTGAGCTCTGGCAAATGGCCTCTCTATGCCTCAACTGCTTTTTCTATTAAATAAGGAAAGTAATAGTATCTACTTCACAAATTTGTGTGAGGTTTAAATGAGTTTACTTATAAAGTAATAAGTACAGAGCCTGCCACATAGTATGCACACTTATTATTCGCTCTTATAATAGATACACACAGTAAGTTACAAATTTGGACCCCATAATTTTATCTGGAAGCTAATCTCTATCTCTATAAAGATCATTCTTAAAAAATCTATACTAAGCTTACTAGGAGGCAGTTGATTATAGCATTTATTTCACTTAAATTGTGTATATGCCATTTTTTCCAGTTTTCTAATAACTCTCCTGGGTTTTTGTCTCCCTTTTTTCAAATACTGTTTCCATTAATTGGTAGAAAACTTACAGATAAAGCCCAAACAAGTTTCTTCCAGAATTTGCATTTAGCAAATTCTATACTCAGATTTCCTAAGTACTTTTTTTTTTAATTTTTAGGGCCACATGCATGGCCTATGGAAGTTCACAGGCTAGGGGTTGAATCAGAGTTGTAGCTACTGGCCTACACCACAGCCACAGCAATGCCAAATCCGAGCTGCATCTGCAACCTACACCACAGCTCATGGCAACACCAGATCCTTAACCCACTGAGCAAGGCCAGGGATCAAACCTGCGTCCCCATGGATGCTGGTCAGATTCATTTCCACTGAGCCACGATAGGATCTCCTTCTAAGTACTTCTTAAATATTTCCCTCCTCCCTAAAATTTATATAAAATTTTTATTACTGAACTTCTAAGAACAAATGACTTACTAAAATCGAAGTTTTTCCACACCATTAGTTTCTAGTGCAGATGATTGCCTCTAGGTATTACAAAATCAAAACTACTAAATAATTTAGAGGTAAATTAGCAATTAACTGAAAATGACTTATCACAAACTGTGGTTCATATGTGTCAAGTAGGCTGGCAGACTTACTACAATCTGCCAGATGAGAAGTAACTCTCTCTCATTCTCTAAGAGATAAAAACTAATGGACATATAAACACATTTATATAATGAAAAATAATTAATATAACTTCATTTCTTATGCAAAATTAATTGTGCCTAAAAACTCTATATTGTGCTAGCATATACTTGCTATTGTACTCTCATCAGTCAGAAAAAAAAATCCTGTACATAGAAACAGCTGGAGGAAGGGATATTTGATATTAAGTTAGAAGTTTGTAATTTCATCTCATTTTATATTCAGCTGTTCTATAACCCCCAAAATTATTTAACCATTTTAAAGAAAACTGAAAAATTGAAAAACAAGCACAGTGACAAATACTATCTTTTGTCTTCAAATACCAACATAAAAGTGATCACAAAATTCACAATCATATAATTGGAAAAGATCTTATAGATTGCCCCCAGATTTTATATCTGAAAGAAGATGTAAAGGAGGAGATTAAATGTCATGCCAAAAGCAACACACAATTGTACTATTCCTGGAAGAAGAATCTCTGTCTTCTGATGCCAAGTCCCATGTGCTTTCTTGCGTCTCAATCCAAAACAAATTATTGTGGATCATTGGCTTCTGTTAACTAATTTGTTTTTAAGATAAAATAGTTCTGTTACACAAAATCACCCATACCTTAGAGCGCAACAAATGTGCTGTGATTCTCTGCCCAATAAATGGAAGCAAAATGCCACAGGGTTGTAGCAATATACCAAATTTCTCATATTGCCTACTTTTTCCAGATAAGGTCATATCAAAGCCTCACAAGAAAAATAATAATTGATTATGTTAAACTTCACCTCCATAGAAGAAAGGCCCTAATATCCTGTTCTGCCTTTTTTTTTTTTTTTGGCTTTTTGCTGTTTCTTGGGCCGCTCCCGCGGCATATGGGGGTTCCCAGGCCAGGGGTCTAATCGGAGCTGTAGCCGCCGGCCTACGCCAGAGTCACGAGCAACGCGGGAGCCGAGCCGCGTCTGTAAACTACACCACAGCTCACGGCAACGCCGGATCCTTAACCCACTGAGCAAGGGCAGGGACCGAACCCGCAACCTCATGGTTCCTAGTCGGATTCGTTAACCACTGCGCCACGACGGGAACTCCTGTTCTGCCATTTTAACATCTAAGAATCCATCCAGTTATACATCTCTCCTTTCTCATCTAGATACTTAGAGGTTTCCTTGGAATTATTTTGTTACCAGTGGGAAAATGACAACCCAATCGACCATTATCAGTGCAAGAGGGTTTTCTCTCCTTATAAATTCATTTGACAATTTGCTAAATCATGACACTTTTGAGAGCTAGATTAGTTCTTACTTAGTGCTGCCTTTCATAATGTACCCAGTACCTCATAAGTTCCCAATACGTTTTAGAGTAACTAAACTACTGATTCAACCAATCCTTGTCTCTGAGAACAATTTTTTTTTATTCTGAAAATTTAATTTTTTCCTACCTTTTTTTTAAAATTTAATTACTCTTTTAATTTTCCTCTCACCTTTTCCAGAAAAGAAGTACAGAACTCTGCATTGTGTTCTACTGAGCATAAACATTCAGGTTTTAATAGGAAGATTATTTCATAATCTCAAACTGCAATAACTTTTTTTTTTTTGGAATTTCTAATACTATGTTTACTTTTAAAAATTATGCTTTACTGCTGACTCAGGATCAGCCAACATCCATCCTCACAACTGCCACCCCTCAGGGTCTGTTTCTCTTATATTAGCACTTAGGCAGTCATTCATTATAATAGAATCCCAAGACAGAAAGACAATTATCTTTCTAAATGAGCTTGTTTCTAATTAGTGAAAAAATAAAACACCTAACCCAGAAATGTTTATTTTCCTTGCATCTCAACCTGCGTGAATAATATTGTTTTAGCTTTCAATCAAGATTATGAGTAAGATTTCCTTTTCTCTTTTGGCATCAGGATCTTTAAACAGTAAAGACATATTAAAGAGCCAAAAACCAAGAAATACTGTAGAGGAGCTAATAATAGAAATCAGTATTACACTGAAGGCCAACAGAAAGCTCCCCATTCTGATGAAGAATCCAGATAAGCACAGAGGTCAGGGCAAGGCAGGAAAGAAAGCCAAGTAGGGGGATGAGAGGCTGATGAATGCTGAATCAAGAGGTCAGATAGGTAGCTGGGACTAGAAATTAAGCTTGTATCTATGAGCCGAGAGTTTTTCTACTTTGGGGGAAAGCAGGACAAGAGAAAAAAGTATTAGCTGATGCAGGACTTCCTGTTGGTCAACTCTTGGTTCAACTGTTGCTCTGACTCCCTCAAAAAGAGTTTTATTCTTCTCTGATTCTGAATAAGATTGGCCCAGGGGCTGCAAAAGAGGGCACTGAACAAGCAGCTGGGGAGAAGAGCATGGAACGAGGACAGACCCACTGACTACAGAGAATTTGGATCAGATCTCTTGCTCCCAGTCTGGAAAAGCCAAACTCAGTTCACATTGGGTCCTGAACATACAATAATTCAATCAATCTCAGTAATATTACTTCATTTATTGATAGAAGTCACCCCTTCAGAAGACACTTTATATTGACCTTTAGATCTCATGTTGTTTTGGAAGCAGTTTTTCCATGCTGTCTTCTCCTGCTAGAGAGGACACTTTGGTGTGGAAGCCAAAGCAGAAAAAAATTGGCAGAGCTAATTAAACTATGGGAGAAATACTCAAGGATTCCCCACCATTCTCGGCAAATTTGGCTTTTACTAGAACCAGAAGTTATTCCTATAAATAAAGAAGTGGGTCACCAAGCTACAACGGGATTTAAGACTCAGAATCTTTGCAGGAAAAATTAATAAAACAATTTGAGATAGATCAAAAAAAGAGTAACATTATGGAAAAAGGGCTGTAGAGAAATCCAACTTTGTCTTAGAGCTATGTTGGGCAAAGGATCATGACAATGCCTTTAACAAAAGGCAATACTTAACAAAAGCTCTGTATAATTATAAAAGTTTTAGAATAAGTACAGTTAAGTGCCAGTAAAGTCCTCTTTATTATATTTCCTAATTGATTTAGCTGTATATTTCTTATTTCTTTTTGTAATTTTCTAATGGTTTGCCCTCAACATGTCAGAGGGAACCTAGTGCCAGCTGCCAGCAAGACTGATATAGTAAAAGGACAATGAGACCAATATCAAGGTTTCTGATTTCCTTAGAATGAAAAAAAAAATAGCCTTTGAATTCTACTGTGAGGAAAAAAAAGTAATCAAGTTTATTACTAGAATGAAATAACAACTATATTGTATATAAAATTATTTCGTTAACTCAATGAATATCATGTTGAAATAATTCATATTTTAGCTATCGGTGACTCAGCCAATAAGGGATGTGACGATTTCCAGTTTTTAACAATTAATTAACATCTCACTCAAATTTTTTGTTTTAGTGGCTTGTTGTGGCCTTTATGTGTTTTGGAAATAGTGAAAAATATAACCATGAATATCTGTAAGGATAAAATTCACAAGAGAAATTTAATATCCTTTAAACTAAATGCTCCCTCTTATTTCACAAGAGTGGCAAACAATTCAATTGGTCTCTCATGGTCTGTGGATGAACATATGCAAAGATAGTATTATCGTCTATGAAAGCAGTATGCTCTTTGACTGCTAGGATCCTAAACTTAGAGACACTAGTTCGTGTGAACTCAGGTGCCTTAATATGTAAAATATAAAAACAGTTAAAATAATCTATGCTAAAGAAATGTTCAATTATTTCAAAAACCTTTATCATGATAATATATTTCATCTTTCTAAGAAAAAGATTTTATCATTTTTGTCTGCTCTGACCTCAGATAGAATAGTATTATGGTACTTTCCAATGGACATTTTATCATCAGAAGTAGTATTGTAGATGGAATGAGGTATAGTCAATGTACAGATCCTCTTCAATTTATATGAAAAAAATAATGGTACAGGTAGGAGATATCATATTGTTGGTGGAACCCTCTTCTCTTCTCCTCTAGTAGCTTGTTGGCAACTCCTCTCTTCCCCACTTGGTTTCTGGCTGATCGGGGCCTATTCCATCACATGGGTAAGCTAGATAATGTTCCAGGTATGTATACTTCAACCAACATCAGACAGGACTTGAGGAAACACCACTATCACCTCTGGCAAGTCACTGCTGTAAGATCTCAATAGTAACATTTATCTAGAACCATTCAGGTCTAGACCAACTTTGTCAGCAAAAGCTTTCTTTCTGGAGAAATACTAACCATCTATGATTGTGGTCTAAAGTGATAATGTAAATAAATACAAAAGAAGAGCAAGATTTTTTTTTTGTCTTTTTGGGGCCACATCCATGGCATATGGCGGGTTCCAGGCTAGGGGTTGAATCTGAGCTGTAGCCACAGGCCTACACCACAGCCGCATGGGAGCTAAGGCTTGTCTGCGACCTACACCACAGCTCATGGCAATGCTGAATCCTTAATCCACTGAGTGAGGCCAGGGATCGAACACACATCCTCATGGATACTAGTGGGGTTCATTAATCGCTGAGCCATGGCAGGAACTCCAAGAACAAGATTTAAATGTCAATATTTTGGGGAATTCAACACATGTTCAGTAAGTTAACTCCTGATAGCCACAATTGTTTTTATAACTGTATTCTGATACAATATAATGCCATGAGTCTTTCAATTGGGAAAATGCAACTTGATTTTTCTCTAATTGACAATGCCTATGTTGAATATACCCTTCACCAGCAAACTGGTCTCCTAAAAATAATACTTCACAAAGTAGATTTTTTTTCTTTCTTAATTGTATTTTTAGAACAATTTTAGGTTCATACCAAAATTGAGCATAAGGTGCAAATATTCCTCATATACCCCTTGTACCTACACACACAGCTTCCTCTAGTGTCAGCATCCTGCACCAGAGTGGTACCTTTGTTATAATCAATGAACCTATATTTTTAAACTCTATTACAGGTAGATTGCAGAAGACTAATATACAAAATCAACCACTTTCCAATATCATAGCAATGAACGGGTAGAACTTGAAATTTAAAACACAATACTACTTACATTAGCACCCCCAAATAAAGTGCTTGGTTTTAAATCTAGAAAAATATGTACAAGACCTAAATGAGGAAAACTTCAGAACTCTCATGAATGAAATCAAATAAATAAATAAATAAATAAATAGAGAGATATTTCGTGTTCATGGAAGACTCAGAATTGTCAAGATATCAGTTATTCTCAATTTGATCAAAAGACTTGATGTAATTCCAGTAAAAAAAATTCACAACTTATTTTTTGGATATTAACAAAACTGATTTTACAGTCTCTACAAGGAGGCAAACAGACCCAGAACAGTCAACATGACACTGAAGGACAGAACTAAATTGAAGGATTGATATTACCTGACTTCAAGGCTTACTACAAAGCTACAGTAGTCAAGACAGTGTTATGTTAGGGAAAGAAGAGACAAATAGCTCAATGGATGAGAACAGAGAGCCCAGAAATGGATTCATATAAATAGAGTTGAAATAAGTCAGAAAGACAAAGACAAATACCATATAATATCATTTACAATTGGAATCTAATATACAGCTATACAGCACAAATGAACATTTCCACAGAAAAGAAAATCATGGGCTTGGAGAATAGACTTATGGCTACCAGGGGGAGAGAGAGTGAGTGGGAGGGATCGGGAGCTTGGGGTTATCAGATACAACTTGGAATGGATTTACAATGAGATCCTGCTGAGTAGCATTGAGAACTATGGCCAGATACTTATATTGCAACAGAACAAATGGTAGAAAAAAAATGTATACATGTAAGAGTAACTTGGCCTCCATGCCATACAGTGGAAAAATAAATAAATAAATAAATATATAAAGTTAAATGGTCTTTGACAAAGGAGCAAAGGCAATATGTGAAATGGAGCAAAGATAATCTTTTTAACAAATGGTGCTTGAACTGCCAGACATCTCCATGTCCCCTGTCCCTCAAAAAAGATTAAGAACCTGGGCACATACCTTATACCTTCACAAAAACTAATTCTAAATGGATCGCAGGACTAAGTGTATAAAACTCCTAGAAGATAACATAGGAGAAAAGCTAGATGACTACAGGTATGTCAATTACTTTTCAGATATAAAACCAAAAACATGGGCCATGAAAGAAACAACTGATATTCCAGACTTCATTAAAATTTTTAAATTTCTGCTTTATGAAAGACAATGTCAAGAAAATGACAAGTCACAGATAAGGAGAAAAGACTTATAAAAGACACATCTGATAAAGGACTATTATCCAAAATACACAAAGATCAAAATATACTTAAAAATAAGAAAACAAACTGTCCAATTAAAAAAAAAAAAAAGACCAAAGACTTTGACTCCTCTACAGAGAAGATATACTGATGGCAAATAAACAGCTGAAAAGATACTCCACACCATATGTCATCAGGGAAATATAAATTAAATCAACAATGACATACCATGACATACCTATTAGAATGGCCAAAATCCAGAACACTGACACCATCCACTGCTGATGAGAATGTGGAGTGACAGGAACTCTCATCTATTGCTGGTAGGAATGCAAAATGATACAGCCACTTTGTAAGGTTTCAAAACTATATATAGTCTCACCATATGACATAGGAATCACACTTCTTAGTACTTGCCTAACTTATATCCACACAAAAACCAGCACATAGACGGTTATAGCACCTTTATTCATAATTGCCAAAACATGGAAATATCCAAGATGTATTGTTAAGTGAATTGTTAAATAAACTATGGTACATCTAGACAATGGAATATTATGAATATTATTTAGCTCTAAAAAGAAATGAGCTATTAAGCCATGAAAAGATATAGACGAACTTTGAATGTATTACTAAGTAAAATAAACCAATCAGAAAAGGCTACGAACTGTATGATTTCAACCATAAGACATTCTGGAAAAAGAAAAACTAAGCACATGGTAAAAAGATCAGTGGTTGTTAGAAGTTGGGGAGGGGGAGAGATGAATAAGTTGAAAGGATTTTTAGGGCAGTGAAAATATTCTGTAGTGATACCATAAGGATAGATACATGTATTATACATATTATTGAATTATAATGTCAATTGCAGACTTTGGGTTATTCTGATGTGTCAATATAAGTTCATCATTTGAAATAAATGTACCACTATGGTAGGAGATGTTGGTAATTTGGAAGGCTCTTGCTTGTGTGAGGGCAGGGAGGGTAGGAGTTTTCCCCTAAATTTTGCTGTAAATCCAAAACTTCCCTAAAAAATAGTCTTAATAGGAAGTTCCCATTGTGGCACAGTGGAAATGAATCTGACTAGTATCCATGAAGATGAGGGTTCAATCCCTGGCCTAGCTCAGTGGGTTAAGGATCCGGCTTTGCTGTGAGCTATGGTATAGGCGGGCAGCTGCAGCTCTGATTTGATCCCTAGCCTGGGAACCTCCATATGCTGCAAGTGGGTTCCCAAAAAGCAAAAACAGAAAAAAAAACAAACAAAAAAAGGCATAATAAACCAAAAAAAAAAGTTCAAAATAGCAAGATGACGTTTTGATTAAAACAATCATCACTTGCCTAAGCTCACTGACTACAGGATGAATTGTTACATGTACATAGTTTAGGACTGATAAATATCCTGATAGTATCCTGATTCTAATAAGCATCTCAATTGCCCTCAAATAAGGGCAATTTAAGCAGCCCTTCAAGAAGAATCCTAAAAAATAAAAATAAAAACGACCTTTTCTTAGCTCTTCAGAAATTTCACTTATGTTTGATATATCTCCTCTCTCACCCAGAGGGTCATGATAGCTTAGATATCATGACTTAGAGTGTTCTCTGAACTTTTGAGATTACTTCATGAAAAGTGCATTCCCCATTATACTGATGGCTTGAGAGACTAAAACTAAGTTGATAATGTTTATCCATTGTACATTAAATCAAGACAAACCTGAAGCAAGAATTCTGCAACCATATCACAGTATCTGTCTGAGTTGAAACTGAGCCATTAAGTTGTTGATGAACACTCGGAGTGACAGAAGACTCATTTGCCCTAAGATAATTGAGTCGCAAAAGTGTTTGGGAACAAAAAGAACTTTATCTGTTTGTGTATGTATATAGGCTGTAAGAATAGTCCCTCATATCTACACATCACTAGCAAAAGTATTAGGAAAAGTTCAGAAAATCCCAGCAGTCATCAATTCTCATCTGTGTTTAATTACCTGAAAAAACTAGACAAGTTGGAATCATCCAAGCCAGTGGTATTTCCATAACCAACTGTTTCTAATAAACATACATGAACAGAAGCAGTTCTGCTTTTTTAATCCTCAGCATCTTGAAATATCTATAGAGAGAAAAGCGATTCTAGGGAGAGTACAAAATACACCCTGTGGAGTGTTCCAAGGCAACAATCCATTAAGTACTTCTTATGACACTTTGAATATTTTACTCCCAAACACCACATAAGATTATGGTCTTCTAATGCAGAAAGAGCCTTCTAATGTTTCATTAATGCCTTATTCTGTGTCCATTTCCACCCCCTCCCATGATTTTTACCTTTCTTTCCCAAAATATATCAAGAGTTTTTCTATAAATTCGGATTGGTTTCACCATTTCCCAAATAACCATTCTCACAGTTGTTCATGGTTTTTAAATGATCCCTTGTGATGTTTAAATAATCAGGTATCACTGCTATCACATTAAAAATCATCAAATGATGACATAATTGAACAGTTGGAAAATTATTAGCTGTAAACAGATACTGATGAGCTCTGCAAAAAGCTAGATGACAAATTATTTGTAATCCATAACTATATGGAGAATAAAAACACAATGTGAGGATAATCTCTGTCTAAATTAACCCTAAAGGGAATTTATATAGTAAAACCTTACAAATCTGAATACAGTAATATTTGCTTCAATTTGAATGCCTTACAGAAATGCAGCATTAGTACATGCAAACAAAAATCAAATGAATGAGGTATGTTTAATTTAAGAACCTATCTTTCTCGTCTAAAGTATTATCATAATAAAAGGCTATTTTCAGACTCAGCACTTGGATTTTTTAAGAAATACACTGAGATTTAGTTTAGACAAATCTTCTGTTTTAGCGGCAAAATGGTGGTCCTTATCTTCCCCAGTCCCACGCCATTGTAGATTTTAAAGACTAGAATGTGTACCATCCCATTCAATTTTTGTCCTTCGGGATCTTTTAGACCAGTGAGGAAGATACTTAAATAAAAAAATAATTGCAATATAATGAGATACTTTTATATTAGATAAATATTAATATAGCAAGACCACAGATGAGAAAGAAATTGTGGTATAGTACAACACTCTTATTTTGTTATTTTAATCTGCTTTAACATATGATAAGCAACAACTAAAACTGACAAGTTAAGTCAGTGTCAGAGTCAAAGTGCCATTTTAAAATACTGATCATGAATAACCTTTAGAGGAACATCCACCTTATAATCTTTAAAAAGTTCAGACAATATAGCTTTTGGAGACTAGGCTCAGAGAGCAGAGCTGTGTGACAGTGACAAAAATCAAGGATGTAGTTTTGTAAGGGTCTTAACTAAATATGTTTCTAAAATTAAGTTAGCCCTTGAACTTAAATATTTTCAATAGTAAGAATATTTATCATATATGCACAATGTATATAACTGACTGCGACATGCTGACACACTAGCTAATAAAAGAAGATCCTGGGTAATCATTTTTTAATACAGGTTTTTTTAGGTCAAGTGTAACTTAGAAGAAAACTGATGGATATATCACTTTTCTATTGGATTTCTCTCATTCTCAAGAGTCTTAAAATTACATTTCTATTTTGTTTATAAGCACAAAGAATGAATGACAAACCTTCCACTTCCTCCAGAGGCCACACTCCACTTTGAACCGTAATCTTCCTCTTACTCTTGATGTGTGAATTCTGCGCATTTGTACTTTGTGAAAACTTTAATCAATTATGTATTTTAGTTCTAGAAAGATTATAACATTTCATCTGACTCTATTTAGAAATAGCTTACCAAGAGAGATTTGCTTTCAAATATGCAAAATTAAAGTACCCTGGTATATATCAATGCAAACAAATATAAGTCCCACCCTTGTCCCACTCTTTTATTTCTATGAATCTAAGAGTTGATGCTAAAATTTCAGACTAAGATAAAATGGTTGATATTTTCCAAAAAGTTACATGGGAAATCCTTAAAGTTTATGTTAGTTGCAAATAAAATATATTTTATTCTATTGATGCTTCATGAATTATTTTTAGCTTTTGGTTAATGATAAAAAATTACTAAAAAGCCCATCATGGGCATAAAATGCTCTGCAATTTAAGATGATGATTTCTGATTTTTCACTATATCTAATAGGTGCATTCAATTACATTTAAGGAATGGTACCCTTGTGTACATATAATTATGAAGATTAAAGGAAATGAGTTAAAGATAATGGTTAAATTTTACTAAGGGACAATTGACCCTCAAAATCTGTTTCTTATAGCTTAACACTGTTCCTTACTGATTCCAACTTTATGCATCTTTGAGATTTTCACAGCTAACGTGAGTACCAAAGCAAAATAGACATATATACCAAATACATTTAGCCAACAGCACCACTTACGGTGAATGAAAACCTGTTGGGGAGTTCCCATCATGGCTCAGTGGAAATTAATCTAACAAGCATCTATGAGAATGCAGGTTTGATCCCTGGCCTCACTCAGGGGGTTAAGGATCTGGTGTTGCCTTAAGCCGTGGTGTAGGTTACAGATATGGCTTGGATCCCACATTGCTATGGCTATGGCATAGACTGGCAGCCAGAGCTCTGTTTCAACCCCTAGCCTGGGAACCTCCGTATGCTATGGGTATAGCCCTAAGAAGTCAAAATACACCCCCCCCCAAAAAAAGCTTGTTGGTAACAAAGTGATGACTGTCTTAGAATCCAAACACACTCATATCAAGACGTACCTTAAAAATCCGTATCTTCTAATAAGGCTTCCTCATGGACTCTACTTTCCCTCCAGAATTCTATTGTCTATATTCAATGCAACATACCCCAAAAGAGAAGGTACTGGGTTCTGTCCACTATTCTGGCTACCCAACGTCTTTGTTCAATTAACTATAATAATCAAGAGGATATCCCAGTTAAGTAATCAGTTTATCTCTGTATCTCTCTCTCTTTTATTTCGGTATACTTATATTATTTACATCTGTATAAAATACCATACAAATGCCTCATATAATACCCTTGGAGGGTATTTAAGTACATATTTTCAAAAATGACCAAGAAAATGTAGCTAGAATAACTGAGTCCATATCCTGTACCAAAAAATTGCAATGTGCTAAACATATGAATATTACAAATGTTGTATAATAGAGGAGAGCAGTTTTCAATTTCTCTTTAGTGAAGAGCAAATGGTAAATATTAACCAGGGTAATTGAGACTATATCCTTGTCCAATCACTATGCTTCTCTGGCTGTTCCTGGTCTGCAGTTTCACGCAGCCAGTTTTGCTTCAGAACCCTTATGATGTTCACACAACACTGTTGGTTTCTTTTCATGTCCTCTTAGAATAGCTGACACATTGTTATGCTCAGTCATTCTGATATGATCTACATAATACCTGTGCTATTCTAGCTTTAAGGGGTTATGGGTGTTAATGGCAGCAGAGGAGTGCAACAGGATATGTGCCTTTTCACCAGATTTCTTAATTTGTTAGGTGAGAGTTTCCAACCAGTTTTCTTTTTTTAAGATTTTTATTTTTTCTTTTGTAGTTGATTGACAATGTTCTGTCAATTTCTGCTGTACAGCAAAGTGATCCAGCCATATCTATCTATCTATCTATCTATCTATCTATCTATCTATCTATCTATCTATATTCTTTTTCTCGCATTGTCCTCATCAGGTTCCATCACAAGTGACTAGATATAGTTTCCTGTGCTGTACAGCAGGATCCAACCAGTTTCTATTTGGGCAGCACCAAGAGGTATCCTGTGAAATAACACTGAACATTCCCTCTGTTGCTCCTTAATCCTTTTGGGTCCCATTACATGTTTATTACATTTGCATAATATATTTTAAAGCTTTATAGAATCAGAAGAACATTGAGGTGAAAGGGGAAGTACATAGCAAAAATCACAGCCTCTAGAATCAACTACATGGTCTGATCTTAAAGCCACCATTTGGCAACTATATAAACCAAAGTTATTGATTTCTCAGTTTTCTCATTCTTTAATCCCATGAGACCTAACTCTTTTAGTGAGGATTCACTGAAATATTATGAAATAATGTTAGGCGTGCAGTTAATACCAGGACAAAGTTAGCTTTATTTTTATTGTAAATCTCATTAGCAGAAAGGGACATTGGGAAAGCATCTGGTCAGGGTCTTTCCTTAGTGGCTAGCAAATGTTAATAGAATGTAGACTGAACTACAGAGTAGGGACTTTTGATATCTCAGGTCAAGTGCTCCTTCCCCTTTGTCAGTTCGTTACTTTATTATAATACAAAGACCGATATTGTTCGCTAGTGGCTGTCTTTGTCTTGAAATTGATTCTTCAATTCAAACTCCGTTAGATCATGATTCTTTAGTGCTCTAATGCTGAGCATGTAGCAGGTTCTCAATAAGTCACTGTATGTGTGAACATTTCATAACTGTATGAGTACTTTTCACTATGATGTCATTCATCCATTTATTTAATTTTTTTTTTCTAGTTAGTCTTCATACCCATCTCAATAAAGGATTCCTGCCATGCTAGTGTTCTTGTATAATTTTATTTCATTTTTGTACCCTGATCCCTCCAAAATGCTTGATTCAAAAAATATACTGAATATAAAAGTATGTTTTAAAAAATCCTAAACTATTTCTCTTTCTTCATCTACTTCTCACATCTAAATTTTAAAATGCCTAAGTCCCAGCTCATAAATGGATAGTGTGAATGTATCTATTAAAGGAAGATGCTTTATCTAGTTTTATGGTCTAAAGTTCATTCTATCCTTTATCAGCTGCTATCATATGTCTGTCATACCATCAAGTGACTTCTAGATTCTGTGTGGCTGCAGTCTAGTTCAAGGTACAATAATATTATTTTTCTTTTTAATGATTCAAGTTATTCTAATCAGTAGCACTGAAGTTCTAATATCTAACATAACATTAATAAAGATTATATCTAAACTATTACCTGAATATTAATATTAATACCTTCATTAAAATACATTTAACTTCATGCTCAACATAACCAATTATCAGAGAAATGCAAATCAAACTACAATGAGGTACCATTTCACACTGGTCAGAATGGCTATCATTAATAAGTCTACAAATAACAAATGCTGGAGAGGATGTGGATAAAAGGGAACTCTCCTTCACTGTTGGTGGGAACATAAATTGGTGCAACCACTATGGAGAATGGTACGGAAGTTCCTCAGAAAACTAAAAATAGAACAACCGTATGATCCAGCAATCCCATTCCTGGGCGTATATACAGACAAAACCACATTTCAAAAAGATACATGCACCCTTATGTTCACAGCAGCACTATTCACAATAGCTAAGACATGACAACAACCTAAATGTCCATTGAAAATGAATAGATTAAGATGTGGTATGTATACACAATGGAATACTACTCAGCCATATAAAAAAGTAATGCCATTTGCAGCAACATGGATGCAACTAGAGATTCTCACACTAAATGAAGTCAGAAAGAGAAAAAGACTATGTATCACTTACATGTGGAACCTGAAATATGGCACAAGTGAACCTATCTACAAAACAGAAACAGATTCACAGACATATAGAACAGATTTGTGGTTGCAGGGGGGATGGGGAAGGGAGTGGGATGAACTAAGAGTCTGGGATTAGTAGATGCAAACTATTACATTTAGAATGGCTAAGCAATGAGGTCCTACTGTACAGCACAGGGAACTACATCCTGTCTCCTGGAATATACCATGATGAAAGACAATATAAAAAGGCAAAGTATATATATATATGACTAGGTCACTGCTGTATAGCAGAAATTGTCACAACATTGTAAATCAAGTATACTTTAATAAAAAGTAAAATTAATTTTAAAAACTAATTTAATCCCCCAAACAAGCCTTTGAGAGAAGTACTATTATAAAAATGCATGTATTATCAATTAAAAATTTTTAAATTATGCATCAAACAATTTTTACTGTATGCTTCATCTGAAAAATTCTTATTTGCCTTAGGTTTGAAACCAATTTAAGGAGTTTGAGAAGTCAAAAAGAAAGCAATAAAAAAATAAACTTCTCACTTATTTTTAATTATTGGAATAAACATCATCAATGTGAATTTTCTGGAGACTAAAGCTGTCAGATGTCAGCTATATTGTTTATTGAAAACTAAATGTCACAATATGCCATATCTTAAATTTTAATTCTCCCCTGTCAATCACCCTTATCCACTAAACCTGCTTGCACTCCATCCATCACACCCCTCTTATAGTTCTTATTATTTTATATCACATAGCTGACTGTCTTTTGCTCTCTCTCAACCCATCTTTAATGCCTTTCCTCCATTTCTGGTTTACCTCTACATATTATCTATCAGTCTCATTGATCATAACCCATGGAATTACAGATCGTAGCTGTTTCTAAATATTCTTTAACTAAAAATCTCATAGCCATTATTGTTCAATTTTTATGAAACATAGCTTGGGTGTGGGAAAAATCAGGGTCTGCATAAAGAATCTGATATTTCTGCCTATGATTACAAAATGCGTGGTAGGTACAATGCCCATACTTAGAGCACTTTTTTTTTTTTTCCTGGAAGTTCAGATTAGGGCTTTAGAATTTTAGTAATGACACAGATGTTCTCATTAAAACCTTCATCTAACAGTTGGAGAAACAAAGATGGATTAACTGACTTTCTCAAGTTCACTCTGCTAGTCAATGACAGATTTTGAGCAGATGAGGAGTTGGGCCCCTCCTCATTCCCTTTCTGCTTCATCACAGGGATTGAATATTATAATAATATTATGAAACTTGGTTTAAGTAGGATTTAACAATTATGGATTGGAAATATTTCATGTATAAATTCTCATGCGGATGTGTGAAAAATTATAATTACAAATCCACCCTCACGAAAATGAGAGAGTAATAACAAACAGCCAGAGGCACAAATAGGTCAAGTTAGTAAGAACTTCCATCTCATTAATATTTTTATGAAGCAAGCAATGTCCAATTGACATACAGGCATACCTAATTTTGTTGGACTTCGCTTACTGCTCTTTTACAGATGTTGCATTTTTTTTATAATTGAAGGTTTCTGGCATTCTGGCAACTCTGTGTCAAACAAGTCTATTGGCACCACTTTTCCAAAATGCATTTGCTCACTTTTTGTCTCTGCAACACATTTTGATAACTCGAACAATATTTCAGACTTTTTCATATTTATTATATTTGTTATGGTGATCTGTGAGCAGGGATCTATGATATTACTATTGCAGAAAGATGAGTCACTGAAGGCTCAGATGACAGTGAGCATTTTTCAGCAATAAAATATTTTTAATTAAGGTGAGTACATTGTCTTTTTAGATATAATGCTATTTCACACTTAATAGACTATAGTATAATATAAACAACTTTTACTTGCACTGGGCTAAATTTATGTAACTTCCTTTATTGCAATATCACTCTATTGCAGTGGTCTGGAACCAAACCCACAATATCTTTGCGGTATGCCCATATTTGCCTATGCTGCTTTCATTAAAGAGTTCCAAAATCAGACCAGAATTATTAGTGTCATTTTACAGAATTGCTTAAAATAAAAGCAAATATACACTGAAAGCAAAGAACTGGGAAATAGATCTTTTGAGTAGAAGAGCTGAAAGAGGCCTCTCTCAAAATCTAGCTAAAAAATGTTGAGCTGTGAAGCTATGGGAAAGAATATTTATTTTTGCAACTGCAGTGAGAGTCATGCAGTTTCTTCC
This sequence comes from Phacochoerus africanus, assembly GCF_016906955.1. Taxonomy (NCBI): domain Eukaryota; kingdom Metazoa; phylum Chordata; class Mammalia; order Artiodactyla; family Suidae; genus Phacochoerus; species Phacochoerus africanus. Next base: position 80,500,266 of record NC_062545.1, on the reverse strand, counting down.
AAGGATTTGTAAACATTCTTGGTGGGTGGGCTATAACCAAAATTTGTTCCCTTAGCACTTTCCATACCCTAGCAGCTGGCCACTTAACCACTGTCAAAGAGAATACCATGTATGTGTGATTGCTAGTATTTCTGAAAACTTGGTGAAATGGAAAACCACCACGTGCAAATAAAAATTATGAAAAGTGATACTATACAATACAGAAAACCTAAATAAAAAGGATAAATAAAGAGAAGAAAAAAGAGAGAGACAGAGTCATCTGGAGATATAGAAAAAGAGAGTGGGGTAAAGAAAAGAGAACTACTTTAGAAGGCCGAAAAGTCAGTTCTACTATGATTTATCTTGAATTGTAGCAACTGCTTCATCCGTATGCATCTCTCTCATAGAACAGGTGAACAAATTCTTTACATCTCACAGAAATGTTATAAGAACTATAGAAATAAGTCACTTAATGTGGAATAAATAAGGCTTTGAGGGTGTTTAAGTATTTTCAAAATTCCTAAAACACTGAGGAGGCTAGTAAAAACAAAGCATAGGTTTTTGTAGATAAATTATTAATATAGATGAAAGGACTATAAGCCAGCTGAAAACTGAGTTTTCTATTAAAACAATTGTTAATCCATTAAATCTAAAACCCACTATTAGAGTTCAGCAATTTACCTATAGAAGATGATTTTGATTTTGATAGCAATTTTGATAGGATAAAATTTTAAACAAAAAATATGGATCAGTCACCTGGGATAATTTCAGTTTACAAGATATCTATCTACAGTTTATTTTTTCCAAATAATTTATGAATAGGAGGGGGGTAAACAGAGGGATTGAATATATGTGTCATATAATGCTGTGACATGAAAGCTTGTTTAATCACACCAGATGGCATGAAAAGAAAAAAAACGTTGACACAGGAGTTCCTGTTATGGCTCAGTGGAAATGAATCTGACTAGTATCCATGAGGACATGGGCTCTATCTCTGGTCTCATTCAGTGGGTGGTGGATCCGGCGGTGATGTGAGCTGTGGTGCAGGTTGCAGACAAAGCTCAGATCCCACGTTGCTGTGGTTTGGTATAGGCCAGTGACCCCTAGCCTGGCAACCTCCATATGCCATGGGTGCAGCCTTAAAAAGACAGGAAAAAAAAAAAGTCACAATCCCAAAAAACATCAGCTGACACCACTGATGAGAGGGTTATTCTGCATTGTGGCAAGAGGGTCTTCTACAAAACTGAAGGTTAAACACTAGAACCTCAAAACCTAATTCATAACTGGAGGCATACTCTTTAATGGCTTTCAGATTTACCCCATTTTTAATAGGGATCGTATACACAAAAACACACAAATACCAAAACACACACACACACTCATCACCAGATACCTGGACTTTCTAAGGAGACCTAGGTGTACGTGTCCATGTGCCATGGAGTCAGATGAGGGTGGGCCTTCCTGTTGTTTCATTTCCTCCCCACCTTGTGCCTTGGCATTGACCTCAAGCCAGCCTTTACCTCCATTGCTAAAGCACAAAGTCTAACCGCCCGGATGCTTCCACCCCTTCTACCACCACTTCTAATCTCTACTACTCTTCTCATATCTTTTCCCTTTTATGTCTTTGGCTGCTCCCTGATTTTTTGGGGGGGGATTTTTCTTGAAAACACTTCAGAAACCTCTTTTGAGAGGCCTTTCTCTTCTACCTTCCTACAATCCAGGTACAAGGTATAAATATGTAGTTGTAGATATACCTAGTACTAGAACATATATCCCACTATAATTGTTTGTATTTGTATTTTGTATATGTATACCTTGTGCTAAAAATTACAAATAATTGCATTTATACTATTATATATTATGGTATTTATTATAAAACTTTATATATTTACATCTGCATGCAGCATGTATACATATACACATATATACATACACACATGTTCTTATAGTAGTTCCTCACTTATTTGAGAGTTCTTTAAGATAAATACTAAATTTTATCCAATTATTTAGGCACATTCTGGGAAATCAATAATTTAAAGGATGAATAGATGATGGACATTGGTCTGTTTTTTCTCTTTTTGATATAAAACCAAGCACTAACGGCAAAACATGTATCATATGTGTTCAATTACTTCTTCCTCCTGAAGAACTCTTTATTTTCAACCAAAAATATTCCCTATCTCACATTTGTTGTTTTCCTTTTAGTTTTTTAAAATTATTCTAAGAAATTGAACATCTAGGAGCAGTTTGTAAATAACCCAAGTGTTACTTCAGGGAAAAAAAAAAGCCTCTACAAGTACATTATATATAGACATATTATATATTTTCAACTATTTAGTTATTTTAAACTTGATGTAATATTTCTATAAAATAATAAAATATAATACAGTTCCATTTCCACATTTCACTGATACATATTTCATCATTCCATATAAATATATATTCACATTATTCTTTTTAACAGCTGCATGCTATTCCATTAAATTCTTATACTATAGCTTCTTTATTTTGTTTTGTTTTTATTTTTCCTATTTCCACCTAATACCCTGCCTTTCTTTCCTTACTTCCTTTTTCTTTTCTTTGTCTTTTTAGGACCGCACCCGCAGCATATGGAGGTTCCCAGGCTAGGGGTCAAGTAGGAGCTGTAGTTGCCGGCCTACACCACAGCCACAGCAATATCAGATCTGAGCTGCATTTGTGACCTACAAACAGTTCAAGGCAACGCTGGATCCTTAACCCACTGAGCAAGGCCAGGGATTGAACCCACAATCTTATGGTTCCTAGTCAGATTCATTTCCGCTGTGCCATGACGGGAACTCCCCCTTCCTTTTTCTTTTCCTCTTCTTATTTTCTTTCTTTATTGAGGTAGGGTTGATCAATTCAGCTACTTAAAGTGTGTAACTCAATGGTTTGCTAATATATTCTCAAATATGTACAAGCCCTATTTTTTTAAAAAAGCTAACTTGGTACCCATAAGTTTTCATCTAATTTTCTATTCTTCATTAAAGATGAATTACTTTTTAGATTTTAGATACAAAGTAGTCTCTTGAAAAGAATCATTTTATATGTATATAATAATTTAGTAGTACATATTTGTTTATCCACAAAATCCCCGTCCTCTTTGTAGAGGTATGTAGAAAACCCCAGCCTGATGGCCTGTTAAAATGAATTGTACCAGCTGGAGTTTGGAAAGGTACAATGACAGCTGAAACTCAGGTAATTCTGTTGCTCCTGGAAAGCCCCTACCACACCACATAAGGCATCTTTGCCAGTGAGGACTTTGGCTGTGGGTGGCTAGATTATAAAGCTTAATGTACTTTTTTGCCTTATGAGTACATGGAATCTCTTAAAGGATAAGTAGTACTTTGAAGTAATTGTGGTAAAGGGCTACCAGTTATTCTAACAACTGTTATTCTAACAACAATGACCCTACTCCAATTTTTAAAGAGAAAAAGTCATTAAGAGATCAAGTGTTCACTGGAAGGAGATTGTTTATCATAAAATAAATTGATTTCAGTCATTTAGCTTCCTCAAGCTTAGACCTTTTTTATGTTATATTATTGACAGAGTTGAGATTGATAGCTGGGCAAGGAAACACCATCTGGTCAACACTTTATAAAAAGAATTATGGTCATGCCAATATAATAATCTTACTAAGTGCTTTCCTTCAATGATGAGAACCTAAGCTTAGGCAACCCTAGGCCAGTCTTTCCAGGTGCCACAACTCAATGAACCCTAAATGACAACAGAACTACCAAGAAAAGTCTTATGAAAGGTCAACCTATATACTTCTGTCCCCAAGTACTTGGCAGCCTTGATGTAAACCAAACTTTGATATAGGAACTTGAAATAGACCTTCTGTATGGATGCTCCTAAGGAAGGGACACAACTCTGTTCCTTGAGAATCAAGCCACTGTTTCCAGAAATTTCCAGAAGTTAGAAGACTTCATTGTCAGAGTGCTATATTTAATGATTTCAAAGTAGTTAATTATTGATGTTATCAAATATAATAAGCTAACTTAATATTTCCTTGAGTTCACATTGTATGTCATCCACTCAGGAGATTCAGTAGCCAAAACAGTTTAGGAAAAGTAACTGTTCTACTTATTCAACTGGTGTTTTCACTTCAGGTAACAGAAGCTCTTGTGCTATAACTGTGGTAATGTCTATTAAATTTAGTAAAAATAAAAATCTACCTTAAGTGCCAAGAAGTGATTTGGATTGCCTCTTCTGCTCAAAAAGAACACTTTAATAATTTTTAAAGGAAAGTATTATTATAGTATTTCTGAAACAAAAGATGCTGGCTTTCATATTTAAAATATTATATTTGTCGGTGGTTTATGGAGTGTGTAGGAAAACCAGGAGTTACTGATGTAGGACTCACTTCTTTGATAGAAAAATTCCATGCAGCTATAATAGAATGTTTAAATAAGTTGTTTTTGAATGAGGTCTTTTATGTCCCATGCAATTCAGTGCCTCAGGCTGTGAGCTCCTATAACTTGGGTTGAAGGATGTCTAGTTTCTGCTGAAACAAAAGTATGAGATGAATTGTGTCAAGAGAAACCCTAGTTTATGTGTTGTTCTCTGGATTACTCATAGAGGTTTCCTTTTAAAATACCCTGAGGGTACAGGCAAGGAGCAGTTTCTAGTACTTTTCTGGTCACTTTCAAACAAACAAATGAAAATGAAATAAAATGGTAATAATATAGTCTTAGGGGCACAGAGAAGCTTGATCCTTCTGTCAGCTTCTTCAGCTTTCCTTGGCACTTATCTACTGGCTTACAAAAATTAAATCTCCAAGATAATAGTACCCAAATAGTAGGTCCCAATTTCTAAGGCATTTCCTTTGTATGTATCTGTTTCTAATTTCACTGTCTCAGTGAGATCTTCATGAACATACAACCCTCCTATTTTTTATCCCTGTTCCTTGCTTCATCTTTCTCTAAAGCCTTTAAAACAGTCTAATGTACTGTAAGCTTTGCCAATTTGCTCTCCGGATTGCCAGTCCTCCCTTCACCCTTTACAGACTTCATGAGAGAAGGACTTTGTGCCTGTTTGGCCACTACTAAATCCCCAGACACTTAAACACTGACTGGCATATACATTGCCAACCTCGGTTTGGTTTTAAGACCTGGAATTCATGGGATAAATAAGAGAGGAAGAAAGTAGGCTGAAAACACAGCAGGGATGGTACCTGTGAGCTTTATAGACTATTTCTTTACTGATTCTGGGTGGATTTTTTTGCCCAAGGGAATTTTTTGAAATAGGCAATGCTTATTTTTTAATTCCATGTTTTCTACCTCTTTTCTAAGTTCCTGTTTTCTCTGTCTCCAGACACCCCATACTCTTTCTTGACTTATATCCCCACATAACTCTCATACTTCTACTTTAGAAAGGTGAGTAAAAAAGTCTTCTTTCCTTTAAAATACAAAGAACCCCATCACTCCAAATACTTCAATTTTGATCCGTCCTCACATCTTACCCCAAACTCCCATGCCTTTTGAGCTTAGAATAGATAACTTTTAGGGACAGGACCATAAGTTTAAATAAATTAATTTTTAATCTCTTAGACTCCCCAAGTTCTGGCTGCCTATCGACATTTCTTGTTAAATCAAATCAACCTTGAATTTTTGAAAAATCAGAAGTGTGTGTGACAAAGCCAAATGAAATATTCTGGACAGTTTTAGAGGTCCATCTTTGGGGAAAGGACCTACAATGACCACATTTTCTCAGGTCCTCTGGGACCTTTACCGTTTAATACTGAAAGACCTACAACCAGGGAAACCTCTCAATCTCATATAAACTGAGACAATTGGTCATCACAAGACCTCAACATATGAGCAAGGTTTCCCTGCCTGGAAAGAGGACCCTGGGCTTAAGTTTCTTAATTCATCCAGTTTGTCTCCTCCTTCAACTCCGGCTCTTCTAGAGCTACCAGAGCTTTACACAGCAGCCATCATGGTGGTGCCAATGCTGATTCTGATGGTGGGAATGGGGTGTGAGAACTGGAAGGGGACCAAATAGCAGTACAGCTCCTGAAAGTCATGAACTTCTGCTCTGACTAGCCATCTTGGAAGCTCATTCAGGATAATTCATTCAAATTGTCAATGCAATGCAAACCATAAAACAATTTGTCTCAGAAAATCAATGTAGGATTAAATGTCTTATGATGAAGAAATACATTTATTGAAAATGCATTGTAATCTGTAAGAAGCAATGTGGCTTCCATGCAGAGAACAATTTGACACAGGATATTTGAAGACTGCAGCAAAGTCATTTGTTTTTTTCAGTTTGTATCCCAGATGGTGAATATTCTTCATTGCCATAAGTTTTGTAGGAGGGCAGTATCAGCTATACCATGTAACCAGTCTGGATAGACTCATGCCAACAGAGAACTCAGCTCCAAGTGCCTCTGACTCTGTCATTCTATATCTGTTTTATCCACATTATGAAAAGAGTGCTAGTTTAGAACTTAGAAGGCTTGGTTCAGCACTAGCTCCACTGTGTATCAGACGTGAGAGCTTGGGCAAGTGCAGAACATTTCTAGGGTGATCAATAAACAGTGAACAATAAACAATAACAACAACATAGCTATTGTTAGACCAATAAAATAATGACCTTAGAAGTTTTTTTTCCACACATATGACATATTATTGACTATGCGGTAACATCAGTACCTTATATTGATTTAATGATGAGGCAGGCATCTATTGATGGAAAAATTGAATTATAGCAGTCAGAGAAGATGTTAGAAAGGTAGCTTTGGAGTTCCATTTGTGGCACAGTGGAAATGAATCTGACTAGTAACCATGAGCTTGTGGGTTCAATCCCTGGTCTTGCTCAGTGGGTTAAGGATCTGGCATTGCTGTGAGCTGTGGTGTAGGTCATAGACATGGCTCGAATCCTGTGTTGCTGTTACTGTGGTTGTGTCATAGACTGGCAGCTGTAGCTCCGATTTGACCCCCAGCCTGGGAACCTCCATGTGCCATGGATGTGGCCCTAAAAAGCAAAAAAAGGCAGGCAGATTTGCTACCTTTAATTGGTGGCAGTGTATGCATAATCTGTATCATCAAAACAGAACAACCAAGTAGAGTAGTTATCAATGGTCCGAGTAATGCAAGGTGGGCATGTGGAAACACGTAAAGCAGAGAACTGGTTAAATGGTCTGTGCAAGGTCATGTAGCAGTACCTTTTTTTTAATTTTTGTTCTTACCTCCTTCTAGTAGAATTTAAGGTATCTCATAAAGCTGAAAGTAGAATAGGCACTGACCTGGGTTTTCTAAAATGTAATGCTGAGTTCTTTTCCTTGAACCTTAGTAGAAAGTATGCTATCTTGGGAGCAAAGAGGTCTCAACTAGCTATCTGCTTTTCCTTGGGAAAATTACCTGATTTGTGTGCAAAGGTTTCCTAATTTGTAAAACAAGGAAATTGGTGTTGATTTATGTTTTTCAAACTATTGGATGAAATAGAATAAATTAGAAAAAAAATAGTACAAACAGCAGAGCATATTGTAAAGATAATTTTTGTTTCTTGAAACATGTTTCAATTGTGTGTGTGTTTACACGTATACTTTGGGTCACAATGTAAAATGAATTTCTTGTTGCTGTTCATGGTCAAATCCTTTCTTTCTTTTTTAAAAAATGTTATCTAAGATTATTTCTAACATTTGTCCCCCACCTTCTATTGTATCCTCCCTGGTTTTAAAATAAACCAACTAGATTTCAAGTACTTTTTGTATTTGGTTAATTAGCTTAAAAGTTTCCTAAGATCCTGCAGCATACAATTTCCTTACTCCTTTCTTTTTCTTTCCTAATCTCCACTCCTGTCCTCAACCCTGCTTGTAAATACTTCAAGGATCATCCTGTTATCACCATAGATTAATCATACTAACATTGTACACTCAAATGTGGATCCATTTGAATACATTACCCTATAACTATAATATTTAAAGAATTAATACTTTTTTGTGTGTCTTTTGTGGCATGTGGAGGCTCCCAGGCTAGGGGTTGAATCAGAGCTATAGCTGCTGGCCTACACCACAGATACAGCAACGCAGGATCTGAGCCATGCCTGTGACCTACACCACAGCTCATGGCAATGCCAGATCCTTAACCCAATGAGCAAGGCCAGGGATCGAACCCACATCTTCATGGATACTAGTTGGATTTGTTTCCGCTGTGCCACAACAGGAACACTAAGAATTAATATATTTTATATTATCCTTACTGTGTGTAAAAAAAACAGCCAGCGGTAGCTCTAAGGTACCTACTTTTGATGTTTCAACACGTCCCTTTCAATGAAATGCTTCCTAGAAGGTACAACTAGACTTTGGGAAATGAAAGTGATCTAAAGAGCTAAGTAATCGTCACAAGCAATGATCAGCAAAATGGGATCTTCTCTCCCCACATACACATATGTTTTGACTGAGATAAACATGCACTGACTTCAATTACACGCAAAACTTTCTTGAGAGACAAGTGGCAGGGAGCACTGAAGCTGAAAGCAATGTGACAACACAGTGGCACACAATGGTGAGAAACAACTCAACCCTGTAATTAATTTCTATCATTAAAGCCTCATCCATATCACTTAGGTGGATGACTCTGACAGGATGGGAATATTACCTAGAGACAGATTTCCTACTTCAAAGGTTATAGTACTATTTGCATATGTACCTTAGAATAAATTATAAAAAGGTGAAAAATATGGAAGGCATAACATGTATAACCCGAGAATAACTCAGCAGAGCATAAATGTGTGTGCTTGACATTGGCTGTGGTAAATATAAAATTTGACACATTTTCCCCTCTAAAAAGAAATGTTCAGCTGTTCAGTTCCCAAAATTAGATTGAGAAAACAGGGTACATTTAGGATCCATTTATATAAAATTCTAGTACTTTTTATTTGCTGTCTATAATGGTTGATACTAATGAAGTATATAAAATTGCTTCAAACTAGAGTCATTATTAAAGAAAACAGAAAAGGAAGGAGAAATGAGATTAGATGTGGCCAATTGCTTTTGGGAGACAAGTGATTAAATGGCTAAAGAATAGACAACATAGAAAAAAGTCCCTTTGCAGCTACACCAGTATGGGTAAAGAAAGCCAAACTGTAGAATAATGGTCATGATGAAAAAGTTATATAAAAAGCTATAAAATTTTCCCCTAGGCTCAAAATAAAGTTTCTCTCCTCCTAACCAAAGTCTGGCAAGTAATTTACTTGAAAGACTCTTTTGAACTCCCCCAACTGAGAAACACCATATCACAGCATCCTCCCTAAGATATATTATTGCATAAGATTGATTGTATCTTTAAAACATAGACACATCACTTAAAATGACTTCTAATTCTCAAACTAGGTACCTGCTTCACTCCCTTTCTTTGAAAACCTGAGTAGATTCCAAGAAATGAAATAAGGATAATTGAACACTATTTTGTGAAATATGACAGGCTTTGGAATTAAAATTACCTGCTATTTGAACTTAAATTAGTAGATGACATAAATCAAACTTTTGAAATCTTTTCTTCAGATTAAATGACTGTAAGCAACAAAATGACCCTTTGTTATATATTTCTGACTTTTAAATTTTCACCTTAAGAAAATGTAACTTAAACATGCTTAAGGCATATGAATGAATAACATGGTGACACTCTCTTCAGCTTCAAAACAAATGAAAAAAATGTTTAAAAGGTGATAAAATGAGTTGCTCGTGGAGAACAAATGAGTATTTCTTCTTAAATTTCCTTCAGGGACACCATCTTCATTTTACTAACTCTAAATTTTTAATTTTCTTTCCTTTGGTTGCCCCCCTGGCACACAGAAGTTCCCAGGCCAGGGATGGAATCCCTGAGCCACAGCAATGACAATGCAGGATCCTTAACCACTAAGCCATGAAGAAACTCCCTGAATAAGTTTTTGAATTTTCTCATTGTATGACTGAAAATCAGGTGTGGGGAAACTGATGGAATTGATATACTATACTCTCTGCAGGCAGGTAAATTTCAAAGCTCAGATTCTACATTATATAGGATACAGCATATGTACCAGATGTACTAGATGTGGCAACATCGTTAATTCATTCAAGAAATATTATTATCTAAAATGCACCAGATATTGTGCATGGTAGACACTAGGAATATAGCAATGAATATGACATCTATGACCCCAGGGGGAGAAAAATGAAAAATAAATATGTATGTGTAATTAGAAAAGATGAATGCAATGAAAGAAACAAATAGGATTTTGTAAAAGATAACAGGAGAAGACCAGATCTAGCTGGAAAAGTCAAGGACCTCTCTCAAGGTGATATTTGAGCTGATGTATCAAGATGAAGCAGCCAAAGAAAGACTGAGAATAGAAATGTTTCAGAGTAGAAAAGTAGCTTATCTGTAGTCATGAGTCAGGAAAAAGTTTGCAATGTTGTAAGAACAGATAAGAGACCAAGGAGACAGAGCAAACGTGAAATTCCACAAATGATGTGCAGAGGGAAGAGGGACGAAGGCGCCTTGAAAGACACAAGTCAAAATCCATCTATGCAGTATTTCCTGATAAGCTACAGTAACTAGTTATTGTTTTATTCTAAATGGAATGGAAGCCATTGAAGAATATTAAGAAACATTAGGGCTGATAGATTCTTCCATATATGATCGTTTATTTACTTCAAAAATAGTTGTTTCAAACTATTACTCATAACTAATTCACACATAAGTAAAGGACAAAAAGCACATTAGACACTAAATAATAGTTATACTAAGAAAAATATGATTATATTGGGCATAGAAAATGTATATGATGCTACCTTAACCGAGTAGTTTGAACATATTCCAAGATGAGGTTTGCTTTCCACCCTTCTAGGTGATAAAATTTATTATAAATGTGTCAATAATGAAGTAAATATGACTATGGCATCACCACAGCAATGACCACCACGGAAATTTTCATAATGTTATAGGCTCTGGCTTTCTGCTTATGTGTTAATATGTTACATAATAATGAACAGCCAAGGGCACCTGCCTTTTTTCCCTCTAGCTGAGGAAACTGAAGCACAGAAAAGTAAAAAACCACTTCATCTTGTTAAATTTCACCCTGAAGTTAGTGGCTAGAAGATTATAATACGGGTCTTTCACTAAATATTCTTAAAATTATGGCTTAGAATTTTTTTAGAACAGTAAATTTTAGGTTGGTTTGTTTCATTTGTGTCCAGTTTTTGTCTGTTTGCCTGTATGTTTAAGTTTCATTCTTTAAAATATTTGGGGCTACTGTGTATTGAGGGGATTGGCTATGATTTTAACATAGTTGTAATACCTTATTATATTAGTTTTAGGTGTACAATACAGTGATTCAACATTTACATACATTATGAATTGGTCTCCATGACAAGTCCGGTAACCATCTGTCACCATACAAAATTATTATAATATTACTGACCATTTTCTCTATTCTGTACACTACTTCTCCATGACATTTAGTTTATAACTGGAAGGTTGTACCTCTTAATCCCCTTAACCTAATTCCTTCAACCCCTAACTCTCTTTCCCTCCAGTGAACACCAGTTGTTATAAGTATTTATGAGTCCATTACTCTTTTTTTTCATTTAGTTTGTTTTTGGATTCCATGTATAAGTTAAATCATAGTCTTTATTTTTCTCTACTGACTTATTTCACTTAGCATAATGACCTCAAGTTCTATCCATGTTGTCACAAATGTCAAGATTTCACTGATTTTTATGGTTGCATAATATTTTATTGCATGCATATGCCATATCTTCTTTATCCATTCATACATTAGTATAATTAGGTTACTTCCAATTTGTAAATAATGTTTCAATGAACATAAGAGTATCATATCTTTTCAAATGTGTTTTTATTTTCTTCAGATAAATACTGAAAAATGGAATTTATAGATTCTACCATAGTTCTAGTTTTAATTTTTTGAGGAGGCTGCATACTATTTTCCATAGTGGTTGCACTGATCTACATTCCCAAAAGCAGGACATGGGAGTTCCCTTTGCTCTAAATACTTGCCAACATTTGTCATGTCTTGTATTTTTGGTGATAGCCATTGTAATAAATGTGAGGTGATATACTGTTGTGACTGTGATTTGCATTTTCCTACTGATGAGTGATTTTGAGCATTTTTATACGTGTCCATTGGCCATCTGTATATCTTTGTAAAAATGTTTATTTAGTTTCTCTACCCATTTTTTTGGCTTTTTGCCATTTCTAGGGCTGCTCCCATAGCATATGGAGATTCCCAGGCTAGGGGTCCAATCGGAGCTGTAGCCACCAGCCTATGCCAGAGCTACAGCAACATAGGATCCAAGCTGTGTCTACAACCTACACCACAGCTCACAGCAACGCCAGATCCTCGACCCACTGAGCAAGGCCAGGGATTGAACCCACAACCTCATGGTTCCTAGTCGGATTTGTTAACCACTGCGCCACAGCGGGAACTCCTACCCATTTTTCTAATCAGATTTTTTGTTTTTTTTGATATTGAATAGGTTGAATTATTTATATACTTTAGATATGAACCCTTCATTGGATATATCATTTGCAAATATCTTCTTCCATTCAATTGGTTGACTGTTTTGTTGAACATTTTCTTCTTTGCACAAAAGCTTTTTAGTTTGATGTTGTCTTATTTATTTTTGCTTTTGATGCTCTTGCCTGAGCAGACAAATCCAAAAAAAATTATTCCTTAGACAAATGTCAAAGGGTGTACTGTTTACATTCTTTCAGGAGTTTTATGATTTCAGGTCATTTGAGCTGTTAATTCATCTTGAATTTATTTTCATATATGGTATAAACAAGTGGTCCAGTTTTCCTAAGACAATTTATTGAAGAGGCTGTCTTTTCCCCATTGCTTATTCTTGCCACCTTTGTTGTAGATTAGTTCATTACATAAGCGTTGGTTTATTTCTGGACCTTTATTCTGTTCCTTTGATCTATATGTTTGTTTTTGTGCCAGTACCATAATGTTTTGATTAATATAGCTTTGTGGTATAGTTTGAAATTAGGTATCATGACACTTCCAACTTTGTTCATCTTCTTAAGATTGTTTTGGCTATTCAGGGCATTTTGTGGTTCTATACAAGTTTTAAAATTATTTGCTCTAGTCCTGGCAAAAATTGTTGGTATTTTAATAGGGATGCACTGAATCTGTAGTTTTTTGTGGGTAATATGGACATTTCAAAAAATACTGCTTATTCCAATCCACAAGAACTGTACATCTTTCTATTAATTTGTGTCATCTTAACACAAAAATTTCTTTCAACAGTATCTTACAAGTTTTCAGAGTACGGGTTTTTCATCTCCATGATTAAATTTATGCCAGGGTATTTTATTTTTTGATCCAATTTTAAATGGGTTTTTTTTTTAATATCTCTGTTAGTTATTAGTGTGTAGAAATGTAACAGATTTCTACATATTGATAGTATATACTCCAACTTTACTAAATTATTAGTTCTAGAAATTTTTTGATAATTTTATAGTTTTATATATTTGGTAACATGTCATTTACAAATAGTGACACATTTTCCAATTTGAATGACTCTCTTTACTTGTCAGATTGCTGTGGCAAGGACTTCTAAATCTATATTGAATAAAAAATTGTTATGGTAGGCATTCTTGTTCCTAATCTTAGAGGAAAAGCTTTCAGGTTTTCACCATTGAACATCATATTAGCTGTGTGTTTATTATATACAGCTTTTAACTATTTTGAGATATATTCCCTATGTAACTACTTTGCTGAGGGTTTTTATCATAAATGGATGTTGAATTATGTCAAATGCATTTTCTGCACATATAGAGATGATCATATGACACTGTCACATTGATTGACTTCTTGAACCATTCATGCAAGTCTGAAATGAATCCCACTTTATCATGGTGTGTGATTCTTTTCATGTATTATTGAATTCAGTTTGCTAATATTTTCTTGAGACTATATTAAGATTCTTGAGAGTTTTCTGCATCTATGTTCATGAGAGATATTGTTCTTTATCTGGTTTTGGTGTTAGGGTAATTCTGACCTTGTAGAATGAGTTTGGGAGAGTTTTTCCTCTTCAATTTTGGAATATTTTGAATAGGTTTTAACTCTTATTCCACTAGAAAGTTTAAAAGTTTGTTATAATTCACCTGTGAAACCACATAGACCTGAACTTTTGTTTGTTGGGAGTTTTTAGATTACTGACTCAATTTCATTACTAATGATCAGTCTCTTCATATTTTCTAATTGTTCCAGTTTCAGTCTTAGAAAATTATGTTTCTAAGAATTTGTCTAAGTCCTTCAATTTGTTGGCATATAAGATTTATAGTAATCTTTTATATTTTGTATTTCTGTGCTGTTAGGTATAACCTCTCCTCATTCATTCCTGATTTTATTTGTGCCCTCTTTCTTGATGAATTTGGATAAAAGATTTTTTTTATCTTTTCAAAGAACCAGCTCTTTTAGTGATCCTTTATACTGCTTTTTAGTCTCTAGTTAACTTTTCTCTAATCATTGCTATTTCCTTCCTTCTACTAACTTTGTGTCTGTTCTTATTTGCCTAGTTCCTTTGGGTGTCTGGTTAGAATGTTTATTTCAGATGTTTGTTGTTAACTGGGGTAGACCTATATCACTATAAACTTTCCTCTTAGAATAGCCTTTGATACATCCCATAGATTTTAGAACATTGTGTTTCCATTTCCATTTGTCTCAAGATATCCTTTCATCCCCCCTTTGATTTCTTTAATGACGCATTGGTTGTTCTGTAGCCTGTGGTTTGGATTTTATGTATTTGTGTTTCCCCAAATTTTTTTCTAATAAGTGATTTCTGTTCTCATACTACTGTGGTCACAAAAATGCCTTAAGTAATTTTGATCTTAAATTAATTGAACCTTGTTTTGTGACCTAATATGTGGTCTATTCTGGAGAATATTCCAGGCGCCCTTAAATAAATATGTATCCTACTGATTTTAAATGGAATGTTCTGTAGATTTTATTGTCTATCCAATCTAATGTGTTCCTAAAGATCTTTTTGATTTTATGTCTTGAAAGTCTATCCATGAATGCAAAAGGGGTGTTGAAGCCCCCACTATTATTGCATTACTGTTAATTTATTTCTATTAATATTTATGTATTATGGTGCTATGTTGCACACACAGATATTTAAAAGTGTTTTATCCTCTTGTTGAATTGATCCCTTTATCATTACACAATATTCTGTCTCCTGTTACAGTCTTTGTTTTATCTATTTTGTCTGGTATAGTTATTGATACCTCAGCTTTCATTTTGTTACTATTTGCATGGCATATCTTTCTCCCTCACTTTACTTTCAGTCTGTGTATATCTTTAGATCTGAAATAGGTCTCTTATATGCAATCTATATAGGGGCTTTTTTTCTAGTGTTTTTAAAAATCAATTCAGCCCATTGACATTTAAAGTGATTATTGATTGATAGCTGCATGCACTTATTGCTATTTTGTTCATTGTTTTGATTCTTTTTGTAGTTCTTATCAGTTCCTTTCTTCTCTTGGTTCCCCTCTTTTGAGTTTTGATTACATTTATTGTTATGCTTGTATTCCTTTCTCTTTATTTTTTACGTATCTGTTATAGGTTTTTGGTTTGTAGCTACCATAAGGATCAAATATAACAACTTACGTACATAGTACTCTGTTTTAAGTTAATGATTGCTTAAATTCAAACTCATTCTAGGACCTCTATTCTGTCCCATTGTTCTGTATGTCTGTTTTGGTATAAGTACCACACTGTCTTAATGACTGTGGCTTTGTAATATTGCCTGAAGTCTGAGAGAGTTATGCCTCCTGCTTGGTTTTTGTTCCTCAGAATTGCTTTGGCTATTCTTGGTTTTTGTCTTTTGTGGTTCCATATAAATTTTTGGATTGTTTGTTCTAGTTCTGTGAAAAACTGCATGGGTAATTTGATGGGGATTGCACTGAATCTGTAGTGGTATATATACACAATGGAATATTATTCAGCCATAAAGAAGAACAAAATAATGCCATTTGCAGCAACATGGATGGAACTAGAGAGTCTCATACTGAGTGAAGTAAGTCAGAAAGAGCAAGACAAACACCATATGCTATCGCGTATATCTGGAATCTAATATATAGCACAAATGAACCTTTCCACAGAAAAGAAAATCATGGACTTGGAGAATAGACTTGTGGTTGCCAAGGGGGAGGGGGAGGGAGTGAGATGGATGGGGTGCTTGGGGCTAATAGATGCAGACTATTGTCTTTGTAATGGATTAGCAATGAGATCCTGCTGTGCAGCACTGGGAACTATGTCTGGTTACTTATGATGGAGCATGATAATGTGAGAAAAAGGAATGTATACATGTATGTGTGAAGGGTCACCTTGCTGTACAGTAGAAAATTGACAGAACACTGTAAACCAGCTATAATGGAAAAGAAATCATTATATATATATATATATATATATATATATATATATATATATATATATATATATATATTCAAACTCATTCTAAAAGCACATTTTACTCCCCCCCCAGTATTTGTTTTTGACATTATATTTATTTTTGTGTATCACTTATAATTATCTTATACTTTCACTACTTATGCCTTTTAATCTTCAAACTAGCTTTACAAGTGGCTGATCCACTACCCTCACTATATGTTTGCCTTAAACAGTGAGTTTTTTTCCATTTCATAATTTTTTTTAGTTATAGCCTTTTCTTTTCCATTTAAAGATGTTTCCTTAACATATTTTTTAAGGTAGAATAGTGGTAATAAACTCTTAGCTTTTTATTCTCTGGAAAATTCTCTCTCTCCTTCAATTCTTAATGATAATATGACCTAGTTGAGCATTCTTGGTTTTAAGTTTTTTACTTTTAACATTTTGAATATATCATGCCAGTCCCTTCTGGTCTGTAATGTTTCTGCTGAGAAATCAGCCGATAGTCTTATGGAAGTTCTGTTGTACATAACTATTCTCTTGTACATAACTAGTTGTGTACAAGAACATCTCTTTAGGAGTTCCTGTAATGAATCAGAGGTTAACAAAACTGACTAGTATCCATGAGGACACAGGTTCAATCCCTGGCCCTGCTCAGTGGGTTAAGGATCCGGAGTTGCCATGTGCTGTGGTGTAAGTTGCAGATGCAGCTCAGATCCTGCATTGCTGTGGATGTGGTGTAGGCTTGCAGTTGTAGCTCCAATTCAACCCTTAGCCTGGGAGCCTCCACATGCTGTGGGGGCAGCCCTAAAAAGCAAAAAACAAACAAAAACCTCTTTAAAATTTGACATTTAATTATTATGTGTCTTGGTATGAGTTTCTTCGGGTTCTTTTTGTTCTTCTTGGACTTAAATAGCTATTTCCTTATCCAGGTTAGGAAAGTTTTAATCCATTACTTCTTAAAATAGATTTTCTGTTCCTTTTTCTCTCTCCCCTCTCCTTCTGGCACACCTATAATGAGAATGTTAGGACAGTTGATACCAGCCCAGAGTCCCTCAATTTTCTTGCTTTTATTATTATTATTATTGGCTGTTCTGATTGGATGATTTTTATGAGCTTGTCTTCCAAATAACTGATCCATTCTTCTACATTCTCTAATTTGTTATTTCCTCTAGCATATTTTTTATTTCAGTTATTACAATCTTCAGTTCCTATTTTTTAATATATAAAAACATATCTATACATATACAAGTTGTTGAATTTCTGAGTTCATCCATTCTTCTCCCTCGTTAAGTGAGTCATTTTTATGACTGTTACTTTAAACTCTTTATTTAGTAAAATTTATATTCATTTCATTTAGTTCTTTTGCTGAGGTTTTGTCTTGTTCTTTTAAAGACATTATTTTTCTCTTCATTTTGCCTAAATCTTTGTTTCTACGTTTTAGGTAAATTGGCTGTGTCTCATGGCCTTAAAAGAGTGATCTTATGTAGAATATGTTCTGGGGGGCTCAGTGGAACAATCCCCCCAATTACTGGAGCCCTGTGCTTCAGGAGTAGACTCTCCATGAGCTTCATGCACCCTCTGGTTGTGTTATGACCATGATTTCTGTGGATGATGGTGAGCAGGATGGCCAATGGTCAGGTTGGCCGCATGGCTCTGCTGCAAATGCTGTGGACAAGATTGGCTCCCAGGCCACTGGCTGTGGGGTATGGCTGCAACTAAAGGGGGCACACTGTTATGTAGGGCTGGGTCTACTAGAGTGGAAGCCACTTTGAAGGGGTGCCAGTGCTGCCTGCAGGGTAAGGCAGAGAAAGAGCTACTTTTGAGATGCTTGCTGGGATGGACGTGTTGAGCTCTGTCGGTCCTCAAGAGAATACCACGGCAAGGTGTTTGTTGCTAGCTAGTCTGGTGGAGAGTGACAGAAAGAGCACCCACCAGTGATGGGTCAGATAAGTTGAAAGAGAGTAAAAAAAAATGTCTCCCATAGCACTTCCATCCCCAGAGAAAGTTCCACCAGATCCCTCCTCCTCTATGAATACCCTAAAATAGCCAATGAATTTCATTCTCAGATGACCCAGGTATTTTTCATGCTGCTGCCTCTACTCTGGGGGACTCAGAGTGAGTGAGCTTGTATGCAAGCCCTTCATGAGAAGAGCCTTGGTTTCCTGTAGACCTCCAGCTCTTCTGGATAAAAGCTCCACTGACTTTCAAAGCCAGATATTATGTGGATTCATCTTCCTAGAACGGATCTCCTGCACTGGGGAGTCTAATATGGCCTCAGACTTTTTACTCCTCAGAGGGACTTCCACAGTTATGATATCCCTCCTGCTGGCAGGTTGCTGCACTAGGGGTGTGGGTTCTGACTAGACCATGTCTCTGCCCCTGCTTCCCATCATGATGTGGTCTTTTCTTTATATCCTTAGTTGTAGAAAATCAGTTCAGCTAGTCTTCAGGTCCTTCTCAGAGACAGGTGTTCTGTGTAGTTGTTTTGGTATATCCATGGGAAAAGGACCTTCCTACTCTTCCATCATCAGCCAAAACTCCCTTCAAAAGATTTTTCTATATGTGTGTATATGTGATGGATTCATTGGAAATGGGAGGACACTTAATACCTATTCACTCTTTTCTTACAATTATTATTCAGGCAGCTATATTACCAAGGCTTATCAAGCTCTTATTAGTATCAGGAAATAGTAACATAAGCCATTCCATGCCAAACATCCATGGTTATATTGATAACTCCTTCTTACTTATACTCAATATCCAATCAAATATCAGGTTCTGTGAGCTCTACCTACTAAATGTATCTCCAGTCCAATGACTCAACATTGTCACTGTGACCATTCTAGATCAAGACTCCATCTTTTGGCCTACACTGCTGTAACAGCTTATTGTATCTTATTTTAATCCTTCCAGACACTCTCAGCACAGCAATCAAATTAATCTTAAAATATTTTTTCTACTTAAATGCTTCAACAATACCTTGCCTAAAAGAACCAAAACCTTTAATATGAACTACAAGACCCCATAGAGCCTCTGTTTCTTTCTCTGCAACTCTCTTCATTGCTTGATGTATGAGTCACTCTGTTTTCATTTACTTGTTTGTTTTCATTTTCTTAATGCTCTAATTTGGAGGTCCAGATTTAAAGTCTTCACATCACAATTCCCTTTCTCTCAAATATTCAACATCCCTATCTCTCCTTAGTAAAACTGTCCTCATTCTGAGTCATCTTATATTCACTTAAACAGATCATCTTATATATTAGGAAGTATACTAAGAATGAGCTTCCTCAATCTATACTGTCAAAATGAGTATACTACCCAAGGTAATCTACAGATTCAATGCAATCCATATCAAATTACCAATGGAATTTTTCACAGAACTAGAGAAAAATTTTTAATTTGTATGGAAACACAAATAGTCAAAGAAATCCTGAGAAACAAAAATGGAGCTCGAGGAATCAGTCTCTCTGGCTTCAGACTATATTGTAAAGTTATAGTTTTTGTGCTAGTACCATACCAAAAACAGTATGGTGCTGGCACAAAAACAGACATATAGATCAATGGAATAGGATAGTAAGTGCATAAATAAACCCAAACACCTATGGTCAACCAATCTTTGACAGAGGAGGCAAGAATATATAATAGAGAAAACACAGAAAACTTCAATAAGTGGTGCTGGGAAAACTGGATAGCCACATGTAAAAGAATGAAATTAGTATACTCTCTAACACCATACATAAAAATAAATTCCAAATGGATTAAATACCTAAAAGTAAAAGCAGATAATACAAAACCCTTAGAGGAAAACATAGGCCAAATACTCTCTAACATAAACTGCAGCAATATCTTTCAGACCAACCTTCTAGAGTAATTAAAATAAAAATACAAATAAACAAATGAGACCTAGTTAAATTCACAAGTTTCTGCACAGCAAAGGAAACCCTAAACAAAACAAAAAGACAACCCACAAAATGGGAGAAAATATTTGCAAATGAAGCAACTAACAAGTTAATCTCCAAAATATAAAAACACCTCCTGCAGCTCCATACTATAAAACCAAATGAGCCAATCAAAAAATGGACAGAAGATCTAAACAGACATTTGTCCAAAGAAGACATACATATGACAAAAATACAAACAAATGAAAATATGCTCAACATCACTAATTATTATATAAATGCAAATCAAAACTACTATTGAGGTACTACCTTACACAAACCAGAATGACCGTCATAAAAAAAAGTCTACAAAAAAACAAATGCTGGTGAGGGTGGAGAGAAAGGGGAACCCTATTACACTGTTGGTGGGGATGTAAATTAGAGCAACCACTATAGAAAACGTATAGAGGTTCCATAAAAAACTCAATATAGAACTACCATATGATCCAGAAATCCCACTCCTGGGCATCTATCCAGAGAAAACCAGAATTCAAAAAGATGCATGCATTCCAAATATTCATTGCAGCACTATTTACAATAGCCAAGACATGGTAGAAACCTCGATGTCTATCAAGAGAGGAATGTATAAAGAGAAGATGTGGTACATATATACAATGGAACATCACTCATCCATATAAAACAATGAAATAATGCCATTTGCAGCAACATGGATGGACTTAGAAATTATCATACTAAGTAAAGTTGGTCAGACAGTGAAAGACAAACCGTCTGATAACTCTTATATGGAATAGGAAAAAAAAAGATACAAATGAACTTATTTGCAGGATAGAAACAGACTTTGAAAACAAAACTTACAGTTACCAAAGAGGACAGGTGTGGGGGGGGCGGGGATAGATATATGCACATGACGATATATGGAATAATTGGCTAACAGAGACCTGCTACATAGCGCAGAGAACTCTACCCAATAGTCTGTGGTAATCTACATGGAAAAAGAATCTGAAAGATAATGGATGTGTGTATAACTGAATCATTTTGTTGTACAGCAGAAATTATCACAATATTGCAAATCTACTATACTTGAATAAAACTTTAAAAATGAAAAAAAAAAAGAATGAGCTTCCTGAGTTGGAAAGGTACTCACTTATTTCCCATTTCTAACACATATTGCAATAATAAAGTAAATGTTTATTTAGGTATGTATTTGTTTATGGTCATATATTGTCTATTCTAATTTGACAACCAAGTTTCCAACTCTATTTCCAGTACAGGACACAGAGGCAAGATAATATTTGTGTTCAATAATTATTTGTTGAATGAATGAATAGAACATTATTATCCTCATTTTAAGAGGAATTTCAGACACTGGAAAACTCATCTTAAAGAGACCAAAGTCTTTGCCATCAAAAACTGATTATAACCTAAATGAATATTTTAATATAGCTGAAGAAATCACAAGTAAATCAGAAGATACCCGTTATTGGTCCAGACACTGATCTAAAGCAGGTGGATGTACCCTCAAAAGGAACATGAATCTCAACCAATGATCACTAGAGCATCCTATTCCCACTGTAAATAATCTGCTGCAGTATTTTTGTGTCAGTTTGTTTTATCCTAGCACCACATATTATTTAACTCATCAAACTCACTCTATTTGCTCAAGAAAAAACCTTCTAAAGGTGATTCAATCCTTTGAAGATCTACCTTGGAAGAGAAGGGGCTGGTCAGAAATTTGTGATTTTTTTGCACAACAGATATGTTTATCATTATTAATGAACAAATTGGTTGTTTTTTAAACAAAAATGTCCTAATTTGGCTAATGCAAAGAAAAAAATACACTTTACACTCTAAAATTTATTTATTTTCTGAGTATGCAACTTTGATGACCAAATCAAGGACTTGAGTATATGCTCAAGGTGATGACCAACATACATTAAAATAATTGGAAACTAGCTTGTTAAACTCTCCTATACTAACATTCTGTCTTCTTCCCTATCATTTTTTAACTTTTACACTTGGTAGCCGAAAAATAATTTACTTTAATAATGATTTGTTCAAAATGAAGAACAAATATGCAATACTAAATTATTTAATAAAAATCAAATCATTGGGGAGACAGCAAAAGCTATGCAGGTAAAAAGCTCTTTAAGGTAATGAATTTTTAAAATAAGAGAAAGTAAACAATTTCAAAATGAAGCTTGAAAACAAAACTTAGAAGGAATAAAATAATGAATTATAAAATAAGGAAATCAGTGAAAATGTTAAAGCCAACACATACCTCTTTGAAATTTTAATTTGCCATGACATGGATTGTTTTATGTGTTGAATTGTGTCCTCTCAAAATTCATATGTTGAAATCCTAACCCCAGGACCACAGAATGTAGCCTTTTTAGAAATAGGTTCATTGCAGATGGAAATAAGTTAAAATGAAGTCAAAATAAAATAGGGTGGGCCCCTAATCCAATATAGGTGGTACTTTTACACAGGGAGGGCTTTTGCAGACACACAGATACATGGAGCATGAATATTACCATTTACAAACCTAGGAGAGTGGCTTAGAACAGATCCTAACCTCACAGTCCTCAGGAGGCAAACCTGCCAAAACCTTGATTTCAGACTTTTTGCCTTCAGAACCATAAGACGGTACATTTCTGTTTCAAGCCAACTAGTTTCTGTTACTTTGTCATAGCAGCCACAGAAAACTAATAAAAATTAAATGAGGAAAAATGAGAGGAAAGACAGAGAAGTCAGACCAAGAAAAAGAAAAAAAAAAGCCATTATAGGAACATACTATGTGTTATCATTCTGTCCTAATAATTTGGTGATTAGAAATGGATGATATTCTATAAAAAATTAGATATTCAAATTTTAGAAAGAAAATTAAGACAATTAATTACAATAAAACAAGAACAACAACAACAAAATACCCTGCATATGAAACTCAAGAACCAGATTCTATTACAAATGAACTATATTAAACTCTCAGGAAAAACAATTCTTTAAAAAAAAAAAAAAAGAGCTGCCACTCTATGCAATACTAGATTCATCATATAACATTGGTACTATAATCTAAGGAGACTACATGTTTATTGATTAAGCTCTCTTACGACACATGTAAAACTCAACCTTCACAAGAAATATGGAGGATTTATGTGTGGAAAATATCTATAAATTACTTTGAAAGAATAGAATATCTAAATAACTGAATGCTCCTGGATGAAAATCCTAAGATGTCCATTCTCCATTAATCTAAAGGTGTAAAGAAATATAATTTCTTCTATTAATTTTTATTGACATCTAATTGACATATAACACTATACTAGTTTCATTTATGTAACATGATTTGATATCAGTATATACTATGAAATGATCATCACACCACTTAACATCAATAACCATACATAGTTCCAAACTCTTTTTTCTTGTGATAAGAACTTTTAAGGTCTACTCTCTTAGCAACTTTTAAATATGCAATATTAACTATAATCACCATGTTAGTTATTAATAACTAACATGGTTATTAATAACTAACATGGTTAGTTATTAATAACTAATAACTCCTGGGGATCCAGGAGTTATTTTAAAATTGGAAATTTGTACCTTTGAATATTATTTTTTTATTTTAATTTTTAAATATGTTTTAATGTTTAGAATTCCTTAGCTATTCTAAAGCATATTATTCTGAAAAAATAAATATAGAACACAAATAAAACAGTTAATTTCTTACCAAATAGTAGTGTTTTTGGCTTAATATTTGCCATCTAAGTTTTTACAAACATTATCTTGTTTAATCCTCACAATTCTATGAGGTAGAAAATTTTTTTCCTCTCATTTTACAGTGGAACTTCATCTTAAAAAGGCTGAATAAATTGCTCAAGATCACATGCTCAGCAAATGGCACAATAGGAAATCGGCTCAAGTTTACCTGTCCTCAAATCCCCTCATGGTAAGTTCGTGCGATACATACTCCCCATATGCTCGAAAGCTATCGAAGTAGAAGCATTGTGCCTCCAAAACAAACACAGATCTAATCAGAAAGCTGAGAAAGGATTGTAGCAGTAAGCCATGGGGCAACCTTTGGGGCAGTCACATCTGATTTTTTTTTCTTTATCTCACTGCTGTCACAGTGTTTTCTGTTCTGTTGGTGTGCCAATCTGGTTCTACCTTCACTTTCGCTCTTCCTGGGACTTGCTTACCCAATCTTTCCATGTCTGCATCTAAATGTCACCTCCTTAGAAAGATATTTTTCACAACCCATCTAAAATGAGAAGTGCAAAATGAAACCTCCTCTTTCACTACCCGCACTCAACTGCTCTTCTCCCATTATTTTCTCTCTCTTTCTAATATTCATTATTCTCCAAAATTGCCTTGTTTCTCCATAATTTTAACTATTAACTCTTTCTACTCCACCTTACTACAATGAAGTTTCTGTGAAGGCTTTCATCATGATCTCCTTAGCATTTGCAATAGTGGTTGATGGTTGATGCACAAAAGGAGTTCAAAAATCTTTGCCAAATGGATAAGTAAACAAATAAATATGGAGAAGTAAACTAAAATAAATATGTAAAAGATGTGAATAAAATACCCATTAACACTGTTACTTCTGAGCATACAAACTGAAGTCAGGGAATAGTGATAAGGGAGACTAGACTTTTCACTTCTTATTTTAAAGGTTTTGTTAGTATTGGACTTTTATTTTTAATAATGAGAAGGCATTATTCTCATTCTCATACTAAAAATGAAGCTGTATTTTTTAACTACAAAAATCTCTTCTCACTCCACAGACTAAAATAAATTTCAAAAAGTTAAAATAAGTTTTAAAGTAGAAAGGGAAAGAGAAAGGAAAAGAAAAAATGGGGAAACTTACAGGAGAATAAATTAGGAGACAATTTATCTGCTCTCTGAATTAGGAGATGTTTCCTAAGTACTAAAAATGAAAAAAAAATTTCCAAGAAAATACTAATAGATAAATGCACATAAATATGTAAAAACTTCAACAAACAAAAAACACTTAAAAGCTGATAAAAATAAGAAAATGCTTATAGCTAATAAAACAGATAGTTAACATTCCAATGTGTAAAGAAAAAACAATACGCAAAAAAAAAAAACAAAAAAAAGAAGAGAAAATACAGAGGGAGAAATATGATATAGCTAATACATTTGTTTTAAAATTTAACTAGTAATCAAAGTAATGTAATTTCAAACAAGAAGATACCATTTCTCACCTACAGAATTTGCAATGAATAATCCAACAAAGGACCAATCTCAGTGGTCTCAAGTTGTGTGCTAAATTGAGCATTCTTTTTCATTTTTCCTTGAAATGTAGATTGGTCCATCTCTCCCAGAAAACAATTTACCACTGTTTATCAAATCTGAAAATACTCGTCTTTTTAAAAAATAATTCTTTTTTTTTTTTGTCTTTTCTAGGGCCACACCCGTGGCACATGGAGGTTCTCAGGCCAGGGGTTGAATCGAAGCTGTAGCTGCCAGCGCACGCCAGAGCCACAGCAACGCAGGATCTGAACAACATCTGCGACCTACACCACAGCTCAGGGCAACACCGGATCCTCAACCCACTGAGTGAGGCTAGGGATCGAACCAGCAATCTCATGGTTCCCAGTCAGATTTGTTAACCACTGAACCATGATGGGAACTCCGATTTTTTTTTTTTTAATAATTCTAATTCTAGTAAGGTATGTGAATAAACTAACAATGAATGTATGAAAGCTTTGAGTTTGATGATGTTCATTTCAGCGTTTATCTTAATAAAAAACATTGGAAATAAGACAATAGAAATGCCAAATGAGGAGTTCCTGTCATGGCTCAGTGGTTAACAAATCCAACTAGGAACCATGAGGTTTCGGGTTCAATCCCTGGCCTCACTTGGTGGGTTAAGAATCTGGTGTTGCCGTGAGCTGTGGTGCCGGTCACAGACTTGGCTTGGATCCCATATTGCTGTGGCTCTGGCATGGGCTGATGGCTACAGCTCCAACTGGACCCCTGGCCTGGAAACCAACATATGCTGCAGGTGCGGCCCTAGAAAAAGACAAAAACACACACACACACACACAAAAAAGAAACAAATGCCAAATGGCATAAGATTTAGGGGAGAAAACTTATATTCATGCTACATAATATAAAACTGGGGAGTTTCCTGGTTGCCTAGCAGATTAAGGATCTGGCTTTGTTATTGTCACGGCACAGGTTTGATCCATGGCCCCAGAACATGCCATGGGCCTGGCCAAAAAAAAAAAAAAAAGGCATTCTCCTGTGGCTTAGCTGATTACAAACCTGATTAGTATCCATGAGGATGTGGGATCAATCCCTGGCCTTGGTCAGTGGGCTAAGGATCCAGTGTTGCCATGAGCTGTGGTGTAGGTTGCTGACATGGCTTGGATCCTGCATTGCTGTGGCTGTAGTATAGGCTGGCAGTTGCAGCTCTGATTCGACGCCTAGCCTGGGAATTTACATACACCACAGGTTCAGCCCAAAAAGGATCCCCGCACCAAAAAAATAGAAGAATTTTTAGTGACACTGAAAACTGCCAAGATATCTTGTGCTGAGAAAAAAAACAAAAGGACAAAAAACTATATTCAGAGTAACAAGAAAAACAGAAATATATCTTATAAATGTTAGAATTTTTTATATAAATCTATCATGTTATTTACTGTATACTTATACTCCCCATTTTGCTTAAATATTAAATTTTTTTTTTTCAGAACCCAGGCAAGGCAGAAAGCTCTTTTTTTTTTTTTTTTTTTTTTTGCCTTTTCTAGGGCCCCTCCCACAGCATATGGAGGTTCCCAGGCTAGGGGTCCAATCGGAGCTGTAGCCACCGGCCTACGCTAGAGCCACAGCAACGCAGGATCCGAGCCGCGTCTGCAACCTACACCACAGCTCACGGCAACGCCGGATCGTTAACCCACTGAGCAAGGGCAGGGACCGAACCCGCAACCTCATGGTTCCTAGTCGGATTCGTTAACCACTGCGCCACAATGGGAACTCCTAAATATTATTTTTAATGCCAACAAAAATCATACTCTATAAGACAACATATATAAATATCTATGACAACATATGAATGTTTTTATTAATAGCATGATTAGAGAGGTACGTTCTCTTTCTGTGGGCTTTAAATAAATATATGTATAATCTCTTTAAAAGCAATTATCAAAATATTTTAAAGTTTCCATTTCTTTTGACCGATGACAAAAATGAGGTTTATCCTATTATAGTTGAGGAAAAGTATTTTATTTGATTCACACTCCAGGTAGCCCATTATAATAACTATGTTATTTGACACTCTTAGGCAAATTAAACGAAGAACTTAGTGAATACTTTTAAAACTGTTTTTTAAAAACTGTTTAAAATGTGTTTTAAACATTCCTATGGAAATTAATATTCAAACTTTCTTCCAGCTTCATGTATAAAACAATTACCTGCATGAAGACCAAAAAACAGAAAAATCTGCCTTCATCCAGTATTCAAACTGAGAAGAATACAAAAAGGAAATGATGAACTTCAAGAATGAAAATAAATTGGATTTCCAAAAGCCTTTAGTTTTAATAATCTACAATGTTATTAGTATCAGGGAAAATTAAAATGTACAAACTTTGTCAGTACAACATTATTTTAATTGGTTTTCTTTCTGAGATAATGGACAGTGAAATCACATTTTCAGAATTTTGTGAAGGCCAGAAGTTTGACCTGAAGCAGAGTTTTATTGAATGAATTACTTTCATCTACTTAAATTATTTGATTCCTATAAGAATCAATTTTAATTTGTTAACAAGGTAGATGCCATGAAACAATACTTACATTCTGAACTGAATGTATGTATTACATTTTTTCTATTGCATCTGAACTTTCTGGATGAGATTAATATTACAAAAGAAATTGATTATTGCCTTTATTATTGTGGTTAACGATAACCAAGCAATGTCTTTTCTCCAAAGAAAATGTCTATATATTAAGACAAAAATTGACTATAAAATTTTACTTTTAAATATTTGTACATTGTATGTACCCTTCATACTTACACAATATTTCAGTATTATATATATATCTATATATAATACTGAAATATTGTATATATTATCTAATGTATATATTTGTATATATAATATATATAATAACATACCATTGTGTGTATGTGTATATATATATGGAGTGTTATTCAGCCAAAAGAAAGAAGAAATCTGCCATTTCCAATAATGTGAATGGACTTAGAGGGTAATATGCTAAGTGAAATAAGTCAAACAGATAAAGACAAATACCATGTGATATGACCTAAATGTAAAGTCCAAAAAAAGTCAAACTTGCAGAAATAGAGAGTGGAAAGGTAGTTACCAGTGTCTGGGCATTAGAGGAATAAGAGAGTTGTTGATCAAAAGGAACAAATTTCCAGTTTAGAGATGTCTAAGGTCTTGAGAGCTAATGCATATGTATTATGATTATAATTAACAGTACTGTATTGTATATTTGAAAGTCCTTAAAAGTGTAGATCTTAAATGCTCTCATCACAAAAAAAGAAATGGTATTTAAGTGGTATAATGGAGGCGTTAGTACTACAGTGGTAGTCATGTTGCAATATGCAAATATATTGCATACAAGTTCCATACCTCAGAGTTCCTATTTTGGCACAATGGGATTGGCAGCATCAAGTGAGCACTGGGACAAAGGTTTGATCCTCTCCCCCACCCCGGCACAGTGGGTTAAGAATCTGGTATTGCTGCAGCTGTGGCTTAGGTCCCAGCAGCAGCTTGGATCTGATCCCTGGCTGGGGAACTCCATATGCCATGAGGTGGCTCAAAAATATTAAAAAAATAAATAAAAACCAACTTCTATAACTTAAACTTATACAATGTTATATATCAATTCTCAATAAAGCTAGAAATAAGAAAAATAAAATAAAATGGTTAACTAGAGGGAATGGGAAGGTGGAGAATGAGGAATAAAAATAAAAGTCTTTTGGGTATCTAAATTGGAGAAGAATAGATAAAATGTCAGTATATGCAAATGACATGATATTATATATAGAAAACCCTAAGAACTCCACAGAAAAACTACTCGAACTGATCAATGAATTCAGGAAAATAGCAGGATAAAATATATTTAACATTCAGAAATCAGTGGCATTGCTGTAGACTAACAATGACATCTTAGAAAAGGAATATTAAAAAAAATACATTTTAAAATGGTACCAAAAAAAAAAAAAAAAACCCTAGGAATAAACCAGACCAAAGAGGTGAATGACATACATGGTGAGAACTATAAATCATTAATCAAGGAAATTAAAGAGAAATGGAAAGAATATTACATATTTCTGGATTGGAAGAATTAATATTGTTAAAATGGCCATATTACCCAAAGCAATCTACAGATTTAATGCAATCCCTATCAAATTACCCATGACATTTTTCACAGAGCTAGAACAAATAATCCAAAAATTCATATGGAATCATACAAGACCCAGAACTGCCAAAGCAATCCTGAGGGGAAAAAAACAAGCAGGAGGCATAAATCTCCCAGACTTCAGACAATATTACAAAGCTACAGTAATCAAGACAGTGTGGTACTGGTGCAAAAATAGACATACGGATCAATAGAGCAGAAGAGAGAAACCAGAAATAAACCCAGACACCTATGGTCAATTAATCTTTGACAAAGGAGCTAAGAATATAAAATGGGAAAAAGACAATGTCTTCAGCAAGTGGAGCTGGCAAAACTGAACAGCTCCCATGCAAATCAATGAAACTAGAACACACCCTGATGCCATACACAAAAATAAACTCAAAATGGTTTAAAGATTTAAACATGACATGACACCATAAAACTCTTGAAGAGAACATAGACAAAATGTTCTGACATCAACCATACAAATGACTTCTTAAGTCAGTCTCCCAAAGCAATAGAAATAAAAACAAAAATAAACAAATGGGATCTAATCAAACTTGCAAGTTTTGCATGCCAAAGGAAACCATTTAAAAAAAAAGAAAAAGAAGAAAAAATAAAAAACTAAAAGACTACCTATGGAACTGGAAAAAAAAGTTGCAAACAATGCAACCAATGAGGGCTTAATCTCCAAATTATACCAATGACTCATACAACTCAACACCACCAAAAAAAACAAACAACCCAATTCAAAAATGGGCAGAAGATCTAAATAGATATTTCTCTTAAGAAGACTTACTACAGATGGCCAATAGGCACATGAAAAAAATGCTCGACATCACTAATTATTAGAGAAATGCAAATCAAAATTACAATGAGATACCACCTCACAATGGTCAGAAAGGCTATCATTTACAAGTCTACAAATAGCAAATGTTGGAGAGGGTGTGGAGAAAAGGGAACCCTCCTTCACTGTTGGTAGGAATGTAAATTAATACAACCACTATGGGAAACAGTACAAAGGCTTCTCAGAAAATTAAATATATAACTACCATGATCCAGGAATTCCACTCCTGGACATATATCCAGACACAACTACAATTCAAAAGATCCATGCACCCATATGTTGATAGGAGCGCTATTTACAATAGCCAAAACATGTAAAGTACCTAAATGTCTATCAACAGATGAAGATATTGTACATATACACAATGGAATACTACTCAGCCATAAAAAGAACAAAATAATGCCATTTTCAGTAACATGGATACAACTACAAAGTCTCATATTAAGTGAAATACATTGGAAAGACAAAGATAAAAACCATACAATGTCACTTATATTTGGAGCCTAAAATACGGTAAAAATTAATCTATCTACAGAATAGAAACAGACTCACAGACATGCAGAACAGATTTGTGGTTGCCAAGGGGGAGAGGGGAGGGTAGCACGATGGACTGGGGGTTTGGGGTTAGTAGATACAAACTGCTATATATAGAAAAGATAAGCAATGAGGTCCTACTCTATAGCACAGGGAACTGCATCCAATCTCTTGGTATAGAACATGCTAGAAGATAATATGAGAAAAAGAATTTATATATGTATGACTGGTTCACTTCACTGTACAGCAAAAATTGGCACAGTAAATCAACTGTAACAGAATTTTTTAAGAGTCTTTTTTTTCAAAAGTAAAGAAATAACAAATTTAAAATTTAGGGGATAAAAGACTGAAATAGGCTTACTAAAATCTTGCAGTTAAGAAGTAGGAAGACTTCATTCCATTCTGCTAAAATAGGAAAAGAGTCTCTAATAGTTTCAAAAAATGTTTCCCCAACCTCAAAGAGGAGATAGGAAGTTGTGAACTTACAGGCAGTATGTGATATCTCTCAGGTCACAGGGTCCATTTCAGAGATTGCTCCCTTTCCAGGATTCTTAATCATATCTTTATAGCATAAGCCCCTCCAAAATGTGAACAAGACGTATTAGTGTTACTGCAACAGTGCCATGCCAAAGTATAATGGAACCAGGAGAAAAAATGCTGATCTGGGCTTTATTTTAAATTTTAATATTTTGTCCATCACTTTACATTATTTTAAAAAATATTGCATTGAAATATTCATCTTGATTACTGACTGTTTGGCATCTCCTTAAAGTATGCACCTGAGGCTAGTGCCTCACTCACCTCACCTAGTCCCAACTCTAAGTTATCATTTCTGTTGTGCTCCTGGTTAGTGTTACTTGACAAATGAATCCCTAACATTCCTTTGTTTGTTTCTCTTACAAAGAGAAAACAATCATGCCTATAGAAACAGAATTCATTGCAAAAGATGTATATAGTTCATATAAGTTTAGATCATCTCCATACAAGGCAAGGAGTATAATTTACCAGATGTTGGTGGTTGATGGAGTTCTGCCAAACTTGAGAGGGTAGCAAAACAGTGCTGACTATACAATTTCTGTGCTTCTTTACCCTTTGATCATTATAAGCCTTGAATTCGCATTCTTTGGGAAAATGGATCAGGAAGAAGCCAAGATCTCTTAATGTGAAGCTATGTTTTATACTTCAGAATTCAGAAGAAATTCAGGGATAATCAGTAGAACTGGCCTAAATCTCTAAAACCAGACAGTTAAAAAATCTCTTAGTAGTTATAGTTGCCAAATTGTTCTGTGTTTAATTCTTAGATTCATAGAACTTTAGTGATGCATTGTCTTACGCTGTAGTTCACAAATACTGGCCAGTTCATTCCAACTTTACTGAACTGCTAAAATTCTTAATAGGATAATATTTTATGAATATATAGACAAATATAGACAACATGCATTCAAATATTACTTAATTAACATTTCTTCTGAAAGATTCTCCTTTGGTAATTATATCCTTTCTATACATTTTGTTGTTGCATATTTCTCTTATGAAATTATGGCAAGAGTAGGTGGTAGTTGATTTCTTTTAATATATTTATTTGGCAAAATAAATACTTGGTACTCTTATATTGGTTAACTTATTTTTTTTAAAAAAAACCTTTGACTCATGAAAGCAAAAATGAAGTTCACCCTCTCATCAAACATAGGGTTATTCTCTATAGCAACTCTGACAATTGGTTACTCTTCTTCCACAAACTCATAATGAGAACAATAACAATTACTGCATTCTTATTATGTGACAGGCACCATTTTTTTTTCCATCTTTTTAGGGCCTCACTAGCAGCATATGGAGGTTCCCAGGATAGGGGTCGAATCAGAGCTTCAGCTGCCAACCTACACAACACAGCAACACCAGATCCAAGCCTAACCTGTGACCTATACTACAGTACATGTCAATGCCAGATCCTTAACCCACTGAGCAAGGCCAGGGACTGAACCGACATCCTCATGGATACTAGTCAGGTTCTTAACCCACTGAGCCACAACAGGAACTCCCTAGAATATTTTCTTGATGCAGATTTATTTGATAGTTCTTCCAGAAGTCAACTCTTCTTCAGCTTAGAGTCAACTATCACTCATCCCACCACCCAGGCTTTTTTATATTACCTACTTTCAAATCAGATTTCTTCAGTGTAGTGTAAAGGATAAGAGGGTACATATATTTAGGCTTTGAAGGTCATATAGATTCAATCACAGATACTCAACTCTGACTTGGTAACACAAGAGCAGCCTAGATAAGATAAAAAAGAAGGGTGTGTCTGTATTTTGGTAACTTTGTTTACAAAAAGAAGTAGCTGACCAGATTTGGCTCATGATTCACAGTTTCCCAACTCCTACTGCTCAACCTTATGCAGAGTAACTTCTAGAACCTAGATGCAAAACTTTCTTTCATCATGATTTCTTTCTATTCAAGTTATTTTAATCCTCAAATCAATATATCAGGTACATTAATCAACCTTCTCAAATTCATGTGCTTAGCATTTCTGATATGTGTGCCTGCTGAGCTTATAAGTCACTGGCAGGGGAAAAAAAAAGGTAAACTAGGACATAGTGACCTAAAGCACATTGCTGCAGTCTTCCCTATACTAAGGTTATCTTGTTTTCTATCTTACACTAAGTCTTAAGTTGGATTACTCAGAAAACGAACTGCATCTCTGGGATTTCCATGCATAAGATTTGTTGAGAAATACTCTCAAGAACATTTGTGAGGGATAACAGAAGCAAGACTGGGTGATGGAGAGGTTAACCAGAACTAGTTATAAACATCACTAATTAATAGAGAAATGCAAATCAAAACTACTATGAGGTATCACCTTATACCAGCCAGAATGGCCATCATCAAAAAGTCTGCAAACAATAAATTCTGGAGAGAGTGTGGAGAAAAGGGAACCCTATTATACTGCTGATGGAAATGTAAAATGGTGCAATCACTATGGAAAACAGTACGGAGATTCCTCAAAAAACTAAAAATAGAACTACCATTTGATTCAGCAATCCCACTCCTGGGCATCTATGCAGAGAAAACCATGACTTGAAAAGATACATGTATTTATTGCAGCACTATATACAATAGTCAAGACATAGAAGCCACCTAAATGTCCATTGACAGAGGAGTGGATAAAGAAGATGTGGTATATACACACAATGGAATATCACTCAGCCATAAAAAGGAAAGAGATAATGGCATTTTCAGCAACATGGATGAACCTAAAAATTATCATGCTAAGTGAAATTAGACAGTGAGACACCTACATCATGTGCTAACACTTGTATGTGGAATCTAAAAAATGGATACAATGAACTTCTTTGTGGAACACATACTGACTCACAGACTGAAAAACATATGGTTTCCAAAGGAGACTGGTTGGGGGGTTGGGGCAGTGGGCTGGGGGTTTGGGATGGAAATGCTATGAAATTGGGTTGTTATAATTGTTGTACAACTATAAATGTAATAAAATACATTGAGTTTAAAAATAAATATAATTCCTTTTCAGACAACTCAAAAAAAAAAAAGTAGTAATTATAAACAAAGATCTTAGCCAACACTACAGGAGCTTTAGATCTGGGAAGGACCTTCTGACTTATACCAATTAAACAGGAGGATGGGGTTTTATACCTCCATATTAACTAGTCATTGGATGTAGTATGCCCCCACAAAAAGAGGAGTGAACAAGGCAGCTTCCTTTGGCTTGAATGTAACTCCTGAAGAAGAGTTGTGAAAACTCAGCAATAAAAATCCTTGTGAGCTGGGGCTGGGGAAATATGTGTTTACATCTAAAGAGGGGTTCTAGAAGATAGCACCTCATAATAGCCACTCAAGCTGCCTGTATCCACATACTTCATAAGGTAAATATACCTCATCTGGAATATAGGTGTTCCAGGATTCTGATTGCTCTCTTTTCATAGGGAAACTTACAAGTGGATCATTAATAAGAAGAATCATTGCTATAGCTAGTCTTGAGGTCACAACACTACTCATTATCTCTTTCCTAGCCATTCTAGATTACACTCAGCCTCAGCTAGCACCTCCACTGACCCAGGCACCATGATGTGCTGGTATAGACCAGGATGTAAAATGATATGGACCCTCATCCCTTGTCATCTTTTTCTTTTCATACCATGGTTGCTGCACTTGTCCACTGATTCCTAATACTAGTCAAAGAACTATAAGAAAAGCTCCAATAGACCACCTGAATTCCAAGCATTTACCTCCCTGCCCAAATTATGTAATAGCATCTCAACCATATTCTGATGATCACAATCAATTACTCCTGCTAGCATAGCTCTTTGTCTGCTTGTCTCTTGATACAAGAAACCCAAAGGAATAGGTAACAGAGCTTAATGTTTAATAGAAGTCTCACTGTGTTTCAGATTAGAGGCATTTCCCCTATAGATCCAGAGAGACTGGAATTGGGGGGGAAGGTGAGTACAAACTACTCAAGTGGGTTACTTGTTAACAGTAAAAGGTAAAAGTGCTGATAAAGAAGATCACTCCTGTTTCCATCCCCTGTATAGGAGATCCATTTATTCTACCATTAGCCTTTCTGTGCTGGTTAAACTAGGATGGTTGGTCACTCTAAGATGAAGGGTACCAGCTTCTGAAGGACACCAGGGATATCTGGAAGGCAGGGAAAGCCAATATGGGCTTCAGTTTGTCCTTTTAAGTTTCAGCTGTGTTTAGGTATTTCAACTTATTTTGTTTTCTCCCCTATGTTATATTCATTTTCCCTTCCCAATTACACAGCCTGTGGATTTCAAACCCCAACATCATATATGAAGGCAACAGCTTTATAGGGTCTAACTAGTTCCCACAAACAGGTAAAATCAAGTACCTGTGAAAAAGCAGTTCTGCTTCTCTGATTAAACCTTGACTGGTAATTCTTGGTGATACCATAGTCTAGATGCCTCCAACTATAAAGGCATTAATTTTGTGTTGGTATCTCTTGAATTATTATTGTGCAGTAATTAAGAGCACTGCTTTTGGAGATAGTCGCACCAATAGTTGTATCCTCTCCAGTATGTGAATTCATCTGCTGGGTATGAAATCATGACGAGGTTACGTAAATGCCATGTGACTGTTTCCTCATCAATAAAGTTGTGGGAAAACTCAAAGGTTGTTTTGGGGATTAAATGAGGTACCATTAAAATGGAATTATTAATTCATATGAATAATAAAATAATTCAACTATAAAATATTTTATTATGATTATTAAGTTGTGTCAGCTTTCTCAAAATCCTTTGAAAGTTGAGGGATTTTGTCCTCTCATCAAAAATGAATAAATGGGCAAAAACAACAAAAAAAAAAGAAAGGAAAACCCTCCACCTTATAACCAGCATGAGTGGAATGCAAAATTATTCCAATATTGACCCCCCCCCAAAAAAAAAGATGTAATACCCTTTCCAGTAAACAGTTACTTCTTTAAATTATAGGAAGGGAGGAGTGAAGCCATTTAGAAAGGGGGAAAAAATTGTGTCATCCTTTTGGAATCCCTTTAGATGCATTTAGACCAGGTTCTGATTGTGAATCAACTGTTAAGAACCCACCGTTCCTGTTCCAACCTTGAGGAAAGAGTTCTACTTGGAACTCTATTTCTGAGCAGCGTGAGCCTTCATTTGTTTTCCTTCCTCATGCTTTTTGCACAAAGACCCAGTAAGGCCTCCCACCTGTCTATTTAAATCATGTCCCTTCAGCAGAATTGACAATCGCTGATTCCCTAATGGCCTCAATAAGTCATGATCAGATAAGTTTTCTTTTACATTTTTCAGAATAGCAAATGAGAGCCTCTCTCCTAGCTGCTTCTTATGGTCTATTTACTGACCCCCATAGATTGCTTTGGCTTTTCTTATTGACCTACTGCGGAGGCACAGCTGATACCTCACTTGTGGTTTCTTCTGCCTGAGGAAGGTAAAATTCCCCTTAATATAAATGGGTTCTTTATCCTGATACAGAAGTAAAAATGTCTGTAAGATAGGAAAGGAAATTTTATGCCATAAAAGATTCAGAACTAATGGAACATAGTGCTTCCTGTGGCCTTTTTACTGGATTTGCCAGCATTTTCAGGGCTTTCTGAATTTCTCAGCCTGTTCCAGTTTCTTTTGTCAGCATCAAGAAGAAGGGTATAGTTAATGACAGTGTAAAGGACCCAGAAGATCAAGAAGGCCTTCAGCACTTCTTGCATGTCATCATAGTGAATCAATGCAGGACCATCACCATGTCCTACTCTCCTATCCTCCCTGCCTCGGGATCTTTATACAGGTAATTTTCAAGCAGTTTTCACAGAAAAAAAAGGTCAGTGTTACAGTTTTCTGAATGTGTCCCTCTTTTAGCACTGAAAGTCCCACATTCTGGGAAACCCTTCCGTCCTAGGAACACTGGAGCAACTATTCGTGCCACATGGAGTCATTAGGAATATGGGCCCGGGAGACAAGAAGACCAGGGAGCAACTCCTGGCTCTATTTGTTTCTAACTGTATCACCCTGAACAAGTAATTCAACCCAAATCAAACCTTAATTTCCTCAACAATACTTAAGAGCAGAAATACCTTTGTAAACAGCTTTGTTCCCAAGAGAAAATGAAATAATGAATTTAAATTATTTCACAGAGTTTCAGGGATATTATGAGCTATTAATATTAGCCATTGTGAGTGCTGCTTGATGAGTAACTTAATATTGAGGATCTCTTAGGTTTGTTTCTATACCTTTTAAGGGTGTTGATAGAATGGGAACATTATAAATTTACTTTTGAGAATCATGAGTATGTGGTTCCAGAATCAAGAGCCTCTCATCATTCCCTTATGGCTCAATGGGTTAAGGATTGGACATTGTCACTGCTGCAGCTCAGGGTGCTACTGTGGCCCAAGTTTGATCCTTGGCCGAGAACTTAAACATGCCACAGGTGCATCCAAAAAGAAAAAAAAGAGAGAGAGAGAAAGAGAGATTCTGAATTCCTAAGCAATTTCTCTACTGAGATATAAAAACTCTGCAATATTTTACACAGTGAATTCTTTTCTTTTTTAAGGCTGCACGGAAGCATATGGAAGTTCCCAGACTAGAGGCTGAACTGGACTTGCAGGTGCCCACCTACACCACAGCCACACAACTTGGGATCTGAGCTGTGTCTGCAGCCTATACCACAGCTCATAGCAATACCAGATCCTTAACCCATTGATCGAGGCCAGATCAGTGGGATGTTGTATCCTGCAACATTATGGATACTAGTCGGGTTCCTTACCGCTGAGCCATGATGGGAACTCCTACAGGTGAATTCTGTAACACTCTTCATGGGAAATGACACCCAAAATAAGAGTTAGCAAGGCCATGGTTAAGCATGTGGCTCTGGAATTAAAAATCTCTGGCTTTTCCACCTTCATCTAACAGATTCTGAAGCCATATCTCTTTGAGCCTGAGCTTTTTCATCAGCAAAGTTGGGATGATAATACTTAGCTCCCAGGAATTGGGGGGATTCCTAAGTGAGATAATGCGATAATGCTTGTAAATTGCTGAGCACCTTACCTGGCCATTGGAAAGTGCTCAATAAATATTATAAAATAATAGCTAATATTTAAGTGCTAACTATGTGCCTTACACTGTTTTAAGGGTTTTTTTGTGAAATGATCAAATTGATATTCAAAATAATTGATATTATTTTTTTGGCAGGTGATAAGATGTATAAACCAAGGCATGGTGAGATTAAGTAGCATGTCCAAGTTACACAGCAGATGCTATGTGATTAAGATTGAAATCAAAGCCACCAGGCATCAGAGCCCAAACTTTTAACCACTACACAGTTATTAGACTATCTCAATGGTAGAGCATGGAGAGAGAAGATGAGAGAAGGATTCTTAGATATCCACCTTTGAGAAATAGGAGGTAGGAGGCTATATACTGGAATTATAAGCAGATTGAATGTTCAGGGACTTTGAAGGGTAGAATCATATTCATAATCACACTAGACTTTTTAACCAAAGGACAAGTTTTTACCACCCAAAAATGTACACTCAGAAAATCAATTTTAAGTATGACCAGGGAGTGACGGCTTCATGTACATTCTGAAGGACACAGCTTAGCTGAGCAACAGATACACAGCCGGATAGGAAAAGAATATCTTAGCATTTCTCTGATGCCATCCTGTGAAATATCAGCCAAGTTTTCCCTGACTAAAATTGAAAGTTCATGTTAGGTTCCCAGTGAACTGCTCTTTTCACATTTTGAATGATCTTATTCTCACCATTAATCAGTGACAGATTAAAAACAAGACAGTGTAAAATCAAAGAAGTTGCTTTCAGCTGTATGGACAACTTCATGCCACTATAAAAACTCAATGCTGATGGACATTTCGGTTGTTTCCATGCCCTGGCTATTGTGAATAGTGCTGCAATGAACATGCGGGTGCATGTGTCTCTTCTAAGTAGTTTTGTCCGGATATATGCCAAAGAGTGGGATTGCGGGGTCATATGGAAGTTTTATGTATAGATTTCTAAGGTATCTCCAAACTGTTCTCCATAGTGGCTGTACCAGCTTACATTCCCACCAACAGTGCAGGAGGGTTCCCTTTTCTCCACAGCCCCTCCAGCACTTGTTATTTGTGGATTTATTAATGATGGCCATTCTGACTGGTGTGAGGTGATATCTCATGGTAGTTTTGATTTGCATTTCTCTTATAATCAGCGATGTTGAGTATTTTTTTCATGTGTTTGCTGGCCATCTGTATATCTTCTTTGGAGAAATGTCTATTTAGGTCTTTTGCCCATTTTTCCATTGATTGATTGGCTTTTTTGCTGTTGGGTTGTATAGGTTATTCATATATTCTAGAGATTAAGCCCTTGTCGGTTGCATCATTTGAAACTATTTTCTCCCATTCTGTAAGTTGTCTTTTTGTTTTCTTTTGGGTTTCCTTTGCTGTGCAAAAGCTTTTCAGTTTGATGAGGTCCCATGGGTTTATTTTTGCTCTTATTTCTATTGCTTTGGGAGCCTGACCTGAGAAAATATTCATGAGGTTGATGTCAGAGAGTGTTTTGCCTATGTTTTCTTCTAGGAGTTTGATGGTGTCCTGTCATATATTTAAGTCTTTCAGCCATTTTGAGTTTATTTTTGTGCATGGTGTGAGGGTGTGTTCTAGTTTCATTGCTTTGCATGAAGCTTTCCAGATTTCCCAGCAATGCTTGCTGAATAGACTTTCTTTTCCCATTTTAGGTTCTTGCCTCCCTTGTCAAAGATTAATTGACCCTAGGTGTCAGGGTTTATTTCTGGGTTCTCTATTCGGTTCCATTGGTCTGTCTGTCTGTTTTGATACCAGTACCACACTGTTTTGATGACTGTGGCTTTGAGGTATTTCTTGAAATCTGGGAGAGTTATGCCTCCTGCTTGGTTTTTGTTTCTCAGGATTGCTTTGGCGATTCTGGTTTGGATTTGGAAGATGTGGTATATATACACAATGGAATACTACTCAGCCATAAAAAAGAATGACATCATGCCATTTGCAGCAACATGGATGGAACTAGAGAATCTCATACTGAGTGAAATGAGCCAGAAAGACAAAGACAAATACCATATGATATCACTTATAACTGGAATCTAATATCCAGCACAAATGAACATCTCCACAGAAAAGAAAATCATGGACTTGGAGAAAAGACTTGTGGCTGCCTGATGGGAGGGGGAGGGACTGGGAGGGATCCGGAGCTTGGGCTTATCAGACACAACTTAGAATAGATTTACAAGGAGATCCTGCTGAGTAGCATTGAGAACTTTGTCTAGATACTCATGTTGCAACAGAACAAAGGGTGGGGAAAAAATGTAATTGTAATG
The DNA here is from genome assembly GCF_016906955.1 of Phacochoerus africanus. Lineage (NCBI taxonomy): Eukaryota > Metazoa > Chordata > Mammalia > Artiodactyla > Suidae > Phacochoerus > Phacochoerus africanus. The sequence goes on along the minus strand of NC_062545.1, from coordinate 80,459,338 downwards.
TATACATGTAAGGATAACTTGATCCCCTTGCTGTACAGTGGGAAAATAAAAAACAAAAAAACAAAAAAACTCAATGCTCTTCTGTATCTATCATTTGCAATGCCAGTGAATTAAAAGCAGCATGTCGATTTTGGACTTCTGCTTCCAGTTAAAAAGACTGTTGCTTCCATACTAATAATGAGAACAAGTCAGATAAGCTTCACTATTATACTTTTATCTTTTAAAACTCACCAGAAAGCCAAGGTCACAAAGAACATGAATGAATTAAATTTCAGAAAGTAATGAACTCTTCTAAGAGAGAAGGCACCTGCAGTTGCTTTCATTGGAACCACCTGAACTGCAGTAAGGAGAAGCCAGCTAAAATTTAATGAACTTTAAACGGCCACATGGAGGCTATAGTGAGGACTGAAATCTCAAGGAGCCTCAGCCACCTGGAATCTATACTCACCCGTTGACTCTTCTTCATGAGTCTTCTGAGCATATGAGTACTTGTAATGCAACAAAGCCTAGGAGAGCTGAGAGTTTACCCCAATTCCTGGAAAAACACCTTCCCCACAAGGAAAACTAGCATTTGCTGGAGACTGGCAAAAGGGCAGAATGTTGAGAGGAATTCAACTTAGGCATTCCAAGCTGTTTCAGAATGCACTATAGAGGCTCTCAGAAAGCTGGGGAAATATCAATAGAATGGAAAAACATCTCTTATTGCTTAGAAAGACAGATATGAGATTGAAAAACAAACTCCTCAGTGACTAAAATCTGACTGCCAGAATATAAAGCAGAAAGAAAGAAAGAGAGAGAATACTACCATTCAGAAAGTTGTCACCTAAACTGTAAAGCATAAAGAGATGCTGAAGTGTCGGCATGCTGAGATCTCAATCCCTGATCAAGAAAAGTTCTCACTCGAAAAATGTGAAACCAGTTGTAAACTAAAAGTAACTAGAGCTGTGTCAAAGCCCAAACTCAAATCAAGTATCTATTAGATTAATTCAGCTCCCCACACTGGCAGCCTGACTAAAGAAGGAACATAGCTTTAACTAGGTATAAATGTTTACTTCAGTCTCTTTTTTCCACACAATGTCCAGCATACGATAAAAAAGTGCATGACTCAAGTATAAAAATACGATTTACAGTAAAAAGAGGGGACATTCAACTGACACAGACATTGAGATGGTTCCAAATACAATAATTATTAGAGATTTTATTTAAAGCTTATTTTTTCTCCTCTGATTTGAATTCTTTATGGATTATTTTATATACATTAAGTGAGAAACAGAATAAAAATCAGAAAATATCAAATATCTAGAAGCAAATCTAACCGAAGATATGCAAGATTTCTACATTAAAGAGTTTAAATATTAATAGTTGATGCAAATATAAATAGATGTTATATGACAATAGGTTGTAAGACTCAATGTTAATAAGTACATCTAGTTTCTGGATTTCTCTGAGAAGGGATTGTTCTGTGTGTAGTTGTAGATTCAACTGTCTGCGGGAGACGTAAGTTCAGGATCCTCCTATGTCACCATTTTGGATCAGAATCCCTATATGCATTTTTTAAAAAGACTTTGTGTGTGTGTGTGTGTGTATTGTGGGGGCAGGGGCGGCTGCACCGATGACATTCAGAAGTTCCTGGGCCAGGGATCAAACCTGTAGGTCAGATGCTTCTGTAGGTCAGATGTCCAACGCAGGCATCTTTGAGCTAAAGTCACGGTGCCTGTAGGACTACATTGCTTGTGGATCCTCTAGGGGAAAATCCAGTTTCTTGCCTTCCCTAGCTTCTAGGGGATGCCTATATTTATTGGCTCATGGCCTGTTTCCTTCACCTTTTTAGCAATAACTCTGCATTTTTCTTTCATAGTTACATCTCTCTCTGACCACATCCTAGAGGAGGACTTGTGGATGCTAAGGCTTTTTTTTTTTTTTTTTTGTCTTTTTAGGGCTGCACCCACAGCATATGGAAGTTCCTAGGCTAGGAGTCTCATCAGAGCTATAGCTGCCGGCCACAGCCACAGCCACAGCCACATGGGATCTGAGCCATGTCCCTGACCTACAATACAACTCACAGCATAGCCAGATCCTTAACCCACTGAGCGAGGCCAGAGATCAAACCTGAGTCCTCGAATCCTGATGCATACTAGTCAGGTTCATTACCAGTGAGCCACGATGGGATTCTAAGGCTTTTATGGATCATGTGTTTAGATTAGTCCCACCTGAAAAATCCAGGGTAATCAATCATCTATGGTCTTAATCTAATCATATGCACAAAATCCATCCTCTATGTGAGGTAACATGTTCATACATTCCCATGAGTAAGATGTGGACATATTCAGGAGGATATTATTCTATATATCACAGCAGTGGGGAAAATATAAAATGAAGTAAAACAGACAAATTTATCATGCTGTTTCAATGTTATTCTTTAGTATGTGTACATTTTACAAAGATTCTTGTACTGCTAAACACAAAATATAGTGCTTATCTCTCTTGTATAGTGCTAGAAAAAAGACCATGCCTCACACCCCTAAGTTACTTTTCTACATAAGGAAAAAAATCTCTCTCTCATTACTTGTATCATAGAGGTACTAACAGCATCACATTACACATTATACTTTTTTTTTGGTTGTTTTTTTTTAGAGCTGCACCCATGGCATATGGAGGTTCCCAGGCTAGGGGTCTAATGGGAGCCGTTGCCACCGGCCCACGCCAGAGCCACAGCAATGCCAGATCCTAGCCACATCTGCGACCTACACCACAGCTCACGGCAACGCCAGATCCTTAACGCACTGAGTGAGGCCAGGGATCAAACCTGCAACCTCATGGTTCCTAGTCGGATTCATTTCTGCTGCGCCACGATGGGAACTCCTACACTTTCAATAACTCCTAGTGAGCATAGCCATTGACAATAAAGGAATATCTTTGGAAGAGCAGCAGATAAATCCCTTTTCTTTGAACTTAAAGTGTGTGCTGAAAATAATGAATATGAGAGTAGGATATTTATTTCCAGTTTATCCACTTGATTCTGGTAATAAATTGAGATTTCCGTAGCCAAAAAGGAGTGATTGTAACAGAAGTTCTGGTAACACGTGGCTAAATGCCCATTTGGGGAGTTCCCCTCATGGCATAGCAAAAACAAATCTGACTAGCATCCATGAGGACACAGGTTTGATCCCTGGCCTTGCTCAGTGGGTTAAGGATCCGGTATTGCCATGAGCTGTGGTGTAGGTTACAGACATGGCTCGGATCTGGAATTGCTGTGGCTGTGGTATAGGCCAGCAGCTATTGATCCAATTCAACCCCTAGCCTGGGAATCTCCATATACCGTGGGTGCATCCCTAAAAAGATAAAAAAAAAAAAAAAAAAGCCCATTCAGTGGATATTGTATAGTGTAGATTGGGACTGAGGAAGTCTTGGAGATAAAGGCAAGGTGGGTACATTGTTTCTTGAACTGAAAATTCTCTAACAGTCTACTGTATCATGTTCCAGTCCTACAAGAGTTTATGAACTTTTAACATAATGGACAGTAACGTAGCTTTCATCTTTAGAAAAAAATACTGATTAAAAGAACTTGGGTTATGAGAATTTTTTTTTTTAAAGACTCAATCCTTACACAAAAAGCCTTGCAAATACATAACTTTACATCTGCTTTCTTAAATATTACAATATTTAGTTGGTAAAAAAAAATAGCAAAGGGCACATTCCAGTTTGATAAAACTATGATTTAAGATGCACAAAATACTTAAAATAGAGTTCTAAATTTGTAATACTTGGAAATTTTATTTCCTGTTATCAGCATACATAAAATTTTGGAAACTACTATCATTAATGTGCACTAAAATTGAGTTGCATGACCTTATTCTGTTTTCAGCTTCATAGTTTATAAAATAATATTAAAAGCCTAAGTCATAATCTCTATGACTACTAATTAGAAACTCTTTATTGCACATCTTCTGAATTTTCTTAGTGTGCTTTATGAACTTTAAAGTTCTGACTACATTTAATGGACTATCTGGTCCTGGAATTAAGAAAAAAAAATTAAGGCTATGAGAGGAAACATAACAAAATTATACCCTTTTGGTTTGACTATTTTTGAAATCTGAAATCATTACTGTTGTTAATTCAATTCTAAAAGATGGATTGGGAAGTTTTTAAGAGGTTTTCTATCTCAAAAATGTAGTTCATTTTAAGTTATTTTATTTTTATAGGAAAGCAGCAATAGAAATCTCACAATACAGCCCTTCGTCTTTCTGATACTCTTTCTACACAACAAAATAAGGGAAGGAAGCAATTATCTAGAGACAAGTAGTCCCCAATCTAGGAATTGGTTGTGTTCCAAAAGGTCATCCAATGGTCAGTTGAACACATCTGACTCACGGAAGTCCAGCATCAAAATGTCAGGACCTAGCCAGTGACTCTTAATTAAAAGGGGGAAATTTCAATCCTCATAGTAAAAAGCCAAGTTCCCAAGAGAAAGTAAGATATTATCAGACAAGATGGAGTGTTAAAAAAATAAAACAGGAGTTCCTGTAGTGGTGCAACAGAAATGAATCCAACCAGGAACCATGAGGTTGAGGGTTCAAAGCCTGGCCTTGCTCAGTGAGTTAAGGATCAAGCATTGCTGTGAGGTGTGGTGTAGCTGACAGAGCAACAGTGTAAATACCTGTGGATCTATGTATTAACTAAATGGTCTGGCTAATTACATGGATGGTGATGACTGCTGATAATTCCCAATTATCCCAAGTAGATCATCACACCTGCATAAGTAAAGACTTCAAAAGGGTTCAAAAATACACAGATATTTCAGAATATTTTAGTTTTGGTAGAACTATATAGAAAAAAGATTATGGTATGGCAAACACATTATAAAAAGAGTATGTTTCTCAAATTCAAAGCAATATTTTCATAAGCAAAGCCTATTAAGAATTTCTAGGAAATAAAAATATAATTTGGGTAATAAAATAAAATCTAACTCCTTTTTTTCCCTTTTCCTTTGTGCTTTGCCTAGTTTCACTTGTGCATAAGATGCTGTGAGTAGAAGCCTCATACCAGGCACTTGAGATCCAAGTTCCCAGTATGAAATAGCTGCACTGAAACCTCAGCTCAGAGGGCCGTGTGCAGAAGCACTGTGCATGATCCTGCAATGCAAGATGGCAGCTGTGGGCCAAGTGCAGAGATGCTATGCCTGGAACTGTGATCAGAGCTCTGAGCAGCATAATTGCGCCTGCCTGGCAAGAACACCACCCCTCCCCCAACTGACAAGAACCCTATAAAACTGCCCTGCACATGGCCTGGCCTGTAGGGGGAAGAGTGTGGGCTCTAGAGCATGTACTTACATCTCTCCACTTTCTGATCAAAGGATAAAATTTCCTTTGCTTCTGAAGCAAACCCAGTCTATTGGGTCAAACAACACCAGGCAGGAGGATCCTTGTCGGGGCCCTCCTAAAACTAGAAGACAGCTTTTATGGGGTTCATGGGGATGGCAGGGTTTTTCTGCATCTGGATCCCCAACTCTGGTCGAATAGCTAGGCCTCTATATAAAAAGGTGAAAGGAAAAGAATAATCCTTTTGAATGGAATTCAGAATGCAAAGGGGCATTTCAAGAATTAAAAAGAGCAGTTATTTCAGATCTCTGCCCTGGCCCTCCCAGATTTATGTAAATCCTTTGACCTTAACATTCATGAGAGAAGGGGAATTGCCCTTGGAGTATTAGCTTAAAAACCTGGACCCCTCACTCAAGTGATTGCTTCTTTCTCTAAACAATTAGACCGCTAAGGGGTGGCCTCTCTGCCTACAGGCAGCAGCAGCCACCATAACCCTTAGCCCTGCAAAGGAGGCTGAAAAGTTAATGTTTGGTCAGCCAACTGCCCTAAGGACTTCACACCAGGTTCAGACTTTAGGAAGTTCTAAAGGAACAAAATGGTTATCCCCCAAAGGTTGATTCAAGTTCAGGCTGTGCTTTTAGACAAGCCAGTGGTTACCATAAAATCTTGTCACACACTAAATCCTCTACCCTGCTACCCACAAAAACATGTCCCTTGGAGCATGATTATGCAGAAACCATGTAGACATGATCTATTCCAGTCACCCCAACCCAGGAAGTGAGCCTCTCTTAAATGCTGGAGAAGAATGGTTCACAGCAGTTTTATCAGAGGGGGAAAAGGCTGGCAGGATACACAGTAACCTCCCAGACTCAAGTCATAGAAGCAAGAAGCTTAGCCCCTGTGACTTCAGCTTGAAAGGTCAAGCTGATAGCCCTCACCTGAGCCTTAAACCATGGGTCAGGGAAGATCTTAAATGTATACAATGACTCCCAGTATACATATGCCATCCTACACCCACGGCTATTTGGAAGGAAAGAGGTATGCTCACTGCCTAGAATTAATAGGTGAGATACGGTTTAAGCATACTGAAACTCTTAGAAGCAGTACAATATCCCTCAAAAGATAAAGAAACTCATTGTAGGGGCCAAGTGGGAGTTGCAGGGATAATAGGGGGGAACAATAAAGTAGACACAGCTGCCCAAAGGGAAGCCCTAGAACCAGTAATTTGGCAACTACCCTTCATACCTTGAAGGCTAGATCCATCCAATTATGCACCAGTCTACACAAAGGAAGAATTAGACAAAGCCTGAAAATGGGGTTTTCTTAGGTGGAAACCAAAATGAAAGCCTAAAAAAAGAAAAAGTCCACATGACTCAATGACTCACCCAGACCCAGACCTGCAGTCTCCACTTATTGGCCCTCTGAAGGCAAAACAATCAAGCCCATGAAGTGCTTGACTTTCCAAGAATAAAGACAGCCCCAAGGAGAAAGTTAAATTTTTATACCATGATCTCAACCACCATAACGGATCTATAGAACTCAGCACACACACACCCTGCTTATAAAACCTGATTCTCTCCCAATGGGGGATGGTGGGGGGTTCTGAGTTTTTCTTGCTCAGTGCTCCTGGCTACTCTGCTCGTCAATAAATCTTGCTTGAGATCTCACTGCTCCAGTCAACTGTTTTTCTTTCCCTGGTGCTCTAACATTTTGGTGCAGAAACCAGGGGGGTTACCCAGCCCTCCCTTCCAGATTTCCAGGCTTCCAAGCCTTGGGGCAACAGCTGAAGACACCAGCCAAGGCTACTCTCTGGGGTGGTCTGAAGATCCCTCTAGGGGAAAGTAGTTTTAGCCCAAAAGGGTGGCGGCCTTCTCTGTTCCTAAACTCTTTCTCCTAAGCCTAAGAGACTTTCAGTGAACAGAGTGAGACTATGGGAACAGCTGAAGACTCAGGCCAGGGCTACACCGGGGGGAGCTCTGAAGCTTTCTCTAGCTCTTTCTCCCAGTAACTACCACTCAGGGGAGTGAAAGTCTCCTCTTCCTTGTGACTGTCGAACTCTGAGATCTCCAGCGCCCTGCAATGACTCCCACCACACCACATCCCACACCATACTCCATTTCGAGATGAGTGAAAGGTGAGTAAATCCTGGTGTTCCCCTTCCTTACTCTCTTCCCAAACCCAGTCTGATCACATTTCCCATTTTCCATTTCCTCATTAAAATCTGGACATCCAGTCAGCTGGGTTTCCATCTGGTCCCAGGTGCTCCCGCCTCTCAGGAAAGATGTTTCCATTTCAGGGGCGAGCATCATTCAGACCCTAGTCTTCACAGGGGGACGCCCCTCCAAATATCTAGGTGGTCTGTCTCATTCCGATCCTAGACCCTCTCAGGGGGTCGCCTCTAGGAGCACCTAGGTGGGTTTTATACTCCTTATTTCAAACTTCTACTCCCAAATTAATGCTATGGGCACTTCCTCCTCTCAACTTCCACGAGATACAACTTTAGGAGGTTTTCTCAGCAACCTTTCAACTCAGGGACTCTGCCCAGACAGTTAGCTCAAGCATCTCATTTTCTTCTGTAATGTGACCTGTCCCCAATGTAAATTAGATAATGAGAGCCAATGGCCCAAGAATGTCACATTTAATTTCCAAATTCAACACGATCTTGAGAATTTTGTTCAATGCAATGGGAAATGGTCAGAGGTTCCCTTCGTTCAAGCTTTTATGTATTTAAGATCTCAACCCTCTCTTTGCTCAGACTATAACTCATACCAGGTTCTTCAGTTATATGAACACCCTCCTCCTACTTCACCTGCCCCACAGGCAGAAAAAAAACACCTCCCCCTTATCTTTCTTCCATCTCTGATTTTGGTCCTATTGATGTCTCAGTCCCCCCCTTTCAATCCCTCATAATCATAATTCTCCTTCTCCTCCCCTTCCACCACTCCTGTGCCCCTGGCTCCTGCAGCTTCCATACCTCCTCTCCTGCCATTTCTGTCCTTCCAGCTCCTACAGCCCCTACACCTCCTTCTTCTCCTCCTCTCATCTCTATGCCTCCAACTCCTGGAGCCCCTACACATTCTTCTCTCTCTTCTACCATTGTTCTTCCTCCTCTCCACCCCCAGAATCCTAATTCCCTCTTCCAAAATGCAGCCTCCTCCCGTAATAACAATCCCTTTTACTCCACCCCCTCAATGAGATCGCCATCAGCAATACCACTTGAGACCCAGATCCTTCCATTAAAAGAGGCTGCAGGAGTTGAAGGAAGAGTCAGAGTTCATGTGCCTTTTTCTTTGGGAGACTTATCCCAGATAGAAAAAAGCTTATGTTCCTTCGCTTCAGACCCAACTACCTACACAAAAGAGTTCCAATATTTTATTCACTCCTATGACTTAACTTGGCAAGATATTTATGCTACCCTTTACTCTCTTCCCTCAAGAAAGGGAACAAATTTGGCTGGCAGCCCAAGCCCATGCAGACACCTTACATACTCAAGACCCCACTAACAATCCAGTTGGAACTCTAGCTATCCCTCGTGTGGATCCTAATTGGAACTAGCAGGCAGACTCCCCAGACAGACACAAGAGAGATCACGTTATCTCTTGCTTAATAGAAGGGATGAAGAAGTCCTCATTAAAAATATTTAATTACGATAAAATTGGAGAAATAATACAAGAACCCCCCCAAAATCAGCCCTTTTTATGTCCAGCCTTACAGATGCTATTCTCAAGTATTCTACCCTAACTCTAGACAATGAAGAAAGAACTTATCTCCATATGCATGTCATTTCCCAATCAGCACCAGATATTTTTAAAAAATTACAAAAACTAGATGATAGTCCTTTGACCCCACAAAGAGATCTCATTATAGCTGCCTTAAGGTCTTTAACAATATTGAGGAAGAACAAAAGACCCAAAAATTAAAGGAGTCTATGACCAAATACCAGCTTCTTGCTTCTGCCATACAGGGAAATCTTCAAAAACAAAACCAAGGACATTCTCCCCCCCTCCCCCCGGCCAGGCATACAGACTTATAGAATGACCTTCCCTCTGGGGGCCTGTTTCACATGTGGCTTAGAGGGGCATTGGGCAAATACATGCCCTCGCCCCAAACCCCTGCCAGGTCCTGGTCCCAAAAGCGGTCAAACAAGACATTGGAAGGTAAACTGTGGGAAGCCAGGGCAGTCCATCATTCCCCAATGGGACACTGGCGGGAAAACTGGGAAGAGCCCACTGTCTCCCTCACAAAACCCACCTTGGAGGCCATTGACATGCACCACCTGTTGGGCCTGGCCATGGAAGATTGAAGGGGTCCGAGGCTACCAGGTCCCCTTTCCCACCACCACTTTGGAGCCTTGGGTATCTATGGCAGTGGCAGGTAAGACTGTCTCATTCTGGAGTTCCCATCGTGGCGCAGGGGTTAATGAATCCAACTAGGAACCATGAGGTTGCGGGTTCGGTCCCTGCCCTTGCTCAGTGGGTTAACAATCCGGCGTTGCCATGAGCTGTGGTGTAGGTTGCAGACATGGCTCGGATCCCGCATTGCTGTGGCTCTGGTGTAGGCCGGTGGCTACAGCTCCGATTGGACCCCTAGCCTGGGAATCTCCACATGCCTCGGGAACGGCCCAAGAAATAGCAAAAAAAAAAAAAAAAAAAAAAAAAGACTTTCGTTTTTAATGGACATGGGGGCATTATACTCAGTATTACCTACTTTCCAGGCTATAACCTATACTTTCTCCACATCTATAGCAGGGGTAAATGGGTTGCCCACTATACTCCAACAGACCAGACCTTTAGTTTGCACACCTTTAACACCACTTTTTGCCAGTCATTCCTAGTTATTCCCATATGCCCCAACCCCTGCAACGGAGAGGGATATTTTAACTAACTTCCAGGCATACATTCAATTTCCTACACAACCAAACGCAAAGTTCCTACTCCTGTGCCAGCCAGATCCGGGGACCACTCCTCTCAGGCCTTCCTACCTTCCTGCTGACGTAAATCCCATTCTTTGGGACACCAGTATGCCCTCCATTGCTACACATCATTCTCCCATTCTCATAAGACTAAAGGATCCTACTAAATTTCCTAACCAATCTCAATATCCTGTTTATTAGCCCAGAAACTCAGAGGGTCCTAAAGCCTATAATTCAGTGCCTCCTTAAGGCCAACATCCTCAAACCTACTCACGTTCCATTCAACACTATCCTTCCTGTTAAAAAAAAAAAAAAAAAAAAAACAAACAAGCAAACAAAAAAGCAACAGATGGATCCTTCCAATTAGTTCAGGATCTTCACCACATCAATCAGGCTGTCCTTCCTATTAACCCAGAAGTCCCAAATCCCATACTTTCATGTCTATTAACCCAGAAGTCCCTAACACTACACATTTCTCAGTTCTTGACTTAAAAGACTCCTTTTTTACCATCCCTCTAGACCCTGTGTGCCAGGACTTATTCACTTTCACATGGACTGACTCCAATACTCTTTCATCCTCTCGTTAACCTGGACAGTTCTTCCTCAGGGTTTTAAAGACAGCCTACATTTCTTTGGCCAAGCCTTAGACACAGATATAACCACTTGGGATACTTGAGGACAAACTTGCCCATAAACAGACCAGACCCAGCAGCCGCAACTGGGACGCTTTAGTCCCTGGTCTCACTCTGACTCAGACAACTGGCCAGAGTGCCCCAACCAGGTAAGGGACAAGAAACTTTATTGACCTTTCCCCCTTTCCTATCCCTTTTCTCTTTTCAAACTCAAGCTGGCCTCTTTTACTCTTTTTGAAATGTTTGAAGACCAAGACCTAAGATATGCCTGTTAACTCTTTTTGCATATACAATTTAAAAAAGCAAGCTTGAAAAAAAAAATGTCTTTTCAGAATTCTGACCTTGAGGGAATAAGTCCTTCTAGGAGAACTTGTTTTTTTCTTGCCCTGTGCCTTGAGACCTGGGCTCTCAGGAATGCCTATCTTATCTAGACTATCTCTAATTCCTGAGACTGAAAAAAAGGGGAAAGAAGTCTTTTCAAAACTTATTTATAATGAGTTTTATTTGTAATATATGACTCATGAGTAAGCTTAGAAAATGACTATGAGATCTCTATGTCTGTGTGTATGTACATCATATATGTCTTAACTTTGGGACTGTATTATCAAAAATATAAATGTGAGACATAATTAATTGGCTAAAGGAAATTAAGGGTATATACAAATTATCAAAATGTGAAAGAGAACTCACTAGCCAGAATTAACTTTTGGATCAGATGAACTGGGAAATATTCAGTATTAAATTAATATCTTGTATTAGAATTAAAGTTTGTTGATCTAATCATTATTGACATGTCATTAGAGCTATCAGTATTAAGTATAATACCTTGGTGTATCTAAGTTTAATAGAAGTCAAAGGAGACTCTGAGACATCAGTTAATAAACAGAAACTAAAGGTATTTAAGACAGTATGTTCATTGCCACCCTGAGATGTTCTCTACAAGAAAGCACATGTTTTTAGAAATTATAAAAGACAGCCCATGGTTGCTTTGGAAAAGTAGGGTGTGTATTTTCAGTAAAGCAGGAAGGAGGAATGGAATTTAATTTTATTAAGGAAAAAGGAAGTAAGTTTGTCTTATAGCTTGTTGTTTTGAATGGAAAGATTGGAACAGAATAATATGGATTCAAAAGTGATGGAAGGTTTGTAGGAAGTGGACGCTGAGAAAAGAATTTCATTCATCGGCAAGACTAAGTTTAGAATTACTAGAATTAGAATTTAAATGTAATTGAGCAAACTCATTTTAAAAGAAAACTAGTGTAAAACTTGAATTTGGATTCCGTCTCTCTGTTAAAAGAAGGTTTTCTTAAATGGCTGCTTTTGATAACAGACTATGTGATTTTCTTTGCCTTTAATTTGTATTTGCTTTTGAAATCCTTTGTTACTTTGGTTGAATGAATAAATGATATTAAACAATAATCTATGATTCTATCTGACCAGGTTTTTTTGTAATTTCCCAATACAATTTTTTTTTTTCTACTGTACAGCATGGTGACCCAGTTACACATACATGTATACATTCTTTTTTCTTCCATTATCATGCCCCGTCATAAGTGATTAGATATAGTTCCCAGTGCTGCACAGCAGGATCTCATTGCCATCCATTCCAAAAGCAATAGTTTGCATCTATTAACCCCAAGCTCCCAATCCATCCCACTCCCTCCCCCTCGGCAACCACAAGTCTATTCTCCAAGTCCATGATTTTTCTTTTCTGTGGAAAGGTTCATTTGTGCCTTATATTAGATTCCAGATATAAGTGATATTATATGGTATTTGTCTTTATCCTTCTGGCTTACTTCCCTTAGTATGAGAGTCTCTAGCTCCACCCATGTTGCTGCAAATGGCATTATTTTGTTCTTTTCTATGGCTGAATAGTGTTCCATTGTGTGTGTGTGTGTGTGTATGTATATATATATATACCACATCTTCCTAATCCAATTATCTGTCGATGGACATTTGGGTTGTTTCCAGGTATTTTCCAACTTTTCCTTGTATTTTTTTTACAAACTTCCTAAGTGGAAATTATAGGGGAAACACTGTCAAATGAAAAGTAAAAACAAAATCTATAAAGATTTTGGTACAAAGAATTGTCCAACTTTTGCCATCCTGACGCCATGTATCATGGTAACAGTCTGCCCCTAAATCAGAGAAGCCAAGATAGGTAAACAATAGCTGTGAATTAAACAGTCAGGGTTATGAGAAATCCAAGATAGCCTCTTGGTTCTTCCTGGCTCCCTGGTAAACCCAATAATGAAAAAGAAAGGGCTAGAAAATGTGTTTTTCATTTTGGGTATACTTTCTACAAGCCTAACTTGTCTATATTTGATAAAAATGAGGGTAATTTTAAAGAGAAAGATTGTTTTGATTCATATTCTAGTTTTATAAATTGAGGTTAGTGTCTACTATCTAAAATTCACCTCCCAAATAGTTCTTTGCTGGTATGTTACGTTATTGTAAACTTTAACTGAATTATTAAGAAAATATTCTAAGCTTGTTTCTGAAGCTAATTGCTGTACTCTGTCTCTGGGCAAATATCAGATGTCCTATGACAACCAGGGAACTATACATTCTGGAGAAAGTATCATTTAAAAGTCTGTCTCCAGCCTAGATAAAAGTTTGCTTACCAGGAATTCTTAAGTGCCATACTCACAAAATGAAGAAGATTAACTCTTAAATTTATACTTGTCACTTAAGAAGGGTCTCTACATTGGACTGGTCTACAGAGAGAACTATGGACTTCAAACTCACCCTAAATCAAGGCTCTAATAAGAAAATCACCAATGCCTGCATAAAAAGAAGACAACATCAGAAGTAGACCACTATCCCAAGATTTCCACACCTGATTATTGGTTTTACTTCTGATTTACCCTGGTGGGTTTCTCCCCTCCAAATCTTAGTATTGATGTTACTAGGTGGGATCCCCTTACCTAGCCAGTTAATACCTGCTCTGACCCAGGCCATAAATATGTTTTCTACTAATGTTACTCAAGCTCAATCAGCAATAAGTAAGACCTCAGCCAAGGGATATAACTTTCCCAGGCTACATTAATTTAAATTTTAAGGCTTCCTCATGTTGGGAACAATTAAACCATGTAGGGATAACCAGCCTAATAACACTAGGAAATTAGGCTGAATGGACAAAGCCAGTACATAATATCCTTTAAAGATAAGGAACAGACTAATCCAGCTGAACAGGAATATACTGGGCTGTCCTTGGTGAAAACTTTTAACTTAAATTCTTATTTATAACTTTACTAATACTGCTATGTATATTATTTTTATTAACTGTTTTCACAAAATTGCTATTTCTTGCATTGCCAAATATGTAACTGAGTCTCTGATAAAATGATATACATTTCCATATGTGATCAGTGATCTTCAGATATGGGAAAATGCAACAAGAGGGAATATTTTCCTGGACCATAAGAGACTAGAAAGACGGGTGGTGCAGAAACTTTTGGCTACTGTTAATAAGGCCTCGTCCAGTAAAGCACATTCAGTGGCTTATCTGAGAAATATTTGTCAGACCTAGGAATATTCACTCCTAGCACCATGGGAAGATATGGTCATGAAATGCCTTCAAAAACTATGGTCGAATTTATGACCATGGGACAGCACTGTGAACTGAAGTTTAGCACTTGCTATCATCCTCCACACATGGAGTAAAATATGAGCCACTGCAGCTGCCGACCCACAGCACCCCCTGAGCAGATAGATCTCAGGGTGGAGACCAAGAGTAAGGCACTCCATGCTCTGGGAAAACTGACAGAACAGACCTTCAGAAAGTTAGATGTCAGGTTAGGACTTTAATGGGCCCATATTCTTGCATCTTCTCATATTTAGAAAAACAGAAATCATTAACAGTGGGATCTGCATTAGCCATTAGATGGAAAAGGCAGAATGGAGTAGCTATGGATCAGACATCCAAGTAATACTAGGAAATATTATAGGAGTAATTTTAGGCAAGTCTTTGTATTGCTCAGAACTTAAGGTTTATGTACCCTGTCGGACTTAATGCTACCAGCTGTTCTCAAAGCAGCATCAGCTGCAACCTTACATTTTCAAGGTCTCCTCTTATAACAACAGAAAAGAGGCAACATGTATAATGACCAATAGCTCCTATTATTTATGTGTTAATACCAGATCAAACATTAAAACCTACCTAGATAAAACTGCACTGCTCCTTCAACAGTACCAGTATGAACCTGTATCTCAAACCCCTGTTTAATCTAATTTTTCTTTTTTTCCCAAACTCTATGGTAAGAACCTACAATGTCCAGCCATCCAGTACTCATCATCCCATAACCAGCAGGAAGTAGCCACAGAATAGTGGACCATCACCCCTATCCCATATAACAAAATGCAGGAATGAGAGTTTCACAGAAGGATGGAGACAGACTCCCCACCCCCACCCCCTGAAGGTAACTGTTCATCTTGGAGACCTGCTGTGGACACCATCCCCTGGAAGGTGGATGCTCAAATTGGGCAGCAAGAAATAATGGCCTGCAGAAAGCAAGTGCCTACACAGATTAACCACCTTCAAGGATTAACTGCCCTCTATCACGGGTCTCAAACCCATTACCCCCCCCCCCGGCCCCCAACCTTCCCCTCCTCCTTCTTCGTTGTTCTGTCACAAATCAGAGCTGCCACCATTTGGCTTTTCTCTCTGCTAAGAGAACAAAGTCTTCTTAGAATACTACTTTTGACAACAGATTACGTGAAATCATTTGCCTCTAAGTGATGATCTGGATTTGCTTTGGGGATCTCTTGTAACTCTGAGAAGGTATTATCCACAGTGACCTATCTGTCCAAATGTTTTTAATAAACTTCCTGTCAAATTCTAATTAAAGTTTTTTTTGATCAGCTAACTTTGCAATGGTTCAGAGGGCCCCTGAGGCATCCCAGAAGTGGGGGGTGAGGAGAGTTAAATTAACTAGGAAAATACATAGAAAGCATTATCAAATGAGTGATAAGCCTCCTCAGATTACACAGTATGATGTCTTAACAATAACGAAGTTTGTCAGTTGCATTGTACTCCAATCTTAAATGTGCCTTAAGTCTTTTGTCATTATAGGCAGTTAATGGCTTCACTCTGATGCCTTTGCAAAAATGCTTCCTCTTCATGGTCTACAGAAAAGACTTTTTGAAAAATACAAGTTCCTGATTTTCAGACCATAATGCTGAACTAGGTTCCTACACCAGACTGGTCTATACAGAGGATTGTTATCAAAGTCATGCTCACATGGAGGGAAAACTATACCAGAGTGAGAAGAAGACATCGGAAGTAAACAGCTGACCCAAGATGCTGGACCTGACTCAAAACTATTGAATCAATCACAGACAAAAGGGTCAACTCCATTCTGGCCTTACAGACCTAAAGATACCACAAGATTCTCTCCACCTCCTCCAAACCCCTAATTGACACCCCTATTTAACAGGAAGAAGCTACAGAGAAGAGAATTTCGCCCCTTTTCCTATTAAAAACAGGGAGGAATCTTAGGTGGGAACTAAAATGAAGGCCTAAAAAAAGAATAAGTCCTCATAACTCACTGACCCACCCAGACCTGTAGACTCCACTTTATCAGACCTGGACAGGTGAATCAACCAAGCCCATGAAGTGCTTGACTTTCCAAGGATAAAGACAGCCCCAAGGAGAAAGTTAAATTTTTATACCATGATCTCAACCACCACAACAGACCTACAGAACTCAGTACATGATCCCCTGCTTATAAAACTTGATTCTCTCCCAACAGCAGGGGGGGGCTCTGAGTTTCTCTTCCTCTGTGCTCCTGTACACTCTGCTGGTCAATAAATCTTGCTTGAGATCTTACTTCTCTGGCCAATTGTTTTTCTTTCTCCAGCACTTTAACAGGTTTCAAAAGAGATCTAGGAGGCCATGAGTGGCTAGTTAATGAACATGGGCAATACTTCTTTACCCAAGCTGCAGTTTGTTAAGCCATCAGGGAGGCTCATCAAGGAACTCACTACAGATGGGAAGCCCTATATATTAAGTCAGCTGAAGTCATGGTAACTCCTGACATGAGAAGTATAATCAGTCAGATAGTTGAGACATGCCCCATTTGCACAATGAACAACCCCAACACCAGACCACCTAGGAGGCCCCTGACAAGGCATTCAGACTAGAGAGCATATCCTGAGGAAGACTAGTAGATTGATTTCACATCATTCATTGATTTCATTTCATGTTATCTCAATGCTAGCAGACACATTTTCTGGGTGGATAGAAGCATTCCTTGCTAGAACTTAAATAGCAACTGTGGCTAAGGCATTATTAGAAGAAATAATCCTCAGATTGTAGCTCCCAGGATCCCTACAAAGTGATAATGGTCCAGGATTTGTGTCTCATGTGATGAAGGGGATAAGACCACTCTGGGGATAAAATGGACCTTGCACTCAGCCTGGAGACCCCAATCACTGGGGAAAGTAGAGAGATACAGACTTTGAAAATGGCCTTTTCCAAGATATGTCCAGAAATTCAAGAAAATTAAGTCACTTCCCTGATTGCCCTGCTCTGCGTGCTGTTAGCCCCAAGGGATAAAGCACATTTGAACTCGTGTATGGCAGAGCCATTCCCCAAGCCAGAGAGAAGGGATACCTTAGTCCCCTCAAAATGGAACAACTCCACTATGCCCTCTAGATAGAAGAAACCACAAACACTCTCAGGGAATGTGGCAACCAGGTGCTGCCCCACACAGTGATCTGGCCCTCCACCCCCTTCTGTCCAGGAGACTGGGAGAACATAAAAACCTGGAAAACCCACAGCTTGCAAAATCAACTCACTTCTAAGGGAAGCAGACTCCACGTGGTGATCCTAAGCATCTATTCTGCTCTGAAGCTGCAGGGGATCACTCCCTGGGTACATCACACTAGAATGAAGAGGGCAATGGACCCCCTTGGCTATTCCTGTGAACCTCTCCCTGACCTGACGCTTCTCTTCCAAACAACAACAAAAGGGCGACCAGGGCAGTCAGGCCAGAGAAGCTAGCCTCAGCATCACAGCACACTTACACTTGCAGGCAAAGGACATAGATACCTTCGTTTCTAAGAAAACTTGACACATAATCATTATTCTCTTGCCAATAGTTGGGCCACAAATCTTAAATGGTCTAGTATCCTTTTTCTCCAAAAGGTTAGACAAATGGTGGTCACTCAGGGATCAGAAGAGTTCAGGCTGAGGCTGGGTAACAACCACACACATCTTAAAAGCAGCTGGGAAGAGGTTCTGCTCCTCTACTCAGGGTTAGGACGACGCCCGGAATCAGCTACTTAGAGAAGCCGCGCCATTGCCCCTGGGCACCAGCTCACAAATGAAGAGCAGGACAAAAGGTAGAGAAGGGATTTGTCACCAGCAAAGCCCATGAACAATTCCCAGGAAACAAAAATTGAACCTGGGTAATAAAAAAGTCTAACCTTTTTTCTTTTTCCTTTATGCTGTGTCTGGTTTCACTTGCTCATGGGGTGCGGCAGGCAGAGGCCTCGCACCAAGCACTTCAAGCCCTGGTTCCTCTGGCGAAAATGCTGGTCTGACACCCCAGCTCCTCAAAGAGACGCTACCGCAGGTGATTTGGAGCTGCTAACTGCAGGCACGATTAGCATAGCACAGAGGCCCCTGGAGAACTCCACCCCTTCCTCCCACACCCAGATCCTTATAAAGCAGTTCCGCCCACAGCCTGCCCTGAAAGAGTGGGGCACCTGTGTTCTAGACCATGCCGCTTCCTCCTCTCCATTCTCTGATCAAAGAATAAATCTTCCCTTTGCTTATGAACTGAATTTGATCTCATTCTGTTGACTCCAATGACACTGGGCCTGAGGACCCTTGTTGAACCCCAACTCAGGAGGATTAGCAACAATATCCCTGTGTCAGGGGGTGGTTTCCACACTCTATCTCTTGGGGGTCCTTGGAGGTTTGGTAGCTCACTGGTCCTCCTGTGCCCTCCCTCTGTGATAACTGCCATTGCCCCTCCACTGATCACCTCCTATAGGTCTCTGGCTTTGAAGAAGAGATGATACTTTGGGGTGAGTACCAAGTATCTCTTTATCACATCTTAAGCACAAAGCAATCTTTTCCTCTAAATCAGAGGACTGCAAAATAGAGCCCACCAGCCCTGATAGCTGTTTTTATTGGAGCATAAATACATGAGGTATTTTAGTGTCATGTATGGCCACTTTCATGCTACAATGGCAGAGTGGAAGCAATGAGTCACAGACCATATGGCCAACAAAGATTAAAACATTTACTATCTTGCCTTTTAAAGACTTTGTTAACCCTTGCCCTAAAACAGCATACCATGCAACATTTTAGAGTGCTACATGCAGGTGTAGGGAATACATGATATAGAAAGTTACCTACAGCTGCTATTTGATGAGCCCTTTCTCATGATATGTAGGTCAGATTTGCTCACAGTTTCCTTCTGAGAAGCTCTTCTTAGTTCCTGATCAATCTCTTTGGAGTTACTTACCCACAATAAAGTAGTGTGTCTTGGAGTCCACATCCAAATGTTGTATTGAGAGTGTGAGAGATTAATCCCCTCCTCTAGCATATATCCTTCACCCACAGGCTCTCATTTTTTTTCCTCAAGAGCTACCTCTTTACAGAATGGTAAATTAGTGGAAATATTCATGTCCTCAGGGAAGATTGTATCTCCTTCCCAGAAGATGAGGTCTTGTTCTATAACCCCTAAAATGATTCCATGCATTGTACATCATACTACTGTTCCCAATTATATACTGTCTTGAATTGCAGTGCCTATTCCTACGTAAGTAAACTTTCCTGTAGCACTGACTTCATACTTGACCATACAACTTGTCTTGGAATAGCAGGTCTCAAGTATTTGATATCCTAGCAGAAACTTTTTTTGTTCTTTTTGGCCTCATCTGCATTATATGGAAGTTCCTGGGCCAGGAATCAACTCCAAGCCACAGCTGCAGCAATGCTGAATATTAAACCCACTGTGCCACAGTGGGAACTCCCCTAGCAGAAACTTAAGAGCCATCACAGAGTTCAGCATTCTCACTTTTCCTTCTACTTTGAGGAGACCATGTTCCAAATCATGACTGGTAATACAGTCTGCTTCTTGGCATGAAGAAGACACACGAGACACAGACCCCTCACAGATGGCTCAGCTAACACATAACATGAGTGAGAAATAAACTCATATGGTTATAAGCAATGTGATTTTTAAATTTTTGTGCTGTTACTTAGCATAATGACTGTTTTAGGCAGCTCAGGCTGCTATCATGAAATACCATAGACTGCATGGCTTAACTAACAGAGATGTATTTCTTAAAGTTCTCAAGGCTGAGAAGTCCAAGGTCAAGGTGCCAGACGATTCAGTTCCTAAGGAAGCTCTCTTCTTGGCTTGCAGATGTCTACTTCTTTGCTACGTCCTCACATGGCCTTTCCTCCATATTCTACTTTTAAGGGCCACTAATCTCATGCCGAGGTCCCCAGCTCCATGACCTCATCTAACCTTAATTATTTCCCCAAAGCCCTATCTCTAAATACCAACATATTGGAGATTAGGAATTCAACGTACAAATTTTGGAGAGATATAAACATTCAGTCCATAATAATAACCAATGTAGAAACTGGTAATGGAAGTGAAGTAAAAATCTAAAACATGTAGCATTAGATTCAATGTCAGAGTTAGTAAGACTACCATCATCACAATAATTATAATTGATAATTTAGAAGGCTTTAAAGGAACAGATGGAGGCTTTACACCAGGGGTTCTATGCTAGAGACAAAGTTGCCCTTTAGGCAACATTTTGCAACACTGGGGAACATATCTGGTCATCATAACTGAGATGAGTGCCACTGGCGTCTGGCGGGTAGAGATCTTGAATACTGCTTGCCATCATACAATGTATGACATAGCCTCTCATGACAGAGAAATACTGATCCTAAAATGTAAGTATTGTCAAGGTTGATAAGGACTTTGGAAAAAGAGATTAGTAATAATATCATGAGGTGAGTTCCCATTGTGGCTCAGCGGTAATGAACCTGACTAAAATGCATGAGGATGTGGGTCTGATCCCTAGCCTCCCTCAGTGGATTAAGGACCCGGCATTGCCATGAGCTGTGGTGTAGGTTGCAGATATGGCTCAGATCCCTCAATGCTATGGCTGTGGTGCAGGCCAGCAGCTGCAGCTCTAATTCAATCCCTAGCCTGGGAACTTCTATATGCTGCACACGCTGCCCTAAAAAGCAAAAAATTAAAAAAAAATAACACCATGCATATGTTTGGTTACATTTGACGCGTTACTACAACAAAAGAGATAAAGCAGTTGGGCAATGCGCAAGCAGGTGTGATGCTGAATATGACAAATTCAAAATCATAACTTTCTGTTTTTTTATTATTAACATCATAACTATGGCATTTACAAAATTATCTAAGCTCAGGTATACAAAGAATGACTCCTTTCCTTTTGTAAAGCTTCTCTTAGTGACAAAGTCACAATCCTTTCTGCAGTGCCTTTATCTTAGCTCATCATCTCCCATAAGCTACTGCGAAGCTGGGAGGCAGCTCCACAAATACAAACTATGTTTTATTTCATAAGCCAAGGACAATTGAAATCCATCCACAGGAAGAAACAGTCTTCCTCACCTTAGAAGCAACATACTTGTACTCAATGTACACAGCAGCTTCAATTATTAATCAGAATTCTTAGCTGCTCTATCTAAAAAACAACTGTACAGATTTCTACACTTTTTCTCAAGACCAGTGAATGAGGTGCTTTCAATATTTGTGAAATTAAATGGGTAATCTAGATGGTTTTTCTAAAATAACCAAACAAAAGCAGCCTGCTCCAAGGATGAATTCAAACAATTACCTTTGTATAAGGATATATCAAGAGAACACTAGTTTCATTTTTTCCATTTTCAACCTATCAAGATTTCAAAAACTGATTAGGCTAATATTTGAAGTCTTATTTCCTAACTCCAGCAAAATAGCAAGGTTGCGGGTGTGAGAAAAAAAAAAAAAGGATGGGAAGGGGGAGGCTCAAGGAATTTTCTGTACCATGACTGACACTATAGAATTATATGTACCTCTACTGTTACAAATGCCACTCCCAAGAGTATGTTCTTTTCTAGAGAAGTGAAAGAACCTCATCACAACACTTTCAGTACTGAGACACTCAATTAAGGAATATTTTACTAATGATCTAAACTTCTCACACATAGACCTCTTTTCCAATGAATTAGTTCAAAATACACAGCCACATTTCAGTGTGAGAAGTTGTCGAGAACTTCAAAACAAGGAACTATTTTAGAATGTTCCACCAGTTTGCCCAATTTGTAAAAATAATGCCTGTGAGCCTGAGGCACATGATGTCACAGTGCTTAAACTGTACCAGGATGGAAAATGGTCCGTTCTCACATAGCATCCCCCCCAAAAAATAAAAGGACACAAAACTTTTCTTCCTGATACTGCTACTTCTGAATTATAACTCTCTACTGAAGGCAAATAACCCCAAGGAAGTCAAAGGATCACAAGCATATGAATGTGCAAGAAAAAGCAAAGGGAAAACTTAAGTATTTGTTAAGTTTTATCATCTTCATATTTCTGTGAACATTAAAAATAAAAATGGGGAGTTCCTGTCATGGTGGAGTGGAAACAAATCTGACAAGGAACCATGAAGTTGAGGGTTCAGTCCCTGGCCTCCCTCAGTGGGTTAAGGATTCAGTGTTGCTGTGGCTGTGGTGTAGGCTGGAAGCTGTAGCTCCAATTGGACCCCTAGCCTGGGAACCTACATATGCTGTAGGTACAGCCCTAAAAAGTAAAAAAAAGAAGAACATAAAACATCAATTTCACTCAAAACATTTCACCTGAGTTTTAGCTATTCAACTCTGCAAGTATAAATAACTCACTACATTTTTCTCCACAATGATAGTAATTAAAAATTTCAAATACAGCACAAGTCAACTTCTCAAAAGGATTGACACAGAAAGGGGCTGACTGGCCAAGAATACTTGTCCTTGCAAAACTCAGATTTTCTCTCTTAGTCTAGAACCCTGCCAGATCACATTTCGCAGCCTCTTTTCAATTTAATTGGGTAGAAGTGATATACGCTACTTCTAGGACTAGTTTCTATAAGGTGTCTGCCAGCCCTTAGCTTGTCTCTTTTCTGGAAGAGACCCCAGAGGATGATGGAACCACAAGATGGAAAGAGCCTGAAGCCTGAATCTTAGTGTGAATGAACACATGTCCGTCAAACATTCAGCTGAAGCAGGAGGTAACCAAGATCAAAGCCAGTAGTGTTTGAGTTGTTTTGTTGCAGTTGTTTACTTCCCCTTACTACTGCTTTGATTAACCCAGGGCAGGTTTATACACTCAGAATGGAGGAGACCTGTGTTGTTGTCCTTCCCATGTACAGCTCGGAAAGACAGCATGTACCTGGAGAAGGGGTGCAGGTGGGTCTAAGCAGACAGAGACAGGGACAGCCTCACAGAGGTTACCAGTGCCTGGTGTGTCTCAGGGCATGGCGGCAGAGCAGAGGCAAGGGGCACCAAAGTCAATGCAACATGTTTTTGCCCTCACTGCCCACAGCTGCAGCCACATTCTCCTTTGTAATGCTCCCAGAGACAGACATATGCTCTCTCTACACATTCTTCATTATGGCCCAGTCCTGGCACAAAAGTATTGGAGAGAGTTGCCAGACCAGAAGAGACCCAGCAGAAAGAAAAATGCATAGTGACCATATATCTGCTTTGCCTTAGATGCTCATGCCTTATATTTGTTGTCTTGGTATAGTTATTTCCAGCACCCTTTTATTCTGGTGTGTCTGGTGTAGGTGATAAATAACACAGTCTCTATAGGAATAAGGATGTCTATAAAGATATGTTCCTGAAAATATAATACTAAGGATGACATGCTCCTCCTGCACTACATTCCAAGACAAGCCTCCTAAAATTTAGACTCAGCCTCAAGAAAAAGGTACAAAATTGACTAAGATTATATTTCTACCACTGGGTAGAATGTTCAAAAGAGAAATTGAATTTAATAATGGAAAATAAGTTCAATGTCTTACATTCCTGAGTTGTAGTGAAATTTTCTCACGTACATAATCCCATCTCCCTCCCTCTCTCCCTCTCACACACACACACACACACACACACACTAGTCACACTATAGTAAAGGATATATCAGGCTTCAAATTCAAGGTCTTTTATTTACAGTTAGGATTTGGGTTTGTTTCTCAACCTCCCTGCACCTGAGTTTCTCCAGCCTCATCTATAAAATGAGGAGCATGATTCTTGGTTTTTAGGGTAAAAATTAAATGAATTAACATGTTTAACATATATGCTTGAGAATATAATTTTTAGTGAAGTGCATACTTATCTGCATGTGCTTACACATACTAAAATATGTTAATATAAAGAAGAGTTTATCCAGCTCTATCCATTTGACTCTGCTGGTAATGATAAGTATGAAGAGTCTTATGATGTATGGTTCTTAATCCCCTGCCCACTAGCGATTCCCTGCTCACATTCTCATCCATGTTCAATTTCAATGATGTATCTAAAACAGAGCCAGCACCCATGGACATGCCAGAGCAGATTTCCAAACATTCTTAGAGAAACAAGTGACCTGGAGACCATCAGCATCAGCCAGGCTGGCTGCATCCTCACCCCATGCTGCTGCTGCTTGCACCAGGCTCTGGGCTTTCACATTCAGCTGTTCATCCTGCCCAGCATATGTGTTCTTGCATCAGCACCACAAGCGCCGATCACAGACCTGCCCTAGAAAGTGGGACTTTCATTGTGGCTCCAGTCTTTCTCTGCCAGGCTGGCCTCAGCCATCCCTCCCCATCTGTCTATATCCCATCCTTATCAAAGTAGCACAATTGCATAGCAACAGCCTCACTTTAAGTGTGTTTAGACACCAGGGTAATCATGTCTAGGAGTGTAAAGTAGAAAACCAGGAGGATGACAACTGATAATGATAATGCAGTCGCTAGGCACGCTAAGCCCTGGCTTTATGCCAGCCATTGCACGAAGCACTTTTCATTATCTCTCATAAGCTTCCCAACAACTCTCTGAGGCAGGGACTATTTTGTCATCATGTCAGAGGTGAGGAAACTTATGCTGAAAAGGGTATAAAAAGGGTAAGTACTAGGAGAGATATTTATTGAGGGCTTGCCAAAAGCCAGATACTATTTGAAATTTTGTGCATATATTATTTCATTTAATTGCCCTAGCAAATCTCTGATGTAGTACTAATATTTTACCTGTTTTATAGATGAGGTAAATGAGTATACAAAGTGAACTGAATTTTCCCAAGTAGCTAGAGGTGGGGCTGGAGTTAGAATCCAAGCAGTCTAGTTCCGAAGTGTACAGTCTTAACCATGTTAATACAACCAAGTACTAGTTGGTTGTCTTCTTGATTTCAAAGTCCAACCTCTTAACTCCTTAATTACATCAGATGTCAAAGGACCATTAACTATCATGGTTACAAATGGAGTCCTTTTATTTTGCATACAGGGAACCTGAGATCAGAAGGGAGTATTGATCCAAGATTCTTCAGCAAGCTCTTAGCAGAACTTCCTGTAGCTTCCATTGTGCAAGAAGCTGCCAGTGAAGTGACAGCCACTTACACAATCTGGGGACCCATGTGAGCCCTCTGAAGCAACTTGACACTTGGGGCTGAGCTATGACTCCCAGTACAGAATGTGCTAGATTTCTCTAAATGTGGACACATATGAATTCAGCCTATTACTCTCCTGGTCCTTCTGCTTAGAAACAAACTAAGAAGATTAAACAGTTTAAGCAAATTCCCCAGCTTTTTAATTAATATTTTTTAATTACTGGGAAAAATTGTATAGACATGCAATACGGCATAATTAATATTAAAGTCCATAGGTGTTGGAACCACCCTTCCTAGGTTTAAATCCCTACACTGCCTTTCTGTACCTAAATGAATGGTAAGAAAATTCAATTCCTGGCATTATTTTCAGGGTCAAATCACACACACACACACACACACACACACACACACACACATCACATGGTAAGTTCTATTTGAGCATTGGCCTTTATAATTATTAGATCCTTTTGTTAAAGAGCTGAAAAGTCTAATAGAATATACCTTCAAAACATCTTCTCTTGTCTCTTCTTTTCAGTTTGCACTATCATCAATATTATCTTGTCTTTCATTATTTCTCTATCCTGCAACTTTCTCAAACAATACTTCTAGAGTCAATATAGGAGCAAGTTCTGAATACAATGGTATATCATGCTCATTAAAACATTAAGTTACCTTCTCATGTGTAAGTCACTTAATTTTGACAAATTAAGAAACTAAGTATGTTGAAGGAAATTTTAGATGGAACAATTTGAAAATTAAGGAGTAGAGTTGTAGTTTCTTTCAAAACTACATTTTGAAAAGCAATTGCATAAACTATAAAGTTACAAACTTAGAAATTAAATTTAACATTGTCCATATATGACAAACTTTAGACTCTTCCTTTGTTAGTCATCAGTTCATAAGGTTTTCATGCTAGAAAAAGCTCTTATTTTATAGTTTCCTAAATATTAATTCCTAGAATTTTATACTATCAATATACATAGTTCATATAGCACAATTTTGTAAACTTGACCAATAGCATTATAATGGCGGAAATAGAAAATTTAGGCCAAATCTTTTACACTTCTTGTTTTATAATTAACAAAACAGCTATGTGTTAATTAACTCAATTTGGGAATACTTTCACAATGTACACATATATACACTGCACGATATACTTTAAATATATTATAATTTTGTCAATTATATATCAAGAAAGCTGGAAAAAGGTTCAAATTTTTATATTTTATCTTTGAAGCAAATATTTACCATGTGTTACATAAAAACATTATTTGCATATGTAATGCACATTGAAAGGACAATACACAATATCTACTTAGAAAAATCAAATTTTAAATTATTCTATAGTATTCTTTATTAAAAATAAGTAATTTTTTTCAAATGACCAAGATAACTGTTTCTAACAAAAGCCTATGCTAGATACATGCTCTCTCTATAAAACTCTTTATTAAAACAAATCACTCCATGCACAAAAATAAACTGAAAATAAGTTAAAGGCTTAGGCATAAGACAAGACACCATCAAACTCCTAAATTATAGGCAAAACATTCTCTGACATCAACTGCACAAATATTTTCTTTGTTCAGTCTCTCAAGGCAATAGAAATAAAAACAAAAATAAACCAATGGGATCTAACCAAACTTATAAGTTTCTGCACACCAAAAAAAAAAAAACCATTAAAAAAAAGACAACCTAGGGAATGGGAAAAAATAGTTTTGAACAATGCAACCAACAAGGGCTTAATCTCCAAAATATATAATCGTTTCAAACAATGCAAACAACAAGGGCTTAATTTCATACAACTCAACAGCAAAAAAACAAACAATCCAATTGAAAAATGGGTAGAAGACCTGAATAGACATTTCTCCAAAGAAGACATATGGATGGCCAACAGGCCCACGAAAAAATGCTCAAAAATCACTAATTATTAGAGAAATGCAAATCAAAACTACAATGAGGTACCACTTCACACCAGTCAAAATGGCCATCATTAATATGCCTACAAATAACAAATGCTTGAGAGGGTATGGAGAAAAGGAACCCTCCTACATTGTTGGAGGGAATGCAAATTGATACAACCACTATGGAAAACAGTATGGAAATTAAATATAGAACTACCATTTGATCCAGCAATTCCACTCCTGGACATACATCTGGGCAAAACTTTCACTGAAGAAGATATATGCATCCCTATGTTCACTGCAGCACTATTCACAGTAGCCAAGACATGGAAATAACTTAAATGTCCACCAACAGATGAGTTGATTAAGAAGATGTGGTATGTATAAACAATTGAATACTACTCAGCCATAAAAAAGAACAAAATAATGTCATTTGCAGCAACGTGGATGAGACTAGAGATTATCATACCAAGTGAATAAGTCAAAAAAAGAGAAATACCATATATCACTCACATGTGGAATCTAAAATATGGCACAAATGAACCATCTACAGAACAGCAATAAACTCATGGAAATAAAGAACTGACTTTTGCTTGCCAAGGGGTAGTGGGAGGGAATGGGATGGACTGGGAGTTTGGGGTTAGTAGATGCAAACTATTTCATTTGGAGTGAATAAGCAACGAGCTCCTGCTGTATAGCACAGGGAACTATATCCAGCCATTTGTGATGGAACATGATGAAAAATATTATGAGAAAAAGAATGCGTGTGTGTGTATATATATATATATGTATAACTGGGTCACTTTGCTATACAGCAGTAATTGACAGAACATTGCAAATCAACTATAATAAAATATTTTAAAAACAAATTACTACCAATGATTTTATAACAGTGCACAAGTTGTAAGTTACTTTATAATTTACAATTTTTTAATTTAACTTTTCTACTATAAAGTGCCCTATAAATTCAGAATTTCATTTATCTGTTAATACGCCAACTGTTACAAATTTTTCTGTAATTCAAAATCCAGTGGTTCAATAGTTTTCATATAACAAGCCAGTAAACATTTGCTTATTATGAAAATAATAGAGTTGTGCCTAAAACCTTCCCATATTGCTTCAGCTTTTCAATTCTTAAGGGAATTAGAAATGATTAGATGCTATTTCTAGTGAAGTTTCCAATTGAGAATAATGACGACTGAAAAGAAGGGAATAAACCTGGCTATTACAAAAAAGACAAATAGATTTTGAATCATATGCTCTCATGTCCTTTCAGGTATAGGGAAATTTTTATCATAACATGTGTGACCCCTTAGTCACCTAGAAATCCACTTAAAAGATAAACAAAATATGTGTGCTTCAGGTAAATTCAACGTGGACAATAAAATCAAACCTGAAACAAATCCAGAAGGTACAGACATTTTTTTAAAGATCAGGATAAATCATAATCCTATCACTTGATTTTTTTTTTCTTTCCAGTTGTTGGATTACCATCTTTTCTTTATTAGCCTTTGAGAAAGAAAAAAAAAATCAAACCTACCTGTAAATTCATGAAAATCCCATACTGGTGTTCTCCCAATTCCTGTTCTTCCACCTACATCCAAAAGAACAGACAGCTGATAAGATAATCATTTTCCAAAAACCTTGTCTCTGTTATGCAATTCCAGTCAGTAGACTAAAAAAAGCCTCTTTTGGGCATATAGGTCTTCAGTGGAGGCAAAAAGAACATAAAAATGGGCTCCGATTCTGATGCCCACTCAAAACCAACTATCATGAAGGGAAGCCACTGTTCAAGCATTCCTGGCCAGCCAGCCCCTGGTCACCACTTTAGAATTACATAGAAACTACAACATAAGTCACAAGCAACAGAGCAAATCAATGGTTCTCCAAAACATAAATTACATTTCTGCTCAGTTCCATGTTTAGCCACACTCCCACTAAAAATTCAGTACCTCAGATTTTTTTCAGAAATACATGAAACATGAACAGTATTTTAAAGTGTAATATAAAAATGATCATTATAAATAAACGTATTTAAATTCTCAAAGTGACTGATGTTTGAAGCCTATCATAAATCAATATTATAATCGGTTAAAATTATTTGTATAATGCAGTGGAGAGAAAAATGAAAGTAGGACAGAAAGTGGTGGAAAGAAAGACAGAGGAAGAAAAAAATTATAAACTAAAATTTAATTGGATTACTTGCCTCTCTATATTTTGTTTTATATTTAAAAATAAATCTAAATGGCACCAAGGTAACTAATTAACTCAATTAACAAATATGTAAAATTCAGGGCACAATTTTATCTATAAAGAAAGAGGGATTGTCGGAATATGATATTTTTCAGTGTCTATCAATGTCAGGCATACAGGAACAAAATGTCTTTGTACGTCTCTCAAAGTTCCTTTAGTTGCAGCTTCTTTAGTCAGACTTTTGTACTTGTTTAATCTTCTCTAATTAAGGGTTTTAGGCTACATGCTCTTAGCGGAAGAAAAAACTCCCCAATAATATGTCAACTCAAATTTAAACAAAAAAATTGTAGTCTGTTATCTATTATTTGTACAAATCTACCTTATAATTTAATTCTAATACAAATAGTGTGCTAATATTTAGATGCAGCATGAATCCATTAATTTGTATTTTAATGGATTTGTATTTTATGAATGTTGATGGACTCTTAGCAACATTATTGTAACTCTTAGTATTAACATTGCAGCCAAGGAAGTACATCTTCCAATTATCTGTACAATTATCTTATTAGCTGACATATGTTTTAATATTGTTGTTGTTACTATGAAGACTTTCCTAAGGCTCATAAAATTACATTTCAATTTTCAATTATTCCTTAAAAAATCCTGTGGCAAAATATTGCCATCTGTACTGCAGATGAAGAAAGTGATCAGCAAGTTATTTTCATGTGATTTAATGATTTATAGCACAACAAACCTCATCCACTATGGTAACAACCAAATTCTGATTGATAGCAGTTTAGGGGTGACTACATGTCATTTTCGTTTATGACAATTTTGAGATGGTCATCCTAATGCTTTCCTTAGCAGATATGTATTCAGCAGCCAGTTCAACATCACAGGTGATCCTAATTGATACCCAAGTGAATAGCCTCAACAAAGAGGTCTATAATGAAAAAGCCACATGACTGAAAATGATGAATTCCCTCCTTACCATCCATGCTGCTTCTTCTAGATCAAGGTTGAAATACAGACTGTGGCAGCAAGCCTGAAAGTCTGTGACAGCAGCACATAAGCCATTTATCTCTGTTCCAGCCAACCAAGACGTTTAACCAATATTACAACCACTTACAGTGACAAATTAATAATTCCTGAAAATGTTTTAAAGTACAAAGAGAACACAGTAGGTACTTGATGTATGGATAAGACATTCCATTTAGTATCATGTGTTGATTTTCTTCTATCTTAACTCAGTTCCCAGCCATACATCAGTATTTAAAAAGGTGATAGTCTAATCCAAAGAGGACTGTAAAAATAAAATGTTTATGCACAAAAATTATAAGAATAGCATTATATAAATATCATGAGAACTTGTCAGAGCTTCCCACAAACACCTAAATCTTTGATGTCTTAAAAACTCTCAGGGAGAAAAATTAAAATTTCCTGAATGGGATGATAAAGGCAGCAAGAGAGGTATCACTGCCAGTCATGATTCCCCCAGGGTACACGTGTGGTCCAGAAGTCTCCTCAATGGAAAAATATTTGTTATTTTTTATAGAGTCACTGTCATCCCAAATCAGTCTATATAAAAACTCAACAGTGTGGCTTTTTTTTCAAATTCCAAATTAGATAAATGTGTTTTTCTCTCTCTCCCTCATAGCATCCTTGGGAAAGGATGTATGGTTAAAGTTACAGAATTTACAGGAAATGAAGACAAAGTGTTTGAAATAAACACCTAACAGGCACAGCCCATAAGAGGGAAGAGTGAGAGATAAAACTCAATCTTTCTGGATTGAGTTGTCAAGCTCTAGTCCCCAAAAGATACAGAATCCTCTCTAAAAAAGGCATCCAGGTGATAGTTCTTCTCAAATGCACATATTTCTTAGTCTATGTAGTAATTAGGATACTTGAAAGTTCACTATAACAATATCTCATAAGGTCTGGTCATGGTTTTTCTCTTTAAGGTGGTTCATTACCTTTCTTCATATTTTACTCTTTCATTATTTTGGACCTGTTACTCTTCAAGGACATTTTTCCTCTAAAGGATCTTAACATGAAGGACTTATTAAATACAAAATGGAATGAAATGTCTGGTCATCATCGTATCCAAGTGGACTGACCATAAATTATAAATTGTGTGGTCTTATGGATACTATTTCTATCCGTACAGTTCTTACCATCATCCTGAAAAATAACATTACTCAAAAAATTTTTATCAGGCAAATAATGGGGCTATATGGACAGCATATAGGAAAACACAATTAAGAACAGTGAATTTTAAGCAGTTTTCATAATAGATGCCTGGAAACATGATATGGTCACTGATATTTGGCATTGTTTTAGAAAAATGCTTTGCATCTTTCCATTAATGTGCTTTGTCTTAAAGCATCTTGTAGTATCCCCATTAATCTGAACAAACTCAACAAACAGAGCAAGGCTGTTTTGGCAGCAGGACAAAGGACACTTTCCCTTCAGCTCCTAACAAATTGCTTTCATTAAGAACAAATGGTTTTGGAGCATTACTCTACTCGAATCTCTGCCTGGTGACAAGCCCATAGGGTAGACCCAATGTTCACTGTAAACAATAAGAATGGGTCTCAGAAAGTGGAATGTTCCTCTGTAGTTTTAAAACTTACATGGGCCACTTCCAATCATAAAACATTAATCTGTGATAACTCCCTTTTTTATTTTTTATTTTTTATTCATTTTTATTTTTTACTCAAGTATAGTTGATTTACATTGTTTCTTCAAGTGACCCAGTCACACACAGTTCCCTATGCTATACAGTAGGGTCCCATTGCATATCCATTCCAAAGATAACAGTTTGCATCCCAAAACCCCGAACTGCCCATCCATCCCACTCCCTCCCTGCTCTCCCCTAGGAACCACAAGTCTGCTCTCCTTGGCCAGGATCTGTTTCTGTTTTGTAGACAGGATCATGCGTGCCATATGTTAGATTACACAAATAAGTGATATCAGATGGTTTTTTGTCTTTGTCTTTCTGGCTTACTTCACTTATTATAAGAATATTTAGTTCCATTCATGTTGCTGCAAATGCATTTGTTTATCTTTTTTATGGCCGAGTAGTATTCCACTGTATAAATGTATCGCATCTTTTTTTTTTTTTTGTCTTTCTGTCTTTCTAGGGCCGCACCTGCAGCATGTGGAGGTTCCCAGGCTAGGAGTCCAATTGGAGCTGTAGCCGCCAGCCTACCCCAGAGCCACAGCAATGCCAGATCTGAGCCACGTCTGCGACCTATACCACAGCTCACAGCAACACCAGATCCTTAATCCACTGAGTGAGGCCAGGGACCAAACCTGCAACCTCATGGTTCCTAGTCAGATTCGTTAACCACTGAGACATGACGGGAACTCCAAAATGTATCACATCTTCTTAATCCATGCATCTGTCAATGGGCATTTAGATTGTTTCCATGTCTTGGCTATTGCAAATAGTGCAGCAATGAACATAGAGGTGCATGTATCTTTTTCAAGGAAAGTTCTTTTGAGATGTATGTCCAGGAGTGGGATTGCTAGATCATATGGTAGTTCTATGTTTAGTTTTCTGAGGTACCTCCATACTGTTTGCCATAGTGGTTGTACCAATTTAATTCCCACCAACAGTGAAGGAGGGTTCCCTTTTCTCCACAGCCTCTCCAGCATTTGTTATTTGTTGACTTGTTAATGATGGCTGTTCTTACTGGTGTGGGGTGGTACCCCAATGTAATTTTGATTTGTATTTCTCTAATAATTAGTGATATTAAGCATTTTCTCATGGGCCTGTTGGCCATCCATATGTCTTCTTTGGAAAATTATCTATTTAAGTCTTCTGCCCATTTTTCAATTGGGTTGTTTTGTTGTTGTTGAGTTGTATGAATTGTTTGTACAT
Source organism: Phacochoerus africanus (assembly GCF_016906955.1). Taxonomy (NCBI): domain Eukaryota; kingdom Metazoa; phylum Chordata; class Mammalia; order Artiodactyla; family Suidae; genus Phacochoerus; species Phacochoerus africanus. Next base: position 80,425,890 of record NC_062545.1, on the reverse strand, counting down.
TTTGGATATTAGACCCGTGTCTGTTGCATCATTTGCAAAGATTTTCTCCCATTCAATGGGTTGTATTTTCATTTTTTTTATGGTTTACTTTGCTGTGCAAAAGATTTTGAGTTTAATTAGGTCCCATTCGCTTATTTGTGTCTTTATTATCATTATATAGGAGGTGGATCGAAAAATATGTTGCTGTGATTTATGTCAAAGAGTGTTCTGCCTATGTTTTCGTCTAGAAGTTTTGTAGTATCTGGCTTTATATTCAGGTCTTTAATTCATTTTGAATTTACTTTTGTGTTTGGTGTTAGATAGTGTTCTATTTTTATTCTTTTACATGTAGCTTTCCAGTTTTCCCAGCACCATTTATTAAACAGACTATCTTTCTTCCAATGTGCATTCCTGCCTCCTTTGTCATAGATTAGTTGACCATGGGTCCTTGGGCTTATTTCTGGGCTTTCTATCCTGTTCCATTCATTTATATTTCTGTTTTTGTGCTAGGACCATATTGTTTTGATAACTGTAGCTTGTAGCTGATAACTTTCAATAGTTGTTACAGCTTCATACTTTGTCTACAATTAACACAATTCCAAACAAAATGGAAATCACAAAGCAGAAGGAATTTTGGGGGCAGTTTTATGTTTATTATTGGAGATAATACTTTTTTGAAACTATATTAAGAAATATATACAGATATCTCTTTAAAATCACCTATTTTAACTTTTTCCTACACTATCAGTATTGGATCTTCAGAGAAATATTCATTTCAAATATCTTTTAAAAAGTTCTTTCTTGGAGTTCTCGTCATGGCACAACGGAAACGAATCCAACGAGGAACAATGAGGTTGCAGGTTCGATCCCTGGTCTCACTCAGTGGGTTAAGGATCTGGCATTGCCATGAGCTGTGGTGTAGGTCGCAGACATGACTCACATCTGGCATTGCTGTGGCTGTGGCATAGGCCAACAGCTGTAGCTCTGATTAGACCCCTAGCCTGGGAACCTCCATATGCCGCAGGTGCGGCCCTCAAAAGACCAAAAGACCAAAAGACAAAAAATTCTTTCTTGCATGTATATATGTATGACTGGGTTACTTTGCTCTACAGCAGCAAATAGCACAATATTATAAATCAAATATACTTCAATAAGACTTTAAAAATGAAAAAAAAAATTCTTGCTTGCAAAATTTAAATATATGACACTAAAAACAAATTTCAGCAAAATAATATATAGAATTGTAACATAATATAAAAATAATATTCTGTATTCATAGTTTTAGCTGACTTTTTGGAATCATTGTGTTTTTCCCTATAAACTTCCAACCAGTGAAACTTACAAAAATATTACACTTTATATGTGTTCATAATGTGACCTTTAACTTTTTTATTTTTAAGCATTTTGATTTTGAAGTAACAAAGTCTATATTTAATACTTGAAAAACAGTTTTCAAGCATGTACATCGATAAATCTTTTCAGAATGCTATTTTTATTTCAATTACTGCACATCTTTACTAAGCATTTATAAATTTTGAGTTCCAGCAGACTCTAACTCAGCAGTTTAAAACAAATCCTATTTCCAGATACAAACAATGCTTTTAAAAGGAAGATTAAAAACCAGCTAAGCCAGAGCACTTCAAAAGCTCATTGGCCTTGCCTCGAGCAAGAAGTTGAGGAGAGAGGAGGGGTCAGAAGAAGTACATTTTGTGTTTGAATAAGGAATTGATTTGGGGAAGAACTCCAGGCTAGCTGAGACAGAAGCTCATAATTTTCTATTCTTCCAACACTATGTCAATAAAAGAACATTAGAGAATCTGTCCTCTAAAGAAGCAGTTTATCTTTGGGTTTCATCATCGCCATCAAAAAGCATTTTTGTTCTTCACAGGGTGGTTTCTCCACAGGAAGCACTATGGATTGCTTTGAATATGGAAAGGAACCACAGAAGAGTCACCATTATTTAATAAATCCTTACATCATCTACGAGGTAGGTTGTGGAGAGTATCATTACCTTGGATCTCTTGGCAGCCTCATACATACATGCCAAGAGGAAACAAACAGATATAGAAATAAACCCTTTTTTAATAACCATCATATCTAATTACTCTCAGATCCAGAATGACAAAAACCTAAAGTAATTATGTGACACATCTTATAAATCAATGTAGCTAAGCCATGGTGAAGTAAAAACAACTGCAATACATACATACATACATACACACACATATATATATATCCAAAAATACATAGAGAATACATTGTTTATGTCTATATATATGAATAATATTATGCTTTATATAATACATATTCTTTCCAGGACCCAATTTCCAATGGCCAATAATAGTTACTACTAGGCTGTAAATTCACCAAGCTCAAAACCATGTCTTTCTTTTCACTTTCGTTTCCTCTACTGCAGTTACACAATGGCTTTTAAAGAATAGGTAGTCAGAGGATATATGATATACAAAAATACACAGATGAGTCTCGTAGTGATAGAAGGAAGGAAGAGAAGGAGGAGGGAGGAAAAAGAAATGTCGCACAATGTGTATACTTAGTCATTCTCTAAATATTTATTGGATATCTTCACTTTTCACCAGCACACTAGCACAAATATAAAGATAGCCTGACCTTAAGAATACCTAGCCTAGTAAAAGACACAGGTATTTTAATAAATAATACATTAACAAGGTGATAGGACTATAATAAAAGTGTGTAAAAATATAATGAGAGTAAGGAGAGAACAATAACTCCTGGGTGGGAAAGGAGGCTGTCAGTAGCAATTAATATCTGGATTGGGTTGTGCAGGATTTTATTAAGTGGAGAAGAGAGGGAGAGCATTCCAAAGGAGAGAACATGTCATCAACAAGTGCCCAGAAAATTGAAAAGGAATACTCTATTCAGAAAACAGCACATTCAAGAAAGTACTCTCAGAGAGGTGATGGCACTGAGAGCTAGGTGGGGAGTAAGAAATGCCTAGATGCTATGATGAGAACTTGGACACCAGTCCTTCAGATTCATATTTCCCATGTTTATCTAATCAATGTTTTTTTAAGTATTAATGAAATTTAAACAATGATTCATGACATGGATAATCAACAAAATCCCTCATCAGAGACTAATTGCAGCAGGAAACTATGACTTAAGACCCAAATAATATCACAAATGTATTTGAATTTGTGGTATAGTACATAATGCATAAATAATTTATTCCATTTTAATCCAATAGACATTATACAACGTACAGGAAAATTGATAAATGATGCCTATTTGTTAATGGCATTGCATAATGTGATCACATTAGTGACTTTCTGGAATTCTTAGCTATGGGACAAAATTAAAAAAAAAAACAACTATTAAACCTCTTTACATGTGTAATTCAAAACAGATTATTGAAGGAAAACTCCTGCCATCAGGAATTTTCTTGTTTCTCCATGGAACAGAGTTTGGGAATCACCCCAGTATGTAGACATTGGGAAAAGAAATGGAAGACATAAAGAGGTTCCCCTTGGCAAGGAGACACATCCTATATGTCTACGTAATTAAAAATCAATTAAAAAGGAACAATATCCAGAAAAACCTCTTGAAACATGAAGTTACTAATAAAAATTTCAAGTACCATGGGAAGACAAAGAGAGGTATTTTTTATTAGAAAAGTCCTGATGCCAAGAATGTGACTGTCTACCTGTTTACAAGACAGCAAGTAGATTCTTACAAACAAGGGATTTGGGAAGGAAACCCAATTAAACTTTGAATTATTGTCAATGTAAGAAGAAAAAATTTTAAAGATAAAACACTGGCAAGACTAAATTATCTTTGAAAACAGATGGAAAATGGCCAATTTAAATTAATGACTCTGGATTTTAACTTACATTTATTAGTCTCTAGATTTTCTACTGATGTCAGCTCTTATACATGGAGGGAAGGGATAAACAACAAGATCCTATTGTATAAGCACAGAGAAGTATGTCTAATAACCTATGATAAACCATAATGGAAAAGAACATTTTCTAAAAAAGAGTACATATATGTATATAAGTGAAACACTTTGCTGTACAGCAGAGTTTAACATGTTATAAATCAACTATATTTTAATTAAGAAATTAATAAAAAGTAAAAAAGAATATATTGTCTTTCAAACTATGCTTAAACAATTTAAACATAATATAAAAATGCATGGAAACATAAATCAGTGAGAAAAATGTGCCTAAAAAGTTAAAAAATTATACAATGTATGCATATATGCCAATAATCAAAATATAGGAGTTAATAGGCATTTTAAAATGAAAATACTAATATGTTAAAGAAAGAGTAAGATGAACAAAATGAGTAAAAAGATGGAGAATTTCAATAAAGAATTGAAATCTATAATGAATCAAATGTACATTCCAGAATTAAAAATAAAATATCTGAAGTTAGAACCATTTTTGGGAACTAAGAACATAAGAAAGGATTAGTGAACTCTGAGACAGATCAATAGAAAAAATATAAATTTAAGAAATGAGAAGAAAATACAACAGAATAAAAGACACAAGTGAGAGACCGTCAAAAAGGCAAGTACACATATAATTGGAGTTTCAAAAATAGAAAGAAAATAGAGCAGAAAGAATATTTGAAGAGATAATTGGTGAGAATTTTCCAAAACTAGAAATACTTTCAACTGATAGTTTTGAAAAATTTTAAAGCATCCAAGAAAGAAAAGTTGAAACAAAACAAAACAAACAAACAAAAAACCAGCGGTATGGTATAATTAAAATGCTGGGAAAAAGATGAAGAAAAATAATCTTTAAAATGGCTGAGGAATTTAAAATATGTGACTAAACATAAAATATTTTAAAAATGGCTGAGGGGAAGAGACACATTATGTTTAAAGAAGCAAAAGTACAAAAAGATAGCTGATGGTCAACAGAAATGGTCAAAACAGAGGTAGTGAAATGACATATTTAAAGTGTGAGAAAAAATGCTACATAGAATTTTACATTCATAGGAAATATCCAATAAAATTAAAGGCAAAGCAAGAGGTTATCAGGTTAAAAAAAAGCTGCCTCCCAAGAAATACTAAAGAGAGATTTTAGGCTACATGGAGCATACCATTTCAGAAAGCAATTAATACTAATAGAAAGAGCAAATAAGTAGGTAACTATTTTAAAAATCAAAAGGTATAAATAAATATGATTTAAAATGAAGTTAAAATTACTAGAGAAAAATAGCTTATTAAAATTTTGTATTAATCCAAAAGAAAACATAACAGAGGATTAAAAGAACAAATAATAGAAATAAACAACAAACAAAAATCAACAAAATGGAAGCTATAAGCCAAAGTATACTAAATATAAATGGACTAAAGACTCCAATTAAAAGACAAAGAATTTCAAACTAATCTTTTTTTTAAATGCCAGATACATGGGGTTTATAAGACATGAAATCTAAATACCAGGTACACAGAAAGGTTGAAAGTAAAAGAATGGAAACATAAAGCTATTTTATTAATATTAATATAATGTCATAAAATATTACATTTGATTTTAAAGGCAAAGCAAGAAGCGCCAGAGATAGAGTGCCAATTTTTATAATGAAAGAATCAATTCAATAGAAATATAACAATCCCGGAAAATTACTAAAAATGTACATTTTATTTAATAATTAAGAGATACTTGTTAATCATAAGATGTGGCTCAAGAAACCAGGTTGCTAAGAATTTAGAGGTAAATGAAAGTGAATAGGGACAGGGAGTCTAGATTATACTTTCAGGGTTTGAATGAAAAGAAAAAAAAATAATCCAGGAGCTATCAAAAAGTAAAGGTCTTATAAGATGAAATGCACTTGAATATAAGTTAACCTTACGATAGGAAAGACTGAGATGTTTTGGAGAAAAAACATTGCTATTGAATGGCACACTGACTGATCATTTGTGTTGCACTGGATATAAGAGTAGGTTTATATGAGAGCAGAGCACTAATGAAAGTCCTGCCTTTTCCACCTGTACTTGATAAGACCTTGGAAAACTCATTAATCCTTTGAGCTTCTATTTTTCCTTTTATAAAATGAGAATATTAATACCATATAGGGTCACTGTGAGAAGTAAATATAATTTTTACAGAAGAGTGATTTGTAAGTAAAGCATATTATGAACATAACACATTAAAAGATAAATACTGCTTACAAATCTAAAAAAGACAAAATAAAGACCATTTTAGAAATTCTACTGATGTTAGAACTTAAGATAACTAAATTTTGCATACTTACTTGAGATCATGTGCATTTGCTTACCATCTGCTTGTCTTGTCTATAAAATTTAAGTATTACTTGGTGCTGAAGTATTTTCAAGAGTCCTGAATGTCTATTTGCATTCTTTGGTGTGCCTCGGACCCCAGAGTACTTCATCAGGCAAATGCTATCTCCAGTTACTGTGATTTGCTTGTCAATTAGAGCCATTCTAGTCTGGAAATCCCACGAGTTCTGATAAGGGAGTTCTCAGGTTTGCATAGCAAGATAACCAAACAAAACAGTGTTTGTAGAAACAGATTCCTATTTTATATTACATTGTCACAGAACATAACAGGAAATATCCTAACTCTATTTCAGCAGATAACAGAGGCCAGGCAAGCCCTGCACTAGGGAAGTTGCTAGGCAGATCCAGGCCCCGAGATATAAAAAACTAACATTTCTATTCCGTATAATATTGAATCCTCCATGGCATCTTCCTGACATTCTCGGCAAATGCTTCATGAGGAGGAACACAGCATTAACTTACAAATTAAAAAACAAGGAACAATTCTAGCTGATGGGAAAATCATTTCTCCTCTATGTTCTCATCTTACAGAGCTGAGAAAATGCTTGATGTGGTTAATAACAGTGGTGGCCATATTACATCCTCAGGAAATGGTTATCCTCAATTTAAGTTGGCTGTTCCAATTCCTCACCATCCCTTGCTGCGTAATTTCTATGAGAGCTTAGACATTTCCACTTGACAAGCAACTTTCTCTATCCAAATATAATCCTAAACCCAAAGGAAAAACAGAGTACAGTAAGAAATAAGCACATCAGCAGGTTAGATGCTGCACACACTGTTCGAAAAATCAGAAGGCAAAAGTCTAAAAAATACCCTTTGTAGGGTATTCTTAGGAAAATCACATACTTTTCTTCCTTCTCAAGATTTCCTGCTCATTTTTTTTAACCCATCCCATGAGGTCATAAATGATATGGTAGTCTGAAACTACATAGCCCAGCCACATAATCCAGAATTTCCTTCCCTGAATAAACTGGGTTAAGGTCAATCACAGGAAAAAGGTGTGTGTGATGTGAAAGGCAGTAGTGAAGAAGTAGCCACAGCCATTCTATGGAATGACAGTGGTTACAATTCGCTTGGCAGATTTCAATTTGTCCTTCCTTTAATGCTCCATGTGCATCTCTCCTTCCTGACAATTGACCCTACAGAATACAAAAAAGCAACAAAAGTTGCTTCTTTGAGAACTCAGAGAGGCAATAGTCAGGAAGAGTCAAAAACCTCTGTATAGTTTTCTACACCAGTTCTACTCTAGGACCCAGAAGTGCCTAGCTTCCTGCAAGTTCCAAATCATCCATCAACATCTTGATTAATTAAGGAGTTTTCAGAGTTCCCATCATGGCACAGTGGAAACGAATCCAACTGGGAACCGTGAGGTTGTGGGTTCAATCCCTGGCCTCGCTCAGTATGTTAAGGATCTGGCATTGCCATGAGCTGTGGTATAGATCTGGTGTTGCTGTGGCTATAGTATAGGCCAGTAGCAACAGCTCTGGTTAGACCATTAGTCTGGGAACCTCCATATGCTACAGGTGTGGCCCTCAAAAAAGACAAAAAGACAAAAAAAATAAAAATAATTAAGGAGTTTTAACTACATCTTTTCAGACCTTAACTTTCCAGCTCCTCTGACAACAGTGTGAGGCTTACTTTGTATAATAAATTTCTTATTGATTCTGCTTCTGTGATTCAACTCCAGGTGATAAAATGGTTGGTAAAGGCAAAAAGGATTTGATTTTGTTTTAATTGTAAAAAAATAATCCTTTAAAGTCTATTCGGACAGAAAAGGAATAAGAAATCTTAAAATATCTTTAACATAAATGAGTTGGTGAGGGCTGACCCTTTTGCATGACCTATAGCAAGATACAAATGAGATCCCACACCACATTAATAACTAGATGTTTATTATAAGTTGAATCAAAACTTTCAAGTAAAATATGTTCTATTTCATGTCTTGAAAAATTAAAACTTCAAATTAAAAAATAATTTTATATATGTAAAATGTATGGTTTTGCATGTCTTAAATACCAAATCAGACAAAATTTTAAGCATTCTAGTTATTTGACAACTTTTTATTAATTTCACCTTGAAGAAACCCTGCATAAGCAGTAGTAACTGAAATTGTCAATAAAATTCTAAATGCAATAGTTATATTCAGAAATAAATACCAAATTTTATACATTACATTCAAACATCATCATTGGGATACACAATAAATTGCCCTTATGCATAAAACATTACAAAATATTTCAGTTTCTTTATATAAATCACTATTACTAAAATCATGATCTTTACTGTCTTTAAAAGCATTAGCTAGATTTCTACTATAAAAAGTAACATAAATTGTAGAGATCTGGCTAATGCTTTAAGAGAGTTGCACATATACAAATTTAATTTCAGTATGAATATTTTATAATATAAAATGTTATTTAGCTTTCATGTGTAACTGTTATAAATAGCAGGCTAATTCATTTAAGATTCTTAGTAGACTCATTTGATGGTTTATCCTATGCATCAATTTGGGCCATGCAGTACCTAGATATAACATTATTTCTGGGTATATTCATGAAGGTGTTTCAGATCAGATCAGCATTTAAGTGGTGGATGTGGTGGACCCAGTAAAAGCAGATTGCTCTTCCCAATGTGAGTGGGTGCCATGCAAATGCTGAAGGGCAAAACAGAACAAAAATCAGAGGAAGGGAGGATGTATTCCCTTCCTACCTGCCTACTTGAGTTTGGACATAGTTCTTCTCCTGCCCTTGGACTGGAATTACATTATCAGCAATACTTGCTGAAAAGACTGTCTTTTTCCCATTTTATGTTCTTGGCTCCTTTATCAAAGATTAATTGACCATAGGTGTCAGGGTTTATTTCTGGATTCTCTATTCTGCTCCATTAGTCTATATGTCTATTTTGGTACCAGTACCACACTGTCTTGATGACTGTGGCTTTGTAATATTGCCTGAGGTCTGGGAGAGTTATGCCTACTGTTTGTTTTTTGTTCCTCAGGATTGCTTTGGCAATTCTGGGTCTTTTGTGGTTCCATATAAATTTTTGGATTGTTTGTTCTAGTTCTGTGAAAAATATCATGGGTGATTTCAAGGGGATTGCATTGAATCTGTAGATTGCTTTGGCCATTTTTACAATATTAATTTTTCAACCCAAGAGCATGGAATATCTTTCCATTTCTTCACATCTTCTTTAATTTCCTTGATTAATGTTTTATACTTCTCAGCATATAAGTCTTTCACCTCCCTGGTCAGGTGTATACCCAGGTATCTGACTTTTTGGGGTGCAATTTTAAAAGGTTTTTTTTGTATTCTTTTTCTAATATTTCATTGTTAGTATACAGAAATGTGACTGATTTCTGAATGTTAATCTTATATCCTGCTATTTTGCTGAATTTGTTTATCAGTTCAAGTAGTTTTTGTGTTGAGTCCTTAGGGTTTTCTATATATAGTATCATATGATCTGCATACAGTGACAGTTTTATCTCTTATCTTCCTATTGGGATGGACTGGGAGCTTGGTGTTAACAGATGCAGACTATTGCCTTCGGAAGGGATTAGCAATAAGATCCTGCTGTGTAGCACTGGGAACTATGTCTAGTCACTAATGATGGAACAAGATAAAGTGAGAAAAAAGAATGTGTACATGTATGTGTAACTGGGTCACCATGCTGTACAATAGAAAAAAAATAAAATAAAAAGTAAAAAAACAAAAAGGAATTTACATTATCAACTCCCCTGATTCTCAGGCCTTTGGATGGGACCAGAATTAAAACACTGGTTTTCCTTTGGTCTTCAGCTTGCAAGAAAACAGCAGATTGTGGATTTTCTCAGTTTCCATAATCACATGAACTGATTCTTCATAATAAATCTCTCTATTCCTCTCTCCTTTCCTCTCCTCTCCACTCCTCCTCTCTTCTCTTCACTTCCTCTCCTTTCTTTTCCCTTTCCTTTCCTCTCTTTCCCTTCCCTCCCCTTCCCTTCCATAACATCTCCTCCCCTCCCCTCCCCTTCTCTTCCTTTCTCTTGCCTCTCTCTCTCAAAAAGAGTAGAGTGAGAAGTGCATATTACTGACACTGGGTAAGAAAAGTCCCTATATCCACCAGCCAAACTAGAAGATTTCATAATTAACATGACACTGCATAGAGTAAAGGGTCTTAGTTGTGAGGAATAATTGGCCCTAGATTAAACTCAGTTCTGGTCTTAACTAATCAATATTAAAAGCAAGACCTGAAAATATAAAACCATTTCCAAGTATCTTACCTGCATGATATTTATAGAAATGCAAACATACCCAACACCAAACAAGCTTAAATTCACAATGTCTGGCATCCGATCTAAAATTACAAGATGTTTAAAGAACAAGGAAAATACAACCCATAATAACAGGAAAATCTATCAATTTAAACTGAATCAGAATTGAAATAGATATTAGAATTCACAGGGAAGGATATTAAAATGCTTGTTACAGCTATGCTATGTATCCTCAAAAAGTTTAGTTGAAATGTGGAAAATATAAAAAAAAAATCAGGGAGTTCCTATTGTGGCTCAGTGGTGACAAAACTGACTAGTATCCATGAGAATGAAGGTTTGATCCCTGGCCTCACTCAGCAGGTTAAAGATCTGGCACTGCCATGAGCTGTGGTATAGTTGCAGATGTGGCTTGGATCCCATGTTGCTTTGGCTATGGCATAGGTCGGCAGCTACAGCTCCAACTGGACCCCTAGCCTGGGAACTTTCATAGGCTACAGGTGCAGCCCTAAAAAAAAAGCCAAAAAAAATCAAACTGCCAGAAATAAAGCCATAATATTAAGATGAACTATTTACTGAATGTGATTAACAGCAGATTGAGACATTGCAAAAGTAAGTATTTGTGAAACTGAACCCGACCCATAGGAACATTCCAAATGAAATGCAGAGGTGACAGAGGATAAAAGAACAAGAAGAGGGAGACAGAGAGAGAGGGAGAGGGAAAAGAAGAGAAGCAGGAGGAGGAAGAGGATAAAGAAAAGAAAAAGGAGAAGAGAGCATCTCTGAGCCACTGGACAACCCCAAGGGTCAAATAGATATGTAATTAGAGTTCTCAAAACAGAGAAGAGAGTAGATATGTTAGAAGAAAGGCAGGAAAATATCAGGAGAAATAATGGCTGAGATGTTTTCCTATCTGATGAACGCAGATCTAAGAAACTCAAGGATCCCTAAGCACACAAAATATAAAGGAAACTGCAGGAAGACACATCACAATCAAATTGCTACAATATAATGACAAAGAGAAAATCTTGGAAGCATTCAGGGAAAAAGACATATAAAGAAGAATAAAAATAAGAATGAGAGCAGATTTCTTATTGGAAAAATAAGTATGTTTGAAGACAGGAAATCAACATTTTTAAATATCTAAAGAGGAGTTCCCACTGCGGTTCAGTGGGTTAAGAACCCAACTACTATCTATGAGGATGCAGGTTCAATCCCTGGCCTCACTCAGTGGGTTAAAGTATCTGGTGTTGCCATGAGCTGTAGTGTAGGTCACAGACATAGCTTGGATTTTGCATCACTGTGGCTATGGCATAGGCCTGCAGATGCAGCTCTGATTTGACCTCTAGCCCAGGAACTTACATATGCAGCAGGTATAGTCATAAAAAAAAAATGTCTAAAGAGAGGATATGACCTAAGATTCTATACCTACTGAAAATAGTTTTTGGAAATTAGGACAAAATGAAGATTTTTTTTAGATATATAAAGATGAAAGAATTTATCACTAGCAGGTCCATACTACAGAAAACAGTAAAGAAGTCATTCCAAAGGTGTAAAATGATACTAGGTAAAAATATGGGCCTATACAAAAAAAAGAAAAGCTAAATAGAAATTACACGAGTAAATATACAAGTCGTTTATTATTTAAATATCATATATTTTATGTATTTTTACTTAATATTTTATATATCTGTTATTTAAATATCATATATTAATATATATTTTATATATCTATAGATATAGCTCAGATTTTTCATATATTATATGTATATAATATATTTTATGTTATATATTACATATTTTCTATATATTTTATAGATGTTTACATATCTATAAAATAGAAGAAATAGAAGAACAATAAGTAATGTTCTTATTATAACATCATTTGAAGGTAAAGGGTGATAAGGTAAAAACGTAACAATAAACACAAAAACAACTAAATCATTATGCCAATAATACAAGAACAGAGATAAAATCATAAAATACATTCAATATATAACTAGGAAGCAAAAAAGAAAAAAGCAGAAAAATAGATGGTACAGTAACATAACAGAAAGCCAGTAAATTTAAACTTAGCTATCTCAACAATTGTATGGACTGTAAATGGTATACACACACTTTTTAAAAGTCGCAGATTGTCAGAAAAGATAAAAAGATCCAACTATATGCTGCCTAAAAGAAGTACTCTTTCAACATAAAGATACATATAGATTAAAATTAACAGGATGAAACAAAATATATTCCAGTAAAACTAATCTAAATAAATTAATATCAGCAAAGTATATGAACAGAAATAGAGAAGGTCTTTTCATAATGACAAACGGGTAATTTTTCAGAAGAATGTAGCAATTCTTAATTGTTTATACACCTAATAACAGAGTTCAACATATACAAAGCAAAAATTAATAGAACTGCACGAAACCAGATAGGTTCAGAATTATAGTTTTAGATTTCAATACCCTCTAATCGATAACTGATAGAACACTAGACAGAAAATCATTAAGGAAATAGAGATTTTAACAATTTATTGCTGGATAAATTCAATAATGGAGAAATTCTGAAACCATAAAACTCCTAGAATAAAGTATAGGCAGTAAATTCCTTGACATTGATCTTGGTAATGAACTTTTGGATCTGCTTCCAAAAGCAAAGGCAACAAAAGCAAAAACAGACAAATGGGAACACAATCAAACTAAAAGCCTTCTGTACAACAAAGGAAATTGTCCAAAAAATGAAAAGGCAACCTACTGAGGGGAAGGTGATATTAGCAAATCATATATCTGTTAAAGGATAAATATCCAAAATATATAAGTAATGTACAACTCAATAGTAAAAAGCCAAAGGATTCAGTTAAAAATTGGGCAAAGGAGCTGAAAAGACATTTTTCCCAAGAAGATATATAAATGGCCAAAAAGTAAGTGAAAAGACGCTCCTCACTAATCAGGGAAAGTCAAATCAAAATCACAATGAGATATCACCTCATGCCTGTCAGAACAGATATCATAAAAAAGACAAGAAATAAAAAGTACTGAAAAGAATGTGGAGAAAAGGAAATCCTTATACACTGTTGGTGGGAATATAAATTGGTATAGCCACTACAGAAAACAACATGGAGTTTCCTCAAAAAATTAAAAACAGAACTACATGTAATCCAATCATTCCATTTCTGGATATTTATCCAAAGAGAACAAAAACAGTAACTTGATAAAATATATGCGCCTCCATGTTCATTGCAGCATTGTTTACAAAAGCCAAGATAGGGAAATGGCCTAAGTGTACAATGAATTGAAAATAAAAGCAATACTTCCACAGTGCTCTAGAGGGTATAAATTAATGTAACTGCTGCAAAAAAACTGAAACTAAACCTATGTATACCTTATTACCTAGAAATTCCACTCCTTGGTACATATACAACAGAAGTAAGTATATGTACTTACTAATAGACATGAACATGTTTGTGCATGGCTGCACTCTTCAGTACTTTTTCCAAAATGGAAATAACACAAATGTCCATCTACAATAGAGAAGTTATGTAGTTGCCATGTTTTCACACAATAAAATACAGCAATGAATGAATTATAACTATACACATCAATATGAATGGATCTCACATATATTGAACAAAAATAGTCTAGTCACAATACAGTACTACAGGGTGCTATTTGCATGAATAGATGAACAGTCAACAGCGTTAGAACTTAGATTAGCAGTCCAACTTGGCAGGGCTTGTGACTAGAAGGAGCAACTTTGGGAGGTTACATTCACATTGTAGAAACTCACTGCGCTTCACACTTGAGATTTATCCACTCAAATGCTCTCTACATTCCAAGGCTTTGTGTGTGTGTGATGTCAGCAGTGGTATGTGCCACCTAACTCCCTGGCACTGGCATGAGGTCACCTTGCATTTCAAGATTATTGGGCAAGAGATATAGAAGAAGCATCCATTTCTTTGGGGCCTAAATGATAACAGTCACAAGACAGATGTTTTGGGTGACAGGTCACAAGTGCCAGATCCCAGGTGACAGATGGCCAATGTGTTTATAGGCAATGAATTACCATGTTTGTGACATGCTGGCCTCTCTGAAACACAAAGCCAAGAGCAGGGGCTGGCTGTGCCCAGATTTAAGGTGGTCTGGTTAGAATTTAACTGGCACATTTGGTCATGGGCAAAGGTGTTTGTTTGCTTGTTTGTTTGCCTCTATTACCTCTAACGCATCGCTTCTAAATATTTCTCCCATTTTGAGGGAATTTTTCTTATAAAAATTCTTTTTTTGTCATATAACCATCTGATTATATCTAAGCATATATAAATTCCATTAAAAGAAAAAAAAGGGGGGGGGGAATAATTTGGTCCCAAATAAACAGGAACCTGGTTTAAACCCATTGATTTGTTACATGTGTTTTGATTAACTGTATCTCTTTTTTGTATTCCTAACAATTTGTAAAATGATATAAACATCTAATTCGAAGTCTTTTAACAGCCTGTGTTGATTTTTAAGTGTCAGATTCAGGACCTTATAGGTAGAATTGGCTATATGTGGCCAACTCACTGCTAATGAGATGTGTTTGCAAAAACGGAATGTCATGTTATGGGAATAAGTTCACTGGAGGCTTGAGTATGGAAAAGTAACTTAAGGAAAGGAGCCACATTCAGAGAGGTGTGTCACTAATGATCACTTCTGCAGACAGGTTCTCACCCAGATCACCTGAGGAAAGCAATGGAAGACTTTGCTTTGCACCCAATCTGTCAGATCCATTTCCCTGCCTCAGTTCCCCAAGGGAGGACTCAAGCCTTTTAAAAGAAACTTGCAGCAGTTCTGTGCTTGACCACAGCACACTCTGAGGAGTCTCCTGGGTAGCCTGGAGAAACTCAGCAGAACAACTGCCAGAAGGAAAAACAAATGACTTGGGGTGTGGTGGACAGAGAAACAGAGAGGAAACAAAGAGAGGAAATGAGAAAATTCATTTATCCCTATATTACAGCAAGATGTTCTATGAGCAACTCTACGTTACTGCCAAGACAAAGGGGAAGAAATAAGTTTATGAACTGTATACTTGTGCACAGAATATATGAAACATCTTAAAAATCAATTTACCAGCACCCAAAAGATCAGGAGGAATTGAGGAAAAAAAAATCCCAAAATAATCTTGTCTGCCTAATCTAATTTTCTTGTATAACAGAGTAACAGGGCTGCTGAATCAATGGTTGTAATTAGCTTCATTGCCCAGAGGGGACTGAACATAGTAAAGATGCAAAACATTGTCTTTGTTAAGTGTCTGGTCCTAGGCAACTTGGCAAATGTCTCTAAAATGGAGAAGACAGGAAAAAGACAGATTTTAGCTTATCCTGGGTGTACAAGAGGATTGGGGGTGGAAAAATGCTTGTGTCATCCTATAGGGGAAAAGGGGTGGTATATATTGATGTATCAAACTGTATCAAACTGAATTCTTCAAGTGCATCATGTTTGTTTTTTTGTTTGTTTGTTTGTTTGTTTTGTCTTTTAGGGCCTCAACTATGGCATATGCAAGTTCCCAGGCTAGGGGTCAAATCAGAGCTGTAGCCTCCAGCCTACACCACAGCCACAGCATCTGTGATCTATGCCACAGCTTGCAGCAACATCAGATCCTTAATCCAGTGAGGGAGGCCAGGGATTAAACCCACATCCTCATGGATACTAGTCAGGTTCTTAACTAAGCCACAACAGGAACTCCCTGCTTTTCCTCTTTTATATCTTTATTATTTACTTAAATAAGGCTCAACTGCCAGACTCTTGAGTATGAATGGAAGACTTTTCCATCAAGTCTGTTACTCCTTGGAAAATACATCTTTCCTCCTCAAACCCTTCTCTCTCCAACGTCACATATTTATTTGATCATATTTTCAAAGGAGTGTTGAATTTTAACAAAACTTGATTGAAATGGGGCAAGGAAAACTCTGAAGAAACTAAAGAAATTGAATGAAATAATCAAAGCTAAATTTTAAATCTATCCCTTTCTTTCTACTTTCTCTACCTGTAAGTCTGGCCCTTCCTTATTTCTTGCTTGAATCACAGTAAAAGCCCCATATTCCCAAAACAGCCTGTTTACATTCAACTACAGCTGCTTTCAGAGATGTTTCCTAAACATATCTTTGATTGCTACTTTGCTGCTCAAAACCACTCATTGCTCCTAAACTTCTTATCAAAGCACACAGGCCCTTCACAATCTAGATCCAATCTTTCTTTCCAACTTGACCTCCCGCCATCACAGAATACCCTTGATTTCATAGTTACATCAACCTTCTTTTGGTTTCCCTTACTTTGCTCCAATATTATGCTGCTGGCTTCTGTGTGACGCTGTACAAAGTGGACTGCAGACTGCAGATGATTGAAAGTGTTTGTTTCAATGAATATCACCTAAATTTTAGAAAAGTTTTGGAATAGGCTCAACATAAGTACCTCTTAAAGGATATGTTGTACTAGATATGAGTTTAACTATCTTCTCCAGTGAGCAGAGTTCATGCTACATTAGACCTGAGCCTTTTGCATGAGAGGTGTGGGTATGCAGGGGACCATTGAAAGAGCCTTATGCCAACCAGCCCCAGGACCTCCTCTGTAAGGCTATGTGTGCCTCTCTAGTTAGGGCATAGTCTACATTTAAAAGGGCATGGAGGTATTTTCTGCTACTTGCAAGTTGGGGTTTGGGGTTATGAATATTGACTATCTAAGCAAAACAGACTTTAGTTTAGGTTGCAATACAGACTCTTAAACTACAATGTTTTCTTGCAGCCAAACTCTATTTGTGAGTTCTTTTACCATAGCTGAAAAGTCGATTTAATCATATATTTCATCATGTATCCTATTTTTATTACCTGACATTGTACAGTAGGTAATTTTTTAAATGTTTTGCATAACATCAAGTTTTTTGCTTTAAAAAATACCATCTCACACGTTCATCATATGTCAGTTACCATTCTAAACACTTCGAAAATATCAATGTAGTTGATGCTTACAATTCTATGACTGTGAGGTATATATTATTACATCTCAGTTTTTCAAATTAAAAAAAAACTGAGGTATAGAAAAGTTCGTAACTTGTCCACTTTTACACAGCAAATGAGGGGCAGAGCAAGATACAAACCCAGTCAGTCTGTGGTGTGTATCACTTATGAGCTATTCTGTCCCTGAGGGCTACACTGGGTGCCATGAAATATGTTTATCAGAGATGTTCAAAACAGTACTCTATAATTAGACATTTAAGTTCAAAACAGTTTTCTTTGTATGCTATCCAGGCTAAATGTATTTAGGAACTTTTCAGAAATCACCTCACCAGAAAAATGTTGTTTATATTTTATCTTAATTGATATTATATCATTGTATATCATTATATCTTAATTGATACGATATAATGTAACCGGGATTTTTGTTTGAATATTTTAAAAGTCATTTTGTATGCATTAATTTAAAACAATCTGGAGTTCCCATTGTGGCTCAGTGGAAACAAATATGACTAGGAACCATGAGGTTGTGGGTTCAATCCCTGGCCTTGCTCAGTGGGTTAAGGACCCAGCATGCCATGAGCTGTGGTGTAGGCCAGCAGCTATAGCTCCAATTAGACCCCTAGCCTGGGAACCTCCATACGCCACAGGTGCGGACCTAGGAAGACAAAAGCCAAAAATAAATTAATTAAATAAAATAATCTAATTTTTTAAGAATTTGATATTTTAGAACATAGCAAAAATTTTAAACTTCAGGACGTTAAATTTCTCTCCCAGTTTTTGTTGTTGTTGTTGTTGTTATTGTTCTTACTTTTTACATGCTTTGTCAAAAGCATATTATAGAAAATATGGTCACCTTCAGGACAAGATTTCTTTCATGTTTATTTTGCATTTTCATCCTAGTTTAAACAAATCTCTTTATTAAATTCTACATGACATAAACCTTAATCTAAGATAATTCTATGATTATAGGTATTTACTACAAAATACATTGTGGATCTCTTCTTAGAAGTCTCCACGGGCATCTAAACACCCAAGGAAAAAATTTTACTCAGAAGGATCTTTTGAAATACTTAGGGGGTTGACTGCGTCCTGAATAGCATCTGCCTATTACATTTTGCCCTTCTAAGTATCAGTTCAGTCTCTGATGTGAAAGTAACCATAGTCACAAAAGTGAACACCTAGTTTTCATGTAAAGATAACACAGATGATTTTTAAAGGTCAATTACCCAAGAATAATTTTTTTTATTTCCCATCTAGAAGTTTCATGCAAAATTTATAAGCAAAGTCACATTTAAGCTATATAATTTTTCACCCTAATTTGAAAAATATAATGCAGTCAATGTGTTTGGAAACACTGAGCCAAATCTTCCTAGCTGTGGCCATACATGGATTTTTATTATCTTATGAAGGGAAGAGAACTACTCCTTTCTTCACCTATTCTTTGTATTTTCAAAGCCCCTGCATATATTTTGTTCTTCATGAGATCATATACAGACTAAATATTTGGTTCACTGTCTTTTGCATTTGGCGGACCAATTATATTTTAAAATTAAATTAGAGGACATAGAGTGTTGATTTCCTTCAAAAATTAAGCGTGCTAGAAAATAAAAAGATGCATTACCCACTATCGCCATAAAAATTAGAAAGATCTTAAGTTCATAATCTCAGTGCTTCCCAAACAATGAGAGTTGACAACCTTACAATGCCCTTGTTTTTCTCATTTCACCACAGACCAGTGAAAATACCATCACAGACAGCTGATTATGCTCATGGACTGGCATTAAGGAGCCACTGGACTTAGCTATGTTAAACAGAAAGTTATTAAAGTCATTATACTTCAATAATGCCTTTAAATTTTGTTGTTGAGATATTTGATGATTATACAAAAACCATCAAAGCATTACCTTAAAAAAATAACTTTTTAGCTGAGAGTCTAAGAAAGAAGTGATTTTTTTTTCCAATGACATAGATTTTAAATAATCCTTTCTTCAGTTCTTAATGAAAACTATTCCTTGGGGAAATCTCATCATATCAGCAAAAATGTGCCTGGCAGGATGATGGCCACAATGCAGAGTATTCTTAGTTTGATAAGCAGGGAGCTACAGTGTCACACAGCTTTCCTCATACCTAAAAAGGCAGAGTGGGAGTTCCCGTCATGGCACAGCTGAAACAAATCCAACTAGGAACCATGAGGTTGCGGGTTTGATCCTTGGTCTTCCTCAGTGGGTTAAGGATCCGGCATTGCCGTGAGCTGTGGTGTAGGTCTCAGACGCGGCTCGGATCTGGCATTGCTGTGGCTCTGGTGTAGGCTGGCGGCTGTGTATCCCATTAGACCCCTAGCCTGGGCACCTCCATACTCCGCAAGTATGGCCCTCAACAGATAAATGAATGAATGAATGAATAAATAAATAAATAAAAAGGCAGAGTGTCAGTAATCTTCAGAACTTGACTGATGGAGGAAAGTGAGATATTCAGAAGAAATTAATGGATTAAGAACTAAAGAGTGCATCTCACCAAATATATCATGTTTGGATAAAACTCAAATGCATTTTAAAAATTATGACTGAGATTCTAAACAAGAAAACTGCAGCCTACCTCTAGTGCCACTTACAAACTTGGAAGAGAAAGTAAACTTTACCATAAAGTAATTCTTACTGCTAGTTTAGAATTCCTACTCTTCCTGTGAAGACATGTAAACAAAGCACAGGAGCCTCTTAATCCTTTCGCACATAGTAAAGTATGCAAAGCTCTCCTTTATTTAGGGTTTAGTCTTTCTCAATGAATCTGTTAAGTTTTACTCATCTACATGTAAAGAAACTTCTCTAGGATTTCTTATAAATTGGTGCTGGCAACTGGAAGAATGTCTATTACATTTAAGAATTTCTCACCTAAGTTGGGTCAAATCTGGTAGGCTCACATTCGCTTTTTTAAAATCCTAACTTTAATTTTCACCATAAAAGCTTCAATGCCATAATTTGGTATGGATGTGCTACAAATAACACAAAACCATACTAACTAGGTTCAATTTAAACTCATGCCCACAAATTAAGAGGACTTTTAATGCTGCCCAATCATATTATGTTTGACCTGTCCAGTTACTCCCCTCACCTAGACATGTCTCATGCCTTCTCCCTTATCTTCAACTCCCAAATATTTCTTTATCTGTCCTGAAATGCCACTACAATCTTACTTCCTATTTCACTGAGAAAACTGAAGCAACAAGAAGAGATTTTCCAATGACTCACCACCTCCCCGCATACCCACCAGCATTTGCCACCGTATTTTCTGCCTTCCTATCTGCTACTCTTACTGTCAAGCTTCATTCCTATGTGAGACCAGATGAACCTGGGACATCCTACTAAGGCAAGGACATTGCTTAAGCAATTATCTGTCTCTAATACATCAATATTTTCCTCTGTATTGGATTACTCCTACCAGTGCATATTGTAACAGTGCTCCCTTCTCCTTGAAATACTTTCTTCATTTGGCTACTAGTCTACTACATTCTATTAGTTTTCCTATTACTATTCTGGTTTATCTTTCTCTTTTTTGCTCTCTTCTTCTTTCCAACTTTAATCAAAGTTGAGATGCTTCAAACCTTGCTATAGGAAGGACCCAGAACATCTGTCTTTCTTTACCTATATGCATGTATTTTGCTATATCATCCAACACCATGGTTTTAAATTTCATCTACATGCTAACAAGTCACAGAATTACAATTTCAGGTCACAGCTGTGCCCTAAGTACCTCTGCAACATCTCTACTGAGATGTCCAATAGACTTAAAAGTCAACGTGTTAAGGTTACCAGATTAAATACACACTTAAATATAAATCTGGCCAAGCGCCTTCTACTTTTATTTGCTAAATCTGGCAACCTTCCAATATATTCAAAAAGGAATTCTTACTCTTACCCACAACTCTTCCCAGGTAATGTCAATTCATCTTTCTAGCCACTCAGGTTGAAAACTTGGAGCTATCCTTGATTTCTCTCTTTGGTGCATCTTCCACAATTCACAACCCAGTCCAAGTCTTCTTGGTTCTACCTTCAAAATACCCAGAATCAGACTATTTTTCATTATTTTTCATGTCATCTGATCCCTATTTCCACAACCAAATCACCATAATCTCTCTCCAGGATCACTGCAGTTGACACCTAGCCTGGCCTCCTTTGATAAGCCCTGGCCCTCTTATAGTCTTCTCTTCACAAAGCAGCCCGAGTGATCCTCTTAAAATATAAGGGAGATCATGCTTAGAGTAAAGGCTACATGTCTTAACAGCAAATCCTAAGGCTCCCCTTATTTTTTCCTTTTGACCTCATTTCCCAGCAAATCTCTCACTAGCCTTGTTTACCCTGCTCCTGGAACACTGCGGGCAAGCTCAAGCCTTAGAGCATCTACATTACCTGTTCCTTCTGCCTGGACCATTCCTTCTTCCAATATCTGACTTTAACTCCTTTACCTCCATTAAACTTTAACTCTTAAGCACTTTAGTGACCTATTCTGAGGGAAGCTGGATGTCTCTCTCCAAAATGCCACTTTTCCCTCTCTCTTATCACTTTGAGTCTTTCTATTTCATTCTTCCTTTTATAGCACTTATCATCCTTCAATATCCTTCTTACTCAGGTTTATTGTCTGATGTCTGCCTTCCTCTACTAGAATGTAAGATTCACAAGCATAGGGGTTTTTTTTCCCCTCTATTGGGTTCATTGCATAACCTTAGTGCTTAGAAAAGTACCTGGCACATGGTGGTGATTGATAAGTATTCATGGAATGAATCAATGAAAATTCAGCCCCAAATTGGAGCAATGGGGCCACATTCCTGGTGCAATAGTCAGAGTCTGTTGGAAACACTATTTTCTCCATTTCTTCCTGTAAGGCATAAGCTAAGGAAAATGCATACATACAAAAGTTCCTATTTCTTGTTGATATACTATCAGAAACAAAACAACTTCAGAAGCACAGGCATTTAAATCAGAATAAACGAGGCCAATGGAAAGAGCTTCTCCTCAGACCTCTAGGAGGCACTGCTAAGTCTGCTTTTCTAGATATAAAACCAATAACAAGAAGCTAAATGTAGCAGAAGTGGTAAAAAAAAAACCATGAGAATGTTGAACATTTAACTAATAAAATACTTCCATCTGATTCTTCTTTAATGTATATTAAATGGAGTACATTTGAAAGTAGCTTCATTTTAAGACAATTTCACCCACATCTGGTTGCAATATGCATTTTCCTTATTCATAATAATGATATTTGAAAAGAATCCAACACAATATGAAATTTTGGATGGGTCTACAAATATATGGCTCAAAGTCTACACATTAGCTGAAACATATCAACCATTAGAAGTTCAGTAGATCATAGATCTGCTGATTCTTTTGTTCTTGGTCCAATAGAATATTTATTCAACAGATGACTACTGGCATTGTTATAAGGCAGTAATGGATCTAAACCATGTTTGCTTAGCCTAGCAAAATAATAAATTGTGCTGTGTTTATCCTTTTGTTTCTAAGGCCAACTCTTGGCTTTATTTAATACCCTCTTAACATGCTAATAGCTCCTAATGGTCACATCAGCCATCAGTTAAACAAACCATTAGGTTGAGAAAAGAAATTTCAATAAAGGCAATTCACTAATTTGTTGATTGTTAATGGACATTAGCCCATTCAGAACCTTAGCCTGGACATGTAGTTTAACTCAGAATCTATTATAGCAGTGTCTCTACACACAGTAAAGAGGCTAATTCAGCATTCTAAGTACTTCTATTTCCAGAAGACAAGCTACTTAGATTTTTATATGCAAATTAGATATTTTCAATCTGTGACATACACATAACAAAAAGAACCCGTCAAAAATAAATTGACTTTCAAATTTATAATTTTCACAGTTTATGATTAAGGATAAATTTACAAGGGTCTTCTTAATCTCTTTCTCAATTATTAAAGCTCTGTTACTTCTATTTTAGTTTTAGAACTAGTCATTTCTGTTTTAGATTCAAAGTATCTTTTATACACTCAAAATACCACATTGCTATGCCAGAAAAATGAAAGTCAAACACACTTTTATAAATAAGATTTTGCTGTTCACTTCATGCTTGCCTTCACTGACAAGAGTTTAAATTGCTAAAAACATTTTTGTGTGTGTTACACTTTCAACAAATTCCTTTATTTAATTTTTAAATAGAAATAGGATTTGATAACTGTTTTCAGGATATTTATTCAAAATTTGATATTTGAAGTAGCAAAGAAAAATAACTGCAATCTTAAAAGGTAAGATACTTCTATGTGTCTTTTTGCAGTTGAATTATTTTTCTTGTGATAATTCCAGGATTGTATAAAGCTACCCAGAGCCCCTTTACTTCAGTGTAAACTCAATTATATACACTAACAGACCCTAAAGCACACACATGACTTGACTGTGGAAAATCATTTAATTGTACTCATATTTTACACAGAGGCCTTTCATATTATCCAGTAATAGGGCGCACAATTAGATTTAGCATGAAAGCCAAGCAATAAATGAACTCAGGATTTTACTTTTTCCCCCCCTCTCTCTTCAAAAGTAAGCTTCTTAAATAATAGCTGAGGTGAGCCAAAAAAAAATTCCTGGCATTTTGAAGGTAATAGCATGATACCCTAACATAATTTATTATTTTACACAATTCTTGATGAAGAGGTTTCAAGTGATGAAAACAACTAAAGATTGAGGAATAAAGTTTCTCATCTTTGAGATTTGAAGAAATATCTTTTGAACATGAGGAGTTCTCACAATAAATTAACAGGAGTTCCAAAATCAATTCTCCCTCATGTCATTGACTCACATAATTACCTCAACCTGTAGAAACTAAATATTCTGGTCATACAATCACGTAATTATCATGATGAATCCTATAGAGATTATGTACACACATTTTTTAAACCATAACACACAGTACGGTGGAAAACATTTTAATGCATTTCATAAACATTTCCAGGGGTTATTATATAAACTAAATGAAGTGTCCATGTTTTATTTTTCTTTTCAGTCGCTTAAAAAAAAAAATCACTTGAAGTATATACCACTGGATAGTAGCCCCTATTTTTAGGTATTAAATTTGCAAAGCTTATCCTGAAAATTTCTCAGAAGGTTAATTTGTCTATTTTAATCTATATACTATATCTTCAAAATTGTGTATCACCTTTATTTCATGTGCTATGATGTATTTTTATTTTTAACATATAATGAAAACTTATACAACATCAATATGTGTGTTCTAACATATGAAAGTTCAACATCTCATTTATTGAGATGTTCATCAATATTTCTCAATCTTGAAATGTGCTAACCATCATTTTAATAACCTTAAATAATCAAACCAATCATTTTATTCACTTAAGAATTCAATTCATAAATATTGATTAAAAATGTAGGACTTAATGTAATTTCATTTGCACAGAAAAAAATATGCAGGTCTTGTAGTGTTGCTGTGAGGATTTAATATAAAACATATGTTGTATAGGATTGAGACTCACTACATTTTAGATAGCTATTTTGGCGTAAAAATAGAACCTAGATGGTGGAGAGCTTAGAGTGGGAGAAGATGATTCTGCCATGCTTGTGGATGGGAATGAACAATTTTCCAATAATTAATAAACCAAAGCAGACCCCTTTATTTACTCTTATCTCTTTCTGTCTCTGATTCTACCTAAGAACCATAGTCATGCTTAACTTATTCTGTTCACAAGGAAACCAGCTGGGAACAGAGTCCATTTTTCATTCCACCATTGATATTGAAATGATAAGTTGGCAACTGTAATTGTTTCTCCCCCACAGCTCATTACAAAGTCACCATGTTGATCTATCAAGTCAAGTAGTGATTCAGTTGATTTATTTGAAACTATTATTGGATTCGATGGCCTTCAATTACCTCTCTTTTCACAAAGCAAATATTTTCAGCTAAGGGATATTTTACTTGGCTAGTATATAAGCCTAATCTGATTGATTAATTAATTAAGATGCTGAGCTCTGTACTATGAAATCCATACCAACCATGACTGTATGATAAATACAACCACTGGGGAAAAAATATAATGATGACTTGGAAAATCTTATAGATGATCAGTTGTTAACTGCACAGCCCTAAAGTCTTATCAGTTGATTTGTATTTACCATAATTCTAATCATGCCATATTTGTTCCAGACTGTGAGACACAATCATAATCAAATCCTTCTTTTAAAGGAAGAACTGAAAAACATTTAAAAAGCATTTATTCTTTGCTCACCTTTGCTCCTTTTTTTTTTTTTCTAATTATGAAAACACTTATATGACAGCCTCCCCATCAGGTTGAAACTGGCGCGTCCTTACTACATCTTTTCACATATACCCCTAGGTGAACAAGTGGTTGTCTTTCTTGTGACCTAGATGTCCTATGACCGTGTTTTCTGTCTTCCTCAGTGGAGTTTTGCTTTATGACCATTATCATTTATTTGCTGGCTCTAAACCTCCACTCCTTTTATTTCATTCATTTATTCACTCAAGAAATGTAATTGAATACCTTATTATATGCCAGCACTGCTCAATATCACAGGGAATCAACAGTGAATTCAAAGCTTGGAGAAAGCAAAGATTATAGTTTTCAATAATTTTTGGTGCAAAGGAGAAATGGATCCAAGCCTTTTAAGTTATCTTACTTTTCATGCATTAAGTTCCTTCACTGGTGATTTGATTATTACCTTATAAGAAGTTTTCAGGGAACATTTCACCCTGAATACGTCTTTCTAATTTGGTTAAAGAACTCAAGTAAACTTGTTAAAAATCTTGAAAGCTGATTCTCCTAGAAATTGTGTAATGATTGATGGAAAGAAAATGGCATTATAATATTAGTTCTCCTTTTTATATGTATAAGAAATTCTTAAAGTATAATCAGCCATTTTTATTTTTAGACTTGATTATAAAGCTGATCTTGCCTATAGGTGTAAAATGAACAAAAAATACACATTGTACAATATAATAATAAATATACATTATACTTTAAAATAGCCAAGCCCAGTAAGGTAGCAAGTGAATCCTTTTACTCAGCTTTAGGAATAGAGAAGAGGTCCAAAAGGGAAATTCAGGAACATGAATATTTCTCTCTAGTCAGGTGATTTTTATAAATTCTATTACATTTTCACTTGGAAATTATATATAACATTTCACAATCTGTCTTTGCTTACCAATTAAAAGGAAGAGCTGGTCTAGCAATAAAAAAAGGGAATTCCCGCATGATACATTCAGTGGCAGCTGAGTGACAGCTGTCCCGTTAGGTAGCTTATACACTTTCCAGATGATCACATTGGCTATTACCAGTTCTCATTGCCATGGACATAGCTTGTTTATTCCTGTTTATTATCTGTCACAGCCTGTAGGCATATGAGTGTGTGGACCATGGCCCACATTTCAGGCTGATATAGGGAAGAGTCATTGAGCATTGGAATTCCAAGTAATTGATTGAGGTGAGGAACAGGAGGCTCCCCTTAGTAGCATCCAGTCCAAAAGTTACTCTATTTCTAACCCAAATATAAAGAATGGTTTTCACATTTCCCAACATATCTGAGCTAAGATAACATTTTATACTGCACATTTCTTATAAAAGATACGCTCACTGCAAAAATAGGAAGGTGTGTCACAAAGTCACTGGACTTACTAGATAGTCCTTGAGCAATTGTAGAAGCCATTCATTCTTAGAAGGAATTCTCTGAGAATCTGTTGTCAGCTCAGATACAAGTGAACAGGCTTAGGTGGTTTGGATGATTTTACATGCAACCAGCAAGAGATAATATGTATCCACCAAGGAGACAGAAAGAGGTCAGCACAAAGATGCCTTGTATTAACTTTACAAGTGTGGAATATAAACCAAGCACAAAACCTTTCATAGAGTATGCCCTCAATAAATATTTTTCAAATAAACAGATGAATGGAAAGAAAAGTTTAATTTTAAAAATGACCCCAATATAAGAATATTATCATAGCAATTTCTTTCAAGAGTTACATTTATTCCCAAGTCCCTACTAATTTTCAATTACCACAAGAATCACACTTGGAACTTTTAGCCGAATGCTATTTCTATTTTGTTGAAAGGAAGTTTATTTTTTACTTATTTATCAACTTCCCCAGAGTTTAATTCATATTAACAGTTTATTTCTTTTCAGTTAATTCTTCTTTATTTTCTTTTGAAGGCCCCAAACTACAAAAATGCCATTTGGAAAATTAAGTAAGAAAACCTATCTTTGTTTATAGGTAATATTTTGAAGTAGTGGTAATAACAGTTTATCTTATTATATGGTACCTAATCTAGACCTTTTTACATGTGGGTATAATAAGCACTTCAAGTACACTCTAGCCAATGACCTCATGATATTAACTATAAATAGAAGAGGCAAATAAAATAGATAAATTTTATAGATTGTAGAATATCAGAGTTAGAAGGATCTGATGTTACACTTTGTCTTCCCCAATATTTTTCAGCTACAGGTAGTGGAATCTCCCACCACAAACCCGCTCACAAGAGTTTTTTGGCTGGCCTGAGAAAGAAAGGTGAATATTCTGAAGAAATGAAGTTTCTCACCCAAGCTTGCCCCCACAGTGCAATGTCACTTTCACTTTTTGGTTGTGTTAGAAGTGCTCTCTCAAGTGAGATCCTCAAATTTCCTCTCCTATCCCCAACCCATTGTCCCTTGGGGTTTGAACTGATTGTCCACACCCCATAATACCTCCAGCCTGATGCTGAATACAGTTTGCAGCTAAGACTCCTACTGCTATGACCCAGCTGTGGATACTGAACTCCCTTTGGTCCTGGTATCTCCTTGAATCAACCTGAGTTTGCAACACCCTTAGACAGTGCACTGTCTCCTACTGATGGAGTCAGCCATAGATATTAGACCATTCCTTTAAACTCTGTCCAATTTGCCCTGAGCTCAGGTGATTTATGATACCCCACAACCTTATTCTAGAACTTCTAATCAGCAAGGATCTGTATGGTCACACTTTAAAGCATTCCTGCTGTTCTCAACACATAGTATTGAGAGAAAAAGAAAAAGGAGAGGAAAAACAAATTATCACCAGAAACTAAACACCAAAAAAAGTGAAGCAAAACAAAAACACATACAGGGAATGGTAAGAGGGGCTGAAGCCACTGCCTGCTGGGTTTTGAGTCATAAGCAGAATAGGCCTGGTATTTTGCCTCTTTGGGAAAACAGAAACTAAAATTGATCCCCACAAGAATCAGATCTTGTTTCTTAAAACCAAGCATTGGAGTGGAATTGTTAACACATGAAAGGAAGCAGAAGATGCAGCTGCCTGCTACTTCAGAGGCTGTGGCTAATATAACACTGCAGTCTAGGAGGCAGGAAGATGCTGACAAAGCTAGACCAGGAAGTGACTCAAGCCACCTGCTGACTTGGTCACTAATTTGAAGATATCTCCAATCTGACCGAAGTGCTTCAGGCTTGAAATGCCACACCAGACCTAGTTCTAGATTGGAGGGTCACAATTTCCCTCTGTCAGGAAGCCCCTTCTTACCATCCTCATGGACCCACGCTCTTCCCGTCCTCCAGGATATCATATTCCTTCTGTGAAATACTCTTAGAAAAAATTTAATAGATAAAAATAGGATGTCTTCCCAGCAGTTTCAAATATAAACATCTTATGAAAGCAAAATTCTAAGTATATGCCACGTGGGTAACTCTGGCCTGAGTGTGTGAAGACCTCAGGTTGAACTGCAGTTCAGCCACTCAGACCTGAATAATACTGAAGAGTAAACTAGGAAGTTCCTGGACTCAGTGGCTAATGAACTCACTCATGAGGACATGAGATCGATTCCTGGCCTCACTCAGTAGGTTAAGGATATGGTGTTTCTGTGAGCTGTGGTGTAGGTCACAGACATGGCTTGTATCTGGCATTGCGGTAGCTGTGGCGTAGGCCAGCAGCTGCAGCTCCAATTCTACCCTTAGCCTGGGAATCTCCATATACTGTAGGTGCAGCCCTAAAAAAAAAAAAAAAAAAAAAATAGTAAACTAAACCCTCTGAAGCTCAGCCTGCTTATGTGTAAAAATAGAGTTGTTGTGAGAGTCAACAGTAATGTGCGTATAGCCATTAGCATAGTACCTGGCACAGAGTAAGCTTTCGATGAATGTGAACTGTTTTCATTACAGTTTTGGTGGACACCTTTCATACGATATAATATTTTCTGGGTAGATTTTAGATTTTGTCTCGAGTGACTTGAACGATAGAGTCAGATATACTTAGCTTTTTTTTTTTTCTTTTTATGGCTGAACCTGCAGCATATGGAAGTTCCCAGGCTAGAGGTTGAATCAGAGCTGCAGCTGAGGCCTTTGCCACAACCACAGCAACACCAGATCTGAGCCACATCTGAGACCTGCACCCCAGTTTGCAGCAAACCAGATCCTTAACCCATTGAGTAAGGCCAGGCTTCAAAGCTGCATCTTCGCATACACCATAGCAGTTCTTAAGCCGCTGAGCCACAATGAGAAAAGACATACTTATCTTTGCATTCTAGCTCTATCCCTTAGTGGCAAATGACCATGAGTGAGTTGCCTAAACTGCCTAAACCAGATTAGCTACAGCCTTGCTGGGCACTAATGCTAAAAAGTAACCTAACACTGAAAAGTAACCTATTGAAAGAATAAAATACTGTTAGTAAAATCAAGATGTGTAAGCCCTTTCACTCTGATCAGAAATTAGTCAGCAATGTATCTGATTTTTTCTTTTCTTTTCTTTTTTTTTTTTTTTTTTTTGCTTTTTTAGGGCCACACCTATGGCATATGGAAGTTCCCAGTCTAGGAGTAGAATCAGAGCTGTAGCTGCCAGCCTATACCACAGCCACAGCAACGCAGGATCCGAGCCAGGTCTGCAACCTACAGTACAGCTCACTGGAACACCAGATCTTCAATGCACTGAGTGAAGCCAGGGATCTAACCCACATCCTCATAGATCCTAGTCAGGCTCATGAACCACTGAGCCAGAAAGGGAACTCTCATATTGGATTTTTTTTAAAGATCTACTCCATACCCATTAAAAATCACTATTATTTTAAATAAGACTAAGTGGAGGTAAGGACATGGAGAAACTGCAATCATCATGCAGTGCTAGTAGGAATATAAAATGACGCAGTCATTATGGGAAATAGTAGGGCATATCAAAAAAAATTTTTAAAAAGAACTACCATATTTTGCAGCAAATCCACTTCTGGGTATGTACCCAAAAGAACTGAAAGTAAGGACTCAAACATATATTTGTACACCCATGCTTATGGCAACATTATTCACAACAGCCAAAAGGTGGAAGCAACCAAAGCACTCATTAACAAATGAAAGGATAAATAAAGTGGGATATATGTGTATGATGGAATATTATTCAACCTTAAAAAGAAAGAAAATGCTACAATATAGAAGAACCTTAACAACACTATGCTAAGTAAAATAAGCCAATCACAAAGGGACAAATACTGCATGATTCCACTTATCTGAGGTATCTAGAGGAGTCAAATTCATAGAAACAGAAAATAAAATGATGGTTGCCAGGGGCTCTGGGAGGACAGAATGAGTATAGTGTTTTCGTTTGGGAAGATGAGAGACATCCTGGAGATGGATGATGGTTGGGGTTGCACAACACTGCGAATTACTCAATGCCATTGAACTGCAAATTTAAAATGGCTGAAATGTAAAATATTATGTTTTGTGTGTTTTACCACAATAAAAAAAAAATGGTGGCAAAACATTGTGAACTCAGAAGCATTCAACAGAATCACACAATTCCTCCAGTATTTTTCCCTCAGTGATTTTACTTAATATTGTTGCTTAACATTTGTTTCATTAAGTCTATATTTGTTTCTTATTCGACTTGAAAATTGCATTTTATTTTTTTAAATTTTTTATTCAAGTGTAGTTGATTCACAATGTTGTGTCAGTTTCTGCTGCACAGTAAAGTGACCCAGTCATACATATGAAAATTGCATTTTAGATATAACTAAAGCTATTAATCAAAGACACACCAAGTGTTTTTTCCAACTATCTCAAATTTCTGGATTAGTGTCTTCTACTAATACCCACAGCCGTATGATGAGGTGTAAATTTTAGGAAAGAATGAAAATGAAATTTCACATTAACATCTGATCTTTTTTTTTTTTTTGTCTTTTTGCTATTTCTTGGGCCGCTCCTTCGGCATATGGAGGTTCCCAGGCTAGGGGTCGAATCGGAGCTGTAGCTGCCAGCCTACGCCAGAGCCACAGCAACGCAGGATCCGAGCCGCGTCTGGGACCTACACCATAGCTCAAGGCAACGCCGGATCGTTCACCCACTGATCAAGGGCAGGGACCGAACCTGCAACCTCATGGTTCCTAGTCGGATTTGTTAACCACTGCGCCACGACGGGAACTCCAACATCTGATCTTTGTAGTGAAAATCAACCATGGGGTAAAGAAGCACTATTCTGAATATTTTCCTACAAATTTTCACACACACACACACATGCACACACACACACACACGCAAGCACGCACACACACAAGCTTAGCTGCAAATGATAGTGTAAACAGTTCTCTTTTAGTATAAATCTGAGCAGGACAACTGTTCCAAAGGCAAAACACATATGCAGATAACAGAAACTTTTTTTTAAAAAATAAGTCCTCCCTTCTGTGAATTAATTACTAGGCACTGTGAGCAATTTACGTGATGCCAGTGGGGAGCGCACCGCTATTTAAGGCTCCTCTGTTGGGGAGATATTTTTCTGGTGTTTGTGCTGTATATATTTATCCCATCTGAGAGCTTGTTCCTCACACCCTTTTTCTTTTTTGAAACAAGTCTAATAGCCTTTTTCCCCAAGGTGGAGGGACAGGAGGTTTATGTTTTCCCCACGGCAGCCATGCTAGAAGACCACTCAATAATCAAGTTATTAAATACACAGGACTCTCTGGGCTCTTTCTTATCCTCTTTGCTAGGTCTGCTTGCTACTTCAGAGATGCATTTTCCTGGATTTCTGATTATCTTCT
Organism: Phacochoerus africanus; assembly: GCF_016906955.1. Classification (NCBI taxonomy): domain Eukaryota; kingdom Metazoa; phylum Chordata; class Mammalia; order Artiodactyla; family Suidae; genus Phacochoerus; species Phacochoerus africanus. The sequence goes on along the minus strand of NC_062545.1, from coordinate 80,393,371 downwards.
TTTATTCCCAATATTCCCTTGTATTACCTCCAATAATTTGACCTTCAAGTTTTCCACCAACATTCCTCCATGAATCTCCTCAGTCTAGGGGACCCATGTTAGCTAGACCTGTATGAGGCCAAAGGCATTTTGGTTTGTGCAGCACAACGAGGACACCCTGCCCCACTCTAGTCATCCTAACTAGTACAAAGGCTGGAACTATGTTTTCTGATGGTAAGTGATGTCAATAGCAAAGAACTTCCATACAAAAATCATATTTGCTGATCTTCATCTGGCAGTTAAGAACTGCTTGGCTTTTTTTTTTTTTTAATTATTGGATACTTTTTTCACATCTTGGGTATTATTAGAACACCTCGGGGCACCATTCCTATTCCCAGAATTTGTTCGTAATACACAAAAAAAATATTGGCAAAGGGCAGCAGTGAAAGGCAGGAAGTACAGGAAAAGCATTAGATGGAGGTGGAGGAGCAGAGGAAGAAGGAAGATGAGACACATATAAGGAATCATCATGAAAAGATGACAAGAAGCACTGGATGTAGGAACCTAAAGTCTAGATACTAAGGTATCTTCTGCCTTCACAATAGTCAGTCATATAGCAAACACAGAGAAGGGAAGCTAAATCACTCTGACCTGAAGACTAACTTACAGTTTTCTACTTGGGTGCCCTGGCAAACTAAAACATCACAATCGTTTGCCACTACAAATAGTGAATGAGGTGTGTGTGAATTAATTCTTTACAAATTAAGGATAATTTCTGTAATCGCCACAGTAACATCCCTCTCACTTGTTTTCCATTATGTTCTCATGGAAGCAAAACGGGTGGAGCTGCTTTGCAGGGAATTGTGTTTATACTGCTAAATATGACACCTCCATGTATGCTCGAGACTGATGAGAGTGAACATTTACTTTTTTAATTTTGTTAAAGTATAGTTGATTCACAATGTTCCTGCTATATAGCACAGGGAACTGTATCTAGTCACTTGCGATGGAACATGATGGAGGATAATGTCAGAGAAAGAATACATATGTGTGTGCGTGTATGACTGGGTCACTTTGCTGTACAGCAGAAACTGGCAGAACATGGTAAATCAACTAGAATACAAAAATCTTTAAAAATACACTGTTCCTTCCATTTCTGCTGTATAGCAAAGTGACACAGTCAGACATATATATATATGTATATTTTTTTGAAAAATGACATAGTCATACATATATACACATACATATATACATTTTTTGAGAGTGAACATTTAAATGGTTTACTTTACAATGTATGTGCATTAAACCTGCTTTTAGAAGTCCCAAGCTAGAGTTCTCGTCATGGCACAGGGGAAACTAATCTGACCAGGAACCATGAGGTTGTGGATTTGATCCCTGTGCTCGCTCAGTGGGTTAAGCATCTGGCGTTGCATGAGCTATGGTGTAGGTTGCAGACGTGGCTGGGATCCTGCATTGCTGTGGCTGTGGTGTGGGCCAGCAGCTGTAGCTCTGATTCCACCCCTAGCAGCCTGGGAACCTCCGTATGCCATAGGTACAGCCATAAAAATCTTAAAAAAAAAAAAAAGAAGAAGAAGAAGAAGGAGAAGAAGGAAGAAGTCTCAAGCCCCTCCCTTCACCACACATTCAAAGGTCTCCAGCTCTGTATTTCCTACTTTTTGCGACCATAAATGGGAGTGTGTGGCATCCTTGTGAAAACTCTCCTCTGCATCTACAGAGGTGAAAGAACAGTCTGGACAAGCTGCTTCCTACCCTCCTGCATGCCCCTTTGCCCACATCCTGTGACTGATTTGTGTGCTACTTTACGGCTATAAAGCATCACTATGTATTTTGATTCTCATAACTCTGAGGTGGGCAGTTGTTACCCCATTTTATAGGCAAGAAAAAACATCCTCTTAGACTGTATTCTATGTATGGTTTGATGTATGAACTACATTTCACCTGGAAGACACTTTCCAAAATGCTCAAAAATGTGTTTTCCTCCCGTTTCTTGCCACGTTGAATCCAAACACCTTTGCCTGGTTTTACATCTGCCCCCAGATGTGAGACTTACACCCTGCTTGTCCAACCTTAGCTTCCACCAGTCTTCCATAATGAAGAGTCAGGCATGTCTTTGGAGGAGAAGGATCTTCAGGTAAAATTAAATTCTAGGAGCACATAAGTGTGCCTGGCCTACCTCCATGAGACAGGTACTATGACATCCCCAGTTTGCTGATGAAACCGTGCATCTAATGTGAGAGAAACGGGGTTTGAACTAAAGTTTCTTTTTCATGTCTACTGTAATACCTCTCTCTAAGCCCTGAACATGCCTTGTGGAGGTGTCCTCCAAAAGTGACCATCTAATATCCCCTCGCACTTAGCAGCCAGTCCATCACTAACACACCCCCTGAAAAGAGCAGTTGAAACAACATGTTGACAGTTATAACTGAGAAGATGGGTTCAGATGTGCCCCGGTACAGCCACGTGTCAGCAACCTCTTTCCAGGAAAAGATGTTTTCAATTATATTTTTAAAAGAAATAAAATTAAGGTCCGTGAGGGGACCTCACCTTGCAAAGACTAAACTCACCTTTCAATTGGGCTCATGATGTTGAGAGTATTTTCTATCCTGCTTTAAGAAAAAAGACCTGTGGAGAGTAAGAGATGGGGATTTATTACGCTGCTATTACTTTACAGCTTTTTATTATTACATTTCCTCTTAATTCTATTGAAAAATCCATACCCTGTTTGAAAACAGATTTTTTATTAGATTTTCAACTTATATTAATGCCCTCTGCCATATTTAAAATATCACAGCATTATATTTCATTCTTGATTGAGGATAAGGCAGGAGGATATATTCTTTTGTAGCCTTAAGCATCTACTCCATGGAAACTGGCAAACACAGGAAGTACGCAAACATAAAATACATGTTTTGTCCCCACTTAATAAAAAATCTAGTTTTCCTAGTACTAAATAAAATGTTATATAAATAAAAATGTAAATTGGTTAAACATGGGTTTTAATAGTCCAACCCCCATCCTCTCTGAACACCAGTATTTTAAAATATAACTCCATTGTGAAGTTGATGAGTACCAGAAAGGCAGGCAAGAATATAAAGCTGATCAAATAAGTTGAGAATAAAGCAGAATGCAGATCCTTTGATATAGTTTAGAGAGGTTAGGCAGAAATACAAGGAACAGAAAAATTCAATTCTAAACTAAAGAGGCAGAACATTAAATCAGATCAATATGGATATGGGAAAAAGGATGAAAGAGAAAACATCACATTGAAACAAGATCATTTAACATCCATCCACAAAATGAATCCTGGCATTAGTATTACAATAAGCAGAAAAGGAGACAATTTCAGGTCAATCTAGCCAAAACCTGTACTGCATCTAATGTAGGAAAGCTATCTAGGACTCATGAATTCAATCATGAACTTCTCCTTAAGAAGATTTCCATCTAAAGCAAGGAATACCAGAAATACCTAAGTTTTTGAAGTTCAAAGAGAATATGGTTAGTGTTCCTAAGAATAGAATGAATAAAGGGGCTGTGGAGAGAGTATCTCCCTATTAGAGTCCATAATAAGATTTGAAAGTCATATGGAGTTTCAGCAGAAAAGGAAAGTAAGAATTGGTTAGGTTCAGCTCCTTGGTTCTGTAAATGTGGAAATTAAAGACCAGAGATGTTAGGGGCCAAAATTTCTCAAAGGACACAAAATATTTGGAAGTAATACTGGCTGCTTAGGAACCATAGTCTGGAAGCTCCAAGCATGTCATGTTGTCTCACAACCAAATATTAAAATGATACTTTAAAAAAAAAAAAAAAAGATGCTCAACTACTTCCCCGGGACTCTGCATGCTATTATTTCATATTATTACCACTTCAGTGGACTTCAGGATTCTCTCCTCAGCACCACAGAAAATATTTATTCACTGCGTTGACTTTTATAAATATGCCATAAACTCAGACAAAGTGACAAATCAGTCAGGAATTAGCTAAGAGCATTGCTTCCTCATTTACTTAAAACTGTTGCACTCAGTTGGTAGCTAGAAATCCAAATTGCTGTGAAGCAAAGAAGTATTGAACATGAGAAAACAAGCCTAAAGGAAATGAAGAGTTTGATGATGAAGAGCTGAACATGATTTAATACACAAGGGGAAATAAACCAGGAGAAAACAATTTATCCCTGAAAATAAATGAGGTGAAAAATTGTTTTTCTCTCATTGAATGACATTTGCCTGGTTATTACCTCATTTCCTTCCTTGGGGATGATTCTCAGGAGCAGGCACTGAGGTAAGGTCTGGAGTACCTGGGGATTACCTCTGCCTCCAAGGTAAGCTCCTCTTGCCTTTTGGAACCACGGTAGAAGCTCTTGTTGCCACAAACAGGGAGATTCATTTTAAGAGCCAAAGCCACAGCAAGGAAAATCATGGCACAGGTATGTTTGCCTCCAACACGGCCCACTCTGTCCATCCTTTCCTCTCCTGGTTTGATCCAGCTCCGTTACTCTCAGTACCCAAGGCCACCCCAAAATCCACTGGGATCTCTTTGAAGAGTCAGTGTCGTTCATTTGAATGTGCTCAGTTTGGGGAGGGATGAGTAATTAAGAGGACTCTGTGAAAAGAAATCCCCCCAAACATAATCTTATATATAGATGATTCTGGAGTAGAACATTTGCTCAAGCCTAAATACTTATGAGGAATATAATCTCTAGCATATTGCAAATATTGGCATTTTAAAATATGATATCACACTTTCACATTTATAATAGCCATCTAATACTATCATCCAAATTGAAAAATACACATTTTATTCTCTGTAAATCTGCATTACCATTCCACTTCTCCCACAGAATTTTTTTCTAGAGGACTCTATTATTTTGTTTGAAAGTGTACTGTTATTCAAGTTATCATGCTTTCTGTAACTACACATATTTCATATATATTGTATATACATTCTAATATAATCTTAAATATGTCAAGTATAATATTTTGTACTGTATATGAACATATAGATATATATTCATAAATACATTTTTTGGTTTTTATTTTCAGAAATTCAAATGGTTTAAGTGTTAAAAATAAAACCTCTTTCAGTATTGTAATTATTGTTATTACACTATTGGTCAAAATGCTATAAATATACTTTCTTGATAATAATTAAATGTAAAAATTTAATGTTTATTGGAAATGCATTTCTTTTTTTTTATTTTTATTTTTTGGCTTTTGTCTTTTTAGGCCCACACCTGCAGCATATGGAGGTTCCCAGGCTAGGGGTCTAATTGGAGCTGTAGCCACCGGCCTACACCAGAGCCACAGCAATGCCAGATCTGAGCCGTGTCTGTGATCTACACCACAGCTCATGGCAATGCTGGATCCGTAACCCACTGAGCAAGGTCAGGAATCGAACCCACAACCTCATGGTTCCTAGTCAGATTCACTTCCACTGCGCCAAGACAGGAACTCTGGAAATGCATTTCTTAATGAGATAGATGGAGCTTTCATTCCTTAATCAGTAGGTGTAACTAAGGGTGAATATTACTTTTTGATAAAATGAGGGAATCCAGCATTAATTTCTTACTTTTCATTTTTATACAGATAAGCATTTTATTACATAAACATTTAGATATGGATGGAAGGACTTTTGCTATAATAATGTATCTCAATTTATTCCTACTTCTGAGCTGACAAAAGCCATAAGGGCCAACAATTCAATTAGATCCTCCTTTAACTGCAATGAAAGCAAAGAATTGGAATCAAGTTTACTTGCAAATTGGTTTGTTACTAAGCAATTTTACTACCTACTTTCTTACCACCTACAGCAATATTTCCTATGATACCTTAAAACATTCCCCAAAGGGTTTTACATGGTGGCACAATACACTATAGTATGATTCTGGACAAAGAAGAGGGTCTCCTTTCTTTTGTAGAGTGGAAGAAAGGTGTGAAAAAATGGGAAAGGACACTCAGCATGACCTCAGGCTTATTCACAGCTATCAGTTTTAGGAAAAACCATAGAGAATTTGAATATCTAGAAATTAATTCCTTTTAAATTCTTGGTGTCCTTGTATACCTTGAGAAATGTGTCCTTGTATACCTTGAGAAATGTTTGTGTTGCCCCAGGAGTGCCTACTTCCAGTAGGAAGAGTACTGCTTTATAGTATCACTTAACAAATAGAAACAGACATCTAATTTGACTTTGATTTCCTTAACTTTCCTAGTTTTCTTTTGTGGTAGTCCTGTTACTTTCCTTGGATTCTCTGGGACCATAACGTCCTTCCTCCTGCCTCTTCCTTCTGTTGGGAAAAGACCTAAAACTCATTTACAATTTTTATGATGTAATTTTGATTGATAATAGCCCAGAGTTGTATATTTTACAGTAAAGTTTATGAATGTGTGTATTAAGCAGAATCAACATAATATTAGAGAAATGATCTTTGATCATGTATTTCCAGGCATTAGGCAAAAGGGACAGAGCTTGAACAACAGATCTTCAGAAGGCACTTCACACAGGAATTTCTGCTCAGAATCCTACTTTGGCCCAACAGTTGCCTACTGAAAGCAACTGTGATAAATGCCTGCTGCAAAATATTGAACACAATGATACCCATCATTTAATATTCACTGTCCAAGGGTATCACTGAAAAGCAAAGACTTTGCAAAGGCAAGATGCTTAAGCTGAGTCCAAACAGTAGTTCCTAATATTTTAAGATCATGGCACCCTCATAAAAATCCATATACCTAAAATTTGATCCCTTGAAGCTTATAGATTCTTCTAATGTCTGTAGATTTTGAGGCTAGAATCTCCACATTCTCCAAAGAGCAAATGCAGACTCACAAGGAGTTAAGGGAACAAGAGTATTTCCTGCAGAGAAAGTAGCACACAAAGACCCAAACATGGCACATTTAGATTAACTGCCAGTTCATCTGTGTAGAAGAATAGGATGAATTATGAGGAGAGGAGAGTTGAAGATGATATAAAAATAATAAACTAGGTTATGAAGGACTTTAACTGGCTGTGAGTATCTTTGGCTCCATTTAATGGGAGAGTTGTCATGTTTGCTAAGGAGTAGTACAAGGTTCAGACAGCTTACTGAAAGATAACTTTGGTTATAGCATGGAAGCTGGATTAAAGGGGAAAGTATTGGAAGCAAAGGGGATAGTTAAATACTGAAATATGTCATGAGAGTTATGATAATGGTACAAATTACACAATAGCAATGGACACCATAAAGGAGAACTATATTCCAGAAAAAACAAGGTAGAATCCGCATGATTGCATAATCAATTACATGGAAATAGGAGAGAGCAAGAGAAGTAGAAATTAACATGTTGGGTTTCTTTTTTTTTCTTTTGCTCCAATGACTGGATGATGACAATAGTATTTACTGTGTGCCTACTGTTTATGAAACAGCATGCTAGACACTTTGCATTCATTATCTCTAATCATCGCCATTACCCTGCAAGGTTAATTATATTGTTCCATTTTGCAAGAGAAGATTTTGGCTCAAAGACATTAAAAGACTTGCTTAAGGCCACATAACTAGAGAGGGCCAAAGCTATAATCCAAACCAGATTTTCCTAATCCCACAACCCAATACTTAAGGAAGAGGTAAATATTTGGGGAGTGAGAAATTATCTTATATTTACATTCGGATTACAATTTTCAAAGTATTTTTTCCCTTTGCGTCCTGCCAATTCCCTCTTCATGGGGTGGTAAAAATGAAATATTACTATCAAACTCCGTTTCGCGGTGGAAATTGACTTGTTCAAAATTGTACAGTTCTTAAAAGTCAACAATAGCATTTAAGGTGGGTAATAATGGCAGGTCTTCTGTCCAGTCTCCATACTGTTTCTCTGTTTCTCTGCTATGTAATTTCACATTTTTCCTACCTGATAGCTAAAAACTACACTCCTAATCCTAGGAATACACACACAGTTTGTATGTATTTTTGCGAACATGAATTAGTATTGAGAGACTTATTGAGAATGTAGAATTAGTTCAACTCAGATTCTCACCAACTATTCAGATCCATGAATGAATGTCATATGAATTATGGGCCTTTGAAAAGAAATTTATAGTTTCTCAATTTCTATCTCTCTGGCTCTGTCTTGTCTCTGTCTCTCTGTTTCCCTCCCTCTCATGTACATACACACACATGCAAACATACACCATTATGCCAACTTTTGCCAAAGAAAATGTAAAACAGAACAGTAGAATCTAATTTTTAAGTCCTTAAAAAGCCCTGTTTATTTTCAAATCTCATCTGGAGCTGAGTTCAGGAGCGTAAATTTTGCATGACAAATTTACGTTAAATGTAAGGAAGAATTTCTGACATAGAGAATTATAAAACATAAAAAAAATAGCTTGCCACTGGAGATGGTAGCATTTCTGTCTTTAAAAGCCTATAAAATAGTGGAGGCTGCCCTTTGCCTGCAGTGGTTTAGATATGGTTCTAAATGGAAGTGGCCTCTTTGGGAAAGTGGTGGACCAGGTGACCTTTCACAGTCTCTCTTAGTCTCTAAATTTCATTACTCTCTAATCCTATTAAAGAGATCAAATACATGCAATAATGCCCACTCATTCAGAGGTCAAGCTTAAGAAACTTCAGGAGTTGATATATAGCTTTAAACTTAAAAGGGGAAAAAAGAAAGAAAAAGGGAGCTCTCAAGCATGAAGAAATATTAACTATAATACTCAGACCATTATACCTATTCTACTGGAAAGATAGAGCCATTCTCAGACCTCTTCTAGAGGTAAAATAAGACATCAGATAAGGATAATAGTGCAAGAAAGAAACAAATCTAAAAGAACAGAAGAATTAAGCTATTTTTTTTAAGGGATCTGACTCTTCTACATCTCAAGTCCCTGAAAGCATTACTACGGTATACTACAACTAAATTATTATATCATAATAATTACCCTAAATTTGTATTAAATTTTTTAAATTATTTTAACTTTTGACTGTTTAATATATTTATAAATACATATATTTGTTTATAAAATTTTTATTTATAGAAGTTTACAAAAATTATCAAATTTAAAAACTTAAGAACTTTAGGAGTTCCCATTGTGTCTCAGTGGGTTACAAACCCAACTAGCATCCAGGATTATGTGGGTCTGACCCCTGGCCTTGCTCATTGGGTTAGGATTCAGTGTTGCTGTGAGCTGCATAGTAGGTCACAGATGTGGCTCGGATCCCATGTTGCTATGGCTGTGGTGTAAGCCAGCAGTCGCAGCTCTGATTCAACTCCTAGCCTGGGAACTTCCATTTGCTGCAGGTGCGGCCCAAAAAAAACCAAAAACAAACAAACAAAAACTTTAAAGGAATAAATCTAAGCTATATGCCAGGTAAATGTGTACATTTTATTGCCTATTATTTTTAATAATATTTTTAGAATCCGTTAGTAAGATAAAAAAAATCAGTGTAATAACATAGAGGAAATCTCTCAGCAAATGTGTGTTGTTTTGGAAAGTGGTATAGCAGTTGTTTGGGTTACTCTTACCATCCACTTTAGATCTCAGTCCTATTTAATGTGTAATGGGTTGTTTTTAGATACACATTTCTCACCAACTCATTCTTCTCTACTTAACCTTTCAAATAAATTATTTATATGTCACTTTTCCAAAAGAGTTGAGGTGGCTTATAGAAATAGATAATTATGATACAACAAAATGTAAATAAGTAAATAATAAAGAAAGAAAGAAGAAAATTAGGATAAAAAAATAGAAGTGGTAAAGCAAGTGCAATACAGGTATAAAATCAGAATACAAAGTATGCATTTTTGTTAGAACCTGTTCTATTGCAAGAAGTAGGCAGAATTGGCTATGTTTTCAAAATTCTTTTTCTTAATTATCTATCATCAATTCAGCCTTGCCACCAGCTCTTCTAAGTTCCTCTCTGCACTGCACAAGAGAATTTGGAAATACATTTCTCAAAATCTCTTTCCCATATTGTCCAGGTTAGAGTATGCTAAGGAAGAACACAGCATGCCTGTGGGTTTCGAAAGCAAAAGTAAAAAGTAGCCATAGTCTATAGAAGCAGAGGCAGACATGAGAATATAACTGCTTCCAATGAGGCTTGAGAATCCACTCCCTTTGCTCCTTTAAACTGTAATCTTTTGAAGTGACAAACTTTACACAAGCCACAGATTTTCTGGCAGTTATGCAAAACTCTGACTCTTCAAATTATAATTCTTCATACTTGGTAAGCATAGAGTGACTTCTGTTTTTCTGTCCAAATCCTGGCTGGTGTAGTTTCATAGAGGCCAACACCAAAAGAAAGCCTACTAGGCATTTAATTCACCATAGCTATAAAACACAGACAAACCATTTGTTCAAAAGAAATCCAGTTTTCACTGTTATAGAACACTGAAATAATTTTTCCTGGAGTTCTCATAAGGAACAAGTGTTTGACAAGGTTTTTACAATATGCATGATAGTGCATTTCCTGTGACTGTTTCTTATAATGTCCCTCAACACCAGCTGATGGGCATAAATCCAAAAGGCAATTCTTTACAAGCAACTCTACAAGCAGCTGAAACAATGCAAAACAAGTATGCAGTTCTCTGATGGCCTGGTTCAATACAAATACAAAATTTAGAACAACCAAAAAGGGTAGATTTATAACATAAACTTAAGGAAATTTTTACAATATTTTCTACTATAAAAAAATATTGGTAGCACTGAGCAAAAAAAAAAATATGTAAGTAAATAAAGCTTCATATACCAGACAATGATTTGAAAAACTGGACAAAGTCAGCTTTGCGGTCTTGATTTCTACAACCACAACCTCACCCTCGAAATCCATCCTTTAGGAATTTATGAATAGCTCAGACTCTTTCCTTACTAGCTTGATTGAACAACTCAATAAGGAGAAGTTTATAATTGGATTTCAACTTGAAAATTTCCCAAATGGTTTCTTTACTAGCCTTGCCAAGTTTTTTCCTCCTATGTAGCAATCCTTGCCAAATAAGGCACTAAAAGAATAAACCTAAGTATTGAGCTAATAAAACTGCTACCCATTTATCAGTAATTTTTGACAAGAATGAAATAGGTATTAATCTCAGATAGCTGAAGAACATCACCAGATTGAAAGTCTTGCAGTTCACGTCTATATTCTCAGCCTCTTTATCTCTCTTACCATTTCTACCCTGACAGCAAACAGGCCCTGGAATATCTCTGCCGCATATTTCAGATTTAATTGAAGGGGAAAATGGTTACTTTCTACATAGTCTAAATGTTCAAATTAGGACAATAGTGTACAAAAATGACTACTTATAACAAGTTCTATGGATGTGACATTGAGAAAGGGGAATAAAATAAATAATTTCATAGGTCTCAATCAAGTTTTTTAATAAATATATTTAGGAAGAATATTTTCATGTAGATGTAGCACCAGTCCTTAAAAAAATGACCTGCAAGACCCCAGCCACTCTTCCCCAAAAGCTTCAGCTGTCAAACCCAATATCATATCTGGCATTCCAGTAAACCAACATAATTATTACTTATTTAAGCAACTATTTTTTGAGTATTCACTGGGTGCTCAGTATTACTTAAACCTCTGAAGATATAGTAGTTAAAAAGCTGACAAAAATCTCTTGTTCTTGAGGCATTGATTATATTGGGAGAAGAAAGACCAAAAAGGTAAATAAAATATGGATAATTAAAATGACAGGTGATAAGAAGAAAAAGAGAGCCACAAAGGGGGATAGAAAGTTCAGAAATTGGAGAAGAGAAGATGCAAGTTTGCAATTTTAAATAGGATGGTTGGGTGGGGTGGGAAACTCACCAAAAAGTAACAAAGGACCTGAAGGAGATGAAGGTGCAAGACATGTGTACATTCAGGGAGTTCTTGCACCTCAGGTGAAGAAAATCTTGGCCAAGGCTTTAGGGTGAACAGCTCAAGCCTAAGCCAACATGAGGGTAAAACTGTTATCTGTACATTTTGGTTGTATTCTTTTAAAGGTAGTGCTGCAGAGGCATGAAGGGGTAAGGAAAGGGCTCACATGTGGGAGCACAAAGAAGCCCGTGGCCACAGGAGTGAGAGTAAAGACTGGAGATGGAGCTGCTCAGAGGATGGTAAGGGGCCATGCTGCTAGGGAGAGGAAAGCCAAAGTGTGGACAATGCACCCAAGGAGCAGAAGCACACATCCCCAGAAGACTCCAGAATGCTCATCCACTACTGAAAAGAAGGCTACCACCAGGCTTTTCTATTATGTGAATAGAAGACAGCCGCAAACAATCGGGTTTACAGGGTTATCGACAAAAGTCAAGAGCTTTCTCTCCAATTATCCCATCATGCTATCAATTCCTGTGATGCCAGCAGAACACAGGCCATGGCAAGAGATGAGAGGCCTCATTATATAGCAGAGTTTAGGACAACAGAACCCTAAATTCTAATTAATAGGCATGAATAACAAAGATTGGATAAATTGGATAAAAAAAAAATCTTCCAGGTCTCAATTTTCTCATCTATAATACAGACATAATATCAACACTATAGAAGTTTGTGAACATTATAAATGATATAAATGATAGTAAACTATCCGGCATGTGGAAAACACACACTGAATGTTTTATTATGACAAGGTAGCTTCAAGAAAAAAAAAATTGAAACCCACAAAGTTTGACACCCTAAAGAGTTCCATTGCCATTCTGCATCCTCCTTTCTAAATATTATTACTTTAAATATAACTACTTAAAAGGAAGTACTTCCAGGTAATATAGTTAACAAGACTTCTATTAAAAGCCTTAATTCTAAACAATGACTAAAAGTAGAGACTCCTGGCAATGTGGCAGGAGGTAGGAGGTGACATTTTTGAAATATTTTAATATTTGTCAAGCTTTATACCACAGAGGTGACCACCTGATTTGTCTATTTGTAGGTCTCATCTCAGTCTCAGGAACAATTTCTTGTTATTAGTTCGACTTCATTTTGCTGCAGCTGATGGCTCCCCTCTCTAGTCCCAACTAACAATCTTACAGAACTAAAAATAACCTTCAAGAGTTAAGAATAGTTGCTCAACAGGGAGTCAGTCAATCAATGGTTACTTAATAGCCACTGATGATTTTGCTCAATTCAACAAATATGAATTATGTCCGGCACTGTGGATGGAAAAAACTATTAAAATGTTCCTCGTCAGACTTGTGGTGGCCAAGGGGAGAGGGAGGGGTGGGATGGACTGGGAGTTTGGGGGTAGTAGATGCAAATTATTGCATCTATAATTTATTTAGAATGGATAAGCAATGAGGTCCTACTGTACAGCACAGGGAACTATATACAGTCTCTTGTGATAGAACATGATAGAAGATAATATGAGAAAAAGAATGTGTGTGCATATGTGTGTGTGTGTATATATATATACACACATATATATAAAGCTGGGTTACTTTGTTGGACAGCAGAAATTGACAGAATATTATAAATCAACTATAATAAAAAAAATTTAAAAATAAATACCCAACTACATTTTCCCCTCTGGAAAAAGAAATTTAAAAAAAAATTAAATGTTCTTCATGCTCTAGGGAAATACAATTTGAGTCCTTGTATGCTATATGCTTTAAATGTGCTATGTCCAATCTCTGAAAAACTTATAAGGTAGATATTTTTATATTAATTTTATAAAGGAAGAAATGAATTTAGATAGGTTAAGGAGCTTTTCCAGCATATGATGGTATGTAATATCGAAAAAGAGTATGTTAGTTGTGAACACGACTTTATACATAAATGCATGTACCTCTGATGTTCTTTTTTTTTTTTTTTTTGGGCAGTGTCCATGACATGTGAAAATTCCTGGGCCAGGGATAAAACCCATGCCACAGCAGTGACCCAAGCTGTTGCAGTGATGATGCTGGAACCTTAACCTGCTGCTCCATAAGAGAACTCCTTACCATTGATATTCTAAAAGGCTACCATGAATAGAATAAATGGCCAAAATAAGGAGGCAGTAAATGAAGAGATGAATGCTAAAGGAAAGAAAAAGGAAAAGGACTGATTAAATTCATCAATATCTTGGTCAAGGGATAAATCTATTTTGATTAACTCAAATATACAAGTTTTTTATGCTGCATTAACATTCCCCAGAGAAACAGAACAAATACGGTATTATGACAACAGGCCTCACATGTTTGCAGAGACCAAGAAGTCCCATGATCTTCCACCTGCACTTCAGAGAACCGGTAAAGCTGGTGGTGTGACTCAATCAGAGTCCAAAGGGCTGAGAACCCAAGGGTCTGCAGGTATAAGGCCTGGAATCCAAGGGCCTGAGAACCAGGAGTTTCAGTGTCCAAGGGCAGGAGAATATACACAACTCAGGTCAAAAACAGAGGAAATTCACCCTTCCTCAACCTTTTCTTTTTTCAAGCCCTCAAACCATTGGATGCTGTCCACTCGCATTGGTGAGGGCAAATATTTATTCTGTCCACTGATGCAAGAGCTAGTCTTTTCCAGAGGCAGCTTCACAGACATGTCCAGAAAGAATGTTGTACCAGCCTCTGGGCATCCATTAGCCCAGTCAAGTTGACATATAAAATTAATTGTCACATACGCAGTATCTATTGTTGTCAAGAAACTGGTAAAGCGGGAGGGAAGGGATTAAGATGGTGGAACAGAAGGACTGGAGCTCAACTTCTCTTCTAAAAACAACAAAATTCACAACTAAAGACTGAGCATTCTACACCCAAATGGACCAGAAACCTTAAAAAAGATATCCTTCTCCAGAAGAAAAAGAGGAGGACACATCAAGAGGTAGGGGGGGCCAATTTCATGATATAAACAACCCCATACCTCCTGGGTGGGAAGCCTCACAGCCTGGAAACTAACTGGCTCACAGAGACTCACCTACAGGAGTGAGAGTTCTGAGCCACACATCAACACTCTTATGTGTCGGGATCTGGCACAGGGAGAAAGAGCCCCTGGAGCATCTGGCATTGAAGGCCAGTGGGGCTTGTGCGCAGGAGCTCCACTGGACTTGGGGAAACGGAGACCCCATTCTTAAAAGGCACACACAGACTTTCATATGCACTGGGTCCCAGGGCAAAGAAAAGTCTCCATGGAAATCTGGGTCAAACCTGACTGCAGTTCCTGGAGGACATCCTGGGAAAACAGGGGTGAGTGTGGCTTGTTGTGAGGGAATGACATTGCAAGCAAAGCTCTTGGGAATATTCAGTGGCATTCCTTTCTCTGGAAGTGGCCATTTTGGGAAAATCTGGCCCCACCCATCAGTCAGCTGCTGAGAAGCCCCAGGGCAAACAACAATCCAGGTGGGATCACAGCCCCTGCTGCTCAGTAAACAGGCTACCTAAAGACCCCTCAGGCACACAGCTGCCTCTAATCCCATCCAGAGACTAAGCCACACCCACCAGAGGGATTAGAATCAGTTCCACCTACTAGTGGGCAGGCATCAGCCCCTCCCATCAGGAAGCCTACAGCAAGCCCGCCACACCAACTTCACCCACAGGGGGGCAGACACCAGAAGTAAGAGAGGCTACAACTATTAGCAATGAGGAGATTCTCAGCCTCCAGGAAAAAGACTTTAGACTGTTGATGCTGAAGATGATGCAAGGCATTGGAAATAAACTGGAGGCAAAGATGGATAACTTACAGGAAACACTGAGCAAAAAGATGCAAGATATAAAACTTAAGAAGAGATGCAAAATACAATAACTGAAATAAAAAATTCATTAGAAGCAGCTAACAGCAGAATACAGGAGGCAAAAGAACGAATAAGCGAGGTGGAGGACAGATTAGTGGAAATTACAGATGCAGAACAGAAAAGAGAAAAAATATTGAAAACAAACGAAGAGAGTCTCAAAGAACTCTGGGACAACATTAAACGCACCAACATCTGTAATATAGGGGTGCCAGAAGGAGAAGAGAGAGAGGAGACAGAAAAAATATTCCAAGAGATAATAGCTGAAAACTTCCCTAACATGGGGAAAGAATCACTCACTCAAATCCAGGAAGCACAACGAGTACCATATAAAATAAACCCAAGGAGGAACACCATGAGACATATATTAATCAAACTGACCAAAATTAAAGACAAAGAGAAAATCTTGAAAGCAGCTAGGGAAAAGCAACAAATAACATACAAGGGAAACCCAATAAGGTTATCAGCAGTTTTTTCAGCAGAAACTCTGCAGGCCAGAAGGGAGTGGCATGATATACTTAACGTGATGAAAGGAAAAAACCTCCAACCAAGAATACTCTACCCAGCAAGGCTCTCATTCAGATTGAAGGAGAAATCAAAACCTTCACAGATAAGCAAAAGCTGAGAGAATTCAGCAACACTAAACCAGCCTTACAACAAATACTAAAGGAACTTCTCTAGGCAGAAAAGAACAAGAGAAGAAGGAAAGAAAAAAAGCAGCAAAAGCAAATCCAAAGTAATTAATAAAATGGCAATAAGACATACATATCAATAATTACCTTGAATGTTAATGGACTAAACACCCCAACCAAAAGACATAGACTGGCTGAATGGATACAAAAACAAGACCCATATATATGCTGTCTTCAAGAGACCCATTTCACTTCTAGGGACACAGGCAAATTGAAAGTGAGAGGATGGAAGAAAATATTTCACGCAAATGGGGATCAAAAGAAAGCTGTAGTAGCAACACTCATATCAGACAAAATAGACTTTAAAATGAAGAATATTTTAAGGGACAAAGAAGGTCATTACATAATGATCAAAGGATCAATCCAAGAAGAAGATATAACAGTTTTAAATATCTATGCACCCAACACAGGTTCACCACAATATATAAGGCAACTGCTAGCAACCTTAAAAGGACAAATAGACAATAACACAATCATAGTGGGGGACTTTAACACCCCACTTACAGCAATGGACAGATCATCCGGACAGAAAATCAACAAGAAAACATAGGCCCTGCATGATGTATTAAACCAAATGGACTTAATAGATATTTATAAGACATTCCATCCAAAAGCAACAGAATACACATTCTTCTCAAGTGCACATGGAATATTCCCTAAGATTGATCACATCCTGGGCTACAAATCCAACCTCGGTAACTTTAATTGAAATCATATCAAGCATCTTTTCCGACCACGACGCTATACGACTGGAAATCAACAACAAGAAAAAAACTGCAAAAAACACAACCACCTGGAGACTAAACAACATGCTACTAAACAACCAATGGATCACTGAAGAAATCAAAGAGGAAATTAAAAAATACCTAGAAGCAAAGGACAACAAAGACATGACACTGTAAAACCTATGGTATGCAGCAAAAGCTGTTCTAAGAGGAAAAGTTTACAGCAATACAAGCCCACCTCAGGAAACAAGAAAAAGCTCAAATAAACAAGCTAACTTTACATCTAAAGCAGCTTGAGAGAGAAGAACAGACAAGACCTAAAGTTAGTAGAAGGAAAGAAATCATAAAGATCAGAGCAGAAACCAATGAAATAGAAACAAAGAAAACCACAGAAAAGATCAAAGAAACGAAAAGCTGGTTCTTTGAAAAGATCAACAAAATTGATAAACCCCTAGCCAGACTTATCAAGAAAAAAAGAGAGGACTCCAATCAATGAAAGTAGAAATGAAAAAGGAGAAGTAACAACAGACATCACAGAAATACAAAGGATCATAAGAGACTACTGTATGCAACTATATGCCAATAAAATGGAAAAACTAGAAGAAATGGACAAATTCTTGGAAAAGTACAATCTTCCAAGACTAAACCAAGATGAAATAGAAAAGACGAATAGACCCATCACAAGAACTGTAATTGAAACTGTGATTAAAAAACTTCCAACAAACAAAAGTCCAGGACCAGATGGCTTCACAGGCGAATTCTATCAAACATTTAGAGAAGAGCTAACACCTCTCCTTCTGAAACTATTTCAAAAAATTGCAGAGGAAGGGATACTCCCAAACTCATTCTATGAGGCCACCATCACCCTGATGCCAAAACCAGACAATGATACCACAAAAAAAGAAAACTACAGGCCAATTTCGCTGATGAACATCGATGCAAAAATCCTCAACAAAATACTAGCAAACCACATCCAACAATACATTACAAGGATTGTACATCATGATTGATGGGATTTATCCCAGGGATGCAAGGGTTCTTCAATATCCACAAATCCATTGGTGTAACAAACCACATTAACAAACTGAAGAATAAAAACCATATGATCCTCTCAATAGATGCAGAAAAAGCCTTTGACAAAATCCAACACCCATTTTTGATAAAAACCCTTCAGAAAGTGGGCATAACGGGAACCTACCTCAACATGATAAAGGCCATATATAACAAACCCACAGCAAACATCACTCTCAATGGTGAAAAGCTGAAAGAATTCCCACTGAGATCAGGAACAAGACAAGGATGTCTGCTCTCGCCACTACTCTTCAACATAGTTCTGGAAGTCCTAGCCACAGCAATCAGAGAAGTAAAAGAAATGAAAGAAATCCAAATTGGAAAGGAAGAAGTAAAACTATCATTATCTGCAGATGACATGATGCTATACCTAGAGAATCCTAAAGACTCTACCAGAAAACTGTTAGAGCTCACCCATGAATTTGGCAAAGTCACAGGATACAAAATGAATACACAGAAATTGACAGCATTTCTATACACTAACAATGAAAGAGCAGAAAAAGAAATTAGGGAAGCAATCCCATTTACCATTGCATCCAAAAGAATGAAATACCTAGGAGTAAACCTACCTAAAGAGAGAAAAGTTCTGTACTCTGAAAACTATAAGCCACTGGTGAAAGAAATCAAAGATGACACATATATATGGAAAGACATACCATGCTCTTGGATTGTAAGAGTCAATATTATCAAAATGACTATACTACCTAAGGCAATCTACAGATTCAATCTAATCCCTATCAAATTACCAAGGACAGTTTTCACTCGAACAAAACATTTTAAAGTTTGTTTGCAAGCACAAAAGACCCAGAATAGCCAAAGACATCCTGAAAAAGAAAAATGGAGCTGGAGGAATCAGGCTCCTGGACTTCAGGCTATACTACAAAGCAACAGTCATCAAAACCATATGGTACTGGCACAAAGACAGAAATATGGATCAGTGGAACAAGATAGAAAGCCCAGAATTAAACCCACACACCTACAGCCAACTCATCTATGACAAAGGAGGCAAGGATATACAATGGAAAAAGGACAGCTTGTTCAATAAGTGGTGCTGGGAAAACTGGACAGCCACATGGAAAAGAATGAAATTAGAACACTCCCTAACACCATACACAAAAATAAACTCCAAATGGATTAAAGACCTAGATGTAAGACCAGACACTATAAAACTCTTAGAGGAAAACACAGGCCAAACACTCTCTGACATAAATGACAGCAACATCTTCTCAGATCCACCCATCAGAGTACTGACAATAAAAAGAAAAATAAACAAATGGGACCTACTCAAACTTAAATGTTTCTGCACAACAAAGGAAACCCTAAACAAAGCAAAAAGACAACCCACAGAATGGGAGAAAATCTTTGCAAATAAATCAACTGACAAGGGATTCATCTCCAAAATTTACAAACTACTTCTGCAGCTCCATACCAAAAAAACAAACAACCCCATCAAAAAATGGGCAGAAGATCTAAATAGACAGTTCTCCAAAGAAGACATACAGATGGCCGAGAAACACATGAAAAGATGTTCAGCGTCACTCATTATTAGAGAAATGCAAATCAAAACCACTCTGAGGTACCACCTTACACCAGCCAGAATGGCCATCATCAAAAAGTCTATAAACAATAAGTGCTGAGAGGGTATGGAAAAAAAAGGAACCCTGGTACACTGTTGGTGGGATTGTAAATTGGTGCAACCACTGTGGAAAGCAGTATGGAAAAATCCTCAGAAAACTAAAAATAGAACTACCACTTGATCCAACAATCCCACTCCTGGGCATATATCAAGAGACAACCACAGCTCACAAAGACACATGTACTCCAATGTTCATTGAAGCACTATTTACAATAGCCAAGACATGGAAACAACCTAAATGTCCATGGACAGAGGAGTGGATCAAGAAGATGTGGTACATACACACAATGCAATATTACTCAGCCATTTAAAATAATGAAATACCAGCATTCTTAGCAACATGGATGGACCTAGAAACTATCACGCTAAGTGAAATCAGCCCTACAATGAGACACCAATATCAAATGCTTTCACTGACATGTGGAATCTGAAAAAAAAAGACTGAACTTCTTTGCAGAACAGATGCTGACTCTCAGACATTGAAAAACTTATGGTCTCTGGAAGAGCCAGTTTGGGGGGTAGGGGTATATGCTTGGGCTGTGGGATGGAAATCCTCTGAAATCAGATTGTTATGATCATTATACAACTACAGATATGATAGAGTCATTTGAGTAATAAAAAAATAAAGTAAAAAAAAACTGGTAAAGGCTATGAAGGAGTTAAGAGACATT
Organism: Phacochoerus africanus; assembly: GCF_016906955.1. Classification (NCBI taxonomy): domain Eukaryota; kingdom Metazoa; phylum Chordata; class Mammalia; order Artiodactyla; family Suidae; genus Phacochoerus; species Phacochoerus africanus. Next base: position 80,372,941 of record NC_062545.1, on the reverse strand, counting down.
TTCAACCTCTGTGGGATGGGAAGGAGTGTAGAAGAAAATTAAATAGTAAAATATTTAAAATACCATTTAATATTAGAAAACATGTTCAAGAATGTTCATAGAAGTTTTGTTAATATATCAAAGACCTTGAGAATACCAAAAGTTCTCTCAATAGGAAATCAGATAAACTATAGAATATTCATAAAAAAAAATTTACGGCAGTAGAAAAGAATTAACTACTACAATATGTAATAATACCTATAACTTTACAAAGAAACTGTTGAGGAACAAAAGCCACCTGCTTTTGAAAAATAATATATCCAGTGTGGTACCACTTACATAAATTTTTTAAGTGCTCAATGAAAAAACATATAATTTTTAGAGATACAAATATGACAAAGTACCTGGCAGGAACTAAAAGGCATGCACTGGGAAAGGTACATAGCAGTTTCAATGAAATTGAAGAAACTTTACTTCCTAAGTATATAATTACTTATGTGTATTATATGCTACATACATTTGATAGACATATATATATATATATATACATGAATTACTTGAATGCATAAAACATCTCATAATAAAATGAAAAAGCAATTTAAAATAGCAACATGAGTTATCATAAGGCAGAACAGAAATAAGTAGCTAATAATAATAGTGTGATTTGCATATTAAGTGCTAGTAGCTTAATTCATTCAATCCACACTAGATCCTTGAGATTGATGCTGTTATTATCCTCATATTATAGGATAATAATAGGAGAAAACAAGGCAAAGAGAAGTTTAGAATGCCTGACTTCAGAGCCATTCAATATAAAGGAAGTCATATCTTGGGTGAGGGAGTCAGGACAAACCTTAAGGTAAGGTTTGCTTTTTGGAAAGAAAGTTAAATTTGGATGAACAGAGTGAGTAATTCACTTTTTATCCACAAAGCAGTAAGAACATCCTGAGAAATTCTGGGGAAATTCTTGTGGTCGTTATAAAATATCTTGATTTTTATCTGCATATCTGATTTTCCATTCTTTCTTGGTGTAAAAACTTTTACCTACAACCTGCACCATATTTAAGGTGAGTAAAAGGTAGAAAAGGATCCAGTAAAGAAAAAATAATCAGGAAATCTCATGAAAAATAAGTGCTGAAAATCATCTCACTTGGACTACAAATTTCAAAACCCAACTGAAATTTCAAGGGATGAAGCCATTGGCAAACACCCTTCTTCATCAAGTATTTCCAGTAGAAGGGAATTATTGCAAAAGAGAGTAAAGGCTGTTCTAGACCCAATCGAAGAAACCTGCTGTCTATTGGTATCTATCTATAAATGCCTTCTCAACATTTAATTAAACAGCAAATGTTATTTTCAATGTCAAGATCTGCAGATTATAGGAATATTTTTACAGTAGGGCACTTTTATAACATGTATATAAACAATTCAGCATTTGATCTATTTGGTGCCAAGCAATTTTGACCTTTGCAATGCTAACATCTTAAGACATAGGCACAGTTTATACCACACACACACACACACACACACACACACACACACACAAAGATCTAATTGCAGGCCTATTCATTCACAATTTCTGCTGTTTGAAGATTTTTGCACTGTCTTTGAAATTAAAGAGATGTATTCACATAGCACGTTACTGTAAAAGTTGTCCATTCCCTTCTCTGAACTATAACATTTAAAGAGGAGAGTATTTGAAAAATGTCAAAGTACTTAAAGAATATTTCTGAAATTTTCATCATTCAAGGTCATGGTGGAACATTAAATCACTTTGAATCTGTTTTTATGATTCCCTCTGTTATAATAAAGACAAGTGCAGTTGGTTTATCAGAACAAAAAGATAAAACTTGCGAAAAATCAAGATTCACATATAGAACTGGAAAAGAGCTCTTGCGCATTTTTTATTTTTCTTTAAAAAGAAATGAGAAAACCATGGGGGAGAGAAGGACAAATTGAGAGGATGGGATTAACATACACACACTACTATATATAAAATCAATAACTAGCAAAGACCTACTATGTAGTCCAGGGAGGTTTACTCAATGTTCTATAACAGCTTATGGGGATGGGGGGAGAATGGATATATGTATATGTATAACTGCTCCACTTTGCTGTAAACATGAAGCTAATACAATTTGTAAATCAATTACATCCCAATAAAAATTTTTAGAAAAGAAATGAGCAATATTAGCAACATTTTAGTGTAAGTCCTCCCTTGTCACAAGTTCTGTTAGGATCTTGAATTCCCTGGAGAAAAACAGATAATTCCCATCATCATTAAAATAGAGAATAAATGTTGTTGGACTGGCACATGTTTGATAAGGCACAAGGAATTCATTAATTCCCAAAAATCTAAACTAGCAGCGAACAACAATTTATTTCAAAGATAACATTTATTATTATTTATTAATTTAGATTATAAAATGCAACTTATTAATACTTTAACTACATCGAGAAATTTAAAAAATCTTCTATAAATAGAATTCACCTAATTCTTACCACTAATTCTTCATTCACTGCAATGAAATAAAATGTTATGACTTTAGTGCATTATTTACCAGTGAGTATATTTACTAGCATCATTTTATTAAATTGTGTAATACATAATTTAAATGCATATTGTTTCTTGTTATGTCATTTCTTGATAGCACCTTAATGTAATGTTAAAATATTCCATTTTTTCCCCCAATTTGAGTGCTAGAAAGTGTAACATCCTCATGCTGTGTTTAGTGGCCATTTCTGAAAATGTGTGTGTGTGTGTGTGTATAGATAGATATATACACATAGCATTAGTTAGGACATATTTATTAGTGAGTCAACCGGCTTGAGAAAAAAATAGTAGAATTGTTGAGTTGATACCTCTGAAATACTACTAACTGGGTTTGTTTGCAAATTGTACTACTTGTCTTCAAAAATATATTGTACTAAATGTAGCATTTAGACACCTAAAAATGGGACATGTGGCAAGTACAAAGGAGTAGCCTTTAATTAAGATAAATGTCTCTGTGTCTTCTTTTATGTTAACTTTTTTCCTTAAGTTTCACAGCACCTGTTCTTCAGCCTTAACCTGCTGAGCTGGTCTCGGCAACATTATTTTGTTGTTACCTGCTTACTTTTCTCTATCCTGCTAGACTACAAAACCATTAGAACAAGTATAGCTTATTACTCAGCTCTGGCTGTCCATAGTCATGTCAGTGTTTTGCATATAGTGGTTAGACAAATGGATTAAAGATCAATTTATAGTTCAAGGTGACATAATAAAGAAAGTTCTTCAAAAGGAGTTTGAAAATAAAGGAATGTATCTAAGAGAAATTGAAGTCATTCTTCAATAGTAAGGCAAATATCACTAAATATTTTGATGTCTAATTTATGCTTTGCCTTCTTTTAAAAAGATTTTGAGGTGTTCTACAATAAACATATTTATATGCTCTTTTTCAGACTGATATTGTTTAGAGCCAGCCGATTTTTACCTGTGTTATTATGTGTAATTAGATAATGCTAATATTAGGAAGTAAGAGCTAATTGGTTTTGTCTATTCCTTATTGCAATTACTCTAACCCAGTGAACCTGAAAAACAAGAAGCTTATCAAAGAAGATAGAAGCATTATATTGGCCATAGCACTTATATGACTTTTAGGAAGTATTCAAGCAAATCTTAGATGCTAATGATGATATTTCAAATCAGCCTTCGACTTTGGTAAATATTAAAATTTTCTGGTCTTTCAAACCTTTCTGCTAATTCCATTCCCTTCACTTTGCCTGTTTTAATAAAGAGTACACTTCAAATCTTACCAAAATATGTACCAAATAAAGTGATATTTGCATGTGAAATAGGCAAATTTTCAAATCGTTATTTTGTCTGAGGCTTATTTTGTTAATTATTAAATAATTTTGATATGACTATATAATTATAAAGTTTATGAAAATGTAACTTCATTACTTTCATTCGAACTAAGAAGATGCATAAATAATAAGCATCAAAACGTAGGACTTCAAAAGGTGGTGTTATAGTAAACTTGTTTCCCCCAGCAACTAATTCATCAGTAAACCTTAATTTAATGTTTACTGCTGACCCAGAATACCTGGATACATTTGTTCCTCATAGAACTGGTTTAATTAGATTAGTGTGGTGACTGGCTAGCACCTGAGTGATCTACTTCAGCATTTTAGATGGTGACTCAGCCACAAAGTTAAGCCAAACGTTACGTGGTGCTTTTAGAGAGAACTCCCTTCAGCACATCACATGGCCATAAAAGTAAAGATTCGGTGCTCTGGTTTGGGACTGAGTTATTTTTTTTCTCTTCTTCATCAACTTCTGTTTGTCTCTAAGGTCCAAACAAAATCATTGCACCATTGCTAACTCCAGCAAATTTTGGCAGAAATTCATTAAACTGGCTTCTGCCAGAATTTCTCAACCTTAGCACCATTTACATTTGGGGCTGAATAATTCTTTGCAGTGGGGGTTTTCTTTCAGCCAACATCCTTCAACTCTATTTGCTAGATGTCAGTGGCAGCCCCTTCATCAAGAGGGACAACAAAATGCATCTCTGTAAGTTTACAAATCTCCTCGGGCACTGGGCAGATGGGTGGGAGCCGGGGGGGGGGGGGGGGGGGGGGCAAAACTCCCAATCACCTTTCTCTTTCATAACTGCAATCCCCTGCAATCTGAATTTATTTTCCTAAATATTTAATGCATTATTTCTATATAAATGTATCCTCAAAATAATGCTATATTCTTACATTTCTGATCCTGCTATCATATTCATCTTCAGTTCTAGCATCCCTGTTAATTCCCACTAAACCCAACCTCTCATTACCATCCACTTTTCACTTATTCGAGAACATTGTTACAATGAGTTTTTCCCTCTTTCCTGCATTGATAATTTCTCCCTTTCTACTGGGTCATTCCTATCACAATATAACATGCTATTATTAATTTCAATTAATTTCTATATTAATTAATATAATATTCAATTTTAAACATTTTAGTTTAACTAAAAAAACAAAACAAACAAAAAAAACCCTCTCTTGACTCTATTTCCCCCAGACTGACCCATATATTTCCTTCTAAATAACATCCCTGAAAACTTTGTTAGACTCATTCTTTCCAATTCTTTCCTCTTACATTGTCTCAAGCCCACTCCAATTAGGAGTGTATGCAATAGTGCAAAGCACAGCCAAATAAATGAACATATAAGACCCCATGTTTTTGCCAGACCTTCCTTCATATTCTTCAGGCTATCAAGACCTCTATTTTTATCTACTTTCTAGTTCAAACTAACAAACAAAAACTTGCTCTTTGTCACATCCTGCATCTTCCCACTGTGTGGTTCCAAAAATCTCTGAGTCTACCAAGATAAACCAAACCCAAAATTAGTTTTCTTTCAAGTGCCTGCCTCTTGCAAATCAAGTGCATCTTGCTTTTGGATTATTTTGTCTGCTGGAAATTTAAATTAAAAAAAAAAAACCCTCAGTCAAAAATGTTTATCTTCAGCTATATCCACCTTCTCCTTATTTTGCATGGCAATTAAGTCTCAGCTTCACAGGCTAATGTGAGTGGTAAAAGGCTACAAGGAAGAAAAATAAAATGAATTTAAAATGAATTACCTAAAAAGAATATTTAGGTGATATTTCAAACTATCATTATCCTGCTCCATATCACTACCCCCCAATCTTACTTATCACTCTGTAGCTCAAGGAATAAAATAATAAGGTAGCAAGGCATAGAGAATGTAGTGGGCGGAAATGTTCCTTGGCCCTTGGCTACTCAGGAAAGTACAGAACTCTTCAGAGTTTCTGTTTTCTAAATTTATTCTCTTTGTAGTATCTCTGGCTGGCAACTGGATTTGGAACTTGTAACCGTAGCAAAACCAGTGCCCAAAGTGGCCTTCTCTTAACCCTTCTGAAACATACAGAACCCAGCTCTGTGGTGCTGTCTTTCTTAGAAGTGTTCAGTTGTAACAGTTCATATCATTCTGTGACATTCTGGCCCAAAAGAAAAGAAAAGAAAGGAAAGGAAAAGAAAGGAAAGGAAAGGAAAGGAAAGGAAAGGAAAGGAAAGGAAAGGAAAGGAAAGGAAAGGAAAGGAAAGGAAAGGAAAGGAAAGGAAAGGAAAAGAAAAAAGATAAAGTAGCCTCTCCCCCTTCCTCTTCTCCCAAAGCAGAAATGCTTCAGGGATTTTCTATAGCAGAAATGGCAAATTCTGGCTATGGTGAAATTTAACTATAAAACATGCTGGTCTAACTATATGTTTGACTTGGACTTTGCAGGTTGTTGTTAATTCAGAGATAGTTATCATTATGAATGCCATGTAGTTTCAACATTTGGTCCAGTTCCTAAGAAGCTGGACGTCTGGAAATGATATCTAAACACATTAGCATGCTGGAAATTTTCATCCCTAAAAATAGGTGTACATTTCATGGAGATAGGCAGTGTGTGTTTCTGTGACAGCACATCAGCACATTTAGAGATGATACCCTGAGCTAAATTTGATTTTGCTTCACTTCAAATGATCATCTAAAAGAGATCTACCACTTTCATTATATTAAAATAAATCACAGATTTACTATTTTGTTTGTTGCCATGACTTGTTAATTAAATCACAATGTGGTACTGTTTATTAAGTTACAAATTATACCTTTTGGGGAAAAACAAGTTCTGAAGTGGAACATGTTTACTTGATGTTTTCCCTCCCATCTGCCTTAAGGGGAGATATAATTAAATGTAACAAAGCAAAAGGCAAGTGAATGTGAGGAGAAAACATTGTGAGAAAATTTCTTCCAGCTGAATAAAGCTTTAACATTCTAAAGGCAGACAAATTGCTACAGATAAAATGCTAAATTTAATCTAAAATAAGATTTAAAACTAGGAGATTTCACTTTTCATCTTCTTTTCTTGGACTTTCAAAATTGTCTAAACCATAATGAAAGTTAAGTGCCTTAATTGTCTGTCCCTCATCTACCCAATCATCTTCCCAACATCAACCTAAAAGCACCCCCATGCTACATATGAGCCAGTGGCAAAATACTATCCACTGTTAGTTAGGGATGCCAGTAATTGAAAATATATGACATTCTAGATCTGGAATGTCCAATATAGTAACCACTAGCCACTTGTCTCTTTTTAATTAATTATTTAATTTATTCATAATTAAAATCAAATAAAGTAAGAATTTAGTTCCTCACTGGGCACATTTCAAGTACTCAGTAGCCACATGTAGCTAGTGACTCTGTCATCAAAGAATGTTCCATTGGCCAGCACTGTTCTAGCTGCATGATAGGTTGAATTTTATGCTTTTCATGGCTTCTATGGTATACTCTCCATTAGGACTTTCTGTGGTGATGGAAATGTTCTATTATTGCAGTTAGCCATAGCAAAAAGGAGAGGCAATAAATACCAGGAAACTGTCCTGAGGCTGAGACTATGAGAAAACCAAAAAATACCATCTCAGTGGTATGACTTAACACACATTAAAATACTGGCTTGCAAAATGTGTTATCTTGCCTGCCTACACAACGTCTAAAATTTCCAGTTTTAGTTAATCTTCTAAAACAATAAAAGTCTTATTAGCTGTGCTAACATAGAAGTGATAATCCACACCTTATATTAATAAGGTATCATTGCCCTCAAACAGAAGTTGCTGTGAAAACTCAAGTGTTCTATAATTGCACTTTCCACTGCCACATAGCAGCCACTAGCCAGCCACCCGTGACTTTTGGAGCATGAAAATGCGGGTTGTTCAACGAAGAAACTAATTTGTAATTTTATATAACTATATTTCAATTTAAATGGCCACAGGTGGCTGCTAGCTTCCATCTATAGGGAAGAGCTGAAGAAATTAATAGACAGGTTAAAGAGTGTGGTAGACTGAATTAAAAGATGGCCCCAAGATTTTACTCCCTGTACACTTATTCTGTATGTTTCCTTCTCCCTATGAGCAGGTGGGAGTTGTGAAGAGGATGGGATTTCACTCACCTGTTTAGGTTACTACTCAGGTAGCCGTGGATTAATCAAAAGAGAGGTTATCCTGGATGGGCCTGACCTACTCAGGTGGATCTTATCTAGAGGACCACGCTCTTCTTAAAGAGAGAGACTCAACTATGAGACAGGCTGAAGATGCACACTGCCACATTATGGATACAGCCATGCGCAAGGAACAGGAGGCTGCTTCCAAGAAAATATGGCTTCAGCTCAACAGTTACAAGGAACTGAGTTCTACCAACAATCTGATCACCTTGGACAAGGACCCGAGCCTCGGATGCTAGCACAGCCTTGCCAACACCTTGACAGTTGAGAGACCTTGAGCAGAGAATTCCATTAACTCATGCCTGGATGCCTAGCTCTCTGAAACTGTGAGATAATAAATGTATGTTGGTTTAAGCCATGAAGTTTGTTGTACTTGCCTATGCAGCAATGGAAAACTAAAGAATTTGTGTTTAACCTATTTAAGAGAACATATTTAAAAACTTTCAGCAGAATGAATCATAAAATTATGCCATCTATCCTTAACTGTTTCTTAAAGTAGATATTAAGGTATTTCTTTGGCAAACTTTGTTAGTCTGACTTATGTGAATTGTAAGAGAAGGATGAGAAGGAAGAAAAGGAAAACTGCATGACAATGATGACAGCAGTGGTAATGACAATAATGGTGTTCAAGGTGATAATGGCAATGATGCTGATGATAAAATACACATTTACTGATTTATGCCATGTTTTAAGCAATTAGAATAACCAGTGAAATATCTTTGAATCAGAATCATTGTTTTTATTCACAAAGTAATAATTGAGAGCTAAAACACATTATCTGAATTTAAAACATAAAAATTTTATGGTTAAGATTAGAGCCACAACAAAGCAGAAGCACTTTAACAGGAATTCATATTTTAAAATAATCTCAAACTAGCATTTTTTAAAAAGGACTATTTCTAGCTTCTTGGGTCAGAGGGCTAAAGGCATTAGGATAACCATATTGCTAACCTCAAACAGAAAGAATTATAGCACTAGAAAAAAACTTTTGACCTCTCTATTGATTTAGTTTATTCATTTTATAAAATTAAATTCTGTATCTGAACCAAATATACATAAAAGGATTCTTGCCACAAGGATATATTTCATTATATGCAGTATATGTTGGCCTAGGAGAAGCTGAAGGTCATGTATATCCACACACAGAGACATAATCTTCCCTTATAATAAACCATAAGTAGAATACAATGTTTTACATAGTAATGGAAAGATAAAATGTAGGTCAGACATTCAGAGCAATGAAAAAGCAAAATATATCTTTCTGATTTTACTCAAAAGAACTAAGTGTTCCAGGTCAGTCCCAGTTCTTTGAATAGAAAGATGATGTGCTGATGATAAACAACAAGGCAGACCAGGCTACCAGCAATCAGAATATCATGATGCTAACCAAAGCAGTCCATTGGCAAATGTTAATAAAGCTTTACTTGCCTCAAGGTGGATGTGCATAGACTAGAAAATTTCTAGAGGTCCTAAGCTCTCTTAAAATCCTTGTTAATAAGAGTTCCTGCTGTGGCACAACAGGATTGGTGGCATCTTAGGAGGGCTGGGATGCAAGTTCAATCCCTGCCCTAGCACAGTGGGTTAAGAATCTGACATTGCCGCAGCTGTAGGTTAGGATATGATTCCTAGCCTGGAACTCTGTATGCCATGGGGTGGCCAAAAAAGAAAAAAAATAAATAAAAATAAAAATAAAATCCTTGTCAATCAAAACCCTAAACTCACATGGGCATGGTACTCATAGGAATCTTCCTATCTAAGATCAGCTGAATTGTGGATATCATTTAGGACTATTTGTCTTCAATCCAGCACATACTTCAAGCAGAGATGCTCTGCTGTTCTAAGCCTAAATTTTGGAAGAGAATTGTCCTGCCCATTTTGTCCCTGTGTAGGGCAGATAGAAGCAGCACTTCTAGCTAGGTGTAGTTGTATCACAAGGTAGCAGCAAGACACATCAACTCTAAGTGTATCAATATCCAGCATTGGACAAAGGCTCTCTCCTTTTGGACACATCTATCTCTGCCTCAGAGAAAGAATGGAACCCCTGGTAATGACATCTGCTCCTTATTCCAACATAGAAACATCCTGTCCTAGAGCACTGGTATATTGTAATTACATCTGGGGGACTGAGTGAAAAGAGGACAGAGACATCATCTTACTCCATGACTCAAAACCAGTCCCTTTCATTTCTCCGACAAATATTTATTGAGGACCTATACTGTGTGGAATTTAAGTTAGACACTGGAGATACATGGTGCAAAAGCACTGTCAGAATGTTCCAGAGGCTGGCTGTGCAACAGCATGCTAATAGTAATATTGTAGTGTATGGTTAAAAAATGTGTGAAGAGGGTAAAACTTATATTACCTATGCTTACCACATTAAAAAAAAAAAGAATATATCTTATATTGGTCATTCCAGTAAATGTACAAATGATGCAATCAATACTTTTTGGAAAGTTATAAAAGAAAAAAAAGCATCAACTCTTTTCCCCCTTGTGGATCACAGATGCTTGGAGGGAGCCAAATATTAACACACAAATTCTCAAAAGTATATGATTAAAAATGTGATAAATATCCTAAAATGCAGAGAATATACATGGAACATACTTTGGATGAGGGAGAGCTTTACTGAAACACTCAGAGATGACAACATGTGAGCCAAGCTGTAGGAAGAGGCCCTGTGAGTGGGACGGAGTGCTCCAGGCATGGGGAGGAAGGGAGGAGTGTGGGTGGAGACCCTGAACAGGAAGAGCTTCATGCATTTGAAAAGCTAAGGGTCTGGTGTGGGACCAGCTTGTGCAGAGCCTCGTGGGCCACTGAAGGAGTGTATGTTTTTCCTGAGAACAATCTATTCAAGTGCTCTAAGCAGATGAAGTTAATTCAATTTATGTTTTAAAAGAAAGTTTGGGGGGGAGATATTTATGAAGATAGTAGGGCTCATTAAACCTAAATTATCTTACTAGTTTAAAAAGTTTTTAGCAATATATTCTCTAAGCTCATTCGGTTGTCATTACCCAGGTTTCTGACTTTATGAGATGAGGCTGCATGGAAACCAAAGGAAGGACCCCCATGTCATTACCTTTTCCTCAGCCTAGGCCTTCTCCATGCGTGTGCTGGTCTGGGCCAGGCTTTCTCAACCATGGCACTAATGGCATGTGGGGCTGGATAATTCTTCACTGGAGGCTGTGTTGTGCCCTACAGGGTGTAATGTTTTTTAGCACTGTCTCTGACCTCTACACACTGGATGCCAGTGGCACATTCTTCCCACCCCACTCCCATCTGTGACAATCAGATGTCTCTAGATATTACCAAATGTCCCTGAGGAGCCAATATTGACCTCAGTTGGGAAGCACTGAGCTAGCTGTGGTCAAAGAGGCAATATTACCATCTTAAAAGTATATAAATTCTGCACGCCAGTCAAAAAAGACCCCAAAAGCCAGGCTGGAAATCATCTTACTTGTCTCCACAAACACGTAAGTTTTTATTTCTGACTGTTGTCAAAAATCACATTGTTATTCTCCGGAGTTCCCACTGTGGTGCAGCAAAAACAAATCTGACTAGTATTCATGAGGACGAGGATTCCATCCCTGGCCTCAATCAGTGGGTTAAGGATCTGACGTTGCCATGAGCTGTGGTGTAGGTTGCAGACATGGTTCACATCCTGAGTTGTGAGTAGGCTAGCAGCTGTAGCTCCAATTCAAACCCTAGCCTGATAATGTCCATATGTCATGGGTGCACTCCTAGAGAAAAAAAAAAAAAAAATATATATATATATATATATATATATATACATCAAATTGTTATTCTTCACACCTAAAATGCACTTCTCAGCCAAATACTTTAAACTAAGGAGAAACATGGGTTTGATGAAGTCAGTTCACTTTGTGGTCAACACTATTCTCATCTGCCCCAAGATCTTGCAAGGAAAGGTGGAGGGTAAAGAAGACCTTTACACTAGAAGCTGATTTATTTCTCACTCTACCTGCTCTAAAGTTTCTACTTGAAACTTTCATTCCAAAGTATTTAACATTAAATTGTCATTGGCTGTCTTATTCAGGAAGGCCCTGGAGATCACTCATTCCAAACAGCTCACTTTAAAGGAAAAACTGGACTATAAGAGGTGTGACTTGTCCAAGACAGCATCCAATGTGTGTTCATTGGTGGTAAACAAAAAAGGAAGAGGCTTTCCCAATGTTTGGTTTAGCATCCTGCCCCTGAACCGACACTGCAAAAATGTGGTTTTTAGGGATAATTGTGGCATAAAATTATAACTGTATATTTGGAGTCACTAATATCGAGAATTATACCTGAAGTCTCATGGACAGTTTTGAAGTCCTATTTGCATGTGGACTGTCAGGGGCATTTCCATTTCAGATTGATAGGGTCTTATAATATGTGGACAGAATCCTGAATGCAGGCAGAAGGTACAGGTGAGTCTCCCAGGAGAGCTCCCTGTTTGAAGCATTTTCCTTCTCCTCAATGTAGGGCTCAAAGTTTCTACTTTTCAGGTCCAGTCTCCTCAGGGATCTGTAACGGTAATGGTGCAGACACACTGAACCAGAAGTGGTTACTACTAACTCCACCAAATGTCATCAGCTGGTTTGAGAAGCAATTCATGTGTAGATAAGTGCATAGGTTTGCAGCCAGATTACCAGGACTGCAAGCCTGGTCTTGCCACTAATTGTTTGGATAACAATGTAATCTTTCTATGCCTAACATTTCCCACTTAACAAACGGGGTTATTAACAACATTATTTGATTGTTGAAAGGCACAAATGAGTTAATATGTTTGAATACGGATTAATATATGTGAAAATAGTTCTAGGAACATTGGAAGTATTACTTTTTGTATTTTTGTCATTAGTTCATAAACATCTAATTGCATTATCCATCCTCTATTTAGTCATATATATATAAATAATATATAATTTATAATATAATAATGTATATTATATAATATATAATATTATATATTATATAAATATATATACCTTCTATTTAGGTGTATATGTATGTGTATATATATATTTAAAAGGGGATAAATCTAAGAATAGATCAATCTGGATGGAAATAAAATAAACAGCAAAAGCCTAGAACATGCAAAACTACCCAGGGGCCGTGAATCAAACTGAAATAAAAATTAATCCATAAGCATTAATATTTGAGGATCTACTACTATATCAATGGTCTGTGTTATACATTAAAGGGATGAAGTAAAGAAACAGAAGACCTAATCCCATTCTCCAGGGGCCTTACACACCACATAGAAAAACTGAACACATATTAAAATATACATTAACAGTGCCAGGTACAATAGAGAGCATATTGAAGAGCTAGCTACATGGCGCAGACAGGAAGTGCCAGGGAGGCAAAGAAAGGTGGTAGCAATTGGGATGCTATAACAGTGTGTCTTTGGACAGACAGGGGTACTTCATAGCTTACAATAATGTACCATTTGGGAAAAAGCCTAATTGTTCATCAATAGATATAATGTAATTAACTATATCATGGGACATACATCTATTAAAAGGGATGACATAGGTTTCTTTTTTCTTTTTTTTTTTTGAAACAGAAAGATTTCCATGGCATACTATTGCCAGACAGTGCAGGTTATAGAATAAAATGTATGTCTTGGTCCATTTTGTAAATGTGTGTGTGTGTGTGTGTGTGTGCGCGCATGTGTGTGTGTGTGTGTGTGAATACACATTCTCCATGAACACCTACAGGTAAAGAAATCATAGTTCCATACCATAGTTCCATACCATAGTTCCAGTACTTATTTCTTTGGATGGGAACTCTCTTTGGGGAACTACTATTCTTTTTTTATATTTATATCTACTGCTTATATTTTTTTATCCTAAGCACTGAAACTCTTATTTGGGAGAGAAATTGAGAGAGAATAGGAAAAAGAAATTAAAAGAAAATATGTTTTTCCTAACACTGACAAGGCATATTAAAGAGCTGACATGGTGTGCATTTTATTTTGTAGATCTCTCAGAATTTATTATAGAGCCACTCACTGCACTTTTTATATAATGATTAGCTTATATTATGCACTTCTCGAGTAGAATTTGGGTCAGCTCTGCATGCTCATTATTTGTGCAAGAAGCCAGGACAGCCAACTTTCACAGCATGAAAAGTATTGATACCACTGATGGATGAAATGTTTTCTAAGCACTGACATGGCACTTTAAAAGGGTAAGGGAAAAGCTGCAGGTTCCCCAGTCACTGGAATATATATAAGGGTCATTCAGAGACTAAGAGTTCCAAACGCTAACTCTCTAATCAGAGAACACAGCTGGAGAAAGAGAAAATACTGAATACTTGAATTTCACGGCTTGAGTTTTGAGTTTAGTGTAACAACTACACAGCAGTGAAAGTTTGTTGCCTCAGACCCATACAGAGGCAAAAAAATGTCCCAAACAAGTTAGCTTTTCCCTTTGGAAATAGGTAACACTCAAGTTAAAGATTATAACTTCCTATTTGGGAGGAAATGGTTCAAAACCTAAGCAGACTTTATACCAAACTACTCATTTCCTCTGCATGTTCACAGGACGATGCCAGCCAACCAACCTGAGAAAGAGGTGAAATCCCTCTTGTGTTTCTGCCTTCCACCCTCACCCATTCTGTCCTTTCTGTCTCCACATGAAGCCTAAGATTCCCAAGCCCCTGGCCTTTCCTTTTCAGAGAAAAACAATCCACCATCACTAAGTAAAAGCAAGCAACCAGAATGCATACAAACTGAGCTAGTTCTGTGTCTGCAATTTGTTATTTTTGGACAAGTAACCTAAACTGGCTGGGATGAGAAAGATGAATTTGAATCTTTAGTTCCACAATTCCATGCTTTCAGAATTATTAAATCCATAGGAGTTAATAAATAAAGACTTTAATTATTTAAACACATCGAGGAATATTCAGGTCGGGAAGGATTGGAAAACACTTCAAAAAAAAAAAAAGCTAAGACATGGAAACAATCTAAATGCCCATCAATCCATTAATATGAATGGATTAAGATGTGGTACACATACACAATGGAATAGTACTCAGCCATAAAAAGAACAAAGCAATGCCATTTGTAGCAACATGGATACAACTACAGATTCTCATACGAAGTGAAGTAAATCAGAAAGAGAAAGACAAATACCATATAATATCACTTATACATGGAATCTAAAATATGGAACAAATGAACCCCTCTGTAAAACAGAAACAGACTCACAGACACAGAGAACAGGCTTGTGGTTGCCAAGGGTGGGGTGTGGGAGGGAGTGGGATGGCCTCGGAGTTTGGGGTTAGTAGACACAAACTATTGCATGTAGAATGGATAAGCAATAAGCTGTCCCCTACTGTACAGCATGGGGAACCATATCCAGTCTCTTGGGACAGACCATGAAGGAAGATAATATAAGAAAAAGGAATGTATATATGTGTATATACATATATGTATGTATATGGGTCATTTTGCTATACAGCAGAATTGGCACAGCGTTGTAAATTAACTATATTAAAAAAAAAAAAAAACAAAGAAAATGTTCCCCAGGGCAAAATTTCAAGCATTGATAGCCTGGGCAGGAAAGAGATTTGGAGCCTTTTTAAAATCCCTCAGGCCATACAACAAACATGGCGATGCACTGCCCCAGCCGCTCAATCTGCTGTGCTGATATGTCCTACTACATAACACCTTCAGAAGGCCCAGAAAACTCTGAAATGGATCACATCAGAAAACACTGACAAGTCTTAATCGAAAATTGTTCTCTTTTACGTTTCCAGTAAAATGTCTGAAAGATTTAGTTTCACATGAGCTTTAAACTTACCACTGCTCATCAGAACTAAATCTTTTTAGGATTCTACCCATTACTAAGTATTACACAGCAAAGTACATATGAATTCTTAAGAGCTCAATATTTTGGAGTACGCTTAACATAGCAAAGAAAACATTTTTGTTTGTGGTAAAATTATACTGACTATAACAAACATGTGTTGTCTAACTAGATTGCCTCACACATTGCAGTGTGTAGGAACCGACAAATTAAAAACTGAGCTTCCATGTGATTTGGCAAAGCATGTGTGTATCCTTTTGTCTTTGACTCAATTAAGGGCTGTTTCCAAATTTGGGGATCCTGCTTCGTGTCTTTTAGTAGAGTATCTTTTTCTTATTGCTGTAGGCTTTTATTCTGTTTTCTATACTTCACTTGTTCAAACTTTTTTTTTTTCTCCAAAGCCCTCTATTATTTCCCCCAAGCTTATTTGTCCTGCAACCCTATGTTTTCTCTCGTTAAACACCCAAGATGATGTTCTCTTTATTCCAGATGGTTTCAATCTCATCATTAGTCTATTGCCTTTTCATTGCAATGAGTACTTCTTTCTCAGCTAGTAAGCAAGGACTGAGAAAGTTTGCACATACAATTTGGACTTCACTTCATGCGCTCACTGATTTGAGTTGTCTTCTCTTTCATTTGCAGCAAGCAAACTAAGCAATCACTGTACAACGAAGTTACTTTTGCTCAGGCTAGATCTGTCATTGTGGTTTTTCTAAGTCTAAAGGCAGAACACGTCACTTCCTTATCCGAGCTAGATTAAAATCTTCAATGAATTGACCAGTAACTCCTTCCATAAACTATCAGGATTTACAATATCTGGTCCCTGCTGATTCTGTAGGTTTCTCCTTTCACAATTTTTCTGTTGTACTTTATGCTCAACATACTCAACTCCTGGCAGCGTCTCCAAATACCATCATGTTCTCACACTTCCATATGTCTCTGCTCCTCCCCTCCCTCTCAAGGAATAGCTAGCCCTTTGATTCATCTCAAGATTCACTCCTCTGGAAAGCCTCCTTACCTTTTTCTTTCCCTGTCCCCTGAACCTGGATTTGATTTGTCGCTAAATTCCCCTTGTTTCTCTCTTACAGGACCTACTTCTTGGTTTTGCTAGAGGTGGTGGTTTATTTGGAACTCTTCCCTGCAGTGGACCCTAACTCATTCTGAGTAAACTGTGCCCTTCATTTCTTTCTTTACACCACAAAAAAATTTAGCTGCCACAAAATAATATCTGTGGCAGGAATTTATTTGCACCACAAAATAACAAATGAAAAAGGTCACTAGAAATCTTAAGTGCATACAATAAGATCGCCACAATAAGTTAATGTCATTAGCTTGCTAAGTGTTGAAAGGGAAAAAGGTCAAGCAGGTAGATCTGCACACAACTTTTGTAAAGCTTGAATGACTGATCATACACTTCTACCTTGGCTTTGAACTTGTAAGAGAAGGAAGTCTCTAGGGAAAATGTCAACTAAAATGAAGGTGTCCCTGCTATTTCTTCTGTTCAAGCATCCTGTTGCCCTATACTCAACAGGAAGCACTCTCAAACCCAGACACAGGGCCACTTTTCCAAGGGGTCAAGTCCAGTAAGATCCCTCCACCTCTCCTTCTCACACATCCCTCTTCAGACAGGGGCCATTGAGTGTCTTCTCCAAGGAACTCAGTCCATTTGGTCAATGACCCTCCTTAGGCTGCTTGCATTATGGATATACCCTGCTAGGCAGTTTATAGTCATCATCTTATTTAAGTACCATACCAATCCCAAAATGCTGGTTGTCTTATTTTCCCCAGTTTATAATTAAAGGAACTATGGCTTGAATCAGTTCATCAATTTTCGCAAAAGTAAAACAGGCAGAAAGAAGCATAGCTGGGATTAGAACCAGGTGCTTGCACACCTCAGCTACTGAGTTCTTTTTTTATTATTATTATTTAACCATTTTTATTTTTTTCCATTATAGCTGGCTTACAGTGTTCTGTCAATTTTCTACTATACAGCAAGGTGACCCAGTCACACATACGTGGAAACATTTCTTTTTCTCACATTACCATGCTCCATCATAAGTGATTAGAGATATTTCTCTGTGCTATACAGCAGGATCTCATTGCTTATCCATTCCAAAGACAATAGTTTGCATCTATTAACCCCAAATTCCCAGTCCATCCTATTCCCTCCCCCTCCCCCTTGGCAACCACAAGTCTGTTCTCCATGTCCATGATTTTGTTTTCTGTAGAAAGGTTCATTTGTGCCATATATTACCTTCTAGATATACGTTATATCATATGACTTTCTGACTTAGTTCACTTAGTATGAGAGTCTCTAGTTCCATCTAAATTGCTGCAAATGGCATTATTTTGTTGTTTTTTATGGCTGAGCAGTATTCCATTATGTATATATACCACATCTTCTTAAATCCATCATCTGATTCCCACCAGCAGCATAGGAGGGTTCCCTTTTCTCCACACCCTCTGCAGCATTTGTTGTTTGTGGTCTTATTAATGATGGTCATTCTGACTGGTGTGAGGTGGTATCTCATAGAAGGTTTTGGGGGGGGGGTTGCCTTTTTTTTGTCTTTTCTAGGGCTGCACCTGTGGCATATGGAGGTTCCCAGGCTAGGGGTCTAATTGGAGCTACAGCTGCTGGCCTACACCAGAGCCACAGCAACACCAGATCTGAGCCACGTCTGTGACCTACACCACAGCTCACAGCAACACCGGATCCTTAACCCACTGAGTGAGGCCAGGGATCAAACCCACAATCTCATGGTTCCTAGTCAGATTCGTTTCCACTGCACCATGACGGGCCTCATGGTAGTTTTGATTTGCATTTCTCTAATAATCAGTGATGCTGATCATTTTTCATGTGCTTGTTGGCCATCTGTGTATCTTCAGAAAAATGTCAATTCAGGTCTTCTGTTTTCAGTTGGGTTGTTGGCTTGAGTTCTTAGTCACTGTTCAACATGGCTTCTCGGCCATCTGACCACAGCTTCATCAAACGCTTCATCAGACTCCACCCTGACACTCTTTATGCAAATAGTCTAGAAATAAACTTTGCTTACAAAACTTTGCCTTAATTTCCTCTTGTATTCACCATTTTTTTATGCCTCATGCTACCTAATAAAATATTTTTATTGGCTTTGGATGTAAGGAGTATTTACCGGGAGGAGTGGAGACTGAAGTCACTTCCAGTTTTAATTCCCTAGTTAATTGTCACGGGTACAATCCTGAGATCGGGTTAGGACCAAACCTGAAACCAATAATAGATAATACAATAACCAACATTTATTAGGCATTTACTATATTCCAGTCACTTTGCTCTAAGTTTTGTTTTTCTCATTTCATTTTCTTTCTTCTCCTTTTTTTTTTCTTTGCTTTTTAGAGCTGCACCTGCAGCATGTGGAAGTTCCCTGGCTAGGGGTCAAATTGGACCTGCAGCCTACACCACAGCCATAGCAATGTGGAATCCAAGCCACAGTTGTGAACTATATTACAGCTCATGGCAATGCAAGATCTCTTAACCCACTGAGCAAGACCAGGAAGAGAACCCTCATCCCCTCATCCTCATAGATACTGGTCAGGTCTGTAACCTGCTAAGCCACAGTGGGAAGTCCCATCCTTTGATTTTCATATCTCCATAAAGTAGGTGTTTTTAATCTCCTCCTGATACAAATGAGGAAACTGACGCAAATGGACTTTACTTACTCAAGTTCACATATTTGTAATTTCTGAAACATCAAAATCAAGCAGTCTGACTTCAGAGCCCAAGTTTCTAACCACTGAGCCATACTGACTCAGGAGGCTGGCTTCTGTGGGAAGGGGAGGCACAGCAGAGGAAGAGGCAGGAGCTGTTTGTACGGGCCCCCTCAAAAGGTGGTGCATTTCCCATCAGTGGAATCAAATACTTGAATAACAGTTCTTCATGGAAGTTGCAGTAGGAATATTCCATACTTCTGTGGAAGAAGTCCCTGATACTTCTCCCGAACAAGAATGAAAACTTCAAGCCTAGAAATCTGGAGAAGTTTCTGACCAAAATCTCCTGGCACTTAGACAAATAAATTAGGACAAATCAGTTAGGGTCATAGAGGGTTGCTATACAGATTGTCTATGTATTTGGCATAGGAGGCAAGGACTCTAGCTTAACCCACTGCTTTAGGTTGGCAGGGCACTGAGGCTATGCATGTGTTGATTTCCCTGTGTTGACTCTGGACAGCAAAATAATGTTTTGATCTACATTATAGCATTTACCACATATACTACAATGATTTGTTTATAGGGTCATCAGCCCTCCTAGACTTTTATATACTTGAAAGTAGAACTGTCCTAGTGCTTGCTAGCACACTCCCAACATCTGACACAGTGTAGAACCTCAATAAGCATGTAAAATATTCCTTCTACTGAAAGTTATATGGAAGGAATTGTAGATCAATACTTTAGCATAGATGATGTAATTTCTGGGTTATCATACAGGATTTGTTTATTTTGGGGGGGCAGTTTACACTCACACATATTTCAATATTCAAGGGTACCAAAGGGCAAAAATGCCAAAACCTCTCTCCAGATCTCACCTTAGCCACCCAGTTATCCATCCAGGAACAATCAAAGGTATCAATTATTAATGTAAGCCTCAGAAGGTATTTTATGTGTATGCAAAATCAATTAATTTTCTTCCTTCATCCCCTTTCTACAAAAAATGTAGCACGTGAGTCCCACTGTTTTGGAACTTGAGTTTATCCATAAACAACATATCTCAAAGTTCATCCACATGAATATATAATGAGTTTTTTCAGTTTTTATGCTTTTGTTTCTTTGCTTTTAAAAAGTTCATTTTTAAAGCTTCTATCACATTCCAATGTAAAGATGTTTCATTGTTTATTTACAGTCCTTACCATAGATGTTTAATGTTGCCAACAAAACTGCCTGTTCTTTCTAGTAAAACTTATTGCTTAGGAGATATTTTGGAGGGTATTTTATTAACACAATTATCTAACATTTAGGTTGTATTTTATTAAAATTATACACATATATATGTGTATATGTCATTCTACAAGGTTTTTTTTAACAAAAATTATATGACAAAAATTCAACATCAAAATTATAGGTGTTCTCACAAAAGGAATTTAAATCCTTTGAAAAAGAATCAAATATATTTAAGGTTGGCATAAGCTTTCCTGAAGTTTAAAAAAAAAAAAAAAACCAGACATGACAGAAGAAAAAGGGTCAATGTATTCCAAGGAAAATTCTATCTAGACACATTCTGTCAAAATTTTTGAATTACCATAATATATTTAAATCTAGGCATAAAATATGTTAATAAAAGAAAAACTCAACTTAGACTTATAATCCCCTGAAATATAAAATAGAAGTCACGGAAGCAGGATTTGAGAGTCAAGAGGCAACTTTTAAAGGTATTAGAAATTGATTTTTATGAGGTATAAAGATTAAAAAGATACAAAATCAGTATAACATATACATTGGTTACAGAAAACAGAAATCATTCTAGCTACTCTAAGTAAAAAGAACTTTAATATAAAGAAATAGAGTCTTAAAAATCATTGCAAGAGGGAGTTCCTGTTGTGGCTCAGAGGTAATGAACCCAAGTATGAGGATGCGGGTTCCATCCCTGGCCTCTCTCAGGAGGTTAAAGGATCCAACGTTGCTGTGAGCTGTGGTGTAGGGGAACTTCCATATGCCACAAGTTGAACCCTAAAAGGCAAACAAACAAACAAAAAGTCATTGCAAGAGATGCAGGAATGGACTCCACTGTCTAGAGTTCTGGGAATGAATAAACCACTGTGGCAGATACAAATTTCATGCCCCTTTAATATAGAGTTGTTACTGGAAAATGAATGTCCAATGACCACATTTCCCAACTTCTTTCAACGCAGGTAAAGCTATGTCACTTAATAGCCCTCACCAGTGGATATAGAAGGAAGTGCTGTGTATCATTTCAGCAGCAAGAATTTTAAGAGAAACATGTGCTTTTTCCAAAATCCATTTCTCTTTCTGCTAGTTGGACACAGAAGATAAAGCCTAAAAGATTCCAGAGCCACAAAACAGAAGGAAAGTGTCAGCCAACCAAGAAAACCAGCACTTAAGGCTATTAAGTGTGTTAAACTAAAAGGTATAAAATCAGCTACAAGGATACTTTGTACAACACGGAGAACAGAGCCAATTATTTTATAATAACTGTAAGGGAGTATAACCTCTAAAAATCTTGAATCACTATATTATATGCCTGGCATTTATATAATATTGTATAGCAATTATACTTAATTAAACATTTTTAATAAATGATTGTTTAAAAAACACAAAGTCTGTTAAGGGCAGTGAAATTTTAGGGTTTATCTGTTACAACAATTGAATCACTTTAATTAATAAAATAGCCAACTTTGCCTGACTATGAACTTGCAATCAGATGAATCACATTTGGAAAGTTGAAAAACCAGGGGATTCTCTGGAATCATTGACATCCGAGGACTTGGGAACTGCTGCTCTCACTAAAGTGTCCTAAGATCCCTATGAAGCAGGTAAGTGGACCTTGGAATACAACTATAGCCATAAACAAACAAACAAATAAAACAAACAAACAATAACAAAATACCATCTCCGTAGCCATGTTTACTAGTGGTAGCAGCAAGAATGCAAGGCAGAATGCTGCTGCCCAAACTAACCCCTAAAGAACTCAGGAGAAGCATCTAACTGCCAAAACCAATTTATATCCACACTTTTTTACCAGTGCATCTTTAAAAACACTTTTAAGAGAGTTCCTATTGTGGTGCAGCGGAAACGAATCTGACAAGTATCCATGAGTATGCGGGGTTGATCCCTGGCCTCAGTGGGTCAGAGAATCTGGCGTTGCCATGAGCTGTGGTTGTAGATGCAGCTTGGTTCCCGTGTGGCTATAGCATAGGCCGGCAGCTATAGCTCTGATTCCCTAGTCTGGGAACCTCCATATGCCTCAGGTGTGGCCCTAAAAAGCAAAGCAAACAAACAAAAACACTTTTAAGCTTTCTGGCTGCTGTAGGACAGTAAAGAACCTTGGAAGGGTGAGGAACAATCTACCACAACCACCACTGCACTATGACCTAAATGTTTGCCCATATAAAACATACACATATGTATGTATAGGTCTAGAAAAAAATGCACTAAAATATTAAGAATAGTTTCCCCTGAAGTGGGAGAACATGGTCAAATTTTACTTACTTTTTCATATCTTCCAAATTTTCTATGATGAGCATGCATTACTTTTATCATGAAAACTGAAGAACATTCTTTGAAAGTATAGCATACTGTTGTTAATAAGTCAGTACATTATTGTTAATAATAATAGTCATTTAATAATTCATCTCTTTTTATTTTTGAAATTTACTCTAATTTCATTCTTTACTTCTCCACCCACAATTACCCTCACACAAGAGACCCAGAAAAAGAAAAGGATTGTTGATAAATGTTAATCAATGCACACACTATTTTTCTTTTGCTCCTATGATAGACTGCCTGTATGTGATTTGCCTTCATAACTAAATTGGAAACTACCTTAAGTATAGGAACCATTTTTTTGCACACACATAATCATGTTAAGAAATGGATTATTGATTAAGCTAAGTAGATTTACCCATGATTAGTAATGATGTGAAAAGAAATTGTCAACAAAGTTTATCAAAAATTAAAAAAAAAAACCTACAGACCTTAAGAAAATATGATGCTATTCTGAAAACAGGTATAGCAGACAAACCAAAAAAATATATATGGCCTTGTGTGTGTATATATATCCTATTCATCTAAGAAAAGGGAATGGGATATATACACATACAAAGAGGGTAGTAGTCCTATTGTTTTCTATTCAGCGGGCCAGAAGGGAAAAACATAAAAAATGAACAATTGGTGATTAAGTGTGGCTACTTCTGGAGTCTCAACTCAGTAAAGGGAATTGTGGTTTTTCAAGGAACATTCAGAATCCATTTTTCTGCCATCATTTATCTCTATTGCATATCGAATGTTCTATCTTTCCAGCCAACTGCCCTGATAAAATGTAAGTAAAGAACCACCAGTGATGTTATAAATGAAGTACTTAGAAGCTCGCAGTAATAGGAGATATTAATAATAACCTTAATGAAAATTTGTAGCAACTCAATTTATCATTTGAAAAAGTAGCAACAAATCGTATTTTGTGCTGTTGTCAAGAGCTAAGAAAAATAAATGCTCAGAAAGAAAATCTATTAATTAAAAATGCTGCACAAATGTTGTACAAGTTGCAATGCTATAATCTCCACTGAGTTGTATGAGTGTATGAGTAAATTACTTCTCAATGTTCATAACCATTAATATTTCCTTAGTTTTTTTTCTATAGAAATAGACTTAGAAGCCTCTAAGATAATGTTTCTACTAAAAAACTCTACCTACCTGCCAGCTGCTACAACAATAACCATGGTGGATTGCTACTCCCCAAATCTCCCATCTTCGGGATTTTCTAGTGTGACTTTATTCTCCTCATCAAGCTGTGGGGTCAATTCCTTTCCCCTGGAATCTGGAAGAGCAATGTCTGTTCCACCATATACTACATACACAACAGAAGAAGTCACCCTATGTGGCTTCCTTGGTGAGGTCATTAAAAAATCATCCCCTTCTTTGTGATGATTGTTGTACAACTATAAATGTAATAAAGTTCATTGAGTAATTTTTAAAAAATCATCCACTTCTGCTTTGGTCTCTTGGAATGCCTGCTCCATGTATACTCTCTCTGGGCACCTTCGTGCGGGGAACCTAGTTGCCATAAATAGAGAGGTCCAAGACAAAGTAAGGCCACTTAATAGTATGACTGGTGACACTCCAGCTAAGCCACTCAATCAGCTAAATTGGGCCCTTATCTGCAATGTACACAAAATCAATTCAAGATGTATTAAAGACTTAAAAGTAAGACCTTGAAACCATAAAACTTGAGAAGAAAGTTTAGAAGAAAATGTCCTTGGCATTGTTCTTGGCAACAATTTTTAGGATATGCTACCAAAAGCTCAGGCAACAAAAGTAAAACTAAACATCAAACTAAAAAACTTCTGCACAGCAATGGTAACACTCAATGAAATAAAAAAGCAATATATAGAATGAGAGGAAATATTTGCAAATCATATATTTGATAGGGGATGTATATCCAAAGTACATAAAGAACTCATGCAACTCAAGATAAAAAACAAAAACAAAACAAAACAAAACAAAAACCAAAGAACAATTATTTTAAAATAGGCAAAGGTCCCAAATAGGCATTTTTCCAAAGATATGCAACTGACCACCAGATACATGAAAAGGTACTCAACATCACTAATCATCAAAGAAATGCAAATCAAAACCACAATAAAATATCACTTCACACCTGTTAAGACATCTATCACAAAAAAAATAAATAAATAAATAAAAGATAACAAGTGCAGCCAAGGATGTGGAGAAAAAGGAACTTTTGTACACTGCTGGTGGGAATGGAAATTGGTACAGCCATTATGGAAAATAGTATGACACTTCCTAAAAAACAAAACAAAACAAACAAAAAAACTAAAAATAGAACTATCATATGATCCAGCAATCCCTCTTCTGGGTATATACCCAAAGGCAAAAGATTGGTACCTTGAAGAAATATCTACAGTTCCATATTCACTGCAACATTGGTCACAGTAGCCAAGAGAGAGAAAAACCTAAGTATTCCTGAACAGATGTATGGATAAAGAAATTGTGGGACACATATACACAATGGAATATCATTCAGACTGAAGGAAGAAATGCCTTTCTTTTACAACATGGATGAACCTGGAAGATATTTTGCTAAGTGAAATAAGCCAGACAAAGAAAGGAAAAAAAGAACTGCAAGATCTCATTTATGGAATTTAAGAAGTTGTATACACAGAAGCAGAGAATAGAATGGTAGTTACCAGGGACAGGAAGATAAGGGAAATAAGGAGATGTTGGTTACAAGGTACAAATTTGCAGTTATATAAGATGAATAAGCCTAGAGATCTTACAAAAATGTGCCTAGGTTAATATTATTATGTTGAATACTGGAAATTTGCTAATAGACGTCAGGTGTTCTTATTACACGCACAAAAAAAGTGGTAACTCTGTGTGAGGAGATATGTTAATTAGCTGGACTGTAGTAATTATTTCACTATGAATATGCATATCAAAATCATGTTGTATACCTTAAAGGTAAGCAATTTTAGTTTTGAAAAAAATCTAAGAAAACAACCTTATAACAAAGTCTCAAATTCTTTAGATTGGTATACAGTGTTCACAATATTCAGCCTTATTTCCTACTTTTTTCCACATTGTACTTTATGCTGTCGTAGCACCAAATCTCTCATAGATCCCTCACGGAGCCTGCTGTCTCTCATCAACATTCACAACTCTGCACATAT
Source organism: Phacochoerus africanus (assembly GCF_016906955.1). Taxonomy (NCBI): domain Eukaryota; kingdom Metazoa; phylum Chordata; class Mammalia; order Artiodactyla; family Suidae; genus Phacochoerus; species Phacochoerus africanus. The sequence goes on along the minus strand of NC_062545.1, from coordinate 80,346,723 downwards.
GGCCTCTGTCTCACATGTTCGCTTTACAATTCTCTGGTTGTCAAACTTTCCTGATCCTTCAAGCAACCAGCCAAGCAAAGTTCCTCTCAACTCCCTTAAGATAAATTATGCCTATATTTCCATTGCATCCAATATGTCTTTATAACTCAAGAGATTACCACAATGTCTAGCACATATTATGTACTCTGTGGATACTTGTTGAGTTACTGGATAAATAGCTGGATGGATGGAGGGTTGTATAGATGGACAGAAGGATAGATGAATGGCATTGAAGGAATGATGATCAAAAAGATCTGAGAATCTATATTTTCTTACTTTCCTTCCCCGGAGTTTGCATTGTGGCTCAGCATGTTAAGAACCTAACAGATGTCCATGAGGATACAGATTTGATCCATGGCCTCACTCAGTGGGTTAAGGATCTGGTTTTCTGCAAGCTGTGGCACAGGTCCTAGAGGCAGCTTGGATCAGGCATTGCTGTGCTGTGGCTAGGCCTCAGCTGTAGCTCTGACTGGACCCATAGCCCAGGAACTTCCATATGCCACAGGTGTGGCCATAAAGAGAGCGAGAGAAAAAAAAAAAAAAAAGATGTTTTTGAGAAGACATATTTTAGTCTCAATGTTAAATACTGGCTAGGATTGAAAAGACTGTAGTGAAGCAAGGAATACAAATAATTCAGTAGAATAATTAGAGAAAAGTGAGAGGAAGGTAAGAGAAAGCTTTGTGGAGACAGTGAGCTCATCTGGAGCAAAGTTCTTACACAGGAGAGTAGTAAAAGATGGCCAGATACTAAAATCACTGAAGGAACAAAAATAAAAACACTAATGTCATGTTTTAAAGCATTCAGGTAGAGGTGATAGAGCTCAGTGGAGAACAAGCTGTTATACTTGCAGGCAGAGAATGTTGTTAAGAATGGAGAGGCATGAAGAAGATTTTATTTGCTTTTAAAATTGCATGGGTTAATTTATGGTCAACTCTGTCAAGGCATAGAAAAACTACTCCCATTTTTAATTACCAATGTAAAATATTAAGCATTTACTTTTGTAATAAAAATCATCAGATTAATATTGCATCCATTTAAAATAACAATATGTTCTTACATATAATTATACTTATATATTTAGGCAGGAGAGTATAAATATGTTTTACAAAAATCTTTTGGCAGAATATTATTCATAATTAAGCTAGAACATTATTTTGAAACATAAGATCAGACAAAAAAGTTTTATTTATTTTTATTTATTTATTTGCTTTTTAGGGCCATACTCATAGCATATAGAAGTTCCCAGGCTAGGCACTGAAGCCAAGCTACAGCTTCCAGCCTACACCACAGCCACAGCCACAGTTATAGCAACATGGGATCTGAGTCCTATCTGCAACCTACACCACAGCCCAGGGCAACACCAGATCCCCGACCCACTGATCAAGGCCAGGGATTGAACCTGCATCCTCATGGATACTAGTCGAATTCGTTTCTGCTGAGCCACAATGGGAACTCCAAGAACAAAAAAGTTTTAAATAGAGAATGTCTAAGGTGTTGCTTGCAAAGAACTAGAAAAGCAACCAAATAAAAGGAATTACAAGAATCTTTCACTCTTTCACTTAGGGAACGAATATATTCAGTTCTGAAACCTGACGTTGTTTTATTTCCTTTGAACAGGGCAGTATGTTTTTGAAGTTAGGCAACAGGGAAGCTGTTAAAGTAGCAAGACTAAAGATGGCAAATTCTAAAATTTTCCAGAGCCATAAGGAATAAAAATGAGAATGGGATTATTATACATTCAAGCGGCAGGAGTAGTAGTAGAATGAGACAAATTTAATAAATTCAAGAAGTCTGGAGGTAAGGTAGTGATGATAGTTATCTAAGAATTTCATAAATACTTAAAAATTGTGGCAGATTATCACGTTTGTGATATAATAGCCATGGCCTAATTTATAGGATATCTGTAGAGTAGGAGAAGGTTCTAGGAGAAAAGATTAAAACATTGGAATAAGAAAGCTCCCTGAGCCTCAGGATCCTCACCTGCAAAATGAGTAAAATAAAATGTACTTTGTATAAACAACTGTGAGGACCAAGAAAAATTATATAACATCCTTGGTGGAAAATAATCATTTGACAAGTAATCATTGTTGTTGTCAATATTATCAAAGAGTTTGATGGACAAATAAGAGGAATTTAAAACTACAAGAGAAAAAAAAAGACAGAAATTATGTAGTCATTGAAAAAGCATCGGATAATCAATTTTCATGCTAGTAGAATAAGGAGGAAATAGTCACCAAGGAATCCCTTTTGAATGACTGGATATACATATTTTCTCTGGTTTCTTGCCAGAGAGAAGTTAAGCTACAACAAATCAGCAACAAGTGGCATTACCTGCTCCTCAACACCGCAAAGTTCAGGGAGATGACAATGAAAGAAAGAGGGACAGCCTCACACACATACAGAGCCTGATTCCAGGATAGCATGTATATTAAGGGAAGATAATGATTTCAGAAGGTTTCCTCTGAAAAACAAGAGTGTCAACTTAAAATATTTCCAAGAAGAGGAGTTCCCGTTGTGGCGCGGTGGTTAACGAATCTGACTAGGAACCATGAGGTTGCGGGTTCGGTCCCTGCCCTTGCTCAGTGGGTTAAGAACCCGGCGTTGCCATGAGCTGTGGTGTAGGTTGCAGACGCGGCTTGGATCCCGCGTTGCTGTGGCCCTGGCGTAGGCTGGGGGCTACAGCTCCGATTCGACCCCTAGCCTGGGAACCTCCATATGCCGCGGGAGCAGCCCAAGAAATAGCAAAAAGACAAAAAAAAAAAAAAAAAAAAGAATTTCCAAGAAGAGATTTATACTTTCAATGTCTGGGTTCTCTAAAATGTTTTATTATTGCTATTATTATTATTGCAGCTTCAACACACACACAAATAACAAAAAGGTTTGATTTCTATAGACAAAAAATGAACTCTGACATAAGCCTCACAACTCTTAAAAATATTAACCCTAAATGGATTACTTTAGGGTTAAAGTGCATAGGTAAAATGTAAAGCTATAAAACTTTCAGGAAAAATATCAGACAAACTTTCCAGGATTTAGGGCTAGACAATGAGTTCTTGACATCAAAACTTGATCTATGAAAGGTAAAATTGATAAATTAGACTTCTTTAAAATGTAAACATTTTCCTTTGAAAAAGACATTGTTAAAAGGATGACAAAGACAAGCAATAGCCTGGAAGAAAATATCTGCAAAACACATATCCAGCAAAAGTCTAACATCTAGTCCTAGTATCTAGAGCTCTCAAAACTCACAGTAATGAAAACAAAAACAATCCAATTATAAAATAGGCAAAAGAAATAAACAGACATTTTCACCAAAGAGGATACACAGATGGTATTAAAAAAAAAAAAAAACATGAAAAGATATTTAGCATCATTATTAGAAAAATGCAAATTAAAGCCCCAGTGTAACATCCCTTACATTTGTCAGAATGGCTAAAATAGTGACACCAACAAATGCTGGAGAGCATGTTGAAAAACTGGATTACGCCTACATTGCATGTGTGAAAATAAGAGTAAAGCCACTCTGGAAGAACTGACATGGAATTATCACGTTACCCAGCAATAAAATTCTTGGGCATTTATCCTAGAGAAAAACTTATGTTTACATAAAAAAAAATGTACATGAAAGTTCATAGCAACTTTACTCATAATAGCTAAAAACTACCCCAGACACTCTTAAATAGATGAATATTTAAACAAGGTGTGTTGTATGCATACCATGGAACACAGCTCAGTGATTAAAGAAATGGACTATTGAGGCACAATACAACTTGGATGAAACTCCAAGTTATGCTGAGTGAAAAAATCAGTCCTCAAATCTTACATATTATAATTCCATTTATATTACATTTTTGAAATGACAAATTTCATAATTAAAGAACAGGTTAATGGTTACTAGGGTAACTGGGCATGAGGATGCAAGAGGGAGAGGTGACCAGAGACCAGGAATGGACTGAAGGGGATGGAGGAGGGAGGGGGATGCAGTTATCAAAGGAAATCCATCAGGGATTCTTGATTGTGGTGATGGAACTGTCCAGTAATTCTTGAGGTGATGGAATTGTTTAGTAACTTGAAGGTGGTGAATATATGAAATCACATATGTGATAAAACTTCATGGAACTTAAATTACACATACACAGACACAAGTATAATCAGGGAAATCAGATCAAGATTGATAGATTATAGTTTTGCAGGATTTTACCTTGTGGATTCAAGGTAGAGAGTACACAGGACCTCTCAAAATTATTTCTTACAACGGTATGTGAATAAAAAATTAGCCCAAAATAAAAATCAATTTTTTTAAAAAAAGTTTTGACATGTGAATGCAAAACAAAAAACATGACTTTCAGACAACTTAAAAGTTTTAATATCTAGTTATCATTGTATAAGAAGAGAAAGTCATGCAATTTTCCTCATGATGATTCTGGACTAATTAGACTGATTTAATAACCCTGATAACTGATTTACCATAACTGATTTAGTAGAAATTGTTCTACAGCTTCTTCCTGATTTTACCACCATGTAAAAATAATGCTAGCACAATATTCCAGTTTATGAAAGTCTCGGATGTATTTTCTAATGAATGATCTATTGTGAATTTCTAAAATACTTCTACTGGTTTGGTGTATCAGATAAACTAATGTGACTTAGAAACTCACGAAATTTTGTTTTCAACTGAATTAACTATTAATAAGTCATGCCTTAAAAGAGATCTATGCATATATTACAAGTCATAAGATTTTCATGTTAGGGAGTTCCCGTCGTAGCTCAGTGGTTAACGAATCCGACTAGGAAGCATGAGGTTTCGGGTTCGATCCCTGGCCTTGCTTAGTGGGTTAAGGATCTGGGTTTGCCGTGAGCTGTGGTGTAGGTCACACATGCTGCTCAGATATCACATTGCTGTGGCTATGGTGTAGGTGGGCGGCTACAGCTCTGATTAGACCCCTAGCCTGGGAACCTCCATATGCCTTGAGTGTGGCCCTAGAAAAGACAAAAAAAAAAAAAAAGATTTTTATGTTAGCCTAAATTATAATTCCATGCCTTTAATTTTAAGATCATAAACTAACCTTAATTTTAGTTAAAAGTCTTTATATTTAAGAATAGCTTGGGAGTTCCGACGTGGCGCAGCGGTTAATGAATCCGACTAGGAACCATGAGGTTGCAGGTTCGATCCCTGCCCTTGCTCAGTGGGTTAAGAATCCGGCGTTGCCGTGAGCTGTGGTGTAGGTTGCAGACTCGGCTCGAATCCTGTGTTGCTGTGGCTCTGGTGTAGGCTGGCAGCTATAGCTCCGATTAGACCCCTAGCCTGGGAACCTCCATATGCCACAGAAGTGGCCCAAGAAATGGCAAAAAGACAAAAAAAAAAAAAATAGCTTAATTTTAAAATATCTATTCTCTTACTTCCTACATTAAAGAGTAGTCATCAGTGAACAGGTTAAAAACACAAATGAATCTAAGTTATGTTAAAGCTCATGTTCATTTTTAAGAAATGTAAAAATATGGGATGTAAGCTATGTAAAAAAAGATGGTGAAAATATATTGGTTTATTAGGAGCTATAAGAGAATAATTTAGTCTAAAGGAAAAATATGCCAAAATGTAAAAGCATATAATGAGATACAAATTTGATGTTCTGTACAATAAGCATAGAAGGTCTAAGAAATGAACCTCATTTGCCTGGGTTTATAATATATGTAAATAATGAGTTTGAGAGGAGCTACACTGTGTTGAAATTTTGGACAAAGTTGGAAAACGTGATGACTTTACAAAAGGAAAAATCTCATGAATCCTTTATTGCATATCATCATATAGCTGATATCCAAAAAAGTAAAAGTAAAATCTGCGCTTTCTGTGTTAAAAGGGCCAAGTTATACTCTGCTCAAATAACAAAAGTCCCTTTTATCATAAAAATAATTCTCTGTGATTTCTGTCATACTCTTAAATCATTTCAGCTAAAGTTTCCTATTTAAAAATGTTTAATTCATAATTGCTATTTCTGTTTTCAAATATTACCTGATAATTATAGTCATTATTAACTTATGATATATAGTCATATTTTATCTCTTCTGATGACCTTGGCTTTGTTTTTTGCAAATTCAGGTTCCAATTTCAAAATAATAAAACTATTAAACTTAAAAGAAGTCTTAAGTGTCCTAAATGACTAGGTAACAGGGAGGTATCCCTTTATTTTTAAAAGGAGTCATATTAAAGATGAAAAGCTGTCTTTGACATTATCCAGATTTTGATCAGCTCAACATTGTAAGGAGAGCTGTTTTGTTCATTTCAATTTTCAAAACAAAAAAAGGTCAGCCTTTTTAGGTGAATTTTATATAAGTAAAGGGTATTGATACATTTCAGTTTTGTGGGTTATTTTCCAACTAAAAATAAATATAATCATGTTCAAAAACTGACAAAGTTACTTTCAACAAATTTCTTTTTAATATCTATTCTTCAGATTTACTTGATCTATTTTAACACTCTACTGCTAGGCACATACATATTAAGAACTGCTACATCTCTTTGGAGAACTGACCCCTTTATCATTATGTAACGCTCCTCTTCATTCCTGATAACATTCTTGCTTTGAAGTGTGCTCTGTCTACAATTAATATATCTACTCCTGCTTTATTTTGATGAATGTTAGCATGGTATTTCTTTCTCCATCCACTTACCTTTATCTATCTGTGTCTTTGTATTGAAGGTAGGTTTCCTGTCAACAACATATAGTTGGGTCTTGTTTTTTGATCCACTCTGACAATCTCTGGCTTTTGATGGAATGCATTTAACTATGGATGTTACAAGTGATTAATTGCTATTGTTGAATTAATATCTACCATATTTATTACTGCTTTCTATTTGTTTCCCTATCCTTCGTATATTTTTGTCTTCTACTTTTTTCTTCCTTTTTGTGGTTTTAAATGAACATGTAATATGATTTTTCCCTCTCTTCCCTTAGTATATCAGTTATTCTTATTACTTTTTTAGTAGTTGCCCTAGAGTTTGCAATATACCCTTTCAACTAACCCAGTAAACTTTCAGATAACATTATACTGCTTCATGCAGTATGAGTACCTTATAATAACAAAATAATCTTAATTACTTCCATCTGTCTCTTGTATCATTGCCATCATTCACTTCATTTACTCATAAGTATACATAAGCACACACACACATATATATACATACACACATACATGCATACATATCAAATACATTATCAGTATTATTATTTTGAACAAACTTATCAACTAGGAAAAATAAAAATTTTTATTTTACCTTCATTTATTCCTTCGTTGACACTCCTCTTGATCTATAGATTTTTCTTCTCTCTAAAGAACTTCCTTTAACATTACTTGCAAGGTAAGTTTCACTGGAGCAAATTCCCTCAACTTTTGTTTGTCCCAGGAAGTCTTTATTTCCCCTTCACTTTTGAAGGATAATTTCTCAGGTGCAGAATTCTAGGTAAATGTTTTTTTCTCCTTTCATCAGATTAAATGTTTCCCTCCACTCCCTTCTTGGCTTGCCTGGTTTCTGAGAAGTTAGATGTCTTCCTTTTCTTTGATCCTCCATAGGTAAGGAGTATTTTTCCTTTGACTTGTTTTAAGATTTTTTTCTTTGACTTAAGCATAACATATTCAAAATATAAAAGCCAAGTTGTAATAATTTTGGCATTTTTCCTGTTTCAGTATTCTGAGTTTCCTGAATCTGTAATTTGGTGTCTGACATTAATTTGGGAGAAATTCTCTGTCATTATTGTTTTCAACATTTTTTCAACATCTTTCTCTTTTTCTCCTCCTTTTTCATTCTCATTATACATATGTTATGCCTTTGTAATCATCCCACACTTCTTGAGTATTGCACTCTGGACTTTTTCAGCCTTTGTTTGCTTTTCAGTTCAGGTGGTTTCTGTTGAGGTATCTTCCTACCCAGTCATCCTTTCCTCAGCCACCTCCAGTTACTGAATATTTTGTTTAACCTAAACTCCCTGGCAAGACACATGTTCTCCCTCACCTCTTCTATGCAGATGTTGAAGCTCTGTCTTGACCTTTGTGAATATAAAGATCACAACACCAAGGTACTGCTTTCCACTTGCAACACATTGATCTGCATTCAGAAACCTTCCTAATTTCACAGGATATTCTCTTTTTAAATACTCAGCATTGCGTTATTTGGAGAACCAACTCTTCTTTGCAGGTCAACTCTTTGGCTTTTTTCCTAGGTGTTTACAAATGAGTCTTTCTCAGATAAACCCTATGTTGGTAGAGAGCCAGGCAAAAAACTATCCTCATTTAGTGCCACAAGCTGAGTCATGATTACTGAAGAACAATCTGAAAATATGCAATAAGAGTAAAATTAGTAAAAAAAAAAAATTAAATGCAGTATGAAATTGGATATTAAATAAGTAGTTTCAAAAAATAATGCAAAAGGCCATCCAGAAGAGATAAAATAAATCAGGCTGGGGTGGGGGAGTGACTTCTGAGAAGCAGTAATGTTGTCACTAGAGGGGCATTAGGTAGAGAAGAGGCCTTGAAATGGGGAGAAAAATAGGAGCTAAGGCACAGAATGATAAAATACTAACTTTTCTCCCTATGAAGCTGTTAAGATTTTCCCTAACTCTTCTTGCAAGTATCTTTGCATCCTACTTAAGAAATTCATATGAGAAAAGATAATTCTTATTATGAGAAAAATTTTAGAGTTCAAATAAAAAGTCATACCACCTCCTGGAATTTTGGAGTTACTGGATTTTTGAGGAACTTGGACCAGGTCTTCATTTATGATTAGATAAAGTTAAATTCATTACTACCTCTAGAATACCTGCTAAAAAAAAGGTATTCAATATTTTCTAAGTAAAATTACACATTCTCAAATATAAATTTATTTTCTCAATGAAAGAAACATAATCATCAGAATTTTTTCCTCTGCTCAAAGAGATTCAGTGCATACTCAGTGAAGACTCCCCTTTGATCTTTATTCTGCTCCTGACATTTCTTTCAGATAGCTTTGCTTTGGATGCTCTGCTGCCAGGGGGTTGGGAGTGGAAGCTGAGTTCGCTGAGTTCATATGGTATCCCTATATGCTTAATTTTTAATGACAAGTCTCTGAATTACCAGATTGTGTCAATTACCCCTCCAAGAAATCTAATTTTGTTAATGAAATTAGTTGCTTGGAAGAATAACATAAGCATTCATTTCAGTTTAGCAGCATCTCTTTGAGCTATAGCAGGTGCTATTTGACTGAATTGTCAACACTTGATAAAGAAGTTTATCAGGCCTTATGGTCAAATCAAATCAAGGCTGTCCCAATAGCTCTGCAGCCAACAACATGGCACACGGCAATAGATCTAGAAAGCAAACTTTCCAAACTCCAAATAAGACACAGTCAGTTCTACAAGAAGAATAATCATGAGTTTTTGTTTAATTACCCCAAGGCTAAAACTTACAAATAGTAAAGAAACTGAGAAGTTGAAGAAATTGCCTATGGTAGTTTAGAACCAAAACACTTTTTTTTCCAGGAAAACTTCTTTAAGCTAAAGTTAAACAAAATTTTTATTTATATTATCAAGATAATTTCTTGGGAGTTCCCATTGTGGCTCAGCAGAAATGAACCCAATTAGTATTCATGAGGATGCGGGTTCAATTGCTGGCCTTGTTCAGTGGGTTAAGGAGCCAGCATTGCCATGAGCTGTGGTACAGGTTGAAGATATGGCTTGGATCTGGTGTTGCTGTGGCTGTGGCATAGGCTGGCAGCTGTAGGTTTGATTCCACCCCTCGCCTGGGAGCTTCCATATGCTGCAGGTGAGGCCCCTCCCCCCCAAAAAAGATAAAAATAAAAGATATTTATTGTTTTATCTTACTTTGCTAATAGAAAACTTGTATTCTACCCATATTCTAATCTGTCATGGCTTTTTAATGCACCATGGCAGTGACAGACTGGAATGATCATTCCTATTACAGAGAAATCCCAGGATAAATTTTTATTCACCCCTTTTCTTTCCCAATGAATTTGAATATTATTTCCTTGACACAAAAATGCAAGAAAGGTCACAATTACACTGAAATGCAAAATATTTGTTTTCATCATTATATGGAAGTACACTGAATTCTTAAAATGGAAAATAACAAACCTGAATTTCAGTCAAGAATATCAACTATCGGAGTTCCCGTCGTGGCGCAGTGGTTAACGAATCCGACTAGGAACCACCATGAGGTTGTGGGTTTGATCCCTGGCCTTGCTCAGTGGGTTAATGATCCGGCGGAGCTGTGGTGTAGGTTGCAGACTCGGCTCGGATCCCGTGTTGCTGTGGCTCTAGCGTAGGCTGGTGGCTAAGCTCCGATTAGACCCCTAGCCTGGGAATCTCCATATGCTGCGGGAGCGGCCCTAGAAAAGGCCAAAAAAAAAAAAAAAAGAATGTCAACTATCAATCTTTTCCCCATAGCCTATTAAAAAGACTATCTATTGAGCAATAAGTATTTATTGAGTACCTACTACATATCAGGCATTGCTCTATCTTCGAGGATACAGAAAAGAAGGAAAATAAAGTCTCACCTCTCTTGGAGCTGACATTTTGGTGAAAAGCAGCCAAGTGCAATCTCTGCCCTTGAGGAGCTCTGGCCCAGACCCCTAATGGAGCAAGGAAAGATTCCCCGAAGAGGCCTCACCTTTGAGACAGAAAGAATGAGCAAAAGGAGGGAGGGCATCAGGGGTGGCAGGAAAATATAAAAGTTGTTAGGAAAAGTTTTGCTGAGATGTTCCTGAACAAGCCAAACCAACAAAAAGTAGAGGTTTTGCAGCAAAGAAAGGGTTTGCTCAAAAGGCAACCAAACCAGCTAAGGAGATGAGAAAACAAGCCTCAAATCCAACTCCACGAGGGTGATAGGCTCTGGGTATTTATGGGATAAAAACGCAGGGTGGTCTCAGGCGTGGGAAGCATGCAAAGCTTGGGGAAAGGCGATTGGAAATAAGAAAAAAGCTGAGGGAATTGTCGCTCTGTGCAGGCATAACTAAGCTACCAGTTTCTTCAGCGGATGCTTGTTTGGCAATGGAGGCATTTGGCATAATCTGAGGGTGGAGTTTCAGCCCTCTGACAGCACTGCTGCCAGTGTGTGTGCAGTTGGAGGAGCCAGGGTCCTATCCAGGTGGAACCGGTTCATTTCTAACTAGACACAGCCAACTCCAAGTTCCTGGAAAGCAATTCTGGGTAAACCTCTTATTACACAGGCTACATGCTGCTTCAAGGACTGGTGAGGTTTTCTTGTAGCAACAATTAAAACAGCCTTGCTCAGTGAAGGCAGGTTACAGGTGTTATGCATCTAACTGATGATCACTCCCCCCTTTCAGAGATACCTGTCTTGCAGAATGAATAGTAGCCCCCCTCAAAAGAAACGTACCCCAATGAGAAGGAGGAATAAGTGTTACATAAAAGCAAGGAGGCGTGAAACAGCCTATTTCATTGTGGAATCCTAAATTGCTACTTGTTTAATGAATGCAAGAAGGAGTGGTGAAGTCAAAGTATGGGCAGCCTGACTCTGGTTGACCTGTGGGCCAAGCTCTAGGGATGGGAGATTCTTCATTCCCAGCTTCTCTACTCATAAACGGATACTGATTCATGGAATAACAGCAGAAGGAGAAGGAAAAGCATAAAAACTTGATGCAATTGTTTGATTAGATAATTGATTTCTGAAAAGTTTTCTGTACCATGAATACTTTCCTTTCATTGTATTTTTAAGACATTTAGGAGAGTTAATAGTTTTACAATTACAACTTCAAAAATAATTATAGTGACTAACATTTTATAACACTTCACAGTTTTCCAAAGTGTTTTCTCATGTATTATTTTATTTGATCGTCTAAGCAATGCGGCCAGGTAGAAAAACTATAATTAACTTCATTTTCCACATGAGGAAAATAGGTCAAGAGGTTGTTTTCCCTGGGTCAGACTTCAAATAGTGCCTTTCCGCTTCCAAATTCTGGAGTCTTTCTACCATACTAGATTAATTCACATACAAAATCTAGCTGCTTTTTTTCCCAACAACAACAAAAAGCCCTTTAAAGTAACTTTGAAAACTGTAACCCTGGGCTCCTCTGGGTTTGAATCATGCGTGTGCTAACCCACTGTGTGGTGTGATTCCTGTCAATGGCATCGTCATTACACTCTGCAGCTGGTACTACCCAGCTAGGAGCTTTGCACCACTAATGGTCCCCTAAGACTTTGCGCTTGCTTTCTGTACTGCTGTTTCGGCTCCAAAAGTTGGCTCCCACCCTTTAAAATAATTTACCTTTCTTTTTATCAGTGCTGACCTGGGTAGCGTTGGGTTTTATCACTCTGGTCTGTGGGATCTTCTTCTTTTTTTTTTTTTTTTTGTCTTTTTGCCATTTCTTGGGCTGCTCTCGTGGCATATGGAGGTTCCCAGGCTAGGGGTCGAATCGGAGCTGTAGCCACCGGCCTACACCAGAGTCACGAGCAATGCAGGATCTGAGCCGCGTCTGCAACCTACACCACAGCTCACGGCAACGCCAGATCCTCAACCCACTGAGCAGGGCCAGGGATCAAACCTGCAACCTCATGGTTCCTAGTCAGATTCGTTAATCACTGCGCCACAATGGGAACTCCAAAGTCTCTGGGATCTTCTTGAATGAAGGTGTCCTTTTGTTTGTCTGAACTGCTGGGTGGGACCCAAACTCTGCCCTCAAGAGTTTACATCCTGTGGAGAAATAAAATACTCATGAGAAACAATTTTAAAATAATCAAAATGGTAGGAAATAAATACATTCTCCCTTTATCTTTTTTTTTTCCTTGTCTTTTTAGGACCGTACCCACAGCACATGGAAGTTTCCAAGCTAGGGATCGAATTGGAGCCTTAACCTACTAAGCAAGACAAGGGATCAAACCTGTGTCCTCAAGGATACTAGTCAGGTTCATTTCCACTGAGCCATGATGGGAATTCCCATTCTCCCTTTATCTTGATTATAACTGACTTTTGAGGAAGGCACTTCAGAGAACTTCATAAAATTTTCATTTGGAGTTTAAAAATGTGTTAGTCCATCCATGTACAGCCTGAGGATTTTCTACTTCCCCAACTTTCTGTGGCAATTAATACCAATATAGATATGTTTTTGCTACTAAAGATTACAAGATTGTTGAATTTCAAGATAATACTAGACATTTGAATGAAAATGCTATATATGTGTATGAGTGTGTGTGTTTTCCTTTTTCTATGTTTTTATTAAAATATAGTTGATTTACGGTGTCATGCCATATCCAATTTCTTGGGATAGACCATCATGGAATATAGTACGAGAAAAAGAATATGTGTGTGTGTGTGTGTGTGTGTGTGTGTGTATGAGAGAGAGAGAGACTGGGTCACTATGCCGTATAGCAGAAATTAGCAAAATTCTATATGTTTTATTTCTAGCCCTTTGAAATTAGACATGTAAACTCATCAAATCTGATTCTTCTGAAAATGTGGGTATCCCCACAGTGAGTACACCAATATCCACAAGGTGAATCTGGATGGGGAGTGGTGTATTTACTCAGGACTATGCCCTCCAGGGGTAGGAGGTAGGCACACATCTCAGTTTTACATTCTCATCTATTCAGGTCAGAATCCTGAGTCATCCCTTGTCCTTGGCATCCTTCAGAACTGGCTCTTTCCCTGTTGGTGATCTCCTGCAAGTCCTTTCTGAAGTCATTCTGCCTCTCTTGCTTCATTCTGAGCCTGGAGAAACCCAGTTTAGTTCCCTGCACAAATATTTTCCCTTTCTGTGCTGCTTTCCCACATACACAAATCACTCAACTTTTTTTTTAATACCCCAGTGAATTGCAAGAAACACGAAATCTATTGTAGATTCATCTGTCCAGGTACACTACCTAGAGACACTAAGCTGGAACTTCCTCTCTGAGTTGAGCCACTAAAAGTGCCCTCTGCTCTTTGATCTTCAGATCTTCATGGGGTGGTTGTGGTCCCCTTTGGGCCCATCAGATTCTGTTAGAGATCACTGCATCTGCTCACTCCTGATTCCCTTTCATCTCTCCTCCACATCTCTACCTATGTCAAAGAAAATGATCATGTAGTCTGGAGATAAACACCAGTGGCAGACAAACTGAAGCAGAACTTTAATGCCCTTTGTATTACTTCCATCATTTTGCATTATCTCAATTTTATGTTCATGTTTCAAAACCTAAAAAATTAGGAATTAATCACCTTTGTTTTCTCTGCTTTCTGTATTTTTCTTCTCAGAGACAATGATGTAAAATGCCCAGCTGACTAGGGTTACTAGATAAAAGGAAGTATGGAAAACATACCAATTAACATAATATCCTTTATTACCACTGGTAAAATCATATATACAACTATTTATCAATTTTAAATGTTAATGAATCTAGTCACTCTATGAATATTTATAAGGTGTTTCACTTTTTTCTTTTTTTTTAGGGCCACACCTGCAGCATATGGAAGTTCCCAGGCTAGGGGATTGAATCGAAGCTGTAGCTGCCAGCCTACCCACAGCCACAGCAAAACCAGATTAAAGCAGCATCTGTGACCTACATTGCAGCTTGTGACAACACCGTATCCTTAACCCACTGAGCAAGGCCAGGGATCGAACACACATCCTCATGGATACTTGCCAGGTTTGTTACTGCTGAGCCATGACAGGAACTCCCTTAACTTTTTTACGTTTACCATTTACATTCCATTCTTACAGATTTCAAATTCCTTTGGAAGATGTAAAACAAATAATTTTTTACTAAAAGAAAACTTTATATGTAACAACTGTTAAATTTGGCCTAAGGTAGGAGTGAGTTCCTGTTATGACTCAGCATAGCGTCTGTGAGGATGCAGGTTTGACCCCTGGCTTCAATAAGTGGGTTAAGGATTGGTGTTGCCACAAGCTACAGTGTAGGTTGCAGATGTGGCTTAAATCTAGCTTTGCTGTGGCTGTGTGTAGGCCAGCAGCTCCAGCTTCGATTTGACCCCTAGCTGGACGCCTAGCCCGGGAACTTCCATATGCCCCAGGTGTGGCCCTAAAAAAGGAAAAAGAAAAACAAATTGGCTTAAGAGGTGGTGAAAGGACAATATATGCATTGACTGTGAAGAAACTTCTATTCCCTTAAAGCTGCGAAATCCTGGCTCTTGTGTTTTGGAGGGAGGGTTCTGATGAGCAAGTGAAGGTCCACCCACTTGGACTTGGCAGTTTCCTCCTCCATCTCAAAATCTTTCCCACCTTAACTTTCTCTTCTCCTGTTTGTCCTAGATTTGAAAAAGAGGTGCTCCTCCTCTTTGCCAAAGGGAATGCCTCTCTTCACTGGTACTTTCCATGCCCCCATCTCTCCACTCCTGCAGGAGCTGGCATCACTGCACAGCAGGCAATATGGAGTTTACACGCACACACAACTTACAGCATGGCTCTGCCCCTTTAATTTGTGGGATCCTGTATATGTTATTTAACATCCCACAAACTCAGGTCCTGCCTTTGAAAATGGAATCCTAAGAGTGTCTGTCACATCATTAAGTTCTTAAAATTTGAGAGGTGTTCTATCATTGCCTTTTCTTTCTTTTTTTTTTTTTTTGTCTTTTTGCTATTTCTTTGGGCCGCTCCCGCGGCATATGGAGGTTCCCAGGCTAGGGGTTGAAATGGAGCTGTAGCCACCGGCCTACGCCAGAGCCACAGCAACGCGGGATCCCAGCCGCGTCTGCAACCTACACCACAGCTCATGGCAACGCCGGATCGTTAACCCACTGAGCAAGGGCAGGGACCGAACCTGAAAGCCTCATGGTTCCTAGTCGGATTCGTTAACCACTGCGCCATGACGGGAACTCCTATCATTGCCTTTTTTCTTACATCTTCAGTGTTTTTCTCTTATACTGTTTATTCTCAAACAAATCTCAATTCTCTCTGAATTTAAGCAAAAGCAAACACTCAACTCTGAAGCGTGTTCTGCTTCCTACCCATGATTCTCCCTTTACCATCAAAATTTTGAAAGAGTAGCTGTCCGTAGTCATCCTGATCACTCCAAATCCCTTAAACTTCATTAATGATGTTTTTGAATTTGCTTCCTCAAAAGTAATATTGGCCTTCTAATCACTGGGTTCTGTATCTTTTCTCTATTTTTAAACTCCTTGAAATATATTTGCCATTGAACACTGCTGAATACCCCTTTGTTTGAAATAATTTATCCCTCAGCATCTATTATTAGGTTGCATCTGTATATTTTTGACTGATCACTCTCTTCCTGCCTACAAATGTAGCTGTTTCTTAATTCCTTTTCTTAACCCACTCCATTTAGTTGTGCGTAGTCCTTCTGGAAATTTCGCCAAGTCTGGGATCCCTTTCTGAATGACCCAGAGGGTCTAGCTGCTACACTGAATTAATAATTCCATCCATTATCTACTTGGATATTCTGCCAGACCTATGAACTCAGAACACCCCATGAACTGAAGTCACCATCCCACTCCCCCCAAACCAGTTCTTCTTCTCTCTGTACTAAAGATATTGGCATTCTCCTTGGTAACCAGATTCAAAATCTTGCAGTTACTTCCTTTCCTACCGTATGTCTCCTATCACCAATCGCTCACCAGTCCTATGAATTCTAGCTCAATAATATTTTCACATTTATCACTGTCTTCCATTTTGTCACCTCCATGGTTTGGGATTTATTACTTCTTATCTGAACTACTATAATAACCTTCTAATTTGTTCTAACTCATCTTAAATCTCTCCCTCCGGCTCCCTGTTACCTTCATTTTTTCAAGTAATTCATCATTAATGCCAGATAAAGCCTCAGTTTAATTTAATAAGTGCTAATGAATAAGAAAATTGCAACAGGATGAAAAGAATTAGCATTTAGGTGCAGCAGCTGGGTGCTATGATATAGATGTTACTCTATTATCTTATTTAATATTAAATCAAATTGTGATGACCAAACTTGGTTGCCCACACACTGTCCATTTCTCCCTTCCTTCTTCCAAATAATAGAACCCTGACTTTTTTCCAGGTTCCTACCTCCATCCCTTCCAAAAGAGGATTCTAATTAGTCTTTGCTGGTTTTCTGACACTTATTATTGGTCTAAGGGTGATTGTGTATTCTAGAATGATTCAGAAGGGGAAGGGAAGAATTTTATTTTATGGTTGGCTAGGAATCTCTCTCACTCTAGCTAGGAAAATGGAGCAACTTGCACAGTTGCCCAAGCCACAAATTTGGGACCATGAGAGGAGCAAGACTGAGAAGAAAATTGACAGAGAGAAAGTCTGAACCCAAAGAGTAGTAAGAAAAAAGTCAGAAAGCGGCACGCTACACCTCCCCCAGACTCCTGGTTACACAATGTAACAGCTTTTCTTATTTGTTGAGCCATTTCGAGTAGGGTATTCTATTATTTGCAGCCTGAGTCTGCCTGCGGAGCAACCTTATGATGTGGAGATGGGTTCAGAGAGGCTCAAGTTCACATGACTGGTAGCAGCAGAAACAAGATTGAAAACATGTTTGCTTGACTACAAAGCCCCTGTTTGCTCCACTAACCCAGATTAACTGATTAAGACTCTCATCAGCTCAAAATCTATAAAAAATTATTTCAGACCTTTATTAGACATTACTGTGTACTGTGCACAGTTACCAATGATTTGTAGGTACTAACTCATTAACACCCTGAAATAGCTGTATGAGGCCCATACACTATCTTCATTCTACAAAGCCTCAAAGGGGTTAAATAGTTTTCTTGGAATTACACAGTAATTATCAGAACATGGAATTGACCCAATGGATCCTATCTCTAGAACTCTTGCTCTTAATCACTAGTCTTACACATTTCTTGATATATTCTTTGCATGTGTAGAGTGCTTAAAACAGATTATGTTGCTTTCATGCACTATATTTATGAGAAAAATTGTGGGGGCCTACTGCAAGAGAAAGTTGGCTTACAACAGCAATGTACATATATCAGAGAGAGGATGGATGGGGGGGTGTTATTTGAATAGAAACAGGATCTGAAAGGAAAAAATCTTTTGGCTGAAGAGGTGACAGCCCCCACTCTTACTTCAGGGGTGAAGCTTAGTAATGATGCTGACAGTGGAAGTTCTCAAAGAAACCTTCACATCTGGCTTAAGTTTGAGTTTGCAGTGATAACCCAGAGACCCAGGCCAACCACTATAAGGGGTTCTCCACGGTACTGGAATTAATTCCAAGCTCCTTTGCCTAACATTTATATTCTGCTTACATCTACTTTTCTAAGCACTGCCCCATCCTTCTCTCTCTACATGTCATCTCCTGATTGAACTTAGGTAATCAAAATAGTTGAAGATTAGTATTGATAATTCTTATGGTACAGAAATTTAACTTGCAGCAAGATAATTTTAGAAATACAACTAGCATCTATTTACCGGAAACAGAAAAAACCTCAGCAGTTGGATGCCTTTATAATAATGCAGTGGGACATATGGTGAAGGTAATGGGAGAATCCTAGAAAATGAGGTTAGCTCAGTGGGAAACTCTGTTTTATATCCCCCCCCCCAAAAAAAACTCTGTTTGAGTTCTACTCAACTAATAAATGAAATAAGGTCCCTGTTTGTGCTACAGCATGGAAATGTTCACTATCTGTCCTCACTTTTAAAGGGAAGCCAGGAGCAAAAATTAAATGGGCCTGGTAGAGCTTCTTGCATCTGAACTTTAATAAAATAAATAGAGGATGACAGCTGCAGGGTTTATACCTAACTCTTACTTTATATCCACAGGGGAAAAAAAATTTAAAAATGAACCCCTCTCTCCAAAGCTTCTGTTAAAATGATGTCATGAGAATAAATGAAATGCCATTTACTATCTTCATTCAATTATAGTAGATTATCAAGGTCCTGTTTGTCACTGGCATGGTAGGCCTCCTCAAAAAGTCACGTTCCACTTTTTTTCTTAGGATTAGAAGTGTTCTATCTGAACAAGATAAATAATGGGTATTCATCTTTCTTCTTCAACTGTCACTCAGATATTGGGGAGACCATAAAAGGTAAAGAGGCAGATTAACAGCTTTATACAGTCAATAATATAAGGAGTGACATAAATTTAATCAAGTCATTACCAATTTGAATTTTTTTTTCTATTTCCACAAAAATACAAGTGCTTTAAAAATCCTCAACATCAAATGCTTTCACTGACACGTGGAATCTGCAGAAAGGGCAGACTGAACTTCTTTGCAGAACAGATGCTGACTCACAGACATTGAAAAACTTACGGTCTCTGGAGGAGACAGTTTGGGGGGTGGGAGGATGTGTTTGGGTTATGGGATGGAAATCCTGTGAAATTGGATTGTTATGACCATTATAAAACTACAGATGTGATAAATTCATTTGAGTAATAAAAAATAGTCAAAAAAAAAAAAAGTCCTTCTAAGAGCTCCTGTGTGGCTCAGTGGGTTAAAGATCTGGTGTTGTCAGTACAGTGTCTTGGGTTGCTGGTGTGGCATGGGTTCAGTCCTTGGCCCTGGAACTTCCACATGCTGTTGGTGCAGAATAAAAAAAAAAAAATCCCTCTAGCTATCATTAATAAGTCCACAAATAACAAATGCTGAAGAGGGTATGGAGAAAAGAGTACTCTCCTACACTGCTGGTGGGAATGTAAATTGGTACAACCACTATGGAAAACAGTATGGAGGTACCTTGGAAAACTAAATATAGAACTACCATATGACCCAGCAATCCCACTCTTGGGCACATATCCAGACAAAACTTTCCTTGAAAAAAATATATGCACCCATATATTAATTGCAGCACTATTCACAATAGCCAAGACATGGAAATAACCTAAATGTCCATTGACAGATGA
Organism: Phacochoerus africanus; assembly: GCF_016906955.1. Classification (NCBI taxonomy): domain Eukaryota; kingdom Metazoa; phylum Chordata; class Mammalia; order Artiodactyla; family Suidae; genus Phacochoerus; species Phacochoerus africanus. The sequence goes on along the minus strand of NC_062545.1, from coordinate 80,326,881 downwards.
ATGGATTAAGAAGATGTGATATATATATACAATGGAATACTACTCAGCCATAAAAAAGAACAAAATAATGCCAATTTGAGCAACATAGATGGGAACTAGAGACCCTCATACTAAGTGAAGTAAGTCAGAAAGAGAAAGACAAATACCATATGACATCACTTATATCTGGAATCTAGTATATGGCACAAATAAACCTTTCCACAGAAAAGAAACTCATGGACTTGGGAAAGAGACTTGTGGTTGCCAAGGGGGAGGGAGAGGAAGTGGGATGGCCTGGGAGTCTGGGATTAATAGATGCAAACTATTGCCTTTGGAATCGATAAGCAATGAGATCCTGCTGTATAGCACAGGGAACTATATCTAGTCACTTATGATGGAGCCTGATGGAAGATAATGTGAGAAAAAGAATGTATATATGTATGTGTGACTGGGTCATTTTGCTGTTCCCAGAACACTGTAAACCAGCTATGATGACAGAACAGTGTAAACCAGCTATAATGGAAAAAATAAAAATTGTTTTAAAAAAGTCCCTCTAAACACCACAAGGTACACTAGAAAGAGAATTCAAGGAAATGTTACACTGAGTTCTCCTGGTGCCCCAAGAATAGTAATTCACATTATATGCAGCACTGCAGCAGGCTCAATTTTGTTAGTTAAAATGTATTATCTATCCAATTGGAGAAACAGAGAGGGCAAATAGGTTAAAAAATTTTCCCTTAACTATTAATTAATGTGCCTCAGGTGGTCTCCTTCCTGTTAATTTCATTGTACTACAAGAAAAATAGTATGAGCAGCTGTACACGTGTTAATCAGTGCTGCTTGCAAAATAGTACAAGACAGTGACCTGAATGTCTCCCTCTAAATCAATAACAATAACACCACCACCATCAGAGCAAAAACCATTAAACACAATCTATGCTAGCACATATTCTGTGGCTAATTCTGCCTAGATTAGTGTTTACGTTAACACAACCAAATCAGTAAAATGCCTTACAACCCAGCTGTGGTCTACATTAAAGTTGTAGCCAACAAGAATGCGAATTGAAGTATGCAAATAAAATTTGAATTATGTTGATTTTATTTGATTTGGAAATATGTAAATATTATTGACTTTTTTAGGAATGAACATTTATCAACTTGCTTTACTAACCAGACATAACATGTGGGAATCAGAATCTCAAAAAGTCTTTACAAATAAATTAAAGGAAGATGTATTAGAACTTTTTCATAGCAAGTTACAAGAACACATTCTAAGTGGCATAAGAAAGATAATTTATTGCTCAAGTAACTGGGAAGGCAACTGCTAGACCCGGCTTCAGGGATGAATGGGAGATAAAGATTATCTTGTCCTTCTCTTCCATGTTTCGTTTTCTCTTCTCTGTTCTTTTCCTTTCCCGTTTCTAGCCTCTCCTGTGTGGTGGCATCATTCTCTTCTTTTTCATATTTATTTTTTCCAACTTTATGAGGAGTGATTAACAAATGTGAATGTATATATTGAAAGTGTACAACATGATGATTTGAGATATATACGATGAGATATATATATATATGAGATACAGATATATATGGTAGCATGATTATCAAGATAAATAAAGAAGATAATTAACACATTCATCATCTCACATCATTAACTTCTGTTATTTTGGTAATGAGTACACTTAAGACCTACTCTTAGCAACGTTCAAGTATACAAACCATATTACTAACTACAGTCATCAAATTGTATAGATCCTCAGAACTTACTCATTACATACCTAAAAGTTTAAACTCTTTGACCAGCATCTCCCCATTTCCCCCTGTCCTCAATGCCTGGCAACCACCATTCTATTATGTTTCTATGAAATTGGTTTTCTATATAGATGTATCTCCATGCGTAATTACACATGAATGAACATGAGCAGAAAACCAAGAATAGAATGGTGAGAGTAAGAGGGAAGCAATTTCCCAAAGGATATTGGGGTCATCAGACAGGATGCTGTTATTAGAAGAGAAACAGTTGGATGGAAGCCCAAAACAACAGAGAGCTTCTCCATCAGTGTTTCCCAGTGTGGTTTCCAGACCAATAGCACCAGCATCATCTGGGAGTCTATTTGACATACACATTCTCCAGCCTCACCCTAGACCTACTGAATCAGACACTCTGGGAGTGGGGCCCATCTGTTTCCCCAAATCTTCTAAGACACGCTTACACATGCTAAGGTTGGAGAGACACTGTTCTACACAAGGATTCCAGACTGTTTTCATGAACATAGATCCTGTATGTCCCAACTGCCCCGCCTTCATATGTATACCCTCAATTCCAGGGATTAATGACAGAGCTCAGAATAAGTTGCCAGTTTCTCCTCCTCTGCTATTTCTAGCCTCAACTAATGTCACCACAGTCCATCTGGAGGCTTGAGATTCATCCTGGAGTTCTCCTTATCCCCATCCCTACTTACAATAAATTATGAAGTCCTGTCTATCTGACCTCCAGGATATCTGTATCAGTTTCTTGATTGATCTCTCTGACATCTGCCTTTCCTATGACCTCAAATCCTTATCTTCTCTTTAGGAAAAGTGATATAATTCAAGTGAAAAATCTGATGATGTCTTACCTCTCTTAAAACATTCTGAACGCTTACAAAACAAAGCCTCCAAAGGAACTGCACACTCCTTGGCTAAGGCACTAATTCTATGTACAGGCCTGTACTTTGCTTTCCCCATATGCTAAGCTATTCTCCACGTTAGAGATTTGTGAACTCCCCAGGATTTCATAAAAAAATTCATGGCATGTTTATATGTGCATTTTTCTAGGGAGTGGGTCCTCAGCTTTTATCAGATTCTTGTACGCCTAAATAGTTTAAGAAATATTGATACAGCAGACAGAGGAGAAAAGTAATTTGGGTTGTCAGGTACATGTCATATCAGTCCTCTGAAAAAAACCGGAATACGAACATAACACATCGTTCAATGTGAAGCCATTCTTGTGCTTTGAAGAGAGTGGCGATATAGGTAAAAGTGGCAATATGGGTACCCTGTACTGAATTAACCATGGTGAGAAAGATTTTTCACAAGGGTGAAAATACTGTGCTTATAATAGACTCATGCTAATTATTTCTTGAGAAACTTGATGGTGGATCTGGAACACAAACAAAAAACAAAAACCTGTTTTGAAAGAAGAGTGCATTTAATTTGAAAATAGATTTGGCCAGGAGATTGGGTAAAGATTGCGATAGTATTTGGGTGGAGTACCCAGCATATTTCCCAGTAAATCTCATTATTTCTCTAGCCTCCTACAGTTATTCCCTCTCCCATTCTTATGGGTGGATGTGTATCACAAACATGACCCATTTTTGTGACCAATTTCCCTTTCACAGTAATTGAGTCTGGGGTGAGCATGTAGCAAATAAGCAAGACCAAACAGATGCTTTCCTAAATTGATAAATATAAATTGGAAAGATGTTCTCATTCAACTAGATGTGCTACGAAAGGGCTGTGTAAAACCAAGGCTACCAGTGGCAGCAGAAGAACTTGTCAGGAGAAAATTGAGCCAATAGGGAAGGAAATGTTTTTAAAAAGTAGAACAGAGAGATAGGGAGAGGGAAAAGTCACTGAAGACCTTGTATGAACTCTTAAACCCTTGGATTTATTTATCTATACTTTAAGTCAGGTTCACTTTGGACTTTCTGGCCACATAGACTTACACATTTTCTTTTGTTGCTTGAACTACTTTAAGGAGAGTTTTTATCATTTGCAACAGAAATAGACCTAACATAGAACAACTCTGACTCCATGCTTTGCTGTCATTCCATTTGTCCCTAGGAACAGGTCTGAACTTCAACCCAAGTCCCCCATCTTAGAGAAGATCACAACTTTACTAGTGATTAAAAGCATGAGGATGAGAAGTTCACATTGTGGCTCAGTGGGTTAAGAATGTGCTGTAGTGTCCATAAGGATGTGGGTTTGACCGCTGGCCTCGCTCAGTGGGTTAAGGATCCGGTGCTGCCACCAGCTGCAGTGTAGGTCGCAGATGCAGCTGATTTGACCCCTAGCCTGGGAACTCCCATATGCCACAGGTGTGGCCCTAAAAAGAAAAATATAAAAATAAAGCACGAGAATGAGTTGCTTTCCTATTGACATTCTGTGATCATCATTTGCTAAATGTATGTTTCTCTTGCTTGAATTTCAACAAATACAGTGTGGTTAGTGCTCCATCTGATCTATATACAAAGCATTGTGGGAGAATGGAGTGATGGAGGCAACATAGACTTGGCAAAATTGCCAATTACCAGCTCTGTACATTTGGGCAAGCTACTTAACCTGCTAAACCTAGGTTTCCCCAGTGGTTAAAAGGATATATCTACCTTAAAAAATTATGTGGGTGAATGAAACACGGGTTAATATTACATCACGTACTTGCACCAGTAAATATTCTTTGCCATAGATACATGCACATGACAGACTGTCTTTGCTTTGGAAGCACTGAGTCCACATAGAAAATTACTCATGAATCGAGCCTTGAAGAGTAATCAGGATTTTGCCAGACAGAAATGTAGGGGAGGCCATTAGAGTTAGACAACAGCATGTGTGTGCTGGTCATTTTTCATTGGCCTCTCCTGGCCAGACCTCTTCCTGCCCCTCTCTTTGTGACCTGGAAGAATGATCCCTACAGACTGCATTATCTGGTATTCCTTGCCCTCTGGCTTCTGTTGGGATCAGCCAATAGGAGGCATCTGCAGGAAAATAGAGGGTGAGAAGAAAGAGAGTTCAGGGTATTAATCTTGTTAGACTACCTAATTCTAATGGCTACAACTGCAGGCATAGAGGTGGGAACAGCATTCCAACTGCAAAATCCCTGTGTACCTCTAAATAGCCCCTCCATTTAGTTCACTCCAGTTAAATCCTTTAAGCATGCATCTCTTTCATGTCAATCCCCAGAGATACACAATATGCAAAGCATAGGGAGTGAAACTGCATGGTATATTTGAATAATGATAAATAATTCCTTTTCTCCAATTTTCAAAATACCAAAAATAAAAATATTTTTAAAAAACCTTCTTAATATCTTCCTAGAATTATCCCCTTTTTCTTTTTCTCATCATAGCCAAGCTTTGTAAATAACAGTTTATATTGAGTTTCTAAATCTTCACTCATTTTTAGAGAAGCTTTAGCCCCCACATCATTCCATAAAAATACTTTACAAATGGCTGTAGCAATAGCTTCTGAACTGTAGATATCCATTGCTGGATTAAGAAAGTGTCCCTAAGTCTCTAGTTTGCTTTGAGGTTTTTTTTTTAATCATTAAGTAGGTGTTAAATTTTATCAAATCTTCCTTTGCATCTATTGAGACCATCATATTCTACTAAGGTGATAAATTACACTGATCGATTATCAAACTTTGAACCATCTTTGCATTCCTGGAATAAACTTCACTTGATTATTTTTTCTTTCTGCATATAAATAGTTTCCAGTTATATATGACTCAATCCAGAATTTTTCAGTCCATGTTCATAAGGAACATTGACTAGTGATTTTCTTTGTTATTTTCTTTTTGCAGTTTTGGTATCAAGATTGTTCTAGTCTCAGAAACTGAGTGGAAACATGTTTTTACATTATTCTCTTAGTTTATTTCCTCCATATTTTTTCATAGTATTGTTTCTTCCCAGCCATTATTTTTCCGCTTATAATTCTGTGCCCATCCTTTACATTTTAGAGCTTCCCAAGATTCTACTTATAATCTTGGTGTAGAGAAAAAAAGCGATAAAGAGATTGGGTCCATATTATAAAGAAATTTATATTAAAACTGTGTTACATTTTGCCAAATAAAAATACTCTTACAATCCTATGTGATCCACTGGGTGTTTGTCTGAACTTCATCTTAAACATCAGTGCCTAAAACATGACTCCAATCTCAATCAAAAGCCTTCATAATCTCCTCCATTTGCTGGCACAATTAAAACTGCATTTGGTTCACACTTTTCCTTCCTTCTGATTTGCCCTTCTTTCTCTGTTTTAAAAACTTTATTTCTTCCAATGTTTATTTCAAAAAATAGCTCCCACCATGAGGGCTTAATAAGGTTCTCAATTCTAAAAGAATGACATCTCTATGGCTTATTACATGATAGCACTATACTGACAGCTCTTTAACAAATCCCACTTACTCTTGCTTCTTATAACAGCTACATATGTACAAGTTTTATTGCGTCTCCCAAACCAACCAAACGAAACTACTTAGGGGAAGAAGGATATCCCATATGTTTACTTTTAGACCCAGTCCAATCTAATGTCTTACAATTTTTAGAATTTTAAAAAAATTACTTGTTTAAGTGAATTGAATTAGCATTGGAATAGACAATCCAGGATGTTTGGCCATCTTAATTTATGTCTTGTTGAACAGTATGCCAACCAAAATCTCCTTTTAAGCAAAGTCTTTCTCAGCACTTAACTTTCCTCTCCGAAGGCATTTTGAGTCCTGCTGTTAAAGTAGATGAGTTAGGAAAATGTGTTTTTCATAAGTGAATGGAATGTAGATAAAATTATTACAAAAATAAAGCACTGGAACTAATCATCCAGTTAGTAACTTCTAATAAATCCATGAAGTTAAACAAAAGTTACCCTAAAGTTCTATAACAATTCACAAGGGGAATTTTTACAACCCCTTATATTTTAGATTTTATATATATCATGGTTATTTTCTTCCCCAGTGTTTATTCTTTCCAAATGTTTGTTATCTATGCTGGATCTTAATGAAAAGGGGGAAGAAAAGAAAAATAACTAAACTAAGTCTTCCAAAACTATTTTCAGTCTGTAGTTGGTAACCTGCAACAAAACGCACATATCTATTTATACCGACTTTCAAGTCAGAAAAAAAAAAAGATAAACAAACAAACAGCAACAACAAAGAGCAACAGACCTTTCATCCACAAGGCTGTTATTAAGGCTTTGTGCTGAAATATAGCACCTACCAGTCAGACCATCAAAGTATAACATGTAAACTCAGAAAGCATATTTCTAAATCAATAAAACATCAAATTGGTCCTATTTTTGCTGAAAAAAAAATCTAGTGGTTTACCTTAAAGTGTGAAATAACATAATAAAAAGATCAAATTTTTACTCAACATTCCTTTTTTAAAGTTTTTTTAAATAAGATTTGTACACCTAAAATAAAGTTACATATAAGAATGCATGCTGGAATTAGCAGTGTTTGCTGAATGAAAGAGGCTCTCAGCTAAAGCTAATGTTGGCATCAGAATTATGGTTGAAAATTCTTGATAGGATAAATTCATGTCTCTGCATGTTTGCTGATCTTTCTTCTACATAATTAAGTTATTCAGCACTTTTCTAAATATATGTTTCAAATTCTGTCTCTCTAATTCTTCTTCCTATCCATACTCAATATTTTCCTAGTTTTTTCTCTCCCCCTGCACTGCTTCTAGAAAGCGGTCATGGAACATATCAGTTCATCCATATAAGCACATATAAAAATAAAAATAAAATAAAATCTAATTCCAATCACATCCAAACATCTACATATTCAGAAACATTTAGGAAAAAAATGAACACTTGGAGATCTCATTTTTATGTTATTTAGTATTTGCTTCTGAGAAGCAATGTGATGCCTTATGTAAAGAAATAAACCTGTAAATTTAAATTTAGGTTGAACAGGATTCATGTTATGACATTACTCATGGAAAAAGGAGAATAAGGACAGATGGGATGATCCTTATTAAGGAGGATGTGGGGAAGAATATAGAGCTATGAGAGTGAAATAAGCTACCAATGGAAAAGCAACGAGTAGACTATAAGAATTGTAAAAATGAGAAATAGCAAAAAGGAAATTTGAGATTTGGAGGGTTAGTATAAGGAAGTGGGGATAGCAATGATTAGTGAATATTAATGTCCTATACCAAGGAAAAGAAACAAGTTCAAAGGAGTATGGACATAGTATGTTTTTTTTTCCAATGTAGAATGTGATGATTCTGCTCCTTGCACTATAGAATACATGTAATGCCTCCTGAAATTGTGCCCTGCACCATGACTGTGACTGTATGTGATATCCCTGGCTATCAAGAAAATAGCTTTAGTTTAAACAGAGTATCTGTCATTGGAGAATCTTTTGGCAAGTACTTTGTTTTCTATATCAAGCAAAAAATATGGCCTACTAGAAAAGCCCTTCCCTAAAAATATGAAGAGCAAGCACACCACTGTTATTTTTAACTACATAAAGTCACAATTACTAGACAACTTTTTAACCTACAAAAATGTTGATTTCATAGAGCTCAACCTACCAGTTGCATAATCTCGGTAAAGACATCTTACCTTTCTTGGTAAAACTTTCCCTATCTGGAAATGAGAACTTTAGACTAGATTAGGTAATGCCAACCTATATTTCGCTTTGTCGCCTTTTGCATCACTCCACAGTACTATGTTCAATAACTCTCCTTATGCACAGTGACTCTCAGTGGGGTCAGGGTAGAGGGACCATATTATTTCTCTCCTGCAGACGGTTCTTCTGATATGCTTCTTTATGGAGCCATTCCATTTTCCTGCATTATTATTATTATTATTATTATTATTATTATTATTATTATTGTCTTTTTGTCTCTTTTAGGGCCACACCTGCAGCATATGGAGGTTCCCAGGCTAGGGGTCAAATCGGAGCTGTAGCCACTGGCCTATGCCAGAGCCACAGCAATGTGGGATCTAAGCCGTCTGCAACCTACACCACAGCCCATGGCAACATCGGATCCTTAACCCACTGAGCGAGCCAGGGATTGAACCTGCATCCTCATGGATGCTAGTTGGGTTCATTAACAGCTGAGCCACGACGGAACTCCAATTTTCCTGCATTATTGAAAGCAAGTGAGCTGCTGGACTTGTTCTTGTGAACAGAATAGATCTCTGAATGTTAGGTATGAAAAGTTAGAGTCTAGTTGGTATTGAACATCTAGAAGACTAAACTCCATAGTTACAAGTTTAATCTACGCACATGTATGTTGTATATCCTGAGATTCTTCTGAAGCAAATGAGGTCATAGGCCAGCATCAATGGGCTGAGAGTGTGATCATTCTGATGGTCCATCACATGGGAAAATCAGTGGCCAGGCAAAAGGGTCAAGGCTAAGGCCTAAAGCAACAAATTAAAGTGGAGAATCCACTACCATCTTTTGGGAGGGCAGATGAATGCAGGAAATACAATCAGCCTCACTTCGGAAAAGTACAGTACAGCAGTTGGTACACCATATTGTAACCTTTATTTAATTTTCTGTTTTCACACAGAGCAAGCTCCTTGAAGTCATCTGTTTTTGCATTCCTATCCATTTTTGTATTGCAAATATCTGTAAGAAAGCTCTCTTGGCACTTTCATGTGTTGTTAACATTTGGTCACATTTACCTCACCATTCTCTCTACCTGAATCATTTTAAGGTAGGTCACAAACATTATGGCCCTTTACCCCTAATTACTTCAGTGTGGTTCCTGAAAACAAGGAAATTCTTATATAATCACATTCCATCTGTCAAAACCATATTATAATCCATATCAATAGCCCATGTTTATACTTCATCAATCACTACCAGAATGTCCTTCATAGCAATATTTCTAGTCAATGATACAGAGTGCAATTAACTTTGATTTCTTTTTAATCTATTTTGATTTGGAACAGATTAATAACTTTTGAATGAAAGCCAAAGAGTAATCTATCCTCCCAACTTTCTTTTCCTTAGTACTGAATTTGTCAACACTTGGAATTTCATAGACAATAGTGGAAAGGAAATGAGACTTGAAATCAAAAGACTTAAGGTCCAGCTTCAAGTTGCTGAATGTGCAAACCAGAGTCATTTTCTTGGTGACAATCTTCTTGTAAAGTGTTTATCACCCTCACTAATACATTACAAAGTATATTTGAAAAGAAACAAGAACCCCAAATAGCCAAAGAACTCCTGAGAAAGAAGAACAAAGCTAGAGTTATCCAACTCTCTGACTTCAAACTATACTATAAAGCTATAGTAATCAGTATAGTATAGTATTGGCACAAAAGCAGACACACAGATCAATGGAACAGAATACAAAGCCCAGAAATAAACTTACTCACATAGGTCAATTAATCTACAACAAAATAGGCAATAAAATGCAGTGGGCAAAATACAGTCTCTTTAATAAATGGTGTTGGGAAAACTGGACAGCTACATGTAAAAGAACATATCGAGAACATTTTCTCATACCATATACAAAAATAAACTCAAAATGGAACACAGACTTAAATGTAAGGCCTGAAACCATAAAACTCCTAGAAGAAAACATTGGCAATATGCTCTTTGAAACTGTTCTTAGCAATATATATATTTTGAATGTCTCCTCAGACAAAGACAGCAAAAGCAAAAATAAACAAATGAGACCACATTCAAATTAAAAAAAGAAAAACTTTTGCTTAGCAAAAGAAGCCACCAACAAAACAAAAAGGTATTCTCCCACAGAATGGGATAAGATATCTGAAAATGATATATCTGATAAGGGATTAAAATTAAAAAAAAATATAAGTAACTTTTAGACAAAAAGCAGACAACCAGATTAAATAATGGGCAGAGTAGCTGAATAGGTATTTTTCCAAAGAAGGCCTACAGATGGCCAATAGGCATATGAAAAGATGCTCCACATCATGATCATCAGGGAAATGCAAATCAAAACCACAAAGAGAAATCACCTTGCACCTGTCAAAATGGCTATCTTCAGAAATACAAGATATAACAAGCGTTGAGAAAAAAACCCTTGTGTGCTATTGTTGGGAATGAAAATTGGTACAGCCACTATGGAAAATAATATTAGCTTCCTCAAAAAATTAAAAAATGGAATTGCATACAAACCAGCAATTCTATTCTTGGGCACTTTTCCGAAGAAAAAAAAAATACTAATTTGAAAAGATATATATATACCCCCATGTTGACAATAGCCAAATATGGAAGACATTATTGAGAGTAGCCAAAATATGGAAGAAGCATAAATGTCCACCAGCAGATGCATGGATAAAGAAGTGATGTATGTATACACACACATAATAATGGAATATTACTAAGTAACTGAATATTACTCAGCCATAAAAAAGAATGAAATAATGCCATTTGCAGCAACATGGATGCATGGGAGGGTATTATGCTAAGTGAACTAGTCAGTCGGAGAAAGACAAATACAGTGTTTTCACTCATACGTGGAATCTAAAACATAAAATAAATGAATAAATATAACAAAATAGAAACAGACTCCAGATACAGAGAATAAATTAGTGGTTGTGGAGGGGTAGGGGTGGGATTGCTAAAATAGGTGAAGGAGATTAAGGTGCCCAAATTAACAATTATAAAATGAGTCACAGGGAGGTAATGAGCAGCACAGAAAATATAATCAATAGTACTGTAATAACCTTGTATGGTACATAATCTATAAAAATATCAAATCACTATGTTGTACACCTGAAACTAATATTGTAGGTCAACTACCCTCCAATAAAAAAAATGATAAAAAGTAGAATCAAACAGGATGTGTGGGTTTTTAAATTTTTATTTGTTCATTTTGTCTAGCTTCTTTCACCTAACATAGTATTTTTGAGATTTCCTCTATGTTGTCATTTTTATTGGCAGCTGATTTCTTTCTGTATTTCTCAGAGGTATTTCATTATACAAATACTAAAATTTGCTATTTGTAATCTTGCTGATGGACATTTGAGCTGTATTTATTTTTTGGCAACTAGGTATAAAGATGCTATGAAGCTTATTGTACAAATCATTTTGAAGACAATATTTATTTCTCCAAGTTTAATACCTAGAAGTAGAATTGCTGAGTGATGGTTATATGTTTAACTTTATAAGAAACTACACTAAGTTTCTCAAAATACTTGTATCACATTACTCGTACATTGTCATCAGCAATGTACGAGTTCCACTTGCTCCACATCCTTGCCAGTACTAGATACTGAAAAATTTTTTCTGGTTGATTTATAATAGTATATTGTCACAATTTAATTTGCACTTCACTTTTGATTTGTAATGTCTGTTCCGTTTGATGTCTTGTTTTATTGTTGTTTCTTTGTTGCTCTTGTTTTGTTTTTTAGGGCCTTATTGCAGCATATGGAAGTTCCCAGGCTAGGGGGCTGAATTGGAGCTGTAGCTGCCGGCCTACACCACAGCCACAGAAACACAGGATCCAAGCATGTCTCAGACCTATACCACAGCTCACAGCAATGCCAAATCCTTAACCCACTGAGCACTGAGCGAGGCCAAGGATTGAACCAACATCCTCATGGACACTAGTCAGGTTCATAACGTGCTTAGACACAACAGGAACTCCCCTCATACACTTTTTGACCATCTTTTGTAGTTTACTCACTTAAAAGGATTATTTGGGAGTTCCCGTCGTGGCGCAGTGGTTAAGGAATCCGACTAGGAACCATGAGGTTGCGGGTTCGGTCCCTGCCCTTGCTCAGTGGGTGAACGATCCAGCGTTGCCGTGAGCTGTGGTGTAGGTTGCAGACGCGGCTCGGATCCCGCGTTGCTGTGGCTCTGGCGTAGGCCAGTGGCTACAGTTCCGATTCAACCCCTAGCCTGGGAACCTCCATATGCCGTGGGAGCGGCCCAAGAAATAGCAACAACAACAACAAAAGACAAAAAAAAAAAAAAAAGGATTATTTGCCTTCTTATAGATTAGAGGGAGTTCTTTAAAGATCCTGGCTATAATTTCTTTGTTGAACATATGTATTGTGAATGTTTTCTTCTAGTCCATAATTTGGCTTTTTACTCTCTTATATGCATATTTTAATGAGCAAAATATATTAATTTTGATTAATTTTAACTTATGATTATTTTTTCATGTTTAATGCATTATTGTCCTAAGAAATCTTTGCCTGTGCTCTCAGGTGACAAAAATATTCTCCTGCATTTTCTTCTAAGAATTTTATTATTTTAGCTTATACATTTAAGGCTATAATTTGTCATGAATTTATTTTTTGTGTATGATGTGAGGGGGAGTCGCAACCCCTTTTTTTTAACATATATTTATCCAGTTGCTCCAACACTATTTGTTGAAAATGTAAAGTGCCTCTCTCTATAGCCTCCTGGCCCTTGCTGTTTCTGATGATAATTCAGCCATCATTTGTATAACTGTTCCCCTGTGTATAATTTCTTTTTTCTCTCACTACTTTCAATATTGTGTCATTATGTCTGGTTTTCAAAAGTTTTATGATGATTTGCCTAAGGTGATTTATTTTGCATTTATTTTGCTGAGTGTTATTCAAGACTTGGTGCTTTAAGTTTTTGTCATTGAATAAAATTGTTGGCATTTTTGGCCAATACTTAAAAAAAATAATTATTTGTCCCATTCTTTCTTTTTATATTTATCTATTTTGAAGTTTATTGACCCTCTTGTATGAGTTTTCAATTGGTGCCCTAATGAATTACCATAAATTTAGAGGCTAAGGCCCACACACATGTATTATCCTACAATTTTGTAAGTCAAATATCTGACACAGGTTTCACCAGGCTAAAATCAAGGTATCGGCAAGGCGTCTTCTTTTTTTTTTTTTTTCTTTTTAGGGCCACACCCACAGTATATGGAGGTTCCCAGGCTAGGGGTCAAATTGGAGCTGTAGCTACTGGCCTACACCACAGCCATAGCAACGCCAGATCCAATCAAACCTGCATCCTCATGGATACTAGTCCGATTCATTTTCTGCTGAGCTGCAACAGGAATTCCAAGGCTGTTTTATTTTATGGAAACTCTAGGTAAATCCACAAAGGTTGTAGGCCAATTTCAGTTCCCTGTATTTGAGAAACTGAGGTCCCTAATTCTTTGCTGTCAGCTGAGGGTTATTCCCAGCTTTACAGGATCCCTGCTTGCCTTAGCATGTGATCCTTTCTCTATCTTCAAATTGATCAATATTTGATCACACATCTCTCACACTGAGAATATTTCTTGTCCTCTACCATTTTCTCAAATCTATAACCCACTTCCATTTTTAAAGACCCATGTGAATATCTTGGGGCCATGTAGATAATTCAGTATAATCTCTCTATTTTGAAGTTTGTAGCCTTCACCATGTACAGCATTCCTTTTGCCATGGAAAGTTACGGAAAAGGAAAAACTCACTTCCTCCTGTGTGATTCCTCTACTGTGACTCACACTCACACTCGGTACTTCTGGGCACCAAATGTAGGCACAAGGAGGGGGGAGATGCGGGGTGGTCCTACACATCAAAGAGTTCTGTGACAACAGCCAAGTGTCCTACAAGTTCACTCAATTCTGACACTACCTACCCGGAGATGGCTTCAGATCCCATAAGTTAAGGGCTCAGTCAGTCCTTATATGACTGCTCCCCATTTCGAATACCACCTACAAGTCCAGGTGGTTGCTAGTGATGCTTCTCACCAACTAGCTGCCATTCAAAGGTCCACAGGACCCCTTCCTCAGGCTTGATAAATTGCTAGAGTGGCTCACAAAACTCAGAAATACATTTTACTTACTAGATGACAGGTTTATTATAAAAAGATATATCTCAGAAACAGGCAGATGGAAGAGATGTGGGAGAGGGACAGTAGCTTTGCTGCCTTTTCTGGGCATTCCACTCTCCCAGCACCTTCCCAAGTTCACCAACCCCAAAACTCTCCGAACCTTGTCCGTTTGGATTTTTACAGCAGCTTCCTCACATAGACATGACTAAGTCATTGCCCATTGGTGATTAACTCAATATCCAGCCTCTCTCCCCTTCCCAGAGGTCAGAGCCTGAGGCTGGACGTTCCAACTCTCTCCTCAAAGTTAGTTTCTCTGGTAACCAGTCCCCATCCTTAGGTTACCTAGGAACTTTTCAAAATTCACCTCATTATTATAAACTCAGGTGTAGTTGAAAGGGGCTTGTTATGAATAACAAAAGACACCCATTTCACTTTTATCACTCCTATCACTTAGGAAATTCTAAGAGTTTTAGGAGCCCTGAATAGAAATGGGACACTTACAAGTATACATTTATTATAAATGACAATATCACAGTTACACATTTATAGGTTCCAGGGATTAGAGTGTGAACATCTTTAGAGGGCTATTATTCTGCCTATCAAAACTTTCAGTCTGCTAACTCTAGTTGTCTACGCAATCCATCCACAGAACTTTATTTTGGATGCTAAATTTTGCATTTCTAGAAATTATTTTTTATTCTCTATGCTTTCATCTCTACCAGTAATTTCCATCTGTTCACTCTCATTACAACCATCTTTTAAATTAAGTCCTTATGCTGGATGCTTAAATGCCCTTCACTGTTAATTGTCTACTAATTATCAATAGTCTATTGATATTGATTGTTTTCATCTTTGATAATAGCACACATTTCCATATAGCTTTACATATTTAATACATTTTTATTGTACATTCAGTATTGAGAGTTTGAATTCTGTTTTCTTCCTGTGAGAAGTGGGGATTTTTTTTTTTTCTAATAGCCAGTTAAATTACCAGCTGATCACAATTACACTGAATTTTTTTTTTTTTTTTTGAGTGGAGGAAGGTTTATTGCAGGGCCAAGCAAGGAAAATGGGTGGGTGTCTCATGCTCAAAAAACCTAAACTCCGCATTGAATTTGTGAAGTGTGGGCTTTATACTTTGTTGGAACATAAACATTTCCATTTTGCTCTTAGCAACTGGGCAAATCAGGAACACAGTATTTATATATAATAGGGGGAATGTCATGTTTTTCAGTGGAAGACCTGAGGTGTTTACAAGCCCCTTTTACTTGGTGGGACACAACTCCAACCCTGTCTTCCCAATATGGGTGAAGAGCTGAAAACTGTGCTTAATTTTTCAGCATCAGGTTGTTGATTTCCTCTGGACTCCTTAATGTAAGCTCTCTGTATATGAATTTTAGGAAATTGTCCATAGGTTTGAGGGGAATTTTGAAGCAGATTTGGGAGTCCGTGTCTGTGGCTCCTTCTCTGGACTTTATAATTTTCAGTCATCTAGTTGCCCCTACCTCTTGTAAAATGGCAAGTCAGTAAGACTGTGACTTCTGCTTAGTTTTATCCAACTGCATCGCACATTAATTGGGTATTGCCCTCAGGAAAAAAAGCCTTGTAAATGTGAGCTACTCAGTATGGTACTCTTCTTTCAAACATTAAATCGCCTCTCAGCGTCTGCCGACTTTGGATTATGTACCAGTGCTAATCCAAATTCAGCAGACACTGAGAGGGGATTTAACTGCTTTTTAAAAAATATTTTGTCCAGGGTTTATAATTGCTATGTACAGGAAGGTTAGTCTGATACTAGCAACCCCGCCAGTATCTAAATGGGAAATTTAACTCAAGTTTTTAAAGGATAAGGATACATTTTGAAAGGAAAACTGCCTTCTGTGTTGAGACTCTCCAGTGGGGGGAAGGAGACAAGAATAGAAATTGAAAGGCAATAGGGAGTTTCTGGCAACAATCAAATGAAGAATGAGACTGACTTGTACTAGAATGGTAGCAGTGATGTGGTGAGCAGTGGTCAACCCAGGAGATAACTTTCAAGTAGAGCCAAAAGAATTTCTAGATAGGTTGGGGCAAGAGTGTAAAAGACAGAAGTCAAGGGTTTCTCCATGAATTAATAACTGGCATGAAGAATTTAACCTACACGGAAGTTATGCTGAACTTTGGGTGAGAGGTGAGAGCAAAGAGTATGAGTTTAAACACTGAAATCGAAATGTCTATAAGACATCTAGGTAGAGATAGCAAGCAGACTGTTGGATATACAAGTCTAAAGTTCAGGTCAGAGGTCTGACTGGAGATGTAAATTTAGAGATTGTATTAGTTACCTACTATTATGTAACAAATTATCCTCAAATGTGGTATCTTAAAGCAAAAACAAACAAATAACAAAAAAACAAAAAACAATTTCTAAGTGTTTGACATCTAGACATGGCTTAGCTGAGTGGTTCTTGCTCAGAGTTTCTCATGAGGTTGCTCAGAATCGTTGCTGTGATTGTATTTAGTCTCTGAAGATTGACTGAGGCTGAAGAACCTGCATCCAAGTTCACTCGTGGTTCTTGGCAGGAGACTTCAGTTCCTCACTCTACGGACTTCTACACAGAGCTTCCCAGGACATGTCTTCACACAGAGAAATCAACACCTGAGAGAGAGGGAGAACCCCATATGAGAGCCCTAATCTCAGAAGTGATAGTCCGTCACTTAGTGGTATTAGAAAAGAGTCATTTAGTATGAGAGTCTCTAGTTCCATCCATGTTGCTGCAAATAGCATTATTTTGTTCTCCGTTATGGCTGAGTAGTATTCCATTGTGTATATATACCATACTGCCTTAGTCCATTTATCTGTGGTTGGACATCTAAGTTTTTCCACATCTTGGCTATTGTGAATAGTGCTGCAGTGAACATAGGGGTGCATGTATCTTTTTCAATGAAAGATTTTTCTGGATATATGCCCAGGAATGGGATTGCTGGATCATGTACTAGCTCTATATTTAGTTTTCTGAGGTACCTGTATACTGTTTTCCAAAGTGGTTGTACCAATTTACAATTCTACCAACAGTGTAGGAGGTTCCCTTTTTTCCATGCCCTCTCCAGTATTTGTTATTTGTTATTTACTAATGCTGGTCATTCTGACCAGTATGAGGTGGTACCTCAAGGTAGTTTTTTGATTTGCATTTCTCTAGTAATTAGTGATGTTTAGCATTTTTTCATGTGCCTGTTGGCCATCTGTATGTCTTCTTTGGATAAATGTCTATTTAGGTATTCTGCCCATTTTTCTACTGGGTTATTTGTTTGTTGTTTTTGCTGTTAAGTTGTATGAGTTGCTTGTATCATTTAGAGATTAAACCCTTGTTGGTTTCATCATATGAAACTATTTTCTCACATTCTGTAGGTTGTCTTTTTTGGGTTTTTAATGGTTTCCTTTGCTGTGCAAAAGCTTGTAAGTTTAATTAGGTCCCATTGGTTTATTTTTGTTTTTATTTCTATTGGTTTAGCAGACTGACCTAAGAAAATATTTGTATGGTTGATGTCAGAGAATGTCTTGCCTATGTTCGCTTCTAGGAGTTTGTTGGTATCTTGTTTTATGTTTAAGTCTTTAATCTATTTGGAGTTTATTTTTGTGCATGGCATGAGGGTGCATTCTAGTTTCATTGATTTGCATGCAGCTGTTCAATTTTCCCAGCACCACTTGCTGAAAAGACTGTTTTTTTCCCATTTTATATTCTTGCCTCCTTTGTCAAAGATTAATTGACCACAGGTGTCTGGGTTTACTTCTGGGTTCTCTATTCTATTCCATTGGAAATAATTCCATTTGCAGCAACATGGATGGAACTAGAGACTCTTGTACTAAGTGAATAAGTCAGAAAGAGAAAGACAAATACCATCTGATATCATATATCTGGAATCTAAAAATGGCACAAATGAACCTATCTACAGAAAAGAAACAAACTCATGGGCGTGGAGAACAGACTTGTGGTTGCCAAGAAGGAGGTGGAGGGTCTGGGAGTTTGGGGTTAGTAGATGCAAACTATTGCATTTGAAATGGATAAGCAACGAGAAACTGATACCTCATCACTTGTGATGGAACACGATGGAGGATAAGGTGAAAAAAAGAATGTATATCGATATATGGCTGGGTCATTTTGCTGTGCAGCAGAAATTGACATAACATTGTAAATCAACTATAATAAAAACAAAATTTAAAAAAAGAGTCACTATGTACAATGCACACTCCATATTCAGGGAAGTGAAATTAAGCTCAGTCTTTCGAAGGAAGGACTGTCAAAGAATTTGAGAACATATATTTAAAATTATCACAAAAGTAATCAGCACACAGATAGTATTTAAAGTCATAGGACTAGATGAGATCATCAAGGGAAATATGAGATAGAGAAATCCAAGATCTGATCTCCAGATCATACCAACAGAAAGAGGTCAAAGAGAAGAGAAGTAACAAATAAATGAGGTTTGCAGAGAGAGGGAGAGATGAAAGGATATAGTAGAAAAACCAGACTGTAAGGTCCTCGAAGTTAAAAAAAATAAAGTGTATTGTGCTCTAAGCCCTGTAATAGAATATACAATGAAGTCTGCTTTCTACTTTTTTATGTTTAGTTTACCTTTAACATTATTGCATAAATATTACATGTTGTAGCTATTTCTGGGCATTTTAAAATGTCATTTCATCCTCATAATAAATCAACAGGAAAAGCTTTATTATTCAGCATTTTAGAAAGAGACTTAGAGAGAGTATCTTAGATGAGAAATGCATGGTTCAGAGAGTTAAAATAACTTGCCCAAATTCACATAAGTAAACCGCAAGCTCATAACTGAATTGTGGTCAGCCACAACCAAAACCCAAGTCCTAGCACCACTTTTCAAATATTCACTAAATTATAAGCACCTTTAGAATGGCCATTTCTTTCATTTACCATTACTTAGTTTATCACTTAGTTTGTTATTTTAGCCATAGAAACCATGTTAGTATTTATTAAAAATTGACCATAATCCATAAGAATTATGAAATAAATTCTTTATACATGAGGACATTTACTTCAAAATGCAAGTTATATAAAAATATGTGATAAACACAATAAAGCATGGTAATTCTTCAGCAACATCAACTGCATTCAACTTTTCCTTTCCATTTCCATTGCTGCCTATTTTTACTTAGCTATTAGTCATCTCCTTAGGCTCTTGTTCCCCTCCTCCTCAATAGGTACAACTAGATGTGTTAACTCTATACATAACAGTCATGTTAACCTCCTAAAACACAAATAGCCTGTCTTACTACTACTCAGAAAAGTTCAATGACTACATGGAGCCAAGTCTAGATCTCTAATTCTGGTGTTTCTTTCTAATCTCGTCTTCTGAGCCTGGCCTCCAGTGCACCTGGCCTATAAATATTTTATGCAGTCCTATCTCCATTTCTTGTTTTTTTCTTTCCCTTTCTGAAATGTTGACTATCTCTTCCAATCTTCCTCCAATGTAATCAGTCAATCCACATCTTGCCTGGGGCCATAAGGATCTCTCCATTCTCTGAATTCCTGATGCTACCAAGTTCTTACCACACTGCTTTGTATTCTGAAATTGCTGTGTGTCTGCATTTCTTTAACACTGATGTATAAGCTTCTTTTGGAAAAACACTATGTGAATCGTACCGCTTATAATATTATAGATGCTTGTACATAATAAATGCTTAGTATTAATTTATTATTAACTAATAAGTATTTTAAAATCCTTAAGTTTATGGTAAGTATTCTACATAGAATAATAGCAAATGCAGAGAGCTTACTCTACACCTTATCCTTTTCTAAGAGTTGTATGTATATTAACTCACTTAAAGTGTTCTCTTTTAATTTTCTAAAACTTTGCTAAAAATGTCTAAAATTCACCTTGGGGAAAAGAAACTGTTGAATGTGCTAACTTGTGTATTTTAAACAACATGTGTGACATACCCATTCATATCATGTTTATAGCATAAGCAAAATACTGCACTGTGCTTCTGGCTTCCCCATCAGAGTACAGATAGCGAATATTGAAGTGAATGTGCCAGGTATCACCCAATCTCCACAAACCATCATCCTTATCCCACCTACTTTAAATAAATATAACCACTGCCTTACATTCCAGTGTACATTTAGCATTGTTAGATAACTCTATTAAGCAGTGCATCTTTACATTGTGAATATGGGCCTAATTTAGTCAAATTATGTCTTCTATAATGCAAAGGGACCTCAAGTTTCTAAATCAATACAAAAAATTACCCTATTTTGTTGATTGCAGTACCTGAATTAGGAATAATGCTAATTATACACACAGAATGGATCAAATAATATAATACCTATAGCATGAGGTTTGATCCTCTGAAGTTTGTCTTTATTTGACAGACTTAAAAGAACAGATTCCTAACATGCACTTTTTCTTGATGAAGAATAAGGCTGAGAATAGAAAATCAATCTATTTATCTTTACAATCTTTTTTTTATCTTTACAATCTATTTATCAGATCGTAACCCTATAGTCTTCTTTTTATACAATGCCCAAAAAAGGCTATTGATTTCTGCAGATCTAGCAGTTCCCAAAATGGAACATTTTATGAGTGATATCAAAGTAATACAAAAGTTCCAAAGTAAGATACCTGGAATTGGAAATCCTGATAAAGTGGAAACTGCTTTGCAGTTTCCTCAAGGCGCTCATTTAATAATGTTTCCTAGTACTTGGCAGATTCTCTTCCTCATCTCTGTCTCACTGAACCTGAATGCAAAGATAAATGAACCCATACCATGCCCATCTCAAAAGGAAAGAGAAAGAAATGGCATTTCTGAGCTCAGCAAAGAATTTTGGCAGGAAGCTTCGGTGGGCTCCCCCAAACTCAGTCATGATGTTATCTCATGTGTGGATTTAATCAGAAGTCTATACGGAGTTTTAATTTAAAAGAAAGAACTACTACCTTCTTGAGCTATTATAAAGGAATGATTATCTAGTAGCATATTGTTCTCAACAAACCAGATGAAATTTTAGTACATCCTTCCAAATCCCCTCATGATTTAATCTTGAATTGAGCAACATGGAACAAAAGAATCAATTTCCTTTTTAAGAAACAAATGTTTAATCATCACATTGGACCCAAGCCAACCTGAAAAATCCTCAGGACTGGCAAAAACACTAAAATAAAAAAAAAGGCACATTTTTTTTTTTCAAAGATACTGCTAGCACTATCCAGTATTATTAAATCACTCAAGTTTGTCTTTGGCAAATCCAAGTACCCTATTCCTCTGTCCTTTTTCCACTTGCTATTCCTCGACTCCAGCATCCCACCTTAGGTTCCTAGAGCTTTCAAATCAATCCTTGAACCTCAATTGAAATATGTAGAGAAATAAGGTGAAGATATTTTATAGAAAATGTCAATGGCATTATTTTTTGCCAAAGTTTTTGTACTCCAAACTTAATTTTAAAGAAAACACCTCAGAGTACCCATTCTGTTCCAAATTCTGGGGAAAGACTGAAGAAGAGGCTTTAGGCCCTATATCTGGATTTACACAGTCTAGCAGAGGAAACAGAATTCTAACAGATGAGCAACCTACACTGAATTAGGGTTAAGACAGAACGATGATAAAAGTACAGAGGAAAATAAGACATTTTACTCTTTTGGGGAGGTCAGGAATGCCCTGGAAGAAGTACTGAGTGTAAGGTATTTGTGGGACTATCATCTTAAGGTACCAAGGAGGAACTGAGTATTTGGGTCTAGGACTCTGTAAAACATCAGAGCTGAAGATATTAATTGGAAAAGCATCTGTGTCATCTATCCTTAGATAACAGAGACATCGACAATTAGTTTGCAAAGCCTATCACTTGGACTAATAACCTCATAAGAAGTTCTGGAGAAAATAAGGCTCCAGGATCCTATAAAATTAAAGAATATCATATGCTTTATCCTCTCCTTTGGAGATCTGTAAATGACATTAACATTTCTTTAAAGGAACTGGCAAGTCCCACAATTAGTCAAGATGTAGGAAGTGAACTAGAGGAAATACTTACTAAAGAAGCCAAGGAACAAGACATTTCAAGAAGATAAATATGAGTCTTGCATAAATCTTAGAAGAAATCCCAAAAGTTAAGAATTGGCAGGGAGAGTGTCTTACTCAGTTTGTTGTTCCACGACTCAGCAGAGACCATGACATATATTATGTATTCATTGAATATCTGGCAGATTGATCAGTGAGTAAAGAAATGCAGTAGGAAAAAAAGCAATTCCCCATACCATTCCATTCAACATTCTACTAAATGCCTATAAAGATAGAGAAAAAGACTGGCAGCAGGACAAAAAAAAAAATCAGATAAAAGAACATCGTTCAGTTTTAGAGAAAAATTTATAAAATGCGTGGCATATAGTCTGGATTTGGAAGTGTATTCTTAGACTCTTTGGCAGTGGTTTTCAATGGGACAGAGGAAGAGCAATTTGCTCAAGGAATATTTAGCAACATCTGGAGACATTGTTGGTTATGACAACTTGGGCAGAGTCTGGCTACTTGCATCTACTGGGTAGAGACTAGGGAAACTGATAACTACCCTAAACAGCACAGGACAGCCCCCCACAGCAAGGAATCATCTAGTCCAAAATGTCAATGGCACCAATATTAAGAAATCCTGCTGCACAGTATGTGGTACAACAGCACATATAAAGCAGCAGGAGTCCAGATCAGGGGTAGGAAAAGTCTTCTATTTGCCCTCTGTTACCTGCCCTAAACACTGGTCATAAAAATTACCCAGACCAGAAAAACATGTGACTTTTTTCAGCTGCCAAAGAATCTTTTTTTTTAAACTAGCTGGAATCTGCCCATGCATCCATTCACAGGATGCACACTTAAAGCCATCAGAGGTACATGTGGGAAAACACTGGCTGAAATGTTTTTCTCCTCAAGGAAAGAATTACAAAGTCCACCCTTTCTTGACTAATCACTATTAGAAACAAACATCCTAAGATCTGTGCAAATTAATCTGCCTTTGGTTCTAGAGCCAAAACATGGCAGTGCCTGCACCTGGGAGAAGAGCAGTCCAGGCTAATGAAATCAAGAAAACACCTTTTGGGAAATGCCAGGTCTGGATGAACCTCCATCTGTGCCCATTCTTGGGCAAACAGAAAAAACAAAATAAAAAACAGTAGGAAAAAGGCAGAGTTTAACAAACTATGCATGATGTCTTCAAAAACATCATGGAAGGAAGTGGCATCTGGAGTAAAGAGAGGGAAGACCCCTCTTTAGAGGATTGGATAAAGGCAGAGATGCAAAGAAATCTGACCAAAATAATGAGAGTATGCACAAAACCCCAGAGCAAGAGCAGAACTGAAATTCTCATCAGAGATGATAAAAATGGAAGTGAACAAATCAAATTGGTAATAAGGATGGCAGATTTGAGAAACCTTAAATCTAAAGGTAAAGGGCAGAAGTGAGAGTGGCAGGAAATTGTATAGATACAGAAAGGGAATAAAGATGCAACCCAAGAAAGTTCTTTCTGACATAACTAGAGGAATAGTATGACAGACTAATCTGCCTAACATGAAAAAAGAAAACCAAATTTATAGACTAAAAAGCTTCACTAAATATCAGGCTGAAATAATACAAAGACTCATTCTGGATAGATTGGAAATATGGGATTATAGAATAATATCTGAATACTAAAAACATTAAAGAGGAAGGGACTAGTTTGCCTATGGTTAGATGAAAGTCAGGGTGTGATTAGACTTCCTGAATCCTGAATAACACTAAATACCAAAGGAAAACAGAGCAGGATATATATAGCCTGTGAAATATAAATACAATCTGTGAAAAATAAGAGAAAAATTGCTGAAACATAATTGTGGTGAGAAACTTGTACTTAACCCTATCAGTCTGTGACAAATTAAGCACATAAAAGAACTAGAATTTGATTCTAATTGATTAAAATACTATGTTCATATTTTAATAAATAAAATTGAATTAATATTATGGGTCAAAGAGTATGAACCTTTTCTGCCTCAAATATTACTGATTTTTTTTATATATTATATATTAATATGAATGTCTTCCCCCTCTTCTTACAATGACTTCACTTCCTCTTTTTTCCAGCTCAAATACAGTGTTGTTTTGGTCAATTTGTTCTCTGGACAACAACAAAAAAGTTCTGATGTGTAGCATTTGCCAATTTCCATGGAGTTGATATACCCACCATGGCCAATTTTAAGCTACAAAATGGTTTATCAACCAGCTGTCAAGATTCCTAAATATTTAATAAAGAGCTGATAAGATCCAACTCCATCACCCCACTGAGAAATTTTACCTTCTCTGGTGAAGCCAGTCCTCAGTCACCACATTTCAGTATGGTTAGCTATGTGCATTCATGTTTTCCCCACCAGACTAGGAATCACTTGAGAGCAGGGACTGTAGCAACAACAACAACAATAATAACACCATCATTTGTTTGCTAAAGAGGGGGAAATTTGGCTGAAAATCTTGAATCCTTGACCAAAAAAAAAGGCTACTGGCACTACAGATGGAAAACACTTGGGGGAAAACAAAAAACAAAAAACAAAAAAAAAACAGCAAATGTTTTATTACTGGTGTTTGGTCTTGAAATTTGGGAAGGAATCCTAAGCTCCAATGAGCTAGAACAGACCCCAGAGGAGTCACAGAAACTCTGTGAGTCGCTGGCTTATGTGAAAATGGGTCAAGTATTTATATTTGCTCCATCTCCCTAAACACACACCTGAACTAAGTTTAGTATCTTTCTACATTAATAGTATGATGAAGCCATGAAAGATCATTTCCAGGCCTAAAGCAGCAAAGCCAACACACCTACCACGGTGCTCCCAGATGATAAAAATCCATGCTGATTACCAAGGGGCTTTCTGAAGAAGTTAGAAAAAAAGAAACATTTCCTCAAGGCGAAAAGGTTGTAGATCTCTGTGTGACAGTGACATAGGAGAGAAGCCAAAATCCCAACAAACCCAAAAGTCCATTCTGCAAATACCTGAGATTTCAAGACCTTTGCTCATCCCACCCAAAAAACTCTGCCCTCCAGACCTCTGCCCTCCTGAACCCTGGAATAGTGCCCTCTCTGAGGAATTCCTATTGCCCCTGATATCCAAAACAGAGACAAAGCTCTAGGCAGGATGAAGGGACAACAGGTGTTGTGAATGGAAAAGACCCCTGAATGCTCACAAGGGTGGAGTAAACTTTTTCTTAGAGGGCCAGATAGAAAATATTTCACACTTCAGACAATATCATCTGTGTTGGTAGAGGTTAATGCTGCACAGTTCCCTACTCATAACAATTAAATTCTCTTAAAATTTTCAATAGCACAAAGTCATAAAAGAGGAAATATTAATCATGATTTAGAACTTAAGTATTTTGATCATTTCACCATAAGCAAAAATTGAATAAGAACAACATAATTGCAAGAGTGAACATCCTTTTCAGCACTGAAGGACAGCAATATTTACTAATATGCTGCATTGTTAATCTAGCAATTTCTTGTTATATGAGAACCTTAAGTTATGTTCCATGTGGAATTCTAATTTTAATATGCAATCTGTGAGAACAAAAATTTTTCAAATTAAACCTCATTTTGGACACAGGTTTAACATTTTGAGAACGTGAGCCATTTTATATATATTCAAAAAGTTCTCTGACACCAAGTCTGTACAGCTGAATTAACGCTTGCAGCAGTCAATGCAGTGTTTGCAGTTGTCCTAACAACAAAATCAAATTGCTACATGGTCAATCAGCTGATCAATGCATAATTGATTGTGAAGATAACCAGAAATATCAGCTAATTTACCTGTGTAGAGATATGGACAAAGTCATTGAGCAAATAGAAGCAAAGAAATTAAATGAATGTAATCGTGTAGTCAAAATTGTTCTTTTCAAAGGAACTATTTGGATGAATGAGACCTAAATTTTACTTAATTTTTTTTTCCTCTTGGAAAATCTTGAGTCTTCATGTAAATCCTTAACATTTATTAACTACATCCAGCAAACTCTTATGCAGAACAAGGTTGAAATATGCTCTCCCTCAGCCCTCCCCCAATATCACCACTTTGCATCTATTACAGTAAAAATGAAGGTGTAAAATATCATGTTTTCTGGAATAGAAGCATACAGCAAAGTTATTTAACCAACTATTTTACATAAACAATACGGACCATATCAACAAACCACATAGAAAGAATAATAAAATAAAGCAGAGGGGCGAGGAAACTACAGAAGAAGGTGAATATCAAAACCAGCTTTTAAGAAAAAAAAACAAAAAAACTAAAAAGTAGACAAGAGCTTGAGAATACATCCTCAAATATAATTTAAAAGTTGTTTTATTTTTTTGGGGGGGGGCGCAGGTGAAACATATGGAAGTTCCCAGGCTAGGGGTCGAATCAGAGCTACATCTGCTATCCTACATTACAGCTACAGCAACTTGGGGCAACACCAGATCCTTAACCCACTGAGCAAGGCCAGGGATCGAACCTGTATCCTCATGAATACTAGTTGGGTTTGTTTCCACTGAGCCACAATGAGAACTCCAAAAGTTGTTTTAAAAAAACACGTAATTTTGTATGTTTGTATGTGTATCTAACACACACATAAAATTAAATGACATTAAAATTATGCATTTGTTTACTTGTGTTTTATTTTATGTTTTATAATTTTAAATGGGCAGATTATTGCCTCTTGGAGATAGAGCATACAGACACTCTGGCTGATTTTTTTTTAAACTTTACATCCAAAATATTTGTGGTCATGTATATGTGAACATACACTATAAAACTATAAAATGTTTATGGAATTAATATTAAGTACTAATGAAAAATGAGTTTATATGGCATTTGAACACTTTTGTCCATTCATATGTTCATTTGGGCTTCACAGTCCTATTCTGCAGGTCAATCCAGAGCTGGCATCAGTCATATTTAGAGATGAGGAACCTGGAGGGCGAATGTATGAGGTGACTTTTCTGAGGTCACACTAATAGCTAAAGGTTGAAACAGATACACGACCAAGGTGTTCTGACCTTTTCCACTGAACCATTCTGCTTTCCCCCACATCAACACTGAGATGTGAAAAATAAGTTATTTTGCAAGTAGTTCTTTTTCCTGAAACTTGCTAAGAACTTACGTACACAGGTATAATGCACATGTTTATCAAGAAGAGTCAGACAATAAATTAAGCCACGCTAGGGTGTTGACTGTCTTTGGTTGTAGAACGATACGGAAACACACCCAGTCTCAGCCTCATTTGGGTACATATTTTAAGAACTTAATTGCCTGTTTGTCCAGACACACTGTGCTAACCACAGGGAAGGAAAACAGACCAGTTGATATGGGAGCAATAATTCCTTTTTGTTTTCAAACTGCAATATAAAATTATCAATATTTAATGGGTGAGATGGATTGCTGTATATCCTTTCTTTAAATTAGGCTTTTCTCTTCTCTTCCTCTTTAGCTTGGTCCTGTCAAAAAGACAGTAAAACAAATAAAAATTTTAAAACACAAGCACAACAAGTCTAGATTTTTACTACCAGTGGGGTCTGTAGTTAATCAGCATGAAGAATGAGAAATAACTAAGGGAGACTTTCCAGTGACTTTAGAAAATGGGGAAATCTACATTTCCTTCTAAAACCTATGCTTTTGCTTCTAGGAGTTCCCATTGTGGCTCAGTGGTAACAAACCCAAATAGTATCCATGAGGATTTGGATTTGATCCCTGGCCTCACTCAGTGGGTTAAGGACCTGGCATTGCTGTGAGCTGTGGTGCAGGTCACAGTTGAGCCTCATGACTGTGGCTCTGATGTAGGCCAGCAGCTGCAGCTCTGATTTGACCCCTAGCCCAGGAACTTCCATGTGCTGCAGGTACAGCCCTAAAAAACCTACATACATACATACATATATACATACATACATACCTATGGTTTTGCTTCCATATCTAAATAGTGTTGGAAACATGATTCTAGAAAACAACTCAGCTGGGTTTGGCTCCACTGAGAAAGAAAGACATTCTAATTCTCCACCCTCTATAAATCCTTTACCAGTCTCCTTGAAAAGCAACTCATTTTCCACTTCATGATAATTCAGATAGTGTTCAAATAACTCAGAGTGTCTGTTATCTGCCAGGCATTGTGACAGGCGTTCCTTATAGCTCATTATTATTTAACTATTCAAGTCTACCTTTCTTAATTTTACAAATTAATGAGAACATGTACAATCTTTCAGTATTACTCATGGCTTTTATCATCAGTGATTCTCTACCATTTTTTTGTTGTTGTTTTGCTTCCTATCAATATTTTGACATCTAATTTTTTTTTCAAATTTTAGTTACAATTTTTCAGGGGTTTTTTTTTTTGTCTTTTTTTTAGGGCCACATCCATGGGCATATGGAAGTTCTCAGGCTAGGGGTCGAATGGGAGCTGCAGCTGCTGGCCTACACCACAGCCACAGCATTGCATGATCTGAGCCATGTCTACAACCTACACCACAGGTCATGGAAATGCTGGATCCTTAACCCATTGACTGAGGCCAGGGATCAAATCCATGACCTCATGGATACTAGTTGGGTTTGTTACTGCTGAGCCACAATGGGAACCTCCTCAGTTTTTGTTATACAACAGACTCAATAAAAATGCTTTATAGACATTATCTTATTTCATCTTACTTAACTTTCCAAATCCATAAAGTAGGCATTCTTACCCTGTTGTACAGGTGGGGAGAGTAAGGCTCTAATTTATCAGCGGTCACACATTCATTCAGCGACAAAGCTGGAACTCAAATGGAAGACTCTCTGATTTCAGAGCTGAGGTTTTTAACTTCTAGCCAATTCAGCATCTGATTTATTATATTTTCCTATACGTGGGAATAATCCATATTAATTTGGATTGAAAATGGTGCATACCTATGATGGGTATTCTTCTAATAGGTTATACAGAAGAGGAATAATTCATCTACCTTCCTTCCACACATGACTTCCCCATCATATCCTCTGCCCCAGCCATGGCCCATGATAATATCTTGATTTCTTTTCTACTGACACTGAAAAATGCATCAGACTAACTAATACATTAGTTGGTATAAACTC
The DNA here is from genome assembly GCF_016906955.1 of Phacochoerus africanus. Classification (NCBI taxonomy): domain Eukaryota; kingdom Metazoa; phylum Chordata; class Mammalia; order Artiodactyla; family Suidae; genus Phacochoerus; species Phacochoerus africanus. The sequence continues at coordinate 80,297,324 of NC_062545.1, read as the reverse complement.
TGCACTCCCATGGAGAGAGATGGGGAAAAAAAATTTCTCCTTGTCAAGCTAAATCATATTTCAATTAGTACATGTAGTAGATGTCGATAAATTCAGATTCTTTCTTATTTCTCCCATTTTCTTTCTCTTCCCTTAAATCTTGGCTAGCCTACTGCTTTGGCCAATAGAGTACCCAAACAGGCAGGCTTTGCTGTTTCTAACCCCAGCCTTTAAGAGAACAGTTGCTTCTGCTTTGGTCTCTCAAAGCCCTGAGTCATCAGGGAAGAAATCTGACTATCTTCTCAAAGAAACTTCATGGAAAGGTCTTGAGATGACATGAAAAGAGACATAGGCTCATTAGAACCTAGTGTCCACCCATCTCCAGCAAGGGTCCAGGCATGGAGCTTCTTAAATCACATTCCCAGGAGACAGACTCTGAGATCTGAGATTTGTGTGTAGGAGGTTATTGGGATGTTTGCTCAAGAACAATAGCTAGAAATGAACGTAAGCAAGTTGGGTAGAGGGAGAAGCTGAACCATGACACGGTTGCATCAGGTGAGCTTTGAAGCTAGGATGGCCCTTGAAGAGAGTCTTGTCTTGACTCAAAGAGGCAGAGCTTTTATGCTGCAGCCTGGAGAAGTCATTGGAGGCAGGATCTGCCCACCCATGCAGTAGACGGTATGCCCTTGGACAGGAAGGTTCAGTCCTGTCGAGTTCTGGGCAGTGTATCACAGTATCCACTAAAGAAGTGTTAATGAAAAACATAAGTTAATTGATTGACATTAATTCATGGAGATTTCAAAAGGGAAAACACTCCAACAGAAAAGTTTTTTCCCCTTAACTCAGCTAGACCATCAGAACCAAAAGAGCTTAATAGTACAAAATGTGAAAGCAAGCACTGTCTTATTCCAATTTTTTAAAGTATAAGCAATACTGAGTGTGAGTCCAAAGAAACTATTTGTCAGCCATGGGATCTCAGGCAAATCACTTAACACAGTAATAGATTGAGTTTATTATTGTGCCAAGAACAGAGCATCGGAGATACACAGAGGAAAAACCTTAGGAAGATCAGGGAAGTAAAGTCAGTGGCCTTGTCAGAGCTTCAGAGGTCTCATTTATAAAAGGGAGGCAATCCCATCTGCCTAAATTGTATACTAGATTTTTGTCAGCAGTTAATAATTGATGTGCATAAAATTCTACAAAAAATTGTAAAGGACAATAGAAAGTTAAGCAGTAGTAGCATTAGTATTTTTCTTTCTGTCAAAGAACTGATCCAAAAAATTCAAAGTGAGTGTGTACTTGTATTTATTATATTAAGCATCTACTTGAAAATAGCTGCTAAATGCCAGTTTATAAAAAATGAAAAGACTTCTTTATATAGCTTTTTATTTAGAAGTCTACACAAATCAGTTTTTATTGTTCTTCCTTTTCTAAAATGGTATAGTCTTTTTAAATAGGTGGTGCTAGCATGAAAGTTATATAATGTTTTTGCAAAATATTCCAATTAAAATTGACAAGATTCTTCTTACAAAACCTATTCCAGTATTCCTTTTCTGACACCTACAGTCTTCAAAACAGCTCTAGTAAAGAGGTAGGAAAGTCAGGAGTTCCCGTTGTGGTGCAGTGGTTAACGAATCCGACTAGGAACCATGAGGTTGCGGGTTCGATCCCTGCCCTTGCTCAGTGGGTTAACGATCCAGCGTTGCCGTGAGCTGTGGTGTAGGTTGCAGACGCGGCTGGGATCCTGCGTTGCTGTGGCTCTGGCGTAGGCCGGTGGCTACAGTTCCGATTCAACCCCTAGCCTGGGAACCTCCATATGCCGCAGGAGCGGCCCAAGAAATAGCAAAAAGACCAAAAAAAAAGAGGTAGGAAAGTCAAATTAATATCAATATGCTAGGAATATCTTGCTCAAAATCCTTCCAATCCAAGATTCCTTTTTTTAGATTTTGGCTCCATTTTTGTCCAAATAGGATATATAGAAAGACTCAGTTAAAGAAGTATATAGACAAAAAAAATAAAAATAAAAATAAGATCAAGTCTGTATTAAACTAATAAGAAAACCTTTATTCCATCAGCCTCTGATTTCCCAGACAACTTATGAAGCAGGGATCAGAAAATAGGCTGCATATAGTTTTGCTGTCAAAACTGGAGAAGAAATTGTTTTCTTAACAAATTAATTTTCAATTTCAAATGGCCTAAAGCAGCCCAAAGCCCTTGTTCCACTTTTAATTTATATTAAATTAGTAGATGCAGCCCTTGATGAAGTGGGAGCTTTCTTTTTAGTCACAGTAAGAAGAAAGCTATTACTTTGCTCTGGGTCAGTGTTCCTCTTTTGTTTTCACAAAATGTCCTTAAAAAGATACTGAGCCTGTTTTCTCTTGTTGCCATTAATCATCAAGAACATGGTTTTGCAATGACTTAAACTAAAGTGAAATGACTCCACTCAAGAGCACTACTCATTTCATTATTTAACAGACTTTTTCACCTGTTTAGTTAAGCAATGAGATTTTACTTATTCAAAATTTCGCATATTTATTGAGGTGTTTGAATTAATTATTTTTGTTTCCAAAACAGAGATGGATTATCAGATCAAAATGACCTGTTAATTATGTGATCCAGAACCTAAACATCTCAACTAAATATATATGTTCAACTCCTGATAAGATAATAACCAATATTTTTTTAAAATGTGGCATTCTCAGCAGCCCACCTCTATTTGATTGGAAAAATCCTGAAACTGAGCGGAAACTCAAATCGAGCTCTTACATGTTCACAAGAGCATGGACCTGTGGTCTGTGCAGCTGGCGGCTAAAGGATCCAGTTTCCCTTGATTCAACAACACAGTGTTGGCTTTCAGGGCACTCATCAGAGAATTGTACCAAGAACTGACTTCCTTCCAGCACTTGCCAGAGACCCACTTAAGACAATGAATGTTTGATACAAATGGGATAAGGGACATTTTAATTATCCATAACTACTGGAGGCTGTAAACACAATACCTTTATCACTTGCTACCCAGAAGCTTATCAAGAGTTTACAGAAACAAATACTTTCACTTTCTCTTGTTAGAAGTAAAAACTTATTCAAACTTTCTCTTGGGCATTAACAACATGAACAAAAATGGAAATACACCTTTGATTTGACCTAAAAACTGCATGTTTCAGTATGTACTCTAAGAAAATGATTTGACTTTACACAAAGTTGCATGGATGCTGACTGAAACACTTTTATGGCACAGATAAATTGGAAATGAGCTTAATACATATAGACAGAAGAATATTAAGTATGACATAGCAATACAGTGAAATACCATGAAGCCACTAGAAAGACCAAGGTAGCTTTCTCTCTATATATAGTGGAGATCGACTGCCAAGTTAAAAACTGTGAAAAAGCAAGCATAATTTGATTTTTTTCTTATTTCTTTAAATGTATATAAACCTGCATGTACATTTTAAAAAGTGTAGAACTATAAATATAGTCATTCAATAGAAACTCCTGTACTTTAGATATTATATATTTCTGTGTTTTTAACTTTTTACAATAAGGCTACATTGTTTTCTTATTTGGGGAAAAAAATAATTTACTCTTTATGAAAATATTCTGAATGAAACCAGATTGTACCATATTACCTTAGTTCTCACTTAACTTGTAGAGTTTTAACTGAATGTTAAACGCCCACGATTATTAAAAAGGATTATACAAGAACATTTGAACAAAATTTCTAAGCTAAACTGTAGTAAATCACAATAACTATTGCTATAATCTAGTAATGTGCTAAGTGCCTTACATATATTTTAATATTCAGAACTATTTAAAAGAGAGATTATCATGAAGGTAGTATGAACAAAGGTACTGTTTTTATTTATAACATACAAAGGGGCAAATTAATAATTAGATGTATTGAGTAACTTGTACCAATTGGCAGTAGAAGTGAAAGACTAAATACGTCGAACTCTATAGCCCATGGTTTTAACTTCCGTGTTAGATGATTTTACTATTTTATTCCATGAAGCCCATGGCCAGGTAAACTACTGTCGTTCTTTGCATTCTAGATATGGCATATTTAAAAAAAGAATCCAAGACTTCCCATCGTGGATTAGCGGAAATGAATCAGACTAGGAACCATAAGGTTGCAGGTTCGATCCCTGGCCTCGCTCAGTGGGTTAAGGATTCGGCGTTGCCGTGAGCTGTGGTGTAGGCTGAAGAAGCGGCTGGGTTCTGGTGTTGCTGTGGCTCTGGCCTAGGCCAGTGGCTACAGCTCCGATTAGACCCCTAGCTGGGAATCTCCATATGCCACAGGTGCAGCCCTAAAAAAGCAATCAATCAATCAATCAATCAGGGATCCAGGGCTTCAAAAAATTTGAAAGAGCTGCAGGGAAAAGGTCAGAGAAGTCTCCACAAATTTTTAAGTCAGAAGGTCAGAAGCAGGTGGCTCTTAACAGCTCACAGAAGCTTCTGCCTTTCTTAAAAGTCTCTGGAAAGTGTCCATCAACTGCTTCATCTGTAGTAGGATAGCAGGTGCTTCTCAAGAGCTTGTTGGGAAGGCTCCATGACATTTCAAGTCTGTTCAGCATCTAGCTGCAACTGCCTCTGCGGGAAACTGGCTGCTTCTTCACCCTCAGTCTCATCCAGGGCCTCTCATTGGCAAACTCTGAACTGAAGCTACACAGAACAAGGGATTCTGGAAAATATATTCCCCAGCTTCTCTACAATATAGCAGTGACATTAGAAAAGGGAAGTGGAATACTGAGCTGACAACAGACTATCCAAAACCATTGATTTACCATTGTGTCAGTAAGGCTATCTATATCTATGTAAGCATGTATGGCTATATAGATACACACCTATACTTTAGGTGTATATATAGGCAGTATGGTATAACAGCTAAGAATACTGGAGTTCCTATCATGGCTCAGCAGAAACGAATATGACTTGTAGCCATGAGGACTCGGGTTTAACCCCTGGCCTTGCTCAGTGAATTAAAGATCCAGTGTTGCCCTGAGCTGTGGTGTAGGTCACAAATGCAGCTCAGATCTGGTGTTACTGTGGCTGGGGTGTAGGCCAGCGGCTACAGCTCCAATTTTACTCCAAGCCTGGGAACCTCCATATGAGACAGGTGTGGCCCTAAGAAGGACAAAAAAAAAAAAAATAAACAGTTAAGAATATTGACTCTGAAGCCAGATGGGTTGTGCTCAAATCCTGGTTCCCTCACTTATTTACTGAGTTTAAACAAGTTGCTTAATCTCTTGATGCCTCTTTTTTTCTATCTTTAAAATGGGAATAATAGCATTACCTGCTTCATTAGATTATTATTAGGGTTACATATAAATTATATGTAGCTTACAATATTGCCTGGTACATAACCGTGCTATATGATGCCTTAATCATTATTATTGTATTTGTTAACTGACATCACAAAAGTCTTTTAGAATGCAGTGTCAGGGGAAAGTTCATTTTTTGAGACAATGTGAATCAAAATCTGATACTCTGCTTTGTTTTTGTTGACCTTCAGAAATAAATTTGGCACATGTTCAAAATAACCAACTCATGCCACTTTCAGATATATCTATTTACTAACTACTCTTGATAGATTTTTCATTCTGAATTTTATTCTCTATTTGTACCATTTATATATTCAATTTGGAAAATGGAATATAAATATAAAGAGACATTTAAGAAAAAACAGAAGAAATAAAGGAGAAAGAGAGCTTGCTCTTATACTCCGTATTGTTTTATTTCCCCCACTTAATATTAGGTTCTTCATTAGACTTTTATTTTAAATTTATATCAGTTATTATTGATGATTATTGGATAATTCATTTATGAGAGGTTTTTATATTTTCTACTAGAGAGCTTCCCAACTTTTCTCAGGAAACTCTTCAATCACAATTGAAAACATTTTTTAAGTCTTGCTACATTTCTACAATTCCCCCTTGAGTAAGAAACAAAGTTGCCCAAATGGTGATTCTATTATTAATTTTCTGAGGAATCGCCACACTGTTTTCCACAGTGGTTGCACCAATTTACATTCCCACCAACAGTGTAATATGGTTCTCATTTCTCCACACCCTCTCCAGCATTTATTGTTTGTAAACTTTTTGGTGATGGCCATTCTGATCAGTGTAAGGTGGTACCCCATAGTGATTCTGATTTGCATTTCTCTAGTAATTAGTGATGTTGAACATCTTTTCATGTATTTTTTTTTGACCATCTGCATGTCTTCTTTGGAGAACTGTTTGTTTAGATCTCCTGCCCATTTTTTGATGGGATTGTTTGGGTTTTTTTGGTATTGAGCTGTTTATAAATTTTGGAGATGAATCCCTTTTCAGTTGCTTCATTTGCAAATATTTTCTCCCATCCTGTGGGTTGTCTTTTTGTTTTGTTTAGGGTTTCCTTTGCTGTGCAGAAACTTTTAAGTTTAATTAAATCCCATTTGTTTATTTTTGTTTCTATAGTCATTACTCTAGGAGGTGGATCTGAGAAGATATTGCTGTGGTTTATGTTGGAGAGTGTATGGCCTATGTTTGGGCATCTATCCAGAGAAAACCATGCCTCAAAAAGATATATGTACTCCAATGTTCATTTCAGCACTATATACAATAACCAAGACATGGAAAGAACATAAATGTCCATCGACAGAGGAGTGGATCAAAAAGATGTGGTATATATGCACAATGGAATATTACTCAGCCATTGAAAGGAAAGAAATAATGGCTTTTGCAGCAACATGGATGGACCTAGAAATTATCATGCTAAGTGAAATTAGTCAGTGAGACAACAACATCATATGCTATCACTTACATGTGGAATCTAAAAAAAAAAAAGGACACAATGAACTTATTTGTAAAACAGATACTAACTCACAGACTTTGAAAAACTTAAGTTTTCCAAAGGAGGCAGGTTGTGGGGTGGGGGAATGCACTAGGGGTTTGGGATGGAAATGCTGTAAAATTGGGTTGTTATTATTGTTGTACACCTATAAATGTAATAAAATTCTTTGAGTAATTAAAAAAAGGAAACAAAGTTGCCCATGTGAGAAACAGAAACCAAACGCAAACCACCACATGAAATTTTGAGCATCTATCCTGTTATTTGTTAGAACCATGGATTATTTTCACCATCCAATGTGTCTTCAAATATTTGATAGTTCTTTGAGCAGTAAATGGACTTAACTCTGTTTTCAACTTCTGAAGTTGAATTTCCCTTTTACTTGAGGTGTCTCCAATGCCCCTTAAAAAAAGAATTTCGGGTATGACATAGCATACTTTAAAGGGCAGATGATCTTCAACCTACCTCTCCTATTTACTGAAAAATATCCATCCTTGTTATCTCTCTCCTTAAATCCCTGTACATGAATTTTGTAAATTCCACACAGCTTACACTTTCACATCAGACCATTTCAAACATACCCTATAAATTTGGCGACAAGTCACATATCCATTTTCTCATGATGTGTTAATAAACCCGCAGACAGATTTCACTTTTATGTAGTTTTGAAAGATTAGGTAAATGGTGGTAACATCTCCCCAGACACAGAATATCTAGATAGGATTACTTCTAACTCAAGCTGTCAGTTTATCCATAAAACTCAAAAAGAATCAAGAGAGTAATAAATGTAGTTTCCATGTCCTTTGAAATCATGAGACGTTCTTCTCTTTTGACAAGCTTGATAATGGATTTTTGAATGCATGGGGGAAAATTGCTGACATTTAAAAAATCTATACCACTAACACTCATAAATGCAGTTTTCAAATATACAATTGTTCCACCTGCCACAACAACATTTAACATTTATAAAAATTTAAAGGATTAAAAAATATCTTCCTCTTTTCTTTGAACAGCCCAACTTAGTAGATACATACATACACATACATTAATTCTTCATTTACATTTACATTATTGAGAGAGCATAAATAATATTAAAACCAGTCTAAAGAGGGAACCTTAATTTCCATATTATTTTCATTGAGCTCATGTTTCAGTCTCATAGAGAGCCTAACCTACCCCATCCTCATTTTATGACTATGGAAAAGACCAAAAGGGGATGATGCAAAAGTCAACATCCTAAGTAATGTGTCATTGTCCTTAACCTCTTTGAAGTCTTTGACTCCAATATTAATCAAATGCCAAAAACATCAACAGGTCCCATTTGAAAATGGAAGAGAGGCGACTAGTTCAAGATCCCTGTGAACCCAGCCCCTGCCCAGCTCAGAGAAGTGAGAAGAGTGTTCAGGGTTCCAGATCCCAGAAGCAAGACCTCAGCTATTCATGCTTTCCTGAAGCTCCAGCTGCATTACTGTTTGAGCAATTATGTCAGGTGAAATTCAGGGCCCTATGTATTCTGAGGGAATACTACTCAGACGTAAAAAGAATAATGCCACTTGCAGCAACATGGATGGAACTAGAAACTCTCATACAAAGTGAAGTAAGTTGAAAGAGAAAGACAAATACCATACGACATCAATGATATCTAGAATCTAATATACGGCATAAATGAAACTTTCCACAGAAAAGAAACTCATTGACTTGGAGAACAGACTTGTTGTTGCCAAGGGGGAGGGGGAAGGAGTGGGATAGACTGGGAATTTAGGGTTAATAGATGCAAACTATTGCCTTTGAAATGGATAAGCAATGAGATCCTGCTGTATAGCACTGGGAACTATATCTAGTCACTTATGATGGAGCATGATAAGGAATAATGTAAGAAAAAGAAAATATATATAATGCCATTTGCAGCAACATGGATGGAACTAGAGAATCTCATACTGGGCGAAATGAGCCAGAAAGACAAAGACAAATACCATATGATATCACTTATAACTGGAAACTAATATCCAGCACAAATGAACATCTCCACAGAAAAGAAAATCATGGACTTGGAGAAAAGACTTGTGGCTGCCTGATGGGAGGGGGAGGGAGTGGGAGGGATCGGGTGCTTGGGCTTATCAGACACAACTTAGAATAGATTTACAAGGAGATCCTGCTGAATAGCATTGAGAACTATGTCCAGACACTCATGTTGCAACAGAACAAAGGGTGGGGAAAAAAATGTAATTGTAATGTATACATGTAAGGATAACTTGATCCTCTTGCTGTACAGTGGGAAAATAAAAAAATAAATTAATTAAAATTTTTAAAAAAAATGTATGGATCCCCCCCCAAAAAAAAGAAAATATATATGTATGACTGAGTCACTTTGCTGTACAGTAGAAATTGACAGAACATTGTAAACCAGCTATAATGGAAAAAAAGAAAAATCATTTAAAAATTGAAAAGATAAAACATTACCATGAGCCTCTTTTTCATAGGTCATGTCACAGGTTACAATTTCATATTTACAGCAGTTTGCTTTTATTTCTCAGAATCTCTCTAGCTCCCAGTACAGTGCATGGCCTAGCCTTACTCATGAATATTTACTGAATGAAGATATGTGACCTGGTGAAGTTTATGGGGTGTCAATTTGCATTCACACCTGCTCCTATTAAAGTAGTTCTTATTTTAAGTTTTGTACCAAACTAGCTGGCTAATTATACTGTGCTTAGGAAATCTATTCGTCCTTGATTATAAACTAGTATGTTCCTTCTTTCTTCCAAGGAAATATGAATGAGTAGCTAACTTGCCTTGAAGGCATTTACCTGAAATATCAAAAGGAAGAATATTTCTGACTATTTCACTACTTAATCTCCAAGGTGGGATGAATCACCCAATGCCATTTCTTTTGCTAAATTCATGTGTTACAAAGTGACAACCCAGCATCAAGTCATGGTTCTAGTGTGCTTGCAACAGTTAAGACACACATTCTAGTGACTTTTTTGTTTTCCCCCTTTTCTCCCTTTAACATGATGATAATCAGAACAAATTGATTTTGTTTCTCAGATTGCTAAAAATCCTCCCAACACTTTCTCCAACACCGGTGCTGAATAAATCATTGTAATGTTACCCTGAAGTGAATTGAAAATTAATTTACACAACCAAGATGATCCTCCTAATAACAGGATACATGGAATGGGGAAATTGGAAATCATTACCCAGCAAACATTATCTGCATTATTTTTGTAGCTGCTTTAGATTGCATTGTAATAGAAAATTAGGAGACCGGCTGTGAAGAAGTTTAAGAGGGTCCCCTGAAGAGCGTCTGCTTTAAAATTGATTCTTTAAGAAAGCATTAAAAAGCTATTGGAATTGATTGCCTGCTAATATAAAGGAAAAACTCTTTGCCACCATTTGAGTTAAAAAAGAGCATCTTCATTCATGCATGTTATTAAAACTACTGGCCTGAAGGCCCCTGTAGAAAGATAAAGGATATGGATGGGATATTAAAACAGCAATCTTTACCTTATCTGGGATTTAAACTTAATATGTTGCTTTTATTAATTTAGCAGGAACCATTAGTTAGGATGTCAAAGAGTGGGTTTACAATTAAAATGCTGTAGAATGGTACTATCTTTAATAAACAATGGACCAGGAACTCTTCATTAATCTTCCAAGCATGAGGCACACCCCTGCAAAGAATAAATCCTGAATTTACAGTTTTCTTTATTGCTAAGTTTTCCGTGCAGCAGCAATAAAAGTCATAGCTGATAACACTCCTGATTAGCTCTTGAAGCTTCCCCTGAAATGGGGTAATGACCAATCAGACCCCAGCAGTTGTCCAGATAGAAAACAGCATTCACCATCTTAAAAAGATGTCTTTAGAGCTTAGAAAGGTTTCCATGGGACGGACTCAGTGGGCTATTGTTCGAGAAATGATATTGTAGACAGATTATACAAACACATAAGCAAACCCAATAGGGTGCCTTAACACTAAACGATTTTCTTTTTATAGCCTTTTGATTTTTACCACATTCAGTGGGAAATGGCCTTGTCTCTTTTAATACATGATAAGTAGAACTACTTAACAGCAAGCAATAATGAGTAAGAAATGCTTTTTCAAATACAATATATTACCTTTTTCTTTAAAAGTTATCTCAGAATTTAGTTAAACTTCACCCTCATCTCAATCACTTTGTTATCATTCTTCCTCTCTTTTAATGGACTGCAAATAATTTCTGCACTGATGAACTATCTCAGCAAATGTTTTGTAGGGAAATAGTAGTAAAGGTATAGCACATGTAAACGAAAACTGCATTCTAGAAGGAAAATTCCACCCAGTACTACCTTGGATCCTCCCTCTTAGTGCCGTCATTGCCAGTATCCCTGATGATACTGCAGAAAACAGCTTTGCAATGAGGCCCTTTGGGTATCTCAGGAACCCTTTGGAGCTCATTGAAATGGGCCTGCCCACTCACATTATACTGAAATATGAATTATTCTGACTAGCCTGGCAACACATTTCTCATATATCAGTTACAACTATTAACATGAAACCTAAAGTGTTGTTTGTTTGTTTGTTTTTTGCTTTGTAGGGCTGCACCCTTGGCATATGGAGGTTCCCAGGCTAGGGGTCTAATCAGAGCTACAGCTGCCAGCCTATGCCAGAGCCATGGTAACACCAGAACCGAGCCATGTCTGCAAACTACCCCACAGCTAATGGAAATGCCAGATCCTTAACCCACTGAGGAAGGCCAGAGATAGAACACACAACCTCATGGTTCCTAGTTGGATTCGTTTCCACTGAACCATGACGGGACCTCCAGAACAATTCTTTATTAAATCATATTTATCAAAATCGATTCCTTAATAAGATTTCCTATATCTCTTTTATTAATATGTTATTTTTGTTGATTAGTAGGAACCATTTTTATATGCCCTGGTTTACTTGGGACATCCCCAACAAGACCTGTCACTTGCAGTAATTATTAAGACCCACCTTCACTCTCAAAACTGTCCTGATTTAAAGGATAAATTCTATCCCTACTCTATACATAATTTCTGAAATATATAAGTTTTAGGTCACTTGTAATAGAACCCAGAGTCGTTTTTGTTGTAAGAGTTAAGCTCAAAGTTAAAATAACAAAGATGAATGCTTTCAAAATAAACTTCAATTTCTCTGCCACCCATAAAACTCCTTAACATTTTTAGATTACAGAAGTCCTGTATGAGTTAAAAGATTTTAATGACTAAAATAAGTGAAACTTCTCCATAAACTTGCTCCACAAAGGCAAGCACTGTTAACAGGTCTTTGTCAATAGATACAAAAACAGAGGTATGTTAGTTTCCAAAATGGAATCATAATACTGTTAAACCAGTCTTTTCACTCAGTTGTAGAAACCAGAAAGAAAAGATGATTGTCTTACATAGCAAACTATCTTATTGCTTTATTATGTCTCCCAATTCTGTTGATAAAAGGCAAAGAACAAAATAGCATGTGTTTATAGAAAGTAAAGGAAACTTGCATAGCATCTGGCAACCCCAGCAGTACATATATCTCTCAAGATCCACTTCTTTTGTGTCCAGGTTCCTGAGCTCCTGTAAGTTTTCTTACTTAAATTATTTAGCAATAGTGACATTATTAAACACCACACCAAAACAAAAATGAAGGACAAAGAATGAAATTAACACAAATACTTTAATTTTTCAAAAAACTTCCAAAGTCAACATTCATGTTGAAACTGAAAGGTCTATTTATTACATGGATGTTATGTGCCAGTGCATACTATAAATAATTGATATAGGTTTGTTATTGTTTATGATAAAGATAATTATATTGTGAAATATAAACAAGCAGTAGAAGAAATTATTAAAAACAATAAACATTAACATTATCTTTATTAATATTAATATATTATTGATTTGTATCTTTTTGCAAATATAATATAGTAAGTATCTGTATAAAATTACTCTTTGCATGAGCTTTGGAATTTTCTTCTGTCATAAAAGTTCTCACTAGTTAGAATTGGAAGCTTCTATTCCAACCAATATGCTAGCACAGGTAACTTCAAACATCATGAGTGTTGGCTATCAAAATAATTTTAATATTAAATTAGATTATAAAAGTCTTTGATATAATCACTGATGATAGCAACATAGCAATGTAGACACTTACAGTCTTATTGTCCTAAAATTAAAAGTTTTTAACTTTATTTTAAAAGTTAGTTTTTTTTCTAAGAAATTACATTTTATGAGTTCTTTCTCAAGACTCAATGTCTCTCACTCTTGAAAGAAGTACAGAGCTAGAAACTTGTTCTTTGAATCTAATGGATAGGAATGTCAGTAAACAGAAGACATATTCTTCTTGAAGAAAGTAGTTGAAAAATGATTCTAAAACTATCTCCACATATCAAAAGACCAAAAGGGAGGAAAGAAAGAGATGAAAGTGAGATCGCCAGTATATCATGTTTCTACCAAGAGACATGGTTCTTGTCCTCGAAAAGGGGAAGAAATTAACTGGTAAAGAAAGTATCCATAACCTTAAGTTAGTAGAGCTTATCTTCTTTTCTTATTTGCTTCTTAATAAATTCACATGGATACTCCACTACACCCACACAAAAGGAAAGTCCAACAATAGTCATCAGAAAACTGAGAAAATGTATATCCCTTCAATGAGGCTACGGAGGTGGAAAGAAGTCAGGAAATGAAAAGAGAGAAACTTGGTTTTATCTTCATAGTTTTTAAAGAGTTATAAAAGAATAAACAGCATTGTTTGCCTGTGATCACCCTTCCTTAGTCTTTTCAAAACAGATGAAAGAACAATGGAAAAGTAAATACTCTTCACCTTTATTACCTGCTAAGTTGGTTTCAAATAAATGGTGGGCATATCAGTTACATTGCTTACCCCTTGGGGAAAGTAGTATATAAACACACACACACACACACACACACACACACACACACAGAGCTAAAGCTGAGAGAATATCAGATATTTCCATTTTATACTGAAAAGTCCAGGTCAGTGTCAAACCCCCCTGGAAATGTTTAAAATGAGACATACATAAGATCAAGATCTCACCTATATCATCCTTTTAAGAAAGCACTTCTCTCACTTTTCTTCCCTTAATATGTTAATGGGAAATAAAGTGAAGGACTAGCACAATGAAGGACATTCTCTTTAATAAGATGAGACATCATGCCTCAGCTGTCTTGATGAGATCTGGAAATTGACAAGTACCACATCCCTGCTAACTGTAGAAATAAAGGCCCCCACCCCAAGCTGCAACTCAGCCATGCTTATCCTTCTCTCCATTGTGTGGCAGCCATTAAGAAAAATTATTTGAGCAGCAGTATCTCCAACAGATGGCTTGGAGACAACTTAGAATTGAAAAAAAAAAAAAAAAAACCTATGAGAAGAAAATTGTGACTTGATCTGAGACATCAATACATAGGCAAGGGACTGTTCACCACCCCTATTCTCTAGCTACAGGATGGAAAGGCAGAGTTGTTCTACACATGTCTTAGCCAGACTTCTTTGATTCATGCCAGACTCCTGCTGGCTGCCTATCCCAACTCTGTGAGTGTCAAGGAGCAATCTATCTCTATTCTTCTTTTCCCAGCATCAAGTTCTTCAGAGAGAATCCATCCAAGGTAGTATTAGATGAGAGAAATATTGCTTTCCAATCCCCTTGCCTTTTTCTCCCTTGTCTCTCAATGACTCAGACCAGCTTTCTCTCTTGTTCCTTAGTTGCATGCCCTAGTTTTCTTTATCATCCACGTGGTTGTGGCAGAAATGAGAATGTGTCTTGCAAAACTCCAACCATTGGAGCATAACTGACCAATGAACCCAGATGTCACCCTCTGAATCCACCACTCTGCTGGCTGAGCCAATGCCTCCCACAGTCTGCTTCCAGGCAAGGACGGAGTGCAGCAGAAAAACTAAGCAGGCACAGTTCTGAGAGGTACAAACTCCTCCAATAGGAGCCTTTGGCCCAAGAACTATGCAAAGACATTGCCTGAACTTTCTTAGAATTACACTGTACTCTACAACTTTTCCTTCCCTACCCCCTCTCCTTCCCTTTCTCTTACACAGTGGCTAGACCCACATCATGACTTGAAAGCTCTTCCAACTGCCTCCTACTTTCCCTGTAATCAAACTTACATGTTTGCTTCTTGGAGGACTATGGCTCTACCTCTTTAATTAACCCTGTTTTGACATGTTCCTTGAAGGTCTGCTGAAGGATTAGCTTCTTTGTCCAACAAATGCATGCAAGAGGGCTTAGTGTGTAGCTCTGAGGAAGTCTAGAGTAGGTCATGTGCAAAATGTATTGGTGTACAGAGCAAGGAATTGAAGGATGGGATCCAGAGTCAGAGCACCAGTGGAGATGCTCATCTTTAGATGCTCAGAGACAGTGGGTATGTACAAAATTCCATAACAGCATTGAGGAAGAAACAAGTGGTAAAGGAAAGAAACACAGAAAGTACATCAAGGGCAAAAATCCCTTTCCCATTCAGAGACATCCTTTTGTAACAACTGCCTGGAATAGCACAGGAGAGATAAACCATGCTGCTTACCAAGATCTAGAAAGTAACAGTAGAAAAAAAAAGAAATATCTCAGGGAAAATATTATGAAACTAGGGTCAGCAAACATTTTCTGAAAAGTTAAAATGTAAAATCATTCTTAGCTTGGGTACCAAACAAAAACAAATGGAGAATCAAATTTGGTCCAGGGGTCATGGTTTGTAATGCCTGGCCTAGAGCAGTGGTGAGCAGCCCTAGCTGCCCAACAGGTAATTCAGGAAACATAAAAATGCTGTATTTATAGTTCATTCAAAATGAAAATAATGTCAGCATCCTAGAGAAGTGCATATTGTTACAATTTAAATTATCAACTTTGGGAGTTCTCTGATGGCCTAGCGGGTTGAGGCGCCTGTGTTCTCACCTCTGTGGCTCTGGTTGCTGCTGTGCGGCATAGGTTCAATCCCTGGCCCAGGAATTCCCACATACTGCCTGTGTGGCAAAAAAAGAAAAAAAAAATACAAAAAAAAAACAAGAGAGAACCTGAAATAAATGTTGCAACTCTCATAAAAAATAAATAAATAAATAAATAAATAAATAAATTATCAACTTGATTGAATAGGAATCGAATGTTGCTGAGAGAATTGCCTTCTTTTTAAGTCATAAAAATGTTCCTTTTCTTAGTATGTTTGAGAACTAGCAACAAGAAGACAGCTGTCTGATCTTTTAGGCATAAATTCCATTCAGAGCTACATTATGCAACTAAATGGCTCCTCATAACCAAAGGTGATGTATTCTATTTCCTTGTTCCAGAACCTTTCCGTGGAGCACATGGTATCCAGACTCTGGCTTGGCATTTTGTTTGATTTTCAGAGAGGAGTTGGCCCTTTATCTTTCCTGCTACTTTGGTCTCCACCACCTGAAATTTGCTACATATTATGTTTGATGTGGCAAAATATCAATAAGTAGGGATGATGATATAGTCATTTATTAAGAATTTGTTTCTTTGTGCTTAACGTGGTTACACACAGTACCTTATCTGATATGACACCATGAATTTCATGCTTTTATGGATGATGACACTGGGATTCAAGGAGGTGTTATGATTTGACCCAGGTAATAGAATTAATCTATCTGTAGTAGAATATTTTTGTCTTTGCCAGTACAGTACTCTTCCCCTTTCTTCTGGTGGTAGAAGAACCATTTTCCTACTGCCCATTCCACACTGTAGGATCTTGGTAGATCTGTCACTTCTATGACCCAGCTTTTCGCCCACCTAGCCCTCAAGTGTGGATGAGTCTCCAGAATCAATAGTCAGGATGGATACAGTTAATAGTCCAGAACTGACTATGTGATCCTTGAAGGACCAGAGGCTGGGCCATACTCATGGCTGCTGAGAAAAAAATCATCTCCTACTTTCATGATAATGAGTGTATGAGTCATATATATTTAGGGTACCAGTGGCCTTCTTTGTCATTATAGAAACATAGCCTGCTAATGAGTGATGGCAGTATTGAGGAAAGCAGAGCTGAGAGATGGAAAGAAATTGAATCACATGACACCCTTCTGAATTCCGGTGTAGCTAAAGCTAGTGCCAATCCTTGGTCTTGCCAGAAGCAAAGGCCAATAGATACCCCTTTTGTTTAAACTAGTGTTGGATCTATACTAATGCAATAGGGAAAGTCCTGGCTAATACAGTATTAGAGCCAGAATTTGACCTAATACATTATATAACCAGACTAATTACTATATGTCTTCATTAAAGACAAATTAGAGGTCGTAGTCATATCATTGTTAATAGCATAATCAAGATAAAATGTAGAAATAGTAGCTAAATGCTCCCCCACAGATAGCCCTAGTCATAGTCATTAATATTTTTTGTTATAATTAATTTTTTATATTTTTCCACAAATATCTTGATGACAGGTACCATATCTTATCCACCCCTATAATCCTTCTGCTGAGCCCAGTCCCTAGGATTTAGAAGGTGTTCAGGAAATATTTTTGAATAAACAAATATTTATAGTAATTTGTCAATAAGAGAAGTCTGCCTCTTATTTCAAGTTATCTTGGAATACTCTTTCCAAGTTAGCTGCATGTTCTAATCTCTTCTTTATTCAGATCTTTGCTTAAAAAATTTGACCTCTACCTGAGGGGTTTTCCAACAGAGATTTCTTATAGTCACCTGTTCATCAATCTTCTCCCCATCTTACTTTAGTTTTCTTTTTCTTTTCTTTTCTTTTTTGTCTTTTTAGGGCTGTACCTATGGCATATGGTGGTTCCCAGGCTAGGGGTCAAATTGGACCTGTACCTGCTGGCCTACACCACAGCCACAGAATGCAGTATCCAAGCCGCACCTGTGACCTACATCACAGTTCATGGCAACACTGGATCCTTAACCCACTAAGCGAGGCCAGGGATTGAACCTGCGTCCTCATGGATGATAGTCAAATTCATTTCCACTGATCCACAATAGGAACTCCTACTTTAGTTTTCTTGGTAATGGCTATCACCTACTGAAATACTTAAACTTCATTCCTTATCACTTTCACAGAATGTAAGCTTCTTGAGAGTAGAGCCTCATATATAGAGAGCTCTCAAAAATGATTGAATGATTGAATATTTTCACTGTAGGTAGTGTAAACTGGGGGAGCATTCAATTCTACATTTCTAATACCTTCCTTAGATATTTGGTTTAATATTTTATAATTGAAATATAATTAAATTTAATATTTGTATATTTTAATGTGATACATTTTAAAAATTGTGAAAGGAGGTCCTAAGTAAATATTTGCCATTGTGTAAATTCTAAAATCTAACCATCTTCTATTAAATCCATACTAGCAATCATATTGATTAACACAGTATTGCCTAAAGACAATCTGCTACACCAGCCATCTGTTTGCTCATGGTGTTATGATAATGATATCTTAGCCTTGACTACCTATAATAATATATTATGGCTTAGTGGCATCTCCAGGTATATCATGATTGATCCATATAAACTGAATATGTTAGTTATAAAAATACCTTGTTTTTATATAACTTAATACAATTGTCTAAATCAGCAGTTTTTAAGTAAATACAGAGATGGACCCAAAGCAGTGGTAACTTACTAGTAAAACTGTATTTTGGGAAATTCTACAATGTAAAAACAATAGTTATATAGGAAAAAAATTTAGATAAAAATGTCTTAAAGTGATCATGAAAAGAATGATATGCAGATTAACTAAAAAACATAATAATTTTTTTTCTTTTTAGGGCCCAAACTGTGGCATATGAAAGTTCCAGGCTATGGATTAAATCAGAGCTGCAGCTACCAGCCTACACCACAGCCACAGCCACAACAATGTGAGATCCAAGCTGTATCTGTGACCTTCACCACAGCTCATGGCAATGCCAAATCCTTAACCCACTGAGCAGGGCCAAGGATTGAACCTGCATCCTCATGGATACTAGTTGGGTTCATTACCACTGAGCCACAATGGGAACCCCTACATATTCAATTTTTACTTCTTGTTTTACTAATTGCCCAGTTAGACTGACTTCAAGACAGAGCTTGAAAAACTATAGCAATCAGCATTGTTCCCTCTCTCCTGGTTTGTGTGTCTAAGCATTGCTGTTGTTGGTAACGTTTAGGGCTACTAAAAATGACATACTCACTATTTTTCCAAGAAAACCATGAACTTTAAAAATATTATATTATAATTACAATACAAATCAGAGCCCTGAGTAATTAAAATAATAACAGTGCATTGCCTTTGCTGACTCTAAGTGTCTAGCTGCTTCTTGTTCTTTATTTCTCCCATTAACAGAGAAAACAGCTGTGGTTCTACATGGGATACACCTGGCAGCTTGAGGCCTCCAGATGTCAACTCCTGCTCAAAAAAAAAAAAAAAAAAACAACAAAAAAAAACAAACAAAAAAAAATAAGAAGAAGAAAGCACTCCTCCTAGAGATAATGTTTCCTTCAGAGGCAACTAGCGTTTAGAGTAGAGATTAAAGGAGAGAAATGGGGGAAGCAAAGAAGCCAGATTTCCATTTGATTTTCACCTGTAATAAAGACAGAGGACATGTTAAAACACCAGTTCCTTGACCAAGGGATCACCTCTTTCTATTTGTAAAGTATAACTAAGTCTCTGCTCAGGCTTTTCTGTGCAAATGTGTGACCTGGCTGTAGTTTCACCTTCCTTCTTAATATCACACTTGGTCCTGGTTTTCTGCCTACCGTGGAAAAAGGGTGACTCTGTGACACTTACAACAAGGAGATGGAGCCATGCGAAATGCTGTACCCTGGAACCTGGGGTATGAAGGAAAGTAAGAACTTTACTGTGCTAAATGCCAGCTTTTTTAAAAGCTGTGCTAAAATGCCAGCTTTTTAAATTGAAAGTTGTGTTAGATTCAAGAGGACCAGCTCTTTTGTTTTGAAACTTTAACAAAAAGTTAAGTGTAATCTACAAATTTCAAACTCTAGACCAATCACAGCTCTTCAGACTGTATATAAAATTATACATACAAATGTGATGAAATACTTGAATGCAATAAATGTCCAGAATAGACCTAGCCTTATCCAGGCTGAAATGCTAATATTTGCAACAGCCTCATACAGAATGAGCTAAAGAGGTATATCTATTTATGAGTACTTATCCTTGCTCTCCACCAAGGAAAATGTCCAAGCGATGGTCACTTTGAATTGAGACCAAAAGAAGAAAAACAAGCCATCACCCTTACAGTTATAGTCAAGAAAATAGATTTCTTCCTTGCAGTTTTAGTTTCTTTTGAAAAAGGATCCCCTTTATTTACTGTTATAGTCATGAAGTAAACTCAACTGGACTTAGAACTTTTCATGAGATTGAATTTATGCACTTGTATCAAAAATTCAAGTTCACAAATTACTTCTCACATTCTCACACTATACACACAAACACAGACAGACATTCAGACTAAAGTATTTTACTTCATCTTCTCTGTTAATTCCCACTAAGAATTTCTAGAGGCATTTTGCAACTCTTCTTCTCATATAACTTTATGATACATACAATATAATACCGTTTTTGACTACATGTATGTCCCTAGGTAATGCCTTTTATTTCACCTTATTTGAATAATAATGAAAAATCTATTTTCTTTTTTTTAATTTAATTTTATTTTTTTTAATTTATTTTTTTCCCACTGTACAGCAAGGGGATCAAGTTATCCTTATATGTATACTTTTTTTTCCCCCACCCTTTGTTCTGTTGCAATATGAGTATCTAGACATAGTTCTCAATGCTATTCAGCAGGATCTCCTTGTAAACCTATTCTAAGTTGTGTCTGATAAGCCCAAGCTCCTGATCCCTCCCACTCCCTCCCTCTCCCATCAGGCAGCCACAAGTCTCTTCTCCAAGTCCTTGATTTTCTTTTCTGAGGAGATGTTCATTTGTGCTGGATATTAGATTCCAGTTATAAGTGATATCATATGGTATTTGTCTTTCTCTTTCTGACTCATTTCACTCAGTATGAGATTCTCTAGTTCCATCCATGTTGCTGCAAATGGCATTATGTCATTCTTTTTTATGGCTGAGTAGTATTCCATTGTGTATATATACCACATCGTCCTAATCCAAACATCTGCTGATGGACATTTGGGTTGTTTCCATGTCCTGGCTATTGTGAATAGTGCTACAGTGAACATGTGGGTGCATGTGTCTCTTTTAAGTAGAGTTTTGTCTGGATATATGCCCAAGAGTGGGATTGTGGGTCATATGGAAGTTCTATGTATAGATTTCTAAGGTATCTCCAAACTGTTCTCCATAGTGGCTGTACCAATTTACATTCCCACCAACAGTGCAGGAGGATTCCCTTTTCCCCACAACCCCTCCAGCACTTGTTATTTGTGGACTTATTAATGAGGGCCATTCTGACTGGTATTAGGTGGTATCTCATGGTTGTTCTGATTTGCAGAAAAATCTATTTTCTTTCATTACTTACTACTTAAATCACTTGCTCTACTTGCCAAATCACAATCTCCACCAGGACAGTCATAAATGCCACCACCATAAAATAATCCTGTAGCCAAGAAATGACTAATCCATCCTGAAAATGAACCTAGGAAACAGATATTTAGTTCTTTGCCCACATTCTCAAAAGAGTTTCCTTAGGTCACCATTACGTAGCTATATCACATGCTAAACAGCAACTCCAGTCATTCTTGAGTTTAATTTATTAACTCTCAGTCATCTCAATTCTGGCTCGAGCTAAAATCAGATGGATTATCCACAGAATTTATAATCCTAAGAGCCACATCTTTCAAAGACTAGGCACTCAGGGACAACTGCAATCTACAGATTGTCTTGTTAGGAACTTTTAAAAGCTTCCACTTACTAAGCAACAAGAAACAAAAAGCAAAGCAACATTTGGAGGAACTGAAGAAAAAGATCTTTTAAAATTAAAACACCGCACACACAGAGAGAGAGAGAGAGACATACACATACTAATTCACTGAAATCCCTACAAGTGGCCATTGTTTGTTAGGATACAAGTATTTTTTTTATTAATTAAAAACAGCATTTAAAAAAGCAAATTGTTATATAAAGGATATTTAGTAAGATATGTAGAATAGTGGTCTATGTATACTCACTAGAAGCTGTAAGTCCTACCTCCCACCACCTGACCTAAATAAGCCTGGGTGCCTGGCATGCCCAGTGTGCATGCCCCTCAAGAAATTCAGCATCCCCAGCTGGGCTTGGCAGCAGTGGTCATGACCTTCCACCACAGTCCCCTGGGGAGGAAATGAGCCTGTACTTACCCTCAGCTTCCAAACCCATTACGTCCTCTCCAATTCCAGGCCCTGTCTAGAAGTCGGCTCCCCTTTCTTTCACTTGATATTGTCTCAACCCTTATGGTAATATTTTGTGGAGCTTCTAATGAAGTTGAAGGTTAAAAACTTAGCCAAGTTTTAAGAAGAGGACAGTACAAGCCACTGCATACTTAACTCCTAAATGTTGTATTTAAATATCAAGGAGCATTGTTCTTACCCCCCTCAGGCACAGGTCCAGGCACCAACATTTTTAGAAAGTTTGCTGAGTTATTCTAGTAGCCAATGAGAAGATCCCTGATTGACAACTAGCTTTCAGCTGTAGTTTAGGGAATCAAGACGATGGAAGCTACAGACACTAACGCACTGCTTCTCAAACTTTTGTGTGCACAGGAATTACCAGGGGTTCTGGTAAACGTTCTTGTTCTGGGGCTTAGCCTCCAGAGAATCAGATTCCACAGGCCACATGCAGAGACCTAGAACTTGCATTTTCCACAAGGGGCCCTGACAATTCCGATGCAGTGGTCACCAGACCACCGTTTAAGGAAGGGACTTAGAGAACAGACTTGTGGTTGCCAAGGGGAGAGAGAGGGAGAGGGATGGGTGGGGTGCCTGGCTTAACAGATGCAGCCTATGGCCTTTGGAATGGATAAGAAATGAGATCCTGCTGGGTAGCACTGGGAACTATGTCTAGTCACTTATGATGGAGCATGATAATGTGGCAAAAAAGAATGGATACATGTATGTGTAACTCGGTCACCTTGCTGTACAGTAGAAAATTGACAGAACACTGTAAACCAGCTATAATGGAAAAAAGTAAAAATCATTATATATTTAAAAAAAAAAGGAAGGACACTCATAACCCAGTGCTAAATACACTGGGGTGGTGATACTTATCATCATAACAAGTAGCCCAGAATCAACAAATCAATACAAACATCTTGAAAAACTCAATTATTTTATAAATTTATTTTACTCTTCTTATATTGCACTATTTGAGTAATGTTCTTACTGGGAAAAATGAGTTAGGGGTTATCAAAATCCCAGTTTTGTTTTATAATCACTAGATAGATGTTTATGGCATGTTGAAAATTAGCCTCCCCTTGGCACCATCATGACTTATTTAGAAAATTAGTCAGTTGAGATTCACTGTTTTGAGAAAAATAGGATAGAAAATATGAAAAAAAAAGTGAAAAAAGACTTTCTTTAATTGTCGTACATGCACATGTCTGTGTGAGTATGGTTTTCCCTGTTGGAGGGAAGGAGGAGAGGGGTAACAAAAGCCAACTTAAAGGTTTTATTTTGAAATTTCTAAAGCTTTTAACTAATGATGTACACATAAAATATGGTTCTGTGATGGGTGCTCATTTTAGCTCAGTGTAACCCAACTGTCTTAATTAACACTACAGAGCAAGGAGCCTATTAAAAATGTTTGTTTCTCAAGACAGAAATTTTACATGAACAAGAATAGGATGAAAATAGAGTTCCCAGAAGAAAAATGTACATGTAAACCTAACACATAACAAGAAAAATGGCCCCATGCTATACAATGCATAACAATATTAGTTAATGTATGATGGATACATCACACCGATCTTTATTTACTTTTCAGACAAAAGTTTCCTGAATGATGTCAATAAAATTTTTATATCTGTACCTTTAAATTCTTTTCATTTTACAATTAAAAGAGCAAGTATTTCATTTAGTTAATTTTATTTTCTTCCAAATCAAGGTCTAAGATTCCCTATGCTCTCATCCATCTGAATCCTAGCTCCCAAAGAACAGGCACACCTGCATAAGATCAAAGTTCTCATTGACCTTGGGAACACAGCAGTTTGAAAAGAATAATCTCATTTAGTAAAAAGAAAACCATATGTGAATCAACATTAACCGCTCTTAGCCCACATCAGAGATGATGGCTCCCCTGGCACCAGTTTGAGTTTTTAGCTAAGAAATTTGGCCTGAGCTTCCTTCTGCTTCGCCAGGACAGATTGATAAAGAGGTGCAACATTAGCTTAATCAGTTGCTCCATTTTTCTGAATTTTTCTAAATATGTCCTTCATAAGTTTGTTTGTGATAGAAATACAAAAAAAAAAAGATGTTTTCACACATATTTTTTAACTCTGAAATCAGTTTTCTGTGCTGGGGAAAATGGAGCTAAGCAAGTATGAGTAACATCTACTACCAACAACAACTACATACTCTTTGCCAGAGACTAGACTAGGTGTTTCACACACTTTGTATCTAATATGCACAATAATACCTGTAAAGTAACTAAGTTATTAGCTCATTATACAGATGAGAAAAGTAAGATTCAGACAGACCCAGTGCTTTGCCCCACATGCAATTTACTTAACAGGAACAGCAAAGTACTTCCAATATTATAATGATCCATAAGCCTTGAATCACATTTTTCTTCCTTCAGTGCTGTATTGAAAAAGTAAATAGTTACCTTTTATTTAGTGTTTACTTCATGTTGGGCACTTTTGTAAGCACTTAAATGCATTAATTCCTTTTAATATTGCTAATAATTCTGAGAAAAGTGTCTTTTCTTCTCACTGTACAAGTAATGAAACCAGGGCACAAAGAGGTCAAGCAACTTGCCTAAAGCCTCAAAGCTGATAAATGGAGGACCTATAATTTAACCCAGGCAATTAGCTTCTGATTATATGCTTATAACCATGATGTTATAAGAATATGAATAGGTTCCAGGAGTTCCTGCTATGGTGAAGTGGGTTAATGATCTGGCTTGTCTCTGTGGAGGCAATCCTCAGCCCAGGGCCGTGGGTTAAGGATCCATCATTGCTGCAGCTGTGGCATAAGTCACAGCTGCAGCTCTAGATTCAATCCCTGGACTGGAAACTTCCATATGCCATGGGTACAGCCATAAAAAGACAAAAAAAAAAGAATATTAATAGGTTCCAAATAGCCATTGTTCTTGAAATGTACAACTACATACTCCATATACATCAAGATTTATCATAACAAGACATAATGTCAATGTGAATAATTCTCATTGACAAAAAAAGGAAGACTCTAATCCTTATCTGCCAAAATTTGGGCAGTGGAGACTGACCAGACATCAGAAACACTATGCTGTTTGAGATGACCACTGTTTTTTTTTTTTTTTTCGCCAATCAAGACATTTCAGAGTAACAAGCATTTCCTTCTAAATAAAGGTGATTTTTTGTAAGCCCATTAGCATATCTAAAGATACAACCAACAGTGAATGGGAATAATATGTAGAGCTAAACAACACTGTAGTAGTAGGAGAGGTGATGCTACATATAATTTCCATCAAGTTGATGTTTCTGAGTTTTAGCATCACAATCATGATGCACAAATGTAAGTGTAATGAATCTTATAGGAAATAAATGCATATCACTTCATAAAAGAGGAAAATCCTGAGAAGGAAAAGGAGAGGTAATCTCTGTAAGATCCAGTAGTTCCTGGTAGATTTGTCAAATTTGAAACAGAGGGGAAATGATGTTTATTACTCTGTCTTAGGGCAACTGGTCATGACGTAACAGCTTAAGTTCAGAGACTTGTTTTACAAAAGCCACAAGACTCATTAGCAAACAATAATTCCATTAAAAGAAAGAAGAGATACGAATCGACAGAGGAAAGAAAATTATAATATTCTTTTTCTTAATAAAGTAGCAAATGTCAACGCTGAATTCAGAATATGTACTACCTAGATTTCCATGCAGAGAGATACTCATAAGAATGGAGTCTCTTGGAGCTTTGGTGTTGTTGCTTCTCTATACCCCACCTCCTTTATTCCCCTGGGAGTTCAGCCCAGGGCAATTACAGGGTTGCTATCACAGCAGCTGTCCCTGTGGTATGGTGCTGATTTTCTGCATGCAGAAATGTGTGCTCCAGAGAGACATGAAGGTGTGAGTTAACACTGTCTGATTCAAGTCTTCTGGGAAGACTTAGGCTTATTGTGTTATACAGAAAAGAAAATACTGAGTAGAAGTTTTGTTCTTAAAATTTTGATTGTTGTTCTAGTTTTATTTGATCACTAATATTCTAAAATGAATTCTTTATATAGAATTAATGAAAGGTACATAGAAATCACTTAAGGAATTTTTTAATGCCTAGCTTCTGATCCCTGCATATAATTCAATGAACAAATAACAAAAGAAAGGAAATGGCAAAAGGCTTTGAATTTCAAATGAGTGTATTTGTTCACTTAAATAGATAATATTGTTTTTCAAAACTTAATATTCTCTAACTATTGGGATGACCTCTTTAAAAGTTTCCTTTTTAGTCTCTTTCTAAGAATCATCTGATCCATCTAAGAGCCAGTTTCTACATTGCTAAACTTGACCGTTCACTCCCCTCAAGAGAGGATGTCAATACAATATTTTAGAAATAAAATGCATGGTGTTTGGGAATTAAGTATTCATTGCGACTTCATTCAAAGCTTGGTATCACAGGCTACATTATTTTTTTCTTTGGAAATATAAATTCGGCAACTTACAGGGCATGGCACTTTTGCAAACAGATTGCCATATGCCTTTGATTTCACTGAGAGACATGCCATCTGCCACCACATTCGGTAATGATTCCCAAAAAAATATAAAGAAGAAGGAGAAGGAGAAGAAAAAAAGAAGGGAAGGAGAGAGATGAAAGAGGAGGAGACTAGCAGAAGATTGTGATCACATGCAGGAATGTGGCCCATCGTTTCAGTCTAGGATCTGGCTTGGTACTGGTTCACATTCCCTCTAGTTACGAAGCCAAAGCCAGAAAATATCAACTAAATCCTCCCTTTTTTTCCGTAGGCGATGAACTGAGTACAGTGCAGTTTGCTCAGCATGATTATTGATATAGGTTTAGAAATAAGTCTTTGATACAAAAGTAAAAGCCAAAAATCCTAAGGCAATTTATACTTTAAAGGAGTTTTAGCCCAGGGACTGGCATTAAAACAGGGAGAACTTGCTTGTGTACAGTTAATTTATCTGTAAAAAATGCAATACCTTCATGGGTGTGTGGAGAAAGAAGAAAATGGCAAGGAATCAGGGACTTGGGGAGGATGTATTTATATTGAGGAAAATATCTAAATCTACTTTGTGCTATGTTTTATCAAGTATGAAATCATCCCAGTATATATTTTAACTCTGCATAATAAAATTACTTAATAAATCCCTTAAGATGATTCTCAAAGAACAGAACTAATTTTTCTAAGAAGCTTAAAAAAAGAAATCTCTCTTAAATGCATGGACACAGTGACCTCACAGTCAATATTTTGCCAAAGAAACAAAATAGAGTAGAATGAATTGTAAATTTCACAGGAAAAATTTTACCAAAAAAAAAGAAAAAAAACTATGTGTTTATTTGGTTTTATTTACTTGAAAGAGGAAAAGATTCAAAGCCTATGGAACAGATTTTGTCTAAGAAAATACTATATGAACAACACAGCTGGATTTTGACCAAATTTTTCTTGTAAAAGGGGAAAAAGTTTACTAAATTAAAACTGGTTTTGAGAAAATCTTTTTCAGAAATCTGCAGCCAATATTACAAGGTAGTCTTATACCTAGTTTATGAGATTTCTTTGAAATGTTTTATCCCAGATTCGGGGCGGGGGGGGGGGAAGGTGGTTTCCAAATAATTGAATTTCCAGTACCCTTCCAAGAAATAAAATTTAATGAATTTATATGCAGCTCCCCAAAAGTACTAATTACAAGAAATAATTATATTTGGGTTGCTGTAGAAATTTCATGTCACTATTTATTGAAAGGTATCTAGAAAAGCCTTTGAAAAGAACTATTTAATAATATATGGCATTTGTATTTTACTCTGTAATTTATTAAGAGCATCTTTTTACCTACTTAATTGGCAAAACATATTTTTCTATGTTATGGTTAAGAAAACTAATCACTAATAAGAGTAAGAATCAGAAGTGAACTTGGGTCTTATCATGTCAATGTCAGAACTCCTTGTATTCTGGCACCTTTTCTTCTCCATCAAAGTCCCTGGTGCTTCAACTTTCAGAGTCTGATATCAAATTCCACAAAGTTACCCTCATGTTTTCCATCAGCTGTGAGTGAAAGTGCTTTGGAAGCTGTAATATTTTAAGCTGTTCCTAAAACAGACAGGCACCTCTATAAATTAAAGCTTTAAGGAGTTCCTGTCATGGCGCAGTGGTTAACGAATCCAACTAGGAACGATGAGGTTGAGGGTTCGATCCCTGCCCTTGCTTAGTAGGTTAGCGATCCGGCGTTGCCGTGAGCTGTGGTGTAGGTTGTAGACGTGGCTCAGATCCCGCGTTGCTGTGGCTCTGGTGTAGACCAGTGGCTACAGCTCCGACTAGACCCCTAGCCTGGGAACTCCATATGCCGCAGGAGTGGCCCTAGAAAAGGTAAAAAGACAAAAAATTAATTAATTAATTAAAGCTTTAAGAATTTACTAGGGAAAGTGAAGAAAGGTGTCTTTAAGTCACAATTTGACACAAGCTGGTCATATGCCAGAAATAAATATTGTAAACAAGATATCCTTGCTACTAATATCATATATTGATATATTAGGGTGACCATTTGATCAGCACAATTAGAGAATTACACTTCATATAACAGGGTTCACATAGAATAAACATCTCACAATTTGCTTATCCAGGTCAAATCTGTGTATATAACTTACTAAAATCTGTTAGCACAGTGGTGTTAGAGAACTTTGAGTATTAAATAATTATTTTACCAAATATCCAATGACTTATTTGCGGAGAAAGTTTAATTTCAGGAATGCTTTTGTTGCTGTGGAAATCAAATCTGAGATGTAGGGGACTCTTCACACATAAGGTGTCTCCCAGGGAAATTTTCAAAGGCAATACGAGTGGGATAAGGCAAGAAAAGTTTAAAGTGTGCTGAATTTCTTGGAGGGAAAAAAAATGGAAGTCCTTGAATAATATTTCTTTGAAACATATCCCATCTACCATTTCTAGCAATATAGAGAGCTCGCTGTAGAAAAAAAAAATAAAAAGGAAAAGAAGAGGAATTGAGAAAAGGCCAGGAAAGTAAAGCAGATAATAAAACAAAAGTCTTCTTCAAGGTGCAGCCATTGAGGGGTAAGGCTGAGTAAAACCTTTCCAAGGCCATGAGATGGAGGTTCTGTCTGGTAGAAAGAAGAGAATGGGCACATGGATGGAGGGACAGATGGGGTGGGATCAAAGACCCTGATCCCTTCCTTGTCCGTACACTGACGTAGCCCAGCTGAAAACCGCAGAGGTCCTCATGCACAGGGGAGTGTTAGTTTGAGTTAGTCAAACCATGTTAATAAAACATTCCTCGGAGCTCTCCCTACAAGAAGCATCTATCAGATAAGAAGTGGGATGAGATACTGCCAAATGTCTCTTCCAGCTTTAACATGAGAATTTGATGATAAGTGGAAAAAAAAAAGCCTAAATGTAAATTTTTAATAAATTAAGTTGTACATTTTTGCTGAAAATTCATGGTTCAGGGACTCTTTAATCCAGAGATCAGGAAAATGGGTAGCTAAATCTATACAGTCAATTTTCAGCTAAGTTTGGGGTATAATTTTTGTCCCTAGATAATGGATGAAATTCTCTCAATTGGTATATTTTTTTTTTCCCATTTGTCAACTGCTCTTTTTTTCCACTTGCCTCTTTCAGGAATTTGCTTGGCTCTTTTCCTCCATTTAATGACTATATTTAAGGAAGGATTTGGCTAGGTGCCTAGAGGCTCTTGGGTGTTGGGTGCCATCTAAACAAAATTAATTACTAATTTCAGTGCCAATATAAAATCACTGGCAATGAGACATTAGTTGAAAAAAAAAAGCAGACAGTATGGAAAATTTAAACAAATTATATAGTATGCTTTTTGCATAAATCGAGTATGCAAAAATTAATAGTAATAATCTTACATATTTATATTTATTTACATTTACAAGGGGTTTTTTTAATTTTATTTATGTTTATGAGGGTTTTTTTTTCAAATGTTCTCATACACATTATTCAATTGGGTTGTTAAAACAAACTCATGTGCTGGTTACTGCTATTACTAATGTCATTTTATGAAAATAAGAAACTGAACCTCAGAGGAATGTGCTATCAGATATATGTTCTTTGTTCATCAACAGATAAGGTACTGAAAATCTCCTAAGTGCCAGATGTCATAGAAGGAGTTGTAGGGTGGCAAACCATCCCCACTGGCCCAGAGCTGAGGAGTTTCCTGGGATGCAGACTTTCTGTGCTAAAACAGAATAGCCCTGGGCAAAAAGGGATGGTTGATCAATCTTAACACAATTCTGGTCATTTTAACAGCATGTCGGAAGTTCAAGTCAACAAAAGAAGCTGTTTGCCAGCTCTGTCTCCTTCGTTATTCTTTCCTCATTCTGACTTTTCCTTCTGAACCCCACTCCCAGCTTTGTGCTAAAAATTCTCTCCATGTCTCCAGGAATCACTTAAGACCCAAAACAGCCCTCCTACGCCCAAATTCTCTCGGGTATTTGACATTTCAACTACCTGGCATTCCCTTTGACTTCATTTCTCCCTTGCCTTTCTCTCTTCCCTAGTAATGAATGCCCTACATTTTCCTATCTAAACGTCCATCATGAACCCCCAAATTTATATCCATAGAGACAATGTAACAGCTTTGACATGTGGATGTCTATGAAAGAGCGCCCCTCTACTCCTGGCCATCCCACCAAGTACTCAAATAAATAAAATCTCAAAACAGAAGGATTCTGTTTTCTCCATAGCCAATTCCTCCTCTTGACTTTCTTATCTCTGTTGATTGGCAGCATCTCTTGCTATGGAGTTTCCATCTCAATTTTTTTTTTCAACCACATCTGTTACCATTATTAGCAAGTTCTTTATTTTTATAATGATTTTTATTTTTTTCACTATAGCTGATTTACAGTGTTCGTCAATTTTCTGCTTCACAGCAAGGTGACCCAGTCACACATACGTGTATACATTTTTTCTCACACTACCATGCTCCATCACAAGTGACCAGACATAGTTTCCAGAGCTACACAGCAGGATCCCATTGCTTATCCATTCCAAGGGCTATAGTTTGCATCTATTAACCCCCAAATGCCCAGTCCCTCCTACTCCCTAAGAAGTTCTTTAGAAAGTTCTTCATATTTGTCTTTGCTTTTCCTGCTGTCACCACTGTAACTAAGTTCTTCTTTATTGCTCTCTCTCTTGCATTGATGTTCCAGTCTTTTCCATGAATCAGCTACACCCTCCTTTTTCATTTCTGTCTTCACACTAATTTAGTCTGCAGTGTTCCCAGTTTAAATTGCATTCTGCTCTTCATGCCTAATCTTCTTTCACATCTACCCCATTCTCCAGCCCAAATAAACTACTGGCTACACACTCCTTTCCCCCCTAAGTTTTTGCTTATGTTATTCTCTATGGGTGGAATATATTTGCCTGTCAAAATCTTACTCATCCCTCAAGCCAATCTTAAAATTCAAAGTTTAGCTGAATTTTTTTTTCCAGTTCTAAAAGGATGTAAGTGCTCCCTCCTTTGAACTCATTTCACTTTTGTTCCTGGATGACTCACCTCACCTGCTTTATATTATAATCATTTGCATCCTCTTATCAGTCCTCCAACTAGATTATACACTGCTTGAGACCAAAACTATGGCTGACTCATTCCGTGATCCCTGTTACACCCAGCAGGCATTCATTAAGTTTTTCTTGGAGTTCCCATCATGACTCAGCGGTAACAAAACTGACTAGTATTCATGAGGATTGGGTTTGATCCCTGGCCTCACTCAGTGGGTTGGGGGTTCAGCATTGCCATGAACTGTGGTGTAGGTTGCAGACTCAGCTCAGATCCCGAGTTGCTGTGGCTGTTCCACTACCTAGGAACTTCCATGTGCTTCAGGTGTGATCCAAAAAAAAGGAAAAAAAAGTTTTTCTTAAAGATTGAATGACTCTCACTCCTCTCCCAATTCTCACCTTAAAATGCATTTTGTAAGTGTCACTTTGATTATTTAAAATTTAGTAAGTCATTTAAACAAATATATAGTGAAGGTATAAACATTATTATTAAAAAACAAAACCAAACATCCATGGATTGTCCAACAAACAACACAAATTTTCTGAGTACAGAAGCATTCACACTATGAGATTAATGTCCAAGTGTGTGTTTGTACACACACATGTTGTCTGCCTAGCCAGCTCCTTATCAGCTCCCCTGCAGGAAAGGCCACAGAGGAGAAGAGTGATTCCAGGGTGGGCATTCCCTTTTGTTCAGAAAATAGACTTTAACTGAGTACTTTTTCAGAGGATTGAAATTGAATTGGTATGGCACTAAAGGAAGAATGCTTGTTCGGGGCCAAAACTGTTTCTCTGCATTTAGAGGGGGCCACAACGTAAGCATGAGATTCATGAAGCTGAGAAATTATAACTATATATTTGATTTTAGGACAATCCCCAAAGAAACCCATCAATGTGGGTCTTAAAGGATTTCACTTAATTAAGCTGGAATCAATTAAAACATTGGAGCCAAAAGGTTAATCCCAATATTTGTTTAGTTGTTTTATGGAGACAGTTACAAAATTAGCAAAGTGGAAGAGAAGTAGAGTCACTTTTCATGATGTTTTCAAAATATCCTCCTACAGGCTTTGGGTTTGCATCTGGAGGGAAAACAA
This sequence comes from Phacochoerus africanus, assembly GCF_016906955.1. Taxonomy (NCBI): domain Eukaryota; kingdom Metazoa; phylum Chordata; class Mammalia; order Artiodactyla; family Suidae; genus Phacochoerus; species Phacochoerus africanus. The sequence continues at coordinate 80,264,595 of NC_062545.1, read as the reverse complement.
GAGATTGATGAGAAGAAAGTCATGTTATATCAGACCTTATCCACTGTCCCCACCCCTTTGAATTCTCTTGCCATCATCAGGTTTCTTCAGCCATGCAAGACACCTGCGGGACTGCTACTTCAGGCACCCCTGTCAACCTGTCAGCTCCCAGAGGATTAAGACCTAGTCTTTGCATCTTAATTACAGCCGACTCCTTTTCCCTTGTTCTGAGCCAAGTTATATCGAGGAAAGGGAGAGATGAATGAGTGACCCATGCATCTGACATCTAATATCTACTCCTTCAGATTTGGTGTTTGATTTAGTGTTTCTATTGGAGAGTTTAAGGAAACCAAGTCTTTTATCTTCTTTACATAAATTCATGCACTGCTGCACGATTTACCTTCTCTGGCAGTTTTATTATTCAAAACAATGGGCTTTTTTTTAGTGGTGCAGTATTTTGTCTTTTCCCTTTCCTCTCACGTTTATAAACAAAAACATTCAGTTTGCTAACTTAAGGATAAAACAGAAGAGATGCATGACACCAAGACTACAAACCTGCCATATTGTCATTGTCATTGTTTATAGAAAGGAAAACATTGTTTAGAGAAGGGAAAGCAAAATAAACTGTGTTTTCGTATTTAAATAATGACCTGATATCAATACATTTAAAATTACCTCTTCTGTGGACACATTGTAGTTATTATCTCTTTACACTGTGAGATATATAAAAATTTTGTATGGATCAGTTTTTGAACCTTAAATGCACAAAGACACCAGCCAAATGGTGAGTGGGGCTGACATACCACCTGTGCTCTAAAGATTGCTTCTAGGTGTCTGGCTTGGAGTTGCCCCTTCCCAAGAGACAAAGCACCTCTTTCTCAACACAAAGACACCATCTGCTCTTCCAAACTTTTCCTAGAACTGCATTAGCCCACAGGGGTATGGTTTTGCTAATTGGTCTGTGCAGAAGGGGCATCTTTTTTAAATTTGCACAAAGGTACCATGTAAGCCAGCTGCATCTGGGTTTTGAGGATCTGATGTATGTTTCCAGATGAATGGTGGAAACCAAGTGCAACCAGGATTAAGCAGGTTTCATTAATAGAATTACAGTTTTTGCTAATCCAGGATTTCCTTGCATTGATGGTCAACTAGTGGCCAGAGGGACATTTAGAAGATCTGTGGGGTCCTGGCAGAAGGTGTTTGGGGGTGAATGTCTCACAGTTAAGGCATTAGGGGGTGAATGTGAATGGAGCCTCAGTGGAAGGGGATGTCAGAACTACATTATGTTGCCCAGTGAGGAGTCATTGCTGAGAGCATGGATCAAGGTGGTGATTGCTGTGAAGTGGACCACACCTTGGTGAAATGGGTTGCTGGGTGGAATATTAATTCTGCATTTGAGATGGTATCACAGGGTGAAGGCACATCCTGAGTTTGACAGAGAAAGCCCTGAGGCAACACAGAGAATAAAGACCTGTCCTGACTGGAAGGCCATTCTTGGAAGGAATGCACAAACCTAACTGCTATCTTCTTCATCTCCAATGGATGCTGATATAGAAAATCAGACTCGGAGTTCCCGTCGTGGTGCAATGGTTAACGAATCCGACTAGGAACCATGAGGTTGCGGGTTCGGTCCCTGCCCTTGCTCAGTGGGTTAACGATCCGGCGTGGCCGTGAGCTGTGGTGTAGGTCGCAGACGCAGCTCGGATCCCGCGTTGCTGTGGCTCTGGTGTAGGCCGGTGGCTACAGCTCCGATTGGACCCCTAGCCTGGGAACCTCCACATGCCGCAGGAGCGGCCCAAGAAATATCAAAAAGCCAAAAAAAAAAAAAAAGAAAATCAGACTCCGTCCAAGAGATATGTCCATGATTCCACTGTCTGTCTTCACTGGCCTTCAGTGACTCCCTGTAATCCTGTCACTACACTCTTCTTTGTCCTACTGAGACTGTTTCAGTGCTTCTCCACTCTGGTCAATCTCTGACCCCACTGCCTCTCTCTGTACTTCTGGTGGATGTTAATATTTCACTGGGAAATTGAAGAGGAGCTTCGGACACCTTCTACCTTAATTATTCATCCATTTAATAAGTATTGATTAGGACTTGCCATGTGCCAGGGACAGTAGCTGGTGCGGTTCTTACAGATGAATAGAGAGACAGATGCCTGTGTCCTTGGAGGTCACAGAACCACCTGTATGCACATTCCTTCTTCCTTTCTTCCTGCCTTCCTGCCTGCCTATTAGATCTTATTGAAAATTATAGATCTATATTAGATCCTGTGTTCTGGTTCTTATCCCATAGACTTTATCATCGATTTTTTTAAATATATTTCCAAAACTCATTTTATTTTATTATCGTTTTTTTTTATTTATCATCGATTTTTTTTTAACATCTTGACTTTCACTCCCTTATCTCCTGTTTCTCTTTACTATCAGAATATCATATTCAGTTTCTTTTTTTTTTAATTCTTGCTCAGATTCTGGTCACAGGCCTCACTCTTTGACCCTCTTCCTTACAGATTACATGGACTCATGGACATGCTGCTGGTTCTGGGCATATTTACTTCCTCACTTACCACCCTAATAAAATTGATAAGCTTACTCTCACCAGAGTCGCTAAGTTGAAAGAATATCTTTTATCTCATCTTACTGACTTCCTGGTGGAATTTTAAATGTTAAACAAGCTTCCTGGGTGAAATCTGAAACTGGACCACTGTACAAGGAGGGGCAGGAAGAGATGGAAGAAAGAGGCAACCACTCCAGATTGAGTGAGGGTCATTACCCAGAAGTCTAAATACAGGAGGCACACAGTGCACAGTCTTTGGAAAAGAACCAGTAAACTTTGGGTTGGTTTTCAATGCTAACCAAGTCTCAAGGTTATGACTCTGCACTGGTTGGGTGTCTGAGAGCTAAGGAGGAGGCAGGTGAAGGAAAGAGCCAAGCAAGTTATTGTCTCAGACAGATAGCTGAGTTTCAAGTGATTCTCTGTCACAAGCCCAGCAATCAGTTTAGGAAGAGGAAATAACTAAGCCTCTTCAAACCATCAGAGAATTTACAAAGCTTGGAAAGATTGAAGATTCACTGATGTCATGAAAAGCGATCCTTTTAGCATTGAACAGAAAGCTATTTTGATATCCTAGAAACACAGGAGGAAATATTCTATAACATCACAACTTTACAATGCAAAAAAAATTTTAAGTTGCATTCCTAGAGCCACCCAGCTCCAGGAGAAGTAGCGTGATACCGCTGCTCCCATCATGTGCGCTGTGTACATGTGCGCTGCCTACACCCCTCCCCCCAAAACTCCAGGACTGGGCAGTACACATCACATCTAAATGTTAAGCAAACTTAACATTTTAAGGTTAAAGATTCCTTCCTTTAGGAAGGATCTGGTTTTCCTCTTAAATTTCTGGTCACAGCTGAACTTCCTCTGGCTTTCTGAAATATGCTGGTATTGTGCTAGGCTCTTATCTCTTTACACCATTCACTCCCCTTGGGTGATCTTGATAGTGAAGTGGTTTCAGTTATTTTAACCAGTGGAGTCCAAGTCTTAGTATACATCAGAATTAACTGGAAAATCTGATTTAATAGGTATAGGGTGGAGCCAAATTTAGCATTTTAACAAGCACTCCAGACAATTCTGAGAATAGCAGTAACTAATTTCAGACTACCTTTCAGCACTGAACTAAACTGTAACTTGTATGAGCCATGAATTGAGTCTATTTTATTCATCATGGAATTTTCAGAACCAGCAAGGTAGCTAATAAGCAGAAATATTCATTCAGTATTTGTAGAACAAATGAATGCGTATGTGGGGGACTCCCCCATCTATATCTTCAACATAGGTTTCATTTTGCATTCCCCAACAACCTCCAGTGAATGCCTCCATAATCCACATCCACTGGTAACAATTCAGAATCCCTGATTCTTCCATCTACCTCAACCCTTCCATCCAAGTAATTAGTAAGCATATCTGTTTCAATCTTTTAACATTTTGTAGAACTTTCCACTCCCTTCTATCGCCATTGTCCATGTCCTAGTCTAGACCACCATCATTTCTCAACTGGATTACTTTGATGTTCTTCTAACTAGTCATACCGCCTCATTCTGACTCTATTTCCCTAAACAAATATTACAAATATTACACCGTTCTTAAGAGATAACCTCTGCCTGCCTCTAAAAATATCATTCACCCCACTCTATGCTCTACTCATAATGAAATGTAGGAAGTATTTTTCTCATTTTTCACTCTAAAGATATTTCTTTTACAAAAACTTTTAAACATATTTATCTAACTTTTTTTTTTTTTTTTGCTTTTTAGGGCCACATTTGTGGCATATGGAGGTTGCCAAGCTAGGGGTCGAATTAGAGCTGCAGCTGCCAGCCTACACCACAGTCACAGCAACACAGGATCCAAGCCACATCTGCAACCTACACCACAGCTCACACCAAGGCAGGATCCTTAACCCACTGACCAAGGCCAGGGATCGAAAGGCGTCCTCATGGATACTAGTTGGATTCATTAGCACTGTGCCACAATGGGAACTCCCATAACACATATTTATTTAAATGCCAATTGCAAGTGGAAGACTTTCCTTTAAGTCTCACCTACATAAGCTACTTAGTTCTTCACATTCTTACTCCTCCATTACACATTTCTTAGCCATTGTAAATGAATCTTGTGCCTTTGATATGATTATAGTTACTATTGTTTTTACTTTAAATTACCACTACATCATTAATTTTATATAATGCATCTTTTCTTTCAAGAAAAAATTTTGAAATTTGAATTGTTTCATAAAATATTTTTCAACTTTTCTCTAACTGGTTTTAGTAAAAATCTTTTTTTAGTGCTTGTGCTTTATCTCTCATTCCACTAAAGTATATCAGTAAATAACTCTACAAGAATATGGACAGATACCATATTTTCTCAGCCCTAATAAAACCTGCAATTACATTTCTGTTTCCTAAATGACAGATTGATTAGATAAAATATTTATAGATCACAGAATTTTTTTAGCCCCTCTGTATAGTTTTTTGACAATAATTTTGCCTCAGACAAATTGGACTTACTTTCCTTGAAGATAAATTACGTTTGTCTGCTTAGATACTTATAAGGTATTTTAATATATGCAATTCAATATTTTTATTCAGTAACCAGGTGGGGATATGTTTTCATTGCATTTTTCCTAGAATAGAGTGAGGTTTTCCAATCCCCTGTTAATGCTGGTTTGCAAAATGAACTTGTTAATAAGACAAAGCTGAGTTACCTTGATAAGGGGGCATTCATAAGGAGGAAGGGCCAAGTTGAGATATTGATGAGTCTTTTTCTTAATATATTTAAGCTTATTTTATTGGATAATTACAAGGCAAGCTCAACTGTGGTATGATAACTAAATGGTTATCTTTTCATTCATCTATTTTGAACAAATATTAACAAGCTGTTACAATTTCCATGCATTTTGATGGATACAGCATATGGACAGAAGAATACTTCCATATTAAAAGTTATGATTTCATATTATTTTACTTCAATTATTTTATTTCTCTCCAATTGACACTTTAAGATTTGGAAAATTAGCAGAAGCTTTATTTTAAAAATTAGAGTTTCAAAAAATGCTTAACATAATATATGTTAAGAAAGAAAATATATGAAGATATATTAAGAAAGAAAATATGATCTTGATGAATATACTAGCTCTTAGTGTTTTAAATTCAGTGTTTTAAAACAATTCTACACTACATGTAGCAATTCAAAATTGATCAACTGAGTATACATATCTATATTTCACTGCCATATTTATTTTATATTTTACACATATCATAGCAATAGACCTTGCTTGTTAAGTTTTATTTCCAATATAATTAAGAAAGTTCAGGAGATCACTTTGCTCTCTGACAAACTGATATCTCAGATCAAGTGTGCATGCATATGTGTATATTTGTTAGGGGAGGGAGGTTGAGATTTATTTTTTTAATTCATAATTTTATATTCCCTGCTTTTTTCTCTCCTTGACTTTGTGTAACTCAGTCTGCTTAAATTCCAAATAGTATTAGAGAAATGTATTTAGAGAATTCTAAATCAAGTATAATCATCTTTAAAAGACACATACAGAATTATATTTTTCTTTCCTTTTTAACAATTCTCTGTTGTTGAATGAATTTTTAAAACTAAAGAATTAAGAAATAAAATTTGTAGTCTCATTTCACTATATCATTTTTAAGACAGAAAATTCCTGAATTAGCAAATCACCTACTATAAGACTCTCAGAGCCTTTTTCATTGTTTCATTCCTTAAATCAACTAATAGATTTGCTTCATCTGCAATTTTGTGAGCAAAATGATACACCTTCTTTAATCCATATGATCAGTTGACACTGCTTTCAGAAATATTTTAGGAAAGACTGCTGCCTTGATAAATAAGTTTTTCCACTGAATTTGTATAATGCATACTGAACAATTCCTACAGTAGAAGAGAATACAGAAGCATTTGTAACTTTGCTAAATAGAACTGAAGGTCACAATGGGTGTGGATGATAATTTTGTTCTACAGACCTGGTAAAACCTTCCTTTGATTTTAATCCCAGAGCCTGAGAGTTAGAGGGGACCATAGAGGTCAGCTAGATATCAGGTTTTGTAATTTAATCTTGTGTCTACAGCTGAATGTCCCTTGTATTCCTGTTATCCCTTCACTAAAAATAAATGTGGTGAATGCTAATCGAATTTGATCTCTTTGCAAAACTACTCAACAGACTGAGTCATTAACTGAGAGAAAGGTTATGTGATAACTAAAATGAAAATGAGTATTTTTTATTTAACATTCAAAACACATTTGACATTTTGTTGTAAACTACATGTTTCTAGCAGCTGTTAGGGTGGTTGTTTTGCCAGTTTCTAATTGCAGATGTTAGCAGCTGGAAATTAGAAGCAAGTAGTGGTTTCTTTAGAAGATGAAATTAAATGTGTAAAAACATGAGATTACATGTTTTCTCAGTCATCTTTAAAACTGCCATGAGGAGTGGAGTTTTAGAATCCCTACTAATTATTGCAAAAGTCTGATAACCTTAAACATTAAAAAGCTTTAAGCCTCTACTAGTGATTAAAAAGCATGTCACTTTTCATAAGTAAATACGATGACAGAAATCTCCATGGCCAGAGTAAAGAAAGAAAAATAGGGATTTATTTGAATAATTAAATAAAAGAGGGAGTTTTGTTAAATTATTAAGAAAATTGCTTCAATTTTGCCATTTAGCCTTGCCTGTGAAGACCTGACAAAAATCCCTTTTTCTCTTACAATAATCTCCAGAGCAACTTAAAAGGATGCTGATAAACATTAATTTTGCATTATAAAAGTCTCAGTAAGTGACAGTAATTTCAAGATTAATGTGTTAGCCTCGTGAGAACAGATGTAAGGAACAAAAAAAAATGTGCTTTTAAAACTTTTTCTTGAAGTTTTATGTAATGTTGGTTATTATCTTGCAATAATAATATTTTCTAATCAAGGAGACTATGGAAGATACTATTTCACTCAACATTGATTATTTCCTCCTCCAATTAGAAATAAGGAGTGCCTATTCCTAGAGGAATAGTTTATATCATGTTGTTCCCTCTGCTAGTCACTAATACTAAGTCTGTGAAGTGGTTTTTTAAGATTTACTTTCAAAGGAGTGATATCATCCAGTTGGCAACATAAGTATTTTTCTGACCTCACTCTCCCTCACAAGAACATCTATTCAAGAATAAAACACCACTGAGAGAATCCTAGAACATAAGGATAAGCTGAAGCACTCCCTGCACCTCAGAAACCAAGACAGACTGATTTAGGATAAGAGAATTGGCTACACATTACAAACAAGAGAAAGAAAATAACTTTCAACAAAGAATTCTATACCTGGTGAAGCTATCCTTCAAATACATTAATCTGTTATTAGTTACACAATATAAAAAAACCTATAATTGTAATAGCAATAACCTAAAATGTAAGGGGAATAAAAGTATACAGTATATGAACTCTGTTGAAATTAATTTATTATTAGTTTCAAATAGAGTGTTATAAGTTAAAGACATTTTATGTAAACCTCATGGTAACCAGAGGGGAAAGTCTTGTACTAATTATACAAAAGAACATGGTAAAGATGGGAAAGCATACTGACAACTAAAGATATCAAAACACATATTTAAAAAGATGGCAGGATAAGAAACAAGGAGCAGTGGACCTACAAAACAACTGGAAAACAATGAACAAAACAGCAATAGTAAGTCTATATTAATTACTTTAAACATGAATAGATTAAATTCTCTAATCAAAAGACAGAATGACTGAATAGATTAAAAAAAAAAAAAAACACAAGATCCAACATGCTCACATACAAAAGACTCACTTTGGTCTTAAGGACACATGTAAACTAAGACTGAAGGGATGGAAAAAGACATTTCAAGTACATGGTAACCAAAAAATAAAACATGAGTAACTATACTTATGTCAGACAAAATAGACCTCAATATATAAAAAATAATAAAAAGAGACAAATAAGGACATTATGTAATGATAAAGGAGTGAATATGTCAAGAAGAGATAACAATTATAAATATTTATGCACACAACATTGAAGTTCCTAATAAATAAAGCAAAATCTAATAGAATTAAAAGGGAAAAAGAACATTAATATAATAATAGTTGAAGACATCAGTGTCAACAATGGATAGATAACTCAGAGAATCAATAAGGAAATAGTGGATTTTAACAATACTACAGACCAAAAGGACCTAAGAGACAGAAATACAATGTTGTATGCACTAACAATAGAGTACACATTTTTTTTTCAAGTGCACATGGAATGATTCCTAGAATAGACCATATGTTAGGATGCAAAACAAACCTTAGCAAACTCAAGAAGTTTGAAATCATATCAAATACATTCTCTGAATACAATGGCATGAAACAAGGAATAATAACAAGATGAAAACTAGAAATATCATGAATACATGAAAAGTAAACAACACTTTTGTGAGCAATCAATGGATCAAAGGAGAAATTAAAGGAGGAATTAAAAAGTTGCTTGAGACAAATGAGAATGAAGATACAACCTACAAGAATTTATCAGATGCAGCAAAAGCATTTTCTCAAAGAAAAGTTCATAGCAATAAAGGTCTGTATTAAGAAGCAAAAAATATTCCAAATAAATAACCTAATGCAACATCTTAAGGAACCAGAGAAAGAAACCAAGACCAAAGTTAGGAGAAGAAAGGAAATAATGGAAGATCAGAGCTAAAATAAGTGAAATAAAAAACATGAAAATATTATAGAAAATATTAACCAAAATAAGAGCTATTTCCTTGAAAAGATAAACAAAATTCACAAACCCTTAGCTAGACTCACCAAAAATAAATACATAAATAAAAAGAGAGCAATAACCCAAATTAGCAAAATTATAAAAGAAAATGTTACTAGTGATATCATGGAAATTGAAAGGATCATAATAGGCTACTACAAACAACTATAAAACAGCAAACTGGACAACCTAGATGAAATTTTTAAAAAATCTTACAAACATACAAATTACCAGGAGTGAATCAGGAAGAAATAAAAAATCTAAATAGACAGATTACTAGTAAGAAGACTGGATCAAAAATCAAAAATCTCCCAATCTCCATCAGGACTAGATGACTTAAATGGTAAATTTTACCAAATATTTAAAGGATTAATACCAATCCTTTCCAATCTCTTCCAAAAAATCAAAGAGAAAGGAACATTTTCCTTGTCACCCAAGATCAACATTATCCTGGTCTGTAGGAAAACTGTAGGACAATACCCTTGATCAAAATAGTTGTAAAAGTTCTTAATAAAATATTTTAAAATTGGGTTAAGCAGCACAATAAAAGGATCATTCACCATAATCAAGTGGAATTTACCTCTGGGATGCATGCATGTTTCAACACATGCAAATTAATTTGATACATCACACTAACAGAACAAAAGAAAAAAATCATATGATCATCTCAATAGATGTAAAAAAAGAGCATTCAACAAAATTCAATGTTCATTCATGGCTAAAAAAAATCCTCTTTAACAAATGAGGAATAGAAAAACATCTCAAAATATATGAAAGTTCATTTCTAACATCATACACAAGAGTGAAAGGATGAAAACTTTTCCTCTAGAATTGGGAATAAGACAAGTGTCTTAGTCAACATAGTACCAGAGGTCTTAGCTAGAGCATTCAGGCAAGAAAAAGAAACAAAAGGCATCAGAATTTAAAGTAAGAGGTGAAATTATCTCTATTTATAGGCAACATGATTTTATATATATAAAATCTTAAAGACTCAACCAAAATACTGTTAAATCTAATCAATGAATTCAGTAAAGTTGCAAGATATAAAATTGCCATACAGCTGTCAGCAGCATTTCTAAATACTAAACATAAAATTTCTAAAAAATAAATAAGTCAATTTCATTTCCAATAGCATCAAAAACAATGAAATACTTAGGGATAAATTTAAGGACATGAAATAGCTCTATGTTGAAAATAAGATAATGATAAAAGAAATTTTATCACACAGGTAAATGGAAAGATCTCATGTTCATGGATTAGAAGAATTAATATTGTTAAAATGTCAATACTACTGAAACCATCTATAAATACATGCAAATGCATATATGCAATCCCTATCATGATTCAATGGCATTTTTTTTCAGAAGTAAGAAAAAACACACCTAAAATGTATATGAAACCACAAAAGATCTCAAATAGCTCCCCTCCAAAAAAACCCCCCCAACAAAGCAGGAAGTATCAGACGTCCTGATTTCAAGCTATAATGTAAAGTTATAGTCATTAAAATAATATGGTACTGACATAAAAAAAAGCAATGAAACAAAAATAGAGAGCTTAGAAATAAACCCAAGTATACAGTCAATTAATATTTGACAATGGAGCCAAGCATAATATGTGAAGACAGTTTCTCCAATAAATGATGGTGGGCTAACTGAATATTCACATGTTAAGAGAATGAAACATGACTCATGTCTTACAGCATACGCAATAATTAACTCAAAATGGATTAAAGACTCAACTGTAGGACCCAACACCATGAAACTCTTAGAAGAAATCATAGGATCAAAGCTCCTTGACATGGTTCTTGTTAATAATATTTTTAGATATAATACCTGAAACACAACAAAATAAAAAACAATTGAGATTGCATTCAGCTAAAAAGCTTTACAGCAAAAGAGACCATCAACAAACTATGATATGAGGGAAGAATATTAAGAAACCATCTATCTCATAAGGGGGTAATATCCAATTCACATAAAGAACTCATAAACTCAACAGCAAAAAAAGATACAAGTAACTCAATTTAAAAATGCACAAAGAACTCTGGTAGTTTTCTAGTAGCATCTTTAGGGTTTTCTGCATATAGCATCGTGTCATCTGCACACAGTGACAGTATTGCTTCTTCCTTTTCAATTTGGATTCCTTTTATTTATTTTCCTTCTCTGATAACTGCAGTGTGGACTTCAAAAACTTCATTAAATAAAAGTGGTGAGAGTGGGCATCCTTGTCTTATTCTTGATCTTAGTGGAAATGCTTTCAGTTTTCACCATTGAGTATGATGTTAGTTGCAAGTTTTGTCATATATGGCCTTTATTATATTGAGGGAGGTTCCCTCTATGCCCATTTTCTGGAGAGATTTTTAATCAAAAAATGAATGTTGAATTTTATCAAAAATTTTCTCTGTGTCTATTGATATGATCATATGGTTTTTACTCTTCAATTGTTAACACGGTGTGTCACATGGATTGATTTGCTGATACTGAAAAATCTTTGTATCCCTGAAATAAATCTCATTTGATCACAGTGTATAATCCTTTGAATGTACTGTTGGATTCAATTTTTTTGTTGAGGATTTTTATGCCTTTGTTCATCATGGTGGCCTGCAATTTTCTTTTTCTTTTTTCGGGGGGGCATCTTTGTCTGGTTTTGGTAACAAGGTGATGGTAGCCCTACCAAATGGGTTTGGGAGCTTCCTCTTCTGCAAACTTTTGGAATAGGTTTGGGAGGATAGGTGTTAACTCTTCTCTAAATATTTGGTAAAATTCACTCATGAGGCCATCTGGTTTTAGACTTTTGCTTGTTGGGAGTTTTTAAATCAATGACTAGAGCTTATCAATGAACTTAGTAAAGTTGCAGGATGCAAAATTAATACACATAAATCTGCTGCATTTATATATAATAGCAATGAAATATTAGAAATAGAAATTAAGGAGGGAATCCCATTTACCATCATCTGAAAAAAGAATAAAATACCTAGGAATAAACCTATCTAAGGGGGCAAAAAAACCTGTATTCTGAAAACTGTAAGATGTTTATGAAAGAAACTAAAGATAACACAAATAGATGGAAAGATATACTGTGTTTTTGGATTGGAAGAATTAATATTGTTAAAATGACTATACTACCCAAGGCAATCTATAGATTAAATGCAATCCCTATCAAATTACTAATGGCACATTTTTCACAGAATTTGAACAAAAAAATTTTAAATTTCTATGGAAATACAAAAGATCCCGAATAGCCAAAGCAACTTTAATAAAGAAAAAAAGGAGTAGAAGGAATCAGGCACCTTGACTTCAGATTATACTACAAAGCTACAATAATCAAAGCAGTATGGTACTGGCACAAAAACAGATCAATGGAACAGTATCCATTGTTTCACAGGATGGAAGTTCCTGGAAAAAACTAAATATACAACTACCATATGATTCTGCAATCCCACTCTTGGGCATGTATCCAGAGAAAACTAATTTGAAAAAATACATGGACCCCAATGTTCATTGCAGCACAATTTACAATGGCCAAAACATGTAAGCAACCTAAATATCCATCAACAGATGAATGGATAAAGAAGATATGGTATATATCTACAATGTAATATTACTCAGATGTAAAAAAAGAATGAAATAATGTCATTTGCAGCAGCATGAATGGCCCTGAGATTATCATACTAAGTGAAGTAAGCCAGACAAAGACAAATATCATATGAATCATTTAATGTGAATTCAAAAAAAAGAGATACAAATTAACTTATCTGTAAAAAAATTGAAACTATAGAAATAGAATTATAGACATGGAAAACAATTTTATGGTCACCAAAGAGGAAAGGGAGGGAGAGATAAATTAGGACATTGTAATTAACATATGCACACTACTATATAAAAAACAAATAACCAATAAGAACCTATAGCTCAAGGAACTACACTCAATATTTCATAATAACCTATAAGGGAAAAGAATCTGACAAAGAATATATATATTGTATATATAATATACATATAATAGTCAAGATATGGAAAAAATATATACATTAATATACATATACCAATATATATATTTATTTATGTGTGTGTGTATATATATATATATATTCACACACATACACATAAAAAAGGAAAAAAATCTACCATTTGCAGCAATGTGGATGGGCCTTGAATATACTATGCTAAGTGAAATAAGTCATACAGAGGAGGACAAATACTGCATGATCTCACTTACATTTGGAATCTAAAACAAAACAAAACAAAAACCTCATAGAAAAAGAGATAAAAGAGATAATGAGACTTAAAAGTTACCAGAGGCAGGAGATGGGTAGAGGGTAATTGAAGGAAGATGGTCCCAAGTTAATAACTTCCACATATAAGTTAAATAAGCACAAGAGATGCAATGTACAAGGTGATGACTATAGCTAACACTGCAGTATGATTCTTAGGAAAGTTAAAAGATAAATCCTAAGAGTTCTAATCAAGAGAAAAATTTTTAATTTTTTTCTCTTTTATTCTATGTCTATGACATAATGAATATTAGCTGAACCTATTATGATAATTTTCACAATATAGGTAAATCAAACCATCATGCCGTATGCCTTAACTTACACAATGATGTATGTAAATTATTTCTCAATAAACTTGAGAGGGGGAGCTACATTTGGGTATAGGGTAGAGAATAAAAGCAATAAATATGGAGAATTTAAATATACCCCAGGAGTTCCCATCATAGCTTAGTGGTAATGAACCCAATTAGTATCCATGGGGATGTGGGTTCAATCCCTGGCCTTTCTCAGTGGGTTGTTTCCAGCATTGCCATGAGCTGTGGCGTAGGTCACAGACACAGTCCAGATCCCAAGTTGCTATGGCTGTGGCATAGGCTGGCAGCTGCAACTCTGATTCGATGCATAGCCTGGGTACTTCAATATGCCGCAGGGGTGGCCCTAAAAAGAAAAAAAAATGAGTAAATATACCCCGAATTTTGCTCTGTGATAGACACTGTTAAAAATAATTAAAATTATATAAAAATTAGAATATTTGCAAATCACTTATACAACAAAGAGCTTGTACCCCGAATATTAAGAACTCCCAAATTCAACAAAATTTAAACAGATGCTTCACCAAAGAAGATGTGTGGCAAATAAGAGCATGAAAAGATTCTCAACATCATTAGCCACTAGGAAAATGCAAATTAAAACCATAATGAGATACTGCTATGTACCCACGAGGATGGCTGAATTTTTTAATATCTGATAATACCAAGTACTAACAAAAATGTAAAGCTATTATAAATCTCACATATTGCTAGATTAGGTATACAAGAATGTGCAGCCACTCTGGGAAATAGGCAATATTTTATACTGAAGAGTACACTTAGCCATATGACTTAGCAATCTCACTCTTAGGTATTTACACAGAAAAATAAAGACTTACGTTCATGCAAAGTTTCTACATTAATGTTCTACAGCAATTCTGTTTTCCTAATCACCTAAAATGGAAACAACCAAATATCTTTCAGTAGATAAACTGTAGTTCATTCATGCAGTGGAATATAACACAGCAATATAAAGGAAGGAAAAATTGACAAGACACAATAACATGGATGAAATCTCAGAAGCTCTATGCTAAGTTTAAAAAACCAGTTTCCAAAGGTAACACACTGAGTTTATTTATTTATTTTCTTAAACTTACAAGCTTTTTCTAAATGTACATTTTTATTGAAATATAATTGATGTGTAATATTATGTAGATTACGTATGTACAATGCAGTGACTCAAAATTTTTGAAGACTGGAGTTCCCACTCTGATGCAATACAATCATTGGTGTCTTGGGAGCACTGGGACATGGGTTCAATCCCTGGCCTGGCACAGTGGGTTAAGGATCCAGTGTTGCTGCAGCTGTGGTGTAGGTCACAATGCAGCTCAGATGTGATTCCTGGCCCAGGAACTCCATATGTCATGGAGTAACCAAAAAAAATTTTTTTTGAAGTTTACACTCTATTTATAGTTATTATAAAATATTCATTACATTCTCCATGTTGTATGCTATATCTTTGTAGCTTACTTGATACCTAGTAGTTTGTACCTCTTCCTCTCCTACCCCTATGTTGTCCCCTCCCCTCTACCCTTTCCCCACCGTTAACCACTAATTTGCTCTCTATGTCTCTGAGTCTGCTTCTTTTTTTTTATAGTCACTAGTTTGTTAAAAAAAAAAAAAAATCACAGATATACATAGGCACACTACACTAACAGATTTAAAACATATCTCAGGCATTAAAAATTCATAGGCGAGCCCAGAAATAAACCCATCCACTTAAGGTCAATCAATCTATGACAAAAGAGGCAAGAACATAAAATAGAAAGGGAGTTCCCTTCCTGGCTCAGCAGTTAATGAACCCAACTAGGATCCATGAGGATGTGGCTTTGATCCCTAGCCTCGCTCAGTGGGTTGGGAATCTGGCATTGCAGTGGAGCAGTGTTGTAGATCACAGATGCAGCTCAGATCCCATGTTGCGGTGGCTGTGGTGTAGGCTGGCTGCTGCAGTTCTGATTCAAACACTAGCCTGAGAAATTCCAAATGTCATGTTTATAGCCCTAAAAAGCAAAAATAAATAAATAAATAAACAAACAAATAAATAAATGAAGTGGAAAATGACAGTCTCTTCAATAAGGGGGCTGTGAAAACTGGACAGCTACATGTAAAACAATGAAATTAGAACATTCTCTAACACCATACTCAAAAATAAACTCAAAATGGATTAAAGACCTAAAATGTAAGATTGAAAAACGTAAAACTCCCAGAGGCAAACAGATGCAGAATACTATTGTATTTTGTAGCAGTATTTTTTTAGAGGTCTCTTAAAACAAAGAAAATAAAAGCAAAAATAAACAAATGAGACAATTAAATTTACAGGCTTTTGCATAGCAAAGGAAACCACTGACAAAATGCAAAGACAACCTAAGGAGAAAGAGAAAATATATACAATTGATATGACCGACAAGGGGTTAATATCCAACATATAAAAACAGTTCATACAATTCATCATCAAAGAATAAAGAGCTCAATTTTAAAATGGGCAGAAGACCTGAACAGACATTTTTCCAAAGAGGAAATGCAGATGGCCAACAGGCACAGGAAAAAATGCTCAACATTCGGGAGTTCCCTTTGTGGCTCAGCAGGTGACAAACCCTGCCAATATCCATAAGGATGCAGGTTCAATCCCTGGCCTTGCTCAGTGGGTTAAGGATCTGGCATTGCTGTGGCTGTGGCTGTGGCCAGCAGCTGCAGCTCCAATTTGACCCCTTTCCTGGGAACTTCCATATGCGGCACATACAGCCCTAAAAATGAAAATAAATAAATAAATAAATGATAAAAATAAAAAAGCTCAATACAGCTAATCATCAGGGAAATGAAAATCAAAACTACAATGAGATATCACCTCACTATCATCTGAGGGCTATCATTTGAACACAAATACAAATGTTGGGGAGGATGTGGAGAAAAGGGAACTTTCCCACACTGTTGATGGGAATATGAATTGATGCAGTCACTGTGGAAAAGAGTATGGAAGTTTTTTTAAAAATTGAAAACGGAACTACCATATGATCCAGCAGTTTCACTCCTGGATAGACATCTAGAAAAAATGAAAACAACAATTTGAAACGATACATTCTCCCTAGTGTTCATAGCAGCACTATTTATAGTAGCCAAGCCATGGAAGTAACTCAAGTGCCCATCATAGATGACTGCATTAAGCAGACGTAGTATATACATACAATGGAATACTACTCAGCCATAAGAAAGAATGAAATGTTGCCATTTGCAGCAACATGGATCAAGTTGAAGGGCACTATGGTAAGTGAAATAAGTCACACAGAGAAAGAAATATTGTATGATGTTACTTATTTGTGGAGTTCATTACATTACACTTTTTTAAATTAAAAAAAATTTTTTGAACTATATTTGATTTACAATTTGTGTTTATTTCTTCTGCACAGCAAAGTGATTCAATTATACATATACACATATCCATTCTTTTTAAGATTCTTTTTCCCTACAGGTTACCACAGAATATTAAGTAGAGTTCCCTGTGCTACACAGTGTGAATGAGTTCATTTACATGACATTCTAGAAAAAGGAAAAAATGTGAACAGATCAGTGATTACCAGGGCAAGGAGTAGGTAGAGGGTTTGATGGTTCTGTATCCTGACTGTGGTGGTGACTTTAAGAATCTCTGTGTTAAAATTAATACAGCTGTATGCAAAAATGTTAATTTTAATGCATGTTAAATTAAAACCTTAAATATTTGCTCTGAAAGCTACTAAAATTGTGATATAATAATCTGCTTTTTCAAATTTTATCTTTTCTCTCACTTTTTCACTACAAATCATTCACTGGCATTTTCATATGATTTCATAATTTATCAACAAATTAGTAACAACTACCCATTCTATGGAGAGCTCTGGGATAAATATATTGATAAACTTGACATCATTAATCAGGGCTCCTTGTTCTTTTTTTATTACTCAATAAATTTTATTACATTTATAGTTGTACAAGGAATCCTTGTTCTTTGTATTTCATATAATGTACCATTTATCTTACAATCTGACATCAGGATACTGTCAGACCCTTGTCTGCAGAAAATCAGAAGGCAGGTTCTGAGACATTACCAGTTCTGGGAAATGGAAATGGATGGAGATCCTGGGGTCCACCAAGCTACAGTTAACAGGTGAAATTTGAGAATGCAGGGCTTCTGCTTCCTAAGTTCTTCTACAGAATAAACTGGAAGTCCTGCAAATCAGCACCTCCTACCACCAAGCAACACAAATAGTAACGTCAGTCATAGAATGAAGATCTAATTCTTTCTGTGGCCACCACAGTGTTTTCCTTAGGCCACCTCCATCCTCTACTTCAAAGCTTAGCCCTCCCTCCCACATTCACATAGCAATTAGTCCTTTGATTAGTTTTTCTATATATTGTCCTAAGCCACGCTGCATAAATTCTGCAGCTGCTAGGCCATCTACTTTATCTCCCCCCCCCCGCCCCCGCTTTTTTTCCTCTACTTAAATAAAGTTGAGAAGAAACAGATTACTCTCAAAAATGACAGGTGTGAATCCAAACCTGAGCAACAGATTAGACTAGAAACCCCATTTAGAGAACACTCTAGACCCTACAGCTTAGTCCTCAGACCTCAGGTGTGGAGTCATGGTAAAAAGGCATGATTAGCCAGAACAAATGGCTACAGCTTATTCCACAGAGACAGCATGAGACTTGGAGGGGAAACTTACCTTATTAGTTCCCAGTAGCTGTCATTAAGTTCTACCACTGATGAGAGTAGAGGCCAGCAGCTCTTGATTTGGAAATGGAGGGTATTCTGGACTGATTTCCCCAGGAGAACTGGTACTCACTGCATAATGAGCTCTGAACATGTTTCGCTTTTTGTATTTCAACACGTCTAGCTTTAAAGAGTTGAGAAGATTTAAAAGAGTTTTTTAACACTCTCTGGAGGATAGGTAAGATATCGGCCAGCCGACAGACCACATGTAAATTACCCATCATGATTTGTGCATAAGGGATTATGAGGTCAAACAGAGTGGAAGAGCTGAGCAATTTTAAACAAAGTGATCCAGAGACCCAGGGGGGGCATTAAGTTAAATGATTGCTCTTCTCAGAGAGGCTACCTGTATCCTGAAGCAGGTATGTCTGTATCCTAAGCCCTTTGATTTAGTGTCTCTCTTTGACCAGTCTTCAAAGTGTAGCCATAGGTCCATATATCATACTTCTTGATTCTCCCTAGGTCACCCATAAGCTTGTCATTTATATACTGTATATTTTATAATGTTCAAGTACCTATAGTTTTTGCCATAATATAACCTATTGCTTATGATTTAATTTTATAAGGACACATAAGGCCTTTCTTTCAAAAGCAAAACCAATTTCCTGATTAAATTTATGGGGAATTTGTTCATGTTGATGAGTGACTGTTTAGCTAGAGTGTTCCCTGAGTTAGTTTGCTGAAATGATAAGTATATTTACGGAAAAAAAAATTGCAACCAACTCTATTCACTCAAAAGCTTTTTCTTAAATTCCTCTTCAAAATACTCACTGATTGACATCAGAGTGAGTAAGATTTCTTAACATATAGTCCCTTTTTTGCATGTCCCAGTTTTCAAGTGAACAAGATCTATTAAAGAAAAAATACATTTGGGTAGCTGCTTTAGAATCTCTAGCTCACAGAGACATATCACAACACTGGCTTCTTCAGACCTTGAAACCATGCCTTTCTAACCATCTTGTCTGCTGTATCTTCTGCTCCACTGGTCTTTGCTCTTACAACCCTACCAAGCTGTCTGAATTATTGTAATAATTTCATAATGTGCTTAGAGAACTAGGAATCAAAGATCACTTAATTTAGATTTGAAAAATAGTTTAACAATCCTCGCTAATTATTCTTACTGATAGAATAGAATCATTATCTCAATACCTCCTTTCCTCCTGCCAACAAAATTAAGAATTTTCTTGGAACTATATTAACCTATAACTAATAAAGTTACACACTCTGCCTTCTTTGTGGGCAGGGACCATAATGTGCCTTAGTATCTCTCACACTTAACACAAAGCCAGAAGGAGAGTTAGCAAAAGAACTAACTTCCTAGTGTTTGGTACTGATTGCTACATGTTTGCTGAATAAATAAATATTATTAGATTTCCCCAGTGCTTTGGAAGGAAGAAAAAATAGTTCTTCTGATAAGTCTCATAGCTGGTGTCTGACATCTACCTTTGGGTTTGGAAATTTTCTCTTTCTCTGCCTGCCTTTCACACCTTACAAAGAACTCACCTCCAATGCTGAGCTCTGTTTGTGACTTTTGACCAAGTCTCTTTACTCTAGAGCGTTTTTGTACAGATTAGGCAATTTCTGAATTGGTTCCAGAACCATTTATGCAAATTCACCTTCTTTCCTTCCATCTCCACAGAAAGCAATCAACATTTTTGTTTTAAAATCCAATTTTATGGTTATCATAGGCGAAACTGTTGGGTGAGGGTAGAATTGAGGGTGTGGGAATAATACATACACACAACTGCATAAAACAGATAATTAATGAGAACCTACTGTATAGCACAGGAAAATCTACTCAATAGTTTATAATAACTTACATGGAAAAAAAAAGAATGCATATATTTATATGTGTGACTGGTTCAGTTTACCATACAACATTGTAAGTCAACAATACTCCACTGAAAAACAAAGAAAATCTAAGTTCATTGCAGATGATGTAAGCAATATTTCTCTTAAAATTAAAAAAAGTAAAAATTAAGTTCAACACAGAGATAGTGCAGTTGCATAATAAAATAATTAAGAAATTAAGAACATCTTTGGTTTATTCAGTAAAAAATACCATCATTTATTGACAACTTACTATGTGCTAGACTCTGCTAGCCACTTTGCTTAGAATGTTTTATCATCACAATATCTATCATAGATATCTATCTATGAGGTAGATATCTTTAGTTCCTAAGTTCCAGATGAGAACAATGAGGCTGGAAAAAATTAAGCAAATCTGCAAAGAAGAAGCAAGTAGAGGTGGCATTGTAACTCAAGTGGCCCTTAAGGATGCTGTTGCTAGAATATCCTCCAAATTTACATGCACATAATAATATTTCACACCAAGGCTGCAGTTACCTTTAGAGTCACAGTCACAGCTACAGTTCAGTGTGCTGCAATCAGACTGTCTCTCCTGGCCCACCACCACCAGAGATAATGGCTAATATAACAAACTCCCCAGCTCCAGGCAGAGGCAGCCCTTGATATTCTATCGATGATGTGTGAGGATATTTTAACCAGATAAAGAGGGCAAAAGGTAAGAAAAATGCAAAGGTAAGACAAAGAGAAAGCATATGTATTTCTAAGGCAGCTAGCTTTACACAGAGTACCCAGGACTCGGGAATATCGAGCAAAAACTGCCATTTCACACAACCAAACTGGCTGGCAAGCAGGACAATCTCTGTGCAGGTGGGAGGGTAGCAGGTCATAGCTGCCCATCTTTACCCACCTCGGTGCACCTGCAGGAGTTCCCCCTATATTGCCATTTAATACTTAAATACCTAAAGTGCATTTTCAGGTCTAGTATCAGATTTGTCCTCTTGAAAAGCTATTAAGTTAGTCACCCTGCAGCCCAGAGGGCTCTTCTTCAAGAAAAACTGATTGTACCCATGCTATTGCCATTAGAACAGCCCTGCCCAGCTGCCTGCATAATTCCTTTGAAATGTCACCAGTACTTCAACTCGAAGGCCTTTTTACTTAAGAAAAAAAAAAAAAAGGAATAAACTCATAAATCAGCTATTTTCAGTTTTTCCAGGACAAAAACAAACAAAAGCCCAGGCACATTTGTCCCTTCAATATGTTTATAGTAATGGCATTCAATTGCAAAATCTTAGAATGAAAGTTATCTCGGAATGCTCTGATTTAAACCGAAATCCATTTTAATTTTTGTTCTTATATCTAGATTGTGATTCTATTCTTTAGATATCCCACCTGTAAGTGTGGACTTTTCTAGTATTTGATGACACAAAACAAAATCTGGACACTACTTTAAGCCAGTATTTAATGATAAGCCAATCCACTCTGCAGGGGAGTTGTAAACAAGTTCTCTGCAAGGTGCCAAAGGGGGAACCACAGTGAGAAAGAGCTGATCTCCTGTGTGACATTAGCTCAGAGCATATATCCTACCGTCAACCTTGAGACTGGGGGTAAGACTGTGATGGATTCACAACTGGTAGAATATAATAGGACTGCAAGTTGTATCAAAGCAGTACATTAGCAGATTATCAGATTATCAATTTTGCTTTTATAAATACCCTATCCTCTCACAACCAAGCCACCTGTTAAGTATTCATCTTTTAAAATCTCTCTCTCCTGCTTTCTGTGAGCTCATGCTCCATGACCTGCATAGTTAAAAGATAAGAAATAATAGGAGGAAGAATTAAGAACTAAAGGAATTTTCAGCAAAATGACTTTTATTGTTAAAAAAATAGATTCTTTAAATAGTTCATGGATGAAATGAAATTTGATTAATACTGTATCTTCTGATTTCCTTTAGACAACTCTTTTTGCAGATTCTCTCTGGATCATTTAAGGACAAATTTTTTATTGTTTTTGCATTAAAAAATGGCTTTTTCCAAGAGGAGACAAAAGACTGGAAAATCTAGAATTACTGTGAGGTGAAGGACTTTGAAAGACAAGGTTCATACTAATACCTGTCCTAATCCAAAATAAATAAGAGCAAAGAAAATTTATTTCAATATTTCAGCATCTTGTCCTTTGTAGTTAAGATGGAACTGTTTCCATTGGTAACTCAGGGACAAAGTTTACTGAAATCATAGAGAATCTTTTAGAGGGGGAATAGTTGGAGTACCCTGGCTATTTGGTGGATAAGGGTAGGGTGAAGGAGGTCGACAAGAAAATGTAAAAGAACTGAAGTCATTGAGCAGCCCCCAAAATTCCACTTAGTAGCTAAATATTTTTGGAATTTTCCAGCAGGATCCTTGCAGTTAATTGGCCCTGTGATAGACACTATAAGAAAAATGGTAAAAATAGAGGCACAAAAATTAAATGATTTACATGAGCTCTGGTTCAAATTCCCACAGCTTTTTCACATTGCTTAACTGGCCCATTTGCTCTACTCTGCCACTTCTGATGTTCATCACTTTGGAAGGCACCCCATGCCTGTGAAGAAGCCACACCAACCTAAGCATCGATTGCTTTGAAGTAAACCTGTGGGTACTCAGCTTTTTGTGACTGGATGCTTTTCTTCACCCTTCTCTCCTAGCCAGGTCTTTCTCTGCCTTCACATGGATGCCAAACATTGCGATTGTCATGCAGCTTCCTCTGACATTTGACACCGAAACAAGAAGCAGTCATGCCAGAGCTGGTGCATTTTTCTGTCATGGATGTGACTTAATTGTTTTGTAATCTTCTGGGTAACTTTGAGACCTCTGCTAGACTGTGGGTTCCTGGAGGGCAGAGTTCCTGCCTTCATGGTCTACATGTCCACCTTACAGAGCTCTCAATAAAAGGAGAATTTCACGATTGAATAAATTATGCTTTTTGTTTCACAAATTGCTCATGCTTAAAATGACAAAGTACTGCAACACATATATGAACTTATAAAGTTTATTTTACATGATTGTTGTTGTCGATTAAAGAGCAGCTTACCTTTCTCACATTTTTTTTTGTCTTTTTTTTGCTATTTCTTGGGCCGCTCACGCGGCATATGGAAATTCCCAGGCTAGGGGTCCAATCGGAGCTGTAGCCACCGGCCTACGCCAGAGCCACAGCAACTCGGGATCCGAGCCGCGTCTGCAACCTACACCACAGCTCACGGCCACGCCGGATCGTTAACCCACTGAGCAAGGGCAGGGACCGAACCCGCAACCTCATGGTTCCTAGTCGGATTCGCTAACCACTGCGCCACGACGGGAACTCCATCTCACATTTCTTATTCCAAGAAGAGAGCTGATTTCAAAGAAGTGTAGAAAGTTTCAAAAACTGGGATATATAGGCAGTGAAAAATGCTGCATACCTCTCTGAGCAATCTAGCAGAAGCACTTTATTCCTAATCATGATAATCATTTTCAAATGGAAAATCAAGATTAGAGTTTTGCAAGAAAAACAATAAAAGGTTCAACTGGGAAATATAACCAGTAAAGTCTTTGACTAACAAAATATATTGTGCAAATAACAATGGGATGTTAAATATACCATTTGGTGAATTTACCATAAGTTCAGGAAAAAAAAAAAAATCATTTTGTACTATTTGCTGGGTTGTGACTTGGATTTACACAGAGGGAGAATAAAAAGAAATTAGTAAAAGCCTGAAGTTTTGCTTCTCTAAGATTATTTTTTGTAGCAAAGCCTATGAGGCAATTAAACGGGAAAATAGAAAACACCCTAGCTGTTTACTTTTTTATAAAGTCACAAAGAAAAATATAAACATAGAACTACATTAAAGCACTAAGATATAAGGAAGTAACTTTTTTATAAAACACAATATTTTGTGTACCTTTTTAATCCCATATTCTCCCCAAAAGATACCTTCTGTTTCTGAGATCTGCTTGCCTTTAATTCTGGCATATAAAGCTTATAAGTATCACTTAAGATTTATTATTTTCAATAGCTAAATATTAGAAGAGACATAGATATCATGACAATACAATAGAGATAATACTCCTGACTAAACGATGAACTACTTAAGAGCTAAAGCACTATATTTAATAGAGTTACATAGATATCGATGATTACAATAATACAGATGGTACAGCATGGTTTTTGTTTCTGACTTGGTTTCAGTCAGAGCTTCATGTTAAAGGTCAAGTCTACCTTTTCTTTTAATTCATCAGCAAATATCTGCACATGGACAAGATATGCTTTTTTTTCACTTTTATGTACAAGTCTTATATGACAAAAGGAGGAGCAAGTTCAAACAAATATCTAGAGCATGTAGGTTTGTGACTATTATCTCATACAACAGATCTTTTCTAGGTTAAGAAGTAACTTGCTTGGGAACTGTAGAAATTCTGTATGACCTGGAATCACCTATGATCATTCATTTGATTTTCCATATGATACAAATTTCCAAAAATTAGCTTTTCTCAACTTCAGCTTCATGATCCACCTCTATTCCACTATCAGCCAATAAGTCATGAAGAAAGGGTACAGAGTATAGAAAAAGTTGATATTTTCAAAGAAAATATATTCTATGACTGAGATTTTTATTGTTGTTTGACAGAAGAAGAATAATTTTAAATTATGAAAAAATTGCACAATGAAAAAAATAATTTTTGGCATTATTCTGGTTTCACTAATGTATTTGGCAATCATTAGTGGAATTATCAATTTCCTACAACATAATCACCCTACTTGGAAGAGCAGTATAATACTAGAAACTATCATATAATTATATAAAATTTCACAACTCTTTTCTGTATTTATAAAATGTTGTTTAAAATATGTACTTCTTACTCTACTATAGGCCTACAAAGATCTGCTTTCCTATTGATCTTTACTTCTCATAAAAATGAAACTAAATTGCATATGCTATTTTTTTAACTGTGGCATAACTGACATATAACATCACATTAATTCCAGGTGTACGACAAAATGATTCAATATTTGTATATATTACAAAAGCATCACTACAATAAGTCTAGTTAACATCCATCTTCATACATAGTTACACATTTTTTTCTTGTGATGAGAACTTTTAAGATCCACTCTCTTAGCAACTTTCAAATATGCAATACAGTGTTATTAACTATAGTCATCATGCTGTCCATTACATACCATTGCATTTATTTTACAATGGAAAGTTTGTACCTTTTGACCCTCTTCCCCCTTTTCACTCACTCCCCACCCCTTGCCACTTGCAACCACCAATCTGTTCTCTGAATCTATGAATTTGGTTGTTTTTTTATTTTTTTTGGGGGGGGAGGAGAATGTGGTTTGTGATTTTCATCTTTACTTTTTTTAGATTCCATATTTTGTGAGATCATACGGTATTTGCCTTTCTCCGTCAGAATTATTTCATTTGGCATAGTGCCCTCAAGGTCCATCCATGTTGTCACAGATTGCATGATTTCCTTCTTTTTCGTGAAAATAATATTCATTATAAATATACATATATATAAAATATTTTCTTTATTGAGTCATCCATCAATGGACACTTAGGTTGCTTCCATATCTTGGCTATTGTAAATAGTGCTACAATGAACATCAGAATGCATGTTTCTTTTCAAGTTAGTTTTTTCAGGATATATGCCCAACACTTGCTATTTATTATCTTTTTGATAATAGCTATTCTGACAAGTTTGAGGTGATAGCTCAGTGTGGTTTTGATTTGCGTTTCCCTGATAATTAATAAAGTAACACTTAGGTTGCTTCCGTATCTTGGCTGTTGTAGATAGTGCTATAATGAACATTGGAAGGCATGTATCTTTTCAAATTAGAATTTTCTATGGATATATGCCCAGGAGTGGGATTACAAAATCATATGGATTAGTTTTTTCGGGAACTTCAAAAGTGATTGTACCAATTTACATCCCCATCAACAATTTAGAAGGGCTCCTTCTTTCCACAACCTCTGGCCATTCTGACTGATGTGAGGCGATATCTCATTGTAGTTTTGATTTTCATTTCTCTAACAATTAGTGATGTTGAGCATCTTTTCATGCACCTGTTGGCCATTTGTATGTCTTCTTCGGAGAAACATCTATTCAGAACTGCCCATTTTCTGATTAGGTTGTTTGTTGTCTTTGACACTGAGCTGTCTGATCTGTTTGTATATTTTGGAGATTAATCCCTTGTTGGTTGTATCACTTTTGATGAAACTCCATACTGTTTTGCACAGTGGCTGCACTAATTTACATTCCCATCAATAGTGTACAAAGGCTCCCTTTTCTCCACATTCTTGCCAACACTTGCTGTTTGTTGTCTTTTTGATAATAGCCATTCTAACAAGTTTGATGTGATATCTCAATGTAGTTTTGATTTGCATTTTCCTGATAATTAGTAATGCTGAGCATCTTTTCATGTACCTGTTAGCCATCCACATGTCTTTTTTGAAAATAAGCTGCTCTGTTAACTACAGGTTTTAGCTTATTGTTATGTTAACTACATTTATCACTGAAGGCAAATTATACTGACAGCAGCTGAAAATGTCATATATTGTTTAAGTTGTTAACCCTCACTGTATTACAAGAAGTGGGGTTGAAGATTTCATCTATATTTGCGAGGTAAATTCACTTTAAAATTTTCATGGAGAAAAAATGCAATAAAAAATATAAAATGCCAAATTATCAAATTGGAATGTAGTTTGCTTCATTTCATATAAATATTTGGGAGAGTATTAAAAGAATAGGACAAGGAAAAAAGAATGGAGGAGAAAGAAAAAAGAGCGAGGAGGAAGAAAGTAGAAGGAAAACGGGGGAAAGAAAGACATAGTACTTTTCCTTCCATTTTCAAAGTTGGTTTGCTTTTAGCCAGAAAAGGAATCTATATTTTTTTCTTCACATTTTAGAAAATCAACTTTAATATTCAATATTTATCAATATTGGGTTGTAGAGCTTTAAAAGATGGTAAAAGTTATAACAAAAAAAAGAAAATTAGGTTTCAGTGTTTTCTTGATTCAATATCTAAATGAGCTAAGAGTAAGAACTGCTTTTATGTTACTCAGCTGAGTTATTTCCACTCTCTATTAACTTGCATCATCAGAAATGTCCTTAGACATTACTGGATCTGGATCTGGATCTTGTTTTCATTTGTTTGTGCCTCCCAGGTGTGATGTTAATACACCCAGTAAGCTTAGCATGTGCAAATCATAAGAAAAGCCACAGCTCACAGCCTTTAAAGTCTCTATTACTGAGGTTTCTAGTGGCCAAGCAATAGAAAGTAAATAGACCCTTGAGCCCAAAAGACAAATGATTTGAACGATGAGGGAACTGCAAATGAGTATCAGCTCTGATGATTAGAGAATGGATGTAAGCTCAATTTCTAGATGAGTAAGAGAGACATGAGAGAGAAAGAGTTGAGAATTACCCTACTTGGTAGGAAGTCAATGCAATTCATCGAAGAAACATGACCTGTGTGGGAAATAAATGATGAACCAAAATGCTCAGTGAAAAACCCTGCCAGACAAGTTAAGCATTTTAGTCCATTGTCATTTTATTTGCTCGTTTCTAGAGTAGGCATTGACTGTTCAGTCAATGAATAAAGATGGGTGATAGAGAGTAAGACCTAAAATAAAGAAAAAAGAAATGATGGAGGGAGGGAAGAAATGAAGATTCTGTGAAGTCAATTTCCTAACTTCCAGTCAAAGAGAGGCTAAAAGCTCTTATTAGGATTTGTCAGGCAAAATATTACATTTTAATATCCAATGACAAAGAGAGTCTATATGAATTGCTGATATAAGGAAATAAATTTGTATTTTGCATCAATGAAAAATTGTATATTCACATCACAATCTTATTTAAATATCTATATACACGCAACAACCATGTGTGTTGTACAAACTTGCTCACAGAACTTGTTGTGAGTCTTTGAATATATGCATTCTTTTATAATTTGAAAATTTTCTGTTTACTGGATAAGCATTCTGTGCAGAAGTAATGCTAAATAAAATATTAATATCACTGACTTTTTAATTTCATAATTTAAAAGTTTGACAAAAGTATTTAATTTAATTAGAATACAAGACAAACATTGCTTCTAGCAGTAGTGTGTGGACTCTACTTTCTGAGATACAATGGATGAAGCAATTCTTGAGCACAGAATTGTTAGAGCAGAATAAAAGAATCATAAAATATTACTTGAATCCATACTAGAATTGTATTTGGCTTATATGTCTAAAACATATAGCTCCCATTATAAACTCAAATCAAATGTTAATTAAATGTACAACAAAACCACCATTTGTTCTTTCAACATTTATTGCGTGACTATTACATGCCAGATGCTGATGATGCTCTAAGCCCTTGGAATACAGCTGAGGAGCTCTGCCCTCATGGAAGTCATATTCTAGTGAGAGGGTATAGACAATAAGCAATCATTGTTATAAATGAGGAAACTATCTAGCATGCTGGAGATAGTGCTTTGGAATATTGGAACTGTTGGGAATGGGAAGGGGAGACATTCAGTTTATATTTTAAACTGAGTAGTAGTAAGAAGTAGTCTAAGTACAAATGCATTTTGAAGCCCCACCATATAGAATGTCCTGCCAAGCTGGATATCTGCCTTGTGAGAGGGAGCTCCATAAGTCAAGGATGGCTTCACGTTTTTTGGCTGAGCAACTGAAAGGATAGGGTTGTCATCAAGTGAAATGAGGAAGATGGCTCTTAATTACCTAGACACCAAATCCAATGAGCTTTTCCTGGTTAGGATCCTTAACACTATGCATACCCCAATTTTTCTTGAAACCCCCTCCTCCTGTGGTTTTGTTGATTGCTAGAAGTTTCCTGAGTCTCTTATTCCATCTCTAGCCATTCCATCAGTCTCCCTCACTGACACCTCCATCATCCTTTGATATTTATCTCTCAGTTATTCACACTGTAAAACCTTCTCTGACAAGGTCATCCCCAAATTGTCCCACACCCCTAACCAACATATCCAATTCTAGTTCTAGCAATTTAGAATCTTAAACAAATAGACCTTCTCTTTTCCCCCATATCAGTCCTTGGTTACAATAATATAGAAAGTATAAAGCATACCAAAATATTTAAAATATTGCCCTTCTTGACATTAACACTAGAATTTTCTATAAATTAAGGGAGGAGTTTAATCCAGAGTACAGAACACATCAGCTAATGCTGCAGCAGATCAAAGAAATTTGAATATTGGCCAGAGGAAATTTATCACTCACATCAGAATTAAATAACCTTGGACTTGTGTAAGGTAGAAAGCTAAGTGTAAGGCCCTGAATAAAAATCCAGAAATTTGAAAAGGCTGCATCTGACTAAAATGATACTGACAATAGCCCTTAGTTTAGAGAATCCACAAAGGAAGCTTATCTCTACCAGAGTTGAGCTTGAGCAAAAGAAGGTAGGATTGGGGATAATATCTGGAGAGTGTCTAATAAGAGAAATTCAGACCTTAAGCTTGTGCTATCCTAGGTGTGAAATCTGTATTGTACTATTAGTGCTGCATGGAAATACCAAGTTGAAAAACTAACATAAAAACTGGTACAAACTGAGGAAACTCACAAGGCCTCAAGAAACTGCTACCTAGGAACATTTCCAGGGCAAATAAAATAAAATAAAAGGTAAGGATAAGCACATAATTTAAAAATTGCATATCATATGAGCAGATAACCTAACATTAAAAAAGAGGAAACAAAACAAACAGGGAAATTAACATCTTTAGAACTTAATCAAATTATTGGAAAAGAACTTAAAGAATTTTTTAAAGGGACTAGAATTCTTGAAGAAAAAAACAAAAGCCACATTAAAGAGCATATTTGAAAAAAAGCCAAATGTAAAGAATGTATGATTGCCTTATAGTTATAGCTACTTTATACTTAGGCATGCATGATTTTAATGTGAAAAGATTCCTTCTTTTCAAGCTACCATGCACTTATAAACTTTTGGAGAAAGAGAAGGAATCTTTACTGTATTAATTTTGTTACAACCACATTTTTAAAGTAACATTTTATTAAATAACACTTTAATCTATACATAGTGCTTTTTTCTATATTTCTAACATTTTAAAAAACCCTAAATGGACTCAAAAATATGATAGCGAGTTTCATGAAGGTTCACTGGCCCACACTTGAGAAATGCTGATCTTGGAAACAGCAAGGTCAAAATTCAAAGCCATTAACAAAGACAGATTTAAGAGTAATTTAAGAAAATTTTATAATTACATTAAACTAAAACTTCTAATGCATATTAGCCTATCCTAAACTGTAAGAAAGGCATTCAATTTAGTTCTCATATTAAAAATTGAGAAACATGGAGTTCTCACTGTGACACAATGGGTTAAGAATCATACTGCAGTGGCTGGGATTGCTATGGAAGAGTGGGTTCAATCCCTGGCCCAGTGCAGTGGGTTAAAGGATCTGGTATTGCCATAACTGTGGCGCATGTCATGTCTGTGGCTTAGATTCAATCCCTGACCTGGGAACTTCCATATGCTTGGTGCAGCCATAAAAAGAAACAAAAAAATTGAGAAATGTAATCCTTAGAAATAAGTGAACTTTTTATTACCCTTTTTAGTACGTTTGAGAGAAACAATTTGCAATTGGTAATGTGCAGTACCAGGGGTTCTGGATTTAGAAATAATACTTGTAATAGTGAACAAGTCAACCAAATCACATTAGTCAATTATATTTTCTGTTAACTAAATAATAATTGAGAAAGTTAGTGACTTTCTATGACCAAGTAAAAGCTGGCATAAAGGCAATAATAATGATAGTTGCTATTTAGATATATATATATATATATATATATATATATATATATATATATATTTGTCTTTTGTCTTTTGTCCTTTTAGGGCTGCACCCGAGTCATATGGAGGTTCCCAGGCTAGAGGTCTAATAGGAGCTACAGCTGCCAGCCTACCAGAGCCACAGCAACGCAGGATCCGAGCCATGTCAGCAACCTACCCCACAGCTCACGGCAACGCCAGATCCTTAACCCACTGAGCAGGGCCAGGGATCAAACCCACAACCCTTGTATCATGACGGAAACTCCAACAGATAAATATTAACTAGGTGTATTTCCTGGCATTAAAAAATCCAATACAGGCCATACATTTTTGCCCTTCTTTGACCTTGTGATTCCCTGTGTAAAAACTCCTGTTCTTCCAGATGCAAGATTGGCTTTTTATATGCCATTCCCTATGTAAAACAGTTGTTGTTTTTTTTCTCTTTAGGTAGAATTCATCACTCTTCTTAACTGAACTACAAAATGTACTTGCAATTTTTCTGAACTTCAGAATGCATTATTATATTATAATCATTAGCTAAGCCCTTCTTATTTCTTGAGGACCATGAGCTTCTCAAAAGGCAGCAAATACTTGTGCTCTGGTGCCTTGCAAAACATCTGACAGTTTCCATTGACAAACAATTTAGTGCTAAACAATGTAAACTACTTTGAATCCCTTTACTTCCTCACACACAGTATATGGTCCATTGAAATTCTTAAATACATAGAACATTGAGCAGTCTATGATATCAAAACAAAGATTTATTTACCTTTTAAAGATACATCAAAATATCAAGATGAATTCATGCGCACAAACTGGGCAAGTTCACTAACTAGACATGTTGAGATAAATCTAGTGTCTTAACAAAAATTAAAGTGTGCAGCATATATAAAACTTCACATGCTCATGTTTATGTGAATTAGTAAAGCTAATCTATAAATTGGTAGAATCCACTGAATTGAGCAAGTATTCTATATTACAAAGAATATCACTACATCTTGAAAACTCTCAATGTGTGAATATGTTTGTATGAAAAAAATTAAGCATGACTATGAAAGAATTTACTTTGTCAAAATGGCATTATTGACATGATTATTAATCTCTATTCTAGAAAAATCCTAAAGGATAAAGTTCACTCCATATGTCCTCAGTAATAACGTGTTCAATGAGTGAATCAACTATTTAAAATGTGATTTTAGGGGAGTTCCTGTCTTGGCACAGCAGAAACGAATCTGACTAGAAACTGTGAGGTTTCGGGTTCAATCCCTGGCCTCACTCAGTGGGTTGAGGATCCGGCATTGCTGTGAGCTGTGGTGTAGGCCAGCAGCTGTAGCTCCAATTCAACCCCTAGCCTTGGAAACTCCACATGCTGTGGTGTGGCCCTAAAAAGACAAAAATAAATAAATAAATAAAATAAGATAAAATAAAATAAAGTAAAATGTGATTTTACAGTGTTGGTTTTAATTGTTATTTATCAATTAATAACTTGTGAATTTGCCTAAGCAGAGCTCTAAAATGCATTTTCATCAAGTCAGTTCATCTAAATATAAACTTATTTTAAAATTTACCAGTGCAAAAATTAAACCATATTATTTATGATATGACTACATGGGTGATGGAACTATAAGGAAAAGCTACCAAATGATTATCAGGCAAGAGTGAGCCCTGAGGATGAAGTGGGTTATAATAAGGGAGACATATAGAGAGCCTTTCAGGAATGCCTCATTGTCTTGTTTACTGACCTGAATTATGGTCAGATGATGGCTTTCTTTATACTTATTTTTAAACCATACACAGATACTATGCATTATACTTATGTTTTATTTCATAACTTTGAAGTGGAAAAAAAATAGATTTGCTTACAGTTTCTATATTAGTTCCCTAGAGCTGCTCTAACGAAGTGCCATGAACTGAGTGGCTGTAAACAATAGAAATTCATTCTCTCAGAGTTGTGGAGGCTAAAAGTCTAAAATCAAGGTGTCAGTGGGGCCATGCTTTCTCTGAGAACTCCGGAGAAGAATCTGCTCCACGCCTTCCCTTAGCTTCTGATGCAGCCACAGGAACATTCTTTGGCTTATAGATGCATCACTACAACCCCCTCCTCTGTTATTACATGACATCCACCCTGAGTGCTTTTTTCTGGGTGGTTCTTCTCTTCTTATAAGGACATCAGACATATGGCATTAGAGCCCACCCTAATTCAGCATGACCTAATCTTAACCTGATTACATCTACAAAGACCCTAGTATCAAATAAGGTCATCTTCACAGGTGCCAGCGACCAGGACTTCAAGCTGTCTCCTGAGGGGCTAAGGGGAGGCACACAACTCAATACATAACACTATCTCAGAAGCCTTGCTGTTGATAACAAGAAAGGAAAGTTAGAGCTATTATTGTTTGACTACCATGGAGGCTATTTTTATATATTCATATATGTCTTCTTTCAGTAACTTGGTATTTTTTTTTAATGTCTTTTTAGGGCTGCACCTGCGCCATATGGAGGTTCCGAGGCTAGGGGTTGAATTGGAGCTGTAGCCACCAGCCTACAACACAGCCACAGCAACATGAAATCCGAACTGTGTCTGTGGCCTACACCACAGCTCATGGCAAAGCTGGATCCTTAATCCACTGAGTGAGGCCAGGGATTGAACCCATGTCCTCATGGATGCTAGCTGTGTTCGTTAACTGCTGAGCCATTATGGGAACTCCCTTGGTCAGTATTATTGGTAAAAAGTGTAGAGAATACATGGTAATATATGTGCGAGAGAGAGAAAAAAAGAGCAAAAGAGGACTGTCAGAAATTAAGTGCAATCATAAGTCAGGCCTGAGTTAAATTTGGCCATATCCATTTATTCCAGTAGTTAAATGTGCAGTAAATGAGATTCAAATTGTAAAATTGAGACAATGAGGGTTATGGTAGAAACCCAGCCTCCCTGTCCTTTCACTGTCTGCTTTTTTTACTTCTCTGGAATCTTTAACATGTTTGTCTTCGTTTTCATTGCTTTTGCAATAGTTGGTTCTCAAACTTGCAATTAAAAGTTCAGTAAAAGTTTTGTTTATTTTGCAGCAGTATCCTTAAATATTAATGAAGGATCTTAAGTCTGACTTGCTTTGAGGAAATATAGATGAATTAATAATTGATGTGGCTGCTTTGCAGAAAATTAAAGGTTGAGAGCACGTGTTAGAAAAATTAAATCATCTATGGCTATGACAGCAGATGTTATATATTTAAAATCTTGCAAATATGAACAATTAGGGTCTTTCTTCAGTCTAAGTCAACTGAAAACTTAATGATTCATTCCAACTTCTCAGATTCTAAGAACTAAGGCTAGTCAAAGACTAGAAAATAAAGGTAAAAGAGAAATTTCAATTCCTTATCCCAGAATGTTTAAGAATGCTGCTTACTTACACATAAATATAAATAAGTAGGGAGGAAGAATCCATATGTTCTGTAGGACATGGGCTCAAAGGCAAAACTCACATATAATTTTAGTATTCATTTATATTTATAGAAATGGTATTGCTTGTTAGCCATTTTGGCACAAAATAGTTTTTAAAACTAATTGTATCTCTTATGCATGGACATTCATTTATGTATTTAAGGTAAATAAAATAATGAAAGACAAAGACACAGAAAATGTTGAGTTAAAACTATTTGCCATCATTGGGCATAGGTAATTCTAGCAGCTGGAAAAGGAGCAGTTCACATTTTTGCACAAGATTTATGGGAATTGCAATCTTGGCCAGAAGTATTATTTAGAGGGCAACCTTTCTATAAAAGTTCAGCTATTTTATTTCTGCCTAGAGGATGAAAGAAAGTCTTACCCAAACACTCTCAGACAATTCTACAGGCACAAGAATAAAAAGCATAACCTCTACAGGTCCTTACCAGAGTGTCATTTTCTCATCTTACACTGGGAAAAAAAAAAATCACAGAGCAGGTTCAAAGACCAGCAAACTCTACTACTGTTGTACCATTAAGCTATTACTTGCTGTCTAATCTTTTTGAAGGTATCATTTTTAAACGACATTTATTCATCTAACCAGATTTAGAGCCTCTTTATTTCTTTGCAATAAAACTCCCCATAACTTGATGGATTATCTTTTATAACTCTGTTTTACCCATTTCTGCTCCTGGAAGTTTCCCTTCAAACACCTGCCCTTCTAAGGAATGGTTCCTGTCATCAACTTGCAGTACATAGGGCAGTACTTAATTTGTTACCTGAAAATATGAAAGAGGAAAAACATTCCTGGGTTCCCTAAAAATGAAACTTTTAATACTTCTCATGTGGACAGACTTTGAAGGTCATGTGTATCCATGGTGCTTCTAAGGTATTCTGAAATTTAAAATATTTTCCCAAATTTTCAGAATTCACCATTTTTCTGAAGACTTCATGTAATTCAAACCCTTATATTCCTAATTGGTCCTACCAAAGTATTCACAAAAAAAAAAAAAAAAGAAAGAAAGCTATGTCACCATCACCGAATTGACTGAAAAATCCTTACTATGTGATTCCCTCCATATTCAGGGAAGCATTCTGGGGTTGAAGCAGTGATTTCTCGATAGTCTCCTCAGTGGAAGTGTCAATAAAAGACCCTTACTTCCTTTGGCTTCTATAAAACATCCCTTGGCCAATTAATGGAGGTCACTGTGTTTGCACGGTCCCATGAAGAACTGATGTTTCTGCACATGTCACTGCTTCTGACACTGGGATATAATTTTCTTTTTCCAGATCAAGTAAAATAAGTATTCTATTCTACCCTACATACCTAGTATCTGTCTCTTCAAATTAATTATATAGTTTGGGATCCTATGTTATGGTCCCAAAAAGGGCTTATATGTATCTTTGCTCACAGGCCACTATGAAATGAAAAAAAAAAAAATATATTGTGCTATTGAATAGCTGGCCTCCTTCGAATAGTATTTAAAATTATAACAGTGTCTTCTAAGCATTGTTAGGTAGTATGTCCTCTTGGTAGAATTTCTGCAATGATGTTATACACAATCAATAAATTCTGTTCTAGATTTAACCAATGTATTCAAGGAAGCACAAAAGAAATGCTTTCAAAGCTTAGAAAAGAGTAGACTGGGATTGTTCATCTGGCTTTCAGTTATATTAGCAAACTTATTCTGCATCATGAGTGAAATATGTAGTCTGTATAATGAAAAGTAGCTGCTCAAGACTACTATATTTAAAAATTTCAATTATTTTATTGGAGTAATTAAAACTAAAGCTGTAGTGGATGCTATGATAATCAGCCATACCCTCCTTCAGGACTTTAAGACATCATCCTAACTGACAGAAGAGGGGTCCTTAGCTGTCAGTCTTCTCCAGAAACTGACCTTTGGAAAGGGCCCTGGACTAGAGAAAGCTGCTTTACCCAAGCACAAGTCTCTTTCCTGGGACAGAAACATCCAACAACTAATGTAAATTATGAAGTATAATACATAGTACAAACCACATATAATCATCCAGTATATAGTATTATATATATAATATATGATAATATAGGATATAGAACCAAATGATTAGTATACTACTCATAATTAGTATAGTATATGGAATAAGTATATAGCATTTTAATATAGTATATAAGCTATATACTATATAGAACAGAAAATAGTATATAGTATAGTGTCTGGAACAGTATAGTACATAGTTTATAGTGTAAACTATTTGCTTAGTATATAGTATACAGAATAATGTAAAGACCCAGCACCCTTGCTAAAGTATGGAGTTATTCCACTACTGAGACAGCATCTCAGCTCCAGTGTTTCTCTCTGCTCAATCCTGCTTCCTCTCCTCTCTTTCCCTCCCTTCTTCCTCACTCTCAATCCATCTTCTCTTCCCTCCCCTCCCCCTTCTCCCTGTCCCCTTCCTTTTCTTCACTTGTCTTCTCTTCTCTTCCCTAACTATTAATCCAGAGAACAATCTGTGATAAAAGTCTTGCCCATAATTGCAGCCTAAGAATCAGCTTTGCAAGGAACATGCTGCAACTAAAGGTTAAGAAAAATGAGACTTTAACTCAAACTAGTTTTTGAGATTCCTTTTCTGGACAAGATATTTAAAAGAATAAAATAAGTGATTATTTTTCTAGAATCATTTAGGTCCGATCCAACCTAAAGTAGTTTAGATTAAATGATGCCAATGATTTGATTGTGGAGTGTGTGAAAATAGTTGTTAAAAAATCAGTGTATATTTAAGAATGATTCAACAGCAGAAAGTACAAATCCTACTAAAGACAAGAAGTGATTTCACCAGTAATCAATTTCTGAGTATTTACACATTCTTTTTTTCTTTTCTTTTTTTTTAATTTTATAAAAGAAGATTAGTTGACTTACAATGTTGTATGGGTTTCAGGTGTACAGCAAAGTTATTTTTCCTTTGATAGGTTTTTTATGAAGTTTTGAGTAGATTTCCCTATGCTATATAGTAGGTTCTTGTTAATTATCTATGTGTATATGTTATTCTCTTCCTCTTAATTCATTCCCTCCCTCCCCGGCATGGTTTCCTCTATGACCACGTTTGATTTTGAAATCTGTTTGTTTGTTTTCCAAATAAGTTCTTTTGTACTATTTTATTAGATTTCACATATAAGTGATATTATATGATGTGTGTCTTTCTCTGTCTGACTTACTTCACTTAATATGATAACCTCTAGGTCCATCCATGTTGCTGCAAATGGCATTATTTCCTTTTTTATGGCTGAGTTTTTCATTGACAGTTATTTTTTCTTAAATATTTTTCTCACCTTGAAATGATATATATATATTCACTCGCACCAAAATATAGCAAATATGCATTCTATCTACTCTGCAAATATCTGTATTATATTTCCTTTTGAGAAATAAACTACAACAACTTTAATGAAGGTCTAAAAGCTTATCTCTATGTACCATTGTCCAAAGAACCACATCCAGAAGTGAAAAGCATCAGAAACTCAGAAGGTGAGGTGCTCACATCAACAAGGGGCCCTGGGCATTATAGTTGGTTTAAAAAAAAAAAAAAAGCCAAGTACTGGGTCACTCTCAATTACCAACAGTTTCTTATCTATGTTTGAAACAGCAAAGTATCACTCAGAGCCTTTTGGTTTGTGTGTATTGGGGTGGGAGGGTGGCAGTGAGAAGGCCAGATCCTTAGCCCACTAGGCCACCAGAGAACTCCCCTTTTGCTTTTATTGCTTATTTTTTTCTTTTGAAAAGTTATCAAACTTATTTAACTTTCACATTATTCTATTCATAAGCAGCTGGTTTGCATGAAAAAATTCTGCCATCATTTCAGAATGGCTACCCATCTCTAAAATGATGGCACGTATCTGAGCTGAAAAAGTGTGTTCCCTTTTTCATTTTAGTATCCCTGTCTCATTACACAGTTAACGTTCTGTTTCATCATCTAATGTAACATAATATGACAAGTAAGATTTGAGAAAAGAAATCATTTTTTATATTAGGTAAGCTACTTTCTATTTGAAAAGCTGATATCTGTCTCCACTTCCCTGAACACACCAAATAGCACCATAGCTTAAGCCAACATCTGCTTGCAGACACTGGTTAATGAGCTGATGGCTGACTTTTAAAAAATCTGAGTAGCTTGGCACACTGCATTCTACCCCAAAATTATGACATATGATGTTTTATAGCGTCCAATTTTCTTGAAAAGGCTGTGTTTTTCTTGTGTTATCATCTTTTCCTGTCTTGTTTATATATTTTACCACCTACATTGATTCACACAAAAATATCGAGTTCTTTTTCTTTTCCTTAATTAAGACAAACTACATAATGTCGTAAATGCCAATGGAGAAAAATATTGTTAAGTTCTGTTACTTTTAAGATAAAAGCACAGAAAAAAATGAGCCAAGACTGTCTTTGCTTCCCATATGTTCCATTCTTGAAGAGAATGGACTTCTTTGCCCCAGTTGATGGGGTACCCAAGAATTTCTGGGTGCAAATGTGTGATTCTGCCTCTAATAACCTGTATCTCAATAATAGATAATGTTTTCATACACTTTTACAACTTTGATTGTTAAATGTTTATTATCTCTTCTGAAACTTTTAAAATTACATCAACTATTAATGTAACACTAAATATCTCATATTGAAGTATGAAATTTTAAAGTATTGACATTGAATACTCTGATTATCCTCTGCCAGTCTTATTAATGTTGCCTATACTGTCGCTATTATTAGCTCTGTGTTCCTTTCTTTTCTTTTGTACCTCATTGATTCGGAATTCAGACCATGGATATTTCCTATGGGGAAATTTTCTTGATGTTTAAGGCTGACTGTTCTTTTGTTATTTAAAGATAGTACTTTTAATGGCAAGAGTAATGGCAAGGAGGGGAAAAAATGACATTTAAATGTTTGATAGGTCTATCCTAACATATTTAATTCTTATAAAACATTGATTGTAGAGCTAATACAAGACAGAATTTCGAAATTCCAATTCTTTAATAAAAATGAATCAGCCTGCCATCTGTTTCTGTATGGCTCACAAGCTAAAATGGCTTTTACGTGTTTTTTTGTTTTTTTGCTTTTTTTTAAGGGCTGCACCCCCTGAATATGGAGGTTTCCAGGCTAGGGGCTGAATCAGAGCTACAGCTGCCAACGTACACCACAGCTCACAGCAACTTTGGATCCTTAACCCACAGAGCAAGGCTAGGAATCGAACCCATAACCTCATGGTTTCTAGTTGCATTCATTTCCGTTCACAACTTCCCTTTTACATTTTTAAAAAGCTGCATTATAAATGGTTATTGAAGTATCTACATAGTATCCTTGATTTTGCCGCTTAAGTTGAAAAGTCTAAAATATCTATTATGTGTCCCTTTAAGAAAACATTTGCTGGCCCCTGATCTGGAGGAAAGGAACACTGTGCTTTATTTAATACTATGTAGTTTTCTATGATGACTGTGGTCACTGGTCTATCAGTGACTCTCAGAAAAAAATAAGCAGTTTGGATGAGTGTAAGAAAGGTATGTGGGGGAAATGCTTATTTATTTTTCCCATCTGTTTTCTATTTCATTTGTTTGTCTTTCTCATATCAATCCAGCACCTTTTTTTCCCACTTCTTCAATATGCTTTTCCTCCCAGGCAGAAATAACACATCCCTTGTAGAATATAATTACAACATAGATTTCACCTATTTGTGGACAAGTGAGGACCGTGATGTTATCATCTCTCCACTCATAAACTCGTATATATGATATCGACATAATTGAATGATAAATACACATGAACTAAATTTAAAATAAATCAATAATATAAATACAAAATAAGTTTTAAAGAAAAGAAAGATGGTAGATTTTTCCTCTGGCTAAACATTGAATAAGAACATAGGTATAAAATTTGTATAAACTGAAAACATGCTACTAACTTGCATTATCAACTTAGTGTGTTCACTTAGTAAAATTTCAGTTTTGTTACAATGTTTACACTTTATCCTTTTCTTGGAATATTCTGACATGAATGTTCTACCTGATGATGGCAAGAACTTTATCACTGATGCCTCGGACACTGAGTTTTGAGGAAGCCTCCTTAAATTGCAAGACATCAGGAGTTCTGACATGGCTCAGCAGAAACGAATCTGACTAGCATCCATGAGCATGCAGGTTTGATCCCTGGTCTGACTCAGTGGGTTAAGGATAGGTGTTGCCATGAGCTGTGGTGTAGGTCGCAGACATGGCTCCGAACCTACATTGCTGTGGCTGTGGTGTAGGCCAGCAGCTACAGCTCTGTTTTGACCCCTAGCCTGGGAACCTCCATATGCTGCAGGTGTGGCCTAAAAAGACAGAAGAAAATTACAATGCATCATCTTTGATAAAAGGACAATTATTCTGTCTATAAAAATGACCTATGCCCATGTCCCAGTTATATGACTTTACCTTAAATAAACAAGATTTTCATATGTAGATAAGTCAATGCCTTTCTGAAGTGTCATGCATACTGCATTCTGCCTTTCTAAATGATTGCATAACAATAAGCTTATAATAAATA
The DNA here is from genome assembly GCF_016906955.1 of Phacochoerus africanus. Taxonomy (NCBI): domain Eukaryota; kingdom Metazoa; phylum Chordata; class Mammalia; order Artiodactyla; family Suidae; genus Phacochoerus; species Phacochoerus africanus. Next base: position 80,223,336 of record NC_062545.1, on the reverse strand, counting down.
ATGTTTTATGAGTGTTGAACATCACACTAGATACTTCATTTTAATATCCAGAAAAGTAACACATTCCTTGTCAGGCAGGCAGGTCTGCCTGTCTAGGCTCTTCAAAATGAAGAAAAAGAAAAGAAAAGAAAAAAAGAAAAAACTCTATAAATTCTAAATTGTGATTGGGGATAGCAAACAAGAAGCGTGAAAAATAACCTGAACTCTTGCTCTTTAGAGAAGAAAAAAACTGAGATCCAGGGGGGACTTAGGGTTGCTCTGCAGTCCTTCCAGCACTTAGCTTCTATGATTTTTATTTCTAAATCCATAAACATAAGCTTCTAATTTTTTTTCACACTTTGAGCAGAATAAAATAGTATCTAATGCAATTCAAAATAACTTTAGGAAGTCATCCCACTGGTATCATAACATTTCTTTTTTTGGTATATCTTTCTTCCAAACTCAGTTTTTCATTTAGCACCGAAAGACACTGTAGCACTCAGAAAAGAAATAAAGACTTTATTTTTAAAGAGTGTTAAGTCTACAAGTGACTAAAGAGTCTTTGATACCAAAAATACCCTAGGTAAAGGGGGAAATTTTTCCCTTTGAAAAATATGCAGTCATAAATGTGCCAGACTTTCTATTAGCCCAGATACTGAGAAAAACAGTTGGTGAGGCTGCAACTCTTTGCTGAAAAAGAACAATACATATTGTGTGGAATATGGAATATGGACCCTTCCTTCTCCCATACGCACATACACACCTACACACTCACATGCACACATACCCTCAGACATTCTCATACACAAATATCACATCTATATACACACTCGGGAACACACATACCTGGTCACACAGACACTTAGATACACATACACTCAAACATTCTCCTATGCACAAATAGGTGCATACATAGACTCAGAGACACATACACACCAAGTCACACAGATACACACAAATACATGCCTTGTGTCACAGACTCTGTGACTGCTTTATTATTAAAAGTCTTATCATTAAATGGAAAAACAGCATCTTACAAATATGACAGGAAGTTGGTCAACTCAAGACTGTGGCAACACAATGATAATGACAGAAAGAAAGAAAAGAGAAAAAAAGAAATTGTGTAGGAGAACATGGGCTCCTAGACTGGGGAAAAGCTGAGTGATTCACCTGTGGCAGGTCACTCTGATTCATCATTTGTGAAAGGTGGGAGCTGGGCTAGTGTCCCCTAAGCTGTCACACTCTAGGAACATGTACTTAGTTGCATATGAAAAACGTTACTAACTCTCACTGCCTAGGCCCAGATCATCTGCCAAACATTAAAACATCCCCTGTAACCTGAACATTCAGCAGTAGAGAAATTACTGAGTTTTCCAACCAAACATCTAATGTGCCTGAACGAAGCAGGGAAATGATCAGTTGGTTGACAAATCTGCCCTTGACCTTGACCAAGATGAATGCTGAGAGAGACTTATAATTCTTAGGAGCTATCAATAGTGAACTATCTATATCACCATAAAATAAATTATTTGCTAAAGGCATGACTGCCTTGGGTGCTGAATAAACACTGCACACAGTGACCAAACTTCAAATAATGATGGTGAGAGTGATAGACTGTATATTAAAAGTAAAACTTCCTTGTTTGAGCCTCTTCAGGAGCTATATCTGTCACAAGATCCTGCTTATTCAATATAACTTTAATATTGAATATCCTTTCAAAATCTTTCAAATTTGAGAAAATGAATGGTACGACTTTGGTAATATTGTATGCTCATCTCATCTCTTATGGAGAAAACACATCAGTGAACTACTCAAACCTATTATAAGCTACCAACTATTGAGTTCCTATTATGACTGGGTAATTAGATACCTTATTTAGCACTCTCAAGAACAGGCTACAGTGGTTAAAATGACTATTTCCATTTAGCAGACACAGTACTAAAGCTCAGAGATGAAGTAACCTGCTCAAGGCCAAAAGCCAGTAAACAGCAGATCAGAGACTGGAGCCCAGTTTTGGCGGACTCCTGATCACTGCACAGCACTGGCCTGGATCATGAAGAAGTCCGTGTGCACAGAGGTGGTCTCTTGGAGTCGCTAGGAAGGCGTCTGGTTCCTGGGGTCCCATGTTAATCATAGAAAATGCAGAAGTTCTTCTCAACTTCTAGAGAGGGGCTCCTGGTCCTGAGTGCACATTAGACTTGAGAGGAAGTTTTCAAGAAAATGACTGGGACATAATTATCAGATTAGACATAAAATTTTGTGTTTTTAAAAAAAGTGTCCAGGAGATTCTGATGTTCAGTTAGAGCTGAGAATCACTGTTTTGAGCAGTGGTTCTTAAAGTATAGCCCCCAGGTAAGCAGTATCAGCATCACCTGGAAACCTGCAAATTCTCTGGCCTCAGACCTGCTGAAAAAAACTCTGAGGCTGAAGCCCAACAATCATGCTTTAGCAAGTCCTCCACATGATTCTGATACATATTAAATTTTCAGGACCATTGCCCTACATCAAGTATCCAATAGATATGCTTTTCAAACTTTAACATGCATAAATGTTAAAAAGAAAACTATAATTTACAGCTGGGTGGAGCCTAAGATTGTGCATTTCTAGGAAGCTTCTTCCAAGTGATGCTAACTCTATCTGCAGAGGATGCTTTGAGTAGAGCCAGACTTCAGACTTCTATTTTATCTTAATTATATCACCAATGCCAATTTTCCAACCAAGGCAATATTCTGGCATCAAAAAGAGGACTCTTAGAGGACTCTGCCAATAGTAATAGAGAAGACAGCATGAACTTTTCACTGTAGCCCCCAAGATGCAGCAGATGAAAGAGAGCAGCAAATGGGGTTCCAAATCTAGTTCTAGAGAAACGTGAATGAGTCGCATGACTTCTTTACAACTATTTTTCTTCCTTTTTAAAATAGTGAACATTGAGTGAATTATTTTAGTATGTTTTGAGCTCAAAATTCTTTGTGTAATCAACTTTATATCACTGTCTAGTGTACTTAACTATATTTCCACCTCCGCTTAGAATATGCTATTAAATGCAAGAACTGTGATTTATAAATTTTCAAAGCCCCTACAGCACTGGGATGGTATTTAGTACATAGTAGGCTCTTTAAACTGATGAAAGTGATTAGTGACGGAAGTGATGAAAGCACTAGAAGCAAATTATAAATTCTTTTCTCAGAAAACTTCAATTTTTAAAACAAGACCTATATTTTTTTCTCTGTAGAGATACTTCTTTACACTAATGAGAAAGACACATCCACTTTAAAATCTTGTTTTACGTAACCACAAAAAAAGGCTTGCAGGATGTATCTGACCTACTGCCTCACTCGTGGAACTTCTTTCTGCTCATGCAATCCACACACAGTGGGTGCAAAATTCCAAGGGATTTAAAGGTACTGAAAAGGACTTTTCTCTTGGAAGAGCAGCATTTTAATCTGAAACTGCAACTTACAGGTATTAAATATAGTCATTTTTGTCCCTTTCTCTCTTATTGTAGTTGAAAAGCAAAGCAGGCAAAATTTTTGAAAGAGCAACAGCACATGACCAAAGAAAAGGAAATATATTACTCCGTGGGTTCAGTATTTCCAGTGACACTTGCTTCAAACTCTTATCCTTTGTTCCTAAAGGCATAGATGTGAGATAAATACCTCCCTTAAGGACTGGAAACTAAAGACAAAGGGTATCCTTGGGACTTGGGGGTAGGTCTGCAGACTTGGGAAAACAGTGAAATTTGAGAGTCAAAGTCAGTTTACCAGGAAGCTGTGATTAACAGAATTAGGCCAGGAAAAGAGTGAGATTAAATCAGTTGAGTTGACAATGAACAAAATACTCAGGAAGTTCTAACAGATGGAGTTCAGATCCTTAGAGAACATGGAGACCTGTCTTAGAAGCAGATGGCTGATGACAAAGTACAATCTTGAGAACCAGATGTAAAAATGAACATTCTATAACCTCCCCATTAGTGTTGCTCTGAAAGATTGTTCTGGATACAAAAAGCAAAGTCCCAATGACAAATAATAACAATAATAAAGTATTTCCTGTCCATATAAAGAAATTCCTTTCATTCATCAGAACAATCCACAGATGCACAAAAATGCAAAAGAGGCAGAGAGGGATGAAGGATGCTAAAGTAACAGAGGTAGAAAACCAGCATCACCAGTTAGACATACTACACTGGACATTAACTTAGAAGCAGAACTCTGAATTACCCTGAACCCAGCATAAGTGCTACCACTACGCTGAGTGTCAGGGACACAATATTTAGTAAAATCAGACACAGTGCCTGCTCATTTAGAGTTTATCATCCAGGATGGAAGAATTTCATAAAATATTCACAAGGTAAGAATAAAATGTGATTTTCACTGGGAAAGGAAAGGGAAGTTGTTCTCTGAGAGTTTGTAGGAAGGGAATTTGACCTAAAAAGGATAATGCAACACAACATCCCTAATGAAGTAATGAGTTTACTGAAATCTGAACGAAAAGTAGGAATTAAGATGTGTGACAGTGGGAGAGGGTGTTGAAAAATGGAGTGAGACTAAGAAGCCCAGAGAGAGATGTGTGGTGGCAGATGACACTGGAGAGAGAGCAGGAAGAAGGGGTAAGATGATGCAGAAAGATCATGTTAAATATCTTGGTCTTTATTCCAAGATTCATGAGAGACAACTGAGTTATTTAAACAGAGGACTGACATAAGTTATATTTTATTTAAAAAGTTCGTTCTGGCAGTGGCATAATGCACAGTGTAGTGTAGCCGAGATTTTAAAGTACTGAGGTAGAAGGATTTTGGAGGCTCTTATGGTTCTCCAGGTGAAGATGATGGCAGCTTGAAGTAGGATGGTGGTAATGAAAACAGAGAGTATTTGTTGGCTTGAGAGACATAGAAAGTACAATCAGCAGGACTTGGTGATGGATTAATTGAACACAGCATATAAAAAAAGCAAGCCTTCAAGGATGATTCATGTTTCCAGCTTTCTTATCTTTGAAACAACAACACTAGAAAAACATCTTATTTTGTTTTGTTCGTGGTGGAAAGGTGACAATGATAAGTTTAGTTTGGGATGGGTAGAATTTTAAATGACTTTTAGATGTCCAGGTGAGGATACCAAATAGGCAACTGAGCATACTGGTCTGGACTCAGAGGACTGCTCTGGGCTGAAGATAAAAACAGACAAGGCAAGCCAGGCATGGAGAAGGTAATTGAAGACAGGTGCCTGGGTAGGACTGCCTGGAAAGTGTGGATTAAATGAGAAAAGGAGTGATTTTGGGATGGGATTTGAAGAAGTCTAATGGGAAGGGAGAAATCTGTCATAAGTTCCTCACTCTGGCCAGACTTTACCCTAACCTAAAAAGATATTCTAGGGAAAACAAAAAACACTAAAGGAACAGAACAGAATATACTAATATCATAATTTCAAACACTGGAAACATATGAGAGCAAGAGAATTTGTTAAGAGTCTCTAAGTAAATGAGGAGAAAAATTCAAATAATCAAAAATATATATTCAGGTCTAATTTTCACCTTATTGAAGGATGTTTTCATTGGCCAACCTATATATTTGTCCCATGTCTGTCGAAAACTTATCTCCAGGCATTTAAAATGAGATTTGCTTTGGCATATAGGGGATGAAGCAAATGTACTATGCCCTTGCCAGGTGCTAACAATGGTGCTGAAACTTTGATGGCAGCCATGTACCTCAGACATGATGTGCAGACATCCCTTCACTCTGAGGAGAGAGACTTGGCTCCAGACTTCAGCAAGCATGTTTGGTTTCCAGCACAGAAAGAGTCGATAATGAAGCATAGCATCTCCTCTCTGAGCACAACAGATATATTCCTGCACATATATCCTAACAAAACACCTTCCTCAGTGACAGGAAATTCTGTAGGGAAAATTGAGATTTTTTTTTGGTGAATCCCCAACCAAGAAGTTAAGGTTAACCTGTAAGGACCAAGGAGAACTGAGCAAAATATTTCTAGGAAGAAAATAATGCATCTCTGTCTTCCTTTCTATATTTCATTTTTTTTAATGGTGGATTCCATAATTTTTCTATGTAGTTAAAAAAAAAAAGCATGTGTACTGGAAGTGCATAATCACAGCAAAAACTAAAATATCTATAAACTCGTTTTTCACATCTGAGTTTATGCAAGCATTAAAATTGTTTCTACTTTAGAAACAATAGCTGCTGAGGGAGCCATAGGGGTACCCAGTGAGGCAGATGAGCACACGGAAGAATTAGTGAAACACTCCCAGTTGGTAACTTCATCACAAGAAAGCAATATTCTCTCAAGGCTCTCAATGAGATTTTTTAAATCTTGTGTTTGAGTGATTTTTTTAAATACATCTACCATTTTAAATTGTTCCAAAGAATGTTTTTGTCCTCTGGAGAGAGCTAATGAAAACATAACTGACAATACATGTAGCACCTTTTTCAATATCTTTGTAGTCTTTATTTTAAATTCTCTTTTTATGTTTCCTTTCAAAAATATGTTTTTCTTCTGACACTGTTATTCTATTATGAATTTTAATTTTCTTACTCCAGCTTTGTCTAACTTTATAGATTTAAATACCTCAGCAAGCTCAAAGTATAAGGATGCAGGGCAGGGCGGGGTGGGGGAGAAACCCCCTGATGTGATATCAATGTGCCAACTAAATGGTATTTATACTTTGTAGTCAGAAATGTTACAATGAAATTGTCTCTGCTTGTGATCTCACATTATGTAGAGTTCCGAGGGTCTGACAACTCCTGACATTATGATATACTCCTGTTACATGCTTAAAGCAGGCAGCCAGAGCAGAGTTCTCAGCAGAGCATAAGGAAAGATTTATAGACATGGCAAAGAACACTTTGCCTGTTCCCTTCTTTAAATAATTATGACTTTCCATGAATCTCTTTCTAAATCAACTGCAGAATGACAAATATCTGTGCAAAGAAAAGGCCACAAAAATATCACTTACAGTAAGCCCTATTGAGGTTTCAGAAGCACGGCATTCAATTCTCTGTTGCGCGTTCTATGTATGATTCATTATGCGAGATGTTCCCCACCTCTCCACACACCATATATTTCTCCCATTAGCATTCAAAAAGAACTTATAAACCTCCCTCTTTCTGTCAAGTTCTTTCTTTTCTCAACACAAGAAGTCAGGAAGAAAATATTTCAGTGTATATTGAATTGGATAAGTTGAGGGGATGGGATAAAAATATTTGGCTAATCGATTATATGATGTGAGTACTTTGGAAGGAATTTCCAGAATTTTGGAAAACAATTCACAAGTATATTTGGGATGCCTTTTTCATTTAATCATGAAGATATTTATAAAGTAAAATTCTGAAATACTGAATTTTTTTAATGTCCTTTTTTTTCAGAGAAGGGAAGGGAAACTATTATTTGTGGAGCATCTTTTGTACTAGGGCCTGTCCATTTATTATATCTCTCAGTCTTTATAAAAGCCCAAGAAAGGACAGGACCTCAGCCCATTTTATAGATAAGCATATTGAGTTTCAGACAGATTATGTGCCCAAGATCATGTAACTAATACTAACAGATCCAGAATCTGAAGCATTGACTCTCAATTCCACGTTCTTTCTTGAGACCCGACAGAGGCACTGCATACAAACACAAGTGAATAAAATAGAAACAAAAATAGTCTAGCCCTATAATATAAATGCATACTGGAGAAAAAAGGATGTGAGTGCTGATTTCATATGTTATGTAATTCTGTATATTTGAAGAGTCTAACAATAAAATGATTGAGGAATGTAACATTTGCATATTTATCAAGCTCTGAGCTAAGCATACCTGTACTACAGCATGTAACAAAATGGTTCAATAATTAAAATACTAAATATTTGAAATCCTCACAATAGTACCATGAGGTAGATACTAACTCCAAAATGGTGAGGAAACTGAGGCTGAGAGAGTAAAAAGCTTATCCAGGACTACACAGTAAGTAAGCGGCAGAGCCAGGCTTGAACCTGTGCTTATATGGTGCTAAAGAGCTCCTACCTACTATGTTATTGCCTTCCTTGACTACATAATTACTACAAAACTAAACTGTAACAAGATACTGACTGCTTTTATATTTTAAAGCAATAAAAATTGCATTATACACAACTTTATGGTTCATATTTTCATTATCTAAATACTACATAAACACTGTTAAAAAAAAAAAAAAAAAACCTGTAAAAGAATAGAGAAGTTAACTTTGAAAAGTAACGTATGGATCTAACCTGCTGTACTTTCCACTAGCATTCCCTTCCTCCCTAAAAGTAACTCCTGTTGATAGATATATATTCTTCCCAAAGTTTTCAATGTATCTTACACACATATATATATGTTATCCAAATATGATTTTATCATGTTATACCCTATTTTATTCTTCCTGACTAATAACCTGTCTTGGGGCTCTTTTCATACTGAGACACTCAGCTTTCATGCTCTCGTTCTTTACTCCTGAATAGTTTACCATGATACAGATATGCCACATGTTAGTTTTCCATTCTATAGTTGATGGACATCACAATATTTTACGGGTTCCTTAACTTTTCTCTGAAGCAGCAATCATGTGCTCTCCTCAGTTACCTATTGGATATCTCTGGATGCCCAACAGTGGATTCACCTTCCCTTTCCCATGTACAAAATGAAATCTATTACCATGCTTCACATTGCTAACCCCTATATATTCTCTAGGCTATGTTACTGAGAGCATGAATCATGGACCAGTGACGGTCTAGGGATCATTTGAATTAGTCTGGGAACCAAGGACAAAAACTGAGAGGAAGCATTTGGAAACTTTCATAGCCATTTGACAATGTTGCAACATCTAACTGCAGGAGCACGCATCTGGTAATTCATCTTTGTTATAGTTTACAAAAGCATACATTGAATCAGAAATTAAAAAAAAAGAAAAAAGAAAAGAAAAAACTGATCCTCGGAGTTCCCTTCATGGCTCAGTGGTTAACGAAACCAATTAGCATCCATGAGGATGCCGGTTGGATCCTTGGCTTCACTCAGTGGGTTAAGCCTCCTGCGTTGTCATGAGCTGTGGTGTAGGTCGCTGACACAGCTCCGATCCCGTGTTGCTGTGGCTGCGGTATAGGCTGGCGGCTACAGCTCCAATTAGACCCCTAACCTGGGAACCTCCATATGCCATGGGTGTGGCCCTAAAAAAGACAAAACAAAACAAAACAAAACAACAAAAAAAAACCTGATCCTCACCACAGATAGTCTGAGAAACACTGACTGAGGCAATTCAGTGAAAGGCACAACTATTCAACCAGCCACATAAACCAGAAATGTGAGCAGCATCCTCTGAAAAAGAATACACAAACAAGCAGGACAAAGCTTCCAGAGCAAGGAATTTTTTTAACTTCCTGCCTTTACTTGGGTCCTTTCCCACTAGTATTAAAACATGCCGATTTCCCTTAATCTCTTAAATATACTCTCTTGGAGTTCCCGTTTTGGCTCAGTGGTTAATGAACATGACTAGTATCCATGAGGATGAGGGTTCGATCCCTGGCCTCACTCAGTGGATTAAGGATCCAGTGTTGCTGTGAACTATGGTATAGGTCACAGACACAGCTTGGATCTGGTGTTGCTGTGGCTATGGCATGGGCCAGTGGTTACAGCTCCAATTCAACCTCAGCCTGGAAACCTCCATGTGCCATGGGTATGGCCCTAAAAAGACAAAAGACCAAAATAATTAAAAGTTAAAAAAAAAACCCTCTCTTGATCCCATCTGACCCTTCAGCTATTATTAATCTATACCGTTCCTCCCCTCCCTAGTAACATTTGAGTTAAAAAGTTTTGGAAAACACCATGATCCCTTCCAGGATCCCCATAGATTCTGATGACCAAAACAGTGTGATTTCCTCAACTCCTCTGTTGAAAGTCCTAACAAAATAAACAATGATGGCCTCATTTCTAAATCCACAGTTGAGATCTTAATCATTTCTGATCTCTATGCAACATTTAACTCCATCAACCAGCCTCTCCTTCTTGATACCCAGTCTGGCCAATGGTTTCAATTTCAACACTGTGAAGTAAGATGTGAAATGATCCATTAATAAGTGTAGAAGGTATTAAATTGCTCTTGTAGTGATTAATGGAGGGCAGTGTCTATAGAAAATAAAAAGACAGCCAGACAATGTTGAGATCATCCTGGAAACCACCAATGTGGCATAGCTTCTTTCTCTTATTTTCTCCAGTGAAAGCAGGTGGTCGAATTGACCCAGAGTTTGTCATTTTAAAGGTGGTGGTGGATGAATACCACTAACGTAAACAAGATCCCCTAAGGAAAATATGTTGAAGGATAAGCAAGGAGGACCAAGGAGAAAATTCCAGAGAATGTTAATATTTAAAGAGTTGACAAAGAAGGTGTTTACTGCTGGTGCCAAGGAAATGCTATGGCCAAATAAAAGGATAAACATAAAAAAGGTAAGGCAGAAAAAATAGAGAGCATTTTAAAAGACAGATATCATCAATAGTAGCAACTGTACATAAATTATGCAGGATGAGGCAAGAAAATACATGAATGGATGTGAAAATTAATGTCATGAGTGATTTTATCAGTAGTTTCAGAAATACAGCTCCAGCTTTTGCTGAATCAGACAACAAACTCTGCTTCTTGCAGCACTGGGACTTATACTAGTGGCCATGATAGTCCCAAAGCCATAAAATATATGACCACAATTAGTGGGCAGAAGCAAATCTCCCTGGAAAAATCCTTCTACGCACATTGCCATCCCAAAGGCCTTGAACTAAGAGTGTTATCTGTCATCATCTACTCTCCTGAATAAACCACCCAGGCCCCTCGGTGGAAGCCATTCAATCAAGACAAAATTCTCGTGACTCTGAAAAAGAACAAAGTGAAAAGCTGATACTTTCTATTTAATACCACTCCCAAGCTCTGTCTGAAATGACTGCTATGCTTTCATGACTGATTTTCATAATGACTGTCCTCTGTCTCTCTTCCAAGACTCATTCTTCCTGCCTCAAAAAAAACAAAACAAACAAACAAACCAAAAAAACTGGCACAAAACTCCAAAGCCTTCTACATAAACATGACAGGAATTTTGTTAGAAAAGACGAATCATCTTTAGCTCTTCTTCCCATACATTTATGTTTTTCATTCCAAAGGCTATCCTAAGAGCCCTCCATGTTTCAACACATGTGTCACGTAAATTCCAGAAAGTTCTTCCCATTAGCAAAGCAGTCAATGCAGGGAGCACACATTTCCCACCATGAAATCTGAGGGAGAAGAGTTGGTAAATATGAAACTTCCTGATGTGTTAAAAACCCAAGAGAAGTGTTAGAACCACTCTACGACACCAAGGGTCATTGGGTAAAAAGGAAAAATCTCCTACTCCCAGAAAGTACTGAGTGACATGTTCTAAATGCCATGGTGTTAAAGACTGGGCAGGAAAAATGATTCTACTGGGTGCTTCCAGACTCTGCTGATTGGGCACCATGGTAGAGACAATGCTGAGTGTCCAACACATGCCATTGAATAGTTGTTTTTCAAGAATGTAATAATCGGAGTTCCCATTGTGGTTCAGTGGGTTAAGGACCTGATGTTGTCTCTGTTAGGATGCGGGTTCAATCCCTGGCCTTGCTCAATGGGTTAATGATCCAGCATTGCCACAAGCTATGGCACAGGTCGCAGAATGCAGCTCTGATCTAGGGCTGCCGTGACTGTGGCATAGGCCTGAGGTGCACTTCCAATTCAACTCCTGGCCCCAGGAACTTCCACGTGCTGCAGGTGTGGCCATTAAAAAAAAAAAAAAAAAAAGCAAGAAGAAGAAGAAGAATGGAATAATAACTACATATTTGGCTAGCTATCTTGCAGTTAGGCAAAACCATAATTCATGTTCTGGCCAGGAAAATGTGAACAGATGCAATGTGGCTTGAGAAGGGCCCTGCCATGGGAAGGGGAATTCTTATGTAACGGTAGCTGATGCACAAGATTCAAGCATCCTGGTTTACGGAGGACAGTCATCATTAAGTACTTAACAGCTTGTAATCAGGCTTTGCAACTTTTATTATTTAAACCACAAGATTTGGAGTTTAATTAATTTCCCCACAACATCATCATTTCTGTCTTCATTAATACAAACAGCATTCAATTATAGACCTAAAAGGGGTAATATTCCCCATTTCTTTTTTTTGCATGCATGCAAAACTGAAGCCCATGAGTCTGTGTGACAGGCCCAACCCATAAAACGTTGAGTGGCTTAGGGCTGGCAAGAGTGAAGGACTCCTGACATTTGTTCCACTGCTCTCCCGCTTATGACAAAGACTTTTGCATAATCTAAGAAACAGTAATGTTTCTTATTGTCAGAACAATAATGACAAACACATTAATAGCATGCTTTTATCAATATTTTAGAAAAACTATCACATTTATATACATATGCACAATAAACACACATCACTAAATACAGGTGTGTACATAAAAGCAGGAGTACAAGTGACAGCTACAGATAATGAGACAGCTGACTCCTGCATAACTAGGTAGCAGCTTTTACATGATGCATTAGAACTTGGTACCACTTACATTGATAAACACTTGTAGATAATCTTGTTGTTCTAATCAGAATATATTTTAAGTATTATATACTATTTATTTTTCCCTTTGTTATTGGTAAATGAAGAAACTGAAGCCCAGGAAGTAAAACAATATTCCAAGTTCATGCTCTCTGCTGGTGACAGAAGAGGAGCAAGAATTATGTCCCTTCCCCATCCCACCAGATTCTTTGTGTTGTACTTAAACTTTTTACCCTGCCTCTCAAATTGAGGAAGGAATTGAAAGTTGAAGTGATGGGGTTAACTATGAGGAGGGAAGAAAGACCAGATCCACAAAAGTGATAGGACAAAGAGAGTGTTCAGAATTAGACATATGGAAGTTTCCTAGTGGCTCAGTGGTTTAAGGATCTGGTGATGTCACTGCTATGGCTCTGGTACTACAATCCCTGGCCCAGGAACTTCATCATGCAAAAAAAAAAACCCAAAAAACAAAAAAACAAAAAACTGGACAGGTAGAGCATTGAGGGATAGAATAGGTAGATTAGCCTCATTAGAAATGACAAATAACTATTGTGATTAAGATCAAATAAGTTGGTGGCCCTATAAGTATTCACAAGCTCATAGGATCTATGGGAGGGTAATAGTTGAGAAAAGAATTAGTTGGTCAACTTTAGGAATTTTTTATTACTAATATCTGCTATTGATTAGGAACAAAGCCAAATAGTATGAAGAGAATTGCTGCCCATTACATAAGACTAGGGTAGTCTCCTGAATTCCTCAAGGGAAGACTGTGATGAAAATAATGTCATTCTAACTCATGCGTTCCCTTGTGGTTGGATAAGTTATTATGATAAACAATCTCCCACCTTTTGTGCTCACATGATGTCTCTGAACAAGATTTCCTTTTTGTGGCGTTTTAATCTCCTTTCTTAGTTCCGTACTAATGCCCTATATTCAAATGACCCTCTGTTTTGAACTTAGACTCCAGACTGTAAATGAGGTCCTAAGGTCTCTGCTAGAGATCTATTTGTCTTGTCATGGTCAAAGAGCAATGAAATTCCTTCTGAAAGCTCTGCTTGAAAAATACTATTGCAAATGACCTCATACATATGAAGTATTCTTCATTAGAAAAGTATGTATGTGTACATATATATGTCTTTCGTGGTACGGCCTGAGCATAGAAGATAAGAAATCTATAATCCCATCCACAGTGACCCAATCTGCTGAGCTCCCAATTTCAATCTGTTGATTCACTTTTACCTTATCTGTATTGGTCAACCAGTAGAAGCTTTTTGAAAAGTGTTACGTCCAGCTGAAAGCAAATAGAGATCTCAGGAACCACATAAGTCCTCAGATAGAACATATTTACTTCCATGTTAAGAACTGTCTGTGTGCTAAGAAGATCCTCTCAGCATTAAAGTATAACAAGAAGTTAACCTTGTTAACTGGTAATTCCTCCATTGACAAAATTCTGCCTATAGCATTGCCTCCCAACAGTTAGCAATAATCAGACCCTCTTCTATGCCTCCATAGTACTTTGGACATATGTTCATTATACATGATTTCATTGTGATTAGAATTCATTTGTATAAGTTATTTCTATTAAACTATAAGTGTTTAAAGTAAGGAATTGCTTTGTATGTATCTATCTATATCCACAACACTGACACAAAAGTTAAAATTCTGTGCCAATAAATAAATGAATGAGTTGCTATGGAAGCAATAATTTGACGGTAGGAAAAAGGATCCGACAAATGTAAGTAAATCATATGGAACAGAAGGTAAGAAAGACAGGGTCAAAAATGATTTTGACTTTGCTGATCATGAGTTTTATAGTGGTCCATCTCTCTGGGGGGTCAAGTTCTCAAGAAGCTTTCCTCCCTCTAGAAGGAATATTTTCCAGACACGTGGAAATATTCATTCTTGACTTGAGAAATAAGAAGTAAAACCCAGACTCTGAGTAGAAATCATAAACCAGAGAAGGACCCATTACATAAGACTAGGGTAGTCTCCCGAATTCCTCAGGGGAAGACTGTGATGAAAATAATGTCATTTATTAGACGGTGGCTGATAAATTCTGTTCTCTAACAATAAAGAAGAAAATGTCCTTTCCACCTAATCCAGCCAGTCTGGGCTCACCATATCTTCATTAGGTGGAAGTACACCAAGAAGAGACAGAGAAAGGCAAAGCGAAGGATAGGATAGGAAGTGATAGGATTTGCCAAAATCCTAAGCAGAGAGGAAAAAGAAAGGCACTGGAAGTGAAAATCAGGAAGCCTGACAAGATTGACAACAGCCCAGTGGGACTCCCTCTATCCTGATTGCTAGTTAAGTGATAGTGACAAACTTGAGAGTCCCCCCAGGTATTATGTGTGAGACTTTCAGGTCCAGCAAGACTTCTCTGCTCTCCACTTCATCATCTCAAGCTGAGCATCATCATACCACACACTTACTCACAGGGGCAGTCAGCAGGGCGTTTGTAACATAGCTTCAAACCCCTCAGACAAAAGAGACTTTCTAAAGACAAAGCTGTGGTGATATATCTAACTTTCTCATACTTCCTGTAACTTGCAGTGTTTCTTAAAACTCAGTTCTCTGGATTGACCTTGCTTAGCTTGAATTAGATTTTAGATAAGCCCATCTATTAATAATTTACTCATTTCTCATTTACATTATGTTATGTTTGTTTTCTTAAGGAAGTAAGAGTATTGATTTTAATTCCTATATCATGAAGCAAATTATTTCTGACCTCTGTATGTACAGAAGATATGCACTTAAGCTGCAACTCTTGCAAGCCATAAAATACCCCACTGAATCATGAATATTAAAGCAAATAACTTTCCATCTTGAGGCCACGAGTGCATATTTCTATGGGAAAAAAAATGAAGCCATTTAATTTTAAGTCAAAAAATTAATTGAATCATATAGGAGTTGAAGAAAGTTTCCAGGGGAATATAAAAGTTTAGTTTAAAACATCTAAATGTTATTGCCATAATTGTAATGCTACAAAAGAAATCATATTCAGGGTTGTGTCATTCCATTCCAATTAAAAGAACTTTATTTTCCTCAGGAAGTGAGTTGCTTCTTTAGTCATCACTAATCATTACCTTCCTTTCCAGAATATTAATTTTTCCTTTGTCTAGCCACCTTAGGTACGTGAGATCATGGCCTTGGAATAGTCCTTCACAAACACATACACACAAAATAATAAATATCTACAATATAATCAAAAGTTCTTAAAAGTAATTTTGTTCCCAATTCACTATAAAATTATCTTTTAAGATCTTTTATATGTGACATTACTCCTCTTTCCTTCCAAAATCAAGATTTTTCTGAATTTTGTGAAACTAACCCTCGCTGAAATGTTTAAGCCAGACATGGAAAGAAGAAAGATGTGCCATTGGGAATAAAGGAAGGACGGACAATAAAGGGAAGGTTTCTCTCACCTAGGATCTCCGTGAAAGGAAAAATTAAAGAAGGACTAATTACAGGGTTGATGTGCAATATTGTTCAGACTTTGAAAACACAAGCCAAAGCACATTCAAAGTTGGAGGATTCAGACCTATATTGATTCCAGAGTGAAAAAGGACCTTTAGGACCACAGTTGTCATGAACCATACTTTTGCTTCCTCTAATGTGGCACTGCACACGGCCCTCTACTTCAATGTTCATCTAGCCTTATAGCCTATCCCAAAGAATGTACCAAGTTGCTTTTTTGTTTGCTTTGTCATTTGTCTTTTCAGGGCTGCACCATATGGAGGTTCCCAGGCTAAGGGTCTAGTCGGAGCTACAGCTGCCAGCCTACAGCAGAGCCATAGCAACGCCTGATCCGAGCCAAGTCTGCAACCTACACCATAGCTCATGGAAATGCCAGATCCTTAACCCACTGAGCAAGGCCAGGAATCAAACCCACAACCTCATGGTTCCTAGTCAGACTAGTTTCTGCTGCGCCACCACAGGAACTCCCCAAGTTGCTTATACACAGGCATAGTTACAATTCTTTTCTTCTCTCCCCAGTTATACTCTAAACTCCATCCTCAGGGTGTATTTTTTCATGCACCAAAAAATCTAACACTGTGTATGCTCCTTTGCATTCCTAGCTTCTACACAGTGCCCGGTACATAGCCAGTATTAGATACGTTGATATTTATATTTAACTACATTTTATACAGTTAATATAAATATTAACTATAAATAGTTCAAAATACACTTGAAGAATGACCTATAGCATTTATTTAGAATCTAAAGATGGCATATGCATTTTACTACATAGACAGTAAGAACAAAGCCTCGCTCGTGATCTTCTTTAATGAAATTACAATAGAGCCACAGGAGGGAAAAGTAATCTAGTCCACACAGTTTTCCTCTAAAAAAAACTCACCAAAGACCCTCTAAACCTCTGGGACAGGCGTGAGTTTATATGGCTTCCTTCCCCCCAATTTGAAAAACACTGCTCAGCAACTGTAAAGTACAAATGAACATCTGAATATCAGGATTTGTGATTTCTTGGCATGATTTTCTAATATGAAGTTTTACACACTTATCCAGTTGGTTGTTAGGTGATTTTTGTGGTAGCTAATTGTTTTTATCATTATTTAGATCTGAGTTAGTTGTGCTATTGAGCCAGTAAATTCCTGTATCCTTAAAAAAACTGAGATAAAGGCATTAGTGAACATACTTCTAAATGTCATTATAGTTATTACTAAAAAACTCCATTTCGTAGGTATATAAGAAAAAAATCAATATGTAGTTAAAATAAAGTATGCCATTAATATTTAGACACAACAAATTGCATTTTCTCAGCATCAAAATACTTGGCAAGAGGGCTCATTTTATATTATCAATATTAATTTTTTATTTTTCAGAGATGAAAATAGAGAATTCTATTATAATCAATCAAGATAAGGAAAATATATTAAGTGTGGGCTACAAAGAAAAATCTTTTATGTGCTTGTGATCCACCTCCATTTGGATTTATTGATATATAATAGATATCAAGTAACTCTAAATGGTTGTCTAGTGATAATAATTACATTTGGGGCCACATTTTATCAAGTTGATTCTATATATAAGGATTTTACTACCCAACTGACAATGCTATAATGGGCTCTTGTCTTTTAACTAATGACACTCTATTAAATACCTTGATCAAAGCCTTAACACTTCTTGAAATGAGGTTAAAGACACTTTGCAAAATTTACATTTCACATGTATTTAGAGTTTCAGTGATATGGTTAACTCTTGAGAGAGAAGGAAATCAAGGTATAATATTTCATAGTTGTTTTTTGCTTTCAATCTATCATTTTCTGGATAAATGTAACACTGACCTGAGAAGTAAATTTCTCTTTGACTTCTGTAATCTCTAATATCTCGTTCCATGTGCATATTTACAGTGGCTCTTTTGTTTTGTTTTCTGGTAGCACCCAGAAGTTCCTGGGCTAGGGGCTGAATCAGAGCAGCAGCCGCAGCCTATAGCTATATCAACACTGCATCTTAGCTGTATCCGCAACCTAAGCCACATCTTGCAGCAAAACAGGATTCTTAACCTACTGGGTGAGGCCAGGGATGGCCTCACAGAGACAACAGTGGGTCTTTAACCCTCTAAGCCACAGTAGGAACTCCCTGGTTTTAACTTTCTATGCAGGCTTAAAGTTGACGTCCAGCAGCTCCTCTCTATTACTTGCAGTAAATTCATAGGCCCTGACTCCACCAGGTTTTACGTAATTAAATTTGCTATTCTTGCCATTCAAGCAAAAACCATTGAGAAGGTAATAGTAAGTTCTGTGTGGATGAAAAAAGCTTATTTGTCACCAATCATTATGCCAATTCAGCCATGATAAATTAAATGAAATGGAGTGTTCTCCATATTCCTAGTGTGACTCCCCTTAAGTCTCATGGTCTGAAGGCTGAGAGAGGGGCTCTGTGAAGAAATGACATACATAAGGCCAAGATACTGAACAGCACTTTGCAGTCTGGAGCCCAAATGGCCTCAATCTGACTCACCCTGATGTCAAACTTTGGCCTTTGGCTAATGGGTAATTTCATTTTGACATGAATCATTGAAACTTAAATATGTTAAACTATTTATACTCTATGTAAAACCGTTATCAAAAATCTAAAGTATCTAGTTGAAGCCTTTTAAAAAGCACCTTATTTAAACATTAAATAATTATACATAATATATATTCTCGACTTTTGTCTTTTGAAGGGGTAGACTATTCTGGGGATACTGATGTTTTGCTTTCAATGAAAGGAAAATTATTTTGGTATGAACTTGTCTCCTCAGGATGAAGGGATGTGAAAGCTCAGCATTTGTCAGGTTTGCTAGGAATTTCGTTCATCAGTGACAGAGGATTGGGGGTCTGGAAACACCAGAGGGCAAATATCTGCATTATCTGGGTAAATACTACTTTTCTTTTTAGGACATTTAAAAATAAATAGGAAAGTTAAAAGATAAAGTAGTGAGTTTTTTACAGGAGTTTTTCTTTGTTGTTGTTGTTGTTGTTGTTAAACATATTTTTCAGACGTTTTTAACATCAGCAATTGATGAGCTAGAGAGGAACTTCAATACTAAACCCTAGATTCAGTGCATGTCATTAGCTGTCCACTGGGTATTAGAGGATGAAATCAACTCTGAGTGGAGACGTTCTGGATCTAGCCAAGAAACAGCTAGTTTAAAAAATCTTTCACCTGGGGAGTTTCCATCGTGACTCGGTGGTTAATGAATCTGACTAGGAACCATGAGGTTGCGGGTTCAATCCCTGGCCTTGCTCAGTGGGTTAAGGAGCTGGTGTTGCTGTGAACTATATGCCACAGGAGCGGCCCAAGAAATGGCAAAAATACAAACAAAAAAAAGTCTTTCACCCAGCATAGGCATTTTGAAGTTTTCAAACATTATGAAAGGTTACATCTTCCTACATTTATAAAAGTAGATGGTGGACACTCTTGGAGACTTGTAGAGCTGAGATAAAAATTGTATCCCTTATAACCTGACCCCAACATAGCTCTCTTTTAAATATGTTTCCTGGAACTGTCTCTTGCTTCAAATTTGGGAAGAGTGAAAAAGGTATTTTTTCTGCTCAATATCACTAATTTGTAGAGAAATGCAAATCAAAACTACAATGACGTAGCACCTCACACTGGTCAGAATGGCCATCATTAATAAGCCTACAAATTACAAATGCTGGAGAAGGTATGGAGAAAAGGGAACCCTCCTACACTGTTGGTGGGAATGTAAACTGGTACAGCCTCTATGGAAAACAGCATGAAGGTTCCTCAGAAAACTAAATTTAGAACTAACATACAATCTAGCAATACTACTCCTGGGCATTGCTTTCATTTGAATGAGAGACAAAACTTTCATTCAAAAAGACACATGCACCCCTGCGTTCACTGTAGCACTATTCACAATAACCAAGTCATGGAAACAACCTAAATGTCCATCGACAGATGAATGGATTAAGAAGATGTAGTACATTTACACAATGAAATATTACTCAGCCCTAAAAAAGAACAAAATAATGCCATTTGGAGCAACATGGATGCTACTAGAGATTCTCATACTAAGTGAATTAGAAAAACAAAGATCATATGATATCACTTATGTGTGGAATCTAAAATATGGCATGGATAAATCTATCTACAGAACAAAAACAGACCCACAGATATGGTGAACAGGCTTGTGGTTGCCAAGCGGGAGGGGGAGGGAGTGGGATGGACTGGTAATTTGGGGTTAGTAGATGCAAACTATTACTTTGGAATGGATAAGCAATGAGGTCTTCCTGTTCAGCACAGTGAACTATATCCAGGCACTTGCGATAAAACATGATGGAAGATAATATAAAGGAAAAAATGTATATATAGGTACGACTGGGTCACTTGGCTGTACAGCAGAAACTGACAGAACATTGTAAATCAACTATAATAAAAATGTTTTAAAAATGTATTTTTTCATGACAAACTACAACCGAGTATTGAAGAAAGCTCAACAAGTAAAGCTAATTGAAATATAAAAGGCAATACTGAAATATGTATAAAGACAATAAAACCCAGTCCTAAAATACTACTTAAAATTGTAATAAAATGAAATGCACTTAGTCTATATTTGGTGCTGCATCAATATGGGAAACACAGGAATACTTGAATTTCTAAAATGCACTAGTAACAAAAGGAGATAAAAGTACCCTGTAATAATGTTACCAAAGGCAGAATTGTGGCCCTCCAGTTACAGTTAAAGCAAAGGCTCAGGGAGCAGAATGGTGTGAAAGGATAAACCCCTTCTTCCCTGACAGCTGCTCTATTCCCTCCAGCAGAACTGATTTTTTCAATGCCCTTTTGCACTAAACTGACCTTTTCCATTAATAGGTCAGCCAGGTGCAAGCTACTAGATGTGACTTTCCACAGTTTCTAAGCCTCTGGAGGTCATTTTTTTCTTCTATGAGATAGGATTCAATGCTAACGAGTGTGGTGGAGCAGTATTTTACTAGCATGTGTAGATTTGACATAATTGCATGTTCTCCAATAGGAAAAGCACTTTAAATATGTTGTTTATTTTCATTATATTATGATTATATCATAAAAACAGACTTCTTAGGAGCTCCCATTGTGGCTTAGCAGGTTAAGGATCCGACATTGTCTTTGTGAGGATGAGGGTTCAATCCCTGGCCTCCCTCAATGGGTTAAGGATCCAGCATTGCTGCAAGCTATGGCATAGGCCACAGATGCGGCTCAGACCTGGTGTTGCTGTGGCTGTGGTGTGGACCAGCAGCTGTATCTCCAATTTGCCTCCTAGCCTGGAAACTTCCACAAGCCACAGGTGTGGTCATTAAAAAAAAAAAAGGAAAAAAAAAAAGATTTCTCAGTGTTTGGGAGTTGTATGGAGATGCTGACAAAGCCATTTCCCAAAGCCCTGAATATCTTATACTCCTATAAAATTCCCTCCTCACCCACTTTATTTTGAATGTATTTTAAACGGTTTAAAAAAAAAAACAAAAACATGTTGAATGACTTACAGAAAAGGCTTCAAGAAACTTGGACAGTTGAAAAAGCTCACATATCTAATTGGGTTTTACTGGACGGCCTCAAACTGCTGAAAGTAGGTGCTTCCATCCTCAGCACTTTCTAGGGGTTGCCCTCTGCACTCAGGAGTGGCCCCATAGCCTGTTTCATGGCTCTTTTCCTTACACATAGCACATGCTGTCCTTCCTTCTCAAACGAGAGCTTGGTTTCCAATCTCCCATCTTTTCAGGTCTCCGCCCCAGAGGCTCACTGGGTCTCTAACCTCATCAGATACACTAATCTTAGCTGCTATTTTGAAGGCTCTCTTGGAGATAATATATATTTATTAACAATATCTAACTTGATTTTTCTTCTCTAACTCAGTGGTACTTAAATCTAGAGAGCTCCTTAAAAGTGCAGATTCTTAAACTCTAATCTATATTTTTAAAGTCTAAGGAGAAACCCCCAAATGATAATATAGAGCAGTTGGGTTTGGGAACCATTTGGTCACCCCACTAATGGCTACTGTGAGCAATATGAGACCCTATAATGAAGGGGACACTATCTCCAGGCAAGAAGAAATCCACAGTCTTTGGGGAACTCTAGTCTGTCACTTAAGAGTTGTGTGGCCTCGGAGTTCCCATCATGGTGCAGCGGAAACAAATCCGACTAGGAATCATGAGGTTGTGGGTTCGATCCCTGGCCTTGCTCAGTGGGTTAAGGATCTGGTGTTGCCTTGAGCTGTGGTGTAGGTTGCAGACGCGGCTCGGATCCCGCATTGCTGTGGCTCTGGTGTAGGCCGGCAGCAACAGCTTCAATTAGATCCCTAAACTGGGAACCTTCATATGCCACAGGAAGCAGCCCTAGAAAAGGCAAAAAGACAAAAAAAAAAAAAAAAAAAAAACAAAGAGTTGTGTGGCCTCTTTAAGCTTCAGCTTCAGCTTTTTCCCTTATAAAACAAGGAGGAAATGATACTTGCCCAGATTGTTATGTGACTGAGTGTGGTAATTTTTTTGAAGATCTCACTATGAGACAAGAAAAAGAAACTGGAGAGACGAAGAATAAAATGCATGAGAGTGTAGAAAACTATGGTTATGCAAAACAGTCCTGAAAGAAATGGTCAATTATATTGCTTTCCTGATGAGTAAGTCAAATCATCATACTCTCCTGGATGTGGCATGGAATTACCCTGGGTGGAAATTAAGAATTGAAGGGATTTAAAAATGGTTAGGACACAGGAAATTTCTTCCCATGGGCAACCTGAGAATTTTCCTGTACATTCATTCAACATGTTTGTTGACTTTCTGCCAAATGCAAAAGATACTACATGGAAAACAAGACAGAAAAAAAGTTGTCCCTGCTCTGTTGTAATTTATGTTTCACTGGGAACAAAACTGAAAATATGCAAAGAGACAAGTGAGCAGTAAATGAATGAGTAAGAAAAAATCAGATCATCATAAATACCATGGAAAACTTTAAAAAGGCAAAGTGAGAGAGAGTAAACAGGAAGGTACTTCCAATTGGATGGGGGAGGAAGACATCGCCCCCAAAGAGACGTTTAGCCTGAAATCTGAAGGGCAAGAAGGAGAAAGTCATGAGAACTGGAGTGGGGAGGGGGTAAGGGCATTCCTGGCCAAGGTCACAGCTAGGATAAAGGTACTAAACATGTTCAAGAGACAAGTAGAAGGCCAAAGTAGCTGAGACACAGGGAGTGATGGCAAAAGGATAGCACAGGAAGTCAAAAAGGTAGGGAGTGGTCAGAGCAGAGAAGGCTTCATATTCCAGAGTCAAGAGTTTGGATTTTACTCTAAGGATGCTGAGAAGTCACTGGAAGGTTTTTAATCAGAGTAGCATCATGGTTCGATGTATGTTTTGCCAAGATCAATCTGAGATCTCAATGGAGAATGGGTTTTCGATGAGAATAGTACCATGGATAGATGTGTGTTTCCCCAGGATCAGCTTGGGCTGTCAGTGGAGAATGAGTTTGATGAGTGCAGGAGTGAAAGCAAGCACACTATTTAGGAAACTCCTGCAGTAATTCAGCCAAGAGCTCAGGTGGAGACAGCTTGGAAGACAAGGATAACCATGCAGAGAGAGAAATGGATGGAAGTTAGACATGTTTTAGAAGCAGTGTCTACAGTTCTACAGATACGTGAGATAGGAGGACAGAGGCATCAAAGAGAACCCAAGGCTTTGGGGTTTGAACAAGCAGGAGATGGCGGCAAGGAGAAGGTTAGGGGAGGGCAAATTAAAGAGCTCTCCTGTGATATTTCAACTGCCATGAATCTTAACCAACAACAGAAAAGGAAATAAGTTCATGAAAGACATTCAGTGCTTGGTCTATTATCAGAAAAGCCACCTCTGAATTGAAATACTAACAGTAACAGTACCTGAACTTTAGTAGAGGTATAATTCTAAGGAGTTTTTTAAAAAGCACTTTACAATGCATTCATACAAAGAGCAACTTTTAAAAAATCACCTCCTGGGTGAGATATACACAAAACCACTAAATGATATGGAAAAATACAAGTACATTTGAATTTATAATCTAAATTAGAACTTGATTAACTTGTTGCCATGAGGTTAAAGGTGGGTAAACTTCCACTAGGTAAGCTAGAGTGATAATGGAATGCACTGAGAGCTCACTCTGTACCAAGCACTGTTAAATTTTAACCTTCCAGTAATCCTGTGAGATAAATAACATAATCTTTCTCTCATGAGGGAAGAAACTGAAGTAATTTCTTGACTGACAGGAGCCTGTAAGGGGGAAGCAGGGTTTGAATTTAGGCAGCCTGACTCCTGAGCCCAGGCTCCTAAATTACACTAAGAAATCAGGACTTCACGTGTAAGACATTTCTGTGACCTCCAGTTCAGTGGAAAGAGTTAACAGCTTTATGCTCCTGGCATTCCCTTGATAGAATTCTGTCCATATACAACTCAAGATAAATGAGATCAAAGCCCTAGGTGTTTGAAAGCTATGATATAACAAAAGATAATTGGATTGTTCATTTTATGGGTATGTTACCTTACCCTGTATTATGCAATAAAACCTTATGAATTCACACTTTGCTAATCCCATGTGTCTAGTTGGCCAACTAAACTATATGTAATTAATATTAAGAAATATTACTTATTATTCAAAGAATTTGTTAGAATCTGATTTGTAAGATAGGAAAATCTAGCTTTCTTAAAAATCTAGGTTTTTTTTAAGTCATTTATTTCTGGTCCTAGTAATTAAATTTATAATGTTACTAAAGTATTTAATATTTATGGCACAGCATGAAGCAATCAAGGATTTTTGTGGAGTATAGTTTTTATAAGCTTAGCTTTATTACCTGTTAATATCCATTTATACCTTAGCTTAAAATATTAACTTTCCTCGAGATTACTAAAACTCCATTTCTTCTCAAATATTTTCTCAGGCAGATTTCTCATTATTTTCCTTCCATTATGCCCAATGAAAAAGGTTTTAAAGTAGTCACATTTATGGGACTACATATAAAAATAATAATAAGCATCAATTTTCAAAATCATGTTCTTTTTAATTTTGTGGATATTGTTTAGAGATAAAAATGCAGATGATACAATTTTACAGTCCTTAATTCATGGAGCAATCCTTTCCAAGTTTATAGAAAAACTAGGAAATGTCCATAACCATATCAAGGCTTTTAATGCAGGTATTTCAAACACTACCTGATTTTTTTTCACTTATTTTTAGGAGGGAAATTTCTGTGCTAAACAATAGGAAACGATGAATAGCTGGTTTTAATTGAGGGCTATTTTTCATTTTTTTTTAAATGATAATTATAGGTTGGAGAATTCACTAAAACTTGACACAGGCCAAATTGTGTTACTTTTTGAGAGGAAGAAAGACAGTTTGTTATAAAAAGCTAGGATTCATTGAAAATTTTCTGTGAGCAGTCCTTGTATTAAGTACTTCATGTGAACTCCGGCCTCTAACATTCACAATAACCTGCATGATGGGTCCTAAGATTATGCCCCAACAGAGGGGAAACGGGCACTGGGAGAGGACACACCATGAGGATGACACAGGCGTTGGGATCGAGCCCACCTCTTGATCACTGAACCCTACAGATATAGATCTGGGTTCTGAAAATGCTTAGGGAACACAAGCAGCATTTGATCTTTTCTCACCTCCTGCACCAGCAGCAACAGCAGCAGCATTAGGTCTGGGTGGTATTTAGAGTGACTTGGTAGGGAGGAGGTGTGCTTGGCCAATTGATGCCCTTGAGTAATAGCAAGAGCAGACCCTGGAGCTAAAGTTTTATCTCCTTGCTCAGAGACACAGGAGCAAAGACATCATCTAAACTCCCTCACACATTTACTCCTTCCCTAACTTTAACTTTTTTCCAGGAGGAATTATTCTATTTTATTTTATTTTACTTTACGTTTTTTTGGCCACACCTGTGACATGGAAGTTCCCAGTCTATGCCACAACCACAGCCACACCAGATCTGAGCCGCATCTGTGACCTATGCCACAGCTTGTAGCAACCAGATCCCTAACCCACTGAGAGAGGCCAGGTATCAAACCCCCGTCCTCACAGACACATGTCGGGTTCTTAAACCTGCTGAACCATAATGGGAACTCCTTCAGGAGGAATTTTAAAACAAAATCTTTAATGCATTCTTCCTTCCAAATTTTAAATCTTCCAGAGGCATGTTATATACTCATGACTGAGAGTTCCCTACACATTGATCTTTTGTTCTCGTGTGCCTTCTCACTTCTCATCAATTTCTATTTTCTTTTTCTCTCTTCCGTTCCTTTCTTTTCTTGTTTCTCACATTTGCTTTCATCTATTTAAAGAAAGAAGGAGGGGAGGAAGGAAGGAAGAGATAAAGAAGAGGAGAAGTTGTGGCAAAGCCACAGGGCTCAGCATTTATTTTCTACATAGAATATTTTTGTGCCCCTATCACTTCCTGGATATTTGCTTCCTGATTTAAAGATTATGTCTTTAAATAAAATTCTTTAGAACCATACATTTTTATCTGGGTAACTTTCCTTTCTTTACTTTTTTTTTCTGTCTCAAGAATAGAACATGGGTTCTTCTTACTCAATACGTGACTTTGGATAAGAAGTAGCTTCTTACGTTTTCAACTTTATCTATCAAACATAGAACAATACCTGCGTTGCCAACTGGATGGGGTGTCTGGGAACATTAAAGGAAACAACAAGAAGGATACACTTAGAAAAGACTGATACTCATGAGTTAGCTCTGGCAGCATAATATTTCTGGTCCTTTCTCAACCCTTTCTCCATTACTTTCTTCCTCTTTTTGGCCTTTCTCATTTTTCATTTTAGCAACGCCTCATTTACTTGACAGACCACTAGATAAGATGTTCCACTACAAGTTAATGTGTTTTCCACCAAACTAAACCATGAAAATTTATTTTTTAGCTCTAATCATTTTAAATGGAAAATTTTCAAAAAAAGATTACTCATTTAAGCAGTTTATTAAACACGATTTCTGTTTCCTTGATGATTCAGGACTATCATCACTATATATGCAATGCTTCTCCCAATAAATCATTGTCACCCACTGCCCCACACTGACACCACTCCCACCTCCATCACTTGTTCCTGATTCTATTGGTGTACCTTTCCCCACCAGCTAATTGTGTTTTACAGTCTTTTTCCCCAAACAACTCATTTCCTTGATGGCATGGATGGTTTTTCATGTATCTCTATGTCCCACTGCCTAGCATGGTGTATTATACAATTCATAATGCAGTGTGAGTTTAATAACCACTATCTGAAGTTATAAAACCCAGCGATAACCCCAGAACCTATTCATTTCTGGAGGGGAAAGGGAAGAAAAGGATAATTCCCTCAAACCTGGCGTTTCACATGTATTTAATTTTCACAACAACTGAATAATGACGGTAATGTTAGTACCTCAAACGAGAAAACAGTCTGAGAGAACTCAAAAGCCTGTTCAGGATCATGCAGCTACCAGCAGAGGACCTATAACTTGAACCTGGGCCTGTCTCATGCCAAAGTCCATCCACTTCATGCCACACTGCATATGCTCACTCTGACACTCTGACATGGAATGAGCCACCTGCTTTTTGGTTTGAGATGAAGTTCAGAGGCTTTTACAATTTTTCTTCCCCTTCCTCAAAGTCACTGTCACCACTTTGGATATTCCCCTGACCTACCTGGTATTTGGCTGTGCTGGTGTGCAGTCAGCTTAGAAAATACTAACCATATTTGTTAGAATTATTTAGAAATAAAAATATTCTTAGTAACAACATAGGAAAGGATGACAAATGGTACTTGAGCTGCCTACTTGACTCTAATGGCACAGTAGTAGCTGACCAGAGGGCCATGTGAAGGCAGTATCCAGGATCTGCCGGAAATGCCCCCTGGGAGAAGCAAGATCTGGTATAGTTAAGATGAGAGAAAGTGGCTCCACTTCACTGCTGGAGCTTGGGGCATTTTCAATGAGTCAGTTGCATAAAGATTGCTGTGTAGTCTTAGTATCATCTACCTAGATTTTCAGATGTGTTTTGCTTACCCCTCTATTCTAAGCTGAAGTATGCATAGCTAAGCAGGATAGACACATCACTTCTGGATAACTAAATATTTATGATGGTCTTTTCCTTTCTCTCCCTCCTCACTTTCTTTTTCTTGGTCCAGGTTCTGCGGTTTAGGTCTTAAGCTTAGCACTCACAGCACCCACCGACTTTATCTAAGTCAGTGACAGCATCTAGGCTAAGAGGATGCAAACCTCTGGCACAGATTAGACAACCTCAATTGAGTAAATAAACTACAAAGAAACATTACAGCCGGCATAAGAGGTTTTTTTTCCAGAAATATTAACTGTGTGAAAATTTAAATACACATGGCACCCTGACACCCACTGAACTACTCTGATATTAACTCTGACCTTCACGGTGGTGTCGTTCTTTCCACTGCCCACAAGAACTGATGACATTTCTTAGCCTCCTTTCCTATGACTTCTGTCTCTCTTACCACAACTTCTGCCCCACATACAATCTCCTATGCTTGCTTTACCCTGCTCTCTGCCTTTCTTATTTCTTATCATGTTAGATCCCTGTCATGTTGTGTGAGATTTTTGGCTTCTACATGAGAAGAGTGACCTTTTCTATACACCCCCATGTATATAAGCTAGAAGATTGTTTTTTCTTCCTGTTGGGCAATTAATCAATCACAGCTCATCTGCTATAACCTCACGTTTTTGGCTCTTCTTAATTCATTCAAAATGCTAAAACCTCAGAGCTTCTTTCTTTTTTAAAAGACACACAATTTTTGGCCTTTGGATTTGACACCGTTCCTGGTGCTTGAACATACTATGATAACTGCGGTTATGCTGTACAAAGGCCAGCCACTGGAAGTCACTTTTTGATCATCTCACACATGATTGTCAATGTATGCCTCCAGAATGCTTCCAGGGAATATCGAGTTTAGATTCAATTCCCAAGTACCCAGCTCTAACAGTTCCCTTTTCTCTCCTCCACTCTTCCACACATGTCTCAGAGAAAGGAAAACTTCATTCAAATAGGGGTAACCTTGATTGTCCTAGCAGCGATTTTCTCAAATCATCTGCAAAAAAAATTACTAACCAGTTATTTAATCAATTCCACATAGCAACTGATGACAAAACATAGTTTTGAGCCTGATATTAACAACTGCTGAGAGCTAGTGGATCAATTTGCTAGAAGATCATTCTAAAAATAGATTGCTTATGGTTGATCATCACCCGGAGACCCAATTTATCAAATGGTATTCTGAAGGACATCATTCTGTCACTATTCTAAGATGAGAGTTATCTGATACTGCAAATTCAATTAAATAGAGTTGTGAAGGAAAGAAAAACAATAGAGCAATCACTTCCAAGAAGTAAGAAATAAAAGAGGGTTTATTGCTGTTATTTTGCTGTTGTTGCGGAAGATAGAGAATTTTATCTATGTTTATCTACTGAAGAGAAGCAAGAGGAGAGGGAGAGATAGGAAATACCTGGGTGAGAGGAGGTTATTCACAGTATAAAATTATATTGCCCCATATGATGGTCAACAGCCACACATGGCCTCTGAGTCCCTGAAATGTGGTTAATCTAAATTGAGATGTACTGAAAGTGAAACACACAGGAGATTTTGAAGATCTGACATGAAACAAAAGCATGTCAAATATCGTATTAACATTGTTTCATATTGGTTATATATTGAAAAGATGATATTTTGTATACATTTATTTAAAGTAGTTAATTTTACCTGTTCCTTTTTACTCTTTAAAAATAGCTACTAGAAAATTTCAAACTACCTATATGGCTTGCATTTGTGGCTCACATTATATTGGTTTTAGATAGCTTTGGTAAAGGTCTTATCTATTGGGATTAGGTTCAACTGCAAATAACAGAAAACTCCAAAATAATACAGGATTATTGAATATGGTTGTTAAAGCTCTAACCAGAATAACCACATTCTAGTCAGCAGGACAGAGAAAGAGACCTATTAAAGACACATGGAAAACAATTTTAGGGTTATTAATGGGGAAGTAGAGGGGGGATAAATTATGAGTTGGGATTAACAGATATATACTACTACATATAAAATAGATAAACACAAGGTCCTACTGTATAGCACAGGCAACTATATTCAATATCTTATAATTATGTATAATTGAAAAGAATCTTTAAAAGAATATATATATGTATATACATATCTGAATCACTTTGTTCTATACCAAAAACTGACACAACATTGTAAATAAACTATACTTCAATTTTTTTAAAAGATACATTCTATGTGCAACCTTATGAAACCATCTTTTACCATCTTCTTTGATAAGTGAGAGGTGCTTGGTCAAGATTCAAGCACCTCCGTAAAATTTGGGAGGAAAACTAATCACTATGATCCAGTACATTTTAGTCACATGGTTACCCATAAATACAAGAGAAGTTGGACAATGTAGTCTTTATTCCTAACAGTCAAATGTTCAGCTAAAAACCATAAGTTATTTTTAGAATGATCATTTGTCCCAGTTTGCCTGAAAGTCTATTTTGTGTGTGTTGCCCTGGCATAATTAATAGTTCCCCCTTTCTCTCTCTCAAGTGTCCTAGTTCAGATGATAAATTATATGGTCACTCTTGTTATATTACCAAGAAAAAAAAAGAGAAACAGATGATGGGGTAGACAATTGATTCTCTGCCAGAGATCCTTGAGGAATCACCTGAGAAATCCTTGGCAGGTGGATGCCTCACCATTATTCTAAAAGAGTGCTCTTGGAGGTTACTTGTGACCTCCCTATTAACAAGTTAAAGGACTTTCCTCACTATTCTCCTTTTATTCATTCAGTCAACAAATATTTATGGCATGCCTCCATTTACCAAGCACTGTGCATTTGAGGGACATGGAGGGGTAAAACAGAATTCAGTGCTACTCATCTCCATACTACTGAACGCATCTCCTTTAACCATGGAATAATAGGCATCTGACATGTCGAAATAGTCTGGATTCTGGACTACTGTTTCTCCCCCTGGATATTTCTCTAAATTGCTTTCTGCCTCTCTGGTTCCAGAAAATTCTCACCCAATATTTTGTCAAATGTCTTCAATACATCACTAGTTTTTCAAGAAAGTTCCATATTCAAATTATATTAGGAAGTGCAGCATAATTAGAATTTCATGAATCAAATTAGCATATTAAAATCTCTGAAAGGAAAGAGACAAGATGGCAGAGTAGAAGGACTTGAGCTTAACTCCTCTCATGGAAAAACCTAAATCACAACTAACTCTCTGAACTACATTGACAAAAAAGACTGGAAACTACTAAAAAAGATATTCTACACCCCAAAACAAAGAAGCCACAATGAGACTCCAAAAAATTGCAGAGGAAGGAATATTCCTAAACCCATTCTATGAGGTAACCATCACTCTGATACTAAAGCCAAACAAAGATATCACACACAAAAAAAGAAAATTATAGGCCAATATCACTGATAAATATAGATGCAAAAACCTGCAACAAAATACTAGCCAACCAAATCCAACATTACATTAAAAGGATCACACACCATGATCAAGTGGGATTTAGCTCAAAGAAGCAAGGATTTCTCAACATCCACAAATTAATCAGTGTGAAACCCCACATTAAAAAGTTGAAGAGTAAAAACCATATGATCATCTCAATAGATGCAGAAAAAGCTTTTGACAAAACTCAACACCCATTTATCATAAGAATCCTCCAGAAAATGGGCATAGGGAGATACTGCTTGAATATAATAAAGGCCGTATATGACAAACCCACACCTAACATCATACTCAGTGGTGAAAAGCTGAAAATGATTCCTCTAAGATCAGAAATAAGACAATGATGTCCACTTTCACCACTTTTATTCAACATAGTTTTGGAAGTCCTAGCTATGGCAATCAGAGAAGAAAAATAAAAGGAATCCTAATTGGAAAATAAGTAAAACTGTCACTGTAGACAGGATACTATATATAGAAAATCCTAATGATGCTATCAGAAAACTACTAGAGCCATCCACGAATTTGGTAAAGTTGCAGGATACAAAATCAGTACACAGAAATCTCTTGCATTCCTATATGCTGACAACGAAAGATCAGAAAGAGAAATTAAGGAAATAATTCAATTTACCTTCATATCAAAAAGAATAAAATATGAGAAATAAACCTAGGAATAAATCTACCTAAAGAGGCAAAAGACTTGTACTCTGAAAAGTATAAGATACTTATGAAAGAATAAAAGATGACACAAACAGATGGAAAAAATATACCACGCTCTTAGATTGGAAGAATCAATATTGACAAAATGACTATACTACCAAAAGCAATCTACAGGGACTCAATGCAATCCCTATCAAATTACTAATGGCATTCTTCATAGAACTAGGACAAAAATTTTCCAAATTTGTATGAAAGCACAAAAGACCCTTAATAGCCAAAGCAATCCTGAGAAAGAAACAGAGCTGGAAGAATGAGGCTTCCTGACTTCAGACTATACTACAAAACTACAGTCATCAAAACAATATGGTGCTGGCACAAAAATCAGACATATAGATCAATGGAACAGGATAGAAAACCCAGAAATAAAACCACAGACCTATGGTCAATTAATCTACAACAATGAGGTAAGAATATACAATGAAGAAAAGACAGTCTATTCAATAAGTGGTGCTGGGAAAATTGTACAGCTTTATGTAAAAGTATAAAATTAGAACATTCTCTAACACCATTCATAAAAATAAATTCAAAATGGATTAAAGATCTAAACATAAGACCAGATACTATAAAACTCTTAGAGGAATATATAGGCAGAAGACTCTTTGACATAAGTCACAGCAATATCTTTTTGGATCTATCTCCAGAGTAATGAAAATAAAAACAAAAATAAACAAATGGGACCTAATTAAATGTAAAAGCTTTTGCACAGTAAAGGAAACCATAAACAAAATCAAAAGACAACCCACAGAATGGAAGAAAATATTTGCAAATGAAGTGACCAAAAAGGGATTAATCTCCAAACTATGCAAACAACTGATACAGCTCAGTATCCAAAAACCCCAAACAGCCCAATCAAAAAATGGACAGAAGACCTTAATAGATATTTTTCCAAAGAAGACAGACAGATGGCCAACAGGCACATGAAAAGATACACAACATTGCTAATTATTAGAAAAATGCAAATTAAAACGGTAATGAGGTATCACCACATATCATTCGGAATGGACATCATCAAAAAGTCTACAAACAATAAATGCTGGAGAGGGTGTGGATAAAAGGCAACCCTCCTACATTATTGGTGGTAATGTAAATTGGAACAACCACTATGAAAACATTATGGAGGGTCCTCAAAAAAAACTAAAAATGTAATTACCATAAGATCTAGCAGTACTACTCCTGGGTATATATCTGAAGAAAACCACAATTCAAAAATGTACATGTACCCCAATATTCTCTGAAGCCCTATTTATAATAGCCGAGACACAAAAGCAACATAAATATTCGTTGACAGAGGAATGGATAAAGAAGATGTGATACATATATACAATGGAATACTACTCAGCCATAAAAAAGAATGAAATAATGTCATTTGCATCAACATGGATGGACCTGGAGATTATCATATGAACAATAGTCAGTGAGACAGAGGAGACAAATATCATATGATATCACTTACATGTTTAATCTTAAAAAATATTACAAATTAACTTATTTACAAAACAGAAACAGACTCACATATTTCAAAAACAAACTTATGGCTAACAAAGGGGAAGGGATGGGGGAAGGGATGGATTGGGGGTATAGGACTGGCATATGCACACTATTGCATGTGGAATGGATAGTCAACAGGGACCTACTATATAGCATAAGGAACTCTACTGAATATTCTGTGATAACCTATTGGGAAAAAATATGAAAAAGAATGGACATGTGCATATGTTTAACAGAATAAATCTGTTGTGCAGCAAAAATTAATACACTGTAAACTAAACGACAAAATTTTTTAAAATGAAAAAACAAACATGTAATGCCATTATTGAACAACCACAACCAAAAAACCCTGAGAACTACTACAATAGAAATTTCTTTTTATTTATTTATTTATTTATTTATTTATTTTTGGTCTTTCTGCTATTTCTTGGGCTGCTCCCGCAGCATATGGAGGTTCCCAGGCTAGGGGTCGAATCGGAGCTGCAGCCACCAGCCTACGCCAGAGCCACAGCAATGCTGGATCCGAGCCGCATCTGCAACCTACACCACAGCTCAAGGCAATGCCGGATCGTTAACCCACTGAGCAAGGGCAGGGACCGAACCCGCAACCTCATGGTTCCTAGTCGGATTCGTTAACCACTGCGCCATGACGGGAACTCCTACAATAGAAATTTCTTATTTAACTCTTCTAATCTGCTCTTATTTGGGGATTAATACCTATTGGGAGCTAATACAACACCCCTTTTGTACTGCTCATTTAGTCAAAGAAGTATAAGGATATTCTAAGTGTTTCTGACGTTAGTTTCTCCTTCTACATTCAGCCTCCTGAAGCTCCTCACATCTGTGTTCTGTTTTTATCTCCACGCATGTAACACCTAAGCAACTTTCTCTAGTTTTTGCTTCATTCCCATACTAATAAAATAGGCATCTCTACATGAGTTAAACATCATAATCTCAATCTTAACCATCTAAAATTAAATTTGTCTTTTTGTCACAAATCAAGCCCCCCCCCCATATGTGTCATTTTTTGGAGTAATACATAATACTACCTATGGTAGACATTTTCTTTCCTTTTCTTTCTTTTTTTTTGTCTTTTTAGGTTTTTTGTTTTTGTTTTTTTGTTTGTTTTTTGTCTTTTTAGGACCATACCTGTGGCATATGGAAGTTCTCAGGCTAGGGTCTAAATAGGAGCTGCAGCTGCTGGCCTATGCCACAGCCATAGCAACACTAGATCGGAGCCATGTCTGTGACCTCCACTGCAGCTCAGGGCAATGCCAGATTCTTAACCCATGGAAGGAAGGCCAGGAATCAAATCCACATCCTCATGAATACTGGTCGGGTTTGTACCACTGAGCTACAAGAGGAATTCTGACATTTTCTTTAATTAGTTGTTTTGGGGTTTTTTGTTTTTTTATCATGTTTGTTTGGTTTTGACAGGGAGTTTGTGGGCAGGCTAAGCAGACCTGAATCTTCATTTCTACTTCTGGAAAAAGCTCCTTTGTGTTTAGTATTGGTGAGAAGCTATGTATAGCCAATAGCTCCTGGCAGACTGGGCTGGAGCATGTGGTCTGGGCTCTGCCAGTCAGCTCTCCACCAGGAACTCTGAACTTAAGTTACTGGGACAGAGAAGCAGGGATGGCTAAAATTAATTCACAGTGTGGCAGGAGTGATATTAGCAGGGTTCCATGACAATAGCGGCTTTGTCCTGGTCACCCCAGATGTTTCTGTAATGTCCTATAGTTTAAGAACCACTGTATTGGGTCTTCTTTTTTCTTCTCTTTTTCAGCCACAACCTTGGCATATGGAAGTTCCCAGACCAGGGATCAAATCCAAGCTGCAGCTGCAACCTATGCCATAGCTGTGGCAATGCTGGATTATCCGTTCTCTCTTATACATCAGCTCTTCTAGGAAGATTTAAGAATTATTCCATACAAGACTAAGTCTTTTTTTTCTAGAGGTCTATAACCCTTAATATCTATACCAGTCACACTAAACTTATTCTATGCTGCTTTGCCAGTACTGTAGTAGTTATCATCTCTATAACTAGTTTCTAAGCTTCTAAAAGGCAGGATATGTCAAAATGACTTAAAATAAATACTCACTTAATGAATAAAATGAATGCATTTGATATATAAATCTCTCCATTTTTTATAAAATAAAGTTTAAATTAGTTCACCTCTATTCAAAAGCTTCTAAAATTTGCAATATTTCATAATCACCTCCTAGAAACCAATAATAAATACTTAGCCTCAAGTCACAACTTCAGAGATTCCTAGTTAATTAATTTGGGGCTGCAGCAATCTGGTTATTATTATTCATTAGAATTTGTAAATGGTTATATATTGCAAGTAAAGCTGTGACTTTTCATTCTGATATTCAAAGTGTAGTTCAAGAACCAGTGGCAGCAGTTTACCTGGGAGTTTCTGGACGTGCCTTTTGACAAGATTCCCCAGTGATTCATATACATTAAAGCATGAGAAGCACTTATTCTAGAGCAGTGATAGCCAATAGACATATAATATAAACTATGTTATTTAATCTTTTAGTAGCCCATTTCAAAAATCTTTTTAGGAGGTAAATATAATTTAACAATATAATTTATGTAACAATGTTTCCAAAAGATTATTATTTCAATGATTATCATAAAATTATTAAGAAAATATTTTGCAGGGTTTTGTGTGGATTTTGCACTAAGACTTTGAAATCAAGTGTGTATTTTATACTCACAGACTAGCCACATTTCAAGAGCTTCATGGCCTCACATGCTTAGTGGCCAACATATTGAACAGTAGAGATCTGGGACTTATTAACCTTTCCATCTTTTTTTTTTTTTTGTCTTTTGTCATTTTAGGGCCACGCTAGCAGCATATGGAGGTTTCCCAGGCTAGGGGTCTAATTGGAGCTATTGCTGCCAGCCTACATCACAGCCACAGCAATGCAGGATCCGAGCCGTGTCTGAGACCTACACCACAGCTCACAGCAATGCTGGATCCTTAACCCACTGAGCAAGGCCAGGATGGAACCCACAACCTCATCGTTCATGGTCGGATTCCTTTCTCCTGCGCCAAGATGGGAAATCCCAACCTTTCCATCTTTTACATCAGCTAGAGTTTTCCTTACAAAAGCTTTTCGCTATAGTCAATCATCCCCTTATTCACTTTCTTGTCTTTACATTGTTGGCCCCCTCACCTCTTCTTCCAGCCTGGAAAGCCCTCCCTTTACTCTCTGCTGGTCTAGGTCCCCATTTTTGTTTTTTTCTCTTTAAACCCAGCATAAGTGTAAGTCTACATCTCTTTGGCAAAACTTTCCTAAAATGGTCCTAGGTTACAGAGTTTAGTTCCTGCTCTGTATTTTATAGGGTAACAGCTTACTTTTGTACCTAATAGGGAAGATGGCAAAAGAAAAGCTAGACAAGGAAGGCTACTTGCAATTCTAATTGAATTGTAAAACATGCTGCCTCTCTTAATGACAATAAAACTTAGACTTCAGGAGACTGATATTGAAAATAGTTTCTCTGGTTGGGATGAACAGCTAAATCAATTTACGTATTTCTTCTTTTCCTAGAGACCTTTCACAGTTACCCTTGCCTACTGTCCCCCACCCCATAAGACTGGGATGAAATGATGCTCTACCTTAAGTATGAAGTCAAGTGGAAGCAACAACTCTTCTCTTGATTGCTCTAAAACTTAACTGAAACAAAAATGGAATATTGAAAAAGACTTTATTAATAGCCCCATGGTTTTATATATATATATATATATATATATATATATATATATATATGAATTCAGTGAATTTTGACAGACTAACTTGTAAGACTTAACCTGTTCTGTATGAGCAAGATTACCCCCTTCACATGGCTCAAGGGTAGAGAATCAAGAGAGACCCTGCCAGTTTCCTCCCTTCCTTGCACCTCTTCTCTCTCCACATGGTTACATTTTATTTAGCCTATGGACCTAACACTTTCTAGACATCTTACTCCTCTTGGTCTGGAGTTTCCTTATCCAATATTATCACCATTGGTTGCATGTGGCTGTTGAATAGCTCAGATGTGGACAGTCCAAATTGAGATGGCCTGTAAGCAGACAATTTATACTAGATTTCAAGACTCAGTACATGTATGAATTTTTCATTGCTGCTATTAAAAAATACCATAAATTTAGTGGTTTAAAACATTAATTGATTATCACACCATTCTGTTGTCCAGAAGTCCTAGTACAGTTGGTTCACTTGAGCCCTCTGCTTAGAGTTTCATAAGGACAAAAGCAAGGTGTCATTAGCATTGCATTCTTCTCTGGGGGCTGGATGGAAGAATCTGCTTCCAAGATCACTCAGACTGTTGGCCGAATTAAGTTCCTCACAGTTCCTCATGAGTATAGGGCAGGGGTCTCGTTTTCTTCCCAGCTGTCATCCAGGAGCTCACGGAGCCCCTGAAAGTCACCTGTATTCCTTGTCCCACTGACCCTTCCATCTTCAAGCATGTTAAGTCCTTCTCATGCTTTGAATCTGACTTCTCTTTGTGTCATATTTCTTCTGCTTCTTGCCTGAGCAAATGTTTGGCTTTTAAGAACTCATGTGATTAGGCTGGACCCACTCAAGACAATCCATGATAATCTCCCTATTTTACAAGTCTATAAATTTAATTACGAAGCCCACTTTGCCATGTAATGTAACACATTTATAAGTTCCATGGATTAGGGTATGGGAACCATCCTGCCCATCACAGTATGAAAAAAAATAATGTAAAATACTTCATTAATAATTGTGTATTGATCATATGGTTAAAATGTATTATTAAATTTCACTTGTTTTGTTTTACTTTTAAAGTGAGCTACAGAATACTTAAAATTGCACAGGTGGCTCACATTTGTGCCTTGCTAGACATTTCTATTAGCTAGCACTGATCTGGACCTAGAGAGGGGTTAAATCCTCTTGATATCCTCATCGTTTCTGACATCAGATCTGCGGACCTGCCTCTTCCATAACAAAATATTTCCCTTATCATCAGGTATGACTTTATAGCTTTAGGCCTCTGACTGCTAAATAGCATAGCACAGTACAAAATCAGAACTTTCACATAAGAGACAATCAAATACAGTGATGGGACATGGAGATAGGGGCTCAGAGGTTCATTTCTGCAAAAGAGAAGGACTCTTGATGAAACAGATCTATACTTGATAACCCTAGTGATTACTGAACACAGAGGATGAGAGCAAAGGCTTCTTTTAAAAGCTTTTACTCATCTTTTGATTTCCAGCGGTTGGCACAAAAAGAGTTCCTTTATTATTTATTTTTTTCAGGGCCGCACCTGAGGCATATGGAGGCTAGGGGTTGAATTGGAGCTGTAGCCTCTCGCCTATGCATAGCAACACTGGATCCCAGTCACATCTGTGACCTACACCACAGCTCAGGGCAACTCTGGATCTTTAACCCACCAAGTAAGGCCAGGGATCGAACCTGCATCCTCATGGATGCTAGTCAGATTCATTTCCACTGAGCCATGACAGGACTCCAAGAGTTCCTTTCAATAAATGTTTACTTAACCAACTGAATCTAGATGTCAGCAGTTGACTGGTTAAATACACATAAATGTTGAGAAACAAGTCAAATACCCTCTATTTCCTAATAATGACCAACAATTCCATAATTTACTAAGAGGAAAGCTTCCATGTGAAACTGCAAACTGAACAATATTTAATGGGTGCATTTTTATGGGACAAGAGACTGTGATGATGTCAGGGGAAAAAAAAATTCTTTACCAAATGAACACTCCAATTAACCAAATGTGTCATCACTGCACACTTTATTTGGCTTTGGTGACTAAACCAAACCAATGAATCTGTGACCGTGTTCAAAACCACACTTTAAAAAGATTTTTTTGGCTATGCCCCTTCATCTGCTGTTTAGTTTTATTTGTTTAATTTCCCACACTACTGAAATGTTCCTACTAAAAATGTAGGATCCACTCACCCACCTCTGAACTTTTCCTAGCAAGAAAGCCAGATTATTTGAAGAGCGAAGAGCAAACACCACACATCTACCTCGAACCCGAAGCTAGGTAGAAACCTTTCCAAAAGTCTGCTTCGGTTTCTGCAGTTGCACCTGCTCCTAGTCCCAGGTGTGATCTTGTACAAGCTAGGCAAAATCACTGTGACAATCTTTTAGTCCATCAACTACAGAGCTAAAGGTCCTCTGAGGAGAAGTTAGGATTTGCTGAGAAAGCAAAGGCCACTGATTGTTCCTCTCCTGCCAGACATAAACCTGAAGCAAGACAGAATTATGAGAAACTAGATTCATCTGACCTCCTCCTCAGTAATCTTCCCTGCACAAAAGAAAGACTCAATACCAATAAAAAAAAAGATAACATAAATAAACATTTTAAATAGAGTTGACTAATTGAAAAGACTGATGGAGCAATGCATTCTTCAAAATCTACTGTCATGCCTTTGTAGACTTTATTGCTTATCAGCATTTTTCCCCTCAAGAAAAACAGAACAG
Source organism: Phacochoerus africanus (assembly GCF_016906955.1). Lineage (NCBI taxonomy): Eukaryota > Metazoa > Chordata > Mammalia > Artiodactyla > Suidae > Phacochoerus > Phacochoerus africanus. Next base: position 80,183,115 of record NC_062545.1, on the reverse strand, counting down.
CAACATTTGTTCAGAAAAAAGCAAATTGTGTTTCTTCCTTTCTTATTACTTTTATTGTTTGAGGTTTCTTTTAGACTATAATGTGGCATTGTGATTTTGAAATGGGAAAAAACAATCCCTTGTCTTTCCAACATAAGACTGTGATTGTATGCTATTGTTGCCAACAATGAGCTAAAGAGGTTAATGGATCACAGATCTGGCAAAGAGCCATCTTTCCTCCTGCTCAATATATTAAACAATATACATTTTGTTGCTGCTGCTGAGCTTATGATTTCGTTGAAGTAGTTGGTAAATAAGTTTACTTACATTTGAGTTATCTCTTTCTAGAACTCAACAGCTTTGTCCTTCAGGCTGTATCCTGAAATTGAAAAAGTGCAGTTTGAGATCTGAGCTTTTGGAAGGGATGGGGGGGGGGGATTGAATGAGAATCTATAAATAACATGCCTTGTGAATTGCATCCAACCTTTCATTTTCAGATTGCTTAAATTAACAAAGTGAAATTACCATAATAAAAAAGAATGGATACTGGAAGAGGTAGTACAATTCTTTCTAGTGTTGTTGCCAGTGATGTTCTAACAGATCTCTGAAGGACCGAGTCTCTCTGTGACCCCAGGTTGACTCCACTCTGCATTCTATGACTGCCATTTGAAAACAGACCAGCCCTGAGAAATAACGCTGTGATTCCCTGCCTAAAGGACTGTTTTGTGTACTGCATTTGGACTATGGAATTAGTAAGAGACCTATTATATCTCAAGAGCAAAAATAAGTAAAGAAAATTTTTTAAAAAATAAAGAAACCCCAGAGGCAAAAACTTTATCGATGAAGAACATTTGTTTTCTGGGAAATTTTAGTTGTATTGGGATGGATAATTAGGGAGGGGACTGGGCTTAGGAGAGAAGAAACAACACCTCAGTCTCAGATCAGGTGGGATCTTTGGGCAAAGAGCACGTAGAGTCCATCCACTGCCCCACTGTTTTGCTGGGAACAAGGGGTAGGAGTGACGTAGACTGAACTGGGAGGGCTAATACATCTCTGAGGTTTGGGATTTGGAACCTGGAAAAAGGCAAAGCCCTGCTCTCCGCTTCCCAGCTTGGCCGTGATCGCCCCCTGTGACTCCGGGTGCGCACAGCAGCCAGAGAACCGCCGCTACCACTGCCTCCCGGTCCCTCACAGCCTCCACCTCTCCTGCCTGGCGTGCTGGAGCCACACACAGGCGCCTGGACACCTGTGTCCCCCAAACTCTGGGTCTAGGCCCCTCTAACCCCGGAGAGACTGGTCTCAGCACCTCAGAGTCTGAGTCCCTCCTACTTCTATGTCCCGGGGTTCTGCCACCCTGATCACTTCCAAAGGTTTCCCAAACTGCCACCAGAGTTGCCCCGGGAGCTCTGCGCGCCCACCCGACCTCCCCATCTCTCTCCTAGCCCGCTGCTCCTGTGCCTGGGTGGGACGCGAGGTGGCTCAGCCGCAGGACCTCGGCCTCCGGGTAAATTCTCTCCTCCCCCTTTTCCGCCTAAGGCCCTGCCCACCCCCTGCAGCAAGCCTTTCGGGCGTGTGCGCCCTGCTCTCATTCTTAGGAGATACACCTGCGCTTCCTTCCCCACCCTTCTCCTCCGCCCTTTTCGCTGCGGTTTCCCGCTTGCCTTTGGGAGCACGGGAGCGGCAGCTGGAGGAGGAGCAGGGGAGGAGGGAGAGGGCGAGGAGGAGTAGGGGCGGGGTGGGTGGGGAGAGAGCCAGGAGGGTGTGGACTGGCAGCCACTCTGCAGCTGGTCGCCGGAGACCCGGGCCCTCCCGCGCGCTGGAGTGATGGAGGGGAAGAGATTCGCTTAGACACACACACGCGCACACAGCTGGGCACGTCTCCGGGAGGCAGCCGCCGGGGGCCGGGCGGCGGCCGTGACAGCACCAGCCGCAGGGACTCGGGCGCCCACACAGCTTGGCCCCTGCGGCTCCAAAGACCGGGAAGGCAAGATCCCAGCCTCACTGACAGTTGCTCTTTTGGGCAGATCAGGAGGAAGCAGGCTGCCCAGGGTGCTGTCACCGAGGACCCAGGAGGCTCTCCGTTCGGCGCTCAGAGTCCGGGGCCGCGCCGGTGCCCGCGTGGGGCGAGGAGGATGCTCACCTCCTCCCGCAGATCAGCTGCGGGCCCCGGCTCTGAGCGGACTCCGGTTCCGGCGGTCGCCCCTACCTTGCCCGCGCCGCGGGAGCGCGCTCTGCCGTACCTGGCTCCAGCCTCCTGGGGAAGTGCAGGAAACGAGCCCTAAACTCCACTACTTCTCGCCGGCCTCCTCCCCCTCGAGGCTCCCCGCCCTGGACCTCGCCGCCGCCGCCGCCGCCTGCGCCTAAGGCCCGCCCGCCTCTTACTCTCACACGCGCACGCACAGCTCCGCTAGCTCGCTCCCATCCACGCAGACTCGCTCTCCGCCGAGCCCAAGCCCGGGCGTCCGAAACTACTGGCCCAACTGCCACCGGGACTGCAGGAGACGCCCCGGGGCCCGGTGCGACCTGCCGGGGGCCCCCGCGCCCAGGGCTCCCGCCTTCGCCACTGTCGCCGCCGGGGACGTTGGTGAGCAGGGCGCGCTGCCCGCCTCGCGCCGGGGAGGGGGCTGGAGCACAGGGGGCTGAAGCCGCGTAGATTTGGGGGAACATCGCAGGGGGACGGTCGCCGAGGGGAGACGTCCCTGTGCTGCCAGCCAGGGCACTATGTGGGGCGCGGTTCTCTTGGGCACTGCCTTGGGGAGACTTTTGAGACCTACTCTGGGACTCGGGGTTAAACTAGAGCGAGATGGGAAACGGCGGGGGTGACTGAGAGTCGTTGGTATCTGTCCATCTCCCCCGAGGTGGGCGCCACTCTCAGGGCTGTCTTTGAAGGGGGAGAGGAAACACGCGTTAACTGCGTTCGGCAGAGTTTGGGGGCTCGCTTGGCCACTTCTCAGGGTGGCTGCGGAGCTGGCGCTGGGCGCGCGAAACGGCTTTGGGAGAGTGAGGGGCTGCGAGGCCCAAGAAGAGGGCAAGAGAAGGGCGGGCGGAGCTCGGGGAAGTTGCAGGTGTGGTGCGTTCCCCGCCCCAGCCGGCCTCCGCCCCTCGCAGCACCGGTCCCCACCCCAGGGCAGCCCCAGCTCACGCAGCCCTCCCCCCATCCGGACACACAAACACACACACAGACACACGCGCACTCAGGAAATAGATGCAATGGAGTGGTTGGTCATACCGTTATTACTAAGAGGTACGCGCGGTCGCTGTGGCTTCTGACTGGAGCGCGGAGACTTCTGCTTATTGGACTTGGGCGACCGCCTTGCTTTAGGGAAGGAAGCTCCCAGCCTCCAGTGGATGCTTCTACCTGTCACTGTCAGGTGCACAGCAAGCAAACCTCCTCCACAACCCTGGAAGCACCTCCTCTTGCTGGACTCCGCTCTCTGGCTTCCCGCCTGGAGGACTTCAGGGCGCCCACCCAAGGGAGCCGCTGTTCACATCCTGGTTGCCCCAGTACTCACCCGGTGGGTCTCTCTCTTTAGCTCTCTCTCTTTCCTCTCTCCACTTTCTTCCCCCACCTCCCCCCCACCGGCTTCTTCATGGAAAACATTGATCCCTTAAGGGGAGGTTTAATATTTGCAAAGTGCTTTATATCATATTACTTCGTGGATACATTTAATTGCACTGTAACTCTTGTCTGATTTATGTAAACTTAGTCGGATAAATAGCAGGCAGGGTCAGTTTGGGGTGGGAACGAGATTGGGTGGGCGTTTTTTACCCGTACTGCTTTCCAAACTGATTTGCTAGAAGTAATTTAAAGCTGGTGCTTCTGAAAGCTTTTTTGCTCAGTAGTTTTGACATGTTTCAGGGCTTTAGACAAATGTTTCCACAGTACCGTTTATTTCAAGTATCTTCAGCTTCTAATTCCAAGAAAAAGTTGAATATAATAAAAGGGATTACAAATTTGGATATCTAAACTATTTTTTAATGTTTTTATTGGTATCAATTATGTTGTAGCAGATTTTTTTTTTTAATTGCCTTCCTGGTTCCTCCTAGTGAAGCTTGAAAGAAATGTAAACAATACTACTTACCTTCCTCCCTCTGTTTACAAATGGTCCTTACTGAAAGTGACTTGATGAGCAGCTGGGTAGCCTTCTTTACTTTAGGAATATGAAGTCATTCACTAGTGAATTGATGGAGACACACGAAATCATTGTAAGAAATATAATGATAGGAAGGAAACTGTTGCTTAAATTTAACTACCTCCAGTGTAGGGAGTCTTAATAGTGAGCATGAAAACTGCTGTGGCCTCTTCCAGATTAATCTGGGCTGTTTAAAAATATATAGATACATCATCCATAAAGTAAAATAATAAAAATTTCAAATAGATACCTCAAGCATGTTTTATGGGAAATTATGAGCATATTCTTCAGTGGAGTTTTGCAGAAGTACTAGGATCATGGTTTCTAAGTTAAGCCAGATCTCATGCTTACATTTTAACACTGGAAGTTGCTCTCTTTGACTTTGTGAGAAGGGGCTGCCCACAGTGAGTTGACTATTCTGGTATAATTATCCATACCATTTTGCAGGCATACACAGATGTTTTTGAATGAATAACCTTCTTACTCACTGAATTTTCACTCATTCAAAAAGTATTTATTGAGCACAGGAGCTCACACAATATGCAAAGCTGGGCTGAGTGTTATTTTAAATAACAAGGAAGAATTTTCAGTGGAAGCAGGGTAGTTACTCCCACACTGTGTAAAAAGAATTGCAGAGCAGTGACTTACTTAAAGAAACAGGATTTTACCCAAAGTAGGTGGTCAATCAAGAGTTGTTGACTCAAAAATCATGCAAGATGTTCAACTTTGCTTTCACCATAACTTTGCTTTCACCATAAATCCCACCATTATTCCTAACACACTGTGTCATTTAGATATGACTCAACTTTAAAGAATTGATGTTGACTTTAATCTTCTCACTCTTTGTCTGAATACTTTGGAGAAATAGAACTATCTGTGCACTGCTCTAGCTTTCTGTGTATGATTTCTATGGCGCAGTGCCAGATCTGCATATGTCATTAGTATTCATTTATGAATAAATGCAAATGTTACCATTGCATTGAGAAAGCAAACTTGAATTCATAGACTGCAACAAATATTATGCTACTTTTCTCATCTTTTTATTTTTCTAATCTCAGCAACAGTAATATCTCTTTACCAATGCAATATTATGTAAAAGAGGAGGTTAGCAAAAATGGTTATTAGGATTTGTTAGAAAATGGGAAATGTCTTATGGAAATTTTAGCTGAGAATTTTCTTTGACTTCTCAATGTAACTTCCCTAGTAAAAAGGAGAAAGCAATCTCTTAATAAAGGGAACACTTAATAAAAATGATGCTAAAAACTCTGGGAATAGAATGTGAGCAATAACACTATTGTGCCATTGAAATTATGTGAACACTTATATATCTTATTTTTGCATGATTTAAAAATTTTTCTTTTTACGAGTTCCTGTCATGGCCCAGCAGAAACAAATCCATGAGGATGCAGGTTCAATCCCTGGCCTCGCTCAGTGGGTTAAGGATCTGGTGTTGCCATGAGCTATGGTGTAGGTCTCAGAGGCAGCTCAGATCTGGTGTGTCGTAGGCCAGCTGCTACAGCTCCGATTTGACTCCTAGCCTGGGAACCTCCTTATGCCACGGATGGGTCCCTAAAAAGACACAAAAAAATTATTTTTAATATTCAAATATTTCTTTATTCTGAGATTATTGCAGTTAAGTGAGGAGGTATCGATTGGTAATGAAACTGTAGTTTGTTTTAAGAAAAGGTGAAAGAAAGGAGAGAAAAATCAAGTTAAGGAAATGATTATTCAAGCCACAGATTTATATTCATTTGAGTCCTATCCTTTTCTGGTGGAGAGGGGGACCTTACAACCAAAATAATTAGTTAAACTTTCACTATGACCTAAATTATTACAATTTAGAAAAATCCTACATTTTAATTTTTCTGTGAATTTAATACAAATTCTTCAAAACCAGCAAAAGTATAACTTTTTCCCCCTGGAATTCAATTTGATTGTTGACAAAGTTGTTTCACTTTAGAATCAGTATTTGTTTCTGAGGGTTGTGATGTTATCCTACCCTTCACAGCAGGAGTGCAATTAAAGAAAGATATTAATAACTACACTTAAAAATCACTAATCCAACTCAAAACCACTTCAGAGCAGCTAACACTTATGAAAAGTAGAAGCAAAAGATTATATCTGGAGATCCACATAATGTATAGGCAAGATAAATGAACCTCTCTAAATCTCATATGCAAGTTCCATTAGCATGTCTTAACATTTGGTACAATGGATTATCTTCCAACGTCTTGAAAGATTTTACGAAAGAAAGCTTTGTCAGTATTAAGAGATGGTTGAAGAGCTGGTTTGACTTTAGACCATTTTACCTAGATTGTGTGTGGGAAATGGGTAAGTTTATACACACACATGCACACACACATACTTATATTTAAATGTATATATATGCACACATGTATACATATAGAGTACATCTTTATATAATTCTTCATGTTTATGTATAGATCTACATTTTGTCTAATAACCTTGAACAGTAGAAAGAGAGTCCCCTTCATGGCACATGTAGTTTGTGAAATCAGCATCATCTGGAGAATGGAACTTATTAAATCCTCAACTAGTTTGATATTAAAAATTGGATGTGTACCAACCTTTTTTTGAACAGTTTTTTAAGAAACACTTATCATAACCTCTAGTATGTGCCTGACACTGTCCAAGGAACAGTCTAGTATTAACTCAATGGTAGCTGCCCTGCTCTCCCCAGAGGGAAAATAAGTAGGTAAAGTGGGTGTTATTATCCTTGTTTAGGATTTGAGAAAAGTCAGGCTCAGCGAGCCTAAATAAATGGTGTAAGCCCCACAGCAACTAAATGGCAGTTAGGCTCAGGCAGGCCACTGTGCTGTGTGCCACTGTTCTTGAACAGGTGTTTTTATTTTTGTTTTTTAAAGTTAACTTAAATAGGGAACCAAGTGGGGACCAAGTTAATTGTAAAGCAAATGCTCTGTAGCAACTGAGATTTATGAGCATTTTCAAGTTAGAGTGAATTCTTCAGGAATTCATAAGGAAGGCGATTGGCGTGAAGCACAGAAATAACCTGAACTAGAGCAAGGCTGAAACAGTGCTGGAACTTAATGCAGTTTTTAATGGACTCAATAATTTTCCTAGGTTCAGCTACTTTTTTTAAATTAGGGAACTTAAGAACTGATGCCGTCTTTAAGTACTTTTAATAGCTCAGAGGTTCTGATGTTGAATGTTTTATGCTTCCCATAATATCCTTATAATGTGAACTTCTTGCACAGAGGTCAGTGATACATGTTCCTATATGGTACTTGCCAGAGGAATGAGAGTTTCATGTGAAGGTGTGAAATGAGACTTATTCTGCTCTGACCCATGTGGCATATGCTAGGCATCCAGTTAATATCTCCTGCATGAAATTGATAATCCAGAAACTTTACATGGCTTTATAGTGGCATAGTTTTAACATTGCGATGTAATATCATATAGAATTTTTCCTTTGTTGCGATGACCTCAGGACATACCATCTGCAAAACCCCGGAGAATAAAAATCTTTATAAGATTGAGTGCCCTGAGATAGAAGGAAGAGGATAGGAAAGGAAAGTAAAACAATAAATTGATTAAAATGTTTAAATTTAGAAGTTGACAGAAAAAAAAAAAAAGCTGCTTGTAATTGTACCTTTTATTTGTAAAGGGGCGTATAAGACATAGTTGACCTTAACAGAATCTTGACACTGCCAACTCTTTCCTGCCATAAATATTGTTTTATTATTTGAGTATAGTTTGGGGAACTATTTAGGAACATATTAAAATGTCACTGGAATGCTCTTTGCCATACCCCACTACATCAAGTCAATAAAAAAGTCACAATTCTTCATGCACCTCAACATAAAATAAGGTATTTATTATATTATGCATTCTGGAGTCAGACAGAGCTGGCTGAGTTAGAATCCATGCTTTGTAGCTTGTTAGCTGTGGGATCTTGGACCAATTACTTAACCTTTTAAAATTCTTAGTAGTCTTACCTGTTATGTAGCGATGGAAATAGCGGTTCTAGATTTCCACATATCTAGATTTGCTAACATGTGAAATGCCTAGCATGCAGAATCATGCATAGAGAAGATTCAGGAAGCAGTAATTGATGCTGTGGTTATCATCATCTTTAATATCACTGTAACATCATCACCAGTGGTTAAAGATAATGAGCTCATTATTCTCTCTATATCTGTCTGTATGCGCATGTGTATGTTGAATTGTTGTTCTCTGTTACACAGCATAGGTTCTGTGGATTCTCTTATTGTGGAGGGAAAGATGTGAAGAGAAGAACTATGTGTTTCAGACTTAAGCATGATTAAAGTGTTACTGGATTTAAAGGCCTGTGTCAAGGACAGAAATTGAGAGGAGTCTTTTGGACAGCTCCTTCACAGTTTTTTCTTGCCAGGCCCAGCTGTAGACCTTCACAGAATTCTTTGGGCCATACATCCTCTTATACAAATGAACAAAAGGTTTGCTAAAAGCATTGAACTACTCATATTTATCTTTATATACTATATATATCTTTATATACTATAGATAAACTATATACTATGTTTTTCTTTATATACTTTGAAGTATTAGGATGCACAGAAATTTCTTTCTCTTTTATATTTTTATACCATGGAGAATTCATGGTTTACAGTAAAATCTATTTCCTAACTGTGGTGATTACATTTGAGTACCTTGACTTAAAAGTTTAAGTTTTAGTCTTAGATTTTTTTTTCCTGTAACTTTTTTAATTCTGATAGCCACTTGGCTATCTTTACTTGCCAGACATAAAGCTTAGAAAATAAGGTTCCTCCATGTTATTTTGTCCTGATGGATATACTATTTACCTCTTTATCTTTGTAAAAATAATAAGTGATTAGAGCTAAGGTTTAATTAACAGTTACTATGTATCATAGTCTTAAGACATTTCTCTCCCACAATACATTCAGTGAGGTACGTGTCATTAGTATTTCCATTTCACAGATTTGGAAACTACCGAGGCCTAGAGATGCCCTCCAGCTAGAGGGTTGGGAGCCATGATCTCAGCCCATGCCATCTGGCCCAGGGCCAACACTTACCCTGAGTAGCAATTAGCCCCTGAGCACCATCCCTGGATTTCTGGTCCTTGAAACCCATGCTGTTTCCCTGTGTCCTCCCTGTAACAAAAGAGGGGTTTGTCTTCAAGAAAGGTTAATTTCCTATTTCATCGTATCGTACTGTATACGTGCAGTGGCCACAAAAGCAAAAAATGCGGCTGTATTAATTTTTAGCAAATGATTGGAACTGTTTTTCAATAGATTTGAATTGGGTGCCAAAATCCCGCTAACTAGGTGCACTTATGCTCCATAGACAGGAGTAGGGAACTAGCAGATTGCTAGTGGAATTTCCTCATCTGGTGAGCCAGCTGCCTGTGACCTCAACTTCCTAGCTGCCTCACTTTTCTGAGCCCAGTGAGGTAGGATAGGACCAAAGGGCATTCAGAATGGGGTCTTTTATGTGGGGTTTTTGGTTGTGTGTTGGTTGTGTTTTGTTTGAGGGAGAAGGGGGTCCTTATCCCAGGACCATAGCGTGGAGAAACAGACTCTCTACCAGGAGCCCCAGAGCCCTTTCCTCCCAAGAAGAGCTGAAAAAGGGCCCTGGTATTGTTCCTTGGGCCACCTGACTGCATGTCTCTCATGAGCTGTATTGTGAGAGGGGTTGCACTGTACTGTGTCCTTGTCGCCTTCATCTCCATGGTACTTAGCACATGGTAAAATGGGGCAGACTTGGAGCTTCTTCCTTTAGGCATCTCAGAACCTGGAAAGCAGAGAGCTGAGGGTTCCAGGCGGGAAGGATACAAGGGGAGAGGTGGAGGCAGAAAACAGGGCAGATAAAATATGAGGGGGTGAAGGGCCAGCACTGGGATTGGTAACGCCTCAGAGTACTTATTTTCATTTTAGTTTTATTCAGGTATGGTTATATTCCTCTGTTCCCAAACCTACATAGATTGCGGTGCCCAACTTAATCCTGAGATCCGATGTTTGAAAACGGAGAACGTTACTGCTTATTGTCCCAATAGTTAGTATCTGGTACACCATAAAATTTTAATAAATATTAGTTATAATTATTATAACTTGATTTTCTACAGACAAAATTATTTTTTCTTAATCAAGTATTTATCTTATTCTCATATACTGTTTACTCTGAAACAGATGACTAGACAGTCAAAGGTTACTTGAGAGCATTTGGTGGGAGGATTTCTGAATTACAAATACATCCTTTAAGAGACACCCAACTCTGTACTTAACCAACAAGAAGATCACGGGCTTGTGAATTTTCATATGCTGTTACTTTCTTAATGTTTCCTCTTCTCAAATACTTTCTGTTATCTTGCTCTTCTGTACTGGTAGCATCATCTGTGCAGAGAAATCCAGGAAAAGTGAGAAACCAGAAAAAATAGTTACAGAGTTTTATAGTAGGAACACAGGTAACTTGGAATCATCTTGTATTTTTCCTTCTCTTCCTCTAGTTTGTCACCAAGACATGACAATCTTGAACATCTACCTACCTATCAGCCCCAGTGCTACTGCTTTAGTTCAGATCAACAGAACTTCTCTCCTGAATTACTAGCCTCTTTTTTAGCTTCAAGTTTCCATCCTCTTCAGTGCTTTTGGAATTTCTTTTCTGAGTGCAAACCTGATCATGTAATTGCCCTGCTTAATAACTTACAGCATCCTTTGCCTTGAGGGTAAAGTTCAGGCTAGCTCAACCTTCAAAGACCTTACTGTTTCCCATGGCCCAGACTGGGACTCATCTATCACTCAACAGGAGGTTCCTGCAGTTGGGTGAAGTAAAGAATAGATTGTGTTCTTTCACACTTTCATGCCTTTGCACATGCTGGCCCCTCTGCTGAGAGGGTTCTCTGCTTCTCTCACTTCCTCATCACTTCTCTTTCTTTCTTCTCTCCTTGGCAGCCTCCACCCCCCCACCCAAGCCAAGATAGGCTAGCTTTCTGATCCACCATTATATATAGTATAAGTCATAGTCTACGGAATTACTGCTTTATTTGTTAGTGCCCCTCCCTACCCCCCCCCGCAACCTCCATCAGAACCTGAGCCTGTACCTTAATCCCTGACCCAACACAGGGCCGGGCAGATATTTTGAAAGCTGCACATGTTACAATCTTTGTGCCAGGACTCAATGGTTCTTAAAGTAGGCTAGAAGAGAAAGACAATTTTTGTTGTTCCCGAAGAGAGCCAAGCAGGTCTTAGCTTCCCAGGTTGGCAAAAGGGACTCTGACATCAGAGGAAGTGGAGTGCAGAGACGGGAACTGGAGATCTCTGAGTTGCCCTGTGGAACCTTGGATGCTCATGTGCAGAAACAAGGTCCACATTCTCCTTCATCACCTGACCACAGGTGGGAACTACGCCTCTGTCCTTGCTGTCTAAACGCTTGCCACCGAGTATCACTTGCCACCTGCAGCCAGCTGGGGTGAGTAGCAAGAAACAATATCATGACAGCAGCGCAAATCATCACTCATACATCTAGCAGCTATGCATTGAGCATCTACTATAATCCGGGAACATCATTAGCTGATTCAAAAGTCTGAGTTTGGCATATGACAAAGTATTAAGGATGCAGTGAAGTTGAGGTTATAGGAATCCATACAATCTCAAAGTCAAAACATTTCAGAGTTGTTTTTTTTCCCTTGAATACATTTTTTTTTTTTTGCTTTTTAGGGGTGCACCCTGTGGCATATGGAAGTTCCCAGGCTAGGGGTCAAATCAGAACTACAGCTGCCAGCCTACACCACAGCCATTGCAGATCCAGGCCTCACCTACAACCTATGCCACAGCTTGAGGCAACGCCAAATCCTTCACCCACTCAACAAGACCTGGGATCAAACCCTCATCCTTATGGACACTATGTCAGGTTCTTAACCCACTGAGCCACAATGGGAACTTCCCTTGAATACTTTTGAGGGAGCTCATGGCCATTCAGTGTGTTCTCTTTGAGATGCTGATCACTTAGAATTTTTTTCATTTTGATTTTTTAGAACTATCTGGAATAACACACATTTTCTCAATAAAGGGGATTAACATTGTGACACATAAAGGGAGAATTTATACCATTCCCACTGGACCTTGCATCCCATAGGCAGAGGAGTACCAGGAAAAGGAAGGAATACAAGTTATTGTCTTTTGCCTACTTCTACTTTCACTCATTATTTTCCATCTGGAAACCTTTTTTTTTTTTTTTTTCCACCTGGGATGAACAACCAAATTATTAATTCCATTTAAATAATCTGCTGTATTCAGAAGAGTAGCTGCCAAATTTGTTGGGACCTATAACAAGATAATTAATTATCCAGTAACATGAGGACCATTGGAGTTTGGGATATAAAACAGATGGTGAGAGAAGAAGGATGAAGCAGTCAGGATGCTGTGAGGGGTGCGATAAGTCTTTTCGCCTGTGTAGGGTAAAGCCACTTGTGCGCCAGGCCTCCCCTACACTCCCTGCTGTGCTGCTTTTCCCCCCATTGATCCTTCCACCACTCCATCAACCGATCTCCCCCCGAGACTCCAGCTTCCTGGCCCCACGGCTACCACATTCATTTTCAATGGCAGGGGAAGGAAGGGGAGGTGAGGGCAAAAGGTCTGCTCCCCTTAGACCCTAGACACAATGCCAGCATCTGTGGCAAGCCCAGCACCTAGCCCATGGAGCGAAGCAGGCTGCCATTACCCTTGTCTTGACATTGCTTTTAGTCACGCAGATGTAGAGCTTTAAAGAGTCTGAGCTTCCTTTCAGAAGCAGTTAAGATAAATTAATATTACGAGCAAATGCCGTGCTTTTTTTTTTTTTTTTTTCATTTGCAGATTTCAAAGACCTAACCTGAAGTCTAAACATTCCCCGAGAGAAAACCTGGTTGAGTATCAGTGAAAAATCCCTACAAGAAAGAGTTCATAACCCCCTCTGCCCATCCACTTTTCACAGCAATACTTCTCTGGGTCCAATCCAGTTGGTACGAATTAGAAAGTACATTTATACTGACCTCAGTGTTTGTTGGTAGAGATTATAGTGACTTCACTATGAATGCTGTTCTTACAGATTACCATCATAAGGCATTTTTAACTCTGAGAGTCGTAATACTTGTTGGTGTGACCAAGGGGGTGACATTTAGATTTCAGATATTAAAAAAAAAAATGATTTAATTGCAAACTCTATCATTCATGCACCAGAGAAATAGGGAATAACCTAGTTGGGATGGCTTCACAATAAAGTTACTCATTCATCATGAAAGAGTGAGTTTCTGATCTGGGGAAGCAAGCAGTCACCTTGCCTATCCCACCCTCTCAATATCAGGCCCATCTTTTATCATTTAAAGTAGAGCTCCCTGAAATAGATTACACTGACAAGTAGTAATTACTGACAGCTGCATTTAATTAGCAAAGCAGATTCCTGCTCATGACAATAAAGCATTATTACATGTTTAGCATTACCACTGGTAGTAAAAGAGGTGACTTTGCTAACACAGAACTAGAAGACCTGTTTTCTTTATTTAAACACGCGCACACACACACAGGCAGAGTTTGGCTGGAATTGAGCTTGTGCTGCGTGGGAGTGTCTGGTTACAAAAGAAAAACAGTAACTAAAAGTGTTGTATAAAAAAAAAAAGGCAGATTTTACAAGAAATAAGAAACAGTCCAGTGCCAAAAACTGGCCCCCAGTCTGGAATTGGGTGTCAGTGTTTCTGTGTCTGTTTGTGTGTGTGTGTTTTTGGGGAGAGGTGGGATTATGGAGGTGTATGGGTGCCAGAGACAGAAACACGGTTACCCCATGTAAATTAGTAATTTCTGATTATATTGACACTCTTGTCCTTCCTTCCTCCCTTCCTTTCCTCCCTCCCTGTTCCCTCTCTCCCTCCTTCCTTCATTCCTTTCTTCCTTCTTTGCTTCTTTTTGTTGTACTTCACCCTTTATGCAACTCTGACTTATATTTGAAAAGTATATGCAGTCAAATTTAGGATTTCCTACACATTCTAAATTTTGAAGTTAATCACAGTTTGCATCCATTTCTTCTTATAATATAGGCTTGTCTGGAGTTCCCTCATGGTTCAGCAGGTTGGGGATCCGGTGTTGTCACTGCTGTGGCTCTGGTTATAGCTGTGGCTTTGGGTTCGATCCCTCCCCCAGGAACTTTCTCATGCTGCAGGTGCAGACATGTGTGCATATATATATATATATATATACACATAGATGTCTGTCTCCCAGTATCCCTGATATTCCACCTCCTGGCCCTATCTTGCTCTCATCTGGTCATGCTTATGGAATGAAGGTGTAATGATAAGATTTGAAACATCGCAATAGACAGTCAGTGTTTGGAGAAACATGTACCACCTTCCTAATGTCTTCAATCCAGAGTGCCTAGATAGCTGCTTCTAGCTTTAAGAAGGGCTATGAAAAATGCTACAATTAGCAGTCCTTGACAGTCATGTGACATTTGCTATTTTCATTTCCTAAGTATATCATTCCAGATACATCAACAGATCAGCTTATTGTGGCATCATCAGTATAATGAGAGTCCAAGAACCTAATATATTTTCTCACACTCATGGAACCCAATTCAAAAATGTTTACTGGAGGTCTAAAATCTGAAGCAAAAAAAAAAAAAAAAAAACTACGGTGTTGCATGTCCAGAAGTTGTTTTCCCTGAGAAAACCTAGTATGTGTTCACAAAGCTGCTTTAAGTTATCTGGACAGCATTTATTTTTCAAGTTGTAAAAATAGACAGTATAATATACTGCCGTCTTGTAACATGCCACTTATAAATGCTGAATTCATAAAAATCAACTTATGTATCCATGGCAATAAGAAGCAAGATGAATATGAATAAAGAAATCCTAAATTGATCCTCCAAAAAATTTCCATCATCAAACTGTTCAGCAGACTTGTTAAACTCTCTTGATTTTTTTTTTTTTTCCTTCTCTCCCACTCACCCTCTAGTGGACAGAAGCTAAAGAACAGGGGGGCTTCCTAGGATAGCCTGAGCCACGTAAACAATGGAGATTCCACAAAGGATATGACCAAGCCACGAGTTTGATTCTTATCATTCTCACAAGTCCATTATGATCACAAACCATGTTCACATCCCCAAACTGGGCACTGTACCATCTTCATTCTCAAACACAGATAATTTTAACAAGGATATTTAAAGGCAAAATTTTCAGGAGCTTATCTGTATTTCAAGGAGATTTTACAAAAAGTAAATTCTAAGAAACAGCGATTATAGGGATTCTAAATATAAATATCTAAGCAAGTGTTAAGACCATTTAAGAGTTATTCTGAATATTAAAATGCAAAGCTTCATGAACATTCTAAATTTAAAGCCCTACTGAGTCTTACATTATATCAGAATTTAAGTCCTATTAAGAATAGAGCTTTATTTTGTTGGGTGCTTTAGAAACCAAGCAAGAAAAGAAGATTCTTCACTGAAAACAGTTTATAGAATTCAAGGACATTGACTACAAAGAAGTATTGTGATCATTGAAATTGGATGTGTTTGACAACTCAATGTTTCAATTATAAAACTTTCCAAAATTAGATCTATAAAATTGGAAACTGCTACGCAACTGCTCTAATTACTGTGCTAGTTCATAAATTAGTACTGAGGAATAAAGGCTCAAATAATCTCTTTTAAGAAGTCTTTGCCTCAACATTGTCATTACTCAGAATTGTACATTCAGTCATTAGGTGAATACTTGATGAAGGCCTACTGTGTGCCATTGGGATTAAAACACACACACAACCGTCCTCTGGATTCAAGGAATCAAGTGAGAAAGTAAACTATTACCTTACAATTAAGTAAGACTTTTAGTTTTGTTTCTCTCCTCCCTTCAACTAGAATGTAAACTCTACTGAAAGTAAGAGTTTTTGTTCACCAGTATATCCTAAGTATGATAAAATATTACCTGGTGCACAGTAAGTGCACAATAAGTATTTGCTGAGATCAGCAGAGAAGAGGGGAAGGGAAAGGAGGAAGAACGTACTTCCAAGGGAGATAAACTCTGTCTAGAAGCTCTAAATGAAAAATAATTTGAGCAAAGCTTACAGGGGCCACATATACCTGCATAAAACTAAGTGGGCTTTTTTTTTCTTTTTCTTTTGTTTTGTTTTCTTTTTCTTTGAAACATGCCTTAATATTGAGTCAAAGAACCATACTTTGACAGCTAAAAATAATAAATAAATTCTTGGAATGCAGGGACACTCCTTAAGACCCCTCTGTCCATCTCTATTTGTGTTTCACATGCATAGCAACTGTATCTAAAATCTATCTTCCTTCTCTACAAACTCTTAATGAAACTACCCCCCCAACTCAGCCCACCTTAACAAAGGAAGAACGCTTTCATCATTTACCTGTCCCACTCTATTTTTGAACCAGCTACTTAATTTTTATCAAAATGTATCTAACATGCATTTTAAAACTGGAGCAGCCTTTGCTAGAAAGCCAAGTCTACTTCGTGGTTTAAATATTTTAACCCTTGATCAACTACACCTAGATGATTAACCCCATCAAGTTGACCTGTAGAAACTTCTGTTGTATGGTGATTGAATGTCTCTGCCCTAAGCCCAACCTCCTACTACAAGAGGAAGCATAAATTATCTGCAGATGCTAAACCTAGCAGTCTATTATTCAGAAAGTGGGAGCTTAGGCTGATGCATTCAAGGTTCATTTCCTACCATAACGCAATTCAAAGAGGTTTTTTGTTTTTTTTTTTTGATCTTTGTTTCAGTGTTCCTTTCTCCATATTTTTTGGCCTGGAACCCAGAGTAGACATCTTCTGCATGTATAACTATCATTTCTTAGTTTGGCAATACTTCACTGATTGGCCGTATGACTAAAGTTGTCCTCTGCTATAATGTCCTTTAAGTTGAATGAAACATAGTATCAGCAGTTGGAATCATTAGAAAGCGTGAGTGGTTACCATGGTATAAGAAAGGTGGCTGTAATGGGTGGTTGCTCAGGTACAGACCCATTCCTGGTCCATCTGAATGCACTTGAATATGTTGGCTGAAACTCTTCCTTGAGAACATCACTGAAGAGGCTACTGATAGGCTCATGCATCCTGGCTGGAGAAGGCAAAGGACATAAAAACAAGTCAGCAACTGACCAGTGACACATAAAGTGCACAAAGATGTACTTTTCCGTGAAACACCTTATTTTGTCGAAGGGAAGTTTTTGGGATGGCAAATAGCTACAGGAAAGGCAGGAGAATAAATTCTAGCCTATATAATGATTAAATAATTTGGGGGAAGGGTGTTCATTTTTTAAACCTTGGAGTTAGAGCCATCAAACTAATGTTGCATCAAAATGTTTGAGGTCCAAGGATTTTGTTCTGTTGTATGTGATTGAATGTCAAAAGCCAGGTATAAATGATGAGTAAAAGTGATGAGCTGAAACCATAACCTGCCCGTGGCAGAAACTTACTTTGTCCCTCCACCTCCAAGTTAGAAATGAAAGTTTTCAGGAATACTGTTTAAGGGAACACAGATGTAACTCTGTTCACGTGATCCAGAATCTTTTTTTTTTTTTTGTCTTTTTACCATTTCTTGGGCCGCTCCCACACCATATGGAGGTTCCCAGGCTAGGGGTCTAATCGGAGCTACAGCTGCCAGCCTACACCACAGCCACAGCAACACAAGATCCAAGCTGCGTCTGTGACCTACCCCACAGCTCATGGCAACACCAGATCCCCAATCCGCTGAGCAAGGCCAGGGACCAAACCCGCAACCTCATGGTCCCCAGTCAGATTTGTTAACCACTGAGCCACGAGGGGAACTCCCAGGTGATCCAGAATCTTAGAAACTTTACAATTTTTCGGGTGCCCATGAGACCTGGCTGCTGTCTTGTCTAAAAAGGAACCAGAATGGGTAAGCATTTTCAAGCAGTTATATTTTTTATGCAGTATGGCTATAGCAATACACAGTATTAGGTTGTTAGATTGTGTTTATCTCATACAAACTCCTTTCTCTTTTTCCTCCTCTTGAATCTCACACTCTTAGGAGCTAAGATCAGGCACAAAGAAGTCCATTCCCTTCCAGTACTCCTGCTAGAGTCTTCTCGGGATGTCTTGCTAACCCTTATCTCCTGACACATCATCTCTTGAAAATAGCCTTCTAGATTTCTTTGGCCCTAAAGTTAAAACTTTCTTTTTCTTTTGAGAACCTTTGAAAAAATCCTCTGTCCCAAATAAGAATCTAAAGCCTGAAACCAGTACTCCTTAACCCATCACAGGCCACCATAGCTTTATACCCTGGATAACTTCGTATGATTTAGCATTCCCTTCATTACAAAGGAAAGTGTAAATTAAGTATATAGAAATAATATTTGCATTGATTGAGCAACCATTGAATGCCACATCCTATATTATACCCTTAATATTCTTTCTGTGGTCTTCACAATAACCCAATGAAGTAAGTTCCGTATTCAGCTTTTATAGATAAGGAATTATAGCTTAAGTTGAAATTCTCAAAGCTGAAAAGTTAGGGAGATGTAGGGTTAGACACTGAATTCCTATCTTTCTGATTCTGTATATTCATGACTTCTGCCTCCAGATATATTGCCCACTAGAGATTTTTCTGAGGATGAAATTTAAGTATTACTGTACTGTTGATACTCACCAACAGATTAATGGTTTTACCTGTTTCTTCCTGCACATACTCAGTAGTCATCCAAGCATGACTTCTTAACCCCTTAATAATTTTATATATCATTAGATGCATGCTAGGTAGTTTACTTATGTTATTTTTCTCTAATCCTAATAATAATCCTGCTTTACTAGTTTGTTTGTTTGTTTGTTTGTTTTTCCCTTGTGCCTTGTAGGTTAAAGCGCTTCCCTTCATTCTGGTGTATGACTTCTTGTCAAATGTGTTAGGAATGGGCGAGGTTGTGCTGAGGTAACAGAAGACCCCACCTCATTGGTTTCACACCTCAAAGGCTCATTTCTCCT
Source organism: Phacochoerus africanus (assembly GCF_016906955.1). NCBI lineage: Eukaryota > Metazoa > Chordata > Mammalia > Artiodactyla > Suidae > Phacochoerus > Phacochoerus africanus. The sequence continues at coordinate 80,164,041 of NC_062545.1, read as the reverse complement.
TCTCATCATGTGTCCATTGCAGGTTGGAGGACTCTACTTCAAAGGGACCTGGGCTGTCAGAGCAGCATCTATTGGGACGTTGCTGATCTTGGCATAGGAGAAAGACGTCAGTGTGGAAGACAGGATAGCCATAAAAGCTACCCTCTGCAACTGACAGAAGTCACTTGTGTTCATTCTATTAACCATGTCAATTCCTATGGCCAAGTCTGATGTCAGTGAGGCAAGAAAATAGTCTTCTCTCAAAGAGAAGCAGTGAATATTTGGAATAGCTTAACACTGTCTATGAAATTACATATGAAATCTCATCATATCCTAACACTATGGTCTATCGAGTATTTTAGTGGGTAATTCAAACCTTCAGAGAGATTAGAAAGGATAGGTGGCAAGAAGAAGGGAACTAAGCTGCAAGGAATTTTCTCAAGGGCTACTTGAGCGGCTTCTATAAGAATGACCTCCAGGATTTTTGTCCTTTCACAAATAGGTTTCTTCTCATTTATTGCTTTTGCTAAAATGAATTTTAGGCATTATCAAAAGGGAATTTATACATGGTACTATTGCCTTTTTGAATTTAGAGTATATATTTAGAATTTGGAATCGCTTTCTCTGGTGTCAGTTCTGCAGCTGATTTTTTTAATGTGTTATGTGAGCAAATGTAGATTGTAACTATAAACACAGTGCAAGGAAGAAGCAGACCCATCTGTCTCTTTCAAACTTGATTAGGGAAGGGTGTGCAGATAATATTTTTAGTATGGTCTTAAAATTAAGGTTAAGTTGCTTTGAAGCAAGTTGACTACCAGAGATTTATTCATTTTGAGGGTTAAGATAAAACAAATAGAAAATATATACACATTCCCAAAGACACATTATGTTGCTCCTTTAAAACCACATTTATTTTTTGATTGCATGTGAAATAACATTTGCAAGCGTAGAGAGCTTTCCTCCTCTGACTTTGGTGATAGAAATTTTGAAATGGCTAACAATTTTATTACCTGTAGTTAATACTATTGGCAAGAATTGAACATGCTAGCAGGGAAAAGTCTATATACTACCATACACTTATAAATGAAAAAAAATTATAATACAGTAATATAAACATCGTAGATAAAATTCAATAATGAATGTAAGAAAAAAAAGTGGTTTTTCCAGCTGTTCTAGATCAAATTTTAATAGTTTATCTGAAAGACTTTTCTATCAAGTCACCATCTTATTAAATTAAGTGACCCCCCCAAAAAAACAAATATAAGACTAACTTTATTTTTTCCTCTTCTTCCATTACCGTGGGAAACAGAAAAATGCCAAACAATCAGATAAATAGTCAGATGCTCGGTTTATTGAGAAAAACACTGCAAAGGGCCATTAGTGGCTCTGATGAGGAAAAATTTTAAAAGAAAAGAGAGCTGTGGAAAGGTTCATTTGTACTGTATATTAGATTCCAGATATAAGTGATATCATATGCTATTTGTCTTTCTCTTTCTTACTTCACTTAGTATGAGAGGACTAGGAATTTGACCTAGATGCAAACTATTGCCTTTGGAGTGGATAAACAATGAGATCCTGCTGTATAGCACTGGGAACTATATCTAGTCACCTATGGTGGAGTATGATAATGTGAGAGAAAGAATGTATATATGTATGTGTGACTAGGTCACCTTGCTGTACAGTAGAATATTGACAGAACACTGTAAACCAGCTATAATGGAAAAAAATAAAAGTAATTTTTAAAAAAGATTAGAGCACATAAATATAACATTTAAAATACTGAAAAAAAGAGCGAAAAAATCGAGGTGGCAGTGGATTTATGAAACAACAAATAGTTTTTGATGTAGAGAGAGCAATAAAGCCAAAGGTTAGGATATTTCAGTTACTGCACAACATATTTTAGGTTTTCAATTCCCCCTCCCCATTCTCCTGGATGGGAATGGTGGGTTCCACGTGAGAATAAAAAGAAGAGGCTAATAGCAAGTAGTTGGCTAACTTGCCCAAAGTTTCAGTTAGAATATCAATAGAGCCAAAGTTAATTAAACCCATTCATCTATTTTCTCTTTCAACAAATACTTATTGAGTGTTTTCTAGGCACTGTTCTAAGTGATGAGAATACTACAATGAATAAGAGAAGAACCCTCCTGTCCTATGGGGCTGATAGTCATGGTTTCCTGTTTTGTTTTGGGAATGATATATTTTTGGGGAATTAAATATTATATGCCCCCCAATACATAGAGCAAATAATAAAGCTGCTCTGTTTAAGGTGAGGATAAGGAGCCAGAAGCTCTTCCCAATCAACACTTCCCTTGCCTCCTTTTTCATTTCACAGATACCTACTTCGAAAGTCCCTACACCCTGATCTTGCTAGCAGAACAGGAGAGACCAGTGTGGGAAAGGCAGGTGGGTCCAGATGGTGAGGAAGTATGAAAGAACAGGTTTATGATGTAATTGAATTAGTATTGGAATGAGGTTATCAGAGAATGGTGAGCAGGAGAAATTTGAAGGAAACAACAGAAGGCCAGAAAACCTCATAGGACACTATCTCAGTAGTCTGCCTGAACTAGTGGAGATAATAGTGGACACTGGGTAGATTCAGAAGGATTCAGAAGATGTAATGGGTCAGCATTACAACTGATATCATGCATTAGAGAGACATCCTATGTTTGAGGGCAGAATATGAGTTTGGAATCAGAGAATCCAGGTACATAGCCTGGCCTTCGTGCTTACTTTGTAACTTTGGTCAAATTCCTAATTTGGCCTGAGCCTCGGTCTCCTCATCTGAAGAATGGGTATAATAAAACCTATTTGGGAGAATTAAAGACAAGGCATGTGAAGTCCCAAGAATAATGCAGTCATCTACAAAGTACCATCCCATCACTACCAATTGTTCTAAGATTTTCTAGGGAATGTCTCATGAATACTCAAGAAAAAGTTCTATTATTTTTTATTATTATCAGTACCACCATTTCTTCCTCTCTAGTAAGACTGGATGCAGTGAAGAACTGATTAAAGTTGGTGTACCATCTATTATTATGAAAAACAGTGAGAGAGATAGAATCTAAATCTGATTTGGCTAATGGTAGAGCCATGAACAAAAAATAATCAGGGACTTACAGACATACTAACGTATATGAAAGAATTGAAGTATGTTTATTGCAGTTTTGTTTGAGGTAGCAAAAGACTGGGAAAAACTTAAATGTCCATCAACAAGAACTGATGAAATAAATAAAAGTGTACCTATACAATGGAACACTATCCACAAAAAAAAAAAAAATGACACAAAAATCAACCCAATATTCTGTAATAATCTATATGGGAAAATAATCTGAAAAAGAATGAATATATGTATATGTATATAACTGATTCACTTTGCTGTATACCTGAAACTAACACAGCATTGTAAGTCAACTATATTCCAATAATTTTTTTAAAAAAGAAAGGACTAGAACTTTAAATAAAAATGTGAAATAATATTTAACAGAATTTTAAGTATAAATGCAAGATGTACACTCTCTGGAAAAATAACATTAAATTTTCCCACATGATACTTTTAATCAGGATGCCAACAAGAAAAAAATAAAATAATTCATGAGGAAATGAGGTTTCTTAGCTAAAGGTTTTGAAGTAGGCTTTGCAAACCATCAACATGGTCATAACTGTGGATGGACTTTGAAAATAGTAGTGACAGCTGGTGACCAGAGGCTATACTATATGTGAATCAAATTTACAAAACACTTGAAGGTGAAGGTCATTCTCTTAAGCTATATTTGCCTGTGGAATTACTCCCCAGCAATAACATCTTTGAACCCAAAGGAAGGGAATTGATCTTAATCACAAGTGTTGCATAATGGTGCCTGCAAATTAAATAATCCACAAGAAATGTATTAAGTTTAAGAAAATTAAACAGATTGAATTCTCACTTTCTCTTTGAGCTTGGAATATATAACATCTTCAGAAACACGCAAGTATCACATTTAAATGAAGCCACATAAACATACAATTAGATGCATATTTTAAATATATACTGTGAGTGGTTATTGGTTTAGGAATTTTGGCATAATGAAGCAAAATAAAAGACTGCCCCAATATGATAGGAAATATCTTGATCTTATTTCTCCCAGGAGCTGATAGGAGCTGATATATGTGATATTTTAGTCATTCTTTGAAAAAGATTATGAAGTTATAAGAGCTAATAGGTATTGAGCACTTGCTGGGTCCAAGCATAGTGCTGAGTGATTTACATAATAGTGAATCCCCGTAACAACTTGACAAGGTAAGTGCTTCTGTTTCCCCAAGTGGTTCATTTGCCAGCTCAGAGTCCCACAAGTAACAAGAGGTCAAGTGGGCATTTGAACCCAGGGCTGCTGACTTCAGAACTGTTATCTGTAACCAAGATGCTGACTGCTCTAAGCTTAGAGTATAACCTACAGGAGGGAGATGGAATAGGACTCAACTATACAGAGCTAGAAGAAAAGCAATTCAAGAGAATGGATTTGGATATAAAAACAGGAAATAATGATGTGGAGAGCCTCAGTGAGGAGAATCTATGACCTGTATTTTACTATTATAATTTTATGCCAGACAGTTCTTTATTATTAGAGTTTTCTTTTTTTTAAATCTGCTTAAAGAGTCTGAGATTAGATCCCTGAAAATAGGTGAGAGAGGAAGAAAAAAAAATTAAAACTTTGACCAATCTAGTGATGAGTAGGTAGATAATTATAAAAATAATCCACATGGATTTTAAAATAAATGAGGAAGAGATGGAGTTGAGTTAAAGCATAGCTAAGAGTTTTTGGGAAAATAAATAGGTATATATACTATTCTTTTGGCTAGTCTAGACCCGGCAGTTTTTTCCTAATTGGTCACCTTATATTATGGGCCATCCATGGAATGGACAGCATATAGTTCACTCCCCAGGATGGGGAACCATGAATGGTAAAATGTTAAATGGTGGAGATTAATGAACCTTGGCAGGTCAGCGTAAGTGAGCTTGGGTCGCATCTGCTTGCACGGCAGTGGGCTTAACTCTCGCCAGTTATGTGTATAAGAGCTGATGGTTGGACTGTCAAGTGGAGAAAAACTTCATGTAATAAAGTATTCTGATTTGAGTACGTGCACTATCAATGATGTTAATGGAGACATCTGGTTTTCTGAAGACATCTCCTAGGTGTGTGTGTGTGTTAACATGTTTTGATAATATGGAACTCAGATCACTAACAATTCTAACTAAAGTAAGCCCCTCTTCCCTGTGACTTTTCCTCACACTCCAGCCCACCCACAGCCACTATCATTTCTCTGTGCTTCCTTCCTAGCCCTTAGGACAATTTGTGCATATTTTACCTGTGTTGGTGTCATTCCCCTCCCCCCATTCAAATAAATCCTCTAACAGGCACTCACTCACTTTTGTTTCCAGCTAGGTAGATGCCTGGCCCACCGCTATAGGTATTCAGTATCTGTTCAGTGAACAGGTGGATACATGAAGTGTCTTTCTCATCAAACCTGGAAAAATCAAAACTTCATAATATATATTCAAATGTTATATCCATAGATATTGCCCAAAACCCTGAAGAAAGACTTTTCTGCCTTCGATTTTAAGACTTACAGAATTCCTTTGCATTTCATTTAACACTTTCATTCTTCAGGGAGCCCAGTAACTGAAACTATGTGTTTTGTTTATGCCAAGCGTATTGAAGATTGCCCTTGTGATGATGCAGAAAGAAGAGTTGGCTTGGGGAGGGAAGGGAGCACTTCTACATGAGACCCTGACAGATCCTGAGGGCATTTCCCCCAAGACTGACCTGTACAGTTTATACAAATGAAAATAAAATTATTCACATTCTTAAGAGATGTCTTAGCTTTTACAGGGATATTGGACACAAATTCCCCATTTGACATTTTTAAATTTTAAAGAGACTGAGAATCAGGGAAGTTACTTGCACAAAGTCACCTCATTAATCATTGGAAAGATAATCAGATCTCTGAATAAAACTTCAGTGAATTTTCCATTAAAACACATTAGAATAACTTGCAAGGAAAATCACACTTTACTTCCCAAACTAACAATGTAACTGCTATGCAACAATTTCATTGCCCTAAACTTACAAAAAATTTAAAAAAAAAACCTAGCAACTCATGATTTACAGTATCATCTTTTTCTTAGAGGTTAATCTCAAATATCAGCATATTTGATAAAACATTTTCGTCCTACCTAAATTATAGAAAAAAATGTCTTTATAATCTTAGAAATAATGTGTGCTTATAATTCATTGAATTTGTTCATCTAGGAAACTTTTTTTTCTAGCAGCCTTAACTGCAAAATACTTTAGTAATAATTATGGTGAATATCTCTTGCCCAATAATATAAATATTTGATATGTATAATGTGGCTTATCTTTCCTCTGAGATCATCTGAATTTATTCGTTCTTTATTTCTTTTGGAGTCCGGTTGTCACTTAAATACTTTTGGGTGTATCTGGAATCATTTTCCTCCTCGGCTCCATTTCTTATCCCCTTGGAATTAAAAAAATCATCAGTTTGGTTTCAGTGCTCCTCTGATATGTGACAGAATAAACAATACTGGATGTGTTCCAGGCCCACATTACATTTAATGCCATTCCCTCCTCCAACAGATGGCCAATGTGTGTTCATTTTATGAGTGTCCTTAGAACAGGACTGCTTCCTGCATCATTGGCTTATTGCAACTAGTAGTGTTATGGTCAGAAGAGTTACTTCTAAAAGCAGATGACATTATGGTATAATTGATACAAATAATCATATGTACATGGGCAAACAACTCAAATACAAAAAAAAATTCCTATTGCCTAGAAAAAAGGTGACATTATGAAATACCCTTGTTCACTGGTGGCCTATTTCACTTTATATAACAATAAATTCAATAATTGTTGATAGAAAAAGTCACATGCCTGCTTCCATTTCTCTTAATGGCACTGCAGGGCTGGATTGCAGCATGAATGAAAAGATGGTATGTTTTCAAAGCCTTGGCAGCCTGCGGTGACCTTCAGGAGAAACGAAATGCTCTGCTAGCTAGAGAAACAATTGAGCCGAAACCAGTGAGGCGCAGAAAACTCAGAGATAGACTTCCCAAATTAAAAGCTGTTAGCAACAGCTCAGACAAGAAAAAGGAGAAAAGAATATTTTTCTACAAGGTGATTTTATGCAAAGATTTTAAAATAAGGGAGAAAAACAAAGTTCAGTTAAGAGAAAATTTATCTCCTAAAGAGTTTATTGTATGTATGGTATCTAGACCACAGCGATATCTAAGTCAGTAACCTGTTGAAAAGCATGCAGAAAAATAAAAGTTAGACCTTTTCATAAATCAGGACATGAAAGAATTAGTAGTGGTCATAATATTTTACGATCAAATTGTTTTCTATGCACCTCTAAGTCATAAAACCATTAGAGTGGATCACATATTTGTAGAAGCCTTTTGACATATTTATTCTGAAATATGAATACTAAATATGTTTACTAAATCTGTTGATGGTTAAGCTCTATGGTTATTTGCATTTTTTCTACTTTATGAAAATAAACTACCTTGTACCTAGTACCTTATTAAGAAATTAAAATAACTCCCTAAATATATGTCTAGCTTACAGATCAGATAAAGCAGAAGACTGAAAATATACCTCTTTTATATTTAGAAGGAATAATAAAGGGAGTTATAGTAGACAATGAATAGAGAAATGTGCCATATTCTAATATTATATGTGTCAGTTCCATTAAAATGCTTATACACAGTGTTAAAATAGGTGAGAAATCTAACCATATTTGCATATTATACAATGAGAATTTATATGTATAAATAATAATGCTTTTATAGCCACAAATGCTCTTTTGTTCATATGTTGCCCAATCCACATATTATAGGTATTAATTTTACATTAATATTTGTGGTTTTAATTACATTGGAAGCAGAAATAGTGGGGGAAGGTAGAGGTATAATATCATAAAATTAAAGCTGTCTTAATTTTAATCTTACTTGAAAATATTACATTTCTAGAACATCTTATAACTCTTAGAAGCTTGTTCTTTGCCTGTTACTCTTTCAAATGGCACACACTTATTCATTCCTCTTTACAGTAAGTGACCTACATAGTATCTATGCCAAGTCTTCAATCTAAAACTTCTGAGTGCTCTGCATAAATTAAAAAAAATAAATTTGTAAGCTTTCATGTTCTCCTGTTTATCTTTGAAGAAAACACATGTATATGAAAATTAAAAATGGAAAGGATACTCATAGAGTTACTTTAATGCTTCTTAATCTCTTTTGATCATATTCACTTGAAAATTTGCTGAAAACTTGGCCCTTTCTCTAGGGGAAAAAAAGAGCACGCACACACACACACAAATTATATTGAATTTCAGAGGATTGCCAATTCTCTATGAATTTCCAGGGACTCCTTGGACCCATGAAAACAAATAGAAAGCTCACTTTATTTTTCCAGGAAATTACTCACATACTCAATTTTATTCCCATTAAATTGAAAGGCATATGTATGGACTTGTAAAATTTCTCTTTATCTTATTTGGACAAAGCTAGCTTGCTGAAATTAACCTATCTAATATCTCAATTTAGGAATCAGTTCTGTCTACCTGTGAGGCAGTGGCTCTCAAACTCCTCTCTGGACCAGCAACATCAGCATCACCTGAGAACTTGTTAGAAAAGCATATTCCTGGGCATTACCCTTGACATACTGCATCGGAAACCCAGGGTAATATTTAGCCATCTATTTTAGGATGCTTTCTAGGTGATTCTGATGCAAGCTAAAGATTGTGAACCACTAGTTTAAGGAATTTTATTTCTAATTCCCATAGCCAAGCATTTATTTTAAATCACTTGATTGATACCTAATTTACATACAATAAAATGCATGCACTTTAAGTGTCCATTTGGTGAGATCTGACAAATCTATCTGTTTAACCAGCACCACAATGAGGATTTTGAACACTTTTCCATCTCCCTAGGAAGTTCCTCCATGTATCTCTGGAGGTAATCCCTGTCACCTTCTCCCTAGTAAACAATTTATCTGATTTTTATCCCTATTGATTAGTGTTGCCTGTTCTAAAATTTTATAAGAATGAAATAGTACAATCTGTATTTGCTCTCTCCATAATTTAAAAAAACCATCCAGGTTATTATGTGTATCGTTAGTTTATTTCTGGTTGTTGCTGAGTATTATTCCATCATATGGAGATACCCCAATAGTTTATCCATTTATCTGTTGTTGGACATTTGAGTTGTTTCCAGGATAGGATTGTTATGAATAAAGTTGTTATGAAGAAGAATCTGTATGTCTTTTGTGGACATGGTTTTTTATATTTTGTGGATGAATACCTAGGACTGGAATTGCCAGATCCATGGTCAGTATATACTTAACCGTTTAAGACTGCCAATCTTTTCCAGGATGGCTGCACTCCCATCAGAAACATGAGTTTCTGTTGTTCTATCATATCCTTATCAAGAGTCAGTAATTGCAAGCTTTTTGTCCTTTTTTTTTTAATGTTTTCCCTGCTAATTACTATAAAGTGGTCTCTCACTGTGGTTTTAAATTTCATTACTTTGATGATTAGTGTTGAACATCTTTTGATGAGTAGCCCCCCTCCTTTTTTTTTTTTTTTTCTTTATCTTTTGGCTTTTTAGTGCTGCCTCTGCAGCATATGAATGTTCCCAGGCTGGGGGTCTGGGATCGAATCGGAGCTGTAGCTGCTGGCCTATGCCACAGCAACAGCAATGCAGTATTTGAACCACGTCTGCGACCTGCACCATAGCTCATAGCAATGCCAGATCCTTAACCCACTGAGCAAGACCAGGGATCAAACCTGTGTCCTCACGGATGCTAGTCAAATTCGTTAACTGCTGAGCCATGACGGGAACTCCTGAGTAGCTCTTTTTTGATGAAATAAATAATTTTGACAATTTTTCAGTGGGTTGATTTTATTATTACTCACCTTTAAGTTTTTTTTGGTTTTTTTTTTTTTTTTTTTGCTTCTGGATAGAGATCATTTGTCATTACACATATTGGAAATATATTCTTTCAGTCTGTCACCTGCCCTTTTATTTTCTTAATGATATCTTTTGAAGACCAAAAGTTCTAATTTTGATGAAGTCTAACTTATCAATTTTATTTTAACTTTGTATTTATTGTGTCTAGTCTAAGATATATTTATCTACCTCAAGGGTCTTCTCCTGTGTTTTATGGTAGAAGTTTCATAATTTTTTTATATTTATAAATGTAAATATTTTAGATTTTAGATTTTGATCTAATTTCTCAATACGTTTCATGTATGGTGCGAGATAAAGGTCAAGGTTCATCTTTTTCTTCTATTTGGCTATCTAGTTGCTTTAGCGCATGTATTAAAACTTTAGACAAGCATCTGTTTTTAACTTTTAAATAGTTTACATCAGTGTTCTTTTAAGAGTTTAAGACTCTTCTCCATTATTTTTAGATTTTGCCAGAGGTTCCATTAGATAATGTTAGTTTACAAACCTATTAATAAGAAATCCACCTATTCCTGAGGCATTTAGCATTAGTCTAAATATTAGTTGGCCCAGATTCAGTTAGAGGAAGGAAAAGACAAGAGTGCTGTATGTAGAACTCTATCTCATTGGAAAAGTGAATATAAAAGTAGCAGATCATGTGCTAATGGAGGACGTTATGTTGCAAAATTTAAAATCTCTAAACTTTTTTTTTTCTTTTTTTTCTTTTTTTTTTTTTTTTTTGCTTTTTAGGGCTGCACCTGCAGCATATGGAAGTTCCCAGGCTATGGGTCAAATCAGAGCTACAGCTGCCAGCCTACACCACAGCTCACAGCAATGGCAAATCCACTGAGTGAGGCCAGGGATTGAACCTGAATCCTCATGGATACTAGCCAGACTCATTTCCAGTGTGCCACAAGGGGAACTCCAAAAAACTCTACACTTTCAAAGCAGAATGCTGAACTAAAAGTACAATGACCTAAATAATGTAATATGTAATAAATCATTTATTGATTTAGTTATGGCCATAGAAAAATACTTTGTTTATGGTTTTCTTTTAAGTGGTAGCAGTTTCTGGAATAACTTTTTAAAATATATTAATAGAAGCATAAGTTTATTTTTAAAAATGAGAAATTGTCAAAAATCAGAAAGAGTAAATAAATCCTGATTCTTCCACTCAAAAGTAATCACTCTTAGCATACTGGTGTGTGTTCTTCCAAATACATAGTCACAAAAATCAAAATGGAAACATAGTCTTGGTGCCTAGGAGGAGAAAAAAAACTGTTTAATGATTAAATAAAATGGTCTCTTCTACAAAAGGAATTTTTAAAGTTGCTGCCTTTTACAATGAAACTAAAGCCTAAATTATTTGAAAGCCTAAAATAACATTTTAGGTGGAGCTCCTTATTCCAGAATCATCAAGTAACTTCCAGATAAGCTTAATTATTTGATTTCTTATCGCTAGAAAAAAAAAATCTGTATTCCCAAAATTTCTTTTTCATACAACTGCCTCTCTCTGATCATTGGTATATAGTAAAGACAGGGTAATGTGCAGAGAACAAGACCTATGAGTCAATGGAAGATAGCAGTGACCTTGACCCCTCTTGTATATTATATTAGACAAGAAAGCAATGAGTCCATGATAGAATGGTGGGGAAAATACTAAAGTGATAGCCTTTATCCTTAAGATCTTGATAAAAGGCTTGTTCAAAAGTATAAATAAATATAGAAACCTTTTTCTTAAGATGTACTTTATATTTACGAAATTGTGAAAAAGCCCTGGCAGGTAATATTTAGTGCAAACTTAATTCTCTGTTCAAAATATGAAACAATCTTGGCCCAAAGATAAATGTAGTACTATATATATATATATATATTTACCATTTTAGTCCTCACATAAAAAAAATTGAAATATTTAAAACAAAAGGCTATTTTAATGTTTTTGACCTGAGGTTACTATTTAATTCATCACAGTGGGTGGTATTTTAGAAGAGGTGTATCAATGCATTTTATCAGCAGGTCATCCAAATAGTGAGGAGTTTTCACTTATTACTGCTTAAATCTATGTCTTGGACAACTCTCTTTGTACTTTAAGTCTATTCTAAGTTTCGTTTATTTTAAGCATACTATGCTTTTCGGAACCTCACGTCCTCAGGTGCTTGTGTATACTCTGTAAAAGGGTTTCTTTAGTTTGGTCAACTAAACTAGAGAGTGGCATCCTCTGTGTTACTAGTACAAAGCCAGCTTCCTTGGCCTGACCTTGTCTAAATCTGAATCACTAGAGGTGGAACTCTACCTTCTGTAATGCTATAACCACATCCCAGATGACTGTGACATTTGAAAGACCAGTGTCTGGTAGGATTGGTTCTCATTTTTGACGCCAAGTTGCCTTTTAAAAGGACTCCTAGTCTGAAGGGAAAATCATCCTTTTCTGGTTTTGCACCTGCTTGACCCTGAGAATACCTGGTTATCAAGGACAGCTATGTCTCAGCCCCAAGGGAGCAGAAATACCTCTATGCACAGTTCAGGGTTTTGTTAATATGCAGGCGACTGTCAGGAAAATCACCTCACCAACCTTTTTGTTTTCTCACTTCTCCTTCCCTGAGTCTTGCCTCCTCCTGAGACCATGTGCTAGGACAATTCAAAGGCTCTGAGACATTGCACAGAGCTAGCTGCAGCTCTAGTCAACAGTGAAAGAAAGAGCTGTAACTTCCTATACCTATACTTGGATGTTCAGTGAGCCATCTAGTTGGGGGGAAACTGGAGTACTTCCTGCTCTGCAAGTCAAACAAGGACAAGAATATTAAGTTTGGGAGCCTCTTATTCTAAAGAAAAATTTTTTAAAATTCAATGTACTCTTAAGATATATACCTATGCTTAGTAGTATATAAACTTTCAACTTAAAGTTTTTAGTAGGTATTTACTGTGATAAATTTTTCTGCATTATTCTTGAAATAAAGAATATTATGTTAATTATTTTATTTCTGTGAGCAATGTCAGTGTACAAAAAGTTTCTTTCCAGATTAATATGTTGTTATCTGCTTTCTAAAGCAATCATTTCTAAGCATTCTTTATATGATTCAACTCATTAAGTTTTTGACTACATTAGTCTAAATGTTGCACATTGACTAATGACTATCTTATAAATTAGAGTAATATTATATATACTGACAGTCAAAACCTCCAGTTATTTTAATCAAAACTGATTTGAAACTGGTCAATAAGAATATCTTTGAGAATAAATTTGAAGTCACTTCACACTGGTATTAATTAAAATAGTATTACTCCAAATTTTCTTGGATATGTTACTATCAATATTTTATTATCTATTAAAAGAAAGCAAATTACATCCTACTGGTAAATGCCATTTCATCCACTTTTTAAATTTAAATGCAAATTCTTTCCATCCCTTACCTTTATGTAGAGAAAAGTCAAAGTAGAAATTGCATATGTTATGTATGCTTTGCTTTATGCAGGCTTCAATACCAAAATTATTTTTTTCACTAGTCTCAAAAATTATTTTTTATCACTATTCTCATAGACCAATATCAATGAATCCAATTTTTATCCTAGTTCCTATATTAAATTTTAATGTAATAAAATTCTTAGACATTTATAAAAAGCTTTATCATGGTTCTTAGCAATCTCTATGTAACTTCAACAGATTACTCAGTGGAAAAAAAAACCAAGGGTACTTGTGATACACATATTTCAAGTGTAGCTTCCTGTGTTGATCTCCCAAGAGAAATAGAAAATTTTATTTATTTTTATTTTTATTTTTGTGGATTCCACGGCATTGTTTTGAAATTTTTAAGATTTTTATTTTTTCTGTTATAGTTGATTTACAATGTTTTGTCAATTTCTGCTGTACATCAAAGTGACCCTAGCATACATGTATATATACACATTCATTTTCTCACATTATCTTCCATCATGTTCCATCTCAAGTGACTGGAGTTCTTTGTGCTATACAGCAGGGTCTCATTGCTTACCCACTCAAAATGCAATAGTTTGCATCTTTTAACCCCAGATTCCCAGTCCATCCCACTCCCTCCCCGTCCCCCTTGGCAACCACAAGTCTGTTCTCCAAGTCCATGAGTTTCTTCTGGAGAAAGGAAAAATTTTATATTATTCAACCACTGGTAATGACCCAGAGGATGTCCTAAGAGGCCTACCCAAGGTAATCCCATGTATCATGGTATAATAAAGTTTTAGGAATCAAAGTTTAGAATTCCTTCTTGGTGCCCACAAAGTCTGGAAACTTCAGTTTTACAGCATGAGGCTTTGAACTTTCTGTATTAATGATGAAAGCCCTTGGAGTTCCTGCCATGGTGCAGCAAGCGGGTCAGGTTGCTTTGGAGCTGTGAGTTTGATCCCTGGCCTGGTACAGTAGGTAAAGGATCCAGTGTTGCTGCAGCTGCATCTGAAATTCAGTCCTTGGCCTGGGAACTTCCATATGCCACAGGTACAAACTTAAAAACAAACAAACAAACAAAGAAAAACAACAAAGGAAGCTCAAGCCACATCTTCTCTACTTGTGACTTGGGAGTCCTTGCTTGACAGTACTATAATGAGATTTCATGTTCTTACTACTGAGTTAAAGTGAATTTCCTCATGAGCCTCCTCTGCTCACAGCTCTCACCTCTACTATTGTGGTCAGAACAGAGTTTCAAGAGGAATAGTAGGTGTTGACATGTATCGAAAGAAGTGATCTTATGTCCTAATGTGTGTCCCTTCTATTTGGAGCTTTTCTGTTCTTGGTGGTTAAAATACCTATTAAACTCACTGAATTCTTGGATTATAAAGCATTTCATACCCTTTCATTTAATTTGGGTACCCAGATAGCATTTTTCAAATACAGCTATTTTTATAGCAACCGCATCTATAATTAATGGAACACGTGTCTTTTTTTTCCCAAACCTGTGAAATGATGAGAATGTTTTTAGTCTATTATTATATTGATGGATAACAATTTGCAGCTAGAATATAGAAACACAGCACTCTGTTGAAAAATTATTATAAACAATATCAGGTCCTAAAGCACCAGCATGTTTTAGTAATATTGTGATATAAAGTTGGCCCTGAGATGTATTATAGGTTGAAATTATATACTACTTATAATCTCTTGATAAAACTCTTTGCTTCTAAATAATCTATATATGATTCATGAAAAGTTTTGCTTTAAATAGTCTCTGAATGAACCAAAATAAAAATGCTAAAATAAAAGGAATTTGTTGAACATTTTTAATAGTTATAATTATTTAAAAATGTATTCAAGTGTTCCCTTGTTGTGCAGCAGGTTAAGGATCTGGCATTGCCACAACCTGTAGTGTAGCTTGCAGATGCAGCTCAGATCTGTTGTTGCCATGGCTGTGGCATAGGCCTCAGCTGCAGCTCTGATTTGACCCCTTTCCTGGGAACTTCCTTATGCTGCAGGTAAAAAAGGAAAAAATTAAAATAGAAATAAAATAAAATAAAAATGTATTCAGACTAAGGATCTGAAGTACTTTCCTGGGGGCGGAATGCAGTGGGAATTGCACAGGAATGGTAATGGCCTCGAGCGAGTCTCTTGGGCTTTCTAAGCTTAAATGTTTATTTCTATTCTAGAAGCTAACCAGCTGGTTTCTCCCTTCCAACAATGTATCATATGAATTGTAGATCCCAATATATCATACAAGAGTAGTTCTCAAGATGTAATCTATGGACTCCTGGGACGTTTGTATGGATGGTGCAACAATCAGTGGTGAGAAAACCTTCTGAAGTCTCAGGATAAATCAAGGCAGCACCACCAAACTGATTATATTCTTCCCTGCCACACACTCACACCTAGAGAAGGACGGAGGAGAAGAGGAGGAGGAGCAGGCAGCTTTACTTAATAATATCCTTGATAAAGCAGTAAAAAATAATTATATTAACTCTCCACCATGAAGCTTGATCTTTTAAATATCCTACCTAATGAAATGGAAGTATGCATGAAGCACTTCTGCAGCATATTGAAGTATAAAAGTTGTCTTGAGGAAAAGCTCATGTGGATTGTTTGAGTTGCTAGCTAAACTAACCACATTTTTTTCATGGTACATTATGTTTACTTTGAAGAATGACTGGCAGACAAACTGCAGTTATTTATTCTTGGGTATTTCATAGACATTTCCTCAAAAATAAACAATGTAAGCTGTCATTTCAAAGGGGAACACTTGATAATATTTGTTGGCAATGATAAAACTTTAGCTTTCAAGGAGTTCCCATTGTGGCACAGTGGTTAACGAATCCGACTGGGAGCCATGAGGTTGTGGGTTCGGTCCCTGCCCTTGCTCAGTGGGTTAACGAGTGGGCGTTGCAGTGAGCTGTGGTGTAGGTTGCAGACGCGGCTCGGATCCCGCGTTGCTGTGGCTCTGGCATAGGCCGGTGGCTACAGCTCCAATTCGACCCCTATCCTGGGAACCTCCATATGCCGCGGGAGCGGCATAAAGAAATAGCAAAAAGACAAAAAAAAAAAAACTTTAGCTTTCAAATAAAAGTACTGGAAAGCATGTATATGCTCCTGTTACTGTGACAGCTTTCCATTACATAAAGACTTTTCTGATGAGATGGGTGATGATATTTTTGATAATGAAATGAAATTTGGAAGATCTGCAGAGCTCAGTGCAATATTTCTCAGATGACTCTTGTGTAGTGTTAAAATTTATGCTTGATAAAAAGAATCAAAGTGAAAGATAGTCCTATTTTAATATAATGGAGTATGAAAGTTCACTGATACAGTTTCAGGTTCTACAATCTAGCTAAACTTTAAGAAATTATTGCTTGTCAAGTTTTGGTGTAGTATTAAAAAAAAATACCCACAATTATCTCAAAAATGCTATCAGATTGAATTATTATTTCCTTTTCCATATATATATGAAATCAGACTTCATATATACATATATATATGTGTGTGTGTGTGTGTGTAGTTGGAAAAGGAAAGAATATTAATTTAAATGTATTCACATATATATATAACAACTAAAACCACATGTTACAATATATTCAATGCAGAAGCTTTTAAGAGTATTCAGTAGTTTTAAGCCAGGCATTAAGAGATTTGTAAAAATGTAAAACAATATATCCATTCCTGCAATTTTTTGGAAGTATGGTTATTTTCTTTATAAAAATGTTTTATGTGATAACATGTAATGGGTTTATTATTGGTATTTTTAAATGAATTAATAATTTTTAATCTCAGTTTTGATCCCTAATATGGTAAATACTGATAGATATAACCTACATAAACAAAAGGATCTGAGACCAAAAAAAGTTGAGAATTATTAATGTAATCCACTGGGCTGGTGTGGGGGGAAGCTATTTAAATCAAAAATAAAACTAAAATAGTACTTGTTAGCCACTAGAGGGAGCTTTTATGTTATATAAATGTATGGTGTAGAGGCATTAAGAATTTATATGAAAAATAAATACAAAAATTCTACAGTCCCAACACATAATATATAAACACAAAGCTTTGTGAGGAACCGCCAGCTTTTTGTGCTTTCTTTCTGCAGTAGCCCTTTAAGCAAAATGGAAAGATTTCTTTTTTATAGCCATTAGTTTGTCTGTGCTTAAGTTTGTGCTAATATGCTTTAAAAAATCATTTACATTAAAGTAGACATTTAAGAAAACATTATGAAATCTTACTCTGTGACACCATATGGTAAGAAGTCATTAATTTTTATTTCTCTTTATAACAGCTTGCTTCCTTATAAATAGCAGGAGTTGATGTTGTTCTCTCTTCTCACTGACCTTTGAGTAATAGCTCCTTGAGTGTAGGTCAGTCAGAAATACTTCTGATATCTTGTATTCCTCGCAGAGACACTTGTATCAGTTATAAGGAAGTGACTGTGCCTATGGAAGCAATGACTGAATTCTGAATGATTTATTTCTTCTCTTCTCTGAGGTTCACGTGGAATCACACTGCTCCTGCAGCAATCATTCCTGTGGTTTTATGAACTCTCCCTCAATGACATTCATTTTTTTAATAATAAAATTGATTACCTCAGTCTCTCTGAAGGCTTGATATGGAGAACTACATCCCAATTCTCAAGAGATGGGTACAGAATCAATAGCTAAAGCTGCTAGATGACTTTCATAGGTGTTTTATAAATAATTACATGCATTATTATTTGTATTTTATAAATAACCTTAAACAATCAGTGTTATGGTAAAATAACAGCTAGTACAATCAAATTTACAGCAGCTCTGTTACATATTCCTTTGGATGTTTGTTTTTGGGTAAGATGTGATATACCCTGATAAGGACAAAAGGAAGAAGTCCGCTGCCAGAAAAATTGTTTTCACTGAATACTTTCTTCTCCCTGTGCAGAACAACTTCTTGTGCTCTCCCAGACCAGTGGTTCTTAACATAGTGAAGTAAAAAAGCAAGAAAAGAAAAACTTTTAAAATCAGGTGAAAGCCATGATCCCTCTGCCCAGAAAAAGATACACGCACCATACGCTAATTTTTTCATACAATTTTAAATGTTTTCAGATTGCCTGCAGCCCACAAGCATCCCACTTAAGAATTCTTGTATAAATCAGTAGAAAACCAGTGAAGACTGAGTGTGGTAGGTTTTTTTCTGTCCGTTTAAGATGAAGATAAGTATCTGGAGAAGTATGCATTAATCACCCTATTTATGTTGGAATCACTAAAAATATCTTTAGGTATCCTGAAATACTTTCAGTAAAGACTTAGTAAATATTCCAATTCTGTTAAAATTTTTATAAATGCTAGAGCTGAATGCTTTGGTAGAATTGAGGCAGAATTGGTGAAGCCTGGTAACTCCTCAGTGCAGAAAATCCATTCAACCTACCATTTTGTTTGTTTGTTTGTTTGTTTTTCA
Organism: Phacochoerus africanus; assembly: GCF_016906955.1. Lineage (NCBI taxonomy): Eukaryota > Metazoa > Chordata > Mammalia > Artiodactyla > Suidae > Phacochoerus > Phacochoerus africanus. The sequence goes on along the minus strand of NC_062545.1, from coordinate 80,145,196 downwards.
CAAATTTAAGAAAGCGATGCTTTTTTTTTTTTGTCCTTTTTTGCCTTTTCTTGGGCAGCTCCCACGGCACTCAATCTCCAGGAGCCAAGTTGGTCTCAAGAATTCATTGGGAATAACTACATAAGTTTAAGTTCTATAAAATAAGCTTAGAGCATTTTATATTTAGGCAAACCTAAATAGTAACACTAAAGTTGTTAATCCATGTTCCATTTGTAACATTTTCACTCTTGAGAAGGGATTGGAGTAATATATTTAAACTGCAAATAATGAAGACGTAAGATGATTACACTAAGAGATAAAAGACTGAAGCTCTAAAAATGCCCTCTAAAGATCCTCTAGGAAAGAAAAAGTTGAGTGAGAAAGGTGGAAGATTGCATTTATTCAATAATTCCCATCAGGCGTTGATTGTTGAAGCTTCCTCAGAAAAAGGAATTTTTTTTTCTGTCAAGATAAATACTATGCCCCAAATTGCTGCCCCCTAGAATTTTCATAAAGAGTTTTCATTTTTCTGCATTGCTTTCCAGATACCTTAACTTCTTTTAACCACACATCTATATACCTGAATTATTGTCATTGGTTTTAGTTAAGTAGTAGGTGATTGATAGTTTAATTTTGCTTATGTGCTTGGATATAGCTATAGTTAAGAAATAAAACTTGGTAAATTCTATCATTAATAAACTTAAGCATGACCTTCCCTTAGTATTTCACACGTGCTATGTTCCAGTGATCATGAAATGATAATATTCTATGACTTTCAGCAAGTCTAGATTATTTTTACCTTGATTCTCCTTTTTGAGGATTATTGTGATGGAAATAAATGATTTTTCTGCCTCTATCATGACCTAATTGGCCTAAAAATTATTACATTTGGGGGCATGGAGGGTCATTACACATAAATTGAATGCATACATCCTAAAGTATAGTTTGCAGGCTGCCTCTATGGCAAGAATAATTCAACACCTTCCTGAGTAACTTCAAATATTTGCAAATCTTGGAGAGAATAACAGCAGGCAGTATGATTTGCAGCCTGAGTAAATGCAGTGAGTCATCAGTGAAGTTCAAAGCCAACAAAGATCTAATGAATACATGCTGTAGTGTTAACACTGGAAATCAACATTCAGTGATCAAAAAGGCTATTTTTTTTCCTTAGAAAGCTTCCTCTAAGCCCTTGGTTGTCCTTTCATACTTCTAAACTTGGCAGGGATACTTCGGTGGTGATGATGGCAGTGCAGGGCTGTGTCATGGTCCTAGGAGACCAATCCTGTTCTAAAGAGAAACTTGTGAAGCAGCTGAGGGCTTGGCCATATGTGTAGTCCCTCCAGGGGAGGGACAATAAGAGCTATAAAGAGTGTCAGTGTCCCTGAAATTGAGTTCAAGTCAAGGGACTGGACCCTGTGTCCTTGAAATTGAGTTCAGGTGAAGGAGCTGTGTCCCAGGTGGAGAAATTAGGAAGCCAGAGACTTACTATATTTGGGGAAAAGTATGGGGTGGGGGACCCTGGTGCTGATAGAATAGGGAGAAAATTATGGCTCATATGGGATAGAGATGCCTTAAACATACCAGTACCTGGGATACCAAGGCTAAATATAGACCTTACTTGCTGCTGGGAATGGGGCTTCTCAAATTATATATTCCTTATTTAACATTGACTCAGGCGAGTTAAGAATACAAGTCTTTGACAGTGGCTCCATGACTGAGAACACAAGGGCATCTTTTACTATAATGTCGCAGGGCATGTTAATGTGTCCTGTGCATGACCTTCAGAAACAAAGTCAACTTTTCATGGAAAAATAACAAAGATGTCAAGATGGTTTATATTTATGTACACTATACTCAAAATGAATTTATCAACATAGAGTTTTTTTGTTGGATCAATTTCAAAGAAACATTTTTTAAAAATAACTTTATTGATAATAATTCCCGTTATAAATTCATCTATTTAAAGTACACAGTTCTGTGGTTTTTAGTATATTCACAGAGTTCTGCAGCCATTACTACAATCTAATAGAACACTTTCATTGCTTGCTCCATAAAATTCTGTACCTATTAAAGTCTCTCTCCATCCTTCCTCTCCCCAACCCACCAGCCCTAGGCAACTACTAATGTATTTTTTCCCTCTATAGGTTTGTCTATGGACAGTGCCTGCAAATGGAAGAATATAATATGTGGTCTTATGTTATTAGCATCTTTCATTCAGCATAATGTTTCAAGTTTCATCCATGTTGTAGCATTATCAGCATTTCGCTTTTTATTCCTGAATAATATTCCATTGTGTGAATATAACCATTTTTATTTATCCATTAATCAGTTTCTGGGTATTAGAGTTCATCACTTTCTGGATACTATGAATAATTCTGCTATGAATATTTGTGTGTGTATATCCATATGTTTTAATTTCTTTGGGGGATATATCTAAAAGTGGAATTGTTAGGGCACATGGTAACTGTATATTTAATATGTTGAGGAATTGCCAAATTGTTTTCCAAAAGTAGTTGCACCATTTACAGTTCTACCAGCAATGTATGAGGGTACCAGTTTCTCCATATCCTTGCTAGCACTGGTTATGGTCTTTTTTGTCTTAGCCATCCTAATGGCAGTGAAGTAGTGTCTGATGGTTTTGAGTTGCATATTGCTAATTGCTAATAAATTTGTTGAGCATCTTTTTAATGTGTTAATTGAATGTGTGCCTTTGTAGAAATGTCTATCCAAATCCTTAGACCATTTTTAAGTGGAATGATTTGCTTTTTAAATTGTACTTAATATATTAAAAATGTTCTTTCTACATTCTTGATGCAAATTCCTTTTCAGATATATGATTTGCAGATATTTCTCTCGCATTCTATGTTGTTTTTTTCTTTTTTGATGGTGTTCTTTGAAACACAACAGTTATTTAAGTCCAGTTTCTCCATTTTTTTTCTCTTGTTACTTGTGCTTTTGGTGTCATATCTAAGAAACTACTGCCTAAAGTTATCGGTTTCCTTTGTATAAGTTGTTTTACATCTTAACCCTTAGTCTTTTAGACTTACCTTAATTTCCTTTTTGCTGCATGGTTAGACTATTTTTATCAGCAACTAAGGACCATTTTTCTGGTGTCAGGTTAGAGAGAGGGAATGATATTCAGAAAGTGCATTTTTTTTAGATATTGGTTACCTCTTAATGGTTGCTAGCATTGAACTTGGGAAGGAACAGATAAGAGGACAAAACTTGACTTCCTTCTTTAGCTCATTTAGAAATTTCAATTAGGTAGAATATATTTCTCATTATTTTTGATGGGTTTTAATAATACGTAATACCTTGAATACTCACACAAGGAATTATTACTAGAAAATTCATTCTTATCATCTCCAAATCAGGTTGTGGGACACTGCTGTTTACTAGAGAATGAGGATATACACGCTGGGGTCACACTCCCAGGTTGAATACTGACTCTGTCACTTATTAGCTATGTGAGTTTTAACAGGTTATGTCATGGTTTGTTTTGTTTGAATGCTCATCGATAAAGTGAGAATAACAATACCTTGTAAAATTGTGAGGACTAAAATGAGGTATTTAAGTAAGCTCATTAGAATGGTGTCTGACACATAATAAGAGTGCGTGAAAGTGTTAGGTGGCAACGATGGCATAGAATTGTGTCTGAAAAAATTGACCAAAAGAATTCTGATAAATCTTCTTCGTCACTGTTTAGGTATTTCAGACAAAGATAAATGTAACCTAAATATAGAAACAGCACTAGTTTTGCCTATCTGAAACAAGAAGCATCACAATTCTTCATATATTTTCTGGTTTTTTTTTTTTAAGATTTTTCTTTTCTCTTGCTAGAGTAAGTTATATCTTCTAGTGGTGAGGAAATTGCTTCCATCAATCTTTGTTGATTAATTTGCTGGAATTTGAAGCATTAAAATAAACTCATAAGTTAAAGTTTTCTCAATTACTTTCAAATACTGAAAATACATTATTTTATATATGACAACCAAGGTTTTCTCAACTACTTTCAGTTGCTGCAAACATACTAATACTTTAGACAATCACATTAGGAGAAGGAGGATGAGAGGCACTACTATCACATAGAGGAAAACCTTTCCCCCTCCCCGGAAAGCAAAATATAGATATGTTCATTTTCTATAGTTCCCTCTTAATTTTGCCTTGCTGTTTTCATCTTTTTTAATTTTATGAAGTATAGTTGATTACAATGTTATGTTAATTTCTACTGTTTAGCAAAGTTTTTCAGTTATGAATATGCACATATCCATCCCCATATAAGTTATCACAGAATGTTGAGTAGTTCTCTGTGCTATACAGCAAGTCCCCATTAACCATCCATTCCATATAAAATAGTGTGCATACACCAGTCCCAAACCCCTAGTCCACCCCTCCCCATTCCCCTTCCCCTTTGGTAACCACAGGTTGGATTCAAAATCTGTGAGTCTTTTTCTGTTTTGTAAATATGTTCACTTGTATCATTTTTTTTTTTTTAGATTCTACATGTAAGTGATATCATGTAATATTGGTCTTTCTCTAAGTTACTTCACTTAGTATGATAATCTCTAGGTCCATCCATGTTGCTGCAAATGGCACCCTTTTTATGGCTGAGTAATATTCCATTGTATGTATGTACCACCTCTTCTTTAGAGAAAAGCTTTTTTAAAACAATTGTATTAACTCCTTTTGTATGAAAGATAATTCATAGAAAACTAATGTGGAGGTTCATAAAGGAATGTTCCAGTTATTGCTCCCAGAATAATGTGTCCTATCCCATTATATTCATTATCTCTATTGCTCACTATGCTGTCACTATTTCATAAGACTAACATACTGTTTTCTAGTAGAAGTCCTGGGAAAGATGCCCTGTCTCCCTTTCACTCCTTGAAGGAAGTCACTAGCCAGGCTTGTTCTGTATTCCCAACATCTCACATGGTGGTTTGTCTATAGAAAATACTCTGTAGATTCTTACAGAATCATACAGTTTTAAAGCTACAAGAGAGAGGCCTTCATTAGAAATGGATTAATTTTTAGCGTATTAATATAATGTCTGAAAACAAATGGGATAACTCTGCACTGAAAGAGCTGATTAAAGTCTTGAAAGACACCTTTTCCCCTAAGCCCTGCTGCCCTGTCTTCCTCTGCAGTTTCATCTGGTTTCTTCTCCTATTGCTTGTGTTGGTAACATATAGATGCTTGTGGACAGCTCTGGGTTGGGTGTCACTACACCGTGTCCCCACAGTACCTTGAGCTTCCTTATCACAGCCCAGATTCTCTCAGTTTTGTAGTTCTCTTGGCTTATTTACTTGTCTCTCCTTCTAAATCGGAGCTCTAGTAGAATGGAGGGCATTTTTGCCCTGTGTAGACCATTGCATTCTTTGTGCATGTCCAGCATGTAGTGGTACCTGGTACAGAGTAATTCCTGATGTATTTGCTGAGGAATGAAGTTGTATCTAACTCTGTCACTAGCTGGTTGTGTGGTCTCGGAGACGTCAATAGCCTCTCTAGGCCTTGGTACTTGTGTCTATGAAATGATGGGATTGAACTTGATCAGGGTTTGAAATCGGATGATTGGTGACTCTGAGCCAAAACAGTGTTTTTATTTTTTGTTTTTGTTTTTGTTTGTTTGTTTGTTTGAGAAAAGCATACGCTCCCACATAGTCACAGACCCATCACTGCATTTCAAAGCTGACCCTTTTGTTCATGTTATCCCATCAACACCTGAGGCCTTTGAAAATTGCCACCCCACTGTCCTAGGAATGACCTGTATGATCCCTTTTAGTTCTGAAATTTTGATTCTAAAATTTCATGCCTCTGCTTGCATTAAACTTATAACTGGAAACTTTTATTTACACTGGCTCTTGAGTGTCTTTCTGTTGGTTCTTTCTACCTGGTAATGCTTGTGGATTCCACAGCTTACACATCCTTGTCTGCCCTTTGCTTCAAGATAGGTGATTATATGTATTTGTATCTTCTTTCTAGATATTTTTATGAGCACCATGCAAGAAAACCCTCATTATGATAAAGATAAAAAGTTGCAGGGAAAAATAATTATCGTTAGTAATATCTATGAATTTTAGAATTTCCCTATTATGTGACATGAATAATTTATTTTTATTTAGTTCAGAGATGATACTCATATCTCTGTGTTGGTTAGAGATCTATGAATATATTTTGGTTCTTAACAGCAATATGTATATCATGTATACATTAAAATCTATAGGCATCTTAATAACTTTATGTAGTTAGTAATAACCCAGGTTGTTGTTGTTGTTGTTGTTTTTCAGGAAAAAACCCAATATAAAAACTTTGTATAATTATCAGTGAACCTCTTGCAGGATGTCTGACTTCCTCCAAGAGATGTCATTCTGTAAATGTTGCTGCTTAGTAGAATGAAGTATATTTGACATGTATCCGTATTTACTAACAGTCGAATGGAACATAACAGGCTTCTGCTGCATAAAAATGCTAAAGTAGTTGTTTATGAACAGTAAGATGAACTGCTTTTAGTTTTGTTCCCCCCAAAATATCAGCAGTCTAAATTTTGTAAGTATATTTTCTCGATGGAGCCAAGTGGCAGCCATTACAGTGAAATAGGTAATGACTTGGCTCACTGTTGCTGCCTCCTTTCGAACATTCTGCATGGTTAACTACTTGCAGCAGAGATTCACAAAGCAGCAACTTTCAAGTCTAATGGAAACCTGTGGGACATGAACATGGGATGGTTCAAATAATTGAACTCCCTTTCTCTTATGACTATCCTATTTGCCACTTGGTACAGGGCTAAAGATTGTCCAGGCTGTGAAGAAGCCACTTGGATATGGTCTGGCAGCCCTGAGCCATCATTTCAGCTTCCGTCACAGTAGACCTAGTTAAGAAAGCATGAAAGGGCACTGTCCTTAAGAATGTTAAGGAAGTGATTGCTCATGCATGAGTTGTGAGTAGTTCCTTCCTTTCTGAATATTGGCCATGCTCTGTCCACTGTTATTCTCAACGTGTTTATCTTGGGTATTAGGTTGTTTGTGGGCATAGGTTAAAGATGACCTTATTTTATAACAGGTAGATGTCTGAAGCAGCAGTAGCTGGATATGTCAGCTTCCTGGCTGTGGCCTTGAATGTGTTTCTACTTTGGGAGACATTCTACCTACCTTATATGTCTGCAAACATAGCAGCACTAAAAATTATAATAGTCAATACAGTTATTCTCTACATTTGGTCAGATTCCTCTTGTCTTCAATCAAGCACTTTATCTCCTATTGAAGAAGGGAACTTAAGTTTTTGAGGATTTATTCTGAGGCTGATATTGTGCTTGCCAGAGATGCATACTCACTTAAGAACTCATTTATTATTATTTTATAGATAAATTGTATTTAACACTAAAAATATTATTATCAGAATTACATAAGGGACAATGGAAAAGGCAGTTATGGTTCATATCCATTTTCCCATTCATCTTCTGTTAATGCATGTAACCTATTATGTTACGAGGTAGGTATATGTGCTTGTGAAAAAAAAGAGAATGAGAGGATAAAATGTGAAATGTGAGTACACAATCTCAGAACAAAATCTTTTTCTTGAATGTAATTTAATTCCGAGGCCAGGCACTTGGGTTTGAAAAAAAAAAGTTCCTAGTGCCTTTTTAATTAGTATGTAAATAATTATCTGTTAGATAATTACCTGTGTTCACCATTAGAATGTAAATAATTATCTGTGAGATTAAGCTTCTCTATCCAATGAGAGAACTGTAATCCCCAAATACACAGACAGGCTTACCTTCAGGTATTAGTTCAAAATTGGGAGAAAAAGAAAGATAAACAGAAGAATCTTTGTAAATCTTTGATCTTTGTAAAGATTTTCAAAAGCCTTTTTCACACATCTCAGCCAGTATTACTGAAATATAATCAGTGATTCAATATTGTATAATACTAAGTTTATTCCAGAGTGATGAAGAAATGTATCTCTTTAAATAGTTTAGATATGGTGAAAAAGTTTATAACTTTAAACTTAGCAAGATTAATTTTAGGAGTTCAAAAAGACACAACTAAAACCATCTAAACCAAGGTTTTACCACCAGCCAGAATGTCTACTATCCAGCCTTCTCAAACACATAGTGAGGCTCTGCCTGAATACTTAAAAGATAAGAAGTTTGTAGTTTGGTGAAGTGTAAGCATTATCTTGTTGGCTAACTCTAATTCTGCAGTTTTTTTCTTTGTTGAGCTAAAATTACCTTCCATATATGCACTCTCTTCTCCCTACTGCTGACTCCCCTGCACAGGCAAAATTTGTCACATCTCTGAATTCCCAACTTCCTGTAGCTGCCTCTCCTTCAGTTGTTTCTCCATGACCTGCTCTTGAGATCCAGTAACAGCCTGGTCCCCTTTCTGTTTGTTTGTTTGGTTTTGGATTTGGCCACACCCCATGGCATATTAGCAGTTCCTGGACCAGGGGTTGAACTTGAGCCACAGCAGTGACCCAAGCTGGTGCGGTGACAATATCAGGTCCTTAACCCAGTGCCACAAGGAAACTCCTTGTCCTCTTTCAGGGTGAAGAGTCCCATCCAGCTCTTCCCACAGCTTAAAATCTCTCCGTGATTTTTGTGTCAAGCTTTTTCTTTTCTTATTTTTTTGAAATATATGTATTGCTAATTTATTGCTGTTTAACAAATTGCCCCAAAACTTAGTGGCTCAAAACAAGCATTTATTATCTCAGTTTCTGCAGGTCAAGAATTTGGGAACCACTTAGCTGGATGAGTCTGTGTGCTCAAGGTCTTTTATGAGGTTGCAGTCAAAGCTTTTTCTTTTTTGTTTTTAATTTTTTAACTTTTAATTTCTTTTTTTTTTTTTGTCTTTTAGGACCATACCTGCAGCATATGAAGGTTTCCAAGCCAAGGGTCCAAACAGAACTGAGCCGCCAGCCTACACCAGAGCCACAGCAATGCGGGATCCAAGCCGCATCTGTGACCTAGACCACAGCTCACAGTAAATTTGGATCCTTAACCCACTGAACTCAAGCTTTTTCTTAAAAGATATGTCTGCCCTCATTTCTCTTGTTTCCTCACTTTTGATTCATCCCAGAAAGCACCACAGACTAGTTTCTCCTTTGACTTAAATTCTACTGAAAAGTGGAGGCTATTGATGGTCTCCTGGGCATCAAATCCTGAATATATTAGTCTCTCTGAGGCATTGATTCTATGTTGATTTTTTTTTCTTTTAAGGTCCTAAAACTTCTTCCTCTTTTTCTTCTTGGTTCTCACTGCTTCACCTCAAGCTCCTTCATGTGTTCACCTTTTAAAGGCTGGCGCTATTTTCCAAGTTGCCATCCTCTATCTTTTTATATACAATACACACTTACTGATCAGTTTTACGTGCTCCTATGTGTTATGGTCCATATTGTAATGATTCACAAAAATAGGTCACCAATCCAGATCTCTCCTAACTTTTATACTTCAATTATGCCATGAATGCTTTCATTTAGGACTTCCTTGTTTCCTGCCTGTTTCACTATACCCATCTCCTGATTGGTCTTTGTGTCTGCTCCATGTCTTCACTGTGGGGAGTGTGGACTTTCTGAAAAGAGAATAAATCATTCTCCTTGGTAATAGACTTGAGGGACTTGCCTTTGTCTAGAGAATAGTTATCAAACTCCTTAGTTTAGTGTATGAGGCTCTTGACAACGTGGGACTCCTCCAGCCTCTTCTAAAGCCGCGTTCCATCTTAAACTCTCAGTTGTCATCCTGGAGAGCTCACTGCTGGTTCCCAAACATTTGGAGCTCTCTCTCGCCTCTGAACCCTGTGCAGCTTCTTCTGCCTGAAACCCTCTTCCTTCCCACTCTACCCTCTCTTCATTTGACTACTTTTTAGGTCATTCAGAGACTCCACTCCACGAACCCCGAGGCTCATTCTTCCCCAAAGTCAGCTAAGAGCCTCTGCAGGTACTCTTGGACGAGTACAGCATTGGTCTTAACACTTAGCACAATGAGATTGTTCATGTCCCTGCCTTTCTCCCCACCAGACTATGAACAGCTTGAGGGATGACTATGTTTTCTCATGTGTATAACCCCAATACTTTATAAAAATGACTTTTGGGAGTTGCCTTCGTGGTTCAGCAGTTAACCAACCCAACTAGGATCCATGAGGATGTGGGTTCGATCCCTGGCCCCACTCAGTGGGTTAAGGATCCAACATTGACATGAGCTATGGTATAGGTCACAGAGGTGGCTTGGATCCTGAGTTGCTGTGGCTGTGATGTAGGCTGGCAGCTGTAGCTCCGATTCAGCCCCTAGCCTGGGAACTTCCATATGCCGAGGATGCAGCCCTAAAAAGCAAAAAAAAAAAAAAAATTGGCACTTCAGTTAGGACCTTATTCTTCCATTCATTCAGTGAACATTTTGTGAAATCTACCAAGCTGTGTAATAGATACGGTAAATATACCAATAAACAAGATGGACTGGCCTTTATGAAACTTACAACAAATGACCTCTGAGAGGTTGTTTCTTCATGTCTTATTCCAATATGCCAAGGTCACTTTAAATCTTGATCTTGCCTTCAATCACGTTAGCTGCCTTTCCTGAATGTGTCCCTGTACTGATTTGTACTTTAGAACATACCTTGGGGTACTACGTGTGCACTTAGTGCTAACATTGATCTCTTTTCATTCTCCAAGTATGTATTTCTATAATATCTATACTGTTAATATTCTCTTTTCACATGTGAGGAAACAGGGTTTTGTAAGTGTCAAAGCATTTTCCAACCCAGAGCCCAAGAACTTTGCACTAAGCTGATCAAGAGGCTCTTTGTGTCCTCACTGAAGACACTGATAATAAATGGGGGATTGGAAAGAGCTGAACTTTGAGCCCCCAGGGCTGACATTACAGATCTCCTTCTTGGTGACACCAGACATTTATCAGACATTTCTATTAATCTCCTTAGTGGGCATCCCACCTTTCTTCATCCTGTCCACAAGGACATTCCAAAGACTCACTAAATGCCTTAGAGAAATCTGTATCCACCTGATCCACACACTGCCTTTATCTATGAATCTAGTGCCCCCATCAAACAGGGAAACAGGCCCAGGACTAGGCCTTATAAATGTCTGTCCAATGAATGACTGACGACTTTTTTCCCTATTCTTTCCATTCCACCCACTAATAACTTGCGGCTGCATCAGTGCTATGCATAACTGCCCTCTAAATCCTTAGATGTGCTCTGTGGCTACATGCAAAGCTCTTTTCAGATACTGGATGCCCCACCAATGAAATGTACACAGTTGTGAATTTGTTTGAATCAGTACACTGCATGCTCCAAAGAAGAGGTCTCAGAAATCATGCATTTTCCAACCATTATGTGGAAGTTCTGAGGGGCAGGGTAAGTGGGACTGAACCCAACTATATCAAGACTTCTTTAACTCCAGAGAGAAGGGGTATCAGTCAGCTTTGCCATGGCCCACAGTCAAAGGAGGAGAGCCCCTTTGACAGAGGCCAGAAAGAGTTGCACCAAGAAAGAGAATGGGGCTGACTCCTCATAATTGAGCACTTTTAGGGTCCAGCTCTCAAAATTTGTCCCCAGTTTTTCATCTGCTGCTTGATAGTGCCATCAGGAGGAACAGTGGGAAGCATTTTTTAAGTACTAGATGATTTAAAACTTGTTCTTGCCAGTTTTCTCCCTTGAGGGTCAATGGCTTCTCATTTAAAAAAAAATAAAAATAGAAAATGAGTCACACAACTCTTGTAAAAAAAAAAAAAAGCTATCTTCTTTTTTCTTTGTTTTTTTTTTTTAAGCTTTCTTAGGTGGATGTGACAGTACCAATACAAATAGCACCTAGTAATTGTTAGGTTGTAATTTTAGAAATCAAAGTGCTTTCCCAATGAGCCTGTGTTTCAAAAGAAAAATTTAGCATTGACTCTGATATACCATCTGGCATTCAGATCACTGAAAAAAAAAATGTTCATAGTATTGTGAGTTCTCCTAGGATATGGCTGGTGAGGAACGGGAGACTGTGGAATTGCACAACCTTGAAGAAAATAAAATCCCTTTTGGCATTACCTCTTTCTGTGTGATCTCCTCTGTCAGGAGTTCAATTTTAGCTTGATCTTGATCAGAAGGGCACAATTTATAGAAGAAATTTCAGAACGGGAGTTCTAGTTAATATTTTCACTGCACTATCTTTAAAGAAGCTTTGGATTCCCTTTTTAATTAATTGACTACTGATTATTCTGCAACTCCAAGAAAGAACAATGGATTGAATCCTTTGTTCTCTTCTGCCTGTGCTTTTGAGAGGGATAGCCATTGTGTTTGGAATGGGGCACACCTTTTATTTGGCCACACCTGTGGCAGATGAAAGTTCCCAAGCCAGAGATCGAACCTGTGCCACAGCCACAACAGCGAGCTGAGCCTCCAAGCCAATGCAGTGACAGTGCAATTTACTTTGGTGTGTTAGATTCTAAAAACGTATTTACCGTTGAAATTAAGACTTTTGGGAATTCCTGTTGTGGTATAACAGATTAAGGACCTGACTTAGTGTCCATGAGGATACCTTGGCCTCACTCAGTGGGTTAAAGATCTGGCGTTGCCACAAGCTGCTCTGTAGGTCACAGATGTGGCTCAGATCTTGCGTTGCTGTGGCTGTGACATAGGCCAAATGCAACTGCAGCTCCAGTGAGACCCCTGGCCTGGGAACTTCCACATGCCTCAAGGGCAGCCATACAAAAACAAGCAAACAACACTTTTGTATGTAATTTAATCTTCATATTTATTCAATCATTTTCAAATAGTACACTAGTATGAAACAGAGAAAAAAATGCCATCTATAATTGTGCTGCATTTCAGTGACTACTAAGAACAGAGAATTCTTAGGTAATAAATTGAGGTAGCTTTTTTGGCTCCCCAGAGCTTATATAACCATGGTTATAAAAGAAATTTATTACTGTTGTTTTTCATTTGAGGTGCAGTACTCACTACTATGCTACTACCCATGGGACATTTTGTGCTTAGTTAAGAACTGTGGTCAAGAGAATTCCTTGAATGTGCAATGTTTAACTTTCATTTCAGAGTTCATAAAGATAGTTTGAGAATTGAAAGTATATCTTGTTTACTCTTTCTGATTTCAATTCTGTTCTTCACTCATGTGATATTACAAAGTATAAAATTTGTACTTGTAGAACATGTTTGATAAGGAGTTTAGCTGGAGAGTTCTAGGAAGTATTGCCCTCTTTGTCTTGCTGAGAAGGAGGTATCTTTACAAGTATTAACCTCCTCAGCTGACAAACTGAAACACAGGTTATGATAGACTCAAGGTTTTATCATTTACCATCTGCAGAGTTCCAAGACAACCAAGCTCCTGCAGCGGTTTCTCTGCATCCTGCCTAAGGTGAGAACAGGAGGCCAAAAGCAGGGGAGAATGATCGGTGAATTAATTCTGTTAGTACTGGCTTGCTGGCTGGGGCCACTGGAAAATAATGGGAAGATAATTGATAGACTTTCAGTGTTATGTCTTTAATTTTAAAATAAATACCTGCAGTTGTTTCTCTTGTAGAAAATATACTATCTTCCTGTTTCCTGGACTTTGCTGATTTGAAAGCCATTGCAGTGTTGCTCTTCCTCCCTAAGGAAGAATTTATAAATAGTACTGATCAGCATCCAGTGTGTGTTATTTAACTGGTGACTGAATTGTCTTTAGGAGTATATTTTTAGTGTAAAAACAACATTGTATCATGATACTTCCTATGAAATAGATTTTAAAATATGTGTATTCCCGACTGAAATGTATACGATAACATTCAAAGAGAAATCAGTCAGTGGTTAAATATATTTTTATTTTTCCATTCAAAATTCTGCCAACCAGCATTTATCAAGGACCTATTATGTGTTAGGCACTGTTCCCACAAGGACGCATTAAATGTCTTCTCTGTTCCAGGAACCATGTCAAGCATTTGGAACATAAAATTCATCAAGTCTGTCTTCCTAGGGAACTAAGGACTGATAATATTGTGGGAAGTTGGGATGATTAATTAGTAGCTGACCAGGTCAGAGAAACGTCCCTATGGGGTCTCTACTGGACTGAATTATGTTATTCAAATTTGGGGATACAGATTACATCTAACGAGCTGGTTGTTTGGGGGGATGGCTACAAAGACACACGAGAGATTCTGGAAGAACAGGGATAGAGATGGTAGAGCTGCCTTTTTTTCCATGAAACCTTTAACAATCCACCCATCCATAGAAAGCTATTTAGTGGAACTCACGAAGCTCTTATATCTGTGTATCTGTATCTCTAGGTCTTTATGTCTGTCTGTCTGTCTCTGCAGCAAGTGTTCCAGGAGTCAGGAAGTGGAAGATACCATTAAGTCCTCTTTCACTAGAGAAAGACAAGATCTCACAGAATTTTTTTAAGCCTCTTTAAAATGTCCCTGTCTGCCCAGCTACCCTGCCAATATACTTGGTGATATTTTTAGAACCTCATTAAACTCCAAATGTAATATAGTATCAGTGGTTAATGGGACTTTCAGTATATATAAAACAAAATAAAATGTATGATTGCATTGATTTTCTGATTTGCACTGTGGAGAAACACCTGCAATGAATTTTGCCACTCAATGATTGCTCTTTGGTCACCTCTCCTAAAGAGTATATTTTTACGATACGTTGTTAAAGGAGGAAAGGATTATTTTATTGAAAGCTATTTACCTGTTGCTTTCACTGGTGCTGTATATTACCTAGCAAATATTTTCTTATATAGTGGATTAATTATGTGTACTCCATGTATTGTGTATTTATAGAAACAGCTATAATAATTCCTGACTTTCTTCAGCTATCAGGAATAACTTCTTCACATTTATAGTGCATATATGAGTGTCTATGTGTGTGTTAAAATAACATCTTCACACGTTACTAGTTTCAGTAGAATAAAATTTCAAGGACTATTCCCTCTAAAGCTTTTAGGTAGAAGATGAGAAACTGGGCAAAGGGGAAATTTTCATCTTACCGCAATGTATCACACAATTAGGTACTTTATGGAGGATTTTATGTCTTCCTCTAAAACAGCCAGCATTGGACATTTTCAGAAATAGGATATTGGACTGATCAGATCATTGGTCAGTTCAGCTATGGTAATTTCTGTTTGCTGAAAGAAGGTGATGTTTACTTGATTTGAATACATGTCATTCTTTGTTTAGACTTTTTGAATCATACCGTGATGGAAACAGCCGTACTGTAAGATTTTTTGCTTGTCAAAATTCTTCTTTTTCAAGTGTTGTGGTAGGGGATTACTTAATGACGTGAGAAGAGGTTCATAGTATGTTATACGGACAAAAACAGATTATAAAGTAGTATATAAATTACAGTTCCTTTTTATGTTTTATACACAGAGGAGAGCCTTGTGTAGTAGAGTTGGGATTATGATCACAGTCTGACATAATTCAGAGGGCCCGTTTCAAACAGCTTCTCAACTTATTAAGCATGTGACTTTGATCCAGAGCAAATTACTAAACATCTCTGTACCTTAATTTCCTCATTTGCAAAGTAGAGATAATGGGTTTGTACATAATAAAGATTTTATATATATAATACATTCTCAATTATATATAATAGAACAGAGATGGGTACAGAGTAAATACTCAATATTGTTAAAATTGTCATTAATATGTAATATTAATAGTGCTTATCTTGGATAATTGGACTTAAAAGTAATTTTTATTTCTTCTTAAATTTAATTGCTTATATTTTCTAAATTGCCTAAATTCCCATGAATAAATGTTAAATTATCATTTAAATAAGAGTGAAAAAAGCTAGTACTTTAACTTATATTAGAAATCTTGCTTTTCAGCAACTGTGAAGTTAGGAGATCCCAGCCAGGAGGACGTCAGATCTCATTGTACTCCCAATCTTTCGACCTTCCCCCAAAGCCCCTCAATAAAGTGGACTGATCTCAAAAAAAAAAAAGAAAAAAAAAAGAAATCTTTAAGTACAACTCCAGCCATCCTTTAAGTCTCTTAAACAGAAATTACATCACTTTGGTTTTTACCTCATTCTTCTTAATGGATTAAAATTGGAATGTTACTAAGTTACTAAGATCTTAACATTTCCACAGGAGTAAGGTTAGCAGACAAAAATGTGTCTTCTCTAAACAGATTATAATATTTATAATAATTAATAAATATAATAATGATACATATTTATAATAAATATTAAGACAGACTTTTTATAATTTGTAACAACTTTTAAAGTCTCTAAAGTTACTGGAGTTCCCGTCGTGGCGCAGTGGTTAACGAATCTGACTAGGAACCATGAGGTTGCGGGTTCGGTCCCTGCCCTTGCTCAGTGGGTTAATGATCCGGCGTTGCCGTGAGCTGTGGTGTAGGTTGCAGACGCGACTCGGATCCCCGCGTTGCTGTGGCTCTGGCGTAGGCTTGGCAGCTACAGCTCTGATTGGACCCCTAGCCTGGGAACCTCCATATGCCGCGGGAGCGGCCCAAGAAATAGCAAAAAGACAAAAAAAAAATAATAATAATAAAGTTACTTACTTTTTCCTAATTGAAAGTTAATCACAAGAAAGTTTGGAAAGCAAAATAGCATGCTTGAAAGAAAAAGTTTAGTAAGTCACTGTTTGTTCATTCAGGGTTAGTTCATAAAAGGGTAGAATGAATAATGACAATTATACATCTAATAGGGAAGAAAAAGAAGGTTCTTCCTGGTTGAACATAAACAGGCCTATTTTCCTTTCTTATTAAACAAATTAATCAATATAATGTATATTTGGCTAAAAACCATTCACATCTTTACTGGACAATCTCTCTTACTTTGTAAAACATACATATGAAAATAGTGTGCACATAAAATATTCTTGCACTTTATAGAATGAGTCATGTAAGTGTATATAGATTAACTCGAGCCACAGATTAATTTGAATTTTAGTCTTATAGATACTTTCTTTTTCCCCAACTTAATTTTTATCGTTTCATACTTTTTTCAAATCTACTGTTCTTCTCTAATCTGCATATGCAGTAATAAGTGTGTGTACATATAAACACGTATATACATACACACTCATACAGACACACGTGTATATTCGCGTTTGTGTGTATCTCAGAAAGACAAATTGAGGATCTACTTTTTATCTCTACAAAATAAATTTATTCTGGCTGTAAACTCTTAGTTTGTAGTAATTTTACTTCCTACAAATGATTATAGAAAACAGTCTAAAGATTTGTAACATTGGTATTAAAGACATTTTAGCTCTTTCCCCTAGACGCCCTAGACGCAGGGTTTTAGGAGCTGGAAGACTCGGTACCCCCAGGGTCGTGGTTGAGGAGACCCATGTAGAAAGTCCTCACAGATTTTTCTGAGGCCAAGTTGTGCTTAAGAATAGATCTCCTGGCTCAGGCTAGCTTCCCAACTCACAGCACAAGTCTTTGGAAACGAATGATATCACAGCTGGTTTCTAACCATAAAAGAGAACACATTTAAAGGGAAAAAAAACACCAACTTTAAATATATGTGGCTTGTAACAACTCTTCAGTTAACACCAAAAATACTGCCTTTGTAAAATTGTGGTTCAACATAGTATAAAGCCCTCAGGTCTGTGCATTATGAATGGGTTTGTCAATGAAGAATACACCGTTAATGTGAAAAATGAAGCCAATATAGATTTGGTATTAAACTTTAAAATTCTTTAATGAGTTTTAAGTTCCTCCTAGATAGTAGGTCGAGCATTTTATATTCTAAGTAATGGTATATGAGAACAGAATCATTTTGTTATCACTTTTGTTTGTTTTGTTTTGTTTTTCTTTATGATGGGTGTTTAAGACCAGATTCCCCATCAATAACAAGGCAGATACATGATTAACATCCAGTGCTTAGACCTGCACAGCGATGGAAATAACCTCCAACTGGTAGGCTCAGTTAACACTTTCATCAGCTGTACCAATCCCGCAGATACAGGCGGTATTATTTTCCATAAGTTGTTTCTATCTGAATTTTTGCCTAAATACTCCACCTTCTGCTAAAAAAGATTTGAGGTTCCTTTTGGAGATTTATTATTTTTTTGGCATGTGCATGGCATGTGGAAGTCCCTGGGCCAGAGATGGAACCTGCACTGCAGCAGTGACCCAAACTGCTACAGTGACCCAAACTGCTACAGTGACAATGCAGATCCTTGACCCACTGAACCACAAGAGGACTCTGTGATATATATATCATTTTTTGACACCCTTAAACAGTTTCTAAGGACATTTCTCAGTATAGGCCATAATTTTTACAAATTATCTGGTTTATTAGCTAGAGGACTTGAACAGCTTCTTTAGGAGTTTCCAGAAATACATTCTTCTTCCCTACTTTTTCTTTCCTCCTATAACAACAGATTCAACATGGAGGGAAGGAAGAGAATCTCGCCATCTGCACTATAAACACAATGACCTTTCTGCGACTGGATGGAGAAGAAAGACTTACAAAACATTTTTACTTAAATGAACAAGTTGGAGTATAAGCCAGAGATGATGCTTCTTTTATGACATGAAAAATAATAATAGCAAAGACTTCCTGGAGTCTGGTGGTTCAGTGAGTTAAGGATCTGGCATTGTCACTGCTGTGGCGCCAGTTCAATCCCTGGCCTGTTAAACATGCCTCAGATGCAACCAAAAAAAGAAACAGAAAAGAAAAAGGACTTCTTAATCTGTATTACTTTATAATTTTAACAAAGCTTTTGCAAAAATAATCCTATTTGCTTTTTTGCCCATTCTAGATTGTGTTTCTATTATTACTCCTGCTTTATAGATGAGAAAGCTGAGCCTCTGAGAGGCCTTGCAGGTGGTGAATGACAGACCAAGCTTAGAAATCTTGGTAACCCTAATCCAAGGATACCACGTATTATCTTGAAGTTGTCACAATGACAACTTCAAACCAGACTAAAAATTAGAATAAAGGGAAATTAAAGTTAATATCTTAAGCAAAGGCCGAAAAGCTAAGCAGACTGAAGTCTAGAATTTGGTTTAAAATAGGATTTATATATATCAACTCTGTGTAGCTTCAACAGGAAAGATTAAGAATTCTGTTGATTCCATTTTAGTAGTAAAACCATATTAATAGCTTGAATTGGGGAGAAATATATTTAAAAGTCTGGAAATTCTGGACCAAAGTATTTAAATTGTATTACATTTCATTATAAAAAAAAAAAAAAAGGTTTGGGGAATAAGGCTTTATATTTGAGAAACTTTTGGTTGAGAGATTATTTTCCTTGTGACTTCCCATGAATAGGTCTGTGAGATTAGCTGTGCCAAATTCCGAGAGTCTCAAGGTGCTAAGCGTTCCTTGGTTCCTGCCTTTAACAATGGGAGCAAAGGGAGTGAGAAAGAATTGGAAAAGGAGGAAGGGAGAGGGAAAGAAAGAAAGCAAATCTGTGGAAAGAAAACGGTTCCAGGTGCACCTCGGTGGGCCAAACAGGTATAGTGTATTAACATGGGCTTGAATAATTCAGACTTTCAAACCGCAGGAAGAGGCTTTCCAGTGGGAGGGGAAGTCCCCATAATTAAAGCTTCGCTGGCACACACAGGCAGCTGTATCCTCTGACAGACTGAGAAAATTGGACATGGCCTAATAGCCTAGGAGAACAGGGATGCTGGGGCGCAGCATTGGTGGAGAAGCGTTAGGTTTATTTTGGTGTTCTCCAATTATAAAGTCAATTCTCTGGATACCAGCTTCTTTTACATATTAATGGCCTCACCCTTGGCATATGGCAAGAATGCAGGACTCAGCGCTGAGACTGCCTGGAAAATGGAATAGTGAGTTCAAAGATGCCAGTGGCAGCGTATTACATTTTTGAAAGGTAGGTTTCAAAATAAACAAGAAGTTGGAATTTTTTAACATCAACGTGCCATTCACTTTAGAAAGAATATTTCTTCACTTAGTATCTCCGCTAAGGAGTTTCAAAATATGACATACATTTAACAGTATGTGTAGTTATATGCAGGCACTCGTACAATTTCTGAGGGTTAAATTTTTTAAATAATGATTATTTCTGTACATTATTTTCCATAACAAATCGAAACTACTACGTCAATGCACCCCTTTAAAGTGTTTGAAAATCTTACTTGATTTTAATCAATTCAAATGTCAAGTCTCCTCAGCACCTTGCTTTTTTTGTAGAAGGCGCCTATTTTTCCCCTCTGGTGCGCTTCCTATTTGTAATTTCCTGCCATCTCCCAGTGTCTTCAGCAAGGAGGCTAATTGTCATGCTTGTTTTCTGGGGGTTGAATGCAGCAGAGGGCCTATCAGCAATACACAATTCAGTGTATTCCTGGAGGCCTTGCCAGACTGAGAAAAGCTGAAACAAACTGTGATGTTCCCTCAGGGACCTCACACTGTCCCTGGGCTAAAGATGGTGGGGAAAAAAAAGGATAGCAGCCCTAGCTTCCACTTCCTCTTTACTGACAGCAGATTTAAAAGCTTACCTCTCCCAGAGTTCCCTTCATGGTGCAGCAGAAAGGAATCTGAGTAGGAACCATGAGGTCGTGGGTTCAATCCCTGACCTTGCTCAGTGGGTTGAGGATCTGGCGTTGCCGTGAGCTGTGGTATGGGACACAGACGTGGCTTGGATCTGGTGTTGATGTGGCTCTGGCGTAGCCTGGCAACTACAGCTCTGATTAGACCCCTGGCCTGGGAACCTCTGTATGCTGCAAGTGTGGCCCTAAAAAGCAAAAAAAAGAAAAAAAAAAAAAAAGAAAGAAAAGGCTTACCTCTCCCTTCACAATTGATGTCCCCAGCCCCCACCTCTCCCTGGCGAACTGTTCCCAGGTGGCCACAGGGGACTGGAAGAGAGACATGGAAGGTAAGGAATCTGAAGGCTGCAGCAGGGAGAAAAGAAGTTTATTTTTATCAGTCTCTTTAAAAGCTGGCTGGAAAGCTTCTGTGGCGTTTCAAAGGAACTCTTTATTACTTTCAGAACAACTTTTAAAACTTTCATGATAAAACTGCATTGCACAGGATTATCATTCCAAGAATTAGGACTATACTGGCATTCTTTGTAAAGTATAACTCAGGTGTGTTTATTAAGGGATCGTGTTTCCCTCATTACTACTCATGTAAATTGTACTACTGACTAAAGATGCAATAAGATAGAGCAAGTGAAACACTGAGATGTGTTGGAAGGGACCATTGAGACAAAGATGTGATGTGTTATTTGGGGAAATGATCAGAACTATCCTAGATAACATTTCATATTCTGAATTCCCCAATTAAATGATGTCTGAACTCTCATTTTCAGGCTGGAAATCTTTTCTTATTAAGAACTTTGCCAACCCTATTAGGCTCTTGCTTTAAAGGAGTAGAAATGAGTGGCCTGAATGTGTAACCACAGATCCATTGACCTGGAACTCTTGTGTTTACAGATTGCATTGTTAGGCTGATGTTGATGAGACTTTTTATGATTTTATTACTTGGCGGTTTTTGTTTTTTTTTTTATGATTCCTAAAGGCTCTGTCTACAGCTGAAGGCGCCCTACTTTGGTTTTAATGCCAAATTGTGGAAAAGCAGGTCAGATTATCTTCAAAGGCATACAAATTGAAATTGAATCTCTGAAGGCTCATCCAAAAGGGAAGACATGGACTGTAATATTTACTGCCTTCAAAAAGATCATACTTTCGAACTTTTTGAAAATCATTGTAATGAAATAAGCTTCAGATACACCCATTAGCCATGTGGAAGACAGAAAATATAGTCAGAAATAATATAATAATTCAATATTCAGAGGACTCAGCAACAATCAATGAGGTGATGAGAACAAATCTAATTTTCAGTCCAGTTTTACTAACTGGATTTGGATAACTGGCTCTGATGCCCCTTCCCAATAATTTATCGTGGATCCTCTTCCTGCTGCCTAACAGAAGGGAACCTCCTTCCCACATGTCAGCCTGCGACCATAACTCTCATTTTATCTGTTGAAAGGATCCATCCTGTGACCTTTCAGACTCAGTTCACCGTGCCCCTTTTAAGCCTTTGTAGACTCCGTTGGCTGCCAAATGTTGACCTGTATCACACCTGTATCCTAGACTATAGCATCTTCAGGAACAAGTAAGGAATCCTTAACCTGGCCTCAAACAGCGCTTCCTATGTTGAGATCTGCATGAGTTGCTTCAGCTTCTTGTGAACCTTCCCTGTTTCCATCACCCTCAACCACTTTTCCCTTCCCAAGTTCTTCATGTTTCACGTGTTTTTTCCTATGTGGAATACTTTTCCCAGCATCCTCCTCTTCCTCTCTCTGTCTCCATGTGTGTCTGCCTCTGTCCCTCTAAACTAACACACACACACTCATATCTCTGTCCTGGAAACCTCCTCCCTCTCTTCAGGCTTCCCATAGGTATTGTTTCTCTGAGAAACCCTCTTGGGCTGGCTTGGCTGCCCTTCTCTATTCTTCCCTAGTTCTGGGACCATGTATTTCTGCTTTGGTCCTGTTTAACATTCTGAATTATTGCCTGCCCTTTCCTGTTCTGTGTGGGAACTCTTTTCTCACTGCTCCCAAAGCTCTCTGAGGTTAGGGACCAGGGCTTCTTCACCATGGTGTTCCTACCACTTGTCCTAGTGTCTGTTGCATAGCAATTTCTCAGTAAAGATTTGTTGAATGAATGAGCAACCTGGAGCCAGCTGGTCCAAACTCTCTCCCAGCTTCTGAAAGGTAGCCTTCCTCCCTGCACCAGACCATGACCCCACTGCAGAAGGCAGTCCCTCTTTCCAATTTTCTTAAGCGCCTCATCCCTTCTAGGTAAATCCTATCATACGGGGCCATGTCTTGACCATGATGAGGAGGGCCTCAGAAAGCAGTGAAATGGGGACAGTCTTCAGGAGCTGATGGAAACGTAGAAGCTGCCAGAATGGAGAACACCCTTTTTGGTGTTTCGTCATGTAAATCTCACTGCAGCTGCAACAAAAATCTGGGACAGCTTTGTTACACTCCATCACCACATAAGCTACATTGAAAACCTTGTATAACACACAAAGCACAGATTCCACCTATTTTTCCCTAAATAGAAAGAACAACTTTTAGTTAAAGATGAAGTTATGCTTCTGTTGCAGAACCACAGAGTGCAATTTGCTGTTCCTTATGCCTCTCGAACCATGTTGAGAACAAGCATGACTTACAGGGCATTTCCTGAAGCAGTACTTTCACATTTGGGGATTATTGCATGTGCATTCCCGCTTTCATTCAGTACTGATAAATACCCAAACACACACATCTAAATATTGACCTAGTGCTGATTTTTCTTGTGAAGAAATAGGAACTTGGAATAATCCTGATGTTTTAACATATTAAAATAGCTCCAGATTTCTTGGTCTAAATCTTACCTTAAAAAAAAGAAAGAAAGAAAAATTATTTCTTGCCATTCAAGTTTGTCTAGCATTGATCAGCAGTCCTAAAGGGTTTGATGCAATTTGCTGGAATTGATGCAGTGAAGGAGAATCAGAATGAATTTAGGCTGTTTTTGTTGTCGTGCTTGATTCTTCCCTAGGCTTTGGAGTTTTTCCTGAGTGGTGAATGACTGATAAACTGATTTGTTAGCTGCACTCTGTCATTTGCTGTCATTTGCAGTGTGATGGAGAACACACTTCCATCTGGTTTTCCAAAGGAATTCTTTGAGATCTGCATGTGTGCATGAAATTTTATGCAAAGTAGAAAGTAGGTGTCCCTAGCCTTGTTCTTTTTTTTCCTGTAAATTCACTCAGAGGTTCTTATCATGCCCTGTTTATTTTGTCTCTACCTCAACCTCAAGCTTGTGCTTTCTTCTCTATCCTCCCAGGCTTCAGCCTTCTAGTGGAAATTGTATTCAAGACATCTGAATGCAGCTGATGAACAGTTAAAACCTGAGAGATTGGTTATGAGAGTTTATAACCTCACACTTTACTGGATTTTTAAAGAGTACTGAAATATCATATTTTTTTTTCAATGAATGTCAAAAGGCTTTGCATTCCTCTCAAATCACTAAATTTGCACCTCAGTTTTCATTTAACTTTAAGTTTCATTTTACTCTTTATTGGGGAGAAATTTTTCTCTATATTTGGACTAAAATCTTGTGACACTGTTAAATCTGTAAGCAAAATTTATGCAGAATATGCAATCCTCCAGGCAGAGAAATTAGTAATAATGACAAGAAGAAGAATAGCCCTTGAAATGGCCTACACTCACATTCAAGAGGTGAAAGAATTGAACAGCAGGGATTTCTATTGATTTTGACATTTTTTTTTTATTAGAGCATGGCACTCATTTATGGAGCTAGATAAATCTCATAAGAATAATTGAGGAGTGCATGTAAACCTGTTCCCTTGGCCCTTTTGGGTCTCTTCCCTCGTGAATTAACCCAAATGTCAGGAAACAGCTGTCAGTCAAGGGTGGCTGTGTTTAATCATCTATTGTTTCTCATACCAACCACTCCCCCCAAGCCCATCCCAGGTGGCCTTCACCAAAAATGAGAAATGAGAGCCACCATCCTCTCTCATCAGGGATAATTAGGGTGACCTTTTCATGTTTGGGGAATTTTAAAATATATTTTAAAACAACAGAGTAACAACACTGGCCATCATTTTTTCCTTTATCATTAAAACCGCAGCCTAGACAAGGCAACCTTTTAAGGAGAGCATTTCTGCTGATGAAGAGGTATAGGAATACACCTCTGAAACTAAACCTTTTAAAACACCCTTCAATAATATCTGCATATGGCATTTCCTGGAGTCATTGAAATTTCCACATGTGTACTCAAGCATGGAGTGGTTTAGAATGAATTCCCTTATCAGGAACTGTTCCTTGGCTTTCCTTTGCCTATGAAACGTTTTGTGCAACAAACATCATGACCTGGGAATGTATCTGTTTATTCAGCAGATGGAAGTGATAAATTTGCAACACCAAAAAGGTAAGGAGGAAAAAACTAAGATTTGTGTTTATACAAACAGGCTTTTATTACTGTTAAAATTATTATTGCTATTTGTATAACTGCTCTAGGAAGCAGCTGCATATTTCCTATTGTGAAGATGCAAAAGGAACGTTTTTCATTTTATTTTCATGCTCTCCTTTTTTTCCAGTACTGCTTATATTACTTACCCACCATTGGCAGTTAATACCCTTTTGATCCTGGAACCAAGGAGAGCTACCCCTGGATGGCATTAAAATAATTTAGTCAAGAATTTAAACAATGAACAAACTTTGATAATGTACCAGCCATATTAAGGGTGAGAATGATTCTGCATATATTTGAAACTTCAAGTTGAAAAACTAAGATTCTGTTGGATTTCTTTATATCTCTCTACTTGGTCTTAAAAGAAAACAAAACACCAAAAACCTTTTGGCTATGGATTTTCCTTTAATGTAAAGGGAAATCAACTCGACACATCTAAAATAGACCCTTCTGATGTCCAGTCTTTGCCAAATTCACCCTTCCCTTTATACTGTAGTTTCTTTAACTGGAGATTTGTCCTCAGGCAAACAAAGGATCATGATGTCTTCCAACAGTGTCTAAAACAACCCCATGCTGAACATCATTCCGTTTCATTGTGTCCTTACATAAACAGAGGGATACAGGAAAGAGCAAGTACTTCATCAAAGGTGAGCTAAGTGCATCAGGTAGAAAAAAAGGGATCATATGCATGTGCTTGGAAAATGGGCCTCTTTGTGCCCATTAGACCCCATCTTTGCTGTAGAAATTGCCCTATATTTTATGAAATTTGGACTGCAGAGAGGAAACTTGAAAATGCGGGGCTGAGCCCTTTAATGCATGTCACCTGGGAATTTTCACCAATCTCACAGCTTTTGGAGATTTAGCTGTGGCAGATCATGGGCTAATTTACCCAAATGGAATTTGTACCAGTTAAAAAAAAAGAAGAGTGTTTTTGGCCCTTTAATGGGTGGTTAGTAGAGTACCCTTGTCTTGCATAAAAGCCTGAGTCACCCACTGATTGAGATGGCACTGAACACTTCCTCTCGCACCATGTCAGGATTTAAGTGTGAATTAATTTGTTCAGATAACAAATACATAACATTCTGTGTGCCTGGCATATGGAGTGTGACAAGCACATTCAGAGCAAGGTATTGATTAGTGATCGGCATGACTTGCATGGCCTGGCACAGCAGAATGACCAAGGAAATAAGGACCAAAGAGGTCCACAGTTCTCACCCTGCTCTGTCAGGTTGGAGATGTGTAGTCTTGAGGAAGTCACTTCATTTCTCTAATCTTTGGTTTGATAAAAGGACTAAAATAGGCATGCTAGAGGGCCTCCAGTTCCCAGACCTTGCCTTTGCTCTTTGCCATCTTCTCTTTCTTTTTGGCATCTACCTCCCCAGCCCTGGGAATTTTGACAGCCAATGAAGAGTTTTCCGGAAATGCTTTTCCGAGGGTTATGAGATTATACCAGTGACCCCCAGAGCAAGAGGCATGAGAACAGGAACGATAACCAACCTGGGTTTCCACTGACCCTGAAAACTGTTGCTAAGCCAAACCCACAAGGGCTTTTCTCTGTTCCGGAGGTTGGCAAACTAGATAGACTTCAGGCCAAAGACCTGCCACCCGTTTTTGTACAACCCAGGACCGTTCTACACTTTGAAATGGTTGGACAAAAAGTCCAAAGGAAAAGACTATATCCTGACATGTGATATATGAAAGTAACATTTGTTTGAATTTCTGTATGAAATTAAAGTTTCAGTATTCATAAATAGAATTTCATGGGAACCTAGCCACCCTTGTTCTTTTATGCATTGGCTGTGGCTGCTTTCATGCTACAATGGCAGAGTTGACTAGTTGCTACAGAGACCATATAGCTACACACGAAATATATTAACTCTCTGGCTTTTCATAGAAAAAGTTTGCTGACACCTATCCTACTCTGTAAAATCCCTGATGCGGCTTCAGCTGGAAGCCACCTGATCCTCATGTGTTTCCTGACACACATTCCCTTGACTATAGTGTTATCAAGTGAGTTCGTTAAATCATTCTCTTCTCACAGTTTCTGTTCATGTATTACAAGTATCACATAGCCACAGGAGAGTGTTAAAGTTTAGCAACATTATATAAAGCACGTGGGAGAATGCTTAGCACAGACAGGCAGTGTTAGCTACTACTGTTGTTATTATTTTTATGTTTATTGATTTCACAACTGAACAGAATGCTCTTATTCTAGGTAGTTGTATGGTCAGGGAACCATTAGGTGCTAAGGGATGCAAAGATAGCTTACATACTTCTAAACCTCAAGGAGCTTATACTCTGAAACATATCTATTGAATAACAAATGCAAAGTAGAGGCATAATTGAGATGAAGTATGATGGGACTTAGAAAACAAGAAGAGAGGAAAAGCAAAATCAGGCTTCTAAGAAGAAAATATCTGAGCTGACCTTGTCCTTTACCTCCTGAGGTCATAGTCTAACCTTCCTCATGACAAACCATTGAATCACCTGCATAATCCTTTTTTCAGGTATTGCATTGCCAATTGCTACTCGTCTTTGCATCTTGCTCCTTTTATTATTCCAGTTCCAGCAGTGCACAGGGACCTACAATCCGTTGATCCTTCCACCTCCTCACAACCCTTGACCTATCACAGCTTTAATTCCCTCCTACCAGCTTCATTGCATGGCTCTTCATTAAAATTACTCTCTAGCTTGTTCCATCAGTAACTAAATCCAACTCTGTCTATGTAGGGTCCCTTGCTTCCCAACATTTCCAGCAAAAAAACGCACAACCATACTGATGGTCTCACTTTCATAACTAACTCACAATAGTTAATGGCTAGGGGTCATTAGTGCTGCCCAGTGGCTGTGTTATATTTCCTTTGTCTATCCATCTATCTTCTTAAACCTCTATGTATTCTCTTTATTGTCTCTAGTTAATCTCCTTCCTTCCTATTTCTTTTCAAAAAAATAGCAATCGTTAAGGACATGCCAAAGAGCCCACCAGCAGAACCACCTGGCCCCAGCCTCTGTGCCTGCATTATTCTGAATGAAGCACCTATGCTTCTGTGTGAGGCTGCTTTTTGGTCACTAGATCTCATTCCTTTGTACTTACTCATGAGCACTGCTCCACAAATTCTCCCCGCTTCAGCCTATATCACCAAATTGTCCACATGGTATGCAAACCTGTTACTTCTCTCATCTTTAATTTGATTTTTTTTCTTCACCCTTCCTTCCCCTCCAGCTACACCCCAGTTTTTCTGCTCCCCTTTAGAGGAGGACTTCTCTAACCAGTCGGCAGTACTCTGGCTCCAGTTCCTGTTCTTATCTCTCTTGGGCCACCTCCAATCAGGCTTTCACCCTATTGCTCCCCAAAATTGCTCTTTCAGGGTCACCAATTACTTCATGTTGCACATACAATGGTATTTTGGTATTTGGCACAGTTACCTATTTCATTTTTCTTTGAAACACTTTTTGTTTGCACTTGGCCTTCAGGAAACTATACTCTCCTAAATGTCCACATTCCTCACTGGCTACTCTTATTCCTTTTCCTATCCCTAACCACTTAATTTGGAGTTCCATAAGGCTCAGACATCATCCCTCTTCTCTTTCCTGTTCTTTCTCCTTTGATGGTTGGATGCAGTCTCTTAGCTTTAAATACCATCAGTAGGCTTAAAATTCCCTCCCAGACCCTGCCCTGGCACTTCAGACTCAGATCTAACAAATTAGAACACACAGATTCTAATAAGGATCTCAAATTTAAAGATCCCAAAGCAATCCTGATTTTCCTGTTAATTCTCTTGCAGTATTTTTTACCATCTTGGTAGATGGTAGTGCCATCCTTCCAATTACTTAGAATGGAGCTTCTTTCTCTCTTACATCCATCAGGATTACTTGTTGACTCGATCTTCAAAATACAGAGTTCCCCTAATGGCTCACCAGAAACAAATCTGACTAGCATCCATGAGGGCTCAGGTTCGGTCCCTGGCCTCACTCAGTGGGATAAGGATCTGGCGTTGCCATGAGCTGTGGTGTAGGTCACAGTTGCGGCTCGGATCTGGCTTTGCTGTGGCTCTGGCGTAGGTCAGCAGCTGTAGCTCCGATTGGACCCCTAGCCTGGAACCTCCATATGCTGAGGTGCAGTCCTAAAAAGACAAAAAAAAAAAAATCTAACCACTTCCCACCTTTTCTATCGTTCTTACCCTTGTTCTTGCCACAATATTCTCTCACCTGCATTATTTCAATATTTTCTCTCCTTTCCTTTGTCTCTCTTCTAACTTAGAGTTAATTCTCAGCACAGCAGCCAGAATGATCCCTCTAAAATCTGACTTTGATCTCATCACTCTTCTCTACTCAGAATCCCCCCAATGACTGGCCACTGTGCCTGCAAGGCAGCTCTACCCCTTCCCCAGGCCTGGTACGTCTCTGAATATATCTATCTTTTATGACCTGTAGTTCACTCTACTCTGGTTACACACTGGCCACCTTGCACATCCTAGAGTTCACCAGACCTATTTACACCTTGAGGCTTTAGTACTTGCTATTCCTGTACCTGGAATGTTCCTCCCACTGATATCTACATACTTTGCCCCTTCACATTATTCAGCTCATTGATAAGATATCACCTCAGTAATTACACTACTCTATGCATGCATGGGAGGGAGTTTTCAGAGGGAGTCCAAGAGGTCCCTGGGTATCCTTGAGTGAGGGCTGGGCTCAGGGTGACACCCCTGAGGCTTAGCAGTGTGGAAGTGCTGTGGAGTTGAGGACAGAACTGAAGTGCTAGAAGACATTGATTTTCCATTCTTGCCATATTCCATTCTTCACATCTTGTTTTCCTCAACATCTGATGCCAGACTAGGAAGGCCATGCCTGAGCAGATGGGACCACACCTGCTCTTCAAAGCAGGCATGACCAGATTGGAAGGGGAGATGTTTCAGAGTTAAGCCTTGCCCAGTTGGAAGGGATTGAGAAAACCTTGAGCTTCCTGTAGCTCTGCCCTAACAGCATAAACCAAGCCTACACAATGTCACAGTGACCAGCCAATAACTTAACTGCCTACTAGAATAAAATCAACACACCTCAGAGGGAGAAAAGAGACTCCAGAACTTCCACAGCGTATGCACCACAGTCAGTCAGTGTTCAACCAAAATTATTATATTTGTTAAGAAATGGGAAAATATGGCCCATAGTAAAAAGGGAAGGATTCAATAGGAAATAACTCCTAGATGATCCAGACATAGGATTTAGCAGACACAGACTTTAAAGAAGCTGTGATAAACATGTTTAAAGAATTAAAGAAAAATATATTCAAAGCATTGAAACATTCGGATGTGCTCCAGGTATGATTGAATCAGTGACTACCAAAGTCATCCATTATCTATCTAATCTTCTGCCACTCTTTGCTTTTTTTTTTTTTTAAATATGCTTAGCACATATTCATAGGCTGCCAGGAAAAATGGGAGATGAGAGAGAGAAATTAATGGAGCAAGATCTTCCTATAGGCAGGTGGGAATCTGATGGGGAGTGCAAAGTGTAGGGTTCCTTTTAGAAAGTTGAGAGCATTCTTCCTCTCATGTGGGAGAGAAGAATAAAATTAATGAAGGTTTAAAAGGAGTAGATATGTGTATATGAATAACCGATTTACTCTGCTGTATGCTTCAAATTAACAAAAGTCAACGACACTCCAATAAAATTAAAGGAAAATAAATGAAGGTTTATCTTAAAAATATTCAGTTTGAGTCAGAAAGAAGACTAATTGGGACTCCATGTTGAATAGATTCAATCATCCCTATTATATAGGAGTCAAGATTATATGCAGACAGTGAGGGGGGGCAAAATGAGTGAAACAAAAAAAAATTAGAATATATTATAGGGGAAGAGATAATAAATCAGTGATATGTAAACTTAATTTTTGCTTAAACTAATTTGAAGTCGTAATTGTTTTTTTTAAATGAAAAGTGGAAATATGTTAAAGTTAAGCATCGCTAAGACTTGGATTAATTATATTTATAATTTAGATTATCTGTTCATCCTGGGCTAGTAGGTTCTATTAAGAGCTATTTGATTTCTATTATATAGCTCTTTCCTAGTTTATCTACTAAATGACTCTCTATACACAGAAGCACACTTATTTTGTTTCAGGAGCTTCAAAAATGATAGGGGACCAGGAAACAGCAGGCACTGGTACAAAGGGAACTAATTCAGGGAATCAGGTGAGGTGAGATGGGCCCCACAGCCAACTGAGAATCAAATTCTACTACATGCCAGGACTGAGTAAGATGAATATGTAAGGACAACTAGAAGCCGATTTGTTCCCCCCTTTTTTTTTAGGGCAGCGCCCTTGGCATATGGAGGTTCTCAGGCTAGGGGTCGAATCTGAGCTACAGCCACAGCAACTCGGGATCCACACCTCGTCTGAGACCTACACCACAGCTTACAGCAACACCATTGAGAGACGCCAGGGATCGAACCTGCATCCTCACAGATACTGGTCAGATTCGTTTCCACTGAGCCATGATGGGAACTCCTGGAAGCCAGATTTGAATTACCAAAGAAGACCTTCCTAACCATTGGACCTGTTGGAGGGAACTTCCTTATATCATGGTAAATAGAAATATGCAAACAAGAGCTAGACATCATGTCTTTGTGATACTTTAGAGGATATTTCTATGCTGAATGGTATTGAGTGATGACCTTTAAGTTTCCCTAAGGATTCTAAGATTCTAGAATTGGAATCTCACAAGAAGTTGTTAGAATAAGGCTACTTGGAGTTTTTTCATTAAATGAAGAATCTCAACCAAGAGACACTGATTTAATTTTGTTTTATGTTTTCAATCCCCACTTTCTTTGTGATCCTTGTTAATTGCTCATTCTTAGTAATCTAGTTTAAATGTTTTTCGTATGGCTTCTCAACTTCATATCTAGGGATAAAATGTTATGATAGAATCATAGACTTAAAATTTTAAAGCTGGAGCCAGCCTTAAAAATAACACAGGAATTAAAACTGAGGTCCAGAGAGGCCAAGTGAGTTGCCCACGTGAGTTTTCATGGTGCACAGAAATTCTCTGGACTACCTTCCAGCACTGTCTACTATACATACGCATATCTAATTTATTTCAGTACCTTTGGAGCATGTTTGATGACCAGGAGCATGCATCAATATGAACTTTTACAATGCAGTCTAAAATGAAATTTATTTTAGCAGT
The DNA here is from genome assembly GCF_016906955.1 of Phacochoerus africanus. Classification (NCBI taxonomy): domain Eukaryota; kingdom Metazoa; phylum Chordata; class Mammalia; order Artiodactyla; family Suidae; genus Phacochoerus; species Phacochoerus africanus. Next base: position 80,113,105 of record NC_062545.1, on the reverse strand, counting down.
TTCTTCTTCATACAAAGCTTTTAACACAGACTTTTGAAAAAAAAGTCCCCTACATTTTACTGAGAAAGCAATCAATAGATTCATAGTGCTTTCAAATAATGGTGTCGATAGAATGTTTTCATTTGCAATAGACTAATTAAATTATTGATTTTATCACTATAACTTGGCTTATGTTAGCAAAATTGGTACAGTCTGCTGCGTTAAACTGCGTTTGAGAAGTGCATCTTCTTTTTTTCTGGTTTACTGATTCAGAATACAAGAATCCTCAGCCTCATGTCAACTTTTCCTGACTTTGCTTGCAGACCACACTGGTGCCAGACGGCTCTGGTGCCACCATGAGAATCTGATTAGAATGCAAAAGCTACATAGTATCTAGTTATGCTAGATCAATATTAGAACTGGAAGGGGCAATTTTAGTATGAGCCCAGTATTTTCTCCTTCCCTTGACTGACCATGGAGGCACAGATGATGCTTCAAAGTGACTAATGGCTGGGTAAATATTAAGTCTGTTATCAAGCCAGTGAAGGGTTATGTGATAATCTGTGAGTCACTCAAGCCCTCTGGGTCTTGGTTTTAACATCTGAAAACTGAGGGAAATTGGACTCTATGATAGCCAAGGATCTTCTAGCCTAAAATTATATTAATGAACCTGCAATAGCCCCTGGGGTGTACTGATAACCAGAAATTATATGGGCAGCCGCCAGACAGCACACATAGCTAAATGGACTTGTATATTTCATTATTATTTAATCTCCTTCTTTCTAAGGTTTCTAACCTCACTCCAATCACTGGGGAAAACTGAGTATATTGGGAATAACCTCAGGATGCCATATGGTGGGACTGAAGGAGAATATGGCTGTTAGTTTCTAAATACACTGAGTGGAATGGTTCTTCAAATTTTATGGCTTAACCTTTTGAGAATTTGATGGAAATTATAAACTGTACCTTCACACAACCACTCAAACTTTGCTTTAATTTCAGGATGCTCACGTTCCTCTCTAGAGCCAACTCTGTCCTCTTTGAAATGTCTTTGATTTGATGAATGGTATATATATGGTGAGTTTTTCATAGCAATATCATGATGTGATAGATTAGACTTTAGAGCTTTGCTGCACAGAGCTCTGAGATACAAGGTAAGATGGTTAATCACTGGGGGTTTATTTGTACCCATCAAGTAAAAAGATAAGTCCTTCCTCACAAGATTTGGGTTATGTGAGGGAATAATAATCTTGCCTAACACCATGCTTGATACATCAACAAATCTATTTTCTGCTGCCTTTATATGGGGCTAGTTTATATTTTAGGTGAAAGTTTTGGAAGAGCCACTAATGAAAATTTAGAAACATAAAGGCCTAAGTGTTGAAAGGTAGTTCTAATGGCTCATGAAATTGTTAACTCTTAGACCCTAAGTTCTATAACTTGAGATATTGGAAAACTGGAGGGAGGACTTTAGGGCATTTTCAGAGTCCCACCATGAGGTATGTCCCTGGTACACAGCTTCTTCCAGACCACACACTGCCTTGAACATGAGCTGGATCTCCTTTATTCATTAAGCCCCATTTATCCCGTAGTTTCCACCCTTAATGCCTTACTCCCTCCTTAACTTTATTAAAGTGTTGACAGTGCATAATAAAATACTACCTACCACACCTCCAACTTTTTAACTGCTCCCTTTAGTACTTGTTACCCAAAGAAATGACCAATTACATGAAACGGCCCAATTCCTTACTTCTCAATTGTTGCTTGACATGCACCTGTGGGTATCCAGTAGTTTATACTTTGGGAAATGGAAAATGAGAATTGGTCAGAGCAGAATGCATACTGTTTCAGACATGTCTCTTCCTGTTGTTGGGTTAGAATGAGAGTTAAAAAAGAAAAGCAGTTTGTTTGTTTTTTTATGATTTTTGTTTTTTCCTTTATAGCTGGTTTACAGTGTTCTGTCAATTTTCTACTGTATAGCATGGTGACCCAGTTACACGCACATGTATACATTCTTTTTCTCACATTATCGTGCTCCATCAGAAGTGACCAGACATAGTTCACAGTGCTACACAGCAGAATCTCATTGCTGATCTGTTCCAAAGGTGATAGTCTGCGGCCCTAAAAAAGAATGAAATAATGCCATTTGCAGCAACAGGATGGGACTAGAGACTCTCATACTGAGTGAAGTAAGTCAGAAAGAGAAAGACAAATACCATATGATATCACTTATATCTGGAATCTAATATACGCAAATGAACCTTTCCACAGAAAAGAAAATCATGGTCTTGGTGAATAGACTTAAGAAAAACAGTTTTAACTCCAGTTTATAAAAAACATTAGTGAAGTGCTGAGGGGATGTGTACTATTTGCATCCTTCCTATTTAATATTTTATTGCTCTAAGGCATGAGAAAGCGTAGCAGTGGCAGAGAGAACCTGGGGCAGATCTGATCAGGCTTCCCTCTTACTGTTTCTCTTCTAGTACTTCTTACTCTAAGAAAGAGAATACTTTCTGTATAGATTCCCCTTTATCAAGTTGAGTGAGCCCACACTCTTGAGTTGTGCAGGAGCAAAAAGTTACACAAACAGTGTCATTGAAGGCTACCTGAGAACTTGGGTTCTGGTATGACTGTCTGCACCATAGACAGCACACAAAGTCAAAGAACCAGGAGAGGGAGGACCGTGGGCCCAGTCATAGGGACTCTGATTGAGGAAAGTGGATCTTCACAGTGGATTGGCTGGTAGAAAGCTCAGGACCTCTACACCGTATACAAACTTAATATTCTGTTATTTGTACCCAGGGATACAGATGATAAAGTTTTACAAATCGATGTGTTTTTTTCCTCTATCCCCCCTTACCTGTGTTTGTAGGAACTTGTTATCATGAGAACTAGAGGGAGGGAGGCAGCACACAAATTTTTCCAGGAAAGATGTCCAAGAAAGCCACATTTTCTGAAAGTAGGGACCTAGAACTCATGAAAGAGTATCCTGATGTGGATATTGTGAAAAAAAAGAAATTACATGTTCTGCCTAGCTTCTGGTTGCCAGGGCCCTGTCTCCCAGGCTCTTGGGAATCCCAAAGGCCAGTGGTGGCTTGGCCTAATGGGCTTGTTTGGTGGATCCAGCTGTACCCTGGATCTAGCAGTTTTTTCCTTTGATCAAACCTTTGTCTTGTGAAAATAAAGAAGTAAATAGCCCAGTTCCAGAAGCTAGAAGCACATCTTTTCCCCTGATTCAAGGAAGAGGAATTCTCCCTTGTCTTCTCTGAATCTGAACCTCTGCTGTCTTCTGGGGTCTGGTCTCTGCTTCACCACCCTTTGCCTCAAGCCCCAGAGACCCGCCTTGAATCCAGTGCATCTGGACACTCTCTTCTCAATATCCTGCACAGTGGTGGGTAAGTGTGAGTGGTAAATGCATCTTATTTCTAGCTGTTCATTAGCTTTGTTTCTTTGCTGCTTATTGTCATGGAAAAGTATAAGCTACCCCACCTGAAGTGTTTAACCTTCTAACAAAGCTTCCAGCTTTAATGCAGATTGATCTCATTTGAAAATTCTCTGTGCCAAGTGCCCTTTTTTTTACTGAGGTAGCCGGATTTTTATTGCCAGAATACCTTCATCATACTGACTCATTTTTGTAACTTCCATTCTTATAACTATTAAATTTTCTACCAATAAAACTTTAGTTTTTTTATTTTTTCATGCTTTTTGATAGACCAGTTCATTCTGTGTTACATTGGCTATTTCTGAGATTTGGGGTCATCAAGACATATGTGACACACATGTACTTTGGGCCTAGGCTGGCATTTTCATTTAGAGACAAGACAAGGAAGATGCAATACTATGTGGGTGCCTCTGTTCTCTGTAGACATGAGAGCAATAGATACCAGAAAACTGCATCTGGTAGGTGACTTGACAGGTATTTTACAATTAAAATAGAGTTTTTCCATTTAGAATGGATAAGCGATGAGGTCCTACTGTACAGCACAGGAAACTATATCCAGTCTCTTGGGAGAGACCATGATGGATGATAGTATGAAGAAAAGAATGTATACACACATATACACATACACACACGACTGAGTCATTTTGCTGTACAGCAGAAATTGGCACAACACTGTAAATCAACTATACTTTAATAAAAATAAAGAAACGGAATTTTTCCCTAGTATACTTGAACTTTGAACTAATATTTGAGTACAGGTAGGAACGAGAAGCTTAGCTTATTAGCCAGTTACTTCAGTCATTTAAATACCAAAGTTTTATGTATCCTTTACTACTTTTTGTTCAACAAAAATTGGGGCAAACGTTTTCTTTGAAAAGAGCTAGTCCTTGTTACCTATCAAAAGATTCCTGGTGACATGTCTCTGATGCAGAAAAATACTAATATGAATACTGGCAAATTATTGTTCTCAAACCTGAATGATAAGTACTAGTTTTGTTTTCTATTCCTCATAATTCAATGCACTTCTGAGAAGTTTTGGGAAAGAAACCCACACATTGCATTTAAAAGTGAAAAATGACAATCCGTAATTGTTTCTCTTGCATCTCTTGTGCACAGACTTGACTTATATAGTTAGCTAATGCTTCTCTGTTTAATATAACAAGTTAAAAGTGAAAAGAGAGATATCTGACTCCATTTATTTTTCAAAAACCAATTTTTAAACTTGTGTAAGTTCAAATTCTTGTGAAATGCTCCCTCATTTTGAAACCTTATCTCTGGCTTCAAGCATTTTTCCTTTAGGCAAATTTAGGACATCAGCCAGCATGAGAGAAGGGATAATTCAGGCAAGTAAACTCATTGATACCCAAGAAATGAAACTACTTGCTTTTCCTACAGATAGTGCTGATGCCACCCACCTCTGAGCTGGCTGTCTGCCTTTGAAATTATCAACTTCAGCAATACAGCAGAGTCCCCAAAATTGGTCTCACCTGTGTACCATCCTTAAAGTATATATGGGAAATTTCCAGTGAACTTTGGAAACTACCAGATGAGAATACTTATTTTTAATTTTGTTATTAATGTCAGGATGTCAATAAGGAGTCTTTCTCCTCATTGGGCCCAACATGATACCAACCTTGTCATCTTATTATGTGTTCCTACCCAGCACTCTTTTTCATTCTCCATGGCAATATCAAACCTTCACATCCCCAGTGTATTTCTCAACCCTGTCTACACGGATAACCTTACTTCCTTCTTCAAAAAGAAAATCAGGAGTTCCCGTCGTGACACAGCGGAAACGAATCCAACTGGGAACCATGCGGTTGGGGGTTCGATCCCTGGCCTAGCTCAGTGGGTTAAGGATCCGGCATTTCCATGAGCTGTGGTGTAGGTTGCAGACAAGGCTTGGATTCTGCATTGCTATGGCTCTGGCATAAGCTGGCAGCTGTAGCTCCAATTCAACAATTAGCCTGGGAACCTCCATATGCTGCGGGTGTGGCCCTGAAAAGACCAAAAAAAAAAGAAAGAAAGAAAATCAAATCTCCTTTATTTTCACTCCTTTTCCCTGTAATAATTCCTTCAAATTAGCAATTCAGTATGGCTAAGCTTGCATATGAATGGGGAGAGAGAAGGTAAGGATTGACTAGGGTTTCTGGATATGGCAGCTGGTAGTTGACAAGGATATTAACTAAGAAAATAAAAGGTAGAAAGTAAATCTTAAAGTGAAAGTAATGAGTTCAGATGGAGTTTCTTAAGTTTTAGGTATCTGTGGGACATTTGGGTGAAGATATCCATCAAGCAATTGGATCTAAAAATCTGTTTGCCCAGACTGGAACTAGGTTGCAAAGTGGGTGCCATTGACAAATAAATTACATTTTATCCATAAGACTAAAAGAAATCACCTAGGTACAGCATGGAGAATGAGAAGAAAAAGGAGCCAGAGATGGAATCGTGAAATGCACCAAGAATGAGTGAGCAAAGAAGAGATGCTCCCTCAAAAGAGGTTAGAGGGACATTCAGAAAGGACAGAAGAGAACCAGAAAGGAGGGGTGTGATAAAATCAAGGAGTAGAGGGAACTAGTAGTCAGTGGTGTTAAACGGCATCTAGTACGATGAGAATTGAAAACTGGTCCTGAGATTTGTTCTGAAGGACATTGGGGATGTTGGCCAAAGATATCCAGAAAAGTCTGTCCTTTGCTAGAACCCTTAGCTTCTTAAAAAATTCCCTCCTTGGGTTTCCCCATCATTCTCCTGCAATGCAGCTGCTCCTTTACTGGATCGTTTCCATCAGCATGAGTTGATATATCCAAACCTGACCCAGACCCTCTCTCTAGCAACCACCCCATCTTTCTGCTCCACTCTCACAGCCAAGCTAACTTGAAAGAAGTGTTTTTGTGTCTACATCTGCTGCTTGGAATCCAGTTCACTGATTAACCCATTCCTTGTTGGCTTCTGCACCATGACTACTCCTGCTTTCTAGCAGATCTGCTTTGATGTTAAGGTCACCAGTGACCTGTGGGCTGCCAAACTCCATGGACATTTTTTGGGCCTCTCAACAGAATTTCACATTATCAACCCCTTTCTCCATTTTCTTAGATTCTCTTCTCTCATGACACCAAATCCTTTTAGTTCTCTTTCTACCTTGTAAACAGTTCTTGCTTTGTAACCTTTGCTGACTTCTCTTCTACCCAATTTCTCAGTATGGTATTTTTCCTGGATTTTGTCCTAGATCCAGTTCTTCTTGTTTTCTGAACTCTCCTCATAGGTGATCACGTCTGTTACTGGCCTTGGAATGCCTCCCATAGGCTGTAATTCTCAGGTTTACAACACCAGCCCAAGCTTTTCAGTGAACATCCAATACATACACACCTACTACATGGAATGAACATGAAAAACTCTTTCAAATCTGTAGGAAAGGAAGGAAAGAGGAAAGGAAGGGAAGGAGGGAGGGACAAAAAGAAAGAAAAAGAAATACCAAACTAGGAAACTGAGGGGACAGAAAAAGATGAAAATGGCTGTAAAGCATATGAAAATATGTTCAACCTCACTAGTCATAACAAATTAAGTTAAAACAATTCCATTGTATAAGATGAAGATGAATTATAATATTTATTATAGTGAGTAAGTTTGAAGAAATAGATGTTTTTATATAACCTTAGTGGGGACATAATGTGGTATATTCAGAAGTACAGTTTATAAGCATGTATCAAAATGCAGATTATACATGCCTTTTGATACAGTATTATTACTTTCAGAAATGCATCCTGAAACAATTCTGTAAATGCATGATATGTAGACAATGTTTTTCATTCATAGAGCAATCGAAATGTCAATCAATAAAGAATGAGTTAAATTACTTATTATCTATATGTGAGGTTACCATACATGTAGTAATATGGTTCTATTTTTTATTTTTAGAACAAGAGCAATACTATATTAAGTAGAAAATTATTTTCAAAATAATATTCATATTATGATCCTCTTTTAAAAAGTATATGTTTAGACATGCTTAGAAAAGTGTCTGGAAAGACACCCAATACAAGACCCAATAGTGAGTCTTTGGGGGTTCTATTATTATAAGAACACTTTATGTTTTTCTTTACACTTTATGTATTTCAGGTTCTTTCACTATCCATGTTATTAGCTTTTATCTTCTTAATTATAAAATTCTCTCTCCCTGCAAATGAATGTGAGTGTCACTTTTCTGTTCTTAATTACAGTTATTTAAAAATTATACCTCTCAATAGTCTTTATTGAGGTATAATTAACATATTGAGGTATAATTAACATATACATCATGATATATGTTAACATATTAACATATATCATGATGATTTTATATATATATATGTGTGTTGTGTGTGTGTACATATATGTATGTATACACACACACACACAGTGTAAAAGGATTCCTCCATCTATTTAATTAACACATCCATCACCTCACATAGTATTCTTTTTGTGTGTGGGGGGGGCATTTAAGTTCTACTCTCTTAGCAAATTTCAACTAAGCACTACAGTGTTACCAGTTATAGCCTCTATGTTTTATGTTAGATCCTCAGAGCTTATTCATCTTATAGAGGAAAATTGGTGCCCTTTTCTAACTGCTCCTTATTTCCCCCATCACTTAACCCCTAGCAACCACTTTTCTACTCTGTCTGTTGATAGCTGTGGGGTGGGCGGTGAATCTCTCTCCACATGTTTTCTTATGAGCAGTTTGGAAAGGAGACCAGTGATGCTGTGGCCCACAATCCCTTCATTCTTCCCTAGTGTGGTTAGGGCACTGGGGACATTGTGGTCCATAAACACTTTCATGGAACATCTACCTAGACATTACCTCATTCTGAGACTGCAATTATCAGTGAGCTTTTTGCTTTTCTTTTTCAGTTAGGAACGAGTGATAAAAACTTTAGAAGAAATGAGATTCCATCTAAAACAAGGTTGCCAGAAAGCTACCTGAAAATAATAAATTTCGAAGCTTTGAAGATGAGGAGATATGTTAGCAGTTCAAATAGCTTTTTTCTTATCTAGAGAATTGGATAATTCTCTGTTTAACTAGCTAAGAAGAATTTTTTTCTTTACCAAATTTAATGAGGGAAGATAGTATATAAGGGTTCAAAGCATATTAAAAATCTTTTTTTATCCGAGTCTTTTTATCTGTTTTTGGATATTAAGATGGAGGTTATAATTGTCTGAATGATGATTAATAAAGATCTTGAATATTTTACTAAAAAGTAAGTCCCACAGGCCCAGAGTTCTGAAAGGAAATTATAATTTAATTATTAAAAGTTTATCTACCTGAAAAAAATAATTTTATTGTTTGAGCATTGTGTAAAAATCTGAGCCACCTAGAGTCCACCCCTTATTTCCAGGCCAACGATGATGATAATTAAAAGAAACCAAACTTACATAAGAATTTTCTGAAAACAGCAGCAACCTGATACTAGTGTATGTTTGTTTAGGTCTTCTACACTATCTTATTTTCAAGAGTACTACTAATAATTCTCTGACATAATCATAGGGATAACAAAATTATCAAAGAATTACCAAAGAAAGATTCATTTATTTTTAGTATGTATATGAGGAAGAAAGGAGTTTTTTATAGCATTTCTTCAACAAAAATTATTCAGCAAGAAGAGTTCCCTGAATCATTATCAATTAACCTGAGAATATAATAGTGCATAGTCTCTCATGAATTACAATTGAGTTTTTACATTCCTTTGACTTTTATCTTTATTGTTAAGTAACATTGCTGTTTTTCTATTACAGTCATTTTTAGGGAGATATATGTATAACATTATGAAAAAATTAAACCTATTTGCAGTTTTAAAAACCTTTTCATTTCATTTTAAAAATGAGAGGATATTGGTACAAATTAGTCAAAAGCACATGTTACAAAACATTTTTAAAAGAGATGAAAATAGTTGTATCCAAATCCAAAATTATCGAGTCTTAGAAAAGAGTATTATAGTTTTATTTTTTAGATCACATCTCATAGAAAGATCCTTGAGGTGACCTGTGACCTAATTATTTATAGAAATAATCTGCAAAATAAGATGGTTCAAAATGGGAGTTCCTGTCATGGCTCAGCAGTAAGGAACCCAACTAGTATCCATGAGGATGCGGGTTTGATCCCTGGCCTTAGTGCGTTAAGGATCCAACGTTGCCATGAGCTGTGGTGTAGGTCTCAGATGTGGCTCGAATCCTGTGTTGCTATTGTTGTGGTGTAGGCTGGCAGCAGGAGCTCTGATTCAGCCTCTAGCCTGGGAACTTCCATGTGCTGTGGATGCGGCCCTAAAAAGCCAAAAAAAAAAAAAAGATGATTCAAAATGGAGAAATTTTACTGCTTTGGCTTCTTATAGGAATCTATAATGCAGGATACCCACTTAATGGAATTCTATTGAAAGCAATCCCCATTTTCTGTTAATACTAGAGAAATTGTGTAAAGAAGGCGCCTACTGAAAACTGGGTGTCCAATAAACAGTAGTTCCATGAGGACAGGAACTTTCTCATTTTAGCACCATGCCTCTACTGAGATCCTCCTTAACTGCACATCAGATGAATGAACATGGAGGCAGAAATACTCTCCTGCAGGGAAAGAGAGAGGGAAGCTTGGTCCTGCTCGAGTGTTCCAAAAAATAAGTGTTTGAAAACATAGTTAATGTAAGCACATTAATAGATACAGAGAGTTGGCATTCATGATTTAGCAAGAGAACATACTTTAAATAGATTTGGGGAAGAATGTCTACTGTTAAGACACAGATGTGTTTCCTCCATGCTGTGTTGATAGTATAAAAATTGTCAAATCCTACTTCCCTCTTCTCTCGATCTTCCTTTGCCAAAAGTCAACTTCAGTCCCATTCATACTGATTATTGCCACTTCTTTCATACTAAGACCATACTTAACTTACAAAGAAAGAAACGTATACTCAATCAGCCTCTGTCAGCCTTTTAAAATGACCTTCCCGCCTGCCCCTTCAACAAGAGATGCTCACTCTCCCACCCACGGTGAATTCTTCAGCCTGTGTGATGTCCCCAGTCCCTCCATTTCCTGTGCCAGCAGCCCATTAGTTAGTCCCCTTTTCTTTACCATAGTTGTTCCTTCTCAACCGTCTCCTTTCTTCTGCCTAATAACTGAGCTTTTCGATTCTAAAAAAGAGCCTTCCCTCAGTCCTGTTTTTTTTGACAAACTACTGCCCTGCCTCCTTCATTCCATTTACTGCCCCAATTCTTGAATAAATGTCCACGCAGTCGCAACTTCAGGAAGGGCATTATTCAAACCCCTGATCTCTAGCTTCTGCCTCTACCACTCAACTTAACCATTTAGGTAGCTTGTTGTCACTATCTTTATCATCATCGTAACAATGGCTGTGAAGGAGTTCACACTGTGGTGCAATGGGATTGTCCCGTGTCCCTGGAGCGCTGGGATGCAGGTTCAAACCCAGTCTCAGCACAGTGGATTAAGGATTGGGTATTGCCGTAGGTCGCAACTGTGGCTCAGATCTGATCCCTGGCCTGGAAACTCCATATGCCACAGGGCAGCCAACAAACAAACAAACAAACAAACACAACAGTGGCTATGCAGCCTCTCATGCCCTGTCAAATCCATCTCAGACGCTCCTTCCAAAGTAAATATTCTAAAATACTAATGTGATTGTCTTCCCAAGCCAGCTTATCAGTTAGCATAGAACATGGCTCAGAGTATGTTTTTACCAATTAGATTTAAATAGTCTAGAGTCTTATCACTTAGATTATTCTAAACTCTGGAAGTGACAGTAATGTCTATAGCTGCTGAAAGCCTATGATCTTTTCTCTGTATCTGCCTGAAAAACCTGTGCATTCTCATTTTAATATTCTGACTTTTCTATTAAAACTCTGTTAGTGGGAGTTCCCGTCGTGGCGCGGTGGTTAACGAATCCGACTAGGAACCATAAGGTTGCGGGTTCAGTCCCTGCCCTTGCTCAGTGGGTTAACGATCCGGCGTGGCCGTGAACTGTGGTGTAGGTTGCAGACGCGGCTTGGATCCCGCGTTGCTGTGGCTCTGGCATAGGCCAGCGGCTACAGCTCCGATTCGACCCCTAGCCTGGGAACCTCCATATGCCGCAGGAGCGGCCCAAGAAATAGCAAAAAAAAAAAAAAACAAAAAACCTCTGTTAGTGCCTTTTAATATCTGATTATAGATACAGTATCTTTAGTATATCACGTTAAAGGAATGACTTGAAGGAGTTTCAAGAAAAAGCCTTAAAATTATAATTATCTTAGGCATATTTCTTACGCATAAACGCAGTAGAAGAATTTTAATCATTTTATAATTTTTACACAGTAATTTTTATAGTATTTATCTCTGGGAAAAATATTGTCTTAAACATTAGTTTCCAAAGATCTAAAACATTCATAAATTTTATTACTGTTACATTCATTGAAATTGTATAGTCTTGAATAGATGATATTGTTTGTGGCCAAATAATACTCAACATGGCAATTTCCTCAGTTTCTTTAATGAGAAAAAAATCGAGATATTAAAGTCATTAAGGTTCTTAGTATAAAAATACAACTCAACACACTTTAGTTATTTTTGTTCTATGAACTATCACAATTCACCTATATGCAGCACTTTAGACTGTTAATTAGGCTGTGTTCTTAAATATGAAATAAACAGCTCAACTTGTTGGTAACTACCAACATCATATTTTTGTATTTTTATCATGACACATCACTAGCAAAAATGAAATCTAAATAAGAAATTCCACTTTTAAAAATGAAAACAGGGAGTTCCCATCGTGGCGCAGTGGAAATGAATCTGACTAGAAGCATGAGGTTGCGGGTTCGATCTCTGGCCTCGCTCGGTGGGTTAAGGATCTGGCACTGCCATGAGCTGTGGTGTAGGTCGCAGATGCAGCTGGGATCCCACGTTGCTGTGGTTGTGATGTAGGCGGCAACAACAGCTCCGATTTAGACCCCTAGCCTGGGAACCTCCATATGCTGCAGGTGCGGCCTTATAAAGACAAAAGACCAAAAAAAAAGAAAACAATGTACAAATAGAATTTTTGCCATTGGTTGCTGTTTGTGAAGTAGTCATGAATTTTAGCTTGCTTTTTTAAAAGTTGTGCTTTGCAGATTGGTGCTCTAAATCGACCCTCAGACATATACCTGTGGCTGTTATCTATACTTGTTCTGCATCTTTTCTAGCTCTGTATCTAAGTGTTTAAGGATTCCAGCAAAAATGTCTAAAACTCTTAGTGATATCCTTTCCAATAAAATAAGATGATCGTATTGAGGTAGCATGTTGATTTTTTAACCTGAGTGTTTAGCAGTTTAACCACTGAAGTGCTGTCTCTATAGAAGAACCACTTACTTGTAAAAGAGGACCCATTTCATAGTGCGTGGTACGCATCCTCTCTCTTACTTGAAATGACCTGTCAGTCAACTGATTTGAATTGAATTTCTAACTTGGGCAAACAAGATGATCTGTGGAAGCAGGAAACACTGAGAGACATGATCCTGCCTTGAGTAGTTACAGACCAGCAGCGGAGACATGATGCATATTCATAAAAAGCCATGGTGTCATGGAGTATTAAAAAGAGTTATATGAGTAGTTACCTAATTTAGTATATAGAAGTAGAAATGGATAGAAATAAAGGCAATGATATCATCAATTATAAACACAAAAACTCCTTCCCCAAATCCTCTGTGAAATGATGAATTGCTCATGTTTTTACCCACTATACAGTCATGATGCCCATGTTAGCCGGAACTGATTGCTAATTTAATAATGTTGAATAGTTCAGTTACAAAGAGTATGAAGGAGGATCTGAGAAAACTGAGGTTCCTCTGAAACTTCAAGTCAGTAGTAACAATAATGAGGATAATATCAATAGCTAACATTAACCTATCGGCCAGAGGACAGTGCCACGTGGCCCACACACGGATTATAAAATAAGTATAATTATAAAAGCAATAAAGGACTTTTACTATCTCCAGATGAGAATCTAAGCCATTAGGGCTTCCCTTGCCCAGTGCCTCACTCTAAGTATTTGTTTCCCACATCGTCTCCACTTCAGAACTCATGTCTTATTAGTGTTATTGTGTCTATAGTTTTGAATAACCAGGACCTGGCAATTCAGCTGGAGTCAAAGAACCTTTTAGAAATTTTATAAACCTTTTATGAATTTCCATTTTATAAATGAAAATCAACCTGGGTAAAACAGATCAGAGCTAGGAAGATCAAAACTGGGGACTCTATAGGCAGTTAGATGAATATAGCAAGAGGTCAGGACAGCCAGCATTTTTTAAATTGGGGAGAAATTGCCAACCAGCAAGGAGACTGGGCCAAAAGAGCTTCAATTATGGGAAAGGAGGCACTGCCAAGGGGTGCCCTGTCTGCCAGTGCCCCGCCTCCCACCACCACTGCTAAAGCCTAAGGACCAGTCATTCAGCTCACCACCATGCCCAGGGCCACAACTGCATTGCCTTCCTCATGTTCCTTTCCTGCCTTGGACCTCCTCTGTCACCCAAGGTCATGTCTAAGATTGGACACACATGGATGCAGGTAGTCAAACCCAGGCACCATCTTTTATTTGTGAATAAGGAAAGGCATTTGGGAGCCTCTTTATTTCGTAGCTCGGTTGTTACATTATTGGAAGACAGATTCAAGAACATTTGTATTTGGATTTAAAGTCCATAATAACTTATTAAAAAGAGACCCTTGCATAAGACATATATAAATAAAGATGTTAAAATTAGGCCCAGAGGGAGTTCCTGTCATGGCTCAGCAAGTAGCAAATCTGACTAACATCCATGAGGACACAGGTTTGATCCCTGGCCTTGCTCAGTGGGTTAAGGATCCTGTGTTGCCATGAGCTGTGGTGTAGGTTGCAGACGTGGCTTGGATCCTGCGTTGTTTGCTATGGCTGTGGTGTAGGCCAGCAGCTACAGCTCCGATTCAACCCCTAAGCCTGGGAACCTCCATATGCCATGCGTGCAGCCCTAAAAAGCCAAAAAAAAAAAAAGAAAGAAAGAAAGAAAAAGAAGGGCACAGAGCATGGACAAAATTACTTGATAACAAAATCCAGGACCTTGTTAACAAAATACAAGATTGCTCCAACCAGGGTATTCATATAAATTTCCTGTTCATTTTAATAAATTCCTGAGTTTGCTTTAGCCTATTGGTACCACCTGATTGTGGTAGAGATATAGGAACCAGACTGTGAACCCAGACTGCCTGGGTTGAAAGCCTGCCTCTCTTCCATCTCATCAGTGACTTTGGGTAACTTCATTCAGCTCTCTGAGCCTCAGGATCCTCATCTGGATGGGACATAGGGGTGATCATATAGGTATTATATGGATTAAAGTGTTTGTCAAGAGTTTCAAATAGTACTTACTGTTTGGTGAGTATACCACAAATGTAGATTTTTTTTTCCAAATTTTTGCCTGTTTTCTTAGGTCAAAAAATTTGAGAGATGCCTGGATTCTCCTCTCTCCTCACCCCACTACCTTCATTCAGCAAACATTGTCACTTCTACCTCCCAAGCAGCATTTGACAGCATCTATTTCTCTCTCTGGAAGGGCTGCTACCCTACGCAACATCTTCTACTTGACCTGCAGTAGCCTTCTCCTTGGGCTCTTACCTTAGCCTAGGACCCTTGTTGATAGGAATCTCAGCTGCAAACTCAGGTGTGCGGTATGGGTTACATTATTTTCCAAAGCTCAATCTAATCACTATTCTAAAACCATATTGAACCTGCCAGGATGGTAAGAAATGTAAACACACTCATTTGGGGTTTTTGGATCTTCTGCAGTATCAGATCATCCTGGAAGGCAGAGATAAGTGAGAATCTGCCCTTGGTCCTCGTTGGTGGCTGTGGGGCATCCACCACTACCATGTGCATGGTTCTGCAGGCTCTGCTTCTTCCTCACCATGTTGGGTACAGAAATCTCTTCCAGGCTACCTGTGGCCTCAGCCATCTCCTTGTAGCACACATTCACTTTCTTCCTGCTGTGTTGACTCTTCTCTGGATAGCTTTCTTTTCTTTGCTCTTCTTTTCTTTTTTCTTTTTTTTTTTTTTTCTTTTTAGGGCCATACCCATGGCATATGGAGGTTCCCAGTCTAGGGGTCGAATCAGAGCTGTAGCTACTGGCCAGCGCCAGAGCCACAGCAACACAGGATCTGAGCCACATCTGCAACCTACACCACAGCTCACAGCATTGCCAGATCCTTAACCCACTGAGCAAGGCCAGGGATCAAACCCGCATCCTCATGGATGCTAGTCGGGTTCATTAATCACTGAGCCATGACCAGAACTCCTGGATAGCTTTTCAAAGAGGATCCGCTTTTCAAGAAGCAGAGCTCAAACCCTCTTTTTTTTTTCTCTTCTCCCTCTTTTCTCCACTCTCCTCCTTGCTCAGAGGACTGACCCTCTGGCTTTGCATTTCTTGCCAAAAGTTTCCCCACACTTCCATACACTCTTCCTATTACCCACCTCATACAATCTAAATCCCCCAGGGCAGCTTGGGATCAGAAAAGCCAAGGAGGATGTTTTTTGTTTTTCACCTTGCCACATTCTTTCCCTGAGGCAAGGTACAGAGGGTCCGCTCTATGCTTACATGAAGAAAGGGGAAGGGAGTTATTGGGAGGAAAAAAAAAACAGATTCTTATCTGAAATATTGTCTCACCACACATTCAGTATACAGAAGCCTAGTAGACCAGATGAAGACCCAAAACATGAATTCAGTCACATCATTCCCCCCATTAAACATTTCCAGTAGCTTCCAATTGTGTCAAGCATCACATCTAAACTTCCGGGCCTGGTGTGCAAGCTTAGACACGTTAGCACAAGCCTTCCCCCATCTCCTTCCCTGTCACTCCCCCTCCTCCTCCCCAGCGCTGTGCCATCTTAAACTTCTATCCCTCGGGAGAACAGATATGCTGGCCCCTCAGATTTAAACTAGTGTTTGACAGTGTGTGTACCTCAGATCCTCTCACCCTACCCCACCCCAAACAAAAAACAAAACAAGGGGAGTTCCCATTGTGGCTCAGCAGGTTAAGGACCTGATGTTGTCTCTGTGAATGCAGGTTCAATCCCTGGCCTTGCTCAGTGGGACCCAGCATCGCTGCAAGCTACAGTGTAGGTCACAGATGTGGCTTGGATCTGGGGTTGCCCTGGCTGTGGCATAGGCCTCTGTTGCAGCTGTGATTCGGCCTCTAGCCCAGGAACTTCCCTATGCTGCAGGTGTGCCCCAAAAAAGAAAAAAAGCAAAACAAAAACTTGGGAGGAATCAGCTCTACTCTAGATCTTTGTTGATCCGTACAAAGTACATGTGACTGTTGAGCACTTGAAATGTAACTAATCTGAATAGAAATGTACTGTCAGTTCAGATATCTAAGATTTGGTACCAAAAAATATATAAAACATTAATAACTTTTTATATTGAACACATTAAAATAATAATATTTGGGATATATTAGGTTAAAAATGGGTTATTAAAATTAATGTCACCCCCTTTTTTTTTTTACTGTTTTTAAATATTGCTACTGGAAAATTTTAAATTGCATATGTGGCTTCATGCATTATGTGTCTATTGAATCTGGTTTAGATTGTGACTATGATGGAGAACAACCTAAAATATGAAAGCGTAGAAAGGAAGGACAGAGGTTCTGCACTCATGCATCCTATCCTCTGAAGCCCTAAAGATGGTGATGCTTTGCTGTAAGCCTCAGACAGAGTCAGCCTTAGGTTGGAGTGAATAGATAGGTAGATTATGTTTTTTACAAAAGAATGCATTCCTTTCCATTTCTCAACACATTCTGCTCACAGACCCCTAACATGCTGAAATTTTGGTTAAGAATTATAGGTATCCTTGCAATTATGCTCAAATAGTACAGTTTTCTCTTGCAGTCATCTAGAATTTATACTCATCTCCCTCCCCTACAGGTATTCAAGAAACACTTCAGCAAAGAGTGATAACCCTGCTTTGACTTCCATGAATTCCTCATTCCCAATCCTCCTGTGTCCAGCTTCTCTTCTGTGGGCCCCTGTCGTTTCCAAATCAGACAGTCAGCTCTGGAAGGAACAGGGCCACCTTAACCCATGGCTAATGAGAACTTCTCAGTGGGCTAAACTTGTACAGAATTGAATCAGTGCATTAACTTTCCAAGCTATGCAGGTTGCCTGTGAAGCAGACACGTAAGCAATAGTCTGCACAAAGGCATAGAGAGACTCATAGTGTTAGAGCAAATCAAGGAAGGAAGTCTGGAGGAGTTAAATGAATTACTAGGGGCAAGATGAGAGTTAGAACCCATGGCTCTTTCAGTCAACAAATATTTGCTGAGCTACTCACTGTGCGCTAGTACTCTTTTAGATGTTGGGTTGAAGCAGATACCAGTTATGATACTTTCCTCTTACAACAGAAAACCCAATTAAAAGTTGGTTTAAAAAGAAAAGGAAATTGCTTGTCACATAACTAAGAAGTCTGGCTAGCTTCAGGCAACTCTCAACCAGTAGCCCAAATACATTTTTTAAAAGTTTTGTTGAAGTATAGTTGATTTACAATGTTGTGATAATTTCTGCTCTACAACAAAGTGATTCAGTTATACATGTACACACATCTATTCTCTTTCAGATTCTTTTCCCACACAGATTATCACAGAATATTGGCTAGGAGTTCTCTGTGCTATACAGCAGGTCCCCATTGGCCAATCATTCCATATACCTCAGTGTGCATGTGCCAATCCCAAACCCCCAGTCCATCCTTCCCCAACCTGTTCCCTTTGGTGACCATAAGTTTTTCAAAGCCTATGAATCTGCTTCTGGTCTGTTCAGTTTATCTGTTTAAGATTCCACATGTGAGTAATATCATGTGATGTTTGTCTTTTACTGTCTAACTTCACTTGGTATGACAATCTGTAGGTCCATCCATGGTGCTACAATGGCATTATTTCATTATTTTTATGGCTGAGTAATATTGCTACACACACACACACACACACACACACACACACACACCCCACATCTTCTTTATACAATCCTCTGTCAATGGACATTTTTGTTGATTCCATGTCTTGGCTATTGTAAACAGTGCTGCAGTGAACATTGGGGTGAATGTATCTTTTTGAATTATGGTTTTCTCCAGATAGATGCCTAAGACAGGGATTGCTAGATCATATGGTAGTTTTGTTTTGTTTTGTTTGCTTGTTTGTTTTATTTTGTTTTTTAAATTTTTTCCATTATGGTTGATTTACAGTGTTCTGTCACTTTCTTCTGTACAGCAAAGTGACCCATTTATACATATATACATACATTCTTTTTCCCACATCATTTTCTATCATGTTCTATCACAAGAGATTGGATATAGTTTCCTGTGCTATACAGCAGGACCTCATTGCTTATCCATTCTAAATGTAATATTTGGCATCTATTAACCCCAAACTCTATATTTAGTTTTTTGAAGAACCTCCATACTGTTTTCCATAGTGGTTGCACCAATTTACATTCTCACCAACAGGGTAGATGGGTACCCTTTTCTCCGCATACTCTCCAGCATTTATTGTTTGCAGACTTTTTGACGATGGCCATTCTGACTGGTTCAGGTACTCTTGAGAGGATGACGCTCTCTCCATTCTCAGAGCCACTTCTTCAGTGTTGGCTCCATTTTGCAATCCTCCTCTGTTATTTTCAGAATATAACAACTCAGCAGCTCCTGGGGTTATGTGCTTCCCGATACAAATCTAGCACAAAGGAGTACACTTTGGTTTTAGGATTAAAAAACAAACAAACAAACAAACAAAAAACACTTAGAATTGATTCTTGCAGCTCTCATTACCTGAGTCAGATCTTGTATTCAACCCTGAAGCTATTAAGTCAATTAGTGTGGCTTGGAGGTGGATATGCATACTGGTTTATGCCAGTCGGGGCCATTCCCAGTCAAGATTGGTGTCAAATCCATCCAAAATACATGCTGAGAATTTCTAGGTACTGATAAGAAGGAGAAATGGGGAAATAAATGCTGGGAAGAAACAAAATTTTAATGCTCAAGTGCTCACAGCTGAGAGCTCTCTAGTACACACACCCCCCTCCCCCGCGCCCCAAGTGGTTTTTGCAGTCTGCTCCCTGGAGTCTAGGAGTTTTCTAGTTAGATGTCGGAGCTCCAGGGGTCAGCACTGCTGGAATGCCGAGCCCCTGACCTCCGACTTCCAACAAGCTAGTCCTCTTTCTTCTGTTTTACATATTGGGCTTCTGTGCAAGATTGGAAGACAGTGCTTCACTGCTGAAAGGCAGTTTTAAAACCACTCTCCCACATTAATGCTCCTGCAAGGGCCAAAGTACCTACGTTTTATACTTCCCAGACATTGCTTTTTCTTTGCTGCAGAATATATCCCTGCGGCCATAGTGCCCTCGCCCTCCCCACCCCCAGTGCTAATTGAATGGGATCAGAAAGGCATTTCTTGAAACACAGGTCTCATTGCTAAAGATTCCATTTCTCAGGCTCTTTTCTCATGCTTCTGATATCTTACTATTAGTAAGCCATTTCAGAGACATTCTTTCCCTTCCCTGCTCCATTTACTCACTCAAAGCACTTGAGAATGATTTCTACTTTTCTCATACTTCTAAATATTCCAACTCTAAGGTCATGGGTACTTAGAAAGTGAAATTCTTAACAGATGAGTGGCTCTACCAGTGAGATCCAATAATGGAGACACTAGGCAATGATAATATTGTTGTCTTTCCAATAATCCACTTGCTTACCTGGACTAAAATTATACCCCATACTTTGAAAATTGACACTTAAAGTAACAAAGGGCCAAACATGTAACACAAGAGAAGACACAATATCCGTTACTTCATACCAAGGTTGGCAATATCTTTATTAGGGTCGTGTACTTGGTGAATTCTTCTCTTTCTCTGCCAAATTTTTATCTCCTTGGGATTCTAGTCAATGCAGTGTAAAATCTGAAAATATATCACATCCATTGTTAGCTCTGAAAGGATTCAGATCTTAACATTGTATTCATTTGTATTCAGTCTACTTCCATCGCATTTCATCACAATGATGTATTTGGTATGGGAAACAAAAACATTATCCCTAAAAAAATATTTTCTGGGAATCATTGAAAGAATTCAAAATATTTCCTATAATTCAGTCTTAAACAATGAGTAGTGTTTATAATGTACATTTTTGTGGAAGGCAGTATCATACAAATAATATTTCCTTAATTAAAATTGAAGGCAAGCATCCTGGCCTTTGTGTCCCACACTAACCAATCACTGGATGTAGGCTGCCCCTGGGGAGGAGACACACTGTGGGTAAGACCATTACCTTCAGCCAAGGGCAGTGCCAAGAGAGGGGTACAGCAGTGAGCTGCCTGCAGTCAACACTTTTGGATGTGTGGAGGAATGACTCCTTCAGTTCTGAAGCAGCGTATCCACTACAGAACAAGCCTCCACCCTCAGCAACAGAAAGGAGCTTTTTATTTTATTTTTTTTAATGCTTAGGTGATTTTTTTTTTCCATTATAGCTGGTTTAGTGTTCTGTCAAGTTTCTGCTTGTACAGAAAGGTGACCCAGTCACACAAATATATATACATTCTTTTTTCTCACATTATCATGCTCCATCATAAGTGACTAGATATAGCTCCCAGTGCTACACAGCAGAATCTCTTTGCTTATCCATTCCAATGGCAATAGTTTGCATCTTAGAAAGGAGCTTTGGGATACACACACACAAACACACACACACACATATCTAAGGAATGCCAAGGACTTCTGTTTCATACCTCATTTGTCACTCCAACTATTTCTTGTAACTTTGCATGATGGAATAAAGTAAAAGACATTTCTTTTTTTTTTTTTTTCCCTGTCTTTTCTAGGGCTTCACCCGTGGCACATGGAGGTTCTCAGACTAGGGGTCTAATCAGAGCTGTTGCTGCCAGCCTACACCACAGCCACAGCAACTCGAGGTCTGAGCCATGTCTGCGACCTACATCACAACTCTTGGCAATGCCGAATCCTCAACCCACTGAGCTAGGCCAGGGATTGAACCTGCAACCTCACGGTTCCTAGTCAGATTCGTTAAACCACTGAGCCATGACGGGAACTCCAAAAGACATTTCTTGATACAATAAAAGTGCAAGTAATAGATCGTTGGTAGAAGAAGAAAAACACGTAAAAAGTTCCCCTGGGCCTAAGAGGTTCATTATTGATTAGCATGTATGTGCTAAAATAATATTAATAAAAAAGTGTAGACGCAAAGCAGTGAACATCTAGAATGGACTTCTTTGGTATTCACACATTTATTAAGAAGGGAGAAAGGAAAGGAAATCACAAGAAAATGATTTAATGTACTTCATTGATTATATGGGCTATTCTTGACCAGAGTCTGAAAAGCTTGGTAGCCCTGTTACTGGCAGGAACCATCAAAAGTATCACAGATGTCCTTCTGACATAGCATATCCACAAAAATATCATTAAAAAACAAATCACGGTAGACACATGATTGAATAAACAAGACCTTCAGCCTGAAAATTCTGACTTGGGACTGAAACAGCTGATGATATTTTACAGGCAATCTTTGCCTTGCACAGTACTGAAACTCATACATATTGAAACCATGGAAAGTGAAGGCTGTCTTATTAACTTTTATTTCAATTATTGCAATTTTTATTTTCCTAAAAATTTGCCTCTTTTTTGAAAACAGTTAAATTGTCAGAATCATTAGTCATTGGATGTTAACTTCATGAAGGAAGAGACCTTGTCTGGTTTGCCTCGTTATTTTATCCCTACAACCCAACTCACTGCCTGGCTCTTAGCAGACATACAGTAAATCTTTGATGATTGGTTGAACCTTCAACCATAAAGTAATGTATTCTTTTCTCAGACTATCTGGTAAACATCTAAATTATTTGCTGGGTTACTCTTAAAAAGCTAACATACCTTTTTCTGTAGCAAACTTATAAGTGCTTGCTTCTTGTATTGAGATGCATAGTTTTTACAGCAACCTTTATAATATTGTCCTTTCATTTTCTTTTTCTGCTTTTTAGGGCTGCACCTGCAGCATATGGAGTTTCCCAGGCTTCCCAGGCTAGGGGTCCAATCGGAGCTATAGCTGCTGGCCTACGCCACAGCCACAGCAACATCAGATCCTTAACCTACTAGCAAGCCCAGGGATCGAGCCTGCAACCTCATTATTCCTAGTCGGATTTGTTTCCACCCTTTCATTTTCAACTGTAGTTCCAAAAAGGATCACCATCAAGGTATATGAATATACGCTTGGTGGAGTCCATAATGCATATTTCATATGTTATTTTTTATTAATAAAACAAGTTTAAGCTTTTAAATTCAGTTAGTAATATAATTTTTCTGTTGACTTTTTCTTTATGATTAAAAAAATAATAAAAATTAAAGTTTCTATCTCTGTTCAAAGTTATTTATGCTCACCTAGACAAAGCTGGACAGTATACAGAGTAGAAAAATACAGATATTAAATAAAGGATAGAAATGTAAATATGAGATAGAGGAATTTTCAAGGGCACTGGGAAAACTGAGTAATGTCCAGAAGACAAAATGCTTAACCCCAAAGAGTTTCTGAAATTTGTTTTTAACTATCAAACTTTTAAACATGAGACAGTAACTTCTTTATGAAAAGTGTCTTGATATCTTGGAATCGCCAAATTTATGGATTGCAAACTATACAAGCCCCAGTGCTTTGTTCAAAATTAATTTCTGTCAGTCACTCTTGCTTCTCCAGGTAGACTCAGACCTTAAGTTTATTTTCTACTTTTCTTAAGCATATCTCTCCTTCTTAGTTTATCCCTCTCATTTATCATGAAGATACACAGTATTCTTGTTTTCACCACTAAGGAGGAAGTAGAAAACAGAGTAATTTATCTGTGGCCTTTAGAGTAACTCTCATTGCCTGAGTGGCTGGCACCCCCGATTCAAATTGACACCACTGTAGAATTACAGAACACTCTCCTTGCGTCCCTTGTGTTAAATTCAGGAAAGCTGAAGAACCCCTGTGTTGCAATAAGACTCAGAGCAATAAAGGGTTAATCACAGACAGGGACTTGGGAAGGTGAGACAGGGACTTCACAGTTGAGTGAATTGCCAATTTCAGGATGGAGGCCAAGAAGCAAAAATTAAGGGAGAAATGGATGAAAATGACTTTATTTTAGTTAAGAACTCTGATTAAAAAAAAAAAGTTGGAGATTTTTCTTAAATCTGCTCTTATTGTTCTTATTCCTGCTACTACAATACATTAAACCAGGTTGTGGTAGAAGATTCAAGTTTACTCTTTTAATTCGAATTGTTGTTGGTTTCGTTGTGTTTTGTTTTTGAGCTGTCCCTGTAAATACAATAACAGGCTAAAAAGAGAAATTCTTTCTCTTTGAAGGTGCTTCTGTTACACAAGTAGAGCGGAACACAACCTGTGTTCTTTTCAGTAGCTACAAACCGGTAAACAGTGCCCAGCCTTACATTCAGAAGCTGTGTAACATTCAAACTAACTAGCCAGTATAAAACTTGATTTTGAGTGGGAAGATGGCTTTCTGAGGACTATTAAGACAACAAGAGGATGAGAGTTTGTTCCTTTTTTTTCTCCTCATAGATGCACTACTATGAAAATGCTGCCTAAGCTATCATTAAAGCGTTTTACGTGCCTTAGCTTAAGAGGCTAGCAAACAAACTATATGATTGTCTACTAAAGCTAAGATGAGTGCACGAGCCACTTGTGGTAGATCTGCTTGGAATACTGTGGTTGAATTCTCTTGATTATACTTGGAGGCTTGCAGTATGTATGTGTAGTGCCCGAAGGTTTACAGATCCCATCTGTTATCTATTATTGCATTTGATCCTCACAAAAATGCTGTGACTTAAGCAGAGATGATAACTGACAAATTCAAAACTCATGTGGCTCAGCCATGCCTTCAAGTTTTCAGTCATTCCGCACTTGGTGATTCAGTTTATGGAACATTGCTGTGTGACATGTTTCCCTCTGCCAGTCATCCTGGAAAGAATTGAATGCGGGACACAAAGTCAGATTAAGACGTTTTCTTAACAGAGAATATAGTACAGCACGTGGATCAAGCATTATGTCTGCAGATGGCTGTACTCTGGGTATAGCTAACTGAGGATTCTCAAGCCAGGTCAGTTTGTAAAAATCCTTTTTCTGTTTGCCTGCAGACAAAGCCTGAAGATGCAAGCCAGGCCATCATTTAAGCACAGCTTTTAGGAAGTCATGAGTCTTGACTGAAACATCTTTCCTGGGCCCTTCCCCAAAACTTTTACCTTTATATGAGTAAAAAGCACATGGTATTTTCTTGCTTTGGCTCTAGTGTCACTCACCGGATTTGGACATCACACACATGCGGCTCTTCTTTCCCAACTATAATGTACACAGGTATAAATGTACCTGTGTAGGCACAGTGACTGTCTTGTTTTTCTGTGGCTTCTACTGCTGTGGACAGAGCTTAGGATTCAGAGAGTCTGCTCTTTGCACCGAGTTTGCTTGATATTTTGCCCCAGAAACAAGGCCACTCTCCCTGATGGCTGTGTGTCAGAGCAATCTATCAGGAGCTCTTGCTTCCCAGCAGTCCGCTGCTCTCCACAGTGTACCTTGAAATTGTGCTTTGGTGTCCTTGCAGAACTGTATCTGTCCTCGCAGCTTGTGACTGTCCCCACATCAGCTCACCAAACCACATCTGCTCAGTTGCCCCAATGTCATCTATTTCTCTCACTGTGGAGCTCCAAGGTAACAATCTATGCTAGCAGACTGGCTGGGTACCAAGAGAGTATTATTCACAGAGATCCTGACGTGCCAGGTAATACATGTTAAGTATTATTCATATGGACGTGAGAAGAACCAGGTGGGTTTTTCTAATTCATCCCTGTCTCGAAGCTATGGGTTCGGTCGCATATTACTTCCCAATCTCTCTGCACCTTCTTTTTATAAAGTCAGAGACATGATGCTTTTTCAATATCTTCCAATCTCCAGAAAAGCATATTTATCTTCTTAATCTAATTTTATCCTTATGTTCATTCTTTGCAACCCTGGGCAAGTTGCTGCCTATGTAGCCTCAGCTAGCAATGTTGTATTCTGTATTTCGATTGTATAGATTGCTGATGCCTTTTCTCTACAGCTCTATAGAGCTCTTTTCTCTACAGCTCTATAGAACAGTATCTAAAACCTAGATTCCACCTTGTGATTTGCTGGTTGTACTGCTAGGTAAAACTAGAATTCTCTCCATCCACAATTAATTCCCATGCAGTAGTACAAATTTCACTATTGAAAATATGTGACATTGTTTTGGTCATGGGTATACACCTGCTTTATTCTCTGAGAGTAATTTAGGATAGTCATGGGATGACATATAAGGTGCTCTTTCAAAGATTTAATTTGAAAAGCCTCCATAAGTGGTCACTGCCTTTGTTGAGCTTCCCAGCATTTGAATTCATGCCACCTTGAGAAGCTCCTTATCAGTTATGGCTGGTAAGGAGCATAGTTTCTTGCACCTTTTCGAGAGTGACTCATAAAGAAAACAGCTTTTTGACAATTAGCAACTGCTTAAGCAGTCTGCTGTTGCTGCTAACTTTGTAGCATAGCTTGGGGTTATAAAATTCAACTTTTACAGTGACTATTAACCAATCTTTGAATTTTTATAAAAAAAATTATGCCCCCACATTTCAACTGATGTTTATAAATGTCTAAGCAATGTGCTAGACATTTTGATGTTCACTGTCTTATGTAAGCCTGAGAACAACCTATGATATATATCGTTTTCTCCATGGTATAAATCAAGTAAATGAGCCTTGGGATGGCTTAGTAACTGTCCAGATATGAAGCTAGTAAGTGATTTGGGAAGTGAATATCACCGTAGATCCTTTGCATTCTTCTCTTTCCATTACATTATGACTTCATTTCATATTAAACTTTTGTACAAAATCATCACTGGCAGAAGCTGTGACCCACAGAAGCCAGTCTCAGAGAGGTGACAATATTTTTTAAAATTAAGTAATTAATTAAGCCATTCTAACCAAATTTTTTAAATCATGTGAAGAGAATCGAATCAATCAAATCTGCAGGAGTGTTTGTTAAAATCTTTCCTTTTCTCTCCATGGTCCTTCACACCCTCCCTTTCTCTGAGTTCTCTCATTTAAAACTCTTTCCCAAAAGACTCTGCCGTCCTTGATCTTCTAGAGCTTGTCTGTCTTTTTTAAAAAAAGGACACTCTCCCCCAGTCTTACCCTTTTACTTGTCTACTCACAATTCCAGTTCTCTCTCAACCTCAACATTCTTATTCAGCAGCTCAAAAGCCTAAAGACCGCATGAGGCAGGAGGAAAACCCACCCAGGAGCATGTTGAAGGCAGAGCAGGGGATGAATGGACAAAGCCAATGCCATCCTCATCAAGAGGGGATAAGACAAAACGGGGGTGTTCCTGTCGTGGCTCAGCAGAAGTGAAACTGACTAGCATCCATGAGGATATAAGTTCGATACCTGGCCTTGCTCAGTGGGTTAAGGATCTGGTGTCACTGTGAGCTGTAGTGTAGATTGAAGATGCAGCTTGGATCTTATGTTGCTGTGGCTGTGGCCAGCAGCTATAGCTCTGATTCGACCCCTAACTTGGGAAATATGCTGTGGGTGCATACCTTAAAAAAAAAAAAAAAAAGGCAAAACTGGGAGTACTCATTTATCAACAGCTTCTCCCAAGCAACAACAAAAACCTAGGGACATTCATAAGAAGGATCTTTATAACAAGTCCAGCATTTGCTTGGAAAAATAAATGCTCTTCCATTTCTTTTAAGTTTTAGTGTCCTGGCTGATGCTTGCCTTAAAACTCTCCACCGTCATCAATGAATTATACTTCTAGGATGAATTTGTCCAGTTCTTGCTAGAATATCTTCCCTAGTTCTCATTCATATCATCATAGCAAAAAAATATATTTTATCTAAAAGGTTAGAGAGAGGGTGATTTTCAAGTGTAACCATGAGGTTCCCAGTGTGAATTGTCACATTGAAAATTGACAGTTAGGTACCTTGAAATCGGCTGGATAACAAACAAGCACAGATGCTTAGCAGCATGTAACTAGCTCATGGGTCTGAAGGTCATTTGGAGTTGGCTGATCTAGGCTTTGCAGAGCTGGATATAGAATGATATCAGCTGTTTGCTCACATGACTGGATCAGCTGGGGATCAGACTGGGCTCCACTGGGGCAGCTTAGTTCTTTTCTGCATGTTTTCCATCTCCTCCTGCCTGACCGAGTTCTTGTGACAGTAGCAGCAGCACTGGAGCGCAAACTCAATGGTGAAAGCATTGTTCGGTCCTTTGGTCAAGTCTTGCTCTCTAATGTTTCATTGACTGAAATGTCCCATGAACAAACCCACAGAAAAGGAGTAGAGAAAGAGATCACCCTTTCTTATAGGGACAGACTACAAAAGCACATGGCAATGGGCGTGGATGCTGGAAAAGGTATAAGAGTTGGAGATGTTGACAAAGTCTATTATAGTTGTTGACATATTATTCTTGAGTATCATTCTATTACAAGTTAGATATGGTTCCTTCTGATAGTATCAGCTCTAGATGCAGGCACCTTCCACTTCTTCATTCATTCATTCACTTATTTCACACATTATGCTGAATTCTTTTTTTTTTTTGTCTTTTTGTCTTTTTGCCATTTCCTGGGCTGCTCCTGCGTTTCCCAGGCTAGGGGTCTAATCGGAGCTGTAGCTGCCAGCCCACAGCAACGCCGGCTCCTTAACCCACTGAGCGAGGCCATGGATTGAACCCTCAACCTCTTGGTTCCTAGTCGGTTTCATTAATCACTGAGCCATGAAGGGAACTCCTATGCTGAATTCTTGAGACAAGTGCTGCTTAATAAAAATATGTGAGTCACCTATGGAATTTTAAATTTTCTAGTAGCCACATTTTTAAAAAGTAAAAATAAACAAAATTTTTAATAATATATTTTACTTATGGAATGTATCCAAAATAGTATCATTTTTGACATGTAATCTGTATTAAAGTTATTAAAGAGATATTTTATGTTCTTATTTTGGGGGCACTAACTCTTCAAAATCTAGTGTGTATTTTTTTCTTACAACCCATCTCAATTTGAACTAGTCACATTTCAAGTGCTTAAAAGCCACAAGTGACTAGTAGCCACTGTATTAGACAGTGAAGTTACAAACTATGCATTGAACTTGGTGCTGAGGATGCAAGACACCTGCCTCATGGATCTTACAATCTCAAGAGAAAGGAGATTTAATTTAAATAGTGTTGTCATTATGCATCTTTCTGAGAAGCTCGTATTTTTTTTTTCCTTTTTATGTCCACACCTGTGGCATATGGAAATTCCCAGGCTAGGGGTCAAATTGGAGCTGCAGCTGCCAGCCTGTGCCACAACCACAGCAATGTGAGATCTGAGCCAGGTTTGCAACCTTCACCACAGCTCATGGCAATGCCGGATCCTTAATCCACTGAGCGAGGCCAGGGATCAAACCCCAATCCTCATGTATACTGGTCAGGTTTGTTACTGCTGAGCAAGATGGGAACTCTCAGAAGCTCATATTTTAACTGACATTGGGTGGAGACTATTACTATGTTCAAATTTCTGAGATCTCGTCATGCCTCTGTGCACCAACTCTTCTTACTCTAATAGTTCTCTCTTATGCATCCCATACAATCTCTCTCACATAGTTTAGTTGGAGACATTTCAACATAGGCCTTTTCAAAATCACTTATGGACAGCCAGCATTGCACCCCAAAGTCTGACAACAAAGATGTGGGTGTTTTTTTTTTTTTCAAAATCCATACAGTAAAGGGATATTACCTGAGATCTTATTACCATGTGGATAAATTTTCATATTATAGCTTTACCTAATAAGACCCCAGGATCCTTCATAATGGAAAAGTTGAATGGTAAAGTTGGCTTTCTCGGTGTTTATCTGCTTTAAAAAAAAAAAATTTAAAGAACTGTAGGCGGCTGTAGAGAGAATGCATAAAATAGTAGATAAGAGGGAGAATATTGCTTCAGAAGTAGTGTAAGAAATAGCAGAGGCAGAGAGTGGAGAAAATGAGGGGGAAAAAAAGGAAACATTAATAGTGTTTATCTATTCTTGACCAGATTAAGCTTGTGACTGCCTTAAAGAAAGTTTTTTTTTTTGATGTCTCTACACCAAACTGTCCAAGCAAGATTTATCAAAAAGGGTAGTTTTTAGAAAGCAATTATTATCAATTGAAATTGCAGATAAAGGGTCTTGACAAGAATAGGGAGATAAGATATTTTCTTCATTGTATTAAAAAAAAAAAAAAAGCCCTGATGTTACTTTAAATATATAGGCATGGCTTAAAGAACTGAAAAAGTTTTCTTTTAAAAACTATAAATCACCCTGTGATTTCTTTTCTCTTTTTAAATCTTCTTCTGCTTATTGCATGTCTTTCTAATGGTAATTCATTGGTTCGATTGTGTAACCCAGTGATATCAAAACCACTTTGGGCAAATACCCTCATGCTTCCTTGTGCCTCTGGCAGCATAGCAGGTCCTAATGTTGGCACGTGGAATAACTCTCAGGGAACCCAGAGCACCTTTGACTGTGATAACTGGAGTGATTAGTACCCACCTCCACAAAGCAAAGAGTGTAGGTATTAAGGTATTCACCATATAGAGAACAGCATACTGGATTTTAAGCTCTGAGATGATGTTTTTACAAGATATTACTGAATACAGCAACTATGACCCTGTGTTTTCATCCAAGACACTTTAGAAAATGACTGTAATTACACACAGAAGAGAGTCCAGATTCCATGGTGGGCTTTTACACATTAAATTACAAAAAGTATATTTGTACATCTACTCCAGTTTTTCATGAAGGGTTTAAATCAAAACAGCAACATGGGCCTTGTGTTTAGTGACAAAGGATCATCTCAGTCATTTCAAATAGAATTTTTCAGCACCAGGGGACTTCCGCATCTGTTTCCTGTTCCCCCTCCCCCAACACACATACACACATTTGATATTCTTGCTTCTAACATTGAAATATTTGGGGGCATTTCCTTTCATTGATATTTTCAGATGGGGATTAAAAGTAAACTGAAAAGAGTCAAGCAATAGTAAATTAATGACAAATTAGTGCTTTATGAATAAGACATTTTTGCTAGGCAGGACATCATGAGATCAAAAGCTTCCCCTCCCCCAGGGATGCAGGGGCTTTGATTAAAGTGAAAGAACAAGAGGGTTGGCATCAGGAACATCATCATTAACTCAAGCAACTAGGTCCTCTGAAAAGGAGGAGAGTCCACTAAACAGCTTTTAAAGTCACTTAGTAAAGAATGAGAAGTTCCCCACTGTGGCTCAGCAGGTTAAGGCTCCAGTGTTGTCTCTATGAGGATATGGGTTCAATCCCTGGCCTCACTCAGTGGGTTAAGGATCCAGATGTTGCCTAAAGCTGCAGCATAGGTCACAGACATGTCTCAGATCCAGTGTTGCTGTGGCTGTGGTGTAGGCCCCAGCTGTGGCTCCAGTCTGACCCCCAGCCCTGAAACTTCCATATACTGCAGGTGTGGCCATAAAAAGAAAAAAAAAAGAATGAAAAGAATTGCTAGTGGAATGGAGAATAAAGGGTTCATGTGTGTGAATTGACTTAAAACAGTTTAAGTTGAAGTCAATAGTAAGTTGTGTGCTTGATAATCATCTAGGAATCTTTATATCCCCATGGCTTAGAACAAAGATGGCCCACCATAAATATTTATTGGATGAACAACTGTATGAATTTTATCTAATTAAAGAAATTTTAGTGGCTATGGATTTACCTGTTTCTTGAAATCAAACCCCTTCAAACACAAAGGAGGATCTAAGAACTGGGCAGCCCTTCAGAAATGACCATTTGCACCTGTCCCTGCTGCCATGTCTCAAAGATTTCCACCACCTACAGAAAGAGGGACCAGGCCTAAAAATAGGACCAGAGTCTTCAACTCCTTGTTTTAAACCATGATTCCAGCCTCTTAACTGTGGCCTGAACAGAGAAGTACAAAAAAATGGAGATGAAGGTCTAACCCTAATATACTTATTACTTAATGCTATGTTCCTCTCTCCCAAGGAAATCCATCTTAGTTTTAAGAGTAGGGTCAGAGACACTCAGGATCTTCCTTTAGCAAAGCAAAAACCATTACAATTTTCCTAGGAAAGAGATTTTCCAATCATCAGATAAACATAAGGTCTGCATCTAGAACATGGGAGAATTTCACTCATTCATTAAATAATCATCAAGCATCTTCTTTATTGAAATAGGTTTGTCTCCTTAATTAGACCAACCCTCAACATTTCTGTAGCAGTGAATCTTGTCTCCACTATCAAGATTATTTTTTTCTAGTTGCCATGATATGCTTCAAGCAGAGGAATTGTTAAAAGCTTATATGTAAATAAGCACCAAGCAATACTTGATTAAACGTTGATGAGCAGATACACTGTTGCTCTTAGAAAGCTTGTATTCTCACAGTGCTTATATTTTGTTTCTCTGCTTCTCTTCCTTCTACCTACCTTCCCTGTTAATTAATGCTTTATCTGATTTGCATGCAGGATAGCACAGTTTTCATTTGTTAGTTGAAAAATGAGACCTCACTGGTGTGGAAAACTGCCATTGGACTAGAAACGGGAGGTCCAGATTAATGAGCAAACTTTGGCTGTATGTGTGAGAGAGAAAGAGAGAGAGAAAGAAAGGAACTTTTCCCAGAAGTTCCAGGATCATATATCTTAGGCAATCAAGATGTTTAGAGGACCCACAGTCAGTGATTTCCAGTTCAGGCTGCATATTACACTCACCTGGGGAACTTCTGAGGCTCCCTCTTCCCCAAACCAGCTGAATAAGCATCTTTGAGGATTGGGCTTGGGGATGGGTATTTTTCTAAACATAGGTATATTCTAAAGTACAACCAAGGTTTTTCAAACCTATGGTTTAGTCCAATTCTTTTTTTTTTTTTTCTTAAGCATGGCATGCCAAAGTTCCCAGGTCAGGAATCAAACCCATTCCATGTCAGTGACCAAAGCTGCTGCAGTAACAACACAGGATCCTTAACCTGCTGCACCACAAGGGAACTCATCCCATTCTTTTCATATGGATATGCAAAATAAAAAAAACCCTGGAAAAAATGATGGCCCTGTTAGAACCTGCATTAGCAACTCCATTACTCAGCGCCAGTTCAGAACAATTTCCATAATGATGTGGCATTAAGAACCTCTGTTAGTTTTGACACATTTGAACTTTCCTTTGATAAGATTAGCTGGAAGAATCATGCCTCTGAAATTTTTCTGTCAGACAGACTTAAGGAAAATACACCACCATGCTGTGAAGTTATATAAATTAACACATGAATTTCCTACATTTCTCAGTAGTTAGCCTCCCTGCCTTCTACCCAAAATAAGTTTGTCTTTGATTTTTGTGAAGAGTTTTTGAATCATATTTGTAACTTTCATTTTATCTAAGTCAAAAAGACATCTTCAATCCATTTAGCATATGTAGACCCATTTTTAAAGTCATCATATAAAGTGTGTGTAACTCACTTCCTGAGAAACAGTCTGAGAAAAGAGAACTGATAACACAGGCCCATAGTTAGCGGTGTTGAAGGTAGAGATAGCGAAACATGTGCCTGTTCTTTTGACATCTATCTTTTCTGTGTGTGTATATCTGTTGAACTCATCAAAGTCTAAAATATTCCAATTCAGCATAAAATTGCAGTACCAGTTGTCATATGGCATATATTTTATCCTGTGCAGAGATGGAAAAGCATATCGAAATGCATCATGCCTGTGCTCAGAAGTAATGCAAATTTTCTATCTTGCCAGTGCCAGAAATAAATGAAAACGATAGTAGATAAAGGCTAGAAACATTTTTCTCTTTTGTACTCATGCAAAATTTTGTAAGTAGTGATCAGCATCACATATTAAACATGCACTGTAAGGCAGACATCTTGATGGGCAGAGGAATATTGAAAGCATAGTTCCTGCTCTCAACTCTTATTAATCAAATAAACAAAATGCAGTTTAAAGTAGTTGATAGTTGGGAGTTCCCATTGTGGCTCAGTGGAAATGAACCCTACTAGTATCTGTGAGGATGCAGGTTCCATCCCTGGCCTCACTCAGTGGGTTAAGGATCTAGCGTTGCCCTGAGCTATGGTGTAAGTCGCAGACATGTCTTGGATCCCTTGTTCTTGTGGCTATAGCATAAGCCTGCAGCTGCAGCTCTGATTCCACCACTAGCCTGGAACTTCCATATGCCGCACCTGTGGCCCTAAAAAGCAAAAAAAGCAAAAAAAAATTAAAAAAATTTTAAAAATCCAATAGTTGATAGTCAAGAAACATTGAAATAAAAACCTCCCGAGTATGTTCTATGATTTATGAGTAGAGCTATATATATTCACAGTTTTTTCAACCCATTACAAGTCTCCCCTAAGGACTTATATACCTAATTACTAGTTGAATTGAGTTTCTGTGTCTGCAAATGTGTGTTACCTTATGTGAATTATGTATGATTTGTACTAATTATCTCCATGGTGCCAAGGATAGAGAAAATCATAAGTAGCAGATGCTTTAATGATTGTTTTTATTAAAAGCCTGAAGAAATGCCCGTCACAGAACTGAAGAGTAGAGCAGATAAGTGTATCACAAGGAGCAGGTAGATGGAATCCATAATGAGCCCCATACTGCCCTGATGGAATTCACCACTGCTCGCAGTATGAGCCTCCACAGTACCAGCCTGAGAACTGGACTCAAGGAGGCTATCTCATTCTGATCAGACTCTCAAGGGACTGAAGTACCTGAACTAGGTGGTCCGCTCCTGAGTGGGGAAACATTCCACTAGTCTGTCCAAAAGGGAGCTGATCACAAACATGGTTGTAAAAGATGTGCCATTCAGACCAAAGGGGAGTGTAAGGAATCTTCTGAAGATGGGACTTCTCCAGTTTCCAGAAGGACATAAGTTCGTGGTCCATGCTGGCAATGTCTGATCCCTGGATTTTCTCTTTTGCATTCTCAAAACTAGTGGCAGTCAATCCATATTCCACGGAACTCTAGGGTTCTGTGTAAGGATTTTGTGGGAGATGGATCCTCTTATAAAGAAAAAACAGAAGTTGAGTTACTGCTCTCTCTAGCCATCCCCTCCTTGTTATGATACAATTTTAGCTTCTCTAGTTACTTCCAAGTCCTTTCTCCTTATAATGACATTATTTCCAGGTCTCCTTAATGGACTATTGGGAGTTCCCAAACTCTCAGCCACTCTTTTATTGGGATAATCACAGAAGGTCCATCATCTAGGGATAATCATGGAGGTCTCATGTGTAGCTGTTACTTATTTCATTCTCATCATACAGTATTATTTTTCTTGTTCCCCTAGAAGTTTTCAAAATTATAAGTAAGAACTTTACTTTTTATTAATAGGAGCTGTTAAAGGGTACTCTATATCTTTGAGCCAGAGGTAGAGAACTAAAACTTCTTGTATTTCTATGCAATATTGAAGGGAAAGTACATAAATTGTACACAAATAGGCAAACCTGTAATCTTTTTTTTAGCACTCAGAAACATCTCTAATCCATGTTTTTGGTTTTGTTTTTTTTTTTTTAAACTTCACTGCTTGCATTATAGAATGGCTATGACATCAGCTGGCAGTCTCATATTCTTAAAGGAATCAATTTTTAAAGAAATACAAAAGGTTTGTACAGCATTTTAGAATATATGTCAGTTTTCATGGAAAAGGAGGACAAACCCAATCTTGCTGAAGGATTCAGAAATTAACAACAACAAAAGAAAAGTTTAACAAGTGAAATATCATACACCTGAAATAATTTTTCCCTTATATAGAAAGAAGCATATATAAAGAGGCAGAGCACAAAATCCTTTCATCAGGCAGTTAAGCTCATTTTTTTATTTACATGAAAATAAGCAGAATAAACAGGACCACTTCAGCCTATCCCTCGAAATTTAAGTTACAGGAGAAAAGAATTGACTATACCCTGTTGGAATTTCTTATTTTGCTTGAAAAGCAGTTGAATGTTAAATCAGGAATCACTAGTATCCTAAAATCACTTTTAATACCTTGGGGGAAAAGTATAAAATACTTGCGCTCTGATTTTTAGGACAATTATTTGTAGGTAGTCATTCTCAAAATGCATTTTGTGCAGGAGGGTTCCTTTAAAAATTTGTTTTGCCCTTCCTTTTTTTTTTTTTAATTTTACAAACTCCCAAACAGATTCAATACCCTAAGAATACTAGAAGATATTTATGAGAACAACAAGTCTACAGAAGCCCAAAGGCAATTACTGCTTGTGCAAATATGCCTTAGGCAAACTTGAGCTAGTATTTAAGAAATGGGAGGTTAAGCTTGCTCAAGAATTTTATTCAGGCACAGAATATGCCTATTCTTAAATTTTTTGGACTCTCCTCCTCTGGATCCCTTCAATGCTAATTCCGTCTACAAGTCTTCAAGTTAGAAAACATTACCTGGCCACAACCAATACAGTCAGAAGCCTTCGAGAAACATGCCCCCTGTGTCACCTGTTTAAAACACTTAAGCTTCACTGCTTCATTACCTTCAGACTCCTGGTGCATGTTTCTATTTTAGGTTACCCTATGAAATCTCTTATTTAGGGTAATAGCAATATATAGCATGGGCTAAATTTCATCCCTACCTTGGGATCTCTACAGTTCTCTTTGCTCTCTTCAGGTAAATATCCAGTAACTAGGAATTAATTGGTACTTGGGATCACTATGTTCCAAAATAATTAATCTCTGCTCAAAAAGACTTCAGTTGTTCATTATTTAAAATTCTGAATTTTGGCTTATACTTTTCAAAGATGAAAGATTTCTAAAGAGAAATATTTGAAGTGAAAATAGCAAACATCATATGTACATCTGCAAAGGGCTTATCTGAAGGTGTTCCGTGGCATACTGAAGAACAGCTCCTTTATAATTAATCTGTGCAAATACTGTAGAATTATGATCAGAAACAAGTTTCCCATTTTTACTTACATTTTTTGACAGAATAATAGTATAGTTCTCTTCATTTTCTTTTCCTTTTTTTTTTTTTGGTCTTTTTGTCTTTTCTAGGGCCGCACCCGAGGCATATGGAGGTTCCCAGGCTAGGGGTCTAATCAGAGCTGTATCCTCCGGCCTACACCAGAGCCACAGCAACGCGGGATCCGAGCCGCATCTGCGACCCATACCACAGCTTACTGCAACGCTGGATCCTTAACCCACTGAGCGAGGCCAGGGATCGAACGCTGAACCTCATGGTTCCTAGTCGGATTCGTTAACTGCTGAGCATGATGAGAATTCCTCTTTGTTCATTTTTAATCTTATCCTTTTAAAAAGGAATCAGAGCAGAAGAATCAGAGCAGAAATATCAACATCAACAAAATTGAATACCTTCTGAACCCCTAAAACCTAAATAACATTCTGCTACATTGTACAAAGAAATAGGACCTTTCTTTGCCTTCAGTGTGCTTACAGGAATCAGAAAATATAATATATAGGAAAAAATAAAAGCACAACGTGGTTCATGGTTCAAGAGTTATTGCAAAGAAATCGTTCATTCAACAAATATTTGTTGCGTGTTTACTATGTGCCAAGTACTCTGCTAAATGCTGGGTATTTTTAAAATGAGGATATTTAAAAACAAAAATTGTCACTTTCCTCCAGGGAGATGAGGATAGAGACATAGGGATTGGGTGATACAAGACCTTGTTCTTTATCCTAAGAACAATAGGAAGGCATTGAAGGCTTTTAAACAAGGAATTGATATGATCAGTTGTGTATTTTTAAAAGATCACTCTAAATGCCATGAGTAGAATATAGTGGAGGGAAACAAAATGTGAGATTAGAGGCAGGAAAAAAAAAACATGCAGTGTTCTAGGCAATAGACGAGGTCTTAGTGCTGGTGGTGATGGGAGTAGTCGTAGTGATTATAGTGGAGGAGAAAAGGAAAGAAGAAGATAGAGAAAGGGGACAAAATGTGTAGATTTGAACCTTATTTCAACAAATACAATCAAAAAGATTTGCTAATCAGATACTAGGGGCTAAGGGGGAAAAGAAGGATTAAATCTACTGTGATTCCTTTTTTAAGACTTTACTTTTTGGCATGTCTAATGATGGCTGATGATGCTGTTTACAAAAATAGGGACACTGGAAGAAAGATGTATTTGAGAGGAAAGTTTTTGTGAGTCAAGTTATGGAAAAATTCAAGTTGAGGAGCCTTCAAGACATTTAAGTTGAGATGACAACTATATAGTTAGAAATAAAAAATCTGGAAATAAGAGAAGAAAATGTTAAGCTAAAGATAAAACTTGAGATTCATCAGCAAATGATAGCATCATATACTTTATGAGCTTTCTTATTAATATATACAGTAGAAAATAAAGTGGTTTAGATTAGCATTTTCTCACTATGAATGAGATGAGTCTGGAAACATTTCATGAGGAAGAGGGCTGGATTATGAAAAGAGGTAGAACATAGATAAGAAGAGAGGGCAAGGTAGACAGGAATGAAATGGCAGGAACACAATAAAAATGTAAATAGGTAGATTGCAGATATTTTTGTTGTGAGCAATAGAGATACCAACCCCACTGGCTTAATCCAAAAAAAAAAAAGGTAATTATAAATTCACACAAAACTGAAGAGTTCAGGGTATGCTACCTGCAGGCAAGGCTCTGTCTGGGGGTGAAACAAGCTCAGAACTTAGATCATCTTGTTCTATTCTCCAGCTATTTCCTTGGTGTTGACTTAAGTTCTGACAGGCTCTCCTCTGATAATCCCAAAGTGGTTGCCAATAGTTCCAGACACTACATGTTTATAAGTTCACATCCAGCAAGAAAAACACCTTTTTTTTTTTTTTTTTAACATAGCAGAGCAACGAAAAGCCCAGAATGGAGATCATTGACCTATTGAGGTTGTATGGTGATCTCTAACATAGGTAAATATTGAAATACACAGATTATTTAAATTAGTCAGGGTACATCCCTGAAGCAAAAACAGATCCTCCCACCAAATTACCCAGAGTACCGGGGAAGGGGGACAGGAAATCTAGAAGTAGTTATAAGGAGTCTTAAATACCAAGTGAAGGACTTGGTTCTTAATCCAGTAGACCAAACAGAGTTCTTGTATTTTGAGCAGGAGAGGGATCCAATGAAATAGTTCAAGAAATTAAGTCTCAGGGCAACTATGAT
Source organism: Phacochoerus africanus (assembly GCF_016906955.1). Taxonomy (NCBI): domain Eukaryota; kingdom Metazoa; phylum Chordata; class Mammalia; order Artiodactyla; family Suidae; genus Phacochoerus; species Phacochoerus africanus. The sequence goes on along the minus strand of NC_062545.1, from coordinate 80,074,492 downwards.
ACATACAGCAATGTTTAAAAAACAAGAAAAAGAGAACTGTTAAAGAGATCTAGGAAAAAGACAGTGAAACCCAGACTGTGACTGAGTAAGCAACATTGATGAAGGGAAGATAGTAATGAAGTAATAGATGTGAACAATATTTAAGATGAAGAATCCACAGGACTGAGCAAGATAATAAGAATGAACTTTACAGTGGAACTTCAAATGCTTCCACTAAGGTTTTCACTGATGTGATAGCTTTGGTGCTGAGGCAAAAATGAGATTCTTTCTTTTAACTACTGTAATACTGGATTTTTCTTCCAAACTTAGCTCTGAGCTAGACTTTTCATTTCATTTCATTTTGCTCTAATGAGTTACCACCACCTGTGATCCATCATCCCCTACACTACTCAACTTTCCTAGGATTCGAAAGAAGGCAAGTTCCAACCTGTCAGAATGAAAGCTGTCCTTGATTCTACAGAATGAAAACTTGAAGGTTACTTTGCAATGTATAAAGATGGAGATCTCTACAATCACAGCAGTGACACTTACTGTTTAACAAGTGTTTTTTGAGCATTTTGTCAACCGGCAATCGTTTGATTAGCAAGCAACAGAAAACCCAATGGCTTAAGCAAGTGCAATTCCAAAGGAAGCCATTAGTAGTGGTGGTTCAGCTGCTGCAGTAACAGGGCTGATACTGTGTTTCTCTGGACTTCCACTGTGTTTTACATCGTGGTAAAAAGGTGACTGCTCTACCTCCAAGTATCATAGACTCATTCAAGGCAAGCAATTGTATGGGAAAGAGAAGAGGGACAGGAATCTTTCTGTTCATCAGTAAAGCAAATTTCTGCCTAGATTTCATACCCAGTGCACTTCTTATATTTTATGAGCCAGAAAGGGGTCACATAACCTCTCTTACCAGAAAGGTTGACTGGGAGAGTAAACATTTGTGACTATTGTCTATTATGAGACATAGCCAGGAAGAAAAAAGTTGGAAATGGTTTTTGGGTGGCCAAACCATTGGGTCTTCATGAAAACCATTTTATAGTATACTCTGTGCTTACATGTATATTCTTACTTTGTACTTGACTTTGTCTTTATCTGTGTATATTGCTTCCTCTACCCTTTAGGAGAATATGACTTTTAAAAATGGATGTTTTTTTCCAGTAGCCACTACTAACACCTGCTTAACTCATCAAAGAAGTTAAAATTTTTTGGTTTCCCTGAGTAGGCAATGCATATTGATTGCAAAGGATATTATTTTTATTTATGTATAATTATCTTGGCAGGTATTACCCATGTGAAAGAAAATATAGCAAAAGTACCAGATAATTCCACAGGGATTTAGTAAAAGTATCACATTTTGTCTTTTATTAAGAGTGATAGGGTCTCATTTAAGGATATATTTTCAAGAGACCTCATCCACCTTGACTTAGGAAGAAATTCAGCCCCAAAATGTAGCATCTGCATATCAGAAACGAAGTTAGTAATTATACCACTTGATGCAATGTTTAGAAAAAATAGTCAATTAAAGCAATATGAATTCAGCCAGAAGCCTCTGCAGGCAGCAGCATCATGCAATTCTGACTTCACAACGACATGAAATTTTAAATGACAACTGTGCTAAATCAGGGAGCAGCAAACCCAGGCCAAGTTTAAATTTAGTAACACTGCTAGTTTACTGAAAATAACCTTCTCCATAGCAGATTCTCTATGAATTTCAGGTGACCGACTACTTGTTTTTCTCTTCTGTCCAGAGGTAATCAGATACCCAGAGGCTACAGCGCGATGTCTTCCCTTCTCAATGGCATTTCTGGTGTCCACCTCAGGAGTCTCCTTGGCCAGCCTTGAAACACTTGGAAATTAAACAGAGAAGCCACACTATATATCCTGGAAAATCTCCATCCTGTGTGTTCAGAACTCTCTGAATAAGCATAAGGATTTGAAGGTAAGAGAATTTTGGAAGTCACATTCTTGTGTAACTCTGAATTACCTCAAAAGTGCACATTTCATATATTTTAATAAAATATACAGAAGTAAAAGCAGCTATAGAATATAAGGAAAATAGCCAGCTGTGTGCAGTTCTGCCACAGAGGAAAGGGAAATAAAATACAAAGTCTAAAAGTTGTTATACTTCATGCAAATATAAATACAAATGAGGTACAGTGGTTGTCTTGATATCTGATAATCAGTTTCACAGAAGAAAGTGCGACAGACAGTGGTCCTCCAATTTTAGTATGTGTAAGAATTGCATGGAGGGGAGAGGTAGGTTCTTAAAATATTGATTCCTGGGCCTCTTTCACAGAGAGTTAGATTCAGTAGGTCTGGGATATGGTCCAGGAATCTGGATTTTTACAGCTACTCACCCCTAAATGATCCTGATGAAGGTGGGTGCTGGAGCTTTGAGAAACACCAGAAGTTGGCATTCAAAATAATATACTTCTACTTTTCAAATAGTATTTAAAGCAGTTTTATATTGTTTGTTTCCTTCAGTCACAAGAATAAGTAAGGAAGGCATATTTTTTAAATAATCACTGCTCCTTTTTTGACCCTCCAATTGAATTATTAATCCTTTTTCATATTCGTTTTTAAAGTTCAGTATGATGAGCTAATCCCTAGCTGTCTCTCTCTATTAGAGTGAAGTTCCATCATTGCTCTCTTTAGTTGTTTCCCTGTTCCATGAAATGTTTTAATTTATTCAGATGTTTATGGTTATTGGGTATAATCCTAAGAAATATCTAGAAGATGAAAATAATGAATTACTATAAGAGTTGGCTAAGCATTTCTATATTTTTGAGGATTTTCCCTTTTTTCTTATGTTTCCTCATTTTGAAAACTCAACCTAAGATTTCAAAAGAACAGATCTGCTTAATACACTTTTAGCTACTCTTCTTTTCGCAGATTAAACCTTCAAAATCATGATATATTAACAGGGTACATGTAAGTTTATTGCATATCACTTTATTTCTCTTTCCTTTATCTCATTTAGCATCTTTATTATTTGTGATTTTAAGTCTATCAAAGGTTGCTTTATTAATTCCAGTAAAAGATATGCTGGAGAGGGACATACTCAGATTTTAAATTGTGATGATTTTTTTTTTAAAGTTCAATATGATATTATTTTTACAGTGAAGAGTGAAGTTTTTAATCAACATCATTGGGGTTATAGGTGTTTTCTTCTCTAGCAGTCTTTGTGTGCAATTGTTCATATTGTATAGACTTTCTTGCCCATAAAATATCAAAAGGCAAAGATGAACCTTCAATCAAAAAAAGTATGCCCCTATAGTGCAAATTATCTACACATTTTAGCTCTCAGTATTACACAAAGAAAATGAATAGAGTCAAATGCATAAGATAAAGCAGCACTTTTTTTCAAGTAATCAAAATTAAAAATTTACATAAGTGGATTAACCATAATAATGGATTTTCACATGCATTTGTTGTCAGAACTGTTCTCAGTAGTAAGATTGCGATATCTGATGATAAAAACCTAGAAGTTACAGTACACAAAATGGTAAAATCCTTAAATATGTAGTATACAAGTTTAGGGTTCAATAGAGTCCCCAAAGAAAATTTCATAAAGCTTTTAGTGCAGATCTTCTATTATACATCAATTTCAGAAAAATATAGAAACTACTCTTCTATTCTTTCTTCCTTTCTTCCTTTCTCTCTCTCTTTCTTTCTTTCTTTTTTTTTTTTTTTCCTTTGCAGAGGAGCAGGTGGAGTAAGAATGGAATTGGGTCCTCAAGTGAGTCACGCTCATTATCATTGGCATATTTTTCTTAAGTTGTGGCTCAAGTGAGTCATGTTCATTATCATTGCTGTATTTATCTTAAATTATGGCTCCCTAAAGGAAACTTACAATGTAATTTTAGGGAACCATGGTGAGAGAGCACCTATGCTCATGAAGTAAAATATACGATGAGAGAATAAATTTCAGAAACTTTATACAAGTATAAAGCTTCAGAGCAGAAATGAACCATTGAGATCTTCTAGTCTGGTCCCCTCCCATATCATTGCATTCTTTTCTCTTCCCAACTTGGCTGTAAAAAAAGCTTCATACAAAGAGCAGTAATCATCAGTTGGGTCAGGCATGACTTATTAACAAGGAGAAACTAGCCAAGTGTTTTGCAATAATGATTTCTTGGGTAAGAAAGGTAGGAAAAAATATTCCTCCAAGATGAAGTTTGAAGAAGTGAAGGAAATACCTGAGTACTTACAAATGTAATTACATTTGAAATTATGAATTATTTTAGCTGTCAGTAGATAATCTACCATGTCAGTAATCTCAAATGAAGATAGCAAATTTAGGTTTATTTCATTCTGGGTTAGCTGTATATGGAAATCTGATTTTGAGAGGGAAAAATAGCTAAAAGCAAGATAGAGCTTTAGAAGAGTAGAGCCATCTGGGACCATTCACTATAAAAGAAAGGAGATTTAAATATGTAAGAACCTCTGGGGAGTATTAGTATTATTATGAAATAGTGTAATAATGATATTTGTGAGACAGCCAAAAAGATGAAAATGTGTTTATTATGTTCAGTATAAGAAGCAGGAAGTTATTAACATTTACATAGTGAAAGTATAATTATTGATGTGGTGAAATGCTTATAATATATTGTAAATGAAAACAGCAAAGTTACAAACCATGTTGTAATGTCCATTCTTATTTTAAAAAGCTACAGATGTACCGGAAACTAATACAACCTTGTAAGTCAACTATACTCCAATAAAATTTTTAAAAATAAATTTAAAAAAATTTTAAACTCTAGGATGCGTAGGAATAAAATTGAAATGATCTACATCAAAATATTATTAACGGTTATGACCAGTTGATGAAATTATGGCTAATTTTTACTGCTTCTCAAGTTTTATAAAATTTTTTAAAAAGTATCTGCTATTATTGAAATTTTAACATATTTTTAAGGGCTGAGAAAATAGTCAATTATCTGGGAAGTTCACTTTCATAGATCTATAAGGTAGTCCTTCTAACAATTATTTTAAATAGCCTTAAATGGTTGACCAACGGGCACCTGCTGTATAGCACAGGGAACTCTACCCAATATTCTGTGATAATCTATATGGGAAAAGAATCTGAAAAAGAATGGATGTGTGTGTGTGTGTGTATAACTGAATCACTTTGTGGTTGTGCAGCAGAAATGATCACAACACTGTAAATCAACTAGACTTCAATAAAACTTTTAAAAATGGGGGGAAAATAGCCTTTAATGCAAGGCTTTTGCATCTTGTAGTATTAAACTGATTTGAATATGAGAATAGTATTTCCAGTGAGATCAAAATGATTTTTAGATATAAATTTTCATTTGTGGATAATTGCAGTAAATTTCCCAAGCTTCCGTCCTCATTAAACACTGATAATTTTGAATTATGACATTAATTCCTTAGAATACTCTTTATCTCTTGTATCACATAATTCCAGTGTGTTTTCAAGAATCTTCTAACTGTCATAGTTTGCTCCGTTTGGAAGATAATGTTATATGTTTGGCTACATTAGTGTTAATACATCTTTGTTCTTTAAATCTCCAGAGGAAGATACGGTTAGTCTTACCATTATTACTACCAGCTGTGATTGGCCTATGATTTTGTTCATTCTGTCTGAATCCAAAGTAATTAGCTCTTTAGTTTAATGACAATATTTGGGTAATGGGTTTTTAGGGCCAAATTCTGTTGTTAGAGAGTAGGTGGTGTATTTGAAGATCGAATCTGGCCCTTATGTTTTAGGCATAAGCTGTGTAATTTAATTTCAAAATGATGGCTTAGAGAGTTTAGAGTAGGAAAACTAAATCTGCATTTATCTGAAGTTTGTCACTTTCGAGAAGCAGAAAATGAAAGTGACAATTCATACAAAAGAACAGCAAACCCAGTCTAAATTCTCTGATCCAGCTAGCCTGTATGTCGTATAACTTCATACATAGTTAGAATAAGACATGAAATGATAATTATCAAGCAGGGATTAAGTAATTACTCTTATGTAACAGAGCATACATAGAGTTCTTTAAATGCAGTGAAACTTTTTGATCATTGTATTTTTTTCTAACTGTATTGAAACTTAACTGACCTATAGCATTGTATAAATTTAAAGTATAGACAAAGTGATGATTTGATACATTTATACATTTAATGCAATTACCGTGATACCATGATTATCACCGTAAGGTTACTTAGGACATTCATCACCTCATACAATTAAAAGAAGAAACTAGTAACCATGAGGTTGTGGTTCGATCCCTGGCCTCGTTCAGTGGGTTAAAGATCTGGCATTGCTGTGAGCTGTGGTGTAGGTTGCAGACAGGGCTCAGATCCCATGTTACTGTAGCTATGGTGCAGGCCAGCAGCTGCAGCTCCAATTCAGCCCCTAGCCTGGGAACCTTCATATGCCATATGCCATCAGTACAACCCTAAAAAGCGAAAAAAAAAAAAAAAAGTCTCTTTAAAATTTTTAACATAAAATTTAAAGATATTATGACAAAATAGATTTGTCACATCTTTCATACCAATAAGTGTGAAGAAATACATGGACTTTTTTAAAGAAAATATTTTCAAGAGTTCCCGTTATGGAGGAGTAGAAACAAAATCCGACTGGGAACCATGATGTTGCGGGTTCGATTCCTGGCCTCACTCAGTGAGTTGAGGATCTGGCGTTGCTGTGAGCTGTGGTGTAGGGTGCAGATTTGGCTTGGATCCTGCATTGCTGTAGCTATGGTGTAGGCAAGCAGCGATAGCTCTGATTCGACCTCTGGCCTGGGAACCTCCATGTGCGGTGTGTGCGGCCCTAAAAAAAAGAAAAGAAAAGAAAATATTTTCAGATTGGATCACAGAGCAGAACCGAATTCTAAACTATCTACCAGGATACAACCAAAACAAAATTATTCAAAAATTTGAAAATGAAAGGTTAGGCGAAAGTATACCAGACAAATACAATCTAAAGAAATTAGGAATTAGAATCACAATATTAGAAAAAGTTAAGTTAGTTAATGCCTCTTTTCAAAATAATGAATGCTGATATGTTAATACATAATGAAAGTTTACAATCATGGATAAATAACAACTTTAAGGGCTACCACAAGAGTTTGTTCAGCAAACAAACTTCTAAGAACATCCCCCAAAATATCAAAGAGTCCATATTTTAGGTGCTGGACTAACAAGAAAGAATGTAAAGCAAAACATACATATTAAAATTTATTTTCAAGTGAAAGTATTCTGATGTGACAGACAAAACTACCTATTAATCAAGAATTAAGTATTTAATTAATGACAATTTTTTTCATTATCAACAAAAAGTGTTACAAATTGCTTCTCTTTGTGAAAAGAAAGATAGTGTCTAAGACTGTAAATGTACGCATTACACTTACTTGATTTCAAGAAAAGTAGGATGTTTGAATTCCCCCCAAGCCCAAGCCAACCGGTGATCTTTTTTGTTGTTGTTGTTCCCAACAGGTATACTTAACAGCAGGATGTAATTTCAGTTTTTGCAGTCAAGAGGTTTCTGCTGAGCAAAAATTCTCATTCAGTTTAGGAATGCATATTGTAATAATTTTTTTATCCCGTTCGCAGCAGGTTTCCTGCCTTCATTTGCAGACTCCTCGAAGTTGAGTAAGAAACATCTAGGTAACTTCTGTCCCAGGTTAACACATCCTTTAAACACAGTCCCATTAACTCAACTTAGTTATAATGCAAAGCTGCTTAGCTTCACAAATGAAATGAAATACAGTTGAATTGCTTTTCTAAAGTAATACCTATGTATAATAAATGCAGAGTGGTTTATGATGGCAAACTTTGTAGAGCATGAAAAATTATGAGGGGAAAAAAATCTTGTTGTTTTTTTTTTCTGACCTAAAATTGAGAAGAAATGCCATATATGCCACCATGTGACTCAGCCTATTAAAATAAAAGGATAAAAATATTCAAAAATAAAAACTTAATACATTAGCCTTTATTAGTTCAGGAGAAATTAATAAATAAATAAATAAATAAATAAATAAAGCATTTTTTTCCTAGATGGCACAGTTTTTCTAATTAACCTAAATTTTCTTCAGTTTAATTTCTCTTACTAGGCCTCCACCTCAATCGTGTGGCCCACATTCCCTTACTTTGAGAAAGTAGAGATTGCTCAAACATCTTTTTTCTGCTAGTATTAGCGTCATCAAATCTGTATTTAATTCAAGTCAAACTACGTAAACCACATAACTATATTGTAGCTTACTAAGATATTGGTCTTATCCTTTGAGTAAGAAAATTCTAGGAGTTCCCATTGTAGCTCAGCAGAAACAAATCTGACTAGTATTCATGAGGACACTGGTTCGAACCCTGGCCTCGCTCAGTGGGTTAAGGATTCGGTGTTGCTTTGAGCTGAGGGTGTAGGTTGTAGACATGGCTCTGATCCGACATTGCTGTGGCTGTGGCGGAGGCCAGTGGCTATAGCTCTGATTCAACCCCTAGCCTGGGAACCTCCATATGCAGTGGGTGCAGCCCTAAAAAAAAAAAAAAAAAAAACAAGAAAATTCTAGATGGAAGTTTCATCACATTGGCTGAAATCAAATAGTTGAGATAGGTGTCTGAACCACTGATATACAACCACAGACTCTTCTAACTTCATGCTGATGCTCAGGGAATTCACTTTGCTCTTCCATGAATTGCTCTTCTTTCATGAGTAAGGTACATAAGCACCATCCCATGACCACTACATTTTCATGTGATGGGTCCACACTGCTGAATTCAATGATTGGTTTTTCATAGCAGAAGAAGTAAATGTCCAGCCAAGCCCAGTATAAATGTTACAGATCATACTGGCTTGATGAGTTTTGGAGGTTTTTTTATGCATAGTACTGTGATTTCAGCTGAGAATCAAGACCTGTACCTGGATACATTTTATTCCATTGCAAACTCCATTTCTTCACTCATTCAACAAGTATTTTGTTAATGACTACTAAGTGCCAGGCTGTCATAGGATTTGAGATGCGTCAGTGAACAAAACATGGCATTCTCTTAGGACATGTGAATAAGAAAAAATAATCATAACAAGTAAGTGAATTATGTAGTATCATAGATGATGATAAGGTATAAAAGAAAATATAAACTGAATGGTAAAAGGGGGAGAGAATGATGTGACAGGCATAGGATCAAATCCAGTACTGTTTGTACCAGTTTTTCTGGCAGATGTTTTTCTATGTTCAGTTTAGTTGTCTTAAAATAAGAGTACATGGATGGAACTTGGAGAATGGAGTCATTATCAAGTGACCATTGCGCAAATTTTCTTTTTTTACTTAAAAACTGCTATACATTGACATTTGTACTTGAGATGCTTACCTTAGAGTTTCTCCCAAATTGAAGAGTCAGCTGCATGTGTTTATTAAATTTTAGCTTTAGAGCTTGGGTTTATCATAGGTAGTCTAATTAACAAGTGTTCTCCAAATGATGCTGAAGAATTTCCAAAAAAGGTCAAACAGTGAAGAGTAAAAAGTTTTGTGGGTTTTTTGCGGTTTTGTTTTTTTTTTTGTTTTTGTTTTTGTTTTGGTCTTTTTGCTTTTCTAGGACCACTCCTGCGGCATATGGAGGTTCCCAGGCTAGGGGTCTAATAGGAGCTGTAGCCGCTGGCCTATGCCACAGCCACAGCCACAGAAATGCTGGATCTGAGCCACATCTGCAACCCACACCACAGCCCATGGCAATGCCCGATCCTCAACCCACTGAGCAAGGCCAGGGATCGAACCCACAACCTCATAGTTCTTAATCAGCTTCGTTAACCACTGCGCCATAACGGGAACTCCAAAGATTAAGTTTAAATTTCTTTCTTCTGGAGTTCCCGTCGTGGCACAGTGGTTAACGAATCCGACTAGGAACCATGAGGTTGCGGGTTCGGTCCCTGCCCTTGCTCAGTGGGTTAACGATCCGGCGTTGCCGTGAGCTGTGGTGTAGGTTGCAGACGCGGCTCGGATCCCGCGTTGCTGTGGCTCTGGCGTAGGCCGGTGGCTACAGCTCCAATTCAACCCCTAGCCTGGGAATCTCCATATGCCGCGGGAGTGGCCCAAGAAATAGCAAAAAGACCAAAAAATAAATAAATACATTTCTTTTGCCCTAGTAATTTATAATCCATGGAATAATATTAAATTATGGTAACAGTATAACCATAATCCTCATCAGTAACTTTAAGCAATGCCTAATTAGTTCAAAAAGACTCAAAGGTCAAGCTAGAATATATTAACTTTTATAAGTAGCCTGGATTTTGAAAATATCTAGTTTTGGACACTTTAGATGAGATTCTTACTTGATTCCCAAATAAGCACTCTAAATTTGAGTACCTATTTAAAAAAAAAAAAAATCTACGGTTATTTCTAATTTAGTTCATTTTGTGATGCCACTTTAAGAATTATTTTCGGAGTTCCCGTCGTGGCACAGTGGTTGACGAATCCGACTAGGAACCATGAGGTTGCGGGTTCGGTTTCTGCCCTTGCTCAGTGGGTTGACGATCCAGCGTTGCCGTGAGCTATGGTGTAGGTTGCGGATGCGGCTTGGATCCCGCTTTGCTGTGGCTCTGGCGTAGGCCGGTGGCTACAGCTCCGATTAGACCCCTAGCCTGGGAACCTCCATATGCCGTGGGAGTGGCCCAAGAAATAGCAAAAAAAAAAGAAAAAAAAGAATTATTTTCATGTTGATAACCAGGTACAGCCCTAACTACCAATGCTATAGAACCACAGCCTGTTTGAGCTGGAAATGACCCCAGAAATTCTAGTCCAACTGCTTTTATTTTACAGGTGTAAAAGCGACTTCCCAAAGAGGGTAAATCTGTGCAGGTTAGATGTTGTGTTAAGGTCCAAGAAGTCCACTAGTAGTAGAGCTAGGACAGAAATCTATTTTTTTTTAAATCCCAATCCATGACTTTTTGGTAACTCCCAGTGCTTATTATTAAAGTAATGTTTCCTTTCAATTAAGGAGAGCTGACCATACAGTTGAAAATCCACAAAGTCCTCTCATCAGGGAGTGTGTCTAAGCTCCCAAGAAAGGGCTGTTATTTGAGAAACCTCTTCAGCACTACCAGAAATGATATGTTTTTATTAGAATGATCTTTGGAGATTTTTTTTCTTTGAGAAATAAGTAAAATGATTTGTGAGTCATGAAATCATTTGCCTTCTAATCAGTATACCTGGCACAAGTGAAACACAAGTATATTTTTTTCAATGAATTGTGGAAGGAGAAAATTATATATAGTAAAGTTGCTGAGTTTAGAAAACAGCTTAAGTAACATCTGGGCCCTGGGTTCCTCAGAGTCTTAGGAAATGATACAGAGTCATGTGAGAACTCTCTGAACTCTCATAAGGGAAAATTATGTAACTCGCTGGAAAATAATTCCAGTAGATTTAACAGAGCAAAGAGGCAATATATTCAAGATGCAAAGCCAAGTATAAAAAACTCTATCTGCTAAGCCTAGGGAGTTTCATATGCAAAAAAACTAAACAAAGCAATATCAATTAGTTTTCTATGACAATTTTTAGTTAAGGCATTATCATATATCTTAAAGTGCTGTACATTGGGTTCTTGTAAATGGATTCTAAATTTTCTTGAAAGGAAGGCTGTAACTATGGCTTTATAGAATGATAAAATGAAGGTTTCTCATTGTACAGAGTAGAATTTTCACATGTATTTCCAGGCATATCATTTATTAAGCCAATATAATTTAAATTTTAAATGCATTAAAAGGTATGTATAACATTAGGTACATGGCGCTAAATGATTGATGAAGATGATTATGGAAAACAGCTGTAAATACCTAGGGTCCAGAGACTTAATGAGAACTTTGTGAACTTATCAAGGCTTAAATGGTTTTGTCTGGTAGTGAATAAAGTAAGAAAATGATCAATTCACCCAGGTTGTACTTCTGGTTTTGTGCACTTGTAAATCCTATAAGACTACCAAGCTAAGCTGGATCTTCTAACTGTCCCAATATCCATGATGCAGTTCAATGAACGTATTCTATAATAAGTAAAATTAATTGAAATTATAATTTAAAACTACATCTGGTTCTTATTAATGTGATGGCTAATTATCAGCATTCTAGGAGTAGGCATTTTAGTTTGTTTTTTTTATTTTCATCTGTAACAAAAAAAGAGATTTAAGAATATACGAAGCTAATATACTTCAGATTACCAATGGGAAAAAAAACTGTGAAAATAACTGATTTATGCATATTTTTGATTGATTGAATTCATTTTGTCTGAAGCCCTTAGTGATATCCTTGGAAATTTCTTTCCCCTTCCTTTTCTTCTCCCCCACTCACATGAATATTGATGTGATTTAGAAGGCAGCAACATTTTTTGCATATACTTTTCCCAAAGGGACATTATTTTTTCTGTTTTTAATCACTTCCTAGATGAATTGGCCTCTGATAACCAAGGGAATTGGTGGGCCAGGCTTCCCTTCTGTGTAAACCTATGTGATCTGAGAGTGCCTTCAGTTCTCTCTTGGGCTAAGAAAATTGAACTTACCTTTGCCTTTCATTGTCTTTTCACACATTATGTAAATTGGCAAGAATAAAATAATGTGATTGGGAGTATGGTTTGACAGACAGTATCATGTAATATAATACCCAAATTATTATAAGCTAGAAATAGTGCCTTGGGCACTATGTTTATTGGAAATGAGTATTTGCATTTACACATTTTTTCTAGAGTTTAGACTTGCATAATAAATCACTCACTGTGGAAAGTAAAAGTGTTTTCAAAGGGTAACAAAGAAATGCCAAATGTAGCTTCTTCCCACAAAGAGCTTTCAATCTATTTGGACAAATAAAGCACAGAGGCATTAGTCAGATTACACAAGAGTTAATAATAATGAGAAATTTCTGTATGGATTGCCATATAAATTATATTTCTATATTTCATATGTGAACAAGTTCAGTGCATACAAACAGGCAAAAGAATACAAAAAACATTTTATTCATGTGTTGATAACAGAATATATTTCCTAATGATTTGGACTGTGAGCATAGGAAAGTTAGGTGTTTAAATTGTTTGATTTTTTTTTTTTCTGCTTTTTAGGGCTGCACCTGAGGCATATGTAAGTTCCCAGGCTAGGGGTCCAATTGGAGCTATAGTCGCCAGCCACAGCCACAGCCACAGCAATGCAGGATCTGGGCCACATCTGCACCCTACACCACAGCTCGTGGTGACACCAGAGCCTTAACCCACTGAGCAAGGCCAGGGATCGAACCTGTATCCTCATGGATACCAGTCGGGTTCGTAACCAGCTGAGCCACAATGGGAACTCCAAGGTGCTTGATTCTCAATAGGGATAAAATAATACAGTCTCATGCTAGAACTAATCAATGCATTGCATTTCCTGCTTCTTCAGAGTAGACTATCTAAGACCCAGCTCGGTCCTAGCTTATCAAGAAATGGGATCTTTCAAAACTTGATATCTAATAAAAGACTTAGGAGCCTTTCAACCCAGTTTTCATCCTTGCCAAAAGAACCAAAATTTTCAACACCAAGGTTTTAAGTATTGCTTAGTCTCTGAAGAAATTTTTTTTTTTTGTCTTTTCGCTATTTCTTGGGCCGCTTCTGCGGCATATGGAGATTCCCAGGCTAGGGGTCCAATCGGAGCCACAGCCACCAGTCTACGCCAGAGGCACAGCAACGCAGAATCCGAGCCGCGTCTGCAACCTACACCACAGCTCACGGCAACGCCGGATCATCGACCCACTGAGCAAGAGCAGGGACCGAACCCGCAACCTCATGGTTCCTAGTCGGATTCGTCAACCACTGTGCCACAACGGGAACTCCTGAAGAAATATTTTTATACCAACATATGTTTGGCTAAATGTCAAGGACATTTGTCACAAACTAGAACTGCTTAACTGTTTAGGTAACAAAATGAATATTTTCAATTTTACTTTGCAACTTGACATTGAGAAACTTCATGATATCAAGCAAAATAATTTAAATATACATCTCCCTCATCTTATGATGGGGTTACAAGCCCATAAACCAATTTTAAGTTGAAAATATCTTAAGTAGAAAATGGGGAGTTCCCTGGTGGCCTAGCAGTTAAGGACTCTGTCACTGGTGTGGCTTCAGTTACCGTGTGGCTTGGGTTCAATTCCTGGCTCCATATGCCGAGGTCAGGGCCAAAAAAAGAAAAGAAAAGAAAATTCATTGAATATACCTAACCTACCAACATCATAGCTTAGACTAGCCTGCCTTACATGTGCTCAGAACACATACATTAGCCTAGAGCTGAGCAGATCATCAAAGTCTATTTTATAATAAAGTGTTGAATAACTCATGTAATTTAGTGGACACTACACTGAGAGTGAAAGAATGATGGTATGGGCACAGGATGGTTATTTCTGTGTCGGTGGTTTATCCTGGTGATCTTGTGGCTGCACAAAGCTCACTGCCACTGCCTAGCATCACGAGAGTATCATACCCATCACTGCTAGCCCTGGGAAAGATCAAAATCTGAAATATGGTTTCTACTGAATGCATAATGCTTTTGCACCATTGTAAAATCAAAAAAAATCATAAGTTGGGGACCATCTATATGTGTGTAACTTAAATATTTCTTAGAATCATGCAGGAAGGTGACTTGAATATTTAGGCTACCCTAAACTCACTTTAATGTGAGGAAAAAAAGGAGGTCCCATTTTTTTTCTAGTTGAGTGGTAGAACCATCCATAATGAAATTTCCTGATAATGTACAGGGGTGATATTGAATAGAAATTAAGAAGGTGAACTCTGAAATCATATCACCTAAACTCACAACTCTAGTTCTGCTGCTTCCTTTCTCTGTGATCTTGGACACTGTCAACTCACTGTCTCTCAGTTTCCTCATATGTAAAATGCAGAAGATAATATTGCCAACATCCTAGGCCTGTTGGAATTAAGGAAGAAGTGTCACATAAGGTGCTTTGTAAGGCTCAATAGTTATAGACTATTCTCATTGCTGCTATTTCACATGGCCTCTCTTATTTTCTCAAAAATGAAATCTTGTTATATATCACTTTGAACCCTGATTATTCCTTCATTTTCATTGTTTCTATAAACCTGAAAGTGAAGAAACTACCAATATATAACTTTATATAACTATATGAATGTGTAGAATATACATAAGCTTATAGAAATCGTGAAAATATTCAAGTAAAAGTGTTTAATGGAATACTTTCATTCTCAGGATAATGATTGCTTTTAAAGCGGCAGCTTTGGAACTGGGATGTAAATGGCAACTTAATGGTTTTGTCATCATAACCACATAAAAGGTCTGGCAAGATGGGTAAATTTGTGCATATGGGCATGGTTGGCAAGGCCTTCAAGTTGAAATTGAACCCACCCAACAAGTTGTTCCATCAAAATGGTGCCTGGAAAAGTTTACATTTTATTGCTCAGTGTTTGGCTTTCCAGCTAAACCCATAGGGAATGGAGAGTGTGGGCCGTTTGAAGAGTGTGGGGCTAGAGACTCTCCCTCCAGATTGCTGAGCAGCTGCAGTGAGTCATGCTTAACTGACACTTGACAGCTGTCCATCAGCTTTTAATCATCAGAAGAGCTTCCTTGAAGCAGCAACTGCCTTAAGCACCAGAGAACCAAAAGAGGAATACAGCTGCCCAAAGTACTGAAGCTGCCCACCCACCCTCCACTGATCAGAGAGCTTTGACCTGCTTTGGGCAGCCATGAAATCTCTCTCCAGCCAAAACTCTACAACCTTCTGAATCCAGGAGAGGATTCTTCCAGCGCTGCGGTTCCATTTCTTTTAAAAAGGGAGGATGATTCATTTCTCTGTTTCTGGACATCCCTGAAAGTTTTCTGGGTCAGACTGAAAAGTTCCTCAATAACCATCTGACTAGGTAGATTAGCTTGCCTGCACACATTAATTCGTTCCCTAGTTCTCTTTGGTCAACTACCTGTAGATAGTGAGACAAAGGCTATGAGATGAGAAGGTGTAACTGTGTCTACCATTGTGTAGACTTGCTGATGAGTGGAACCTTTCTTCTAGCAGAGTTAAAATGTATCATTGGAATGCCTCCTGATCAGCATCAATGGTTTGTTTACTTTTTGGGACCCATAGAGTATGAAAAAAAATGACAGTTTTTGTCATAACAACTGAAAGTGGCTGCATTTGTAGTGTGCTGGGTTCATTTGTGTATTGGTGCCCTGGGCTCTGCCAGACGTTGTGAAGAGACCACCGCAGGTTAACAAGTTGCACAGATGCGTGCGTGATTTGATTTACTCCAGGGTCCAGCCAGTGCATTCAGCTTTATTTGTTAACCTAGCAGAACATTATTTATTAATGAGTTCTTCATGCTTTATTAAGCTTAATGTCAAAACACCTCTGTGGGACCCTACTAGGCATGTTTTCTCTTTGTGGTAAGGCCTTCCAAAGATAATGAAAAATTATGCAGCAGGGCTTCAGTAAAATCCAACAGATATCAGTTCAATTTCTCTTCAACTTGTCAAATGGTATTTCTGAGTCTTTGGGAATGATCTGAATTTGATGCAGCACAGAATTGAAATTAAGGAGCACCCTCTTTCAAATGTCAGTAATGACAGCCCCTTCAAAACAAAGCAAAGCTTCTGTGGCCCCAGAAGATGGGTGGAATCTTCAATAGGCCAATGCTAACACATTCAGCAGGAGGGAAAAACACAGAGTCAGCCTCTACAGCAGCAGTGAGATGTCGTAGTAATTTGAGATTAGAAACAAAGCGAAATAACTAAAGACAGCTGAGTCGTAAGGAGACTGGGGGCAATTCTACAATATGCCAGGACTTAGAAGGAGGTGCTGGTGGGAAAGAGAAAGAAGCTTCCATGGTTGAGGGGTACAACCAGCAGGTATGACAGGGTACAAAAGGCATGGACCTGTCAGCTGGGGGTTCCTCTGGCTTCAGGGAAGAGGAGCAGGACTCAGTAGGGCCAGACGAGTCATAGCAATGGGGAAATCCAGGCAACTGGATACCAGAGGGTAGGTGAGTACTGGGTTCATGGTTTGAGGCATCAGACACACTGGTCAGTCCCTTGTAGGGAGAACCAGAGAGGGAACCAGGCCAGCACCAAGGGCTGCAGGCCAAAAGGCTAGAGTTCTCCATCCTGAGTTTCTTAACAGGAAGCAATTAGAAATTAAGGTGTAAGAGAGGGAGGGAGTAATTATTTCAGTTCATTGTCTGTATAAGTATCAAAGACCCACCCCAGCCACAGGACAGATGAGGTCTATTGGTAGCGCGATCCACCAGCAGTCATGCTAGATGCTAGAACCGAGGCTGTGTCTGCCCTTCCTGCTGTCATCAGGTATCCATGTGCTATGATGGGCTCATGGGCTGGAAGCTTGGATGATTCCTGCTCTGGGAGCTCAGATGGTGGACTCAGATATAGTATCTGCAAAGAAGAGCTTTCTGTTTTATAATTTCAAGCTCTTTCTCTAACTTTTGTCACAACTTAAAGTCGCTATCGCACACAGCTCAGCATTTAATTATGTAGATTTTTGTTACTATCTTTTCTAATTGTTTCTGACATGTAGTTAAGTATTAATTATTGAGCTCCTGCCATGTGCTAGACACTATTGGGAATAAAAACGTGTCTCAGTGACAGATCTTTTAGGAAACTGGTAGCGGAGCAAGGTAGTATAGGTGTCCAACTGTAATGATATTATAAGGTAAAAGATGTCAAGGTCACAAAAGATAAGGAAAGACTGAGGCACTGTCACAGTGTGGAGGAGACAAAGGGGCAGGCATGCAGTGTGGGATCCTGAATTGGATCCTGGATCAGAAAAAGAACATTACTGGAAAATCTGGTGAAATCCAAAGAAACTTCCCAGTTTAGTTGTAAGTATTATACCGATGTTAATTCCTTCATTTTGATAATTATGCTATAGCTATGTGAGATATGATTCCCATTAGGAGAATATGATTCAAGGATATACAGGAACCTCTCTACAACTTTTCTAGAATTCTAAATTCATTTAAAATTAGGAGTTCCTGTTGTGGGTCAGCGGGTTATGATCCTGACTAGTATCCTTGAGCATGCAGGTTCACTCAGTGGGTTAAGGATCTGGCATTGCAGTGGCTGTGGTACAGGCCAGCAGCTACAGCTCCAATTCAGACCCCTAGCAGGGGAATTTCCATATGCTGTGGGTGTGGCCCTTAAAAAAGCAAAAAAAAAAAAAGTGATAAATCCTATAGGGGAGGCACAAATGAATACATTTAGATGCTCAAAGAAGGAAAAATTTACTTACTGCCAATTGATAAGGTGAGGCTTTGTAAAGGGCAGCTGGGCATTCAAGAATAAGATAAGGGACAGGAAGAAAAAATAAGATGGGTAAAGGTATAAAAACAGGAAAAGGGAAGACTCTTTTGGAAAGGAAAACCAGTGGAAGGAAAAGAAAGAGCATAGCCCATGAGGAAGGACCTGGGATTCATTTATAGGTAAAGAGAGAGGCAAGAAGGTGTATGGAACATAGAAAAAGATCTGAAAGCAATTTGATTTGCTGGAATTCACCATACATGAACTGAGGCTGAGTGGGGAATGAAGATGGATTGGAAGGTTATAGACATATGATTGTGAAAGATTTTGAATGCCAGGCAAGTGGTTTGCCTTGCCTCTTTTAGGCAACAAGATACCGCTGTACATGTTTGAACTTATTTCCCAGGAGACTCTAAGTACTTTAAAACTGGAATTGTATCTTTTATTGAGATATCTGGGAATAGGTCTACAGAGGAAATATATAAAATTGGAATGTTATGAAGAAAAGAGAGGAAGCTGCAGAGACAGCTTGAATCAGCAGGCCAGAAGATGAATACCTGAGAGAAAGGCTTAAAGACAAGACATGAAAGCTATAATCTACTGCAGTGGACAAGATGAGAACATTGGAGAAACACAGGGCAATCTATTTAGAGTTAACCATTTTAGTTTAAATGTTTAGATAGAAAAACAGATTTCTTTGATGGAATTGCAAAAAAATAAACATGTCTAAGTTAATTAGAAGACTATTAAAATGTTAAATAGTATTGGAAGTTCTCTCTGTATACAAGCTTTTTTTGATCCAATTAAAATGCATATTAGCAGGAAGTAGGAAACTGCCACTGCCATTTTTGGTTCTCCTAGCAGAACTTGTAGACTATGAATGTTGAAGTCTTGACTTTAGGGTTCAAGAGGAGAAGTGATAAGTTAGAGAGGGGTGCTCATGACTCTGGACCAGTAAATGAGAAAAGAGCAATAAAACATCAACATTGCTATGTATCCCTGAGTATCCTAACGCAATGAAGGAGTTCCCTGTGGGGAAAACCTATCAGGAGTTTGGAAGATCTGCCATGACCATGACTACAACTTTGCAGAAGGCCAAGCCTGCCCTTATTTGAAGAAGCTCTGGGTCTCCTGGAGAGGAGACTCTTTTTAACTCCCAGTCTAACTCCTACTAAGTCCTCGGTAAGCCAGCACTTTTCCTGGTAGAAAGGAGAGGCTTTATTAACACAGAGCCCTTTGATCTGAGATCATTGAGAGCTAGTTACAGACCACACCCACAGCCATGCCTGAAATAACACAGTCCGGTTGCTAATTCTCACAGAATCTGCAAAGTGTGACAGTATGTCCTTATGTCTGTTTCCCTTAAGGTTGCAAAACAGCGTGGAGTACATAACATATGCACGTGTCACTGGAGGGTATTTTTCCCCATTCCTTATGTTTTAGGCATTAGCAATCACCTTACATGATTTTTCAACAATCCCAAAGCCTCTGAGCATTCAGAGTCTATTTTAAATGCTATTTGACTCTTCTAGCTTAGTCCATTATGCCAAGTCTTTTCTGTATCACCACATTGTCATAAGTAGAAATAATTTTTTGGTCCATCTGTGTAATCTGGGAATTAATTAATGAAAATTGATTTTAACATTTTTTCTGACGTATATAAAGCTAAACACTAGTCTTAGGAAATAAAGTCTTTATTTTAATGGAATATGGCATCATTTAAGGAACTATATTCATGAGACTCATAAAAAATCCTCAAGTTAATAGAAAGGAAAATAATTTATCTATGCATCACATAAAATGTTTGTATAATTTTGTCTTTAATTTTACTATTGTGGAAGGTGTCTAGAATGATTCCCAGGAACCAATGGAATCTTAGAAATCAAATTTGCAGATAGCATGAAACAAGAGTAACTCAGAGCATGGAAGCTAAAACCAAGACTCAGAAAAATCTGTACCGGCTGTAACACTGGACCAAATCTGGGGAAATGAAATAGAAAGAGAGGTAAAATCCTGTTCTCCAGCACAGGGGAAAAAAATGCATTGAGAGGAACTTGAAGAGAACACACGTGAAAGATCCTAAGCACTTATTTAATTATGAGTTAGAGATGTGAAGTAATTGCCTAAGAAAGCGATATGACATTAGATTTAATTTACAATAAATTTCCAGAGAGGAGAGGACGATGGCCCCTCTTTCACCAGGATGAGCCACCTACAGCCAGGCCTGAAACATCACGTTGTGTTTTCAGAGCTGCACTGTATCTGGAATAGGGAGAGTGTGTTCAGAGTAGGGCCCCTATGAACCCTAACAGGGGAAGAGGCATCTGAAGGAGAGGAGAATGTTTTGCTGGAAGGAGATAAGGTACAGTGGGATTTAGTAGAGGTCTAAAAACTGCCTTCTGTGTCTGAAGGCTGCCATGGGGATGTGGAATATAGGCAGAGAGCAGAACAAGGAGGAGTTCCTGTTGTGTCTCAGTGGGTTACTAATCCGACTAGTATCCATGAGGATGCAGGTTTGATCCCTCACCTTGCTCACTGGGTTATGGATCCAGTGTTGCTGGAAGCAGTGGTGCATCACAGACACAGCTTGGATCCCACGTTGCTGTGGCCGTGGCTGTGGTCAGCAGCTGCAGCTCCAATTGGACCCCTAGCCTCAGAATCTCCATATGCCTTGAGTGCGGCCCTAATAAGAAAAGAAAGAAAGGAGGGAGGGAGGGAAGGAAGGAAGGAAGGGAAAGAAGGAAGGAAGGAAGGGAAAGAAGGAAGGAAGGAAGGAAGGAAGGAAGGAAAGAATAAAAGAAAGAAAGAAAGAAAGAAAGAAAACAGTAACACTTCTTTGCTTGAAAAATAACCAATTACAACATATGTTAAAAAAAAAAAAAAAGAAAGAAAGAAAATGTAATGAAACAGCAGTTAAGCTTTTACAGTAAGCCGTTTCCTGCAGCCCCAAATAAGTCAGTCCGTGTGATACTAGTTAGTGTTCACATCGCTACTGCCTAAGCTGGAGAAGTGCTAATAGTTTTCTTATCTGTCATTTTCTCTGAAGTCAGAGCAGCTGCTACAGTGGAGAAAATAAGCTAAAATCCCTTAAGACGTGAATTGTGATCACAGATTTTTTTAATGCTTTTTTGTTGTCATTCCTGTAATTGAGGTCCAAGGCTTTTGCTTTCAAATTATGCAATGAAAATGTGGAATATACCTACAGGGGCACACAGATGAATGGAGCTACAAAAATCACTTCTGCCCGTATGGAACTTTTATTTCCTAATTTCAGTTTGTAATTACTACCAGTAATGAATATTTTAGCTAAGCGTTTTGGCAACTTTTCCATTTTATTCCATCTGGTTCAGTTACAATACAATATCTACATGTTTGTTATGGATGACATATCCATTTTTTCCACCTTGGCCTTTGACAGAAAAATCAAAGACCACGAACAACCTGTAAAAGATGTTAAATGCTATTAGAATGAAAATGTTAGCCCTTCATGGATTTTGAAGATACACTGAAAGATCACTTGAGAATTTTCTCTCTGCAATACCTTGAAAGGAGAAAAACCTTGAACTTGGTGCCTCAGCTCACCAACACACAGCCATCCAGATGGATTTGTACTTTCTCTCCATACTTTCCCTCCCCCTCATCTTCCCCTTTCCTCTCCTGCTTCTAGTCAATCACCCAGAACATTTGAAATTATGTTCATATATAGGTGATTTCTATTTCTAACCACCCTGAATTCATACTCACTTGCCAGTTCCTCCTAGAAAGGCTGTCAGAATAAAAATTGGAACAGGAACAAGTAATTTTCATCATCTCCTTAACAACTTTATTTTTATTAAAATGAATATCCAGAGGGAGCTCCCGTCATGGCTCAGCAGTTAACAATCTGACTAGCATCCATGAGGATGCAGGTTTGATCCCTGGCCTTGCTCAGTGGGTTAAGGCTCCAGCATTGTCGTGAGCTGTGGTGTAGGTCGCAGACACAGCTTGGATGCTGCGTTGCTGAGTCTGTGGCGTAGGCCAGCAGGTACAGCTCCAACTGGACCCCTAGCCTGGGGACCTCCCTATGCCGTGGATGTGGCCCTAAAAAGCAAAAAAAAAAAAAAAAAATCCGGAATTTGAATACCAAATTATTTATTCTAGGACTATGTAGTGAGTTGGTGGAAAGAAAGACAATATTCCACAGAAAAGCTGAGAAAATACAGGAAGGGAAAATGTAGGAAGCAGAAGCTTAAAAAGGGAGAAAATTGGGCCAGAGGGGAAAAAATCTTGAAAATTATATGTAGGGAAGGTGTTGGGGTTTTTTCTTTCTTTCTTTCTTTTTTATTACTCAATGAATTTATTACATTTGTAGTTGTACAATGATCATCACAATCCAATTTCATAGGATTTCCATCCCACAACCCCAGTGCATCCCCCCACCCCCCAAACTGTCTCCTTTGAAGATCATAAGTTTTTCAAAGTCTGTGAGTCAGTATCTGTTGTGCAAAGAATTTCAGTCTGTCCTTTTTTCAGATTCCACTTGTCAGTGAAAGCATTTGATGTTGGTGCCTCATTGTATGGCTGACTTCACTTAGCATGATAATTTCTAGGTCCATCCATGTTGCTAAAAATGCTGGTATTTAGTTCCTTTTAATGGCTGAGTAATATACCACTATGTATATGTACCACATCTTCTTCTTTTTTTTTTTTTTTTTTGCTTTTTAGGGCTGCAGCTGCTACATATGGAGGTTCCCAGGTGAATCAGGTGTCACAGCAACACCGGATCCTTAACCCACTGAGCAAGGCCAGGGATCGAACCAGCAACCTCATGATTCCTAGTTGGATTCATTTCCACTGCACCACAATGGGAACTCCTGTACCACATCTTCTTGATCCACTCCTCTGTCGATGGACATTTAGGTTGTTTCCATGTCTTGGCTGTTGAAAATAGTGCTGCAATGAACATCGGAGTACATGTGTCTTTGTGAGTCATGGTTTTCTCTGGATAGATGCCCAGGAGTGGGATTGCTGGGTCAAATGGTAGTTCTGTTTTAGTTTTCTGAGGAATCTCCATACTGTTTTCCACAATGGTTGTACCAATTTACAATCCCACTAACAGTGTAATAGGGTTCCTTTTCCTCCACACCCTCTCCAGCACTTATTGTTTGTAGACTTTTTGATGATGGCCATTCTGGCTGGTGTAAGGTGGTACCTCATAGGGGAAGGTGTTTCTTGAAAAGAAGCTTTTAAAATAGAAAATAAAGTGTTTTCTTCAGTAATAAAAAAAAAGAACTAGAAATGCGTATTTTGAAGGATTTAAATGTTATTAAAAGTTCTCAAAGCAAAGGCAGTGCCAACTTAGTGCATGTTTCATAATACTTTGCTTGATTGAATTGACTTGACTGTAGAGAATCTATGGTCTTACCAAAAATATAGATTATAGGAAAGAACATTATACATTTTAATTCAGCAGTAATTAAGTGATTTGGAAAATCTCGATAGTCCACTGATGCTCCCACCCACAACCCAACTCACTGTAACTGGACTACTGCCTGCCATTTACATTCCAGTAATTGCTGTGATCTCTTATGGATTTTAACTTTATCCTCCCTGTTGGTCTTTAGCTAGATCCATTGCATTCATTGCTCAGGAATATTTATTGAGCTTAGAGTGTAGCTCTGTAACCACTGCATTTGAGAAATAGACATATAATTCAAGGCAGTCTCTGATGTTTAAAAACTAATAAAATTAATAGTATCTTTTTGCATCATGCTTTACAATTTACAAAACCCTTCACATAGAATTATATAAAATACTTAAACCAGGCATTATTGTCCTTACAATTTACAAAACACTTCACATAAAATTATATAAAATAGTTAAACCAGGCATTATTATCCCCTTCTCAAAATTGAGAAAGCTGAAGCTCAGAGAATTTAGGAAAAAAACTCATGTGGAGTCACAGAACAGGTAAAGAAGGCCAAGATGTTGTTTCCTACAACACAGCGCTAAGAAATGTATCTGCTTGTCTTAGCCTGGCCAGGTTCAGAGTCACCAAGGCAATATGAGAGGATGAGTTCTTTCTGGTGGAATGCAGATTGGTCCATGCACCAATTCTTTTTTTTTTTTTTTTCTTTTTATGGTCACACCTGTGGCATATGGAAGTTTCTGGGCCAGGGGTCAAATCAAAGCTGCAGCTGCCAGCCTACTCCATAGCTGTGGCAACACCCTATCCCAGTAGCCTCTGTGACCTACACCAGAGCTTTGCGGCAACCCACTGAGCATGGCCAGAGATCAAACCTGCATCCTCACAGACACAATGTTGGGTCCTTAACCCACTGAACCACAACAGAAACTCCTGCACCAATCCTTTTTGGGTTTTTACAAGCAGTATGATTCTCAACACCACCTTCCCCCTACTAGCAAGCCTTTGGCCTTGGTCTTTTTGAGGATTACAAAAACTGAATGATTCCATTGGCATTTAGTGTTCAGAGGATCAGGAGACAGTAATTATCTAGGAGAGTGACCAGTGCCCATGATTTCCAACCCCCAATATGGACAGTGTCCCTGCTGAAAAGCACCTATGCCATTAATTACTAATAGTGAATTATTAATATTTTTTAAAACTTGGCATTTATAACTTGAAGCTAATGATTGTCAGAATTTATCAAGAACTTGACCAAGAACCTGACCACTGGGCAGCAGTCAGAAACCTCCTGTAAGTGCATATACAGCATTGAAATTGCCCCGTTTTTAGAAAGAACATGTGATCAGTGCCTCAACCGTGTCACTTTGAGTTGGTCAGGGTTTTCAGTTGCTGCTATTCCTTGTTATATGTTATTGCTAGTTTTAATTAATTGTTACAGATTTTGTTTATTATGTACTACCTAGTTAACCCTGAAGTATTTAGTTATCCCTACTTTTATAAACAATATTTTTGACCTTAACTTACAGTAACTATGCTTTAAGACATACTATATATTGTGGTTCAGAGATGAATTATTTATGCACCTTATTGCTAAAGTAAATATATGTATGCAAACATCCCATCAGAAATTACATGGTATAGGATATTATAGTATAGTAGAGTACAGCATAGCATATATAGTATACAATGGTACAGTTATACTGAAGTATATGAACAGTAGAGTATAGTAATAGCATAGAATAGTACTGTATAGTAAAGTAATAATGTCATGTAATATAGTATGGAATAATATTGTTATCACCAAGATTTTTTTCCCATTGGAGATTGGAAAAAAGTGCTGTAGATGAAAGATGGTGTCTTTTTTCTTACCAAAAGGACTGCCTACAAAAGTAAATTTTAAAAAAAAAGTGAGAGCCACTGAGTTATAGTGCAGTATAACCTTAGTAGATCTCAAGACTGTACATTCTTACTCAGAATGCTTGGCAGAGAGGAGAGGGGGTGAGCTGTCTTCACTATTACTGTCCTTGGCAGGGGCCCATGAGGCTGCTCTAATGCAGCTCTTTGTGTTTGTGTATTTCTAATGAAGTGTTTGGAGACCCTGTGGCAGAGATAGTATTATTTTTGCTTTAATATCAACCAATACCTTTTGTCTACAAGGACAAGTGTTTCATCCGTAATATTTATCAGCTTGTCTCTGGTGTTGTTGTTGATCCACTCTGGGTTTTTTTCCAAAATTTTTATTAAGAAAATAATAGAAAAAAAAAGAAAGAAAATATTAGGAGGGAAACTATAATATGTAATTGCAGAATTATGAAAAGGAAGCTTATACAGCTAAATTTTAAGATACTCTGGGGACAAAGACAGAAAGCCACTGATGCTGGGTGAGAAAAATGTGTGACAGTGAAAATATGCAATGTGATTTACTTGGCTGGCTACCATGTAGAAGAATAAATTCTATAATCTTGCCAAAACCTGAGGGAAATGGGAATTGAATAGCAATAAATAACCTTATTGGAAAGGGTTGAACATGATATACTGTATGTTCCAGCCTTTATGCAGGAAGATTTCCCATTGATTACAGCATCAGACCCCAAATGGACTGAAGACCAGGTAATATTTAATATACTCTCCAATGCCCCTTCTGTTTCTGTGCCACAGCCTTCTCAAACTTGATGATCTGGAGGGTCAGGGTGAGCTATGTATACAACGCCAACCTTTTCAGCCTCTTGCAGGATCCAAATAGACTTCATATCTGATTTTTCCTATTCGTTTTCATTAATATTCTTTTGCTGCTCAGAAGTCAGACTTTATGTTTATTAATACTATATATTTAGTACCACTTTAATTGCTCTTATGTGACTGTAACTTTAAAGTTACAAGCATCTTAGTACCTTATTTTATTTAACCTTCATAATACTGCTCTGTAATAAAGAGGGCATTGTTTTTCCTGTTTTACAGTTGAGAACAGTCAGACCTAGAGGGGTTATGTGACTTGCCCAATCATATATAGTGAGAATGTGACCAAGCTGGGGCTAGATGTCAGGGTTTCCACATGCCATTATTTAGTTAATTAGAATTTCATCATAGGATTATTATAATTGCCTGTAACAGTTTCATTTCTGCTACAATGTTTAGGTCTATCATTTTTTCTTACGGGACAATATTATAGACTGCTAAAATGTAATTTGCTTTTTTCATTCAGGCAATCACACCTCTATTAAACATTTTTGAGCTTTGTGCATCAGGAGAAAAAATGAAAAATGGATAAAAGAAACTGCCCTCATGGGGCACACAGTCCAGAAGGGAAAGTAGGTAAACATATAGGGTCACTATTATACCGTAATCATTTGTGATATAATAAAAATATATTTGGTCTTTGCTCCTCCCCCCACCCCTATCCCAGCACAAAACTCCTAAAACTGTTGGAATTTCCTGAGTGATAGCACTGTCTCATTGTCTGCTACTGTAATAACTTATGGGGGAGCAGGGCCTAGATAAACCAACCAAGTGATTAGTGATTAGAAGATTGGAACTTTTAGGAGTTCCCGTTGTGGCTCAGTGATTTAAGAACCTGACAGAGTCTCTCTGAGGATTCAGAATGGATCCCAAGCCTCACTCAGTGGGTGAAGGATCCAGCATTGCTGCAAGCTGCAGCGAAAATCATCATCCATCTTGGATCCGATGTTGCCATGGCCATGGCATGGGCCTCAATGCAGCTCCGATTTGACCTCCAGCCAGGGAACTTCCAAAACTGCCACAGGTGCAGCCATGAAAAGAAAAAAAGAAGAAAAAAGGTTGGAACTTTCAGCCCCACCCCTCAATGTCCAGGAAGGGGAGAGGGGCTAGAGATTGAGTTCAATCACCAATGGCCAGTGATTTAATCAACTATACCTTTGTATGACACTTCAATTAAAGACTCTGCAACATTGATGTTATAAGAGATTCTGGGTTGGTGAATGTGCTGGAAGGGTGGCACAACTGGAGAGGGTGTGGCAGCTTGCACCACCCCCACCGCCCATGCCTTGCCCTATGCATCTCTTCCATCTGGTTGTTCCTAAGTTGTATCCTTTATAATGAACCAATCGCATAAGTATAGTGTTTGCCTGAGTTCTATGAGTAGTTGTACTGAATATTGAACCTGGGGTGAGGGGACCCTTGAACTTATAACCAAGGACGACAGACATATGGATAGCTTGGGACCTGGATAGCTTGAGACTGGCATCTGAAGTGGGGACAATCTTGCGGAATTGAGCCCTTAAAAGGGGAGGATCTGTGCTTACTTGCTTACTCTGGGTAGTTACTGTTGAAATTGAATTGAATCATAGGATACCTGGCTGGTGTCAGAAAACTTGAGAATTGGTCATTGCTTGGAAAAACCAAACACTAGTTGTACCATTGGGCTCAAGGCATGTGGAATGTATATAGCCAGTGTGGGACTCTCTAGGTCACTTTGCATTTCTCTGTCCACCACTTGTGCTGTGCCACTTGCCCCCAAACTATTTGTGGTAATTATATTTTGTGTAGTAGTTACACACTTGGATTGAATTCGACCCCTAGCCTGGGATCCACCATATGCATCGGGTGTAGCCCTAAAAAAACAAACAAACAGGAGTTCCCATCGTGGCGCAGTGGTTAACGAATCCGACTAGGAACCATGAGGTTGCGGGTTCGGTCCCTGCCCTTGCTCAGTGGGTTAACGATCCGGCGTTGCCGTGAGCTGTGGTGTAGGTTGCAGACGCGGCTCGGATCCTGCGTTGCTGTGGCTCTGGCGTAGGCTGGTGGCTGCATCTCTGATTCGACCCCTAGCCTGGGAACCTCCATATGCCACAGGAGAGGCCCAAGAAATAGCCAAAACAAACAAACAAACAAACAAACAAAAAAATGGACTTAGACAAGACACCTCTAAAAGTCTGATGAAGATATTTAAATCTAGAAAGATTAATAATAAAATATATTCATTCCTAGAATATAAAATTACCCAAGAAATTATTTCAGAATATACTTTTAGAATCATTACAAAAAACTAATTGTGTAAATATTATTATAATACAAAATCTTTACATTTAAAAAAAATTAGGAGTCGCCACTCAAAATTTTTCACAGCTGTCTTTAAGGTTTTACTTTAAAGAAATGAAACTGGAATTTGTAAATGATGAAATATGAGTGTGACTGAGCAAGGAAGAAAATAAAGAACACTAATCACCCGACTTCCACTCAAAGAAAAGGCTTTGATTCTTCTTCAAAAGATGATTCATATGTTTTAAGTTAAAATGAAATGCATAATGCATATTAATTGTCAAACTCCCTCCTTCTCCAGCTTTTCCAATTAGCCAGCCAACCCTCAGTTCTGATTACAAAATGGTTGAATCAACCACACCTCAACTCTCCCTTCTGTTTTTAGTTAAGACATTGAAGTTATTGTCTGTGAGCCTAAGAGTAATATCAAATTTAAATTATTTGCAAGACCACTTAGTCAGGAAGGATTTATGACCTCAGTTTTCATTTTCATTTAGGGAGATTTAATCAAGCTCATAGTCAGTAGATTACTCCCAGATTGACTTTGAAGGAAAAGTTTAGCCTCAGTATCATTCCTTCAAATAAAGTAAGTTGGTACCCTCCACCAGGAAAGAAGGAAAGGAAGGGAGGGAGGGAGCGTGGAGGGAAGAGGAAAGGAAGGAAGAAAGGAAGGAAGAAGGAAGAAAGGACAGGAGAGGAGAGTATACCTCAAGTTTTCCTTCTTCCATTTCCCTTATAAAACAGCAGAGCTCTCTGAACCTGCCAATGTCGTTTTCATTACCCTGCCTCCAGGCCAGCTTCCCCTCACTGTGTAAGACCGTTTAGACTATGTGTAGGCTTATGATTTACTATGAAGGGATTTTCGTGACCTTGATCATTAACCTATCCATGAACCTGATGACAAGGCTACTGGAATATTTTTTTTCTCATGCATCCAATCTTAATCTCATCTGCTGCCAGTTTCAAACTCCATTTGTTTAATTTATTTAAATGTTCATTGCTTGCCTCCTCTGTGCCAGGATCTCTCTAGGCACTTGGATACAAAGACCCCTACTTTCATGGCACTTATATTTTAGAGGTGGGGAGAGAGGAGAATCATAAAATATCAATAAACATAAAAAGAAATAAATTATCTAGTCTATCAGAAGGAAACTTGTACTATGTGTGGGGGGAACAGCAG
Source organism: Phacochoerus africanus (assembly GCF_016906955.1). Lineage (NCBI taxonomy): Eukaryota > Metazoa > Chordata > Mammalia > Artiodactyla > Suidae > Phacochoerus > Phacochoerus africanus. The sequence continues at coordinate 80,044,670 of NC_062545.1, read as the reverse complement.
GGTAAGGGCAATCAGGAGTACCAAGGATTGGTGATGTAGGTTGCAATTTTAAGTAGTGCAGTTAAAGTAGATTCACTGAGAAGGTGACATTTCAGTAAAGACTTCATGTGAGGAATGTGACCATTTAGAGCATATTCCAGGCAGAGGGAACTGTCATTGCAGAGACTCTAAGGTGAAAGTTACCTAGCATATTTGAATAGCAAGGAGAGAGTGTGCCAGGATGAGGTCAGAAAGATAACTGTTAAAAGGACCAGTCTGGCTGCCATGATGAGAATGACTGGATGGAAGCTACCTGTACAAGCAGAGAGACTCATAAAAGCCTCTTGGGATAGACAGGCAAGAGATGGTGTTTTCTCCTTCCTGGATGATAGCAGTAGAGGTAGTGAGGAGTGGTCAGTTCTAGACATATTGACAAGGTAGAGCCAACAAGATTTCTTCAGTATAGGTAAAAAAAAGGGATCAAGGATGACTCTAAGATTTTTTTTGACTTGAAAGCTAGAAGAATGGAGATCAACTGAGATGGAGGAGATATTTTGAGGAGCAGGGTTATGATGAAAGATCAAATTTAGTACTGGAGATATTGAGTTGAGCTGCTTATTAGACATTTAGATGGAAACGTCGAGTCAACAATTGCCTTTATGAATGTAAAGTCTAAAGAAAAGTCATCAGCAGAGAAAATGTTTTGCTCTTAAAGGAGGTGACAATAAGACAGCCTTTCTCAACTGGAATTTCACAAGAGAATTAAAGATTCTTAATTCTTAAAGATCTCTTGCATATAATAAAGTCAGTTCTCTCTTGGGTATGTAGAATGGGATGGATTATGTAGCATCCTTGAAAGAGGTGCACAGTCGTCGCTTTGTGTCCAGTGGTTCAGGTGAGGAAGCCCAGATGAGAAAGACTGCTTGGATGCCTAAAGAAACTTAAGTTCTCTGTCTCTTTTTCAGGCAAATTTTCTTAATTCTCATTCTTCAGGTAATTGAGATCTTAAGATATTTGGAGTCACTTTTTGGTTTTTGTCTTTAGTCTTTTTAAGGCCACACCTGTGGCATATGGAGACTCCCAGGCTAGGGGTCTAATCAGAGCTGTAGCTGCCGACCTACACCACAGCCACAGCAACGGCAGATCTAAGCTGCCTCTGTGACCTACACCACAACTCACAACAACGCCAGATACTTAGCCCATTGATGGAGGCCAGGGATCAAACCGAATGGTTCCTAGTCAGATTGGTTTCTGCTGCACCACAATGGGAACTCCTGGAGTCATTTTAAGTAGAATACTGTAAACCAGTGATTCCCAAAATGTGCACATTGTTCATTGGTGTTCATAAAATGGCAGTGGGAGGTGATGGCTCAGATGTGTACAGTGTTGGAGAAGAATAATTGCAACAAAATCTTCCACCAACCCAGAAATCCTCTACACAAAAGGAGTGGAAAAAGAAAACACTGTTATTATTGAATAAACATTAAGTTAAAATATGGTGGACATCACACACTGTCCAACAAGAGACTCCCTTGTATCGGCGAGCAGATTCAACCCATTACAGACCCAATAACTAGTCCTCAAATAGGAGGACTTGACAGAACAGTTTGTCACTTATAGTGTATCCTAACTTTACCTGGTAATTGAGGTAACATCTGGATTAGCTTATTGGCTGCATTGCGAGGAAAAACATTCTTCATATCTTAATAACAGGAGGTAACTCTGCAGTGTAGCAGGGTATCCTTTGAAGTTGGGCTCCTGCCCTCCTCCAGGATTTGAGAGAGAGGGGTACTGTTTTCCTGGATGTTTGCTTTTCAAAAAAATGGTTCCCAGGTCCTTGGGTCATAAAGTTGACAAAAGGCCTATCTAGTTTTCGAAAGTATTTATATACATTTTAAAGACAGGAGAAAGAATTTACAATGATAAATTTTCTAAAATAAATGCTCTAGGTAAAGGAAGGCAGGGTTGAGAGAGTCTCTCCCCTAATTTTCAATGAGGAAAAGCCTCTTGTTTTTCATTTTTATTTGTCCTTCCAGTGGTGAGGTCTGGATGTAAAATAAAGACAAACTTTTCTTTACTATGGGACTTCTCAGGGCCTTTAATTTGCTTGTGTACATTGTAAAATTGCAAGAAAGAAAAATGTTTTGCCACATTTTTCGAATGTTTTATCATAGAACTTTTTTGTAATGTAGTATCTCATAGAAGCAGTATTCCACAGATTTTCACACTGGAGAACGCCATGCTGATCTAGCACAGACCTGACCAATTCCAGAAAGCATGGGTGCATTTATTTTGTTCTAATACCTTATACTATGCCTGCATCCTTTGTGGCCAAAGGTCCCCAAAACATTGTCATTTTTGCACTTGAATATTTTGTTTGTTGCTCTTTTCCCCTGGTAATTTTGGTTCATGGTATGCTATTTGTATGTTCCTATTTATGTGTTTGATTAAAACATAAGTATTCTATATTCCTATTTTATTACTTTGATAATAACGAAATGAACACTTTAGGATGTGGATATTTTTATCCCTACCAGTATTCCCTCAGTTCTATTTCTGGAAAGTTGCCCTAATCTTGGAAGCACCCAGGTATCTATTTGAAATCACATGTGATGTTTTAAGTCTGTAAAACATCTGTTATTCTAGAATCAACCTTTTTTGGCAAGCTCACTGATTGAGGGCATTAAACATCTGGAGCGCTGCTCCTGAGAAAAGGGGTTATGGAGATATATGTCATAGACTGGTGTTTGGCTGTCCTCAGACGTAGCCCATCCTGAGAATTAAGTATACAACCTGTAATTATCTCATTTATGCACTTATTTTCTTGAAAACAAGAACTTTGACTAAGCAGCAGATATTTTCACTAATGTCTAATTTCTACTAAATTTCTTTCTAAATCCACATGGTCCACAAAGCAGAGTTCACAAAAAGCATAGGATGCTTCCAAGTAAGCGCAATTATTTCCTTAGGTTTACTTACTTGCATGTTGAATTTTATGCACGTATGGAGCTAGCCCAAATTTCTTCACCTAGCCTGACCAGCCACCTTCTGTAACAGCCCTGCTGTGATGTGGGAAAGAAGGTGCTAACTGCCCTTAAACCTTCCCCCTGTCTTTGTCCCTTAACCCTGATTGTTCCATGGACTAGAGCAGTCCCTTCTCATTTCAGCCAAAAATGGCTGGTTCATGGGAAGCTGGCTGTGGTCCTGGGGCCTCATGCTGTCTCCATCCTGCAGCTGAAATTATCTTGTCTTTTCAAGGCCTTTACTTCTTTTTACTTCAAAGGAAATTTTTCCCCAATCAGTCCTCTTCCCATGTCTTGTTTAATCTTTTATTTTTTGTCATTTGCAAATTTACCAGAAATTTAGCCTCTCCTTCATAATGATTCTAATTCCCCTCTAAAGATGTATTTTTCAAAGCACCATTAAGCAAATCAGCTAACTACTCCCTTTAGAATGGATAAGCAACGAGCTCCTACAGTATAGCACAGGGAACTATATATCCCATGGAATTTGAGGTGTCTTCTTGTGGAGCTCCAGTCTGGTTAAAAGATCCTAGAAAAGATGCCAGTATTTGAGTTTTAAACCAAGAAGAGAGGAGATTTTCCAAAGGGCCACTCCCTAATTTTTAGCCTTTGTCATTGGAATTGGGACAGTACATTTTCAGAATACCATTTTAAAGTAAAGAGTAAATACAGAGAAAGAATAAGCTAAAAGAAGTTACTTAAAGGATGTAAGGTCTTATTCTCACACAGAAGCCCTGCTCCGTGAAAGGACAGATTGGGAAAGATCTTTATGCTCCTTTGTTTACTCCACCTCCACCCCAACTCACAGGCAAAATCCAAGAACAAATTGGTCTTATCCAGGGAACTAGAAAAGATCTCCAAACTGTGGAACTTGGTCTGTCCTGCTGAATTTCTGCTCTGGAGAAATAGGTCCACCTAAACCTGTCGTGTCATTCAAACAGGCAGTCCACAATGGCTCTCGGCACTTTTAATTATGACTTAAACTCTCATCTGGGAAGTGATGGGACACGGGATCTGAATGTATGGAGTTCCCGTCATGGCTCAGGGATTGACGAATCCGACTAGGAACCATGATGTTGAAGGTTCAATCCCTGGCCTCACTCAGTGGGTTAAGGATCCGGCATTGCCATGAGCTGGGTGTACGTCACAGATGCCGCTCAGATCCCACTGAGCAGCATAAGCTGGTGGCTAGAGCTCCAGTTAGACCCCTAGCCTGGGAACCTCCATATGCCATGAGTGCGGCCCTAGAAAAAAGACCAAAAAAATGCCAAAAATAAAAAATAAAAAAAAACTGAACGTAAAGACTGCATGTTCTGCTAACTTGCCTTGTATCTTTAAATGGTGTCCACTGGCGTGATCATAGTCCCTTAAGAGTATTCAGCTAGAAGAAGGCACCTTTTAGGAAATGAATCTCTTCAGGTCTTTCTTCCATTCAAATGCCCACATTTAGTCAATGAAAGGGTAAGACGCCTGTTATCCAAGTTTAAATGAGAACTTATTTCTCTCAATATCATTCATCTCCTTCCCAAAAATAAACTTTATATGTCTTGAAAATAACATTAAGGTAACTTCTGAAGTATGTACATAAGCTGTCTAGTGGCGGTATGAGTGTCTTGCACTTAATTTTTGTGCCCATCCATCATTCATCGACTGAATTGATGTTAGATCAGAATGCTTCAATGAAACGGCTCTTTAGACACCACTCAGAACACCTGAATTGGGAAGCTGCCTTCCATCAATAGCCTTCTGATTTATAGAAGAGAGTACTTGAGTCAAAGAAATCTATAAGCATAATCTAAAGTTACTTACTTTCAGTGTGAAGACACATGGAGAGGAAATTTCACCTTTAAGAGTGATATTGATTGCTTGAGAATTAGTTGTCCCTTTGGGATAATAATAATAATAGTTAACATTTAATAAGTGCTTATTATGTGCCCAGGACCATACCGAGGGCTTTCCAGTACTTTTTTTTTTTTTTGTCATTTTAGGGCCTCACCCACCACATATGGAGGTTCCCAGGCTAGGGGTCGAATAGGCACTGTAGCTACCAGCCTACACCACAGCTACAGCAGCCTGGGATCCAAGCCACATCTGTGAACTACACCATAGCTCATGGCAATGCCAGATCCTTAACCCATGGAGGGAGGCCAGGGATCAAACCAGCATTCTCATGGATACTAGTCGGGTTTGTTAACCTCTGAGCCATGACGGGAACTCCTTTCCCATACTATTTTATTTAACTCTCAAAAACCCTATAGTTTAAATACTATTATTTTCCCTGTGATAATAAATAAGGAAATTATGGTGCAGAGAAGTTAATAAGGAAGTTATCCAAGGGCAGTGCCAGAGGTCAAATCTGGCGGAATGATGCCAGAATCTATCTCTTAGCCTCTGTGTGACGTTTCTTCACACACACATGCCTATACTACAGCTGTTGTCATCCCCCAGTGCACCAAGCTCCTTGTGACCCACAAGGTTTTTCCCTTTACCCATAATACCTTTGTTCATCAGGTCCAACTTGTGTCCTTTAAAATATGATTCAAATATCACTTCCTCTGTGAGGACTTCCTTGAATCTTCCAAGGCATTATAGTTTTCCTTCTCCTAAGCTCCCCCCTACTCTCTCTGTGTATATATTTATATTTATGTATATTTCTCCTTTAGCCTTTACTACGTTAAACTGTCATCATTTTTTTATGCCTGTTGCTCCACCAAATATGATCAAATCAGGAAGCAGGTAGCTTTGATCTCCAATATCCCACACATCAATGATTAATCAGAGCTTGCTGATTTAATGTGTTCTATGAATGGGCAGACAGGGCATTAACCACTTAGTCATTCCATAAAAACTGCTGTGATGTTAGCATGATAGAATCTGAAAAGAAAAAGAAAAGAAAAACACACACATGCTGCTATCAAGTAAAATTTTTTTTAAAGGGGAGGAAAAAACAACTTAGGTAATACAAAGCTTCTATAGAAACTGTGGAGAAAAATAACATATGCCCATTACGTAGCGTAGAAGTTTATGATGGAAATTCTTTAAGAGAGATTGTGGTAGTAGATATGTTTTGTTGACGTTGGAGTGATTTATTTCTCTTTAGCACTCTTTATCCCAAAAAAAGCCTATGACTTAAGGACCAGTAATCCCCCACATTCCATAATTCTGAGGTCTGGCTGAATAATCTGTGACCCTCCCTTGGACTACAGACACTCTCCTTAATTTTTGAAAATGGGAGGGATGTCAGCCTTGCTCCTGGATGAGGCTCTTTTAATTGACACTTTAGAATTACAAGATAGGAGCTCCAGTCGTGGCTCAGCAGTTAACAAACCCAACTAATATCTGTGAGGATGCAGATTTGATCCCTGGCCTTGCTCTGTGGGTTAAGGATCCAGTGTTGTCATGAGCTGTGGTGTAAGTTGCGGACACGGCTCGGATCCCGAGTTGCTGTGGCTGTGGCATAGGCCAGTGGCCACAGCTCCGATTCAACCCCTAGCCTCAGAACCTCCATCTCTTGTGGGTGTGGCCCTAAAAAACAAAAATTTTTTCAATTAAAAAAATAGAATTACAAGAGAGTAGGTTCTTGGAGTTTAGTTTTAAATTTATCATTATACAAATACCTCCAAAAGTCCAAGCTGAAAGAAGTGATTTAAAAAAAAAAAAAAAGACAGGCCTAAAAAAGTGGAATGGACTATATAGAGACAGGTCCTAGCCTTGTGATTTTTCCACTAAACTGTGAGATGTTGGGCAAGATATTAACCTCTCTTTGAGTTAATTCCCTCATCTGTAAAATGGGATAATGATAAGTGTCTATCTCTGAAGGTAATTAGGATTAAATGGATTCATCTGTGTAAAGTGTTTATCATAGTGTTGCCACAGAAGTACCTTATAAGTATTTGTAACCATCATCAGGTTATTTAGAAATCTGTGTGCATACATTAGAATGCAACCAAAATGCCTTCAAAAATTATGATACTGTGCCCGCCACTTACTGAAGGTGATACAGAAATAACCCTGTGAAAAATATTTCTCCATGTTAAAACCATTGTCCAAAATAATATCTATTATGTTATTTAATATGTATTATGTTATTTCTTACCTAAAGATTACAATGACCAATTTAATTTAGTTCCAGAAAAACTTTTCTCTCTTGAAGAGCAGTCATATGTTTCTATAGGGTATTGAAAATTAGGTACCACTTTTTGCCCTGCAGAAAAAGTTGCCAACAGAGTTCAAGGTTACAGCATTTGGAAGAACCTGAAATTTAAGCACCTGCGTTGTCAAGGTACAGGTGCTTTTACATTCAGCCAAATAAGCTTTGTTCACAGAAATTAAGAAGTCTAATCAGGAAGAATGCCTCCAGAAAGGTCCCTGGGATGGGCCAGGGGACCACAGTGAACAGAGCCAAGCTTTTCCTCAGAAAATAGTTACCTCCACAGACATCCCAGAGTAACTGCAAAGCTTTTGATACTGGAAGGCACTGGGTGGGTGGGTGTTTGAGGATCCAGGGCTGTGCACTGAGGTTTCTCCTCACTCAGCCTCATGCTGCCACAAGTACCAAAGCAAAGTCTCTTCCATTTAGCCAGCATCCACTCTTTTACTTTCAGAGCCTAGAAACTACCTGCCTCAAAACTGATTCTCATTGAATTTGATTCTCATGTCATCTTTCTCTGCCCATAACACATTTATTTCAACAAACAGTTGGTAAGTGATCTGTTTAAGTATCTCTCTAGTAAAACAAGGAGCCTAGTTTCATATGGACAGCATTCTGTGCTAATAAGGCAGCACTGAGTGACAGGAATGATCCCCTTTAAATACATTTTTATTTGGTAATAATTATTATTTTGTGATTGAAAATAACTTTAGTAGAGGGAGAAAAAGAGAACACTTAAGTACGAAGTATGTACACTTTGAAGCACATAGGAGGAAAAAATGTCAGGATATATGCAATAGGTTTCTTTTGTTCTTTTGAGTTCAAGTTTTTTTCTTTGTTCTATATTTTCTATATTTAATGTTATTAGACCATCATTAAATTTGGACCAAGAGCTTTTGTCAGCAGTTGAAGGCGTTTTCTCTTTGGTCACAGCTGCGGTTTGAGGTTATTCAAGATGACCTCACATTCAAAGGGCAGCAATAAAGTGACCTTCACCATCCAAGAACCTATTCAAACAACTAATATACATATTAAGTGGAAACCAGGACAGATGGCAGTATCGGCCACAGAGATGTTCTTTGTCGTTTTTGGAGACTGGTGTTCGGTGCTAGTCTGGACAGTGCATTAGCTCCAAAAAAGGCTCACAACAGCTACATTCTAAGAGATCAGTGAGCTCCCTACATGGTTTTACATTAAGGTGACAAAGAATATTTAAGATCTTATAACATTATATCAGTCTAATATAATGTTGTATCTGTCCAGCAACAATCCAGAGAATTTGCTCCATTGGAGGAGGCTTGTTACATGAGAAGGATGAGAAGCACTATACGTGGTAATGACTACTTCACTCAGTCAACAGATACTTAGTAGGGACCGTCTAAGTGCCGGGTACTCTGCTCTCTGATGAAGATGCCATAGTAAGCAGGGTAGTTATGGTATACTAGCATACTGAAGCCCTAATGAAATGACCAAAAAGGCACACATTTATAAGGACAAAAGCATGGGATAAAAGAAACAATGAGCAATGAGGTTCTACTATACAGCACAGGGGATTATGTTCATTCTCTTGGGATAGAATGTCACGGAAGATAATATGAGAAAAAGAAAGTATATATGTATATGACTGGGTCACTTTGCTATGCAGTAGAAATTGGCAAAGCATTGTAAATCAGCTATACTTTAATTTTAAAAAAATGCAAAACAAAACACAACAACAACAAAAAAAAAACACAATAGCCAAAAGGCATTTAACCTAGAGAGCAGATGTAGACATGGAAACCGATTTAACAACCTAAAATGCTGAATCTTAAAACCAGTAAGGGGAAAAGTCCAGAAGCAATGCAGTTTCCACCAATGTACACCCCAAATGCTCAAGAAGTGACCTTACTGTGTGTCTTTGAATTTGAAGGCATGAGCTTAATAACAAGATTTATCAGGGTTCTCGTTGTGGCTCAGTAGTTAACAAATCCGACTAGCATCCACAAGGATTTGGGTCCAATCCCTAGCCTCCCTCAGTGGGTTGGGGATCCGGCGTTGCTGTGAGCTGTGGTATAGGTCGCATTTGCAGCTTGGATCCAACGTTGCTGTGACTGTGGCATAGGCTGGCAGATAGAGCTCCGATTAGACCCCTAGCCTGGAAACCTCCATGTGCCACAAGTGCAGCCCTAAAAAAAGACAAAAAGACCAAAATAATAATATATAATATTATATTATTTATTATATATTATTATTATTCAAGAGCAACTAGACACCCTCTAGATCCCTTCATTCATCCATACAGCCAGGAGACTGATGTTCTATTCCATAATTAAGGCAAAACAGAAGTAATGGACTTGGAAACAACAGGGAGAAAAAAGAAAAGAAGTATCACATAAATTGATGGATTTAAGTGACAGTTACCCTATGGAATGCTGAGAGTCATAGGCTTCTTCCTCATTGGACTCAGCGAATCTTGACAATCAGAATTCTCCAGGAAGGCTATTCAGTGAGTCTTTGGGTCAACTGATCAATCCAGAAATGAAAAATCGAAGGATGTAAAGATCAGGGGTTCCGTAGGGGAACAGCCTGGACAAATCACCCTAGAGTAAAGGGCACAGATTAACCCATTTCTTGCCTGTGCGCAAGCTCCTTACTCATGATGTAAGCAGACAACAATAGATCAACATGTGTTTAAGGAAGGCATCTAGTTTGACATACAGACCAAAAACAGAAAGTAATACTTTTTAGGAAACAGAGAGTCTTTGAAGATTTTGTATCATAAGACAAGATTTTTGTATCAGTGGAACCAGAGAGTGAGCCATATAAAAGAGGCATGTCCAGAGAACAAAAGAAAAATATGCCCAGAAATTAATATTATAGTAGCAGAACTGAAAAACTAAATAAAAATCTTGGAAGACAATGTTGAGACAATATCACAGCTAATATAGCAAAAAGATAGAAAACATAAGGTTTTTTTGTTTTAGTGTAAAAGTCCTATTTCTGAATAATAATTCCCCAGTAGGAGAAATTTTTTCATGGGAGAGAATCATTAATATTCTCAGAATTAAAGGACATGCGTTCCTAACTGAGGGGGCCATGAAGTGCCCAGAATAGTGAATAAAAATAAATTGTTCATTAGGAAATTTTACAACTCTCGGGACAAAGAAAAAAATCTAATTCCAGAGCAAAAAATAAAGATTTCATCTCAACAGCAGTACTGGTAGCTAGAAGATAATAAGCAGCTTCAGAATTCAGAAGGAACATTATTTCTAATCTAGAATGTATACCAACTGGCACTATTGGCTATTTGTGAGGAGAGACATACCTCACAAGATCATATTCTACATATATAAGATTTGTTAACATTTTAAATTACAGGTGCTCTTTCTCAAGAAGCCTTTGAAGGATGTATTTCACCAAAGAATAAAGAAACAAAAAAAGTAGAATACGTAGGATTTATGGAATTGGGAAACATATCCAAGAGAAAATCTAAAAGAAAAATCAAAGAGAAACAATCCAAGAAAAAGCACTGGTAATTTCAAGAGAACATCTGTGAGACAACTAGTTTAGAATAGGACCAGGCAGAGGACTCCAAAAGATTTCTCCAAAAGAAGAAAAGCAACAGAATACCTAGTATGTTTAAACATATTGAGAGATTTTCCCAATTAGGAAAAGGCTGGGATTGAAATAATGATAAACTACTGAAAACAAACTAAAGAAGATAACTATTAATTTAATGGGAGTAAGAATTTGTGCAAAAAGGGGCATAATCAGGACTTCTCATTGTGGCTCAGCAGCAGGTTAAGAGCCTGACATAGTGAGGATATAAATTCAATCCCTGGCCCTGCTCAGTGGGTTAAGGATCCGGTGTTGCTACAGGCTGCAGCATAGGTCACAGATGCAGCTCACATCCAGTGTTGCTGTGGCTGTGGTGTAGGCCAGCAGCAGCAGCTCCAATTTAACCCCTAGCCCAGGAACTTCCATATGCTTCAGGTGCAGCCTTAAAAATAAAAGAAAAGAAAGAAAAAAGAGGAAAAGGACACAAATCCTAGTATACTACATGACTCAGCTGAGAATGGCTCTAGATGATAATGTATTAACGATGGCCGTAATAATCACTATTGATCTAACTGTACTGGGAGAATGGGATGGTAGAAAGTGTTTGTTTCATAAGTATAGTGGGAGAAGTGAAAGAACTAAATAAAGCCTTCTCTTCCAAGAGGAAAATCAATATTCAATGCCTGAAACCAAAAATTCAAGCAAAAGTAATATAGGTATGATTCTTATAAAAAAGGTCGAAAATGTCAAAATATTCAGCTAGCAGACTCCGAAAGTAGTTGCTTCTAAGGAGATGAAAATGGTGCTGGAGCAGACAGGGAGCTGCTGTTTTCCCTAATAACCCCCACAATACTGTCTCTTTAAAATATGTTCATTTGTTCCCTTGAAAAAATAAAAACCAGACAAAAAATACTAGCCTGGTCTTAGGTGTCTTGGAGTTTACACCCTAAAGAAAGAGATAGAGGTGATACAATTACATAGGCATGTAGCTAACTACCTGCTCTGATAAATGCTATGATGGAAGTTTCTTGTTTAATCTTGTATAAACCCATATGAAAAGAGTGCTGGCTTTGTGTAGTAGGGGGATCAAGTAAATCTTCCCTGAGAGAGTGACATATTGGCACCTTGTGTGGTAGGTGCCAAAACCAAGTAGTTGGCAAATAACCATTTTGAGTAATAAACTTCAGAAGAGAGTAAGGAACCATCACATGTGGCTTCTGTTGGGCTGGAGTAATTAACCATAGGATGCCACCTGGAACATTCTGTTTAAAAATGACAGGGTGAACCATGTGACCACATGAGAAATGATATTAACCTGGAATAACTTTTACCGTCTAATCTGTTCATGGAACTTAATGCTATTGGCTTTAGTAATATGAATAACCACTTGGAGTCACAGACTAGGAGGACCTGTAAGGACTTCAGAGCTCATGTATTCTTTCATCTTTTAAATGTCTATGAAAGTATAGTTTATTTGTATTCTTTCATTTTTTTAAATGTTTATTAAAGTATAGTTTATTTGCCAACTATACTTTCTTATTGACAGTGTTATGTCAATTTCTGCTGTACAGCATAATGACCCAGTCATATATATATTATATATATATGCGTTCTATTTTTCATACTATCTTTTATCATGTTCTATTCCAAGAGACTGGATATAGTTCCCTGTGCTGTACAGGAGGACCTTATTGCTTATTCATTCCAAAAGTAATAGTTTGCATCTACTAACCCCAAACTCCCCGTCCATCCCACTTCCTTGGCAACCACAAATCTGTTCTCAGAGTCTGTTTCTGTTCTGTAGATAGGTTCATTTGTGCCATATTTTATTTATTTTTTTTATTTTTTTATTTTTATTTATTTATTTATTTATTTATTTTGCCATTTCTTGGGCCGCTCCTGCGGCATATGGAGGTTCCCAGGCTAGGGGTCCAATCGGAGCTGTAGCCACCGGCCTACGCCAGAGCCACAGCAACGCAGGATCCGAGCTGCGTCTGTGACCTACACCACAGCTCACGGCAACGCCGGATCGTCGACCCACTGAGCAAGGGCAGGGATCGAACCCGCAACCTCATGGTTCCCAGTCGGATTTGTTAGCCACTGCGCCACGACGGGAACTCCCATTTGTGCCATATTTTAAATTCCATATATAAGTGATATCATATGGTGTTTGTCTTTCTGTTTCTGACTTACTTTACTTAGTATGAGAATCCAGGTTGCTACACATGGCATTATTTTGTTCTTTTTTATGGTTAAGTACTATTCAGGTGTATACTATATATATATATATATATATATATATATATATATATACACATATATATATATTTGTTTTTTAGGTCCCTACCTGTGGCATATGGGAGTTCCTGGTCTAGACCACAGCTACACTGCAGCCTACAGCAACAATGAATCCAAGCTGTGTCTCTGACCTATACCATAGCTCACAGCAACGATGGATCCTTTAACCCACTGAGCAAGGCCAGGGATCAAACCTGCATCCTCATGGATACTAGTTGTGTTCATTATCACTGAGTCTCAACAAGAATTCCCTATACCACATCTTCTTAATCCAATCATATGTTGATAGATATTTAGGTTGTTTCCATGTCTTGGTTACTGTGTATAGTGCTGCAATGAACATAGGGGTGCATATGTCTTTTTCAATGGAAGTTTTGTCCTGATATATGCCCAGAAGTGGGTTGCTGTGTTATATGGTGGTTCTATATTTAGTTTTCTGCAGTACCTCCATACTGTTTTCCATAGTGGTTGTACCTGTTTACATTCCCACCAAAGGTGTAAGAGAGTTTCTCTAATAATTAGTGATGTAGAACATTTTTTCATGTGCCTACTGCCCATCTATATGTCTTCTTTGGGGAAATGTCTATTTAGATCTTTTGCCCATTTTTCAATAGGTTGTTTGTTTTCTCATTTTTGAGTTGTATGTGTTGTTTGTATATTTTGGAGATTAGTCCCTTGTCAGTTGCATCATTTGCAAAGATTTTCTCCCATTCTGTGTGTTGTCTTTTCATTTTTTAAATTACCTTATCCTCTCCTTTTACTGTCAGGAAAAATCGGAAGGTTTAGTAGTCTGCCAAAGTCTCATTGCTATTTAAAGCTGGAGCCAGGAGTTCCCATTGTGGCTCAGTGGAAACAAATATGACTAGCATCCATGAGGACGGAGGTTTGATCTCTGGCCTGGTTCAGTGGGTTAAGGATCTGGCATTGCCTTGAGCTGTGATTTAGCTTACAGATGTGGCTCAGATCCCACATTGCTGTGGCTGTGGTGTAGGCCAGCGGCTATAGCTCCGATTCAACCTCTAGCCTGGGAACTTCCATATGCCTCAGGTGTGGCCCTAAAAAGACAAAAAAAAAAAAAGGAAAGAAGCTAGAGCCAGTGCAAGAGCTCAGAGCTTTAAGTTCCTTCTGCAACTCTTCTCCACAGTTATGGAGAAACATATAGCCTGGGTCTTTTAGAAAAACTGAAATTAAACTGATTCAACTAATTATCAGTGTTACCCAACAGAAAATTTTTATTTGTTCAGTGATGAAAGAAAATATAGCAGAAAATAATTACTTTATCTTTTGAATTTATCTACTTGAATTTTGCATTATTGTCTAAATTTAGTGCCTGATAGCAGCTGAAGGATGAGCAATCTCTTCTTTAAAAAATAATTGGTATCTTATATTCATGAGTAATTTTGTGAAAATCTAATGGTGATAACTTGTTACAATATTTCTAATAAATGCCTATAAATACTGCAATATGTATGACTTGCACACATTCTCATTCTGTTTTAAATAATGGCTTTGCATTTACTGTGGACACATACTTAAATAGTTTTAATCATATGCTAAAAAATCCATTATTGTATCTTGAAATATAATTATGCTAATGAAACATATAAAGACACATCTCCCTTTCAGAGGAACTTTGCAATTTAAGACAACATATGTGTATAACATACACACACAGACACACACACACACACAATTAGATTTCCCTGAGTTCCCTGAAGAAAGAACATTCATAAGCCAGGAGGTCTATTTTTATCAAAACAAGATGTTCACACCACTGCATCAAAACTTTGATGTTTTAGTCATGCCTCTAATGGTTAAATCTACAGCAACATCATATAAATCTCTCATACAAGATTCTCTCCCCCGACAATAGATGCTTAAAAGAAGTTCAGAAAGCAAGGCTGTTGTTACTACTAAAGAGCGACTGTCTTGGACTTCATTTTTTTTTCCCTATAGTCAGGAAACTATGTAATAACTAGGTCAGAAAATGATTGATTTCTGATTCTAAAATCCAGCTGAAAAGTTCCAAGAATACGTAGAATAGCTCAAGGAATAATTTAGAGTTGTATTGACCCTCTGGTCACTGTCCACTCAGAAGAGAGAGTCTCAAAGTTACGTCCAAAAAAAAACAGGTGTGATGACCACCGGAAACTATACGAAGCCATGTGATACTTATAAAATTACCCATGGGTAATCAAGAAGTATCTATGGTTTGGTAGACTTCGAGCCATGACAATTTTTAAATATATGTTCTGTGAATTTTACCATGTTTTCCGGGTCACACAGATAGAAAGAGCGTTAGCACTCAGATGTAGGACCCCTGAATCTGTGTTTTCCTTTGTAAAACTAACTCTGATCATGGGATGGCCGGGGTGAAGGCTCTAGAAAGATCAATAAATTCCCAAGAGATTACTATTAGAGGATGATGTTCAGAAAATGACTTGAGTTTTAATAGTGCTTCAAATCCAACACACGTGACCAAGATTTACATATTTAATCTCTAAATTACTGAGACCAAAACATTGCAAGAACCCCCAAGGTGATAAAAGATTATCTCTGCAAGTGTGATAGTGAATCATATGATAAATGCAGGAAAATAGAATATATTTGGTTGCTGTTGTCTTAGATTGTTTAGTTCAGAAGAATATCTGCTGAATTGCACTCCCTCATAATTCATATTTGAAGCCTTATCCCCCAGTGTGACTGTGTTTGGGGATAAGACTTAGCAGTTAATAAGGGTAAATGAGGTCAGAAGAGTGAGGTCCTAATCCAGTAGGATTGATGGCCTTATAAAAAGACAAAGAGAGAGCTCTCTCTGGGGCAATGTACCAGGTGAGCATACAGGAGAAAGCAGCCCTCTGCCAACCAGGAGAAGTCTCACCAGCCCCTGACTTTGCGAACACCACGGTATCAGATTTCCAGCATCCAGAATTGTGAGAAAATAAATTTCTATTGTTAAAGCCAACAATCTATGATTTTTGTTATAGCAGCTGAAGCTAAGACAACACCACATAGTTGAACTGGAGGTATGGCAGTGTTGAATTGAGGTCTGCAGCAAGGACAGTACAAACCCCAAGGTCAGAGTCAGAGCAGCTTTTAGATAAGACCAGGGGTCAGAATAAAGATAAGATGGAGACTATGGATGGGACAGAATCATCAACTAAGCAAGACTGAACCAGGATTTAGCAAAGTAAGTGAGAGTTTAGGCTTTGGACATAAACTAAAATAACTTTCTTTCGCTACCTTCTATAAATTGCAAGAGTTTAAGTTACTTAACTACCTCATTTTAATTCTGGTACTTCACCACTAATCCTAAAATAAAGATACTATGGATTTTATTACATAGCCATTGTAAGAATTAAACATTTCATGAAAAAAATTAATGAGCAGAAGCTGCAATTAAATAGAATTGGGAGACCAGAAGGGGGAGCGCTCATACTCTACAACAATAGCAGAGCCCAACAGGAAGAGGAAACACCCCTCTTCTTTGCTGACAAGGATTCAGCCAATGAATGGCCAAGGACTCTTTATTTCCTCTAGCCTTCCCAACAGTCCTTTTCTCCTCTATGAAAGTGTTCTCCTTCCCCTGCTGAAGGGAGAAGTTGCACATGGCTCACCACAGTTGCAGACTCTGAATTGCAACTTTTGGCTGATCCTGAATAAACTCATCTTTGCTGAAGAAATATCTGGCAGTCTATTTCAGGTCAACATTTGTACTAGGCACAATGTCTGGCACATGCTGACATCTCAGTTAATTGGTGACTACATAAAGTAGCCAAAGTCAGAGTCCTTGGAGTCCCGTAGCTGGGGTCTGAGCCAGTTTACGTTCATTTGTCCATACCCCAGATATTCATTGCATACTTACTATCTGCCAGACCCAATTATATGTTCTAGAGGTAAAACAGTGAGCAAAACAAGAACATAAAAGAATAAAATCTCCCTTTGTGGAGTTTACTTCTAGAGAGAGTTAATGAGTCTAATGACAAGAACCTGGGGCTGGCAAACTTCTGAATCCCCAACCATGTCCCATATCCAAAAATGGCTTTGTTCTGGGCAACTCATGCAGTCCCTGGGAATGGCTAAATATATGTAAAAAGAAACACAGCATATGCTGTCAAATAGCTTGTCAGGCATATGGTAAATATTGCTCCTTCCTTTTTCAAAGATGCATAAAGGATTCTTGTTGGACATGACATGTTGTAAAAAGCTGCACATCACTCACTCTCTAAGAGCCTTTCTTTTCTTCATCTCTCCCCTCTAGAAATACAGGCTGTATATATAAAGACAGATTTCTTATCCCAAGAAGAATTATACCTTGATCTGTCCATTGTCCTGTAATGTTTTATTTGCTTTCCTGAATCTTGTCTCTGAGAAATTTCAGCCTGAAAGGAAAACAGATCTTAAAACAAGTTGGGAAATTAAAGCCTCACCATAATCACTTTCTGATAGGGCCCCTCCCGTTGCCAGCTTCCTTTCTTGGTGTTTGTGGATGTCTGTATAGGACAATCTGGAAACTTCCCAGGGCTGAAGTGCTTGTGTGTGTTCTCATTTTTCCAGTCACCATTCATCTTTCCCTCTTGATACATAAGACAGGCTAAAATGGGTGGACTCTTGCTTCATATATAATTGCAGAGTAGATTTTTGTTTGACTTGGTGGCCTTTTACCATGTTATTTGTTGTGTTTGTCATTGTTTCATCACCCATAGGCAGGGCTTATCCATAAATGGATTTGGTTACAATTAATAAACTATTTTCTACATCTAAACATCCATTCTTCTAGTCACATTTCTGCAGTAACACTGTAGGCAAAATAGGTTGTTTTTGTTGTGGTGGTTGCTTTGGAAATAAACTTTATTTTCCCTTATTATTTTGAGGAAACCTGAGTTTATATATATATATATGCACACACCATCCAAAATCAAAACAGCTAAGAGAAGCACTGATACCAGCTGCCTATCATTATATGCTGAAATAAAGGAAAAAGTAAGAGTGTTTCAGCAAAACTTCAATGAATATGCAATTGTGGTAAATGAATAGGCACTAGAAACAATGCTGAAAGCAAATTGGACTTAGTCCAGTTTTTTTTTTTTTTCATGTTTAAACAAATTTTGGTATTTCTTTTTTATTTTCCTTCCCCCATAAATGCATAAATGCATCCATTTTGCCCAGCTACAGAAAAGTACTCTTATTTCAATAAATGTCCTTCTTTTGGTTTATCATATGGATCATGGAAATGTATGATTTTACAGAGTTTGTTGCTTCTAATGCACATTTATAAATTAAGAATGCCAAATAGCTACAGCCTTTAAAACAGCAAATAAATTCTTACCAAGAGAAATTCTTCTTTTATAACTAGAACACCTCTCACAGGACTAAGCCCTTGTTAGTGAGATGAATTCTAGAAATGGATTTCAGAGTAGAGGCCTCAGTGTTTGTTTTTATTCTTGTGAAACCAATAAAGTGCTGACAAAGAGTGCTATAATGGGC
Source organism: Phacochoerus africanus (assembly GCF_016906955.1). Lineage (NCBI taxonomy): Eukaryota > Metazoa > Chordata > Mammalia > Artiodactyla > Suidae > Phacochoerus > Phacochoerus africanus. The sequence continues at coordinate 80,026,196 of NC_062545.1, read as the reverse complement.
CACTGTACGTTTAGGAACAGGGTACATATAAGAGGGTTCTTTATTGCCTTTTGAAGGTTGAATACTGCTGTCCTCTACTACCATAGAACATGCTGCTTTACAAAACAGCAGCCGGATGGTTAGATCCATTTGAGCCCCACCTGAATATTACATATACTCTTTGAAAATATCAAACCTTGAGGAATATTGGAGCAGTTATAATACTGTGTTATTATGTTCCCATAGGTTGAAATCTGAAATACATTGAACTTAAAAGGGTAAAAGATATCTTTTTTCACTCTTTTGTATGCCATTTTATTTCCTATCAAACTGCAACCCCATGTCAAAGGGCCCAGTGATTTCAAATGTTACTCTTTTTTTCTTTTACTTTTTTTTTTTTTGGCTGTTTAGGCCCACACTTGTGGCATATGGAGTTTCCCAGTCTAGGGGTCGAATCCAAGCTATATCTGCGACCTATACCACAGTTCACAGCGACACACCGGATCCTTAACCCACTGAGCAAAGCCAGGTATCAAACCCCACATCCTCATGGATCCCAGTCAGTTTCGTTAACTACTGAGCCCTGAAGGGAACTCCTCAAGCGTTATTCTTTTAGATAAAACCTTAAAACATTTTTTTTGACTTTTTTTTTTTTTTGGTCTTTTTGCCATTTCTTTGGGCCGCTCCCGCGGCATATGGAGGTTCCCAGGCTAGGGGTCCAATCGGAGCTGTAGCCACTGGCCTACACCAGAGCCACAGCAACTCGGGATCCGAGCCACATCTGCGACCTACACCACAGCTCACGGCAACACCGGATCGTTAGCCCACTGAGCAAGGGCAGGGACCGAACCCGAAACCTCATGGTTCCTAGTCGGATTCGTTAACCACTGCGCCACAACGGGAACTCCAAAACATTATTTTGATACATACTTGTTTCCTTCAGTCTGAATGTCAAAACCAGTAATACTTGGCATTCAGCAGACAGTAGAATTGCATTCCAGTGCTGAGGACAAAAGGGGGGCTGGGAGAGGAAAATAGAATTTTTAAGCCCTGGTGAACAGCCTCCTTGGTTGTGAGGGAAATACTGATGTATACAGGTGACTGAGACAAGAAGGGGGAGGCTGTCACTACATCATGGAGCAAAAGAGGTTTTGGAGAAGGATTCTCTATTCTGGCTGCATAATACTATCCCCATGGAGCAGACCAGTTCCTGGGAGTGATTAGCACCTAAGTTAAGACACCAGAGCAGAATTGGTAGGTAGGACCTAAAAGCTTATTTATAAACCAGAGCCTTTCTTGGTGTTTTTACAAAACCTGTACATGTTCAACAATTCTACCTTCCTTTATTTGGGGGAGTGGCGTGGGGTGAGGGTGGTTTTTTTTTTTATCATTTATCCTCACTTGGCATCCAGTAAATGCTTTGTTGCCCGTTGGACTCTTATTTCCAGCCACAGCCCCGTGGAGTTTAGTTGAATGATGTCTATACCTGGGAGTAGGCAGTGAACATGTATATATAACACTCTGTGTGAATGAAAAGCAAGACCAACTCTTTCAAAAATGTTCTCTTGGTTCCAGTTCAAGATAAAAATAAAAACTGTAAGTTTCTGCAAATGCTACAAGTGGTTTTTTTTTTTTTTTGCAGTGTATCCATTTATATTTTCAAAAGCATTTGTTGCTCTTTCTTGAAAATATTCCTCATTCAAAGACCACATTGCAACTATACATCATTTATGTATAATTTGGTAGATGACAGACATTTGAAATTACTGTGACAGGTGTTTTCACATTGTTTCTGCTGGTCTGATTTAAAAAAAAAAAAAAAAAGGATACTGCCAGGAAACAGTGTGAAGATCTTAAATTCCCTAGAATCAATTTGAAGCACCTTTTTGAAATGAAAATTGCTATAAAGAAGCATTTTGGAATGAAGTAGGGAGGGGTGAACAGACTTTGAGATAAAAATACAGTTCAGTAAAACAAATGTATTTCTTTGATGGGAAGTATATACCCTGTGCTTTAATTTATTCATCATTATTATTGCTTTTGAGGTTGTTTTCTGCCACCATCCACATAACGGCCCCCAGAAAGTCCAGAAGAGAGCCAGTGGAAATAACTCTGTGTGTGTCTCTGGTAAAATATTTCAATATATTTCAAAATAAAGAGTAAGAGTTTGCTAAAGAGATGAAGAAATATTGAAGGCTGAAGATTAAAAAGTGTAGAGAAAAAAATCTCTTGCACATGATCGCCCATCAGGGCCAGCGTTAATCCGTAAAACCATGGCAACTATGTTAAGTTGTTTTATGTAGGAATAAAAATTGTTTTAATATTATTTTTGCTCTAAATGATAATATTCCATAAGTTCATCGTATTTTTAATCTTGACTTAAGGAAAGTTCTGCTCTGGCGAGTTTTAAAGGTAGAGTCCTGCTTATCTCTCTTCACTGAGCTCCTTCTCTTCCTCCTGTGTCCTTCCGCATCCTCCCCAGGGTCGCTCTCCTTCCTACTTAGCCAGAGGTGTTTGTGAAATATGAGACGGTTATGTCAGGCTGCTGCGGGTTTTTTTGTTTTTTTTTTTTTTTGGTCTTTTTGCTATTTCTTGGGCCGCTCCCGTGGCATATGGAGGTTCCCAGGCTAGGGGTCGAATCGGAGCTGTAGCCGCCAGCCTACGCCAGAGCCACAGCAACGCGGGATCCGAGCCGCGTCTGCAACCTACACCACAGCTCATGGCAACGCCGGATGGTCGACCCACTGAGCAAGGGCAGGGACCGAACCCGCATCCTCATGGTTCCTAGTCAGATTCCTTAACCACTGCGCCACGACGGAAACTCCTGTTTTGAGTATCTCTAATTAATGGCTCCTGTATTTCAGAGGTGGTCTGAAGAGGTGAGCTAATGCAATTTCACTTTGATTACTTATTTGAATTTTGGATGCAAAGAATTCTGAACCAATTCCCTGAATTTGTCGTAATCACGATTTCGTTATCCACAGCTGCTTCCTTAGATTTAAGGTCTTTCAAGGGTATATTGATTATTACAGCTCTTGATTATCTAATAACAATATTTATAAGATACCCTGTCCTCCAAGTCCATTTCCTTGACTCACTAATGAGCATTGTTCTCCAGTTGTCTTTCTTTCCAGTTGTAGTGTCTCCCTAAAATTATCAGATTATACTAACAGGGCAAGAGTAAAGCAAGACCTTAAACTCTTTTAGATGTTATACTGTAATCGCCATAAATCTTTCCTGCCATTTTCAGTCCACTCTGGTTGTTACCATTAGAAGTGTGTATCTTGAACTCATATCTGAGAATGGCATTCCAGAGCTTAACATCCTTCAGTGGCTATTATTCCCCTAGTACTTTCTCTACAGAGAAAGATAATATGAGTAGGCTTTTGAGCTAAAATGTGCAACTTGTTCCAGCTAAATGAATAATCAAATGCGAACACTGACATTAACACATACCAACTCAAATAAGTTAATGTGTTTGGTAAAAGTGGTTATATTTAATAGTTATTATCACCAAAAGGAAAAAAATCATTGGATATATATGAACTTGATTCACCAATGTGCTTAACAAAGTGTTTGAGAGAACCTGGAATATCCCAGGCACTTGTCTAGGAAGTAGAGATTTAACAGTAAATAAAACAGATGTCTTAGCCTTCAAGGAGCTTACAATCTGCAAATAAAGAGACAGTGGCATCACTAGATGACAAGGACTTGGATTGGAGAGAACAGGGCTCTACAGGATCTGCAAAAGGGACACCCAGAGAGAGAAGTCAGAGAGATCTTCCTGAGGAGAGTGACACCCAAGCTGAGATTGAAAAGAAGAGGAGAAATTAGCCAGGCTTGATTGGGCTAGTGATCTAGACAGAGGAGCAAGACCCTGACTTAGTTAAAGAAGTGGAAGAAGCTCTGGGTGAATAAATGAGCAAGGGCAGGGTAGAGTAGACAGAGATGAGGCTGGAGAGAAACCAGGATCCCACCCTGCAAAGTCACTGTCAGAGAGACACAAGACAGGAAGCAGTTTGCTGACTTGAGATACCTGTGGATATCCAAGAGAGGTTGACAATGGGCAGAGCCTGCAGTGCCAAAAACTGGAGGATAATTTGGTTTTGAAAGGTATAATTTAGTAAGTAACTTGTAAGTATACTTAAGAAATAGTTAATTTCTTGAGATTTCCTGGCTAGTTTTCTAGAAAAATCTGTGACTGTTTTCCTGCTGCTTAATATTTCACAGAATGCCATGTAGCTCTGTTTCTCAACAAATTTCAGAATTCTATGCTTAAAACATTTGATTGATGAATTGAAGTTTTCCTGTTCTAATTACTCGTCTTTAATTTCTCTGGACTTTCTTCAACCAGAAATTGATATAATTTAAAATATGTCCTGCCATGAAAAGATACAAAAATAGAAAATATAACAGTCTATAGTATTACACTGGGAGTTGATTCTGTGGAAGTTTAATTCCCCATGCTTGTCAAAAGTTGTTAAAATGTTGCTTGCCTTTTTTGAATATAAAATATGGGCAGACATGTCCTAATATATCAAAAAATGACACTTTGTCAAAGAGGGCTTTCATGGGAGAACGTTCTGAATAAAATGTTTTCTTTTTAAAAGAACCCGACCTGTTTAACATTCCAAAGCAAACACAAAAGAACACAAAATGCTTGAACTTACTGCCAGTCACAACAGTTTCGTTTACTCTTTAATACTTTTTTTTTATATTCCAAAAATCGTTCCCCCCAAAGAATTATCAGTTTTATTCCATGATAACCCTGGTTTGAAGCAAAATAAAAGTAGCTCTGACCCTCCTCAAAATGGATTCTTTTCAGACTCACTAGCACTTCTAATGGTATGAAGATGATATGGTTGGCTATGTCTACCGTTAGACTAAATTTAATTATATGTGAAGCAACAATTCTCTTATCTATTAGGAACACTTGCTGCGGCTAACTGCATTTCCCTGTCTGGCAGATGAAATACAGAATTAAAATCTCAAACTAGTTTCTCAAGTTTTTTTTCCCCCCAGTCATTTGAAAATCTTTTAGCCTAGGGGAAGATGGTAGCACAAAAAGAATGGAAAACACTTGATATTTAAAGGCCTTGTCTAGATTAACAAAGCAGATATACCTTTCTGGTCCCCAAAGAGCCCCTCTCCATTAGGATTATTTTGTGACAGTTCCAATCCTTTGGACCTTCCAAAGATGTCCAGAGTTAAGATAGCAGTTGATAGTTGAAATGTTAAACAGAAAATCAATAGATAATTGGCTCTGATCACAGTCTTCTGTTGTCTTATCTAAACAGGAGGGAGAGCTGTATATGTTACCCATATTCTTTGTAGAGAATGTACCTCCTAAGACTAACTCTTGAATAGTAATATCTATTCTTCATTGTTTAGAGAGCCAGAGAGGACTGAAAGAAACAGGAGCAGATGGCAGTTGAGGTAATTGAGATACAGCATAGCTTGAAGGCATCCTGGAATGCTGCATAACAGTTCTAGTGTGAAAAGAAGAGAAATATTGTACACAACTTCACTTGATGTGTAAGCTAAGTCAGATTTTGTCACCTGCTCTGAGTTAAAATTCCTAAAGAGTCGGGGGCGGGAGGAGAGGACAAACGGTTTGAGCTAATGTTAAAGAGTGGCAAGAACAGATTCCCCCACTATGAGTGTTCGTTGAAGAGTAGAAATATTAGAAAATTCTGCATATATTAGTATGAAAATATACTACTCTTGGGAACAACAGATTTTAGTTACTAATAGGCAAGCCACATGTGTTATCTTCACCTTTTAATTAACTCACACTGTCATTGCAAGGGGGGAGGAATTTGTTGTGTTCGTGGTGGTGGTTGCAAGCATCTCACGATTGAGAATGGCTTCCTTGGACCTCTAATGGAGAGCTGGGAATGGGAAATGAGGCTCTACATCCTGTCCCTAGGCAGGTGACCCTACGCAGGTGTCTTTGCCTCCCCAAGCCTCACTTTGTTCATCCATAAAATGGGCCTAATAATACCACCTCCTTAGGCATTTAGTTCAGTCTCTAATATGTATTCAATATGTAATAATAATAGTAATATCATTAATAGACATAGATGTACAGCTTAGCTGTTTTGCCAACCAACCACACCAAGAACTGTAGGACATTCATGGGTGCGGTTTCTCACTACACCAGGAAACCCATTCCACATAATTATTTTAAGTGTTTTAGAATATCCTCTTAGCACTGCAGTTGTGAGATGGAAATCCTATAAAATTGGATTGTGACGATCATTGTACAACTATAAATGTAATAAATTCATTAATTAAATAAAATAAATAAATAAATAATAGAATATCCTCTTATTCTGTAGAACAAAAAATTCTTTGTACATTACCATCCACTCTCTTTTGGTAGATAGATAGACAGACAGACAGACAAATAGGTATACTATGTTATTTGTTTAAATAGAAGTTAAAATCAGAATATTTCCTTGAAAACACTTTCTGGTTACATTATCAGACTGACACAAAGAAAATTTTGTTACAGACTTAGGACTCATCTTCTAAGAGCAATGTTTCCTCCTAAATGTAGTAAGGCCAAAATTAACTTAGAAAATTTAGATCCCTTTAAAGTTGAAGTAGTCATATCGTATCACTAGACTATTTTTGCCTAGGAGTTAAAGTAAATCTATCATATGTATAAAGGAAATCTCCGTGGCATTATCAGTATTTGTTTCTACTACATGTTAGCCATGCCAGAGACCCCAGAGTTGTAGCTATTATAAATGGCTCACGGTGGGTTCACAACTGAAACCCACAAAAGATGCAAAATGATCGTGATTTATTTTAATATTAAAATCTTACAGCACTTTTTGAACCATTTTATAAATTAATTAATTTCAAAATGGATGAGGCAGTAACATCGAGGTTTAGCTAATTATGTTTAAATTAAATATAAGCATTTAAAATAACCATTTTAATTAAATACAAGACTCAGGCAACTAATCATTAAAAGTGGAATTGGTAATGAGATTTATCACTCTGAAACCACTTGTAACACATTTCTAATGAATTCTTTCTTCTACTTAAATGAAAGATAAAATATATCTCCCCAGGTGGCCACTAATAAAAGATAATCCTTTATTGGGTCATAGTTGTCAATTTGGTATTGAATAAGAGCAAAAATATCTACTTACATACAAAAATGTAGTTGCTATTTGCTAAACCATTTTCTTTCTTTCTTTTTCTTTTCTTTTTCTTTTTTTTTTTCTCTCTTTGTTTTTTTGCCTTTTTAGGGCTTCACCTGAGGCATATGGAAGTTTCCAGGCTAGGGGTCAAATTGGAGCTGTAGTTGCAGGCCTACACCACAGCCACAGAAGTGTGAGATCTGAGCTGCATCTTTGACCTACACCTCAGCTCATGGCAACCCCGAATCCTGAACCCACTGAGAGAGGCCAGGGATCAAACCCATTTCCTCATGTATACTAGTCAGGTTCATTACCACTGAGCCACAGTAGGAACTCTGCTAAGCCATTTTCAACTTGATTTATGTTTAGTTCTATAAGTGCCTGAGAAAAACCCTAATAATTATAGTCACATTTATTACTGCAAAAGAAAATGCATATATTTTGTTAAAAAATTATGCTTTTTATAGAGGAGATTCTGAGGAAGGAAGAAACCTAAATAATTTTGTGATTTAAGTTTTTAATTAAAATGGTGTATTGCAATTTTAAGAAAAATGAGTAATAGCTTCATTTTATAAATATTTATACTTCAAACTTTATATTTGTAAGAATATACAAATATATTGGCATATTCAAATTGGTATATAAAAATTTGTATTTGTCTAAAGAAATCATGGGCTAGTTCTTTTTCTTATATTTCAGTCTTTATTTTTTATACAGTATAGTTATTTACAATATTATATTTGTTTCAGGTATACAACATAGTGATTCAATATATTTATAGATTACTCCATTTAAAATTATTATAAAATATTGGCTACATCCTTTGTGTTGTATAATATATCCTTGTATCTCATTTATTTTATACATAGCATTTCATACCTCTTATTACCCTACTCCTATCTTGCCCCTTCCCCCACCCCTCTCCCTACTATTAGCCGCTAGTTTGTTCTCTATATCTGAGTCTGTTTTGTTACATTCATTTATTTGTTTTCTTTTAGACTCCACATATAAGTGATATTGTATAGTATTTGTCTTTATCTGACTTATTTGACTAAGCATACTGTTTTCCAATTCTATCCATGTTATTGCAAATGGCAAAATTTCACTCTTTTTTATGACTGAGTAATATTCCTGTGTGTGTGTGTGTGTGTGTGTGTGTGTGTGTGTGTGTGTACATACCACATCTTCATTATCCATTCATCTGCTGATAGACCCTTAAGTTGTTTCCATATTGTGGGAATTGTAAATAATGCTGTGATAAACATTGGGGTGCATGTATCTTTTCAAATTAGTGTTTCTGTTTTCTTTAGCTATATATCCAGGAGGGGAATTGCTGGATCATATGGTAGTTCTACTTTTTGGTTCTACTTTTTGGTTTTTTGAGGACTTGCCATACTGTTTTCCTTAATGGCTTCCCCAGTTTACATTCCACCAACAGTTTACTAGGGTTCCCTTTTCTCCACATTGGCTAGTTCTTATAGAACAATGTAAATATCATTTATTCTGATACATGGTAAGTACTTAATAAATGTTTGTAAATTGAGTGAATAAATATATTGATACATTTTATAAAACATCTTTTAAAAGATTCTCTTTTAAAACCATTTATTGTGACATCTTACCTTATACTTTAACCTACTCAATTATCAGAATAATTGATAAAGCTGAGGCACATCTACTTACATCTTTGAAAGGAGTATGTTTTTCTGTCATCTATTGCTTTTCTATGTTAGTACAAATGTTAAGAATCTGAATGAGAGAAGGGCCTCTGCTGGCTTGGAGAGAAAGATTTAAAGGCAAGTTAACTTGTTTTGTTCCTATACTAAATACCTGCAATTACTGATTGTCACATTTTTCTTCTGTTGTAAAAACTGAACTAATTGAAGGTACTACCCTTAGGGAACAAGTTCTACAGTGTAATGAATGTTGAGTGCCCTCTTGAGTTTAGCATGTTAATTATTTATAATTATAATGATTTTGTTTATTTGGAAAATTTAGAAATAATTCTAGTTTATTAAATAAATTGCAGAACAGTAGTTGAGGCTTTGTTTTGTTTTATTTTATATTGAGGTCTCAGCAGGCCTATGAATATGCCAAGAAGTTTTCACAAGCAATGGAGCCTGCTTTCTGACTAATAAGTGGACACTGTTGATGTGTGCTGCTGTCCTGAAATAGTGAACTTTTTTATACTCATCCTCTAGTTTCTTTAGATCTCTTTGGGCAGTGTTGGGATTGTGAGGGGAAGCTTTGACAAGGATTCTACTGGAAGAACTGGAAGTAATAGATGAAAGTACATTAATCAGAGAAGAAATGCAGTAGATTTGGTTGCTTCGGTAAATGGAGAAATATAGTAGATTTGGTATTAGCCAAGTATATAAATTTTTAAAGTCTTTCCTTTTCTTGAAAAAGGTCTTCTGTGTGTGTGTGTGTGTGTGTGTGTGTGTGTGTGCGTGTGTGTGTTTCCTTTGCACTATAAATATATTTGTACCTAATGGACCCAAGTTAAAGATGAATATTCTGGCTATTTGGGACTAGAATAATCTTTACATCTACTATTATCAAATATATATTGCTGATAATGATATATTAGGACTGGGCTCCTACAGTCCAGTTAGACGTAATATACACTCTTAATAATAGCCTGAAATGACAGTGAAATATTACTTTTAGAAAAGGAGTTTGGCATTGCAAATCTGTTTCATCGCCATCTTTTTCATTTTCCCATCACTTTCTTTTTTCATCTTTCCAATACGACACTTTCTGTTTTAGAGCCAAACATGTACTCTGCAGCTAGAGAATTGCTCAGGTCTCCTGGTAATCTATATTCAATTTAGGAAGAAGCAGCAATTGCTTAATATATTCAAGTAGTAGCAAAGGTAAGAATGATTGATGGATAATCATCATATGGTTATAAAAAGGTCAATCGAGATGTACAATATATGTCATTTTTAAAGAGAGTACATTTAACCACTCTCCACCTAAATTCCTCAGCAGCTGGATCAGAAGCAAGAACATTACCTGAAAGTACATGTGGGTAGTAGCGTCCCAATTTACAAGTCTGTCTCTGATCAAAGACAGTTAACAATTACATATTCCAGGATTAGACTCAAATGTGAGCTCTGCTCATCATCAACAAATCATTTAATAAAATGACTAGAAGTACTGTTTTTTTAAAAAAAGAAATGTTCTGATCATACCTAATATGCTTCTTCCCACGCAAAATTTTAACCACAGCTATTAAGGAGCAGAGGGGGGAAAAAGACTAATTGGAAAATCACTTTGCCTCTGCCTCTCCCCCCAGGCGCTAACAGAGTGGGAAGCAAGCCAAGAGGACAGCAGTAGGTGTACAGAGGCCATGGAATACCCACCAACCAGATAATCATCGCTGGAATAACTGGAAGTGTCTGAATGTAGGTATGTGTACCGAAGACTTCTCTGTGCTCTTTCAGTAAGTAACTGTTATCTAGCTCCCCCATCAATGTTATTCATACACCTGCAGGCTCATCAGCCTTTTGAAAGCACTACTTGGTGGGACTTGGATGCACATGCAAGCATGCACATAGCCACTCAGAAGCACAGGAGGGCCTCCCTCCTCCTTGGGCGCCTGGAACATTCTCCAAAATGACCTAAACCTGTCTTCCAATTCTCTCATCCCAGTATTCCCATACAACATTCCCACACCTTCTTCCCACGGACACTGAGCCTTGTTTCCTGAGCACAGAAGGCTGTTGTCTTGCCTTCCTATCAGAAATAACTTTCCCATATCCTCTTTGCTGGCTTAAGTTCTCTTTCTCCTTCAAGACCTAAATCAGTTTTCACCTATATTACAACATCTTGCTGATTCCCCCTCCCAATTATTTCCTTCTTTCCATATGTCTGTAGAGCTTGTATTCATACCTCCCCTCTGGCATTTGACAACTTGTATTATGAATTGCTGTTTCTCTCTTCATGCATCTGCCCTGAGTCCTCAGTGTAGCTGTTTATTTTTGAAGAGACAGGATCTGTTGTATTTTTGCAGACCAGAGACCAAGACCAAGGAAAATGGGCTGGTAAAGAACTGCTGTGATGTAGGGACGCAACAAAGAGGGGTGGTTAAGAATAGAGTCTGGGGAGTTCCGGGCATGGCCCATGGGTAAGGAACCAGACTGGTATCCATGAGGATACAGGTGGATCCCTGACCTCGCTCAGTGGGTTAAGGATGCAGTGTCACCTTGAGCTGTAGTGTAGGTCGTAGATGCTGCTTGGATCCCGAGTTGCTCTGGTTGTGGCTTAGGCCAACAGCTGTAGTTCCAACTGGACCCCTAGCCTCAGAACTTCCATATGCCACTGGTGCGGCCCTAACAAGCAAAACAACAACAACAACAACACCCCAAAAAAACAAAAACAGAATAGACTCTGGAGCAAGAATGCCTGAGTTCAAGTTCTTGCTCAGCCAATTATTAGGCTGTGTGACTTGGGCAAGGTTTTTTTAAAGAAAAAAAAAAACTTTCTAAGCCTCAGTGTTTTCTTCTGCAAAATAGTAATAATAGAAGTACACCCATCTCCTTAAGCTGTAAAGTTTCAATGAACTAATAAATAAAAAGAACTTAAATAGTGTCTAATATATATCAAACACTGAAAAATCATTACTTATTTATTACTGTATATATAATAGTTCATTTAATTTTCCCAATAATACTAGAAGATAGATGGCATCATTGCCATTCTGAAAACCAGAACCCTGTGACCCTGAGCAATTAGGTTACTAACCAAAATCACAAGAAGATACAGAATGAGAAGCAAGTACCTGATCCTAAACCCTAGGCAGTTTCACTCTCGGAACCACCTCACACAGGCACCAGGGGAATAATTCGTATTGATAATCATGGAATTAATTCTTTTCTATTCTTATACTTTAAACCAAATTCAACTCAACAAGTATTTCTGGTTCCAGGCACTGAAGGAGAAAGATGGAGAAAAATACAAAATGGCTATTCTTACCCTAGGATATTTTATAATCTATGTGATTCAGATACTAGCAACAAAGCAGAAACATCTAACACATTTTTTTCTTCCCATTTCTGGATTCATTTTGAGATTGGCTCTTCCCTGGCCCCTACTTCACCCCATGTAATAATTGTAGATTGGATACAGTGTCATTGTCTACAAAAATAACTCTGTCTACAAAAATAACACCCATTTAAGAGTAAACTATAAAATTGATAAGTTTTAAAATTATTTTACTCTACTTGAAACTATTTTGGAGAATTGACAAAGAGCTCTGTTAAACTTGGCAGATCAGCCCCTCTTGGAACCTCCTTAATTTCTAGGAAATCATCAGTAGGTCTTGTTCCCCTCTGCCAAAACTCCTTGGCTGCTGCCACTTCACTTGTGCTAAGGTACATAGCACTGTGCTGGGATCTAGTAGATGATTGGTAAAATCCTGAATTTTGCCACCCTTACTCATCCTTAAATATGCTCTGCTCTCCGGGCGACCTCTGAATTTCAGGCTAACATCAGGGATCCTCTGTAGACCCAGAGAAATTACCTGAGGTAAAATATCCCCAAGAGGGAGAATTGGAAGGACTGACATTTTGAACACCAGGTTTTTTACTTTACACGTATCATTTCATGTAATTCTCAAAGTAACCCCATGAAGTAGGTATAGTTATCCACCCTTTACCGATAAGGAAACTAAAATTCAGAGAGGTTAATTAACATATTTGAAAAACCACAGAGCTGGTGAGAAAGAATTCCCAACCCAGTCTAATGACCCAAGGAGATGAGGAAAAAGCAACGGGCTGACCTGAGGGCTCAGTTCAGAGTTGTGAAGCAGGGACTACATTTTGACACTAACTGCTGGTGACTCAGGCACATCATAGAACCTCTTCTTGTCTCGGTTTTTTCATCTCACATGACATTGTTATGAGGATCAAAATATTTTATTTGTAAGATGGGCTGTGAAATTATCATTGACATTATAAACATATATTATAGTTATGAGTCTGATAAGTGTAAACATTGAAAGAGGGAAGAAATCCCCAAATGGTTTGAAATTCCTAGGAGGCGACGGGAGGAAGGTGGCAGCATTGAAAGGAAGCAAAGACACTAAGAAACGCCATGCCTATACAGGGGCTCTGGGAGCAGATCTGGAAAAGATGGCTCTAGTACCAATACTGACCCAGTACTGTTCAGTTAACAGTTACCAAGTGGCAGTTACCCTTATAATATGTTATATCATGTCCTTAAATGTAGGTATAATAGCCATAATCACCAACCAAGGATTAGACATAGGGCAAAACATTGGAAATCAGGACTGTTGCATATGGAACCATAGGCCTTGTATAAGGAACCGTTGTATAGCAAGCTTCTTAGTTGGAGGATTAAGAGTAATACTGTCCTTAAATAGACAGTTCAAAAAGTATGCATCCAGGAGCTCCCACTATGGCACAGTGGGTTAAGAACCTGGCTAGTATCCATGAGGACACAGGTTCAATCCCTGGCCTCACTCAGTGGGTTAAGGATCTGGCATTGCCGTGAACTTGGTGTAGGTGGTAAATATGGCTCAGATATGGCATTGCTGTGGCTATGGGGTAGGCCAGCAGCTGTAGCTCCGATTTGACCCCTAGCCTGGGAACATCCATATGCTGCAGGTGCGGCCCTAAAAAGAAAAGAAAAAAAAATATATGTGTCTAGCTCCCAAACTACCTGAAACATCCTACAGTCCTCAGTGGGATCCAGTCTGCTGCTTGAAACAATTTCCTCAAAAGTTTTTCAGAGGAATTAATGACCCTTCAAGCTGTTCCTCATGTCTAGTTTTGACCTTGTAGATGTTGAAGGGAAGTAAATGTACTTGATGAGTTATTGAGCATATGCTTCAGTTATTATGATAGTAAAAACAGCTCAGTTTTATAAAACTGTGAGGGGCTTTCCATTTCTGTGCGTTTAATTGCATTCCTACTGAGTTTAGATAACAAGTCATTAATCTCAGCATATGACCTAATGCATTTATTTAGATTAAAGGAAGTTGCCCACAATTTTTCTTTTTTTTTTATTTACATGATAAGTTTCAGAAACTATCTACCAGCCTATTTTTAATTGTACTTTAACCTGAATGAGGATAAAAAATCTAGCCGATACTTTGAATAGTATACAAAAAATCAAAGAGAAATTAAGAAACCACTTTAATAAGTGTCTTTTGTGAAAGCCTGCCTAGAGGAGGCCTGTAGTTCCAAGATTACTGCTGACATGGAAAAGCTATCATCAGTTGTTCAATTTCATCTGGCAAATTTCAACAAATATTTCTAAAAATAGGCCAGGAGTTCCCGTTGTGGCGCAGTGGTTAATGAATCCGACTAGGAACCATGAGGTTGCGGGTTCAGTCCCTGCCCTTGTTCAGTGGGTTAAAGATCCGGCGTTGCCATGAGCTGTGGTGTAGGTTGCAGACGCGACTCGGATCCCGCGTAGCTGTGGCTCTGGTGTAGGCCGGTGGCTACAGCTCCAATTCGCCCCCTAGCCTGAGAACCTCCATATGCCACGAGAGCCGCCCGAGAAATGGCAAAAAGACAAAAAATAAATAAAAATAAAAATATAGGCCAATGACAATAGCACATTTAACTTTTTATTTGCAGGTTAGCATTATTGTTAATTATTGAGTGTCTTTATGGTAGAATGGGTTGCAAGGGTAAGGATTACAATAATCCAATAACAAATGGCTAATTTGGGGAACATTTTTAGTGTCTTATCCTAAGTTTTAAAAGTATTTTGTAAAACTATGCCACCATAGAATATTATTTGTAAGAAAAATTTTATAATACCAACTTATGTTTTTCTGAAGTGTACTGAAATACAATAGAGAAAAATGTTCCTACCTCTATTACTTAAAAAATATTCATGAACATGGGCTTCTCTACATATGGTAGGATGGTACTCCTCTCATATGCATTATATTTTCTGCCATTCCTGGAGAGCCTGTTCTATGCTAGACACTTTAAAATATATCATTTTCAGTCTTCAGGATGTCCCTGCAAGGAGATTTTGTCCCCAGATATCCTCAGAGTTGGGGTTCAGAAAGGTTAATAAACTAGTAAATGGTAGCACCACAATTCAAGCCCAAATCTTTTGGACACCTGTACTCATGCTCTTCAACTATTAGGGGAGCCAGTTACCTCCATAATAGATAGAGAGGAAGTAATGGGTGAAAAAGAAAAATTCTGAAAACAAAACAATAAAAATATCTGCCATTTATTAATGTTCCAAAAATGGACTAGGTGCCCTAGGGGCTTTAAATTCATTATCCTAACAACCAGCTCAAAAGGGGTTCAGTCATCTCAGGTTTTTCAAATTAAGTGGGTATTCGTTTGAAGATTTTTTTATTGAAATATAGTTCATGTACAATGTTATGTTAATTTCAGGATTACTATGTAGTGATTTGACATGTGCATATATTATGAAATGACTACCACAATAAGTCTAGTAACCATCTGTCCCCATATTAAGTTATTATAAGATTATTGACTATATTAATACCTTATGCTGTACATTACATCTCCATAGCTTATTTATTTTATTTTATAACTGGACATTTGTATTTCTTTGTCCTCTTCACCTATTTTTCCCATCTCCATGCCCTTCCACTCTGACAATCTCATTTTTTCTGTGTATCTAAGAATCTATTTTCATTCCATTTTGTTGTGGTTGTTTTGGTTTTTAGATTTTACGCATAAATGAGATCTTATGGTAATTCTTTTTCTGTCTTATTTCAGTTAGCCTATCCCTCTAGATCTATCATATTATTACAAATGGCAAGGTTCCATTTTTATTGCTGAATAATATTCCTGTGTGTGTGTGTGTGTGTGTGCGCGCACATCTTCTTTATCCATTCAACTATCAATGGACACTTAAGTTGCTTCCATATTTGGCTATTGTAAATAATGCTACAGTGAATATTGGTATATATTTATCTTTTTAAATTACGTTTTTGCTTTCTTCAGGTAAATATCCAGAAGTAAAATTTCTGGATCATATGGCAATTCTGTTTTTAATTTTTTTAGGAATCTCCATACTGTTTTCCATCGTGGCTACCCTAATTTTCATCCCCACCACCAGTGCACAAGTTTTCCTTTTTCTCCACATCTTCACCAACACTTACTATTTGTTGTCTTTTTGGTAATAGCCAATATCTCAGTGGCTTTAATTTGCATTTGCCTGATGATTAATGATACTGAGCATCTTTTCATGTGTCTTTTGACCATCTGTATGTCTTCTTTGCATAAATATGATTCAGGTCCTCTGCTCATTTTTTAATAGTGTTGTTGTTTTTATTCAGTGTTGCTTTGTATGAGTTCTTTCTATATCCTGGATATTAACCCCTTATCAGATATATCATTTGCAAATATCTTCTCCCATTCAGTAGGCTGCCTTTTCATTTTGTTGTTAATTTCTTTCATTATGTGAATGGTTTTTAATTTGGTGTAGCCCCATTTGTTTATTTTTGCTTTGGTTGCCCTTGCCTGAAGAGGCAGATCGCAAAAATTATTTCTAAGACCAATGTCAAATAAATTTCTTTTAGGAGTTTTATGGTTTCAGGTCTTACATTTAAATTTTTAATCTATTTTGAGTGTATTTTTGTATATGGCATGAAAAAGTTGTCCAGTCCTATTCTTTTGCAGCTGTCCAGTCTCCCCAACACCATTTATTGCCAAGTCTTTTACCCATCATTTATTCTCACCTCCTTTGTCACAGATCACTTTACCATGTAAGTGTGGATTCATTTCTGGGCACTCTCTCCTGTTACATTGATCTATGCCTATGTTTTGTGCCAGAACCACTGTGCTTTGATTACTATAGCTTGGTAATATAGTTTGAAATTAGGGATTGTGATACCTCCAACTTTGTTCTTCTTTCTCAAGATTGCTTTGACTATTTAGAATCTTTCGTGTTTTCATATAAATGTTAGGATTACCTGTTCAGTTCAGTGAAAAACGCCTTTAGTACTTTGATAGGGATTGCATCAAATCTATAAACTGCCTTGGGGAGTATGGCCAGTTTAACAGTGTTGATTCTTCCAATCCATGAGCATGGTATATCTTTCTATTTGTTTGTGCCATTTCACCTACTTTCATCAGTGTCTTATAGTTTTCAGAGTATGATCTTTTTCCTCTGGTTAGATTTATTCCTAGGTATTTTATGCTTTTTGATGCAGTTGTAAATTGGATTGTTTTCGTAATTTCTTTTTCTGATAGTTAATTTTTAGAGTGTATAAACACAATGGATTTCTGTATATTAAGTTTGTATCCTGCCACTTTACTGAATTTGTTTATTAGTCCTAGTAGTTTTTTGGTGGCATCATTAGGATTTTCTAAATATAGTGTTATATCATCTGCAAACAGTGACAGTTTTATTTCTTCCTTTCCAATTTTGATTCCTTTTATTCCAAGTGAATTGGACATTAATATTCCCATTTGCCTTATGGGAATTTTAAGGCTTGAGGCATTGGGTTACTGATTCAAGATAACACACCTAATAAATAGCAGAACTGAGTTGCCAACTCAGGTCTTGCCGAGTTCCAAAACCCACATTCTTTCTACAGCTTATTATAAGCTAAAATATATGCCTGATATATATTTTAGGTTGAAGATTGCTGTATAGTTATATTTTTCCTCTGAATTTTTTCTTATAATTATTTTAGTTTTATTTAGAAATTACTAAGCTTTCTGTTAGTGAGAAACTTGCAGAGAATTAGTACTAATTCACTGAATATGCACTAGGCTGTATTTATTCTAATAGTGCTCATTTTTACGTTAAAGTCAGATTTAACATTGACTGTCTCATGTATTCAGCTATATTTTATAATCCAGAATTTCACTAAGACTTGAGAATTGAAATATGTATTTAACTCAGAAAAACTGCCTCATTTACATAAATTGCTCTGCTGGCATACTGCAAGTTATAAACATGACTGAATAGCTTTCATCCTAAGCTTACAAAAAGCCTAGAGCAGTGTTGTGCATTCATCCATTAAACAAGTGTCCATTGATTGCCCCCTATTTTTATAACTTTGTGCTAGAGAGATTGGTAGATAATAAGAACTCAAACACCCTCGTCCTCAAAGAGCTTTACAAATTAATTAGGGAGAAAAGACATGGTAACCATTAAGCAACAAAGACTGAAGTTAAGTAATATGGCAACAGTGAAATAAATCATGTTAAAATAATTTTCCAAAAATGGAAATGAATGCTTCAGTTTCATGGCTAGAGGTGCTGACTGTAGGTTGAAGTGTAGAAGAAAGCTTCTCTGAAGGAAGGCAACTGGCTAGACAAAGAGGATGGATGGCACTGACCAGGCAGGTGCTTATGGTAGAGGTACCCAGGCAGCAAATACATTTATTATTCTGAAGGCTTGTATAGGGGAACAGGGAAAGACAAGACTACAAAAGAAGGTGAAGCCAGATAGCCAAAGGCTTCAATTCTAGCTAAAGACTCTGGCCTTTGGCCTCCAGGTAATGGGGAGTCATTGAAATATTTTGAGCAGAGGAATGACATGATTAAAATAGTGCTTTAAAAAAGATGAATTTGGCAGGACTAGGGAGAATGGATTGGGTGGAAAGAGAGCAGGAGCAAAGAAACTACTGCAATAATTCAGGTCTAAGGTGATGAGGTTCTGGACAGAGTGACAATGGAAAGAAATAAATGCAAGAGATAGGGCAAAGAAAAAGACACAGAGAAGGCGATGACTAGATATTAAGAGAATGGACCAAATATATTAACTGTAAATTCTGCCTGGGAACTTCTATAGATTATAAACTCTATAGAGTTCATTGGATGTTATGTACAATACTCATGGTCTGAGATGTCATTGGATTCAGGGAGGATCTTGCTTTTACTCAAAGTAGCATTTCTTTTAGCACAGACATAATAAATACTATTGTAAAAATGCCTGAGAGACTAGTTCTAACTGTATATTATAGTAGTAATAATAATGCAGTTACAGATGGCAGCAAAATTAGATATGTAAAGATGTGTAAAGCAAAATGATGATGTTTAATGTACCTCCAGAATTGCAGTTTACCAGTTTAGCTGTTGTGTTTCTACCAAACTGTCTCCTAAAACAGTGAATTGAATGTCTGGAGAACATTATTTTCACCAATTATTGATTTGATTCTCCAGTAACTTGGGGTTTATTTGCTGTATTCCCCCAAGGATTAATACCATTGTCTTCAAAATGTCTTTGTACAATAATCATTTAACTTTACAGATGGAAAACCCAGCCATAGAGAAAGTGAATGAATTCAAGCGATTTATCCAAGATGGTGTGAGAGTGCAAGAATCTATCTTTCCTATGGGTGCAGAGGACTAGATAGATAAAATAAGATTAGAAAGAAATCAATATTTTTTTTAGTTGTTTAGGTTTAGTAAAAATATCCAGTGCCAGGCAAATCCTACCTTCTTCCCTAAAACACACACAGACACACACACACACACACACACACACATTCTCTATTGCATTACTGTGAGAGATATATATATATACACACACACACACACACATATAATCAGTTACTTCAAAAAGCAAGTGTCATCTTAATATTACTTAGATGCTGTTTTTAGTGCATCAAGTAAAACATATTGTGGCTTCTAATATTAATTCATTCCCCACTTAGCATTGTTAAGAATATTTATGATCTCGTATAGAGCAAACATATTGTTATCCATTTTCCCCAGCTTTGATATAAAAGCATTCTTCAGCTGTTTTCTAGGGATGAGTGTTGTCAAAGTTTGACAGTAATTTATGTTGTCAGCCCATTAAGTTGATTTTATGGCAGCCAACACAACTCTTGTCCATTTATGAGAAACCCGAGGACCACTGTAAGTCTCGGCAAAGGCTGTTTGATACCTACCCTCCCATATGGCTGACCTTGAGGGGAGTTGAGTTTGGTAATTTATGGCAAACACCATCTAGGAAGACCTATTTGCAAGATTCACTGTCATTTAGTGCTAAATGATCATTGCTGAGTCCAGAGACAATCTGAGCTCCTGACAGAGCAATCCCATAAAAAATATTGCCTTCCCACCCAGGTGTCCTTTTCAATTATCTGGAGTAGAAATTAATACTTTTAAAAGCTGCTAGTTTTTGAAAGGTTATTACAATTTATTCCAGTGGTTTCTTTTGCACATTATGATGAATTAGTTTATTACACCATTATTTTCCATGTCAGCTTTTTAGAAGATTGAACCATAATGTTGAAACATTAGTGTGAATGGCAAACATACTATTTTACAGCTGAGTAATATATTTCTTTGAGAAAAATGTGCTCAGTTTTTAATAACAGGTAATTTTATGTTTATGTTCCCTAATGCTGTTGTCAGGTATTATTTATTTCTGTTTAGTAAGAAGTAGAGAACTTTCTTTTTAAATGTTAATAGTGGTTTAGACAGATTTTAGAGTCATAGTAAGAATATATTACTTAAAAGTAGAAAATATAAATTGTGTTTTTCCCTGAAAGCTAATATTTTCTAAGGTTTTCCTGACACCAATTTAATATATAATTACTTCTAAGGAGAGTTATATTTCTGTCTCAGTTTTTTCTCTAAATGTAATGGGGGGACTTTTTCATTCATTTTTCTAGGGTCTCAACAACTTTAAATATTTTCTTTAATAAAAATCATCTTTATTCTAAATGATTTGTTGCTTCATAAATCATTTAGTGATGTTCTATTATTTACAAATACTTTGTCAATTATATTAATTGGTACTTTAATGGAGATTTCCTTTTCTAGTCATTGTTCTCTCTTATTGTCTGCTGAAATAATTAAGTACAGATAACTTACTACTTACCAGGTATTAAAAAATACTCATTCTACCTCTATGTGACAAAGATTGATTAAATGTATTCTAAAGAGTGCTGAGTGTACTCTATTTTTATTCACATAGCAAATATTTTTTCTATGCCTGTTACAGGCCAGGCATTGTACAACCGTATAGAGTTGGACATAGCCATAGCAACATTGTAGAAATTCAGTTCTCTTATTTCTGTTTCCATTATTTTTATCCCTATGGTTTTTAAGAAAGACAACTCTACAAAATTTTGAATCTTAAGGAAACTGAGCATGTAAACAAATTCAGTAACACTCTTGAAGCTTTATACTTGCTACCTCCAATCTCACAGATGCTTGCCAAAGGAAATAGTGGTTTTTGTTTTTTTCATCAAACACATTTGTTTCTCTAGCAAACGTTTGCAATATTGGAGTATTTATTTTTGTTGATATGACTGAAGCAAATGTTAGTTTTAGCAGAATTAAGATTCACACCTTGCCATAAATTTTTCCGGTTGTGCTAGAGGATTTCTTGAGCATGTGAGGTCTAACAATGGGAGTGCTAAAGTTTCCTTCTTCGGGGGATGGACTTGTATTGAAGTATGGCATACATACAGGGGAAATGCACACACAATAAGTATATAGGTTAACGCCTCATCACAAAGTGAGCAGATCTGTGTAACCAGCACTCAAATCAACAGACAAAAATCACCAGCATTCCAACAAACACCCCTCTTCCTTCCAGCTCTCATCCACTACCCCCACTCCAATAAACATTCTTCTGACTTATGACATCTTAAATCAGGGAGGTTAGGGAGTTCCCATTGTGGCTCAGCAGAAACGAATCTGACTAGTATCCGTGAGGATACAGGTTCGATCCCTGGACTCACACAGTGGGTTAAGGATCCGGCATTGCCGTGAGCTGTGGTGTAGGTTGAAGACAAGGCTCGGATCTGGTGTTGCTGGCTGTGGCATAAGCCAGTGGCTACAGTTCCATTCAACCCCTAGCCTGGGAACCTCCATATGCCATGGGTGCAGCACTAAAAAAGACAAAAAATTAAAATTAAAAAATTAAATTAAAAATTAAATTACATTAGGCTATTTTTTTAAATTTATGTGAATAAAATCATGATAGAGCTATGACATCTTTTGTTCAGCATAATGTTTTCAAGGTTCATCTGCTTGCTTGTATGTAGTTATACTTAATTGTCATCGCCATGTGGTATATTTCTTCATTTAAATATACTATATTTGAATTACAAAGTCTGCATTGATCACTAGATTGATTGCAGTTTTGCAGAAAAAAATATTTATCTGAGCATTATAAATATGTATATATATACACTTGGTGAAAAATGAAATCTCTGTTGGGAATATTCCTAGGAGTAGAAGAGCTACATCTCAGGATAGGTATAGGTCTAATCTCCAGAGTCCTGGTAATGTCTTAAACTTACTAGTTATTTTCCTTCAGACCCAAGCTTAAAAATAATTGGGGAGAATTGGAGTGAATAATTTCTAAGTTTCTTTCAGGCCAAGAATTCTGTAATTCAGAACTTGTTTACAGTGGAGAGCATTGGCAGAGACTTCAACAAAAAGCAGATAATGGGAGTCTGCTATTTGGTTTTCCATTATATTTCTCTATTTGCATTTGCATCTGGATTTGACTGTTAATGAACCTGAGCATTCGCATCTTATGCTAAATAGTGAAATTACAGTAACTGATGCAGAAGATCTGGAAAGTTTTCTGGTTTGCCTGATCATAGTATTTCGTGTAACAGAACACTTTTGGCCAGGCCAATGGGAATAACTAGCCAAATGAAAAACAGTCCCTCCCTTCAGCATTCCTGGTTATTTTCACTGGAGTAAATCAGGGATTGTATGTATATGTCTCTTTTGGTATTTTACACAAAACAAGGATTTAGTACATTTTTGTTGGATACCTTCATCCATTTTGTTGAATGGGTTTTTATGGAGTGGGGAGTGGGCTTTGAGAATTGCATAGAATCCTAGTTCTGCCAACTGACTTTGGCCAAATCATTGATCTCCTGAAGGCTTATTTTCTTCATCTGTAATGTAGAGCAATAATAGGCCCTGCCTCATGGATCACTATAAGAACAAATGACACAGCACATGTGAAGCACTTCACACAGTCCCTGCATGTGATACCCAGTAAATGTTGGGTGGTGTTATTGTTGTCTTTTTATTTTAAAAAAAGGGGATTCTTCTAACCTCTGTCTAAAAACCATAAAGATTCCTTTGCTCATACTCTGTGGATAGACAGATATGCTATAAAATCAATCAGAACCTGACAGATAGGTTTTGTTCTTCTTTTCATTAATTCTTCCACAGATATGTACCCAGTACCTTCTATGTGCTGTGCACCACGTAAAACACTTGTAGTTCCCCCTGGCAAAAGCAGTCCAGACACTGCCTGCCCTAGACATGGAGAGCTGATGTGGCTTGCAAGTCCTCACACAGCTAATGTGTGGTGAGGCTAGATATGAAAGGGAGGTCTGGACACCATGGATTGCACAGAAGTGGCCCTTCACTGCAGGAAAACTTCCTGGAGGAAGTGACAGCTCAGCTAACAACTGATAGATGCATAGGAGTTAACCCAGTGAGGGAGCAGTAAAGAGTATACAAGAACTCAAGCATACCAGGCAGAGGAAATGGCATGAACGGGCTGGAAGATTTTCAGGGAGACTGAAGCTTAGCAAGCTAGGTATGGGGAAAAGAAAATGAAATGTGGAGTTCCCATTGTGGCTCAGTGGTTAACAAACCTAACTAGTATCCATGAGGATACGGGTTCGATCCCTGCCCTTGCTCAGTGGGTTAAGGATCTGGCGTTGCCATGA
This sequence comes from Phacochoerus africanus, assembly GCF_016906955.1. Classification (NCBI taxonomy): domain Eukaryota; kingdom Metazoa; phylum Chordata; class Mammalia; order Artiodactyla; family Suidae; genus Phacochoerus; species Phacochoerus africanus. The sequence continues at coordinate 80,002,412 of NC_062545.1, read as the reverse complement.
GCTATGCTGTAGGTCGCAGACACGGCTCGGAGCCCTCATTGCTGTGGCTGTGGTGCAGGCCAGCAGCTGCAGCTCCAGTTCGACCCCTAGCCTGAGAACTTCCATACTCTTTTTAGGTATGGCCCTAAAAAGACAAAAAGATAAAATAAAATAGAATAAAAGTTTCAAGAAGAAAGAGGTAAGGCTAAAAAGGCCGAGTTGGGGAATGCAAACTATAAGCCTCATAGAGTGGACTTTGAACTTTATCCTGGGGGTAATGAGAAACCACTGAATGGTTTTAAATTTGAGGATCTTGATCAGATTTGTATATCAGACCATGGTTGGTACACAGTAAGGAAGGGATTGGGTTAGAACAAGACAGAACGCAGGAAGACCAGTCAGGGATTGGGACATTAAAAAGGGTAGAGGGTAACAGCGATCCAGATTCACATCTCAGCAGTGAAAACAGGGAGAAAAGGATGGTTAGAAATATCTCACTTAGAAGTTGAGAATGGGAGTTCCCGTAGTGGTGCAGTGGTTACCGAATCCGACTAGGAACCATGAGGTTGCAGGTTCGATCCCTTCCCTTGCTCAGTGGGTTAAGGATCCGGCGTTGCCGTGAGCTGTGGTGTAGGTCGCAGACGCAGCTCGGATCCCGCGTTGCTGTGGCTCTGGCGTAGGCTGGCGTCAACAGCTCTGATTCGACCCCTAGCTTGGGAACCTCCATATGCCACAGGAGCGGCCCAACAAATGGCAAAAAAAAGAAGAAGAAGAAGTTGAGAATGGCACCCTTTAGTCCTAATGTGGTTAATGGAATGGACTGTCATGGTAGTCCATCCCATTGTCCACACTAGGGAAGGAAAGAAAACAGAAGAAAGCGAAGGTGAAGGAAACCCGGATGCATTCCACTGGTGCATGTTCAATGTGCCATGCCTGTGTCATCTAAGTGCAGAAGACCAGTGAGCACTGAAGAAACAGCTTTTCGTTCAGGAGAGAAATCTTAGATGAAGATGCAAACGGCATGGCATGGCGATTGCAGCAGCCATGCACCTGGGTCAGGCTGCTGAAGCAGAGTTTAGAGTGAGAAGACAGAAGCCTAGAGTAGAGCCCTGAGGAAAAGCCAGATTGAAGTTATAGGTGGAAGAAGAGCCACTTCAAAGGACCCTAAGAAGGAGCAGAGGTGGTAGGAAAATGTGAAGAGTGTGGTTGTCATGGCCAATGCGATAAAATGTTTTTAGAAGAAGAGAACAAATGATCATTGGGGGCAGATTCTGCCAAGGTATCTGGACATTGAGACGTGTACCTCTAGATTTGGCAGTGGAAGATCTGTGGAAACACTGCTAAGAAAAGGCTGGCTTTGAGCAAGTCGAGGTACAATTATTAAATGGAAACCGAACTAAGCTTTCTGGAATTTGGAGTAAATATGATTCCTAAATAACATGTTACATAACTATAGCAGTAAGATAGTTACTCTAAGATTTGTTAAATACATGTTTTAAAACTTAAATACAATTACAAAACACACCATACTTTGATCACATTTTCTTATGGGTTTTCATCAGTGGTTGGACATATACCTTTGAATCAGAAAAATCTTTAGAAGAATATGAATTTTATGTCTTAATCCAATTGTTGGAAACTTGACTCTTGATGAAACTCGGCTGAGAATTCTGACAAAACGGGAAGAGAGTGAGGGAGAAGGGTCCCTTTGGAGAAATTCCTTTGGGAGATTTTTTTTGTGGCTGTTGGAGAGGACAGGATGTGGAAGCACAGCGTGGAGGAATCCCAACTGGAAGGAAGGTTCCTGTCCTTGCATTTCCGTATATACAGAGTCCAACTCAGAGACAGAATGAACTCCTTGGAGGAAAAGTCAGTGATTCATTATTGTGAGTTAAGAGGGGACCTGTTATAAATCATAAGCAGGAGAAGCAAGTTCTGTTTTCCCTGATCTGTTCCGCTGTGGAAAATTAATTTTCCTCAGGATTTTTTTTTTTCCTGGTGGATGTTATTTACAGCATCGTCCACCCAGACTAGCTCTTTGGTTTCCACAGGCGGTTCCCATTGGCACAGCGTGGGACAAGCAGACCAAATTCATTTAGGAGGTTATAGGAACACTGTGTGAAAGCACTGCTTCCAGCTCATCTGTGAATGCAGGGTGTGTCTATCCTCATATTTCACACCAAGCCCAAGCCCAGGTTACTGCCTGAGATTCAGGTTCAAAAGAGATTTGAAAAGGATCATGTTTAGGGAATTTTCCCTTTAAAACTATGGAAGGTCACTTAAGCGGATGGGATAATGGGGCCTTTCACTGTGCTTTGTTGCTTTGAGGGCAGAGCTAAAGAGCTGGCTATTCTGGGACCAGATGACAATAACGTGGCCTGTGGCAGAGCCCTGCAGGGCACCCCACACCCCTGTCCTCCACCTACCCAGTGAGGGCCACACCTCTAGGGAGTGAGCCTTTTTCATTTTATCTCCAGCAGAGCCTTGAGGTCGACACTGTAATTACATCCATTTTACAGAAAGGGAAAGTCAGAACCCGAGAAAGAAAGTCGCCTGTGTACACAACTAATAAGTAACAAGATCCAACTTCAAACCCAGATTTTTTCCACAATGACATAATGGAACTAAAGGATGAGTGGTGTGCTTGTTTTGTTTTGTTTTGCTTTCTTTCCAGGTTTTGAATAGACTCCTTTTGCTTGATTAACAGAAGACTAATATAGTTGTCTTTTAGGTTTATCACAGGATTTACTTCACTACCCTATTCTTTTCTTTTCTTTACTCTTTATATGTATTTATGGCCTATTTTTTATCTCTGCAAGCCACTTAAATTTGGCAGAGAAAATGAAGAAGATATTTTATTCAGTCAAGAGATAAAGTAGTCAGAGTTCCTGTGGTGGCGCCACAGTAACGAACCCAACTAGTTTCCACAAGGACTTGGGTTCGATCCCTGGCCTTGCTCAGTGGGTTAAGGATCTGTTCTCAGATGAGACTCAGGTTCCATGTTGCTGAGCCTGTGGTGTAGACCAGTAGCTGCAGCTCCGATTTGACCACTAGCCCAGCAATGTTCATGTGCTGCAGGTGTAGCCATAAAAAGACAAAAAAAAAGAGGGAGCGAGAGGATAAAGTGGTCATTATCAAAATTTAGTATCATAATCAAATAAGATCTGTAATCAGCAGAGTCAAACACATTTGTGATATTATTCCACAAAATAATCTGCATAACTTTGTTCGACATATACTTGTTGAGCACCCAAAGGTTTCTTCTTTGTGCTGGGTCAAAGGTGGTGTACAAACCAGATGGCTGGCTGCCCTCCTGGGGCAGACATGCGAGGTGGGCGTTGGGGATGAAGAAAGTAGACAGTAAACAAGTACAGAACCAGGACGGGGGGAAGAGAAGGCAAAGTCAAGTAGAAAGGGAGCGCCAAGGAGATGGGAGGAGAGGAGTGGTGTTCTCAAGCAAGGTAGCCAGGGGAAAAGTTGACTTTTTTATTGCATTTCCTTTTTTATAAATGTTATTGGAGTAAAAGTGACTTTTACAATGTTGTGTTAGTTTCAGATGTACAACAAAGGGAATCAGCCATACATATACATATATATCCTTTTTTTTTTTTTTTTGGTCTTTTTAGGGCTGCACCCACAGCATATGGAAATTCCCAGGCACTAGGGGTCGAGTCTGAGCTGCAGCTGCTGGCCTAAGACCACAGCCACAGGAATACAGGATCCAGGCCTCATCTGCAACCTACACCACAGCTCACAGCAACGTCAGATCCTTAACCCACTGAGCAAGGCCAGGGATTGAACTTTTGTCCTCATGGATACTAGTCAGGTTTGTTACCACTGAGCCATGAGGGAACTCCTATATCCATTCTGTCTCAGATTCTTTCCCCAGAAAGGCCATCGCAGAGTATACTAGATTTCCCCAAGCTATATAGTAGGTCCTTGTTACCCATCAATTTTGTATATAGTAGTGTGTAATACCAATCCCAGCCTCCCAATCCATCCCTCCCCACACCACCCCAAAGACTTTTCATGTGAATGGAAGTTTGACAGAAGCCACAGGGAGCAAACCCTGCCCACAACCCAGTACTGTGCATCTCAGGAAAAGGAAGCCTGACCAGCAAAGGCAGGAGGCAGGAACTCACGAACTTTTGTGCCTCCCTATCCCTACATTCCCCCAGGCAGGGAGGCCAAGGACCCAGATGAATAGGATTAGGGGAATATAGATTGACTAGCAAGCTGCTAAATCAGAGAGGCCAAGTAATGGGGTGGGATGGTCTTACCTTGTAGGGTCCTCTGAGCCACGTAAGATCTTTCATCAAATCTAGCAAGCAAATCTCATTGACAATTAATACCACTTTAATATGTCCAATCCAAGTTTTAGCCCTTTGCTCTTCTTTCCGTTTACCTTTTAGTTATAAATAGCTGCTGTTGGATGATTTATCCTGAAACCAGGGAGAGCAGGATCAGAAAATAAGCAAGCTGCCCCTCCCCGCTTCTCCCCTGAGGCAGGAAGCAATAAGAGATCACAGATGTTTCTAGTCTCCCAGCAAAAGGTCAGAGCTGGCCAAGAGATGAACCATTCCAGACATAACCTTCCACACGCAGACTCTTCCATCTCTGCTCCCCACCCACCCCCATTTATTAATAGACTGAAGTCCAAGAACCAGTCACCAGCAGCTGAATTTGTTTCTGCTTCTGCCTACTTGCCTGACCCAGAAACTAAAACTCCCTGTGACCTTCTGTGTTCCTCACTGAAGCCCCTGGTCACCCTGTGTGCACTCAGCCCCCTTGGGTCTCTAAGTAATTCCTCCTGCTGTCACCCACTTGAAGGGACCTGAACTGCAAAGAGCCAAAGGCAAAATAATCTTGACCTTTCAGAGTCTTAGCTTTTTCATCTGCAAAACGGGCCTGATCTTGCCCAGACCACCAAATTGTGAGTATGAGGTGGTAGCTATTAGTAAACTGATTGTGGCTGATTTCAGATAAGAAGAAAATGGAAGACAAACAGAGGGCCCCAGGAACTTGAAGTAGAAGAAACAGAGATGAAGCTTGCTTACATTTTTGTACCTCGTAGTCTTACCATATGGCCACTTCTGAGCACACAGGAGTTACCTAGAGTGGGATAACACAGAGTGTGGTTGTTCAGGACCAAAGCTGATCTCTCCATCAGTGTTATGTGGTACAATGGGGCTCTGCTCAGTTGAGAACATAAATATGAAGATGGACATTAGGCAAGTCCTGCCATTAAGAGGGGCCAAGTTTTTCAATGGTTGGGAAGGAAGAGCATCTCAATGAAGACAGAACAAGTCATTTGGAAAATTAGGAAGTATAGCAGAATTCCAGTAGAGTTTTGTAAATAGTCCAACCTATTGTACCTAATGGGGGATTGTTGAACATTACTCAGTTATCTGTCATGAAGTAGGGCAGACTACCGTGCTGGGGGTGGGGGCGGGGGCCTGGTGCACCCCCACCAGCACAGGCCACACAAGAGGATACATACCAGCTGTAAGTACTCTTAGAAAGTCTGAATAAAAGACACAGGCCACCCTGAATGACAGCAGTCATCATATTGCCACTAACACAGACATCAGGAGATAAAGGGATGTTTTGAGGGATTGGTTAAATCGAGCAACTGGGAATATTCAGGCAAATGTGTAGGGCCCCAACTGTTGGCTGGGGTCAGAGGCAAGACATCCACTCCTTGTAGAGTCAAGAGGTACAAGAGGGTTTGGAGGAGACTAGGACTAATGTGGGATAAACTGAAGAAGGTGGCAGTTCCTAGCCAGGTCTTCCAGAAGATTCAGTTAACAAAACTGAGACCCAATAAATCAAGTTAAGGCAGAAGTTTTGGAATGACAACCCAGAGCATAGGCCAAAACTCCCAGCCGCTTAAGCCACACTCTGCTGACAGAGATCCTACACCCCTCCTGCCTGAGAGGAGTACCGACCAGGGCCTGTGTTTGGATGGTTGGGCCCCAGGAAGAAAGTGTATAGAGGCAGAGGACTGTACCAGTGTCAACCCCTCTCATCTCACAAGCTCTCAACAAAATCCCCCTTAGCCTCTGGATTTCCTTGGGCTGCAAGACGAAATTCTGAGAAGAAGAGAAAGGGAACTCTGTAGAGTGGTTTAAGGGTTTCACATTCTTTCTAAAAACCAGTTCTTGCTTAGTTCACGTGGTTACAGAATTATTCTTAATTACCTACATTTCACCTCTAACTAGATTTAAGTGAAGAGTGGGTGTCCTCAAAAACTTAAAATTCTGGAGTCAAAAGTAAAGAAATTAAGAATGTGGGTGTGGAGTTCCCGTCGTGGCGCAGTGGTTAGCGAATCCGACTAGGAACCATGAGGTTGCGGGTTCGATCCCTGCCCTTGCTCAGTGGGTTAACGATCCAGCGTTGCCGTGAGCTGTGGTGTAGGTCACAGATGCGGCTCGGATCCTGAGTTGCTGTGGCTCTGGCGTAGGCCAGGGGCTACAGCTCCGATTGGACCCCTAGCCTGGGAACCTCCATATGCCGCGGGAGCAGCCCAAAGAAATAGCAAAAAGACAATTAATTAATTAATTAATTAATAAAATAAGAGCATCATTAAAAAAAAATGTAGGTGTGCTTATTATAAGTTAATGAAGCCTGAGAGTGGTGTGCACTGTGCAGATGTGAGTGGACTGAAACACAACTGCGTGCTGGCAAAAATGGATTCTTTAAAAAAAAAAAAATGGGGGGAAATGTGTGCTAATATTGAGAATTGAAGCTAAAATTTTCTTTTGAATCAATCAAGGAACACAAGTGTGAACTTGCTGGTTGACAGTTAACTGAATCACAGAGTAGGGTCCAGGAGTAGAGCCGAATGTATTGTATTGGGAAAGAACAACCTTAAAAATGCTGGCATGAGAACTCATGTTTTTCTATTTTAATTTACAGTTTGCGAAGTATTGATATGATTTTCTACATTTTATGTAATTTGATTATAAGGGTCTTCTTTCAAAGGAGCTTTGACCATATTGGAATTTATTGGGCAAATGCTTATTCCGAAGCAAATGGTTATTTGCCTACTTATTGGCTTCCAGAGAGAGCTGGTTCGTTTAGACAACTGGAATCCTGTCCACCAGAAAGCTAATCAACAAGATGGCTAGTTACATTTATCAGTATTTCTTTTAGAGGCATTTAGTTGCAATCCCACAGATGGTAGCTGCAGTCCATTAGTCTCCAAGCCAAGCTTTTCTGTGTTCTATTGTACTTAGCAAGATTGCTATTGCAGCAACACAATCATTTCAAATTCAGTGAGACTCAGTGGGGCTAAAACAAAGCTGTGTCATTACAATTTAATCCCAGCTCACCTTCCCCTTACTGGATAAACAATCAAACACCTGCTGAATTCTGTTCCCCACAATGAGAACATCTGAGCAACAAAGATCAAAGAATGTTGACATTTGATCTTAAAGCCAATACAGTAAAACCCCATGGTAGAAGAGATTATTATGTGGTTTCAGATAGCTAGTCTGTGGGTCAAGTTATGCTGCCTAAAATCAACAAAACCCCCAGATCCTGACTCACCATGGCTGGTTCATAAGGCCTATACTTCCTCATTCACATTTTTCCATGTTTGATTTGATCAGAATTCGCCTTCATTTGAATGACTTGAAAAAGGATCATTTAAAATTTATGGGAGTAAAATAGGTGTTCTCTGGATTTTTATTCATGGTTTAAACAAGCATAAAATATGTGAAATGAAAGGATATTAAGGATATTTATCTTCCTAGTTACACTAGAATTCCCCCTTTCAAGAACAAGCAAAGTACATTGAGTTTTGAAATTGCCCAAAACACAAGTTTTCCAATGTAATTCACAGAAGACACCTTGACGGGATCTTCTGGGCCTTTTTTTCTCTGTACTTATAATGAATAAATAAATATGACCACAAATGTGACAGTGCTGGTTTTGTCAGGATTTTATTCTAATTACTGAATACATCTCCTACAGTTGGGAATTACCACCTTCTCTGGGTCTTTTTAAAGTATATATTATACATTATAGAACACAAATCCCCCTTGCCTTCTCCCATCATACTCAAATAGCTTGTGAACCAATCCCCATATTCTTCACAAAACCTCTCTTAAATGAAAATGAAACAGGGCTTCCCCCTCCAGTCCTCCAGGTTAAGGTCTAATTTGAACAGCTTGCCCCATGTCTCTACTCTGTTAAGGGCACTTGTATAATTTCTCTTATATGAAGTAATTACTTATTTCGATGTACTTAGTCAAAAGGGCATCTGGGTCTCTACATTCACTTATGAGTTTGCCTGTCTTAGAAAACTTTAAGAAGGCAAACACAGTTGAACAGCAGTCCTTTTGTGCTGTGTGGGACTGGAGCGTGATGGAACCTGATGGTGTTTTACATTTATGGTTGTGTGGACATAGGCTTATGTGACATCTAGGTAGGTGTGCATGCATTAGAGTACAGGTTGTAACAAATTCCACAGGGCATCCAAAGCAGTTCAGTGTATTGGAAATGTTGTTATATTAGTTCTGGAGGCAATAATGAGCTGAAGACTAGTTTTCAACAAGAGGTGTTTGATGGCAGCCAAAAAAAACATAATTAGCCATTCCTTACTCCCTACTGAATACAAATCCTCATATCTAAAAGTAACACTGGGCCAGAAGGACCAGTGCATCCCCCTGGCAGAAATGGAATCATTTCTCATTTAGCTAACGTGTTCAATCTAACCAGCAAACTGGACCTGTATTTTGGGTGTCTCTTCTTGATGTTGCATGATGCAGGAACACCAAGATTTTGAACAGTGCTTTAATTCATTCAAGAGTACCTTTGAGTAGCTGACAAAAATGAAAATGCTTTGTATTATGGAGTTTTTTAATATGCAATTTCAGGGGGCATGATATACCCCAGATTGAAAACTCTTGTTGACTAAGAATTTATAAAATGTAGAAAAATAACTTTGTGGTACCTAGAATGGAAATTTCAAGTTTAAATTACTCTAGAGGTGATGCTTATAGTTGTCCTTATATCAAATATATCAAATCATTCTGAAATCATGATTTCATACATTGGGATGAAGAAGGATGTATTTGCTATGCCAACGAGATCCTAAACAACAGAAGCTTACATATAATAGAAGTTTATTTCTCACTGCCCTAACCATTTGGAGTGAACAGTCCAGGTTGGTTGGGTGACTCTGCTCCATTAAGATGATTCCAAGACTCGGGCTTCTCCCATGTTGTCTTCAAACACCTTCATTTTCATGGTTGAAGCTGCTGGCTCTCCCACTCATGAAGAAGCAGCAGTGAAGGGCAATCCATTTTCTATTAAGTAAATGATATGGAAGTGGCACACATCACTCAGCTCACATTCGATTAGTGAGAAGTCAGTCGTCTGACTACGTCCAGGGCAAGGAAGGCTGGACACATAGTCTGTGGCAGCCCCCATCTGAAGGTGTGCCTCTGGGTAGCTGGATACCCAGGTGCTTACAAAGCCCCGCCCAGTCTTTGCGTCTGGCACACAGTCATGCACCGCCTTTCCCATCAGGAGCCACTGTCTGGCTCTACCCACCTGCTGTCACTACATAGCATTGGTGTGGGAAGAGGATAAATACAATAAAAGCGCCCATTTAGAAAAGAAACCATGGGAAACACCTGGCAGTCCCTGATCCCCGCCAAGGCTGAAATTCTGATGCTCAGGAACCTCTGAGACCTCTTGCCCTACCAGGGGACTTGTCCCTTTGGGGAGGCCTCTGGGAGGTTCCACCTTGCCCACTACTGTCCTCACCACAGCTGAGCTGAGGTTGAAAGAATACCTTCTTTAGGGCCTAATTTAGGGATTGAATGATCAGAGGCTTTTATGCATCAGACTTCTACTTTCTTTAGTAATATGAGTCTCTCAGAATTTAATCAGGTTAGGCTAGTCTCTGCCGTAAGAAAGGAACAAAGCTGATTACTTTTTTCTTTTGTTTTGTTTTTTGAATAGCAGTTGCTCTTTAATGGCACTTACTGTTCTCCCTCAGATACCCTATTTAGCTGACTTTGTGATTGGTCATCAGAATAAGGTGCTTCACTATCATAGATGGCTTCTTGTAAGCTCTGTGGTTTAAAGAAAAAAGGCAGAGGTAGAAGCAGGAGCAACTGGATCAGGTTATTTTTGTCAATATTAATGAAATGCTGAAGGTAACCTTATTTCCAAATCAGACTAACTTCTTCCATTAAAAGTAATGAGGCTTTGGGCCCATTTTCTTAGCCTGTCTTCAGTAACAATTCACTTCAGTGCAACATGAGGAAGTTGTGCCTGCCTTTCAGCTGTCCATTGGTTTAGAGGTGATGAGACGCTATGATAGCAACTCACTGAATGTCACTTTCCACAAATGCTTTAAGGTCAGCTGTGGTGGGTACAGCACTATAGTAAGAAGTGGTCAGCCTGGAGCAGAGAGCTGTGGCTTGGTGGCAGACAGTCCTTTTCCTGACATGGCAGAGCCTTCCCATTGGCACACCCGCAGTGTGCACAGTCTCCCACATAGTTCCCCAGACAGCCCGAGACTGCACTCTCACTTCCGCACTTGCCATATTTGTTTGCTTTGGTGCCCTTCACCTTACCTGCCGCTCATACCGGGCCCCTCCCATTCAACCCCTATGGTCTTGGCATCTCTTGTTTCCTATTTATTTAACCGACCCTGGCAACTCTCTCCAGTTTCCCTTCTAATCAGGTAGGCTCTGGGTCTCCATGTAAGCAGTCCTGTCTTTCCCACCCCCTGATGTGGGAATCTGTGGTTTAAACCCAACAGTATCCTTTCATTTCAGCCTTGCCTTAAAACAGGCTCCAGAGAGGCCAGGCTTACTGCTGGGACCATTGCACATAACCCTTGAGATGAAGCTAGAAGCACCCAAAGCCATTTCGAGAAGGGATCTTCCATAATAAGGAAACTCTTTCTGAAAAGATGATGAAAATCAATACAAGGTGTTGTTTTGTTTTGATTTGTTTTATCCAGGCATCTTTGAGCTGTGTGTGAGACAGGACTGGCATGTGCTATCAGGACCAACCTAGAAGTACGAAGCCAAACTCTGAATCCAGAACTGGAAGCAACATGGATAGAATACCAGAACCTAGTTTGTATGAAAAGTATGGGGTCAGGTTCAAAGCCAAAAGTCTCAGGGTAAACAATGAAGAATACCAAAAAGTCAGGGTCAAGTCGCTACAAAAACCAACAATGAGTAGAGGAGCTGGGTGGAGGAGAAGCAGGCAGGTGAGAGTAATGTTCGTGAGCATCAGCTGAGCATGTTTGAAGGGCCCAGGCTCTGTGGGCGCAGCAAGCCCTCCCCTCACCTGGTAACAGCTCGCACTGTTCAGGTCCTGACTAACAGCAGAGCAATGAGCCAGGGAGACAGGGACATTTACAGAACAGATCTTATATGCCAGGCACTGTCATAGGAGTGATTCAAAGTTGCTCATTTAATTCTAGCAACACCACTTTGAAGTAGGTGTCAACTCAGCATTTACATGAGGAAACTACATCATGGTTCAGATCACATAGCTGGTAAGTGTCAGAGCTTAGCGCCCAGATCGACCTGATGCCAAAGGCTTTGCATTTTTCATCTAGCAAGGGTTAGAACCTGTTTAAGACAATCCATGGGTTTTCTGGGCCTGCCGCGTTCAGTTTTCATTTCTCTGCTTGTGTCCTACAGCTATATGGACTGAAAGCTATCTCTGGGCAAGAATTTATCTTGTCATTCAATGGTCATGTTTGGTCAGGCTGTAGGAATCTTTGGAGAATTTCTATTAGGTCCTTGAACCAGACCATTCTACATTTTATCAAAGACAGTCCCAAGGCTGAAGCGGATTTCTTTTCTTTGTGATTCTTTGTGATAGAAGCACAAAGGCCTCCCCGAGGCTTTGGTTTCATTTGAGAAATTTCAATCTTTGAACAATGACGGGTGGGAAGCCCAGTTAAGAATGTCATTATTTCATTCAATGCATTGGTCTTAGGTCATCCAGTTGTCCCCCACCAGTGTTTGGGAGCACAGCATGCTTGCCTTCCCAGGCAGAATGAAAGTCTTTCAGCCAAAAATACAGAAGAGCCATTTTCCTGATACTCAACTCATCCTTCTTGTCAGGAGCAGTTCCCTGCCAGTCAACTCTGGCAGAGTGAAGGGTGGTGAGCCCACTGCCACTGTGAATGCCTCGTTGCCTGCCCATCTCTACTATTAAAGTAGCAACAAAACTGTATACTTAGTTACCCCTGATTCAGCCATGGCCATGAGCAGCGTTCCTAAGAGAAACATATCTTGAGGAAGAATGGGGCAATAATTTTGTGCAGTGATCGTCCACTGACTACAACACAGGTGTGGTTAACAATGATAATCACAGCTTTTCCATCACACATCTGTGTACTGCTTTTTGTGTGCAGAGTATTGTTCTCTGTACCTTGTGGATACTAACTCACTTAACGTTACAACAGTCCTATAAAGGCGGTACTGTTATTAGGCCAGCATTAAGGATAAGGAAGCTAAGGCATAGACCAGTTAAGAAGCTTGCCCAAGGCCACATGTCTACTAAAAAGCAACTCCTAAAAGTGTGTTCCTTGTTTGAAGAGTAATGAGGAGGAGGCAGATATAATGAGTGACAGGTACTTCAGGAATCGTCAAGGGAGAAGAGAGATCTATCCCCTCACACATGTAACACCAAGTCACTGCACTGCTCCCTGTGGCCACCATCCACCACTTGTATTTCCCTTATTGCAAAACCCTGCGAATTTTTCTCTGTGAATATATTTAGGTGATGAATCTATGATGATGATATAGGAAATGATGTATGAGGTGGAAAAATAACTTTTTCCTAAAAACAGTCCAAAGAAAATACTACTCTATATAGCACTTGTCCCCTCCCCCTTTTTGCCTCCCCTCCCCATAAATAGATAGACTTATAGGAAAGTCTAGACATAGGGCTATTCTTTGTATGGAGTTTATAAGACTGGATCAGTTAAATGCTATTATTTTAGCCCCTCTTCTGAGTCTTTGAAATATTTTTATTATACAGAATACTTTCCTATAATGGCATTTACTATTCTGTGATTTTACCTGTAAAGGCAAAAAGATTATCCTATTTATTGGTGATACAATTTTTCATCTTGACAAACATGTTTCAAAAATTGCCACATTTAAGAGTTCCCATTGTGGTGCAGTGGAAATGAACCCGGCTAGTATCCATGAGGATGTGGGTTCAATCCCTGGCCTTGTTCAGTGAGTCGGAGATGTGTGGGTCACTGTGGTGTAGGTCACAAACATGGCTCAGATCCTGCATTGCTGTGGCTGTGGTATAGGCCAGCAGCTACAGCTCCAATTCGACCCCTAGCCCTAGGAACTTCCATATGCCATAGATGCAGCCCTAAAAAGCAAAAAAAAAAAATCCACATTTAATAGAATTACCATATAATCCAACAATCCCACTCCTGAGTATATGTCCTGAGAAAACTATAATTAACAAAAAAATACATGCACCCCTATGTTCATTGCAGCACTATTGACAGTAGCCAAGACATAGAAACAACCTAAATGTCCATTAATAGATGAATGAATTAAGAAGATGAGGTACATACATACAATGGAATACTACTCAGGCATAAAAAAGAACAAAATAATACCATTTTTGGCAACATGGATGCTACTAAAGATTCTCATACTAAGTGAATTAAGTCAGAAAGAGAAAGAAAAATACCATATAATATGACTTATATGTGGAATCTAAAATATGGCACAAATGAACCTATATACAAAACAGAAACAGACTCAGAGAAGAGGACAGACTTATGGTTGCCAAAGGGAGATGGGGGAGTGAGTGGGATGGACTAGGAGTTTGGAGTTAGTAGATGCAAACTATTACATTTAGAGTGGATAAGCAGGAGATGGGATTAAGATGGCGAATAGAAGAACTGGAGCTCAACCTCTCTCCTAAAAACAACAAAATTTACAACCAAATGCTGAGCAATCTTCAACCAAATGGACCAGAAACTTTCAAAAAGATACCCACTCCAGAAGACAAAGAGGAGGCCACATCAAGAAGTAGGGGGGCAATTACATGCTATAAGCAACCCCATACCTCCTGGGTGAGAAGCCCCACAGACTGGAAAGTAACTGGTTCACAGAGACTCACCTACAGGAGCGAGAGTTCTGAGCCCCACATCAAACTCTCACATGTGGGGATCTGGCACTGGGAGAAAGAGCCCCCAGAGCATCTGGCATTGAAGGCCAGTGGGGCTTGTGTGCAGGAGCTCCACAGGACTGGGGGAAATGGAGACCCCATTCTTAAAAGGCACACACAGACTTTCACGTGCACTGGGTCCCAGGGCAAAGCAAAGTCTCCATGGGAATCTGGGTCAAACCTGACTGCAGTTCTTGAAGGACATCCTGGGGAAAAAGCGGTGAGTGTGGCTTGTTGTGGGGGAAGGATATTGGAAGCAAAGCTCTTGGGAATATTCAGCAGCATGCCTTTCTCTGAAGGTGGCCATTTTGGGAAAATCTGGCCCCACCCATCAGCGCTGAGAAGCCCCAGGGCAAGCAACAATCCAGGTGGGATCATAGCCCCACCCATCAGTAAACAGGCTGCCTAAAGAACCCCCAGGCACAAAGTGGCCTCTAATCTCACACAGAGACTAAGTCCCACCCACCAGAGGGACAGGAATCAGCTCCACCTACCAGTAGGCAGGCATCAGCCCCTCCCATCAGAAGCCTGCAGCAAGCCCCCATACCAACTTCAGCCACAAGGAGGGCAGACACCAGAAGTAAGAGAGGCTGCAACTCTATTATCTGTAAAACGGTCACCACACCAAAAACCTATAAAAATGAAAAGACAGAGAACTATAACTCAGATGAGGGAGAAAGAAAAAAACAGAAAATCAGCTAAGTGATGAGGAGATTCTCAGCCTCCAGGAAAAAGACTTTAGACTGTTGATGCTGTAGGTGATGCAAGGCATTAGAAATAAACTGGAGGCAAAGATGGATAACTTACAGGAAACACTGAGCAAAAAGATACAAGATATAAAACTTAAACAAGAAGAGATGTAAAATACAATAACTGAAATAAAAAATTCATTAGAAGCAGCTAACAGCAGAATACAGGAGGCAAAAGAACAAATAAGCGAGGTGGAGGACAGATTAGTGGAAATTACAGATGCAGAACAGAAAAGAGAAAAAATATTGAAAACAAATGAAGAGAGTCTCAAAGAACTCTGGGACAACATTAAACGCACCAACATCTGTATTATTGGGGTGCCAGAAGAGAGAGAGAAGGGGACAGAAAAAATATTCCAAGAGATAATAGCCGAAAACTTCCCTAACATGGGAAAGGAACCACTTATCAAATCCAGGAAGTACAACGAGTACCATATAAAATAAACCCAAAGAGGAACACCCCGAGACACATATTGATCAAACTGACCAAAATTAAAGACAAAGATAAAATACTGAAAGCAGCTAGGGAAAAGAAACAAATAACATACAAGGGAACCCCAATAAGGTTATCAGCAGATTTTTCAGCAGAAACTCTGCAGGCCAGAAGGGAGTGGCATGATATACTTAATATGATGAAAGGAAAAAACCTCCAACCAAGATTACTTTACCCAGCAAGGCTCTCGTTCAGATCTGAAGGAGAAATCAAAAGCTTCACCGATAAGCAAAAGCAACACTAAACCAGCTTTACAACAAATACTAAAGGAACTTGTCTAGACAGAAAAGAAAAGGCCGCAACCAGAAACAAAAATACCACAAATGATAAGGCTCACCAATAAAGGTATATATATATATACAGTAAAGATACGAAATCATCCATGGGCAATTATGCCACCAAAATCAGAAATCGTGAGAAGAGAAGGGTACAAATGCAGGACACTGGAGATGCACTTGCAATTAAGAGACCAACAACTTTAAACAATCTCTTATGTCAAAACTTCAGAATAACTTCAAACCAAAAATCTACAATTGATACACAAACAAATAAGAAAAATCAACCCAAATACAACACTAAAGATAGTCATCAAACCACCAGAGGAGGAGTTCCCGTCGTGGCGCAGTGGTTAACGAATCCGACTAGGAACCATGAGGTTGCGGGTTCGGTCCCTGCCCTTGCTCAGTGGGTTAACGATCCGGCATTGCCGTGAGCTGTGGTGTAGGTTGCAGATGCGGCTCGGATCCTGAGTTGCTGTGGCTCTGGCGTAGGCCGGTAGCTACAGCTCCGATTAGACCCCTAGCCTGGGAACCTCCATATGCCACAGGAGCGGCCCAAGAAATAGCAAAAAAACAAAAAAACAAAAAAAAAAAACCACCAGAGGAGAGAGAAGAAGGGAAGAAAAAAGAGCAACAAAAACAAATCCAAAGCAATTAATAAAAGGGCAGTAAGAACATACATATCAATAGAATGGATAAGCAATGAGGTCCTGCTGTATAGCACAGGGAACTATATCCAGTCTCCTAGGACAGACCATGATGGAAGATAGTATGAGAAAAAGAAAGATATATATATAGATATATATATATAGATATATATATATATATATATATATATATATGTATAAATAACTGGGTCACTTCACTACATAGCAGAAATTGGCACAACACTGTAAATCAACTATACTTTAATAATTTTTTTAAATTGCCGCATTTAAATTCTGTTTGGCTCCAGGGTTGGCCTTCTCCGCACCACTCTCCCAGTTATCGCCACCTCCTGCCTGCCTGCCTCCCTCATCTCCCATGACACATGTGCCTGCCACATAACCACATTCAGAGTGTCCACATGTAATAGGTTTTTAATGAAAAAGACATCCTTTTCTGATGTCACTCTATTTTACTAACTCTGTTCATTGGTTTGCCAGTCCCAAACCAGAGGTCCTGTTTGAACTAGGACTGTTTTGGTTTTCCAAGCTCTAATAACTGTTGTATAGTGTCTATAAGTGGCACGTCCCTCACATCCTCTCCTGAGGCTTCCCTACAGAGGGGCAAGTTGTAACCTTTGAAATATCCAGGCAATGATGTGTCAAGTCAAAAAGCTTAAGAAATAAGGATAGCAGAGAAAGAAAGGCAGGACACAAATGTTAAAGGACAGGGCATCATTTTGTGAGAGAGAAAGAAGAGACAACGTGGAAACCAAGAAATAGCAGGTGTGCTACAGAAAACTGGGCATAGGAAACGAAGGCAGAAAGTGGGATAAAAAATGAAACAGGGAGGTATTCCTTTTATCTGGATAACATGAGGGTCCAAGAGCCAATCAAATACTCGGGCAGTTATTAGCATGGCTGGCCTGTGTGCAAAGCAGCAAATGAAGCATCATCTTAGAGCACAGAGCTGGCAAAGCGGGAAGACACTAGAATGCTGGCCACCCTTCAACAGGGGCCTTGGGACAAGAACCATTGGGCAAGAAGGGCAGACTCACCTTCTCAGCTTCCTCTTCCACTTACCCTCTGCTGCCTTGTCATATTCCAACCAAATTTCATGCATTAGGTATCATATGTATTGTTAAAACGAAAATTAAAATTGTCAGACTTAGGTAATTTATCACCTTCCTTTATAGTTAAAAAGAACAACCAGGGAAACACAGCTTTGCTCTCACTTACAGCCTCTCAGCCTGGCCCAAAGCATGCCTGAGCCCTGGAGGACAGATAGATTGCACATATTTAGCATATTTATTTCTCCCCTTATGGAACTTTTCCTTATCCCTGGGATGCTTAGCTTTAAATATATGCAGAGGCTATAAATATTACATGGAATTTTGAGATCTGAAAAATAACTCCTTCATCACTGATTTACTGATAGGCTGCAGAACAAGTTTAGTATCTATATTTACATGATAAAAATGTTCAGTTAATACAGCAGGCTGTTTTTAGCCATCCCACGGCAGTGCTGTGATTACATTTCGATCCTGGAGTGAAAAAAAGAGAACAAGGAAGTAATGTAGAAATGACCCCAGGTTTCTGTCCTTGGTTGCTGGTTGAAGGGAGATTCACTGAGGTTGGAGAGGCAGGAGGCAGGTTTTCAGGGGTAAAGTTGGTGAGTACATTTTAATGAGGTGGTGAGGCCAGATACCCCAATTCCTTGTCCTTCTGATATTAGAATCATGTATAGCATGTATTTTCAAACTTCCATGTTGGTCCTCACAGGAATAAAAGTAATAGCTACCATTTATTATTTGATTTTCCCATCCTAGTTTGTTTAATCCTATGACAACCTTGTGGGCCTTTTTCTTCATTTTACAGATGAAGAGATTGAAACATAGACATTAAATAACTTGCTCCAAAAAAGTACATGGCTAATAAATGCAAAGAGCTGCCTGGTTCCAAAATGCTTGTCTGCTTCCCGTTGGGAAAATAGCAGACTTGCCATTTTTTACGTGAGTCACATATCTCCCTGGTGACTCAATCCCAGAGCAGCCCCCTCAGAGCTCCTCAGGCCAGGATGCTCTTCCCTCTGCTCCTGGAGCAGATCTGAACATGATACTCGTGCCCTGTGTAAGGTACATGGCCCTGGGGAGGATGGAATATTATCAGCAACATCCAGCCTTCTAAATATTTATTTGTCTTACAAATGAATCTTAGAACATTAGAACAAGTGAGGGTTGGGCAGAACTTGGAAGTTTTCTGATTCATATAAAACACTTAAAGTGTCTTAAATTCTACCCAGTTGACATACTACCACCTTCATTCAGCCAAAGCAACCCATCACTTTTATAATTATTTGAATACATCATTTAAATAAACTTTTTATATACAATGCATTTATTATACAAGCAACTGTTAACTCACTATTTTTAATGGAAAACCAGTACACTTTCCATACATTGAAGTTAACCATAAAAAATACAGCTAAGACAAAGCCATTTGTTTTGAATTTAAAAGTAATTGTTTAAAATTCTAGCCTAATATGGCCAAAATTCTTTGAAACTGATAGCCAAGGTTTTCTTGTGCATATTTAAAATTGTTTGAGGAATATTAAAAACATGGTAGCATCAAACAGTTACTTTTCTCCTGGAATAAATAGGAGGATTAGAAAAGGAATTAGAAGGAAATAACTCTTTCCCCAGACAGTTCAACGTTATTTAATGCCACATCTGTGCATAACTTACAGTCATCTCTAGTATACCCCATTTTGTATTCATCACTTAGAAAACACTGATCTTATCTATTTCCCACATTTTACCAAAAAAGAAACTAACACCCAGAAAGGTGAAATGACTTTTCTGTGTTCACCTGTCTGATACCTGGCAGTCCAGCAGATGTTCAATGAATTCATAAATAAGCTGTTTGGATATATTTGGGCTTTAGAATCAAGTGTGGATCTAATTCTCTTGCTACCACTAAGTGTCAGTATGATCAAAACCCAGTTGGTCTCTTGACTCCCAGCAGTGTTCTTGTTAATGTTGCATATTGCCTCACAAACTGACGATGACACAGAAATGGTAAAAGAGCTGGATATAGAGTCTGCAAAGGGTCCAAGTTCTACAAGCCAAAACCTAGCATGGAGTTCTGAATCCAAGATGTATTAAATAAGGAATAGGTTATGAATCTTTAGATGGATAGGAATCTTGTACTTTTCATTCTGAATTCAACAGCTACATCCAACTGCAGTTTATGGGGCACCTTTTCTATTTGCCCATTTAGAGCCGAATCAAAGATGAATGGGATTACTCATACTGAATTACCCAACAGAAGAGGTGGGCTACAGGGGCCTCATCTACCTTCTTCACCCAAGTTTTCCCTTTGTCCCCCATGCGATGGAGATGGGTTTTTAAATTCTGAGCTTGCCATGGGCTTTTCCAACTGCCTTTCTAGCCTGCTTCGATTTTCTCACCCACATGTGCTTGAGAGCAGCTAAGATTAAGCCATTAGGTCAGTGCATCCCAGATGGCCTCATTGTCTAGCTCCAAAGCTTGGCGATAGCTGGAAACAAAAAGCCGCCTTGGTCATTGCCTTGAAGATGAAGGGCTTCTGAAAGAATAGTAAGAAGAAGATCCAGGCATCAGGGCAAAGATAGTCCTTTGGCCCCAAAGGTGCTGCTCCTAGGAGAGCCTGTTCCCCACCACCATCTTTGTGCTGCACATAGCCTAGCTCTTCAGTCCAAGCGTGGAGCCTGCAGAAATCTCTCCCTTCAGTCCCAACTCTGGATGGTCACCTGAAGAGTATATAGATAGGTTAGGTCCAGAGGACTGTGAAGGGTGGTGTTTTCAGTCATTTGACCTCAGTTAGGGGGAGAAATGCTAAGAAAGCAGTTAAAGTACATGTGAGATGTTCCTAAATGGTCACCTGCTCATTCTTATCCAGTTTCTCCCAATGCTAGCTCCCACTTTTGAGGTTTACCTGACCTCTCCCACGGTCAGGACCTTCTGCCCTCCCCCAGATTCCATCATTTTAAGCAGAAGTGACTCTAAGAGCAATTATAGACACAATCTTGTTACGCCAAATACCTTGCTTCTAACTGTGCTGATACGATACAGTCACCTTTTTTGGAGCACAATGGAAATCGGAAAAGTGAATTTGTTAAGAGACTATTTTTTAAGTTCAATTCAGTAGTAGAAACCAATATACCTCTTACTTCATGAAGTCAGTGACTCCACTCTGACTCCAGTTTCTAGAACCTACTCTGCATTATAACAGATGCTCAGAAAGTACTTGTCAAACGAATGAATGAATGAATGTACATTTGGACAGATAATAGGCTTAGAGGTCAGATATGCATGTTTATTCTGCTGTTGACACTTGGTAGTGGTGTAACTTTAGGCAAGGAACCCAGCTCTCTGAGCCTCCGTTTTCTCCTTTATAAAATGCTAGTGTTATTTTTAAGCTTAGAGATAAAGTATATAGAGCATCTGGCACAGGACCTGGCCTGTAGGAGGACTTTAATAAATGGAAGCTAAGTGTATTTGTGCTCTGCCTTTATTATTTGGAGGTATTAAGAAGGCCTCAAAATTCCTTTTCTCTCAAAGATCCAACTATCTTTTTAATCCCTGGCACCAGGAGGACATAGTGTTGGATGCCAAAGGGGGACGTTAGCAGTAGGGAGTAGAAAATGTGGGGGAGATGAAATAGGAATGAAAGGATCAAATATAAAAGGCAGGCAAAGAAAGGAGGTCCAGCAGAGGAGCAGAGTCAGAGTGAGGTGACGACAACACCTGCCTGCGTAGCAGTTGGGACAGAGAGACGTATCTCTCGCACATGTCCTTTCTCTAGAGCAAGAGAGACAGAACCTGGGGATTTTGAATGATCACCTGGAAAAGTCTTCTCATTTCCTGCCACTGTTTTGTGTCTCCCTCTCTTGGATGATCAGCTTAATGTAAGTTTACTGTAGCAACTTAGCAGATATTTATGGAGCAATATCAAGTCCAAAACTCAGTTTGGGGCACCCCAGCAATGAGATACTAAACATTTTAAATCTAGAACTAGAGAAGATCTTGTCTCTGTAACATCCATAGGTGCGTGTTTCTCTCATCACTTGAACAAAAATAAGTGGCTTTCTCAGTGCAAGGATGATGTCCTAGCATCCAAGAGTGAAAGCCAGCATACTCTTAACTTTAGTGCTTTGAAGCTGTCAATGGGATATGTGAGAAGAAAGGGAGAAATGGGAAATGTTTTCATTAAAGGAGAAAATATCTTTTCCAGATAACCTATTCAAGAAGAGATAATTCTCAGCTTTCTGCTTCAGATGCTGCCATTATCCAAAAAGTTATTGAAATAAGATTGCCGTGATGCATTATATTGTCATATCCACATACCCATTTAGGAGAAAAAATACTTTGGTGATAGTTTCTCAGCAGAATACATTATGTTCTCTGAATGAATAAGATTAAGAAGGCAGAGTACTGAAGAATGATGTTCTATCCAAAAGAAATTCTTCATACAAATGTCAGGACTTTTGGCATTCCATAAATATCATTTTTATAACTAATTATAATTAAAAGAACTGAACTGAAGAAAGATGTTGAACCCAATATGAAAAACGCCCCCATGCCTAACTCCCTGAAGATGTCCAGAGTGATTTTAAGTACTTGGGTCATGCAAATGAAATGAGGAATTGTCTAGAGTGACCTCCTCTTGAACTAAACAAAGCTTTTAAATTGCCATAAATTCCATGAATTGTATTCTCAAGTGAGTCCTTGCCAAAACCTTAAAATGAGGGCAGCACATCACAGGTGCCAACAAACAAACAAACTGGCTCCTGCAGGGGAAGCTGAAGGATTTCAAGTTAATGCCCAGTTCAGTTCATTGTAACAATACATGTGAACTTGTGTGAAGGAGGTGTTGTAAGAGATACAAGGGGGATACAGCGCATTCCTTAGAGGTTTAGGGTCTGATGAGCTAGACAGACAGCGATTCTAACAATCCTGATACAAGGCAGGATTCATTTATTCATTTGGCCAGTACCCACTGAGAACCTACAGTGTGTCCTTCTCTATGCCACATGCTGGAGGTGAAGCAAAGAACAAATGTCTCTGCCTTCAAGGTATAAAAAGTGATAGGGAGAAAAAGGAGATGGGGTGGGGAGTGGGGGGTATCATGTTGGCTACAGCAATGAATAAAGTGTCCTGGGGAGTCTTCATGGAGGAGGTGACATTTGAATAAAGACATGAGGAAGGTAAAGGAGTGAATCATTGGGAGAGCTGCAAAAGGTCGCCCCAGGCAGGAGGAGCAGGGCAAAGAAGAGAGTCTGTGAGGAAAGTGGACGTGAGTCCTGCTCAGCACAAGTGAGGAGCAGTGGGAGGAGATGAGAGCAGGAAAGGTTTGCTGGCTGGCTGACATCTGTGCCAACCCCCATCCCACCCCCACTCTACCCCCGTCTGAGATAGCCAGGCTCTGTGGATGCTGGTGTCTAGTGCCTCAGTAACAGCAGCCTGGGAAGTGCTGTGGTCATCCTGCCCCTGACTCTGGGGCACAGTCCCTCCCGTCCCACCTCACCCATCTCTTTTCTCACCTGCCTTAACTTCTCCAACATCGAAAAAAATAATCAAACAAATGAATGGGTTTTTTCTGAGGTTAGCATCCAAGTCACAATCTAATCTAGGCTCTGTAGTCCCGTGGTGATGATGGGAGGAACGGGGGCACAGGGAATGTTTGCAGCCACTGCAAAGGAGGAACATGGAAAAGTTTCTACAGGGGCTCTGAAGAAAGAGCTCGTGGTGCCCTCCGGGTCTTTTCCTTCACCAGGTTAGGTCTTATCTCTCACACCTCTTCCACCCCATTTCCTCAGTTTAACCATCACTTCTAGAGAAAACTAGTCTGTCACTGAGTTTACACGTGGATATGATCACTTCCCCGTGGGGTTTCTGAGCTTTCTTACTCTGTCCAGCCCTTGTATCTTTGGTAGATTTATATAGATGTCAGAGGGGTAAGCTATGACTGTGATGTAGGCTTAAAGGAACCTGAAAGGAAGTTTCCCTCCTGGCTCAGCGGAAATGAACCTGACTAATATCCAAGAGGATTTGGTTTGATCCCTGGTCCCACTCAGTGGGTTAAGGATCCCACATTGCCATGAGTGATGGAGGTGTAGTGCTGGGATCTGGTGTTACTGTAGCTGTGGCATAGGCTGGCATCTGCAGCTCTGATCTGATCCCTAGCCTGGGAACATCCATATGCACACCCGTGGCCCTTAAAAAAAAAAAAAGAAAAGAAAAAACCTGAATGGGCTCAAAAATTGAAGATGCTGGAGGGAAGGAAAGACACACAAAGAATAGGGAGAAAGTGCAATGCATACAGGGCATGTATAAGGAGACACACCCCAAGCCCTGCCTTGAAGCAGTGGTTTCCAACAGCCCTGGCTGCCCATTAGAATCACCTGAGGATCTTCCAAAAACTAATGCAGGTTGAGAAGCTCACTGCAGCAAGTCTTTGTGGGGGCATGGGTTTGATCCCCACCCCAGCACAGTGGGTTAAAGGATCCAGCATTGCCACAGCTGCAGCATATGTCACAGCTACAGCTCAGATTCAATCCCTGGTCCTGGAACTTCCAAATTCCCATAGGTGCAGCCATTAAAAAAAAAAAAAAAAAAAAAAACTCAGTCCCCAGTTCAATGGAAATCTCCAGAGTGACACCAAAGCAGGTATTTCCTTGACAACTGTACTGTGCCACTAGGCTTGAGTCAGAGCTCAGCACAGGACCCCTTCTCTGCAGATCCTGCCTTCCATGCAACTGTATGCAAAGGACTCTGCCTGCCTGTCTGCCTGCCTGGGAAGAACTGCTTCTGGGCCACCCTTCCACTTCAGGGCCTCCCAAACTGGGCTCCAACCAGAGATCCCTATAAGTGAGCAAGAAAGAGATGGCTCAGTGATACAGTATTCGGCCAAACCCTCAGGTCAGACCTTGGACCCAGACCACAGTACATCCTTGGGCAAGTTCCTTAACCTCTCCTGGCTTCAGTTCCTTTATTTGTAAACAGGTGATAATAATAACACCCACCTCATGGGACTGTGATGATTCCATGAAGTCTATGTATAAATTTCATCACATAGTAGATGGCTGCTGTTCACTGTCACGGGTGCACGTCAACCCAACATGTGCAAACTTCCACAGCCTCCAGGTTTGACAGTTTCTTGACTAGCTGCATCTTGAATCTTGAATTGCCAACTTGAATTGTTTTTAAATTTCTCTCTTCTTCTCTCATCTCTTCATGGAGTCTTCCCACATCCCCCGCCTCATTCCCTCTGCCTGGCCTGGCCTTTCTTTGTCCTTCCTTCAACTGGCATGGATTCCTCTGCATCCTTGAGATTCATCTCATGATCTTCTCACTGAAACTTTCCCTGACTTCCCCTCAGCCCAGGCCAAGCGGAATCATTTCCCCTGTGCTACTGAAATGCCCTGTGCTGTCTCTAACTCTGCCTTTATCACAGCGTGTTATAACTATCTGTGTATGTACCTCTTGCCCCCACTAGAACTGAACACCTCAAAGTACTTTATTTGTCTTGTATCTTTGGTGCTGAAATAGTGTCCAGGTTACCACAAGCACTGGGTAACTATTGACCAACCTAAATACTCCAAAATAACTTTTCTAGTGGCCTATTAAGATACCTACTCTCTTCTTCCCAGCCTGAAATTTCTACTGTTGGAATCATTTTCTTGGATTAAATGAGAAAAACACTCCCACTGGGACAGAAATCTAGTTAAAACCCACCTGTGGTTACAAACGCACAGGTCGTGCACCCAGGGATACAGGATAGTACAGCAGAGCGAGGACTGTCGTCTGCAGAAAAACTTATCCCCTCCCTTTCCCTCAGTGCTCTCAGAAGAACATGAGGTACTGGGCTGGAGAAGCTCTCCAGTTCCTTCTCCCTCTGGAAGCCCAAGGATGTAGGCTCAGAGCCTGGGGAGGTTCAGAGAAGCTGACTCTGAAGGAGAAAGATGGAGGAATGGACAGAGCCATGAAGACCAGGTCCAGCGTCCTAACCTGATAGGCAGAATGGGAAATGATATAGTCTGTGTGGGAAGAAGAATCCAGAAGGAGCACGTTTTGATGCAGAGCCCAGAGAAAGCTAGAGAAGGGGCTGAGAAGCAGGGAGTAAGAAATTGGGGGTGGGGGAGGATGAGGCCCACTGGGGAGCAAGCACAGTGAAAGCGCTTAGGGAAGTATGATGAAATTGTGCAGTTGGTTGGAGATTCGGTTGACAAAGGCATGATGTGGATAAGAGAAGATTGAAAATGTCACATAAGGCACCAGCTACCCAGCCTTGAAAGTCTCCCAGAAGAAAGTCAAAAGTCAAGTCTTCCACATTGAGCCTGGCCTGAAATGGAGCCTTGGCTGCGGGTGGTCATGGGGACAAGGGCCCAGAGGCCCAGGATTTAGCCCATCTTTCAGATCTGCCACACCAGCCTGGGTTCACAAGAAGTATACCCACGTTTGGTGCAGGCCCTATTTCATGTGTGCTGTGCCTGAAACTATTTACAAATCTTTTCTCCATGGACCTGGCCAAAATTCTTGTTTAAATCAGGCCAGGCCATTCTCCACTGCTTCAGGCCATGGAAACTGCTATCTCCTGTTGTCCTTACAAGTGGACAGCACAGAAAATACTCTGTTTGTGACCACTAGCACATTCTTGGAAAATGCCTGCCCTCCTGGTATTTGGCTGAATTTTGAGTAGCTGTCTTTCTAACTACCCTGGCTAGTCGGCTGCTGTGAGAGAGAACAAGAGAGTGATCTTTATTCACTTGCAGCATTTGTATGGCATAACAAGATATGGCAAACTCGACAGTGAACACTGTGTATAAATTGGTATCAAAAATTGTTATGTTGGGGGAGTTCCCGTCATGGCTCAGCAGAAACAAATCTGGCTAGTATCCATGAGGATGCAGATTCTATCCCTGGCCTCGCTCAGTGAGTTAAAGATCCAGCTTTGCCATGAGCTGTGGTGTAGGTCGCAGACATGGCTTGGATCTGGCATTGCTATGTCTCTGGTGTAGGCTGGCAGCTGTAGCTCTAATTAGACCCCTAGCCTGGGAACCTCCATATGCCCTGGGTGCAGCCCTAAAAAGACAAAAAAGCCAAAAAAAAAAGTTGCGCATATCATTTTGGAAATGGTGCGGAAACCACTTTAATGTTCCAATTGTCATGCCTTTCAGGAGCAATCTAATGCAAATATTATCATAAGAATGCAAATATAATCTACTGCATAGATTATCAAAGAGAAGAAAAAGGAGATAAAGGCAATTTAAGTAAGACCATATTTGAGGAGAAAATTCCTAAAATAAGAATCAAAGTAGTAAATGTAAGTTTTGTTCTTAAAATGTTGTAAGTCTAGATACAACACAGCAAGATAATGGGAGCAAAAATTTTGTATACATGTATGTGTAACTGGGTCCCCATGCTGTATAGTGGGGGGAAAAAAGTGTCTTGGGGGAAAAAACAATGAAAAATAAATTTAAAAAAATGTGAAAGTAAACTTTAAAAAAAGTTAGTGACTGTTTCTATACATTTAGGAAGTAAAAAAGTGTAAAGCATTCTTTCTCCTTTGACAGTAAATTTTCAAGTATAAAGATACATACAATATCAGCTCTTAACAGATGCGTCTTAAAAAGGATGCTATATGGAGGGAAAATGTTCTTAAACTTCTTAGGGACCACGATTTTTACATAATGATTGGAAACTTGCGGGGGGGATAATTTGAAATTTAAAAAGGATTTTTAAAAAGTCTTTCAGGAAGCTAACTTTTTAGACTTGAATAGTCTATTTTAAGATTTGCTCTACCTACCAAATAGCTTTATCAATTTAGTTTCTTTTCATATATGTCTACACATATATATATATGAACTATATGTATAAGTGAAATTTATGGTGAAGTGAAATTTCATATATAGAAGAAAAATCCGCAAATTTCACTTCTGCAAAATTACTTTTTGCTAGTTTTTCCTTAAAGTTCCCAGATTCTTAACCCACTGAGCAAGGCCAGGGATTGAACCCACAATCTCATGGTTCCTAGTTGTATTCGTGTCTTCTGTACCGCGATGGGAACGCCCTTTTTTATTTTTTTTTTTGGATGCGCGCAACTTTGATGCATCTTTAAAGCCATGTATTCTATGCAGAAACCAGCCCGATTTTTCCCATGAAACATTTGTGTGCTGGAGTAGATTTTTCTCCGGGCTAGCAATTACATAAATAATTGTAGAAATCCCTTTGGAAATTTTGGTCATAATGTAAAATAAGCTCCTTATTCATTGTGAAATGCTTTTAATAGTGACTAAAGTAACTTTCCTCTCTCACAGCATAAAAGTAGCACAGAACTACCTAATAGAATGCTTTAGGATGATGAAAATCTGTATATGTGACATGGGAGCTGCTAGTCATACTGAACATTTGAAATGTTCTTAGTTCATCTGAGGAACTGAATTATTCCTTTTCAGGGGATCACAATCACTTTATTTATTTTTAATTGAAGTAAAGTTGATTTACAATATTAGATTAGTTTCAGGTGTACAACGTGGTAATTTAGCATTTTTATAAATTATACTCCATTTAAAGTTATTACAAAATAATGACTGTATTTCCCTATGCTGTACACAATAATCTTCTTGCTTATTTATTTTATACATAGTAGCTTGTTTTTATCGTATGATCCACTGCTGGTTTACATCCAAAGAAAACTAAAATATTAATTTGAAATGATACATACACCCCAGTGTTCATAGCATCACTATTTATAATAGTCAAGATATGGAGGGAACCTATATATTTGTCCATCAACAGATGAAAGGATAAAGAAGATATTATGTGTATATATGATATATGTATATACACATATACATATAATGGATTATTAACCATAAAAAAATAAAAAGTCTGCCATTTGTGACAATGTGGATGGACCTAGAGAATATTATGCTTAGTGAAATATGTCAGAGCAAGACAAATACTCTATCTTATCACTTATATGTGGAATCTAAAAAATAAAGCAAATGAATGTATATAACACAAAGACACTGGCATAGAGAATAAATTAATGGGTTACAGTGGGGAGAGGGAAGGAGAGAGGGGTAAGATACGGGTAGGTTATTAAAAGATCATGATTACTTTAAATTTCAGTAGCTGTATGTGACTAGTGGCTACTGTAGTGGACAGCACAGAACAGGTGTGGATTGTTGCCTGAATATCTTGTTCTGAGGCCAAACTATGTGCACCTTGATGTTCTCTTTAGAGTATGAATGTCGACTATGCGATTTCTAAATGTTCTTTGCAGTTCAAACTTGTCTGACTCTGTTTCAAAATATATACTCTTTATAACTGGCTTTAATTATTTTTTTTATTTTTATTTTTTTAGGGCCACACCAGCCCTAAAAAAGTTCCCAGGCTAGGGGTCAAATTGGAGCTACAGCTGCCAGCCTACGCCACAGCCACAGCCACGCAGGATCCAAGCTGCATCTGTGACCTACACCACAGCTCACAGCAACACTGGATTCCCGATCCACTAAGCGAGGCCAGGGATGAAAACCACATCCTCATGGATCCTAGTCAGATTCATTTCTGCTGCCCCACAATGGGAACTCCAATTCTATAACACTCTAAACATCAAATGAAATGAGCCTTTAATAGCATCAGTGAGAGTAGCCATATTAACTTGAGTTTCATGCAAACTCTTTGATGGTCAATATTATCACAAACATTTTATTTTTCTTTTTAGGGCCACACCTGCAGTATATGGAAGTTCCTGGGCTAGGGGTCGAGTTAGAGCTGCAGCTGCCAGCCTACACCACAGCCAAAGCAACGGCAGATCCGAACTGCCTCCAAGATCTACGCTGCAGCTTGCAGCAACACAGGATCCTTAATCCACTGAGCAAGGCCAGGGATTGAACCCTCATCCTCATGGAGACTACATCAGGTTCTTAACCTACTGAGCCACAATGGAAACTCCTATCACAACCACTTTTTACACAGATGGCAAAAATATTTAAAACTACCTTTGCACAACTGCAATTGCATCAAAAGCCAGCCATGACAAAACATCCTCCTGCAGACTCACCTAACTCTCCCCCCGCCCTTCCCTCCCCACCAGAGACCTCTTTTTCAGTGACACCGCTGAACCCTACAATAGCAATTAGAATACTTCACATGTGTGGAGTCCCTCCCTCTTGTGGATGTTAGGATTCTTGTTGTGGGAAGCTTGTCGTCATTGTCTGCATCCCTGGCTCCTGGAAGGGTGCATGGCCAATAATGAGACCGATATGCCAATGATGATAGCTAACATTTACAAGAGCTTGCTACGACCAGACATTGTGCTAAGGGATTTATATTCTCATTTGCCCTCACAAAATCTACACGGTACATACTCTTACAACCTCAGTGTAATGAATGTATGATGAATGGACAAAGAATCAAGCCAGAAACTTGGTTCTTCCTGTTCCTTGAGTTGGCCTTGCTCATTATAGACAGAAAGAATTTCTCAGCAGCCGTTTCTACAATGACAAGGCCTTAGCAGCAATTTTTCTTCATTGCAGAACATAACGTGACTACCTAATATTTGTAGCCACCAAGGGTTGAAAGAGAAATGCGGGGGAGCCATAAAGAGCCCAGATTCACTCACTGACATTCACGTTGGGCTGCAGCTAATTGCTTACTCTATTTTTACTGTACTTTTTGTTCTTAGCGGTTGTATTAATCACTCCAGGGTGCTGCTGAAGTCTTGGTTTGGTACTCTCAGTTAAAATGTATTGATAAGGGGGTTCCCTTCTGTGGCTCAATGGTTAACAAACCCGATTAGGAACCATGAGAATGCGGATTTGATCCCTGGCCTCACTCCGTGGTTCAGGCATCCAGTGTTGCTGTGGCTGTGGTGTAGGCTGGCAGCTATAGCTCCAATTCAACCCCTAGACTGAGAACTTCCACATGCCAAAGGTGTGGCCCTAAAAAGCAAAAAAAAAAAAAAAAAAAGTATTGATAAAAATACAAGTTGTGATCAAGTTGTTCCTTGTTGTTTTTTAATCTCTTAGCAACCTAGCATGTAGTCTATGAAGCAGTTTTTATTTTTTCATGAAAACCTATATTGAAGGCATAGGCATAATTGGCTCTCTTTAAGGCCACCCTTACTAGAGTATAAGCTCCATGAGCGCAGGGATCTGGTCTGGCTTGTTCTTCCCAGCCTATATCTGCAGTTCTTTGAATAGTGCCTGACGTATTATAAGCACTTGATCACCATTTGTTAGATGAATGATGACCAAAATTCAAAATTATCCATATGGTTTCATTATGTTCCTCTATCCCGTTTTTTACAGGACAGTGGTTACAATTCTGCCTCCTTTTAAAAATGTTGTACCATTTATATAAGACCCTAATATACATGGAATAAAAAGCATGCATAGGAGTTCTGATTGTGGCTCAGTGGATTAAGAACCTGACATAGCCTCCATGAGGATGTGGTTTCAATCCCTGGTCTCACTCAGTGGGTTAAGGATCCAGCATTGGCTTGAGCTGCAGCATCAGTCACAGATATGGCTCAGATCTGGCATTGCTATGACTGTGGCATAGGCCAGCAGCTGAAGTTCCAATTTGAACCCTAGCCCAAGAACTAGTATATGCCACAGGTACAGCCATAAAAAGAGAGAAAAAAAAAATGGCATGCACACAAAATTCGATGTGTTTAAAATTCTTAAAATGTTATTTAGCTAAATTGAGATGTGAATGAAGAATATGTCCAAGGCTAAACCAGGGGCATCTATCAGAATCACCCAGAAGAGTTTCTTAAAACTATGTAGGCCCAGAGTTCCCTAATGGCGCAGCAGGTTAAGGATCTGGCATTGTCACTGCCTGGCTCAGGTTGCTGCTGTGACACAGGTTTGATCCCTGGCCCAGGAACTTCCACATGCTGGGGACATGGCCCAAAAAAACTGCATAGGCTACATACAATGTACTAGTGAACAGAACAAAAAAGAAGCAAACTCACAGATATAGAGAACAAATTAGTGGTTACCAGTGGGGAGAGAGAAGTGGAGAAGGGCAAGATAGGGGTGAAGGATTAAGAGGTACAAACTATTATATATAAAATAAGCAAAAGATATATTGTACAATGCAGAGAATATAGCCAATATTTTATAGCTATAAATAGAGTATAACCTTTAAAATTGTGAATCATTCTATTGAACACCTGTAACGTATGTTGACATCAACTGTACTTTAATGGAAAAAGAAATTAAACAAACAAACAAAACTGCATAGGCTCAGGTCTTACCCCAAGAGATTCTATCTGATTCAGTGCGTCCAGAGTGGAGTTTAGGGCTCTATTTTCTCACATACAATCCTAGGTAACTTTTTCCTTTTTAAATCAACTTTATCAGTGTATTAGTGTTCTCCAGAGAAACAGAGCCAATAGGCGGTATGTATATATATAGAGAGATTCATTTTAAGGAATTGGCTCACACCGTTGTGGGGGCTGGCAAATCTGAAATCTGCAGGGCAGGCTGGAAATTCCAGCCAGAGTTGATGTTGCAGTTTTGAGTCAAAAGACAGTCTGGGATTTCCTGCTGCGGCACAGTGGGTTAATGATTTGGCTTGTCTCTGTGGAGTTGCCAGTTCAGTCCCCAGCCCAGAATAGTGGGTTAAGGATCTGGCATTGCCACAGCTGTGGGATAGGCAGCAGATGAGGCTCGGATTCCGTCCCTGGCCCAGGAACTTCCATATGCCATGGGTGGCTGAAAAAGGAAGAGAAAAAAAAGGATTGTTCAAAGTTCCTACTGTATCTCAACAGGATCAGCAGCGTCTCTGTCTGGAGCGCTGGGATACAGATTTGAATTCCACATGCTGTGGGGTAGACAAAAAAAAAAGAAAAAAAAAAGACATTCTGCAGGCAAAATTCCTTCCTCTTCTGGGAACTTCAACTGATTGCATGAGGCCCACCCACATTATTGGGTAATCTTTTTATTCAAAGTCTACTGTTTTGAATGTTTATCACATCTAAAAAAATAGTGTCACAGCATCATCTAGACTGGTATTCAAACAAACAACTGGGTACCATACCCTAACTAAGATGACACATAAAACTAACCATCACAATGAAGACAATTTACACATAATAAAATAAACCCATATTAGGTAAACAGATGAGTTTATAAAATGTATATTTTCAATATCTACTACCTCATTCAAGATAAAGGATATTTTCTTTACCCCAGAAAACTATCTCCTATACCTTTACAATCATTGGTCAATTTCTGTCACTGTGGATTAGATGTAACTATTCTAGAATTTTCCATAAATTGAGTGATATAATATGTACTATTTGTACCTGGCTTCTTTTTATTTCATACCATCACAAAATACACCTACTATTTTTCACTATTTTTAACTATTTTCACTATTTAGTTCTGTGGCATTAAGTACATTCACTTTGTTGTGCAGCCATTGCCACTATCCATTTCCAGGACTTTTTTCTTCTTTCCCAATTAAAACTCTGTACCCATTAAGCCCTAACTCCTCATTCTCCCCTCTCCCTAGTCCCTGGAAACCATCATTCTACCTTCCGTCTCTATAAATTCCTCTAAGTAGAATCTCAGTACCTCCTCTAAGTGAAATCATATAATATTTGTCATTTTGTGACTGGCTTATTTGACTTTGCCTAATGTCTGCTAAGTTCAGCCGGATTGTAGCATGTGTCTAAATATCCTTCCTTTTTACAACTGAACAGTATTTCGTTGTATGGTTGTATGTATATATTGCAGTTTGTTATCCATTCATCTGCCTTTGTACACCTGTGTGCCTGGCTTCTTTCACTTAGCATAATGCTTTCGGAATCACGCACTTTAGTTGCGGATGTCAATAGTTGTTTTCCCAAGTAATTTTGATGGTTCTCAAACTCTGCTAACCAAATGAAGGCTGAAATCAACCTTTCTTTCTTTTCCTTCTTTTTCTGCCCCCCTTCCTCCCTCCCTCCTTCCCTCCCTCCTTTCCTTCCTTTCTTCCTGCCTTCCTTCATCTGGTGTACTGCTAAGCATTCCGATTATTAAGTGTCTCTCAATGATAAGACATTTCTTAGGGCATGTTCCTTGACAAGGACAAGGAATGGACCATGTTAATAATTTACATTGACCATTGACAGCACCTATTTTCATACTTTGTGTCATGTAATCCCCTTAATAACCCTTTGATTTATCATTATCCCTACCTTACCAAAGAGAAAGCCTGAGCCATGAAGGATTACATGGCGATGTGCCCAAGGTTACAGAGGCAGCAAGTGGCAGAACTGTCATTTGAATTCAGTTCTTCTGACCTGAGTTCTGTGCTCATAGCTACCTGTCTGTTTATTTGAAGGGCATAAGGAGGGCCCCCACGACAAAAATTTACTTACCCACCAGGCTTATCAGGGTGCCTAAAATTCCTGAAGTAAATTGACATCTTTGATTCCTGAGAGCATCCTTCAATGCTCTAGAAATCTCTTTTAAAATGGAATGCCCTAGGGCTGAGTGGCATTTTTACATCATATTCATCCAGTTGAAATCAGTTCATTATAATAAAAACAGCTACCATTTACTTAGCCTGTATCTGTAACTCTGTGCTAGTCTCCATTTGATAGATACCTCACTGGCAGTTCCCACTGTGGCTCAGCTGGTTAAGGACCTGACATAGAGTCGGTGAGGATCCCTGGCCTCTCTCAGTGGGTTAAGGATCCAACATTGCCACAAGCTTCGGCATAGGTCACAGATGCAGCTCACATCCAGCATTGCTGTGGCATAGGCTGGCTGCTGCAGCTCCGATTCAACCCCTATACTGGGAACTTCCATGTGCTGCAGGTGTGGCCCTAAAAAGAAAAAAAAAAAAAAAGATAGATAGATACGTCACTGAATTCTCAGAACAGTCCTGGGAAGTGGATATTATCATCCTCCTATGACAGAAGTATAAACAAGGTCCAGAATGCATTAGTGACTTCCCCAATGCGTATAGAAATTTAACTGGAGAAACTTGTATTTTAATCCCAAACCTACCATGCTGTGTAGACAGTGCTTTAATCGCTATAGGATATACTGCCGCTTGCCAGATCTTCTATAAGACACTGAACAGCAGGAAATGAGAGATAGGAGTGTACCTGAGGCAAGTAGCTAGAAGAAAGGGGTGAAGTTGAACTTTTTTGCCTAAATTTGTCTGGAGCTGACCGGAATTACTACTTATGAATGACTTGCCATGAAAAACTTATAAAAACCCCTCTGTTTTATTTTCTTCTTACTCTTTTTTTAAACATCTCCCTCTACACTTAATTCTTTGCTTGTGCAGAAAGCGTATTTGGCACTTTTTTTTGTGGTGGATCCAGGGAGTTTTTTTAAAATGTTGTTTCTTACTGAGTGCCCTAAAGAACTGATGATATTAATCGTGGTGAAGAAAGAACAAGAATATAAGATTCCAGCTGTTCTTTGATTAAAGCTTCTTAGGTAGAATTTTACCTCAGAGCTTTGCTGTTTTGATGGCCTCCTATAGGTCTTTTTCTGAATGGTCTCTGAGGGCTTTGTTTCCTAGTTCCTTGTAACAGTGCCTGTCAGCTTCCATGCTATGCATTTTACTTCAAAAGAGATCCTGTATAATTTGCCTATTTCTGCATTTTTAGAGCGAGTCAAACAATGCCAAGTAGGCTATCATGTGTCGACAAGGAGTCAGCAGGAAAGGCCAGTCAGGTAATCATCAAGTTGATATATTTGAGGCTGCACAGTCATTTCAGCCTTGCATCCACTAAGTACTCTCTCTGCCCTGTGAAAATCGATTAATCAGGAGGAGTTCAATTTAGGGCCCCACTTTGCCATTTATTGTGTTAGTGCCTTAAATAGCAGTAGGTGGTAGAAGGCTCTGTTATTGAAATAAACATTCTACCCAATTATCAATTTCTTAAGAATCGCCTTTGAAGTAGATGATTCTGGAAAGAGAGTGTCTTTTGATCTTGGCAAATATTTAACAACTTGCATGAAATGGTAGAAGCTGGTTTTCTAGAATTCAGTGATGCTTTTTTTGCTAAACCAAAATTAAGTTTTATACGTTTAAGA
This sequence comes from Phacochoerus africanus, assembly GCF_016906955.1. Classification (NCBI taxonomy): domain Eukaryota; kingdom Metazoa; phylum Chordata; class Mammalia; order Artiodactyla; family Suidae; genus Phacochoerus; species Phacochoerus africanus. Next base: position 79,966,974 of record NC_062545.1, on the reverse strand, counting down.
CTATTTTTAATACATGGCCCTAAATTTTACGGCTAATTTTCCCAGAATACAGAAACATTTTTAAATGACCTTAAGAATGCACCTTTAAAATTGTATGCATTAGTAAGGGAATTTCTATTGAAAAACATAAAGTTTCCAAATCGTACATACTACCCTCTGTTGATAGGGACCTGTTAGATTGCTCATGATATGTGATGCTAGAAAAGCTAAAATATTAACTCTTTCTAAAGATATTTCAACTTCAGCAGTTTTTGTTTTTTTAAAAAGGAAAATTAGATCATATGTTATTAACCATATTACATTTTACATATTTCCGTAGACGTAAAGAAAAACACATCTTCCAAAGAAAAATCAAGTAGGTCTTATTTACTTTCCCCAGATTGAGTTTAATGTCAATCTAAGATACATAAACTTATATCCTGGCTGCCTCTCTTAAGAAATTTCTAGCAAAAGTAGCAACTCCAGCAAATACTTATTGCCAAACAGCTAGGATCATCCCACAGAGAAGCTTTGAAATATTTAATCTTACTTGCTCATTTTATAGGACATTTTCCTTACTACCATCAGGCAATTTGCTGGAGAGAAATATGCCAAATGACCCAAAACAATGTAAATCTGAAAACCAGTAGTTGATTGTTAATAATATGGTCCCTTCATCTTCTGAAAGAGGAAACACATTTCAATTACATCATCTCAAATGTACCAAGAAAGAAGGATAATAATGGTAAATCCTTGGAGTTATTTTTTCCTCCATTATCAGAGTTTATTTTTAATCAGCTAGTACCACTAGATTGAAAAAAAAAAAAAAAAAGGAAGGGTTGACTTTGAATAGATTTGGTTCCCAAACCACTGAACCATAGTGGTAGAAAAATATAAGCTGGAACATTTTCAAAATTCATTTATCTAAATCTAAATATCAGTCTGATATGGGGAGGAAATCCACATCTTCTTTTAGTCTCATGTGCTTAGGCACAGGGAGTGGGTAGATCTCATTGAAGCACTAGTAGAATAAGGACTATAGACTGAAAGAAATTGATGGCTCAGCACCAAGGCTTTAGGCCTGGCCCAACCTGCACCCCTGGTGTCACCTGCACCTCTGGTGTCACCTGCATCCTTGGGTTTCTCCTTCCCTCCGGGTTGAAGGCAGTGCTGACCTTTGCTGGGTCTCTGGCACTGGGACTGTCTGTCAGGGGTGGTCATCCCGAGAGCATCAGCATGAAGGACAGGGTCCGAAGTATTAGGTCCACAGTGGCATAGTCATCACAGCGAGAGCTGGGCAAAAAAGCAGGGACAGCAATTGGGAACACCAAAACTAGGGAGTTCGGAGAGCCTTCCAGCGGTAACCTGAAGACAGGGGAGTGAGCTCTTTGTGGCAGGTTCCTTCTTGGTGAAAGGGCCTCGCTAATGTCACTGCCAGCTTTGACCTCCACCTAAGAGAGTGGGTATGGTGGTAAAGATAGGAAGGGAGGCAGCTGGTATTCTTAGATAATGCTTGAAAAAAGAAATCCAGAGTGCAGTGACAAATTCTCCCTGTGCATCCTAGCAAGTTCACAGGGTTGTAAAATTTTGGGGGGAGAAAAAAAAAAACCATTTTGAAGACACCAAATATCAACAAATGCAAAGAGCTATTAAATTTCCAAAGAAACATTTTGTATTTTTGCAAATAAACGTGTTCTTTACAAATTACAAGCAAGCAAGAATTCATAACCAGGGAAAGACCCATTTCTCTGGAGAAAATAGGGGCTGAATTTCTGAGCTAGGTGTGAAGAAGTTCAAGGCCATGGTTTAGCATGCCAAATGGTATAATGTGCTAGAGGTAAAATGTTAATTGTGCTCAAAAATTTCTTTAGCTGGAGAGGAGAGCCTGTGTTAGTTAGGAAAAAAAAAATGGACCTTGAATGTTAGGCTAAAGAATTTGGATTTGAAATCAGACAGCTATTAATTAATTTTTATATTCCTTTTCTTGACAGTTTTTGAGAAAATATTCTCTTTTGTAAAGACCTTGTTCTGTTCATTTTTTCTAGAGAAATGTTTAATTGCTTTTGGTTATTCAAACTGTGCAATGAAGGAACCTCAAGCCATTTAACCTTGGCTCAATTTTCTCATCTCCACGATGAAAGTCGTGGGCTACAATATTTCCGAGATCTCTTTCACTTTACAAATGTGAGTCTGGGCACTGTCAAAAATAAAGTGCCGTACATATCCACTTGACACTGAAATAGGGAATAGTTGTTTTCCCTTGCTTAATGACTCAATTTATAAAATTAGATATCAGCAGATTGAGAGTTCAGTGAATCAAATGTTACAGTCTTATGTAAATGACAACAATATTATGACCCATGAATCATCTCTTTCGCTGCTTCTGTGCCCCACTCTTGACTGTTCAACACACAATCCTCCAAAGGTGAAAAGTGTGGAGGTGGTGGAGACCCAGCTGATTGTATGGGTGGTAATATAGCTGTTAACATATGTTAACAAAAGTGTAGTTTAAATATCCTAAGTGATTTAGTTTCTTCCAAGCTTGTGTTAAACAAGGATTATCATGAGTTTAAAAGGGAAAACCATGGAAATAAAGCACATTGAGCTAAAGCCATTAGAAATATCCAATCCCATAGTCATTTCACACTAAACATCATCTGTGGAATTTCAGACATTTTCCAACTGGATACAGTAAATACGTGCTTTTCCTCTCATTCTTTCTCTCTCTCTTTCCTCTGAATTCTCCAGGACTTGTGAACCATAGACCCACTTATGGAGATTGTGTTATTCACAGCTCTGTCAGACAATTTTCCAAAAAGTAGAGGCTCACTGAAATATGCGACGGATGGACAAATGTCTCTGTGAAACGGTGCAATGTTTATGCACAAGCCCAAAGGTCAGCCTCGGAGGGTGGCACTCATCCTGCCAAGCTGACTCCAAGGGCTCCAGACAGTCAAGGCATGACTCTAAGGGCTGGTCAGACATTCTGGAAACTGTCAGTAGCAAGGGCGGCTAAGCAGAGTAGCAAAGGGTTCCAGATGGACCTTCCTTTCAGCATTGCACAAACAGGGCTTTTTTCCCCAGGAACAAGGGCTGGTGTCTGGACTGGCTGAGGGACAGTTATTAAGAAGGGAATCAAGAATGGAGAAAGCAACAACCCCTGGCTTCTAGCCCCCAGCCTGGGCCCAGGGATAGGACTTCCAGTCGGTAGAAGGTAGGATAAGCTGTCAGAACTAAGATCTAATAACAATGTCTTAGTCACCACCTTCAAAATTGTATTTTTATCATTTCCTAAAAATAAAAAAATGCACGAATCAATAAATAAATAATAACATTTAAAAAATAAACATTCAGTTTCTTTCCAAAGACCATGGCAAATATCTTTTTAGGTATTGTCCTGTAATAACTAAATATTGGAGATAACCTAAATATTCAAGTACAGTGGTTGGTTCAAAAAATACAGGAAAACCATGAACTAATACTCATAGCTATGTAACATGATTTATAACCATTCTTGTAACATGTTATTAAGTGAAAAAATAAGGTAATAAATAATCTGTATTGCCTTTTTTTTTTTTAAGGGCCACACTCATGGCATATAGAAGTTCTCAGCCTAGGAGTCAAGTCAGAGCTGCAGCTGCTGGCCTACACCATAGCCACTGCAACAACAGAATCCAAGCTGCGTTTTCGATCTACACCACAGCTCACAGCAAAGCCAGATCCTTAACCCACTGAGTGAGTCCAAGCATCGAACCCGAGTCCTCATGGATACTAGTCAAGTTTGTTACCACTGAGCCACAACAGGAATTCCTATACTTCATTTTTATAAAAAGAAAATGTAATGTATTTACAAAGAAAAGGGTTTAGAAAGATACAAGCCACAATGTTGTCAAAGGTTTTTGTTCAGTAATTAGATTACATTTTTTTTTCTTCTTTTCACTTTTTTTCTTGCTTACCTGGAATTCCTAATTTTTCTGTAATGAATTTTTTATTTTTTAAATAAAGCAACAAAAATGTGAAAGAGTTAAAAAGCAGTAAAATGTTCCTTGATGCACAGAAAGGTGAATGGATGTCTCATTCAGAGCATCAGCAAAGTGGGCTGATGCTTTGGCATGTGTCTGTGTTCACTCAGGTAAGCATTACCACAGAAGCTTCCAGCATAGAGGTTTCCATTTCTGTTGTCACTGCAGAACTTAGAACAGTTATGTGTATATAAGCTGTGGGTCACAGCAGTAATACAAAAATAATAAGAGTAGTTTTGCTTCAGGAAATCCAACTTAATTTAAAGTGACTGAATTCCGATTTATAAGCCTGAGGTACATTAGAGTTTGAACAATTTTTGTTTCCTTTCAAATCTACATTAATATTTGGCTCAGCACTCATAAGGAAGCAATTCAGGACCAAAGGTGCAGTTTTTCTTCCAGAATGCTAAAATCAATTTAGCTGTTTGGCTTGTAGTAAATGGTGAGGTGTCATCTCGGATGCCAAATTTTTCTCCAGTTATAGCCATACGTTACAGGGACTTCTCAATCAATCAATAAATAATTAAGTGAGAAACTTCCCTGTTTAGTTCTTGGAATTCAAGTCCTAAAGTAAAAGAACTAAATGCTCTTAAAAGAAGAAAGTTTCTACCTTCAGTTACAAATGTATAAAACCAGCTTGATCCTTTCGTATCTTTTTAGAGAAGATTTTTCTACTTTAGCTCAGTGTATCCCTTTTCCTGTGTTAAATTGGATTTCTAGACTCTTCCCTGAAAAGCACCTTAGTATTTGACATGTGACTTACTGAAAAGATTCTCAAAATATAACTTATAAATCATGAATGTCCCAGCAGTTTCTAAAATCATCTTCAGTTGAAACTAAGAAAAAAAATTGACTAAAATGCAATCACATAAAAAGATAGCTTTTTTCCTCCTGGGGGATGAATCCATTGCCCATTTAAAGCATCTGCACACTCACATACTAAAATGAACATTTCAAAAATGTAAAAAAAAAAGGTATCACATAATTTTAGAGTTATAAATGAAAGACATCCAGATACAGTTGAAAGAATACAGATATTGAAATCATAGAAAGTTGATTTAAGTCCCAGTTTGATCAATCATTGTTTATTGTATGAATGTACAGCCAAATTATTTTATCTCCCTGAGCTTCAGTGCCTCCTGTTTAAAAAGACAATCACCCCTGCACAGTAGGGTTATGAAAATTAGGGGAAAATTATGTTAAAGCTCTGTCACTATTATCACTAACAAACACTAAGTGTTTAATACATGCCAGCTAGGAAGCTTTTTTGTTTATTATCTGTTTGCTTCACTATAAGCTCCGTGAGGGCAGGAAATGCATTCTGTTTAGACCCCCAACATTTTAGCACAATTCCTTTCTCCTGGTACTTGGTCCATAAACATTTGTCAAATAAATAATGGAGCAATATAGGATCCTACAAGGATTGAGGGTTCTACACAGGATTATTTGTGATCTTATTAGAATAAAGTATACTAGAACATGCCAAATTCCCAATTCATTTTAAATGTTATGATTTTGTTATCATAAATATCTTTTCTCTAAATCTTTTGTATTCTCTTTTTGAGAAGCTGGAATATATTTTTATGTCCAGCGTTTCCTATTTTCATTACTCTTTGTTTTCCCTGTTTTCCATTCCTTCCTTAACATTAAGCAATTCTTTCTTATTGAGCCAAGTTAATTGTAATTTGCATTTCTTCTCACTGCCTCTCCAGCTTTTGAAAAATCAGTATGTTAACTTTTGAAAGGTCACTTTATTTTCGGATGTCAAAACTTTGTTAGATTCTGCCATTTTATCAGAACAAAAATTTTCTATTTAAGTACAGTTAATTTACAACATTATTTTAGTTTCAGGTATACAACATAGTGATTCAGTTTTCTTGCTGATTATATTCCATTGTAGGTTATACAAGACATTGGTTATAATTTTCTGTATTCAGTAAATCCTTGTTTGTGTCTATTTTATATATAGGAGTTTGTATCTATTAATCCCATATCCCTAATTTGTCCCTGCCCCCTACCTCTCCCCTTTAGTAACCATAAGTTTGTTTTCTAAGAAGTCTGCTTCTGTTTTGCATGTAGATTCATTTATATTATTTTTTAGATTGCACATGAGTGATATCATATGGTATTTGTCTTTGACTTTATTTCATTAAGCATAATATTCTCTAGGTCCACCCATATTGATGCAAATGGAAATATTTCATTATTTTTATGGCTGAGTAATATTCCATTGTATTTATATATACTACATCTTAATCCAGTCATCTGTTGATGGACACTTGGGTTGCCTCCATGTCTTGACTATTATAGATAGAGTTCTAATGAACATCAGGATGCATGTATCTTTTTGGGGGGGTTTCTGGTTTGATTTTTAGGGCTGTACCTGTGGCATATGGACGTTCCCAGGCTAGGGGTTGAATAGGATCTGTACCTGCTGCAGCCTACACCACAGCCGTAGCAATGTGGGATCAGAGCCATGTCTGCAAACTACACCACAGCTCATGGCAACACAAAATACTTAACCCACTAAGCAAGGCCAGGGATTGAACCCACAAACTCATGGACACTAGTCATGTTCGTTCCCACTGAGCCACAATGGGAACTCCAGGATTAATGTATCTTTTTGAATTAATGTTTTCATTTTTTCCAGATATATTCGCAAGAGTAGAATTGCAGAAACATATGGTAGTTCCATTTTTAGTTTTTTAAGGAACCTCCGTACTGTTTTCCATAGTGACTGCACCAATTTACTTTCCCACCAACAGTGTAGTAGGGTTCCCTTTTCACCATACCCTCTCCAACATGTGTTATTTATAGACTTCTTGATGATAACTGCTCTGACAAATGTGAGGTGACAGATACCTCACTGGTTTTGATTTGCAGTTCTCTGATAATTAGCAATATTAAGCATTTTTTCATGTGTCTGTTAGCCATTTGTATATCTTCTTTTGGAAAAATGCCTGTTCAAGTCTTCTGCCTATTTTTTAACTGGGTCATTTGGTTTTTTGACATTGAGTTGTATATGCTGTTACTGTATTTTGGATATTACCCTATTGTTGGTCACATCATTTGGCAATACTTTCTCCCACTATGTAGCTTGTCTTTTTGTTTTGTTGATGGTGTCCTTTGCCATGCAAAGTTTTAAGGTTAATTAGGTCCCATTTGTTTATTTTTCCTTTTATCTCTTTTGCCTTGGGAAACTAGTCCAAGAAAGTATTGCTACAGTTTATGTCAAAGAGTGTTCCACCTATGTTCTCTTCTACTTTTATGGATTCATGTCGTAGATTTAGGTCTTTAAACCATTTTGACTTTATTATTTTATATGGTCTGAGGGAAAGTTCTAATCTCATTGTTTTACATGCAGCTGTCTAGCTTTCCCAGCACCGCTTGTTGAAGAGACTGTCTTTTCTCCATTGTATATTCTTGCTTCCTTTGTCATAGATTAATTGACCATCGCATGGGTTTATATTTCGGCTGTCTGCAGAACAAAACCTTTGACATATATGAAATGGATAAAGTCTCCCAGTAGCAGTGTGACCACCATGCCAGTTTTACCATCTGTGTTAGGAAGGCATTTGGCTGATATATCCAGATAACGTCACCTCTCTACTCCTCCATTTGTCTTCCCTCGGAAACTTTGCATTCTGTTTTTCCCTTTTGGATGTGTGGACATCCATCCAGTGTGTACCTCTTCATATGCATTACTAATCTCTTATTCCCTCTAGTATATTCTCTCTAGTGTATCTGTTCCTTTTGAACAGATAAACCCTATTGGTTAGGACAGCATATATTATGCTTTGGTTACAAACAAGCTAAATATCTAAGTGGTTTAAAACAATTTTTTTTTCTCTCTTGAGTTACATATTCACCATGGATTGGTGCTTCTCTGTTCCATTTGGCTTCAGTTTAGTACCAGGCAAACTGACTAGGTACCACATGGAATACAGTCAAACAACAGACACTATGGCCGAAAGAAAAAGATCTGTAACACTCGCTCTTAAAGCTTTCACCTAGAAGCAACATGTGTCATTTCTGCTCATATTTCAATGGCCAAGTAAGCCCTATGCCATGCCTGTCTTATAAGGGAATGAGGTAGTACCCTCCTACCATCTCTCTAAAAGAACTAGAAATAACTGGTAAAGAGGTTGATACCTAAGACATATATCTTTTTTGAATATGGAAATTCCCAGGCTAGGGGTCGAATTGGAGCTGCAGCTGCCAGCCTACACCACAGCCAAACAACTCAGGATCCAAGCTATGTCTGCAACCTATACCACAGCTCACAGCAACGCCAGATACTTAACCCACTGAGCAAGGCCAGGGATCAAACCGGCATCCTCATGGATACTAATCAGACTCATTAACACTGAGCCACAACAGGAATTCCCCTAAGACATATATTTGAACCAGTTTGTTCTGGTCATGCATTCTGTCCCACTTATGGGAGCTCATGTTTACTTCCACATTTTAAAATTTCAAGTCCGCTTACTTTATTCACCATACATTCTTGAATAGAAAGATGGGAACCAGTAGTCAAGAGGATGGTAAATAATGATAATAATCCATACAATTGCTTTATTATTTATGTACAGATTGTTTTTAACACAGGTAACTTCCATCCTTAAGAAATCAACTGAGAATCTGTAGTCTACTAGAAAGAGCATCCGATTCTTAAGACGAAAACAGATTTGCTCCCTGTTTCTTTTCTGCCTGTCCTCCCTGTCAGTCAACTTCTTTCTCCATGTCATTTTTTTCCACTGAAAATTGTGCCTACTTCTTTTGACGTATGGAATGGCTAAGTCAGCAAGAAGTGTGTACTTGCCTCCTTAGACCCTCAGCAGTACCTAAGATATAAGTGCCTTCAAGACAAGAAAGTCTGGCCATAGTATAGAAAGTCCATGACTAGAGGAATAAAGTTCTCCTTGCCACAGAGAGAAGGCCCCACGAATGTTATTATATGCATTAATTCTCTCTGTGACTGGAGGCAAATCATTTAATTGCTGGCTGTCTTCCTTTTCTGGTCCAAGGATTATATTAACATACTTCTTGAGGTCCTCGTGAGGCATAATATAGAGAATTGATTGCAAAATATTTTCCGAATATGGGACACTGTAGAGGCATTTGATGTGCTCTGAATGCCCATTGCTGCCTACAGTTCCTCTCCTAGAGGTGACTGTCTGGCCAGAAAGAGAAATGTCTGAGGGGCAGGGGTAGTTCTCTAGGGCAGAGATATCACTCCCTGAATTCCTAAGAATTGTCACAGAGAATGGGATCTGTGTTGTGGATTGTATCTGGGCTGCCTCCTTTCTTCAGGCATATTTCTGGTCTCTATCCTAACCACTTGACAAAGGAGATAAAATTCAAATTAGTCAATTTTTTTTTTTTTTTGCCTAGTATATTATCTCTAGGGGGAAAAAAAAAGTTAGATTGGAGAGCTGGTTATAAATAATACTCTGCTTTGGGTTTTAAGGAATGATGTGTTCATTTAGCATGTAATTGTTTGCAAAGTGAATTCACAGCACATCTCTCATTTGAACCTTCCCTTATCACTCTGAGATGGGCATCACCCTAACTTATGGAAAAGGAGAATGAAGCCCAAATGACTCAGTTGCCTGAAGTCACCACGCTAGGAAATAACAAACTCAAACCCAGATTTTCTGATTCTGCATGGAGTAATCTCTTATTCTGTTGTTCCAGGCTGCCTCTGTGTTTTCCGACAGAGATAGGTGACACAGAGCTATAAGCCATCATCAGGTGGAACCAAGATAGAATAAGAAAGGGGGGAATTGATTGAAAAAGCAAGCAGAAAGGAAGTTATCATTTAAAGCCAAACTCAAGATTTTTGTTTGTTTGTTTAGAAAGTAAAAGGAACTAATCTTTCCTTCGAGATTAATTTTACTATTCCAATGAATTAAAAGTAATTCTGTTCATTAATTATTCTCCACCAGAGCATTTTGCCAGAATGGGGAGGGGGAGATGGTTTTAATTTCTAGTAAAAATGATGACTTGATTTCTTAGCGATGGTATTAGCCAATGACTCAAGCCTATCTTCCCCCAAAAAATAATAGAAATAAGGAGACGGGATTCTCATTCATTCATTATGCATTCATTTACTACTATTTGCCAAGAAGCTTTAGTCACGTGGGTAGAGGGAGAGGGAGAAAATAAGAAAACACATCAGAGAGAAAATAAGGAAGCAAAGAATGGTACCAAACCAAGAAGAAAAGGTCAGAAAATTTCCTGGAAGAGGCAGCCATTAAGGTGAATTAACCCATTACTTAACCTTATGAACTGAGAGTTAGTTGGGTCCCTGGTGGGGGAAATGGAATTCTGGATATTACAGCAGAGGCTTAAGTAGCTCTGCATGGTATGAGAATGGGGAAAGAAGAGGGAAGTGGAGAGAGATGGGCTAGAGAGGTAACTAAGCATTTGACCTTGAAAGACCTAGTATGGTCGGCTAAAAAATTTTAACTTTATTCTTAATGCTGTTGGAGCCACTGACAATCTGACCAAATTAGAAAAGTCTGTGGGGCAGATGGACTGCAGGACCTGGTAGGGCTGTCAGCTGACTTGGAAACATGCAAAGAGATTTCCAAGCAAGAAACGACCAGGTAAGGAGATGTTAATGGTCTTTGCTGCATCTCATTGAGCTCATTTGTGGGCAAATCAAAAAATAAAACTCAGATTTCCTAATTCCTAGACTGCCATTATTTTCCCATTCCCACAAGTGCCTTCTTGTCTCTTCTGCATTTTCTTTCTTTAGAGAATTCTATTCCTTTTGGAATGTGGGCTGGGATGCTAGAACATTTTTTAAGGTAATTTCATTCTCTGCTAGAACTACATATTTATCATGGTGATAACATTTAGACCCTTCTCACCGGCAGTTCCATGCATGTGATCTTATTAGGTTTTCTTCTGAGAATACTAAAGCTATTTTTACTTCTCTGGATAAAAATAAAAATGCTTTAAATTTCTCTAGCCAAATACCTCAAGCTTTGAGTTGTCTTTATATTTTAGTTTGGAGAATAAAAAGCCAAGAAGTTGTGTTATTTCATTCTTGGATATCAAAAGATAACTGCTCATTGATAATGAGAATTGTAGGGCCAGTCCGACTTTAGTGTTAAGTTCGGAGCATAAAAGATCATATATCAACATGACCTCACTAACCTTCTCTGTGCTAAATGACAAACTGCCAGAAATAGCCTTTGGATCAGGTCATGGACACACTAAAATACTTACCCTTCACCAGAGAACTCTATTGAACCCTATCTATCATTTACCACCTTCAATCACAGAAGCCTGCTTCATTGCTAAAGAGAATTTCAAATAAAGCATGAAAGGAGATAACTTCCTTCCAATAGTTCAACTTCCGATTTGATTTAGTGTCTTTTGAACTTTTGAAATAACATGAGGAAAGATCACAACCAGTTCCACTGTGCTTTTAGCATTTGTAGAAGAATTGCACTATAAGGGTAAGAATAGGATTTTAGAGTCAGTGAGTTTCTTCCTGGTGTCTATACCTCCCTTCCCCCTCCCATAAGAGATAACACTGTATCATTGTTATCACGATGATATAGCTCTTTTCTTAACAGCAGAACTAGACTCAGCTAATAGAGAATTGGTTAAGCTTTTTAAGAGAATAGTGTGATTCAACCAAGGGGTGCTAAGATTGCTAGCTTCTTGGTATACATACTTATCTTCAAGGAAATGCATATACTCTCCAACTACCATCATTCTAACCTTCATGTGCTATTTTCATATATTTTTCATGTGTGGGAAAAATCATTGGGAAGGTGTAAAAGACTGGTATAGGTTGTTGAACTTCAGTGTTACCCATTGTAGTTTTTCAATGGGTAATTACTGAGACTTCACATTATACATAGAATTTGTGCACTTGACATTGGGATGGGCACAGTGACTCACTGGAGAAACAAACAGAGCCATACAGACACAATCCTCACATTTATAAAGCTTACCAGGTTAATAGTAAAGAGATCTGCTGAATGAATGAATGACTGAATGACCTTTTTTTCACATAATCTTTTAACACAAAAAAAGTATATTTTCCTATTGTGGAGTCTAAATCGCAACAAAACAACTGGTCGATAGACTTTTTAAAAAAACTGTCTATTGTAGTTTTAACTTTAGCTTTTTCCTTAAAGTTTTTGCCATCTCCTTAATTATATTAATCATTTCATTTATATATTATACTATGATTCAGTCAAGAAGTATGTGTTATACTATGATTAATGTATACATTATACTATGATTAACTCATCCAATAAAAAGAAAAATCAAAGCATGAATATTGCACCAATCAGAAAAAAACACATGTAACAAAGCAGACTTAACTGCTTTCACGTAATCAGATGGCAAAAGAGCAGTTTTCTAAGTGAGAAAACATGTGATTTTATAATGCCAAATGGCATTGGAGCTTTACATTTCTTTTTTTGCAGCCCATGCTGTAGGAGATCAATTTATTATGGAGTTTCATTGAATCTTCAACAGCTAAGCCTTTGAATGGTCTCACTGGATCTTCAACAGCTAAGCTTCTGTTGAAAAGCTTTTTAAGAGTTTATGTCATTACCATCAAGGAAACATGAGTAATATTCTTTCTGTAAATCAGAAGTGGGAAAGATTTTTCCCCTGCTCATGGCTCATGTAACAGTGTGATGGATAAGGTAGAATGTGGAATATGTTGTTAGGCATGGAGGAAAGGGAAGCCCCAGTAAAATAAGTAGTATACCTGACTCCATTGAAAAAATCCATCGAGTCAAACTATTCATAGAGAACCTGCTACATACTTGGTACTGTAGTGATTTAAAGACTATAAATTGTTTCTACCCTCAGGATTATTCCATTCTAATCTGAAAAATCAAACCAATGCCTATGCACAAAAAGTGTAGATAGGAGTTCCCATTGTGGCTCAGCGATTAACAAACCCGACTAGCATCCATGAGGATGTGTGTTTGATCCCTGGTCTCGTTCAGTGGCTTAAGGATCTGGTGTTGCAGTGAGCTGCGGTCGACAACTCAGCTCAGGTCCCACGTTGCTGTGGCTATGGTCTAGCCTGGCAGCTACAGTTCTGATTGGACCCCTCTCCTGGGAACCTCCATATGCCACAGGTGTGGCCCTAAAAAGACAAAAAGACTGAGAAAAAGTGCAGAGATAGCCCATAGCCCATCCCTGCAATGGCAGAGCAAAAACTTTAATCAGGTACCCACAGTTAGGTATAAGCTGCTCTATGAGATACTTGTTACTGTCATCAGCCCTGTGATAGAATCAAGGTAGAAACAACACAAAGATGGGCGCTGAAGCTGACCAGCCTGATTTCTAGTGATGTCAACTTTGGCCAGAACTCTCACAAGTTATAAGAGTGCTGTTTTCTTTGTGTGTGTTTGTGTGTGCGTCTGTCACTTAAAATAATAATTATTTATTGTGCTCACAAATACGAGATTTGGGCAAGACTCAGAAGGAAAGCCACTTGGCAGCTGGGGAGCACAATTTAGGGCTGGGGGATGTATACCCAAGAGGGCTTACTCCCCGAGTTGATACTTTGTATCCACTGATCCATCAGCTGAGTCTCAGGGCCTTGAGCCTTCTTTCTTCTCTAGCAGACTGGGCTTCCTTGAAGCATGGTGACTGGGTTTCTAGGACAGGTGTTTAAGAGCATAAGACAGAAAAATATGGCAGTAGGATGATGCAGTCTTGGAAGTCTCATAAACTCAAGTTCGCATCTCACTAGTGTTATTCTTCGGCAAATTGACATTGTCCTATCCCCCAGATTTCTCTTTATCCATCCATTAATCAACAAGCCTTCTGAAGTGCCTCTAGCACAATGTTAGAACTCCCTGCTCTGAGGTCCATTTGTTTGAACTTGCATTCTAGCTGTCCTACTTGCTTACTGATAAAACTTATATAATATTTACTCAATCTCCTTGTGCCTTAGGTTTTTTTGTTATGGCATTTTTTTAATTGAAGTATTAATTGATTTCTAATATTTCAGGTATACAGCAAAGTGAGTCAGTTATGTATAGATATAGATATATATGTTCTCTCTCAGATTCAGGAATGCTAGTTTCATACCACTTTCAAAAATGAGTAAATGATAACATGAAAAAGACTTCGGCTGGCCCAACTCTTGCTTCAACCAAGTTAAGTCTAGCGGAATTTAGTGTAAGAGTTAATCATAAAAAGTCATTGAAAGAATATATTCATTCCGATGGGGCCGCACAAACAATAAGTGAATAAAGGAATGAATGAATGAAAGTTTGGGTACTGATGTATATGCTCTGAAGAAAGGTTTTTTTTTAACTAGTAATGTATCAGAACAACTTCAGGTTTATTTGGATAGGGTTACTGAAGCCTTTTTAAAAGAGGTGACATGTGAATTGAGACATCAATGAGAAGAAGGCATCCATCCAACGACGTGGTGGAAGATCTATTCTAGCAGAAGCAGATGAGGTAGGAATGAGCTTATTTAATTTGTGAGACAGAAGAAAAAAGAAAGAAGGAAGGGCAGCACGACTAATGTAAATGGAAGAAGAATTGTAGAAGAAGAGATGGAAAAGTAGACAAGTGTCAAATTATGTAGATTTGTGTAGCCCATGGTTGCAGTGGAGACACTTTTGAAGATGATAAGTGGGGAGAAGTTTAAGTCTAATCTTCACTTTAGGAGGAAAAAAATCCCCTAAGGGCTATAGAGTAATGGAAAGTAAAGACAGGGAGATTATTGCCTCCATCCAGGTGAGAGGTGAAGGAAACTGGGCTAAGCCTTAGTAGTGGAAATGAGAGAAGTCACTGGACTCAGGGCACATGGAAATTACTTGTGCATTTGGATGTGGTGTGTCAAGGGAAAAGTGGGATTAAAACTTGCACGTTTTACTTGTACTACTGAGTTAATACTCCTGCCATTAGGGAGCCCCTGAAAAGTTCAGAGGGAAGGGATCCAGGGCTCAAAAGACAAGATTGGCTTTTGACTGGCTCATGGACAGTTCTTCCGCTACACCTGGAAGACAGAATGCTTAGGTACCAGTGGAAGCAGATTAGAGAAATGGTGGAAAGATGCTATATTCCCCCATCTGTAATTTTTTTTTTCTATGAAGGAAGAAGCACAGCTGAAAGTAAATTGAGGAAGGGTAGTGTTAGGGATTTTACGAAAGAAAAGATAAGAAATAATCATCTTGGAGAGGGAGAAAGTGAATTTATTTTAAAAAATGTGCTAAGATTGACTGGAAAGGTCAAGAGGTCAATTCTGATATGTAGTCATATTTTAAGGGAGGCCAATTAGCCAGGTTGTGTAGTATTTCCAATGATCAGCCCTGTGAGTGCTGGCAGAGAGCAAGTAGATAGTGGGTTTAACCATGGCTATTAATTTGCTCTTGCTGCTGTAACATACCATGAACTTAGTGGCTTTAAAACAACACAAAAAGTGATTATCTTACATGGCCAAAGGTCAGAATTCAAATTTAGCCCAGGTCTCACTGGGCTAAGTCTGAGATGTCAGTCAGGCTGCCTTCCTTCTGAAGACTCTAAGTAAAATCCATTTTTTTGCCTTTTCCAGCTTCCAGAGCACACTTCTTGGCTCACTGCTTCCTTTCATCTTCAAATCCAGCAACTAGCTGGTCAAGTTCTCAGGCTGCCAAGCCTCTGCTTCTCTCTCTGCCTCCCATGTAGTGACCCTGGGCTCACCTAGATAACGAAGGATAAGCCCCATCTCAAGGTCTGCTAATTAGCAACCTTCATGTCACCTGCAATTTTAGTTCCCCTTTGCCTTATAACCTGACATATTCATACTTGCAGGGATTAGGCTGTGGACATCTTTGGGGAACTGTCATTCTGCCTAACCTTGGATCAGTCTGCTCTGGCTACTGTAATAACATGCCATAGGCTGGGTTGCTTAAACAACAGAAATTTATTTTCTTATAGTCCTAGAAGCAGGAAGTCTGAGATCTGGGGGCCAGCATAGTAAGCTCCTGATGAGA
Organism: Phacochoerus africanus; assembly: GCF_016906955.1. Classification (NCBI taxonomy): domain Eukaryota; kingdom Metazoa; phylum Chordata; class Mammalia; order Artiodactyla; family Suidae; genus Phacochoerus; species Phacochoerus africanus. The sequence continues at coordinate 79,950,989 of NC_062545.1, read as the reverse complement.
ACTTTTTTCCTGGCTTGCTGACAGCTATCCACTCACTGTGTTTTCACATGGCACATTGAGAGAGAGAGAGATGGGGGTCAGGGCACAGGGAGGGAGCTCTGATATCTCTTCTTATAAGGACATTAATTTGGGGGGATCAGGACCCCATCCTTATGACCTCATTTAACTTTGATTACCTCCTTGTAGGTCCTGTCTCCAAATACATTAGGAGTTAGGGCTTCAACGTATGACTGACTTTGTGTGAGGGACACAAGTCAGTCCATAACATATACCTTGGTTGGAGTTTTGACAGATGAAGTATAATGAAGAAAAGGAAGAGAGATAAGAAACCTAAGAGTTTTCAAAGAATGGTTAGAAAGCTGAACCATAGAATCCAAGTAAAGAGTGAGGATATGAAAAGCATGGTTAGGAGACAAACTAAACGAGATTGGGCACATTCAGGGTGGTACGGCCGTGCTTTCACTGACATGTGGAATCTGAAAAAAGGACAGACTGAACTTCTTTGCAGAACAGATGCTGACTCACAGACATTGAAAAACTTACGGTCTCCAGAGGAGACAGTTTGAGGGGTGGAGGGGATGTGCTTGGATTGTGGGATGGAAATCCTGTGAAATTGGATTCTGATGATCATTATACAACTAAGATGTGATAAATTCATTGAGTAATAAAAAAAAAAAGACTAAAAAAAAAAGAGAGAGAGAGAGACAAACTAGGAATTCCTGCTGTAGTGCAATGGGATTTTTGACATCTCTAGAGCACTGGGATGCTGGTTCCATCCCCAGCCAGGCAAATGGGTAAAGGATCCAGAGTTGCCACACCTGTGCACAGGTCTCAACTGTGGTTCAGATCTGATACCTGGCACAGGAACTCCTTATGCCGAGGGCAGACAAAAGAAAAAAAAAAAAAAGAAGGAGACAAACGAGGAATATCCAGGAATAATGGACCTCAGTGAGGCCAGGACATTTCTGGAATGGGAGGACTGGAAGGAGTCATTTGGAAGAATAGGAGCTGATGGTCAGAGGGCAGGAGATTTAAACATTGACTTTCTGAGGCTTGGGGTTATTGGAAATGGTGAGGTTTATGAGTTTTGAAACTGAAGGACCCCAAGAAACTAATAAGTCCTTTTCCATTAAAATAAGTCAGATACTTAGTATTGACACCCAAGGAGATCGTAGGGTTCTGGGTTGCTTATTCTTTAAAAGTGTAGATGCAGTTTAAAAGAGTGGGAAAAGTTTCATGTTCTGTCCTGGAGGAGGAAGACCCTCCTCCAGCCTCAGGAGTGGGAGTGGGCAGAGTGGTGGGTGGACAGGGATTTCCATCACCAGAGAGGCAGAACCAGAAGACAGATGCTCTCTGAGGAGATGGCCATTCTATTTAGGGACTAGTCAATGGCTTAGAAAATTATGTGTAACTGCTTTCACAAAAGTGTGGCAGTGTTATTTGGAATGTCTTCCATGGTACCTAGGGAACATTTTGTATCTCATTTGCTAAGGATGTTTCTATTTTGAACTTAAAACTGCAGTACAAATATGGGTCATCTCCTTGCAGTATTCATTGAAAGATTTCTCTCTAGTGTACTATGCCCAGAAGCATTGAAATTAGTTCTGCTCTATCGAAACCTGTACAAAATTGTCTGAAGGAGTGCATCGTTTCCATGTCACATTATTAAAATATCATTATTTTCTTCCAGGTCTCTGCACATGCTCTTTTCTAAAGCATTATAAAATGATAGCTTACTGAAAACGAGGCCAGATCTGCATATCTCTATAATTTGGGGGTGACTATGAGTTGGATGAGGAATCTGTTGAATACAATGAGAGAATAAATGGAATGGTAATTATGGCATCTGAGGTCAGTAATTAAATAAATGTCATTATCGCAATGATATTATTAGAAAATAAGGATTTGCCTTATGCCTTTAGAAAGAATTTAGAAACAAATGTTCGGCTGCCTTAACTAGTTAGAAACTAGTACACTATGAATCTTTGAAATGTATTACTAAAATAAGAGATGCCACTCCATTGTAGAATATGCAGTAACAAGTTTCAGTTTTAAAAAATGCATGTGATTATTTCTGTGACATTCCAAATAGCCTCACGGGTCTCCTCCCACCTCACGCCCTTTTTTCATTCTCTCGTATCCTTCCTTCTTTCTTACAACTCTTTGATTTTCTAAACATCCTGTGAAGCCCAGCTTTTCCACAGAGATTTCTTTGACCTTGGGACCTGCCACACAGCTCATCGAGGGCTTCCTTTTGGCTGAGGGTTAGTGCCACTGTTCTCAAGCCAAATGGTCTCTGTTGACTGATCTTAACATCTAACAATTTAACTAACATCTATAAGGACAAATTAAACCACATTCCTACAGAAGCAACCTGGCCCTAGGCACTGACTGAGTCAGGCTCAATAATCTGTTTTATTGATTGAATCAATGAATAAGTGATGTGTGCCTCAACTCCCCACCCTACCTCAGTCACTCCAGCTTGAGATTTGCTTAATGACAGTGGTGACAGGGCAGGGAAATAAAACAATGTATAGGCCCTAAGCCACAGCTGTATATTTTATAAAAATATTTTAATTACTTTTAGACAGAGTAATTTAAAGTAGACTAGCAGAGAAACACCCCAGCTCTCCAAAAAGCACTGATCTAGCAAGATGCCATCATCCAGAAGAGTGAATGTTCTATACGTATATGTGGACACATGTAAATGGCATCATTATCATCACTGTCATGCACCATTTCTGAGTCCCTGCCCTCAAGAAGCTGACAATAATTCTGGCTTGAGGAAAGACATTGCATGGGGATTTTTTTTTAAATTTTTTATTGTAGTTGATTTACAATGTTCTGTCACTTTCTGCTATACAGCAAAGTGATCCAGTTATACATATATATGCATTCTTTTTCTCATATTATCTTCTATTGTGTTCTATCTCAAGAGATTGGATATAGTTCCCAGTGCTGTACCATAGAACTTCATTGCTTATCCATTCTAAACGTGATAGATTACATCTACTAACCCCAAACTCCCCGTTCATCCCACTCCCTCTCCCTCCCACTTGGCATCCACAAGTCTGCTCTTCATGTCTGTGAGTCTTTTTCTGTTCTGTAGATAGGTTCAACTACACCATATTTTAGATGCCACATGTAAGTGATATCATATGGTATTTGTCTTTCTTGACTTTGCATGTTGAAAGATATACTTTCTTTTTTTTTAATGATTTTTATTTTTTCCATTATAGCTGGGTCAGAGTGTTCTGTCAATTTTCTACTGTATAGCAAAATGACCCAGTCACACTTTCATATATACATTCTTTTTCTCACATTATCCTCTATCATGCTCCCTCACAAGTGACTAGATACAATTCCCAGTGCTATACAGTAGGATCTCATTGTTTATCCATTCCAAAGGCAATAATTTGCATCTGTTAACCCCAGATTCCCAATCCATCCCACTCCATCTCCCTCCCCCTTGGCAACCACAAGTCTTTTCTCAAAGTCCATGAGTTTCTTTTCTGTGGAAAGGTTTATTTTTCCCGTATGTTAGATTCCAGATATAAGTGATATCATATGGTATTTGTCTTTCTCTTTCTGACTTACTTCACTTAGTATGAGAGTCTCTAGTTCCATCTATGTTGCTGAAAATGGCATTATTTTGTTCTTTTTATGGCTGAGTATTATTCCATTGTGTATATATACCACATCTTCTTAATCCATTCGTCTGTCGATGGACATTTAGTTTGTTTCCATGTCTTGGCTATTGTGAATAGTGCTGTAATGAACATAGGGATGCATGTATCTTTTTCAATGAGACTTCTGTCTGGATACATGCCCAAGAATGGGAATGCTGGGTCATATAGAAGTTCTATATTTAGTTTTCTCAGGTGCCTCCATACTGTTTTCCCTAGTGGTTGTACCAATTTACATTCCCACTAACAGTGTAGGAGGGTACTCTTTTCTCCATATCCTCTCCAGCATTTGTGATTTGTGGTGAGAAAGAGATATTTTCTTATGCTTTCTATAGTTCCTACTAAAATGTAAGCTCCATGAGGGCAAAGATAATGTGAGTATTGTTCACTGTTATATCCTTAATAACTAACACAACACCTGCATACATAGTCATGAAAAACAATTTAATTAATGCAAGATTACTTTTTAACATACAGGATACCAGGGGGAAGGGGAAAGGCAGTCAGAACAGTCTAAGATTGCAGAGGTAGCTCACACTGCTGTAACCCAGTGTATTGTTGAAATCTTTGAATGAGCACCGTGGACACCATCCTTGGAGAGAGAGGAGCTGTGAGGTCTGGGAACATCTAGTCAAACCAGGAATCAAGACCAGGCTTTTCAGGGGTAAGTCAGAAAGAGGGAAAAAAAACCATCATATGCTCTCATTTACATATGGAATCTTAAAAAGTGATATAAATGAACTTATTTACAAAACAGAAATAGACTCACAGACATAAGACACAAACTTATTGTCACCAAAGGGGACAGGTTGCGGGGAGGGATGGATTGGAGGTTTGGGATTGGCATATGCACACTGAGGTACATGGAATAGATGGTCAATGGGAACTTGCTGCATAGCAAAGGCAACTCTACCCAGTATTCTGTGATAACCTATATGGGAAAAGAATCCGAAAAAGAATAGATGTGTGTATGTGTAGAACTGAATCACTTTGTTGTGCAGCAGAAATTATCACAACATTGTAAATCAACTACTCTTCAATAAAATAAAACTTTAAAAAAAAAAAAAAAAAAAGACCTGGCTATTCAGGGAGAGGAGGAGAGCTGTGCTACAGCCAGACAGCCGGTGCCTATTCAAATGAAGTCTCAGTTAAGGCTGGTCTTGGGTTTTTGCAAGGGAGATTTATTTAACCCCTGGTCTGACTGGAACTGAGTTTCCTCAGTCAAAACTGACTCCTGAACTGGAATCAGAGTGAATCTAAAAGAAGAGCCTCTGGAGAATTTCTCTCTGAATAGAGCAAGGAGCCCTGAATAGTCAAGACATTTGTCTCTTGGGGTGAAAAAATCATACACACACACACACACACACACACACACACACATATGTACATACAAAAACCTTCTGCTTAAATCCTAATAGATGCAAGGGTTAGTTCTTTAGGAGAGAAGTGGAGGAATGCTGTGTACATTTTAAACAGCTCTAATGAAGTCTGATTGACATACAATAAACCATACATAATTTAAGTGTACAATTTGATAACTTTCAGTATTTGTCTCTACCTGTGAAACTGTCACCCCAAACAAGGTAATGAACATACCTCCACAAAAAAAAAAAAAAAAAAAAAACTCCCCACGCTTCTTTGTAATCCCTTTCTGCCAGTTGCTAATGTATCGCCCCTCAACTGCAAATGCATCCTTTTTGCCTGCTCTGTGAAAATGGACCTGTGTCAGTAGAGGATGCTGGAAAGGTATCACAGGAGGAAAGAGGTTTGCTTCTGGGTTCCCTTGCATGCACTGGGAAGGCTTCTACAGCAAGTGCTGCTTCTCCAGGCCAGGCTCCTGCTGTGCCCAGCAGCCTGCAGCACCAGGTGGCCAGAAGCTTCCCATAGCACTGTTTCTGCACTTTCATAGCTGAGGGTCCCCAGTAAGACCTTTCCTGGAAATAGCTCCCCAGCACCTAGGAGGATGGATCTCCATCTAGCTGCACCAGCAACTTACTTTGTTATCCAGTAGCCAAAGCTGCTCCCTTTACAACAAGGTCTGTGTGTCAACCTTGGGAGGAGGGGAGGTGGCAGTGGGGCTTTTACTCAGATGCTCCTGTTCAGCATTCAGAGTGACAGTGCTTCTGTATCTGCTATTCCTGTAGAGTTCTCAGAATCTCTTTCTGGCCAATTCCCAGTTGCTCTAGTCACCTAGTATAGTTAATACTCCTGTATATTAACCTTTCTCTGTTTGAATTGCAGTGTTCTTTCCCTCTCCTGATTAGGCCCAGATTTACCTCTCTCTCCCTCCCTCTATCTCTCTTTATCTCTTTCTCTCCATCTCTATCTCTCTACCTATACCTTCCTACATACTTATATACCTATTACTGTCCTGACCGTCTCATTTTGCTACTCCTCCTGATGTGCTTTCTGTCACTATAGAGTAAAATGCATTTTGGAATTTTATTTAGGAACCCAAAGATTTTTCTCCTATGGTTTCTTCTATAAATTTTATAATTCTAGGTTGTGCATGAGATTTTGTGTATAGTGCAAGATATGGATCCAAGTTCTTTTGTGAATATAGATATCCAGTTGTTCTAGCACCACTTATTGAAAAGATGATCATTTCTCCACTTTGTATATTTGTCAAAAAGCAGTTGTCGGGGTTCCCATCATGGCTCAGTGGTACTGAACCCGACTGGTATCCATGAGGACATGGGTTCGATCCCTGTCCTCTCTCAGTGAGTTAAGAATCAGCTGTTGCCATGAGCTGTGGTGTAGGTTGCAGACACAGCTGGGATCCTGCTTTGCTGTGGCTGCGGTATAGGCCAGCAGCTACAGGTCTTATTTGACCCCTAGCCTAGAAACTTCCCTATGCCATGGGTGTGGCCCTAAAAAAAAAAAAAAAGCAGTTGTCCACGTGTTCCCATATATGTGGGGTTTTTTTCCAAACTCTCTTTGGTTCTGTTGATCTATTTACCTGTCCTTAGACCAATGTCAAATTTTGAATCATTATAGCTCTATAATAAGTCTTAAAATTAGGTAATATTAATCCTCAAGCTTTGTCTGTTTTTCAAATTTGCTTTGGTTTTTGTAAGCATTGTGAACCTCCACATGAATTTTAGAATTCCTTTGAAAATTTCTACAAAAAAAATATACTGGGATTTTGATTGGGATTATCAACTTAAGGAGAATTGGCAACTTCACAATATTGTTTCCAACCCATGAAGAAGATATCTCTTTTATTATTGAGTCTTCTTTAACTTCTCTCGGCAGCATTTTATAATTTTTGGTGTACAGGTTTACATTTCTTCTGTCAAGTTTATTTTCTAAATACTCCAAATGTTTATGCTGTTGTAATGGCATTGAATTTTATATTGATAATTGCTAGTATATAGAAATCCCAGTGGATTTTTATAAATTGAACTTGTATTCTACAACCTAATTTCATTTATTCTAGCAATATTTTTATAAACCCCATCAATCTTTTTCCATAGGTAATCATGTCATCTGTGAAGAAAGACAGTTTAACCTTGACCTTTTCTGTCTGTCTTTTCTTTTCTTGCCTTATTTGAATGGCTAGCACTTTCTATACAATGATGAAAAGAAATGGTGAGAACACATATCCTTATCTTATTCTTGATTTTAGGGGAAAAGATTAAATCTGTCATCATTATGTATGATGTTAGCAGAAGATTTTTCTTAAATGAACTTTATCAGGTTGAGAAAATTCCCTTCAATTCCTTATTTTCATCAGGAATGAATGCTGGAGTTTGTCAAATGTTTTTATGGCATCTATTGAGGTGATCGTATGGTTTTTCCTTTTTAGTCTATTACGTTATTTGATTTTCAGCTGTCTTGTGGCACAGTGGGTTAAGGATCTGGCATTGTCACTGCAGTGGCTCAGGTTGCTGCTGTGGCTTGGGTTCGATCCCTGGCCCAGGAACTTCCAATTGCCACGGACAAAAACAAACAAACAAGCAAGCACTGTTTGATTTTCAAATGTTGAACCAATCTTGCATTCTCAGGATAAACCTCACTTGGTCATGATGTATTTTTTTAATGCTTATTTATTTTTCTTCTCAACAAGGAAGGAATTAAAACTCATGGGGGAAAAGCTGCCAGGAAAATATATTTCCTTTTTAATTGTTTGCTCAATTGCATTCAGTAATTTGAGTATTGGGGAATGTTATGTGTTTGTTTCTCATTACTTCTCAATATAATTTCTTGCACAAGTCTTTTTGTGCAATTTCTAGGATGTGTTTAATGGAATTATTTTTAATATGTCATCTACTGGCCTTGTGATTTCAGCACCAGCAATGGAGACTAAGATTTGGTAAAATACATAATAACCTTAGAGAATTTATATCTTACTTGGTAATAACTTTTCTCCAATAGAAATTATGTTCAAATAGTTCTCCATCATTAGTTATTTTCTAGGATAAGTGATTGTATACTTTCTCAGAACCTTGTCTTCACCTTCAACTTTTACCTTGAACCTGATATTTCATGAACACCTGAGCTCGTGTATAAACTTCAATTGTATTCTGGTATAAGCTTCCACTCTAACCAGCAAAGAAGTTCATCAAAAGGCAAGTTTCAGCTCCATCCTAAATATTCTCCCATATCACTTGGACATCACTTCTGGGCAATCATTTTACCTGTAGCTGTCAGAAATCAGGACATCATTTTTATGTACAGCATAAAAGAGTTAGTTCTAAAAGATAGGTTTGAAAATATGGCTATATATATATATAAATATGGCTATATATATATATGTTTTATATATATATAAAACATGTAGTTTTGCTCTGTATTGTTTCTTATAGACAAATACAAATAGAACATGTAATGTGTAGGGAAGGTTGAATGTCTTTTATGTAAGTCTTTTTTGTTGTTTATTCAATTGAGGGAAGCTTTAAGGAGTGCCAACTCAACATGGGTTTCTTAATAGTATTTCTTAATTTGTTATCCTTCTCCTAAATGATGGTATTTTATCATTTTATTCTATAGGTCTATTTTAACATAGAGATGGCTACCCTGAGATTAGTCATATGATGGATGATAATGTAATTTGTTTCATTCAAATAGTAAGAGTTCTTGCATTTCTGGGAATCCCATTATCCTTAAAACTTTGCCCTATTTTCTTATTTTCATAAAATCACCTCCTTAGCTTAATTACAAGTGTGGTGTTTTCCCATAGGCAATATAATATCTACTTACCCTACAAACCCCAAAGTCAAGAAAACATAGTGTTAAGTAAAGCTGATTTGTTCAGTTAAGATGGAAAGCAACATTATAGCTTACTGGTTAACCAATGTAAATTTTGCTAATGTTATAAAGAGTCAAATCCATTAGTAAAAGAGCATATGTGCAACCTATTTCATGAGTCTGGTATCTTCTGCACAATACTAATTTGACCTATGAATTCTGTGGGACAAAAAAGAATCTTTTCTCATAAGATTCTAATTGTTTTACGTGAGCTGTTTCCAGATGAAGAGGGAGACATGTAATATTGTGTAGAAATGTTTGTTGACATAGTAAACTACCAAGTTGTTTATGTTAAAACCTGATCAGCTAGTTACTACAGCAAATTTTATAGAGTTCACCATAAAGAAACTGGGACAATAGTGACCAAAAGAATAAAGAGTCCACGCTCTCCACCAAATTTAATTCTTGAAAATTGTTTCTGACAACAGTATTTCTTCACAGGGGGAATATGTTATTGTGGTTCCATTTCCTGATTAAATGAATATAAATTTAAAAATATAATCAATAGTATATCACACTAGCAAAAGATACAACAAATATAAATTTTGATCAGATCAAATAGTAAATTATACTGCTCTTTGTATAGACAGAACAAATTGACTAATTACTAATCCCTCAAGGAGGTTAAAAGTCATACATCACAATATCAAACAATACCACCTCTACTATATGGTAACCTAAAAGAACTTACATGCTTTAGTTAAAATTTTACTAAAAAATTTTTGGCTTAAATTTTAGGAGGCCTTTTGAAGGATATTGTGGCTTTTTCAACTCTCCTAAAGCTATGCATAGACATTTGAGCGACTGCTTTTTTTTTTTTCCTTATTTTTACCTCTACTAAGCAAAAGTTTTCATTCATATTATTTCATTGACCTCAAAGCCAAAATCGTTGGCCTCAACATAATGAGCTACTGTTGACAGCTATGAGAGGAGTTCATACTTCACTGGGAGACCATTAAAAAAAAATCAGAGTTCCCATCAAGCCTCAGTGGAAACATATCCGACTAGTATCCATGAGGATGTGGATTTAATCCCTGACCTTGCTCAGTGAGTTAAGGATCCGGCGTTGCCTTGAGCTGTGGTGTAGGTCACAGATGCAGCTCAGATCCTGCGTTTCTGTGGCTGTGGTGTAGGCAGGTGGCTACAGCTCCCATTTAACCCCCTAGCCTGGGAACCTCCATAGGCCGTGGGTACAATCCTAGATACAAAAAAAAAAAAAAATCACCAGGTTATTATTTTTTCTTTTTCTACAGAGTTTTGAAAGTGCTTTCTTATTTTAGGAATTACAAAGATGAGGGGTATCTCAGAGCATGAGTACGTTCTCCAAAAGCTGTCAAAATTTTAAGTGAATGGAGAAAGAGTGGCAAAAACTGAGGTTTTGATTGAGCCTGAATTGAGAAGGATGACATTCAAAGCCACAAAAGGAAACCTTGTGACATAACCTTAGTCCTTGAGTAACTTGCACCAAAAACATCTCTCCTTTTCCATTGTATTTGGTCCCACATCCTAGTTCTTCAAATCTTTCTAAGGAGAGATTAAAAAAAAAAAAAGTCTGGCCAGCCTTTGGGAAGCTACATTAACTTTACAAGACCAGCACCTGCATATTTCATGCCTAACAGGTAGCTGAAGGAAATCAAGTGAAATGCCAGAATAAACTCAGCCAGGCCTAAGTGGTGCCTAAAGTAATTGTTGCGATCAGGTTAAGTGTAGGATTCTGTAGGGTCCAAGAGAGTCTAGGAAACTAGGACCAGTCCTGGAAAAACCTAAAACTGAATAGACCTGGAGAAAATACAAAGAGCTGTGGGAGCCTGGACCTGAGGTACCAACCACACTGATTTAAACACCTACCGGTGCTCAGAAAAGGAGATGATGTGTGTGGGTTTGTATGTCTCAAGATATAGCTTTAACCCATAATTGGTCAACAGAGGTGAAAGATCTGTCTGGAAATCTGACTGCACATCGTTCCTTAGCTGTTAATATTTTTTTTTCCTACATCACACAGTCTAGAACTGAGCTCAATCTCAAGCTCTGTTACTTGCTTGTCATAGAATTTTAATAGTTTCTAAAAATGTCTATGGTTTAAATCTTTTTAAAATGAAAGTAAAGGGAGTTCCCATCGTGGCACAGTGGTTAACAAATCCGACTAGGAACCATGAGGTTGCGGGTTCGATCCCTGCCCTTACTCAGTGGGTTAACGATCCGGCGTTGCCGTGAGCTGTGGTGTAGGTTGCAGACGTGGCTTGGATCCTGCGTTGCTGTGGCTCTGGCATAGGCCGGTGGCTACAGCTCTGATTGGACCCCTAACCTGGGAATCTCCACTTGCCGCAGGAACAGCCCAAGAAATGGCAAAAAGACAAAAAAAGAAAAAAAAAAGTAAAATGCTTCTCCCCTTTGGATCTCAGAATTGTTTTAAATGTCAAAGGGTTACAAAATAGTGATTTGGAAATTAGAACACTAGATAAGATGTTAAGAATATAACCAATCAACAAGTTATGAACTGCTGACTCTTTTTCCAAAGTCAACTAGACACTGAAGCGTTGTGGTTTTCAAAGGTGAATCATTTGCGGGGTTTCCATGAGCTTTTCCATATCTTCCTGCCACCTCTACTATTATTTACTTAATATTTTTCCATAGATCAATTCACTTATTTTTTTCTTTTGTTCCTACTTAAGTGTCATTACTAAAAGTAATACTCAAAAATCAGACAGAGGTTGATGTGCTTCCTATATAATTGCAATACATATTAAAACGAATTTGTACTTATTAAAATTCTTGGAAGTTCTCTATATCATGCTTTAGTAAACATTGCTAAAGAATACCTTAAAATTCAGACAAGTAGTTGAGATTGAACAAAGTACAAAATGGAAGACATCAAAGGTTCTGGCAATTATTTAATCCTTTTTCAGATATAACCACTCCCCCCCTAAAAAGGGAAATATAGCTTTTTTAACTTCAGATGAGTTGGAATTTTTTTTTTTTGAAATGCCTTTACAATAACTGAAGTCATCTGGAAGTGTGACTTTCGACCTACACCACAGCTCATGGAAATGCTGGATCATTAACCTACTGAGTGAGGCCAGGGATCGAACCATTATCCTCATTTATTGAAGAAAAAACGGTATTGGGGGTTTTAAAAATCTGCCTTGGTCCAGCAACTTCTGTTCACCGGGGAAAGGGCACACTGGTGCATTCTGCCATTCAGAAGGGGGTACTTTTCTGAAATGCATGTTTCTGAAGCCAGATTTTAAATTTCTCACATAGCCTTATCTGTAGCCCAACATGTGGGCATTATGATGAATTTTTTTTTTTTTTTTTTTAGGGCCACTCATGTGGCATATGGAAGTTCCCAGGCTAGGGGTCAAATCGGAGCTGCAGCTGCCTGCCCACACCATAGCCACTGCAACGGCAGAGTCTGAGCTGCGTTTTCGACCTACACCACAGCTCATGGAAATGCTGGATCATTAACCTACTGAGTGAGGCCAGGGATCAAACCCTTATCCTCATGGATACTAGTCAGGTTTGTTACCACTGAGCCACAATGGAAACTTCTATGATGAAATTTTAATTATAGAGTTTGAAATAAGACTATATTGTGTGACTTTTTGGCACAAGCATTCAATCCAATAAACATTGGAGCATTGGAAAAGAAGCAGCAGAGACTATGTGACTCCCTTCAGACTAGAGAGCCTTGCTTTCTAGGGTATAATTACTGCCATCAAGGTTCTGGGGGTTTTTGTAAATAAATTTTATTGGAGTATAGTTGACTTACAAAGTTGTGTTAGTTTCAGGTATACAGCAAAGTAAATCCATTATACATATACATATATCCATTCCTCTTCAGATTATTTTCCCATATAGATTATTACACAATATTGAGTATGTTACCCTGCACTATAACAGTAGGTCCTTGTTACCTATCCATTTTGTACATAGTAGGGTGCATATGTCAATCCCAACCCCCTAATTTATCCCCACCACATGTTTCCCCTTTGGTGACCATAAATTTGGTTTCAAATTTTTGAGTCTGTTTGTTTTGTAAATTCTTTTAGTACTACCTTTCAAGTTACCCAGGTCTGCACCCTCCTTCTCCATCACTATACAATTCTTCCTAGGCACCTAAGACAGAGGGAACCCATCATGGTCATGTCCAAACTGTTTGGAACACCCATCCTCATGCTCCGAAGTTTGAGGATGGGGAGATGAACAGCAACAGGACCCCCCAGATCTACAGATTTGCTCCCATTTCATCCTGAATGTAGAGGATCTAGAACCAGCTTAAGTTCCAGAATGCCAAAGTCCAAAGGTAGAACAGACTATGTGCACCAATTCCTAAGCCGGGAGTCCAATGACATATACCAAAATGGTTAGGCAGTAGAGGAAATGCTGCAGGAAATATACAGTCTTCTTTACTCATGATATTTTTGGAGGCTTTGATATCCCCATAGGCACTGAAACTCACCCAGATGGGAACTCTGCATGCCTCATTCCTCAAATTGATTTTAGCACATCGTCTTTTTTTTTAGAGAGTGTCTGAGGAGCCTAGTGTCCCAGGGAAGCACTGCTCTAAAAAGTTAACATTAGAGTTCCCATCATGGTGCAATGGAAACGAATCTGACCAGGAACCATGAGGTTGCGAGTTCAATCCCTGGCCTCGCTCAGTGGGCTAAGGATCTGGCATTGCCATGAGCTGTGGTATAGGTTGTAGATGCAGCTCAGATCTGGTGTTGCTGTGTCTGTGGCTGTGGCCGGCAACTACAGCTCTGATGAGACCCCTAGTCTGGGAACCTCCATATGCCATGGGTATGGCCCTAAAAAGACCAAAAAAAAAAAAAAAAAAGATAACATTACTGTTTGTAGATAATATAAATATAATGCAGTGTAACATAGGAGATTACCTTTTCATGTACTTTAAAAACATGTTAACTTTCCTGCTTTGGAATTACCCTAGACAATTATGTTGTAAACCTTTGTAAGTCTCTGCTTGTTCAGCTTGGGAAGGCTTCTGAATAATGTAAGAATTTGGTTCATCATTTAGCAATCTGAGTAGCTGCAGTAATGACACAGATACTGCATTTAACTGAGACTACCAATACTGCAGTCGTTGCTAGTCTCACATGGCATCAAACCTTACTGAATGTTCATGCCAGCTTAAACCAAGAAAGATAAAGAATCATTTTCAAAAGTTAGAGACAGCCAATTGCTAGTGAGCCTCGCCATGATTTAGTTTATAGAAAGGCACAGATAAATCGTTTGCAATCCAAATGCTATGACTCTCCGCTGGCACTTTAATTTAAAAAAAATCTTATTCTCCATCTTGTCTGTGAGACCTTGCCTACAAAGTGATAAGGCCTGGAATGACTGTCTGGCATGATGCCAACTTAAGAAGCATGTACTATATATATTTTGGAACTAAATATTTCTTCTTCCCATTGACTCTTGACCCCCTTAGAACAACTGCCGCCTCCTTCAAACGCTTTCTCTAAGTAAAAAGTCAATTGGCTGTAAGTGGTGCTGAAAAAATGTCATGTGATTAATGCTACAGTTTAGGCTCTTGTGATTAGTCACAGGAAAGAGAGTTAAACTTCCTCCCCAAGAAACATGGTATGTTAACAGCAAATGGCCTGCCCAAAGCCCGATAGGAAGAAATAGTTGGGCAGTGTTAAAAGCTGCCTATTGATTTGTGCCCGGACTGAAAGCCATGCATTGATGCAAATGAAAATGTGTCAAGAGTTGGTATCGATTTTTTTTTTAAATCAGACCATCTCTGGGGAAATTCTGCTCCCTATACTACTGCTCTTGTCTATGAGTGAAATAAGGTTCCTTTCCACAAGACTACACATGCCCAGACATCAAATTTTCCTCTGTAACTGAGGTCTGGTAGGCTGCTAGTTCATCATCTGCAATCTCTGCTTGGAGAAAACGGTCCAGAGTCCCTGGATCCAGGAATAAAATGAAGATGACAATATTATGTCTAGAGGATGTGTATGTGAGAAGGCGTGTAGACCCACACACACCTGCCTACCAGTTGGCCTGTTGTATATGGGGCATGACACACGCATCCACCTAAGTGAGAAATTTTCAGCCCATGTGTGTTCCAAAATAAATCATTTCTGAAGTTATGTGTATTTTTAGAAAATCCTGTTCAAAAATAACCATAATATAGGACAGAAGGGGAAATATATTAGGATATATAAAGCACATAGTTGGGGCCTCTTTTCTCCTTCAGCCTGTAGGAATGCTAGTCACATTTTCCCCTCTTAGAAGTCATTTCCTGAGCTGTGCTTTATTCATAGGCTGCCGTGCTTGTAAATATTGATGAACGATTTAAGAAAAGGCCAGGAGTCATAATAATCATGTAGCTTTGGGTCAAATCTGTGGGGGCTTCAGCTGCCTAGGTGAGGTTTCTCTTCATGATACAACTGGGGTAAGGCATGGACTTTAATATTGGGCAATTCGAATGGAAAATTAGTATGAAAGAGGACAGAGGTCATCACCTGCCAATATATGTGGATTATTTGGAATCAACTATTGGGATTAGAGAAATCCCTAATAAACTGATAAGGGAAAAGGCCGTTCCCTCTATGGTAGTTTAGAAAGCTAAATCCACTTAGCTTGATTCGTTGGCCTCAGGCAAAGATGCATGATAAAGACTGGACAATGCAAATTGATTAGCTTTTTGTTGATTACTTAGTGACCTTTGAGATATTCTAGATTTTATGATCTATATACTCTGCCCTCGAGCTTAAAAAAAGAACAATGATCTGAAATAGAATTTAAGGATTTGGGAAGTATTGTGATGAGATAATTCTATACTGAATGTCCTGCTTTAAAATTTAGGAATGTGTAGCAAAAGCTTTCAGAAGACAGTTAATTACTTTGCTCGTAACAGACGAGGTAACCAGTGATCTAAGTAGATGGGACTTTGCAATTTAGGGCCACTGTCTTAAAACAGTTATAATTAATCTGTGGCTCTTAAAACAGGTAGAGCTTTCTGGAGCTGTGGTTTGACTAACAGACTGAGCTTATGGCTGATCCTGCTGAGGAGTCTCAAGATCAGCTCTTCCTGCAGCGTGGAAAACCAATGCAAACCCAGAGATCTGTGCCTGTGATAGTTCTAGGCCACTCTCAACTTGTCCTGCCTCCTGCCGTTTCTTGTATCATTGTCTCATATTTTTATTTAGCTTTAGGTATATGTTTTTTTGTGTTTTTTTGTCTTTTTGTCTTTGTAGGGCCACACCCATGGCACATGGATGTTCCCAGGCTAGGGGTCCAATTGGAGCTGCAGCTGCTGGCCTACACCACAGCCACAGCAATGCCAGATCCTCTTGGCTGTTAATGAACCCGACTAGGATCCATGAGGATTTGGGTTTGATCCCTGGCGTCTATCCGTGGCTTAAGGATCCGACGTTGCTGTGAGCTGTGGTGTAGATCGCAGACGTGTCTCGGATCCCGAGTTGCCATGACCATGATGTAGATCAGCAGCTGCAGCTCCGATTCGACCCCTAGCCTGGGAACTTCCATATGCTGCAGGTGCAGCCCTAAAAAGCAAAAAAACAAAAACAACAAAAAAGCATGTACCAATGGACTTATACAGTTATTCATTCTAAGATAAGCTCAAATCAACTTAGAAAATATTACTTAGAATGAAAAATGCTTTTCTTCTCATGGTTTATTCAGCTGTTAATATATACATTTATTTTTTTATTTTTTTATGTCTTTTTGCCACTTTCTTGGGCCACTCCTGTGGCATATGGAGGTTCCCAGGCTAGGGGTCTAATCGGAGCCTTAGCCACTGGCCTACACCAGAGCCACAGCAACGCAGGATCTGAGCCACGTCTGCGACCTACACCACAGCTCATGGCAACGCTGGATCCTCAACCCACTGAGCAAGGGCAGGGATCGAACCCACAACCTCATGGTTCCTAGTTGGATTCGTTAACCACGGAGCCACGACAGGAACTCCATGTACATTTATTAAGTAATTCCTAGAAGCCTTTCTCTCATGCACAGGAATATAAATATAATTTTCAAATATATTTACTTAAGACAGTGAAATAAAATGATTTGAGAGTGGGCATAGAGTCTGGCAACATGGATAATATTATTGACCACCTATATTACTATAATAGCAGTATAGGTTTGCCTGGGTTTCCAGATTATTTGTCGCCAAAATTTTCAGTTATATTGTCCAGAGCTATGCATTTAACACATTAATTGATCTTCTGATGTTGACTTCAGTTACCAAGTGGTAGATTTTTGTGTGGTTGTTTTCAAGTTTCAAGGAAAATATTGTAGCCCAAGAATTGTCCCAGCCCAAAACTTCCAAGTTAAGCAAAAGGTCATAATAACTTTATCTTCGACCTTGAATATTTTAGTATGTTCTTTACTTGCTTAGTGAAAGCATGAGTTAGAAAGTATATGTTAATATTTAATTCCCATCCTTTCATTTCACAGCCTGTCTTGCTCTTTCGAGACTAGTGAAAGGGGCAGACAGATAAATGGTGTATGCAAGTACACATTTGTCTTTTATTTGTAGGGAGAAAAAAATGCACATACGTAAACCTAAAAATAAGAATGAATTATCTGCCAGCCCACGAAATTTTGTCACTGCTTTCTTCTGTTCATTAGGAGTAGAGTTAGTTAAAAATCTGTATTTTAAAATGTAGTGGGGAATTAAAAGTCTGAAAATGGAAAACAAAGAAGAAGGAGAATGTATACTATACTCTGATAAAAAGGAAAAGGAGGAATTGTCCTATAGCACAGTGGCTTATGAATCTGGCGTTATCACTGCATCAGCTTGGGTTGCTGTGGTGCGGGTTCGAGCCCTGGCTTGGAAACTTCTGTGGAAGTTTTTGGCATGGCCAAAAAGAAATAGGAAAATTGGAGAAAGTTATCTCCCCTTTCTCATCCTTCATACCTACTACCCCCCAAAACACTTATGATTACTTCAAAGGATACATATTTTCAGAGCACAAATATACTCCAAATATAGTTCTATGTAGAATTCTCAGGTATTCATGCCACAACATTTGAAAAATTAAAAAGAAACATGCAAGAAATTATGTAATGCAGTCCTCATAATTTGAACATATCTGAAAGTCTGTAGAAACAAGCATGAATCAAATATAGTGTATAAAGGATGTTAAATATCCAATATTTCCTTTCCTAATAATAATGCTTTGTGTCATGAATATGATTTAATATTACTGGAGAAAAAATTTTAAGTGAGTTTGGCATTTTATATGCCTTAAAACAATAAATCAAATATATCCTTATAATAATAGGTAACTTTAACTGTTAATATACTAGTATTCATAACTTAAAATATCTATTACACATATTCTGTTGCATAGAGTTAAACAATCTATGGAGTGATATTTATTTCCTTTTTTTTTTTTTGCTTTTTAGGGCCACACCCATGGCATATGGAGGTTCCCAGGTTAGAGGTCCAATCGTAGCTGCAGCTGCTGACCTACGCACAAGCCACAGGATCCAAGCTACATCTGCAACCTACACCACAGCTCAAGGAAACACCAAATCCTTAACCCACTGAGGAAGGTCAGAGATCAAACCTGTGTCCTCATGGATGCTAGTCAGATTCGCTTCTGCTGAGCCACAGTGGGAACTCCTATTTATTTCCTTTCAATAAATAATGATCTATTGATATGATAGAATAATTCAGATAATAAAAATTTTAATCTTTTCACTTTGCATTACTCCAGAAGAAAAGTATTCAAGAAACTAGATGAAATTTTTTTTCCTCTTTTATTACACCAAAGAAATTGAGTTCAGTGAAGCACATTATGCCTTTCCCTATCAGGTGCATATTTACATTTGCATTTCTAAGTTATTCACCATAAATACATTTTTAACTCTGGAAAACCTTAAAATAATAAAGTTCCATTCTCAGGCTTTATACAAACATGAAAATGTTAATGATACTAAGGAATAAACTTTAAATTACAAAGCATTTTTATTCCTTATTCCATTATCCCGGCTGTGATAGTCAGGTCTCCCAACAATTTTGGAATATTAGGGAGCCCCCTAGTGGCACTTAGTAAATTTCCAAAATAAAGAATAAAATCAGTCCTACTGTATAGCACAGGAAACTGTATCCAATCTCCTGGGATAGACCATGATGGAAAATAATGTTTTTAAAATATATATATATATGTATGACTGAGTCACTTTGTACAGCATAAATTGGCACAACGTTGTAAGTCAACTATAAAAAAAGGAAAGGTTTTTTTTAATTTTTAAAAGAACAAAGTTCTTCCTTGGACCAGTTTTGGTACTGAAACATTTTTCTGACTTTTTTCTTAGTTTTAAAATATAAATAGACTTCCTATCTTGTCCCACTTCCTTTCATGCTGAGTATGTTTCTGGCATCAAAAATACAGTAATAATTCCCATCTCCAGTTATTCAGATGCCCAGTTGCTAAAATTTCTTTTCATTCTTTCTCAGCTTGTGACCTTTCCAGTCATCTCAGAAACATTTGGAGATTTTAGTGGGAAATAAAATTTCTGTATTAAATTGTAAAAACATCCATCTACTCCAGTAGATGTTGGCTTTAATATGATTGCAGTACAGAGGCATATCTTTATTATACTTTCATCTTGCCAAAGCAAGATACACACAATGATATTCTGATCATCTTATCATTGGGACAGTCATATAACATGTTTAGAACTTCCTGACATCACTTCTAACTATAGTGAAGGTTTGATGATGGGCCGAAGAGTGATGTCCTCTTGGATCAAATGAGTAACTTGCAGTAGTTCTGATGCTTTTCCAACCAGATCAACACAATGCCTCTTTCCTGGCCTGGAATTATCCTCCTTAAATTATCCACCTTAAGGTGAATGAAGGATTCCTGGGAGTTACAACACTTCTACGGAATCTTAAAGGATGCAGTGAAGTCAGTCTAAGAAATGATGGAGGAGTTCCCGTAGTGGCGCAGTGGTTAACGAATCCACTAGGAACCATGAGGTTGTGGGTTTGGTCCCTGCCCTTGCTCAGTGGGTTAACGATCCGGCGTTGCAGTGAGCTGTGGTGTAGGTTACAGACGCGGCTTGGATCCAGTGTTGCTGTGGCTCTGGCGTAGGCCGGCAGCTACAGCTCTGATTGGACCCCTAGCCTGGGAACCTCCATGTGCCGCGGGAGCGGCCCAATAAATAGCAAAAAGACAAAAAAAAAAAAAAAGAAATGATGGAGGAAAGCATTCCTCACAGCGAGAGCAACTTCAACAGGAATATAAAGATGACTTTAGCATGACTTTGCCCTGGAAACCATATTATAAACTATTATATCGTTGAAAGAGGGAGTGAGATATAGGAGCATAGGAGACATAGCCAGAGATTTAATAGGGCCAGCCAAGCCATGGAAAGCTCTGGGTGCTTTCCTAAGGGGTTTAAATTTATTCAGAACACCAGTGGAAAATGTTGTGAGATAGTCAGATTTATGTTGTAGGGAATGAATCTGGGAACAAAGTACAGGATAAATTTGAGGGTGATAAGATCCAAGTCAGAGTGACCATGTAGTCCAGGCAAGAAAGGCTGAGAGCTGGTGGAGCAAGCTACAAAAATGCCTCTGCAGTAAAGTTAGGTCATTTCTGGGCCATAGATGCCCTGGGTGACAGTGTAATTAACTGGGGTCTGAGCAAAGGCTCTGGCACCACCCTGTCTCAGATCAGCCCCCCATAATTTTGTCTTGTATGACTATTTAGCCCATGTCCTTGGCCGTACTACTGTCTCCCTCCCTCTCTCTGAGAGTGAGCTTATGGGAGCATCTCATAGCCTTCAGCCTTAAAGAAAAACATGGATTGTGTCATCTGAATTTACTACTTTGGAGGTTGTAAAGCCTGGAAAAGAAGAACTGGGTAGGAGGGGTGAGATCATGGAACATGAAGAATGATGTGGTATTGGGCATGCAGGTTGGGGAGAAGCCCAGAATGACTCCTAGGCCTCTGGCACGGTGACCAGGAAGATGGAACCACTAATGACTAGTTTATAGAGCCAGTGAGAGAGAAAGAGCTAGTTTTCTAGGCTGTGTAACAAACCCCCACAAACTTAAAACAACTTAGCAGCTTAAAACAACACATGTGTACTATCCCATAATTACTTTGGGTCAGAAGACTGGGCACAGCTTAGCTGGTTTCTTCCACTCTGGATCCCATAAGGCTCCAACCAAGCTGTCAGCCAGAGCTGGTTCTCATCTGGAGGCTCAGCTGGAGAAGGATGTGTTTCCATGCTTGTGCATCTGTTGATTGTATTCAGTTTCTTACAGTAGAGAGTTCATGGCAGCTTCTTCTTCAAAGCCAGCAACAGAGATCTAAAAGCAAGTCAGCTAGCAAGACAGAGTCTTAAATAATAACAAAGTCACAGAAGGGCTATCCCATTACCTCTGTCATATTCTAGGAGTTAGAAGCAAGTCATAGGTCCTACCCATACTCAAAGGGAGGGGATTATACAAGGGCCAGTGATGTGGGAGCCACCCTAGCTGGCCGTTGCATGAGCCTTTTTGTAAGGTTTAAATATGTGAAATTTCTGGTTATTCAAGGAAATTCCATTCACTGTAATTTGGACCATTATTACACTAATTAAGGATTATTACAATATTAATCTTGAAAATATCTACCATCGGGGGAGGGGGCAGAAATAGCTTCCTTCTTTCTGATCTTCAGTACCAATTCAGCAGGCTTATATGATACATTTTTAATAAAAACTTGTTCTTCAGAGTCTCATATGCCTCTGTAAAATCTCAGTTCATCATTTCAAAATTATAAAAGAGCAAAATCTAAGAATACTTCATACCAAAAGATATTATAAAAAACATTGGGTTGTTGCTGGTTGCTCTCCTGGCCACTGTGAGACTTGATTTGACATGAATATTTACTGAAATATTGGAACTGACTTTAAATCTTTCCCTTTGGCACCTCTTCTTGAACACTGCCTCCCCCCCAAAAAAAAAACCAAGAATTTTTGAAAACTAGAGACAATCCTAAAGTGTCATATATTTTACCCAGTCTCCCTTCAAATCCTAATGACTTCTTCTTCAGAATTCTGCTCCACTCACCCTTTTTTCTCCATTCATACAACCTATACTCGAGGGCAAGCTGTCAGTGCCTCATGTCTGAATAAGTCAGCATCAGCCCCCGCCTGGTGTCCTCATTCCAGTATTTGCTCCGCGTTCTGTCGGTCCTAGTCAAGACTGAATTTTTTCTTCTACATAAACAGCTTTTAGCATGAAGTTTATTTTTTCATTCATTTGTGCTGCTACTGCATTTCCTATGTTACCATCTTTACACATCCATGTCTGGCTTTTTAGAAGATCTAGCCCTTCAATCTCCCTTCCATTCTTTAGTACAAACTATTTTTTCCCTCTCCAGTAATCCCCTCTTAGTCCCTACACAAGGCAAGCTTATTTCTGTTTCCTTACCTCTCACCATATTTTATTTGGATTGTCCATACCCCTGTCATCACCATGCTGCCCTAAGTCACCATGAATAGACATTGGAGGATGGTTAAAAAAAAAAAAAAATGAAGGGAAAGTGAGGTGAAAGACTTATACATTGAGAACTGGAAAACATTAATAAAAGAAATTAAAGAGGATGCAAAGAAATGGAAATATATCCTATGCTCCTGGACTGGAACAATTAATATTGTTATAATGGACATACTACCCAAAGCAATCTGCAGATTTAATATGATCCCTATCAAATTACCCATGACATTTTTCACAGAACTGGAACAAATAAACTTTTATGGTTTATGGAACCATAAAATACCCAGAATTGCCAAATCAATTCTGAGGGTGGGGGAAGAAAAAAAAAAAGGCAGGAGGCATGTCTTCCAGATTTCAGACAATATTACAAAGCTACAGTAATCAAAGCAGTGTGGTATTGGTACAAAAACAGACATACAGATGAATGGAACAGAATAAAGAGCCCAGAAATAAACCCAAACATCCACAGTCAATTAATCTTTGACAAATGAGGTAAGAATATAAAATGGGAAAAAGACAGTCTCTTCAGCAAGTGGTCCTGGGAAAACTGGACAGCTGCATGTAAATCAATGAAATTAGAACACACCCTCACATCATGCACAAAAACAAACTCAAAATGGCTTAAAGACTTAAACATAAGACGTGACATCATAAAACTCCTAGAAAAGAACATAGGCAAAACATTCTTTTACATAAATTATAGAAATGTTTTCTCATGTTATCCAAAGGCAATAGAAATAAAAACAACACTGTACAAGTGGGACCTAATCAAACTGATAGACTTTTGCACAGCAAATGAAACCATAAACAAAACAAAAAGTCAACCTACAGAATAGGAGAAAATAGTTGCAAACGATGCAACTGACAAGGGCTTAATCTCCAAAATATACAAACAACTTGTACAACTCAACAACAAAAAAACAACTGAATGGAAAAATGAGCAGAAAACCTATAGACATTTCTCCAAAGACATATGGATGACCAGTAGGCACATGAAAAGATGCTCAGTATTGCTAATTATTAGGGAAATGCAAATCAAAACTGCAATGAGGTACCACCTCACACAGGTCAAAACTCAGAAACTAGTAGAGAAGGAAAAACCACAAGGTTGGAAGAGGTGGGCATAATAAGCACCAATATCATCACATCCTAGAAGTCAAAACCAATGCCTTAAGCCAAGTTAAGTCCGTTAGCCTGGATAAATTTAAATATCAAGTGTTGAGACAAGCAGAGACCGGCAGACCAGAAGTATCCTAGAAAACAAAATCCCAGAGGGCAAGAGAAGTGTGAGGATCTTCTCAGGCATTGTAGGGATGGGCAAGCAAAGAGGGCAGGAGGGTACATATTCAATA
The DNA here is from genome assembly GCF_016906955.1 of Phacochoerus africanus. Lineage (NCBI taxonomy): Eukaryota > Metazoa > Chordata > Mammalia > Artiodactyla > Suidae > Phacochoerus > Phacochoerus africanus. The sequence continues at coordinate 79,927,197 of NC_062545.1, read as the reverse complement.
GCTTGATGAGAGACAGCATTCTGCCAGAGATTCCAGTTCTCCCATGAAACAGAGTACTTCTATCCAGGCAGCTAGGTACATGTGGAGGATCCTGATCCTTAAAGCCAGTCAGTCTTGGCTTCAAATTCCTCTTCCACTATTTGTTAGCTATGTTACTTTGGACCAGTTATTGGACTTCCTCAAGCCTCCTTTCACTTATGTGTAAAATGTGGATAAACATAATCAGTCTCATGGTGTTATAAGGATTAAATATAATTACATATCTAGGAAATACCTGACATCTAGCAAGTATACACGTATTTATTGATTTTTATCATTATTTTTATTTTTCCATCTGCCAAAGCCAAAATGGCTCCAAATCGTCCCTGAGTCCTGCATGAATGACCTCTAAGCTCTTGTGATTTATAGAGGCTTTCTCATTCTTTGTTGTGCTGCTTATCACAAAATATTCTGTGGGCTTGCAAAGTTGAAGGTTATGTAAGCGAATATCTCCAATGATATCATGAACTCCTTGGGGAAAGTCTTCCCACTGCTAAGCTTATTATAAACTCAGCTGGCACTTGTTATCACGATGCATTCCAAGGTACCACTTCATGCATTCCTTCAACAATTATTTCTTGAGCACTCACTAGGTGCGATGCATGGGGTTGTAACAACAAAGAATAAATAGCTTGGCTTCCTGGAGTGAAGCATGAATGGTACCACTCAAGTAAGAGCATGTGAGTCTTTAAAAATGGAAGGACCTAAGAGATTATCTGCCAAGCTCTTTAGTTTTACAAAAGTGTGATTGATGATCTAAGAGATGACTTTGGCTTTTAATTTCTTCATCACTGAACTTTTTTTGGCCTATTAAATCATATCATTTTAAAAACAAAGAGGAAAGTCTTGAGTGTTTTTTATTGAGCAAGAGTTTGGACCTGATTGGTTTTACCATCTGTCCTGTCATTGTGACACTGAGTCCACCCCTCTCAGAGAATCCTCCCAGAAAATGTGCATGGCATAACCTCTGCAAGTCTTTACCAGAACACTAATAAGAGTTCTATATGGTAGCTGTGCTCTGGTTTCATCACATATCTTCCCCAGCATGAAAAAAAAAAAAAAAATCTGTCATAGAAACATGTAATTCAAGCAGAATGCAAAGATGTTTTCTACTTTCTTCATCAGGGAAGGCCAAGATGGCGGTTCCCTCTGATGGTCATTCCAGACCATTGCTTTTTACATTTGAAAAGACACATCTAAGCATTTATATAGAGAAATGCATTTGAATCAATACTATGGGACTGACATTGAAGATTCAGTAGGCTTTAATCTAATTGTTTGTTCAACACCCTTCGATACTTGATCCACAAACTTATCTTAAAACTAGAAGGCCAGAGTTCCTGTCGTGGCTCAGTGGTTAATGAATCCAACTAGGAACCATGAGCTTGTGGGTTCAATCCCTGGCATTGCTCAGTGGGTTAAGGATCCGGCGTTGCCATGAGCTGTGGTGTAGGTTGCAGATGCGGCTCAGATCTGGTGTTGCTGTGGCTGTGGCATAGGCCAGCGGCTCCGACTCCCATTAGACCCCTAGCCTGGGAACCTCCATATGTCTTGGGTGCATATGGCCCCAGAAAAGACAAACAGACAAAAACAAAAACAAAACAAAACAAAAAACTAGAAGGCCAAGATGAAGATTAACATCTCTAGTTCAGGGGGTGCTAATGAGACATGATCTATTAATCCTATAAGAAAATCTTAATTAGACACTGGAGCACTGCCTGTTCCATTGTTAAATATTACCCAATCCCCAAAGAATTAAAGAATAAATAAAGATTAAAATAGAAAGCCGTGTTATAATTAGGTCCCCTGAAATGAAAGTATTTGTCACTTATTTCTCCTCAATAACTCAGTATTAGTGTTTACAATGAAAGTTTGATAAAAATGTTCTTGAAATAGCTAGATATGTGGACACTTGGGAAATAGATTATGATTCAACACAATTCCACTAAGCAGGCAGTTTTGTTGTGAGTTTTAGCTGCAGCAGTCTTAGTCCCATCCGGATTAATTTGCAAGGTAGCTTCATCATGATTTACTTCTTGTTCATATAACAGGATTTTTCTATTAAAAAACACTAATTTTTAACCCAGGGATTTCATAATGCAAGTTCACAGATTTTGGAACTGTTTTGTTTTATTTCATTGACATATTTTCCAGTCTACCCATCAAACCCGAAAGGGAAATGGCAGTGAGGGATGAGATGGGAGGAGAAGAGCAGCAAAATAAGGGGATGGTAGAAATTTACTCAAGTTTCCTAGACCTAAGAGGGTAGAATATAGCATACCCACAATAATATACATGACCAGCAAGCTTTTCCATAACATTTGATGTTCTAATTTTGTTTTCATGATTAGGTTCAAGATAAAAGCAGAAAGGAAAATAAAGGGAGAGAACTTTGGGGACACTCGTTTACTACTTCAGAATAAGTTCCCTTGTTAAAATAGAGGTGGGAAAAATATTGTTGGCATTTTCCATACAATTAGTTACAAAGTGTACTAACAACCCAGATTGTCAGATTCTGTCCTTCACATCTAAGTAACAAGCAGATTGTTTTACACAGATGGAAAATGTGTGAGATGCATAGATTTCCAGCATAAACTACCTCAAATAAGATTTATTAATGTCATTCTACTTATCTAATCTGTTTAAAATCATAGCCTGAATTCTCTTCAACTCCTTTAAAAAAGTTATTAAAGCCTAAACTTCACATTTCAAAATCTTCAAGCTTTCACAAGTCTCCTAATTTATTTTTTTATTTTTTTTATTTATTTATTTTTTTTTTGCTATTTTAAGGCCACACCCATGACATATGGAAGTTCCCAGGCTAGACGTAGAGTCGGAGCTGTAGCTTCCGGCCTACACCACAGCAACGCCAGTTAAGCCACATCTGCAGCCTACACCACAGCTCACAGCAATACCGGATCCTGAACCCACTGAGCAAGGTCAGGGATTGAACCCACATCTTCATAGATCCTAGTCAGGTTCATTAACCACTGAGCTACAAAGGGAACTTACAACTCTCCTAATTTTAAGCAGAGGAGAGGATTCCATCTGTACACAGTTCCCCAAAAGTTGTTATTTACTATTTCATCACTGGAGTTTCAGAAATGGAGCAAGAATATCCCTAGTATGAAGTTTTGGGGAGGTACTTAGCAACTGTTCTGGATCTTGTTATATTGGATAAAACTCTTGAAAAAATCAAGGCTACCTTCTTTCCACCCATACTAAACCCCAAAAATTGTGTTTTTAAGAGAATATTGTGAAGAATAAGAAATTAGCAGAGTTCCCATTGCGTGCAGTGGGCTAATGATCCACCTTGTCTTTGTGGAGGCACAAGTTTGATCCCCAGCCCAGCACAGTGGGTTAAGGACCGGGCATTGCTGCAGCTGTGGCATAGGTCACAGCTCCAGCTCAGATTCAGTCCCTGGCCCAGGAACTTCCATGTGCAATGGGGGCATGCAAAAAAGAAAAAAAATGAAAGAAAGAAAGAAAGAAATTAGCTAGTGAGGCCAAGATCATGAGGTTGACTAACAGCTTCCCTCTGTTTATTGGCCACAAGTAATACCTCTTGCCCCAACTATAATGAATGTGTGTTCTTATTCACAAGCGTTAATGGGAAATGATAGGAGAGGCAATCATAGTATTTTGAAATAATGTAGAAGAACATACAGCTCCAACACTTCTTAGTCATATGTTTGCACAGTTTTCCTTTACATCTCTGAGCATCACATTTCAAAGTGGAGGTGTTCATAATACCTAATAACTTTGCTTTGAAAATTTTATGATACATGTAGGAGAAGTGCTCTGTAAAATAACAAGCAACAGATAAATGTACAAAGAGGAGCAGGACAAGCAAGAATGGGGGGATCAATGAAATCCATCACTGCTCTTTTGAAAATTACTGAAAGCATGTACTCTCTTTGTCCCAGAGAAAGGGCAGCAAGATAAATAAATACTAACCAACTTGGAGAGGGTCGCCTGAACAGGAAGGAAAAGTGTGATTTACTCTTATAAATCCATGCCTAAATGCCATTGCCAGAAAAATTGTTAAATGAATATCTTTTCTTTTTCTTTTTAGGGCTGCACCTGAGGCATATGGAAGTTCCCATTCTAGAGGTTGAATTGGGGCTGCAGCTACAGGCCTATGTCATAGCCACAGCAATGCCAGATCCGAGCCGTGTCTGCAGCCTAAGCCACAGCTTGAAGCAATGCCATATCCTTAACCCACTGAGCAAGGCCAGAGATCAAACCCACATCCTCATGGACACTATGTTGGGTTCTTAACCCAATGAGCCATAGTGGGAACTCCTTGAATGAATATCTTAATGGTTAGTTAATAAGAATATTTTTAACATATCTCCCTACTACTTCCTAGCTTTACCTACATCATAAAGTGAAAATCTCACTACTTTGCAAATCAGGAGACATGCAGTCTAGTTTCAGTTCAATAGGTGTGCTTACATTGCATTATTCACCCATTCATTTAACCACTGTATATTGACACTTTAAGCATCTGGTCCTGCACTGAGCACAAGAGATACAACAATAATACTTTGCCTGTGGCTTACACCAAGCAGGGATCGCCCATCTTCTCCATCCAGAGTTCCTGTATCTGTAAGAAGGAGGAAATGGACATGATACAAAAATAGTTGTCCTTTTCCATTAACTATACGAATTGGCATATCGCTTGTTACTTTCTCTTTCAATCAGACTGGGAAGACTTGGCGCTTCCCCCCAACTTCTGTAATACATGACTCAACCACCACCGTCCATCCTTAGTTATTTCAGACTCAGATTATTTTAACAGCATCATCTCCCTGTCTTGGGTCCATAATATCCTCACAATCTAATACATGCCTCCATACCAAAACTTCAGTCGCTGCCTAAAAATTGCTCCAGTTCTATGTCTTTTTTTCTCTTCGTAGATTTTCACTCTTGATTCTCCTCCAAAGACTCAGAGAATCTTCATGCTGATCTTTACCTATTCATTAAATCATAAAATGATACTTAAGAGTATGTACATATATACATACATAATGATGTCTATACATATATACACATATCACTTCTCTCCTAAATAGCATCCTTCCATTCACTTATGCATCACACTTTGAACGTCACTGAGGGAAGTCACTATGCTATTTGTGGAGGCAAGTGCAGATATATTAAACAGTCCTTATCCTCTAAGTACTTATAACGTAATAGAAGACAAAAATATATGCTCAAATAACTACATGTCTGAATCTTTTCTTTAGGGGAAAAAGATCCATTCAATTGATGAGATCAGAGAAGGTTTCTTGTAGGCAGTGGCACTAAAGTGAGCCTGGAAGAAGGGACAAGATGTTGAAAAGCAAAATGGTAGGAGAGAAAGTCATACAAGAAATAGTATGACCAGAGGAAAGCAGTAAGAACAGGGTCTCTGGAAAAATACTGGCCATGAGGGGCATTTCATGTGTGAGATATGAGAGATGAGGCTGTCAAAGGAGAATGAGGAGTTCCCATTGTGGCTCAGGGGGTTAAGGACCCAGCGTTTTCTCTGTGAAGATGCAGGTCCAACCTCTGGCCCTACTCAGTGAGTTAAGGATCTGGCGTTGTCTCAAGCTGCAGCGTAGGTCACAGACGTGGCTCAGATCTGGGGTTGCCATGGCTGTGGCGTAGGGCTCAGCAGCAGCTCCAATTTGACCCCTAGCCCAGGAACTTCCATATGCTGTGGGTGCAGCCATAAAAAGAAAAAAATAAAATAAAAACGGAGGATGAGGTCAAATGTGAATTACGTGTGATTCTGGGACTTTACGCCCTGGGGTAGCACTATCTACAGCATATAATGCAAGCCATATACATTAATTTTAAGATTTAAGTGGCCTCATTAAAAAAGGTAAAAAGAAACAGGTGAATCAATTTTCACGATATATATCCTTTTACCTACTATAGGCACTATGGCATTTCATATAACATAACATATAGTCAATATAATCAATATAAACATTATTAATGAGATATTTTACATTCTTTCCTTCATTCTATGCCTTTCAAATCTCTGGGTACTTAACACTTGCAGCAGTGTTGTGCTAATGGCTCGCGACTAGTGACTACAATGCTGGACAGAGCAACTCTAGGTGATAGAGAGACACTGCCAGGTTTTAAGGTAGAGTGTGGTTTGATAAAAAGAAATTTTTAGACAGCGACTGAGGTTTTGGTATGGAGGCATATATCAGATTGTGAGGATATTATGGACCCAAGACAGGGAGATGATGCTGTTAAAATAATCTGAGTCTGAAATAACTAAGGATGGACTGTGGTGGTTGAGTCATGTATTACAGAAGTTGGGGGGAAGCGCCAAGTCTTCCCAGTCTGATTGAAAGAGAAAGTAACAAGCAATATGCCAATTTGTATAGTTAAAGGAAAAGGGCAACTATTTTTGTATCACCTGATTAGCTTGCTTATCTCACTGGATTAGAACCTCAAATCCATAGACACCTACTAATGAATTATGCCAAGCTTTAGGGGTTATATGTATATAGGAACAGTTGTTCTTTTTCGTTTTTCTCTTTTTTCTTTTTTTGGCCACTCTGTGGCATGTGGAAGTTCCAGGCCAGGGATCAGATCCAAGCTACAGTTGCAACCTATGCCACCACTGTGGCAACGCCACATGGTTTAACCCCCTGTGCCGGACCACAGATCAAACCTGTATCCTGGTGCTGCAGAGATGCCGCTGATCCCATTTTGCCACAGGGGAAACTCCTGAATTGTTTTTTTTGTTTTTTTTTAATTATTTATTATTATTTTTTTCCCACTGTACAGCAAGGGGGTCAGGTTATCCTTACATGTATACATTACAATTACATTTTTCCCCCACCCTTTGTTCTGTTGCAACATGAGTATCTAGACAAAGTTCTCAATGCTATTCAGCAAGATCTCCTTGTAAATCTATTCTAAGTTGTGTCTGATAAGCCCAAGCTCCCCATCCCTCCCACTCCCTCCCCCTCCCATCAGGCAGCCACAAGTCTCTTCTCCAAGTCCATGATTTTCTTTTCTGAGGAGATGTTCATTTGTGCTGGATATTAGATTCCAGTTATAAGTGATATCATATGGTATTTGTCTTTGTCTTTCTGGCTTATTTCACTCAGGATGAGATTCTCTAGTTCCATCCATGTTGCTGCAAATGGCATGATGTCATTCTTTTTTATGGCTGAGTAGTATTCCATTGTGTATATATACCACCTCTTCCGAATCCAATCATCTGTCGATGGACATTTGGGTTGTTTCCATGTCCTGGCTATTGTGAATAGTGCTGCAATGAACATGCGGGTGCACGTGTCTCTTTTAAGGAGAGTTTTGTCCGGATAGATACCCAAGAGTGGGATTGCGGGGTCATATGGAAGTTCTATGTATAGATTTCTAAGGTATCTCCAGACTGTTCTCCATAGTGGCTGTACCAGTTTACATTCCCACCAATAGTGTAGGAGGGTTCCCTTTTCTCCACACCCCCTCCAGCACTTGTTATTTGTGGATTTATTAATGATGGCCATTCTGACTGGTGTGAGGTGATCTCATGGTAGTTTTGATTTGCATTTCTCTTATAACCAGCGATGTTGAGCATTTTTTCATGTGTTTGTTGGCCATCTATATATCTTCTTTGGAGAAATGTCTATTCAGGTCTTTGAATTGTTATTTTTAATGTAAGTTAGCACTGTTAAGTTACAGGCATTTATACAACAAAGAGAAAAAGCTGTTTTTGAATACTTTGGAAACAACAAAGAGGGAACATACAGTTCTGCCTGGAAGAATCTACAAAAGGTACTTGGAGGAAGCGCTTTCTGAGCTGAATATTGAAGGACAAGTACAATTTCTACAAGTGGAAATAAAGATAGGACATCATCAGTGGAAAGAGCATGAGGAAAGTTAGCAAAGTCTTTGGTATGTTTTGGAAACTAAATGTTTGCCAAATTTAAGTCTGTGTGGACATAAGGAAGGAGGCTGGAAAGGTAGTTAAGGAGAAGGGTGATGGAAGATCAACACCTAGTTAGCTGAGGAGCATTCTACTTTGCTGCAGAGACCTGGGCCCTTGTGAGGAAGAGGAGCCCACGACCAGAGGTGAGCATTAGGGACATGGATTCAGCTTGAAAAATGAAAGCAGAGGAGTTGGTTTCTGAGAGAGTAATGTGCAGACAGTAGCTTGATACTATAACTCAGAGTACTGATTTAGCGTCAGATGCAATGACCTGCCTTTTCACTGAAAAGTATTCAACATTTCACTAAACTGACTTTTTCTTGCCAATAGAAAACTCAATTGCATTATCCTCTCTGCTCACAGTTTAAGCATAAGAGCTGGTATTGTCAGGGGTACAGGGTATCTCCTAAAGGAAATAGCATTGCTATTCTATGAGAAGAAAGTGTCAGAGAAAAATCACTACTGCTTTTTTGTTTTTCTTAAATTGACAGGTGATGGGGAAATATGCCTGCATTAGTTTTCTCTTTTTCTTTTTTTTTTCTTTTTTTTTCTTTTTAGGGCCATACCTGTGGCATATGGAAGTTCCCAGGCTAGGAGTCTAATCAGAGCTGCAGCTGCTGGCCTACACCACAGCCACAGCAATGACAGATCTGAGCTGCGTCTGCAACCTACACCACAGCTCACAGCAACACCAGATACTTAACCCACTGAGCAAGGCCAGGGATCGAAGCCACATCCTATTGGATACTGTTGCTGAAATTCAGCCTCTGTCCACTGGTGCTAAATACAAATGTGGAGACAGAGTTTTGGGGAGAAAAGAAATAGCTTTATTGCTTTGCTAGGCAAAAGAAGCTAATGCCCTAAAGACTGTGTCCTCCTTTGGGAGCAAATACGTGGTTTTATAGTTTGGGAGTAGGAAATAGGGTCACTGATGAGAATAGGGTAGGTGCTAGCTTGCATTGTTTTCCAAAGCTGGTGTTTAGGTAGTCCCAGGATTGGTTCTGATGATCCTTCTTTTGGAATGAAGAATGCTTCATTAACATCTTCCATTTGTTGGGGGTTTCCATTCTATGGAAGAACTCAAAGATATTGTTATTTATGTTTGAGTTCAATTCTTTGAGGAGGAACCAGGACCCTGCCCCAAGACTGCACTGTTGTATCTTGACTGCTCCTCCATGGTCTCTGCTTCCCCTCCCTTCCCTGATTAGAAACTGTTTGAACTCAGGGAAGGTCAAGGAGGCTGAATGAGGCCTGTTTCCTAAAAAGCAATGGGGGGCATAAGCTTTTGTGCCCAGGAGCCCCACAGGGCCCAGCTAGTCGTGTTCTTAACCTGCTGAGCCACAACAGGAACTCCTGCAATGATTTTCTAACTCTGCATAGCAAATGACTGCAAACACTGCAACTTAACACCCATTTACTCGCTCACAGTTTGGTAGTTCAGGAGTCCAAGGTGGACTCAACTGCATTCTCTCTGAAATCAGGCTGTCAGCTGGACTGGGCTCTTTTCTGAAGGCTCTGGGGAAGAATCTGCTCCAAAGTCATTGTTGTAGTTGATGGAATCTAGGTCCTTGTGGTTGTAGGAATGAGGTTCCTGTGTTCTTTCTGGCTGCTGGCTGGAGGTTGCTATCAGTTCCTGGCAGGTGCTTTCCAAGCCCTTGTACCTTAAGCTCTCAGCATCACATCAGATGCTTCTCTTACTTGGAATCTCTGTAACAACCTCTTCTGCGACCAACTGGAGAAAACGGCCTCCTTTTACAGAGCTCTTCTGATTAGATTAGACCTGCCTGGATGGCCCTTCTCTCTCTCTCTCTCTCTCTCTCTCTCTCTGTGTGTGTGTGTGTGTGTGTGTGTATTTGTTGTTGTTTTGTTTTGTTTTGTTTTGTTTTTTGCTTTTTTAGGGCTGCACCCAAGGCATAAGGAGGTTCTTAGGCTAGGGGTCTAATCAGAGCTAAAGCTGCTGGCCTACACCACAGCCACAGCAACACAGGATCTGAGCTGCATCTGTGACCTACACCACAGCTCACGGCAACACCAGATCCTTAATCCACTGATCGAGACCATGGATTGAACCTGCATCCTCATGGTTCCTTGTTGGGTTTATTAACCACTGAGCCATTAACAGAACTCCCGGTCTTCTTATCTTAAGGTCAACTGATTAGAAACCTTATTTACCATCTCCAAAATAGTTTTTCTCTGTAACAGAGCATAATCACCAGAGGAACACCAGGGACAAAGGTCATGGGGGGAATGAAGAATTCTTCCCTGCCTACCATGCCCTTCCTGTCCCATCAGAGTACATTTCACATGGAACCATTTCATTTTTCCTTGTCAATTGAAAGAAGCTATTGTCACTTTACAAGATGAAACAAAATTTGTCTGAATGGTTACAAAGGACAAATTTTGTCCTGGCTGAGTGACTGATTACATAGGTGGGTAAGAAATTTATATGAGTTTAAGGGAAAGGGAAGAAAATAAGAGACTTTCATTTCTGGCCTTAGGGCCAAATAGCTACCTTCTATCACACTCGCTATTGAAATACCTATAATGTATGGTGAAGTAGCTAAACTATATGTCTACAGGTATGTAACTATATCTATGATGCTGCTTGAAAGGAAGGAGCAAGGAGGCCCCAAATGAAATAGAATGAGGAACTGATACTGCTATAAAATTGACTAGCTACCCAAGGCAGAAGGAAGAGTTTATCCAGTTAACTTGACCTCTATAACTGGATGAACCTAAATTACTGGAATGATGATCTGTTTGGACCACGTATATTAACTTTATTACGTGTATAATTGTTACCTCTCCAGCTTATACTTTTTGTGTGTGTGTGTGTGTGTGTGTGTGTGTGTTTTTCAGGCCCGCACCCATGGCATATGGAGGTTCCCATATGCCTAAACTCTGTTTAGGCTAGGGGTCTAAACAGAGTTACAGCTGCCAGCCTACACCACAGCTCACAGCAACACCAGATCCTTAACCCACTGAGCAAGGCCAGGGATCAAACCTGCAACCTCATGGTTCCTAGTCGGATTCATTTCCACTGCACCACAATGAGAATTCTTCCAATTTACACTTTTCTATATGAACACAAGATTAGAGAGAGGTTCTGCTTCATAGTTTACCAGCAGGACAAGTTTATTAAACTCCAGCAACTATTTAATGAAGTGAAAAGAAACTCCAGGAGGGGAGAAAACACACACTTCTTCTATAAACATTAGTTGCATACACCAATGAGATGAGGAGATTAGAAGTAATTGAGCTTCCATGCCCAAATAAAACTCAGTTCCTATCTCTTTTCTTTGGATATCATTCTACTAAATGAGACCCCTGAAACAGACACAGCATTAACCAGCTCCTTTTAAGTTTAGTAGTTACAAATGCAGAATGAGTCTCTTTCTGCAGACAGAGAGCCAGAGGATCACTCAAGCCAACGCAATAATGGCAGCGGTGATAAATTATGTATGCACGATATCAGAAGCTGAATGGAGGGAAGAAATGGAGAACCCATTTGAAAATTTGGAATTTGCTCAAAGCTGCTCCTGCCATAACTCCCAGGAGGATAAACCTTCAGCCTGGAGCAGTAATAAACTCCACAGTTCTGTATAATTTATCAACTTTTTTCCTTTTCATTTTCAACATTGGCCCTTCATGGTTAACTGGAGGAACAAAGGACTAAATAGCTTCCTCAGCCATTTGAAAGAGCAATTATGAGCATCCTGGCTGATAGATTTTCTGCTTAATCTGCTAACAAATAGTGTCCCTTTTCCTCTTAATCTACACCCCAACTCCGTATTCGACTTGACACGTGCAGCATACCACTCTCCGTGCCCTTGCTCTTGTATCTCTCTTCATTCGTTTCCTTCTCATTACAGCTCTCTTATGTGATCATTATAATAGAAGAAAAGTGAGTTCTTTATGACAATTTTCCTCAGCTTCCCTTGGTTAATTTTTTCTAAATGTGATTCCTATGGGCTGCCTGACAGCCGGGCACATTGAAGGCTAATCAGTAGAATCTTTCTTAAGCGTCCTGTCTTTTCAAAGAAATTTCATGCCTTTGAATGAGAGAACGGTTTTTCACAGTAATTGGCCGTGGAATGTGATGCAGCCATCTTGAAAGAGTTCAAGCTGGTTTCAAACTGGGGAGGGTAAAAAGAACTTAAAATTTGGGATTTACCTCAGGCACTAATTCCCCAACCCCTCACTGCAACTTTCTTTACTTCCTTACACATTAATCTCCCATTATAAGAATACACATTTAGGGAGTTCGCATTGTGGCTCAGCGGGTTAAAAACCCAACATGGTGTCTGTTTAGGATGTAGGTTCAAATCCTAGCCCTGCCCAGTGGGTTAGGGATCTAGCATTGCCGTGAGCTTCGCCTTAGGTCTCAGATGTGGATCTGATCTGGCATGGCTGTGGCTGTGGCGTAGGCTGGCAGCTGCAGCTCTGATTCAACCCCTAGCCTGAGAACTTCTATATACCACAGATGCAGCCTTAAAAAGGAAAAAAAAAAAAAGCACATTTAGTGCTAAGCTGATGGAATCCCTTAGTAAGAGAAGGTTAGACCCAGAAGAGATTGTTAAATTCATCCCCAGCCCTCAGTGCCTTGGGAGGGAAAGAAGGAGATCAGGAAGGGTAAGTGATTTACCCAAAGTCACAAAGCAGGTGAGTAATGTAGTTTCAGCTACTGTTTTGTTTTACTTTAAAGGGAGAGATGAGGGGGGAGGGAGTTTCCTGCCATAAAGTAGGAGCAGATTCTGTAGTCCTGGGAACTCTGCATTTTCTCATCTGCATGATAGGGGTTATGTATGATACCGCCCTCCTCACCATGCATGACTCCCTCCTACTAATCTATTGTAGTGTGAACCCGTCTGCTGGGAGGTGTGTGTGTGTCTGCATGATCCTGTGTGGCACACGCTCTACTCTGGATATTGTACTTAGAGCTTTGTAGATAGTTGCCATGTTTCTGAAGACAGACACCATTCCCAGGGTTGGGACCCAAGGAAGAGATGGGCCTCAGGGAAGATCCCATAACTTGGAGAACTGAAGGGGAGTGGAATCCCAGTGCTGTAATAAGATGTAAAGGATTGGGTTCCTGGGTTAAGAAAGCATCTCTCTTAAAGCCAAGCCTCTGGGAGAAGGAGGTACCCCTGTGAGGAGCCACAGCCTAAACACAAGTCACCATTTTTCTGCAGACTAGAGGGTCAGGTGACAGGACAGTTCACATAATTTGTGAGGCCCACTGACAATGCAAATGGGCCTCTTGTTCAGAAAGTATTAAGAATTTCAAGACAGTAACAGAGCCTTAAATCGAGCATTGGGCCCTTTTGAGCACAGAGCCTCACATACCTAAGGACTGGCTCCGTCTGGCTGCAAGTGGTTCTTTTGGCAAATTGTGGTCTAACCACCCCCAACCATGTCTTCACTTATAGGATAATTTGAAGAAATAAGTCTTGTTAAAGGAAGACTAGCGCCTTTTGCAGAGAGGTCTGACCATGGCCACTTGGGGAGGAGGCACAGACCCTCTGCAGGGGAGGTGGTGCTTAGGGCCAGCAGACGGGACTTTGAGGTGCACCGGACCTTGCCCTTGTGAAGCGTCTACCTTCACTGCTAATCCGAGAGGATATGGGCTCTGTGTTTAAGGGATGATGCCGTTTCCTTATACTTTGATCAAGAGTTGACCTTGAATGATGGAAAACGACAAGAGTAATGAAGCAGGATCTCGGCCCCTTGTTCCCCACACCATTCCTGGCGTCAACAGTTCCTGGCACATGGCAGGTACTCAGTAACTATTTCTTAATGGATGGTAGCATAAGCAGTTATCTTGGGGTCAGAATTTGGTGGAGCCCTTAGGAACCTGAAAGGAAGATCTGAGATTCAGAAGGAAGCAATGTCTCTGGTGATAGAAAATGTGTTAATAATACTATAACTGAAGAAAATGTTAGCCTGCCCAAGAGTGGAGGCTTTTAGAATCATTTTGCATATAAATGAATCATAAATTATTTTACAGAATTATTACTTATAAGATTTTTTTCTAAGACCTATAGTTGTATTTGTGCTATCTGCCAAAAATAGCAGCCCAGCATCCTTTCTCTTTAAGTTTTGGTTTTTTTTTTGGTTCTTTTTAAATTTGTACCTTCAGTATATGGAAGTTCCCTGGCTAGGGGGTCAAATCAGAGCTGCAGCTGGACCTACGCCACAGCAACGCTGGATCGGAGCCACATCTGTGACTTACATGGCAGCTTGCAGCAACTCCAGATCCTTAATTCACTGAGCAAGACCAGGGATCGAACCCATATCCTCACGGAGAATATGCTGTGTTCTTAACTTGCTGAGCCACAATGGGAACTTCTAAGTTCTGTTGTTTAAATAACATAGTCAGTAGCAGGATACAGGGAGAAACCAGAAGGAGGCACAGAAAGCTGAGGAGAAAAACCTAGAAAAGTGAAAATATAAAGAGATTACGGGGGCCTCAGAAATGAATGTAGACCTCTCTAGAAAGGGAGGAGGCTAGGAGTTCCCATAGTGGCTCAGCAGAAGCGATCTGACTAGCATCCATGAGGATGCAGGTTTGATCCCTGGCCTCACTCAGTGGGTTAAGGATCCAGCGTTGCCGGGAGCTATGGTGTGGGTCACAGATGAGGCTCGGATCCCACGTTGCTGTGGCTGTGGTGTAGGCCAGCAGCTACAGTTCCAATTCAACCCCTAGCCTGGGAGCCCCCATATGCCATGAGTGCAGCCCTAAAAAGACAAAAAAAATTTTTTAAAAATTTAAAAAGTGAGGAGGCTAAAAAGGGAAGGGAAGGTGACGGGTAGGGACACTCTCATTTTCCCTGACAGCTCTGGGCAGCACAATACACACTCAGGAGTGTGCTAGGTGCTCAGAAACGATGTGATCACTGAATACAGAAAAGATAAATGGGACATTATTAGTGGTGAGCTGGTAAACACTTGGCAACCTGCTCTTGAGAGGGCGATGGATGGTCAGTAGTGTTTGTCAATGTCAGTTATATAAAACTCCCTCTGTGGCCAGTTTTAAGCAACCCACATGAATTCACTGAGAGTGGAAATGGGAAGAGAGGCCCAGTGGTATCTCCACTGTACAATACAGTAGATCTAACTTCAAGAGCATAGGTAGTAGTAAAACACAGTGCAATAATTGGGAAATAATGAGTTTTTCATATGTATTGCCTTCGCTCTTTAATTGCGAGTTTTTCTTTTTTCTTTTCTTTTTTTTTTTTTTGTCTTTTTGCCTTTTCTAGGGCCGCTCCCATGGCATATGGAGGTTCCCAGGCTAGGGGTCTAATCAGAGCTGTAGCTGCCAGCCTATGCCAGAGCCATAGCAGCGCGGGATTGGGATCCGAGCCGCGTCTGCGACCCACACCACAACTCACAGCAATGCCAGATCCTTAACCCACTGAGCAAGGCCAGGGATCGAACCTGCAACCTCATGGTTCCTAGTCAGATTCTTTAACCAGTGCGCCACTACAGGAACTCCTAATTGCAAGTTTTTCTAATGCAGTTCGTAATCATGCCTTTAACAACTGACTTGCAAAGTCTGAGTCAGCTCCAGTGCTCCAGTGGATGGGCTTCATCAGGTGCTCCACTATTCACATTATATAGAAAGAGGTTTTTCTGGTTGAAAAGAACTGAGGCAGGAGCTCCTGTTGTGGCTCAGTGGGTTAAGAACCTAATTAGTATTGGTGAGGATGCAGGTTCCATCCCTGGCCTCACTCAGTGGGTTAGGATCCAGTGTCGCCACAAGCTGCAACACAGTATAGGTCATGGATGTGGCTCAGATCTGGTGTTGCTGTGACTGTGGTATAGGCCAGCAGCTGCAGTTCCAACTCAACCCCTAGCCTGGAAATGTATGTGTGTTGCAGGGGCAGTCCTAAAAAGAAAAAAAAAAAAAAAAAGATTGAGAAAAGAAAGGTAAAATAAGAGACAGAACAAGAAATCTCCCAAGAATATTTTCTCCTTTACTGCTTTTCTAAATATTTTGTTTTTTGATACCTGACTCATCAGAATTTACAAGTTGACTGTGTAAGAAAAGATGAGTGATCTATTTCTACCAATAAACTCTGTCACATTTTCAACATCAAATGAACTTAGTATGGAGGCAGAGTTGTACAATGTAAAAAGCTCCAAATCAGCAGTTAACTCCAGATTTAATGGTTTGAGGCTTTGAGCAGGTCATTTCCCTACCATAGGTCTCAAGAAAGCCTACTGCCCCTCTTATATCACAGGACTCTGTGGGGGTGCAGGTGGAGGTCTTCTAACACACTGAAATGTTGATAATCTGCCAGTCACTCTCAAATGGTTTGGAAAAAATAAAAATGTGTTTATAGAGAGACACATAAAGCAAATGTGTCAAAATTTGTCAATTGATAAAACTAGGTGAAGAATATGTAAGTATTCAAATTTTTCAAAATACAGATACTGACTCAGAGACTTCGAAAAATTTATGGTTTCCAAAGAAGACAGTTTGGGAAGTGGGGAGATAGGCCTGGGATTTGGGATGGAGATGCTATAAAGTTGGGTTGTGATGATCGTTGTACAACTATAAATGTAAGAAAATTCATTAATTAAAAAAATTTTTTTTCAAAATAAAATGGTGAGAGAAATGAGGTTGTACATTAATGAGGTTATTATACACATATAGCACTCTGTAAACCTGCAAAGCACTCTACAAAGATAATGTACTATTACCTGCTTAGAGAGATGTGGGAGTTCCTGATGCGGTACGGTGGGTTAGGAATACGACTGTGTCTCAGTCGCTGTGGAGATGCAGGTTTTCTCCTCGGCCCAGTGCAGCAGGTGAAAGGATCCAGTGTTGCTGCAGCTGTGGTGTGGGTCACAGCTGTGGCTCAGATTCAGTTCTGGCCTGGGAACTTCCATCTGCCATGGATGCAGCCATTACAAAGAAGAGAGCAAGAGAGATCTATCCAGATGCTGTAGTCATAAGGATAGTCAAAGTTCACTCCATCTAGCTGATTCAATTATTCAGCAAATATTTACTGAACATCTGTGACCCCAAGTGTTAATGGTACCATGATGAACAAGACCCAACCTTAATCTCATGGAAGTTACATTCCAGTTAGCAAGACAGTGCACAAGCCATGATGATATGGTTTCGAAAGAATTCAATACAGGATGCTGTGGTGACACATAGAAAGCATGTGTAAGCCATTCTTGGATCATGAAGAAGGGCTTTTACAAAGAGTCTCAGATCTAAAAGATAGGAATTAACCCAAGGCCTGGAAAGACATCAGCATAGTAGAGGTGGTTACCGTTGATGGAGCATAATTATGTGCCAAAGAGCACTCCAAGTACATTTACTCCTCACATAAATTCTTTGGGGCTGGCTACTAGTATCCCACTGGGGACACCAGCTGCTGGTTCCCCAGACCTGATAGATGAAACAGAGTTATTGTTTTCAGGCTATGGAAACCTTATGTAGAAAAGCCCTGACAGAAAATGGACTGTGACTTATGCAAAGGAACTGCAAGTTGTTTTGTGTGCTGAAGATTTTATTTGTAGGCATTTGGAGAGGGGTGGTGGTGGGGAGGAATTGCAGTGAGAAATTAAAGGTCTTTAAAACCCTGGGGATCATGGGGACCCATTAATGAGAATTAAGCCTGAAGGCAACATAATCAAATTTCTGTTTGGAAAGGATGCTCTGTCATCAGTATGAAGAAAAAACTGAGGCAAAAGCAAAATGAATATAGGCAAGTCAGGAGCCCATAAAATCTGAGAGAAAGAAACTATGGCCTGAACCAAAGCAGTCACAACTGACAGTACAGAAAAGTAGGTAGAGTCTAAGAGTGCTTTAGAAATAGAACTTTACTGCAGGGTGGCACCAAGGGTGATGGATTCCAAGGTTTCTGAGTTGAGCAACCCAGTCAGCAGATTGGGAGTCAGTCACTGAAATACTGAGGGGAAGAGCAGGGGAGGTAAGACGAGACGTGTGATAATGAGAAGGCAATAAACAGATTTCACCAAGACCTTGTTGAGGTCAGTACATAAGAATCTGAATCAAGTGGCAGTCAAAACCAATGTTATTTTTTTCAACTTGTATTTATTTTTTCAAGGGTAAACTATTAAAAGTAGAATGAATGAAACCATGTGAGATCAAGACACAAAGACAGAAATTTCATGTAGAAAAAAAGACCTTGCTGGGAAACAGTCAATGAAAAGCAGAGGAAATGTTTCACAGACACAAGAAGCTCACAGTGTAAACAGGACTAAGCTGCTGTAGTTTCCCCATCACATCAGGATTTCATTTTGCTCAGCCTGAGATGGCGCTTGATTTCAAACTGCCTGTGATCCATTCAGTCTAGAAAAGCTTTCTGTTTGGTGTGCCCCTCCCTCCCTCGATTGTGGACAGCTAGTTCTTCACCCATGCCCTCTTCCTCCTTGAAATGCTCCCAGTCCAGCTTGGTGCTCATCTTTTGCTTCTTGGCTCCAATTTTACCCCAAAGGCTGCTCATGCCACCTCATCTTCTTAACCGTGACTCGGTCACAGGTGACCACAGAGCTGAAGAGACATTAGCCTGTGGTTTTTCTTTCTCATTTTGCTTGAAGAAGGATTTGGCTTCTTTACGTGTGGCATGCACTTCCTTAATCACCTTGACTTCTTCATTAGCAAAATCAGACACCTTGGTGATTTTTCCCTTTTTCTGTTTCTTTAGACTTCTCCAGCTCTTCTGCTTTGACCAACAATTTATTTGAACTTGTCTCTTCAGTCTCCTCTCTTGTTAACTTGTATACTCGGAAGCACTTTTTATTTTGGTCCTACCTCATTAAGGAAACTAGCCCATAGCTCATCCTCCTTTTTTCTTGAATCCTCTGACCCACTGCCTTTCTCCTGCTCTGCAGCTGCATCTTCCTCCTCACTGCTACTTCTTCAGATTCCTCCATAGCATCCCCCTCTTCTTCTTCTAATGAGAGGCCACCTTGTTTTCTCTTTCTGGCTGTAATGGTCTGAGCCTTTCTTTTTTCCCCTTGGTTTTCCTCTCTTCACCATCCACTTCATCTTCCTTCACGAATTCATTTAAGTCATCTTCACTATACTCTCCACCCTACCGCCCATAGTCCTCTGCCTCCTCCAAAGTGGAGAAGTTGGGGGCGAGGCTGCTGTGGGCGAGGGGGTGGGGGTGGGGGTGTTGGCTAGGGAGGACCCCACAGCCTGCGCACATCAAAACTAAGGTTATTTTCATCACCTATTATAAAACCTTTCAAAAGGGGAGTCAGTTCTTGTATTACATGGAAAACAAGCATGGTTCCCATGATGCTGGTTGGTTTTACTCATAAACAGTATAGTGAATGTGAAAAATACTTTGTAAATGATAAAAACATTACCTTTCATTATTATCATATTATCATTACTTATTAATATTTCTCCTTCCTTTTAATAGATTCAAATGACCCAAATGGCCTCTTTTATCCACTCCTCCATCAAAAACATTTGTCCTCTTTTCCTCTTTTTTTTTCTTTTTTTTTTTCTACTTCAAGATTCAATGGAAGGAAATTTGGGTGGAGTTAAAAGTGGTTTTGTGGAGTTCCCGTCGTGGCGCAGTGGTTAACGAATCTGACTAGGAACGATGAGGTTTCGGGTTCGATCCCTGGCCTTGCTCAGTGGGTTAAGGATCCGGCGTTGCCGTGAGCTGTGGTGTAGGTCGAAGACGTGGCTCGGATCCTGCGTTGCTGTGGCTCTGGCGTAGGCCAGTGGCTATGGCTCCGATTGGACCCCTCGCCTGGGAACCTCCATATGCCACGGGAGCAGCCCAAGGAATAGCAAAAAGACAAAAAAAAAAAAAGTGGTTTTGTCTGCTCTCATCAGTCCATAAACAAGTATGTATTAAGAGTCTCCTGGTGGTGATCAATCTGAAATGTAGCGAAATATCTAAAAACTATGTTGTGCTTCAGTAACAACATAGTGTTGTAGGTCAATTATACTTCAAAACCAAATGAACAGACTGAGAAAGAGATTAGATCTGTAGTTACTAGAGGCAGGGGTTGCATGTAGGGGGTAGGAATTGGATGAAAGGAGTCAAAAAGTATAGACTTCCAGGTATAACATAAATGTTTTGATGGTGTAATGTACAATATGATAAATACAATTAATGCTGTTGTACATTATATATGAAAATTGTCTATCATAAGGAAAAAAATTGTTTTTCTTTTATTTTGTGTCTAGATGAGACAATGTTCACTAAACTTACTGTGATAATCACTTCATAGTGTATGTAAGTTAAATCATTATGCTGTACACCTTAAACTTTTTTCTTTCCTTTTTTTTTTTTTTTGCGTTTTAGGGCCACATCCTCAGCATATGGAAGCTCCCGGGCTAAGTGTTGAATCAGAGCAAGCCACAGCTACACAGCCACAGCAACGCCAGATCCAAGCCGAGTCTGAGACCTACACCATAGCTCATGACAACACTGGATCCTTAACCCACTGATCGAGGCCAGGGATCAAACTTGCATCCTCATAGATACTAGTCGGATTTGTTTATGCTAAGCCACAACAGGAAATCCCACCTTAAACTTATACAGTGCTCTCTATCAATTACATCTCAATAAAACTGGAAGAAAAATTTAACCAAAAAAAGGAGCTTCCGTTGCAGCTCAGCGGGATAAGAACCCCACTAGTATCCATGAGGATGAGGGTTTGATCCCTGGCCTTGCTCAGTAGGTTAAGGATCTGGCATTGCCACAAGCAGCAGATAGGTTGAAGATTCAGCTCAGATCCAGCATTGCTGGGGCTGTGGTGAAGGCCGGCAGCGGCAGCTCCAATTCCATATGCCACAGGTGCAGCCCTAAAAAGCAAAGAAAAAAAAAAAAAAAAAGAGCCTTTCAGATGAGCATCCAAATCTCATGAAGTGACATTGCAATCAAGGGGCCACACTCTTTGAGGTCAGATAATTTGGAATGTATATCCTCCTGCATTTACCAGCCACATGCCTTTGGGTAAATCATGTGTTCATCTCTCTGCTCTTCAGTTTCCATTAGAAAAAACAAAATGGATAATACTTCATGGGTCTGTTGTATTACATGAGGTAATAAACGTGAAAGAAAGTAACAGAGAGCCTAGGGCTCAGTAATCGTGGTTTCTGTCCATCCCATAAGACTGTGGCCCAGGATAAATGAGCTAATACTCGAAAGACGGTTATGATTTCCTTGGAATTTTCCTGCTACATAAGTTCAGTCGTTTTTAATGAACTTCGCTGCTGTTGTTTCTGTTATTGTTTTTACCAGGGGCTGGGGTAACCACGTCTAAAAGCCTTTGAACAGCACTTGAACATATCTTTATTATTTTTTTTTTCGAATCCCCTTATTTGTTTCAGCTTGGGAATAATTTCTTTCTTTGCTTAATACTGCTTTGGAGAAACAGCCAGATGTCTATGATTTGTCGTTTCTGGCCACGTGCTGTGTTTTTTAGATACTCTGCTTCGTTCAGCTAAGATACTGTGTCTATTAAAGCTTTCGTAGTCTGGAGAGATAATTGCACTGTTCTTGGCCCAAAAAATAAAAGACACTGGGAGATTAAAAACTAGAGATAAAAGAGGGCTTAAATGTCATTGTAGGTCTTTAACTTTTATTAACAGAAAGAAGCAATAAATTTTTATAAAATTTAATTTTATATAAATTTCCCATTATGGGTATGATTGTTCTTGATGAAAGATTGTTAAACTATCCATTAAAGTTGGTGTAGCTAAAAGGAAGGGACTTTAGGGCTGGAGGAGTAGTTAACCTTCTCCCCAATTTAACGGCATTGTCTGTAAGGATTGGATGGTGTAGCTTGTCTTGGGCTCATGCTCCTAGACCAGATCTACAACTCCCAGCTTTTAAGAATCCATCATGGCAGATGCTTGAGCCCTTTATGATGTCATAGAAAATCAAAGAGGCATCTTAAATGCTAAGTTCACCAAGTATCTTTGGTTCTCCTTGAACAAGGTTTATTCTGAGGCTTCTCTGATATTGTCTCTTAGCACATAGTCTGAATGATTACAAAACAGAATGAGGAGTTCCCTTCATAGCTCAGCAGTTAATGAACCGGAATAGGATCCATGAGGTAGCAGGTTCGATCCCTGGCCTCGCCCATTGGGCTAAGAATCCTGTGTTACCACCAGCTGTGGTGTAGGTCACAGACTCGGCTTGAATCCCAAGTTGCTGTGGCTGTGGTGTGACGGCAGCTATAGCTTCAGTTCAACCTCTAGCCTGGAAACTTCCATTTGCCTAGGATGTGGCCCTAAAAGACAAAAAAAAAAAAAAACAGAATGAGATTTCACTTCCCATCTCTTAGACAGCCTCATTAGAAACTGCTGCCATGGAGTTCCCGTCATGGTGCAATGGTTCACGAATCCGACTAGGAACCATGAAGTTGCGGGTTCGGTCCCTGCCCTTGCTCAGTGGGTTAAGGATGCGGTGTGGCCGTGAGCTGTGGTGTAGGTTGCAGACGCGGCTTGGATCCAGCGTTGCTGTGGCTCTGGCGTAGGCCGGTGGCTACAGCTCCGATTCAACCTCTAGCCTGGGAACCTCCATATGCCACAGGTGAGGCCCAAGAAATAGCAAAAAAAAAAAAAAAAAATAGAAACTGCTGCCATGGCCCCTCACTTCTCAAAAATCCTGAGATTTCAACTTAAGCATTAACTATTTGTTTGTTTCTAATTGTGCCATCTTGCTTTGAACAGCAAGTGTAGTGTTAGTTAACATTTTAACGCTTAACAGAAATTTCCAGTAAAAGTTATTTATATTAAAAATGGACCTGGGAGTTCTTGCTGTGGCTCAACAGTTTAAGGATCCCACATTGCTGCAGCTGTGGTGTAGGTGACAGCTGTGGCTCAGATTTGATCCTTGGCCTGGGAACTTCCATATGCCATGAGCACCGCCAAGAAAAAAAATGGACTTAGATTTTTCACAATCCAATTACGCTATTAATAAGAACTGCATTTATTCTTTTCTTTTTAGAATGCACTGCAAGAACAAAACTATTACCCTCCCAAAGACCCTAATTCGGCTTTATTTTTGTTAAGTGCCCAAAAGGACAGAAAGTTCTATCTTACTCAAGGCTTACTCAAGGCTCCTGTCCTAACACCCCTGTGAGACAGACTTTATTATCTTCATTTTACAGGTGAGGAGACCAAAATTCAGAAACTTTCAGTTACAAAACTAGACAAAATGTGACTCAAGGTCTTTGACTCCTCATCCTATGGTCTTTGCACTTCACCTTGTCCAACTCGTTCATATTAGTTGAGATCACAAATAAATATAAAATTTTAGGGTGTTCCCATTATGGCTCAGAGGGTTAAGAACCCGACATAGTATCTGTGAGGATTAGGGTTTGATCCCTGGCCTCACTCAGTGGGTTAAGGATCTGGCTATGAGCTGCAGTGTAAGCCACAGATTTAGCTCAGATCCTGCATTGCTGTGGCTGTGGCATAGGCCAGCAGCTGAAGCTGCAATTAGACCCCCCGCCTGAGAACTTCCTTCCATATGCCTTGGAACTTCCATATGCCTTGGGTGTGATCCTAAAAAGGAAAAAAAAAAAATATTTGTCCTCCAGTATCATAGCAGACATAACGATGCTTTGGAGAGTATAATGGACCTGCTGTAAATGGAGGAGGTGGTGCAAAGAGCAAGGCCAGTCCTGCAAACAAAAGGCTGGAGAAATCAGGGCTCTCAAAGAGAGGAAAACCCAGCAGGCGTATGTAGGGCATCTCAGACACAAAGAAGCTGAATTGGCGGCAGCAGCTCATCCCACAGAGGAAAACCTTCATGGTGGTAATCAGGGTCATTGTAAAGTGAGTCTACACAGACTTTGAAAAACTTATGGTTTCCAAAGGAAAGATGTTGGGGGGTGGGGGGATGCTGGGGGTTTGGGATGGAAATACTGTATCATTGTACAACTATAAATGTAATAAATTAATTGAGTAGTATATTTTTTTAAAAAAGGGGGAGAGTGTATGGTTGGAGCATGGGAGCCTTTGAACTGAAAGGTCTTCAGTGGCATGAGAAAAATAATGATCGCGTATTCAATCAGAATTAATCTCATTTACCAGATGACATGTGCATTGCAATAGAGAGCTTGATGGCTTTGCTCTGATGTCCTCCTAAATTTTGGGCTGCTTCTCCAGCTACCTTAACATCCTCAGGCATTTTTCCATCGTTTTCCTGCCTGCTAACCTCGAGCAGAGTTCAGCTAAGAGGTAGCCTCACAGTTTCACTCCCCCACCCCCTGTGCATGCAAATGTTTCCCAAGTTTTATCCCTAAACCCAGCTGTGACCCTTTGGTCCCATAATTATCTACACAACAGATAGAGCTGACCCATTACTACCCACCCCTGGGAAGTGTGTTGGAATTTTTCCTCCAAATTCCACATCTACCAGGACCCACCTTCCCCAGGAAGATACCAGGGGGATCTGGGAGTCTTGAAGGAGGAGATGTTGGAAAGACATTCCACTCCAGAGGGGAAGCTGACAAAAGCATGGCACTGAGAGCACAGGACTTCAGGGAGCAGGGAAGAGCCCACCTGGCAGGCAGAGGGGCTGGTGTTGGTGAGGCATAGGAGGGAAGAAAGCCCAGAAGGAAGGGCCCGGGCCATCAAGGGGAAGAGATGGGACATGATCTGGTAAATAACCAAAAACAGATGAGGCCCAAGATACTTTGTGTGAGGAAGATTAATCAGACTGTAGGAACCAGAGGACATGAGCATGGAGACACACCCAAATATTAAGAAATACGGGAGGCGCTAAGGGCCTGGACAGATCCAATCAGAGCTGCAGCTGCCGGCCTACACCACAGCCACAGCAATACCGGATCCAAGCCACTTCTGTGACCTACACCACAGCTCATGGCCACACCGGATCCTTAACCCACTGAGCAAGGTCAGGGATCAATCCCAAGTCCTCATGGATACTAGTTGGGATTATTACTGCTGAGCCACAGTGCTGGACACTCCCGGGCACACAGTTAATACAGACCTGCCCCATCTCTGAGAGTGGGACAGGTATGTGTTCTCTAAAGGCTCTGCAAGCTCATGGTGGAGACCCACTGGCCTGTGGAGCCAAGCAGGTAGATTTCAGGCTGACTGCTTTCAGTGAGCTTTCTGGTGCTTCTCAGTCAGCGGGCTTAGCCCATTGCTGGGAGCAGCAGTGGTACACAGTAAAGGCAGCAGCTAACGCTAACCCAGCACCCCTCACCACTAGAATCATGTGTCCTGGTTGCAGGAACAAGACTTTAGGGGAAGAGGGGGAGTGCCGGGACCAGCTCAGCAGGATGGGGCTGAAGAACGGGTGCTGTGAAACTTAAGGGAAAAAGTTAACATAAAACAAGACACAGAGACATTTATCTTAAGTAAAGATGGGAACCGGCAGACTCAAGGTCTCAGGGACCAACAGCACAGCCTCAAGAAACTGCACTGCGTTTATTCTTTGGGATTACTTCAAGTGAGGAAGAGGATATAAGAGGTTTTTTATTATTTTATAAGTTCTTTTATTATTTTAAAAGTCACATAGCTGGTAGATGGTTAAGCTTTTACTCTGACCTTTAGGCGTTTAACAATCATTAGCATTTGAGGAAGCTTGGTGTTAGCTATCTTTATGCATAGCATTCCAGAGAATCCTCACTGTGCTTCTGCAAAAGGATTGCTTATCTGCAGCAATCCAGTGTGCCTAGGTTTGCACCTTTGTTCTCTTTGCTAATGCATATTCTGCTAATGACAGCTCATAAACCACTTGGGGCCATGAGGTTCCTCTTTCTCTTATTCTTTAGAGGACATCATGCTTGTGCAGAAGGCGTGCCTAGACCAACGCATTATGTCCTCATTCAGCTGACCCTATGAATAACTTATGCCTTTAGGTCTTTGTGCTTAAGCTTAAGTCATTCACCATCACTGTGACTGTTTTTCAAGCAGGAAGATGGGGTAAAGTAAAGCAGGACAAGATGGAGTTTTCAGCAAAGAGGCTGAGAAAATATTGTAGAAACATGTCTTGCAACAGGGGAGGACCATAGACTAAGGCGTCAGCTGGAGAGGCCGGCCTAGGGGAACTGGGACATGGCCTTGAAGAATGACTGGGCTGTCGCAGCAGTCAGATGGGTGGATCAATGAGCTGGGGAAAGTGGACTAAGCATCGTGCAGGATAGTTTTGAACAGGTTGTGCGGGTGCTATGTGTGGGTAGCAGAGGCGGCCGGGTGACCCCCAGCCTCCCTCCAGGTTACTC
Organism: Phacochoerus africanus; assembly: GCF_016906955.1. Classification (NCBI taxonomy): domain Eukaryota; kingdom Metazoa; phylum Chordata; class Mammalia; order Artiodactyla; family Suidae; genus Phacochoerus; species Phacochoerus africanus. Next base: position 79,900,988 of record NC_062545.1, on the reverse strand, counting down.
TTCTGTACAAGGCTGGTGACCCTCTTTGAGGCCACAGACAGGCACATTTTACCCTGGCTTTTCCCATCTCTTCTATTTGTAGCTGGTTCTCTTCAATCACATTATAGCTTTCTTCTCTCATACCCTTTGTGAGTACTTGTGAGTGCGTGTATCTTTTCAAATTATGGTTTTCTCTGGATATATGCCCAGGAGTAAGATTACTGGCTCATAATGTTTATTTCAGGTTCTCTCTTGTTTTTTGCTTTTGTATTTTTTTCTTTTTTGCCACACAGGCAGCATGTTCCCAGACCAGGGAAAAAACCTGTGCTACACAGCAGCAACCAGAGCCACAGCATTCTGGTCAGCATTCTTAGTGAGCTTTAACCACTAGGCCATCAGAGAACTCTCTGGTAATTAGTTTTTTAATGAACTTTCATACTGTTTTCCAAAATGGTTGCACCAGCTTACATTCCCACCAACGGTGTAATAGGGTTCCCTTTTCTCCACACCCTCTCCAGCATGCATTGTTTGCAGACTTTTGATGATGATTGAAACGGTGTGAGGTGGTACCTCACTGTAGTTTTGATTTTCATTTTGCTAATAATTAATGATGTTGAGCATCTTTTCCTGTGCTTTTTGGCCATCTGCCTGCAAAGACCCTTCTTATTGCCTTCTCTTTGCTTTTGCTCTTAGCCCTTTCTCTTTTCCCCTCAATCCCTGTGTCCAACCTCATCAGCCTTCCTTCACTTCCCATACTTGCTAGGCATTTTCCCTCTGCAGAACTTTTGTGCACACTGGTTCCTCTGCCTGAAACCCACCCTGGTCCTCATGCTCCAGGTGTAAACACATGAAGAAGTATCACTTCTTCAGGAAGGACTGGTGTAAGTGCACGTTCTGCCTGTTATTCTTTCTCCCAGCCTCCTGTACTTTTTCTTTGTTATTGCAAATTGTAGATATGTGTGAATACTACATTTTTTTCTGTCCTCATTTCTGTCTGGTTTTGTTTCTGTCTTCTCCCTAGACCATAGTCCCACCCCCTACCCCACCCTGGCCACTATATCCAGGACATCCAGTACAGAATCAGGCACACAAGTTATATCCCAGAAATATTTGTTGACTGTGTGTTGGATGAATGCTGCTATTCTCTCTCCCTTTTGGGATGCCCTCCTACAACCTCCTCACCGAATCATACACTGCATACCACGAAAAACCAGTCACATGGAGCCCATACCTTAACATTTCCTTCATTGTCTTTCCCCAACATTTATTCACACATTATCATGAATTAGGTAGCATTCTCTGGTTGGTTCACAATTCCCTAATAGCACTATTAATTTTCCAAGAACTAAAGAACTTTGGGGACCTTTTTTGCATTTCAACTAGAAATGCTGTCAGCGCTCAGTATTTCTTGATGGATGAACGAATCAATTAATCAATCTTGGTATAATCCTTTTGCACAGAGAAAATCTTCATTTAGCAAATACAGAGATACTATTGCGGCAAAACAATTTCTATCCATGACCCATTGCTGTAGTCTTTCTTTCTGGGTTACTATTTTGAGCTTCAAGGAGAAGCAAACAATCTTAGCTTGAAAAGGAGATTGGATTTATTTTTAATAAGAAAGGCTGAATTGGAAGCTTGCATTTTCCCCCCAAATTTAATAACAGCACTAGTAAAGGCTTACATTCCCCAGATGGCCTTATATCAGGTAAAAGAGGACAAAGCCTCCAGGTAAGTTTCTATCTTGATGTTAGAACTAGACGCATCACAGCTACCCTGTTTAAATTCATTGAGAGCCAGGAGGGGTCACATGGCCAGGGCGTCTAGTCTGGGCATGATTTCCAAATCTGCCAAATCCAATCCAGGACTGGGCAGAGATGAAAGGCAGTATCAGGTTACTCAGAGTCATTGTCCCCAAACCTTTGAGGTCCTGATAGTTACCACTGATAACCTCAGTAAATAAAAAAATAGCTCTTGATCTTGCCCCCTTCCTCTATTCACAACTAGAACAAAACAAAACAAAAAACATGTCAGTAAAATTGTTCTGCCCCACATGACAATTACTGAATTGAGATTTCCGTTTCTGCATTCATCCTGTTATTTCTAAGTAGATCCTTCAGTTTTACCAGTGGCCCTGCTGGTTGCTCAGTTGCTCTTTTTCTTGGTATTCTTTGAATGATTAACAACAACACAAATATATACGTGCCTTCATAGATGCATTTAAAATTATATGTGGGGAGTTCCCGTCATGGTGCAGTGGAAACGAATCCAACGAGGAACCATGAGGTTGCGGGTTCGATCCCTGGCCTCGATCACTGGGTTAAGGATCTGACATTGCTGTGGCTCTGGTGTAGGCCAGTAGCAACAGCTCCAATTAGACTCCTAGCCTGGGAACCTCCATATGCCCTCTGCATGCAGCCCTAAAAAAGACAAAAGACAAAAATAATAATAATAATAAAAATAATATATGCATTTTAATGTACTTTGACAATTGCCCAGCAAGTTCTGTCTAGTTTGTATCTTACCTCTAGTTTAGTATTTGACCTTATCACACAGGCCGGGGCGGGGGGGGGGGGGGGGGAAGGTAAGTTTTGCTCATTACCTGTTACAACGTGAATATTGTGAATATTGTCAAGGTTGCTATGACATCTGTTCTTAATCACCCTGCTTGGCTTTGGCACAATCGAGAGTGCCAGTAAGAGACGGCTGCTGATGAGTCCCCTTCTGTCCCCATCTCTCAGGCTGCGGAAGTCCTGAAGGTTGATGGAGGGCCATGCTATTCAAACAGCAGGCGTGGCTGAGACAGAAGCTGCTGGTGCTAGGAAGTCTTGCCATTGGGAGTCTCCTGTATCTAGTCGCCAGAGTTGGGAGCTTGGATAGGTAGGTGACTACAAACGTACTTAATGCTCACGGGACTTTAAATATCTTTTGCTTGAAATTTCCTTCGGACATAATTTGAAATCTGTCCATTTGTTTTCCTTTGTCAAAATTCCCAAGAAACCTGCTTTTCTGCAGTATTGATTTTAATGTGTGGAGCCTTTAAAAGAAAGCCATCCAAGTTGCTCAAACCAAGATATTTGTCAAGATCCATCTGTATTCTGTGTGTGCTAAAGTGTGTTTTCAGAGAAGAGATAAAGCCATGTACAGTAAAAATGTCATTTGCTAGAGCTCAGTGTAGTCTCTTGTGCATCTGATTATTGACCTCTAGCTGTAGCAAAATAGTGATGACGTATTTATGTATCTACATTTTGAAATTTATGAGTAGGCAATTAATGTGCTACCAAGAGAGTTAAAGTTATGTATGAGCCTCTAAAGGGGCTCATCAAGTTTGGAATCCATTGCCCTGGAAAGATGGCTCTAGGCTTCAGGAGTTTTGACTATGTTAATTAGCTCTGGTTTCCAGACCAGGAGGCTGTCACTCAGAGTAATTGCCCAGAAAGCAATGGAAAACCCACAGAGAGGAAATTTACAGAGCTGGGGTTTAGCTCTAAATAAGCCAACAGTCGAGAGGTACTAGAGCTGCAGACGTTTCAGCAGTGTTAGCAGGCTTCACATTGAATGCCTCTGAACTGCCCACATCTGGTTTGATTGAAAAGGACGGAGAAGTTCACTTCTGAAATGCAAAGCTTCATTCTTTGCCCTTTAAAATTAATTCCTGAGCTGGAAAGACGGAAGTGTGCTTCCCATGAATTCACTTCTCATTTTCTGAGCACCTGTAGCCACACAGTAAAATGAAATTATCTTCCTAACAGTTTTTTTTTTTCCTGATCTATAGATCTTATCACATGGATAGCTAACAAATAATATAACCTTGGTCTTTATTTTTCTTCAGCCAGTATTAATTTTGACTGGTAAAATGAACCCCTCTGACACTTTTCAGTTCAAACTTCCTGAGTAAACTTCCTGTTTGCTAGTGGCTAATTGTGGGAAATGCTACAACCCAGAATGTATCACAGATTTTAGGTAATTCCCTAACCTAGTGCTTATTATTAGTGAAAAGCTTGTGGTGGTACCATTGTCCTATGTCCATAACAGAGCTTTTATAGCAACTTCTTCCCAATAGCTTTAGTTTTCTTCTAATCATTTGCTTTGTTCAGTAAGTGATCTGATGATCATTAACACATTAGTTATTTAATTAATAGCTCTTTTCACTTTGAACCTGGTCTCTAGTGTCTCATGGGATAGCTTTTATAAGGAATTGGGGAGTTCCTGTCATGGCACAGCGGTAACGAACCTGACTAGTATCCATGAGGCTGCAGGTTCCATTCTTGGCTTCGCTCAGTGAGTTAAGGATCCAGCATTGCCATGAGCTGTGGTGTAGGTCACAGACAAGGCTTGGATCCTGCAGGCTGGCATAGGCCAGCAGCTGTAGCTCTGATTAGACCCCTAGCCAAGGAACTTCCATATGCTGCGAGTGCATCCCTAAAAAGACAAAAAAAAAAAAAAAGGAATTGGATTGCTTGGTGGGCTTTCTCAAAACCTCTCAACCTCTCATTTGAGAGTTTGAGCAGATTGAAATTGACACATGATTCTGTATGTTTGTCCTTTAGACACTGAAGACCTGGCTCTCTAGGTGGGAGGCTGAGCTCAGTTACTTCTCCTATCCCTTCCAGTCTTAAAACCTCATTTTTTGTTTGTTTGTTTGTTTGTTTGTTTTTAGTCTGGGGTCCATTCCTACTCTTTAGGAAGGCACTAATAGGATAGTTTCTCCTATCGTGATTTACAGGGTCCAAAAAGCAATTGTTCTGTAGGGAATGAGCTCCCAGGATAGAAGGTGGTTACAGGAAAGAAGGAAAATGGCCCTTTCTCGAGGTAGGGAAGTTTCTTTCCAGCTCAAACGGCCTGGGTTCCATGAGAGAATCAAATCTTGCAGGAAAGTATCCATTTCCTCAGTTCTCCCAAGGATCGCATCATTCTAGATGTCTAGGAGAGAAGTCCGTCCATTACATTCAGAGGATACCTTAAGGAATTAGGGCCTCATTCTCAACCAGAGCCCACCAAGAGCTAGAAGATGAATTGGTGGCACCCCAGTCGAAGCCACAATTAAAAACATCTTCTACTCTGTTTGTGTTGCTACTTTTATATCTTCCATTTAGAGAGCTAACATATTAATCCTACTAATAAATTTATAAAAACAATATTCATGTTTTTCTAAAATATTAACTGTGATAATTCCTGTCATATTTTTATAGTATGCCATATTTTCATGTTTTCCACAATAAGCATGTTTTTAAAAATTCATTTAAAAAACCACCAAAAAGGGGGAGTTCCCGTTGTGGCTCAGCAACAATGAACCCGACTAGGATCCATGAGGATGCAGGTTCAATCCTTGGCCTTAATCAGTGGGTTAAGGATCCATCATTGCTGTGAGCTGTGGTGTAGGTCACAGGTGAGGCTCGTATCCTGAGTTGCTATGGCTGTGGTGTAGGCTGGCAGCTGCAGCTCCAATTCAACCCCTAGCCTGGGAACCTCCATATGCCAAGGGTGCAGCCCTAAAAAGACAAATAAATAAATTGGACACACCAAATTAAATAGTCACTCCAGGATTTCCCATTGTGGTGCAGCAGCAATGAATCTGACTAGTATCCATTAGGATTCGGATTTGATCCCTGGCCTCGCTCAGTGGGTGAGGCATCCCGAATGGCTTGTAGTTGTGGTGTAGGCTGGCAGCTATAGCTTCATTTGGAACCCTAGCCTGGGAGCTTCCATATGCCACCAGTGTGGCCCTAAAAAGCAAAAAGCAAAAAAATTTAAAAATAAATTAACACTCACTCCAGTCTAATATCCTTATGATTGTTGCCACATATTTCTCTCAGGAAAAAAAAAAAGCAGTGTTTTTCTGTTCATTCCTCAGGACAGTGTTGAAGAGGAAGTCCTCCTTTTTGGCTCCATCTGTTGTCTTTCTCCCTTCACCAGCTTGAGTCCCTGATTTAAATGGCACTGCAAATGGGGACCTAAGGTTTCTGGCACTGCCAAGGTCCTGTTGATTTCTGGCCCCAGGTGTGCTAGGTGATATACAGCACTTGCTGATGGCATTGGGTTTGCTCCTATACTCAGCAATGGAAAAACATAATCCTGACCTCTTTAGGTAGGAAGTGAAAGAGAAGCAGAAGAAATATGCACTCTTCTAGCTATCCTCAAGGCCAAAAGCAGAAATTCTCATCGAATGAAAAGCTCAGCAAGTGCCAAGATTGGAATTTTGCAGGTTGATGATGCCAAAAGCCAAGGGCAGAGACTGGGAACTCTCTTTAGATTATAGCGTTAAGGTTTTTCAGAGTCATAAGAATACAGCTGAGCTGCAAGGAAATAATATCACACGAAACCCAAAAGATGTCGCCTCTTAGCTGCCCTTTAGCCTCTCGGCTGAAGATTTTAATCTTCATCTTTCATGTTTTCTGAATGATGTTAACTAGTGAGCTGTTAAAAGGCTATTAGTATGGTTGGTGTCACTTGTCTGTCCTGTACTGTGAACGTAAGTACCTGCTATAGTCAATTAAGTGCTTGGTGAATACAATTTTTAAGGGGCACTAATAAAACTATCCTATCAATTATGTGTGCTCCATTTATACAGGGTGGCTTAAAATAAAATATTCCAAACATATGTTCACTGTGGATTGCAGCAGGCAGGGCGCAGTTGTTTTATTTATGCGTTGAAAGCCTTACTCTGTCTGGGGAACCAGAGCAATGAGAAGTTGGTTGCGATGAAATCCTTCAAACCTCTCTCTGTTGCTCACAGGCTCCAACCCCTCTGTCCCATCGAAGGCCGGTTCGGAGCCCACGGTCAGGCTGAATTCCCCCTGCGTGCCCTGCAGTTTAAGCGCGGCCTGCTGCATGAGTTCCGGAAGGGCAACGCTTCCAAGGAGCACGTGCGCCTTCATGACCTGGTCCAGCAGCTCCCCAAGGCCATTATCATCGGGGTGAGGAAAGGAGGCACAAGGGCCCTGCTTGAGATGCTGAACCTCCATCCAGCAGTGGTCAAGGCCTCTCAAGAAATCCACTTTTTTGACAATGATGAGAATTATGCCAAGGGCATTGAGTGGTACAGGAAAAAGATGCCTTTTTCCTACCCTCAACAAATCACCATTGAAAAGAGCCCAGCATATTTTATCACCGAAGAGGTTCCAGAAAGGATTTACAGAATGAACTCATCCATCAAGTTGTTGATCATTGTCAGGGAGCCAACCACAAGAGCGATCTCTGATTATACTCAGGTGCTAGAGGGGAAGGAGAGGAAGAATAAAACTTATTACAAGTTTGAGAAGCTGGCCATAGATCCTAATACCTGCGAAGTGAACACAAAATACAAGGCGGTAAGAACCAGCATTTACACCAAACATCTGGAGAGGTGGTTGAAATACTTTCCAATTGAGCAATTTCACATTGTCGATGGAGATCGCCTCATTGCGGAACCCCTACCAGAACTTCAGCTCGTGGAGAAGTTCCTAAATCTTCCCCCAAGGATAAGTCAATACAATTTATATTTCAATGCTACCAGAGGGTTCTACTGCTTGCGATTTAACATTATCTTTAATAAGTGCCTGGCGGGCAGCAAGGGGCGCATTCATCCAGAGGTGGACCCCTCTGTCGTTACCAAATTGCGCAAATTCTTTCACCCTTTCAATCAGAAATTTTACCAGATCACTGGGAGGACATTGAACTGGCCCTAAAATATTAAGTCAGACAACACTGTGTGTTGTGCCTGGAGACCTGCAATGTCTCCTCTAGATTAAAATATGCACTTTTTCCTAGACACAACTGTCCAAGTCATTTTTTCCATGCATACTTGTACATACGCAGTGTGTGACCAAATATAAGATCAGTTCTTTTTCTACTGAGCATTTACAGAAAACCAGTTTGCTGTCTGCATAGTTGCATCTTTTATGCTATTTACAAAAAGAAGAGGTGGTGATATGGGGGGAAAGTGACTTCCGCTGTTCTCCAAGTGTTAGTCTTCCTTTGAGTCAGAATTTGTCACCTGCCATTCTCATAGATTTAAGCCAAAAGATTAGCGTGTGAAAATGTACCCATGGCTGTGACGCTTCAGGAAGTGGAGGATTCAGTTATGCATTCTTTTCTAGGGGAAAGCAGGCTCTTTAATTCAGAGGCTGAATTGGTGCCATGCAAATGGAAAATACCATTTTCTTATTATTTCAAAGAATGTCTTATCACATAAAATTGACATGGTTTCAAAGTTCCCGTGGTGATTTTGCACTATCGTTTTCTTGTGTGGACCATGGTGTCACTTGTAGCATGTCAGTCACACATCGGAGAGTCAAGTCCTTTTACTTCCATGTTATATGTCAGCAAAGAGAGATGTCATGTACATAATGTATATTGTTGTACATACTGGTTTCACACTAAGTAATTCTATTTTGTAAACTGAATATGGCTATTTAATTTATTGTGAAAATTAAATTTATTGTCGTATTTAAAAAATGGAATGGATTAAAATTACTCTACGTGCAATTCTTTTTAACTTCTTTTGTTTTATGTGCCGCCTGCTTGGCTCCCAAAGTCAAAGCTGTTTATGTGCACCTGAGAGCACTTGGGAAGAGGCCCTTCTCCCTTAGATGTCTGTAGCCTTGTGAAAATGTAGTTATGAAGTGGGGTTGAGTGTATTTTTAAAAATATCTCAGCCATCTGGAAATCTAGTCTGATAGCCACCTCAAAGAGGACTGGTGCTTCTCTGCTGCAACTTTGTAACCATTAACTTAACCTGCAGATGCTCCTGGTGCCAGGAGAGAGACTAGAAATACCTTAACGTAATCAAGGCATAGGAGCATCCCAATTTTATTTGAACCTCTAATCAGAGCCAGACCCACTGAGATATTAAATAAGATTAGAAAACTTCCATAGCCTTTGTGCTGAAAGCTGCTGATGCTTCAAAAACAAATGCAAACTCTCTAACTCCCTCTTTGAGATGAAAATACATCAGCCTGCTCAGAAATGATCAAATTGTGTAGTGTTGCCATTACTATCGTAAACATATGGCTCAGATTTCCATCTAGAGAAATTAATGTTGAATTGGGTGCTTGCTAACATCAGATACCCTGTATTATGCTTAAATATCATTCGGAAAACCTGGGAAAGAAGTATCAACAGAAAAAAAAGTGAATTTTTCACAATCATGTTGCTTATCCCGTGGAAGATGTTAGTTTTGTCCACATAAAGAGTGCCTAGCAAATTACAATGGATTCCCTTTTGATTGTACTAAGTGTTGATTTTCCTCCATGAGTTGTTCATCCTGTCCAGTGATTCGATGTTGAACTTTTCTAAATAAATAGCCCTTTCCCCCTCAGTGTCGGTATATATTGCTTCTCAAGCTACAGCCTGGGTAATCATCTCTGCTGTTTCAATGAGCAGTGATGCTGCTTTCTCGGCATGGAACAGGCATGACACCAGCGCACGCTGACAGGCCAGCTTCTCACTCACTGCACAGTGACTCTGGAGTGAGAGTTTCAGGGCTACATGTCCATCACTCTCCTTTAAGCCGTGAATGAAATCAAATTGAAGGAATCCAGCATCAGAGGTCCCTTTGCCTCAACTCTCAGTTAATCATCAAACTGTTGGAATACTACATTCAAAGACATAAATCACATGTTATCATTAATTTTTGGTTTTTTTTGGTTTTTTTTTGTTTGTTTTTTTTTTTTTTGGCTGCCCCACAGCCTAAGGAGTTCCTGGGCGCCACAGATCAGATCCAAGCCACAGTTTTGCCCTACACTGCAGTTGCAACAACACCAGATCTTTTAACCCACTGTGTTGGATGGGGAATCAAACCTGCATCCTGGCACTGCAGAGACACCACCCCTCCCATTGCACCACAGCAGGAACTCCATGTTATCATTAATTTTATTATAACTATTCCTAGAGTACTATACAGCTAATACAGTCTTATACCAGAAACTGTCAAATTATACCCCATTGGAACACAGATGCTTCAAAAACTCAGCCTAGGTATTTCACGAGGAATGGTAAAGCTAAAAAAAAAATGACAATCTTTTCCTCAACTCACAGAGAAATTTTGAAAATAAAGACATCTTTCAGTGATCACCATGTAGATTCCAAATTTTTCTTCAACTTTGCTGTTGCTGCTGACAGCGTATGTCAGAGTTTAATTCTAAGATTCTAATTGACTTGTGCTAATGTTTGTAATTTGTAATTTTGAGCTCAATAAGCAAGTATTTCTTCATTATATTCAGAAAAAAAAATTCTGTGATTTCCAGTTGTTAAATAAGTTAGAGAATTGTTTTAAAACTTGGATCCTCCTCACAGAGTCCTAAAACAGAAGGGCTGGCCTAGGGGTATGTTTTTAGAGGTAGGTTTCATTTCAGTGAAAAACAAAAAAGCAAAACCCAGCCACAGCCAATGCTGAATGAGCTAGGTAGAAATAAATGTCCTATGACAATAGCACTCTTCCACTGGAGGTATCAAACCTCTTTGTTTAGAAAATGTTTCCTGTTGTCATCAAACAGGCAACCGACCCCTAGAGAAATCTATGGCTCATGCCAATAGATCCACCAGGGTTCTCTTTAATAAGCTGCTCCTTTTACATCATGAAAACTCTGCATTTCTTCCAGAGGCTTGGCAGCACCATACAGCTTTATAAAACTGTTGAAGCTGCAAAGAAAAAAACTAAGCAATGGTGACGGTTCTGCTGGATCATAAAGTAGAAACTACACCATTTTAGAAGCCAAGGAATTCCAATTACAATTGTGCAAACAGGATCAAGGATCCCAGGGGAGTGAAAGAGACAGAGAAGAGGAGACATACAAGCCAGAGACAGACATCAAATTCCAAGTCTATCATATTACCCACCTGCAATCACCTTAAAAACCCTTAGTGGATGAAGTACTAACTTTTCCTACTTACTGCACTGTAGTAGAGGGAAAATCTAAGACATCAGGGTCCTTAACTAATAATTAAAGCAAAGGCATGTAAACCCCTCGTAATCACATCTGCTCTTAGATTTGGTACTTTTTATGTTGATGGACCAGCAACTGCCAGAACAGTTTCCACTAAAGCTGATGGAGCCTCTTGAGAGCAGTGCCTGGGGCGCTGCCCGGGTACATGGGCCCTACCAGAGGACAAGCTCCAGGACCAATGGAGGACTCTTGGGATGCTGCTAAGGGAAGGTAAGAACCAAGGACAAGTGCAGTCCCAATTCCAGCCCTGCCAATAAGCTTGTGCTTGGTCCAATTAGCAGTCGGCTAAGTTGGATTGCCTTCAGAAGCCTAATTTAAGAATTTTCCAGGAATAGAGAATTTCACATGATCATAAAGAGTGTCTTCCTGCCGCAGTCTTTTGTACTCTTTTTGCACACTCAGCAGCCATTTTCCACTTAGGAGGATAGTCTATAGTCTAAGCAAAAAAGAAAACTTCGCTGAAAACATTCCTTAAAAATGACTAAATACAGCTAAATCTTAGCATTTCAGGCTAATAGGTGGAAAACATAGAATATTTTATAGCAAATTCATTGCAATTATCCCCAAGTAGACAAAGCACCAGGCTATACTAACAACGTATTGATAAATAAATATCTAATTGCACCTACTTTACAAAATAAAAGTCTCTTAATTGGCATATTTTTTTCCTAAATTGGTGTTACTTCAAGTATTTTAAAGCCATTTGTCCTTTTAAGTAGGTTATTCAGGCCCCCTAACATCTGTTTATCATTTTTTATAGCAAACATTTCTTTTACAGCTAATGCAAGAATGAAATTTAGGCCAAAATATAATCACTTGGCAAGGTCCTAATAAATGATGCCTTACAACACATCTTACAAAAACAATTTCTGTATGTTTTGCTCTTTTAAAGGTTTCTTTCCAATTACATTTTATCATAGCTTTAAGGACTAAGAGTGCTCTTCCATAATGATTAGAAGTGGATTGGAGCATTGAAAAGGCAAAACTGAACTGACAGCAATGTGCATTTCTCATAGAAAGCACCTGATTGGTATTCCAAGAACAGGTGCCTGTTATTTAAAGGCCTCTCAGTTGAAAAGCAATAGCCTTTCAATCATATCAAGGAGGAAGCCGCATGCTTGATACCTAATCAGGCTATTTCCACCACTTCTGAATTTGTGAACCGTGTCAGTCTGCAGGGTCTGGAGGAGTTGTTGTTGGAAGGGTTTATTGTTTCTAAACAGACATGTCATTCTCCCTTAAAAACAGGCTATGAAGAAGGTAAGTTGCTCCTGGCAGGCTGGTAACATCATTTCAAAGAGCTGGCTCCCCTTCAGCATTTCTGTTATTTGCGTTTGAGCTTCATCTGCAACTACCCGGATTAGGATCGAACCCAGCAACACCAAAGAGACAAGCCAGATCATTAACCCAGTGTACCACAGCAAGAACTCCCCCTTCAGCATTTCCAAATGCTTTGCTTTGCATTTCCTTTTCTTTAAAGGCACCAGGAGACAATCTTTGAGACCATCTGCAAAACTGCCTGTTTCTTTGGTAAGGCCACACTGACGGCCTCCTCCATCTCTGGCTCATTTTTCCCCCAGGACTGAGCAAAGGCCTTTCCAAAGACAGTTCTCTGGGTTTGCTGACCATGGAAGAGACATGCTCTTTCCCTGACACCACATTTAAGGCTATAGGTTCATCCATCCTGAGATTTATATCAGGAGACATGGGAAGAAGAAGAAAACTGAACACAACTTTCTGCAAGTAAGGTACCATAGCATTTCCAAAGTGTTCAGGAAATATATTTGTTTAATTGAAAACAAAGGAAGTAACAGCTGAATCTAAGTAAAATGGGCAAGTCAATTTATCTCTTTAAGCTTGAGCTTTCTATTAAATAAAATAGAATCCGGAGTTCCTGTTGTGGCACAACGGAAAGGAATCTGACTAGTATTCATGAGGATGCAGGTTCGATCCCTGGTCTCACTCAGTGGGTTAAGGATCCAGGGTTGCGGTGAGCTGTGGTCGCAGACTCGGCTCAGATCTGGGCATTGCTGTGGTGTAGGCCAGCTACAGCTCTGATTTGACCCCTAGCATGGGAACCTCCATATGCCTCAGGTGTGGCCCTAAAAAGCATAAAAAAAAAAAAAGAAAAAAAATGTTTAAGCTCTTTCAGTATATCATTGTACCATTAGATGAAAGTAATTTTTGGAGCATGCTTTGTGACAGTGAATGTCACAGAGCTGAGCACATGAAGGTGGAGAGGAAGGGAGGGAGGAAGGAGGGGTTAGATTTTCTTTTTTTTTTTCTTTTTTTTTTTTTTGCTACTCCATGGTTTGTTATTTTTCCTGTCCCAATCCCTACAGCAAAGTGGCTCTTGGAGAACGAATAAGTCTTCAAATTTATTTATTTATTATTTTTATTTTGTTTTGGGTGCCCCCGTAGCACGTGGAATTTCCTGGGCCAGGGATTGAACCCACAATCTGAGCCACAGCAGTGACAGTGCAGGATCTTTAACGTGCTGCTCCACCAGAAAATTCCAGTAGTGGTTAGATTTAATGTACTTACCTCTTCCTGTGCATAGAATCTCCCAAAGTTTCACATCTATAGTTTGTCGCTAGGGGGTATTCTTTGTCACTATTCCCTTGCAACTGAATTTTCTTTTCATTCAACCTTATACTTGGCTTTTGCTTCCACTTTACCTGTCACTTCCTGCATTAATTAACTTTTGTTGCATAACCACCCACCCCCAAAATATCCTGATTACCTCATGATTCCGTTGCTTATCTAGACAGTCCTTTTGGTCTGGTCCAGCTTGGCTCCACACTGCTGGCCTTCCTCATGCACCTGTGGTTTCTGACAGGTCAGCTGCGGACTGGATCACTTGGGGTGACCTCCCTTAAATGTCAGTGGCTTGTGCTGCTGATTGACTGGTGCTACTTGCCAGTGCTGGCTAGTGGCTTAATGACAAAGATGTCTGGGCCACACATGTCTCATCACTTGGTAAATACACTTGGATGTCTTCATGGGAGTCAGAGGGGGTGTAAAGAATAACAAGAGAGGGTGGCTTCCAATGCACAAATGCTTTTCCTGTTTGTTAGCTCTCATTCGTCAAATATGTCACGTGGCCAAGCCTGGCGTCAGTGTGGGAGGGGACAACACAAATGTGTGGCTAGAAGAAAGGAAAGTATGTAGCCATTTCTGCAAATATCTATCACACCTCTCAACCTTGACTCTATCATGATGAAAATTATAATTATAGTAATCATTCACCAAATAACTTTATCTAAAGAAACAGATATGGTAATAAGAAGGATTGTAGACAGAATACTGCCCCTCTTCCAAAGATACATAATCATAATCTCAGGAACCTATGATATGTCAATCTTACATGGCAAAGGGGACTTTGCTGATGTGACAAAGCAAAGACTTCGAGATGGGGAGGTTTCCTGGATTATCTGCATGGGCCCAGTGTGACCAAGGATCCTTAAAGGAAGAAGAGAAAGAAGAGGACAGTCAGAGAGATGTTGATAATGGAAGGATGGGTTGAGAACTTGAGGACCCTCAGAGAAATGCAGCATTGTTGGCTTTGAAGGTAGAGAGAGGTAGCTGCAAGACAAAGAATACAGGCAACTTTTTTTTGTTTTTTTGGGTTTTGTTTTGTTTTGTTTTTAAAGTCTGCACCTGCAGCCTATGGAAGTTCCTAGGATAGAGGTTGAATCAGAGCCACATCTGCGACCTACACTGCAACTCCAGATCCTCATCCCACTGATCGAGGCCAGGGATTGAACCCGCATCCTCAGGGAGGCAACATCAGGTCCTTATCCCTCTGAGCCACAACAGGAGCTCCCCAGGCAGCTTTTAGAAGCTGGATAAGGTAAGGAAAGTTTCTCCTAGATCCCTCAGAAGAAAACATGGCCCGGCCAACACCTTAATGTTAGCCCAGGGCAACTTGTGTTGGACTTTTAAACCTACAGAAATGTAAGAGAATAAGCTTTGGTTGTTGCAAGCCACTAAGTTTGCATTAAGTTACAATAGCCCTAGAAAATGAAGGCAAGATATAAGAGGAAACGGAGTGCTCTCCAAATGCTGGCGTGTTAGCATATGCTCCTTTAGGGTCGCAGGAGTAGGCACAACCGCTGTCAGGCACAAGGGGCATTTCCAAACGAGGCAAGCAGAATACCTCAAGCCTAGGACCTCAGGAGCAGCGCCCCTGCAAGTTCTCAAAGGAGAATGCAGGCAGAGCAACCCTCAGGGAAAAATTCCTGGTCAGAGAAACACAGATCAAGTCTCATTTCTTCTGGGACCCTCCACTGAAGCCCCATGGGTGAAAAACGGTTTAGTGGTAAATTGCAGATAAGTTTACAACAAGGTAGAGATTAAGTGACATTTAAAAGTATCTTGGCCATTATGGTTTTCCCACTGAAAGGAAAAACATTTTCAGTCTTCTCACAAATCCATAAAATCTAGCCTCAATCCAGAATATCTGAAGTCTCCAAAGATCAGAGCCAGGAGCCTGATTTTATATTGGTCCCAAGATCTCCTCCAAGCGGCCTCAAAAACTGCCCTGTGGGGAAAGGAAAGACCTGAGATTCTTTCTTCTGACCTTAATGAAATTCAGAGGCATTTATTGATCACCTAATATGTTCCTAGTTTCTGAAAGATCTATCAAACTGTTACTAAAGGTCACTAGGAAAGCCGGACTTAGAGGTGTGACCAGAATACAGCCTTCTAGAATTCCAGCCCAAGGCCAGTTGTCAAGAAAAGTCTCTAAATGGTTCTATTTATTATTTATGTCTGCCTACTTCCTAAAAGGATTTGAGGTGGCAAATTTCTAATTAAAATTTGTTTCTAATCTCCTTCTAATCTTGTCTTATTGGCTGAATTTCTCCCCTCATACTTAATCAACCTTAAATACTAATGCGTATTGAGTCTAGATAAAATATGAATTGGCATTAAAATTAAAAGGTACACACATTCAATAGACATATAATATATATGGATATATTTGTATTTGTAAGCCTATTGAAAGAAGCTAATGATAATGGTTCATTATGGGACTAATGAAAACCATCCTTTTGTTAGTGATTACCTGTCAAATTTGCACGGCTGCCTTTTAAAAATTATACTCCAAAGGTGTTGCAGTCCAGCCCAAGTGAATACACAAAAAGAAAAAAAAATTAAATAAACTAATATTTCAAAGGAGCATCAACCAATCTGGGAACAAATATTTTGATAAAAGAACACAATTTGTCTGATTAAAATATCACTGCCTGTAGTGCAAGTTTCAATGGTAAAGAGACATGTCTTGCTAATTCAAGGATATTTAAGGTGCTCGTGTGGAAAGTATTATACATGCCACCATTGGGTGCCTCTGCACGTGGACGCATGTGTGTGCACGTGTGTGTGTGTGCACACGCACGCACATGCATGTGTTTGGGTGCCTGTGTGTGACTCGCCCCATGGGATTATCTTGTTACTTTCCAGCTTGATCATCACAAGTCTTCCACCTTGAAATTGCATCAGATTTCTCTCTAAAAGCACAAAACTAATTAAATAATATTAAAATGAAAATAATTATATAACATTATAATTAATAATAAAAGAGTGATTCATTCTTTCAATCCACAAAGGTTTATGAATACTTCTCATGGAATTCTGAGTTATTTTTCTCTCTTTCTTTTTCTTTTTTTTTTTTTTTTTGTCCTTTTAGGACGCTACCCTGGGCATATGGAAGTTCCCAGGCTAGGGGTTGAATGGAAGCTGCTGCTAGCGTACACCACAGCCACAGCCACAGCCACAGCCACAGCAATGCAGGATCCAAGCCGAGTCTGCAACTTACACCACAGCTCACAGCAATCCCAGATCCTTAACCCATTGAGCAAGGCCAGGGATTGAACCCACATCCTCATGGATACTAGTCAGATTTGTTTCCTCTGAGCCATGGCAGGAACTCATTTTCCACCTCTTTAGCTGGCTCATGCCCCACTTGGGCCCCAGCCCCTGCAATGTGGTCTCAAAGCATTCCCAGGAGGCTCAAGAGCCCCATAGCTCTGCTGACACACAGCCAGCCAGCCCCACAGGGCACCCATCAGGTGTGGCTGTCAGTTGGTACCACAGCCAACCCTGGTGCACACTGTGGCTTCCTCAGCCAGCATTGCCACAGCCTCTACAACCCCAAAGACCTTTGACAGTGTATTTGTGGGCGTGTGTAGAATGTCTGTGTGTGTGTGTGTGTGTGTGTTGGGGGTGGGGGCGGAATCCTTATGTTATACTTCCTTTTAAAGTACCAAAGCTATCCTATGAACATACCAAAAAAGCAGCTCTTCCTGCTCTGTGTTCAGAATTCATCCTCTCCATAAGGCCAGGCCAGAGTGGAAGACAAATCTGGATGATAGACACCATATTCCACTCAGAATCTTGTAATAGGTGTTCAATAAACTTTTGTGGGTTGAATGAATGAATTACTCTTTTGTTATAATGATGGAGATTTTAACTGCTGGATTAAGCTTATCTGCCTGTCTCTTTTTTCCCTTGGAATGACTTCTCTGCCAGGAGATTCTATGGTCTTTTATGCAAAAGATCTCTGGTGGCCAGGCCACCGTACAGCCAGACATGTTCCCCAAGAGTGGACACAGTTCAGGCTTTTGCTGGGCTCCCAAACAACCATTAGACTTTAATGCACTGCAGGATACAAATGCTAAGAACCAAGGGCTATAGCTTCAGATTCTGCACAACAAAGATCTTCTCATGCTCGGAACCCTCATGACAGCTTGAATCACTTCTCTGCTTTATGCCTCTTAATATACGACAGTGAGGCAACAGATGTCAACTTTGATGTATGTGAGTCCTGGCCCCTCAGTAACATGGATCCCCAAATTTTCTCTATTAAACTGTTAACCTTTACTCTTAATTAAGATGAATTAAAATTGTGAATATCAAAAACAATGACCAAAACAATAAACTATTTACCACTTTCACCCCAGTAAACCATGCTCATAATATCATCATTTAGGGTTTTATGATATTCAAGGCGAAAAGCTTAGCTCAGTAATGGTATAGAAGTAGGGCTTATTGTTGTTGTTTTTAATTACGGTTGACTTTTGCCTCTGTTGTATGTTAATGCATATTAGGCTGAGAATGTGCGGTTACAATACAGTGGACTCAAAGGGGAAACAGACCGTTCATAGGCCACAAGGACATTAGAGAAAAATAGGACTCTCTCTCCATATATATATATATATACACACACACACAGTAACTCCCCAGTCATAGAGTAGGAGAAACACCCACTTTTATTTGCCTTGACACATTTAGGAAACCATTATTGGATATTAATTAAAGAATTATTAAACCTAACTATTTGATTAAGGCTCTATGTGTCCAAATGAAATAACCAGACCATGAACAATCCACTTATTTCTAGTTTCTAATAGTGGAAGTGCCTGCAAATTAAAATTGTCATCCTCTGTGTCTAGTTGATTATTGCATCTCAGTTGATTGGCTACATCATATAGACACAGGCAAATCTTTTAGGAACATACTTTGATGCATGAATGGTTTCGAAAAATTCAGTAAACAAAGAGGCAGCAGCTGTGAGTAGATGATAAACCTTGACCTGAATATCCACCTGTCAGTAGAGTTACACCTGTCAGGGCACGATGGGTAACATGGTTAATGTCTACCCACCGGGATCCTTAGTTCAGTATCTCCCAGGTAATTCTGGCAGAGACTCAAAAGAAATGTTTATGTCAATTCCTACCCCTTATATTGCAAATAAGCAGCCTGGGTAGAGAGCCATTATTCTCTATCCTAAAATGTAGGTGTCGGAGTTCCCGTCATGGCGCAGTGGTTAACGAATCTGACTAGGAACCATGAGGTTTCAGGTTCGATCCCTGGCCTCACTCAGTGGGTGGAGGATCCAGCATTGCTGTGAGCTGTGGTGTAGGTCACAGATGCAGCTTGGATCTCGCGTTGCTGTGCTCTCGCGTAAGCTGGTAGCTATAGCGCCGATTTAGACCCCTAGCCTGGGAACCTCAGTATGCTGCAGGAGTGGCCCTAGAAAAGGCAAAAAGACAAAAAATAAAAAATAAAATAAAATGTAGGTGTTGATTTTATTGTCTTAGTAAATGCAGCATCATTAAAAGACTGGTATCTTTGTTTGAAATTGCTTGTCATAAGCCATTTAGGACAAGTATTGCCATCAATACTTCCTGATCTTATGTAGTCCCCAGACTCACTTTACACCATAGTAAATGATTTTCTTTTTAGTTTTTTGAATGAAAATATATCTCAGTGGGTTAAGGATCTGGTGCTGCTGCAAGTTGCATTATGGGTTGCAGATGTGGCTTATATCTGGTGTCGATGTGGCTGTGGTGTAGGCCTCATCTGCAGCTCCAATTCGACACCTAGTCCCTGGGGCACTTCCATATGCTGCAGGTGCAGCCCTAAAAAGAAAAAAAGAAACAATGTCTCAATTTATTTATTTATTTAAATACATTTTGAAAAGTCATTATTTGCTGAGAAATAGCTTCTGGTGCACAACACTACGCAGAGCCCACCAAATACAGATGATCATAGATCCATACATTTAGTGGCGGGCCCATCACAGGAGGTACAAGGGGGACCATTGGCTCCAAGCCTTATGCTGGCAAAGAGGTCGCAGTTAGACTAGTGGCATTACCTCCAGATGAGACTAGACTGCTGTCCCTGAAAAAATCTGCCCTATCTTATTTTCTGATCTAATTTTATTCATATACCCCAAAACCTCCAAAAATGGTAGTTGGCCCCTTGACCTAAGAGAGGCAATAATCTTTGGAGTTCCCGTCGTGGCGCAGTGGTTAAGGAATCCGACTAGGAACCATGAGGTTGCGGGTTCGGTCCCTGCACTTGCTCAGTGGGTTAACGATCCGGCGTTGCCATGAGCTGTGGTGTGTGTTGCAGACGCGGCTCAGATCCCGCGTTGCTGTGGCTCTGGCGTAGGCTGGTGGCTACAGCTCCGATTCGACCCCTAGCCTGGGAACCTCCATATGCCGCGGGAGCGGCCCAAGAAATAGCAACAACAACAACAACAAAGACAAAAGACAAAAAAAAATAATAAAGAGAGGCAATAATCTCATACATCTGGACCTAAACTCATGCACAGCAGGATGGGCAGGATGGAGAGGTGTCACTTTAGCGTATTCGCTTTGCTTATCCTTGTCAATTTGGCTGAGAAACAATAGTACAGGATGCCCTGGTCTGCAGGAGAATGCATGTTTGAGCAGGGCAAGGGCTAACAGGAGAAAAGTGCAGGACCACTAATCCATATTCCCATGGAAATGCCCTGGTTTCAATATTCCTTTTGAAAACACATGGCTTCTCTTAAGCTGGTCACACTCCAAGAGAAATTAAGCTTGAAAGATAACCGAACTTCAAAAGCCAAATCAAAAAGACCAAACCTGAGGTTGTGAAGGGCATTCAGAAGAGAGGTTTCAACTCAGCTTTCAGAGCATGTTCTCTGTCCTCTTTGAAAATGTCTGACCCTTTCCGAGTTGCTGAAGATTTTCCCACCCGAGACATCTTTCATCAAAAAACCGTGAAATAACAAAAATCTCTCTCTAGGTAGAATAGGTGGAAAAATATGAAAGTAAGTTAAAGTAAGCTGCCGCTTGCTCTGCTTATTCTTGTGCCTAAAATGTCATCTCCAAGAAAGTTGCCTGGATCTTGCTTATCTCACTGCAAATTAGTAGGATGCACATTCTACTGTGAGTGGAACTGAGGCCCCAAACATGTGGCCCCCAGTAGGAAGCAGAGATCTCAGCAACTTGCCAGAAATGTATTTCTATGACCCATTTGCCAGAGATGGCCAAAAACCAGAAGGGAAAAAAATAGGAGATAGGAATAAAAGGTGTAACTACGGCGAGTTCCCATGTGGCTCAGCGGGTAAGAATCTGACTAGTATCAGTAAGGATGTGGGTTTGATCCCTGGCCTTGCTCTGAGGATCAGACATTGCCTCAAGCTGCAGCGTAGGTTGCAGATGTGCCTGGAATCTGGTGTTGCTGTGGTTGTGGTGCAGGCTGGCAGCTGCAGCTTGAATTCAACCCCTAACCTGGGAACCTCCATATGCTTCAAGGAAAAAAAAGAAAGAAAGAAAAGAAAGAAGAAAGGTATAAATACACATCTCAACATTTATATTCCTGCCTTTTTCAGGAATATATTCCTTGCTTTACTCAGAATTCCCTGTTGTCCTATGTTCATGAGCAAAAAAACTCTGCTGACCCTTCATGGCTTGATGGAGAATCATTCCAAGTACTACTGTAAGCCAGTGATAGACACAAGGAACATGACAGTGCACAATGCAAGATGTCTGCCCTCAAAGAACTGGGTGTCAGGCTCACAAGTGGGCAGATGAACAAGGTACAAGGAAAGAAATTATCCTAAGCTCGTGCCTTGGCACAAAGGATGAACCAGTGCACAATGCAAGATGCCTACCCCCACACCCCCGCCCCCCGCTGGCCAAGGGAAAACAGCAGTGCACAAGACGCCTACCCCCAAGGAGCTGAGGGCAGGCTGAGGGCTGCGCACAGGGAACTTGACTGTGCATGATGCAAAATGTCTGCCCACAGGAAGTGGAATGTCAGACTTAATGCTGGACCCAAGAAGCAGTACAGTGCAGAATGAAATGTGCTTACCTACAGGGAATGAGAGTCCAGGCTCAAGGCTGGACACAAGGAATGTAGCAGGCACAGTCCAAGTTTCCTACACATTGTAGATATGCACCAGGCTCCATATGGGGAAAATGGACACTGTGGTCCACCATGCAATGTGCAGCAATGCACCTGCCTTCCTTGATCCCCATGGTCTGGTAACTGCTTCTATATGCCCCACTTACACCCTGATAAAAACATCAATTTTGAATGCCATAGTTACATGGACAATAAGCATACTGCAGACATCCATTAGACTTTGTGTTCATATTCCCTCCGTGAAGCACAGTGACCTTGAAAAACCCAAACCACCACCACTAGTAACAGCACAGAGGTACATTCCATTGAGCCAGATTACTTAAATTCTGCTCAAAACAACGTCAGTGAAGCTACAGGGAAACATTTGGTTTGCTGGATTCTAGTTGGTATCTTTGCATCAGTATTGATGAGTGATACTTCATTCTGTTTCTTTGTGCTGTCTTTACCTGGCTTATGTATTGGTGTCAAACTTATTTCATAAGAGGAATGAGCAGTGACACATGTTCTAAGACAGCTATCAGCATTTTTTTTTTTCTGTAATTGGTTAACAATAAATGATAGTAAATATTTTAGGCAATGTAATCCATCTGGTTTCTGTGTTGCAACGCATCCTTCAGTACTCACAGGGATTGTTTCCAGGCTCCCCACAGAGATTAGAAAGTGATGTTATGAGTATATTTTTCCTTTTTTTAATATGATTTTTTTCTAATACTAAGTATGTATAATTTTCATTTGATCACTGTGTTTAACAACTGGCTCTTAGAATTTCTGAGAATTTATCAATCAGTCCTCGAGAGCTGATAAGGGCCAGCTGCAACACAGTACTGATTATTACCTAGTGTCTACCAGAGGCCATCATTTTAGCTCTATTGTTTCATGAATCCTCACTGTGACTTTTTGAAATAAAGTCCCTGATGAATAAAGAGATCTCAGAAAGGTTAAATAACTTACCTGGAACCACCCAACTGCTGTGGTCATGTGACCTCCGCCCTCCAAATCCCCAAATCCTATTATCCCACACTGTCTCTCATATAGCAAAAAATTGGATTTTAAATGGTTTTATTCTGGGAGCTCCCTTGTGACAGTGGATTAAGGATCTGGCATTGTCACCGCAGTGGCTCGAGTCACTGCTGTGGTGTGGGTTTGACCTCTGACCTGGGAATTTCCACATGCCACAGGTGCAGCAAACAAAAAAAAAAAACAACCAGTTTTATTCTTTAAGAGAGTAGATCATGTACTACTTAAGCCAAGGTCCTCTGAATTCAGTGAATTTGTGAACATTAATGTTTGTTCGAGGTCATTGCCACTGAGTCAGTTTGGTGACAGAGAGTGCTGTTAAGCTAAATTACTTGATAAGAAGTCTTCCACCCAGAAGCAAGGAGAATCACCTCAAATTCTCCTTTTGTTTTCCTTTCTTTCCCTGAAATTAATTCCAACTCAACAAAGTGAATTCCTTTTTTATCACTATTTTGTACCACAAACCAAGGCGAAGATCCAATAACATTTCAACTACTGTTTTCAATTAATTCACAATACTTGTTATAGTTGTAATTTTTGTGATTCAGAGTTGTGTCTTTTTACAACATAACATGATGTTTTCTTTCTAGTAAACAGCATCACTGTAAAGTTACAATGGAACAAAATAACTGTTTAAATTTAATAATGTATTTTCCCTAAAATAGAAAGAAAGAGCTTACAGAAAAAATATACTTTGGGTTGCCAAGGGGAGGGGGATGGAGTAGAATGGACTGGAAGTCTGGGTTTAGTAGATGCAAACTATTGCATTTGCAATAGATAAGCATTGAGAGGGAGTTCCTCTCCTGGCTCGGTGGTTAATGAATCCGACTAGGAATCACGAGGTTGTGGGTTCAATCCCTGGCATTGCTCAGTGGGTTAAGGATCCAGCATTGCTGTGAGCTGTGGTGTAGGTTGCAGACGAGGCTCAGATCCCACGTTGCTGTGGCTCTGGTATAGGCCGGTGGCTACAGCTCCGATTTGACCCCTAGCCTAGGAACTTCCATATGCCACGAAAGCAGCCCTAGAGAAGGCAAAAAGATAAAAAAAAAAAAAAAAAAAGGCCATGAGATTCTGCTGTATAGCCCAGAGAACTATATCCAGTCATTTGTGATGGAGGATAATGTGAGAAAAAGAACATATATATATTTTTTCACATATATATGTATGCCTGGGTGACTTTGCTGTACAGTAGAAATTGAAAGAACACTGTAAATCAACTATAATGAAAAAAAATAAAAATAATTTTTAAAATAACATTAAACAAGCTTTTCAAAACATGGAATATATATGTTATAATTCAAAAAAATTAGTGAATACCACTAGGAAGTAGTTAAACCTCTATACAATCTCCTAAAAGGATCAAAGACAATTGTTTACCATCATGAGTGACCAGCATTACCAAGAGGAAGACACCAGAACTGATTCCATTGAACAACAATATATTTTATTTAAAATACTGGCACTCCTATGAAAAATGGACACTAGTCGGATTTCTGCTCAGCCACAATGGGAACTTCGGCTTCTTGTTGTAAAGATAAACTCCAGATTCCTTAGGTTTCCCTTCAAGGCCCCCCATGATGTGTCCCCAAAGGCTTTTTCAAAAAAAAGCTGACAGCAATGACACTTATTAGGACCTGCTGTGTCTTCGGCTTCTTGACTAGGAACCTCACTCTCACCACTGTTCCCACTGAGAAGGGACCCCTCCTACTTTGCCTGCTTGAATCCTCCCATCACACAAAACTTAGCTCTTCCATGGAGATGCCTCTGACCATCCCCACCCCACCCCCCGCCCCATGACTCTCACAATACACTCTTGCCAATCCTACCTGAAAACACCTCTTGACTTATTGTCTTATATTGTCATTTAAATGCCCACATCAAGGCCTTGTTCCTCCAACTGAAACACCATCTTGGTGTAAATCACGTCTCCACAATGCTTAGCACCATGATGAGTACAGAGGTATCCTCAGTACCTTTTCTGCTACACTGATGTAGTCTCTAGCTTATGCAGAGGTTATTCCTTTCCTCATAAATGCACTCTGTTCTTGGATCCACACCTCGCACATTTTCAGCATGAACAATATTTAGATGCCTGAAGATAGCATTCATTCTGGTAAAAAGAACTGAGAAGATTTATTTATGAATCAGGATATGTGCTACCCCAAACTCATGTTTGTTAACTCTATTTTCATATACTTTTAAAAAATAGAAAACTTGGAGTTCCTGTTGTGGTGCAGCGGGAACGAATCCATTTAATATCCATGAGGATGCAGGTTCCATCCCTGGCCTTGTTCAGTGGGTTAGGGATCTGATGTTGCAGTGAGCTGTGGTTTAGGTCGAAGAAGCAACTTAGATCCCACGTTGCTGTGGCTGTGGTGTAGGCTGACAGCCATAGCTTTGATTTGACCCCTAGCCTGGGAACCTCCATATGCCATGGGTGCCACCCTAAAAAGCAAAAAAAAAAAAAAAAAAAAAAAAAAAACCACTGTAAGCAAACTGGTTAAAATAACATCGGAAAAACTTAACAGCTTAGGCAAGAAACAGATGTTTGAAAGTAAATGACTTTTTTTCTTGATCATGTGCAGTACCAAAGGTGAGGCAGGTATAAATGAAGGAGAAGGCCACATGCTACCAGAGTTATTTCTAATAACTTCAGAGATCCTTATAGAAGGAAAAGTTACAAAAATTAAAATGAGGAAAACAGAATTTTAAAATGGCAGGTGGATTTGGAAGTGGGGAAGACTCTTCAGGACAGTAATTCAGAGCTTCGTAAATGTATTTAAATGAAGTGGAGACTGATGAAACTGACAAATCTGAATTGTCTTGGAAAACTTGCCCAAAGCAGCCAAAGAGCAGATGGAAGGATGATGATGGCGAACATGCTACATGCCACTTAACTCCAGTTTGGCGATGGACCATTAGACTAAAGATGAGAAAGAGAAAGGAAAACAAAGTTTAACGCAAAAGGAAAGAAGTAAACAAGCTAGCTACTTTCAATGTACCCTGCCTGATTTTATTTCAAACCGCTCTTTAGGGAATCAGAAGTACATCCACTCCTGCAAGCAGGCAGTGGAAACCACCTTTGTGTCCCTCACAAGGCTCATTTGCTCATACAGCAAAAGAATGAACAAGATTGCAGCATCAACGTTTACTGGTTACATCATCAAAATCAGTGTAAACATTTTTTAAAAGCCCTAGAGTTCCCATCATGGCTCGGTGGAAATAAATCTGACTAGTATCCATGAGAACAGAGGTTCGATCCCGGGCCTTGCTCAGTGGGTTAAGGATCCAGCGTTGCCGTGAGTTGTGGTGTAGGTTGCAGATGCGGCTCGGATCTGGTGTTGCTGTGGCTGTAGTGTAGGCCAGTGGCTACAGCTCCGACTGGACCCCTGGCCTGGGTCCTAAAAGATAAATAAATAAATAAATAAATAAATAAATAAATAAATAAATGTCCTGATTGGCCAGATCCTTAGCACAGCATTTAGACACCAACGTGATTTCATTTTAATGACATTAGTCAAGAATTTGGAAGAAATTCTTGAGGAACTGAAATTAAGTAACAATAATAAAGGCCCAGAGATTCTCTGGATTTCAAAAACTGTAGACTGGCTGGTTTTACTTGGGGCCTAAAGAAAGCACTAGGCCTTATTTTTAGAAACCCACTGGGAATACTGACAAACTTCTCTTCATTAAGGGGAACGAACCTGGGTTGCAGGAAAACATGGCTGCTATCAGTCACAGAAGTAATAAGAGACGTCATTTGAAGATACTAGCGCTGAAGCGGATGAAAGAGAAAAAGCCAACATCATAAGTAGATTGCCTCAAAGGGTCTGAGACCATTTCATGCTCAGAGTAAAAGCTGAAAAGGGCAGTCAGAGAAACGCTAATAACGGCCCTTCAGCACTCAGTGTTAAAGCTCAGATGCACGACAGAAAGATGCTGTAACCTCAGGTTCTTCAAATGTTTGGGGAGCAGTACTCTACCTGTGAAATTGTCATGTACTGAGGAGTAGTCTTTATTAAAAATAAATAATATATTACAACTTGCCTTAAAACATGTTCCAATAGGATATTAAGAACCATGACTGAGAAATGAAAATTCAGTCTCATACAATGCTTGTAAGGCAGGGCTCTAGCTCATCGATGCTGCCCCCAGGAGAAGATATGAGCAGATAAAAGTATATATCTAGGAGTTCCCGTCGTGTCTCAGTGGTTAATGAATCCGACTAGGAACCATGAGTTTGCGGGTTCAATCCCTGGCCTTGCTCAGTGGGAGAAGGATCCAGCGTTGCCGTGAGCTGTGGTGTAGGTCACAGATGCGGCTCAGATCCTGTGTTGCTATGCCTGGGAGGTAGGCTGGCAACTGTAGCTCCGATTGGACCCCTAGTATGGGAATCTCCATATGCCACGGATGCAGCCCTAAAAGGCCAAAACAAAAAAACTTGTCTGTGGTGTCAGGCTAGTTGTTAACCTTGTCAGTGTGGTGAGGAGGTGTGGTGACCAGGAGGTACACAGCCTTAATAATCCCAGTTATTTTTGTCCTCTCCCTCACATTTTTTGGTCATTCTTGGACTGTTTGGGATAACAAATCACAAGCAAGCATGCCTTGCTTCTAACAGGCACTGCAATGTTCCTATTATTTCCCTCTTTATTCCTTAGCTGGCTATTCGTTGAAAGATCTGAACTTTTCCTGCATGGACCAGAGATTTCTAGAAGATTCACATCACACTGGAGTCTGGGGTCCATAGCTGCTGATTTCTTAATGCAGAAACCGCCCTGTTGTTTGCAAGATCCAAGGCTCATGCTGAATGTGCTGCAATGTGCAGTATCCTTTGTCAGGGTTCTGCGGTGTAAAAAGTGCTTTGATGCGGTGGGAGAACAAGGCCCTCCCCTCAATGCCTCTGCTGCCCACACAGAGTAAGTGTCTTCCTACAACGTTGTCAAATGAAAGAGAACCACAGTCGTGCCAATGAAGCAGATTTTTGCCTAGTGACCTGCTGGAAAATGTAATCAGAGCTTTCCTTTAATGGACTGAAAATCCAAACCAATTAGAAAACTGTCTGGGAGTTCCCGTCGTGGCTCAGTGATTAACGAATCCGACTAGGAACCATGAGGTTGCGGGTTCGGTCCCTGCCCTTGCTCAGTGGGTTAACGATCCGGCGTTGCCATGAGCTGTGGTGTAGGTTGCAGACGTGGCTCGGATCCTGAGTTGCTGTGGCTCTGGCGTAGGCCGGTGGCTACAGCTCCGATTCAACCCCTAGCCTGGGAACCTCCATATGCCGCAGGAGCGGCCCAAGAAATAGCAACAACAACAACAACAACAAAAACAAAAAAAAAAAGAAAGAAAGAAAACTGTCTGACCTAAACCGTAGTGTAGTTCAGGACTACCAGAGAGGCTATTGTCTTTCATGTACTTCACCTCTCCCCTGAAAAAAGCTCCCTTGCTTTCGAAAGGGTTAAAATTATGCCCGGGGAAGCAAAACTATAAATGGTCTGCCTTGAAAGGGGCAGACTTCAAAATGATACCCTGAATCCTTACCCTTCGCAAGATGAAACCTGTTACTGGAGAAGCCTGGCTGCTGATTTTACAGCAAAAGATCTGGAGAAGTATGGGAAGAGAAACTAATAAATTGATACTTACTAAAAATAGTAATGAGGGAGTTCCCATTGTGGCTCAGCAGGTTAAGAACCTGACTTGTACCCATGAGGATGCGGGTTCATTCCCTGGCTTCATCTCGCTCAGTGAGTCAAGGATCTGATGTTGCCAAAAGCTGCAGCGTACGTCACAGACACGGCTTGGCTCTGGCATTGCTATGGCTGTGGCTAGACCAGCAGCTGCAGCTCCAATTTGACCCCTAGCCCAGAACTTCCATGTGCTGTGGATGTGGTCCTAAAAAGAAATTTCAAAAAAAAAAGAAAAAGAAAAGAATAATGAGAGGAGTTTCAAGTGCTTCTCTTAGGCTTACTCAGGACAACACAAATGCCTGGATATCCAGCACAGAGGGAAGGGGGCGCTATTTCCCAATAGGAGACGCATGGATATAAGGAGACAGCCCATCAGTTCCAGAGCCTAGAAAATCAAACTGAAGGTACAATGTATGTCATCAGCAGAGAGAGTAGCTCTATGATCTTCCAGACCTTCCTCAACTTACAGTGGGGCTAAGTTCCACAAAACCCATAGTAAGTTGAAAATATTGTAAGTCAAAAATGCGCTTAATATACCTAACCTACCAAACGTCATACTTAGCCCAGCACACCTTAAACGTTGCTCAGACCACTTACGTGAGCCTACGGTTGGGCAAAATCACCTAACCCAAAACCTATTTTATAATCACGGGTTGAATAACTCCTGTAATTTATTGAAAACTGTACAGAAAGTGAACGACAGTAGGGGAACAGAGTGGGTGTAAGTGTGTACCCTCATGATCATATGGCTGACGGGAGACAAGGCTCACTGCTGCGCCCCAGCATCACAAGAGGTTATCTACTGCTTGTCACTAGCCCAGGAAGAGATCAAAATTCACAATTCCAAGTATGGTTCTACTGAATGGGTATCGCTCTCAAAGCATATGTCAAAAAATCCCATGTCAAACTATCGTACATCAGGGACTATCTGTACATGATAAGACTGGGAAGAATTCGTTTTGAAAAAAAAAAAATAGGTCAAATTAATCAAAATATTGCTTTCTTCAGCTGAATTATCTGCCACCCCATCTGGTTACATGAAAGTCACGAGAAGACTGGCAAGGAAAGCTAGAGAAACTTCTCAAAACCTCTGTGGGAAGAAAACATACAAGAACATCGAAGGTAGGCTACAAGCCGGTGGAGGTTGAGATGAGAAACAGGAGGGGCAGATATGCATCAAATACTGTTGCCTGCCTCTGTAAGGTCTCAAGGGGGGTTGTGAAACTTGGTGGGCCGGTTATTAATTGATTGCCTCAGCTCCAAGTCCACTCTTCTTTGCCAGACTTTGTGACACGAAGCAGGGCCCTGTAAACATTTTCTTTGCTGGCTGGATCACATAAGGCTTTGCCAACAGAGGGCACTTGAGAGACGCTTCAAGGCCAGAGAGGGAGGGGTTTTTCTTTCTTCCCCTGGGGGATGTTTCCACTCAGCAGTTGGTGGATTTGACATGCATGGTCAGTAGTGGTCAGCCTCAACCTTGCACCCACCAGCAAGGTTCTCCAGTACCAGTGAGCCACAAGCACCTTCTCCTCAGAGGTTCTGAAGCTCAGCCTGGCGTGGAGGGAGGAGCTTTCCATAAGTTTCTAAGTTCTTTGCTGTTCACTCTTTTTTCTGCCTAAAGATTGGTGTTGCTTTACTTCTTAGAGTCCTTTTTCACTCCTTTTAGTTACCTACCTGTTGCAAATTAACAGTTTGTGTTCAATTTTCCCTTTCCAATTATTGATGTGATTTCTATCTCCATGAGGTCTCTATGGAGATAAAGTCCCCAAGGGTTACTGTGGTCCAGCGTCTGGTACTTGGCTTTCCAGATCTGGAAACTCAAAGAATATGGAGAGTTTAAAGTGTACTTTATCACTGGAATGACTTGGATTTAAATCCTGGTTCCACCACTTCCTACCATTGTAATCAAGGGCAACTTGTATAGATAACAATTCTACTGCTAGGCAATGATTCATTCATTCAATAAGTATGTTTGCTGAGAATGTTACTGTGTGTCAGGTACTATTATAGACATTAAGGATATTCCTTAATCACCGTTCTCAAGGAGCTTGTACTTAGTAGGGGAAACCTGGCAATAAATAAAGTCAACATATGAAATAATAGGATGTACATGGTCTTAAATGCTATAGGAAAAAAGCTAGGCAGAGGAGATACCGCTGTGGCGCAAATGGGATCAATGGCATCTCTGGAGCATGGGGTCACATGTTCAATCCCCAGCCTGGCACAGTGGGTTAAGGATTCAGTGTTGCTGCAACTGCAGCATAGGTTGCAACTGTGGTTTGGTTCTGATCACCAGTCCAGGAACTCCGTATGCCGCAGGATGCAAAAAAGAAAAACAAAAAAGCTAGGCAGGAAAGGAGCTAGGAAGCGTTGGGAATTTGCAAGTTTAAACAGAAGGATTGGGGAAAGCTTCTCTGTGAATACAACCTTTGAATCAATATCTGAAGGAGATGAGATAACACCTGGAGGAAAAGTATTCCCGATTAGGGATTGTTCCTGAAAATGTTGCTTCAAGATTTCATAGACCAGATTGGCTGGAGCAGAGGAAGTGAGGGGAAGAACTTGAGAAAATGAGATCAGAAAGGCAACAGGAAGCAAGATTGTGAGATGTGGAAAGTACTTCACCCGGTGCCTGACACACCAGACACTCCCCAATGGTAATTATGATAGTTACCTTTCAGACTGAGCTTCTACAAATGAGAGAAGCCCTCAGAGCCAGGACCACCACAACCTATTCACTGTTGAATTTCTAGCACCTTCAGTTGTGCCCAACACCAATAAAGTGCTGAATGGATGATGAACAAATTATTTACTCTAATGACACACACGGGTGCTGTGAGAGGTCAGAACATACTGTTATTAATTTACAATACGTGGTACGCCTCTCTAATGTGCATCACATTCTCTCTAATGTACTAACTGTCAGACAGGTATCTAGAGCACTTCCTAGCAGATATCAAGGTAGTTAGGTAGCCTAATTCATCAAGAGAATACTGCTTAATAACCTAGGATAAGGTCAAAGAAAGCTGGAGAGTTTTAAGGGATTCTACTTGCCATCCTGTCTTCCCTGCCCTGGCAATTTTATGGATCAGACGACCAGCTAGGCTAGTAAATTGGATCAAAGAGGAAATGGAATAAGCACACAGGAGGGATTTTGTTGGCCTTCCAAGGCTCAACCCTTCTTCCTGTCCCTTAGTCCCTGGCTAACAGGTACCCTGGGGATACCTACTTCAAGGAGGGCTGGGCCCTATCCTAGTCCTGACAAGTGACCTCATAATTGATCTCAAGAAATCACAGTAATCCCGTCTTCCTCCAAGTGATTACTAAGGCAAAAGCATATGATACCATTTTGACTAAGACACGAAGAGAGGACTCTTGGTGCCCGCAATGGGCAGGAGTGTTCTGGAGCAGTGTTTTTCACTCTCAAACAGATTTGCATGAGGAGAAGAAGCCTGCTTTTCTGCTTCTTACTCAGCTGTGTGCTAGAGCTGTTAGCATCTTGTATCCGGAACAAGCCTAGAAGTTAAAAGTCAATATGCTGAGGCTGGCAGAACAGAAAAATAAAAAAGTTCCTAGGTCCTTGTTCACATTATTGAGCTGCTACTCAATCAACCCTGGAAATGTCCTGAGTCTGGAACCCTCAATATTGTAAGAAGTAATAAATTTTCTTATATTTAAAGCAATTTTGTTTGCATCTTATATCAGTTTGTTAGGGCTGTCATAATACTATACCACAGACTAGATGGTTCAAACAACGGAAATTTATTTTCTCACTGTTCTGGAAGCTAGAAGGCCAAGATCAAGATTTTGGCAGATTCATCTCCTGAGGCCTCTCTCCTCACCTTATAAATGGTCACCTTCCTACTGTGTCCTTATGTGGTCTTTCCTCTGCCAGTGCATCTCTGGCATTTCTTCCTCTTTGTTGGCCTTCAAGTCCTCTTCAAGGAGATTGAACTCAAAGTCTCTGGCCAAGACAAGAATTATTAGACCCTTATCATCACCCTACCTGTGTTCTTATAATGCCCCTTCCCCCACCTTGAACAACCTGCCCTACTCCTTCCTACCCCCTACTAGGAAAGGTATGTGGCCCATTCCTCACCCAGCCCTTACAGGGCACTTATACACGCCCAACAAACCAGCAAGTGTAAGAGAAGACCCCCTCTTTCCACAACCAATCAGCAGGTCAGCAGGTATACTGTAAGACCTCACCTCTCCCTGAGCTATAAAAACAGACATGACCATGCACTCTCTATCAGGCTGGGCTCTCCCAGATCATCAGGAAGTCATCCCGCTGCCCTTTCAGCATCTCTTATCTCAATAAAATCTACTTTCACTCCACCTTGCCATGCTCAATAACTCTTCTTTCTTTTCACCTCTACAAGTCCGGAAATTTTCTTTTGACCCACACAGACCACAACACTCTTCTTTATAAAAACATCAGCCATATTGGATTAAGGCTTTATCCTTATGACTTTATTTAACACTTCATTACCTCTTTAAAGGCCCTATCTCCAAATATTGTCATATTTGGTGTTAGGGCTTCAACAGATGAATTTGAGGAGGACGCTAGTGAGATCATAACAGGTCTCCTCTTATAGATAATATGCTATCTCTTAGGTGATTGAGAACATTTCAGAGTGTCTGTGCAAAATAACTTTCACAACATCTTCAAATAGTGATTATAGGTTACCCATCAAATTTTCAATTTTCATAATATAATCAGATGGCTAGACTAAATGGAATTCAAAGTCCCTCCCAACTCTGAAATTCTTTGAGTACATTTGTTTATCGTTAATATTTTAAAAATTATAATTATTTATGTGGTACACAAGTTGAATTACTTTCAGCATCAAGGAACACAAACACCTTTTTTAAAAAATGCAGCTAAAAGTGATTTAAGCCACATCACATAAAGAGAAGTCCAAGTAGAGAAGTTCCAGAGTTAGTTTCACAAGTTGATTAATCATCAGGGCCATGATTTTTTTCTCATCTTTCCAGCCTGCCAATTATCAGCTTTTCAGCATTTCCCTTGGTCACAAAATGACTTCAGCAGCTCCAGGTATTGAAATCAAGCAGGACCGTGCGGGGCTCCTGGACATTTAGAAGCCTTTCTGTTTCCCCCCACTTATTGTTTGTAGGGAATAGCCTTCAGCCTCCATGACCTTCCCTGAGGGCAAGTTCAAACAGTTGCTAATCAGTGAAGGGAGGGGGTGTGGAGACAACTGAGGGGCAGTCAAGAAATAATAGTTCTAGGAGTTCCCACCATGGTACAGTGAGTTAAGTATCCGACTGCAGGAGTTCCCATTGTGGCGTAGCAGAAACAAATCCGACTAGGAACCATGAGGTTGCAGGTTCGATCCCTCCCCTCACTCAGTGGGTTAAGGATCCGACGTTGCCATGAGCTGTGGTGTAGGTCACAGATGCAGCTTGGATCTGGTGTTGCTGTGGCTGTGGCTGTGGTGTAGGTCGGCGGCAATAGCTCTGATTAGACTCCTAGCCTGGGAACATCCATCTGCCAAGGGTTAAAAAAAGAATCCGACTGCAGCGGCTCAGGTCAACTGCAGAGGTGTGGGTTCGATCCCCAGCCGGGCACAATGGGTTAAAGGATCTGGTGTTGCCACAGCTGCAGTGTAGGTTGCAGCTGTAGTTCTGGTTCATCCCTGACCCTGGGAATGTCCATATGCCAGGTGGGCAGCCTTAAAAAAATAATAATAGGGAGTTCCCGTCATGGCTCAGTGGTAATGAACCTGACTAGTAACCATGAGAATGCAAATTCGATCCCTGGCCTTGTAAGTGGGTTATGGATCTGGCATTGCTGTGGCTGTAGTGTAGGCTGGCAGCTGTAGCTCTGATTCGACCCTTAACTTGGGAACTTCCATATGCCAAGAGTGAGGCCCTAAAAAGACAAATAATAATAACAATAATAACAGTGCAGTCTTGGGTCAGGGTCCTGGTTCTGCCTCAAGGGATACACATAGCAGTATCTTTGAGTTCTTCTGCAGAACTAAAACCCCCAACAAATGGAAGATGTTAACTACATGAAGCATTCTTCATGATAACAGAAGCTTGTCAGGAGACCAGCTGAGACCAGATTAAAGGAATAGATGCCCTGCATGCACCCTGATCCTTATCAGCAACCCTACCCGTGAACCATTGCTGTAAAACTCACCAAATCCTCCCAAGGGGCACACACACAGTTTTTGCAGGCATGAGCCTACTGTGTCCCCCTTTCCCTGGCGAAGAAATAGGGCTATTCTTTTCTACTTCACCCAAAACTCTGACTCTGAGATTCAGTTGACGTAGGTGCACAGAGACCGAGTTTCAGCAATAGTATCACATGGCTTCACAGTACACGTACTTCAGCAGGCAGGACAAAGGGAAAAGAAAATATCTTTGCTTCCTTCAATTTTTCTTTCTTTCTTTCTTTCTTTTTTTTTTTTTTGAATGAAGAAAGCAGGAATTCCCATTGTGACTCAGAGAGTTAAGAACCTGAGTAGTACCCATAAGGATGCAGTTCAATCTCTGGCCTCATTCAGTGGGTTAAGGATCTGGCATTGCCATGAGCTGTGGTGTAGGGGGCAGCTGCAGCTTCAATTCAACCCCTGGCCTGGGAACTTCCATGTGCCTATGCCGTGTGTGCAGCCCTAAAAAGGAAAAAACCCTAGGAGAACAGTTTGCACAAACTGACTAAAATGTTAAATTTTTTTGAAACTGACTGAAATTCTATAAGGTCGGTATGTTAAGGATTGTTCTCTCATGCAAATCAGGAGCTCATACTGACCACTGAATATAGATCGAATTCATAAAAGTATTCAGCAAATTAATAATACATATATTTGAAAGACTATTAAAACAAGGAGTCCATGGAGGAAAAATAATTTTTCGATATTTTAAATATTTTCAAATAATATTTAAAATACAATTTTAAATTTTTGGTGGAATAAAACATGAGCAATCCTTGATGTTCAAATAAGCCCCTTCCTCAAGGTAAATGTGAAGGATGTCAGGTATTTTCTATTTTCACGATAGGACTGTTTTCTCTAAAGAGATAAGTTTCTCTAAGCAGTTGTTTATGGACATTAAACCATTCGATCTTAGTCTGTTTTATGCCTGGGCAGTTATCTTTCACACTGACCATCTCCTTTCCATAAAATTAACTCTTGATACCACCAGGATTTCCTGAATATGTAAAATGCATTACTTAATCTAAGTGGGATAATAGGCATTCCTATTATCTTTTTTTTTTCCTATGGGAAAAGAACCAATCAACAAGGAGTATTTAAATTCAATTCTATCAGCAAAATATACTTATTTGATATCATAGACATTTGCATTGTATTCCCTGTAATTACCATCTACTAACAGTAATTTAATTGTTTAATAAATAATACCAAGGTGGAATTCTCATAGTGGCTCAGTGGTTAATGAATCCAATTAGGAACCATGAGGTTGCAGGTTTGATCCCTGGCCTTGCTTAGTGGGTTAAGGATCTGACGTTGCCATGAACTATGGTGTAGGTCGCAGACGCGGCTTGGATCTGGCATTGCTGTGGCTCTGGTGTAGGCCGGCAGCTACAGCTCCGATTAGACCCCTAGCCTGGGAACCTCCATGTGCCTCGGGCATGGCCCTAGAAAAGACAAAAAAAGGACTAAATAAATAAATAAATAAATAAAACCAAGATAAGTAAACATTAATGAAAACTGTGAACATGAGTCCTTCTAATTTTACTTTTCAATGATGACTAAATAATTTTTAAGGCATTTTTTTTCTTTCTTTTCTTTTCTTTTTTTTGGAAGTTCCTGGTCTAGGCGTCGAATCAGAGCTGTAGCTGCCGACCTACACCACAGCCACAGCGACACAGGCAACGCCAGATTTTTAACCCACTGAGTGAGCCCAGGGATGAACCCCCATCCTTGGGGACACTATGTCATGTTCTTAACCTGATGAGCCATAACAGGAACTCTCTATACTTAATACCTTTTAAAAGAGTGTTAAGCAAAGTCAGAGAATGATGATGAGAGACAGTTGCATGACTCAGATGGCCAAAGGAAATAGCCAATTCTAAAAGCAGTGTTTGGGGAGAAGAATAAAACAGAGAGTAAGTTGTCAGTTGTTTTGAGTATGTGGTCTGATACTAGTGTGATTGGGTAGGACAGAAACAATTGGCTAGAAAGAGGATGCACTGAGATTGCATCAACACCCCAGTCCTTGTGCCTTTTTATTAGCCTGGTACTTTATCCTGCCTGGCAGCTAAAAGATGCAGTTAGCCTCCTTAAGAATTATCTACAGGAGTTCCCGTTGTGGCGCAGTGGTTAACGAATCCGACTAGGAACCATGAGGTTGCGGGTTCAGTCCCTGCCCTTGCTCGGTGGGTTAACCATCCGGCATTGCCGTGAGCTGTGGTGTAGGTCGCAGACGCGGCTCGGATCCCACGTTGCTGTGGCTCTGGCGTAGGCTGGTGGCTACAGCTCCAATTCGACCCCTAGCCTGGGAACCTCCATATGCCATGGGAGCAGCCCAGGGAAATAGCAAAAAGACAAAAAAAAAAATTAAAAAATAAAAATTAAAAAAAAAAAAGAATTATCTACAGAGGAAACTTTGATCTCAGATTGTTGGAAGGCGTCCTGGGAAGAATATGTTTTTTAGGGCCACACCCATAGCATATGGAGGTTCCCAGGCTAGGGGTCGAATCAGAGCTGTAGCTGCTGGCCTATGCCACAGCTACAGCCACACAGGATCTGAGCCACATCTTCAACCTACACCACAGCTTATGGCAACAGCAATGCCAGATCCTTAACCCACTGAGCGGGGCCAGAGATTGAAACTTCGTCCTCATGGATGCTAGTCAGAATCGTTTCCGCTGAACCACGACGGGAACTCCAAGAATCTTTTATATAGATATATATTTTAAGTGAATGACTGTGGCTTGTATTCATACCCTTGTAAGTGGGCACTGAATAACAAATATATTTGCTGCACCACGTCAGATAGGAGAGCCACTGTCCCAAGGAACTGTTTGGTTTCCAGGAACAAGGACTCAAACTAACTCAAATGAGTCAGAGTAGTAGGAACATGCAAATAAGATAAAGAAAAAGGAATGTCCCAGATACACAAAGAGGAGCCAGAGAAGGTCAAGGCTCAAGAGTCAGGAAGAATAAACTAAAGGGCTGCTCTTCAGGGTTTTGAGGGAGTCTTCAGCAATGGTCTGTCTTTGCTGCAGTGCTCCACAATTTGCAGAGCACTAACTCTTCTCCATATGCTGTCTGTTTTCTTTTCCTATGAATTGGTTTCTTGACCCTTTGGTCTATAATTCTTTGTTCCATCTTGAAGTGTCTGCTCATTCATAACCATAGCTCAGGTATAGATCTACCTCATGCATGACCTGTTTCTATCTCACTCCCTTTCACTTTCTCCCCCCACTGTTAATGCTTTATTCTTTTGGAACCTCCTGCTTGAAATGCCCAGGAGAGATCATCTGATTGGCTCAGAGTATGACCTCCCTGCCCATGTCACTAATTAGCTCCTACGTCGACTGGCATCTCTAGTCAAATAACTAAATCTGCACTCAGAAAACGTAGGTAGCTGCAGTATCTGGTTTGCCGATTTTCAGCAAGTCAGTAAATTGGATAATCATTCCATATCTATTTTACATAATGTAATCATCATCTATACTTCTTTTCATTTAAATGTTAGCAATTTTGAGAGATCCTTTTCAGAGGCACTGGAGTTGTTCTCCATGCAGTTAGTTTCCTAAAACAACAAAATTCCAGTAAATGGAGATCCATGGGAATCTTCTATTTTCTCTAATGCTCATGAAATAAACTCCTTTTGGAATCCATGAATCATGACAATCCACTCTGTTGTTAATAAATTCTATAGGGGACATTTCAAAATAAAGGGCAGTTTCATACTTATTGTTTGTAATGAAGCCTACCGGGCCCAGAGGGACACTGTGAGAATCACTGTCAGAGTGTGTAAAGTGCCTTTGGCTTCTCAAAGGAAAGGTACTATATATGATAATAAAAGAAACAGCAATTACATTCTTGCACAACCCTGACACTGAGTTCATCTTTGTCTTAAAAATAAGATAGTTCATCTTTAGGCCTTATGGGGATTACTCAATTCAGTTTGTTCTGAGAATGCTGAGGCTGATGAAAAAAGATGCTCATTACAAAAGCACCTCCTCCAGTTCCTGTTCTGTTGGCGATGGGTCGCTCTTAAACTGTGTTTATATTGAAGTTGACCACTATGTGTAAATGTATCATGGTACTAATTGCAATCTAAACTTTATAAACATTTTACAGTCATTTGGGAAGAACTTTTTTAAAATCAGGCATCAGAAATTTTGCAAATGTGCTCACCTGAGTGCACACAAATGCTCATGTAGTTATATATCCATACATGAGAGAGAGAAAAAGCAAGAACAGGAGCTTCAGAGCAAGACTTTTAAGAACAATGCTATGGGGAGTTCCCATCGTGGGTCAGTGGTTAACAAACTCGACTAGCATCCATGAAGACATGGGTTTGATCCCTGTCCTCGCTCAGTAGGTTAAGGATCTGGTGTTGCTGTGGCTCTGGTGTAGGCTGGCGGCTACAGCTCCGATTGGACTGGGAATTTCCATATGCTGCGAGTGCAGCCCTAGAAAGACAAAAGATGAAAAAAAAAAAAAAAAGAATAATGCTATGATCAGGGGTTCCCATTGTGGTGCAGCAGAAATGTATTGGACTAGTATCCATGAGGATGTAGGTTCGATCCCTGGCCTCAATCAGTGGGTGGGGGATCCAGTGTTGCCATGAGCAGTGGTGTAGGCCACAGAGGCGGCTTGGATCCCAAGTTGCTGTGGCTGTAGTGTAAGCTAGCAGCTGTAGCTCTGATTTGACCCGTAGCCTGGGTACTTCCATATGCCATGGGTGTGGCCCTAAAAAGCAAAAAAAAAAAAAAAAAGGGAATAATGCTGATTATACCTGTATATGAATTGTGCTTGTATGGCTTTACAGAGCACCTTTCGTTAGTTCTCACTAGAAACCTTGGAGTCAGGTGGGAAGATAAGGCTGGTCTACCTCTCTTGCTCCAGGCACTGTAAGATTCAAAGGCAATCAGACTTTCCAGAGGACAACCTCATGAGGGTGAAAAGGCAGGTGCATAAAGAGTTTCCTGCTGGAAACAAAGGGAGAGACCCCATAGAAGCCCAGAAAACCACTGAACCTGAGCAGCAGTGTTTCCCATCGGTTCCAAAGGAAATTTCTGCTTGCTTTTCCTTCAACCTTGCCAACACCTAGCTTAGGGTGAGGAGCAGGAAGCAGTACACACAGTGAGATTTGAAGGTGTGTCATCTGGATCATATCTTTCTAAGCAATTTTCAGGAACCAGTGAAGAGAGTAACACGAGTCACAGAGCTAAAAGAAAGGCCCGAGTGAGGGGGTCTTTTGAAGTCCAAGACTCATGCAAAAGCTCCTGTGGTCAGTTCTCTATGACCTTAACTCCGACTTATGTATTTGACGTGCCATCAATTGTCTATAAACAAATGAGCCGTTTTGATCAAATTGAAACCCAGAGCCATGTAAATGTCTCCAGAGAAGCCACCCTAAGCTCCCCTCTGCATTTACTCTGATCAATTCCTGCCTCTTAGGATATGATCACCCTTTTCTAGGGTTGTTTTTTGTTTTGTTTGTTTTGTTTTGTTTTTTAATTCTCCCTTCTCAAAAATTCCAGGCTGTCTCAAATGTGGCAGCCTAGCAACTTTCCTCCCTATAGAAAATTTCACCTTGTCATTCTGCCATTTCTAAATCTAATTTAGAATTGCTTTTATGGTTTTTACAGCTCTTCATTGGTCTGCTCGTCCCTCCCTTTCCAAATTCATTTCTTCTTCTCTTCATCAATCTGTCACCTTCAGCTCCACCCCCTCACTCCACTTCTTGGCTTTTCAGGCAGTTACAGTTTGAATGGGAAGATTGAAAATCTCATTTATCATGTTTGAGAAGTCTTGCAGGAGCATATTGCAAAGCTTCCCTCACACCCGAGAGAGAAAGAGAGAGAGAGAGAATGCTTGACATCTAAAATTGAATCACTACAGAGAGAGTACCCCGATAGAGGGAAATAATAAATGGAGGCTGCTGTGCTTTCTTACAAAACAAAACTCATGGTGGAACTTTCCTTTTGTAGATGACCTATTATCAAAGGTTTCTATTCTGGAGAAATTCCACCAGTTGCTAAATGCCCTTTAAAAAATTAAATCTGTGTGAGTTCCCCTTGTGGCTCAGTAGGTTAAGAACCTGACTAGTATCCATGAGGATGGGGGTTCGGATCCCTGGCCTCACTCAATGGGTTAAGAGTCCGGCATTGCTGCAAGCTTCAGCATACTTGAAGAATCCCACGTTGCTGTGGCTGTGGTGTAAGCTGGTGGCTAAGGCTCTAATTCAACCTCTAACCTGGGGACCTCCATACACCTCAGGTGTCGCCTTAAAAAGACAAAAAAATACATAAATAAATAATAAAAAATAAAATCCGTGCTGTTCAAACTACTGCAACAAATCTGCAAATGAGAATTGCGAAGACAAAGCCCCACTCTCATTTGGTACCAACCCTGCCCTGGTGCAGGCTTCACCACCCTTAAAATGTGACAATCCAAATGTGTTCTAAGATGCACTTCTAATGCTACTTCCACTCCCACTCTTTCCTTCCATAGGCTTGACCATTGGATGAACTCCTAATAGCCCCAGGTTACAATGGCATGGTTGCAACAGCCACCTCCTTCTTAGCAAGGACTGCTGTACAATGATATAAATGTGGGATCTGGGCTCAAAACCCAAACCTTTCCCACTGGCAGGAACTCCAAACAGTGATGTCTTGATTCTGCCATGCTCACATTCTATGAGTGGCAACAGGCAGTGAAACACAAAGGAAAAGAGGAAGATCTTCCCACAGGGTCCCTCCTGAATGGTGGCCAAGTGCTTTGTTTGAACTTGATGACGGAGATGGAATTGCAAGTTTCCTGAAACACTGCCTGCCATCCTGTTAGGATCTTTACTGATTATCACCAACGCAATGAAAAATAACTCTCATAAAGGGAAACAGGGAAATGTTTATACCACACAGGCTACTGTGTCAGAATTATGCGGATGGATGTATTCTACTAGTGGGCTTCCATTTCACTCTCTAATAGGAAGGAAAAGAAATGAAACTCCTAGCAAAAAAGACATGAAAACCACTGCCACTAAAAAGAATTTTTACCATCAAGTCAAGCAGGCTGAGGTCTCCACTTATAGATGGTGATTAACATAGATTATATACTAAACTGTGTTGACATATACAGATCAGAAGCGCATCCTTCTGTGGCTTCTATTTGGTCTTCTTTCCTCAAGCTCTTTTCTCATACTCTAATTTTCCAATTTTGCTTTCTGCTCTAAGGTGGCATGAGATTCAGATTTCTAAGGGTGTCAAGTTGTAAGTGTGGAAACAATTCCATTCTAAATTATTTTTGTGTATAAAATGAAGAATGAAGCAGGTGTATGTCATCTTGGAAAGAAGCTGCGAAGAATATTTCTCTAGGGAGTTCTCTGGTAGCTCAGAGCATTGCCACTGCAGCAGTTCAGATCACTGCTGTGGCTTGGGTTGTTCCTTGACCTGGGAATTTCCACATGCCACAGGCATGGGCAGAAAAAAAAAAAAAAAAGAGAGAGAGTATTTTTTTAGTGAAGTATCTACTTCCTCTCGCTTTGTGGCCACTGATATGATAATAGAAGGTGATCCATTTCCATTTTCACTGAAATTTATTTGTAGGCTTGACATGTCCCTTTTTGTAATCTGCTAATATTCTTGTCTTTTCCACTATCAAAACCACTGACTTAAACCATTTCTTTCTTCCTTCCTTCCACCTCCTCTTTTCATTTCTGTATTTCAGCTTACTTCCTTCCTTCCCTTTACTTCCTTCATTCCTTCCTTCCTTCCTCCTTCCTTCCTTCCTTCCATTCCTTCCTTCCTTTCCTTTTTTCTTCTTTCTTTTCTTTCTTTCTTTCTTTCTTTCTTTCTTTCTTTCTTTCTTTCTTTCTTTCTCTTTTTAGGGAAGCATATTGGAAGTTCCCAGGCTAGGGGATGTAGTGGCTGGTCTACACCACAGCCACAGCAACCAACACCAAATCCCAGCCACGTCTGCAACCTACATGACAGCTCACAGCAATGCCTAATCCTTAACCCCCTGAGCCAGGCCAGGGATCAAACCCACTTCCTCATGGATACTAGTTGGGTTCGTTACCACTGAGCCACAACAGGAACTGCAAAACATTTATTTCTTAAAAGGTTGCATTCTATTCAGTTTATAGGTTCTCTAGTGATAAATTTGTCCTCTATACCACCTTTTCCCCTCTTGCCAACTGCTATCCCGTCTCATAGTTGCCTTTTCATTACATATCCCCTAGGTCCTAACATTTCC
The DNA here is from genome assembly GCF_016906955.1 of Phacochoerus africanus. NCBI lineage: Eukaryota > Metazoa > Chordata > Mammalia > Artiodactyla > Suidae > Phacochoerus > Phacochoerus africanus. Next base: position 79,858,250 of record NC_062545.1, on the reverse strand, counting down.
ATTTGCTTTCTTCCATTATTTATTTATTTCGAGGGTTGGAAATTTGTCTCTTTTATTCATGGGCTGAAAGAGAGCCTGGCACATAGTAGGTGCATAAAACTATTCTTTGAATGGATAAACAAATAGTTCCAAACAATGAAATACAAAGAACTACTATCAAGAGATGTCTTTTTTTTTTTTTGTCTTTTTGCCATTTCTTGGGCCGCTCCCGTGGCATATGGAGGTTCCCAGGCTAGGGGTTGAATCGGAGCTGTAGCTGCCAGCCTATGCCAGAGCCACAGCAACACGGGATCCGAGCCGCGTCTGCGACCTACACCACAGCTCATGGCAACGCCGGATCGTTAACCCACTGAGCAAGGGTGGGGATGGAACTCGCAACCTCATGGTTCCTAGTCGGATTCGTTAACCACTGCGCCATGACGGGAACTCTAAGAGATGTCTTGAAGGTACCCATATATCAGAGAAATGGGTACACACCTGCCCAGAGGAATTTTGCAAGATTAGCTCCTTCAGAGGAGATCTGGATTTGGAAGGTAGAGGAATCATGCAGGAATTGGAGATGGCTGGATGGAACTGGCTCAGAGCTGAAGTGTTGAGAAAGTGTTACTCCTGCCTTTTGACTCTGGGCGTGGACCCTCTCTTATTTATTCACTAAAATCTCTGGAGGGGGGGAGATTATATCACTGCTACTGTTATTTTCTTTTTTCTTCTAAAGACGGGGAGAATGAGGCTAAAATATATGGAAGATGACTACTAGTTCCGTAAATATCAAGAGGTGAGTGAGTAGTAAGTGGAAACTGGACCAGGAATCCAGGAATCCGAATTCCTAGGTTGCGGTCTATTTGTAGTGAACCACATAAGATATGGGTAAAGATGCAAAATACAAGTGCCCTTAATTATTTTTTGGAGCTGAAATCAAATCAGGTTTCTGGGTTGTACATTTATGACAAAGTTAATTTCATTCACAATGACAACCAATTGCTAAACCTTACTACTGAGTTTTAATAAATTTCTGTAGCTACTACAAAAATAAAGGTCCAAGAAGAAAGGTACTTCAGGTAATAAAACATAGCTCTTAATATTTTAATTTTAAAAAGAAATAAATTAACATCCTAGCTCGATAGTATTTCTCTTTAAGCACGAAAGCCCAGGTTGGCCCAGGACCCAGCTTCGTCTGACCTCCTTTTTTTCCTTTTTTTTCCTGGAACAGTGGCTCAAAAGGCTGCTGAAAACCTGCTTTGGTATAGTTTAGTGGTGGTGATTTTTTCTTTTAAGGTGAGATTTGAAATGGTTGCCCTCTTTAAGAGAAAAAAAATGTGCTGGTAAAGTGTAAAGGACCAAAGCCTGGACCTGGGGGAGGTGGGTGGAGCTCACTATAGCCCGCGGGCTCTCTCTGGTCCACTGAGCCCTGGCCCGCAGCGGGGTCGGGGTTGGGGTCGGGGTCGGGGTGGGGGGGGCGGGAAGCCAGGAGTTATAAGTTGCGGCTCAAGGTGACCTAGTAGGGAGGCAGAAGAATCTCTCCAGTGGAGAGCTAAGGGGCCGGGCTCTATTGTTGGCTTTCCTTAAAGAGCAGAGAGCAGGCTTTCTCAGACCTGAGTGAGCGGAAGAATGAGGTCAACTGCTTACCAATTCAAATCGCTAGTCCCACCTCCAGGGTCTTGGGGCCTGGGAATCTTTATTTTACGTCATCAGGGCAGGGGATTCTGAAGCAGCTGTGCCAGAAACCACACTTTAAGCACCTCTGGCTGGGGGTGCAGCATTTCTGACAAAGATGATGATGATTATGTGGGTGTTAGAACTGCTTGTCTTAAGGATTTGGCTTTCTTTGCAAACCCTTTTCAAAATCTTAAAAAAAGAAAAAAAACTTTTCAAAGTCTTACCCTTGGCATTAAATTTTTTAGGGACAGTTTGCTTAAGACACTTCCATCTTCTGGTATCCTGACATCTTAGCAGCAGTGTATCCTGATTTGGGGTATTCTAAATATGATCCTTACAAATTATACAACACAGCGAATATAGCCAATATTTTATAATAACTGTAAATGAAAGATAGCCCTTAAACATTGTGAATCACTGTATTGTATACCTGCAACACATAATATTGTACATCAACTATACTTTAATATAAAGAAGCTAAAGCAGGGAAATTTAAAAATTAGGGTTCTTGTTTTCTTTAATTTTAAATGATTTTTATTTTTTCCATTATAGTTGATTTACAGTGTTCTGTCAGTTTTCTACTGTACAGCAAAGTGACTCAGTCACACCTACGTATTTACATTCTTTTTCTCACATTGTCCTCTGTAGTCATGCTCCATCACAGGTGACTAGATATAGTTCCCCGTGCTATAAAGCAGGATGTCATTGCTTGTCCATTCCAAATGCAATGGTTTGCATCTATTAATAGGATCCTCACTTTAGAAAGAAATATGATTTCTGCTGTTACAACAGTCATTTACATTTGTAGTTATTTCCTTTTTAAAAAATAAACCTTGGTGGTGCAGCAGGTTAAGGATCTGGCATTGTCACTACTGTGGCTCTTTGAGTGGCAGCTGTGGAGGGAATTTGATCCCTGGCCCTGGAACATCCGCAGGCCACAGGTGCGGCCTAAATAAATAAAACCCAGGGAGTTCCCTGGTGGTCTAGAGGTTAGGACTCGGCACTTTCACTGCTGATGCCAGGGTTCAATCCTTGGTCTGGGAAATGATATCCCATATCAAGCCACCACATGCAGTAGCCAAACATGCGCAGAGATAGAGAAAAAACTCATAATTTCTACTTCTCTCAGTTATTCAGAAATAAAATAGTCCTAGCTGTAATTGAGCCTAAGCCTGCCTGGTAGTCACTGGTTAAAATGCCTGCCTGGGGTCTTAAAGGAATAATTGTCCTCCAAAAGGCCAGCTGTATCCATTGCCATTTTCCACATGGGATCTGCCACTCAGGGATGCTGCGCCCCGTGGTTCTTCATTGCCATCCATTCTATTTGTTGATCCATCCTCTGGCCCAGAGTATCTACGTAAAGATAGGTTTCACCACAGCATAAAAACACCCTCTTACGATACACACTTTTGCCATCAGATGGAGAACTGAGTGATAAGATTCTGTAACTACTAGAGGCAAGTGTAGTAAACCTAAAGAAATAAATCAAAAGAAAAAAAAAAGTGGTGAGGGAGTAACTTTCACCATATGCATTAGATGGGCATCATTTCTTAGAGTTCTTCTTGGTAGGATTCACAGACTTTGTTGAAGAAAGACAATGCTACTTGCCTTCCCCCCAAATTCATATTCTGCCATGGTCTGCAGGTCAAGGTGAAAATCGGCTTTGAAAAAACCTGCTATGAATCTAATAAGTGGAAAATAAACGGGTGGTTTTATGGAAAAGTAAGTTCTTTTAGACAGACTGCAAAAATGTGCTGACCTTAAATCACCAATTATACGGTAATATTCAAGATATGCAAGAGACTTGAATTTTAGGACTATTTTCAGAAATACAAATTAAAAGTTTTTTTTTTTTTTTCCAGAGCTCTAAACTGAATCATCAGTAAATTATCACATCATTGAGCAGCTTCAGCAAACTAGAGCCTTATGCTTTGGTTATATAAGAGAAAGTCAGCTGCAGGATCTTCTTGGGTCTTTGGCCTTTCCAGGTAGGCTTCTTAACACTGATGTCTTATGTTGCATCTCCCTCTGCTGCCCACACCCTCTGTAGCAATGGGAGAGCTGAGGCAAATAAATGTTGGGTAGGGAGAGAAGTAGAGAGACTAATAAGAGGTTTCAGACTGGGAGGAAATTAGTGTTTTCCTTTTGGTGATCAGAGAATTTCATGTGCATACAACTTTATGTATTTCTTACAGTTGCCATAGACACTGACTCAGTGCTGATAGTCTGTTTGATTTTCAAATTCTCTCCTTGAGCATATGCTAACAATGATCATACCAACCCTATGTGCTCAGCACTGGCTAGGAAGAGTTGGACAGCATTAATTTCCAATGTAAAATCGTCTGAAAGATGCAATGAAGAGTTTCAGCTCTGTGGTTCCTGCTCTGGGAAAAAGAGCAGCTTCTTCCAGAAAGCACAGGAGAACTGAATCCCGAGGAATAACAGGAGATGGAATGTAAAGTGAGAAGGTTGAGGATGTAAGAAAGGTAATTAGGTCTCAGTTATGGTAATCCTAGACAAATGTTTAAACAAACCCCCAATTTTCAGTGGCTAGTTTTCTCATACCCAGTTTAAGAGTCCAATGCAGATATTGTGCATTGGCTACAACTTTTTCTCTCCTGAGTTACTCAGAGATCTAAGCTCCTTTCATATCTTGGCTCTGCCAACCCCTAGAGCTGCAGGATCCTTCCTATTTAAACAGGAGTAAGACAGCAGGGAAGGCACAGATTCTTTTCAAAAGCCCATCAGAGAGAGATGACATAAATCCCTTCCTCATTTCATTGGTGAGAGCTAGTCACGTGGCCACATTGAAGGACTAGAGGGCAGAGTCCTGCCTGGTGACATCTTTGCCCTACGAAAGGGAAGCTGAATGTTGGGGAGCAGCTGGTCCTCTCTGCCACACGGAGGTTTGAGAGAGACCCCGCACAGGGGAGGAAATGAGCAGCGGAAGAAGCAGAGGATATTATGGGAACTGGGTAAGACAGCTAACTAAAAGAAATCAAGGAGTTCCTGTGGTGGCTCAGTGATAACAAACCCAACTAGTATTCATGAGGACACAGGTTCAATCCCTGACCTTACTCAGTGGGTTAAGGATCCGGCATTGCTGTGAGCTGTAGGTGTAGGTTGCAAATGAGGCTCACATCTGGCATTGCTGTGGCTGTAGCATAGGCCAGCAGCTGCAGCTCTGATTCAACCCCTAGCCTGGAACTTCCATATGACTTTGGTGCAGCCCTAAGTAATTAATTAATTAATTGATTAATTAAAGAAATTGAATCTTCCTGGGAACTTGCATAATAAAGATGAGAGGCATGATTAAATTAGTCATCTTTGAGGTTTGGAGTAAAGCAGATTAGGCATTCAGGCATGATGAGTTTAGGAGACTTTGCTGGGTGTTCAAATGGGAGGTAATCAAAAACTAATTTTGAGGCATCCTAAGAAACTCTTTTCAGGTTATCAACAGAGAGGATCAACTGACTTTGAATTGTTCTTGTCCCAAAGAAATCTGCTGGTTGTGGCAGCCAGAATGCTTGAAACTTTTGCTAGTAGAACCCGTAATGCCTAAACTCTAGATGAGAGCTGATAGAAATGTCTACGATGATGGAAATGGTCTCTATATGCGATCACTGATACGGGGGCCACCAATCATATGTGGCGTTTAAGCCCTTGAAATGAAGCTAATGTGACTGTGAACCTGAATTTTTAATTTTATTTTGTTCTGAGTAATATGCCTTTACAATTCCCAAACCACAGGAGACCACTGTTTCCTGTTTTGGACAGTTCAGGTCTACAGGGAGGTCATGGGTGGCTCTTGTGCCCTCCTTCTTCCCCTTCACAAGTCTCCTCATATGGCTCTGCACAGCCCAGTTCAGACAATTTTTCCTCCTCACCAGCATGGTTGACTGACAGCAAGGTGAGTACTGAACCAAAATTAGCCAGTCAGAGGCCCTTCCCAGATGCTGGGGGAATGACAAAGAATCACCCTCTGCAGGTGGATTCAGGAGCTGTTGATGGTCATGTTTTCTGCATGGGGATGGGAGCAGCAGAGGCAGTCAGTCTGCAGAGAGAGGGTAGAGAGAAAGCTCCAATTTCAGCCCAATTCCAATGTATTCCTAACACAGGACTGCAGCAGGTGCTCCAGTTCTGTAACAGACCACCAAATTATTTTAATAAATCCCTCTTTTTTGTAAACTCCCATTACTTGCAATAAAGGAATGCTGACTAGGAGTTCCTGGTGTGGTGCATTGGAAACAAATCTGACTAGTATCCATGAGGACTTGGGTTTGATCCCTGGCCTTGCTCAGTGGGTTGGGATCTGGCTAGGATCCCTCATTGCTGTGGCTGTAGTGTAGGCTGGTAGCTACAGCTCCAATTCAACCCCTAGCCTGGGAACTTCCATATGCCATGGGTGTGGCCCTAAAAAGAGAAAAAAAAAAAAAAAAAAAAAGAGGAGTTCAATCCCTGGCCTTGCTCAGCGGGTTAAAAGATCTGGCATTGCCGTGAGCTCTGGTGTAGGTTGCAGACGGGGCTCCCATTTAGTGTTGCTGTGGCTGTGGTGTAGGCTGGCAGCTACAGCTCTGATTGGATCCCTAGCCAGGGAACCTCTATGTGCCATGGGTGCTGCCCTAAAAAGACAAAAAAAAAAAAAGAGAGAGAGAGAGAGAGCTGACTAGCAGGTAAATGAGAGGATTGGCTGGGTTGCTGGACGCTTGGTCTAATGGACACACAGCCAAGAGGAGACCCAAGGCAGGCTAACAGCACATCCCTGAGGTCACCACAAACTCTGCACCCAACTCTCAGCCTCAACAATGGGAATGTTGCTCCTTGCAGCTCATCCAGACACAATGAGGCTCCGAGGACTGTGGCAATCTTCTAAACTCACAAATGACTGATAAGCAAGAACTCCAATTTCATAATTGCCTAACTAGCAAAGAACAGTAGTATTGAAATTCTTAGATAATATGACCCCAACTTTTTATAAAACCTTGACTTCCTCTTCTTTCTCCCGTACATCCTACTTTCTGTTGCATGTGTTTGACACGCGTTTTTGCTCTTCTATTTCTTTCTTCCTACCGTTAACTCAGCCTAGAAAGTCTGACTTCCAACTCCACCTATCAAAACTCAACCAGTATTTCAAGACCCATTTCAAAAATTATCTTCTTCCATCCTTTGGGAGTAAACAATCTCTCCATTTTCTCCCCCCACTGTTCCTTGTGACACCTTGAGCACATAATCTATATTGTTTTAGAAATATGCATGAATGTCTCATATCTGTAATACCCCCAAACCTTCACCAGACACATTTTTTTTTTATTAATGCAGTCCCTAATTGCATACTACTTTTCCGGTAGCCCTTCCATAGTTCATCTCATGTAGAGTTCTTGTTCAATTTAAACCTTTTTTTTTTTCCTGCTTTTTAGGGCCGCACTTGCGGCATATGGGAGTTCCTAGGCTGGGGGTCAAATAGGAGCTTCAGCTGCCTAACCTATGCCATGGCCATAGCAATGTGGGATCCGAGCCAGGTCTGTGACCTACACCAAAGGTCACAGCAACACTGGATCCTTAACCCACTGAGCAGGGCCAGGGATCAAACCTGAATCTGGGATCAAACCTGAATCAAACCTGGATCCCAGCTGGGTTTATTTCTGCTGAGCCACAACAGGAACTCCTCAATTTAGATCCTTAATGTCATAATCCTTAGAAGTTTAGCCTGCAGCATGCTGAGACCTTGCTGGCAGGCTGGTGCAGAAGGGAAGGGGAGGATGGAAGTGGACAAGGAGCACAGAGCAGGAAACTTGGCATCAATATGGCATCTGGATTGATCTAGTAAGAGAGAGACAGCAGTGGTCATTCTGGACAGCCACAATATATGGAGCCAGCTAGCCAACCACTCTGTAGCTCAAGGGCCCATTAAATTTGGACAAAAACCTAGTCAGCATCTATTGGGATTTGGGAGACAAAGCTCTAAGCCTCACCTCCTGAGAATGGTGGTCAAAGGCAGGCTGGGTCCTTGGTGCTGAGCAAGCCAACAAGTAATGTGGGAAAAGCACTGGCTTTGGAGCTAGACAGACCTGGGCTCTTGTCTTGGCTCTGCCATTCTACAACTGTGAGCCTTGGCTCCCGTGATTTTGCTTCTCTAAGCCTTTGTTTTCTCATCCATAAAATGAGAGGAAATATCCCTGCTTCTTGCAGGATTGTTGTGAGATTCCCTGAAGTGGTGAGTGCACACCTGGTCCACGGTTGATACTGACTGTATATTCATTTCCATCATAGGCTAGGGTTTGGTGGCATGCATGTGTCTGAGTCCAGACTGGATTCCAGGCAGAGTCTGCCTAGAGGATAAACTAGAGATTAGCAAAAGAATCAAGGCTGACAGCTAGTTATGTAGTCTACAACTGCAAGGGTTGGAAACCCACGTAGAAAACTTAGTAAGATACCTGGTAAGTCCCACCAGCTGTTGAATCTTAAGTGTGGAGCCACTGGACAATTTTCAGAGCTTTTGAATATGTGGTCGCTCTGATGCATGCAACATCAACCTCTCTAATACCTCTGGGCTTCCTGGGCTCCTGTGGCATCTTACTTCTCCAGCAGCTGCTGCTGGAGATTCTTTGCCTCCTCTTCCAAATATTGGTGCTACTTACAGTTCTGTCCCAGGCCTCTCCTCTTCTCACTTTGCACGTTCTTCCCCAGTGATCTCATCCTCATAGCTTTGATAGGTTTTTAACTATTAGCTGCTGATTCCCAGATCTTCATCTCTAGCTGCAAACTCGCCACTCAAAACCCTTCAGGGGTCTCCTACTCTTAGAAATTTGCATTGGAACTGCAGTTATTCATTTACCCTTCTGTTGCATCACCCTGCTTTTCCTGAAGAACTGGAGCTCTGGCTCAAAAATGAGTACTGAACATCTAAATTTATCACTGCAATCAATCCCATTATATCACCAGGTTTCTTTTTTAATTTTATTATAGTTGACTTGCAATATGGTTTTAGTTTCAGATATAGAGAAAAGTGTATCAGTTATACATTCATAAAAACATGTCCATTCTTTTTTCCCATACAGGTTATTACAAATTATTGAGTAGATTTTCCTGTGCTATACAGTAGGTTTTTGTTAGTCATTCATTTTATAGAGTAGTGAATATATGCTATTCCCACTTTCCCAAATTCTTCCCTCCCCTCAACAGTTTCACCTATGGTAACCATAAGATTGGTTTTGAAATCTCTGAGTTTGTTTCTGTTTTTTAAGTTCTTTTGTATCATTTCTATTATATTCTACGTATATCATATGCTATTTGTCTTTCTCTGATATGATCTCTAGGTCCATCCATGTTGCTGCAAATGGCATTATTTCATTCTTTTTATGGCTGAGTAATATTCCACTATATATACATACCACATCTTTATCTATTCCTCTGTTGATAGACATTTAGATCGCTTCCTCATCTTGGCTAGTGTAAATAATGCTGCAGTGAACACTGGGGTGCATGTATCTTTTCGAATTATGGCTTTCTCCAGATAGATGCCCTATCATCAGGGTTTTTAAAGCTGTGGATCATGACCCACTCAGGAGACTAGAATTTGGGGACTTTTTCAAGACTAGAACATGGAATATAATGAAATAGAAAGAGCAGAGGGAGTTCCCATTGTGGCTCAGTGGTAATGAACCCAACTATTATCCATGAGGATGTGGGTTCAATCCCTGGCCTTGCTCAGTGGGTTAAGGATCCAGTGTTGCCATGAGTTGTGTTGTAGGTTGCAGACGTGGCTTGGATCTTGCATTGCTGTGGCTGCGGTGTAGACCAGCAGCTGCAGCTCAGATTCAGCCTCTAGCCTAGGAACTTCCTTATGCTGTACGTGTGGCTCTAAAATACAAAAAACAGACAGGCAGAAAGAAAGAAAAAAAGAAAAGAAAAGAGCAGAAGTCTTGCCTCCCTAGGAAGAGTAAGTATTGCTTACTGAAAATGCCAGGTTTTTGGCCCACCACCTAAATTCCTGAATCAGGAGATCTGAAATGAGACCAGGGAATCTGCATTTTAGTAAATGCCTCAAAAATGATTCTGACATAGGTGACCCAAGATCTACACATTGGGAAACCTTACCAATACTTGGTATCTAAATATTTTTCTGCAGGTCAATGCAGACCATTGAGATTTCTGGTTGAAATTTTCTTATTCACTGAATCATTTAAGATTTTTTTGTTTCCAGTGTATGTGCATTGTTATAATACTTATACGTGGGTCATTGACAAAAGTTGAATACCTACTGGATTAGAACACTCTCTCCTCCAGAGCATCCCCAATCAAACTATAAAAGGAAGGATTCCTGAATACCTGTGTTTGACCACAAGCTCCAATGCTTACAATTGGATTCTCTTGAATTCAGCAATGCTCATAGGCTGATTGTGCTTTGGGAAGGAATGGGTGGTCATCAGAAATTGGGAATATAGAGGGATGGCATGGATTCTGGACAGGGGCTTGGACCAGCAAGCGTTGCTTTGTAGCAGAAGGTGGTCTGTCCATGCAAACTCTTCTTTCTGTGACACCTTGTGGCAAGGGAGAGCTACTGCATACTTCACTGCCATCTCTATTTGCCAGGATTAACCTTGAACGTGATATTTCTCAGAGTCCTCGGGCAATTTGGGAGGAAAGATGTTAAGAGGAGACACTATGTTTCCTGTTAAAGATGGCATGTGAGTTTTCGAACTTTAGTGAAAAATGAGATGTAACAGTATTTATATCCTGACTTATAAATTGATGCCAATCATACTTCCTTAGCTTTATATATGCTCTTGCAGAAGAACTGTGTCAAAAACTATGCAAGTGCTAAGAGAAGATGGTGAAAATACAACTGGGAAAGTTCTCCCAAAAGGAAAAGATACAACTGAAAAGCAACATTATATGACAGTCTTTTGCAGAATATGTGTTCTTAAAAAGCTATGAGTAATTTGAATTTTTATAATTGAATGCCTATTTTCATTGCATATGAAGCACTTAAAGGAATATTATAGAATTACATTTTGAAATGTGAGAACATTATAAACTGTTTAATTCTTTAATCACAATTTTCAGTTTCTAAAACGATCATCTTTCCTTAAAGTACAGTATTCCTGCCAAGTTGGATGTTTTGATAGGTAGAGGCTAGTGATAAATCATGTAAGCTTGAGAGCAGAAATTCTATGTTTTAAACTAATGAACCACATGCTAGGAAATAAATGTATATATAGATATTAAAATAATTTTCTTCATGTATTATCAAGGCTGTTATGGTTATAAGTGACAGAGAGCCAAATCAACTTGTTTAAGCAAAAAATGGGAATTTACTGCCCACATAACTGGGGAGTCCAGAGGTGGTTGTAACTTTCAGGCATGGCTAGATACATAGGTTCAAATGTTTCCTATCCATCCATCAATCCATATACCTGTCTACCTACGCACCTGCCCATCCATCCATTATCTATCATTTTCTACTTCTCTCCATATTTCTTTCAGTTGGCTCTTTGTACAAACAGGCTTCTCCTTAAGGCCAGGGAAGACAGCCAAGAACAGATAAAATAAGTCTCTCAATTTGCTTTATCAGCAATGTCTGGGGGGATACTCTGGTCCAATTTGGATCACAAGCACATGCCTGGGAGTGGAGAAGGGAGGCAAGGTGATTAACAACCCTTCCAGGATCATGATCCAAAAGAGGGGCACAGTAAGATGTTATGTTGGTTCACCTAAAGAACCAAAAGAGAGAAGAGGTAGTAGACAGATCAAACCTCTAGCTACAACTTCCAACTATGCCTCATAAAGGAACAGTTTTAGAATATAATTCTAGTGAACCAGCACAGTTTTATAATAGAACTCTAGTGAACCAAACCATAGAGAACTATATATCAAAAGCTTTTTAAGGTAAATATTGGACAAAAACAAAAATTTATTGTCATAGATTTAATGAAAACACTGTTTTATAAGAGCCAAAGATTTTTTTTTTTAATGTAATAGAGGTTTGGTTAAACAAATCTTAAATTATTCATGAATTTGTTTTGCACTTATATATATAGAAATTTAGGAATTTCCCATCATGGTGCAGCAGAAACGAATCTGACTAGGAACCAGGAGGTTGTGGGTTCAATCCTTGGGCTTGCTCAGTGGGTTGAGGATCCAGTGTTGCTGTGAGCTGTGGCTGTGGCCGGCAGCTATAGCTCCGATTAGACCTCTAGCCTGGGAACCTCCATATGCTGTGGGTGCGGCCCTAAAAAGCAAAATAAAAATAAAAATAAAAATAAAAGCATTTGCTTTTTCCAATAATAAAATTTTTTTTTTTTTTTTTGCTTTTAGGGCCACACCCACGGCATATGGAAGTTCCCAGGCTAGGGGTCTAATCGAAGCTACAGCTGCCAGCCTATGCCAGAGCCACAGCAATGCCAGATCCGAGCCGCATCTGCAGTATACACCATAGATCATGGCAATGCCAGATCCTTAACCCACTAGGCCATCAGGGAACTCCCAGCAAGCACTTTTATAATCAGAAAATTCCATTAAGATTCTTTCCTTTTTTCTTTTTATGGCCACAACTGTGGCATATGGAAGTTCCTGGGCTAAGGGTTGATCCAAGCTGTACCTGAGGCCTACGCCACAACAACATCAGATATGAGCCACATCTGGGGACTATACTGCAGCTTGTGGTGACACCAGATTCTTAACACAGGATTGAACCCACATCCTAGTGGAGACGTCGGGTCCTTAACCTGCTGAGCCACAATGAGAACTCCAAGATTATTTTCTAAATGATTTAAAAAATAATTTTATTATACTGAAGTTGAATTTGCAGATTAACTTTTCGGGAATCTACAATTTTAGGTGTTTCTTATTATCCTAAAACTTTAGTCAAATGACAGTTAAATGAAGAAATAAAAGTAAGGTGAATAATTAATCCTGCTTCAACTCTATCTAGTCAACGAGTATATATAAGTAATATAATGGAAAGCAGTGAGTAACATATAATTTAATGGAAAAGTTTTGTTTAATAGAATGAGATGAGCTAAGCTAAATTCTGGTAAATGTTTATTTTGAAGATATTGAATAATTTTCCACTAGGCATAGCAAGAATCCTTATTGCCTGCTATAAATAGTTTTAAAGTAAAGGGATACCACACAAACTTTGCAGGTTTGGTTCCAGATAACCACACTAAAGTGAGTCACATGAATTTTTTTGGTTTCCCAGTGCAGATAAAACTAATGTTTATACTATGCTGTAGTCTATTAAATGTGCTGTAGTCTATTAAATGTGCATTATGTCTAAAGAAATAATGCAAGTGCCTTAATTAAAAAATGCTTTATTGCTAAAAATACTAACCATCATCTGAGCCTTCTGCAAATCACAGCAGTAATATCAAAGACCAGTGATCACGTAAGTAATGAGATCCTGCTGTATAGCACAGGAACTATATCCAGTCACTTGTGATGGATGGAACATGATGGAGGATAATGTGAGAAAAAGAATATGTATGTATGTATTACTGGGTCACTGTGCTGTACAGTAGAAATTGACAGGACACTGTAAATCAACTATAATGGAAAAAATAAAAATTAAAAAAAGACCACTGATCAAAGACCATCATAATAAACATAATAATAATGAACAAGTTTGACATATTGTAAGAAGTGCCAAAAGAGATGTGAAGTGAGCAAATGCCGTTTGGAAAAAAATGATGCCAATAGACTTGCTCCATGCAGGGTCACCACAAATCTTCAATTTGTCAAAAAAAAAAAAATGCAGTGTCAGCAAAGCACAATAAAGTGAAGCAATAATATGAAGTATGTCTGTGTCTGGAAATACAGTGGAAAGGGAAACTCAGCAAAATATATAAATTATATATTCAGTTATTTTTCTTCTATAGTTCTATGGTTTCCTAATAGCTTAAAGAAAGCGTTCCTATAGGCGAGGTGTTGTGCACCAGATTTCAGTTTTGCAGCACACAGTTTTTCTTTAGGAATGAAGTCCTCATTCCATTGTATTCTAATATAATTGTATTAGTCAGGGTTCTCCAGAGAAACAGAACAAATAAGATGTGAGTAGCTATAGAAAGAGATTTATTTTAAGGAATTGGCTCCTGTAAGTATGGAGGCTACTATGTCCAAAATTTTTGTTGCGGGAGGTCAGCCAACTGGAGACTCAGGAAGGGTCAATATTGTAGTTTGGGTCTGAAGGCCATCCACAGGTAGAATTCCCTTTTGCTCAGGAGGAGGTTAGTCTTAGGTTCTATCCAGACCTTCATCTGATTAGATGAAGCCCATTCATACTGGGGAGGGCAATCTGCTCTACTTGACCTACTAATGCAAATGTTAATCCCACCTAGAAACACCCAGAATGATGTTAACCTAATATCTAGGCACCCTGTGGACAAATTAGGTTGACACATAAAATTAACCATCACAATGACCTAAAGGGGTTGGATCTGAGGTTGATGAGGTTAATGGTAATTTTTCTCTAGTAATTTTTACTAAAGAAATTTACTATTTCTAACAGTAACTTTTCATTTTCTAGTTGAATACTGTATGAGAAAAATTAAGGTTTTTCACGTGATTTTATGAAAAGAAAGATGAGCCTGTCAGTATAATAACTAGAAGAACCATCAAAGTTAATTATATGTCATTTGTATCAGCCTCTTATGACCACATCTAAATCTCAGATCCTTCACATTTCTTGACAGTTTTGGTGATGAGGCTAGGATGTTGAGAGTGGCACAGCTTTCTGAGAAAGGAAAGATCAAGGCTTTATCAGCCAACAGAATTTGAGGAAAGTCCATAGGAATTGGTAGCAAACACACTGACTAGATAGTATGGTCAGCTAGGAATTACATGTCCCTCCACTGTATTGCCTCCTAATGAGAAGAAATTTAGGATGTGGTTTCAGGATGAATACCAGAAGGTAGTTTTAAAGATAGATGCCTGAACATTATCCCCGTTGTTATAACTTTCCTCCAGGTGTGGGAACTTCTTCATCATGCTGGAGGCACATCCATCTGTACTCAGACTTATGTTGGTCCCACTACAAAGCCTCAACAATTGTAATCAACACTTTTTTTCAAGGGACACCTTGTTCACTCCCAGGACTACACTACTAGTGTGGAAGCCACACGTTAACTCTTCCACTTCCATAATCACAAGAACTTGTACCCCAGGTGTGGTCATAAGAGACCAGATGGAGGAGATCTCTCTGAAAAAGGGCCACCCTTAGTTACTTGGAAGGATTCCCCAGAGGGACCACTGACTCATTTACGTGCACTCTGTGATTGGTAATCCTGCTGATGCTAGTCAGTCATTTAGAGAAGGTGGTAAGAAATTTACCCTGACATACCTATGGCCAGTTAATCTTGGACAAAGATGATAAGAATAGAAAATGGGAAAAAGAGAGTCTCTTCGGCAAGTGATACTGGGAAAACAGGACAGCTGTGTGTAAATCAATGAATACTATACACAAAAATCAACTCAAAATGACTTAAAGACTGAAGTATAAGGCATGACCCCAATACCTCCTAGAAGAGAACTTAGACAAAGCATTCTCTGGCATAAGCCATACAGATGTTTTCTTAGGTCAGTCTCTCAAGTCAATAGAAATAAAAAAAATAAACAAATGAGATCTAATCAAACTTACAAGTTTTTGCACAGAAAAAGAAACCATAAACAAAAAGACAACCTATGGACTGGGGGAAAATATTTGCAAATGATGCGACTGATAAAGACTTAGTTCAAAAACATACAAACAGCTCATATAAATCAATAACAAAAAAACAAACAACCCAATAGAAAAATGGGCCAAAGACTTACATAGACATTTCTCCAAAGAAGACATACAGATGACCAACAGGCACATGAAAAGATGTTCAACATCCCTAGTTATCAGAGAAATGCAAATCAAAACTACAAGGAAGTATCACCTCACACTAGTTAGAACGGCTATCATTAAAAAGTCTACAAATAACAAATGCTGGAGAGGGCGTGGAGAAAAGGGAACCTTCCTACACTGCTGGTGGGAATGTAAATTGGTGCAGCCACTACAGAAAATAGTAAGGAGGTTCCTTAAAAAACTAAAACTAGAGTTGCCATATGATCCAGCAATACTACTCCTGGGCATATATCTAAAGAAAACTCTAATTTGAAAAGATACATGAACCCCAATATTCATAGCAGCACTATTCACAATAGCCAAGACAAGAAAGCTAACTAAATATCCATAGACAGATGAATGGATAAAAAAGATGTGGTATACATAAAATGGAATACTACTCAGTCATAAAAATGAATGAAAAAAATGACACTAGGGAGTTTCTGTTGTGGCTCAGCAGGTTAAGAATCCGACCTAGTGTGAGTGATGGGTTCTATCCTTGGCCTCGCTCAGTGTGTTAAGGATCCAATGTTGCCACAACCTACAGCGTAGACACAGCTCAGATCCCATGTTGCTGTGGTTGTTATATAGGCCGGCAGCTGCAGCTCTGATTCAACCCCTAGCCTGGGAACTTCCATATGCCATAGGCGCACCCCTAAAAAAAAAAGAAATGCAACGTGAATGGACCTAGAGATTATCATACTACCTGAAGTCAAACAGAGAAAGACAAATATCATACGATATCACTTACGTGTGGAATCTAAAATATGACACAAATGAACTTATCTATTAAAGAGAAACAGACTCATAGACATAGAAAACACACTTATGTTTACCAAAGGGGAAAGAGGGTAGAGGAGGGATAAACTAGGAATGTGGGATTAGCAGATACAAACTACTTTATAAAACAGATAAAACAACAAGGTCCTACTGTATATAGGGGACTATATTCAATCTCCTGTAATAAACTAATAATGGAAAAGAATATGAAAAAGAATATATATATACACACACACACACATATATAAATGAATTACTTTGCTCTACACCAGAAACACAACATTGTAAATCAACTATACTTCAGTTAAAAAATTAAAAATAAAATTATTAAATAATAAATAGTTCCTCAACCAATCAAAATTTATGTCCAGGCTCTTCTCACATGTTCAAGGCTAAGTGCTATTGATTCCAACAATAAAAGTTATTACTAGTGTTATAACAATAATCTTACTAATTCCTTATATTCACAGAGATCTTTATTATTTAAAAATTGTTCTGTATTAATTTTCTGATTTAAGGTACTCAATATTCACATGAAGAATTAATTACTCTCCAAGTAATACTGCCTCATCTTACAGATAATTCAGATAATCAAGTGACTTGTCCCCCAGTCAAAGGCCCACAGATACACTTATGGGTGAGACAGACATAGTCCTTCTTCTCATGACACTCTGTTCTAGTCAGAAATTCAGAGAAACTGTGGGCAACAGTAACATGGTGTGTGTTGCACTAGAGGGGTACAAGCCACAACTACCAAATGAGGGACAGGAAAAAAACAGACTTGGGAGTGGGGAGGGAGTAAAGTCAGGGAAGTCTTCCTGAGATGAATAAAGTCTCATTTCAGAAGCCACTCTGCTGGATCTGGGAAGAACATTAGCTTCTACTAAATTAACTTATTCTGTTCTCAGAATCTTACTGAGTTGATTTTGGACTTGATGAAGTAAAACTTTTACCATCAATACCATGTAATTTTTACTTCTAAGCCAAGGTTTCTCACAAGGTGGTTCTTGTACCATTTGAGGTGCCTGCTAAAAATACAGACTTGGGTGGAGGGGGAGGGAGGTTACCCTCGACTTACTTTTTCTAAATTTTTGGGGGGCAAGGTCCAGGAAAATTGCTGCTCTAAGTATGAACTACTTGGGGATTTTGAAGTCAAATAGCAAAATAAAGAGGATTTTGGTAGTGATTCTGACTGGTTCCTACTTCAATATGGCCTTTTTTGCTGTTGTTTTGATGGGGATATAGGAGAGTGTGTTTTTGAGGAAAACTGTAAATGGTAGAGTGAGCTAAGAGTTCTCCTTTGCAGACTGTCAATCCCCTACAAAGTGGCTGGCTTAGAGTAGCTACTTGATAAATGTTGACTTGACACAGTGACAAAGGTATTCACAAATTCCAAGTTTTGAAAGTCCTTTCTCTGGGCTTTCTGCTCCAATCTTCCAGTGCCCAGCCAGCGGAAGCAGTAATAACGGAGTAGCTAGGGTATGTAGATTTTGGAGAAAGTCAAATCAAACCCTAGACCATTAACATCTGAGAAGACCAATTTCCTTAATATGCTCCATTTATAAAGAAGTACTAGAAATAATACTTACATCCCAGCGTTGTTGGGCGTCTCAAATGAATTAACTGATATCTATTACAAATGGGTATCAACGAAATCTATCATAAATGCAAATGCTTAGAACCCTATCTAACTCATAAATGCATTCCATAAAATGCCCATTCAAACCTAGGCAGTACATTCCACTCCTTAATATCTGTAACAGCTCCCCTTAATAGATAAGAACCTCTGAGCAAAAATCAGCAAAAAATGAAAAGAATAAATGAAATTCAAGCAGACTCGGTTGAGGGTCCGTGGACTGCTGCCTGGAGGATTCGGGAAGGCCAAAGGAGTGCGAGAGAGGGGTCTCCCTGCGGGGCTTGCAGCACGTGGTCCGCCCCGGCAGGAGCTTCGCGACAGTGGGGGAGGGGAGCGGCGTGGGACGTCGCGGAAGGGGTCTAAGCGCCCGGGCTACGGTTGAGGAGGCGCCGACTGCGCAGGCTCGGGATAGGCGCAACCACTGTACGAAGAGCCGAAGGGGGGAGCGTTTATCCGGCTCCACGCTTCCTTCACCCACTTACGGAGAGAAATCCTGTCCTTAAAAAAAAATCATTTTACGACTGTATTTGGAGCGGCCCTCTGCAAGTTGCTCATCATTAGGAGGCCTCTTTACCCAGGACTGAAGAGGCCTCTTTCGCGGGTCGTGTCCCCTCTTCCCCCGTGGAGTCGCAGTGGATGCATCCCACCTCCCCTCGGCCTCCGGAGGTGGTTTGGCTGCCCCCTCCCCCTCCCCAGTGTCGCGAGTTGGCGCCGCTGCCACCCCCCGGTCCGCGCTCTCGGCCCCTCGGCCGGGCGGTACCGAGCCCTCCCGGCACCCCCTCTTCGCCTCCCTCCGGCCTGCCTTTCCCCGCAGGACTGCCAGTTCAACCTTCACCCCAGCCCTTTTCTTTCGGCGCCGAGCCGCGGCGGCAGCAGCAGCAGCAGCAGGAGTCCGAGCCCGGAGGCGGCGGCGGCGGCGGTGGCCGGGGAGCCCATGGCGTACAGTCAGGGAGGCGGCAAGAAGAAAGTCTGCTACTACTATGATGGTGAGAGGCTGGGCTGGCGGGAGGGTAGCGGGCAGGGCTGCGGCGCCGGGCCTCGAGCCGCACGGGGCTCTGCAGCAGCCGTCGCGAGTGGTCCCAGGTGCGAGGGTTCAGGTCAGAAGGAGGGACTGACGTTTGGCCGCATCCTAACCCATTTCCGACCCGGCGCCGTCCAGGAGTCTCGGCCAGGGGCTAAGTGGACGCCCCACTTTTCCCTCCTGGCCGTCTGCCGCCGGCCTACCAGGCTTCGTGCTGGTGCGAAGCAGACGGTTCTCCCGCGCGCCTCTCCCGCCCGCCACTCGTGGGAGCGGAGGTTTGGGGGTGCTCTGCACCGGTCCCTTGTACCCATCCCTCCCCCCGGGTCAAAACAGCTTCCCCGGCCCAGACTCCACACAAAGCCCGACGGCCGCGAGAGCTCCGCCCCTCCCGCCCCCATCCCTCCCCTCCCGCCCCCATCCCTCCTTACCTCTCCCTCCCCTCTGTCCCTGGCTGGCCGGAGAAAGGCTGTCCCCTCCTCCGCGCCGGCCTCTCCCCAGACCCCTCAACCAGGGTGGGTAGCGGAGAGTAGCTCCTGAAGGTGGGGGCCCACGTCCGCTTTGGGGTACACTCACACCGCTGTTTTGCCTGGGCTTCTTTCCTCTCCTTTGTTTGCTGCTTTCTTTGAGTGCCACTTTCTTAGCATTCAAATGAAAAAGCTTCACTTCCTCAATAAAAATGAGGGTTTTCGAGTTGGAGGTAGTCAGTCTTCTCGGTGGTAGGGCAGCGTGGGGCTGCTGCTGCTGCTTGTGTTGCTGCAGCTCAGACCCGATGGGTCCTGGCTTGCCTCTGTGAGGTGGTTACCACCCACTTCTTTGTTGCTCTTTGTTCGATCGGGAAATATACCCTGCTTTGGAGGTGTAGGGAAGCTAGCATTGGCATCTAGCTTGCGAAGGCTATTTCTAGGTGGTAGGAGTCGCGGTGCAGGAAAACTTTGAGGAGTAGTGCAGAAATTGGTATAAATAATGATAGTCTTGAGCTCATGGAACAGTGTGTAAAAGTCAGATAATTTAAAGGGTTCTTCTCAATTGCAGTTTGAGCAGTAACATTAAATCTTTTTGAATCCGGATGCCTGCACCAGTCTATAAATTACACTAAGCAGAGTAGTTAGCTGCTTTACAGATTGCACAAAGGCATTAACTTAAGTAGGTAAATAGTTCCTAGAAAGAAATTGTAAAATTTAACAAAGAAGCTAGATTCAATGACCTGAAAAGGTCCATCCAGTTTGAATGAAGCAATAGAAATTTTGGATGCTTTTGCCACATTCAGTGTATTATAAATCACAAAGTTTTAAAGAGTGGTGGAAAGATCTTAGAGGACTAGGTCAGAATAAATCTGCCTTTAATTTTAAAATAGCCGTACCATATCTCTTAAGTTAGCAAGGATAAATTATTTTGATGCCTGTTTATATGAAATAACCACCTGTGTCATTGTGGAAAAATCTAAAATCTTGGAAAAGAAATTTAAATAGTTCAGTATTTGGTAGCCAATACTCAATAGTAACAGCCATGTTTTAAAGACCTGTTTTTTGAGAAGACCGCTTATATGTGTGATACAGATTGATCTGAAATTATGCCGTTATGGAGGGGTGGAGAGAGGGATATATTTTAATTTTAACGTGAATTATTATAAGGCTTCTTAAAAGTTCTTTCTTTAAGAATTCATGCATATTTTGAGTCACTGGCCTTTCCTTGCATTGCCTGGCTAAATTGGAAAGTAAATAACAATATGTGTAAGTTAATTTTTAAAACAATATTGTTTCTGAGGTTTAGAGATTTGTTCTTGTCGGGTCTTGGGGTAAAGGACAAAGGTTTTAAAAGTTTGGAGTAACTAGTGCTAATGCTCTTCCTACAGCTGTTAGTTGCTGACAGTGATAGGCTCTGGAGAAGTAAGCTGCTTGAAACTTGTGGTCACCAGGCTTGAACTGTAGAGCCAGGAGGTACACCTAAGCATCAGTTTTATCAATAGCTGTATATTCCTGGGCCCATTTATGATGAGCCTTTGTTGAGGGAATGGGAGCAAGCTGTGGTCCCAAGGGCAGGATGCAGACTTGATAGAAAGAGTAGTCTTGTGATTGTGACTCAGTCAGTACTTTATGGTGGACCTTTATAAAGCTTTATTTGATGGCCAACAGCAGGTGTATAACTAACCGAATGTTTGGATATCTATCCCTGGTTAGGTTATCTGTCTTTTGTCTCTGGCTCTTCCTTGCCTCATTTTTAGAATGGAATTTGTAGTTGCTTATATTTGGAATTTGCTTTGGGTTCTTTTTGGGGAGGTGGGGGTAATAACATATTTTGTAGAGGTTATTAAATTGAATAGATATCATTATGCTAATTCTTTGTATGTGATAGTGTATTACGCTGTGTGTAGTTAATTCCAAAAGCTTGCATTCTCATCACCACAAAAACCCTATTATGTTTATAATAGTAGTGATAGTTTTTTTTTTTTTTGCAAGGAAGGAGGATGCAAGTAAGGCAGCTTTTATGCATCAAAGAATTAAATATGCAACATGGATTGGATTGGGAGTGAGTAGGATCAGTAATAATATGGCCTTAATAATCTATTAGATTAGAGTAGCTAGTTTTAACTGGTAGTAGAAGGAAGAAAGATAGAGGAAAGGAGTGAAGTAGCAAGTTCTCTAAACATAGGAATCCTACCTTTAGCCTTACTGGGACCATTAGGCCTATTCTTGGTGACAGAGAGAGACTGTCTAGCAAATCAAAGAGGTTTCTGAAGACACATGTACTATTCTCTGTGCACATTGTAGTCCTTGGTATCATACTCTTTGGATCACTGGATTAATGGTTCCAAGTGAGCCTTCAGTGAGGTGTTCGTTAGTGTTTGAGGAAGAGTAAGAGAAGTTCTTACTTATTGCAGCTATTGACTGATAACTCATTCTCTAAATCTTGATCATCCAGTATATACTGCAAGATTGTCAATAACCACCTATAAAATGATAGTAGACACTGAGGTCCCTTCTGATTTGAAAATGATGTGATTTCTGTACTTAAATGTAATTAGCAAACCATGTGTGTTAGGTTCTGATTAAATACTCATATTCTTAATGCTTTATCTAGAAATATTAACTGTTTAAGCTTGAGTTAAATCACATTTATTGACCATTTTACTGTATATTCAGTGTAATTGGATTGTATATATACATAATTTATGTAACTATATGCATTGCTCTGAGCTCTGTTTTTTCCTCCTTTGATAGGATACATCAAAATACTTGGAGATAAATAGTTCAGAGAAAAAGCATTCAACACTGTACAAAAACTATATAAAGTTACCAAGATCATGTCTTCTAATATACTTAGTTTACTGTAGGGTATTGTAAAAATTCTACTTGACAGCCAACTGTTGACGGATTGTCTTAGACCTATTTGTAACAGTGGTGTCAAAGCCTTTTTGCTATAGCCTTTTATATAACTTCATGGGTTCTTACCTGGAAATCATTTCTTTGGGGGAAATCAGTGTGCTGAATGAATTACAGCAGCAGTTCATAAATACCAGTGATTTTAATTGCACATCATTAATTTAAACATAATAGAACATAAGACTGAGATTTTCATATACTTGAATTCTCTTTTCCCAGATTTCTTTTTTTTGCCATTTACTTCATTCAAATTTCACCTTATCAGGAGTTCCCGTCGTGGCGCAGTGGTTAACGAATCCGACTAGGAACCATGAGGTTGCGGGTTCGGTCCCTGCCCTTGCTCAGTGGGTTAATGATCCGGCGTTGCCGTGAGCTGTGGTGTAGGTCGCAGACGCGGCTCGGATCCCACGTTGCTGTGGCTCTGGCGTAGGCCGGTGGCTACAGCTCCGATTCGACCCCTAGCCTGGGAACCTCCATATGCCGCGGGAGCGGCCCAAGAAATAGCAACAACAGCAACAATAACAACAACAAAAAGACAAAAAAAAAAAAAATTTCACCTTATCAGAGAAGGTTTTCCCTATTACCTTAATTCCCAATACTGTTTTTCCTCCTTATCAATTATGCCACCCAGCTTTTGTCTCTTTCCCCACTAGAATATAAATTTCATGAGGACAGAGTCTATTTTGCTAATGTCTGTACCTCCACCAGCCTAAATTAAGTAATTTTTTACATTATTAATGAATAAATTAAAATCTTACATTTATATAGATAAAGCACTTTCATATAATATTTTCTCTAATTCTTTCAGCCACTTTGAGTTACAAACAGGACAAGTGGTGTTTTGTTTAGTTTTTCATGAAAATAGGTTTGTATCTCTGTTTGACTCAATCCACTACTTACCTTTTGTACATTGTCTAGTTTTAATGTTCAAGGAGAGTTAAAACCTGGTACCTAAGAGATTTTTCCTTTTTCTTTTGGTGACACAGTAGAACTATTGCTGATACTACTACTACTGTTACAAAAAAGGTTTCTCTGCTACCACAAAAAGTAATACTTATTTCCCCTAGCAAAATTTTTATTATTTATTTATTTATTGCCACACCCATGGCACATGAGGTTCCCAGGCTAGGGGCGAATTGGAGCCGTAGCCACTGGCCTATACCACAGCCACAGCAGTGCCAGATCCAAGCACACCATAGCTCATGGCAACACCAGATCCTTATCCTTAACCCACTGAGTGAGGCGGGGGATCAAACCTTCATCCTCATAGATACTAGTCAGATTCATTTCTGCTGTGCCATGACTGGGACTCCCTCCCTAACAAAAAATTTAAATGCTTGCGTTGACAAATCCTTAAAGGAAACAAATTGGGAGTGGGGTTAATCATTTCTTGGGGAATGGTAATAGCAATGAAGTATGGGTAAGGTCAGATTTAAAAGTTGAAGTGTAAGAATGAAGTCAACTTTGGGGTTCAGAAATATCAAATGAGCTTAAAGTCCCTACTACGTGCCAGGTAGACAAAAGATTGAAGTCCTAAAGATGGAAATGGTAGACTACGTTAGATAGTGCGAACTTTATAAGGTCATCAGGCAAGAGAAGGCCTGAAGGAAGAGAATGGGCCAACCTCCTTGAAAGAGTTTTCCCTCAGGAGTTCCTCTTGTGTCTCAGTGGGTTAAGAATCTGACATAGTGTCCATGAGGGTTTGGGTTCAATCCCTGGCTTGCTTAGTGGGTTAAGGGTCTGGCGTTGCCATAAGCTGCGGCTTAGGGCATAGGTCACAGATGTGGTTCGGGTCCTGTGTTGCTGTGGCTATGGCATAGGCCAGCAGCTGCATCTCTGATTAGACCCCCAGCCAGGGAACTTCATATGCTGTGGGTGTGGCTGTTATTTAAAAAAAAAAAATTCTTCTATACAAGACATGGCTGGGTAGTTAGAAAGAACCTGGTGCACTTAACAGAAAGGAAGCCAAGAGGAAGGAAGGCATGGGGGGTGCTGGGCCAGGTCATAAAGGGCCAGACCACACAAGACTTTGTGGTAAGAGATTTGGACTTTATTCAGGGAACTGAAAGCCATTGAAGGTTTCTTAAGAGAGAATCTGGCAAGTGGAGAAAGGATGATCAAGAGTAGAATGTGGAGGTCCCGTCATGGCGAAGTGGAAATGAATGCAACTAGGAACCATGAAGTTGCAAGTTTGATTCCTGGCCTTGCTCAGTGGGTTAAGGACCCAGTGTTGCCGTGAGCTGTGGTATAGGTCGCAGCTGTGGTGTAGATCTGGTGATGGCTGTGGCCTAGGCTGGTGGCTACAGCTCCAATTAGACCCCTAGCCTGGGAACTTCCATATGCTGCGGGTGCAGCCCTAAAAAGACCAAAAAAAAAGAGTAGTAGACTATAAGACTGAAGGCACATATCATGTATATATTGGTCCACATACAATGTGATTGCCATTGATAGACATATTTAAGGGAGGTTTGGGGAGTAAAACTGATAGAACTTGTTGATGGATTAGAAGTGGAGTTGGGGCTTGGTGATGACTGATAAAGGATGGCTTCTGAATTCCTGAATTGAGCATCTAGGTGATGTATTCCTGAGAGATTTTCGCCAGCGCTCTTGCTTCACTGACTTACATGACTTCACATGGCACATGGTAGGCTCTTGATTTGTTAAGTGACTT
Source organism: Phacochoerus africanus (assembly GCF_016906955.1). Taxonomy (NCBI): domain Eukaryota; kingdom Metazoa; phylum Chordata; class Mammalia; order Artiodactyla; family Suidae; genus Phacochoerus; species Phacochoerus africanus. The sequence goes on along the minus strand of NC_062545.1, from coordinate 79,833,239 downwards.
GAGTGAACTTGAGAAACTCCTGATATTTAAAGGTTGGTGGAGGAGTGGCTGTGAGGTGGTAGTAAAATTCAGGAAGATGGATTATGGAAGCCAAGACTGAATGTTTCAAGAAGTGGCCAGTGTGTTAGTATCTTCTAGTGGACTAAGTAATGTAGTCTGGAAGACAGAAGTAATACTTCCTCTTTTTTTTCCTGAATCATTTTTTTTGGTCAACTTACCTTTAGGGGTAAAAGTACATTTCATGGTCCTGAAATCCAATATTATCTGAAAAGTGAAAAAAAAAATTTTGGGGAGTTCCCATCGTGGCTCAGTGGAAATGAATCCAACTAGGAACCATGAAGTTGCGGGTTCGATCCCTGGCCTCACTCAGTGGGTTAAGGATTGGCGTTGCAGTGAGTTGTGTAGGTCGCAGACCTGGCTCGGATCCTCCGTTGCTGTGGCTCTGGCGTGGGCTGGTGGCTACAGATCCGATTAGACCTCTAGCCTGGGAACCTCCATATGCTGAGGGTGCAGCCCTAGAAAAAGCCAAAAAAAAAATTTTTTTTGTAACTTATTTGTAATCAAATGCTTAACCTGAATTAATATTTACGATCTTTATTACACCTGTTGTGAATAGTCAGACATTTTTGCTGCAAAAATGTTACTATTTGATTACAGAATGCTCCCCAGACTCTAGGATATCACATAATGTATGGCATATGTATCATATTACATTTTTAAAACCTGAAAAAAAATCTGAAATACATCTAGTCCTAAGGACTTTAGATAAAAGAGATTGTATACCTTAGTCGCCAGTTGTCTGATAGCTTCTTTTGATACTTAACCCACTCTGCCACAGTGGCAGTTCCCCTGATAGCTTCTTGAAGAGTGAGCAGTGATGAAAATTTTGCAGATGACTAAGTCTTTTTGGTAATTTCTTGACATTGGCAAAGTTTGTTGTATTCAAGGGACCACCTTCAACTAAGTTTTCTGGATACTTGATGAAAATCGGGGTAGTATTTTAAATGCCCAATTTACATTGCTGATCATTTAAAAGAGATGAATGAAATCCACAGGTTTCTAAAGCTAAGGAAAGCCATTTTATCTTTATTTAAAAGTGGCTGAAAGACCACACCTACAGCATATGGAAGTTCCCATGCTGGGGTCGAATCAGAGCTAGAGCTGCCAGCCTATGCCACAGCCACAGCAATGCCAGATCTGAGCTGCATTTGCAAACTCTACCTCAGCTTGGTGGCAATGCTGGATCCTTAATCCACTGAGCCAGGCCAGGGAATGAACCTGCATCCTCATGTATACTAGTTGGGTTCCCAGTCTGCTGAGCCACAATGGGAATTCCTGGAAATTGTTTTATTACACTACTTGGTGTCAAAAGCAGGAAATATAAGATAATAAATGGTAATGCTTTAAAACACACATCAAAAAATCCTTGTAACAAACATTTTGAAATGTTCACATTGGCTTTTGTACAGCAACTGTATTATGCATGAGTTGATTCTCCATTTTTTCCCAAAATTTCTTAGATAATTTTATTTATTTTGTAATAAAATGAGAGAGGAAAAAAAAAAACAAAAAACCTGGATGGTTAAGTTCCCATCGTGGCTCAGCGGAAATCAATCTGACTAATATCCGTGAGGACTCAGGTTTGATCCCTGGCCTCACTCAGTGGGTTAAGGATCCGGCATTGCCATGAACTCTGGTGTAGATCACAGATGCAGCTTGGATCCCATGTTGTTGTGGCTGTGGTGTAGACTGGCAGCTGCAGCTCCAATTCAGTCTCTAGCCTGGGAACCTCCAGATGCGGCCCTAAAAAGACCAAAAAAAAAAAAAAAGAAGTGGGTGGTGAGTTCCCATTGTGGCTCAGTGGTAACAAAAAGGACTAGTAACCATGAGGATGCGGGTTCGATCCCTGGCCTCATTCAATGGGTTAAGGATCTGGCATTCCCAGGAACTATGGTGTAGGTCACAGATGTGGCTCGAATTCTGCGTTGTTGTGGCTGTGGTGTAGGCTGGCAGCTGTAGCTCTGATTCGACCCCTAGCCTGGGAACTTTCATAAACCACACATGTGCCCCCACCTGCAAAAAAGAGAGGAAAAAAAAAAAGTGGATGACTACAAAGCAGCAATGTAGGGAATTCTGAGATGGAATTAAGCAGGTAAAAGTTGGAGAGGATTCTTTTAAATTACATTCTTGAATAATTCTTCATAAACCAAATGGCAGTTATCCATAGCTTGGCTGCCCTTGCTGATGTGTTGTTTAGGTGGTGTGCATATTCTTGGTGAAACTGGGGCCCCAGGTATCGGGAAAACTTGTTGAAAGATGTGTATGTTCATATAAAATCTGAGGACCTTGTTGATAAAAAATAAGTACTTTGATGAATTATACACATCGTTTCTATGTTCATTTTCTTTAAATTAAAAAAGACCCTAAGCCTTTATTAAAATGTTTGTATTCCATATTATGTCCTTATCAGGCTTCCCCCTACTATTTGTTTCTAATGACTGTAAGTGTTACTACTTTGCTGGTAGGTACTACTTTCAATTGGCAGAGTTGCCCTGCCTGCTTGAGTTTGAATCTAGATCCTCTACTTGCTAACTGTGTGGTTTGATAGTACTGCCTCAATTGACTGCTTCTCACCGATACCCATTATTATAAAACAGGAACAGTAGTAATAATAGCTGTATCATAGGGTTGTTGAGAAGGTTAACAGGTAGTACACATGAAGTGCTTGGAATAGCGCCTCCTAGTAAGCTCTCTATGTGTTAATACTGTCAACATCTTTTTTTCAAGCACTCTTGCTGTGAAATTGCAACTGAACTCTCCCTTTTATAAATTATTGTGGTCTTTTGCATTATTAAATTAGTAATGGCTTTTCATTAGATTTTCAGTATGTATATAAGCAAGAGTTTTTGATATTAAGATTAGATGTTAGAGGAGTTCCTGTTGTAGTGCAGTGGAAACAAATCTGACTAGGAAACGTGAGGTTGAGGGTTCAATCCCTGGCCTTGCTCAGTGGGTTGAGGATCTGGCATTGCCATGGGCTGTGGTGTGGGTTGCAGGCATGGCTCAGATCTGGCGTTGCTGTGGCTCTGGTGTAGGCCAGCAGCAGCAGCTCTGATTGGACCCCTAGCCTGGGAACCTCCATGTACCTTGGGTACAGCCCTAAAAAAACAAAACAAAACAAAAAAAGACTAGATATTAAAGACATTTCACCTTCATGATTCTTGCACAGAGGCAGATGGAAGTTATGTGAAGACAAGAGTTTCTTTATTATTCTTGTGATCTCTTTTGGTAGTGAAAATAACTTAGAAATACCTTATTTGCATTAACTTAGGTCCTTGATGCTTTGTAACTCTAGTGGGCTTTCCATAGCTAAGAATTCATTGAGACCAAGCTGCTTTTAAGAAACTGTATATATGTGCTGCCACTCTGTAGGCCACAGCTTTATTGCTTGGAAGGTACTTTGCTGAAGTCATAGCCTCTGAATTGTGATAAATGCAGAGGAGTGTCCCCATGCTTTATTGCATTAAGGAAGATGGCTTTCCCTTTAAATGACCATGTCTATGTTTGAATCGTTTTCAGAGGAGAGCTTGTGTTGAAAATGAAGAGTTAAGTAAATTAGAGGTGTGATATCAACAAAACAAGTAGTAATAGAAACAGTTATGTTATAAAAATGAATGTTCATCCTGGACTATTGTCAAAAATATGGAAGAGAGAAGAACCAAAAGTTTTTGAATTCTTAGTTTCAAAAAAAGGTGTGTGTTTAGGCAGGATCTTGAAAGAATTTTTGATTTAGAAGATGAATTAATGGCATTCTTTATCCCTAGTTTTTGCTATATGAACTTGTCTAAATGATTAACTTCAAACCATTAAAATCAGTTTGTCCTAACAAAATTTTAGAATTCCTTGCTTAAAAACTAGAATTAGTACTGAAAGTGATTTCTAATAAAGACTATTGTAAAAATCGCCCATTACATTAGAAAGAGAGTGTGTATTTAATTGGTATCCTTAAAATTTGATAAACAAAAATCCAGAATTTTGGTGTTACTTGATTTAAAATCTTACATGTAAGTTTTAAGACCTTGGAATATAAGATGTCATAAAAAGATAGGTTAGGAATTATCACCTTTTTGTTGTTGTTTTTGTCTTTTTAGGGCTGCGCCAGCGGCATATGGAAATTCTCAGGCTAGGGGTTGAATTGGAGCTACAGCTGCCAATCTACATCACAGCCATGCCATATCCAAGCCTTGTCTGCAACCTACACCACAGCTCATGGCAACACTGGATCCTTAACCCACTGAGCAAAGCCAGGGATTGAACCTGCATCTTTATGGATACTAGTCAGGTTCATTAACCACTGCGCAACCGCAGGAACTCCAGGAGTTATCACTTTGTAATCATGAAGAATGAGACAAAGTATCCTTATTACCTTAAAAAATGTCCTAAATATGCTGTCATAGCAAAACTTTATTTAAAATCCAAATTTCAGTTACCAAAATTTGTCTTATTAACTATGATATTGGATATACAGAATATTTTAGCCAGAATAATACCAACTATAAAGATTTTCTGGAATGGAATTTCCTGGTGGCTCAGCCAGTTGAGGATCTGGTGGCTCAGTTGATGCTCTGTGGGTTCTGTCTGTGGCCTGGGGACTTATACATGCTGTGGATGTGGCCCAAAAAAAAAAGAATTTCTGGGACACCAGTGAATCATCCCAGAAGCAGTATTTGCTGTAAAATTTTTAGATCATACTGATGAAACTCAGAGGATTTACCTTGAGCATCTGAATTTGCCAATGATTACTAAAAGCAGATATCATTAAGGAACAAAATTTTTTTATAAGTGAGTAAAAAGTATTTTATTTGGGTTGCTCCTAAATAAGAAAGTTTGGTAAACTAAAGATCGGAAAAGCTTGCTTACCTTAATCTGTGAGCAAACATAATGTATTAATGGAGTAATTGGCATGTAAAAATGTGCGTAGTATCTTTTCTTTTTTTGTCTTTTTGCTATTTCTTTGGGCTGCTCCCATGGCATATGGAGGTTCCCAGGCTAGGGGTCGAATCGGAGCTCTAGCCACCGGCCTGCGCCAGAGCCACAGCAACGCAGGATCCGAGCCGCATCTGCAACCTACACCACAGCTCACGGCAATGCCAGATCATTAACCCACTGAGCAAGAGCAGGGACCGAACCCGCAACCTCATGGTTCCTAGTCGGATTCGTTAACCACTGCGCCACGACGGGAACTCCGTGCATAGTATCTTGGTAGAAAACCAATACAGTTTGAAAGTTGTAAAATCTAAAATCCTTATTTAAGATTTTAAATAAAGCTTTCTTAGGTGAAAAATGCCTTCTGATGATGAACTATAAAAATTTAGATAGTTCATGAAGATTCTTTTGTTAGTATTGTTCATTTTGTCTCTTTTCTATTTTAGGTGATATTGGAAATTATTATTATGGACAGGGTCACCCCATGAAACCTCATAGAATCCGCATGACGCATAACTTGCTGCTAAATTATGGCTTATATAGAAAGATGGAAATATATGTGAGTATGCTTTTTGGTAAAATATTCACTGATTTTTTTTTTCTTTAAACTGCTAGTTCGAAACTTTGTTTTCAAAGTTAGAGGGCATTTAGTAGATGAAAAGGTACAGAAGAAAACAGAAACTCCTCTTTTTGTTTTATTCTTCAGAGAAAACTTGAGAGTTTGGGACCTGTGGTCTCTTTTTTTCCCTCTTCCTTCAACCATTTTAAAAAGCAGTTTCCCTCCCCCAGGTTTTCACATATCTGGAAAACAACTCAATTTATCATAGTAAATATTTTTATTACAATAAATATTGACCTGTCTGTGCTTCTGAAGAGTTGACCTGAGGCTGTTACAAAAGAATTAGGCAGAAAATTAATCCTACAGATATTTGTTGGCATAAGGAACATTGTGTTAGTGAGCAAACAAAGTATTGATTTTGTAGAAAAGATACAATATATATAAACCGATAAGAGATGTAACAATTCTTTTTTTTTTTGTCTTTTTTTTTGTCTTTTTGCTATTTCCCTGGGCCGCTTCCGCGGCATGTGGAGGTTCCCAGGCTAGGGGTCTAATCGGAGCTGTAGCCACCGGCCTACGCCAGAGCCACAGCAACGCAGGATCCGAGCCGTGTCTGCAACCTACACCACAGCTCACGGCAACGCTGGAACCTTGACCCAATGAGCAAGGGCAGGGACCGAACCCACAACCTCATGGTTCCTAGTCGGATTCGTTAACCACTGCGCCACGACGGGAACTCCAACAATTCTTATCTATGGGAAGAAAAGAAAGACTTGAAGCAGTTACTAATGTTGTGCATTATATGTGACTTTGTTTCTTTCAAATATAGACATTTGGAGAAGAGTTGGATAAGACCAGTCAGGAAGCCTTGTGGAAGAAGTGTCATAAATGAAATTACCCTCCTAGGAACTAGGATCATTAGGATAGTCAAAGGAAGAGAGATTAGAACAGACTATAGAGAATGAATCCATTCTATCTGAATGAGTCTCATCCTTACTGAAGTTTATTGGTCATTGATGAAATTGCTGGATATAGAGCAGAAGGTTAATAAAGATAATATGAGAAAGGAGAGTGTATGAACATGGATTTGTCTTGAGAAGAGTTGACTTATTTCCACTAAAATAAAAGGAGTGACTAATTCATAGTTGGTGTTAGACCTCCCTAATCTTTTTATAGGAATATGAATTATTTTTGGCTATGATTACTGTTTCCTAAAACACACATGTATAAATATAGATTAGCTTTAGAATTTTATCTATTTTGTCCTGACAGACCTAATTCTTTTTCGAGAGTATCGTTAGGGGAAATTGTATACTTTGTATTTGATATAACCAGTTGTAATTCTGCAGTTCTGACATTTATTTTTCTTCACAGAGGCCCCATAAAGCCACTGCTGAAGAAATGACAAAATACCACAGTGATGAATACATCAAATTTCTACGTTCAATAAGGCCAGATAACATGTCTGAGTATAGTAAGCAGATGCAGAGATGTACGTTTCTGTGTTAAAAATATACATTAGTAGTGATAAGTATAAATGAGTACTTTTAGAAGCTTATAATTAGATTTTTCCAAATCTAGGTATTTTTTCCTGATCTATTTTAATTATTTATTGATTTGAAAAGTCAGTGTAATAACACCAAAACTATTTAAGTAAAACAACCTATCTGAAGCCTATTGGTCCACCAAACTACCAAAGCTATTTGGATGTTCTCTGCTTTGTTTTGGTTCCTTGTTAACTTTGGGATAATGGATATCAGTAGGGAAACCTCACTCTCCAGCTTTTAAAAAAATTGATTGTACTTTGGCCTAAGCCTGGTGAGTATACCTCCTATCTATTTGTGTGCTTTAGTTAATCCGAACTATTCCAGAAAGTTCCAAAAAATAAAACCTGAATTTGCTTCCTGCTGGCAACTATTTACATCGTATTTGCAACTGTATACTTATGTTGTATGGGTATGTATGTAAGTAATCTAGAGATGATTTTAATGTATGGGAAGATTGCCACAGGAATATGCAAATACTATATAAAGGATTTGAACATCGCCAGATTTTGGTCCTCAGGGTCCTGGGACCAATCCCCTAAGGATACCAAGGGACAGCTGTACATACTGTCTGTCCATCACTTAGTTTTGTGATATTTGTGAAGCTTTTGATTCTCTTCTACATAGTGTTCTCTTGTAGATAAAAACAGTTTTTTTTATTAGAGATTGGTTGGCTTGAAGATGCGCAATGTCATTCTAAAATGACTAGAATGTTATCTTTTGATGCTTGATACTGGAGTTCATTCTCATCAGTGTTTTTATTGTTGAACTTCAGTAATGATTTTTTTAAAAAACAATTTCAGTAATAATTAAGTGTAGTTTCTAAACATCTCATAAATTCATAGAACTTTATGTACATTTCTAGAATAGATTATCTCATTTGATTCAATAAAATGCTATAATATAGATAATATTTGTTGCCTTTTTTTATAAATTTATCTTTTTTTTTTTTTTTTTGCTTTTTAGGGCTGCGTTCATGGCATATGGAGGTTCCAAGGCTAGGGGTCCAGTCAGAGCTACAGTTGCCAGCCTGTGCCACAGACACAGCCATGCAGAATCTGAGCTGCATGTGTGACCTACACCACAGCTCATAGCAATGCTGGATTCTTAACCCACTGAGCAAGGCCAGGGATTGGACCTGCAACCTCATGGTTCCTAATCAGATTTGTTTCCACTGTGCCACAAGGGGAACACCTGTTTCTGTTTTTTCAGTGGGTATTTAGGCTTAGATAAAGAAGTCATGGGTAACCCTACGGCAAATGAATGAACAGGATTGGTTTAAAATTTATGTAATAGTGAATTGTGTTAAGATTATGACCCTATCTGAGCAGCAAGAGGCTAAAATTTATTCTTTATGGTGTTAATAAATTAAGGGTGTACAAAGCTATATAAAATAATGACCTTTTTTCTTGAAAAGATTAAAAAAGGCAAGGTGAGGAGAGACTGAAAATGGGTTATAAGCATCTGTGTCTCCTTCAGTCTCTCAGTAAGGAACTAAGTATGTTGTGTTGTGTATCTCCATGTGTTGTCTCCCCATGCTTCATTTCCCTTCTGTACCTTCTGTATCTTGGCCTTCATGAGCTTAGTTAATAATACTTATCATCTTTCAAGATCAACCAAAGCTAACCTTGGACATAGGCAGCCAGTTGTATCTTTTTGGAATGGATGTTCTGAGTACTTATGTTTTAAAGAATGTAAACCATAACGCTGTTGAAGTTATTTGTTTAAACTTCTTAGTCTTGATTAATGTATAGCTGTGTATATAGGGAGAGATGCCTAGAAATTTTAAGCCTATGGATTTTTGGGGTTTTGGGGTTTTTGTTTTGTGTGTTCCCTGCCCCAGCACCCTGCGCCCATGGCATGCAGAAGTTCCCAGACCAGCAATTGAACCCAAATCCCAGCAGTGACAATGCTGAATCCTAAACAGAATAACACCAAATACCTTTTATATTTTAATAGCTATGATTTCTTGTTAATAAGCCAGATAGATGCCACAAATAATCTTGCTAAGAATTGGTGGTGATATTTCACACATAGTACTTGGATAAAATTGGATAAAAATTGGATAAAATTGCAAACTTCAGATTACTACTATGATGTGTATGTTTTATGACTATCAAACAAAAATATTTGTAGGAAATAGTTTTTGTAAGAAAAGACTTTCATTAATTCACAGAATGGATTGAAATTAATGAAATCCATCTTCCACAGTTAATGTTGGAGAGGATTGTCCAGTGTTTGATGGACTCTTTGAATTTTGTCAGCTTTCAACTGGTGGCTCAGTTGGTAAGTGTCCAGATTCGATCAAATTTAAAAGTTGATTTAAACTTGAAATGTATCTTTTGCTTTAAAACAAGTTTTAATAGTGGCGGATTTTAATAACAAGTAGAAATATTCATGGTAGAGTACAGTAATCTTTAAACCCTCGTCCCTCCGTGTTTTGTGATCATAATGGCTCAAACTTTTTTGAAATTTTCAGTTTTTTTACTTGCATTTTCACTTAGGCTTCTTTTTTCCTCTCTTTCTTCTAGCTGCCATTGTCACTACCACTTTCCACCTACATGCTCTTACTTAATCAGATCACAGCTATGGGAGAATAGTTATCTGAAGAAACTCTTAGTGCCCTAGACAGTAATCCTTACCTTCTACGATTTTGTACTCTTTTACTTATACATGGCATGGGGCTTTTATCTAGTTATACTAATTTTTTATTTTAAACATTTAAAAAGTCTCACCTGTCTTGTTTGTTAGCTGGGGCTGTGAAGTTAAACCGACAACAAACTGATATGGCTGTTAACTGGGCTGGAGGATTACACCATGCTAAGAAATCAGAAGCATCAGGATTCTGTTATGTTAATGATATTGTGCTTGCCATCCTTGAGTTACTAAAGTAAGTTAATTTGTGTTGCTATTTTTCCTATGAAAAAATGTTTCAATTAAAACTAAAAATCTATGGCTTTAAAAAAAGTAGACATTAATTTGAAATAGTTAATTGTTATTGTCTATGGATTCATTCCAACCATTGTAGAAGTACAGGAAATTCGCCCAGTCCTTGGATTATGAAGAATGAGAAGTGCCTATCAATATCTGATACTCCATTAAGTACCTTTTTTTTAAAAAAAAAATTATTTATTTATTTATTTATTTTTGTCTTTTTGCCATTTCTTGGGCCGCTCCTGCGGCATATGGAGGTTCCCAGGCTAGGGGTCAAATCGGAGCTGTAGCCACTGGCCTACGCCAGAGCCACAGCAACTCGGGATCCGAGCCGTGTCTGCAACCTACACCACAGCTCACGGCAACGCCGGATCGTTAACCCACTGAGCAAGGGCAGGGACCGAACCCGCAACCTCATGGTTCCTAGTCGGGTTCGTTAACCCCTGCGCCACGACGGGAACTCCTCCATTAAGTACCTTTTTAAAAAATACTAGGAGTTCCTGTCGTGGCTCAGTGGTCAGCAAATCCAACTAGGAACCATGAAGTTGTGAGTTCAATCCCTGGCCTCGCTCAGTGGGTTAAGGATCCAGTGTTGCCATGAGCTGTGATGTAGGTCACAGACATGGTGTGGATCTGGCGTTGCTGTGGCTGTGGTGTAGGCCGGCGGCTACAGCTCCGATTGGACCCTTAGCCTGGGAACCTCCATGTGCCGTGGGTACAGCCCTAGAAAAAGACCAAAAAAAAAAATTAGAAATAGTTGGCAATTTAGATTTGAGTTATAGCTGTAATTAGGAAAAATTTTTTATAAATTTAACTTTTGAAGGCAAAAATATGAAACCAGTGTTAAAGGAATTTGTTTACCTATTGAGACTAGCTTACTGCCTAGCTTCCACTTAGAAGGGAGCTGTGTTCTCTACAAATGGAGATAATTATCTCTAAGTTGCTAAAGGAGTTTTAAAGTTATCTTTGACTGCAGTTAGAGTGAAATCTGTAAGGGTATTTTTGATTTTGGAGATTCACAAAGTTAGATTTTATTTTTTTACCATCATTAGTTGTTAGCATATTCTACTTCACATTGTAACAAGTTAGTGTTTTCTTGACTTTGAAAGTGTTCTTGCCTGAAATTATTCTATGTATATTATTTACAGAGGTTAATTTTTCAGCCGCTTAAAATTTGGTATTGGGGAGTTCCCATCATGGCTTAGTGGAAACAAATCTGACTAGCATCCATGAGGACGAAGGTTCAATCCCTGGCCTTGCTTAGTGGTTGGGGATCCGGCATTGCCATGATCTGTGGACCTGGCTCGGATCCTGGGTTGCAATGGCTGTGGTGTGAGCTGGGAGCTAACAGGTCTGATTCCACCACTAGCCTGGGAACCTCCTTATGCCGCAGGTGTGGCCCTAAAAAGACAAAAGATAAAAAAAAAATTGATATTGACTCCTTCAGTAAACACCTGAGCTGTGTCAGTTGATTAATTGAAAGCCAAGGAAAACCATGTGAAATCATTTGCCTTGTTTTTTTGTTTGTTTTTTTTTGTCTTTTTTTTGTTGTTGTTATTGTTGTTGTTGTTGTTGTTGTTGCTATTTCTTGGGCCGCTCCTGCGGCATATGGAGGTTCCCAGGCTAGGGGTTGAATCGGAGCTGTAGCCACCGGCCTACGCCAGAGCCACAGCAACGCGGGATCCGAGCCGCGTCTGCAACCTTACACCACAGCTCACTGCAACGCCGGATCGTTAACCCACTGAGCAAGGGCAGGGACCGAACCCGCAACCTCATGGTTCCTAGTCGGGTTCGTTAACCACTGCGCCACGACGGGAACTCCTGCCTTGTTTTTTTAATTCAGTATTGATGTTGGTGCCAGTATTGATGTTTAATTCATCTCTGAGAAGCAGTTCTTGCCCACATACTAATAATCTTAACAAGTGCAGTTTAGTTTCTGTGGACACATTTCTTCAACTGGTGTAAACATGATTAATTAATTGACAGTTTATAAACACTTACTTTGGTTATGCTTTGTTTTTATTTTTGTGAAAAATTCTATGTTGAGACCTTGGTTTTTATTTCCTAAGTTTTTTTGAATGTTGCTTTCCTGCAAGTTGAGGATATGCTTATGAGTGCTTAGTCTGGTAATGGCAACTTAATATATTCTTTTAACATGGCCATGATGTCATTGTAAAATCAACACAGTGCTCTGCCATCTAACTCTGTAATAATCCTGGCTTTATTATGCCTTGAAAGGATGATACGTGAAGTTCACTTTCCTTCCTTCTTGTTTTGACATGGATATGCACTGGTTGTAGGATGTTCAGTATGGTAATACAGGTGGCTCTTAAAGTGCATCTGAATTATAACTGCATTACTGAGATTTATAGTGCTCCGACCAGCACCATGAAGTGAGGAGAGTACCAGTTGTGGTTTCTGTCACAGCTCTTCTTCAGCTGAAATGAAACAGGAGCTATAGACAGTACTTGAACCAAGCGTGGCCATGTTTCAGTAACTCTGCTTCTGAACATTGAAATTTGAATTTCATTTAGTTGTCACATGTCACAGACTTCTTGTTTTGATTTTATGTTTCAGCCATGTAAAAAAATGTTAAAAATTATTCTTATCTCAAAGGCTGTGCAAAAGGAAACTGTTGTCCAAATTTGGTCTATGAACTATAGATTGTGAAATCCTATCTTTTAATGCTGAAGATTTACAAGAGAGGTGTTTTAAAGTAACAGTCTTAAGCTATAACCTTCAGTTATTAGGAGTTCCCCTGTGTCACAGTAGTTTAAGAATCTGGCATGATCATTGCAGCAGCTTGGGTCATTGCTGTGGCATGGGTTGCATCCCTGGGCTGGGATCTTTTACATGCTATGGGCGTGGCTCAAAGAAAGGTGTAAGTTATTACTATATAGAAACATATACTGTATTATTACATATTATGTTATTATAATAGTTAAAATTATATTATTATTAACCAGTTATTAATATATAGAAACATGTACTATACATTTTCTCACTTAGATTGGGTGTAAAGGGAAGATTAAAGCAGCTTGGGTCACTGCTGTGGCACGGGTTGGATCCTTGGGCTGGGATCTTCTACATGCTGTGGGCATGGCTCAAAGAAAGGTGTAAGTTATTACTATATAGAAACATATACTACATTATTATATATTATATTACTGTAATAGTTATATTATTAATAACTTCAGTTATTAATATATAGAAACATGTACTATACGTTTTCTCACTTAGATTGGGTGTAAAGGGAAGATTAAAGTTCCAAGGCTCAAACTGTAACTTCAGGATGGTCTCTTTGAATGGTGTCTTAGACTGAAAATGAAGAAAAGAAAAAGGATTAAACATTCTGGAATGCGGGAGCTCAAATATACGTTTCTTAAATCCATGGTGGTTCTTTCTTTCCATCTTTAAACCTTTTTGGAAACTTACTTATGGCTTTGTTTTCAGGTATCATCAGAGAGTCTTATATATTGATATTGATATCCATCATGGTGATGGTGTTGAAGAAGCTTTTTATACAACAGATCGTGTAATGACTGTATCATTCCATAAATATGGGGAATACTTTCCTGGAACAGGAGACTTGAGGGTAAGATTAAGTTCTGTTTGAATATATGCTAGGAAATTAACCTAGGAGGTTAGTAATCCTACAAATCCTTCAAATCGTTAATTTGAAGCTTTTATGAAGAATTAAGTCATTTTAAATGCTGTAACATCTGTTAGAATTCACTTGCTGACGATAAGCAAAAATTTAATGGGAACTTAAAGGACTTTGTTTTACTGAGCTGTATTCTTTGAGTGAATAAATATTTTTGAACATCCACAAAGCAGGAAGGCAGTTTTCTTGATGTTTAGTTTGAAGCTTCAACACCTACTTGATGGTAACCTGTATTGCTGTTGAATATATAAAGATTGTGGAAAAAATAATTGATGGAGTCTTTTAAGGTTCTTTGTACTTCCTCCCTTTATGATTGGTTTTTATTTAATTGAACTAATTTTGATCTCTTCTGTCCTTAGGATTCTGAAATTTGTAATGTGTGTATATATAAATACACATAGATACACATACATATACTCTGCCTTTGGGGAGAGAAAGTATCATAACTTATCCTGCTTGCCTGTTACATTAAATGCATTTATTTCTATTATCTTTCTGTTAACCTTCTTTCATATGGTGCTCTTGAAGGTTATTTTTCGTCTCTCCAGAGGTTTTAGTTTCTGTTTTTTGAACCAAACTACAAGCATGTTGAAGTATGACTTTTTATTATTTGACCACAAGATGGTGCTCCTTCCGTAAGAGTTGAGATGTAGAAACCTATTTTTACTTCTAAGTGGGTAGGGAGTCATTTGTATTTAACCATTGCATTCTGGTGGGAATTAAGCAAAAAGCTTTCACAGCCTTAAGCTTAAAGAAAGGTAGCATCTTTGCAGTATAATTCTAATTAATCTGGAAGTGGCAAATGGAGGCTTCTGTCTTAATTTCTGACAGTGTGCTTATAGTTGTTGGAAGTTGCTGGAGAATATTGGAGAATGTGTTTTTAAAAAATTAGGAATGACATTAAACATCTCTTTTCTTAAGATTTTATACTCCCTGTGTGAAACATCAGTTTTTTTCCTGTGGATATTATAAAGGTGTCCCCCGAATTTAGGAAAGTAAAATCAATTGTTACATTATATGTGTAGTTATGTTGGAACTTATATGAAACTCAAGTGTAATTTAATAAACATTACCTTTTCTATTAGACAATTCATTCTAAATGAGAAAAGAAGACTAGCCTGAGCTTCAGTCATTATTAAAACTGTGCTAATTAGAAGAAAAAGCCCAAAGGTGTGATAAAGAAGCAGTTGTGGAATAAGAAATGGAAGTGATAAAACTTGGTCAAAGGCCACAGCTCTGAGTTACCACCCTTAGCTGAAGTGAGAAGTGCTGACCAACTTTATTCTGAAATCATAGTGTCAGTGTACATTCCAACTGTATTTTCAGTGCAGAAGCCAAGGGATTCACAATTTCTTAGTTCGCCCACACATTTGTATAATTTGTATTTATAGATTCTTTAAGAACAGTTGTAGGTTTGTAATTCCATGCTTTTTCTTCATTGAAAGTTGGAACAGGGAGTTCCTGTCGTGGTGCAGTGGAAACAAATCTGACTAGGAACCATGAGGTTGCAGGTTCAATCCCTGGCCTCATTCAGTGGGTTAAGGATCCCGTGTTGCTGTGAGCTGTGGTGTACATCATAGACGTGGCTCGGATCTGGCATTGCTGTGGCTGTGGTGTAGGCTGGCAGCTGTAGCTCTGATTGGACCCCTAGCCTGGGAACCTCCATGTGCTGCAGGTGCGGCCCTTTAAAAAAAAAAGACGAAAAAAAAAATTGGATCATAGTAACTATTATATTGAAAGGAAAACTG
This sequence comes from Phacochoerus africanus, assembly GCF_016906955.1. Taxonomy (NCBI): domain Eukaryota; kingdom Metazoa; phylum Chordata; class Mammalia; order Artiodactyla; family Suidae; genus Phacochoerus; species Phacochoerus africanus. Next base: position 79,817,804 of record NC_062545.1, on the reverse strand, counting down.
TGCTTTTTTTAAAAAATGGATTCAAGCTGAGGTCGTTCCATGAGAGACCAGAAAAGAACTTGTATTTGTTTTCGTAATCCTGAAGATTCATCTATATTGAGGCATTATACAGTTGACCTTTGAAAAACAAGGAGATCAAGGTGGTGACTCCCATGCACTCAGGAATCTGCATATAACTGTGAACCCCCCCAAAGCATACATACTAACAGCCTACTGTAGATTGGAAGCCTTCTTGATAACATAACATAGTTAACACGTTTTATATATCTATATCTACCTGTATGTTATGCATTCATGACATGACTAGCTTTTCCTTAATTTTTTTTTTCTTTTTTACCGCTATACCCCTAACCCTGGTGTTCAGGGGTCACCTGTTTATGGGTATATATCTATATAAACATATACATACATAGATACACATGTGCATGGCATAATATAAATAAAATAAGCATATGTCATATATGTATATACATATTTTAAGTGTATTGTGTAGCTGGAACCCAGCTCGTGCAGGGTTCTTTGGCTCTGAGTTTATATTTCCTACCGTTTTGCTCATGAAGTTGTCTTGTATGTTTTATGACAAATTTCTTGGATTAGTATAATATTTAACTTTTAATTGCCTTTAACTGTGTTAAATTTCTTTTCTCTCTAGAATAATCATTACAGATTAATTGGATTTGGGTCTTTACAGCTTTATAAGCAATCCATAAATGTTGAAATATGTACTTATTCTGTATTATTTCCTTTCTTAACCTACAAGGTGAATTTAGAATTGGGCTTTAAAGTCAATAAATAAATTAATTAATTAATAAGAAGGAGTTCCCATCATGGCTCAGTGGTTAACGAAACCGACTAGCATCCATGAGGATGCGGGTTTGATTCCTGGCCTTCCTCAGTGGGTTAAGGATCGGGTGTTGCTATGAGCTGTGTGTAGGTTGCCAACACAGCTTGGATCCCGCGTGGCTGTGGTGTGGGCCAGCAGCTACAGCTCCGATTCGACTCCTAGCCTGGGAACTTCCATGTACTTGAGGTGCGGCACTAAAAAGACAAAAAAAAAAAAAAATTGGGCCTTGTTACCCAGACCTTTTAATTAAAAAAAAAATATTTTAATAAATATGTCAAACTTTTTATTGTGAAATATTCTCTAAGATCTATTTAACTCTGTATTTCAGGATATTGGTGCAGGAAAAGGCAAATACTATGCTGTCAATTTTCCAATGAGAGATGGTATAGATGATGAATCATATGGGCAGATATTTAAACCTGTAAGTATTACTATTTTCAGAAACAAAAAGGAATTTTTAAATGTTGTTTAGAGATACTAACATTTATTACCTTATTTATTACCTTGTACATAGATTATCTCAAAAGTGATGGAGATGTATCAACCTAGTGCTGTGGTGTTACAATGTGGTGCTGACTCATTATCTGGTGATAGACTTGGTTGCTTCAATCTGACAGTCAAAGGTAAGCAACCTAAGGGGTGATAAGCCCAGAAAAAAGTTTTTTATTCCCGAGAACTTCCCATAAAAATTGTCCTTGTAAATTTTTACCTGCTATTTTAACACGGAACTATATATTTTGTTTTTTATGGGTTTTTGCCATGTGTATTTAGAATTGATTTTTATAACTACAGTTAATTTTGTTTGAGTAAATTAGTCTTTTATTTTGTCAAATTTATATATACATTCATACATGAATAGTTTTTTGTTTTTTGTTTTTGTCTTTTTGTCTTTTTGCCATTTCTTGGGCCGCTCCCGTGGTGTATGGAGGTTCCCAGGCTAGGGGGTCAGATCGGAGCTGTAGCCGCAGGCCTATGCCAGAGCCACAGCAACGCAGGATCCAATCCACGTCTGCAACCCACACCACAGCTCACGGCAACACTGGATCCTTAACCCACTGAGCAAGGCCAGGGATCAAACCCACAACCTCATGGTTCCTAATTGGATTTGTTAACCGCTGAGCCACAACGGGAACTCCCATACATGAATAGTTTTAACAAGGCTTGTTGCAGTGCCAGCTGAGGCAGCTTTCTTTTTTTTAAACTTCTGTTTCTTATTCCAGTTCTATTGAGATATCGTTGCAGCACTGTATAAACTTAAGTGTACACATAATGATTTGGCTTGCAAACAGGAAGTGATTACCATAGTAGGTTTAGTGAACATTGATCATGTTCTATAGATACATTAAGTAAATAGATTAAAATATATGTATATTTTAATTTTCTTTGTGATGAGAACTCTTAGGATTTATTCTCTTAACTTTGATTTATAACATACAGTGTTAGTTATTACCATGTTCATTATATCCCTAATACTTAGCTTGTAACTGGAAGTTTGTGCGTTTTGACTGCCTTCATCTAATTTCTCCTCCACCACTTCTTGCCTCTGTTAATCACAAATATGATCTCTTTTTATGAGTTTGTTGTTTTGTTTTTTTTGTCTTTTTGCCCTTTCTAGGGCCGCTCCCATGGTGTATGGAGGTTCCCAGGCTAAGGGGTCTAATCGGAGCCACTGGCCTACACCAGAGCCACAGCAGCGCGGGATCCTAGCCGCATCTGCAACCTACACCACAGCTCACAGCAACGCTGGGCAAGGCCAGGGATCGAACCCATAACCTCATGGTTCCTAGTCAGATTGAGCCACGACGGGTTTTGTTTGGTTTTGAAGTATAATTGACCTACAACACTATGTTAGTTCCTGGTCCACAACATAGTGGTTTGATATTTTGATACATTTCAAAATGATCACCATAAGAAGTCTGGTTGTCATCTGTCACCATACAAACATTATGCTATTGACTGTATTCCCCATACTCTGTATTTCATACCTGTGGCTCATTTACTTTGTAGCAATGTTTATATCTCTTACTCTTCCCTATCTCTTTCTCTTCTCCCCTCTGGAAAACACTTGTTTGTTCTCTATATCTATGACTGTTTTCTTTTTAGTTATGTTTGTTCATTATTCATTTTTCAGATACCACATATTACACTTAGAATAATTTTCAGCATTTTTGTTTGTTTCTTTTGGTGCTTACCTTTCTTTAAATAACACATGAGCTTTATTATTGTTAACTTTTAATTTTAACCTTGTATAATCACTTTCCATTGTTGAAGAAGAGGGATTTAGCTCTTTCACCACTTTGGCCCCAAAGTATGCATACTACCCTTTCAGTATCTCCATTTTTACATTTTTCTGGTATTTATACTAGAATTTTTGTTGTGATATTCATTGTTTATGGCATCATCAACAGCATTAAACTATGTTTCAACTTAATTTGGTTTTCCTTTTATGTAACTTGTTTTTCCTGCACAGTTTTTTTATTTCCTTAGTTTTCTCTGTACTCATTCATATAACAAGCATTGTCTGCAAACAGTTCATTATGTTGAGATGCATCAAGTATTCTATCCATTTCACTTCTTGAAGAGTAGCCTTCTGACTTGTTCCTGTTTGGGCAAATTTCCTCTGTAGACCTGGTAGAACATACAGCTGTTCTTTGCATCTGAGTGTTGAAGTCAACATATGATGGAGGTCCAGATCAAAGTAAAGACCATTATGGAATGAACTGCTAGGGTCTAAGAATAAACCTGAGAACTTATTTAATAAATTCTTAAAATTTAGTATGTAAGTTAGTAGTGATTTGTCGTGGATATTGTACCTGATTTTGGAGTTGTTTTCCTTGTGAACTTTTAGATAACAAGTTGAAGATCTGCTTTGAATTTTGTCATAAAATGTGAAGTCAAATCTTTTCCTAAAACTTTGTCCTAAATGGAATTTAATAATTAAGTACAGGTATTAAGGGCTATTTTATTTAATGCTACGATGGCTCCTATACCAGGTGGCATTAGAATTATATTTTGCTTGAGTTGGATTGAACAATTTGAAATTAATTGCTCCTATTCTTGATATCAAAAGTGGACAAATAGCAGTTTCATATTGTTGAACTTAATGTTCCAATAACCATCTATTTCCTCAAAATGGATATGATCTTCTCAAGATCTACCTAATACACACTTAAAATGTGTATTAACATTTTAAGTTTTTTTGTTTAAACTATTTGAAGGTTCTTAATGCCTTTGTACTTAAAAGTAATAGCTTTCATGATTATGTACTGCAGCATTTTACTTTTAACTGTAAGTCTACATTATATTTCAACTGACTGATAGCATTTCACTTGTATAAAAGCACATAAGGATGTTTGCAATCCCAAGTCTTAAACATGAGTCCGAGCTTTCTCCACTGCCAGCTTCAATTCACACTTCTCAGGTCTGCTAAGTCAGTGTACCTCTCATCCTTTCCTTTCTCTTTTCATTTATATTGTTACTGTTGAATGTTCTCCCACTCTTCATTTTTATAGGTTTTAGCCTTTAAAAAATCCCTATTTTTATATTTTTTTTTATCAGGTTTTAAGATGAAAGAAAAGTAAATGTCTTTTGGTTAGCCAGCAGCTCTCTTTGCTTGGAAGTCTTTTTAAGTTGACATTTTGTTTGTTAAGTCTTTTAAAATACCCAGATGGTTTTCATCTCTTTTAAGAAGTTTGAATTTTTCTATTGCAGTAATAAAAATTGGATTGTGAATCATGTAATGCAACTATTGAAGAATACTTAATGAAAATGCTCACAGTATAGTTAAATGAAGAAAACAAATTAACTCAAAGAATTGAGAGTATTCAGAAAGCTGTCTTTGGATAATAAGAGTTTTAGGTAGTTTTTTCTTTGTATTTTTTTGCTTTTTCCAAATATTATTTAACACATCAATGTCTTCTATAATGAAAGGATTTTTTTTGTTACTTTAAATATTGAATTATATTCCTTAATGATGATAATCCAAGAAGTTACTGGTAACTTGTACTTGGTTATTGAACTAGGTCATCTAAAGGAAATGTTTTATGTTAAGTTTACTTTATATTGATATTTCTACACATAGAAATTGGTTAAAGTTGTTTAAGTTAAGAAAATTATTCATAATACTACTATCTAAAGATAACCTACAATTAGGAGTGTCCGTCATGGCTCAGCAGAAACGAATCTAACTAGTATCCATGAGGACCCAGGTCCAATCCCTGGCCTTGCTCAGTGGGTTAAGGATGTGACATTCCCATGAGCTGTGGTATACGTCACAGACACAGCTTGGATCTGGTGTGGCTGTGGCGTAGGCCAGCAGCTATAGCTCTGATTTGACCCCTAGCCTGGGAGCTCTATGCCGTGGGTGCGGCCCTAAAAGAGACTAAATAAATAAATATAACCTACAATTAAACCTGTATAGCCTTAAATAATTCTTCTCTTTATGTCTGTGGAGTAATGTGGTAACAAATCAGTTTAGATTAGATTGTGCTTAATGCTTCATTGTAACCTCACTTATTTTTTTCCCCAGGTCACCTCACATGAACATAATGTGTTCACATCCCATCAACAAAAATGTTATATTCATTAATCTTAATATAGGTGTATGTTTGACTTTTCTGTCAAGGACACTTGCTAACATAGCCAGTTAGGTCTTACTGTGTTTTGTGTATCATTATGTGAAAGGTGTTTGATAAAGAGCTTTAGGCTACAAATTTACTTGAAATTTTTATATATTATTTGTTTTTTAAATGTTTAAAAAAGCAGTTTTGGTTGAGTAAAAATTTAGTATTTATCTTTTTAAAATTCTTTTTTTCAACTGCTAACAATGTGCAGATGTATCATTACCCAAATCCTCTTTGTCTTAGGTCACGCTAAATGTGTGGAAGTTGTAAAAACTTTCAATTTACCGTTATTAATGCTGGGAGGAGGTGGATACACAATCCGTAATGTTGCTCGATGTTGGACATATGAGACCGCAGTCGCCCTTGATTGTGAGATTCCCAATGGTAAATGTTCTTGTTATGATGTCTTTATTGGGTGAACTGTCAGTTTATAGAACTAAATGGTTAGATGATTAGAGTAGATTCAGAAACCATGTAAATAGAAGGTCACTTAATGAGTTCACTTGTGTTCACTTTTCAACATTTTCTCTGGAAATATATCACGACTTCAATCTGGATTTTGTGCATGGATTTGTGTGAAAACTGAGCTTTTAATATGTAACCATTCCATTGTTTTTAATAGAATTGCCATATAATGATTACTTTGAGTATTTTGGACCGGACTTCAAGCTGCATATTAGTCCTTCAAACATGACAAACCAGAACACTCCAGAATATATGGAAAAGATAAAGTAAGACATCATTGAATTGATTTGATAAACATTCATCTTGATATAGCTTTAGGAGCCTTTCGAAGGCCAAGTGCAGTAGGTCATGTTAAACTTTATATGTAAGGTATTTATCTTTGTCAAAAGCAGTTGAAAACTTTATTGATTTAATTTTATAAGATAATGGAAAATGTATGGGATTCATACATTTTCGGAGTTTTCAGAGTTCCCATCATGGCGCAGTAGAAGCGAATCCGACTAGAAAACTGAGGTTGCGGGTTCAATCCCTGGCTTCTCTCAGTGGTTTAAGGATCTGGCATTGCTGTGAGCTGTGGTGTAGGTCACAGAGGTGGCTCGGATCCCACATTGCTGTGGCTGTGGTGTAGGCTGGCGGCTTCAGCTCTGATTGGACCCCTAGCCTGGGAAAACTCCATATGCGGCCAGTGCATCCCTAAAAAAACAAAACAAAACAAAATTTACATCTTGTATTAGTCAATATAGATTTTTCTTACTTTGCGGCTGGCTTGCAGCATATGAAAATTCCAAGCCGCGGAACAAATTCAAGCCAGAGTGCACCGATGCTGGATAACTTTCTTGCTTTACACGAAAATGAAATTTATCTGTATTGAAACATTTTGATAACGCTTTACCTTAAAGAGTAAAGTGTTAGACATTGTAGTACCCAGGCCTGGGTTTGTGTCCTCTATACCACACAGCAGCTCCGTGACATTTGGCAAGTTAACCTGCCTTTGTGTTTATATTTCCTTCTCCTTAAGATGGGGGGTGAAATAATATATATCATGTAAATTTTAAGGGTTAGTAATATGTAAAGTATCAGTGTTTAGTAAATGATAATATTTTACTTCATAGGTTAAGCTAGATAGAAGAGCCAGTTTTTGCTTAATGTTTCCTCTTACATTTAAAAGGGCCTTGAAAGAAAATAATATTTTCTAATAATTGTACATGTTGTAATTTAGACAGCGTTTATTTGAAAATTTACGCATGTTGCCTCATGCACCTGGTGTCCAAATGCAAGCTATTCCGGAAGATGCAGTCCATGAAGACAGTGGAGATGAAGATGGAGAAGATCCAGACAAGAGAATTTCTAGTAAGATAGTGCCCTTATGTGGGTTCTGTTATATTTTCTGGTTTATTAAAAGATCACTACAAATTGAAGGTTTTTTTTTGGTGGCCCAAGAACCTCACTGTGGTTCACGTTTCGTGAGTATACTATTACTACTGTCTTTCCTTGCCCTCTATAATCTTCCATAGATTTAATTTCCACTGTCTCAGAGCCTAATTTGAGTATCAGCAATTTCAGTTTATATAACTACATATATGATCAGAAGTTTCCACAAATGAACCATTTATGTAGAGTGAGTTGAATGACATTGAGCACCTTCTGTTTGATGTTACAGTCTCTAATTTCACTTGCTATGATGTGTGGATTTATAGCATAATTGTATGGTCTATACTTGGTGTTAACAGTATTTTTTATTTCTCTCTGCTCTGAAATAAAAAGGTTACTTTTTATATGAAGATATCATTCCCGCTTCCTATTAGGAAAGCACAATTTTTTTTTCCTCTTAAGCAGTTTGTTTTGTTTTTTAATGAGATCCCCAAATGTTTTTCATGTAACTTTGAATTACTCCTGGATTAAAGCTGTATTTTCAGAATTTAGCAACCCATACATTCAGTTCTTATCTCAAAATCATTAGGCATCTGTTATCCAAATTTTTTTTCTTTATAGGGCTGCACCTGTGGCATATGTAAGTTCCCAAGCTAGGGGTCGAATCAGAGCTGTACCTGAGGCCTACGCCACAGCCACAGCAACACTACATCAGAGCTGCATCTGCAACCTGTACCACAGCTCACAGCAACATTGGATGCTTAATCCACTGAGCGAGGCCAGAGGTCAAACCTGCATCCTCATGGACACTCTGTCTGGTTCTTAACCCACTGAACCACATCGGGAACTTCTATACTTTTAAATGTTGTAACTGGCTAGTTCATTTGTGCAGGAGTGCACTATAACAGTTGTCAGACATTGAGATTGCTTTTGTCAAGACTTTATATTAAAAATCTTTAATGTATTAGTTCGAGCATCAGACAAACGGATAGCGTGTGATGAAGAATTCTCAGATTCAGAGGACGAAGGGGAAGGAGGCCGTAGAAATGTGGCTGATCATAAGAAAGGAGCAAAGAAAGCTAGAATTGAAGAAGACAAGAAGGAAACAGAGGACAAAAAAGCAGGTAAATGTGTTTTAATTGTAAATTTTTAAAAATGAGCTGCACTGCAGTTGTTACGAGATCCTGAGGTCAATTGCACAGGTATTGGAGAGGGGGTAGGTGTGCCAAGTAGGTGACACCCCCCCCCATGTTATTTAGAGCTAAATGTTATTAGTCACATTTGCTTTTATAATATAGGAAACGATCTCTTCTTAGTGACATAGGCTTAAAATAGTCAACATTGCATTATGATACAGATTGGGTAAGAGAGAGGACAAGGTAGTTTTAGATCCATTTGTAGCCTGTCAGCAAAGCTGAAATCCTAAGATAGTTTTTAACTGCCTGTAAGTTTATTTGATAGGAATAAAACACAAAAGGGCCACATTATCTATCCTTATACCAGTTTCACCATTTTGAAAAGGCTCAGGCTTTGTTCAGAAATTGTTTGAAGGAAACAAAAACTATAGAAAGGAAGGGATTTGGAAGCTGGGCTGGGAGATCATAACTTTCTGATGTCTTAACTTTAAAAATGCTGTCAGTTTATTGAGAAAATAGATGCTTTAGGGCATTGAATTTGCTACCAGAAAGTATTATCTTTTTTCTGAGTTCCCGGAGCACTAATACATACCTTGATCATTTTATTTAATTTTTATTTTTGTTTTTATTTTTTTTTGTCTTTTTGCTATTTCTTGGGCTGCTCCTGCGGCATATGGAGGTTCCCGGGCTAGGGGTCGAATTGGAGCTGTAGCTGCCAGCCTACGCCAGAGCCACAGCAACGCAGGATCCGAGCCGTGTCTGCAACCTACATCACAGCTCACGGCAACGCCGGAACCTTGACCCACTGAGCAAGGGCAGGGACCAAACCCGCAACCTCATGGTTCCTAGTCGGATTCGTTAACCACTGCGCCACGACGGGAACTCCCATTTTATTTTATTTTAAGACATCGTAGTATAGCACCTCATGAGGGATTTTATGTAGCTCTCTGCTGGATTGACGTGTTCATGGCTAGAGAATACAGTGTCTTAAATCTCTGTATTCTCAGCACCTGGTGCATTTCTTTTTTTGTCTTTTTGCCATTTTCGTGGACCGCTCCCCTGGCATATGGAGATTCCTAGGTTAGGGGTCCATTCGGAGCTGTAGCGGCCAGCCTACACCAGAGCCACAGCAACGCAGGATCCGAGCCGCATCTGCAGCCTGCACCACAGCTCACGGCAACGCCAGATCCTTAACACACTGAGCAGCGAGGCCAGGGATTGAACCTGCAACCTCATGGTTCCTAGTCAGATTCGTTAACCACTGCGCCATGACTGGAACTCCGTGGTGCATTTCTTGATGGATACCTGATATCTATGTGCAGTAATGGCAGTGAGCACAGGTTTCAGTTGACCTGTTAATTTTGACCATGTAGCTTGTAGAAAACAAGATTCTGGGATAACTGATCCATCCTCCTTTTCCTGTCACATTGAAGTTTTGTGAGTAAGCTGGCTCTTGTGTTCTTTTTCATTAGAGAGTTAGGAATCTGTAACATATCTGACACATATAGTTCCATTCTTGTTTGTGGATTGACTCCTCTATAGGCTACTGTTCCCTATCTGCCATTTTATAATTTTAACTTCCCAATGTATTACAATGATGGCTCCAGTCTGCTCTTGTGTACTGATTGACATCCAGAAATTCCAGCTATGATTGAGGTAAGGACTTAGCTTTAGCTGTAGGATTTTTCTAGTATTTTTCTTTTCTCTTACTGTCAGTATGTCCTGTCTGGTTATTTTGTTTGTTTTCCTTTTTGGTGTTTCTTCTCATTTTAAAATCTGTCTTTTCTGTGCTTTTTCTTCCAAATGGGGAAATGGGTGCACTAGGGTGCTTTATCTTTCATTGCCGTTCTTGCTGAAAATGAGAGTACCTTTTGATCTGGCTTAATGGCCTGGTGGTGGATTAATCTCATAGTATTTTGCTCTTAAATACTTTTGTTGCTGATATTAATTGGTATTTAGGGTTTTTTTTTTTAAATTTGGTAATGAAATTCTTCTTATAGGGTCTTGCATTTGTTAAAATCTTGCAGTCTACAGAGGAAAGAAGTATTACCATAGAAAACATTTTTTAAAATACGTAGTTCAAAACCTGAAGTTAGGGTCATTTCTTTTCCTCCCCCCCCATCCTATTTGCTCTTGGAGTTTTTTAGGTTTGCATATCCAAAATTAAGCCAGAAGCCAAAACAAATGTCATAAAAACCATACTGCCATGTGTTTGTATTATAATCATTACGTTACAACTTCAGTTCATTCGCTTAGCTAAAGGAAAATTTCATCATGTTTGGGCTAATTTGTTTAAGTAATCTTGAGTGTATAGTGTTAGTCCTACTATCTCATTAACTTATTAAAATGATAGTTTTGGTACTTACATAGGGTTAAAAACTAATGGTATGTAAACAGTGGGATTTAGCCTCTGCTGTATCTCTGGGCTCATTTAATTCTACTACCTCTTTCTCATAGTACTCCAGCCACATTGGTCTTTTAGCTCTTCCTTCCAACCTAATTTTTTCTTTCTTTCTTTATTATATTTTGTCTTTTTGTCTTTTAAGGGCTGCACCCACAGCAGATAGAGGTTTCCAGGCCAGGGGTTGAATGAGAGCCACAGCTGCCTTGGGTCTGAGTCATGTCTGCGACCTATACCATAGCTCACGGCAACGCCGGATCCTCAACCCACTGAGCAAGGCCAGGGATAGAACCCGAGTCCCCCATGGATTCCAGTCGGGTTTGCTGACCACTGAGTCACGGCGGGAAGTCCCAACCTAATTTTTTCTTTCCTCAAAGTCTATTTTGCTTGTATTTAAGATACTTTCCCCCTTTTCCTACCCAGAAGCTCTTCATTCTTCAGAATACATCTCAAATGTCACTTCCTCCTGGTAACCTTTCCTGGTCTCCCACAGTGCCCTGCCATGTCTGTAGGCTGAAGTTCATGGTTCATGCACTTCCTGACTGTAACTCTGATCCCATAGAAGACCACTTGGAAAGGCAGGAGTACAAAGTACACATTGAACCTCTGTCATTTTGGCACAGCCTGTCACACAAAGCTTATTTAGTTATTGAATCCATGAACAGTACAATTGTATATGACAGTTTTTTATATTTTAAGTAAGATATATTTTAAAATATATGTATTTTATATTTTGAAGTAGGTGTTAATCTCTTCCCAATTTTTTTGTTTTTAGATGTTAAGGAAGAAGATAAATCCAAGGACAATAGTGGTGAAAAAACAGATACCAAAGGGTAAGGTATATTCCTTACCTAGTAATTTTTATATACTATAAAAATAATTAACACATTTACCAGGGTTGGGGGTGTATACATGTATTTTGAGAAATGTTGAACTGAACCTGGGAGCATCATTAAGTTGTTATGAGATGCTCTGAATTTTAGTCTGTAATGTTGCATAAGACAATATAGATTATCTTAACCATTCTTTTGTATGTCATCTACTTGCTTATTTTTCATTTATGTAGCTTGACTACAATAATCAGTATTGTAACTTAATATGGATCAGTTTATCTGAGACTTTTTTTTTGCTATTTACTTTTACATGGGCACTCCTGAACCTTTGTGGTACTTTTTATTCTTATATACACAGTTTTTTTTAGTGTCACGAGACAGGTAAATTTAAGAAGCACTTGGCTAGCATAACATACTTTAAAAAAAGAACCAAAATTGAGTTTTATTGTCAGAAAGCATGTAATACATGCTTAATAATTTTGTACTAGTCTTTATATCCTGTAAAGTAGGAGTAGATTGTAAAATCACTAGAAAGATCCAGGCAGTCAGTACTCCAAAAACACTCAGGCACTGTCAGCTTGTTTTTGTCATGAGCCCATAGTCCTGGTCAGTGCATTTAAACTGAGATTGTACCATTATTAATATTTCATAATGCTTCTTTTAACAGAGCCAAATCAGAACAGCTCAGCAACCCTTGAATTTGAGAGTTTCACCAATTTCAGAAACCACAAAAAAGTGAGAAAATATTGGGAAGAAAAATGTTTTCTTTTTGAAGACATCTGGCTTCGTTTTATACTACTTTGGCATGGACTGTATTTATTTTCAAAATTTCTTTTTTTGTTTTTGTTTTTCTTGGCAAGTTTTATTGTGAGTTTTCTAATTATGAAGCAAAATTTCTTTTCTCCACCATGCTTTATGTGATAGTATTTAAAATTGATGTGCATTATTATGTCAAAAACCTGATCTATTAAAGAAGTAATTGGCCTTTCTGAGCTGATTTTTCCATCTTTTGTAATTATCTTTATTAAAAAATTGTACTTGGATTGTCTTTTGTCTGTTTATTACAACATGGAGTCTTTTCTCATAAGCTAGTGACATGATCTTTTCTTTAGAAGTAGAATACACTAGAGGTGAACGATACTGATTACAGCTTCAAAAACATGCAACATTGTTTCTTCAGCAAAGAGTATTTTCCATATTGTTATTTCTTAGTATCATAGGAGTTGTGCCATCTTGTCCTTTATAGGTTAACTGGTTAATATTGAAGATTGATATCTCATTATCATAACTTATCTCTGAAATTAATGATACAAGCTATGCAATTGAGATATAGGAGTTATCTTTGAGCTGAACCAAAGAGTCTCAAAAAATTGAAAATGGAAATTGAGTTGAAAAAAGAAATCTATAATCTGAGGAGGAAACTAGCTATACGTGACTCTTGCCATCCCTACGTATATACCAAGTAGACAAGGAGTTGTATGGTTGTATTTGATCAGAGGAACCTTTCTGTATTTATAGTAAGTCTAAAATAAAAACCTGCTGCTTGGAGAAAACCTGGTTCTTCTGCTGCATTCTCATGATATTTGGGTTCCACTATTACACCCAGGTTTTCAAACCAAGGGAATAAACTCTCAAAGTCATTTATCATTCAATTTATTGATTGTTTTAAGGCTTTGTGCAACTGACTGTAATGGAAATTGTATGGCTGCTCCCAGAGCTTTGCATCCTGATGGTATAAAGAAGATAAATGGCGTGATTTCTACTACTAAGATAAGGGAAACAATTTTTTTGAGAAACGTGCTGAAATCAGTGAACTCTCTCTTTCAGCCAAGCCCAAATTGATTATTTTGAGATTAAAAAAATGTTTCTTTAAAACCCCTGTGTTACAACATACTTCAGACATTTACTACAGCACCTGGGCTTTTGTAGTGAACAGCCATTTTCCCACCTGTATTTAATTGATGCTTCACTTTTGTCTTATTTGCTTCAAGCTTTTTTTGTTTGTTTCTTTAAATAAAAACACAGAAGTTGAAGCTCTCTTTATCCACTTTGCCATTTAATTCCCCTCCCACTTTTCAGAATTAACCATGTCTTGTCCCTGTTTTCGCCATGTATCTGTCAGCATATAAAACCTTAGAACCTTAAGAATTATGTCCCGTCGTGGCGCAGTGGTTAACGAATCTGTCTAGGAACCATGAGTTTGCGGGTTCGATCCCTGACCTTGCTCAGTGGGTTAAGGATCCGGCGTTGCCGTGAGCTGTGGTGCAGGTTGCAGACGCAGCTCGGATCCTGCGTTGCTGTGGCTTTGGCATAGGCCGGTGGCTACAGCTCTGATTCAACCCCTAGCCTGGGAACCTCCATATGCCACGAGAGCAGCCCAAGAAATGACAAAAAAAAAGACCAAAAAAAATTATGTCCTGTCATTAGTGGAGCAGTGGCTTGCATTTATTGTTTGTGAAACACATAAATGGTATTAATATATGCACTTGCTTCTTTACCTTGTAATTATCTACTGTTGAACTAGTACAGCTGTATTTTAACTGCTCTGTATTAGTGTTCTGTTTGTAAGTTTATGCCAAAAAAATGTTTTCAATACTGTAATCAACCTCCTTGGTCACAATAATGTTTTGTTTTCCTGTTTACGAATAGAAGCATTTACTTAAAACTGAAGCTGCAAGAGAATGCTGCGAAATCAGCAAGTTCAGCCAGGTGGCTTGGTGCAACATTAATATACAGAAACCAGAAGATCTGTTGAAGAAGGAAGACCCCATTTGCAATACCAATAACAAAAATTTCTAGAAATAGAAGTGTGAAGAAGTTATTCTGGTGTATAATGAAAAAGATCATGATACAGGATGTCAAGATAAATAGCCTAATACATATGGAAATTAATATTGGATAAAACTATTTCAAATTAGTGAACAAAGAGATTTTTCCTTAAGTGATGTTGGGATAATGGGTAGCCAAATGGAAAGACAGTTTTACGCCTTCCACCAGAAGAATCAGGTAAGTTGGAATGGTAAAATGAAAATTATGAGCAACCAACCAAAAGAGACTTGAGAAGGTACTAGGCCTTTGTAAGTATGATGCCAAACCCAGACTATAAAAGAAACAATTGATACTTGACTGAAAATAGAATTCTGTAAGCCAGCAACTTCTAATTGAGAAATGGGGTGGGGAGTGTGCAGAATTATAACGTCACAGTTCAAGAGGTATCTAAAGATAGTAGGAAAAGGGTATTTTAAGGCTTGAAGAATATGAACAGTTAACTTGGGAGGAAGTGCAAATAGTTCTTAAATATGCAATTTAAAAAGCTGTGATGATGCATAAATTGTTTAACCTAATCTTTTAAATGTATGTTACAAATTTCAGAAAACTGGAAGGGTTCAAGGAAGTCATGTATTGCAGTAGGGTGTGTAGGTCAGTATAACCTTTAACTTCATTTAACATTCTATATTAAAATCAAATAATCTGATTTAAAATTTCATGTTGGAAAATATACTTTAAGTGCAATGTGATGTTCAAGTCTTCATTATGCAACATTGTTTAAAGTAAATGATTAAAATGACCATTTGAAAATGCCTAAATCTTCAGCAGAGATGGGTTTGAATATACTTAGGAAAAAAGTACTATATAACAAGTATGAGAATTATGTACTATATATAGAGGTCAAGATAAAAACATCATTAAATGAAAAAACCAAGTTCAAGAAAGTCTTGGGACATAAGGCAAACTGCCTTTCATGTAAAAAAAAAATATATACAAAATCACTTTATGCAAATATCTGTGAAATATGATCCTGAAACTGGTAGCCTTGGAGCATTGTCTCCTTTCGTGGTGATGCGAATACTGGACCATGTGAATATTCCACAATTTTTTCAACCTTTTTAAAAAATTGGAGTGTGGTTAATTTACAAAGCATTGTTTTGGATGTGTAGCAAATTGATTCATATATATAATATATTTATGTTGTGTGTGTGTATATATATATATATTCTAAAATTCTTTTCCATTATTGGTTATTACAAATTACTCAGTATAGTTCCATATATAGAGCAGAACCTTGTTATTTATTTATTTCCTACATAGTAGTTTGCATCTGCTAATCCCAAACTCTTAATTTATCCCCCCCAATTCCCTTTCCCCTGTGGTAACCATAAGTAAGTTTTTGATGTCTTTGAATCTGTTTCTGTTTCATAAATAAGTTTATCTGTGTCATATTTTAGATCTCATAAAGAAGCAATATCATATGGCATTTGTTCCTTTCTGGCTTAGTTCACTTGGTGTGATAATACCTAGATCCATCCATGTTACTGCAAATGGCTTTATTCCATTACTTTTCATGGCCGAGTATTCCGTTGTGTATATGTACCACATCTTCTTATCCATTGATTTGTTGATAGACATTTAGGTTGTTTCCATGTCTTGGCTATTGTAAATAATGCTACTATGAATATTGGGGTGCATGTGTCTTTTCCAATTAGAGTTTTCTCCAGATATATGCCCAAGATTGGGATTGCTGGGTCATGTGGCAACTCTTCCTAGTTTTTAAGGAACCTCTATACTGTCCTCCATAGTGGCTGTACCAATTTACATTTTCACCAACAGTGCAGGAGGGCTCCCTTTTCTCCATACCTTCTCTGGCATTTATTATTTGTAGGCTTTTTAAAATGGCTATTCTGACCAGTGTGAGGTGATACCTCATTGTAATTTTGATTTGCATTTTTATAATAGTGATCATTATTACAATCATAATTATGTTCCATTTTTCTTTTTAAATTATAATAAATTACATCTCAGTAATAAATTATCATTAATTGTAATTATATTATTTTTTGTTTTTTAAATGATTTTTGTTTTTTCTATTATAGTTGGCTTACAGTGTCCTATCAATTTTCTACTGTTGATAATTATATATTTTATATGATACAATAAGTATATGATATATAACAATGTATATATGATAATTGTAATGATCTTTTTCAAGATTGCTTTGGCTATTTGGGGTTTTTTGCATTTCCATAGAAATTTTTAAACATTTTTGTCCTAGTTCTGTGAAAAATGCCATTGGTAATTTGAAAGGGATTGCATTGAATCTGTAGATTGCCTTGGGTAGGATTGTCATTTTAAGATTATTGATATTTTCAGTCCAAGAACATGGTATATCTTTCCATATCTTTGTTTTGTCTTCAGCTTCTTTCACCACTGTCTTACAGGTTTTGAAGGTCTTTTGCTCCCTTGGTTAGGTTTATTCCTAGGTATTCTTTTTGATGCAGTGGTAAATGGCATTGTTTCCTTAATTTCTCTTTCTAATATTTTGTTGTTAGTGTATCAAAATGCAACAGGTTTGTGTGTATTAATTTCACCAAATTCATTAACAAGCCCTAGTGGTTTTCTAGAAGCATCTTTAGAATTTTCTCTTAAGGGCATCATGTTATCTGCAAACAGTGACAGTTTTACTTCTTTCCAATTTGGGATTCTTTTATTTTTCTTTGATTGCTGTGGCTAGGACTTCCAAAACTATGTTGAACAAAAGTGACAAGAGTAGACATCTTTGTCTTATTCCTGGTCTTAGAGGAAATGCTTTCAGCTTTTCCCTGTGGAATATGATGTTAGCTATGGCTTTGTCATATATGGCCTTTATTATGTTGAGGTATGTTTCCTCTGTGTCCACATTCTGAAGAGTTTTATCATAAATAAATGTTGAATTTTATCAAAACTTTTTTCTGCATCTATTAAGATCATGTTTTTATGCTTCAATTTGTTAGTGTGTATTATTTATGTAAGTATGTATTTATGTCTTTTTAGGGCCACACCTGCAGCATATGGAAGTTTCCAGACTAGGGGTTGAATTGGAACTACAGCTGCCAGCCTACACCACAGCCACAGCAATATGGAATCAGAGCCTTGACTGGCATCTACACCACAATCATGGCAGCGCCAAATCTTTAACCCACTGAGCGAGGCCAGGGATTGAACCTGCATCCTCATGGATACTAGTTGGGTTTGTTACCACTGAGTCACAGTGGGAACTCCCATGGTATAGTTTTTTTTAATTAATAAAAACATGAGCAGATAATTTCTAGTCAAAGGGATATAAATTTTACACGACCTCACTTCTGTCTTCCTTGTCTCAAATTTTTTGCAGTGACTTGCAGGTTCATGTAGTTCAGTATTGCTGGGACATTAGTGATTATCTTAGTTTCATTTCTTCCCAGGAGAAGGAAGATTTGCCATGTGGCTAAGAGCTCTAACACCAAAGATAAGAATGTTAGTCATCCGGAAGAATCATGTGGTCCTGATGGACGTAAAGTAGCTGTTAACCATCCCTACCATTTAATTGTTGTATTTTTAAAATGTATCTTTAATTTTTTTGGCTGCACCCACCCACAGCATATGGAAATTCCTGGGTCAGGGGTCAAATTCGAGCTGCAGCTGCAATCTATGCCACACATTCTTAACCCACTGTGCCATGCCAGGAATCAAGCCTGTTCTATCTCACAGACAACCCTGGATTGTTAACTATGCCACGGTTGGGAACTCCTTGTTTGTTTTTTTAATGGCACTTTAAGACTTCAACTTGGTGGGAAAGGAACCCTTTAATTAATTGAATGAAGATACTACTGAGTTGTTCCTAATCTCTCATTTTCTTGTGTCGTGGCTGATGCCTTCCAAATCTGCATTGATACTATAAGGTAGTTATGTAATAACCAAAGCTACTAGGACTCTGTCAGTAGGAGATTTTTTGAAGTTCTTATGTTGAAGCAGTTTACCTGTATCTTCTGGTTTCTCTGGCTTCAGTAAAATTACTACTGAAGCTTCTCTGATACCTAAGATTCATAGCATTTATTTATATTGTATAAATGACATGAATTTTCAAGGTTTTAAGTGAAAGTTTTGTATGCTGTCACAAGTAGTAAGTTTCAATGGCTTAAGTAAGATCCCTTCTTCTTTTCCACAATCTTGTGCAAGTTGCTAATCTCTCTCTGCCTCAGTTGCTTCTTAAAGTAAAGAAGATAGTCCTCCTCACCTGATTAAGGCTATTGTGAAGGTTGAGTTGATGCATAGTTAAAGCTCAGTAAGTGTTAACTATTATTGTTGTTAGGTCAGGTAAAGGGAGATAGATGAGGCCAGAATGATGAGGGAAATCTTAAATCTTGAAGTGTTTCTTTAGATATCAAATGAATTGCTTAGGAGCCTTCTGTTGCAGATTGGTGCCTACTTGTATCAAACTACTAGGCTTTGGAAGATGGAGAGCAGTCTTTTGAGAACTGGTTTCAACAAGGAAGTTACTGAGATTTGGCAACTTTAGAGGGTTCTTCGTGCTGCTGAAATCTGTCAAGCAAAATGTTGCTAATGGATTATGGAAAAAATAAGACATATTGTCATTGACTAGTTGCATGAGTAGCAATGTTAGAGTGAAGGAATACGCAGGAAGTAACAATATTTAGAAGCTGCTCAACTGTTGCTGCACTTCCTCGACCTTACCACAAGATGGCAGATATTCCATTGTTTAAATTTGGTTCTATTGTTTGTGCAGTTTCTCATTTAGTCACTTGGTTGTCCACTGAACAAGCTGAGTAACGCTCATTAACAGCTTCTTTAAATAAAACAATTATAACACTAATTCTTGAGCTTTACACTCAATAAAACACAGTAGAGTGTACCTGATAGTAAATGTTACTTGTGACTTTTCTAGTCAGAAGTAGAATGGAGGGGGGAAAGAAGTGGAACGGAAATGAATATTAGAGCCAGAGTAATTTTCAGTTTTGGCTGGGAGTGTAATCATTTAAAATACACAATAGAAAAGGAAAATTGAAATTGATTTCTGAGAAATGTAGCTCAGTATAGTGAAGTTCATATGCAAGGACAATGGACTCTTGTTTCACAACTTCTGTTACTATACTAAGTACATAACCTCTTTGATCTTTGACGTTAGAAAACTTTGCAGAGTTTGATTATTAGCCTTTTTTTTTTTTTTTTTTGCTTTTTAGGGTTGTGCTTGCGGCTCTGGATGATCCAGGCTAGGGGTCAAATCAGAGCTACAGCTGCTGGCCTACACCACAGCCACAGCAACGACAGATCCCAGCTGTGTCTGCGACCTACACCACAGTTCATGGCAATGCCGGATCCTTAACCCACTGAGCAAGGCCAGGGATGGAACCCGTAGTCTCATGGATCCTAGTCGGATTCATTTCCTCTGTGCCACAATGGAAACTCCATGATTATTAGTCACTTCTAATTGGAATTTGGTGGAATAAATTATAAGGGACACCTGAGTTCTTGATTAGATTGTGTTTTTGCCCTTTTTATTTAATAATTTAAGGATATTTACTCTGTTGAGGAAATATGTACAAATTATTTCAAAAGTAAATTTAGTAGTAAAATTCTGAATGGGTATTTTTTGCCAGGCCTACCTTGTGACCAGTGGTATGTGTTTAGGAGTGAGTTGAACTCTAAGACTCTAATCTCTCTTGGGTTATGAATTTTGGTTCTCTTGATAAATCAGAACCTTCCAACTTCTCTTATGTATCATAAAACTAGTTACCTTTTTTGTTTCTTCAGAAATCAACATTTCAGGGGCAACCTCCAGTCAAGTTGCATATGCTTAATTGGCCAGTGTGAAGTTGAAATTTTTCAATAAATAGGCAAATATAGAAAAGTAGTTCCTAAGTTAAAACAGAAAACATTTCTCAAAATTGCTTCTGCCTGACAAATACCAATAAGAGGTCACCATGTTCTGGCAACTAGTGTTTAAGAGACAAGAGTTTCTCTTTTGTCCTTTTTAATTGAACTGCTATGTCCTTAGGTAAGAAAAGCACTTCAAAAATCTTATTCTGGAGTTCTCATCATGGTGCAGCGGAAACAAATCTGACTAGGAACTATGAGGTTGCGGGTTAGATCCCTGGCCCCTCTCAGTGGGTCAAGGATCCGGCGTTGCTGTGAGCTGTGGTGTAGGTCACAGACACAGTTCAGATCCTGCATTGCTGTGGCTGTGGTGTGAGCTGGCAGCTGTCACTTTGATTTGACCCCTAGCCTGGGAACCTCCGTATTCCTCAAGTGTGGCCCTAAAAAAGCAAAAAAAAAAAAAAAGAAGTCTTATTCTGTAGCCTGGAATGATAGTTCAAACTTGGGTTGCCTTTGCTTAGATTCTAGGTGAGATGAAGGTGCTTCAAAGCACCCTTGTGTGCTCCTGTGGTAGAAAACAGCCCTCCAGGTGCAAGAATGGGAAGCCTACATCTCATTAGCTTTTCAGAAGTTATATTCTTTTAAACGGGTTGAATTTCTAATTTCCATAGGATCTGAGGGGGACATATAGTATTTTCCAGGAAAAGATTTTCTTTGTAATCTTAAATTCAAAGCATTATTAGCTATCATCCTCCCCATCAATCAGTTGCAAATAAGATTTCTTTTTGGTGAATTAAAAAAGAAAATATTATTTTTAGACATATTTACTTGTATAGTTAATTTTATATGTACCAAGCTTAAGTGCAAATTCTGTGCTATTCCTCCTTTTTTATTTTTTAGCTGCACCTGCATCATATGGAAGCTCTCAGGCCAGGGATCGAACCCCCATCACAGCAGACCCAAGGTACTGCAGTGATAATGCTTCTTAATCCACTGAGCAGCAAGAAAACTCCCTGTGCTGTTATTCCCCTTTGATGGTGAATACATTTTTGAAAAATATTTGAAAGCCAAATTAGCACATGATGCATCTTTAAGTAAATGGTAAAGCATTAGGTATCTTAATGATTCTTACTTCTAGAGTTAGATAGAAAACACTATAAGTTCATTTTATTTCAGATCTATTTGTGACTACAGTGGGTAATCTAATTTCCCAGAGATTAGGAGACAAACTGGAGGAGTAGTAGGACTTGAGCTCACCTCCTATCATGAAAACACTGAAATTATGACTAACTACTGAACAACCATTGGCCAAAAAGACTGAAACCTACCAAAAAAAGATAATCTCATCCAAAGACAAAGAAGCTACAACAAGCTGGTTGGAGGAGCAATTTCATGATATAATCAAATCTCATACACACCAGGTGGGCAACCTACAAAACTGGAAAATAATTGGCAGAGATTCTCCCACAGGAGTAAGAGTTGTGAGCCCCTAGGGCTGAGAGAGGTTGTCTAAAGAATAGCACATCACCTCCACCCAAGGCAGATCCAGACTCTGGTGAGGACACATTCATGGCTCTCTGGGTGACAGAGAAGTCACAGGGGTACTGCAGGGGTGGAACATGCTGGAAATCCACCCTCCAACACTTGCCATGAATTCTCCCTCTACAATGCTAGGGAGATGCTGCTGACCATTGTGTGATGGGGCCAAGTGCTGGAGAACTGACTGGTGATGCAGGAGCCAGGTGCTGGAGAAGCCATTCACACTGCAAGCACTTGCTGAGTGAGAAAAGCACACCGGAACCAGAGAAGAGAAACCCCTCCTGGTGACACACCCTCTACTGAAAAGCTTGGCATCATGTCAGCTGACAAAGTAGAGATACTTGAAAAAGTCAACTCAGATATTGCCGTACAGGCACTGTAGGATCTACCTGGAAATGAGAGGAAGTAAATTCATAACTGCCCTGATCCTCTTTCCAAAGGACTCTCTGGTATTAGCTGTTGTGTGCAATGGAGAGGTAAATCATTAACCATTCTCTCCGTGGGCTCAGGCAGGCTGGGCTTGAGTCACTCTTGTTTGGCCCTCTTAGAAGCAGATCCACTCTTCCTTCCTGCACAACTTTTCAAATCTCTCTCAGCCACTATCACCACCAGTTTGTTTCCTCTTTACTGCTTTTTAAAACTTTGCTAGTAATCACTCACAGAGATTCCTGTGTCTCTAGAATATTGAGTATGAGTAAAGGTGAAAATAACGAACCTGTCTGGTCTTTGGGTGTGAGCACTAGGAGGGTGAACTTCTTGTTTTTACCATAGAGAACAGAGGGAATGCTATAAAGAAAACTTTTCTATAAAGAACACTTGCTGAAACCAGATGACATGGGAATGAATTGTGACTACTTATGCTTAGTGATGCTAAGTATAGCTTACTACTACAAGGTAGTATAAAAATCACCACTTTGTATCTTTGTAGCCTTGGACAAGTTTCCTAAACTCTGGTCTCAGTTTCTTCATCTATACAGTGGCAATAATATGGACTTCAGATAGATCTAAAGTTTAAGTGAGATATGAGTTTATCTCTGGTCCTTTTTAAAACTACTAATAGGTTAAAAAGAAAAGAAAAGAAAAGGTTAATAACTAAATCCAGAAGGAGAATAGAAGAGAAATGCTCATTTTGGAAAGTTAACAGAAAGTGGTGATTGAAACCTACTCTTGGAGTTCCTGTTGTGACTTACCAGTAATGAACCTGACTAGTATCCATGAGGATGCAGGTTCGATCCCTGGCCTCCCTCAGTAGGTTAAGGATCTGGCATTGCTGTGAGCTGTGGTGTAGGTTGCAGATACGGCTTAGATCTCGCATTGCTGTGGCTGTGGTGTAGGCCAGTAAGCAAGAAAGAAACAAAGGGTGGGAGGAAGGAAGGAAGCATAAAATAAAATAAAAATAATTTAAAAAAAGGAAATAGAAAACTTCTGAAAGAAAGAAAAGGGAAGGAAGGAAAGAAGGAAACCAAAAATAAAAATTAAAAAAACTTAGAAAAGAAAGAAACCTACTCCTGCAAGGGTAAAAGCCAGGAAGCAGTCAGTTCCTTGCCAAAACTCAGAAAGGCTTAGAATGGGAGGCATCACTGAAAGCTGTAGTGCTGATCGGAAATAAAAATGGGGAGACTGGTAATGTTTTTAAGAGGAGCAGCTAGATCTCTAAATACCTACCCTGAGAAGCCTTCAAGGCACACTTCCTCTACCCCAATAGAAGAGATTTGCCCTCTGCAGAAGTTGAACCAGATTGGCTCTGGCCTCAGAGACTTAAGACCTGAGGTGACACACTGAAAAAAAATGAAAGCCTTCATGCTGAACTGTGAGACCCTACTCTGTCTCAGTGTAGATCTCTTTGTATTTATAACTCTTCAAGTTCATGGAGCTTCTTAGATTTGTAGATTCATATATTTCATCAAACTTGAAAAGATTAACAAGATTGACAGACTTTCAGCTAGGCTATGCTAAGAGAGAAGGGAGTTCCTTGGTGGCTCAGTGGGTTAGGAAACTGGCATTGTCATTGCTATAGTGAGGGTCACTGCTTTGACTGGCCTGGGAACTTATGTATGCTGTGAGTACCGCCAAAAAATAAATAAATAAATAAATAAAAGAGAACATATAAATAACTAAAATCAGTAGTGGAAGTGGAGACATGGCTGCCAAACTTAACAGAAATGAAGAGGATTATAAGAGAATACTGTGGAGAATTTTGTGCCAATAATTTAGTAACCTAGATGAAATGGAGAAATTCCATTTCCGTTATCAAAACCGACTCAAGAAGAGATAGAATATCTCAATAGACATGACAAGTAAAGAAGATTGAAATTGAATCAGCAGTAAAAACAAAAAACAAGCAAAAACTTACCAATAAAGAAAAGTTCAGGACCAAATGGCTTCACTGGTAAATTCTGCCAGACATTTAAAGAAGAATTAATGCCAATCCTTCTCAAATTCTTCCAAAAAGTAGAAGAGGAAGGAACACTATCTTCTATGAAATCAGTCTTTCCTTGATACCAAAGCCAGATGAAGACACAAGGAAAAACTATGGACTTATATAAATGTTATAGGTGCTACAATGTGGATAAACTCTGAAACCATTACGACCAAATGCAAAAAAAGCCCGACACAAGGAGTTACACATTGTATGATTTCATTTATGTAAAATATCCAGAACAGATAAATTGTTAGCAGGAGAATACAAATTGGTAGTTGCCAGGGGCTATGGCAGAGGGGGAGTTGGGGAATACATACTTGGTGGATATGAGATTTTCTTTAGGGGGGCGTTAAAATGTTCTGAAACTAGATAGAAGTGGTGGTTGTACATTGTGAATGCACTGAATGTCACCAGATTGTTCACTTTATAATGCTCGATTCTGTGCTGTGCACATTTTGCCTCAAAAAATGTGCATGTTAACACCCTTTCCTAAATGATGTATTTACTGTGGTGTTCATAGCATTGGCCCCTAAATCTACCTTTTCATCTTATGAAAGAGGCAGACGTTAAATAAACACACATGCAGACACTTAGGTAGTTATGATTATGGTAAGTGCTATATAATGGAAAGGAAGGAGTGGCATGAAGAGAATAGAGAGGAAATTAAATTAGATTGAGATGCAAGGGAGAGAGGATGAAGGGAGAAATGGTGTCAGCAAAGTCTGACTTTTCAGCTGAGGTCTAAAGAATGAGCAGTGATTCACCTAATGAAGAGCTGGGTGTCAGACTCCAGACAGAAGGAGCAGCACGCCGCAGCCTGCGGCAGCAAAACTCCAGTACATTTGAGAAATGGAAAGAACAGTGTGGCTGGAGCCCGTGGAGTAAAGCACAAGAGAAGAGCGCAAGGCGGAGCTGGGTAGAGGAGCCTGTGGGAGATATCACAGGTAAGACTGAGGCCACTCAGGAGATTGAAGCAGGAAAGTAACGTGACATGGTTCACATTTGAAAACAGTTATTCTGGCTGCCATGTGGTGACTAAATTGTTGAGAGGTAGGAATGAAAGCAGTAAGACCAGTTAAGGGGATGTGGCACTTTTAATAACTGCCTGCATATTCTGACAGCCCTCCCACCAAGAGGTGGTGTCTAGGTCCTCTGTCCTTGGATCTGGGTGGGCTTTGACTGCTTCAACCAAAGCAGTACAGATCTTGCGAGGCTGGGGCATAAAACAGCATTCAGCCTCTTCCTTGTGCTCCTGGGACATGCGCTTCAGGGGAACCCAGCTGCCTTGTAAGAAGCCTGGCCACCCTGTAACTGCCCTGCTGGAAAGGTCCCTACAAACACTCCAGTTGAGAGTCCTAGCTGAGCCCAGTCTTTCAGCGGCCCTCCCCACCCCCAAGGCACCTGGACACATGAGTGAAGCCATCTTGAAACCTCTGGCCCAGCCCATGCCCAGTGAGCGCCGCTGAGTGACTTCAGTCTGTCTGGGCAGGAGTGAGAGAGTTGCTCAGCTCTGTGGATGCCCCTCAGCCTGCTCAGACTCTGACAACCCACCCTGAGGCTCCTCCAGCTATGGGTACCCTCCTTGGCTCAGCCTTGCCTACAATTTTTTTTCAGAAAGAGAAGGAAAAAAAAGGGAATGGGGTGAGTAAAAGGCCAAACTTGGAGTCCTATTCTCTGTCACCATTAGTGCCTGATTTAAGGCAAGTTATTTCACCTCATCATTCCTTAGTTAGTTTATTAAGTATTAATTTTTATGGGGAAATAAAGTGTCTTTTGTGTGACCAGTACATCAGAGAAATGGATGTCCATGCGCTCAGTGTGTTCTCATCTTTGAATATCTTTTTTTTTTTAATTTTTTTTTTTGTTTGTCTTTTTGCCATTTCTTAGGCTGCTCCCACGGCATATGGAGGTTCCCAGGCTAGGGGTCTAATCGGAGCTGTAGCTGCCAGCCTACACCAGAACCATAGCAACGGGGGATCCGAGCTGCGTCTGCAACCTACACCACAGCTCACGGCAACGCTGGACCATTAACCCACGGAGCAAGGGCGGGGATCAAACCCGCAACCTCATGGTTCCTAGTCAGATTCGTTAACCACTAAGCCACGATGGAAACTCCTCATCTTTGAATATCTTTCTCCTTCATTTCCTGTATTCAATCCATTGGGCTTTATTTGTTTCTTCCTTCACAATATCTTTAAATTGTGTCTATTTAAGATCATATATTAACATTATATAGTAGGCATTTAAAATACAGTAATTCAGTCTTTTCAAGAATTATACAAGCTGGTTTCACATCCATTTTCTAAGTAGAGAAACATTTGGAGAGGTTGGGGGTCAAAGAGTTCCCAAGTGGTTGAGCGTTGATTCAATCCTAGGCCTTTTTTACTCTGAAGTCTGCTTTTCCCAGGAGCATGTGCTGCTTTCTTTCAGTTCTACTGGAATAACCTTCCTCATTTTCCCCATGGACAACAGCCTCTTTGTTTACCTTCCTTTCCTCCAAGTTCTTTCTGCTTTAATCCACACTGCTCCACCCTATACGCTGTCACCAGGTTATCTTCTCTTATATACATATACTGCCCAAATCAAGGTCCTTAAAAGCCTTTGATTACATCTGGCAGGGAAGAGAGCTGTGAGGTTCTAGTGGCTTCACAGGACTTTGTGGGGAGAATTTTTCTGCACCCATTAAAATTTTCTAAGAAAAAAAGTGTTTGTGAATTATCAGAAGAATATGAGACAGTTAAGACCTCCCAGAGCACTTGAATGCGGGTCAGTGGAATCTAGAGGGCATGGGACATGCGGACAGGATGAGCCAGGGATCCGGATATTGCTGCTCTCTGTTCCCTCTTGCACGTCAAGGGAAGGTGCGTCCCTCACCACTGCACAGGAGGCCAGGTCTGGGAAACCTACCAACAATCCACGATGGAAACTGGAAAAGGAAACTGATGTTTTGATTAAGTGAATATTTGAAATTATTTCATTCCAAAGAAAAATACCCCAATTAAAGTGCCAAGCATTCAGTATTCACAAACAGAAAACAGATGCAACATGTGTTCAGTTTGAAACTGACTTGGGAATAACTCTCCCGAAATTGAATGTGGACATATTTAAACAATGTAATTCATAGCAGAGCTCTGGAGGGTTTTCTAAGAGGAGACAAAGGAGTACTATACACACACATTAGCCATCCCTAGAGTATGGGCATGACCAAATGTAATAAATACATGTCCGCTATTTAGCTCTGCAATTTCCACATGTTTTTTAAGTGACTACATTGCTGATTACATAAGACACTAAAATCTTTTTGGAAATATGTATAGTCATAATGATTTTAGAACCAAATTATAAACATGATTAATGATTGGAAAAAAAAACTTTTTCTGATTCTCAAGTTCCATGCTGTCCTTAAAAAAGAAAAAAAAAGCTCTGCTTCCCGCTTTGGAAAGTGAACTTGGAGCCACATTTACTTTCTCTTAGAAACGTCAAAAAAGTTTTCTCTTCCTTTGATCCTCTTAGGAAAATGGATTTTATCACTCTGAAGAAAATAAAATTCTCAAGTTTCTTGTATCCCTATTGCACAAATATAAAAGTATTTTTGGAGTACAAAAATAGGATCATAGTTTTTTTGAAAATAGCTATCAGGGTGGCTAGATTTTAGGTAATCTTCCATCCAAGTGAATCAAAAAGTTTTAGTATATCCATAAAAATACTTCTACATAGTTCTAACTGGAAAGGTGATGGTGGATACCAAATGGTAACATTTTACAGTCAGTACGATCATCAGTATTGTGTATGTTTTTTTTTTCCAACAAATGAGAGTTCTCATTCTGAATGTGCAGTTTTAGCAACACTTCTCACATTCAAAATAAATTTCTGTAGAATCTATTCAACGAATACATATTGAATGCTCCCTGTGTACAAAACATTGTATACTGTGCTGTTATGAACAGTTTAATGTTTAAACTTTTATATTGGTTAATTCATGTGTTACTTTTATTCACTGATTTTTTTTTTTTTTTTTTTGCTTTTTAGGGCCACACCCACAGCAAATGGAGGTTTCCAGGCTAGGGGTCCAACTGAAGCTACAGCTACTGGCCCACGCTGTGGCCACATCAGATCTGAGGGGCATCTGCAACCTACACCACAGCTCACAGCAGTGCTGGATCCTTAACCCACTGAGTGAGGGCAGGGATTGACCCCACAACCTCATAGTTCCTAGTCAGATTTGTTTCCACTGCTTCATGATGGGAACTCCCACTGATTTTTTTTTTTTTTGAAACAAATTTTCCACCTGATTTTTTAATGCTACTTCCTCACTAATGTACTGTGCAATTGAGCATGTACCCCTGCGGTCCGAATTACTAAAAAGAATGGGTTGAAGATGGTAGATTTTGCATCTAATAAATTTTTTAATAATCAACCCTTTAAAAATGTGGAGTAAGATTAAATGTAAGTAAAACCAGGAACAGATAGATTTATTTTTTTAATGATTTTTATTTTTTTCTTTATAGCTCATTTATACTGTTCTGTCAATTTTCTACAGTACAGCAAACAGACCCAGTCACACATATATATACATTCTTTTTCTCACATTATCCTCCATCGTGCTCCATCATAAGTGATTAAATCTACTTCCCAGTGCTATGCAGCAGGAGCTCATTGCTGATCCATTCCAAAGACAATAGTTTGCATCTATTAGCCCCAGATTCCCAGTCCATCCCACTCCCTCCCCCTCCCCTTCCCCCCTCCCCTTCTGCAACCACAGGTCTGTTCTCCAAGTCCATGAGTTTCTTTTCTGTGGAAAGGTTCATTTGTGCTGTATACTAGATTCCAGATATAAGTATGGTATTTGTCTTTCTCCGACTTAGTGTGAGAGTGTCTAGTTCCATCTATGTTGCTGCAAATGGCATTATTTTGTTCTTTTTTATGGCTGAGTAGTATTCCATTGTGTATATATACCGCATCTTCTTAGTCCATTCATCTGTCGATGGACATTTAGGTTGTTTCTATGTCTTGGCTATTGTGAATAGTGCTGCAATGAACATGCAGGTTCATGTGTCTTTTTCAAGGAAAGTTTTGTCTGAATATATGCCCTAGAGTGGGATTGCTGGGTCGTATGGTAGTTCTATATTTAGTTTTCTAAGGAACCTGCATACTGTTTTCCATAGTGGTTGTTGTACATTCCCACCAACAGTGTAGGAGGTTTCCCTTTTCTCCACACCCTCCCCAGCATTTGTTATTTGTGTACTTATTAATGATGGCCATTCTGACTGGTGTGGGGTGGTACCTCAACAGTAGTTTTTGATTCACATTTCTCTACCAATCAGTGATGTCGAGCATTTTTTCATGTGCCTGTTGGCCATCTGTATATCTTCTTTAGAGAAATCTCTTTTCAAGTCTTTTGACCATTTTTCAACTGGGTTGTTGGCTTTTTTTGCTGTTAAGTTGTTTGTACATTTTAGAGATTAAGCCCTTGTCAGTTGCATCATTTGAACCTATTTTCTCCCATTCTGTAAGTTGTCTTTTTGGGGTTTTTTATAGTTTCCTTTGCTGTGCAAAAGCTTGTCAGTTTGATTTTTTGCTTTTATTTCTATTTCCTTGGGAGACTGACCTGAGAATACATCGGTAAGGTTGATGTCAGACAATGTTTTGCCTATGTTCTCTTCTAAGAGTTTGATGGTGTCTTGTCTTACATTTAAGTCTTTAAGCCATTTGGAGTTTATTTTTTGTGCATGGTGTGAGGATGTGTTCCAGTTTCATTGATTTGCATGCAGCTGTCCAGTTTTCTCAGCCCCACTTGCTGAAGAGACTGTCTTTTTCCCATTTTATATTCTTGCCTCCTTTGTTGAAGATTATTTGACCATAGGTGTCTGGGTTTATTTCTGGGTTCTCTATTCTGTTCCATTGGTCTTTATGTCTGTTTTGGTACCAGTACCACACTGTCTTGATGACTGTGGCTTTGTAATATTGCCTGAAGTGTGGGAGAGTTATGCCTCCTGCTTGGTTTTTGTTCCTCAGGATTGCTTTGGCAATTCTGGGTCTCTTATGGTTCCATATAAGTTTTTGGATTGTTTGTTCTAATTCTGTGAAAAAAGTCATGGGTTATTTGATAGCGATTGCATTGAATCTATTGATTGCTTTGGGTAGTATGGCTTTTTTTTTTTTTTTTTTGGCTTTTGTCTTTTTAGGGCTGCATCTACAGCATATGGAGGTTTCCAGGCTAGGGGTCAAACCTGTGCTACAGCTGCCAGCCTACACCAGCGCCACAGCAATGGCTTTTGTCTTTTTAGGGCTGCATCCGCAGCATATGGAGGTTTCCAGGCTAGGGGTCAAATCTGTGCTACAGCTGCCAACCTACACCAGCGCCACAGCAATGCCAGATCCGAGCTGCATCTGCAACCTACACCCACAGCTCATGGCAACGCTGGATCCTTAACCCACTGAGCAAGGCCAGGGATCAAACCTGCAACCTCATGCTTCCTAGTCAGATTCGTTTCTGCCACGCCACAACGGGAACTCCATTATGGCCATTTTTACAATACTAATTTTTCCAACCCAGGAGCATGGAATATCTTTCCAAGAAACAGATTTAGAATGTGGTCTAAGACTGCTGCAGTATAAACATTTGTGAACACCTAAGTGTTACAATAGACTACATCACTGGCTCCAGTTTCCACTGCCTCACTTTCCCTCCTCCATATCCACACTCTGCTGTGGCACTTGGCAGTGCTCTCCCAAGACCAAGCAGGCATATCTCTTACTGTCTGTTATTTAGATTGCACTCATTGTTTGCCTTGGACTTAGTCATGTGAATTGCTTGGGTCAGTCGAATGAAGCAGAATTGATAGTTTGTTAGCTCCAAAATTAGGCCTCAAAGGATTTTGCCTCTTGAGATCTGGAGTTGAAAGTACATAATACATGTAGAGACTATATTAGGCTAACTCTATCGTTAAGATGTCAATTTCTGCCAAATTTACCTAGATGGCTTTAACAAAGAGTAAAGATGCTAATGTATTTGCCCTTGCTCGGTGACAGGAACTGAAACAAGGATGATAACAACTGAGCTGATGGTTTCATTTTACTAAACATTAATCCAATCAATATCTACCAAGTATCTACAAATATCAATATCTACAAAATGTGACTCAGGCCTGTGTACTCCAGAAATGGAACAGACACAGACGTAGCTTTAAATATCTTTCTCCTTTGTAGGGGGGCAGACAGGGTGGTGTACAGGTGACCCTGAGGGCTCTTACCTCCTTAAGTCCACAAGGTTGCATCTGGGATGAGGAAGGAAATTCGATGTAAGGTTGGAAAGAAGTGTGTTTTCTAATTAACAAACTGTATTTCTTCTGAAGAGCACTACTTTTCTTCTTGGTTGTTCTTTCCGAATAAGAGAAAAAAGTTACTGAAATAAAATTGTAATTTCCCTAAAATCAGGATACATTTAACAACCCTCAGTTTCTTTCTAAGGAGGAGCCTCCTAGGCAAATCTTTTCTTTGAAGGAAGTTTCTGGGGTAGTTACTTTCTCCCTTGAGCTTTGGCATCTGTTCATTGTGGTACTGGTTTCTTTCCTGCCTCCTACCACTCTGCCATGGTCAGCCTCGCCACAGCCGGAGGCCAACACGGGTCATACAAGGACACCTCCACCTCCACAAAGGTGGCTGGTGGGGCTAAAATGCTGAAGCCATTTGTTCCATGGTTTGGGGTCCCCTCATTGGTGGTGACTTGGCACCAGAGAATCTTTACATCTGGAGAATGTGCTAGTGATGTGCTTGTGTAATTTCCCCAGAAACCAAGGCTCTCATCATATAAGTGATGTACCACAGAGAGATGCTTTTCTCGGCAAAACCAGGAGCCTCCTTGGAAGGAACAATATTTTTATCTAAACACACTGTTTGAATTTAGGTTAGTGTGATACAGAAATTGTACAAAACCATGCCAGCCTACTCTCTTCACTTCCATCAGTAAATTTAAAAGCACAGATCAGTGCTGCTGTCTTGAATTGTATTTCATTTAATGCTCTTCGCAATGCTATATGTTTTCAATATCAGGATTCCAGGAGGCAAATTTGCTGCTCAGTAACGTAATTAACAAGTGTATTTACCACATACTTACTTGCCTTTGGATACATACTTGGTCAAAGGTCTGGGATGCAAAATAATGAGGCTGGAGACAAACAGGTATGTATGTTTTCAATCAAAAGGACAAAGGTTGGGTCGAGAAGGAGATTAGATTTTATACTGAAAGATGTGTTAACAGACTAAATATAGGAAATGGAAGATAAGGCTAGAGTCATGATAACAACAGCAACAACAATGATAATCACAACAACTACAGTTTATTGACAGCTTCGTGGTGCCCAGCATCAAGCTAAGCATGTTACATACTTTCATAGTTTCTCCTCCACAATGACTCTATAGAGTCAAATACTATTATTATATTATTATTTCCATTTTTCAGATGAGAAGATTGGGGCACAAAGTGATTGACTTGCCAGTCACCTTGAAGGTAGAAAGTGACAGAGCTGGGATATTAGTAGATCTTGGGCTCTTAGTCACTGCACTATACTATTTGTAGGCATTCCTTTTTCACTTTTTTTTTTTTTTTTTTTTTTTTTACTGTGGAAGCTGTTATTACTTTTATGAGATAAAAACTATAAGCACTGTTAAGGGGGGAGAAAATTGCTCAAGGCTTCTTATTGGAAGAGGATCACTACTGCAAGGAGCTAAGACCCAGGCCTCCCAACAGGGTTCATTATACCCACGATAGCCACATCTCCACATATAGATCTTTCTAAATTCAAAATAAGACAGGACTTTGAAGGAATTGATTAGGGTTGTGTGCACAAAGCTTCCTATTGGCAAATACATTACACAGGTGGAGGGTACCCTCCACGACTCGGGCCCTGGGTTGTCCTGGGTGATGTGCTTGTAGTAGTTTCTCTCTAGCTGTCTCTCCCTAAGAATCATTAATACTGACTTTACTATCCTGAGCTTCTACATAAATAACTCTGCTCTTCCTGGGCCCACCCCAGAGCTCCTTTTTTTTTTCCTCAGCTCACCTCCACTTGCCTCATCCAAAGGGAGTCGCCGATACCAGCTGGGCATCATCCACCTGTGCATCCGAGCCTCCTGGGGCACAGTGTCCCTTTCAGGAGGTAGGTGAACTGTGCAGGGATCCAGGCAGCCAGGGAGCTGGGGGGGTGGTTGGGGGGGGGTACACACTGCCACTCTCTTACCTGCTCTTTCAGGTCAGCAGAAGCTGCCTTCCTGGGAGCATGGCAAGATGCCCAACCAGTCACGAGAGGGTGTGTGGTTTCTTTACAGCTTTAGTGGAACTCAGAGGGAGGAATAGCTTCCACATGTCTTAGTGATGCCGTGTCCACACTCATCTACATCCACAAGTTGTGAGTCTGCCAGAGCATTTGAGGTGGGCATTGCATCGCCCTGTAATTAAATTTGTCCCAGGCCTCCTCAGTAAGGCCAGGGAGGTCTGTTACACCTAGTGTTCTCATTGACTGCAGAGGAATCTTTCAAAATTCATTGTAATCTGTCCTGCTGTGAATCTTAGCAACAATCAACACTAAGTACAAAGGAAAGAACTGCTAATGTACAAAACATGGTAGCATGGATGAACCTCAAAAACTTCATCCTAATTGAAAGAAGCCACATAAAAGATTACATTTCACCATTAGCTTGTCCTTTCTCTGAGCAGGAAACTTCACTGTGAAAAAAACTGGGTTTGCACAATAAAACCAGGGTTTACACTGTCAAAAAAAAAAAAAAAAGAAGGCTACATATTCTATGATTCCACTTACATGAAGTTCTAGAAAGGGCAAAACTATTAACAATA
This sequence comes from Phacochoerus africanus, assembly GCF_016906955.1. Classification (NCBI taxonomy): domain Eukaryota; kingdom Metazoa; phylum Chordata; class Mammalia; order Artiodactyla; family Suidae; genus Phacochoerus; species Phacochoerus africanus. The sequence goes on along the minus strand of NC_062545.1, from coordinate 79,783,690 downwards.
AAAAGACCAGAGGTTGTTTTTGAAGGAGGGGGTCACTTGAAAGGGCACAAAGAAAGTTTCTGGGATGAGAGAGAAATACTGTCTTTACTATGGTGGTTATTATTATTATTATTTAAGTTCCCAGACTAGGGGTTGAATCAGATCTGTAGCTGCTGGCCTACACCACAACTCACAGCAACGCCGGATCCCTAACCCACTGAGGGAGGCGAGGGATCAAACCTGCATCCTCATGGATCCTAGTCAGGTTCATTAATTGGTGAGCCACGAAGGGAACTCCCAGTGGTTAGATTGACTGTGTACAATTGTCAACATTCATCAACTATGCACTTTAAACGGGTGAATTTTATTATATGGGAATTATACCTCAATAAAACTGGGGGAAAACAAAACAGCTTTAAAGAAGGTGTGAGGGGAATAAGCATTACAGAAATCCAGAGAAGTTTCACTCAGAGGATTTCAAAGAGGAACAGGTTCAATACCCAGATGTCTGCTTTTAGGCTCTGATTTTGTGCTCCTCCTAGTTTAGCTCAGTAAGTACCCACACCCCGCCTCGTCCCCACAGGTTTTATAAGATTCACCATACTAGGTTGTACAGACAAAATCTTATTTATGTGGATCATTTTAGGGAAAACTTGGGGTATTTTCAAGAGATTTTGACTATACACAATATCTGAGTTTCCTGCTCACTTTGGTTCCCAGCTGGCCATAAGAAGCAATTCCACTGTGACAGTGCCCAGGGTGGAGCAGCTGGGCTGGATGTTAAGGTCAGGATGTCAGGTTGGACAGCCTTCAAGGGGGAAAGCTGCCCATTCTGCCCACTCCCAAGGCCACTCTCAGCGTGAGCTATGTTGTGTTCATCATTACTGGCTACCAAACCACTTCAGGTGTTCAAGCTTTTCTTCAAACGCACAACTCCACCAGTTGTCAGCTTCAAAGAGGAAGGTGTTTCCAGAGCTGGCCTGCTAATGATTTATGTTGGCATCAGCTTCCAGCATCACCTTGGTCAGGGCTGTCATGTCCCCCCAATACATAAGGTAGAGGTGAACATCAGGTAGCGATTCGATTACCAAGGCCACCGCCTTTGTCTTGGCGGGATTCTTAATTCTCTGAGTGTCCTTTAGATCACCTGGAAAATGGGATGTTAATCACACACCCCCTCCCTAAGTGTCAGCCAGCCTGACCAGATGCTCTCTTCTTACTCCAGGCTTTTGCACAGACTGTCCCTTTGCCTGGGCAACTCCTCAGCATCCTTCAAGATTCAACTTGGGATCCTCTCCTCTGAGAAGAAGACAAGTCTCCCCTGTGCTCACCACCCTCCCCCTCTGCAGTTGGGATGAAGAACCACTTCTGGGGGCTCTCCCAGTGCTTGGGTTTCCACATGCACAGTGAGTACACTCATCTGTCTCCTTACTGGCCCCTCCCCACACGCACACTCAGGTCTGCACACCTTAAAGGCAGAGATGATGTCTACTTTACCTCTGTGCCTTATTCTGACTCGAGTTTGGAAATTTTGTGTTAAGTAGAGGAGGAAAGGAATGACATCCCTCTAGGGCTTCAAGTGAGAGAGCCCATAGAAAGCATAACACCTGACACACAGACACTCAGTATTAGTCTTCCTTTCACTCTCCCTATCCCTCCACATCCCTCTTCTCTGAGGCTTTGTCTGACCCTCTCCCCTAGGGGAGAGGTGACTTTGGTGGAATCCACTGAGAGTATGCTCTCCCTACAAGGAATGATGGGATTTGGTTAGAAAGTGTATATTTTTGGAATTGTTTCGACTTGAACTAGACTTAAAAGGATATAGATCCATCTATCAGGACATTTTTGTTTTGTTTTGGGTAATGTTTTTTGGTTGGTTGGTTGGTTGGTTTTGGTTACACCTGTGGCAGGTGAAAGTTCCCAGGCCAGGAGTGGAACCCACACCACAGCAGCAACCTAAGCCGCTGCGGTGACAATGCCAGATCCTTAACCCACTAAGCCACCAGAGAACTTCATGAGGACATTTTATAGAGTGACAAATGATGACCTCAATTCCTTGAGACGTTTATAGTAAATTAGCTTATACGTTAATGAGGAGACAATTGCATTTTGATGTGGTCTGAAAACTCAATAAACACATTATTGAAAACTGATAATTACAAATTGTAATAATAATAGTAGATGCTGAGATTCACCATGAGTGTTATGGAGCCTATTCAGCATAAAGCAAAGAAAAATTTTAAGTGCAAATTGAGTTCTAAAAGTTAAACTTTACCATAATTTAAGTGTAAATGCATGGCGCAGATTTGATCACCCGGTAAAGACTATTTTGGCCACTAGAGGGAGCTCATACTTTAAGAAAATGTTTGAAGCGACTATGTTGTGCCACCGACTGCCCCTGGTGGGGGTTAAAACTAGTAATGACACTGCCTGATTTTTTTTTTTTTTTTTTTTTTTTGAGCCTTCTTTCGCCACTAACATTCCAAAGGGATGGATAAGTGACAAAAATTGTAAATCAGTGTGAATATGCTGGAATTGTTGGCTAAAAATGTTCAGAAGGGTATCTCTGATGACACATAAAGTTATGGATTTAATGTATTTTTTCTTTTTTTTTCAGAACATAAACTATTTTTTTAAAGGTACTTACTTTTAAATGCCACATTTATTCAAAAGTGAAAGTTTTGGATTTAGGTATTTTGTTTTCATTTGTGCAAGAATGGGAGAATTGGTGTCATAATTTTATGACTACACATATGATATGTGTATGAAATACATAGTGTTTCAGGGTCGTATCAACCTCTGGAATGTCCTTTAGAATACTTTTTTTACCCCTTTCTCACTTCCACAGGTAAGTTCAAATGTTCATTGTTCTGCCCTGGATGGTCATGTTAGTTCTTTATTAGCCTCCCCACATTAACTGACCCCTCCTGTCTAGTGTCCTGTCAAATGCAATTGTATGTCACTCTCAGACCAATTTTCATGAAACATTTTTTTTAATCACATCATGTATCTGCTCATAAACCTTTAGTAACTCCCTATTGCTACAAAACAAAGCCAATTTCCAATTCAACACTACCTCCTTTTCAGGCCCACCTGCTCCAGGCTCGAATAACTCTCTCCCTTTCTTTCCTAAGTTCTCATGGTGCTTTTCTGTATGGACCTGTATTTTTGGCTCCTTGTGAGTATGTTTGGTATCATGTCCCAGAACAGTTTCTTTAAAGGCATGAGTCTTTGCTCTGACCAGACAGCAAGCTTTGACTCAGCAAATATATGTTAAGGCCTGCCTAAGAAAATCAGACTGAAGAGACATTCTGAGGTAGAGCTGATAGAACCCAGTGTTCTGTTGCTCTGTAACAAGCCATCTCAAACTCAGTGGCTTAAAGTAACAAGTTATTGTTAGCTCTCAAAACTAGACTCAGCCAGATGATTCTTGGTTGTTTTCAGTCAGATGGGTGTCTGGGCTGGAGTCATCTGAAGGCTCAACCAGGCTGGACATCCAAGTTGGTGTCCTCATGCGTCCGGCCATCCAGGTTGGGATGGCTGAAATCTGTAGGGGCTTGCCAAGCATTTTGCCCTCTTCATGTGTTTCCTCCATGTGACTACATGGGACTTCCTCAAAGCATGGCAGTCTCAGGTTAGACTTCTTCTGTGGTGGCTGACTTGTCCCAGAAGGAGCATTTCAAAAGACCCTGGTAGAACCAGCAAGGCATCTTGGAAATAGCATGGAATCACTTCTTCTACAGTGCCAACCCAGATTCAGTGTGGGAGGGGCTGCATAGGAGCAAAAAATGGGAGGGGTGGTTGCTTAGGGGACCACCTTTGGAGACCAGCTACCTTACCTGCTAAAATTTTTAATGTGCAAAATACCTTTATTGGAGGTGTGGAATGTAGACGCTTAAGATAGACCAGTCAGAAGAATTGGGAAAGATCAGAGTGACAGAAACTTAATTGCAAGACAAAAGGGATGATCAGTCAATATTATTTAATATGGTCACAACCCATTTACACTCTTCTCATGAGGTGACATCTAAAACTGGGCAGGCTTTTCTGATTGTGATGCTATGTAACTTCCAAGGCAAATTCAAAAAAGGCAATGATGGGAGTTCCCATACAGCGGAAATAATCCAACTAGTATCCATGAGGATACGGGTTCGATCCCTGCCCTTGCTCAGTGGGTTAAGGATCCAGCATTACCATGAGCTGTGGTGTAGGTCACAGATGCAGCTCGGATCCTGTGTTGCTGTGGCTGTGGTGTAGGCTGGCAGCTACAGCTCCAATTCAGCCCCTAGCCTGGGAACCTCCATATGCTGTGGGTGTGGCCATAAAAAAATTTCCAACTTGCTTGTGGGAGTACTTGCTTTTGAAAACTTCAGCTTCTCTATAAGTAGCCTGACTATCTGAGGCTGCCATGTTGTGAGGGAGCCCAAACTCATCTATGTGGGATATTGAACATAACTCATTCATTTACTGTCATCATTTAGATATCACATAAAGTGGGGGCTGGAAACTCCTGGTCTCCTTGCTTTGGAGAGATGTTTAAATTTTCAGATGCTTAGGAGTTGGATGGGGACCCTGAAGGGCATGGTTTTGAACCTAATGACCCCTTTAAAATGAGATTAGAGGCTGGATTAAGGTTTGGTGTGAGCCAGTATAAGGTTGTTAGCAGGTAGGATACACAATAGCTATCAAATAACTTTGAACCGTCTGCTTTTTCACTCCTGTTTTAGGCTAAGTGCTCAGTGCACTGTTCTTTCCTTTAGTTCAGCGTTTGAAACTCTTTATTTCTTTAAAGATAATTTTACCTAAAACTTAAAGACTTACCATGGGCCCTATGATGTGAAAAGCCAGGAAGAAAGTGGTTCTGGCATGTTTGGGTGAAGCTAAGGTTGGAGGGACCCCAGTGCCAGAGGACCTGCGCTCATTCCTTTTGTCCTTCTGCCCTGCTACTCATGCCCCTGTAGCACAAACATTCTTAGGGAAAACAAAGTCCACTGACCTCATTCCAAGAAAATCAGTAACAAACACCCAGTTGTCTTTGAGAAAGAAAGGAGATGATATTGAGAAACACAACAGAGAAAAAGAGCTAGAACTCCTGGTTACTCTTTGATAAACAAAGCACAGACAGGAAGGAAGCTCAAAGTCAGAGGAGGGGGCTGGCAGGCCCATCCCAAGTAGGGACAGTTGGAAGAGAAGCCTGGACCTGGGGACTCCTGGGGAGGCCTCTTCTTCGATTTTGTGTGTGTGTGTGTGTTTTGTCTTTTCAGGGCCTCACCCTCGGCATAAGCAGGTTCCCAGGCTATGGGTCTAATCAGAGCTGTAGCTGCCGGCCTACAACAGCAATGGAAGATCAGAGCTGCGTCTGCAACCTACACCACAGCTCACAGCAACACTGGATCCTTAACCCACTAAGTGAGGCCAGGGATTAAATCCGCAACCTGATAGTTCCTAGTCAGAATGGTTTCCGCTGCACTATGACGGGAACTCCCTCTTCTTCAATTTTTGTGTCCTTCTTTCTGAAACAAGGATTCTGGGGACACCCTCTGGCCTGGTGGGACGTGGGGGAATCTGAAGTGCCTGGAGAGCAATAAATGCAGGTTTTCTGCTTGTAAGTGGGAGGAAGTGGGCAGCACTGGAAGCTATCAGGGTTGAGGGTAGGAGGGACATTCTTGCCAAACCTGTTCCCAGGCTTTCTAACTCTCTAGGAATGGAGGGAAGAGAATGCCTCGGTCAGTTTCCTGTAATTCAGTCCCCGGAGCCAGGGCCCCTCTGAGAAAACAAATGCACAAGAGAAAAGGACAAGAAGGAGGAAACGCCAGCTAGGCAACTCCAAAGGGATCCACGGCTAAGCTCACGGGCAAACTGCTTCAGTGCAGGAAGTAAGTAAAGCGCAAACAGGATCTGAGCGAGGTCATTTGTTTGGGAGGAGAAAAGGGGTGAAGGGCAGTCCTGTGAACGTGCAGAATTATGTCAGAGCTTCCAGATCCTGGGCCACCCCCACCTGCCTCACATTGCAGTGTGGAGGACTCCGCTGGGCTACACAACTCTCACCAGATCTGTCAGGATCATTAAACAATGAATATCCCTCTAATCACAAGATCAACACCAAGAGTTACTTTCCTGGGGAGCTGCCTGGCGGGAGGGGAGGAGCAGAGTGAGAGTTCCTAAAAGAACTTTTGTGATCTGCTCAGAATACTTTTTGCAAATTTTTAGATGTATTCCATGAGTTTCCTTTTTTAAAAAAATAAAAATAAAAAGCCATTCCCTGAACAGAATCTACTGATTTTTTTTTTTTGGAGTCAATTCTTCAGTACACTTTTACTTTATGAACTTGAACCATCAGCTTTCTGCATGATGTTACATTGGCAGAACAATGGATACTAGAACTTTCTCCCGGACTGTTTTATTCTACATTTAGCTTTTCTAGAGGCAGTGTTAGGAGCTTTAAAGTATGAAAGACTATCAGCATGGCCTTATCACATGGTATTCCTTGGTACCCAAAGATTAATGAGTTTAGATATTAGAAAAGAAAGCATAAATCAAGAATCCAAAAAGGTCAATAGCTCAGTCTTTGAAGAAATAGAGATTCCTTCCCTCTTGGGTGGTATTTCCCACTCCTAACAAAAGGTAATACTTTTATTTTTGGACTTGATTTGGTTCATATTTTCCAGAACTCCAAGTAAGCAGATTTTATAAACAAAAAAGTGGGAGTGGGGAGGTCAAGTGCTCAGATTAAACCGCCCCCCCCAACCTACCTCTCCTAAGGACTTTTAAGTGGATTCAGCTACTCTCACCTGATACTTACTATCTTCTCTGGCACTTTCTACTCTGGGCCACGTCATACCAGCCACATGAGCTCACCTGTCGCCTTTGTGGCCCTAGAAGCAAAGGTGAGAACACGTTTCTACAATCCTGGACCCAGGATAGGAGCGCAAAGGGAATGAGTGGCTGGCCAAATTAAAAAGGCAACTTTGTATCCCAGGGAGTTCACCCACTGCTTCTGGACCTAAACATGATGCAGCACCATGATTGCTCTGTAGGCTCATTGCATGTGCCACAGAGAGGGCCCAACTTGAGCCCATCTGTCTTAACATTTTCCTTTACACTTTTTTTCCACCTGATACTCTAACGTGATGATTTTTTTATTCCCTAGAAAAAATCACCTGGTAAGGGTTAGTCCTAGATATCACTCAGGGGTCTCTAGACACACAACTGGATTCTTACACTGGTAGAAATGTGTCTTTTTCTTTTCTTTTTTTTTTTTGTCTTTTTGCCTTTTCTAGGGCCGCACTTGCGGCATATGGAAGTTCGTAGACTAGGGGTCGAATCGGAGCTGTAGCTGCCAGCCTATGCCAGAGCCATAGCAACACAGGATTGGAGGCACGTCTGCAAACTACACCACAGCCCATGGCAATGCCGGATCCCCAGCCCACTGAGCAAGGCCAGGGATTGAACCCACAACCTCATGGTTCCTAGTTGGATTCATTAACCACTGTGCCACGACGGGAACTCTGAAATGTGTCTTTTAAGTAGAGTGTCCTGAAATGATTCATGGGGAATCCAGTGAGCTCTTTGTGGTAGAAGGCTTTGTTGCATAGTTGTTAGTCAGGGCAGTGCTTTTTCAAAGTAGTAGAAGTTACAATGGAAACTTAAGACAATTTAAGATCTATCCTATTATTTCTCTCCTGCTGCTCTTCTATTTTTGATTGCATGCTTGAAGCGGAAAGCATTCTTTCTAGAAGAAGTCATAATAACTATTGCCCAGTGGTTGGCTCACAAGATTGAAAACTGAAGAGTTCACTGTTGTGATTATTTAAGTATAACAGCTACAACAACAACTTCAAATGCCTATATTTGATTTCATTAGAGTCTCATAAAATGTGTGTTTAAATTATCCAAATTCACCCATTGAGGTAAGAGCTGGTAATTGTGCCCTCTAGTTCTCTCAATGGCAAGTTATTTGGACTGAGCTTCCAACAGAGGCTGACCCTTCAGATGTTGCTCTACCCATAGGGCTACTGCTGGAGGAAAACATCGCTTCCTGTGACTTACTTAGAGATTATGCGGGGGAAGGAAATTTTGAGATCAATTTTTACTCTTCATGATTGCTATTTTACATGTATATAGGGGTAAATGATGATATCCCAGGCCTGTTCTGAGTAAGAAAAATGGGGTTCCCCAGGGCATTTTGGATGTACTTCTATTGACATAAAGGCTCAGGAGTCTTCTGGGAGAGACAACTATTGACTCATATGAGGAGCCAAAAGCTCATCTCTCCATTTGCTAAACTTGGGGAACAGGTAACATCATTCTATCCCTAAAGCATAGGAGTTCTGCTGTGAATATTCAGGTTAAAAGATGTTCTAGTGACCATTTTCATAGTCTCATTTCTCATCTATCCCAAAGATGTGTGGAAAGAAGTATGCACAAGACCATTCGCTGGAGAGTGTATTTGTATTTTAGAAACAACTCAAATATTGATCACAAGGGGACCATCAACTGTGAAAATGAAATTAATGCAATGAAATATTACATAGCTATAAAAAGAAATGAAGAGTAATATCTCAGTAAAATCCTATGATAAGATCTCCAGGATATATTGTTAATGAGTAAAGTTTTAAGACATGTTCACTAAAACAAACAAAAGTGAACATTTGAACTTATATATTGGATGAATGATGGAACATCCTCTCATGGAGAAAATATTTCAAGTGACTTTAAAACATGGGAATTGAAGATTTCTCTGGTGGCCTAGCATTTAGGATCCAGCGTTATCACTACTGTGGCTTGGGTTGCCACTGTGGTGTAGGTTTGATCCCTGGCCTGGGAACTTCTGCATGCTGCAAGCATGGACAAAAAATTAAATTAAATTAAAAAGATGTAATTGACTGTAGACCCCAAGTAGGGTATACATATCCTTAAAATGGAAAACAAAACCAAAAAAACTTCAATACTTTCAATAATTACATTGTTGCTATTGTTAGTTGGATATGTTTTATGGGGTAAAATGAATGAGTAATTTTGTAGGTGTTGTTGGGAAGCAGGATTCGGGATATGAAAAGACGTATGACAAGGGCATATGAAAGGACATAAGACAAGATCAAATAAAAGCCCTATGGTCCTGAGCTAGAATTTGCATTGTAAACATTAGTATAATGTTTTATCTACGTCTGTGTGTCTACCCATCCTTCATCATCTGTCCATCTCTAATCTCCTAGCAAACAAGAAGACTGTTGACAGCTACTCTGGTTGTGTCAAAGGAGTTAAGAACTGCCTTTCAGGGGCTCTCATTTGAATAGCCATAAAAATAGTAACTAAAATCAACCGAAGAACATCGACTGTGTTTAAATCTATGTCTCTATCAAAAAAAAAAAAAAAAAAAATCCCTGGAAATGGATATCAGGGTGGCAGTAACAAATCCTAAGGACAGGTAAAGGGTGGTGCCAACTATGTGACCACATCAGTGGCAGCCACAAGGCAGCCGATCAGGGATGGGGACTGGCACCTGCCAGTGGGCAGCTCTGGGGCGTGGGCGCCATGTGGAGTCAAGGCCTGTCCAACAGGGACTGATGAAGACCAGCAGCCTCTGTGTGGTCTTGGTCCTGATGCTGTGACATGGTAGATGAGACTTAGGAGCGTAAACTTTAAGGACACCAAAGTCAGTCATCCTAAGAATCTCATATTATTGTAGAAAAATCTAAAGATAGAGCTTTATTATTAAAATCAATGTTATTGGAAGCCAGGAGTTCTCTAGTGGCACAGTGGTTTAAGGATCCAGCATTGTCACTGCAGTGGCTCAGGTCACTGCTGTGGTGCTGGTTTGTTGTCTGACCCAGGGAACTTCCATATGCTGCAGATGCAGCCAAAATTTATAAAATAATGGCAAAACTAAACAAAAAAATGTTAGAAGCCAAGATATTTTCCTGCTCTTTTACTTCAAGTATAAAATTTGCCTAAAACTAAGATCTTGTGCAGCCATCTTCCTGGGATTCTTATCTGAGAGGGGGTTTTCACTCTCAGTTGAAACTCTCCTCAACCCACTGCTAACCCTTCTTCACACAGGCTCTGGGGGCTAAGTAAGTGATTCAGCTCCTACTACTTGAAATCATAGCTACTGCTGGGTGTTTGGTGGGGTGTTTGAGCAGGGACTGGGGCTAAGCTTGTCGGGCTTATCAAGCCTGATTTTTTTTTGACTGAAGTGCTATGATTGAATTTGTTTTTATGACTGCAGGCTTATTTCCTGGTTTTTCAGATTTAAAGCAACTATTTGAAATAATAAACTTCCTTTTTCTCTTGTGATTGAATCTAGAGTGGTAATAAAAAAATAAAGAACAGCTGTGCAGAGGGGTAACCATGGCTTCATAACTTCTAGCCAACTTTGGATGACAACAGAGGCCTGAAATGCAAGAAATGAACATCTTCTTTGGAGCAAACATTCTGGTCAGTATCCTAACTCTTACAGTATCCACGCCACGTGTTTCTTATTGGAGACAGAGATTCATAGGGTTTTAAGCTTTGAGACGGAATTGGGAGAAGCTGTTTGGTAGAATTTCCTTTTTGCTACTTGGTCTCATTTATTGGTAAATCTAAGCCCTACCATCTCTCCCTCTTTTCCTCTTTCCCAGTACGCATACTCTCCCAACTTCCTAATGAAAGTAAACTTCAACATCAGATCTCAGGGGTTCCCACTGTGGCGCAATGGATTCAGCAGCCTCTTTGGAATGCAGGTTCAATTCCGGCTTGGAACAGTGGGTTAAGGTTCAGATGTGGCTTATATATGATACTGCAGCTCAGATTTGATCCCAGCCCCATGGGGCGGCCAAAAAGGAAAACAAATAAAAGTAGATGAGCCAGGGAAAGAGAAAACAGTGAGTGTATGTACTGCGTCAGAAGGTGTAGATTTTGCTCAGTGGGCACTGGAGAATCGCTGATGAGTTTTCAAACCAGGGAGTGACATGGTCAAGTACACACCTTAGAAAAACTCAATTTGAGCAGTAGGAACTGTAGATGAAAGAGGAGCAGACCCTACAAGTGAGACTATTGCTTGGAAGAGAGTTATTTAAAGAATGACCAGAAATCCCATTTGCTAGAAAATATTAGTTCTGAGGATGCCAAGATCTGAGCGACATGGGCTAAATTCCCATGATTTTCAGACTAAAGAGTGCTATGGGACTTCCCTTCTTGGCTCAGTGGTTAATGAACCCTACTAGGATTCATGAGGATGCAGGTTCCATCCCTGGCCTTGCTCAGTGGATTAAGGATCCGGCATTGCTGTGAGCTGTGGTATAGGTTGCAGATGCATCTCATCCTGCGTTGCTGTGGCTGTGGTGTAGGCCAGCAGCTGTAGCTCTGATTCGACCTCTAACCTGGGAACTTCCGTATGCTGTGGGGTGTGGCCCTGAAAAGTTAAAAAAAAAAAAAAAAGTGTGCTTTCATGTCTAATGTCTAATGTACAGCTAGAATGCAGAGAGTCATCAGACAGCTAGGAGTTGATTTTCTCCAGAAATTGCAAAGAAAGCAAGAATGCACTTGAGTGAACAGAACTTGAAAAGGGCTGTAAGTTTCCAGAAATTTGACCATTTCTTCTAGGTTGTCAAATTGTTAGCATATAATTGTTCATAGTGTTCTGTCATGGTTTTTTGTATTTCTGTAGTATCTGTTGTGACTTCTCCTTTCTCATTTCTTATTTTGTTTATTTGGGTTTTTTTCTCTCCTCTTCTTGGTGAGTCTAGCTAGAGGTTTGTCAATTTTGTTCACCTTTTCAAAGAACCAGCTCTTGGTTTTATTGATTTTTTTTCTATTTGTTTAAAAATATTAATACCATATGATATCACTTATATCGTGAATCTAATATAGAGCACAAATGAACCTTTCCACAGAAAAGAAAATCATGGACTTGGAGAGTAGACTTGTGGTTACCAATGGGGAGGGGGAAGGAGTGGGATGGATGGGGTGCTTGGGGTTGATAGATGCAGAGAATTGCCTTTGGAATGGGTTAGCAATGAGATCCTGCTGTGTAGCATTGGGAACCATGTCTGGTCACTTATGGTGGAAGATGATAATGTGAGAAAAAAGAATATATTCATGTATGTGTAACTGGGTCACCATGCTGTACAGTGGGAAATTGACAGGACACTGTAAACCAGCTATAATGAAAAAAATATATATAAATCATTATATTAAAAAAGAAAAAAGAAAAGGAAAAGGGTACAGAATATTCTAGTTCAGATGTGAATTGTGGAAACTGCCTATGTCTGCCTAATCCCTTCATAGCACCACCTAGACTAGTGTTTGCTTAAATAATTGGGAGATGTTCTGTATAAACTACAAAGTGTCATCATCACCCTCCCATCCTGCAGCTCTCCTGAGAGAATATCCTTATGGTCCACCTGACCCGGAAGCATCCTAGAAAGGAAATTCTAGGAATTTGGTTCAGACTAACTATGTTGACAGATGATACTGCCATTCTAAGACCATTTTTTTTTTCAGGTGGAGAGCAGTATTCTGAAAACTCTGAGAGCTGGAAATGCAAATTACATTCCTTCTGGTTTTGCTAGCCATGAGGCTTAACTTTGTCCATTCAGTATTGTGAGGCTTTCCTGCCATTGAATGAGAATGTCTTATTTCAGAAAATATGAACACTTTTGGTACACTTTCTTTTTGTATTAAATAAGAATTAAATTAGAATTCTCTTATGGCTCAGAGTGTTAAGGATACTGCATTGTCATTGCAGCAGCTTGGGTCGTTGCTGTGGTCTGGGTTTGATCCCTGGCCCAAGAATTTCCACATGCCACAGGTACAGCCAAAAATAATAAGTAAGTTAAATAAAAAGCCAAATTTCTCTTTAAAATAAATAAATAATAAAGACATACATTCAATTTAATAAACTAGACTAAATATTTACAATTCAAATAAGGGACAGTCATATTAATTGACCAATCTTAAAATCAGAACACCTAATTTTCCAAGGAAAAGTCAGAATGCCATGGCTTAGGTTCTAATTAGCTTAGTTACCTTGACCAAATCATTTACCCCCAAACCTGTATCTGAGTTTTCTCATAAGTAATAAGTGTGAAGTGACTGGTCAGATGTGTTCCAAGTCCCTTTCAAGTTCAAGAAGTCTCTTGACAAAAATTTATAAACACCTCCTACCACTCAATACCAAAAAAGCAAACAACCCCATCAAAAAATGGGCAGAAGATCTAAACAGACAATTCTCCAAAGAAGACATACAGATAGCCAAAAAACACATGAAAAGATGTTCAGTATCACTCGTCATTAGAGAAATGCAAATCAAAACCATCATGAGGTACCATCTTATACCAGCCAGAATGGCCATCATCAAAAAGTCTACAAACAATAAGTGCTGGAAAGGGTGTGGAGAAAAAGGAGCCCTCTTGCACTGTTGGTGGGATTGTAAATTGGTGCAACCACTGTGGAAAACAGTATGGAGATTCCTCAGAAAACTAAACATAGAACTACCATTTGACCCAGCAATCCCACTCCTGGGCATCTATCCAGAGAAAACCATGACTCACAAAGACACCTGTACTCCGATGTTCATTGCAGCACTCTTTTCAATAGCCAAGACATGGAAACAACCTAAATGTCCATCGACAGAGGAGTGGATCAAGAAGATGTGGTCCATATACACAGTGGAATATTACTCAGCCATAAAAAGGAAAGAAATAATGGCATTTGCAGCAACATGGATGGACTTAGCAATTATCATGCTAATTGAAATTAGTCAGTGAGACACCAGCATCAAATGCTTTCACTGACATATGGAATCTAAAAAAAGGACAGAATGAACTTTGCAGAACAGATACAAACTCACAGGCTTTGAAAAACTTATGGTTTCCAAAGGAGACAGTTTGGGGGGTAGGAGGATACGCTGGGGTTGTGGGATGGAGCTCCTATAAAATTGGATTGTGATGATCATTGTACAACTACAAATGTAATAAATTCATTGAGTAATAAAAAGAAAGTCTCTTGGCAACATTCATAAAAGAAATTGTAAGTTATTTCTTAAAAACTGTCTATTTGATGTTATTGACTAAACTAGTTACATAGAAATCCACTCAAATGACCCCATACCTCCTAGTAAACTAGCAACAGTTCCTATTGTTTTCTCTGTCTGTAACTTTCTAGCAATCTATATTGTACCAAGGGCCCATCAATGTCTTACAAGGTAATCTTCTTAGCTTCTGAATGCTTCACACTTCACTGGATGGGAATCTGAACTGCAGTGGGTTCGCTATATGAAGACTAAGCTGACAGCTGTTGCGCTGTCATGGAACATTATCATGGAACATCTGTAACATTGGAGAGGCTCGTTTCCTAAGTCCGAAATGAGCACACATAAGATCAGGGCTTCCCAGCCAGACTTGAAGAACATTGACTCTGTTATTTTAGTCAAGTTCTGGTCTGGCTCTTTCCTGATTTGCTTCAGGATTTCAGCAATATGCACTAGTCAGCCTTAGGTTCCTAAAGAGAATGAAGATGTCTGGAAGTAACTTCACAGCTGATATTTGGTTCACATGAATCATTTTTTTCCCCCTAGGAGGTGCTCTGTCTATCAGGGGGGTACGATTATCATCAAATTCTTGGAACAAGCTCCTGGGACAGGATCTGGTAAGAACAAGTCAAAAGTCCAGCTATTCTGCAAGAAAATGATGTCAAACAGTTGAGTTGCCTCCACTTTTGATGGGAAGAAACACGAATGAGAGCAAACTAGTGGCAAATTCTCATTCTTCTCCACTTTTTTTTTTAAGAAAGAAAATAAATATAAAATATCAAGTCAAGCAACATAGTAAAAATCTCAAAAGACTAAGACAATGTAAGTATGGAGATGGAAGGTATGAGATTGCTGAAAGGAAAGAGCAGAGAAGGGAAGGGAGGAAAGGGGACGGGAAGGCATCTAGGCTGTCTTCGGCTGGATAGACACCCAGTTCCACCTGCTGCTCTGGCCTCCCTCAAGTGCCTGGACTTTCTATTAAAGAGTAGTCATGTGAAAAGCCATCCTTAACTTACATTGCTGAAGTGATTCAACAAATATTTATTAAGCCTCCACTAAATACCAGGCATATGGCATAGATGAGAGCTGGAGAAACAGCAAGGGGCCAAGGAAGGTCTGCTGTGGGTAATTCTCTTACTGTGCCTTTTCTCAGTCTTGTGCCAGTCTAAGTAGGAATAGATATCTGAAATGTGGCATTCTAGGATAAAAATCAGAAGGTTCACTAAAGGAAAGCACAAAAATGCTATTTCTCTGATGCTTCTGTGTTTTTATTTTCATAGAAGGAAATTATGATTATTACCCCTTTCTAGACATTGCTAGGCAGATGTTATATTATTTATCCAAAATTATGCTTGTCCCCCCCCAAGTTTTTTTGCTTTTTAAGTCTGTGCCTGTGGCATATGGGGGTTCCCAGGCTAGGGGTCTAATCAGAGCTGTAGTCGCTGGCCTATGCTAGAGCCACAGCAACGTGGGATCTGAGCCATGTCTGCAACCTATACCACAGCTCATGGCAACGCCAGATCTTTAGCCCACTGAGCAAGGCCAGGGATCAAACCTGCAACCTCATGGTTTCTAGTCGGATTCCTTAAGTACTGAGCCACGACAGGAACTCCTCCCAAAACTTTTTTAATATAGATAACAAACAAACAAACTCCAGTAAAGCTGTGATTTTTCACAACCTTAGACTTTGACCATCAATAATTTTCCTTGGGCCTTCAGGAATTGAATTTGTTTAAAAGTTTATAATTATCTTATCAGAGCCCTTGTCTTTTAAATATAGAGACTTAAGTATTTCCTATTGAAATAATGTGATGTCTGGAATTTTCTTCTGAATAATCTGGAGGAGAGAAAGTATGGGAGGATATGGATGAAGAGGAAGGAGTTGATGCTTATGAAAGCTAGGAAATGGTTGCATATCACTCTTTATACTCTTTGGTCTACTTTATATATATATTTACATATTTCATATATATATAGTATGTATTTGAAAATGTCCACAGTAAAACACTTTTTATACTCTCATGTGCCATATACAATAATATATCTAATTTACATGGACATATGTCATATAATATATAATGATGTCTAGTATTAGATATATAGATTACATGACTTTTTGAGTGCTTAGAATCAGAATGTGAATGACAGATGAATTCAATCCATAGAGTGAGAACCCTGCCACAACAGTCCTTCAACAGAGCTTTCAACCCCTGAGTGAAATTCTAATGCGGTTTTATAAGTCAAGTTGATGGTCTTTATAACAACATTTCATGTGTAATAGCCTTGAGGGTGATGTTCTTGAAAAAAATTAGATAACTAAGAGAGAGAGTGAAAGAAAAGGAAAACCTGTTAACATCTCAGTTGTTTAACTGATTTGGGAGGAGAATAAACGAAAGTGTTTTTAGAGCTAACTTGAACGTTTGGTGTCTGTGGAGAAATGAAAGTACTCTGTGAGTTGAGATTGTAGATCCAAGACAAAGGATATTACATAACCGAATGGGGAACTGGGCTGAGCTGTCACATTGTGTGTGCCGTAAGCGCCCTCGCCTGCTGACCCCACAGGCCACATGTTTTGTAAAAGTGCTTAAGTGATTCTGTAAACACAGACTATATGAAGAATTGGGTCTTGTGAGACAGCATCTATGCAGTAACAGGTACCTGATTGGAAAGCTTAAATTATAATCAGTTTAGAACATCTGGGGGTGTTCCCTGGTGGCCTAGTGGTTAGGACTTAGAGCTTTCATCACTGCAGCCCAGGCTGGATCCCTGGTCTGGGAACTAAAAGCTGACATCTCAGTTCTCAGTGCTGCACACAAGAGCCCCCAAAACTAAACAAACATCTGGGCTTCTGGTACTGGTAGTACTTCTGGTACTAGTCTTTACTGAATGTTTATGCTTCCTAGGCTTTGCTTCAGGAGCAGAAACAAGATGAGCAAGTTTTTGCCTTTCTGAGGCTTATGTTCTAATGGAAAAAGTTAGACAATAAACATAACAAAAGTTAGAGATATAGAGAGTTCTCTGGTGGTCTAGCAGGTTAAGGCTCTTGCATTTTCACTGCTGTGGCTCAGGTCACTGCTGTAATATAGGTTCAATCCCTGACCTGGGAACTTCCACATTCTGTGGGTGTGGGAAAAAAAAAAAAAAAAAAAAAGAGGGAACCTGAAATAAAAGTTGCAACTCTCATTAAAAAAAAAAAATTAGGGAGTTCCTGCTGTCACTCAGCCGTATCGAACCCGACTGGTATCCATGAAGATTCGGGTTCGATCCCTGGTCTCGCTCAGTGCATTAAGGATCTGGCGTTGCTGTGAGCTGTGGTGTAGGTCTCAGGCATGGTTCAGATCTGGTGTTGCTGTGGCTGTGGTGTAGGCAGGCAACTGCGGCTCCAAATTGATCCCTAGCCTGGGAACCTCCATTTGCTGTGGGTGTGGCCCTAAAAAGACAAAAACAAACAAACAAAACTGAGAGATCTATATGTTGAGAAGGAAAATAAGGCAGGACCAAGCAACAGGGAGAGTAGGAGTTGGGGAAAGGGAGCTCAGAAAAGAGCTCAGTGAAGAAGAGACATGTGGGCAAGTCAACCACACAGACAGACCTCTGTGGGGGAAAGGATCCAAGTGGAGGACAACAAGTCCCAAGGCCCTGGGGTAACTGCCTACCTGAGGCATTAGCACCAAGGGGGCCATGTGTCTGGATAAGAGCAAGCACAGAAAGGGATGGAAGATGAGGGTGGATCTTGCAAGGTCTCTCCACCCTCCTGGGGATGTTGGTAGCAGAGACTGGTCAGAGAGTGGTCAGGCCTTGGTCAAAAATGGTGGAGTCCTTGGGCCACCACCCTCGTCCCTGGCAGGGCCGCTGAGGAGATACTGGAAAGCTGAGGATGACCCTGATGAACTCAGCTTGCTCCCCACAGCTGAGCAGAAGTCTTTCTGGAAGAAGGATCTGAGCAGAGATTAGACACATATTTTGAGACACAAGCAGAGCCCCGTCTCAAGTAAGTAAAGTGTCCAGACTGACAGAAATATCTTCAAGCTCACTTCACACTCAGAGCCTTAGGCTTCCTTGGCCTGCTTTAGGCTTGGAGAACCCTGAAGGTTCTCCTTGTCTCACCTCTCTCCCAGTAAGTGAGTCTAGCCTGGAAGTGGTGCGGTGGGGGGAGAAGAGGTTAGAAGGAGGAAGTTTCCATCCACTGTGCAGTGGGGCCCTAGGGCCTAGTGAATAGTCAGTGCTGATGATCTCAGAGGCAGGGCCAGGACTAGGGTCCAGAGTGAGGCCCTCACCTGGGCACAAAATTTAAAGGGGCTCCCCAAAATGCATTAATCGTGGTAAAAATAATGTCTTATTGGAATTTTTTCTTCTTTTTAGGGCCACACCTGCAGCATATGGAAGTCCCTTTCCATTGCACCCATTCATAGCTCACACACCCTCTTCGCAACCATTTTGCATCTCCCCAGTAAACCGTGATTTCCTCTAAATCACAAACACCTTTCTTGAATTTCTTCAGGACCTGCCGAGTATCTGGCACATAAATACCTTGAATTTTCTCTCAAAAACCTACTTGGACATTGTTGTTTCTTGTTTTATTTCTTGGCTGCACCCACAGCATGTAGAAGTTTCTGGGCCAGGAATGGAGCCCAGGCCACAGTAGAGACCTAAGAAGCTCCAGTGACAACATCAGATCTTTAACCTATTATGCCACAGGAGAACTCCTGTTGTTTCTTCTTTTAAACTATTTAAGCTATTCCATTTTACCGATGTACGATAGTTTGTTAAACAGTCACCTAGAAGTGATTACGTTTTTTTAGTCTTTCGCTGAAAAAATAATGCTGCAGTGACTATTGTTGTATTGATATTACTTTGCACATGAACTGAATAAATATTTGATCAACAATTCAGAGACAAGGAAGAATCACATTTGAGATTCTGTTCAAGCTCTATGTTTTACCGAGACATCATAAACTTTTAAATTCTCACTATGTAGCACCTTCTTTAGCTTTTTTCTCTTTTGCATATGTCTGATTCACAGAATTGTTTAAATCCTAAAATAGCTTAGATACAAACAAATTAAATGTCTGAGGCATCTTTATCCAATTTTTTGGTGAAGACAGTGAAGCTCAGCATAAAATTAATGGAAAAAAAAAGAAAAGCAGAGGAAACACAGTCATGACTCCAAGGCATCGATTGTGGAGCAGCTCTGCTGGGACAGATCAACCACGTGGAGTTTTCTGAGTGTTACTTTGCAGATTTAAGGAAATAGCTACACATGAAATCAATTACACAGGGGAAAAAAAAATCAAAAAAATTTAAAAGAATTTTTAGGATAAAAAAATGCAGCAGAAACACGTTTAGAAACATCTTTGAAATTCAAACTAGATTTCTTCTTTTTTTGTCTTTTTTTTTTGTTGTTGTTGTTGTTGCTATTTCTTGGGCCGCTCCCGCGGCATATGGAGGTTCCCAGGCTAGGGGTTGAATCGGAGCTGTAGCCACCGGCCTACGCCAGAGCCACAGCAACGCGGGATCCAAGCCGCGTCTGCAACCTACACCACAGCTCACGGCAACGCCGTATCGTTAACCCACTGAGCAAGGGCAGGGACCGAACCCGCAACCTCATGGTTCCTAGTCGGATTCGTTAACCACTGCGCCACGACGGGAACTCCAAACTAGATTTCTTGAGTTATTTGGAGTGACTGGAGGGCAGATGGGAAGAACCACATACCTCAGACACAAATGTCTCCCCACCAATTCTGTTGCTGTTCTGTAAGGTATTGTGTATGTGTGTTTATAAAATATAATGTTCAAGAAAAAAATATCATTCTAACCATTTATAAACAAATCATCAATTTGTTGATGATTTCCAAGAATTTTCTGACAAAATATCATCTCAGAATCTTAAAGCCCCCCAAACAAGCTAATTAGCTCAAGGCTGTCCTCAGAGGTTACTCTTCAGGCCGTGTTTCGGATGCACAGGGCAGAGCAATGGAAACGAATATCTGAAGGCTCGTCTAGTGCTGTCCTCAGTAGGCTCCACAAAAATGCAGCCGTAGCAGAGGAAGCCTCCATTTGGTGGTCACTTACTGACCTTTCTCCGGCCTCAGACCAGAGTGAAGGGGTCAGATGGGCAGCTGGGTTTCACCTGGAAGAAAAATTTCTACCTGAACCATGCTAGCTCTTCTGCCCCTCAGGTGAACAAAAACAGTCCAGCGAGCTCACACCACCCTGCAGACCTTGGGCCGTCAACGTGAGCCCTAGTGACGTACGTGAGCCCTAGCCCCTAAGCTCCTACTATGCCAGGTACCCCAAAGCACATAGATCCTCAGTGTGGGCTGAGGCTGGGAGCCCCTTTGCAGGTGTGCACACACTCGTTGTCGTCACTTCCCGGGATCCCTGGAGTGGGATCCTTGCCCCAGAGATAAACAAAAAAGATGCCTGCTGTTCTTCGTGCTCCCCTTTTCATTTCCCTTCCACCTTCGCTTTGTTTTTCTGTGATCTCTAACCCCAGCCCTCTCCAGTCTGATACTAAACACCAGCTTTGTAATCAAACAGATTAAGTCCTAACCTGATCCTGCCACTGAAACTGTGTGCCACCCTGGGCACCTTATGCCATTGCCCCGAAGAGCTGGTGCCTGTCTCCTCCCCTCTCACCGTAAACCCGAAGAAGCCCATGTTATTGCAACCCCCTGCAAAGCTGGCATATTCGTTAAGACAACTCAAAATGGTGCATGAGACACTCATACAGCAGTTGGGTATTGGAGGGGTGCAGGAACTGGGTGACTTAAAGACAAAGATGGGAGGGATACTTTCTGTTGCACCTGTTTTTGAACTTCTGGTTCTTGAACCAATACATTCTTCTACAAAAGTATAATAGAAAAATAAATAAGAAATGTGGAGTTCCCGTTGTGGTATAGCTGAAAGGAATCCAAGTAGTAACCATGAGGTTATGGATTCGGTCCCTGGCCTTGCTCAGTGGGTTAAGGATCTGGAGTTGCTGTGAGCTGTGGTGTAGGTCGCAGACGTGGCTTGGATCTCACTTTGCTGTGGCTGTTGCATAGGCCAGTGGCTTCAGCTACAATTCAACTCCTAGCCTGGAAACCTCCATATGCTGCTGGTGCAGCCCTAAAAAGCAAAAAAATAAATAAGAAATGCATCTGTAGAAAAAAATTCCCTCATGCTAATCAAATATACCTTTCTCATAGAGAAAATATTATAATATGAAGTTCCCTGGTGGCCTAGCAGTTAAGGATTCAGTATTGTCCCTGGTGGCATGGGTTGGACCCCTGGCCCAGGAACTTCCACATGCTACAGGTGCAGCCTATATATATATATATATATATATATATAGCTTTATTTTGTTTAATGTAGATTAATTTTGACAAATGTTTTCCCTTTTACTGAAATAAAAATTGTATTTGCATTCTAGTATAAAGCAATAAAGTAAAAACTTCAATTTTCCTTTCCTTTTTTTTTAGGGTCATACTTGAGGCATATGGAAATTCCTAGGCTAAGGGTCAAATCAGAGCTACAGCTGCCAGCCTACACCACAGCCATAGCAACACAGGATCTGAGCCTCGTCTATGATCTCCACCACAGCTTGCGGCACCTCCGGATCCTTAACCCACTGAGTGAGGACAGGGATCTAACCCATGTCCTCATGGATACTAGTCAGATTCGTTACTGCTGAGCCACAACCGGAACTCCCTCAATTTTCCTTTCTTATTTCATCCAATACATGACAAATATTTCTTGAGTAAAATGTTACCATTTGTAAGGCACTTTAAAGTTTGCAAAGTCCTTCCCACGCTCTACCATCTTCCCAGAAGCAGCCAGGCACAGTTCTTCACTTCCCAGATGAGGAAATGAGTTCTGACTTGTTCAAGGGCACAGAGAAAGCCAGTGGCAGAACTGGGATTTGAATTCAGTTCTCCTGGCTCTGGATGGTTCCATAATGTTTCCTCTAATTTCAGGCAGAACTCATACATGGAATGTTTAAACTTAGCTTGAAAGACTAGAAAAAGAAAAGTCAAACTTAAATCACGTGCTATTGACAGCACCATCATAACTCAAACATGCTGTGTTTAACGCTTCACTGTTTCCATTTCTCCACTCTTAGGTCTCCAGTGTGTTGCCCAGAAACGCTTGACACCATCTCAGAATCCACAGTGGACATATTTATAGTGTCTCCCTATTTTGAAAAGAGCTAGGAGCAGAGAGCTGAAAATAGTTGGTCTGAAGGGGAAATGAAAATCAAATGTTCTCTTACTCTGAAAAGCGTGATAAATGAGGATTAATAACATAAGATGCAAGATGTGCCATGTAGCACCGTGAGAAGAGATGATGCCTACATACTTTTAATTTAAGGGAAAATAGTAAGGATTTTTATGTATGTAACATATTATGAAAAAATGTGAAGAAAGCAGAATTTCACTGGTGTTGAAATTGATCTTTTTTTTTTTTCACTCCCACAAGCAGGTCTCTTTTTAGCAGTAACTAGACACAGCTAAATATTTATTTACATCTCTTTTTTTTTTTCTTTTTGGCCGTACCTGTGGCCTATGAAAGTTCCCAGGCCAGGGACTGAATTGGAGATGCAGCTGCAACCTATGCCACAGCTGCAGCAACACCAAATCCTTAAACTGCTGTACCAGAGGGGGAGCTCCTATTTATATCTTTTAATTGTTTCATTTTGGTTTGATCCCTGGCCCTGGGAACATCTGTATGCCATGGACGTGGCCAAAAAAAAAAAAAGGCGGGGGGAGGTTTCAGGAAAATCTCCCTAATGGCTTATACCACCTCTGGATGTCTGGGCCTCTCAATCCTACTCCTGCCACCAGCACTGAAAAGTACACCAGCACAGCTGTCGTGTCATTCAGCTAATGTGTCTAGGTGGGACTCAGCCTTCTTTCATCACATTGCTCTCTGCAGTGTGACCAGTGCCCAATGGATTTTCTTGGACTTGGCAAAGTCCCTTGTTCCCAGTTTGAAGCTCTCTTTGAAGCAATTGCCGTGTCTGGAGAAAAGAAGCTGCTGAACCTGCGGTCAAAACCTGGTACTAGACCTTTTATTACTTTGCAGAAGATAGAGTCATTTTATTATGGTGACCCCACTTAGCTTCCCCTTTTACTTCTGACTTATTGTTTCCTTTCTCTCTTTCTTCTTCTTTGTTAAGCTTCTTCTCCCAGATTTCTGCTTTTCATCCTCTCTTTTTTCAGCCGTCTTCTCACCTCAGGCTACGAAGACCCTCGGAAGCAGTTTGCCATCCAGTGAGTGAGGACATCTCAGACTATAATACAGAACAGAAAGCGCCTCTGTTCCTAGGCCCATGTTATCTGGGCAGCTTGAGTCACCTAAAAGCTTCACCCAAAGCTCTCAAGACAGAGAAGGAGACAGGGCTCTGTGCATCAGCCCTGTGGCCCCGGCGGCCCCACCTCTCTGAGTCTTAGTTACCCCAGCAAACACAACTGCACTTTCTGGTTAAAGCTTGTGTTATAAGTCAGAAGTGATACTTGAAAAGCCCTGGCCCCTTGGCACTGCAATGCAGCTGCCGTGCGATACACACGAACGAAGTTTGGAGGGATTGTGGTGAACTCATTTCAGTGTTTGGCATACGGTAGGCACTAAATAATGAGAGTTATAATTACCTCTCTTGGCAACATTCTCTGCCATTTTCTCTCTGAGCCTGGTCCTTTCTGTTCTTCTCCTCCGTCTAAGATGGGCTTTGTCTCAGTTTCTTTGCGCCCCTGCAGCAGCAGGTCCTTTCTTTCTGAGTCTAAAAACCCTGGCTTTGGTCTAGGGCACATGTCGCTTTTTCACAGCGAGGCGTTGGCAGTGCCAGGGCAGGAGCATGGGCTTCTTGACTGTGGGGAGGGGGCTTGTCCCTCATGGTGCCATCTGGCCTGGGAGGGCTGTGTTTGATTTTCCTTTCATTTGATTTTGCTTTCCTTTCCTGGAGAAGATCACAACAATAGCATTAGCAGTCACCAGCCCCTTTAACTGTCAGAATAATCCCTGTCTGTTTTTGTGCAGATGTTGTCTTGCCTCCCAGGCAGCTGGGAGTGTGTGAACTAGTCATCAGTGAAGTGGACACTGCCCAAAATGGTAATCAGCACAGAAACCTTAGAAAATTATCATTAGATCACGGCTTCTGTCTGTCAGCACTTTTGATGCCAGCCAGCCTGGGGGCTTGTTTGGTTTTGGTTTTGGTTTTGGTTTTGGTTTGCCACTGGAATAGGTTGCGATTGAGAACGGGTCTTTGTGGACTGTGAATGAAGCTGTAGGCTCACACCCAACTAAACAGCTTTGACAAATCACAGGGCACATACGTGATATATTTGCAAGAATGAACAACAAGGGACTTTTTTTTTCTCCCTTCTCTTCTCTTAATCCAGGAGGAATTGGGAATTCCCTGGTGGCCAGGCAGTTAAGGACTCAGCATTGTCACTCCTGTAGATTGGTTTTGATCCCTGGCCTGGGAATTTCTGCATGCCACAGGCAAGACCAGAGACAAAAAAAAAAAAAAAAATGCAGGGCTGGGAGTTCCCGTTGTGGCACAGTGCAAACGAATCCAACTAGTATCCATGAGAGCACAGTTCGATCCCTGGCCTTGCTCAATGGGTTAAGGATCCTGCATTGCCATGAACTGTGGTGCTGGTCACAGATGAAGCTCAGATTCCACATGGCTGTGGCTGTGGTGTAGGCCAGCAGCTATAGCTCCAATTCAACCCCTAGCCTGGGAACTTCGATCTCTGGCCCCCAGGAACTTTCACGTGCCCTGGGTACAGCCAAAAATAAAAATGGGTGAGGCCCTAAAAAGACAAAAATAAATAAATAAATAAATAAGTAAATAAATAAATAAAATAAAGATAGGTTTAACATTATTGCCATCCAAACAGTCCCATACACTATTTTCTCTACTCTTTTCTGTCTTCCCTTGGATGCATTTTCAGCTGTTTCCAAAAAAATCAGTTCCCTGTGAAGCATGAATTTGTAAATATTTAGATCAATTTTTGTTTTTGTTTTTATCTCTATTGATTTTAACTGAACAGTTTGTCCTGGTATATTATGTGAATTTAGATTTAAGAGGTCAACTTTTTTTTTTCAGAGCCCCACCTATGGCATATGGAAGTTCCCAGTCTAGGGGTCGAATCAGAGCTTCAGCTGATGGCCTACATCACAGCCACAGCACCATGGGAATGGAGCCACATCTTCGATCTATACCTCAGCTTTCAGCAACGCCAGATCCTTAACCCACTGAGCGAGGCCAGGGATTGAACCAGCATCCTCATGGATGCTAGTTGGGTTCTTAACCCACTGAGCCACAGCAGGAACTCCCTGATTCTTTTTAATGTATGTTCTGCACTACATTTGGTTTAGAAAGTATTTCTAAGTTCTGTGCTATTTTGTGTTTTAAAAAGTGAAATTATAAGTATTAAAAAGGTAATATTTTAAAACTTTACAAGCACTGCAGAAACCAAAATCCTATAATTAATGTAGTGTGCCACAGAGATCATCAACACAGTGATTTAAACTAATATTGCTAATGCATTTAAATGTCTTATTAGGTATCAGATACTATTTTCCATTGTAATTCAAATGGAATAGTCTGAGGCCTTAAACTTCACCATAAACACTGTGCTCTAAAGCAAACCTCCCTGTCCTTATCATTAGTCTTGGAACCCAACCAAGGGAGTTTCGTTACTGAGTTGCTAACATAAAGCCCTCGTTGAAATGATTCTCCCTGTTAAGTGATCCTAATAGTTAGAATTCAGCTGTTATCCTGTAGGTAGCAGTGTGTTTATGTCAAGTCACTGTATTCCATACCCAATCAAAAGGACACAGGGAAACTTCAAAGCTTATTAATACCATGCTGACTAACATCAAGTAGCTTTTCTTTTCTTTGTAATTTCCAGCTCAGCAGTATCTTCCAGTAAAATATGACAGGAAGTCTACAAACTCGAAGCCTAGCCTTTCCTGCTATAAATTAAACCTGTTTCCTTATTTATAAACAAAATGCTTCATTATCACTCTCCTCTTTCACAGTCCTTTCATAGCACTCAAGAATCTTTGGTCTTCCTATTTTTCCACCTCGAGAGAAGGACATTTTTAAAACTTCCACCCTTCGAAGGGCTTACCTAGCAACCAGATGTAACTAAAAAACTGGGTAGAGTATTCCCCGTGATAGCTGAGTACTTGCTACCTACCAAGCACTGTGTATAATACTGTACTTTTACATAGATTATTACCTCATTTAATCCTCACAAAGCCTTAACAATTAATTCCGTTATTCTCATTTTACAGGTGAGAAAACTGAGGCCCAGAGAGATTAAGGTTATGCCATTAGAATTCAGCAGAGCAGAACCTGTGCTTTTAACCACTGGTCCCCACTCCCTATTTCCACTTTGTATTTGCTTGTCTGGTAGCCAAATTTTTTTCTTTTCTTTATTTCTTTTTTTTTTAATGATTTTTATTTTTTCCACTATAGTTGGTTTACAGTGTTCTGTCAGTTTCCACTGTACAGCAAAGTGACCTAGTCACTCACACACACACACACACACACACACACACACACACAGACACATATTCTTTTTCTCACATTATCCTCCATCATGGTAGCCAAATTTCTAAATGCTGATGATGCATGTAGATTTAATTGCCTTCAGAACACTCTGCTGGTGTTACTGGAAGTCAGGAGTAGGCTTGCTAACTCATCATTACAGAAGGAAGGAATGCTCTGAACATGCCTGGCCTGGCACTGTCTCCTCCCAGACCACTCCCACCCTGTTTTTTGATTGATTGATTTTTTGTTTTGCAAATGGTGCCTTTGATATTGCTTTTTCTGTGTTGAATTTCACTTTAACTGTGAGATAGTGTCTGTACAGCATTTTAAAAGGAACTAAAAGGAGCTTCCCTTGAGGTTATCAGGTTGAAGATCCAGTGTTGTCACTGCTATGGCTCTGGTTACAGTTGAGCTGTGGCACGGGTTCGATCTCTGGCCCCCAGGAACTTTCACATGCCCTGGGTACAGCCAAAAATAAAAATTAAAAAAAGAAAAGGGGAGTTCTTGTCGTGGCGCAGTGGTTAATGAATCCGACTAGGAACCATGAGGTTGCGGGTTTGATCCCCGCCCTTGCTCAGTGGGTTGATGATCTGGCATTGCCATGAGCTGTGGTGTAGGTTGCAGACGTGACTCGGATCCCGCATTGCTGTGGCTCTGGCGTAGGCCAGCAACTACAGCTCTGATTACACCCCTAGCCTGGGAACCCCCATATGCCGCAGGAGCGGCCCAAAGAAATAGCAAAAAGACAAAAAAAAAGGAACTAAAAATATAAGAAAGTACATAGAAAACTTTAGAATTGGTAGTTGAAACTTAAAAAAAAAGATAAAATGTCAAATATAAAAATAATATAGTCTTCTGAATTTTTCATAAGGCAGGCTAAAAGACTTCCGTAGAAATAATTTTCTGCATGTCATTCTCGCTCAACCACTAAATGGTCTAAGTGTATGTTTTCAAATAATTGGGGCAAAGCTAATAACTTCAAAGTGATAGAAGTCAAAACAAACTATTTGAAGGCTAAAAGCATATTTTCAGTAAGTCTAAATTTTCATACTTGAATTGCTCAGGAATGTTGTTGGCCTTGGAATTGAGATACAGCACACCAGTGACCTTGTTGTGTCACTGGTGAGCTTTCCCGGGCCCCTTCCACCTCTTCTCTTGAACAGGTTTCCACTCAAGTGCCATAGATGTTCTTACAAAGGCCATTAGAGATAATGGCCTTTATCACAGCTTATCTTTTCCCAAGACATATAGTATTCAGGATGAAAAGCACTCTCCTGGCTAATTTATAGTGCTTAGAAAACCAAAACAGATAAAGGAATCACCTTTAAAAATCACCACCACACTGTAATATTATCAAGAACTGGGTAAATTCAACAATGGAAGGAAGTCGAATAGACTGACCTTTCCCACGTTGTTTTAAAACTGACATATGAGTGGAAGCTACTGGTGTGGTTTTGTTGCAACTTCTGTTTTCCTAAGGAATTTGCAATTTGAGTGAGGAAGTAGCTTTGTTCTTTAGACGTAGAACGAGAGAAAGAATACACACATCCTTCTTGGGGTTGGGGTAGGGGTATTATTGTAGCTGGGATTCATCTCCCCAAAAGACACAAATCAAATCACCAGCCCGGAACTTAAATGAGAAGTATTGTTTATCTCTTACTACTGACCCTCGCAGTTCTATACACTGGTAGAGCTTGAGAGGAACAAGGACTCCAAAGGAGTATTAGAACACACAGGGTTAATAAAAGGTCTCGTCTCTCAGAAGTTTTTTCAACCTAACTCAAAATTTTTGCATTTTAAACATGTTTGAAAGTATCTAATTTCTTGAATTATCATTTGTCATTTTATTTTTTTTCTTTCTTTCTTTCTTTTTTTTTTCAGGGCCGCACCTGCAGCATATGGAGGTTCCCAGGGTAGGGGTCTATTCGGAGCTACAGCTGCCAGCCTACACTGCAGCCACAGCAATGCCAGATCTGAGCTGCATCTGTGACCTACACCACAGCTCACAGCAATGCTGGATCCTTAACCTCCTGAGCAAGGCCAGGGATTGAACCTATGTCCTCATGGATGCTAATCAGAATCGTTTCCACTGAGCCACAACAGGAACTCCATTAGTTGTCATTTTATTTATTTATTTTTTATTTTATTTTTTTATTTTTATTTTTTGTCTTTTTACCATTTCTTGGGCTGCTCCCACGGCGTATGGAAGTTGCCAGGCTGGGGGTCGAATTGGAGCTGTAGCCGCCAGCCTACACCACAGCCATAGCAACATGGGATCCGAGCCGCGTCTGCGACCTACACCACAGCTCACGGCAATGTTTATTTTTATTTTTTTATTTTTATCATCAGTTGTCATTTTAAAAGTTATGTCTAGGAGTTCCCATCATGGATCAGTGGAAACAAATCTGACTAGCATCCATGAGGACGAAGGTTCGATCCCTGGCCTTGATTAGTAGGTTAAGGATCCAGTGTTGCCATGAGCTATAGTGTAGGTCACAGACAAGGTTTGGATCTGGCATTGCTACGGCTGTGGTGTAGGCTGGTGGCTGCAGCTACGATTCAACCCCTAGCCTGAGAACCTCTATATGCTGTGGGTGTGGCCCTAAAAAAACAAACAAACAAAAAGTTATGTCTATAGTTATGTTATAAAAGTTATGTTTATAGTGTCCACATAAATTATGATTCCTGAGTTTTCTAACACAGTACTAAAATACCATGTATGTTGTATATTGTATTGTCTTTTCCTGTAAATACTAACAAATTATCATAAAAGTAGAAGTCATCATTAAACCATGGGGTTTTAGTTGAGTTTATAAACTATGGTGACTTGAACTATGCCTCAGTGATATTAGTGGACTTACCCAGTTTGTACTTAGCAGTCAAAAAGCAATGTTCCTTCTGCCCACTATTGTGTATAGAATGAATAGTCAGTGGGGACCTGCGATAGAGGACAGGGAACTCTATCCAATATTCTATGATAACCTATATGGGAAAAGAATCTGAAAAATAATGGATGTGTGTATATGTTCAACTGAATCACTTTGTTGTACAGCAGAAATTATCACCATGCTATAAATCAATTATACTTCAGCAAAACTTTAAAAATGAAAAAAAGGTAACACCCCTAAATAAAACAGTGTCAATACATTTCTAACAGCTGATAATAGAAACAGAACCCAATGATCAGTCATTCCTTGGATTGTATATTCCTCCATAATCATCCCATGTTTGAAATCTTCAACTTCAAACCGAGAATCAAGGTGTTTTCTACTCGTCTGTCTTCACCGCCCTTAATCCTATTCTGGGTCCTCTCCACGCTGCTCATTTCCCATTGTCTCCCCTTTCTTCTCAATTCCTGTCTAGAAACGCAAGGTCCATCACCTTCCCATCTCTCACACCAGAGTCCTTCCACATTTCTTTGTCCTCCTCCTGCACTTGTTCTGTCCACCTTCAGTCTGGTTTGTTATCTGTTTTTCTCTGCATCTGAGTCAGTGGAGAAAAATCTCATCACTGTGTTGATGGCAGGATTACAAGCTTGTATGTTTTGACTTGGCTCATCTACTTGTTCTTGCGTCTCTTATTCATTTCCTACAGAAATCCTGCCAAGCTTTTGTATTCTCTCGGTGCCTTCCTTCTTAACCTGAAAAACTCATATTCAAGGAATGACCTTGCCTTCCCTTCCACACAGAAATAGCAACCATCAGGGTTATCCTCTTAATTTCTTCTTACTACAATGTACCAATATTTTCAGGCCATCTTTTCACTCTTCAAGCCCTTGCATAAAAGCTAGTCTCAGTCATTGTTTCTCATTACAGGTCATCAGTTTTCTGTTTTCTGAGCTCCAATCACATTATGAATATAATCATTGTTGAAACGATAGATTTTTAGAAAGAGATTTGAAGTTTCCTCCTCTCAACTAAGAATATTTGATGAAGCAAAAATTCCTATTTTTAAGGCAAGACAAAAAATTTAAATTAAAATCTTTTCTCTGCCCCTCGGCCCCTCCCTCCCCACATCGTGCATTGACCCAACTTCCCCAATGGTAGAGGTATCTGCTCAGCTATGAAGATCAAGTTTTCTTCTTTTGGAGCCAGCCATGTCGCTCCTTAGAAGGTGACCTTCCTACTTCAATCCTGCAAGGGGTCACAGTGACTCACCACTCACCCATAAAGGTGCACACTCTTTGGTGAACTTTATGTACAATGCTGTTATAGCATTTCCCTGAAAGATAGTAACTGGTGCAGAACAGATTGGGTCAGATGACCTGGGAGATACAGGGCCTCACCTAATGGAAGTTCTTAGCTTAAATACTTACTTATGACCTCAGTAATGTTACCAGCTGTATTACTTGTATTCTGCCTATTTTACAAGATTATTGTTTCTTGTGCTACAAAATGTGTGACTGAGCCTCTGATAAAATTAATGTTGAGTAGGTGACGTGAAATGATTGATCAGATATTTAGACCTATGAGGAGTTCCCATCATGGCTCAGTGGTTAATGAACCCGACTGGTATTCATGAGGACATGGGTTCAATCCTGGCCTCGCTCAGTGGGTTAAGGATCTGGCGTTGCTGTGGCTGTGATGTAGGTCAGCAGCTACAGCTCTGCTTTGACCCCCAGCCTGGGAACCTCCAGGTGCCGTGGGTGCGGCCCTAAAAAGACAAAAATACCAAAAAAAATATTTTAGATCTATGAGATCAGTGATGATAATTGTATAACCCTAGATATGGGAATAAGTCACAAAAGGGAACAATTTCCTGGACAGTAACAGACTAGTGAGCCAGGCAGTCCTGAGCCTTTTGGCTTCTGTTAACAGGGCCTATTCCAGTAATAGCATGTTGAGTGGGCCTATCGATGAAATCCTCTCCTAACCAGGGAATGAGCATTCCTGGCAACATGGGACAAGTTGGTCGCAAAATGCCTCCCAAACCTTGGTAGAAGTGAAGACCGTAAAGGAAAGGAAGGAGTTCCCATCGTGGCTCAGTGGTTAATGAATCTGACCAGCATCCCTGAGAACACAGGTTCAATCCCTCGCTGTGCTCTCAATGGGTTAAGGATCTGGTGTTGCCATGAGCTGTGGTGTAGGTCGCAGATGCGTCTCAGACCCTGCCTTGCTGTGGCTTTGGTGTAGGCCAGCAGCTGCAGCTCCAATTCGACCTCTAGCCTGGGAACGTGGATGTGGCCCTAAAAAGCAAAAAAAACCAAAAAAACAAAAAAACAAAACAAAACAAAAAAAGCCAGGAAAGGAATTATAAAATAAAGAATGCTAGAGTTCCCTGGTGGCCCAGCAGGTGAAGGACCTTGCATTGTCACTGCTGTGGCTTGGGTTCATTCTCTGGCTCCAGAACTTCTGCATGCTGAGGGTGTGGCCATAAAAAGAAGAAGAAAAGGAAAAAAAGTATGTTGCTCATTATTCAGTTCTTTAATAATCAAGCCAATGCAGAGACTGACCTACTACACCCCTGAAAGGAATTCAGGATGAAGATCAGGATGAGGCCCTTTGCGCTCTGGGAAAACTGGCAGAACCGGC
This sequence comes from Phacochoerus africanus, assembly GCF_016906955.1. NCBI lineage: Eukaryota > Metazoa > Chordata > Mammalia > Artiodactyla > Suidae > Phacochoerus > Phacochoerus africanus. The sequence continues at coordinate 79,751,619 of NC_062545.1, read as the reverse complement.
CTTCACGTTGTCAGAGATTTTCTGGAGAAAACTTTATGAACTCAGTTTCTTGCATGTTCCCATATGCAGAAGGCCTCTAGAACTATTAACTAAGATAGCTGTTCCTCACAAACAGCAGTAACCCTGCAGTGAGCTATGTGACTGATCGCATACCTCCTTCTTCACAAATCACACATAAACTGGCCTCCCACCAGCTCTTCAGATCAGCTCGCAGAGCTTTCCTGAAAGACCATTTCCCCAGTTAAAATCCTCAGGTTGCTTGAATAAATGTTTTCCATTTCTTTTTTAGATTGACTTTTGATTAATTCTTTCATCAGCATATCATCGGGAAATGTAGCTTATAATACTTATCATGTTGTAATTTTTAGAGTTTAACTTTTTATAATAGATATACATTTATATTGCACAAAATTCAAAAGCTAAATCAGTGAAGATTTTTTTTTTTTTGATGCTTTTTAGTGCCTCACCTGTAGCATATGGAAGTTCCCAGGCGAGGGGTTGAATCAGAGCTGCAGCTGCCAGCCTACACCACAGCCACAGCAACATGGGATTGGAGCCACGTCTGCAACCTACACCACAGCTCATGGCAACATCGGACCCTTAACCTACTGAGCAATGCCAGGGATGGAACCTGAATCCTTCTGGATACTAGACATGTTCATTACTGCTGAGCCACAATGGGAACTCCTATGAACATTCTTCCACTGGGTCTAGCAACACAACCTCTTATGTATTCTCTAGAGATATTTTTGGGGAATATAAACAATTAAGCATTCTCCTTCATCCACATTTTTCTGTATATACAGATACTATCATATTGTACACACTGTATTATACCCATCAATTAATGATGGATACCAGAAATTATTCCAAATCAGTATATGAAGTATTACTTCTTTCTGTTTTACAGATGCACAGTTTGGTGGATTAAAGATGGTCACAAATTCTTTGCCATACTTTTACTTGAGGGATGGAGTCTGTTTCTTTCCCCTTGGATCTGGGCTGGCCTTATCATTTACTCTGTCAATAGAATGAGGTAGAAGTGATAACTTCCAAGGCTGGCCCTTAAGAGATCTACAGCTTTATGCTCTGGCAGCACTCCCTCTTGGAAGCTTGCCATCCTGCTGGAAGGAGCCCAAGCCATGAAGAAAGGCCACATGGAGAAGAGCTAATGCTAATACACTCTGGTCAACAATCCCAGCTGATTTTCAGTCCAACAGCCAGCACCAACTGTTAGCCATCTGAATGAACCATCTTGGACAAGACAACCTAGCTGAGTCTCCATTGGACTGCAACCTCAGGTATATCACCTAGAACAGAGCTTCCCAGCTGAGTGTGGCCATCCATAGGATTTTGAGAAAGAAAAATCAGTAATTGTTATTGCGTGAAGCCACTATGTTTTAGGGTGGTTTGTGAATAGCAATAAATAACCCCAGATACACAGTATTCCATCACATAGATGTAGCCTACTTTACTTAACCTCTATTGATGGATACTCAAGTTGTTTCTACTCTTGCTCCTTTTTTGTTGTTACCAACAATGCTGCAACCAATAGTACTATATATGTGTCATTTTGCATGTCTGGGTATGATTGTGGGATGAATTCCTAAAAGTAGAATTTCTGGATGCCAGAAAATGTGCACTTAGAGTTTTGATAGCTATTACAAATTGTTATCCTCAGAGATTTTACTAACTGAAACTTCTATCATGGAGTTCCCATCATGGTGCAGCAGAAACAAATCTGACTAGGAACCATGAGGTTGTGGGTTTCAATCCCTGGCCTCACTCAGTGGGTTAAGGATCTGGCATTGCCGTGAGCTGTGGTGTAGGTCATGAGCTGTGGCATAGGTCGCAGACACAGCTCAGATCTGCTGTGGCTGTGGTATAGACTGGAAGCTGTAGCTCCGATTGAACCTCCATATGCCACGAGTGCAGCCCTAAACAGCAAAAAACAAAAAACAAACAAACAAAAAAACTTCTATCAGTAATATAGTAGGGAAGAATCTTTGTTCTATTACGAATTCATCACTAAAGGGATGTTACCTATAAGCTTAAATTATACATCATGACCCATCTCTGGGAACCTTGCCTCCCAAGTAGTGAGCATTAAACTAAAATACCTCTGTTTAGCTCATAGGAAACATCCTGACTAGGCCCACCGGTGAATGGTGGCAGGAAAGAAAAATGAACACATCCCCTGGCAAGAATCAGGACTTTATCCCCTCCTCCTTTTAGTATAAAAGAAGCCTGTAACTCCATTAGGGTGGTTCCTTGGAACACTAGCTGACCATCTTCTAGGTCTGCTGGCTTTCCAAATAAAATCACTTGCCCCAACAACTTGTCTCTCGGTTAACCAACATGTCATGCAGTGAGCAGTATGGGCCTGGACTCAGTAATAATAATATAGGAAAGTCATTGTTCTCTCACACTCTTGCTAACACTGTTTTATCTAATATGTAGAAAATGGTGTAATTTCAATTGTATTTCTAATTTCATAAATGAAGTTGAATATTTTAATATATTTCAGAGCCATTTATATTTTCTCTCACTTAAGTGAAAGATCCATATCACTTCCTCAGACTCTATTAGGATTTTTTTTTTAATTTATAAAAAACTTTTCAGGGAATTTAACCCTTTATAATAAAAACTGTATATTGGTCATTTTTTCTTTTGACTTTGCTTAGAGTAACTCTTGCTATGTGTAACTTTTTATTTGTATGTGGTGAAATTTATCAGAGTGGGGTCTTTCACTCTGAGAAATTCTGTGTTGGATATTTCTAGTACTTCTTTTTATATTTTGATTTTAATTGTTTTTAGCATTTAAATCTTCTCCAAGATGTGCATCCACTTTTTTTTTTTTCAAGATAGCTTTCTGTTGCATTTTATAATCTATTTACAGGTATTGCTTGTAGCCCTTGTAGTCCTCAAGGGCGGGAAACCTGTATCTTTCATGAATGTATCCTGAAAACCTAGCTCATATATAAAGACTGTCAATAATTATTCATAACTGTATGAGAGAAACTTCAGTCCTGCACCCAGTTCCACAGATAAAACTGCTCTTTCTGGCATTATCTGGTAGGAATCTGTGAAGAAAGAATAAGGAAGCTACCTTTTGAACCAGCATGTTGGAAACACTAGGAATTCCTCAGTGATAGAGGAATGTGTTAGAGTCTCTTTTTTTACCTAAGTCTGTCCCTCCATATCCTCGGTGATACGTTCCTGGACCACTGATGATACCAAAATCCCTTGGATGCTTAAGTCCCTTATATAAAATGGCGAAGTGGAGTTCTTGTCATGGCTGAGCAGTAACGAATCCAGCTGGTATTCATGAGGATGCAGGTTTGATCCCTGGCCTCACTCAGTGGGTTAAGGATCCTGAGTTGCTCTGGCTGTAGCATAGGCCAGCAGCTGTAGCTCTAATTGGACCCTCACCCTGAAAACTTCCATATGCTGAAGATGTGGCCCTAAAAAGACAAAAAATGAAAAATAAAATAGGAGTTCCCATCGTGTCTCAGCGGTTAACGAATCTAACTAGCAACCATGAGGATGCAATTTCGATCCCTGACCTTGCTTAGTGGGTTAAGGATCTGGCCGTTGCCTTAAGCTGTGGTGTAGGTCGCAGACATGGCTCGGATCCTGTGTTGCTGTGGCTGTGGTGTAGGCTAGCAGCTACAGCTCCGATTTGACTCCTAGCCTGGGAACTTCCATATGCTGCGGATGCAGCCCCCAAAAGGAATAAATTAATAAATAAGACCCTAAAAAGCAATAAATAAAATAAATAAATAAAATTAAAAATAACAGAGTATTTGCATATAACCTGCACACATCTTCCTATATACCTTAAATCATCTCTTGATGACTTATAACACCTAATACAATGTAAACACTATGTAAATAGTTGGGAATATAATATAAATGATATGTAAATAGTTGCCTACACAGAGCAAATTCAAGTTTTGCTTTTTGCAGCTTTCTGGAATTTTTTTTTTTTCCCAAATATTTTCTGTCTGTTGCTGATCGAATCTGAAGAAGTGAAACCCACATGTACAGGAGGGCTGACTCTTATTTACTGTCTACCAGGTATGACTGCTTTTTCTTCTGATGCTAATTATTAACTTAATACTTCAAATGCCAAACCCTCGTTTATTATCTTACACACACAGATCTCTACTAGAGGTCTGGAATGTTGGTGGGTAGGTAGGTACTTTAATCTGGTCTAACCTCTATCACAATAATTAATTTTAATTACTCTTCACCTTGGGTACATGATCTCCCAACTCCTTGGTAGTGGTATAACTTTGTAAAAAAACTAATTAAGTGGGGGAAAAAACCCTGATATAAACTTCCTAAAAAAAATGTGAAATATGTTTTAAACATTCCATAAGCAAATATATAAGCTGACCAAACAAAGGAAACGTGTTGTTTTATTGCTCGTTTTGGGTGTCTCCTCTATTCTCCCAAGGAATGTCACAGTCTTCAATTCTGTTCCTCAGCAGACACTTCCTGCTCCTGTAAATCACCATGCAATTATCTATGATCAAAACTCTCTAAAGGAATGAAATTCTGGCATTTTTAGCAACATGGATGGACCTAGAAATTATCATGCTAAGTGAAGTCAGCCATGAAATGAGACACCAACATCAAATGCTATCACTGACATGTGGAATCTGACAAAAATGAACTTCTTTGCGGAACAGATGCTGACTCACAGACTTTGAAAAACTTATGGTCTCCAAAGGAGACACATTGAGGGGTGGAGGGATGTGTTGGGGTTGTGGGATGGAAATCCTGTGAAATTGGATTGTGATGATCATTGTACAACTATAAATGTAATAAATTCATTGAGTAAAAAAAAAAAAACCAAAAAAACTCTCTACTACCTGGTCACCACTCTAACTCTAGAATTCCAAGTGACCAACGTTTTTAATGGTTCTCAGGAATCTCTCTGATATGGAACTGTATGCAAGTACATGTGCACTCAAAGATTCTTTTTTCCTTCTTTTCATTCCTGTGTGCTTTAGTCTGAAGAGGAAATGTTTTAGGAATGAAGTTATAGTAAGAAACATGAGAAACCACTGGTGGTACTTGAGATGAGCTCTGGTTGAGGTAAACCCAAAAGCATGACATGAAATGGTTCTTTCTGTCCAAGTACAGCTGCTTACCCAGAAAAGTAAGGATGGTTAATACATTTATTTAATTCCCCTTAAATGAATCCGGTCCCTCTCTTCCATGGGTAAACCATACTATACACTGCCTTTCCTTTGTGTTTCTCAAAAACAAAAAACAAGAAAAACTACAATAAAAAATTCTCCTAAGAGGTTTACTTGATATATTTCATTGACATTTTTTTTTTTTTTTTACTATTTCTTATGTTAGATGGACACAGTTCACATAGTGGATGAACATGTAAGAAAGATACATCTTTACCATGGCTTGATGGCATTATGCTATCCTTATAGAAAATTGTATTTATTCAGAAATTATGAGGCCATCTATTGGAAATGATCTCTAGTAAAGTTTGTTAAAATACAACAGATTCATTTGTAAAGCTACAATTCTCCCCACCTACCACCTACCACCTTTCACCCTGCCCCAACCAACTTTTTAAAAAATAGAATTCTTGAAGTTCCCATTGTGGCTCAGCAATAATGAACCCGACTAGTATCCTTGAGAAAGTGGATTCAATCCTGGCCTCATTCAGTGGGTTAAGGATCCACATTGCTGTGACTGTGGTGTAGGCTGGCAGCTGCAGCCCCAATTCAATCCCTAGCATGAGAACCTCCATATGCTGTAGGTTTGGCCCTAAAAAGAAAAAAAAAAAAAAAAAGGAATTCTTTTAAGTTCAGTAGATTCCCAATAGGGAAATTCCCTAGGAAAATAACATAAATAGAATCTGATATATCTACCTCAAATGGTTTTACTGAATCATGTTTCAGTGACTATGGAATCTTGATAAGAAATTATAGCCTAAAATATACCATTAAATGATACAATATTCTCTAATACAAAAACAATGGCGCCTACCATATGACTTTTGTATTATATCCAAAATGCACCCATTTATAATAAATGAAGGCAGGGGTTCCCTTGTGGCACAATGGATTAAGGATCTGTCGGAAAGTGAGCATAGAGGGAACCTCCTGCAACATAATAAAGGCCATATGTGACAAACCCACAGCTAACATCATTCTCAATGGTGAAAAGCTGAAAGAATTCCAGCTGAGATCAGGAACAAGACAAGGATGTCTGCTCTTGCCACTACTCTTCAACATAGTTTTGGAAGTCCTAGCCACAGCAATCAGAGAAGTAAAAGAAATAAAAGGAATCCAAATTGGAAAGGAAGAAGTAAAACTATCACTATCACTATTTGCAGATGACATGATACTATACCTAGAGAATCCTAAAGACTCTACCAGAAAACTGTTAGAGCTCGTCCTCGAATTTGGCAAAGTCGCAGGATTAAAATTAATATGCAGAAATTGATAGCATTTCTATACACTAACAATGAAAGATCAGAAAGAGAATTTAGGGAAGCAATTCCATTTACCATCACATCCAAAAGAATAAAATACCTAGGAGTAAACCTTCCTAAAGAGACAAAAGACCTGTACTCTGAAACTATAAGACACTGATGAAAGAAATCAAAGATGACACAAATAGATGGAAAGACACACCATGCTCTTGGATTGGAAGAGTCAATATTATCAAAATGACCATTCTACCCAAGGCAATCTACAGATTCAACACAATCCCTATCAAATTACCAAGGATGTTTATCACAGAACTTGAACAAAATATTTTAAAGTTTGTTTGGAAGCACAAAAGACCCAGAATAGCCAAAGACATCCCAAGAAAGAAAAACTGAGCTGGAGGGATCAGGCTCCCTGCCTTAAGACTATACTACAAAGCTACAATCATCAAAAACATATGGTACTGGCATAAAGACAGAATTATAGATCAGTGGAACAGGATAGAAAGCTCAGAATTAAACCCACACACCTACAGCCAACTCATCTATGACAAAGGAGGCAAGAATATACAATGGAGAAAAGACAGCCTGTTCAATAAGTGGTGCTGGGAAAACTGGGCAACCACATGTAAAAGAATGAAATTCCTAACACCATACGCAAAAATAAAGTCAACATGGATTAAAGACCTAGATATAAGACCAGATACTATAAAACTCTTAGAGGAAAACATAGGCCAAACACTCTCTCACATAAACAACAGCAACATGTTAGATCCACCTCTTAGAGTAATGACATTAAAAACAGAAATAAACAAATGGGACTTACTTAAACTTAAAAGTTTCTGCACAGCAAAGGAAACCCTAAAAAAACCAAAAAGTCAGCCCACAGAATGGGAGAAAATACCTGCAAATGAATTGACTGACAAGGGATTAATGTCCGAAATTTATAAACACCTCCTACCACTCAATACCAAAAAAACAAACAACCCCATCAAAAAATGGCAGAAGATCTAATCAGACAATTCTCCAAAGACATATGGATGGCCAAAAAACACATGAAAAGATGTTCCACATCACTCATTATTAGAGAAATGCAAATCAAAACCACTATGAGATACCACCTTGCACTGGCCAAGATGGCCATCATCAAAAAGTCTCCAAACAGTAAGTGCTGGAGAGGATGTGGAGAAAAAGGAAGCATATTATACTGTTGGTGGGAAGGTAAATTGGTGCAACCACTGTGGAAAACAGTATGGAGATTCCTCAGAAAACTAAACATAGAACTACCATTTGACCCAGCAATCCCACTCCTGGGCATCTATCCAGAGAAAACCATGACTCGACAAAACACACATAGTCCAATGTTCATTGCAGCACTATATGCAATAGGCCAAGACATGGGAACAACCTAAATGTCGTCAACAGAGGAGTGGATCAAGAAGATGTGGTACCTATATACAACGGAATATTACTCAGCCATTAACAGGAAAGTAATAACAGCATTTGCAGCAACATGGATGGACCTAGAAATTATCATGCCAAGTGAAGTCAGTCAGAGAAGGAGACACCAACATCAAATGCTATCACTTACATATGGAATCTGAAAAAAAGGACACAGTGAACTTCTTTGCAGAACAGATACTGACTCACAGACATAGAAAAACTTAAGGTTTCCAAAGGAGATAAGTTGTGGGGTGGGGGGATGCACTGAGGGTTTGGAATGGAAATGCTGCAAAATTTGGTTGTGATGATTGCTGTACACTTATAAATGTAATAAAATTCATTAATTTAAAAAAATTAAAAAATAAGTTTGTAAAAGTTAAAAAGAAAATAAAAGAAAAGGCTTTGGGAATGGAGCCATTAGCCTCCCTGTAGCTAGATAAGAAAGACAGTTAAGTGAATATTTACCTAAGAGTTGCCGTAGTTTAATCTCCACTTATTTTGCCTCTTGTCATCATAAAACTTTATTTCTAAGTCTTGTAACAAAAAGGGGCAAAAAGATTTCCCATAAAATATTGAAAGTTTATAATACAATAATATTTCCAATAGCTATTTACTTGTAATTTTGACAGTATACATGTTTGTTATAGGTAACATACACACACACACACACACACACACACACACACAATGTTGTAATATTTTAAGTGTGAAGAATAAAAAAATGTTTAATAAAAAAATAAAAAGGATCTGGCATTGTCACTGCTGTGGCTCCGGTTGATGCTGTGCTCCGGTTGATGCTGTGGTATGGGTTTGATCGCTGGCCTGGGAACTTCCACATGCCATGGGTGTAGTCAAAAAAAAGAGAAACAAAAAGAAAGGAAGGAAGGAAGGAAGAGAAAAGAAAAGAAAGAAAAGAAAAGGAAAGAATGGAAGAAAGGAAGAAAGAAAGAAACAGTTTTAGGTCTCCTAATCCTAGCAAACACCCCATGAAGAAAAATGAAGATCCCAGACATATGGCCCCAATCTAGTCTTCCCAGCAGCTCCCAGCTATTCAAGCAACCCCAGCTGTGGCCATAGTCACACACAAGACACAAGCTGTCCCTTCTGTGTTTGGTCTAATCCCTGACCCAAGAATCATAAGCATCATGGATATGGCCATTATCTTGATTTCACTGAGAGTTTCACAGTTGTGTATGTATTTGTATCAAATTGTACCCTTGAAATATGAGTAATTTATTGTACATCAGTTATGTAACAATAAAATTATTGAAAAAAATTTTTAATCATTGTTCTGTACCACTGAATTTCCAAGAGGTTTATCATCTGACAATAGAGATAACCCGAATATGTACCTTCTTCATTTTATGTTCATTTTTCCCTGCTATTTAGTAATATTAAAATATAAACTTGACCTATACATTTAAAAGATACATCAAGTACTTTTAAAAATAGTATTCAATTTGTTTTTATCTAATGTCTATATAATCAAGATTATAAGATAATTAAATGTGTTTTCCTCAAAAAATCTTATGGGTAGTAGTATTGGTATTGGTATTGTTTTTAAGTTGAGTGGTTTTTCTCACCAGAACATATTCTAGGCATGTACTATATTCATTCCTATGTTCCTAGATCCCAGTCCCTTCCCTTTTCCTTTGTAGGTGTTCAACAAATGTTTACTAAAATAATAAATGAAGTATGAAGTAAACACAAGTGGAAAAGTGCAGGGAATTTCTGTTGTGGCACAGCGGAAATGAATCCTACTAGTATTCCTGAGGATTCAGGTTTCATCCCTAGCCTTGCTCAGTGGGTGGCGGATCTGATGCTGCCATGAACTATGGTTTAGGTTGCAGACACGGTTCAGATCCTGCGTTGCTGTGGCTGTGGGGTAGGCTGGCTGCTACACCTCTGATTCGACCCTTAGCCTGGGAACTTCCCTGTGAGGCAGGTGCAGCCCTAAAAAGGAAAAAAAAAATGTATTTGTTTTAACATCTTAATCTTGGACCTCTTAATTAAAACATATTGAGGAGTTCCTGCTGTGGCTCAGTGGTTAAGGAAAAATCCGACTAGGAACCATGACATTGTGGTTCCATCCCTGGCCTAGCTCAGTGGGTTAAGGATCTGGTGTTGCTGTGGCGCAGGTCTCAGAGGTGGCTGGGATCTGAGCATTGCTGTGGCTCTGGTGTAGGTCAGCAGCTACACCTCCAATTGGACCCCTAGCCTGGGAACCTCCATATGCTGAGGGTGCAGCCCTAAAAGGACAAAAGACAAAAAAAAAAGGGAAAAAAAAAAAAAGAAAAAATGATTGCAGAGCACCAGCAGACTCTCTGAGGTAGAGTAGTCAATATTAAACCAAAAATGCAGACACTATGGAGTACATAATACTAGCAAACATTGATTGAATACATCCTAAATGCCAGATGTCAGACTAGGTACATTCATTCCTACTAACTGGCAGGCTTTTCAGTCTCGATTTTACACGAGGACATTGTGGCTCAGGTAAATAAGTACCTAATAATGTGAAAAGTTTGCACGTGCCAGAGCCAGATTCTTTTGACTCCAGCACCTTAGTGCCTAATCACTACTTCATCCTTGTGTTTCATTAGAAAATAACACTCTGACCACAACAATAACCAACAAAAATAAAGCCTACAGAAGAACATTAAAGAAAAGTCATTAATCTTTATTTGCCCATTTTCTTCTTTATTGTATGTCACATGTTCATGATGATTATTATAACCTCACATCATGAAAGATTCCAAATTAAAGAATCTCACACAAAGAATTTTTAGAGAAATCAACTTCTGGTAAAAAAAATTCTCTTTTAATCTTAAACCTCATTCCATCATTGTTATCTATAATCTTAGGAAACATTCAGAAGATACGATACTTTCCGAAGATTTCAGGTAGCAAATGAGGGAAGTGAATAATTAAAAATGGAGGAGAAATTTTGTTTAAAAAATTTTTTTAACGCTTTTTAGAGCTTCACCCACAGCAAATGGAATTTCCCAGGCTAGGGGTCTAATCCGAGCCACACCACAGCCACAGCAACGTGGGATCTGAGCTGTGTCTTCAACCTACACCACAGCTCATGGCAAAGCCGGATCCTTAACCAATTGAGCCAGGCCAGGGATTGAAAGCACAACCTCATGGTTCCTAGTCGGATTCATTTCCGCTGCACCTATATGGGAACTCCTAAAAATTTTAATAGTAATAATAACCAGAAGTTTCCTGGTGGCTCAGCAGATTAAGGATCCAGGGTGGTCACTGCTGTGTGGGTTCAACCTCTGGCCTGGGAACATACGAATGCTGCGGGCACAGCCAAAAAAAAAAAATAGGGAGCACACATTCAGATTTTTGCTTATGTACATATGTATTAGATCCATAAAATATATGTGTGCTTACTATTAATTATATATATAACTTTATATATGAAATATATATTTTACTTGTATATACTTTTTTTCTTTTGATGGCCACACCTTTGATATATGGAAGTTCCTGGGCTAGGTGTCAAATGGGAGCTGCAGCTGCAGTCCTATGCCACTGACACAGCAACACCAAATGGCAAGCTTGCAGCAATGGTGGATCCTTAACCCAACTGAGCGAGGACAGGGAACTCCCAAAACTAAGTAATTTTTTTTTTTTTTTTGGCTGCCCCTTGGCATAGGGATTTCCCAGGGCCAGAGATCTGAGCCGCAAGTTATGCTGCAGCTGTGGCCACACCAGATCCTTTAATTCACAGTGCCAGGCTGGGATCGATAATCTGTATCCTGGTACTACAGAGATTCCTCTGATCCCCTTATTTGAACTTAATTACCTCTTTAAAGGCCCTGTCTCCAAATACAGTAGCATTCTAAAGTACTAGAGTTTAGAGCTCCAGTATGAATTTTGAGGGGACAATTTGGCCCACAAGTCCTTTCAGTATTTCACTGTGTTTATTTGCAACATCCATACTATCTTAACTACTTAAAATGGTTTGAAATCTAGGAAAAAACTTCAATGTTGACTCAAAAGCTAAGCCCTTGAAATTCATGGAATTAATTACGCAAGGTACACTTTGCAGTCTGTGGCCCAACATTCCTAGTCATTCCTTCACTCTCAGACCCTCATTCTCCAGACGTGTGCTCTCCAATATGGCAGCCACATGTGACCAGTGAGCTCTTGCAATGCAGTGGGTCCAAATTGAGATGTGCTGAAAGTTTAAAATACTCTGAATTACAGAGACATAGTAAGAAAAAAAAATGTCAACTATCTCAGTAATTTTTATATTGATTCCATGTTGAAATATTTTGTATATATGAATTATTAAGATTAATTTCATCTGTTCCTTCTTTTAAAGAATTATGGTTACTAAAAAAAAATTTAAGTTACATATGCAGTTGGAATTATACTTCTACTGGATGGTGTGTTTCCAAAATGTAGGTATGTGTCATCTGAATTAAGACTTGCTTTGGAGTTCCCATTGTGGCTCATCAGAAACCAATCCAACTAGTAACCATGAGGTTGTGGGTTTGATCCCTGGCCTTTCTCAGTGGGTTAAGTATCCAGTGTTGCTGTGAGCTGTGGTATAGGTTGCAGACTCGCTCAGATCCAGTGTTGCTGTGGCTGTGGCCAACAGCTGTAGCTCCAATTTGACCTCTAGCCTGGGAATCTCCATACGCCACAGGTGTAACCCTTAAAAAAAAGAAAAAAAAAAAAACAACAAGAAAAGACTTGCTTTGAGGACTTTCTTAGATTTCCAATTTATAACTCTCCCCAATATTTTCTTTTCTCACCTCCACTGATTCTAGCACTATATCCAGTCCTTAACTCACATTTCAAAACTAAAGAACACTTGCCTGTTTATTAGGAAGACAATCTGTAATGCTAACTTAACAAATTCAACTAAAATGTTGTATTTATTGAAATGCTAAGTTATGGGTAATGCTATTGCCTTTCATCTTTACCCAGAAATTAGAGAAGTTGTAATAATAACAACTGATAAAGATATTCTCATTTCTCACTTACCAGTAGTACTAAAAAGGTTTATACTCTAATTTTATCAAAACACTGCAACTGAGATGATCATTTTCCAAAAATTGTGAAATGATTATTTTATGTACTTGCAACTACTAGATCTTATGATGGGGTAGATATTTTGGGTTGTTTTAAAGCTGATGTTGAATCATTGAGAGAAAGAACTACACATAGGAGTATTTCAAGATCAGTAATTCATTTTTTCAGTAATATAAAATATGATTAATAGTCACACCTTTTAAAAGTATTTATTTTCCATTTTAAAAATAGCATTGCTGGGTGTAATTTAAAGGAGTGCTGGAACTTGAATCCCCAGTGGAGACTCGAGTATTCAGATTGAAAGCATTTTCAAATTTCTTTTTCCAGAGATCTCTTGTGGCACAGCAGGCTAAGGATCCTGTGTTGTCAATGCAGTGGCTTGGGTTGCTGCTCTGGTGCGGGTTTGATCCCTGGCCTGGGAATTTCCATATGCCAAGGGTACTGCTGAAAGAAAAAAAGAAAAAAGAAAAAGGAAATAAAAAAATCCCGTTTGTTACACCCTGCTTTAAGCACTTTCATATAATTGGGAGGTGGAAAGGCAAAAAAATGCTCAATTAGCAGAGTGAATGATTAAGATAAAAGCTAGTAGCCCTGTTACTTAACCAAATTTTTTAATTTTCAAAGCTAAACTGGCCTTTGTTAAAGTACATGCCCTTCCTAGCTGGATCTACCTAAAATACATGAAACCAAGTCACCCTTCCCCCAAATCCTTAATCTCAACAGCAAAATGGTACTAAGTTTATTTTCATATGAGGACAATGTGAATAAATGACGTTGTTTCTCAAATATGCTATAAAGTTCTATCATTACAATTTGTATAATTCACCTTCAATGGATATAATTTTATATCCTAATTCTAGTGTCATGCATGCCTTCTAAATTCCTTAAACAGTACTTATCATCAACACAACATTTAAAAATTTTCTCTAAAACTTGTTTTTAAAATTAAATTTATAAAAAATCCTATTTTAGCAAGCTTGATTATATCAACTGGTAAAACTTTATTTTACAAGCAATAGGAATTGGATCAAATGATTATTATAATCCAGAGGAAGTATTTTATAACCACAGCAAATGCCATTATACATACTGCCAATACAGACTTAATAGACAATACTGAACTGTACAAGAGTTATTTATTTTTCCTTAATCCCAAAGCTATTTTAGTAATACAAAAAGCCATATTAACATTTTTCCATTAGAAAACAATGTGATGTACAAAACTTTGGATGAAAAGATATATGTCAAATGTCACTTAATCATTTGGTGGAAAATCCACCACTCCATCAATACCACCCAAAGTGTTTTAGGCAATGATTAAAATCAAAGTAATGCATCTTAATAAATTCCAGCTGTTAAAAGAACAAATCTAGCAATATAGTTGACTACACAGTATTTTTGACTACTCAGGAGTTACTTTTTTAAATGCATTTTTTTTTTTTTCTGAGTCCTACCACATACCAGGTGCTGTACTTGTCCAAGCAGATATTTAAGAAAAAGTTGGTAAGGAGGAAGACCCCATAAAGCAGCCCTTTGGTTACCAGATTTAACTTCTAAACATCCTCCAAGAAACCCCAACTAAAAGGACACAGGCTTCTAAGTGTTACTTGCTTTTATCAGTGGGGAAGGTATTTGGTAAAGAGAGGTCATGAACTATTATTTATGATCTATTATTCCAATTAAAAGAGCATGTCAAAAGCTAATTTGTTATTTTTCTAATGAGTTTAAGATTTGGCATTCAGTTGTTACAAATGTGGTTCACTGATTCATTGTGAACCCTACAAGGCACACTGCTCAAAAACAGCAAAGCAGGTGTGCATAAACATTTTGTTTGCATTTAGTGAAGTAATGGTATTTAATACCCATCTTTATCTTAAAACTCAGTTCAGTTTAGGGTCCAGTGAAGAAAATAAATCCAGTTATGGGGCGGAAAAAGTAAAGAAAGTAGACTAGTAAGGATTATTACTATATAAAGGAGTTTTATTCTCTTTTCCTTTGAATAACAAGATGCTAACACTACTTTCATTAAAATAAACAAAAAAACCGCTTGCAACTACTGAATTGAGGCAAGTACTAAAGGCCCATAAACTGACAATGTCATCCATTCATTACCATTACTTCTTTACATAAGCCTGTTTTCCTAAAGCATAACACATAATCTAAACTATAATTTGGAAATCAGCCAAGCACTAACAATTACATTGGCAGGTAATACACCATCAATTTTCAAAATATATTCAGTCACTTTTCATGATCCATCTGCAGTTTGGATTAAATAAGTAAAATTTTATTTCTGGACCTGCATGACAAAAAATGTAGTTTTTATAAAATTTTCACATAAGACATTTAAATAGTCTTCGGATCATACCATTTTCATACTTAAGTGATTCATCCTGACATGCTATATAACCAGAATAAAAATAACGGTTCAATTTTTAAATGAAAACTAAATGCAGATAAATGGTAACAGATTTGACATGGAATGTTGTAAGATACTTCTATCAGTAATCTTATACTACTTTTTATAAATTTCTGAGTTTGAAAGCTTCAGATTAAAAACCACAAGATCTTGATGGCATGTGAGATCTTCCTCAAAATGAAACTAAGACCTCAAAGTCTCAGTATTTTATCAGAACATAAAGAAACACAACAAATTTGTACATTTTATTCACATTTATTTTTCGCTTTTAGTGTGCTCACAGAAAATTAGAACACCTTAAGCAGGAGTTTAATAGCAATTTTTGTAAGCAAAGTTACATTCCATCTCTAAGTCAAATTGGTCAAAGCTTCTCCAGTATTTACAAAACATGATAGACAAGATGCTACACAAAACCATTGCATCTGAAGTTTTTCCTTAATCTCAAAGACGACTGGAAAAGAAAGCATTGTCTGCTGTAATCAAAAACATACCACAGTATAAACAGTAACCATTCCACTTATCACAGCTTGGTTGAGTTTAAAATTTGTGTTTAAAAGGTCCAAGATGACTGCAGTTTTACAAAAATGGGCAGGGTGGAAAGTTGCAAACTTCATGTGCTTCTGGATATCAAGATTTGTTTTTATACAATAGTCACAGTTAAAAACACCCTGCTGGTAATACATAATTACACTTTATTAAGGTCATAAACCAGCAATAAACAATAAAGCCTATACAACTTGTAGTTCTACTTAATCACTGACTGGTACAGCTAACATGAGATAAGTGAAAAGTTCCTATGGTTTAAATGAACTCCTAAGACTATGATCTTTTTAAAAATCTGGGTATTGGGTTTTGTTTTTTTTTCCCTCTCTTTCCTTCTTAGTCAAGACTTGTAGTGTTGTAAACCTGCCTCACAAAATACATCGTAATAACTTTTCTTTAAAAAAAAAAAAAAAGACTAAGCCTTTACACCATTTCTAGTGGTACATTATCTTGGCAATGTTACGTACCACTTAAATTTCCCCATCCTGGCCGCTATCACTTCATCTGATATCCCTTTTTGACCCACCCATCTCCTTCATATATGGGCACGTCGTCCACAGATTGACAAAGAAAGTTTACATTTTTGAATAAAGATGCAAAGTATGCAAAAAACATTAATACTGATGCAAAAAATAAAAATAAAAGAGAAACAAGGCAGAGGAAGGTATTTAAGCTCTCCTCCACCTGTTGGAATGGTGGTAACAGAATGATCTGAGATGGGATCTGCGGGGAGGGGAGAAAAAAAAATTTGCTGCTTAAAAAAAAAGTAAAATAAAAAAAGACATCTTTAAAATCAATCCCTGGTTGTAGACAAGTTCTCCAAAACCAGTACCTGGCACCACTCCAACAAACAAACTGGGGGGAGAAAAGTTCTTCGATTATCTCAAAAAATCTCGCCCTTTTACTCTGCCGCCTCCGCTGGGGGGGCTTCTGGACTGCACTCGGGCTGGGTCTCCTGTGAGGGGGCTGCGCAGGCTGACGACGCCGCGGCGGCCGCCTCCTCCGCGGGGGCCGCCTCCTGCTCCGCTGGGGCGCCGAGCCCTGAGGCTGAGGGCGCCTCGCAGGCAGCCGCGCTGGCACCCGGCTCCTCGACCTTCTCCTCGGCCTTGCTGGGCTCCTCGGCGGCCTTGGTCTCCTCGCTGGCGGGCGGTTTCTCCGGCGCGACGGCAGCCTCTTCGGGCTTGGCCTCCTGCGGGTCGCCCCCCGCCGCCCCCTCCTCGCCTGCAGCAGCCTCCTCGCTCGGCGCCGCCGCCGGCTCCCCGGAGGCTGCGCCCGCCTCACTGGCCGCCGCAGCCGCGCCCCCGGCGGCCTCGTCCTTGCTGCCTTCGGCGGAGGCACCGGCAGCACCCTCGGCCTCACCGCCCTCTCCCGCCTCCTTCTTGTTCTTCTTGAAGGAGAAGCCGCTCAGCTTGAAAGATTTCTTGAAGGAAAAGCGCTTCTTTTTTTTTTTCGGGGTCTCGTTGCTGGGTGAGGGCGTGGCCCCGTCCTCGGCCTTAGGCGAAGACGTCGAGGAGGCGGCCGACGCGGCCTCCCCCTCCGCAGCCGTGGGGGAACCGGGCTCCGCGGCCTCGCCTTCCGCGGGGGCCTCTTTCTCCGCGGAGGTGGCCCCAGCTTCGGGGGCGGTGGCGGCCGCCTCATCTTTCTCGGCCCCGACAGGCGACGCCGCCCCGCTCCCGGCGGGTGCGGGCTCCTCCTTGTCAGCGGCCGGGGCGCTGCCGTTGGCCTGCAGCTCCTCCTTGGCGCCGGGCTCGGCGGCCGCAGGAGACGCGTCGCCGTTTACTTTCACGTGGCCATTCTCCTACGGGCAGAGAAAGCGGGAGCGTCACTTGAAGTGGCCGGGGCGCCGTCATTACCGCCCCCGCCCCTGGAGCTGGAGGGACCAGTGTTCTCACGGGCTAGCTTTGGAGGCCCTCTCCCTTACGGGGACGCGGGATCGGATGCCCAGACTAGGGTTCCTGGAGGAAGTAGGGGCAGTGCTATTTCAGGTGCCTAAAGGTACAGTGGGAGCCTAGACGACTCAAAAAATGCCCAGAGGACTAAAAAGGGCCGAGTCCAAAACGTGGAGAGCAACGGGTAAACCATTCCAGCATTCCTTCACGAGCTTTGGAATAAAGGAGCCATGTAATATGATACACCAAACGCCCTTTGGAAGAAGGCACAGAAGCCAGAGCTGGTGGTGATCTGCGCCTAGACTGCACATCCCTCTTTCCCTCTAAACTCTAAAGGCAGCTTCAAAGCACCAAGAACTCCCAGGGGGCAGCCCAGCGTTTCTGCCAGAAGCGCCTAGGCTGCCCGCGCAAACGCCTTTCGCCCGCCTAAGGCCTGGGGTCGACAGGGGGCGCTGCGCCTCCACCGCTCGGAGCTAGGCGCAGGAGGGCGCCGAGGGGCGGTGCCGCCGGCCACCCCGCCCTGCCGGGTCGGGCCCTGCCCGCTGGCCGAGGCGCCCCCGAGCCGGGATCGCGCAGCCCAGAGTCCGCAAACAAAGCTCAGGTGGCATCCTGGTTGGGATACAAACAAGGCAGAGAGAAACCCATTATTTCGTAGGTCTTGCCTTTCTTCCACGCCCACCTTCGCCCGGGATTCTGCGAAGCCGCGGCGCACCCCAGCTGTTCATTTTGCATTTTTAACGGGTTCAGAGCCTCTTGGCAGAGCTCGCCTTCCCCATTAGGTTAGGGCAAGCGAAGCAACACGGCCTCTGCTCTAGGAAAAGAGGCGTGGTGCGTGCCCGGTGTTTGTGAAGCAACCACCCTTGGCCGACCTCTCGCGCCCACCCAACCGTGGCCGTCCGCCTAGGTTTGGGCAGCGCCGGGGCAGCCCCTGCAGTGGTCCAGGCGCCACGCACACCAATAGCCCTGACTGAAACACACGAATTGCCTCTTGTTGACCATCTGGACAGGTTCTTCAAGGACCCAGTCTTCCCATCCACTTAAAAGTCAGATGTGTGTGTAATTACACAGACAGCTACGAACAGAGATTTAGAACAGTAGGAAAGCCCATCAAAAGGTAGTGAAACCCTTCTGTCCACTTCCAGCCAGCCAACCGGCCAGTCACCTTTCCAAGAACCCAGGGCACGCCGCCTCGGCATACAATGAGACAGCCCTTCCCTCCTAGGCTTTCTCCACCGCCATCCCTATTGCGCCCCCCCACTTCCCTACCCACTTACACAACCACACCAGTTCAGAAATCTTGAAGGCGACTCAGTCTCGACAACAAACACGAGACACCCAAACACCTTTGTGCCCACCCAACAGAAATGCAACCTGCCTGGGGGCGGGGGTGTGGGGTAGCACCTAGCTAGTCACGTTCTGCCAAGCTCCAAACACGCCATTTTAGACAATTTATCACTTCTTTCCTCCCGTCTACACGAGAATTCGCCAGGATTCTCTGGGAACCACCACTTTGGGGCAGGGGGAGACCCCACCTATGAGAAATTTACAATTTAGGCTATCGCTTCCCATTCAACTTTCATATTGGAATCTGGCTCTCTCCTTTCCGCCTAATGCGCCTCAGGCACGACCAGGAGGGAAGGGGAAGCGTAGGGACTAGAGAAAGATACCAAAGAAATGACCAGAACCACAGGTAGAAATTACCTGCCCATTCGCTTTGGAAGGCGACGAGGCCACAGCCGCCTCCCCGGGCCTCTCCCCAGCGGCTTCTCCCTTCGAAGCGGTCTTGGAGAACTGGGCACCCATGCTGGCTTCTTCAACAAAGAAACTCAACAGATCCAAGGGGGGAACAAAGAGCTTCGGGTTGGTGTAACGATGGGGCGAGCAGCAGCAGCGGCAGCAGCGGCGGCGGCAGCGGCAGCAGCAGCACACACACACCGGAGGGAGGGGGGAGTGGGGGTGGTGAAGAGGACAGAACAGAGTCGATTAAATACACTCCGGATAAAAAAATTTTAGTCGAAGAGATCAAAAAGCAGCAGCGCAGGAGGGAGGGAAAAAGGGTGGAAAAGTCGAGCACAAAAAAAGGAGCCCAAGTGTAGTTTAAAAAAAAAAGAAGTAATAAAAAAAATCCCAGATTTGTAGCCGCACTGTAGACAAGAGGAAAATGGAGAAATCTCCCTGGTTGCTAATAAGATGCGGAGTCCAACGCCCAAGTGCACAGATGAATGGGCTCACGGGCGCTGACGCGGCCCCCGCGCACGCCGGCCAATCCGCGCGTTGCACACAAAGCAGGGGGCGGGGCCAGCGCTCGCCTCGAACAATGGAGCCGCGCTTTGCAAACGGTTTGAAAATCAGCCTCTTACCGAGAATTAATGTCCTCCAAATAAATAAATCAATTAAAAAATACATGCCTCTCGCCTCCCTCGGCTTAAAAATAATAATGCATTACTTGATTGGTTTGCTTTGTTTGTAATTAATTAAAGCGGGAGGGGGAGTACTTGTGGATGGGGGCGGAGAAAACGTTAACTTGACTTGCTTTGACTCTCCTCGGTCTGTATCTGCGTCTGTCTCCTTCCACCCTCTCACCTCCCCCATCTTTCCGTGTGTTTATGTGTATGTGTGTCTATGCGAGTTTTTAAGACAATGGTTGGGGTTTGTGTGCAGCATGTTTTCTTTCTCTGTGTTCCATATTGACTTCACAGATACTCAACAGCATTTTTTTTTTAACGGTTGCAAATGCGAAATCGCCCCAAATTGAAAGGTATTTAAACCAAGAAGATCGAATTTCATCAAACGAGATCGCGAGTTAGAATTAGGTCTGTAGGCCAGATGTGGAAAATGCAAAAGCAGCAAGCAGCCGAAGCCACACTCCCTTCCCTATCCCACATTGGCATGAAATAAAATATTTCAAGATTGGCCTGCGGCGCTCATCAACCTTCTCCCCCGCCCCAATCCAATTAATGATTCCCCCCTCCCCCCAACAAATTAAGTGAGGGCCATGTACAAAAGATCGAGAAGGTTTACATTTTATCGCTGTGTGAAATGACAGTTTTCTCTAGGGTGAAATGAGATCCTACAGCATAGAGTGTACGAATCTATATTTACAGTTAAGAGGCAATTCGCGTCGATATGAATTTTTTTCAGCCTACTGCCAGGATGGGATGGACTCTTTTTTTTTTTTCTGAACGTGCGTAAGTGTTCATGCAAGCCAGTGGGCTCCTGGAAGGCAGGGAGACGGCAGTGATGAAACTCTGAACAACCGGATTGACTATTACAGTTCTAAGGAGAAATTACACATTGAGAGATAGCAAGAAGAACCCTGAACGCTTCAAGTCTAACTTGAGTTAGAAAGGAAGCTTCTATTAAGGAACCCAGGGTACCTCCATCTGTAACCCTTGCCACTGAAGTATCAGAAGCTATTTGTGCGTGAAAGACAGAGCACTGATTTAAAGAATAGAAGGTGAGAGGGTGGGGCTAAAAATCAAGGATACACACTTATAAGCATTCTCCTATCACCTACATTTCTGCTCCCA
Organism: Phacochoerus africanus; assembly: GCF_016906955.1. Classification (NCBI taxonomy): domain Eukaryota; kingdom Metazoa; phylum Chordata; class Mammalia; order Artiodactyla; family Suidae; genus Phacochoerus; species Phacochoerus africanus. Next base: position 79,730,271 of record NC_062545.1, on the reverse strand, counting down.
AAGTTTTCACTTGTGTCCAAATCAGGCTACCTTTAGTGATCCTGAAATGAATTATCTTCTGCTTATGGAGGTGAGAAGCAGTCGAAGTAGTGGTTCATTTCTCCTGGTGCTGGCTCTGAATTCTAAAACAGTTTTATTTTTCAGCTCATTGTAGGGAAATGGGTCACACTCTGAGTGAAAAAGACGGTTAGTTCAAGCCAATAACTCTTTGTTCAACTATTGCTTTGAAAATCAAGCTGCATATCTTTTCATGAAGCCTCGTCTTCTCACTGTCCACTTATTCAGATGCATCATTCAATCATGAAGTCATATCCCCCAGAACTGATGTTAAGGTGTTTCCGTAAAAGTGTATCTTGCCAAACGTGTTATCACCCTTAAGGGAGCCCGCTGGCCTGGCCCAAGACCCCAGTCGCCGCGTTGGATGCGAATCCCTTGTATTAGCGGAGTTCCAACTTGAAAAGCCAACTGGGCTGACCCAAACCTACCATCCAGGCGATTCTCAGAAGACTTTTAGGCTGTTGATTACCGCCCCCGCTCCCCAAAAGTGAACCAAGTCCCTTCGTCTACATCCCCCTCCCGGTTAAATTTGGGGTGACTGGTAGCTCGTTTTCAAATTTTCTCCAGACGTGTTCTTAGCCCTCCATTTGGGGGCTGCTTTTATTGCTTCTTTGTTACCAGGCTGCCTTGTAGCTTTCCCCCCTTTTCTTTCTCTAATGCCTATTTGCCTCGTATCGGCTTGTCTCCTTGGCAACGGCCGGGGAAGATTCGGAGCCCCGAGCGGGGGGAGGGGGAAGGGGCGGAGCCGGCGGGGGAGTTGCAGGGAAGCCAAAGGGATGCTGAGCGAGAGACTGGAGACAGACAACCAAGCAGATGGCCGCGCAAGGGGGCGGGGTCCAGGCGGGGCGTGGGGGGGGGACCCCAAGCGTCGCGGGCGCGAGGGAGCCAATCAATTCTCTCCGCAGCTCCGGGGATAGAAAACAAGTGTAAACACATAGATTTCACTCCCCACGAGCGGTCCGTAGTTTGGGGTAGAAAAGATCTTTTTCTTTCGATAAGAGCGCATTTCTAGCGTAGGTTGGGAACCCGACACTCCCCGGTAACTGGCAGGGGGAGGCGGTTTGCGGGACGCTGCCGGGGGGGCGCTGAGCTTTGTGCCAACCTCTCCCAGCGTCCGGCCAGCCAGGAGAAAGCTGCGAATGCAGGAGGGGATGAAGGCGGAGAATGGGTGAGGAAGGAAGGGGCTGGGAAATGGGAAGAGGTCGTTCTGCCCCCGAAACTACATAATGGCTGGGAAGGACCGCCAAACAAGACTGGAACCAGTAGGAAGTTGTACGGTGTAAGTACATAGTTCCTCAGGAGTTCAGCGTTTTCCAGAGCTAAAGGTTTCAAATAAAGCTCTAAGTATAGAAATATGATTACTTATATGAATATGATTAAAGAGCCCAGTGGTCATAGTGAAAATGTAGAACTGGTAATGCCTATAAACCAACTCACCAGGAGGAAACAGGCATTTATTCTTTATTTGCACTCTTCCCCATGCACTAGGATATTTCCAAGATGATGACAATTTGTATATGTTTTCTCTGGAAAAAGGACGATTTATTTAGGATACCTCCAAGTTATCTTTTCTTTAAAATGTTAGCCGATAGAAGGAATTTTTAGGGAGATTTTCACAAATTCTTGAGGGCCTGCTGTATGCAAGACATACTGATGGCCTTGTTTTCACATCAGTGAATGAGAGATACAGTCCCTGTCCTTGAGGAGTTTACAGTGTAATAGATTATCTGCTTTAGGTGAAGTGGATCATCTGGTTTCATCTCCTCTCTTGCCAGATGAAGAAACAGGCCCATGGAAGCTTCCAGATTTTGTCAGATGGTAGATTCCAAGTCTCCAACTTCTACTGCTGCTTGGTGCTGTCTAACCGTCCCTTAATGGCACAGATTCACTGGACAGGTTGGTTATTCATTCCTGAAGTGTTTATTCAGCTTCTGCTAAGTACCAGGAAGAGGCTGGACATCAGCTGCCACCAGCAATAAGCATGAACATGTCTGTCCTCTCCTGTAGCTCCCACTTCACATTATCTCTTAAAACTTCTTAGAATATGAAGAAAGAGAACAAAGAACGGGATTAACTGTGTGCTTAAAAAAATGATAAAAAAATAAAGACGAGAGCCACTATTTAGATTGCCTTTTTCATCTGAAAGCATTCATTTACCATGTATTCATTCACAAAAGATAAGATTCCACTGTGTTTATGGCCCTGTGCTCCACTTTTCATCTTGGATTTTATATTATCTGAACTTTAATTCCTCAGAAATTGAATATAGTGTGGAGCAGAACAGACACAGCCCCTCATTCATTCAAAAGATATTTATCCACTTCCTATCACGTGCTAGGTGTTTGGAACATATCAGTGAACAAAAGAGATAAGAAAATCTTTATGAGGCTTACATTCTAGAATGGGGAGAAAAATACAATTTAATAAACCTAAATTCTATGGAAATAAGCAAATTCTATGGAGTACTAGAAGTATGTAAGTGTTGAGTTGGGGCTGGGGCTAGAGGAAGTAAGGGGGTTGTGAGTGCAAGGTTGAAATTCTATATAGGAGGTCAGGGGAGGCCTCACTGAGAAGATAAACTGAGCAGATTTGAAGAGGTGAGGGAGGTGATAAGGTACTTCTGGCAAGAGAAGGAGAAGTCAGAATTGAACACAAAGATCACAAATAGATAAGTAATTGTAAAAGATCAGCTTACAATTGATCTAAAGGGTGCTATAAGATATTCTAATTTAGTTCAGATTGTTTAAGAATGCCTTTTCAAAGGAGTGACATCTAAGAGGAAACCTAAAGGTTGAGTAGGCCAGAGCCAGGGGAAGAGGTTGGAGAGTTTGTGTTCAGATAGAGCGAAACCCCTAAAGGGAGAAGAGTTCAAATGGGTTTGGGAGAAAGTTCTAGAGATTGGTTTGGCTATATTTTGAGGTGTCTATAAAATATCCTAGTGGGAAAGCTAAATTTGCAAAAGAGCTCAAAGACTAGTTTGGACTGTAAATATAGATGTGATCATTGCATATGTACATATTTTCTGAAGCCAGAGTAGACAAAGAGAGTGCAGGACCACACCCTAAATACATTTCACCTTAAGAGACTGGGTAGATATTTGTCCACTATACCTTAATAAAGCCAAGAATAATAACATAAAGTAATAAAGTAAAATAAAAATAAATGAAGAGAAAAAAAGAAAGAGGTTGGGTAGAAAAGGAGGTTGTCTGGCAAGGAAGACTGAGAAGGAAGAGTTCCCCGTTGTGGCTCAGTGGAAACGAATCTGACTAGCATCCAGAGGACGCAGGTTTGATCCCCGGCCTTGCTCAGTGGGTTAAGGATCCGGTGTTGCCATGAGCTGTGGTGTAGGTCGCAGATGCGGCTCAGTGCAGCCCTAAGAAGCGAAAAGACTGAGAAGGAATCCCCAAGGAGAGAGTGTGGTGTCTGGAAAATCAATGAAGACAATGTCTCAAGGAGTGTTTAGTTTGGTCAAATGCTGTTGAGAAGTCAAACAAAATAAAGACAGAAAACTTTCCATTGACTGTTGCTAGTTACAGAACAGCATTCTGTATACTGAATACAGAAGTTACTAGATACAGAGTCTAGAGCCATTTTTTTCCTGTGTTGAAAGTGGAATCCAGATTTAGTGTGTTGAGTAAATGGGAGGTAAAGAAGATGGCAGCATAAATAGTCCCTTCTTTATGAAGTTTGACTGGGTCCAGAGAGTGTAGAGAGACAGGGCAGTAGATAGAAAGGGATGGTGTAGTGTTTTTTTGTTTGGGTTTGTGTTGTCTTGGATGCAAAATAGTAGAGCAAAGTTGGCTGCTCTGGAAATTAATCCAGTAGCAGGGAAAATGTTATAGCTATAAGAGAGAGAAGGAAAAGAGGCCCCTAAGAATGAAGGAGGGGATGGCGAGGGAGGGCACATTGCCAAGTTTAAAGCAGAGTCTACTTTCCTGTAACAGAGGAAGAAGAAGATGGCCAAGATTTACTGGTTGGAAGACGAGACAGCTCCCTTCTGATGCTTTCAATCTGCCTTTGAAATTCATCAGCTAAGGGTGAGGAAGAGATGGGAGAATTGGAGTTTGATTATGTCATAGAAGGTGAGGAATAATGATTGGGATGCAGGGGACTGAGACCTTTGGGGCCTAGTAAGATTTTCTTTTCTCTTCTCCTTTCTTTTCTTTTCTTTTTATTGTCTTTTTATGGCCACACCCATGGCATATGGAAGTTCCCAGGCTAGGGGTCAGATCTGAGCTGTAACCTACAACACAGCCACAGCAACTTGGCTGAGCCTCGTCTGCAGCCTATACCACAGCTCACGGCAACGCCAGATCCTTAACCCACTGAGCAAGGCCAGGGATTGAACCCTCATCCTCATGGATACTGGTCGGGTTCATTAACCACTGAGCCACAAAGGAAACTCCTGGGCCTTGTAAGATTTTAGAGCAATGATGAATGCCCATTTGAGATTGCTAAATTCCAGTGATGCCTAATCAGCATATCAAAGTTTTTCTCTCATATAAACTTTTAACTGAATAGCTGTATCTATTACAATCTTTGTTAAGGTTACCATCTATTCAGCTTCCCAACTTATACCCAATTTGTATTATACCTATACAGTCAATATGTGCAAAAAATATTTAGATTAAAATGGCTTTGCTTGTATAAAACTCCATTTTAGTTAATCCTCTATGATTTTGTACAGATATGGATAAACAGAATGAGGAAGGGAAGAGAACCTCTTGGAAGACATGTGAGCCTGTGCTAGGCTTGTGTTTCACCCTTCCAGCAAACCCATGGACCAGTATTATTATGCCCATTTTATAGAAATTGATGTTCAGCAAGGTTTGGAAAATGAAATTCAACTATTGTGTTGCCCATTGTCTGTTGAAGGCTATCTGATTTTAGGAATCTAATAAGATCTCAAATGGTCCTAATAGCAAGTGGGGTCCCATATTTTGTTTATAGTAGGAGCTTTATTAACTTTTTAAATTGGTACCATGTACTGAAACTTTAAACTTTGCTTTAGTGTTCTTTATTAACTCTCCAGTAGTACTCAGATTCTTTCACAGTTAGGAAACCTCAAAGTCACTGATTATCTGATCTGAAGATTCTAGGACTAACACACCTACAATAGGAATGAAGTTTCTGAAACTTTAGACCCCCTCCAGATACTTAGCTGATTACCACAAAAACCACTAAAAGCTTGAGTATATTTTTAATCACTGCTCTTCAGGCATATTGATTGGCTTAGCAAGAGTTTTTTATATTGGAAAAGATTACCAAAGAGTAAGATATATTGTAAATCAGAGAAAGATGAAAAAAAAGTGCAAGGAAAAACAAAACAAAAAAATTTTCTAAAGAAATTTTGAATCAAAGCTTATCTACATAGCATTTCCTAGAATTTGCAGTATTTAACCCTCCAAGGGACAGGCTGAAAACTTCCCATATCAGCTTTTGAAAGAGCTGAGTTGGGAGAGGGAGATAATTCCCTTCCCATCTTTGTTTCCAGAGGTAACAGGCAAGTAAATAAAGAAAAGCAATCAAAGATTACATTAAAAGAATCGGTTTCCTAGTCTTAGAGAGTTATCTAATTAATGGGTCAGCCAGAAGTGAGAGTGGAAAAAAGAAAGTTAACTTTTCAGCATGATAGCATAGGAAGCATGCAAAGGTTAATTTTCCATTGTTATTTTGAAGTCATAAATACTTTCTGGTATTAAAAAGTAGATTAAATCCCTGGCCAGAAGGAGATACTTGAACTATTCTATGGCTCTAGAAATTAAAGTATAAATATATTGAACATTTATCTTTATTCCAAATGGTAATGTAGTTTTTATTTTTTAAGAAAAAATATTTTATTTTAATTGATTTACAATATTCTGTCAATTTCTGCTATACAACAAAATGATCTAGTCATACATACACACTCTTCTTCTCACATTATCTTCCATCATGTTCTATCACAGTGATTGGATATAGTTCCCTGTGCTGTACAGCAGGACTTCATTGCTTATCCATTCTAAATGTAATAGTTTGCATCTATTAACCCCAAATTCCCAGTCCATTCCACTCCCTCCCCCTCCCCCTTAGCAACCACAAGTCTATTCTCTGCCTGTGAGTCTGTTTCTATTTTGGAGACAGGTTCATTTGTGCCATATTTTAGAATCCACATATAAACGCTATCATAGAGTATTTGTCTTTCTGTTTCTGACTTACTTCACTTAGTATGAGATTTGCTGGTTGCATCCATCCATGTTACTGCAAGTGGCATTATTTTGTTCTTTTTTGTGGCCAAGTAGTATTCCACTGTGAAATGTACCACATCTTCTTAATCTACTCCTCTGTTGATGGACATTTAGGTTTTCTCCGTGTCTTAGCTATTGTGAATAGTGCTGCAGTGAATTTAGGGGTGCATGTATCTTTTTTTTTTGTCTTTTTTTGCTATTTCTTGGGCTGCTCCCACGGCATATGGAGATTCCCAGGCTAGGGGTTGAATCGGAGCTGTAGCCACTGGCCTACGCCAGAGCCACAGCAACGCGGGATCCGAGCCATGTCTGCGACCTACGCCACAGCTCATGGCAACGCCGGATCGTTAACCCACTGAGCAAGGGCAGGGACCGAACCCGCAACCTCATGGTTCCTAGTTGGATTCGTTGACCACTGCGCCACGACGGGAACTCCCCTGCATGTATCTTTTTGAATAAAAGTTTTGTCAGGATATATGCCCAGGAGTGGGATTCGATTACTGAATTATATGGTAGTTCTATATTCAGTTTTCTGAGGAAACTTCATACTGTTTTCCATAGTGGTTGTATGATAATGTAGTTTTTTAAAAAAGATGTTGATCTTTGGAAATCACTTGTTGCAATCAATAAATGGACAAGTTTTTACTAAGCTTGCTAAACCAGACCTCAGTAAGACTCCCCAAGTCTGATAGGCTTTCTGATGGAATGATTGGGAAGGATGACATTTGTTTTCTCAACCCATGTTTATTAAGCACCTACTTTATACCAGGCACTGGGTGATTGTGCTTTGCCTGCGATAGCTTATTGAATCCCCACAGTAATTTGCTTTTTATTTTTATTTTATTTATTTATTTATTTATTTTGTCTTTTTGCCATTTCTTGGGCCGCTCCCGTGGCATATGGAGTTTCCCAGGCTAGGGGTCTAATCGGAGCTGTAGCTGCCAGCCTATGCCAGAGCCACAGCAACGTGGGATCCGAGCCGTGTCTGCGACCTACACCACAGCTCACGGCAACGCCAGATCCTTAACCCACTGAGCAAGGCCAGGGATCAAACCCGCAACCTCATGGTTCCTAGTCGGATTCGTTAACCACTGCGCCACGATGGGAACTCCGTAATTTGCTTTTTAGAGCCACCCATGTGGCATATGGAGGTTCCCAGGCTAGGGGTCGAATTGGAGCTGCAGTTGCCGACCTATGCCACAGCCACAGCCACAGCAACACAGGATCAGAGCTGCATCTTCAACCTACACCACAGCTCATGGCAACGCCAGATCCTTAACCCACTAAGCAAGGCCAGGGATCGAACCCACATCCTCATGGATACTAGTCAGATTTGTTACTGCTGAGCCACAGTGGGAGGAACCATTACTTCTTTTGTTTTCACAAATCAAGTCCTACAGAGGTTACATAACATGCTCAAGTTTTTGCTGCTTGTTAAGTGGTCTGGGCTGGGTTGGGTTCTGAATCCTGCTGTTGGTGGTTCCAAAGCTTGTTGCACTGTTTCCCTGGATACCATGCTGTCTTAGGGTAAGAATTTTATGGGGTATTTCCAGTTCTTCTGGAGGTTACAAAAATGCCCCAAAGACACTAAAAATTAACGAAAGGATATTCAGCTTTATCTATGCACTGTGAGAGAAGTATTTAGTGCCACATCTATAAAATGAGAATTAGCATTCAAACACACACACACACACACACACACTCTCTCTCTCTCTCTCTCTCAATCTCTCTCTCCCTCTCTCTCACTCTCTCTCTCCCTCTCTCTCTCAGAATCTGACAGATCAGCTTCTTGAACCTGGAAACATCTTTAGTAACTTTATCCAGGAACTAACTGCATTAGTTATCACAAATTAGATATTGGTTGTAACTCGATAACATGGTTAGGTTGCACCCGGACCTCACTTCTATCTTTTCTGGAGGCAAAGTGTGAGTCTTGCCAAGGGCAGAGTGAAGCCATTGAGGTGTCGGTAAAATAGGGTGTTGAACTAGAGAGAGGAAGTTATGTTTGGGAATGAAATCAAGATATGTGGCTGGGAGGTCAGAGCAGAGATGAGAAGGTGCAGACCTTTGCAGCACCACTGTAGGAAGGCTGTAAGCATTCCTGGGAAGAAAGAGAATCATAACAGAGAATGTAGGGGTGATAACAATCGGGCATTCTTCCATTAAGTCTGCAGTTGGAATGTGATTTACATTTCAGTTGTAGGTTTTAAAATTTAAAGCAGTTTCATACATGTTATTTCATTTAGTGCCCACAATAAATTGACATCAATTAAGTTAATTCCCAATTATAAGAGAGTTAAGTAATTTGCTTGAAGTCCTAACTCTAGGTTCTTGGAGCAGCCAGTATCTCGTGGTCAGCTGGAACAAGCAGGAACTTTCTTACCGCACCATCTTGCCTTGTTTAGCATTTTTTTTTCCCACTTCCATTCTACTTTGATAGTAAAAAGAGTCATGGCATGTTACTAATTGACATTGAGTTTTATTCTCATTGCTTCAAATACTGCCTCAGTGCTGGTGATGACACTAACATCATAATTTCCCATCCTAATTGCTAGCCCAAATTCCACATCTCTATTTTTCTGCTGCCTCCTTACTGATCTGAGCATTTCTGTATATTGGTTTCTCCCCTCTCCCTCAAACTCAGGTTATCATTTTCCCACCCAAACCAACATCACATTCCGAAAAGCTTTCTTGGAGACATTTTTGACTCATTCCTCTCCCTCACTTTCCAGGCTAAGAATAGAACTACATATAAGACCTCCTTAGGATTCAGTATGGCTAAACTCTCTACTACCACTTATTTATATATGTATGTATGTATGTATGTATGCATGTATGTATGTATGTCTTTTTGCCTTTTCTAGGGCCACTCCTGCGGCATACGGAGGTTCCCAGGCTATCGGTCTAATTGGAGCTGTAGCTGCTGGCCTACACCAGAGCCACAGCAACGTGGGATCCAAGCCTCAACTGCGACCTACACCACAGCTCATGGCAACACCATCTCCTTAACCCACTGAACGAGGCCAGGGATCAAACCGGCAACTTCATGGTTCCTAGTCGGATTCGTTAACCACTGAGCCACCAGGGGAACTCCTCTACTACCATTTAGAATTAAAAACTAAAATGAAAAATAAATGAAAAAACTAAAACAAAGCCTAAAGCTTTGGCTTGTTTGGTGAGCCCACAAACTTCTCTTTGCATCTCCACTGTCTTCTTTTTATATCTAAGACACATTTTTCCTTATGTTGCCTTTCCTCTCTCTCTCTCTCTTTTTTTTTTTTTGTCTTTTGTCTTTTCAGGGCTGCACCCACGGCATATGGAGTTTCCCAGACTAGGGGTTGAATCGGAGCCACCTCTGCGACCTACACCACAGCTCTAGGCAACACCGGATCCCTGAGCAAGGCCAGGGATCAAACCCGCAACCCCATGGTTCCTAGTTGGATTCATTTCCGCTGCGCCACGCCGGGAACTCCCTTTTCCTCTCTTTAAAATGACTGTTAGTTCGATTTTACGAAATATAAAAATAATTCAGTTGCAAGGAAAGTAATGGAATTCTCATTGTTTGATTTACTACAGCTCAGAACACCCCATGGATTATCTTTGTCAAGTTATGTTCATTTTTAAACTTTCAAACATCTCCGGTATTTTCCTAACCAGTGCTAAAACTGAAGTAGAGCTTTTTGATGTGTTCTGCCTGAGTTACCTCCTAGGTAGTTCCTCTCCTCTCCAGGCATTAAGGCCACAGATTTCTCCCCTGGAACTCCCTTCATCAAAACCTCACTTTCAGGAGTTCCCAATGTAGCGCAGCAGAAACGTATCCAACTAGGAACCATGAGGTTTCAGGTTTGATCCCTGGTCTCTCAATCAGGATCCAGCTTTGCCATGAGCTGTGGTGTAGGTCGCAGATGTGGCTCAGATCTAGCACTGGTGTGGCTGGGGTGTAGGCCGGCATCTGTAGCTCCCATTCGACCCCTAGCCTGGGAATCTCCATATGCTGTGGGTGTGGCCCTAAAAAGGCAAAAACAAAAAGCAGAAAACAAACCAAAAAAAACCAACCAAACAAAAAAAACCACCTTACTTTTGGTTACCTGGAGTCTAACCCTCCCTGGCTGACTCCCAAAATTTCTTTATAATCTGTCCCATAATCTCCAGGCAGAGGAGTGGTTTGGGTCACAGTGACATTTTATTAAACTCTTCCCTATAATTTTTTTTCATCCATTTCCTGGCAAAGAACTAGCAATATTACAAGTTTTAGCATAGCTCTATTAAATCTTCTTTTTTTTAAAAAAAAAAACAAAAAACTTTAAATTTATTGTCTTTTTTAGGGCCACACCTGTGGCATATGGAATTTCCCAGGCTAGAGGGTTGAATCGGAGCTGCAGCTGACAGACTACACCACAGCTACAGCAATGCCAGATCCTTAACCAATTTAGCAGGGCCAGGGATTGAACCCAAATCCTCATGGATACTATTCAGGCTTGTTACCACTGAGCCACGATGAGAACTCCTAAATATGCTTTTTTTTAAAAATTTTTCTGTCTTTTTGTTTTTTTAGGGCCGTACACACGGCATATGGAGATTCCCAGGCTAGGGGTCTAATCGGAGCTACAGCTGCCGGCCTACACCACAGTCACAGCAACGCCAGATCTGAGCTGCCTCTGCGATCTACATCAGGGCTCACAGCAACTCTGGATCCTTAACCCACTGAATGAGGCCAGGGATGGAACCCACAAACCTCATGGTTCCTAGTCAGATTCATTTCTGCTGTGCCACAATAGGAACTCCAAGATATGTCATAATTTAAAACAATTTAGGAAGCCAGTTCTCCACTAGCTTCTCTTCTTAGGGGTGAAAAAGGAGCAGGTTTAAAGGGCATGATGGACTAATCTCCCTTTTGGCCCAGGAGAGAGCCTTGATTTTGAAATTCTCATGTATTTTTCCAGTATGTTTGACTCAGTTGAAACCACACAACTAAGGTGGGAATTGAACTTAGCCAGAACTCAGATTGGGACCTGCAACCAGTGCCTTTTAATTAAAATCACACACTTGGTGTCAGGACTTAATGAAGCTTAGGTTCTTTATGTCTCAGCACAGAAAGAATTCAGTGAGAGACAACATGAGAGGTAATTGGATTTATTTAGAGAGATACACATTTCATAGACAAAACACATCTCAAAAGGCAGCTCTTGGAATGCCCATTGTAGCTCAGCGGTAATGAAGCTGACTAGTATCCATGGGGACGCAGGTTCAATCCCTGGCCTTGCTCAGTGGGTTAAGGATCTGGCATTGCCATGAACTGTGGTGTAGGTCACAGACTCAGCTCAGATCCTGCATTGCAATGCCTGTGGTATTGGCCGGCAGCTGTAGCTCTGACCAACCCCTAGCCTGGGAACTTCCATACGCACAGGTGCAGCCCTTAAAAGCAAAACAACAACAACAACAAAAAGGCAGTTCTCTGGCCCCAAATGTGGGGTAGTTAGTTTTTATGGACTGGGTTATTTCATAGGCTCATGAGTGGGAGAATCATTCCAATTATTTTGGAGAAGGGGTGGGGATTTCCAGGAATTGGTCCACCACCTACTTTTTTGCCTTTTATGGTTAGCCTAGGAACCGTCATTTCGCCTGTGGGCATGTCACTTAGCATGCTTTAGTGTTATAATGAGGCTTGAGGACCACAGGAAGCTGAATCTGCCGCCATCTTGGATCTAGCTGGTTCTGATCAGTTGTATCCTCCTCCATGGTTCCATCATTCTTTGAGGGTTGCGTCCTGCCAGCTTCCCTCCTGTTTCACAACCATAGCAAAAACTGCACCAGAAGAGGCAAAATGTTCCCTTAAGAGGAAGAGAAGAGAAAACAGCAATTGGTAAATCAGACATTTCTTTGTGGTTATGTAGATAAGACCAGGTTTTCCTTTTATTTTAACTTTTAAAATTTACTTTATTGAAGTAAAAGTTATTTACAATGTTTTGTTAATTTCTGCTGTACAGCAAAGTGATTCAGTTTTATATATATATTATTATTATTTTTCTTTTTTAGGGCTGCACCTGTGGCATATGAAAGTTCCCAGGCTAGGGGTTGAAATCATGAAATCAGAGCTACAGCTGCTAATCTACATCACAGCCACAGCAATGCTGGATCCTTTAACCCACTGAGCAGGGCCCAGGGTTAAACCCCCATCCTCATGGATACTAGTTGGGTTTGTTACCACTGAGCCACAATGGAAACTCCCTACATATTCTTTTTTATATTTATTTTCATTGTGGTTTATCTTGGGATATTGAATATAGTTCCCTGTGCTACACAGTAGAACCTTGTTTATCCATCCTGTATGTAATAATTTGCATCTGCTAATCCCAAACTGCCAATCCAGCCCCCCATCCTAGTTTTTCCTTCTTTTTTTTTTTGTATCTTCTAGGGCCCCACCTGCAGCATATCGAGGTTCCCAGGCTAGGCGTCCAGTTGAAGCTGTAGCTGTGGCCTAGGCCAGAGCGACAGCAACACGGGATCCAAGCTGTGTCTGTGACTTACACCACAGCTCATGGCAGTGCTGGATCCTTAACTCACTGAGGCCAGGGATCGAACCTGCAACCTCATGGTTCCTAGTCAGATTCGTTAACCACTGAGCCACAATGTGAACCCCCCAGTTTTTCCTTCTTGATGAAAATATTTTTTCATATCCTTACCATTTCATTTTCTCACACTAACACTTAATTTCCTTGGCCAGATCTCCCTGTCCCCCCCCCCATACTTTTTTTTTAACTCAATGAATTTTATTATATTTACAGTTGTACAGTGATCATCATAACCCAGTTTTATAGTATTTCCATCCCAAACCCCCAGCCCATCCCTCACACCCCCCCAACCAGATTTAGATTCCTCATATAAGCGATAGCATATGACATTGGTATCTCACTGTCTGACTACACTTAGCATGATAATTGCTAAGTCCATCCATGTTGCTGCAAATGCCATTATTTCTTTCCTTTTTATGGCTGAGTAATATTCCACTGTGTATATGGACCACATCTTCTTGATCCACTCCTCTGTCGATGGACATTTAGGTTGTTTCCATGTCTTGGCCTATTGCATATAGTGCTGCAATGAACATTGGACTATGTGTGTTTTGTCGAGTCATGGTTTTCTCTGGATAGATGCCCAGGAGTGGGATTGCTGGGTCAAATGGTAGTTCTATGTTTAGTTTTCTGAGGAATCTCCATACTGTTTTCCACAGTGGTTGCACCAATTTACAATCCCACCAACAGTGCAAGAGGGTTCCTTTTTCTCCACACCCTCTCCAGCACTTATTGTTTGTAGACTTTTTGATGATGGCCATTCTGGCTGGTGTAAGATGGTACCTCATGATGGTTTTGATTTGTATTTCTCTAATGACGAGTGATGTTGAACATCTTTTCATGTGTTTTTTGGCTATCTGTATGTCTTCTTTAGAGAATTGTCTGTTTAGATCTTCTGCCCATTTTTTGATGGGGTTGTTTGTTTTTTTGGATTTGAGCTACAGGAGGGGTTTATAATCTCTTGTCAGTTGCTTAATTTGCAAAGATTTTCCCCCATTCTGTGGGTTGTCTTTTCGTTTTGTTTAGGGTTTCCTTTGCTGTGCAGAAACTTTTAAGTTTAATTAGGTCCTATTTATTTCTTTATTTGTTTTTATTGTCATTATTCTAGGAGGTGAATCTGCTGTGGCCCGCTGTACTTTAAACATTCTAAGTACTTTCAGTGAATTTAAACTACATAGTGTACATTAATTGACTAAAACAGGTAGTAACTTTTCCTACATTTGTTTTATATTCTTTTCACTAGATGGCAAAAAATATCTACAACTTTTGACCTTACAAAATCCATGTTATTATAATGGTGGGGTTTTGTTTTGTTTTGTTTGCTTTTTAGGGCAGCACCTGCAGCATATGGAGGTTCCCAGGCTAGGGGTCCAATCGGAGCTACAGCTCCTGGCCTTCAACACAATCACAGCAACACAGGCTCTGAGACAAGTCTGTGACCTATGCCACAGCTCATGGCAACGCTGGATCCTTAACCCACTGAGCGAGGCCAGGGATCAAACCCGAAACCTCGTGGTTACTAGTTAGATTCGTTTCCGCTACACCACAATGAGAAATCCTAATCATGGTGTTTTGAGAGTATCCTATAATAATCAAAAAGAACTTTTATGTATTAGACATCATCACTACTTTTTTGAAAATAATTTGATTTTTACTTTATCCTCTTTTTACTGATATAGTAAAAAGATTCATTCAATTTAGTGGCAGAAAACAGTAAAAAAAATATATATATTTGACACCAGACAGGCCAACACCTAGTTATCTTTTGTCAATGTTTTTATATTTAGTTTCTTTTTAAGTCCTTAATGGGGCTTCAAGACTATTTCATAAAACATTAAAATGTTTATGTCACTCTATAAATATGTATAGGGTACATTATGTATTGTTTATATTTACATTATACGTATTATATGTCACATATAATAATAATGTATGCATGAAAGGGGTAAAATATGAAGTTGAGAACATTGATTTCTATTGTCATTGTATCAGCATGCATAGAAACAAACAACTGTCCTTTGAAATGATCACTTTATCAGAACACCCGTCAGATAAATGTTGATCTTCAGATCAGTTTGGGGAACAATCCTCTTTGAGTCAGACCTCAAAAGCCACATTAGAAACTTCATCTTAATACTTCATAATTGTACTTATTTGTAAAAAATTATATATATTTTGGCTGTGTCTGCAGCATGCGGAAGTTCCTGGGGACAGGAATCTATCCCATGCCACAGCAGTGTAGAGCCACAGCAGTGACAATGCCAGATCCTTAACTTGCTGAGCCACTGGGGAACTCCCATGATGAAAATTTTTATTACTATAAATTGTTTTACCCATTTTTATCACTCAGTTTAATAATACTAACACCTTTTAGGTACATTAAAAAGTATTCAGTTAACTTTCAAAATATAATTTTATTCACTGTGCTTTTTGGCTGTCTCTAAAATTAATACTTGTCCTTAGAGGGTGTAATCACTCTTGGCCTGAAGCAGCCATGGTACAGCGGGACTACCATATTTGAGGACAGGGGTTCAATTTCAGGTGCCAACACCTGGTAGCTCTGTTGTGACCTTACATAGTTGATTCAGGTTCTCTAAGCCCAAGTTTCCTTCTTTGTAAGATGAGGATAAAAATTCATATCTTAAGTATTGGTTAAGATAATATATTATTGTTGTTTTTGTTGTTTTAAGGTGTGGTTTGTAAGAAGTTTTCTGTTATGATTTGAATGAAAATAGGTACATGATAAGATGAATATTCTGAGATAATACATGTATTAGCCTGGGACCTAGCTCTTAGTAAGTCCTCAATAAAAGCTGGGATTCTTTTTCTTCTTGGAATAAGGGAGAATCAGAGAAAACCTCTGAATAGATTTGGAAGCAAAAGGGAAATATGCAAATATGTATCAGCAGAGCTCTCCTTTAAGTGAGGACTTGGAGTGAACCCATGTCTTCACTTCTCCCTTGGGGCAGAATTCCTGAAGGAATTCTGAGAGAAGCTGACCAGAGACCAGAGAAAGTGCTAGAGTGCAGCAGAATTGGTTGTTGTCTTTTTCTTTCAGCAAGCCAGCAACTATCATGATGGAGGTAGGATTATATTTCACAATTAATATTTATTTTAATGAGCATTTAGACTTTTTACATGATTAAGAAACTGCTATATCCCCTCATTTTGCTTTTTTTTTATAACTATCTTTTCTTAATCTGTGCATTTCCTCAAATATCCTACAAGCCAGAGCTGTTTAATATAAGTCAGTGTTTAAACCTCCTTCCTTGGACATTTCTTCTGAAGCTTACCTAGCAGAGGCAAGCAGAAAGATGTTGGAATAAACAGTACTTGGAAAAAGTTGCACTAGATTTTTTTTTAATCCCACCCTTCTCACAGAAACTCCATATAAAGTAATCAGATTTCTTCAGCTTCTTTCTCTCCTTCTCTCTCTCCTTTTTTTTTCCTGGGTGCTAATTAGAAATCTTGTTAGCAGCAATCTACTAATAATTTACTTCTGCCCTGGATTTCTTTTTTTAAAGTTTTTTTTTTTTTTTTTGTCTTTTTGCTATTTCTTTGGGCCACTCCCGTGGCATATGGAGGTTCCCAGGCTAGTGGTCGAATCGGAGCTCTAGCCACCGGCCTACGCCAGAGCCACAGCAATGTGGGATCCGAGCCGCGTCTGCAACCTACACCACAGCTCACGGCAACGCCGGATCATTAACCCACTGAGCAAGGGCAGGGACCGAACCTGCAACCTCATGGTTCCTAGTCGGGTTCGTTAACCACTGCGCCACGACGGGAACTCCCTAAAATTTTTTAAATTTCTTATTTTTTATTTTTTTTCCAAGTTAGGTTTTATTTATTTATTTTTAATTGTTATTTCCCCAGTACAGTTTTTTTTTCTACTATACAGCATGGTGACCCAGTTACACATACATTCTTTACACATACATTACTGCATACATTCGTTTTTCTCACATTATCATGCTCCATCATAAGTGACTAGACATAGTTCCCAGTGCTACATAGCAGGATCTCATTGCTAATCCATTCCAAAGGCAATAGTTTGCATCTCTTAACCCCAAGCTCCCAATCCACCCCATTCCCTCTCCCTCTCCCTCCCCCTTGGCAACCACAAGTCTACTCTCCAAGTCCATGATTTTCTTTTTTGTGAAAGGTTCATTTGTGCCATATATTAGATTCTAGATAAGTGATATATGGTATTTGTCTTTTTCTTTCTGAGAGTCTCTAGTTCCATCCATGTTGCTGCAAATGGCATTATTTTGTTCTTTTTAATGGCTGAGTAGTATTCCATTGTGTATATGTACCACATTTTCCTAATCCAGTCATCTGTCGGTGGACATTTGGGTTGTTTCCATGTCTTGGCTATTGTGAATAGTGCTGTAATGAAAATGTGGGTGCATATGTCTTTCTTAAGGAAAGTTTTGTCTGAACATATGCCCAAGAGTGGGATTGCTGGGTCATATGGTAGTTCTGTGTATAGATTTCTAAGGTACTTCCATACTCTTCTCCATGGTGGTTGTACCAATTTACATTCCCACCAACAGTGTAGGTTTCCCTTTTCTCCACACCCTCTTCAGCATTTGTTATTTGTGTACTTATTAATGATGGCCATTCTGACTGGTGCGAGGTGGTACCTCAGTAGTAGTTTTTTTTTTGTTTGTTTGTTTTTTGTCTTTTTTTTTGCTATTTCCTTGGGCTGCTCCCGTGGCATATGGAGGTTCCCGGGCTAGGGGTTGAATCAGAGCTGTAGCCACCGGCCTACGCCAGAGCCACAGCAACGCGGGATCCGAGCCGCGTCTGCAACCTACACCACAGCTCACGGCAACACCAGATCGTTAACCCACTGAGCAAGGGCAGGGACCGAACCCGCAACCTCATGGTTCCTAGTCGGGTTCGTTAACCACTGTGCCACAAGGGGAACTCCTTTTTTTTTTTTTTTTTTTTTTAGTAGTAGTTTTGATTTACATTTCTCTACTAATCAGTGATGTTGAGCATTTTTTCATGTGCCTGTTGCTCATCTGTATATCTTCTTTAGAGAAATCTCTTTTCAGGTCTTTTGCCGATTTTCAATTGGGTTGTTGGCTTTTTTGCTGTTGAGTTGTTTAAGTTGTTTGTATATTTTCGAGATTAAGCTCTTGTCAGTTGCATCATTTGAAACTATTTTCTCCCATTCTGTAAGTTGTCTTTTTGTTTTCTTTTTCGTTTCCTTTGCTGTGTAAAAGCTTGTCAGTTTGATTAGGTCCCACTGGTTTATTTTTTCTTTTATTTCTGTTTGCTTTTCTCTGTTGACCTGAGAAAACATTTGTAAGGCTGATGTCAGAGAATGTTTTGCCTATGTTCTTTTCCAGGAGTTTGATGGTGTCTTGTCTTATATTTAAGTCTTTCAGCCATTTTGAGTTTATTTTTGTGCATGGTGTGTTCTAGTTTCATTGTGCCCTGGATTTCTTTGGGCTCCATTTTGTTATCCATATGCAAATTGTATTTTTGCAGTTTTTTTTCCTCCATTTTAAAAAAAAGTATTAAAAAGAGATAATTTAGAACAATTACAACCCTCACAATGATTATCATCATCATCATGATTACAAAATGTGATTACACAGGAGGCACCATACATTCTGTCTGTTGTAGCAGTTAAAAGTTCTAGAATTGGGAGTTCCCTTCATGGCTCAGCAGTTAATAAACCTGACTAGGATCCATGAGGATGCAGGTTCTATCTCTGGCTTTGCTCACTGGGTTAAGGATTCGGCATTGCTGTGAACTGTAGGGTAGGTCACAGATGCGGCTTGGATCTGGCATTGCTGTGGCTGTGGTGTGGGCCGACAGCTGTAGCTCTGATTTGACCCCTAGCCTGGGTATTTCCATATGCGACAGGTGTGGCCCTAAAAAGCAGAAAACAAAACCAAACCAAAAAGCTCTAGAATAAGCTTACCTTTGGGTCCAGGCTCTGTGAGGTAAGCCTTGGTATCATTTCAGTGATGGGATAGATACCAAGGACTGGAAAAGTGAAGAGATTTTACTTAGATCACCTGGAAATAAGCAGGAAAAAGTGGCTCTCAAATGCTGGAAACTGAATTTAAAAGTTCCCCTTCTGTTACAGAGCAAGGACCTTAGAACTTCATGTGCAATTAGACTTCAAATTGTGTTCTTGCTATGCAGAGCCATCAGTATCATGTGATTCAGGGTTTATATCCAGCCCAGTGCATGGATACACCTACAGCATCATCTGGCAGTGGAGTCATTAGCCCTCTGGAGTCATTGGATTCTTTAAGGAAAAATTATGGACTTTTACTTCATGGCTACATAGAAGGACAGCTTTAAAATTTGGCTTTGCATATACAGTTGTCCCTTGGTATCTACCTGGGTTTGGATCCAGGGCCACCTAGGATACCAAAATCCCTGGATGCTTAGGTTCCATAGTTTTCTCTCCTGTATCCACAGATTCCTTATCTGGGCAGTTAGCCAGCTGCGGGTCCTAACAAAGTATGTGATCCCTGGTTGGTTAAATCCATGGATGGGGCCAGATACCCAGAGCCAGCTGTATATTCATTGAAAAAAACGGGTAAAAGTGGACCCACGCAGTTCAATATTTTACTCTTACAAATTTTTTTGGTGCTTCTGTATTAGTCTGACCTTTAAAAAAACTAGAGCTATTTACATAAGTATGAAAAATAGGGAAAAGAAATGAATGTGTAACAAAAGAAAGCTCTAGACTTTCAGACTTTGTAATCCTGCTATTTTATTATGTGACCAAGTAGTTCTGTATTAGGTGGGAGCTTTGTTAATAAAAATACTCTACGTTGCTAACTTCTATTTTCTCCATAAAAGATTTTTTTTTTTGTATTTTTAGGGCTGCACCCACGGCATATGAAGATTCCCAGGCTAGGGGTGGAATTGGAGCTGTAGCTACTGGCCTACACCACAGGCACAGAATGTGGGATCCGAGCCACATCTGTGACCTACACCACAGCTTACAGCAATGCTGGATCCTTAACCTACTGAGTGAGTCCTGGGATCAAACCTACATCCTCATGGGTACTAGTCAGATTTGTTTCCACTGAGCCACGACAGGATCTCCTACATAAAAGTTTTTAATGAGAAAAGATAAATGTGCTAATTTCCGTTTTTAAAAGTGGGCTAGGGGAATATAAATTCAGTGAAAAAAAATTTCCTTTTACTTTTTCATCTTTTCAAAATTCCTGTATATTCTGTTAGCAGGTTGTGATGTATCTTTCTGAGCTTTTTCTACTTCCCTCCCTCCCTTCCTCCCTCCCTCCCTCCCTCCCTTCCTTCCTTCCTTCCTTCCTTTCTTTCTAGGGCCGCACCCACTGCATATGGAAGTACCCAGGTTAGGGGTCGAATCTAAGCTGCAACTGCCAGCCTATACCACAGCCATAGCGATGCGGAATCCAAGCTGCATCTGTGACCTACACCACAGCTTGTGGAAACACTGGATTCTTTAACCCACTTAGCGAGGCCAGAGCTTGAACCCGCTTCCTCATGGACACTAGTTGAGTTCTTAATCTACTGAGCCACAATGGACACTGGTTGAGTTCTTAATCTACTGAGCCACTTCTTTATTCATTTTCATGCTCACACACCGATATGGACCTGAGTTTTACAAGTGAAATGAGGGAAACTATTCTCTGTGGTCTATCTGTTCTATGTTATTATTGTTATTTTTTTGTCTCTTGTCTTTTTAGGACTGCATCTGCGGCATATGGAGGTTCCCAGGCTAGGGGTCAAATTGGAGCTACAGCTGCCAGCCTACACCACAGCAACACCAGATCTGAGCCACATTTTCGACCTACACCAGAGCTCACAGCAACGCTGGATCCTTAACCCACTGAGTGAGACCAGGGATAGAACCTGAATCCTCATGGATCCTAGTCAGGTTCGTTAACCTCTGAGCCATGATGGGAATTCCCTGTTACTTCTTTTTAAAACTTTGTCTTATCTTGAAGAATTAACCCCAAGAGTACTTATAGAAAAACCTCATTCTTTTTAACAGTCATGTTGTTTCATAGTTGATGTAGAAATATTAAAATGTATTTACTCATTCTCCCTGCTTGTGAATGTTTTGGTTGTTTTAAACTTTTCTCTACAGAATTTTTGCCATGGCTCAGCAGAAATGAATTTGACTAGTAACCATGAGGATGCAGGTTTGATCCCTGGCCTTGATCAGTGGGTTAAAGATCTGGTGTTGCCGTGATCTGTGGTGTAGGTCCCAGATGCTGTGGCTGTGGTGTTGGCTGGCTGCTACAGCTCTGATTCAACTCCTTGCTTAGGAACCTCCATATGCCGCTAGTGCGGCCTTAAAAAGACAAAAAAAAAAAAAAGTCTCTACTATATCATTAATAGTCATGTATATATTTATCCACATCTATAAGTATTTTTGTAGAATGGATTGTCAGGATTAATATTGTTTCACCAAATGCTATGATTAGTCATTACGATCCTTAATGTATTAATGGATGTTGCTGAATTGATCTACAAAAATCTTTTAATTGTTTGTTTTTAGAGGAATAGTGATAAAAATTCCCATTTCTCTATTCTGTTGTCAAAACTACGTAATACCGATTATTAAATTTTTTCCTAATATGATGAGAAATTATTAGCTAGATCAGTCTCTTTTCATATTCTTTGATCATTTTTCTTTTGTTCATTTTATTCTTTTACCTTATTAGATTGTTTTTCTTTTTATTATTGATTTGAAGGCGCTTTTTAATATTTACATATTATAGCAATTAACCTCTTTCTGTTATATGTTGCAAATATTTTCTTCCAGCAGTCTGTAACTTTTTTTAACTTAGTGTATATAGTCTTTTGTTCTGCAGAAATGTTTAGTTTCTGTCAATTTTTTCCCTTAAGGCTTCTGTTTTTCTTTTTCTTTTTAAAATTTTATTTGGGAATGACTTTGCTGGTTTAATTGTACATGTATATTCTCCTGTACTTTCTTCATGTTCGTTATAATTTTAAAATGTTATAATTATTAATTGAGTTGGATTTTATTTTGAAGCATAGTATGAGGAAGGGATCTCACTTGATTTTTTTTTCCCTTCTTATGTTCTACCACAACTGATTTGAAATGTTGCCATTAAGATATACTACTGGAGTTCCTGTTGTGGCGCAATAGAAACAAATGACTAGTATCCATGAGGATGTGGTTCGATCCCTGGCTTTGTTCAGTGGGTCTGGGATCTGGCAGTTGCTGTGAGCTGTGGTGTAGGTTATAGACATGACTCGATCTTGTGCTGCTGTGGCTGTGGTGTAGTCTGGCGGTCACAGCTCTGATTTGACCCTTAGCCTGGAAATTTCCGCATGCTGTGGGTGCGGCCCTAAAAAAAAAAAAGGATACACTATGGGTTTTGTTAAAAACATGGGTCTGTTGCTGGATTCTCTCTTCTGTTTTACTTAACTATCTTTCTGTTTCTATACCAATGTAATTACTGTAACATTGTAAGAAATTTTGATATCTGATATGAAAAGTTATTCTTTCTTGCTCTTCTTTTTTAAAAAGGTAATTTTTTAGTCATTTACTTTTTCAGATGAAACTTAAGATCAGCCTTTTTTTTTTTTTTTTCCTTTTATTTTAGGGCCTCACTCTTGGCATATGGAGGTTCCCAGGCTGGGGGTCCAATCGGAGCTGTAGCTGCCGGCCTACACCACAGCCACAGCAACACCAGGTCTGAGCTGGGTCTGTGACCTACACAATCGCTCACAGCAACACTGGATCCTTAACACACTGAGCGAGGCCAGGGATCAAACCTGAGTCCTCATGGATGCTAGTCAGATTCTTTCTACTGCAACACACAGGAACTCTAAGATCAGCCTCTTAACTCCAGAAACATGAAACCCTTAAGCTCAATCAGGCAAACCTCCTGCCTCTTTTATGAGGCAGTCGTACCTGGAATAAGAGCAGCTGGGGGTCTGGTACCCAGACAAGAGCTGGAAGTGGCTCTCTCAGGGTCTTAGCTTTTCATTGAGGAATGGATACTTCTTTTGCTGACTCAGGTTTCTCTACTAAAGTACATTTGGAAGGGAGCTTTGCATTGTGTAACTTGCCTGGTTGGCAGTTTTGTTACTTTTCTAGCCAAGATGAAGCAAGGGGCTCATCAAACCAAATTTGAACCTTCAACTCCACTTGAAAAATCATGGTGGTTGGTGTAAGAATCAGCAAAGTCTTTGAAGTTCTCTGGCGTGCAAGGGAAATTATAATTTGCTTCTTAACTGAAATGTGAGTTTTCTTTTGAGTTGTTTGGTATCCTGGGCACAGAGTTCCCAGACTTCCATAACCATCATCTTGGGGTAATTTTTGTATTACAATTATACGTTATGTTTCATCTTTCTCTCACTAGGTGTATTTCATCCTTTATTTGAAAAATTAGGCCAAGAGAATACAGATTTAGTTTTGAGTAGGATAAATTTAAGTTACATAAAAATCAAGTGATTATTGAAAAAGAAGCATTTCATTACCCTTGTGCTCTGTTTTTATATCCAGTAGAGCATCAGCAGTGGAAGTTTTTGTAATCAAATATGATAGAAGATCACTAAAAAAAGCTAATTTTTTTAATATATATTACCAGTTAATAGAAACGGATAGCCGGTAAAACAGTCAACAAGTACTTATTAAATGCTTCTGAGTGTAAAGATTTTAAAGTACTGCTATCAGACTATATTGTGATGATGAAAGAACTAGAACCTGGAAGGGCTGGTATTCTCACTGCACCAGATTTGAGTATATAGTTATAGTGGATCATTCCTTCAGTGAGAGGCAGCTAACTGACCCCTCCCTCACAACCCCCACCTTGATCACTGGCCTCCCATACTAAAACATGGACTGCTTGTTATGGTCACAGAAAATAGAACCATGAAGCTTTGGTGAAGTTTTTTTATTCTTTTTTGCCTTTTTAGGGCTGTACCCACGACATATGAAGGTTCCCAGGCTAGGGGCTGAACCAGAGCTGCAGTTGCTGACCTACACTACAGCTACAGCAATACCAGATCCAAGCCACATCTGTGACCTACACCACCGCTCACGGCAACGCTGGATCCTTAATCCACTGAGTGAGGCCAGGGATTGAACCTTCGTCCTCATGGATACTAGTCAGATTCATTTTTGCTCTGCTGCAATGGGAACTCCTGGTGAACTTTTAAGTTGAGGTAACATTATTGAAATTCACGCAATGTGACATAGCAGCGTGTGATCAACAACTGAAGTAAATGATTAGTATTCTTTATTTTTGTGAGATTAAGACAAACTGTAAGTTAAATACAAGCATGTATGGCAAGAACTTTCCTCTCTTCTAATTGCCCTGTTGTCTTGAAGTGCTTTTATGTTCTTTCTAAGCCCAATATTGCCTGGTTGGTTGGCCTGTGGTAAGTTACCCTGTACAAATTTTCTTCCAGGGCACAACCTTCTATATCAAGAGTTAGCAACATGTTTATGGAAAGGGTCAGATATTTTAGTTTTGGTGAATGTGTTAGTTTCCTAGACTGCCATAATGCCATACCACTCAATGACAGAAATTCATTTCTGTTAGTGGTTTTATTTATCTATTTATTTATTTATTTGCTTTTTAGGGCTGCATCCATGGTATATGGAAGTTCCCAGGCTAGGGGTTGAATCGGAGCTAAAGCTGCTGGCCTACACCACAGCCACAGCAATGCCAGATCTGAGCTGCAACCTACACCACAGCTCATGGCAATGCCAGATTCTTAACCCACTGAGCGAGGCCAGGGATCGAATCCACATCCTCATGGATCCTTTGGGTTTGTTACCAATAAGCCACAAGGGGAACTCCCTCTGTTAGTGTTTTACAACAACAGAAGTCTATTCTCTCACAGTTTTGGAGGCCCTGAGGATGAAACTCTTCATGTTTCTTTTCGAGCTTCTGGTGTGAGCTTGGTGTTCCTGGGTTAGTATAGCCTCACTCCAGTCTCAGCCTTTATCTCCACACGATTCCTTCCCTCTGTGTATCTCCAAGTCTTTTTTTTTTTTTTTTTGTCTTTTGCCTTTTCTAGGGCTGCTTCCACAGCATATGGAGGTTCCCAGGCTAGGGGTCGAATCAAAGCTGTAGCCACTGGCCTACACCACAGCCACAGCAACGCGGGATCCGAGCCTCGTGTGCAACCTACACCACAGCTCATGCCAATGCTGGATCCTTAACCCACTGAGCAAGGCCGGGGATTGAACCTGCAACCTCATGGTTCCTAGTCAGATTCCTTAACCACTGCGTCATGATGGGAACTCCTCCAAGTCTTTTCTTATAAGGATATTATCATTGGATTTAGGGTCTACCTACTCCTACTCCTACTCTTTTCTTATAAGAATATTATCATTGGATTTAGGGTCTACCATACTCCGGTATGACCTCATACTAACTTAATGTCATCTACTACAACCCTGTGATCTACATAAGATCACATTTCTTTCTTTCTTTTTTTTCTTTGGCTATGCCCATAGCATATGAAAGTTCCCGGGCCATGGATCAAACCTGTACCGAGGCAGTATCCCAAGCTGCTTCAGTAATGATGCTGGATCCTTAACCTGCTGCACCACAAGGGAACTCCATAAGATCACATTGTGAGGGTCCAGGCTAACATAAATTTGGGGGAGATTCTGCTGAACCTGCTACAGAGGACCATGTGGTTACTGCTACAATTCCTCAACTCTGTTGCACCAGAGCAGCCATAGGCCATACATAAACGAAGGAGTGGGCTGTGTTCCAATAACATTTAATTTACATGTACTGAAATTTTGAATTATATATAATTTTCACGTGTCCTGAAACATTGTTCTTCTTTTGATTTTCATGCAACAATTTAAAAGACATTTCTTAGTTTGTGGGCCATGCAAAAACAAGCCAGGGTAGGGGAGAGCCAGACTGGACCCACAGGCCATCGTTTGCCAACATCTGATATATAGTGTTGGTGAGCAGGCTGAGGTAACAATAGGGTAATTTTTCTTCCTTCTGCATGTAAATGAAAGAACCAAATTCTGAGAAAACCTGTTTGTGATTTACATCAAGCAGTTTTTGTTAGATTGCTTTGTGTTTCAGCAGAGAGGAAACCAGACTGATCAGAAATGATGGTCTTTGGCAGCATCATTCCTTGTGTGTTTGCCAAAATTTTGGTAATGTGAAGAGGCGATGCAGGCTTAAATGAAGAATGTGACCTGGAGTCCTTACGTTGAAGGATTAGAGCATTTCCTTCATGGGCTCTTAGTATTCCTGGTGCCAAGTGTTTGAATATACTTTTGAGGTGACTTTAAACCAAAGGCATTCTGGAGTTCCCGTTGTGGCTCAGTGGTTAACGAATCTGACTAGGAACCATGAGGTTGTGGGTTCCATCCCTGGCCTTGCTCAGTGGGCTAAGGATCTGGCGTTATCTTGAGCTGTGGTGTGGGTCACAGACGTGGCTCGGATCCTGTGTTGCTGTGGCTGTGGTGTAGGCCGGCGGCTACAGCTCCGATTAGACCCCTAGCCTGGGAACCTCCATATGCCATGGGAGCAGCCCTAGAAATAGCAAAAAGACAAAAAAAAAACCACCAAAAAACAAAAAACCAACAACAACAAAAAAAACAAAAAGCATTTTGTGACTCAATACTACCTGGTATTCTGGTAAGACATTGTCAATCCCTAGATTGACATTCAAGGCCAGATATTAGACAATACTCTGCATATCTGAACAGACTTTATCTTCTAATGCTAAGAGTTGTTAAGTCATCCTGGGGCAAAAATAAATCTAAACTTTCTGGTTTATCACACATATTGTTTCTAATAAGATTTGGGTAATAAAAATCTCTTGAGGTTATTATTAAAGATTATGATTATATAGCTGCTTTTTCTAATTATGAAACTGGTACATGATCTTGGTAGAAATGAAAATAAAGTTTCCCATAATCCCAAATTCCCAGGGATAATTTCTGAGGAGATGCTGGTAGTTATTTTTCCAAAAATTCCTGCCCCATCTAATTGTGAAAACAAAAGAAAAACATGTTTTACAGAGATCTGTGGACAACATTTATGACCATAAAGAATAAGTATGGAGTTCCCATTGTGGCACAGTGGTTAACGAATCCGACTAGGAACCATGAAGTTTTGGGTTCAACCCCTGGCCTCGCTCAGTGGGTTAAGGATCTGGCGTTGCTGTGAGCTATGGTGTAGGCTGCAAGCTACAGCTCCAATTCGAGCCCTAGCCTGGGAACCTCCATATGCCGCGGGTGTGGCCCCAGAAAAGACAAAATAAAATAATAAAATAAGGAGTTCCCATCATGGCTCAGTGGTTAACGAATCCAACTAGGAACCATGAGGTTGTGGGTTCGATCCCTGGCCTCGCTCAGTTGGTTAAGGATCCGGCGTTCCTGTCAGCGGTGGTGTAGGTCGCAGACGCAGCTTGGGTGTGCCGTGGCTGTGGCCAGTGACTACAGCTCCGATTCAACCCCTAGCTTGGGAACCTCCATACGCCGAAGGTGTGGCCCTAGAAAAGACAGAAAGACAAAAAAAGAAAAAAATAATAAAATAAAAAAAGGAAAAGTATGATTAGGTATGGATATCTAAGTACATGATAAACTCATAATATTCTGATAGCAGTACATGAAAAAGTCATATTTCCTGATCTTGAGATATAGCTTTTGTTTCTAAAAAGTGGAGAATGACCCAGTATAGATAATTACTTGCATCAGTCCTGTTATTCAGAAACTTACTATGCCTTGGGTTCAGCGCTGGATCTTTTCTCTCTACTGCAGAGAGGCTCTAAACAGGTACCTGACTTCTTTGATGTCATCCACACTTTAATGAGGTTTTATCATCCATAACACAGGGGTAGGAGTTTTATCTGGCTGGGATTGAGAAAATCCTGTGAGCTTCAGTTTGGTGGAGGGGAGAGTTGACTGCCAGGATCTCAGATGGATTTCAGTGATGACTGGCATGATTTATGCACTTAGCAGCCCAGAACAGAATGGCTGAATTATCATCATCTCTAGATGAAATGGAAATCTTGTCTACAAAAGTGGGTAGATAATCATCCACTTGTACGCAAAAGTGGATAATCTTAACACTTACAATATGCCTACAAGATGCCAACATACTCTATCACTAGTGTCTTACAGGCTTTGGAGCCAAGCAGATCTGGGCATGAATCCTAATTTTACTCTCATTGTCTATGGACACCTTAGATTACTCAAACAGAGTTTTGGTTTTCTTATCTCCAAAAAGGGTATAAATAGTACCCACTTTGTAGGAGTGTTGTAAAGATTAGTGTTAGTATGTATGTAAAGCGCTGAGCCAGTGTCTTGAACATAGAACTCAAATAATGTTATTTCTTTTCTTTTCCTTCCTTCCTTCCTTCCTTCCTTCCTTCCTTCCTTCCTTCCTTCCTTCCTTTCTTTTTTCTTTCTTTCTCTTTTTCTGTTTTTGCTTTTTGAGCTGCACCCATGGCATGTGGAAGTTCCCAGGCTAGGAGTAGAATCAGAGTTATAGCTGCCAGCCTACACCACAGCCACAGCAACACGGGATTCAAAATGTGTCTGCGACCTACACCACAGCTCATGGCAATGCTAGATAGATCCCAGACCCACTGAGTGAGGGCAAGGATCAAACCCGCATTCTCATGGACACAAGTTGGATTGGTTTCCACTGCGCCACAATGGGAACTCCCAATTTCTTTTTAATTTTTACTATTTGAGAGATCTTCAGATGATCCAATCCAGTCCTATTTAACAGAAGGAGAGATTGGAGTCAGAAGGCTTTTTGCTCTTAGGTTGCTCAGGTAGTTGATGAACAGAGCAAAAAGAATAATTTTGACATTCTGATCTTTATTCCAATCTTCTTTCCATTATTAACTTATTCATCCATTTATTTTTTTATTGACCATTTATTATGTACCCATTAATTTCCAGGTATTGTACTGAACCTTGAGAATATAAAAGAGAATAAAATGCAGAATGTCTTGGAGTTCCTGTCGTGGCACAGTGGTTAATAATCCAACTAGGAGCCATGAGGTTGTGGGTTCGATCCCTGGCCTTGCTCAGTGGGTTAAGGATCTGGCTTTGCTGTGAGCTGTGATGTGGGTCGAAGTCTCGGCTTGGATCCCGTGTTACTGTGGCTCTGGCGTAGGCCGGCAACTACAGCTAGGATTCGAGCCCTAGCCTGGGAACCTCCATATGCCGCGGGTGTGGCCCTAGAAATGACAAAAAGACAAAAATAAAATAAAATAAAATAAAATACAGAATGTCTTGAGAAGTTTATGGTCCAATGTAAAACAGATGCATAAACAGATAAATTATTGGCCAGTTTCTTAGATACTGTAATGGAATTACTTTATACATACTTAGGAAAAAATGGTTGAGATAATAATCTGATTCAGCTTGGGGAACAATTAAATCTTCATAGCGACAGCATGATATTTGAGTCTAGCCTTGAAGCGTACATTGAAGATGGCAAAGCCATTAAGCTTGTGTATGTGTTTTTGTGTGTGAGTGTATGTTTGGGAGGGGATCAGTGGTTGGTGGTGATATTTTAGGTAAAAGAAACAGCCTGTGCAAAAATTATAGAGATGTTGGAGCCTGGCAAATTCAGGGCAGCTTGGATATTTTGATGCTTTTGGGTTGTGGGAAGAGGTGAGACCTAATGATGCAACGCAAAAGGATCTGGAAGGCAGCACGTCTTTTTCTATTGGAAATGCTGTCATGTGTTGTTTGGTAGCTGGAGTACTAATGAGAGTTAAATGTACGTAAGGGGATAAGTGAGCTTCTGTGAACTGATTTGGGAGATGGCCTACCATTTATAGCACTCTTTTCGGATAAAATATGAGCCAACTTCAAAATAATAGGACCAAAATAAACATTTAGAACCCAAATTGTATGAAGAAATGCCTTATAATGATTGATATACCCATAGAAGGCACTGAATAAATACTGGTTAAATATTTTGTTTGTTTTTTAGGGCTGCACTTGCAGCATACGGAGGTTCTCAGGCAAGGGGTCGAATCAGAACTACAGCTGCTGGCCTATGCCATAAGCCATAGCAATGCCAGATCTTAGCAGTATCTCCTACCCACACCAGAGCTCATGGCAATGCAGGATCCTCAACCCACTGAGTGAGGACAGGAATCGAACCTGCAACCTCATGGTTCCTAGTTGGATTCGTTTCCACTGAGCCACAGTGGGAGATCCCTGGCTAAATATTTTTATACAGTGATCCAGTTATTGTAAAGTTACTTTTAATGTGAAACTTATGGGCAACATAGTCATTTATATGATTCTATAGAATACAATAAAACTTTGTTGACCTGTATTATAATGAGAGGTCTCCAGTTATAATTCACCATTACAATCTATTTGACTTGTATTCTTGGGATTAATCCAGATAAATTTGATTTTGATGGTTACTAATTGGGCAAGGGGAATAGTCTATACTGTCATAACTGTGTGTCCTTATTTAATTACATTATATTTCCATGTCCAGTTGAAGTTATGTCTATACTCAGTACTTTACTATCATTATGTATTACATGCTTTTATTTTGTTGAGGTGACTTGTGTAATTTTTTTTTTTTTGGTGTGATTAAAAAATCCCATCACATGTCTTTTCTGTGTAATCTAAATTATATCATCTTTGGAAAACAGTATTTGTTTTCAGTCTGTTGTCTAGGCCTGACATCCTGACATAACCATATTTCCATATTCCTTCATATTTTGTTGATTCTATGATATGTTATTTTTCTTCTTGGTTTTTCATAGAGTTATTGCTGGGGTGTGTTTATTGCATTCATTTACTCAGAAATCTTACATCTTTGTGATAGTATTGTGAATTTGATCTGATTATAGAAAATTTAGGCTTTGTTAAGAATTTCTTTTTTTCAAAACAAACAACTTTTATTTAAGTATAGTTGATTCACAATGTTGTATTAGTTTCAGATGTACAGCAAAGAGATTCAATTATATGTATATTCCTGTTGTTTATCTGTTTTCTATAGAGTAGTGTGCATATACATGTCTTTTGTACCTTTTTTTTTTTTTAAGGGCCGCTGCATAGGAAGGTTCCCAGGCTAGGGGTCCAATCGGAGCTATAGCTGTCGTCCTATGCCACAGCCACAGCAACACAGGATCCGAGCTCTGTCTGTGACCTACACGGCAGCTCAGGGCAACACTAGATTCTTAACCCACTGAGCAAGGCCAGGCATCAAACCCGCAACCTCATGGTTCCTAGTTGGATTTGTTTCCACTGCGCCACTACGGGAACTCCAGTGTGTATACACATGAAGTTCTACTTTATCCCTCCCCCTGATTTCCTCGTTGGTAACCAGAAATTCGTGTTCTGTGTCTATTTCTGTTTTGTAAATAAGTTAATTTGTACCAATTTTTTAGATTCCACATAGAAGTAATATCATATGATATTTGTATTTCTCTTTTTGATTTACTTCCTTTAGTATGATATCTTTTGTTATAGGTCCATCTATGTTGCTGCAAATGGCATTATTTCATTCTTAAACAGGATTTCTTACTTATATTCTCTAATGTGTGTCAGTCAGAATTATCTGCAGTTCAGAAATAAGAAAATCTAAATAGGCTGGCAGGCAGCTGCTCAGAACTTTGCTATGCTAGGCGCAGGGGTAGGTGAGGAGTGGCGAAGTGGTGGCATAAAGTGTCAATTTGAGGGTTTAGTTGAAGAGAAATGTCAGCTAAGGGAGTCTCTGACAACATTTTTTGCAACTGGCTTTTAAAAACTTAAAAACTTCTGTTTACTTCCTGGATCATTTTCAGGGATTCTTAGTCTTACAGAATTTGCTCGATCCCTTAGTTCCATCTTTTTTCATATAAAATGATAACTGCACGCAAATATAGTGTTTCAAGGTCTTAGAGGTCTTTTGATCATAGAGGTAGTTATTCCTTAAACAAGTCACTGCAGAGAGTTTTCTGGAAATTTCTCTAGCTATGGCAACCACTCTAGGCCAAGGCATCAGTTAGCTTTTGCTAACTAACAAACCACTGCAAAACTTAATTGCTTAAGAAAACAGCATTTGGATTTCACTTGTGGCACAGCAGGTTAAGGATCTGGTTTTTCACTGCAGCGGTTGGGTCACTGCTGTGACACAAGTTTGATCCCTGACCCAGGAACTTCCCCATGCTGCGGGTGTGACTAAAGGAAAAAGAAAAGAAAAGAAAACAACATTTATTATTTCCTCTGTTTTGCTGGGCTGGTGAGGTTGAGATTGGATCATCGAAGGTGGTCACACCCACGCACATGTTTGGGCCTTATCTGGCTGGCTTGGATGATTGAAATGCCTGGGGCCTTTCTTCAAGAAGCATCATCCTGCAGCTAGCAGGTCTGGACTTGTTCATAAGGTCCCAGAAGCAAAAGAGCACAAGTCCCAATGTGCCTTTTTCTAGTCTCTACTTCTGTCATATTTTCTAATAATCTCTTGGCCAAAGCAGATCTTATAGCAAAGCCCAGATTCAAAGGTGAAAATATAGACTCTACCTCTGGATGGAGTGAACAGCAAAAGGGGCTTGTGTACAGGGCTTAAATTTATGATCATTTAAAAACTGGTCCTCGGAGTTGCTGTTGTGGTGCAGTGGAGACGATCTGACTAGGAAACATAAGGTTGTGGGTTTGATCCCCGGGCTCGCTCAGTGGGTTAGGGATCCAGCATTGCTGTGAGGTGTGGTGTAGGTCATAGACATGGCTCGGATCTGACATTGCTGTGGCTGTGGTGTAGGCCAGCAGCTGTAGCTCTGATTTGACCCCTAGCCTGGGAACTTCCATATGCCGCAGGTGTGGCCCTAAAAGGCAAAAAAACAAAAACAAAAACAAAAAACCACCCAAAAAACTGATCCTCACTGGGAACTTATCCTCACTTATGATAGAACATGATAGAGGATAATGTGAGAAAAAGAATGTATATATATGTATGTGTGACTGGGTCACTTTGCTATACAGTGGAAAATTGACAGAACAACAGAACGCTGTAAACCAGCTATAATGGAAAAAATAAAAATCTTTAAAAAAGAATAGAAAGTAAAAAAAAAATTGATCCTAGCTGGTCACTGTTGGAAATGATTCTACATGTTCAGATAAGAGGTTATAGTAGTGAGCATAAATGTATATGGCTTCAAAAATTACCACACTCATATGATGTTTGCTACATGCTAAGCCTATAAATGTAAAAAAGAAAAAAGAAAAAGAAAAAGTAACCCCCGCAAATCTACCAATTTAGAGGCAGAATTTAAGAAGGGAGATAAGAAAAACCACCAACATTTCTGTATTGCTTCACATTTTACAAAGCACATTCATATATATTGCTCTTTAAAAAAAAAAATCTTTCGGAGTTCTGTTGTGGCGCAGTGGTTAATGAATCTGACCAGGAGCCATGAGGTTGCGGGTTCAATCCCTGGCCTTGCTTGGTGGGTTAAGGATCCGGCGTTGCTGTGAGCAGTGGTGCAGGTTGCATACGAGGCTCGAATCCCGTGTTGCTGTGGCTCTGGTATAGGCTGGCAGCTACAGCTCTGATTAGACCCCTAGCCTGGGAACCTCCATATGCCACGAGAGTGGCCCAAGAAATGCCAAAAAGACAAAAAAAAAAAAATTCTTTCAAGCCTCTTGATGAGGTATTAGATCATTATCTTCATTTCATAGATGTGAAAACTGATGTTAAGAATGTGACTCAAAATCACTTACCTAGTAAGAGAAGTGGG
This sequence comes from Phacochoerus africanus, assembly GCF_016906955.1. Classification (NCBI taxonomy): domain Eukaryota; kingdom Metazoa; phylum Chordata; class Mammalia; order Artiodactyla; family Suidae; genus Phacochoerus; species Phacochoerus africanus. The sequence continues at coordinate 79,696,712 of NC_062545.1, read as the reverse complement.
TTTTGGACTTAGTTCCTTTGGTAGCCAGGCCTGCTGACTGCACCCAGAAGTCTTTGGGTGCCTCATTGACCATGTAATGCAGCAAGGGACAAATAAAAGTAATTATTGGGGATCTCTGTGATTTTTTCCAGCCATACCATTACTCAATGAAAAGTTCAAAGATCTATATAATTTTTTTTTTTTTTTTTAGGAAAAATGGGTGTATAAATGGTACTCTCATTAAGAGCTTAGTGATTTTTGAATTCTCTTGTTCTGTCTGTCTCATTTCTGGAGTTCGTTAATATGTTTATTCACTTAATGTTTACTGAATTCACAAGAATTGCTGAATTTCACAAATTTTTCTGGAGCCTAAATATTAACAATTCCTACATCCATCCTACTGTAAGAAACTGGTTTATTTTATATATATACATGTATACTGAAATTATGCATATGCATGTGTGGGGGAGTATAAATATGTCTGTATACACACACACACATATATACATGTACATATATATATATATATACACACACACAGACACACACACGTATGCATGGTTCTCCAAGAGAACTTATGTATGTAAATATGTGGGAGTTGTGTATATAAATATAAATATATATATATGTATATATATCCCTGGGAGTGTGTATATGTATATTTATATGTCTATATATATATACGTGGGCATGGTTCTCCAATAGAACTTGTAGACTTTCCATGGACTCAATAGATAGCACCTAGGGAGAAGTAGGTTCCCAAAGATTTCTTTAGTAAGAGATCAACATTCCTTAAGCCTGTACTTTCACGTAAATGTCATCTGGATGGGAGGTTCAAAGGAGGTAATATAGGTAAAAATCATTTGTAAACCCTTAAAAGCTATAGAGCCATGAGCTATTAATATAAACATGCCTTAACAAAGTACCATTAAGTGGGGCCAACATAATTATTTTAAAGTCTTAATTACTAGGTTTATGAAAATTCAGGGATTTTGGGGGAATCTCTCTCTCTCTCTGCTTTTTCTATTCTTTTTTAAAAATTTTATTTATTTATTTATTTATTTTCTTTTCTTTTTTTTTTGCTTTTTCTATTCTTTAGGCTCACCATTCCTCAAGAAATATCCCAAATCTGGGAGTAATCACCACTGCTTGTGATGGTATGAAGCCAGGAACTTAGTCTAGCAGTGAAATTTTTATGGTTCACTTCTTGTCCCCATCACTGGGCCTCACCCCCCAAAAGAATGGAGAAGGCCTGCAGAATCTCCTGGGGGTCTGTCCAAGAGGCAATTAACATTCCTGCCTGACCTTCCTCTGGTCGCTCCCTTCACACGGCAGTACTTAGGCCAGTCCTCACCCTTGGTCTGGATTCTTTTAGTGAGTCCTAATTATATTCATGGCCTCAGCTTTCAGGCTGAGGTAACCTTTATGGCCAATGTATGGGCTATTTTCAAAGGAATTTCCTAGTGTTTTACAGGGATTTTATTTACTTTCATAAGACCCCATCAATGTATTCGTTATAAAGGACCATACTGGTTTGCTTTTCTACTCTTTCCTTCATGCTGCCACCTCTACAGGAAATTACATTGCGGGCAGAGGCTTCCCACAGAGAAAAGATGTCTGCTGATTCAGTGGGAGCAATTTCTGTCTTATGTGTTACTTTGACTGTCACAACGTTCTCAGGCATGAACCTCTCTCCCTTGATTAATATTTATAACCTCCTCTTTAGGTACCTGTAATGTCAGTGCCTGTGCAGGTAGGAAGCTCAGTACATGGCAGATGGGAGAGCTGCTACAGTCTGTTGATACATAAAGGGCCTGAGGTCATCAAAGGGTCCCACTGTCAAAGGAAGCCCTGGGACTAGTTGTGGTTGCTCTAAGTCGTCTTGATTGGAGGTGTCATGACCCACTGGACTTGGGGCAGGAGACCCCAGCCCTTTGCTGCTGCGTCTAGTTGCTGCTGGTTTGCTCTGTGACTTGGGGCAATTCCCTGGTGTTTGATACCTTCATTGCCCCAACTGTAACATGTGCCAAGTGTCTACATGGGGCTTATTATAAATAGGACAAATGGCATCTGTGAAGCTGCCTTTCTCCTGCTCTCAGAAAGATCAAGGGCTAGAGTATTTCCCTCCCCCAGGGTAGAAGAGACTCCCAGGAGCAGCGTAGTTACAGGCACTGAAAAGGCATGTCTGTATCCATCATCCGCTGGTTCTCAGATACTGCCCACCTCTGGAACGACACAGCTGTGTCACAGAGCTCTAGTAGGCTGTGAGGTAAGATCCGGGCAGACTTGAAGATTATAGAAAAGCAAAAGACTGGAGGAGTTCCTGTCGTGGCTCAGTGGAAATGAATCTGACTAGTATGCATGAGGACACAGGTTCAATCCCTGGACTTGCTCAGTGGGTTAAGGATCTGGCATACTGTGAGCTGCCCTGTAGATTGCAGAGGCAGCTCAGATCTGGCATTGTTGTGGCTGTGGCATAGGCCAGTGGCTACAGCTCCGATTCAACTCGTAGCCTGGGAACCTCTATATGCTTTCAGTGTGGCCCTAAAAAGACAACACAAACAAACAAAAGGCTGGAATGTCTAGTGGATTGATTACTGCTATGAACTTTTTACATAAGCTTTTTTAATCTTTGTCGTTAAGTTAGTGGGTAATTTTCAGTATTCACTAATTCATTCATTCATTGTTATTTAATCAGCACATATTCCTGAAGAACCTAGTATGTCTAAGATACCATAGAAGGCTGTCTAAATTTTAGGGTTCAAGTCTAATGCTGTCTTGTCTGTGAATTTTTTTTCCCCGATATCCTCAGTTGTAAATAATCTTTCTTTGCTCTGATTTCTTCCTCTCTAACTTTCTATAGTACATACCACATGATGATACTTTTCATATTATTTAAGGTACATGTTTCTTTCCTATCATATTTCTTATTTATCATTAAATACCTAAACTTCCTAGCAAATCCCCTTGTACTTCACAAATACTCAGTAAATATGTAATAGAAGACACATAGTGAAAAAAAAACAGTATAAGACAATATATGATGTTAGATGGGCATGTATATATATAATGCTACATATAATAAATGCTCAGGGAGATAAGAGAAGATCAGCTAATGTACAAGAAGAGCCAGTTGGAAGTAGTCAAGGTGGTAATGGATGGAGATGAAGAGAAGGCATTCCAGGTAGAGGAAAGGTATCAGCAACTGGCACATATGGAAATTAATACATCTTAGGGGAGCTAAGGGACATGATACAATAAATAGTCATTAGAGGATGGGACATTGCAAATGCCAAGCTAAGACAATTAGATTCTTCTGAAAGCAAAGGCTGCTACTCTAAGATTTTTGAGCAAGTGAGTGACAAGATCAAAGAGATATTTTAGGATGATTTCTCAAGTAATAGTATCAAGGTAGTGAGGCAGCCTGGAAACAGGAGGAATTAGAAGAATTAGTTGTTAGAGCAAGAGTGAGAGTATGTGAGCACGTGGGCTCAGAGGTAAAGGCATGAAGCAGTGAGATTAGAGAGCAGAGCAGATTCCAAAGGGTATGAAGCAAGGATCAACAGGATCATGTGGTTGAGTTTGATGATAAGGAAAAGGGTGGAATAAACACTGACCTCTAAGTCTTGTGTTTGGATGGCTTTGAAAATAGTGATACCATTTTTAACAATTGGAAAATCAATTTTAGAGGGAAAATAATGCATTCATCTTTAGACATTTCAGCTTGAGAAATGCTATCTGGGTGCAGAGGAGACAAAGTTCAAATTCAGGACTAGAATTAGAAGGGAGGTCAGGGGTTAAGATGTAAATATAGATAAAATAGAGTTGTTCAGTGACTTGCCTTTGTTATAAGCTCCTTGATGTTAGGACCAAGTCCTATTTGGTTTTGCTAACTACCCAGCACATAGTAGGCATTTTTTGAATCATTTTTCTTGAAAGCTGCCTAGAGTTATAGACAACTCTATGCTCCCCATGCTTGTGACTATGGTACAAAAAAATAAAACACTTAAATGTGAAATTCACAGAACAGTGAAATATTCAGGAAACAATCTCAGTCTTTCTCTCTCCTGGGAAATATTTCATTAGTACAAGTCACAGAATTAAAATTTATATTTTATTTAAATATAAAGTAACTTGAAAGGCTTTAAGCCTGTTGCAGATAGGATCCCTCAGTTAATTGGTATTTTGTACTGGCTGACTTCTCAGGTCCCTTAAAATTCTGAGACATATGTTTCTCCAAGTTAGGTAGACAAAAAAAAAAAAAAAAAACTACGTAGTTGAATCTACTAATCCTTGAAATATTGAGAGTGTCTATTACACCAAACATCTCTATTTTCCCTCCATGTTTCCCCATAAACTCATCCGGCATTGAGAAATGATTGCTGAACTTTGTGAAAGGGTCCTTTTTGGTTCAACTTCCATAGCTTCTTAATCTGCTTCTCCCCTCCCAGCCTGGGAGAGCTCAAGCAGTGCATCTTTCCAAGGATGGAGGGAAGAAGTCAGCTTCCCCCGGCTGGGTCAGTTCTCAGAGGTGCTGGACCGATGCCTGGTCGCCCCTGGAGAATTGTGCGGCTGCCAGTGCAGCTGCGTTCCTAGTTACACAGTGACCAAGAAAAGTCCCTTTCTATGCACTGATTTCTTAGCCTGTAGACACTGAGGCACCAGGAGGTTGCAGGGATTTGGGAGGGCCTCTGCCCTATAAATATGGCTTCTCAGAGTTGCCCCCTCCTCCTCCTTGCTCTAGTAGACCCTGCAGTTTACACTGTAAGACAGCAAAGACACTGCGGCAGCCTTTTCTCTCTTCAAGAGAGAGACTCTCCCCCCTGCTGAAGTGCAGAGAAGGGAGGGAGGGTGGGATAATAGAAAAGAGTCTTTTTTTGGGGTGTCCCTTCAGTGGTAGAGTCCTGGATTAGGACACAGCAGGAGGTCTGCTACTTCTAGCTCTGTGACACTTTTCAAGTGACTCTACTGCTCTATCTCCATTCCCTCTTTGCAGAAGGAGGAACTCTAACTAGATGATCTCTAAAGCCTATTTCCTCTCCTAATATTCTAGTTTTTAAAAATTTTATGGGATGAAAGAGAATAAACATTCCAAGGTAGTCTTGTCATAATCCCAATGGAGTACTGGGCAACATCGAGCTTGAAGATAAATACTTCTTTATGCTTTGTAAAGTTCTTTGGGAAGAATAAAGAAAAAGTAACAATCAGAGGATGAAATTGATCCTGACAATTCTATTATATGCAGGAAACTACAACCTACAACTACAGCCTTGAAGTAGTGTTCATAAATTGGCCAGAATTTGCATTTTGAGGAGATAACCACTTCCAGGCTGAACTTGTGATTTATGCTGGCCTTGAACAAGCCAGGGCTCCCAGCCTGAAGGAGGCAAACTGGCTTTTGATTAAATTGTTTCATGTTGCTTTGCTCCTGGTTGTTAGGGGGTGTGCTGTCAGTCACCACTGTGAGTGAGCAGTGGGGTCCATGTGGGTACTTGGTAAGGCTTGGCATTTATAGGGTCATGTGAGTTGTTCGTGCTGAAATCCTGTAATATCCCCAGGCAGTTTAATTCTGTGGTAGAACCAACTTGAATAATTAAACAAAGCAAAGATTTGACAACACTGTACTTGTGGTACAACACAGCTGTGATTCCATGAGCTCAGCGGAGAGAAGGAGTCGGGGGCATCTGTCATAGCAAAAGCATGCTTTGGAACAAATAACAATTTAGCAGACATCCAAGTGCTACAGAACAGAGGCTGCAAAGAAGATGGTATGTCAGGAGTGCAGGGGTCTGGGGTGTCTGCTTGAGGGATGTTAAAGGGATTGCTGATCACATCTGCTTGGGCCTCAGCATCTTTTGAAATGAAACTGTGCCGGGGGAGTCACCCCACCTTACTCTTCTTTCATAAACACTTTTTATCAGCTGATTTATAGGTGATGAGTAAGCAAACAGTGGAGGGGAGAAAAGGTCATTCTTTGGAACAGCTGCAAGTTTGATACCTTTGGTGCGTATCTGCGATAACCCTGAAGAGAGAAAAAGTCTACAGACTGTCTTTTGCATGTAACAGAAGCTGGTACATTTGAAGGGATTTCTTCCCTGCCTTTTCTTATTGGGTGAGGCTTTTTACAAAAATAAACAGATTCTTAAGGAGTAATTTTCTGATGCTGGACCCTGAGATCTCTATTGCAGTAGGATTCTCTTTTATTTTATCCTAAATGTGATGGCTCTTTGTGTTCCCCAGGAGTACAGAGTAGGTTTTGCAATAGCTGTTTCCTCCCCAGTCACATTCAATCCTGCAGAAGCCATTTGTACAGCAAGTGAGTACCAGAGCATGGTAAGCACAGGGATAATCCTACTGCACTGGATTTCCACAGAGGAGAAATGATCTAGGATCTTTTTTTTTTTTTGCTTTTTAGTGCTGCACGCGAGGCATTTGGAGAGTCCCAGGCTGGGGGTCGAATCAGAGCTACAGCTGCTAGCCTATAACACAGCCATAGCAACGCCAGATCTGAGCCGCGTCTGTGTCCCATACCACAGCTCACAGCAACGCCAGATTCTTAACCCACTGAGCAAGGTCAGGGATTGAACCTGCAGCCTCATGGTTCCTAGTCGGATTCGTTTCTGCTGCACCACGATGGGAATTCCATGATCTTGGATCTTAATGTTCAATACCTTTGAACTGTGGGGCTCAGTTACATAAACAGATCAGCATATGATTCTAAAAAGCAGTTGTATTATTTGTGTGTTTTGAACTTCAGAAATTTCCAAGAAAAGTTAAGTTACTGTCATGCTCTGTGAAAAAAATTTTTCTCAAAAAAATCAATTTATGTCAAAATTCAATTTTTCCTCATTTTTAACATGGGCAGTTTATGCAGTTTGAGATTCCAGTAAACTGAAAATATACATTTCAGATTTTTATGGAAGGTTGTGAAAACAAATATTAAATATTGATTTTTTTTTTTATCTCTTTAAATTCTTTCTTTAGATCTGGGCTGTCATGGCACTGCTTTTTTTTTTTTTTTTTTTTTCCCGCCCTTATCTTTCTATTCATTTTCCCCTTCCTGACTCCTCTTTTGGAGACTTTTCCTCCTGTCTGTGGAATAAGGTTCCTGTGAGTTGGCACTGTTTTCCTTGCACAGCATCTCTTCTGTACAGTGTTGTCATCCTGGTTCAGTGACCTCAGCACCATCCAAGTATCTGTCCATCCCTCTGGGTCCTCCTCCGTCAGAGTCTGTCTTCGCAGCCAGCTGATGGGTCAGTCTCCACAGCCCAAGTTGTTTTCTGCAGAATATTCTTCACTTTCCTCAGTTTCTACATTAGGCTGCCCTCCTCAGAACTCTCAGCTCTTCTCACTCTGTGGTTCCAGATCCCTGGCGAGTCTGTGTCTCCACGGCTCGCCCTCCCATTTTTAGTTCTCTCCCACCTGGATACTTTTACTTGGTCTCTCAGGCTGAGGAATGATCAATGTTGATCACTTCAAAATATTTCACAACCCAATTTCTTTTCTTTCTGGTGTGTTTACAACTCACTTTTCTTCAGATTCTTTTATCAGATGTTTCTCATCTGTAGGTATACCTTAGATTTATCCATACATAATTTTTTGGGCAAAGCTCCCAGATTCCCACTACTTCTATTTCTTCATTGCGCCACTTGTCCCTTTTCTATAAGGCCTTGCCTGCTGTCGGACACCTTCCTTCCACAGGTTTACTTCCAAAGATGCTTAACCTCTTTTCTTCTGTTCCAGAATGGACGCCCTCCTTTTCTTGGTCAAACCCACACCTATACCTTGTAGTGGTTTGGAACTTGCATGTTGGGACCAGACTGCCTAGGTTCAAATTCTAGCTCTGCCATTTACTAGCTGATTTGTGTTGAGCAGGGCATTTGATCTCTTTGAGTCCCCGTTTCTTCATCTCTAACATGGGAATGATAACAACAGACCTTACTTTATTAAGTTAAACAGACTGAGTTTGTTTATTTATTTATTTATTGTACCTGCAGCATATGGAAGTTTCTAGGCTAGAGGTCAAATCAGAGCTACAGCTGCCAGCCTATACCACAGCCACAGCATTGCCAGATCCAAGCCATGCCTGCAACCTACACCACAGCTCATGGCAACACCAATCCTGAACCCACTGACGTGAGGCCAGGGATCAAACCTGCATCCTCATGGATACTCATTGGGTTCGTTACTGCTGAGGCACAATGGGTACTCCAGACTGAATATATACATGAAGTGCTTAGAATGGGGTCTTGACAGAGTGAGCACTAGTTAAGTGTTTGCTCTCACTCACCTGCATTCAGTGTTTCACTGATCTTTACAGTCTGAAGGTTATATTGCTCTCCACAATCCCTTTTGTCTTCATCCTCTGAGGATCTAATATAAGATTCTGCACATAAAAGTTGCTCAACAAATATTTGTTGAAATAATCTAGACAGTGTTGGGAGAGCTGAATTCCCTGGTTTTGGAACTTGACTTTTAGTTGCCTGAAAATAGAGCAGTCATATGTCTTACACTGTGTACCTGGAAAAGGGCTTGACATGGGTAAATGCTTAAAAAAAAATTTGCTATAAATGTTCAAATAAATGAATAAATGAAGTGAATTATCATTTTTCTCCAAGTTTAACTTAGGAATCTCTTGGGTCACAAAGAAATGATTTATTTTTAGGTTGAAAATAATTATTAGTACAGATAATAGTATATATAGTATAAAAATATATATAAAATATAAATATGTAATATATGTATACATACAAAATATGCATATGTATGATATACAGTATATCTGGTAAGTATATATATTATAAAACTATATACCTATAATTTATATATATTTATACTTTTGAAAATTAAAAAAAGTGCTTAATCCCATAATCAAAAATATCTATTTGGTGAATGTACCTTTTTATTTCAGATATTTTTCTGCACATGTAAATAAAATTGAATCATACATACCTAATATTTTATAAACTCTATGACTTTATTTAAAATTATAGGTGTTCCCTGGTAGCTCCGTGGGTTAAGTATCCAGCCTTGTCACTGCTGTGGCTCCAGTCGCTGCTGTGGTACAGATTTTATACCTGTCCTGGGAACTTGTGCATGCCATGGGTACAGCTAAAAAAAAAATTCTAAGGTGAACTAGGTGTCTACACTATGATGAAAACTAAAATTGGGTCAAACAGGCTATCAAGTTTTTTTCTTTTTCCTTCGTAATCTTCCCTTTTAGTCCTTATGCTTATGAGTGCCTACTTTGAAATGGTTTTATTTATTTATTTATTTATTTTTGCTTTTTAGGGCACACCCACAGCATATGGAGATTCCCATGCTAGGGTTCGAATCGGAGCTACAGCTGTTGGCTTACACCACAACCACAGCAATGCAGGATCTGAGCCACATCTAGGACCTATACCACAGCTCATGGCAATGCCGGATCCTTAACCCACTGAGCAAGGCCAAGGATTGAACCCGCATCTTAATGGATCCTAGTCAGGTTCGTCAACCACTGAGCCACAAAGGGAACTCCAGAAATAGTATAATTTAAAATGCAATTTCCCAAGAGTGGGGAGGTAGGTCTAACTTATCCTAGAACATTAGCTTTCTAGAAAATATGCTTAATAACTTTATTTTACTCTACAACTTTGATTTTCCTTTTAAAGTGTTTTTTTAATATTTTATTTTACACAAATTTATAGCTGTAATTCCCCATTGATTTTAGAACAAGCACTGAAATTAAGGATTTAATAATAGAGCATAAATGTGATACACACCTAGGTAAATGTGTTCAAGGAGATCAAAAGTATTTTTTTTCTTTCAGCAACTATACAGTTCAGTTGTGTTGGAGGACCTCACCATCAGGTCTTGCTCCCTCTTAGTAAGTGTCAAGAGAGACCAAGGTCACTGTTACTTCTTCCAAATTCCATTTTATAAGGACTCTCAATTTTAAAGGTGAGTATAATGTCCAAGTGGCAGAGCAAAAGGGCACAGCAGTAGACAGAAAAATAACTACAACTTAACCAAAATGCCACCATTTACATTGTAAATGAGATAAAGTACTAGAAAATGTACGGAATCTAAATAGCAGTTTGGGCTGCTCTGATGAAATCCTCTTGCCTGGCTTCATGTGGTCAGGTCTGGAAGAGCCCCGGGTCTGTGCTGTTGAACCAGGAAGTGTCAGGTTGTCAGTAAGCTATCTTGGCTTTCACAAATATTTACCAACCACCACCCTCTTCTCCTCATTGCTATAGAAATCAAAAAACAAGGGGAAAAAAATTGAAAAAGGACATGAATTTCAATTTCAGGTTTATGAGGAATGCTAGATAAGGAATTATAGTTTGGGGGCCCTTTTTTGGTTTTATTTTAAAACAGTAAGGTATTTGACTCCCTCGATTTGGTTAAACAGCATAGTAAGTAAATGTTTAACGAAAGCTTAAGGTGTAAGAAATGAGTCTCAGGTAGAATCTATAAGTGAAAGGTGCCTAAATATCCAGTTTACTCCACAAGTTAGCTGACTTTTGTGTCTGGAGGCTAAAAGGATAGGAGAGGGGAAATAATGGTATATATCATATGAAGGCTTATAGGTATAATTTATTTATGGTGGAGATAAATAATAATATTTAATGAAATGAAATTACAAATGAAATCATATTTAATGAAATGATAAATCATAATATTTAATGAAATAACTAACCCTGCAGGAATAGATAATTTCTATAATGTCCCTACACTAAACTCTAAATTTATACAAACAAACAAAAATTACAGTGTATATACCCATCAGAGTGTCCTTATAAGTTTGTATGATTGCTTGCGGCATGTTTTCTTAGTCCATTGGTTAATATTATGCTCGAGTCAGATATTTATTATTCCTAAGATCTTATAAAATGAGTTTTTGGTAATGTCTCTGTAGCTACTGGAAGAAAAGTACATTTTTGTGACATTAAATTTTATTTGCTTAGAGTTTGTCTTCTAAATGTATCATGTCTAAAGAGAATGACAATCTGAAAGAGTGCTACTTCAGCTGGGCAGTTTCATTTCTCCCTCCTTTTAAATCTGTCTTTGGCTTATGCAACACCAACAGAATGGGGTGAATTCTAAAGTATTTATTTACTTTATAAAGATATTAATTTTTCCAACAGACTTCATATATCAGAAGGTCCTTGGGAATCAAATCTTATCTCTCTCTTTCCTTCTCCCTGCCCTCCCCTGTTTGGTAAAACTTGTAAATTGTTTCATTGACCTTGAACATTTTGTTCACATCCTTTGAAAAAAGGCAGGGGTGAAAAATGATGTTTTTCAAAGTACTGTATTACAAAAGAAAGAGTGCCTGTTAGTCCATGTTCTGGATAATAATACTTCTCAGGTTTCTAATTTGGGAATGCACAGATAACAAGAATATCAGAGCTAGGTGGAAAGACTTTTAACGATAACTTCAAGCCTTTGAGTTACTAGAACTGGAAGAGATTTAAGAGGTCACTTAGTTCTGCTCTGAACCTAGACAAAATATTGTCAAACAAATTTTTCTTAATATAAATATGATATAGAAGCTCAATGCAAATAATTGTGAAAAATTAAAAATACTCCTTTGTGATGTTCCCGTCGTGGCACAGCAGAAACGAATCCAACTAGGAACCATGAGGTTGCAGGTTCAATCTCTGACCTTGCTCAGTGGGTTGAGAATCTGATGTTGCTGTGAGCCGTGGAGCAGGTCGCAGATGTGGTTCCGATCCAATGTTACTGTGGCTGTGGCATAGGCCAGCAGCTGTAGCTCTGATTTGATCCCTAGCCTGGGAACCTCCACATGCTGCTAGTGCAGCTCTAAAAAGAGAAAAAAAAAAAAAAAACAAATCTTCTGTGCACTCTAGTTTGATTTTCTAATTTTTTTATGTTTTTTGTCTTTTTTGGGGTGGGCACACTAGCAGCATATGGAGGTTCCCAGGCTAGGGGTCAAATCAGAGTTGTTGCTGCTGGCCTACACTAGAGCCACAGCGATGCAGGATCCGAGCCACCTCTGCGACCTACACCACGGCTCACGGCAATGTTGGATCCTTAATCCACTGAGCAAGGCCAGGGATTGAACCCGAAACCTCATGGTTCCTAGTCGGATTTGTTAGCCACTGTGCCATGACGAGAACTACATCCTGATTTTTAAAATAAGCAGAAGGAGTTCCCGTCGTGGCACAGTGGTTAACGAATCCGTCTAGGAACCATGAGGTTGCGGGTTCGGTCCCTGCCCTTGCTCAGTGGGTTAAGGATCCGGCGTTGCCGTGAGCTGTGGTGTATGTTGCAGACGAGGCTTGGATCCCGCGTTGCTGTGGCTCTGGCCTAGGCTGGCGGCTACAGCTCCGATTAGACCCCTAGCCTGGGAACCTCCATATGCCACGAGAGTGGCCCAAGAAATGCCAAAAAGACAAAAAAAAAAAAAAAGAAAGAAAAAGAAAAAAAATTAATAAAATAAGCAGAGTTTATTTTTATTTTAATGAATTTTCTCCTTTAATCTTTTAGTGTGCCAAATAAAATTACATTCTCAAAACATTAAACTATTTCTTTTCTTGTGGTAAACCTAACTTGATCTTTATATAATATCTTTTGTATACATTGTTAAAGGCAGATTTATAGTAAAGCTAAGAGAATTGAAGCTTCAGGACCCCATACTTGCCCAAACACTCTCCAATATCTATCAATCTATTTGTACATTTCTGCTCCCAAATTATACCATTTTTGTTTTGTCTTAGATTATAAGATTGTCTAAATGTCACGTAGGACAAGATTTATATTATTATTTTTTTTCAAAAATTTTTTGGTTGTTTGATTACATTTTTACTTTATATATATACATATATATATATATATTTTTTTTTTCTTTTTGCCTTTTCTAGGGCCGCTCCCGCGGCATATGGAGGCTCCCAGGCTAGGGGTCTAATCGGAGCTGTAGCTGCCGGCCTATGCCAGAGCCACAGCAATGCGGGATCTGAGCCGCATCTGCAACCTACACCACAGCTCACAGCAATGCTGATCCTTAACCCACTGACCAAGGCCAGGAATCGAACCCACAACCTCATGGTTCCTAGTTGGATTCATTAACCACTGAGCTACGATGGGAACTCCTAGATATATTTTTAAATCAACAAGCTCATTTAAAAGAAAAGATTTTGTGGGCTTTTGATTGGATTTATATTAAATTTATGCTTTACTCTGAGGACAGCTGACATCTATACAATCTGGCCATGGTGGAATACCAGGGACTAGGTTTACCCCTTGTCTTAAACAACTAAAGGCATATAAAATGATTTTGAGACATTAGACAACATTAATTAGACATTAGACAACACAGGGTGCAGAACTGTGACCGCTTAGAGGGGAAAATAAATGAGGAGGGCCATACGAATGCCCTGCATTGCTAGCTGGAGAGACTTTCAGGCTGCAGTGTAGTTGGGGAGAACCCACACATAGCCTGGTGTGCTACTCCAATTCTGTATTTTTAGCATAGATTCAGGGCTGCCAAGGCTGCTAGAATTCACAAGGCAGAGTACCAGAGGAAAGAGCGAAAGAGAGCTCTGGAGTTCTGCAGAGGGTTCTTCTTAAAGCTGCAGCTGAGTAATGAATGGCACACATGTGTGGCAAAACTATCTAAGGCTGGTAAAGAACATGAAAAGATCATGTAAACAATCCTAAAATTTCATACAGGGCTGAGAATAGCTTGTGTTTCTGTCATCCTCTGTGGAAAGGCCTAACACACAGGATATCAAGTAGAATACTCACAAAGGGTACTGAGTGGTAGGACAAATTAGTCTTAGACTAGCAGGCTCTTCTGGTCCCACACTCTTAGGTTTTAAAAAGCAGGTTTCAAAAGGATTAAGTAACTTAACCATGTCCCAGAGCAAGATTAAGAATATGTATAAGAATACAGAAATATCCAGGACCAAAGTAAAATTCACAATATCTGGCATCCAGTTTAAGAAAATAACAGGCATACAAATAAACAAGGAAATACAATTCATAATGAGGGAAAAAAAAATCAATCAGTTAAAATTAATCTAGAAATGACACAGATGAAAAATCAGTAGAAAAGAACCTTGAAATGCTATTGTAAATATTCTCTATGTGTTCAATAATGTAGAGGAAAGAATGAGCCTTATGAAAAATCCCAAATCAAGCTTTAGAGATGAAAACAGTGGCTGAGGTTAACAGCAGGTTGAAATTTTAGAATAAACACTAGTGGACTTGAAGATATAGCAATAAAAACTATTCAAATGAAACATACAGAGAAAAAACAAAAAGGTTAATAGGTCTAGTTGTGGAACAAGGTATAGAGGAGATAATATATCTTTTATATAAAATTATGTATATATAACATTAGTGTCCCCAAAAGAGAATTGAAAAAGTGAGGTCAGAAAAAAATGTCTAAAGAAATAATGTCTGAAAAATTCCAAATTTGATGAAAATCATAAATCTAGAGATCAAAGAAGCTCAACTAATACAAAGGACAAGAAACATACATAAAACTTCACCGACATATATCGTAATCAAATTGCCTAAAACTGATAATTAAAAAATATTAAAGTGGTAAGAGAGGAAAAAAAAACCATAAACAACATAAGCAGAATACAGATGGGCAACATCTCTAAAGCACTGAAAAAAATAATCCATCAATGTAGAATTCCATACCTGCCAATTTATCTTTCAAAACTAAAGGGCAAAAACAGACTCTTTCAAACCTACAAAAGCTAAAAGAATTTACTACCAGCAGACTTACTATAAGAACTGTTTGTGGAAGCCCTTTAGGCAGAGAGAAAATGATACAAGTAGAAATCTAGATCTATGCAAAGGAATAAAAAGCCCCAGACAGAGGTAATAGGTACATAAATATAAATGACGTTTAAACAAATCTTTTCAAGTGATAATTGAAGGCTTAAAGCTAAAATAATAACAATACATTGTGAGTTTTATAACAACAGCAACACATGTGGATTATACAATATATAAAACTACAGCACAAAGCCTGGGGGAGGGAAACTGAATATAAGCTGTTGGAAGCTTCTTAAACTATTTGTGAAGTGTGGACAATATGGAGCTTTCTTTTCCAGGATCACTGTTTATTTTTATATTTTATCATGTTTGCTTTTATGTCCTTCATAAACAGCCTAAATTTTAAAACATATGCCTTGCCAATTTTATATTATATTTATTTTTAAATTCAGCTGTAATTTTTATCAAGGACCATAAACATGTAGTTTAAGTCATATGATGTTACAAAAACAATATTCTTCCAACTTTCTCCATCCACATCTTCCATTATTCTACAATAAATATTTTCCAGTCTTTCAAGTTAGTTCTAATAATATTTATTTTCACCTTTCTTTCCTTCCTTCCCTCCCTCCTTTCTTTTTCCTTCCTTCCTTCCTTCCTTCCTTCCTTCCTTCCTTCCTTCCTTCCTTCCTTCCTTCCTTCCTTCCTTCCTTCCTTCCTTCCTTCTTTCTCTCTTTCTCTCTTTCTCTCTTTCGTCTTTTAGGCCTGTACCTGTGGCATATGGAGGTTTCTAGGCTAGAGGTAGAATCAAAGCTATAACTGCTGGCCTACACCACAGCCACAGCAACACAAGATCCAAGCCGTGTCTGAGACCTACACCATAGCTCACAGCAGTATAGGATCCTTAACCCACTGAATGAGGCCAGGGATCGAACCCGCATCCTCGTGGATACCAGTCAGATTCATTTCTGCTGAGCCACGATGGGAACTCCAATTTTCATATTTCTAATATCATTCTTGTACTACTATTTAAAATTTTTCCATTTGTTTTACTTTCTACTTATTTCATGCTTTAGGAGAGATTTATCTTTTTTACATTCCCCCACACAGACTTCTCCACCCCCACATACTCCTATTTGTTACACCGTAAGTATTTTGTTAAATGAATATTCAGTGTCAATATTAACATGACCATAAAAATTTTGTTCACATCTAAGCTACACAGTATACTATAATTACATTTCCTTCCTTGTGCAATCTTATTTTTTTTTGCTAAGTTTTTTGTGTATCTATTACTAATTGAGCCTCAAAATTCCCAAAACAACTGCAAGATTTCTTTCAATATGATCAATTTAAGTAATATGAATATTTCACTTTTAAAAATCTTAAAGACATCCTTCTTGTTCTTGCTATTATGGTAATAGTCATTTGTTAACAACTTTCTAGAAGGGAACTGCCCTTTTGGCCTGATTTCTTTTTTTTTCTTTTCTTTTTTTTTTTTTTCCTGTCTTTTTAGGGCCACACCTGTGGCATATGGAAGTTCCCAGTCTAGGGGTCAAATTAGAGCTGTAGCTGCTGGCCCGTGCCACAGCCAGAGCAACGCAGGATCTGAGCTGTGTCTGTGACCTACACCACAGCTCACGGCAACGCTAGATCCTTAACCCACTGAGCAAGGCCAGGAATCAAACCTGTATCCTCATGGATGCTAGTCAGATTCGTTTCTGCTGAGCCACGTCAAGAACTCCTGGCCTGATTTCAAAGTGACTGTAATAAGCAAGGATTGTCTGCTAACTGAGCTGATCTATGATGGACATGTAGAGAGACAGAGAAATTCATCTTTTCTTCTAATTCACTGAGGTTTTTTTTTTTTTTTTTGAGTTGTTTATTTCTGCAGCATAATTTAGTCTGTCTTGACTGTAATAGTATTCGTAGCCAAAAATAACTGCTCTATCTCAGGCTGACCTTCACTCATCCCATCCTTTGCTTCTGCCATCAATCTAGGAAGTCCTTTACCTCTTCCTTTTTTTGCATCTCTTGTTTTTTTGAATGGCAACTCTTCGTCTTTCTTATTTTACTCTCTTATTATGGTAGCACATATTCTCCAGTAGCTTCCTTGGAAAGTAAGGTTTTTGAGACTCTAAATGTCTGGAATGTATCACACTAAATGTGATTTATAACTTGGCTGAATTCAGGTATCTATGTTAGCAGTATTTTCCCCTCAACATTTGGAAGATGTTCATTCTTTAATCACTTGCTGAAAGTGTTATTATTTGAAATCCAGTGCCATTTTAATGGAACCTGTTTTTCATTTTGGAAGTTTACAGAGTCTTCTTTTTGTCCTGAGGGTTCTGACATTTCAGTGATGTGCCCTCGTGTGCCTTTGTGCTTTGTAATTGAATCTGGCAATGCATGTACATTAATCCTGGAGATTTTCTTATATTGTTTCTTTAGTAATGTCCTCCCTGCCATTTTCTCTGAGTTCTTTTTAGAATTCCTATTAGTCAGCCTTGATTGATCCTGTAATTATTTTATCTTTTTTCTACCATTTCAAACCCTTCATCTTTCTGTTCTATTTTCTTAGAGATTTTCTCAATTTTGTCTTCGAATCCATTGCTTGGTTTTGTTTTGTTTTTCATCTGTATCTATCATCTATCTGTCTGTCTATCTATCTATATATCATATATCTATAAATCTATCTGTTTTTTTTTTGTTTTTTGTTTTTGGCTTTGCACAACATGCAGTGTCTTGCCTTTTTTTTAGGGCCACACCCTTGGCATATGGACATTCCCAGGCTAGGGGTCTAATCGGAGCTATTGCTGCCAGCCTACACCACAACCACAGCAATGCAGGATCTGAACCACATCTGCAACATACATCACAGCTCATGTCAATGCCAGATCCCCAACCCACTGATGGAGGCCAGGGATCAAACCCGGTACCTCATGGTTCCTAGTCGGATTTGTGTCCACCGCACCATGACAGGAACTCTAACACGCAGTGACTTGATGTGGGATCTCAGCTTCTAGAGTGGAGACTGAACCCAAGGCCACAGTGGTGAAAATACTGAGTCTTAACCACTAGACCACCAGGGAACTCCTTTCATATATATATTTTCAAATTTCCAGAGCTCTTTTATGTGGTCAGAGGGTTGTCTTCCTTTCTTCCTTCTTTCCTTTTTCCCTTCCTTTTTTTCCTTCCATTTTTCCTTCCTTCTTTCTTACCTTTCTCCCTTTCTTCCCTCCTTTCTCTCTATAGTTTTTTTTTTTTTTGAATCTTGTTGTTCTTTTGCTTCCTGAATTTCCCTCCTGTGTCCTTGTTTATTTTGATCTTGCTAGAGGTTTTAACCAATGTCTAAGGTTAAATGTTTTTACCAATGTCTAAGGCTCTTCATTCATATTATGAGTCAGTAAAATCTAATTGCAATTTCTGGGAACATGAATTTCACCATTATGATTTTTGTTGTGGAATTCTGGTAAGTTCCATACAACACTTTAAGAACATTTATTTCCATTACTAGCTAGCTAAGGAAATTTTTAAAAAAAGAATGGATTTTGTACTTCAACAATGCTTTCTTGGCATCTATTGAAATCATCATATACTCTTTAATGTGTTAATGTAGTTTCTTAATGGTGGGGTTTCTAACAGCATATTTCAGAAGGGCTTTGTTGCCCTTTTCCTTCTCAGAGGAGAAGCTAGAATTTTCTGTTTTCTAAGAAAGGGGAAACTGGGGTGGAAGGCTGACAATGCTGTCCATGCTGCCTGTGTTTAGGGCTGGGGTTGCACTCTCTTTGCTCCATGCACTGCAGAAGTTAAGATTTTTCCCTTCAAAACAAAGATTTGACCTAAAAAAATGATGACATATTTTAAAGAGTCACGTAAGTTTGTTGCTACTCTTAGACTTTTTTTGTGTTTTTGCTTTATCAACAGCCCCATGGAATTAAATCTCCTTACTAGCATGACATCTAAGGCATATCTTTTGACACTTTTTAAGGATAAGAAAAGGTATTTATAAGATGTTTTTTTCAGTGAGCTCCTCATCTGTGGTTTAGCTACTTTCCTTACCACAGCATAGCTTTCCTCCTACTCTTTATCGTCACGTGGCAATCAAAAGACCAAGAGTTTTTTTTTTTCCTTCTTCGGTATTTTACTCTTTTACATAATTCCCCAAAGAAGAAGGAAGACTAAGAAGCCTGTTTTAATCATTAGCATCAGCTATGAAAGATTGTCTTATTTGCCTGGTATGCCAAAGGATATTTAGCTAAGATTTTTCCTTAAGCATTAGGCTAAGAAATTATATGCAGAAGTCTCAGAGATTATTGGTAGATTGAAAAAATGGAAGGCAGCCTAAGGGGGTCATGGCAGAGCTTAGACCTGGGAACAAAGCCAAGAGGTGTTAGGCCTGCTTCTCTCTAACTAGCAAGTCACTAGCCTCTCTGAGCCCTTGTTTCTTCACATATGAAATAAGGAGACTTGACTTCACTACATTGTCTCTACAGTCTTTTTGGACTTGAACATTCTTTTGTATTCAAAACAATAGCAACTCCAAAAAATATTCAATAAATGGGTATATGCGCTTCATTGTTTATGTATAAACTTCATTATTACAATTATTTTAGAATTGGATATTTTCCTTTTTTGTTATCCTTTTATTTTCAAATATATGAAATAAAAGGCTCCCTGGAGAACCATAAACTATCTCTACAGTAGGCAGAATAATACCCCCAGCCGCAGATGTCCATGACCTAATCCCTGAAACCTGTTACTGGGTTACCTTACATGACAAAAGGACTTTGCAGATATGACTAAGTTAATGATTTTGAGATGGATAGTTTATCCTGGATTATCAGGTGGGCAGAAACAAAGGTCTTTATACGTCAAAGAGGGAGGCAGAAGAGCTCAGAATGATGTAAGGAAGGAATCTGCCATTGCCTGCTCTGAAAATGGAAGGGTGCTATCAGCTGAGGAATGCAGGGGGCCTCCAAAAGCTAGAAGGGCCAAGAAAATGGACTCACACTTAAGAGCCTCCAGGAGCGAGTGCAGCCCTGTTGAACCCTTGATTTTTACCCTCATAAGACATATTTGAGATTTCTAATCCCTAGAACTAGACAATAATAAACTTGCTTTGTTTTAAACCTCTAAGTTTGTGATAATTTGTTACAGCTGTGGTAGGAAACAAATATCTCTATGCACGTTGTTCACATAGTGGCAAACTATTCTAAATAACCAAGAGTTGTGCCCTATTGAATTAGTGGTTTATATTGTAGCTAAAGGAATAATTATAAAATTAATTAATCATGCTTCTGTGTACCATTGTATTCCTAAGTCTAATTACTTCCTGGGACTATGTTTTATTCTTAGGATTCATAGCATGTTGGATCTGGAGAGAACCATAAATGATCAAATGAAGTCTAGCACCCTCTTTTTTATGAGAAGAAATTAAGATGCTTTGAGATTAAAACAGTGAGTTTTTCTATAACCATCTAGCTAGCTGCCTGTAGACATTAAGATTAAAATTGAAGACTTCTGGCTCCCAGACTAGTATTAGTCCCACTACACCATACGCTTTCCAGCTGCAAGTGTTAGAGCATGAAATGTTTATTAAATCTCTTAGTGTGAAATATTAAGGATTATGAAATTCAAATGTGGCTTGTATGATTTAACTCATTCTCACTAAGAAGTAGTGTAACAGAGTGGATCTGATCTAGGACCCCAAAGACAGATTGCTTTTATGCAAATCCCATCTCTAGTACTTCCCAGCCTTGTGATCCTTGACAAGTTACTTAACCTTCCCATGCTTTCATTTCCTTATCTGTAAAATGGGGATGGTGGAGTTCCCATTGTGGCTCAGTGGTTAACGAATCTGACTAGGAACCATGAGGTTGCAGGTTCAATCCCTGCCATTGCTCAGTGGGTTGGGGATCCAGTGTTGCCATGAGCTGAGGTGTAGGTCACAGATGCGGCTCAGATCCAGCATTGCTGTGGTCCTGGTATTGGCTGGCAACTAAAGCTCGGATTAGACCTCCAGCCTGGGAACCTCCATATGCTGTGGGTGCGGCCCTAAAAAAGACCACAAAAAATAAAATAAAATAAAATAAAATAAAATAAAATAAAATAAAATAAAATAGGGATGGTAATACTACCAAACTCATAGGGTGGTGGGAAAATTTAACTACATTACTGTAAGGCTTATAGAAAAGGGCCTGGACTATATTTAGTAGTAAATAATTATGAGTAATTGCTCTTATGAACAGAAGACTGTATAATAAGAACAGACTATTTCAGTTAAACAAAACAATATTTTTATTGTAAAAAATAATGTTTATGAATAATATTAATTTCCTTTTCCTGTTGTGATTATTAGCCACCTCCTACGGTGAAAGCATGAACACTTAATCCTAAACCAGGGGCCAGATATTCTATATGTTGCCTGTCATCTGAAAGTCGTGTCCTCTCCCATGCCACCAGACATTTTGTGGACAATTAGCACATGACTGTCACAAGCAGTCTTGCTAATTAAAGTCACATTAATACCAAAGGACTGTACAATGCCTAGCTCTATACTATCGTTTCTGCCAGCTGGATTGTTTCGAGAACAAAGTGGCTGATGTTCTGTTTCGTTTCTTTCATAATGCTGAGTATGGGTATCTGATAGACTTGCTTAGGCTGGCAAACTTGGGAGGAGAAGTACTAGATTTGTATGCATCTTCAAGAATGAGGCAGTTCAAAGCTAAAGTGAGCCAGGAAAGAAACAGGAAGTGAAAACATACAACGGAAAGACATAGGTAGATAGAGGAAGAAAAAAGAGGAAGGAAGAAAGAAGGAGCCGTGAAAGGACATGAAAGATAAATGAAAACACTAAATAGAGAAGAAACTTTAAGAGGCAGTTTAGGGAAACAAGAGACATGGTTTTATGTGAAGTGTTTCTGCTGCCTAAACCCATGCTTCTCAAACTTGAATGTGCATCAGAGTCACCTGGAGAACTTGGGTTTTTTTTTTGTTGTTTGTTTGTTTAGGGCCACACCCGTGGCATATGTAGGTTCCCAGGCTAGGAGTTGAATCAGAACTGTAGCTGCTGGCCTATGCCACAGCCACAGCAATGCAGGATCCAAGCTGTAGCTGCAACCTATACCACAGCTCAGGGCAATGCCAGATCTGTAACCCAATGACCGAGGCTGGGGATCAAACCTGCGTCCTCATGGATACTAGTCACATTCACTTCCACTGAGCCGTGATGGGAACTCCTGGAGGACTTGTTAAGCTAGGTAGTATCGGCAGAGATTCTGATCCTGCAAGTCAGTGTGGAGCACAATTACGCAGAGTCTAACAAGCTCAAAGGTGATACTGATGCTGCTGGTCTGGAGACACTGAGATATTATTTGCACAGATATTATTAATGTTCTTGGTTTCTTAATATAAATAATTCCCTAATAGGTCATATAAAGATCTACTTTTTCCCATGTACTGCCTCTGTCAAGGGGACCAAGAGACATTTGGAATAAAGTCCTAGTGGCTTGATATTATTTTCCATCAGAATGATATAAGGAACTTCAGTAAGTTTTTTAGCTTTTTGAAGAAAAGCATGAATTTCTGTAGTCTGGAATTGGATGCCAAAGAACCAGAAAACATCTGCATTACTTTGGTTACACCTGGAATTCTCCAGGTCTCATCTAAACTACAGCCTATTTTTTTTCTCTCTTATTTATTGTCCCATTTACAAGGAGGATATTTTGGTGTGTTATATTGAATTCTTCTTCATTTCGAATTAGCAGATTACTGGTTTCTATAATGAATACTTTGAGATGTTGGGCAAGGAAGTGACTGAGATTGAAATCCTTTAGCTGTGCTTTTTTTTTTTTTTTTTGTCTTTTCAGAGCTGCACCCACAGCATATGGAGGTTCCCAGGCTAGGAGTTTAATTGGAGCTGTAGCCACCGGCCTACACCATAGACGAAGCAATGCCAGATCCAAGCTGCCTCTGCAATACACACCATAGCTCACAGCAATGCCGGATCCTTAACCCACTGAGCAAGGCTAGGGATTGAACCTGTGTCCACATGGATGCTAGTCAGATTCGTTTATGCTGAGACAAGATGGGTACTCCTAGCTGTGCTTCTCAAACTTCATGTGTGTCAGAATCCCTAGGGATCTTGTTAAAAATCCAGATTCTCATTCAGCGGGTCGGGTGTGGGGTCTAAATTCTGCATGTGTAACAGACTCTCAAGTGCTATTGATGCTGCCAGTTTACAGTTCATACGTTCAGTAGTAAGACCCTGGGTGGTGCATGTGCAGGTGGTTCTTGAACTTTAGTAAGGATAGGTATCAGTGGAGGGCTTGTTAGAACAGATTTTTGGCCTATAGCCCCCGAGTGTCTGATTCAGTGGGAGTGGGGCCTGAGAACTTGCATTTCAAGTCTGAGATGATGCTGGGAAGAGTGCAGTTCTGACAATGACTAATCTATTGTCTAACCTCCTCATTTTACTGATGCTTAGTGCATGCCAGAGATTGACTGCTAGTTGTTAAGATTTGCTTTCAAATATGTCTGACCAAGTCACCGGTGGTTTCTTCATTGATAAATCCAATGGACTTCTCTCAGCCTTCACATTACTTGGCTTCTTGGTGGCTTCTGATGTGGTTACTCCCGTCTTGATAGCCTCATCTCTCTTGGTTATTGTAGTAGAATTTTCTTTGTTTCCTTTTACTTCTCTAATGCCGACTCTTTTCTATCTCAGATTCCTTTGTAAGTTTCTCTCTTTATCACCCTTGTGCTCTTATCTCACCACTCTGCGGGATGTTGGCCTCTATCATCTGTTACCAAGACCACATCAGTGATCTTCTCTCAATCTCTCTGCCTTGGTCTTGAGTCTCCACACCCCCCTGTCCACCTCTACCAGAGTGATCTTTCTAAAATACTAAAGTGGTTATATTCTCACTGTACTCAAAACCCTATGGTAGCTTCCTATTTGTTCCCATTGTTCTGTTTGGATGTATTCCAAACTCTTGAGTTTGGCGAAATGGCTCTCTATAGTCTAGCTCTTATCTACCTTTTCTTCTCATCATGCCTACTTGGGAATCTTCACAGACATACTTAAAAACAACCAATTTCCATAGAGGCTCCATAGGAGTTCCCTGGTGGTACAGTGGGTTAAGGATCTGACACTGTTACTGCCGTGGCTCGGGTCACTGCTCGTGTTTGATCCCTGGCCTGGGAACTTCGACATGCCAAGGGTGTGGCCAAAATAAAACCCCAAACAAACCAAAAACATAGAGACTACATGATTTCATGCCTCCGTACCTTTGTTCATGCTCTTTTCTCTTCCTTAGGTGACCATCCCAGGAAGCAGTGACCACTTTCTTCTTGTCCTCACACATTATAATGACATCAGGAATACTTTACATCTTAGTTTACATGTCTGATTCTCTCTACCAGATTGTAAAGGTCTTGAGAGCAAAATTATTTTTTCCACTCAGTGTCCCTGTGCATTGCTCAGTGCCTTACACATTGCCTGCCTGTTTTCTGAGCAAATAAATGAATAGCAGAGATTGAGGAAGCAGCAGCTGATAAAGACCTGGGTGACTGTGTCAGTTTCCTAAGTCTGCTGTAACAAATTGCCACAAATTTGGTGGCATAAAACAACAAAACTTTATTCTCTCATAGTCCTGGAGGCCAGAGGTCTCAAATCAAGGTGTTGGCAGGGCTGCACACTCTCTGGAGATTCAGTGATTCCTTCCTCCCCTTTTCCAGATGCCGGAGGCTCTAGCTATTCCTTGAGTTGTGGCTGTATCACCTCAATCTCTGTTTTCCACTTTTCTCTTCTTTGTCTGATGAGGACACTTTTCATTGCCTTTGGGGTCAACCTGGCAATCCAGGGTGATCTCATCTTGAGACGCTTAACTTAATTTCATCTGCGTCTTCAAACTTTTTCCAAATATGGTCACAGTCTCAAGTCTGATGGTTAAGACATGGACATATGCTGTTTGGGGTCATCATCCTCCTCACTACAGTGACCTTGGAAAAAATAAGGGTGATATTCCTAAGTAGAAATCGGAAAGAGGCAGAAGCTTCTCTTCTACCCTCTGGATCCCATTTAATAACAATGAGTAGAAAGGGGTAGACATGCACTCTGCTTTTCCAGTTCTCTTTAAGCCAATTATCACCCACAAACTCTTACTCCTTAAAAAAGTGTGTGTGTGTGTGTTTTGGGGACATGGGTCAAGCACTAAGAACAGTCTTCTTTTTGCTTAAATCAGACCAAATTCTTTTCCTGAAGCTTAAAAAGAACAAAACAGAACAAACCAACAAAAAGCACAAGGATCTCATCTATTAGTCTTTGAAAAGTAATACTTTCTGAACTGATCGGTTTTCTTATAACTTTACATTTATCCTGGAGGAGGGGAAACTATTTCATTTCTTGTTATGGTACCTTGTCTTCTTTAATGAAGTCTTTGGATGAAAATATGAATTTGGGAGTTCCTGTCGTGGCGCAGCAGAAACGAATTCAACTAGGAACCATGAGGTTGCAGGTTTGATCCCTGGCCTTGCTCAGTGGGTTAAGGATCTGGCATTGCCATGAGCTGTGGTGTAGGTCACAGATGTGGCTCGGATCTGGCGTTGCTGTGACTGTGGCATAGTCCAGCAGCTGTAGCTCTGATTCGACCCATAGCCTGGGAACCTCCATATGCCATAGGTGCAGCCCTAAAAAGCAAAAATAAAAAAAAAAAAGAAAATAAGAATTTGTACTGGATGAGAGCAAGTGGAGAAGTAGAGTTGGGAAAAGCAGTTGTGGAAACTGCGGGGATGGGAGACTGGGCAAGGACCTGAGCACACTGGTCCAGATCCCAGCCCCACCACTTACTCTGCATTTTGTACATGATCCCCTAGCACTGAAGCCAGAGTTTCCAGAGTGAACAGCTTTCATTTCCATTAGGGACTGACTTACAGTCTCCAAGATCAAACCTTTCCCTCTGACTTTGCAATTGAAGGTTGAAGGCTTTCTCATCTAGTCCACAACTATGGGAAAGCTCAGGAAGAGTGAGGAAAACGTGAAACTACAGGATGAAGAATCTATAGAGCTACATTTCCCTTTATTTTTCCACAAGACAGGATACTGTAATTTGTCAAACCCCCAAACAAAACAAAACAGGGCTGTTGTTAATACAGACAAATGAGCACAGCTGCAGAAAAGTTTCCACATGAAATCTTTCAGTCCTAAATAGTCGTTTTTGCAGTTTTGTGATCGCTTTTCCAGGATTCTTTTTCCCCTCAGTGTTTATTCATTTTAACTATTTGTTCCATGCCACAAGCTCTGTTCTGTTAGATATATTTTTGACAGTGCTGCTTTCCATAGAGCAGTTTTGCAATATTCTACTCAATGTCACCAGTACATATGTGTCATTTTGGTTGGCACAATAGCTTTAGCAGTGAAATGTTTTGATTATGTAGTCTACTGGAAGAACTGCTGTTTCGCTCCCCTCTGTACCCCCATTCTCAGCATTTGGATGACATAGCACCTCCCTCCCCACCCCCTGAAGCTTGCGGCTAAACTGTTGTGCCACAAATTAATTCAGTGAAAGCTTGAAATCCAGTATGTCATACAGCTCAAATGTAGGCCAGGTGTGTTGAGAGTTTTCCAAGTGTTTGACTATATTTTGGTTAAGTTGAATTTTCTAAGCTGGCTTGAATTGCTGTGAAAGTGAGAAAGCCAGGCTGAAAAAACTGGTGTTTGATCATTTCAGGCTGAAATTTAAACCTCAAGTAAAACTCAGGGAATCCAAAACCTATTCAAAACAGAAAGAAGAAAGTTTGATGTGACATTTCTGTGATGGAAACTGATGACTTATGCATTTTTACTGTTGATTCTTAGCTTGTCTTCCTCTTTTGCCAGTATATATTTATCTCTTTGGGAATAATACCATGTTACAGTAAAACTGCTTTCATTTTGACTGCATTGTTATACTCAGACACATAGGGTTGATGTTTACTTTTGCCCTGACAAGAAAGAGTTTCCAAAGAATGCCGTACGTGCTTGTGAGATAAATGTTTAACCCATGTAGAGAAGAGGGATCTCTGGGCCTTTGTAAAACTGTATCAGTACAGAAATGATTTGAATATAAAGAACTCCAAAATCAAAATGACAGGGTATTCATATCTAAAAGCAGAGTCCAAAGTTTTCTACTTGGCAATTTTATGGGCTTTCAGAATTATGCAGTATAAATGAAAGTAATAGAAATTGAGCTTAAATATAAAATAATTTTATGATACTTTTTACAATGTGTCTACTTCTTTAGATGGACTTTTATCTAAATTAGTAAGATAGGTGCTTCCGTCATGGCTCAGCCATAACATACCTGACTAGTATCCATGAGGACTTGGGTTCGATCACTGGCCTTGCGCAGTAGGTTAAGGATGCAGAGTTGCTGTGAGCTGTGGCATAGGTCACAGACATGGCTGGGATCATGCGTTGCTGTGGCTGTGGCTATGGCTGTGGTGTAGGCCGGCAGCTGCAGCTCTGATTGAGCCCCTAGCCTGGGAACTTCCATATGCCATGAGTGTGGCCCTTAAAAAAAAATTAAGGAAATACAGAAAAAACAAAACAAGACAAGAAACCACCTCTAATCCTACTACTTATTAGTAATAGTTATTCACATTTTTCGGATTATTTTTAGCATTTTTGTGTATATGTTACCTTTTTAAAAAATAAATTAAGACCAATTAATGTGCTGTTGGAACAACTGAATATCCATTTGGAAGAAGACAAATGATCTTTGACCTGTATCTCACTCCATACACAAAAAATTAATTTGAGATAGGTCATAGACCTAAACTTAAAATCAGAAACATAAAGCTTTGAGAAGAATAAAAGAGGCTATCTTTACAATCTTGGGATAAAAATTTCATGGAAAAAAACACAAAAAGCATTAACCATAAGAGAAATAATGTTAAATTGAATTGTGCAAAATTTCTTTGCTTGTTAGACGACACCATTCAGGTAGGACCAGATGAATTATAAACTAGGAAAATATTCTCAGCCCTAAATTTGGCCAGTGGAGAGAAGAAGTAATATTTTAAATCACTTTAGATTGTTTTAGGCCACTCTAGGCCTCCAAAAGTCCTTCCATAGATTTTCAAATCAAATTGTTTTCCTTAATGTTTGAAAATTATGTCCAGGTTTATGATACTAAATATTTGGAGATCGCTTTCTAAAAAAAAAAAAGAAAAAAAATCCCGTTTGTAGTGTTTGCTCATTTCCGTGGTTATACATACTCCTGCTTTGGTTAATTTCAAATTTGCCAATGGGGAGAGATGCATGATAACTTGCTACCACTTTGTATTTCTACCATGCACATATAAATATAAACAACTTCAAGAGCATATATAATAGTCAAACATAATCAAATTATTGAAGTGAGAGTTTTGAATGTTATTACCTTTGTGTTTAATGTCATTTATTTAATAAGTTTGTGTCGTGATCTCTTGTGTGGTGGAGCAGGTTAAGGATCCGGTGTGGCGGAAGCTGGGGTGTGGACTACAACTTTGTTTTGGGTTCCATCCTTGGTCTGGGAACTTCTGCATGCCATGCATGCAGCAAAAAAAAAAAAAAAAAAAGTTTGTGTAAGTTTGTGTAGTTTTTAAATAATATCTGTGTTTAACAACTGGCTCACCAAATATCTTGCCAAAATTTAACAACTTTGTTATTAACAAAGTTATGGCTCTTATGAGCAGGTACCTGATCCCAGTCTCTACTACCAATCAAGGTCTGAGCTTAGCTTTTAGCTTCAGTATTAATTAAATGTCAGTAAAATGATACTTAAAACCAGATTAGAAAATCTTAGCATTTTTCCCCGCAGAGAAATCACTTTGTCGGAGAAATCAGTTTTCCTCCCTTTTCTCTGTATACATTTGATGCTTTTAGTTTAGTAGTGTCAAAAACTGTTAACTGTCTTCAATTTACTGAACTGGAAAGTTCATAAGAATTTCAGGTAATGTGTGAAGGAGAAAGGAAAGGCCATCTAAGGACAAGAAGTACTGACATATCACCCTGTTCAGATCTTCTGTGGGAGAATATACAAGTTCTTCTGCTCAGCTTCCATCCCTTTTATTAATTAATTATTTTTTCTTTTTTTGTCTTTTTAGGGCCGAGTGCTCGGCACCTGGAAGATCCCAGGCCAGGGGTCAAATCGGAGCTGTAGCTGTTGGCCTACACCACAGCCATAGCAACGTGGGATCTGAGCCGCATCTGCAACCTACACCACAGCTCATGGCAATGCCAGATCCAGGTGGCTCAGACCCAGAAATTCATTTCTCATAATTCTGGAGTTGGACGCCCAAGATTAAGGTGTCAGCATGTTTTATTTCTCCTGTAGCCTCTCCTTGGCTTGGAGACCACTGCTTCTCGCTGTGCCCTCTCATGGCCTTTCCTCTTTGTGCTCATACTCCTTGTGTCTCTTCCTCATAAGGACATTACTCTGTTAGATTAGGACCCCAACCTCATGGCCTTATTTAACCTTAATTACTTCCTTAAAGGCCCTGTCCCAAAATGCAGTGACATTGGGGTTAGAGCTTCAACCTAGCAATTCTGGGGGGGACAAGAATCATTCTATAGCGTACAATTTCTAAAATGAGCTTGAACGTTAATAATTGTTTTAAGATAAAGCAGTGGAAATCCTGAATCTAAAAGAAATTTCCATGTAGCTTGCTTTAGCTGTTAATCATTTGTATCATCTTTGTAGACTTAGAAACCAGTGTCTAGCTTCTAAAAAAATGTTACCACTTCCATTTCCCACATCTACTACCCAAACATTTTCTTAACTAATTGTCATTTGAGGAATTCCCATTGTACCTCAGTGGTGATGAACCTGACTAGAATCCACGAGGGTAGGTGTTCAATCCCTGGCCTTGCTCAGTGGGTTAAGGATCCAGAGTTGCTGTGAGCTGAGGTGTAGGTTGGTAGCTTTATCTCCCATTCGACCCCTAGCCTGAGAACTTCCAGATGCCACAAGTGCAGCCCTAAAAAGAAAAAACAAAACAAAACAAAAAACCCCCATATTGTCATTTGATTATGTGAGTATAAATGATATTATTGTTAAAAATGCTCTGTACTTTTAAAAAAATTAATTTATTTTTTGCTTTTTAGGGCTGCACCCGCGGCATATAGAGGTTCCCAGGCTAGGGGTCTAATTGGAGCTACAGCTGCTGGCCTACACCACAGCCATAGCCATGCAGGGTCCGAGCTGCATCTGCAACTTACACCACAGCTCACACCACAGTGCTGGATCCTTAACCCACTGAGCGAGGCCAGGGATCAAACCCACAACCTCATGGTTCTTAGTTGGATTCGTTTTCACTGTGCCAGGACAGGAACTCCAAAAATACTCTGTACTTTAAATATGAGTTTATCTTTGAAACTTTTTAAAATTACAGTGCATTAATTTTCTTTCGTAAAACACAACCAGGTGAATCTTCTTCCAAATGAGTTGATATAGCTACATTATATTGAATGAAAATTTATATTTAGGCCTATGGAAATTCAGTCCTAAATATAAGAAGAATTTAGAGAATTTTATTTTACTGTGTCTGTCAGTATGGTAAATGGTAACATATGTACCATTTTCTCCATGATAAATGTGCCTATACACATATGTATATATACATAGAGATAGATAAAACCCATATTCTCCTCTGATTTAAAAGTAGCATATGTTCAGGAGTTCCCTGGTGGCCTAGCAGTTAAGGATCCAGCATTGTCATTGCTACTGCTATGGTTCAAGTTTGATCCCTGTCCTGGGAATTTTAGCATGCTATGGGTTCAGTCAAAAAAATGGTATATGTTCATTGTAGAGATTTTAGAAAAGACAGAAAAGCATAAAGGAGAAAAGCATACCATGAGAGATAATAAGTGATTATTGTTGCTTTTAGCCCTTAAGTTTTGGCATGATTCATGATGCAATAATAGATAATAGAATATGCTTCCAGTTTTTATATTTATTTTTTCATTCAACAGATGTTCATTGAGCACTTGCTTCATCAGTCAGGGTGGACCCAGGGAAACAGAACTAGAAGGGAATATATACATGAGGTGTGTGTGTGTGTGCACGTGTGCTTGTGCATGTATTTATTACAAGCAGTGGACCTACATTTGCTATCATAGGGGTCACTAAGCAAGCCTGAAGTCCATAGCAAGGCAGTGGACTTGGAAGGGTCATCAGGTTGGCACCCTGTGAACACAGGCTGAAGCTTGTCCATAGGCAGCAGGCCCTCAGGAAGGAAGATCCAAGGGAAAGGGAGACTAATTGCTCATCCAGTTGCTGTTTTAAAGTCTTTTAGCTCAGGGAAGCCCTCAGCTTCCATTTTGCACTTTTTTATTATGTGTAGATTAATACTGTCTTGCTTTCGGATTAGGGTTTTCCTCCTGTTTTCAAAATACTTTCACATCTGTATCTTATAGGTTCTCCACACTATCCATGAAGGTGAGCAGGGCAAGATGTCCCATAGCACAAGGTTGAAGGAGGTCTTCTGATTCATTGTGAGTCTACGAAGGCTAAGATTTAGAAGGTGCAATGATAAGAAGGACAGTTTTTATCTTAAGGAATTGTTAATCACTAGGGAAGAACAATATATCAACAGATAACTGTAAGAGAAGATTTTGATGTGATAAGAAATGTTATGAAGAGCTGACAGGGATGGCTTTGGTGAACAGGGAGGCAGAAGGATCAGGTTGAGGTAAGTCATAGAAGATGCCTAAAATACCTCACCAGAGAGCCTATTCTGGTGTTCTTGGCATTTGTTTGCAATGAAAAGTTGGGCCAGTGGAAAGTCGTGAGTGTATGTAACGGAAGTAATGTTTGAGTCTGCCTTAAATAATGTTTCTTTGAAACTAAGCTGAGAAGATATTATTTTATCCCGAGGGAAAAAAAGCTCTTTGGAAAATGTTAACCCTTCGAAGGCTCCAATGAAACAATAAGTTTTCTGTGGCTGAGAATTTTCATCAAGATTGTAAATGACATTGGATTACATTGATCTGGGAGAGGATGGAAATCTTTTAGTATTGAAATATATTCATTATTGACACTGAAAACCCATGAGGCTGAACACAAGTGGAGCAGGATGAGAGAGAAAACAATAATAACAGGAGTGTGGAAATCTTCCTGCTTGATGACCAAGTTCAGGAGGAGGCCTGACAACTCATTCCTGCCCTGGGGTGGCTGTGCTTCCAACTTGTGACTGGTGGAACCACAGAGCCTGCCCTCCTGGAAAGATCCTTCAGGCACTACTAGACTAGTGTGTGCATTTCTTTTCCCAGGGGTCCTGCATTGCCTGATTTCAGTCTTCAGTGTAGGTTGTCATCAGTACTGGCAAGAGAAAAGGCAAGCTCTGTCCTCTCTGTATTGGGGGAATGAAGCCAGTGATCATTTACTTTACATATTGATCTTTTATGAGGCATTTCTTCCAATTTAGCTTAATAGTATTGTCAGTAAGTCAGAATATTCCTGTCACAATATGCTAGAAACTTCTCTCAGCATGATGGTTCTTTTATTGCTCTTTTAAGGTGTTTTACGGGCACAGTTTGAGTATCATTGTTTACTTGCTCAGGATTAATCTCACTAAATTGATGCATGTATATATGTATGTACATATGAATATGCACATGTATGTATGTCTGTAGATGAAATCCCATAGCAAGAAAACTGGTGCGATTGCAGATCTCTACATGATGGAACTGTTCTGACAGCTTGCTTCTTTCAAGCTCTCTTTCCTTTAATACTCTTCTGACCTCTTATAAACATAGACTTTGTTAGATGTCAAAGTACATAAAAGATTATTTCTAACATCTGAAAAAAAATGCAATTATCCTTTAAACTATTTACAACCAAAGGAGAAAAACAGAGAAATATTCAGGACTTAAAGAAATGCTCTTTCCTAACTTTTAAATAAAGGACTCAAATAATAAGTATAGGTAATTGCACAATAGAATTCAATTGGATGAATCAAGAATGGAACCTTTTATTTCATGTGTATATTATCTTGATTTGGATTTAGAAACCTTTAATTAGCTGGGATTCAGTAAAGTGAAATTATAAGGAACCGTCATTTGCTTTCTTAGGATTTCTCTATAAGAAGAAGAAAGACAAATCATAGCAATTGGCAGGATGCATGGTGGTCCAATTGAGAAAAGAATGTGACTGCACCATACTTCTGCTAAGGGCCTCTGAGTAGATCTAACATACAAACAAGAAAAAAACAACTCCCTTTAGGCTTTAAAAGGCAACAAAATAATTTCAGGGTATTTCTTGGGGTCAATGTAAATTCATAGCAGTATGTCATTCTTTCCCAGTCAAATCTGCACAACTGTTCAGTTGTAACTGTCATCAATGTCTCTAAGGCAGTGCAATATTTTTACTTTTTTTTCTTTTTCTTTTTAGTGCGGCACCCTCAGCACATGGAGGTTCCCGGGCTAGGGGTCGAATGGGAGCTGCAGCTGCCGGCCTACACCACAGCTGTAGCAGTTCGGGACCCTAGACACCTCTGCAATCTACACCACAGCTCATGGCATTGCCAGATCCTTAACCCATGGAGCAGGGCCGGGGATTGCACCTGTGACCTCATGGATCCTGGTCAGATTCATTTAACTGCTGAGTCACAACAGGAACTCCAATATTTTTAATCATGAAAGAGATTAACGCAATTTTTATATACTTTGTTTACTAAAGTAGGAAATCTACTAAAATATTAGAAAAAATATCAACCACTAAGTTTGAAATAAAAAGGGATTTCATTTGAGTCCATCTAAAATTTTTATTACTTAGGACATCTTTTTCCTCTAACTTTAGGCAATCACTGACAATTTTCCATTTTGTTTGGGGCTAGTTATTGTTACTTCTAAAATGAATTTCAGCAGCTAAAAGCATAATGTATTTAGGAATTATTAGAACCATTTTCTAAAATTTGGAAAAAAGTTAAAAATTTCAAAATAAGAGTGTCATGGAATTTAAAGTTACCAATATTCTGCTTCCAAATTAATTACGCATATAGTCATGATCAAATGATCATGCGCTTTTCACAATGTATGTACCTTTTTTGTGTGTTTTATTTTGTTTTTACTGTTATCAGTGCCAATTCACTCAACAAGAAAGGTCCCAAATGCCTGGAAAAATATTATTTGTCTGGTTTTGTAACATCCATAACAAAGGAAGTTTAGCCAGGCATCCCATTTTAGATTTAGTGTGGATGACAGGTTTGGCAGGAAGAAGAATATGATTTTCAGATTGAAAAACAGAATATCAAAGTGAATAGATATTAAAAAAAACATTTAGAATAGACCTCTATTTTTATATAGAAAGCTGATGAAAATATTGTATTAAAAATAGGAGCTATTGGAGTTCCTATTATGGCTCAATGGGTTATGAACTGGAATAGCATCCATGAGGAAATGGGTTCTATCCCTGGCCTCACCCAGTGGGCTAAGGATCTGGCGTTGCCTTGAGCCGTAGTCACAGATGCGACTTGGATCCTGTGTTGCTGTGGCTGTGGTGTTTGCTGGCAGCTGTAGCTCTGATTCAACCCCTAGCCTGGGAACTTTCATATGCCACAGGTGCTGTCCTAAAAAAGAAAAAAAAAGAGCTATCTCTTTAAATTGATTCATATTATCTTGATTAACATTTATTATATGAATATTTTATGTGCTATATGTCCTTTGGTATTCTTCTGTTTTCAAGGACAAGGCTTGGTATATACATGTGTACTTATTGGCAGTAAACGCCAGCATCTTCTCACATCAGATCTTATTTAAAACTAGGAGATACATTCTGGATTTTAGGTATATATTCTGTAGCTTTTTCCCCCCACAAATTAGTTACTTTTGTAAAAATTCTATAAGGTCTCCTTATTGTAAATATTACGAAAGCATGCATAGAGCCTGGGGAAGCTCATCTAAGGAAGACCATTTTCTTCTAGTGATTAACTCAGCATCACCAAGCAGTACACTTTGGGTCCAGTTTCCTGATCTGTAAGTTGAAAGTTTGCAATGGTTAATACTAAAGGTCCTCTTTATGATTCTATAAGACAGTTTCCTTTTACAATAAGAAATGTGGGAAGTTTGGGATCTTTTACTATAAGAACTTAAGAAAATAGGAATCAGGAAGATATAAATGGATGTTTACCTAAGATATACCCTTTCATCATAAAAATTCTCACTCAGCACTAGGTAAAATGAGAATCCCAGCCTCAGTGTCTGCATGTGTTAGATATTTTATTTTGGTTTTAATATGCTTTAATACACTGCTATGCCAGCACTAACCAAATGAGTTTTCAAGCAATAATGTTTTCCCTAAGGAAAAAATTAAATACCCATTTTGTCTGTGTAGGAAGTGTGTAGGCAGGACTCTCAACTTTCAGGAAATTTTTTGTCTTTATAGAAAGATGTTTTCCAGCTACCCTTTGTATTACTTGCATGAAAACAACAAAAAGACCATAAAAATTGAACTGTTACAATGACCGGTTTGGTGGCGGAGGTGATCTCTGGCTCTTTCCACCTCTGCTGAGGTTGAGAGCAGAATCTGGGAAGAAGGAGAGAGGATGTGTTACAGTGTGGCTGTGAAGGCAGTGGGCCCAAAGCTGCTTCAGAACATGGTCTGACTGGGAGTTCCCTTCATGGCTCAGTGGTTAACAAACCTGACTAGGATCCATGAGGATGCAGGTTCGATCCCTGGCCTCACTCAGTGGGTTAAGGATCCAACATTGCTGTGAGCTGTGGTGTAGGCCGGCAGCTGTAGCTCCAATTCTACCCCTAGCCTGGGAACTTCCATATGCCAGGGGTGTAGCCCTAAAAAGCAAAAAAAAAAAAAAAAAAAAAGAGCAGGTTTCCATGAGTGCTGTGATTGTCAACACCGGGTATGTGTTAAAATGAATCTCACCCAAATTTGTCTAAGTCCTTTACAGAGGTAATCAAGTTCAAGGTCATTAGAGTGGGCCTCGATCCAACATAACTGGTGTTCCCACAAAAGGGGGAGATTTGGAGACAGACACATACAAGGAAAATACCATACGACTATGGAAAAGGCCATTGCCATTGACAAGCCAAGGATCAAGGCCTGGAACAGATTTTTCCCTCATAGATCTCAGAGGGAACCAATCCTGCTCACATCTTGATTTTGGATTTCTAGCTTCCAGAACTGGGAGACTACAAATTCTTTTTTTTTTTTTTTTTTTTTTCCTGTTTTTATAGGGCTGCACCCACAGCATGAGGAGGTTCCCAGGCTGGGGGTCTAATCGGAGCTACAGCTGCCAGCCTACACCACAGCCCCAGCAACGCCAGATCCAAGCCGTATCTGTGACCTACACCACAGCTCATAGCAGTGCCAGATCCTTAACTCACTGAGGGAGACCAGGGATCAAACCCACAACCTCCTGGTTCCTAGTCACATTCGTTTCCATTGCGCCACAATGGGAACTCCTAATGGAGACAATAAATTGTTGATGTTTAAGCCACCCAATTTGTTCAGCAGTCCTAGCAAACTAATACAACATCCAAACTGAATAAATTTAAGGGATAAGAAAGCAGCAAATATTCTGATTGTATTTTAGTCATTCCACAGAATAAAGTGAAATTTTGTTTGTTTGAAATGGAATCGAGTAGAGGTTTTTGTAACCAAAAGAATTTTAACTAAAAACGTGTGAATATATTCACACGCAGACATGTTTAAAAAAGTTAAACTCTACATAAATACAGGATATAAAATGAAAATTATTCTTCACTTCTCTTTCCCCAATTTTAATTGCCTCCCTAGTGGTTAGCTATTTGAGATCTAGAATTGTATTTTTACAGTGATGGATTCATAATATTATGCTGTACAAACTTGGGTAAAATTCCATCCTGATACTGGAGCTTTGCTCAAACATCACATTTGGAGTCTGTCCTGTGGGACAATTTTTAGTTAAAAGAATAGGGAGTTCCCGCTGTGGTTAAAGAATCAGCGTTGCTACAGCTGTGGTATAGGTCACAACTGTGCCTCAGATTTAGTCCCTGGCCTGGGAACTTCCATATGCTGTGGGTATGACCAAAAAAAGAAAGAAAAATAAATAAATAAAAGGAAAGAACAACTGACTACATCTGGTAAAATCTCTTTCCTAGGAATCAATAATAAATTACCTGCCTTGTAAGTAGTTTGAGTCAGTAATAGCAGAGTACTACTGTTTTTATGGAGAACTTAGAAATAGCCGGCAGCTCTCCTACCTGATATTATAGTCTAGGACTTGAGCTATATAAAGACCTCTCAATAGATAACAGAAATGTTGTCAATAGATAACATGAAAGTCCACACAAGAAAGTTCAAAGCTGTATTGACAGACATGTCCCTGAGTCCTCAGCTGATGTCTATGTACTCAGGATTCACACAGTTGCAACAACTGTTCTTGACATAGTTTCTAAGTCCAAAGCAGAGTCAAAGTCATAAAAAGAAGGTGACATTTTGCTCCTCCTGTGCACAATCAAAAGACTCAGAAGGAAAATTTATTTGTTTAATTTTTGCTTTTTAGGGCTGCACCAGTGGCATATGGAGGTTCCCAGGCAAGGGGTCTGATCTGAGCTACTGCTGCCAGCCTACACCACAGCCACAGCAGAGCCAGATCCAAGCCGAGTCTGCAACCTACACCACAGCTCATGGCAACACCATTTCCTAAACCCACTGGGCGAGGCCAGGGATCCAACCTGCAACCTCATGGTTCCTAGTCAGATTCGTTTCCACTGAGCCAGGACAGGAACTCCTCAGAAGGAAAATTTAAATGCTCAGTGGGCAGGAAGGAACCAAAAACTATAAAATGCTATAGTAAGTTGAAAATAGTTGCCTGGAATCATTTAGTAACAGAGAAAAGAGTTATTTAGGTCTTGAGGTCATTTTTGTATTAGAGTGTGATATAGTAATTGGTGCTCAAAGTGGCCCTGAATCTTTTTTTTTTTTTTTTTTTAGTCAAGAAATAGATTTATAAAGATAGGATGCTTGTGAGAGATGCAAGTGGGTGGGCACAGAAGCTCTCCCTGAATCATTTTGAAAAAAAAAAAAGTATTCTTGCAATCAATATGCCCTGTTTCAGGTGGTAGAAAATTGTGTACCATATTTAAGAATGATTTCCATTTAAAATTGTTCAAATATCAAAAGAATTTGGCACTAACAGAAGGAAATATTTAGTAATAGGAAAAAATTTGCTCTCTATTTAGTTGAGTTTTATTAGCATCCCGATGAAAGTATTTCCTTTTCAGAGTTCCCATTGTGGCTCAACAGGATCTGCAGTGTCTCTGAGGTGCTGGGACTCAGGTTCGATCCCCTGCTGGCACTGTGGGTTAAGGATCCAGCTTTGCTGCAGCTGCTGTGTAGGTCGCAGCTGTAGGTAGGATCTGATACCTGGCTAGAGAACTCCTTATGCCACGGGGTGGCCAAAAAAGCAAAAAAAAAAAGTATTTCCTTGGCTAAGATGCCTCCATTTATGATTGTACCTTAATTTATTGGCACTAACTTTGTAATATAAAGCATTTATTCCACTGGTTGAAAGTAAATTATGAAGCAATACTTAAATGTTTGTAGAAATTTTATTTATTCAGGCACATCGAAAGCTATGTTGTGTCAGAATAAGGGCTGCTCCATAGTATAAACATACAGGAGAAGTTCATCAAAATGAATGGGCTTCAGAGTTCCTATCGTGGCTCAGCGGTTCATGAACCCGGTCAGCATCCCTGAGGATGCGGGTTTGATCTCTGGCCTTGCTCGGTGGGTCAGCAATCTGGCATTGCTGTGAACTGTGGTATAGGTCCTATATGTGGCTCAGAGGCTGCATTGCTGTGGCTGTGGTATAGGCTGGCAGCTACAGCTCCGATTAGACCCCTAGCCTAGGGACCTCCATATGCCACGGGTGCAGCTCTAAAAAGACCGAAAAAAAAAAAAAGATGAATGGGCTTCAAGTGAAGAGACTTTATTAACACATTTATTAGCTCTCATTTTCCCTGCAGCTCAGGGAAAAGTAAGAGGCCATAAATAAGGTGGAGCATTTTCAGCAACTTTACAGGTATTGCCTTTTCCTCAGCACAAATCAACAGGTACATTTTTATTTAAATTATATTCAAATAGTCCAGTAATATCAGTGTTAGGATTGAAACACAAAGGCTGAGAACATATTAGATGAAGTTTTCAGTGTTACAATTAAACGAAGGCAATATTTGTCATATTGAATGAAGAAACTGTCTAATAAAATGGACCCCAAGCTTTGAACAGTGGGCTTAGGCTTGTTTGCTATTGGAAGTGATTCCTTGACTTCCATCCAAGTGTGAAGGTAGGTGTGCAATGTGAACAAGAAGAACAGCTTATTTACAACAGCATTGCAGACAGAGGTCTTTCAAAGTGCAAACACACCATCTTTCCTTTCCCAGGAGCAATTGCTTTGCCCATATGCTCTACGAATACCAAGTATAAGGGACCTGATTTTTAATTACAAAGTAAAATACCATTCCCAAATTGCATAATTGGTGGTTGCCTTTTGCAATGCAGTGAACATAAGGGAACCTGACATTAAATGTTTGATGTGTTGCCATGACATTTTCTGAAATTTTATTTTGTACCACTTTTAAGCTGCAAACTATGTTAAATTTGTATTCCTTGTTGGGGGTGGGGCTGGATAGTAGAGTGATACAGAATTAAAGTACCTAACCCTGATGTTGGAATGTCTTTGCTCACAGATTGTACAGTTCAGATTTTAGGAAAAAAAGGGTAAATACAGAAATAGAGATGCACTGGGGTCTTTAATCTCTCTGTACACTAGTTCCATGTTTTTTTTGGATATAGAGGCCATTTAGTCAGGGAGGGATGCCTCTAGCTTTCCGTTTGAGTAAAGAGAAACTTAATAGAATGGAGGAAAAGGCATTGGCAGTCAGTACCCACCACATTTGAATGTACAGGCCACAGAAACCAAGAGAAAAGTTCACAGACTGTGCAGTTGAGATGTAGCTGGCTTCGGTATGTGTGGTGGAATGGGTTTCAGGACCTCCTCCAATACCCAAATCCACAGATGCTCAAGTCCCTTAGGTAAGATGGGGTAGTAGAGTCAGTCCTCCAGATCCCAGCAGAATCCCGGATGCCGATCTGGAAGATCTGGGCCGACTGTATCCCTGAACATTTCAGAGTTGCTGCAAGAAGCAGTAGTAGGGCTGATGTTGCTCTCCTTCTCTCTATTCCAAAGGGCCTTTTAGAGGCAATATTATTTGCTTAGCAGGTCCAATAAAACCTGCAAATGATGGCACCACCCCTATAAACCAGAGAATACTGAACACTAGTTTTTCCCCTTCCTGTACTTGAATTTTCTACACCTGCAACTTCCTTTTGTTTCTTATTCCTCCAAGATGCCTGACATTTTGAAAAGTGGAGAGCTCAGGTCTTAAATCTGGAAGACACTTCAAGACCTCTGTTCTGTCACTGTGAGAGCAAATGACATTTAGGTGTTGAATTTTCATCCCCATAATAATGTAAAGAGTAAAATAGATTCCTAATGGTGAAAACAAAAAAAATCTTGGGTTCGTTCGTTCTTTCTTTCTTTCTTTCTTTCTTTCTTTCTTTCTTTCTTTCTTTCTTTCTTTCTTTCTTCCTTCCTTCCTTCCTTCCTTCCTTCCTTCCTTCCTTCCTTCCTTCCTTCCTTCCTTCCTTCCTTTCTCTCTCTCTCTCTCTCTCTCTCTCTCTCTCTCTTTCTTTCTTTCTGCCACACCCATGGCATGCAAAAGTTCCCTGGCCGGGGACTGAACCCATACCACAGCAGTGACAATGCCAGATCCTTAACCTTCTAGACTACCAGGGAACTACTTGCTTATTCCTTCTTAGAGCATCCACTGAGAAGTATGGAAAAAAGTCTTCCAGAGTGGGTAAAATATAATTTGAATGCTTCATTAGATCTGAAAGCTTAATGTTCATATCAAAATAAGTATCATCAAAAATGCTGAGAATGAAATGGGGTCTAAAGAGGCTGTGTTACACCAGCCCTGTCCAAACAGTTCTTTCATATTTTCCTAAATAGGAACATTTTTCACTGTCAGATTTTAGGGTTATTTCCTTTGCCTCAAACAGAACTTTTTGGTTTCAGTGTTATTATTCTGATGACCAAAATGACTGAAGTAGGGCTGCTTAAATACATGAATAACCTAGCTATTCTGGCATTTTCCTTGATCTTAGAAATATTGCAAGCAGAGCATGGCTGAGTCTCTCTCCATTAGTCTGCTGAGAAATGCTTAAGGCTCAAAGCTCAAATTCTCTGCATCAGGGAGTTCCCATTGTGGCTCAGTGGTAACAAACCCGACTAGTATCCATGAGGGTGTGGGTTTGAACCCTGGCCCTGCTCAGTGGCTTAAGGATCCAGCGTTGCTGTGAGCTGCAGTGTAGGTCGGCTCAGATCCCATGATGCTGTGGCTGTGGTGTAGGCCAGCAGCTGCCATTCCGATTTGACCCCTAGTCTGGGAACTTCCATATGTGGTGGATGGCCCTAAAAAGCAACAAACAAACAAACAAACAAAACTCTGCATCACCCACCTTCTTACTTTTTTAAGTGATGACATTTATTTAAAATACCAAATTATTTTTGTTACTGATATTAACAATAATTTTTTGCATTTATAAAGCAATATATCTATAAGCTTTTTATGAAGTATTTATTTATGTTTGCTGTTTTGTAGGGAGTTGAAAAGCTTCCTCAGAATCAACCAGCTTTAAGACTACAATCTTAGAGCTACTTACTGTTCCAGGGTTCCTTTTTGTGGTTTTTTTTTTTTTTGCGTTTTTGCTTTTTAGGGCTGTACCCACGGCATATGAAGATTCCCAGGCTAGGGATCAAATTGGAGCTGTAGCGGCTGGCCTACACCATAGTCACAGCAATGCCAGATTGAGCCATGTTTGTGACCTATACCATATCTCATGGCAATGCTGGATCCTTAACCCACTGAGAGGGTTCCTTTTTGACTGTTGCTCTGGGTACCATAAAGATATTAATCTGTCTCCTAACTAACAGTCCCCTGTTATATTGTCTCTTTAAATGTCATGCAAAAGTACACCCAAATTAAGTCTATGATGACATGCATATAGGTTGGGCTAGTGTGAAGTTTTTAATTTAGCCACATGATTCTACTTTTTATTTTTATTTTATTTTTTGTCTTTTTGCTATTTCTTGGGCCACTCCCGCAGCATATGGAGGTTCCCAGGCTAGGGGTCAAATCGGAGCTGTAGTCTCCGGCTTACGCCAGAGCCACAGCAACGCGAGATCCGAGCCGCGTCTGCAACCTACACCACAGCTCACGGCAACGCTGGATCGTTAACCCACTGAGCAAGGTCAGGGACCGAACCCGCAACCTCATGGTTCCTAGTCGGATTCGTTAACCACTGCGCCACGACGGGAACTCCCGGTTCTACTTTTTAAAATTATGTGTGCTATATTTTTATTGAGTTGAAGATCAGAATAATTGATTTGATTATCTGTATAAGTGGTTTGAGATGGCATTGCAGGTTAATAATTTAAAATTATGTAAAATTCCTTGACCTACATATATTATCCAAGTGTGATTGCTGATTTAGTGAAACTACTTAAAAGCTCTAAGAGAGTCAGAACATCAGATTAATGAGGGGTGAAGATCTTTGAGGTTGAAAGTGAGAGTTTTAGAAGGTGTTATAATCCCAATTATGTTCCTTTCTGATAACAATATGCAGAAATATTTTGCCAAAGGGGGAAAAAAAAAGTAATCTTCAAGAGAGAATAAATATATACCTTTGCAGCCAGGATTGAAAACAATCCTTTCAATAAATGATCAGCAGCTTTAATTGGCATTGGAAAGCTAAATTTAGTCATTAGATAAATGTGGCAACTTTATTTTACTCAGTGCACATCTCTGTGGCTTTTTGAATAGTGATGATTTATAGTGCCTTGGCCCAGAACCCTAAAACATGCATGCAGAGAATAGCATTTTCTGAATTTAAAACAAAAATGGAAACAGAACCTATCAAAGGAGATAAACCAATTTAGAAAAGACTATATTGGATCAAACCTGGTCTTTTGAAATGACTGCAAATGAAAGTGAAAATGGTAGCCATGATAGATTTTGGCACTCACAGACTATGGCTATTGAAATTATAAGCCAGTTTCATTTTCTAGTGTTAGCAGTGGACTAATGGTACAGAAAGTCTTATAATCTTAATTAATTTTTAATTCCTTATTCTTGGCACATATGCCAAAATTTTTTTAAATTTTAATTTGTTGAATTTTTAT
This sequence comes from Phacochoerus africanus, assembly GCF_016906955.1. Taxonomy (NCBI): domain Eukaryota; kingdom Metazoa; phylum Chordata; class Mammalia; order Artiodactyla; family Suidae; genus Phacochoerus; species Phacochoerus africanus. Next base: position 79,653,719 of record NC_062545.1, on the reverse strand, counting down.
TAAGGAATGCATGGCACTGAATTGTAAAACAATGTAAACTGATTTCATTGGTGTGATTTAAGATCATATCTGATTTTCTCTGTATTACTTATGAAATTTATTAGTAGTAAACTTTCATGATTATAACATGGACTTATATACATAAAACATGATATAAAACGTTGGGTCATCCTACTTGAAATGGTTTTCAAAGTTTCAGTATGGGCCAAATGACTTTGACCTCTGAAACATCCAATACAGCTGAAAATGATATAGTAAGTTTATTGAGTGAATAGTAACTATTTTTTAGATTATTGTGAGCAAAGTTGATACAGAGGCTTTAAAAATCTATTGTCTTGTTTTTAAGTTTCACACCAATGGCTCACATATGCACTGCAACCCCAGTAGTCAGCTAAATGTTTGGGAATTAATCTTTCTTTCAGCCCCACCTAGACTGTTCTTGCCTTCCCCTTTGTCTGTCCTAACCTTCAGAGCCAATCCAAAAGGTCACCCAAGAGGGCTTGTCTCCATGAGACCCTGAAAATTCAACCTTAATATTACAATCTTTATTGAGCTTTTATTTATTTTCTTATATCCAGTGTGCCTAACAGAATGTTTTGAATGTAGCAATTATTTAATAAACATGTGTTGACCTCAGTTAACAGCTGCCTTCCTGCCAACCTTAAGATACAATTTAGAATTTTCCTAGGGTCAGGAGCTAAGTCATCTGCTGGGAGTCATCTACTTGTAGATGTTTTCCTACTCCACAATGATAAAATGCATTCTAAAATAGATTGAGCTCACCCCAGTTCTCTGCTAAGAACTTAAAAATCACATGCAATAGCTCACATTTATTCTGATTTTACTAGGTATTAGGCACAGCAGGGTCACTGTGCTAAGACTTTTATAGTCACGATCTTAGTTATGTCTCATAATTTTGCAAAAATAGGTAATAATGTTGCACCCACTGAGACCTAGATTCATTAATGAATTTGCGTGATGCTACTCAGCCAGTTAAGAAATAGGAAAATCTAAGTTCTACAGTTGCTAGTACCTGTTTGAGCAAGCAGGTCATTTTAATTCCTTAATGCTTTTTAAACAATAACAACAACAACAAAACTCAATATTATAAATCTAGTAACACATCTGTACTGCTAGGTACATAGAAGTCTTGTGGAAATATTAAGCCAGATTTTAAATATAGCATTTATGAAAAGATGATTAGGTCTTTATTTTTAGGGCCACACCCATGGCATATGGAAGTTCCCAGGCTAGGGGTCTATTTGGAGCTGCAGCTGCCAGCAAATGCCACAGCCGAAGCAACACCAGATCCGAGCCATGTCTGTGACCTACCCCACAATGCTGGATCCTTAACCCACTGTGTGAGACCAGGGATCAAACACACGTCCTCGTGGATACTAGTTGGGTTTGTTACCACTGAGCCACAACGGGAACTCCTTCAGGTCAAGTTTTAATCCAGAAATTATGTTTCATTTATATCAAGTGCTATAAATGACAAAGTATGTTCATATGTTATCTCATTGGATTCTTAACAACCATTGAGTTCAAACACTATATGGCTTTATGGCAGAGGATTTGATTTTGAGAAAGGTGACTTCCATCAAATCTTACAGCAAGTGAATGTGTAAGATTAGTTCTTTTTATTACACAATTCTGAGTCTAGAATATCTCAACATATATTAATATCTCAACATACATGTGCATTCACAATCAAGATTTCATTGGAGTTCCCAGGTTGCTCGAATTAAGGATCTGGCATTGTCCCTGCTGTGGCTCTGGTTTCAGATGTGGTGCAGGTTTGATCCCTGACCCAGGAACCTCCACATGCCAAGCTTTAAGACCAAAAAAAAAAAAAAGACTTTACTAAACTACTAAAAACACATGTTTATAATTTACTAATAGCAATAGTAGCAGCTTTACCAGTTTCACACAGGTTGAACACATGAATTGTCATCCAAACCAGGGTCTTCTGAGAATGACAAATGCCAAACGAATTGGGAAGCTGAAACAACAATCGTAAATTAGATCAGCCCAGGCAAACTGGGACATATGATTCCCCCTGTTGAAACAGAACCCATCTTGTGTTTGGTTGTGTTCTAAACACTTCATATGAATTTACCTGCTTAATTCTCAGACCTCACGAGGCAGGAATTATACTCATTTTTCAGGTGAGCATTTTGTGATGTGTTTAAGGTCACAAGGCATTTGTGGATTCTTTTCAGTGCTCTGTGCTCTGAACCTCTAAATCTCTTTGCTTGCTTAAAATAGGGGAAGGGAAAGCAAAGGCTGAAAGAATACAGACCTGGGAAAAGGCAGGTGATGATTATGAGAATTTAGTGGCTGAAATAGACGGCTAGTTGTTTTCTGATTCCAAGAGCAGAGTCAGGCGAATAGTTGGTGGGAAGCAGTGGCGATTAGCTAAGGAAGTATGTAGATCAAGTGTCCGACAATCTTGCTGGATGCATTTTAAAAATTTATTGCGTATTTACACACATTAGGAGTGGTTTGATGTACTTGGTACTCTTGGATAATTATTTAGATTGTAAACAATTAGTTAAGTGGAGCCTCTAGCAGAGGACTTTTTTATATTTCTAGGTAGAACAAGTGAACCAATCAGGATTAATTTGTTGTATTAATTGGATCCAGCCTGGGGTAGATCCTAGTTTTTTACTGTGAGAAGCACTTGGGCGGTTCTGCCTCTGCTAAGGCCACAGTTTGTTTTTTCCTAAGTGGGTATCATCTGCATGAAGTCCTGGACCCTTTCTCTAAGTACATTTCTTTTCTTCTCTGCTCTGTCCCCTCTTAGTTTGTTGAAAAGAAGCTTGTCAGCATTCCACTTCACTTGTCAGGCTGCATATAAAGGCAAAGATGGGAGATCTACACGTGAAAAGAAATATTTCAACAACAATGCCTGGTACTTTCAATCTGATCACTTTACAAACAAGTAGAAGCTTTCTCTATTGTACAAAATGACCTCATCAAGGAAAGTAGATTAAGCTCTGAATCACGGACTCAGAGTGATCCTCCAACATTGCTCACAATCACAGGGCTGTGCTGCTCTATTCTTCCTTAAAAACACAAGGACATCTCTAAATAACATTTGTCTCATTTTTTTAAAATGGGTACATAATTATACTGCAAATCATTACATGTAAACAATGTTTCAGTAAGTGTGACAAATTGCATTCGCAATGATTTTAAAGCAAACTCTATTTGGGGCAGGTATTATGCTAGAATTTCTCTCATAACTTATTTAATTCTTGCAATATTCTAGTACTACTATTTTCCCCCCCCCCTTTTTTTTTTGTCTTTTTATGGCCACACCCAAGGCATATAGATGTTCCCAGGCTAGGGGTCGAATTGGAGCTGTAGCCCCCAGCCTATGCCACAGCCACAGCAGTGCTGGATCCTTAACCCAGTGTTCGAGGCCAGGGATCGAACATGTGTCCTCACGGATGCTACTCAGTTTCATTTCTGATGTGCCATGATGGGAACTCCATACTTTCCCATTTAAAAAAAAAAAACATTTTTTTTTGGCTACGCCCATGGCATGTGGAAGTTCCTGGGGCTGCAGTGACCAGGCCGGATCCTTAGCCTGATGCACCACAAGGGAACTCCAACTTTCCCATTTTAAACATAAGATAACCACAGGTTAGAGAGATTACATAACTTGCTCAAGGCCAGCAGTAATCCCTTTAAGAGACAAATACTTTGTTTTGGTTTCTGCCAAAATTAAATGAAAAAAAAAAAGACACAGGAGTATTTGTACTTCTCTTTAATAATATATTTGATGATATATGACTTTTGTGCATTTGCTATATACTAATCATTATGCTAAATACTCTTCATAAATATTCATATTTTAGTTTTACCATAACCTTATGGAAAAGTCACTGTTATCTTCATTTTACAGATGAGAAAATGGTAGCTAAATAATTTACCCAAGATGATTAATAACTAGCAGAGCTGGAAATTTAAACCCAGGTCTGCATCACATCCAAGAAATATTAGTTATAGTAAATTATTTTCAATAGCACAAGTGGAGTCCTTTAATAAAATATTGATTTTGCCTAGCATTGTTAGGCATTTTATAATTTTATATATTTTAAAATTTAAGTTCGACACTTTCTCTCCCCTCACAATATTAAATACAGGTTGTTAACCTTTAATTTCCTATTTGGGATTCTTAAATACTTCTGTCAAAGATAATTTTCTACATCATTTAGACTCAGAAAGATTTTAAGTATCCAAGGAAGTGATTTTAGAAATCAAGTAGTTCAATGGATAAAGAAAATGGCATAAAGGAAAGTAGGGTTTGTCACCATCACATGGGTTTTAGATAAAACATTTCCTAACTTTGCCGACAATCCCCTTCCCATCACATCTGAGCTATGAATAATTTCTACAATTATTTGTTTTTGTGGATCAGGCCACAGTAATAATAATAATAACAGTATTGGTATTACAACAATCAACACTTATGGAGACTTTGCCTTGTATGGTTCTTTTCCATGTTCTTTACATTTATTACCTCATTTAAGCCTCAAAAACATTGTAAGGCTGGTACAGTTATGATTCACATTTTATAAGCAAAGGATTAAACTCAGAGAGCTTAAGAATCTTTCAAGGTCACAGAGCAGGTAAACCGAAGTCAGCCTAGATCAGACTGAAGGCTCTTAACTTTCACGCTGTAATTTCTCTGCAGGCCATGCTCAGCGCTCAGTCTTGCTATTTCTTCCCTCTCCACAGCAAGGGGCCCTTAACTTTTATGAGCATGCTGATCCCTGGCTAAGCCACCAGAACCAATTATGATCTGAAGCTGGAGAGATTTGAAGTCAACTCTGCTGCTTGCGTGGCATCTGCTCCCCATCTGCACCTCTTGCCTCTTCTTACATCACTGCAGGTATCCTCTTCCAGGTAGCTGGTGGTAACTCCTCCTGGGAATGCAGGTCTCTGGGATGGATTGTGAGCTCCTACCCACTGTTGGTAGAGTCTGAGCACTGATAGTTAACTTCTGTTATAACCACTTTCACAGTTCACTCCTGGGTGAGAACTTATTTTCTATTAGGATATTAACCTGGGAAGACCAGTTCTAGAGAAAGTACTGATCACTAGGACTAAATTATATTTAGCATGTTTTCAATATATACAGGAGAAATCATTTTGATGTTGTCCCTTTTTGGACAAAAGAGCCTCTTAAATCCAGTGAGTAGAATGTTACCATATCAAGAGATAATTTCTTCCTCAGAATTGACCTTTTGTAGGTGAATATCTTCAGTAGAATAAGTCTTCTGTTAACCTGAGCCATATCATGAATCTCTACTGTCAAACTGATGAATGAGAACTCCATTGCTGAAGACCTCCATTTTGACCTTAAAATGAATTATTGATTTTTAAAATTTGGTATTGGATGACTATGATTTCTTTTTTTTGGTTGGTTTTGTTTTGTTTTTGCTTTTTAGGGCCAAATCTGTGGCATATAGAGGTTCCCAGGCCAGGGGTCAAATCAGAGCTACAGCTGCCAGCCTACACCACAGCCACAGCAACTCAGAATCCAAGCCATGTCTGTGACCTACACCACAGCTCACGGCAATGTTGGATCCTTAACCCACTGAGGGAGGCCAGGGATTGAATTCACCGTCTCATGGTTACTAGTCAGATTCATTTCTGCTGCACCACAATGGGAACTCCTATGATTTCTTAATATTACATTTCTTGGTAAAAGTTTACTAGTTGTGGACATCTAAGAAAACAAGTGTTCTAGTATCTCAGGAAATTCAAACCAAGCTTATGTATTAAAAGCATTATTTATTTATTTATCTGACTGTGATAGAACCCATGCCAAAGCAGTGACCATGTCAGATCCATAACTGCTAGACTGCCAGAAAACTCCTAAAAAACATTTTAAAGGTAATTGCTATTTTAAAATTATTTAATAAGGAGGATTTCCCATAGTGGCTCAGTGGTAATGAACCTGACTAGTATCCATGAGGATATGGGTTCGATCCCTGGCCTTGTTCAGTGGGTTAAGGATCCAGCATTGTTGTGAGCTATGGTGTAGGCCAGCAGCTGAAGCTCTGATTTGACCCCTAGCCTGGGAGCTTCCATGTACTGTGGGTGTGGCCCTAAAAAGACGAAAAAAAAATTGTTTAATAAGGAAAGATTATTATTTGTCATTTCTAAATCCCTTGAAAAATCAGGCAAATGGAAAATAAGGATCTGACTGCTGCAAGTCTTATTCTAGTAACTGAGGAATCTAGATTCAGAAATTCAAAGTAATCGCAAGCTGCTTGGGGCAAAGGTGAAGAAAGGAAGGGAGAGATAATAAAAATCAAGCATACAGTTTCTATAAGATTTTTGGGCAGTAAATCTCAACTCTTATATCTCAGTCCTATCCTAAAATAAACATGTAATGAAGCATACCAATGCTGTGTGTTGTTAAGAAGTGTCATCCAGTCATATAGAGTTTAGAAGGAAATTGATGGAAAACCACTAGGATCCTTTTAGTGAGGATTTCAGAGACAATTAAAATAAATTCTGTTCTGTCTGGTCAACACTGATAACTTGTGAAAAGGAAAACCCATCCATACTGCTATTATTAAATGTTGAGGATCTGGAAAAATCACATACAGATGAGGGCACAGATGTTTGTTTTGGGCATAATGCAGTTGTACGAATCTGTAGACTTACTTGTAAAATGGCATTTTTAGCTAAGTATTTTATGTTTTCAGTGTGCTTGAGTTAGACAGAGGAATGCAGTAAGATAACTGCCAAATGCAGGAACCTGGTCAAGAGAAGTTTACTGTCTCTGTGGTTGAGTAAAGTAAAAATCAACCCAGAGTGCATAAGAATTTCATGTGAAGAGAAACCTACCTTGCTGATAAATTGAGGGTATTTCTCAAGTCTTTATTTAGAGAGTGGGTGTGCCCTTAAAGAATTTACGATGAGAATGTGAAGGCAGATGTAGAGAAACTGAAGTCACCTCAACGGTGTAGTGGTCTGACTAATCTGTGAGGTAAGGATGAGTTAGGGAAGGAGTTACTTAGAGCCCAGACTTGTCTCCTAGTTCTTTTTGCCAGTAACCAGGAATAACCATTCCTAAATGAAGTGTTGATTCTCTTGGATTAAAATTATCCCAGAGATAATTCTATATGACCACAAATTTAGTGGAATTTTTCTGGGGAACCTTTCTGACTTTCTTGTCCTAATTTATTTCTCACCAGTCTTCCATCTAAAACTCAAACAGGGAGTTCCCATTGTGGCGCAGCTGAAGCAAATCTGGAAACAAATCCGACTAGGAACCGTGAGGTTGTGGGTTCAATCTCTGGCCTTGCTCAGTGGGTTAAGGATCTGGCGTTGCCGTGAGCTGTGTTGTAGGTTGCAGACGTGGCTCAGATCTGGCGTTGTTGTGGCTGTGGTGTAGGCTGGCAGCTGTAGCTCGGATTAGACCCCTAGCCTGGGAACCTCCATATGCCGCAGGTGTGGCCCTGAAAAAGACAATAAATAAATAAATAAATAAATAAATAAATAAAACCCAAACAGGAAGGAAACCTCAGGATACATTATAAGCTCTATTCTTCTGCATCAGTTCTGTGCTCTTAAATAAACTGACCATATAAATCATTTTATTCATTAATTACTTAAGTGTTTGGTAAAGGTGAGTCAGAGATAGAAAGCAGAAACTTCAAACTATTGCTAGTGTTTCAACAAAGCTGATAAAAATTATGTTTTTCATCGATGGGGTTATACTAGTCACTTATTCTAGACAAAGATTCTTTGCAAGAGTTATATCACATTACAGGGCAGCACAGTGATTACACTGGTTATTAGGGACTATCTGTGTGTTTGAGGATGGGGGAGTGTAAAAAGAAAATAATGACTGGAATCCTTGAAAACAAGATAGGAATCACTATCTGAACAGATACAATCTGGTTTAATTAATACAACCAAGTTTCTTGATCCATAAAGCCCAAGGTTTCACTGTGTACTTAATGTTTTTTTAGAAGAGGTTCCCATTTACTGTCATATCTCTTTAAATACAGGGAAGAGAAAATAATTTAGAATTTTGAATTTTGGGGTAGGTGGGCAAAAAGACATCATAAAAAAGCATCCTAGTATTACTGAGTTAACCATGTCTGAGTTAATCCCATTTCTGAGTTAACCAGGGAGTGAAATTGAAAGATCAGTCCATTCCTAGACAGCTATGAAGAAACAGGAAAGAGTGAGAAAAAACATTTAGAAGCTCAGGTAGGAATCTAAGAAGAGTCCAAAAAATTACCCTTGACTTTTCTGTAAGAGAATAGTATGTGCTATAAGGCAGATTTTCCACCTCAGCGCAATTGACATTTTGAGCCGGACACTTCTTTGTTATGGGGGGGAATGCCTTGTGCTTTTTAGGGTGTTTAGCAGCATTCCTGGACTCTACCTACTGCATGCTAACAGCATCTTCCTAATGGTGACAATAAAGTGTCCTCAACATTGTCAATTGTAGGGAGGGGGTGGGGTATGAAATTGTTCTGGTAGAAAACCAGTGCTCTGCGTGGACTTGGGGTACAATTACCCAACAAAAGAATTTTTCTTAGACTTTATGGTTTTCTTCTGCTGTATTATATCTTCAAGTATTGGAGAAACCAATTAATTGAGCACACGATTCTCAGATGTTGAAAAACTCTATTTACAGCTTATCAGTTGGCTTTGATGCAAACAATGCAGGTTCATGTATCACAAAGGAGCTAAAGACATCAAATGACATACATTGTGTTTCATTATCTGTCATTAACCCCACCCTCTTCCATATTATCTGGTAAAATATGCCATTCAAAGGATAGGCACCCACTTTTCCAGGATGACCTGTCTTTATATTTTGTTCTTATTGATCTTCTAACAAAGTGAAAGAGGAAATGCATCTTGTCCTATGACTTATCTTAAAACCACATTTTATAAGTTGTTTTTAACCTTTTATTTTTTAGAACTCCCGTCCTTAGACATCCGTTGGGAAAAAAAAAAAATCGGCACTTAAAATAGATGAAAATAGTATCCTAGTAACTAGTAACCTAGGTGTAAGGTTAACATATAGCATTTGCTTATTGTAAAGTTAATCATAGAGACTGTTCCTATGAATATTGGTCTTCAAAATTGGGAGTTAGGAAAGATTAAAAAAATAAGAAGAGTTGGGAAAGATAGTTGCAGAGTTCTTATCAGTTTTACCATCCAATTTATTTCTGTATTTTTATTTGAAAAATAAAATTGATTCAAGAAAAGTTATGTGGTTCATTCTGTTAGGGATTAGTATCTTAATTTGCAATTTTAGCTATGCAGACAGAATCTGCCCTTAATTAAAAGAAACACAGGGACATTTGTTAATTATCAATAAATGACACATTTGCAGTAAATTCAAATGTCTATATAGAGGTGGCAAGAGAAGGTAGCTCAACTTAATGTATTGGTGGTTGGTATAGAATTTATTTCAGTGAGTATAGATTTAATTTTTAAATTATAATTCTTATATGTTGAATTATTTTTATTATATTTTACTTATTCAAAAGCATATTTTTATAATTAAATTTGAGCTCAATATTTATAGAACAATTTATACCTCCTGGTTTCATCTCCCAGAAACTCTGGGAAAGGCAGTTTGAAAAGCATTAACTTACTTTTCTTTTTCATTTTTCTTTTGCTTATTCAAATGCCAATGATAACTGTGAATCAAAACTGCAAAGCATTTTATCATCTGTACTTGACAGTTTTCATAGAGTTTGGTCAAATACCTATGGAATGGTACTTAATCTTTTTTTAAAAGTAAATAATTAAAACCCTTTTATCTTAGCTCCTGTTATGAAGGAATCTCTGAGCACTTATACTTAAAAATTTTTTTTCATATGTGTTGCAAATTTCTTCCCCCAGTTTTAACTTTTCTTTAAATTAAAAAAAATTATTTCAAACATAGAAAAGTTGCATAAACAGTTCAAAAAACTTCCATTTCTCATGAAGACACAAATGTCTAAAACTCCAATGAATATGTCTCAAAATCAAAGACACTATCCTCTGAATCCCAAACAATCTTCCTCATTAGGAAATGATACAATTCAATCCACAGATCCCATTCAGATTTTGACAGCTCTCCCAATAGTGTCTTTCTCTTTTGTGGTCCAGACTCATGCATTGTGGTTGTTTTTTTTGCCACTCTTTGGTCTTTCTTTAATCCAGAACTTTCCTTTAGTCCTTCCTGTGACTCATGACCTTGAAAGATTGAAAAATATAGACATTTCATTTGATAGAATGTCCCTCAACATGGACCTTTCTGAGATTCTTCTATGGCCACTTAGATCATTCATTCCTGTCAGGCAGACCTCAGAAATGAGGTTGTGTTCTTCCCAAGTTGATCCCATGGTGGCAGCTCAGCATGACCATCCATCCCACCCCTGGGGATAACAACCTAGAGCACTCCGTCAAGGTGTCAATTGCAACACCTTAAAATCACCATTTCTGAAGTTCCTGTTGTGGCTCAGTGGTAACGAACCTAACTAGTATCCATGAGGATTCAGGTTCCATCCTTGGCCTGCTCAGAGGGTTAAGTATGTGGCATTGCTGGGGCTGTGGTGTAGGCCAGCAGCTACAGCTCCAATTCAGCCCTTAGCTTGGGAACTTCCATATGCTGCAGGTATGGCTCTAAAGAGCAAAACCAAAAAACAAACAACAACATCAACAACAAAAAACCAAAAAACAAACACCCCCCCCCCGACCATTTCCCTCTTTTGTGATTGATAAAGATTTTATGTTGAGGCCATACCAATAGCTTTGAACCTACTAAACCTTTACTCACCATCCTTAGCATCCTTTCCTGAGTTCTGTCTGAATTAATGACTATTATATTACTGTCAAATGGTGATTTTCTATTTCCATCATTTATCAGTTGGCCTTCGGTGTTGGAAAGATTTTTCACCATCTCCTTCATTTATTTCTTTATTCAATTATTTATTTATATCATTGCAGATTTATGGATTCCTACTTTATTCAATGGACTGTGATCTGTTACTATAATTATTCTGATGCTTAGTTTTCCAGAATTGACCAGTTGGAAACTGGTTGGAACCAAAAGCCTCCCAAGTCTTTTTGACAGTGTTTACATCATTCTTTGAACACGTCCCTACTTTCTGCAACAGTAAGATAATCCAAGTCCGTGTCATCTCTTCCCCACCCAAGTGCTGGAATCAGTTGTTTGTCTAAGGAGTCCTGGTTCCTTTTAGTAGAGAATGTTATTAGAAACCAGAATTTGCTCTCAGAGTGCTCATTGCTACTGGAGCATCACTGTTTCTAGATTCTCTTGGAAAAGAGAGCTGAAATTCTATATTTATATACATACAGATGCATATATATTTACATACATATGTATTCAACACATAAACCTCTAGTTATTTATTTATCATCTACTTAACTAAAACTACATCTTCACTCCACTATTTCCAATTCCAGGTCATAATCCCAGGGTTATTCTGCTTTCTCATTTCTTTCACTTTCTTTGTCAGTGAGGAACTTGGCTCTTACTATTGACAATAGAGTTACATTTTCTCAAAGTGATGGTCTTAACTAATCTTCCTATCATGCTTTGTTCCTCTTTACCATCTTCAAGGGAAGGGGAGGGAAGGAAAGTGAAAGTTGCCATTATACTTTTTAGTGTACAGAGCACTGGTGGTTCTGAGCATTCAGTACAGTGCTTCCTTGTCATTTTACCTTTCAATTTCTCTCTCACTCCAGGTATGGTAGTAGAATGATTATAGAATATTTTATGGAATTAGAGAATAATGTTCAACAATTGTCCTCAGACAAGCTACCTAGCTACCGTTTCTAAATTTTACCCCCCTTCCTGTTCATCTGTTCTTCCATAGCTATTGACTTGTTTCTTGCCTGAATTGCTTTAATAGGCTCCTAAATGCCACCCATCTTGTTCCTCTTAAGATCTTCTTCCACATAAACATCAGAGTGATCCCTTTAAAACACAAAGCCGAATACAACATTCTACTGCTTTAAAATTCCTCAGTGGCTTCCATATTGCTCCAAAAGCATTACTGTGGTTTATAAGAACATCTATGACTTGATGGATTCTTGTTTTCTCTCCAAATCCATCTCTAATCTCTTTCTTCTCTTGATCTTTCTATGTGAGCTACCACAGGTGCTTGTGAGTATATAAAAAAGTCATTAAAAGAGTGGGGTTTTGATACCAAGCTTTCTGGATTTGAATTCTTTTTCATTGCCTGATTAGGCATGTGTTTTTTTGTGACCCAGTTACTATTGCTATGAAACTAGCCACCCAAAACTTAGTGATACAAAACAATAGCCATTTTAAGGCCAGGTTTTGTGGGTTCAGATTCAGAGAAGGGCCTGTGAGGACAGTTCTTCTCAAATGATTCTTACATGTCTGGCTGATGGCTAAAGGATGGTCTCTGCTGGTAGTTGGACATTTTACTGGTAGCTAAGGGATCCAAGCTGTGTGTTTCAGCAAACCAGGTGGAAGCTGCTTGGCCTTTTATGATCTGGCCTCAGGAGTCACTGATTGTAGCAAGAGTCAAGGGAAGGGAATGTGGATCCTTTTAATGTTTTAAAACTATCTGACTTTGGAGGTAAAATGAAGGTACTAGAAGTATGGGTTAAATGGGATATTTTATACAGTGCCCAATACACAGGAAGGCGTTGATCAACAATGGGTACTTTTGTTTTTCAATGACATTTCTGCCTGGAATTCTGGTATTGTTCCTCATTGTTTGATGAAGATGGAAATAGGTCAGCCTCTCTTTCTTCTTTTGCTTCTTTGTTTTGTTCTTTTTTGCTTTTAAGGGCCGCACCTGTGGCATATGGAAGTTCCCAGACTAGGGGTTGAATTGGAGCTATAGCTGCCAGCCTACACCATAGTCACAGCAACACAGGGTCTGAGCTGCAACTGCAATCTACACCGCAGCGCATGGCAACACCGGATTCTTAACACGCTGATTGAGGCCAGGCATCAAACTCGCATCCTCATGATATTAGTCGGGTTCATTTCCACTGAGCTGTAGCAGAAACTCCCTTCTTTCACTCTTAAAAGCTGCCTCAAGTAGCTTGCAGGTCCCTGCCCTCTACAGTGATTTATAAATGCCTGTTTATGTGCTTATTTTCCCTACTAATCTGAGGCCTCCAGGACAAAGGCAATTAATACAGTATCTCTGCCATATAGGGATCCAAGACCCTGAGATAGGATGATCATATATCCAGTTTGTCTGGGTCATTCCCCATTTACATCTACAATTATTAATAGTGCCACATTTTATTGTATTTATTTATTACAACTTTTACATCAAAAGTTTCCCTGTTTGGGTGATAAATTATTCAGTATCTGCTCAAAGAGCCTTCTAGAGTCTAAATCATGTTGGTAAAGGAAAGACTGCCCTTGACCTTCTGACATGCTTGCTCGCATTGTAGCAGCTGTGCTTATGAGTAACACTGGAGCCTGGGAAGCTGGTCTCTCATCAAGGGGGTGGGCAGGCTGTGAGGGAAATGTCCCTTTATGCCATCCCAGTGAGGCAGCCTGTAGTGCTGAATCACTGGCAGCATTTCCCAAAAGCGAGTGAAGAAACTATTTCCCACTGAGTCAAAGGGTGTGGGGCTGTCACTGGTCCATATGACTAGAAAGGAATCACATGATTGGCTATGACTTCTGTTGAAAAAGTAGCTTAGGTCCACTCTGACATCCCATTTCCTGTTATTCTCCCAGGGTCTTTGCATATTTTCTTTCAGGAAATATTGGCTGGTGAGTGCTCTTAGGTTGTGTTACAGAGGAGTTTGAAATGGAATAAAATTGAATTAGGACTAAATTGTAAATGAGCTAACACTCTGATGTTTGTACTTACCTGGAAAAACAGGTTTAAAAGACACAGGAAATCAAGCCATAGGATCACTCAGGAAAGGAGTTCTGAAAGAATGTGTCATCGCCTTGGATAGTCCTGCCAATTGCCATTTTTGGAAGTGAACGAGGACTTTTTCACCTTTTGGCTGGTCGTCCTCATTTTTCAAGGCCCAGTTTAAGTTCTGCTTTGTCCAAGAACCTTTCCTGGGTTGCCACAGAGAGCCTCACCACTCCTTGACCTTTGCTTCTTCCCAGCTCGCCTTTATTTAAAAATTTTGCTTATCTGGTAGTTCTCCTGTAAGGTCAATATCCTTTAATGCAGCACTGACATATGCCCAGCACTGTGCTGAACTCTTTGCCATAATCATTCCTTTTAATCCTTACTGCTGAAAATGCACAGCTCAGGTTGGGGCTCGAACTCAATTACTGAGTTCAGATAGAACCTGAACTCAGCCAAAACTCAGACTGGGATTCCAACACATGCGCTGAGACTCAAACTCACTGTCTTTTTTTTCTTTTTAATTTCTTTAATTTTATTACGTTTATAGTTGTACAATAATCATCACAACCCAGTTTTACAGCATTTCCATCCCAAATCCCCAGCGCATCCCTCCACCCCCCCCAACCTGTCTCATTTGAAAAACACAAGTTTTTCAAAGTCCATGAGTCAGTATCTGACTAACCCACAGCCTTTTAATTAAAATCACTCACCTGGAGTCAGGACTTACTGATGCTCAGGTTCTTTATCTCTCAGTGAGAAGGAATTCAGTGAGAGGCAAAGTGATAGGCAAGACACAGATTTATTGGGAATTCCCATTGTGGCTCAGTGGTTAACGAATCCGACTAGGAACCATGAGATTGTGGGTTCGATCCCTAGCCTCGCTCAGTGGGTTAAGGATCTGGCGTTGCTGTGAGCTGTGGTGTAGGTCAAAGATGAGGCTTGGATCTGGTGTTGCTGTGGGCTGTGGTGTAGGTCTCAGACACAGCTCGGATCCCGCGTTGCTGTGGCTCTGGGGTAGGCTGGTGGCTACAGCTCTGATTCGACCCCTAGTCTGGGAAATTCCATATGCCTTGGGTGCGGCCCTAGAAAATGAAAAAGACAAAAAAAAGGAAATACATTTATTAACATAGGATGCTTGTGAGGGATGCAAGTGGGCAGGCAAGGGATCTCTGCCCCAAGAACTACTTGAGAAAGCAAGTTTATTTAGGGAGAAACACACTCCATAGACAGCATGCAGTCTGTCTCCAAACATGAGAGCAGTCCTATATATGAGGTGGTCAGTTTTTATGGGCTGGGTAATTTCAGAGGCTAATAAGTGGAAGGATTATTCTAACTTTTTTGGGGAAAGGGTCAGGATTTCAAGGAATTGGGCCACTGCCTACTTTTTGGCCTTTTGTGGTTGTCCTTGGAACTGCCATGGCACCTGTGGTCATGTCACTTAGCATGCTAATGTGTTATAATGAGCCTACAATGAGGCTCAAGGACCACAGGAAGTTGAATCTGCCACCATCTTGGACCTTCAATGGGTTGGTCATTCTTTTAAAGGTTGTGTCTTGCCCCCCTTCGCTCCTGATTCACCAACAGGAAAGTACTGTTAACTGCGTTTTATAGGTAAGGAAACATAAGTAACAGTGTTTATTATGTTATTAGATTACATCACCTCTTTCTACCTAACTCATAATCCTTTAAAGAACTGCAACAGCTTGGTATCTTAGCTTCCCCACATGCAGTAGGAACGCAAAAGAAGCAAGTTGTTGGTGTTAATGGCTGCTATTATTTCTGTCTACTCCATGAAGATGGAATTTTATTTAATTTTATTTTTTTGCTTTTTAGGGCCACACCTGTGGCATATGGAGGTTCCCAGGCTAGGGGTGGAATCAGAGCTGTAGCTGCCAATCTATGCCACAGCCACAGCAATGTGGGATACCTGATCCACTGAAAGAGGCCAGGGATCGAACCCACATCCTCATGGATACTAGTCAGATTCATTTCTGCTGTACCACAAAGGGAACTCCTGAAGATGGAATTTCGAATGTAAGTACATAGATGCTCCACAGGCCATCTTTTTTTTTTTTCTTTCTTTCTTTCTTTTTTTTTTTTGTCTTTTTTGTCTTTTCTAGGGCCGCACCTGTGGCATATGGAGGGTCCCAGGCTAGGGGTGTAATCGGAGCTGTAGCTGCTGGCCTATGCCACAGCCACAGCAATGCAGGATCCGAGCTGCGTCTACGACCTACACCACAGCTCATGGCAATGCCAGCTCCTTAACCCACTTGGTTTCTATTTGGATTCGTTAACCATTGAGCCATGACAGGAACGCCGACAGGCCATCTTTAAAGCCCTGGAAACCTAATATCAAGCTAGGGAAATTAAACGTGATGAGAAGGAATAATATGTATGTGGGACTTGCCATTTTGAGAGTTTATTGCCCTTGCTTTTGAGACATAGGAAACTTTGCTTCAATATTTATTTAAAAGAGGAAGAAAATGTTTGAAATGTTAGGTGCATTATGACTATTTGAATATTCTTTTGGGTTGATTTCCTGCATTACATCTTTGAAAGTATTCTGATTTTCATATGTATTCCACTGCTGAGTGGTATTTCCTGTCTCAGACTGAAAAATGGGATTTGACTCTTAACGGGAAGTGTCCATATCATCAGCTGCTATGACAGAGATGTTGAAATGGTGACTAGCAACTGGGAAATGCATTTGAATTTTGATCTTAAAATAATCCACACATGCTGAATAAGTGTATGTGAAATAAATGGGAGTGCTCTGCCCTAACTTTAATTCTGATTTTTATTGTCAAGAATGTTTCCACTTAGAGGTCTTTAACTTTTGCCTTGAAGGGTTGGTCAAAGATCATTTTGTGTGTTTTTCAGTCTCCTCTACCCGAACTGTCAGATATTACATGTGGAGAGGCTATTCAGGGCAGCATCATGGAAGTTACAGATGGAAAATTAGGTCATTTTCTTTCTCCTTTTCCAATACAGACTGCTCTCCTTACAGAATAGTCTCAAATATTTTTTCCACCCTCATTTAGAATTGTGTTCATTAATGATGGGGCTATTACAGGTTCCCCTAGGAGATTATTCTGCAGAATAATGACACTTGCTACAGGTATATTTTCACCTAAGTTTTAACCTAAAATTTTTTTTGATCAATTTCATTCTATTACCTCTTGGACCTCCTGTACAGTTCTTCACAGAAGGTTGCAAGATGCTTCTTTTGATAGGAATACTCAAGATAATTAAAGGGAACTAGGTCCATTTACAGTTGATGTGCCTAAGTCTTTTTTATTTATTGTGTACTTATTGTCATAGCCTAAGCAGGCATAATGATAGCAGGCAATTTTTGAAACATAATTGCAGAACCAGATTAGAAAAGGTTTATAAATATCCTTTTAAGTAGGTGTAAAAAATATTAGGCCCCTTCTTTTGGACATATGCTAGTCCTCTCATTTATGGGAAAATGAATGAAATAAGCAACCTAATTAGTTTGGTCTTGGATTGTCTAGAACTTATTCTCTGGTAAGGTGCACTTGCATTGGTATGTTTGGTTCAGTTTCATACTCTAGCCATAAACTGGGACTTTCCAATTTGCTGTATTCTGGAGATACTATATTCAAGGCTCCATCTGTGCTTTATTGGTCCCTCTATGTCCACAGCCGAACCTATGACTAGCAGGCATCAGGTGCTTTGTTGGATAATAGAATCATGAATTATGCACTAATTAGATAAACAAGTAGTAAGAGCAGCAATATATCTAGTATTTTGGACACCCAGCACTGATAATTTTTAGTAGTCAGGAATGAAAATGTTTTTCAATAATAACTCTGTTGGGAGTTCCCTTTGTGGCTCAGTGGTAACAAACCAGACTAGTATCCATGAGAATGCAGGTTCAAACCCTGACCTCTCTCAGTGGGTTAAGGATGCGGTGTCATGGTGAGCTGAGGCGTAGATCGCAGATATGGTTCGGATCTGACATTGCTATATGGCTGTGGCATAGGCCAACAGCTGCAGTTCTCATTTGACCCCTAGTCTGGGAACTTCCATATGCTGCAGCTGTGGACCTAAAACAAAAAAGACAAAAACTTATGTTTTGATATGAATAATAATAACAGCCAGAAGAGAAACTAGAGAATAAAATTTTATTAAACTTAATAATCATGCAAATAAATAATTACAAGTAAAACAAATGTTACAGAGTAAAAATATTTTAGTTTTATATATTTTAATATGTCTATATATTTTTAACTTTACATATGTGTATGTAAATTAAAATATAACACATTAACGATTACTTGGGAAAGGGAAAATATTTTATACTGCCATGTATGTGCTCCATTCCTTCCAGAGGCAATCTTGAAGTCACTCAAGTTTTCCTTCTTTGTCTTCACAACCATTGCTTGTTTTTAATCTATCGTTTTATTTACTTATTTATATATTTATTTTGCTTTTTATGGCCACACCCATGACATGGATATCCCCAGGCTAGGAGTCGAATTGGAGCTGTAGCTGCAAGCCTATATCACAGCCATGGCAATGTGGGATCTGAGCTGTGTTTGCAACCTACACCACAGCTCATGGCAGCACTGGACCCTTAACCCATAGTGAGGCCAGGAATCAAACCCACATCCTCATGGATACTAGTTGGTTTCCTTTCTGTTGCGCCATAACAGGAACCTTGAATCTATTGTTTTAAACACCGGACCGACGCTGTAGTACCCTAGGATTTGGGGACATTAACTGCCCTCTGGGAAAGCTCAAAAGATTCCAAACCATTTTGAATGTTTTCTCGAAATGAATGTAGGCAGCTGAGTCTCTGGGTGTATAAATGGAAGTTCTTTGGCTACACTCCCATGAACATAGAATGCAATGTTTATTTAAGAATAATATGTGTTTTATCTATTTGAAGATGACATATACATTACTAAAACAACAGTAACCACAGCAATTCCTTAGAACTTGGACCAAAAAGAGATATTTTAAGTCGGAGGAGTATTTTATCATTCACATTGTTTTGAGTTGACAGGGCATAGGGAAAATAAAAATCAGCATGCTGGAGTTCCCATCATGGCGCAGCGGAAACAAATCCTACTGGAAACCTTGAGGTTGTGGGTTCAATCCCTGGCCTCGCTCAGCGGGTTAAGGATCTGACGTTGCCATGAGCTGTGGTGTAGGTCGAAGACGCGGCTGGGATCTGGCGTTGCTGTGGCACTGGCATAGGCTGGCAGCTGTAGCTCGATTTGACCCTAGCCTGGGAACCTCTATATGCCATGGGTGTGGCCCTGAAAAGACAAAAGACAAAAAAAAAAAAAAAAAAGGCTGGCTGCCTTTGAGCTTATGATTTTTTTAGTTTATTATTGAAAATTACTTATTACTATTTACAAATTTTAAAACATTTCTACAGACAATAATGACTTTCTTGCTTCTGGGACAGGCCATGCTCATTGCTCTGTCTTTGATTCACCACTGGAAGATATTAATTTTGCTTTGAACACAATCTTAGGAAAAAAATTGTTAAACATCTCAATTATCCACTATAGTTTGACTTTCATGGTTTGCAGGTATTCAATAAATATTTTTTGAATGGCTAACTAGGAGAGAGAGTGGAGGATAGGTGAAATCCTTCAGAAAGGAGATGTGGGTATTGGAGAGTAGCAGGCCAGTATCAGGCCTGTGGGGGCAGAAGAACAGGGGCATCAGCAGTTTAGAAAGGGAAGTGAGCAGTAGGCCAGAGAACTGATGTTTCATCCTGTTGGTGATTGTCCTGCACTGCCAGTGGAAAGAACAGAAGCAAGAGAGTTTTTCTAGGCTTAACTTCCCATCTCATTCTTTTCATTTCTACCTTTGACCAGGGTTAGCCATGCATGCTTTCCCCATTCTCTTGCTCAGTTGCTGAGAAGACCCTTCCCACTCTTCCTTCAGTGGCTGATCTGCTTCTGTCAATAATCTGGCAATTTTAGAGCAAAACTGCAAAGTGGAGAAGCATTAAATGCCTCTCATGATCAGTGTGGAACATTTGTATGCCAGATGCGTGGTGCAAGTAGGGTGCACTTTGCATTGCATTCTTTCCGACATTCTTTCCTTCTTGGGCTCAGTTTTCTCTTGCTGACTTTAAAATTAGCAGGGAAACCCCCAGCATCCTTTGTAGGCATTTTTGTACACTTCCTCTCCAGCCAGAGCAAAGGTTACCAAGAAGTACAATTCTCTGAGATAGTCGCTCTGTTTTAGTCCTCATCCCCACTCTGTCCAAGGTAAATCTCATGCAAATATATGTGAATGCCCTGTAACCTGTTTCATCTTAGCCCTTCCATCTCCTACTCTCTTATCAAAAATAGAATTTCGGAGTTCCCGTCGTGGCGCAGTGGTTAACGAATCCGACTAGGAACCATGAGGTTGCGGGTTCGGTCCCTGACCTTGCTCAGTGGGTTAACGATCCGGCGTTGCCATGAGCTGTGGTGTAGGTTGCAGACGCGGCTCGGATCTCAAGTTGCTGTGGCTCTGGCGTAGGCCGGTGGCTACAGCTCCGATTCGACCCCTAGCCTGGGAACCTCCATATGCCACGGGAGCGGCCCAAGAAATAGCAAAAAAAAAAAAAAAAAAAAATAGAATTTCAACATACCCATTAGGATGACTACTATAAAAAGAAAAAGGAAAATAACAGGTGTTAATGAGGATATAGAGAAATTGGAACCTTTGTGCACCATTGGTGAGAATGTAAAACAGTGCAGCCACTATGGAAAACAGTGTGGTAGTTCCTCACAAAAATTTAAAAAAGAACATATGATCCAGCAATTCCATTTGTGAACATATTCCTAAAGTAATTGAGAGCCAGGTTGTGAGGAGATATTCGCACACCCATGTTCACAGAAACATTATTTATTCATAGTAGCCAAGAGGTAAAAACTTCTAAGTGTCTATTGATGGATGAGTGGATAAACAAAATGTGATTTATATGTATGATGAAATATTAGTTGGCCTTAAAAATGAAGGACATTCTGGCGTTCCCATCCAGGTTCAACGGAAATGAATCCTACTAGAAACCATGAGGTTTCAGGTTCTATCCCCAGCCTCACTCAGTGGGTTAAGGATCTGGCATTGCCATGAGCTGTGCTGTAGGTTGCAGATGCGGCTTGGATCTGGTGTTGCTGTGGCTGTGGCATAGGCCAGTGGCTACAGCTCCGATTGGACCCCTAGCCTGGGAACTTCCATATGCTGAGGGTGCGGCCCTAAAAAGCAAAAAAAAAAAGGAAGGACATTCTGATACATGATGTGACTGGAATGAACTTTGAGGACTATGCTAAGCGAAATAAGTCAGTTACAAAAAGACAAATACTGTATAGCTTAATTTATAGAAGATACTTAGAGTAGCTAAGTCAGAGAGACACGAAGTAGAATGGTGGTTACCAAGAGTTAGGTTCAGAGGAAAAGGGAGAGTTTGTTTAATGGGTACAGTGTTTCAGTTTGGGGAAGAATGAAAAAGTCCAGGAGATGAATGGTGATGATGACTGCACAACAGTATGAGTGTACTTAATGCCACTGAATCATACACTTAAAAATGTTTAACATAGAGTCTTACTCTTGCACAACAGATTATACTTAACAGTACTGAGCTCTACCCTTAAAAATGCTTAAGAAGATAAATCATCTAATGTTATGTTTTTTTTTTTACCACAATCGAAAAAAGAAAATCTGACAAAATTATACACCTTAATCCCAGAAAACTGCATGTGAAAAATAACTATGTGTCTTTTACTATAATACAAGATTGTTACAAAAAATAGAACTTCAGGAGTTCCCATTGTGGTGCAGCAGAAAGGAATCCAACTAGTATCCACAAGGATGCTGGTTTGATCCTTGGCCTCACTCAGTGGGTTGGGGATCTGGCATGACTGTGAGCTGTGGTGTAGGTCACAGACATGACTTGGATCCTGAGTTGTGGTGGCTGTGGGTAGAAGCTGGCAGCTTTAGCTCCGATTAGACCCCTAGCCTGGGAACCTCCATATGCCACAGGAGCAGCCCTAAAAAAAGCAAAAAAAAAAAAAAAAGAACTTCAAACTTGATTGTTACTCACCACTCTTTCACTCTTTCTTTTTTCTTTTTAGGGCTGCACTGTGGCATGTCGAGGTTCCCAGGCTAGGGGTCGAATCCCAGCTACAGCTGCCGGCCTACACCGTAGCCACATTAGATCTGAGCCACATCTATGATTTAACACCACAGCTCATGGTAATGCTGGATCCTTAACCCACTGAGCAAGGCCAGGGATCCAACCCACATCCTCAGGGTTCCTAGTTGGATTCATTTCTGCTGTGTCACATTGGGAACTCCTACACATCACCCTTCATATTAAATGAGAGAGAGCTATTTTAGAGGAGTCAGAGTCTGATGGCATGGGCTGCCTGCTCTTGCTCATCCCAGGCAAGTCTGAAATAATGCTTGGTGTGGTGTGAATAGAACATTTGGTTGAGTGGTGTCACCTGATTCTTTCCAGGTCAGAGAGCCCCACAGAAGAGTAAATCAGAAAAGAAGAGGGCCACCACTGTCTAATTAGACAGTACCCTCTAAGATCGAGAGCTTATATCCCTAGCTCGTCTATATCATATTCAAAGATCCTAATGTTCACTTTGGCTCCTGTTGCATCTTTGTGGAAGTTGCTTGTGCAAAATGATTTTTGGCAAAATGAAATAAGCAAATTAGGTGTCATGTGTAAATTAAAAGTAAAGTGTTAGGAATTCCCATTGGGAAACGAATCCAACTAGTATCCATGAAGATATGGTTTCCATCCCTGGCCTCTCTCAGGGAATGGGGATCCGGTGTTGCTGAAAGCTGTGGTTGTAAGGTCACAGATGCAGCTCGGATCCCGTGTTGCTGTGGTTGTTTTCAGCTGGCAGCTGCATCTCCAATTTGACCCCTAGCCTGGGAACTTCCATATGCTATGAGTGTGGCCATAAAAAGCGAAAAAAAAAAAAAATTAAAAATCGAATAAATAAAAAAGACTCAAAATCTTCAAAAGCTGCAATGTGAAGTCCATCTTTTGACATGTAGGTTACCAGGCCAGAGGTAGCATGGGTTATTAGTAAAAGAAAGTCATGATTACCATAGAGACTATTTGGCAATAAGAAAAAGCAATAATGATGCTTTGATTTCAGTCATTTCTCCCCAGGGCTCACATATGCAATAATTTCTTTTCACAATATACTGAGAAACCGGAGAGGAATGGGTATTATTATCTCCACTTTATAGTTGTAGAAGATGAAACCAAGGTGCAGAGAACTGAATTTGAGGCAGTGACTCATTGGCAGGGCTAGAGGTAGAAAGTAGGCTTCTAGTCTCCTGATCTGGGGCATCCTATCCATAAATAGCTTGCCTTCTGTTGTGTTGATCCTGCTCAACAAAGCTGTACCCCAGTGTCCTTATTTGAGTTGACTCCTCAAATAAGCTTTTTTGTTTGTTTACTGTTTCAATATCTTTTTTTGGTTTTGTAGGACTGTGCATATGGAGGTTCCCAGGCTAGGGGTCTAATTGAAGCTGCAGCTGCCAACCTACATCATAGCTATAGCAACGCATGATCCTTAACCTACTGAGCAAGGCCAGGCTTTGAACCTGTGTCCCCATGGAAACCAGTTGGGTTCGTTACCTCTGAGCCACGACAACAGGATCTCCTTTTTCTATGTCTTTTAATGTTCGCTTCCTTTAAAAAAAAAGTGTCAATCCTATTTCTCTTTCTTTTTTTTTTTAATCCATGCTTTGGCACGTGCAAGTTTCCAGGCCAAGGATTGAACCTGAGCCACAGCAGTGACAACGCTAGATCCTTAACCACCAGTCCATCAGGGAATGCCCCCTGAATAAGTTGTTTAATCAAAGAAGCCACTCAAAGAGATTGGACCCCTCGGGCCCCTCTAGAGGCAAGTAAGGTAGTAGATGACAGTCCCATAACTTCAGTGTTATTTGGAGAATCTCAATTTCCTTGACTGTCTTATTTCTCTGTAACTTCACTTGAGCAGGAGAAAAAAAACAGCTGGAATTTCAGTGAGCGCCATTTTCTTGGCTTAGAGCTCATAAGCTCCAGTAAGTGCTGCCCTGAATAAGTGGCTCCTCTGTGTTGAGGGAGAAGCCACCCCCGACGCAGAGATGCAGTTTCAAAACACGCAGATGGAGGCTTCCACAGGTCCTCAGCTGGAGCGGCTAAATGTGACTGAGACAACACAGTCCCACAGACAAAGGTCAGACCTATTTTAATCTCTGAGTGAGGCTATTACTCTGGGACAAGGCCCTTCTTGTCTGATTTCCTGCTATTTTCAGTGATTCACAAGCCTAAATCTCTTTCATCTGCGAGTGCAGAGCCCTAGCCCCCTTTCAGATTTGTTTGGGAGTTAAAAGAGTTCCCACCCTCAATCTTCTCAGAGTGTCTTCTTCCAGCCTCAGAGTCCCTCAGGCTGTGACCTGGAGGAGTCCCAGGGAGGGGAAGTTCAGGGAAGGCTTGGAATGTGAGCTCAGAGCAGGAATCCAGAGCCAGCAGGATGTGGGGCTGTGGCTAGGAGGGTCCCACAGAGGCTCTGAGCCATAGGTTGGTCGGTTGGTCAGGAGCCTGGCTTCTTCAGGAGGGGACAATGCTCTGATGGTTCCTCACCATGGTCGCTGTTGAGGTCTGTGCACGTGCGGGTCTTTCAGTCCAAGTCCAGTCACTCTAGAATCCAGTGGAATTAGAATGAAAGATGCTTCCTTTGTGTCTTGATGACACAGCCCTCGTGTTCTATAATTACGGCCCCATTTGGATTAATTGCCCTCATAGTTATGGGTTATTGCTCCAAAGTGAATGCTGTATCATAAAAGCTGCTTATCCAGTTTTCATATGTTCTGTGGGTTTTGAGTTTGTTAGTTCTCTCCTTTAATTTTTTTTTTTTTAAATAACATCCTCTACTGTGGAAACATCTCAGATCACCATTTCTTAATTATTTAATACCTCAGTTTAGTGTGGACAGAGAAGAGTCTGAGAAATGGAGCCAAAGCTGGCCTTTGGGGAATCTGCCCAGAGGGATAATAATCTGTACTCCTTGCTACGTACCATGCAAACGCATTACTTATATTATCTAATTTAATCTCTCTAAGGATCCTGTGAGATCACTTTACTAAAGACTGAACAAGGTTCAGAGAAAGTTTTCCCTAAATCACACAATTAGTTGGGGGACTGAACTAAGATTCTATCTCAGCTCTTCGTACTGCTATTCACAGGAGAGCAATTTGCTAAAACTTTGAGAATACTTCTTGGATCTTCCCCCAGGTCACCGTCTCTGTAGATATCATAAAATTAAATATTTTCTAAATTTTCTTCTTTCTCTCTTTCTTTTTAAAGAAAAGGCCCCTGAAGTCAGCGAGAAACTCTGGTGAGTTGCCCTTTTCATTTGTTTGTAAGAGGAAATGTGAACTTCTGTGATTATTCCACACATTTGTGCCACTTCCCTAAATCAAAGAAAAAAAGAGCCACAAAAGCATGGCTGTAATGCCTGTTTTCATATCAAAAGGTCAGAACCCAAAGATCCTTTAGCATGCCACGAGGAAATAATGGGAAGAGAGTATTGTCACAAAAATACCAGGATTTGCAAAAATAAATAAATAAAATAGATAAATAAATAGAGTTTCGAGAGGCACAGAGAGAAGGGATTAACATTTCGTTTCTGACTTCTGATGCAGTGTTTTCTGAAGTCACAATTCATCCAGCAAAAGACTGACAGCTTTTGGATTTGGTTGTATCAACACTCCACCACAAAGTAAAATTACCACCTCTCCTCTTTTCTCCTGAGGTCAAGCAAACAGCAGAATGCTTTACTTTTGCTATAGGCTTTGTCTGCACCCCAGAGCAAGGTAGAGAGATAAGCCAATTACCCAAATTCTCAAGCCAAAGAAAAAGTAATTTGGCTTTAATTATCTGGTAAAAAGTGTTTGGAAACCTGAATTATTTACACAGATTTTAATCTTTGTTTGGTATGTACAGAAGGACTTTGTGCTCAGGCCATTTCATTTTGTAGTGATTTAATATTTTCTACTTATTAGACTTGTCTCTGCTCATGTAAAGAAAGGAAGCTTCAGGTTCAACAGGAAGAGAGGGGCCAAGATCAGAGATTTGGTTTTTAGGTCACTGCTGATAATGGAGAAGGATACAAACAGGCCTTCTCAGCCCTAACTTTGCCTACGGACCACCTAGGGAGCCCTTAGAAGTGTACCAGTGGCCTTGGTCCCATTTAAATCCAACCAAACTGGGATCTTTGAAGATGGAGCTGAGGCTAGGATGTTTTCTAAAAGCTCCCTAGAGATTTGAAAGCATCTGTGGTTAAGAATTACTGGATTCATCAGGGATATGATCATGTTGATAGTGGGAAGTATAGAAATGATGGAGAATATTTCGGCTCCATTGTCCAAATGGTCCATAGACATTTGATTTTTAAGAATATCAAAAAGAGATAAGGGAAAATGACAGTGTAGTTTTATCTTCTTGCCCTTTTCACCAGCATTGTGGTCTCCTATATCTGTCTAAAGTAAAGTATGTCTTACAGTGCTCAAAGCTAGTTATGAAAGTGCATTCTATAACATAAAACTCCTTTAGAAAGATAAGGAAGAAAAAAGTCTCTCTCTCTCTCTATATATATATATATATATTTGTGTGTGTGTGTGTGTGTGTGTGTGTGTGTGTCTTTTTTCTTTTTAGGACCTCATCCATGGCATATGGAGATTCCCAGGCTAGGGGTCAAATTGGAGCTGTAGCTGCTGGTCTCTACCACAGCCACAGCCACAGCCACACAGGATCGGAGCCGAGTCTGCAACATACACCACAGCTCACGGCAACACCAAGTCCTTAACTTACTGAGAAAGGCCACGGATCGAACCTGCGTCCTCATGGATGCCAATCAGATTCATTTTCCACTGAGCCACGATGGGAACCCCCCCCAACAACAGCTATACATTTCAGTGATTTAGAAATCACTTTCATAAATCCTTTGGCTTTATACTTTTTATACCTATTTTTTGGTTTAAAGAAGTAGAGGTTCTTAAACTTTTTTTTTTTTTTCCTTTTTTTCAGGGCTGCACCTGCAGCCTATGGAAGTTCCCAGGCTAGGGGTCTAATTGGAGCTACAGCTGCCAGCCTACACCACAGCCACAGCAATGCAGGATCTGAGCCACGTCTTCGACCTGCACCACAGCTCACAGCAATTCTGGATCCTTAACCCACTGAGTGAGGGCAGGGATTGAACTCGCAACCTCATGGTTCCTAGTCGGATTCATTTCCACTGTGCCATGATGGGAACTCCTGGTTCTTAAACTTTATTGTGCATATAAATTATCCCCAAATCCATATTGCCGAGTCCCATTCCTGGAATTTCTGGTTTGGTGGGTCTGGGGTGGGATTCAATAATTTGCATTTCTAACAAGTTCTTGGGTGAGGCTGGTCCTGGCACCAAAGCAAATGAAGGCAGAACTTGAACATCTCTTCCAAAAAACTTATTATAAGTGTGTGAAGAATAATGTGAATATCTAATTTAGTATTATTTTTATTCCGAAGTGGATTTGAACAAATCTCTAAAAGTATACATAATAGGTTAAATTTTAAAATTAAAAAAAGGTAGGGAAATTTGAGTGGGAAATTTGTGTAGTAAAATAAAATCATACAGCACATACATATAAAAAGTGTTTTAGGAGTTCCTGTTGTGGTGCAGTGGAAATGAATCTGACTAGTAATCATGAGGTTACTGGTTTGATCCCTGGCCTTGCTCAGTGGGTTAAGGATCTGGCATTGCCATGAGCTGTGGTGCAGATCACAGACATGGCTTGGATCTCGAATTGCTGTGGCTGTGGTGCAGATTGTCAGCTGCAGCTCTGATTGGATTCCTAGCCTGGGAACCTCCATATGCCACAAGTGAGGCCCTAAAAAGCAAACAAGACAAAACAAACAAAACAAACTATAAGAAGTAAGATATAGAAAATAAAATATTTTGTTATTTATCAAAATAAACATTTGAGAGTATCAGTTCTATATAGTAAGTCTTATATCATTCCTGAGCTTTTTCTTACTTCTGAATTGCTTTGAAACTTAAGTAATATAATGTTTAGCTATTCTAAAATGAAGTAAAAACAGAGACTTTCCTGGCAAATCCTAGGGATACTGGCCATCAGAGGGATGTGAGATTCCATTTTGCTCTTCCTTATGGACATAGACTTCTTTCAAACAGAATATAGTAAAATGAGTAGTGACATGCTTTGTTTATTTAATAAAGCTGTGTACTAAACTGAAAAAATGATTTGGAGGCTTGAACTATTTATTTATTTATTTATTTATATAGGCTTTTGTCCTTTTAGGGCCGCACCGTATGGAGGTCGCCAGGCTAGGGGTCTAATCGGAGCTACAGCTGCCTGCCTACACCACAGCCACAGCAACGCTGGATCCTTAACCCACTGAGCGAGGCCATGGTTCTAGTTGAATTTGTTTCCACTGCGCCACCATGGGGACTCTGACTTGAACTTTATAGAGTCTTTGTCTACACAGGAACACAAAGTCAAAAGCAGGAGGCAGTCTGCACAAATGAAACAAGTCAGGTAGAAACTATAATCCCCTGACGTGGCACCCTATCTAACAGCGCACATGGGCCTGTGCTATGAGACAGCTGATTTGTCGAGAAAAGTCAGGACTTGAATTTTTTTTTTTTGCCATACCCATGGCACATGGAAGTTCCTGGGCCAGGGTTCAAACCTTCATCATAGCAGTGACCTGAGCCACTGCAGTGACAATGCCAGATCATTAACCCACTGCACCACAGGAGAACTCCCTCAGGACTTGAATTTTTATACAAAATGTCATGAATTTTAAATGTTAATACATTTAATTAAAATAAATAATACTCTGTGAGTCAAACAAAATAGATTTGGGCCAGATTTGGCTATGCTAATTTGTAAACTCTGTCTTCAGGAATTCATTTTTCCTGGTCAGTTACCAACTCCTCTTTGCACTCTGGATGGTTTTCTACTGAGGCAGCTCATCGAGCAGAACCAAACAATTTTCTGATTCCTGTTTGCCTGGTTTTCTTTTAACCCACTGGTTCTCAAAGTGAGGTCCTAAGTCGAATCAGCAGCATCTGGGAACTTGTTAGAAAAAAAAATTAGCCTTACCCACCCCGAACAGGCTAATTTCAGATGGCCCACCCCAGACTTGCTGGTCAGAAACTCTGGGAATGGAGCTAGAAATCTATTTTAATGAGGCTCTCCATGTGATTCTGATCCCCACTAAAAGTCTGAGGCCCCCAATTTACTTGAAGAGAATTGAAGGCAGCCTCATTAAACCAGAGCAGATCTATGGGGGTGGTAATAAGATGAACTCTTTACCAGTATCCAGAGCCAGACCTCTCTGGTTGTGTGACATTTCAGTGGTGTTGGGTATCATTACCCTGTTAATAGACACTTTGGTATGTTTCATTTAAAAATATGTAATTCCAGAGTAGCATGCAGCGTCTCATTTGAGAAGTCTGCTAAAGAATAACTGTCAGTTTAGGGACTGTGTCAATGGTTATTTATTCTTTCTTACCAACTGCTCCAGTTGTGGTGGTTAGTGTCCGCTGAAAATATTCTCATTTCCTCTCTCACTCACGCTTGCCAGTTTTCTGAGGATCACTAGAATGTGAAGAGAGCTACTTTTCTAATGGGAAAACAGCTTCAAATATACAAATAAGGGTCAAGGTATGTCTGCAGAAGGACGCTTATTTATTTATTTATTTTTTGGTGTTTTTAGGGCTGCACCTGTGGCATATGGAGGTTCCCAGGTTAGTGGTCTCATCAGAGCTGTAGCCACTGGCCTACACCAGAGCCACGGACAGCAACTCGGGATCCGAGCCGCATCCGTGACCTACACCACAGCTCACGGCAACCCCGGATCCTAAACCCACTGAATGAGGCCAGGGATCGAACCCGCAACCTCATGGTTGCTAGTTGGATTCGTTAACCACTGAGCCATGACGGGAATTCCCAAAGGACACTTATTCCTAATGGAAAAGAATTTAATCTTAAATCAATGTATTTATCAATAGCCAGCTCTGTGGCAACTGATACCAGCCTTTCAAATGCACATGCTGTTTTCTCCACCTATGTATGACGTCTTGAAGTTAGCTGGAGTGGTGTATGGTATAAGAAGCACTGGTGGGCACTAAGGAGTCTTGTTTTCTTCCTTTCTGTCTCTATTCTTCTGTGTGCCTTGGACTGGTCATTTGTGACTTCCCTTTTCTCAGCCTATAAAATGAAGGACCTGCACTGAATGATCTCTGAGAGCCTTTCAGCCCTGAAAACATTCTATGATATTAAAGGCTTATTGTCATGCGGGTTGTGAGTCTTAGCTGAAACTTTAGTTGTTTGGCTATCTGTGGATTGTGTATTCACATGCATTCCATTTAAATCACATGCTCTGAGCTCATTTACTTGAACTTTTATAGTAATACTTAAGCATTTATATATTGCTTTTCATCTTCAAAGCACTTAACATACTTAAGGATCCTTCCAGCAACACTTTGAGGTAGCTAAGTATTATTAAAACAGAAAGAGGGAGAGAGAGAAAAAGAGAGAAGGAAGAGAGAGATTTTAAGTCATTTAATGGTTTGCCTCTGGCTAAAGGAAGAGAATATGCCAGGGCAATAGAATTAAAATGATTTTTTTAAATATTAAGAGAAAAGGGGGGAAGGTTGGAGAAAGAGAAAGGGAGAATATACCAGGGCCAGAATTAAAACTTCTTTCCTATTTCCTATTAGACTTTGTATCAAATCTTTCTCCCTCTAAACTTTTTAAAGGGTTTAGAATCCTCCTGGATCTACTCCAGGATTTCCTAGAACTTTTGTGGGACGAAGGCATTTTGATGTTGTCTGCCTCCTTGGAGAGCAGAGAACACATCTTGCACAAGGACAGTTCTCTGTTCATAACTGGAGTTTGCTGTTGGTGATGGTGTTATGAGTCCTTTCCTATTTTTAAGCTGATGTAACCAAAAGCAGAAGGAAAGAAAGTGGTTTTATTGCAAGAAAGCAGCAAATCCATGGAGTAGATGCTTTGGGCTGCTAGCTTGCAGGTTTGTAGTCTTCATTTTACCCTGTAGTTTACCAGAGAGCAACACCTTTTCAAATAACACCAAACACATGTTGAACTTTAGTAACCTTTACTCTTTAATGAAAATGTAACTCTGAGCAGGGTGTATAATCAAAGATCTAATTATGAAACTATTGCTTAGAAATTAAAACTTGGCTTGAGGATTTATCATGCTGACTCGGAAAGAACAGTATGAATGGAGAGAGAACTTGTGTAGAGGGATGGCACTTTTTTTTTTCTATCCACTTTAATCCAATAATTCCTTTCTTTGTAAATTTCTAATCTACTGTATGACAGTTTTAGAAGTGTTTTATGTTTATAAAAATTTGTGAAATGGCTGCTTAAGCTATATTTATGCATAAGGTTTTATGTTCCAATTTACACTACACACAGCTCACGGAAATGCTGGATCCTTAATCCACCAATCGAGGCCAGGGATTGAACCATCATCCTCATGGATACTAGTCAGGTTGGTTACTGCTGAGCCACTGTGGAAACTCCCTTATGTTCCAGTTTTAAAACAAACAAAAAAGCCCCCCCCCCAACAACAAAAAACCAACAGAAAAAACAACCTGAAGTTAGTTCATCAATAATTAATGGTGAGAGGTGAAAATAAAGCTTTGGTGAACTGAGTTTTTGAGTTGGACCATCTTCTGGCAAATATTTCATATGGTCTGCCCTGGGACTTGTTGTGACTGCCTTGCTCACACTGTTGTAAACACATGCATTTGCCTCAGAAAATACTTTTCTGTTTTCATGTACGTTGGCTCACTGAATTTTCTTTTCCAAAAGTACAAGAATTTACTATCAGATGAAGTGATGTCTTAGAGGAGGCGGCTGTGCTTGGCCTCCTGTTTCTTTCTGGCTCCGCTGCTTGCTCCTGGTTTCGGCAC
The DNA here is from genome assembly GCF_016906955.1 of Phacochoerus africanus. Lineage (NCBI taxonomy): Eukaryota > Metazoa > Chordata > Mammalia > Artiodactyla > Suidae > Phacochoerus > Phacochoerus africanus. Next base: position 79,621,840 of record NC_062545.1, on the reverse strand, counting down.
TTCCCCCAGGTCCCAGCAGTCTTATGCCTGGTGCTCATCTTCCCAGGTTCTGAAATGTGAGGTTTTTCTGTTGATAGGGGTTGTTGGTACTTTGAGGGACTTTCTCATGCTAGTCTACTCATGACAGACTTATTCATACAGACAGTAACTTTTACTGTGAAATAGAGATGGTTCATTTTTGGAGTTCCTGTCGTGGCTCAGCGGAAACGAATCTGACTAGGAACCATGAAGTTGCAGGTTTGATCCCTGGCCTCCCTCAGTGTGTTAAAGATCCTGTATTGCCCTGAGCTATGGTGCAGGCCAGCGACTGCAGGTCTGATGAGACCCCTAGCCTAGGAACCTCCATATGCCACAGGTGCGGCCCTAAAAAGACAAAAAAAAAAAAAAAAGATGGTTCATTTTTTGGAATTGGACTCTTGCAAAGGATTCCTGGGTGTCAAAACATCCTGAGTCAGTAACTGGAAGATTTCTGAGGGTGAAAAGAATCACCACATACAAAGGAAGCTGGTGAATCTTGGAGGTTGTTTTGTCCAGACAGTTGTAGAGCCAGGGAAGTTGTCTCATCTTCGTAAGTGACTGGGAGTCACTTGAAGTCTTCAGAAGGCTTCCTTCCTTATGTGCCATGGAAGGAATGCTCATAAATTTTCTTACTTTGCAGTTCTTGTTTTTCTTGACAGTGCAGCTATCCAGGTGGAAATGATTTCTCTGTGCTCTGCAAGTCTGTTCCTTAATGGCTTACTACATTCTACTTTATATTTGGATGAACTGTCTACATGTCTTATTTGCTGTATTAAATTTAAGCTCTTGCAGTTCCCGTTGTGGCTCAGTGGTTAACGAATCCGACTAGGAACCATGAGGTTGCGGGTTCGATCCCCTGGTTAGGGATCCAGCATTGACGAGAGCTGTGGTGCAGGTTGCAGACAAGGCTCGGATCCGGCGTTGCTGTGGCTCTGGCGTAGCCCCGCGGCTACAGCTCCGATTAGACCCCCAGCCTGGAGACCTCCATGTGCCGTGGGAGCGGCCCTAGAAAAGGCAAAAAGACAAAATAAATAAGTAAATTTAAGCTCTTTTTGGTAGGAATCATATTTTAGTAATCTCTCTGCCTGTCTGTGTGGCTATAATTCCTACTTGCACTCTGAGAAAATGCAATACTTAGGACTTATCTATTTGTTCTATGCATGTGTGTGTATTCTACTTATCATCCTCTTTTTTTTTTTAAAGAAGTGCTTATTAATGTCAAATAGACATTGAAAACTAACTCATGTAACCTGCTTTGCTAACTCTAATTCACTGACCTTTTAAAACATCTCTTTTTTTCCTATTTAGTTAACTCTTATTTATATCGGAGTATAGTTGATGTACAATGTTGTGTTAGTTTCAGGTATACAGCAAAGTGATTCAGTTATGCATATACCTATATCCATTCTTTTTCAGTGTCTTTTCTCATGTAGGTTATTAGGGAATTTTGAGTATAGTTCCCTGTGCTATACAGTAGGTCCTTGTTGCTTATATATTTTATATATAGTTGTATGTATATGATAATCCCAAACTCCTAATAAAATGTCACTTTTTATACTAAAATTTTTTGAATAAGTAATATGGTTCCATGGTTCAAAAACTGAAAGATGTAAAAACTATTGAGGTAAGTCTCCTATTCTTATCCTTGTCTGGTTGTCCTCCCCATCCCTATCTTTGAGTGCTAAACAATATTCTTGGCAATCTTTTTATATTGGACATAAAGAGTTTTCTCAACATCTTTTATTGCTACAGAGTACTTGCTTGTAAGGATGAACTATAATTAACATAAAGTCTTCTATTGATATATATTTGGTGGTTTTCCATTATTTTACAATTATAAACAATGATTCAATGAATCAATTTGTATAAATGTCATTTTGCAAGTTGGCAAGTATATCAAATAAATTTTCAAAAATAACATTATTGGAAAATTTTCTGCATGCATTTATTAATTAGTTAATGTTGACAAATTGTCATCATAGGGATTTCGTACAGATTTACACTCCCACAGGTATATTTTGAAGCCAGTAAATTTTTGTCAATCTCCTAGATGAAAAATAATATCTGGGTATAATTTAATTTTTATTTTTCTTGTAATGAGTGATGTTAGTATCTATTCATATGTTTAAATCATTTATAGTTTCACCCACTTTTTGAATATTCTGTTTATATAGTTTGTCCACTTTTGGGTTGTTAGTCTTTTTATTATTGATTTTTAAGAGCTCTTTATATTTTAGAAAATTCATTTTTTAATTTAACTTGAAATTTATTTTGCCTGTTTGTTAAATATCTTGCATGTGTGTGTCTATGCGTATGTTTTGAAATTTCTTTTAAATGTTGTTGAATTTATCAACTTCTTTTATAGCCTCTAACTTTTTTTTTTTTTTGGTGGCTGCACCTATATCTTATGGAGGTTCCCAGGCTAGAGGTCCAGTTGGAGCTATAGTTGCCGGCCTACATCACAGCCATAGCAACGCAGGATCCAAGCTGAGTCTTCGACATGTACTACGACAGCTCAGGGCAATACCAGATCCTTAATCCACTGAGCGAGGCCAGGGATCGAACCCATAACCTCATGGTTCCTAGTTGGATGCATTTCTGCTGCGCCATGATGGGAACTCCTGTGGCCTCTAACTTTTGAGTCATATTTAGAAAAGCCTTCTACACTCCAAAGTTAAAATATTCTTCTAAATATTCTGTGGTTTAATTTTTCATATTTAAATCTCTGGGCCCCTTGGAATTTATCTTGGTGTACAATATCAGATGTAGAATAATAAATTATCTTTTGACATAATCAGGAAAATGAAGATTAAAACCTTCCTATAGTTTGGAACAAAAACTGAATCTACTAAATGAATGGCTCAGATTGGTGGTCTACAATGATGCCTCAACCAAAAATCCCTTTCACTGTTTATATTATCTGTATAACTTCCAACTTTCCCAAACTCAAGATTCTAATTTCTCACAAGGCAAGACTAATTTATCAAAATATATTTTTAATTATTTAGCCTTTAAAGGCCACAGCACCAAACACAATATATTACTTAGAGTTCCATAGTCAAATTTTAATAATCTAATATGATGATAAGACCAGGAATCAGTCAAAGGTGAATACAGAACAAAGACTGAATTAGATGTGGAAAATCTTTACTATATAGTTTAGATGGGGTATAAAGTTCCAAAAAAAGAGCATAAAACAGTAGGTAAAATTTCCTAGTTATAACTGGAAGACATACATTTTGACAGTACTTCTGCAGAGAAATGGCTACAGGAGCAAGTCGAACAGGGGCACAAAGTGGCCTCTTGGTAGAAAGAGCTTCTTGAAGCTGCTGGACAGATTTTTACTGGTGGGGACGCAGAGCAGGTGTGGCTTGTTGACAGAATTTGCTGTCACTTTTACAGGCCTACTTAGGGAAACCAAGTGTGAAAGAGCCCATATGTTCCTAAGATAAGACTATACAGTGGAGCTGTTGCTAGAATCCTCTATCTCACCCCAGATAACAGGCACTTGAAGATGACCAAGCCAACAAGAACAGATGAAAAAGGGCACACCTCACTCAATCCCCAACTCCACACCATCTAGTTTGCAGCAGGAGGACTGGCTCCTGGTCGGATTGGTCGGTAATGACCACGATGAGTGAGAGTTTCATGGATTGTTAGTAGCCTATTAGTTGCCCTCAGCCTATAAAGAAAAATTAATTGGACAAAGCTGTGGTCTTGGAGTAAATTGCTTTTGCAGATGTTCTAAATATGTCAGTAAAACATTCTGTGTAGATATTTAAATCGGTCATTTAAAGAGCTTTGAAATATGGAGAGAACACTGGACTGGATGTTTAAAGAACTGACATTTATTTCTGATTTTGCTGTGTAGCTGCCTAAATATGTAAACTTGAGAAAATCATGTATCCTTTTTGGCTCTGTGTTCTAAATTACTCAGCTTTGCTCTAGAAATGAATAATTGTACAATCTTAGTGGCTTACAGCAACAGAGAACAACATTTGTTTTTCATGTTCTTACCAGTTGAGAAGATGGATCATATGCCTATCTGCTTCCAGTGTCGTCTTCCTTCCAGGCTGAAGGAGCTGTGTTCTCCAGGACATGTGAGTCTGTGGCTGAGAGAGTGGGCAAAGTCACATGATGACTGTTAAAGCAATGTCCCTTCACATATCAATGGTCAAGGTCCATGGTCAAGCCCAATGTCAGTGGGATAGACATATATACTTCTGTACAAGGTATGGAGTGTTACATTGCAATGGGTTGAATTAATTAATCCTTTCATAGGAGAGGGAAATGAATATTTAGGAACAGGGAAAAAAAAACATATCCCAAGTTCTAATCATAATTTTTTTGTTTTTGTTTTTGCTTTTTAGGGCCACACCCATGACATATGGAGGATCCCAGGCTAGGGGTTGAATCAGAGCTACAGCTGCTGGCCTACACCACAGCCACAGCAATGCCAGATCCGAGCCTAGTCTTCAACCTATACCACAGCTCACTGCAAGGCCAGATCCTCAACCCACTGAGCAAGTTCAGGGATTGAACCTGCAACCTCATGGTTCCTAGTCAGATGCATTTCCACTGTGCCACAGTGGGAACTCTTCTGATCATAATTTTATCACTGCTTCCTGAGTATGCCATACAATACTCTCTGATTGTCAGCTTTTAAATGGGGGACATAAATGATCTCCATCTTTCTTTCTCTTACGAAGTTCTATGATTCTGGGAAATAGTGATTTCTATTTATTGTCACGATATGGCTTGAAGAGAGGACTGTTGCTTCTGGGCCATGATGACCTAAAGGCAGGGCTCTACATTCTACCTCTGCACATTAGAGTGCCTGGGATGATGAATGGCAAGTAGAGCTGGTTATAGTTATTTGGATTATCTCTTTTCACTAGGTGATAACTGATGGAGTTTAGATTAAAAAGTTGTTGGATTCTCTAAGCTCAAAAGTTCTTGTATGTTTGGGTCTGAGTTCCCAAATTTGTTTGTCAATAGTATACATTTAAAAGTGATGGGGGAGTTCCCTTTGTTAACCGGCTCAACATTTGATGAATCCGACTAGCATCCATGAGGACTTGGGTTTGATCCCTGGCCTTGCTCAGTGGGTTAAGGATCCGGCATTGCCGTGAACTGTGGTGTAGGTTGCAGATGTGGCTTGGATCCCATGTTGCTGTGGCTGTGGTGTAGGCTGGCAGCTGTAGCTCTGATTTGACCCCTAGCCTGGGAACCTCCATATGCTGCAGGTTCAGCCCTAAAAAGTAAAAAAAAAAAAAAGAAAAAAAAAGTGATGGGACAAGAGTTCCCGTCATGGCTCGGTGGTTAACGAACCCGACTATTATCCATGAGAACATAGGTACAATTGATCCTTGGCCCTGCTCAATGGGTTAAGGATCCAGCATTGCCATAAGCTGTGGTCTAAGTTGCAGACTTGACTAGGATCCTGCATTGGTGTGGCTGTGGCATAGGCCAGCAACTATATAGCTCCAATTTGACCCCTAGCCTGGAAACCTCCATGTGCTGTGGGTGAGGGCCTAAAAAGACAAAAGATACACACACACATGCACACACACACACACACACACACACACACACACACGCAATAAATAAATAAATAAAATAAAATGTTAAAAAATAAAAATAAAAGTGATGGGATAGCAACTGGAGCTCATGAAAAATAGACTTGGATTAACAGAAATCATAAAAGAGTCATGAAAAAATTAATTCCAATGAGACGCTTTCAACATTTGATTTATTTGCAAATACACAATCAATGTTGGGTCACATTTAAAATACATGCTGAAATTATGGTCCTAACATGGACCAGTAATAATAATAAAAGACAGAGTTTGGCAGCAGCTGCTAAGTTGGGGTAGCCTGTGTAGCAATGGTGGACCTCACATCACATGGTCTGTGATATGTCACCCCACACTGATGCTTAACATCCTTGCCTCCCTCTTGTAAAAGGGAAGTTACCAAAAAAATTAAAAAGCTAACTTATGTGTTTGATATTCCTCTTGTACATATTCTAGAGTAATTTGAGGAGAAATCTTGCTAATGCTGAGAAGGTATTTTCTTCTGTGGAACACCCATTAATAACTCATAGACGGCTAGCAAGGTTTTTCTTTGTTAAAAGATAAACTGAGACATGTTAGAAATTATGAGTTTATTTGAGCGAACATCCATTCATAGTGGCAGATCCACTTGGGAAGTAGCTAGGAGTGCTCCACAGACAGGAGCATGTGGTATTGGCCATTGTTGATGCGTGTGAGTAGAAGCAAGTCTCAGTAAATCCCAGTTCTGTGTCTCCCTCTGATGAAAACAGGTTTTGTGGGTGGATTAATGAAAGGGCCCATTAGTTAACATTTGCCCTCTCCTTTTGGAAATAAATTATAAGTCGATTTTAGAGTTCACAGCTAGTAGTCCTGAAACATGTAGATACAATCAAAGGTTCAACACATCCATATTCCTTTACTAGCATTGCTTAGCTAATTTATATATTTGAGTTCCTTGGTGGCTCAACAGGTTAAGGATCTGGCATTGTCATTGCTGTGGCACAGGTTTGATCCCTGGCCTGGGATCTTTTGTATGTGCAGGCATGTTCCCCCCCAAATGTATACATATTAAACATGTATATAATGATAAAGTGTATTAATTAATTTTTTTCATCAGGACATATATGCTATAAATCCAGAGAGAATTTTGGATCAACTGTTAACTAGAATTATTTCTTTCCTTTTATCTAAATCATGGGCTTCATGCTTTTGAACATTTGACTAAGGAGTGATTTGGATGAAAGCTACATCTTGTTTGATGTTATTCTAAAGGCTGACAGGATTTTAGGCTTCTGCTGGGAATTGAGCACTTGGTTGCCTGAAGGCAAGTAGATGACCTCTTAAGATGTTCTCCATTACTCTGATGTGACTTCTGATGTGCAGAGGTAGAAAACGTTATTTACAGAGAAGTGGTTGCATAGTATGACTTTTAAAAAATAATAGCTTTATTCAGCTATAATTTGGATACATAAAATTCACATCTTTTAAAGCATACCATTTAGTGGTATTAGTATATTTACAGCATTGCACAACCATCATCACTATGTAATTTAAAACATTGTCACCACCCCCCAAAGAAACTCCACACCTATTAGTAGTCACTTCCTCATTCTCCCACTTCCCCAGCCCTGGAAACCACTTATTTTTCTATCTCTCTGGAATAGTTACAGACTATTTAAACACTGGCGTAGGCACTAGATTAATTATATATATGTGTATGTATGTGTATATATATGTGTATATCCACATACACCTACATGTGCTGTCCCTTTTTCTTCTGTGGAACACCCATTAATAACTCATAGAAGAATAGACATAGACACAAATACACATATACATGCAAACACACACACACACATATATAAGTACATTTGTGTGTCTTTATAAAGACTTTGTATGAGAAACTCTTTCAGGTTGCAAAAATGGAGACATACTCAGGCATTCAGGCACTCATGTGCATTCAGATATTAGAGACAGCATGAGGTCCTGCAGGTTAAGGGCTCACCCCTACAAGGCTCCCTATCTCCACTGCCCCCAACACACACACGCGCTCACACACACACACACACACACATCAGACTCCTATAGCGAGTCCAGGTTGTCACCTATGGTTCTGACCCACTAGCTATAGGTGAAAGCTTCCCATAACTCTTTGCCCAAGTTCCATTAATTTGCTAGAGTGGTTCACAGAACTCAGAGAAACATTTTTCTTACTAGATTGCCTTACAGTTATAAAGGATATAACCTAGGAACAGGCAGATGGAAGAGATGCACAGGGCAAGGGATTCCATGTGCTCTCTGGGTACCCCACTTTCCCAGAATCATCACGTGTTCCCCAACTCAGAAGCTCTTTTTTTTTCTTATTACTCAATGAATTTATTACATTTATAGTTGTACAATGATCATCACAATCCAATTTTATAGGATTTCCATCCCACACCCCTAGTGCATCCCCCCCACCCTACAACCTGTCTCCTTTAGAAACCATAAGTTTTTCAAAGTCTGTGAGTCAGAATATGTTCTGCAAAGAAGTTCACTGTGTCCTTCTTTCAGATTCCAATGTCAGTGATAGCATTTGATGTTGGTGTTTCATTGTCTGAGTGACTTCACTTAGCATGATAATTTCTAGGTCCATCCATGTTGCTAAAAATGCCATTATTTCGTTCCTTTTAATGTCTGAGTAATATTCCATTGTGTATATGTACCATGTTTTCTTGATCCGCTCCTCTGTCAATGCACATTTAGGTTGTTTCCATGTCTTGGTTATTGAAAATAGTGCTGCAATGAACATTGGAGTACATGTGTTTTTTCTTTTCTTTCTTTCTTTTTTTTTGTCTTTTTTTTTGCCATTTTTTGGGCTGCTCCCATGGCATATGGATGTTCCCAGGCTAGGGGTTGAATCGGAGCCATAGCCACCGGCCTACGCCAGAGCCACGGCAACATGGGATCCGAGCCGAGTCTGCAACCTACACCACAATTTACGGCAACGCTGGATACTTAACCAACTGAGAGAGGCCAGGGATCAAACCCAAAACCTCATGGTTCCTAGTTGGATTCCTTAACCACTGAGCCATGACGGGAACTCCACACATGTGTCTTTTTGAGTCATGGTTTTCTCTGGATAGATGCCCAGGAGTGGGATTACTGGATCAAATGGTAGTTCTATGTTTAGTTTTCTGAGGCATCTCCATACTGTTTTCCACAGTGGTTGCACCAATTTACATTCCCACCAACAGTGTAATAGGGTTCCTTTTTCTCCACACCCTCTTTAGCACTTATTGTTTGTAGACTTTTGGATGATGGCCATTCTGGATGGTGTAAAGTGGTACCTCATAGGGGTTTTGATTTGCATTTCTCTAACGATGAGTGATGTTGAACATCTTTTCATGTGTTTTTTGGCCATCCATATGTCTTTTTTGGAGAACTGTCTGTTTAGATCTTCTGCCCATTTTTTGATGGGGTTGTTTGTTTTTTTGGTATTGAGCTGTCGGTGTTTATAAATTTGGGAAATGAATCCTTTGTCAGTCAATTCATTTGCAAAGATTTTCTCCCATTCTGTGGGTTGTCTTTTCGTTTTGTTTAGGGTTTCCTTTGCTGTGCAGAAACCTTTAAGTTTAATTAAGTCCCATATGTTTATTTTTGCTTTTTTTGTCATTACTCTAAGAAGTGGATCTGAGAAGATGTTGCTATCATTTATGTCAGAGAGTCTTTGGCTTATGTTTTCCTCTAAGAGTTTTATAGTGTCTAGTTGTATATCTAGGTCTTTAATCCATGCTGAGTTTATTTTTGTGTATAGTGTTAGGAAGTGTTCTAATTTCATTCTTTTCCTTGTGGCTGTCCAGTTTTCCCAGCACCACTTATTGAACAAGCTGTCTTTTCTCTCTTGTAAATTCTTGCCTCCTTTGTCATAGATTAGTTGACTGTAGGTGCATGGGTTTAATTCTGGGCTTTCTGTCCTGATCCACTGATCTGTAATTCTGTCTTTGTGCCAGTACCATATGTTTTTGATGACTGTTGCTTTGTAGTATAGTCTAAAGTCAGGGCGCATGATTCCTCCAGCTCCATTTTTCTTTTGCAGAATGTCTTTGGCTATTCTGGGTCTTTTGTGCTTCCAAATAAACTTTAAAATATTTTGTTTGAGTTCTGTGAAAAATGTCCTTGGTAATTTGATAGGGATTGCATTGAATCTGTAGATTGCCTTGGGTAGTATAAATTTTGCTGATACCGATTCCTCCAGTCCAAGAGCATGGTATGTCTTTCCATCTGTTTGTGTCATCTTTGATTTCTTTCATCAGTGTCTTGTAGTTTTCAGAGTACAGGTCTTTTGTCTCTTTAGGTAGGTTTACTCCTAGGTATTTTATTCTTTTGGATGTGATGGTAAATGGGATTGCTTCCCTAAATTCTCTTTCTGATCTTTCATTGTTAGTATATAGAAATGCCATCGGTTTCTGTGTATTAATTTTGTATCCTGTGACTTTGCCAAATTCATGGATGAGTTCTAACAGTTTTCTGGTTGCATTGTTAGGATTCTCTAGGTATGGTATCATGTCATCTGCAAATAGGGATAGTTTTACTTCTTCCTTTCCAATTTGCATTCCTTTTATTTCTTTTTTTTTCTCTGATTGCTGTGGCTAGGACTTCCAAAACTATGTTGAAGAGTAGTGGCGAGAGCAGACATCCTTGTCTTGTTCCTGATCTCAGCTGGAATTCTTTCAGCTTTTCCCCATTGAGAATGATGTTCGCTGTGGGTTTGTTGTATATGGCCTTTATCATGTTGAGGTAGGTTCCCACCATGCCAACTTTCTGAAGGGTTTTTATCAGAAATGGGTGTTGGATTTTGTCAAAGGCTTTTTCCATGTCTATTGAGAGGATCATGTGGTTTTTATTCTTCAGTTTGTTAATGTGGTGTATCACACTGATTGATTTGTGGATATTGAAGAACCCTTGCATCTCTGGGATAAATCCCACTTGATCCTGATGTACAATCCTTGTAATGTATTGTTGGATTCTGTTTGCTAGTACTTTGTTGAAGATTTTTGCATCAATGTTTATCAGTGAAACTGGCCTGTAGTTTTCTTTTTTTGTGGTATCTTTGGTTTTGGTATCAGGGTGATGGTGGCCTCATAGAATGAATTTGGGAGTGTCCCTTCCTCTGCAATTTTTTTAGAATAGTTTCATAAGGATAGGTGTTACCTCTTCTCTAAATATTTGATAGAATTCGCCTGTGAAGCCGTTTGGTCCTGGACTTTTGTTTGTTGGAAGTTTTTTAATCACAGTTTCAATTTCAGTTCTTGTGATTGGTCTGTTCATCTTTTGTATTTCATCTTGGTTTCATCTAGGAGGATTGTACTTTTCTAAGAATTTGTCCATTTCTTCTAGGTTTGCCATTTTATTGGTTTATAGTTGCATTTAGTAGTCTCTTATGGTCCTTTGTATTTCTGTGATGTCCGTTGTTACTTCTCCTTTTTCATTTCTAATTTTATTGATTTGAGTCCTCTCTCTTTTTTGCTTGATAAGTATGGCTAAGGGTTTATCAATTTTGTTGATCTTTTCAAAGAACCAGGTTTTCATTTCATTCATCTTTTCTATGGTTTTCTTCATTTCTATTTCATTGGTTTCTGCTCTGATCTTTATGATTTCTTTCCTTCTACTAACTTTAAGTCTTGTCTGTTCTTCTCGCTTGAACTGCTTTAGATGTAAAGTGAGCTTGTTTATTTGCGCTTTTTCTTGTTTCCTGAGGTGGGCTTGTATTGCTATAAACTTTCCTCTTTGAATGGCTTTTGTTGCATTCCATAGGTTTTGGAGTGTCGTATCTTTGTTGTCATTTGCTTCTAGGTATTTTTTAATTTCCTCTTTGATTTCTTCAGTGATCCATTGGTTGTTTAGTAGCATGTTGTTTAGTCTCCACGTGTTTGTGTTTTTTGCAGGTTTTTTCTTGTTGTTGATGTCCAGTCATATAGCATTGTGGTAGGAAAAGATGCTTGATACGATTTCAATTTTCTTGAAGTTACGAGGTTTGATTTGTAGCCTAGGATGTGATCAATCTTAGAGATTGTTCCATGTGCACTTGAGAAGAATGTGTCTTCTGTTGCTTTTGGATGGAATGTCCTATAAATATCTATTAAGTCCATCTGGTCTAATGCTTCATGCAGGGCTTGTGTTTCCTTGTTAATTTTCTGTCTGGATGATCTGTCCATTGATGTAAGTGGGGTGTTAAATTCCCCCACTATTATCGTGTTATTGTCAATTTGTCCTTTTAAGGTTGTTAGCAGTTGCCTTATATGTTGTGATGAACCTATGTTGGGTGTGTAGATATTTAAAATTGTTGTCTTCTTCTTGGATTGACTCAGAAGCTCTTTGAACCCAGTGGTTTTGGAGTTTTATGGAGGCTTTAGTACATAGGTGCAATTGATTACATCATGGGCTCAATCTCCATCCCCTCTCCCCTCCTCAGAGGTCAGTGAGGTGGGACTGAAAGTTCCAACCCTCTAATCACATGGTTTGTTTCTCTGGCAACCAGCCTCCATCATTAGGTTCGGTCCCCAAATTACCTCACTAACATAAACTCAGCTGTTGTTGAAAGAGGTTTGTTATGAATATCAAGATCCTTGAATATCTCTTGTCACTTAGGAAATTCCATGAGTTTTTGGAGCTCTGTGTCTGAAAAGGAGATGAAGAACAGATATATTTCTTATTATGAAAACCAACCCAAATATATTTCTTATTATAAAAACCAACCCTCCTGAGTTTGAATCTTTGTCAAGTCACTTAATAGCTTTGCTCCAGTGTTCTCCCATTTTAAAAATAAGGATGATAGGAATTCCTGTTGTGGCTCAGCAGTTAACAAACCCGAATAGTATCCATGAGGTTCCAGCTTTGGTCCCGACCTTGATCAGTGAGTTAAGGATCCAGTGTTGCTGTAAGCTGTGGTGTAGGTCTCAGATGTGGCTCAGATCTGGTGTTACTGTGGCTGTGGTGTAGGTCAGAAACTATAGCTCCAATTCAACCCCTAGCCTGGGAACTTCCATATGCTGTTGGTGCAGCTGTAAAAAGCCAAAATAAAATAAAATAAAATAAAAATAAAAATAAGGGTGATAATAGTACCTACACCATAGGACTGATGGAGAGCTTAGACTGAAGGATACACATAGGGAACAAAGAACAACTTCTGATGTTAAGCGAGTGTTATGTAGATGTTAACTGTGGTTACGAGATTTCATATATCTCTAATGACTCAATTCTTTGATCAGCTTTTGAAAGTAACAGACCATTGGCTTTGTTAGTGATTTACACAACAGGGTGACTCAGCTTAATCTGAATGGGCCACAATTTCTCTCTACTCCACTATGTGTCATAAGTTATATTGCCTCATGGTTCCTGCTTTATTGCCTTTTCTGTGGTTTTCTCTGGGCTTCCTCAACATTCCATCAACCACCAACTCTTACCTTCTCTGACCTGCGACAGAAAATCTGACAGATTTGGCATGTCCTATTAGAATAGAGAGTGTGTGTATTGAGTACAATGTCAGCCCTAGTTCTGAATCAAGCTAAGGTAGCAGGGTCACATGGCACAGAGCCTGGCTAAACACACACACACACACACACACACACACACACACACACACAGACACAGCTATGAGCTTGATGAAAACCTTGGGGCTTCTGAAAAGAGGTAGGTGTAATTTTCAGGTATCCTTCATAGAATATCCACTACACTGTCATAACAGGGGATGTATTTGCTGTATTAAGTGGGAAAAGAAGAACACAACTTTTTACAACGCAAGTAAGATGATGGGAGAAAAAGAAGAAGAAAACACACAACTTAAAACAATTGATTTTTGATTTAGTCAGTCAGTCAATGCGATTTTTCCTTTCTAACCTTTAATATAACCAAATTCTATCGCATATGCAGATACTACCTTATACAGCATACCTTATAGTTAATAAAGTCTAACTCAAGTATTCTTTTTTCTTTAAAGAATAATGTTTTATTATCATGATTTGTGAAAAGAGAGTAGACAGTTCAAGAAAGGACACAGACAGTGTCCTGTTTAAGGTCCCAGATTTCTTCTTTTTGATGGGGATGGGACCTGATGACATCCGGAGGCCATTCTAATGCCACCAGTGTTCTTTCATCCGGAAGGTTCATGAAGAGTAGAAGTTAATAATATCTTAGAAATTTTAAAGGCATGAGCTGTAATGTGTTCTTTAAAGTGTAACCATTTCTCCGTCTAAGGAGATGTCAATGGTGTAAAAGAAAAGTTGAGAGTGATAGTAAATTACTTAGATAATTTAGTTGGGGATTTTATAATTGAGAAAGGAAAAAATATTTCAGATCAGATTTGCCTAACTGACACAATGATATACTCCTCACCGTCTTTATTTATTTATTTAATTATTTTTTGCATTTTAGAGCCACACTTGTGGCATAAGGAGGTTCCCAGGCTAGCGGTCGAATTGGAGCTGCAGCTATCTGCCTATACCATAGCCACATCAGATCCAAGCTGTGTCTGCGACCTACACTACAGCTCCCGCCAGTGCCAGATCCTTAACCCACTGAGTGAGGCCAGGGATTGAACCCACAATGTCATGATTCCTAGTCAGATTTGATTCTATTGCGCCACGATGGGAACTCCCGTCACCATCTTTATTTTTGCGAGTGTGGAGACCACGTAAAGTCCTTGGTTCACCCTACTTGTTCTGGACATGCCAACTCTTCAAAACAGTTTTAAAAAATTTCTCTACTTGGAGGAATCTATGACATATGGCTCTCAGTTTGTTTTCCAGCTGTTTTCTGTTAACCTAGACTCTGGGAATTTTTTTCCCAACTAATTTATATATAAAGGCAGGATGCAAGTCAAGTAGGGAGTTGTACTTTGGACGTGAGGTTGTTCACAGAGCATGAAAAGAGAACGTGATTATTTTAGCAAATTACAGATGGATGACTATTTATAATTTTTTTTTTGGTCTTTTTATTGTCTTTTTAGAGCCACACCCTCAGCATATGGAAGTTCCCAGGCTAGGGGTCAAATTGGAGCTGTAGCTGCCGGCCCACATCACAGCCACAGCAACATGGGATCCAAGCCATGTCTGCGACCTACACCATAGCTCATGGCAACAGAGGATTCCTAACCCACTGAGCGAAGCCAGGGATCAAACCCACATCCTCATGGATACTAGTCCGGTTTGTTACCACTGAGCCCTGATGGGAACACTTATAATTTTTTATTCTTTCTCACTCTCCCATACTCTTCCTTCTCTTTCCCTTTTCACCTTTATAAAATTTTCAGATACACTGTTTTATCCTTATCTGATTGAGGATGTACACCTGGAATAATTCTAAACCTGTATGAGCGGCACCCCTTTTAAAGTCACAGGATCATGGAAGCAATTAATTAAAAACAGCAGGTTCTTACCTGATGTCTTCAGAATGACTTTTAATTACACCACATGCCCTACTTTTCCCAATGAGGATGCTCTGTAAACCTGCACATGGTTTTCCCCCACAATCCTTGCAGACAAACCCTCTGTCCAGCAGGACTGCTGCTGCCTGCCAGACCAAATCCTTTATCTGCGACAAAGCCTGCCATTGTGTCCCCCATGCAGCCCCATTGATCTCTCCCAAAGGGCCTTTTAGAACATGTGCACACTTATTTCCATTCCCTGATGTGCTGGACGCAATAATAGCCAGAGAACCATGGTAACTTGCTTGGACTCAACGCTCTCCAGTGTTCTCTGAAAGCCGTATCTGGCAGCTGGACTTGTGTGTGTGTGTGTGTGTGTGTGTGTGTGTGTGTGTGTGTGTGTGTCTAGTTAGGGAAGGGCAATCTCTGGTGCTTTTGTTGGAGGGTGAGGAGGGAATAAAGAGCTTGAAGAAGTGACAAGGTGTCAGTGTCCTCCTGACTCAGCTGTTCAGCGCCCTAATCCCAGCCCACAACTGGATGTCTAAGGGATTGAAGGAGAACGTTTCTTCTGGCTAATTTCCAACTGTTTCAAAATGCACTTGATAAAGTTCCATGTGATTTTTTTTTTTTTTTTATGTACCACCTGCTCTAGCAATCCCAAAGCAACTTTTCCCCCACTCCATTGTACTGTACATCTGTTATTTTGCTGACATGGAAGCTAGCATAACAATTAGATTCATTACTTGCCCAATAAATGGATTCCAGCTAAACTTAAAAGACCTCAGTGTATTCTTTGAGCATTTATCCAATGAGAGAATGAATTTTAAAATCCTGTTTAAAAAGGCTTTTTCAAGTTAGACCAGTAACTTGTCATTCATATAAGCTTGTTTTATTTCAAGGTGGTGATGAGATGAAATTAGAAAGCCTGAATGATGGGTAAGACAATGAGAGGTGTCTGGGAATCATTTTCACTTTCTTTTAAGCAAAAGAAATTTTGGGAAGGTATTTAAAAAGAAAATCCCAAATTTTCTATCTGCAGAACAATTTTAACAAATGAAGACCTTGATGGAGTGACAATTGCTCCCTCCCCCCCACTTCTTCCCCATAATAAAAACAAAGAAACAAGTTCTTCTCTAGAGCTTTTTTTTTTTAAAGAAATATACATATATATATATATATATATATATATATGTACACTTTCGTTGGGTAAGGAAGGAAGGTAATTTGAAAATATATATTTTTTTCTTTTTAGGGCCGCACCTGCAGCATATGGAAGTTCCCAGGCTAGGGATCAGATCAGAGGTGCAGCTGTCAGCCTACATACCACAGCCATAGCAACGCAGGATCTGAGTCAAGTCTGCAACTTAGACCACAGATCAAGGCAAGGCCGAATACTTAACTCACTGAGTGGGGCCAGGGATCAACCTGCATGTTCATGGGTACTAGTTGGGTTTATTACTGCTGAACCACAATGGGAACTCCTTGAAAACAGTTTTCTATGTTGAAGTACACGTCATGGTTCAGCCCTAGGCACTGTCTTCGTGTGTGGCTGTGTGGTGTAAAGTTTCACTGAACATTTTCTGAGAGAAAGGGACTAAATAAACTCATTAAAGGGCTGCTATGGCTGGAGGTGCTAAGCCCCCCAAAAAGAAGCTGGTAGTGGAGTTGAAGGAAGTTCTTATCCCTAGTGGGGAATTTAAATTGACAAGATAAACTTATGTATGCCTAAAAATAGCCAGTTTATATTATTCAGACTCAGCAATTGCTGTCTAAAAAGTTTACTTCAAATTTGGTTTAAAAAACACTGATGAAGCTTTTTAAAAAATATTAATATTCTTATACCTAAATTCTATACAACAAATATAATTGAGTACCTCTTATGTACAAAGAATTGTGCTAGTAGCTGCAGGGAATACAAATGAATAAGACAGAACTTTCTTGAGGTGTTTTTAGGCTAATTGCAAAAGATAGAAGTAGAAAAGAATGAGGCCACACCCCAAACCTCTGTTTCAGGCAAAAGAAGAAAAATCCCACAATTAATACATATTTTAAAAAGTATTTGGAGCTTCAAATAGATAGGATTGTAATCCATGGAAGGGTACGCCAGGTCCAGTTAACATGATGAGTTAATGCTAAAAAGTTGTAGCCATGTTATTTTTTCCAATTAACCCACAGAAGTCTAACATGTAAATGTTACTTTAATAGTATGTTTAGCATATATGTATATATGAATAGATATATAATTTGTATATATATGAATACATTCATATATATTAACTGTAATCTGACCACCATTATATGTTTTGTTTATATATGAACTAATTTATAAGATTATCAATGAGGGGAAGAATATTAGAAGAAAGGATTTGTTTTTCAGGGTTCTGGGAAAACCTCTGGTATACTTTGCCAATTATAGGTGTGAAGGTTTAAAAGTTTGAAATTTGGGAATTAGCTACAAAATATTGATCTCATGCATTCTTTCAACAAATATCCTTGAGCACCCATGATATAAGCCACATCTAGGCACCGGAGATGGAATGATGCAAAATCCTCACTATTCTGAACATCAAGTTCTCATGGTGAGAGTTGACGGACATTAAGTAAATACAGGATGCGTCAGATGCAGGTAAGATCTATGGTGAAAAATGCATTAGGCAACTGGGAGAGGATGTATGTTATATAGGTTGTCAAAGAAGACATGCTATTTGGAGTTTCTGTTGTGGCTCAGTGTTAATGAATCGACTAGGAACCATGAGGTTGGGGAGTTGATCCCTGGACTCGTTCAGTAGGTTAAGGATCTGGCATTGCCATGAGCCGTGGTGTAGGTCACAGATGCGGCTCGGATCTGCTGCAGCTGATTAGACCCCTAGCCTGGGAACTTCCATTTGCCCTGGGTGCAAAAAGGCAAAAAAAGAAGACATGCTATTTGAACAGAGAGCTGAAGTTGGTTTGGAGGAAGGGAGATCCATGAGCAGGAGCAGGAAGTACAAAGGCCCTGAGGCAGGAGGGTGCCTGGGGGTGTGAGGAACAACTTGGAGACCAGTAAGATTTGAGTAGAGTGATGGGAGATTTAGGAGTAAGAGAAGCCTTTAAAGCCATTGTGAGAACTTTGGCTTTTACTTTGATTCAATTGGAGACATTGGCTGCTCTTAAAGAGACAGAGCCCACGATCTGACTTCCATTTATTCCAATGTGGGTGACTTGGACTAAGGTGGCAGACATAGAATTTGGAATATTTTGAAGAGGATCCAGTAGGATTTTCTAATGAATTAGAAGTGGAAAGTGAGAGGAAAAAAAGTCAAGAATAACTTGGAGGATTTTGACTTAAGTACTAGAAAGAAAGGAGGAAGGAAAGGAAGGGAATGATGGGAAAATCGTAAACCAAAACTGAATCCCAGTCTCCAACGTTGGGCCCCCAAATTTCTCAGACATTCTGTGAGAGGTGGCATTTCATCCAAGAAGTAACATCTAGACTAGTGCTGTCTACTAGATGAGTAATGCAAACTATGGGTATAAAACCACACGGGTATTAAGAAGGACAAGGAAACAGGTGAGAATTAATTTTAATAATATATTTTATTTTACCCAATATATCCAAAATGTTATCATTTCCACATGTAAGTAATATGAAGATTATAATTTTACATATTCCTTTTCCTATTAAATCTTCAAAATCCACTGGTTATTTAATACTTAAGAGTATGTGTTTTATGTGGTTAATAGCTACCATTTTGGACAGCTTAGATTTAGACCATTCATAGGTTTTGAGTCAGTTCTTCCATATTTAGGAATCACAAAGAATGATCCAACTCTTTTTGGATCTGGATAAGTTCTCCTCAGGTCATGTGTATATAAAATTCCCACTATGGGAGCTTCTGTCATGGCTCAGTGGTTAACAAACTCGAGTAGTAACCATGAGGTTGAGGCTTTGATCCTTGGCCTTGCTCAGTGGGTTAAGGATCTGGCATTGCTGTGAGCTGTGGTGTAGGTTGCAGACATGACTTGGATCTTGCATTGCTGTGGGTGAAACATAGGCCAACAGCTACAGCTCCAGTTTGACCCCTAGCCTGGGAACCTCCATATTCTGTGGGTACAGCTCTAAAAAAAAAAAAAAAAATTCCCACTGTGGTGCAATGGGATCAGCGACATCTCTGAAACACTAAGACCACAGGTTCAATCCCTGGTGCTATATAGGTCACAGTGGGGCTCAGATCTGATCTCTGACCCAGGAACTCCATATAGTGCAGGGCAGCTGAAAAACAAACTATATATATGTATGTATGTATATTTACAAAGTTTAGATATATGGTGTTTACATAGAATTAGACATAGCATTGCATTCATCCAAGTTAAGGTTTAATTGACAATCACTAAAAACCAAATGGAAAAAATATTTTCCCTCACTTTTCCACTTTGGGGAACATCTTTTAGTCAGAGGAAGGATAAAGTGTTATTTTGGAGTCTCTGTGTGTGTGTTTTCTTGCGTACACACACTCACTTGCATATTTGCTTATGCGTCTGTGTTCCCTAATAGATGAGTTGCCTCATTCAATCAAAGTCATAATTCCATGGAAGTATTGGTAAAAATCCTGGCCCTAGGACATAGCAGAGTGCAGTCTCCTGACTGCCATCCAGTGTGGAGAGACCAGGTTAATTGTTTATGATAAATAAAAGCTATTGTACATTCCTGAAGTTGAAGGATATATTGCTTCTGAAAGAGAAAAAGTCTTGAAGTTTTGTATCTATAATCATTAGCTATAAAAAATTATTTGTGGAAATTCCCATTGTGGCTCAGTGGGTTATGAATCCAACCAGTATCCATGAGGATGTGTGTTCAATACCTAGCCTCGCTCAGTGGGTTAAGGTTCCAGCGTTGCCATGAGCTGTGGTGTAGGTTGCAGATGTGGCTTGGATCCTGTGTTGCTGTGGTGTAGGCTGGCAGCTGCAGCTCTGATTTGACCCCTAGCCCGGGAACTTTCATATGCCACAAGTGCATCCCTAAAAAGAAAAAAAAAACAAACAAAAAAACAGACAAACTTGAAGTTGTTAGTTTGCGAGAGGAATGCTAACATACAGGATCTAGGAAAGTAGATAAAGTAGGTGAAGAGGAAAAGCCCATACCGTAAGAAGGTAATCAGAAAGCGAAGTGAAAGGACTGGAAAGCCACACTTACCCTACTTAGCGGTTTTGCCCAAGATCAGCCCAACCCTAGTGCAATGCTCCCTGCAGGCAGAGGGACCTGTAGTCCCCTGAGCGCCCCCACCCTGCCCCAGCAGAGAGGGCAGGTAAGAGGGAATGCAGGTGAGCTTATTTCTCACGCATTCCACCAACCTGAAAGTCACTCAATTATGGATATCTTTGGACAACAAAGGTCTCATTGTTTGACTGCCTAATTAAACTGCCCAGGGAAGGAGGAAAACAAACATTTGGGACTTACTCTCAATTCACCATCACTTGCTTATTTATGTTTGCTTTGAACTGGTGTTTTTGGTTTTGTTTTGTTTTGTTTTTTGCTTTTTAGGACCACACTGGGGGCATATGGAGGTTCCCAGGCTAGGGGTTGAATTGGAGCTGTAGCTGCTGGCCTACACCACAGCCATAGCAATGCAGGATCTGAGCCAGGGCTGCGACCTACACCACAGCTCATAGCTACACCAGATCCTTAACCCACTGAGCAAAGCCAGGGATTGAACCCACAACCTCGTAGTTCCTAGTTGGATTCATTTTCGCTGCACCACAACAGGAATTCCTGTTTTAAACTGTTTTAAATTTAGAGATGATGAATGAATACATGCTCATTGAAGCAAGAAAGTAAATACAAATCCATTGCTACACATGAGGCTGCAGAGCTTCAGGGAGGCTTAGCAATTGGGTATGAGGCAGAGATTGGATTTGAAACTAAGCTTTACTTCCTTATCACAAGAGTCTCCTGAATGACTTCGCTAAGCTCTGGATAGTTTAATGTGGAGTGGAAGAGGGGTGAAGAATGACAGCTACTTTCGTCAAGTGAGAACTCTGTGAAGCAGGGTAGAGGGCTGTGAAGGAATGGGAACACCATGCTTCAGGCTTCCTGTTCCTGGCTTCCTTGTGCATATGTATCAGTAATAAACCTTGCTTGTTTTGTTGATCCAAGGAGATAATAAAAAGGACCTTTTATGCTGTATGGTGGTATATGTTCATAATGCTAATAGTTATGTAGAGTGTTTGCCATTCATAAGGGTGAAAAGTGAAAGTGGAGGCTTTGGACAACTGTTGGGTAGTGTGTAATAGACATCTCAGGCAGAGAGAAAAAAATCCCAGAAAACTGAGAGGGAATCAAAGGTACACCTCCCATACATACCTGTGTTGCCCTGGTCCGGATCATTTATCTTTCAGTTTGTTCACCAGATTTTCACTGATCACTTTTCCAGTCAAATACTAGGTTGGCACTGGTAGTCCCAGGCAGCTTTGTGTCCCTAGGAAGTTCGTCTGGGAATCAGCGTCTGGACCCCGCAAAGCAGGTCCTGTAAAATCTAAATCACTGGCCCCACCACAAAAATGAATACGTGCAAATTATTCACACTGAGAAAATCCAGTCAGCTCTGAAAAAGGAACAGGTGATCCCTTTTAAAACAAAACAATACAATGCAGAATATGTAAACAGAACTTCCAGAAGGGTACAATGGGGGAGTAATTATTTATCTTTGCTTCACTTAAAAGATTTCAACAAAGAGTTTCTTTGAATATGGAACTGTCTCTTAATGCTCTTAAACATATGTTCATAGATGACGAAATACTTGGTCGAGGGCCAGATGGAACCAGCCCACAATGCAGTGTTAGGATGCAATGCTAAAAGGTCATTCATCAGCTAAGAGTATAAAGACTTCTGGGAAGACAGTTTAAGCCAGTGGGGTCTGTGGTGTGGTGATGTGCAAAAAGAACACTTCTGTCAAGTTTCGCTTATTTGTTCTTCATTGAAAATAAGTTATTTTTGAATTGGGTATCTGTAGATGTGAGGGTGCATTTATGTCAAGCTGGAAGAATTTTGAAAACGTTGTAATGTACTTAATTATAGTTCCTTCTTCTTTTAAATATACAACCTCTCTACAGAATTCTTCATGGATTTAATAACCTCTTACACATTGCAACAGATATTTTTGACCCTTGGAATTTGAATCAGTCCCTCTGGTACTCTCTCCTGTGTCACTCCTTCAT
Source organism: Phacochoerus africanus (assembly GCF_016906955.1). Classification (NCBI taxonomy): domain Eukaryota; kingdom Metazoa; phylum Chordata; class Mammalia; order Artiodactyla; family Suidae; genus Phacochoerus; species Phacochoerus africanus. The sequence goes on along the minus strand of NC_062545.1, from coordinate 79,599,670 downwards.
TTTTGAAGAAATAGATCAGATCTCAAAATGCTGTCCCTGGATTGGGAGAATCCATGTGATTTACTAGAAAGCGACTCAAAATGAAAGTAGGAAAATCTTGGGTCTCAACCAGGATTTGCCACTATCTGGCTGTTTTTTGAAAAAATTACTTATTTATTAATTTTTTTAAGGGCCTTACCCACAGCATATGGAAGTTCCTAGGCTGGGGGTTGAATTGGAGCTGTAGCTGCCAGCCTATGCCACAGCCACTGCAACACCAGATCCAAGCCGTGTCTGCAACCTACACCACAGCTCATGGCAACGCTGGATCCTTAACCCACTGATGGAAGCCAAGGATTGAACCTGCGTCCTCATGGATGCTAGTCAGATTTATTTCTGCTGAGCCACAACGGGAACTCCATGTTTCTTTCCTTTTTAATTAAAATGAGAGTGTGGGATTTTATAATTTCTAATGGTCTGACAGTTTCAAAATTCTATCCTGTGAGTTCACTCTTTCAGATGCCTTTTTTAGATGGCTGTGAATTGCTCAATATTTCTATCTATCTAAGCATAGAACAATGTCCTTCCCAACAGGTTCCTGAGGAAATCCAAATCCAAATGGACAAATAGTAAGAGAAGTAGTCTTAGGGTTTCTTTTCTTTCTTTGGCATTTTGCCTGATTTCTTAATTTCAGTCTGATTTCTTTGAAGCTGTGTTTATTGTTCTTGCTGCCACAGAACACTTATCATGAGCCCTGTCATTATTTAACAGAAAAAAAAAAAAAATTGGCTAAGCCCCTGGATGCCTTCTACAACCTCTCTGATGAGACGCTAATAAATTTTACTCCATTTTTCCAAGCTTACAACAGTGCTCTTCAAGGCTTCAAGCCTTTGTCTTTGCTGTTCCTTTTCCTGGTTATTCTCTATAACCCTCTCCATCCTTTAAAACTGATCTCAAATATCACTTCCTCTGCAAAGTCTGCCAGAGAACTTCCACTTTTGCATTCATCACATTGCACTGTAATTGTTTGTTTACACATCTGTTTCCTCTACTGGACTCAGAGCTCCCTGAGGTCGGAAATCTTGTCTTGTTCAACTTTGCAGCTTCCTGTTGGCTGCAGGGAAGTCCAGAGTCAGAAAGGTGACCCGCCCTTAGCAAGTATGTGACCCTTTAGGAAAGTTTTCCTGCCTCCACATTTGCCCCCTTCTTCTTCCTCCCTTGGCTTTATCAATCTTATCTACTTCTAATTCCTGTTATCTGGGGGCGTTGTTTATATCTTAATAAATCATCTAATTTTTTTTAAACTTGGACGGTTTAATAAGGAAAATATTTATCTGTGTATTCCTAGGGCTTGATACAGCACTGGTGCCTGGAAGATACTGAGATATCCAAGAGATGTACTTAAATACATGTCATAATAGCAATATTTAATGTTACTATGGACTAGGCTGATTACATGCATTAACTCATTCAGTTTTTCCAACCCGGAAACAGAAACTATTTTTATCCTCATTGTACATATAAGAAAACTGAGGCTCCGAAAGTTTAAGTACCAAGAATAGGGTACACATTTTGAAAATGGCAAGGTCAGTATTCGAACAAAGGTGACACAGCAGGAAGAAGTGAATTCATTTCTTAGTTAAATCACCCACAGGGTTTTGTGAGTGAAAGTTACACAGGTTAATTGAAGACTTAAGTACCACAGATCAGGTATTGGTTTCACATACAAACCATGGGTGGTGGGTGGGTTTTTCCTTTAATTTACAAAATCACTTAGGGGCAACTATGCTCCTGATATTTCTGGGGATATTGACAGGAGGCACAGAACTGAGCAGCACATGGCTCTGTCTCCATAACATGTGCCCACAGCAGTATCTGAATCCCCTGGATAATGCAAAGAACTATGGAATCAGCAGCAAGTTCGCTAATCCTCATTTTAACCTGGACTGTGTAACATGAAAGACATTCCTTCAGTGATTTCTTAACTGACCGACTGAGTCGTTTCAAGGGTCTCGGGTCCCAGGTCCTTGGGCAAAGTGTGCCTTGCTGTGGGAGAAAGGCCAGGAGAACAAGGTCTGCTTTCCCTTGGCTGCCCTCTGGGTCAGCCTCCTTAAGTAGTTCTTGCTTTCACAGCCGGATCAGGCTTCTTCCACTTTGAAATCTCCACTGCTGTATCTAGTATCACTAGATTAGCTCTGTGCCTCAGTTTCCTGCTCTGTAAAATGAGGAAATAATAATAACTATGTGCCAAGAGAGAAACGGGAGGTACCATGTACGATGGGATCTGTGTCTGGGTGGATGGGGCATTGGAAGAAGAAAGGATGAGATGGAGACATGAGTGGAGAAGCTCAAAAGATAAATATGAGTGAAACAGGTGGAGGAGGGGCGGCCAGAGGGAGAGATTTGGGCTATTTCAAGTAAGCGTTCTGTCTTAAAGAGACAAAGGGAGAATGGTCTGACTCAAAGCCTGGGCTCTTCTTCCGGCAGCAAACGTGGTCCTCTTCTGATGCAGGTGAGACCACCAGGAATGTTGTTGGGGGAAAGAACTGACCCTAGTGCCCGTTCTCATCTAGCAGCCAGATTGTCACCCCTACTGCATAGACATTCTCAATCTGCCACTGGTACAGTGACATCATTATATAAGATTACATGAATTCAGGTTCCCATCATGGCGCATCAGAAACAATCCGACTAGGAACCATGAGGTTGTGGTTCGATCCCTGGCCTTGCTCAGTGGGTTGTGGATCTGGCTTTGCCGTGAGCTATGGTGTGGCTTGCAGATGTGGCTCAGATCCTGTGTTGCTGTGGCTGTGGTATAGGTCAGCAGCTGTAGCTCCGATTTGACCCCTAGCCTGGGAACCTCCATATGCTGCTGGCATGGCCCTAAAAAGATAAAAGACAAAAAACAAAAAACAAACAAAAAAAAAGATTACATGAATTCAGAGTTCCCGTTGTGGTGCAGTGGAAACAAATCCGACTAGTATCCATGAGGGCTCAGGTTCCATCATTGGCCTTGCTCAGTGGGTCGGGATCAGGCATTGCCGTGAGCTGTGGTGTTAGATTGCAGATGTGGCTTGGGTCCCATGTTTCTGTGGCTGTGGTGTAGGCCGGCAGCTGTAGCTCTGATTCAACCCCTATCCTGGGAACTTCCACATGCCACAGGTGAGGCCCTGGAAAGCAAAAAAAAAAAAAAATTATATACGAATTTATGATTTTGAGTCACCCATTGGATATTTTTCTATGATGATCACAGATTCTAATCTGTGCATGTATATATTTAATGTTGTATTCAGAAGAGGGATGGTAAGCCCTAGACAAAAAAGCAGAGTGGTCCTGAGTCACCCGTAGATGGGGCAATGTTGGCTAATTTGTCACTATCCTGATGAGACTTTCCCTGCAGTAAAATTGCAGTCATAGACCTAGGAAGAACCTTGAAAGTCATATAATCCCTTTCTTGGCTTCTCAAGCAGAGCAGACAGATAAGGAGATTAAAGTCCAGGTAGTGATTTGAGGACTTGAATGACTGGGTGGTTCCACTTCCGTTAGTTGACCATAGATGAATCTCCTAAGCTTTAAAACACTAAAGTTGTACTGTCTGAGTTTGATGCATTTAAAAAATTTTTAATCTCCCATCCCTGCTTTGTAAGTATTTAAAGACATGGACTCATGCTCTACAAATTGCTCTGCAGTTTCTCCAGTGAGAGAAATTTTCTAAATGACCGTCTTGAGGCTGAGCAGGCTGAGTTTGAAGGCAAGGCCAACTCTATCATTCATCTCAGCGGCATCCACCCTGAATGGAGGAGTCTAACTCCAAGGTAAAGATAGAGGTGGCAGCCTCTGGCACAGACAAAGGGTACTGTGGATAGATTTTAGATGGATGGAAAAGCCCATGTGATCAAAGTTACATTGAGTATATACAGCCCCCAGACAGTCAGCCCTTTCAGTTTTCAATGTGCTAAGCTTTTCAAGGAGAATCTTAACTTCACTGAGTTAACATTCCCCCAGATGCTTCTTTTTGAGAACCCCTCACTCTTACTTTGTTGGATGCGGTAGGAAGGACCATCTGACTTAGGAAAGTGCAAGCTTGCAATGGAAAGATTATGTAAAGGCTCTGCCTACTCCTGAGAGTACCCTGGAGGAGGACCTTATTATTTCAGGGAAGAGAAAGAAAGATTAAGGGAAAACCGAAGACTGGAGAACAATAGTAACAAAACTGAGCTATTTTGCTATTTCCTAATGATGAAGGTGGGACTACTGATATAGACAGGAAGAAATACCTTCTAATTCCATATTTATTTTTAGTTTTTCCTCCCCCTCCTATTCCTCCACATTCTTCTTACAAGACCCAAGTCAGTATTTTCTAAGGAAAATCCCTGAGTCCCAAGTAACCAAAATCTTTGCTTAAACAGCTTTGGAATTCCCGTTGTGGCTCAGCAGAAACAAATCTGACTAGCATCCATGAGGATGCAGTTTCGACCCCTGACCTTGCTCAGTGGGTTAAGGATCCGCTGTTGCTGTGAGCTGTGGTGTAGGTTGCAGATGCGGCTCAGATCTGGCGTTGCTGTGACTGTGGTGTAGGCCAGTGGCTACAGCTCCGATTCAACCCCTGATCTGGGAACCTTCATATGCCATGGGTGCGGCCCTAAAAGAACAAAACAAAACAAAAAACAGCTTTATTGAAATATAATTCATATATCATACAATGCACCCATTTTAAGTATGTTTGGTTTCTGGTCTATTACCTTATTAATTTTTAAAAATTGTAGCAATATATATACACATGTAGTATAAAATTTGTCACTTTAACCATTTTTAAGCGAACACTGAACACAGAGTTCTTTTCTTTCCTTTTGTTTTTTTGGCCGCAATATACAGCAGCTTGATAGAGAATCTCAGTTCCCAGACCAGGGATTGAATGAATCCAAACTACAGGAGTGAAAATGCCAAATCCTAATCACTAGACCACCAGGGAACTCCAAATGCAGAATTTAAAATTTTTTTTTTTTTGTAGGGGAATTCTGTGACTTACTTCTTGCTTGTAAATATTAATCTGAAAAGAAAATAAATATATTGAAATATCAAAGATCAATTGACAAGACCTGTTGACATGGACTCTTCTGTAAACAAGCAGCAAGTTACTTTTTTTTTGGCCTTTTAGGGCCGCACTCACGGCATGTGGAAGTTCCCAGACTAGGGGTCGAATCGGAGCTGCAGCTGCCAGCCACAGCCACAGCCATAGCTGTTTGGTATCTGAGCGGTGTCTGCAACCTACACCACAGCTTATGGCAATGCCAGATCCCCAGCCCACTGAGTGAGAACAGGGATCGAACTGGCATCCTCATGGATACTCGTCAGATTCGTTTCTGCTGTGCCACAATGGGAACTCCACTAACTGTTCTTAAGAGGCCCCATCAGCAGGGAGTTCCTGTTGTGGTTCAGCAAAAATGAATCTGACGAGCATCCATGAGGACACAGGTTTGATTCCTGGCCTCGCTCAGTGGGTTAAAGATCTGGCATTTCCATGAGCTGTGGTGTAGGTTGAAGACATGGCTCAGATCTGATGTGGCTGTGGCTGTGGTATAGGACAGCTGCTGTAGCTCCATTTCGACCCCTAGCCTGGGAACCTCCATATGCAGCAGGTGCGGCCCTGAAAAAAAAAAAAAAAAAAGAGACTCCATCAGCAGCCAGGTGCCCTGTGGCTCCCAAGGGCCTTAAAGATCCCAGACTACCTCAGCAGCATCTGCCTGGAAATACTGTGCCAGGGTCATTACCACAAAGATGTGAATGGTCAAATGGGAGGGTTCTCACAGCTCCTGGGAATTCTGTGGCTGATTAGCATGGTGAGAGAGCTCTCCATGTGATTCTGATGAGTGGCCCTGGCTAAGAGCTGCCCCATCATGTAGTCCAATTCTCAGGTTGTCAATTGTCATTATTTGAGGCCTCCTTGGTTTGAGTTTCACAGTAGCATCATTTTTATGTATTGGCCAAGTTTTTGGTTGAATATGATAGTAGCTAACACTTTCTGAGTGCCTCCCAGGTACTGTTCTAAGTCCTTCACATACACCAGCTCTTGCAATTCCCACAGCAAATCTGAGAGGAAGAGGCCCTCGTTATCTCTGACACAGATGAGGAAACTGAGGTTTGGAAATATCTGGGAACTTGCTGGCCCAAAGTCAGGTATCATAGCTGGTAAGTGGCAGAGCCAGGACTCCAGTCCAGGACCCTGGTGAGTCAGGATGCTGGGCTGGGAGGATAGATCCCAAGTAAGGTTCTCTGGTCACTCCACCTAAGCCCCTGCTGTGGAAAGGCTTCTAACATCAAGAGCTATATCAGGAAAGCTCTGAGCCAAGCCAGCTCCAATGGGAGATTCCTGCCTGGCAGTGGCTTTCAATCTAGGGCAAGAGTTCGAGGTAGAGTCCAACAAGGTCTATAAAAAGGCGATCAATGAAGGAAGTTGGGAAAACTTTTACAATGTCAATTTCTTTTTTTTTTTTTTTGCTTTTTAGGGCCGCACCCACGGCATATGGAGGGTCCCAGGTAGGGGTCTAATCGAAGCTACAGCTGCTGGCCTAAGCCGCAGCCACAGCAACGTGGGATCTGAGCCGCGTCTGTGACCTACACCACAGCTCACGGCCATGCCAGATCCTTAATCCACTGAGAGAGGCCAGGGATCGAACCCGAAACCTCATGATTCCTAGTCGGATTCGTTTCCTCTGTGCCACCACAGGAGCTGTGACAATGTCAATTTATTAATGGCTGGATGCGTTTTTGTCCCAGATATAATATGCAATTCAAATGGACCAGGGTAAATGATAGACCCCATGTAAAGCATTTTTTATTTTGTAATTATTTTATAATTTCTGCTACTTCATACGATAGTAGCTGCTGGACTAAGAGGCCTCCAAGGTTTTGCAGTAGCTTTGAGAAAACAATGCTTGTTCCATGCCCAGAGCAAACATGCTGGTCCTTCCAGTGCTATCGTACTTAGTATGTGTGTGGGAACACTTGAGCTGAGTTTACTGGGTGGCAAACTGAAGCCTCTATCACTTAAGGGTTGGGTACTTTTCCATGAGAGATGTCAATTACTGCTTTGTAAACTGTATCAACTTCTTGGCAAAATGGCAGTCAGTTGTCAATGAGAACTCAAGATGAATCACCCACAACTCAAGAAATGTAGAGGTATTTGCAAAAGCAAACTTTCAAAGAGCTGGACAAGCCTCCGAGCCTTTGGTTCCTTCATCTTTCACATCAGCAAGGTATGTCATGCTTAAAAAAGATGTTAATCCTTTTTAGGTCCATGACCTCTATATGCCTTTCTAACTTTTCTCTTTTGACATGGTTTGCCTCTATCTTTAAAAAGTGCTAAAGCATAAATGCTATTTTAAACTGTGTTGTTTGTGAAAATACTTTAAAAATTATTTCTGTTGCCAAAAGTAAAAAAGTTAAGTAAAGAAAGTAAAGTAAGTAAAGAAAGATTTTTGCTTATGTTACTTAATCATGGATTTAGAAGCCAGGGATGGAAAAGAAATAATCCAGGATAGTGTATTAAGTATTAATATCAAATGCTTAGGTTAGCAGAACATCTGTTTTTCAGAGCATGGGCTTCAGATCACCTGCTTCGAAATCTCTTTTAAAAACTAGACTCCAGAGAGTTCTTGCTGTGGCTGAGGGGAAATGAATCTGACTAGTAACCATGAGGATACAGGTTCAGTCCCTGGCCTCTCTGAGTGGGTTAAGTATCTGGCGTTGCCAGGAGCTAAGGTGTAGGTCACAGACATGGGTTGGATCTGGCTTTGCTGTGGCTGTGGTGTAGGCTGGCAGCGGCAGCTTGATTGGACCCCTAGCCTGGGACCTTCCATATGCTGCAGGTGCAGGCCTAAAATGAAAAAAATAAAAATAAAAAATAAAAATAAGAAACACTCTCCAACCAAGGCCACTGGAACTCAGCTCTCTGGAAATAGAGTACAGTAATCTGCATTTTTAACCAGCTTCCCATGATTCTGTAATATATTATAGATGTTTTTACTCTTTTCTGATTATAAGTGACATACTAGGACCTTCACAGTTCTGGCAGCCACACTTTCCTCAGTGACTGTGCTTGCTGCCACAGTGGGGGCTCCTAAACTTCTGTATGCCGTGCACCCCACTGGGAATCTAGTAAGTCTATGACTCTCTTCTTAGGATGTTTATAATGCATAAATAAAACACATAGGATTACCAAAAATGAACTATGTTGAAATTCAAAAATGAATTATACTGAAATATAATGAATATATAAATGAATATATATATTCATTAAAAAGGGTACTATATTATCTGCCCTTTATAATGAATATATATATATATATTTTTTGTCTTTTTGGGGCTGCACCCAAGGCATATGGAGACTCCCAGGCTAGGGGTTGAATCGGAGCTGCAGCCTCTGGCCTACACCACAGCCACAGCAATATGAGATCCAAGCCGTATCTGGGACCTACAGGACAGCTCATGGCAATGCCAGGTCCTTAACCCACTGAGTGAGGCCAGGGATTGAATCTGCGTCCTCATGGATGCTAGTCAGATTCGTTTCTGCTGAGCCACGATGGGAGCTCCTAATGAATATTTAAAATAATACTGAATGATAGTTGTAACAACTACCAAAATTTCAAAGCTGTGATTAGCATAAATGAAAATTTGATATCCTGGAGTTTCATTGTGGCTCAGCAGAAACGAATCTGACTATTAATGGGGACGCAGGTTCGATCCCTGGCCTTGTTCAGGGGGTTGAGAATCCGGCGTTGCTGTGAGTTCTGGTGTAGTTCAGCAGCTGCAGCTCAATTTGACCCCTAGCCTGGGAATCTCCATATGCCGTGGGTGCAGCCCTAAAAAGACCAAAAGGAAAAAAAAAAAAAAAAGAGAGAGAGAAAATTTGATATCCTTAACCACTGATGTATCTGTGATTGTATTAATGATTTCTATTTCTGTTGTCGGTGTTGCTAATAAAGTAGGTTTTACTGCCTCCATTCAACATGGAAATGCTAAATGTCAGAGATTAGTGAAAATAAAAGTGATTTTTTTTCCTCATCGGGGAGTTGACGGTGCTCTGTTGCTGGGTGAGTGTGGGTCTGCCACTGTGACCTCTGTTGGTGCTTTAGAAATGACCCTTTGGTGGCTTCCTGAGGTGGGGTTGCTCACTTGGGGAGCTGAGCACACTGAATTGGGTGTCAGAATGCTAATGGACTGTGAGACAAGAGCAGCTCCCTTTCTGTCCCTCTGCCTTGGGTTCCGGGTTCCTCAGCTAGAACTGAGAGGTTGTATTTGGTGATCCTTGCATTTAGTGATTGTTTTCACTTGCTATGGCAGCTGTAACAGTCAATCACAGCCCCGAGACGCTTAGCCAATGAAAATGTGTGGTCTGACTTCTGGAGGTTGGAAATCCGACTTAAGGTGTTGCCAGGGTTGGTTCCCTCTAAGGGCTGTGAGACCCTGCCCTTGGCTTGGAGATAGCCGTCTTCTCCTAGGTCTCTTCATGTCATATCTGTCTCTGTGTGTCTCTGTGTTCAAGGCTTTTTCATGATGATCCCAGTCTTGGGATTAGAGCCCACACTAGTGACCTCATTTTATCTTGATTACCTCTGTAAAGATCTCTGTCAGAGTTCCCAGCTTAGAACATCACTACTGCACCTCTTGCACAGGGACCTCACTTTTCACCTGCATTGAAACCCCTGGAGGGAGTTCCCATCATGGCTCAGTGTTAACAAATCCCACTAGTATTCATGAGGACAAGGGTTCAATCTCTGGCCTCCTTCAGTGGGTTAAGGATCCGGTGTTGCTATGAGCTGTGGTGTAGGTCACACACATGGTTCAGATCCCTTGTTGCTGTGGCTGTGGCTGTGGCTGTGGCTAGCAACTGCAGTTCCCATTCCACCCCTGGCCTGGGAACATCCATATGCAGGTGTGGCCCTAAAAAGGCCAAAAAAAAAAAAAAAAGACCTCTGTCTATATAACATCACATTCTTAAGTACAGGGGAGTAAGACTTCAACATAACTTTGGAGGGGACACAGTTCAGCCCATAACAGTGATCTTTTGGGTCTCCTTGATGTTAGATGATCTTAGGCATTAGATAATTGTTCAAATCACTCCGAGGTGTAACGAGTGATGCTGAGATTTTCCTGCAGAAGCCAGAGCATTGGTTCCTGAGGTGCTGAGAGGATGTGACCTGTTTGGGGCAGATCTCTGCAGTGGCCAGAGGAGATTTGCAGGGAGACTCATTCCTCACCCTCAGAGCAGAGGCTAGAAGAATGTGACTCTCCTCTTTGGGAAATCACAGAGAGCAGCCACCCTAAGAGGCAACCTGAGGAAAACCTTCCCCCAACAAAGCCAGTTCCAGCTCAGCTCAGACTCTGTGCAGGAGGGCGGGGCCGGGGGGGAGGTGCTCAGGGATGTTTCTCAGCCCAAGGGAGAGTCATGGTTCCCCCTGACCCACTCCCTTTCAGCCCTACCTTAGACACACAGAGCCAAGCAAACTTTCCATTAGGGAGAGTGCCATACAGGAGCCGACTCAGCTTTCACACGCTTCCCTTGGATTTTAACAGTAAATCTGGGTGTTCTCATAGTGTGTTATTTACTCTATGGCACTTTATCTGTGTTTATAAACCGTCTACTTGGTTTGACTGCCAACTTCAGTGTGGGATAATTGAAATTGAAAAAAAAAAAGAAAGAAAGAAAGGAACCAAGCGCCAAAGTCTGAAATTTTCACCTATAAAGCAAAAAGCAAAAAAAAAAAAATTTAGCTGACTTTCTAAGCTAAAATAGTACAATCTGATGTAGAACAATCCTAAACTAATTTTTTTCATGGCCACACCCACAGCATATGGAAGTTCCCAGGCTAGGCATTGCATCCGAGCCACTGCTGCGACTTGAGCCACAGCTGCAGCCAGATCCTTGCTAGGCTGGGGAGGGAACCCACATCTTCCACCATAGCAACCTGAGCTGTTGCAGTCAGATTGTTAACCCAGTGCACCACAGCAGGAGCTCCACAATTCTAAAATAATTTTAAAAACTAAATCCAAAGATGGGTATGTCTTCTAATTACCAAGAAAATTTGAACAATTGAGAGAAAAAAAAAAAAGCTGTATAAAATCTTATAGTGATTTTGATTCCATTAACATTTCCTTGTTTATCAGGTTACCTTACTTATATACCACAATCTATGAAGTGTGAACAATTTAAAAGTTATCTAAAATTATATTACAATGAAATAAAAGCAATTTTATTTTATTTTATTTTTTAGGGCTGCACCCACGGCATATGGAGGTTCCCAGGCTAGGGGTCTAATCCAAGCTACAGCTGCCAGCACATGCCACAGCCACAGCAACGCCAAATCCAAGCCGCATCTTCAACCTACACCACAGCTCACAGCAACACTGGATCCTTAAGCCACTGATCAAGGCCAAGGTTTGAACCCGCAACCTCATGGTTCCTAGTCAGATTTGTTTCTGCTGTGCCATTATGGGAACTCCAGTAAAAGCAATTTTAAATCTACTTGGAATTGCGAATTTTCAAATTCTAGATTTTTACATTAAAAATTTATATAACAGGTGTTCCCATTGTGGCGCAGTGGTTAACGAATCTGACTAGGAACCATGAGGTTGCGGGTTCGGTCCCTGCCCTTGCTCAGTGGGTTAACGATACGGCGTTGCCGTGAGCTGTGGTGTAGGTTGCAGACGCGGCTTGGATCCCACGTTGCTGTGGCTCTGGCATAGGCCAGAGGCTACAGCTCCGATTCAACCCATAGCCTGGGAACCTCCATATGCCGCGGGTGCGTCCAAGAAATAGCAACAACAACAATAAAAAAAAAAATTTATATAACAAATTTATATAAATCTTTGTGTCAGGCATGCTCTTTTTTCCTCCCACAAATAAGTTGTCACCCTGGTCCCTGATATGCTTCTTTAACTTAGCTCTTTTTGTAAATTGAATTCAGTGATTTTGTTCTCATTCAGGCTCTGCACAGTCTGGAATCTAGCTTGATCTACTTTATTTTGTAGTTTTTCCCCTTGTGTGAGTTTTTGGGACTATTAGTCTTTTACATATAGTTATTGTCATGCTTAATTTTTATATTACAGAAAAGGGAGCTGTTATTTACATAACCAGTTCTCTTTCTTTCTTTTTTTTTTTTTTTTAACATTTTTCTAATGTTAATCTTGTCAGCCATTTTCTGCAACCCTGCTTTGTTTGGAGCCACTCTAGTTTTTGTCTGACCTAGATACCTCATTGTAAACTCCTCAGGGTAGGGATCTTATCACCTGGTGTATTTGTAAGGTGTTCCAGAAACTTCTTACTGGCTTTTGAGTAATCATGATAAGCAATCCTGTGTTATTAGATTATGAATCTGTGAATGACAGGTATAACCTGCAGATGACATTCTATAGCTAGATTAGGGTGTGGCCAAGCCCCTGCAGTGGGAAAAGGATTAAGCCAAGGGAAACTGGAGAATAAGTTTACTCAAGGTAGAAGGGAACCCAAACCTCTTGCAATGTGGCTATTAGCACCAAAGAGAAATTGCAAGTAAACTCTTAAGCCCTGGAGAAGATTTGTATTTTAAGAAGCATGTAGGAGTTCCCCTTTGTGGTGCAGTGGAAACGAATCCAACTTGTATCCATAAGGACGTGGGTTCAATCCCTGGCCTTGCTCAGTGGGTTAAGGATCCAGCGTTGCCATGAGCTGTGGTGTAGGTCGCAGACACAGTTTGGATTCTGTGTTGCTGTGGCTGTGGTGTAGGCTGGCAGCTACAGCTCCAATTCTACCCCTAGCCTGGGAACTTCCATATGCCGTGGGTGTGGCCCGAAAAAGGCAAAAAAAAAAGAACCATGTGGATGGAGCAAGCTAAATAAAATAAGAAATCCTATGGCTGCTCTCTGTGGGTTTGTTGAAAACTGGCAAAGAAGAACTATTCCTAGGGTACAAAAAGTCAATGAATGTTTTTAAAATGCGGTGGTAATACACTGCCCTGCTTGAAAGCTGATCTGACTAGTCTACGAGCCCAGTGAATTTTTCCGTCTCTATACTGTTGTAGCTATAATCACCATGTCTCCTAGGAGCTTGAGCAGTGACAAGTCAGAAATTTGGGAACATTCCTCCAGTGTCAGGTCACCTCTGGCCACTTCCTCATGGGCTTTATTAAATCAACTGGACAGCTATCCACAAAGTCCCCATCAGGTATCTGGGGACCAGTATTTATAAATATCAAAAATGCCTTCTTCATTCTCTTTCAAAAAATAAAAAGAAGATGAATAGACAATTTTGAAAAATTTGGAAAAATTATAGAATTAAGAAATTTAAAAAACACCAATACTTAGGAGAAAAAGAAAGCCCTCCTCATAGAGATTGTCCATGGCTTCTAGGAAGCCACTTTCTGGTTATTGCCCCAGGACTTTTGCTGCAGCCACCTCCTCCCGGGAGCCTGGCATGGACTGTGGTTCTCTGTTAACCCAGAGGACACAATTATAAAGAGCTGTTTAGACATTGGGGCTAGGATGCTGAGGCAAAGCTTTGCAGAAGGACATTTGGCTCCTGAATCTTAGTCCTCCTGAGGCTCCCAAGTTCATGAGGCATTGTCACACATAACAAGTTGACAGCAGAGTCTGGAGGAGCTATCGCCTGAGTTGACTCAGGCAGCAGAAGCGTGGGTGACCTCTCAGTACAATCTGACCTCTTGGAGGGGAGGAATGTTGGCAGTCTCTGCAGAGGTCTGGGGAAGATCTCTCCCTAGAGGAACAAATAGGCACAAGAAGATGTAAAGGTGGCACGAAGAAGGATGTGAACTCTCCACCTGTCTTGGAAAGCTCTCAGAGGTGACAGGGTTGAATGAGAGTTACTAAGCAGATCTTGCAAATCTCTGTTGCTCCCTGGCAAAGCTCCCTAGGTCCTCAGAGTAAAATAAAAATAATGTAGGGTGTTATGGACTGAATGTTTATATGTACCCCTAATGAGTATATTGAAATCTTGACCCCAGTGTGGTGGTATTAGGAGGTGGGGCCTTTGGGAGGTACTAGATCGTGAGGGTGGAGCCCTTGTGAATGGCATTAGTGCCATTATAAGAAGAGAGCTTGCTTCCTCTCTCTGCTCTCTGCCACATGAGGGTATGTAACAGCCATCTACAAGCCATAAAGAAGGCTCTCGCCAGACCTGCTGGCACCTTAATCTTGGACTTTGTGGCCTCCAGAACTATGAGAAATAATTGTTTGGTTCTTTAAGCCACTCAGTCTTAACTAAGACATAATGTATGCCCAGAATCCCATGGGAAAATACTTGCTTTGGGGTAGTTTGCAAAAGGATGAGAAATTAACGAACTATCTTTGGGGACAAAATGAGGATGATTTAGTGTCAAAACCTGTGTAAAGAATATGACCAAGGAAACCCTGATTTAATGTCTTTCCTGTTTACTGACTTTGCAAGAATCCTCCCTATCATCTAAAAAGGTCCTTCAGGAGTTCCCGTCGTGGCGCAGTGGTTAACGAATCCATGAGGTTGCGGGTTCGGTCCCTGCCCTTGCTCAGTGGGTTAATGATCTGGCGTTACCGTGAGCTGTGGTGTAGGTTGCAGACACAGCTTGGATCCCGCGTTGCTGTGGCTCTGGCATAGGCCAGAGGCTACAGCTCCGATTCGACCCCTAGCCTGGGAACCTCCATATGCCGCAGGAGCGGCCCAAGAAACAGCAAAAAGACAAAAAAAAAATAAAATAAAAACCTTTATTGTTAAAAATAAATAAATGAATAAATAAAAAGGACCTTCATTAATCAATCAGAAAATTTACACTCTGAAAACACCCCATAGATCAGTAGTTTTGTTATTGTTTCTGACTCGGCTTATTTCTTTTTTCTTTTTTTTTTGTCTTTTTGCCTTTTCTAGGGCCGCTCCCGCGGCATATGGAGGTTCCCAGGCTAGGGATCTAATTGGAGCTGTAGCCTCTGGCCTACGCCAGAGCCACAACAACACAGGATCCGAGCCGCGTCTGCAACCTACACCACAGCTCATGGCAACGCCAAATCCTTAACCCACTGAGCAAGGCCAGGGATTGAACCCTCAACTTCATGGTTCCAGTCAGATTTGTTAACCACTGTGCCACGACGGGAACTCCTCTGACTCGATTTATACATAGTTTATATATAAAGTGTAACATCAAGCGTGTCAAACAATAAAACAGTTTTCCCTCACTATAATCAGGCTTTGCTCTCTCATATCAAATATTGCCAATTAAAAATTTTTTTCTTGCAAGCTTCAAAATTGTTACAGGATTTCTTTTAAAACAAGCTGCAAAGCTCAATTGGCATTACCTTCTATCCCTGAAGTGAAATCTAAGGAAGTGTAGTTTAAAATTCTCAGTTGTAACTATAAAAATTGAGATTAAAGCCACTGACCTCAGAGGACCAAATAGAAATTACTAAAATTAGAGCTATCTTAAGATATGTTACCAAGAATAGTTTAAATACCAAGTGGTCACAAATTCTATAGCTCAATTTCTAAACAAGATATTTTGAAACTTTTGATAATTATGATCTCTTTAAAAATGTAAGGGGACTTTAGCAGATAGGGTTATTATTCCCATTTGTAAACCTATTTGAAATGTATATGGTTGAGGAAGTATATGGTTCCTGTTGTGGCTCAGAGGTAACGAACCTACCTAGTATCCATGAGGACAAGGGTTTGATCCCTGGCCCCCATCAGTGGGTTAAGGATCTGGTGTCGCTGTGAGCTGTGGTGTAGGCGAAGACACAGCTCAGATCCTATGTTGGTGTGACTGTGTTGTAGCCCGGGAACTGTAGCTCCAAATCCAACCCCTGGCCTGGGAACTTCCATGTCCCCAGGATGCGGCCCTGAAAAGACAATGACAACAACAACAACAACAACAACAACAAAAAAAAAAAAAAGAAAGAAATTTATATGGTTGACAGATAAGCTTTTTTTTTTTTGTATTTTATTATTTACAGTAATCCCTCCAGAGATGTTTCTAAAATAACCCAAAGTAATATGTTTATCATACAACTTATTTTCTTTGTGTGTACCTGGTGTTAAATTGGTCAGAGTTTAGAAAACTCAGAGCTTGGGGATCCAAATAACACAGGAGGTTTGTCTTGAAGTGATGCTTATTTGCAAGATTGTCACTTTCTCAAGTAACATTAAAGGTATGGTAGACGCTAATGAAAATAAAAATAGATATTATATATACATACACATGCAATTACACACATTCTTTTCTTTGTATAATTAGCATCTCTCTATGTGTGTTATAAACCTGAGCATACTTTTTTTCCGTGTAGTATAAAGCATGTAAGAATTGAAGGGGAAGATTTGGAGGCTATGGTGGTGATGGATCCTTGGGATAAATCCATTATGTTGGATGTGTTTGGCATTCCTGTGCTGTGCAGAACAAGTGGCCTTCTCACATTTCCTCTAAGATTAATACCAACTCCTTATTTAGGGTTCAAGATGCCATAAATCTGTGCTTGTCAGCCTAGTCTTCTCTGATGAGTCTCACCCTTTAGAAATAATTTAAATTTTTTTTTTCCATCCTCTCAGCATTTGGAGTTTCAGGTTGGATTTAGTTTTTTTCTGGATTACCATTTTCCAACCATTTCAATATGGTTTTGTTTCCAGTGCTTCCTCCAAAATGTTCTTTTCCAGATTACCTACCATTGAAATTCTTGTACCAAATCCAATAAACACTTGTCAGTCAGCATCTTGTCTGTTCACAAGTCGCCAGCATTGTGATCCCTCACTCCATCCCCTGGGCTCCTCTGTTAACATTCGGTGTTTATTTACCTCTTAACCTCCTGGATAGTTCTCTTTCGTCAACCCTTCCATATTGGGTTGCCTCTCAAACCTGCTCTTCATTCAAAATCTGCTGTCTTGTTTTGAGAGCACCTATCCATGCCTGAGGGTATGGATGATGTGATATTATTGTCTGATAAGTAAGGCAGTCACAAAACTTGTCTTTGCCGTTTTGGGTCCTCTTGTGAAAATTATGTTACTGTATCTAAGCTTCCTTACAATAACTATGCTGTGGGATTATTATGAAGATTAAATAAGGTCAAGGGTATGTACAGCTAGCTCAAAGCGTATACATAGAAAATTAGCGTTTTTTTTTTTTTTTTGTCTTTTTGTCTTTTTGTCATTTCTTGGGCCACTCCCACGGCTTTTGGAGGTTCCCAGGCTAGGGGTCGAATCGGAGCTGTAGCTGCCAGGCTATGCCACAGCCACAGCAACGCGGGATCTGAGCTGCCTCTGCGACCTACACCACAGCTCACGGCAACGCTGGATCCTTAACCCACTGAGCAAGGCCAGGGATCCCAAAAACTCATGGTTCCTAGTCGGATTCATTAACCACTGAGCCAGGATGGGAACTCCCTAATTTGCATTCCTAGTGGCTCCCTGGTGGAGTTCACAGTCAAGTCTGTCCGGCAGTAGAGGGGTGGAGTGCTTCCTGACCCTGCTTATCATTCTCCCTTCGGAGTTAAACTCCTGCTACTGACCACCACTGATCACACCTGGATTTTCTTGAAAGTCTCTTACTGTCTCTACCTTCCCATGTGTGGTTCTCATGCCTTAGGCTCTTCTTCTCATTCTCCTCTGATTCATATGGTTACCCCCAGACTTCCCTTAAAATCAGCTCAGGCTTTTCCTCCTCTAGGAGAGCATCCCAATGAGCCAGCCTGGTTTACCTGCTTTTCCTTCCTTCCTCTGTGGTTCCTATCACCATGTACATAGCATGGTCACGGCAAGGATTACATCATTATTTCCTCATGATTTAATTTTCAGTTTCCCTTCTAGACCGAAGCCCCTGGGGAACATGCTCAATCTTCTGGATAGAGTATATGCCTTATATATATTACATCTCCATAGGCGCATGTTGAATGAAGGGAATGTTGAATGATTCATTGTAATGGAGTGAAAGTTGAATAAATGAATGCATGCATGGATGGATAGATGGATGGACTAATAAAAATGACCAGAAGTCTCCGGAATGGGCCAGATTGGAGGTATTCAGTTCTTTTCACAGATTGTTTTCAATATCTGTTCACCCTTTTCTATTTGCCTAACTTTTTGCCTTCCTCTGTTAAGTGCCCAGCATCTGAATCCTTTTAACACCCCATATGTATCTCTATATTAACACTTGCTAGCATTTTCCTGACAAAAGACAGAAATAAGTTAATGTCAGGGTAGTTTCTCAGTAGAGTTCAGAGTCTAGACTTAACAGTGAGCTCTAGGGCCATGGCCTTGTCTGATTTATCAACTGTGCATTGAGGAAATTATTGTTAACCCTATTTATAGATGAATAAATCTACTTAGAGAGGTGAAGTGTATTGCTCAAGTTTATAGACTTCTGCAGTGGCAGAACTAAGATTTAATTTCCAAATGCCATGCTATTCTACACCTCTTCTAGGAGTCACAAACGGAGTAGAAAAAGAATCACATTTTTATTCATTTCAAATTTTATTTATGTAACTGTTATATCTAAATTAATTATGGTCTCATTTCTGGTCACTGCTATATCTAAATTAATTATAGTCTCATTTCTGGTCCTTAATTGATATATGAAGTTCTCATTAGCCATTTTAGGTGAATGTTAAGATTTCTTTTAACAGTGACAAACCAATATGAACCACTTCCTTCTTGTGTATAATCAGTGAGGAGGAAGAAAAGACATGGATTACAAAGTTTTACTCATATTTTGTTGGTTTACAAACTATCATATTATCCAAAATAATAAATGTAGTATATATGGTGATTTCTGAGGCAGTTTTGTTTACGTGTTGTGATTGACAGCAGAATAAAAATCCAAATATATTGAGATGAAATAGTTCCACCTGAGCAGATGTTTGGTCTTAGCTGGAAACTCATTTTTTTCCTCTTTCCCACCCCTCTTTTTTTCTTTCTGTCATTAAACTGTTGTTTCAGATCTCTATTTCTTCTACATAGAAGGGAGGCCTCTAGACCAGGCCTTGTATGGGTAGTTAATGGTCTCACCTGGACAAGTTCCCACCTTATCTTTCATTCTTTTGTGTACACTGGACAAATACAACAGATGGGGAACAGTATTTTGAGCCAAAGAACACAGTACAGTTGGAAATACTTGCCTCATGTAGCCACAGCCATGTTTATTGTTGTTGTAGATAATAGATGCTGAAACACTACAGAGTGGAAGATAGGGAACCCTAAGCATACTGCCCTGTTTCTCACGTCCACACCTTTGGTCCTACTGAGATGGCTAGTGGACTATGCTTTCTCCATCTCTTGGGTGAAGAGTTCATCTTTGAAACCTTAGTTCTCTAGGAGACCCTTTAAGATCTGCCTCTGCAGAGGTAGTAACTGCCTCTTTTAAGAAGCCTACTTTGGGTGTAGGTCACAGGTACCCTCAACCTTGAATAATACCCATCTCTTTGTATATTTGTCTTCTCCACTAGGTTGTGAACTCCTTGGGAGCAATGGATTGTGATTATTTCACAACCAGATCTTCAGAGCCAAGCTGTAGTTAAGCCAGACACATACTAGTCACCATGTTTGCTGAGTAAATGTGAAGCCCTGGCTGTAGTCTGAGATGATGTAATATTTACAACCACTGACACAGAAGATAAAAGCCTAAGTGATCAATTAGGCAACATTAAGAAAAATGACTAAGGTTCTTTGTATTTACCCAAAGTATACTGGATGTAGTTATTTTAAAGCCTAGGCAAACATTTTGGTTGAAATGTGTCAGCTCTGTAGGGAAGGTTTGAGGTGGAGAATGGCATAATGGCTGTCTGTGACATTTGAAATCAGGA
The DNA here is from genome assembly GCF_016906955.1 of Phacochoerus africanus. Lineage (NCBI taxonomy): Eukaryota > Metazoa > Chordata > Mammalia > Artiodactyla > Suidae > Phacochoerus > Phacochoerus africanus. The sequence goes on along the minus strand of NC_062545.1, from coordinate 79,579,888 downwards.
TGCTGGGTTGGAAAGCTAGTTTGGGTGTGTAGTAGATTTGTGGCAATGAATCCCTCTCCTGCCTCAGTGCCGTAATCTGTAAAATGAGTACTGTCATGCCTACCTCACAGAGTTTAATTTGAAAATTAGAAAAATTTCAGCAAAACTCTCTTCATGGTTCTCAGCACAGAGTAACCAGTGGACAAATTGCCTCTGTTCCTAGTGGCCATGTGTTCCCCAGGCACAGCTTAGCTGTAGAATTGTGTGATTTGGGTCCAACAGTTTTGTTTGTTTTCAAATGTCCTCTAGTGTGTAGCCTGTTTGCAGGTGCTGGGATCTGACCTTAGCCTCTTGCAGACTCTCAGCCCAGCTTTACAGATGACCCTGGGCCTCACAGGATGACAGATGACAGAGGACCCATTTAGAGTGAGAATACAAATGGCATTTTAAGGATAGGCTTTTTCACTGTCTTTTCATTTCCACTCAGTTCTCTCCCTGTCTCTTTCCTATTGCAAGACTTTCATCATAGTGCTTGATGATGAGGATGTGAGGATAGAGGGCCAGATACTCATCTCCAAACCCTGCTCCAGACACTGGGTTAGTCTTGTGTCCTAGAGGCTTGAAGAGGGTATAGGACCAAAACCCCAGGAACTTCTAAGGTATTGCATGTGGAATAGAAATTGATGTAGAAAACTAACTGGGCAGGTCAACTGGAATGTCAATTCAAAGGTGTTAGGCTGACAAGCAGAATTCTGGTGTCAAGTCATATGATGGAAACTGGAGAAAGCAGACCTGAGAAATAAGGTGAAAGGAGGACAGAATAGCACAGAAGGATGAGCAGAATCACCCAAAGGGAGCATGGAATAGTGGAAAGGTCAGAGGCCTTGAGACCAGACAGGCTGTATGCCCCTAAGGCGAACAACTGATATGTTTGAACCTCTTGTTACATCTGTAACATGGAGATACTAGTGATCATCTTGTTGGCTTTCTGGGAAGATTGAGAAATAAGGTGTGCCTAAAGCATTCAGTACTTTCCAGATAGCCCTTAGCCTTGGCTTTGACAGAAGAGGGACCCATCAAGCTGCTGAGCATGACAGAGATCTCAGTCTCCAGTCCTCTCTTCCGATCCAGGCTCGTAAAGATAGAGCATGGAAAATCAGACTGAGTGTTGTTGATGTTTAAGAAGAAGGTGCCTATGAGTTGAGAATTTGTATTTGTTATGGACGGCTTACCGGAAGGTTGGTTCTGACTGCGTGCTGCTGATTGCGTGCCTCTGACTCAATTCCTGACTCTGTTTTGGGATGGAAGAATGGCAAACATGGAGTCCTAGAGAAAACATTGTCCCAGGATAAAGCCGCATTCTCCTTAGAGATCTAGTGCCTACTTTCCTGATGGGGTGAGCCAGCCTAGTTTCCCTAAATACTTTTGGAGAAACCACGCCTTTTGGTATTTACTCTGATTTCCTCCACTGGCAGGAATGACTATGAGAAGGCACGAGTGTTGAATCGAAGTGTATTGATCACGCGTTGTTTGAAATCATGGTTGAGTATTTTGGACAAACGGCAATAATTATATAGAATAGCATTTTGTAGATGATGATGTGAGATTCATTTCCTACTGATTTTACTTAATGGTGTTTCACTCCTTGCTTGGGAATAAATTTAGTTTGCTTTGACCTAACTAAGGACACTTGGTTGAGTTCCTTGTCTTGACTGACTTAGTGCTCAACTGGGTGCCTTTGGAAAAAGGCAAAAGAAAACGGATAGTAGACAATAAGTTTCCTGGCCTTGTGTGTGTTTCATTAGTTTTTTTTTTTTTAACTGCTTTTACATTACTCATTCATTTTTCTAAACTGTCGTAAATATCAGTGACTAAATATAGAAAGAGGAAACGGATATTGATAAATAAGAAATGCTCTTGATTCTTGGGAAACAACTGTTTGCTTGTTTCTTGCTTATATTTCCAGAGTCATTTGTCAGGCTACAATCATGGGGGCCTTTATAGAAAGGGTCTCATGTGAGAGAAACAATAAAATGAGAACATTTTATGGTTAGAATTCATCACAGTTCTTTTAATTTACTCTTTCCCTCCGAGTCCTGCAGGAGCCATGATAATGAATGAAGGGAAAAGTATTTAAAGCATGTGTTTCTCATACCTTTCCTGTAAATGGGCTGTTTTGGCTTCTTCTGTACCCTGGTCCATTTCCCTCAATTCCACATACTTGAGTGCTGAATCTCTCTCTGCTTTTTGTTGTCTTCCTAGCAGAAGATAATCCTCCTAAATCAATAATCTTTTTTTGTTTTGTTTTGTTTTTTAGTGCCACACCTGCAGCATATGGAGGTTCCCAGGCTAGGGGTCTAATCAGAGCTAAAGCTGCTGGCGACAGCCACAGCCACAGCCACAGTCACAGCAATGCCAGATCTGAACTGCATCTTTAACCTACACCACAGCTCATAGCAACACCAGATCCTTAACCCACTGAGTGAGGCCAGGGCTTGAACCCGCAAACTCATGGTTCCTAGTTGGATTCATTTCCACTGTGCCACAATGGGAATTCCCAATAATCTATTTTCATCTGAACCGACTTCATAAAGAAAATATCATTGAAGCATAATTATTAGAATAAACCTAAAAAAAATATGGAGAGAATTATGGAGAAAACTCTGGGTCTACAGATCTGTGTTTGAGTCTTGATCCAGCCCCTCCTTTGTAATCACTTCTGTGATCTTGGGAAAGTGAATTATCTTTTTGGAACCTCAGTTTTCTCATCTGTGAAATAGAATGATACTTCGTAGTGATTATAAGAACTAAACGAGGAGTTGCCATCCTGGCTAAGTGGTTAATAAACCCGACTAGTATCCAAGAGGACACAGATTCCCTGGCCTCACCCAGTGGGTTAAGGATCTGGCGTTGCATGAACTGTGGTGTAGGTTAAAGACATGGCTTGGATCTCAAGTTGCTGTGGCTGTGGTGTAAGCTAGCAGCTGTAGCTCTGATTTGACCCCTAGCCTGGGAATCTCCAAATACTGTGAGTTCCGCCCTAAAAAGACAAAAAAAAAAAAAAAAGAGAAAAAAGAACTAAATGAAATCATGTCACCAAAGTAGAGCTGCTTGTAAATTCTAACAGTAAAGCTTTTAGATATTTTTTTTTTCCGCTAAAGGGCAAGCATGTTGTCTCCATCATATTTTCATCCTCAGCACTGAGCAATGAGCAGGCATATAGTGGGCCCATAGAAATGTGTGTCGAAGGAGTTATTGATGTTTTCACAGGTGCCCGCTTCATATCAGGGCTTCCTTATCCATCTGTGAACTCCTTTGTGACCCCTGCTGAACATACCAGGATGTTCTCACAAATCCTGACACTGTTCCTGGCATAACAGCAGTTATCTCCTGAGGATTCTGGAATGAAAGCATGGGGCCATGCTAGCAGCAAGCTGTGCTTCTGAGAGAAGCAAAATCTACTGTCTCATGTATAGTTGGCCAGTCATTGTAGCTACATCATTGAGCGGAGAGGTCTTTAAACACCTTTAATGACATGGAACCCTAGACAAGCGTTCATAATGAACGAATCATGCATTACATTGGGAATAATAAATAATCCCAAAGTGATCGCAGATGTTCTATCATAAGTACTTCAATAAACTTTATAAAACTATTTCCAGAATTAAAGCAGATCCTCCAATGGCAGTAATTAGAACCTATAATAGAACCAAAGAATTGGAAGAGATCATTTACTGTGGATAAACACGCTAGCTATATTTGCCCAGCTGCATTTTCTACCTCTTTGTAAAAGACATGTGAGTCAGGGTCATAGCTATGTACTTAAAGCAGACCCTGTACAGCTTATCTAGTCATTTTCATTTCTGTATTGGCCTCAAGTCCAGAGCAGTGGACTAGAGTTATGGATTCTAATTCTTATTCTGCTTTTAATGTGTAAAATGGATAAAAGGAAGTTAATTAATACCTATGTGCCTTAATTTCCTAAACTCTAAAATGAATATTACAATACATTTGCCTTATCTACCTGTCAGAGTGGCTATGAGAGTTAAATGAGGGAATATAAGAATGTGCTAGAAAATAAACATAAAAATCTCTTTACCCAGATATTTTGTAGTGACTCTGGATATAGCAATTGCCAGTTACAAGCCTGTATGGTTTCTTTCTTTTTTCTTTTTCATTTTTTTTGTATTTTTAGGGCAGCACCCATGGCATACAGAGGTTCCTAGGTCAGGGGTAGAATCGGAGCTCCAGTCCCCGGCCTACCCACAGCCACAGCAACGCTGAATCTGAGTTGTGTCTACAACCTACACCACAGCCCACAGCAATGCTGGATCTTTAACCCACTGAGTGAGGCTAGGGATTGAACCCACATCCTCATGAATACTAGTCAGATTTGTCTCTGCTGAGCCACTGGCAAGAACTTCCTGTATGGTTTCTTTCATAATCTTCAGTGAGGAAGATTCTATCATGAAAATCACCTTTTCAGGGGATGGTTCACACTTGAAAAAGTTGGAGCTTTGGCTATTGAAAACCATAGTAATGGGAGTTCCCATTGTGACTCAGTGGTTAAGGAACTCCATTAGGATCCATGAGGATGCAGATTTGACTCCTGGCCTCTCTCAGTGGGTTAAGGATCTGGTGTTGCCATGAGCTGTGGTGTAGGTCCCAGACTCAGCTCAGATCTGGTGTTGCTGAGGCTGTGGTGTAGGCTTGCGGCTATAGCTCCAATTTGACCCCTATCCTCCATATACTGGGAACCTCCATATACCTGGAGTGTGGCCCTAAAAAGACGAAAGATAAAAAAAATAGTAATAATGTTTGTTTAATTTTTTAAGAAACCCTTATTTAAAGTTATCAATCTCTGAACAAAGAAAGTGTATGTCTTGTTCCTTACCTTATCTTCATCTTCTACTATAGGGCTGGGCATATAGCCTATGCCTAATCAATATTTACTAAATAAATGAATTATTAGAGTATATTATCTAGTGATTTTTTCCCCCCAAAGGAGTATTATTAAGCACACTATCCGTTTCTTTCAAAAATTAACAATTAACTTGGGAAGAAAAATGTTTGGAGTAGATGTGATCAGTCATCAGATAAATACTTGAATCATTAGGTTAAGAACCATATGCATGGACTGCTAATTTGATGGATATTGTCTGAGCTCAGCCTCTGTGACCGGCAGGTCAAGAAGACCTGGAGCTAAAACCTGGCGACATCAGATGACACAGTGGCTCATAGTGGGATTTTTCTGGGGACACATGAGCTCAAAAAAGCTACCAGTTTTTCTCTTTTGTTTTTCCTTATTAGTAGAATGATACTTTTACAAAGACTTAAGAAATGTATTTGTGCATTAAATGGATTCTTGATGTTTGTCTTCATTTATTCAATAAATATTCCAGTGCTTCTTATTTATCAGGAGTTGGGCTATACATTCAAGATTAAAGGTGACTAAGTAAAACCTTCTTCCTGCCCTTGTGGGTATTATTGTAAACTGATGATACAGACAAATGAACAAGCAAGTATGACCTTTGTGATAAGGACCCTGGGAACACATGATCGGATCACCTTAGAGATTAGGATAGGAGAGAAGGTTGAGATAGGTTTTCTAGAAGAAATGCTGTCTGAACAGAAAATGGAGAAAAAAAGATTGCCACGTGGCATGAAAAGTGAACAAACAGTAGAGCTGGTCCAAGGAGTTCGGGGGAGGTGAGTCAGAAAGAAACTTTCCTATAGAAGTCACCTGGGATAGATTGCCCATGGTCTTGAAAGCAACGTTAGAGTTTGGATTTCATCATAAGACCAATGTCAGGCTCTTGAAGGAGTTTAAGCTGAAGAGTGATCAGATCAAATTAGCTCTTTAAAGATTCTCCTGGCAGGAGTGTAGATAATGGTTGGGAGGGTGAGACTAAAGAGAAGGCTGTTACAGTCATCCAGGAAGAGAGTATTATGGCTAGAACTTGGGTACTGGCAATGTTGATGGAGAGAATCTGAGAGATGAGATGTCAAGGGGTTGAATTTAACAATTACTACAATTACAGGGATCATGACTGTGGATCTGAATATAGTGCAAGAGGGACTCTCGTACTAGGGTTTATGAGGCCACAAAAACTCACAAAGAGCAAGCTGTGTGAACTTGGAGGACAGCCCTTCTATGAGGCCAGCTTCACGAGTGTACAACCTGGGCTGTCACACAGAGCCCTGTCTCAGAGAGGTGATACACTTGTTAGCAGTTTCCTGCTCCATTGTTGCCATTTTGAAATTCATCATAGTTTTGGAACTGGGCCTCACAACTTATATAGCTGGTTTGGACACTGCCACTGTGGTTAAAATATAGTAGGTGTTCATAAAAATCAGTTGAATGAAGATTCCTTCTTCTGTTTGTAATAAACACCAGCAGTCAGCTTAGGAGTCACGAAGCAAGCAGGAAGTAGCAAACTCTGCAAGGCAAACAGCTCCTCCACATTGGCCAGGGCTCCTGTGTCCTGCTATGCGAGGGTAGAGAGGACTGGAAAGTGTGTGCTGGCAGTGAAAGCCGAGCAGTCACGCCTCAGGGACTTGTAAATTGGGTCTGCCTGTCCAGTCAGCTGATTCGGCTTCTTAGGTTGTCTTTTCAATTACTTCTGGAAACCATTCTTTTTAAAATACTTATTTAGATTATCCAGCAGCTGTTTCTTTTTCCTACTGTTTTGACTTCTAGTTTTGTTTATAGGTTATTCAGATCATCTCTGAATCCTGGATTTTTCTTTGTCTTCTTTTCCATGCTGAGCATCATTTCTCTGTGTTCTATTGCCATGCTGTATAATTATTTTTTAGAGCAAGTATACTGACTGCTTCAATTGCTGAGAGCAAATTATATACTGTATATATCCTGTAAGTCTGTTGTTAGATTTAGGTATTATGGAGTTATTTTATTCTTTACTCTTTCTTCATGTTAACTCTTGAGTTTTTCTCTTCTATATATTTTCTTGCAACAATCTCATAGCCTTTGTTGACATGTGTTCATCTGAAGAATCTTATTCCTTCCAGGCCCTTGTACTTCAAATATTGCTGAAATCCAGTCATTGGTTAAACATGGTGTCTTGGTGTGTTCCAGCTACTATCACAGAAATACCATAGACTAGGTGGATAATAAACTAAAGAAATTTATTTCTCATAGTTCTGGAGGCTAGGAAGTCCAAGATCAAGGTGCCTACAGATCTGATGTCTGATTCCAGCTTTCTGGTTCTGATTCTCACTGTGTCTTCATGTGACAGAAATGGACAAGCAAATTTTGTAAGGGTACTAATTCCATTCATGAAGGCAGAGCCCTCATGACCAAATCACCTCTCGAAAGCCCCACCTTCTCCTGTGATCACATATTGGGGGGTTAGGACCCTAACATATGAATCCGAGGTGGATGCAGACATTCAATCCACTTGGCAACCTAAGAAGCTAAACAATGCCTTTGCCTCACTTTCAGAACGTGGTTGGCATGGACCCAAAATGGAAAAGCAAGGACTTAGGAGTCACTGAAATCTTAGTTTGAATTCTAGTTCTGCCAGAATAAGCTGTGTTGATTTGGGCAGGTTACTTAATTTATTGGACCCTCAGTCTCTTTATCTGCAGAAGATAATAATGCCTATCATGCATGGCAACCTAGAAGAATAATTAATGTGTTAAAAAACTCTAGGATTCACTCGGAACTCAACAATGGCAGCTACTTTGGAAAATATATTCTGCATTTTCTTTTTAAAGCTTATATAACTCAAGAAAGACATGAAATATTATGTAAGAGGTAAGACAGAAGATTCTATTTCTTTTTATCTACTTATTTATCTGTCTGTCTAGACATCTGTCTGTCTGTCTATCTATCTATCTATCTATCTATCTATCTATCTATCTAATCTCTAAGGCTCACCTGGTGTGTTTTTTCTTCTTTCATAAGGCAAGGGGACCCAACTTCGAATTTTTAGTTTGAGAATTTTCAAATCTACATAAAAGTTGAAATACTAGGAGTTCCTATTGTGGCACAGCAGAAATGAATCTGACTAGGAACCATGAGATTGCAGGTTTGATCCCTGGCCTCCCTCAGTGGGTTAAGGATCTGGCATTGCCATGAGCTGTGGTGTAGGTCACAGAGGTAGCTAGGATCTGATATTGCTGTGGCTGTTGTATAGACTGGCAGCTGTAGCTCTGATTTGGCCCCTAGCCTGGGAACCTCCATATGCCACGAGTATGGCCCTAAAAAGCAAAAAAAAAAAAAAAAAAAAAAAAAAAAAATTGAAATACTAGTTGTACAATAAACTTTTTTTCTAGGTTCATCAATTTTTCATATTAATCAATTATTAATAATTACTAATCATGTCTATTGTATATACATACTTTTTTGTTGAACCATCTGAAACTGTGTCGAAGACATCATAACTCTTCACCCTTAAATACTTCAGCATAAGGGCATTTTCTTGCATAACCCAACTATATTACCTGTAGGAAATTTAATTATAAAAAGTCTATTATTTTTGTTCACTCCCATCCCTCTAGAAAAAGCAAGCCATTAAGAATTCTTGTCGGCAGAGTTCCCGTTGTTTTCTCAGTGGAAACGAATCTAACATGCATGAGACCGCAGGTTCAATCCCTGGCCTTGCTCAGTGGGTTAAGGATCCAGTGTTGCCGTAAACTGTGGTGTAGGTGGCAGACTCAGCTGGGATCTGGTGTTAATGTGGCTGTGGTGTAGACCAGCAGCTACAGCTCTGATTTGACCCCTAGCCTGGGAACCTCAATATGCCTTGGGTGTGGACTGAAAAAGACAAAAACATTAAAAAAAAAAATAAATTTTTATAAAAGAATTCTTATCAGCCCTGGTTTTAGCAGAGACAGAGGTTCTCTGAGAGGGCAGCTTGGTTCTTGGAAGTCAGACCTCATGGCCAACTGTCAACAGTATGAACAAGCAGAGACCCAATTCCTAACGTATTAGCTCTCTAGCTCTTCTACTGAAGGCTGTGCTTATTCAGACATTTTTTTTGTCCTTCCTCAGTGTCTCTTTACTTATCACACTCACTTGTACCTTCTTCTTCCATTCCTGATTCTAACACTTTTCCTATTCTACCTGTGGGAATTCTACCACAGCCTCAGGTTTCACCTTGTCTGCAGACTTCCCTGAAGATATCAGCTCACACCTGTCAGCCTTCTCTGAATTGTTGCTGTACCCCTAGCCCACATCAGTTTATTGAACACTGTCTTGCATTGGAGTTCTCCAATTGTTTTGTGTTCTTTTTATGAAACAACATTTAGGCTCCATATGGGCAAGGTCTTTGAGAACGTAATAGGAGCTTGACAAATATGCATTAATTGATGGGCTTTATTTATAGTTGTGTATGTCTTTGAGTAACAATGGCATTGAACTGACTCAGTGCCCTTTACTCAAGAGTACCCAGCTTTGTCAACAAAAAATGATTTTGCAACTAGCATACTTCCCATCAATTACTCTCACCGTTGCTTTGTATTAGTGGTTTGTCTTTGTCAAAGGGTACAGATTCATTATTTAAGGCAAGATCAGTAGAGGCATCTCCATTTAGGCTGAGGTTTCAAAGCCAGCTGGATCCCAGGTAGCGGAACATCAATCAAACTGCTCTGTGGCCAGAGTGATTCAGATGTTTGAGGTAATTGACATAATTGCAGTGTCACACGGTTTGCTTCGTTATTTAAACTGTATTATCATTTGATTGGTAGAAAAAGCAGTTGTGTACTCCTCCAACCACTTTCTTTCTGGAATCCATATAATTTAAAGTCTCAATTGATATTTTAATTGATTCAATTGTGCTGTATTGGATTTGTTAACAGGCACGATAAGCTTCCTAAAATTGTAGATTTTAATTAATCATTTCTTAAAACTTTTAATAGGGTTTATTTCCTCTTTTATGGAAACTGGGATCATTTTAGATTATTTTTATTTTTTTCTAAAATGCCAAGTAAACTTTGATTCTCTCAAACAAGACAATCTGTTTAGTCATAAAAATGACTCCATTTTGGCTATGTAATTTTGGTTTAAGTAAGAGCAGGAGGTTCTCTTTAACTTAGTGTATTTTTAAGTGTGCTTTTGACCAGAGTTTATTGTTATTCTCCAAGTTCTGGTGCTCGTTTGATTGATGTGTTTCCAGAATCCACAAATAAATCAGTTTCTAGGAATCAAGTCTGCTCCTCTTAGCAGTTTTCAAGAGTACTTGTTCTGGTCTCCACATCCCAGTGCTGTGGCAGGTGGGAGTTTGGGTTCCCAGGTGACTGCCCTGGGGCCAGAACTCCTAGTGAAGATCTCCCCCTAGTCTTGTGTTCTGAATTGAGGAAGTCTGCTCTGTTCCGCACACATGCACTTGAGGGCTAAACATACACATTACATTTTAGCTTTTTCCATACATCCACCTAAATTCAAATTCCACTGAATTTAGGAGAAGCAAAGCAAAACAAATACTATGTTTCGAAACTAGTATAATTCGTTAATTTGTCTTCCGTGACAATCACAATAATCAGTTTGACTGAAATGTTCATGGTTCAACCAGTTTGGTTTTTTTTTTTGTCTTTTTAGGGCTGAACCTGCCCTAAAACAGGCATATGAAAGTTCCCAGGCTAGAGGCTGAATCGAAGCTGTAGCTACTAGCCTATGCCACAGCCACAGCAATGAGGGGTCTGAGCCGTGTCTGTGCCCTACACCTCAGCTCATGGCAACGCTGGCTCCTTAACCTACTGAGCAAGGCCTCATGGATACTAGTTGGGTTTGATGCCACTGAGCCGTGAGGGGGACTCCTGATTCACCCAGTTTTGAGAACATACTTTTCTAGAACTTCATTGTCATAAGTTCAGCAAGTTAAATTGGCTCAATCTATCATAACATAAATGCTTTCTCATAATTTACTGTTGTTTATATTTATTTATTTTAAACTTTATTTAGATGCCATTTCAAATGTTTTAATATTTGACAACTTATAGGACTGTGTTTAGAACGGGCACAACTGTTAGGTAAATGTCATATATGTTTCCTCCTGAATCTTTGTCCTGTGTGACTTCATTTTTACCTCGATATTAATGCCTGGGAGTGATAAAGATCTATTCACATACCTCTTTGGGGACTTGAGCTTTCATGCTGAAAGCTGTTCCTGTAACACTTAATGCATAAATTGTGGTGAGCAGTTTTTATGGTGTGAGTAGCTTAGCTTTTTAAAACCCCTCAAAATACTTTAGTATTGAATTTAGATTCAAATAACACATATTGGGTAGAAAGAAGATGAAAATAAATAAGGTTTAAGAGAATCGAGATTTACTGAACAACTATACTTTAACATAAGCTAAAACTGAAGAAAGTTTTTTTTTTTTTTGAAGATTATTTGAAAACTGTCCATTTCTTATTTCCCTTGCCCTCTTTTACCTTTTTTTTTTCTTTTGTCTTTTTTTAGGGCCACACATGTGGCACATGGAGGTCCCCAGGCTAGGGGTCGAATCAGAGCTACAGCTGCTAGTCTACACCATAGCCACAGCAACACCAGATCTAAGCTGCATCTGCGACCTGCACCACAGCTCACATCAATGCCAGATCCTTAACCCACTGAACAAGGCTAGGGATAGAACCTGCAACCTAATGGTTACTAGTCCAGTTCGTTAACCACTGAGCCACAATGGGAACTCTGCCCTCTTTTACATTTTCTGGCTTTTTACAAGTCATTTTCATTGGAAAAGTCATTTATTTCTTAGAACAACCTACTATGTATGAATATTTAGCTAAAGATTGAAACATGGACAATCTTACAATATCAAAATTATTTTATTCTCTCTCTCGCCTTCCTATCTTGAAGCCCTAGAAATGTAGTCTGTTCCTTGAAGTAGATCCTGAAGGATGTTTCTGGTTTTGTTTTTTAATCAGAAGCATTTCCCATAGCATGAATCTTTTGTCTTTGATTTTTTCACTCTGGTTTTAGAGAAAATAAATTTAAGGGGGCTAAAATCTCTCATTGTCTTTTATTCAGCAAGTGGAAGTATTCTAAATTCTAATTATGTTTTCGAAATACATTCTCTTTTTTCTAAGTAGCCTGTGGGTTGCTCTTCCTTCCATATGTTTTCATTCTTACTTCACAAATGTTGCTTCTATCAAAATCTGCATACTAGACAGGGTTTTAGGCCTTCCTATGTGGCATGTACTTTGCTTACAAAAACCTGCAAATTTTTGCAGATGAGGAAACTGAAGCTAAGACAGTGTGGTTGGAGGAATGAATTGCCCCCAAAGAAGTTTACAGTCTCATCTCCAGAACTGTGATTATGGTCCCTAACATGGTAAGAGAGACTTTGCAGAAGTGATCTCGGTTCAGAAATTGAGATGCGACATGATCCAGGTGGGTCCAATCTAACTATATGAATTCTTAAATACAGACAACTTTTTTTTTGGCTGAAATAGCATTATGATGAAGGAAAAGGTTGCTTTGAAGATGATAGAATGGCTGTGAGGGAAAAAAAATGCTGTCAATCTCCAGAAGCTGGGAATGGTAGGGAAACATTTTCCCTAGAACTTCCAGAAGGAACACAGCCCTTCTAACACCTTAGTTTTAGTTCAGTGAAACTTCTGCCCTCCAGAACTGTACAAGCATACATATATATAAGTTAGAGCATATGTTGTATTACATTTAGTGTTTAAGCCGCTAAATTTGTGTTAACTTGTTATGCAACAATAGAAAACTAATACAGATAAAGTCACTTGTGTATGGTCATCCAACTTTTTAAGAGTTGGCGCCAAAACGTCATGGCTAATGGATTAACCTGGCCTTCTTTCATGCCATGCTGTCTTGGTAGCCAGAACAGAAATGACTGGTACTCTCAGCACATGGAGTCTATGCAAATCTTCACTGTCATGCTTCTTTCCAGCCTTTGGGCTGTTAATTCATTTCTGCTCTTCAATATCTACAACAGTGTCTATTTCTTAATAGAACCCAGTTTATGAATGATAGTGGAAAAATTCACATACTCTATGTGAATATCCTACAGTACTCTGTTAACAATGAGCTTGAAAAGCAAGAGCTGAAAATAGAAAAACATTAGAACTTTTATCTCTTGTGTAGTATTGGCTAACAACGAAAAAAGCCTTTGATTCAACATTGTTACAAGAAAAGGTACATTCCATTCTATTATAATACACTTGAGGTTAAAATTACAAGTTCATTTAGTATCTAGTTTGTGTCACAGGCTGTAGCTAAGTTTTATATCCACACACTATTTTGCCACTCTCCTTATTTTACTGTCTACTGTTCCGTAAAGAAACAAAGAAGTTGATTTGTAAAATTGACTAAACAGAGGACACTGTAGAAAGGATTCTAAGAACTCCCTGTTCTTTTATTGCCATTACTCTGAAGTTACCTTTTGGAGAGGCAAAGATCGTAACTGAAAACATTTCAATCGCATGGACACCTTGACAGACTGCATTGCTACAGGTGAAAATTCAGGACAGAAAATAGCAGTAGAGGAGTAGGGTGAAGAAAATGATTAGATGACTGAAGTTATTTTAAAGTACTCCTGAACATCTTGTTTTGTACAAATATTTACGGAATAAAGTCTCTTCCTTTCCACTATGGGAATTCTTCACAATTCTGTCTGAAAGCTGAATAATAAGCTTGGAGGTAAAGGCTTAACAAATTCATAAATATCAAACAGCTTTTCTTCTCTAAAGATTGCTAAATAAATACTGGTATGCAGTACTAAAGGAAATCATGAACTACCTACCTACTTATTTATTTATGATTTTTTTTTTCTTTTTAGGGCTGCCCCTGTGGCATATGGGTTCCAGGCTAGGGGTCCAATTGGAGCTGCAGCCAAGGGCCTACGCCACAGCCACAGCAATGCAGGATCTGAGCCACGTCTGTGACCTATACCACAGCTGGCAATGCTGGATCCTTAACCTAGTGAGCAAGGCCAGGGATTGAACCCATGTCCTCATGGATACTAGTTGGGTTTGTAACCCACTGAGCCACAACAGAAACTCCCTATTTATGAGTTCTTGTAAAACAGTGTATGTTTTTTATCCATCAGTGATTATTGAAAATAAGGCCAATTCTGAATTTGAGAGAGTGGCTTTACTGAATACTTAAGATTTAATGTTTTTTGAATTATTCCATGACCACTTGTGGTAAGCACTGCTATCTTCCTTGATCCTGACCTTGAAAACTGAGGAGGTGGTTTCCTTTAGATATAAAGGCATCTTCCTATCAGCATACAGCTTTAAAGATAGCAAAGTATTGAAAAGCTTATTAAAAAAAATTAAAGTCACAGTAGTACATCAAACAAGGCCTGTCATCTAGTTCCTTCAGATGCTAGTTGTTTACTTTTTCTAATTTACAAAATTGATACACTCACCATGATGCCAAGCATGTGGTGTTCCAAGTGAAAATAGGGTTACAGTAGTGATGGAAGACCATCTCTTCTTGGTTTTGACAGCTACTGTACACTCTGGTAGAAGTTTCCACTTGAAATTGACCTGGGAAGTCTTTAATATTGGGATTCTTGGGCTCTCTGGAGTTTAGTTTTTTTTTTTTTTTGTCTTTTTGCTATTTCTTCGGGGCTGCTCCCTCGGCATATGGAGGTTCCCAGGCTAAGGGTCGAATCAGAGCTGTAGCCACCAGCCTACGCCAGAGCCACAGCAACGTGGGAGCCGAGCCGCGTCTGCAATCTATACCACAGCTCACGGCAACGCCGGATCGTTAACCCACTGAGCAAGGGCAGGGACCGAACCCACAACCTCATGGTTCCTAACCACTGCGCCACAATGAGAACCCCTGGAGTTTAGTGTATTATAGCAGGAGCAAAGATAAAATAAAGCAATATAGAAGTAAATATCCAGTCTAGTTAAGGGTGCCTTTTATCCAAGGCCACTCTGAATAAATTTGTTTACCATAAATAATGCCTCCTGCCATTATATGTTTTAACTTGAGGATCATTATTTAGTGTTCACGATCCATTTCTACTTATCTTCTTTCCTATGTAAGATTGACATTTGTATGCCTTTGCTTTCTTTCGGTCTATAATAAGCTTCAATAAATACAGTACAGTGTATACTCGGAGATGAACGTATGCTATTTCTGGGCATTTGAATGGCAACAACTTCCTCTTTTCAAACAAAAGGGTCGATTTTTTTCAACACCTCATCATGCCAGTGCTGCTAACCTTCCATTGCCTAACTTTTTGTTTCCTAGGCTGGGTGAGCCAATCCCGCGAAACATCTGTACAGACTAGGGCTGACCAACATATCCCTCTTAGTGCCCCCTTCTTGCTTACTAAATCCGAAGAACCCTAGTGTATAGATCTGTTGGTTTTGCTGCCCTGTACCTTCTTCCTTCTTCTGTTAGCCATATCCAGATTACTTTTGGGGAGCCGCCACTATCCCAAAACATGTTGTTCAATTAGAGGCGCTCTCACTCCTTGGTGTCAGGGTTGGAATTGTCTCAGACCTGGTTGTCCTGTATGGTTCACCCGCTTGGCACAGTGATTGCCCAGAGATGGGCATATGATCCAAGACATTCAGTATGTCTGTTCTAGATCATTTACTGGTATTATTGGGGAAGAGACATCCTTTCTGCTGCTAGTATAGTAGGTCATAAGCCTCAAATCGTTGAAAGCAATCTTATCACACATGGTGAGCCTGCTGTAAAATAAAGCCCTGAGTCAATTGGAGCTGAGGCTAGAGACATGTTCTGAATGAAACTGTCAGAGAACGTGGATCCAGCCATGACTCTTCCCTGAATTTCTGAATTATGCGAACCTCAAATTGTCTTTTTTTTTTTTTTTGAGGGGGCCACACCCATGGCATGCTGAAGTTCCTAGGCCAAGGATCAGGATCGAACCAGCAACACAGCTATAATCAGAGCCATAGCAGTGGCTATGCCAGATAGTGCCACTGAGCCATGAGGACTCTCCTTTCTTATATATTTTTGAGTTGCATTTCACTCACTTGCAACTGAGCCAAGCTATACTGGATGATGAGAAGGGTAATGAATAACATTCTAGTTGTGTCCCAAAGACCCCACAGTGAATTAGGAATCAAATGACTTCCTTATTCATTTCAGGAAACAAACTCTTGTGTGCTGTCTGCAATATCATATTTTTCTTGTGCCCACAACAGATATTGCTAATCAATCACTATCATGAACACTGAGTGCTGTATAGGACTGCATTGTACTCGACAAAGGTAGACCAGAATACAAAATAACCCCATCATGGTTCTAGTATTGTCTTGGTCAGAAAAAAATGAGGTACCATGTGGGCATCAACAGGTGCTCCAAGGACCAGCAATGTCCCACTTGCTTGCGTTAAGTGGTTGACACTATCTGATCTCAGGAGCTTTTGAGGACCTATGGTCTTCCTCTCCCCAGTACTCTTCCACTTCTCCTTGGTGCTCTCTGAATCCTGAAATTTTCTATCAGCGCTTCAGTCTTTGTCTTTACATCTCAATGGTTGTTTATTTTTTTTATATATATATATATATACACACACACACATACACACACACAACACACACACAGTACACACACACATGCTTACATATATGTATGCGTGTGTGTGTGTCTATATATATATGTGTATGTATATAACACTTATGAGAAATTTATTATAGTGCCTTCTTTTGGGGGAAAGATCTGGACAAAATGGAACAATTGGCTCTTATTTATTTATTTTTTTTGTCATTTCTGCATGGTTGGACTTTTCAAATACACTTAAAATTGAAGTATAATGGGCTGAATTTTCTAACTTTGTACACAAGTTATTTTATTTTTTAAAAAAGGCAAATGGATAATCTGTTTTCTTATTTGTTTAGCGCTGCATTAAAAAGCAGTTTTCATAGTATCTACATGTACACCATGTGCTCATTCATTCAGCAAATATTTGAGCCTCGACTTTGCACTGAGCTCTGTTCTAGGTCATGATCATAGCACAGCCATGAGCTTAGCAGACAGTCTCTGCCTTCATGAAGCTTCCATTTCAGTGTCAAGAGCTTTTCTAATAATGTCACCTGGATTTTTTTCATTGTGTTTTTACTACAGTGCTGGGGTGAGGGTTTTATTTTACAAAAGAGGAAGCTAAAAATATAGAGGTGCTAATTCCTTGGCCCCAGGTCACAGAGGAGCAAGTGCAAGGGGTGGAATTTGAGTAGCGGGAGTTGATGTCAGAGCCTGCAGGTGGCATTGGGACACACAGATGGCTCCTAGCATTTGGGAGAGAATATCTGATTAATACCTGTTAATGCATAGATGTCTTTGGGGAAAGCATACTTAAAAGATTTATTCAATCATTTGAGTTTGGCTAAAAGATGTAAGAACAGGTTTTTCTAGAGCACAGAATGTAAAGAGCAAGAGGGCTGGAACTAGGACGATGACGACTGGAAGAGAAAGAAGAAGGGGAAAGGGGGAGGGGAAAAGGGGGGAGGAAGGGAAAGGGGGAGAGGAAGGCAAGAGGAGGGGGTCAACTCACCTCAGGGAATAGTGACCCTCCCCTTGTGGCTTAGCACATTTTGAGTTATGTATGGTAACTTGGCCACTGGCACTGAACACATGATATCTTTCCATCCCCACAACAGCTCTGTCTGGTTCCAAAGCTCAAGTTTTTGCATCTCATTTCCAGCCCCTGTACAGTGTTGTCTGCACTCATTTCTGGAGTAAACCAATCTAGCATGCCCCTAAATGAGGAGATGGAGATTCAGAGGCATAGCATCCAGAGTGGCACAGCCAAGCCAGCCCTGTCTGGGAAGAACACCTAACAAAAGGCTATTTCCTATTAAAACGTCAGTGTTATTTGATAGTGATGTTTTTGGGTGTAAAGTTGGGGTGAGCCCCAAGACTGGATTCCATCTTTTCTCTGATTAGGTATTTGGTCCGTGGAGTTCCCATTGTGATTCAGTGGCAACGAACTGGAGTAGCATTCATGAGGACTCGGGTTCGATCCCTGGCCTTGCTCAATGGGTTAAGGAACTGGCATTGCCCTGAGCTGGGCTGTAGGTCTCAAACGCAGTTCAGATCTGGTGTTGCTGTGGCTGTGGTGTAGGCCGGCAGCTGTAGCTCTGACCCCTAGCCTGGGAACCTCCATGTGCTGTGGGTGCAGCCCTAAAAACACAAAAAGGCTGAAAAAAAAAAAAAGAATTTGGTCTGGAAAAGAACAAGTTTTTATTTTTTGTTTATTTTTGCTTTTTTAGGGCTGCACCCTCAGCATATGGAAGTTCCCAGGCTAGGGGTCAAATCAGAGCTACAGCTGCTGGCCACGAAGGGAACTCCTGAGAGCACAGTTTGTTCCTGGTTTAATGGTGGGTGTAAGTGTATGTGACAGTGTCCACGTAGTGTGTGAGTGTGTGTGTGTGTGTTTGTGAGAGCGAGAGAGAGACAGAGACAGACAGAGGGAGACCAGAGTGGAATTCCAAAGAAATCATTCCCCTGGGAGGTATTAGTTCCTCTTGGGCTGAGCCCTCTGTGGCCAAGCATTCTTTTAAACAGAAGCCCAGGGGCCAGGCAGCCTTCATGTTAGCAGTTATTTTCTCCCTCTCCCGGTTCTCTGTAGAAAAGTTCTTCTGCAATTATTATCTTTAAGTTACCAAGAGAAAATTTCAGGCACACTTAGACCATCTTTAAAAAGCCAACTCTCCTTTATGGTTATTACACTCAGATCTGGGGCTGTGTGTGACCTCACTTAACCCTTCATTCTATCAGAAAGGAGTCCGGTGCCCACAGCTGTTGTTTTCAGGTGGTTTCCTTCAGAAATTGGGTTTTTATATATTCTAGCAGAAGTACACAATCTTTAGTATAAAGTAGAAATTATAGTCTGCATTCATTATCTAGTGTGTATAATGAATCAATCACCCCAAATTTAGAGGCTTAAAACAAGCAACATTTGGAGTTCCCCTTGTGGCTCAGCAGTAACAAATTTAGTATCCCTGAGGACGTGGGTTCGATCCCTGGCCTCCCTCAGTGAGTTAAGGATCTGGCATTGCCATAGCTGTGGTGTAGGCTGGCAGTTGAAGCTCCCATTAGACCCCTAGCCTGGGACCTTCCATGTGCCACAGGTACAGCTCTAAAAAGCAAAAAAAAAGGTGGGGGGGAGTTCCCGTCGTGGCTCAGTGGTTAGCGAATCCGACTAGGAACCATGAGGCTGCAGGTTCGATCCCTGGCCTTGCTCAGTGGGTTAACGATCCGGCATTGCCGTGAGCTGTGGTGTAGGTCACAGACGCGGCTCGGATCCCGCGTTGCTGTGGCTCTGGCGTAGGCCGGCAGCTACAGCTCTGATTAGACCCCTAGCCTGGGAACCTCCATATGCCGTGGGAGCGGCCCAATAAATGGCACAAAAAGGGGGGGGGGCATTTATTATTTCAAAATTGCTATGAGTCAGGTATGCCAAGAGCACTTGGGTGGGTCATTCTGGCTCAGGGGTTCTACAAGGCTGTCATTGAAGGACTGTCAGTCCTTTCCAGGCTCAGCTGGGGGAGGAGCTCCTTCCAAGCTCATCTTGTGGTGGCTTTGAGGGGTCTTGGAAGATCTGCTTCCAAACTCACTCCAGTTTGGAGTTCCCGTCGTGGTGCAGTGGTTAACGAATCCGACTAGGAACCATGAGGTTGCGGGTTCGGTCCCTGGCCTTGCTCAGTGGGTTAAGGATCCGGCGTTGCCGTGAGCTGTGGTGTAGGTTGCAGACGCGGCTCGGATCCCACGTTGCTGTGGCTCTGGCGTAGGCCGGTGGCTACAGCTCCGATTGGACCCCTAGCCTGGGAACCTCCATATGCCGTGGGAGCGGCCCAAGAAATAGCAAAAAAAAAGAGACAAAAAAAAAAAAAAGAAACAAACTCACTCCAGGGCCTCTTAGTAGGGCTGCCCAAGAGCAAGTCATCCAGCAGAGAGGAAGGGAAATCCCCCCTCAAGACAGAAGTGACAGACATTTGGTAACCTAATCTTGGACATGACATCCTATTACTGCTGCCACATTCTGATTGTTAGGAGTGAGTCACCAGGTCTGGTCTGCCCTCGAGGGAATTGATTGCATGAGGGCTGAATAGCAGGGCGGGTGTTGGGGGCCACCTTAGAGGTTACCTACGACAGGCCTGACACAGAAACCTTCCTCTCTGTGGGTTTTCTTGGTCACCCAATACAAACAAACATTTAATTGAGGTTTACTGCATGAAATAGTTTGTGAGATCAAAGGATGCTATTAATTATTCTAAAACAGAGTGAACTTGTATTTGCATTAAGCAGACAAAAGTAAATGATGGGAGGTACATGTGAGAGACCCAGACTCTGAGAAAGTGGCTTCTGAGAACACTGATGACAAGGGAGCCAGCTCTCAATCAGCATTTATTAAGACCTCCGCATAGTGTAGACTGTGCTCAGTGTGAAGTTAACTTCATAGTTCCCCTCACACAGGAAGTGCATTGCCTATTTAGGAAGGCAGGATGGAAAGAAAATGGGATAATGGTAGAAGGATTGACATTACCATGAAGCCCCTAAGATGGTATGGAGGGACTGTTCTAGAACAGGGGTCAGCGAATAGCAGAGGATATACTTCAAGCTGGGTGGGCCGCATATTGTCTCTGCTGCATCTTTTTCTTCTTCTTTTGTACACTCCTTTACAAATGTAAAAATCACTCTTATCTTGCTGGCCAAACAAAAGCAGGCCACAGCCCAGCCTTGGCTTATGGGCTGTAGCATGCCGGTTTCTGCCCTAGATCCTTACTCTAACCATGTGTGAAAAAGCAGTTTCTGCCTCCTAGTCCACTGCCCACAGATACATTTGCAAAAGCTGATAAAAATCAATGACTAGAAAAAAAGACATTTGGGTGGATAATTTTACTTATCAAGTGGGAAGGTGTTTTTGAACAAGGTTAACATTTAATTTGGTGAACTCTCAGCAAGCAGATTGCTCACCATAATGTGAGTAGTGGTTAATGAATCGGACTAGGAAGCATGAGGTTGAGGTTCCAAGCATGAGGCTTGGATCCCACATTGCTGTGGCTCTGGCGTAGGCTGGTGGCTACAGCTCCAATTGGACCCCTAGCCTGGGAACCTCCATATGCCATGGGTGCGGTCCTAGAAAAGGCAAAAAGACCAAAAAAAAAAAAAAACCCCAAAATGTGGGTGGGTCTTATCCAATCAGTTGAGGGCCTGAATAGGGAAAAAAGACTGGCCTTTGCAAGCAAAAGGGAGCTATTCAGCAGACTGCCTTCAGATTAGAACTGTACCATCAGCTCTCCTGGGTCTCAAGCCTACTGGAGCACACTGCTGGTTTGGACTTGCCAGCCTCCATAACTGGGTGAACCAGTTCTTTAGAGTAAATTTCTTTCTGTGTATATGTCCATTGGTTCTCTGGTTCTCTGAAGAACCCTAGCTCCTACAGGCACACAAAATTCAAGTCTCTATTTTTTATTACTAGATTTAAAGACATGCTTTTTATTGGTTGAATTGTTACAAACATTTTTCAATGCTTATTCTTAATTTCTGTACTTATCCCATTGCAGATCAGTACAGGTTATGGCCTGGTCCTCTTCTGCAGACCATTCTCTAGGTAGAACTGCTCTAGGAGGTCAGATACACAGAGCCATCACCAGGTGTTGTTCTGCCAGAAAAGCTCAGATTGAGCTGTGCTCTGTAGTCCTGCAGGCAAGGGAGCAGGGTACCATGTCACTGCAGGCTCAGGCCCATGAGTGGTATGTGTGCATGTACACGTGTGAGATTTGGAGTGACTGAGAGAAGCTGAGTCAGGTAAAATAGTGAGCTTCCTCTGAGTAGAAAGAGAAAAGTTAGAGCTTAGCCCTGTAGGTGGTGAGGGACCACTAGGTTTTTGAGTGTGGTTGTTACTGACTCAACCAACAGTTGTTGCTTTAGGAATGTTAATCTTGGGCAGTGGAAGGGGAGGGTTGCTAGGCAGTTGGGGTCTAGTTCTTGGGCAGTGGGTGGGTGGGTAGTGAGAGATGACATTGAATATCTAGAAGGAGGCCATATTATGAAGCTAAGGAGTCATGGAAATGTCAAAGTAGGGGTTATTTTGACCCATTAAGAGCAATGTGTAGGACTTTACATTAATCCAGGCATGATGAAATGATAAGGGCCTGGATTGGGCTAGCAGCCAGGCCTCTATTCATGTTGCTTAGCTCAGGATTGGCTTAATAAATGATTAGGTGGCCCTGAATGGTGATAAATGAGCACTTCTTCAGACCTGGGCAATAGCTGAATATCTGGTCTCAGCTACTGCATATAAGTACTAATGCCCACCTATATACATATATTAAATACACAACAGTGTTTGAGGCTGATAATCTTTTCTTTTAGTATTGCAAAAGGCCCTCTGGATAATCATCCTTTCTGGGGCTTAGATCTATCATGCAAATTCCATTTGATAACTAGACTTTTTTTTTTTTTTTTTTTAAGTGCTGTATCTGTAGCACATGAAAGTTCCCAGTCTAGGGGTCGAATCTGAATCTGAGCTGA
Organism: Phacochoerus africanus; assembly: GCF_016906955.1. Taxonomy (NCBI): domain Eukaryota; kingdom Metazoa; phylum Chordata; class Mammalia; order Artiodactyla; family Suidae; genus Phacochoerus; species Phacochoerus africanus. The sequence continues at coordinate 79,557,452 of NC_062545.1, read as the reverse complement.
AGCTGCTGGCCTATACCACAACCACAGCAACACCAGAGCTAGTGCATCTGTGACCTATGCCACAGCTTGTGACAATGCTGGATCCTTAACCCACTGAGTAGGGCCAGGGATCGAATAGGCGTCCTCATGAATATAGTCAGATTTGTTTTTGCTGAGGCATGACGAGAACTCTAGATTTTGTCCCTTTGATTAACAGACTATCTCTTAATTTAGGCAGAACTTATAAACCCTAAGGTACGAGCAAAGTGATGTAATTTAGTCATACTCCAGAAATTTGGATTTATGGGCAAATATTTGAAATATTATGATTGACTTGTAGCAATATAATTTAGAAAATTTGTTCCATTACTTATACTTGGAAAACCAGCCCCTTACTCTTCATAGGAGACATTAAAAGAAGTTCTCTAGGCCTCCGTTGTCTTGGGGGTGACCAGACATACCCTCCAGCCTGGGTGGTACTCATTATACACGAGCCTGCTTGCAGAATTGCTCAGACAAGGCCGACACAGTTTCTCAAGCTTGGAGTATTAGGAACTGTTACTCTACATTTCCAGGGAGGGAAGTGGACCATGTCTTTCTCCTCGTAGGAGCCTAGGGGTAGCTGGGCTAATTAAAGCCAGGTTTATCTCTGCACACCTGGTGAGCTGATAGTCCCAGCAAAGTAGCCAATGTGTTGAGAAGAGTGGTCCTCAGAGCTGGTCTCCACACCCGCAGCATCAACATCACCTGGGAATCTGTTAGAAATGCAAATATGTGGAGTTCTAGTTGTGGTGCTATGGAAAGGAATCCAACTAGGAACAATGAGTTTGCGGGTTTGATCCCTGGCCTCTCTCAGTGGGTTAAGGATCTGGTGTTGCCATGAGCTGTGGTGTAGCTTCCAGACTCGGCTTGAATCTGGTGTTTCTGTGACATGGCAGCTATAGCTCTGATTGGACCCCTAGCCTAGGAACCTCCATAATCTGTGAGTGCAGCCCTAAAAAAGCAAAAAAAAAAAAAAAAAAGCAAATGTATGCGCCCCCCCCCCCAATAAGACCCGCTAGGGTAAGGGCCCACCCATCTGATTTAACATGGCTTCCTGATGATCTTCATGGATGCTAAAGTTGGAGAGGAAAAACTTTATTCTGAGTTCCATATTTTAACCCGGGATTTAGTCTTAAACCAGATCAATAGATCTCTGCATCTATTGTGGCAAGAAAGAAAACAATATAGTCACTGTCAGGGATACAAGCAGTATCAAACAGACTGTGAAGGGATAATTGGAGATAATAATGCAGGAATCAGTTCCCTGGGAATTCCTGCTTGAATCTGTTTAGGGATATTTCCAACAGAATTTTTGCACGCCATACGGGAATTTTCTGCACATAGAAAAAGGATGTGAACTTGATAAGCAAAAATGCGTTAAGTTATCAACAAACACCGTCTGTGGCTCCCAAAGTTCCAGGCAGGCAGCTGTAGCTGGTCAGCCCAGCCTGGCTATGAAAATCGAGAAAAGTGTCCCCTGTAGGAGAGGCAGGGTGGGAAGGGTCAGGATTCCTGTTTATTGCAGTTTGCTGGTGCCACATCCCCATCCCCCTCCTGTGTTATAGTTTCTTTGAGAACAAGCTATTTAAAATGAGATACTAACCAATGCCAAATGCAGGGAGAAAAAAAAAAAATCTCATCTCTTTCTCACAAAAAATGCATTGGAGGCAGATTTCCCCAGAATCTAAGTTATTCATTGGCTGCAAATGTACCTTTGGAAGGGGTACAGCAGGGTCTCCCCACATAGGAAGTAAACCAGCTGGGTGTACTTTGTACAACAGATGGATTTTGCCTGAATTTGAAAATCATACTTTTGTAAATCAAATTATATTTGAAATTCAGCAGAGAAATTGCCATTTAAAATGAATTTCCCGGCAGATCTTTTGCCAAGAGTATAATTATTTCATTATTTATGTCATACTGCAAAAAGATTTCCATATGCTTAACCTCAGTGAAGCAGGACTTTCAAGGAATTGGGGAGTCCTCCTCCTTCCTCTTCTTTCTTTTTTTTTTGATTGACAAAGGCTTGACTGAAAGAAAAGAAATCTTGTTTCCAACTTTTATTGAAAATCTTTCTAAAGTACTTAATATTGATTTTTAAAAATTAGTGGGTAGTGGGGAGTTCCCGTCTTGGCTCAGCAGAAATGAATCTGACTAGTATCCATGAGTATGCGGGTCAATCTCTGGCCTCACTTTGGGTTAAGGATCTGGCATTGCTTTGAGTTGAGGTATAGTTCGCAGAGGTGGCTCAGATCTGGTGTTGCGGCACCTGTGGCATAGGCCCATGGCTGTAGCTCTGATTTGATCCCCAGGCTGGGAACTTCCAAATGCCGCAGGTGCAGCCCTAAAAAGCCAAAAAAAAAAAAAAAGAGTTGGTAGTGGATATAATCAAGCCTTTCTTGGTAATTAAAAATTTTGCAGCACTTTTCTATCAGCTGGATAGTGATGGACAGAAGATTAGGTTTAATTTGTGTTGATACAGTGAAAATTAGTTACTGGAATATTAGAATATAACTCCTAGTTTTATTTCTTTTCATTTGGTAGAATGGGGGCTAGGGTGGGGGTAGGGGAGCCAGGTTTAGTACCTTGATCCCTAACCTTCACTGCCATTAATTTAAAATTGAATTAAATTTAAATTCAGGGCTTAATCTACATTTACCATGACTCTTCGTCCCTAACTCTTGGTGCCCCTAGAGATACAAAGACAAACAAGAGATGACCTCAATCCTCAGCGAGCTCCCAGTCTAGGGGGGAAAAACTCTGGTGGACAGGGATGGGGGTCAGGGGTGGTTATAGGGTGGTCCAACCAAGGGATGTGCAGTCCGGGAATCTTTAAACCTGTTTAGGTGATGAATGCCATCACAGAACACAATGGAATGCTGATCCATTTTATTTCACCATGAAAACTAGAATTGATCTTACAAACAGAAAGCATGGCTACTTAAATCTATATATGTACTGTAAAATCAACCCCAGCTGTTGAGCTTAGCAGGATGGACTGTTCCCCAATTTTTTTTTTTTTTTTGGTTAATGTTCATAAGATCCTTGTGAATTCAGTTTGTCACTTGCCAGCACTTGTCGCCAGACAAATAGTAACTAACAGGTGCCAAAATTTGAAGACAATGAAGACTTGTGAAATTTCTACCCATCAATTTAGTTTAAAACTGTGATTTAGGAAATGATGATCCCTCAATTTCTGCAGCAGTGCAGGGAACATCAGGGCTCTGCTGAAGGGTGTGGGAGCATCCGAAGTGCTGAGGGAACGGGCAATGGGCATATTCCCAAAGGATTTATTGCCTTTCTAGCCCCACCCAGGAAGTCCCTTCAGAAGGTACCTGCTCTGCTCCTGGGGGCAGGGCAGGAGTAGAAATCCTACACGGTAGGAATGCACCTGGCTTAGCTTTCTACCTTTCTTTGGCACAATATTCCTTCAGAAAGTAGTTGCTTAATAAGAAAACTGTTGAAAGTTGCCACAAGCCGGAATTTGGAGCATAGTTCTCTATAAAAACAATACTATAATGACCATTAGGTTTACATGACATAGTGTTAAATTAATAAAAAGATACAAATGGGTTGAATAGATTTTATGGGCTGGTCTTAGAAATTACCCTATTTATGACATTATTTGGAGGGAATGGTGATTTTGTATTTTTTAAGATTTAGGGAGTTCCCATTGTGGCTCAGCAGGTGATGAACTTGACTAGTATCCAAGAGGATGTGGGTTCAATCCCTGGCCTCCCTCAGTGTGTAAAGGATCCAGTGTTGCTGTGGCTGTGGTGTAGGCCGGCAGCTGCAGATCCGATTCTCGATCCCTAGCCTGGGAACTTCCATATACCACAGGTGCAGCCCAAAAAAGCAACAAGCAAACAAACAAAAAGATTTACTTTGCAAATGTTTATCTCAAGACTATCATGTTTCAAGGACCTTCTGGACATTCTGGGTCTTAGTTTCCTCTTGTGTTAAATGGAAACAAAAAGAGTTCTTAACCTCATAGGATTACGAGGATTAAATGAATTATAATATATAAAACTGCTCTGAAGAGTGCCTGACTTATGGAAAGTGCTTAATAAATATTGGCTAGCCATTCTCAGTATTACTATATAGTAGTATAATAAATATGGTTCCTCCCCACATGGAAATTCAAACAATTTTTCTAGGCCTGTTAGTGCAATTAGAGTTTCTTGGCATTCTAGTCTTTAAGGGACCAGCTGTTCTCTTGCAGTTGGAGCTGGACTGCCCTGTGAGCAGTTGGTATTTGTCTGTGTGGCTTGACTGGTAAGCAGAGCCCTTTTCACTTTTCCCCTGGGGCTGGAGCATGGCAGAGCAGGGAAGTGGTAGAGAGCTTTTGGCTGCCTCTGGAAACTCTAACCAGTGGCCTTGCCTCATGAGAATTGCAACCCTACCCCCTGCATGTTTATTTGGCAGCCTATGAGGGCTGCAGGCTTGCATATCCATTGTCGCAGGCACTCAGCTTTGTGGACGTTTGGGGGTCTCACTGCCCGTGTAAATCCTGTGAAGGCAAAATTCCATAGTTTGTTATAAGGACTTTCTGGCCTGATCTGGAGGAAGCAGGCAAGAGGTAGAGTTTGACTTTTTCACTTTTCAAAATATGTCAAAAGTCTTACAGTTAGCTTCTTCAATTATGAAGTTCCAGAATTGTTTTGGACATCCTAAAGCAAACACACCAGCTTCAGAAGCTGTCAAAGGTTTGGGACGAATTTCTTACAAGCTTCCTGCTGCTAAGCCTTGCATAGCTCCAAATGAGTCCCCAGTGGATTGAAAGGTGAAAGAACTACACTTTCTTGTGTTGAAAATCTTGGTAAAATGAAGCTTATTAACGTCCAAGTTACACCAAGGTACACAGCTCTGTCAAGTTTCAGGTGAACAGCGACAAGGTAGATAGGACCTGTCTCTTGTAGAACCAGGTGTCCTCCACAACTGATACTCACCTCACCATTTACTCTCGTCTTTTCTAACTTGTCCTTCATAATTAGCCCCTCCCTGTTCAGGGGAATTCTGAGGTCTCCCTAAATTCCCATTCTTTATCTTACCTCATGATAGAATAATTTCCATCCATTCAACCATTGCGGTATTTTTTTTTTTGTGTGTGTGTGTCTTTTTTAGGGCCACACCCGAGGCATATGGAAGTTCCAGGCTAGGGGGTGAATTGGAGCTGCAGCTGCTGACTTACACCACAGCCACAGCAACACAGGATCTGAGCCACGTCTGCGACCTACACCACAGCTCATGGCAATGCCGAATTCTTAACCCACTGAGCAAGGCCAGGGATTGAACCTTTGTCCTCATGAATGCTAGTCAAATTTGTTCCCACTAAGCTATGATGGAAACTATTTTGGTATGTTTTCACGTTTAACTGATTTTCATGTTACCCATGAGGACCTGGCCTTTATGGGAAACAAAACGAAATGAAAACCAGGTATAAAGGCCTTTAACCAAAATTATATAGATTCAATTTTCAATCTGGGTAGGGGTTTGCAGAATTTTATTTTGTTAATTTAAACTTTTCAGCTTAAAACTTAGACCAGGATTTACTAACAGGAAATGTATTTGTTTTTTTCTCCTGCTCTTGAAGTTCTTTAAAAAGTAACTGTCAGAAAAAAAAAGGGGGGGGGGGAGTTCCTGTCCTGGCTTAGCGATAACAAACCCAACAAGTATCTCTGAAGATGAGTGTTCGATCCCTGGCCTCTTTTGGCGGGTCAAGGATCTGGCATTGCTGGGAGCTCTGGTATAGATTGCAGACGCAGCTGGATCTGGTGTTGCTATGGCTGTGGTATAGGCTGGCAGCTGTAGCTCCTTTGAGACCTCCGGCCTGGGAATTTCTATATGCAGAAGGTGTAGCTCTAAAAAAAAAAGAAAGTAACTGTCAGAAGGAAAGCTTATGAAAGTGTCTCTATAGTAGTATTTACTATGGGAGATACTAGACATCTTGAAGAACTACTAACTACTTCCTTTGGTATCATCTTTAGATACTGAGCTTAGGTTTAACTGGTTTTAGTTCAAGGTGGGTCATGAAACTAGTTTTCATCAGTACAGAGAAGCTGTTGTTATCAGCAACTCAGGGGCTGAATACTGCCTGCATCTTTTGAATGTTGGTGGTGGGTGTGGCAGTGGCCCCAAAAAAACATGCAGGTAGACTTCAGATAAATTCTCTTTTTATTATCAGATCTTTACAAATTAATTACTGATATAGTGATCCTTCAGATTTTATATAGGACTGATGTTTGGATTTTCAAACAGGGAGTATAGACAAAAAAAAAAAAAAGAGAACTGCTAAGAGGTAATGTTTTCTGTGTTCTGTTTCAGTGTCAAACTTTATAAGACTGTAACACGACAGTGAAACCTTGATTTCACTGTGGCAGCATGGTGTTCATGGAGCTCAAGAGCAGGGGTCTCAATAGAAAGGGAAGTGGCAGCGTGTGGCACACACCAGTGCAATCTCACTTCTGCTAGACCCACTGTTTGACACACAGACCCAGTGTGATGGTAAAAGTGACTTTTGGGCATATTTAGCAAGTGCTTGAATTGTGTGATTCTCTGAACCAAGCTAAGGAATAGGTACAACTACCTGCAACCAAGATTGGTGACCTTCATTGAATGAAGAAAAACTTACCTGCCTTAAGATGAAAAGATGGAGAAAGAGATCAAGAAGCTGTATTGTGCCATGGATTCACTGTATGCTTGGGATCTGCCCCATTTTACTTCTAGCTGTGTGACCCTGGGCCAGTTGCTTAACCCCTCTGGCTTAATTTTCCTCACTGTACAGTAAGGATATATACATAAAATAAAATGATAAACATGGAAAGGGCTCAGCCTAGTGCTGGGGCATAAAAAAACCACACTCAATAATTGTTGGTAGTGTCCTTTATAGTTTAACTGGTATTTCAAGAGTAGGAACTAATAGGGAGTTCTCTGGTGGCTCAGCAGGTTAAGGATCTGTCATTGTCACTGCCATGGCTCAGGTTGCTGCTGTGGCACTGTGTTCTATCCCTGGCCGGGAAAATTCTGCATACTGTGGCTATGGCTGGGAAGCAACAACAACAACAACAGCAAAAAAAAAAAAAAAAAAAATCACATCAAAAAGCAACTTAAAGACTAGGGAAGAAAAAATATGTATAGTTACTCTTTTAGGAGGTAAAATTGATATGACTATCAATATCATCCAGGAAATTCACTCAGGAGTTTGATCTGTACCTTAAAGAAAAATGTCTATATTAGTTTTATTTTGTTAAAAGATAGTTTCATGATGAAAGTCATTTTATTTTCAAGAGTCTAAGGAAATGAGAAAATTAGAAAGGAAATAGTATATGAATGTGACTATATTATAAAACAAGTAGTGATAATGAATGTGGAAATGTATTTACCTTCTTCGCTTCTCTGGGTAGATGAAGAAGATTTTATAAGTACAAAATGGAAAATTCAATGTTTGTACTATTTAATTCTTTGGTATAAATAAAAATATAATTATGGCATACTTTTTCAATTATATCATACTCCTTTTTACTTTTAAAGCTAGGTGGCTAATAATGCTATATTATTTGTTTTTAAATTTTAACTTTAGAATTTGCAAAGTGATTTTAAAGTTTTTTGAAGTACTTTTATGCTCTTTTAATAATTTGATCCCCAAATAATCCTCTAGTCAGAGCAAGTATGGTACTATTTTTTACATTCTGAAAATGGGAAATGACGTAGAATGACATAGAATGACACAGCTAGTGGAGGATGGGCTTGACATTCAAGTTATGTTATGCTTAGAACTTAAATCTGTTTAGAATTTATAGTTTGAAATGATTTAAATTGATCTACCAAACAATCTTTGACTGGAGGCAGAATATTTTTTTAAATCTCAATTTTACTCTTTATTCTCAGCAATGGGTCTTTCCCATGGGTCTTCTTCTTTTTTTTTTTTTTTTTTTTTTGTCTTTTTAGGGCTGCACCCAAGGCATATGGAGGTTCCCAGGTAGGGGTCCAATTGGAGCTCCAGCTGCTGGCCTACCCCACAGCCACAGCAATGCCTGATCTGAGCTGTGTCTTTGACCTACACCACAGCTCACGGCAACGTCAGATCCTTAACTCGCTGAGAGAGGCCGGGGATCAAACACGCAACCTCATGGTTCCTAGTTGGATTAATTTCCACTGTGCCACAATGGGGACTCCCCCATGAGTCTTGCTTAATCACAGCCTCATTGTCAGAGGTCTCTATAAATTATATTCCCTTTTTTTGAAAAATGATGTCTTTTTTTTTTGGTCTTTTTAAGGCCACATCTGCGGCATGTGGAAGTTCCCAGGCTAGGGGTCCAGTTGGAGCTGCAGCTGCCAGCCTACACCGCAACTATAGCAATGCTAGATCTAAGCCCTGTCTGCAACCTACATCACGGATCCAGGCAATGCTGGATCCTTTAACTCACTGAGCAAGGCCAGGGACCAAACCTATGTCCTCATGGAGACTAGTCGGATTTGTTTCTGTTGAGCCACAATGGGAACTCCAAAAAGTAATGTCTTAATCTCCAATATGATTATGTGGCATCTGTGTACTATTTCTAAATGAATGTCTTACTGTTAAATTGAAGCTAGACCCTAAAACTGTCAACTTTAGTGACAAGTTGGATAAATATTGTAAAATCCAACCTCACATTTGGGTGAAAACTGAAAACTTCGAGAAATCTGTGAATACTAGATGGTTTAAACATACTTCTTTTAATTTTTCATATGGGATCTATGGTTTCATGTCCACATGACTCAAGTGAGGAACGTTTGGGAAATGTTTCTGAATGCCCCATCAAGTGCCTTTTCATTTGGGGTGTTTTCATGTGCTTTTGAGGAAACTTTCACTCTCCAGAGTCTGATTATGCTTGGGACCTGCTGGAGAACAAATATTTATCTGTTAGCTCCTAGTGGGGTCTCAGCTGGTGTGACTTTCATTCATTCTTAGAGAAGATCTGTCTACGGATATGCTGCAAACGACATCAAGCCAGTGGCCTTCTTGCCCAAAGCAGACTGAAGAGAAATCCTTTAAAAGATAATCCTGTGAGTTAAAATTGAGATGCCATTCATGAATAAAGGGAAACTGCTTCCTCTCTTTACATTACTTTGGAATTCATTCCTCCCCTCCTGGACCCCACCTTCCCTGAATCAGTTGAGTCACTTAAGTGATGGGAATTAAATGCTGCGGAATCTGGAACACAGGTTTAAAAGAGTTTGGGGAACCTTTACATAGGGCTTCCCTGAGTCCAGGTAAATAAGGAAATCATCATCTCTTTAGGCCTTGGGAACTCCTGATTTTTTGCTTTGGAAACATTTATAACTTTTATGGCCTGTAGCGATTTCTTTGAGGTTGGTCCCCTTGTGTGGTGTTATTTCTGCTCTTACCTTTTTTTAAGCACGTGCCTTGCTTTCCCAATTAAACTGAGGAATAGGATCATTGTATAGCTGTATATCTCTTTAAGGTCTTACATATTTACCCTGGAAAACTACGCAGAGGAGGTAACAACACAATGGTTGCAGCTAATAATAATTCCAGATTTCCTCTGGGAGACTCTGATACTTTCCATACCCTGTATGAAAATGGAGAGTGTATCATTTTCCTAGCAAGGCAGTTGTGACCTTGGTGAGTTGGCACATGGATGAATTAGAGAAAAAGACTCAAAAATGATTTCAAGAAATCAGTTTAAGGGGCATTCCCATCATGGTGCAGCAGAAACAAATCTGACTAGCATCCAGGAGGACACAGGTTCGATCCCTGGCCTTGCTCAGTGGGTTAAGGATTCAGCGTTGCCATGAGCTGTGGGTAGGTCATAGATGAGGCCAAGATCTGGTGTTGCTGTGGCTGTGGTGTAGACTGGCACCTACAGCTCTGATTCCACCCTTAACCTGGGAACCAACTTACGCTGCAGATGTGGCCCTAAAGAGACAAGAAAAAAAAAAAAGAAAGAAAACCAGTTTAAGTTAAATACCCAAGAGTTAGACCATTTCTCTGCTAAGAGATCTAGTTAGATTAATCAATAATGTAACAGCCTGTATGGCCAGGCTATCCAAGATGGCTGTTCTCCTGCTCTTTCTGCATCTGCTGCTCAGCTCCTGCTTTGTGTATAACATGCTCACAGGACTGACCTTCCTACAAACTTGCCCCCACTCCAGCTGGTGATTGTTCTAACCTTTAGATCAAAACATCTCCACCTGAAAGCTTTTCAAAGGGGTGGTGCTAATTTCCTTGGTAACTAATGAGCCAGCCTGACATCACTTCCCCCTACGACTGGTAATCTCCCTCTCCCTCTGACAGAGAAGCCTACCACCATGTCTTGCCCACCTCTGGCTGCACATGGTGGAGTGTTGCTGACCCAGGACCTTGCTTCTGACAAGTAAGCTGCCCCATCCATTAAACCACTAATGTTTCTGTTGCTGACTCTGGGCTCTAACTTAGGTCTTGAAGCTGGGCAAGTACAGACTTTGCAGACCCTCGGGGTACAGCCCAATACAGCCCAAACTGAGATCAATCAGTGTGAAGTCTTCACCTTCCTTGTAGTTAGTTGACCACATTTCAGACAAGAAATTATATTCAGAAAGGTTGTTGGGAGACAAGATAAATCGTAAACTGAATTTTTTTTTTTTTTTCCATCTGGGAAGGGACAGCCAGAGAGATCTGTTTACTTAATGGACCAAGAGAGGCACACAAACTTCACTGAGTAGCCTAAGTAAATAGTATCTTAATTACTTCTCCAAACAAGACACTCTTGAGCTGATAATCACACACAGGAAGGTGTTTCAGCTCACAGCCCTCATTGCAGTAACTTCGACAGCATCACACCTCTCCTTCTCCACCTCCATCCCCTTGTGCCTTTTTCAAACTTCAGGTTTACCTTCGTTTTAGTGGGAGGGGATCTTGACCTGTGTCAGTGAATGGTACTTTGGAAGCCAGTCGTTCTGGGAAACAGCAAGTGAGAAGATCCTAATGGAAATGAAGGCTCTTCCTTCATGGGTCAACCATGGAACCAGGCATTTCTTTTGCCTTGCTCGGACAGAGAAAGATGTGGCTTCACTGTGTCTGTGTGTATGTGTGATGTCATCAAAGTAGCAGAGCATGCGATTCCAGGGATTTTAAAATAATACATGGCTGTGAAGTGAAAAATGGAATTACTATGTTTGAAGTGTTGGGTCACTCTCTATTGAACTGAACAAGTAATGTGGCCGAAACTTGGCCTGTGCTGTTGCTGAGTAGAAAATCGGAGGCAGAGTTTTGGGAGAAGGAGAAAAAGATAGCTTTATTGCTTTGCCAGCAAAGAGGGCGACAGAAGCCTAATGTCTTAGAGGCTGTGCTCCTCTTGGGAGATTTAGGAAGTGGTTTTATAGTTTGGGGAGTGGAAAATTGGGCTGTAGATAAGGATGAGGGTAGAGGCCAGCTTGCATTGTCTTTCAAAGCCGATGTTTAGTGGCCTCAGGACTGGTTGTGGTGGCTCTCCTTCTTCCTAGAAGGAATTATGCTTCATCAAGTAGTTCTTCCATTTGGTGGGGGTTTTAGTTCTGCAGAAAGGCTCAGATACTGTTAGGTATATTCCTTGAGGGGGAACCAGGACCCTGCCCCAAGGCTGCACTATTGTCTCTTGACTGCTCCTCTCTGGTCTCTGCGTCCCCTGCCTTCTCTGATTAGTAACTGCCCTTTGGAACTTAGGGAAGGTCATGGAGGCTGAAATTTATTCCGAAAAAATAAGAAATGGAGGATACAAAAGTCTTGTGTGCCCAGGAGCCCTATGGGGCCCAGCTTGGTTACAGTAATATACATGTTTTTTCAGATAATTGCCTAATTTTGCCAAGGCAGTTTGTCTAAATAGCACAAATAACCTGAGCAAAACTAAAGAATGCCTTGAATGAGACTCTCTCTGTTATGTTCATAATGGCATTTTAAGTTTGGCTTTAGGATTTGAAGATATTTGCCTAGTGTGTATCTCTAAAAACAACTGTGTGTATAAATAGGGTTTATTCTGAAGGACATTGGACTTACTGCCTGCCCAAAATACCTCTGCTAGACCTCACATTGCCTTGGTTGGAAATTCCTTTCATTAGGAGCCAGTCTGCTCCCCAGACTTGATGAGTAAACTTCTGTGTTATTACAACCGTCCTAGATTCGATTCCCTCATTTGTAAAACCTTTTAGGTTGATGAGCTCTACTTTCTCTAGTCTGTTTTTCCAGTTTTCCTTTCTCTTCCAATCACTTAGTTTTGTGTTTAGTGTTTTTCTGTATTCAACTTGCGAAATGTTAGCGATAACTTTAATTATGCTACAATCAAAATGTCAGCTTCTAATCTTAGGAAAACAGATTCTAATTGACTAGGATTGCCTTTAAGTACTTTCTTATCATAGAGTTGTCCCCTATGCAAAACCCTGATAACCTTTCTCTACAAGGACTCAAAGAAGTCTTGACCTTCACTTGAACTTCCTTTCTTCTTTCAGACCTTTATGTCATCTCCATTACCTTCTATGCTTCTGCTAGTGGGCTCATAACTACTGGTAGTTGATATAGAGATAGCCTCAGTTTGATCAGATCTTACACTTTATTTTAAAGATCAGACAGAATAAGTACAGCAGTTTTCTCTACTTTCTCATAACATTTTAAGCCTAGGGGCACACATCTCTATTGTGAAAGAGATAATTTAAGCAAGGCCAAGCCTGCCTCCTATGTCCACCATTATAGGCCTTTGGCCTTAATCTCAGTAATTCTCACCTGGCTCTATCTCCCTTAGTTTGTGTCTAGCAACAACAGTTGTGCAGTGAAGGAAACACACTATACATATACAGAGTTTCATACATGCACTTCTCCTGGCATGAGTAAAATACCACCTAATGGATACATTTGGAGGAGGGTGGGTCGAAGATGAGATTGTCAACTTAAAAAAAAAAATTGAGATATAATTGATACACAACATTATATTAGTTCCAGGTGTACAGCATAATGATTCGATATTTGTAGGTACTGAAAAATGATCATCACAGTAAGTCTAGTTAAGATCCATCACCAGACATAGGTACAGAATTTTTTTTTCCTCATGATGGAAACTTTTAAGATTTACTCTTAGTAGCTTTAGAAATGCAGTATAGTGTTGTTAACTACAGTAATCATGCTATACATTACTCTCCCATGACTTTTACATTTAATTAATTAGATTTTTGTAGCTGGGTCTTTTCATTTATTTTTATTATAATTAAAAAAATTCGCTGTATTTAAACTAAAAAAAAACAAACGGCTCCACCCCTTTCTCCCACCACCTATACCCTACCTCTTGCAAACACCAGTTCTCTGTATCTATGAGCATGGTTTTTATTTTATTTTTTTTTAGCTTTCACATGTAAGAGAGATGATATGGTATTTGTCTTCTGTTTGATTTATTTCACTTAGCCTACTGCCCTAGAGGTCCATCCATGTTGCTGCAAATTGCAAGATTTCATTCTTTTGTATGGCCAAATAATATTCTATTTTATATATATTACCACATCTTCTTTATCCATTCATACATTGAGGGATGTTTAGGTTGTTCCGTATCTTGGCTTTTGTAAATAATGCTGCAAAGAACATGGGGTGGGAGCATATATCTTTTTGAATTAGTGTTTTCATTTTCTTTGGGTAGGTACCTGGAAGTGAAATTTCTGACTCGTATGATATTTCTACTTTTAATTTGTCTGTAGAATCTCTGTACTATTTTCCCTAGTGGTTGCTCCAATTTATATTTCTACCAACAATGCACATGTGTTCCGTCTTTTCCACATTCTCATCAACTCTTGGTTATTTCTTGTGTTTTTGATAATAGCCATTTTAATAGGTGTGAGGTAATGTCTCACTATGCTTTTGATTTACATTTTCCTGATGATTAGTAATATTGAGGACCTTTTTATGTGACTATTGCCCATGAGTATGCCTACTTTGGAAAAATGTCTCTTCAGATTCCCCCCCTCACCTTTTTCTTTTTAGGGCTGCACCTATGTCATATGGAAGTTCTCAGGCTAGGGGTCGAATTGGAGCTGCAGTTGCTGGCCCACACCACAGCCACAGAAACATGGGATCTGAGCCATGTATGCAAACTACCTCACAGCTCCTAGCAATGCCGAATCCCTGAGCCACTGAGCAAGGCCAGGGATTGAACCCACATCCTCATGGATACCTAATACTAGTCAGATTAGTTTCGGCTGTGCCGCAATGGGAACTCCCCATTTTTTTTTTCTATTGAGTTGTATGAATTCTTTATATATTTTGGATATTAACTGCCTTACCTATACATGATTTGAAAATACTTTCTCCTATTCTATAGATTGTCTTTTCATTTTATTGATGGTTTCTTGTAGTGTACAGAAGCTTTTTATTTTATTTATTTATTGTCTTTTTTTAGGGCCGCACCTGCAGCACGTGGAGGTTCCCAGGCTAGGGGTTGAATTGGAGCTGTAGTTGCTGGCCTACACCACAGCCACAGCAACCTCAGATCTGAGCCATGTCTGTGACCTACACCATAGCTCATGGCAATGCTGAATCCTTAACCCAGTGAGCAAAGCCAGGGATCAGACCTGTGTCCTCATGGATACTAGTCAGATTTGTTTCTGTTGAGCCATGGCAGGAACTCCCAGAAGCTTTTTAGTTTGTTATAGTCCCATTTGCTTATTTATGATTTTGTTGCCTTTGTTTTTGGTGTCAAATCCAAAAAATACTGCCAAGATTGATGACAAGAAGCTCAACATCTATGTTTTCTTCTGGAAGTCTAGGGTTTTAGGTCTTACATATAAGTCCTTAATCCATTTTGTGTTCATTTTTGTGTATAATGTAAGATAGTGATCCAGTTTCATTCTTTTTGATGTGGTTGTCCAGTTTCCCTGACAGCATTTATTGAAGAGACTGTCCTTTTCCCATTGTATATTCTTGGGTCCTTTGTCATAAATTAGTTGATCATGTATGTGCAAATTTATTTCTGGGCTCTTTATTCTGTTCCACTGATCTATTTTTTTAAACCAGTACCATACTCTTTTGATTACTCTAGCTTTGTAATATAGTTTTAAATCAGAGAGTGTGGTTTCCTGCTTTGTTTTTCTTTCTCATGATTTCTTTGGCTATTCAGATATCCCACCTTATAGTTAGGTATATTTCCACATGGCATACAGACATGTATTGAATATCCATTATGTGTTAGCCATGGGGCTGGGTTCCAGGTGGGAGGTATACAAAGATAAATTGTATGCTTGTTGATTTCAGTTTCTCACAGTGGAGCTTCCCTGTGCCTCCTGATGTGTCTCATGATTTATGTGGGATTAAATGTATAAGCCTGGCAAAACTTGACAAGTCTTGAATAGCACCAGATTCCAACCTGAAACTGTAAATAGCCTTGGGTTTATTCAGACCTTGGCTTTCAGACAGATCCCTCAAGTTCCATTCTCTATGAAAGGTGAGCAAGCCTTGAGGATGCTCTCAGTAGTTCAAGCATGAGTTTAGAAAAGTAGTGAAGTAGATACCCAGATGAGGACTGTTGATTGAGAAATCTTTATACCACTCTCCAAATTGAAAGTGATTGCAGCAAAAGGACATTTCCATCCATGTTCCCATCTTTCCTTCTTTCCTCCCTTCTTCTTTCCTTATAAAGGATATAAATATTAATATAATCTGTTGGACTTTCCAGAAGAATAAGTACCCCCCCCCACACACATAGTATACTTTATGAAATACATGCTGGAGACAGCTTGAAAAAAAAATCACTCAAAATTTCTCCACTTAGTGATTCACTCTTACAAATGACAATTTAGACAGTTCTGGGCTACTCTAAAGTAAGTTATGGTGCCGCCAATTTGGCAGTTATTTCCAACAAGACCTCTTTTTTTTTTTTTTCTTCAATAATCTCTTTACTGCTATCAGTTGAAAGCACTTGTGCAGACTCATGCTGTCATTCCAAATGTTTCTGCCAAGTTTCTGCTACCAGGAGCTATTAAAGAATTTACTAAACCTTAAGACAGTATGTGTTTTCTCTCTGATGAGTGATTTAATCTGATTTATTGGGGAAATCATATTTTTGAGAATGATTTAGTATCTTAACATTAATCCTTTGTCATTTTAACTTGCTTCTTAAAGGATTTTACCTTTACTGTTATTTCCCTTTTATTGTTTCAACTTAATGTTTGTTCCAATCTTAACGTAGAAACAGGGTATAATTTTTTAAATTTATTTGAACATTCAGGGGTGGGTGGGTATAGTTAAAGGGGAAAAGTTTCAAGAAACATGGTCATAGACAGGAAAACAGTCCTGATGGTAGTAAATGTGACCCATTTCAAAGTTGTAATTTAAAGCTTCTCAAATATTACTTTCCTTAGAAAAACTTTCATGATTACATGAGGTAGAGAGTTAAAAAGGGAAAAATCATCTTTCTAAAATTATTTTTGAGGATTTTATTATTTCACTTGTGACTTACAGACTTGCCTTTTGTCTTTTTAGGGTCACACCAGAGGCATATGGAGGTTTCCCGGTTAGGGGTTGAATTGGAGCAGTAGCCGCTGGTCGATGCCACAGCCACAGCCACAGCAATAAGGGATCTGAGCCTCGTCTGTGACCTACACCACACCTTACAGCAAACCCGGATCCTTAACCCACTGATCGAGGCTAGGATTGAACCCACATCCTCATGGATCCTAGTTGGGTTCGTTAATCACTTAGCCATGATGGGAACTACTTTCAGGTATATATTTTAAGAGCAATACATTATTACTTTTTTTTTTATTATAGTGTTTAAGCTTTTTCAAGTGAAATGTGTAAGTTTTGATCTTGAATACAACACCCAACCCAATTTAGTTGGCTTTTTATACCCAAAGTAATCAAAAAGTCCTAACTGTTCTTCTTATAAGAACTCTACATCATATGCTGCTTCTGATTGCTATAAATAGGTAACAACCAAGCAGATAAAGCAAATCCATCTTTTGGGTTTAAGCAGTAGAATGGATAATCATATTAACTCTTAGCCCTCTCAATGTTTACAAGGAAAATGCATTTCCTTGTTCATTTATTAATTCATTCAGCAGTTAAAGAATTCTTTTTTGCAAGCATTCTATGTGTAGCAGTAGCTGTTCCAGATCAAGGATTGTCAAACTATGACCTGTAGGCCATAAATCTGGCCAGCTGTTTGGTTTTGCATAGCTGACAAGATAAGGATGGTTTTCACATTTTTAAATGATTAAAAAAAGAAGAAGAATATCTTGTGAAATGTTAAAATTATATGAAATTCAAATTTCAGTGTCCAGAAATAAATTTTTAATGGAACTCAGACGCACTCTTACTAGTACTGTCTGCAACTGCTTTTATGCTAACAAACCAGAGCTGGGGTGATTGAAACAAAGCCTGTACATCCTACAAATTCCAAAACATTTACTGTCTGGCTCCTGATGGAAAAAAGTTTGCTGCCGATCCCTGCTCTAGACACTGGGAATTCAACATGAGAAAAATAAGAAAAATTTCCTTACTTATGAATTTACATTCTAAAGCGAAAACAGAAAGAATGAATACATGAACAAGATCGTTTCAGACCTTTGAATGTATTATGGAGACAGTGAAATATTTGATGTGATAGAGAGAGAAGGTGGTTAATTCAGACCAGGTGTTCAGAGGAGGCCCCTGTGACAGTGAGGCAGAAAGCTGAATGGCAAGGAGTCAGCTAAGAAGGATCGGGAAACAGAAGGTTCCAGTCAGTGGGAACAGCAAGTGGTAGGTCTGAGAGACAGGAAAGCGTGGTTGGATCTCAGAGAGATGGAGGTGATCAGAGAGGGAGCTGAGCTTAGGCAGGAGCCAACTCACAGAAGCCTCTTAGGATGAGGCAAGTTTGCATTTTTCTCTGTGGGCAAAGAGAATTCTTTGAAAGGTTTTATGCACAGGAATGACATGGTTTGCATTACATTTTAGAAAAATCAACTTGATGGTTGTATGGAAGAGATTCTAGAGGAAGTCCAAGTGGACATAAACAGGGCCTGTGGCAAGAGACCTAGTGAGAGAGGGAGATGGCTTGCATTGGGGGGTGGCTGAGGGAGGGGAGGAATTGGATAGATTTAGAGTTTAGCTTGGAGGTGAGCTGCCAAGGCTAGCTGTTGTGGAAGACGAAGGAAAGAGAAAAATTGAGAATTACACTTAAGTTTTTGGGTAAACTGGTGCCATTTCTTTATGTAAATTGTACTTGAGACTATTAAAATGAACTTACGTCAGGAGTTTCCGTTGTGGCTCAGTGGGTTAAGAACTTAACTAGTATCCATGAGGATGTGGGTTGGATCCCTGGACTTAGTGGATTAAGGATCTTGTGTTGCCATTAGCTTCAGTGTAGGTCACAGATGAAGCTCGGATCCCGTGTGGTTGTGGTGTAGGCTGGCAGCTGTAGCTCTTACTCATCCCCTGACCTGGGACCTTCGATATGGTGCAGGTGTGGCCCTAAAAAGAAAAGAAAAGAAAAAAAAAAAGAACTTATATCTCAAACAGGGCTTTCTATCTAATGGGTGTTTCCTACCAGAAATGCAGTTGTGCATCTACATCATGGTATTTTACTAATTTTTTTTCTTTACTGTCTTTTCTGAATGTAGGGAATTATTGACATCATCTACAAGGCATATTAACCATGAAGAAAGACAGATTTCAACTGTACGTCCTCTTTCTGCAGAGACTGAAGAAGAGGTAGGTGTGGCCATGAAAGACCAGCTTAATACCACTTGTGACCTTTGCTTTATACAGGTGACCTGTGGTTGACTTATGAATAACAGGAACATAACCAGATTTCCTTATGACATTCTCACTATTGCTCTTAATTCAACATATATTTGTGACATTGACGTGGTTGTTCACTTGAGCCTGCTCTAGATATTTAATTGATATAGCCAGCTAGCTAAGCAGCAATAACTTGTATCTTTCTAGGTTATAGAACTATGTTTGCGGAAAGAAAACATGTCTCTCCCGATTTCATCAGCATGATCAAACATTAATGATGTGTATCTGCAAAAAATTGTGAGAGAATTGAGTATATCATCTTATCAACACTATCATTAAAAACAATGAGAGGAAGAAACAGAAAAATCTTTCCTGGATTTTTTTTCTTGATCTTCTTTAAAAAGAAAACCAGAGATTTAAACCTCCCCACAGGGGATCATTTTAGCTACACTTATGACTTAGGAAGGTTACATGAGGAAGAACAGTTTCTGTCCCTGAGATGGTTGAAAAGAGAAGATGAAGTGGGTGAGAGAAGGTTGAAGTAATTGGCATCAGAATCTACAACTTCTTGTGGATTGAATATGTATGTGTGTGAGAGAGAGGGAGACAGACAGGGAGATGGAGGGAAGGAGGGAAGGAAGGAAGGAGGGAGAATGAGATATGAACGTGGTTTAGACCTGAGCAATTGGCTGGGTATAGCTGTTACTGAAACAGGAAACCTCTGGAGGGAAGCCACCTGGGAGATGGAGGGATGACCTCAGTTTGAGACCTATGTTGCATTTGGGTTTCTCGTGGATATCCATTTGGAGACATCCAGGAAGTAGTTGGAGATAAGGGTTTGATGTTCATGGTAGAGAGTGACCTGAAAGATCTAGGGGGACTTTATAATCTTGGGAATAAGATAGCCCAGGAGTGCCTGTTGTGGCTCAGAAGGTTAAGAACCCCATGTTGTCTCTGTGAGGATGCAGGTTCCATCCCTGACCTCTTTCAGTCGGTTAAGGATCTGGCATTGCCACAAGCTGCAGTGTAGATCGAAGATGCAGCTCAAGTCCTGTGTTGCTGTGGCTGTGGTGTAGGCCAGCAACTGCAGCTCTAATTTGACCCCTAGCCTGGGAACTTCCATATGCCACAGGTACAGCCGTAAAAAGGAAAAAAAAAAAAACAAAAACCCCAAAACCAAAAAAACCCAGAGAAAATGTGAGAATTGAAAATAAAAGCTAATGTTTAAGGATTAGAAGAGAAACTTGTAAAAGAGACTGCTAAGGAGAAATCAGAAAAGTACGTAGTAAACCACCAGTGTGAGGAACCATAGAAGCCACGAGATTTTAAAAGGTGATCTATGGTGTCAAAAGCTGAAGAAAAGGCGAGTGAGAAAACAACTGAAAACGTCCACTGAATTTATTTATGTATTTATTTATTTATTTATTCATTTAGTCTTTTGTCTTTTTAGGGCCGCACCCTTGGCATATGGAGGTTCCTAGGCTAGGGGTCCAATCAGAGCTGTAGCCTCTGGCCTATGCCAGAGCCACAGCAACGCCAGATCCGAGCTATGTCTGTGACCTACATCACAGCTCACTGCAACACCAGATCCTTAATCCACTGAGCGAGGCCAGGGATCAAACCCGCAACCTCATGGTTCCTAGTCAGATTCATTTCTGCTGCTGTACCATGACAGGAACTCCAACACTGAATTTATTCATACATAGATTTTGGTGATCTTGGTGAAAGCATTTCTGGTAGAGCAGTTCATGGAAGCGAAACCTAGACTGTAGTGTTATAAGAGGGATGAGTGATGGAAAGTGAGGGAATAAAGTGAGCATTGTCAAGTTGTCCAGGAAGTTTGGCTGAGAGTAGAAGGGCAGTAGGACATTGGATTAGAGAGGCTGGAAGGAGGGAGATTTCCCCCTTCCCCACTGTTAAGATTTGAGCTTGTTTAAATACTGATGAGCTCTCGTCGGGGCTCAGTGGTTAGCGAACCTGACTAGCATCCATGAGGATGAGGGTTCAACCTCTGGCCTTGAATAGTGGGTTATGGATCTGGCATTACTGTGAGCTGTGGTATAGGTCACAGATATGGCTCGGATCCCGAGTTACTGTGACTGTGGCTTAGGCCGGAGGCTACATACAGCTCCTATTGGACCCCTAGGCTGGGAACCTCCATATGCCACAGGAGTGGCCTTAAAAAGACCAAAAAAAAAAAAAAAAACAACAAAAACATACTGATGAGAAGGAGTAGGAAAGAAAGAAGGTTTCATCTATGAGAGAGATTAATTATGGAACAGGGTCCCAGAGAACACTGGGATGGAATTCATAGTACTTATTTAAGGGTTGGCTTTCTATAAACTGATGGACAGTGCTATTTTTTTAATAGGAGAAGAGAAAAGGAGAGTTAAAAACAAAATTAGAGGAGTTCCCGCTGTGGCGCAATGGGTTCTGCAGTGACTCTGGAACACTGAGACATAGATTTGATCCCTGGCCCAACTGTACCTTATGTTGTGACTGCGGCTCAGATCTGATCCCTTGCCTGGGAGCTCCATATGCTGAGGGGTGGGTAAAAAAAAAAAAGTAGATCTGATAGATTTGGTAGAAGTTAAGAAGTTCCCTTATGATGACTTCTATTTCTCAGTGGAGTAGGGGGAAAATTTGTTGGATGGAAGTGTAAAGTAGAGAGAGAGTAGCTGTCAGAGATTTGAGGGCCGGGGAGGGGGATTAAAGCAGCATGGGGAAATGATCATAGCTATGGGATCCTCTGACCACCAGGTTTTAGAGTTCAGCTGAGAGTGGTGATTGCAGATTAATGACTGCAAACTGCCCAGTTGTTACTTCTTACTGGCACCATATAGCCTGTTAAGTGGCACAGAAAAAGTAAATGGTTGAGTTCACCTAGGGGTGGGCTTTTGCCAAGCAGGTGCTATGGAAAGACAAGGGGGTGGGGGAACCTTGGGTATGTGAGAGAGAAGTCAGAACATTCAAAGCACGGCCTCTAAGCGAGGTCATTACAGAAGTGAAGACAGGAGAGGGTTGCTGGGCAAGGAAAGTGTAGCAGAAAACTGAAGGTCCTGATGAACTCCTAACATTGATTCTGAATTCAGTATGCATTTAATAGTTACTCAATCAATAATATGAATATAGAGATGGCTGCTTCCAAGTTCAAACACCAAAGGTCACCAGACTCCCATGCATATGTCCCATTCCTCCATTACCCAAATTCCTGTAATTAATTCCTAATTACCATTATGCCTCTATTCCAACTGAAGGAGTCAGTTTATTAAATCAGAATATGTCACCTGCTTCTGTACCTTTTGTCATAACAATATCCTATATGAATATCGCTTCTACTCCTTTTTGCCTGTTCAAATCTTGTACAGTTTTTAAGGCTTAGCTCTCACTTGATTCACAAAACTTTCAGCTGATGGAAAACAGGGAGAAAAAAAAAATCCCCTGATGTTTATTGAGCACCTATTATCTTCCAGGAAATCTTCATTTCATATGCAATTCTAATTCAGTTTGGGCTTTGGAACTCTCAACTTCCTTTTGAATCTGCATTATCTTTATGGTCACATTCCTATTTTGTGGCATTCCTCTATGATTACTTGTTTTGAGAAATTTTTGTGTCAATGTCTTAACCTTATACTCTATAGTAATTTTTTAAAATTTAATTTTATTAGAATATAGCTGACTTACAATGTTGTATTAGTTTCAGGTGTACAAAAAGCGAATCAATCATATATTTAAATATATCCATTCTTTTTCCCACATAGATTATTACCAACTATTGAGTAGGTTTTCCTGTGCTATGCAGTAGGTTCTCATTAATCATCTATTTTACAAGTAGTGTATATATACATTATTCCCATCCTCCCAGTTCTTCCCTCCCGTCAGATAGTAATTTTTTTGGTGGCTTAATTAGGTTGTACTTTCTGTAACATGTTTCAGAATGAGTTGGACATGATAGGCATAAATTCTTAGTTGATTAAAAATATGAAAATACAGATAATAGATTTAAAAAATATGGGAAAAATGAAGAGAAATGTGAGTGACAACCATTATCCCTTGAAAATTCATGATATGTGCTAGGAATTGGGAAAAATTGAGCATTATTGCCCTAGTGTTTGAAATATACCAGGAGTTCCCATTGTGGCTCAGAGGTAATGTAACCGGGAGAATGCTGTTTTGATTCCTGGCCCTCCTCAGTGGGTTAAGGATCCGGCATTGCCATGAGCTGTGGTGTAGGTTGCAGATGTGGCTTGGATCTGTCATTGCTGTGGCTGTGGTGGAGGCTGGCAGCTGTAGATCCAATTTGACCCTTAGCCTGGGATTGTCCATATGCCGTGGGCGTGTCCCAAAAAAGACAAAAAGAAAAGAAATAATAATATACCTTATATTTATTTATTTTGCTTTCTAGGGCTGCACCCAGGGCATATGGAGGTTCTCAGGCTAGGGGTCACAGCAGAGCTACAGCTGCCTGCCTATGCCAGAGCCATAGCAACGCCAGATCCAAACCGCATCTGCGACCCACACCACAGCTCACGGCAATGCCAGATCCTTAACCCCACTGAGCGAGGCCAGGGCTTGAACCCGCAACCTCATGGTTCCTAGTCAGATTCATTTCCGCTGCGCCATGACGGAAACTCCTAATATACCTTCTAAAAGTGGGTAATTTACTACTCTTTCAGTAGACTCAGACCTGATACATTTATTACAGAATGTCTTATAGCCAATTCCACATGGCTATATCATTTGAAATGTAGCAAAATGTGGTATAATTATGATGGGTAGAGACAGATTTTTTTCATCAGTTTTATTTCTGTATACTTATATGAGTTTATAATTCTATAAAATGTAATTCAGTATTTGACTTATTTTGAAAAATGAACACGTATAATTTGGGTAGTTGCACATTAAAATATCTGATAAGAGGTTGATATCCAAAATATGTGAGGAGCTCATACAAACCAATAGCAGAAAACCAAAACCCCAAACCAAAACCAAAGTGATATGATTACAAAAACAGCAGAGGACCTGAATGGACATTTTTCCAAAGAAGTCATACAGATGACCAATAGTTATATTGGAGGATGCTCAACATTACTTATAAATATAAGTAAGGATCAAGGAAATATAAATCGAAACTGCAATGAGATATTGTCTCCTACCTGTTAGACTGATACTTATCAAAGACATAAAAATAATGGAGTTGGTGAGACTGTGGAGAAAAGGGAACTCACGTGCACTGTTGGTGAAAATGTAAATTGGTGCAGCCACTGTGGGAAACAGTATAGAGGTTCCCCCAAAATTAAAAATTAAAAACTGCTATGTGATCCAGCATATCCACTTCTGGTTATTTATCCAGAGAAAACAAAAACACTAATTCAAAAGATATATGCACCCCCATGTTCATTGCAGCATTATTTATTATTTATAATAGCCAAGATATGGAAGCAACCTAAATATCCAATGGTGAATGAGTGGATAAGGAAGATGTGCTTTCTCTCTCCCTCCCCTCCTCTCTCTCTATAATGGAATAATATTATATATAATATTAATATACATAATATGAATGTATGTAATGAAATATTACTCAGCCATAAAATGAATGAAATCATGCCATTAGCAACAACATGAGTGGACCCAGAGGGTAATATACTAGTGAAATAAGTCAGACAGAGAAAGACAAATACCATATGATTTCACTTACTTATGGAATCTAAAAAACAAAATGAATGAACAAACAAAACAAGACAAAAACAGGCTTATAGATCCAGAGAACAAACTGAGAGTTGCCAGAGGGGAGGTGGGTGGAGGGACAGGCAAAATAGGTGAAAAGGTTTAAGAAGTATAAATTTTCAGTTATAATCAGGGGGATGTAATATATATCAAAAAGTATATCATTAATACTACTGCAATAAGTTTGTATGGTGACAGATGGTAACTAGACTTATTGTGACCATTTCATAATGTGTAAAAATATTGAATCTCTGTGTTATACGTGTGAAACTAATATATTATTGTCTGTCAATTATAATTCAATAAAAAGTTTATATTTTATTTTGTAAAAGCAGTTAGCTAAAATTTTAAAAGACTTGGCCTGTATAAACAATAGTGATGTTTATATGTCAGAGGTGAAAACCAATAGTTCAAATTTCAGCAACAACAGTAGTTTTTTGGAGTGAAAGCACTGGAATTGACTCCTTAAAGAAATCTTGTAGCATCTCAGTGAGAAATGGCTATGAAATTTTCTTGACTGAAACATCAAAAGTTTCCTATCTTCCAGATTCTCCTCTACTTCATTTTTAGGAGGTTTATAATATTTTCATATTCAAATGCTAAGCTTCATTTAAAGGCTTTGCCAGCATGATGTTCACTTCATAGACGAATTAATTCAAGCGCAGACAAGTTACACTTGTCTGAGTTTCTGCAGAAAGTTTTTGCCGGAACCAGCAATAGAATTGGAGTTTCCTATTTGCAAATGAGGTAGCTATTTTAGAACACTATATGCTATATATTTAGTGGGCAAAGACTGTTAAACTTGTTATACAAACAGGAATGGATTGGTTTTTCTTCCCTTTTTACAAGGTTACCATCACCTTCTGCATGGAGATGATCATTTTCTTTATTAACCTTAGTTAAGTTTAGTAAACGGAATGTTCATTTTAGTGAAAATTTGTAAAATGTTTCAGTATTTATTTTTTTGCTTTTTAGGGCCACACCCATGGCACATGGAGGTTCCCAGGCTAGGGGTCAAATTGTTCCCAGCCTACACCACAGCAACACGGGATCCAAGCTGCATCTGCGACCTACACCACAGCTCACAGCAATGCCAGATCCTTAACCCACTGAGAAAGGCCAGGGATCAAACCCGCAACCTCATGGTTCCTAGTCGGATTCGTTTCTACTGCGCCATGACGGGAACTCTCCCAGTGTTTCAGTATTTTAAATGCTTAGTCTCTTGTCATGGAAAAAGAAGCTTTTCAATTATAAATTTACAGTGACATATGTATCGTTGAGATGACAAAACCTAGGCCATGTTTTTTCTTTTTATGGTCGCACCCGCAGCATATGAAGTTCCCAGGCTAGGGGTCAAATCAGAGCTGCAGCTGCCCACCTACACCACAGCCACAGCAACATTGGATCCAAGCCTCATCTGTGACCTACATCACAGCTTGTGGCAACGCAAGATCCTTAACCCACTGAATGAGACCAGAGATTGAACCCACATTCTCACAGAGACTAGTCAGGTCATTAACCTACTGAGCCACAGTAGAACAGTGGGAACTCCCAAGCCTAGGCCATTATATAATTCATAAGTATATAATGCTCTGATCCCTGGGTACACCGTAAGAGTAGAGTCTATATAAGCTACCAGAATACAATAATATTTTGTATTTGTAAAACAAATGTCACAATATGTTTTTGTATGCTTTATTTCCCTTTCTAAACATAAAATTATTTTTCCTTATTATAATAGAAATATATGCACATGGTAGAAGAATTAGGAAACACAGTCACATAAACAGAAGAAAAATATATCACTCTGAGTTAAACTCTGGTCACTTTGAGTATAGTTACATACCTCCTCCACCACATGGATATGTGTGGATCATATATACAAAATTTTTGCTTGTACACTTAATAATTATATTTTATACACCATTATGTACCAATAGCTATATGTGTATGTGTGTGTGTGTGTGTGTATATATATATATATATTTTTTTTTTTTTTTGTCTTTTTCCCTTTTCTAGGGCCGCTCCCGAGGGATATGGAGGTTCCCAGGCCAGGGATCTAATCTGAGCTGTAGCCACTGGCCTATGCCAGAGCCACAGCAATGCAGGATCCAAGCCGCATCTGGGACCTACACCACAGCTCATGGCAACGCCAGATTGTTAACCCACTGAGCAAGGCCAGGGATCAAACCCTCAACCTCATGGTTCCTAGTTGGATTCATTGACCACTGTGCCACGACAGGAACTCCCAATAGCTATATTTTTAATTTTCACATTATTTTTAACAGTTGTATAGTACTCTTCTATACAAATATATTCTAATTTATTTAATCAGCTTCCCATCATTGGACAGTCGATTGTTTCTAATATTTTCTTATTTCAATCAACATACTGGTAAATATCCTTTTATATACGTCTTTCTACACTTTCTTAATTTTTTTCTGAAGCTAAATTTCCAGAAGGGGAATAACCAGGCCAGAGTTCTGGACATTTTTCATAAGGATAATTACTACCAAATTGCTCTTCACAAAGTCTTATAATTTACACTCAGACCAAATACATATAAGAATGTCTCTTTTCCTCATTAATAGAAATTAAACTCTTGGAGTTCCTGTTGTGGCTCAGTGGAAACGAATCTGACTAGCATCCATGAGGACACAGATTGAATCCCTGGACTCGCTCAGTGGGTTAAGGATCCAGCATTGCCATGAGCAGTGGTGTAGGTTGCAAATGTGACTTGATCTGGCATGGCTGTGGCTGTGTAGGCTAGCAGCTGTAGCTCTGATTGTCCCTTAGCCTGGGAACTTCCATATGCCAGAGGTGCAGCCCTGAAAGAAAAAGGAAAAAAAAAAAAAAAGAGAGAGAGAAAAGAAATTAAACTCTAAATTTGCATTGTCTCATTCTAATTCTTAGAATGATTGTCAGGAGAAATGCTAATCATTACACATCTAGAAAGAAACAAGATGGGGGTCAAATTTTCTGACTTGCCATATCACATATTTCTTATATATCACACATTTCTTGCCATTGTGCCATTGATGGCAATTCCAAGTGAACCTTCAGGAAAGAACCTCCAGCAGGAATTCATGCACGCCACAGCCTGACTCATGCCTGTGTTGCTGGCAGTGCCCTGGCCTCCAGCCACTGGACTGTGGGTGGCACAATTCTTGTATTCTGAGAAGACGGCGATGCTGTCACCCTGCTTGTCCAGGCCAGCACTGAAGCCAGTGGGAAAGGGAGGAGGAAAGAAAGTTGGAGGCAAAGAGGCAGTGGAGGGTGACCGAGTTATAGACCTTGTAACAACATGTCCCTAAAACCCTTTGAGCCTTGCCCCATATTATGAGTGAAATAATCCAGGCTGTCCCTCTGATCTTAATATTTTTAATTAATGAGTTTATTTTTACAGTTTTTTTTTTTTTTAAATTGTTAGAGTCAAAGAAACAGGATCCTGTTTTTGTTTTCATTTATACAAAACATTCAGGGATCCAAGTTCTCATAAGTGAAACCAAGGAGGTGGCGAAGGAGAAATTCTATTTTGGAAAGACATAAAAGTTGGATTTTTTAAAAAGTTTTAGTTTTTGGTATCTTATGGTTTAGTAAATTTAACTCAAGTTTAAAGAAAATTTAAAAAAAAGACTAGAAATGAGTTCAGTTATGTAGGTGCTTGCAAAGTTCTAAAAAGTATTTGGCTATAGAATTGCGTAAGGAAACTCTTGTTTTGTACCAGTGCAGCCATATTTGTGAAGGACTAATAAGTCAGATGTGCTAGTAGGTATTGTAGGATTAGTAAAATGAATTAGCTACAGACCGTCCTTAGGAACCATCTTGTAGTGGCAGGAAGATTGCTCTAGGAAGCTTTCCTGACCGTTAACTGTTTTCTCATCACCCAATGTACTTCATCAAGTGAAGTCACCTATTTGTCAATTATACCCATTGGACTATGAGTCCCTAAGGGGCAGGTGCTGTGCTGCCTACAGTGTTCACCTTGAAAATCTGTATAGAAGAGGGGCCATAGAAACTTAATGGAACAAAATTATACTATAGGAAACTTAGCGTCACATGTGACCATTTGGGGGGAAAGAATTATTTTTGATTACTGTGTTCACTGTCTCAAAAATACTGGGCTATACTTTTCAGATGTATTAAGGTAAGATAATATTGTGCTATTAAATTTCAGTTTTTATTAATTTTGCAAACCTAGGAAGACCATTTAATTTATGTCTTTTCTCATCCTCAGAGTAAGTACCAACAATTCTCAGCCGATGTTGGGGAGAGCTATCCTC
The DNA here is from genome assembly GCF_016906955.1 of Phacochoerus africanus. Classification (NCBI taxonomy): domain Eukaryota; kingdom Metazoa; phylum Chordata; class Mammalia; order Artiodactyla; family Suidae; genus Phacochoerus; species Phacochoerus africanus. The sequence continues at coordinate 79,528,712 of NC_062545.1, read as the reverse complement.
AGCATCTTTATTAGGATATTTGTTGTTTGAAAATAAACATACTCAATATCATTATATAATTTTATATTTGTAAAATAAAAAGGAAGGTTCTATTTCTGGGATATTAAACGATAGAAAAAAAGGTTCTGGAAAATGTTGGCCTCCAGGCTTCTCAGAGGTTGTGGGCCAACTCTTCCAAGGAGATTAGATAAGAATCTCTAAGTTTAGTGTGAGAAGGATTATACTTCATCTTTTTTTTTTAAATGTTTTTCAATGAGTTCAATAATGGAAAGAGACACTGTACTAATCCCAAGAAGCTCCAGTCACCTAGAGGTTCACCATAGCTGACATAAATCTTGTTTTTCTTTGCACGTGTTAGAAAAGTTCAGTCAATTCTTTTTTTGTTTAATTTATTTTGAAAAGAGGCAAAAGCTATAGATCATATTAATACTAGGCTCAGGACGATAAAGAAGATATGAAAACCAGCCGGACTGAGTTATTGAAGCATTGATGTGTAGAATTGCTCTGATTTCTTGGATGTGCCCATGTTATCAAGGACAGGCTGATAGTTTAGTGTGATTCTAGCTCAGAAGATCCTGTGAGAGAACTGAAAGTCAGCATAATGTGTTTGGCTGACAGGTATTAAATTTTTAAGGGACTAGAGGCTGTTGTCTGGGGTCTTTATTTGAAGGAGTTTTTGAGTATTTGCTGTTTGACATTTAAATGACTCCGTTATACAGTAAAGCCCTTCTGGATCAAAATCAACCTGAGTTTCATATACCTTTCTGGCCATGAATATCCACATCACAACAAAAGCAGAGAATGTTTAAAATGCTCAATACAAAGTCAAACAAACAGATTAACATGTTACCTCATTGCAGCGAAAGTCAATTCCTGCACTCCTTTCTCCTCTGGGGCCCTCCTCAGTTGGCTAGCAATGGAGACAGACACGTTACTTATATTTGGTAACTTTTGGAGGCCTGGTGCATGCTCTTTAACCCCTTTAGCACCTCGGTGACTTGGCCACACTCCTGCTGTCCCAGGAATCAACAGCATCCTGACATTCCTCAGTTATTGGCCAATCTGGGCTACTTTCACCCTCCATTTTTCCAGTGTGGACTTCAGAGGTGCAGAAGCAGAACCCATTTGTCCTATCTTGTGGTCTTTTGAGCTCTGGTTCTAAACTCCTATTTAGCTTTAGACTAAGTTAGGGCATTGTTCGACTTTGGGCATGGTCTGCAGATTTAGAGTAGCATTTTATTTTGATATTTTTGCTTTTTGGGGCCATGCCTACAGCATATGGAGGTTCCCAGGATAGGGGTTGAATTGGAACTGCAGCTGCCAACCTATGCCAGAGCCTCAGCAATGCCAGATCCTTAACCCACTGAGTGAGGCCAGGGATCAAACTGGCATCCTCATGGATACTAGTTGGGTTCATTACTGCTAAGCAACAATGGAAATTCCCAGAGCAGCATTTTCAAAATTCAAATTTTATTTTATTTTATTTATGTATTTTTTTTCCATTTCTTGGGCCACTCCCATGGCACAAGGAGGTTCCCAGGCTAGGGGTCGAATCGGAGCTGTAGCCACCGGCCTACACCAGAGCCACAGCAACGCGGGATCCGAACCACGTCTGTGACCTACACCACAGCTTATGGCAACGCCGGATCCTTAACCTCCTGAGCAAGGCCAGGGATTGAACCCACAACCTCATGGTTCCTAATTGGATTTGTTAACCACTGAGCCACGATGGGAACTCCTCAAAATTCAAATTTTAGACTTAAATCTTTAAGTATTTCTGTTAGTTTTGGTCTTCTGAAAACAGATGTCAAGGTGGGATTAGATGGATGAGAGATTTTGGGGGAGAAACACTTTTGTGAAGGAAAAAAAGAAGGGAACATGAGTAGGCCAAGAGCTTCCATACCTTGATGCAAATATGTGAAGAGAGAGTCGGGGGGTAGGGGGACTGGGTTGAAAGAAGCCTCAGACCACCGTGTAGTTCTGAGAAAGTCTCAGCAAGGCCGGGGGCGGGGTGGGGGGGAACTCCTGAGCTCCCTGAGCAAGTTTCCCATGAGAGGAGTCTTGTGTCTAGCAGAAGTAGCCTGGGCCCACTGCGTTTACCAGGCTCTGTCATTGGCTGGGAGCAGACCGTGGGAAGTGTGACCTGGATCCAAAGGTGTGACAGTTGGAGGCTGTCAGTCAGCCATCCCTGTGGCAGGTCCTCTGGATGGGAGAGTTGAAAGGGACACCTCCACACCACTGAAGTCCCCAAAGGTGGACCTCAAATCCCAGGATCCTCAGCAGGGCTTATCAAAGTTTACAGGCCTTATTCTCTCTGCTGTCCACTCCCATTTCCTGCCCAGTTCATTCCTTCTACTCCTGGACTCTTAATTCCCTCAAAGTCAGTTTAGATAGGGAAGCTAGACCTTGAGAGGCTCACCTTTTTTTCCTAGCTAATAAAACCATTCCTTTAAAAAAAAAATCCCAATTCTATGAATCTTTCAGTGATGAAATTCCCAGCACGGTGTTAAATACAGAAGACACAAGGCAAATGAGACAACACAAAGGACTCACACCCTGGAGAGGGTTATGTACAAATTAGCATACATTTTATTAATGTGATAAAAAGAGGAATAGGCTGGACACAGAAGAGGACTATCTTGACCAGCCTGGGCAAAGGCCGAGCAAAGTCTCTAAGGACAAATACAACTTAGAAAAGGCAGGCAGAGGCAGGTCTAGGCAGAGCTAGAAACTATGAAGAACAGACTACAAGAAGTGGGGTGTTTGTGGAGGATAAAGGGAAGGCTTCTGAGGTAGGCAGGATCAAGATTTATGCTTGGGAACTTGCAGTTGACTGTGTCAGCTGTGGGCACGTGTGCATTTTACAAGTGTGGCAGAGGATTTGGGTGGGCAAGACTAAAGAGCAGAAGGAAGCCACTGCCTCTCTACTGTTTATTTCCATCTGTTCCCTGATATGTCTGTAAGAGAACAGGAGTCCTGGTGAAAGACTGCCTGCTTTATCAAGTCAAAAGACTTGGATTCGAATCTCAGGGTCAAGGTCAAGGTTTACCATAGGTTAGGCCAGTCATGTAACTCTAGAAATGGAAGTTTCTGTTACTTATAAACTGGAAATCATGATAGTTGCCCTGACCTCTATTGAGCTGTTCTGAGGATCAAATGGGTTGAGATAGGACTTTCTGAAGGCACTTTGCAAACTTTCAGCACTGTAAAAATTAAGAGGCTGATATTATGTACTGCTCAGGAAATGACAGACACCTGGGAAAACCCACAGAGTGTGGTTTTGTAAGAAATTGCTCAGCCTCCAAGGGAGAAAATGCCTGGCTTAACACTGCCAAGAGGAACATGTTTGGGAAATTACGACATGAGGTAAAGCAAATGGGGCTTTCTGTTTTGTTTTCAGAGATCACAACTGCTTGTCATTCTCATTGTTTACCCTTCCTCATGGGTGGTTCTGAAGTGAGAGGAAGTTGGGGCCAGGGAGTATTAATAAGGCAAAGAAGATGGTTAAAATGTACTTTGTGTAACAAATAGACACTGAACCTCTTTAAGGTGGGGAAGATAAGAAAAGCTAGACATTGGTTATATGAATAGGCACATGTGTAGGGACGGAGAACAAACTCAGCTTTGTCAGAAAACTCTGACTTTCCCAGGGCCTGACAGGGTCCTCATCCTCACACTCTCAGGGAGAAATAGCAGTATAATACTGGATAAATAAAACTTGTCCTAACAATTTCTGGAAAAAAATTTTTTTTAATTTTATGATTTTATTTTTTCCATTACAGTTGATTTAGTGTTCTGTCAATTTCTACTATTTAGCAAAGTGACCCAGTTATACATATATACATAGATTCTTTTTCTCACATTATCCATGTCCCATCATAAGTGACTAGATATAGTTCCTTTTGCTCTACAGCAGGATCTCATTGCTTATCCACTCCAAATGCAATAGTGTGCATTAACTCCAAACTCCCAGTCCATCCCACTCGCTCCTCCTCCTCTTTGGCCACCACAAATCTGTTCTCCAAGTCCATGAGTTTCTTTTCTGTGGAAAGTTTCATTTGTGCTGCATATTAGATTCCAGGTATAAATGATATCATATGGTATCTGTCTTTCTCTTTCTGACTTATATGAGAGTCTCTAGTTCCATCCACGTTGCTGCAAATAGCATTATTTTGTTCTTTTTATGGCTGAGTAGTATTCCATTGTATACATATACCACATCTTCTTAATCTGTTTATGTGTTGGTTGACATTTAGATTGTTTCCATGTCTTGGCTATTGTGAATAGTGCTGCAATGAACATGCAGGTGCATGTGTCTCTTTCAAGGAAAGTTTTGTCCAGATATATGTCCAAGAGTGGGATTGCTGGGTCATATGGTAGCTCTATATTTAGTTTTCTGAGGAACCTCTGTGTCGGTTTCCATAATGGTTGTACCAATTTACATTCCCACCAACAGTGTAGGAGGGCTTCCTTTTCTCCACACCCTCTCCAGCATTTGCTATTTGTTGACTTGTTAATGATGGCCATTCTGACTGGTGTGAGATGGTACCTCATTGTAGTTTTTTTTTGTCTTTTGTTGTTGTTGTTGTTGTTGCTATTTCTTGGGCCACTCCCGCGGCATATGGAGGTTCCCAGGCTAGGGGTTGAATCGGAGCTGTAGCCACCGGCCTACGCCAGAGCCACAGCAACTCGGGATCCGAGCCGTGTCTGCAACCTACACCACAGCTCACGGCAACGCTGGATCGTTAACCCACTGAGCAAGGGCAGGGACCGAACCCGCAACCTCATGGTTCCTAGTTGGATTCGTTAACCACTGCGCCACGATGGGAACTCCCCTCATTGTAGTTTTGATTTGCATTTCTTTAATAATCAGTGATGTTGAGCATTTTTTCAAGGGCTTGTTGGCCACCTGTATATCTTCTTTGGAAAAAGGTCTCTTCAGGTCTTTTGCCCATTTTTCAATTCGGTTGTTGATTTTTTTTGCTGTTGAGTTGTATGAGTTGTTCATATATTTATAGATTAAGCTCTTGTCAGTTGCATCATTTGAACCTATTTTATCCCATTCCATAGGCTGTCTTTTTGTTTTTCTTATGGTTTCCTTTGCTCTGCAAAAGCTTTTCAGTGTGATTAGGTCTAATTGGTTTATTTTTGCTTTTTCTTCTGTTGCCTTGGGAGACTGACCTAAGAAAACATTTGTACTGGAGTTCCCATTGTGGCTTAGTGGAAACAAAGCTGACTAGCATCCATGAGGATGCAGGTTCTATCTCAGGCCTTGCTCAGTTGGTTAAAGATCTGGCATTGCCTTGAGCTGTGGTGTAGGTTGCAGACATGGCTCAGATCTGGCATTGCTGTGGCTGTGGCATAGGCCAGCAGCTACAGCTCTGATTAGACCCCTAGCCTGTGAAACTTCCATATGCCTTGGGGGTGGCCCTAAAAAGACTGAAGAAAAAAAATTCTCTCTCTGATTAACTGTGTTTTATTGATGGTTTGTATGGAAAAAAAAAACAGTGAAAAAAATGAAAAAAAAATATCACTACCATTAATATTCTTGTTCTTGTTGAGACTCAGAGGCCAGGCCTTTTACATATATTATCAATATATATCCTTATAAATATATTACCAGTGTCCTTCTAAAGGTGTGGAAAATCTCTACTTAATCCTATGGTAGAGACCTTTCCTGGATGTCCTGAAAGAGTTATCTATTCCATGAAGAAAATTTTATTTTTTTTTTGATGGAGGAATCCACAGGAAAATTGGCACATGAGTTGAGATAATTAGCTGATTCATATAGGGGACTTGCTGGCAAAAAGGTTAATTACTTTTTCTTGAATACTCATATGATAGATTGATTTTGCCAACTTAAAAAAAACTGAGGGACTTTTTGCCATATGACCTATGATACTTTGGAAAAGAATTCCCCAAAGAGCAGGGTGACTGATATTAAAGACTGATTCATTTAATACCAGCATCAGCCATTTTTAGCTTTTCTTACTGAATTTTAGAGGGCAGAAAACTAAAAATGACATTTCTCTCAAACCCTTGGGGTTCATCTTTGGGGACCAACATGGACTCAGTCATGCAAAGTATGAATTTTCTACTGTCATATAAAAAAATCATACAGATTTAGTGGCTTACAATTTCTGAAGATCAGAAGGGCAGGCAGGGGTAGCTAGATCCCTCTGCTCAGGGTCCCACAAGGCTGAAATTGAGATGTTGGTCAGGGCTTCATTCTCAGAGTTCTCTTTCAAGCCCACTGGTTGTTGATAGAATTTGGTTGCCTGTGGCTATAGGACTGAGGTCCTTGCTTTCTTGCAAGAGGTCACTCACAGCTCCTAGCGGCTTCTTTCATTCTATGCCACGTGGCTCCCCACAATGCAGCAGTTTGCTTTTTAAGGCCAACAGGAGAGGAGTTATTCTTATTGTGGCAAAGTGGAAACGAATCTGACTAGGAACCATGAGGTTGCAGGTTTGATCCCTGGCCTCACTCAGTGGGTTAAGGATCTGGTGTTACCATGAGCTGTGGTGTAGATCGCAGACGTGGCTTGGATCTGGCATTGCTATGGCTGTGGCGTAGGCCAGCAGCTGTAGCTCTGATTGGATCCCTAGCCTGGGAACCTCCATATGCTGTGGGTGTGGCCCTAAAAAAGCAAAAAAGGGCAACAGGAGAACATCCCTGGCTTTGAATTTCTGACTTCTTTTAAGGGCTCACTTAATTAGGTCAGGCCCACCCAGGATAATACCCCTTTTGATTAATTCACAGGCAATTGACTGGAGACCTTAATGACATTTGCAAAATCCCTTTCTTCTGTATAATATCAAACAATCATGGAAGTGATCTCCTATCTATTCACTAGTCCTGCTCACACTTAAGGAGAGGGTCTTGCACAGGACATGTACAGCAAGGAACAAGAATCTTGGGGATCGTTTCAGAGTTCTGCCTACTACAATGTGTCATCTATAGGTGGAAGAAACTAAGGTGAGGTAGTGCTGACATGCCAGGAGATTGTGCCATTCAGCAAGCACCGTCCCATGGATGATGCTTCCGGGGAGGCTTTTTGCTTCTGCTTCCTAGTTCCACATGTGCAAAGCAGCGGGCAGCAGCAGAAAAGGGGTTTTTGCTAGAACAACTGATGTAATTGTGCATTTTTGCTGGACAATTTTTTCCTGTGTTTTCCTTGGTAATGGTCAACACTGGTTCTTTGGTCCTCCTGTAGATGGTATAAGCTAACAATTATTTTGTAATAAATCTGTTTCTGCTTAAACCAGCTATAGTCAATACTTCTATTTGCAACATAAAGCCTTCATTGATACAACAGGATCAACCATGATCTCTTTTTATATCTCCATTAAACGTGTGTCATTCCGTATTGCCCGTATAGATTCATAGAACTTTTGATGTGGAAGGACACGTTCATGTCTAGAACTTGTAAAAATATATCCTATAGAACACTTGTAATTGAGTCCAAGAAGAGATTTTTTTTTGGGAAAAAATGCTCAATGGTTCTGCCAGCTTGGAATACAGTACATGCTCATTAGCATATCATAGACTCTGAGACAGATGCTACAGAAAAAAGAACCCCCAAATCCACAACTATTAGACTTTTTATTAATCCCACTAAGGGGATTATCAAACCAAGATTCTCAAACCAACACCCTAAAAGTTTAACTAGGTTACCAAAGTCACCTGGTAGGTTTGTGATTGAGGGAAGGCTGAAACTAAGCTCATTAGGCTTTCTGACTCCCAGGAACATGAAGCTTATTCCTTACTCCCTGCATTTGCCTGAGGTTTAAGCTTCAGTGAATATACACATAGACTCATGAGGAAGTAAAAAATATTTCTATAAAGAGTTCCTCCAGGAGTTCCGGTCACGGCTCAATGGTAATGAATCCGACTAGTATCCATGAGGACGCAGGTTCAATTCCTGGCCTAACTCAGTGGGTTAAGGATCCTGTGTTGCCATGAGCTGTGGTGTAGGTCGGAGACAAGGCTCAGATCTCTCATAGCTGTGGCTGTGGTGTAGGCCAGCAGCTGTAGCTCTGATTCAACCTCTAGACTGGAAACCTCCATATGCCATGGGTATGGCCCTAAAAAGAAAAGAAAAAAAAAAGTTCTGCCAAATATATTTGTGCTATCTCCATGAAAACCTGTCATAGCTCTTAAAGAAGCTTGGAATTCCACTCATGTTCACCGAGGGAGATGACTGCCTGGGGAGGGGACCTGAGGAGAATGCTTATTTCCCTGCCTCTCTGTTATTCATACAGTAGCCTTGCCTAGGAGCACAAAGCCAAGCCTTCCCAGGCCAAAGGGAAAAGGAGTAGTGAGATGAGCACAACTTGTAGCACAGTTACCCTTCATGCAGACAGTTTGGTCTTCGGGCTTGAGGAAAATGAATCATTTTAACCTAAGTCCAAAATTAAAATGAAAAAAAATTATTCAGCTCACCACAGAAGGCCATACGGATCTCGTACATAATCGTAACCTGATTCCTGGATCAGAACACTTGTGAGCACATGCCTCTTGGGCATATTCCAGAGTGTAAATCACATCACACACATCTGACCAAGAGAGAAGAGGTTCCAGGAGGTGCATAGTTTCAGCATGAAAACAAGGAGCCATTAGCGTTACAAGCACAGTCAGCTGGCTGGCCTGACACACCTTGGCAGTTATTGTTCCCCGAGGCCACGTGGTTGTGGTTCCATCCTATGATTTCATTCAGAGGCTGGGATGGATGTGGATGTGCTGAAGTAGCTTCAGTCCCCAAGCTCAACACCCCCTGTGGTCCCCCCATCAGTCCCCTACCGCCTGCCTTGCTCTTCTTGGAAGGAACTAAGATTACGTATGTGAAGAATTTAGTCTCCACCACAATTTTATTATGGGAAGATTTCCCCTGTAGGGCAGAGAGGTAGAGTCTCGGGTTATACATCTTACATTCTCTCCCAGGGCTTTCCCTTTTCCTTCCTTTTGGGAGCAGCTTTTCTAAAAGGACTTATGTATTGGTTAAAAACAAAGCCCCAAAGCCAGCATACTGTCGTTACGGCCATGTTTCATAGCCACCCAGACCCTTAAAAGAAAGGAAATGGTAAACAAACCCAGCCATGACACTGAGTCATAAAGGCACTCACACCACAACACACAGCTGCCGCAATTCTTTGGGAGAAGCCTCCACATATGTGTGTATTATTTGGGGTTTGTGGTATTCCCCAGAGCTTGGACAGAGGCAGGATTGTGTGGCACCCTGTGAAAGGCTCCGGGCTTTGTGGGCTTGCATTTGCTGTGCTAGAGGAGTCAGAAAAAGGCAACTTAGGAGTTTGGGTAGGGCCAAAAAGTAGTTACATTTGTGTTTATGTGCCTTGTGTTCAACAGACATTTTCTGGCCTTTTTGGTTCAGCTTTTGAGCCTCCACCCAGATGCTTATAAACTAAAGCTATTGGGCCAGTGAAAGTGGGTTGTGTGGATACATTTGAGGACTACAAAATAGATCTATTTCTTTTTTTTTTCCTTTTTTTTGGCTGTGCCCATGGAATGTGGAAATTCTCGGGACAGAGATCAAACCCATGCCACAACAGTAACAATGCTGGATCCTTAATCTGCTGAGCCGCCAAGGAACTCCAGGGATCTTTCTTTTAAAATACGACAAAGCAAGCATCTAAAGAATGGGATGTATTTCAGCTTTTAACTATTATTCTGGGACATGCTTATGAAGAGCAAAATCATTGGCAAAATAGTTTTCAAGCTCAAAATGTTACATTTTTTTTTTTTCTTTTTAGGTCTACAACCATGGCATATGAAAGTTCCCAGGCTAAGGGTTGAATCGAGGCTATAGCTACCAGCCTACACCACAGCCAAGCAACACTAGATCCAAGCCGTGTCTGCGACCTACACCACATCTCACAGCAACGCTGGGTCCCTGACCCAGTGAGCAAGGTCACGGGTTGAACCCACGTCCTCATGGATGCCAGTCAAATTTGTTTCTGCTGAGCCACAACAGGAACTCCAAAATATTGCATATTTGTTAAGCAAGAAGCAAATAATCTTTTCCTCTTCCGTTAGTCCTCAAAACTGGGCTCTGATGATAGTCCATAATTGATAAAATGTAATGCACATTTTAAACAGAAAGATTTAAGATATAATCAACCCTCATGCTTTGTTGGGTTGTATACAATCAGGACAGAGTTATCCTATATGAGAGAGCACACACACTGGATGTGGATGGTTGTGCATTCCATTCTAGCAATGAGACAGAATATTTACAGCAGTCAGGGGTGTCCAGAAAACTCTGAAAGCCCAAGTTGTTTGATGTCTTTATAATGCTTCTGTCTTTCCATATTAGACAAAAGGTCTCTAGGAAGTGTCAGGTACCTACCCTCCATTCCAGGATGACATGATACTTCACCATATGGAGAGCTCAATATTTAGTTTAGTTTAGTTTTTTTTTTTTTTGTCTTTTTAGGGCCACACCTGCAGCATATGAAAGTTACCAGGTTAAGGGTCTAATAGGAATTATAGCTGCCAGCCTATGCCACAGCCATGCCAGATCTGAGCTGCCTGTACGATCTACACCACAGCCCACGGCAACACCAGATTCTTAACCCAATGAGCGGTTTCTAGTCAGGTTTGTTACCACAGAGCCACAATGGGAACTCCGAGCCAGCATATTTATTGTAAGAAAATTTCCCTGGGGATTATTTATGCTAAATTTGTATTAAAAATCAACGCTTTGAAACAGTAGGGTTTCCAGGGCTAGCTATGGTACAGAAGACCGTATTTCCACTCTTTTTATCTAATGGCCTGAATTCATTTCAATCTACTAAACCAAAATGAAATCACTTCCTTGAAAACCTTTGGTTTATAATGACCTGAGGAACAAAAGGAAGATGTATGGGGAGTTCCCGGTAGAATGCACCTGTGTTTTTCCCGTCACTGCCACACACCAGGGACTCCAGGTCAAACTCCAGGAAGGTGACAAAAACAGTGTTGAGGGTGTGGATGAAGTCCCCCTAATTATTTTTCTTCTTTTTATCAGGCTGTAACCTGAAATGAATGTCTTTCTCGTCCAAAGCAGGAATGACTCCTAAGGTTTCAAATGAGTACTCAAATAGTTGTTATTGAGCCTAGTTATGGCCATATTTTTGATAAGTGAATGGGAAAAGCTGATAGCTCTGTTTCAAAGCAGCCAGCAGCAGGCCAGAGTGAGGTGGCTGTGAGGAACTTTCAGGGGAATACTCATAAGCTTGCTGATAGCCCGACAGGGCCTTGGTCCTGTACTTTGGACTCTTCACTGCTGTGCTAACAGGTGAGGCCCCAGCTACAAATATTTGGTATGACCCTTTCTTACTGTAAACACTGCTGCCCTTAGTATGATGTAAAGTTTTAGAATTTATGGCTCTTTACTTAGACATTATCAAAATAATTGTAAAATCTACTTTCTTGTTATTTCTCAAGGGTACCTAGCCTGGCTGGCATTTGGAGGAAGGGGTTTGGTAAAGGTAGGTGAAGAGGAAGTTAGGGGGTGAAAAGTGGCAACAGGGCAAATGAATCTGAGGACCTGGCGTTTACGTTCAGTCACAAGGTTAGAGCATGGAGCAGTCTTCTAATGAGTCCAAATTTCATGCCAGCTCAGGAAAGGCGATCAATAATGACCTCAGTAGGGTGTTCATCAAAGCAAAATTCCACACAGGCTTGTCCTCTCTGCTTTTGGTCCATGACCATCCAGGATGGTTCTTCATCACCCTCCTGGTCACATTGTATTGAATCTTATCTTGTGTTTTTTGTTAACATTTTCCCTCTTTTCTTTTTTTTTGTCTTTTTGCCATTTCTTGGGCCGCTCCCGCGGCATATGGAGGTTCCCAGGCTAGGGGTCTAATCTGAGCTGTAGCCGCCAGCCTACGCCAGAGCCACAGCAATGCGGGATCCGAGCCACGTCTGCGACCCACACCATAGCTCACAGCAACGCCGGATCATTAACCCACTGAGCAAGGCCAGGGATCCAACCCACAACCTCATGGTTCCTAGTCGGATTCATTAACCACTGCGACACCACGGGAACAACTCCTCCTTTTCTGATAAGTATCCACCTTGCTTCTCCCTGTAGATGTCAAGCATCATCAAGACAGGTCCACTGGGTATGAGGACACAGTACAGTAAGTAGGAAAAATGTGAACTGTGGCAGCAGCCCACCTGCTCTCAAGTTTTGATTCTTTCACTTAACTACCTTTGAAAAAACATCAGGGCGTTCATGAACTTCTCTGAGTCTCCATTACTTCATCTCTCAGAGATAATACCTACTCTTCATTTTCTCTGAGGTATAAGGTGAGATAGTAAATATCAAGCCCACAGCTCAGATCCAGTTCCTCGATAGCCTTACTTTCCTTCTCTGGCATCCCTGTGATAACTGCTTGCCCACACTTAGCATATAATCAACATTCAGATGTGTAAGTTAAATATAGTAGAAATGTCTATGCTTTTTGAGAATGGATTGGAAGGTCTAGAAATTATCAGTTTGGATCAGTTTGGGGAGACTCAGTCCTTAAGCCCCACCTCCATCCTTTGGATCAAGGATCAGGAGGTTATTTCTTGTTGAATGCTTCTCAAAATAGTTGCCTTAGCTCCCTACTTTGCCTGTGTAGACACAGCCTTAATACTCTATTCACTAGTATGTTTAAATATAGAAAATATATTTGTCAAGAGGCAAATGACAAAAGATCAATGGGAAGGAAAATGAAGAGCAAAGCCTGGGAAAGCAAACTGAGTGAAATAAAACAACAAAATTTCGTGTAAGCACTGTGATTCTTGTATTGTAGAAGGGATGAGGTTGAAGACTTGAGTAGGCATGATCCAGTCTAGTGCAGGCTTGGGTGTTGGGTGGCACCTGCAAATTTAGATTCCCCAGAGATCAAGAAAGCTGAGGGATAGGGCAGAAAGTTTAACAAATAAAAAGAATCAATCCTGTAGTCTAAAAATGCGGACTTGCATGGCCAAGTTAGACATATTAAAGACTTGCTGAAATATAGAAGCTAAAAAACAGTGGTATGGAGAAACAATGCCAATTGAGTTACTCATTCAAATCTTGAAATAGGGTCTCATTTAGGAGATTTTTGTGTGATATATGCAAATGCATATATGCATGTATGATATATACATATGTGTGTACATATGCATGTATATACACATATATATTTTAATTTTGTTATGTATGTAGGTTTTGGGATCTTCTTTTCATCAACTCTATACTTCACCCAGTTCTTATTTCTCTCAAGGACATTATTACCCATTAAAACATCATAAATCTACTTTAAGAAAAATCTCAAAGTTGGATTTCCTAAAAGTTTGAGAACATTAAAAATGTAGCTAAACTGTTCATGAGGATTCCTGAAGACTGTACCAATACCTTCCCGCCAACTGAAATATTGAGTCTTACTAGCCCAGTTAATTTTAAAGTGTTGGGATTATAAGGAGTATAGAGTCTGGTATGGATGGAAGGATTATTCAGGTCCTTTCTTTAAAAAAAATAAAGGCGTTCCCGTTGTGGCTTGGCAGAAACGAATCTGACTAATATCCACAAGGATGCGGGTTTGACCCCTGGCTTGGCTCAGTGGGTTAAGGACCAGTGTTGCCCTGAGCTATGGTGTAGGTCACAGACACGGCTCAGATCCTGCCTTGCTGTGGCTGCAGTATAGGCTGGCAGCTGTAGCTCTGATCCAACCCCTAGGCTGGGAATCTCCCTACGCTGCGAGTGTGGCCCTAAAGAGCACACACAAAAAAAAAAAAAAAAAAAAAAGAAGAAGAAAGCTGTGAGCCCACCCAATGTGATTACAGCCAAATATGTGTTCCAGCAGCCCTGTTTCTCCAGCAATGGTTGTTGAGCTCCATTTCCAGGGAAGCCATGGAGGTGGAGTGGCTCATAGTTATTTAGTCAAGGCACAAAGCAAAGGTTGCTCATGGGCAGGAGACCAGGCAGACATCTCTGTACCCCTACCAGGGATGCTGCTGGTCAGACATCCAGAGTGACCATCCCGCTTGGTGAAGCCCTTTCTCATCATTCCCACAGTCTGACCCTTCTTTGGTAGTTACGTGCTTCCCAGGCAATTTGTCTGCTTGTCCATGACAACACTTCCCATCTTGTGATTACCTGTATTAGGTTGCCTCCCCACATCATGATATCTGGCATTTAGTAGGGAGATGAATAGATGAATTAAATAACAAACAAATAAACCCTCTCTCAGCAGTCAACTTTGGCTGCCCTAAGATCTAGGAGATCTCCCAATTTACCTAAGCAGTGGACACCGCTTGTTTAGTCAGGAGATAAATATACTGTCTTCCTAGTGCCATTTGCTTTTTTTATATATGATATGTTATTTTTTTCCAAGACTCACTCATATGGCCTTTGATTTTTCAAAACTAGAATATTTTTGTGAGAGATAACATAAGATTATTGCCTATGAGGTCTTAAATTATTAAGATAAATGTATTAAATCTAAAGTCTATATAATATATTAGAAGCAAGATTTTGATACTTATACCCCTACTCATAGTCAGAAATTTTTTGTTTTTGTTTTTTCTGTCGTTGAGGGTCACACCTGTGGCATATGGAGGTTCTCAGGTTAGGGGTCGAATCGGAGCTACAGCTTCCTGCCTACGCCATAGCCACAGCAACACCAGACCTGAGCTGCATCTGCGACCTACGCCACAGCTCATGGCAAAGCTGGATCCTTAACCCACTGAGCGAGGCCAGGGATCAGACCCACATCCTCATGAATACTAGTTGGGTTCGTTACCACTGAGCCACAATGGGACCTCTGGAAAAGTGTTTTTTAATTGTTTGAAGCTACTCAGAGACTGGTCAGATGTAAGCAGAAGGAAATGCCATGTGAAAGTATCATCATTGGGTTGTACTTTGCACTCGGGAGCTGGCTTCGACAAATATTTTGTATATCATTTGAATTTGGTGTGTATAACATTGTGATCTGGTGAGTCCTGAAAAATCATAGACTGAGCTGTGCCCCTTTACAGGAGAACAAACCAGAATTAATATCGGATTAAAGGTTTGGGGAGGGGAAGGAGATGGGAGTTTTTATCTTCCCATCTCTGTTCTGTGCAGCCAAAGTTGATCAAAAATTTATTCAAACTTTACGAGTTCCAAAAAAATGATTTAAACTGTAAGAAAGCAAGTGTAAAGGGTAAATCTAGAGGTTGACATTGAAGAATAGCTGTGGGCTTTGCCCCTGAGCCTGCTCTCCACTCAGGAATTAGAAGCATTTAAAGATAGTACTTGTACCTGGATTACCTACTGACGGCCTATATCTGTAGGGAGATGGGGTCAGTGTTTGCTCTCTGTGCATGGAAGGGTCAAACCACAAAAACATTTTTTTTTTTTTCCCCAGGAAATGAATCTTGATTATGTTATGAAAATTGGTGACAACATTTAGTCTTTTGTTGTTTCTCATTAGTTCTGTGTAGGCACAGATTCCTTCCAATACCAAGTGAATATTTAATTACAGACTTAACCTGTTTTGAATATTTAAAGGACAGACCTTAATAACCAGTAGTTGCCTGTCCAGGGTGTACAATGTAGTAAAAGGGAATATTAAAAAAATAGCTCTAAGCTGTTTTTGCAGTAATTTGGAAATTAAATGAGAGTAAAAAGTCTATGCCCAAGGTTCACGTTTGTGTTTTTCTTCTTGTGCCTCTTTTATCTTAAATCTAACAAATGACTAGATAGCTTTGTCCAGAGGCAATGACAAAGTGGGGGGTGAGAAGAAGTGTAGAAGAGCTGGCAAGAAAGTAGCAAAAGGGAAAACAAAAAGCAGATTCATAATGAACAAGCTGAACTACTCACATTTAAAATAATAATGCTGCATCTAATTGCTGTGAATATTGAAAGACCCAGTGAAATCAAAAGTGCAAGGATAACTTGTTTGTGCAAGCATGGAAGCTAAGGCATTACTTGGGAAGATGCAATGATGGAACATAATATGAGAAAAAACAATGTATATATATATGTAAGAAATTGGCACATTGTAAATCAACTATGCTTTTAAAAAAAGATGCAATGATCTCACATGCTCTCTGGACTCTAGCAGAATTCTTAATTTTATTTCAGCTTTAGCTCTAGTTTAGTAAATATTAGTTGAGCATTTGCTGTGTTATAGACATAGCCAGCAACTGGCGTCCTCAGGTAAGCAAGGCAAGAATTCCAGCATAGTTGTGGGGATGGTGAGTAAGCAGAAACTTTCACCATGATAAAATAGGACGCTGTAAGATTAAACAGATATAATAGACATGATTACTAATTAAAAAATATTTTTC
The DNA here is from genome assembly GCF_016906955.1 of Phacochoerus africanus. Lineage (NCBI taxonomy): Eukaryota > Metazoa > Chordata > Mammalia > Artiodactyla > Suidae > Phacochoerus > Phacochoerus africanus. The sequence continues at coordinate 79,512,406 of NC_062545.1, read as the reverse complement.
GTTTAATCCAGTTTGAAGGAGGTAAATGGCGAGATGTAATATTCTGGAAATAACTAAGCATAATTGTGAATTCTGAATGACTCCACCCTTGCGTGACTGAGCAAATTATTTGTAAAGGACTCATTATGTATAAAATATAGGCACTGTATTTAAAAAACATATATGTCATATAGTAATTCCAAAGTTCAACTGCTGTTACATATTAATTATCATTATTATATGTATTTATTAGGTATTGAACAAATACTATTTTGTCATGTTTTCATAAAACTATGGAAAATAATTAGATCCAAGCAGATCATAGAATTCTTTAACTTTATACACTGTGGGTTTATGAAATATAGGTTTAGTCTTCCAAAATATCCAGATGTTTGGCTTTTCCAGGAAAAAACTATTGCTTGTATTTCTCTCTTTTCATTCAGATGCTTTGGCATTACATAGACTCTAATGTTTTTGTTGTCAAGATGTGATTGGAACCTTCTAAATTATCATCTCGGGTTCAGCATTATTTATAGATGTGACATCACACATTTAATAGTCGCTTCAGAGTTTTTAAGATTTTTTTATATCATACACAATTTGATGCCAGAGCCTTTATAGCAGATGTGTTCAGTAAGAAAAAGCTTTATGAGGAATTTTCATCTGTGTATTAGTCATCTCCCATCAACATACTTCTTCCTGATAGAGTTTATCTCTGTCTCCTCCAGCCTCTAGAGTCAAAGCTCCTTGGACAAGGTCATGGCCATGCTGTCTATGTCAGCAGTTAGGCATTACAGGGTATGGCCCTTCCTGGGACTCCCCTGCCTTCACCTCTCCCCAAGCACGTCCAGCTTTGTTGGGTTTCTCCTTATCCCCATGGACCAGGTCCCCCTAGCCGCCCCTGGCACCCCCACCAGCCTCAGTGCCAGAACTTTCGTTTTTCTCTTTTCAAACCGAGTGTTCTCACATAAGTCTTTCTTTGATCATTTAGCATTCTTTCCTAGGTTGTGTGGGAAAGACACCCCTAGCTCCCAGTTTTGTTAATTTCATTGGATTCTCCCAAATTTCTCATAGACTCATTTTGTCTGAAAAAACCTTCTGTAGTCTCCCTTGTCCCTTGGGTGTGACTCATCAACGGAATCTCCCTGCTTTTCCTTGCCTGAGTGTTAGTGTCGAGTGTAAGCCCACCAGGAATTTCCATAACTTCTTGTCCACGCAGAGGCTGACAAAAGCATTGGGCTCACTTCCTCATTTCAGGGACTGTGGGACTCACTCCACCAAGAGCCCAAATTTGGGGTGGCTCTCAGAGTGATTTTTAGACAAAAGTGTGAATGAGGCTGTTTGCCCTTCAGAGATCTTATTCTCCTCCTCCCCCTCAACATTTCCCTCTTCAGATGGAGAGATCTTTCCAACAGATTTTCCCCTTTCATCCTCCCTTCTCTGCCCTGTCTGTAACATTTCAGATCCTCTTAGCACTTTTATTAGTCCACAGGGCCTCTTCCTGAAGGTCACATTAAGATGTTAATAGTGGTTTAGTAGGTTTCCCTGCCAAAGAGTCTAGAAAAAACAACACATATATGTACTTTTCAATGAGAAGTGAAGGGAGCCACCAGTGCTCTCCTTCTCAGGGGGTGGGGGCGATTTTGCAGATTGGAGCATCTATATGGCAACTGAAGGTGAGAGTCTAGTGCTTTCCTGCTCTCTTCCAATACCCAAGGCTCAGTCCCGTATTTTATTTTTTTAAACTGGTTGTGCCCGGTATTTTTTTTTGCGCTTGTAGCAGCACTCTCCATCTGAAAACTCAAGTCCTCTCCATGTACAAGTAGAAGAACCAAGTGTGTCAGCCCCATATCTTCCCCCAGCACTGCCTAGACATGGTTTTGAGTTTTGCAGGCAGAGAGCCCTTGACCCTGTGTTGCATAACTACCCTGGAGGGAGAGATGTTCTGTCCCCTTCACGTAACCTTGTTCTCTTAGAGAAACTGCTCTACAAGATTAGATACACTGGAGGGAGAGTGACATTACTGAGGAGATGCTCGTTGGTTGTTCCCTCACAATCCATTCAGCAGGACTCCGGAAATATACAGGGAGATAGAAGTAACTCTTTACAAGCGAGCCAACCAGGGGCCTAAACTCTTTGATTTGGTGATTGCTTCTCAGCTCAGTTGCCTTAAGATCAGTCTTGGTACTACCAGGCTAGTTAGGATTTTAACAAGATTATTTAGAGATTCACAACCTTTCTGGGCTCATTTGATAAATGAATTCTATAAAGATGGGCAAACTGTAAGTGGCCCCCAAATGAGGTGCCTATTCCTTTTGATTTATTGATGTATGGGGGGAATAATAAAAATAAATGAATCTTTAAATATATTTGCTTTAAAAAATTATATTTTTGAAGTTCTTCTGCTGGCCTAGTGTGTTAAGGATCTGGTGTCATCACTGTTGTGGCTTGGGTCACTGCTGTGGCATGGGTGCAATCCCAGGCCTAGAACTTCTGCATGTGTGGGCACAGCCAAAAAAAAAAAAAAAAAAGTTCTATTTTTGTGAATGCTTTATATTGCTCATAGTATATTAGTTGACAGCATAGTTATATAACTCATACATTAAAAACGTAGATATATTGGGGTACACGCTTACTTTTTTTCCTCTTTTGGCCACACCCATGGCATATGGAAGTTTCCAGGCCAGGGATCGAATCTGAGCCATAGCTGTGATTTATGCCGCAGCTGCAGCAATGCTGGACCCTTAACCCACTGCACTGTGCCAGGGATCAAACCCACACTGCCACAGAGACAAGGCTGGATCCTTAACCCATTGTGCCATAGTAGGAACTCCACCTTTTTTTTTTTTTTTTTTTTTTTACTTAGTAAGAAGGTGAGATCAATTAAGATGAGAACCTATTGATTAGGTAGCACCCTGCCCTTAATACCCACCCCCAGTGCATGAGTGGTAAGGAAGGTGGGCTCTCAAAGACGTGAGACATCGTGTGAGCAGTCTGTCCAAGAAAATAAAGACATGGTCCTTCCTCATTTGGAATCCAAAGTTTCTTCTCTTAATTCCAGCCACCTTTAGAAGTGGAAGCTGAGTACAGTTATCTTGAGTGTTCAATATTAGGTAAGATAAAGTTGAAGGCAGCTCTGAGGAAAAACACTGATTTTTTTAGGTCAGGGCACATACATCTTTTCATAATCCTTTAGTATCATGACAGTCAGGCATCCCCACCAGATACACTTAGTGAAGTAGGGATCTGAGGAAGCCACAGATGGAAATAAGTGAGAAATATGTGTGTTCATGAAGATAACCTGAGGTCTGTCCTCTCTAGGGGAGGAAAACTAGAGCTTGTCTTCCTTTAGACATCATAAAAGAGGAGCTTCTGTGAGAGAGTTCACCTGCATCGAATTGTCACAGAGGATGTTCTAGACATAACTCCCACCTGCCTGTTTCTTCAGAAGTTTGACAATCAAGGGACACCAGGTGGAGGGAAGGGAACGATAGAAACTTTTTCCCTCCTGCTGCCTAAGCCAGCTTCAGCTGCAGAGGAAGGAGCATGCTCTGGATGTGGAGGCCTCCTTATCTGTTTTCAAATCCCCACTGGGCTATATCACTGCACAACTCTGGGTGCCCCATTGCCTCCAGAGTCTGGGTGACCAGAAACCACTGCAGCTGTTCTCTAGTGGAAGGTGCCTGCCTGAGACTCAGTACTTTTAGTCACTTGGTATGTGGTCTTGGAAGAATTGCTTATTTTCCCTCCTGGCAAATGGGGTAATTATTCCTACCTCTCAAAGTTGAGGATACTGCAAGCCATCTAATTTATCTGCCTTCCCTTTCCTGGTCAGTTTGACCCATCACTTGGATAGTGTCCCTGGACCATCGTTTTTCGCATTAGTATCTTACCTTTTGTGCATCACTGATCAGAAGCCCTGTGTGGAGCCCCTTCCATGTAACTCCTCCCCTTTCCTGGTTCTATTCTTCCTCACCAGCATTTCACTAAAAATTGGTCCGAAAGCACTAGTTATGCAGGATTAATAGTTGTCATATGAAAAATAAAAAGAGGAAGGGGACCGTTCTGAGGCCTTCAGTAAATTTGGGACGTGCTGGGTCTGTCAAAGTGCCCAGGTTTCATCATTAAGGTCGGTGTGGTGAAGGGAACATCACTCTTCAGGGTTTTCCAAATTGTCTACTTTGGGGCATAAAACATTTATGATTAGGGACTCATGGACCTGGAGTTCTGTGGAACTGATGTGGAGAAATATCATTCTATCCTTATTCTAACAGCATTAGAATGAGGCTTTCATTCTCTCAGTTTTTCAAGTCCACAGACCTGCTGTTTCTAACATCCTTCAAAGGCAGATGTTAAGTCTACAACCAATGCTAGGTTAACCAGAGTTAACTCTATTTTCATTTCATTATCCCAGTGACCTTCCTCTAGTTCCTTAATCCAAAACCACCAACCCCATCTAACATCCCCTTCCAGGACTGGGAGAATTTTGAACATCTTCCCTTCTGCATTACCACAACAATTTTCTTCTCTTTTCACTACTTTTAAGACATTAAACAAAGTAGAGTACAATCCTTGGAGTAGTTGAGAGGTCAATTTTCCTATCAGCTTCCATAAATTCCCAGGATTTTATATATGCAGTGTGTAATTTCAACTCTCCATGCCTTTGATCACAAAACAGCTCCTTGTTCAAACCAAACACGTTTCAAAGACATCAAAGACCATGGAGAAAAATATAATATAAAAAGTATTTGCAGTAGATAGGCCTTAGCTTACTGGCAACAAAGAAGAAATGATAGCATAATATTTGCTGAAACCACAGGGGGCAGGGTGTTTGTGGTGTGTACCTCTCATGTGTTTCTATTCTAGGATATGAACACTGACGTGGCACAAGTTAACCCCTTTTTTGTAATGTTTGTCGGTGTTTTCAGGTGAGGAGGAGGTCTCTTACACAAGCATCAGTGAACAAGCCAGTTGCCTGTCAGGACAAGCCTGGGGGTGACATTATTATTTGCATTTGTTGATCAATGACTCTTGGAGGCTATGAAGACTCAGACCCAAAGAGTGACTCAGAAAACCAGGGGCCCATGTCATTTTGCCCTCGACTCAGCCACACAGCCTAGCAATGTTGGGACCCTACAGCCCTGCATCTCACTCAGCTGTCATGTTCATCACCTTGTGGTACCATGAACAAAACTCTTGACAATTCAGAGTCTATACCCCAGCTTCGCATGCAGCCTTTTCCCCTGTAGTTGGTGCTTGATCCGAGGCTGAGGACAACAGTATAATGATTCATAGGCCCTGCCTCCTAGCAAGTAATCATTTTTCCACAATGATGATTTATGCCGAGAGAAGGGGAAAGAATGTTGATTTGCCTTTTTTTTTTTTTTTCCTTAAATTCAAACTTTCTGTTAACAGAGGGTTGGGGCTGGGGTACTTTGACTCCATTTGCAAGTCCTTCTAAAAAATGTTCCAAAGCAGTTTTGTGTACTTAGCTTGGGATTCTTAAATGAATGTTATTTGTTGAGAATGGAATGTGATAATCCCATTACATACTTTGTCTAAAACAAGAAAAACCATTTTGAAATTTCCTTACTTTGATAGGTGAGGACTACGTGTGCCTCATAAAGTTGAAAGCTGGAGAGGCCCTGCCACAACTCCATTTTAGAGATGAGAAAACTGAGACCCAGAGAAGTTATAGGAATTGTCTGTTTCCAAAGGACTGGTTAGTGGCAGAGGCAGATCAGGTTTGAAATCAGCTAATTTTAAGCTACGATCTTATCTGATGTTAGGCTTACCTGTACTTATCATAAGAGAAAATCTAGATATGAAGAAGTCTATAATATAGACAGTGAGTCATATGAATTGGTGTCAGGGGGGTCAAGGTCAGAAGCATGGTCATTGGTATCAGATGGTTCTTGGTTTGAACTGTGGCTCTGGAGCTGTGTGGTATTGGCTACTGTTTTTCTTAATTACTCTGAATGTGTTTTCTCATCTTTATAGATGAGAGGCAGATATTTCACAGTGTCTGCTGTAAGGATAAGAGAGAATGTATGCAAAGCTCTTGATACACAGTAGGCACTTAATGAACGGAAGCTCTGGTTATTATTGAAGACTAAGAGGGCTTTGCCCTTCCCCTCTCTGCTGTTCCCTTTCAAAGCAGCATTTGCTCTTCTTCACACCCTTAGAGTTCTGCTTTGTCAGTCTGGGGATGGTTCAGCTCATTTTCTCAAGGCATGGGTGAATTTTTTTTTCTTCATAATTTGCATCAGTGTTGTCTCATTTCCCTGAAACCCTGTCACAAGCCAGGAGATTGTTGCAGAACATGATCTGAAACCTCACTAGCAAGGGAAAGTCCCCTCCAAAAGAGGCATTTTTCCTCCTCTAGAGTTTTACACTTCTCTTTCACATTGTGCGGGCAACCCCTCAGCCTGGTTGCTGACTGCAGGCAGAAAAGGGCCGGCCCCAGTGTCTGTGCACCTGGAGGCATTGGGAGGTGAGGGTCTAGCCACGTTGGCCCCTGTGGCTTCACTGCCACCATTTCTGCCACTGTGCCTCCCAGTGCTCCCAACTTTCCCCTCTCACCAGGTCTCACTCTCGAAACCACCAATGGAAATTTAGAGGCTTCTGTGGTTCTTAGGGGGTTATTGGGGCTTTGCATTTTCTCTTTCCTCACTTCCTTTATAGCTCTCAGGGATTTCCTAAGAAGCTTCTTTTGTCCTGGTAGCCCAGGCTGGCTCCTCCCTCTGGCATGGGGGAGTTGCCATGTTTGTGCTCAGGTCTTCTAATTTCTACTTCTTCTTCTTTTTTTTTTAATACATTTTCAAAAATATACTTATGTTCAGGTCTTGTAATGAAAAGAAAATTCTCTGGTTGTTTTTGTGGAATTTTTCTCTAACTCAAATACTATGTACATATTATGGTAAAATATAATCCGTTTAATCACACAGATTCATCCTTTTATCCCAAATGCGTATGTGTGTATGTGTTTTTTTTGTTTGTTTTTTTTTTTAATGCCCTACTTTCTAGATATTTTGTCACCAGGGAATTTTCCCACTTGAAGATATGTTGCAACACAAGTGAACTCTCTTCATTACTTAAAAAAAAGTACAGCTCTGTGTTAGTGCTTTGAAAATACTTTACATAACTGTAAACATCTTCAAGAAATTTTTTAAGAAGAGAAAATGTGGCTGTAATCCCACCTTTTGTGTAATAACTGGTTTCACTTCTGTGTAACTTTCATTTTTTATTCACATACTATTCATGTGTTAGGATAGGCTTTAAAAATTTGTGCCATAAGAATGAAACTAGATCTTGCCTACAGGTTACTGCAGTAGGCCTGCCCGCTTCTCTGCTGTTCTGTACACTGTCTTCTCCTACCTGTAATGCACCAAGTAGTGATGGAGCCAACATTCTCTTGCCCTTGGGCTTGGTCCCCAGTGAAGTCCCTGGATCAAGCTCCATTTTTGGTAGTTTCTCTTCCTTGTAAGAGTGAAAGAGAAGAGTTCCAGAATTTTTTTTTTCTTTTTTTCTTTTTAGGGCTGCACTGGCAGCATATGGAAGTTCCCAGTCTAAGGGTCAAATTGGAGCTGTAGCTGCCGGCTTACACCACAGCCACAGCAGCGCATGATCCAAGCTCTGTCTGTGACCTACACCACAGCTCACAGCAATGCCAGATCCTTAACCCACTGAGTGAGGCCAGGGATTGAACCCACATCCTCATGGATACTAGTTGGGTTTTTAACCTGCTGAGTCACAACAGGAACTCCCAGTTCCAGCATTTTTAATTTCATTTATTTTACAAATATCTATTGAATACTCAGTTAAGTATTGTGTATTACTGTGTGGATTAAGACAAAAGGCATAAAATCACTTTGACCTGTTGAAGATGGGAGTGAAAAGCATGAAGGAAACTTATACTTTGGCTTTTGTGATTCCACAAGAGGTTTGGGGCCAATTTGAACAGAAGGATAATCTCTTGTATTATGTCCCACAACATGGGAAGAAGGGGAGGTGGAGGCAATGAAGTCAAATGAGAGGGTATTGTTAAGTCATGGGCTGGTGGTGGCATTGAGCTTGGACTTGGGGAAGGATAAAGTAATGGACTCTAAGGATAATAGAACTAAGCTGAATCAGAAGCCATGGATGGAGAGCTTACTATCTGGGAGCAGCAAACTAGTATAATGGCTTTGTTATTTGTGTGTGGGGAGTGTTTAAAGTGAATTAATTGTATTAATTCTCGCTAAAAAGGAAAAACAATTCTAGCACATTGGCACAGAAACTAAAATGTATTCCTTATTAACTGAAAAATCTTAAGCTAGATTTGGCTTCAGCTTTGGGTGAAATTATGTCTTCTGACAAAAGTTGTTAGTTTTGTCTTTCTCCAGATTTCCACTTAGCGTCTTTCTTCCTTGTTGGGTTCCACAGGCAGGTTTCTGAACACATTGGTAAAGATGATCGTTGGCCGCTTGTGGCTTATGTTCTGCAAGTTTTGTAGCCCTGATGGAAAATGTATGCCTTTTTTCTTTTTCTTTTTTTGTTTTTTAGGGCCACACCTGTGGCATATGGAAGCTCCCAGGCTAGAGGTCGAATGGAGCTGCAGCTGTAAGCCTTTACCACAGTTCATGGAAATGCCAGATCCTTAACTGAATGAGTGGGGCCGGGGATTGAACCTGTATCCTCATGGTTAACTAAGTCTGATTTGTTACCGCTGAGCCACAATGAGAACTCCCCAAATGTTTGCCTTTTTAATTTCGATAGGCCTGCCTTGGGTCACAGACCCACCCTAGAGCCAGGTAGGGCAATTAGCTCCATCTAAATCATGTGAATTGACAATGGCAAAGTGGTACTTCTTTCTCCAAAGAGAAAGAATGGGCTTTGCTATCAGGAGAATGATGCTGGGCAGGCAAATGGCAGGAATGACTACTGCACAGATAGATGCCTCTAAGAATCTGAGTATCTGCTGAAAGGACAAACCTTGCGTTTCTAGGAAATTGTTCATAAGTACATCTCAGTATGAATCAATTCTGCTTGTAATTACTGGACTTCACAGAACTTCTGAAATTTCATATCTGTACTCTAGAGTTCCATGGACCCCCAGCTTCAAAAAACATGACTCTACAGTATGAAATAATTGAGGGTAAGCACTGCGAATTTTTTATTTTTTTTGGGGGGGGCCACACCCACAGGCATGTGGAAAATCTCAGGCTAGGGGTTGAATCGAAGCTGCAACTGCCAGCCTACACTACAGCCATAGCAACTTGGGATCCAAGCTGGGTCTGTGATCTACACCACAGCTCATAGCAATGCTGGATCCCTAACCCCACTGAGTGGAGCCAGAAATGGAACCCAGATCTTCATGGATATTAGCCAGATTCATTTTCACTGTGCTGCAACGGTAACTCCACTGTGAATTTGGGACATGATATCTCCCACACTGAGTAGATAGTCTTGTACATATTGAGTCCTGAAAACACTGAATGAATGAATCAAATAGCCTTTTTTGGAGATCCATTGTACTGGTAGTATGCTATGTGTTTTATGTATGTTCTTTCATTCTTCTAATGTTGTTCTATGGCTGAGGAAACTGAAGCTAACTAGAAGTAAAAGAAGCTGAAGATCTAGAATTGACATGCATAGAAAGGAGATATGAATAGATCTGAAGTTCAAGGGGAGGACTCCTGCATGAGCAGGGCTTTAGTCTGGGTGTTGAGGCATGTTGTGAGATTCACCATCATGGCTCAGCTGGTCCTAGTTCCAGGCCCAGCTGTGGGGGGCCATCACCTCTGAGGTCTTCTCAGGCCACCATGTGGCGGCACCATTGTCAGGCACTTGTCAGTGACAAAAATGGACTTCCTATTTGCTCCTTCTAATAGCCCCTTAAAATAACACATCAGTCTTTCATAGTTTTAGCTTCCACTTGAGAACCTGCATTCAGACTAAAACCTTTTTTGTTGTGGTTGAGATTGATTTGCAATCTGACTCTTGCATTAGATAGCCATTCTTAGGCTATTAGGAGCCCCATAGAAAATTGCTCCAATGGATCCATATCACTTTGGGAAGTTCCCGTGGAATTGTTCTTCCGGAGAAATGATAAAAACTCTGGGTCAGTCGCTAGAGTGTCAGCAGATTGAATGGCCAGAAAAGAGAATGCCTCCCATCTGTGGCCCTGAAATGCTGGGTCAGCAGAGGAAAGTGGTTAAAATAATTACCGTGGAGTCAGGGAATTTGGCAGATTTGGGAGATCACACATGTAAAGGGACCTTTTTTCCTCCGTTTTCTTATCTCAGACCCATGTGAATTGATGATCATGAGGGCACCAAGGGGACAGAAATAGACGTTATCCTGCTCTGGTCCCAAACCGGGAAGAAAGAAATAACCAACCCTACTTCTCTACATGGGCGGAATGAGGGCTGACTAGTATGCAAATGGAAGCAGACATATGGTTATGTTCTGATTAGCTACTAGTGATTTGAAGCCATGCATATGTGTCAACTGCTGATGTATGTATGGACAATACATCTGTTTATACAAATAGACTTGAAGCATTTTTTTTTTCCATTTTTCTTAAGGACCTATTACTGGATGCCCATAGGAAAAGATGTTTTACTTCCTTTTCCCATTAATTTTGATCAGCCTGAATTAAACTACTTTGTTTTCTCTTATTCTTACTTTTGTGAAGGAACTTTTTCTTTGTGTGTGTAGCTTTACTAACCATATTGTTTGGGCTCTTGAAAAAGGAGATATGGGAGTTCCCATTGTGGCCTAACAAGATTGGCAGCATCTCTGGAGTACTGAGATACAGGTTAAGTCCCCGGCCCAGCACAGCATATTAAGGATCTGGCATTGCCTCAGCTATAGCATAGGTTGAAACTGCAGCTCGGATCTAATCCCTGGCCTGGGAACTCTATGTGCCATGGGGCAGTCAAAAAAAAAAAAAAAAAATAAAGAAAGAAAGAAAGAAAAGGAAAAGGAGATATGATATGGTGTTCATTTCAAATAAACCTCTGTTTATTTAACAAAAATTTCTGTTTAAGATGCTGTGCTATGCAAGGTGAAAAGAGATATGGAGGGATGGAAAAGCAAGATGGGGCCAAATGTTTAAAAACACCTGCCATGAATGTTACCTAATATGTTGAAAGGGTCTCTGCAGATATATTTTAAGTTAAAGATCTTGAGATGGGGCACTTACTCTGGATTATCCCAGTAGATCCAATGTAATCACTGGCTCCATAAAAGATAGAGGCAGGAGTTCAGAGTGAATAGTAGGAAATGAGATGATGGAAAAGAAGGTTCAATGATGCTCTTGGAAGACGGGACCTCAAGTCAAGGATTGCAGCTAAAATGACTAGGAAATAGATTCCTTCTGAACTTCCCAAGGAACACAGTGCTGATAATACTTGATTTGGATTTTGGAATAATCATTTTGCTTTAGGTCATTATGTTTGTCACAGCAGCAAAAGGAAAATAACACACATACTTCTTCGGCTCAAGGAGAGACATTTAATCCAGTATATTAATATGTGTTTTTTCTGTTTATGTCATATACATATGGTCAATCCAATTAGCTGCTTTTCAAGGTGCTAGTCCATAAATATATATACATATATATTTATGGCTGCACCTGTGGTATATGGAAGTTCCCAGGCCAGGGGTGGAGCAGAGCCCCATCTGCAGCCTACTTGAAGCTTGTGGCAATGCTAGATCTTAACCCAATGAACGAGGCCAGGGATGGAACCCACATCCTCATAACTCTATGTTGGCATCTTAACCCACTGAGCCACAACAGTAAAGTCCTCCAATATTTTCTTATTAGTTCTCCTAAAAAATACATATGAATCTAAGGTTAGCAGGGAAGTTAAGGAGAGGCTAGACAGTACTTGAGGACATGCTTAGGGAGTCCAGGGAGCTTGCTGTGGGAGGGCTTGTTGTCTCTGATGTGGTTAGAAAGGCTAGGCTGTGCTGTCGTAACAAACAACGTCAAACCTCAGAGTGACAGACGTTTCCTTTCTGCTGGTTCCAAGTCTGTGCCTGCCTTAGTGACTCTCCAGTTCCCCTCCATGTGATGGTCTGGTGTCAAATTTCCACATCAACATCTGCTTCCCTGTTAGCTATGGCAGGGCAGGGGGAGGCTGGAGAGTCTCACACATGTTTCTGCCTGCAAGTGACACTTGTACCTCATTGGCCAAAGGCAGTCACATGGCTACATCTAATTTCAAGGAAGTGGGAAAGTGTAATGATAGTCTCTTGTGCCAGGGGAAGGAAGCTAATATTGTCACAGACCCAGATTTCATTTTAATTGTTAGTGCTAAGAAAGTGTTATCATGAACAAACTCAGCTGATTTTTAATACCATATTCTTTTATTTTAAAAGGTCTTAAAAAACCACTTACAAAGAGCTAGACAAGAAGAACAGTAGGAAGCTAATAATAAAGACAGTGAAAACCCAAGTGGTGCTAAATTAAGTATTTAGTAACATTTGTAAAGAAGTGGAAAATCATATCTCATTATTTCACTGTGATTACCTTTTCCTCAGCCAGAAAGCCTTTGGCATGCAGTGTATTTCTATAGGTATTCCATACTGATTTAATATCAATTAATATCTACTTGCAGGAAAATGTTGACAGGAAGTTTTAAAATTCCTAAGCTTGACATTTGGCAGCATAATTGGGCATAAATGAAGGAGCTTTCCAGGTTGCTGCTGATGGCACCTCAGATGGATGGGAAGTGGCGTTTCAGCCTTGGCCAAGGAGGCCAGCTGAGCTCACTTGATGTAATTTAAGATATGTTGCGTCTAGGAATATGACAAAAGAATTGTGTTTGTTTATTCATTTATTTTGTTTTTCCTTCTTACAAGTTAACTAGTGTTTCCAGCACTCAGTATTTAGGCCCCATATTCCTGACAAGAGCATTCTGATCCAAGTGGCCTTTAAATGTCTCTTGATGGATTTCCTGTCTAATTTAGGCTTTTTTTTTTTTCCCCCCTTGGGAAGGGGTTAATAGTTACTATAGTAACTATAAGTATAATAGTACTATAGTAATTATAAAGTCTTCCAACTAGGATTTTCAGTATTTTGTTTTTTTGTTTTTGACCTTAATTGTAATTACCTTCTTAAGAACATTCTTCCTAACCCTGTCAGGGCAAGATTGTGGATTTCTTTACACTTTGGTCTTTAACTTTGATATGTGGTTACTAATCTCCAAATCATTGAGTCTCTTTTGCCTTTTCTTATCTTGCTCAGTGTTTCCTTGGAGAGGAGTCAAACCTGGAGTCCCTTTGAATTTAATGGGAATGCCAGGTAGTCTGAAAGTCAAGTAAGAAACAGGCCTCCTTTGGTGTAAAATTTACCAGGTATGAGGTCTGCATTATCCCGCATTGAATGTGCATAGAAAAACTGGTCTGCAGCCTTCCAGAGCATACCAGAAGTTTGGAATATTCTTATTATTGTCAATAAATCAAAGAAAATAGCCATCCCAGGGGAATTAACTTAGAGATTTCTAGACTCCCACTCTGTGTGGATCTCATGATGAAGGGGAATCTCCTCTTACTGGATCCTATAACCACTCACACCAAGCTCCTCCGTACAGTTCCTGCCTCTACTTAACTTAATAAGGAAGTTGCCTCTTCTTGATAATTGAAACAACCAGTAAGGTTGGGAAAGGGGAAATCCCACTTCTGGCTTGAAATACAAGGTAAGAAATATTTTTTTTTTTCTCATCAGTGTACCTCCCTCATGTTGAGCTAGTGGTTTCATGTAACTTGGTTTACAAGATCATCAGGAAATATTTTCAGAGTGCTAACTACGTGCTAGGCATTAGGCCAGGTGCTAAGAATTAAACTTGAAACAACACTGAATCTCTGTTCTGGGAACAGCTAGTGTGAAATTCAGAACAACAACAACAACAAAAAGCTAAGGATAGCACAGTATGATAATGAGATAGAGAGAGAGAGAGAGCATAGGTGCTCTGGGAAAACCAAGGGGCACCTAACCTGTATTGGGGTTGTGGGGGAGGGCTGGGAAAGGCTTCCTGGAAGAGGCAGAGCCAAAATAAAGGATAAGCAGGAGCTGGGGCAAAGCTGGGAACGAGGCTGGGAAGATAGCATGATAAGCTGAAAAAGAGCAGGAGCCAAGACTCAGAAATGAGAGGGGGTATTTGAGGTGGGAAAAGTATTTAAGTGGACTAGAAAAGTTAGTGTTGGGGCTGGTGTGGCATAGATGGGACTGGGCAGGAGTTTGTAAGCCACGTTAAGGAATTTTGCTTTATCTCTAAGAACAATGAAATTTATTGAATTTTTTTTTTTTTTTTTTTAGGCATAGGGTGACATGATCAAATTTACATTTTAGGAAGATCACTTGGGCCTCAGCATTAAGTGACCTAGAGGACTTAAAACACACATACATCTTTAGAGAAACTGGTTGGAAGAGGACTTCAGTAATGTGAGAGATGTTGATGCCTAAACTAGTCTGGTGACCAAAAGATAAAGAGGTGTATGGAGGAAGGAAACCTGACAGCCATTGATGATAGGTGGTTCGCCAGGGCAAGAGGTCTGGTCTAAGTAACCGAGTCAGTGCTGATACCATTTTCAGAGATCAGAAACATGGGCATACGAGCAGATATGAAGAGGGAGGATGATGGCTGTGGTTTGTGTTGTGCAGGGTTTGAGGTACCTGTGGACATACCCATGGAGATGTCCAGGAGGCTGTCGTTTATATGGGTTCACTGCTCAGAGGAGATCTCTGAAGATAAGTTGCCAGTCACCAGCATGTAGACGGTAATCGAAGATACTACCTGGAGTGACTGCCAAGGGAGCAGCAGTAGGAACAATGCTGAGGAGCACTACCAACCAAGGGTTAAGCCACAGGCAGGAACCCACGAAGGAGACTGAGATAAAAAGGAAACTGGGAGCTGATTCTACAGAATTATGACCCTAAGAAAAACGAGATGAAACTAAACATAGCCCCAATTCTTAGTATGTTTTACTGTAAGAGAGCAGGAAAGGCAAGGAAAAGTTCAGAATTGGGCTAACAAAAGTGAAACCATAGACTTCTGTTTTAATACTTACCAGTGTGTGTGTGTGTCTGTATGTGTGTGGTTGTTTGGGACTTAGAGAAGGAAACAGGAGACATAGGGAATATTGTCACCAGATATTACTTATGTTCCCTTAGCTCAGTCATCTATGGAATGTTTAGTCCCTTAACATATATTTGTTTAGAGCCTACATATAAAACATTTCTGCTAGGGCAGTGGAGGATATACAAGAAGTATATCTGTTCCCTGACAGCTTGTGATCTAGTTAGAGATGTGACACCTGTATAATAGCATCAGCAGTAGATACAATGTATGATGAGTTCAGGAACTTGCATAGAAAATAAGATCTGGGAGTTCCTATCATGGCTCAGGGGTAATGAAACCAATTAGTATCCATGAGGATGCAGGTTCGATCCTTGGCCTTGCTCTATGGATTAAGGATCTGGTGTTGCTGTGAGCTGTAGTGTAGGTCATAGATGCAGCTCACATCTGGCGTGGCTGTGGTCTAGGCTGGCAGCTGTAGCTCTGATTCAGCCTCTAGCCTGATAACTTCCATATACTACAGTTGCGGCTCTATGAACAGTAAAAGCAAAAAAAAAAAAAAATCAGTAAGAATTTAGAGGAGGGAGGTATTAATTTTCACCATGAGTGTGGAACAGAAAGACAAGACACAAGGGCTGGGCATATAGTTCTGTGAACTGATTAAAATTTCACAGGTTTTGAATTGTTATGAAACCACGTACAAGGAAGATAAGACCCTAGAATTATTCTCCAACATGCTTCTTTCTGAACTCACCAGGGTTAACTCTCCATCTTTTCAGAAGTGCCTCAGGCACTTATCATGGGAAGGAACAATTAGTCTTTGTCTATCATTAGTAATAGAATCAACAGCTCTGAAAGGGAAAGCCAGCAGTGACTTTGCAGTCACCCCTTCAACCCGCTAGATTGTTCTGAGAAATCCCCAAATTTCTTGTAGGAAGAACATGCAATATATTTAGCAACAAGTTCCTCCTTGCCCTGAAGTATGCTAGAAATATAAACTTTCAAAGTGCATGGAAAATACAGAGAACTTGTGGGTTTTGTTACTTGGCAACTGAGAGCTAAGCTGTTAAAATAAGAAATGTGCATTATTTTACAATTTGAAAAATGCAGTACATGTTATTTTCCTTTCTAGGAGGGGAAAGGTCTTGTAGATCCAATATCCTATTGTTTCAAAAATGCACTTTTGTTGGATTGGCTTTCCTCTGATGATATCCTTATTATCCAAATTGGGTAACTTGAGGGCTGGTGGTTTATAGGTAAAACAGCAAGTCTAGCTAGAATTCCCAGGAATGCCATGGGAAAACCAAGTAAATATTCAGAAAGATGAAAAGAATTTTATCAGAGAACTAGGAAAGCTCCCTTACATGTTGGGTTGGTGGAGAGGACATTGGAGAGACAGAGATCAGAGCAAAGACATCATCCTGAGATTATAGAGGAGGCTGCTGGAACTGCTCTTCTTCTGGGATGTCTGCCTTGCCTCTAGCTGCCCAGCTCCACCTCCCTTCTGCCACCCCTACACTTTGAGGTTGTCTTTGACTCCATGCCCAATGCAGGAGAAAGTGTCGGTGTGGCACCTGTACTTCCCAAACCACATCCTGGGACTCTGACAAGAGTGACTGAATGATGAGGAAAATGGAAAGACTATTTGACATAAATTCTTAGAGAAAATGAAATGGAGGATGCCTTTCTGTATAAGTCAGACTTGGTTGAATGATTTGCTTTGTGTCACCTGAAACTCAAAAGGTGTATTAGGTATGGTGGACACTCCTAGATTCAAGGGTGCATCTTACTTCATCTCTACTCTCATTCCAGTGTTGCAGTGAAAGGTTTGGGATTGTTGAAGAAGAGATCCTGCAGTCAAACTGCACTTTGGTGTGTCAATAGGAGAGGAGCTACCGGGATAAAACATTCTCTTTTTCCCAAGGGTTCTAGCTAATAACAACCTGGTGCTGCATCAGGGGTGATTCTTCTGCATTTAAAAAATGGAGAAGCTAAATAATGACATTGAAATTTGTATATTATATACTTTACAGGGAAATGGTCTATCCCACCTTTATTGAGAACTTAATAGAAAGCATTTCCTTCTATATTATTTTATAAAAATCCTATAGTAAATTCAGAAGGATGTACTATTACAATATTGACACATGGACTAAAACATAAGCTTTGTTATTATTTTCACTGATATATCCCAAACTACCTAGAAGAGTTCCTGGTATGGAATTGATGTGAAATAAGTATTTGTTGAATAAATGGACTAAGAGAGTATCCTATGCATAGATAGTACAAAATTGAGCATTTTCTTCTAATATTTCATGAGATTAAAATTTTCACTCAAGTTAATGAATTATCTTTCTAGACAAAGATCTCAGGTGATGGCCTTTGTAAATCACAAATTATGCAACATTAGGTAACATTTTCTTTTTTTTTTTGCTTTTCTTTTTTCTTTTCACTGCCACACCTGCACCATATGGAAGTTCCCAGGCTAAGAGTTGAAAAGGACCTTCAGCTGCAGGCCTACACCACAGCCACAGCAACACTGGACCTGAGCTACATCTGTGACCTATGCCACAGCAGTGGCATTGCTGGATTCTTAACCCACTGAGTGAGGCCAGGGATTGAATCTGCATCTTCACAGATACTTTGTTGGGCTCTTAACCCACTGTTTCCCAATGGAAACTCATAACATTTTCTTATCTATTAATTGAAAGAGGTTTAACTATGTACAACAAAATGTTATCTAAGGATGGTTTTCGATCTAAAAGCCAACAGATCTATGTATGTGGATTTTTCTCAAGCTGCTTCCACTTAGAACATTTCACAATTCTTATAAAAACATGTCCGTTTGTTTCACTTGACACTTACTCTGTCCTTTGGAGAAGAATTTGGGAGATTCTGAAAAAGTGGGGACAAATCATCTTTGGTGGTTTTCCACGGCATCACCACATGTAGAAGAAATGTTAATTATTGACCTCCCGAAGAGTTGTAGCTGATTATCTGCTCAGAAAAATCATTAACATGGAGAAACTACTATTTATTAATCATCTTCCAGGCATTGTGCTAATACTGTCCCATTGGCACTTGGAGTATAGTTGAGAAGACAGACAAAGACAAATAACTAATAAGTACAAATCATGAAAAATTACAAAAAAGTAATGGGGCCAAGGTAGAAGGTGAGCTATTTTGAAAGGGGAAATCAGGGAAGGTTTTTCTACAAAGGTCTCATCTGACAGATGAGAAGGAGTCAGCCATATTCAGGGCAAAGGGGCTGGGATTTCAAGCAGAGAATCCAGCATGAGCCAGTGAATCACAATTTTAGAGCTCCTTCTATTGACAGATGAAATGATATGACACCCAGGATTTAGTTGAAAATAATCCAGTGGAATGCAAAGGAAGGGGAGTGCATGTAGGCAGATAATATTGACTATATGAGGATGACTGTTGAAGCTAGATATGGCACTTGAAGATTTAGTATGCTGTGCTCCCTTTTGTGCATGTTTGTAATTATCCATAATGAAATTTTTTAAAAAAGGAGTTCCCGTCGTGGCGCAGTGGTTGACGAATCTGACTAGGAACCATGAGGTTGCGGGTTTGGTCCCTGCCCTTGCTCAATGGATTAACGATCCGGCGTTGCCGTGAGCTGTGGTGTAGGTTGCAGACGTGGCTCGGATCCTGCGTTGCTGTGGCTCTGGCGTAGGCCGGCGGCTACACCTCCGATTGGACCCCTAGCCTGGGAACCTCCATATGCCACGGGAGCGGCCCAAAAAGAAATAGCAAAAAAGAAATTTTTTAAAAAAGACTGGAACTTCTTTTGTTTGTGCGTCAGGTTATTCTCCAGTTTCATTAGTAGTTTTGGAAATATGATCCTCTTTCATCACTCACCATTTTTTTTTTTGGTGGCAATTGGTTTTCCATTTGAAAAAAATAGAATTAGACCTTTATTTTACATCATACATAAAAATAAAGTCCAGATTAAAGATATTTTATATATATGAAAATATACACACACCCATATGCATATATAAGAAATGATAACAGCACTCGCCATTTTGAAGAATATTGGAACCATTGGTCTGAAGAGAGTAATGTTTGGAGCTGAGAAGGGAGCTCAGTAAAGTCTATGGTCCTCAGTATAGACTAATCTCTGTTCTAGAAGAGAAAGATTTTCATATATTTTTATGAAATGAGAGAAAAACAATATTGAAGAAAGTTTGGGAGTTCCCTGGTGGTCACTGTAGTGGCTTGGGCCACTTCTGTGGTGTGGGTTTGATCCCTGGCCTGGGAACATCCACATACCATGGGCACAGCCAAAGAAAAGAACAAAGTTTGACCAAGTTCAGCTTTTAAAAATTGAACTTTTGAAAGTAAAATTTACATATAATAGAGTTCACATATTTTAAATACATAGGTTGATGACACTGTGGAACTACAGCCTGAATTTTTTGAAAGTAAAATTTACATACAGTAGGAGTTCCCGTTGTGGCACAGTGGTTAATGAATCCGACTAGGAACCATGAGGTTGCGGGTTTGATCCTTCGCCTTGCTCAGTGGGTTAAGGATCCGGTGTTGCCATGAACTGTAGTGTAGGTTGCAGATGCGGCTCAGATCCCATGTTGCTGTGGCTCTGGTGTAGACCGATGGCTACAGCTCCAATTAGACCCCTAGCCTGGGAACCTCCATATGCCATGGGAGTGGCCCTAGAAAAGGTAAAAAGCCAAAAAAAAAAAAATTTACATACAATAGAGTTCACTTATTTTAAATACATAGGTTGATGACACTGTGGAACTACAGCCTGATCAAAGTATAGGACATCTCCACTTCTCCAGAAAGTTCCTCTTTGCCACTTGTATTCAATTCCCCTCCCCCACTTGAGAAAACTACTGATCTGATTTCTATTAATTAATTTTGTCTTTTTTTTAAATTTCATATAATGGAACCATGCACCATCTACTTCTTTATGTCATCTCCTTTCAGCATAATACTGTGGTGATTCATTCTTGTGGTGATGTGTTATCAGTAATTCATTCTTTCTTATTATTGAGTAGGATACTCCATCTCATGGCTATACCACAATTTATTTATTTATTCACTTGCTGTTAGACATTGGGTTGACTCCTGATTTAGACCACTATGAATAAAACTGCTGTGGACTTTGGAACATTTTGTGTACGAGTCTTTTGTGTGCACATGTGTTTTCATTTCTGTTGAGTAGATACCTAGAAGTGGAATTTCTGGGTCATATGGTCAATATATTTTTAACTTAGAAACTTTCAGTCTGTTCTTTGAGTCAGTTGCATCATTTTACACTGTTACTAGCAATGCATGAACATTCCAGTTGTTCTGCATTTTTTTAACTTTAGCCACTCTAGAGGGTATGAAATAATGTCACATTGTGGTTTTGAGTTACATTTCCCAAATGACTAATGTTGAACATCTTTTCATATGATTATTGGATATTGGAAGAGTTTACAGAAGGCTTTTGACCTTTATAATAAATTGCATTGTCTTATCAAGTTGAAAAAGTACTTTTTATATTCTGAATATACTCCTTTATCAGTTATATGTGTTGCAAATATTTTTTCTTGGTCTGCTTCTTTGTTTTCTTTTGAAGAGAGCAGAAAGATTCAAACCTAATTAAGTCCACTTTAATCAATTTTATTTTATTTTTAGTGCTATTTCTGTGCTAGCTAAAAAATCTCTACCTACTACAAGGTCATTGTGAATGTTTGGGTCTATTTCTGAACTCTCTATGCTATTCCACCAACTTGATTGCTGTAGCTTCATTATGACTGTTAAGAAGTGTGAGTTCTTCAATTCTGTTTTCTTTTTCAAAATTATTTTTTCCTATAGATCTTTTGCATTTCCTTGCAAATTTTTAGAATCAGCTTGTCAGTTTCTTTAAAAAAAAAACTGCTGAAATTTTGATTGGGATTATATCGTGTAGATTAATTTAAATAGAGAACACTACTGAGTTTTCCAGTCTGTGACCATGGTATATATTTCCATTATTTAATTCTTTAAAAATGTCCCTAGCAACGTCTTATTGTTTTCTGTATAAAGCTCTTGCACAACTTTTGTTAAAAGTATACTTTTATTTCTAAGTATATTATGTCATTTGATCCCATTGGACATGGTATGCTTTTGAAATTTTATTTTTCAGTTTTTTTTTTGTTTTTCAATTTATTTTTTAGAAGGTCAATGCTAGCTTTATTACTTTGAGATGAATACATTTGCAAACTTAACAAATCATCAACTTTTTCATGAATTATTTTTCACAAAAACACAGTTATATTTATTCTGTATAAAAATGGTGACACCACAAGGTGAAATAATTTGAATCAAGCTGTGCAATGCACATAGTCTGTCCCACCCTTTTCACCAGGCCTCTCTTAGAGGGAAGAGACCTGGATAGATGTGACCATGTTCTTATACCACTAGAAATGGGAAAGAATGGAGTTCCTCTTGTGGCTCAGTGGTAACGAAACTGACTACTATCCATGAGGACTCAGGTTCAGTCTCTGGCCTCCCTCAGTGGGTTAAGGATCCAGCATTGCTGTGAGCTGTGGTGTAGGTCCCAGATGCAGCTCAGATCTCACGTGGCTGTGGCTGTGGCATAGACTGGCAGCTGTAGCTCCGATTCGACCTCTAGCCTGGGAACTTGCATGTGGCGCAGATTCGGCCATATTAAAGACAAAAAGACAAAAAACAAAAAAACAAAAAAAAAGAAAGAAAAAAACAAATGGGAAGGAGATAGTTTTCCCCTTTATATGGGGAATGCCCTTAGAAGGGAACCTAAATGGAGGGTGACTGGAGGAAAAGGAAGCAGAGATCTTTGTTAGTATTGTCCAAGAACATACACCAAGTGTCTTGTTTTTTTTACAACAGTCCCCTGACCCAGAGACCAGTCTGGGGTCATTGTTCTTTCCCCAAAAGATCCTGACTCTCTGGGCTTAAGTCTGAATTTTGTGACTTTCTAGTTGAGTTGTGTGACTTGTTCTATAGGGGACTTAAGGTGATTTTAATTTTCTCCTCTGAGATGGAGATGGCAAATATTCTTGCTTTGAGTCAAATGTTAACTAGCAAATCTTTAATAAAAAAAATGGAGTTATGTTCGAATGTCTGTGCAGAGAAATTTAATTACTAGTGACGATCGTTATTGCAGTTGTTTTTAAATTTGGCAGAGGAAGAAGTGAGAGGAGGGGGCCTTAACATCCAGTGAATAAGTAAGCATTGTTATCGTCCCTTTGCAGATAAGAACCTAGAAGTTCAGAGAAATTAACCTGCTGAAAAGTTCCTCAGTTATTAAGGGTCTGACTTTAAAACTTTGCCTCTTCTATAGAACAAAGTATCTAATTGTGAAACTGGTGAATATTGGAAATGAGTGTGCAAGGGCACTCTAGGGGTACCTGAGGAGGGGATACAAGGCAGTTCAGAACTCAGCGTAGGGCCGCTGAATTTGTTCCCCACTTTTCCTTGTATCACCATCCCTGGGTACCACATCTAGAAAGAGTCTCAAAGGGGCAAGGCAGTCCAAACTTTAACACAGCTGAAACCACACGTCCCAGGTTATTACTGAGGTATTTGCATAGATTTTAAGTTTATTTACAGTGTCTGTACTGAAATTTATTTTTGGAAGTGTTACTAGTGGAAGAGGCAATTCTTTGGTTCTTGTCACCCGAAAGGAAAGAATTCCGTTGAGAAACATAGAGCGGTTTCAAGCAGCAGGAGTTTTTTGAAGCAAAGTAAAAGTATGTTCTAAAGAGACTGGAGTGGGCTGTCTGGAAACCAGAAGCAACCCTGCAAACGGGGTAGGGCTGGGTTTTCAGAGTAGTGGAAAGTCCCTCCCTGTGTCCTGCATCATGTAATTGACAAGGTGATTGGCAGCTTTAGGTTACATGACATTTCTTCTTGTGCACAGGTGCTTACCCATAAGCACCCAAGAGAAACCCATAGTGAGGGGAGGGAACAAAAACTGCAATGCTAATGACAAATACAGCATAATGAACCCCGGTCATTCTGGGTCCCCTCTTAGATCTCGGTGCACTTGTACCAACTAGTGCTGGCAGTTTGGAAAGCCCAGCTGAGTTTTTGACCTTCTACTTAGGCCTGGTAAGGCTGAGAACTTAGTGGTCCTTAATCACAAAAAGGAGGAGCTCTTGGCATGTTCTGGTCAATGTCAAGGTGAAGGAAGGAAAGAGAAAGATGACTGTCCAGGATGGAACAGCACCCGTTTATGTCTGACAAGTTACCTAATAGAAGTTGAAGTCAAATAATGTTTCTTAAGTATCTTTATGTTCTAGACTGGGCATAGATGCTGGGGAGGGAGTCCATGATATAGCCCCTAACATCCAGAAGCCCTTGCTCTATATATAGACACAGGACATATCCCTGGGCAGATCGTTTGTGATAATTCCAAGCAATATACAGGTGGTGCTCTAGGAATACATGGAACATTATGCTCCAGGATGCAGAGAGAGTTGAGGGCATGAGTGGGCTTCTGTACGTATCTGGACTTTCATGTGGGCTCTGAATTGTTAGATAAGATTCAAGGAGGAAGCCAGGAAGAGGTGCCTCCTGATAGGGAGTGAGGGAAGTGGGAATATATTCTTTGCTAGAAGAACCGCAAGAAGGCTATGTGGCTGGAAACATGCATACTATGTGGTGATGGAGCCTGAGGGCTGGTGGGAGGCCATCTACGTAGGACTGACCTCCGATAGCTATCTTTGAGGTTCTAGTTAGTTTTTTTATCTTCTGTGGGCATGTGTGTGCACGTGCATGTACACACACACACACACACACACACACACAGACACACGCACACCGACACACACACACACTTTCTCATCTATGACTTAAGGGCAGTGATAGTGTTTATCTTCTCTTCTAGTGTTATAATGAGGATTCAGTGAAATGGTGCATGAAAGTACTTAGCATGCTTCCTGACACACAACAAACACTGGTTAAAGTGATAACTGTTTTCATTACTCAGATGCCTAACTAAAGCAAAAATGTGCTTGGTTTCTGTTCATCACATTTCAAACGTATTTGCGTGTGTATCTGTTAGTAAACTAGCATTGCTATAACAAAATACCATAGCTTAGGTGGCTTAAACAACAGAAATGTATTTTCTCCCAATTCTAGAGATTAGCATCTCAGGACCAAGGTGTTGGTGGGACTGGTTTCTCCCAAAGCCCTTCCCTTGGCTTGCAGATAGCCACCTTCTCACTGGGTCCTCACATTGCCTTTTTTCTGTGCACAAACCTAGTGTCTCTCCCTCTTCTTAAAAGTCCCTGGTCCTGTGGGATCAGGGCCCACTCATATGACCTCATTTAACCTAAGTTGCTTCATTAAAGGCCTTCTTTCCAAATACAGCCACATTCTGAGGTACTAGGGGTTAGGGCTTCAACATAAGAATGAGTGAGAGCACAATTCAATGCCTAACAGTAACCATTCTTCTGAAGTTTTGTTTTGTTTTGTTTTGTTTTTTTGTTTTTTGTCTTTTTAGGGGAGGTTCCTAGGCTAGGTGTTGATTCCTAGCTGCAGCTGCTGGCCTATACCACAGGCACAGCTGAGATCTGAGCCATGTCTGTGACCTACACCACGGCTCACAGCAATGCTGGATCCTTAATCTACTGAGTGAGCCCAGGAATTGAACCCACATCCTCATGGATATTAGTTAGGTTCTTTACTGCTGAGCCACAATGGGAACTCCACAGTAACCATTTTTTCTCCTCTGCTTTCAGAGTATTATCCTTTCTTTTCAAGGTTTATCTTCTACATGGCTCCCATCCCATCAAGTATTGCCTTCCTCTCCTTTTCCAGGGGCTTGATATTTGGGGCTTTATAGCATATCTTCTTTTGCTACTTATTTATTTATTTATTTACTTACTTTTTTTTTTTTTTAAAAGATGGATAAATAGAAATCTTCCTACCTCTCATGCTTACTCTTTATTTTTTCTCCTTAGTTAAATTGAGTAAAGTTCCTTTGTTTTGGGAATTCCTGTTGTGGCACAGCAGAAACAAATCCAACTAGGAACCATGAGGTTGTGGGTTTGATGCCTGGCCTTGCTCATTGGGTTAAGGATCTGACATTGCTGTGAGCTGTAGTGTAGGTCACAGATGCAGCTTGGATCCCCCATTTTTGTGGCTGTGGTGTAGTCTGGCAGCTACAGCTCCGATTGGACCCGTAGCCTGGGAACCTACATATGCTGTGGGTGTGGCCCTAAAAAAGGACAAAAGACAAAAAAAAAAGTCCTTCATTTTAAGGTTTTTTAAGGTTAGGTAGCAGCAAGTGGTATCCTAGGATTTTGTGTATGTGTAGATGTGTGTATTTGGCAGTTAGCATGAAAATTTGGAAATCCGAACTCATAGTTGGACAAACAATTTTTAAAAAATGCTTGCTCTTTAATTAAGAAGTGTATTTAAAAATGGGAAAAACCCTCTAAAGAAAAAAGGAATGATAAAAATATAAATGCTATGGAAAATTGCTTGTCTGTATTCAAAATGCAGATCACTGCTTTTAAATAGAATAGAAAAAGGTAATGAATATTTAAAAGACACTGTCAAATAAATGGGCACAAATGTATAATTTACAGCTCCAACACAGATGGACAACTGAGCATTTTCCTAGCAACAGGAGCTCTGAGGAACAGCCAAGGGTGCGGAGATGCGGAGGCCTCTGCTCTCTTAGCTCCCCTCCAATCTCACTGAATTCCTGCCATTTCAGACACACTGCAGACATGGCGTTAACTTAAATGGTACCCAGAAAAAAAAAAATGCACATGCTGCATATGGAGAAAAGCCCAAGTTCTTCCTCTTTTTATGAGCTGCCAAGTCTTCTGCTGGTGTTTACATTAGCAGAGGAATGTGATATTAATATTTAGCTCACTCTGCAGAAATATGCATTTAAAGGGGGGGGGGCAATTTCGGCACGCAGGCTCCAGAGTAAGAGCTCTGTCTCTCTGTGTCTTTCTTTACACACACATACACACACACACACACAGACACAGACACATTCCCACACACACACACTCACTCCAAAGAATGTTTTCCAGCTCCCATGGCTAGGATCTTGCAATTAAATGCTGTGCCTAACACATGGCCAGCAGAAGGATGAGATCCAGCCGAAGAGCAATGTTTACAGCTTCAGGGGTTGCCTGGTGTATGGGAGAGCTCCATCCCGCTGGAGATGGGAGTCCCACATGGACAGCTGCAGCATCAAAGAATCCCGGTGACCTAGATTCGGCCATTGATCAGGGACTGCGTGGCTACCACTAGGCCAGCAGCCTGCTTGCAGTTTCATGGGTTGCCTGGCAAACGGCACTGACCCATTTCACCATGACAACCTGGGCTGCTCTGCTGAAGGCCGGGCACAGGGAAACCACTCGCTGCTGGCATTTTAAAGATTTCAAAATTAAGTTTACTTCGGGGTGTCTAAAAAATGCATTTAGAAAACCCAGCCAAAGCTGCCATGCTTTGACAGAGGTGGAAGAGATGGAGAAGAGAAATGTGAGAAAGTTGCCGTTAGTCTTTTCCAGGTCCTAAACCATCAGCAAAACTATCTGTTTTGTGTTTTGCTCAACCAATAGCATTGTGATAAATATGTTTCCTGACAAAATGAATTGATAAACAGTAAATCAGTAGGTGAAAAAGCTAAGGAATTAATTTCCTTGGCTACATATATTCTGGTCTATTAAAACAGAATATATAGAATCAAATAATTTTAAACCTCCTGATAAATAAATGGTAGTATTTAAATGTGGATTTTTGATAACTTTGGCTCAAACATGAACTGTACAGATTTGAGTTTCATTGGATAACTAAAATAGTATGCCCCTTGAGGGAAAAAGTGGGTCTGTGCTTTGGTAAAGGAATTCAATTTAGTAAGTGCAATTTAGAAAAAAATCAGGGCCTGGGATGCTCATGTGATCACATTAAAATGCAACCTTTGCTTTTTTGACAAGAACCATAGCACAGAACTGAAAGCATTTACAGCTTTTTTTTTTTTTTTCTTTTTATCTTTTTTCTTTTTTGGGCCGCTCCTGTGGCATTGGAACCACGCAGGCTAGGGGTCAAATCAGACCTGCAGCTGCCAGCCTATGGCACAGCCACAGCAACACTGGATCTGATCCACATCTGCGACCTACACTGCGGCTTGCAGCAACACAGGACCCTTAACCCACTAAATGAGGCCAGGGCTTGAACTCTCATCTTCATAGACACTATGTCAGGTTCTTAACCTGCTGAACCACAATGGGAACTCCCATTTGCAGGTCTTTGTATTGAAATCCATGCACTATTCTCAGCTCCACTTTTTGTTGTTATTGTTAAATTAGCTCAGGAGATAAAACTTAGGACTTTATGAATGGTTTTCGCTCATTCCTACTGGAGAAAAGAAAATCGAAACAGGCCAAAGGGATGTTTAATCTTTGTGATCCTAGTGACATATCCTATCCTTGGGCCATGAGGATCTTTCCAGGAGGATGATGGAGTTACAGATCCTTTACTTTCTAAGTAGAGGAAAGAGAAGAGTAGCCATAGGTTGGCATCCAATGTCAATGCCAATAATCCAATGTCATTTATGAAAACATGGACATAAAACTATAGCATATCTTTGTAAAATAAATGAACCATTCACTTCCTTTGCACCAGAGATGTTAAGAACTTTTCTACATTCTCCCTTTAATCAGCATTTTCCTTCAGTGCCTAAAAAAGTTTCCTTTTTCTCTTGCAAGGGCTTGGCCTTCTTTCCAGATTCTTCCCATCTCAAAGTCCTCCATGAACAATCTCTACCCTGTGTGAAAGAATGGACTTCCTATTGGAGAAGCATCTAACTATATCTGCAGTCATGTGTTCCTGCCATTTCTCATCCCAAGGTCATCTGTCAGCCAAGGTTTTATTAGGTTAACTAAGCATTTAATATGTTGTGGCAAACTAGATCAGGAATTAGAAAACAAATGCCATTTGTAGACACTAGTAGCTATGGAATCAATCATTCAACTTCAAGGACAGTTAAAGATGAAAATTAATTATCCAATACACTAGAAAGATATTAATAGTCACTCCAGGCCAAAAACAGCGTCCGAAGCAGGATAACCATGCAATCTGGCTTGCCTGTCTCCCTGTCAAATTGTAGAATTATAAATGGTGGTCCCATTTGTATCCTTGTTTGAATGATAAATTACACGGTCTTCCCAATAATATTTTCAGTGCTTGAAAAATCTTCCTTCAGTGTCTTTCTACTATTTAGTTTGCTGCCTCTGACTATGGTATTATCAGGAAGAGGGTTGTCTCAAGGGCCTAAGGTTACCACCTCTTGTCAGAAGTTCCACCACTTTCACGCGATAGATTTGATCACAAGCATGTATCCAGGGGTGACCTTCCCAAAACTGGGAAGGAGGAATATTCGGACTGGTGTCTTGTTCTCTCCAAGACAGTCCTCTGTAGCCTGTCCTCTTCTAATCATGTGCTTTCCTCTAAACTTGTTCTCACTTACTCTATTGCTCTCGCTAGCCTCTCCTGTTCCTTTTCCAAGGCCTTAAGTTCCCAGATCTTCCACTAACACAAATCTATAAATAACTCCTAAGAGCTTTAAAAGTGTGTTTATTGGCAATTTTAAAGGGAGCAAAGACTTGGAAGACAAAGAGAAACCTTCCTTGGTGGAATTTTGGCATTCATCCTTAAAATCATACCACTTAGACAGCCTCTCTCTTACTTTTACACCTAAGCCATCAAAGTCAGTGAAGCCAACAGACAGATGATCAGTAGGACACCCCAGTGCAAATGATCTGAAACATGAGGTAGAAAGCACAGCCTTCTGGTTTCAAATACTTTTCATTCCTTGGGCTATGAAGCTATATGTTCCTGAAAATAGCATTTATGAGGAAGTGTGCATAAGTCCAGAATGTGTCTATCATTTCATACTTCGAAGACAGGAAATACTTGAGATCAGTGTAATGCCAGGACTTTGATGTAAAAGATCAATGTATGCATGCCATATTTAAGTCACTTCCTTAATGAAGTTGGCACACAGCTAGCAATCTAATTGTACGGTAATTACTTTTTATGGTGTAAAGAAAAAAGCCTTATGATATCAATACATTTGGGTGGATTTTTTCCCATAGAAAAAAAATTTAAAATATA
Source organism: Phacochoerus africanus (assembly GCF_016906955.1). NCBI lineage: Eukaryota > Metazoa > Chordata > Mammalia > Artiodactyla > Suidae > Phacochoerus > Phacochoerus africanus. The sequence goes on along the minus strand of NC_062545.1, from coordinate 79,483,217 downwards.
GGGTAGGGTATTTCATTAGACCATTCAAAATCATCCTTCCAGTGTTTGTGATATTTTTTCCTTTTGACCCTTCAGTCACTGATTTATTAACGTTTATGGTTTTCCTTACCAAGGTATTTAAGGACTAGCGAAAACATTATCTTTGCAAATGTTTTCAGACATCCAGCTGTGAATTTCTGCACAGTGATAATGGAATTCATTATCCAGACGTGCACTATCTTGTGGACAGAATCATCCTTGTGAATTGACCATGGGCTCATTGATGCTTTAACTGCAAGGCATTTAATGATGCACATGACCTGTCTGTTTCTGAAATGCTAGAGCATCCATCATTGTAGTGATTCATTTGCCTTGACCTGCAAAACACGGTGTTAGCTTCAGAACATTTATTCCTAACCAGGTAGGATACATGGAAGCATCTGGTCCTGATATCATCTTCTCCTTGGAATTTTCATAGGAATGGCTATTCTTATGCATGGTTTTTTTTTTCCACAACCTATGTTAGTTTTACTGACAGAATGGTTTTCTATTCTTTGTAAAAATCATGGTCCTTTCTCTATTTTTTTTCTTATAGCTCTGCTTTTATTTTTATTGATTTTATTAACTCATTCACTCCATGAATATCCAGTGAAGATCACATTTCCCTTCAACAAGACATTGTGCCAGCTATAGTGCCATGCAAGATATGACTTCTGCCTTCCACTGGGTTGCAGTCTGGTGGGAGGAGGGGAAGGGGACTAATACTTACACTCAGGTGTAAGATGTTCCTAGCAATGATGTCAGGCCATATGTATGATGAAGACTGCGTGCTCCAGAAACCTGAAATGGGAGGGATTCTGCCTCTAGTAGAAATAATAATTGGAGCTAAAATATAGGCTTCCTTTTGATAAAGATTGGAGGGCAGTGCTGGACTAAGGAACTACAGCAGAAGCAGTGGCATGGACACTAAAAGGGCACTTCATGATCAGAAAAGAGTCTACTACAAGTTGCATTTAAAGTTCAACCTTGAGGCATAATGGGGCTGGAGACTGGAAGGCTGATGTGAGCCAGATTTTAAGGCTTAAGGGGTTTGTTCTTACTTCTAGTCAGTGAAGTGACAGTTGGATTTTAAGTAGGACCTTGATGAGTTCTCTGAGCTTTAAGAAAACGATTAAGGGCAAAATCTGCAAGGTGAAACTCAGGAAGGAAGAAGGTCAGTTGGGAAATTATTGCAATACTCAAGGTGTGGTGTGATAAGAGTTGGAAAGGAGGTCATAGCAATGTGAGTAAAAGGGAGAGAAGACATGTAATGTGGGAGTGTCATTTTATTTCCCCCAGAGAATTGTGTTTGTGTTGATTAGTGAAGACATAAAATCAGTTATGTTTCTGCTAATGTGCAATGTGTTTTGCCCATGATTTACTTGTGAAATGGATTCAGCAGTGATTGAAAAAACATACATCAAATGATAGGGTATGCTTCTCATAAGTCCGTTATGCTCTTTTCCCCACCCTCCACCCTCCACACTCTGCAAGTGGAGGGAGCATTCCTGACATTACCTGTTTGGCCTCCCCCCATCCCTCTAAGACAAATGAAGCATTTTCCTTCTGAGTTGGGGAAAGTGCAGCACAGAAAATTTAAGTATACAAGGTGGCAAAAAAGGCATAAAGGTAATATTCCCATTACACCAATTTTCTTTAGCAGGAGACAGGTCAAGGTGGCTGTAAGTGGCAGTTACTTAATAGCTAAATAATTTGATCATGCCAAACTTTTGATGAAACAGCATAATGGGGGATGATTAAGGTTGAGGTATGTGGAGGACTAAGGTTTGTCCTCTAGCAAGGAACTGTCGTTAATTGTTGAAGCTAGCATGGCTAATTTAGGAAATTTAGGACAATGACATTGGATTGTTGTCTTGAGTTATCTGAAATAATTTTTATCTTGGTCAAATTTACCAGCAACTACAAAAAAGACTTGTTAAGGAATTCCCTGGTAGCCTAGCAGTTAAGGATTTGGCATTGTCACTGCTGTGATGCAGGTTCAGTCCTTGGCCTGAGAACTTCCGTATGCCATGGGCATGATCAGAAAAAAAAAAAAAAAAGATTTGTTAATATTTGACTTTGCATTGCGTATGTTCCAATCTACTAGCTGCCTGCATGGGACTGTCTATTTAAGGATTATTCTTGGCTTATCAATGGGAAGAGAAAATCATGAAATAAGAGCATAAACTTTAGTTGAATTCAAGTTTTGACAGCATAACTGAATGTACATTCCAGCATATTGCCCTAGCAACAATTATTTAATTGAAATAATTACTGTGAGTGTACATTTGTTATACATTGTGTATTTGTGTATCTGTTTGGGAATACAACTCTGATTTTGCATATGTAGATGATGAAATGGGAACAGGGAGTGGAAAGAAAATAAGAAAATTTACCGAAAAGTAGAATTTTATGGGTATTCACGCTTAAACCATTTTTTTTTACCCCCTTAAACTACTTAGAGACCTACCTTTAAGTGTTTGAAATAGAAATCATCGTTTAAGGTCCTATTTTATTGTTTTTATTTGGCCAGAGTTGCCCAATAAGGCTGTCCTCTAGTGTGCTGTGATTTACTCTTCTCTCACAAGCAATAGAACTAGTGGACTTTGAAAGCTGACATGGAGGAAGAAGGAAAAAAAGGAAACGTTTAGACCTCATTTTGACATGGCTCTTTCTGAAATCTGATACTAAATATCTTCCTGCATCTGGAGGAGGGAAGAAAGAGACCATACAGGCATTCTTTACATAATGTCAAAATAAAACCCTCTATTGTCCATCAAGACAATAGAATGAGTCTATAATAATGTAGTACAAGTAGAGCAGAAACTACACAAGCCAGCAATGCAATCTTTGTTCCAGTGTAATCTTCCATATCAACCATCGACAATCCCCAGTGGTAAGAGAAAGGCCTTTCTCCTATTTCCCATACATAACTTGTCACCCTTTTTCTCTTTCCTTGTGTGTAGGAAGCAGTGTAATAAGGCTCCCTTTGGGGATGGCTAAACATGTTTGACAACATAGGAACTGTCCTAAATCGTGGCCAGATCTCAAACTAAGCCCAAACTCTTTGTATGGATAAACAAATTAGTTAGCTTCTTTGTCTGTTTCAAGGTCTGCCCCTGGTTTACTTTGGTGGAAAGAGAGGCAGAAATACTGAGAAGTCGGATGTGGGTGCTCACCATCAAAATGCTGCTTGGAAAGATGGCATTTCAGCCTTTACCTAGGAAGATAGTGTTTTCTATAGGAGTAGGAAGTGAAGACACAATCCCTAACTAAAACGAATTAAAATATCCAAGGGCATTGGAAGGCAGAAGCACAGATTGAACACACTGAGGCCGACACAGAACTAATAGTGCCTAAATAATTTACCACTACCTGGCCCTCTGCTGGGTGCTGGGTGGCTCCTGTAGTGATGAGTAAGACTGGCCTCTGCCGTCTGCATGGCACATTCATTCATGGTGGGCATTCTGCCCAAATGTACAGATGAGTATTGGATAAATAGCTCCCGGTGTTTTTCCTGAGCCCCTAGCCAAATCTGAGCCTTTCAAATTGCTCAGGTTTGTCCATAAGTAATCTTGCTGAAACCTACAACTTCAAGTTATAGGCAAGTGTTGAAAACAATTAATTCCTAAAATATGCCATGTCTTTTTGTAACCATAAAATTAACCTTTTGTTTAAAAGAAAACTCAATCTATTAAAAATATTTTATGAATGAGAGAACTGAGTCTGTAAAGATAAAGAGAAGACCATTAAGGATTGTGGAAACAATCAAAATAAAGTGGTTGCATATTTTTTTTTAAGAAAATGAAAGGGCTCTGGAAGAAACCAGTTTATGTTGTTATCTTTGCTTTATTGGAGAACAAAAGGGAAAGAAAGTCAAAGTTCATAGCCTCTTGACAGCCTACCCTGCTCACTCTGGGAAAGGCTGGTTCCACTTCTTTCTGGTGCACCTCTGATTTTGGTATATGTCTCAGTCTCTGTCACATAGAGATAAACTTTTAATACTACTTATACGGGACCTATAATTGTGGTGGGGGCTTTACCCATTGAGTAAAAACAAGGACCCTGATCTCTCAAACCTTATTATTGCCAGTGGAGACGTATAATATATATTGGAGGGAAAAATATTGTAAAAAAAGAAGCAAGGTAAATGGAAAAATTTATGGAATTGTCAAATTGTAAAGTAGATTTTTATATAGAGAGGTAGCAGAGAAGGCCTCTTTGGTCAAGGGGCATTTAGCAGAAAACTCACTGACATTCAGGAAGATGCCAGGTAGATACCTGGGTAAAATGGCTCTAGATAGAATAAACAGCAAATGCAAAGGCCCTGGGGAAAGTAGTGTATAGTGTTTTTACAGCTATGGGGCCGGTGTGCCTACAAGAGAGCAGGCAGGGCTAAGTGGGAGTGGGAGGAGATCAGAAAGGCGAAGAGGAGGGTGAGTAGAGAGATTATGAAAGGCCTTTAGGCAATATTAGGGGGTTTGAATTTTATTCTGAATGAGATGGGTAATTTTTTCAGAGTGGAAAATGAAGATGAGAGGAGGACATCCATGTTTTGAAAATGATCCTGAACAAAGAGAAAGTAGTTTTATACTGAGAATGTTTTGGTTAGATGTGCAAAATAATATTTGGATTTTAAGGCATTTGATTATTGGAAAAAAATTTATCAAAGAACAATAACGGGAGTTCCTGTCGTGGCGCAGTGGTTAACGAATCCGACTGGGAACCATGAGGTTGCAGGTTCGGTCCCTGCCCTTGCTCAGTGGGTTAACGATCCGGCGTTGCCGTGAGCTGTGGTGTAGGTTGCAGACGCGGCTCGGATCCTGCGTTGCTGTGGCTCTGGCGTAGGCCGGTGGCTGCAGCTCCGATTCGACCCCTAGCCTGGGAACCTCCATATGCCGTGGGAGCGGCCCAAGAAATAGCAACAACAATAACAACAACAACAACAACAACAACAAAAAGACAAAAAAAAAGAACAATAACGAATCTTGTTCCCTGGAGATATTTAGGAAAGACCATGTTTATTTGACATGTACTACCCTCTGGAAGAAAGGATCAATGTGCTTTTCCCCCTCAGCCATTTAAAATAATCCACAGTCAATTTGATTAACCACATAATCAAACAGATTTAGTAATTAAGACCACAGGAAAACTGGATGACATTCAGCTCTTCAGACTATTGTTTTTTATCAGTAGGTACTTCCCAGGGGAAAAATGCATTTGACTGTCTCTAAGGCAGTGATTCTGCTTTATTTGTTTCATGAACAACTTTAGTAGATCTTCAGTTATTTATCCTTTTTAAAAAAAAATTCTTGGGGAGTTCCCGTTGTAGTGCAGTTGTTAACGAACCCGACTAGGAGCCTTGAGGTTGTGGGTTTGATCCCCAGCCTCACTCAGTGGGTTAAGGATCTGGCATTGCTGTGAGCTGTGGTGTAGGTTGCAGACATGGCTCAGATCCTGCATTGCTATGGCTCTGGTGTAGGCCAGCGGCTACAGCTCTGCTTAGACCCCTAGCCTGGGAACCTCCATATGCTGTGGGTGCGGCCCTAGAAAAGACCAAAAAAAAAAAAAAGTTCTTTTGAAAGAGAGAATTCCACCAGGGGTTGGACATGAAGACAACTTGGGATAATGCATGATTTAATATCAAACTGATATTTTAAAATATTAGCCCAATAGTCATCTTTGTAGGGATGCAGAGAAATGAATTGTCTTTTATTAAATATCATATATAAACCATGTTCTTATCAATTACCTTTCAGCACCCAATAAGGAAATTCTGCTAAAAAAAATTGGCAAAGCTTTTGCTATTATTCTGTGGTATTTATTTATTTTTTACTGCTTCCTTCTGCACTTTTTCAAAACCTCAACTTGTTGATGGCCTAGTAAAGTGTTTAATATTTAGATAATAAAGCATTCCCACAAAGAGCACTGTGCTGAACACTTTTTATTGTCAGAATTCTGCTCTCTGGGGTCTTTAGTGAAGACCATTGGGAATACTATTAAAGCACATTGATCCTGTGACATTTTGGTGTCCTTCCTACGTTAGTGACAATTAGTTGCCAAGCTCACGGGCCCCACCCGTAATATGGCTCTGTGGCTGTGTGAACAGGTTGTAAATCTTAATGCTACACAGGACTTGCCCAGGGGCGAAGCAAGGGACCTCCCAGGCCAGCAGAGACTTAGGGCAGGGCAGCCAGACTGAAGAAGTGTGGGAGCCCTGCCTCAGACTCCCACTTATAGCTCTCGTCCCAGGCACAATGAGACTGCCGGGTCATTCTCTTCCCCATCCTGTGACTCATTGCTTGAGAGTCTCTTTTATCCCTTGCAGAGCACTATGACCACAGAAGTAAGGGATTAATTTGTTGGTTCTGGTTTCTGTTTGTTTTAAACAATGATGATGGATGCTCTGGTGGCTTTGAGAGACTGAGTTAAAGAGTTGGATGGTGCTCGTGCGCTCAAATCAAGACTTTAGAAAAGCAACATGTCTCCATTGCTCAGAATTGTCACCCTTTTCTCTGGGCCCAGGCAGAAGAACCACACTGTCCTGCCACCTTGCTCTTCCCCTCCTGTTCCAGGCTCCTCTGACAGTTTGCTTTGTTAGCTTAAGTCTGTTAACAGTAGGGCCATTGGCATACATTTCTGCTAGTGACAAACCCAAGTCCCATGTTTGCAAAGTGTGAAGTCAGTTCTGGAAAGGGAAAGTGAAGAGTGTCTCTGGTCCACTTCCAGGAATTTCTGGTAGATCCCTAAGCTGGATGAGTCAAAGAACTGACAAAAATTCCCTGTTGTGATGAGATCTGGAATGCTTGTGCAATTCTAAGCTATCCATTTCCAGTTCTAAGCAGTCCGATCTATCTGTCTCAGTCTCTCTTCATGCATCCTTCCCCACTTCCCTTTCTGTGGACCTGCTGTTACACATTCAGTCCACATGATCAGCACTCAGTGCAGTGTATATTCAGGCATCTTATCTTAGGTGTCTGAGAAGTTCTGGATGAGATCAGATAGAAGAGTGATGCCAAGACAATTTCAGTTATTGTAGCGTTAAGACTGTTAAAAAACACCAGTGCAGATGTCAGCAGTAATGGGGCCTAATGATGGTAACAGGCACTATGTGGTGGCAGAGATACAGTATCCAACATGCAGAAAACAATGACAAGAGGGGATAGAGAGAGGACAGGAAGCATCTCCAGTTGAGACACACTGCACAGAGGATAGTCCACATGGGCAAATAAAAGTAAGTGTACTGGGTTCAAACTTAGGACTTGGATTTAGAAAGTGCCTCTTTCCTGGTCTGCCTTCAGAGCAGCCTTCAAGCTGGTAAGAGCAATAGTCTCAGAGAATCCTTCTGTAACCTTCTAGCTGCTTAACCTCAGGGTGAAATAGTTATCAAGGCTGTTGCTCCAGAATCAACCCCTGCCCCTCCATCACATGGAAAGCAATTACTCTTATCTAAGTTTCAGGAGGAAGCTGTGAAGAGGAAAAAAAAAAACAACAAAAAACGACCAAAAATAAGAACCCGTTAGAACCAACTAGGGCTGAGATGACTCCTCTGAAAAGCCCCTCTCCTGTTATCAAAGCTCCCGTATACTAAATGCCTATCGAGAGTTATTTAACGTAGTCAGCCTAATAGTCCTAGGATGCAGTTTTTATTGTCTCTGTTTTATATGTTAAGAAATTGGGACACAGAATGTTTAAATAATTTGTCCAAGGTCACACAACTAGAAAGTAGAACAAGCATTTAAACTGTGGGCTGTTTGTGTTCACAGTTCATGTCCTTTCCACACATGAAATGCCTCTTGGTTCAGACTTCTCTGGGGGAAATAGTAGAATAATTCAATAATCTGGTGATTCCAGACTCTAAGGCGTGGAGAGTAAGCTTTCTAGAGTATGCATAATTAGAATGCTCTGGCCATGGGTAGGTCCATTTGTGATGAAAAGAAAGGGTTAATTTCTTCCCTGACCCCCAAGAACCTCTAAGCTAGTCCATCCCACCCCAGTGGCATTGGGAGGAAGATAGTGTTGGTGACATTTCTGTAGTGACACCTACATGGTAAACACAGACCTGAGGGGAGACTGGCTGGTAACTCTGCTGTGACTCAGCCCCTTACTTATTACATAAATGCAGAATAACCGACAAGCCCTGGTGCCCATATGTCATGGCATCAGGGGAGATGACAGAGCCTGAATCTGGAATCCTACCTTCCTGAGAGAAGCCAATTAGCACAGCACATTCTCAGTGCCTGCCCAGTGCCAAAAAGAACCATTCTTCCCTAAGCAGATGAAACCTGAGCCTTTTATCTCATGAAGCTAATCACTGAATAAACAGGCGCTTTTATGCTAACATCTGTGTAAGGGCTACTTCCCACACCACCTTCCTCCTGCCTGCCTGCCTGACCGAAAATCCCAGCAGCATCTCCAGGCCACATTAGCCTTGGAGGAGCCACATTCCACAGAAGCCTGGGCTCAGGGATTTGTATTTCCTCCCAGGGCCAACCTGCCCCCTTGGTGTGCAGCATCCATGAGCTACTTTGGCAGCTGCAGAGTCTCTTTCAGTGGTCTCCATAGAATTTTCCTGGATTCCAGAGTTTCCTACCCCTGCTGGTTCATGGTTAATTTGCTGGCAGAACTGACTGAGAACAACTCTTGGTTTGCTTCAGGTTTCTTCCTTGCCTAATATAGACCAGTTCATGAAGCAGTTCACACACACTGGTGCCAGATTTATAAAGTGTCAATTGAATTCTGCCCTTGGCCTTCTCTGCCCAACTTCCAGAACTTTCCTATTGTCACTTCTCTTAAAACATAGCCACATTTCCCTTCTAAAGTCCTAGTAAATCCTGCCAGATTAACAGATGGGGGAGGGGAAGGGGAAGGATGATTTCTTATGCATTTTCATATGTACGCTATAAACAGTCCCTTTTCTCTGAGTTCTTCTTTACAGTGTTCCTGGGGAACCAGAGAAGTAAGTTATCATGCTCCAGGTTTTACAAGCGGAAAAGCAGAGACCATTCTTTTTTTTTTTTTTTTTTTCTGCTGCCAAAAAACCAAACCAAAACAAAAAAACAAACCCGAAATGAAGTGAGTTGGAAATGAAGTCCAAGGAGCCAAGTCCTTCTTGCCTTTCAGCTCAACACTTGGTGATTTGCTTGATTATATTTTGCTCAGCCCCTCCCCCAAATCTCATAGGCGCAGACTCATTACCCCATTAGGATTTGGCTGGAGAGGCTAAAGGGACAATGAGAACAGAGACGAATCTGGTTAGGCTTGCCAGAGTTAACAGCCTCTTATGTGCAGTAAAACCAGACTGCATTTTTGATGGACCACATTCTCATTGCATTTAAACAGCCTTGGAAATCTTCCATGGCTGCTGATTTCAAATTAGAAAACATCCTGCAGGGAAGTATAGCAAAGACTGTCCTTTGGGCCTGCCTGTAACATACGTGGGCCCAGTGTAAGCATGCAAATGGAAGCCCATGTGCCACATGCTTAAATACTTAAAAGTTATGACTCAAGCTTGAAAACTCTTAGGTAAAACATAAACTATGTTCTATCCTCCCTCCATGATAAACATTTTTTATTGATAATCTGGAGGTTGGGTTCAAATTTAGATTTCTCTGACTTCTTAGAGTTTTATTTTGAAACACACTGGCCAGAGAGGGCTGGCTTCTCATTGCCCAGCCTATTGCCTCTGGTCCCAGGCTCACCTGCTTCTCTTTTCATTCTGGCTCAGACTGCGATGTGCATGGCCTCTCAAACTCATGCAGGACCTTCTGCCTCATGTGTCCAAGTTCCTTTGACCCTCCCACCATCAGCCCCTCAGGGTCCCTCCTTGGCCTAGAAGTGTGCCCATTTTCCACTCCAGCGGTCAGACCCAGCAGAGAGGCTTCACACAGATCCTGAAAGTCAACCCTGGCTGGTTGAAAAGGGAATTCCAGGATTCTGGGAAACCAAAGCATAGTTGAGATTGTGTGGGGAGGGAATATTCCTTTGGCTCCAAGGCTGCTTCTTCCCATGAAGAGACCCACTGTTAGAAGCCAAGGCTGGGCCTTATAAGATGCAGGGCACAGAGCAGTTAGCCTTCTTGTTTGGGTTTATGGATAGTATGTATAAAGTGGGTCCTTTACAAGAAGAGGTTTCACTTAGAAAGTGGAGACTTGCTACAGTGTCCACTACAGTATAGTAGTTAAGGTACAATGGGATAATGTGCTCTTTACTTCATATGTTGAATGAGTGTCTAGCTGTGATGGTTCTCAATGATGGATGCATAGTGACATCACTTGGGGAAGATTCCTATGACCCTATGCATAGAGATTCTGATTTAATTTGTTTAGGGTGGGCTCCAGGCATCAGTATTTAAAATTTTTTTTAAAATAGTGAAGTATAATTGACGTATAATATTATATAGGTTACGGATGTACTGTATAGTAATTCACAATTTTTAAAAGTTATGCTCCATTTATAGTTATTGTAAAATATTTGCTGTATTTTCTGTGTGGTGAAATATATCCTTATAGCTTATTTTCTATATAATAGTGTGTACCTCTTAATCCTTTACCCCTATATTTCCCTTCCTACTATCTCTCTCCTCACTGGTAACTACTAGTTTGTTCTCTATATCTGTGTCTGCTTTATTTTGTTATATTCACTAGGTTGCATTTTTTAGATACCATGTATAAGTGATATCATGCATCATTTGTATTTCTTTGACTTATTTCACTTAGCATAATGCCCTCTACAAATGGCAAAATTTCATTCTTTTTTATGGCTGACTAGTATTCCATTATATGTATATACCATTTCTTTATCTATTTGTCTGTTGATTGCCACTTAGCTTGCTCCCATGTCTTGGCAATTATAAACAATGCTGCTATGAACACTGGGGAACATGCATCTTTTCAAATTAGTGGTTTTGTTTTTTTCTGATATGTACCCAGGAGTAAAATTGTTGGATTATATGGTGTTTCTATTTATTGTTCTTTAAGAAACCTCCACACTGTTTTCAACGCTGGTTGTACCAATATACATCCCCACCTATAGTGTATGAGATTACTTTTTCTCATGTCCTCACCAACATGTGTTATTTGTGTTCTTTTTGATGATAGCCCTTCTGACAGGTGTAAGGTGATATCTCATTGTCATTTTGATTTGCATTTCTCTAATGATTAGCAGTGTCGAACATATTTTCATTTGCCTATTGGCCATCTGCATTTCCTCTTTGGAAAAGGTCAGCTCGGTTCTGCCCATTTTTTAATTGGGTTGTTTTTTCAATATTGAGTTGTATGAGCTATTTATATATGTTGGATATTAACCCCTTATCAGTCACTTCATTTGCAACAATTTTCTCCCATCAGTCAGTTGTCTTTTTGTTTTTTCAATGGTTTCTTTGCTTCAGGGAAAGTATTTTTAAAAAGCTCCCAGGTGATTTTATTTGCAGCCAAGATTGAGAACCACTGGGTCCAGTCTAAAGATTTTTGCTTCTCAAATCCCAGGATAACAGGGCCTTGTGCTCTAGCCTATAATTAGCTCTTGTGCTCAGAGCAGTGAGTAAGACTGATTTATATAGGATCTGCTGGGAGTAGGTAGAGCTCTTAACTGGCATCTCCATGCTGGATAAAATTTAAAATATTTAATATTTAGCAACCATTGCAATAATCAATTCAAACAGATTCCAAATATAGAATACTGACTGGCCTCGCCATTGTCTGACAGATTCATCTAGTTGTTCCTTCCAGAATTCACCTAGAATGGGACAGTGCTATGTACATTTATCAAGAATGGATGCTATGTATATATTTATTAAGAAGGTAGTGGATCTGGGACCCAAACTCAGGTCTTTCCACTCCAAATCCTGAGTTCTATCAACTCCAGCAGGCAGCTTTTCCTAGCACTTCGGGTTAGCACAAATTCAGTTATTTAGTCTATAACAATGGCATAAGACAGAACACTCAAAGGAAGATATATTACTGGCCTTACATAAAACACTATCTACTAAACTACCTAGTTTAAATCTACACAAGAACAAAGAGGGAAACAATTCCTTAGATCCTTATTTGAATGACATTTGTTTCTGAGTTGAGTAGTCAGCTTTTTAATTCTGAAGTTTATGCATAAATTCTGACCTATACTCAGAGCTGTGCTTACTCTTAACAATGGGTTGCACTCAAGTCTTGCAAATATGAGATCCATGGTTTTAAGATTTTAGCTATGCACATTAATGTGACCCCTGTAAGTTTAAGTATCTGATACTTACATGATGGTATTTACCTTAAAATCACAAAATCACAAGACATAAAAACATCTTTCATGGTCATCTAGTCTACCTCTGTTTCTGGGAAAGTCTGCATGTAAGCCATCCCAGAGACAGAACTTCCCCACTTGAAATACAGTTTCATTCTCTACTCAGCAGGGGAGCCATCTATTCAAAGCCCAGGTCAAGGCCTGTCTTTGTGTCAAAGTAATTCATTGCAAGTCTTTCTCTTCAGAAGAGCAGATTGAGGTTCTGGGGAATGGAATTTTATGTAATTTGGGGATTTCCTTTTTATTTATTTATTTTTGAATTTTTAGGGCCACACTGGCTGCATATGGAGGTTCCCAGGCTAGGGGTCCAATCAGAGCTGTAGCTACCAGCCTACACCAGAGCCACAGCAACACAGGATCCAAGCCGCATCTGTGACCTACACCACACCTCATGGCAATGCAGGATCCTTAACCCACTGAGCGAGCCCAGGGATTGAACCTGCATCCTCATGGATGCTAGTCGGGTTCATTAATCACTGGGCCACAGTGGAGCTCCAGGGATTTCCCTTTTTCATACCACAGAATTAGGTATCAAAATGAACATCTGTTTAGATTGAAAAATAAATCACAATAGACTACTAGAAACTTGGAGAGTGAGGTCCCTTTCCTCAGATCCCTTTAGGTGACTTTCCAGATAGGCTTGCTTAGAAGGCTTCCTGGTTGCAGCTTGGCTATCCAACCCCACCTTGGAAATTCCACAGAGCCCAGCAGATCCAAGCATCCTCTGGGTAAATCTGCATCTGCTCTTCTGTAAATATGGATGGATATTACTTATTTGCTGATTTCTTTATTTATGTGCCTCCTCAGTCCCAGAGGATGTGAAGGAGAGACACTTGCTCTCTATCTACATTCCAGCAAAGTAGCACAAACTACTTTTGCACAAGGTTCCTTTTCCTCACCACCACTGTTTCTCACCTCTATCCTCACCAAATGTACCTATGACCTGGTAAAATCCTGCTTATTCTTTAATACTTTTCAGGATGCATCTAGACTAATGATTCTCATCTGGTAGCGATTTGGTCCCCAAGGGACATTTGATAATGTCTGGAGATATTTTTGATCATCACAGCTGGGGTGAGATGGGTTGAGGGGGTGAGGAGGAAGGGAGTGTTACCATTAGCATCTGTTGGCTACTAGCATCTAGACACATAGGATGCTGCTGCCTACCTTAAAATGCACAGGACAGCCTCTCACAAATAGCAAAGAATTATCCAGACCCAAATATCAATTGTGCTAAGGTTGAGAAACCCTGCTCTTTCCCAGGTTGAGTACGTTTCCTCTGTGCTTCTTGACCTTTACACAGACTCTTCATTTGCACTCAACACAGTTATAGTCATGTGCACATGTGACTTTCCCCCATTGGATGGTGAGTCCTGTCAAGGCCACCTTTGTGTTGTAGTTACCTTCATATACCTAGACTCTAACCTGGCTTGGCAGTAGTAGATGGTCCATAATGGTCTTTGAAAGGCTGGAGCAACTCTGCTATTACCTGAATCACATAGTTTAGCAAGTTTATCACTTACTGAATTGTTTAAAAATATTTCCACATATAAATCGTATCTCTTTGACAAGACTCTATGCTTCTTGGAAGAAAAGACATGTCTTATAGTTTTGTTTTTTTTTTTCCCCCATTTCTCCATATACTTTTTCAGTACTCAGCATGTTATAGATGCCCAATAATTATTTGTGGATTGACTGGCCCTCTGCCAATTCTTACAAATCTCTATAGATGTTAAAGTGATAGATTGATTAAGAGGGAATGGATTTAATAAGGGAATGTTCCTCATGGAGGTGTACTCAGAACTTATTTTTGAAGAAGGAAAGAAGGAATACTTGATTGGAAAGGAAGGACTCCATACGGGGTAATAGGAAGTTAGAGATAAGTGTTTAACAATGCTTTTTAACCTATTAAGAGAAATGTGAGTTTATAATAAATATCTTCACTGGAATATAATCCACTGAGAGTGGGAACATCTTTACATTCATTGAATGAGCTACTTTTGATAAGACTTTAAAAACAATGTTGTGATTTTAGAAGTAACTAGACTATAGTGATATCTGATTGTCAGTAGGTATGTCTCCCAAATGTTTCCATATATAAAACCAAACCCAACAATAATAGGCACACATTAAAAGGTTCCTTAGGGCCTTGACAACTCCTCAAATAATGATGCTTCAGAGAGTGGTGGCTCTACCTGTCTGCACCCCTTTTAGTGTTGGACAAAATGGTTTATGGGCTCACGTATGAGACGATGCTCTAGGTTTTCACATCCATGATTTCCATTCACTGGGACTGGGAGGGTGATGAGATGCCATCAAGCAGGAAATGAGTTCCCCTTACATAGCATCTTTCTCTCAGATGCTTAATAGGTGAAAACCACAAGAACACGGAAGCTGCAAAGAAGTCCTGATAGTTTTAAAAATCATGAGGGCACTTGAACATCTGTTCCAAGTCCAATGGAATGGTAACAAGCAGGCAGGAAATAAGCATGGCATCTTACAGATTCTTGATGCTATCCCATTTAAGCCAAATCCTGCAGCTAATCTTTGCTACCAAGGGTTCATCCAGAATCCAGGGGTAACAGAGAGCAGCAGAGAGGAGTATCCTAAACTCAAGGCATCCTTTATTTAGACACAGGCTAACTCACTGCTTTATCATTCTCTCGTCTTGGTGGACAAGACCAGTTTTATGTCTCAGTTTACCCTCCAGGCTCTCTGTTGAGTTGTTATGATATGTTACCTCTATCATCCGATAGCCTGGATATCTCTCATTTTTCCTCTCCTGGTGCGCAAAGCACACTGTGGGTCACATGGTGGGAACCAATAAGTATATCTTGGTTGATTAATTTTTTCAGTGCTTCATGTCAATAAAACCGGGCCTCCACACTTTCTCCATCACAGGTCCATTTCAACTTGTCCAAGACATCAAATTACATTGATGCTAGATAAATGGTCACTGAAGGAGATTCTTTCCTCTCTCTCTCTCTTTTTTTTTTTTTTTGGTTTTTAGGATGGCTCTTGCAGCATATATAGGTTCCCAGGCTAGGGGTTGAATTGGAGCTACAGCTGCCGGCTTTCGCCACAGCCAAAGCAATTCGGGATCTGAGCCGTGTCTATGACCTACACCACAGCTCACAGCAACATTGGATCCTTAACCCACTGAGTGAGGCCAGGGATTGAACCCGCATCCTCATGGTTACTAGTCGGATTAGTTTCTGCTGAGCCGCAGTGGGGAACTCTGAGAGTCTAACATTTGCTAACATTATTCACTTACCTGTTAATAAACACATCTCTACTACCTTGCTTAGTTTAGATGATTAAGGAAGCTGATTAGAAATCCTTACCTAATTTGAGTTACATTTCTTTTCAAACACATGAGTAGAGGCTTGTGTGGAGTATGGTTAGCTATTGATTTTATCCATTCCCAGGAAGCTTTCTCATCTCCCTTATTGTCTAACAGATATGGTACCTTCAGCCTTAGGGATAGGCAGTAACAAGACTGGCCAGATATTCCCCCAGCTGGCAAGTTACAGTTAAAGTTGGGGCACATGAACAAGCAGGGCCAGACTCTTTCTTTGGTTTTGTTACATGGGCACCAAAGGAGAAAGGAGTAACGTCTTTCTTTTGTCATGACTGAACCACTGAACCATTACTGAGTGGATGTGAATCTGGAACTTCCTTCAGCCAGTCTACACCACAGCTACAGTAATGCAGAATCCTTAACCCAGTGAGTGAGACCAGGGATTGAACCCATGTCCTCATGGATATTAGTCTGGTTCATCACTGCTGAGCCACAACTGAACTTCCCCCTTTATTTTTTTTACTTATTCATATGAGTTGATTGTATGCCACTGACAATCAACAAAATGCTCTTTGACATTATCTGTGGAATATCCAGGTGGACTCTCCAAACCAGCTTACTCAATTAGGGACCAGATATATTTTATCAGGTTTTCTTTCCTTAGAAGAATTTTGCCAACTGAGTGGAGTAGGTCTCCAGATTGGAGAAGTGATGGACTTTTGCTGCTATGATTGTTATGAGCATTAAATCAATCAATCATGTAAATCTCTTGTTATTTAGCACATGGTTCTAAGAGTTTCTTATCTCTCATCTTCATCATCGTCATCCTAAGTGTTTATGAAAAGTTACTGAGATAGGGACTAGGTTGAGAAATTGCCTGGAAGCCAGAAAGGGGTAGGTCCATATGCTCTGCAAGAATATTTTGCAGATAGGATTAGCGATTGAGTCTGTATGACTATAGTATATGGAGCAGAATATGCTTCAGAGGTTTTTGCTGTTTTTGTTTTAAGAAGTGTTCTTTCTGTTAGTATTCTCAGGGCCTTTCCAGTCAGTTACATAAGTTCATTTGGGGGGAGTTGGCAAGGTTTATTTTTCATGGAAAAACAACATATCACTTTGACTACATACGCATGTACAAGAGGTAGCTTACTGATCTGGGCTAAGACACCTCCCCCCAAACCAACATGATACTATCCTTTTTCATGAGCTGCAGTCCAGATAAGAAATAAGATCACTTTAAAAAATAAGGTAAAAATTTCTTTCACCTCTGGACTGAAGTGAAAATTTTAAAGACATCTAAAAATTATTTTGAAGAAAGCATGAGAATTAGTCATTGAAATTAACCCTAAATTCAGCAAAAGCTGTTGACCTTGTACTTTGTGAGGCTTGCATGTCTATCCTCTGACTCATGAGGCAATTGAAAGCAATTCTGGTGAATAAATTGGTTGTAACAGGGTAAAGAAACCACAGTTACCATAATCTGGGAAAGATTCAGTGACAAGACAGAAGTTGAGAAAATTCAAACTAAGAAAATCAACCATTTTTGCCCCAGAATCGGATGCAAGCTGAAAACATCTTTGTGTTTTCACCCACAATTTCATTTCTGTTCTCACACCCCACCCTCCTTTACAGGAAT
The DNA here is from genome assembly GCF_016906955.1 of Phacochoerus africanus. Lineage (NCBI taxonomy): Eukaryota > Metazoa > Chordata > Mammalia > Artiodactyla > Suidae > Phacochoerus > Phacochoerus africanus. Next base: position 79,465,968 of record NC_062545.1, on the reverse strand, counting down.
ATTAAGGACCAAGGCTTTAGCAACAGGCTTTGGTTTGGGGGGGTAAAGGGAAAAGTGTTGTGTATGGCTTTTCATATGTTAATAAGTTGATTCCATGACAACCATTGAAAAAGGAGGTTCTGGAGACAAAAGCTGCTGCCAGAGAGAGGATCTGCACTCTTTCCCGGGTGCTGTAAGAATAACAGCTAGGCTCCCTCCTCTGAAAGGTATCTGATGGCCACTCGTCAAAGAGCTTTGTTTCAAGAGTGCAGAGTCAGTATATAATTAATGCAGAGTTTTATGAGTCCAGATTGCACCCTCAGTGATGCTTCCCCTTTAAAAGGTTGTGAATAGGAATCTGAAACCTAGAGGATTTGCTTCCAGGAGGGACCTGGGTTGTACATAGACGATCAGTTCTTGTGATCTTGCACTTCAGTTTTAGGTAAAAAGGTCAAGGGCTTTCATCTCTGCATATAAGAAGGAGTTTAGATCTGGGCCACTGGGGAAGTGCGATGGGAAAGACTTGTTCTCCTCTCCGAGGGCAGCCTTTGAACGTGGGACCATGCATTATCCCCAGTGACAAATTAAGACTGTTGAGGATGCACACAGGAGCTGGCCCTAGGACACCACTGGCATTCCTGGACTTGCTTGACCAATGGAAAGAAATCCCAGCTGGCTGTTTATCCTTCCAGAAACAGCAAGTGACATCCTCATGGCAGATTTCCTAATGTCTCCTACAGCTAAGTTTTTACTTTGACTTAAGTAGTCATACATACCAATTAGCTGTTGTAACAAGCTGGCACAATGCATTCCTTCTAGCTAGTTCTAAAACACTGTTAAGTGTTGCATTCAGGAATAATGCTGACTTTACTAACCTTCTGTCCAGCCTTGTTTTTCTCTCATGTGTTTTACCCGGTCTTTGATTGAATTATATTAAATTCCTCTTATTTGTCCCCTTTAAGGAGTTGCCAAAAACTTGCCATGAGTAACTTGTGATACAGTGTTTTCTCTGTTTGGATGGACACAAGAGCTTTCATCACAATGGAATGCTTATGGAATTACATCTTTCAAAGGACACAAACATGAAAATACAACTTCACTCAGAGTCAGGTCACAATGGTGAATAGTGATGCCAAAATGATTACTAAAAGAATTTGCGATTTGCTTTTAAAGTATGGCTTTTGGTCTTAACTGTAATTCATGTTTTATTCTCATAAACTTCATGGACTTGCATGAATCTCACTTTCACGCTATTAGTGACTATAGTAGTGTTGTTTGATGAAAAGAGAAGAGATATTGTAGCTAAGAAGAATCAGAATTTGAGATCTGACAATATTGTTACCAAGAATGTATCAAAAAATATGCCTGTTTTCTTAAAATAATCTTATTTCCAAATGCATATTTTACTCAGTATTTGCAGTATGAAATTTACCATTACCCAGTATTTTGGTAAAAATCATTAAACCATTAATTTACTCCACAAACTTTTAATAAGGTCCACAATAGTGGGCCAGAATTGGACTAAATTCTATAGGTACACAATATTTTCACTTTTCTGGAAAAATTCATAGTTTAGTGAAATGAATAATTATATCAATAGATAATTACAGCATTTTTTATATCTCATCAATTCTGAAATTAAGATTTGATGTGGCTTAAATAGTTACATATGAGAAAAAAATAAACATAAAAGAGGATGAATGGGTGAAATAAAATCAAGAAAGGAAAAGAAAATAAGATGAAAGTGTAGACACAGTGTGCTTTAGACACAGACCAGAAAATCCTGTATTGTTGCCAGAAGTGATCCACAAATTTAACACTGCCTTTTTTAGTAGCCAATCCAAAGAGTATATTGTTTACAAAATTTACGGTGTGATAAGAATAGAGCCATCAAAAACTAATGATAAGCCTAACTTTTACTTGTATTGAGACAGAAGTTTCCCTGTGGGGTTTGTGCGAAAGAGAAAGAGTAAATATAAATAGTGTCCAGTTGTGGTACATTCTCAACAACATTCCCCAAATAAATGTAATATCATGTCTCTAAATATTTTGGGTACTAATCCTCAATGTGAAACAAGACAGACTAAGATTCAAAGTGCTGACAGTGGTCACTGATCTCCTCTAAGGAAAGCAAAGTAGCCATAGTTGGCTTGGCCACAAAAAACCTTGCTCTGTACCCTGTAGCCTCCCTTTCAACATGTACACACACACACACACACAGAGTAACCCAAACCTCCCAATTACAAACATTATGGCCAGAGCTAATTGGCCTGGGGATGGGAGGGACACTTGACTTGAGAGTAACTAATGTTTACAGACTTCCAAGGCCATCTGACAAAAAAGGTTTGCACAGAAAGGGTGATTGAAGCTGAGAGGAAACAATTGAATGTTTTCTTTTGGAGCATTTGAAGTTAAGAGATACACAGAGGGAGGCAATTATTTTGGAAGAGTGAGTGGGAACTAAAGGGCTCAGAGGGAAAAGTTAGGTTGCAGAGGCCAAGAGGCAACTGAGATGATAAATAGGCACAGAGTGAAAACGACACACAGAGCAAAGGATGAGCTTGTGATTTTGTGTGGACAGAAAGGGTGCAATCGATAAGCTCCTGTTGCCCCCCTGGGGTGGGAGAGCCCATCACTGGGTGGAGGGGAGGGAGGTGCCAGGGTTTCTGAATGACAGCAGCTGTCCCAGGGCCTGCCTCAACTGTGGTTCTACTCTTTCTGCAAGGCATGGGTTTGTGCTTATTACTGCAGCTAACCTGAGAGAGCTGCTGACTTTTATCATTGTCAGAAGAAGCTAAGCAAGGGGCTGATAGCACAATTTGAGGTACAACTCCATGCTAGGAATCCTACCAAGAAGTAAACAGTATAGTGCAAACATGCAGTCTCCCAAGGTCTGGCACGACCTGAGAAAAATTATATATATATATGATTGTATTACTTCAGAAGCTCTTCCATCAGTGTTATTACTATGATCTGTGAGTGAGTTCTTCATAAGGATTAAATGGCAGAATTCTTTGCACTCTGGAAAGAATATGAAATGCTCAGATGTCTCCTCTAGTTGATGAAGAGTCAAGCTAAATGTTTTGCATATCAACACACTGGTGGATAGGATTGATGTCCTTTGTAGACATTTAAAAAAATGTGGGTACTTTTCCTCTGTTTATAGGTGGATTGATCCACAGTTGGTGGGCTAGGACAACATTTCCTAACAAAACAAAATAAACTCCCAGGTCTTCAGACACACAAATAAATGCAAATCCAGAAACCCACAGCTCTGGTCCATAAAACAGAGCTACAGTGAAGGTTATCTCTAAACATTTTAAAGTATAATGGGCATGATCGATCCCCATGGCCATAACAAAATTTCCATTATAACCCCATGGAGCATCTTACCTGATAGGGCATTATTGGAAAGAACCAATTGAGTTTTAACATTCAACTGCCCAAAACAATGGTTTTGTTTTTAATAATAACATAAATGTCCTTTATGTATTGGGGTCCATCTTGGTCATCAGAGTGATCAGGACTGGAGAGGCATGAATGGAGGACTGGGAAGACACAGGAAGGGGACAAACAACTCATCAGAACTAGAGGGGGTTGGGATGTGACCTTGAACCATGATAAACACGGGCCATGGAGAACCCACAGACTGAGCCCCTGATGGTGCAGGCCTAGCTTAAGGCCTATACTATAGCAGTCTTTCTGCTTCTCCCTCCACTTGGCATGGAAGAGTAATCGCAATGCTGACACAATCATATGCAGAAGTGGCCGAGGCAGAGGAAAGGACTGATGCAAAGCCAGTGCAAAAACAGGTATTGCACGTATGATATAAAAGGAGGGGGTATCTGAACCAGATTCATGGAAGACCCTGACTGTTCCAGCAAATTCAGGCTGACACAACACCCAGTAGTTCTTAATCAAGATGGACATCAAATCATATATGGAAAACTTTCAAAATGTGTATATCCAAACCACATGCCAGAGGAATTAGATTCTAAAAGGTTAGGATAGGATCTGAGCAATGAAGTTGAGTAATGCTTTCCAAGTCATCCTGATCTGCTTCCTGATTAATAGCCTCACAAGACCAATCCCTAGTGAGAAACCAACTCCTAGATGCAAATGTCAGAACCTCTTTGGGATCTTATCTCCGTGTAAGTTGGAATTTACTTTGTATGTATCTGTGCTTAATTTAACTATTTAGACAACTACGCAGTACAAATCACAGGATTAGGCCTTTATTAAGTTCCTAATTCAAAGAAGCCATTCAAACACTGGGCTCATCCTGTTACATGAATGGGAAAAAAGAAAACAGCCTTTTGGATTTAACTGATTTTGTGAAGTAAAAGAATTCTCAATAATGACTTTACTATTTTTTCCCCTTAACTTCCCTTTGGTTTGCTAAATCAGGTCAATTGACTTTGAGAAGTAATTAAGGTTTCTAATTTATTAGCAAGATATTGAGGGACAGAGCATAAGAAGAGAAAGTTTCCAAATGCTTTTGATATTATTAATTTAGAGAAGATTTCCTATTTTTTAGAGGCTAAAAAAGGAAACCACGAAAAGATGCTACTTTTCAATTCCCTGATTAGAAAAATTTCTCATATACATCTCTGCCATGGATAGACTATTAGGCTTAATATCAAGAAAATGATTTGTTTCTTCATATTGTTGGGTATTTCTTATCTTTTTAAAAAACCTTGACTGTATCTGTCTAAAAAAATAGATGAAATTGATCTGCCATATAGAGGATTTTCTAAAGTAGGACTATAATGAAATAAACTATAATATACTGCCATCCATAGTCTTTGACCTTGTAGGAGTTTGATAATTATTTTTCTTTGCCTAACTTTGGAAAATTAGATTAAAACAGAGAATCATGAAGGCTGAGATTGAACTAAGGCATTCTTTGAATAGGATGCTATGAATAGAACTGGTTTTGGTCATTGTGGAATGTTCTCTCTCTAGATGACTTCTCCAGTGTAACAGGTTTCATATTTTGAATAAAATGTACAACTGCGCATTTAAAATTCCAAATACAGTTTTTAGTTTTACTTTGAAATGTCTCTGTACATGGAAAGTGAAGGAAAAAACTGAGGCAGCTGCCTGAGTAATTCCAGCTGAACCCAAAAGAGACTATAATTGTGTGGATTATTATCCATGAAAGTGGTCTTTAGCCTAAATTATCTAGATAATTGCTACAATTCTGTTCTATTTTGTATACAAAGAGATCACCTTAGTATTGGGGAAATGTGAGGGATGATATTCCAGCAAATTTTAATTTCAAATTATTCTTTCATGAACTTCCTTGCTTCATTGGTTTAATAACTTCATGGAGTTACCTTTACCTATCTCTCTTCTCCCATTTGCTGTACCCTATTAGAGAAGGAGGTGATGTATACTATTTTATGCTGAGTGTTAAAACAAAAGATTACTAGTACTTTGAAAATATTTCTTGGGGGACCAAGCTGTTTACATTATTCCTGAGGAGCTAAGAATTGGTGATAGGAGGATTTTCTGACCTCAGTTTCTTTTTTATGAATCTTAATGTAGTCTTCTAAAAAAGAAAATCAGCTCTAATATATATATATATATATGTAAAATATATATATTATATATATTATAAGGTCTATGTTTTTTTACCTAAATGAAAACATTGAAGATTATTAACAACTAAAACCTATGGATGAAAATGAAAAATACTCTCAAATATATAAATATCGTATCTACAAAATATAAGACAGGTATTTTTAAATATTCAGAAATTTGGAACTATTATAGCTAGAGCACCTGAATGTTAGATTAGAACATCAATGTATTTGTTTTGTAGGCCATGTCTACCCAGAATGAGGCTATTTCAGGACAGTAGTTTCTGTAGGATTCTAATTAGGTATATTTTGAAGTCTGAAAGATATGTGTGTCTAACATAGGAAGGTAGTTGGAAATTGAGAGAAAATGGTGTGTTGGAACAAGTCCTACACTATGACTTAAAAAACCTGAGGTTCTCTGCTAGTGAGTGGTGGGGACTTTGGAAAATACACTTTGCTTGTGCTTCAGGATTGTCATCTGGGGTGTTATAATGAGTTTGGATGAATACACACATTTTTACTCTTTTTTTTTTTTTCGTCTTTTCTAGGGCTGCTCCCACGGCATATGGAGGTTCCCAGGCTAGGGGTCTAATCGGAGCTGTAGCTGCCGACCTACCCCAAAGCCACAGCAACGCGGGATCTGAGCTGCGTCTGTGACCTACACCATAGCTCATGGCAACGCCGGATCCTTAACCCACTGAGCAAGGCCAGGGATTGAACCTGCAGCCTCATGGTTCCTAGTTGGATTCATTAACCACTGAACCACGACGGGAACTCCCCAACCACATTTTCACTCTTGTACAAGAGAACTTCAGAAAGAGGAATGATAGGAGCTCCCACTGTGGTGCAGTGGGTTAAAGATCTGGCATTGTCCCTGAGGTGGCACGGGTTTGATTCCCCAGCCTGGCACAGTGGGTTAAGGATCCAGTGTTGCCACAGCTGTGATATAGGTAACAGCTGCGGCTTGAATTTGATCCCTGGCCTGGGAACTTCCAGATGCCAGAGGTGCAGCTGAGGAAAGAAAAAAAAGAAAAGAGAGGGAAGCTAAAGGACAAGCTGAAAGGAATAGCTAAAGATTAGGGCAGAATAACAGAAGAAAAAGAGATAAAATGGAAGAGGGCAAAATGACAAAAAGGAAACAAAGAAGTAACTATTAGTTTATTATCCTTCAAAAGGAATATGCAAGGAGAGGGGAAACTCCAAAAGGAAAAAACAAAACAAAACTGAACAATAAGAACTTCCTGCATTTTCTGAAAGGGGAGATGAAATTAAGAAGATCCTTAAAGGCAGGTTCCAAAATGGGAGCTCAGAGGGCTGAATACTGAACTGCAGACATTTTACATGGAAGTTGATACCTGTATTGGTTAGTGTTGACTAAACTGGTATAACCAATAGACTCAAACACTATGGCTCCACTACAACTGAAGTTTATTATTTACCCCATCCAGAATGGATGTTCCTGTGTTCCAGGATGGGAGGTGGGGAGAGGACTCCATCTTTCAGGGAACTAGGGTGATGGCAACTCTATCACTTTGAATATGTGCTGAACACAAATGCTCTGGTAATCAACATCCCAGGCAGGGGGAGGGGAAAGTATCTCATGACATTTTATACTCCAGGCTGGAAAGAAAACACACTAGTCACTTCCACATATTCGCCATTGGCTGGAACTCAATCATGTGGCCCCAGCAAAATGCAGAGGATCTTGAGGAATGAGGTGTAGCTGAAAAGGAGAACATACTCTGATAGATGGCGAGCGTTTCTGCCACAGGTACTGACATTTAAAATCCACAGATTTCACACACACAAACACACACACACACCAATTTCTAGCTTCATCCCAAATGGAAAGACCTGGAAGTTTTGGTCAGACTTCCATATAGCAATATTTTTTTAAATTAATGTATAGTTGATTTACAGTGTCATGCCAATTTCTGCTATACAGCAAAGTGACCCAGTCATACATATGCATACATTCTGTTTCTCATAGTATCTTACATCATGTTCTATCTCAAGTGATTGGATAGAGTCCCCAGTGCTATACAGTAGGACCTCATTGCTTATTCATTCTAAATGTAATAGTTTGCATCTGCTAACCCCAAACTCCTTGTCCATCCCATTCCGTCCACCCTCCCTTGGCAACTACAACTCTCTTTATGTCTGTGAATCTGTTTCTGTTTTGTAGATAGGTTCATTTGTGTCATATTTTAGATTCTGTGTATAAGTGATATCATATGGTATTTGTCTTTCTTTTTCTGATTTACTTCAGTTATTATGATAATCTTTAGTTGCATCCATGTTGCTGCAAATGGCATTATTTTGTTCTTTATAATGGCCAAGTAGTATTCCATTCTGTATATGTACCACATATAAATCCATTCATCTGTTGATGGACATGTAGATTGTTTCCATGTCTTGGCTATTATGAATGGTGCTGCAGTGAACACAGGGGTGCCGCATGGCAACAATTTGATGGAGCCAAGTAGTAGCTCCCCTTTGGAAGGAACATCCTATCTCTGGGTTTATACCATTCTTACCCCTTCTACTTCTGTCCCAGCCTTGGCTCTACTTCACTTCACCTAGGCATGATCAACTCATGTTTGAAGGGATTATAATTAGAGGCCTTCCTAGCCAGTATTGAGGCCAATATTTGCTTAGCACATTAAAAAAATAAAAACATCTAAAGCAGGGAATAAGAAAAAAAAGCAGCCTTGTAGATATTCTAGTAATCCTAAATCATAATTTACTTTGTGTCAGATTATAATCTTGGGCCAAAATCTTTTTTTAAAATATATGTCTAATGTATGAAACTCAGAGTTACCTTTTTTTTCCCCTATAAATCTCATGCATAATATCATTCCTTTAATGTTCAATTAAAATTATTATAGTATATATGTTCTATCAATTTCTGCTGTATAGCGGTGACACAATTATACATATAGTTATACATGTTCCATTCGCAAGTGATTAGATATATAGTTCCTTATGCTATACAGCAGGATATCATTGCTTATCCACTCCAAATGCCATAGTTTGCCTCTACTAACCCCAAACTTCCAGTCCATCCAACCCCCTCCCCCTCTCCCTTGGCAACCACAAGTCTGTTCTCCAGGTACATGAGTTTGTTTCTTTTCTGTAGATAGGTTCATTTGTGCCATATATTAGATTGCAGAGATAATCGATATCATATGGTATTTGTGTTTTTCTTTCTAGCTCATTTCACTTAGTATGAGAATCTCTAGTTCCATCCATGTTGCTACAAATGGCATTATTTTGTTCTTTTTTATGACTGAGTAGTATTCCATTGTGTATATATGTTCCACATCTTCTTAATCCATTTATCTGTTGGTGGACACTTAGTTTTCACGTCTTGGCTGTCGTGAATAGTGCTGCAGTGAACATACAGGTGCACATCTCTTTTCGAGTGAAACTTTTGTCAGGATACATGCCCAGGAGTGTGATTACTAGATCATATGGTAGTTATATATTTAGTTTTCTGAGGAATCTCCATACTGTTTTCCATTGTGGTTGTACCAATTTACATTCCCACCAACAGTGTAGGAGGGTTCCCTTTTCTGCACACCCTCTCCAGCACTTGTTATTTGTAGACTTATTAATGATGGCCATTCTGATTGGTGTGAAGTGGTACCTTATTGTAGTTTTGATTTGCATTTCTCTAATAATTAGTGACATTGAGCATTTTACATGTCTTTTGGCCATCTGTAGGTCTTTGGAGAAATATCTATTCAGATCTTCTACACATTTTTCCATTGGGTTGTTGGGTTTCTTTGCTGTGGAGTTGTATGTGTTGTTTGTATATTTTAGCGAGTAAGCCTTTTTGGTTCCGTCATTTGAAACTATTTTCTCCCATTCTGTAGGTTGTATTTTTTTTTTAATGGTTTCCTTTGCTGTGCAAAAACTTGTCAGTTTGATTAGGCACCATTGATTTATTTTTGTTTTTCTCTTGCTTTAGGACACTGACCAAAGAAAAGATTTGTACTGTTGATTTCAGAGAACATTTTGCCTATGTTCTCTTCTAGGAGTTTTATAGTGTCTTATCTTATGTTAAAGTTTTTAAGCCATTTTGAGTTTATTTTTGCGCATGGTGTGAAGTTGTGTTCTAGTTTCACTGATTTACATACAGCCATACAGTTTTCCCAGTACCACTTACTGAAGAGGCTTTTTCCCATTTTGTATTCTTGCTTCCTTTATCTTAGATTAATTGACCATAGATGTCTGGGTTTATTTCTAGGTTCTCTATTCTGTTCCATAGGTCTGTATGTCTGTTTTTGTACCAGTATCACACTGTGTTGATGACTATAGCTCTGTAATATTGCCTGAAGTCTGGGAGAGTTATGTCTCCTGCTTGGTTTTTGTTACTCAGGATTGCTTTGGCAATTCTGGGTATTTTTTGATTCCATATAAATTTTTGGATTGTTTGTTCTACTTCTGTGAAAAATGTCATGGGTATTTTGACAGGGATTTCATTGACTCTGTAGGTTGCTTTGGGTCATGTGGCCCTTTTAATGATGTGAATTCTTCCAATCCAGGAGCATGGTATATCTTTTCATTTCTTTTTTTTTTTTTTGCCTTTTCTAGGGCCACTACCATGGCATATGAAGGTTGGAGCTCTAGCCGCCGGCCTACACCAGAGCCACAGAAATGCCAGATCTGAGCAGTGTTTGCGAACCTATACCACAGCTCACAACAACACCGGATTGTTAACCCACTGAGTGAGGCCAGGGATCAAACCTGCTAACTTATGGTTCCTAGTCAGATTTGTTAACCATTGTGCCACGATGGGAACTCCCTCATTTCTTTTAATACTCTTTAATTTTGTTATTAATGTTTTATAGTTCTTAGCATATAAGTCTTTCACCTCCTTAGTCACCTTTATTACTGGGTATTTAATTTTTGGGGGTGCCATTTTGAAAGGTATTGTGTTTTTATATTCCTTTTCTAATATTTCATTGTTAGTATACAGATGTGCAACTGACTTTTAGCATGTTAATCTTGTATCCTGCTACTTTGCTGGATTCATCAATCAGTTTGAGTATTTTTTGTGTGAAGTCCTTAGGACTTTCTATATATAGTATCATGTCATCTAGATAGAGTGACAATTTTACCTCTTTTTTTGTTTAGTTAAAGGTGACCTATGCTATACCTACATTCAGTCCAGAAAAGGGGAGGGGAAAGCAAAGAGTCCAGTTCAAATAGTATTGCATTTAAGAAGACAACCCTGAGTTTGTACTCATCATTACTACTCATATTCTCTTGGCCCAAAACTAGTCACTTAGCCTTAGACAGCTGCATGATGACTGGCAAGTGTAGTCCATGGCTGGCCATGTATGCAAATAAATGGGGGACTTCCACCACTGAAAGGAGAGGTTGGGTCTTGGCACTAGTCACTACCCCATAAACCAAGAAAATAACTAGTGGAAGTAGAAATGAGGACAGTTCCCATTGTGGCTCAGTGGAAATGAATGTGACTAGCATCCTTGAGGATGCAGGTTTGACCCCTGGCCCCATTCAATGGGTTAAGAATCTGGTGTTGCTGTGGTTGTGGTGTAGGACATCGGCTACAGCTCTGATTTGACCCCTAGCCTGGGAACTTCAATATGCTGCAGATACAACCCTAAAATACAAAAAAAAAAAAAAAAAGAAAAAAGAAAAAAAAAGAAAGAAATGGAATTGAGTCTTGTGCAGTCTTTAACAGTTTGCTACCTAGCAAACCTTCCCAAACTTAGCTGCTTGAAACAACAAACCTTTATTACTCCTCATGACTCTATGTGTTATTTGAGTACTTCTGATCTTGCTGGCTTAACTGGGGCTGCATGACCTAGGATGGTCTCACCAAGATGACCTATTTCTGGTTTACATGGTCTCTCATCCCCTGACAGGCTGGCCTGGACCTCTTTTTTTTTTTTTTTTTTTGTCTTTTGTTGTTGTTGTTATTGTTGTTGTTGTTGTTGTTGTTGCTATTTCTTGGGCCGCTCCCGCGGCATATGGAGGTTCCCAGGCTAGGGGTCGAATCGGAGCTGTAGCCACCGGCCTACGCCAGAGCCACAGCAACGCAGGATCCGAGCCGCGTCTGCAACCTACACCACAGCTCACGGCAACGCCGGATCGTTAACCCACTGAGCAAGGGCAGGGACCGAACCCGAAACCTCATGGTTCCTAGGTCGGATTCGTTAACCACTGCGCCACGACGGGAACTCCTGGACCTCTTTTTATAGGTATCTCAGAGGTGCAGAAAACAACAAGAGTGCAAGCTCCAAAGGATAAACAGTTTTCAAAGCTCTGATTGCATACATTTGCTGAAGCCCCATTGACCAAGGCAAGTCACATGGCCATCCCCAGAGGTAAGGAGTGGAAAGTCAGATACTATCTCATAATAGCAGAAGTAGCCATATCACATTTCAAAGAATACTTGTAGAGAAGGGAGGCAGTTTGTGATTGTTTTTGTAGCTTATCACAGCTAAGAAGCAATCCACTAACTCTGAGGATTCAAATTTTTTTTTTAATGGGGAACATAGAGAGTGTTGGTTACTCAGGCTCATCTGTTGAATGGATGTCAGATGGGTGAGTTTCTGTCTATTTTTTATGATATTTGCTCCTTAGAAGAGAAACAACTGCTTACCTCTCCTCCTACTCAGAAATAGGGAAGGGCTTTTTTTAGATAAGAACTCAAAAGTATGAACCACAATAAAAAAAAATTGATGAACTGGCTACCTGGAGATGAAGTACTTTCTTTTCTTTCTTTTTTTTAAAATAATGAATTTTATTATATCTATAGGTGTACAACAATCATCACAATCAAATTTTATAGCACTTCCATCTGAAACCCTCAGTGCACACCCCCCCCCCACCTCCCAACCTGTCTCATTTGGAAACCATAGGTTTTTCAAAGTCTGTGAGTCAGTATCACTTCTGCAAAGAAGTTCATTGTGTCCTTTTTTTTAGATTCCACATGTAAGTCATAGCATTTATGTTGGTGTCTCATTGTCTGACTGACTTCGCTTAGCATGATAATTTCTAGGTCTATCCATGATGCTGAAAATGCCATTATTTCTTTCCTTTTAATGACTGAGTAATATTCCATTGTGTACATGTACCACTTCTTTATCCACTCCTCTGTCAATGCACATTTAGGTTGTTTCCATGCCTTGGATATTGTATATAGTGCTGCAATGAACATTTGAGTACATGTATCCTTTTGAGTCATGGTTTTCTCTGGATAGATGCCCAGGAGTGGGATTGCTGGATCAAATGGTAGTTCTACTTTTAGTTTTCTGAGGCATCTCCATACTGTTTTCCACAGTGGTTGCACAACAATGTAAGAGGGTTCCTTTTTCTCCACACTCTCTCCAGCACTTACTGTTTGTAGACTTTTTGATGATGGCCAGCCATTCTGGCTGGTGTAAAGTGGTACCTCATAGTGGTTTTGATTTGCATTTCTCTAGTAATGAGTGATGTTGAGCATCTTTTCATGTGTCTTTTGGCCATCTGTATGTCTTCTTTAGATAATTGTTTAGATCTTCTGCCCATTTTCAGAGGGGATTGTGTTTTTTTTTTGGTATGGAGCTGCAAGAAGGTGTTTATAAATTTTGGAGATGAATCCCTTGTCAGTAGCTTCATTTGCAAAGATTTTCTCCCATTCTGAGTTGTCTTTTCGTTTTGTTTAGGGTTTCCTTTGCTGTGCAGAAATTTTTAATTAAGAAGCTTTTGTTTATTTCTCTTTTTATTGTCATTATTGTAGGAGGTGGATCTGAGAAGATGTTGCTGTCATTTAGGTCAGAGAGTGTTTGGCCTATGATTTCCTCTAAGAGGTTTATAGTATCTGTTCTTATATTTAGGCCTTTAATCCATTTGGAGTTTATTTTTGTGTATGGTGTTAGGGAGTGTTCTAAGGTTCATTCTTTTCCATGTGGCTGTCCAGTTTTCCCAACACCACTTATTGAATGGGCTGTCTTTTCTCCATTGTATATTCTTGCCTCCTTTGTCATAGATGAGTTGACTATAGGTGTTTGGGTTTAATGCTGGGCTTTCTATCCTGATCTACTGATCTATCATTATGTCTTTGTGCCAGTACCATATGTTTTTGATGACTGTTGCTTTGTAGTATAATCTGAAGTCAGGGAGCCTGATTTCTCCAGTTCCGTTTTTCTTTTTTCAGGATGGCTTTGGCTATTCTGGGTCTTTTGTGCTTCCAAACAATCTTTAAATATTTTGTTTGAGTTCTGTGATAAATGTCCTTGGTAATTTGATAGGGATTGCATTGAATCTGTAGATTGCCTTGGGTAGTATAGTCATTTTGCTGATACTGATTCCTCCAATCCAAGATCATGGTATGTCTTTCTATCTGTTTGTGTCATCTTTGATTTCTTTCATCAGTGTCTTACAGTTTTCAGAGTACAGGTCTTTTGTCTCTTTAGGTAGGTCTACTCCTAAGTATTTTATTCTTTTGGATGCAATGGTAAATGGGATTGTTTCCCTAATTTCTCTTTCTAATCTTTCATTGTTAGTATATAGAAATACCGTTGGTTTCTGTGTATTAATTTTGTATCCTGTGACTTTGCCAAATTCATGGATGAGCTCTAACAGTTTTCTGGTTGCATTGTTAGGCTTCTCTAGGTATGGTGTCATGTCATCTGAAAGTAGTGATATTTTCATTTTTTTCTTACCTATTTAGATTCCTTTTATTTCTTTTACTTCTCTGATTGCCGTGGCTGGGACTTCAAAACTATGTTGAATAGTAGTGGCAAGAGTGGACATCCTTGTCTTGTTCCTGATCTCACTGGGAATTCTTTCAGCTTTTCACCACTGAAAATGACATTAGCTCTGAGTTTGTCATATAGGCCTTTATTATGTTGAGGTAGGTTCCCTCTATGCCCACTTTCTGAAGTGAAGTTCTTTCATTAAAAACATAAATAACATGATAAGCTAAGTAAAGATGTGTTGTCTATGTAACATATTTAGCCAAAATGGGTTATACAGCCCTAAACTCCTGAAAATCAATAAGGAAATGATAAACAACTCAATAGAAGTGGGGGGGGGGGGGAGAAAACAAAAAACTACCTTCACAGAAGAGGAAACTCAGAGGCCAACAGACATAGGAAAAAAGACTCAACCTTAAAAGACATTGAGGAAATGCTAGTTGAACTCTGAATCAAATACCATTTTCACTTCTTAAGATTGCCAGAAATTAAAAAGCCAGACAATGAATGTTGTAAAGGATATGAAGCAATAAGAACTCACGTATTTTGCACAGGAAATAGTATAAATATTTTGGAAAATGCTTTGGCACTGTTTTGTAGAGTTAAAAATTTGAGTGTCCTATGACCCAGAAAATCACTGCTAGATAAATAGAATAATTCCTACCCATGTACACCAGGAAACATGTACCATGATGTTCCCAGCGGAGCCATGTATATAAAAGTAAATGTTTGGAAACAACCCAAATGCTCACTGACATAAGAATACATAAATATTCTTTATTTTTTTCATGCCATGTCAACTATACAGTTGTGGAAGTCAATAAACATGGATGCAAATATATAAATAAATAAACAATAGCTATAAGGATCAATCTGAGTAAAAACAAACTATTTCAACAGGATAGACATAGTGTGGGTACCCTTATAAAGTGTTCACATATGCAACCCATGCAAAAACAATATATTGCTTAGGGATCCATGTATATGTCATAAAGTGTTCAAAAAATAAATTTCAGGATGGTGGAGTAGGGGCCTGGATGGGCTACATGAGCATGTCAATGGTAATGCAGAGTTTCATTGTGTTGTTATTAATTATACCTTATATAGATACCTGGGTATATTCTTTGGAATGTATGTATAATTTATAGTTAAAAAAAAGAGTGGTGGCTTGTGGGTTGATATTGCTTAGAGTTTTTAATTGGGACTTCTAAAAATCTTCCACTAAGCATCACCTGATGGTCCAGGGATAGAATCAAAGCCCCCTGCTTCCTTTTTTTTTTTCCTTTTACAGCCATACCTGCACCATATGGAAGTTCCCAGACTAGTGGTTGAATTGGAGCTGCAGCTAATGGCCTACACCACAGCCACAGCAACACCAGATCTGAGCCTCACCTGGGACCTATGCCACAGCTTAAGGCAATGCTGGATCCTTAACTTACTGAGCAAGGCCAGGGATTGAACCTGCATCCTCACAGACACTGTGTTTGGTTCTTAATCTGCTGAGCCACTTCGGGAATTCCAAAGCCCTCTGCTTTAAGCAAAGAGTCTTTGAATTCTTCCATGACTTTAAACAAATTGACAATTAATTTTGCACTCTGCTTCATATTTCAGTGATTAATATTAAGATAAAGCATTACCTTAAACATCTAGTAGAATTTTAAGTTTTAAGGAAATGAATCATTTAATTCTATGATTTCAAGGACTCCCTAGCAAACCATAAAGGATTTCACATGGTAAACACAGGTTTATTATACTAAAAAACAAAGCAACATTTCAAGTTTTAAATTCTGTGGTTGTTGTAGAACAATGAAGAAAAGTGGAGAGTCTTAAGAAGGAGAGACAAAAAAATTAGCATAACCTTGAAAGTATCAAAGAAAGACAGACCCGTACTTTGTACATAGTATGTTGTGTCATCTATGACTCTCTATGATAATTGCTTGTTTCATGGGCTATGTGCCCTCCTAGACTGAAAGCTCTTTCTGGTAAGAGTTGTCATTTTTCTCTCCTTGTTCCCCAGCAAAATGAGCAGTGCAGATATTGCTGTATAGGAACCCCCTTGGCTCTCTATAACAGCAAGTTCTTTTTTTTTCTTTTTAGGGATGCATCCAAGGCATATGGAGATTCCCAGGCTAGTGACTGAATTGGAGGTTTAGCCTTTGGCCTATGCCACAGGCACAGCAACATGGGATCTGAGCCACATCTGTGACCTACACCACAGCTCATGGCAATGCCAGATCCTTAGCCCACTGAGCGAGGCCAGGGATTGAACCTGCAACCTCATGGTTACTAGTCAGATTCATTTCCAGTCTGCCACAATGGGAACTCCAATAGCAAGTTCTTAGATTGCCAGTTTGGCAGTAGAGGACACATCCTGGTGCAGGGAGGACCGGAATTGACCCTTTCCTTTGAGAGCTCACGAGTCACAGTTGCCATTTCCTGGTTGGCCTCAGGGAGCTATGCTCTCTTTAGCTCTCCCTGAAGTAAGTGCACATCAGCCTGACCCTCAATACCACATAATGTGACTAGTAGCCTTTAACAAAATTGTCTTAAGTGTGGTGGATAGCAACAGAGAACAATCATTACTCAAAAGTAAGTTACTACCTGGTTATTGTTGCTCTCCAGTCGTCAGTCCAAATATTTACTGCTTTGCCTAATTGCCCTTTTCCCTTCAGTATGGCAGTGACTGTCTTTCTCCTACCATCCCAGAACATGTTCAAAGATATCTATGTTCTAGGTTTAAGAGAATGTGTTTGCAGAAGAGAAAGGAATCCAGTTTATCCACTCTCTGAATTCTGCCTTTGAAGTCATAATTTTCAGCTTTACGATCTACATAATTTACATATAATTAACAAAGGGACCACCCTTTCCTTTCAGTGAGTTTCAAGGGGACAATCACATAGGGGCAAAAATGTTCAGTGTGGGTACAAGAGATAGACCAGTATGGGGCAGAGCAGGGGTTGGATGGAGCATGAGTAGCAGGGTTGGGAGAGTGCATTTTCCACAGAGATGGCTTAATAAGTGTGGGTTGAATAAATGAATTTTAAAGGGCCAGTGAAAATCTTAGAGTATACTGTGATGATCAGAAGAGGTAGAAGAAAATTGAGAAATGAAAACATAGGAAGCAGAAAAGTAAGCAAACCAAATTTGAGAAAACAGAGTAATTTGAACAAATTTATTTTTTTTACTGCCAACTTTTTTGAACTTTCATTGAGTGTAATTCCACTAATGGGGTGTGCCAACCTTCTCATGGGGGCTTTTTCATGACCTAATGAAACCACACTGCAAACAGGAAGGTGGTTCACAGTGTTTGCCAAGGGAGAGGGACCAATTCTAGGCACACCAAGTTGGATATTTTTCAAGTTTGATGTAAGTTTACTTTAGAAGTCTGACACATGAACAATTAAGAGCACATTCCTCAGATCTGGCCTGCTCCTGTCAAGTGGCTAGAGAAATGGTCACGTCACTTAAAAAGATTTTTTTTTTTTTGAAATAGGAAATCTGCAAAAGAGTTATTCCTTCACCCAACACACATTTTTTTGTGCATTTCTAAATGAAATACTCTGGGGAGTTATAGGACTACAAGGACTATTTAGACACATTCTCCTACTCTTAGTTGCCTAGCATCTAATGCAGATAAAAAGTAATACAGATTTTCTAGGTTAGCGTAAACAAAGGATCTCAAATGGGTTACGAAACAGATAAACCAAACAAAAACTATGGAAACTTGCCATGGTAAGATCTATTGAATCCAAGCAGTAATTGTAAAATAGAAATTGATGAACTTGAAGGTTAGAAGAAGGTCGGCAATTGTGTGTAAGAGATCTAAGAATTGGTACAAAAAAAAAACATGGGTTAGCCTACGTGATAATTCCTGATTATAACTGGGCAGGACTCTGTGATGGTGGAGACAGTATCTTTTTCGTAAGGGTGCAAGGATCATACCAAGTGCATTTTCTGAAGCAGGATCCAGGAAACTGAGACATTTGGAGATGGAGAGAGAAGGAAGAAGGGGCAGTCTTTATTTGCAGAGGGAAAGCTTACATCATGTGGTCCTTAATGGTAGGAGGAATAAGAAGGAATCATGATACTGGAGTACTGTTTTCTGAAAACAGTAGTAAAGTCTGAGTATATACATAGGTGAAAGAGTCAGGAGAAGAACTGGGGAGCTTAGCAGAATGCTGGGTAGAGGGCAGGGTGAGACAAGTGAAGAGCAAACTATAAACAGTTCAGAAAAAAATTTTATACCGGTTGGGACTGCTTGAACTGTAACATCAGTGGACCCATTTGCTTTGCTAGAGAAATGATTGTACTAACCTATGATGAATACATAAATAAGTACCTTTTATAATTGTACTTTTTAAAAGTTGAGATTGGAAGGTAACAGCAGGTATTTGGGGTTAAATATACATGTAAGAGATTATTATTGTATCATTTTCATAGGGTGTTTCCCCCTTAATCTGAGTTAGGGAAAAAAAAAAAAAACTCTAATCTTTTGAAAAGTAATGAAAATTCTAATTCATTCTATGCACATTCATTAAATTGTTGTTAAGTATAAAACATTGTTCTAGATTAGAAAATACTAACATTAGGTTACTCTAATTCTTAAGCATTTTTATGTCTTTCATTTGTTTTTACTACACACCTAGTGCTTTTCATGAAGGCAGGGGTCTGCAATATACTAGTCACACTGGCTAAGAAATCTGTTTAATTCCCCATAAAATTCTACCCAACTTCTTAGACTAAATAAAGTAAAAATCATAGCCTTTCATAGGCATGGGGCAAGCCTACAACTTTATACTTTTAAACTTTTGAGGCTTGAAAGTGGTAGCAGGTAGAGCTAGTTTCCTACTAATAGCCATCGTTCTCTTTCTTTCAGAAGAACACCAATATAATCAGAGAAGTTATGTTCCCAGCTAAAAACTATTTCTCTTCTTAGACACTTTTGAACTTAGAGTTGGTCATATAACCAGCATTCACAGTGAGATATAAGAAGAACTCTACCAACAGAAAAGCTCTGACACTTCCATGATGCCTTTTATTCTTTGTTCTTCCCCGATTCCTCTTGGGAATATGGCCATAATGCATTAGTCATCTTGCAGCCATGAGGGTGTGACGGCCTTTGAACCAGGGCAGAGAGAAAGACAGATGAGTGGATCCCTGATGGGCTTGTGGTGCCACTTGCTCTAGCCCTTCCACCTCAAGACTTCCAAGTTATGTGAGAGAAATAAATCCCTGTTTGACTCATTCAGTGTGGTCAGGTTTCCATCTCACAGAATTTAAGAGAGTCAGGGACAAATCAACAGTTTTAGAGAGAGAAAGAAAAGAAAAAAAAAAAAAAAGATGGGACAAAATACAATCCAATACAGTCCAGTAGAAAGCTGTTTTCTCAGAGTTCTGTTGTGACTCAGTGAGTTAAGTATAGTAACTCTGAGGATGTGGGTTTGATCCCTGGTCTTTCTCAGTGGCTTAAGGATCCAGCATTGCCATGAGCTGTGGCATAGGCTGGCAGCTGTACTTTATTCTCTGAACTTCTATATCAACTTCATAGATCTCAACTTCTATGAACTAGTAAAATAGTTCTACCTAAGGAATTATAATTCATTCAGTAAGTAATGCACCTCACTGGTTCTAAGATGTAAATTTTTCATATTTTTATCTCTGAAATTGGGTGTTTTACAACTGCTGTTGGCTAGGTGGCACTCAGATTGTGGATGTTATTGTTTGCACACGTGCATAAGCACTGGCAGAATTAGTGTCTGTGGCTTGGAAGACAATTCTGGATGTGATGATGGAGCTCTCTTGTAAGAAATGCTGTATTACCAAGACTCTGAATGTCACAAATGATGCTATTGTGTGGAAAAAACACAGATGTTAACAACTCAAAGAAAATATGATTTAAGAGAATTGAACATGAACTATGCAGAAGCTTTTCAAATGCTTTAACCTGTCTATTTTGCTTAGGTTTTCCTTTTTCATAGATGCATAAGAGTAATATATGATCTGGGATAAATCTAAATGGGCTTCTCTTAGTACATATAAAATTACAATTCTAACTGAGAAAAACAGTAAAGATAATAATTTAATTTGCAGGCTTTTAATTGTTCTTAGCAGTAAGTAAAATAATGGGGTGTTTTTCTAAGATATGATATCCTGGATTTGATGAAATACCATAAAGCTCTGCTCAGCTGGAAGTAATGGTCAGTCTTCATTTTTGCAGCATGGTGTTGCACTAGAATATAGGCCTTAGGGAAAAAAGCACAAGGACTTGTCCCAAAGTACCGTTTTGTGGGCTCTGTGAAAAGTACCAAGCAGAGTGCCTGGCAGTTATATTGCCTGAGAGACTCATCCTATGAATTGCTCTGAACTCTAGTCTAAATTCAGATGCCAGATCCCAAACTTGATGCAGACACAAAACATGTATTTGTGGAATGAAGTCATTTCTAAAAATTTCCATCAGTTTCATATATCATGCAGGTTTGTCTGATATTTTTAACTTTTCTTCAAGTATAATGTTTTCATATAGTATATTTATAGTTTTGTCTTCCAGAACCTTTGTATTTGAATTAAATTTCAGGAACTGTGCCGACTTTCTCATATATAGAGGCAGAATTTTATAGGGTTATTTTAAAAATAGAACAATCTGAGGCGTCAGGAGATAAATGACTTGCCTAGGGTCACAGAATTAGGAAGTGGAATAATTAGGATTACAACTCACATTTATCTGTTTTAAAAGTTCATGTTCTTTATACTATATGTAAATTAAAATAAGCCTTCCACTCTCCAAATGACACCAAATAAAATCCTGGAATCACAAATTGCTGATAGAAGCCAAATATTACAATTGTCCAAAATTCATCTGTAGAATTAAAAAAAAAAAAAGCTAATCAGTTGTCCTAAATTGACATTAGTTGAGAAAAAGAAGAATTAAAGGAAGAAAAAGAAGATGGAATGGGACAAAATTTCCTACATGATAAAAAAAAATTTCCTACATGATGAACAGAGAATAAAGGAGTCATGGTTATAAATGACAAAATATCCTGTCCTTTATTTAAAAATAATCTCATGACAAGGGCAAAAACAGTAATTTGATTGCCAAGATTTTTTTTTAAAAAGTGACCTTTATGAAGGAATTCAATAGGGCAGAACACGTTTTGGACAATTACGAAGTTTCTTTATGCAGAGTCCAGTTTCCCAGGTACTATCAACTTAAATGAAGATGTAGAAACGTTGGCTATACCTACAGTGGCAGCAGAACCAGGTGTGACAAAGACTTGTTTAGTCTGATTGGCCAGAAGTTATTAAGATAATTGGTGCAATTTATGATGTGTGACTGTCATTGCTAAATGTCTAAACCAGTCTTTAGAAATTGGTTTCCATTGAGACTCACAAACTGACTTTCTACATGTGAAACCAAGCCTGCCCAGCAATAAGAACTTCATTCCCAGAGTCTTGAAAATAACGTTAAGAACTGCTCTCTTAACAAAGTGAAAGATCATTGAACATCCTGCTGTGCTCCTGAGTACAGTACAAATCATTAACTTGATTAGAAAAAGAATGTGAAAACTTGGGAGAATTTTAGAAAACTATTCAAAGCTGCCTGATTGTATTTTTAAAATTAAATTTCCTTTTATATTGAGTTAAATCCAACAGTGATGGATATGCTTTGTTAGCTCTGAGTTTTAAATCTCTAATATAGCTTAAAGAGAAATTTATCTATTTCTGTATTCTTGATATTTAACCCATAAAACTATCAGTTGATACAAATTATCCAATCTATTGAGATACTTTTTTTCTTCTTTTTTTTTAGTACTTTGACAGGAGGAACAGCCAAAGCACAGAAAATTAACCATACAGACTAAGGTCTACTCCTGCAAGATACATTATTTTGGCTTTTAAGAATTTTCTAATCATACATCATTATTTGAAGAAAAGAACGCTTCCCCTCTATTGTCCTTCTCTACACAACTAAGCAAGATGTAACTTGAATCTAAGCAAGTTAACCAGGCTGTTAGGTCTGAGAAGTGAATTATGGGTAATTATGTGAGAGCTATAATTAGGAGGCTCTTTTTGTTTAAATAGAAATAAATATTTCAAAAGCTTCCCTTGGCAACTTTTAACATCAGGTGAAACCAGTATGAAATTTCAGTTTTAAGGCTTGAGAATGGATGAATAGCAATACTTTCATATACTTCCGCATAATACATTGAGATACTAAAGATATGGATTATTGGCTCAAGACACAAAAAGCAATTTGGGTCTGGAATAAAAAATTAAATTGTCTATGAGAAGATCAATACTAAATGGAAGAAACTATGTCAGAGATTGTCAAAGTAGCTCTCTGGACCACCAGCATTAGCATCACCTGGGAACTTAGCAAAAATGTAGAAAGTAGCCCCACCCTAAACCCTCTGAATCCTACACTCTAAGGTGGAGCTTAGAAATCTGTGCTTTCACAAGCCATCAGGTGATTTTGATATGTGCTAATATTTAAGAACCATGAAACTATGTGTCTTCCAGCATAAACTAGATATATCCTCACTGTCATTGAGAATTGAATTGAATTCTATTTATAAAGTACAAATTTGTATTTATTAAATTAAATACAATTCATATTTATTAAATATACCTGCCAAGTGACAGCGAAAACACAGCAGAAGTACAATCTTTCCACTTTATAAATTTGAATGTTGGCATCATTATGTGCCCATAGTACTGTCTTACATGCTATCCTTTCATTCTTCTACTTGAAGAAAATCCTTAATGGTAGTATGAAATTACACTTTTGTCTTATCAAGGAAGGAGGTAAAATTTTGAAGAAATACAAACATTTGGCACATATATAATCACAAATGTAAGGCAATAAGTGAAATAAAAACCTAAATTTATGAGAAGATATTTAGCTAATTGGAAAAATAAAGAAAAAGAAAAAGAACTAAGGAAATCAAGCTTTGGCTACCGTATAGTATTTTGAGGAGTTTTAGGGTAGTGGAACAAACATGGAAATGCTGGTCTTTTAATTAGGACCAAGTGTGGTGCTCAAAGTATAAAACCAGGATTAGAAGTTCCACTGTTAAAACTTGCTTGCATTGAGTATGTTTGCTCCCTTAATGTAGGATTATAGGAGAGCAAATACTTTTATGTGTTTTGAAACTTTTTTTTTCAAGTGAGAAGTAAATGAAAGTGATAGAAAATACCATTAAAAAAAATCATTGATTCCCTATCTGAAAAAGTGGATTTCAATAAGATGATGGAAAGTTTTAAACATTCTTGACAGCTAATATTCTGAAATTGACTCATTTGCTCTTTTGTAATGTTCAACTTGAAAGTATAAAATTTTAAGCATCACCAACTAATTTGAACCAATTCAATTCATAAGAAGTACTAGATATGACAAAACTCTGTTACAAAACCTACAGCAACTATCAGACCTAATGGAGGTATTCCAGGTCCAGCCCATTTATAGTTGGGGAGAGGATAAGGATGTTCATCTTCAGTCCTGCTGGCAAAACATTATGGTAGCTTCTGGCTAAATAAGGAAAAGAAAGAATGAGTAAGTACTACAGAAGGGAGACAAAAAATGGCCTTATTTACACATATCAGAAAATTCAAGAGAATCAATACATTATTAACCTAATAAAAAGACAAAGATGACTTGAATAAATGGAAAGATATACTTAATATCTTTAAGTATATAGTGACAGAAAATACCATTAAAATATATATATTACAAAATATATATTACAAAATTTCATAACCATCTATAAATTATCTCTAATTAGATCAAAATCCCAGGAGGATTTTTGAGTAGCTTTAAAAATTGATTTTAAAATATGTGTAGAAAGATAAAGGTCCCTGCATATTTATTTATTTATTTATTTAGTCTTTTAGGCCTGGATCCACAGCATATGGAGGGTCCCAGGCTAGGGGTCCAACTGAAACTGCAGTCACTGGCCTACGCCACAGCCACAACAATGCAGGATCCGAGACGCTTCTGGGACCTACACCACAGCTCATGGAAACGCCAGATCCTTAACCCACTTAGCGAGGCCAGGGATTGAACCTGTATCCTCATGCATGCTAGTTAGGTTCGCTAAGTGCTGAGCAACTACGGGAACTCCTTTTTTTTTTCATATTTAAAATAATAATTAAAATGAAGCCAAGGAAGGACTTGTCTAAGCAAAATTTAAGGCATATTGCAAAACTATTGTTAAACATGTACTAAAATAACTTTAAAAAAAACTCGGAGAAATGTAGTGCTAGCATAGGAAAATATAAGTAGATAATGAAATGGAATAGAGTCCAGAAAGAGGAGGAAAAAAAATATGATTTGTAAATTAGCAAGGAAGAGGAAGATGCTTTAGTATAAGCAATAGAAAAATTAGGTCATGACATGAAGAAAAATTCAAAATTCATCCTTCATACTGTGAGAAGAAAAGAAGTGAAATGAAAAGAAAATAATCTGCTTTAAGTGGATTAATGGCCTAAATTTGAAAGGCAAAAACCTAATGCTTTTATTAAAGAAAATACAGGAATTTAACTTCATAACCTCATTTAGGGGAAACCCCAACCATAGCCCAGAGCACAAGTGAGGAGAGGAAATGTTGATATATTTGGCAATATCTAAATACAAACATTCTTTTTAACAAAGGGTTCCATAAGCGAAGTTAGCCAGCAGATATAGGTTAGAAGAAATTTATAACGTGAAAGTCAACAAATGATAATTACATTACATCCATCTCACATGCACACACATGCACACACACTGCATGTATTATTTCCTGAAAATAAGCAAGTCTTTTTACCTAATAACACATGAATGAAACACATGAATAGGAGTTTATGAAAGCATGGGGATGGAGATCAAATAGTTAATAGCATATACTTACTAATTTAAACAATCATGAGTTATCAGGCTGACAAAAATTAGAAAGCCTCATAATATTGACTACTGGTGGAAGTAAGATGGTGTAGTCACTTCAGGCAGTAATTTCCTACTATTATAGTAAAATTAAATATTCACGTAACTGTGATCCAACAATCCTACCCCTGGTGTATGCCCCCGAGAAATCTCCCCATAGTCATAGGAAAATCTGTTTATTAGTGTTATGTTAGCAAAAGAACAGGAGGCAACTGCAAGTGTTTTATCACCAGAGGAATATGGAAGTTTCACGTGAAAATGCAAACCATGAAACCTAGGTTTACCAAGGCTATTGGGGTCTTCGAGGAGGCCCCTGATAAGGAATGAGCCTCTTCCTTTCTTGGATTCTGAACAATTGGAGTAATAAAAGCAAGAACAGATGCAAATCTAAATAATGCTTTTATTGCCGGATAGCGTAGCATTAGAAAGTACAGTTTAATGGAGAAGAAAAGGGGCCCAACTGAGAGAAAACCAGAGCAGAAGACAAATTGGACTCCCTGCAGGCAGCCAGGACTGCTGAGGAGGCAGGCAGAACAGAGCAGAGCAGAGCATGCCAGCCGTTCTCAAACTTATCACCAGGAAAAGTCACTTTACTAGTCATTTTCCTAGTCAGGACAGAATGGGGCTTTTTATGGGAAATTGACATCCTTTGTGAGGAAGATTAGCAATAGAGATAGATCTAAAAGCAGAATACTGGTGAATAAGTCAGGAATGATACAATTTATAGTTCAATATATATAATTTTTTAAAAGTACGTAAGTACAAACCAGCGAATTTTTTTAAGGATGTTCTTCTAAGGAAATATATGGAAGGTAGATTAGAAAGTGGAGAGTACATGTTCTTTGTGGAAGTCTATGTCTATAGGGGATTATTACTAAAGGTTTAAAATATAGTAAAAGAGGACTTTTGCACGGATAGAGGACGATAGTCTCCCCTGAATTTAGGCTTATTAATAACTCACTCCCATACTTCTGGGATGAAAAAGACAACATGAGGGATGCAGAAATGATATGGAACTTTATTATTATGCTTTCATTTGTATTTATATATATGACCAAAAAAATTTCAACAATGATAATTAAAAAAAAAGTTATTGAATGACTGCAGTGGTTCCAGGACGCAAATGATGGACAAAATTTTGAGATTTTTCTAGAGCTTAGAATCTTTGATTGACAGCATTCATTTATTTATACATAAAACTTTTACATTTAAGGAGAGATCTTGGTTAGTCAGAAGTTTGGATGTTGTGAGAGCGGAGGGAAAGCAAGCAAGAAATCATTTCGATGTTCTAGGCATCCTTTACACTTCCTGGATTTTTCATTTCCGGGGTGTGCTTTCCTCTATTCCTTCTCTCACTTAGGGATACAGACGTGTTGCTAACTTGCTCTATCTTCTTCCCAGAATCGGAGGGGATAAATAGAACCGATTTTGGTATTTCTGTTTCATCAACATCGGATGAGAAATCCGCTAGCAAACTGCCTTGATGCAGCCAGGCGGGGGCCCGGCCAGGAAGGAGGGAGATTGCCGGCCGGCCGGGGTGGAGCTCCCTGGCTCAGGGATTCTCAAGACTGAATGCCATCTTGAGGCAACTCCTGTTTGGGGCTGCACGCACAGCGCAGGGCTGCTAAGCGGCACCGACTCCCGGACTTTCCAAGTCCCCCTGAGCCCCACAGGAGACAGATGGTATTTCTGCGTCTGTGTGCAGGGGGTGGGGGAGTGGCGGTAACAATAAGCAGCAGTAGCCACTTGACAGGCTCCCTGCTGCCAAGAATTTGCATGACGAGCGCTTGCTGCCATCTGGAGAACTTCAGCTCCTCCGGGGGAGAATCAGCATCTCAGCCTCACTGGTCCCCTTGGCCCCAGTCTGGGCAGAGAATCTCTCTCCCCAGGGGAGGAAGAGAGCAAAAGGCAAATCCATCGGATGAACCTGGCCTGGGGGAGAGGGGCTGCCTGGATGAGCTGGACAAGCTAGTCTAGTGCAGAGGGCGTGTGGCCGGGTCTGGCACTTCAGGGTGGGTTAGGTCAGCAGAGTCCATAACCTTTTGAACATGGGATTGTTTATATGCCAGTAGTTGGTGGAGGAACTGTGGAACTGCGAGGGAGAAAACTCAAAACAAGAACCCCCTTTCCCATGACCTCTATCCTGGAGTTCAGTGAAGCAAAAGACTGACCATACACCCCAGGGATCCCAGTCACAGGCAGCCTAGTGGTGTATGATAAACACATGTGTGGGCCATTTAATTAAACACATAACAGGTTTCCAGCTGCTAAGATTTTGCTTGTTTACAGAAAAAATGTATTTTTCAAAGTGTGAAAAAAATCCTGCTTAATATTAGTTTTATTTGTAACATACGTTCCTGCCTTCCTTGTTAATTATTTGTGAACCTTATGGGTATGACATTTTTTTTTTCCAAAATGTTTTATCTAAAATAAACTTTTTTCTCTAAAAAGTATTTTTTTCTCCAGAATGTCTGTAATTAATATTTAAAATTTACTAGGATCAAATGGTATCTTAAATGAAACATTTAATTGGGAGATTAATATAGCCTTAAAGTCCTATGTTTAATACACAAAACCTCATGGTTTTATGTCTTCCTAGAATTTCCAGGCTCAACACTAAGGGGATTCCTTGTTGGAAAAAAGACAGGGACTCATATATATTAATTATGGAATATTCAGAAAAGTGGGAGCAATACCACATTTACCATTGATGCTTGGTGAGATTGTCAAAGTGGATATTGTATTAGGTTTGTCCTTAGTACTCTAGTACCTAGCACACTTCCCACCACAGAGAAGGGTCTGTGTCTCTTTCAGCTTTGGGAGTTACAAGGAACAAGTTACAAATTAATGGTAAAGTTCATCTCAAAAGGGAGATTTACTGGAAAGGTGCTGGGCAGTCAAACGGACTCTACATGGTGAACAGCCAAGCCTAGAAAGGCAGGGCCAGCTCCCGGACTGTAGGAGATGTGTACTTCCTTGCTGATAATTATACCAACATTCTGATAACCTCCAGCCTCTGTATCTATTTTATTTTTTATTTTTTTTAATTTTTAAAAACTGTGGTTGATCTACAATACTGTGCCAGTTTCTGCTGTACAGCAAAGTGACCCAGTCACACATCCATTCTTTTTCTCGTATTATCTTCCATCATGTTCTATCTCAAGAAATTGGATATAGTCCCCTGTGCCAGCCTTTGTATCTAAATTTCAAATTCTCTGAAGCTATATTTTGATGGGTCTAGCTTGGGTCTGTGTCAGGTGATGGCTCTGGATCAATCAGAGAGGGAAGGAAGGTGGCAGGTGTGAGTAGTACAGGAACTCAGTGGGAGTCTGGGAGTCAAACAGCAGAATTGGGGGTGAGGTATTCAGGTGGAATGCTCATTGCAGAGAACTTAAGCTCCACACTCTGTATGCCAAAACTTAAATTTTATTTTTTAGGGCCCGGCTGTGGCATATAGAAGTTCCAAGGCTAGGAGTTGAATCAGAGTTGCAGCAGCCAGCCTACACCACAGCAATACCAGACCCAAATGACATCTGCGACCTATGCTGGAGCTGTGGCAATGCAGGATCCTTAACCCACTGAGCAAGGCCAAGGACAGAACCCATATAATGGATACTAGTTAGGTTCTTAACTCTCTGAGCCACAACAGGAACTGCTTAAATTTTAAATTATTTAAAACTTTTAAATAATTATTTAATTCCCCAGTCTTATTTGATGGAATTATTGCAGTATTTAATGTTTCACTGATTCAGAAGAATAATAATGCATGTTAATTATTATATAGCATCGTAACGTCATGATTCTCAGTAACTGCTGAGGGATAGGAGAGGCAGGCCCAGGACTGGGGAGAAGGAGGCACCTAGGATGTTAGATTTAAGGAGATACTTGGGTCAACATGAGAGTGAGTTTAGAGTGAGTATTTCCTTATATGTTACATCCTAGTTGCCTCGATTGCTGTGTCCTAGGCTGGGCCTTGGTCACAGGTAAATTCATCCTTAAACAAAATGGCTTTATATTATTCATTATTTATTTATAAATTAAAAAAAATAAAATATAAAATAATTCATTATAAAATAAATTATAATAAAAAATAAAATATAAAAATAAAAAAAATAAAATATAAAAATAAAATAAAATATAAAATAATTCAATATAAAATAAATTCATTATTTATTTATAAATTAAAAAAAATAAAAAATAAAATAGATACAGAGGCTGGAGGTTATCAGAATGTTGGTATAATTATCAGCAAGGAAGTACACATCTCCTACAGTCCGGGAGCTGGCCCTGCCTTTCTAGGAGTTTTGTCAGCTGTTGCTTCTGAAGAAACCATTTTCTGTAGTGTTCTCAAGACAGTAATTCTCATTTCCTCACCTATTCTAACTTTTCTAATCTTCTTTTGTTTGCTATAACTATGGCGTCAAAATAGCCCTTTATCTCCAGCCCACCACCAATCAAGGGCAATCCTGATTTTAATAATTCCATTCTATTTTTCCATTGCCATGCACCACCATGAATGGCAATGGAGTATGTACATATGTATGTGAGGATTCAGACCAATTTGAGACTTTTCTAAATGGGTCATTTTGAAGTAATACTCAATAAGTAATTGTTATGTGCAAATGTATTCAGATAAACACATTAGAGCATGTGTCCTGATTCTGAGATTTGAAAATTCAGCAATCATAACCTTAAGGTAGGGAGAATGAAAGATTTAAAGGAGAAAGCACACAACTGCAATAATAAAAGACTACACTTTAAATAGAGCTCTAAGACAATATAGTTTTTGTGTGAGTCCTTGGGAGTGATTATAGTTCTGGCCTGTGGAGAAATAGTTCATGACATCCGTGACAGATTGTAAACTTTTTTCTTGGCTCTGTGTGACCACTGAGAGCCTAATTCTGAGTTTAAGAGGTGATTCCCAGACAAAGGTGATATGATGGTGATGTAGTAACAGAACATCATTAACCTGGAGGGGAAACCAAGCCTGGGTTTTTTCCTGGCTCTATTGTAACTTGCTAGATGACTTGGATAAATTTCTTAGTCTCTATGACATGCCATTTTCTGGTCTATAATTGAATGTTGAACTCCCCTTGGGTTATAATATTTTCTACTCTCATTGTATCAAAACCAGTTGACTCTTTTAATATGAAACTTGAAAAACATTTCTACTGTTCCAGGTGACCTACATACAGCAGTGAAATCATTAATTTTAAGGGTTTTCTTTTGTGGGGTCCGCTTGATAATCATCATAAGAACAAAATGCTGTGCCTCTGTGGCCTGTGATTATAGCTGAGTCATTCCAGGAGCATGGCAGTTTTTGTCTTTTCCTGTCTCTGTACTCTATCTGTTTAACTTTAGGAAAATTGCATTAAAAAAAAAATTACCAATGGGTAATTAGGCAACGAACCAGCTCAATCTGAGGGCAAAATTAAAATGTCCATGTGTCCTGGAATTATAGAGAACTAGTCTTTGTATGATAAACAAACAAACAAAAAAACCAAACCAAAACAAAATAACAACAACAACAAACCAGATGTCTAGTTTGGTTAAATATTCTTGCTTGCTTTTGTATTTTCTACTCTTTTCAGTGTAATTATTCTTTCAGAGGGTATGCCGCTCTTGTCTTATGTCCTCCTCAAAGATAGATTGGTATCCTAACCCCTAGTACCTGAGGATGTGATGCTATTTGAGATAGGGTCTTTACAAAGGTTATCTTAAAGTCTTTAGTGTGTATCAAGCATAATCCAATATGATTGATGACTTTAGAAAAAGGGGAAATTTGAACACAGATTTGCACACAGGGAAAATGTCTTGTGAAAATGAAGGCATAGATCTAGATTGGAGTGATGCTTCTCCTAGCCAAGGACTTCTAGATATTGCCAGCAAACCACCGAAATTAGGCAAGAGGCATGGAACAGATTCTTCCTGTCTGCCCTCGACATGAGTCTCTAGAACTGTGAGATAATAAATTTCTGTTCTTTAAGCCACCCAGCTGTGGTCCTTTATTACAGCAGCCTAGTGAACTAATATCAATACCTATTAGAACAGTGTCTAGATAAAACCCCTATTTATTTCAGTGCTGGTTTTGAACACACACATTCACATGTACAAACATTCTAAAATTATGCGTATATTTTTTACATATCAGAGTGAAAGAAAAATGGGCTTTAAAAGGGGCCACATGAAATTTGTGCTTGATATACATGCTCACCAGTGGCTTGGAAACCTAATTACTTCCTGAGTTTCATTTTATTCTGAACCTCATTTAATAACCTCATTTATTTATTACCATTAGAATAATTTTCAGAATTATTGTGCTACCTAAAAGAACAAAGAAAACCAGGAATTTAGTCTAGAGCAATTATGAACTCTTACTAGGCAAAATTTTTATGTAACAAAAAGTTTTCCTATCACTCCAAAGGAAAAAATACAGTGTCCTGCCATTAGTGAGTTTATGGGATATAAGAACATCCATATCTTTCTTTCTCTAGGAAATATTGATAAATTGTCTCTAAAAATGGTTTCTTCTTTCTAATTTTATAAAAAGAAATTTCTGTAACGTTCCTTGTTTTCTCTTCCAGCATTTCAGTGTCCCCTAACAGACAATAATTCTATTTAATATATAAGTAAAATTCTCCCTTTTAAGGATTTATACTTGAACTTTTTCACATACAGTAAGAAATAAAGAGCCAGTTACTGCAATTCACATATTATTTCATGGAGGTAATGAATATGGAAATCAAAGGTATAATATTTTTAGTTCTGTTTACTTTGCCAGTTTTAAAGTAAGATTACATGCTTATAGAAATGTTGTTTTCCTTTCTGGATCACTAAGTGGTATTTTTTCCCCTCTCTGATATACAGGGAGCAGAAGTAGGACAATATAAATATATCTTTTAAGCCAAGGAAGCAAGCAAGAAATAATCATGATTTTAAGGAAAAACAAGAAATGTTAACAGTGTTTAAGTGAAAGATTACATTATGTTTGGATTCTGTTAATTACTGCTACCAGTCCACAAGCTGCTGAGAAATTCCCCTGGAGATTATTTCTAATCTATTTTTGGAATCTTCAGAGAAGCTATGAGAATGTCTTTTTATGATATTCTCTTTAGACTTTTCATTTTCAATAGCTTACAATTAGTTGCCTGGAATGAGGATGTATATCAGGCTAAATATGCAGGGGTCAGAATTTTCTGACCCACTTCCTTCTTCATGTCCAAATACACTTGGAGAGAATTCTTTCCAGATTGTGTTTGTCTGTTGCATTAATTTACAATGACATCTTTTCAACTATTTGGCTTTAAATGTGTCTCATAGCTTTAAAGTAGCAATTTCCTACTTGAAAGGATCCATTCCCATGCCTCCAAGAATGTGGTTAGATTGGAAAAATGACACCCTGATAGAGAGTAACTTGTGAAGAAAGCTTAGAATGAAGATGAGCAGACAGATTAAAGATGGGAGAAAATTAATGCCGAGAAAGGAGGTGGATTGTCAAGGGAAGCTGGGTGTAACCTTCTTGTAGAGTGGGCTCATTTTGGCAGTTTTCTCCTTCTTCAGGTTACAGTGGAATTTTTTGTCTTCTCTTTTAGGAAATCATAATTGACCATTTTGTTTATTTACAGTTGCTCTCTAAGAAAGAAAGAAATATCGAGTTTTCTTCATCAATTTCCACAGAGTAGAATGTTATACCTTCCTCTTTGGCACCATATGTCCATTTGAGAAAAGCAGGCCTTCCTTAATTCCCTAAAATGGGTTTTGTTATGCCAGAGGTCAGCATGTGACACTCGCCCATCTGGCATGAAAGTTGCCACTTGGCTGCCACCTGTGTTATCAGCCAGGACCCTTGTCACTCCTCCCCCATCTAGTACATTTGATTCGGAGTCCCCACAGCCCCTTGCTGCTGCTGTCTCTTCTCCCGTGGCAGATGTCAGGGTGGGAAACATTGTGAGGGTCAAGCATTTGCTATTACCAGCCTGGCATAGATAGACTCGAATCCTCCTCTTCTGGAAAAATATAAGAACGTTGAATATGTTTTCCTCTAATTTTACAATCACTTGCCTCCTTTGCCCCAACCCCTGACTCATTCCATGCTTGTGGACCTTCCTTTATGTGACTAGATGCTCTAACTTGGATTGGATCTGATTTGATTGACATTGCCCACTGTGCTTGCCATCCCCAGTCATCACTGAAGAGATCTTTTATCTTTTGTGAGCCTTCCCTTGGGTTAGAAGGAAAGAGTCATGCCATCTTTAAATCAGCAGAGCTTAGGTCCCTTCCTGAAATGCTCCTGGTCCTTGGGCATGCAAATCCCACACCATTAAGTTTTTGTAGTCTGAATATTGCTAAGATAGCAGAAGTGCCATGGAGGCCATCAGGACAGGCAAGGAGTTTGAACGGATTTGATACCTTTAATGATGAAAGACTACCTCTAGCATCATAAACTCATACTCTTTTTAGAGCAGGAAGTAATCTTAGAATCATTCATTTCACTTATTTTACAAATAAAAGAACCAAAAGTCCTATTGCTTAGTTACGCATTGTTTACACATTGCTGCTATTCCCATTAATTGATATTCTATAAAAACATGGGTCATGAAGTTTATTGTATAAGTATTTGGGATTTGTACTTACTGGGCATGCATATAACCTTTGAACCTGGGAAATCTTAGGATTTGGTATTTTATTTAAATGAGACCTTTTGATGCTAATAGTCCTTCCTGGGTATTGGGTTGAGACATTTTACACACTGGGAAAACGTTATTCTTCCACCATTTGAAAGTCTATGGGAATATCTTTAGAAAACGTTATTCAAATTTATAGCTATTCACTTATTCCGTGGGTATTTTGGCAGGCCCTAGACTAGGTACGAGGGACAGAGTAAGGAAAAAAAAAAGCAAATAGACTCTAGATGCAAAAAAATGAATGGCTTTTGTTTTTATTTAATGGGCAAGTGGATAATGCTCTTAAAAATATAAATGTAATTTTTGTTTTTGTGTGTGTGTGTTTGTTTTCCTTTTTTAAGAAAATGTCACCATCATTACGAAGTGTTTGTTAGGGACTAAGTGTATTAGAATTCATTTGGCTGTGAGTAAAGAAAAGTCAATTAAATTCAAACTGGTTTAAATAATAAAGGGAATTTATTGGCTTAGTAACTTAAAAGTCCAGCTAGAAGATGGGCTTCCAGCATGGTTTAGTCAGGGTTCCAGATCAATTGCTCTGTGACTGTTTCAGCTCTATCCAACTCCAGGGACAGGCTACTCTTGTGGTTGTAAGATGAATACCAGGAGAAAAACAGGGTTTGATGTTTTCTCACACATAAATTGGGGAGAAAAACAATCTTATTATCTTATGATTCAAAGCAAGATACTGAGATGACTCTTTATGAATTTCATCAGAACATATGTGTACAACTGAACCAATTATTGCGGGCAGCGGAATAAAATATGTCATTTCATTTTTATCAATCCAGGACCTAAAATTGGAGTTGGGAGTAGGATTGATTTCCCTCAAAGTAATTTAGCTGGAGGGAGAATAGCAAATACTTAAATATAATCTGAGTGGTATTAGAAAGTGGGAAGTAGATAATGATTCACTTACTAAAACAAAAGATGGGGAATTTTAACAGAGAACTGGAAAAAATATAAATAAGTTAAAAGAAATTTTGAGAACCGGAAAAAAATGTAATAATTGCAAGTAAGAATTGAAAATATAGATTTTATTAAAACAGAATTAATAAATTAGAAGTTTGGTAAGAAGAAAACATCCAGGTATCCACACCGAAGTATCAAGAGACAAAAAGATGGAAAACACATAAGCATCAGAGACCAATGAAACATGGTGCAGAGATCTCACATATATGCACTTGGAGTCTTAAAAAAAGAAAGGAAAGGTGATAGAAACAATGAAGAGATAATGATTTAGAATTTTTCAGAAAATAGATGGCAATAGAAAAAATGATTCAAAAGCTTTTTTTTTTTTTAGATGAAGCAAACAAGAACAAAGTGGCAAACTGTCAGCTAATATAATCAAGGAAAAAAGCCAAATATGATTTGAAAATGAGTATAAATTATAGACATAAAGAAGATTAAAATTATAAGACTAAATCTATACTTATAAATTTAAAATGCTATTGAAATGGATAATTTTTAGAAAAATTTAATTTAATGACATTAGCTTAAGAAGGAATAGAAACCTAAATAGTTCAATAATCATGAAAAAAAAACCCACTAGAAATGATTGATAAATCACCACTGACTTGAGTGCTTTCATGGAGGAAATTGTACAAACTTTCAGGGAATAGATAATTCACATGATACAAAAAAAGATGTAAAATCTTCCAATTCACTTTCAATATTTTATGATGAAAACTATACAAACATCTTTTCTCAAATGTCATAGAAACCTAAAAAAGTATCTTATCTATAAATGATATACCCAAAGTTTTGCAATATGGTAATTTATTAAGATAAAAAGGCAGGAATATTCCTGTAATACAAATATTAAACAAATAAGGTTTAATATTGAGAATCCTACTAATACACTTTTTCATATTTATAGATAAAAAAGAAAAAATATATAGTATTGTCTATTTGGTGGTTGTCAAACCTTGTCTTTTTTTTTTTTAATTGAACTTTATTGCTTTGGGAGATGACACTTTGTATTAGAAAAATGCCTCGAATCATCTTTGCTTCTAAAATAGGAGATATCCACATCTCCCTTCCTTTCTTAGGAAAGAAAAGAAATAAGATTGATCAGAATCTCATGTATATGAGAATCTGGTCTAGTTTGAAAGACTCCTACAGTTGACTCTACTATAACCGCCTATGGATTAATTTTCTTCCTTCTCCCCAACATTTCCTCATTGAGATCATTGAAATAGAAAGCTCCCCCAATTTTTTTTATAAAGTTAAATGTTTATGTTTAATTTAAAGACAGATACAAAAGGAAATCACTGCAAATTCTTAATGAAACCAAGAATGAAAAGAGAGTTCTATAACTTGATGAATAATATTTATCAAGCAAGTGGCCATCAAATACACAACATCACTATTATTATTTACTATTCACCATTGTTCTGGACAAACTGACCTGTGCCATAGACAAGGAAAAAAATAGCTATAAATATTGTAAATTATCACTATTTATAGATAAAACAATCTAAATGAAAATAACAACAGGAATTCTTTGGTGGCCTAGCTTTTAAGGATTTGGCATTGTCACTGCTGGATTCAGACCCTGGGTTCAGTCCCTGGCCTGGGAACTTCTGTATGCTGAAAGTACAGTCAAAGCAAAACAAAACAAAACAAAATAAAATAAAACAAAATACCTAACAAAGTCCACTGACATTCTGTGGAAAATTAAAATAGAAGTGAGTGACTAGAAATAAAAAACACACATAAGAGGAGTTATTTTTCCTATTTACCTGTCATGACAAATTGAACAATATAATGTAGGGTGACCGATGGTCCCAATTTGCCTGCAGTGTTTCCAATTTTAGCACTTGAAGTCTTGCCTCCCAAGAAGCTTCATATTCCAGGATAAAGTGGGATGGTTGGCCATCCTCCAATGAGAAAAATTTACAATCATAACAAACATAAGAAAGTACATCGATTAAAGTTTTCTAGGAAATATATAAGGAAAACTACATTGCTGAGTACTGTGAGTAAAATTTTAAATTATGGGAGTGTTCTATAAGTTTTATTAATAGTGTGACCTGGGATAGGAAAAATGCAGCATAGCAAATATGTAAATTTTCCAGAGTTCATAATTTGAATGCAATTCCAATAAAAATCCAAATGGATTTTTTAATTCAATAAAATGACCAAAAATTTTATGTGATAAAACAAATAGATAAGACTTTTATTAAATATGATAATGAAGAGGGGGGATTTAGATTGTGAGATATGAAAATATATAAAAATAAAAAGAATTCCAATTGTACATATGTAAAAAACTAGTCAGGAGATTCAAAGGAGTAGAAATATTGCAATGTATTAAGCTAAAAAACAAATTCAAGTATATGTAAATGCTTAGTATAAAAATAAGATGGCATTTCAGTTCAAAAGAAAAAATGCATTAGCCAAAAATGATGCTGGACTAATTGGTTGCAATGTGCAATATAGTAAAGTTAAATTCCTACCTTAAAGCCATAAATTTAATTGCAGTAAGATTATTTAAATGTAAGGAAAGAAACACCTGGTCCTCCTCCCCTCAAAAAAGAAATTGAAATTTAAGAAAATAGATGTAAATACAATGGATTCATCCTTTAAAGTAATGAAGCAGAGAAATGTTAAAGACAGCATTGAAATAATTGCTTGCACACACAAAAATTAAGAATATCTGTAGATTCACAACATATACAATAAACCAAATCTTAGGATGTCTGATTATTATCCAACTCAACTATAGTAATTTCTATAGTATTTATGATTCTGGAAGCAAACTATGTACAGCCCAATAAACCGTGGACAAAGGAAATAAGTCAAAAATTCAGAGAGTTACTGCTATGGTGCAGTGGGTTAAGAATCCAACTGCAGTGGCTTAGGTTACTGCAGAGGCGCAGGTTCAATCCCCGGCCCGGTGCAATAGGTTAAACTATCTGGTGTTGCTGCAGCTGTGGTGTAGGTCACAGCTGCAGCTTGGAATCAAGCCCTGGCCCAGGAACTGCCATATGCTGTGGGTAAGGCCATAAAAAAGAGAAAAAAAGAAAATTCACAGCAACATGTGGCCAATACACTTAAGGAAACATAGTCAACAGTGCTAGCAATTAAAGGAATGGGAAATAGAGTACCAGTGGGAGTATATGGCTTCCAAATATTGATTATATTATTATAATCATGGCTATATTATTGTGCCTAATACAATGACATCACTAAATCACTTTTATTTTATTTTAATGTAAATATTTACCTGATAAAAATATTTTAAACTGTGGTGGGTTGATGTCATCTGTCTGCCAACATTTTGGTTCTAGCAGTGCTTCTTTCATCTTTATTGATATAGCTGTGTTTATTAAATTATTTGAATATTTTGTTATATTTTGCTTTATTTTACAAAAATGAGTGGAAATGGGAAGAATTGTGTATGTTATTGATATGAAATATATAGTTAAAAATTAGGGCAGTGAATACAAAGATAGATATCATTTAGCATTTTGAAAGCATTCAGTATTTGATTTCAAATAGTTGCTCATTAGGCTTAAGCCAAGCTGTCTGATTTAGTGTGTACTTACTCATGAAGGACATTTATACACACACACACACACACACACACACACACACATATATACACACGTGCACACACACCATTGAGAGGAATGTCTGAAAAAAGCAAAGGATAATTAGTGGTTTTATATTTTTTGCCTTCTTCAGAACCCATAATAATATATTATTTTATTATTCAAATTTTGCATATTTGAATTTCATGTTCTTTGGCAAAAATGTATCATGTGTGAAAGCAATGTGGAGAATACATTTCAATTGATCAAATGGTATGAAATAATTTACTCCATTTCAATAACATTTTAGACAAGCTTTTTAACATATGGTGGTGGTGTGAAATGGATAGTCTTCTTGGAGGGCAATATGGCTGGATGTATTAGGAGTTTTAAAAATATGAATTATGTATGCCCTACCAATTCCATTTTTAGGTACTTATGTCAAGGAAATAACTATGGTGTGTAAAATGATTTATGTACCAGGATATCCTTTTCATTGTAGCATTATTATGATAGTAAAAAATTGGAAACCACCTAAATATCAACAACAGGAGTTTAAGTAAATTATGATGTAGCCATGATTGAATATTGTTCCTTAAAATGATATTTTAATGACATGAAAATATTAGTTATGTATTCATAAAAAAAGAGCACACCTTTGTAAAGAACAAAAATGTATCTTACACATGAAAAGACAAAAGGATATAAAACAAAATCATAACAGGGATTATTTCTTTAAGTAATACAGTTGCAGTTGATTTTCATTTTTTTCTTTTGGGACTTTCTATAAGTCTACCTTTCAAAAATTTCCATAATAAACATAAAAATGTCCTGTTTTTGTAATCACATAAATGTTATTTAAAACATTATGCTTGAAGTAAGTAAGGCAAATAGTGGAGATTAATTTCTTTTTAGGAGAGCGAAAAATTTTTAATAGTTTCTAGCATTGCATCTAGGACGGGCAAAAGCACATTAGTGCTTTTTTGTCCTAAATTAAGCACTGCTTAATTAATAATTAATACTTTTAATAATTAATGATGTTTTCTTAACATCTAACATCTAACATTGGATCAGAATAGGGTCCAAGATGGCAGCATAGAAAGACCCTAAACTCAATCCCTTCCTCAGACATGCTAAATCTACAGTTACATATGAAATCATTTGTGCTTAATGAGAACTGTAAACTAACTGAGTAACTCTGTCCAAAATGAGAGATTAAAAAAAGCCACAATAAGACAGGTAGGAGTGGCAGAGATGTAGTCTCACCCCATGGAGATCTCATGGGGGTATCTCATGTGTCTGGAGCATTTCTCTGAGCATGAGGGGTTTGTACCTCACATTAGGCACTCCAACACTTGGGACCTGAAAAGAGATGAGATTCCCAAAATATTTGGCTTTAGAAACCAAGAGGGCTTACATCCAGGGGACTTGGGGAGGCTGTGAGGATCTGAGATATTCCTTTTGAGGGGCTGACATATGGACTTACTCATCCTGGGACCCAATGCAAAGGCAACAGTTTGAGAAGTGATTGGATCATGCATGAAGGAGACTCATTTGCTAATCTTAAAGTATCAAACCACAAAGCAGTCAACACACAAAAGATATTGAGAAAGGAATCTAAAGATAACACTAAAGAAAGTCATAAAATCACAAGGGAAGAGGGAGCAATAAAAGAAGAAAGAAAGAGAGAGGAACTACAAAAACAGCCAGAAAACAATGAACAAAATGGCAACAAGTACATACCTATCAATAATTACTTTAAATGTCAATAAACTAAATTCTCCAATCAAAAGACATAGAGTGGCTGAATGGATAAAAAACCAAGACTGATTTTTATGTTGTCCATGAGAGACTCACTTCAGATCTATGGACACACACAGACTGAAGGTGAAAGGATGGAAAAAATTATTTCATGTAAATGTAAACAAAAAGAAAGTTGGTGTAGCAATACTTATATTAAACAAATAGACAAAGAATAACATTACATAATGATAAAAGGGTTGATTCAACAAGAGGATATAACATTTATAAATATTTACCCCAAATAGAAGTGCCTAAATACATAAATATATAAAGTATATAAAGTGAATATTAACAGACCTAAAGGAAGGAATTGACAACAAAACAATAAGAGTTGAGGACTTTAATACCCCACTTACATTGATGGACAGATCATCCAGATGGAAAATCAAAGGAAACATTGGCCTTAAGTGACACATTAAGCATGATTAATTTAATAGACATATACAGAACATTCCATCCAAAACACAAAAAATTAGAAAAAGACATGAAAGTATGTTTTAAAAAATGATAAAAATTCCTATAATAAAATAATCTTAGTTTATAGGCTAAAAGGGCTTCCAACTCAGCCCAAGGCAAAGAGCCCCACAACAAAGCCTACACTAAACTATTGCAAAATTGTCACCTTAAGAATAAAGACTAAGAAAAAAAGATGAAAAAGCAGAGATGGAGAGCAAAAAAAGCCCAAGGATAGGATGGGTAAGGTGGAATAGAAATGGAAACCTTTTTTAAAAAAACAGCAACTGGAAGCAGAAAACAATGATTGGAAAAATGCTTTTAAAATTCTGAGTCCTGAAGTTCCCGTCGTGGCACAGTGGTTAATGAATCCGACTAGGAACCATGAGGTTTCAGGTTCAGTCCCTGCCCTTGCTCAGTGGGTTAATGATCCGGCGTTGCCGTGAGCTGTGGTGTAGGTTGCAGATGTGGCTCGGATCCCGCGTTGCTGTGGCTCTGGGTGAAGGCCGGTGGCTACAGCTCCGATTCGACCCCTAGCCTGGGAACTTCCATATGCCATGGGAGTGGCCCAAAGAAATAGCAAAAAGACCAAAAAAAAAAAATTCTGAGTCCTATATTTTTAATCCAGGACTTCCCACCTAGTCAGGTTATTAAACAAGTTAAGGTAATGGTAATTGCTGTAACAAATAATCCCCTGATTTCAATGGTTGAAGACAGTTG
The DNA here is from genome assembly GCF_016906955.1 of Phacochoerus africanus. Lineage (NCBI taxonomy): Eukaryota > Metazoa > Chordata > Mammalia > Artiodactyla > Suidae > Phacochoerus > Phacochoerus africanus. The sequence goes on along the minus strand of NC_062545.1, from coordinate 79,424,574 downwards.
AAATTTATTTCTCAATCATACAACAGTCCACTACCTGGTAGAGCTGGTGAGGGTTCTGAGCCACTTAGTCATTCAGGGATCCAGGTTGATGAGGAATTTACCCTATAATACATACCTTCCAAGGTAAGCTTGGGTGTTGGTTTCTAGTCATCAGAAAGAAGATAAAGAGGCCCTTCCTGTTTTTTATAGATCCCAGCCTGGAAGTGTCAAGCATCAATAGCAATGTTGGAACATGGAACCAGGACATAAGGGGATCTGAGACTTGAAATCCATAGCTGAGTAGATATGTGCAATGACAACCCCAAATTATGGGGTTGGAAAGGAGAGTGCAAATTTTTATGGACAGCTAGCCATTAACGACACTTTGTCTTCCATTTACTCATTTGGGGGAAGCTTCTGAGAAATGTGCACCATCAACACATGGAAGAAACCAAGAAAGAACAAGATATGGAGTTGAAGAAATGAGGGAGCCATCACAAGAGAGTGGTGAAGGAAAATTCTTGGATGACAGCTATACAGCTATGCAGTGGTTTCTGGAAGAGCAGGCAGTTCAGACTGGAGAGTGGATGAAAGAAGTCTCAGAGATTTCCAGGAAAAATATGGAACTGTGAGACTGTCTGATGCATTTAACCATGTGGAAAATAGTAGTGTAAACTATTTTATATGTTATGTTTACACTTTTGAGACAAATTAAGTTTAGGCATATAGATACCTAAGTCAATGAAAAAATTGAAAAAACTACTAACTTCAAGAAATAATGCAAATACTATAGAAACAGAAACATAATCATACTACTTGTCTCAGCAATATTTATGCAGTTTTAATGAAGAACTTCTATTTAGTAATTTAACCAAAAGCTGCTGTATACATATACTGGGGGGGGGGGGGAGTGGGTGTGGAAAGTGATTATTTGTGTGTGCAAGATGGTTTAATGTAAGAGAGAAAATATATCTGCCATAATTGGAAGTCACAAGATGATGTATAACTATCTTAATTAGAAATATTCGAAGTCAGAAGAAATAGCTAAAACATTTTTGTAAATATGTGCCTTGGAATTAGGACTTGGCATGGAGGTGGGTAGCAGTGGATGCTGGTTTTCATTGCGTTTTCTGGAACTATCTGACTTTTCAAAACCATGAATTTGAATTACTTTGTTGAAATTAAAAATCAACATTTAGTGATGGGCAAAGGTAGTACAGCAAAAGAAAACTAAGATCATTCACTTGTATTCCTAGGCTTATCTCCAGAAGTAAGAAAATTTAGTCTTCCCTAAGCTCTTTTAACATCAAAACTTCTGTGGTCTCTTCCTTGGACTTGGATGTGGGCTTCAAATTCTGTGAACTTCTTAAAATCATTTGGTACGTTGGTTAATGTAAAAGCAACATAACTCCAATTATTTCCTTGAAAGGAAAGAGTTTTCTTGTTCTTTCCACCTGGCAATGAAGACTTGACTCTGGGATTTCCCAGAACTGATGTGGTGATAAACAGTCCACCCAATCAACAAAATTAAATATAAAGTGGCTTTTTGTTCATCAGGTTTACAAACCTAGTCTTTTCTCTGGCATGTTGTTAATACTACACCAGTGGATTTTTAACCCTTTAGTGTGTGGCTTTGATTGCTGCAAAATGCAATCGGCCATTGACACGGAAAATAATAATACAAACTCAAAGGGCAGATTTGGAGTATGTTTTTGTGTGGGTTTGGTTTGGAAGATAGAACGAGAGGAAAGTATTTGAGGGGGACCGTGGAGAGAGAATTTGGGGCACAAATACATAAGCTCTGCAGTGTCTGATATTTTGCCTGACAGTCCTAACCTTGGAGCAAGCTTCTTTGAAATTTCTTTATACTTGTGACAATAGGAAAGTAAAAAGAAAAGCATATCATTGTTTTTGACTTAGATTCTTATCCACAACGGAGAATGAATGGAGAATGGGATAGCTCATTTGCAAATCATTTGTTCTCAGCTGAAGGGACTCCTATTGTTTATGGCTTCCGGAGCTGAAACTGAATACGCTGGGATTTTACCCACTGCCACAAGTCCAGCTAGAAAGAAAAGTGTAACATGGGTTTAGCATCAGACCCCAGGGCCAATGTTCTAGGAAAGCCTGTTTTTGGTGTATTTGAACAGCCTCTTACTTCTCTTTCTCAAGTCCTTCGTGGTCAAATTTAGAACAGGTTGGAGTTTTGCTGCATTTTATGTCAGATAAATTGCTGGAAGTTGAATTTAATAAAGGCAAATGACTAGGGAAGTACTAGCCTCAGCCAAATTCTTTCAACTTCATCAGCAAAGAAAAAAAGGAGAAGATATTTTGACAGCTGAACAGTCTAGGTCAGCCTCAACTGGGAATGAGAGACTGCAGATAGAGCTTCTCTTGGCCTTTAAGAATTAAGGAAGCTGGAGTTCCAGTTGTGGATTAGCAGGTTAAGAACCTGACATAGTTCCTATGAGGATGCAGGTTCAATCCCTGGCCTTGCTCAGTAGGTTAAGGATCCAGCGTTGCAGCAAGCTGAGGCATAGGTTACAGATGCAGCTGGGATCTGGCATTGCTGTGGCTATAGAGTAGGCCTCAGCTTCAGCTCCACTTGGACTCCTAGCCTGGGAACTTCCACATGCTGCAGGTGCAGCCTAGAAAGAAAAAAAAAAATAGAATTAAGGAAACCAAATAATCGTGTGACATTATTTAATTCTTGACCATTTTAAAATTTTTCTTTATAATCTAGGTTACATCCAATCACTTGACAATTTGATTTTAAAGAGTTAATATTCCATCACTCAATTTTCTTTAAACTCTTATTTTTATACTCTTGACAAGCAGTATTGTGGATACACTTAGTTGAGGAAAATTAAATCTTTGTGTAATTATGTGTTTTATTATTCCTCTTGGGTTGATGACATAACATTTCGAGTCTTCTAAGAGTACATCATATAAGAAGAAACAATAATATGTTCCATTCTCCCTTCATTTTCTTAATACCCACAGGCAACTAACACTGCATCACCACTCATGTTTTTCCTCTTAGTACCAATAGCATTTGCTACCTAATGATCTGTGACACTAGAGCTGAGCCAATAACCAGGAGGTGAAGGGCATTTGTCATATTTACTATGAAAGTATATGCCCTTTGTTTTAAACTCATACTTCCTTAACCATGAGAAAAACAACATTGTATATTCTTATACTGATATATAAGCCATAAGGTTACAAATAACTTTTTTCCCTCAGTTACTCTAATATTTTATTAATAATATAGCAAAACTTTGTAACACACTCCTATGCTTTCTATAAAATAAATACATGTGTATATATTTGTGTGTGTGCGTGTGTGTGTGTGTGTGTGTGTGTGTGTGTGTGTGTGTATAAATAAATGGTGGTGGCGGGGAGTGAGTGGCTTTCAGCCTTGAAAGCGTTGGTGGAAAGATATATTCAGTTGATGATGTGCAAAAGTTATTTTACTTTCCTCTTCTTTTTCTTTCAGTTTCTTCCTCTTTCTCTCCAAATATGCACATATCCCCATGCACATATGTGCATGTGTGCATATGTGTGTATATACACATAGCACACATGACTATTCCTTCTATTTATGTGTTACACTATGTATGTCTGATAAAATGTGGAGAGAGGAATGATTCTACAGGATCAAAATCTAGAATTGCAAACCATCCCTTCTTTTCTCATCAGAAAATTGTCAACCTTTACTCTTCTCAGGTGAATTCATTTTGGTTTTCCTTCAAGTGAAAACAAATGGTTATCTACAATTCTTTTCCCATTGGACTAAGAGTTCCTCCCTTCTTGGTCTTATCTGGTTTCAGCTGCTCTTTAGAATGAACATTGTATATTTTCTTAGTCCACAAAGAGAGACAAAGCTCCTAATCTTCTGATTTGCCCAAGGGCGATTTGGTCTGAGTCTCAGAGCTGTGCTGTAAAGTATTTGTATGAAAAAGAACATCCTTGAGTGAGTCACTCCTCCTCCCACAGACCCCTGTGGAAGAGCATGTAGTTTCAGAGCCCTGGTCAAAGGAGAAAGGCCAAATCTGGCCCTGTCTGAGCTCACTGTGAACCCTGAAAACACCATCAGTGCCTGAAGATATTTTAAACTTCAGCAGTTTAGCGTCTGAGTATTCTTTTTCACTACGATGAGTAATTTAATGAGGGTTCATTTTAACAGATGAAGACATTAAAGAGTCTTTTGTATTTATGAATGAATTATTTAAAATATACTCCATCTTTAAAGCAAGCAATTATCTTTTTTCTAAAGATAAATTCTAAAGACAGAGATTTAAGTGTACATTTTTAACTTTCCAAATCTATAATGAATATCATTCTGGAAACACAGACTTATTTCCAAAAGGAAAAAATAATAAGCAAAACAAAAAATATTATTTATGAAGTTATTTTCTAGTCACCCATTTGTTATGAGTTCTTTACATAAGAATATTTATACCCTTGATGAATGGAATATCAAACCCCTTTTCAAGTTGTAGATTGTCCCAAAAATATGAACTAACACTTATGTCTAATAGTAATTAAATGTTTTCATTAAAAATATGCATCATTGGTTACCTGTAGCACAGGGGGTTAATGATCCAGCATTGTCATGATGACCACTGCTCTGGTGTGTGTTCAGTCCCTCTCCTGAGAACTTCCACATGCTGGGGGTGTGGCCAAAACATATACATCTTTGGGAGTTGCCTGGTGGCCTTGCAGTTAAGGATTCATTGTTGTCACTGCTGTGGCTCAGGTATGATCCCTGGCCCAGTATCTTCTGTATCCTATGGGTGCAGTCCCAAAAAATGCATCACTGTACTTTTCATCAATATAAATTGGAACCATAATATTTTTCTCTATTGAAAATAACCATTTGGAGTTTCTGTTATATGCAATCTATTACTCATTTAGATTTAAAAAAGGAAATACTGTTATACCTGTGGTGGTATTTTAAAATAAATAAGGTTTTAGCTCTTAAAGTGCTGATTTTCTTCTAATCTGGTACCATGAAAGTCCAGAGGAGTAAGAGCCAATTTTGTTTGGCCTTGAGAAATAGAAAACTAAGTACAAAAAGGGAAGATATTTCAGGAAGCGATAATAGAATGAACTAAAATATAGAAGGAAGAAATAGGAAGACAAGTATTGTGGACTGAATGATTATATTCCTCCCAAATTCATATGTTGACACCCTAACCCCCAAGGTGATGGAGTTAGAAGGTGATCCTTCTGGAGGTAATTAGGTTTTGATGAGGTGGTGATGGTGGGGCACTATGATGTAGGTAGTGACCTTCCAATAAGAGGAAGAGACACCAGAGCTGCTTCTCTCCATAGAGGATACAGCAAGAATGCAAATGCCTGCCAGTCAGGAAGAGGGCCCTCTCCAAGAACTAAGTGTAGCTACACTTGGTCTTGATCCTCCCAGCCTCCAGAACTGTGGGAAATAAATATCTACTGTTTCAGCCACCCAGTCTATAGTATTTTGCTGTAGCAGTCTGAGCTGACTAAGACAGGAGTGGAGACTCGAGTAGATAGTTCAAGTTGAGGACTGGATAGGTTGTTTATTGCTGTGTAGTAATATTAGCACAAGTTTGGTGGGTTAAGACAAGACATGTTTATTATCTCATGATTTCTGTGGACCCAGACTTGAGGCTCAGCTTAGCTAATGCCTCTGTTTGAGTATCTCACAAGGCTATAATCCCTGATGGCTGGGACTGGAGGTCTTATTTAAGAAAGGATCTGATTCTAAGCTCAGGTGGTAAAAAAAGAAAATTACAGGCCAATTTCACTGATGAACATAGATACAAAAATCCTCAACAAAATACTAGCAAATTGAATCCAATAATACATTAAAAGGATTGTACATCAGGATCAAGTGGGATTTATCCCAGGGATGCAAGGATTCTTCAATTTCCACAAATCCATCAGTGTGATACACCACATTAACAAACTGAAGTATAAAAACCACATGATCCTCTCAATAGATGCAGAAAAAGCCTTTGACAGAATCCAACAACGATTTCTGATAAATACCCTTTAGAAAGTGGGCATAGAGAAAACCTATCTCAAAATAATAGAGGCCGTATTTGCCAAACCCAGAACTAACATCATTCTCAACAGGGAAAAGCTAAAAGAATTCCTGTTGAGATCAGGAACAAGGATGTTCACTCTCACCATGACTTTTCAACATAGATTTGGAAGTCCTAGGCATGGCAATCAAAGATGTAAAAGAATTAAAAGGAATGCAAATTGGAAAGGAAGAAGTAAAACTATCACTATTTGCAGATGACATGATACTATACCTAGAGAATCCTAAAGACTCTATCAGAAAACTGTTAGAGCTCATCCATGAATTTGGCAAAGTCACAGGATACAAAATTAATACACAGAAATCAATGGTATTTATATATACTAACAATGAAAGATCAGAAAGAGAAATTAGGGAAGCAATCCCATTTACCATCGCATCCAAAAGAATAAAATACCTAGGAGTAGACCTACCTAAAGAGACAAAAGACCTGTACTCTGAAAACTACAAGATGCTGATGAAAGAAATCAAAGATGACACAAACAGATGGAAAGACATATCATGCTCTTGGATTGGAAGAATCAGTATCAGCAAAATGACTATATTACCAAGGCAATCTACAGATTCAATGCAATCCCTATCAAATTACCAAGGACATTTTTCACAGAACTCAAACAAAATATTTTAAAGGTTGTTTGGAAGCACAAAAGACCCAGAATAGCCAAAGACATCCTGAAAAAGAAAAATGGAGCTGGAGGCATCAGGCTCCCTGATTTTAGACTATACTACAAAGCTACAGTCATCAAAACCATATGGTATTGGCACAAAGACAGAAGGATAGATCAGTGGATCAGGATAGAAAGCCCAGAATTAAACCCACACACCTACAGCCAACTCATCTATGACAAAGGAGGCAAGAATATACAATGAAGAAAGGACAGCTTGTTCAATAAGTGGTGCTGGGAAAACTGGACAGCCACATGGAGAAGAATGGACCTAGAACAGTCCCTAACACCATACACAAAAATAAACTCTAAATGGATTAAAGACCTAGCTATAAGACCAGACACTATAAACCTCTTAGAGGAAAACATAGGCTAAACACTCTCTGACATAAATGACAGCAACATCTTCTCAGATCCACCTATCAGAGTATTGACAATAGAAACAAAAATAAACAAATTGGACCTAATCAAACTTAAAAATTTCTGCACAGCAAGGGAAACCCTAAACAAAACGAAAAGACAACCCACAGAATGGGAGAAAATCTTTGCAAATGAAGCGACGGACAAGGGATTCATCTCCAAAATTTATAAATACCTTCTGCAGCTCCATACCAAAAAACAAACAACCCCATCAAAAAATGGGCAGAAGATCAAAACAGACAATTCTCCAAAGAAGACATACAGATAGCCAAAAACCACATGAAAAGATGCTCAACATTACTCATTATTAGAGAAATGCAAATCAACCACTATCAGGTACCACTTTATACTAGCCAGAATGGCCATCCTCAAAAAGTCTACAAACAGTAAGTTCTGGAGAGGGTGTGGAGAAAAAGGAACCCTCTTACACTGTTGGTGGGATTGTAAATTGGTGCAACCACTGTGGAAAACACTATGCAGATTCCTCAGAAAACTAAAAATAGAACTACCATTTGACCCAGCAAGCCCACTCCTGGGCATCTATCCAAAGAAAACCATGACTCGCAAAGACACATGAACTCCAGTGTTCATTGAAGCACTATTTGCAATAGCCAAGATATGGAAACAACCTGAATGCCCATTGACAGAGGAGTGGATCCAGAAGAAGTGGTACATGTACACAATGGAATATTACTCAGCCATTAAAATGAATGAAATACCGGCATTTTTAGCAACATGGATGGACCTAGAAATTATCAGGCTAAGTGAAGTCAGCCATATAATGAGACACCAACATCAAATGCTATCACTGACATGTGGAATCTGAAAAAAGGGCAGACTGAACTTCTTTGCAGAAGAGAAACTGACTTACAGACTGAAAAACTTATGGTTTCCAAAGGAGACATGTTGTGGGGTAGGAGGATGCACTGAAACTTTGGGATGGACATGCTATATAATTTGGTTGTTAGGATCATTGTAAAACTATTAATGTAATAAAATTCATTGAGTAATAAAAATAAAATATTAACCCCTCCCCCCCAAATGAAAACAAAATAAAGCAAATAAAGAAAATAAGCTCAGTTGATTATTGGCAGCATTTTGGTCCTTGTTGGCTGTCAGTTTGAGGGCCCAAGTTCTTTGTTACTGTTCAGTCCTTTGCCTGCCCTGTGGACTTTCCAAACATGGCTGTTCCTTCCAGGAATGAAGGGAAAGTCTTCTAGTAGGAAGGACATTATGACTTTATATAACATAATCATGCATTATAATCCTATACACCTTGTCACCTTTGCCACATTGTAAGACATAAGTCCCAGATCCCACCTACACTTAAGGGCAGGTGGTAACACAGGGTGGAGATACCACAGAGTCACTTCAGGGACTGTTCATCACAAGGATCAAGCAGAAAATTGTCCAGAAATAAACAGGTCATTTTTCTTCTCTTTTTCTTTTTTGTCTTTTTAGGGCTGCCCCTGCAGCATATGGAAGTTCCCAGGCTAGAGGCTGAATCAGAGCTGCAGCTGCTGGCCTACACCACAGACACAGCAATGCTAAATCCAAGCTTTGTTTGCGACCTACACCACAGCTCACAGGCAATGCTGGATCTTTAACCCATGGATCGAGTCCAGGGATCAAACCCACATCCTCATGGATGCTAGTTGTGTTCCTTACCGCTGCGCCACCATGGGAATTCCAGCAAGAGTCATTTTTCAATGAACAAATATGTAAAATAAACAACTATCTTTATTTGGAGTAAGAAAAGTGTCCAGTTGCTAATCTCTTACTGATTGAACTTCTACCTTGAACTTTCCATGGTGATAGGTGAGCGACACTACCTTGAACTTATGAATGGAAACTCTAACTCTCTGCAGGCAGTTTGATAAGCAGTGTTGATAAGTATTTCAGGTCCTACCTGTTAGATTGGATGTGGTGTAGCCATGGGATGTTGAACTAAGTGGGGAGTGGGTGGTGAGGTTTTCAGAGAGAATCTAGTGACTGGAGGGGAGCAGACCCATTTTGGGAGGGTTCACTACAATGTAGCTGAGCAGTTTGATAGACCTGAGGCCATTCTTGGGGGAAGAATAATGAACACATTATAGAAATTCTAGCAGGGAAGTGGCAGAGCCAAGTCCTAGCCAAGCCACTTGACCCTGGGGACTGTATTCTCCACCACCAACCGCTAGGGCCTCTGATGTACCTGGGTTCTCAGCTAAATGTATGCCCCACATTGTGAAATGGTTCTCTGGTATAGCCAGCACCCAAAATCAAAACAAAAAAATGGAAGTGCTGCTTTATAATCCAACTTCCCTGGATTATAATTCTTCTTTTCTAAGAGGATGGCCCTCAGAATAGCTTTGATTATCTCTTAACGATTTCTAAAGAAGGGCAGCCTATGTAGTTAAAAATAACTGAATATCTGGAGAATTCCTTCAGGCCTCTTCTGCTTGGGGTTTTAGGATATAAAGTAGTTCTGTTAGAGCAATGTTTTAACAGCTGCATCAGCATGTCCCTGGACAGAAGGGATACATATAAAACATATCACTTCTCAGGCTTTTTTCCTCCTTCATTCCTCTACCTCTTCAGGATAAAACCATTGTGAGGCTTTTAAAAGTAACATGGGATGAGGGCCAGGGGAGAAGCTTAAATAAATCTAATCAAGCCTTATTATCTGCTAACTTCAAAGGGAAGCCAAGGATGAGGGACATGTGTGAAGATTCAGCAGACAGGAGGCTTTAACAAATGACAGTTTGCTTGAGTACGTAGCATTTCTAAGTGTTAGAGCATCTCATAAAGCCAGAAGAATCCTGGGGGGAAAAATAGGTACTACCAGAATCTAAAGAGGCTCAGGTATGTTAGTTGTTATCAAATCAGGTCGATAGATTATCTGAAAACTCTGTGTGAAGTGTTTGATATTCAAAACATTGATCTGATTATGTCTTTGTTGGTTTGAACCAATCCATTGCTGTCTCACTACTGTTCATTTCCAATAAATCAACAGGTTGCAAGGTTTGGGGGGAAGGACCAAATACAGAACAGAAGGGGAAAGCCATAGCAGTGAATGTGTATCTGAATTTTAGTGCAGCTGTTTGCTATTTAATCTCCCTTTGAGTCAGAATCAGCATCTCTGGACACTAGAACCATTAACCCCAGGGGCCTCAAGCCCTTTACATGTGCACATAATGAGACCCAGGAGGGTAAATTGCCTTGTCTTGGCCATGGGTTCCGGTGGCTGCAAAGCCAGAGCATGGGCCCAGGTCCTTAATGCTTTGTCCATTGTTTCAAGGCCCTTAGTTCCCAGTCTGGTTCATGTATACTGACTTCACAAAGAAAAAAAAAACCCCAAAAAACAGAAGTTCAAATGAGATGATCACACCTGAGGAGAGGAGCGAACGTTAGTGACTGATACTTAGTTTCCACCCAGGAACTGATCATTTGCCTTAAAATTCTGCAACTGCTTTGAGATTTAGATGGCTTAACTTTATGCTTCATAGCTTAATTTTTTCTTTTTCTTTTCTTTTTTTTTTTTTTTTATGGTCATACCTGTGGCATTGGGAGTTTTGCAGGCTAGGGGTGAATTGGACCTGCAGCTTCTAGCCTACACCACAGCCACAGCAACACAGGATCTGAGCCATATCTGCAATCTACACCGCAGTTCACAGCAATGCAAGATCCTTAACCCACTGATTGAGGCTAGGGGTTGGACCCACATCCTCATTGATACTAGTTGTGTTCTTAACCTGCAGAGCCACAATAGGAACTCCTATCAGACTTAATTATTGACTAAAATATATTTAGAAATCCTTAGATGAAATGTGCTGCATAAAATGAAAGTACTCTGATTATAGCATAGCTGCTTGGAGCTGTGTATGTGTTTGGTTAGAATGTGTCTCACCAGGTTGGCCAGAGGCCAGGTTATTTGGGGAGATTATGCAGACCTGTTGCAATAGCAGGACCAGAGGGAGGGCAGTTCTGACATTCTTAGAGCAAGCCCCAAGGGAACCCCAACCCAAACCTCTCCTCCTATTACCTGTAAGGTTTTTTTGTTTTTCGTGGGTTTTTTTTTGGCTTTTATTAAATGTCTTTATATTTTAAGGTTATAACAACTTACCTGGTCACAGCATCTTGTAGTTAACAAAATGTTCATATAGGTTATCCCTTTTGAGAGTCTTAAAAGCTTTGAGGTAGGCAGGTGTGTATTGCCATCCTTTTTGCACATATAAGCACAGACAATTATAAGAAACTCACTGTCAGAAGATGACATTCCTTACCTGATCAGGGCTGCTTCCTCAACTGAGTTTTAGCCCTGAGCAGAGGTAATGCTGATGTCATCCCTCCCAATGTGCACCTGGGCCTCACTGCTGAGTGGGAGGTTGGCAGCTCTAAGAGGGATTCAGGTTATCCCGGTCACAAGTGCCAAGAAGAGAAATCGGTCCTTTTGGTTTTATCACCATGTGTCATTAGGTTTTATGGAAGAATTACCTCATTCTTCTGGGCCTCAGGTCCATGGCTTACTTCAGCTAGATGACTCTGTGCACCAGAGCAGAGGCAGATAGGCACTAGGGGCAGCTTCCCAGGGCTGCTGTGGATAGTTGTACAGGCTGTATATTGCACAACTCTAGGGGCCCCATTAAAGTTAACAATGTGTCAGATATTCACATTTATTATGATACTGTTCCTATCGTTTGAAGGAAAGTGTTGAGGAAAATGTGTTTTTATAATTAGTTAATTAATTAATTAATGCTTTTTAGGATCACACCTGCCACACATGGAAGTTCCCAGACTAGTGGTTAAATCAGAGCTGCAGCTGCTGGCCACAGCAATGCAGGATCCTAACCGTGTCTGTGACCTACACCATAGCTCACAGCAATGCTGGGTCTTTCACCCACTGAAAAAGGCCAGGGATCGAACCTTCATCTTCATGGATACTAGTTGCATTTGTTTCCACTGAGCCACAAGAGGAACTCTGGTATTTTTGTAATTTAGACAAAAGTTTAAGGCAAGTAGGGCCTTGAATTATGACAAATTTATTGAAAAAGATGAGAATTAAGCCAAAAAGAAGGGTTATTGGAATTCTCTATTTCATGATCAATTCATTTAGAAGGCAGTGAATGACAATACAGGCCAGTTTATATTTAAGGGCAAAAAGACAATCAGTAAGTTCTGCATATTACATGTATCCCATCAGATAACACTGTGAATACAGAAATTTCAGGCACCAGGCCTAATTTTCAAAGCAATTTAGAAGTAATTGTAAAATAAATCTACATAGCTTCAGGTATCAAGCAATTTAGGAAAAGAGTAATTTTTCCCTACCTGTATTTCACAAGTATCTGAGAGACTGAGTTCTTTTCTAAAAAAAAAAAAAAGCTGTTTTTTCATGTTCTTTTTCCATTATGATTTATTATAGGATACTGAATATAGTTCACACTATACAGAAAGACCTTGATGTTTATCCATTCTATATTTGATAGTTTGTACCTGCTAATGCCAAATTCCCAACCTACCCTTCCCTACTCTGCCTCCCCTTTGGCAACCAGAAGTCTCTACGTCTGTGAATCTGTTTCTGTTTTATAGATAAGTTCATCTGTGTCATATTTTAGATTCCACATATAAGTGATATCATATGGTATTTGTCTTTCTCTTTCTGACTTACTTTACTTAGTATGATAATATCTTACTCCATGTTCCTGCAAATGGCATTATTTTATTCTTTTTAATGGCTGAGTAATATTCCATTATATATAAAATCTTTATATATATTTATCATATCTTCTTAATCAATTCATCCATTTTTTTGGCCTTTTTTTTTTTTTTAGGGCTGCACCCACAGCTTACACAGCTTCCCAGGGTAGGGGGCAAATTGAAGCTGTAGCCAATGGCCTATGCCACAGCCACAGCAACACTGGATCTGGGGTGCATCTATGACCTACACCAAAGCTCACCACAATGCCAGATCCTTAACCAACTGAGTGAGGCCAGGGATTGAACCTGTGTCCTCATGGATCCTAGTCAGATTCATTTCTGCTGAGCCACAACGGGAACTCCTCCATTCATCTGTTGATGGACACTTAGGTTTTTTCCATGTCTTGGCTATTGGAATAGTGCTGCTATAAACATAGGATGCATGTACATTTTTGAATTATTGTTTTCTCTGGATATATACCCAGGAGTGGAATTGCTAGATAATATGGTAATTCTATTTTTAGTTTTTTGAGGAACCTCCATTATGTTCTTTATAGTAGCTGCACAAATTTATGTTCCCTCCAACAGTATAGAAGGGTTCTCTTTTGAGAGGCCTACTTCTAAAGATTCTGGGTCATTGGGAGAACTTCCCCAAAGGATATTTCCATTTTTTCCCAGCTCTATAATCTCATTGAGTGACCACTCTCATATTCAATACTTCTTCAATTTATTCAAAAATGAATCTATTCATAAAGGAGTAATGGTCTAAAATATTTTAGTTAGCTTGGATGGGATTTGATTGAACTGTAGCTTGAATAATAGGAGTTTGAATTCAAAATTGAGTGCAAATTATAAATCAGTAAACCAAGAAGAGCCCAAAGTTACCAAGAATGAGAATATCAAAATAGATAAAACAATGAGTTTTGCATGTTGAATGCAACAATAAATAAATGCAGCAAAGGAGCAGCTATCATGAATTTTCTCCAAAATTCTATAAAATTTTCCAATTATATTTCCAATCAATTCCTTATATCACATGGAAAAGATTGCAGATATTCCTTAAAGAACTGAAATAGCTTTCATTTTTCATAACCACATTAAGAAAAAACTAATTTCTGGCTTTATTTGCTCAATAAAACCTCTTGGTGATGCCCAGCAATGCAAACCTACTATCTTTTATTTTCCTTTTCAGTCTTGACATTGTTCTAATACCACTGACCACCTTCTCATTTTGGCTGCTCTTGACTTCAAAGTTCCTGTGCTTTTTTTTTTTTTTTTGGCCATCCTCACACTTTTCTCCTTGGGTTCATGCTTTCCTAGAATCTTCTAATTCCCCATCTTGTATTCTATCTATATGCATGTATTTTTTTGCATTTACTTCCTAAACATGTTTATCTGTGTTGACATTTCTCCATGTTTCTTTCTTGAACTCTTTTTGCATCCCTATGGTGTTGGTCATATCACTGTATTGTTTTGCTTGACTGGCCAACAATCAGTTTATCATCTGCCATGTATTTTTTCTCCTCAGATGTTTCTGAAGTCTGCTCCTGGTACCTTTTCATTCCACAGTCACAGAGCCTCCAGCTTGCTGCCTCTAGCATCCTCCTTGCCAATTTCCTCGTCTTTCATCCATCCTCATCTGAACGCTGCATTCACACAAAAAATATTATTTTCTTTATTTTATGTGACCTCTTTTATAGTAATTTCCAGTAACATGTCACATCAAATTTAAAGATCATTTGAAGAGAATATGGTCTTTCCATTGCCCTCTTCCTTCTAATGTTGTTGCCCTCTTGCCCTCTGCAATGAATTGAATGTTCTGGTTCACCCAGGATAGTTCTGGGTTATGCCTGCTGCTCCAGAGTAATTATTAATTGTGCCCTCTTATTTTCAAAAGTGTTCTATTTGTGTATTAAATTACAGGGTCATCCTATCTATATGAGACTATGGTCATGACCGTGCCTGCAACACAAATCTACTTTGCAGTTCTCTGTATTTGAGTTGCCATCATGTTTGTCAGTAATGACACACACAATTTTATTTATTTATTTGTTTATTATTCAATGAATTTATCACATCTGTAGTTGCATAATGATGATAACAATCGAATTTCACAGGATTTCCATCCCACAACCCAAGCACATCCCCTCACCTCCCGAAATGTCTCCTTTCGAAACCATAAATTTTTCAAAGTCTGTAAGTCAGTTTCTCTTCTGCAAAGAAGTTCAGTCTGCCCTTTTTTCAGATTCCACATGTCAGTGATAGCATTTGATGTTGGTGTCTCATTATATGGCTGACTTCACTTAGCCTGATAATTTCTAGGTCCATCCATGTTGCTAAAAATGCCGGTATTTCATTCATTTTAATGGCTGAGTAATATTCCATTGTGTACATGTACCACTTCTTCTGGATCCACTCCTCTGTCAATGGGCATTCAGGTTGTTTCCATGTCTTGGCTACTGCAAATAGTGCTTCAATGAACATTGGAGTTCATGTGTCTTTGCGAGTCATGGTTTTCTCTGGATAGATGCCCAGGAGTGGGCTTGCTGGGTCAAATGGTAGTTCTATTTTTAGTTTTCTGAGGAATCTGCATAGTGTTTTCCACAGTGGTTGCACCAATTTACAATCCCACCAACAGTGCAAGAGGGTTCCTTTTTCTCCACACCCTCTCCAGAACTTACTGTTTGTAGACTTTTTGAGGATGGCCATTCTGGCTAGTATAAAGTGGTACCTGATAGTGGTTGATTTGCATTTCTCTAATAATGAGTAATGTTGAGCATCTTTTCATGTGGTTTTTGGCTATCTGTATGTCTTCTTTGGAGAATTGTCTGTTTTGATCTTCTGCCCATTTTTTGATGGGGTTGTTTGTTTTTTGGTATGGAGCTGCAGAAGGTATTTATAAATTTTGGAGATGAATCCCTTGTCCGTCGCTTCATTTGCAAAGATTTTCTCCCATTCTGTGGGTTGTCTTTTCGTTTTGTTTAGGGTTTCCCTTGCTGTGCAGAAATTTTTAATTAAGTCCCTTTTGTTTATTTCTCTTTTTATTGTCATTATTCTAGGAAGTGGACCGGAGAAGATGTTGCTGTCATTTATGTCAGAGAGTGTTTAGCCTATGTTTTCCTCTAAGAGGTTTATAGTGTCTGGTCTTATAGCTAGGTCTTTAATCCATTTAGAGTTTATTTTTGTGTATGGTGTTAGGGACTGTTCTAGGTCCATTCTTCTCCATGTGGCTGTCCAGTTTTCCCAGCACCACTTATTGAACAAGCTGTCCTTTCTTCATTGTATATTCTTGCCTCCTTTGTCATAGATGAGTTGGCTGTAGGTGTGTGGGTTTAATTCTGGGCTTTCTATCCTGATCCACTGATCTATCCTTCTGTCTTTGTGCCAATACCATATGGTTTTGATGACTGTAGCTTTGTAGTATAGTCTAAAATCAGGGAGCCTGATGCCTCCAGCTCCATTTTTCTTTTTCAGGATGTCTTTGGCTATTCTGGGTCTTTTGTGCTTCCAAACAACCTTTAAAATATTTTGTTTGAGTTCTGTGAAAAATGTCCTTGGTAATTTGATAGGGATTGCATTGAATCTGTAGATTGCCTTGGTAATATAGTCATTTTGCTGATACTGATTCTTCCAATCCAAGAGCATGATATGTCTTTCCATCTGTTTGTGTCATCTTTGATTTCTTTCATCAGCATCTTGTAGTTTTCAGAGTACAGGTCTTTTGTCTCTTTAGGTAGGTCTACTCCTAGGTATTTTATTCTTTTGGATGCGATGGTAAATGGGATTGCTTCCCTAATTTCTCTTTCTGATCTTTCATTGTTAGTATATATAAATACCATTGATTTCTGTGTATTAATTTTGTATCCTGTGACTTTGCCAAATTCATGGATGAGCTCTAACAGTTTTCTGATAGAGTCTTTAGGATTCTCTAGGTATAGTATCATGTCATCTGCAAATAGTGATAGTTTTACTTCTTCCTTTCCAATTTGCATTCCTTTTAATTCTTTTACATCTTTGATTGCCATGCCTAGGACTTCCAAATCTATGTTGAAAAGTCATGGTGAGAGTGAACATCCTTGTTCCTGATCTCAACAGGAATTCTTTTAGCTTTTCCCTGTTGAGAATGATGTTAGTTCTGGGTTTGGCAAATACGGCCTCTATTATTTTGAGATAGGTTTTCTCTATGCCCACTTTCTAAAGGGTATTTATCAGAAATCGTTGTTGGATTCTGTCAAAGGCTTTTTCTGCATCTTTTGAGAGGATCATGTGGTTTTTATACTTCAGTTTGTTAATGTGGTGTATCACACTGATGGAGTTGTGGAAATTGAAGAACCCTGGCATCTCTGGGATAAATCCCACTTGATCCTGATGTACAATCTTTGTAATTTATTGTTCGATGTGGTTTGCTAGTATTTTGTTGAGGATTTTTGTATCTATGTTCATCAGTGAAATTGGCGTATAGTTTTCTTTTTTTGTGGTATCTTTGTCTGGTTTTGGTATCAGGGTTATGGTGGCCTCATAGAATGAGTTTGGGAGTATCGCTTCCTCTGCATTTTTTTGAAATAATTTCATAAGGATAGGTGTTATCTCTTATCTAAATATTTGATGGAATTTGCCTGTGAGAGTTCCCATTATGGCTCAGTGGTTAATGAATCCAACTAGGAACTGTGAGGTTGCAGGTTCAATCCCTGCCCTTGCTCAGTGGGTGAAAGATCCGGAGTTGCCGTGAGCTGTTGTGTAGGTCGCAGATGCAGCTTGGATCCCTCATTGCTGTGGCTCTGGCGTTGGCTGTCAGCTACAGCGCCATTTAGACCCCTATCCTGGGAACCTGCATATGCTGCCAGAAGTGGCCCTAGAAAAGGCAAAAAAAAAAAAAGACAAAAAAGACAAAAAAAAAAGATTTCGCCTGTGAAGCCATCTGGTCCTGGACTTTTGTTTGTTGGAGGTTTTTTAATCACAGTTTCAATTTCAGTTCTTGTGATTGGTCCATTCATCTTTTCTATTTCATCTTGTTTCAGTCTTGGAAGATTGTACTTTTCTAAGAATATGTCCATTTCTTCTAGGTTTTCCATTTTATTGGTGTATAGTTGCATATAGTAGTCTCTTATGGTCCTTTGTATTTCTGTGATGTCCGTTGTTACCTCTCCCTTTTCATTTCAAATTTTATTGATTTGAGTTCTCTTTTTTTCTTGATAAGTCTGGCTAGGGGTTTATCAATTTTGTTGATTTTTTTTCAAAGAACCAGCTTTTATTTTCATTGATCTTTTCTATGGTTTTCTTTATGTCTATTTCATTGACTTCTGCTCTGATCTTTATGATTTCTTTCCTTCTACTAACTTTAGGTCTTGTCTGTTCTGCTCTCTCGAGCTGCTTTAGATGTAAAGTTAGCTTGTTTATTTGAGCTTTTTCTTGTTTCCTGAGGTAGGTTTGTATTGTTATAAACTTTCCTGTTAGAAAGGCTTTTGCTGCATCCCATAGGTTTTGGAGTGTCATGTCTTTGTTATCCTTTGCTTCTAGGTATTTTTTAATTTCCTCTTTGATTTTTTCAGTGATCCATTGGTTGTTTAGTAGCATGTTGTTTAGTCTCCACGTGTGTGTGTTTTTTGCAGGTTTTTTCTTGGTGTTGATTTCCAGTTGTATAGTTTGTGGTTAGAAGAGATGCTTGACATGATTTCAATTTTCTTAAAGTTACAAGGTTTGATTTGTAGCCCAGGATGTGATCAATCTTAGAGAATGTTCCATGTGTATTTGAGAAGAATGTGTCTTCTGTTGCTTTGGATGGAATGTGCTATAAGTCTATTAAGTCAGTCTGGATTAATGCTTCATTCAGGGCCTGTGTTTCCTTACTGATTTTCTGTCTGGATAATCTGTCCATTGCTGTAAGTGGGGTGTTAAAGTCCCCCACTATGATTGAGTTATTGTTGATTTGTCCTTTTAAGGTTGTTAGCAGTTGCCTTATATATTGTGGTGAACCTATGTTGGATGTGTAGATATTTAAAATTGTTATATCTTCTTCTTGGATTGATCCTTTGATCATTATGTAGTGCCCTTCTTTGTCCCTTAAAATATTCTTCATTTTAAAGTCTATTTTCTCTGTTATGAGTATTGCTACTCCAGCTTTCTTTTGATCCCCGTTTGGATGGAATATTTTCTTCCATCCTCTCACTTTCAATTTGCATGTGTCCCTAGAAGTAAAGTGGCTCTTTTGCAGACAGCCTGTGTATGCATCTTGTTTTTGTATCCATTCAGCCAGTCTGTGTCTTTTGGTTGGGGCGTTTAGTCCATTAACATTTAAGATAATTATTGATATATATTTCTTTTTTTTTGTCTTTTGTCTTTTTTGTTGTTGTTTTTGTTGTTGCTACTTCTTGGGCCGCTCCGGCGACATATGGAGGTTCCCAGGCTAGGGGTTGAATTAGAGCTGTAGCCACCGGCCTACGCCAGAGCCACAGCAACGTGGGGTCCGAGCCGCGTCTGTAACCTACACCACAGCTCACGGCAACGCCGGATCGTTAACTCACTGAGCAAGGGCAGGGACCGAACCAGCAACCTCATGGTTCCTAGTCGATTCATTAACCACTGCGCCACGACGGGAACTCCCTGATATATATTTCTTATTGCCATTTTATTAATTGCTTTGGATTTGTTTTTGTTGCTCTTTTTTCTTCCCTTCTCTTGTTCTCTCCACTTCTGGTTTGATGACTATCTTTAGTGTTGTATTTGAGTTGATTTTTCTTTGTGTATCAATTGTAGATTTTTGGTTTGCAGTTGTTCTGAAGTTTGATGTAACAGTCTATACGTATATGAGATTGTTTTAAGTTGTTGTTCTCTTAATTGCAAGTTCATCTCCAGTGTCCTGCATTTGTATCCACCTCTTCTCATGATTTCTGATTTTGGTGGCATAATTGCCCATGGATGATTTTGTATCTTTACTGTATTTATACCTTTACCGGTGAGCCTTGTCATTTGTGGAATTTTTGTTTCCTGTTGCTGTCTTTTCTTTTCTGCCTATAGAAGTTCCTTTAGTATTTGTTGTAAGGCTGGTTTAGTGTTGCTGAATTCTCTCAGCTTTTGCTTATCTGTGAAGGTTTTGATTTCTCCTTCAAATCTGAATGAGAGCCTTTCTGGGTAAAGTAATCTTGGTTGAAGTTTTTTTCCTTTCATCACGTTAAGTATATCATGCCACTTCCTTCTGGCCTGCAGAGTTTCCGCTGAAAATCTGTCAATAGCCTTATCAGGGTTACCTTGTATATTATTTGTTTCTTTTCCCTAGCTGCTTTCAGTGTTTTCTCTTTGTCTTTAATTTTGGTCAGTTTGATTCATGTGTGTTTTGGTGTATTCCTCCTTGGGTTTATTTTATATGGTACTCGTTGTGCTTCCTGGATTTGATGAGTGGTTCCTTTCCCATGTTAGGTAAGTTTTCGGCTATTATCTCTTGGAATATTTTTTCTGTCCCCTTCTCTCTCTCTTCTCCTTCTGGCACCCCTATAATATGGATGTTGATGCATTTAATGTTGTCCCAGTGTTCTCTGAGAATGTCTTCATTTCTTTTCAATCTTTTTTGTCTTTTCTGTTCCACATCAGTGATTTCCACTAGTCTGTCCTCCACCTTGCTTATTCATTCTTCTGCCTCCTGTGTTCTGCTGTTAGTGGCTTCTACTGAATTTTTTATTTCAGTTATTTTATTTTGCATCTCTTGTTTATGTTTTATATCTTGTATCTCTTTGCTCAGTGTTTCCTGTAAGTTATCCATCTTTGCCTCCAGTTTATTTCCAATGTCTTGTATCATCTTCAGCATCAACAATCTAAAGTCTTTTTCATGGAGGCTGAGAATCTCCTGATCACTTAGCTGATTTTCTGGGTTTTTTTCTTTCTCCCTCATCTGAGTTATAGTTCTCTGTCTTTTCATTTGTATAGGTTTTTGGTGTGGTGACCTTTTTACAGATAATAGAATTGTAGCCTCTCCTACTTCTGGTGTCTGCCCCCCTTGTGGCTGAAGTTGTTACGGGGGCTTGGTGTAGGCTTCCTGATGGGAGGGACTGATGCCTGCCCACTGGTATGTGGAGTTGATTCTAATCCCTCTGGTGTGTGGGTCTTTGTCTCTGGATGGGATTAGAGGCAGCTGTGTGCCTGAGGGGTCTTTAGGTAGCGTGTTTACTGAGGGGAGGGGGCTGTGATCCCAACTGGATAGTTATTTTCCCTGGGACTTCTCAGTGCTGATGGGTGGGGCCAGATTTTCTGAAAATGGCCACCTCCAGAGAAAAGCTTGTTGCTGAATATTCCCAAGAGCTTTGCTTCCAATGATCTTCCCTCACAACAAGCCACATTCACCCCTGTTTTCCCAGGATGTCCTCCAAGAACTGCAGTCATGTTTGACCCAGATTCCTATGGAGATTTTGCTTTGCCCTTCCCAGTGCATGTGAAAATCTGTGTGCACCTTTTAAGAATGGGGTCCCTGTTTCCCCCAGTCCTCTGGAGCTCCTGTGCACAAGTCCCACCTGCCTTCAATGCCAGATGCTCCAGGGACTCTTTCTCCCAGTGCCAGATCCCCACACATGGGAGTTTGATGTGGGGCTAAGAACTCACACTCCTGTAGGTGAGTCTCTGTGAACCAGTAAGTTTCCAGTCTGTGGGACTTCCCACCTGGGAGTTATGGGCTTGCTTATATCATGTAATTGCCCCTCCTACCTCTTGATGTGGCCTCCTCTTTGTCTTCTGGAGTAGGATATCTTTTTTAAAGTTTCCAGTCCATTTGGTTGTAGATTGCTCAGCCTTTAGTTTTGAATTTTGTTTTTTTTAGGAGAGGAGTTGAGCTCCAGTCCTTCTATTCTGCCATATTAATCCCATCCTGGAACAAAAACCAGTGTCTGGACTCACTAAGGTTCAGGTTCTTCATGCCCCCATGCAGAAGGAATTCAGAGAGAGACAAAGTGATAGGCAAGTGATGTATTTATTAAGATAGGACATCTCTTACAAGAGGTCAGGCAGGGCAAGTGCAGATGCTCTGCCCGGAGGATCTGGTTGGCTCCAGTTTTATCATCCAAGGGGAGTGGGGGTCGGAAAAGACCACCTCTTCCTTTCTGGGAATACTCCCACCATTTTTTTTGTGTGTGAAATTTTTTATCATGTTCTCCTTATCATGACTCATGTCTATCAAACTGTGCTCAAGATCACATGTAAATTTTATTCACTCTTCTAGTCACCAAATTCTCTCAAGAAATCCTAATATATTTCATCTCCTATAGTCAAATTCATTAAGGCTGCACTCCGCAGAATAGTTCTCCATTCTCTTATTAATGTGGTCATATAGAACCAGGATCCTTTTTTTTTGGTACCACCTAATAGTATAAATATTTAGGAGCCATTTTTGATCCAAGTCTTAATTTCTAATGTTACTTGGTATATTTCTGTATGAAAAAGTAAAGATTATCATACCATTTCATTACTATAATATAGAACTGAGCTCTTTTTTTTCCACTTCCTATAGAAAAGAGTTCTGTACCTTTGATAGTTAAATAGTATTCTGGCTATAAAGATTTATTTATTTATTTACTTATTTTGTCTTTTTGCCATTTCTTGGGCTGCTCCCGTGGCATATGGAGGTTCCCAGGCTAGGGGTCTAATTGGATATGTAGCCGCTGGCCTATGCCAGAGCCACAGCAATGCCAGATCTGAGCCTCATCTGCAACCTATACCACAGCTCATGGCAACACTGGATCCTTAACCCACTGAGCAAGGCCAGGGATCGATCCTGCAACCTCATGGTTCCTAGTCAGATTCATTAACCACTGAGCCATGACGGGAACTTCCCAGCTATAAAGATTTAAAAACAATTGTGGAGTTCCCATTGTGGCTCAGTGGGTTAAGAACCTGACTAGTATCCATGAGGATGCAGATTCTAACCCTGGCCTCACTCAGTGGGTTAAGGATCTGGAGTTGCTGCAAGAGGCAGAATAGATGGAGTAGGTCCAAGATGTGGTTGGATCCCACGTTGCTGTGGCTATAGTGTAGGCCAGGGGGCTGCAGCTTTGATTTGACCCCTAGCTTGGGAACTTCCATATGCTGCAGGTGCAGACCTAAAAAGAAAAAAAGATAAAAAACAATTGTATTTTTGCAATTTCTAATAAATAAAGGATGTTTAAGTTTTTCTTTATAAAGTTTGTCTCTGACTTAATGTGATTCTACTTTATGACAATGTGAACATGATTCACATTCAGTAGAAACCATACTTGGAATTGTGAATTCTGATCACTTCCTGGGCTACTTCTATGAAGATAGATACCCTCTTGTAATGCTAGGTCTCAACCATACCCATGTCTCCCATCAGCCACAGATCATGAGGTAAACAATCCACATACTTACTCCCGTTCTGTGCTTCTACAGCCATTTTGTCTTTGATTTTCTGTACAGTATTCAATCCATCACATGAGTTTTCAACGCTTTATTATAAAATAGGCTTAGTGTTAGATGATTTTTGTACAACCATAGGCTAATTAATATAAGTGTTCTGAGCACGTTTACGGTGGCTGAGGCTGAGCTGTGATGTTCAGTGAATTAGATGTATTAAATGCATTTTTGACTTATACTTTCAGTATATGATGGATTTATCAGGATCTAATCCCTTCAAAAGACAAGGAATCTTTGTTCAAAATGTAAGAAATTTTAGCACCTTGAATGTTTGCACCATTGGTTGAAGGTCAAACAAAATCTGAATATGTTTTGCTTCCCTCTGGGGTTCCTGCCTTTAAAAACCAGCAAGGTTGCCAAATATTCAGTGAGGATCATACAGATTTATCATTATCTACAAAGTGTTTCAGTGGTATTCAGGACAAATGTTAGTCAGCTTTAGGGAGGGACAAATGACTGAAATCAACGATTTCTGTCTCTTTTCTTATTTCTAAAGGAATTCTGTTTGGCCTTATCAGAGTTGCTGAAAGAAAACAGCTGAGGATTGAGCACAGTGGACTAATTTCCCCACAACCTCCAATAAGCAGTAGTTGGTGAAAAGGAATGTAAACATTCTTATGCTAAAAGGAGTTCAAAAAGAAGCCCTAAATCCTTGAAATTAATAAACCAGTAAACCAAAACATAAAACTTGCACAACTCTTCGCATGGCTGATAAGAAAGAAAAGAATTTCAGATTTTTTTTTGAAGAAAGGAACAACACAACAGTAGGTTAAAGACAAAAACAATATTACCTACTATCCATTAGAAAAAAACATCGAAGCCACCAAATAAGAGAAAGTAAACATGAGCTTCTATTGACCGAGGGCCTTTAAGAGCCATGATTCAAGCTGTTGACTTCCTTTACTTCCTGATCCCTTGCCCAGTTTTAAACCTTTCACCTTTCTCTATTCACCAGGGCATTTCCGAAAGCTGCATTTCCTGAGTTACTTATTCCTTACATGCTGCAGCTATGATTACATGTTTTTCAGTTGTTAGCACTGCACAGAACTCTTAGCATTCCATCTCTGTTTTTGTTTGTTTTAATAAAGTTATCCTTCATTTTACTAAGATAATACTACTTATTAGCCATCATTATTAGGTGCTTCATGTTGTTTTCTGGAAGTTATGATGGATATACATTGCCCACTCATATTTTTCCATTATGGTTTCCTGGCAACTATGGGCATTAATTTAAGTGAGTGTTTTCCAGGGCTGAGGGGTGCAATTTAAGGTTGTGGAATAGAACAGTGATTCTTATATTGTGCTGTGGATCAAAATCATGTAGATAACTTAAAAAAATCTTAATATCTGGGTCATATCACTTACCAATGAAATCACAAGTTTCTGGGTGAAGGAGCCTGGGATCTGGCTTATTGTTGTTTAATCTATATTCATGAGGGATTTGGGTCTGTAGTTTTATTTTCTTATAATGTCTTTCTTTTTATAAAAAATGCTTTATTGGGTATGATTAACATACAGTAAATTTTGACATATGTATCCACCTGTGAAACCATCACCACAATCAAGATAATAAATATATACATATGATTCTCCATGCCCCTTTGTAAACTCTTCCTCCACCTTTCTCATCATTCCAGGAAACCACCAGTCTGTTTTCTGTCACTATAGATTAGTCTGCATTTTCTGTAATTCCACAGAAATAGAATCATACAGTACATACTCTCTTTGGTTTGGCTTGTTTTACAGAGAGAGGTTTGCATGCTTCTATGACTCATTTTCTTTCTTTCTTTTATATTGCTAAGTCATATTCCATTGTTTGAGAAAACCATACATTTGCTTATCAGCTTATTTATTGACTGACATCTGAACTGTAGCTATCACAAATAAAATTGCTGTGACTCTTCATGTACAAGTCTTTGCATAGGTGTAGACTTTCATTTTTTTCCTGCATAAATATTTAAGAGTAAAATTGTTGGATCATGTGATAAGTGGATGTTTAAGTTTTAAGAATCTGAAAAACTGTTATCCAAAGTGGCTATATCATTTTACATTTTTATCAGCAGTATAAGATTTCTAGTTGTCAACTTGATATAGTCACTCTTAAAATTTTTAGTCATTTCTAATAGATCTGTGGTGATGTCCCATTGTGGTTTTAATTTGTACTTACCTAAAGACCAATGATGTTGAATATATTTTCAAGTACTTATCTGCTAATCATATATATTCTTTGGTGGAATGTCTGTTCAACTTTTAAAAACTGGATCATTTTTCCTTTTGTTATTGAGTAGTAAGCATTTTAAGATATTACAGATAAAAAATCACTCTGAGAACTTGACTTTTCATTTTCTTATCAGTATCGTTTGAAGAGCAAAATTTTTAATTTTTATGAAGTCCAATTTGTTAACTTTCTATTTTGTGGTTTATCCCTTTGCCAAATTCAAGATCATTAAGATTTTCCTTGCTATTTTCTAGAAGTTGTACAGTTTTAGTGCTTCTATTTAGGTCTATAATTCATTTTGAAATAATTGTGAGAAAAGGATCAAGATTTGTTTATTTTTTTCCATACAGATGTTTAGTGTCCTAGAGCCATTTTTTGGAAAAGATTATCCTTTCCCCAGATGAATTATCTTGGCAACTTTATTGAAAATAAATTGATTATATATGTATATGTCTATTTCTGTATACTATTCTGTTACATTTATCTATTTGACTATTTTTATGTCAGTGCCACACTGTATTGATTACTATAGCTTTACAATATGTCTTTAACTCTGGTAGTGTAATTCCTCTGTCTTTTTGTTTCTTTTTTTCAAAAAATTTTGACTGTTCTATATTCTTTGAATTTTCAAATAAATTCTAGAGTCAGCTTGTCAAATTCTACCAGGATAAAAAAAAGCCTATTTGATGCCATTATGTTGACCATATAAATCAAAGTGGGAGCTATATTAGGTCTAGTAGTTTTTTTTTAAAGATTCGGTAGGATTTTCTACATAGAAATTGTGTTGTCTTCAAATAAAAACAGCTTTACTTCTTTCCCTATTCTCCCAAAATCGATGCCTTTGTCTCTTTTTTCTTGTCTTATTACACTGACAAGAATCTTCAAGACAATGTTGAATGGAATTAGTGAAAGTGGACATCCTTGTCTTGATCTCAGGGAAAAAGCTTTCTGTCTTTTACTGTTTAAATATTAATAATAACTGTAAATTTTTTGTAGATGGCTTATCTGCAAAAAAGGGAAATTTTCATTTCAAAATATTTGCCATTTGATGTCTCCTTTGTCTCATGGATTATTTAGATGTGTATTTGATTTAGAAATATTTGGGGATTTTCTAAATATTTTGTCTCTTAGTGGTTTCTCATTTAATTACACTGTGGGCATAGAACAAATTTTGTATGATTTGAATTCCTTTAAATCTATTGAGACTTGTTTTATGGCTCAGAATGTGATCTGTTTTAGTAAGTGGTCCATGGACACACAAAAAATGAACATATTTTGTGTTCTCTTTAAGAATCTATGAGGGCACCAGTGGAGTTTTTTTGTTGTTTGTTTTTGTTTGTTTGTTTGCTTTTGTATTTTAATGCTCTCTGGATGATTTTAAAGTGTAATCAACTTGGAGAACTAATGGACTAGACTGGTGGTTCTCAAATTTAGCATGTGTCAGAATCACCAAAGGGACTTGTTAAAACACAGATGCTGTGTAATACAGAATTTCTGATCCAGCAGCTCTTATATTGAGCCCAAGGATTTGCATTTCTAAAAATTTCTCAGGTGATACTGATAATACTATTTTATAGCAATATTTTAAGAATGACTGGACTAGATTCTTGATATTCAAAGAATGGACCAGAAACCAGCGGCATAAGCATTACCTGCAAGCTTATTAGCAAGGCTGATTCTCTGGCCCCACTTCATATATACTAATCAAAATCTGCATTTTTGTGAAATGCTCTGGTAATTCATACACACCTTAAATTTATGACTCACTGGTCTAAAGCACTGATTCCCATTCTGATTCAGGTGGTTTGAAGTGGGGTCTGAGATTCTGGATTGCTAACAACCTCCCAGAAAATGTTTATGTCCTCCATCTGTTATTCACACTTTGAGTAGGGTTAAATAACAAAAAATTCAACTTAGTGAATTCTAAAGGTCTAATTGGCATTATTAAACAATTCATGAATTGGGCAGCATTCCATCTAGCAAGTAGAAAGGAGATCTGCCAAGCTATAGAGAAGGAAAGGTTTTTAAAAGAAGAAAGAAAGGGGGTGGGGGTTCCTATTGTGGTTCAGTGGATCAAAGACCTAACAGTAGTGTCTGAGAGGAGTTCAGTCCTTGGCCTTGTTCAGTGGGTTAAGGATCTGGTGTTGCTGCAAGCTACAGCATAGGTTGCAGATATGGCTTGGATCCAGTGTCAGTGTGGCTGTGGTGCAGGTCGGCAGCTGCAGCTCTGAGAACTTCCATATGTCACAAATGTGGACCAAATAAACAAACAAACAAATACATAAAAGTGGAAATGAGGTAGAAAAAGGATATTTTTAGCAAAGAATGCATTGTTTCAGGCAAAACCACTTTCCTAAGGGGAAGAGAATGGCCTATTGGGTGGATAACCTGACTAGTGCTGACCAGCACATTTCAAGGTGACTGGCAAAAGGTTACATTCTTGGGGGTGAAGGGGAAGATTGAGACCATAATTAGGTATTAAATCTTGGTTTGCAGATGAGTTTAACCCAAGTGATTCCATTCTGGGCCTGCTGTCTCCTTTTTAAGAGTAGCAGGGGACAAGAATGTAAGGAAGATATCAAGTACAATGATACAAAATCCCTCCTTATAGGATTTTAAAATTTCATATAATCTTGAGATGCCAGGGAAGGTAGCATGAAAGTGATGAACAAATACATATACTTAGGTAGGAGGCTAATGAATACCAAAGGAAAGTGATGTGGTCAGTGTGAGGTAGGGATATTATAGGTTTGAGGTCACACTAAGAGCAACTATTTTAGGACATATGAAGGAGTAGGCTATGTAAATAGTGAAGAGTTTAGGGAGTTCCCATCGTGGCTCAGTGGAAACGCATCTGACTAGTATCCATGAGGAATGCAGTTTCCATCCCTTCCCTCAATCAGTGGGTTATGAATCCAGCATTGCCGTGAGCTGTGGTGTAGGTCTCAGACATGGCTCAGATCTGGGTTGCTATGGCTGTGGCATAGGCCAGTGGCTACAGCTCTGATTTGACCCCTAGTCTGGGAACCTCCATAGGCTATGGATAAGCCCTGAAAAGACAAAATACATAAATAAATAAATAAATAGTGAAGAGTATAGGATTAGGCTCAGAAATTTTTTTTTTGCATTTCTTTTTTTTTTTTAATTTTTTTATTTTCCCACTGTACAGCAAGGGGGTCAGGTTATCCTTACATGTATACATTACAATTACATTTTTTTCCCCCACCCTTTGTTCTGTTGCAACATGAGTATCTAGACAAAGTTCTCAATGCTATTCAGCAGGATCTCCTTGTATATCTATTCTAAGTTGTGTCTGATAAGCCCAAGCTCCCGATCCCTCCCACTCCCTCCCCCTCCCATCAGGCAGCCACAAGTCTCTTCTCCAAGTCCATGATTTTCTTTTCTGAGGAGATGTTCATTTGTGCTGGATATTAGATTCCAGTTATAAGTGATATCATATGGTATTTGCCTTTGTCTTTCTGGCTCATTTCACTCAGTATGAGATTCTCTAGTTCCATCCATGTTGCTGCAAATGGCATTATGTCATTCTTTTTTATGGCTGAGTAGTGTTCCATTGTGTATATATACCACCTCTTCCGAATCCAATCATCTGTCGATGGACATTTGGGTTGTTTCCACGTCCTGGCTATTGTGAATAGTGCTGCAATGAACATGCGGGTGCATGTGTCTCTTTTAAGTAGAGTTTTGTCCGGATAGATGCCCAAGAGTGGGATTGTGGGGTCATATGGAAGTTCTATATATAGATTTCTAAGGTATCTCCAAACTGTTCTCCATAGTGGCTGTACCAGTTTACATTCCCACCAACAGTGCAGGAGGGTTCCCTTTTCTCCACAGCCCCTCCAGCACTTGTTATTTGTGGATTTATTAATGATGGCCATTCTGACTGGTGTGAGGTGATATCTCATGGTAGTTTTGATTTGCATTTCTCTTATAATCAGCGATGTTGAGCATTTCTTCATGTGTTTGTTGGCCATCTGTATATCTTCTTTGGAGAACAGTCTATTCAGGTCTTTTGCCCATTTTTCCATTGATTGATTGGCTTTTTTGCTGTTGGGTTGTATAAGTTGTTTATATATTCTAGAGATTAAGCCCTTGTCGGTTGCATCGTTTGAAACTATTTTCTCCCATTCTGTAAGTTGTCTTTTTGTTTTCTTTTGGGTTTCCTTTGCTGTGCAAAAGCTTTTCAGTTTGATGAGGTCCCATGGGTTTATTTTTGCTCTAATTTCTATTGCTTTGGGAGACTGACCTGAGAACATATTCATGATGTTGATGTCAGAGAGTGTTTTGCCTCTGTTTTCTTCTAGGAGTTTGATGGTGTCCTGTCGTATATTTAAGTCTTTCATAGGCTCAGAAATTTTGAAGTAGGAGAGTTCTGAGCTATGGCATTTCAAGGTGTGGCCAAGCTCATTCAGGGCAGAGGAGAGATGCCCTCAGTTGGAACTGAGATGTTTGTAGAAGTATGGGAACAGGTCATATCAGTAACACATATACTGAAAGCATGAAGGTTCTTGTGTGAGCTAATAGGCATGAGCTAAGTTCATAGATCAGTTTGCAGTGATTTTCAATCCTGAGTACAAAGTAAAATCACCTGTGTACTTAAGAAAATTTGGTTTACATATCCATAACAACATAAATACATGACTAATTAAACAAAAGAGGGAAGAAAGGACAGTATGTTCTTACAAAATAGTTGAATTAATAACTGTAGGAGGCATGAGGGAAATAGGAAATAACCAGGTGAACACTGCAGTAAAGATTCTTGCAGCCAAGATTCACAGATACCCACTAAAGCCAGTTTCAGTGTTTGCAGAGAAAGAGGAAATTTGCATAGACTCAAAAGTATTTTCTCTAAGAAATGTATTAATTACAAAGGTGCGATTGGTAGCATTGCAGTGGAGACACGCAGGAGGTACCACCTCTACCAAGAGATTAACACCAGAAATAAGGCATATTTACATAACGTACCTACTAATATTATGTACTGATAAGGGCAATTCTGTGGTATTCTGGC
This sequence comes from Phacochoerus africanus, assembly GCF_016906955.1. Lineage (NCBI taxonomy): Eukaryota > Metazoa > Chordata > Mammalia > Artiodactyla > Suidae > Phacochoerus > Phacochoerus africanus. Next base: position 79,394,080 of record NC_062545.1, on the reverse strand, counting down.
AGAAGTGAAAAACTTTAATAATCATAAAATGCTCCCAACTGAGGAACCTTCTACAAATCAATTACTAGTACTCTTGAAAAGTATTTAGGTCGTGAAAGACAAGGAAAGGATGGGAATTGTCACAGACTGGAGGAGGCTGATGGGACATTACAGTTAAATGCAATGTGGGATCCTGGAATGGATCCTGGAGAAAAAAAAAAAAAAAGGACATTCCTGCAAAATTGGTAAATCTGAGTCATATCCGTAGTTTGGTTAAAAGTTTCATACCAATATTCATTTCCTAGTTTTGATAATTATACTACTGTTTTGTTAAAATGCTAACATTAGGAGAAGCAGTTCTACTTTTGCAACTTTTATGTAAGTCTAGATTTATTTCAAAATTAAAAGTTTAAAAACTGTTTTAAAAGATATAGATGCCTGAGTCCCATCACTGACCAATTAAATTAGGATTTCAGGGGTTAGGATTTAGCAATTTTTAAAATCTCAGAATTGTTAACCACTGATTTAGATTATCCAAACAGTCATCCTTGGAAGATTTAAAAATCTCTGGTATTCAACTTTGTTTTAAATAAGTGGTATGTACTTATACATTTTTTTAAAACTTCAGGAAAAAAAAACTTTACATGAAAAAGAATAAAATCATCAAATGTTTGTTATCCATCTTCTGTGTTCTAGCTGTGGGTGATTAAAAGATAACTAAAGCACCATTCTTGCTATTGAGAGAGTTTATGCTTTAGTAGAAGAGAGACAAGTATAAACAAAGGTGTTTACCACCTGTTGTATGTGAATGACCTACAGGGCAAGTGGGACAGAACAGATGGGATATGTAATTCCTTCCAGGTGGAAACTGAGTTTTAGAAATGTTCCAATCCTTAGATTAGAGGTTCCACTGGGGAGATCATAAATTCATTTTACTAAGGGTTACTCAAGTGTTTCTGGTCTGCCCGGGAAAAATGATCATGCAAAGCAAGAAAACTTCAGAGCAGTGGAAATACAATAACAACTAAGTACTTTATGCATTGCAAAAGGGGAAGAGATGCTCTTAACTAACTTTGGCATTGTCAGGGGCCTAGTGATTCATTATTTCATAGTCAATAGAATGAAGCTCTTTGAATGGATGTGTCAAGGGCTAATCAAGTCATGTCTTAGGACAAATTAATAAAATTATTATTAGAACCAAATAATAAAATTCATTAGTTGAATTATCCATAGAGTTGGCTCAGTCTCAGTGAAACAGTGTCAAACCCATTAAAAAATGTTTAAATACCATCCAGGTGAAAATAGCCAAAATACCTGTGGACCTCCGCCCCCTCCTCCACCCCAAACAAAACTAAAATCCAAATGTTAAACTAAATAATTAAATCTTGTCTTTTCAAATCCTTTATGTTTACATTTTACAGCCAGGAGTATTAAAGGGTAATATAATTCCAGAAGTCTTCTTTTGCATAAAGGGCAGTTAGTATACAAAGAGGTAGAAAGATGATTTCATCATAATAGATGAAACGTGGCAGTTTAAGACTCATCCTCGGAGTCTTCACCATTCCTCCTTGGGGAAGTGGGATCTATGTCCTGTCCTGTGAAATTTGGGCTAATATCCATAGTAACTGGCTTGTAAGCACAGATTATAGTAGAAACAACACAGGGCCACTTTGGAAGATTTTTTCCACAAAAGCCCTGCAACTTCCTCCAGTTTTTCTTGGGAAGCTCACTCTGGGGTAAGTAGCTGTGATATAGTCCAATCCTGAGACTGCCAGTTGGGAGAGGCTGAGTGCTGGCTCTCTGGTGGCCAGGCTCAACACTCAGCAGCAGTCAGCTTCACCTGCCAGCCCTGCTGGGGGGATATTTTGGGTGGCCAGGCCAGTAGAACCGTCAGCTGACTCCAGCTCCAGCCTGCATCTCACTGCTACCTCCTAAGAGACCCCAGTTGAGAACTGCCCCGCCAAGACCTTCCTACCTCCCAAATCTACAAAATACTTCCCTAAGTAAAACAGTTGCTTTAAGGCATGAAGTTTTATAATAATTTGTGAGGCAGCAAATGTAATTCGAAGAGTCTCAGAAAATATATAAGAAATCGTCTAGTATTTATTTATTCATATATTTTCAGAACAATTTGTACATAAGAAGGTTTTCACCAGTTAGGATCACACATGGTCCACACAAACTGATTTACTGGAGTGTCCAGTTTCTAATTTTAATTGTATATTCTTGATTGTACATGCATTTATCTAAAAGCAGTCACTGATTAATAGTATTATTCGTGGGGAGGATTCATGGTTTATGCTCAGAAGGGCAACTGCTGCCAGGGAGGAAACAGATTTCAATGGGCTGGAGACATAGCCCCAGTTTTCCTGGCTCCAGCCACCTGCTTCAACTGAGCTAAAATAGCCTGTATGCAGAGATTTTGGAAATAGTCATTAGAAAAGAAAATAAACTATACTCATTTTGAAAACTCAGTTTATGGAGAGAAAAATAATTGTAAGACCCAGAGGGTATACTTATGAAAGCAATTTTCAAATGATTTAGGATTTCTTAGTGAAGAATTTTATATCCAAATGGTAAACATTTGGCACTGCTGATCGCAGCCCGCCTATGAAGCGGCACTGAGCAAAGAACTTGGTGAGGGCTGGTTTCATGAAGCTGCAATGTTGAAAGTGATGTAGCCTAAGTCACTATGCATTTATGGCTTATAAACCTTCTGTTTTCAGGGCCCAAGTCCCCCAATCAAGATGCAGGTTTGTACCGCCTACAAACGCCAATGAATTCACAGGTGTATGAAAATTCCCCCATAACCTAGTTACTCTAACCACTCTACCCTATGAACTTAGAAATTATACTAATTTTCTGCAGCAAATTCCTGCCTTTATTATTTGTCTTTTTTTCCCCTTGCTTTAATTAAAGTAATCAGAAAAAGTAAATTAAAAATGGAGGAATTTATCTGGGAGAGAAGGAAGCTCAGCCATTTATTTGAGCAAGAGAAAAAATAAGGTATGAGAAAATATTATCAATTTAACTGTTAATAATAAGTGTTCTGAGGAGATTGTAGGTCCTTTGTATTAGTAGATTTCCCAGTCCCTTTTTTTTTTGGCTATGTGTCAAGTTTTGTCTTTTGAATTAGAGTTAGAATTCTCAAAGTTATGTAAGTGATTTATTGAATGGGATAGACCTGAAAGGGTATAAATCAGGATTTTTTTTTTTCTACTACTATCTTTTCTAGTTCCCTTCTTAGGAACTAGTGATCCCATTGCTTTTGTAGTTGCTTTTAGGAATTGAACAGTCTTTTTGTTTTTTTTTCCTAGCTGTGAAAAAGTTTAATTAAAAAAAAATTAAACTGAAGTTCCTCTTGATGCAAAGCAGAAACAAACCCAACTAATGTTTGTGAGGACACCGGTTCAATCCCTGGCCTTGATCAGTGGGTTAAGGATCCAGCACTGCGGTGAGCTGTGGTGTAGGTGGCAGACACAGCTTGGATGTCGCACTGCTATGGCTGAGGGCTACAGCTTTAATTCAACCCATAGCCTGGGAACCTCCATATGCTGCAGGTGTGGCTTTAAAAAGAAAAAAGAAAAAAAAAATCTGGCACTCAGTTCAGAGTTGTATCTCTTTTCCCTAACTAAGGCCTAACCCAGGCACCAGAGGAACGGTGCAAAGGCCCCTTCCCTGATTGTCATGCTCTAATCCAGCTGTCAGCCCGCTCCCTGGCAGATGCCCAAAGGGTGCTTTACTGATGTGTTGGTGTGTTGGTGGGTTCTTTGGGGAGACCCTTCTGGGGATGTCCACACTGCAGTTCTCTCACAGGGAAGGCTTCCTCTGGTTCAGTTCTCTGTGCCTTCCTCCACCCCACTGGGATCCTTTCAAGATGCTTGGAGCCTTGCTACCTTCTGCAACTTTCTCTTGGCCTGAAGGAAAACTCTGGAAGTGCAGATTACCGGCCCTGCTGCCCTCTCTCCTCACCCTCTGTTCTAGTTTCCTCCAGCCAGCCTCCTTTCCTCAGACTTCTCTAGGAGAGGCAGCCATCAGTATATCTCTTCACATACAGACCCAAACGCCTCTTGATACTTGTCAATGTGTCAGGTTTGCCCCAGTCTTCTCTGAAGGCCAACACCCAAATATCCCTCTGGAGGCTCTGGAGAAACCAGGCACTTCTTGGGAAGATAATTCCAATCTCCAAGAAAGCTTTTCTCAGGGCTCTGTTCTCTTGGCTTGAGGAGAATGTGTGTATATGTGTGTGTGTGTGTGTGTGTGTGTGTGTGTGTGTGTGTGTGTGTGTGTGAGAGAGAGAGAGAGAGAGAGTGTATGTGTGTGAGAAAGAGAGAGAGAAAGTGTATGTGTGTGAGAAAGAGAGTGAGAAAGAGTGAGGAAGCACCCCAGGAGGAGGCAAGAGAAAACATCAGTTGCTCCCCTCCCTACTAAGACCTTTTGAGAAAAATCTCTTTTGCATCGTCAGCCCCTCCAGGCTGGTGTTGGCTGATGGACTTGGTAGTGGAAGAAACCAATCTGACCACCTCTTAGTAAGGCCTGTGGGAATGTGTCCAGAAATCTTTTTTTTTTTAAATGGGAAAAGGGATAATAATCAACTTTAGTTCTTAGATTTGAAGCTTTTGGATTCGAAGCCAAACTCTGAGACAAGAGGAAAAGCTCCATCCCATATCTTGTTACCTTTGAACTTGGACAAAATTAAATAGCAGTAGATAGTGAACAATACAGTTGGGAGGGTGGTTCTCAAATTTTTGCTTTGGAATTATTTTTATGTAATTCAAGCCCATAGTAATCTACACTCTACTTCCTTTTCTATGACCCTTTCCCTCTTTGAATTCTCTGAGACTTTTATTTTAGTTTTCTTGCCAAAGGAATATTACCCCTCCTCTTACATGTTTTCTTTCTTAAACTCCTTCCTTCTTCCCTCCCTTTTTCACCTTCTTTCCTCTTCCCCCATCTACTCTTGTCTTTAGCCCATTCCTTTTTTCCCCATTCTCTTTTTCTGATATTTTTCTTCCAATAGCAACTGAAATATTTTACAAAGAGATGTAAACTATAAGTACTTCAGAAAAGAGAAAAGCAAACTAGAGAGATAATACAGAGCTAAGAACAAACCCAATATAAAAACACATTCCATAAAAGCCTACATAGGACATACAAAAGACCATGAATCTGATACTAATTGGCCTCCTAGCAGCCAAGAAGAAAGAGAACACTGCTTGATCACTTATACAACTTAACAGAGTCCGTGACATAAAAAGTGACTAATTGGGCAGAAGAAAAAAAAAAAAACCTTAGCTATTGCTTGTAGTAAAGGCAGACAGGAATTTCTTCTGAGAGTGTAAAGTTATGAACAAAAACCCCAACAGACTACCTCTTGGTAGACACAAGAATGAGTTTTGTGGGGCTATTTCACCCAGCAACACTTGGTGTAAGCAGATGGCGTCTTGCCAGAGCTCTATTTAGTAACAACATTTGATGAGCCCTAGTCACTGCCCTGCTTCTTTCTATCTGCTCTGTAGAGAAGAGTATGACTTACAGGGCTTGGAAGAGGAAGGGAAGGCAAACGGTATAGCACCCTAGTTGGATCAGAGGCAAACACTAGATTCCCATCTACATGGAATAGAAACTGAGAGCCACATTCCTCCCAGAGGGGAAGAAAATTCTGTCTAGAAAATTGAGCTCCAGAGAAATAAGTTGTGTCAGTATGTTTTCATGCCCATTTTTTAAAAAACGTGTCCATGGCACATGGCAGTTCCCAGGCTAGTGATCGAACCTGCACCACCGGGGTGACAACACCAGATCCCTAGCCCACTGACCCACCAGGGAACTTCTTTGTGGGCAATTTTTAATCAGCACCAACCCACTAGGGCACTAAAACTTCCCTGAGTCTCATTGGCTTTCTTGAACATGGAAATGTCAGGTCCTGCCTAGAGCATACCACTTGCTAAAATCTAATTCCAGAGCTGAAAATGGTAGGACTATAAAACTACTGTTGCCCTAAATTTGAGTCCAAAGAATATACTTTAATAACATCGAGAAGACTTTCCAAGAAACAAAGTATGTTTTCTATGGCAGCTGTTAGACAAGAGTCAGTTTTTGAAATATTTTAGGTATTTTGTTTGTTTTATAAATCTCCATAGGATGTTCCAGAGTCCCAAATTTCTAAGGGCAGCATCCTTTTTAACTTGCCAATTCATTGGTGGTCTCTTTCTTAGTCTTGGTTGGAAAAGAGATTCAGACTGTTGGGCAGGCAGTGCTTTTCAAAAACATCTGTGGCAAAGACCAGTGTATCCTCCCCCTCCATCTGTCATAGACTCACATTTTTATAAAATCCAATAAGAATAATGACTAGAAAAATGGTCATGTCTTTGGATGTGATGATAGTGCCAAATTTTTTAAAACCACTTCTGAATGCTTACTCTTGGTGTCTGTATTTGTCTCTCTGAGGACTGGAAACCATCCTCAAAGACAGGCTTACAGCATATGGGCTCTTGTTGAAGGAGCCTGGCTCCAAGGTACCTGATGCCATTCAAAGTCAAATTCGAGTTGGTGTGTGATCAAGCTGAGATGCTGTTTGGCTTGATATCTTCTGGCAGTGTTAACTCACTTTCCTGTCCATTTAGAAGTTAGTGTGCTGACTTAGCAGATAAGAAGATGCAGGGCAGCCGCCAGTAATAGAATGTCCAGGGCTCAGTGCAAAATGAAAATGCAGGGCTCCTTATTCAGAAATTATTCAGAATTTCAAGATAGTGATGGTGGGGAATTAAATCAACTTACAAGGCCCTTTTAAGGCTAAGGCTCTGTATAATTGCAAAGGTCATATGCCTGTGGAGGTGTCCCAAACTGGGATCCTCAAACTGATCCTACTGAACTTAATACCTTAGCAAGACTCCATGTACCTGTACGACAGGTGATCTGGGAGGCATCCCGGTGAAGCTCATTCTGTGGTCTATTCAGGCCCAGGTGGTATCAGTGTTCAAAAATGCCACCGCTGCCACTGACAGAGTTGTCCCTTGACATGTGTGCATGACCTTAAAAAAACCCCCATGAACAACAGCCTTTTTCGCATTGCATTCGGGTGAAGCCAGGTGTGTGTTAGAGACCCCTGTTAATGTAATTCCAGCTTCTTAGCCCTTTAGAGGGCATTTTCTTAAAATTGGCTTTTGGCTTTCCCTGGTTTCTGAATGCCAGGGCAACAAAGATAAATACAAATAATAACCTTGATGGCAAGCTCCAGGATTATTCTTAGGGAACAAACTGTTTTTGTGTTGTGTTTTTTTCCCTCCTTTCTTTATAAACAAGTTTAAGTAGACCCATAGTGAAAAAAAAGAGGCTCTAGATTCTTTTGGAAGATTCAGTTTGGAAGGTGAGGACAGGGGAAAAAAAAAAAAAGGCAGGCCTTTTTGGTACACTGGTGTTCACAATTCAATTGTAACCTGTTTTAAAAGCTGTAAGGCAGACTTGTTCCATCCACTTCCCTAAACCTTTAATAAAGTGTGCTACACACATACATGCTTTGTGTGATTATTTTTTTTCTTTCCTCTCTCTCTCTCTCCTTTGTTTTTGGTAAATCAAATAAAGAGGTTATTCCATGTAGGGTCAGTGAGGGACAAAGTAGAAATAGCACCTGCAGGACAGGACAATATTGGGTCAGCAAAACTCAATGGACAAGAACTTGGGATCTAGAGCCAATCTGCCTGGGCATGGATCTTAGCACTCACACTTACCGTTAATTTCGGGACATTATTGTCTTCCTTGTGCTTCAGTTTCCTCTGATAAGAGTGATAGTCCCCTTTTAGACTGTTGTGAATATTAAACAAGCTATTGTCCGTAACGCTTATAAAGCTCAGAGAACAGGGCCCAGCCCAGTTAGTGGATTAGCTATAATTATGAATCCATCAGCTATATTAATTGGGGAGTTCTCATCATGGCTCAGTGGAAACGAATCTGACAAGGATCCATGAGGATGCAGGTTTGATTCCCGTGGGTTAAGGATCCATTGTTGCTGTGAGCTGTGGTGTAGGTCGCAGATGCTGCTTGGATCTGGCATTGTTGTGGCTGTGGTGTAGGCCAGCTGCTGCAGCTCCGATTTGAACCCTAGCCTAGGAACCTCCTCGGGTGCAGTCCTAAAAAGACAAAAGACAAAAAAAAAAAAAGTGAGAACCATAAGAGTATAAGTCCATTGAAAAGGCACTGAAATCTCAGGAGGGCATTAATCTGGATCTTGAGTTCAGGTGACAACAGTGGCCACTGTGATTGTTCTTGCTTGGACTCTTCCTCACTCTTTCCTTCTTGGGTCCATAATGCTTTAGACTGGCCTTTGGATGAGGCCCTGGGCCCATCTTTGATCCCTGCCATTCATCCTGTCATTCCTGACTCTCCCTCCTTCATTTCATCATGACTCCTTCAGCTGTGGAAAATAACCTGTTTGGGTCTCTGCAGCTAGGCTACATGGCTTAATTTTACTTCCCTATGTATTTTATTTCTTTAACGTGTCTTTATACCATTTCCCTTAGCTGTTTGGCATCCACCTTACCCTTTTCCAATAATTGAGTGCCTGCTTAAGAGCTCTGATAGTATTTACCTGCTCTCAACACCACATCTAGGAAGGCTGGTTCATCTTCACTCTCACACCGCACCCCTGCCGAGGAGCAGATATCAACAGGGGCCTCATATGCTAGACAGTGAGAATCCTATGTGAAGCCTCCTTCAGGGTCCACAGTTTACTATCAATGCAATGAGTACAAACACTTTCCTTCAATAAAGAATCTAAGAGCAGGAGTTCCCACTGTGGCTCAGTAGCTTAAGAACCCAATCCAATATCCATCAGGATGCAGGTTTGATTAAGGTGAATTAAGGATCCAGTGTTGCTGTGGCTGTGGTGTAGACCAGCAGCTGCAGCTCTGATTTGACCCCTAGCCTGGGAACTTCCTTATGCTGGGGGTGCGGACATAAAAAGAAAAAAAAAAAAAACAAAAACCTAAGAGCAGTTAGCAGAATTGAAGTTCAGTTGTCCCAACATAGTTTTTGAATTATGTTCATGAACCATTTCAAAAAGCTCTAGAATTATGTTCACAGAACCATTCATGGTAGCAGGATAATGATAATAAGCTAGTATTTATTGGGCGTCTATACACCAGACTTGGTTCTAAGTATTTTATATTTACTCACTCATCAGTTATCATAGGAATTTTGTGAAGTAGGCATTGTTTTCCCAATTTTTACAGATAATTGAACTCTTGAGCCCTGAAATTGGGTTCCTGTTTGTGAAATGAAAGTGCTGGATCTCTGTGGTTCCTTTCAACTCTGAGGGTAAGAAGAACCTGATTAGGAAATACAGCCAATTTGTACTCTAAACCAGGTGTGTGTCAGAAGTACCTGGAGGACTTGTGACAAAACAGACTGCCAGAGTTTCTGATTCAGTGGGTCTGAGTAGTGCCTGTGAATCTGCATTTCTTTTAACTTCCCAGGTGATGCTGATGCTCTGTTGGGCTGAGCCCCATCATGTGAGGTTGGATGTCATTCAGGACTGGGGACAACAAAGGCAGAATTCTATGGCTATGGGATCAGCTTCCATATAAATAAGCTGCAATGCCAGTTATATATGTACAGATATACATACTTATATGTTTCTATTTATCCCACTGGAATGAGAAAAACATCTTTTCTTTTAAAGTCTAGAGAGTACATTTATTTGTGTCATGCCAACCTGCTAAAAAAATAAAATAAAAAAGGAGTTCCCATTGTGGCTCAGCAGGTTAAGAATTCAACATAGTATCCACAAGGGTGCAGGTTCCATCCCTAGCCTTGCTCATTGTGTTAAGGATCTGGTGTTGCCACAAGCTGAGACATAGATTGAAGATGCAGCTTGGATGTGGTGTTGATGAGGCTGTAGTACAGGCCAACCGCTGCAGCTCCAATTGGACCCCTGGCCTGGGAACTTTCATATGCTGCAGGTGTGGCCTTAAAAGGAAAAAAAAAAAAAAAAGATTTTTTTAGAGCAATTTTAGGTTTACAGCAAAACTGAGTGGAAAGTAGAGGGGCCAGGAAACCCCTGCTCCCAACATGCATACCCTCCCCCACCGTCAGGTCCACACCAGAGTGGGGTCTTGTTACTGTCAATGAACTTTCTACCCTGATGCATCACGATCACCCACAGCCCATAATTGACATTAGGGTTCACTCTTGGTGTGTGTGCATTCTATAGGTTTTGACAAATGTATAATGACACATATCCCAAATTCTGCATTTTTTTAAAAAAAAGAGAATTATTTTTAGCATTTCTAAATAAACAAATGTTCACATTTTTCTTTGTTTTTTATAGAATATGGTGTAGCTTTCCTCAGAGGTAAAATAATATTCATTTCGCTGAAAGGATCCATCTGTTCCTTGCCTCCCCACCCCTCACCCCCACGCTCACAACCACACACAGGCTCACGTATTTTTTTTTTGAAAGTTAAGGAAGGAGCCACAAAAAGATCTTATTGGTTAATTTAAATTTTTTTCAAAGTTAGAAAAGTCCTAGGAAAAGAAGCTCTGCTTCAGATTTCAATGGCAAATCAGCCATGGGATTAAGTGGATTAATGTAAAAAGCTTTCTCAAAAAGAAAGAGAAAATCCAGTCATTTTCTCCTGAATGAATATGTCTGTGATTTCAGTGACCCCGACAGTGCAGTGTGAAGCAGCCACCACACAAATGGGTGGTAACAGCTGTACTGTAACACCAGGGAAGACAGTGATTTTACCTCAGGGCACAGCTCTGGGAAGCTCGTCTTTATGTGACTCCCTTTGTTGTAGGTGGTAGGGATGTCCTTTCAACCAAGCTTCACATTAACAATATTTAAAAGGCACTGAGTTATGGTGGTAATCTATATAGCCTTGGGATTCTGTCAGATTTGGGTCTGAACCTTGGCTCTAAAACTTGGGCATGTTCTTTATTCTCTCAGAGACTATTGAAATGGTGGAGATGGAGGACAAAACCTATATTCTCAGGTTACTGGGAAGCTTAGCAATGTGCTATAAAAGTAACAGCAAGTGAGGACTCACCATTTCCACCAAAAGCACTACCTTAAAACAACCATTAAACTTTCCATAGAGATAATTATTCATAAATCATTCATTCATTTTTTTTTCTTTTTATGGCTGCACTTGGGGCATGTGGAAGTTCCTGGGCCAGGGGTCAAGTCAGAGCTGCAGCTGCAGGCCTATGCCCACAGATCATGGCAGCGTTGGATCCTTAACCCACTGAGTGAGGCCAGGGATCAAACCCGCATCCTCATGGACACTATGTTGGTTTTTAACCTGCTGAGCCACAAGGGGAACTCCTCGCTCATTCATTTTTATCGAGTGCTTGTGTAAGGGCTCCATGTGAGCCATCAGAAAGTATAAATAGCTCTTTTTTATTTTTGCTTCCTTCTTCATAATGCTCTCACTAGACAGGATATCAACAAGAAATATTTTACATGGTTAGAAAGATATAGGTACAGTGTATTTTATTTTACATTTTTAAGTTAGCGAGATAGAAATGAGAACGATCTCTAAATGTTAAAGTGATTTTATGTATCACTTTACATAAAAAAGGCAGTGAAATTACATTATGCCCTATGTTTTCTTCTAATGTTTATTTACATTTTCTAAAATTTTTTACAAGCTTACAGAGTTCCCATCATGGCTCAGTGGTTAATGAATCCAACTAGGAACCCTGAGGTTGTGGGTTCGATCCCTGGCCTTGCTCAATGGGTTAAGGTTCTAGCGTTGTTCTGAGCTGTGGTGTAGGTCGCAGATGCGGCTCAGATCCAGTGTTGCTTTGGCTCTGGTATAGGCTGGCAGCTACAGCTCCAATTAGACCCCTAGCTTGGAACCTCCATATGCTGTGGGTGCAGCCCTGGAAAAGACAAAAAATAAAATAACATAAAATTTTTTTTTACAAGTTTAAATCATTTGGGTTTAAAAATAGGACGTTTATTAAAAATTTTCAAAAGTGTTTGGATAATTTTGATAGTCATCATCAGAGTAATTTTTATTTGATTCCCACTGTGCACTATAAATTGTGGGACAGAGGGATGAATGAGAAACAAAGTCTTTTAACAAAGTCTTTTCACAAGGGAGATGCTTCTTTTATGCTTTTAACATAGTTACAGAACCTGAAGTTACATCCTGAATCAGTTGTTTTGTTATTATTTTTGTTGCATTTAATTTGATCAATGATAGCTGCTATCCATTCAATTTTCAAAAGGATAATGATTAAGTTTATAAATAAGGAACTACCAAAAAATAAGAACTAATAATACATATCTTGCCTAGGAAAAAAAATTCTCTTAAAAAAAAAAAAGGAGAGGAGTTACTGTTGTGGCTCACTGGCATAGGAACCCATGTGGAAGTCCATGAGGATGCAGATTTGATCTATGAAATCACTCAGTAGGTTAAGGATCTGGCATTGCCGTGAGCTGTGGTGTAGGTTACAGACATGGCTAAGATCTAACATTGCTGTGGCTGTGGTACAGGCTGGCAGCTGCAGCTCTAATTTGACCCCCAGCCTAGGCACATACATATGCTTCAGGTGCGGCCATAAAAAGGGAAAAAAAAAAAGATCTTAGAAAACTTCCTCAGGCTTCAAAGATTTCTCTTTGGATAAAAAATTTTTAAACCTTTGGATAAAGAGTGTTTGTTCTCCTTGGATACAGAATTTTATTTTATTTATTTAATTTTTATTTTTTAATTATTCAATGAATTTTATTACATTTATAGTTGTACAACAATCATCACAAGAAAATTTTACAGCATTTCAATCCCAAAGCCTCAGTGTATCTCCCCACATCCCAACCTGTCTCATTTGGAAACCGTAAGTTTTTCAAAGTCTGTGAGTCAGTATCTCTTCTGCAAAGAAGTTCATTGTGTGCTTTTTTTAGCTTCCACATGTAAGCGATAGCATTTGATGTTGGTGTCTCATTGTATGGCTGACTTCACTTAGCATGATAATTTCTAGGTCCATCCATGCCGTGATTTCATCCCTTGGAATGGCTGAGTAATATTCCGTTGTGTATGTGTACCATATCTTCTTTATCTACTCCTCTGTCAATGGACATTTATGTTGTTTCCATGTCTTCACTGTTGTATATGGGGCTGCAATGAACATTGGAGACCATGTATCCTTTTGAGTCATGGTTTTCTCTGGATAGATGCCCAGGAGTGGGATTGCTCGATCAAATGGTAGTTCTATTTTTAGTTTTCTGAGGCATCTCCATACTGTTTTCCACAGTGGTTGCACAACAATGTAAGAGGGTTCCTTTTTCTCCACACCCTCTCCAGCACCTACTGTTTGTAGACTTTTTGATGATGGCCATTCTGGCCAATGTAAGGTGGTACCTCATAGTGGATTTGATTTGCATTTATCTAATAATGAGTAATGTTGAACATCTTTTCATGTGGTTTTTGGACATCTGTACATCTTCTTTGGAGAACTGTCTGTTTAGATCTTCTGCCCATTTTCAGAGGGGATTGTTTGTTTTTTTTGGTATGGAGCTGCAGAAGGTGTTTATAAATGTGGGAGATGAATCCCTTGTCGGTTGATTCACTGGCAAAGATTTTCTCCCATTCTGTGGGTCGTCTTTTTGTTTTTTTTTAGGGTTTCCCTTGCTGTGCAGAAATTTTTAAGTTTGATTAAGTCCAATTTGTTTATTTCTGTTTTTATTGATATTACTCTAGGAGGTGGATCTGAGATGATGTTGCCATGATTTATGTCAGAGCTTGTTTGACCTATGATTTCCTCTAAGAGGTTTATAGTGTCTGGTCTTATATCTAGGTCTTTAATCCATTTGGAGTTTATTTTTGTGTATGGTGTTAGGGAGTGTTCTAAGTTCATTCTTTTCCATGTGGCTGTCCAGTTTTCCCAGCACCACTTATTGAAGGGACTGTCTTTTCTCCATTGTATATTCTTGCCTCCTTTGTTATAGATGAGTTGACTGTAGGTGTGTGGGTTTAATTCTGGGCTTTCTATCCTGATCTACTGATCTATCCTTCTGTCTTTGTGCCAATACCATATGGTTTTGATGACTGTAGCTTTGTAGTATAGTCTGATGTCAGGGAGCCTGATGCCTCCAGCTCCATTTTTCTTTTTCAGGATGGCTTTGGCTATTCTGGGTCTTTTGTGCTTCCAGGCAGACTTTTAAATATTTTGTTTGAGTTCTGTGAAAAATATCCTTGGTAATTTGATAGGGATTGCAGTGAATCTGTAGATTGCCTTGGTGTAGTATAGTCATATTGACTCTTCCAATCCAAGATCATGGTGTGTCTTTCTATCTGTTTGTGTCATCTTTGATTTCTTTCATCAGTGTCTTATAGTTTTCAGAGTAAAGGTCTTTTGTCTCTTTAGGAAGGTTTACTCCTAGGTATTTTATTCTTTTTGATGCAATGGTAAATGGGATTGCTTCCCTAATTTCTCTTTCTGATCTTTCATTGTTAGTGTACAGAAATGCTATCAATTTCTGTGTATTAGTTTTGTATCCTGCAACTTTGCCAAATTCATTGATGAGCTCTAACAGTTTTCTGGTAACATCGTTAGGATTCTCTAGGTATGGTGTCATGTCATCTGCAAATAGTAATAGTTTTACTTCTTCCTTTCCAATTTGGATTCCTTTTATTTCTTTTACTTCTGTGATTGCCTGTCTAGGACTTCCAAAACTGAGGTGAATAATCATGGCAAGAGCAGATATCCTTGTCTTGTTCCTGTTCTCAGCGGGAATTCTTTTAGCTTTTCACCACTGAGAATACTGTTAGCTGTGGGTTTGTCACATTTGGCCTTTATCATTGTTGAGGTAGGTTCCCTCTATGCCCACTTTCTAAAGGGTTTTTATCAGAAATGGGTGTTTGATTTTGTCAAAGGCTTTTTCTGCATCTGTTGAAAGGATCATGTGGTTTTTATTCTTTAGATTGTTAATGTGGTGTATCACACTGATTGATTTGTGAATATTGAAGAATCTTGTATCCCTGGGATAAATCTCACTTGATCATGATGTACAACACTTTTAATGTATTTTTGGTTTTGGTTTGCTAGTATTTTGTTGAGGATTTTTGCATCTATGTTCATCAGTGAAACTGGCTTGTAATTTTCTTTCTTTTTTTTTGTGGTATCTTTGTCTCATTTTGGTATCAGGGTGATGGTGGCCTCATAGAATGAGTCTGGGAGTGTCCCTTCCTTTGCAGTTTTTTTGGAATAGTTTCAGAAGAAGAGGTGTTAGCTCTTCTCTAAATGTTTGATAGAATTCACCTGTGAAGCCATCTGGTCCTGGAGTTTTGTTTGTTGGAAGTTTTTTTTTTTTTGTCTTTTTCTAGTGCCCCACCCATAGCATATGGAGTTTCCTAGGATAGGGATCTAGCTGTAGCTGTAGCTGCTGGCCTACACCAGAGCCACAGCAACACCAGATCTGAGTTGCGTCTGTGATCTACAGCACAGGTCATGGCAATGCAGGATCCTTAACCCACTGAGCAAGGCCAGGAATCAAACCCACAACCTCATGGTTCCTCATAGTCAGATTCATTAACCACTGAGCCATGATGGGAACCTCTGTTGGAAGTTTTTATTTTATTTTATTTTATTTTATTTTATTTTATTTTATTTTATTTTATTTTATTTTATTTTATTTTGTCTTTTTGCCATTTCTTGGGCTGCTCCTGCGGCATATGGAGATTCCCAGGCTAGGGGTCGAATCGGAGCTGTAGCCACCAGCCTATGCCAGAGCCACAGCAACGTGGGAGCCGAGCCGCATCTGCAACCTACACCACAGCCCACGGCAATGCTGGATCGTTAACTCACTGAGCAAGGGCAGGGACCGAACCCGCAACCTCATGGTTCCTAGTCGGATTCGTTAACCACTGCGCCATGACGGGAACTCCTGTTGGAAGTTTTTTAATCACAGTTTCAATTTCAGTACTTGTGATTGGTACTTTCGTCTTTTCTATTTCATCTTGGTTTAGTCTTGGAAGATTGTACTTTTCTCAGAATTTGTCCATTTCTTCTGGGTTTTCCATTTTATTGACATATAGTTGCATATAGTAGTCTCTTATGATCTTTGTATTTCTGTGATGTCCATTGTAACTCCTTTTTCATTTCTAATTTTGTTGTTTTGAGTCCTCTCTCTCTCTCTTTTTTTTTTTTTTGATGTCTGGCTATAGTTTATCAATTTTTTGATCTTTTCAAGGAAGCACCTTTTAGTTTCATTGAACTTTTCTATGTTTTTCTTCATTTCTATTTCATTGACTTCTGCTCTGATCTTTATGATTTCTTTCCTTCTACTAGCTTTAGGTCTTGTCTGTTCTTCTCTCTCGAGCTGCTTTAGCTGTAAAGTTAGGTTGTTTGAGCTTTTTCCTGGTTTCCTGAGGTAGGCTTGTATTGCTATAAACTTTCCTCTTAGAATGGCTTTTGCTGCATCCTATAGGTTTTGGAGTGTTTTATCTTTGTTGTCCTTTGCTTCTAGGTATTTTTTAATTTCCTCTATGATTTTTTTCAGTGATCCATTGGTTGTGTAGTAAGTAGCATGTTTAGTCTCCATGTGTGTATGTTTTTTTGCAGTTTTTGTCTTGTTGTTGATTTCCAGTCGTATAACGTTGTGTCAGAAAAGATGCTTGACATGATTTCAATTTTCTTAAAGTTGCTGAGGTTGGACTTGTAGCCCAGGATGTGATAAATCTTAGAGAATGTTCCACGTGCCCTTGAGAAGAATGCATATTCTGTTGCTTTTGGATGGAATGTCCTATAAATATCTATTAAGTTCAACTGGTCTAATGCTACATTCAGGGCCTGTGTTTCTTTATTGATTTTCTGTGTGGATAATCTGTACATTGCTGTAAGTGGGGTGTTAAAGTCCCCCACTGTTTTTGTGTTATTGTGTATTTGTCCTTTTAAGGTTATTACCAGTTGCCTTATATATTGTGATGATCCTATGTTGGATGCATAGATAATTAAAATTGTTATATCTTCTTCTTGGACTGATCCTTTGATCATCATGTAATGTCCTTTACTTCTCTTAAAATATTCTTCATTTTAAGATCTAGTTTATCTGATTGAGTATTGCTACTCCAGCTTTCTTTTGATCCCTGTTTGCATGGAATATTTTCTTCCATCCTCTCACTTTCAATTTGTGTGTGTCCCTAGAAGTGAAGTCAGTCTTTTGAAGACAGCCTATGTATGCATCTTGTTTTTGTATCCATTCAGCCAGTCTATGTCTTTTGGTTGGGGCATTTAGTCCATTAACATTTAAGATAATTATTGATATGTTTGTTCTTATTGCTGTTTTATTAATTGTTTTGGATTTGTTTTTGTTGCTCTTTTTTCTTCCCTTCTCTTGTTCTCTCCTCTTATGGTTTGATGGCTATCTTTAGTGTTGTATTTGAGTTGATTTTTCTTATTGTGTGTGTATCAATTGTAGATTTTTGGTTTGCAGTTGCCCTGAAGTTTGCTTTAAGCTCTTTGTCTCTTAACAGCAAGTGCATCTCTGGTGTCTTGCATTTGTACTCTCCTCTTCTCAAATGATTTCTGATTGTGGTGGCATAATTGTGTGTGGATGATTTCCTATCTGTACTGTATATATGCCTTTTGGTGTGAGCTTTTTCATTTGTGGTATTTTTGTTTCTGGTTGTGGACTTTCTTTTCTGCCTAGAGAAGTTCCTTTAGTATTTGTTGTAAAGCTGGTTTAGTGGTGTTGAATCTTCTTAGCTTTTGCTTTTCTGTAAAGCTTTTAATTTCTCCTTCAAATATGAATGAGAGCCTTGCTGGGTAAAGTAATCTTGGTTGGAGGTGTTTTCCTTTCATCATGTTAAGTATATCATGCCACTCCCTTCTGGCCTGCAGAGTTTCTACTGAAAAATCTGCCAATAACCTTATCGGGGTTCCCTTGTATATTATTTGTTTCTTTTCCCTAGTTGCTTTCAATATTTTCTCTTTGTCTTTAATTTTGGTCAGTTTGATTCATATGTGTCTCAGTGTATTCCTCCTTGGGTTTATTTTATATGGTACTCCTTGCACTTCCTGGATTTGAGTGAGTGGTTCCTTTCCCATGTTAGGGAAGTTTTTGGCTATTATCTCTTCGAATACTTCTTTCTGTCCCTTTCTCTCTCTCTTCTTCTTCTTCTCGCACCCCTATAATACAGACGTTTTTGGATTTAATGTTGTCCCAGAGTTCTCTGAGACTGTCTTCATTTCTTTTCAATCTTTTTTGTCTTTTCTGTTCCACATCAGTGATTTCCACTAGTCTGTCCTCCACCTTGCTTATTCATTCTTCTGCCTCCTGTATTCTGCTGTTGGTTGCTTCTAATGTGTTTTTAATTTCAGTCATTGTACTTTGCATCTCTGCTTGCTTAAGTTTTAAATCTGGTGTTGCTTTGTGCTCATAACACCAAAGGTTGTGAGTTCGATCCCTGTATGGGCCGCTAAAAACCCAGAAAACAAAACAAACCAAAAAATAAATCTTGTATTTTTTGCTCAACATTTCCTGTAAATTATAGTCTTTCCCTGCAGTTCATTTCCAATGTCTTGCATCTTCTTTAGTATCAACAGTCTAAAGTCTCTTTCCTGGAGGCTGATGATCTCCAGGTCACTTAGCTGTTTTTTTTCTTTCTCCCTTATCTGAGTTATAGTTCCATGTCTTTTCATTTTTATAGGTTTTTGTTGTAGTGTCCTTTTTGCAGACAATAGAGTTGTAGCCTCTCTTACTTCTGGTGTTTGCCCCCCTTGTGGCTGAAGCTGGTATGGTGCCTTGCTGTATACTTCCTGATGGGTGGGACTGGTGCCTGCCCACTGGTCGCAGGGCTGATTCCTATCTCTTTGGTGGGTTGGGCTTTGTCTCTGGGTGAGATTAGAGGAGGCTGTGTGCCTGCGGGGTCTTTAGTCAGCCTTTTTACTGATAGGTGGAGCTGTGATCCCACCTGGATTTTTGTTTGTCCTGGGGCTTCTCAGCACTGATGGGTGGGCCAGATTTTCCAAGATGGCCACCTCCAGAGAAAAGCACGCTGATGAACATTCCCAAGAGCTTTGCCTCCAATGCCACAATGAGCCACCATCACCCTCTGTTTTCCCAGAGATCCTTGAAGAACGACAGTCAGGTCCAACTCAGATTCCTATGGAGCCTGTGCATTTCCCTGAGACTCAGTGCACATGAAAGTCTGTGTGTGCCTTTTAAGAATGGGGTTTCTGCTTCCCACAGTTCCACTTTGCACAAGCCCCACTGGCCTTCAATGCCAGGTGCTCTGGGGGCTCTTTTTCCCAATACCAGATCACCAGGCATGGGTATTTGATTTGGGCTTCAGAACTCTCACTCCTGTAGGTGAGTTTCTCTGATATGGCTACTTTCCAGTCTATGGGCTTCCCTCCCGGGAGGTATGGGTTTGCTTATATTGCATAATCTCCCCTCTTACCTCTTGATGTGGCCTTCTCTTTGTCTTCTGGAGTAAGATATCTTTTTGAAAGTTTCCAGTCAATTTGATTGAAGGTTGTTTAGCATTTGGGTTGTAATTTTGTTGTTTTTATAAGAGAATTTGAGCTCCAGTCTTTCTATTCTGCCATCTTAATCCTGTCTGGATACAGAATTTTAAAACCTTAGTTTCATTTCAGTTTTTTTCTGATTCTGGTCTAACTCTACCTCATATTGGCACTAATTACTCAGGATAATGTGAACACTTATAGGCTTATCTTTTCTAAGTATATTTACCACATCACAGATCAGGTCAATTACCATGTCTCAGCAATTATGAGAAGAAATCCAACATACAAGATGAAACTGTGTTAGAGATCACATTAGTATCAAATCTGTGACAAATGGGACATTGCCCTTTGCATAAAGTGTGTTTTCTCTTTTCTACAGGATGTCAAATGGCAGTTTCTCTGAGATAATAAACATAACAACAGCTCTAATTTAACAAAAAACATTTTCTTAGATACAAACCAGTTCAGCAGCCAGACTCACAGGATATATCAGAATGTTGTGGTACGTCCAGGGGCTAGAAAACCTTGGTAGATTCAGGAGACAAAATGTTATAATTGTGGTATGTAGCCATAGCTGTGATATTCCTACCTATTCATGATATTAGACACCTGAATCCCCTAACTTGTCAGTTCTGCAAAGACCTCACAATTTATATTTGTAGTTTGAGATCTGAGGGGGCTTGATAACAACCCATGCTTTTTTTTTCCCAGCATGAAACCAAATTATACTTCAAGGGCTTATACCAGCAAAAATAATTACTTCTTGTTCAAAATTGCTTCAAATCATTATCAGAGCTGTCAGGCCTGAAGTGAAAAAAAAATTACACAAGATGTTATTATTTTTCTGAAAGGGAAACAAAATGGTCATGAATACTATTTTCTCCCTAATCCCCTATCTGTAAAGGAAGATTTTATAGAAAAGTAGTGATTCTTATCAAATTAAATCAGTTTAGTCACGGATTTTATTGGTCAATTAAAAAAAGAGGAGAATATGTTGCATTTAATGCATATATGCTTACAATCGGGATTGGTAAAATGCAGCTTTGTGTAAAATGGTTGGCAGGTGGTCAGTTAAGTTGTTCATGCTGGTCAATGTGGTGTTCTGTGGACATCCATGCCTTTGAGCTTAGGGGTACCGTTGACAAGGGAACAATGATTATTCTAATACTGAGTGCTGGAAAAGCTCAAGGCCCACCTGTTATGATGCAATTTATTCCACAAACATTTTTGAGATTCTCTGGGCCACGCTGCCCACTTTACTGGGATGAAGCATCACTGAGGTAAATCTTTACACTTGAGGGGTTCACAGCACAGTAAGGATGGCCAGCTAGATATTAGCAGCGTACTAATGAAGGCTACCACGGGAGCTTTAGTAAGGTCTTCCTAGAGTCCCTTGGGTAGTGGGCAAGGGGTTTTGTATTTTTTTGTTTATTGTTTTTATTAGTTTTTTATTAAATTTTTTTCCCTTTTTATAGCCACACCTGAGGCATATGGAAGTTCCTGGTCCAGGGGTCGAATCAGAGCTGCAGCTGCCAGCCTATACCACAGCTATGGCAAGATGGGATCAGAGCCATATCTGTGATCCACACCACACCCTTGTGGCAAGGTCAGATCCTTAACCCACTGAGTGAGGCCAAGGATTGAACTTGCATCCTCATGGATGCTATGTGGGGATATTAACCTACTGAGCCACATCAGGAACTCCTGTTTATTGTTTTTAATAGAGAGGATACTTAGGCTTAGAGAAGTCATATCAACAAGCAGTGACAAAGTTGGGATTTGGAGTCCATGTCCCTGGCCCATACTGTGTCAGCTCCTCTGTGGGTAGGAAGGTCTTGCTGAAGCATTAAATGGAAGAAATGAGACAGAGATAGATTGAAAAGATTTTACAAGCTAAGATAGAGGGGCCCAGTGAATGCTGAATGTGACTTAAAGATTAAATCGAGATGAATCTTGGGTGAAACTCAGGCTTAGGCAAGAAGGAAGTTAGTGCCATCAGTAACCAAGAAAGGGAAAGACAGAGTAAGAAATGGAGCAGGAAAGGGAGTGTTCTTGGTTTTTGATATGTTGAGTTCCTACTGCTTATGAGTCTAGCTGATATTTAAAGCCTACGGGAGAGGAGTGTGAACAGGCCAGTGGATTTTGGAAGCATTTGGCATACAGTTGGTGCTTAAAACTGTGTGTGAAGATAGCACTTCCCAGGAGGAATGTGTAGGAAAAAAAAAGTGGTTTGAAGCAAGGAACCTGAGGAACACAGGGATGGGAAGAAGAATGACAGGCAAAATTGAATTAAAGAAGATAGGCAACTGAAAGTACAGTGGCAAAGAAGTGAGGGATGTTGGCTTCAAGAATAGTGACAAATGGGAGTTTCTTGATGACACAGTGAGTTAAAGATCCCGTGTTGTCACTGCAGTGGCTCAGG
Source organism: Phacochoerus africanus (assembly GCF_016906955.1). NCBI lineage: Eukaryota > Metazoa > Chordata > Mammalia > Artiodactyla > Suidae > Phacochoerus > Phacochoerus africanus. The sequence goes on along the minus strand of NC_062545.1, from coordinate 79,372,206 downwards.
TCATTGCTGTGGTGTGGGTTCAATCCCTGGCTCAGGAACTTCCATATGTGTGGGTCCTGCAAAAAAAAATGGTGAGGTAATAAAAGTTCATGGTTGCCTGTTGTATGCCCAGCACTGTTCTAGATCCTATACATATAACTTCTCTTACCCTTACAACAACTCCATGAAGGTAGGTGTTATTATTATCCTCAACTGATAGCTCTAACTTGGCCAGGGTGATGCAATTAGAAGAGGGTAAGGTTGGGATTTAAACCCAGGCAGTCTGGCTCCAGAGCCCATGTGTTACATGACATTATACTGAGAATCTGACCTTTTATGTTTCCAGAGAAGCTACAAAATGTGGTGATCTCTTTATTTTACTTTTGGTTTTTTGTACTTACTTTTCCCTTCCCAGGTTAAACTTTAAATTCTTTTAAATTCAATTTTTCCTATGTAAACTCTGGGGGGAATGTCTTGTTAGAGTTCCTATCGTCTTGGGGATCGTCCTGCTTTCATTATTCTCTTAGTATAAACTGAAACAAGAGTGCTTAGCATGATATCTGGTGCCTGACAGATGCTTGTTGAATGAAAACATGAAAGGGCCTAACTGGACACTTATCTGTGGTGTTTTCATCACATCCCTTTAGTATCCATACCATACTGTGGGAGCTGATCCAAGATGGCATGGCTATCCTGGCATCCATGCCTTTTTATAATCTCCTCTTCTCCAACATGAGCTGGACTTATTGTCTTGCTTCTGATGAATAAAGTAAGGTTGTGTTGACTTGGAGATGAGGCCAGAAAAGGCAGCATGGCCATCACTTTCACTGGAAGAAGGTTTGTTGTCAGTTTGTCCCCTGGAGAGGTACACACAGCAAAGAACTGAGGCCTCCTGCCCAACAGCTACGCGAGTGAACTCCGATGTGGATCCTCCAGCCACAGCCCAGTCTTCAGAGATGGTAGCCCCAAATGATGCTTAATTTGGGGCAGGTAACTGTTCAGGTTTCCTAGGGACTTTCCTAGTTTCAGCACTGAAATTCTTCTTCTAGGGAAACTCCTCCGTCCCCTGCAAACTGGGTTGGTTGGTCACCCTAGCTTGATTGTGACCTCCTGAGATCCCCTGAGCCAAAACCAGTTAGCTAAGCTGTTGTCAGATCCCTGACTTTCCAATATCCTCAAGATGCTAAATGTTTTGGGTGGTAAAATTGGGGGTAATTTGTAGCGTGCAATGGTTAAATAATACACGTGCCATGCCATATTGCACCAAGAAGCCACATTCTGTCCTGACCGAAAGGATATAGGGAAATGCAGAGGAGTAGGCTATCATTTTTTACACTTCTGCCTGGGAGATTTATTCAGATCCGATGTTCTTGTGTGACAGAGAAGATTTTCTTTTTCCTGACATCTTAATTTTTATTTCAACTGCTGTGGAGAAATGCTAACAGAAAGTATTTCCACTGGAGTGGCAGAAATGCCCTATATGAACATTAATGGAATCCCTATCTGTGAACAACCCAAAACAACCAAGAAATGCTGAAACCAAATAAAAGATAAAGTGCTGATGTCTCTTCTTCTTTTACTTTGACTACAGCCAAAGGAGAACAGCATGGAATAATGGTTTCTTGTTTGATTTAGCTTTAGACATCAATATGATGTTATATTTATAACTTTCACAAGTGTGTTTATACTTGAGAAGTGAAAAAAAATTACTCAATTTTTGCTTCATAAGTAGAGGAATTTAAGATTCTACAATGTAGTGATAAATTTGACTTCTCAATACATGCCAATTTTTTTCTGCTAGGTCTAAAACATTGTGGATTATGCATTGGTTTTGTGTGTGTGTGTGGGGGGTGTGGGTGTGTGTGTATCTTGGTATTCAGGTGTATAAAATGACTTGATTATCCCAAACTTTAAAGATTTGTCTAAATATTCTGAAGCTACAGCTTTTGTATTGGCGGTAACTATGTGTTGTGTAAAATACTAATCAATAACATATAACTGATTTTTCAAGCTCAGCCTGAAATGCTTTTATTTAACCTAAAATAATATGTCCATGTGAATTTCTATTACTTCATTTTTACCAGAGGGACAAAGGTAAATTCTCTCATATGAGCTTTATTCCATATGAAATCTTGAGTCATTAGAAACTGTTGCCTAAGAAATTGTTACGGTGCTCTTGGTGCTGAAGTTTTAGAGACAGGACCTGGGAGATAAAGAGCTTGAGTCCTTTTGGTAGTTAAAGGAACACAGGAGCCTGGAGAGTTTCATGAAGGTACTTTGCACCCAATCTTAGGCAAAGGCCAAAAAGTATCATAAGGTTATTTTGAATGGAACTGCCAACTGTGTAAGTGTAGAATATAAATATCCAAATGCTCATATGGCAAATTAGAAAATAAACCAGGATAAGCAGAACAATCTAGTGAGTTTTATCTTATCTAGAATAAAATATTTCTGGCAATTAAATTGTTTTTAAAGCTTACATGAAAATTTGTGATATTTAACATAAGATTTAACAAAACAAGCATTCAGCAGGTAAAGAATTAAATAGGTTTTTTTTGTCTGTAAAGCTGGAAAATTTCCTGATTAAAAAAAAAAAATCTTCTTCTTTTCAGTATTGCTTGTTCCCCATCACTTCCCAGGCAAAGGAAGTTAGATTTGGTCAGCTACAGAGGCTGCTGCATTTATTTCTTTTGTTCCCCCATCCCCTTTTTTGAAGTTAAAAACCTCACTTTCTCAGTTTTTCCCTGTCATTTTTACACAATAGGTAGTAATTATCTGGCCTATTTTGTTTTTACCTCTGGAAGCCTCTTATTTTTTTTGTTTGTTTGTTTGGTTTTGTTTTTTGATCTCTTCAGATAGTTCTCTTGTGGTCTAAGATTCTTAGCTCTTGTCTTAAAAAGTGTTCACATCCTATTCCCTGAAACTTCCAGTTTCCGTACACTTAATCACTCCCTGTGAAACCTGCCCATTGTAACCTCTGACCTGCAGCACCCAGATGCTTCCTGTGAGACAAAGCACAGGCACTGACTTAGGAGTTACAGGAAGTGCTGTTCTTTTTTTCTGGTTGAAAATGCTAAAATAGTGTAAAAAAAATGCACTATGTTATCTCTTGATTATTAAAAGTGTGGTTCCCATGCTTATAGATTACCCTCCTCTTCGTTGACTGACTTTCTAAACATTTCCATGAATTACTACCCCTGTACCCAGGTCTGAAACTAGATACACGGTGAACTTGGTCTTACATGTTGGTGTCCCAGTGAAAAATTTGGAATAGAAGGACATGAAAACTCTAGGCAACCTTTGATCATGTCCTCTCTTGGAGGGAACATTATCTATTGTCCTTACTGGGGGCTATTTAAAAATTATTATTTTTGAAATGTAATTTGATGGCCACTTTTAGATCTGGTTGTGTTTGATCTTCTTCAAGGCTTTAATGCTTCAAGCAAAATCATGAGGTTGAACTGTTAAAAGGAAATGGTGATACAATCATTTGTCACTCTTCCCTGCTCAGACTCCTCCCCATTGGAAAGAAATGACATCACATCTTAGGCCGATACAATGTGGAAAGCACAGTCAGCAGGAAGCCAACTTGTTCTTCAACACTCACTCATTCCATAAATATTCATTAGTGCCAACTCAGATGCTATAGTAAAGACTGAGTGGGAGCGTGCAGGAGAGCAATGCAGGACATCATGAAGTCCTGGGGGAGAGACAGTCACCTCAGCCTGGGGTGCGGAAGGGGGTTGCTGTCTTAAGGCTTTAGGACATTATATTTAGCTCATTCTCAAAGGGTGAGTAGAAGCTAGGTAGGGAGGTGGGGTTGGTGGAGGTGGGTGGTTGTTGGTGGAGATGAGGGGAAGATAAGAAGATTTAGGAATGGATATAGCCTGAGCAAAGAATGAAGGCAGAACACTGTAGGCTCCATGGGAAATGACAGGAATTTCAAGCTTCCTGAAATATGAAGTACGAGATTGAGTGGTACAGAATTGAAGGTGTGAGGTTGTGTGGCAAGAAATGAGGGCACAGACGTGGGCAATGGGCTGTGTGTTCCATGTTGGGGAACTTGGGCTTCCTTCTGAGGAGCCAGAGCTCCATTAAAAAGACATTTTAGAAGTTCCCATCATGGCTCAGCAGTTAACGAACCCAACTAGTATTCATGAGGATGCGGTTTCAATCCCTGGCCTTGCTCAGTGGGCTAAGGATCTGGCATTGCTGTGAGCTGTGATGTAGGTCGCAGATGTGGCTTGGATCCTGTGTTGCTGTGTCTGTGGTGTAGGCTGGCGGCTATAGCTCTGATTTGACCCATTGACTGGCAACCTCCATATGCCATGGGTTTGGCCCTAAAAAAAAAAAAAAAAGACATTTTACACATTACTTGGGCTAAGGGAAAATAAAAAGAATGTAAATGAGGTGTTAGAGGAGTTTGCCACAGTTTTTAAAAGGAGACAAAAGTCGAGTTATTATAGTAGTAGTTGGGGAAATAAGAAAGATAGATTAAAAAGTACTTGCGGGAGTTCCCGTTGTGGCGCAGTGGTTAATGAATCCGACTAGGAACCATGAGGTTGCGGGTTCGGTCCCTGCCCTTGCTCAATGGGTTAAAGATCCGGTGTTGCCGTGAGCTGTGGTGTAGGTTGCAGACGCGGCTCGGATCCTGCGTTGCTGTGGCTGTGGCGTAGGCCGGTGGCTACAGCTCCGATTCAACCCCTAGCCTGGGAATCTCCATATGCTGCGGGAGCGACCCAAGAAATAGCAACAACAACAACAACAACAGACAAAAAGACAAAAAAGACAAAAGACAAAAAGTACTTGCGGAGTTCCTGTTTTGATGCAGCGGAAATAATCCAACTAGGGACCATGAGGTTGTGGGTTCGATCCCTGGCATCACTCAGTGGCTTAAGGATCCAGCATTGCCAAGAATTGTGGTGTAGGTCACAGACATGGCTCGTATCTGGCTTTTGCTGTGGCTCTGGCGTAGGCCCACAGCAACAGCTCCTATTAGACCCCTAGCCTGGGAACCTCCATATGCCACAGGTGCAGCCCTAAAAAGACAAAAGATAAAAAAAAAAGTATTTGGGAGGTAAAATCATTAGGATTTTTTTTATTTCACTGAAGGATATGGCAAAGAATGACACCCAGGTTTCTATTTTAAATATTTGTTTGAATGGCAGTATCATAAACTCAACAGGGGATATAGGATAGGAACAAATTTAAGATAAAAATGGATGATTTCACCTTTGGACCTATTGAATTAGATGTTTTGTGGTTTATTCTGGTGGAGTTATCCAGCCTGTGGTTCAGCATGTGAATCCGAATCTCCACTGGCAGATCTGAACCAAGGATTTAAGCTCGCAGGTTGTTAGTAAGCATGCAATTCTTAAACCACAGGTGGAGGTGAAACCACAGGAGGAGAGACTGGTGAAATTAAGCCCTGGGCCTGAGCAATATTGAATGTTTGTGCAGAAAATAATGACCCAAAAGGAAGACTCAAAGAAATCTAAGGAAAATCAGAAAGATGTGGTGGCATGGGGACCAAGGGAGTAGAGTTTTAAGAAGTAGGACATGATCCACAGTATTCGAACTCAGTTGCCTTCCACAGGGAAAGACTGAAAAATAGCCCTTGGATGTGAGAACTTAGAAGTTGCTTGTGACCTTAGGAGGAGCAATGAGAACACTTGCTGTCAAGTAATGGAGATGTTAGATTTAACTGAGTTCTCAAGCAGATGGGAGTATAAGCTGTGATTCTGAGAGATTTGGCAAAACATTTGAGTGGTATACCGGAAGATAGAATGGGGCCAAAGGAGATTAGAAGAAATGATTATGGAAGAGCGTTGTACATGCTCAGAGAATATTGGCAGAAGAAGAAGCCGGAAACTAACCCAAGCCTTCAGGGCCTCTGCTTATACCACCCAACCCTACAGTGCTTCAGTGACAACAGAAATTCAGGGACCAGGACATCGATAGAGCAGAATCTAGTTGATCCAGTTTTGCCAACCACAGATACTCATTGATGAAATATGTTGTCTTTCTGGTTAGCGCATTGCTTGGGGGTGAGCTGGGTAATTAAATGAATGAGTTGAAGAGGTGTGCTCTAACTACTTTATGTCTACAGAATGCTGCTGGGGTCTCAGGAAACAAAAATTAGATGGAGATTTGGGAAGGAGGGAAGGAAAAGGTATTAATAAAAAATAAAAGCAATGCTTATTGTGAATGAACAAATTTTACAAGATTGTGTGGTGTAAAATAACAGATTTTGGGTTAAGTAAACGAAGTTTGCTCCCTATTAACATAGATAATTGAGGGCAACTGCTTCTATTGTATTTTCTCCTTATTTTCAAAATAAGGTTAAGCCTTATGGCTCCCTCTAGGAGTCTACTTTCTTTCCTTTCTTTTACTTATAAGAAAGGATGTTGATCCTTAAAAAAAATAATGATTCTAGATATATCTAGGTATCAAGCCCACACAATTAGAATGCAAAGGACATTTGGTAATGGGTGACCCATGTTTGGACTGAACCTTAACAGGACTTGGGAAAAAAATGAGGCCATTTTCTTCTTTGTGAACAAGACTAATGATATTCATCATTTTTATTATGTCTGCTGTCTGGGCAGACCTAGAGGCTTTTACAGATATTTCTCTTGTGCTCTCCTTATGCAGAAATATTACACTTGACCTGTGATAGATATACTCTTGAAAACTGATAAACAAAATCTTATTTCAGTGTAGTCAAAGAGGTATTTAAAGAAATCTTCTGGCAAATCTTTTCTTAAATCCAAGAGGCATCTTTAAATGGAACTATTGAGGGGGTAGGCATTTTTGTAAATAAGGCTTTGTCAGATGGGAGGCAGAAAGACACTGACAGTAGACAAAGTCTACCGTATACAGAAATCAGAACTTTACTCAGAGTCACCTCTAAGTTTGCTTCAATGGGTCAAGCTCTGATTAGCAGTCATATGCCCTGAAGATGGGGGCAGAGCTCTCCTTCATCCAAGCATAATTCCACTGAGCTATTGGAGCATAAAAAAAGCAGGGTGTCCCCCAGAATGTTTGTAAGGTGAGCTGAACTGGGGCAAATATAGTCTGGAGCACACAGGAGCCTCAGCCTGGATGTAGACTATAAACACTTGTAGCATAGAACAATTCAAAGCACAATCACTGAACAGATCTTGTGTCAAATGTTCAAGGTGATCCCATAGCAAAAGGGGCTGAGTGGTAAATACGGACAGGCTCTGAGAACATCAGGTATATCTGAAATAAGAATTGACATTGTTCTTTGATTTTATGATCTCTAAATATCCCTTTAATATGTATCTCAGTAGAGTTAGGTATCATATACCCTAACAACTTCATTGATAAGTTTTATGAGCACAATTATATTTCACTTGCCTGTGTTATCACCTCTGCACCAACTCCTATTTTTCAGTGTTTCCAGTTGAACTTCATTTCCTTTTATTCTGTGTTCACATTAGTACCATCATTTTGATATACCTTCTGTCAGCACTCTCTCTTCTGCCCATGATTTATCTTAACTTTTCCTCCTTGACATGACATAGAAAACACTGAGAAAAATACTATACATTTTGTTCCTACCCACAGATGCAGATGTTTAGTGATACCCTGTTCTAGGCATGCATTTGGGGTTTTCTGTTTTTAAAGAACAGCAGGTAATAATTTGCCATGCTTGAAATTAATAAAGCACTTTCACTTTCACTACCCTATTTGTTTTTCACAACTATCCCAAGAGGAAGCACTATGAGTTTTGCCTTACTGAAATAGAAAATCGATGCTCTAGAAGGTCAGGCAGCATTGCATGGGGGGACCAAGGACCAGAATGTCAAATGAATATTCTCTTAGGAAAATATATGGCTTATTCCCTCAAGTAGACTTGGTGAATTTCCATAGTTTGAGGCAATCCAAAGGAGGGTTGGAAAGGGAGTGACTTAAGGAAGAAGAATTAAAAGCAGCAGCAGCAGAGTTCCCATCATAGCTCAGTGTGTTACAAACCGGACTAAGATCCATGAGGATGTGTGTTTGATCCCTGGCCCCGCTCAGTGGGTTAAGGATCTGGCATTGCTGTGAGCTGTGGTGGATCTGGCGTTGCTGTGAGCTGTGGTGTAGGTCATAGTCGCATCCTGGGATCCAGTGAGGCTGTGGCTGTGGTGTAGGCTGGCAGCTGTAGCTCCAATTCAACCCCTAGCCTGGAAACTTATGAATGTGCAGGTGCAGCCCTCACTTGTGATGGAACATGATGGGGGATAATGTGAGAAAAAGAATGTGTGTGCGTGTATGTGTGTGTATATATATATATATATATATATATATATATATATACACACACATATATATATGTATAACTGGGTTGCTTTGCTGTATGCTGGGTGCGTGTATGTGTGTATATACATATATATATATATATATATACACACACACACATATATATATGTATAACTGGGTTGCTTTGTTGTAGAGCAGAAATTGATAGAACATTGTAAATCAACTATAACAAGAACAATTTTAAAAAAAGGACTGGAAGGAAAAAAAAGGAGCAGCAGAAGTTGCAGCTACATCTTAGGCCATCAACAGCTCCCTAGGCAAGCTTGCCTGTTGACTGCAAGATCCTTTACAGGCCCCAGGCCCCATACAATTCTTGGGTTTTAGCTGAAGTTCTTTTTAAAGAGTCTAAGATGACGAAGAGGAGAGTGGCTATCCTGTGTCCATCAGATTGTTCAGGACAGAGATGGTTTGGCAGACTTTGGACTCCTTACTGAATTAATTATGAGGCTTGCACATGAGCACAAACAGACACATGTGTCCACAGGCATGTAAATCAAGTTAGTAAAAAGAAAAATTTGAGGTGATGTTGGTTAATTTTAATCCAATATAAAGTTAACTAATAATTAACTGATGTATACCTCATCCTCTTCTTCCAAATAATTTTTTTTTGGTCTTTTTGTTTTTTGCCTTTTCTAGGGCCGCTCCTGTGGCATATGGAGGTTCCCAGGCTAGGAGTTGAATCAGAGCCGTAGCCACCGGCCTACACCAGAGCCACGGCAACTCGGGATCTGAGCTGCGTCTGCAACCTACACCACAGCTCATGGCAATGCTGGATCCTTAATCCACTGAGCAAGGCCAGGGACCCAACCCGCAACCTCATGGTTCCTAGTCGGATTTGTTAACCACTGCGCCATGACGGGAACTCCCACAAATAATTTATTTAAAAATACATTGCCATTACAGTGGAATATATCCAGGGAGATAATACAGGGCAAATATTGGGCCAATCATACATATCATACATTAATTAACCTTGAATACAATGAAGATAAAAAGATCAGAAAAGAAACCTAAGATGTACTTCCCTTTGTATAAAGAATTTCACTAAGGAGGTGTTTGTTTAATTAATTATGAAACACATTCTCAAGAAATTATTACCTCCTTCAATTCCTTCCCCTTGGAACTGTTGATGTGGGCCTCAGGTGAGCTCGTTATGAAATACCTTGCCCAGAAGTAAATAGCACATGGTAGCTGTGGACCCATTAGTCAACACTGTTGCATCTTTGAGATGTGTCGAGGGGCACAGGAGCTCAAGTGACTACAGCTCCAGGTGTGAAGTTGCTTTAGCTGTAATTCTAGTGCTGATCTGGAACATGGTTCAGGCAAAAGAGAGGGTTTCACGTCTAGGCACGTCTTCTGGGAAATCTCATTATTGTGCTTGCTATTTTTGCTCGGCTCCAACCATGGAGTTGCAGGCAGGATAATAACACTTTCATCTCCATAACTTCTAAAGGCTGCCATGAGAGTGCCAATGAATTTGTGAAATCACAAACTACCCTTCCTGGGTGAGGAATTCTGTAAATGAGCAGTCAGGTAATAAGTACCTCAAGACAAAATTAATAACTTCCAGAAGCATGCCCAACTGTAGCAGCCTATATAGAGAAATTTGATTTAGATGAAAGAGTCCAGGCTTTTACTGTGATTCTTTTTTTTTTCCCCTGACTTCAGAAAAGGAAAATCTATATTGAGCTTCTAGTGTTTAGAAATCTATTAGCATACAGGAATCATCATTGTTGAACTTGAACACAGAAGCTATGTTATATCTGCTATAGGACTAGATTAGATTTGCTCACAGACTTTCAGGAACTCACAGAAAAGACAATGAACTACCATTACACATCCTTCTGCATATGGAGCAACTGAAATTCTCGTCACTCCTAGTGAGAAGATTAAATGATATACCACTCTGCAAAACTGGCAGTTTCTATTAAAGAGACACTTACCCTATGACTAATCCATTCCACTTTAGATATGCACCCCTAAAAAGACTTTCAAAAGCATACCGATTGTGGCTTTGTTCGTAATAGCCCCCAAATGAAAATAACCCAAATGTCTATCGATAGTGGATGAATGAGCTGTGGCACACACACACACACACACAGACACACATGTACATATGACTTCTATTCAGCAATAAAAGCATAAACTAGTAAATTATTTGAGCAAAAGAATCCTGACATAAAATGTAAACGTGATTCTATTTACATGCGGTACAAGAATAGATCAAACTCATTCATGGTGAGAGAATTCAGAATAGTGATTATCTGCAGATGTGGGATGTTACTGATCATGAAGAGACTAAATAAACTTTCTGGAGTTGTGACAATAATCTCTCTTTTGACCAGGAAGAATATATGTACCATTTCATCAAGCTGTACAATTAAGGTTTTTTATTATACTGTATGTAAGTTATACTTCCTTAAGTACTATAAATACAAATTTAGAAAAAAACTCATATTGTAAAGGAAGAAGAGATTACAAGGGAAACTTTTGCTGGATCCTCACTGAGGACAACCTGAAGAAGCGGTAAGGAGACAGTTTAGTCTACATTATGGCTTTGCTATTTTGGCTGGGGGAGAAGGGAGTTGTGTGCCACTGCTGGGATGAGAAGGAGGATAGAAATAAAGATATTTGAGGGAGGCATATTAGTTGCATTCCCTACCTTAGACAGAATGTGAGCACATGTGTTCCAGTACCTTAAGGGCCATATAATTCCAATGCATCAGAAGTACCTTTAGCAAGAGGGTGTCCTCTCAAAGTAGTAGAAATTATGGAGGACACAGGGAAAGCTCATAGGCATGGTGGTTGTGCATTATGAGCCCAGGACAAATTATACTATACAAGTTAGGCTTGTTCCAGAATACACTTCTGGGGTAGGGATGTTATTGTTAAAGAGGACTAAAATTCTATATGAAAAAGTGAGATATGAGTCAGAGACCTTGAGTATTTAAATTACTGTGATTGGAGTTCCCTGGTGGGGCAGTGGGTTAAAGGTCTGGTGTTGTCACTGCTGTGGCTTGGGTTACTGCTATGCTATGGGTTTGATCACTGGCCTGGGAACTTCACATTGCTGCAGGTGTGGCCAAAAGAAAAAAAAATTACTGTGACTTTAGCTGTCTTCCAGACTGGTGAGTTCAGGGTCTTTGAGGTACATTGAAAAGAAGATGGTATGTGTATTTGTATCCATGTGAGTGCTGTTGGGCTCCAACATCAAAGCTTAATGAGTTTGACTGGGTTTGATCATCAATTTTATTGCTATAATCTGTTAGCAGTTAAAAACTGATTTTCAGTTTCCAGACTTTCAAAATAGTGCAGGTGAGCTTGCCAGGAATTTTGCAAAGTCCTATGGCCAGTTCAGCAGTAGCTGTGAAAAGACTTAATCTCCATGGCAGCAAATGGCTATGCCCATGAGGAGCTCATCACAAGTAGGAGAAGCCATTTCTTTTGGAAAGCCTTCCTCATAGGCCCTGAGCCACATACAACATGAGGTCTGAGAGACTTCCACCCAAACAGTGGCCTGAAAGCATCTGACCAAGATAAAAGCAGAAGCCTTAAGAAGGCCTATTTCCTCATCTGCAGGACTGGTTTGCTCATAAGACATGACGTACACCCATGAACTTCCCAAAGCCAAAGGGCAGGGGATTTGCCTGAATATGTGTTTTCTGTCTGAACACTCAGGTGAAAAACCAGCCCAACAGGAGTTCCCCAGTGGCCTAGCAGTTAAAATTCGTCATTGTCACTGCTGTGGCATGGGTTTGATCTCTGGCCAAGAATGACAATTTCCTGGCTGTTAGATTAAATCTTTAAAACTACTTCGGTTATAATAGAAGACATGAGAGTCCGGGAGAAGCAAAGTACTATTTATGTCAGTTTTATATTTGGAAAACACCTCTGCTTCACCAAAGCTATTGTATTACTGTACTTTTTTCTTTTTTTTTTCAGCATAGACATGCATTTCATCCAAATAATTGAAAACTTAAGAGATAGTGTGATGTAGCGGAAAGAGCATGGACTTTGAATTTTATCCTCTCCAGTTACTAGTAACTCTTCAGTGGCATAGGTTCGGTTCAGAGGTTCCCCTGCCAGATCTTGCCAGTAGCTTAGGACAGCAAGCTGCTATTGCTCACTCACATTGCATGTTTTATTGGGATTGGCCATGCCTCTGCTCCGTGTTTTCTTTTTTTTCAGAACCCCAGATGAAGAAACTGCTCATATCTTGTGGTTGAGGGCATTGCTGGCCTCACGGGAGAGGGGGAAAAGAGAAACCCTAGTAGACAATTGATATGTCTGCTCACTGGCCCAAATGAGGCACTCGGCCCAGCCTGAATCAGTGGGGTGGGATTGTATGATAGGTTCATGGGAAGTGGCAGAAAATGGTCTACATTTAGTCTACCTCAGTGATCTAAGTGAGGTTACTTCTCTAAACCCCAGACTCCTCAAATTGTAAAACAAGGCTAATGATGCCTGTCTCTACAACTGTTCTCAGTAAACAGATGTAAATTAAAGGCTCTGAACAAATCTAGATTTTTTTCCCCCATTCTTTTATGATATCTGTAGATGAGCACCGATTTGCATTACTGTGAATTTCAGAGAGCTTAGAAATTATAGTATTTAATCTTCATAAGTTACAATTTCCTAACTATTTGTTGGCCACATCTTACTATATGCCCCGAAGGTCATTAATCCAAAAGAAATATAGACATTGCCAGTTTTCTTTAAAATTTTACTAAACTATGTAGAAAACCAATATTAGCAATTTGAATGCAAAGTATAATTGCCTTTCTGTTGTGCTTCATATATGAAAATATGGGAGGGAGAATAGTATTATTAGTCTCATTTTATAAAGAAGTTAGTACCATATTTTTTTTTTATTTTTTATTTTTTTTATGGCCACACCTGCCACATGTGGAAGTTTCTGAGCCATAGCTGCGACCTATACCACAGCTGTGGCAATGCCAGATCCTTAACCCAATGCACCAGGCCATGGATTGAAGCTGTGCCTCTGCGTCAACCCAAACCACTGCAGTCAGGTTCTAAACCCCCTGTACCACAGTGGGAACTCTAATATGATAATTTTTTAAATTCATCAGTTCATTAGCAACATTTTAAGACTTTTTTCTTGTGATTATTATTAGTAGTACACATACATTACAGAAAGCTGAAAAGACAGAAAAGAATTTAGAAGAAAAATAATCATGTGTAATCTCATTACAAGAATATACTTGGTTAACATTTTATTAAACTTCCATTGTTTTTTTTCCTTTGTGTGTTTTGTGTGTATGTTTATAACATTGCACAACCAGAATTATAAAGGATAGATTTTTTTAAGAATACCTGATTTCTTAATTGTATGTTTTACTTTCCTGACCACTAAAACATTGTTTTTCTTTTTTCTTTTTTTTTTTTTGTCTTTTTGCCATTTCTTGGGCCACACCCTCGGCATATGGAGGTTTCCAGGCTAGGGGTTGAATCAGAGCTGTAGCCACCGGGCTACGCCAGAGCCACAGCAATGCAGGATCTAAGCCACGTCTGCAACTTACACCACAGCTCACGGCAACGCTGGATCCTTAGCCCACTGAGCAAGGCCAGGTATGGAACCTGCAACCTCATGGTTCCTAGTCGGATTCGTTAACCACTGAGCCACAATGGGAACTCCATAAAACATTGTTTTTCAAGGATGTTTAATATCCTTTTGTCACTTATTGTATCATACATGTGAAACTTCTACTACTGGATATTCCATTAACTACTCAGCCTTCTTTTCTTGATGATTGTTTACGTTGTTTCATTGTTTTTCATTTTTCTGTTTTGTATTGCAATCAGGGCAGCACTGGATTAAACATCTTTGCATAAATATTCTTGTTTACATTTGGAATTGCTTGTTAAGTCTAGGATTCTGTAGGAAAATTATGTCAAGAATGTATAAACTACTTGATACCTATTACTACTTTGTTTTTCAGAAAATGATGACAATATTTTAACAAAAATTTTTGATTATTTTTAACCATATGCATAATACAGGTGGGGTGAGTTGGGATGAGGGATTGAGTGGGAAGATGAGCAGTAGACCTGAACCAGGTTTAAAGAAGATCTGGACTAGCAATTAAAATAAGGTTGTAAAAAATAAAAAGGGTCATTGTAGAAAGAACTGAGTGTGGGTAAAAACTAAGAGTGGCTGAGGTCATGTTAGTAAATGGGAACAATAGCATTTTAAAATCCTAGCCCAAAGGAATGATGCAAGTTTTTGTGTCCTAACTGGTTTGGAAGGTAGGGAATAGACTAGCTGGTGGGATTGAGCATGTGTGGGTCTTCCCCAAAGTCACAGAGCTTGTTAATGACCTAGGACCTGAGCCTTCTGACCCCTAGGTCAGGGCTGTTTGCACCACACAACCCTGCCTCTCAAGACAAGGCACATTAAAGAGTCAGATTACCACACTAGGCATGGTGTAATTAAGTGACGAAATGCATGACATAGACACATGCTTCCTGAGTCAGTGCCTCTCTTCCCAGGGACTCTGAGTTGAGTCAGGTAAGTTTCAAAACAGTTACTGAAAATGTGCTCTTTCATTTTCCCCATGACCTTCTGTAAATTAGCTGTTTTCCTCTAACCCCATTTCTGATCCAGATCTTGCATGAGAAGATTCTAGCAGGCTCTTCCATTCTCAAAATTGCTATTTCTCTTGGTATTCTCTTCTCCCTGCCCTCCAGCATGTGTTTAGGATGTACCTCTTCATGTTGAGTGGAAGGCTCAGCATTTATTAGTTAATTTAAAATAAAAAAAAAAAAAGCTTGAGGAGTTCCCATTGTGGCTCGGTGGGTTAAGGACCCGCATAGTGTCCTTGAGGACGTGGGTTTGATCTGTGGCCTTGCTTGGTGGGTTAAGGATCTGGCATGGCCACAAGCTGTGGTGTAGGTCACAGATGTGGCTCAGATCCAGTGTTGTTATGGCGTAGGCCTCAGCTGCAGCTCTGATTCAACCCCTAGCCCGGGAACTTCCATATGCCACAAGTGCAACTGTTAAAAAATAATAATTAAAAAAAAAAAAAATTGAAGTCTTCCTCTGCACCAGCACTTTTCCACCTCCTGGAGTTAGACCTGTGAATGAGGAAGGCCTGGCTGCTCTTCAGAGGGGGCTGGCACTTTAGTGAGGAGAGACAAAAACCGAGCAAATCAACAGACACCATAACTTTAGAGAGTGATGAATGTTCTAAAGAGAGTGAAATATGATGATGTGATAGTTGTGAGGCTTGGGCCCTATTAAGGTTCATGGCCAGGCAGGACTCTGAGGCGATCTCGTTTAGCTAAGCCTGGAATGGCAAGAAGGAACCAGCCTTGTGAAGACTGGGGAACAGTATTGTGTATGGAAGGGATGCCAACTGCAAAGTTTCCAAAGCAGGAACAAGCTCAGCGTGTTCAAGAAGTAGCAGCAAAGCCTGTGTGGCTAGAGAGTAAAGGAGAGAAAAGGAAAAGATCTTCCAAACTTAGAGGCCGGATCCTGTGGGATCTGGAACCCTGCCTGTCAAACATGATTAAGGATTTAATAATAAGGATTCCTCCCTCCTTAGCATCCGCCACCTGCGATTGGTCACCTCAAATCTCTAACCCATCCCCCTCCACGCCTATTGGCCATCCCTTTTGTGGGTCTTACCCTGTCTCTCTAAGATATAGCTAGTTTTCTAACCTTTTCCTTGGCTTCAGATTTATCATCTTCATCACTTTCACTTTAATACAGGAGGGTTGTTTCTAAAAGCTGTCCCACTGGACCACTCTAGCTTTCAACTGGCAAGTGAAAAAGCCTTCCTCAAGCAAATGAAACCCTTCCTTAGCTGGCCTAGCCTTGTTTCTTACCATGCGCTTCTCTCTAATGTTCTGCTTCACCCCCTTTACCCCTTTCCTCATATTCATTTTCTCTTAAGCCATGGGAGCCACTCCACCAACCTGGCCATGCTGGGGGTTGCACCAGCTTCAACACCTCCCTCTGCTTGCGCTCTTTCTTCCCTCCTCTTCCCATCCCTTTTAGTGCCCCTGATGCCTTGAGGGATGGAGCTGGCTACCCTCCTTGGTGCCTTCACACACTTCACTTACAATTATTGTTGCCTTTGCCACAAGCTTAGGATTTCTTACACATCTCTCTACTTCACTATGGATGAGTTCTTGGAGTTGGGGTCTGAGTCTTATGTGCCTTTCCATGAATAGGGAATGAGGGCAGGATGGGCCATAGAGGGGGTGCCCTGTGAATGCAGGTAGGAGATGTATATCTTCTCTGGGTCCTGATAAGTTTGATGGTCTGAGGCCTTCTTTAATGTGGAGGACTGTGGTAGCTTCATGGTCTCAGGAAAGCTACTCAAAAACTGGGGTAGTGTCAATCTTAGTTTATGTGGAAGATACTAAAAATCTCCCTGGCATCCTGTCTAGACAGAGAAGGGGCTTAATAAATATTTCATACACTGATGAATGAACAATTTGATGACTTGAGATATCAATTCTTTCCATTTTAAAAAATAGCCCTGGCAGGAGCTCCTGTTGTGGCTTAGTGGTTTAAGAACCCAACTAGTATCCACGAGGATGCAGGTTTCTCCTTGGCCTTGCTCAGTGAGTTAAGGATATGGTGTTGCTGTGAGCTGTGGTGTAGGTCGCAGATGCAGCTTGGATCCCGCATTGCTATGGGTGTGACGTAGGCTGGCAGCTGTAGCTCTGATTCAGCCCCTAGCCTGGGAACTTCCATATGCCACAGGTGCCACCCTAAAAAGCAAAAGAAAAAACAATTCCCTGGCAAGGAGAGCACCCTATTAAAGAGTTCTTTATTCTTCAGCGTAAAGGGAGAATATATTTCTTCAAGCTTTGTTCCTATAGAAAAGTTGGAATGTATTGATGTTTGCATTGTTCCCATTGTACCTGAGCCATTTGCTTGGACTCCTCTCAGGATGTGTCACATATGGATCCTAAATGCACTTTGTGTGTGTATGTGTATACGTGTGTGTGTGTGTGCCTGCTTATTTTATGTTAGTGGGAAGGAAGTATTGTATTTACATGTCACTTCAGCTTTCTCAGAACTCCCTTCCTACAGTCCAGGAACATGCATCACGCCGAAGTTAACTGTTTGCTGACAAACTCAGAGTGCATTCTGTCATTCCGGCTTCTTGCTCTGTGTGAACCACCTATTCAAGGCAAACATATCTGCACTGAGATGTCATTTCCTTGGGAGTCAGGCTTTTTGTGTGGCTGGTTTGATCACATCTGAATGGATAATCTTTTAAAAACCAAAATATTGGCTCAATGAATCAAAAATATTTTGAGAAAAATTAAGACGAGCTGATTGATTGATGCAAAAACTTAAGAACTTGATCGAATCCAATGTAGTCAAAAATTCATCACAAAAGGAGTAGATGTACTAGATATGATTGATGTAGAGTTACTTAACATCATCACTTTTTAAAAAAAATTCTGGAGATGAGTTGAAAAAAATCAATGACTAAAGAATGTGAAGGTTGCTTTCATTCTTATTGTGACTTGGACATTATGTGAAAATTGCAAAGTTATGACTAGTTCTCTAAAACTGGCAGAATAAAAAGCCTATGTCTTGTATATATTATGAAAACCACAATTCCTGTCAAAAGAGAAGCATCTCCTCTGCATAAAACGCTCAAATGGATTAGTGAACTTGGTGTTTCCTTTTCCTCCCATTTTATTGTCAAGCATTACAGACTGTTTTTTTGGGTACATGTTCCCAAAACAAGATCTGTCTTTGTGTGCAGATACATAAGATTATTTTTTAGCATTAAGTAATAGTGACCTCAAGCACACTGCCACATCCAAGGCTGGAGAGTAGGAGGAAGTCAAAACAAGGGAAATTCCAAAAATGCAAATTTAGGAGTCCAATTCAGTACCGTAAGGGTGGGCCCAGGCATCGACATTTTTTATGAGCTCTTCAGGTAATGCTGACTCATAGTCAGGTTTGGGAAGCCCTGGCAAAACCCAGTTCTCTCTGCCTGGATTTAAATTTGACATCTGTCAGAATGCCCCTGTCCTTGGTATGAGTTCGAAAGTGTGTCCCTAGCCTGTGGTGGGAGAGAAGGGAGCAGGTACTTCCCTCTTCCTTCCCTCATGTGATGCTAGGTAGGTCTGTGGTACATAGACCTTAGCTGGCTGCAATGTCTAGTTTGTCCCATTGGAACTGTCAGCGGACAGAGTTGATGGGAAAGATGGAGATTATTTTAGCGTAATTTATCATTCCACAGTTGAGGGCACATGTATATAGATATTAAGTTACATAGCAAGGTCACATAGATAGTTCTGGAAAGATTTGAGAATATAACTCAGGTCTCCTGAGACCTCATTCAGTACTTTTCTCATTAGGAATTAAAAAAAACTCTCTCCATGCTGAGACTTCAACCTAATTTTCCAGCCTCATTTCCTATCACTTTACTTAGACTTGCTGTTAACCTTCCTCTGAACCCCGGGTATTTCATAACATGGTAGAAGGCCAGCCCCGTGACCCTTCTTCCTTCTTTTGGTCAAAGCCCTTGGCTCGTCCTTGCAAAAGCTCTCACTTCACTCTCTTCTGGTTGGAATGGGCTCACCCCAGTCCCTGGCCTTAGGACCAGGGAAGCACCCAAGCTGGGACAATTGAAGATGAGTGTCTGGTTTGAGGAGGGCAGGGGCTCAGCCAGGCCAGGGAGAATCAATCAGGGAACTCTGTTGGAACCACTGGGAAAGAACTACTTTCCCTTCCAGGATCCTCATGGGCAGGGTGTCAGCTGCTGCTGCTGGCAGCCAGATTCGCCAGCTGTTGGGGACATCCTGCCTCAGAATGAAGCTGACATAGAAGAAAAAGTCATGTGGAGAAGTGTGACTGATCCCTGGTGGCTCAGCTAGAGTACCTGGATCCAGTCACGCTGTTTCCACATCTGCTCCTGAAGTTTTCACTTATACAGTTGATAAATGGACTTTTGGCTGAAGCTGATTCAATTGGGTTTTTGTTTACTTGCAGATCAGAGAGATTCTACTGAAATACTGGGTTCTGTCACTTTGTAGCTGCTCTACCATTTCATTGTAACACTCATTTCTATTTTACCTTCTGAAAAGCTATTTATTAGAAAAGGCATAAAGAGTTACCCCCGGTTGTTATGTTTATCCTTCACCCAAACCAATTGCTCAGTTATCAGTAGCCCTGCCCTGATATCCATTACATTAAGCACGGAGAAAAGTATTTTTCATAACTGTTAAAACATTGGTCTAAGCCCCCGGAATATCAAAGATTCTTGTTTTTGTGGAGTTTAACTTTTTGTGCAAAGAAAGATTTTTTTTTTTTTTTTTTTTTGCTTTTTAGGGCCACACTCTCAGCATATGAAGAGTCCCAGGCTAGGGGTCTAACTGGAGCTACAGCTGCCAGCCTATACCACAGCCACAGCAACATCAGATCTGAGCCACATCTGTGACCCACACAACAGCTCACAGCATGCTGGATCCTTAACCCACTGAATGAGGGCAGGGATCGAAGCTGCAGCCTCATGGTTCCTAGTTGGATTCATTTCCACTGCACCACAACAGGAACTCCAGAGAAATAATTTTTTTTTAAAAAAAGAAAAACAAATGAACATGAGGATTTCCCACTGTGGTGCAGTGGGTTAATAAATCCAACATCAATAGCATGGGTTGCTGCAGCAATTTGGGTTTGATACCCAGCACAGTGCAATGGCTAAAAGGACCTAGCGTTGCCATAGCTGCAGCTCAGGTCACAGCTGTGGTCTGGATTCAGTCCCTGGCACAGGAACTCCATATGCCATGGGTGTGGCCATTAAAAAAAAATGAAAAACTACACATGTAAATTATTCTGTGGATTAGAAGGTGATAAGGGTTATGTTAAAAACACCACACCACCACCATCACCAACAACAAAAAATCAGAGTAGGGGGTACTAGAGATGCCATGGGTAGGAGGATTGCAATTTAAAACAAAACTCACTAAGGAAGTAACAACTGAGCAAAGAATTAGTAGTGAGTGAGTTAGGCAGGTGGCCTGGGGACACCTGGAGATAGGGTGTTTTAGGCTTTCAGAATAACAAATGCCGAGGGCAAAAGTGGAGTGTACCAATATTCCAGGAACAGCAAGGAGGCCAGCATAGCTACCACAGAGCTAACAATGGAAAAATCAAGTCTGAAGGATCACAGGGGTTTGATCACATTCCATTTGCCACCTGTGAGCACTTTTATGTTCTATTCTGTGAAATGGAGAGCAGGTGAGGTTTATTTTATTTCTAATATACTATTTATTTTATTATTCTATTCCATTCCACTCTAGTAGAGGAGTGACATGGGCTGATTTGCATTTAAAAAAAAATGCCTTTGGGTGCAGTATTGAGTATAGGTGGGAGTTAGCATGGAAGCAGGGGCCAGTTAGGAGGCTGTGGCAATAAATGTCCACAGATGCTCAGCTCCGCACTCAGTCTTCTAAACATTCCTTGGTACTGTGTCTGGAAACTTGCAAACTGTTTTCCTAGACTCCCTTCCACCTGTTGTCCACATAGGATGTGCCACTGGAAAGCACGGTGAGAGAATGAACCTAGGAGGAAGGGAGAGACTATTTTTTTCTGCTTCTGGTGGCACCTCCAGTAGAGGTAGCAGTAGAATAGTGGGTAAGTGAGCATCTGGAGGATGGAAAGACCATCTTTTATATGTAGATGAATGCAAATGGAGCCTGACTGGGGCAGAAGTGATGGGTGAATAGAAGTTCCAGTTTGGATAGGTGACATTAGAGATTCTATCCCAGTGGAGTATTCAATACAGGTCTGGATATGAGGTCTAGGATGTAGATATAAATTTGGAAGTTGGTGATATTATTAAAAACCATGAGACGGGGTGAACTCATTGAAGAAGAGAGAAAAAGAACACGTCAGAAATTCCTGTTGTGGCTCAGTGGTTAACAATCCCAACTAGGATCCATGAGAATGTGTGTTTGATCCCTGCCCTCACTCAGTGGGTTAAGGATCCAGTGTTGCTGTGCCTGTGGTGTAGGCCAGCAGCTATAGCTCTGATTCAGCTCCTAGCCTGGGAACTTCCATATGCCGTGGATGCGGCCCTAAAAAGAAAAACAAATAAAAATAAATAAATAAAAAATAAAAATAAAATAAAAGAAAAAAAGAAAAAGAACACCTCCACTTGGATCCTGAAGCTCTCAGACATTTAGAACTCAGGGATAAGAAGAGAAACCAGAAGAAGAGATTGAAAAAGACTGACAAATGATGAAGGATGAAGACCTCAGAGAAGAGGCGGTGAGCAACCTTGTTGAAAAGATTGATGAGTCAAAAAGGTGAGGACTGAGAATGGACACCTGGATTTAGCAATGTAAGATGGGTGATTGGTGACCCTGACAAAAGCCATTTTTATAGTGTGGGCACTGGATTTATTCAATCATGAATTTATTCCAAAGTTCATTCATTGAATATCTGTTTTGAGCCAATCACTGAGAATTTGAGGTAAACAAGAAAGACATTGCCCTGATCTCTCCAAGTTTAGAGTACTCCGCTTCATGGCACGCTATGACTTCATGCATGGGTCAATGTCAGAACAGATTTTTACTCCACATATGCGTGGACACATGCATGCACCCTTGAAGACTGAAGAAAGCGAAACAGACACAGGCCAAGGAAGTTTCCTGTGAGCCCATGTGGTGTACTAGAGCTGGCCCTGCCTCTGTGGGCTAGGACTTGTTAAATACTATTTATCTTAGGAATTGAAGCATCTGGCATCTTTAAAAAGGGATTATTAACTCTCTTTTCGTTTCTATTTGGGGAAGTATTTGACCAGGTGCCATAATTTGATTTTAATCTGATTTTATCTCTGTAGGACTTAGTTTAATTGCTGGTTTGATCAGGCACCTAGAATATGAATTGTTGGGAAAATAACATGTTGCATTCTTACAGACAGAATTGTCTCCTTGGATTCCCTCCTAAATACAAGCAGTTATTCATGACTCTCCAGGGACTAGAACTTGCAAAACAGCATTTTGTTCACCTAAATATTATTTGATAAAAATCATGTAAAGCAATATCTGAAACCCTAATATTTTCTTGGATAAGTTTTGGCATGAGGTCCTATGCAAATTAAAATAATTGAAACTGAATCAAAACTTATATGGTGGATACTCTAATATGAATTTCATTACATATGGCTCTTAAATATTAGTCTCCTGTTATTCTCAATAGCAAAGTAATCACTCAGAGATAGTAAAAACATTAGAATAGCTTCAAAGTTATTTCTTTATAAACAAGGCCTCTTGTAAAGCGCAGAGACTTTACTCTTGCACATATAAAGTGCATCAGTATTTTCAGTTTTCTATTTAAATTCTCTAGACATTATGAATAACCTATAGACAAATGCTATTGGACCATGACAAAGTCACACTGTGATAAAGTATATGTTTTGTTAAGTCAGGCAATAAAATTGTTCTGTAAAGAACTCTTAATAAGCGTCTGTATGACTCATTTGAACTTGTCCTAGGAGTATTGCTAACCAGTAGCTGAATACAACATTCAGAAATCAGAAACACAAATGATTTGTACCTTCAACATGGACATTTCAAGAAAGGGATTATCTCACTGGGGGGAGTTTTTAACAGGAAATGGGTGACTAAATGAGAAGCTATGGCACTATTGTTAAAAAAAATAAAGTTGCCTATTTTGAAAACTGTTTATAATAAAATGATTTATTTCATTTCCTAAAATATCTAAAATAAACTATAAAATCCAAGTGACCATAGCACAAAAATTATAAATAAGAAATCCTTTTTTTTTTTTTTTTTTGTCTTTTCTAGGGCCGCACTGGTGGTATATGGAGGGTCCTAGGCTAGGGGTTGAATCAGAGCTGAAGCAGCCAGACTACACCACAGCCACAGCAACGTGGGATCCAAGCCAGCATCTGGGACCTACACCACAGCACATGGCAACTCCAGTTCCTTAACCCACTGAGCAAGGCCAGGGATTGAACTCGCAACCTCATAGTTCCTAGTCAGATTCATTAACCACTGAGCCACGACGAGAACTCCAAAATAAGAAATCCTAATGAACTTCATGGCCTGGTGTTGGTGCAGAGGACTTGAAATAGGTAGCCACACCTCTACACAGTCAAGGTGTTTGTCATGTTTTCTTAGATGTCAGTAATGCAGCCCATAGAGTTAGTGGCTAGGATGAAAACATCTCTCTCTCCTTGTGTTTCAGTTCTCTTGACTTTTCTATTGGGGTTTATTTGATTTTTTCCTCTCTTCTACTCTGAAAATTAAGATGAAATGTTGTTTCCAGGAATATCAGGCATAATTTGAACTCACGTCTTTCCTTACATGCAATTTCAATCTAGACAGTTGGTTAGCTAATGAGACATAATATTATTTCATTTGTCTAGATTAGCTGTGTGGGGAGGAATCATAGAAATGGCTTTGTATCAACATGATTAATAATTCATGCCTGGCAGTGTGTTCAGCAAGGTAAGAAGTGCTCTCAGGACAGACTGGGAAGTGGCCTAGTGCAAGTCCCTGGGTGTTCACTCAGCCGACCAGATGAATGCAAAGAGGACTTTTCATTATTTAACTGGGAGAGAGTGATTTTCATTGGTTGTGCTTAACTGCTTAGGAGGCATAACCTTCTTTTTGATGATAAACACTGTGAGAGCAGTTCCCAAGTTTTACTGCTTAGAATGAAAGGTCTCCCATGAAGTGAGTGGGGGTGGGGATTAGAGGAGACCCAGATGCTCATTCTGGCCCCTCTCTTCCTAATTACAACCAAAGGAGCTCTCCCTTCAACTCCTTTAAATAGCAGTATGTTCCATTTGCAAACAACATGACAAAGTGGATTGACTGCTTTAAAAATTAGTTTGACATCTGGAGCGGAAGGTCTTAGTAAATGCAAAGAACAGCATAGCGAGGAGTGAGGATCGGCACCCAGGTGTGGCAGAGCTTGCTAATTGTTTCCACAAATCCATCCTCCCTCTTTTCTTTTTAGCAATAGAACCCAGAGCCTCCTGAGCTCCTCTTATCATAAAGAGTTGGTGCAAGGCCACCCAACTAGAAGCCATATTTTCCAGCCTCCTTTAAACCAGCCCTGAGACGTATGACTAGGTCCAGAGAAACAAGGTGTGGGGAGAAGTAATGTGTGCACATTCTGTGTCAACTCTTAAAAGGAAGCCCAGTGCCCTGCATTCCTTCCTTTTCCCTTTCCAATGACCATCACAGCCACCTTGGTCTCTTAGGTGGATGACGTGCTGAGGATGCAGGAACCACCCAAGCCGACTGTAACTGCTCCTTTTGAACTATGACATAAGTGAAAACTAAAATTCCATGTTGTTGAGCCCCTATATTTTGAGAGATTTTTTTGTTGTAGTTTGCTTTTTTTTAGCTAGTGGCTCAGCCTTTACCCAAAGTAATGTAACAGAGGTCATGCACAGAGAGTTGTGAGGTCTTTTTAATTAGAAAGGCTGACTTTACAGAATTTAATCTTCAATGTAATTGAGGTTAATCTCATGTTTCCCATGAAATAACATGGTATAGAGCTGTATCACACCAATCTGTGCTGTATAGGCCAAAATGGACTGATTCCAGCCATTATTGTCTTTAGTGTTTGACATAGGACAAAGGTAGGGCAGGATTAAAGGCATAGACGCAGCTAAACAAACAAACATGGGCAGGAATTAAGAAGTAGAGGCAGTATTATGACACACATGCCTAGCAGTTAGTGGGCACTGAGAGGAAATCATGGGATGAAAAATTTAGGCAAAGTGGCAACTGGGAGAAATTTCTTATTATTTATTATTTTGTACTTATGTTGCATCTTTCCTTTAAGAAGCTTCTGAGTCTTGACAAGACAACAAATTATCTTACTGACACTCTGGTACTTCATAGGCTCTATCTTACTCTGGTCTCTTATCCAAGGGTTTCTCAATGTTTATGATAAACCTGCCCTCAGATGTCCTGTCTCTGCTCCACACTCAACACATGAAAACCAGAATTCCCCCTCTTCTCATAGAGATTGATTTCCCTTTCTATTGTCTGTTTGTCCATGTTTTATTTTATTTTACTTTTTGCCATTTCTCTCTGAGATTTTTTGGACTTTTCTTTCTCCCTCATGAGTCTAGCCAGTGTCAGCACATTCTCCTTTTCTTCCTTAAACTGGTTTTTAGATTCACTTATGGCTCTCTGTTCTCACAGCCATCCACTTGGCCCAAGACCAGAACACATCAAATTCCGGATATAGCCCACAATCTTCTCTTTTGTCATAACCAAATTTTTTTTTTTCTGTGTGTTCTGATTGGAGAAATTACTCTAAAAACTTCTCTTGGCATTTTACTTCCTTCCTCAAGAACCCATAATGATTGGCTCCCATTTGCCTATTGCCCGTGATTCATATTTGCCTTCTTTCAGGTCTTCCATAGATGACCCTAATGGAATGTGTTCTGGGTAGCTATTAAGAGCACAGGTTTTAATGTCCTCCTGACCTGGCTTTGAATGCCAAAGTCACCACTTAATTACAGGCTTTAGGGTATGGCCATTTAAGCCTCAATTTACTATCTGAAAAATGATGGTACTGCCCCCTTGATAAGGCTTTTAGAAGTCTCTAAAATGGGATGGCATCTGTAAGGTGTGTAGAATAGTTCATGACACACACTGGGCACTCGATTTGCGTAGTTAATGTAACCTTCCACCTGCGCTCTCTCACTGCTGTCCTGTGTTAGATTCCTCACTCTCCCTCCTGGACACTTCCAGTGCCCTTTACCCTTAATTCCCTGTTGAAGTCCCACTTTCCTCACACAGTCTTGCCTGAATTATCACTGTTCTCTAATTGCTTGACATGTTTTCATTTATTTTCTTCAGCTACAGCTCAAGGGCACCCCTTGAAGGGCAGGAATCATACTTATTTTCTACTCTTTCCAGCATCTCACTAACATTGGTCACAGATCATCCACTCAACACTTA
The DNA here is from genome assembly GCF_016906955.1 of Phacochoerus africanus. Taxonomy (NCBI): domain Eukaryota; kingdom Metazoa; phylum Chordata; class Mammalia; order Artiodactyla; family Suidae; genus Phacochoerus; species Phacochoerus africanus. Next base: position 79,345,938 of record NC_062545.1, on the reverse strand, counting down.
TACAGGAGGTATTAAAATAGATTCAGAAATGACATAAAACAACAAACTTTTCCAACCTACTATTTTATGAAAAAGTTTGGAACACATGTCCTCAAGTAGTCTTGAAGTTTTATGGCCTCATCTACCCCCTTCTTTACCCTGCTTCCCATGTGACTTGACTAAACTTGAGAATAGCTCCTAATACAGTAAAGCAGTGATGGGAAGGCCATTGGATGATATGGGGCAGAGAGAGGAGGTTGCATCTGAGTTTTGAAGGGAGAAGGGGGCAAAGGGAGGAAGAAAAGATGAGAAATTGAGAGACAGAAATGGAAGTAAGGGGAAGGTCCATATCTCAGCTTTATGCTAAATCCTCGATATCCACAGTCTCACCAACGTCCAATCCATAAGCCTAAAAGACTGATGTTCTTATTTTATGAACAAACCTTTGTATGTGAAATAAAACACACATATGAAAGGTACATAAAGTATAAAAGTTCACACTATGAATGAGCATGAATTGAGCCAGACACGTTGTGCTCCCAGGAGCCGTCAAGAACCTCTCCATTCTAGTCCAATGCCGGAGTTTCTCTGGGATCACCAGAGCATGGCAGGTCTCGGTGAGGGCTGGGTGACTTCTGGGCCCCCCACCCTGAGGTGTGGAGTTCCAGGTTAGACTTGGAGGGGTTATCAAGTCCCCAGCTTCAGTACCCTTTGGCTTTGCTTTTTGCCCTCCAATCTCTAAGGTGCCTGAAAGCTCAACTCAATTTTGCTATTTTATTTTTTTCTACATCAGTGGATGACTTCAGGGCAAAAGTGGCTTTGAGTTTTGACCTTACCTCTCTAGAATCTTGTTTTTAGAGTTTGGTCCAGTAATTGGGTCCTTGGTATCTTGTTATCTCTTTTATTATTATTATAAATATTTTGTTCTGCTGTTTTGCTGTTCTTAATAGGAGTGTGGGTCTGAATTACTTACATTGTAATTACTAAAAGAAAGCTTGCCATTGCATTTTTTGGATGCAGAAATTAAAGTTTAAAGAGACCTATCTATTCAGTAGAATAAGAACTTGACTCCAGTTTGGTCTTATCCTAAACTTTTTGCTCATTCTGCCCTGTCATACAGTCTAGGAGATGAATTTGGTGACATTTGGCTAGGTAACGTTAATGTATGGGGTAAAAACTCTAGGAATGCATTTCTTATTTGCCTTAGTTATCTGCCTTTGCTTTACTTTTAGCCTTGGTTCACAATACTCTCTCCTCTAATAATATTAGTTACTAAAGAGATGAAAGGAAAAAAAAATAATAAAGGCAACGGTGTGTTGCTGACTCTATACATTGTGCATCAAAGAAAACTGGATTTTTTTTTGTTTTAATTATGCACATAGGAGGTAAAATGATGAACTCTATCTCCAAAGGATTTAGAGCACTTAACCAGTGTGTTCCCATTAATCCTCACAACACTACCCTGATGTTTCTGTTTCAGAATGGGTGCAATTTACCAGTAGGCAGTAAATAACTTGACCTGAACCTTGATTTTAAAACTCTTCTTTTCTGGATCCCCTGACTGTTAGGCACAGGTATGAGCTACCTTTCCATATTGCCAACTTTATGGTTTATCTAGTATGTTATTCAGAAGTCAGACTTAATAAGACCCAAGGTAAATGATATTAAAGGTATGAAGTTAAAAGATGTGTTGAAGGGATGGAATGCAGGTGGTCATTACAGGATTGGTATGGAAATTCCGCTTAGTCTGATACTAAGGGAATATAGAATTTATGCAAAGGAATATTACTCAGCCATATAAGGAGTGAAATAATGCCATTTGCAGCAACATGAATGGACCTGGAGATTATCATACCAAATGAAGTGAGTCAAATAGATAAATATATGATATCATTTATATGTGGAATTTAAAAAAATGATACAAATGAATTTATTTACAAAACAAAAATAGATTTATAGATATAAAAAAGCAAATGATTACCAAAGGTGGAGGACAGGAAGAGAAATGTTAGGAGTTTGGGATTGACATTTACACATGACTGCATATAAAATAGATAAACAGTAAGGACCTGTATAGCACAGGGAACAACATTCACTATCTTGTAATAACTTACAATGGAAAAGAATCTGGAAAAACAGTATATGTATATATTATGTTTTTATAGACACACATACATATATGCGTGAATTAGATTGCTATGCACCTGAACCTAACACAACATTGTAAATCAACTACATTTTAGTTAAAAAAAAAAAAACCCAAAAGAAAAAAAGAAGTCAAAGTGAATATAGAACTGGAAGCAACTCACCTGTAGAATCAGGCCAGGGTTCTTTTGATAAATGTAGGAAATTGTGATTAAGGCTCTCCTGCTTCTATTATAGGGAAAATTGCCCCAATTCTACGCTATCACCATTTGGTAATAAACAAATTGAAAATTGCGATGTACTTGTGTACTATGCTTTGAAACTGAAGAATTAGAAAAATTAGTAGTTTCTCATAACTACGTGAGAAGAAGGGATACTCAATCAAAGATGGACAGAGTTTACCTGATGCCAGCAAGTTTTCCACACTCCTAAAAAAGGTCACTAAGAATATTTTTCTTAAAGCTTAAAAATCACACACCTTCTTGTTCAAATCTTGCCTACATGTCTGGTTTCTACACACTGGAAATGATTCGTACTATAGTCAGAACTTTAACCCTAACTACTCCCCACCGCCCCAGATTTTGACAGGAAAGTTCACACATCCAAGCCAAAAAGAAGCAGGAAGCTCAAATTGCCTTTTTTGCCACAGCCTGGTAGTTGCAGAGTGAATTTTTTGTGAGGAAAGCTGGAAGATCACAATGGGGCAACACAATGGCTTCATCATGCTTAAGCTGCAAGAAAAAAAAAAAAAACCTGAGTTAAATACGAGGACTACAATTAGGACAGCATGGAACATCTGAGCCAAACATTTTCTACCTCCAGCATCCAACAGTCATGCTCAAGCATTCGTGGGTGTGATAGACTATACCAGAGCAAAATCTTTTGGGGAGATGTGAGTTGAAATAGCAGATGATGGGGATTTATGCTTGCATTGTCATTTTACCAGGGAATTATTCCTTTTGTTTTTGTTGTCAGGGCTGTGAAACATTTCTATTTCTCAGAATTTCCAGGTTGCCATGGGACATTTTAAAGCTCAGATGCTGGGCACTCTGAGAAGTGCACTGAGAGAAAAGATGTCTTCCTGTCAAGACAAGACTTTGGGAGTGAACTGAAGCCACTGCCTGTTTGCACGCTAATGAGAGGGAGCAGGTGAACGTTAACAAATGGAAACACAGAAGGTGGCGGGTGAGATGGCTTCGGGGCTGTGCTGGCCCAGATGATTTGCCATTAAGTACAAGCTAATGGAGTGAGGCTTCACATTCTTCCAGGCACAAGGGATCCATAGGAAGTCAAGGGCCAGAAATGCTCAGTTCCTCTCCTCTTTATAATATTTCATCTGCTGTTATAATAGTAATCAGTGAAGGACTCAAATGGAAATGTTGTTCATTTCTGCATAAAGCAGGATAACAGGGAGAAGTTACTACGGAATATTTTGCTTTTATTCAGGGTCAGAATAACATCACCAAGAGTACAGGGGTAGAAAGGACCTACTGTATTGCACAGGGAACTATATTCAGTATTTTGTAATAACCTATAAAGGAAAAGGATCTAAAAAAGAGTGGATGTATGTGTATGGACAGATGAATCAATTTGGCATACATCTGAAACTAGTACAACATTGTCCATCACATATACTTCAGTATAAAATAAAAATTAAATTAAAACTGAGCAGAAATGCTAAAAAGAAAGGAAGAGAAAAGAGTAGAGTTAGCTGTGGAATCAAATAGTATATGGGTTCAAGTTGGCCCCTTCTAGCCTTGGGACAGTGACCAAGTTACTCATGTGCTCTTTCTGAGGCTCAGTTTTCTCATCTGTAAAATGGACGCAATACAGCTTCCCTCATAGTTATAATTTTATGTAGGTAATTTCATGTGGTAAGCAAAAGTGAATGGATGAAAATCTGTGTTAAAAATAATTTTTCCCAAAGTGTCCTCATTTCTGTCTTTTAAGCTGCTGTTTTTGTTACATTTGAAATAGTCTCTGACTTACACAAATCTTGACATGGGCCCATTTTAGAAACCTATGTATATTCAGATAACATGTCCACCCTGTTCCCATGGTCTGGGTTTTCTTCCTCCCTTTTGTCCTGTCAAGAAGCCTCCACTGAGAGCTGTGATTTCCTACATGCCGAAGGGCGACCTAGACACTGGCAGAGTGATGGGCTGTGGGAAGAGAAATCCTTCAATCTCCTTGTGTTGGTTTCCTGCAACACAGGAAAAATGTGACTCCAAGAGTGTGTGTGTTGTCAGGAGGAGCAGGTGAAACTCTAAGGTAGACGTTGGGAATTTTATGAACCCTAGAAATTTAACCAGTTACCCATTCTCTGGTATGAAAACGATGCAGATATATTATGGGGCAGAGTTCAAAGTTCACATAAAGGCTTTAAAGGGATTTGGTGTTTGAGGTCGGAATAATATAGTATTCATACTGTAAAATGTAGTATTCTCCCCTGACATTAAGGTAATGTGCAGGAATTGTAGAGAAAGTCAGCTCTGCATTCTTAAAATCAGCTGCTGCCCCACCCACCGTGCAAGACTACCCTTAGCTCTGTCAGGTTTTTTTTTTTTTTTCTTAGGGCCACACCTGCGGTATATGGAAGTTCCCAGGCTAGGGGTCTAATTGGAGCTGTAACTGCTGGCCACAGCCACAGCCACAGCAACTCTGCGATCTGAAGCACGTCTGTGACCAACACCACAGCTCACAGCAACGCTGGATCCTTAAGGCCAGGGATCGAGCCTGCATCCTCATGGATGCTAATTAGGTTCATTAATGCTGGGCCACAGTGGGATCTCCCTGTTGGGCTTTTCTGAGACTCATCTTAAGGAAGCAAATGGTTTTTGATTACTTTTTCTGATGAAAAAACAATAAGGTTTTTGCCTTCAATTGTAGTTTTTTTTTTTAAATTAATTACAGTTGATTTACTGTTGTGTCTATTTCTGCTGAACAGCATAGGGAGCCATTCATACATATATATATATACATTCTTTTTCTCATATCATCTTCCATCATATTCTATCTCAAGGGATTAGATAGAGTTTCTTGTGCTATACAGCAGTACTTCATTGTTTATCCATTCTAATTTATTTATTTATTTGCTTTTCAGGGCTGCTCCCATGGCATATGGAGGTTCCCAGGCTAGGGGTCAAATCGGAGCCATGGCCATAGCAACACGGAATCTGAGTCAAGTCTGTGAACTACACCACAGCTCACAGCAATGCTAGATCCCTGGCCCATTGACCGAGGCCAGGGATCAAATCCGCATCCTCATGGATACTAGCTGGATTCATTTCCGCTGCATCATGGAAGGAACTCCTGCTTATCCATTCTAAATGAAATAATTTGCACCTTCTAACCCCAACTCCTCATCCATCCTACTCCCTTCTGGTTCCTTCTTGGCAACCACAAGTCTTCTCTATGTCTGTGAAATTGTACTTTTTAAAAGCTAACCTGTTTAGTTGAATTGTTATTAGTGACTGGTCTTTATGCTTGTTAATTTAATTGTTATAATATTGTGTATTTTTTCTCATCCTCTTCCTTTTCTTCCTTTTTATAACCAAACCAAGAATTAACATTCTCCTGGCACTAATGGAAAATATTAGCCATCTAATGCTATATTAGACAACTCTTTTTAAATTATATGTTCAAAGATTTTAGATAAATAGTTAAGTTAAAGAAGAAAAATTTCCCACTTTTGAAACTATGCAATTTTAACTTGACACTCTGATCACTTTCTTGAGTTTAAATTTTTTTTGAGGTGGAGGAAGAAATTAAAAATCAGCAAATAAGTAAGTCCCTTTGACTTGGATTATATATATTATAATATTATATATATATTATATTTTAATCACATTAAAGTTTTATCACATTTCAACATTATCTCATTGAGTTCTATTTAAATGACTAGGAGTCTTGATTTCTGAACCTGTATTAAAAAGAAAGGATTAGTTTTAGTTTCTGGGTATGAATGATCTAAATCATGGGTTGGCAAACTACAGCCTATGGGCCAAAGCTGATATGTGGCTTGCTTATGTACCATCCAAGAGTTAAAAATGGCTTTTATACTTTAAAGTGTTATAAGAACAGACAAACAAAGGATAATATTCTACAGAGACTGTATGTGGTTCACAAAGCCTAAAGTATTTACTATTTGGCTCTTTACGGAAAAAGTTTGCTGACTGCTGGTCTAAAGGATTACACAATATATTTTCTTTAATTCCTTTGAATGCTCTCTATTCCTATTAATGTCCTCTTCCTTTCCGGGACTCAGTGCCGCTTCATTGTCCAGCCTGTTCAGGGAGTATGGTTTGAGTTAACAGCAAACACCATGAGTCATTACTTGTACAAAAACCTGTGGCTTCTCCTGGTCATTTCATGGCTTCTTGGAACAGTAACATTTCAAATCCAATCTCTAACCTTTATTATAACCACCTTTTACCTACCCTGATCTTAAGTAGAATCTTGTTCTCTTGCCATAATTAACCCATAGCGTTATTTAAGAATCATTCTCTTTAGTGAGTGGTTAAAGAAAAGCAGGTACATTAATGTTTGGGATACTGGTTAGTCCTCAGAATATATAAACATATGATGCAAAGAAATTCTTTTTCATAGTGAGGAAGAAGGCATGGTGGAAGCTTTAGGAATTAACCAGTTAAAGAAAAAGTCTTTTTTGCTTTGAAAAGGGAGGGAAAATGTAAACTGCTAGTCTTCTCATATTACTTTTTTCTTGAGTGGAAATGGACATGTGAAAAACACAATCCTCTTCCTGCAGGAGAAGAGAAAACCAATTTCTCTTTCCCCCTGTCTCCATTTTTTTCTGTGACCAGTGGCTATTTACCCTTCATAGCCCAGAACATGGGATACTGCATACATTCTGGCTCTAGATATCTGACCTCTGTTTATAGCACTTCATGCAGAATTCCCTTCATTAACCGAAGAAAGACAAACAGTCCAATGCAAAGGAAAGTACTTATATCTGGTATCTAATATATGGCACAATTGAACCTTTCCACAGAAAAGAAATTATGGACTTGGAGAATAGACTTGTGGCTGCCGAGGGGGAGGTGGGAAGGAGTGGGATGGATGGGTGCTCGGGGTTAACAGATGCAGACTATCGCCTTTGGAATGGATTAGCAATGACATCCTGTTGTGCAGCACTGGGAACTATGTTTGGTCACTTATGATGGACCATGATAATGTGAGAAAAAACAATGTATACATGTATGTGTAACTGCGTCACCATCTGTACAGTGGAAAATTGACAGAACACTGTAAACCAGCTATAATGGAAAAAAAATAAAAATCATTATATTTAGAAAAAAAAAAGCAGTAAATCAGTAACTAAAGAAAATACAACCTAAAGCAAGGCGATTTTGAAACAAATAGTAATACTAAAAAAGATCAGAATAATATTGTAAATGGTTATCAGACACTCCCTCCCCAAACAGGTCCATAAAAGATTTTCTTTTGAGGTCTTCTGAGAATTTCCTTGTTTTCAAAAAACTGAAAATAATTTTATGTATGTGTACTCTTAGGTAGTACATCTTATACAGATATTGGTTAAGTCCCAGATCATTCCATTTGCAATTCTTATAACTGCCCAGTGATGTTCTCACGTTAACATTGGTTCTAAGGTGGAAATGAAGAAACAAAGGATCAAACTAACAGTTTTTACATAGATAGGCAGAGTGTTGGGAGGTTCCTTAAAAATTCCCTTGGACTTTGTGGGAATGGAATGGCCAACCACAAAGCCATTCCTGGAATATTTCCTCTGGTCCAGCTCTGGGGGATTCTGAGTTGTCACATGGCCTTGGAGAAATGCTTGGTCTTGTTTCCTTGCTAAGGGGCCCCTTCCCATGGTGCTGGCTGCAGCTCTACCCTGACCTTTGAGGAAAGGCGACACGACACCCACTTCCTGGCTGCCAGCTAACAATGTCCTTGATCCTTTTTTTAAGAAAGTAAATCTCAGGGAGTGGATAATCAACCAAAGGAAATCAAGAAGCAAGTCAGAGATTGTGACCAAAAAAAAAAAAAGACGGTAATTTCAATAACTTTTGGAAGAGTTCCATAAAGCTACAGATTCAGATCTATTTTATTTACTACCAGATAAGCTTTCAGATATGGATAATGTTGTGGCATGTATGATTAGCATGATCAGCCACTTATTTTCTTGAATACACAGTGCCACATCACAGCTGGTAAAGTACTAAACCTGGAATCAAGAGATCTGGATCTGAGTCATTGAGTGGTTGTTTAAATAATAGTACATATGCCTGAAGATGTGCAGGATAGCTTAAAACTCACCCTTCTTTACCCTCTCTCTCTCCTTTTATGTCTTTTTTATTTTTTCATCTTTTTAGGGCCTGCACCTGCAGCATACGGAAGCTCCCAGACTAGGGTGGGGGTCAAATCAGAGCAGCTGCTGACCTACGCTATGGCCATAGCACTGCCAGATCCAAGCTTTATCTGCGACTTACACTGCACCTCATGGCAATGCATGATCCTTAACCCAATAGGCGAGCCAGAGATCGAACCCACATCCTCGACGATACTTGGTTCTTAACCTGTGAGCCACAATGGGAATGGCTCCAGATAGAAATATGAGGAGCAGGAGATATATCCTGACCTGGCTGGACATTTAGTAGCTTGATGAACCCTACCCTGGTGCAGTTATGTGAGGATACTCATGTAGTCTGGGAAACTTTTCTCTCTTTAGTCAATGTGTTGGATCTCTGTTATAAAAGGAAAAACAAAAAGCAAGGTGGGTGCCAGAGATACAAGAAGGCGCTTATACTATTCAGTGACGATTTCAGATATGCAGTGAAGCTACCAAATTGGGTTGCTTCTAATGGGCTTCAAAACCAAGTTATTCTTTGAAACAAACACTCCCTGTGCCTTGCTTTTTCCTTAATTAGAATTCAGAAAATATCTGAGTATGTAGACAAACATGAAATATGTAAACATAGATTTTGGTTTGTGGAATTTAACGCAGGCAGGTATCCAATGAAATCTTCAGGCTATGACCATCTGAGGAACGGCCTGTTCTCTGACAAGTGTGTGCCTGCCTTTGGAATTCACAACACATTCCAGGAAAATCATATCCTAACTAGTCTGGTTGTTTATGCTGAAGAGGGCATTTTTGCACTTCATTTTTCAACTCTTGAATTTGTTTACATTGAGGCAAAACATTCTCCCACAGGAAGAGACCAGACACTTTTTCCTCAATGGATGGAGGCTTCTCTTTTCAGGGTCAGAAACTTTATGTCTACAAAGTTAATTATCACGAGACTGTAAACCCGTCCTTCAGGCTCCATGTCTGTGTCTCTGACCTTTGCCAAGGGCATGGTGCCACCAGACATACCACAAGATATGCAAAGGATGGTGTCTAACTTGAATAGCCTTGTTTTCTGATGCTGATATGAAGATCCTCATCATAAATCAGGTTGGTGCATTGGAGAGAGCTCAGTTCCAAAGGTGGAGTCGTCTAGTATCAAAAATCTTACTCAAGGAATGGTAACATCTTAAATTCTCCCAATCAGAACTATAATGGAAAGCCTTTCACATTTAGACAAGATCTAAGCAAGGCATTGGGCCAAGCTCATCAATTTTTTAATCTTCTAAGCTTTGAAAAATCAAAAACACTGTTTCCAATCTATAGGTTACCTTTAAGCAAGGTCTAATATCATGGCGATTGGAGGGGTTCTGTCAATCACAGAAGTGTGATAATTCAAATGTCTTTCCCTAGCTGGTTACCTAGAACCCTGATGTTTAGTGTGGCAGCCACTAGCCACATGTGGTTATGAAATATGTCTTCACTGAGATGTACTGTAAGTATATGATACACAGGAAATTTTAAAGGCTTAGTGATAGTATTTTGAATGTAAAGGGTTAAGAATATATTATCAAAATATCTCTCACTTGTTTCCTCTTACTTTGTTAAAAGGTGATTCTAGAAAAATAAAAATTATATACGTATTCCACATTCTATTTCTACTGGACAGAGCTGGTCTTGGATGTTTTGGAAATAAACATGGAGAAAGACACTGAAATACTTCATGCCTTTATACCTCCTTTGAAGTATTCCAGAAGTAGCATTAATTTACCCAAAACCCCTGTGAGGAGGATAGGAAATTCCTTTTACTAACATTGCAAGGAAAATAACTTCAAAGAATGTTGTCATCATGACTGTGACTCATAAATCAGAGAAAACTTTGGGTTCATGCTTCAGAGAGTAAAGCATTCAGGGTCAGCTGTTTCCCTTCACACTAACACTTCCTCGGGTCCAGTTTGAAACCAAAAATCTTGAGGCAGTGGTGAGGAGTGCTGTGGATTTGTGGAGTGAGGTGTAGGTAATAATTTTTACAGAATACTTAGCAGAGAGTAGGTCCCTAACAAAAGTTTGTTCAATCAAGAAAAGAGAATTTTGGGAGTTCCCATTGTGTCACAGTAGAAATGAATCTAACTAGTAACCATGAGGATGCAAGTTCGATCCCTGGCCTCACTCAGTGGATTAAGGATCTGGTGTTGCCTTGAGCTGTGGTATAGGCTGTAGACACGGCTTGGATCCCGCATTGCTGTGGCTGTGGTATAGACCAGCAGCAATAGCACCAATTCAACCCCTAGCCTGGGAACTTACATATGTTGCAGGAGCAACCCTAAAAAGACAAAAAAAAAAAAAAAAAAAGAAAGAAAGAAAGAAAGAGAGAGAGAGAAAAGAGAACTCTGAAAAACTTATGGTTACCAGATGGGCCAGGTTGTGAGGTGGAGAGATGGACTGGGGGTTTGGGATTGGCATATGCACACTGAAGTATACAAAATGATTGTCTAACTGGGACCTGCTGTACAGCAAAGAGAATCTCTGTGGGAAAAGAGCCTAAAAGAGAATGGACCAGTGTACATGTATAACTGAATCACTTTCTGGTAAAGCAGAAACTACTACAACCTTGTAAATCAACCATACATCAATAAAACTTTAAAACACAGGGAAAAAAAAAAAAGCCTCATGTTGCCAAAGCACAACTGGCTGAACTGAGGGCCATGGAACCATATGACAATTTAGTGTCTGACTGCAGTGAAAACAGTTCCCATTCTAACCTGGTATGTCTAGACTAGGTCCAGTGGCAGCCACGGCATATGGGGTTGGGGGCAAATGTCAGACAGGAGGAGTCCAGGAAATAGTATGGGGTGGAAATCTGTGACACTAGAAGAAGGAGAAGCCAGAGGTCTGAATACACCAAGAAAACATAAATTCGACTACTATGCATGAGGACACAGGTTTGATCCCTGGCCTTGCTCAGTGGGTTAAGGATCCAGTGCTGCTGTGAGCTGTGGTGTAGGTCGCAGATGTGGCTGGGATCCTGCGTGGCTGTGGCTGTAGCATAGGCCAGTGGCTACAGCTCTGATTCAATCCCTAGCCTGGGAACTTCCATATGCTGTGGGTGGGGCCCTAAAAAATAAAGGAAAAACAAACAAAACATCAAGAAAATATTTAAAAAGCTTTCTGTGACAAGAATTCAAAAATGTTGGGTAGTGAGGACTCAGCCAGATGAGCTCCAGGTTAGTGGAAGAACCACTTGCATAGGTCATTTTAGGCACGACGTCTTGAACCTGACAGAAAAGTAGGTAATGGTGCCATGAATGGAGCCCCGGGAAGCGAAGTTTGGCTCAGCCAGGGCCCTCTGGTCCACCCCTGAGCAGTGGACTCCTGATTCCAGGTGGTGTGTATATTTGGATGTCTTAGTGCCAATAGGGGCTGATCTCACTTGATTGCAGATGCTATAAGAAAGCAGCTGAACTTAGGTTCTGACAAACTCTCTATAGGTTTGGAATTTTGCCAACAAGACCTGAACCAAGCTTCTTTAGTTATTCAGTGGTGGTTCTGGGTTGGAGAGAAAGGTCCAAAAATGAGGGGCTTTGATACTCTCATGGCTCTTCTTACCACTGATTAGGAGGGCAAAGGAGTTCCCTTGTGGCTCAGTGGGTTAAGGACCTAGGGTTGTCACTGCAGAAGCTCCAGTGGCTGCTGTGGTGCAGGTTCAATCCCTGGCCTGGGAATTGCTGCATGCCAAGGGTATAGCAAAAAAGAAAAAGAAAAAAAAAAGAAAACTTTTCTCCTTTTTCTACATTACCACAAATATTAGGCACAAGCTACAAGGTGCTCTAGATGAGTGGTTAAACACTCCTCTTTTCTTTGTGCTCGTGGCCTCTTTAGAGGAACAGATAGTTTATAGGAAGTTATCATATATGAGGACTATCTGCTTTCACTATAACATCCTATCAAAAATCTTAATTGTAATGAGTCTAGCTTCAGAATAATTGTAGGATATCAAACTTGAAAACTACTCTATTTAAATTTTTTATAATTTATTTACATATATATATATTTTCTACTGTACAGCATGGTGACCCAGTTACACTTACATGAATACATTCTTTTTTTCCGCATTATGTGCTCCATCATAAGTGACTAGACAGAGTTCCTAGTGCTATACAGCAGGATCCCACTGCTAATCAATCTGGAAGGCGACATTCTGTATCTACTTACCCCAAACTCTCAGTCCCTCCCACTCCCTCCCCTTCCCCATTGGCAACCACAAGTTTATTCTCCAAGTCCATGATTTTCTCTTCTGTGGACAGGTTTCTTTGTGCCGTATATTAGATTCCAGATATAAGTGATATCACATGGTGTCTGTCTTTCTCTTTTTGATCTACTTCACTCAGGATGAGAGTCTCTAGTTCCATCCATGTTGCTGCAAATGGCATTATTTGATACCATAATATACAGATATTGTCTAGCAGAGTAAATACCTTTCTGGACCTGATCCTGTGATCCTAATCTGGGTTGAAATAATAGCTTTGGTGTTTTACTGATTTTGACTAAATGGCAAAATTAACAATTTAAGTAGCAGTTGCTTAAGAGCTGTGATCACTGTTACTCTGTGGGAACACTTGGGACTTTTGTGCTATTATTATTGGTTTGAAATCAAATTGGTGATCCATATGTAGTCTAACAGCTGCTCTGGGACTATCATTAGTGACATAGTGATTGAGTTCAAATCATAAATGCAAGTCTTTATTTCCTCCAAGAATCTGAATTATACCTTTTTCCTAAATAACTTCCATGTAGACTTGGTCTCTCTTAAAAGATGGATTTGTCTTTACTCCATTACCAGGAATGGGACAAATCATAAAAATAGATACAACTCTCAGATTCAACAGCACTTTTCTTCAGTACTTCATTTACATAGAAAATGGATATCTTCAAATTCTTGGTTATGGAACATCTGAACAAGCACAAATACTTCTACAACCCATAATTGCCGGTTTGGACCATAGGAAAAAAAAAAAAAAAAAGCATGGGTTTCTCTGGATTAAAGACTGAGATTTAAAGCATTGACTCTCCCCCAGCCCCCACTACAAAATCCAGCAGTCTTATAAATACAACATAAATCCACATGCTCTATAATTATTGTGGTCAATTATGCTAAACCAAGCACATAGCTTTTCCTCAAACATTTTCATAAGCAAGGAAAAAATTGCCTTCACGACTCATTTTTAGAGATGGGCTTGTTAGTTTGGGTCATGTGAGAGCTGACTCACTTTTTTTTTTGGCCTCCATATTGAAGAAATGTTCATGTTTAGGGGAATCTGACTGAAATAGCTTTCTATTACCTTGATTGGGACCAGATGAAAAGAGACTGAAAAATAGGTCAGAGTTTTTAAATCCTGAGGACATCTTTATAACAAGCAGACTTCTTACTAAGTAGTTTATGACCAGATACTTTCTAATGTAATATATTATTAAAAAAAGGCTTTGTGGGACTATAATTTACATATCATAATGCTTACCTATTGTAAGTATACAATTCAAATATTTTTAGTAAATTGATATAGTGGTGCAACCATTACCATATTTCAGTTTTGGAACACTTTCATTATCCCTAAAATTCCCTTGTGTCCATTGACAGTTCACCCTGCTTCCACCTCCAGGTCTTAGCAACCACTGATTTGCTTTTTCTCTCTATAAATTTGCTTTTTCCAAACATTTCATAAGAGTGAACTATGTAGTAATTAGGCCTCTTCTGTCCAACTTCTTTTTGAGGGAATTACTTTGTATTGTAACATGTATCAGTTATGTTGGATAGCACATCAGTTCTGTCTTTTAGCAAATAAAATACAATATTATTTGTTGAATAATGTATTTTATTTATAGATATGCCACATTAAAAAATCCATTTACCAATTTATAGACATTTACATTTATTTTCAGTTTTTGGCTGTTATGAATAATGCTGCTATGAACATTCACTTACATGTCTTTGAATGGACTTTTTTTTCATTTCTCTTACATAAATTCCTAAGAACTAACTTACTTTACTGTAGAGTAAGTTTATTTTCAAATTTTTAGGAATCTATCAAATGTTTTCCAAAGTAGATGTGATATTTTATATTTCCACCAACAGTATATCAGAGTTCCTATTTCTCAACACTTGATACTGTCTGGTCTTTTGGATTCTAGATTTTAGGAGATGAAGAGTGGCATATCATTGTGGTTTAATTTTGTATTTTACAAAAAACAAATAATGTTTAACATCTTTTCATGTACTTAATCATTTGTGTATCTTCTTTGGTGACATGGCTTAAAATCCTTTGCTCATTTTTCATTTGGAATATTTGTCTTCTTATTGAATTGTAAGTGTTCTTTATATTTGCTGGATATAAGTCCTTTATCAGACAAATTTTTAGCAAATATATGATTTGCAAATATTTCCTTCTGGACTGTGGCTTGCCTTTTTATTTTCAAATATGAAGTATACATATAAATTTCATGAACTATTTTAAATTTTGATGAAGTCCAATTTATCAGTTCATCAGCTTAAATTATTTATGGGCTCTCCATCATAAAGATGTAGTCCAAAATCTATAGCATGATGTATAAAGTCCTCTCAGACCTGACTTCTGCTCATCACCACACAACTTCAGCTCTTAATTGACCATGTCACTTTGACTCCTTGTTCTTTTGCTCAGGCTGTTCCTTCTACTCAGAACAACCTCCCACCTTCCTTCCCCTCTCTGGCTAAGTTTTCCCTCTAATTCCTTTGTAACTACCATCTTCTAGAAAACCTCCCATAACCTCCTCCCCTCCCAGTCTGGGTTAGGTGCTCTTCCTAAATGCTCCCCATACCTCTCTCAATCTTAGCACACCATTCATTGTTCTGCAGTTTTTCATTATGTTGTTTATTTTTATCATCTAAGAATAAAATTCTTTAGGTAAAGGCAGTGATTTAGTTTTTCCTTGTATTTCTATTACCTAGTGTAATGTGTTCATCCTAAGTACTTAATAAATATTTATTCGGTATATCCTGTATTTCAAAAAGTTATCAAGAGCCCAGTTTTTAAGAAAGCTATCTGACTTGGTATATTATGGGTAATCAGAGGTAAGCATTTTAAAAATCCACATGTTCAGAGAAATGAGATTATCACATGGATTCTGAATTTAGCAACAAACCATTTATTCAGTCTATATTCTGGAAAGACACTGAACCATATTCTTTGCATACATTGTCTCTAATATTCAAAAAATGCCTCTGCAAGAGCAGTAACTATTTATGTCCCTGTTTTACAGAAAAGAAAACTCAGACTAAGACTTAGTGACCTGACTGAGGCCACATTGCCATATGCATGGGATAGAGAAAAGGTCATTTCTAAACTTAGCATGAAAAGAAATTATAGCCTCAAGGAAAACATTTAACACATGTTCGATAAGCACATACGTGTTCTAGGAGCTCTGGATATAGGAGTGAAAGAAGAGACAAAATATTCCGTTGTCATGGAGTTTATATTCTACATGCTTCTATCACCTGTACTAACACAACAGATCTATTCTAACCAACATTAAAAAAAATTGAGCATTCAATTCACTTGAGACAATGGAGATAGGAAAAGGTAATAATTTTGATCCATACAGGCATAGGAATGCTTCTTTTATCCTTTGTGATTTTCTATGTGGTAGTTGGAAAAAAGGAACAGATTTTCATGTATACATGGCTTTGCACACAGCATAGAGACTATCACTTGGACTTGGACCTGGAGTGACCAACTGCTTGGCTATCATATTTGTCAGAGCCGAAGCAATGCCTGTGTGTGCAATGGCATACTTAGGGGGGCTCAGGGGAAAGAACAATTGGGAAGTGGCAAGAACGGTGTAATAAAACAGAAAATACATGAGGAAGAGAGACAATGAGGACACAGACACTGCAAATGCACCATCTAAGGCTCTTTCCTTTGCGAGGGTAGGGACATGCCCATACCAGTCCCTATTGTATGACTTAACATTTAACAGAATGCTTATCACTTAGTTGGTATTCATTAAATATGTTAGAAATATGACTTATTGGAAGAAATCTATCCATTAATTCAAAAATGTCTTTTGATTGATCTGATACCCTGACCATGGCCTGAGGTCTTATTCTCTGCCCTCATGAGATACATATTATATTTGGGGAGAGAAATGTAATCAAATTATTAAAAGGAAAGGATGATAAATGTTGTCACAGATAGATGAACAGAGTGCTGTGAAATGGTAGAAGGAGCTAATTGTTCTGTCTTGGGACTTGGAGAAGCCTTCCTGGAGACCATGGCATTTGAGCCTGGAAGGTTATTCAAGGTGTGGTGTGGAGAGAGTCATTTATGAAAGGATGAGAAGGTCACAATGGCTAGGTACAATGCATGGACAGCAAAGACTGAATACCCATGTGGGGCTTGCAGGCCCAGCTAGCAGTTTGTATGAGAGCTTGGGGCACTGAGGCAGTATGGGTCCCCATTGGTTCACCATCCACTTTGTCATCAGAGAAATCTTCTTAAAAACATAAGTTTTATGTGGTTTATACCCTTTATAAATCACAAAGCCCATCAACCGTCACAGAGTGTTATGAAATATGGCTTTCCACCTGCTGATGAGGCCTCTAGATAGACAATAGCATGGAAGTCCTATTGTGGAAGTGCTAATTCACACAGGTCATTGAACTTGTATAGTGGCCTCAGCCCCACCTTCTGGAATCCCTACCCTGTGGTCGCCTCCTACACTGTATGAGGGTAGGTCTGTGTGACCAGCAGAACACAGAGGAAGTGATGGTACGTCACTTCCAAGGCTAGGTCATAAAATGCATTGTGCATCTCTCTCGCTCTCTCTCTCGGCTAATTTGCTCCGGATGAAGCCAGTCATCATGTTGCAAGGACCCTCAAGTAGACTTTGGCTTGGATTGGCGCATGTGGCAAGGAAGGAATCACTCAATGGGTGAGTGAGCCATCCAGGAGGAAGACTCTCCAGCCCCAGGCAAATCTTCAGACAACTGCAGCCCCAGCTGGTCTCTCTCTCTCTTTTATTTTATTTTTTTAGCAGCCACACCCATGGCATATGGAGTTCCTGGGCTAGGGATTGAATTAAGGGTTGTAACCATGACCTACACTGTAGCTGCATGAATGACAGGTCCTTTAACCCACTCTGGGAATTGAACCTGTATGTCCTCGGTGACCCCAGCCCCTGAAGTCAGGTTCTTAACCCACAACACCACAGTGGGAACTCCCAAGCTGGCAGCTGATTGCAATCTCATGAGAGATTCTGAGTCAAAGGCACGAGTTTCCACACCTTCAGAAATTTTGAGATAAAAAATTTGTTGTTTTAAGTCATTACATTTTACACTAATTTTAATGTAACAATTGATAAATTAATACAATCATTGATCATACAAAGTCAGAATTAGAAGGAACGCTAGAGATTAAGTAGGGCAGACTCCCTGATATTTGGGTTCAACATTTCTCATCAACTTGAAGAAATTTGTGGAGTCCTTCTCCACCTTTATTGATCAGAGCTGGCACACATTAAGATTTCTTTTCTAGGAGTTCCCGTTGTGGCTGAGTGGTTAACGAATTCAACTAGGAACCATAAGGTTGCGAGTTCGATCCCTGGCCTTGCTCAGTGGGTTAAGGATTCGGCATTGCCGTGAGCTGTGGTGTAGGTTGCTGACGCGGATCCGATCCTGTGTTGCTGTGGCTGTGGCGTAGGCTGGCGGCTATAGCTCGGATTAGACCCCTAGCCTGGGAACCTCCATATGCTGCAGGAGCAGCCCAAGAAATGGCAAAAAGACAAAAAAAAAAAAAAAAGATTTCTTTTCTATCCCTGATTCCAAAAGATGCATGGTCTAGGCTTGCATGTCTAATTAATGATAAGGACTCCATTTTCTGACTGTATTTCAGGGATCTTACCACTACATTGTGCTACTGTCTGTGAGAATGACTTGACTTAACCTCTTTAGTTTATATGGGATATCCAGCCATTTGCTGAAGATCAGTCACTCACCTCGTTAAGGATTATTCATCTAGGAAGAAGATATATGGCTTAAGAAAGTGGTAGATAGTTTGAATGAGAATTGTGGTAGCTGAATAATGTCCGCCAAAGATATTCACATCCTAGTCCCTGGCATCTATGAATGTTATCTTATATGGCAAAAGAGATTTTGCAGATGGAATTCAGTTAGGGTTCTTGAGGTGGGGAGACTATCCTGGATTATCCAGGTAGAACCTAAATATAATCACAAGTGTTCTCATAAAAGGGAGTTAGCAATTCGATGAAGAAGAGGAGGAGGCAATGTGATGTGAAATAGGGAGAGAAAAAAATAATGTGATTCAGGGCCATGAGCCAAGGAATGAGGATAGCATCAATTCTGAAATGCTAAGAAAGATTTTCCCCTAGGACCTCCAAGAGAAACCAGCCTTGCCAACCCTTTGACTTTGGCCCACTGAGACTGATTTTATGTTTCTGACCTCCAGAACTGTGTAAGAATAAATTTGTGTTATCCACAGCCACCAAGGTCATTATAATTTGTTGCAACTGCCAGAGGAAACTAGTACTCTAGTCTTAGCTTCAACATGTCCTACTTCTATTAGTTTGTGCAGCACAATCTTTCTAAGACTGTCTTCTCATCTGTAAAAGGGAACAGTAAAATATCTATTTCAAATGATTGAATACAATCATTCATGCAAAATGCTCACACAGGACTTGGCAGACTTGGCACCTGGAAAATTCTTTCTTTTTTTTTTTTTCTTCTTTTTAGGGCTGCATGTGTGACATATGGAAGTTCCCAGGCTAGGGGTCCAATCAGAGCTGTAGCTGCCCACCTAAGCCACAGCAGACCAACATGGGATCCTTAACCCACTGAAGGAGACCAGGGGTTGAACCTGAATCCTCATGGATACTAGTTGGGTTCATTATCACTAAGCCAGGATGGGACTCCCAACCTGGAAAGTTCTTTGTAAACTTGGCTATTGATTTTATCCAAACAGGAAAATTGTATTATATTTGGTCTCCTTTTGAAAACTCAACTAGAGTGCTAAGTAGTTTTGGAATATAGGAAGGGTTGAATATTCATGGTCTATTCTATTGTTCCCACTCTATCAGGAACCCCGGAGTCTATTTGCTTTATCCTCTCTGATTGTACTTTCTCAAGGGTGTTGACTGTAAGATGGGGAAAAGGCAAATAAAGGGAATGACTTGGAAATAAACCATGAAAGAGAGATCTAACAAGGATTTTGAAAGGATTTGTCTATTATCTGCTCTCAGAGAAAGCCATAGAAAACAGGTGAAAAGTTATCCTTTTAATAAAGATCTCCAGAGAGGGAGTGTCTACAGGCTTTCTTAGTAATTTCCCTTGGTACATATAAAGGCTTTTCTTGATTTTCAAAGACTGCACTGATGGCTGTACATTCTTCTCTACAAACAAACAAACAAACAAAAAAAGCCCCAAATTGAAATAGTTTTGTTTTTGAAAGCTGGTTGATATACAATGACGCATAAAATAGTCTTCTATAAAAGCAGCCATGCATTAGTTACCTGGACAGGTGTCTTCTGAAGCTTCAGGACCACTGAAGGTGTAGAGCAGCCTAGCTGTGTAAAACTTTTCTTTGCCTTAATCTGGAATAAATTTCAAAAATTCACTATTTAAAAAAAAGCTTATAGGCATCACATTTAGTTTTTTTTGTTTTGTTTTGTTTTGTTTTTCCTTTTAGGGCTGCACTCACAGCATATGGAGATGGAGGTTCCCAGGCTAGGGTTTGAATTGGCGTTGTAGCTGCCAGTCTGTGCCACAGCCACAGCAACACAGGATCCAAGCTGCATCTGCAACCTACACCACAACTCATGGCAACACTGGATCCCTGACCCACTGAGCGAGGCCAGGGATTGGGCTTGAATCCTCATGGATATTAGTTGGGTTAGTTTCTGCTATGCCACAATGGGAACTCCTCATCACATTTATTTATATTATTCATCCCTACATTTCAGTTTTCTATAGATGCTTGTATTTCAAATTTCTACTGATTAAGTCTTTCTAGTCTTTTGTTTCTATGTATTGATCACATTTGCATAGATTAAGAGCCTTCTGGTTTCTCTTTCAGTCCTAGTTTGCAGGAACAAGGTCTATGTCATTCTCCTGTACAGTGCTTGGTGCAGATTCTTAGGCCTCGTGATTGTATTTTGATGGTAGAGATGGCACTACAAAATAAAGCCAAAGGATCATTTTTAAAATAGGACCTGATATTTTTATATCTTCATTGGATTTCTTTCCAGGTACAGAGCAAAGAATTGAGGGATAGCTGTTGTATCATCATGACAAAGTCGAGGCCAGTGATTTTCTAAAGCCCTCAAAATCCTGATCCTGTTAGTTGGAGATAACTGGAGAAAAAATGAATTGGGCTCATTGACTTGGCTTTTCTTGTCAGTCTGACGTTCAGCAGAAGTGCTAAAGTTCAAGTCCTTTTCTATCTCTGAACATGCCTCAACCCTGGACATTGGTCCTCAGTCACTGGATCCCAGGTTTGCCCACATTCATGGGTAGCAGTGTCTTAGAGAAGTGTGTGCCCTTTTCCTGAGTCGACCTGGGTTGGTTGATATCTGTTGTGCTGGAAGGTATGCTGTCTGGTGCCAGAAAGAGACAGTCTGAAGTCAGCTGACCAGGTTGTCACTGTCTCTAAGGCAGAGATCCAACTGCCTAAATTGGTAATGGAGGCAGACCAGCTCCTAATTGAAGTGGCCTTGTTGGGCCAACTGAGATTGCCTGGTGAAGTAGCACTCACCTCTACCTTTAGGGGATTTACTGCTTTGCAGCTGCCATCTAATGGTGGCTGTTAAATGGCAACCTTAGTAGGTCTTTTGTGACAGCTTTAAAGCCACAGAGTATGAGCCGAGCAAAAATTCCTTTCCCTCCTATAGATGTTCTCATTGTCTGAGACAGGTGAGAAATGAAAATGGGCATCTCCAGAAGGTGGTGTTTGACCTCTCTCCAGATAAGAGGTTCGTGCCAGCCTTTAGCTTTGGTGAGGAATCAAAATTTAATATATAACCTGAAATCCTCCCAGCTTACTGAAGTCAGTTCATAGGTTATAGAAGAGAAGATGAAACTTTCATTTATTGTCACTCTGCCCATGGATAGATACTATGCATAATTGCCTCAGACAAAATCTTGTAGATTTTGATGCATTTTATCTGTTTACACAAAAACAACAATGCTTGGCTACTCCCACAGTAAACAGCAAATCCTGTTTGTAGAGGAAGGGCAGCGTCTGCGGGTAGCATGTGCAGA
This sequence comes from Phacochoerus africanus, assembly GCF_016906955.1. Lineage (NCBI taxonomy): Eukaryota > Metazoa > Chordata > Mammalia > Artiodactyla > Suidae > Phacochoerus > Phacochoerus africanus. The sequence goes on along the minus strand of NC_062545.1, from coordinate 79,324,183 downwards.
CCGCTTCAGGGTCCTTTTTTCCTTTTTCTGAGACTCTAGAGGAATGTCCCTTCACACCGTTTTACCAGCAGCCCTAAATCATGATTAATTTCAAGCCCGTTCTCTCCTTGGTTGGTCCTGACACAAGCAACTGCTTTTCTGTCACATTGATTTTTTCTGTCCTTGCGGATTCAAAGCCAGGGTTGAGTCCTCCTAACAGGGTGAGTTCTCTGACAAGGAAGTTTTGCAACCTAATTTACAGCTGGAGTCAAGCTTGTCAGAGAGTGCCAGAGGGAAACTGTCGCAATCCGCTGGTTTAAGTATGCATTTAATAGTGTTTATCCAAGCAAGTTTGTGATTTCTTCACTCTCTCCAACAAATATGTTATTTGTAATACCTATCTTCTCTAATCTAGGTGTTTGAAAAATGTCTAACGTGTGTGGGCTAGAATGAACTTTGTTTTTCTGTGCGTCTGTTCTTTTAACAAGGGCGGTCTCTGAGGAACTCTCAGAAACTGCTTGCCATCTTCCCAAATCGTCTCTCTCCACAGTGACCATGACTTAATCCTGAAGGAAAACAAGGTAATCTTTTCAAATAAACATTCTCAAGGATGTTTAGAGGGAACCCAATTGCTAGAATGCAGAGCCCTCCCAGTGATTGAAAATGGTTATACTGAAGGAGTACAATTACAGTGCGCTGGAATGTTTGTAAGCGCTTGGTATTTTCAGATGATTAACAATAATAAGTTAAATTGCAAGCAAAGATGTGTGTGTGTGTGTGTGTGTGTGTGTGTGTGTGTGTGTGTGTGTGTGAGTTCAAAGAGTCATCCCGGGTCTTTTTCTCAATGCTGTTGGTGGAAAATGAGGCACTGAGGGATTAAAAGCTTTCACTAGGTAAGGGAGTTGGTAAGAAACATTAGCAACATTTGAACCTAAGCCCAGTTGCTTTCACTGGGTTATCCTGCTTTTTGTGAGAGTAAATAAGAGAAGAAACATTTGATCATTAAGTGAAAAGAAAGCACTGAAACAAATGCATTTGGTTGCATCCAGTTCATTAGGGCAAATTCCTAGTGTCAAAGAGCTTGGCATTCAATAGGGAAAAAGTAGAGTATGGATTGAATAAACTCAAAACTATTTGGATAATAAAAGTAATTTGAATAAACTCAAAACTATTTGGATGATAAAAGTAATTAAATCAATATGGACCACATATGCTAGAGTCTATCAAATTTTGTTTTCTTTTCTCTCTTTCTCTTTTTCTTTTTAAGGCTGCACCTGCATTATGAAAGTTCGCAGGCTAAGGGTTGAATCAGAGCTGCAGCTGAGGCCTATGCCACAATCATGGCAATAACAAATCCGAGCTGCATCTATAACCTAAGCAACCTACATCCTCACGGATACTATGTCAGGTTCTTAACCTGCTGAGCCACCACAGGGACTCCTAGAATCTATCATATTAGTTACAACATGATTTTACATTAAAAAAAAAAAACCTAAAACATTTACTCTGTCAAACAACTTTCTCCTTCCCTTTCTGATCTGAAGGCTTCTGAAGGACAAAGCTTTTTTCTTATTTGGACCTGAAATCTCATGACATAATGCCTATCCTGGCACAAATGAAGGCACAGATAATGAAGTAAATGAATTTGGTCTTGATTTGACATTTTTACCTCCCATTGATTCTGGGCTTGATGTTCCGTCATTTATTTATCATTTGTTGTTTAAGATGCTTGCATATTCAAAGCATCTTTTTACTGTGCTCCTACCTACACATCACATAAATGTATCCTCACCTTGTCAAAAATCTGAGAGCAGTCTGTTTCTTATTTCTGTCCAACAGAAGTACAATGTGAGCCACATGTGTAATGTGAATTTTTCTAATAACCACATTAAAAAAGTAAAAACAGGGAGTTTCCATTGTGGTTCAGTGGGTTAAGAATCCAACATAGTGTCAATAAGGAGGTGAGTTCAATCCCTGGCCCTGCTCAGTGGGTTAAGGATCCAGCGTTGCTGTAAGCTACAGTGTAGGTCACAGATGCTGCTCAGATCTGGTGTTGCCATGGATGTGGTGTAGACCTCAGCTGCAGCTTGCGTTTGACCCCTTGCCTGGGAACTTCCATATGCCTTGAGTGCCACCATAAAAAGAAAAAAAAGTGAAAAGAACAATATATTTTATTTAACTCAACATATTTGACATTACTATTTTAGCATGTAAAGACAAAATTGCTAAGATAGTTTATAGTCTTTTATCATACTATTTTTCGTGGAATCAGGTGAATATTTTGCATTTAAAGGTAGGTCTCAATTCAGACCTACCTGCAAAGTGCAGTGCAGATGTGATCACATTCCAGTGTTCAGTGGACACACAGAGCCATTGTATCCATCAGAACATCTCTGTAATCATATGCAGGCATAGGGAATAATTCCTCCTCCTTAGTACGTAACCCCTGTTATCAGGCCCACTCTCAGCCCCTGTAGTTTGGAAATAACCCCATCCTGAGTGATCTACCTAAAAACTGAGATGAACAACTATCCCAATATGACCTGTGTCCTGGGACACAGGCCTTGAAATGCTAAAACCAGGACTGTCCTGAGTAAACCATGAAGGCTAGTCATCCTTCAGATGACCCATGCCTGCCAGTCAACATATTTTATCATCCAGGCCACTGTGAAGGATGAGACATAGCATACATAAACGTGATTGCTAATCCTGAGGTTTTAGGAGAACCATTGGGAGAAAGAACCTCACTTTCTTTTTCACTCTGTTTATTATCTAGGGTTTCAATTAAACTCCCTTACATCATGTGGGGATAGACCGTTTGACAGTAGTTCCAACGGTGAAGAACACCAGAGGTAGGGAGAAACTGAGTGTTGGTGACTACTACCATTACTACTGCTACTACTACCCCCTGCCCCTCCTTCTTCTTTTGAGTTCCTAGACCCAGCTTTTCCTGGACCTATCCCACCCTTGGCTTTTCAGAAAGTCAATGAATTCCAAACATTTATCTCTATTATTTTGTCTTGTTCATTTAATCCTTTCAAGTTGTGTTTCCATCACTTGAATCTAGGACAGTCCTTACTAATAAAATAGTTTTAAAAAAGAGAGAAAGAGGAGGAGGAGTGCAAGAAATCTACCTGGAATTCTTCAGGCTCTTAGGAAACATAATCTAGGTTGTCAATTTTTCCTTTACAGAGCTTTTCAGAGCTACTATGGTGTGTGTGTGTGTGTGTATGTGTGTGTGTGTGTGTGTGTGTGTGTGTGTGCATTTGTTCATGTGCTCGCACATGTCTTCTCATGCTGCTTAGAATAGTGGGCACCTTTGTTGTAAAGGGTTGAAGGTAGTGAAGAGATGCCTGCTGGCAATAACTTATGAATTAGTGGGGAGTTTTAAAAGTAGGAAGTTGTGAAGACTTACTGTTTTTTCTTTTCCTGTCTTTTCTTCTCCTGCTCTCAGAACTTTACACTTTGCTTGTGTAGTATTTATTTCACTCCATTGTAATGCCTCTCATGATGGATAACAAGTCTCATTCTAGGTATTGAAACAATCTAAATTTCATGAGATTTCCAACCTGTGGATTTAGGGGACCTTGGAAGTTGTATAGTTGCAAAATCAGGCATCTGAAAATCTATCCATCCATTTATCTCTTCTTAATAAAAGGATAGTAAGTGTGCAGTCATTAGATTTAACATCTAGTGGATAAAATAGGCTTATGGATATCTGGAAGAATTATGACACTGACAATTCAAAGAGAACAGTAAGTATTCAATACATGTTATTGAGCTACTAATATGTAGCTTGACAAGGTTAAGTGCTCTGTGTGAGGCATTTAACTTATTGCATAATATTTAGACTTCACAGCAATCTTATGTCTGGCATTATTATCTTTAGTGTCTTAAAATAGAAAAATAAAATTATATCTATAATTATCTTTAGTCACTATTCATCTAAAAAGTTCTTTGGGAGTTCCCATGGGTTCAACCCCTGGCCTAATGCAGTGGGTTAAATGATCCAGCCTTGCTGCAGCTGTGCTGTAGGTTGCAGCTGAGGCTGGGATTCAATTCCTGGGCCAGGAACTTACATATGCTGTGGGTGCGGCCATAAAAAAAATTCCTTTGAAAATTATTATGTTCTTAATGAATTTAACATCTAGTGGATAAAATAGGCTTATGGATATATGGCTCATATACCATGTGTGACTATATAACGAAATGAGAAATACTCCTGGAGAGGAGAGAAGAGGAAGAACACTTAGGTAGGGTGCAGTGGACATGGGGCATAAAGGTGATCACAGAAGCTCCCTGGAAGCTCGACACACTGAAGTGTGATGCTCCATTACAAATTTCTTTACCTTTTTCAAGAGAGAGTTCCATTATTTTACAGTGACAAATTTCAGTTTGTTTTTCTGCATCATAGTGACATGTAAGAACTATTTATTACAGAGCAAATGAGTTGGGTTCTTCACTAGGTTCTCTGGATTTGCTGCTTATGAGGTCCCTGGTGAAGTCTTTTAAGCATTTGGGGCTAGAGTTTCTTCACCTGTGAAGTGAGGCAGATCAACCAGTTCATCTGTAATGGTATCCCTTCCAACCTGAAGACAGTGCAAAGCCTTTAAATAGTGTCTTCCGTTTCCACCGTTATGGTACTTCTATTAAGAATCATTACCTGGAAACCACAGCTCAGAGGCAAGGAATTTCAGCTGAGTGTAAAGAGAACTCGGCTTACAGGGAAAATGTTTCATCTCATCTTATTTTTACCAAAGTCAAAAGATCATTCCATGGTAGCTGAAGGGTTTCTTCACTTAAGTATAGCCTAGAAAGGACTGGTGAAGATTTTGCAAATCAGGTTAATGATTGCAGAGAGACAAGATTTCACCTAATGCCTCAGTCTAGCATTTTCAGAATCACAATTGAAGAATAATGAGTTTTATCCAATTTTTAACATCTTAAAAGTTCCCTGTATAGAAGCAAAAACAAACAAAATCTCACATTTTCATATGAATATACTTTGGAGGCAGACAAAAATCTTAATCTTAGAATCTGGATTGTCCAAGAAATCACCTTTCTTCTTCTTTTTAGCTTTCTTGTGCCTGTTGTGTATGTAGCTATGAAATCAGGGAGAGAAAGAGGAAGAGAATGTCTGTTTTATTGTGTTCCCAAATTCAGTGTAGGTTTCCAGATTGAAGATAGAAATAATTTTTAAGATTACATGAAAAAATAGAGGATGGAAAAGGAAAAACCATTTATTGTCCATGATATGGGTGAACTTAGCAACGCACAATGAATATTTTTTGACTTTAAAAAAGTCTTAATATTAGTTTTATGTTTTTATTTATATGAAATGATATGAAAATATCTCATTATGTTCTATGAACAAATTAGGCAGTTAATGTGCATTGCATATTAATATACATTAATGCACATTAATCTTGGTTTTCATTAATGTACATTAATCTTGGTTTTCATTAATGTACATTAATCTTGGTTTTCACAAAATGGAGATTTTTCCTCACTGCATGTTGAAATTGATATTTTACTTTTTTGCAGTTAAGCATGTGATAGTTAGGGCCACTCAGCAGAATTGTCCATATACTGACTATATCATGATGCTCTTTCAGATTCAACTGTTTCTTTTTTTTCAGTTATTTTTTATAGAATTTATTATTACTCAATTACATTTATAGTTGTACAATGATCATCACAACCCAATTTTATACCATTTCCAACCCAAAACCCCAGTGCATAACCCCACCCCTCAACCTGTCTCATTTGGAAACCATAAGTTTTTCAAAGTCTGTGAGTCAGTATCTCTTCTGCAAAGAAGTTCATTGTGTTTTCTTTTCTTTTTTTTTTTTGTCTTTTTGCCTTTTCTAGGGCCGCTCCCACGGCATATGGAAGTTCCCAGGCTAGGGATCAAATTGGAGTTGTAGCCTCCAGCCTATGCCAGAGCCACAGCAGTGCGGGATCCAAGCCATGTCTGCAACCTACACCACAGCTCATGGCAACGCCGGATCGTTAACCCACTGAGCAAGGCCAGGGACCGAACCCGCAACCTCATGTTTCCTAGTCGGATTCGTCAACCACTGCGCCATGACGGGAACTCCATTGTGTCTTTTTTTTTAAAAAATTCTGCATATAAGTGATAGCACTTGATGTTGGTGTCTCATTGTCTGACTGACTTCACTTAGCATGATAATTTCTAGATCCATCCATGTTGCTGCAAATGCCGTTATTTCTTTCCTTTGAATGGCTGAGTAATATTCCATGGTGTACATGTACTACATTTTCTTTATCCACTCATCTGTCAGTGGACAATTAGGTTGCCTCCATGTCTTGGCTATTGTATATAGTGCTGCAATGAACACTGGAATACATGTAACTTTTCGAGTTGTGGTTTCCTCTGGATAGATGCCCAGAAGTGGGATTGCTAGATCAAATGGTAATCCTATTTTTTGTTTTCTGAGGCATCTCCATACTGTTTTCCACAGTGGTTGCACCAATATACATTCCCACCAACAGGGTAATAGGTTTTCCTTTTCTCCACACCCTCTCTGACATTTATTGTTTGTAGACTTTTTGATGATGGTCATTCTGGCTGGTGTAAAGTGGTAGGTACCTCATAGTGGTTTTGATTTGCATTTCTCTAATAAGGAGTGATGTGAAACATCTTTTCATGTGTTTTTTGGCCATCTGTACATCTTCTTTAGATAATTGTCTGTTTAGATTTTTCTGCCCATTTTTTGATGGGGTTGTTTGTTTTTTTGGTATTGAGCTGCTGAAGGTGTTTATAAATTTTGGAGATGAATCCCTTGTCAGTTGCTTCATTTGCAAAGATTTTCTCCCATTCTGTGGGTTGTGTTTTTGTTTTATTTAAGGTTTCCTTTTCTGTGCAGAAATTTTTAAGTTTAATTAAGTCCCATTTGTTTATTTTTGTTTTTATTGTCATTACTCTAAGAGGAGGATCTGATATGATGTGGCTGTCATTTATACCAGGGAGTGTTTGGCCTATGTTTTCCTCTAAGAGTTTTGTAGTATCTGCTCTTATATCTAGGTTCTTAATCCATTTTGAGTTTATTTTTGTGTATGGTGTTAGGAAGTGTTCTAATTTCATTCTTTTCCATGTGGCCGTCCAGTTTTCCCAGCACCACTTAGAGAATGGGCTGTCTTTTCTCCATTGCATATCCTTGCCTCCTTTGTCATAGATTAGTAGATTTTAGGTGCCTAAATGGTGGGCTTTCTATCTTGTTCCACTGATCTATATTTCTGTCTTTGTGCCAGTACCATACAGTTTTGATGACTGTAGCTTTGTAATATAGTCTGAAGGCAGGGAGCCTGATTCCTCCAGCTCCATTTTTCTTTTTCAGGATATCTTTGGCTATTCTGGGTCTTTTGTGTTTCCAAACAAACTTTAAAATATTTTGTTGGAGTTCTGTGAAAAATGTCCTTGGTAATTTGATAGGGATTGCATTGAATCTGTAGATTGCCCTGGGTAGCATAGTTATTTTGAAAATACTGACTCTTCCAATCCAAGAGCATGTCTTTCCATCTGTTTGTGTCATCTTTGATTTCTTTCATCAGCATCTTATAGTTTTCAAAGTACATGTCGTTTGTCTCTTTAGGTAGGTTTATTCCTAAGTATTTTATTCTTTTTGATGAAATGGTAAATGGGATTGCTTCCCTAATTTCTCTTTCTGATCTTTCATTGTTAGTATATAGAAATGTATTTGATTTCTCTGTATAAATTTTGTATTGCCAAATTCATTGATGTGCTCTCACAGTTTTCTGGTAGCATCGTTAGGATTCTCTAGGTATAGTATCATGTTATCTGCAAATTGTGATAGTTTTACTTCTTCCTTTCCAATTTGGATTCCTTTTATTTCTTTTTCTTCTCTGAATGCAATGGATAGGACTTCCAAAACTATGTTGAATAGTAGTGGTAAGAGTGGACATCCTTGTCTTGTTCCTGATCTCATGGGAATTCTTTCAGTTTTTCACCATTGAGAATGGTGTTAGCTCTGGGTTTGTCATATATGGCCTCTATTATGTTGAGGGAGATTCCCTCTATGCCTCCTTTCTGAAGGATTTTTATTGAAATGGGTGTTGGATTCTGTCAAAGCCTTTTTCTGCATCTATTGAGAGGATCATACGGTTTTCATACTTCAGTTTGTGAAGGTGGTGTATCACACTGATTGATTTGTGCATATTGAAGAATCCTTGCATCCCTGGGATAAATCCCACTTGATCATGATGTATAATCCTTTTAATGTATTTTTGGATGTGGTTTGCTAGTATTTCGTTGAGGATTTTTGCATCAATATTCATCAGTGAAATTGGCCTGTAGTTTTCTTTTTTTTGTGGTATCTCTGTCTGGTTGTGATATCAGGGTGATGGTGGCCTCATAAAATGAGATTGGGAGTGTCCCTTCCTCTGAATTTTTTTGGAATTGTTTCAGAAGGAGAGGTGTTAGCTTTTCTCTAAATGTTTGATAGAATTCACCTGTGAAGCCATCTGGTCCTGGACTTTTGTTTGTTGGAAGTTTTTTAATCACAGTTTCAATTTCAGTTCTTGTGATGGGTCCATTCATCTTTTCTATTTCATCTTGGTTTAGTCTTGGAGATTGTACTTTTCTAAGAATGTGTCCATTTCTTCTAGCTTTGCCATTTTATTGGCATATAGTTGTATGTAATACTCTCTTATGATCCTTTGTATTTCTGTGATGTCCATTGTAACTTTTTCATTTCTAATTTTACTGTTTTGAGTCCTTTCTCTTTTTTTCTTGGTGAGCCTGACTAAGGGTTTATCAATTTTGTTGATCTTTTCAAAGAACCAGCTTTTATTTTCATTGATCTTTTCTATGGTTTTCTTTGTTTTTATTTCATTGACTTCTGCTCTGATTTTTATGATTTCTTTCCTTCTACCAGCTTTAGGTCTTGTCTGTTCTCTCGCTAGCTGCTTTGGATGTAAAGTTAGGTTGTTTATTTGAGCTTTTCCTTGTTTCCCCCGAGGTAGGGTTGTCTTGCTATAAACTTCCCTCTTAGAACAGCTTTTGCTGCATCCCATAGGTTTTGGAGTTTTGTGTCTTTGTTGTCATTTGCTTCTAGGTAATTTTTAATTTCCTCTTTGATTTCTTCAGTGATCCATTGGTTATGTAGTGGCATGTTGTTTAGTCTTCACGTGTGTGTGTTTTTTGAGGTTTTTTTTTTTTTGTTGTTGTTGTTGTTGATTTCCAGTCATATAGACTTGTGGTCAGAAAAGATGCTTGACAAGATTTCAATTTTCTTAAAGTTACCAAGGCTTGATTTGTGGCCCAGAATGTCATCAATCTTTGAGAATGTTCCTTGTGCACTTGAGAAGAATGTGTATTCTGTTGCTTTTTGATGGAATGTCCTATAAATATCTATTAAGTCCATCTGGTCTGATGCTTCATTTAGGGCCTGTGTTTCCTTGTTGATTTTCTGTCTTGATGATCTGTCCATTGCTGTAAATGGGGTGTTAAAGTCCCCCACTATTATTGTGTTATCATCTATTTCTCCTTTTAATGTTGTCGGTGGTTGTCTTATATATTGAGGTAATCCTATATTGGGTGCATATATATTTACAATTGTTATATCTTCTTCTTAGATTGATCCTTTGATCGTTTTGTTATGTCCTTATTTGTCTCTTATGATATTCTTGATTTTAAGGTCTATTTTGTCCGATATGAGTATTGCTACTCCAGCTATCTTTTGATTCCCATTTGCATGGAATATTTTTTTCCACCCTATCACTTTAAATTTGTGTGTGTCCCTAGAAGTAAAGTGAGTCTTTTGAAGACAGCATATATATGGATCTTGTTTTTGTATCCATTCAGCCAGTCTGTCTTTTTGTTGGGGCATTTAGTCCATTCACATTTAAGGTAATTATTGATATGTATGTTCTTATCATCATTTTATTAACAGTTTTGGATTTGTTTTCGTTGTTCTTGTTCTCTTCTCTTGTGGTTTGATGACTACCTTTAGCATTGTATTTGAGTTGATTTTTCTTATTTGTTTGTGTATCAGTTATAGATTTTTGGTTTGAAGTTGCCCTGAAGCTTTGATATAGGAATCTATATATCTCTATCTATCTACTTATCTATCTATCTATCTATCTATCTATCTATCTATCTATCTGAGATTGTTTTAAGTTGTCAGTCTCTTAATTGCAAGTACATTTCCAGTATCCAGCATTTGAGCCCTTCTCTTCTCATGATTTCTGACGTTGGTAGAATAATTGTGTGTGGAAGATTTCCTATCTGTACTGTATGTATGTCTTTAGGTGTGAGCCTTGTCATTTGTGGTATTTTTGTTTCTGGTTGTGGACTTTTCTTTTCTGCCTAGAGAAGTTCCTTTAGTATTTGTTGTAAAGCTGGTTTAGTGTTGCTGAATTATCTTAGCTTTTGCTTATCTGTAAAGCTTTTGATTTCTCTTTCAAATCTGAATGAGAGCCTTGCTGGGTAAAGTAATCTTGGTTGGAGGTGTTTTCCTTTCATCATATTAAGTATATCATGACATTTCCTTTTGGCCTGCAGAGTTTCTGCTGAAAAATCTGCTGATAACCTTAGCGGGGTTCCCTTGTATGTTATTTGTTTCTTTTCCCTAGCTGCTTTCAATATTTTCTCTTTGTCTCTAATTTTGGTCAGTTTGATTCATATGTGTCTTGGGGTGTTCCTCCTTGGGTTTATTTTATATGGTACTCCTTGCACTTCCTGGATTTGAGTGAGTGGTTCCTTTCCCATGTTAGGGAAGTTTTCAGCTATTATCTCTTGGAATATTTTTTCTGTCCCTTTCTCTCTCTTCTTCTGGCACCCCTATAATACAGATGTTTTTGGATTTAATGTTGTCCCAGAGTTCTCTGAGACTGTCTTCATTTCTTTTCAATCTTTTTTCTCTTTTCTGTTCCACATCAGTGATTTCCACTAGTCTGTCCTCCACCTTGCTTATTCATTCTTCTGCCTCCTGTATTCTGCTGTTGGTTGCTTCTAATGAACTTTTTATTTCAGTTATTTTATTTTGCATCTCTTCTTAAGTTTTAAATCTTGTATTTCTTTTCTCAGTGTTTGCTCTAAGTTATCAATCTTTGCCTCCAGTTTATTTCCAATGTCCTGCATCATCTTTGCTATCATCAGTCTAAAGTCTTTTTTTCTGAAGGCTGAGAATCTCCTCATCACTTAGCTGATTTTCTGGGTTTTTTCCTTTCTCCCTTATCTAAGTTATAGTTCGCTGCCTTTTCATTTTTATAAGTTTTTGGTGTCATATCCATTTTGCAGACAATAGAGTTGTAGCCTCTCTTACTTCTGATGTCTGCCACCCTTGTAGCTGAAGTTGTTACAGGGGCTTGCTGTAGGCTTCCTGTTGGGCGGGAGGTGGGTCTTTGTGTCTGTGTGAGATTAGAGGTGGCTGTGTGCCTGGGGGGTCTTTAGGCAGGCTGTTTACTGATGAGTGGGGCTGTGATCCCACCTGGATCATTTTGGCCTGGAGCTTCTCAGCACCGATGTTTGGGGCCAGACTTTCCCAAAATGGCCACCTCCAGAGGAACACAGCTGATGAATATTCCTTTGTTTCCAATGTCCTTGCCCCACAACAAGCCATGTTCACTCCCTGTTTTCCCAGGAGATCTTCCAAGGACTGCAGATCAAGATTCCCATGAAGCCTCTGCTTTGCCCTGGAACCCAGTGCATATGAAATCCTCTGTGAGGCTTTCAAGAATGGGGTCTCCATTTCCCCCAGTCCTGTGGAGCTCCTTCACACAAGCCCCACTGGCCTTCAATGCCAGATGTTCTGGGGGCTCTTTCTCCCAATATTTGATCCCCAGGCATGGAGATTTGATGTGGGACTCAGAACTCTCACTCCTGTAGGTGAGTCTCTGTGATACAGTTACTTTCTAGTCTGTGGTCTTCCAACCTGGGAGTTATGGGGTTACTTATATCATGAAATTGCTCCTCCTACCTCTTGATATGGCCTCCTCTTTGTCTTCTAGAGTAGGATATCCAGTCCATTTAGTTGAAGGTTGTTCAGCATTTGGTTGTAATTTTGGTATTTTTATGACAGAAGGTGAGATCTAGTCCTTCTATTTTGCCATCTTAACCCTGTCTCTCTCAACTATTTCTTAAAAGGATACTGCTGCAGGATTAAGCTCTGAATACTCAATATGGCACACCTGGAAAGTCATGCAACCCACATTATCAGTCATAGACATAGCGCATACTTATCCAACATCCGTTTGCACTTATCACTGGATAACACCAGCATGAACATCCCTGATATTTTCCAGCTCACCTTTGCCACTTTATATGTGCCCAGCCCGCCTTCACACTGCATTGTAATTCACATATCAAAGCCAACGGAAGATATCATCAAGCCTTAACACCATTGTCACCAACTTCCTATTTTGTATGACTGCAGCTTTCTACCACCACAATTATAAAGAACACCAAGGCTTCATCATACTAGAAACAGATGTATCGCTAAGGCTTGACTTCCTCTCCATAGCTTGTCTTCTTTGTTTCTCTCCCTTCTTATCAACCCTCATCCCCATAGCTTTGCCTTCTTTTTTCTCAGGCTAAGTGTCCTGCAAAAGGCCTGTTTTTATCTGCTTGCAAAGCCAAGAAAATTAATTTTGCAAAACCATTCTGCCACTCCTTCATTTTTGAAATGAGTCTCTATATTAATGATGAGTATAAATACAGAAGCAAGCTGCAGGGAACCTGCAAACTTCTGAACCTTTTGAAGCCAAGCTTCTGCACAAAACTGCATCCATACTGTGGTGCAATGCACTCCTAAGTCACCATACCAGTGTCATTTGCCCTGTCACCTAACCCACAAGGCACTAACTTGAACTGAGAAATTTAGGCTTTGATATTTCTCTCTCTCTTTTTTTCATTTTAATGGCCACATCTCTGCAGCATATGGAAGTTCGCTGGCTAGGGGTCAAATTGAGCTGCAGCTGTGATCTATACCACAGCAACACTGTATCCAAGTGGCATCTGCTGCAGCTTGTGGCAATGACAGATCCTTAACCCACTGACTGAGGCCAGCGACTGACTCCCATCCTCATGAACACTATGTTGGGTTCTTAACCCACTAAGGCCCAACAGGAACTCAAGCTTCTCTCTTTCTCCATCTAAAGTAGTAGATTGGTGTGCAAGAATAGTGGTTTGGAAGAACAGTAGTGTGAGCCATGGGGTTATTGATTCTTGAGATCTGATTGCAAATCCTTTAAAATAGTTGCTTCTTTTACCTTTTGTATGTTCCCTCCTAAAACTGTCTGCCCTCCTGCACACCATCTCTACCTAGTGGAAGGGGTGATATTTGACCAATCGAAAGGCTGCCTCTGCTGTTTGCTTTACTCATCTGAAGGCTGATACAGAGGAAGAATTCAGCTTGCCCTCAGCTCTGAGGTCCCTGTCCCCACTGCCCACTGTTTAATAACTTACCCTGGCCCCTTCTTTAAGGAACTTGGCAAGAAAAAACAAAAAAATCCTCCTTTGTCTTTCATTCATTCAATAAGGGTAAGCTGCAGACCTATTAGCTGCAAAGCACTGAATTTCCCAGTGAAGGTCACAGAGAAATGTGAAATCTGGTTGCTGTTCTCAGATGGTCACCTCTGTTCATGTACTTGCTGCCCTCTAGACTCACAGTCTAATAGGTAAGCTTCAGAAGGTGCTTCCTCCTTCTGGAACCCACTACTAAATTATTAAAGCTGGGGGAATTGGAATTTAACACCTTTCCTAGATTTATTTTTGTTCGTTCCCCAAAGCTACCTTCTACACTCAGCATCCCACTCTGCCTCCCATCACTGGGGATACATCCCTTCTATTTAAAGGCCTATTTCAAATATGTCTTTCTTTTGTCTGGATAAAATCTTCTTTTGCCTTGGAATCCAGAGAAAATGACCAACAGCAAAAACAACAAATGTAAACTTTTGAGTCTAAAAGATCTCATTCTACCCTTGGAGTCTACAGCTTACTAACCATGTCCTATTGGAAAAATTAGGGGAGGGCTCTCTGAGCCTCAGTCTCATCATCTGTAAAATGGACAGAATAATCCTGAAAAAGAGTTATGGCTTCTTTATTAGGTACTTTAATGGCCTAGCACCATGTCTGGCACTCAGTGGGTGCTTCCCAAATGCTAATCATCATCCTTTCTTGGAAACCCCTATTATTAAGTTCTATTATGTGTAGCCATTTGTAGGATCATCTCCTGTTTTAGATTCCAAGTTACTTAATAATAGATACTACCCTTTCTTCATGTGGGATTTCCTGCAACTTTTCACAGGGCTTCCTACCTAGCAAACACTCAGGCACATTGGGTACTATAACTCATCAGTGAGTTATTGTAAAAATACGAATGATTCTACCTCTGTGAAGAGCAAGCTTGGGCACAAAGCACAGGTTCTTTAAAGCCTCTGCTGAGCTCAGAATGTTTTTGAGGGTAGGGAAGTTGCAGGGAGCAAGTGGCAGCCTCCATGTGCAGGCTCGCATAATTTAGGGCCCCAGGGTTACCTCTCCCTGGGGTCACACACAAGATGAATCAGGCAAAGAGAGAGCAGAGATGAGGCCAGCTGCTCCCAGATCCTTGGACATTCCAAACAAGGGAGAGAGACTCAGTCTTTCCTGATTAATCCTTGATGATTTATTCTTTGGACATCATTTAAAAGGAGCATTTTAAAGTAGATTAATTGAACTCCCATGACCTTTTACCCTACTTATATCATCAAAAGAAACTAGATCTTGAATTTTTAAAAATACTTATTTTCTGTGACTTACAAACTACTGAGGAGTTTCAATGGTTGTTTGTTTGTTTGCTTTTAATTATAAATAACAACTCCAGCCTTTTCAGCAGTAAGGTGAAACACCCTACATTTGAAAATACCAATTTTAGTCAATTGATGTTGTGTGAGGAATGTCGTAGGCATGGATAAATGATAAATACATAATCTAAGACACACAAAAAATGGAAAAGTAGGTGTTACCTTCAAAACTGCCATTTCCCCTTCTACCATGTTGGCTTAATCATATTTCTGAGTTCACACAGCTCTAACATGACTTGGGTAAATTTTCATTGGTATAAGCTGGCATTTTTCAAAGTGCAGAGAGCAGTCTCTTAGCGAATTCTAAATCAATTTAATTCTTGGAATCAGGATTTTTTAAAAGTAGTAGAATAGAGTAATAATTGAAAGTAAAATAGGATAGAAAACCTCTAAATGTATTGTGCACCAAGAATGCTTTTACTTTATGAAACTTTCATTCGTGTGTTATGCATTATGAAACACATTTACTCATTTTCTGAGTTGGGGTGTACAGTGTATTTTTCACTGTGGTCATAGCTCAACAACTTTGGAAGCTTCTGAATCTGGCCTCATGGTGCTTAGTTTCTAAATCTTTCTGTCATGGTGATATAGCTGTGACCAATGAAATGTCAAGGGAAGGCTGGTGGGGGAGGTTGGTATAGATGGGGATATGGGAAAAGATTCTTCCACGCAAAAGCGTGATGCACAGGGAAGCTACTGTCCTTTCACCGCATGCTGTCATATCTGTACATGCTTCCTGGAACGGTGGTACCAAGTGGAAAATGCAAAAGAAGCTCATGTGAAATCATGTTGAACATGGCAGAGTAAGAAGATGGAAGGAATCTGGGTTCTAGGTCCAGTGTTATGCTCTGGCATCAAACACCTCAGGAACTATCCTATCTCTGGTCTTGTTATATAATATATCCCTTTACTGTTTAAGCCACTTGAGTGAGTTTTTTCTTATAGCTTAAACAACCCTAAAGGATAAAAAAATCTTATTTTAGGATGTGTGAGTAAACCAAACACTGGTGTATGGGATGGATGGGAAGAAAGCCTGGGAAGGTGCTTTGGGTCAAATAGTGATGGATGTTGAATTCCAGACCCAGACACAGGGTTATAGTTGTGAATATAGACTCAAGAGGGGACTATCTGGCCTTGACTCTGTTCTCAATCTGTTAGCTCTGTTACCCTGGTGAAGTAATTATTTTAACCAGTAATGTCAGAGTATTAATCTGATGTCAGTATCCAGGATGGACCGAAAGTTGGATGGAACTGGTGGCAGTGAAACTGATCACAAGACAGCTGTGACAACACAGAAGTGAATG
This sequence comes from Phacochoerus africanus, assembly GCF_016906955.1. NCBI lineage: Eukaryota > Metazoa > Chordata > Mammalia > Artiodactyla > Suidae > Phacochoerus > Phacochoerus africanus. The sequence continues at coordinate 79,308,074 of NC_062545.1, read as the reverse complement.
ATGAGGGCTTAGCTCTGGAATTGGTAAAGGAGACCTACAGAAAGGGAAGGATGCAGGAGTACTAAGATGGTGGACTTGGCGATAGACTGGATGTGGGAGATGGGATAAAGGAGTCACATCTGGCCGTAGGATTTCTGGGCTGGAAGCCTGCCATGGGAAGGGCTGATGTGTGTGGTAGGTTAAGAAGAGGGAGTGAGCAGGAGAAATAACTTCCCAAGATCCCCTTTGTGAGTTGGCTGATAAGATATATTTACTTATCATTTCCTCACCCCAACCCCATTTTATGGATGAGGTGACAAAGTTCTGAGAAGTTAAGGAGCCTCTCTTAAGTGATATAATAAGTGACAAAACCAAAATTTAATCCCAGGCCATTTTTACTTCAGATCTCTTGAGAGCCACTCATGACTGAGATAAGAAATAGAGATATCATGAGAAATGAACCGGTTTTAGTGAGAAGACCGAGTTCAAACTACAGATCCATAATATAGATAAGAAATAGGAGTTCCCACTGTGGTGCAGCAGAAACAAACCCAACTATTATCCATGAGGATGTGGGTTTGATTCCTGGCCTCACTCAGTGGGTTGGGGTTTCGGCATTGCCATGAGCTTGGTGTAGGTCACAGATGCGGCTCAGATCCTGCATTATGGTGCCTGTGGTGTAGGCTGGCAACTGTAGTTTCAATTCGACCCCTAGCCTAGGAACCTCCATATGCTGCAGTTGCGGCCCTATAAAACAAAAACAAAAACAAAAAAAAAAGAAAGAAAAAAAGAAAAAAGGAGCAACAGTGAATAGGCCTTAGAGACAGATCTTCTAGAATGGTGGCTTTTAAAAAAAAAAAGTAATTTGATTGAAGTATAGTTGATTTATAATATGTTAATATCTGCTGTACAGCAAAGTGATTCAGTTATTCATATACATTGTTTTTCATATTCTTTTTTTAGGTATTTATTTTTTCTGTTATAGTTGATTTACATTGTCCTATCAATTTTTGCTGTACAAAAAAGTGACTCAGTCATACGTTCTTTTAAATTGTGGTTTATCACAGGATATTGAATATAGTTCTCCGTTCTATTTGGACCTTATTGTTTATCCATCCTGTATATAATAGTTTGCATCTGCTAATCTCAAACTCTCAATCCTTCCCTCTCCCCTCCCCCACCCCCTTGGCAACCACAAGTCTGTTCTCTATGTCTATGGGTCTGTTTCTGTTTTATAGATAAGTAGTGATAGCTTTTTTATTTTAAAAAATGTGGGGTGATAAAATAAAGGTCCCGTATAAGTAAAGAGAGAGGAGTATTAAAAATGGCTGAGAGGAAAATTCGGATGGCACAGATACATTGAATGCCGAGAAGTGTAAAGCAAGAGATGAGGGTCCATAATGGCATTGCTTGAGAGATTAAGGAAGTGAGGAAAGGGCACCAGATACAATAAGTGGTTCCCCTCCCAATAATTTTCGCAAGAAATCCCAATAAGCTTAGAAGCATATGTACTAGATTCTAGGATATAAGACTGAATAAAGGGAAACTATGGACCATAAATGAAAAGTCAAATGGTAAATCAAGATTTCACAGGAGAGGAAAGATCTTTCCTTGTTTAAAGTAGAAAGAAAGTAAATAATTTGAAGATAGCTTAGAAGAGAACAATAATCGAGGGAGTCTAGTTAGAATTAAGGAGGAAGAGGAAAGGGAAGGGGATGGGAGGAGGAGAGAGTATGGAGATAATCTGTGTATAAGCAGCTTTGTAACCCAAAAGGGGTGAGAGCAAAGAAGAGTGAGTAGTATGTAGGGGTCCAAGGAAATTACAGGCTATGACTTCTTCCTGCAACGACTAATGCCATCAGGAGATGGTAGGATAAAACAGGCTTTCGAATTTGCCAACAGTGACTCAGGAAAATGGCACAAGGTTATCAGTGAAAGCAGAACAGAGGTGATGTTGGTGTCCATTTTGCTGTAACACATTTCGAACAGCACTGTCAGTGGGAAGGGCTCAGAATTCTAGCTGTGGCTCTGCTCTAATTAGTTGGAAAGTCTTCAATTCGTTTTATCATAAGGACCTGACTTTCTCTCATCTATATAATGAGACACATTGGCCATGGCTCTTTGCAGTTTGTTGTGGAAATTCTGTAAGATGACAGAGGTGATGATGATAATAAATAATAGTAACAGTAATAGTAACAGCATATAAAAATTTTTTTGGCTCTTTCTATGGTGAGCCAGATACAGTTATAGCTTTCTACATATATTATTTCATTTAAACCTCCTATCAGTTTTTTTTTTTTTTTTTCCTTTTTAGGGCCGAACCTCTGGCATATGGAAGTTCACAGGCTAAGGGTTGAATCAGAGCTGCAGCTGCCGGCCTACACCACAGCCATAGCAATGCGGGATACGAGCAGTGTCTGTGACCTATACCACAGCTCACCACAGTACAAGATCCTTAACTACTGAGAGAGGCCAGGGGTCAAACCCAAATCCTCATGGACACTATGTTGGGTTCTTAACCCACTGAGCCACAACGGGAACTCCCCTCCTATCAGTTCTATGAAGTTTCTACAATTTCCAACCAGTTTACAGAAGAAACTTGCTATTATGAACTTAGCTGTCTAAATTTAACAACTAAGTGACAAAACCAGAATGCAACCCAGGTAGCCTGATTTCAGATAATGAATTTTGTAAATATGAAGCCTTATATTTTGCCATGAATTATTATAAGAGAAATAAAGTCTTATATGCTTCAAACACAATTTAAACAAATTTCAATGGAGGATTTTTTGAATTTATTTACTTATTTTTATTACTACAGTATCTGTTTTTCTAATCCCAATGGTTCTTGATTGTATGGTGTTTCCATAGTTTTTTTGTTTGTTTGTTTGTTTTTCTACTTAAAAAACAACACTTCCCATCTTCATGTAGTTTCCTAAGGAAGATAAACATCTGGAGCTGTCCAGTGGGGTTTATTTCTGTGAGCAGCAATGCAGTTGCTCTGGGAAGGCTGCTTCTCCTGTGATGGATGCTGCTGAGAAGCAAGGATGGCAGATACTGCCTCAAGCTTCTCAGCTGATCCTGACCTGATTGGTATCAGGCAAAGATGATGGAATCCAGATGTTCCTCGACTTACCATGTGGTTACATCCAGATAAACCATTGTAAGTGGAAAAGCATTTTATATGCCTAACAATCTAAAAACCATAGCTTAGCCTCACCTACCTTAAGGCATACTCATGACAATTTCATTAGCCTATAGTTGGACAAAATCATCTAACAAAAAAAGTGTATTTTACAATAAATTGTTGAATATCTCATGTAATTTACTAAATATAGTTCTGAAGGTGAAAACCAGCATGGTTGTACGGGCACGACCACAACCAGCATCGCGAGAGACAATCTATTGCCTGTCACTAGGCTGGGAAGAGATCAAAATTCACAATCCAAAGTTCAGTTTCTACTGAATGTGTATTGCTTCTGCCCACGACCACAACCAGCATCGCGAGAGACAATCTATTGCCTGTCACTAGGCTGGGAAGAGATCAAAATTCACAATCCAAAGTTCAGTTTCTACTGAATGTGTATTGCTTCTGCCCACGACCACAACCAGCATCGCGAGAGACAATCTATTGCCTGTCACTAGGCTGGGAAGAGATCAAAATTCATAATCCAAAGTTCAGTTTCTACTGAATGTGTATTGCTTCTGCATCATTGTAAAGCCAAGCAATTGTAAGTTAAACCATCCTAAGTAAGGGACCCTCTTTATAGCTCTTTACAGATAAGAGAAAGTTTTTTACGGTTTCATAAAAATAATGAATCAGATTTTGAATGGGTTTGCTCCAAGTGTCACTTTAATGACTTCTGCCTCAAGTGGTCCTTGGGCTAAATTCCAAGCAAATTGAATAGGGCGGGTGCTACTTTACATCAAGAGCTGTAGTACAGCACCAACACAGTACTGCAGACCGTTAATCAAAGGCCTATACAGCTGTTCCCAACAGCCCGCTGTGCCTGGTAGGGTATCATTGCTTTCAATGCTGCAGCAGTTGGAGAAACTTATTTGTAATATCTTCAAATTCAATCAGCTGTAGTTTGCAATTGCTGTAGCTACCTGGGAATTTGATGAAAAGAAAGGTCATAGATGTAAAGTCAGGGAGACATGCTTTGTTAGCATCATGAAGAAACACAGCGTTATCACTGTGTTGTATCCACTACCCTTGGGGACAGTGCTGGGGACTCTGAGACAGAGACACAAAGCAGATTTGAAACCGGCCATTGTAGAGTCAACAGCTGATAAGCTGGTGCTCTAGATCCATGGGTTTTGTAACCATGGATCAGAAGATTTTCTTTTCCATTTGCACACCTCTCATAAATGGCTGCAATCCCAAATCGGTATTCTCCAGGGAGAATGATAGTGTTTTGAGACACAGGAAAAGCACACTTTTTTTCGCTAACCTTGATCATATGTTTTTAAGAGAAGCTTCAGGGCAAAAAAGTAGCCACAAGAATTTTAGAGGATAAACAGTAAAATCCAAGTGGAATCCAGGCAGCAAGGCCAGCAAAGTGGACCTCAGCCCACACAGCCATCTCAGAGAAGATTAGGCGTCTCTGCTGTGTCCTCAGATGCAGGACCATTCAGGCCCAAATGAAGGAAAGTTGATGCAACCTCAAAAGGCCTTGGGATCTGAAAACACGGCCTGGCTCTTCCCATGGTAATGCTGCTTCCTACTTAGGTTTTATTTGCTGCTAAAATGATACCTTTTGGAGTTCCCATTGTGGCTCAGCAGAAACAAACCTGACTAGTATCCATGAGGATGTGGGTTCCATTCCTGGCCCCACTCAGTGGGTTAAAGGAGCAGAGACCCAGGCTAGATATACTCAAGATTGTTCCAATCTTAAAATGGACACTCTAAAATTTCCCAGTCTTATTTTTTGTTAGCAGAAAATCTCATATAAACATATTTATATGAGATTAAAATCATGTTATATCTTTTATAGCATGTTATATCTTTTTTTTCTATATCTCAGTACTTTCCATTTGCTTTTCAATATTATTACTATTGTATTTACATTCCCTGTGAAGACAGAAGCTTATTTTGTTTGTGGATGTCTCGATTTTTTTTTTAATATTAACCAGATTGTGACACTTGCTAGCTTAAAACTCTTTATTGGTTTCCCACTACATTGAATAAAAGCCCAAATTCTGTCCATGGGTCCAGGGGCCTATGTGATGTGGACTCTGCTTCTTTGGAGGCCAACATCCTGGTCTCTTGCTTGTCACTCAAAGTGTACTCTTTCCAGGTTTCTAAGTTCTTTCCCACCACAGGGTCTTCATACATGCTGGTCCCTAAGTCTGAAATGCTCCCTTTTATTTAAAAGTCACATCTTTAGGAGTTCTTGTTTTGTCTAAGTGTGTTTTGTCTCTGAGGATGCAGGTTTGATCCCTGGCCTCCCTCAGTGGATTAAGGATCTGGCATTGCTACAAGCTGCAGCATTGGCTGCAGATGAGGCTAGGATCCCATGTTGCTGTGGCTGTGGATTAGGCTGGCAGCTGTAGCTCTGATTTGACCCATGGCCTGGGAACCTCCATATGCCATGGGTGTGGCCCTAAAAAGAAAAAAATAAAAATTAAAAAGTCATATTTTCAGCTCTTTCCCAACCATCCTGTTTAACTAGATTCCTTCCTCTCTTCCATGCACCCTAACCCTATTTTCTATATTTCAGCAACCACTTTGTTTCCATAGAAATACTTACCTTAGTTCATTTATCTTTTTATCATCTGTCTTCTCTCCTCAGCCATGAACCCTATGAGATCAAGGGCCACGTGCCTGAGATGTTTCTAGAACTTAGTAGAGTACATGACACATGGTAGGTATTTAACAACTACTTGTTGAATGAGTACATGAGCTTGGGTGGGATATGATGATACATGTATCACATACTTGTCATCCTGTGTAGAGGAATAGAAAGAGGCAAAGTTTAAGGAGATGAGTCCAGATTGAAATAACCCTTAGTAGTATTCTGTAGTATAGCAGGATCAGCAAACAGTTTTTAAGTAGGGGGCTAATGATACCTTGTCTGTATTTTGGAAAGACTCATTTGCATAAAGATAGCTGGCTTGATTACAGTAGATTATGCAAAAATCACTTTAGGGAGACCAGTAATAGCAACAGGTGAAAAAGACTGAAAGTAAGGAAAGTGTTTCAGATAAGGAACAGTGTTGACTAAAAACTTTGATATACTGAAGCAGATGGGCAGGAAAAAAACTACTTTTGAAGGCTATTTTATTCAAAATACAAGTTTTGGGAAAGTTGTTAGAGAAAAATGGAAGAAAAAAAATCACCCCCGTCCCAACTTTCCATTCTGAGTAGTTACTTTCAAAGACACAACTTGATGTAGTTCAGCATCATTTCTGAAATGTAATTCCGTAGAATGTCTACTGATCATATCTGGGATAAGAACATTTTTTAAAAAATAATTTTTACTTTTTACGTTAGAGCTTGCTTATAGTGTTCTGTCAATTTTCTACTGTACAGCAAGGTGAGCCAGTCACACATATACATGTGTACATTCTTTTTCTCACATTATCATGCTCCATCATAAATGACTAGATAGAGTTTCCAGTGCTATACAGCAGGATCTCATTGCTTATCCATTCCAAAGGCAATAGTTTGCGTCTATTAACTCCAAATTCCCAGTCTCTCCCACTCCCTCCTCCTCCGCCCTGGCAACCACAAGTCAAGGACAGTTGTTTTTTTCCTTTGTTTGTTTTTAATGATTCTCTAATGTCTCCCAATACAGAGCCACATTAACTGAAATGTATTTCATTTTGGAACCATTTTTATGGACTTTTGTGGGAAAGGAGAGCTAAGCTGGGTTCCTTTGGGAAAGGTGGTCTTGGTCTTTGTGGAATACAGGATTTGGTGTGGTATCTTATAGACTTGAGTCCTGGCTCTGTCCTGCACTCAAGTGTAAAATTGGACAAATCATTTAACTGCTCAGAACCCTGTGTTCTGATCTATAAAATGGAAATGAATCACATCCTGACTTACAATAGATACTTTTAAATTAGAGGCTACCTTACATACTTTAGAGAACAGGATTCACAGATACTCTGCACCTCTATCCTGCCCCACATAGCTGCATATTAACATTCTAACTTCTATTTATCCAGAAATTAGTGAAAGGGGATTTACAGATATGAAGGATGGAAGAGGAAGAAAAGGAGGAATAGAACAGAGCAACCAGGCTAGTGTGTCCAGGGAATGGTCAACCAGTAGTACAGGCCTTGTGGGCTGCACACTTACCTTTACAATTAAAATCATCAGGGAATTATTAGAACCAGATAAAAAAGATCAAATATTGTAAATTTGTAAAGCTTTTTATGTTGCTAAGTTTGTGAGGGTATGGTGGGTAGAGAAGATGGGAGAGAATCCTCCTGCCATGTAACTGTTATCACTGTAAGACAGTGTTTTCTAAGCTGTCTTGGGTTAGGGACTTTTGGAGTCTCTGATGAGAAGGATGGACTCTAGAAAAATTTCCATGTATATCTTCAACTCCAATTTTACCTACAAATCACCTGAAACCTGTCTAGAGAGGCGGTGATCCATGGACACCAGGGTAAGAGACCTGGCCGTAAGGCAGGAATTGAGCTTTCTCTCTTTATGTAGCACTCTGTTTTCTGTTTTGTTTTAATTTTCAATGTGATTGTTCCCCTGGGTCATAAGCAGGCACGAAAGGTCTGGCGCTATGCTAAGAACTTCCTCAACCCTCAACAGTGATCCTATTGGGTAGTAGAGTTTGTGGTTGTTCTTTATGTAACTTGACTAATGACCAAGTCAGATGTTTTGATTGTCCCTGGATAAGTTTGGGGAGCCTAATATAGGTTCTAACAGGAGACAATGAACTACTCGATACCTTTCACCACAGATTATAATGTATCCTTGATAAGGCTGCCCTTTTCTGTCAAGTATAGCCTTTAGCACCACCTGGGAGAGGTCCAAATGGCACAGAGGAGGAAAGATCACTCAGGCTACTGGAACATCTTGGGTACCTTATAGTATGTCAGATCACTATGAAATTCAAGGCATGTGGGTGTATATGTACCTTTAAAAATACAAGGATTTTGCTATTCAAATATTCAAATTGGCAGAGCAACAAAAAGTACCTACGTTTTATTGAGATCAGAAACGGTTCTCAAAGATTTGCTTTTCTAGTCATTAGAATTTCCATTCCTGACCTAGAAAAGAGATGCAAATGTCTATATTTATTCTGGTAACTCTTACAATACCAGATGTTTAATTTTGATAACACCTGTAATCAATTCCCAGGAAGCAAGCTGTTTGCAGAACATCAAAAAAGGCACACATATTCTTTAAATAAGCTAAGTGTATAAATGGCTGAAACGCTAAAATTGAGGGATTCTGTGTTTGAGTAATGTGGATATTGGAAGCAACTTTACAGAAGTGTATATAATTGGAAAACCAGGTTTATTGGGGATAACATCGAAGTATTTATCAGTAAATTTTCTGAGATGCTAAGGTGAAAGACCCTGCAGAAGTACAAAGTATCATCATTATCATCATCATCATTAATAGTTAGGCTAGTACTCCAATGATTCTCTCGAAGTTGCTTTCTTGGTATTACATGAGTTTACTTTTGGGATGTGATTGCAATTAGGGTGTAGAAACTGCTGATTTGAGTTAACTCTGGGAACAAAAAGAAAGCAAAGCAACCAAGCATCACCAAACCAAAAAACTCTTTTAAGATGAGCAAATTTTCCATGCCTCAGTTTTTCATATTTATTTCCAAATCTACTCTGTCATATAAATTAACATCCCAGAATGGAAGGTTGGTTATCAGAGAAAAAACAGAAATGATGCTAGATCTCATAATGCAAGGTAACTGCAGTATATATGGATAATGACCACAGCTCAGGCTGCATTAAATTTGAATTTCCGCAGATTGTGTCAAAAGAAATGACATTATCTTGTCCAAAGTCAGAAAACCCATGACTCGGAAATTGGTTCTTTGGAATAGGTCCATATGGTGAGTTAATGTGATTTGGCACTATCTGGGTGGTGTTCTGGAAAACAAACTTGCTTTTTCTGCAAAGAAAAACCAGATTCCAAACACTCACAGGGTTCTTATACTACACATGGATATTTTGCTCTACTTTCAAGTTTTTGTGGACATAGCCATTTTGAATGATGACATGTTCAGATAAAGTGATAGTTTTCCTGAAAGACTGATTACATCTTCAAGTGAAAAATCCAACTTGGGGAAAAAAAAAAAGAAATGGTCAATGGCATAAAGCAGAGAATATGGCTTTTAAAGGAAAATTTTAAGTTAACTTAAAAAAGAGAGGCAAATTCTATTCGTTACAAACTGATTGAAAAAAGAGTATGTTAGAAGATGTACAAAATAATTGTAAAAAATGTTGCAAGTCATCTTTCATGCTCATCTTTGTTATCAGGTATTAGATGGATGATTTTACTCCTCAGTAGCTGTCTTTCAAGCCTTGACAACTAAAATCCGATAGAAAAAAAAAGAAAAAAAAAGGCAAGTGGAGCATATTGGTCAATTAAAATTTTAAATTAAACAATGTTTTAAGGAAAAACCCCACCTTTAATTTAAAAATTGTTTTATAAAAAATTTCAAAAATACGTTAATGCCAAAACATTTTCCTATCTTAGAAAATAAATTCCATGTAGTTGAGTTTCTTTGATAATTGAAATGTTTAAAAGTATCTAAAGATCCTTATCTTAAAAGATCAATAGAATGTTTAAGACTCTAGATCTATTACAACAATGTTTTCTCATACTGGAGTATTCTGATGTGCTCTTCAAGGTGTGCAGGTTCTATGAGAACTTTTTCTCTTACTTTGTGTTTTCATTTTCACTGAGTGAAAAAATGTGTACATAGTGTATGCCAGACCATCTGAAGATTGTGGTGTGGACTCAGGGCTGCTATTTGTGTGACCACTGTTTCAGTGCTAAAAGGTCACCTACAATCAATATCTAACACTTCATGTCCTTTGTCCAGTCTCATGTCAAAATAGGACTTGTCCCAAGATAGACATCAAGGTGAGTTCTCTTCACCAGTTGTGAGGACAGTCCTTTTCTTATTACAATGTATCATAGAAAAACCTTTTTACTGATTAAGACTTTAATTTCTTAGGTTATTTAAGATATTGTGATTTTTGATTTGATACCGTAAAGGTGAAATTGTTTAAGGACATGTAGGCCACATTTTTTTCTTTTCCTACTGATTGCCTCAGGTCCTACTCATGGGATGACTTAGCAAGTTGATAGGCAATTAGTTACTTTTCAAAGATCCATGTGTTCTTAGAAACAGCTCTCATTGGAGTTCCCGTCATGGCTCAGTGGTTAATGAATCTGACTAGGAACCATGAGGTTGTGGGTTGGATCCCTGACCTTGCTCAATGGGCTAGGGATCTGACATTGCTGTGAGCTGTGGCATAGGTCGCAGACACTACTAAGATCCCACATTGCTGTGGCTGTGGTGTAGGCCAGTGGCTACAGCTCCGATTCAACCCCTAGCCTGGGAACCTCCATATGCCATGGGGGTGCGGCCCTAGAAAAGGCAAAAAGACAAAAAAAAAAAGGAAAAAAGAAACAGCTCTCATTGGAAACAACCCTTTAAAGAGATAAATTCAATTTAGTTCATTAAATAGTATTTGAGAATGCGCCATGTATAAGACACTACACTCAGCCCTGCGGGTAAACAAGATAAGTTAGATGTTATTTCAGCTACAGAGGATCTTAGAATCTGGTGTGGGATACTAATACAAAGAAAGGGAAAGGGAAAAATATTTTTCCTATTACCATTTTCAGAAACATATTTGAATATTTTATGTTAATCTACTAGTGCTTTTTACTATTTTTTAAATAAAAGTTTTCTGGCATTTTTTATTTAAATTAGGTTTCTGAGCTTTATGAAAGAGTAATTTCTATTTCACTAGTTTCACAATGTGAGAGAAAAGGCATCATTATTATATATGATTATTTATTCAAGATGAAAATATCCTCAGGCTAGGACTAATGGATAGTAGTGAAAGTAAAATAAGTAAAAAGTGAAACTGTGATGAAAGAAGTCCGAGTCCCACCTAGATACATTAGCTGGTAATGAATGACACATGATAGCTGTGCTGGGTCCTTTTCAGTGCTGGTGGCAGGGGCAGGATTGAGGAGTCCAGGGGTGGTATGAACCATAGGGAGATTTTCCTGCAACTTTTTTTTTAAGTCTTGAATTAAAAATAAAGGAATAATTCCAAATGTATAGATTTTTTTTTAAAAAAAGATCAAACTAAAAACCAAACCTTCAAATAACACAGCTCAATTATTTTGCTTTGAATATAATATGAGAAAAAGAATGTGTATGTATGTATGACTGGGTCATTATGCTGTACCACAGAAATTGACACAACACTGTACATTAACTATACTCTAATAAAATTAAACATAAAGGCAAAAAAAAAATTCTCAATACCAATGCAAGGAGGAGTATTTAATCCACACCCAGAGCAGGACATAGGACTTAATAAAACAGCTATTTAGAGCCAGGAAACAAAAAAAGACAATCAAAAAAATACCCCAAACTAAAAACAACCTACATATTACCTCTCTTTGCAATCATATGCGAATAAGGGGAAGAATATTTTCAGGGTGGGTGGTAGAAAGAAAATGATGAGCTCAGAATGTCCTCTTGTTAAAAAAAAAAAAATTATTTTTGCTTTTTAGGACCGCACTTGAGACACATGGAAGTTCCCAAGCTAGCAGTCCAATTAGAGCTGCAGCTGCCGGCCTACACCACAGCCATAACAATGCCAGATGCGAGCCTCATCTTCGACCTACACCACAGCTTGTGGCAACACCGGATTCTTAACCCACTGAGTGAGTCCAGGGATCAGACCCACATCCTCATGGGTTCGTAACCTGCTCATCCACAAGGGGAACTCCCCAGGATATCTTCTTTAGATCTAAATTCATAATGTATGTCTTAGTAGGTAGTAGTATCATGGACAAAGTCTGTGGTGCAAGAAGTTTTAAGCACATTGGGATAAATAAAGCAGAGCAGACTTGTTTATTGTAGGACCTTTTTTGAGCCTCGCAGATGGTCCCTGTAACTGTCCAGGAAGGGATCATGTTGGAAAGCATTCCCCAGATGCATTCAACTACAGAACACTTTAGAAGAGCTCACAGGACAAACAGGTCCTTGGGACACTGGTTTTGGAAATGTCTATGTTGGAACTGAACATGTGGAAACTCAACTACTGCTTTTTATTTTGAGAGAAGAAGAATGAAGCCAATTTAATTATCTCCTGGGTCCATCATGCATTTAGCCAGGTGCTTGATACAGCTTATCTCACTTTACCCTGATCTCAGTGATATATTGTTGCTCACTTCTTGCCATGTTCCCAGCCATCCCCTGCTTCCCAATTTGTAGATGAGGAAATAGCATCTAAGAGGTTAAATAGTGTGTCTTGGTAAACTGGTGAAATTTAGGCTGGGATTAAAACTGACATATATTTTTTTTAAAGCTTGAATTTTGGAGAATTTGAATTGCAACTGAAATTATCTAAATAAGGAATGAATTGCATCACATGATTAATTCCTTGCTGAATTCAAGAAACACCATTGGAGAAACTCATATCAAGTGAAGTGGGTATAGGGGAGAAAGACCAATACCATATGATATCGTTTATCTCTGGAATCTAGTATATGGCACAAATGTACCTTTCCACAAAAGAAGAAGCAAACCCATGGACATGGAGAACAGTCTTACAGTTGCTGAGGGGTTGGAGTAGGGGAATGGGATGGACTGGGAGTCTGGGGTTAGTAGATGCAAACTATTGTATTTGGAGAGGATAAGCAATGAGACCCTGCTGTACAGCACAGGGAACTACATCTAGTCACTTGTGTTGGAACATGATGGGGGATAATGTGAGAAAAAGAATGTATATAAATGTATATCTGGGTCATTTTCTGTGCAGCAGAAATCAACAGAACATTGTAAATCAACTATAATAAAAAAAATTCAAAAAACAAAACAAACTACCATTGGCATTCCCATTGTAGCTCAGTGGGTTAAGAACCTGACATGGTGTCTATGAGGACTCAGTTTGATCCCTGGCCTCAGTCAGTGGATTAAGGATCCAGAATTGCCACCAGCTGCATCACAGGTCACAGATGCAGCTTGGATCCCACCTTGCTATGGCTGTGGCTGTGGTGTAGGCGGGCAGCTGCAGCTCCAAGTTGACACCCCACCCCCCACCCCAGGAACTTCCGTATGCCACAGGTATGGCCGTAAAAAAAGAAAAATACATCATTTTGTGAAGCTCTGGTGAGCTTCAATGAATAAGAAGTGGACCCTTCTCAGAAACTTAAAGTTTGATGGGAAAGGCTGACTCAGGAGTAAGTCATTTCAATACAGTATAGTAAATGATTAAAATAGGCTCTCTTTATCTTTGTTTATGATAGTTTCTCTCCATAAAGTACAGTGAACCTGAGCCCTCAAACCCACACTTTCACACCCATCAGAAGTTTAAAGACTGAATTCCAATGCATGTTCTCTATGAAATATTTTCTAGGCACCCTGTCCCCTCCTTCATTTGGAATTAATTGTTCTCTATGCTATGCTCCCATAGCATTTGCTTTTCCTCCAAGAAAATCTCTTTTTCAAAATCTGATTGAAGGGGTACTTGTTTATCTTTCTTCTAGATTGGAAGTTTCTTTTTCAAAATCTGATTGAAGGGTACTTGTTTATCTTTCTTCTAGATTGGAAGTTTCTTTTTTTTTTTCTTTTGGTCTTTTTGCCATTTCTTGGGCCGTTCCTGTGGCATATGGAGGTTCCCAGGCTGGGGGTCGAATCAGAGTTGTAGCCACTGGCCTACACCACAGCCACAGCAATGCCAGATCCAAGCCACGTCTGTGACCTACACCACAGCTCAACACAATGCCGGATCCTTAACCCATTGAGCAAGGCCAGGGATCAAACCCGCAACTTCATCGTTCCTAATAGGATTCATTAACCACTGAGCCATGATGGGAACTTCTAGATTGGAAGTTTCTTGAATGATAGTCTTGTCTTAGATATTCTTACAGGGCACTACTATCTAAAACAGTGCTTTGCTTGGATATAATGGACTCACAGCAAATATTTTCATTGGGTTAGTTGTTTTTTAAATAAAATAAATCTCTACTTTCAGTTAAGTTTTACCATTATGTAAAAACCCTTAATAACATGAATCGTGGCATCAAGAAAATTCCTAAAGGCAAAAGAGGGTAGAATGTTCTTCCTGTTTTATTTTGTTATTTCATTTTTGCCTCCCATTGTTTTGTCATTAAGTCATTGCATATTAGGAAAACTTGGAGGAAATAAGGCATGGACTACATAGCTTATTAAGAAACCCACAATAGCCTTCTCCTGAACTAAAAATTCGCTTCAATTACCAGGCAATTTTAGCAATTTCAGAGAAAAAAATGAAGACTAGGAGGAAAGCCCTTAGTGAACATTTCGTGATAGTCTTTTTTGAAATCTTGAGTTATAGACAAATCCCAGAGTCATCTAATACAAGCCTGTGGAAAATATGATTATTTTAACTACTAGTAATTAAATCAGCAAGAGTATAGGAATTCACTTTTGTCAAGTCTTGTCCAGACTTTGTAGATTTTTCAAGAGATTTAATTATATGAAAGGATCTCTCTTATACGTTTATAATTTTAAATTAGTTGGTTATTTAAATAAATAGTTGCACTAAGGAATCATGAACATAATATATGTGATTCTTGAATTTTTGCATAATAGGAAGCCTAGTTACTTGTTTATAAATTATCAAACCCACATAATGCAAGACAAGTTTAAAAATGTAGATCTATTGCCTCATATGTTTTAGCCCTTAAAAAAAGGAGGTATAAGCAATTAAATGTCTGACAGTATAGGAATAAATATATATCAATTTTCTTTTAAAGAAAACATTTAGGAATTAAAAAGATTTGTCAAGCCTGTAACCATTTTTGGATTTATTTAAGCCATATTTTAACTCTAGATATTTCCTGAGAGAATTATTTAAAAGCAGGGTGTCAGCACTTTTTTTTTTTTTTTTTTTCTATAAAGAGCTAGATAGTAGATACAGGCTTTGCAGGCTCCACAGACTTTACAGCAACTCTTCAACTCTGCCATTGCAGGGGAAAAAAACAGCCAAGGATTGCACGTAATCAAATGGGCCTGGCTGTATCCAATAAAACTTTATTGATGAAAGCAGTCAGTGGGCCTGATTTAAAGCACTGACACTGCCACACGTCAAGGTTATCTGCGGAAAGTGACTGAATGTAGGCGTGGCCATTTCTGGTTTTATCTTCCTGAGAAATGCTGGCCCCTCGCTCATGCTGTGCTCTAAGAGTTTGAACTTGCACTCTCTCTTTTGATCGAGGGTCTTCTTTTTCTGAGTCAACTCTTCCTTTCATTGAGTCAATAAATTTGTCCTTGGCCTCTGTTGGTGTAAGCTGTATTTCTGTTTTTCCCTCCTGGAAGGGTCTTGTCTATATGAATGAGTACGTGGCTACCTGGCTGGAGATGAAGCTAGAAGAATGGAGGGACAGTGCCCTTACCTCTTTGGCTTAGCTGGTTACCCCAAGCTGAAGACCCCGATGTTCTCCTCAGCTGAGGTCTTCCGGAGCTCATACAACTGGTGAAGCAGAGATGCTCCCTACTGGAAGTGATTGTAGAGGAGCAGTCATCTTCTCATGGAATGCCCCCAAAAGCTCTCCAGCTAAGGCCACTCATGGGGAGCTATTTGGCATACTCGCCCTCTGTCCAGACAGAGTTGTAAACTTGATCGTTTCTCCAGGCTGTGCTGGAATTTACACCGCCTTGGCCCTTTTCCAAGTGTTGTAAACATCTTAATCCCTCTGGGAACCTTTTGTCGAGAATATTTGTGTTTCTCAGAGTAGTCATTGGCCCCTTTTCACAATCCTCAGCAGCATGATCTTTGGGAACATTTCCGCAGAAACAAGCAGGAGACACAGACTGTTTCTTCATGTCACTTGAATCCTTATCTGCTCTTGCCTGCTGAAGAGTCCTCCGCACCCTCTCTGCTGTGGCATTTCTGTTTCAAGTGAAGCTCTGAGCAATCTGAATCCCTCCCTGATCTCAGGGCATCACTCGGCCAGTGGGATGGTGACTGGGAGAGGATGTTCTTGGTCAACCGTCCCCCATTCCTCAAGACACACAGCTTGGCACACAGAGTGTTTATGGAAGCAGCTCTGTGGTTTGTCAAACTACAGTTAAGATGATATTGACTGTCACCAGGCCCTCCCTCTGAAAACAAAACCTGTGGGGCTGATGGCACAGAAATAAGTGACTAATGTGCATCCAACTTGAAGGTGACTAAAGGCAAGTCAAAATAAAAGCTGGAAAGAGCTCTAATTATTTCCGGGTCCTGTGTATGATTAGTTAAACCTGTTCCAGTTAATGAGATCTGTCAGTCCTGATTGGATTAGCAGTTTAAAAAAAAAAAGGCTGAGATATCTGCTTTGTTGAACTTCAATGTGAATTGTGCCATATAATGACAAATGATGATTTTTTAGGAGGCTACTAAGTATGAATACTAAGATAGGCTGTTTTCTTTGATCCTTATAACCAAGCTCCAGGGTAGGTATTGCCCCCATTGATGAGGAAAACTGAGGCTGAGAGAGTCAGATAACAAGCTTGGTCACATCAGGGAAAAATGAGGGAGTCAGGACCAAAATCTGTGGAAGCCTCAGACATAGTACTTATGACCTGAAAGGAATAGAAGGATCATGACTTCCCGGCCATTTTTCATGGGGACCAGTGTTATTTTGTCCTGGCGTGATAAAGCTTGCATTTTGCTGACTATATCTTTGTTGAATATGTGGTGCACGACTTATCTTGAGAACCCCAAATTAATGTTTTTATCCTCTAGAACAGTGGATTTCAGCCAGGGGAAGTTATTTCTACTCCCCACCCTCTTACCCCAGGGACATTTGGAAAATCCTGGAGACTCTTTTCGGTGGTCGCGACTTGCGGGGGAGCTGCTATTGGTATCAATACAGAGGCCATGGTTGCTGCTAAAATTCTGCAGTGTACCAGGCAGCCTCTTCTCAACAAAGCATTAGCCTCCCAAAATGTCGATAGTGCCAAATTTAAGAAACCCTATTTTAGGGTGCTCTGGAAATTGATAGGACAGCCTTTTAAAAATTGAGAACTTGGATCACTAGAGCTATACAACTCATGTCCATAGAGAATAATTCCATCCTGTCTCTAGTAGTTCTCACATATCAATCCCTTTAACACATGTTTCCAGCAAGACTGATCTGTGATGTCACTGAATATTACAAAAAAGCCAAACTGATATCAGAGTGGAGCTCCAGTGTTTCAAGGAAAACTTTGGCATCTAAGTTCCTTGTTTCTCATTCGATGTTCCTTGGCAGCCGTGCCTCTTTTTTTTTTTTTCTTTTCACTCTCACGCTGAACATTTTTCCCAAAAAATGGCAATGTCTGAAACTATGCCTCTTCTTTTGAAACACAGCATATGCTTGTTTAAACGCTCCATGTGGCCCGAGTTCCAAACACAGGGCTTTTCACATTTGTTTCTCGTCATTTTTGACAATTAGCCTCCTTTATTTCAATAAACATCTCACTCTTAAAGAGTAGTTTTTAAGTACCATTTATCTTTTCCTGGGTGGAGTAAAGATTTCCCATGAACAAGCATTTCACATTTTTCTTCACAAAATGTTTTTCCAAGTGTTTAACTCTGTGGGCAAACCTACAGGGTAGACAAGAAAAGGATGTTTTGAGAATTGAAAGTCTTCTCTAAGCTCCTGACGCTAATTCTTAAGTTTCCACATTACAGAAAGCCCCCTGCCTTTGAAAGCAGTTATGACTTAACATTAGGGATGTGGTTTCACTTCAAAACAGGCAAATGACATTCTTGTTGGCAATTATCCAGGAAACAGAATATTTTAATCTGACATATTTCTCTGAACACTTGAGTTCAATCATCTTTTACTGTATCAACAATTTCAGAAATTGAAGAAAAATAAAAGTTAAAAAATTAATTTATAGATTTTATTATAAACACAAACACTGATACACTGTCCCTTTTATGGGACCAATCAATTTAATCAAATAACATCCTTTCTAAGTCCTGGAAAAATTTGAAAATGGCAGATTATTTTAAGTGAGTTTGAAAATTGAGTTTTAAAAGCTATGTCCATGGAGAACAGACTTGTGGTTGCCAGGTGGGAAGCAAAGGGCTAGACTGGGAGTTTGGGATTAGTAGTTGCAAACTATTGCATTTGGAGTGGATAAGCAATGAGATCCTGCTGTATACCACAGGGAACTATATATAGCTACTTGTGATGGAACATGATGGAAGATAATGTGAAAAAAAGAATGTGTATATATATGTATAAATGGTTGTTAATTTTCTCAGTCTACCTTGGAAAACTTCTCCCTCCTCCTCTTCTTTACTTCTTCTCCATCTCCTCCTTCTCTTCTTCTTTTTCTCTGTTCACTTGCAATTAAGATGAGAATATTTAAAGATAGATAAAATCTTTTACCTCCACAAGAGTAAGAATTTTATGAAGAGCTATTTTATAGTCTGGATTTCTTGGTTTGTGATTTTATTGCCTTGTCTAGCAGGCTGCTTCTTCTTGGAGAAATTAAGTCTTCAGACTCCTGGTTGGCAAAGTCTTTGAGTCCCTCTGCTGTGCTCCCCTTGAGGGATGGAAGTGCCTCAGGTTGGTCTACTGTGTCTTCTCTCACTGAGCAGGGTACTACTGTTCCAAGGGAAAATGCCAACTGGCAGCCAGACATGAGTGGTCTGGACAATTAGCAGGCTTCTGTTCAGTCTTTGGTCTTATTGACTGCAGAGCAAGCATGTCACTTGGCTGAAATAGGAATTCAGGCATGTGAAAGACCTGGCCTGGATCCAATGGCAATAGCAAGGTGCCCAGGGGGCTCTGCTTTACTTCCCCACCCATAAGCCCTCCAAACATACCAAATACATAAAAAACCTAGATCAAAACAAACATTGGGCTTGCTCTGTATGTGTATTCAAGCAAGTAGGTAGTCCTTCTCTCCCAAGCAGATTTTTGCCTGTAATCCCCCCCTCCCTTCTTTTTATATGGGGATGCTAAAACTGTCCACATCAATAGCTTTGGAGGGAAGATTCCTAGATTAACAAGAGATGAGTTACGGTTGCTGTTAAGCTTGTTCACTAATATTTCTATAGTCACACTTGAGCTTCCTTGGATTATGTGGCTCCTGCACAAAAAAGTTTACAAAAGTTTCTGGGATTATAAGAAGTTAAGCAAGCACTGACTAGAGGCATCCTGGATAACCAGAAGAGACATTTAGGATTAAAGTAGATTATTAACAGATGGTTGGGAGGCATGTAGAAAAAAGAAGCTATGATTGCTCAGAAATTCCACAGATTCATTGAAAACAAATCATACCAAAGAAACACCATTGCCTATTTAAATGAGCTTTGTTCTGTGGTAGATAAGCAAAATGCTATAGGTACAGTGTTTCATTTTCATAGGACATTTGATAGAGTCTCAGTTGAGGATGATGTTGTATAATGAAATAATCATTGGATTTGGAATTAGAAAACTTACCTGACTCTCCACCTACCAGTTCCATAAGCTTTTGCAAGCCACATAATTGTTCTGAAACAAAGTTTCTTCATTTCTAAAACCGACACATTCATTTATGCAACTTTAATCTCATTCCACAATCACCAAGTGCTTGAGAGCAAGGCTAAGAACTGTGGCTTGAATTTTCCAGATGTGTATATGTATGTTTAGGTGTCAGTGCACCTGTATGGGCCAGAGGAAGCTATAGAGGCAGATTATGCTGAGTTGTTTTTTGACGAACTGGCGTTATCTAGTTGGACAACATAGGGAAGAATGTCCCATAAAAGGAGATCATGTAAGTGCATGGCACAGTCCATGAGTATTAAAAGTTTTCTCTGTCCAAAACTTCAATTTGTGTATAGTGAGTTAAGCTATGAATAGCTTTTTTTGTGACCTTGATTTATTCATTATTTAAATTATAGTTAATTTACATTGTCATACCAATTTCTGCTATACAGCAAGTGACCTTGTCATACATATACATACATTCCCTTTCTTATATCACCTTTCATTATGTTCTATCTGAAGAGACTGAATATAGTTCCCTGTGCTATATAGCAGGACCTCATTGCCTATCCATTCTAAATATAATAGTTTGTATCTACTAACCCCAAACTCCCTGTCTATTCCTCTCACTCTCCCTCCCCTATGGCAGTCACAATTCTGTTCTCTATGTTTGTGAGTCTCTTTCTGTTTTGTAGATATCCACATATAAGTGATATCATATGGTATTTGTATTTCTCTTTCTGACTTATTTCACTTAGTATGAGAATCTCTAGTTGGATCCATGTTGCTGCAAATGGTATCATTTCATTATTTTTTATGGCCAAATAGTATTTCATTGTGTATATGTACCACATCTTCTTAATCCATTCATCTGTTGATGGACATTTAGCTTGTTTCTGTGTCTTGGCTATTGTGAATAGTGCTGCTATGAACATACCAGTGCATGTATCTTTTTGAGTTACATATTTTTCAAGATATATGCCCAGGAGTGGGATTGCAGAATAATATGGTAGTTCTATATTTAGTTTTCTGAGAAACTTCCATACTGTTCTCCACAGTGATTGTACCAATTTATATTTCCACCTACAGGGCAGAAAGGTTCCCTTTTCTCCATACCCTCTCCAGCATTTGTTATTTTTAGACTTGTTAATCATGGCCATTCTGACTAGTGTGAAGTGGTACCTCATTGTAGTTTTGATTTGCATTTCTGTAATAATTAGTGATGTTGAGCACTTTTTTTCACGTGCCTTCTGGCTCTCTGTATATATTCTTTGGCAAAATATCTATTTAGGTCTTCTGCCCATTTTTTGATTGGATGAATAGCTTTTATTTTTTATTTTATATTATTTTTTATTAAAGTACAGTTGATTTACAGTGTTATGCCTATTTCTTCTATATAGCATAGGACCCAGTCATACATATAAAATAAATTATTTGAACTTCATCTTGCAGGTAATGGGGAAAACATCACAGAATGGTGATCATCAATTGGTGGCATCACTGAATTTGTGTTTGAGAAAAATAACTTTAAGGGCTCAGTGCTTCCCAAACAAGTCAGAAAAGGATGGAAGCAGGAAAACATGTTAAGAAATAGCTAAGTCAGGAGTCTTTGGTTGCAAGGGAGATAAATCTAAATTGGTCTAGTTTGAGCAAATGAAAATTGATTGGATCCTATAACAATGTGTAGATGTAAAATTGGCCTTATCAATGACTCTGTAAGAATCAGTGACCTGGGCACCATTTGGATTTTCTTTTTCTATCTCTTGTCTTTTCTTCTTTCTAGCTCAGCTTCCTTCTCCCATATAAGATTTTTATTAGGGTTTATCTGTGACTATGGGCAGCTGTCTCTCCAGGGAATTTCAATGATCTTGGGCAAGGGCTCTGTTGGCTTGGTTTGGGCCATGTGCTCATCTATGGACAAATCACTAAGGTCATGGGATGAGGTGTTTGAAAGGATTTAGGTTCACCTAACTATCCAATACCTACTCTTAACTAAAAATGGAACCCTGAGTTTGTCTGGGGATGCAGTAGGTCCAACACCATGCAACTGATCATGATTAGTTTAAGCCAAGCATTACAGACTTATTTTATATTTTTTCAACTTTTCTATATGTATGTGTATGTATATGTATCCAGGTACATACACACATGTATATATTTTGAAACCCATTTCATTCCAATGAGATTTTTAAGGAAAATGTGCTACAGGAGTTTCTAAAACCCATTTACTCCCATGACAAATAGGGTTGGAATTGATTTGGGCCTTCTTTCCTCCTTTTTTTTTCTTGCCTTAGAACACACATAATGCTTAAGAATTGCAGTAGCCAACTGGTGACCATGAGTTAATACATATGTGGGACGTGCCAAGGGCATTGCAGAGGCCTAGGCTCAAGTTTTTTGAGCCACCATAACTAATATGAGCAACTAGTAACCTCTAGCATTCTTACTGTGTGAGAAAAACAAATCCTTATTTGCTTAAGTTACTGTTAAGCAGTTTTGATCCCTTGTAGGCAAATACTTTTTAAGTCTTATAGTACCTTTAGTCAAATACTTTGACCATGGAGGTAAATTTAAGCAAGAGATTGGCAGCTACTCTTCAGAACACATGTCCACTAGAATGAGGGAGGGGGACCTGTTTCCCCCAAAGAAGAGACTGGGCGTAGCATAGAGACAGTCTCTGTGGGGATCATTGTGTATGTGGCAGAGACTCTAATTGGAACTTGCTACAGGGATATTTGAAAGAGTCATCAGAGCTGAACAAGGGCACTGGAAATAGAGCTATAGAGAAAATGGATTTTATAAGAAGGATGCAAGAGGAAAAATATCAAAGGGGGTTAGTTCAGTTTAGATTTATAGTGGCTTAGTGCTACAGATCACCCTTATGTGAAGCTTGGTAACAACTAAAAACTCTAAACAGGTGAAATTTTTATCAGCAGTGTTAGAAGCATGATATCAAATTCAAGGACTCCTAAAGGACCTATCAACTATCTATCTATCTACCTATCTATCTACTATCTATCCATTCAGCCATCTACCTACCCATCATTTATCTACGTATCTATATATGTGTCTATCTACCTGTCTATCCATCCAGCCCTCCATTATTTACCTACAATCATTTATTTATTTATCTATCCATTATCTATCTCTCTATCATCACCATCATCATTGTCAACATTCATCTCTCATATATTTCTCATCTAGCTTTTTAGATATCAAGTTGTCTCCCCTCCAAATCTTGCTTTTAACAAGATATAAGTAACTCAAGAAGGGCATAATATAGTAAGATAAAATAAGTGAAAAATACAAATTGAAGCAAAGGGAAAGTCAGCACAGAACTATAAGAGAAGCTGTGCACACAGGAAAAATGCCTGACATGAAGTGCTGTACACATGCTTGGGAAGACTATCAGGGTAGGTGAGTAACATATGGAGAGAAAGGGGTCTTCAACACTGACTTATATAGTCTAGCAGCCAACTAGGACTAGAATCACTGATCACAGTCACGGTGTCCTCCAAAGCAAACCAGATGCTTACAAGAAGCACAACAATTACCAATGTGCATCCAAGAGAAGTTTCTCCCAGTCATCCCAGAAAGGCTTTCATGTAAGCATCCTTACAGTAAATCTGGGGGCAGGTTTTATGGAAGTACTTCTTATACCATCCCTCAGAATTGGATGGTGGCACAATATCAAGTACAGCTCAGCAGAAACTGTGGCCTGGGTTTGGGACCAGGTAGTCAAAGAGTCCCGTGCCACTCCCTGATGGTCGAGCATATCTAGGATGCTCTGTTGAGTTCTGGGGACAGTATTTAACAAAGGATACTTACCAATCACATAACATCCTGTACATATTATATTCTTAATATATGCCTGCTGAATCAATAAATATTTGTAGAAATGCTTACATGGTTGCAGGAAAGGAACATATTTTATGTGTATAAGGAAGGCCTCTTGTTTCCCTCCCCCATGCAATTATATATAGGTTATCCATCTTTTGGTTAAACTGTGAGTTCCATGAGTACCAAAATTTGTAGTAGAATTTGGTGGAGCCCCCACCACATGGAGCGTATGGCACAGAAATGAGGTCAAATAATGATTTTATGAAAGAGTAAGTGAATGACAGAATGAGTATGTCTCAAATATTCAAAGAACTGTGTGTAGAAGAGGAATTGGACTGATCTATAATCTTGGTTTCCTATGAAGTTTGCCTTTGAGAGTAAGGCAGAAACATCAGGTGATCCTAAAACTTTGAGGTGGGATGTTTATCACTGAATAGCCACCAGGGAGAAGGGGTATTTAGGGGAGTTTGTGCTTAGTTTTTGTGGGATAGAGAGCTGTGTTCTCTCAAGTGCAATAAAGAGTTCACAGGTTGTATTCTCTCACTGATTTTAATACTACTGATGTGGCAGTGGCAATGCTGTCTCCCCGGACAGGGTAGAGGATGCTTGTTTGGCCATGATGCTGCAGAGGAAGGAATAATTGTATTCAGCTGAATAATAAGTACTCAATTTCCTTGCCACCTTTGATTATCTGATCTTCCAGATGAATTGTTTTACAAAGCGGACAGAAAAAAGGCATTTTCCAAGTCTTTCAACTCATTCTCCATCTTAAGAGATAGCACACATTAATGGCTGGGAGTCTAGGCTCTGGAGCTTGGTGATCCGAGTTCAGATTCTGACTTTACCATTTACTTATTGTGTAACACAAGGCCAAGTACTTAACACTTTGTGCCTCAGTTTTCTCATAAAGAAAGGGGAAAGTAATAACAACAATAATAACATATCAAAAGATTCTTGTAAGAATTAAAGACAAGGTGATTCATGTAAAGTACTTAAAAGTACTGGCTCATAGCCGACACTCAACCGATATTAGCTAATATTATTATTGCTTACTGATGCTTTCCTTTTTTTTAATAGCTCTGTGCTGATTCTTTTTTTTAATTAATGTATAGCTGATTTACAGTGTTGCACCAATTTCTGCTGTACAGCAAAGTGACCCAGTATACACACACACATACATATATACACACACACATATATATACACAGACATATATATGCATATATATATACACATTCTTTTTCTCATATCATCCCCCATCACATTCTATCCCAAGAGATTTGACACAGTTCCTTGTGCTATGCAGTAGGACCTTATTTCCCATGCAAATGCAATGCAAACATCTACCATCCTCAAACTACTGATGCTTTTCTTTTGATTTTTTGCCATGTTTAATATAAAAGTATTCATCCTTTAAAGTAAAATTGGAAAACAGTAGTGCCCATCTAATATATTGCAGACATTATCAGACCATATGAAGAATAGTAAACTTGCCCACAAAGAGCTTCTAGTCTACTTACAGAGACAAAGTGCCAAGACTCACAAGAGATAGAAACACATATAATTAGAAAGAGGAACATGTACAGCAATGCAAAGCAGTATCGCATGATGGTAACCTTGTTTGGCAAATTATTGGTGTATAGGTTCTAAAAACAAATGTTTGCTGAATGAATTTGTGAAAAAAACTCGTAAAATTTAAGAGTGTTTAGTTGATATTTCACTCTAGTGTATGCTTGGGAGAGAGGATGGCTTACAAGAAAAACTAAATGTGAAAGGTAAAACAGACAGAGATTAAGTTAGACCTGAAGTCTCCCAAGATATGAAAAACTGCAGATTAGGTGGGTCATTAATGAATGAGTGAAACATAAAGCAGCCTTCCAGCATTTGTGAAGAATTACTCTTGGAAACAGATAGGCTGGAAATGTGGTCCGAATTTATGAGGAGTTTATGTATACATCTGATCCCGAGCCAGGAATAGATTCCAAGCATGTCCACAGAGTTGGTCGCACATGTGAGTGTCCTGGAAAGCCCAGCCATAATTTTGTTTCCCCAGTAGAATTGCTCAGCCCTTGACTGAAATGTTCTTAGAAACGTAAATATGCAGAACACTGTAGAAATCAAAACGATTCATATGATTGTTTCTCTGCAGAGCAATGTTTTCATCTTTGCAGCAGATAAGGCGAGTGTTCCTCAAGACTTGTTCACCAAATTCTGGTTCAAATTCCAATAGTACTAAGAAGCATTTACCCTTCCTCTAAAGCACGTTAATAGCTTCCACCTTCCTCAAAACCACAGCTTATTTTACATGCAAAGGAAGCCAAAAGGAATTGGAAAGAACCAGGCATGATGTGAATTAAAATGGAGAGTCCAGCCACAAAATTCCAAGTATTTTCATGGATATTTTTGATTTGCCCTGGGTTTTTCAGAAAAATATATTATCTCAGAATCTGAACTCACAGTTTGTAAAGGCTTTATATTTGGAGGTTCACAAAGCCTTGAGTGAGAGGTAGCTTTTGAAATCCCATCCACATAGAGGTCTTTTCCACAGCATGGCTGACTGTTGCTCATCTCATCTCCACCCGTGTCCTTCCAGTAACTCTTAAGTAATTTTCATTGCCTCCCCCACCTCTGCTACACACACAGACACACACACACACACAAAATGGTGTGTTTTCACATATGCTCTCATATGGATCCAGCCCAGTTCCTGTTTGCTGTACAAGTCAGCTCATTCTATTGCTGAAGATCTGACGGCAAAAAATGTTCTTTATATATCCGATGTCATTTGCCTTTTCAGTCTCTGAATATTTGTTAGGTTGTATTTCCAATGAAACTCAAATTATGGTGAATTTGAGTCTCTATAGGCCCTTTAGAACTCTTAAGTAATTTTCATTGCCTCCCCCACCTCTGCTACACACACAGACACACACACACAAAAAAAATGGTGTGTTTTCACATATGCTCTCATATGGATCCAGCCCAGTTCTTTTCTCTGGCCTCTAATCAATGTGCTGTATTACTAGCTCAAACCCAGATGGTCCTTATAAGGTGACCATTCTGCCAGGCCCAGCTGGCTGTAACTGATGGTCACTATTTTGAAGCAACCATTCCTCCTTTGGCCACCCATCCTAAGTATAGAACAAAATCTTCAGGTAATACTCCATAGCACATAAATCTTAATTTTTATTGAGACTTATAAAAAATTTGAGATTATTATGGTCGCACTCGAAGACTGCCGGCCATGGAGCTCTCACAAATCACACCCTATGTAGCCCTTGGCTGTCTTCCCCTGCAAGTTCACTCCATCTTCAACAGACAGAGTGTCCTTGGGTCCCCAAATCTCTAGGCCAAGAGAAAGAAAAAATCCACCCTTCCCACCCCTCTCAATCTACATTATTCTATCCTCAAACCTACTTTTTTTCCCTAGGTAATTATCCTGTGAGTTTCAAGAACAACTATGTTAACATGTAACATCTGATATCAGTCATTTTCTTAAGGGTGGGTTTCTAAGTTTTGGGATATGCTAAGTAAAGGACCTTCCATCGGGAAAGGTTCTTGTTGGAACTAACAGAAAACAAGTGTGGTTAACTTAAACAGGAAAGGCATTTGTTAGAAGGAAATTAGGTGGTTCTCAGAATCAGGCTTAGATAACAGACAGTGACCTGTGAGGTTAAGGGGCAGGAAGCAGCCCAGGCCCAGCCACAGCTGGGGTCAGATTGGAAAGTTGCCCCCCCCAGCACAGCCACCTTTGGACCCTTGTGTCAGCTGTCACTGCCATATTCTGCATGTTTCTTTTACTTTTAGATCCTAAACTAGTGCTATCTGATGGACGTTTCCATGATGATGAAAGTGTGTTTTTACTGTCCAACAAGTGGCCACTAGCCACGAGTAGTTAGTTATCGAGCACTTGAAATGTGGAGAGTGTGTCTGGACATCTACATTTCTAATTTTATTGCAACTAATATGATTTTAAATAGCCACATGTGCTATTAGTTTACCATATTAGACAGAGTAGCTCTAATCTATAAGAGCCTATTATCTTGGAATTGTCAGTCAATTTTTTTCCTAAAGCCACTTTTCCAGGTGTGAAAAAGGCCACCCATACTTCTAATCCTTGACTCCTAGGTGTCTGTATTTAGCTCATGTGAGGACACCGTCACTTAGATCATTGTGTCAATATAAATGGCATCCTTCTGATAAGAAATGTCCATCAACCATTGCACTAGAATGACTTCAATGGGCTCCTTCATCATTTGACAAGACCAGGAGCACCTGAGCAATGGGGTAAGATCAGTAGACATATCCATGTTCATTATACCCTATGATTATGGCTCTATGATTCTAGATTAGAATTCTGACTTGGCCACTTGTCTGCTCAGTGGCCTTAATTTACTTCACTAAGGCATTTGTGCTTCGGTTCCCTCCTGAATATGATGAGAGTCCCTAGTGCAAACAGTAGATAAAGAAGTTTCTATAAAATACTGAAGAGTCTCTGATGCAGTGTAAGCTCTCAGTAAGTGTTGTCTATTGTTGCCATCAATGCTGCAGATTTGCAACAAAAGTGGATACTGATCCACTGGAAATATGAATAGGGATGTCTGCCAAGCCACTATGAGTTGTAATACAGACTTAAAATTAAAGATGCTAAAAAATGCTGTTGACTCAAATGGCCTGACTTCTGGAAGGGCAACCCTTGCCTTCTTAGTTGAGCACCTATCTTATATTATAAAAATTGCACCTTCTAAAAACAAGTAGTAAATCATTCAATGATGAAAGTCCTAGTCTGCATGTTGAAAGTTTACAAAAATACTGTCTGCAGATTTAGAGTAGAGTGTGGAAACACACACAATAAGGGAAACAGTGCCAATAAGACTAATCCATACTGACTCCAAAATGCATATTAGTGGCTTTGGAAATTATTCCTGTCATTACAATGACGGTTTTTATTTTTTTTGTAATAACAGAAACCAAAAATGCAGAAAAGAACTCCAATGGTCAGATTAATACACAGAGCATTGCAGTGGTGAAAGAAACTATGCTTGTCTTACATTTTGATGTTTATCTCAGCCTTGAACTCTGCTTAGACCTCACCATGGGCTTTCAGCAGCCAGCATTTAGAACCACACAGTCCTGTCTTAGGCAAGATTTCATTATTTTTCTGTTGCAAAATGAAAAGAAAAAAAGAAATGCATACAATAATCCTAATCCTTCAAAAATAATTTCCTTTTTTTCCTAAAAAATTCCAAAAAAAGTAGAAGAATTTTTTCCTTGTTTTCCTTTTTTTTTTTTTTAAATCTCCCTGGAAGACAATGATGTATTATCTAGCTAGCACAATTTTCCATCTGGTTTTAAAAACTAACAGAACATATTTTAGTTCTATACTATGTTATAGGCAGCAAATGAAAGAGCTATAATATGATTTATTCCATGGGAAAAAAAAAAAAACAACTTAAAGAGTCACTTCTTCATATGAGATCAATAAAAGTGCCTCCACGTGCTTGTGTATATAAATTTTGCAAGTCTTCTGCACATGTGTTTCTCAAATGCCACCAGCTCATAGAAAGTAACAAATCCCTTAGTTTTCTAGGAACCAAATCAATAAGATGTGGAATCTTCATCAGTGAAGAGTCAAGTACTTTGAAGTATTCATACATACCAGCTGGAAGAAACATACCACTGCTCCACTTAAACCTAAACACATGCACTGCATGATATTATTAATAGATCAAATACATTAACATTCACAATTTCCTGGGTGCAACTATGTACATTTATGCAATTTCTAGGCTGAAAGTAAGAAAGAGTAATATCATAACTGATGCGTTCATTTTTTGTAATGGATTTCCTAAAAGAACATGATTTATTGTGAATCCTTCTAAAATATAATTGTGCTTCGAGTTTACTTTCTGATAGTGGAGATGAGTTTTCCTCAATCCATATGCCTCATGGTTCCATGAATCATGGCACTCATTTGTGAGACAGCTGGCCAAGGCAAGGGGAACTTTCCTTTATGCAACGTTTTATTTACGTCATGCCAACATATTCACATGACAATGGACCTTAAAAAAGTTCACACTAGGAGTTTCTGTCATGGTGCAGTGGTTAATGAATCCGACTAGGAACCATGAGGTTGTGGGTTCTATCCCTGGCCTTGCTCAGTGGGTTAAGGATCTGGCATTGCCGTGAGCTGTGGTGTAGGTTGCAGACGTGGCTTGGATCTGGCATTGCTGTGGCTGTGGCTGTGGCATAGGCCGGTGCTCTGATTAGACCCCTAGCCTGGGAACCTCCAAATGCCAAGGGTGCAGCCCTAGGAAAAGACAAAAAGACAAAACAAAAACCAAAAAAAAAAGTTTGCACTAGAGCCATGTTTTACCCAACCCTAGGCATAACTATGAAGCTGGAGTATTTACATTTACTCACATTTTTAACAATCTTCTTTTGACATTAAAAAATCCAGAAAAAATTACCTTTACACACAGAATCTTCTGTTTAGAAATGGAAACTACTAGGGCCAACAAAGTGTGTTACAGTATGAGGTCAACTTGTCCTTGTCCACAAGGACAAAGGATAAAGCGAAATAATGGAGAAAAGACTGACACTTGATTTCTCTATTGTCTTCCACGGAGTGGTAATGAGGTCCCTTTCCATCCCGCTTCATCTTAGAGACATACGGCTTTTAATCTCACTATAGAGTCTTCTCTAAAAGGCGATGGTTAGCTCTAGGAGAGCATAACCACAGAAGGTCCTTCTCCCCTTAGATTTTTCTAGACATATACCCAAACATGAAATTCCCAATGCAAAATAATCCTCTGAAACTACCTCTTCAACTCACAAATCTCTTCCTCTTCTCTCCTCTGTCCCATTACTCACAAACACTACATTACTAGAGCAGTCTCTCGGTACTGAAGGAAAGGATTGGAATGTAATTCAAATGAATTAATTCTCTGATGAATGAGAAAAAATAATCTCAGAGATTGATGAAGGCTTCTGGGGCCATTTCTTCTTGTTTTGGAAATAAAATAATAAGGGCACATTTTCAAAAAAATTATATAACATATAATCTACTAAAACACCAGAGACCTGGTAGAAATTCAGCCAACAGAGAATCTTCTTAGTCAAGACTGGGGGCTGGGAGGACCAAGTCTAAATAGCTTTTGCAAGTACACAATGGGAATCTCCTCCTAAGACAGGTTTATACAATGCTTTAAAAATTATTTGGAGAGTGAAAGTTTTAGCTGGTTAAGTGGCTCTTTATAAAACTACAAGCAGATAGTTTTTATTGAATGTCTATTTGACTAATTTCTCTCCTTTCATAACTCACATTTTTATGCACACATCAAACACAAATACATGCCGCACACAGAATTTTGTATAATATTAGTATCACACTTAATTGTTACTAGATAATTTTGGCAATTTGTAATCCATCAGTAGTGGTGTCTTAATCTAGAGGGGGGTTTTTCCCCTCCACTTCCCCTTTTTTAATAGAGGCTTTTAATCTCTGGTTTAAACATTGCCTATCCTTGTGTAGGAATGGAGTGCTCTGTAGTCTTTCAACACAATTCTGAGTGTCTGACCTCCACTAAGAATATCCTCCTATTTCAAGGGAAAGCATGGTCAAAATATTAAATTCATTCTTTAGAAGGTCACTTGAGGCTTATTCTCTGTCTTTTCCTCTCATGAAAATTTCTGGTGCCTGCTGCCCCATGCTGGGGACCAGTAGACAAAAGCATGGGGGGTGAATCAACATTGCAGTTCAAGCCCTGAAAGAGAATTTCTATTAAAATGGACAACAGATGTGAACAAAGAGAAGAAATAGATCAAAGATGGGAATTCCATCCATGAGATTATTGGCATACACAATGCGTGCAGGTTTTTGTTATTTTTAACTTTCATCAATGCATCCTTCTGGGTGGAGGAGGAAATAACACCCCCCAAAAAAAATAAAGTAAAGACAGGAGGAGGCAGCTCTGGAATAGAAGTAATTGTCACTATGAGAATGAGATTTAAAAGAAAGCATTTTTTGAGTACCTTATTTATGTAGGCACTGGAGTTGGGGGTTGCTGAAAGTAGAGGCCCTACAACATGCCAAATCAAAATTACAAAATAATTGTAATGTGAGAATCCTAGAGGAGTCAAAGTTAAATTATTCATTATATATGTTGATATAAAACATTGATGTCCTTTTCAATAATTCTGAATTGTCTTGATAATTAAATAGTAATCTGAGTAATGGTTAGCTGTTGCATAAGAACTGAAACAATTTGGAAACAACTCAAGTTGTTGTTGGCTCTTAAGACTTGACTCTAGTGCTGGAGAATCTGAAGCAGTTCTGTAGAAGAAGCAGTGGAGGCAAAGAAGAGTGAGTTTGAAGCCTGTGATTCTCAGAACTTTTCTGGATTGCTACTTAGGCTTAGTCATTTCCTAGAACTTTGAACTTCACCTCTCTCATTGCTTACTGACCCATGAACATTTACACCACAAGGCACAATGCCTTTTATTGCTATTTGGCATTCCTAACCCCAAGTAAATACCCACAAATTAGTACTACTTAGTCCAGCCTTCACAAGTCTTTGGTTGCAATGAGGAGGTTTCTTTTGAAAAGACAGAGGGGTTACTGGGGACTTGCTTGTATAGCTTTCATTTTTATAATAAGGTGTTAAGGCCGGTTGACAACTGCCAATTAAGTCTCAGAATGGACCTATAGCAATGACGAAAGAAGAGGATAATAGTGCTTAGTTCATTTAGTCATTAAATAGATGTTGAAAAACTCAAGGTGAGAAAGTTTACTTGAGTTAGTAGAAGAAAATGGGAAAAAGTCTTGGGTTTACCCTTTCTTTAAAAAGTTACTTTTCCTTTTAAGAAACATCAAGGGGATCAACAATAATACACTACTTATTATAGGACCTTGAAAATGCTCTAAGGTCTATGGAATAATTTTGGAAGTCTCTTCTTTTGATAAGGAGATTCAGGTAAAGAAAAAGAAGAGTGTATTGCAAACTTTCCTGGACCATGATCTCAAATGATAGGAACACCCAAGCAGAGTAGAAAAGCTGTTCCAAATTCCAAATCAGGAAACAAAGTAGTTATTTTTAATGTTTAAGTAACCTATAAATTATAGTTAATCAATGGTAGGACTCACAGTTCTATTTTTATGTACTTATTTCTTTCTTATAGTGGACATTCACATCAAATTTATTCAGGGGATTATTTTTGGTTAAAAAAAGAAGCATTTCTCTAAAGACAGCTGTAGACATAAATGAAATGATAATACTGATATGACAGTGATTCAAAAGAAATAAAAGCCTTTTATATGGATTTATGGATTAGTCATATATGGATAAGACGTGTACATAGATATCCATATATATATATATAGATATGCATGCTTTTATATGGATTTATGATTTGTATTATACTGGATTCTACTTTAGACCCATAGCTGATGATGGCATGCTGAAATTAGTTTGTTATTAGCTAATATATACTGGATAATGAAACAAAGAAACAATTCAAAGATAAGTTTGTTTATAGTATCTGGCCTTATGTTTAGGTCTTTAATCCATTTTGAGTTTATTTTTGAGTATGGTATTAGAGCGTATACCAATTTCATTCTACAATATGGTAAAAACAATCCTATCTACACAAGAGAAACAGATCACAGATAGGAAGAGCAGAATTGTGGTTGCCGTAGGGTAGGAGGGAGGAAGTGGGATGGACAGGGGGTTTGGAGTTGGTAGATGCAAACTTACATTTAGAATGGAGAAGCAATAGGGTCCTACTGTACAGCAGGGGGAATTATGTCCAATCTTTTGGGGGTAGAGCATGATAGGAGATGGTATGAGAAAAAGAATGTATATATGTGTGTGTGTGTTGCTATGCTATTCAGCAGAAATTGATAGAACACTGTAAATCAACTATACTCTAATAAAAAAAAGAAAAACAAAACAAAACAAAAAAACAAAATTAGGGGTTATTTACACACAAATAATCAACCATAGATTTAAAACCAAAACAATTCTAGAAGAGTAATAAATTCAAAAGATGATATAAGCAGATGTTTAATATTTCACATCTATATATTAGTGATTTTCAGCCTTTTCCTAAAGTAACACTTTGGATTAGGAGTTAGATATCATATACAACTCTTGAAGCATTAATGAAAGGCTGACTCAAAGATGCATTCTTAGAAATATTAGGAAAATCTGCAGAAAGATTATGCGTCAGTTTCCAGTGATATCAGAGTATAATGTTTTCAAGAAAAATTAATTCTATGGAAGGCCTATGCATAGAATAAACAAAACCAGCAGGGCATTTTTAAAAAACTACACTTGGCAAATTAACCTATTACTAACATAATAATTCTTTTAGTACCTGTGTAATCTGAATATGACAGTGATGTGATCTTTCTTTTTTTTTTGATCTTTCTAATGAAGTTCACTAATTGACAGTGAACGCTAGTTCTAACCTGTGTAAAAGTTAGAGAACTCTGACAGATTACATTATCAGCAAACCTGATTTGGGACTTAAGTTTTGAACAGGAGTGTTGTTATGATGATGTGCCAGTTGTGACAGGAAATGTTGTGAAATAGCTACCTAGATGAGGAGGTAGGGTTAGAAAGCACATAATGCACTGCTACCTTCATCAAGGAAGCCTGGCTATTAAAATAAAAATACATCTGCACAAGTAAGTACCCTAGCAATGTGAATTAGGTAAAATCTAAGGCATTAGATACTATTCTACTACACCCTAAGCTGAGAGGATGAAGGGGAAGAAATTCTGTCAAGAGGGTGAAATAACTGTGAAATATATTATCTGTGCATTTACAAGATAAGAAACAGTTTGGTACCAAATATTTAAGGATTGACCCTGAATTTCTTGTCTCTCTATAATAAATATATATATTTATTACAGCATTTTTTATTACTCGATTACAACCAAATATTGTAGCATTTCCTACCCAACCCCCCAGCACATCCCCCCACCCCCGAACCGGTTTCATTTGGAAAC
Organism: Phacochoerus africanus; assembly: GCF_016906955.1. NCBI lineage: Eukaryota > Metazoa > Chordata > Mammalia > Artiodactyla > Suidae > Phacochoerus > Phacochoerus africanus. The sequence goes on along the minus strand of NC_062545.1, from coordinate 79,273,557 downwards.
CATAAGTTTTCCAAAAGATCTTAATACTTGCATGCATGAGAGGAAAGCATGCAATCTGATTTTCAATGGTTGATAGAATGGAAAAGGGAAAATAAAAGAAGCTTGAAAAAAGTAGAGCTTCTGTAGATAACATTTCATGAAACAGCAATTATCAGTAAAGTGGGTAACAATCTCGATATTGCATGTCTGTGAAAAGTGATCACCAAACACCTTAGAATTTGATTGAATGTTACTTTGTCCGTGATGCCAATAATAGGAAAATTGAAGTTGTAGTTCATGTGTCTTATTTCTTTCATTTCATTATCTAGTAAGTTGCTTTTTTAGTGTGGTTTATAAGAGTATACTTATAAGTAAATCGCTAATACAAAACCAGCTCATTCACCACAGATAGTGTAAGAACTGCTCTAGGTCTGTGACTCTCAAACTTGAACATGCCTGTGAATCACCTCAGGATCTTGTTAAGACCAGATTCTAATTCACAGATTGAGGGGGGGCGGGGGAGGGGGGCAAAGATGAGCCAGGGATGCTTTGGCTTTGGTCTGGGGACTACACTTCTGACAACAATTTTACAGATAACAGCTCCTGTCGTTCTTCAGAGAATCCTTTCAGCTCTTAAAGTCATTGCACACTCTCTTTTTATGGGAAAACAGTCTTTAATTTTTGATAAAGCCTTTAAAGAGTAATAGAAGTACATAGGAAGCTTACAGGGACGAGGCAATTTTCCTGCAATGGCCACGGCACCTGGTAGTCAGGTTTTGCTCCAAATATGTGTAGCAGTGCCTTCTGGTGAGCTCTGAGCCTGGTGGGGATGGACCTTGGCCTGAGTGGTGAGTAAGCTCAAAGCTTAATCTAAAGGAAAAGGAGGCCAGGGGAATTTTGAAATCTGTCAAGAGCAGTTCCCTGGGGACCTAGCCATGCTGTTTTTAAGTGACAATATGCCAAGCTCTTTAACTGTATATTTTCCTTGATTTTTTGCTGTGGTTCAAGTCAGTGGGCTAAGAATCCCTCCTTCCACTGAAAGCAGACTGTATGAAAGTTCTATAGAATCATTGGTATGAAAATTATAATTATTGATGCAAAATGCAGGAATTTAAGGCCCAGTTTTCTGATGTGTGGCTCACTTTTGATGATTAATATGTGATAAAAGCCAGCAATACAGTGATTTCTTCATGAACAATAATATCTTCTAATAAGTATGGGTTGAACTAACATAAATACGTCACTTTAGTTATAGGTAAATTTAAGGCCAGATGATGTCCATGGTAGGTCTGTTCAGTTAAATATAAAAATACAAGCAAGAGCCTTTGAAATGAAAAGAAATGAAAGTGGAAGTCTACAAAGTCTGCCAATTGAGAGTTTAAAAAATAGTGTTTGTTGATTGCAAAGATAGTACAATGCACTTAGGCAGAAAACTATGTGGATGACTCATAGCTTTGAATATAAACAAATAAATAAATGCAAGTATAAAAATTATCCTAACATAGAATCATTCTGACTCTTCCAAATAAGTATAATTTCTCTGTCATGCCAGTTTATGAAGTTTTTGTATTCTCTAAAACATATCCTTATCATTCAAGCCTAATATGAATTTTTGATAGTGTTCATTATGGAAGAATCACGGAGATGGCAATCTTCAGACATATAGTAAACATACAGAAAAAAGGTCATTAAAATTTTAAAAATCTCATTTAGAATATTTGAAGAAAATTTGATACTATGAAGTAAAAAAGATTTTCTTTTTACTTATCTTTCCTCAAAAGCTTTCTTCACATTTTTATATTTCATAAAGCTAAACTTAAACGGCCATATGAATGAATTGTTCTGCATTACAATAATTACCAACTCTCCATGCAAGTTTAACTCTCCATAAGCTTGCACACTGAAAAATGTACTTAATTTATAGAACTTATATACTCTCATTTGAAGAAGAGTTCTAAAATTATGATGATAATGGTGATAAAGAACCTCTAGACCTGTTTTTAATCTGTTGACTATAAAGCACATCAAGAATCCCCATTCAATAATGTAACACTTAATAAAATTTCCAAGATGGACACATGGTATTATTTTTCCAGCTCTCTCTAAATGGCACTTGAAGTTTTCTATCTTTTTTTCCCAATGTGTTTAAGACGAAATCCCTTTTGAGTCTGCATCATTTCCTATTTTTTCCAGTGACAGGTTGTTGTGCCCATATGAATTTCTATCTGTTGGGATCTGCTGTTGGATTCTTAAGTCATTGCAAATGGAATCCTTTTTTTAAGGAAGTGGTGGGATATCTTTGTAAGAATGCCCTTCTTTGGGGACAAAGCTTATGGATGTTTTCCTTTGACTTTTTTCCAATCTGACCTTAAAGTCTCCATTCTTATTAACATAGTGCCTTGGGTGTTGGAATTGCTGTGAAAGACAGTAGAGGTAAAGACCACCATGCCTAATTATAATAGATAATAGAAGAGAAATAAGTGTCTCCTACAATGTTTGAATATGCCAACATTTTATTCACCAGTCAATGGATCCTTCATATATCAAGATTTCTAAAAGCAGAACTAAGGTTAATTGAGAATGGCCTTTTGGATACAAGTTTTGTGAAAATAATTCATAAGCCCCAACTCTCTTCTAATTTCATGATTTTGATTAGTATATGTACCAGTTGGGGATAATTTGAGTCTACTGTTTATGAGTGTTTGCCATAAAATAAGTACTAAATGAATAAATTGGCTCAACCATTACTATGCACTGTGATTTTTCTTTATGATTTTTTAAAGCTACGCTGGTATATACACTTATTTTGAATAAAATAATAAAAATATACTAGCACACAGGCAGCCTTACTTTGAGACTTGATATCCCATCCATGGTAAACATTTACATTATTAAACAGCCCCCTCAACATTTGAAGGGGAAGGACAAAAAAAATTGTTTATTAGACGTAAACCTTATTATCAATATTTCAATGGTATAAACTGAAGTATCAAATTTTAAATTTTTTCAACCCTCTTCCTTTGTCAAATGTACTTTCACACCAAAAGAATTTGTTTAAAGCTATGATTTTTATATGTTGAAGGTTGGGAAGATATCAAAGAAGACTGAATTTAATTATTATTGCACGTATTTGAGTGTTCTGTTTATGAACCAGGTATGTTTGATGACTGAAAATATAAATACATTATTTTGTTTAGCCCATTTCTGCTCTAATTATGTTGCTATTATCAGTATTTTTTGGTGTTGGCATTAATGATATAAAACATTGAAAGTAAAGCATATATAACAAATATATTTTATCAAGATGTGAATTAAATATAAAATATTAAAAGTAGTTTTTGTGAAAGTATATATTTTTATGTCCATATCTGTAGCATATGGAAGTTCCCAGGCCAGAGGCTGAATTAGAGCTTCAGCTGCAGGCCTACACCACAGCCACAGCAATGCAGAATCCAAGCCACATCTGTGACCTACTCTGCAGTTCATGGCAACACTGGATTCTTAACCCACTGGGTGAGGCCAGGGATCCAACCCACATCCTCAAGAATACTATGTTGGGTTCTTAACTTGCTAAACCACAACAGGAACTCCACTTGTGTTTTTTTTCTTAATGTGTTTGCCTCTCAAATCTCTGTACTTTGAAGCAGTGTTCATCTCCATTGCTGGTAATGATACAACTCACACACGAGTACTGTGGCCTTTTGTTTTGAGGGTATGGGGCAAAAGATGTGGTGGAGTGTTTTGCTGTGGCTTGAATGGTGCTGGTTATGAGAGCGGTTGTTTTGGGGTTTCAGGTACAGCTTCAGTGGGAACTGAGCTCTGCTTCTTAAATGGCATGTGCACTCATGTTTCCTTTAATGAATTTCTTTTTTCTGTTTGTGATATGAAGGGTTGTTTAGAATACAGAGACCAAGGCAGGGGCCCTTCCTGCCCAGGTTCCTAGACAGAGTTTTTTGTTTTGTTTTGTTTTGCTTTAAGTATGATGCTGAGGACCTAAGAAATCAGTTTGGGAACTCAACACACAGTCATATGCAGTCAAGACACATTTTAATGATGGAAAAGTCAAACCACTTAAACTTGGATTTTTTTTTTTTTTTTGGTCTTGGTAGGGCACCTGCAGCATATAGATGTTCCCAGGCTATGGGTCGAATTGGAGCTGCAGCTGCAGTCTTACACCACAGCTGTGGTGATGTGGGATCTGAGCTGCATCTGTGAGCTACACTGCAGCTCATGGCAATGCCAGATCCTTAACCCACTGTGTGAGACTAGGGATTGAACTTCCATCCTCATGGATGCTAGTCAGATCCTTAACCTGCTCAGCCACAGTGGGAACTCCTTAAACTTGGATTTATTCAAAAGGAAATAAAAGAAACTTCATAGGTATATATTATATGATTTGCATTTATGCAAAATATAATTTACATGTTTTGGAGTTAAATGGGGGTTGTGCATGGAGTGTGGCCATTTACAATTAATGTTTGTAGATAATAACCTTCCTATTAGAGATGACCTGATGTGACCTTTAGAAAAATCACCTGAAAGAATTCCATGTGCTTTGCAAACTGTTTCGTAAGGTCATCATGTTTCAATGTAATTATTGATACTTAAAATGATGTTAATTATATCTATGAATTATAATTCTGTTGCGGAAAAAGCCGTATTTTATATAAAAGACCAAAAATAAAACAACAACAAAAAAAGAGAGACATTCTAGCAATCCAAATGGCAAAAGTCTGGCAATGGGCAATTTATAATAGAAGTCTGCCAAATATGTCCTGCTGCTCTCCAGTGTGGCCATCTGCCAAATAGTTCTGCATTGCATCCTCAATGGTTTTGACAAGAGGAAGTGGAAAGGGACTTGACTGCAATGCTAAGGCTCAATTAATAAACACTTGTTCGAAAAAACTTTAATTGTTTAAATTGAGTGTCCTGTCTGGTAGAATGTTCAGGTTTGTAGCTTAACTGAGCTAATTCTGTTTAAATATTTAAAAATACATGTTTTAAGAACATCTCTTACTGATTATTTATGAGCTTAGGATCCATATTTTGGGTGAAGGGCACATAAAGTTCAAGTTATAGAGGGTTGAGTTAATCATAACTGGAACATAAATATAAACTCCTCCTCCTTTCCATATTTAAAGATTTATAATTTGAGGTTGAAACCTGGTGATTTCTTAGGAGTAATGCTTCCATCGGAGTCTAGTGCTCCCATTATATCTTTTTTTAATTATTATTATTTTTTTGTCTTTTTAGGGCTGCACCTGAGGCATGTGGAAGTTCCCAAGCTAGGGGTTGAATCAGAGCTACAGCTGCTGGCCTCTTCCATAGCCATAGCACCACAGGATCTGAGCCACATCTGCGAGCTATACCACAGCTCATGCCAATGCCAGATCCCTGACCCACTAAGCGAGGCCAGGGATTGAGCCTGGGTCCTCATGGATACCAGTCGGATTTGTTTCTACTGCCCCACGACAGGAACTCCTGAGCCCTCATTATTTCTTGTATCACTTATACAGAAGCTTGTCTAAACGTCCAAAGAAAAATCTATCACTTTGTTTTTCTCATATTCAGAAGTTAAGAGAAATCTTAAATGAGAGGAATGAAAGCTTTACAGAATTGGGCATTTGGAGAAAAGAAACAAGAGAAATCATCCAAAAGAAATATGTGAGACAATAGAAATGTTTACCCTTGAATTGTGTCACATTTGTGATAGATGTTACCTTAGAGATGATCTAATCCCACAGTTATTTTTAGATAAGAAATAAGTGAGGGCTTAATGGTTCTAGCCTAGTGTTATTCTTAGTGAAGTTTATGGCATGTTCATTAGAGACATCTAGAGAGTATGTTAAAAGCTTGTTTAAAGTCCCAGTGATGCAAGGGTTTGGATGTAGTAGCAGAAACTCATACTTTGAACAGATGTCCTAGGTGATTCTCAGACATGTGGTCCAGGGACCTCACTTTTGGAAACCCTTTAGGACCCCTTGTGGCTCCTTTGAATAGAAGGTGATAATGAAGTTCATGAAGGCTAGGAGAAACATGGCTGACAAGTAGGATGATAGAAATGCAAGGCAATAAGCATTATGGTTTCTCAACTGCTACTGGGAAACAGGACTGAAGAACAGTAACTCTCAATATGACATTGGTGTTTCCATTTCTATGCTTGAGGTGGGACACTTCTGTTTCCAATTTGCAGCCAGCATCATTCCCTGTTCTCTCCTTTATTTACCACTTTGTATATATGTTTGTATGTGTTAATTTCTCTCTCAACACCACGAACTCCTTTGAAGGAAGAAAGTGTCTTACTTTCTTACCTACTCTCCACCTCCTTTCCCTCAATCCTAGAACTCTTTACATAACTGTGCTGCGTAAATAAAGTACTGTGGAGAAAGCATGCTCCTAGAATTTGTCTCTGAGACTAACTATCCTGTTATCAAAAAGTCTTAGCATACCCAAGTATCAGATATATTTTATGTTGGAATTCAGCAGAAGTAAATATACCCATGGTCTGGTGGTCTGGGAAGAGTTCTAAAAGCCAGGAATCACACTTGAGAAGACACCAGTGAGTGCTGAAGTAGATGTGCAAGGCTGGAATTATTTGTAGATGGGGTAAATGCTTCCAGGTGGGACCTGAGGGTAACCAGTAGGGCTTCTGTCCAAATGTGTAGCATCTAACATATTTGTTAATACTTAACGTTCATTACTTTAAGAGAGTTCCCTTGTTAAAATCCAAATATTCTTGGGAAAGAGAACATATTCAGTCCTATTAATGTCACCAGTGATAACAAGTTGCCATTAGTTAATCAATAGTAGGTAGTCAATACATAGAAGCAAAATAGATTAATGGATAAACAAATGTTTTCTGAGGGCAAATGAATTTATGAAATTTATAGAAGAGAATTAAATAAAAAGTGGTGATTCTTCTTTCTTTTTCTTCTTTATTATTTATTATCTTTCTTGTCTTTATTAGATTTATTAGGTATTTATTTAAGGTATTATTTCGATGCTAGAAGGATAGAGCGCGAAATAAATACAGGAAAACAGAGCGACTTCTAGAGGCGGGCGTGGTAGGGCGGGCGGGCGTTCGGGGGAGGGATTGCGGGACGGGAGGTAGTGAAGGGAGGAGGAGGGAGAGAAGAGAGAAATACTAGAGGTCAGATGGAGCGCGAGATCTCCAGCCGAGAGGAGTAAAGGAAAAGGCTGGTGGGATGTCTTTCTTATGGTATTATTTCTTTATTGCTGTCTTTCTTTATGGCTTGTCGTGAGTTCTTCTGTCGGGAGGGAGGGGAGGGGAGAGGGGGAGAGGGTAGAGGAGGGAGCATAGGGAGAGAGAAAGGAAGGAATCACTCCCCCCCCCCCTCCCTCCCTCCCTCCCTCTCTCCCTCCTTTCCTTCCTTCCTTCCTTCTGATTCCATGCCAATAGCCTTAGGGAGTAAATGTCTCAAGATGGGGGCATGGAGGTCGGTCTTGGTAAGGTAGCACAGAGGAGTGGGTGTGCTGCCCTCAGTACTTTTTTTCTGCTGGCAAAGAATTAAAGGCATTTTCTCAGTTAAGGATATAGATAAATGGATGAAGTCAATTTGGGCTGTGATTATGCATGTTATCTGTAGCAAAATGTCACCCACATGACAGGTATTTGCATGGTGCTTTCATGACTTTAAGTAGGAGCCTTAGTTGAATGCAATTAATAGGGATGGGTTGGTATTAATGAAAACATTTGCATTCATTTAAATATGTGCTGCTGTAATTTATTTATAATATGACATCCCTAGGTTAACTAGGAATGTGGTATTAACTTACTAGTATTTTTTGTAAGGTAAAAGAGAGGGACAACAACAAGAGCAGCTATGTTTACATTTTCCTTTTTGTAAAAGTATCACAGTGATGGAATGACCAGACCTCAGTAAATAATCTTTCTATACTTGGTATCAACAAAAATCTATTCTATAGTGTTCTTGAGGCAATTAAATAAAGCAGTATTTGTAATATTAACACAGTTCCTGGCTCAGTGTTAGGGCTTAATTAGTGGCCTCTATGGTGCATTGTTAAAAATAAACAATAGCAAAAGCAATAGTGGTTTCCCACATTCCCATGATGCTTTATTGAGTCTGCAGACAATGAAGGAAACATGCTTAGGATTCTCTATATGGACAAAATTCTTAGACTTTTTAGATATATAAGTAATTAAAATGTTTGCATTTAAAGCAAAGGATGGAATATGTATTTGGTATTTTAAATAAGTGCTAATTAATAGCCATACTTTGAAAGTTGAAGACTAGATAATGAATTCAAATGGTCTAATTGTATGTTCACCTTGATAAATGCAAAAAAAAAGCATTTGACAGATTTAATGTCCATTTATGATACAGACTCAACAAAGTGAGTATAGAGGGAACATACCTCAACATAATGAAGGTCATATATGACAAATTCAGAGCTAACATACTCAGCTGTGAAAAGATGAAATTGTTTCCTCTAAGATCAGGAACAAGGTAAGGATACCCATTCTTGCCACTTTTATTCGACATATTACTTGAAGTCATAGTCATAGAAATCAGAAAAGAAAAAATTATAACAAACATCCAAGTAGGAAAAGAAGCAAAACTGTTACTATTTGCGGATGTCATTATACTATATATATATAGTATGCATATATATATATATATATATATATATATATATATATATATATAATGTATGTAAAACACTAAAGACTCCACAAAAATTATTGGAAATGATAAATGAAGTTGCAGGATACAAAATCAATACAGAAACCTTTTGCATTTACATACATAACTAAAATCTATCAGAAAGAGATAATAAGAAATCAACTTCATTTATAATTGCATCAAAAAGAATAAAATACTTGGATAAATTTAACCAAGGAGGTGAAAGACATACTCTGAAAACTATAAGACATTGATGAGGGGTTTCTGTGTGGCACAGTGGGTTAAAGATTTGGTGTTGCTTCAGCTGTGGCATCGAATTTGATCCCTGGCCAGGGAACTTTTATGTGCCATGGTTGCAGGGGGAAAGAAAAAAAACACTGATGAAAGAAACTGAAGACAGCACAGTAAAATGGAAAGAGATACCATGCTCATGGATTGGAAGAATTAAAATTGTTAAAATGCCTATACCGCCTGAAACAATCTACAAATTCAATTTAATCTCTATCAGAATACCAATAGCATTTTTAGAAAAACTGGAAAAAATAATCCTAAAATTTTTTGGAACTGCAAGGGACCTTGAACAGCCAAAGCAATCTTAAGAAAGAGGAACAAAGCTAAACATGTCATGCTATCTGATTTTAAACTATACGAAAAAGCTTTAGTAATCGAAAGGTATGTTGATAAGACAAAGATAGACACAGATCAAGGAAACAGAATAGAGAGCCCAGAAATAAGCCAATGCTTACATGGTCATTAATCTATGACAAAGGGGCAAGAATATGCAATGGGAAAAAGACAGTCTCTTTAATAACTGGTATTGGAAAAAGGATGAATCTGGAACAATTTCTTACACCATATAAAAAATAAACTCAAAACAAATTAAACACTTATATGTAAGATCTGAAACTATAAAACTCCTGTAAGAAAACATAGGCAGTATGCTCTTTGACATTGGTCTCAGAACAATGTTTTTTTGGATCTGTATCCTCAGGCAAGGGCAACACAATAAACAAATGGGATGATATCAGACAAAAATGCTTTTACACAGTGATGGAAATCATCAACAAAATTAAAAGGCAACCTACTAAACGGGAACATATATTTGCAAGTGATATATCTGATAAGGGGTTAGTATCCCAAATATACAAATAACTCAATTCAAATCCTCAAATAACCCAATTCATTAAATCCCCAAATAACCCAATTCAAAAATGTGCAGAGGACCCCAATAGATAATTTTTAAAGAAAGTGTACAAATGGCCAATAGGCACATGAAAATATGCCAACATTACTACAACATTCATCAGGGAAATGCAAAGCAAAACCACAATGAGATATCACCTCACACTTGTCAGAATGGCTATTATCAAAAAAAACAATGAATAGCAGGTGTAGGAGAGAGTGTGGAAAAAAAGGGAAACTTTGTACACTGTTGGTGGGAATGGAAATTGTTATAGCCACTATGGAAACAGTATGGCGTTTCCTCAGAAAATTAAAAATAGAACTACCATATTACTCAGCAGTTTTACTTCTGGGTGTTTATTAGAAGAAAACAAAAAACAGAAATATATGCAGTATAGGCATCCCAATCTTTTTGCAGCTTTGTTTATAATGGCCATGATGTGACATAGGTCCATCAATAGATAAATGGATAAAGAAGATGTGTATATATGTGTGTGTGTGTATTTATCTAGAAGGTATTATGCTAAGTGAAATAAGTCAGACAGAGAAAGACAAATGCTATATGATTTCATTTCTACATGGAATCTAAAAAACAAAACAGAAACAGACTCATAGATCCAGAAAACAAAATGACAGTTGCCAGAGGGGAGATGGGTGGAGGGGCAGGCAAAATAAGTGAAGAGGATTAAGGGGTACAAACTTTCAGTTGTAAGTCATGGGGAGGTAATGTACATCATAATGAAATCATAAATATTATTGTAATAACACTGCTTGGTGATTTATGGTTACTAGAGTTATAGTGATAAATACTTAATGTCTCTATATATTGAACCCCTATGTTGTACACTTGAAATAATCTTGTATGTCAACTATACCACAATAAAATTACACAAACAAACAAAAATTCAAAACAGGTTTCAGTTAGAATTACATCTTAAAGTCCACTGGTCATTATGTCAGCCTGAACTCTTCTTTTGATAGGCAGTGAAAATATTTTCTGTTCATCTTCAGGACTTGTAATATATGAATGGTCATACATAATCTAGACATTTGAAATTTAAAAAACTTATGAGTTCACGTCGTGGCTCAGAAGAAACGAATCTGACTAGTAATATCCATGAGGACACAGGTTCAATCCCTGGCCTCACTCTGTGGGTTAAGAATCCAATGTTGCCATGAACTGTGGTGTAGGTTACAGATGCGGCTTGGATCTGGCATTGCTGTGGTTGTGGCATAGGCCAGTGGCTACAGTTCCAATTCCACCCTAGCCTGGGAAACTCCATATGCCATGGATGTGTCCCCCCAAAAACAGAAACCTTAAAAATCTATTTTTAGATAAACATAAATGGTTAAAACTATTATGCAAACAAGAAGAACTACATAAATCTTACTTTCAGCTGAGTATTTTTTCCCTCTGTAATAAGTAATCAGACATTTGCAGATAGATTTCATAAATACACTTAGACTTTGCCAATGAGCCTTACTTCTGTGGAACATATACACAGAAAATCATTACTGTATAATTACTGAAGCTGGGAAATTTTTGTATTATATTCATTGTAGTGGGAAGTACTCTAATTTCAGGATCACAAAGCCTTTATTTTCATTATCATTCTACACTGAATACTGTTACCAAACCAGGTATTTTTGCCCAAGGCACAGCAAAACAAGTGTTAAGACACAGAGGTTTATGGCAGAGAAAGTTTTTTCACAAGGCAGTGAAACTAGGATAAGGGCGAACAAGTCTCAAATCCATCCGCTGGAAGGCCTGGGCCTTGGGATATTTATGGGGTGAAGCTGAGGCACAGGGAGTACGGAGAAAGGTAACTGGAGACTAGAAAAAGTGGGCAGTTGTGGTTCTACGCAGATGTGCAACTAAGCAACCAGCTTCTTCTGGGAGGCATGCTCAGAAAATGGCTTAAAATGGCTTATTCTGAGGGTGGAGCTTTGGCCCCTCTGCTGTCAAAAGGCCAGGAGCTGACAATTATGCATACCTGGATAGAGGGTCCCTGGGCTTAACCAGTCTTAAACATCTGGAGCTCCAAAAGAATGGTGCTGACTCCAAGTTCCTAAAAAGCCAGTTTGTTTTTAGGCTTTGAAAGCACGCAAGTTTTTATTTTTTGTTTTTTAATTTTTTTAAAATTAAAAACAAAGTGTGTTTGGGAGTTCCCATTGTGGTGCAGCGGAAATGAATCCGACTAGCAACCATGACGTGGCAGTTTTGATACCTGGCCTCACTCAGTGAGTTAAGGATCCGATGTGGCCTTGAGCTGTGGTGTAGGTCTCAGATGTGGCTTGGAGATTCCCTAGCCTGGGAATCTCTATATGCCATGGGTGCAGCCCTAAAAAAAAAAAAAGTGTGCTTGAGTAAAGGCAGGTTACAGGTGTAATGGATCTAACTGATGGTTAACCTCGGTTTCAATACGAGAAGACACCAGGTAAGTTCCCTACCTGGAGACTCAATATTCTTATGTTCAGAATGGTTCCTATTGAGTTTGCAGAGTCAAATAAAATCATAGATGTGGAATGCTCTGAAAAAGCTGAAAAGTATGGTGAAAAGGGAAGTTTACACAAGTGTTGCTATGCTCTTGCTCAGCTCCTGCTATGCAAACATTTTTCCAATAAAATCTAGCTAGGCAGAATCATGGTTACCTAATATTCAGGAATTGACTTCCCCAAGCCTAGCAAACATGACACAAGAGCACAAAGCATGTTGGGACCCTCTTGCTTTGCATTTCACTGAGCAAAATATGATTACAAGCTGATTAAAAATCTTCCCATTTGTATGTCAAAAACTGGCCTGGCCATGAAGGCTGGTGTTTCAGCTACAATTGTCTCATTTTTCTTCAAGTTCTCTTCACGTACTTAGTGCAACTTGAGGACTTAATTGTTTATCCATTGGTTTGTGTCCAAGCAAATTTTGAATCCTATCGGTAAAGTGTATATCTGATGTAAGATTTTTAAACCCAACAGAATCTAGCAGGGCACTTGGTATAGAGTAGGCAATGGTGAGCCAGCATTTATTGATGAGGTTGTGTTACTGGATTTAAAATATTACGCAGCATACGACTTTTGCTAGCAGCTAAAGAATCAAGGGAATGTTGGGGCAATTAGAAGACAGGATATTAGCAAAAGGTAAATTGAAAAAAAAAAAAAAAACTAGGCTTAGACATGTTGAAAAAGAAAGAACTGAAATGAAAGATTAATTCAAATCCACAGGTCAAATTCAAAGAAGTGCCGTAGGGGATTTTTAACCAAGAAATAATGTATAACTTTATAAAACTACAATTTAAATCAATTGTCCAACAATAAAGTATCAGAATAAGATATATGAAAAAGATGAGGGAAGGGAACTATTATTTCACATGCCTATTATGTGTCAGGGTCTAGAAAAATGCTTTATATAAACTCCAGTATAGGAGAAAGGATGTGGTTTTCTGTTGAGCTATAGACAGTGCAAGAATGAGAACAACTCTAATGATGATACTTGGATTAAGAAAGATGAGGCAACTCTGGGGATTCAAGTTTTGTGGCTTTTTTCTTCCCTCAATATTTAACATTATGAAGGAGGACAAATGTATCTGCCAATGCTTCTTAAAAAGAAAACCTGAGGATTTTTGTCATGGCTCAGTGGAAACAAATCTGACTAGCATCCATGAGGATGCAGGTTCAATCCGTGGCCTCACCCAGTGGGTCAAGGATCCAGCATTGCCATGAGCTATGGTGTAGTTTGCAGATGTGGCTCAGATCTGGCATTCCTGTGGCTGTCATGTAGGCCAGTGGCTTCAGCTCTGATTCAACCTCTAGCCTGGGAACCTCCCTATACCCAGAGTCCCTAAAAAGACAGAAAAGCAAGCAAGCAAGCAAGCAAGCAAGCAAGCCTGAGAGTGCTGAAAAGAATGGGTAGTAACAGACACCAGGAAACATTTTCTATGATATTATTGTAAAGTTTGCAAAGCATGTTCATCTCGGCAATTCATAAGCGAACAGAAAAATCATGCTGGGTTCTTTGACTTCCTATCAAGCTCATCAAAGAAAGCAGAACAAAATGAAATATGAAGACATATTTTTGAGGAGAGATGTTTGAACAGTATATGAGAAAACAAAATGAAAGGAAAGTTAATAGCCATGATTTTGTTTTTTAGGAGGGGGAAATCAAATAAATAGTCTGTTGTCTTTCCTCTATGAAAAATTTGAATTCTAGTGGATCTTAGATGGCATGTCACCTTCGGGGAGCTATTAGTTTTTATATGGAGTGGTTGATAGAATGACATTTTCCTATTGAATCTAGATAAGAATAGGCCAAAATTGTAATTGTTTTCAGAAGTTTGAAGTTACCAAAAACATATTTCAGTTGAGAATGTCAAATAAAAAGTGTGTTTAAGCCATGGGAAAAAAGATACAGGAGCGATGGCTTGAAAGGGAATGAGGTGTCATTAAAAGTTATTGTGCGACAGAGGAAAATTCCATTGGCTTTGATTATTATAGCATAGTGTCTTTCCTCCCAAAGTCAATGTTATCACTGGGTTAGATAATTTGCAGGTAAATTCTTGCTGTTTTCATCCTTGAGTTCCAACCAATCTCAGGATTTGTTTTCACATGGACTGTAAATCAGTAGAGTAAAAGACATACATTAATAAATTACTTGAACTTTCTTCTACTCCTGGAGACTTGCGATGTGAGCCAGCTTTAAAAAAATGCATAAACCAGTCCAAACTTGGTCGATATCTTTTTTATTTCCTTAAGTCCTTCTTGTCAACTGCCAAACAAAAAAATTCTAATTTATTCACGCTTGAATGAATAATTTACTCTCAGACACTGAATGATCTAAAACAAACAGCAGTTTGTATATTTAGTTATATGAACTTTTGAATGTACTGCCTCATAAATGTAATACTTTGCTAAACTTAGAAAAAAAAAAGCGTTGACACCTGAGGGCCCCACCATTAATTACCTCCCACTGTAGACATCATAGCCACTCTTTATTCTTTAGGATTTGTTTTCTCCTTGTGGTGCTATAAATACTTTATATATATTTTTTTTCGTATTAAGTCTACAGTGCTCCTCCATAGGCATTTGGCTGACCTTTGGTGTGATCTCAGTAAATTTTCCAGGATATTCTGGTGTTTCTTTAAAGATATTAGTTATTTATTTTCTAATGTAACTCTGAGGTAGGCATTAATATATTCACCTCTACTAAAGAGGAAATCGAGCTTCAGGCAGGTTGATTCATGGACACAATTGTTTCAATTCTAAGGGATGCACATTTTCTTTGGGGGCAGGGGTATGGGCATGTGATCATCCTTTGCTCCAGGATCTTCCAGCGGGTCTGATGATACTCTCTGTGATGTCTGCCTTTGAAATGCCTTCCCAGACTCCCCAGACTAAATTGGGACCCCATTATACTCTCTTCATCTTAGACCTTCTCCTCAAGGTTTATAACAAGTTGGGGTTTTAGATTTGTGTGATGACTAGCCTATTACAGACTATCCTATAAAATCCATGAGGGAAAGGACTGTGTCTCTTTCACTCTCATGACAGCACCATTGTTGCCCACCAAAGAAACTACTGCAGACTGGGCACCTAGTAAATATTTTTGAAAGAATGTGTTTAGGTGAGATTCAAACCCAGGTCTGCACGACTCTAGAGTCATGGATTTACCCACTGATGAGAGGTTGCAGTGTTCCCATGCTCAAATCTTGCACATGGATTTTTCAGTCATGGTGGCTACTATTCTATAGCCTATATTCTATACTGTCATATTGAAACTAGATGGAAAGCTCATTAAGAGCAGGCCCATAGTTGCAATTTATAGTAAAGGAAGCAGATGGTTGGTTCTCAGTAAACATTTACTAGTTGATCAAGAGCTGATCCTAAAGTGAAACTTAGAGAGCATTCTCCATTTCATTCAAGGCATATTCCTATCTCTTTTCCTTGGCATGCTCTGTTCTTCTGTTTTAATGCCTGACAGTCATAATTGTAATTAAGTTACCAGGCTATACTAGGTGTTAATGTTTCATTTCTTTCTCCTCTCTTCCAGGACATTTGGAGGGATCAAGCTTTCAAATCCTTGAAAAAGTGAACCACACTGTCTATGGCAGGCTTCATATTTTTTACACTGTACCACACAACTCTGAGGGAAATTCAGGGCACTCAGATTGAAAAATGAATGCTTTCCACAGTTAAAAGAGAATGAGTTACATATTTTTGGAATTACATACATTTTTTCCTCCTATTTATAAGATACAGAACCACAGCTGGGCCCAAAGTGGGAGATTTAAAACTATTCTGTTTTGGGTCTTTGTTGTTTTTCTTTCCCACCCCCAACCCCCAATCCATCCATTCTGCTCCTTTTGTTCTTCATAGTTTTGTGATAACTTCAGAGCTTCAGACATGTCATAGATCACAGATTTATATATATGAGCTAAGAGCAGGAATGCTAAAATAATTTCTTTCTCAGGCCTTAAAGATAGATGGCAGGTCAAGACACTTGAGTTTGTAGCCAAATATACCGAGGCACAGAGCAACATGGCAGTAATTTGAGTTGTGAGTGCCAAAAGTGCTTGTTCAGCACTAATAAGAAATAGGAGAACACAGTCAGTATAATCTCATATTCTTATTAAATTAAAAAAAAGCAGGGTAATGCCAAGGTTATGACATGAACTGATGAGACAAAAAAAAAACCTCAAAAAACAAAACATACACAACTCAGGGTTTTTCTGATGCTTCATCTTCTATTTGCAGGCATGTGAGAGAATAAAAATAAGCCCCGGCATGAGTTATAGATGAAGTATCTGCCTTTAGCTTGGAATTTCCTGGCATTTTTCAGCTTGTGACATGGACTTAAAGTGATTAAACAAAGGCTTTTCTCCAAATTTAAAGTTCTTTTTTTTTCCCCAAAGCTGAATCTAACATGCTTTAACTTTTTTTTTTTTTTTTAAATGGGAGCAGATGCCTCTGTGAGCTGGCTACCAGACTCTGAGAAGTGGATGGAGACTGGAGGCCTGTTCTAGAAGGGGCTAAGGAAACAGCCCACCATATTTGCATTTTAGAATTCCAAGTTTCGAGCCCCATGGCTATAATCCATGGATTTACTTGCACACTGTTTGACTAGCAATGAAAATATGAATGACTGTGGCAATTAGTCTTATCTATAAGGAACCACATACTTTAATTATATTTAGGTAGTGAGTAAAGATTATAATTTTTTTATGAATACCTTGAATATATTCAGAGGATTGAATGTGACTTTGTAACCATATTATAATTGTAAGACCCATGAGCTCCCCAGAAGCAGAGCCCATGTCCCTGCATAGGATGAGGCTGGGCAGAGGGAGGGTTCCCTTGGACTGGATTTTCCTTGGACTCCCTTGGAGGAGTCTTCTCAGGGAGCATAGGCTTAGGGCCAAGCTCCTGTTAGTGAGCCGCAGTATCATTTTCCCTAAGAGAAGAAAGAAAGAGGGTCAGGAGCACATTTAGAGAAGTACAAGGTGGTCCAAATTACTATTCTCATTTTCTTTTCCCTAAAGATAGAGGTGACCTAGAGAAATGGGAGCTGGAGAAGTGAACTGAGTCAAGTGATGAACCCAGGGGACTCCTGGGTGTGCTTGGGTCTGATCCGAGGGCATGGGCAGCCAGGATTCTCTGCATCCTTGGATTTCTTTCTTTCTTTTTTTTTTGCTTTTTTAGGGTCACGCTGGCAGCACATGGAAGTTCCCCGGCTAGGGGTCCAATTGGAGCTGCAGGTGCCAGCCTACACCACAGCCACCCAATGCCAGATGTGAGCTGTGTCTGTGACCTACACCATAGCTCACAGCAATGTCGAATCCTTAACCCACTGAGTGAGGCCAAGGATTGAGCCTGCATCCTCATGGATACTAGTCAGATTCTTAACACACTGAGCCACAACGGGAACTCCATCTTTGGTATTTTTGTGGGATGGGAAGCAGGGTCAGCCCCTGGTAAGTACAGTCCCTCCCCCTCAGATAGTGGTTGTCACCATCACTAGGGAACAAGAACTGGTCAGAAAACTAGGCCAGAGCAATCAAAAACAAATAGTGGGAGATGCAGAATAGGGTCACTGACACACCTTACCCACTCTGTCCTTCTATAGGGGACGGTAAAGGGCGCTGAGGAAAATACTTCTTGCCTATACCTTTTAACTGTGGTGGTTTGGAACACCAGCAGGGAAGGCAACTATGTGGTCATAATGGCTCTGGAAAAGATCCCCTGCCTCCAAACTGTCCCAATGCTAACCATCATCACTTAGATGTATTTGCAATCATAAATATGCCTTAATAATAATAATGTTAATTACTATGCTTGAATTCTCTTGTTTTTGGTTTTGTGAATCTATTACATGTTTATTTATTTATTATTATTATTATTTATTTTTTATTTTTAAATTTTCTTACATGTACACATTCTATTTTCACACATTATCATGCTCCATCATAAGTGACCAAACATAGTTCCCAGTGCTACACAGCAGGATCTCATTGCTAATCGATTCCAAAGGCAATAGTCTGCATCTATTAACCCCAAGCTCCCAATCCATCCCACTCCCTCCCCCTACCCCTTGGCAACCACAAGTCTATTCTCCAAGTCCATGATTTTCTTTTCTGAGGAAAGGTTCATTTGTGCCTTATACTAGATTCTAGATATAAGTGATATCATATGGTATTTGTCTTTGTCTTTCTGACTTACTTCACTCAGGATGAGAGTCTCTAGTTCCATCCATGTTGCTGCAAATGGCATTATGTCATTCTTTTTTAATGGCTGAGTAGTGTTCCATTGTGTATATATACCACATCTTCCTAATACAATCATCTGCTGATGGACATTTGGGTTGTTTCCATGTCCTGGCTATTGTGAATAGAGCTGGAATGAACATTCCAGTACGTGTGTTCCTTTTAAGGAAAGTTTAGTCTGGATATGTGCCCAAGAGTGGGATTACTGGGTCATATGGTAGTTCTATGTATAGATTTCTAAGGTACCTCCATACTGATCTCCATAGTGGTTGTACCAGCTTACATGCCCACCAACAGTGCAGGAGGGTTCCCTTTTCTCCACACCCCCTCTAGCACTTGTTATTTGTGGCCTTATGAATGATGGCCATTCTGACTGGTGTGAGGTGGTATCTCATGGTAGTTTTGATTTGCATTTCTCTAATAATCAGGGATGTTGAGAATTTTTTCATGTGCTTGTTGACCATCTGTACATCTTCCTTGGAAAAGTTTCTATTCAGGTCTTTTGCCCATTTTTCAATTAGGTTGCTGATTTTTGCTGTTGAGTTGTCTAAGTTGCTTGTATATTCTAGAGATTAAGCCCTTGTCCATTGCATTGTTCGAAACTATTTTCTCCCATTCTGTAAGTTGTCTTTTTGTTTTCTTTTTGGTTTCCTTTGCTGTGCAAAAGATTGTCAGTTTGATTAGGTCCCATTGGTTTATTTTTGCTCTTATTTGTGTTGCTTTGGGAGACTGACCTGAGAAAATATTCATAAGGTTGATGTCAGAGAATGTTTTGCCTATGTTCTCTTCAAGGGGTTTGATGGTGTTTTGTCTTATATTTAAGTCTTTAAGCTATTTTGAGTTTATTTTCGTGCCTGGTGTGAGGGTGTGTTCTAGTTTCATTGATTTACATGCAGCTGTCCAGTTTTCCCAGCAATATTTGCTGAATAGACTTTCTTTTTCCCATTTTATGTTCTTGCCTTCTTTGTCAAAGATTAATTGACCATAGATGTCGGTGTTTATTTCTGGGTCTCTATTCTGTTCCATTGGTCTGTCTGTCTCTTTTGGTACTAGTCCCACACTGTCTTGATGACTGTGGCTTTGTAATATTGCCTGAAGTCTGGGAGAGCTATGCCTCCTGCTTGGTTTTTGTTCTTCAGAATTTCTTTGGAAATTCTTGGTCTTTTGTGGTTCCATATAAATTTTTGGATTGTTTGTTCTAGTTCTGTGAAAAATGTCATGGGTAATTTGATAGGGATTACATTGAATATGTAGATTGTTTTGGGTAGTGTGGCTATTTTTACAGTATTAATTTTTCCAACCCAGGAGCATGGAATATCTTTCCATTTCTTTACATCTTCTTTAATTTCTTTGATTAATGTTTTATAGTTCTCAGCATATAAGTCCTTTACCTCCTTGGTCAGGTGTATTCCTAGGTATTTGATCTTTTGGGGTGCAATTTTAAAAGGTATAGTATTTTTGTATCGCTTTTCTAATATTTCATTGTTAGTATACAGATATGTAACTGATTTCAGAATGTTAATCTTACATCCTGCTACTTTGCTGAATTTGTTGATCAGTTCAAGTAGTTTTTGGGTTGAGTCCTTAGGGTTTTCTATATATAGTATCATGTCATCTGCATACAGTGACAGCTTTACCTCTTCTCTTCCTATTTGGATGCCTCTTATTTCTTTTGTTTGTCTAATTGCTGTGGCTAGAACTTCCAGTACTATGTTGAAGAGCAGTGGTGAGAGTGGGCATCCTTGTCTTGTTCCAGATTTTAGCAGAAAGACTTTCAGCTTTTCTCCATTGAGTATTGCATTTGCTGTGGGTTTGTCATAAATGGCTTTGATTATGTTAAAGTATGTTCTCTCTATACCCACTTTGGTAAGAGTTTTGATCATGAATGGATGTTGGACTTTGTCAAATTCTTTTTCTGTATCTATTGAGATGATCATGCGGTTTTTGACTTTTATTTTGTTAATGTGGTATATAACGTTGATTGATTCACATATGTTGAACCATCTTTGTGCACCTGGGATGAATCCCACCTGGTTGTGGTGTATGCTTTCTTTTATATGTTGTTGGATTTGGATGGCTAAAATTTTGTTGAGAATTTTTGCATCTATATTCATCAAAGATATTGGCCCATAGTTTTCTTTTTTGGTTGTATCTTTGTCTGGTTTTGGAATTAGGATCATGGTGGTATCATAGAATGTCTTTGGGAGTGTCCCTTCTTCTTCAGCCTTTTGAAAAAGTTTAAGGAGGATGGGTATAAGTTCATCTTTGTAGTTATGGTAGAATTCACCTGTGAAGCCATATGGTCCTGGACTTTTATTTGTAGGGAGTGTATTTATGACATATTTAATTTCATTTCTAGTAATCTAGTTGATCTATTTCTTCTTGATTCAGTTTTGGCAGCCTGTAAGTCTCTAGAAAGTGGTCCATTTCTTTCAGGTTGTCAAATTTTTTGGCATATGGTTGTTCATAATATTCTCTCATGGTTTTTTGTATTTCTGTAGTATCTGTTGTGAGTTTGCTTTTTTCATTTCTGATTTTGTTTATTTGGGTTTTTTCTCTCCTCTTCTTGGTGACTCTAGCCAGAGGATTGTCAATTTTGTTTACCTTTTCAAAGAACCAGCTTTTTGTTTTATTGATTTATTTTATTGTTTTGTTATCTCTTTTATTGATTTCCTCTCTGATCTTTATGATTTCCTTCCTTCTGCTGACTTGAGGTTTTGTTCATCATTCTTTTTCTAATTCATTTTGGTGTTGGGTTAAGTTGTTGATTTGAGATTTTTCCTCTTTTTTGAGGAAGGCCTGTATTGCTATGAATTTCCCTCTGAGTACTGCTTTTGCGGCATCCCATAGATTTTGAGTAGATGTGTCTTCATTATCTTTTGTCTCGAGGTATTTTTAAATTTCCTTCTTGATTTCCTCATTGACCCATGGATTTTTTAGTAGCATGTTGTTTAGTCTCCATGTAGTAAGTTTTTTTCTCATTTCTTTTCCTGTGGTTTGATTTCCAGTTTCATGCCATTATGGTCAGAGAACATACTTGAAATAATTTCTATATTCTTAAATTTTTTGAGGTTAGCTTTGTGCTTCAGTATGTGATCAATTCTTGAGAATGTTCCATATGCACTTGAGAAGAATGTATATTCTGATTTTTTTGGATGTAATGTTCTGAAAATGTCAGTTAAGTCTAACATTTCCATTGTGTCCTTTAGGATCTCTGTTGCCTTATTGATTTTCTGTCTAGAGGATCTGTCCATTGTTGTGAATGGGGTGTTAAATTCTCCTACTATGATTGTATTCCCATCGATTTCTCCTTTTATGTCTGTTAGTAGTTGTTGTAGGTATATGGGTGCTCCTATATTAGGGGCTTATATATTGATGATTGTACTATCCTCTTCTTGAGTAGATCCTTTAACCATTAAATAGTGTCCTTATTTGTCTTTCTTTATGGCTTTCACTTTAAAGTCTATTTTATCTGATATGAGTATTGCAATTCCTGCTTTCCTGTCTTGTCCATTGGGATGAAATATCATTTCTCATCCTTCATTTCAATCTATATGTGTCCTTTGCTCTAAGGTGAGTTTCTTGTAGGCAGCATATTGAAGATTTTTGCTTTTTTATCCAATCTGCCACTCTGCGTCTTTTTATTGGAGCATTTAGTCCATTGACATTTAAGGTGATTATTGATAGATACATATTTAATACCATTTTCAACCTTGTTTTCCAGTTGATTCTATGTTTCTCTTTTCTTCATTTCTTTTTTGGGTTGGATGCTTTCCATTTATTTTATGCTTGAGTACTTTTCTTTTCAGTTTTTGTGAATGTAATGTTTGGTTTTGATTTGAGGTTGTCCTGTTTTTTAAGCACATTAAGCCCTTCCTATATCTGCTTGCTTTTGTGTGATAGTCATATAGGCTGAGACACATCATTAAAATAAAAAAAAAGAATCGATATTTCTTACTTTCATTCCCCACATTGTATGATTTTGATATTTTGATGTCTTTTTTTTTCTTTTTAAAAATCTTCATGTTTAGATTTGTATGCTGGCTTATTTAAGTGATTGCTTTCCAATTGTCGTTTCCTCCATCCTAATTCTTCTTTTCCTTTTTTCTCTCCCTCACTCTCTCTTTTTTTTTTTTAATTTAGAGAAGCCCTTTTAGTATTTCTTTTAGAATGGGCTTAGTATTGCTGTATTCTTTTAGCTTATGTTTGTTGGGGAAATTCTTATTTCCCCTTCTAATTTAAATGATATTCTTGCTGGATAGAGTATTCTAGTTTGCAATTTTTTTCCTTTCAGCACATTAAATATATCTTGCCACTCCCTTCTGGCCTGGAGTGCTTTTGTAGAGAAGTCAGCTGATAGCCTTATGGGGGTTCCCTTATAATTAATGCTTTGCTGTTCTCTTGCTGCTTTTAGAATCCTCTCTTTATCTTTAACTTTTGCCATTTTAATTATAATATGTCTCAGTGTGGCCCTGCTTAGGTTCAGCTTGTTTGGGGCCCTCTGTGCTTCCTGTACCTTGATATCAGTATGCTTTAGATTTGGAAAGTTTTCAGCCATAATTTCTTCAAGTATATTTTCAATCCCCTTTTCTTCTTCTTTTCCTTCTGGAATTCCTATTATGTGAAGATTGGCCCACTTTATATTATCCCATATGTCTCTTATATTGCTTTCATGTTTTTTCATTTGGTTTTCTGTCTGCTGTCCTGATTGGGTGATTTCCATTATTTTATCTTCCATGTCACTAATTTGTTCCTCTGCATTATTCATCCTGCTCTTTATTGCCTTTAGCTCAGTTTGTATCTCTGCATATGAATTTTCTAGTTTTTCTTGGTTTCTCCTTATATTTTCTAGTTCCTTTCTAAAGGAATCTGCATTACTGTTAATATCCTCTCTTAATTCCTTCAATATTTTCAATACCTCCCTTTTGAACTCAATGTCTGTCAGGCTGCAGAGGTCTGTTTCATTGTTGTCTGCTTTAGGTGAATCCTTTAATTGTGAATTGTTTCTGTGCTTCTCCATCTTGCTTGTGTTTTTCTTTTTCTGTGAGTTTGGAGAAGCCAAACTGTAGTCTTGTAAGGCTACTTCTATGCAAGAATACCCCTTTGTATTTTTGGGGGGTTACTATTTATTTTTGGTGTGGGAGTTTGAATATTTGCTGTCTCTTTCTTTGGTGTGAGCAGGCTGTTGTTCCCAGGATGCTCAGTGTGTTTTTAGGGAGAAGGATGCAATGGGTAGGGCCAGCAGTCAGTGCCTGGTCATTTGGCTCTCAATAGCAGCATGTACCTGCAGGAAGGTGGCACAGGCTACTCCTAGATGCAGGGCCCTGGGAAGTGGTAATAAGCTCTAGGCAGATCGTAAATTTGACCAGAGCATTTGGCAGTAGCAACAGCAGGGTGCATGAGTTCCCAGGGGAGTGAGAGCAACAACAATTTGTGTTTGATTGCAGTGCCCTCCTCTGAGGTGATTGGACCCACAGGTGGTGCCTGTTCAGGGATCCCTATTGGGAGCAGGCCATGACCATCTCTAGAGTCAGTGATAACTGTGGTGGTTTTCCCCCACCAACTGTAGACCATGCATGAGGCAACCCGTCTCACTTAGCCCACATATGAGGTGTTGTAAAGGGTGCTCCTAGTTGCAGGTTCCTCTGGAGCCTGAGTCTCAGCACCCAGGCCCTGCCTGAGCATCTCAGGCTGTGGTGTCCAGGCAGGTAGTTCAGATGGTCTGTGCAGCTCTCACTCTGCTTTGCTGTTCTCAGTCCAGCTGCTATGCTTTTCTTGGCAACTGTGAGGCCAACTCAGCTGATTTTTCACCAGTTAGGTGGCTTCCCAGGAGGTGGGTTCCTTTTCTCCTTCACAGCTCTGTCTAGGGAACACTAGTCCCACCCTGATTCCTTTTCTCTCTCTCGTTTTCTTTTGTTCTACCCAGTTATGTAAAGAGTTTCTTGCCCTTTCTGGAGGTTTAAGTTCTTCTGCCAGCATTCAGTTGATGTTCTGTGTGAGTCATTTTACATATAGATGTGATTGTTTGATGTGTTTGTGGGAGAACCTCTTACTCCTCTACCATCTTGCTCTGCCTCCTATTATTATTATTTAAAAAACTTTTTTTGGTCTTTTTGTCTTTTCTAGGGCTGTACTCACATCATATGGAGGTTCCCAGGCTAGGGGTTCAATCGGAGCTATAGCTTCCAGCATACACCACAGCTCACAGTAGCACCGGATACTTAACCCACTGAGCAAGGCTAGGGATCAAACCCAAAACCACATCGTTCCTAGTCGGAATCGTTAATCACTGAGCCACGATGGGAACTCCTCTTTTGCATGTTTTTGATTTATGGTTACCTTATTTTTCAAGTATGTCAGTACATTACAATATCTACTGGCTTTAGACCATCCTTTTGTCCTGCCATCTTGATGTCTCACTCCAATTAAGTGATAATTCAGTAAATAATTCTGGTGAGGGGTGGAGGAAGGGAATTTATATCTCAGGGTAGATTTATTTAATAAAATGATTTTTTCGACCAGTAGATCGATTCTACAAAGTAAATACTGATGGATGGAAGGGTTTAGAATTTATTTCAGTGGTTTATGGCTGGGATCTTGAAGAATTATTGTCCCAGTGCTGTGGAACATGCACCCATCACCAGGCTTCTTGGGACTCAGATTTGTTGTGTGTGTAGAACAAGTGGGTGTGAATAAGTGGATGTGGTGGCCAACTTGGATGACTGGTCTGACATTGTAAGGTTGTTTTCTAGGCCTTATATTCTGTGGGACAGTGCTTCTTTATTTTAGTTTTTTCTTTTTAGGGCCACACCCGTGGCATATGGAAGTTCCCAGGCTAGGGGTCAAATTGGAGCTATAGATGCTGGCCTACACCACAGATCACAGCAATGCCAGATCCTTAACCCAGTGAGTGAGCCCAGGGATCAAACCTGCATCTCATGGATGCTAGTCTGGTCCATTACCACTGAGCCACAATGGGAATTTCCAGAAAGTGATTCTTAAGAAGGAGGCAGAGGACAAGACACTGGGGCCAGCCAGGAGATTTGAAGTTGTGCTGAGTGCTTCAAATAAGTGGTTGCCTATGGGTAAAGACTACATTCCCTAGAAGGATAGTTTGGTTTGGAACTTACATATAGTTTTATTTCTGATACATTGTCCTTTGGACTTAGAATTTACAAAGAAATACCACCAACAGTTTGGGTAGTGTGTATGTGTGTTCATTGGTCATTATCTTGTTGTGGCACTTCTAAAGCCCATGCCACTAAAAATATAAATTTTTACTTCTTTCACCAATTCTTGACTTAAGAAACTGTAATGGCTACAGTTAAATACATATTAAGGTGCATTGAAACCTTACATTAAGAAAAGCACAAGAACTTGAACATTTTTTTTGCACAAAAATAAACTTTTATTTGGTAATTGCTTTCACTACCCTTCACTTTCTGAATACTTATAAACCATGCATTTAATAAAGAAATTATACATAAAAATTTTACAACAGAAACTGCAGAAGACTCTCAGAATTTAAGAACCAAAATCATATGGTCCTTGACACTTATAGTTCAGAAGATAAGTATAAATGATGTACAAAAAAGTGCTAAAGTTGGTTTGACTGCACTCTAGTATTTTACCTATAAAAGCATTTGAAATCTCCTAAAATATGCAACCTGAAAGTGCACAGAAGAAGCTCCAATTCAACATTGTAACAGTCAGTATTAATAAGGAATTAGCCATGGAAAAATCACTGCAATTTCCCTTCAAAGCTTTGAAAAATGATGGGCCTAGAAGAGTTCTAGACACTGACCCACAGGATCTGAAGTCCAAAGGCAGAGAAGTTTTCCAAAAGAGTAGAATCACTTCGCTGTAGGATATCAAAGGTGACATGTGTCAGAATTAGTCAGTCCTTTTAATGTCCCTAAAGTGTTTTCTTGGGGTCTGTTATAGCAGTTGCTCTAGATCTCACCTATAAGACATTCAGCTGTGGACATGACTGTCTCTCCCATGCTCTCTCTGATGGCCCCTCAAGGAAGGCGAATATGGTCATTTATTTCTGTCCCCTCCATAACTACTGTCCCAAAGACTAAAATGCTGACCACTGAAACCATTCCTGCCTTTTAGTCCCAGACTATCTTGACTGACTGACTTGACATTTTCACTCACAAGTATAGTCATCATTGCAGACTTGACATCACAAACTGAATGCTAGCTTCTCACCTCTGCCTTTCCCTCTCTGCTGCTTCTCCCTGTCAGTAAACATAACTCTCCATCCATTTACTCAGCCCAAACCCCAAAAGCTGCACTTGACCCTATTGGACACTTTCACCCTGTCCTCCAGTTCTTTAGCACCATCTATAAAACTTACCCTGAAACCACCACTCTCCTTCCCTTCTCATGGTCACTTCAGTTTGAGCCAGTGTGACTCTGGTACCAGCATGTCCCAGCATCCACACCTGTCCCTGCTCTAGCCCAAGCCGTTCTCCATGTAGTGGCCAAGAGGGATCTTTTGAAAAGTTATATCTGAGAATCTAACTGAGTATAACATCTGTGGTATACCCTCCACTAGATGAGTATCACACCTGTGGTATACCCTCCACTGGATGATAATCACATCTATGGTATACCTTCTACTGGGGGAGTATCGCATCTGTGGTATACCCTCCACTGGATGAGGATCACATCTGTGGTATACCCTCCACTAGATGAGTATCACATCTGCAGTGTTCCCTCAACTAGATGAGCATTACATCTGTGGTATATCCTCTACTGGATGAGCATCACACCTGTGGTGTACCATCCATGCAGTGAGTATCACATCTGTGGTGTACCCTCCATTGGCTGAACATCACATCTGTGGTGTACCCTCCACTGGATTCCTATTGTGCTTGGAATAAATTCCCAAATTAATCCTGAGGTTATACAGCCCTGCATGTCCTGGCATGTCTTCATTCTTTGACCTCCTCTTATATGAACTATGCTTGAGCTATACAGGCCAGCTCTGGTTTTAAACACAAGACTCAGTCATGCTAGTCATGTGCTTGCTTTCTTAAGGGGATGCTCTGTTTCACAAATCTCAGGGGGCTGGTTCCTTCACGTTAGTCTGCAGTCAACCCAAATGTGTATTCCTCAGCTGGCTCTCACCCAACCACTCTGTCTAAATTAGGACCACCCCTTCACCCTTTATCTCTGTTTCACCATTCTGTTTTTGTTTTTTTTGGAGCACATATCACTAGTAAGCATTATTGCTTGTTCATTTTTTTATGTGCTTATTTATTGTTTGTTTTCCATCATGTCCCCCACTCCCTGCTGGAATGGAAGGCCCACACGAGCAGGAACATTTGCCTGTTTCATTCTTCACTGCAGTCCTAGTCTGAGGACAGTGGCTAGAACTCCATAAATAATTGATGACCAAATAAATGAATCAATGCCCACAGTTCTATTCCTCATCTCTGCCTTCAGTGAGAAATGTATGATGACCCTCTTGGTATGGAAATTGATGTGGCTGGTGAGGGAAGATAAGACAAGCATATAATGTGGCCTCATTTCCCTTACCTGCTACCCACCCACCATCAGACACCAGAGCATGTGGGAAGCGGCCTATGTGATGATGCTGAGTCTGAGCACCCCTTCTTCACCCCACTTTCCTTGGTATCATAGTCTAACCTGATAAATAAAATCAGAAATGACATAGAAGTAGAAAAGGAAACAAGTTTAAAGTCCGTGTCCAGAGCCACCCAGGAGTTACTTTATTGGGCTCACCATTCTCATTAATTTAGACCAAACTAAGGGTGTTTTGGTTGGCTGACCTTGCTCCAGGACCTCTGGATAAAGGGAAAAGGCCTTGATGCATTTAAATAAGTTTCTTTGATCTACATACACACACACACACACACACACACACACACACACAAACACACACACACACACGGCTTTAGCCTTCAGAGGGCACTTAGATCTATGTACTTTGGGACATACCAGGACTCTATTTTTAGTATTAAAAAAGCTTAAAATTTATTTGTAAAGGCGTGACATGTATATATAAGGAAAATGAGATAATTATTCAAGAAAAAAACTTAATAAATGCTACAGTAGAGTAACAATGTATGCGAAAGTAATGACTTCAGAAGCAAAGAGAAATGACTATGAGTAGAAATTATTAGAGAGGACTTCATCCACATTTTACCAAGCTATGTACAACCATGGGGAATGTACCGAAGCTGGGAAAAATAGTTCCTCAATACACTGGAACTAAATATACACTAATTTTTTTGCAAGTTACTATAAGATCCAAAGTTGAATCACATTCAATTATTAATGATTAACACAACCAACATATCAGTTCAAATTTTAAAATAATGGACTAGTAGCAGCCCTCTTAGTGCAGTGGGCAGAATGTCAGTCTCATAAAATAATGAACTAAAGGCTAAGGTAGTCTTACATTCTTTAATATTAAGATTTTTATAAGAAAAAATGGCCCCCATTCTTATTTGCCTATTTGCATATTTCTATTTATTTCTTTATTATTCAGAGCCTGTTTTCCAAATAGAGATTATATAGGTCCTTTTTTTCTTTTTTTTTTTAACATATGTTGCACCTCTTTTTTCTTTCAGCAACTCAGAACGAAAGAGAAATCAACCTAGTCACATTTTCTTTTAAATTCAGTGTCTCTAATGAAATCTTGAAAAGGAAGAAATTTGAAACCAATTGTTTCATTGAGATTATGGGGTTATCCTGTGATTGTCATTGTCTACTCTGTTGGTATCACTCAAGGTCATAGCAAGCATAAATGCCCACAGTTACAAGTGCATAATTGCGGATGAGGTCCTGACTTGCCCCAGTTTATCAGGAAAGCTTTTAGAATGTGCTATGTGCTGTTCTTCACAGCTCTTCTGGAAGCTGGCTGGCCTTCTTCTTAAACTCCCCTTCAAAGCTGCACAGGCTCTTTCAAATCATTCGAGAATATTGCTAGTCTTGTATAACCCCTCAACACAGTGCTTTTCAGGACTCTATTATTCTAAACTAACATAATTTCCAAAAGGAAAATCCCTGTGACTTGGGAAAACACAATGGAAATGCAGAACAAAGTAACTTGATTAATATAAGCTCTCCTCTGGAAAAGACAATAAAAACCTTCTTTTGGATTATTTAGGCAAATTCCATGTTTCAGCATTCATTCATTTTCAGTTTTTCAGTAGGGAAATTTTCTTATCAAAAATGACTAGGAGGAGGGTTTCTAGGGTCGTCCCTGAATAAGAAATTTGCTGGTTGAATAGCTTTTTTAACTGACTTCTTTATCAGAAAGACTTCATAGGCAGCTGAATATTTTATTGCCTTTTCTCAGTCTAGTTAACAAGGGAGAATGACCCATTGAGAAATGCCTAAATACATATTCAACTTACACTGTAGCAATTTAAAAAGTGTTTCTGGAAGGGCCACAAGCATTTTATGGATTGTGAACTCTTTCAATTTTCAAATTTAAAATTTATATTATAACCATAAAAGTTTTGAAGACCTCTAGGAAAAAAAAATTCACTTCTTTGAAACTTGTGTCTGAAACTGATTAGCATCATAAAATGCCTCTTTATGTAGGGGAAAACTTTATAAAATCTGGGGCTTACAGTTGAGTCAAGACCATTTATATCTTAAATCATGTTTATTTATACCTGGCATATACGCTCGGCTTAGACCTCTCTTTTATGATCCCCACTTTGTTAAGTGGTAAGTGTACATGGCGTGCATAGAAGAGCGCCAGTGTTGATGTTTGTCCTGGCATGTTGCTTCCATTGATTCTCCTGGGGGAAGAGAGGGAGAAGTACCTGAGGCTCCTGCTGGGTATATACTCATCTTTTCCGACCACAGGAAGCCTCTTAAGGCAGCCACTGACATCATTCTGTTAACTCTTACCACAGCTCAGAACGTTTGCTATCTTCTGGTCTCATTCATTTGATATAATTATTCATACTTATTTACATGTAACATAATAATATTCCTATTTACTGCTACTTCCTGAAGCTATTTCAAGCAAAAGCTTTATGTGCATAACAACAACACTGTTTCATCTTCTTGCGAGCTGCTTTTCCTTTGTGTGGTCCTTCATATACATAGAGTACTTGGGTATCAAAAAGCTCTTGGTACAGCAAAGCCATTTACTTTAAACAGAAGCTAAAGAAATATATTGATTAGCTCTAGTGGGATTTTCTTCCTATTTTAACATGATTACTAATACTACTAATATGACTATTTTACTGTGACACAAGATGTATGCATGTGTGTGTTTGTGCGTATGTGTTTATCTTTCTTCCTCTGTCCTATAATGATGAAAATAATGTGGACTTCAATTCAAAAGACAGAAGAGAATTCTGGTTAATTTAAAACTTTTCTTGCTCATCTTAAATGAATTGGCTTGCTAGTCTTAAATTGGTATATATTAAAGTGCAGGATGATTTCATAACTCCAATCCATGAAAAACATGGATTCGCAGCAGGAAACAACTGGGAAATAAAGAGAGTGACTGTATGATACAGGACAGCTGATGTAACCAGTCTTAATATTTCTGTGCTTCAAAGTCCTAAGAGATCTTTTGGTCCAGGGGTTCTAGCAGAGAGGCAGGCTTCTGTATGAGGGAGGGTGGCACTCTTTCTGTGTGATTTCTGTAATTTCTATTTCTAAGGTGAGGACATTGAGATTCAGGGAAGATAAGCAAATATTCATGGTCACAGTCATTAAAAAACAACTGGGGTTTAAATGTAGGTCTTGCTGATTCTAAAACCCATGCTCCTTTTTTTGTTTGGGATGCTTCCAGTGACCCCAGAGCCTTTTGCTTTCTTCCACTATTCTCAGTGCTTTAAATATTTAATCATCCTTTAACATTTCTCTGAATTTACTCCAAATTTTCTAAGTCCTGGTTGGGAGTAGGGCCCAGATCTGTCTGGTGCTCTCTAATGATGGTGTGCTTTATTAGGAGTTCCTACCTGGGGCAGAGAACACCACATAGCATAGTTCTCCAAACGTCCTCTGTGAATCAGAGTTAAGATAAATGTCAAGGTCAGGCCTAGAGTAAAGTAGCAAGGGGCCAGCTGCCCCAGCTGGCAATCTGTGGCTCAAGGAAGGTGGGCACTTCTGCTTTAGCTATTGCCTTTGTAACTGTATTTGGAGCTGTGGTGTCCAGGCTGGGTCTAAAGGAAACTGAGACTTGCTTGGATATGTCTGATGAGGTTAAGGAGTTGGTGGGCCCAAGTTGATTTGCCTGTGGTTTTATCTGCCTTAAGGAATGTGTAGAGGTATTAGACTGAGACTTTATGGGGTAGAAATTTCCCCTAACCTACATATTGTCCAGATTACATGCAATGAAGGACTGGGATAACACTGAAGAAGCTGGAATATCTGTGAGATCCTTTGAGGGCTGGATAAAGAGGTCTGCCGTGACTAAGTGTGATGTCGTGTGGGGGTAGAGTAGTTGGTTGCCCCACCTCTGTGAGTCATGCTGCGGTACATGCAACTGGCAGTTGCTGGGGTGGGGGCATCAGGACTGATTTCTAGGAGCACTGAAGTCACCCTTAGTGATGGTAATGACCTGGAGCCTTGGTGAGGGATGGAAGAGCATAAAGAAGGAATGCCCCGGGGCCCACAATGATTAGAGGGGAATATCTGAGACGGCATCTCAGATTCCCAGAAATATCCAAGGGAGCCTTTGCAGGAACTTCATCACTGTGTGTGGGGAAGGGGGTCAGATTTGGGTTATCACTTTTAACTCTTGCCTGACCTTAGTTGCATCCCTGCTAAAACAAGCCAGGGGAATATTTGGGTTATAATTTATGGAGACTGTTAAGAATTCAAGGAAACCAGAGGATTATGGGCCTCCACACTGCCCAGGAATGACCTTCTTTCTGGCTACTGGTTGACTCTGGTGCTACAGCAAAATGACAGGTCATGGGACTGCTAGGACGTTGCCTTGAAAGCATCAGTCAGCTCCAGCTTTCCTTCTATCTTCCACTCTCCCTTCAGAGGGAAAAGCGTCTTCACTGTTTCTTTTGTATGATACTCAGAGCAAAGTCTTTTCTGCTTTCTGTCCTGAACTTTACGTAACTAGAAGTGATCACCTTGTCCAAATACACTAATGAAGAAAGTACATTTAAGTCTGCAGTTTTCGCTTCTAATTCCTTTTTCTCTTTCTTTCTTTCTTTCTTTCTTTCTTTCTTTCTTTCTTTCTTTCTTTCTTTCTTTCTTTCTTTCTTTCTTTCTTTCTTTCTTTCTGGTACCTCATTGATTCGAAATTCCTCCTGTCAGTTTCTGTCTAGAAGAGTTAATTTTTAGCTGTCTAATTTGGACCTTAAATGTTGAATAGGGTGTAGTTCGATTATCACATCAGAAATTCTGTTGATTGTTTGAGAAGTTTATCCAGCCTATGTCCTTCTGACCCACCATCAGGACACCTACATTCTCTGCAAAGGATCCAGGAGAATCACAAATTCAATAGAAAATCTCAAATAACGGGGAAGAGGAAAAGTTGGAATGGGACAGAATATATGTGTGTGGGAAATCCAAGTTGCATGTTTCCTTTCCCACTTCCAGATGGTGCCTGGAGTCCCCAGTTACATTTTCAACACACAGCCCTCCAAAGTGGATGAAAAGGATTGATGTTTACCTAGAATATCCAAGACCAGAACTTTATTTATTTATTTATTGCTTTTTAGAGCCACACCTGTGGCATATGGAGATTCCCAGGCTGGGGGTCAAATTGGAGCTGCAGCTGCCAGCTTCCGCCACAGCCACATCAATGCTGGATCCTTAACCCACTGAAAGAGGCCAGGGATTGAACACACATCCTCATGTATCCTAGTTGGATTCGTTTCTGTTGTGCCGCAACTGGAACTCCCTCCCAAGACCAGACCTTTAGAAATTCGGGTGAGAAATACTCATGGTCAGACAATCACGAATGACTACAGGATAAAAATAAGGTGGCTGCTGGAGTTCCCATCATGGCTCAACAGTTAATGAACCCAACTAGGATCCATGAGGACTCGGGTTTGATCCCTGGCCTTGCTCTGTGGATTAAGGATCCGGCGTTGCCATGAACTTCCTAAAGTGTGTTCTGAGAAGTAGCAATTCTACCAGGTGCTAAGGAGAAACCAGATTTTCAGAGTTTCATGGTCACATGACTTTGGCAAATACTGTGACACAAGGCCAGTCACATTTTTCCACCCCTAATATTTTCAAAAATTTAATAAGCTAATAGGTTCTGCAGCTCCCCTGACACGTGGGCAGGGGAACTCATGCACATACTCCTTTTTTCTATGAGGACCTTTCAGTGGAGTGAAACCACTTTGAGAAACATGGGCTTGCTCACAGAGGGCTACTTTTGAGGTGTGACTCATCCAGGCAGATTACAGGATCAAGACAACTAACAGAGGAACCACTTTTCTCATTGAAATTCATGGCAAATTAAATGCTAATGGGATTCTGTGTGGCTTAATCTTTATGTCTAAATTAAATAACTTCCACAGAGTTATCCAGGACAAATGCCTTTTAAAGATGGGATACCAGTTTTGTGTTAAAAATCAAGCTTTTAAACTAAAACTACACCACTGGCCTGAAGAAGTTATTGCCCCCTCCTTAGGTGATTTAGGGAACATAGAAGATGGCTGAGAATGTTTCCAGACAGTGATGAGGAGAAATAGCAGGTGTAGTGTCAGTACTGATATTAGCTCTTGTTTGCTGAGGCATCCATTTCAAAGACATCCATCTTGAATAAACATATTGCCAGCTCTCTAACCCAGTGCCAATAAAACAACTAGTAAGATAACAAGTTAGCCCATTCATTAAGTTCCCCTTTTAGAAAGTCCTGGGTAACCTAGATGGCTGTTCTCTTGAGTGACCCTGCTTATCCCTTTTTACACCCTAAATCCTGATCTTATGTTTTATTTTATTTTATTTTTGTCTTTCTAGAGCTGCATCTGAGGCATATGGAGGTTCCAAGGCTAGGGGTCGAATGGGAGCTGTAGCCTCCAGCTTACACCATAGCCATAGCAATGCCAGATCCCACCCATGTCTGTGACATATACCACAGCTCATGGCAACACTGAATCCTTAACCCACTGAGTGAGGCCAGGGATCAAACCTGTGTCCTCATGGGTACTAGTCAGATTCATTTTCACTAAGCCATGATGGGAACTCCCCTGATCTTATGTTTTAAGTCAGCCAATAAAGAGTGAAGCTTTGAAACTCTAGGCACTCCTTTCTCCAACCCCAGAAAAGGCAGAGACCCAGGGCTTCACCCTCAGTCTCTCTCTATCTGTGACCTCACCATGTGGCTCATGGACATGCTGTGTACCCTCCTGGACTTGTGAGTAATGAATATTTGTTTAGGTGTGTCTTGCAACAGAATAACCACAGGGTTATTCTGCCACAACTCCAGCCCTGTCTGGGGAAAGGTCTGTGGAGGCTCACCCCAACTTCTATGGACCCAGTGGGTCCCCCCGGGCATTTCCAGCTGATAGCTTTACTATCAAAAGGCTAAGGCTGATGATGGTAAGTAGCATGATTTCAGAATTCTCTCTCCACATAGAAGTCAATCTCTCTGTTTGGAAGCACCTAACATTTTCAGCCCCTCTTGCTGGGGCATATCCTTCAGGGCTGCGATGTGGAATTTCTAAGTTCTGTTTGGTGCTTGTCTAGACAGACTTTCCCACAGGTGCTATATGCCAGGCTGGGCTCAAGACTTAGCTGCTGGGGAATTCATAAATGTATCCCCATGTACCAAAAGAATGAAATCTCGATGGTGCCTAAAGATGCTGAAATGGCAGTTAATTTTAAAAAAATCTATTATTTAAGAAATTCTAACTCAAAGCAATAATTGAGAAGCATTATGAAAATCAGGCAAAAGAAGATAGCATGAGAAAAAATGTATATATATGTATGACTGGGTCACTCTGCTGTACAGCAGAAATTGATGGAACATTTAAATCAACTATACTCTAAAACAAAACAAAACAAAACAACAACACAACAATACAGGAGAGAGAAAATAATACAAGCGGGAGAATATAGAGCCATCTTCTTCTCCCAGTTCTGGGCATGGGATTTTGAGAGGCATGCCGTTGCCCAATTTGGAGAAAGTGCGACAGTCCAATCCAGGGGCACCAATCAGAGGCCATGGAGCAGGAAGCCGCAGGGGAAGACCATGTTCCCCCTTATTTTAAAGGCCCTGAGTACACCATCAGAAATTCACTGGAGGAAAAGCCAGGAAAATCGCCTCTATCTTCAACCTCTCTAATTTCTCATTATAGCTTTCTATTTTTTCCTTTCCCAGATCATAAAATATAATGTAAAACCAAGATGGATTGTAGCAAAGCATGATCCAGATATGGAACTAATTCCTGCAACTTAAGACTTTTAGACATTCTAGAAAAAAGTTTTTTCTTTTATTATATGAAAAACTGAGTTGATATAAAAACTAGACTTTACAGACAGTTCATAACTAGCTGAAATTCTGACAATTTCCCATACTCATATCTGAATAACATCATTCCTAAACCCACTTAGGCTTTGCCTTGTATTTTTCCAGAGGTTAGTGCTATCAAAAATTGCAGGTCACATGAAATTTTAATACTAATCTTGAATCATTTGAAAAATATTTTGCCTTTGATAGGATCATTACTTTTTTCCCTTTCTTTTCTTTGAACATTGGCTAAAAGGAGAACAAGAGAGGAAAAGATAGTCAAAATTTTGGTACAGAACACAATTTTAATAATACTATTGCTAAAGTTTTGAATTTTGTTTATTATCTTTAACAGCAATGAAGAGAGCACTTTAATATTTCTGCTTATTATTTTTCAGTCATCTTTCTAAATGTAAGGACTTGAAAGGCTATTGACATTGAAGAATAAGTAATGCAAATATGTTTAGATTTCTATATATTTCACACTTTACCAAGTGAATATATTTCATATGATGACAACTCTGGTCATGGAATAAGGGATATTCAAATTGACAGACAATTTGATTTCAAATATAAGCATAACATCTAGGAGTATGGACACATTTTGTAACTGTTTTTATGTCACTCAGGAAGTCCTGAATGAGGCTTTGGTAAGTGTGCAAGAAGTAAAGAAGGGCAAGATATAGAGTCAACTTTTCAAGGATGTTATGGCCCAGTTGAAGGAAGAAATATAAGTCCATGGAAAGCTACACTATAAACAAAAAGAGTAGAAGATAAATAATAAAGGCATGATTTATTAACAAAGTTCAGAGGAGAGAGAAAGAGGGCTTCATAGCCATGGTAGAACCTGCGTTAAAGGATGGGGGAGCCTGTATGAGTTGGGAGGACCACTCTGCTTCCTTGCATGTGAGGGATAGTGAGAACATTACGGAAAAGATTGCAGACATTACAGTGCTAATTCAGGGGCTAGTGCATCATATAGTTTGTTTGGAGCCAAGAATTTTTTATAGGTCAAGGAATGGCAAGCCATATTTCTGAAAAGGAAAAATGAGGACGGATTATGGAGAGTCTGGAATGCCAGACCAAATTTAAATTTTATAGCATAATTTGAGAGCATGGGGATATGACATCAGTTGCTTTTAGGAAGAGTGAGTGCTGTGTGAGAGAGGGACCGAGGGATAGAGGCAAGAGCTATAGCTATTAGTTCACTGGTGCTAGCAGACAAGCCTCTGGACCACTGAGTTAGGTAGTGGTTTTGGAGGAATGGAAGAAAAGAGACTGGGTAATTGTGGCTCGAAGGGGAGAGAGGAATCAATGTTAACTCTTTCTGAGGGTACCATGAACTGGCTATTTTTTTTTTTTAAGTATCTTAGAAATTAAAGTTTCAGTGCATTTGAGCCATGAGTTGACACATCCACTGGTTCTTAGGGCTAGAAGTAAAATCAAGTAACTTTTGTTAGGTCTTCTGTTTTCAGTGAAGTGTGTTTTGATGATTCAAAATCAGGGAGACTAAGGAGTCACATTTGCAACAGCATAAGAAAATCTGGTTGTCTGTGTTCTGTTAGCAGGACCTTGGACCCTGCCTTGTTGCTATTCCCCATCAGAGGAGTTCTCACAGATGGGAGCAAAGATCTTATTTTAAATGTTAACTCTCAGTACCTGGCCTTTTATTCTAATCACTTAAAACATAAAATTAAAATCACAGCATACTTAGCTACATATTTCCATTCCAGTGCAATGCTTGTGCATACACAAAGGATTTGAAGACACGGTTCTATTTTAAAAAAGTATTGCTTTAGCAATTCATAAAAACTTTGTGATAACTATCTGTCTGTGTCTGTCATCTGTCTATCTACCTACCTAACTACTGATCTCCCCTCCCTAAAAAAAAAAAAAAAAAGTCCCAATCATTTCTAAGTGAATTCTTTCTTTAAAGGGTAAAACTGGTCAATCTTATTTAGAAAAGAATGTGTGAAAAAAAGTTCTGAATTTTTGCAAGGGTTCTTCACAATGCTGTTGTATTGTCACAACCTCAATATCCTGTGTTAGCAACACTTACATATCTCATCACAATTTAGTTTAAGAGAGAACAATGACTGTAAAAGGCACATAAACCCCATAGCCAAATGGTTGGATCTGACCTTTAGTCATTTCTCAGGCTCTTCCTTAGTTCACACGCCTCCTCCTCTATCTGCACACAGTGGGTGTATCGACTGCTCCTTACTTTACTGAACATCATGGTGTTGTTTGAAAAAAGAAATCAATGTCTCTCTTGACCCTGGTTGCCCTCTCCACCCTCCTCTTTTTTGGTTGTAATTATATCATGTTCTGGTGTTTGGCCCTGCAAATTTCCACTTCATTTGTGATGAAAATTAAGATAATGGAGTTTCCAGAAAAGTGACATATTAAACTGTCCACAAGACCAAGAAGGGACTAAGGAGTCTATTTTGAATTTTGAAACTTTATTATCACCAATAAAATAGTTCTTAATTGGTACTAATATGTAAATAGTTATCTGACCTGAATTTAAAAATATATATGGCAAAAAATTATTGAACTAGAGATGGAATTCATAAGAAGGGACCTCAGAAGAGGCCTGTCCACCCATCCTTTGATAGGGATGCAGGTCGAGGATTTTGGAGGATGTGACTAAAGTCACATGGACATTTAGGGTTGAACTGGAAGCAGAACAGTCTTGGTCCCAGCACTGCTACCTTATAACTGTGGCCCAAAACTTGACATCTCTATCAGATAGAGAAAGTTGTGCCTTAAATACACAAAGATTGAACAAGAATATTACACTGTTCATGCAAGCCTGGAACTAGCTCCCATCTTTGAAGCAAATTTCTTAAATATTGCCCCAATTTCACAAACTTGCAATGATATATTGCAAACACTCCTACCCTGCCTTCTTTTGCCTTCACGGAATGAGAAGGTATAAAAAAGTCTAGAAACCTGACCCAGCTTAGTCCATAAAAAGGCTTTTGTCTATAAACCTTAACACACATGATTCATTAACATGAGATTGAAAGATTCTTTTTTTTTTTTTTTGCCAAGAACACCCCTTTCCCTCCTTTATAGAAATAAACAATTTGAAATACAACTGAAGTATAAGATGGTATCAATTCCCACTTCAAAATGGTGCTGTCTACTGCTTGTAGAGGTGTTTATTTCCTTATGACAAAAGCATTTGTTAGCTTTTCCATGAGTCCCCTTAATTAAATACACCATTTGTTTTGTCAAAAGCACAGTACAAGAAATTCTTTACAAAATATCTTTAGTGCACCCTGAAATAATAATTCAGCTAAAAATATTAAAAAAAATCTTGTGTTTCTAGCAGATGAATAATTACACTTTTTAAATTTCAGGCAGTGTTACATTTCCATTTATTAAAATTAAGTTCAAAAGAAATTAGTAATTTGATTTTAGATTTTTATCATTTATTCTTTAATACTTTCCAAGATGAGTACTAGCATTTTTTAAAAAGTGCTGACATATGTATGTTGCATTTCATTTCCAAAGTAGTCTTCCCTAAGAATCATATGTTATGTTTGACCTTTTAATAACTGACTTTGCTTCAAATAAGAAAAAGTAATGGCCTTAAACTATATTCAACACTTATTAATACAGCATTTAAACTCAAGGAAAATGCCAGACTCCAAAATTCTGAGAGTGAAAATTCATCCTAATTAGGCTTTGTCTCTGCCCTTTGCAAGAATTGCAAGAAATTGGGACATTTCTATTTTAAATAATGCAAAATATAGCAAGAAGCACCCATATGTGATGTTAAAAGTCTTTTTACCATATTGCCTTGCATTTAAAAAAAAAAAAAAAGTAAGTATGGGTCCTGTGCCTCTCCAACTTGAGATGTGAGGGGATCAACAGAGGAAAATGCATATCATCACTAAGGATCTGGAATTCTAGAGATAATCTCATTCAGAGGGAAATACAGTATAAATTATATTTGGTGGTGGTGGTGGTATTTATAATTATCTCAAAGTCCTTCCCATACAATTGCCACAAACGTTTCAGTATTAATCATCAGCTCCCTTTATAAGTGCTTATATGCCTTTAAGATTCTCTTTCACTTGGTAAAAACAAGTCTCAAGCCCTCAGCTTTCTAAAAGCAGCCTGAGCAAGTAATTCAGATGAAGGGCTTGATGAACACACACTCTCTCCAGGTCTGCTCAAAGGCAGAGCATTTCCTGGAAACCTGCCCACAGACTGTGGGGCTATTTTTAGC
Source organism: Phacochoerus africanus (assembly GCF_016906955.1). Taxonomy (NCBI): domain Eukaryota; kingdom Metazoa; phylum Chordata; class Mammalia; order Artiodactyla; family Suidae; genus Phacochoerus; species Phacochoerus africanus. The sequence continues at coordinate 79,233,303 of NC_062545.1, read as the reverse complement.
AGCTCACCTCCCGGGAAAGGCAGCTATTAGATATCCAGATATCCCTGGCCCTTTCAGGTGCAGTAAAATAGAACATAAAAGGGTGTAATTGAATGATTACCTAAGGACTGTAAGTGGGAGCCACAGGGTCTCTCCTTCTCAGGAGAGCTCTAGGGGCCTGCCCAGAACACTCTTTTTCCTCCCCACTGCCTGATGAGACCTGCACCAGGTGGAGATGTGGTGTAACCCCAAGAAAACCACTGCTGGGGTTTTCTGTTCACACAGGGAGGGAGAAGGGAAAAGGAATTCACCTCTTTGGACATCTACAATGGGCAAGATCCAGTGCGTTCTTGTAATTATCACAACAGTCCCATGTGGTAGGTGGTGTAGATGATTTCTGGTAGGTTATTCCTTCTTTACCAGTGAGCAGAGCTTACCTAGCAGCCAAGTTGAGTTCACTTCCTGTTCAGGGACCCGTGGCTAACAAGCCGCAAAGCGTGTTTAAACCCAGCCTGGTGCTTTCCCTCTTTACTCTTTGAGGGGGAGTTGAAAAGCAGGCCCTAATTACTAGGATGATCAATCATTTATTGTCCAAACCAGAACAGGAGGTGATGTAGGAAATATCCTCTTATAAATATAAAAGCCTTGTCGTCTATGAGAAGGAAAGAAAAGGTGGGACTCAGCTGGAAAAGATGTAGTTGAGTATAAGGAAGAGACTGTTCAAAACTTTCAGGGGGAGCTGACTTAGCACTTCCGGCTTCCCTCAACACTATGATCTGGCTTGGACAGTAGTCTCTGGAGCAGAAAGCAATGATAGAGAATGAATTTTCGATGGCTGCTAATCTCATTCAGCAACATTTCTTCTTTCCTCATGCTGTGTTTTATTGATTTTAGAGGAAATTTTTTCTTTAATCCAAGCTTAAAAATTTGAGCTTGCAAAACTTTGCAAGTTTATGAAGGGCAATGGCTGTATATGTTTTGCACCCCTGCAACATCTAGCATGAAATAGTTAACCACATATGAGCTGACCTCCCCATCCACAGTGCAGAAAAGCATTGTGTACCCAATAACCAGGCAACATTAGCAGTTAGTAGCAATGAAATTTTGGTGTGAAATTAAGGGTCTGAGCATCTGAAATCAGTCTGATTGTGGTACTCACAAGCCTTTAGAATTCCATGAGAAGCTACTTTGTGATGACTTTCTGGGATTAAACCATTTTAGAACCAAAACTTTGTTGAATATTTTGCACATGGATTTTTTTAATATAATATTATTTCGTGTGTTGTTGCAATTAACATTTCACCCATACAAAAGGCACTGTTTTATTTTAACCCATGAATTATAACCGTAGTTCTGAAAGCAAGTAAAAATAATCCGCTGGTGGAAAGGAATTATCAATAAAACCTATGCATGTTTTTTTGTTTGTTTGTTTTTTGCCAGAGAATTTTTAGGACCTTAAGCCTGAATTGTGTCTGAAATAAGGCAGCAGTTAACAGAAGCCTGTGCTTTAAAAGGAGACATTTAAGAGTTGTTTCACGGTACAGCGGGTACCATTGAACCCTGGGTTTGATGGTTTGATCCCTGGCCCAGGAATTTCCACATGCTACAGGCGTGGCCAAAAAATAAATAAATAAATAAATAAAAGGAGATATTTGGAGATGACAGCACTGGAAGGAATTAAGAAAATGTACCAGTGCATAAAGTAGTTAGTACTAAGGGAAGATGGATATCCACTTCTTAATGATCCTTGAGGGAATCAGTATTGTTGGGTCTGTATTAGTTAACATGGCCTTGCTTAGGTCACGGTGCCAAAATACCCTAGTATCCCAGTGCCTCGGCACAGGGAAGGTTTGCTAATTATATTATATGCCGGTTCTGGATTGGCTGGGCTCTTCCCTGCAACATCACAGTCTTCATTCTAGGCAGAGCAGCCTCTACCTGGAAACCTGCTAGTGACAACAGCAGAGCAGAAAAAACAAAACAAAAACCAATAACAACAACAACCACAAAAGCAGGTGGTACAGCACAAAGTGACTCTTCAAGCTTCTGCAAGTGACCACATTGCTTCTGCTTCCTATTGGTTCTTGTAAATCCCATGTCACGTTGTGTTTCAAAGGATCAGAGAAGCATACGCCTTTCCCAGTGGGAGAAAGCAGGCTTTGGTAACTGGCAATACAAACTTTCAGAGTCCTCTACATCATTGATTCTTATAAAGTGAAGTAATCTGAGTGATGAAGAAAAATTAAATGAGTCCCCGTATACTTCACGCAACAAATATTTATCAGATTCTTTATTTTATTTATTTAATTTTTATTAGATTCTTTAAATGATAGGCAGTGCACTGAGTACTATTTTACCAGGCAGATAGATGATAACATATGATCTTCAAGCATTTACACTTAAAGGAATGCGTTTTATCCCTCTGAGAAAAACCTTCTTTGTGTGAGTTAGCTCATGCCCCCAAGACAAAGTGTAAGAAACATAGCCTGTGTTAGTTCCGTATTGATGCACTGTAAATTACTCTAAGCTTAGTGGCCTGTAAAAATTCAGGTTTAGTGTCTCACAGTTTCTGGAGATCAGTGTTTTGACGTGATGAGAACGGATTCTCTGCTTAGAGTTTCAGCAGGCTGAAACAAGGTGTCAGCTGAGAGTCTCATGTGGGGCTTGGGGGTAGAAGCCATTTCCTTGTGGTTGTAGAGTTGAGGTTCTTGTTTTCCTGCTAGTGGCTGGCTTGGAGGTCCTTTTAGTCCTAGAGGCCACGCTCAGCTCAGCTCCCTGTGCTGTGGCCTCCACAGGCCATTCACCCATGTTGACTTTCTGCCAGGGCAGCTGAAGCATGGCTCTCTGACTCCCTCTAGTTCCACCAGCTGGAGAAGAGGCTCTGCTTTTAAAGTGTTCATGTGATTAGGTCAGGCCCACCCAGATTATCTGTCTATTTTAAGGAGAGCTGAATTGGGATCTTAATTACATCTGCAGAAACCCTTCACAGGATTAACCCTTCGCTAGATTAGTATTTGATTGAATTATTGGGATAAGCTATGTGAAACCAGAATCTATGTACCTAGGTGGCCTCTTAGAATCCTGTCTAATACCTGGTTCCACTGAGAATAGTGGGGGTTAGTGTGACTTGTGAATGGCAGGGCTGATGAGATAAGCCCTATTTTAGTGACATGTGGTTCTCCTGGGTAAGAAATGGACTTATTTAGACTGGTATCTAACTGAAGGCATTCAGTGACTGGTAAAAACCTGGTTTTCTGCTTATGAGGTGATCACACTGAAAATAATCCCTTAAATGCTAAGAGGGTTAGTAAAGTAGTCAGATTTCTAGCAGGAAGCAGTAAATGTTCTCAAACCTTCCTCCCTCCTTCCCTCCCTTTCAAGTTGTACAGAATTTAGGAATCCAACCAGAAATGTGCAGTACCTCCTCTAGGCCAGAAGGGGGAGGGTGAGGCTGGGAGCCAGAGTGAGGAGGTGCCCGGAGAGGCACACCTGATGGGAACAATAGCCTTTGGTAGAAAGATGCAGTCAATCCATGGAAACTAAGCAGGGAAGTAGTGGGGAATAAATAGCTTGACCTCATTCTCTTCCCATCCTCTTAGTTCTAGCCAAAAGGGCAAAAGAGTTTGTTGGTCCAGTCCACAGAGGTCAGCCTCCTGGGGCAGAAGCAGGGTGGAGAAAGGAAAAGAGCAGGTCTGGAAGGACAAAAGAAATAGGCAGCACAGTTACCAAAGATGTTATTTCTTGCTTGTGGTTAGAGTCATAGGCTATGTTGTGACTCCCAGATGAAGTATGTCTTCATCTATGCTTCACAGAAGGTTTTGGCCAGCTTGATTATAACTCACATCTCCTTAAGCTCAATTGTTAATATGTATGGCTATCTTTTCTGCTCTTTTGAGCTTATTGAGAGGAAGGGCCATAACTTCTTCATCTTTATACCTGCAGTACCTATGTGCTTGGCCCATAGCAGGTGATTAACGAATGCTTGTGGATTTACAAATATATGAGGTCAATGGTAAACTTCATTGATGTCCTATAAATTGATTTAGTATGAGAGACCTAAACAAATGGACACGGTTCTAACTGCTGCCTCAGATGTTCTATTACATGAGAGCTAATGGAGTGAGAAGATTCACTGGCTAAAAGAAGTCTTAATGACAAGTTGATGTTCCACTTTCATTTTCTATTTAAAAACCATCAATTTCAAGTCATTGTACATACTCCAGTTGATAAGCACTAAAATCTATCAACACAGAAGGAGGAGCAAATGCAGAATGAATGAAACAGTTTAGAGCTCCTTATATCAAACTGCACTTGGCTGTCTACCTGTCCATGGCCTTGGAAGGAGAGGACTGGAGGACCTGCCTTTCTACCATTGGTTCTGGCTGCCAACAGGGAGTATGCTTCATCCATGGAAAAAACTCTTTTCCTCAATTTTCCTTTTAACCATTTTTGAAGCACAAGGTAAGGATAAATGTGGTCAGCTTGATTTATGATCATTGTTTTAATTCATAGGGAATCACATGCTGCAGAATCTCGGGGACTGGCAGTCTGGGGAAAAATGTAAATGTCATAATTTTGTTAATTGTTTTAGCATGTGTTTCTTCCACATGTCTGAAAGCAACTGTAATTGAGGGCTGTGGTTTCTGGGGCACAGCCAAAAATACGATGTGACTAACAACTGAGGAAAATATCATAGGGTATCATGTGGTATTGGATCTTTTATCTTTTTTCTTTTTCACCTCTGTCAATGTGAGTATTTTCCAGTATTTAAGTAGGAAAAGAAGAATGATACAAACTGAACCCTTGGGTTGTTTTTTTTTTTTTAATCAGATTAACAAATAATATCTAAAACTCACTTTTAAATTTGTTGGCTATCCATTCCATCCTGAAGTTTCCTATTTCAAAAACTGGATTTTTGAGGAAAAAAAAGAAAAAAAAAACACCCAGCTCTTTCAATTCTTTAAACATTCAATGATAATAAGGGTCTTTCTCAAGTAAACACATATCAGGAAATTCTAATACTGGTATGAAACTATAATCTCCCCTCACCTTGTTACACCAAAGCATAATAACTCTATTGAGAATGCCTGAGACCAGTGGGTGATCTGACCCGATGCTTCATATACAATTTCTTATTTTTATGACGGGTATTTCACAATTTCAAGGCAAGGTTGAAAAACAGTCTTTATTTCCCCTCTTAAGCAAGTGATCAGGTTGCTGCAGGAACAAAGTGAAAGGCTGAGCTCACGCGCTTGGCCAGGAGCAATCCTGCAAGCTTCCTGGTGAGGGCTGGACTGCAAATGCTATTAGTATATTTCCTGGTATTTCAGTCTCAGAGAATTGCACAGTAACTAGATCTTTGAACAGTCAGCATCTGGTAGCCAGAATCCCACAAAGACTTTCTCATATTATTCAGAATTGTCTGCTCATTTCAGGCTGTTCTCTCCTTGTTTTCTACTTTTCCTTTTGTTTCTCTCCCTACCTGTCTGGGATTTACAAATATTTTTGTCACATCTAAAACTGACTGTACAGAGGAGACTGAACTGATCATCCATGGCTCTGTCAGGTCACAGGAAGCTGCTGCTGATGGAGACTTGTTTCCCCAACGCACACCCCCTCCCCCATGGGTGCTGAGTAGCCCTACAGCTGCTGTGCCCCTCAGGAGCAAATGGAAAGTCTATCCTGCCAGTAGCTGGAGGAAAAGTTCCAAAGTGTCCTTGGGAGTAACATCAGACAAGAAAATCAAAGTGCAGAGAGCAGGGGAAGAAAGGACGGTTAGGCTAGGAGCTCAAGTTTCTTCAGGGAACTGGGTAAGGGCTTTGAGTGGCCCAGTATGTGATGTAAACATCCGCCAAATGGTCCTAGGTACAATTATTTTTTACAAGAAGAGGGTCTAAAACTTATATGCACAAAGGGTTTAGGGAACAAAACATTCTAAGAGGCATCATTGTCAAGAAAGTAGGTTAACATTAAATTTTGCACATCAAGAAAGGAGGAGGATTGGGAGTTTCCACTGTGGTTCAGTAGTAACCAACTAGTATCCATGAGGATGCAGGTTTGATCCCCAACCTAGCTGATTAGGTTAAGGATCCTGTGTTTCTGTGAGCTATGTTGTAGGCTGGCAGCTGCAGCTCTGATTAAACCCCTAGCCTGGGAATTTCCATATGCTGCAGGTGGGGCCATAAAAAGCAGGAGGGAGAGAGAGAGGAGGAGGATTGGATGGCAGTGAGAAATAATTAAAGTAGTATACATAAGAAGAAAATAGAAAAGCCCTTGTCAGTTACTTATTAACACTTTGCCTTGTGGAATGTTATGCGAGGGTACCATTTATACAGCTAATACACATCTGTTTTAGAGATAAAGAAATGAAGACGTAGAGAGGTGAGCAACACGTGTGTAAGGTCAGTCACTGAGCCAGTATCAACAATCAGCTTTGAGGGCTGCTTTTAACCACCAGTTTAAACCAATAGACTTTCTTTCTCTTTCTTGATATGTTTTATAAAATATATTTTTTATAATCCAAAGGATAAATTTATATGCCATTCTGGGTGATTTGACATTTTATTATTGTCTGTATTTTATATATCTATAAGAAATACATCTTAATTATGAAGTAAAAGCAATTAAAGATCAGGCTGTTAAATCCCTCATGAACAACCACATTTCTCCTGAACAAAGGGTACCAGATAAAGACTGTGAGCAGGAAACTTGAAAGTGTTTGATATTAATTTACAATGACCACTGTTGTTATAGTGAAATGTGACCTGTCACATTTAGCACATAGTAACTGTCAGTGTAAGTCTGTGTGCCCAATGCACAGTGAGGCCAAACAAACAAAACATTGAAGTTTGGAGCAGAGAAAGCTTTATTGCATGGCCATGCAAGGAGATGGAGGGTTCATGCCCCCAAAATATTCAAAACTGCCAGAACCAAAATTTCAAAGCATTTTTAAAGGCAAGGTGAGGGAGGGGCATAGTTGGTCGTTACAAACTTCTTGGTGCAGAAGTCTTTCGTTCTCGTGGCTGTCCAGAGGTCAGGTCAGGATGTTCCTTTGACAAGATACATGTTATACTTAAAAGAGGAGTAAAGCAGAGGACATGACATGGGGGAAGCGCCTGGCCAGAAAGGCCCCACAGGGTCCTGCTCAGTTATATAACTAGCAAGATGCTGAATTAAATCAGTGAATAAAACACAGTCCTAACAGAGTAATTTTAATGTAAATTTATAGTATTCAATTACATAGATACCTTTTATTACTCAAACATATACGTTGATACCACATGTTCACTCCCCTGGTTGTGTCCCCATAGGCACCAAGGAACAGTGGCCTGGGCAACTTACATGGTAATTTCTGCTTTGAGAATTTTCAGGTAAAATCCATCTTAGTGGAGATCTTCGGGATCTGAGTCATCCATTGTTTATTTGCTAGAACAGACTAAAGGCTAAAGACAGTTGCTTAAGAAAAACGCTTATTTTTCTATCAATTATCTTTTTTAGTAGAGGCTATTGGACAGTGCTCCTTTGAGGCAGGGGTCCTGGTTAGGCTTCTGTATTTCCACACAAGATCTAAAACTGGGAGTTCCCATTGTAGCTCAGGAGGTTAAGAACCTAACAGTGTCCACGAGGATGCATGTTCAATCCCTGTCCTCGCTCAGTGGGTTAAGGATCTGGCATTGCTGCAAGCTTTGGTGTAGGTTGCAGCTGCAGCTCTGATTCCACCCCTAGCCCAGGAACTTCTATATGCCACAGGTCTGGCCCCCAAAAGAAAAAAAAAAAATCTAAAACTGAGTAATTACCCCTCTCTCAAATTCTATTGTCTAGGATGCTTCCTCAACCAATCCACTCAGGATGTGGACTTCAGACTCTCCCCCCGACTCCACACTCTCCAGAGAGGATGCAGTCCTTCAGCCCCTTCTCCAAAACCCTGCTGAGTAAGTGACCCTTTGGAGGTTTGTTGGCAAGTGATCCCAAGGACCCTCCAATTCCATCCATGCATCAGGCTGCATCACTGAAAAAGCACTCAGATCATGGTGTCTTGACCCTGTTCAGAATTATTATTCCCCAAGATTTCATGGCACATCCTTAGTTTTATCAAACAGTTTTATGAAACTACCTGCCATCTGACTGTTTATGGGTGTCATCTACTACTTAGGCCAAGGTGCACAATGCAAAATCCTACCCGAAAATTGTTCAGAATTAGCACCTGAGATTTTTTTTTATGAAATGATTTGTTTCTTTCTCACTAATGATAAGAATATTTCTGGAAGGGGAAGATGAAATTTAGTGTCTCTATGAGAGGACAAGATAGCTTTCTACTAAAATTCTCACTGAGTTATTGATGTCCAGGTTTGATCAGACACAGTGAGGCTAATGTACTCTGCTCAAACATCTGATAGTCAGATTCCTAATCTGGAATGCTGTTGTCCTCCATCTGAGGTCTACTTTTCCCCTTGTCTTTAAGTCTTTAAGTTTGCTTAGGAAACATAAGAGCAGAAAGAAGAGGGACACTTTTCAAAAGAAATTTCTTTCAGGAATTATGAACCTGGTGCATTATCCCAGTCAAAAAGCACTCATTTCCTTGTAATTCAAGGCCCCCAAAAGGCCTTTCTCTTTCCAGGGTGGTGCTGGATAAAACTGTGCCAGCTTCTATGGCTTTAGCCTTCTCTTGAAATGGTGTGGGAGGAACATCCCCTTTCTAGTCACATAGAGATTTTCCAAGGTGGACAAAATATATTTGGTTAGGATTCCTCTAAATATACACGATAACATAGATTTGCTTCATCATGTTAAATTTCAGATTAACCTTAGTTGGAGTTTGGATAAACAAAGTCGTGTGTGTGTGTGTATTTGTATCTGTATCTGCACATAAGACATATGTAACTACATCTCTAACAGCTGACAATTCATACTGATTGTTATGAATTTTACTACAAATACTCAGAGGGGAAACTTCTTTCAAAATTGGGGTGTTGAGATGTACCCATCAGATATTTTCTTCATTAATACCAAAAATATTATGTAATTCATTTTACCTCTGTTGCTTCCCTATAAAAACAAAAACAAAATTTTCATGGTATTAAATATGGATTATGGAAACATATAAGGCTTTAGAGAGCCCATATTTGTGATATTTATCCAAGTTTGGCCTTAAATATCTATTCTGAGTTATATTTACTTCCATCTCTTTTATCATTTTTATTTTTGTAAGTTCTTTCAAGTCCTCTGTGGATAAAGGTGAGGCAAAGAATGTAACACGCAGACAAACAAGTGGACAAACCAGCTGTTTTCCCAGCCCCTTTGTCTAGTGTGTGGCAGTTTTCTGTGTTCTGTTGAGTAAAACCAGAAATCTTCACTTATACAAGTTTTCCATTGGTGAAATGAGAAATACCACAAACTTGATAGTACAATAAAATGCAAATATAAAGAAAATTATTAGAAGTCAAATTCTTCTCTGGAATATTCTTGCAACTAAGTATTTTGTTTACCTGAGAGTTATCTTTAATTTTAGGCATAATCATATACATATACACATATAGAGGGCATATATAGTGTGTATATGCATGGGCAAGTATAAAAAGAAGTAGATTTTATACTAAGATCTGCTCAGATTTTTGCAGTTGCTTCAGGTAATCAGGTATCATTGGTATGAGCTGGGAGGGAACTCATATTCTGAAATTTTATGTTCTTATATTAATTCTCCTATTTAAATGAGAGGTTTAAAAATGCTAAGCCCAGATGCATACTCTACTGTATTTTGCACAAAGTAAGCAAATAGAAGATTTACTCTGTTTGTTTACAGAGATATAAATTCTTACACTCTAGACATGAAAAAGCATGGGTTTCTTATGATCCATGCATATAAATGTCAAGATTTTCTTACTGCTTCCATTTCCCTCCCTGTCAAGTTTTTGACTATTTCTAGGAGCTTCTTGAAGAAGGTATTAGGAGAAGATAATTCATCTTATCCTTTCCCGAATATGAACCTGTGAAACAGGGATGGGGCTGATGATCCGGTACAGTTAAAAACACAATCATTCATTTTTTTCTCATTTTCCTCTTCTAACAGGAAATTGGGAAGTGAATCTTGTTCCAAGAGTGGAGAATAAGGATAGTTTATGAGGGATGGGGAGATAGCATATATCGCCCTCCTCAGATTTTTTGTTTTTTCTAGAAGACTGTAATCAAGACACAAAAATGCACAACAGGTGTAATGGGTGAGCAAATTCATGTCCTTAATTTTATATTTCAATGAGTTTAATTTTAGAAATAGTCTTAGGAATACTATAAATAAATTATAACTGAAACAACTTACATTGAAGATGAAAAGTTTTGAAAGTAAATACAGATATGATCAACTAAGTGAAAAAGGGAATGGATCCAGTTAAAAAAGGATAGAAGAAGTTCTCATCTCCATGTCCTAGTTTAAAACCACTGAAGACCAGTGGACATTGATCGGTGTTCAGGGATGATGCGTGGCCCACTTTCCATTATCGGACAACTTGCGTTAAGAGAACAATAGTATCAGTGGAGACCATTGCATTTATTTCTTTCCTCATGGCTAGGACTAGAGGTGCTAGCCATTTAGAGGATGTTCAGGACTAACCACTCTCTTCAGAAGTTGGGGCCCATTCATGTCCTCTGTGTTTTCCCATCCGACAAAGTACATACTTTTACATTTGACCACCAAGGGAAGCCTTTTGGAAGAAAAGAGTGACAGAAGGGTGAGGACAGTGGTAAAAGAGGGTTATGTGTGGATGGCGTGACCACAGTTGACTGTCTCTAAAATCAGATAGATATAAGTTCACATTCCAGCTCTGCCACTTATAAGCTGTGAGATTTTGACAAGACTTTTTTTTAGTGATATTTTTTTCCCCTAACTGAGCTTTAGACTTTTTAAATATCAGAAAGCGGAACTATTTCTTTCTTCTGAGTCACTGACCAGCTACTTGAAACTGACTCTACATGCAGGATATGCTCAGTGTTTACTTTATCTGCTGAGGAAAAGCTTCCCTGGAATGCTAGTCACTTAACTGAAACTATTCAGGAAAATATCCCGAATCAAAGGAACTCGAGAAATCATTACCATACTGTCAGCATCCAGGCTTTAAGGAGCCTGTTAGCATTTGCTAAGGCAACTGTCTTCCCAGATTTAACACAAGCCACTCTGGCACTGGAAAAAATAGAAAACACCTGGATAACCAAGAGGGCATGGGCAAGTCCAAGTACCCACCTCCCTGAGACAGAGCCACTTGCATATTACTTTAGATACCCATAACCACATAAGTAATAATTAATCTTAATTAAAAAGATAAGAGGAATCTTTTTGGAGCAATCAGCGCCTGAAGAGGTATCTGTGGAATTTTCACAAGTGGATAGTTTGTGGTCATCACCATTTATGAAAAGAGAGTGTTCACTAAGGACTCTAACTCCCATATTGACCCAGGAATCAAGCTGTGACAAAAAGTACATTTTCTTCTTAAAAAAAATTGAAGAATAATATCAGTTGATAAAATAGAGCATTTAATATGTTCAACCTACTATGTTAGACCATTGGGGGTGGTACAGAGTTCTATAAAACTCAGTCTTTTTCTCAAGCAACTTATCCTTAATGGGTAGATGAGAGAAAAGCCCCAAATGATTTTCATTGCAGGTAAAGTGAAGGTAAGCATTAGGGACTGGTTGGATGTTCAAAGGGGAGGATGATCTCTCTTAGAGCGTGGGGAACCTCGAAGAGGGAAATGTCATTTGAACCAGGCCTTGAAAGATAAAATTGGAAGGGAGGAGTGGAAGACGGAATGAGAAATAATCTTGTTCTCAGAGGGACCAGTGTAAACAAAGGAAATTTGGGATGTGATTTATCAATGATGAGGCTAGTTTCCTTAAAGAGGGGGGTTATAAGATGGGACTGACAAAGGAAGCTCAAAAGGTAGATTATTTTGAGAGCATAGGGAACCTTGGATGTTAGACCAATGGAAACTAAGGAATTATCTGTAATAGGGAAACATTGAGGGGTTTTGAACTTAGAAAAGATATAACAAATGGTGTTGTAGTATTTATAATTTGAAGGAGATGTGTGTCAGTGTTCATCAACTTCTTCATTATTGCCCTTCTAAGGAGCCTTTGTAGACATATCTTTCTAATAGTCCAAAGGTTTCCCAGCAGCCTCGTTCATTGTCTATTGCACCTTGTTTCTATCAATGGCCATCACAGTCTTGTTGCTTATCTTCTTTAATTTCCTTAGTGTGTTTGAGCCCTGAGTAGCTGTTGAGATAAAGCAATCTAACATCATTAGGCACTTGGTGAGGATCACAGGAGTGAAATTGCAAAAAAAAAAAAAAAAAAGTGGCTTCCCTAGTTTTGAACAAATGAAGAGCTGTAGAATTTTTGAATCCAATTTTTTTTAAAGAAGTTACCCATTGTTATAAAAGAATCATAATAAACAGCAGGTTGCAAGCATATTTAGAGCATTCTTACTGAAGAAAATAAACATTTATTGCCAACTGTGAAAGGGCGGATTTGATGACTGATGGAAAAATCACACTGCTTTGTCAGTTCACATAAATAATAATTCATCAAAGAAACATGTGTTGATGAGTGCAGTCTGGTTTGAATTTAAACCACAATTCATTCCCAGGAAATAGCTGAAGTACCTGAACCTCATTAAAACATCTCCAGAATATTATCTAAGCATATAAACATTCCTTCCCAGGTCGTGTAATGAAGCTTATCAAAAATGCTCAAGGATGACTATAGAGGCGGCTTATATTTACCTTGAGGAAAAACATATCTGGGTTCCCATGAATGTTCTGATGAGTGCTTAAGAAATATGATCTGAGTTCATTTTCTCTGTAGGTGCTCAACAAATTGTTTTGGGTTCGGATGTGTGTTTACCAGACACTAAGGAAAATAACCAGGGTGGGCTGCTCACCTTTCTCTGATAATCATTGTGTGGGTGAGAAAGGATAGGATGTGCTATTTTCTCTGGGAAGCATTCCACTCTTGGGCCACCCCAATCCAAAAACCCTCTGTGCTGTTGATGAACTGACCAGAGTCGACAAGCTGGTGTGCGAATCTGGCAGCCAGGTGTCTTGGTGTGGGTGAGACAGGAGCTAACAGATTTGACATCAGGGAATATTACTCCCAGATGTTCCCCAAAGGGAAAGAACAACTTTCTTTCAGTGACCTGTCCTTTCAAGATGTGTCCTGTGGTGCAGGCACTGCACTTAGTTTGCTCTGGGAGAGGAAGCAATGCATCATGGGTGACGGTCTGCCAGAAAACACAAGCATTTCCAGTGGATTCTGCCCTACTTCTTAGGAAAATCCAGGGGTCTGTGTCTGGAGGTCATCCAAAGAAAATCACAGAAAAAAATCTTCAGATGTTGAGGAGATAAGGAAGAAAGAGCACAGTAGGTTTGTGTGGTGTTGGTTTTAAACTGAAGAGAAACCTAACCAGGCAAAGCCCTGTCACAGATCCTTATGGCCCTTGCTGCCAAAGTCTGTGTGGAAAAATACAACCAGAAGTTGATGTCCATCATGCCAGAGCTCTGATGTCTATAGCTTCATAGCCTGTCAGGTCTCAAACACTATCCTATCACTTGGAAACAAATATATGTTTGACAACAGTTTTATATTTATGCTTAAGGAGCTTTGCTATGCAGTATGAGTTGCATTAAGAAAGCTTTTTCAGTTTGTCACTTCAAACAGATACCTCGGCATTCTTCCCATCTTCCAAACTCTGGAATGCAATGTGTATCTTCATAACTGCTTTCATGATTCTACATTACACATCCTGAAAATTAAACACACTGTGTGCAGAACTGCACTCGCAATATCTGAATCTATGTTGGTAATGCAGCAATGGAGGGAAAGTAGCACAGATATCAGGCAGTCACAGCTGGTGCTGCCCGGGTTTCAGGATAACAAGACTAAGCTGTGGCTCTCTGGTCCTCTAACATCCCTGTCCTGTACCCAGGATCTAATAGGTAAGTTGGATTAGTCTCTTGTTATGATATGTAATTGTTTTATTCTTTAAATCTATCACATGAAATTATTATTGCTTAGCTGCTAAAAATTAAACAGGATTCTCTGTTTCTATTTCCTGCTGTTGAATTTTTAGTCTTTCATCATCTCTTACTACTCTGAAGCACAGTAGAGAAAAGGAGTAATTCTGTTCTGTGAAAAATGTCTCTTGCAGGTTCTGGTTAAGATAGCCTGGGACAATTCTGAAAATATTTCAAATACTCCAGACTTCTCATTTCAGTTTACATACACCTGCCTTTTTATTAGAACTTAAAAAAAAAAAAAGAAAAAGCAGTATGTGTAACTCCTGGGATTCAAAAACCTGTAATCAACTGAATCCAGGCAGTATGGTTTTCTTTTAGAAATGAAATGTGATGATTTACTGCCCAGAGCACTTTGATATTATATTAATTTTGTATTATGTTATATATTAATTTCCCTTCTTTAATTTTGCTTTGCAGTGTTGTCAGTGATTGATCAATTTATTGTCTTTCAGCTCCAAGCGTGTCCTTCCTTGCCCTGCTTTGTGTAAAAGAACTGGACCCTGTTAATGTTTTTCCTTTGCCGCTGGCATGATGCTAGGCTTTGACAATAGAGGGCACTAGAGGGACGCAGCAAGGTGATAATGGTCAGTTGCTACTTCCCTCCAGGCTCCAGTCCTCCATTCAGTGTGGGAGCCCGGCGGTTCCAGATATGTTCTCAGGCCATACTTTTGCTGCTTCTGAGCACCTCTCATGGGCCACATCTGTGGTAGCCTTGGTTGAACTCTCAGACTGCACCCACTTTGAAGTAGTCTGAATCTTAGTCTTGGGTCTCTCATTATCCACCACTTCCCTCAGCCGAGAGGTAGCGGGTTTTTTTTTTTTTTTTTTTTGGCTCCTGGGAATTCTAGACTGTTTAGCGTTCTCTTTTAGTAGTTAACTTCCTTTTATGAACTAAAAAACTACTTATATAACTTTTTTTTTCCCTCTCAAATTCCTGCTGTGGCTCAGCAGGTTAAAAACCTGACTAGTATCCACGAGGATGCAGGTTCAGTCCCTGGTCTCACTCAGTGGGGTTAAGGATCGAGTGTTGCCGCAAGCTGCAGTTGTAGTTCACAGATGTGCCTTGGATCCAGTGTTGCTGTGGGTGTGGCATAGGCCTGCTGCAGCAGCTCCAATTCGACCCCTTGCCTGAGAAATTCCATATGTCACAAGTACATCCCTAAAAAGAAAAAAATAATAATACCTTTTTTCTATTCAGAGTACTTGTCTGATTTCTGTCTCCTGATTGGACCCTGACTGATGCAAGTTCTTTATAAATATTATTAATATGCACATACCTAACTCATCTAAATAGTTTTTAAATTACTCAATGTATGGTTGTGGGGGGAAACTTGTTTCTCCATTTGTAATTTTTAAAAATTCCCTTCAGAACTTCGTACAAGGGTCCACATTTACTAAATATTTCTTTCTTTTTTTTTTTTTTTACTGTTAAGTACTTCTGACCAGCAATGATGAGTAAGATGTAGATATCAAGAATCTCACTCTCTAGTAGGAGAGACATAAAAGCAGGTAACTTTTATTGTTAGAGTGTGGTAGATACGCTAAGAACAATATACATGGTACAGTTGTGGCCCCATGTTGGATAGGGTAGTGGGGATGGAACAGACTTCACAGAGCACTTGTCATTGAACAGTTTTCAAGCTTGAAAAGAAGGGTGGTCCCCTCAGAATATGGAGGAAAGGGCAGTGCAGAAGACGTGGTGAAATGTCAAGAACATATGAAGCAAAACAAGGCAGGCTTAAGGAATGTCAAGTAGCTCAGCATTGTAACCTAAGTGATGTGTGTGTGTGTGTGTGGGTGTGTGTGTGGGGGCGTGTGTGTGGGTGTGTGAGACTGTCATGGGACTAGGGGAGGAGGCAGCCTTGAGAACTGTAGAAAATGAGGCTAAAGGGAACAGGTTAGCTCCAGACCAAAAAGAACTTTGTATGTAATGCTAAAAAAGTTTGCCTTTTATCATGAGCCACTAAAAACTCAAAAGATGTAAAGAATATAAAGAAAAAATTAATCATTAGTTTTATGCACCAAGTATATTTAATCCTTTATTATACAAAATGCACTTTTGAAGAATTCAAATAAATTCAAATCCTTAGCCTCACCAAGGAGTTAAAAGAGGAAGATTTAAGAATTAGAAAGTAACCAGAAGCACTAAACTGAAGGTTAAAGACCAAAGCCTCCACTGGGGTTTGAGGCAGGAGAGACTGGGGTAATTATGAAGAAGGTAAAACTTCGGTAGAGCCCATGGGCACCTGACTTTCTTCCTCTGTCTGCATTGTCATTTCAATCAGAGACCATTCCTCTCATCTTTGAAAACTTGGGTCAAAGACATTTGCTCTCAGAAGTCTATTTGATCCTCATCCCAGCCTCACCCCACGCAGTATGGCCATGGCAGGTATCCTGGACATTCTTGTACAGTGCCATCTCTCACACTGTTTGTATGCTGAGTTGTATGTCAACATGTTTGTATGCTGAGTTACTTGTGTGTATGCATGTAGAGGGACTGCCTTTTAGGAAAAGGGCAATCTTTTTAGAAAAAAGCTTGACAATAGAAATTTTTTGGCAGTAGGGGGAAGTTATGCTGAAGGGGGGTGAGGACAGAGAAAGCTGAAAATGTAGGTCATTGCTTCTGGAATGACACACTTGCAACGTGGTCATGCTTCTAGTCACCCCTTCCATACCAAGCCACTTCCTGGCACATTACTCCAGGGCTTCAGGGGTAGCTTCAGATTCTTGCCCATGTTCAGAGAAGCACTTCCAATTGAGAATTTATTCTTTAGGACACCCTGGCAAGTTTTTAACTGGAGGATAGCAGATTATAAAGATTTGTCTGACTGTATTGGTAGAGATAATGAAGGGAATGGAAGATCTCAAAGATGGAAACCAGACGCTGTTGAAATATTCTTTTATTTGTAAATTACATTTCACGTGTTCAGATGCTACATGTTTCAGCTATGAGTTAGAAAGATATGAGTGTTTGTGTTAAATTTACATTGATGCCATCTCCAAAAGAAACAAAGCCATAACACACCAGACGTCATAAATCAGAATGTCATGCTGCAAAAGTGTTGTTTCACATTTCCATTTCTCCCTTAGGAAATGGTTGGCCTCAGAATAGGAATTCAGAAATCTCTCTGCCTGCCTCTTTGCCACTATGAAAACAGACACTGGTTCCCCAAGCCCCTGATTAAGAAAGAAGCTGGAAGAACAGGCAGAAGTGTTTTCATACTGTAAGTACCCTGCCAAAACCCAGTGGGAGAGTCTCTAGAGAAACAGAGGTCATAGAAGTTGAAAAGCTTGATTATTTTAAAAAGTTTTTACTACCTTCCCAGTAAATAGTACCTTAATTCTTCATTCTTACTAGCAAATTGTCATTTAGCACCCAATAATTCTCTTACTAAAGCCTAGAGGATTATTATTTTCAGGGATGGGTGAATTTAACTGCTTTGCTTTCTCCCACAACTTTGCAAAAGTGTCTCAGGGGACAAAGTTCTTTTCATTTTTTTTTCTCCTGAATATATGCCCTATTATTGTGACACATAAAACCTTGACCACTGAGAATCAGATATATGAGAGGAGAAAAATACATCAGGGCAAAGTGATTGCTCAGTTCTTGGCTTGGTTCTGTGAAGGGTTCACTAATTCTCTGACCCTTGGAGAGTTTTTGAACCTCTTTGCCTTGTCTTTTTTTTTTTTTTTTTTACTTTTATTGAAGTATAATTGATTTACAATGGTTCATAATTTTTTGCTGTACGATAAAATGATTCAGTTATACATGTATCCATAGCAGTTTGTTTTCAGATTCTTTTCCCATATAGATTATCACAGAATATTGAGTAGAGTACCTTGTGCTCTACAGCAGGTCCCTGTTGACCATCCATTCCATATACAATACTGTGCATATGCCAATCCCAAACCCCCAGTCCATCTCCCCCATCCATCTTACCCATTTGGTAACCATAAACTTGTTTTCAAAGTCTGTGGGTCTGTTTCTGTTTTGTAAATGTGTTTACTTGTATCATTTTTAAGATTCCACATATGTGATATCATATGATGTCTCTGTCTGACTTACTTCAGTTAGTATGATAATCTCTAGGTCCACCCATGTTGCTGTAAATGGCATTACTTCATTATTTTTTATGTCTGAGTATTATCTTTTTAATTAGTAAATCTGGATACTAAAATTTTTCTTTGACTTCTTATAGGACTTCTGCCCAGATGGAATGAAATAATAGATATTGAGAGTGGTTTTGAAAAAGTACAGTGTTATAGAAACATAGGAAATCCTTCTATTATCCTAATTATAGTTACCCTCCTGATGAAGATATTTAGATGATGTTGTTGGGAAATATTTGTCCGGTGTAGTGAGACGGGGCATCACAATATGTTTGGTTGACTGTATGTTTTAGTTCTGTTTCAGCATGTCCAGTGACTTATCAACCAGCAGACCAGTGATTTCCTGAATGTCTGGCTGCACCTTCATCTTCACTTGCTTGTTCATTCAGTGATTGTTTATTGAAGGTCTATTATGCAGAAGTAATTGCTCTAGGTGGTGGATATACTGCCTAAAGAAAAAAAGACAATGCCTCTGCCTTCATGTAGCTTATATCCTGACTAGAGGAGACGTAAAATAAACAAGCAAATACACAGTATGGCAGACAGTGATAACTGCTATGGAGAAAAATAGAGCAGAAAAGGAAAATGCTAGATGGGGTTGGAGGACCATGGCCAACTAGCCAAATCTTGCCCATGGCTTGGTTTTTGTAAATATCAGCCACAACCATCTCTTTATATTTTCTCTACTGCTGCTTTGACTTAAGTGTTGAGATGGAGACTATTTTTTTTTTTTAACCACAAAGCATAAAATATTTATTAGTGTTTGTTTGGCCTTTTGCAGAAGAAGTTTGAAGCTCCCGATATAGGCCATGGTAGGCCATTGTAAGGACTTTGACTTTTACCTTGCATGAAATGGGATGACCATTTCATGGGTTTGTGGAGTTAATATGCTCTGGCTTATGTTTGAGAAAGCCTATCCCAGTGACACCAATGAGAATATATTCTGGGGGCAAGAGTAAATTGCAGAGACCACTTGAATTTTGAGGGCAGTGATATGAGGAGACAGGATCATTCCTGAGTAGAAAAGATGATGGACAAGATAAGAAAAAAAAAATAAAACAAAAAAAACCAGGTCATTCCCATTGTGGCTCAGTGGTTAATGAATCCAACTAGGAACCATGGGGTTGTGGGTTCAATCCCTGGCCTTGCTCACTGGGTTAAGGATCTGGCATTGCCATGAGCTGTGGTGTAGGTTGCAGACTCGGCTTGGATCCCACATTGCTGTGGCTCTGATGTAGGCCGGCAGCTACAGCTCTGATTAGACCCCTAGCCTGGGGACCTCCATATGCCTCGGGAGCTGCCCTAGAAAAGGCAAAAAGACAAATAAACAAACAAACAAACAAAAATGGTTTCCAGATATATTCTTCATTGAAGGATTTTTGACTAAACAACTGGAAGGTTGGCATTGCCATCAGTAGAAGTGTAGAGTCTGCCAGAGGAGTAGGTTTAGGGGTAGAAATGAGGGGTTTGGTCTGTACATAGTAAGTTTGCTCTACCACACAGCCCTTGAAGTAGACATGCCAACTGAGCGGGTGACCATGAACCTGGAGTTCAGGGATGAGGTCTGTGCTGGGGGTAAAAAACCTCATGGCTACCACTCCATGAACAGTGCCATGAACAGAACAAAATCACCAAGACGCCACTTCATTGGATTTGATGCTCCTTCTCATTTGAGCACTTAGTGCTCAATAGCCTCTGTATTTGCTGGAAAGAAGGAGAGAACTGTCTGTTTAGGCACATAATGTGATCCCTGCATACTTGATAGCTTTACAAGTCGTTGTCCTCATCCCACTTTTTGCTTGAAGGAAGTGGGAATGGGAAGATTCCAGAATTTAAAAATGATCTACGTTAGTAGATGCAAACTGTTACATTTAAAATGGATAAGCAATGAGGTCCTACTGTACAGCACGAGGAACTATGTCTGATCTCTTGGGATAGGCCATGATAGAAGAAAATATAAAAAAAAAGGAATGTATATATATGTATGACTGGGTCACTTTGCTGAACAGCAGAAATTGACATAACACTGTAAATCAACTATACTTTAATAAAGAACTAAAAAAATGATACTTTGGGCTTAGTTTTGACAAACAAAAATCCTGCAAGATGTACATCTGTTTCAAGACGATAGGATAATTAGTCCCAGGCTCACTTTTTCTCAGAAAAGGTAAACAAGAACTGGAGAAATTCCATTTAGTCAAAACCTACTGTATTCCAGGAGTTTTACAAATAATCATTCATTCCACAGCTCCACTCTTAAATTTTGCAAAATTGGGCTGGAATTACTCCATATTTGTATCATTTCATTCCTCTAGATGGATATTCAGTGAAGACAGTTTTTGGCTCTTACCGTTTCCACACCTCTTATATCAGAGAGAAATTGAAACTAAAATCTCAAATTAGTGCAAACACATTCCTGACTTTTAAAATGGTTCACTTTCAGGTCACTTCTAAATTAGCATTCTATTTAATGAGAACTGGTTGGCCAATCCCACTAACTACTGTTCTATTTTAAAGGCTAAATATAATTTCATAAAGCATCAACTTGAGAAATGTCAGGAATACAAGCACATTCCCTGGTTTGGTAATGAGTATTTTTGTTTAAAATAGGCATATTTGTAACCATGATCTATGCAAGATCGGGAGACAGAGAGTAAATTGTTCAGCTCCCTAGGCTAACGTGCATAGCACAGATATTACACATAGCTGAGAGCAGAGAGAGGCATCCATCTGGCCTGGAATCACTCCCTGCTACCCAGAGCCAGGTTTTTCAACTATGATACCACTGACACTTTGGGCCAGATTTTTTTTTGCACTTCTTCTGTCCTCTACCCCCTTATTTCCAGTAGCAACCATTCCTTTCCTTGGTGTGACAACCAAGGTCTCTAGAGATTTCCAGCTGCTTTGGGGGCAGAGGGTATTGAGAGCCACTTACCTAGAGGGTAAGTTCTATTTCCTTAGCTTGGCATTGCAAATTCTCTGTGGCTTACCTCCAAATATTTCAAAATGTTCCTTCAGTAAATCTACCTTAAGATACCTGATCTACTTACTATTCCCCCTAAAAATTTTGCTTCTTTTGAAGTTAGTGCCCCTGTAAATGCTTACCCATTTCCCCCAGAATTCCATCCTTTTCTTCTGGCCAAATGCCACTAATACTTATACACCTGATAAGGTCCTTCATGTTTCATGAAATGATGGCATCAAGTCATAGGACCTGGATGGGGTTAGTCTAGTTATTTCACAGTTGAAGACAATGAGATCAGAGGAGTCACTGTTTACCAAGTACTTGGAGAACAGGTTAGGCTCAGAGCCCTGCTTCTAAATCCGCTGTACTTTCCACCCCACCTGCTTCCTGGATGTCCCCAGTCCCAGTTTAATTTCATTCTTCTCCGAAAATCTAAGCAGTTTTGTACGTATGAGTCATTTTTGTACATATGAGTCATTTTTATAATCAGAGTCCTTCCACACAATCACATAAACATGTTGTCATTTCATACTTATATGAGATACAAAATTACAAAGACGGAAAGAAGTCATCAACTTCATAGATTCATCACAGTTCAGTAATAGGAATTATATTTTTGGAGGAGAGCTTTTTTTTTTAACACAATATATTATTAAAAGTTCCTCCCATCAGCCCTGTCCAACAGAAATATGAGATAAATATGTTAAGGAAATAGTTTCTTATAGCCACATTTTAAAAAAGTAAAAAGAGGAGTTCATGTTGTGCCTCAGTAGGCTAAGAAGGAGACTAGTGTCCATGAAGTTTTAGGTTTGATCTCTGGTCTAGTTCAGTGGATTAAGGATCCAGCGTTGCCTCATGCTGGATGTGGCATTGTTGTGCCTGTGGTACAGGCTTGGAGATGCAGCTCCAATTCAACCCCTAGCCCAGGAACTTCCATATGCTTCAGGTGCAGCCACAAAAAGAAAAAAAAAGTGAAAAGAAACAGGCAGATTTAAATTTAGTGAAATATTTTATATAACTGTTAGACCAAAATATTATCATTTCAACATATAATCACCATAAAAGTTGTTTTTTTTTAATTTTTCTATCTTTATTTTATTTTTCTTTTAGCAATGATCATCACAATCCAATTTCACAGGATTTCCATCCCACAACCGAAGCATATTCCCCCACCCCCCAAACTGTCTCCTCTGGAGACCATAACTTTTTCAAAGTCTGTGAGTCAGTATCTGTTCTGCAAAGAAGTTCAGTTTGAACTTTTTTCAGATTCCACATGTCAGTGAAAGCATGTCAGTTGGTGTCTCATTGTATGGCTGACTTCACTTAGCATGATAATTTCTAGGTCCATCCATGTTGCTAAAAATGCTGGTATTTCGTTCATTTTAATGGCTAATATTCCATTGTGTATATGTACCACATCTTCTGGATCAACTCCTCTGTCAATGGACATTTAGCTTGTTTCCATATCTTGGCTATTGAAAATAGTACTGCAATGAACATCAGAGTACATGTGTCTTTGTGAGTCATGGTTTTCTCTGGATAGATGCCCAGGAGTGGGATTGCTGGGTCAAATGTTTAGTTTTCTGAGGAATCTGCATAGTGTTTTCCACAGTGGTTGTAGCAATTTACAATTGCACCAACAGTGTAATAGGGTTCCTTTTTCTCCACACCCTCTCCAGCACTTATTGTTTGTAGACTTTTGGATGATGGCCATTCTGGCTGGTGTAAAGTGGTACCTCACAGTGGTTTTGATTTGCATTTCTCTAATAATGAGTGATGTTGAACATCTTTTCATATGTTTTTTGGCCATCTGTACATCTTCTTTGGAGAACTGTCTGTTTAGATCTTCAGCCCATTTTTTGATGGGGTTGTTTGTTTTTTTGGTATGGAGCTGTGGAAGTTGATTATAAATTTTGGAGATGAATCCCTTGTCAGTTGATTCATTTGCAAAGATTTTCTCACATTCTGTGGGTTGTCATTTTCTTTTATTTAGGGTTTCCTTTTCTTTTTTTTTCATTTTTTTATTACTCAAATGAATTTATCACATCTGTAGTTGTATAATGATCATAACTATCTGATTTCACAGGATATCCATCCCACAGCCCAAGCACATCCCCCCACCCCCCAAACTGTCTCCTCCAGAGACCATAAGTTTTTCAATGTCCGTGAGTCAGCATCTGTTCTGCAAAGAAGTTCCGTCTGTCCTTTTTTCAGATTGCACGTCAGTGAAAGCATTTGATGTTGGTGTTTCTTTGTATGGCTGACTTCACTTAGCATGATAGTTTCTAGGTCCATCCATGTTGCTAAAAATGCTGGCATTTCGTTCTTTTTAATGGCTGAGTAATATTCCATTGTGTATATCGACCACATCTTCTGGATCCACTCCTCTGTCGATGGACATTTAAGTTGTTTCAGAGTCTTGGCTATTGAAAATACTGCTGCAGTGAACATTGGAGTACATGTGTCTTTGTGAGTCGTGGTTTTCTCTGGAGATGCCCAGGAGTGGGATTGCTGGATCAAATGGTAGTTCTATGTTTAGTTTTCTGAGGAATCTCCATACTACTTTCCACAGTGGTTGCAGCAATTTACAATTGCACCAACAGTGTAATAGGGTTCCTTTTTCTCCACACCCTCTCCAGCACTTACTGTTTGTAGACTTTTTGATGATGGCCATTCTGGCTGGTATAAAGTGGTACCTCATTGTGGTTTTGATTTGCATTTCTCTAATAATGAGTGATGTTGAACATCTTTTCATGTGTTTCTTGGCCATCTGTATGTCTTTTTTGGAGAACTGTCTGTTTAGATCTTCTGCCCATTTTTTGATGGGGTTGTTTGTTTTTTTGGTATGGAGCTGTGGAAGTTGATTATAAATTTTGGAGATGAATCCCTTGTCAGTTGATTCATTTGCAAAGATTTTCTCCCATTCTGTGGGTTGTCTTTTTGAGTTGTTTAGGGTTTCCCTTGCTGTGCAGAAACTTTGAAGTTTGATTAGGTCCTATTTGTTAATTTTTGTTTTTATTGCCAATACTCTAAGAGGTGGATCTGAGAAGATGTTGCTGGTGTTTATGTCAGAGAGTGTTTGGCCTATGTTTTCCTCTAGGAGTTTTATAGTGTCTGGTATTATATTTAGGTCTTTAATCCATTTGGAGTTTATTTTTGTGTATAGTGTTAGGGAGTGTTCTAATTTCATTCTTTTCCATGTGTCTGTCCAGTTTTCCCAGCACCACTTATTGAAGGGGCTGTCTTTTCTCCATTGTATATTCTTCCTCCTTTGTCATAGATGAGTTGGCTGTAGGTGTGTGGGTTTAATTCTGGGCTTTCTATGCTGTTCCACTGATCTATCATTCTGTCTTTGTGCCAGTACCATACAGTTTTGATGACTGTTGCTTTGTAGTATAGTCTGAAGTCAGGGAGCCTGATTCCTCCAGCTCCACTTTTCTTTTTCAGGGTGGCTTTGACTATTCTGGGTCTTTTGTGCTTCCAAAGAAACTTTAAAATATTTTATTTGAGTTCTGTGAAAAATGTCCTTGGTAATTTGATAGGGATTGCATTGAATCTATAGATTGCCTTGGGTAGTATAGTCATTTGGATAATACTGACCCTTCAAATCCAAGAGCATGGTATGTCTTTCCATCTGTTTATGTCATCTTTGATTCCTTTCATCAGCATCTTATAATTTTCAGAGTATAGGTCTTCTGTCTCTTTAGGTAGGTTTACTCCTAGGTATTTTATTATTTTGGATGTGATGGTAAATGGGATTGCTTCCCTAATTTCTCTTTCTGATTTTTGTTATTAGTATATAGAAATACTGTCAATTTCTGTGTATTAATTTTGTATGCTGCAACTTTGCCAAATGCATGGAGGAGCTCTAACAGTTTTCTGGTAGAGTCCTTAGGATTCTCTAGGTATAGTATCATGTCATCTGCAAATAGTGATAGTTTTACTTCTTCCTTTCCAATTTGGATTACTTTTACTTCTTCTACTTCTCTGATTGCTGTGGCTAGGACTTCCAGAACTATGTTGAAGAGTAGTGGTGAGAGCAGATATCCTTGTCTTTTTCTTGATCTCATGGGAATTCTTTCAGTTTTTCACCATTGAGAATGATGTTTGCTGTGGGTTTGTCATTTATGGCCTTTATCATTTTGAGGTAGGTTACCCTCTATGCCCACTTTCTGAAGGGTTTATATCAGAAATGGGTATTGGACTTTGTCAAAAGCTTTTTTCTGCATCTATTGAGAGTATCATATGGTTTTTATTCTTCAGTTTGTTAATGTGTTGTATTACACTGATGCATTTGTGGATGTTGAAGAACCCTTGCATCCCTGGGATAAATCCCATTTGATCATGATGTGCAATCCTTTAATGTATTGTTGGATGCGGATTGCTAGTATTTTGTTGAGGATTTTTGCATCAATGTTCATCAGTGAAACTGGCTTGTAATTTTCTATTTTTGTGGTACCTTTGTCTGGCTTTGGTATCAGGGTAATGAGTTTGGGAGTATCATAGAATGAGTTTGGGAGTATCCCTTCCTCTGCAACTTTATGAAATAGTTTCAGAAGGAGAGGTGTTAGCTCTTCTCTAAACGTTTGATAGAATTCACCTGTGAAGCCATATGGTCCTGAACTTTAGTTTGTTGGAAATTTTTAAATCACAGTTCCAATTTCATTCTTGTGATTGGTCCATTCACCTTTTCTATTTCATCTTGGTTTAGTCTTGGAAGATTGTACTTTTCTAAGAATTTGTCCATTTCTTCTAGGTTTTCCATTTTATTGGCATATAGTTACATATAGTAGTGTCTTATGAACTTTTGTATTTATGTGATGTCCGTTGTTACTTCTCCCTTCATTTCTAATTTTATTGATTTGAGTACTTTCTCTCTTTTTCTTGATAAATCTGGCTAGGGGTTTATCAATTTTGTTGATCTTTTCAAAGAACCAGCTTTTCATTTCATTGATCTTTTATATGGTTTTCTTCATTTCTATTTCATTGATTTCTGCTCTGATATTTATGATTTCTTTCCACATACTAACTTTAAGTCTTGTCTGTTCTTCTCTCTCTAGCTGCTATAGATGTAATGTTAGCTTGTTTATTTGAGCTTTTTCTTGTTTCCTGAGGTGGGCTTGTATTGCTATAAACTTTCCTCTTAGAACAACTTTTGCTGCATCCCATAGGTTTTGGAGTGTCATGTCTTTATTGTCCCTTGCTTCTAGGTATTTTTTAATTTCCTCTTTGATTTCTTCAGTGATGCATTAGTTGTGTAGTAGCATGTTGTTTAGTCTCCAGGTGTTTGTGTTTTTTGCAGGTTTTTTCTTGTTGTTGATTTCCAGTCATGTAGCGTTGTGGTCGGAAAAGATGCTTGATATGATTTCAATTTTCTTAAAGTTACTGAGGTTGGATTTGTAGCCCAGGATGTGATCCATCTTAGAGAATGTTCCATGTGCACTTGAGAAGAATGTTTATTCTGTTGCTTTTGGATAGAATGTCCTATAAATATCTATTAAGTCCATTTGTTTTAATGCTTCATTCAGGGCCTATGCTTCCTTATTGATGATCTGGATGATCTGTCCATTGCTGTAAGTGGAGTGTTAAAGTCCCCCACTATGATTGTGTTATTGTCGATTTCTCCTTTTAAGGTTGTCTGCAGTTCCCTTTTATATTGTGGTGAACCTGTTTTGGGTGTGTAGATATTTAAAATTTTTATATCATCTTCTTGGATTGATCCTTTGATCATTATGTAGTGACCTTCTTTGTCCCTGAAAATATTTTTCATTTTAAAGTCTATTTTGTCTGTTATGAGCATTGCTACTCTAGCTTTCTTTTGATCCCCATTTGCATGGAATATTTTCTTCCATCCTCTCACTTTCAATTTGCGTGTGTCCCTAGAATTAAAGTGGGTCTTTTGCAGACGGCCTATATATGCATCTTGTTTTTGTATCCATTCAGCCAGTCTGTGTCTTTTGGTTGGGGCATTTAGTCCATTAACATTTAAGGTAATTATTGATATGTATGTTCTTATTGCCATTTTATTAATTGCTTTGGATTTGTTTTTGTTGCTCTTTTTTCTTCCCTTCTTTTCTTGTTCTCTCCAATTCTGGTTTGATGACTATCTTTAGTGTTGTATTTGAGTTGATTTTTCTTATTTGTTTATGTATCAATGTATATTTTGGTTTGCAATTATTCTGAAGTTTTGATATAAGGGTCTACATGTATATGAGATTGTTTTAAGTTGTTGTTCTCTTAATTGCAAGTTCATCTCCAGTGTCCTGCATTTTTACCCACCTCTTCTCATTATTTCTGATTTTGGTGGCATAATTGCCCATGGATGACTTTGTATCTTTACTGTATATGTACCTTTACTGGTGAGCCTTGTCATTTGTGGTATTATTGTTTCTGGTTTTGGACTTTTCTTTTCTTCCTAGAGAAGTTCCTTTAGTATTTGTTGTAAAGCTGGTTTAGTGGTGCTGAATTCTCTTAGCTTTTGCTTATCTGTGAAGGTTTTGATTTCTCCTTCAAATCTGAATGAGAGCCTTGCTGGGTAAAGTAATCTTTCTTGGAGGTGTTTTCCTTTCATCACATTAAGTATATCATGCCACTTCCTTCTGGCCTGCAGAGTTTCTGCTGAAAAAATCTGCCAATAACCTTATCAGCGTTCCCTTATATGTTGTTACTTTTCCCTAGCTGCTTTCAATATTTTCTCTTTGGCTTTAATTTTAGTTAGTTTGATTAATATGTGTCTCGGCATATTCCTCCTTGGGTTTATTTTATATGGTACTCATTGCGCTTCCTGGATTTGAGTGAGTTCCTTTCCCATGTTAGGGAAGTTTTAGGCTATTATCTCTTGGAATATTTTTTCTGTCCCCTTTTTTCTCTCTTCTCCTTCTGGCATACCTATAATAAGGATGTTGGTACGTTTAACGTTGTCCCAGAGTTCTTTGAGATTCTCTTCATTTGTTCAATCTTTTTTGTCTTTTCTGTTCTGCATCCGTAATTTCCACTCATCTGTCCTCCACTTCACTTATTCATTCTTCTTTCTCCCATATTCTGCTGTTAGCTGCTCCTACTGAATTTTTTACTTCAGTTATTGTATTTTGCATTTCTTCTTGTTTACGTTTTATATTTTGTATCTCTTTGCTCAGTGTTTCCTGTAAGTTATGCATCTTTGTCTCCAGTTTATTTCCAATGTCTTGTATCATCTTCAGCATCAACAATCTAAAGTCTTTTTCCTGGAGGCTGAGAATCTCCTGATCACTTAGCTGATTTTCTGGGGTTTTTTCTTTCTCCCTCATCTAAGTTATAGTTCTCTGTCTTTTCATTTGTATAGGTTTTTGGTGTGGTGACCTTTTTACAGATAATAGAATTGTAGCCTCTCCTACTTCTGACGTCTGCCCCCCTTGTGGCTGAAGTTGGTATGAGAGCTTGGTGTAGGCTTCCTGATGGGAGGGACTGATGCCTGCCCACTGGTATGTGGAGTTGATTCTAATCCCTCTGGTGTGTGGGGCTTTGTCTCTGGATGGGATTAGAGGCAGCTGTGTGCCTGTGGGGTCTTTAGGAAGCCTGTTTACTGGAGTGTGGGACTGTGAGCTCACCTGGATTGTTGTTTTACCTGGGGATTCTTAGCCCTGATGGGTGGGACCAGGTTTTCCCAAAATGGCCACCTCCAGAGAAAGGCACACTGCTGAATATTCCTGAGAGCTTTGCTTCCAATGTCCTTCCCTCACAACAAGCCACACTCACCCCTGTTTTCCCAAGAGGTCCTCCAAGAACTGCAGTCAGGTTTGACCCAGATTCCTATGGAGACTTCGCTTTGCCCTGGGACCCAGTGAATGTGAAAATCTGTGTGCACCTTTTAAGAATGGGGTCCCTGTTTCCCCCAGTCCCATAGAGCTCCTGTGCACAAGCCCCACTGGCCTTCAATGCCAGATGCTCTAGGGGCTCTTTCTCCCAGTGCCAGATCCCCACATGTGGGAGTTTGATGTGGGGCTAAGAATTCTCACTCCTGTAGGTGAGTCTCTGTGAACCAGTAAGTTTCCAGTCTGTGGGGCTTCCCACCTGGGAGTTATGGGCTTGCTTATATCATGTAATTGCCCCTCCTACCTCTTGATGTGGCCTCCTCTTTGTCTTCTGGATTAGGATATCTTTTTTAAGGTTTCCAGTCCATTTGGTTGAAGACTGCTCAGCCTTTAGTTGTGAATTTTGTTGTTTTTTGTAGAGAAGTTAAGCTCCAGTCCTTCTATTCTGCCATCTTAATCCCCAGTTTCCCATAAAACTTGTTAATGAAGTATTTCACCTTCTTTTTTTCTGTATTGAGTCTTTGAAATCTGTTGTGTATTTTATAGTTACTCACACTGCAGTACAGAGTTGCTGCATTAAATATGCCCAATGTGGGAGTTCCCTTTGTGGCACAGCCAAAATGAATCCAACTAGTATCCCTGAGGCTGCGGGTTCAGTCCCTGGCCTCGCTCAGTTGGTCAGGGATCAAGCTTTACTGTGAGCTGTGGTGTAGGTCACAGATGTAGTTCAGATCCTGAGTTGCTGTTGCTGTGGTGTAGGCTGGCAGCTTCAGCTCCGTTTCAACCCCTAGCCTGGGAATTTCCATGCGCCATGGTGCAGCCCTAAAGAGAAAAAAAAAAAAAAAGCCCAATGTGCTAATGGCTGCAGTGTTGTACAGGATGTATTATACTGGTGTGTATCTCCTCAGCTCATGGATACTGTTGTGCATGAGCTACTTGATCATCAAACCAAATGCCATCTTTTCTTCATTCACCTCCTCCTCAAAGCTCCCCATCTAGACTAGTGTGAGCTTCTTCCAGCTGAGCCAGACACCTCTGTACCATCTTGGCTCAGTCCTCATCTCGGGTTAATTTTTTAACACCTACATCCGACAGGTCTCCAACTGCTGACAATGTTAATATAAAAGTTCTCAGCTCTCTCTCCTGTAATCCCCTGGCTTCCACTCCACTTGATATAACACAGGGCTTGCTCCTTCATCCTATTCACACCCTCTCCACACTGCTATCCACATGCTTTGTGGACAGCAAAACTCCCAGGATTTCAGAATTCAATCCCAGGATTCAGTGAAGCCACCAAGCACTGTGCAGTCAGTTTTCTCATCCCTCCCCACGTGGACCTTGTTTCCAGTCCTTTAGGTCCCTCTTTCTTCCCTGACCACACCATGACCTTGATTTACATTTGCCTGTGGCTTGGTTGCTCCATCCTAGATCCCCTTTACCCTCTTTACCCCAACTTTGCTGATTGAGACCTTAACT
This sequence comes from Phacochoerus africanus, assembly GCF_016906955.1. Taxonomy (NCBI): domain Eukaryota; kingdom Metazoa; phylum Chordata; class Mammalia; order Artiodactyla; family Suidae; genus Phacochoerus; species Phacochoerus africanus. Next base: position 79,202,920 of record NC_062545.1, on the reverse strand, counting down.
TGTATAACTCAAGTCAAACATCCCTTAAATATAAAAAGGCTTCTACCCAAATTGCTTCAGAACATGCCACCACAGAGAAAAGCATGTCCATTTCTTTGTCTTAATATAGGTAGAACAGCAAATTGAATTAGAATTATAGGTGTATGTGTGTCTACTTTGTCCAATAGGTTATCAACACCACAAATGCTGATTTTATGCTTTATTCACCTTTATTTTTTTCTTTTTACTTTTTTGTCTTTTGTCTTTTTCATGCCACATCTGTGGCATAGGGAGATTCCCAGGCTAGGGGTCTAATTGGAGCTGTTGCTGCTGGCCTACACCAGAGCCACAGCACCGCCAGATCCAAACCATGTCTATGACCTACACCACAGCTCATGGCAATGCCGGATCCTTAACCCACTGAGTGAGGCCAGGGATTGAACCCGAAACCTCACGGTTCCTGGTTGGATTTGTTTCCACTGCACCATGACGGGAACTCCCTATTCAACATAAGACTCAGAACCTGGAAGTGGGATTGGCTCATAATAGGAATTCCCCAAATGATTCTTTTTAGTTGAAATCACTATTTCTATCTTGTGAGATTCAAAATGAGTCATGATTCATGGGCCTTCTCTTCATCCTTGAGTCCATAACACATCCCCCACCCTCGCACACCCACATTCTCTTGCACCTACCAGGGGATAGACACAAGGACAGGCCAGGACACAGGCACATTCTCCTCTGCACAGACACAGAGCAACACAGAAGCAACTTGCTAAAAATTAAATGTATCTTAACCAAACCTATTAACTCTGGCTACGGAGGAATTACTTAGCTGCCCACACTTGGTTTTAGCTAATGTTGTAAACTATATATGTTTTTTCTTTTTAGGGTTGCACCTGCAGCATGTGGAATTTCCCAGACTAGGGGTTGAATTGGAGGCTGCATCAGCCAGCCTACACCATAGCAAAGCTGGATAGGAGCCACATCTGCAACTCACACCACAGCTTATAGCAATGTCAGACCCTTAACCCACTGAGCAAGGCCAGGGATCAAACCCACATCCTCAGGACACTTTTGGGTTCTTAACCTGCTGAGCCACGATGGGAACTTTGTGAACCACATTAAAAAAAAAAAATCAAATCTTTTGAATAAAGTTACTGGTAATTTGAAATATTGACTTACTTTAGGTTCTTACTTTTTCTGATTTCCCAGGCCCACATTTTGGTGCTAGCCAATGGACTGCAAAAGAATAAAAAGTTGCTAGAAAAAGAGAGGGTGGGAAGTCATTGAAAAATATCATATAGACTCATAAATCCCTATTAAGTTATTAAATTTCAGTAACTATTCCAGTAGGAATAAAGATAATTTTATTATTTAATTAAGGTTAATACTAATTGTAGGTATTGGTTTGGGAACTGGTGGTACCAGGTGTTATATCCTTAAAGAGAAATAGAATTAAGTGGGCTGCAACTTGCTTACAAGTAATTTGGCAATGGAAGGTGTCGCTGACATTTAGTTGGTATATTGACTAGAGTAAATTAAAACCCAAATGTAAATTGTCAACTGTCAAAGATATTTCCATTCTTTAAACATGTTCCTGTGGCTAAGGCTAAAATGGACCCGTTTAAGATTTTATTTAAACAGAAATTATTTGTAATATTTAAGCAGCTGGTGCAGTAGATATTAATGTGTGTCAGAACTTCATGTTATTTTTAACAGCTATATACAAAGTAAAGCTTTCTTTAATGAAAAAGAAAAGGGCCTAATGTTGAAATAACAGTTATTTTGAACATTTTGTGCATAAATTTTCATTATTTAGAAATATTTCATATATTAAATATCAACCCTTTGTCATATGCTTGAAATTAGTCAAAGTCGGAAATGGATTTATAAAAGATATTCTCAATTTGAATCCTGGATTTTCTTTTGACATGTTAGCATTTTCAAGATTCTTTTTTCTCCTGCACACTTTCAACCCATACACAATATTCTGCTTGACCCAAATTCAGGACCCAGTCTTTTCAAAAGATCTGGGGAAATGGTTTCTTATCTGCACATTGATGTAACGGCTGCTTCACTTAAATAGTAATTGCTCCTGTGAAGCAACCAATTCTAGGTAATTCTAGTGACTGTACTTGTACAGAGGACAAAGACACACAGAAACACACAAAGACACAATCTGGGTGAGGTTACTTGGTTCAAGGACTTTTCTTTATTAGGCCCAAGGGGGTATTATTTTTTTGTTCTTTTGGTTAATTTATTTTTCCTCCCAATATTTTACAGACCAAAAGGCTTAGGGAGAGAAGGAAGAAGATGGTACTAACATTAATATTTTTATTTTGCTTTTTAGGACCACACCTGAAGCATATGGAAGTTCCCAGGTTAGGAGTCGAATTGGAGCTATAGCCATTGGCCTATGCCATAGCCACAACACCAGATCTGAGCTGCATCTGCAACCTACACCACAGCTCATGACAACATGGGATCCTTAACCTACTGAGCAAGGCCAGGGATAGAACCCATATCCTTATGGATACTAGTCAGTTTCATTAACCGCTGAGCCACAATGGGAACTCCAGATGGTATTAACATTATTGAATGCATATGTTATATTAGGCATCACGTCAGATGAATTATTCCAATTTATAAAAAGTATGTGCATTGGGTATTATTTTTAACCAGTAATCCTCAATTTAAAGATGAACAAAATGAGGTCTGGAAAGGTAAAGTCATTTTTCTAAGTTCCCAGAGCTAAGGCATCTAAGAGCTGGGATTCAGCTCATCTCTCTACTGGAGTGTATGACCTCCAACGTGGCAAGGCTGAGTCTTATGTAATGGAATACAGTATGTACTGTTTACTAAGAGTTAACTTAAGCCAACTTAAGTAGAGCCATACAGGGTGCTGCAGTTAGCTTGTACCAGCCAACAAAAGCTGATTGTTGAATTTTCAAGTGCCAGTTGTTACACATAGACATTAATAAACATTAAATTTCACAAACTTAAAATCTCAGACATCAGAAAAAGCAAAGCTAACAGAAGCTCGAAACATCACTTTGGAATTATTTCTCTACAGTTTATCATGATCTGTGGGCCAGAAGTAACTTAGGTCTATATGGTGGGAATACAATATAATGATGCCTTACTCCACTGTCTCCTCAACTCCTCATTCCATGACCTCACATTGGTAGCTTGACGTTGACTTGGTAGGAGTGATTAGACCCTAGATATCACTAAACACTATAAATCTGCACCCTCCACCCCAGGAAAGCCATTTGTTAATATTTACCAGCATACTACTGTCACAGCTCTTACAATTAATATGCACATTGAAGTTCTTTTACGCTTTCTATTTTTATGAACTCATGAGTATCTGGTGGATATTTACTTAGCATTCACTGCATTAGATGTTGCAGTACACACTTCCACCATCCTTATCTCATTTATCTCTCTAAAAAGAGCTATAAGGTAGATATCATGACTCCCATTTGGTAGATAAAAAACTGAGGTGTTATGTAAAATAACATTCCCAAGGTCATATAGCTGCTGGGTAGCAGAGCACAAGCTGGGTACTACATTTTGTGAATATCCATTTTGCAACACTGCAGCTTCAGGGGCTTATTGTGGGGATAGCCCAGGATGAGGTTATGGTCAAGGAAAAGGATTTTATTAAAGCTATACCTCTGCTTTCTAGTTTTCTACTACTATATTCATTGGAATGAAAAAGCAGCACATCTATTGGAATGCAACATGACAGTCTTTAATGTTGAAGAGAAAAGTGAAGGTCAGAATAGAGAGAAAGAGGAGACGAGAGGCAAAAGCACAAAACACGTGGCAATCTAGACCAGCTATGTCTCACAAAAAAGTGTCTAATGTCCTTGCCCTACAAACTGGGCAATGCAACACAGCCATCCCATTCTCAGCATACAGTGTTCCAAATGATAACTTTATTAGGGACAAAATAAGTGGAAAGAGCTAGTGGCACCTATTCTTCAGGTGATTATGCTAGGAGATGGCCACCTATTACTTTGTAATACAGAGAGTCAAGACTTCTTTCAAAGGGGACATTTTAGAGAGGCTTCATGGAGAACCTTAGCTTTCATCATTTCAATAAGGGATTTTCTAGGTCAGTAGCATAAACTGTAGAGATTCAGTGGTTTAATACAATCCACCAAGTGAACAAAGTTAACTTCTTGCTTCCATCACAGCCTGATGCAGATCAGGCATTAGTGGCTCAGTGGCCCCCCAGCTATGTCTCAGGGAGCCAGCTCCTTCCATTTACAATGGCTCCATTCCAGGTTCTTCCCTCCCAGGTGTGGTCTCCATGGAGAATTCACCTCTGTCTTAGCTGCCTGAGGCTAAGCTTCCCTTCACATTCTTATCAGTGAGCCCTCATTCACAGGGGCACAGCCTCACTACAAGCGTCTTGGAAATGTAGGGAAGCACATGTTCGGGTGGGGCTAGGGACTAGCCCCTCCATATTCCCCCAGTCTACAGATACTTTCCTGTATTCCGTCCATTCTCACTTTGCTTGTGAGTCAAAGTAGATGTCTGTCAAACACAACAGATGAAATAAATCATGACTTAAGTGTGTATCTGTTCTTTTTCCTAATGGCAAGATGTAGACAATACAGTTTAAAGTCAGCGTAGCTGTTGAGCTGCTGCACTTGCAGAGCCTTCTTTGACATAGATCTTAGGTTTCTCATTAGATTTGCTCCTTGGCATTCAAGTTCAAGAATTCTAGAAATATATTGGAGAAGTCTATCCTGCCATTTCTTATAGTTTAGCCAATAAACCAGTTTGTTGCTAATGCTTAACTTCCTTCTTTATGTATTGTGTATATGTTTCTTATTTCTTTAATTGGGAACATTAAATATGTTATTGATATGTTTCACTTTTACCCGTTTTAATGGTTTCTTGTACATTGTCCTCTTGGAACCCCCAAGATCTAGTGCAAAACTGGCTCTTATACATTCTTGTACAGTTGTCCATGGCTGCTACTTCAGAGTAGCCACATAATCGGTAAGCATTATGTGAGGCTTATGCAACCTGTTTCTAATCTCTGTCTTAAATCTCACACAAAACACAGATAAAGGTTAGATAATGGTTTGCTGAGAACTAGACACAGGACTCTTATAGCTAAAGCTGGAAGAGTTCCAGGCAAACCCCAGCCAGTGGGTTCACTTTATGAGTGTTCCTCCTTGAAGTATAGATGTGGTTCCTTCTAACTTTTTTTTTTTTTTAATCTTAGGTCCAACCCTGTCCTATATGGGAAAGAAAACCTGTGAGATAGAGTCCTAGCATATACAGGAGAAGAAAATGAAGAGATTTCCTCCAAGTGGATTCATAATAAATGTGTTTGGGGAAATGGAGATTTCATCTTGGGGGAGGAGATTCACCACAAATGTCCTAGTGGAGAAAGTATCCAGTTTTCACCATCAGGTCTTTATTCCTAAATAGTTTCTCTCTTGATTTTAAATTAAGAAAATATATGGAACTAGTTATTCCAATCTGGCTTTCAAACTAGGAATTTTTTTTTTTTTTTTTTGTAGCGAAGAAGGAAGACAAATAACAACACTGAGAGAGGAACTTTTACCCTGACTACCAAATCTTACACCATATAAACATCTCTTCCCCTTTACTTTTGATGGGGTAGCTGGCATATTTCAATTTTCTTTTTCAGTGGCCTCAACAATAAGATGAAAGGGTGAAACTGCTGGTATGGCATTTAAAAATTACACCTTCAGCAAATTTGCCTAAGAAAAATGGGCTTTGCTTTTTAAAATGAGTACTTTCCCCCTAGTTTTAGTAAAAATTTGCTTTACCCTAACATATTCTTTACCTAATTTGGAACCTAAGGTTTTGTTGTTATTTTATCAGCTCTCTCTGGCACTGCTCTACAGAAATTCCCTGACATATTATTTTCTCTCTGCAAATATGGGTCTCTGAGTTATAAAGATAAAATAAAATGTCATATAAAGTCATAAGGAAGTCTGATTCACCTCCAAATGGTGAACAGAGGAAGGAAAATTTAGATTTCATAGAGTGGTTTGTGGTCCCGTAGGCATAGTTAAATCAGGCTGAGAAGAAAGTCAACCTACAGGAAAGCAGAGTCAAGACAGAGAAACAGGGCATTCCCGTTCTGGTTCCTTGGTAATGGCAATCAACCTGACTAGTATCCATGAGAATGTGGGTTCGATCCCTGACCTCACTCAGTGGGGTAAGGATCTGGCATTGCCATGACCTGTGGTATAGGTCACAGACATGGCTTGGATCTCAAATTGCTGTTGCTGTGGTGTAGGCCGGTGGCTACAGCCCTGATTTGACCCCTAGCCTGGAACTTCCATATGCCCTGGGTGTGGCCCTAAAAAAAAAAAAAAAAAAAAAAAGAGACAGAAACAGAGGGAATGTGGAAGAGTAAGTTAGGGAAGAGCAGGAGAACCAGTGTGATGACATCATCTGTGACTCTGCCGCTGGCCACATCTAATCTACCCCTGTAACTTTTTAGATAAAGTGAACTCATGTTTCCCTTTTGTTTTTAGCCATTTTGCTTTCAAGCAAAAGATTTCTGACTGACAGGCTCTCTCAGGAAAGGTTGCATTTTAACTGTTGATATTTGTAGGGCTCCCCAAGACTGGGGACAGGATTGAGTGACACCCTCTCAATGTCGTTCCCTTGCAATGCAAATTCTTACTTCTCCATTTACTCAAACAACTCTTCTTTCTTGAGTTCTTAGAAGAGACAAAGATAAAGGGTGAGGCAGATGAAGGACAGAGGCATTGAGGTGGACCGACCGCCCAAATCTGCAGTTTCTCCACTACTGCAACTTTGTCACTGACCCACTCCTTAGCCAACGGACTCCTTGTGAGATTATTTTAAGAGTAGCACTTGTACAATGTAAAATAGTGAAAATAGCAGGCACCTTATAACTTTGAGCTTCCATTGTAGTTGGTATCAATAGTATTGATACTGTCATTTTTCTATACATATAAGTTATCCTGCTAGTGTTTCCATGATATCAGGAGAAGAGGGCAGGAGACAGGTATGTTTACAAGGAGCTGTAAACATGGGTTGTAAAACAAACACACGTACTTAATGGGTCACAGTAATATTTAGGGTCTTTAAAAATATTTAAGGCATTTTTTAAAAAAATAAACTTTCTCAAAATGTATTCATGTATGAGTTGAGTTGTGTAGGTAAAAAAAGGGAAAACAAACAACACATAATGCTTTCCATTTTCAAAGAATCACATGCCTTTATTTTCCTCCTTACTCTACATAAAAGGTAGCACATATTATCCATGGTTTTAGAGCTTTCCTTTTTTACCTAATAGCTACAGTGTGACAGAAGAAATATGCCTTGATTTGTATTTTACAGCTTCATGGTATTTAATTGATTATAAGTAACTTCCTTAGTATACCCTGCGTGCTTTGGTTGGCCGTTTGGGTTGTAGCTGGACTTAAGCTATTACAGACTCTGCACTAAGCCACTTTGGAGGCATAGCAAATAGCCCTTGGAGGTGACGTTGCTGTGCCTGAGAGCACAGACATTTGTAACTTGGATACTGACTGCCCACTTGTCCTCTGCAGGGCATCCCAATGGGAATGTGTGAAGTTGGTCGATTGCTGATAGCATCTCCGCAAGTGCTAATCAAAATTTAAAATACTTGCCATTTCGATAGGTGAAAAAAAGGTAATATGTTGTCTATATTGTAGATGCAATCTTCAGTTCTCTTTTGGCAATGAAGTTGAGCTGCTTTTGATATTTAAAAGCCATTGTATGTCCTTTACTATGAACTGTACTCTGACCATTTTTTTTTTTTCCTTAGGCAATGGTCTTTTCCTTTATAAACTTGGGATATTAGCACTTAGTCTATGATAGAATAGCATATAGAATTTTGTTTGTCTTTTATATTTGCTGCTTTTTTAGAGTAGTTTTAAATTTATATCAAATTTGTATATCTTTCCTTTTGAGGCTTATGGATAATTTCAGGTGAATTAGAAGGTCCTTTGTCTTCTTTTCAGAAGACATTTCTCTACATTTTCTTCTAATATTATTCTTGTGCTTTAATATTTGTCACATTCCAATTCTGATGCATTAGGAATTAAAGCTGATATTTGGTGAGAAGGACAGATCCATTTCAATAGCATTTACTGATTTACTACATTTATTATAATAATGAATTATCATTTGTATTTGAGTCTATTTTAGGATTTTATATTTTGTCTTATCTTTCTTTGTCAACATGTCAATATGAAATTGTTTTAAATATTAAATCTTTATAATCTCTTTAAATATTTAGTTGGTTTAGTCTCTGCTGGTTGTTCTCTTTCAGAGCTTTGCTGGCAATTCTTGTTTGTATAGTTTTCTACTCAAACTTTAAAAGCATCTTGTCTATTTACATGCTCCCCCCCCAAAGCTGCTATTTTTGTTGGGGTCACATTAAATTTAGAAATTAACTTTGGGAGAATCAATATCTTCATTAATCCAAAGGTATTCTATCAGCAGGCAGTATGTCTTTCTATTGGTTTAAGTCTACTTTGAGGTTTTTCAATACTTTAAAATTTTGCTTCGTCTGGGTTTCAAGTATTTCTTAAATTTATTCTTAGTTTTTTTTCCCCTTCCTTTTTGCTTTTGCAAATTAATGTCTTAAGTTTTCCAAGCATAGAACCATGTATCTACAAATAGAGGGTTTGATTCTTTGCATTTCGATAACCAAATTATTGAAAAAAGTTGCATACTCCTGAATTCTTTTCTGTTTGTATTGGTCAGTGCCTCTAACAGAATGCTAAATAAAAGAGGAGTTAAGGGAATCTTTGTCTTCTTCCTAATTATTAGCAGAATATATTATATATATATATATAAATGAATGGTGAAAGAGTTCTGTAAGACGAATGCTTGAGTTTGAAGTCCACAAAGCAGAAGGTCAGGAAGGAAGATGGATATGAAGAATGGAGAGTGAGGACAAGCTGGAACTCATAACCATGATCTAGGACCCTTGAGGATGGACTGAAACATATGTAAATTCTAGGAGTCATTGTTACCCTTCACCTCAGAGCTGAACCCATGTCTGGTTCTTGATCCACACTTAAAGAAAAACCCATAGGGAAGCAGAACTTTATCATCTCAATATTAAGGACCTTACCTAGTAGTTTTCACAACTGGGTTGAGAAGGGAGCCCATTCATCTAGCTTACTCTTACTTGTCATCTAAGATTCAGCTCAGGAATTATTATACTGGCTCCTTTTCTCCTGACATTGTATTCCCATGTCCCTCAGCTCTTTATCCTCTCTCCTTCCATCACTTTGTGAACATCTACTTTCTATCCAGCAACTGAGCATATGTTCTCCTTTCTGCTGAGAACTATACCCTGAATTTCATCAGGTACCACCCCCTCTCCCTTTCCCAGACCCTGTATTTCAGATAGAGTTGATGGCTCCCATGAGTCAGGGTGGGGTCATGGCTCATCTCTGGTCAGAGCATCACATTTCCCTGGCCATGGCAATTTGTTCAAATTGAACAAATGACCTAATCAGAGCCAATGTAATATGGTAATATTTCATTGGATTTCTTGAAGAATATGCTTGCAGTTACATTAGAAATATCTTTGAGAGAAAATGGAAGATACCTTGCCTCCTATGGAGCCTGAAAAGAGAGTCAGCCATTGGAAGAGATCATAGAAGAAAAGACCAGGATCTTTTGATATTATTTGAGCCCTAAGTCCAGCTAAGCATGAACGTAGCTCTGCCCATAAGCTTTTTAGTTATAGAAGTCAGTAAAATTTTGCCTTCCTCAATCTATTTTGAATTAGTTTTTCTATCTTTATAACCCAAACAATCCTAATACACATAACTGCACTTCCATTTATTATAACTGTGATTCCCTGGTCCATGTCTATAGCTACTCCATACATACCATCCTCTAGCCTTATTATGCTATGAGCAACTTTAGAATAAGGAATATATTTTTAAATGCCATATCTCCTAAAATGACTATCAATGTGTTTTATAATTATCAGGCACACAAATAATGTTGCTGAGTCAAACATTATTTCTATTTGCCCATGAATTTTTTTGAGCCTGGTGAATAACTAAGACCCCTGCCATTTTCAGGGCTCTTCGGTGTTCTCATCCTTTCTCCTTCTGGGTGTGTGGTTTTTAGTACCTATTATCATTCTCATTGGTAAGAAATTTCCTGAGTCTTTTTAATTTTACCTTTAGAAGATAGCCCTTTTCTATTTGATTTATGTCACACAGCCACCTGTGTTATTACTTATTCAGTTTTTTAGTATTTGATTACATTATGTATTTTGTTTTCTCTTTTGATAGTAATTCAGTATCATTCAAACTGTTTTCCATAAGCATTTCCACCCATTTACAGGATATCATACTGAATTTACTTCCTGACACCTGGGAATATTTATTTACCAACTAACTTTTAATGTGCATCTAAGGCTATTTCTCTACCAAGCCCAAATGACAACTGAGCAAAACTATACCCTAGAATCCTTCTGAAGATGAAGGGAATAAACAGCCTCTTCTTTTGCAATTAGATCATCATTGAAAATACATCAAGTGGGCCTTATGCATCTGATTCAGAGCTTGGTGCCATAAGGCATATAAAGATGAAACACTCAAGTCCTGCCCTTTGAGAATAAAGTAAATGTAATACATGGCAAAGAGAAACAAATTGCTACACAAGTGTGTGAGAATTCAGTGACGAAGTGAGAGGGGAATGTATCCATTTTACTTGGAACTCAGATGCAATCTGGGCCATGAATAGTGGGTGAGAAATTTAAAGGTGGGAGCATGACATCCAATGGAGGGAACAGTAAGAATAAAGGTATGAAAGTCTCTGTTCTCAACCCAGTGCTTCATTCTGGTACAGTTAGCAGATAGTATAGCTATGAGAATAAAGTGCACTGGGGTCATGACGGGATGTGAGGCCAGAACAGGTAGGGTATTAGTTTTTCATGGATGCTATAACAAATAATCACACTAATTTAGTAGTTTAAAACAACACAAATTTCTTATCTTACAGTTCTGTAGGTCAGAAGTCTGACATGGGTCTTACTGAGTTACTATCAAGGTGCAAACCAGGCTGTGGGAGAATTTGTTTCTTAGACTTTCTAGCTTTGAGAGATTCCCTTCTTCCAACTTCACATCTTCTCACTGCTTTCCATACTTGCCTTTCTCTCCCATCAAAGCCTTGTGATTAGACTGGGCCACCTGGATCATTCAGAATAATCTCTCCAGATTCTCAATTTAATCACATCTGCCAAGTTTCTTTTGCCATGTGAGGTAATCTTCGCAGGTTTCGAGGAGTGGGGTGTGGACCTATTAGAGGACATTGTTTTGCCTGTAAGTATCTTCAACCTGGGCTTGAAGGAACTTTGCCAAACATGCTCTAGCAACATAGTTCAGGCTTGGTATTTAAAGTAATACTTTTGCAACAGAACAAAGGGTGGAAAAAAATGTATATATGTAAGTGTATATTGGACCCCATGCTGTACAGCAGAAAAATTAATAAATAAATTTAAAAAGTAATATCCTGATGACAGCAGATGTAGTGAAAACTGGGCAGAGTGGAGAGTTTTAAATAGTCAAACCTAAATATGGTTGGAAGCTGTGACCTCACAGACAAATTGGTATCAATCAATTGGCTCAGCCCTCATGTCTGCTTGTGTATTTACTACCACTCTCAGCAAACAAATCAATGAGTAATATTTACAGTTTTTACTTTAATCTGAGTCTTTGTTTTTCTTTTCCTCTCTTAAACGTCATTAAGTGCCACAAATGCTACTCTGAGTATCTTTGATCCAGGAAAAATTATATGTTTCTGGTTTTTGTTTTTTAGATATAGGTACTAAAACCCTAGCAGACATACTGTAACATTACTAAACATTTGGTTTATCAAAGACCTTTTCACTAATACATGGACATTTTTGTTGAATTTAATTTGATTCATTCACAAAACAAAGTCACTTTTAAGTAAATAATTTGTAAGTGCCTAAGATATACCAATAAATAACATATCCCTGTTCTTTAATTATTTAGTTAAATATTCTTTAAGAGTATCCTCTTTGCCAGGCACTCTTACCTGCTGAGAAGAAAGTAGTAAGCAAGATGGAAGAAATCCCTGCCATTGTGGCACTTCTATTCTAATAGGGGTGGTGGACACTAGTCAAGATACCTAAGCAGCCTAAGTAGCATTTTAGACAATGATATGTATTAAGGAGTAAATAAAGCAGGGAGGGCAATAGGAAATGTTTTGGCTTTGAAATTTTTGATAATGAAAGTCACTGAGAAGGTGACTTTCAAACAACAACCTAATAGAAAGTGTGGTAGGTCTACTTTGTCTCAATTTTGACAGTAGGAAGCTGAGGCTTAGCAGGCTGGAGTGGACTGGTACCAGTTCTTCAGGCTGCTGAGTGCTTTCTCTTGGACTGTAGCTGCCAGCCAGTCAGGAAGAGCTTAAGTGGGAGGCAAGCATTGATCAGGTGCTGCCTCTGCCTTCCAGGAACTTTTAGGGAGGGAAGACAGGGGTCAGGTCATTGGAATCTGTGCTATAAAATGATGACTAAAGTGCCATGGAGGATGGGGAAATTGAGAAGTACTTGAGTAGGAGTTCTATTTATCATCCAAAATGGCAAAGAGCCAGAAAAGCATTCAATCCTACGGAAATCTAAAAACAGTTCATCCGAGGAGTAATAGCTGGTCATAGTGGCTTTTTGCATTTTCTTTTTTTTCTTTTATCATGAAGATGAAGCAGTAACCTTAAAGACTAAGGGAAAAAAAGTAGGCTTGTACATAGCTTCTTGGAATACCTGCATTACTTCAAGCAGGTGAATAAAGTGTGGTACAGCTTTTCACTATCTTTGGGTGATGCCCCCCCCAACATGCTACAGGCTTCACATGGACACTGGCAGCTAGAATCTGCCATTTGAGAACACAGGCCCCTTGTCTGGCATCTTTTTCCTGATGTCCTTGCCTGTCAGTCAGCCCCCGGCCACCTGGGTTCTTGCCATTATGTTTTTGTCCCTTGTAATAAAGTGGATTTTCTTTCTTTGAGAACGAGCAGAAAGATAGCCAGAAAATCAAACCAGGTGCCCGTTCTCAAGGCTCTGGCAAGCAAGTAGGCAGATGAGGCTTCTCGGCCTGTCCATAGATTTTCCCAAGAGGAAAATGCTGCTGCTGACATGAATAGCAGAGGCTAGACAATGATTCTTAAGGAAGATAAACAGGCCTGCGATTTCTTCCTGACGGCTCCCACTCCTCTCCTCAGTGACCAATCATGGAGCAAAAGGTCATGGGGATAATTCTGCACCTGCAGCCTGGGAAGGCCAGGCTTGGTCTTCTCAAAGAACTCTCCCATAATTGATGCTAATTATTATTGAACCAAATGCACTCTTTCAGAGAGGGTCATGTGGGAGGCTCTGTTACTGTCAGGGTGATTTTTACCAAGGGCAAGCTTAGAATTCTTTGCACAGATGTACACAGACCCAAGAAGGCCCAAGTATTGCATAAGGCTGTTCATAAGGAATATTATCATCAGAAATCTCTGCAGCTCTGTAATGAGATGTTCAGGACTCAGGTGAATGACATGTGCTACCCAGTACCCAGGGCCAGAATACTGAGTGGGGGACCATGATTTATTCATAGGGGCTTGAACTCCACTGCTGGGCCTCTGGGATGCTTGTGAGATTTTGCACCCTGCCATCTGGACTCTGAGACAGGTTAACAACAACTTTGAAGACCTTGGAACCCACTGGGGGTTTGCTTTCATGGACATCCATCTGCTTTCTTGTGACTCTAATGGGAGGAGGGGCCCAGTGAAGAGGAGCAAGAATAGAGAGGAAGTGGGAGAAAAAATTATCCAGCTATAGGTAAAGCAGACCTGGGTTTAGCTGAATGCCACAGTGGAAGTGGGGACATTCCCTTGGTATTAACCACTCCTGGTTTTGGAAAAGAGTTTAAAAGAGTGTTAACATTTTCTTGCTTCAGTGCATCATTTCTACTTTTTCCCCCCTTGAATAATAACTTATTGGTTTTTAAAGGTTGTTCTTGCATATCAAAATAGCATTGCAAAACTATACAAAGGGGCAGATTATGCTCAAGTTTGTAATTTTATTCCATATTCTAATTGATTTATTCGTAAAAACTTTGCTATACCCTTTAAGCCAACAATTAATTGCAGGAAAAAAGACTCACATAGTCACTCATCCAACAGAGAATTATTGTACCCAGATTTTGTTTGGGGCATTTATTCTGGGTACTGATACAAAGATGAAGTCCTTATCCTTCTTATGATTTTTCCTTTCAATACCTTAAAGATGCACCTCCACTATCTTCTAGCTCTTGCATTGCTTCCAATGAAACATCTACAGTCTTTCTTATCTTTGCTCCTTTGTACATAGGCAACGTCTCTCTCTTTCTTTTTCTCTCTCTTCCTCTTCCTCTTTTATTTATTTATTTATTTTTGTCATTTTAGGGCTGCACTTGTGGCATATTGGAGGTTCCCAGCCTAGAGTCTAATTGGCTACAGCTGCCAGCCCCATGCCACAGCCACAGCAATGCCAGATCTGAGTCACGTCTGCAACCTACACCACAGCTCATGGCAATGCCAGATCCTTAACCCAGTGAATGAGGTCAGGGGTGGAACCTGCAACCTCATGGATCTTAGTTGGATTTGTTTCCACTGTGCCATGATGGGAACTCCTCTTTTTCTTTTTCTTTTTTTTTTTCTGACTGCTTATAAGATTTCCTTTTTGTTAAGGTTATGAGCAATTATGTTAGGCCCTCATGTAGTTTTTTTCAGGTTTCTTGTGCTTGGGCTCATTGAACTTTTTGAATATGATATTTTATTGTTTTCATCAAATTTGCAAGATTTTTGCCCATTAATTCTTTAAATATATTTTCACCCCTGCCCAGGGACCCCAATTATACATATATGCTCAAAGATGGTCCATAATTTGCTGATGCTCTATTCACTTTTTCAGTCTTCTTTCTCTCCATTTTTACATTTTTTGATATTTTATATTGTTATATTTTTAAATTTACTAATTTTTCTTACAATATTTAATCCATTGTTAATCCTATCCTTCAGACATTGTATTATTTCATCTCCAGAAGTTCTATTCATGTCCTTTTTTGGTCCCTTCCATAAATCTTTTAACATGCTCTTGCTTTACTTTTTTGAATATATATATAATAAAATTATAATAATAATTTTTACATCCTTGCCTACTATTTTGTCATTTGCGTAATTTTTGAGTCTGTTTCCATTAGTTAACTTTTCCCCTCTTGAAAGGCCTGATTCTTTGCAAGTCTTTTTTTTATTTAATGAGTTTACCTTTTTGAGTAAAGAATACTTCTTTAAATATTCTTTTTCTTTTTTTCTGGTCATACTTGTGGCATATGGAAATTCCCAGCCCAGGGACTGAATGCAAGCTGCAGCTGTGACGTACACTGCAGCTGCAGCAATGCCAGATACTATAACCCACTGTGTTGGACCAGGGATCAAACCTGTACCTCCACAGCAACCTGAGCTGCTGCAGTCAGATGCTTAACCCCCTGCACCGCAGCGGGAATTCCTCTTTAAATATTCTTGAGCTTTGTTTTTAGATTCGGCTGTGTTACTTGGAAATATTTTGAACTTTCAAGGCTTTCTGGTTTTCTTTGTTAGATGGGACAAGAATGCCATTTGAGCTAAGACTAATTTAGTTCCACTATTGAAGTAGTACCCATCTGAGTACTCTACTCAGCTACTCTATGTATTACGAAAATCCTCCACTCTAGCTTGTGGGAAGATGAACTTTTCCTGGTCTTGTGTAATCTCTAAAGATTGTTATACCTGCTTTGGTGTTCTTTCCCCAGCCAGGATCAATTTCCTCATAGTCATATACTGATCATTTCTTAGCTAAAATCTTGATGATCATCTTCTGTAGATCTTCAGAGCTATTTCTCCATTCTGGTACACTGCCCTGGGAATTATATCTACCCTGGCCTCTCTATATTTTCAATTCTGTCCTCTCAATTTTGAACTGCTTCTGAGTTACCTGGGATGCCTGTTAAAATGATTCTGAAGCCACCCATGCCAACTGAATAATAATTTCTGGAGACGAGGTCCAGAATTCTATAGATTCATAACCTTGCAAGGTGACTGTACAATATTATTGACTTCTGAGAACCACATCCATGATGAAATCTTTTTCAGGGTTTATCAATTACCAATTCAAACAGGCTTCTCTTCAGTCTCCTTGCCTTTGTCTGGGATATAGATGTGCTCATGCTCTCCTCTTGGGTGTCCTAATGCATTACAGTATATTAAAGCAGGTGTTTTCCAGTTATCCCAGCTCAATAGTCACCCAATTTGGGATTAGAGAGGGGAAAAACTAGGTCTATAACTTGGGAGGCCCAAGTTCTGGTCTGGGCAGTGCCACTGACTTACTCCTCTACAATGTGTCTGGATTTCTGATTCCCTGTTTGCAAAATGAACAATAATAATTAAATCTATCTTACCAGATGGCTATAACAATCAAATTAAAATGTAATAGTGTAAATATCTCTCGACATTTTTTTTACATGTGTTCCATCACTTTATCTTTTCCATGTTTATTTGGTTTCCTTTTGAAAGGTGACATTTCTTTAGGTGTTACTCTATTTTTCTCTATATTCCCATCACAGTGCTAAAAGCCATATCCTGAAGATCGTTCACTTTTTAAGGGCCAAGACTTTCTTTGGATAAAGTTAAAGAAAGGCTATTTGGAAGATTCATCACAGCTACTACCTGCTGATAAGCATCAGTGGACATGAGAGGGGTCAAACCAGTCTAGTTATTTAAAATCTACCACTTCAGTTTTTTTCTGATTATTTTCTAAGGTCCTCTTGTTTTTTGACTCTGAGCTTTGTTTATAAGTGAAATTGCTTTTCACAGTAATTTTCTCATCTGTGTGTTTTGGACTGTTGTTTACCCCAATTTTATTTCCCTGACATTCTGACCCCATCTGCTGCCTATCTTTCAGGAATTCCTCAAAATTTCCCAGGATCTTGTGGGATTTTTTTCTGTCTGTAACACTTGTTGTGGATTTATTCCTTTAAAGACATTTAAAGATTTATGTGCTTAGCCTCCAATTTGAAATAATCTATACTGTAGTACTCCTAGCTTCAATAATCCAGGAAAAATGAATTCAGTAATATAAACACATTTCTAGAGAATAGCCTTTCTAGATATGTCCTCAAATTTTGAATATGCAGTTTATTTGGAGCTTATAGTCATGTTTATATGGTTGACTAATAGATGACTCTGATCTCATAATTGGTTGATAAATGAAAAATTTGGTGTAAACAGGACTCATAAAAATAATATATGGATATATTTCATTTCACCGTAAGTATATACATGTACTTTCCTGTGTAGATTTTTTTATTAAGGTCCATTTTCTGTTTTATTATTTAACACCCTTCATAATTTCAATTCATTTGTCTTTCATAGAGCATGTCCATATGGCATCATTTGTTTTCCAGTTTCAGTTTTTCTACAGAGTATGAGAATCTAAATCTTGATTGGAGGATTCCTATGTATCTTTATAATTTCCAAGAACTTCTCCCAACTCACAGTTGTAATAATTATTACAGCTATTTTGTAATAATTATTTTAATAATTCCTCTTATTGCAATCCAAAAAGATTTTATTGAAACAACTCTCTATACTCTCATTTCATTAATTATATAATTTCAGTAGTAAGTAGGCATGAACAGTTTTGGAATTAAGATGCTTAATTCTTATGAACATATACTTTAATTGGTGGGTACAAAATGCAAAGGCTTTTTTATATAATAATAATTGAAAAAATCTCAGCTGTGAGTATTCAGAGACTGAGCATCAGATTCTGCTTAAAATGGGAAGAAAACTCTGGTTGATCTGACAATAATGTAAAATGGACACTGGTTAGAAAGGCTTTGCTATGAATAGGTTATCATCATTTATTTCATAAAAAAATTTTAGGCATAATGTTAGGATCTAAGGATATGAAGATCAATATAATGAATAAAAATAGGTAAGAAAGAAAAAAAAATATTCTCAAAAGGCTCAGAGACCGGCTAGTGTATGCACATATGATTAAGAGAGTATCAGATTGACAAAATCCAACACCCATCTTTGATAAAAACCCTTTAGAAAGTGGGCATAGAGGGAACCTACCTCAACATAATAAAAGCCATATATGACAAACCCACAGCAAACATCATTCTCAATGGGGAAAAACTGAAAGAATTCCTGCTGAGATCAGGAAAAAGACAAGGATGTCCGCTCTTGCCACTACTCTTCAACATAATTCTGGAAGTCCTAGCCACAGCAATCAGAGAAGTAGAAGAAGTAAAAGTAATCCAAATTGGAAAGGAAGAAGTAAAACTATCACTATTTGCAGATGACATGATACTATACCTAGAGAATCCTAAGGACTCTACCAGAAAACTGTTAGAGCTCCTCCATGCATTTGGCAAAGTTGCAGCATACAAAATTAATACACAGAAATTGACAGTATTTCTATATACTAATAACAAAAATCAGAAAGAGAAATTAGGGAAGCAATCCCATTTACCATCACATCCAAAATAATAAAATACCTAGGAGTAAACCTACCTAAAGAGACAGAAGACCTATACTCTGAAAATTATAAGATGCTGATGAAAGGAATCAAAGATGACATAAACAGATGGAAAGACATACCATGCTCTTGGATTTGAAGGGTCAGTGTTATCCAAATGACTATACTACCCAAGGCAATCTATAGATTCAATGCAATCCCTATCAAATTACCAAGGACATTTTTCACAGAACTCAAATAAAATATTGTAAAGTTTCTTTGGAAGCACAAAAGACCCAGAATAGTCAAAGCCACCCTGAAAAAGAAAAGTGGAGCTGGAGGAATCAGGCTCCCTGACTTCAGACTATACTACAAAGCAACAGTCATCAAAACTGTATGGTACTGGCACAAAGACAGAATGATAGATCAGTGGAACAGCATAGAAAGCCCAGAATTAAACCCACACACCTACAGCCAACTCATCTATGACAAAGGAGGAAGAATATACAATGGAGAAAAGACAGCCCCTTCAATAAGTGGTGCTGGGAAAACTGGACAGACACATGGAAAAGAATGAAATTAGAACACTCCCTAACACTATACACAAAAATAAACTCCAAATGGATTAAAGACCTAAATATAATACCAGACACTATAAAACTCCTAGAGGAAAACATAGGCCAAACACTCTCTGACATAAACACCAGCAACATCTTCTCAGATCCACCTCTTAGAGTATTGGCAATAAAAACAAAAATTAACAAATAGGACCTAATCAAACTTCAAAGTTTCTGCACAGCAAGGGAAACCCTAAACAACTCAAAAAGACAACCCACAGAATGGGAGAAAATCTTTGCAAATGAATCAGCTGACAAGGGATTCATCTCCAAAATTTATAATCAACTTCCACAGCTCCATACCAAAAAAACAAACAACCCCATCAAAAAATGGGCAGAAGATCTAAACAGACAGTTCTCCAAAAAAGACATACAGATGGCCAAAAAACATATGAAAAGATGTTCAACATCACTCATTATTAGAGAAATGCAAATCAAAACCTCTGTGAGGTACCACTTTACACCAGCCAGAATGGCCATCATCCAAAAGTCTACAAACAGTAAGTGCTGGAGAGGGTGTGGAGGAAAAGGAACCCTAGTACACTGTTGGTGGGACCACTAAGTTGGTGCAACCACTGTGGAAAACAGTATGGAGATTCCTCAGAAAAGTAAACATAGAACTATCATTTGACCCAGCAATCCTACTCCTGGGCATCTATCCAGAGAAAACCATGACTCACAAAGACACATGTACTCCGATGTTCATTGCAGTACTATTTTCAACAGCCAAGACATTGAAACAACTTAAATGTCCATTGACAGAGGAGTGGATCAGTAAGATGTGTTACATATATATGATGGAATATTACTCAGCCATTAAAATGAATGAAATACCGGCATTTTTGGCATCATGGATGGACCTAGAAATTATCATGCTAAGTGAAGTCAGCCATACAATGAGACCTCAACATTGAATGCTTTCACTGACATGTGGAATCTGAAAAAAGTTCAAACTGAACTTCTTTGCAGAACAGATACTGACTCACAGACCTTGAAAAACTTATGGTCTCTGGAGGAGACAGTTTGGGGGAGGGAGGAGGTGCTTGGGTTGGGGGAGGGAAATCATATAAAATTGGATTGTGATGATCATTGTACAACTACAAATGTAATAAATTCATTGAGTAATAAAAAAAGAGTATCATAAATAATGGGGAAAGGACTAACTAGCTGTTTAGTAGATAGTGTTGGGAAAACTATTCACTATATGGAGAAAAGCAAAACTGGATCCCTATCTATTGCCACATACAATGATAGACTCCATATGGAGTAAGATACTTAATTGTGGAAGACAAAATTGGAAAGTTAATGAAAGAAAATATAGGAGCATATCTTAAGAGATAGAGTGGGAAAGGACTTAAATAAAACTTAAAGTACAAACCATTAAGTGAAATATTATTTCTATGTCAAAATTCATCATTTCTGTTTGGTGAGGGCTTTAATGGTCTATGTAATGAACAAACAGCAAAAGGGAAGAATATATTTTAAGTGCCTAAATCTGGAAATTAGATTAACATGTAGAATTCTACTTAATATGTACAATACGCAAAAATATCCTGAAAATAATCAACAGCAACAAAAGGCCAGCGATCCTAATAGGAATATAGACAACGCTATAGAAAAGAAAAAACACCAAAAGACTAAGTATGTGAAATGATTCCCAAACACATCCAGAGAAATTCAAATTAAAAACTGAAATGTAATTTTACATTGCTTGAAAGGCAACTTTTGAGAAGTAAGAATATAAGTAAGTAGTAAGTAAATAAGTAAAAATTAAGTAATGCCAAGTTCTGGAGAGGATGTGAATGCAATGATATTCTCACGTGTTAATGATAGAAGAGTTGGCAGATTAAGCCATTTTGGAAAGAGCATTTTGCACTACTTAGATAAGAATGCAAGCTTCCTGTAACCCAGAAATTCAGCTCTTAGGAGATGTATATTTTTAACATATGTATATATGCACATATCCATTATACACACGTGTATATATGTATGAAATATATGTGTAGGTATATACATTGTACATGTACACACATGCACACGTGCTGAAGAAATACTCACAAGATCTAAAGGGGATTCGGATACAAATGCTTGTTGCTGTATTGTACTGATAATTATTTTGAAGCCAAGAGAAAATGTCTTGAGAATAAATAGGTAAATTGTGGTAGGTGTATATCAGAGAACATTATGCACCAGCTGGAAGAAATCCATTTTGAATGTATATGTAGCCCCATGGATGGATCTTAAAAACATGCTGTTGAGTAAACAAATCAAAACACAGTATAAAGTTTAATTAACAAATGAAAACCTGGAATGTAACACAGTACCATTTATAAATTTTTTTAAATGCACACAATGCAGGAAACAAGTACAAGAGTATGCATTATCACATTACTCAGGCTGCCTATGGATAGCAGAGAGGAATTGGAGAGTTATATAGAGATGAAGGGATTAAGTAAATGAGTACATAAGTAGGTAAAACTAGGTGGTGGGGAGTTTTAAGAGAACCAAGTGTGACAATGTGCAGTGAATTCAGAAGCAGGATTAACTCAGGCCTCCTCCCTTGAGATCCAAATGACCTAGAAGAAAAGAAGCTGTGGGACAAATCCAGTCCTCTGGGGACTCATGGGTTGTCAGAGTAATCAGTATAATAGAATATAGCATAGTTCATTGCAGAGGGATGTGCAACATGCTAGTAAAGAATTTATGAGAGATGCCTAACCCTTAGTAGACTCTCTTAGAACACTAGAAGGATTGACACATAAACTGAATTCTGAAAGATGAATTGGAAGATTTTATGTCCTGATTTTTTTGGACCACATCCATGGCATATGGAGATTCCCAGGCTAGGGGTTGAATTGGAGCTGTAACCCAAGGTCTACGCAGCAGACACAGCAATGCCAGATCCGAGCTGAGTTTGTGGCCTACGCCACAGCTCACAGCAACACTGAATCCTTAACCCACTGAACGAGGCCAGGGATCGAACCTGTGTCCTCATGGATACTAGTCAGATTCCTTTCTGCTGAGCCATGAAAGGAACTACATTGGATTTTAGATATCAACATTGGAGCATATTTGCTGAGAGTTTATCTGTGTGAAAATCATAATTGAACATTTAAAACTTTATGTGCAAGAAATCCAAGATAGTCAAATGTGACCATAGTCATTATATCAGAAATTGTATTTGGCTGTAAGACGTACAAAAATGGTAGGTTAAATAAGGTAGAGGTTTCTTTCACATAAAAGAAGTCTGGAGGCTCATGGTCCAAAGCAGGCACGTGATGGCCAAATGTCACTGTAATGGTTAATTTTATGTGTCAACTTGACAGGGCCGCAGGGTATCTAAATATTTAATGAAACATTTTTCTGAGTGTATCTGTGAGGGTGTTTCTTGATGAGGCTAACATTTGAGTCAGTAGACTGAGTTGGCCCTCCCTATTATGGCTCGACTGAATCCAATCAGCTGAAGGTCTAAATAAACCAAAAATATCAGAGTAAGAGGTTACTCCTTTTGCCTGACTGCCTTCAGACTGAGACATTTTTTTTTTCTTCTTCTTCTTCTAGTCTTCAGACTCAAACTGAAACATCTGCTTTCCTAGGCTTCCAATTTGCTAGCTGCAGGCCTTGGGCCTTCATAATCACATGAGCTGATCCCTCACAATGAATCTCTTTATATATATTTACATCCTATTGGTTCTGTTACTCTGGAGAAAACTCATACAGTCACCACTGTCCCAGGGTCTTTCTCTTGTTTAGCTCTGACCTTATGAATACGAGGCTTCTGTCTTAGAGCTCCAGCCCTCACATTTGTGTTCTAGGCAATAAGCCAAAGAAAGATGGAAAAGCCAGCCTACAACCAAGTCAGCTTACCCTACAACTTCTGCCACTTTCTAGTGGCCGGTCACATGGCCATCTCTATCTGAAAAGGAAACTGGGAAATGTAGTTTCTCATCTTGGCACAATGCCATGTCCTCACCTAGGGAAAGCAGAATCTGCTCTTTAGGAAGAAGTAGAGCCTGAATAAGTGAATAGGTACTTACTAGTTGCTGTCTCAGAGACCAATGCTTTTTGCACATAGTAGGCATTCCATAAAGAGTAATTGAATCAAAATTTTAAATTTTCATAAAATGATCCTTTTATCATAGAATTGCAGAGAAACAAAATATTTATGTCTAAACCTTACTACTCTCCTCCATTTCTTGATTGATTCTTTCATGAATTAGTAGAAAATACACATTCTTAAAAATGCTATGGAATGACTTTTGCATACCGTAAGTTTTTCAGTGAAGTCAATGAATTATTGGAGAAGAATCTTTAGCAGACAGCAGGTAAAATTTTATCAGGAAGTTAAAAATGATATATGCCTATAAATTATGTTAATGTAAACCAATGCTTCTAAACTGGTCTATATATTTGAAAAAAAATTTATTTTTTAAAGAAGTTTAAACATTGCCTCATTGGGATTATATTGACTTGCTAAGAAAAATGTTCTTTTCTTTTTTTTTTTTGGCTGTACCTGTGACATGCAGAAGTTCTCAATCCAGGCAAGGGGAAAAATTTTCTTTATTGAAAGTAAAAGCTAAATTTCAGCCTGAATTCTCAGTAATCATGAAAAATATAAACAGATGAATAGCATCTTATGGAAGTTTTTCTTGAACGAATATATTTACTCCCAACACTAAAATATAAAATACATATATTTCAGGAATATTAAATATGTTTTCAATATTTATTGCTGATTGATTATGTTAAATGCTTTTTTGTTGTTGTTTAGAGAGTAGGACAGAATGGCAGAGCCCTTGGCTTAATCATATAAATCTTAACATTCTATGCTTACGGAAGAGGTGAGTCAATGCTGATTGTAATTCATTTGTTATACTGAGGTATTAGAAATCAGTTATTAAAATACACACAAATGGCTTCCTCCCCCCCAAGAACACACATTTGCATAGCACTTAATGACATTAGGTTAAAAGCACAAATGATCAAACTAAATAGCTTACTCATGGAAAAGAGAAAACTCACTCAACTATTGCATAAATGAGATTTCCTGATTTTGCAATGAGGTCACGAGTGGGCCACCTCACCTTCTGCCCTGGGAGAGTTCCCAGCGTGAGTGATGCTATTGCGGATGCTGCAGAAACTGGTAGAAAGATCTCTAGGTGATAGAATTCCAGGGCAACGGGATGATAAAAATGACTCAACTCTCTGCTGCCAAAGCTCTTTGCCAGACTGAGAAGAATGAGGGAGGATGTATGAACCATGATGAGTCCATTTAATAGTTGGAAACATTGCTCATCTGAAAATGCCACTCGTCCACTTTGCATAATCGCTGGTCGGCATCCTTTGTCCCCATTAGCCAACTATTACCATCCTTTACCCTCCATCTCACAAGGAGTATGAAAATCTGTGATGTAAGATATGGTCACTGCAATTAGATTATTCCTAAAATCAAATAATATGGCATACCTTATTCAGAAAGAAGGGAAACAGGTATCTAAAAAGTCCCTAATATCTCAGTTTTGGGAGGATCAATATTCTGATTTAAACATTAAGTAATAGAAAATATTAGCTTTTGATAACATCAGCTAATTAAGTCATTGTTCTATTTGGTAATGTATTTCACAATGGGAATATTTGACTCTAAATATTCAGGCTTTTGTCCAAATTAGTTTGATTCAACTCTTAGAATGTATTTATAAAATCATATATATTAATAATATTCTTTTTGTCTCTAGTAACGTTTTTTTTAAAAGATTAGAATGACAAAACCTACATTTAAATGGCAACAATTGAAGAAAACTTGTGGTTCCTTATTGTTCTATAATTCGATCATTATGATTACATTATTTTTGAGATTAACTCTTTATAAAATTTCTTTTAGGAACTATTATTTGAGATAAAAAATATTATAAGGTAATTACTACCTGGCATTTTTTTTCAACATTTGGTCTGCACTTTTGGAGGTAAAATAATTCAAATCCAAAGTCATGAATGAGTTTTATTAGAGTTTTTTAAGATTTATAGAGTTTTATTAGGATTTTATATTATTTTTCTTCAGAAAGTGATTTATTTCAAAACACAACTCTCATAGCAATACCCTTGTAAATCTGGGTGATATTTATTTAGTGCTGCATGTCACAGGGTCAAGTTCCATAAGAATAAATCCAAAAGTATAGTGAAAAGACCACATAAAGAAGCTAAAACATATTTTTGCAGAATAATATACCTGGCATCCAGGCCTTTAAGCTGAAAGGTTTTTTAATGACTCGTTAGAATCTTTAGTAACCAATATGCGACTTAGCTATCTGAGCATCCTAGATCTCAGGATTGACTTTCAAATATTTATCTTGCAGCCAATTGCTCACAACAGCTGTGTTGAAGCATCACTATTTAACCTTACCTGAAAAGTGAATTATTTTGAATATTTGTCATCCAATTAAATCAAGTCCAATTAGGATAGTAGCTCTGTCCACACTGGGGTGCCCAGGATCTCCAACACTGCCCTCTGGTGGCAAGCTTTGCTCACCCGTGCTCACAGATGTGGGTGGTTGGTCCTTTGTTAAGGTCAGTTGAGTGAAGCTATTAGAATGTCTTCATATTGACATCCTCATTCAACAGAACGTCCTCTTGGCCAGTGAATTTCAAAGTACCCTCTCTAGACCAGCAGCATCAGCCTCACTTGCAACATATTAAAAAATGCACATTTGGGAGACCTCACCCCACACCCTCTGAATCATAAATCTTGGCAATGAGAACAGTCATCCAGATCTGGTTCAGGTGATTCTGATGTCTACTAAAGTTTGAGAACCACTGTCCTCCTATTCTGGCAAGTGATTAGAACTCTTCAGAAACACCCACACTTATCACAGTGCTTCTCCGGAGTCCCAGCTTCTCTTAGTCTCTTAGCCTCTACAAATACCAGAATCATATATATTTGTTAATGGTAAATTTCAAGCAGTTGCAAGTAGCACTGCATCAAGCATTTGTTTTTACGCATCTCCACTCATGTGTATATTACCACAGTATAAATTCCTAGCTAGTAAATTGCTGACTCAAAGAGTGCAATATAGTTATTCACATATTTTATGATTGCCTGTATTCTTGATGATCCTTGAGAGACTACCCCTCCCAGGGTTATCTTAATTTCAAGAGATAGCAAACAGCTGGCCTGCACACACCTTTAGTATATAAATTAATCAATCCAAGGCCCCTACTCTAAACTCTATCTGGTTTTTATACTCCAGGAAGCAATATGCCTCTGCTCTGATTATCCCATAGCCCAGAGCCTGCTAAAATTATTAAAAATGACCAATCTCAAGCCTACTCAGCTGGCTTACCCTGCCTTGCTTGTTCCTTCCTCCAAAAACCACAGTCAAGGCTCTTGCTCACATTTTCCCCTGGCTGCTTCTGCCTTGGAACGGATCCTGGTTCTTTCTCACGAGGTTCTACAAGGCATGGCATCCCAGCTCCTCTTCAGAACTGTGAGTAACAATCTATCTTTTTGAGGGAAACCATCTCCTGATCTGTTAGCCTCACCATCTCTAAATTAAAAAACAAACAAACAAACAAAAAACAATCCTAGGTACATTTTCCAACAATGTGAAACAACATGAGGTGATAGTTAAGGCCATGATCTCTGGCACCAGAATACCTGGGTTTAAATTTCAGTACCTCTGCTTCCTACGTACGTGAACTTTTTCTTTGGTAAGTTGTTTGATCGTTCCATGATTCAGTTTTCTCATCTGTAAAATGGAAGATAATAGTGCATACCTCACAAAGTCATTGTAAAGATTAAATGTGAATAAACAGAGTACTTTTAACAATCAGTTAGCATGTAATAGCATTACCAAAATATCCTATCATTTTGGTAAACTTGCTTAATCAAGCTCAAAAAAGTTGAAACAGTTTAGTCTTCATTAAGAATATTTGTGAAAGCCTATCCTAACAAAACTGGATCCCTGAATAATATCAAATTATTAAAGTTAAATTTTGTTGAAATTGAATGATACTTTATTTTTATTATTACTATTTTTTTTTGCCTTTGTCCTTTTAGGGCCACACCCAAGGCATATGGAGGTTCCCAGGCTAGGGGTCTAATCACAGCTGTAGCCGCCGGCCTACACTACAGACACAGCAATGCCAGATCTGAGCAGTGTCTGTGACCTAGGCCACAGCTCACGTCAACACTGGATCCTTAATCCACTGAGCGAGGTCAGGGATCAAAACCGCAACCTCACGGTTCCTAGTTGGATTCGTTTCCTCTGCAGCACAACGGGAACTCC
This sequence comes from Phacochoerus africanus, assembly GCF_016906955.1. Classification (NCBI taxonomy): domain Eukaryota; kingdom Metazoa; phylum Chordata; class Mammalia; order Artiodactyla; family Suidae; genus Phacochoerus; species Phacochoerus africanus. The sequence goes on along the minus strand of NC_062545.1, from coordinate 79,175,456 downwards.
TGGATGATATTTTAAATTGCTTACCATCTGATAGATGTTTTTAAAAAAATGACCCCCGTTAGCATTGTTTTTTACTACAAGAATGATTGAAAAATTGTAGGATGTTTCAAGCCTTTGATTGTCTTCTGTGATTTATCTATTTTTTCTCTTTTCATTTTTTGTTTATTATTTGACTAGTGAATATTAGCCCAATAGTTAAGGTTGAAAATCTTTTTGTGACTGTGTCTTGACATTTTTATGCCATTTTCAGTCAAACATTTTAAATTTTCTATGGCCAGCTGGTCATACCTTTCTTTATGGCTCCTGGGTTTTACTTGTTTAAAAATTCTCATGTGTTTTCATTTAGTACTTTTGTAGTAACATTCCTTCATTTATAATTCAATCCTTCTAAGCTGGGTTTTGAGCATCTTAAGAAAAACAGTTCCTTATATTCAGACAAGCCAATGTTAGAACAGTCACACAAATTCCCCAAAACTCTCCTTGTTTACTTGTTGCTAGTCTCACTTCCACTCCTTTTTAGCACTTTCCCATATGTGAAAAATGGGACAGAATCTCCTACCATGGGGATATCTCAATAGAAAGTTCCTATTTAACGGAGTTCCTGTCGTGGCTCAGTGGTTAATGAATCCAACTAGAAACCATGAGGTTGTGGGTTTGATCCCTGGCCTTGCTCAGTGGGTTAGGGATCCGGCATTGCTGTGAGCTGTGGTGTAGGTCACAGATGCAGCTTGGATCCCGCGTTGCTGTGGCTCTGGCGTAGGCTGGTGGCTATGGCTCCGATTAGACCCCTAGCCTGGGAACCTCCATATGCCATAGGAGCGGCCCAAGAAAATGGCAAAAAGACAAGAAGAAAAGAGAGAAAAAGAAAGTTCATATTTAAGGAAAATACCCATCTTGACCATTGACACTGGAAACTTGTTTGGAAATTAAATTTTCCATGGTCACAATTGTTAAATCTGTGCATGTCCTGGACTTTACCCACCTGACCAAATAAAGTGATTTCTCAGGTCCTTTTTCAAGAGTCTCAGTCATGCTAACCATTTCCACAAACCTATAGACAACCCATTCACCAATGGGGCCTACCAGTTTGGCTCTCCCTCATCCCTCCATTTGTCTTTCATTGATGCTCATACTGTTGCTTTATTGAAAAATCATTTCTAGACCCACAGTAGGTTCTTTCTGATCACTATCCACATTATCTTTTCTACTGCATATTTCCACTCATTTATTCATTAATTTAAAAATTACATGCTAATTAGTTGTAAAGGGCCTGTCTGTGGCAGGCACCTGGAAAACCTCAGTGACACAAAGCCCAATGGCAGAGACTCCTGTCCTCATGGAGATTTTATCTCAGGATTTTTCTGGTGTCTGGAACACAACAGATACATGGATATGTGTAAATTAATGAAATGTGCATGTAGATAATTGGTTGGAAGAGTTAATCGATTTGTATATAGTTATTTTCTTTTCTCTCTGTGTGTGGATATTTTAAAATTAAATTAGTAGGCTTAATTTTTGAACAGTTTTAGGTTTGCAGATAAATTGACCCAATAATACCAAGTTCCCATATACCTCTTACCTACTCACCCCTTGATATCGCCCTATGAACAACTTGCATTAGTGTAGTATATTTTGTTATAACTGATTAACCTATATGGATAAATTATCATTAACTAAAGCTCATAGTTTATATCAGAGGTCACTGTGTTGTGCCATTCTATGGGTCTTGACAAATGCATATTTTGATGTATCTATGATTGCAGGATCTTACAGAATAAATTCACTACTCTACGAATTCCTTTTTTTTTCCCCCCACCTATTCATCTCTTTTTGTCTTCCCCACCCCCAAACCCTTAATTCCTGGCAACTATTGATCCCCATTTCACTCTATGATTTTCCCTTTTCTGGAATATCATAGTTGGAATTAGACAGTATATAGGATTTTCAGGTTGATTTCTTTTGTTTGGCAATGTGAATTTAAGGTTCCTCCATGTCTTGGGACTTTATAGCTCATTTCTTTTTTATCATTGAGTAATTTCCCATTTTAGGGATGTACCACAGTTTGTTATCTACTTTCTCTTATAGGACATCTTATTGCTTCCAGTTTTTGATTATTACAAGTAAACATGCTATAAACTTAAATATGTGGATTTTGTGTTTCTATTCATTTTTATCTCATTTGGGAAAATACCTAGGAATGTGACCACTGTACCGCATAATAAGATTATGTCTACATTTGTAAGAAAGTGCCAATTGTCTTCCAAAGTGGCTGTATCATTCTTTACCCTTACTAGCAATGAATGAAAATTCCTGTTGTTTCACATCCTCACTAGCATTTTGTGTTGTCATTTTCAAAGATATTAGCTGGTCTAATCATGGTGTCATGGTATCTCTCTGTGTTAATCTTCCCCAATGATATTACGTAGTCTTTTAAAATGCAAACATTTAGAAGGGAGAATGTATTAAAATGACATCAGTCATTCATCTTACATTTTTGATTCAGAAGAGACAAACATTTTATCACTTCCTCCCTTTGATCACCTATAAGATGTTATATATTATTGAATAAGAGTTGAAAGACCCTTAGTTGTCTCATTTTTCTAAATCCTAATTTTTTAGCCCAAGTTCCTACCCCTTCCTTTCAGTTTCTGCTACACTACTCTTTGGAATTTTGAAAATGTGGACTATGTTATATCAAAACTCTCTCTATGTACAGAAGAATCCTTCTTTTAGAAATGTTCCCTTGCCTTCAGTTTCCTTGGCCTGGCAAAGTGTCTACCCATTCTTCTGTATTCGGCTTCCTTCTTTCTTGATCCTTCTCTCTCTCCTTGATCCTCCCTTGACTTATACAAATGGACAAGTGCCCTGCAGAATTCTGTATGGTCTTTAAGATTTGTGCTTATGTGGTATTTGCCCTGCTGGCTGGGAAAAAAAAATGTTTGCAATATGGAAATTATTTCTTATTGACACTTACCAAAAATATTTCTTTGCTGACTGAATGAGGTGATGAGAGAAAGAAAGCAAATCAGAGAAGTAAGTGTTACAGTCTTTTGTTTTAGACAAAGATTAAATGTGTGAGTGAATAAGACATTACTAATGTATGTGTACACAATCTGTTTAAAGGTGATTTTAGCACATGGATAGATAATTTAAGATTTTAATTTGTCTATTTAGTTCCCCTCAGATAGGTAGAACCTTTGATTTTAAAGGGTTAATCTGAAGTGAACTAACTAGTGAGAAGTCCCACCTTGCTTCTCCATGTGAAACTGTGGCAGCAGTTGAGAAGGAGCAAGATCTCAGAGGAGATGCTGTGTGTGTGGCCTATAGAGGCTGCACCTGAGGCCCCCAGGACTGGCAAAGATTTCTGTATCTTAAGCATGGCACAGAAGCAGCAAAGCCACCAGACCTTAAGGTGTTCAGTGGTTTGAGACATGGAGGGTATTGTATCAGCAGTAGCTAGTGTGGACCTTCAAGTGTTGATTAATGGGGGCTCCCTAACTCTTTGGTTATGTATAAGATCCTGGCTATGGAATAACACTGGGCTTGTGAGTGGGGGTGGGTGATAACCTATAACAATGGAGGTAGGATTTCCTACCAGTTCATTAGGATGGGGGCCTCAGTCAGATTTAAGTCAGTTTAAAGAAAATAAAGGAATGTAAAACAAAATTATCACTCTCTGCTTATAGTGTATTTGTTTAAAAAGAAAACACTAGATAATGGAGAGAAAAATTTTTATAATTGATGAGTATTCAGCAAGATTTATAATTAATATTTAGAATTCTGTTGTGTTCCTATATACCAATAATATGTTTGAATTTGCAATAGCAACCAAAACATATATGGTACCTAAAGGATAAATGTAAAAAAAGATACACAAATCTTCATGGAGAAATAGATAAAATTTTATGGAAATTATTAAAATGAAGTATAGAAATATAAAGAATTATCATGTCATGTATAGGAAGTCTAGGTATTGCCAATATGTGCAGTTCTGATAACTTTTTTTTCTTTGCCTTTTTTTTGTGTGTGTGGGGGAATCCATAGCATGTGGAGCTTCTCAGGCTAGGGGTCTAATTGGAGTTGTAGTCACTGGCCTATACCACAACCACAGCCACACCAGATCTGAGCTGCATATGTGACCTACACCACTGCTCATAGCAATGCCAGATCCTCAACCAACTGATCAAGGCCAGGGATCAAACCTGTGTCCTCACAGATACTAGTCAGATTTGTTTCTGCTAAGCCATGATGGGAACTCTACTTCTGATAATTTCATGTATATATACAATGAAATTTCATCAAAATCAAATGTTTTGAGAACATTTAAAAGTTGACTTTAAAATCAGTGTTAAAAAACAAGAGGTATCTTCCAGCTACCAAGATTTTATTAATTAGATCAAAATTTAAAATACAGCTATACTAATTAGTAGGTGTGTTATTGGTGCAGGAATAAAGAATAATGAATAATAGACAAACAAGAAATGGAAGAAACCAGACATTAATAGAAACTTGGTCTATACTAGAAAAAACAATTTTTTAAAATGGGGGGAGAATATATTGCTTATACAAAACTGCTACAAATTGATTATATAGGAAAAAAAGAAAATGCTTCCTTATTTTCCCCATGCACAAAATTCAAGAAAGATAAAAATACATAAATGCAAAAAATCAAGAAATTAAAGTATTAAGGAGAAAATATAGGGGACTATCTTTATAACAATGAGCTAGGGAAAAATCAAACAAGATACAAAAAGCATAAGTCGTAAAGAAAAAAAGAACAATAAACTATTCTACTTTAAACTACTACCAATTTTGATAAAGTAAAAAGATAAATCACAGGGCAAGATACTTACCATACTTATAACCATTAAATAATTATTTCCAAGTACATAGAAAAAGCCCTCAAAAGAAAGAAAAAAAGTTGGAATATAATCTTACAACATTGTATTTCCCAAAACTAAAAAGTCTAGCCATACAAAGTGTTAAGGAAGATCAGAATGATGGGAACAGTTAGATAAGGTTAGTGAAATTGTGAAATGGTACAACTCCTTTAGAGAGTAATTCATAATTTCAGAACACAATTCCTGTGACTTGGTAATTTCACATGTACATAAACAAAATATACAGTATGTTATTCATGAGCATTGTTTGTAATAGCAAAAACTTGGAAACAATGTCAGTTAATAGGTGAGGGTGTGTATTTGGAGGTTCCACGACCACCCTCAGGTTCTATGATTTGCTAGAAGGACTCTTTACAGAACTCCGCAAAGCTGTTATACTCATGGTTATGGCTAATTACAGTTAAAGGATAAAGATTAAAGTTAGCAATAGAAAAAGGCACATTAGACAGAGTCCAGAAGACAACAGGCATGAGTTTCCAGTTGTTCTCTACCACTGGAGTAGTATAGGCAGCACTTATTTATCTCAGCAACAATGTGTGACAAAATACTGCCAACTAGGGAAGCTCACCTGAGTCTTGCTGTCCAAAATATTTATTGGGGTTGATCCACTAAGCTTGGCTGACTGCTTTTATGGCTGATTTTAGGCTAACCCTACCCTCTCGCACCTCCAGAGGTCAGATATTACATGCTTTGGGTTCTCTACTATAAATCGCATTGCTGGCCTAGACTGCCTGGCACCACCCAAGGCCCATACATTAACAAGGACACTGATAGAGCAAGACACCCCAAGGGCTTAGAGGATACCTCCCAGGAGCTTGTCAGGGGCCAAATATTTGTTTGGAATGTGCAGGATGTGGACAACCCACACTTGCTGAGTTGTTCATACTGCACAATATATAAATAAACTGGGTTCTATTCCAACTAAGGATGAAGTCATCTGCAAGTATCAGAATGGATACATTTTATAAACCTACTGTTGAAAGAAAAGCAAACAGGAGAAGAATAGGGACAGGAGAATAGGGACAGTGCAAACCCACTCATATGAAGTTTAAAATTATGTAAAATATCATTTGGTATTGTGCATGAATACATGAAATGTAGAAAGAGTATTAAAATGTTAAAGGGAAAAAGAAATGACAAGTACAGGCTAGCTTTTTTTTATCCATTCATTTTTATTTTTTTAATCTATTTTAATTAATTATTTATTTATTTTTCCACTGTACAGCATGGGGACCAAGTTACACATACATGTATGCATACTTTTTCCTCCCATTGTTGTGTTGCGATATAAGTATCTAGACATAGTTAGCTTTTGACCCTGGGGACAAAAGTTGGGGTGATCTTGGAAGCGTATGCTAGGAACATCAACTAAGTCTGAAATGTTTTATTTCTCAGGCTGGATGATGGGTACATGGGTGTTTGTTTAATTATTACCCAATAACTGGAGTTGCCTAGACTATATTTTTTAAAAAGGTAATTTTTCACATAGTTGAATTTTTTTACTAAGTGTATGCCTCCTATAGTTATTTGTTACAATCATTTTGCTATAATAATGATATGTTATGATGTCTTAAGGATTTGGATCTATTTTGAGGGTTTGTCATAGCACTGAATCCACCTTCAAGAGAGGCCGAAATAAAGCAAAGCAGAAATTGCCAGGTTGATCTAGTCACCTGCTTTCATTTATCTTCTTGGTCTAAATTCCTCAAGGGCAGAACCCATGCCTCACATCTTTTCTCACGGCACTTGACGCATACCCATTGGGTCGATATTGAATGGATAGTTTCATGAAAAATTTACAAGTGAATTTACACGTGAATAAGTTTCAAGGGAAGGGCCATTATGAGAGATATTAGTGATGGGTTGATTTTGTGTGTGGGGGGCTGTATTCTCTGGGTCTCTCTGGGTTGCAGGTAGAGGCCACACAAAGGATCTGTTGTAGGGTCTGTTCGTGACTATAGGCACATGTGCTAGAAGGCAGGGGAGGAGAGAGGCTCTCAGACAAATCTCATCAACTTCACAAGTATTAGGGAGCTGGTCCTGGCTTCTGCTGAAAAAGAAAAGGCTGATAAATAAGTCATGTTTTCGTTGGTGCTGCCAAATCACAGAAACTAAAGGAGTGTTCTATGGTGATAATTGTCCTAGGAGTAAACTTAAAATCCACTTAGAATCCTCTGGACTAAAACCTTGGTGAATTACGGTAAATTATACTTGGCGATTATAACTGGCTGAGAGCCTAACTGTCAGATGCACATGGAGAGGGAAACTTCCAGTTTGTAATGGAGCCATGGGAAATGTCTTTCTCATTTGAAGTTTCAGAAAAGAGATCATTACATTTCTATTAATACCTGAGTAGGGGATAATCAGGTGTGATTGGGGGGTTAAGGAAAAGCAGAGTTATATAGCACCTGCAAACCATGGAAAAAATCAGACATTGCCCTGGAGGTTGAAGCCAGAGAGAACCCATCCCTTCCCATCACACAGAGGTCCATGTAAATGAATAGTGGTCTGTTCTGCCAGTCAAGAGAGGCACCCTTTCCCCCATTGAGGGCTGACATGCTACAATATTAACTAAAGTGGCACTAGTAAAATTATGGATTATAAAACCATATACATAGTGGCATCTGGACATCTAAATTCCATTCCTTAAGGTGCAATAGTGTGTGTAGAGGAGGGAGGGGAAGGATGGAGGAAGTGAGGTACTGAATCAATTTTAACTTTCCTGTGACTAAGATTACAGAAAAGATTGGTCAGATTTTCTAAGTGCACGTTGTCTTAGCATCATACCTGGTAACAAAAATAAAAGCTAAGACTATTGAATACTGTCTATGTGCCAGGCACCCTGATAACCACTTGTATTTTGTGATTAGTTAGTCACAATAGCCTTATGAGGAAATCCAGAGAAGCTGAAGAGCATTACCAGGGAAACATAGGTTGTGAAGCTTTGAACACGTCTGGCTGGCTGTAAAACTCAAGTGTGACCTCGACGGTGATGTCGTGATGACATTTTTCTCTTCTTAGTCACCATTTCCATTAGCATACAGGGAGGGAATTTAGTTTGCTAAATGTGCCTATTTAGGAAATAGTAACATTCACACTGGCATATGTATTTCACAAAAATCCTTTGAAAATCAATTAGGTTAAGACATATTTTAAATTTTCCAGGAAATGCAAAAAAAAAAAAAGAAGACTATTATCTTTTTCTTTTTTCTTTTTTTAATCCTGCGGTATAAGTATTTCCTGGGTCAAGGGTCAGATCTGAGCTGCAGTTGCAACCTAAACAACATATTCAATGTCATGTCCCACCAGTTTGACTCAAGAAGGCAGACTCCTATGCATGTGCAATGCTTTTTCACTTAATCAGGATGATCAAACTAAGAAACAGTCCTCTGCTGTGGATGGAATGGGGCTTTTAGGGGTGGAGATGAGCACTGGAGAAGACTCCTAATGTGAAAGATGTAAATGTAATCATTCAAACAGTTCTGTGCTAAAAAGGAAAAAAAATGAAGAAAAACTAATGAATGCATTGGTAATATATTGAATTAATTTCTTCACCATCTAAATTAAGCAGAACCACAGTTATTTCAAAAGACTGGGAGGCAGGCAAAGAACTGTCTACATGGAAGTCCAGTGAAGCAGTTTTTAGGAGAAAAACAAACAGTTCTTAGGTTACTGGGTAGGTGACCACGGGAGACCCCGGGCCTAATTAGCTAAGAAAGAAAGGAACAAATGTATTGAAAAGGACCCTGCCCTCCCTTCCTAATTGATCTGTTCAGCGGACTCTCAGTGTTTTTCTTTTCTTTCTCTTCTTCCTTTTTTCAATAGGCCCTCAATCTTTCGATTTCTTTTATTCCTAAAGCTGCCTTGCCATTATGCCCTATTCATAATAGTATGGCTGTGACCGAAGAATGATAGTTTTTTTTAAAAAAGCAAAACTCCTTTTTGCCATTATTATGATTTCTACATTTATTGATTCATGTAATAACTATTTATTAAGCCCCTTTTGTATGCCGGCCTGTCTGAGAACTAGGAGTATCAAGGTGAACAAGACAGAGTTTCTGCCCAAGTGGAGCATGGGTCTAATGAGGGAGACAGGAAATACAATAGGAATCAAAGTTAGAGGTCCTGTCAGGGGCAGGGCTATGAAGGAAATAGCACACATCTCTCTAGAGTAGAAATCTGAGCAGACTGCATGTTGTTTGGCATCAGGTTATGTAGTAAGAAAGGTGTTTCAGGCAGAAGCACCGCTTGGGTATAGTACAAGGTTGGAATGAACTTGATGAGTTTGCTATATAACAAGAACATGGTATGTGTTCCATTATATCATGATTATTTACTTACATACTGTCTGCCTAAGCAGGATGTTAGAACATCCTTCTTGTTCATTTTTTTTTTTAATTTTTAGTGGCTAGCACAGAGTGTGGAATATGCTTGGCACCCAACATCAATTTAATAAATGAATGTATCCATGAAGCTCTTTCTAGAAGCTGTGGACAGGAAGTTTTATTAGCTATGGAAAGATGAAATGAGTAATCTTACCCAGCACTCAGTGCATTTACTGAGATATACTCCTTTTCAGTTTTTTAGTCATTTTTGTTCAACATGTTGAAGCGATGATGAATGTTTCCTTGCTCAATAAGATGATAATCTGACAATGATTTTGTTATATATTTTCACTTACTAGATAAGCTTAAAGTATTAAATTCACTTCATATAGAGACATTATTAAGTATCATATTAGGGTCATTTTGATTTTCCAGAGTTTACATTCTAGGAGTCGTTTCAATAAAATGACTCTGTGAAAATGAATCTTTATATTTGATCAGATTTTTATTGTGGTATTATAAAATTAAGCTTTAAAGTATCTTTGTAATTAAGTCTCAGTAAAATGAAATATAGCATTAAATATGGATATTCTGAAAGTATGCATTTTTACATTTCAGTACTCAGTTTTGACATCCTTAGCATCTTTGGAATTGCCAGTACCCTCTCGAATGATGATAAAACAAAGTTAGAGGATGTGAAAGCTTACAATGTTTTACAGTGTAGTATTTGGGATTTTGAAAGTACTTGGGTTTGGCCTGATTGCTTTGTATGCGGATAGTTTCCACTTGGAAACACAAATGTTAATATTTCCAGAGCGTCAGCAGAAACATGGCTGTTACATCACCAAAAGCCCAAAATGAAAATTCTATTACAAATGGGCAGATCTCCATGAGATAAAACATACTGATTAGTGACAGACTGAAATGTTTGTTTCCTTTTGCTTTTGTCTTTGTGATACTAAGACTGGCCACCTTGTCAAATACCTGGCCACCCATACCAGTCTGTGGTTTGGGTTTTAAGTCAACTTACTTAATTCTTTTCCTCCTGTTTTCTAAGATGGCTTTGGCAAACGGACACTGAAGTCTTTGCCTTATGAGCCTCCCATATTTTATGAAATCTGACAGCACAGGCATTTGTAGTCACCCTTCCCATGGGGTATTCTTTCTTCTAGAACAAGGACCCCAAAAAGTTTGCTTCAGATTCTCATTCTCATCTTTTCTTACTTTCTTAGCAGAGGCTGGCAATACAGACAGAGATAATCACAAGGATACCATTTCTCCTCTAAACAAATTCAATCATAAAGGAGAGAGCCTCATTTTAAACATAAATTCTATTTTTTTTCTGTTTTTATTTCTTAAGCTTTTTCTTTCCCATCTTAAAAAAATGTGAATATATGTCAATAAGACTGAATTTCAGTGAAAAGCTGTTACTGTAGAATGCCAGCCAGATGACCAAGCTTCAGATGGTTCTTAGGAAACCTTTAGCTAGATGTTGTGGTAACAAGCTCCTTAGGGAGCATCCTCAATTAGAGGTAAGTTCTGTTACTCTGCTTAAGTCCTGCATTGTTTCTGCCCATCTACATGCAGAACTTTCTGCTCCCTGGAGCCTTGGACTTTATTTTTATCTATTCTACAATATGGTATTATGGAAAACTCATTATTTTTTTTTTCACAGGCTTGCACTGCTAGTAATTACTTTACTGGTTTTATAGATAAAGAGGTAGGAACACAATTCTCCTTTTAGATAAAAATTACTTTTTCACATTCTAAAATCACCAGAGAGATTGGTTTTTATTATTTGTGTTTTGGTATTTGATTGTAGTCTGACTGCCCAGGATTCATGAAAACAAAACAAATCACTGTCTTCATTGACAGGAATTTGAAAGGGAAATTTCACATTTATGTTACATTTTTGCAGAAGCAAATAAGCTGGTAAACAAAAAGTCATATAATAAGCTTAATAAACCTTCATACTGATGCGAAGTCAACCTTGGTCACTTGGCGATCAGATAAACATTCAACTCACAAAACAGCATTTTGGCTGCAATCAATGCTTATGAAAACCATGTGCAGTTTGTACAAATCCCACTGGATTTGGCAACCCTGGGAGTCAGCTGTGATTCCTGAGCATAATAAATGCATTGGTTTGAATTCTCCTGACTGTTGCATGCGGGGTTTGTCTGGAGCTCATTCAGATTCAAGATACACTTTAAGATAGAATTAAGAAAGGGAACTGAAGGAAAGAAGAAACTCTTCCATTTGAAATGCGTTCTTTGGCATACAGCCCTATTAGGTGATTGCTACACTGGACATAGGTCATTTTCAGAAATGAAAATAACATTGCTTGCCTTGGTTCAGATTTCAGAAACTACTACATTCTTATCAGACTCGGCTTCGGCAGCGGATGAAATCGCAGTCCCTCATGGAAAGGGAATCATCTGGCCTCTTATTTCTAAAATAGACTAGAGATTACTCATTTACTTCTCTGCAATTAGAGCCATCTGATCCTTTGAGATTGTGGAAGGGTGAGATCATGACATGACTGTAACCTAAATCCATATTGAAGAGCCCCATATTTTAAAATCTCTCATGTTCACACGCCAAAGGGTTGATTATGAGCTGATGCACATCACTGATAATCATCAAGTATGGTTCTCAACTGGGTGTCTGAACAAAGAGTGAAAATAGGAACTAATATTCTATTCTGAACTCCTAGGCTTTGAATATGAGTATTAAAACCCAACTAAAGTCCTTAGTGATCTTTTCAACAGAACATATGCAGCTTCAGTGGAGCACCCCCTACAGAGGCCTTTCTAGTCAGATGAAAAGGTCTTTCTGTTTTACAGAGGAGACTTTGGAAAAGTCAGGGGAGTCAAGCTGCTCTTCCCTCTGTTTTTTTTTTTTTTTTTCCTCCCAGGCCACCTTCTCCCCTCTTTTGCTTTTCGACAGCAAAGCCCTGGGCTGGTGAGGTGGAGGTTGATGAAAATATGCATGAGAGCCAGAACTGCCACTGTTAAATTTGAATACTTATCTTCTAAAAGAGGTCCAACAAGTAATCCTAGACCTATCCCTTATTTTCTTTTTAATTTACTGTATTGATAAGTAAAAAACACTGGATTAGGATTTAGGAGACTGAGGTTTAATACAGTCTCTGCTGTATACCCAATACTAAGCTTTCTAACTAACCTGAACTTTAGATTCTTCTGAAATTGGAGATGCCTGTTAGCTGCATGTGAAGAAATTAGGTGAATCAGTATGAGCTTGTTACCTTGTGAATTGTAACATTCTATATAAATGCATTTCCTTATTATTGTTTGTATCTAATCAATAGACCAGCGAGCATATCATCATATGATTCAGGAATATTAAACTTTGGTGCTTTTATTCTCTACTTCCTAAAATGTGTACAGTAACTCTTCCCTTTTCCATTTCAATTTTATCCATTTATGAGATTTCTTTTCTCAAATGCTCTACCCTATAAAGATCATGTAACTTTTTTAACATTTTTTAATTGCTCAATGAATTTTATTACATTTGCAGTTGTACAACGATCACCACAACCCAATTTAATAACATTTCCATCCCAAACCCTCAGTGCATCCCCCCACCCCCTCATCGGTTTTATTTGGAAACCATATGTTTTTCAAGGTCTGCGAGCGAGTATCTATTCTGCAAAGAAGTTCATTGTGTCTTTTTTGTCTAGATTCCACATGTAAATGATAGCATATGATCTTGGTGTCTCATTGTCTGACTGATTTCACTTAGCATGATAATTTCTAGGTCCATCCATGTTGCTGCAAATACCATTATTTGTTTCCTTTGAATGGCTGAATAATATTCCATTGTGTATATGTACCACATCTTCTTGATTCACTCCTCTGTCAGTGGACATTTAGGTTGTTTCCATGTCTTGGCTATTGAACATAGTGCTGTAATAAACATTGCAGTACCTATATCTTTTCAACTCATGGTTTTCTCTGGATAGATGCCCAGGAGTGGGATTGCTGAATCAAATGGTAATTCTATTTTTAGTTTTCTGAGGAATCTCCATACCGTTTTGCTCAGTGGTTGCTCCAAGTTACATTCCCACCAACAATATAAGAGGGTTCCCATTTGTTCACACCCTCTGCAACATTTATTGTTTATAGGCTTTTTGATGATGGCCATTCTGGCCAGTGTAAGTGGCACCTCAGAGTGGTTTTGATCTGCATTTCTCTAATAATTAGCGATGTTGAACATCTTTTCATATTTTTTTAGCTATCTGTATGTGTTCTTTGGAGAATCGTCTGTTTAGATCTTCTGCCCGTGTTTCAATGGGGTTGTTTGTTTTTTTGGCATTGACTGCAGGAAGGTATTTATAAATTTTGGAGATGAATCCCTTGTCAGTCGCTTCATTTGCAAATATTTTCTCCCATTTTGTGGGTTGTCATTTTCTTTTGTTTAGGGTTTCCTTTTCTGTGCAGAAACTTTTATAATTAAGTCCCATTTGTTTATTTTTGTTTTTACTGTCATTACTCTAACAGGTGGATCTGAGAAAATGTTGCTGTCATTTATGTCAGAGAGTGTTTGGCCTATGTTTTCCTCTAAGTTTTATAGTATCTGGTCTTATATCGAGGTCCTTAATCCATTTTGAATTTATTTTTGTGTATGGTATTGGGAAGTGTTCTAATTTCATTCTTTTCCATGTGGCTGTCCAGTTTTCCCAGCATCACATACTGAAGGGTCTGTTTTTTCTCCATTGTATATTCTTGCCTCCTTTGTCATAGATTAGTTGGCTGTAGGTGCGTGGGTTTAATTCTGGGCTTTCTATCCTGTTCCACGGATCTATGTTTCTGTGTTTGTACCAGTACCATAAGGTTTTGATGACTGTAGCTTTCTAAAAATCATGTAACTTTAAAAAATTATTTCAGCCCTTTTGTACTTCATTATTTGGCATCTGACTAATTATTGCCTTGTGTTATTCAAAAGGTTCTTTGACCAGAAATGCAGTGTCTTCAATAATTTTGTATCCTCTCAACTTCATTTTTATTCCACTGATAGGCATATGAACTTAAGATAGTACTGGGTAAATTTGGCTTCTTTATCAGGATGATTTGCCACAAGTTTGCCTGCTGTGATCTAGAATCCTACGTGTTGATCATCCATCATGTGCCTCAGAGGCTACTTTTGGGTCATTGTGGTCCAAATATCTTTCCTTCTTCACTAACCAGCTACTTGGTCACCTATTTCTCCCTCTAGGACCTTGACTCTTAACTTAGATAACTAAAATGGACTTCAATAGGAATAGTTCTTTCAAGGTGTGAGAGGAAAACATATTTGTATAACAGGAAAGATACTCAGGACTGGGAAGTGGCTTATAGAGAAAGATAATAATGTCTGTCCCTATTCCTTTTTATTCAACATATGCAGTAAAACTGATTTTGGAGGGGGTGATCTTCAGTTACAAAAAGTGATATCCCTTGTCAAAGCAAAAATAGAGTCCTATGTACCTTAAGCAGCAAAGTGTGGCATGTAGAACAATATTATAGGAAAGAATGCTCTGAGAGGATTTTTGCTGTACTTGTCAGCGATGTCATTGTTGTTAGTGTTGCAATCATTTCTCCTCCCAATTTGTAGGGTCGCGGTTGCCCATGGGTCTACATTCAGGTGGTTCCCTGGAAATTAAAAAAAATATTGGGCTGAAATTACCATTTTTCAGCAGGATCCTCAGGCATAAATTCTGTTATTGCTATCTAGCAGCTGGTGTCCCTGTTCAAGTTTCTGTGTAAATTTGCAAACATCATACAGTTGCCTCCTTTGGTAATTATAGAGCCTCAAAGTGCTGAAAGGAGGTGGCACTTAATAACATACATTACAAAAGCGTGGTAACTTAGGCAATAAAAACACTGCTTAACGGACACCATTGTAATGGGGGCTCACAGTGGGATGTCTGTAATAATAAGAATAGATTTAATGTACATATTTATGCCAACTGTAAAAAGGTTGCACACAGCAGCAGGAGAGGCAATATGTTGCACAAGGCACACAGCACTGAAATGGGGAACAAAACATATTCTTAGCATATTCAGCCACAAGTTTGTTTCCTAAAGGATGATATAACACCATGAGTCTATCTACAGAACCAGCTATTTGTTTTCAGTTCTAGTATGTTTGGGTTATGAACCATGGACATATTATCCTTATTCAAACTAAATTTTAATTAAATTTCAAAGCATCAATATGGTCAGGTAGGTAAAACCCCATTCCAACAGTTTAATCTTCTTTACCAAATTGATTCAATTTATGTGTTTTTTTTTAATCCTATCCTAAGAATTGTTCAAGATAATGCTTCCATCTCTTAAGTAAAGTCCATCTAATCTTTGAACATTTTTCCATTGGATATACAAGGATGTGGATTTGATGGTAGAGAATTCCCTGGTACACTGTAGTACCACCAACGGTGCAGTTTGCAATGCTGGACAATAGGAATATTCAGCTGCCTTTAAAAAGACACAAGCTGACTCTTTATGAGAGCTGAGAAGTTGTTTAATCATTTCTTAATCATACATAAAACAGGGGTTTGTAACGATCTTAGAAGTATATATCAAGAGAATATTTTTATTAGTAGAGACGATATTCATTTAATAAAATTAGAGTCTTTAAGGGGTCTGCAAAGTAAGCTAAATTATAAGTAGTTTCTCTGTGTTTTTTTAAAAGTGGAACAACTGTCTCTTATTATAGCTATAAGAGCTATAGTTTTTGCTATAGCTAGCTCTTGATCCATCATATTTTTAAAATCTTTGTAATGCTCATGACCCTTTGTACTTCAGTTATGAGCAGCAGCAATTCTATTTAATGCCCAAATAATACTAATTCATATTTTGTCCCTTAAAATCACAAAAAGGTCCAGTCAACTACAATGTAATAGATGGGAATCTCCAGCACTGCTCATGTTTTACAAATCAATACTGATTGATGTGAAATCAATACTGGAGCTATCATGGCTATGCTACTTCTACTCCAAGACTTTGAGGTCATATTTTGTTGTCTTCCAGGATAGCTACCTGTCAATCCTGTATTGCTTTGCCCCAAATGTAGGTACAAACAATTTTCTAAAGCATGATTAATTATAGAATGTAATATTTTAATATATTTATGGAGGTATTTATATACCATAATTTTTTCCCATTTTAGTTGTACAAGTCAATGAGATTTAGTATATTTATAGTTATACAACCATCACCACAATTTAATTTTAGAACATTTTCATCATCAATGAAAGAAACCTGCCCATTTTCAGATATTCCCCATTTATACTCCAGCCCTAAACAACTACTAATCTGCCTTAGATCACTATATATTTTCCTTTTCTGGACATTTTATATAAATGGATCTACACAATATATGCTCTCTTGAGTCTGATTTCTTTTACTTAGCATAATATTTTCAAGATTTAGCCAAGTTGTAACATTTGTCAGCACTCGGCTCCTTTTTATTGCTGAATATTATTCCATTGCAGTGTACATTACATTTTGTTTTTCACTCACAGGATGTAATATTTTTAATATTCACTGAAGGGGGACTTTTGTCTGTGCCATGTGAGAATAATAGTTCAAAACTTGCCTCCCCAGTAGGAAAACAGGATAAAATATAAGAAACCACTTCTGCTGTTTTCAGATCTTGGCCAATAGGCTCAGAGGACTGTGATACCTTTAAGAAAAGAAACTAATGAGGTGAGATCTGTAATGGCCCTGGTTTTCTACCTGGAAATACTTTTGAGACTGTGGCTAAATTAGGGGAACTAAACTCAGGATAATGGTTTCTCTGAGTTGAACAGATAGAGTTCATAGAAAAGGGAGCTGAAGCTTCTGGAATTTACAGAAGAGTCCTGGAGAGAAGACTATGAAGACAAAGAGCTACAGTAATGTTCCTAAAGGCTCACTTGAGTGCTTTGCTGAAGAGTAGGCATGGATATCCTATGAGGAAAGGCAAAAGAGTACCTGAGAGCTGTAAGTGGAACATTTCTCAGTGTTTGTACAAATCTGAAAGATGTTTAAATTTTACCAGCTAAAGTTGGGAGAACTCATTAACACCTTGTACATGTAATAAAGGCTCAAAAAAAGGTCATGACCAAGGAATAGGGCTAAACTTGTCCTCATATAAAGGCAATTCTAGATCTTCCTTAACAAACATCATGGACAAGCCTGAAAGGATCAATATGATCTGAAAGAATGTCAACTGCTAGCCCAACAAAATTCAACAATCTTTAATGGAATGTAGTGAATCTAAACACTTGGCAATGGTAAGCATCCATTTAGAAATTACTAAACACATAAAGGAGAAAAATGTGATCCTTAACCAAAAAAAAAAAAAAATCAGGTCATAGAAACAGAACCAAGTTTGTAAAATATGGTGTTAGTAAATAAGCAATATTATTAAATTTATGCTCAGTGATTTCGAGAAAATAATTATTAGAAATATGCTCAATGATTTAGAGAAAATTCTAAAACAATGAGGAAAAATAGTAAGTATAAATAAAAAATAAATGGATCCTCTGAGGATTTTAAGGATGAAAATACAATATCAGAAAATAAAATTTGATGGGTAGACTAAATAAGATTAGACACTGCAGGAGAAATTATTGCTGAATTCAAGGCATAGCAATAGTAAGTATTCAATTAAAGCAAAGGGATTAAAAAACACTAAAAAAAAGTAAAGCCACAGTGATTTATTGGACAGCATTAAAGATGCCTAATGGTTGTATAGTTGCAATCTTTCCAGAAAGAGAGAGCAGAAACATACCAAAAAAATTGTTTCCAAATTCCACAAAAACTATAAGCCATAGATCAAAGCAGTTTAATGAAGCCCAGGAGAGATAAATATAAAGAAAACAAACCAAGGTATATTATAATTAAATTACTGGAAACCAGTGATAAGGATAAAGTCTCAAAGGTATACATGGACAGAAGCACATGACATACAAAGGAGAAAAGAAGTAATATGTTTCTTAAACACATACACACACACACAAACAATTTAAATAAATAGTCTAACACCTGGGAAGAAATATTGCAAGCCAGAGTACAATAGAACATTTTTTAACTTGTTGAAAGGAAAAATGTTAGCCTAGAGTTCTATATCCAGTAAAGTATCTTTCAAAGTAGAATTGAAAAAATAAAGGTGAAAACAAAGATACCTATAGGTAAGCAAAATCAGCATTTGTCAGTGCAATATCTATACTACAAGAAAAATTCTTCATATGGGAGAAATGACATCATGTGGAAACTTGAACCTATAAAGAGAATAAAAGCACTCCCAAAGGCTAAATATATGAAAAAATGTAAAATATTTTTTTTCTCATTTTAAAATATAAGATAACTGTTTAATGCAAGGTAGTAGCAGTGGATTTGGGGATTCACAGCATAGTTAGAAGCATAATGTCTGTAAAGGATAAGGAGGAAAATAAAAATGATGGGGAAGTATATAAAGTTCTGATATAGACAGTAATAAAATACAATTTGAAAGTAGATGGTGAAAAGTTAAAGATATATATCATAAGCCTAAATCAACCACAAGGCAATCAATCAAGTTTACTAATAAGCAAATAATGGAGATAAAACAGAATGCTAATAATTGCTCAGTTAACCAAAAGAAGGCAAGGAAAGAAGAAAATTGGGGGCAAAGAACACATGAAGCAAATAAGAAACATCTTGCAAGATGGTGGACTTAAATGCAACCATATTAATACTTACACCAAATGTAAAATGGTCTAACTATTTAAATTAAAAAATGTAATTTATCAGGCCACTCTCAAGCCTTTGGAGATGGACCAGATACTGTCTATGGAATGCATATATTCCAGGCTGCTCTTGCCTTCTGATATGACTCATGCTATCTCTATCAATAAACCCATTTCTTACCTATCACTTTGTCTTTTGCTGAATTCTTTCTGTGCTGAGACATAAAGAACCTGAATTTCAGTGAGTCCTGAGACCAGAACTAAAGCCCCAAACAAATGGAAGATGTTAACTACTTGAAGCATTCTTCACTCCAAAGAGGTCACAGTTTGATAACCTCAAGAATCACAGAAGCTCATAAGGAGACACCTGAAACCAACTAAAGGAATACAGGCTCTGCATGCAACCTGATCCATAGCAGCAACCCCACCCTTGAATCATTGCTATAAAATTCCTCACCAAATACTCCTGGACACACAGTTTTTGAAAGCACTGTGCTTCTTTGTCCCTTTTGCCTGGCAAAGCAATAAAGCTATTATTTTCTTCCCCATCCCACAACTGTAGTTTATCAAACTGGATAAAAAAATAAGACCCAACTTTATGCTGTCATAAGAAACCCACTTATATAAAGTCACAAATAAGTTGAAAGTAAAAGAATTAAAAGTAGAATAACTATATTGATAACAGAACAGAGAATATTTCCAATAATAAGAAATAATAAAAAATGATAAAAGTGGATTCATCAAAAAGCATAACTATCCTAAATAGGTACCTAGTAACAGAGTTTCAAAATTAAAGTGGTAAAACTTACATAACTGAAAGGAGAAAGACAATCCACTATTATTGTTGATTATTGTTGGGGATTTTTACACTCTTCTCTCAGCAATTCATAAAATAATAAATTGAAAATCAGTAAAAATATAGTAAACAATGCTATCAACCAACTTAATTGGTGCTTCTAGAATACCAAACAGTATAATATCCATTTCCCCACCCTCCCAGTAGTCAAGGAAATTTTACTGGAATAGAACATATCCTGAAGTTTTACTGAGATAGACCACATTCTGGAATATAAAACAAATCTCAATAAATTCAAAATATCTGAAAACATGGAAAGTATGTTCCCTAATAATAGTGCAGTTAGGTAGAGATTAGTCAACACTCATCTAATAATCATAGATGAAAGAGAAAATAAAATAGGAAATTTAAGAGATTTTGAAATTGATAATGAAAATACAAGGTATCAAATATATGAGACAAAGCTAAAGCAATACTTAAAAGGAAATTTGTAGATTTACATGTTTGTCATGATCATGTTAGAAAAGTAGATCTAAAAATCAGTGATCTGAGTTTGTACCTCAAGAAACTAGAAAAAAGAATAAATTAAATGCAGAATTTAATTTTAGTTTAAAAAATGTAGAAGTTCTCTTGTGCAGAACATTGGGGGGCCTAGCATTGTCACTGCAGCAGCTTGGGTTGCTGCTGTGGTATGGGTTTGATCCCTAGCCTAGGAACTTTCACATGCCATGGGTACTGCCAAAATTATTAAATGAAATACAAGATAAGCAGAAGTCAATGAAATATAAAGTGGAAAATAATAATAGCATATAACTTCAAAAAGTGGTTATTTGAAAAGATGAATAATGATAAAGGCCTAGCCAGATCTAGAATGAGAGAGAGAGGAAGGGAGAAAGATGAATTACTTCATATATTATGAAAATAATAAAGAAATATTGTGAATAACATTATGCTAATACATTTGATAGCTGCATAAAACTAATAAATGCCTTTAAAGATTACAAAATTATAAAATTATGAATTATAAAAATAAACTCAAGAAGAAATAAAAAAATCTGAATCATTTGTACTAGTTTAAAATTTTGTTTTTAAAAAATATTTCCACAAAGAGCACCTGATAAACAGATGAATTTACTGCTGAATTATAAAATATCAAAGTAAAAAATAATATCAATTGTATACAAAGTTTTTTTTAAATAGAAGTGGTATTGGGATAATATTTCCTAAATTTTGATTAGAGGCTAGCATTTCTCTGATGCTGAAATCAAGCCTACACATTATGGGAAAATGTGTTATCAAAAAGCATAACTATCCTAAATATGTACCTAGTAGCAGAGTTTCAAAATTAAAGTAGTAAAACTTACATAACTGGAAGGAGAAACAGACAATCCATTATTTCTCAGGAACACGGAAGAATGAGTCCTTGATAATAATAAATTTGGCAGCATATGTAACTGATAATAAATCATAACAAGGTGTGGTTTGCTTATAGGTTATAAGGTTGATGTAACATTTGAAATCACTCTGTTTAACCTGTTAACAGAATAAAGATGAAAAACCATATAATCATCTCAGTAGATGCAAAGAAAAATCTGACAAAATCCAATCTCCATTTATGATAAAATTTTCTGTACAAGATATGAATAGAATGAAACTTCCTTATTCTAAAAAAGGGAATTCAAAAAATAGCTAACAACATGCTTAAAAATCAATGACACAATAATAGTGGGGAACTTTAACACTCCACTTACAGCAATGGACAGATCATCCAGACAGAAAATCAACAAGAAAACACAGGCCCTGAATGAAGCATTAGACCAGATGGACTTAATAGATATTTATAGGACATTCCAATCCAAAAGCAACAGAATACACATTCTTCTCAAGTGCACATGGGACATTCTCTAAGATGGATCACATCCTGGGCTACAAATCAAACCTCAGTAATTTCAAGAAAATTGAAATCATATTAAGCATCTTTTCTGACCACAACACTATACGACTGGAAATCAACAACAAGAAAAAAATGCAAAAGACACAAATACCTGGAGACTAAACAACATGCTACTGCACAACCAATGGATCACTGAAAAAATCAAAGAGGAAATTAAAAAATACCTAGAAGCAAAGGACAACAAAGACATGACACTCCAAAACCTATGGGATGCAGCAAAAGCTATTCTAAGAGGAAAGTTTATAGCAATACAAGCCCACCTCAGGAAACAAGAAAAAGCTCAAAGAAACAAGCTAACTTTACATCTAAAGCAGCTCGAGAGAGCAGAACAGACAAGACCTAAAGTTAGTAGATGGAAAGAAATCATAAATATCAGAGCAGAAATCAATGAAATAGAAACAAAGAAAACCATAGAAAAGATCAATGAAATGAAAAGCTGCTTCTCTGAAAAAACAACAGATTTATCAAGAAAAAAAAAGACTCATATCAATAAAATTAGAAGTGAAAAAGGAGAAGTAACAACGGACATCACAGAAATACAAAGGATCCTAAGAGACTACTATACACAACTATATGCCAATAAAACAGAAAAGCTAGAAGAAATAGACAAATTCTTAGAAAATTGTAATCTTCCAAGACTAAACCAAGATGAAATAGAAAAAAATGAATGGACCCATCACAAGAACTGAAATTGAAACTGTGATTAAAAAACTTCCAACAAACAAAAGTCCAGGAACATATTGCTTCACAGGTGAATTCTATCAAACATTTAAAGATTAAAGGGAATTTAGCTAGGTCTTGACATCCAAGGTCACCAAACACAAAACTAATGGATTTCTATATATTACCAATGAACAATTGGAAAAGAAAATTTAAAATATTTAATTTATAATAATATCAAAACATGAAATGTTTAAAGGTAAGTTTAATAGAGGAAGAGATAAACCTATACACTGAAAACTATGCAATATTGCTAAGAAAAATGAATGAGAATGAAGAGATGTTTATCATGTTCATGATTTTGTCAGGCTCAATATTGTTAAGATGTTAATTCTTCTTAAACTCGTGTATAGATTTAACACAACCACATTCAAAGTTCCAGTAAGATTTTTTTTTTAGAAATTGACAAACTGATTCTAAAATTCATTTGAAATTCTATTGTAAACCACTTTGCTCTATGGTCTCTCTGATCTGTCCTTAAACTTGCACCACTCCAAAAAGCTACTCCAGTCAAAGGAATTCTCTCTACCTTCAGCGCAGCCACCCTCAATTAGATATCACCTGGACAGCAATCCTCTGATGGAATTAATCTGCAAGAATAGTGAAAGAGATTCACAAGGATGGCAGATATATTTATATTCACAATGAGATGAATTGGTGGAATTTTGAGAATGTAACAGGTTATGTTAAAAATCTGGTGGTGTGTGTATGATCTATTTGTCCAGGGGCATGTCACCATCTATTCAGGAGGTTGCAAGTTGAGAATATGCCACAAGGGCCACTTCTCTCCCTACATTTCACAGCAAATTTGTTTTCTCCTGAGACCACAGATGCTGCAAAAGCTCAAAAAATGTTTTTTCATAATGTCTCCCTTGGCACTAGTGCCTGTTTCTGAGGATTGTAAGAGGCATGTTTGTAAAGGGAAGAGCTGCTTACATTGCAAGATTTTTACAATATTTCATCATTAATAACTGTTATTTCTTTCTACAGCAACAACTGCTTACAAAAAGGAA
The DNA here is from genome assembly GCF_016906955.1 of Phacochoerus africanus. Lineage (NCBI taxonomy): Eukaryota > Metazoa > Chordata > Mammalia > Artiodactyla > Suidae > Phacochoerus > Phacochoerus africanus. Next base: position 79,152,029 of record NC_062545.1, on the reverse strand, counting down.
GACTTCGTTAACATTCCTCAGTCCTGCTGAGTCTCCCCTGTAACTCTCAGCAGTCATTCACGTGTCCAAAAATCTTGAAGGTCAAAATTCTGCCTTTCCACGTGTCAGAATCACTTCATGACTTCACCTTACATTTAGAACACATCAGTCTCCACTTTTGCTTCTGAAACTGAAACCCAGAAAGGACTCACTATATTTGGACCAGCCAGGTTGCTAGAGCAATGAATACTGTAAGTCTTCAGTCGTTACGTCAAATTAAAAAGGTTTCTGCTTTGAAAAACTAACCAGACAATGCACACAGATATGATTGTGCATTGACTTAATTATTTCATTTGGAACTTATGGCTAATTCTTAAAGTCATGAAAAAGAATACTTTGGGGTTCCCTGGTGGCTCAGTGGGTTAAGGAACACTTGTCACTGCTGTGGCTCTGGTTACTGCTGTGGCACGGGTTTGAGCCTTGGCTCAGAAACTTCTGCATGATGCAGGTATGGCAAAAAAAATTATATTAGAAGTCAAAGCTAAAAATGGCCCAATTATTTAAAATAAATTTTAGAATAGTTTTGTCTTATTTTGGTTTCTTCTTTTGTGACTTGATGATTTTTTTAGTATTGTGCTTGTATTATTTTCTCTCTAGCTTTAGTGTATTATAGGTTTTTGATTTGCAGTTACCACAGCATTCATATGCATAATTAATCTTATAACTATATCCACTTTTTTTAAACTTGTAGTCATTCAAGTTCATATATATTCTAAAAGAGCTTCATCTTTTTACTCCCCCTACATATTTTATATTTTTGTGTTTATTCCTTTACTGTTGATTTTAGTTATACTTAATTTTACATTTTTTTCTTTTAATCATTGCAGCAGTTTATTTAAGTTGTTGATCCACAGCCTTTGCTACATATTTGCTTTTACTAGTGAGATTTTTCCTTTCCTATAGATTCTTACTTATTGTTATAGCCTTTTCTTTTCCACTTAGAGAAGACTCTCTGACATTTCTTTTAGGGTCAGTTTAATATTGACGAACTCTTAGTTTTTGCTTGTCTGAGAAGTTCTTATCTCTCTTTCAATTTTAAACAATAATCTTGATGGATAGAATATCCTAGGTTGCAGGATTTTCCTTTTTAGCATTTTGAATATATCATTGCCACTCCTTTTAGGCCTGCAAAATTTCTGCAGAAAAGTCAACTGATAACCCCATGGGGGTTCCCTTATATACAACTTTGTTTTTCTCTTGCTGCCTTTAGAAATCTCTCTTTATGTTTTACTTTTGCCATTTTAATTATTATATATCTATCTTGATGTGGGTCTGTTTTGGTCATCTTGTTTGAGACACTCTGTGCTTCCTTTTCCTGTTTCCTCCTGCAGGTTTGGGAATTTTGCAGCCATAATTTTATCAAATACACTTTCAATCCCTTTATCTCTTCTCCTTGTAAGACCCCTGTAATGCAAATGTTGGCATGCTTGATAGTGTCCCAGAGGTCCCTTAAACTGTTCTCCTTTTTTAAAATTAGCTTTTCTTTTTGCTATTCTGAATGGGTGATTTCCATTATTTTTATCTTCTAGATCATTTATCATTCTTCTATATCACCTAGTCTGCTATTCATTTCTTCTAGTGTGTTTTTCACTTGTTATTGCATTCTTCAGTTCTTACTTGTTCTTTTTATATTTTCTAGTTCCTTGTTAAAATTCCTGCTACATTCATCTATTCTTTTTCCTAATTCAGTTAGCATTCTTGTTACTAATGTTTTGAACTTGTTATCTAGTAAATTATTTATTTGTTTTATTAGTTTTTTTTCTCAGGGGGTTTCTCTTATTCTTTCAATTAAAACAAATTCCTCTGTCTTCTCATTTTGCTTAACTTTTTCTCTTTATAAAATTAGGTGAAATAGTTACTTATCATTGTCTCGAAGGAGTGTCTTTGTATGGGAATATCACTATGTGCTCAGTGACTATGATGGGAGAGCTAGATCTGACATGAAGCATACAATCTTTCCCCAGGTATGCTGACAACTATCACTTTGGTAGCAGGTGGGGCTGGAGATGGAGGGGCTAGAGCCACAGCCAACCGTGAACTAGGGCTTCTCCTCTGTTCAGTAGCCAACATCACCCTATTGGTAGTGGTGGGGGGTGTCATGTTCTAGACTACTGGAGCAGAAGCCTCGAGGTTTGAGTCTGAGCTGGCTCCATTTCCTTTGTGTGTTCTTCCTCCTCTCATCACTGGCACTCTTACCCTACAGGGGCTGGAGTGGGCACTCAGCTTGGGTCTGGGCTTGGGCTGTGGTTGTCCTGGCCCCAGAGTCCTGGACCACTCCTGATGTGCTGTCTTTACCATATTCAAATGCTGTCCTGTGTCTGAGCTGGCTCCATCTCTCACAACTGAGCACTACCTTCTGCTGCAGCATCCTTGCCCTGATGTGAATCTGCATCACAAAGCAAGGAGGGCTGTAGAAGGCACTTCGATCAGGCTGAGGTGAGCCCTGGAGCAATCTCGGGAAACTAGCCAGGGCACCTTGAAGTTTCTATGTGTTTTTTTTTTGCCTTTTTTTGGGAGTAAGCAAGCATGTGCATGCTCTTTAAGAGTGGGGTCTGGTTTTCTTATAACCCTCCTGTTAGTTCTACTGTTTTTCTAACTAGTTAAGGGGACTCATCTTCCCAGTGTCAGACCACAGTTCTCAGAAGCCCAATATGTAGCTCTAACTGCTCACTCCCCAGGGAGAATCCCTGAGCCCAGGTAACCCCCTCCTCTTTTGTGTCCCCTCCCAGGGGCTTAGTTCCCAGTCTGATTGCTTCTCTTCTCTACACAATTCCATTTTTATCTTTCTTAAAACCTTGGTTGTATAAGAGTATTTCTGCCAGTTTCCAGTTAGTTTTCAGTGAGAATTACTGCACATGTTAATGTATTTTTAATGTGTTTCTGGAGAGAGGTGGGGTTCTGTATTCTCCCACTTTGCCATCTTGATATTTCCCCCGAATAGTTTTATATTTACAGAAAAATTGAGAATTGTTAATAATACAGAGTTTCCATGCATCCTGTAACAGTTTCCTTTATTAGTAGCATCTAACATTGCTATTATCTAGTGTGGTATATATGTTACAATTAATGAAACATTATTAACTAAAATCCATACTTTACTCATTTTTCCTTGCTTTTTTTTAACCTAGTTCTCATATTCTGTTGCAGGTCTCCAGAACACCATGTTATATTTAGTTGTCATGTCTCCTTAAGCTCCTCTTGACTGTGACAGTTTGACTTGTCTTTGATGACCTGGGCAACTTTGAAAAGGATTGGTTAGGCATTTTGTAGAATATCTCTCATTTGGGATTTTTCTGATACTTTTTTTAAATGCATAGACTGTGGTTATGGAGTTTCTGAGGTAAACTGTCATTTTCATCACGTATCAAGAGTGCATGATCTAAACATGACTGCTATTGATGTGAACCTCGATTATCTGTCTCAGTCAATGTTCATTAGTTTTCACCACTATAAAGTTACTCCATGCAGTAACTTTTAGAAGAAGAACACTTTTTTTAAACTGTACTCTTTGTAAGGAAGTAATGATGCACAGTCCATACTTAAGGGGGGTGGGGATTTGTGCTCTACCTACTTGAGGGCTGAGTACAGAGTATATATGTTTTATTTGGAATTTTCATCTATAGAAAACTTGTCTCTTCTTTCTCATTTATTTATCCAATCATTTATTTATCTCAATACGGACTCATGTATATTAATTTTATACTTTGGGTTATAATCTGATACTGCATTATTGATTTTGCTTCTTAAATTATTTCAGCTTTGGCCATTGGGAATTCTCTCGGTTATCTCTTATGTCCCTTTAACATATCCCCATTGTTTTGTATTTGATTATTTCCTTACTTTCTGACCCTATAAGATGTTTCCGTTTTGTGTTCTGCCTTTGCCAGTCTTAGAATAATTCATTTATCCAAGGACTTCTGGTTCATTATATTGGAGAATATTAATAGTAATCAAGAACCAGGTGCTAAGAAGACCATCCAGTTTTTATAATACTTATTTTCCCCACATGGCTGAAAGGATACTGTACACTTCGCTTTTACCAGTGGATTTCTATTTCATTTAAAAATCTTTTGAATGTGCCACTTCAAGGAAAGTGTCAGACTGAGTAATATTCTATCATTTCCCCAGAATAATTGGTATAAACAATGCAACATGGAGTAAATGTATACAGACCAAAGAGATTTAGAATCCTTGGAGTTCCTGTCATGGCTCAATGGTTAACAAACCCAACTAGTACCCATGAGGACATGGGTTCCATCCCAGGCCTTGCTCAGTGGGTTAAGGATCCAGCATTGCCAAGAGCTGTGGTGTAGGTTGCAGACATGGCTCGGATCTGGTGTTGCTGTGGCTCTGGCATAGACCAGAAGCTATAGCTCTGATTATACCCCTAGCCTGGGGACCTCCATATGCCATGGGTGTGGCCCTAAAAGGACAAAAGACAAAAAAAAAAGAAAAAGAAAAAGATGTAATTTCTCATTCAATAGATCTGGAGATTCTGAATTTCTAATAAGTTTCCTGGTGAACTGCACTTTGATAGTAAGATCTTAGATCAAGGGATGGAATTTTGTTTTTTCTGTAAAGGGCCAGATAATAAATATTTTAGGATTTATGGGCCATACAGTCTTTGAGACAACTACTCAACATCACTGTTGCAGAGATGTAGATGAAACAGAATAAGCATGACTCTGTTCTTTCTTTCTTTATTTATTTTCTTTCTTTATTTTTTTTTGTCTTTTTTTTGCTATTTCTTGGGCCTCTCCTGAGGCATATGGAGATTCCCAGGCTAGGGGTCGAATCAGAGCTGTAGCCACCAGCCTACGCCAGAGCCACAGCAATGCGGGATCCGAGCCGAGTCTGCAGCCTACACCACAGCTCACAGCAACGCTGGATCGTTAACCCACTGAGCAAGGGCAGGGACGGAACCCGCAACCTCATGGTTCCTAGTCGGATTCGTTAACCACTGCGCCACGACGGGAACTCCTCTGTTCTTTTTTTAAATTTTTAATTTTTAACTTTTTTATTAAAAAATTTCAAATATAGTTGTTTTACAATGTTGTGTTAATTTCTGCTGTATAGCTAAGAGCAGTTATACATACATATATTTTCATGTATATATATATATCCATATACATACTATACATATACATATATATATACATACTATACATATACATATATATATATATATATATATATCCATTCTTTCTCAGATTCTTTTCCCATATAGTTTACCATAGAAGACTGAGTAGAGTTCCTTGTCCTATACAGCTGGTCTTCATCGACCATCGTTCCATATACAGTAGTGTGCATATGCCTTTCCCAAACTCTCAATCCATCTCTCTCCTCTATCTTTCCCCTTTGGTAATCATAAGTTTGTTTTTGAAGTCTGTGAGTCTATTTCTGATTTGTAAATAAGTTCACTTGTATCATTTTGTTAGATTCATATATATCATATATAAGTTATATGATATATGTTTGTTTGAAGTCTGTGAATCTGTTTCTGATTTGTAAATAAGTTCACCTGTATCATTATTTTAGATTCATGCATATTATATCATATATAGGTGATATCATATGATATTTGTCTTTACCTATCTTACTTACATCACTTAGTATCATAATTTCTAAGTCCATCCATGTTGCTGCAAATGCCATTATTTCATTCTTTTTTTATGGCTGAGTAATATTCCATTGTATAGATGTACCACATTTTTTATTCCTTCCTCTGTCAATGGACATTTAGGTTGTTTCCATGTCTTGGCTATTGTAAATGGTGCTGCAGCGAATATTGGGGTGCATGTATCTTTTTGAACTATGGTTTTATCCAGATAAGACACCCAGGAGTGGGATTGTCAATCATATAGCAATTCTATTTTTTAGTTTTTTAAGGAACCTCCATACTGTTTTCCATAGTGGTTGTACTAATTTACATTCCCATCAACAGTGTAAGAGGGTTCCCTTTTCTCTGAACCCTCTCTGGCATTTATTGTTTGTAAACTTTTTGATGATGCTTATATTGGCTGGGATAGAGTAGTACTTCATAGTAGTTTTGATTTGCATTTCTCTAATAATAATTAGTGATGTTGAGCATCTTTTCATGGTTTTTTTTTTTTTTTGGCCATCTGTCTGCCTTCTTTGGAAAAATGTCTAGTTGGATCTTCTGCCCATTTTTTGATTTATTGTTATTATTATTATTTGATACTGAGCTGCAGGAGGTTGTATATTTTGGAGATAAATCCCTTGTCTGTTGTTTCATTTACAAATTTTTTTTTTCTTATTCTGTGGGTTATCTTTTCATTTTGTTTATGGTTTCCTTTGCTGTATAAAGCATTTAAGTTTAATTAGGTCCTAGTTGTTTATTTTTGTTTTTATTTTCATTACTCTAGGAGGTGGATCTGTAAAGACATTGTTGCAATTTATGTCAGAATGTTCTGCCTATGTTTTCTTCTAAGAGTTTTATAGTATATGTTTTTACATCTAGGTGTTTAATCCACTTCGAGTTTATTTTTACATATCATATAAGAGAATATACTAATTTAATTCTTTTATGTGTACCTGTGCAGTTTTCCCAGCACCATTTATCTTTTCTCCACTGTATCTTGGCTCCTTTGTTGTGGATTAGTGCACTCTAGGTGCATGGGTTTATTTCTGGACTTTCTTTCCTGTTCCATTGATCCGTATTTTTGTTTTTGTGCCAGAACCATACTGTTTTGATGACTGAAGCTTTGTAGCATAGCCTTAAGTCAGGGAGCCTGGTTCCTCCTTCTCTGTTGTTCTTTTTCATATTGCTTTGATATTTGGGTTTTTGTGTGTTTCCATACAGATTTTAAAATATCTTGTTCTAGTTCTGTGAAAAATGCCATTGGTAATTTGATAGTGAGTGCATTCAATCTGTAGATTTCCTTGGGTAATACAGTCATTTTGACTACATTGATTCTTCCAATTCCATAGCATGGCATATCTTTCCATTTCTTTGTGTCATCTTTGATTTTGTTCAAAGTCTTTATTTCAAAGTGTACAAGTCTTTTGCATCCTTAGGTATGTTTATTCCTGGATATTTTATTCTTGATGCAATAGTAAATGGGATTGATTCCTTAATTTTTCTTTCTAATCTTTTGTTTTTAGTGTATAGCAATGCAGGAGGTTTCTGAGTATTGATTTTGTATTCTGAAACTTTACTGAATTTGTTGATGAGATCTAGTGGTTTTCTGATAGCATCTTTAGGATTTTCTATATATGGTATGTTATCTCCAAACAGTGACAGTTTTACTTCTTCCTTTCCAATTCGTACCCCTCTTCTTTTTTCTGTTTCTTCTCTGCTGTGCCTAGGACTCCAAAACTGTGTTGAATAGAAGTAGTGAGAGTGGACACCCTTGTCTTGTTCCTGATCTTAAAGGAAATGCTTTCATATTTTAACCTTTGAATATGATGTTAGCTCTGAGTTTTTCATATAAGGCCTTCATTATGTTGAGGTAAGTTCCTCTAGGCCCAGTTTCTGGAGGGTTTTAGCATGGCTGTGTTCTGATTAAACTTTATTTATGGACACTGACGTGTAAATTTGATATAATTTTCACATGTTACACAGTATTAAGGTAAAAGCTGTTCTTGACTTTAAGGCCATACAAACACATGGCAGGCCATAGTTGACTGACTCTGTCTTAGAGCAGCTGCTCTCAAACCTATACATATAAGTATTTTCAGTAAGGAAGTGTCAAGAACTGTTGTCCAGATTTGATGTCAGAGGCGTGCCATAAATGTGTACTTTACAATGCTCCAATGGTGATTCTGATGCATAGCCAGGTTGGAGAATCACAGCTGTAGAGGGCCTTGTGTAGCTACTTCCCTGTTGTAGCCACTCCTCTCTACCTGCACACTTCTAATGAAAGGAAGCTCACTACGTGGTAAGTAGATCATCCTGCTTATAGACACTTCTAATCATTGTGAGAGTGTTTCCTACAACTGTACCTAAATATGTCTTCTTGTAGCATCTTCTTAGGAGCTCCCTCCCCCTTTCAAAGCTATGAGGAGGACATCCAATCCTACTTCTATGTAATAATGCTTCTAAATTATTTGAAGAAAACTATTATCACACTTTCCCTGGCCATTTATTGTAACCAGAATAAGAGATATATGCAGAATCCTGGTGGACTGTTGACTCCATTGTTTTGACATCTCTACTTCCAGTAATGCCACTTAAGATTATGTTAGCTCTTCTCTTTCTTTGGATGGCCAGTTCACATTGCTGATTTATATTGCACTTGTTACAAACCAAAATTCCTAAGACTTTTTCAATGGGAGTGAAGTTAAATCAGGTCTTCCTCATTCTTTATATATATAGGGGTATTCTGAATGCTACTGGTATATTCTATGTTTATCCCTATGAAATTTCTTCTATTTTTGGTGTTTCCACTTTTAAAAATTCTTACTTATCATTTGTGATGGATTGTTGCAATAATGGCTCTGAGTTTATTTATACTTCCCTTTATTCCCTGCATTTTACTAGACCCTTCTATACTGACCTAGAACTTGACTATGTAGCTGGGCTTAGCCAATGAGACAATAGTAAATGTGACACAGAAAAGACATGAGAAGTGATTGTAATAGGGACTTGCATTCTTTGTTGCTCTTGTAACCATGAGACTACGAAGTGAACAAGGTCAAGCTAGCCTGTTGGAGAATGAAAAGTCATGTGGAACACTGGAGCACCCCACTGCAGTTAGCCAGTCCAAGGAAACCTGCAGTTGAATGTGAATACATGAATAGGCCTCAATCAAGACATACTAAGCTTAACTCTGGTCAGTAGAACTGCCCAGCTGAACCCAGCCTAAATAGTTGAACCACAGAGCTATGAGCTAATAAATACTTGTTGCTTTAAGCCACAAAGTTTTGACTGATTTTAATACATATAGCAAGAGCTAATTTATATGTCATCTAATATAGCATAGCATGTATTCTTTCCACTTGCATATCACTCACAAATGTTGTGTATTTCTATATCCAAATTAATTGAGATGATTCTAACCAAATAAAGAGCTCTAAGATACAACTCTAATGTTGACTTTGGCCAAGCCTTTTTGTTCAGCTGAATTTTAAATATTCTAACTGCTTTACCTGCAGCCCACAATTTGCAAAGGGAAAATTGCATTGGAATAAAAGAGGGAATTAGATTGTAATCTTATTATATTTCTCTCTTTTGATTAGTCTGGAAGTTTATGTTTTGTTTTCTAATGATGGGTGGTCAGAATGTTTGAAGTATGTGAAAATAAATTATCTTCATTAAAAAAAGCTAAATGAAGATTTTCTGAGAAGCAGTCAAGTTGTTTCATATTATGGAAACCAAAATAAGGAAACTGTTGGACATTTGAAAAATTCCTTAAAACCTTCTCATGTGGATGAATTTTACAAGTTTTCTAAATGCAGTTAGAAGGGTTTCTTTTTCTTTTCCTTTTTTTTTTTTTTCATTTTGACTCTGTGTTTTTGTTTTCCTCCTGAGGCCCCTAACTGTTGCCTTCAGTCTGAAATAGAAGTGGTGAAATCTTGAGTGTGAGGATTGAGGGAAAGGAAGAAAAAGACATTTCCTGCATGATTAGTACAAGAAATACCAGAAATTTTATCCAAAATACTCTTTCTCCATACCTAGTTTTTCTTCCATATATTATTTTTATTTTTGTTTTTTAAAAGCAGTATATTACTGTTTGGGTGCACTTATTCTGTTTATACTCAAAAACACACATTTAAAAAAAGACACAAGACCTTAGAACAACTTTTGGATAATCAGAGATAGCAAACCAATGATTTTATAATGAGACAGAATAATGTTGTGGAAAGAACATTCAGTGGTAATCAGATTACCCTGATTGGATTATCTCATAGACTAGTTACTGGCTCTATGATGTCAATTAAGCATCTTTCAGAATTTTTGTGTCTGTTTAACTTATTAGATTCTTGTGAGGATTATATGTGTAAAGGGTATAATACATTTCAAGTAATAAATAATATCTGTTATAAAACTAATAAGAATAAAAAATACCTAATAAGCACTTATTTTGTGTCAGGCGCTATGCTAAGAGATTGGCTTTAACAGCACAGTAAGACGTAGTATCAGGAACCAAGGCTTATTAGTTCTATTCTTATTAGTCCTTATAAAAACTGTCTGCAGGGTGTCTATTTTGTTGTCCACCACATGTTGCTTCCATTCCTTGTCCAAGATGGCTGCTCAGAACTAAATTAGAACATCATCTCTGCTCATAATAGAAAAGAGGATACATTCCCCCCTCCCCAATTTAATAACACTTTTGTCTCCCTCATGTGGAAACACTTAGCTATAAAGGAGGCTGGGAAAATGTGGACTTTATTCTGATTAACCATGTGGCCAGTTAAAAATTAAGAATTCTGTTATGAGGAGTTCCCATCATGGCGCAGCAGAAACGAATCCGACTAGGAACCATAAGGCTGCAGGTTCGATCCCTGGCCTCATTCAGTGGGTTAAAGATCTGGCGTTGGCATGAGCTGTGGTGTAGATTGCAGATGCGGCTTGGATCTGGTGTTACTGTGGCTCTGGCGTAGGCCAGCAGCTGTGGCTCTGATTAGACCTTTAGCCTGGGAACCTCCATATACCGCAGGTGCGGCCCTATAAAGACAAAAGCCAAAAAAAAAAAAAAAATTCTGTTACGAGAAGAGAATGATATTAGGAAGATAAACTAAAATTCTCTCTTATAGATGTAGAACATAGTAATTCTTCAATGCATTGGTGGGAACGTGTTTTTCAAATGCATTTTCATTTTCGTAAGTGAGATGGGAGCAAAAGGAAGGAAGGGGTACCACTAAAACTTTTATCCAATTTCGAGTTTTGCCTAAGGCTAGCCCAGAGGAGATATTTGATTAGTACATGATTTTCTTGGCAGCCTGAATGGTAACACACTGTAATACTTCCCCCCTCCATTCTTCCCTTTCTCCCTTTCCTTTCTTCCTTTCTTTTTCTCTTTCTTCTAAGTCAGGAAAATAATTTCTAAAGATACTAACACATGAAGTCCAAATCTAATTTAACTTCCCATTTTTGAGGCTACACAAAATTTGACTTTTTAAATAAAAGCACCTTATTCATCTGTAAGAAAATGAAAACTAAATTAAACCTTCTTTCATGATGGATTAGTTAAATATATTTGAAAGTCAGCCTCAGGGAAGACTGGAGGAAATGACGTAACAACTAACTTCTACTTTCATTAAGAACTACGCTTAAAATTTTTTTTACTTAATTTTTACATTTTTTTCTTCTGTGATTGTCATATTTTATTCCTTGAAAAAAAATTTTTTTTGGTCTTTTGTCTTTCTTTTTTTAGGGCCTCACCTTCAGCATGTGGAGGTCCCCAGGCTAGGGGTCGAATTGGAGTTGTCACTGCTGGCCTATGCCACAGCCACAGCAATGTGGGATCCAAGTCCTGTCTTCGACCTACACCACAGCTCATGGCAATGCCAGACCCTTAACCCATTGAGCGAGGCCAGGGATTGAACCCCCAACTTCATGGTTACTAGTCAGGTTTGTTAACCACTGAGCCACGATGGGAACTCCTATTCTTTGAAATTTTTTATTTCCTGATCTCGGTATTAAAGTCATTTACTTTGTTTTGTCATACATGGTGGTAAATACCACAGACATGGTGTTCTAATGACCCAAATTCATGTATTTATATGAAGAATGACTATCATCAGAATTCCTAATGTGCTGTAATTGCTGTATTATTTTCCTAGGGCAACAGTAACAAATCACCACAAACTTATTGGCCCTAAACAACAGAAATTTCTTCTATCATAGTTTGAAATCAAGGTTTTGGCAAGGTTGACTCTTTTTGGGGATTGGGAAGGAGAATTCCACTCCTCTTTCCTTGTTTTAGTGGATGCTAACAATCTTGGCTTGTGACTCTATCACTGTAATTTCTACCTCCATTTTCACTTGACTTCTTTGTGTGTGTCTAATTGCTCTCTGTATAAGGACATTTGGATGGCATTGAGGGCACACCTGAATAATCCAGAGTAATCTACTTGTCTCAAGATTCTTAATTGCGGAGTTCCCGTCTTGGTGCAGCAGAAATGAATCCAACTAGGAACCATGAGGTTGTGGGTTTGATCCCTGGCCTCACTCAGTGGGTTAAGGATCCAGTGTTGCCATGAGCTTTGGTGTAGGTTGCAGACACATCTCAGATCTGGGGTTTCTGTGGCTGTAGTATAGGCTGGCAGCTGCAGCTCTGATTCGACCCCTAGCCTGGGAACCTCCATATGCCATGAATGGGGCCCTAAAAAGCAAAAAAATAAAAAAAGATTCTTAATTACATTTGCAAGATTTTGTTATTCAAAATAAGCTCACATTTAAAGTTCCAAGGATGAGTACTTGATGTCTTTAGGTGGCTATTATTCAATCTACTTGATAATTTTTGTTTTTCTTTTTACAATCACACCTGCAGGCTATGGAAGTTTCTGGGTCAAGGATCAAAACTGAGCTGCAGCTGCCAGACTGCTACAGCCAGGGTAAAGCCAGATCTGAGCTGCATCTGTGTGTGACCTATGCTGCAGCTTGCAGCAATGCCAGATCCTTATCCCACTGAGTGGGAGGCCAGGGATCGAAGCTGCATCTTCATGGACACTATGTCAAGTTCTCAACCCACTGAGCCACAATGGGAACTCCCCTACTCAATAATTTTTAAATGTTGTTTAACTCAATGTTTTGTGATGTTAAATTACTCAAGTGACTGAAATTAAGTCTTTACTCTGGAGGCAGCAAGGTGTACATTTGGCAGATGTCCTTTTATGAAAATTTTGAGTAAGATGTGTCTTTCATGGAAAAAATATCTGCGTGTTGGTAAGGAGGCACCTTATGTGTTTATCATCTGACAGATATGGAAGTAGAAAAAGACTCCCAAGGAACTAATGTAAAAGATTATTGGCTCTCCGACCCTGACTGCATTGCACCTTCTCTTGCAAGCCGTTCAACAAAGCTTAGGTTGTTGTAAATAATAGAAAGTGGCAAAGGTATTGCCATGAAATAAAACATGTATTCCATTCACAGCCTTTATTCACCAGCCCTGAATCGAATACTCAGCCTCTCTCTCTTGTAAACCTCTCCCCATTAATCTCAACGACATTTTGCTTTGCTGGGAGAGGGTAGTATTTATAATCAACATATGTGTTATTAATGTGCACTAAATAAGCCCTTCTATAGACGGTCTGCTAATAGAAGCCAACTCCTGGGGTGATACCAATGTAAACCTGGGGAATATCCTGAGGTAACAACATATTTTGACACAAAATTTAAAAATGCAAATTCAATTCAATTGCATTGTTTAAAAGTAGGCTATTTGTAATTGAAATTTGCTTTTGGTTTTTCCTCTTGGTTTATATGGGAAACTCAGCTGGTGCATGACTCTGTATTAATGAGCATTTTAACTGTAAAGTCTCTGAGAGGTGGCAGAGAGGACTCATCACATGCATCATGTAATCAGTGGTACATCTTTCAACTCAAGTGTTTATTAATTTTCTTCTAGCTCTTCTCTCAAAATCCTTCCATTGCTGTTCAAAGATGATAAAAATATAGTTTTTAAACAAAGATTGTTATTTTTATGGCAATTTTGATTGACCATACCAAAGATTGAGGAGCAAGGGCACATTGTACCAATAAAGTGAAAGGAGGAAAAATAAAATTTGCTGAACAGCTGTGATAAGGGTAAAGCGAAATTACATGGTGGTGGTGGGGAATTGATTGTATTTTGCTTGTTTGTTTGTTTGTTTTGGTTCATTTGTCCTTGTTACAGGCCAGACTTAATATATGTCTCTTTTCTGCCAAGAACTTGAATCAGTTCAAGCTGCCAGGCTTGATATACTTAAGCTAATGGCTACTCATAGCACTGTTTTCCCTTCTGAACAATGTAGTGGAAATAATGCACCTTGATAAGAGCAGCAATTAATAGTATTGTCACTTAAGAACCAACATCTCACAGAATCCTCTCCTGAGGGGAGACAGTAAGATTTAGGGACTTAGCTGGGACATAAACATTTTTTTTACGCAGTATCTCCTCTTGTTACCCATTTATTTTCACACATTCCATATTTCTTATGATAAAGTAAGAGGTTCCATTTTCTGGTTTGCCTTTATGTCAGAGCAAGGTCTGGTGAATGATTTAGTTATTCTGCTAACACCCTTTTGTCAGAAGCCCAATTTGAAAATGAAATTCCCATACGGAGTGATTCACCAGAATGTCTGGGTCACTGATAATATGTCTTTACTTCCAAATGACAGGTGGAAGTGATCTATGAGGAAAACATCTTGTTTTATATACTGTATCCTTTGGCAATTAGCATGCCTTTAGATTAAGAGAGATATCGTAGCCTTTTTGAGGAGCAAATTCTTCCAAAATATAGGGTTCCTAGAGCTAAGATAAGAAGCTGAAATTCTAGATTTTAATTCTGACTCTGTTACTAATTAACTGTGGTCCTAGGCAAATTATTTCCTTCTTTCACACTTAAAAAATGGAGATAATAATGAATATCTTAACTAGTGGATACAGTATAGTAGTTGGCAAAAGCATATATGTCTGTGTGTGTAAAAGCACTTTGAAAGTAATAAGAATTATAAAAATTTAAGATTTCTGAAATAACATTAATGAATACTTAGAAAAACGTGTATGTATGTACATACATATTTGTATATATGTGTATATAAGATATTTCAAGACATACATACATGGGAAGAGTGTTGTTTATTTTTTCTTTCTCCTGGCCTCTGTCCCATGCACATCAGGCTATGACTTCATTTAAGTATTTCCATCTGGAACAAAAAGTAAAGTTGAGGAAGTAATATCATGCTTCTCAATCTTCCAGACCACATCTCCCTAGAGTTCAGGTTCTGGTATGCCTGGGAATAGTTTACAACATTCTACACTTGAAACAAATTCCTTCTTCCAGCAACACAAATTCCTCTGGAAAATGCATCTAGAGCCAATACGCAGCCTGTTTAGAAAAACACCTAATGTGTGTCTCTGTTACTGGAATGGCCAACAGGAATTCAGCTCCGCTGGAACACTTATGGGAAACATATGCAAGGAAGATGCAAATTACAGAGCACTCACAGAGTAGTGAAAATCTGAAATCATTTTCTCCAAATAAGACACTGAGAAGCAGTAGAATAAATTTAATTCAGGGGCCCTTAGGCAGAAATTTTACCTGTATTGGAACTAAAGAAAATTTTTTAGCAGAAAGGATCTGCCTCCTTTGGTAGTCTCCTCTAATGAGTGAGCTTTGTTTGCTGCTTTCTGAGCAGTATTTGAGTCTATCCTGAAGGCTCTTTTTTTACCCTTGGTTGTGTCTCCTGTACTTTAAAACATTTTTGATGGAAAGTGAGACTTCTGTCATTCAGACTTCTGTACATGGTACTAGGAGTTGTTTTCGATAGTTTATGGATGGTTTAACAGCTGTCCTAAATAGACATTTTTTCCGAAGAAGATATATGGATGGCCAGTAGGCACTTGAAAAAATGCTCAGCATCACTAATTATTCGAGAAATGCAAATCAAAATTAAAAATGAGGTGCCATCTCACACCAGTCAGAATAGCCATCATTAATAAGTCTACACATAACAAATGCTGGAGAGGGTGTAGATAAAAGGGAACCCTCTTACACTGTTAATTGGAATAGAAATTAATACAACCATTATGGAAACCAGTCTGGATGTTCCTCACAAAACTAAATGTAGATCTACCAATGATCCAGCAATCCTACTCCTAGGCATACAGCCAGATAAAACTATAATTCAAAAAGATACATGCTTCCATATGTTCATAGCAGCACTGTTCACAATAGCCAAGACATGGAAGTAACCCAATGTCCACTGACAGATGAATGGATTAAGAAGATATGATGCATACACACAATGGGATATTACTCAGCCATTAAAAAGAAATAATGCCATTCACAGCAACATGGACGCAACTAGAGATTCTCATACTAAGTGAAGTCAGAAAGAGAAAGACTGATGCCATATGATATCACTTATATATGGAATATAAAATATGGCACAAATGAACCTATCTACAAAACAGAGACTGACTCAGAGACATGGAGAACAGACTTGTGGTTGCCGAGGAGGAGGATAAGGGAGCAGGATGTATAGGGGGTTTGGGGTTAGTAGAAGCAAACTATTATATTTAGAATGGATAAGCAATGAGGTCCTACTGTATAGCAGAGAGAACTGTGTCCAATATCTTGGGATAGAACATGATGGAAGATAATATGAGAAAAAGAATGTATATGGATATATGATCAGATCACTTTCCTGTACAGCAGAAATTGGTACAACATTGTAAATCAACTCTACTTTTAAAAATATGTGCATCAATTAAAAAACAGAATGTAAAAACTGTAATAATAAGATGATATATCATAAAAGAAATTACAGTGCTATGGAGAAAGAAAGGTCCTGAATGTCACCAGTGGGTAAACAATAAATAGGCATACACAAGCTTATTCTATTGTATAATGGAAAAAAGAGAGAAAAGAAATGAAAAAGAATAAGGGGAATAAGAGAAAGGAAGGAAAAACTATGAGTCATCATGAAGTGCCCCAAATGGCTCTGTGGAGTCCATACCATTGGCAGCCTATGTGTGCACAGGCCTCACACAGATCTGTGAAAATGGCCCTGGCTCTAGAAAGCTGTTCTCATAGGTTCTTCCCACTCAGAAAGAATAAATTATGTTTACAACTTAGCAGGTGAAGAGAGAATAAAGTCAGTGTTCTTATGATATGCAGTATTATGCAGTTGCTAACTAATGCCAGGACTAATGCTATTTCATAACTGAAGATGTGTACCTCTAATAAAAATGAGGTGACTCGGGCTATAGGAAATAGTACTAGCCAGTCAAGAAATTCTAATCTGATATTATTAAACATGGTTAACTGTATATTTAAAAGCAGAGAGGAGATGGTAAATATACTCCAAAGGTTCAATAATGTGTTTCCCCATGTGTAATCATCGTATCTTTTTATGTATTTATTTGTTTATTTATTTTTTTTTGTCTTTTGTCTTTTTTATGGCCACACCCACAGTATATGGAGGTCCCCAGGCTAGGGGTCTAATCAGAGCTGTTGCTGCAGAGCCACAGCAATGCCAGATCCAAGCCATGTTTGCAAACTACACCAGAGCTCATGGCAACGCTGGATCCTTAACCCACTGAGCGAGGCCAGGGCTTGAACCCGCAACCTCATGGTTCCTAGTTGGATTCATTTCCGCTGCACCACAACGGGAACTCCTCATTATATCTTTTAAAGTGACATTCTTCTAGAATTCTGTTCTTTAGCAAACAGGTTAGACATATATATGGTGTCAAAATTCCATTCTGATTTAAATTTCATATCTGACTAGTGATTTGCATTCTATACATTTCTGATGAAATATGAATTTTAGAGGATCCTTTATTTCTTTTAACCATACCAATTTTTGTGAGAAACTCTAGAATCTGATTCTGAAGTTCCTAAACTGTGATCGTTCACAACCGTGTGGAAAAGATTTTGGTTAACTATATTGCTCCAAGTGCCTGGGTGATTAGAATAATATAGAGGGCAAGCACAAATAATACGTATTTTAATTTTTTATCCTGAAAACTCTTTGTCTCCTTATTTTATCAGTCGCTAATAATGGCTGTAGCAAGTACTTATCTTAAGCTACAAACTTTTAGTGTTTTCTATAATTGAACTTAATCTTTGCTTTGAGCTCTTTTTCTGCCAGGTGACTTTCTCCAAAGTCGCACCCCCATTATAAGAGGCTCATAAGGTATCACTGTGCTACAAGCTGTTCTGAGCCAATTATTTTGTGGAGATAGTGACAGCCTTCCAAGAAATTTAATTCAAGTTTAAAAAGAGAGTCTCATCAGATTACACCATATTTGCACACCACACATACATACACACACACACACACACACACAGAATGAGAGAAAGGGAATGCTCTATTAAATCTGTATTAGTTAGCCAGCACTAACTGTTCATAAACCTGTTTTGCAATATCTGTGGGGTCCTAGTTCTCTATTCTCTAATCTTTAATGTGTTCCAACCACCACCTTACATGAAAGCAGATGTGATAGTGTTCCAGAGGCAGGATTCCATAACATTTTCCATGGTCAACAGATGTCAAGAATTGTGACGGATCTGAAATCCATTGTCCATGCAAACTCACATGTTAATTATCAGTTGTGTGAATACTAGCAGAGGACATGAAACTCTTGGATCAGAGACAAAGGGCAGTTAATGCTCACAATACATATCACCAGAGTATCAGCATTTATACTGGTTCTCTGAGTCCTGGTTCTCACAAGCAATGTGAACAGGGTCAGATAATGCATTTGTATAGTCAGTCAGGTATATTGCAGGAAGATAACTCAATCTCCTATAGTAAACAGTAATCCAGACTACTTCATGCTCTAGAGAAAGATTTTATCTTTAACTTTCAAAGTTGTAAGCCAAGAATCGACAAACTTCTTGTAAAGGAATATTGTAATAATTACAGAGCCAGATAGTATTACAGGTTTCTTGGACAAATACAGTTTCTGTTGCATATGCTTCTTCAATTTTGTTTGTGTGCTTTATTACACTAACCAGTTAAAAATCAGTTTAACTCATGGGACATTCAGAGATAGGCTGAAGGCTGAATTTAACTCACTGGCCATCATTTGCCAACTCTTGCTATTAAAAAAGCCTACCAACTGCTCATGGAGGAAACCAATCTCTATTTCCTAGGCTGTTCACAATACAATGAGCCTTGAAAAGGTAGTCCAAAACAGGACTGTCAGTGCCTCTGCTTAAAGCCATGCAGAAACCTGAAAGACCCCTGAGAAAAATTACCCAAAATAATAGCCACTCTATTTCAACACTATCTTGGTTTCTGGTAAATTTTTTCATGAGTTTATCACTTCGTATTCAACTCTGACAAATCTAAACTACAGAAGCTGGGACAAAATTTGTTCAGTTATCTTGCATAACATTTACTTCAGGCTATTACCAAAATGAATACAAGCAGGCAAGGCTAAGAATGTGTCTAAAATATTCTATTCAATCCACATTCTGTAATAGATTTACTGTCACTAAAGAAAGTATATTTCTAACAATTTTCATACTATCAATAAACCACTAATTTCACTAATGAAAACCCATTTTTGGCAGCCTACTAATTAGCTTAGTGTCTGGTGTGCTCAGAGATAGCGATAGCTGCAGTGCTTATAATAA
This sequence comes from Phacochoerus africanus, assembly GCF_016906955.1. Taxonomy (NCBI): domain Eukaryota; kingdom Metazoa; phylum Chordata; class Mammalia; order Artiodactyla; family Suidae; genus Phacochoerus; species Phacochoerus africanus. Next base: position 79,132,730 of record NC_062545.1, on the reverse strand, counting down.
TCACTTCCGGATAGTGATTTTTCTGGTATAATGCTTACTGACCACTTCTGGGCTAAAGATTCTTAATTAAAATACTGATTACATGTGAAATAACAAAATGTTCATGCTTAACTATTCTGATGAAAATTATAGATGTCCTAAGTTTGAAGGTGGCACCTGGTATTGCTGATTATCACCTGACTTTGCAGGCATTTGCTGACTTATTTGATGGTGAATCATCATCAGTCATTAATCTCTACAGATGCATCCTTTTTTTGCCAATCACAAAACCTCTCTAGGTCCACCCTCTCTAAATTAATTTGATGTTTTCTTGGAGTGGCAGGAGACTCTTAACTATCCCTGTTCTCCTCTAAGGACTGGAAGAAATAACATTTGAGTATTGCCTGAGCATGGGGAATTCATGAGATTGTCCCAGGCCTAGCAGCCAAGATAACACCCCTAGTTATGGCTGTTCTATTGCTACTGTGCTATACGGAGTTATGTAGATTTCTGGAATTTTGCTGATTTTTTAGAGACTATCTGTCTGTGACTGAAGTGTAGGATCCATCTGTTCTCAGTTCAGTTGTCTACTCCCATGGAAGATGGGTTCAAGCATTTTTTTCAGGGACTCATTCCAAGACCTCACGCTGTTATTAAATCTCTGATCTCTTTATTTTAACCTCATCTCAGTCTCTAGAGAAGTGCTGTCGAGTAGAATTTTCTGTGGGGATGGAAATGTTTAATATCTGTGCTCTCCAATATGGTAGCTACTAGGCATACTTGGCTATTGAGCAATTGAAATGTGGCTAGTGTGACTAACTGGATTTAAATTTTGTTAATTTTATTTCATTTAAATTTCAATAACCACAAGGGATTGGGGCTACCATTTTTGATAGTGCCACTCTAAAATTTTATTTAATCCAGGTTGGGTGATGATTAATAGGGAGAAAGGGAAATCTAATAAACATTTTCCATCCTTTAAAACCTTTTTTTGTGCTCTAAACTATTCTGAAAATTTTAAGTCAAGAATTGGCTTTGTTCCAGCATAGAAAGCACCAGGCCCAGAGGGGTACATTGGTAAATTCTATCAGACATTTAAGAAATAAATTACACCAATTTTTTACAATCTCTTCTAGAGGCTAGAATCAGAGGAAATATTTCCTAACTCACTCTGTGATCTAAGCATTATCTAATATACAAATGAGACAAAGATATTATAAGAAAAGAAAACTATAGACTAATAGCTCTCATGAGCATAGATATAAATCAAAAATTAGCAATTAGAATCACAAAACTAAAAAAAGAATTATGTATCATAACCAAATGGGATTTACCTGAAGTATGTAAAGCTGCTTCAACATTCAAAAATCAATTAATGTAATCCATCACATTGACAGACTAAAAAAGAAAAATTACATGATTGTATCAATAGATGTAAAAAATTTTTTGACAAAATGCAAATTACAGGATAAAAGGTTAACATACAAAAGTTAATTTCCTGTATGCTAACAATGAATTATTGGAATATGAAATAAAAAAAATACCATTTACATTAGCATCCTCCAAAACTTAAATATTTAGGTATAACTCTAACAAAACATGTGCAAGATTTATATGAAGAAAACTACAAAACTCTGATGAATGAAATCAAAGGACTAAATAAATGGAGATATATTCCATGTTTATGAATAGTAAGACTCAATATCATCAAGATGTCAGTTCTTCCCAAATTGACCTATAGATTTGATGTAATCCAAATAAAAATCCCAGGAAGTTATTTTATGGCTATCAACAAAGTGACACTAAAATTTATATGAAGAGGCAAAAGACCCCCAAAACTCTTAACATAGTATTAAAGGAGAAAAGCAAAATTGAAGGACTACCCAACTTTATATCTTATTATAAAAATGTTACATTAATCAATATAGTGTGATATTGGTGAAAGAATAGACAAATCAATGAAATAGAACAAGGAGCTTCGAAATAGACTCCTATTATTGTAGGTAACAAAGGAGAAGAGGCATACAATGGAGCAGAGATAATATCTTCAACAAATGGTTTTGGAAGAACTGGACATCCACAAGCCAAAACACAGACCATGCACCCTTCACCAAAATTAAATCAAAATGGACCATGTACTTAGTTAGATATAAGGTGCAAAGCTATAAAACTCTTTGAAGATATCATAGAAGAAAACAGAAGACCTTGAGTATGGTGTTGCATTTTTTTAGACACAACACCGAAGTCATGACCCATGAAGTAAATATTTGATAAGCTGGACTTCATTAAAATTAAAAACTTCTACTCTTTTAAAGGCAATAGTAAGAAAATTGGAAGACAACCCACATTTCAATTATTTTCAAATACTTAAAAAATATTTCCAAAAGGTATCTGATAAAGGACTGTTATCCAAAGAACATATGCAAAGGACTCTTAAACTCAACAGTAAGAAAATAAACAACATGATTATGAAGTGGGCTAAAGTTCATAGTGGCCACCTCACTAAAGAAGATATATAGTTGGCAAAGAAGCTTATGAAAAGATGTTCCATGTTGTGTATCATCAGGAAAATGAAAATTAAAACAAGATACCCCTATACATCAATTAGAATGGCCAGAGCCCATAACACTGACAATACCAAATGGCAGAGAGGGTGTGGAGCAACAGGAACTCTCATTTACTGGTGGTGAAAAAAAGTAAAATGGCAGAATGACTTTTGGAAGACAATTTGCTGGTTTCTTAAAAAACTAAATATACTCTTGCCACATGATTCAACAATCTTGCTCCTTGTTATTTACCTGAAGAAGCTGAAATCCACAGAAAAACTTGCACAAGTATATTTATATCAGCTTTCTTTATAATTACCAAGGCTTGGAAGCAAGGAAGATGTCTGTTAGTAGATCAATGGATAAATAAACTTTGATATATCCAAACAGTGGAACTTTATTCAATGCTAAAAATAAATGAGCTATTAGGCCATGAAAAGACATAGAGAAACTTGAATGTATATTATGAAGTGAAAGAAACCAATTTGAAAAGGCTACATGTATTATTTCAACTATATGATAATCTGGAAAAGTCAAAACTAGGGAGAAAATTAAAAGATCAGTGGTTGCCAGAGTTGGCGGGAAAAGATGACTAGGCAGAACACAGAGGATTATTAGGGCAGTAAAAATACTCTGTATGATATTGTAATGATAGATATTTTTCATACATTTTCCAAACCTATAGAATGTACAACAACAAGATAAACTCTGCACTCCGAGTTGTTATGATGTGTTCCTATAGGTTCATCCCTGGCTAAAAAAAAAAAAAAAAAATAGAATATATGGAAAGTATTCTAAGCTTCCCTTCTCAATTTTGTTGCAAACCTAAAAATGCTCTTAAAATATTTTTTTAAAAGTCCACCATTTTAAAAAGTGTAGAATTAGCCTTTGTATTCTCCTACATTACTCTTAGCTCAGACTATGAATGCTGCCATCCAAATATGGGAAGGACATATTAAATGAGTCAGGGGCAATCTTGATTACAAACTTGAAGTTTAATTCTTCTAGATTATTATAATAACTGCACTTTTCTTGGGTTTCAGTTTAGGAAAAAGAAGTGTGAGTAACTAGAAGATTCACTTCTGAAATAGAAAAATATAGAAAAACTTCATAGGTGCTTAAATTTTTTTCTTCTTTTTATGGCCTTACCTGTGGCATATGGAAGTTCCCAGATTAGAGGTTGAAGCAGAGCTGCAGCTGAGGCCTATGCTGCCATCACAGCAATGCCAGATCCGAGCCACATCTGTGACCTACACCACCATTTGCAGCAATGCTGGATCCTAAATGCACTGAATGAGACCAGGGATCAGACCCACATCCTCACAGACTATATGGGGTCCTTAACTCACTGAGCCACAGTGGGAACTTATATAGGTGCTTAAATTTTAATCTACTTTTACTACTCACTAACATTGTAATCTTAGGAAAATCACTTAAAATTAGAAGCATAATATAACCACATATAAAATAGAGGCTAATAATATTTTCCCAAGATGATTGTGATATTTCAAACTGAGTAAGGTCATTCATACAAAGCACCATCACATGTCTAAATGATATAATTTAGCTATTGTTAGCCATTCTTCCTCTGTTTTTGAAACAAGATGTGTTTCATAATTGCTTGGTTAGCATAGGACTCTATTTATTCAAATTTAACTTCTGAGAAATATACAATTATATATGTAACATTTTATCAAATCATTGATAATTTTATTCTATACATTCTATTTGAATTATAAAATATTGGTATACCACTTTGTGATTGCTACTTAATTTTGATAGTTATACATTTCCATGGGAGTAATCAGCCCAAACTTTACCTATAGATTATATAAGTAAATATTTATAAGAACCTATGACATATATTCACACACATATACATATATTCGCTGCTCACACACTTTCTGTTTTCAAAAAAAAGTTAATTTATTTGGCAATGCTAAAAAATAAAGAGTCAAATCTGTATCAGAACTTTCAAGTCCATTAGTGAAACTCATTGTTTTCAGGGGGTGATAAGGCTACAATAAACTTGATTGTAATTATAAGCAACATGGTTGAAAGCCTTTACACCCTTGAGAACAAAGACACTAAACTGGAAGATATTAAAAGATATTATGAACTAACTCCACCTAGAGTAACACATAACAAAGCTGTTGTACCTTTGCCTAATGCTCTTGCAAGAATAAAAACCAAATTTGAGGTTGTATGTAGCAGTAAGAGATAGCACGCATGAATTAAAGAACATTGCCAGGAGACACCACAGAGAGCCTTACAGGGTCAATTTTTCATTTATGTACTCAGTTAACCTATATTTATCATCATCTATATTGTGGCAGACCAATGTTTGTCAACCTTTTCTCATTATCGACTCCCTTCCCTCAATTGTACTCCTCTACCATGAAATCTTAGTAACATAGGTAGACTGTGTATCTCTTTATGGAGCTTCACCCTTTTGGGGGTGATAACCCATTCACTAAGATTTTTTTTCACCCCCTTGGAAGTGATAACCCCCCAAGAATGCATATTCTCTTTGCCAGAAACAATGGTGAACAAGGCAGGAGAAGTTTCTGTCCTCAGAATGCGGGCCATTGAGGAAGGTAGACAGACACACAGACTATTATCCATTGTGATAAGTGCTACAATAGGGGTAGCAAAGACCCAGCTGACTTACTCCAACTGGGAAAACCATCTCCTCGCCCCAGACTCAGTATGGGAGCCTTTCTTCAAGTGAGTGTCCAGTGGGATGCTCTAATCAACTCAACTTCAGTTTGAGTTAAATTAAAATGCCAATATTATTATTAACAATAAAACTAGATTAAGTTTAATATTTCCTCCCATGAAGCTTGGGGGACACAGTAGACTTGTGTTTAATACCTGAAAAATGTTGAGAGAATGCCTGAAGAGGCCAGGAAGCAGAGGGGTTGCTTGAAGGAACTGACTGTATTCCTACTGAGAGTTGATCAAAGGCACCTTATTCTTTAAAACCAAATGTGGAACGTGCAGTGGAAATGCTGGCCTGGGGCTGTTTCAAAAGGGATAATGCCCAGGAGGGCCTCTGCCCAAGGGCATGACATCTGCAGCAGAAAGAATTAAGATGAACTAATGGTTGCAGACACCAAAGAGAGTTGCTGAAGCCAGGAAGGCCCCTGCCAGAGCCACGGGGCTGTCTTCAGACAGGCCAGCAAAACAATCAGGGAGTCTTTTTATACTTCCAGATCTAATTGTCAGATGGTAAACACATAAGGTGCTACCACACACACACATACACACACAAACACACACACACACATGAATTTCTTCTATGAAAGACATATTTTACTCAAAATTTTCATAAAAGAACAACATCTACCAAATGTACACCTTGCTACCTCCAGTGTAAAGAGTTGAATTCTTGATACTATGAGGTATTTTAGCATCACAAAACATGAAGGGCTAAACAACAAGAATCTGGGAGATAAAAGTGCCTGTGGAGGCTTTCAACAGCTGCACCAGCCACCAGAAACTCGAGCCAGAGAACATCAGTGCTAGATAAATAAACCTGTCCCACCCTTCCTTCTCCTTCCCCCATCCGTTATTGAGTGGAAGGAAGAAAGAGAAGGCTACTGTAGGGAAATGAAGAAGGTAACCCACTACCACCTCTTTCTCTGTGCAGATTTCCAGCCAGCTATGTGGGAAGAAAGAAAATTCAACCTTAAATAAATTTTAGAGATTAACACCCCTCCTCCCCATATTGGACATAGTTGTTATGGAAATGACACTTTTTGTTTTAGAAGAGACTAAAGGGATTTTTATTTCTGAGGGTAAGGAGTAAACTGTGAAACTTGCCTAAGACTGTAGAAGTGGAACATGAGCTCCACAGGGAGAGGATGGTTCTGAATGGGCTTTTGGGGTGGGGTGGGGGTACAAAGTTGCTACTGATTCCCATTTGGGAGGTCTGTGTGTTCAAACCACCAGTCGCGCTCAGCCAAGAGCAGTGTGGCACCATGTCAGAAGTTGGGGTGAGACCGTCCAGACCTACTGGGGCATGGGGCCAACTCTGTAAGAGCTAAGGGGAGACTGAGTCCATAGAGAAAGGCCACTGAGCTGAGGAAAATACATCCCAGATGCAAGGAATCTGATGCCATCAGCAGAGTGGTATGTGAGCTCAAGGATGAGGCTGGGCCAGCCACACTGCAGTGATGCCCACCAAATACAGAAGCTGGAACCATTGAGAACCTGGGTGACTCTGCCCAGGTTGGCAGACCCTTCCCTCCACCTATAAACTCACACTAAAACCCTCCCCACCTGCCCTACACCCCCAGACTCTGTCTTAGAAGAACTAGGAGAACCTGAGCAATGGTCCCCCAAACTGATCAATGCCTAAAGGGACTGTTTATTTAGTCACACAAGTTGATAAACTGGATTGGACATTTGTTCTTTTATTTTTTTCCCCCTGCTACCTAAACAGTGGTGATGCTTGAGGAAAGTCAGAGCAGTGTTAGACAAAATAAACATTTTCCCTGCCCTTGGAATTGTAAATAAGGATGTTCTGTGATGCTTCCTCTACACATTTAGCCTAGTCATTTCATTAAAGTGTGGATGCACAGTGTCATTCTTATTTTTTTGCTTTCTCCTTTTACCAGGGATAGGTACATTATTCTACCATCAGTAACTAGAAATAGGTACATTCCTGGCTTCAATCCTTATTTTTAATGTGGTCTTTTCCACTGAGATCCTACTTTTCCTTACAATGCTTGGTAGGCTGCAGTGATCTGTGCATGCTGAATGAACAAACAGGGCATCTTCCATTACACTAATGTATTTAACACACAATGATTTCAGGGCTCTTCTAGTGACTTTCTACTTCCTGAAACCTAGTTCCCAGGGTATTAAGCTGAATATCTTAACTATAGCAACTGCCTTTACTTGTTCTGAAACTCTTTTTAATTTCATCTATCTTTGTCTCTGCATGTTTGCACTCTTGTGCTCTGCATTTGGCTTCCGAATAGGATCTCTCTCTCTCTCTCTCTCTCTCTCTCTCTCTCTAGTTATGAAATCTTTTAGGCATTTGCCTAGATCTCTGCATTAATCTTTGCTAGGATTGGTTTTCCAAAGGGCCTGGGCTTTCAACTTACACTATTCTTACACTGTCTTACTTCTCTTGGAGGTCTTCTAAAGGAAACCCTGTAGATAGTATGACCACAAGTACTAATCTCAGAGGTCTTGTCTTGTCTCTTTTGTGGCTGATGCTGACCACAGTGACCATTTACTGTACCTACCTGTGGGTCCCCCATGATGCTCACAATTTTGTGATCTCTTAGGACACTTGGACCTCCATAGTTTCTACCCTTTTGCTTTGGTCTCAGCCCTCCAGAAAGGACTATAATCTTCTCACCATAATTTTGGGCACAAATAGTTTCTGGGTAGTGGGTGGCTATGAAAACAATCTCTCTGAGAATTATATTCTTTTTCCTTGTTTCTGTTATTTGTGCCTTTATTTCCCTCCCACATTGAGAATTGCTGTGTAACCAATAAGATATTGCTGAAATTAAGATTTATGATTTCTAAGCTAGGTCACAAAAGATATGTGGCTTCTACCTTGTCTAGCCTCGTATCACTTGTTCATTGTGAAACCAGCCACTGTGTCATGAGGACACTCAAGAGCCTTATTGGTGGGTTCATGTGGTGAGGAAATAAATCTCCTGCCAGCAGCCAGCACCAACCTGCCAACCATGTGAATGAATGATCTTAGAAGAAGATCTTTTAGTCCCAATCAAATCTTTAGATGATGCAACTGCAATTGATGTCTTGACTGCAACTTCATGAGAGATTATGAACCAGAACCACTTAGGTAAGGTGTTTCCTGACATGCAGAGATGATGTAAGGTAGTAAATGTATGTTGTTTTCAAGATACATTTTAGAATAATTTTTTTAATGCAGCAACAAATAACTCTTATCTTAGAAAAATCTATAGTGATTTTAATGTGAAAAGCATGATAGCTTAAGGAAAACGTTTGATAAATAATAGCAAGCTTACTTTTTTTTTCTTTATGGCCACACCTGTGGCATATGGAACTTCCCAGGCTAGGGGTTAAATTGGAGCAGTAGCTGAGGCCTACACCACAGCCACAGCAATTCCAGATCTGAGTCGCATCTGTGACTTAGAGCACAGCTTGTGGTGATGCCTAATCCTTATCCACTAAGTGAGGCCAGGGATTGAACCCGCATCCTCACAGGTTATGTTGGGTCCTTAACCTGCTGAGCCACAATGGGAACTCCACAAGTTTACTTAAAAAAAAAAGGCAGTGATTTATGATCTTGCAAAATAAAAGACAAGAGTGGTAACACCAAGGCTATACCATGAGTCAAGAGAAGCAGTCACAGATTAAGGCTGCTAAGCAGAGAAGAAAATATGTTTAAGAGAAATAAGAGTGTTCCATTGGTTTCCAAAGAAAAAGAATACTTTCCTCTTAATTTGCCCATGGAAAGCAAAAAGTTTTGAAGGAGCTAGAGACATACTCATCATCAATTAAAAGTTCCTTTACTCTGATAAGAGTTACTGGTGACTTTTGATTTTAAGTCCCTTACAATGACCCAGCATTCATGAACCATAGTCAACAATATGATATCAATATACCTGTTACTTTTGTCCAGCAAAATAAGCAACGCATAAGTTATAGAAGGTATTTATCAATTGATAAACCATTTCATTGCTGAGTAAGAGGATACATTTTTACAGAGATTAATATGTTGTGGTTTACCTTGGCCACAGCTGATAAAGCCATGTTCTACTCATAGGCAAACTCTGAAATAACTTCAGTTTTAGCAAGTTAACTCAGCAATGCTGGAGTACATCATAAAACACTTGAAAGCAGCTGTTACAACATATTTTTAATCCCCTAGAAATTCTTCCTACTCAAAAGGCCACATGTCATCTAGGGACTATTCTGTTCCACTGAATGTATTCTAGAAAAATATATACCTACTTTACATACCAAAAACTTGACAAGTGTATTTCATCAGCACAGGGCTAAAAACCCATTAAATGAAAGCTAGTAATTTATACTAGCCAATACAGGACAATTTAATATTTGAAACCAAAATATACAGTAACAAACGTCCCCTGTCCTGATTACCAAAAACATGTGCTCTTCTCTGTGAAGAGATATTTACAAAGGTCACAGTCTAGGGTACAGATGGGCCAGCATAATGTTACCATAGGAATCAACTAAAATAGATTTATCTACAGGGAATCTTCACAACAGCATAGTTGAAAGCAGAAATTCCCCTAGAACCATTTAGTGTCAGCAATTTTGGTCATATATGAGACCCTAAGAGTGACAAAAATGCAAGGAATAGACTTTTCCCCATCCCCAGTGTGAATGCTGCAATGGTCTTACCTGATATTTCTATAGTTGACAGTTAATACCAAGACAGCCTCAGTAAATTACGTTTCTGCTGGTTTTGGCTAAGGCCTTAAGATGTGTGGTCAAGGTCATTCAATATTTGTGTTGGATTTTCTGTTTTATTTAGTGTTTTGTTCTCCTTTCTCTTCTTGCAGCTATTTGCTGCTGCCGTGATTAAAGGTGGAATTCACCTTATATAGAGTTTGTATCTAATAAACTTATTTATTTGGAGGCTTATACATCTCCAATTTCTCTCTCTCTCTCTCTCTTTTTTTTTGTCTTTTGTCTTTTTAGGGCTGCACCCGTGGCATATGGAGGTTCCCAGGCTAGGGGTCTAATCGAAGCTGTTGCTGGCAGCCTACGCCAGAGCCACAGCAACACCAGATCCAAGCAGCATATGTGACCTACACCACACCTCATGGCAATGCCCGATGCTTAACACACTGAGCAAGGCCAGGGATCTAACCCACAACCTCATGGTTCCTAGTCAGATTTATTTCAGCTGCGCCACAATGGGAACTCCCAATTTCTCATTTTTATTCCAAGAAAACATCTACTTATGGGGGAAACCGATTTGAAGAAGGGATACTGAATAATTCTCCTACTTGAAAGAGATCTGGGGAATGGGGCCTGGAGCATGATTTAACCTTAAGGTGCATCAGAATTATCTGTGAGATTGTTAACATACAGATGCTCAAGACCTTCTCAGGCTTATTCAGTCAGGTTTGCTTCTGGAATGTATCATGGCATGTATATATATATTTTTTAATGAGCCACCATATAATTCTGAAATGTACCAGTGTTCGAATGCCAGTAGTCAGTGTGGAAATAAGGGCAATCAGGGGTCAGAACTGTTGTTCAATGTTCCTCGCTTCTCACAATCATTTACCAATAAAAGCCTTCTCTGCTCTGGGGATACCAAGTATATGATGCCTCAGGAGGCTCGAATAGTCTTCCTTATTCATTCAAAGAATGCAGCTCATCCTCTCCTTGAGGGAGGGAGCAAGGATCAAGACCCAAAGACCAGTCAGTGCCTATAAAAAATGATCACTTGACTTAAATTTTAGCATCAACTTTCAGATGAAAGAGGTTAATGACAGCCATCAAATTTCATAAAATTCTTTTTTTCTCTTTAATTTTTTGTGGAAATATAATTAACATACAAAATTATCTTAATTTCAGGTGTGCTACATAGTGATGTGACATCTGCATACATTATAAAATGATCACCATGGCAAGTCTAGTAACCATCTGTCCCCGTATAAATTATGACAATATTATTGACCATATTCCTTATGCTGTGTGTTATATCCACGTGGCTTACTTATTTTGTAATTGGAGATTTGTAACTTTTTAATTCCCTTGACCTATTTCACCCATCCCTCCCTTCTGTCAACCATGTATTTGTTATACATAAGTCTGTTTTCATTTTGTTATGTTTCATTTGTTTGTTTCCTTTTTATTATAGATTCCACATATAAGTTAGATTATACAAATAACAAGACTTTTGTGGGTGGAGGGGGCTGCTGAGTAAAATTTCTTTGTATGTGTATATATATATATCACATCTTTATTTGTTTATTCATGGACACTTATGTTGCTTCCACATCTTGGCTATTGTAAATAGTGCTGCAGTGAATATCTGGGTACACATATCTTTTCAAATTAGTATTTTTATTTTCGTTGGGTAAATATGCAAAAATTAAAGTGCTGGATCATATGGAAGCTCAATTTTTAATCTTTTGAAGAATCTCCATGCTATATGTTTTCCATAGTGGCTCTACCAATTTACATTCTTACCAGAAGTGAATACTTGTTATTTGTTGCTTTTTGATAATACATGTTCTGACAGTTGTGAGATGGCATCTCTTTGCAGTTTTTATTTGCTTTTTCCTAATGCTTGATGTTGAGTATCTTTTCATATGCCTGTTGGCATTATTTAATTCTTTTTTATGGCTGAATAGTATTCCACTGTATACATGTACCACATCTTATTTATCCATTATGCTGTTGATGGACATTTAGGTTGTTTCCAGATCTTGGCTATTGTAAATAGTGTTGCAATGACCATTGGGGTGAATGCATCTTTTCAAATTATAGTTTTCTCTGGGTACGTCCAGAAATTAGATTGCTAGATCATATCATAATTCTATATCTATATTTAGTTTTTTAAGGAAACTCCATAATGTTCTCAACAGTGGTTGTACCAATTCAGTTTAGCTCTGTTGCATGTGGCTATCCAGTTTTCCCACCACCATTTATTGCAGAAGTTGTTTTTACTCTGCTATATATTCTTTCTTCCTTTGTTGTAGGTTAATTGACATATAAATGTGGGTTTATTTCTCAGATCTGTTTTTTTTTTTCCATTGATCTATGTGTCTCATTTTGTGCCAGAACCATACTGTTTTGATTACTTTAGCTTTATAGTATATTTTAAAATTAGGGAGTGTGATACCTCCAGCTTGGTTCTTTTTTCTTAAAATAATTCCAACTGTTCAGTGCCTTTTCTGTTTCCATGTAAGTTTTAAAATTCTTTGTTCTAGGTTTGTGAAAATGTCCTTGGTATTTTTATCAGGATTGTATTGGATCTGTAGATAGCCATAAGTAGTATCAATTTCTTTCATCAATGCCATACTTTTTAGAATGCAAGTTTTCAGTTCCTTGGTTAGCTGAATCATTCTTTTTGATGCAACTATAAATCAGATTGTTTTCTTAATTTCTTTTTTTAGGACTTAATAATTTTTTATTACTTTTATAGGTGTACAACAATCTTTACAACCAAATTTTATAGCATTTCCATCCCTAACCCTCAATGCATCCTCCACCCCCTAACCTGTTTCATTTGGAAACCTTAAGTTTTTCAAAGTCTGTGAGTTAGTATCTGTTCTGCAAAGAAGTTCAGTCTGTCCTTTTTTCAGACTCCACTGTCAGTGATAACATTTGATGTTGGTGTCTTGTATGGCTGACTTCACTAAGCATGATAATTTCTAGGTCCATCCATGTTGCTAAAAATGCAGTTATTTTGTTCCTTTTAATGGCTGAGTAATATTCCATTGTGTATATGTACCATACCTTCTTGATCCACTCCTCTGTCAATGACATTTAGTTTGTTTCCATGTCTTGGCTATTGAAAAGAGTGCTGCAATGAACATTGGAGAACATGTGTCTTTTTGAGTCATGGTTTCCCCTGGATAGATGCCCAGGAATGGGATTTCTGGATCAAATGGAAGTTCTGTGTTTAGTTTTCTGAGGTATTCTCTATATTGTTTTCCACAGTGGTTGCACCAATTTAGAATCCCACTAACAGCGTAGTAGGGCTCCTTTTTCTCCACACCCTCTCCAGCATTTATTGTTTGTAGACTTTTGGATGATGGCCATTCTGGCCAGTGTAAAGTGGTACCTCATAGTGGTTTTGATTTGCATTTCTCTAATCATGAGTGATGTTGAACATCTTTTCATGTGTTTTTTTTGTTGTTGTTGTTGTCATCCATTTGCATGTTTTCTTTGGAGAATTGTCTGTTTAGATCTTTTGCCCATTTTTTGATGGGGTTGTTTGTTTTTGTGGTATGGAGCTGTAGGAAGTATTTATAAATATTGGAGATGAATCTGTTGTTAGTCGCTTCCTTTGCAAAGATTTTTTCACATTCTTTGGGTTGCCTTTTCATTTTGTTTAGGGTTTCCTTTGCTGTGCAGAAACTTTAGGTCCCATTTGTTTATTTTTGTTTTTATTTTCATTACTCTAAGAGGTGGATCTGAGATGTTGCTGTCGTTTATGTCAGAGAGTGTTTGGCCCATGACTTCTTCTAAGAGTTTTATAGTGTCTGGTCTTATATCTAGGTCCTTAATCCATTTTGAGCTTATTTTGTGTATGGTGTTAGGGAGTGTTCTAATTTCATTCTTTTCCATGTGGCTGTCCAGTTTACCCAGCACCACTTATTGAAGGGGCTGTCTTTTCTGCATTGTATATTCTTGCCTCCTTTGTCATAAATGAGTTGGCTGTAGGTGTGTGGGTTTAATTCTGGGCTTTCTATGCTGTTCCACTGATCTATATTTCTGTCTTTGTGCCGGTACCATACAGTTTTTAATGACTGTAGATTTGTAGTATAGTCTTGAGTCAGGGAGCCTGATACCCCCAGCTCTGTTTTTGTTTTTCAGGATGTCTTTGGCTATTCTGTGTCTTTTATGCTTCCAAACAAACTTTAAAATATTTTGTTCAAGTTCTGGAAAAATGTCCCTGGTAATCTGATAGGGAGTGCATTGAATTTATAGATTGCCTTGGGTACTACCAAGTAAATACTATAGTCATTTTGATAATACTGACTCTTCCAATCCAAGAGCATGGTATGTCTTTCCATTTATTTGTGTCATCTTTGATTTCTTTCATCAGGGTCTTATAGCTTTCAGAATGCAGGTCTTTTGCCTCTTTACTCCTAAGTATTTTATTCTTTTGGATGTGATGGTAAGCGGTACTGCTTTCCTGTTTTCTCTTTCTAATCTTTCATTGTTAGTATATAGAAATGCAGTCAATTTCTGTGTACTGATTTTGTATCCTGGTACATTGCCAAATTTGTGGATGAGCTCTAACAGTTTTCTGGTAGAGTCTTTAGGATTCTCTAGGTATAGTATCATGCCATCTGCAAATAGGATAGTTTTACTTCTTCTTTTCCAATTTGGATCCTTTTATCTTTTTTACTTCTCCGATTGCTGTCACTAGGACTTCCAAAAATCTGTTGAATAGTTGTGGTAAGAGTGGACATCCTTGTCTTGTTCCTGATCTCAGTGGGAATTCTTTCAGCTTTTCACCATTGATAATGATGTTACCTGTGGGTGTGTCAAATATGGCCTTTATTATATTGAGTTAGGTTCACACTATGCCCACTTTCTGAATGTTTTTTTATCAGAAAAGGGTGTTGGATTTTGTCAAAGGCTTTTTCTGCATCTATTAAGAGGATCATATGGTTTTTATTCTTCAGTTTGTTAATGTGGTGTATCACACGGATTGATTTCTGGACATTGAAGAACCCATGCATCCCTGGGATAAATCCCACTTGATCATGATGTACAATCCTTTTAATGTACTGTTGGATTTGGTTTGCTAGTATTTTGTTGAGGATTTTTGCATCGATGTTCATCAGTGAAATTGGCCTGTAATTTTCTTTTTTGTTGTTTCTTTGTTTGGTTTTGGTATCAGGGCCTCATAAAATGAGTTTGGGAGTGTTCCTTCCTCTGTAGTTTTTGGAATAGTTTCAGAAGGATATGTGTTAGCTCTTCTCTAAATTATAGAATTCACCTGTGAAGCCATCTGGTCCTGGACATTTGTTTGGAAATTTTTTAATCACAGTTCCAATTTCAGTCCTTGTGATTGGTCCATTCATCTCTTCTTATACATCTTGGATTAGTCTAACTTTGTATTTTCTAAGAATTTGTCCATTTTTTCTAGTTTTTCCATTTTATTGGCATATAGTTGCATGTCGTAGTCTCTTATGAGCCTTTATATTTCTGTGATGTCTGTTGTAACTTCTCTTTCATTTCTAATTTTATTGATTTGAGTCCTCTCTCTTTTTTTCTTTATAAGTCTGCTAAGGGTTTATCAATTTTGTTGATTTTTTCAAAGACCCTTGTTTTAGTTTCACTGATCTTTTCTATGATTTTCTTCATTTCTATTTTATTGATTTCTGCTCTGACTTTAATGATTTCTTTCCTTCTACTAACTTTAGGTCTTGTCTGTTCTTCTCTCTTTAGCTGCTTTATATGTAAAGTCAGGTTGTTTATTTGAGCTTTTTCTTGTTTCCTGAGGTGGGCTTGCATTGCTATAAACTTTCCTCTTAGAATGGCTTTTGCTGCATCCCATAGATTTTGGAGTGTCGTCTCTTTATTGTCATTTGCTTCTAGGTATTTTTTAATTTCTTCTTTGATTTTTTCAGTGATCCATTGGTTGTGTAGTAGCATGTTGTTTAGTCTCCAGGTATTTGTGTTTTTTGCATTTTTTTCTTGTTGTTGATTTCCAGTTGTATAGTTTTGTGGATGGAAAAGATGCTTCATATGATTTCAATTTTCTTAAAGTTACAAGGTTTGATTTGTAGCCCAGGATGTGATCCATCGTAGAGGATGTTCCATGTGCACTTGAGAAGAATGTGTATTCTGTTGCTTCTGGATGGAATGTCCTATAAATATCTATTAAATCCATCTGGTCTAATGCTTCATTCAGGGCCTGTGTTTTCTTGTTGATTTTCTGTCTGGATGATCTGTTCATGTTGTAAGTGGGGTGTTTAAGTCCACCACTGTGATTGTGTTATTGTCGCTTTCTCCTTTTAAGGTTGTGAACAGTGGCCTTATATATTGTGGTGATCCTATGTTGGGTGCATAGATATTTAAAATTCTTATATATTCTTCTTGGACTGATCCTTTGATAATTATGTAGTATCCTTCCTTGTCTCTTACAATATTCTTCACTTTAAGGTCTGTTTTGTCTGATATGAGCATTTATCCTCCAGCTTTCTTTTGATTCCTGTTTGCATAGAATATTTTCTTCCATATTCTCACTTAAATATGTATTTGTTCCTAGAAATGAAGTGGGTCTCTTGAAGACAGCATATATGTGGGTCTTGTTTTTGTATCCATTCAGCCAGTATATGTCTTTAGGTTGGTGTTTAGTCCTTTAACATTTAAGGTAATTATTGATATGTATATTCTTATTACTATTTTATTAAATGTTTTGTATTTGTTTTTGTTGCTCTTTTTTCTTCCCTTCTTCTCTTTTTCTCTCCTCTTGTAGTTTGATGACTATCTTTAGTGTTGTATTTGAGTTGATTTTTCTTATTTGTTTATGTATCAATTGTAGATTTTTGGTTTGCATTTACTCTGAAGTTTTGATATGAGTGTATATATGTACGAGATATTTTTAAGTTTTTGGTCTGCTAATTACAAGTGCAACTCCAGCGTCCTGCATTTGTACTCTTCTCTTCTCATGATTTCTGATTTTGGTAGCATAATTATGCATGAATTATTTCATTTCTTTACTGTATATATACTATTACTGGTGAACTTTGTCATTTGTGTTTTTTTTAATTGTTTTTTTTTTTTCCTGGTTGATGCCTTTTCTTTTCTGCCTAGAGAAGTTCCTTTAGTATTTGTTGTAAAGCTGGTTTAGTGTTGCTGAATTCTCTTAGCTTTTGCTATATCTGTGAAGGTTTTGATTTCTCCTTCAAATCGGAATGAGAGCCTTGCTGGGTAAAGTAATCTTGGTTGGAGGTTTTCTGCTTTCGTCACATTGAGTATATCATGCCACTCCCTTCTGGCCTGTAGAGTTTCTGCTGAAAAGTCTGCCAATAACCTTATCAGGGTTCCCTCGTATGTTATTTGTTTCTTTTCCCTAGCTGCTTTCAGTATTTTCTCTCTGTCTTTAATTTTGGTCAGTTTGATTAATATGTGTCTTTGGGTGTTCCTCCTTGGGTTTATTTTGTATGGTACTCGTTGTGCTTCCTGGAGTTGAGTGAGTGGTTCCTTTCCCATGTTAAGGAAGTTTTTGGCTATTATCTATTCGAATAATTTTTTTGTCCCTTTCTCTCTATCTTCTCCTTCTGGCATACCTATAATATGGATGTTGATGCATTTAATGTTGTCCCAGAGTTCTCTGAGACTATCTTCATTTCTTTTCATTTTTTTTCTCTTTTCTGTTCAGCATCAGTGATTTCCATTAGTCTTTCCTCCACCTCACTTATTTGTTCTAACTCCTGTACTCTGCTGTTAGATGCTTCTAATGAATTTTTTATTTCAGTCACTGTGTTTTTCATCTCTTCTTGTTTAAGGTTTATATCTTGTATCTCTTTGCTCAGTGTTTCCTGTAAATTATACATCTTTGCCTCCAGTTTATTTCCAATATCTTACATCATCTTCACCATCAACAGTCTAAAGTCTTTTTCCTGGAGGTTGAGAATCTCCTGATCACCTAGCTGTTTTTCTGGAGTTTTTTCTTTCTCCCTCATCTAAGTTATAGTTCTCTGTGTTTTCATTTTTATAGGTTTTTGGTGTGGTGCCCTTTTTACAGACAATAGAGTTGTAGCCTCTCTTACTTCTGGTGTCTGCCCCCCTTGTGGCTGAAGTCAGTATGGGGCCTTGGTGTAGGCTTCCTGCTGGGAGGGACTGGTGCCTGCCTACTGGTAGGTTTGGCTGATTCCTATCCCTCTGGTTAGTGGGGCTTTGTCTCTGGGTGAGATTAGAAGTGGCTGTGTGCTGGCAGTGGTTGGGGTGGGGGGCTTTAGGCATCCTCTTTACTGAAGGTGGAGCTGTTATCCCACCTAGATTGTTACTTGGCCTGGGGCTTCTCAGCACTGATGGGTGGGTCCAAATTTTCCCAAAATGGCCACCTCCAGTGAAACACATGCTGATGTATATTCCCACAAGCCTTGCCTCCAATGCCCTTCTCCCACAACAAGCCACATTCACCCCCTATTTTCCCAGGAGATCCACAAGAACTGCAGTTAGGTCCAACCCAGATTCCTATGGAGCCTTTCTTTGCCCTGGGACCCAGTGCATATGAAATTCTGTGTGTGCCTTTCAAGAATGGGGTCTCCATTTCTCCCAGTCCTGTGGAGCTCCTGTGCACACACTCCACAGGCCTTCAATGCCAGATGCTCTGAGAGCTCTTTCTCCCAGTTCCAGATCCCCAGTCATGAGCATTTGTTGTGGGGCTCAGAACTCTCACTCCTATAGGTGATTCTCTGTGATACAGTTGCTTTCCACTCTGTGTGGCTTCCCACCCAGGATGAATGGGGTTGCTTATATCACATAGTCAGCCCTCCTACCTCTTGATGTGGCCTCCTCTTTGTCTTCTGGAGTAGGATATCCTTTGGAAAGTTTCCAGTCCATTTGGTTGAAGGTTGCTCAGCATTTGGTTTTAATTTTATTGTTTATATGAAAGAAGTTATGCTCCAGTCCTTCTATTCTGCCATCTTAATCCTGTCCCTTGTTTTCTTAATTTCTTATAGTTTTTGACAAGTTTATAGAAACTCAACAGCATTCTATATATTAACTTTTTTATTCTGCAATTTTACTTAATTCATCTATTACTTCTAATCATTTTTTGGTGGCATCTTGAGGATTTTTTATATATGCTATCATGTCATCTGCAAATTCTTTCTCTCCATTTTGGATTCTTTTTATTGCTTTTTCTTGTCCAATTACTGTTGTTGGGATTTCCAATACTTTATTGAATAAAAGTGATGAGAGTGGACATATTTTTCCTCTTCTTGGAGGAAATGCTTTCAAATTTTCACCACTGAGTACAATGTTGGCTATTGGGTTTATCATATATGACCTTTACTGTGTTGGGGTATGTCCCTCTTTGTTGACACTTTTTATCATAAATGGATATTGTATATTGTGAAAACCTTTTTCTACATCTATTAAGATGATCATATGATTTTTATCATTTTGTTAGTATTGTACATAATGTTAATTGATTTGTGGATATTGAGCCATCCTTGCCTCTCTGGGATTAGTCACAGTATATGATCTTTTCAACGTACTGTTGGATTCAGCCTTCTAATTCCATTTGTTGAGGGGTTTTGCCTCTATGTTCATCAGTGATATGGGCTTTAATTTTCTTAACTGTGCCACTTTAATCTAGTTTTGATATCAGTTATTCTGACTTTGTAGAGTGAGTTTGGCAGCATTCCATCCTCTTCTATTTTTGGAATATTTTGTGAAGAATAAGCATTAACAGGAGTTCCCAACATGGTGCAGTGGAAATGAATTGGACTAGGAACTATGAGGTTGCAGATTTGATCCCTGGCCTCTCTCAGTGGATTAAGGATCCAGCTTTGCTGTGAACTGTAGTAGGTCACAGACACAGCACAGATCTGGCCTTGCTATGTCTGTGGTGTAGGCTGGCAGCTGTAGCTCCAATTTGACCCTTAGCCTGAGAACCTCTATATTCAGGGGTGGCCCTGAAAAGCAAAACAAACAAACAAATAAAAAAAATAATAAGCATTATCACATTTTTGTGGGTAGAATTTACCTGTGAAGTTGTATGGTCCTGAATGTTTGTTTGGAATTTTTAAATTTTTGTTTGAGTTTCATTACTGGTAATTTATCTATTCATATTTTCTCTTTCTTATTCAGTTTGACATATTGTATATTTCTAGAGATTTATATTTTCTTTTGGTTGTCCAATTTTTTGGCATGTAATTACTTACAGTAATATCTTATGATCTTTTGTAATTCTGTATTGTTGGCTGTAACTCATTTTTATTTATTGATTTGGGGGCCTCTATCTTTTTTATTGATGCATCTGGTTAAAGGTTTATCACTTTTTAAAATCTTTTTAATGCAACAGCTATTAGTTACATTGATCATTTATATTTTAGTCATTCATTTATTTCCACTCTGATTTTTATTATTTATTTGCTTCTGAAAATATTACATTGTATTTGTTCTTTCTTTTCAAGTTCTTTCAGGTATAAGGTTAAGTTGTTTATCTGGGATTTTTCTTGATTCCTGAGTTAGGCTTGTCCGGCTATAAACATTCTTTTTAGAACTACTTTTGCTATGTCCCATAGGTTTTGGATTGTTGTGTTTCCATTTTCACTTGTCTCCAGATTTTTTTTTCTTCATTTTATTCAATAACCCATTGTCTAGTCTGTAGCGTATTACTTAGCCTCCATGTGTTTGTGCTTTTTGCTGTTTTTTTTTTTCTTGTAGTTGATTTTTCGTCACATATCATTGTGGTCTGAAATAATGCTTTCTATGATTTCAATATTCTTCAATTTATTGAGATGTGTTTTGTGACCTTGAATGTGACCTATCCTAGAGAATGTTCCATGTGCACTTGAAAGGAATGTGGATTTTGCTACTTTTTGGTGGAATGTTACATCTATCTATCTATCTATCTACTAACTTTATGTGGTATATCTAGTCGAACTCATCATGTATCATTTAAAGCCAATGTTTCCTTTTTTTTTTTTTTTGGTCTGGATAATCTGTTCACTTATGTAAGTGGGATGTTACAGTCCTTTGTTACTACTGTCAATTTCCTCTTTATATTTAATGTTTGCTTTATGTATTTAGGTTCTTCTATTTTGGGTACATATGTATATATAATTGCAAGTATTCTTGTTGCATTGATTCCTTTCTCACCTTCTTTCTCTCTTGCTACAATCTTTGTTTTAAAGTCTATTTTGTCTGATATAAGTATTGCTACCCCAGCTTTTTTTTTTATTTTCATTTGCATGGAGTAACTTCTGCCATCCTCTCAATTTCAGTCTCTGTGTGTCTTGTATCGGAAGTGAGTCTCTCATAGGCAGTAGAATGAGCACCCCAAAATGGCAGTTACCAATGTTCCATCCTCAAGGTGAATTTGGGTTGCCCCCTGCCTCTCTGTCAGGCTCTTCAATATTGGAAAATGCGTGTGACCCAGGTTCCTTTCAAACTACTGCCTCCAAACTGGGGCTCAGAACATATGAGATTTTGTGCACACCCTTTAAGAATGGAATTCCTTGTCCTTTAGTCTTCCAGATCTCTGGAACGTTAGGCTTGGTGGTTTTCAAAACCTGGTGCTCTTAGGAAACATCTTTCCACTGCTGGACCCACAGGCTAGTGATCCTGATATGGGGCTCAGACCCCCCCCACCACACACACACACACTCCTTTGTGATTAAGATATTCTTCCCATTTGTGGGTCACCAGCCTGGGTTGTGAGTCCTAACTATACCATGTCACTACCCTTCATCTATATCTTGCTGTGGTCCCTTCTTTATGTCTTTATATGTGGAAAATCGTTAGTTGAAACTAACTGGTAGTTTTCATGTCATTATCATAGATAGTTGCTCTGTAAATGGTTGTAATTTTTGTGTGTCTGTGGGAGGAGGTGAGTTCAGTGTCCTCCTACTCTACCATCTTGTCCACACCAAGTTACATAAAATTTAAAATTGGACAATCTGGCAGCCAGACTTTTGACCTTCAAAAGTAGTTAAATACCTCTGTATTTTTTGAAAATTTATTTTAGTGAATTCTATGCTAGAGAAGATGGTAATAGAAATTCTACAACATGAAAAGAACAGATTTCTTCCACATCTAGCCTTGCATATTTCTCATTCTTATAAATAGTCATTTTGTGATTTTAATCACATGAGCTACCATCTTTCACACGTGGTTCAAAGGAAGTTTAGGATATACTTTTGTAAGGCATGAGAGACCCACTTTATTTTATCTCTCTGACTGTAAGTTTGATTTCTAGTGGTTGACTAATAATGAAAACAGCTAACTCCAATCTCCCATATCAGAAAACACACAGGATTTGGTTGAAGGAAACAACTCAGATACACCCACTGGTACCTCCACCATCTTCTGACAGCATTGGTGTGGTAGCTTCTGGAGGTTACAGGCAGGAGAGTGATTATGGATTTAAGGTCTTGATGTTAGATCAGCTCTTTGCGAAAGTAGTGGCTATAAATGGGTTGTGCTGTTGTATTTTCTTTACTGTATTTTATGTACAGCTCCAATCCAGCTGCTTGATTAATATCCTAGATAACAGATTAAATAACAAAGCTCCACTGTAAATGAACATAGGATTGAGTCTTTGAGTGCATGCATTTTTGTTTCTAAGTAAATATTACCACTAGAGATTTGCAAGGTATAAAGACAGCATCAAGAAAATTATCCCAAGATATTTTTGCAAGTGCCTAGGCATGCAGATTAAGTTGTGCTCTTTTATCTTAGGAGTTCTGCACAGGTTGCCTGTTGTCTCACACAAATGAATGAGAGGCATATTTGCATTTTCCAAATTAAAACTCAAGTGAATAATAGCTTTTGCCAGATACTGGCACAACAGAGCTAGTCAGATATCAAATTCAGAGGGTAGGCCTGCCAGGTTAGTAATAGGAACATGAGGCCAAGAGGTAAATTGTTTCCAAGACCTTGGAGGCTTCAGGGAAGGGAAGCATAAAGAATAATAAGGGTTAGTAATAGCATTCCACAGAGAGTAAAAAAAGCCATTTCAAAAGGCTATAGGAAAACAAAGTCCAGACTTCATTGCTCTGTCAGATGCCAGAAACTAGCTGGATATCAAAGATAAGAGTAAAGGGTCAGGTGGGGAAGATAAGATAGATTTTACCAAACAATTTTCTTGCTGCCTCTCCTAGATCCCTTTGGCCAGTTGTGAATGGTGAAGCTCTTTTTCTGGATGACATCTTAAAGGCACTGTATACTTCTTCAACACTGCCTTAACACATTACTGCAAGGCACAGAGATTAAAACACACAGTGAGGTTGCAGGGAATTATCACTTTTAAATTTTATTTTTTAAACTAGTTATTCACTTTGTATATGGCAGGTGGATAATTTTTATCATGCTAAGCTCTGGGGCAGATATACTGTAGATAAAATTCTACTTTGCCTTAGCCATTATGGAAATTAGTTTACACAAACATCTCATCATAGGATTGAGAGGTTTTATTATTACTATTTCATTTAAATGAAAAAAGTAAGAGTGATAAAATGGGAACATCATTAGTGTAGGAGTTAGAAGATTGGGATTATAATCCCAGCTGAACAGAGGTATAAACTCAGGCAAAGATTTAACCTTTTTTAGACCTTAATTTCTTCATTTGCTAAAAGAGGCTAATCATTCTTTCATTGCCTAGTAAGTACTTAGCGAGAAGCAAAATAAATTTATACTTTTCAAAATCATTGTAATAGATGGTGATTTTAAATCATTAGAAACCATACAAGATTACGGAGTTCCCGTCATGGCTCAGTGGTTAATGAATCCGACTAGGAACCATGAGGTTGTGGATTCAATCCCTGGCCTTGCTCAGTGGGTTAAGAATCTGGTGTTGCCAGGAGCTGTGGTGTAGGTTGCAGACATGGCTCGGATCCTGCATTGCTGTGGCTGTGGTGTAGGCCGGTGGCTACAGCTCCGATTCGCCCCCCAGCCTGGGAACTTCCATACACCACAGCAGCGGCCCAAGAAATATCAAAAAGACAAAAAACAAACAAACAAACTAAAAACCATAAAAGATTATGACTGATCCTTACAGCATCATTTTATAAATACTCCTATAGCATCTTTTTATAAAGAACCCATAGTTGCCACTTGAATGGATCCTGAAGCATTTATCCCCTCCCTCTACTAAAATACTTTCTAGTAGAGAAAATAATCATGGTATCTCTTGAGTGCCTCTCCAGCATCTATTTCTCCATCATTCTTCCTACCATGGTCTGAATTCCCCAGCTGAATGGGTTTAAGTATGATTAATGCCTCCACTAGTTATTATAATTGGCTTAGGTCTATGACTGGTCTAAGGTTTAGTTTTGGAAGAATAGATTTAGTAACTGTATCAATGGAGTTCCTGGTTCAGCGGGTTAAGAAACCTGCTAGTATCCATGAAGATGCAGATTTGATCCCTGGCCTCACTCAGTGGATTAAGAATCTAGTGTTGCCACAAGCTGTGGTGTAGTTCACAGATGCAGCTCTGATCTGGTGTTGCTGTGGCATAGGCTGGCTATGGCTCTGATTTGATTCCTAGCCTGGGAACTTCCATACCCTTTGGGTGTGACCTTAAAAAGACAAAAGAAAAACAAATCAAGGCTCGTCTGACCAGAGTGAATCTTGGACATTTTGCTTAGAAATTTGGAACATAAACTCTTATTTGCCAAGTTTATATCATAGGAATAAGAGGCCTGGTGCAGCCACAACCACAAAGCCAGGAACTACTTTGCAAGTGCCGAAGCAGAAGAAGGTCCTCAGTATGGGTCCTATTGATGCAGTTTAGGTTCATGATGAGAAACTTGCCATTCTCTCTCATCTCTTTAGGAGATTTTGATACAGGAAGTTTGTGATCTGGGACTCCAAGGCATTTTTAAAAAGTCAGTTGATCCTCAATTACACTCAGATTTGATAATTAAGGGATAGAACCCAGAGCATCATGTAATGTTAACTATAGAATGGAGAGTTTCTTCTCAGCATACAGTTCTATAAATCATTGTTATTCATCATCTTTTATTTACAGTTAATTTATTCTTTTGATACATTACATTTGCACATTATTTACAACCATCTTCCACTAATTTCATTATTTATCTAGTATTGATGGTCTGTTTGTGCTAAGTGGGGCCATGGGTGGTGGCCTGAGGAGAGAAAAGGAGGAAGGAAAGTGTATGTTCCCCACTGGGTTCTGATAGGTAGAACTAGGTAATAGTGCATGGTTCTGGAGGACTTCTGTCAGCACCATGTGGGACTGGTTGTAAACCGCATTTACGCACAAAAAATGATGGGTGTAAATGTAATGGGTGAACTTTTAACATGTTTATGAAGAAAATTAGGCTTTATAAATAGAGGAAGCAGTCACTTCCAACGAGGGGAGGGGTCTGGGAAGACTTTGCAAAGAAAGAAGAACTCGCTCTGCCCTTGAAAGAAAGAATTGGAATAAAGAAGGAAAGTCATAAAAACAGGAAAGCAGTGGGGAAAATCATGGTTTGGGGACAGTCCATAGACTGGCTAGACTGTTTCAGCTGAAAGTGTAAATTTAGGAATAGCCATGTTTATCTTCCCAGCATAGAATGCTGTCACACAATTCTATGCTTGTTCTTTCATGAAAATGAAGTCTGTAAAATGATTTTTATATGCTGTTGACACCTCATCTGTTCACGTGGGCAGCAGGGTTATATCTGAAAGTAGTGTGGTTGTAATGTAGCAAGGTTGGTGCCCTATTAAGTTTGTTGAAAGAGGGTTCTACCTGTCATGTATAGTTAGCCTGCTTCGGCCAGCTCTTAAATCAACATTTGAATAAGGAAACCAGCAGACCCAAGGGACAAAAAGTCCTTACCACAATGTATATCTAAGGATTTTCTTTAAAAGAAGTGAAAAAATAAATAAATAAATACGTGTTGAAAACTTAGAAGGGTTTAAGGGAGTGCAAAGTGTTTGCTTTTTTGCATGCTGTTCTTGGACCCAGGCCATTTTCACAGTTACCCAGTGGTGTTTTCATGTTTTCCCTAATTTATTGGTGATTTTATTTCATGACCTTTAATCCAGGAAATGCCACATAAGAAACACACGAGGAAACATTCCTATTGTAAATTTTAAATATATAAAAAATGATTATCTCTGGGTATTCCATGTACCCTGAAAATCTTGTCCCAGAGCTGATCACAGAAAATCACCAAGTTTTAAGAAGGCCTAGGTGAGAACTTTTTCCTTCATCTGATCTGATTAGAACTATTAGAATGAGGGTTTTTTGGGTTTTTTTTTTTGTCTTTTTGCCTTTTCTAGGGCTGCTCCCATGGCATATGGAGGTTCCCAGGCTAGGGGTCGAATCGGAGCTGTAGCTGCCGGCCTACACCAGAGCCACAGGAACGCAGGATCTGAGCCACGTCTGCAATCTACACCACAGCTCATGGCAACTCTGGATCCTTAACCTACTGAGCGAGGCCAGGGACCGAACCTGCAACCTCATGGTTCCTAGTCAGATTTGTTAACCACTGAGCCACGACAGGAACTCCTAGAATGAGGTTTAATTAGGGCACAGGATAATGTACCCATCATTAATATAATATGGCTTAACAAACCCTTAGATGTTCCAGGAGCAAATATTTTTTGGTAGCACATAAGTACAACATATCTCTGATATCTTTGATACCTGGTGCTGTGTCGACCCGCTCTATTTCTGTCCTTTGAGTAGGCCCCACTCAGCCTCCCAACTGAATTTGTTCCCATCTAGAGGTTCCTTTTAATTCTGGCCTCTGTTATAGTCCCTCCTGCTTTATTATCTGATCCAGCTCTGTCTCTGAATTAAACTCACTCCTACATTCCAAGTTTGTTTTGGCCCCCACTGTGGCTCACTTGTTGATTTGGACCTCTTGTCTGTTCCTTTACCTGGAACTCTCCGCTTCTGGCACATTTTTCAGGTGACGTACCTGGCTGCCTCCTAGTGGAACTTCAACTCTGATTTAGCTCTTTAAGATGGAGGAAGATTTAATGCCTCTGGTTCTGGCCAATATTCCTTTTATCCCCCATTTCATCTAGAATTTGTCAACATTAAAATTTATGAAGGAAATTTCTTTTAAAGTAAAAAAAATTGTTGACATAATCTTACCAGAATATATCAACATAGAAGGCCAAAAGCAAGCAACCTCATACAATCTTAGTGTCTATGTTGTCCCTCTCCCAAGACAAGATAGCATAGCTCCTTGCAAAGAAGTCTCCCATTAGCCTTCAGTTCTTCTAGTTGTAATGAGAACCCAAAGGAGACAGCCAGACTCCCTCTGCATTGTGTGTTAGTTTGTGAGAGACCCTGCTTTGATCTCACAACATAGGGATGGCAGGGGAATCTGCAGGATCCAGTCTCTAGGACTCTGACTCTGATAGAGAAGTGGGAAAGGACTCACAACAGCCAGCACATGAACCTTGTCAGACTGAATTACACCTGCAGGGCCCAAGGAGTAATACCAACTAATGGCTTTGTTCATCTGTAGAACTAAGTCGGCAGTGCACTCTGACCAAGGAATTCAAGTAGAGTAAAGGGCATACAGAGCTCATAATCTGCAAAGCAAATCCAGCGGTCCTGTTCAATCAGGGAACTTGGGGTGTAGGTCAGATTAAGACACTAAACAGAGCTTTACTGATTCTAGAACTGCTACTACTGAATCCAGGCCAGAAATCTGAATTGTAATTGTGCATTGTGCAGAACACAGCCTTAAACCTGGCCAACCAGGGAGCCTAATCAGAGCACAGATTTAGAGCACACTCAACAGCCCTAGGCACAGTGGCTTTTAAACAGAGAGCACAGCTCATGTCTTCCCATATCTATAGAGCAAAATCAGTGGCCTCAATATGACTGGAGAATTCAGAGCACACTCAGGCCTGATTTGGGCCCATAAACAATGAGCTGTGCAGGCCCTGGGACTTTGTCTACTGCCCTGTCAGTGCAGAGAAGCTAATTCATAGCCTAATATACCAATGAATGTAGTACTCAGTCTTAACCATCTTGTTAAGCCTAGACAGAGAATTTCAGAAACTGCAGAGTCCATTCTGTAGCCTCAATTTGGTAGGGAACAAAATTAATGGCACAATCCCTAATATCTATCCTCAGAGGACAGAAAGTTTCCTCAGCCCCAAATAGATCATAATAGTAGGTCCTACCTTCCCAAAGATGTTATAATCAGACACACCTAGAAACTCAGACTGAGCTAATGATTGATGAAGTATCATCTCTGCCAAAGAAAACCTGTAAAGTCTATAAGAGAAACACATTACTGAAATGTGAAGATAACAACATGAGGAATTAAGCATCATAAAAAATTAGGTAAATATGACATAACCAATGGAAACTAATCAAGCTCTAATAACTGATTCTAAAGGAATAGCAAACAGTGTACTGTCAGACAAAAATTCTGAACAATCCTCTTACAGGAAAACACAGCCAGACAACTAAACAAAATTGGGGAAACAATGCATGAAGTAAAAAATTAAAAAAAATCATCAATTAAATAGGCTGTCTTTTCTCCATTGTATATTTTTGCCTCCTTTGTCATAGATGAGTTGGCTATAGGTGTGTGGGTTTAATTCTGGGCTTTCTATAGTGTTCTGCTGATCTATATTTGTCTTTGTGTTGGTACCATACAGTTTTGATGATTGTTGCTTTGTAGTATAGTCTGAAGTCCGGGAGCCTGATACTTCCAGCTCCATTTTTATTTTTCAGGATGGCTTTGGATATTCTGGGTCTTTTGTGCTTCCAAACAAACTTTAAAATATTTTGTTGGGGTTCTGTGAAAAATGTCCTTGGTAATTTGATAGGGATTGCATTGAATCTGTAGATTGCCTTGGGTAGTATAGTCATTTGGATAATATTGACTCTTCCAATCCAAGAGCATGGTATGTCTTTCCATCTATTTGTGCCCTCTTTGATTTCTTTCATCAGCATCTTATACTTTTCAGAGTACAGTTCTTTTGTCTCTTTAGGTAAGTTTACTCCTAGGTATTTTATCCTTTTGGATGTGATGGTAAACAGGATTGCTTCCCTAATTTCTCTTTCTGATCTTTCATGGTTAGCGCATAGAAATGCCG
This sequence comes from Phacochoerus africanus, assembly GCF_016906955.1. Classification (NCBI taxonomy): domain Eukaryota; kingdom Metazoa; phylum Chordata; class Mammalia; order Artiodactyla; family Suidae; genus Phacochoerus; species Phacochoerus africanus. The sequence continues at coordinate 79,103,757 of NC_062545.1, read as the reverse complement.
TCAATTTCTGTATATTAATTTTATATCCTGTGACTTTGCCAAATTTGTGGATGAGCTCTAACAGTTTCCTGGTAGAGTCTTTAGGATTCTCTAGGTGTAGTACCATGTCATCTGCAAATACTGATAGTTTTACTTCTTCCTTTCCAATTTGGATTCCTTTTTTTTTTTTTTTTTCCATCTCTGATTGCTGTGGCTAGGACTTTCAAAACTATGTTGAATAGTAGTGGTGAGAGTGGACAAAAGACAGACAATTCAATAAATGGTGCTGAGAAAACTGGACAGCCACATGGAAAAGAATGAAATTAGAACACTCCCTAACACCATACACAAAAATAAGCTCAAAATGGATTAAGGACCTAGATATAAGACCAGACACTATAAAACTCTTAGAAGAAGTCATGGGCCAAACACTCTCTGACATAAACGACAGCAACATCTCAGATCCACCTCTTAGAGTAATGAAAATAAAAACAAAAATAAACAAATGGGACCTAAAGTTTCTGCACAGCAAAGGAAACCCTAAACAAAATGAAAAGGCAACCCAAAGAATGTGAAAAAATCTTTGCAAAGGAAGCGACTAACAACAGATTCATCTCCAATATTTATAAATACTTCCTACAGCTCCATACCACAAAAACAAACAACCCCATCAAAAAATGGGCAAAAGATCTAAACAGACAATTCTCCAAAGAAAACATGCAAATGGATGACAACAACAACAACAAAAAAAACACATGAAAAGATGTTCAACATCACTCATGATTAGAGAAATGCAAATCAAAACCACTATGAGGTACCACTTTACACTGGCCAGAATGGCCATCATCCAAAAGTCTACAAACAATAAATGCTGGAGAGGGTGTGGAGAAAAAGGAGCCCTACTACGCTGTTAGTGGGATTCTAAATTGGTGCAACCACTGTGGAAAACAATATAGAGAATACCTCAGAAAACTAAACACAGAACTTCCATTTGATCCAGAAATCCCATTCCTGGGCATCTATCCAGGGGAAACCATGACTCAAAAAGACACATGTTCTCCAATGTTCATTGCAGCACTCTTTTCAATAGCCAAGACATGGAAACAAACTAAATGTCATTGACAGAGGAGTGGATCAAGAAGGTATGGTACATATACACAATGGAATATTACTCAGCCATTAAAAGGAACAAAATAACTGCATTTTTAGCAACATGGATGGACCTAGAAATTATCATGCTTAGTGAAGTCAGCCATACAAGACACCAACATCAAATGTTATCACTGACAGTGGAGTCTGAAAAAAGGACAGACTGAACTTCTTTGCAGAACAGATACTAACTCACAGACTTTGAAAAACTTATGGTTTCCAAAGGAGACAGTTTGGGGAGTGGAGGTATGCACTGTGGTTGTGGGATGGAAATCCTATAAAATTGGATTGTGATGATCATTATAGAATTATAAATGTAATAAATTCATTAAGTAATTTTAAAAAAAAACAATGAAATAGCCAGCACATGAATAACCAAAATGATAAAAAAAACCAAAGCACATTCTAGTGTGGATGAATAATACAATAACTGAACTAGAGAATTCAATGGGGAATTTCAAAAGTAGACTTGACCATGCAGGAAAAGGAATCAGCAACATGGAGGAAAGGATATTGAGAATTACTGAGTCAGAAGAACAACAAAAGAAGAAAGAAAAGAAATACAGAAAACAAAGAAAGCTTATGGGAATTAGGAGGCATAATGTAAAAAACCATTAAGGTATGGGAATTCCAAAAGGAGAAGAAAAAGAAAAGGATAGACTGTGTATTTTAAAACATAATGGCTAAAAACTTCCTGAACTTGGGGAGAGAAAACACATTCAGATCTGAGTACCAAAGGACCCCAAATAGGTTGAACCTTAATAGGGCTATACCAAAACACAATTAAATTGTCAAAAATAAAAGACAAAAAAAGAATTTAAGAGCAGGAAGAGAAAAAGAGAAGTTACATGCAGGGGAACATCTTCATAGGGTCATTGGCAGAATTCCCAACAGAAACTTTTCAGGCCAGAAGAAAATGGGATGACATAGCAAATATTGAAAAAAAAAAACAAACCTGTCAACCAAGAATTTATACCTGGTAAAGCTGTCATTTAGAAACAAAGAAGTCAAGATGTCTTTCTGCTAAAAGATCAGCTGTCATCCTTACAGGGTTTCCCTTGTAAGTTGTTTCTTTTCCCTTTTAGCTTTTAATATTTTTCCTTTGTATTTATTTTTTTGTCAGTTTTATTAGTATGTGTCTTGCTGTATTTCTCCTTGGGTTTATCTGGTGTGAGATTCTCTGTACTTCCTCAACTTGAGTGACTGCTTCCTTTTCCATATTAGGGAAGTTTTCAGCTATAATCTCTTCAAGTGTTTTCTCTGGCCCTTTCTCTCTCTCCTCCCTTTGAAACCCCTATATGAATGTTCATATATTTGATGTTGTCCCAGAAATCTCTTACACTCTCAGTTCTTTCCATTCTTTTTTCTTTACTTTTTTTTTTTCCTGTGGCCATGATTTCCACCACTCTGTATTCTGTATCACTTATTAATTCTTCTGTCTCCATTATCCTTCCATTGATTCCATCTAATGTTTTTCATTTCAAATATTGTGCTATTCACACAATATTGCTTGTTCTTTAGATCTAGCTCTTTGTTAAACATTTCTTATAACTTCTCTGTCTATGCCTCTATTTTTTCCAAGATCTTGGATCATCTTTACTGTAATCACTCTGAATTCTTTTTCAGGTAGATTAACTATCTCCTCTTCATTTAGTTGTTTTTCTGTGATTTTTGTCTTGTTTCTTTGTCTGATAGCTCTATCATCTAATAATGTCTAACTTTCTATTATTATTATTCCCTTGATGGCAGGCGTGTAGATTCAAGAGCTGGTGTCTAGCATTGGAGATCTCAAGGGTAGCAGCAGCTCATGTATACCCAGAGCTCATGATGGGAGCTCTGGTGTTACAATACCTCCCCTGGAGCCAGGTGGTTGCAAGGAATAGGGCCCATGAGTTTGTAGTGGTTCATGGTTCATGGGATTGGTTTTGGCAGGCATGCAACACTAGTTCCTGTGACTTCTCTTGCTTCCAGGTAGCTCTCAGCACAGTTTCCTGCAATTGGTAACATTGCAAATGCCCCTGTAGTCCCTCCCTTTGTTGAGGAGACTCTCAGGGTTGCTCTCTGTAGCTTCAGGGGCTGATGCCTTTCTGTAGTCACTCCCTTTGATGGCCCTGTCTAGGAAGCATTCTCTGTATCCACAAACGTGTGGGATGCTCCCTATCTCTTGCTAAAAACTGTCTCTATTTCTGTAGGCCCTGCATCTTTCTGGAGATCTTTTCCCACACCAGGCTGATGGCAGAGTGCTCCCTGTAACTACTGCAAAGTAAAACATGTGCCAGCAGACCCTCTTGACTCCTTTGGCTAGTTGTGCAATGTATGTTGCTTCCACGGTCCCCTATTTGATTGTTGGCTGGAATCATGGAGCTTGTGCTCTTCTCAAGGATCCTTCAAGTTGTTTCAGAAATAACTTTGTCTGCCCCTTAGGCAAATCAAGTTACTCTGCCCATCCAAGCAGCTCTGTGTAGACTCCTGCACATCCTTCACTGTTTCCAAACACCCCCTAGATAAATTGGGGCTTTCTACCCACTTAGGAGGTCCCTTCTGACTCCCAGGATCATTTATACTGTTTCAGGAATAATTTTCTCTACCTCCTAGGTAAATCAAGGCTCTTGGCCCACCCAGGGGGGTGCTTTGACAATTCCTGTGCATTCCCTGCTCTTTAGCAATTAACTTTCCACCTCCTAGAAAAATAATAGCTTTCTGTCCACTTGGGAGGCCCTTTCCTGTTCCCAGTATCATTTTCACTGTTACAGAAATTACTCCTGTGTTTCCCTGCCCAGCTGCTGGCTGGGGTCACAGGGCCTGTGCTGAGTTCCCTGTGCCTGCTCTAAGAGTTCCCTCTGCTTGCTCCACTTTCTCTGCAGCCTTACGGGCTATGGGCTGCTCTCCAACTATTGCTAAGCAGCTGCTGCTTGGAGGTAGATCCTGTAGCTGGAGCAGTTGGCAGGTCTTACAACTTAAGATCACTCACAGGGGGTAAGCCTGTACTGGTTAATCCTGCCCCTCACTCCAGCACCCCGTAACAATGGTGTCTAGCTTCCAAGCCCAACAATGCTTCCTCAGCTTAAACCCTCAAATGTGTTCACTCCAGAGTCTAGTTCCTTCAAGCTGTCTTTGTGCTACCAATCCTAGCTTTTTATTTTTTTTCCCCACATAGTGAGCCCCAGATCTCTCTCTGAGTCTGGTATCCAAAGCTGGAGTTTCAGTTCCTGCCCCTGATTGCATCAGCTTATGGCTGGGAAGTGCAGGGCAGTGAAACTAACCATTCATTCAGAACCATTTCCATTTTCACTGCTTTACACTGATTGCTTGTTCTCCTCCAATAACTCAATAAACTCCTCTATCTTGGCTGGGATCTTCACTTGTGTGGGGAACTTCTCACAGTGCAGGAGTTCTTCCTCTTTCCAGCTCCCCTCTATGGGCAGAGGACCTAACCTTCATTTCTCTGTTTCTCCCTTTTTCTTCTTTTTTCTTTTTTCCTGTGCAGTTTTGTGAATTTTTTCTGGCTCTATTGGAATCCTGGGGTCTTATGTAAGCATTCAGTGAATTTTCTGTGAGAATAGTTCCACTTATAGCTTGATTTTCAATGTATTTATGGAAGTAGGTGAGACTCGCATGCTACTCTGTCATTTTTTTCTCCCTTCAGACGAAATAGATTTTAAATTGAAAATGGTAAAAAGAGATAAAGAAGATTATCATGTAGTTATAAGAGGAGTCAATACATTAACAAGATATAAAAATTGGAGATATTTGCCAAATACTGGAGCACCTAAAGCAAAAACTAACAGAGCTAAGAGGAGAAATATATAGTAATACAATAATATTTGAAAACTTTAATACCCCACTATCTACAATAGATAGATCATCCAGAAAATCAATAATGAAACAGCACATGTGAACAGCACTAAAAGCAAATGAACCTAACAGACATGTGAAAAAACATATCCAATAACAGAAGAGTACACATTTCTCACATGGAACATTTTCTAGCTCTGACCATATGTTAGGCCACAAAACAAAGCTTAGCAAATTCAAGAAGTTTGAAATTATACCAAGTATTTTTTCAGACCACAATAGCATGAAACTGAAAAAATAAGAAGAGGAACTCTAGAAAATTCATGAACACATTAAAATTATCAGTACTCTCCTAAGCAATAAATTAAAGAAGAAATTAAAGGGGAAATGAAAATTTCTTGAGATAAACAAAATGGAAACAACATATCATAACTTATGGGATGCAACAATAGTAGTTCTAAGAGAGAAGTTCATAGCAATAAATGCCTACATTAACAAGCAAGATGGAGCCCATAAAAACAACCTAACTCTATGCCTTAAGGGGTGAAAAAAGAAAGAAAAGAAAAAAAGAAAAAAGAAAAAACTAAGCCTAACATTATTAGAAGAAATGAAATAATAGAGATTAGTGCAGAAATAATGACATAGAAAACAGGAAAACAATAGAAGATATTAACCAAACTAAGAGTTGATTCTTTGAAAAGATAAATAAAACTAACAAACATTTTTGGTAGACCAACCAAAAGAAAAAAAAAGAACTCAAATTAATGAAATAGGAGAAATTACAAATAATACTATAGAAATTCAAAAGCTTGTAGGAGGCTACTGTGAAAAATATATGTCAACAAATTAGGCAACTTAGAAGAAATGGAGACATTTTAAGAAACATAATTTACCAAGGCTGAATTAAGAAGAAATAGAAAACCTGAGTAGAACAATTACTAGTAAGGAGATTGCATCAGTAATCAAAAAAAAAAATCTCCCATGTGGCTCACAACATAACTATTCAGTGCTGCTTCTACAGTGGCTGTGGCTCAGCTCCTGGATTGGGAACTTCCTTATGCCATGGCATCGTTTAAAAAAAAAAATCTCCCAACGAAGAAAAGCCCAGGGACAGGTGGCTTCAGTGATGAATTCTACCAAACATTTAAAGAATAATTAATACCAATTCTTCTCACTCTTCCAAGAAGTTGAAGAGGAGGGAACACTCCCAAGCCCATTTTACAAGGCCAGCATTACCTTGATACCAAAACCAGAAAAGAATATTACTAGAAAAAAAAATTTGTAGTCCAGTATCCCCAATGAATATAGGTTCAAAAATTGTCAATAAAATACTAGCAAACCGAATTGAACAGAACTTTTAAGATCCCACGATCTAGTGGGACTCACCTGTGAGAAGCAAAGATGGCTCCATGTACACAAATCAATGAATATGTGGATCATATTAATAGAACGGAAGAAAAGAATCATATGATCATTTCAGTATGTACAGGAAAGCTTTTGACAAATTCAGCAACCATTCATGATTAAAAAAATAAAACTCAACAAACTAGGCTTAGAAGGAACATATCTCAACATAATAAAGACCATAACTGAGAAGCCGACAACTAACATTATACTTAATGGTGAAGGATAAAAGCTTTTCCTCTAAAATCAGGAACAATACAAAGATGCCCACTCTCACCACTCCTGTTCAACATAGTACTGGAGGTCCTATCTAGACCAATCAGATAAGAAGAAATAAAATGTACCAGAATTGGAAAGGAAGAAGTACAATTGTCTCTATTTGTAAATAACATGATTTTATATATAGAAAATCCTAAAACCTCAACCAAAAAATCTTTATATCTAATCAGTCCATTCCTTAAAGTTGCAAGATATAAAATAAACATACAAAAACCAGAGTATTTCTATACACTAAAAACAAAATTTCTGAAAAAAATAAACTCATTTATAATAGCATCATAAACAATAAAATAACTTAGCAATAAATTTAATTAAGGTGGTAAAATAATTGAAAGCTACAAGATATTGATGAAATAAAAAGTACATAAAGAAATGGAAAGTTGTTCTGTGTTCATGGATTGGAAGAATTAATTACTGTTAAAATGTTAATGCTACCAAAAGCCAACTAGAGATTCCATGCAATCCCTATCAAGATTCCAATGGCATTTTTATAGAAGTAGAAAAAAAAAACCACTCCTAAAACTTTTATAGAACCAACAAAGACCCCCAAAAGACACAGAAATCCTGAGAAAGAAGAACAAATCAGGAGATAATATACCTCCTGATTTCAAGCTATAGTATAAAGCTACAGTAATCAAAATAGTATGCGACTGGCATAAAAACAGTCAAATAGATCAATAAAATAGAATTGAGAGCCCATAAGTAAATCCAAGTATATACAATTAATTAAAATTTGGTAAGGGATAATACTTAATGGAGAAAAGATAGTCCTTTCAATAAAAAGTGCTGATATAACCAGATATTCACATTTAAAAGAATGAAACTGGACCCATACCTTATACCACTCATAAAAATTAACTCAAAAAAATTAACTCAAAACGGATTAAAGACTCAAATTTAAGACCTGAAACCATGACTCTCCTAGAGAAAAAAACATAAGAACAAAGCACCTTGACATGGGTCTTGGTAATGTTTTTTGTATATGACACCTAGAGCATAAGGAACAAAATAAAAAATGTTCAAGTGGGACTACATCACACCATAGCTTCTGCATAGCAAAAGAAACCATCAATGAAGTGGTAAGACAGAACAGGAAAACTATTTGCAAACCATATATCTGATAAGGGATTAATATTCAAGGCATATAAGGAACTTGTACAACTCAGTAGCAAAAATTATAAACCCAATTTAGAAATGGGCCAAGAACCTGAATAGCTATTTCTCAAAAAAAGATATACAAAAGGCAAATATGTACATGAAAAGATGCTCAATAGGGAAATACAAATTAAAATCACAGTGAAATATCATCTCAAGCCTGTTTAAAATGGTTATCATCAAAAAGAGATAACAAATGTAGGCTTGGATGATGAGGGAAAGGAAACTATGCACTGTTGTTGGGATTGTAAACTGGTATACCACTATGGAAAACAATATGGAGGATCCTCAAAAAATTAAGAGTAGAACTACCTTATGATCCAGAAATTCCACTTCCAAGAATGCATTCAAAGGTAACAAAACACTAACTTGAAAAGATATCTGCACTCCACCCCCCACATTCATTGTGGCATTATTTACAATAGTCAAGACATGAAAACAACTGAAGTATCCATTAACAGATGAATAGATAAAATTTGTAATATATGTGCATGTGTGTGTGTGTATACATAGAGACACATGTAATGGAATATTATTCAGCCATAAAAGATGAAGAAATTCTACAATTTAGGACAACATGGATGGACCTTGAAAGCATTAGGTTAATCTAAAAAAATCAGAAAGACAAATGCTGTATGATCTCACTTATGTGTACAATCTAAGAAAACTTTGTTCCTAAAACAAAGGAACAAAAAAATAAAACTCATAAAAAAAAATCAGAGTGGGCCAAGGAAGAATTGGAGGAAGGTGGTCAAAGGGTACAAACTTCCAGTTATGATATAAATTGCACTAGGGATGTAAAATACAACATGGTGACTATAGGTAACACTGCTATGTGATATACAGGAAAATTGTTAAGAGAGTAAATCCTAAGAGCTCTCATCACAAGATGAACATTTTTCTCCTTTTTCATCTTTCTTTGCTTTTTATTGTATAAGTATAAATTGGAAGTTTGCTGAGCGTACTGTAATCATTTCACAGTATATGTAAGTCAAACCATGATGTTATACACCTTAAACTTATACAGTGATGTTTATCAGTTATTTCTCAGTACAACTTATACAGTGCTGTATATCGATTATTTCTCAGTATACAGCAATGGATACATATAAGATGCTCAGCTGGGCCCTTATCCTCACTTGTATTGTAGGCTTCTGTATTTTTATAAATATAAGTGATTATTATGTGTAGCCCAGTGTTTCTCTTGAATGTTTTCTTGAACCACCTGGGGATCTTGTTAAAATGCAGTTCTGATTCAGGAGGTCTGAGTAGGTCCTGGCCAAGGCCTAAGAGTCTACATTTTTAACAAGCTTCCAGGTGTTGCGGATGCACTGATACTTTGGTTAGGAGGGCTCCAGACAATGACTTCATCTACATTTTTAGAATCCTAAATAAATAACTTCTAACACATAGTCTATGCTTAATATATATTAATTGAAGGAAGGAGTGAAAGGAAAAAAATTAAAAAAAGAAAAAAATCAAATGATAATTTGGGGAGGCTAGAGGTTTATTGCATTAAAAGACACATAAATATAGACAGAGGTCATCATTTAAAATGTGTTCAGCATTATGACTTTTTAAAAGATTGTTAAATTATGACTTTTTAAAGATTGTTATGATTCTAACATATTTAGAGTCAGCACTTAATGTATTGAGACCAAATGCATATGAGAAACCGTGCTAGATAATACAGGGATCACACATGAATTAAACAGTCAAGTCTGCAAAAAAAAATTATTAGGTACTACAGTTCATGAAAACTAACATTATTTGGGAAATGATACCTAAAGATAATGTGGTTGTCACATCCATTGCTGGAGTTGATCAGCTGCTCAGTCATGTCCACTTAATCAATGTCTCAGACAATTCTATCCTGAAGCAGAGTTCTTGCTGAGGAAGAAAAGGAAAGTTTATTATGCAGGGTAGGACCATTTTATGGCATAAAATAAGCCATATCTTATTTTCAAAAATGGTGAATCTAATAAGGATAATAAAAGCTAACATTTAATGAGCACATATAAATCCTAATGCTTTATAAAATTATTTTCAAGTAGATAGTATAGTTTTCACACTTTATGTATGAGAAACCAAAACTCAGAAAGATCCATTAACTTGTTCAAGGTCATATGGTTTAGTAGGTGATAGAGTCAGGATATGAACCCAAGCAGTCTGTATTCTCTGGAGTTCATTCTCTTAACACTGAACATATGCTGTAACAGAGGCATAAACAAATATGATGGGGATTCCAAGGAAAAGAGGCCACTTTTGACTGAAAGTATTAAACCTCAAAAGATGGTGAAATTGCAGGGATGGAATAAAGTGGGATGACAGTGTAGGGAGATGTAATAGCCTGAACAAAATGCTCTGAGAGTAAAAAGACCATGACTTTGAAATTTTAATCTTGGGTAAAAAAGAAAATGATAGTACAACAATAACACTAATAGGAAATCAAGAGGAAAATGAAGTTTCCTCAGTTTATCAATAGGTCACACTAGTCATTAGAAAATTTGAGTCAATGTTCCTAAATTCCAGAAAAAAAAAAGTCCATGCTAAAAATATTGATTGGAGAATTAGCCACAAATTTCTTGAATGTGCGCTTTGTCTTTAGAGTGGAAATGATTAGACGAGAGATGGCAAAATTGCAAATGTTTTCATGTGCCTCAGAAGAAAAAAGATGCTTACTTTTAAGATAATTTTGACCATTTAATATTTTATATTTTATCCTAATAAAATAGAATTACATTGTGGAGGATATATTGTATAGTTATTAAAATTTAGCAAAAGTCATTTCTTTGCTTTTCTTAAGTATAATCAGAATCATTTACTACTAGAAGGACATATAATAATTAGATAAGATGAATGAGTGTTTTCTGTTTATCTCTCAAACAATGACCCTTAAGTCCATGATGTGTTAATGTATTAATAAACTTAAGTAGAATAGTGATCAAAAAGGATGATGTATCCTGTGACACATTATTAGTATGAACCTGCAATGAAAATGGCGGAGTGGTTAAGAGCCCTGGCCTGGGTTCAAATCCTAGGTTATCAGTGTCCTCTTCTAGAAAATGGGGCCAACAATAATAACAATACCTACCTTTTGGAAATTTTGGGGAAAATAATTTAATTAATACATGTAAATTTCTTGTAATAATTATCTAATATATAATAATGGTATAATAATAATGAACATTTGTTATCTGTCAAGGATTATTATTTTTGGAGTTCCCTTCTGGTGCAGTGGGCTAAGGATCTGGTCATGTCCCTGTAGTGGCCTGGGTCACTACTGTGACATGGTTTTAATCCCTGGCCCAAGAATTTCCACATGCTGCAGGCATAGCCAAAAAAAAAAAAAAAAGAATTATTTTCAATAATAAATTTAAAAATATTTGGTATTATTATTAGTGTCAATAGCCCTTACAGCAGTTTTATTTTAAACCAGGAATATAACCTGTTAAGACAATCATAAATTATCTGAAAGATGGCCATGTCAGTTGCTTCTGCTTTTAATATTTCCTTATCTTTCTTTAGTTTAGTTTTAATTCATTTAATCTTTTCAATACTGCAATAGTATAAAGTTGCTATTTAAAACCTAATAACTAAAACTTATAGCAGAGTAGACATTTCACCCAGAGGTATATTGCATGTTCATAGGTGAAGTGATAAGACACTTTCTTGTTGATTTAGTGACACAAGATAACATGAGAACTCATTGTAAATTCAATTCTGTTGTAAGAATTGTGAATATTTTTATTTTTAAAAAATCTTAATAAATTGAGTTTTACTCAAAATCTATAATATTCCAACTCAGAGAAAAATCTAGAGAGATTTTGAGACTTTTTGACAAAAGTTTTTACTCTCCACAATCAGCCTATCTCTCAAACTCCTTAAGCATAGTATGGAGAAGGACTTAATCATCCAAATACTATTCTATTGGTGACATTTTAAAATTTATATTCGTATATTTTCCACGGAAATAACTTGAGTTTCCTACAATTAAAGAACTTCTTTTTACCATTATCTATGTGAATTCCTATTCCTTTAGTATTCATAACAACTTTAATTACACAGTCAAAGGATTTCTACTTCCTTTTAGGAAGAACAGATCAGAGACACCATTTTTTCCCCCCAAGAATCTATGGTACTTAAGGGGTTAGGGAGCCACTTAAATAAGAAAATATTGTGTTCATGATAAAAACATAAAGTTTTTCCTATAAATGTAACCTAAATTGTTATGCTTTAATATATAAATAGAGGCAAATGTACTTTGTTATTAATACAAATTTTCATGTTCTATGCCATTTATGTAGGCATCGCTTTGTTTTAGGAAAGAAATGTTTATTTCTAAAAGTTTAGTACATTAACTGAAACTTTAAAAAAGTAGATTATCCTGTTCATAGTTCCAAGGCAATTACAGTGGAGGGGCCATAAATTCAAATTCTCTAAGAGGTCAAGCAGTTAAAATGAATGTGTTAAAAGGCCTGATGTAAATCAACGGGAAACATGAGGGATTGATGGCAGCTTGCACACCACACCTAAAGGTGGTATAGAAACATATTTGAGCCAAGTAAACCACCTGTGGTTTGGCTATATTTTTATTCTGTCTTATAATTTGCTGCCATTTATTTTAGTGGTTTTGATTTATGCTAGTTTTAAATACTATTTCTTAGCTTCACTGATCTACATATGTTTGTCTTGTTTTATTTCAGAACTGAATAAAAATTTATATCAAGATATATTAGCTGTTTAGAGGACACTGATAATTTGAAGTAATTCAAGGAACATATGTTGGATACAAACTATATACCATATACAACCTGCTGAGCATGACATGTAGGAAAACTACTTACAATAATTCAATAATGTGTTATATTAACTACAAGAATAAGCTTCAGGTTGACCAGAAGAGAAGAGATTTAATCCATTTTTTCCTCTTCTTTCCCACCTGACTGTTTTAACCTGGTTACACGTATACCTTTGTCATCTCTTTGATGCTCATTTTTACAAGTCATGAGTGTTAATTATGTTCCTAGCTTTGAAGATTGTGGGGGTGGAGTAATGAGAAGCAGCAGCAAAAAAAAAAAAAAAAGTAACACTCTCTTGTGAGGAAGTCTGTGTGTATGAAAGACACAAGGTAACAAGGTCTCCAGTAGACCTAGTGGTACCAAGGAAAGGAGTTAAGCCTTTGTAGAGGGAGTGGCTCTGGTTGTGGATTGAATTAGCTGTCTCCACAGAGTGCAAAAGTAAGGAGAAAGTCTAGGAAGAGGCAATAGCAGATAGAAACGGATGAAAATGACCAAAGCAGAGTGTATTTTTAAATGATGTGCATATCTCCAGCTTCCAAAAATCATGGTCAACAGCAAGATTATGATGCTGTAAAAAAAACTGACATTACCCTTAATAATTCAAACAACATGGTTGTTATGTATTAACTCATTAAAAAATAAGTAAATCAGTCCCTGAACAGTGTGTAATAAAAGAGCAGATTCATGGATAATTTTTTTTAATTATTTGCACTAAATGCTTACATTGCCTTCAGCCGCCTCCTTCAATGTCTTGTTTAATTTTTACGGCTAAAAACATCACCAAGTGCCTCCAATGCCTGTGGCCAAGATATGTCCTATGAAATATTTTGTGGTGATGACAATCCACTGTAAAGCAGTTGAAGGGAGAAAATATTAGATAAAAATGATGTTTGAAGTGCATATTCATTAACACAAAATAAATACCAACTTGTGGACTATATGGGATTGTGCTACAGCTGCTGGCCTACGCCACAGCCACAGAAACATAGGATCTGAGCTGCGTCTGCAACCTACACCACAGCTCACAGCAACACCAGATCTTTAACCCACTGATTGAGGCTAGGGATTGAATCTGCAACTTCATGGTTCCTAATTGGATTCGTTTCTGTTGCGCCATGATGGGAACTCCCATTCTTCTATTATATTCTATGTCTAATTACATACTATATGATTTTTTTCTTAGTTTTATGATTATTAAAGTTAGAAGATTATTTTTTTGGCGTTACACTTTGATTTATTGTCACTTAATTTCAGATTTGTGAACCTGGTTTTCCAAATTATACAATAGGCTTTATAAATGTAATACTTCTGTCTTATATTCCCTTTGAGGTTCAGTAGTACCTAATGCATTCTTATAACGTGTGATTTGATTGAAATTAACAGATTGTAATTTAGTCAATAATTACCTACTATACATCTGGTTCTATACAACTAATTATAAAGACTACAAAGATAACGCATGAACACATTTTTTCCTCAAAGAACATGGTATTAGGAATAAATTGTTTTCCCAAAGATGTTACCCTCTTATCAAAAACATGATCAAATTATACTCCAGTGTGTTTAAAGAGAGAAGCGTTGTTTTATTCATTTTTATCGCATGCATGTTTCTATCCAGTCATGAAGTCAAATCAAAGGTAATCTTGAAAGAAAATTTTATTTGCAACTTCTAGAAGGTCAAAATGTCAATGTCTTAAGTAGATCTTGGCAGCACCTCATAGAATTCTTTTTTTTTTGCTAGAAATATTTTTTTTTCTTAACTCTAACCTTCTGTGCAATTCTAAGAACTGACTTCTCTTGCAAAATCCCATGTAAGTCAGCAGTCTTATCTTGAATATTTAGGCCAATATAATATTTATTTCAAACTAGAAGCTAACCGTAATTTCTGCAAACCATCTGGAAAGACAGTTTATCAGATTACATACTCTCTCCTCCCAATTTATCCCAGATAACAGGCAGTCTGCTGAATGGAAGATACTTCCCAGAGGAGCCATTTTGGACACAGACTCCTAAATGAGTTGATAAAGAAAAGTTTGGCTTGGCTGTTTCACCAAAGAGTAACAATATTTACATGTGTAACTATTGAAACAGGAGACTGTTAAGCTGTTGTTTCTATTTATTTGTTAGTCTTTTAACTTGCTGATTTTTTGGAAAGTCAAAGTACTAAGTCATAGGCTTCACAGTCTGTTTTCTGTAAGTCATTGTTTTTAGGGCTTTGTTATTGGAGTGGTTGCAGTGTGGAATGCCTCTGAAAGTATGGCATTTAGACAGGCTCACTGAGTCATAACGTCTTCTGTAGGGTTTATTTTCCTGCATGTGATCATAAAGGAGCATGATGCAAAGGATTTCCTTAGCTACAAATGGCATGCCAATTTTGGGAAAAAATTAGAAAATGCACTCTCATAAAATGGTTTTGTTTTAGGGAAGATTTCCTTTGGTGAATATGGAATTGGCTATTTCTGGTGCAGAATATTTGAAAAAAAAAATTATACCAGAAATAAAGCAACTAGAAAAATAATTCATCCTTCAGTAAATTAGACTAAATTAAGTTGGCCTTTAAGAGAGTTAAGTCTCAAGGACTGTACTTTAAAAACACATTCTGAAAAGTGCCTGGATAGATTCAGTGACTCTCCAAGCTGGACTTGCCTCCTGTTGGATAATTATCTTATCCCAGCTTAATAATTTCCACTAAAACTTCAGATGGTTTGGATCTGCTTTGCATCTTACAAACAGTTAACAACTGTGATACATTACCATCTTGGCTTGTGATTAGATTTGTGTCTGTCCCAGAATACTTTCTCTGCCGGTGTAGATTACTCAAGAAAAGAGGTGCTGGAAAGAATAAATACAGTAATGGCATTTTTTAAATTAATTTCTTTAGAAGGTAAAATAAAACTGATATGAGGAGTGTGTGTGTGTGTGTGTGTGTGTATTGATTTCCTGTGGAAACTTTTATATACAATTTTATTTAGAATAGTAAAGTTCTGATCAGATTTTTGTATTCTGGTCATAGAAATTCAGTTTACTCCAAATTTAAAAAAA
Organism: Phacochoerus africanus; assembly: GCF_016906955.1. Lineage (NCBI taxonomy): Eukaryota > Metazoa > Chordata > Mammalia > Artiodactyla > Suidae > Phacochoerus > Phacochoerus africanus. The sequence continues at coordinate 79,088,152 of NC_062545.1, read as the reverse complement.
AATATTTTCTCTGAAATCAGGAAGTTTGTTTTGTGTAACAGGGATAATTTTTTTAAATGGAAATATAGGAGTTCCCGTTGTGGTGCAGTGGTTAACAAATCTGACTAGGAACCATCAAGTTGAGGGTTTGATCCCTGGCCTTGCTCAGTGGGTTAAGGATCCAGCATTCCCATGAGCTGTGGTATAGGTCGCAGATGTAGCTCAGATCCTATGTTGCTGTGGCTCCAGTGTGGGCTGGCGGCTGCGGCTCCAGTTGGATCCCTAGCCTGGGAACCTCCATATGCTGCAGGAAGTGGCCCTAGAAAAGGCAAAAAGACAAAAAATAAGTAAATAAATAAATAAATAAATGGAAATATAGTTGACGTAAAATATTGCTAGTTTCAGGCATACTGCATAATAATTTGACATTGAAATGTTCACCATTATAAGTCTAGGAACCATCTGATCCCATACAAAGTTATTGCAATATTATTAACCATATTCTTTATGCTGTATATCTCCATGACTGATTTGTTACGTAACTGGAAGATTGTACCTTAAATCCCCCTCACCTATTTTGTGACCTCCTCTCTTCTGGAAACCACCTGTTTGTTTTTTTTTTAATCTATGAGTCAGTTTTCATTTTATTGTGTGTTTGTTGTTTTTTAGATTCCATATATGAGACCATGCAGTATTTCTCTTTCTCTGTCTGACTTATTTCACTTAGCATAATACCCTCTAGATCCATCTATGTTGTTGCAAATAGCAAGATTTATTTTTTATGGCTGAGTAATATTCCATTGCATTTATATGCCACATTTTCTTTATCCCTTTATCTATCAATGGACACTTAGGTTGCTTCCATGTCTTGACTATTGCAAATAATGCTGCAGTGGACACTGAGGTGCATATATATTTTCAATTTGACATTTTTGTTTTCTTTGAGGAAACACCCAGTACGAAATTGCTGAATGACATGGAGGTTTTTAATTTTTTGATGAATATTCATACTGTCTTCTATAATGACTACCAAGAATAAACTTAATTTAGATATGGCGTTTAAATCCCACTTTGATTCTCATTACTTTTATGACTTTGGATGACTATAATTGTAAATCTGTAAGAGCTTTGGTATAGGATGCTATTTAGCTATCTGAGGATCTCTTAATTCATTTATTCACTTAATCAAGAAATACATCTTGAACACTTACTATATAACAGATCCTTTAATAGGTGCCAGTGAACAGAAATGAAAAATATGGGCTCTGCAATCAAGGACTCTCAACCCAGTAAAGAAGATCTACATATTTCACAGCAGATCAGGATGCAAAATAAGAAATAAACAACATGTTATTATAGCATATAGAAGGGAATAGGTACTTTCTCTAGGTTGTGTATATGTGCAAGAAGGGACATTTGAGTATAGAAAACATTTCTCTGGGAAGATGTCAATGGTTCAGAAAAGAGGGTAGATTGAAATGCACTTCATCTCATCTTATGGCAGATGTGGACTCTAAAAAAAAAAAAAACAACACAACAACAAAAGCCCCTAATTTTGGATAATGATTTATAGCTCTAAGTACTTCATAAACACCTCCTTATTTGAGTCTCAAACAAATAGGTGAGATGGATGTGATGGTCAAAACAATGCAAGCAGATGAGCTTTTGTGGAAGAGGAATAGAGGGTCTTTCCTGGGCCTCTGTGAAGAAGTTCAGGCTAGAAGAGTGATACATTTATGACCATGACTGAGACCATTTTGTGTTGATGATCACCAGTGTGGGAAGCAGTCAGGACTGAGAAACTCCTTTGTCTAGAAACTGAGGTAAATATTAACAGCAAAGTATTCTCTCTGTTTATCACACCTAATATGATTTGTTTAGAATTTAATTCCAGGAGTCTTAGTTATTTTTTGACTCATAGATTCAAAGAGAAAAATGGATATAACTCCACTGAAATAGTGATGCTAATTTCTGACAAGTCACATCACTCTGTCCAATTTATACTCTGCCACACTCCTGTGAAAGAAAATTAAGAATGAGGTTGATTCTCTTTGTCTTCCTGATGAGCGTGTGTTCTTTTTGGCCTTGGAATGGAAAAGGAGTATGGAATGCCTGTTATTTGCTTTCCTTCAAAAATGCATAACTAGAAAGAAGAGAATACCATATAATTTTGCTAATCACATGTTATACTAAGTAAACAAAGAGTATTTTATGGTAGATTTTATTTAAAGTCATCACCTTTCATAATTATTTCATTCTGCATCATAATTTCCCAATTAGGCTAAGTAATTATAGGTTGAAAATCTTATAATCATATGTATTTAGGTTAATTATGTTAGACATTAATTTGAACTACTGAAATGGTAACCTGTGCAAATGAAATGTTTGTAGAAAAGCAACCCCAGTTTTGAGAATTATACCATATATGCACACACTTCGAAGATATTGCAGGTTCCCGACCACTGCAGTAAAGCAAATATCACAATAAAACATGTCACACAAGTTGAATTTTTTTGGTGTCCAATGTATATAGAATTTATGTTTACCCTATATTGTAGCCAGGTAAAATTGCAATAGCGTGATATCTAAAAAAATGTACATTCCTCAATTTAAAAATACTTTATTAATAAAAAATGTTAACCAGCATCTCAGCCTTCAGTGATTCATAGTCTTTTTGCTGGTGGAGGGTCTTGCCATGATGTTGATGGTTGTTGACTGATCAGGGTGGCGGTTGCTAAAGGTTGGGGTGGCTGCAGCAATTTCTTAAAATAAGACAACAGTGACGCTTACCACATGTATTGATGCTTCTTTTCACAAACGGTTTCTCATAGCATGCAATGCTGTTTTGACAGCATTTTACATACAGTAGAACTCTTTTAAAACTGGAGTCAATCCTCTCAGATCCCACCACTGCTTTATTAATTAAATTTATGTGGTATTCTAAATCCTTTGTGGTCATTTCAAAAGTCTTCGCAACATCTTAACCAGAAGAGTTCCATCTCAAGAAACTACTTTCTTTCCTCATCCATTAGAAGCAACTACTCATCCATTAAAGTTTTATCAGGAGATTCCAGTAACTCAGTCACATCTTTAGGCCTTATTTCTAATTCTAGTTCTCTTGCCATTTCTATCACATCTGTGGTTACTTCCTCCTCGAAAGTCTTAAATCCCTCAAAATCATCCATGAAGGTTGGAATCAGTTAGTTCCAAATTCCTGTTAATGTTGATGTTTTGACTTTTTTCCATGAATGTTCTTGATGGCATCTAGAATGATGAATTTTTTTCAGAGGATTTTCAATTGGCTTTGCCCAGATTCATCAGAGGCATTGCTATGACAGCTATAGCCTTATAAAATGTGTTTCTTTCTTTCTTTTTTGGCTGCACCTACAGCATATGGAAGTTCCTAGGCCAGGAATAAAACCTGAGCCACAGCTAAAACCAAAGTCACAGTAGTGACAATACCAGGTCCTTAACCTGCTGAGCTATAAGGTAACTCCCAAACTGCATTTCTTAAATAATAAGACTTCAAATTGAAATTCCTCCTTGATCCATTACCTGCAGAATGGATGCGTTAGCAGGCATGAAAACATGACTCTCATTGTACATCCCCATCAGAGCTCTTGAGTGACTAGGTACATTGTCAGTGAGAAGAAATATTTTAAAAGGAATCTTTTCTTCTGAGCAGTAGGTCTCAACAGTGGCTTTAAAATTGTCAATTAATCACATTGTAAACAGATATGCTGTCATCCAGGCTTTGTTGCTCCATTTACAAAGAATAGGAAGAATAAATTAAGCATAATTCTTAAGGGCTCTAGGCTTTGGGGAATGGTAAATGGACATTAGCTTCAACTTCGTCATCATCTGCATTTATACCTAATGAGAGAGTTGGCCTGTCCTTTGAAGCTTTGAAACCGGGTATTGACTTCTCCTCCCTAGCCAGGGAAGTCCTAGATGGAATCTTCTTCTAATGGAAGTCTATTTCATCTATATCGAAAATCTGTTGTTTAGTGTACCACTTTTATTCATTATCTTAGCTAGATCTTTTGAATAATTTGCTACATTTTCTACATCAGCACTTGCTACTTCACCTTGCACTTTCATGTCATAGAGATGGCTTGTTAAACCTCATCAACCAATCTGATTAATATAATTATGAAACTCACTAAATCAAAGAAAAGGGCAGTTAATTTTTCAATATTTGAACAAATTCACTTAGCATTCCTTTAATGTTGATGACAAGGTGTGGATAGAATTATTTTTAGATAAATTTATAATTTATGTCTATCCATAGAACACTAATAAATACTTTGGGGATGAATTAACTGTCATATGTGTTATAGTGGAATAGTGAATATTTCCTAGTGGAAAAAACAATGGAGAAAACCTAACATTTACAATTGTGTTTCCTTTGCATTAATAAATTTGATATCACATGCTCAGTTTAAAATGTCTTTGCCACCTAGAAATTTTTGTACTATGTGAAGTAAGACAGATCATATGAGATAACTAATATGTGGAATCTAATAAAAATGATACAAAAGAACTTACAAAACAGAAACTGACTCAAAGATTTCAAAACAAAACTTAACAGTTACCAAGGAGGAAACTTGGAGGGGAAGGATAAATTAGGGGATTGGGATTAACACATATGCACACTACTATATATAAAATAGATAAGCAACAAGGACCTACTGTATATCACAGGGTAAACTACTCAGTACTGTGTAATAACCTGTATGGGTAAAGAATCTGAAAAAGAGTGGGCATATATATATATAGATAACTGATTTACCTTGCTGTACACCTGCAACTAACACAATTTTGTAAGTCTACTGTACTTCAACAATTTTTTTAAAAATGTATTTTCCATTGGTGAGTGAAAAGATGTTTGTTTTTACATAGTACTATGTGAATTTCATAAATCCATTATTTCACCAGGCTCCGTTTGTGCCTAAAGTGTATATTAGTCCTTTTATCAGAGTAAACAAAGAGAGTGGTATCCTCCTCTATTCTTACTAGGACTGTTCTTTAATTTTTTTTTTAAACTGTTAGTCAATTGCTAAGGATGAGTTGGGAGGGACTAAATACTAAGCAGGACAAAAATAAACTTCTAATTTTGGAAAGATTTCATCCACCCATCAAACGGGTAGCATTCAATCTATTTTACAATTTAACTTATTTAGTATTTTGAGGGGTACATTTTATTTCTAACATATTATAGTGGAAACATAATTGAATATAAGTATGGAAGTTAATTTAAATATATTTTATAATATGAATGAATATTTGCTTGATAATTACATCTCTATAAAATTATACTAGTTTAGGTATCACTCCCAGCTCTGTACCACAAGAAGTTTAGGAAATCACTTGTTAACTTCAAATGCTTAAATAACTACAAATGAGATTATTCAAAATTCATCTTTTCATTTGAGACCCTTATTACTCAGGTGTGCTCCATAGACCATCAACCTTGGTGCCATCCGAGCTTGATGGCTCTACCTTAGAACTATTGGATCAGAATCTGAATTTAAACATGATCCCCAGGTAACTAGTGTACATGTTAAAGTTTGTAAAGTGCTACCAGATCATATGAATTCTTTTTAGTCAAGAAAAAAGAATACTAAAGTCATCACCTACTAAGTGATCTTTATTTTTGTGAGCCCTAGAACCATGGATTCAGGCAGTTACTGTTTGTTGAGCAAGATACTCTATGGGATAACTGCATTCTCTATGGGATACTTCATTCTAGTGTATGTTCAAGAACACGCTTATTGAGGAATGATGACCAGTTGTTCATGAGGTAATCAAAATAATATGTATGAAATTGAGCTTCATTTAAAAATAATGCATACATAATTTAAAATTTTAACCTAAAACATAGTCAGTTATTTGCCAAACTTTAGATGTAAGGTCAAGGCAATGTCTTTGAATATGAGATTCTTTCTCTCTCTCTCTCTTTTTTTTTTTTTTGTCATTTTAGGGCTACACCTGTGGCATATGGAGATTCCCAGGCTAGGGGTTGAATCGGAGCTGCCAGCCTACACCAGAGCCACAGCAACACAGGATCCAAGTCGCATCTGTGACCTACACAGCTCACGGCACTGCCAGATCCTTAACCCACTGAGCTAGACCAGAGATAGAACCCGTGTCCTCATGGGTACTAGTTGGGTTCGTTAAGCACTGAGCCACAACAGGAACTCCCTGAATATGATCTCTTTAAATGGAGTTTGAGATCATCTTTTCTGTTAAAATGGAACCTATAGAATATTATTGGATGTCCAATTTTATTTTCTTTAAAATAAAAACAAAATAAAGGCAAAAAAAATATGTAAGAACACTTGCAAAGTCATCTGAATATGATATCTTTGATTTTACCGACTTTAAATCTTTTTTGTTGTAACAAATTGAGTGAACCATACTCTTACTTTATGGCATGTTATTATCATTGCTTTGCTCAAGGTTACTTTATTACCTGATTGATTGGCATAAATACTTCTTTCCTAATCTTGTGTTCCTCTCCATCCTAATGTACTTAATGTGATAACCATTCTAATGTGTTTAACTGCATATATTTTTATTGTATGTGTGCTAGTAAAAGGTATATTATTTTGTATGCTATATTTTAAATGTAGTATAAATTGCAGTATATTTTTGTTTCTACTTTCATTCAGTACTATATTTTTAACCTTTATCCATGTTGGTTTGTGTGTGATTTGTTTGCTTCTAATGCTGCATGGTATTTCTTGGTATGGATTCATTATACATTCTATAGTCAATTCTCCAGTGAAGGACACACCGCTAAAAATAATATTTATATATTGTGAGATATAAATAAATATATAAATATTACATAGGTCTCTTTTTAGATTGGCGTGAGAATTTCTTATAGATACACAGGAGAGGAATTGTTGGCCCATTGCACATGCCATATTTCCTCCCAGAATTCCTGCACCTGTCTACAATTCTACCATTAGTGCACAGGAATTTCTATATTTGCACATCCTCACCAACACTTTGCATTTCTTAGTGTTCTAGTTTTTGTCAGTCTAATAGATGTAGAGAGATACTTCATTTTTATTTTAAAAATATTTTAAATTCTAAAACAATTTGAGATTTACATAAAAGTTGCAAATACAGAAAATTTCAGTGTACCTTCCATCCAGTTTTGCTAATATTAACATGGCAATAATGTTTGTCAAAACGAAGGAACCAACATTGACCCAAAACTGTTAAATAAACTTGAGACCTATTTAGAGCTCACGTTTTTTCCACTTAACTTCTTTTTCTGTTCCAGGATTCACTCCAGAATTCTATTTTCCTCCTTGATATGTGCCCCCCCAAAAAATACTAATTTGAAAAGATATATGCACCCCAATGTTCATATCAGCATTATTTACAATTGTCAAAGTATGGAAGTAACCTAAGTATCCATAAATAGACGAATGGATAAAGAAGGTATGGTGTACATATACAGTGAAATACTTCTCATCCATAAAACAGAGTGAAATTTTGCCAGTTACAGCATAGATGGACTTGGAAAGCATTATGCTAAGTGAAATATGTCAGACAGGGAAAGATAAATAGTGTATGATATCACTTATAGGTGGAATCTAAAAAATACAACAAACTAGTGAATAAGACAAAAATAAGGAGCAGATTCACAGATAAAGACACAAAACTAGTGGTTACCAGTGAGAGAGGGAAGGGGGTGGGGCAATGTAGCAGTAGGAAGAAACAAAAGTGCTATTAGCAGATTATGTGAAATCGTGTGTGAAGCTTTTGAAAACTGTAAAGCACTATAAAATTTAATGGTTTTTTGTTTGTTTGTTTTGTCTTTAGGGCTGTATTCCAAGCATATGGAAGATCCAGGCTAGGGGTGGGAGCCTACACCACAGCCACAGCAACTTGGAACTGAGCCACGTCTGCAACCTGTACCACAGCTCATGGCAATGCCGGGATCCCCAACCCACTGAGCAAGGCCAGGGATGGAACGCACATCCTCATGGATACTAGTTGGATTCATTTCTGCCGTGCCACAATGGGAACTCCCTAAAGAATTTTTTATTCAATAAAAAAAAAATGTAAAAAATTATCGTGTTCTCTTAGACCCTTCCTATATATGACAGTTTCCTGGTCTTTCCTTTTTTTCAAGATCACTGGCCTGGTATTTTGTATACTGCCCTTTCACTTGGGCTTGTCAGATATTTTCTCCTGATTAGACTTAGTTTTGAGGTTTGGGCAGAATAACGCAGAGATGACATTCCCTTCTCATCATGTCATATCAAGAGACACCAGGAGTTCCTGTTGTGGCTCAGTGGTTAATGAACCTGACTAGCGTCCATGAGGATGTGGGTTTGACCCCTGAACTTGCTCAGTGGATTAAGGATCTGGCATTGCCATGAGCTGTGGTGTAGATCACAGATGCAGCTAGTATCCAGCATTGCTATGGCTCTGGAGTAGGCTGCCAGCTGCAGCTCTGATTGGACCCATAGCCTGGGAACTTCCATATGCCCCTGGTGTGGCCCTAAAAAGAAAAAGAAAAAAGAAAAAAAAAAGAGACACGAGACAACAGCATGATTTACCATTATTGATTAAGTCAGGTGGATCCCATTGTTTTAAATTGTTTTTCTCCTTTTACTAGTAAGTTCTGGTATTATCTTTATAAATTTAGTATTCTTTTGTGTTGTGTCCTGTAAATTTCCTGTTTATATTTTTTGCCCACACGCCTTTTTGGATCCTGTATCTTTTTGGTTGGTTCACAGACATATTAGAGATACTTGTCCTTTGTCAATTTTAGACATTGCTAGTATTTTCAATCTGCCTGTCTATTCATGGAATTCCTCATTGACCAGACCCCCCTACTTTCTATGGAATCACATTGTTTTATTTTTCTTATGGAGCAGGTTTTCTTAAGTTTTAAGAAGTCCTTTTCTGCCCTTAGATCACAGAGATATTCTCTAATTTTTTTTCTATTATTGGTATAGTTTTATATTTTACTTTAATAAGTATTTATTCCATCATAGTCCACATTATACTTGTTTAGAGTAGAAACAGATTTTTATTTTTCTCACATAGTGAAATAGTTTCCAAATTTTATTTTCTAAACAATTTGTATTTTTCAATTAATTTGTGGTACCAATTTTATTGTAAATTAAGGGTCTTCTCTGAGTTCTCTATTTTTATTTTACCATTGATCCATTGTCTCTTGCTTTGACAATTTCATCATGGTATTATTTTTCCACTCTGATCTATCTATGTAGTATGTGTGGTTGAATATTTGGAAAGGCAAGGCCAAACTTTTAATCTTCTTTTGAAGACTGGCTTATTATTCTATATACATATGTGTGTGTATGTATACACATATTCCATAGAAAGTAAGTTTACTAGTTTTCTCAAATATTCAAATGCAATTTGTATTGGGTTGTATTGACATTAGAAATTAATTTAGGAGAACTGATGTAAATACCTCTATTCAGCTAATACATTTTGTCCTCATTTTCCAGTTTAATTTGTGTAAGTATTTTAGGCTCTTGACTAAGAACATTTTTCATAAGTTTGTGTCTATTGTAAAAAGAAACATTTAAATAATGCCATTTATAGCAATATGGATGAAACTAGAGATTATCAAACTAAGTGAAGTCAGAAAGTGAAAGAAAAATACCATGTGACATCTCTTATATGTAGAATCTAAAATATGGCACAAGTGAATCTATCGACAAAATAGAAATAGACTGACAGATATAGAGAACAGATCTGTGGTTGCCAAGGGGTAGTGGGGAGTGGGATGGACTGGGATTGTAGGGGGTTGGGGTTAGTAGATGCAAACTATTACATTTAGAATGGATAAGCCAGGAGTTCCTATTGTACAGTACAAGGAACTGTATCCAATCTCTTGGGCCAGATCATGATGGAACATAAGAAAGGGAATATATAAACATGTATGACTGGGTCACTTTGCTGTACAGCAGAAATTGGCACATCATTGTAAATTAACTATACTTCAATTTTAAAAAATGGGGAAAATATTTTCCTGATTTGTTATTACTGATAGAAAAAAAGACACTATTGGTTTTCATATGTTGATTTATATTCATTAACTCATTTACACCCTACACTTTATGGCTATCTTCTCCACACTTCACCAATTAATATAGTCTGTATTTATTGAGAGTCTACTTTTTGCCAGGCACTCTTCTAGCCACTTGCAGTAGATCAGATAACAGAATATTTTCATGGAGATTATATTCTGTCTACATCACAGGGACAAATAGATAAGCATTAAACAATACATAAGTAAATTTTGTACTTTAATAGCAGAATGTGCTAGTAAAAAAAAAATCAGGGCAAAGGGGATCAGGAAAGTGGGGAAGTGCTTGCAGTCTTACTAGAGAGTTCAGAGCAGACTTGGTTGAGGACATGACATTAAAGATTAAAGGACTTGACAGAATCTGTTATGTGGGGAAGAGCTTTCCAGTAGGAGGATCAGCCAGTGCAAAGGCTCTGGCAACTATGCTGGGAGTAGGTTCAAAGGCTAAAAAAGGGAGAAGGCTGCCATTGAGGAGGCTATTTCAGTAATCCAGATAGAAAATTCTGGCTTTGACCAGGCTAATACCAGTGGAAATGGTGAGAAATAATTGAATTTTGGATATACTCTGAAAATTTGAAGTGTTTTTTTCTTTTTTCTTTCTTTCTTTCTTTTTTTTTTTTTCCCACAGCATATGGAAGTTTCCAGGCTAGGGGTCAAATTGGAACTGCAGCTGCCAGCCTACACCACAGCTACAGCAACGCCAGATCCAAGCCAAGTCTGTGACCTACACCACAGCTTAGGCAATGCCGGGTCCTTAACTCACTGAGTGAGGCTGGGGATGGAACCCACATCCTCATGGTTACTACTTGGGTTTGTTATTGCTGAGCCACAACAGGAACTCCCAAGCTGTTTTATTTTAGATACCCCTATTCACATTCTCATAAACATAAATACAGTTTAATTAACTAGATTATTAAAATGACAACCAGCACAGGACGAAACCAGGTTTAGAACAAACCCAACTGATGTAAGTTTGTATATGACTCAAGAAAAATATTTATCAGTATAATGCAAAGTTACCTTCCAGTGGGAATATGAGTGTGCCCTGGGCAACAGCTAGATGTTTCATAGAAGAAATGGAGAAAGAACATTGCTTAGCATAGGAAGTAAGCTAAGTGGGGATCAGCTTATACAGGTTTCCATCTCTGCCAATTCAATTGTGTATGTTTCTATGTGTGTATATATGTACGTTCTGCCTAGTTCCAGGAAGAATTTAAGACAGTTTCATAAACATAAAAAACCATGACAAGGTAAAATATAATTTCAGGTAAGAAACTGAGGAAAGCAGACAAAAAGGGGAAAGGAAATCAGGAAAGATAAAGATAGGACTATTTATTTACTACTGATGAGTTTCAAGTCTTGTTCTAGTTTTTAAGTAGGTTAAACTGTCACTTCTTAAAATTCTTTAGGTTGGTCCCTCTTAGAAATACAGTACATTTTGGGGTTTATTTGACATTTTTAACTTATTTTTTCTTTTAGAAATATATCTTAACTGTAAGCTATAGGAATTAGTTAAGGATTAATATAAAATATGAAGATATTTATATATCTATTTGTAGATATATATATGTTCTATGAATAATAAAATACATTAAATTATTTAGTGCTATCTGTAGGAAATACTCAACCTAGCTCCCTTCACAGTACACAGTGTTGTCTTTCTGTCCTGAGTTGTGGTGCTTACTTTCAACGAACAGTAAGTACACTAGCTTGTTTTCCTCTTTGCTTTGACTTGTAGGAATCTTATGGGTCATTACTGGGGATTTTCTTTTTTTTTTCTCTTTTTGTCTTTACAGGGCTGCACCCACGGCATATGGGGGTTCCCAGGCTTGGGGTCCAATTGGAGCTGTATCCCCTGGCCTACGCCCCAGCCGCAGCAAAGCTGGATCCAAGCCTTGTCTGCAACCTACACCACAGCTCAAAGCAATGCAGGATTCTTAATCCACTGAGTGAGTCCAGGGATCGAACCCTTGTCCTCATGGATGCTAGTTGGGTTCGCTAACACCTGAGCCATGACGGGAACTCCATTGCTGGAGATTTTCTTAATATGTTTTTTATAGCACAATAATCTCCTTCTTTCTCAACCCCTCATACTATTTGGCTGTTTTGTTTTAGTGTTTCAAATATGATGTTTTATTTGTGATATAACCACTTCATATCCTTTTTGGAAGCACTGAGTGTGTGTGTGTGTGTGTGTGTTTGTGTGTGTGAGAGAGAGAGAGAGAGAGAGAGAGAGAGAATTGAATGATTTATAACTCCTTTCCGTATAATCTTTCCTCAGCAAAATATATTAGATTTTTTTTTTTTAAGGTTGAACAGACAGGAATAAAATAGACTGGGAATAGAGACTGGAAAAGGGATCAGACTGTCGGTTACCCACATTCCTCTCAGCAGATCTAGTTCTTTTTTCCCTCTTACTGTGACTGGCTTCCTTTGCTTCCTCATTTCCCACGCTGGATGGAAGAGGTTCATCTCAGTTCCTTAGGCCTATGGCTTCAAGGTCAAATCACCTGAGAGAGCTGATGTCAGCCTGCCTTCTCTTCCCCCCCCCCCCCCGCCTCTACCCTCTCCTCCCCCTCCCTCCCCCCCCTCCCCTTTCTCTTCCTCTTTTTCCTTCCCCTTCTCTGAAAGATGCCCAGTAGGTCCGGCTTTGGTCAGGAGACCACTTTATCACCCACCTCCTCTGCTTAGTGAATGAAATCATCTGTCCGTTGGTCCTTCCACTGTTTCACAAGACAAGGGTTCACACTTTCAGGCTTTCTCTACAGATGAAAAGAAAATGCCATGGTTTAAAGGCAGAATACAAAAAATGAAGCCAAAGCAAATGATACCAGCAAAACTAAAAACAAACAAATGAAAACACTAATGGTTTTGCTTGTGATAGAGCTGTTTGTTTGATACCGCTAATTGAAAGCCTTGCTTGTTAAACATGCCCAAATATTTGCATATTTACATGATTTAAAGATATCTCTTTATGCACATACACATATATAACACATGCGTATATATGTATATATATGCACGTATAATCTAAACATAAGAATTTGCATTGTTTTTTTCATCTTTTGAAGTTCGATGTATAATTAATTTACAATATTGTATTATTTTCTACTGTACAACAAAGCGATTCAGTAATACATACACACACATCCATTATTTTTCAGATTCTTTTTCCATATAGGTTATCACAGAATATTGATAGAGTTCCCTGTGCTACACAGCAGGTTCCTGTTGACCATTCAATGTGTGATAGTGTGCATTGCTTTTTAAAATTACATAAAATAATGGGGTTCCCATTGTGGCTCAGTGGTAATGAACCTGACTAGTATCCATGAGGATGCGAGTTCAATCCCCAGCCTTGCTCAGTGGATTAAGGATCTGGCATTGTTGTGAACTGTGGTATAGGTCACAGCCGCGACTCAGATTCTGCATTGCTGTGGCTGTGGTGTAGGCTGGCAGCTACGACTCCAATTGGACCCCTAGCCCGCGAACCTCCATATGCCGTGGGTGCAGCGCTAAAGAGACAAAATATAAAAATAAAAAGGCAAAATTACATAAAATAAGAATTTAGTAAAGAAATATTTATTAAGCACTTACTGTGCTTCAGACAATGTCTCAGCTTCTAAATTCTGGGGATATAGCAGTAAATAAAACAGATAATTTTTTTATGACTGTTGAAGGGGAAATATTTTCCTTTTTTCTTTTCCTGCTTTAATGATCATTTCTGAATCTCCTTCCTTCTCCTCTCTCTGATCTATTTCTGAATATTAGCATAGATCCCCTTCTCTTTTCCTTTTTGTTTTTCTTTTTTTGGCCACATCCTTAGCATGTGGAAAATCCCAGTCCAGAGATCAAACCCTTGCCACAGCAGTGACAATGTCAGATTCTTAACCTGCTGAGCCACCAGAGAACTCAAGGAAGAAGTATCTTCCTATCTGTCTATATTTGGCTATGTAGAAAAATGGACAACTGGCTTAAAATCTCTTTACAGAAGAGTTTAAGACAGTATATAGGTTTGTGTATACTACACGGTTTTATACCTTGTGTATGTGCACACATTCGTGTTTGCTTCCATGTCCTCTGTGACATCAGGTCAAGCAAAAAAGTATTGAAGAACTAATGGAACCTCATTTTACTTTCAAAATCCCAAGGCTTATAGAATGTGCACAATTGTAAGATTATTTCTCAATTTGCATTATTGTAAAGATATATTAATTGATGTACTTTCATTAAAAATGGCAAGGATGTTAAATCTGCATTTATGTTCATTAGTGGAAAAGTGACATTGTCACAATACTTAGGCCCACCAGGCCACGGTGACAGCCCAGGTGCTACGTTATCCTCTGAAGGCTGCTGCCCCTCTGAGGTCAAGGCTTTGGCCTCCTCTGCAGGCACCAGAGCCACAGAAGAGGTAATCCAGGTGCAGTCTTCTCTGGGAAGCAAGAGCTTAGAATTCCTCCAGGAGGTATTTCCTAAAGAGGAGGGATAGTAAATACACAAATTTACAAAGGTCTGCTCAGGGCAAATCAAAGGGTGACACTAGCATCTTTGGTTTGAGTACTGGCCTTAACCATAATAAGAAAGATGATCAGTTTGCTCTGTGATACTTTAATGTATTATTCTTGGAGACAATATAGTACTGCATTCATAAAAATAATTATACATGTATTTTATTTCTCATTTAAAGACAAAAATAGCATGATAATATTGACCATGCATTTGAGGGTTTTTTGTTTGTTCGTTTTTATTTTTAAGGGCTGCACCCTTGGCACATGGAAGTTCCCAGGCTAGGGGTCGAATCAGAGCTGTAGCCGCTGGCCTGTGCCACAGCAATGCCAGATCCAAGCCATGCCTGTGACCTACACTACAGCTCATGGCAACACCGGATCCTTAACCCACTGAGTGAGGCCAGGGATTAAACCTGCATCCTCATGGGTGCTAGCCAAATTTGTTTCTGCAGAGCCAAGGCAGGAACTCCACATTTGAGTTTTTAAAAATGACAGTAAAATGTTAGCAACTTAATTTTAAATGCTTAATATCTATTATTAATGAAGGGGGAATGATATAGGGAATAATAGCCCTTAATAGGTGTTTTGTCTCCTCTTACTCTGGACAGCATGATTCAATTTTAATGTGATTAATTTATTGAGATACAAACTCAAGTTCCTAATTCAGAGTGATTTTTTACCCTTCTATATGAAAATTCTGGGATGAATGGGAAGCTTGGGGTTGGTAGATGCAAATTATTACTATGGATAAGCAATGAGGTCCTACTCTATAGCACAGGGAACTATACCCAGTGTCTTGGGATAGACCATGGTGGAAGATAATACAAGAAAAAGATTATACACACACACACACACACACACACACACACACACACTGAGGTCACTATGCAGTACAGCAGAATTTGACTCAACACTGTAAATCAATTATACCCCCCAGTAAAAAATAAATTAAAAAAAAGAAAAATTGTAGTGTTTGACAAATTTATTATTTTTTTTTCTTTAAAACTTCTGCCCAGGCATTCTAAACATTCTACAAATGACATAAAAACCAAGGGACACATGGAGTTCCCGTAGTGGTACAGTGGAAACGAATCTGACTAGGAACCATGAGGTTGCAGGCTCGATCCCTAGCCTCGCTCAGTGGGTTGGGGATCCTGTGTTGCCATGAGCTGTGGTGTAGGTCACAGACTTGGCTCAGATCTTGTGTTGCTGTGGCTGTGGTGTAGGCAGGCAGCTGTAGCTCCAATGAGACCCCTAGGCTGGGAACCTCCATATGCTGCTAGTGTGGCCCTGAAAACAATAACAACAACAAAAAAATAAAGGCACACACACAAGAAGGAAGATACATATTAGGTTGATTCAGTTGGTGACAAATTTGGTGACTAAACTGGATTCATTAGCTTGATTATTTACTTTCAGCTTGATATGTGGTATGGGTTAATTGAATAAATTTTCCACTCAAGTGGTTTAATAGCATTAATTCAGACAGCCACTTTATTTAGGTTTATTAAGTCACACTCCCTTGCCTGTGAGATGGGGAGGTCTTGACACTTGGGTGGGCTTTGAATTCCATCCTTTATGATACTGTCATCAGAAAACTCCCTCTCTTTCCTATATGTTGAAGAATTTTCCCTGATCACTGGTCAATATAAATGTTTGGAACTTAAGGGAACACTTCTGAAAAGGAGATGCATAGAAGAATCTTTCCTGATTTGCTTGGGAAGTAACATAACTTCTAACAGTAAAACTCCTATATCAGATAGAATTGGCTGTTGTATTTGTTGGGAATGACTTTGAATTCACATCATTTTCCATGTAGTAGTGAATATGAAGCTGAGTAATGGAGATTTCTCCTTAACAGGATGTGGCGCCCTTGAATGGTGGGCATGTTGACAAAAGTTAATACAATTAGAACAGCCAGGCAAGGAGAATTTAGAAAGGAAGGGGTCTTCTCAAGGCAAGACTGAGACTGTAACTCCACACCACCAGCACTAATGGGTGGACTCAGTATCTAAGTCACTCAGATTCTAGTCCCCTGGGAAGCTGTGAAAGGAACAGGTACTGTTACAGTTTCTATAAGCTATAAAGAAATAAATTCTGTTGATTCAGAAAAGTCTTAAATCCATCAAGACTTAGGCTTCATCAGTTTCCCTTTGTGACCCTCCTTTACACTCACCTACAGTCAAGGTAAACATGGAGCTGCCTGTTCCTATTTGATTTCCTTTTGACTCTCTATTAATACCTGGGAAAGGTAAAGATCCACTTAAATGGTAAGAATTGTTGCATTCTATAGGAATGCAACATCTTTACTCTCCTGAGCTTCTTCCGTCAGTCTTCTGCCCTGCTTTCATCTAAAACTAAATAAAGAAGGGACTCTTCTGGCCCTCCCCTTTTCAGTCTTGAGCAACTGCATTGTTCCAGGTAGTGTTCCAGATTCAGAAGCAGATTGCATCCACCCTTGTTTTAGGGTCAAGTGAATCAAGGGAATAACGTAGGGATTGGAAAATAAAAACAGAGACTTTGGAGCCTTTGCTTCTAAGTTTGGGAGCAAACCAAGGATCTGCACTGGAGGAGATCAAGACATAGACAAAATTTCCCAAGACGGGCAATCTGAGTTGGGAAAGGATAACTAGACAGAGAAGACAAGAATGTTTTCTGAATCCAAGAGGTTAGATGGAGAAAGAACTTGAGCCGGTGATGAACCTGTTTGTCTATGTATCATTTTATCTGTGGATGAAGAAATCTGTCTGTGATGTGACTTACAATAATAAGGTATGCAAGAAAATAATTATTAGTGTTTTCTGAGACAAACACCATGACATCTTTCATGTGTACATCACCCAACTCACATAGATCTAACCCTTCTGCTAGCAAGTCCCTCATCAGGGCCCTGATCTCCTCCTCCTTCCTGAGCATCTTCAGACCTCTTACTCTCTGCCTCACACCATAAGACAACATGTGCTGAAGGTCTTAGGTTGAACCCTATTTTTTTAAAAAAAGAGAGATCGTGTAATTTTGATGTCTTAAAGAGTTCAGGTGTGGTGGTTACCAGCCTTTGGCAGGAGAGCTCCCAGTGAAGTAATTCAAATCAGAGTCCTAGTTCCCATTTTGATTCTGAGGTCTCTTACTTTCCTCAGCATTACCTCTTTATATCCATCCCACTGAAAAAATGTATGTGAGAAAATCGACCATCAAAATGCAGTGGTCCTAGCATATTTCTATTGAGGAAAAACAAAAAAGAGGGACAGGAATAAGGAATAAAGGAGGACGGGAAATTGGGAGATGGAGAACAATTGTGGAAAAGCAAATCCTTAGTCTTGGTTGCTGGGTCAACTACTTTTAAATACATTATCTTCTTGAATTTTTATAGACTCCTAAGCTAGTTATGCTCGTTTCTGTTTAACAGATGAGGAAACAAAATTTTGGTAACATTAATAAATTTTCAGAGTTCCCACTGCAGCATAATGGGATTTGTGATATCTCTGTGGTGCCAGGACACAGGTTTGAGCCCTGGCTCAGCACAGTGGGTTAAAGGATCCATTGTTGCTGTAGGTGTAGTGTAGGTTGAAACTGCAGTTTGTATCTGATCCCTGGCAAAGAAAGAAAAACAGAAAGAAAGAAAAGAAATTAAGGAATTTTTGTAATGTCACAGACAATGGGACCAAAGGGAAGAGGAAGAGAAAGGATCAGAAAGTAGTTGTTTGTCAAGAGTACACTGTCCAAAACTGATCTTTTCCAACAATTTTCAAAGGTTACATGATTACTGGGAGACTTATGAAAAGGTAGTAGAAGAACCCAAATGAACTCAAGCCTCCTTCCCCACCTTCCCCACCGTGGTCACAAGGCACAGGAAAGGTAGGTGGAAGAGGCTCTTGGTGCCACGGTCAGGGCACAAGGGTAAGACAAGTGACTTTCCCTCCAGCATTATGCACAACCCCCTCCCCTCCCCCCACCTCTGTCAGGGCAACAGTGCCCATGTCAGCTTTGAGGTGTGTGAGAGCAGAGCCCTGATGCATCTCATGAAAGTGTGAGAACAGTGACTGCTGCTAGGCCCATCTACCTCATTTGCTGGGCTCTGTGTTCAAACATTATTAAGCATTTCAAGAGAGTGATAGCAGAGCTTTAAACCAGGTGCAGTTTATTGTGCACAGGGCCCTGTGTAACTTCACATGCCTGCCATGAACCTGGCTTGGACGGGGGAGGTTTTGATAGATTGTGACCAAACTGGGAGCGCTCCCCAGTTCGCTTTATATCCAGATAACAGAGCACTTGATAAGGGTGGTCCCATCATTTAGCAACCCTGTATCATCCTTCATCTCCACTCTGGGAGGAAGGGGTTGCCATGGGCATCTGGCCTTTGGGCCTTGACCTGCATTATTTCATCTGCCCCTTTTTGGTCCTTGGTAGCTTGTCTCAAATTCCAGTTTATTTATAAGTGTTTCTGACAAAACCAGACACTTCCGTTATTGTCCTTCCCATCACAAAGCATGAGCTTTTTGTCTTTATTATACGTTAGTCCCTGCTGGTGTTTCATTTAGCAATTTATTTGTTTGAACCTATCCTATGTCTAAATAGTTAATATCTGAGACTTGTCTAGCCCCCAAATGGCAGTATATTTCCTCCAGGCTAGGATTCCATGGAATACTTCACACCAGGGGCGTGAAGCTAAGGGAGGAAAGGGCAGAGGGGCCTGGGCTTCCTCCCTCCAGGCTTAAGCAGGCTTGCTGGGGGGGGGGGGGGGCCGAGTCAGGAAATGCCAGTGTGTAGAAGTCCCTATGGCGGTGCCCTGACCTGCAGAGCACTAAAGTAATTCTGAGTGGCTCCGACAGAAGTGGGCTGATTTCCCTAGAGCTGGGCTGCTCAGTCTGGCCCACTGTGAAAACACAGAAGAGGCCTGTGAGGGCTAATTGTTTTCTGACAGATTTATAGTTCTGCTTAATCAAATGTCACTGTTAAGACCAGATGGAAAGCTGTGAACCAGACCAGCAGAGAGAATTATGGGCCTTCCTTCTCCTTTTCCCCTCTTCAGGAAGACAGGCAAGCCCATGGAGGGAGCCCTGGGGAGGTGGGAACTTGGCTAAAGTGCTACCGCCCTTTCCGCTCTTGGTAGGATGATGGGGGAGGGGCGACGGTATCACATGGGCGGGCGTGTATGAATATGTTTCATCCATTAGGCAGGAATCCTGTGCTCCACGTTTACCTGTATTCTTTTCCAGACACCGCATACTGCAGGCATTACATTAACTGTTCAGCTGGAGAGCTACTTAGAATTATACACAGGGGAAATGTCTCCGCACCCACCCTTCTCCCTGCTGCTGGCATGGAGGCAAACATAGACTACCTTATTCTTCACGTGCATTTTGACAGCTTTCTAAAAGGCATGAGGATAATGTTTGCATGCATTATGTAGGGGGCAGGATGAAAACTCCATTACAAGATCTAAAATTAGGAGGCTCACTTAAATTGACATCAATTAGACCTATGTGACATCACCCCTTCAGTCACTCAGGTTGTAGGCACCAGGCAGAGTATGCAAATGTGAGCCTTGCTTCCTTAGTGACATGTATGGCCTCAAACAGAAGATTTAGAATGCGGCCGCGTCTGATGCTCAAAGATACTAAAATGTGCTTTCTCTCTCTGTGGATGCAAGTGAGTGTTTTGGGCTATTTTAACTGCCAATGACCATAATAGCATCTTGTTGTCTTATTGATCTTAGGGTTGAACAGCCTTATCTAATGGAGTACAGACCATATGAGATATTTATAACCCCTGTACCTTCTCCCAACAGATAGTAATGTGCACTTGGCTGTATGTAATTGGGTTATAATTCCCTTGTGGGTTCCTGGCACATCCTAACCTGAGAGGGAAGCTCTTGTGATTTAGTAATGCCATCAGTAATCCGGGGTGAATTATCTGTATATATGCGGTTGTACACTTGATTGTTTATAATCTGCTTGGTTAAAATTTTAATGATAATACAGCATCACTTTGCTGCTTTGGTGATGTTTTTTAATTTGCTTTAAAAGGCGAAAGTATCTATTTAATTCTTTAAAACATCTTTTACTGGTAGCTTTACTGCCTTACAAGTTCAGATCATAAAATAAAATATCCTTGAAGCTTATAATTTCTTAATAGAATATAAAATCCCAAAGCCAAATAGTTTGGATAAAAATATTGATGTGAAGCCTTTAGTGTGATCTTATCAAGGTGATCTTGCTCTGAATTTTCTTTATATTTCTGTTCTTTTACCAAAGATATATGAGTGAACATTAGTCTAAGGAATATGTATGTGCATATGAAAAAGAGAGAGAGACTGAGAGAGAAATTTTGGTACCAAATACTAAGATCAACTTTATGTCAAAATACACTTTTATAATTAAAAAGTGGAAAAATAAATCAACAAAATACTCCTTCTGCTATTTAATTTCTTATTAAAATTATACAAATTACTGTCATTGTTTTAAATGACGAAGTCTAAGAGTCTAAGTTAATTTCTTCAGTCTTTTTAAACTCAACTTTCCATCAATATTTTGTTCATCTAGCCAGAAACAACAAAGAAATAAACTGAGTTAAGCTCTTTGTGCACATTTGCATGTGTGAACAAATGTGTGTGAGCATGCCTGTGTACATATATGTGCATGTCCATATTTGAATGTGCCCAAGCTGTTTTGAGTGTTTTTATGTATGCAGGATTGATTGTGTTTGTGTGAATGTGTAGGCATGTGTATTTGTGTTCATGTGAGCCTATGTGTATGTGCATTGGACATGCATGTGTGACTATGTGTGCGTATAAACAGAAGCAGCTTGTGCAGACCATGGATTAATTTTCATGTCGACATAAAATCACGAAGGAGATACCTACATCTCTAGCATTTTTGTTAAGTGCATGAAGTAACAAAAAGGATATTGACCCTGTTCTGGACCTTGAGAATATCAGAACAGGAGAGATAACTTTGCATACAAAGAGCAATCAAGCAATGGGATGCAATTTACTAATTTAATGAACAGAGTGCTTAGTTAGCTGATTGGATGGAATTATGCATTCAGATGCATAGACAATGGAAGAAGGTGATGATAATGTGTGAGATAGCCTTGAACCTTGAATAGAATTTTGCCCTTTGGAGAAAGGAGGGGGAAGGTGATTTAGATAAGAGAGTTAGCAGAGTGAACAGGAAAATGGAGCTGTGAAAGTGCATGCTATATTGGAGGAATAGTTATTTAAATGATAGGAGAATAAAGTACCTGGAAGTAAAAGGGAAATTAAGATGCCTGAGTGCCTATTGCCAGATAGGGAGATACAGTGGTGGAAGAGGGAAGCTTAGGCATAGAGTTGCTTAACTGTAACTTGTGTGGAATCTCATCATTTCCATTTACTAGCTATGTGGTTTTGTACAAGTGACAATCTCTGTTACATTTTCTCATAGTAACTGCGGTGAGGATTCGTTGAAATAACATACCTCACAGTAACTGGTATATAGTAGATATTTAATAAGGCGTATTTATTACTATTTTGTGCTTGGCCTGAGATAATATTAATCACCTAAAGTTATTGAGTTTATTACATGATAGACACTGTGGTAAAAAGTTATCATCCCACTTAATCTTCACAATAGCCCTCTGACATGGTCACAATTATTATCCCTTTTTATACAGGAGAAAGCATCTTGGGAAGGTCTCAGAGAAAAGTAGGACCACACCTAGGTTTACCTGACTTTAGAGGCTGGCCATCACTCTCCACAGGAGGCGGACATTGGTAGGAATTGAACTAGAATGAGAGTCTGGGGTTCAAATGGTAAAGTGCTGCAGCGATCAGATAAAGAGTTGGTATCTTCTTCCCTTGACAGTAGAAAATAGTGAAATATTTTTTCTTGGAGAATTGATAGTATCATTTATTAATCCATTCATACATTTAACAGTTAAGTATTAAACTCAATTAATAAAACATTCAGAGCACTATTTTATTGTTTTTTTTTTTAATACAAAGTTCTCTTACTTGCTATAGTCTGACATACTTGCAGCCCGACTTGTGTTTTATTCATCTTTGCAACCCAAGCTACTATTTGCCAGACCCTGTGCTAAACATCGGGGATAAAATAGTGAGCCAAAGCAGTTGTGGTCTCTGGTCTCATGGAGCTAACAGCTTAGTTGCGGTAGGCTGGGATGTCTAAGAAGTACGCATGGTAAAACTACCACTGACTGAGACAGATGTTACAATGGTGAGGTCCGTAGTGGTGTGAAAGCAGATAATAGGAGAATTGAGCCAATACAAACAGGTCAGAAATGATTTCCTTGAGGAAATGAGACTTGAACAGAAAGCTGTAAGATGAGTAGAGGTTAACTAGGCCAAGGATGGGAAAGATAGCAAGGGCATGTTCAAAGGGCCTGTGAGGAGAGGAAGCACTGTGTGTATGAGGGGGCAAAGAGGGAACCAGAGCGTCTGGAGGAAACAGATCTAAAGCAGCACCATCCAGTAAAAATATAATGAGCGCTAGACATGTAATGTAAATTTTTTAGTAGTCACATTAAAAAAATAAAAAGGAGTTCCCTGGTAGTTCAGTCGGTTAAGGATCTGCCATTGTCATTACTGTGGTTCAAGGTTCAATCCCTGGCCTGGGGACTTCCATCTGCCGAGAGCATGGCCAAATAAATAAATAAACAAATAAATAGAAGCAGGTGAAACTAACGTTATTAGAGTATTTTATTTAGCCCAATACACCCCAAATATTATCATTACAAAATAGTCAACATAAACATTATGAATTTGATATTTTTATCTCCTTTCTCTTATACTATTTGAAAACTAGTGTGCATTTTAAATTTATAGCATATCTCAAGTTAGATGATAAATTTTCATCAGGAATAATTGATAAGGATTTAAATTTCATAAAATTTATAGTTGGAAAGAATAACTGCACCTACAAATTTCTTCCAAACATACTTAAATTTTTCCAATAACTAATTATCTATTTTAAGTTCAATTTAATTAAAATTAAATAAAATTAAGAATTCAATTCCTCTGTCACATTAGTTACATTTCAAATACACAATCATCACAATTGAGATTGTTGGACAGTGCAAAATGGGAGAGTAAGACATGGCCAGATCATATAGGCCTTCTAAACTTAATTAGGATTTTTGTTTTTTGTTGATACAAGATGTTCATGAATTCAAGGAGACATTTAAGGGATAAAATCCATAGGAGTTGATGATGGACTTGAAACAGGAATATATTGAGAGTGGATCAGGGTTGCTATTTTCTGTTGTATTACAGTGGGTCAAAAATTTAGATAGGGCTCAGTGGGGATGTCTTGTCCTTGTTCCATGGTATCTGGAGCCTCATCTAGGGAAAATCAATTGGCCAGAAATGGTGAATGGAACCATCTGGAGATTTGTCTTACTCCTTTCTGGAACCTAGACTGGGTTGACTCAGTGACTTAGGCTTAGCCTGGGCTGTTTACTAGGATGACTGTATATGTCCCCTCTATATAGCTTGGGCTTCCTCATATCATGGCAGCCTCGAGGTTGCTACAATTCTTACAAGACAGCTTCCCATGAGCATTCCATCAAATAAGGAGGAAGCTGCATGGCCTTCTACATCCTAGTCTCAAAAATCACCCACAGTTCCACTATACTCTTCTTAGCTGAAATATTCACAGGCTTACACAGATTCAAAGAGAGGGAACAGAAATCCCACCACTCAATTGGAAGAATTTCAAAGAATTCACAGCCATGTTTTAAAGCCACCTAAGTGCAATTTGGAATATTCCTGTTTTAAGGTGCCTTTGAGTCATCTAAGAGAAGTGGCTGGATATCCTGGTCTGGGGTTCAGAGGAGAGTTTCTAGTATATAAATCATCTGAACTAATGTGATGATTAAAGTATAGGGGCGAACCCCTCAGAAGGGAATCTGGATTAAGTACAGTGTCTTCGCAATTTTCAACAAGTTACTTTTCTGAAAAAGGGACAAAAACAGAGCAGCCAGAGCAGCGGGGAGAAAGGCAGAAGGGTGTTATAACTTGGAAGCCTGGAGAAGCCTGTGTTTCAAAAAGTGAAGGGTAGTAATAGCTTTAAATCTTCTGAAGTGTCAAGGATGATAAAGACAGATTGATAACTGTATTTACTAACAGGGTAGCTGTTGTTTACCTTTAAAGAATAATTTTGGTGTTTTAGAAAAAAAATTGGGGGCGTTCCCGTCATGGCACAGTGGTTGAGGAATCTGACTAGGAACCATTAGGTTGCAGCTTCGATCCCTGGCCTTGCTCAGTGGGTTAAGGATCCGGCGTTGCCGTGAGCTGTGGTGTGGGCCGCAGACGCGGCTCAGATATCATGTTACTGTGGCTCTTGTGTAGGCCAGTGGCTACAGCTCCGATTCGACTCCTAGCCTGGGAACCTCCAAGTGCCCCAGGAGCAGCTCAGGAAAAAGCAAAAAGACAAAAAAAAAAAAATTGGATGCAAAACAAAAAAATGAGTTGCTGTAGAGAAAGCTTAAAAACTGGAAGAAACTGGTTACTGGTTGATTCTTGCTGAAAAGTAGTAGCTGTGTTTTATCAAAACAACAATACTAATTGGATTGTAAAGAGAAACAAATGGATGGATAAAATATATTGTTTAATTTTTTTATTAGGGATGAACTTTTCCCTAGTCCTGTATCTTAAATAAATTTTTACTCATAATCCTTAGAGTAAATACAAATTTATACGGAGTTTCTTTCTCACCACAGTATAGACTTGAGAGCTGTAAATATTGTCATAAATCTTATTTCAAAATTTTGCTGTCAGATTTGGAAAAATATCTAGGTGCTGAGGTTTGATTCTGGATGCGACCCACATAAGACCACTAAAATAGACCAGAATTTTAAGATATGACAGAAATATACTTTCCATATCTAGATTTTGTTCTCTCTGAAACATTTTAATGTGATATGTAATATTTTATGTAATATAAAAAAAGTAAAAAAAATTGTAATAAAGATTTCCCACATTTTAAAAAGGGACTCAAAGTTTAGTTACTGAAAATACATTACCCACATACAAATGAATCTAATATTGTGGGATAAGAATATTTTATCTCAACATAAAAATACTTTTAATGTACATTTGATTTGCCACTTGTAAACATATAGTTACTTGTCTAATGAATTTTAAGTATCTGCCATGAATTCCTAGAAAATTAAGTTGATGTGGTCTCATACTGGACTAACAAGAATGTAAAGATTCTAGGAAGAGCTATTTCGGGTATGAATACTTCAGGAATCTTTTAAAAACTTGTTATACCAATATAAAATGATGTTTAATGAACTGAAACTAAATTGTTTTCTGTTTGATTATTGAGGTAAATCCTTCAAATCCCTATTGCCTTTGTGACTGCTGAGCTAGGTAGCACTCTGTCTGATCCGGCCACGTCATTTTGTTGTCATGATCTGCACTTCAAACTGTTTTTCAGTACCAGTCTCAAAAGAGCATAATGTTCACAATGATTGAGATGTGTGTTCTACAATATGTTCAGCTTTAAATTAACTTTCCTGAGGACCCTGGAAGGGAAGTCATAGAAATGCAAAATGACAATTTATTTTTCTGGAGAGACTGGCTTTTGCCACAACAAAAAAGCCCAGTTTCATTTAGTGAAAGAAATCTTAATTATACACTGAACAAAGTAGTCAAGTATGTTACTTGCTGAGATAAAGATCATTCAACTATTTGACTGATTTTCAACCCGCTGTCTTAGATATGTGGGTTTGGTTTCGGGTTTTTTTTGTTTGTTTGTTTTCCCCAGTCCCTGTGAAAATAGAGCATTATTTGTCTGAATTGGTAAGAGGAAACATCCGAAGATTAAGAGCCAGAAAATCACAGAATAATGAAGCTATATGGGCACTACCTCTATCTCTACTTTCTCTTCTCTTCCTCTCTTTTCTCTTCCTCTTTCTTTCTCTCTTTCCGTTTTTCTTTCTTTCTTCCTCTCTTTCTTTTTCTTTCATCTTTCTTTCTTCTTCCCTCCTTTCCTCCCTCCTTCCTTTCAAGTCATTTATCTTCTGCTGTTTTCTTTTACAATTTATCTTCATTACTTTCACCTATTTTTTTTTCTACCATCCTGTTTTTTTTTTTTTTTTCTCTCTGCAGTCTACTTCCATATTTTTTCAACTTGGCAGTTAATTCATTGAATGTCACTATTGATAACAGATTTGACTGCAGGTGATGATTTTTCAACTCGAGAGTCTGACTCCCAAATAATGCATAATGTAAAAGATCATTGCCTCTTAGCATAGGTGACCAAAGCAAGGGAGAAACAGGTGAAATCTTGTATTGATTTGCTCTAAAACAATCATTTGACTTTTCAGTGTTAGCTTGCTATTTAGGGAATTTCATGAGCCCTGTAGGCAGTCTTTCTGAAATATGAGTAACATATTAATTTCTCTTGGAAAGAAACAATTTTTCAGACCTATAGTGTTGTGTTGTGTTATTTTTATTATGTTTAGTTATTTTTATTATAATGTGCTCTACATATATATACCACAGAAAATTGACATAAATTTACCATATATATGATTCTATGCAACCAAAAACTACTCTACAAATTAAATACAAAATAATAAATAAATACATTAATTTCAAATTTTAACATAGAAATATGGTTCTTTGAATCTATTTTTGTTATTATTACTATCCATTGACTTAAGTCAAAGAGGTTCAGAATATGTCTGGTAGCATTACAATAATATACAAAGAGAGACCAAAAAAATTCAAGCTCAGGATAATCTGGCATTCATCAGAAAGCAATATTCTAATGTTTTAATGAAGGGGCTCCTTGTTAAGTCTATAAAGTTATCTTCTTCGTTTGAAGAAAAAATTTGCATATGGTATTATTAAAATTTGTATTAATTGGGTGTGTAATCCAATTATTTCTGGAATCAGAAACTGGAAAATAGTATCTGAAGTTGGTTTCAACTCTTCAGATGATAAGAGAAAATTATACTTTCAACAAAGCCCATCATTGGATTATTGAAGAAAATCACTGAACATTAGAAATGGATCCCCTATTGTTTTGGACTAAGAATATTCAAACCTTCATGAAGATATTATTTGACATTAAGCCTTCACTTGGCTTGAATATTTTATTTTAGCATTACGTCCACTGCTCTTTTCTTTTTAGTCTTAAAGGATAAAACTAGTATATTAAACTACCACAAAATGTCATTTTTGCCATGTAGAACCAAAGTCTTTGTTTATTAAAAAATGAAGAAATTGAATTCTTTTATCATGGAAATATCCTTCAAATGTGAATTATTCATGTAGAGGAGACATTATATGGTTTATTTCTAGTAAAATTATTTAATATAAGAACAACTTAGATTAGATATGCTACTGACTCCCAGGTGTATTCACCAAAAAATTAACTGTGTCCATGATCAGTTGTTACAAACATGTCTGTAAATAAGTACAGAAATGTATACATCAAAATCCTGTGGTAAAACTTGGTAATAAGATGATGATTCAGATAAATTATCATAAACAAATTTTAAATACACTTTGAGGATAATTTTAGATTTACAAAAGAATTGAGACAGTAGGACAAAGAGTTCTCATATAAACCCCACCCAGTTTCACCTATTATTGATAATCTGTATTGGTATGGTGCATTTTTCAATTAATGAAACAATGTGATATTATTATTAATTGAAATCATTTGTTTAGATTTTTAAAAATTTTGGTTTTTTAATTTTTTTTTATTTTTTTAGGGCTCCACCTTCAGCGTATGAAAGTTCCCAGTCTAGGGATCTATTAGGAGTGTAGCCCCTGGCCTATGCCACAGCCACAGCAGTGCCAGATCCAAGCCACATCTGTGACCCACACCACAGCCCACAGCAACTATTGGATCCTTAACCCACTGAGCGAGGCCAGAGATCAAACCTGTGTCCTCATGGACGCTAGTCAGATTCATTTCCACTGAGCCATGACAGGAACACCTGATATTGTTTTTTGATTCCAGGATCCAGTCCAGTGCCCTGCCTTACCTTTTGTTGCCATGTCTCATTATGTTCCTTTTGGCTGTATCACCTTCAAACACTTCCCTTGTTTTTGATGACCTTGAGACTTTTGAGGAGTACCAGTTGTGTATTGTATATCATGTAGGATGTCACTCTATTGGAATTTCTCCAATGATTTCCTCATGATTAGACTGGGATTATGAGTTCCTGTGAGGAAGAGAATCAGAGATAAATTGCCTTTCCTATCACATCCTACACATTCCATCTTGATACTACATACTATCAAGATACTTGCCAACTGTTGATATTAACCTGATCATTTCACTGAAGTTTGTCAGAATTTTCTTCCATAGAGTTACATTTATCCTCCTTTTTTCCGTCTTTTTTTTTCTTTCTTTTTTTTTTTTTTTTTTTTTACCTGCGGCATATGGAAGTTCACAGGCTAGGGGTTGAATCAGAGCTGCAGCTGCCGGCCTACACCCTGGCCACAGCAATGTGGGATCTGAGCCACATGTCTGACCTACACCACAGCTCAGGGCAACTCCTGATCCTTAACCTACCAAGAGAGGCCAGGGATTGAACCCATGTCGTCATGGATACTAGCCAGGTTGGTTTCCACTGAGCCATGATGGGAACTCCCTGTCCTCCTTTTCATGTCACTCTTTGGAAGGAAGTCACTGTGTATAGCCCATATTCAAGGAATGGGGAGTTACAACCTTTTTGAAGATAAATTATTTGAAATTCTTCTGTACAGAAGATTTGTTTCTTCTCTTCTGTTTATCAATCATTTATTTATCTTAGTATGGACTCATGGATATTTATTTTATACTTAGGGTTATAATCCAATACTATGTTATTTAGTTTGTTGCTTTAATTTTTCCAGTTTTTGACAATGTGAGCCTTTTCAGTTGTTTCTTGTATCCTTTTGACATGCTGTCACTATTGTGTTTGCTTGTTTTAGCATTTTCTTTCTGGCCCTACAGATGCTCTAGGCTATTCTTGTGTATGTATTTCCTTCCCCAATACCAGAATTAGCCATTTCTTCAAGGGGTGTGGAGTTCTTTCTACTAGAAAATGGTATTAAAACCACTCTCTGGGTTCTAGGTGTGGTCATTGTTACTTGAGGGCCTTTGCTTCGGGATCTTCCTAGTTGATAGAGCAAGGAAATATATGTATCCATATTAATCTCTTAATATACATATTTAAAAGCATGAGATGATTTTTTTCCTAGAGCCTCCAGAAGGAATGCAGTTCTGATAACACCCTAATTTTCACCTTAAGATTCATTTTGCACTTCTAACCTCCAAAAGTGTAAAAGAATACATTTGTGTTCGGTTAGGTCATAAGTTTTTGTAATTTATTACTATAATAAGATGAAACAAATACAGGTAAAAACAAATGATATTGAACATTTTTTCCTATATTCCCTTCATACCCTAGTAAGAATTAGACTATGTATTATATCATAAATGGACACATATTTAGCTAGAACTTGCTATATTCTAATCCTGTGAAAGGGGCTCTGATGCATAAATGAAATAAATGACTTTGTCCTTCCAGAAACTACCATCTTGTTGGGTTGGTAAAACTATTACTAATAAAATAATTAGTAAG
This sequence comes from Phacochoerus africanus, assembly GCF_016906955.1. Classification (NCBI taxonomy): domain Eukaryota; kingdom Metazoa; phylum Chordata; class Mammalia; order Artiodactyla; family Suidae; genus Phacochoerus; species Phacochoerus africanus. The sequence continues at coordinate 79,057,981 of NC_062545.1, read as the reverse complement.
CGTATAAGTCAATATATTATTAAGCCCTGAGTGTTTAAATAATAACAAAATTTATAATACAAACTTCATGTGAAATTGCCAACTTGTCCTTTTTTTCTTTAGGGGAGTTTAGCAAAAGTCTGTTCAATAGATTAGTCAAGATCATCTCATCAGTTGCGTTTATTGGAAAGTACAGAAAATTAGTGAAAACTAAAATACCCCTGTAATTAATTAACGCAAGAGAGCTCAGGTCACTGACCCTGCAAATTGTTTTTTAATGCACAGACCCATCAATTCCTCAGATTTTGTCTCCTTGGATGATTTTTGGAACGTGATCTCCATTGGAGTGGAAAAGAATCATTTTTGACTGAATTCCAGAAAAAGATGCCCTACCTTGTTGTGTATATATATATATGCACATGCACAAAGGGAAAGTAAGATCCACTGCCTTGTGTTCAATACAAATGCTTAAATGTTTATTGAATTTTAATGAATACCAGTCCTTCATCCCAAATCCCTCAAGTCTTTTCCTTCACATCACAGGCCTGATGAACTAACACCTCATGCTTCCCTGAGGAAAAAAGAAGCCTGAAGACAGTGGCCCTTGGGTATAAACTCAGAACAGAACTAACTGCACACCAGTGGGAAGAGTGCAGTGTTCTGTATGGGAGCACCATGTTGGTGGGCTTCTTCTCAGGTGGACCATCCCAATAGCCTCCTATTAGCTACTTTAATGTTTCTCCACCTGAAGTTATTTGTGTACCATTTTTATGATTTTTTCCATGTCTGTGTACCACTTGTGTCATCATTCATTTGACATATACTTTTATTTATGTCAAAAAATGCTTAATATATATTTATTAGCAGTTATAGCAGTATTACAGGGCATCCTGTGTTACTGCTAGAAATGTAAAACCAGGATCTCATGGCCTGCATTGAAGAACCTGGTTTTAAAAAGATTTTCCCCAAAATGTTTGGATAAAAATAACCAAAATATTAAAAAAAAAGAAAAAAACAACAACAGCTAAAGTCAGTTCATGGTCCACAAAAGGCACACACATCACTTTTTGGGAAGGTGAACATACAGAAAAGATGTACATGAACAAAGCTCATAAAGCCTCAGTGATCTGGCTCTGATTTCTCTCCAGCTTCATCTCTTTCTGAATCATGCTTCACATCCCATGGCTTAGCTTCCTTGAGCAATTCATATTTCCCCAATTTGCCCTATTTTAGAGGTCTGGCTCAAAGCAGTTCTTAGGTGCCATAAAAACTTTTACCCCTTTACTTACCTAGAAAATATCTGCACAACTTTCAGACCTCAATCATCATCTCCTCTCTGAACCCTATCTCAAATTTGGTCCTTTTTTTCCTGTCTCCCCCTTTAACACTTAAATGACCTTCTTTGTTAGGGGGGGTCTCTCTTCCTTTACCAGATTACAAATGTTTTCTGATAACTTGTAGGCACGTGATGCTTGTAGAATGAAAAAAAAAATGAATGCAGAGTAACTGATTATGGGGGGTAATCTCTGTGGTACCCCTTAAATTAGTTTTTCTGCATACTTTCTCAACTCTGAAACTCTCCTAATGGAGATACAATCCCTTGCTTGGAGCATCTGTGTTTACTGTTAAAGTTTAATACCCTTAGGATTGAAATTACTCAATCATGTTAAGGTGCTTGCAGATCCATGTGTAAGTTCTGCATACCCTCTCTTGAGAGTAGGTTTTGAGAGGAGGTTTTGATTGGAAGAGAAGTAGGAATGTGAACACTGAGGGGAAAATGGCACCAAAGAGACATGACATTTGCAGAAAGAAACTGTCCATTCTGAGAGTTTACCTCTGAGCCACTGTATTGGTCACTTTGATCAGAACAGAATAGAGTCAGACAGAGAACTCTTAGGTTATGGTGAAAGTGTTACCCCTACTCCCACAGATTCAATCTTGCCTCCAGGGTACAAGTGGCTATGGGATGGAGGCAATAGGAACAATGCACTGTCTGAGCAAGGAGGAAGTAGAGTGAAGGAACTCCTCTATCCTAAGGAGACGCACTTCCTGATATTTTGAGCAACAGCCAAAACTGTGTTCATTGAAATGGACCCGAGGAGCCAAGATGTGGCACCATGGGATGGCGAAGATATTCATTGTTTTTCAGACGTGTAGTTGCAAGCTTGTATGTAGGATGGAGGGAAAAGAAAGAAAGGAAAAACGTCATCTTGGAAAAGCTAAAACTAATTTCATGGTATCATAGCTGAAGATTGTAGTCCATGGAATTGAAATAATATTATAGCAAATAGCCAGTGCACCCCTTCAACACAATTTTCCTAGACCTCAGCTACCTCAGCCAGAAGGAAGTAATTCTGGTCTTCAACTGAGAATTGGAAGGTGTAATGCTTCCAATTTAGAACAAACTCTGAGGTCTGTTTGCCACATGTTTTTTTTTTTTTTTTTTTTTAGTGAAATAGCTTTGTCAGGCTTTCTTTCGTTTCTTTGCTTTTTTTAAAACCATTAATTTTCACAAAAAATAACTTGGTATGTCAAAAGGACATTTAAAACATACAACCTCTGAGCTGTTTCTATAGTGAAAAAGAAAGCAAAGAAAGAGCTAGGCCAAGACTTCCTCCCAAACTTAAAAGGATTATGACTATTCCACTTCTATAGGCAAATTCACTTCTTTTCTCCAAAATGTAAAATGTTTCCTTTTGTAGTCTTGAGGAGGTTGTGAAGTGATGGCAGGGTGCGTACAGGAGGGTTTGTTCTCAATGAGAAGACCCTGTGGGCCTGTGCTGGATGTTCCTGCCTATGATATGGATTATGTTCCTCCTCTTTTTCTCTTTCAAGAATTCTCGATGAGTAAAAAGAATGGCAGATACAGTAGAAAAATAAATAAATAAAAGGTTGAAAAAAAAAGGAATTGCAGAATATAACTTTCTATACAAATCTACGTTTTAAGATCATGAAACTAGAAATGCAGTAGAATGTAGAAACAAATGTCTAAGTTAATGGAAATCCTGGGAAATAGAAGTTTGGTTACCGTCACTGCAAGGGAGCCAGCTGTTATAATTCTGGCTCAGTTGGGTCTTTAACTTGGGGGGTCCTATTTATTATTTTAGGAATGCCACATAATCAGTGATGCTCTGAGGATACCATCTAAGAAAATACCATCCAGACAAGTTCTGTTATTTCTGTCCCTTTCTTCCTTACCAATTCGTCTCTAATTGTTAACAGAAACTCAATTCAAGTGCGTTCCTGATGCTAATAGCATCTACTTTTTCCTGTTTGCAACCACAAACTGAAGAATGCAAGACTAGCTTATATTTTTTAAGAAAGATTCTATTATGTTTTTATGCTCCAGGATGAACCCACAGTAGTTACTTGCTAAAGTTCCCATTTCTGATATGGTAACTTGTATCATGAATTTTAACACAGAAATCATACATTTGTTCAGAAAATGCAATGCCTGCTTCAGCTGTCAGTTTCAGAAGAGCAGAGTATGCTCTAAAATGTCTAGGAATTATCTTTGAGTGAAACTTTGTTTGGATAATATTTTACAGTATCCAGCTTCTTTTTATTGGCAAATCCCTTGTCATTATTATTATTTCACACCAAGAGCCCATATCCTGCTACAAAGCACAGTAAGGAGTAGCGTATGTAAAAACAATTTGTGTTGTGGAATTTATATCCTAAAATTCCTTCCTTTTGAGATATGTGAAATTTGAGCTCCTGCGGTTCTGAGGAGCTTGATACTGTGACAGATTTTGTGTGTGTGTGTGTGTGTGTGTGTGTGTGTGTGTGTGTGTGTGTGTGTGTGTGTGTGCTGGGGAACGGGTGATGGGAAGGCATAGAAATAGTTTGGAATGGAAAGATTCTCATGACACGTGGGCTGATAGAAATGAAGCATTAAATTCCAGAGCATTCTGAAACACCTTCCCTCAGCATTCAGGCTCCTAGAGATTACCATAATTTTTTCAGAGGAGAATTTTGTTTTCAATTTCTAACAGCCAGGATGATGCAAAAGCCCAGTGGAACTTCAGCACGTAGAGCAGGAGGAGACGTCCAGTCAGAAACCCTTCATCATATCTTGTGTTTTATTATATGCTACGTGGCATGAACCTAATACTTGTTTTTATTAAACTCTGAGTATGGTTCCCATTCAGAGGCATGTGCAGCCAAGCAGACATTTTAAATAGCTGAAGGATAAACTATGAAAAGATTTAGGGTATCTGTCTAGGCCAGCTCTGTGGAGCTATGGCTTACCTAGGAGCTGCGGCTTATATATAGTGTGTGCTTCAAGATGAACAAGGAGACTTTTCCCAGAGCTGCAGCACAAAGTGAAATGCTTCCAGGAGGTTTTCATTTCAGCAGCAGTGTAAGCAAACACCCCATCCTTTTCTGTGAAATTATAACTTCAAATTCCAAGCACCTGGGAAATTCCCAGGAGTTCAGCTGGAACAGTTATATTCCAGAACTCTGCCAGCAACCCCCGGCAGCCAACTCTGGCCTGAGAAACCTCAGTCCTGGAAGAATCCAACTCTGCCTGTCTCCATCCATACCCACACAGTCCTGCACAGATAGGAAAAAAAAAAACCCCACAAAACTGGGGAGATTTGTGCCCCTTTAAATCTGTGGACACCCTTCTTAATGGGGCTTTTAACACTTCATAGAGATTCTAATGAGATTTTTCTGTGAGCTTGCTTTCCCACTTCTGGAATGGCAATTTAAAACATTTTCCACTCAACTCACATCTGTAATTTGCTTTCTTCTTGTTCCTAGCAGATGTCTTACTTCACAGAAAATTAAAATAGAAACCATAAAACTTCCTGCCATCACAGCTACAAATCTACCTCAATTTGCCCCCTTTCCTTTTCCCCACTCCTCCTGTCACAAGGTAGATGATCCCCCTTCCCCCAGTTACCTCTTCCCTGGGCTTCCCAAGGGAGGCCACAGTCCTTCTCAGAAACTAGGTGTGCCCTCAGCACACCTCTTTTCCGGGTTAAGGCAGATTCCTTAAGGCACTCCACTCTCCTCCTGCTCCTCTACTCCACCCAAATTGCAACCAGAGAGAACCTGTGACCCATCCCAGGGCCATGCCACTGTCCTGCCCTAAACCTTCCACTAGGGCCTGAGTGGTGACCAACACCCACACAATTCATAGATTGAATCCCTGAAACCTAATACCTCAGAATGTAGCTGTATTTGGAGATAAGAGTTTTTGAAGAGATTCTTAAGTCAGAATGAGGTTATTAGGTGGCCCCCCATTGAATAGCACTGACGTTCTTTTTTTTTTTTTTTGAAGAGTTAAAATGCTTTTTTTAAATTATAGTTGATTTTACAGTGTTATATAAATTTCTGCTGTACAGCAAAGTGACCCAGTCATACATACACATGAATTCTTTTTTCGTATTATCTTCCTTCGTGTTCTATCCCAAGAGATTGGATGGAACTCCGTGGTGTTCTTATATGATCAGCAGAGTAGAATATAGATTCGCACTGAGAAAAGACCACATGCAGACACAGGAAGAAAACAGCCAATGACAAGCCAAGGAAGGAGGCCTCAGCAGAAACCAACCCTGCTAACATTCAATCTTGTACTTCCAGCTTCTAGAAGTGGAAGAAAATCAATTTCTTGGTTAAGTCATCCAGGCTCTGTGGTACTTGGTTATGGTAGCCTTAACAAAGTCGTGCCCTTCCCAATGATTCTAGCATAAAGTCCACATACTCTGAGAGGGTTTCTAAGGCTCAGGATGATCTGGCTCAGGCTTGCCTCTCGCATTTCATCCTTGCTCACTCTCTGTCCCTCTCTCCACTCCAGCCACACTAGCTTTTGAGCAACTCATTATGTATGTTCTCACATCTTCCTTACTCTGAAAATTTTTTTTTTTTGCCTCCCCATGGCATGTGGAGTTCCCAGGCCAGAGATCAGATCTGAGCCATAGTTGTGACCTACATTGCAGCTGCAGCAGTGCCAGATCCTTAACCTACCATGTTGGGCTGGGGATCAAACCTGCGTCCCTGTGTGCTAGAGACTGCTGATTCTACTGTGCCACGGAGGGAACTCCTAAAACTTTTATTTTTTAAATTTTACGATGTTCTGTCAATTTCTGCTATACTTAAACTTTTAGAAATACCACTCCTTCCACTTGGAAGTTCATTCCTGCTCATGCTACTCATTCACCTAGTCAGCACCCTCATCTTTGAAGTCTTAACTTAGATGTCACTCCTTAGAGAAACCATTCTTATTCCAGAGACTAGGTTAGATTCCTGTGTGGTAATCTTCCATTAACTTTCATATTTCTATGGTATGACCCATAACACTCCCAATCATTTGGGCAATACATATCTTCTCTGAAATATTATAACCTCCAGGGACTCAGGGACCATTTCTGCCTTCCTCACTGCTCTGTCAGCAACCTGTGTGCCTCTATCTGTCATGTACTTGTACTCTGTATGGGTTTGAATAAAACATCGGGATGAACAGCCCCCAAACAGACAGGATCATCATTTCTGGCAGAAAAATAGGCAAGTATAGTATTGCTTTGGACATGATGTTAGCAGAATCCAATTAAATAGATATTTGTTATCCAAGCTGAAATAGTGATGTGATTGCCTGTAGAAAAATATAGGTTACTCATTCAGTTCAGCTCATTAGAGACAAAAGTTATATTTTATCTTCTCAAATGTATTAAATGTTCAGAATCTGTCAGACTAGATGTACATTATGTATTTTTGAATATAACTGAAACCCTGTGAAGGACAGATTTTATTTTTTTCAACTGGTATTTCTTGCTTTTACAGAAACAGTGAAAACATATATAAAATTTGGGCACCATCCTAGGGCTTAGAGTGCTACACGTGTTACTACCACTGGCATTTGGGTTTGCTGCTACTCTTCATCTCTGGTTGATCCAGAGGGTGGAAACCCTTTCACAGAAGCACTTTGAAGTTTGGGTCCTTTTCCCATGGTTCTCTGTGGGAAAGTGCTGGTTGCATGGGGGTTGCTAGCCTGCAGGCTTGGAGGAAGCACTGCTTTTTGCGTGTTGTTTGTCAGCGCCTGTTGTTTGTCAGGGCCTCCATGGCATATGGCGGTTCCCAGGCTAGGGGTCAAATTGGAGCTGTAGCTTCCAGCCTATGCCACAACCTCAGCATCACCATATCTGAGCTGTGTCTGCAACCTATGCCATAGTTCACAGCAATGCAGGATCCTTAACCCACTGAGCAAGGCCAGGGATTGAACTCCCGTCCTCATGGATACTAGTCAGATTCGTTACTGCTGAGCTGCAACAGGAACTCCAAGCAAGCACTGTCAAGGATCACATTTTGCGGAACAGCACATGGATGCTGGAAGAGGAAATGTATAGTTTGTGTTCCTGGCTCTTGTGGTCAAGAAGAGGGTGGATGTGACAGCGACACCATGACAAGAGAAGCCTTTTATGACACTTATGTGATAAGTACAATGGTACCATCTATTTGTGACTGATATTTTTGAAGGGCTCTGACTATTCCTGAGTGGCCTGGGGACAAAAAAGAGTAATGGAGCAGGCCATCATTCGCACATTTATTTACACGTCAGGGCTTTTGTTCAGATTGTGACTGAAGCCTATTTGTAGAGTCAGGCATAATGAAGTAAACCTCATTGAGATTCACTTCAGGACATACCCAAACAAACAAGATCTTCATTCTGAGCCCATCCAAATGTCTGTAATTTGGTAAATTACTCATTCTATTTGAATGCATTAGTCATCATTTATGAATGTCAGTGAAATTGAATGGACTTCCCTCAAAGCACTATAGAACATTTCCATCATGCTGCAAATGCCTTTTTTTTTTTTTGGTAAGACATATTTTTCTGTTGCATTTAAAAGTTCTGATCCATAAGCCAGATAGGCATCCTAGGAAATAAAGAATCATGTCTGGGGAGCTAATGGGTATTTATAAAATATTTGTTTTTAGATTTGAGCAGATTAAGGTCATATCACATATGTTAAAATGTATAAAGCTTCATAATCTTCAGATTTAGTCAATACGTATTAAGCACTTGGGAAATCTTAGTAGCCTTCAACATAAACAGCTGCCAATAAGAAATAAAATAGGAAGAATCTTAAGGAACACAATATCTCAATGGCTCACCTTCTCAAAAAAATTTTTTTTTAATTTGGAGTGATGAAGAAAATTTGGAATGATAAACATTTTTTATTGAATATATTGATTCATGGCAATAAATAAATAAATTAAAAGGGCCTTGAATAGAATAAGACACAGAAGACCTTTTCTGATGCCTTGACATTTCATGTTCTATTTAAAATCAAATGGTTTTAGCAAAACAGTAAAGACAGAAATCTGACATTTTGCCATTCATCAAGTATTTGCAGTATTTTAAAGTTATAGCAATTAAAACTTCTTATGCCAACACATTTTACTTGCTAGGGGCCACCTATGTCTTTATCATGTATTGTAAATACATGATGAAGACAGGAGATAAGATGAACAAAAGCTTACCATTGACCTTCTGAGTCTATATAATTCCTAAATTCTGATTTCTCTTGGCCAAAGAAATGTCCGAAGTTCTCTTTTACATTTGTTTATGGATGATGGAGGCCATGGTACCTATACATCATTTTTACTCAAATGACTAGAATTCTTATTAATTAACAAGGAGAAGTTCTTCTCAGAAAGGGGTCTTTTTAACTCTTCTTGCAGAGTTGAGAGCTGAACTTTTAAATGAAGGGTTAATAAGTTTCTCAGGTCTGCTAATGTAAAGAGGTACTCTTGTCATTATTCTGTATCTCAGAACTTTCCCTGTGCTCTACATAGGCAACACTATTTTTTGAAAAGGGAAAAATTGGGGCATTCCTGTCATGGCTTAGCAATAATGAACCTAACTAGTATCCATGAGGATGAGGGTTCAATCCCGATCCTTGCTCAGTGGGTTAAGTACCCAGCATTGCTGTGAGCTGTGATGTGGGTTACAGACATGACGTGGATCCCATGTTGCTGTGGCTGTGGCTGTGGCTGTGGTCGGCAGTTGCATCTCCAATTAGACCCCTAGCCTGTTACCGTCCATATGCCACAGATGCAGCCCTAAAAAGCAAAAACAAACAAACAAACAAACAAACAAACAAACTGACTGTTTTAGAATCTCTGTGCAAAATTTTTTCTTTAATGTACCCATATATTCCAACTGCACATATGTAGTCTACCCTCCCTAGGCCGTCCTTGTACTTTAAATTCTGAGAAGCTTTCTTTGTTGTGTCCTTTTTAATAATTCAGAGTTGAGGATGATTTGAATCACAATTATATGTATAGTTTGTTTTTTTACTTACGCATGTATGTGTGTGTAGCAGTATTTATTAGTGTACCATATTTCATCATGAAGTTGAAAAGCTAGATAATTCTTGGAGGGCTATTAAACTTTCTCATGGAAGCATTCTTGGACTTAAATGCTTCAGGTTCCAGAGAGGAGAAGAGATGAATAAAATGGTTTTGAGCAGACTGGCCAAAGAGCACTTGCCTTCTTTTAAGGCACCAGCATCCACTCAGCTGTAGTCAGTTGCTGCTATTCCAAAACAGTCCCAGGGCTGTTAAATCACAGTTAAATCATCCAGGTTTACAAGAATAGTCAGAAACCTGGATTTTCATTTGAAGACTCCAAATATGTAAATCTACATTGTTAACGCTAATTCAAATACTGTGCGAACCAAGCAAATAAGTTTGTGAGTGCCTCAGAGGCAGTTTCTTCTGTAAAACAGAGGGTATATTGTATTTCTAGAAAGAAAGTGCTATGCAATAAGACTTACCAATTTCATTTAACAACATAAAATGTCTATTAAAATGTAAATGTAAAGTGTAACTGTAAAATGAACACCTAGATAACATATTTGGGAGAAATACTCGGTGGAAAAGAAGAACTTCTCTCTACCCCTGCCAGCGAGGAGCCTGCTGGTACCAGGGCCTGGTTGCACTCAGCACCACCACCTCCTCTCCCTGAAGCCCACCTATACAGGTGCAGGGCTTCCATTTTCTCAATGCCCACCTCCTTGCTTGCTGTCCAGGGAAATGTGTCTTTGGTTTATGGATGTCCTGGAATGTTAGGAGTGTCTAAGAGGTGACTCCAGGACATTTTTGGATTATGGACACTATCATTCATGCTGGGCACATCCCAAGCAAAGTGATGACAGATAGAACTCTCTGCCAGACAATAGCAGTAAATTGGAAAGAATGGTTCCCAGCCTTGTTGGCCTCAGTGCACAGGGGGACAGGTGCAAGCGGAAGAGTTTATGTATGACCCCTCAGCTCCTTGGCAGTCTTCGAACACCGGTGACCACAGACACAGAGGAGTCAGTATGTGGCAGATTCAGGTCCCACATTGCTGAGCAGCTGAGAGTGAAGCCCTTTGGAGAAATTCTCATCTCTGTGTCCCTGTCCTCCTTCAGGTCTTTCCCTCAACACCACCTCTCAACATCTCCCACCACACTCCTTTCTGGTAAGAAGAGACTTCATTAGCTCTTAGCAGATATTTCTACCCTAGATTTGTTCCTGCCCTAAAACTTGTCCATATTCATAAGGTCTTAGGATTTTGGAAATAAACTCTAGAAGGTCCTCCCTTTCTCCACTTTTCACTTTGCCACATTCATCTCTGAGCCAATGAACACAGTGAATAGGCCGCCTGAATGGAGAGGAGGAAAAACTCTCAACACCAATATAAAAAATAAATTCAGGTTTCAAAACTGTTATCCTTACACATAAATATATTTCAGAATGAATTTTTATTTGTATGTTTATGTTTATTTGTATCAAGTTACAAATCTGGCATTACAATCTTTGTGGACTATGAAAGAAAGTCATAGTCGAAATCAAAATTTACTTAAATGAGTGAACTCACTCTGCATTTTTTCCTCTTAGTGTCTTTATAGGATGTGGAGCTGCAGGAGGCCCTCAGGTGTCTGTTCTTCCTTTTGCTCCTAAGGTAAAAGCACAGGACAAACACACTTGAAAATACTTAGGACACAAAAAGACCACGATGGAAGATAATATAAGAAAGGAAAAGTATGTATGTATATGTCTGGGTCACTCTGCTGTACTGCAGAAATTGACACGGCATTGTAAATAAATGATACTTAAATAAAAACATGTAAAAATAATATAAATATTAGGAAGCATGTTGTTGCCTAACTTTAAGCATCATCTAGCATTAAGAGTATGACAAGGTGTCAAGTGCTTGTAAACCAATGGTGAATGAATTCTGGGTGATTTTATTACTATATTAGGACTGAGAATCTGATAGAGAAGCCACATTATTTTCCTGAAAGGGGAAACGTTGTAACCTACTACTTTTCTGATAGATGAGTAGAAATCTCCCTACATGATCATGAAGAAAGAGAAACTATTTAATTCCACTATTTATAAATTCTCGTCTGTTTCAAAAAAAAAGGAATTCAGTAAAATTTTCGCCTCAGTCACTGTATCATCAAAGTCATCACACACATTTCTTTCACCTTCCAGAAAAAAACCCTCTTAAATGTTGTTGCCTTCATGCACAATGAGTTTTTAAAAATGAATAAATTAAACTTGAAAGTGTCTGCTGATGTCTTCAGGAAATGACAGGACGGTAAAGAAAATAAAAGAACTTTGTCTTGAGTGTTCATATCTTTGGTTAGTCTCACTCACCTCTTTCAGATCTGTTAACATCCACTACAACACTAAGCTTCCACATTTCTCATCTTAAAATATCACTTGTTTCACATGATAATAAATTACTTATATATCTGGTAGATAACAAGAACTTTTACATGCTACCCTGCATTAAATTGTGACTACCTATTAATTTGTTCAAATTAATAATCATGTGTTATGGTGGGTATTATATGCCAGATGCTAGATTTTTCGACATAATGAACAGAGGAGTAAGTGAGGTCACGGTAGACTGGGAAAGTAGGATATGCAAATATGGTTGTAAGATGCTGTTATATGTAATAGATGTAAGCAGATGACAGATGACAAGCACTCTGACAGATGACAAGAAAGAGCCAGATAAGACTCCCCAGGAGAGAAGACTTTTTTGTCCAGCTTTCATGATGAGGTGATCATTAGTCAGAGCAAGCTGAGGTGTAAACCAACATGGCTCAATTAGAAGAGCTATGAACTTACAAAAACACTGGTGTAACTAGGGCAAAATATGCAATGTGGAGAGTACTGCAAGAAAAGGCTTACAGGGAGACCAAGAATGAAAAACCTCATAATTTATGTAGGGCTTTTAGATGTTACTGCAGTGTGGACCTTAGGAGGAGTTTAGCCAGTAGAATACTCATTCTAATTAGCATAATGGAAAATACTCTGTTTGCAGTTTGGAGATGGCGTTAGGATAACTCTAACCCTAAACCTAACCCTAACCCAAACTAACCTAACCTTAACCCTAACCACAGGCAAAAGTGCAATTGGGGAGGCCACTATAGGGTGGTTGTCACCCAGGAAGGGCACTGAACAAGTCAATGGCAGCAGAGATGGAGGAGAGGGAGCAGATTCAGACACTATTTAAGAGATAAAATTGGTAGACATGACTCAGTAAATTTTGGATGTGAAGTCTAGATTTATGGCTTTGAGAACTAAGTGTCTAGTGATGCCAAAAATCAGTGGAGAAAATTCAAGAAAAGGATGAAATTTTAAATGGAAGATGGTGAGTTTACTTTGGGACACATCTAGTGCAAATATATGTAGTTTATTTAAGGTCAGACATAGACTGGGTGAAGTTCAGATGTGGTAAAGTAGGAAGATCTGAGATTTATCAGGTCTCAGTTGAAGCTATGAAAGTGAATGTGATAAACCAGAAAAATGATAGAAGATAAAGTAAAAATTATAGACCTGGGAAACATTAACATTTAAGTAGTAGGTAGAGGAAGTGGAGACTGCAGGTATAAGTTAAATATAAATCCAGATGATTAAAGCTCTAAAAACTAAGAGGAAAGGTGATTTCATATATATAAATGAGAACAATTCATCACTGGCATTGGATTCACAGAGGGATTAGGCAATAGAAGAATTAAGGTTTATGGAGAGTTAACATCCTGGTGTCATTGGTACCCTTGGGTAGCTCTTTCTTTCAATATGGAATAGAGACAGCAGCCAGACTTTAGGAGTTCAAGAACTGATTGGATTGTGAATGTCACTGAATATGGTTATGCAAGGACTGTGTTGCATGAGAATTCCCACCAAGTGGGTGAGTGTGGGCTAAATATACTTACTTGGTCTATTCAATGAGTCCTATGCTCTATTAAAGGTAATACACATCCTGAGGAATTGCAATGTTTTTCTAAATTTTTTGAAGGCATTCAAGGGTTAGCTGAAGCCTGAGGGAGGATTCTTCAGTAATATTAAGTATGAAGAGAAAAAAATGGTAACAGCTGGAGGAATTTAAGATTTGTTTGATTTTGAAAAATCAGCTAGACTTGAATGTACGTAAAGGCTAGAGGCTAAAGCAATTAAAACAGAGAGTTTAGAGACAAAAAAAAAAAAAAAGAATAAGTAGAAGGCCCTGAAGAGAATTGGACCTAGAGATATTTAAGTAAAATTAGATTCAGACAAAAAAAGACATTCCTCTTTTACTGGTATGGAGAAAAGTAATTAAGAATGGGTGAAGATGCAGATGAGCTTGTGAGTGAAGAAAAAGATAAAACAAAACAAAACCTGAAATTTGGTAGAAATAAATCCAACACTAGCTGAAAAAAAAAATAGAGGTACTAAAAATGATGAATCAGCTAATTGAAAAATAGCTACTCCAAACTGGATACAAAATGAGACTAAATAACAGTAGCTTGTCCAGAATGTAGTTAAGGAGAGAAAGAGATAAATTTTAAAAAGAAAGGATAAGCCACGACATGGAAACAACCTAAATGTCCATTGACAGATGAGTGGATTAAGAAGATGTGGCATATATATGCAGTGGAACACTACTCAACTATGAAAAGAACAAAATAATGCCATTTGCAGTAACATGGATGGAACTAGAGATTCTCATACTATGTGAAGTAAGTCAGAAAGAAAAAGAAAAATACCATATGATATCACTTACATGTGGAATCTAAAATATGACACAGATGAATTTGTCTGCAAAGCAGAAACAGACTCACAGACATGGAGGATAGACTTGTAGTTGCCAAGGGAGAAGGGGAGGAAGTGAGAGGAATGGGGAGTTTGGGATTAGTAGACATAAACTATTACATTTAGAATGGATAAAGCATGAGGTCCTGCTGTATAGCACAGGGAATTATATCCAATCTCCTGGGATAGACCATGATGGAAGATGATGTAAGAAAGTGAATGTATGTATGACTAGGCCACTTTGCTGTGCAGCAGGAATTTGCTCAACATTGTAAATCAGCTATACTTTAATATTTTTTAAATAAAGAAAAAGCTATTGAAATATCAAAACAAAAAACCAAAAAGACTGTCAAATAGTGCCAACAAGATACACCTAAGCCAAATGATTCAGAATTGCTGAAAATCAGAGATGTAAAAAGATACAGCATAAAATTCTAACCCAAGTTATGTGGATAGAGCAATATTAATATCAGACAAAATAAAATTTAGGGGAAAAAAGACTAATAAGCATAACTATGGATAGTAGGTACTTGTAAATAAATTTCTAGCAAAATAGAGAAATAATTTACTTTTTGCATGTAACAATACTCTTCAAATTTAATGCAAAATGGATAAAATTTCAAGGGGAATTTGACAGACAATAATTATAATATGGATTTTAACATGTATTTAGAAACCAATAGATTTAACTGACAAAAATTTTGTAAATCTACAGATTTTAAAAATAAAATTAGTAAATAGGATATATATTATGATGTTACATACATTACTTTTTCAAGTTGAAATGGACTTAAAAATTGACCTTTTTTAAGGCCATTATCTAAAAAAATTCCAAAGAACACATAACGTGCAGAATATTTTCTCTGCACGTGATCAAACTGAATCAGAAAGTTAAGATACAAAATGGTCATTTTCCTTACCCAATCCTTCTAAAAAAAGAGAAAATAAAATTAAATGATTTATTGATTAAATTATTTCACTGGAAATTAGAAATTAAAAACTAAAAATAATTTAAGATATTCTATAAAATATAGTGGAATGTACCTGTGGACCAGAAATTTTATCTGTGCTCTGACTCCAATCTTTGAAAAAAATTATAGTTTAAATGGTATTATTTAAAAATTAAGAAAACTGGGGGGGAGTCCCTGTCATGGCTCAGTGGTTAATAAGCCTGACTAGCATCCATGAGAACATGGGTTCAATTCCTGGCCTTGCTCAGGGGGTTAAGGATCTGGCATTGCAGTTAGCTGTGGTTTAGGTTGCAGACACCACTCAGATCCTGCATTGCTGTGGCTTTGGTGTAGGCCAGAGGCTACAGCTCTGATTGGACCGCTAGCTTGGGAAATTCCATATGCTGCCAGTGCAGCCACAAAAGACAAAAAAAAAATAAATAAAAATAAAAATTAAGAAAATTGAAATATAACTTACTAACTCATTCAAAAACTAGAATCAATTTAAGAATTAGAACACAGAAAATAATAAAAATAAAAGTATAAATCATTGAAGTAGAAACCATAACCAACAATAATAGAAACAATGGAAGTGTTTTTTAATGATCTTTATTTTTTCCATTATACTTGGTTTACAGTGTTCTGTCAACTTTCTACTTACAGAAAAGTGACCCAGTCACACATACATATATACACTCTTTTATTCATATTATCTTCCATCATGCTCTATCATAAGTGACTAGATATAGTTTCCAGTGATATGCAGCAGGATCTCATTGCTTATCCATTCCAAAGGCAATAGTTTGCATCTATAAACCCCATATTCCCAGTCCACCCCACTCCCTCCCCCTCCCCCTCGGCAACCACAAGTCTGTTCTCCAAGTCCATGAATTTCTTTTTTGCGGAAAGGTTCATTCGTGCCAATATTAGATTCCATACATAAGTGATAATATGGTATTTATCTTTCTCTGACTAACTTCACTTAGTATGAGAGTCTCTGGTTCCAACCATGTTGTTGCAAATGGCATTATTTTGTTCTTTTTTATGGCTGAGTAGTATTCCATTGTGTATATATACCACATCTTCTTAATCCATTCATCTGTCAATGGACATTTAGGTTGTTTCCGTGTCTTGGCTATTGTGAATAGTGCTGCAATGAACATACAGGTGCATGTGTCTTGTTCAAGGAAAGTTTTGTCCAGATATGTGCCCAAGAGTGGGATTTCTGGGTCATATAGTAGTTCTATAATTAATTTTCCGAGGTACCTCCATACTGTTTTCCATAGTGGTTGTACCAAAATGTTTAAATAAAAAAATCCTCAGTCTTTGGAGAAATGAACAAAATAAACAAAGCTGTAGTAAAATTAACATAAAAATATAAAAGAGTTACAACTACAGAGTAGATATTTTAAGACATTATAAGATACATAATCAAGTCATTCTACCAATCAATCAAGTCATTCTACCAATCAATTAATAACTATTAAATAATTTTCTAGAAAAAATATAAAGAAATAAAATTGAAAAAATAAAATCATTTGTCAAGGTGAGTTCCTGTTGTGGCTCAGCAGTAACAAATCTGACGAGTATTCATGAGGATGTGGGTTCAATCCCTAGCCTCCCTCAGTAGGTTAAGGATCCAGCATTGCCATGAGCTATGGTGTAGGTCACAGACACAACTGGGATCTGGTGTTGTTGTGTCTGTGGTGCAGGCCAGCAGCTGCAACTCAAATTCTACCCCTAGCCTGGGAACTTCCATATGCTGCAAGTGTGGCCCTAAAAGACAAAAAAATTAAGAAATTTAAAAAATAAATCATTAGTCAAAAATTATTCCAAAATAAACCAGTTTTAAATTGCTTTAGAAATGTTTTATTGAATTTAAAAGGAGCAGACAATTCCCATGTTGTAAAATTTGAAAGAAAAAGAGAAAGTGCTATCAATAATTTTATGCAGTGTTAACATGCACCCTGGATTAGGACAACATAAGAGAAAAGCCAATGTTGTTTTCATACTGAACGTACATGCAGACCTACTTAATAATACATAGGGCACAATTCAAAGGTTTGAAAGCTAGACTGTGGGTAAGATAAATGTTTGAAGCAGGTTGGATGAGGATCAGAAACAATAGTGTAGTGACCATGAGAAGCAGGAGGGCACGCATAAGCATGTCATTGTGCACTTGTATGAATAAACACTTAGTTTTGTCAGGTTGGCCCATTTTGTAAAGGACAATCATAAACTGATATTTCTAAGTATAATCTCCTAATATTTATTTTTATTTATTTATTTTTGGTCTTTTTAGGGCCACATCCATGGCATATGGAAGTTCCCAGGCTAGGGGTTGAATCCGAGCTGCAGCTGCCAGCCTATGCCACAGTCATAGCAATGTGGGATCCGAGCCATGTCCACAACCTACAAGACAGCTCACAGCAACACCAGATCCTTAACCCCTTGAGCAAGGCCAGGGATCATATCTGCACCCTCATTGATGCTAGTCAGATTCATTCCCACTGAGCCAGGATGGGAAATCCTAATCTCCTGATTTTTAAATGTTGACAATCTCTCCAACATTTGTTTCCCAGCTTTTTGTGGGCCAATCTTATATGTCCATTGGCTAGATTTGGTTGGAGGACCAGGAACAGCTCAGGTTGACTATTTTCCAATTTTGCTCTGAGAGCCAATAGCCAGCCTGGGGGAGAGAGTAGATCCATTCATTCCTCCTTCCCTCTCAGTGCTTAGACGACCACCAGAACTTTAAGCTCGGCCCAGAGCCCAATTTCTGACTAGGAGGCAGGGAGGCTCCCACTGGGTCAGCTCTGGTGCTTGCCCTACTCACCATTCTGCTGTTTGTTTATCTTCTGTGGCACCATCATTTTTCTTCACATATTGCTGTTTCTGTACAAATATGTCTGTCAGTTGTTAAATCCAATCCTAAATAGTCTTCCCAAATCTTTTAGAGTCTCTTCTCTGCCTTGTTTTCTTTAAAGCTGTGATGGGAGTGAGGTTGTTCTCCTTTGAAGTAGGTGTGGTTTGTCACCATACTTTATAGTTATTTTATGAGTTTTAAAGTAAAAACTAGGTGGAGGGAGTGAGATGGACTGGGAGTTTGAATTTAGTAGATGCAAACTATTACATTTAAAATGAGTAAGTAATGAGGTCCTGCTGTACAGTACAGGGAACTGTATCCTATCTCTTGGGATAGACCATGATAAAGATAACATGAGAAAAAGAAAATATATATGCATATGACTGGGTCACTTTTCTGTACAGCAGAAACTGACACTACACTGTGGGTCAACTATAATAAAAAAATTAAGTAAAAACTAAGTCTGCAAATGTCTTCCCTCAAATAAAGATTATCTTTCCAAGAAAATGCACAGCTAAAACATTTCCTGCCAGTTGTTCGTCATCAGAAATATCTGTCATTATTCAATGCTGAGAGGTTGGTGGTGTAATATGCAGAACATGTGGAACTGATATTCTTTTTTGTATTCAGTGATTGTTGACTCATTGTTAGTCTTTGCTACATGACCCAGTGTTGTAGGTTTATTGAAAAGATTTTGATAAATTATTCTTTTTGTTTTTGTTATTTCTAGTACATTGCAATATTGACACATAAGGTTTCTCTCCACATTTGGAGTTGTGCCAATAACACAATATGAAGATCACAATCAGAAATAATTCAAATATATGTTGTAATAATTCAGAGGGCCTATCAGAACTGTCCTGTAGCTTGATGAGAAATGTCAGGTTACAATAGGAAATCCAGTTACTATTAAGGCAATGCTCTTGTTACAAACTTTCTTAATCAGATTATATCTGTACACAGAAAGGAAAGGGGATTTAACCTAATATTTTTATCTTTAAACTCATTTTTGAATGACAGTATTAAGAAAATTTATGCCAGGATGGTATTCAAAGTCTCCAGTTTTCTAGTTTATTCTCTCATTTCTGCATTTTACTTTGACCATTGTGATACAGTCTGTATCAGGAGGTAGAATGAGAAGCACAGTCCTTATTTTAGTCATATTGTGGGAAATTTAGGGGATTCTTAGAATGGCTACATGCACTGTTTTAAACTATGCAAAGGAAGGCATTTTTTAAAATTATGACTATCTGTCCACTACTTCTCAGGTTTGATACTGCTTTCATTATTCTGCTTGTAGAATAAGACTTATACGAACTATGAACATTAATGTGTAGAAATTAACTCGAGCAAGTATAATTTCTATTTTATTTAGCATTCACAACCAAAACAGGGCTATTTTTGATGACTACAATCAACTGCCTTCATACCCAAGCCTAAGCTTCCTAAATCAGAAAGTGCCAGAAATTACACTTTGAACCTCCAAACTGTGTGAGTTGAACAGAAGTGTATTTTTGGATACCAAATGTGCTCTCATATCCTTCCAACTCTGCAAAGTCAAACAAGCAGGAATTTCATTATCTGGGCGTTCAGCCTTTATCCCTCACAACTGGCCCTGTCTTCCTGTGACCCTGTTCCACTGCATCAGACAGAGCCATAACTGTTTCTCAGTGTTCATTTCCACCCTACCACCACCCCTCCTTCTACCTCCCTCTCTCTACCCCTCCCCTTGCAGCAGGGAAAAGCGTCAACAGAAGGGAGAGAAAACGCAAAGAATCCCCCTTTACTAACTAGAACTAAGATGAATTGTGTCAGAGTTCAGAGCCCCGTTGTTGCTTTGGCATGAAATCACTACCCTTGGTTTCTGCCAAGGCGGGTGTCAGCTGGTGAATTATAACACTGGCAGACAGGACTGAGATAAGCAAAAAATACAATGACAGCTGCTACACAGAACTATTCTTTCTGGCCTAGTGAATACAAAAATACATTGTGTAAATAAAGACAGACAGCTTCATTATGCAATTGTCTGCTGCTGTGTCACTGCTAAAGAACAAGTATTGATTCTGGAAAATACATCTAGACTCTTCAAGCTAATATGGCCTTGCTCTTGGCATGCAGGGAGCGTTAAGTAAAGTAATCATCTAATCTACTTCCTAACTTTAGAGTTGAACCAATATGTAAATGTAATATAATGTCTCATTACTTTAGAAATGCAAAATTTAACTTTTTAAAGAGCCTATTTTATAGTCAAGGCCATATATATATATATAATTTTAAAGTAAAATTCTAGGACTTTGACTATATTTTTATGAATTACAAAGTGTGTGGTATTCTGCTCAAGTTGCCATAACAAAATACCCTAAATGAAATATCAAATACCATAGAGAAAAGTGACATAAAATACTGGTGGCATAGACAAGAAAAGTTACTTTTCTTACAGTTACAGTTGCTGGAAATTCCAGATTAAGGTCCAGCAGGGTTCCTTTCTGGTAAGGACTCTTCCTGGCTGTGTCCTCACGTTGTGAAAAAAATAAGAACAAGCTCCGTGGTGTCTCTTATAAGGACACCAGTGCCATTGGATCAGGGCCCCATCCTTATGACCCCATTTAACCTTAACTACTTCCTTAAAGGCCCTATCTCTAAATACACCTATATGGGGAGTTACAACTTCGACATATAAATTTGAGGGGACAAAAACATTCAGTCAATAACAATGTTTGGGACAATTTGATTTTTGTTATAACTAGCTCATTAAACTTAACCATTAATCTTTTGGTTAGTGATTCTTAACTAATAGCATTTTTAACAAGATAGGCATAGTGACTATATTTTCTTATTTAGTAACACAATACTAAGAATAAAGCAGGAAAAGTAAGATGTGTATGGCATAGCTATACACTTTTTTTTTCTTTTTTGGCCACACCCACAGAATATGGAAGTCCCCAAGCCAGGGACAGAATCTGAGCTGCAGCTTCGACTTATGCCATAGCTGTAGCAACACTGGATCCACTGCACTGGGCCAGGGATAGAACCTGTGCACTGCCACAGAGACAATGCCAGATCCATAGCCCACTGTGCCACAGCAGGAACTCTGAAACAGCAGGCTTCAAAATATGACTCATGGACACCTGTGTGTCCCTAAGACCTATTCGTCAAGGTCAAACCTATTTTTAGAATAACACTCAGTTGCAATTTGCCCTTTTTATGTGTTGAGATTACTGCTAGTGCAGTTTGGTGTCACCATCTTAATTCATATTAAGGTATTAGTGATTTTACCCTCATCCATTTGGCACAATGAGTATGAATACATATATTTATATACATATAAATTTATATACATTTACTTATATATCATATATATTTGTGTGTTGTATAAATATACATATTATATACACATACATATATATACCAGTTTCATTGAAAATTATCCTTGATGAAGGATGAAATTTTTATTTTTATTTCTAATAACTTTTATTAGATTTTTACTTTAAATCACCCATCTCTTTAATAAATATATTTGGGTCACAATGAGAAGTAAGAATAAAGCACTTGCTAATACTTAATTACAATGGTTGATGATACTCCCGAGGAAAAGCATTTTTGTAACTGAGTTGTGAACTGAATTATCCATTTTTTTCATGAAACACCATTTTTGCTTGAAAGAACAATTAATAAATTATAGTTACTCAAACGTGTATTTGACAGACATTTTCTTGAAAATTAAAAATGTTCGTAAAGTGAACAGTGTCACTTCAAAAAACCTGACAATTTGCTTCCAGTGATAAAATTTGAACTTTCAAGAAAAAAAATGCAATCTTGGAAAACTTGTATTTACCATTGTGGTTTAAAAGTACTGTTAAAACTTCAGTGATATTAACAGATGTGATTTCATTTTTTTATTGAAATATAGTTGACTTACAATGTTATATTAGTTATTGCTTACAGCATAGTGATTCAATATTTTATAGATTATACTCCCTTTAAAATTATTGTAAAGTAATGGCTGCATTTCCCTGTGATGTACAATATCCTTTTTGCTTATTTGTTTAACAATGACATTTTTAATTTTATTTTATATTTATTTATTTATTTTTGTCTTTTTGCCTTTTCTTGAGCTGCTCCCATGGCATATGGAGGTTCCCAGGCTAGGGGTCTAATCGGAGCTGTAGCCACCTATCTACACCAGAGCCACAGCAAGGTGGGATCTGAGCCGCATCTGCGACCCACACCACAGTTCATGTCAATGCCAGACCCTTAACCCACTGAGCAAGGCCAGGGATCGAACCCGCCACCTTATGGTTCCTAGTAGGATTTGTTAACCATTGTGGCATGATGGGAACGCCGCCTGTTTGTTTTATATGTAGTAGTAAATATATGCTATATATTTTTATTCATTTATCTGTTAATGGACATTTATGCTGCTTCCATGTATTGGGTATCATAAATAATGCTGCTACGAATATTCAGGTGCATGTATCTTTTCAAATTAGTATTTTCATTTTCTTTGAATGTATACCTAGCAGTGGAGATCACGTAGTACTTCCATTTTTAGTTTTTGAGGAAACTCCATACTGTTTTTCATAGTGGCTGAACCAATTAACATTCCTACCAACAGGTTATAAGGATTCCCTTTTCTCCACATTCTCATGAACATTTGCTACTTCTAGACTTTTTACTGTTATCCATTCCAACAAATATGAGATGATATCTCATTGCGGTTTTGATGTGCGTTCCTATAATAACTAGTGATGTTGAGCCTGTTAGGCATCTATATGTCTTCTTTGGAAAAATATCTATTCAAGTCTTTTGCCCATTTTTTAATTGGGTTGTTTGTTTTTTTATATAGAGATGTATGAGCTATTCATATATTTTGGATATTAACTCTTATTCATCATATCATTCGAAAATATTTTCTCCTGTTTAGTAGGTTGTCTTTTAAATTTGTCAATGATTTCCTTTGCCATGAAAAAGCTTTTTAATATAATTAGGTTCCTTTTGTTATTATTGCTTTTATTTCCTTTGCCTTAAAAGACAGATCCAAAAAATATTGCTGTGATTTATGTCAGAGAGTATTCTGCCTATGCCCTCTTCTAGGATTTTAATGTATTCAGGTCTTACATTTAGGTGTTTGATTTTGAGTTTATTTTTTACATGGTGTGAGGAAATGTTTTAATATCATTCTTTTACATGTTTAACTGTCCAGTTTTGGCAGCAGCACTTATTGAAGAGACAGACATTTTTCCATTGTATAGTTTTGCCTAATTTATCATACATTAATTGACCATAGTCATGTGAGTTTATTTCTGGATTTACTTTTTTTTTTTTTCCCCACTGTACAGCAAGGGGGTCAGGTTATCCTTACATGTATACATTACAATTACATTTTTCCCCCAGCCTTTCTTCTGTTGCAACATGAGTATCTAGACAAAGTTCTCAATGATATTCAGCAGGATCTCCTTGTAAATCTGTTCTAAGTTGTGTCTGATAAGCCCAAGCTCCCGATCCCTCCCACTTCCTCCCCCTCCCATCAGGCAGCCACAAGTCTCTTCTCTAAGTCCATGATTTTCTTTTCTGAGGAGATGTTCATTTGTGCTGGATATTAGATTCCAGTTATAAGTGATATCATATGGTATTTGTCTTTGTCTTTCTGGCTCATTTCACTCAGTATGACATTCTCTAGCTCCATCCATATTGCTGCAAATGGCATTATGTCATTCTTTTTGATGGCTGAGTAGTATTCCATTGTGTATATATACCACCTCTTCCGAATCCAATCATCTGTCGATGGACATTTGGGTTGTTTCCATGTCTTGGCTATTGTGAATAGTGCTGCAATGAACATGCGGGTGCACGTGTCTCTTTTAAGGAGAGTTTTGTCCGGATAGATGCCCACGAATGGGATTGTGGGGTCATATGGAAGTTCTACATATAGATTTCTAAGGTATCTCCAAACTGTTCTCCATAGTGGCTGTACCAGCTTACATGCCCACCAACAGTGCAGGAGGGTTCCCTTTTATCCACAGCCCCTCCAGCACTTGTTATTTGTGGCCTTATGAATGATGGCCATTCTGACTGGTGTGAGGTGGTATCTCATAGTTGTTTTGATTTGCATTTCTCTTATAACCAGCGATGTTGAGCATTTTTTCATGTGTTTGTTGGCCATCTGTATATCTTCCTTGGAGAAATGACTCTTCAGGTCTTTTGCCCATTTTTCCATGGATTGATTGGCTTTTTTGCTGTTGGGTTGTATAAGTTGTTTATATATTCTAGAGATTAAGCCCTTGTCGGTTGCATCATTTGACACTATTTTCTCCCATTCTGTAAGTTGTCTTTTTGTTTTCTTTTGGGTTTCCTTTGCTGTGCAAAAGCTTTTCAGTGTGATGAGGTCCCATGGGTTTATTTTTGGTCTAATTTCGATTGCTTTGGGAGACTGACCTGAGAAAATATTCATGATGTTGATGTCAGAGAGTGTTTTACCTATGTTCTCTTCTAGGAGTTTGATGGTGTCCTGTCGTATATTTAAGTCTTTCAGCCATTTGGAGTTTATTTTTGTGCATGGTGTGAGGGTGTGTTCTAGTTTCATTGCTTTGCATGCAGCTGCCCAGGTTTCCCAGCAATGCTTGCTGAATAGATGTTCTTTTTCCCATTTGATGGTCTTGCCTCCCTTGTCAAAGATTACTTGACCATAGGTGTCAGGGTTTATTTCCGGATTCTCTATTCTGTTCCATTGGTCTGTCTGTCTGTTTTGATACCAGTACCACACTGTTTTGATGACTGTGGCTTTGTAGTATTTCTTGCAGTCTGGGAGAGTGATGCCTCCTGCTTGGTTTTTGTTTCTCAGGATTGCTTTGGCGATTCTGGGTCTTTTGTGGTTCCATAAAAATGTTTGGATTGTTTGTTCTAGTTCTGTGAAAAATGTCCTGGGTCATTGGATAGGGATTGCATTGAATCTGGAGATTGCTTTGGGTAGTATGGCCATTTTTACAATATTGATTTTCCCAATCCAGGAGCATGGAATAGCTTTCCATTTCTTTACATCTTCTTTGATTTCTTTGATTAAAGTTTTATAGTTCTCGGCACATAGGTCCTTTACCTCTTTGGTCAGGTGTATTCGGAGGTATTTGATTTTGTGAGGTGCAATTTTAAAAGGTATCGGATTTTTGTATTCCTTTTCTAATATTTCATTGGTGGTATACAGAAATGCAACTGACTTCTGACTGTTAATCTTATATCCTGCTACTTTGCTGAATTTATGAATCAGTTCAAGGAGTTTTGGGGTTGAGTCCTTCGGGTTTTCTATGTATAGTATCATGTCATCTGCATACAGTGACAGTTTGATCTCTTCTCTTCCTATATGGATGCCTTTTATTTCTTTTGTTTGTCTAATTGCTGTGGCTAGGACTTCCAAAACGATGTTGAAGAGCAGTGGTGAGAGTGGGCATCCCTGTCTTGTTCCAGATTTGAGTGAGAAGGCTTTCAGTTTTTCCCCATTGAGTATTGCATTTGCTGTGGGTTTCTCATAAATGGCTTTGATTATATTCAGGAATGTTCCCTCTATACCCACTTTGGCGAGGGTCTTGATCATGAATGGATGTTGGACTTTGTCAAATGCTTTTTCCGCGTCTATTGAGATGATCATATGATTTTTGACTTTTTTTTGTTAATGTGGTGTATGATGCTGATTGATTTGTGTATGTTGAACCATCCTTGTGAACCTGGGATGAACCCAACCTGGTCATGGTGTATAATTTTTTTGGTATGTTGTTGGATTCGGTTGGCTAGGATTTTGTTGAGAATTTTTGCATCTATATTCATCAATGATATTGGGCGATAGTTTTCTTTTTTGGTGGTATCTCTGTCTGGTTTTGGAATGAGGGTAATGGTGGCATCATAGAATGTGTTTGGGACTATTCCTTCTTCTTCAACCTTTTGAAAGAGTTTAAGGAGGATGGGCACCAATTCCTCTTTATATGTTTGATAAAATTCACCTGTGAAGCCATCTGGTCCTGGACTTTTATTTCTAGGGAGTGATTTTATGACCTCTTCAATTTCATTTCTAGTGATCGGTCTGTTCAGTTGGTCTGTTTCTTCTTGATTCAGTTTTGGCAGGCTGTCAGATTCTAGAAAATTGTCCATTTCTTCCAGATTGTCCAACTTGTTGCCATATAGTTGGTCATAGTATTCTCTTATGGTTTTTTGTCTTTCTGCAGTATCCGTTGTGATTTCTCCTTTTTCATTTCTAATTTTGGTTATGTGGGTTCTTTCTCTCCTCTTTTTAGTGAGTCTGGCCAGGGGTTTGTCCATTTTGTTTACCTTTTCAAAGAACCAGCTCTTGGTTTTATTAATTTTCTCTATTGTTTTTTGAATCTCTATTTTATTGATTTCTTCTTTGATCTTTATAATTTCCTTCCTTCTGCCGATTTTAGGTCTTTTTTTTTCTTCTTTTTCTAATTCGTTTAGGTGGAGGGTTAAGTTGTCCATTTGGGATCTTTCTTCTTTTTTGAGAAAGGCCTGTATTGCTATAAATTTCCCTCTGAGCACTGCTTTCGCAGCATCCCATAGATTTTGAGAGGTTGTGTCTTCATTATCGTTTGTTTCAAGGTAGTTTTTAATTTCCTTCTTGATTTCCTCATTGACCCATTGGTTTTTTAGTAGCATGTTGTTTAGTCTCCATGCAGTAGGTTTTTTCTCCTTCCTTTTCCCATGGTTGATTTCTAATTTCATGGCATTGTGGTCAGAGAAGATACTTGAGATAATTTCTATGCTCCTCAATTTATTGAGGTTAGCTTTGTGTCCCAATATGGGGTCGATTCTTGAGAATGTTCTGTGAGCATTTGAGAAGAATGTGTATTCTGCTTTTTTTGGATGTAGTGTCCTGAAGATATCAATTAAGTCTAACTTTTCTATTGTTTCCTTTAGGATCTCTGTTGCTTTATTGGTTTTCTGTCTAGAGGATCTGTCCATTGATGTGAGGGGAGTATTAAAGTCTCCTACTGTGATTGTATTCTCATCAATATCTCCCTTTATGTCTGTTAATATTTGTTGTATGTATCTGGGTGCTCCTGTATTTGGGGCCTATATGTTAACGATAGTCACATCCTCTCCTTGGATGGATCCCTTAATCATTAAGTAGTGTCCTTCTTTGTCTTTCTTTATGTCTTTTGTTTTAAAGTCTATTTTGTCTGATGTGAGCGTTGCGACTCCTGCTTTTCTGTCATGTCTATTGGCGTGACATATTTTTCCCCACCCTTTCACTTTCAATCTATATGTATCCTTTGTTCTAAGGTGAGTTTCTTGTAGGCAGCATATTGAAGGTTTTTGCCTTTTTATCCACTCAGCCACTCTGTGTCTTTTGATCGGAGCATTCAGTCCATTGACATTTAAGGTGATAATTGATAGATGATTATTTATTGCCATTTGAACCTCGTGTTCCAGTTGATTCTATGGTTCTCCATTCTTTCTTTTTTTTTTTTTTTTTTTGGTTGGATGGTCTCCTATTATCTGCTTGAGTGTATTTTTTTTTCATTTTTTGCAAATGCAATATTTGCTTTTGGCTTGTGGTTGCCCTGTTTTTTAAGTATGCTACCCCCTTCCTATAATTGTGTGTTTTAGCCCAATGGTCCTGCAAGTTCAAACACTTCATTACTATATTAAAATTAAGAAGAGAAACATACAAACAAACAAAAAGGTTTCTTTACTTCCTATATCCCTTGCCCACATTTTATGGTTTTGATGACTCTTTTTTTATTTTTTTTATTTTTAATTTTATTTTGTTTGAGGCCTGTTCATGATTAAATCTGTATGCTGGCTTATTTGAGTGACTGCTCTCTGATTGCAGTTTCCTCAGTCCTAGTTCTTCCTCTTCTTCCTTTTTTTTTTCCTTTTCTTCTTTCTTCCCTTTCCTTCCTTTCTTTTTGGTTTAGAGAAGCCCTTTCAATATTTCCTTTACCCTGGGTTTTGTGTTGCAGTATTCCTTAAGTTTTCATTTGTTGGAAAAGATTTTTATTTCCCCTTCTATTTTAAATGATATTCTTGCTGGATGGAGTATTCTAGGTTGCCTATTTTTTCCTTTTAGCACTTTAAATATCTCTTGCCATTCCCTCCTGGCCTGTAGTGTTTCTGTAGAGAAGTCAGCTGATAATCTTATGGGGGTTCCCTTGTAGGTAACATTCTGCTTTTCTCTTGCTGCCTTTGGGATCCTCTCTTTATCACTAACTTTTGCCATTTTTATTATGATGTGTCTTGCTGTGGATCTATTTGGGTTCAGTTTGTTTTGGGCCCTCTGTGCTTCTTGTATCTTGAACCCAGTATCCTTAAGATTTGGAAAGTTTCCAGGAATAATTTCTTCAAATATATTTTCCATCCCCTTATCTTTTTCTACTCCTTCTGGAATTCCTATTATGCGTAGATTGGCCCACTTTATATTATCCCATAGGTCTCTTATATTGCTTTCCAGTTTTTTGATTCGGTTTTCTGTCTGTTGACTGGATTGAGTGATTTCCATTATTCTATCTTCTATATCACTGATTCATTCTTCTGCATTATTCATTCTGGTTTTTACTGCCCTTAGTTCAGTTTGCATCTCTGCAAATGAATGTTCTAGTTTTTCTTGGCTCCTCCTTATATTTTCTAGTTCCTTTCTGAGGGTGTCTGCATTACTGTTCATATCTTCTCTCAATTCCTTCAGTATTTTCACTCTTTCTCTTTTGAACTCCAGGTCTGTCAGACTGCCGAGATCTGTTTCATTGTTGACCGCATTAGGTGAGTTCTCCTGTTGGTTTGACTGGGGGTGGTTTCTCAGCTTCTTTATCTTGCTTGTTGTTTTCTTTCTCCTGAGGGAGTTGTACTCTCCGCTATAGGGCAGTGTTTGCCTTGTCACTGCTGTGGAATATTTCCTGAGGGCTGGTGTTGTTGGTCAATCTTTTTTGAGGTAGTGTGGTTTTCTGGAGTGTTGATGGGGCTAACAGTGTTTCTTTGAAGCAAAGGAGGACTTCCTGAGGACAGACAGGACTGGGAGGTCCACACCACGATGGTAGCAGATTTCACTTGGTCATGCAGAGCTTGCTCTGGTGTTTTTAGGCTGTGGGGTTCTTGCAGGGGGTTGGTGGTGTTGGGCAGCTGTTCCTCAGGAGTGCAGCACCCCCTGGGGGCTGGAGCAGCTATCTGGGTCATTGAGAACCTAAGAGGCTCTTCCCTGGGGCAGCCCAACTCAGAAGGATGGCCTGAGAATTAGGCAGATCTTTTCACAGTCTGGCCAAGCTTTTTGTAGCTTTTCTGGGCTGCAGGGGCTCTTCTAGGGGGCTGGTGGTGCTGAGCAGCTATTCCGCAGGAGTGGGACACACCCTAGGGGCTTGGGCGGGTAGCAGGGCCACTGGGAATGCAAGAGGCTCCTCTCCAGGGCAGCCTGACTCAGAAAGACCATCTGAGATCTTTCCCGGCTTGGCCAAGCTTGTTGCAGCTTTTCTGGGCTGCAGGGGGTCCTGCCTGGAGCTGGCAGTCCTATACATCTGATCCACTAGGGCACCCCCTGGGTGCTTGGGCGGGTAGCAGGGCCGTTGGAAACTGAAGAGGCTCCTCCCCGGGGCAGCCCGACTCAGAAAAACCGTGCTGGAATTAGGCAGATCTATTCACTGCCTGGCTAGGCTTTTTCTAGCTTTTCTGGGCTGCAGGCCTTTTCTCGGGGGCTGGTGGTGTTTGGTGCTACTCTGTGGAAGTGTAGCCCCTCCAAAGGGCAAGCAGGCCTGTGCAGGGACAGCCCCTGCGGTGGTAGGCTTCAGGCAATTGTTGAGGCCAGCCCTCCTGGATGGCAGGCAGCCCCAGGTTTGGCGAGAGCGTAGGGGGTGGCGGGGGTGGGGGGAGGGGATGCACTGGGAAGCACAGCTTTCAGCTAGCTAGTGGGCCTGTAAGCTTCCTGTGGCGTGGGGGGTATTCTATGGGGACCCACCCCTTCTTCTCTCCCCTCCCCAGCACGGGCGCAGACCAGGCT
Organism: Phacochoerus africanus; assembly: GCF_016906955.1. Lineage (NCBI taxonomy): Eukaryota > Metazoa > Chordata > Mammalia > Artiodactyla > Suidae > Phacochoerus > Phacochoerus africanus. The sequence goes on along the minus strand of NC_062545.1, from coordinate 79,028,115 downwards.
CTTCTCCCAGGTTCCCTCTGATGCGGCTTTCCACTTCCCCGCCCCTAGAGTATTGCTCCCTTCCTCTGTGACAGCTTTTTCTAGTCTCCCAGGCAGTCTCTGCCCCGTCAAATGGTTTCTAGACCTCCCAAGCAGTTTCCGCTCCACCCCGCCCCCCCAGCCTGGGGACTAACCTCTGGAGCTGAGGTCTCGGTGCCTAGCCCCCACCCAGGCGTCCCCCGGCCCTTTCTCGGGGACTAACCTCTGGAGCTGAGGTCTTGGTGCCCAGCCCCCACCCAGGCGTCTCAATTTTTGGTGACTGTGCCCATAGTTCAGATGGTCTGTTCGGTTCTTGATCAGCTTTTCCGTACTCCAACTTACTGCTACACTCTTCTCTGCATCTGGAGATTCCTCCAGTTCGTTTGATCTTTCCCCCGTGTAGGTGACTTTCCAGGGTGCAGGATCCCTTTCTCCTCTGCAGTTCCCTTTCGGGAGTGCCCGTCCCACTTGGATTCACCTTTTCTCACTCTCCTCTTTTCTCCCGTTCTGCCCCATTATGTCACAAACTTCTTGCCGTTATTGGAGTTTAGGTTCTTCTGCCAGTGATTGGTTGTTGTTCTGTGCGAGTCATTTATTCTGTAGATGTGCTTTTTTTTGTTGTGTTTGTGGGAGAGGGCGAGCGTGTCCCCCTACTCCTCCGCCATCTTGTCCTCTCCCTATTTCTGGATTTTCTATTCTATTCTGTTGACACATGGGTGTATGTTTTTGTGCCTGAACCATGCTGTTTTGATTATTGTAGCTTTGTAATACAGTCTGAGGTCAGGGAGCATGATATTTCTAGTTTTGCTCTTGTTTTTGAAGATTGCTTTAGCAGTTTGGCAAATTTTGTGGTTCCAACTAAAATTTAGGATTATTTTTTCTGGTTTTGTAAAAAATGTCATGAGTATTTTGATAGGGATTACATTAAATCTGTAATTGTTTTGGATAGTATGGTTATTTTAACAATAATTCATCCAATCTAAGAACACAGGGTGTCTTTCCATTTCTTTTTATCATCTTCCTTTTCTTGCCTCAATATTTTATAGTTTTTAGAGTGTAGGTCTTTTATCTCCCTGGTTAAGTTTATTCCCAGGTATTGAATCTTCTTAATGTGATTTTCAATTTTTTTTTACTTTCTTTTTTTTCTTTTTTTTTTGTCTTTTTGCTATTTCTTTGGGCCACTCCCATGGCATATGGAGGTTCCCAGGCTAAGAGTCAAATTGGAGCTGTAGCCACCAGCCTAAGCCAGAGCCACAGCAATGCAGGATCTGAGCCGCATCTGCAACTTACACCACAGCTCATGGCAACACCGGATCGTTAACCCACTGAGCAAGGGTAGGGACCGAACCCGCAACCTCATGGTTCTTAGTCGGATTCGTTAACCACTGCACCATGACGGGAACTCCCGACTTTCTCTTTTTGATAGTTCATTATTAGTGTATAGAAAAGCAATAGGTTTATGTATTTTACTCTTATATCCTGTAACATTACTGAATTCATTTTTTAGTTCTAATAATAGCTTTGTGGAGCTATTATTAATGTGGAGACTCTCGGGTTATCTATAAATAGTATCATGTCCTGTTCAAATAGTGACAGTTTAACATATTCTGTTTGTATGATGTATCTTTTTCTATCACCTCACTTTAGGTCTTTGTGTGTCTTTGCCTCTGAAGTAGGTCCTTTGTAAGCAACACATAGCTGTGTCTTGTTTTTTCATCCAATCAACCACCCTATTTTTTTTTCTTTTTATGGCTGCACCTGAAGCATATGGAAGTTCCCAGGCTAGGGGTCAAATTGGAGCTGCAGCTGGAGCCTCCATCACAGCCGCAGCAACACTGGATCCAAGCTGCATCTGTGACTTACACCTCAGCTGGTGGCAATCCAGTGGTAATGCTGGATCCTTAATCCTCTGAGCAGGGCCAGGAATCAAATCCACATCCTCATGGACACTAGTCAGGTTCATTACCACTGAGCCACAATGGGAACTCCATACTCTATGTTTTTTGATTGGAGCATTAAGTCCATTATTATTCAATCATTGGTAGGTATGTACCTATTGCCATTTTGTTACCTGTTTTCCATTTGTTTTTTTTTTAATTCTTCTCTGTTCATTTCTTTTTTCTTTTGTTTCTTTCTTTGTGATTTAATGACTTTCTTTTTTGTCTTTTTCTTTTCTTGTCTTTTTAGGGTCAACATGTGTGGCATATGGAAGGGATCAAATCAAAGCTGCAGCTGTTAATCTATAACACAGCACAGCAACATGGGATCTGAGCCACATCTGTGAACTATAACATAGGTCACAGTAATGCCAGATCCTTAACCCACTGAATGAGGCCAGGAATTGAACCCACATCTTCATGGATAGTAGTCCAGTCTGTTACTCCTGAGCCATGGCAGGAACTCCCTTTTTTATTATCTTTTAGGACTGCTCCTGCAGCATATGGAAGTTCCCAGGCTAAGGGTCGAATGGGAGCTGCAGCTGCTGGCCTATACCACAGCCACATCAGTGCCAGGTCTGAGCCACATTTTTGACCTGTGCTGCAGCTTGTGGCAACATTTAATCCTTTAAACCACTGAGTGGAGCCAGGGATTAAACCCTCATCCTCATGGATGGGTTTGGGTTTGGGTTTGGGTTCTTAACCTGCTGAACCACAGTGGAAACACTTGATGATTTTCTTTAGTTATACGCTTGTGTTCCATTCTTTAATTTTTATGTATCTATTGTAGTTTTTTGATTTTTCAGGTGCCATGGGGTTCAGATGTGTTGCCCTATAACTATAACTATATATATATTTAGTTCATATGCAATATATATATATAATTCATATATGTCAACCTGTAACTACATATATACATATCTGTGTCTGTGTCTGTGTCTGTGTGTTCATGTATGTTGACCTGTAACTACATATATACATATCTGTGTCTGTGTCTGTGTCTGTGTGTTCATGTATGTTGACCTGTAACTACATACATACATATATATATATGTATATATATACACACACACATATATACACCACACACACCCACACATATAATCTTTAAAACTGGTAGTCATTTAAGTTCAAATACAGTCCAAAATATTTACCTTATTTACTCCTCTCCCTTATATTTTGTGATTTTTATGATATATTTTACATCTTCATATCCTTTTTTATTGTAGTTATATTTGCTTTCCAATTTTTTATCTTTTAACTTTCATACTAGTTTATTTAAGTAGTTGATTCTCAGCACATGCTATATATTTGTGTTTCCTAGTGGATTTTTTCCTTTCCTATAGATTCTTATTTCTTGTTATAGCTTTTTATTGTCCCCTTGGAGGAGACACTTTAACATTTCTTTTAAGGTTGGTTTAGTGTTGAGGAACTCTTTCAGTTTTTGCTTGTCTAGGAAGTTTTTTTTAATCTTTTCTTCAATTCTGAATGATAATCTTTCTGGATAGAGTATCCTAGTCTGCAGGTCCTTTTCTTTCAACACTTTGAATATATCATGCCACTGGCTTCTTGCTGGCAAAGTTTCTTCAGAAAACTAGACAATAGCCTTATGGAGGTTCCCTTGTATATGACTTTGTGTTTTTCTCTTGCTGTCTTTAGAATTCTCTCCTTTTTCATTTTTTTCCCACTTTTATTATTACATATATTAGTGTGGGTCTATTTGGGTTTAATTGTTTGGAATCCTCTGTGCTTCCTATACTTAGATATCTGTTTTCATCAGGTTTGAGAAGTTTTCAACCATAATTTTATCAGACACATTTTCAACCCTCTTTTCTCTTCACGTTCTGGGACAACTATTATGCAAATGTTTGTATGCTTCATGTTATCCCAACGATCTCTTAAGCTTCTCTCATTTTTAAAATGTATTTTTTCTTTTGCTGTTCTGTTGGGATTATTTCCATTATTTTGTCTTCCATATGATGTAGGCATTTTCTATATTAACTAGTCTGCTATTCATCCCTTCTAGTGTGTCTTTCATTTCAGTTACTGTGTTCTTCAGTTCTGACTGATTCTTTTCTATATTTTTTAGTTACTTGTTAAAAATCTCACTGTTTTCATCTATTCTTTTTCCTAATTCAGTTACCATTCTTATTAGCAATGCCTTGAATTTTTTATCTGTAAAATTTTTTTTTCTGTTTTGCTATTTTTTCAGGAGTTTTCTCTTTCCTTCAGTTGAGAACTGTTTCTCTGTCTTTTAATTTTCCATAATTTTGTCTCCATGAATTTAGTTAAAACAGTTACCTATTGCAGTCTTGAAGAGGTGCCCTTGTGTGGGAGGGTCCCTATACAGTCTGTGTATGATCATTGCTTTTTGTGAGAGAGCTGGATTCTAACTGAACAGAAGTCTCATCTTCCCTGAGGATGTGCTGGCAACTATCATCTCGATAGGAAGTGGGGCTGGTGATGGAGGGGCTTAGGCCAGAAACAGGTGTAAGAGAAGACTTCCCCCTTTGTTCAGTGGCCATCACCACCCTATTGGGGACAGAATTGGATCCTAAGTTGATGGAGCAGAAGTCCTGATGTTTGGGTCCAGGATGGGTCTATTCCCTCTAAGTGTGTGCTTTCCCTTCTCCCAGCACCAGTACCCTTGCCCCCAAGGGGAACAGTGCTGGAGCAAGAGGGGCTCATGGAGGCTCCCAGCTTGTGACAAGGCACAGGCTATGATGGGCTTTCCACAGGCAGAAGACTTGATGGCTTCCAAGATTCTGTCTGTGCACCTGCTGGCAATGGGAGTCCCTTCTGTGTTTAGGTCTTCTTTGTCTTTTATAGTTGATCACTCCCCACCAACAGCCTCTTCCAGCCCAACCCTGTTATAAAGCTACTTGCAGGAGGGGACCTGTGTGGTATGGGCTGCAGCAGTCTGGCCTGTGATTTCCATTTTTTTATCTTAAGATTTATGTTCACATTTAGAAGTGATAAACCAATGTTGCTCAGTGAACTACTATTTTCTACATGATCAATGCTTGATGTTATACAGTCATTCATGAGTAATAGACCAATGTATTTCAAACTAAAAGACTACAAAAGATTCCTTGATGTAGTTTCAAATTGCATTGGAGCTAACCTTTGAGAAGCTCCCTCTGATTGAGCTTTTGGCATAATATCAAAGATGAATATATGTAATAACTAAAAGGCTACTGACATCCCTTATCTATCTGCATGTCAGTGTAAGACTAGCTTTTCTTTGTATATGCTACCCAATACTATATATTTTGACAGATCAAGCAGAAGCTGATCTAAGAATCCAGTTTTCCTCTATTAAGTCAGACCTTAGAGAGATTTGAAAAATATGTAAAAAAAGTTTTACTTTTCCTAGTATTTTTTTCATTTTGAAAAATAAAGTTATTTTTAGTAAAAAAAATGTGTTTTCTATATTAGCATATGATATGCTTATTATTATTGATTTAATAATAAATAATATTTCATAAAATTTCAGTTTTATGAGAAACCTTGAGAAAGATGGCTCATATAAACCAAACCTCTTTGGAGTACTTAATATTTTTAGCAATATAAAGTGTTCTGAGACCAAAATAGTGTGAAAACCACTGGTATAGTGGAAAGATAAGAGCATTCGTCAATTAGAGACCTAATTTCTGCTAGTTATTTTGTGAGCTGGGGCAAGTTACATAAAATGAGCTATAGTTACGTTATTTATAAAATAGAGATAATAAAGCCTAGTTTACATAGTTTTTGTAAGAATTTATTTAATGGGATCAGGACTATGAAAGCACTTTAAAAACTGTAAACTGCTAAATATTTTCATTTGTTGGTGTTTGTCTCCAGTATAGACTTACAGGACTGGCAAGATACTGAAAAACTCACAAAATTTTCCAATACCTCTTTATTCTGATTTTCCCATCTTAATCTTCTCATCAACACCAACAAAACAAAGATGATAAATGTCATCTTTATATTCAATGCTCTCTACAATATAGCTCAAATTTACCTGTCCCCAGTTACTTTCCACAAGTGCTGGATGTGACCAGGTGAGGCTTTGGCCAAAGGAGCTCTAGTGAAAGGTCCTGCATTGTACTTTCTGCCCATGCCATTCCCTCTACCTGGGATCATACATGGAACTCCTCCATCTTCAGAACTTGCTTCAAAGTCCTTAGGTAGTCATTTCTGCCATTACTTTCCCCTCTTGAATTTGGAAATAATTTTGTCTACTTCAACTCTGCTTATTAATTTAATATCTTTAAATGTGCTTCTCCTTGTTCTTGGTCTTTGCAGTTATTTAGACTCAGACTACTTCTCTTTGACCATAATCCTCATCAAAAGTATTTTATTAAGCTCACTTCTTTTATTCTTTACAGGGAGCATTACTCAGAGGTGTTTAATAAATTTTCATTGAGTAGAATTAAACTAATAAATATGCCAAAGTCTATTTTATATGGTGAGAATAATTTATTTATAAGGGACAAGATGGCATATGAGGCTTGATTTCTTTCAAAGTCTGAAAGCAATTCTCTTAGCACATATTGCAGAGGGAACTTCAAAAGATTATTTGTGATTTTCTTATCAAAGCAGGTAAGTAATGCTTTCCTCTCTCATCTCTCTCATAACTTCCTGTCACTGCTGACACATATATCATGCTCAGCTTTGTGGCACACTTATAAGTTGACATGGACTAATTCTATGAATTGATTCAATAAAGTGAGCTTAAAAAATTCAATTTTTTTGCAGTTCACTTCATAAACTTTATTTCCTTTTTTTTAACTTTTCAGGAATTTCTTCACTTCTATAGAGATTATTGAATTATTTTCTCAGGCCTCAAAGTATCTCCAACCTTTAATTCACCTTTTCCGGATGGCCATATGAATTCCCTATCCTTCTTGGAAAACTGCAAGATTAGTGTGAAGTAGTTCTGATTGATAGGGCTTTTTACAATAATGGAAAGAGTTTCTAGCTGTGCTTCCAGCATAGAGTCACTAATTATAAGCAGCTTTGAGCACATGAAATATGGCTAGTGCACTACTAACAAACTCAATTTTAATTTATATTCAGTTTGATTAATTGAAGTTTAAATTTAAATAACAGTGACTAGTACTACTGCATTTGATAGCACAGGTGTAGGCTGTGAGCCAAAAACTTTTGCCTGTCTGAGACCCATGAAATGCTAAATTGAAGGAAATAACCTAAAAGTAACTAAGATACCCTTTTATCTTCAAGAAACACAAAACAGTATTTTTTTAATTTATTTTTGAACTTAAGAAGTAGGGAAGAAGAATTTATGGTGAGAGACAAACAATACAGAAAATAAAAACACAAACACAGATATACCAAATGACCAATACAATTTTCAACTAAAAACTGAAGGAAAGGAAAAAGTAGGCAGGACATGGGGATTCAAAGGAGTTAATTAAATGTCCATCCTACCATGTGTTGCCTTTGGATTGTGTCTTCAGATGATTATCACTTCTAGTCCTTTTATGTTCTTGTCATTCACTGCTCATTGTTCTCTAAGTGTTTTCTTTCTTTAGCCTTAAAGAGGACTGGTATTCCCTTAGCTAATCTAGAAATTCACTAAGATGGAATGAATTCACTGTGCTGCTGCAGTAATGTCCAGAAAATATATTATCCTAAGGGATGCATAGAAGTAAGTCAAGGGACATTGTGGGTATGGGTTTATTTAGAAATGTAAGAAAGGAAGGATCAGAAAAGTAGTATCCTTATTAATTGAGAAAGAGATAGAAATTCTGTTTTAACTATTACGGAACATTTGGATAAATACTGGAGAATCTGCTCCTTCATCCTTGATTCCTTTATCATTGATTAAATGATCTATGAAGCTGTAAAGCTAAGGTGTTAATAACTTTCAAGCACATTTAGTAAAGGTCATTAGGTTCCATAAAGAAAAGCTGATAGTATTTGTTCCTTATTACCTCTAGCCTGAGTAGTATTGCTTATTCAGCTACATCTGCTAAAGCAGGTGGTAGACCTAATGACTTCTTTAACAGTAAATCTAGTTCACAACATTACTGTAAAAACTGATAATGTTTTCAAAGATCACCACTAAAGTTGAGAAAGTAGTAAGTTGGAAATATTGTGCATGATCTCAGCTAAGCAAACTATACAGTCGAAAATAGAATAAATTTAATTTATGCTCCTTCTAAGAATACTCTGTCTGAAACTTTCAACACTCTCAAAATCCTTTAAGAAATAATTATCTATAATACTACCATAATCTCACTAATATTAAAAAAACAGTAAAAGGGAACTTTGAAGTAAGCTTCGTTATACATTAACTCTAAAATAGGCAGTATTTCTTTAACGGTCCAAGAATTTTTTAACATATTCATTGAAATTTCCTTGTTGATATTTTTGGGTTAAAAAGATGGTGAAATTATGTGTCTACTATTTTAAAATACAAATATGTGGGGAATCTGAGTATTTATCATGGTGTTTCTGTGTTTAATTGATACTGGGCACTCTGTTGGCCCTTTCAGTCTTGAAATACATGCTGTGCAGTTCTGGGACATTTTCTTGAATTATTTCTTTGGCGATTTCCTTTCCTCTGGTTCCTTTTGTTCTCCCTTTCTGGACCTTTTTTTTTGAATATACCCCTAATGGACTAATTAGCAAATTTCTCATCATTTATTTTCTATTGATGTTGTCTTTTCCTCTACTAAAAGGTTTCCACATCTTTATAACTTAAACCTTCAATTAGGTATGTTATTTCTTCTACCATCCTTTTAGTATCCAAGAGCACCTTCCTTCCATCTTTTTAGATGTTCCTTCTTATGAGCCTATGTCTCCAGACTATAAGCTTCACAAGAGTTTCCCAGATTTTTTTTTTTCCTTCCTCATTAGGTGGAACAGGTTGGCTATAGCTGACTGGAATTGGGTATTTCCCTTCCCCAGGTCAATTAGGCATTGATTATACCCCAGCAGATTAGGATCTGGTTAATTAGTTACCCCTGAAGGCAGACCTTAATAAGAACAGAGTGCTGTGGTAAGTTTCAAAATGGTGCCTTTTCCTCTCTCCTTACTGAAAGTTCTAGGAAATTTTTCTTCATTACTTACTGTTATTGCAGAGTTGAGCTCTACGAAGTAAAACTCAAAAATTTTGAAAGTCTCCCATATGACTGGATCCCTGGGAGTTTTAAACTCTCAGAGTTGTCTACACACTGGCAATGTAGGTTCCAATTCAGATTGTCCTACCCTTGGCAATACTAGTTCCTGGTGTCCGTGGCTGTTTCTGCTCCTTCATCTCTCTCTGGTAAGCTGTGATATGTTACTGTTTTATAGCATCTTGTTTCATGGTTGCAATGTGTTTTCTTATCCAAAAATGTCTGACAATGATTTGCAACTGTTGATTCATGATTTTAATTGAATTTTGCAGTCTCTAAACACAGCACTCATCTAACTCCCATTTATTTAGGTTTTTACTTGCTCTTAATTATATTTTAGGTTTTTTTCTATGGAGGTCTTGCATATCTTTCATTAGATTTATTTAGAAATTTGGTGTTTTTTAATTTGCTTTAGAAAATGGTGTTATTTAAAAATACTTTTTTTATAAAGAAAGATAAGTAAATAGGGATTCCTATAAGTTAAACCTTTTTTCTAATATTTCCAGTACATAGGAATATAATTTCTGGATATTGACTTCAATAGACTTCATAAATTAATGACTTCATACAGATGTGATAAATTCATTTGAGTAATAAAAAATTTAAAAAAACAAAATAAATAAAAATAAAAGTAAAAAATAAAATGATGAAAAACCTCAAAAAATTAATGACTTCATAAATTAACTTTTTAATTTTGTTAATATATTTGTGTTTTCTTTGTGATTTCTCCCCGTGCAATCATGTCTGCTAATAAAAACAGTTTTCTCTCTTCTTGGTAGTCCTAATACTTAATACACCTTTCTTTTCTTGTATTTGTGTGATTGCACCAGTGAGGACAAGCATGGGGTGGGAATAGCAGGCATTTTTGTCTCATTCCATTTTTTAGTTGTAAGTATGATATTTAGGTTTCTTTATATTTAAAGATATTTATCAGATTAGGGGACATTTCTTTCTATTATTTGTCTATGATGTATTTTTAAAGGTAATTATTTGATATTGAATTTTATCAACAGCTTTTCTGCATCTAAAATTATCACATGGTTTTTCTGTTCTATTCTTTTAATGTGGTGGATTAGATGGATTGATTTTCAAATGTCAAACTAATTTTCCATTCTTGAAATAAACCCATTTTGGTCCTGGTATATTATTTCTACATATTGCTAGACTTTGCTAATAATTTGTTTATGATTTTCACATATATGTTCATGAAAGTGATTTATCTGTTGATCTGTAATTTTCCTTCTAATGTCTTGGTTAGATTTTGGTCTCAAGTTTGGTTGGTCTCAAAAAGAAATTGGTTAATATTTTCTCTATTTCTGATATTTAGAAAATTTGTGTTAGGTTGATTTTATATCTTCCTTAAATGTTAGGAAGAAAAATAATAGCATCTAGACATCTATATCTGGAGTTTTTCTTTTTCTTCTTTTTAGGGCCAACAGGTGCAGCATATGGAAGTTCCCAGGCTAGGGGTCAAATTGGAACTGCACTTGCAGCTGCCTACCTAAACCACAGAATCATGGAATCAAAGCCACATCTGTAACCTATGCAGCTTATGGCAATGCCAAATCCTTAACCCACTGTGCAAGGCCAGGGGTCAAACCTGCATCCTCATGGATACTAGTCAGGTTCATTACCAGTGAGCCACAATAGGAACTCCATAGATTTGGAGATTTCTTTATTGGAAGATTATTAATTATAGATTCAATTTTTTTAATTTGATATAGTACTACTCAGGAGTTCTCAGTCAGTCTAGGATTAAGGATTCAACATCATCACTGTTGTGGCATGGGTTTGATCCCTGTCCCAGGAACTTAGACATTTTATTCCTTTTCATATTGATGGTGATCATTTATGTTTTCCTAGGAATGCATCAGTCTCATCTATTTTTTTAAAATTTATTGTTCTAACATTGTTTATGATATACTCTTATTGACTATTTACTGATTCCAGGACCTATAGTGAGTCCCCTCTTTGTATTCCTAACATTAGTTATTTGTGTTTTCACCCTTTCTCTTTTTCTTTATTTTAGTCTTATCTGGGGTTTATTATTTTTATTAACCATTTCATATAACTAAATTTTGGCTTTTTTCCTTCTAAGATCTATGTTTAATTCTGTTTTATTTCTGCTATTATTATTTTCTTCCATGTAGTTTCTTTGGACTTACTTCCTCTTATTTTTACTTTGCTTCGGTCTGCCCTTGGGTTAATGAAAATCAAGGACATTGGGTACTTGTGTACCTTCTCAAATAGATCACTGGGGTAGGTGTAGGAAGGGATAATGTAATGATCTATTAAAAAGTAATAATTAAAAATATATTTAACACTTCCTGTGAGAAAACTGCAGTTTTTTTTTTTGAAATGGGAGTTTAAAACATTCTGATAATATCATTTAATTGAGGAAAAATCTATGAATTTTAAAAGATTATTATTAAATGTTAAGATATATTAGAGAAAATAGTTGCTAAAAGCAGCTGTATTTCTAAAATTTTAAGGAAGAATTAAGTATGGGGATTCTTTGCATTCAAAATAAGGTGATCTACAGAATGAAGACATTAAAACTATATGTAGATTTCACATATATTAGAATTATTCATGTGCTTTGCATTTTAAAATAACATGGAAAAGAATTTATATTATTGGTCCTGCTTTCAGAAAAGGAAAAAATGAAGAGACTATTACTACGATCTTCCCTATGTAATTTTTAAAATTTATGTATTATGGATCAGCCTCAAAAATTCTGAAAATTTGTGAAATTAATTTTTAAAATATGAATGACACTGATTTAAAAATGTCCTATTTTTGGACTTTGTGCTATGGCACAGAGGGTTAATGATCTAGCTTTGTCTCTGGTAGAGCAGGTTCACTCTCTGGCCTGGAGCAATGGGTTAAGCATCTGGTGTTGCCGCAGCTGTGGCATAGTTCAGTTGTGGCTCAGATATGCTCCCTAGTTGGAGAACTTCCATATGCCACAAGCACAGCTGGTGGGGGGGGGGGGAAGTACTATTGTCAAATAGACTATGGTTGGATTACACAATTAAAATTTAACGGAATTAAAAATTGCTATAAATTTTTGAAAACACCTTTCATATTCTGCTCTTTTTTCTTATACTTCTGCTTTGATAATCTTTCTTTTAATCTCTTTTTGTTGAATATGTAGAAGAATCTAAATTAGCCTCTATTAAAATACCATTCTTTTAGAGTATCCATAGGCAGTATGTTATGGAAATAAGCTTTCTCTTGAATATTTATGGTGAATGAACATTCTCTCCAAAGCAGTAGTGATGGTTTGGTCATCAGAGTTTTCATTGATAAGGTTATAGCTTTTGCACTGCATTGTTAAAGAATCCTTAAGGAGAAAAATAGTGGATATCAGGAGTTCCCGTCATGGCTCAGTGGTTAGCGAACCCAACTAGAAACTATGAGGTTGCTGGTTCGATCCCTGGCCTTGCTCGTTTGGTTAAGGATCTGGCGTTGCCGTGAGCTGTGGTGTAGGTCGCAGAGGAGGCTCAGATCCCACGTTGCAGTGGCTCTGGCATAGGCCTGTGGCTACAGCTCCGATTCAACCCCTAGCCTGGGAACCTCCATATGCCACAAGAGTGGCCCTAGAAATGGGGGGGAAAAAAAAAAAACAGTGGATATCTGGGTTTGTAATCTAGATGTTTATAATTTATTAGTGATCAAGTATTTAGTATGTGCTGCACAGTATATCAGTCTACTTACATGCAAAATCTCACTAAATGTTCACAAGTGGCTGCCTAAAGGGGGTATTATGTGACTCCTTTGACAGATGAGACAGCTAAGGGACTACAGGGGTTAAGTGAAGCCATTGTCCAAGGTCACTTGAGTAGTACTGAGATTTGAACCCAAGAAATCTGATGAGGGTGCTTACTCAAGGCATTTTTTAAAATACAGAATAATGAAAATAGACATTATGGTTCTCTATTTAAACAAATGTCATCATGGAACTCAATGTTATCCTTCATAGGAAGTATTTTTATAGTTCTTTCATTACCACTGACGGCTTTCTGATGTTTGAGATGATCTTGAATTTTGAATAGGAGATTTTTCTGGACTCTTGATAACCAAATATACCACTGAGAACAAATAGCAAAAAGTTTTCTTACTCTCTGCATAGCCTCCTATTTAGAAATTGTGCTAACTTTGAACAGTTTTCCATTAATTTTATTTGACCCTCAAAGAAATGATGATCTTATAGGCATCAGCAATAATGATTTCTATTCTTTAAAATAGACAGTTTCCCTCAAAACCTGGATTTTCTGTTGAGACAAATGTTAAATATATATGTAGGACAAAGGTACAGATAATACAAATAATTTAAATTGCTTCTTTTTAGGTCCAAGTTTACTCGTTAATACAGACAAATCTTAATTTTTAAATACCACAGACTTTAAGTATTTAGCCTTCATTTCTCTTGGTCGTTTCATACTCAACTGCTTACCATTTCTTGGGCTTTCCACACAAATAGATTCACTCCTTTAGCCATGGCTGCTATACCCATGTCTTTACCTCAGTTATAAGCTAAGTTTTTGTTATGTTCAGGGAAAGAATTGGTCCCTGGTTAGGTAGGACCGATGGAAGAAATTCAACATATCTCTCCCAGAAGGGTTGTTTACTCAATGATTTCGGAAATGCATTTTACAATTACAAGTACATTTCTAAAAACGGTGGTGACAAGTTTAACCATTTTCAGAATACGGTTAAAAAGGAATGTGGATTTGGTAGAGGATTTTTTTCTTTTTGGTTGACTTTAACGGTAGGTAATGGAATTTCAAACTGTGTTCTCAGAGAAAGAAAAGGAATTCCCTTTTGAAGCATAAAACAAAGTATCTATTAACAAGCACCCCATAGGATTGTTTTTTGCAATCTTTGTGTTTTTTGTGGCAGTGAGATAAAAATTAATGTTCTTGGCTTCTTTTTCTTGTTGTTGATAGCAAAATCTGATGCTGTGTATGCATGGTAATTCTATTATGCCAGAATCTCTATCTATGAAGTGAATTTATTATAAAGCTTATATGTCTTCTTCTAACTAAATTGGAAAGCAGAGATGTAATCATCTCATGTATTTTATTGCTATTGTCGTCTCATGTGATCACTCAATGTGGAATGTTGTTCACATGAGGACGTCATATAATTTCTTCCAAATTTATTCATTTTGCTCTGCATTCACAATGCCCTAGCTATAATTCTTAAATATCTTTACCTCATCTTATTCCCAATCCATCTCCAATTTTAAGCCCTTCTCAATCTCCTTATAAAAATAAAAAATCTCCTTATAAAAATAAAAACACAACAAACAACTAAAGAAGAACATTAATTGCAAGTGTTTTTTGTTGTCATAAATGAGTTGTTTCACTGTCAACTTTAAGGCTGTCCAAACATAGGTGTAACAATAGGCTAAGTGATCAAGATGCCATAATTGCATCTGTTCTTTTCTTTACTGAGAAGCAAACAGGGTTTACAAGCCTTTGTTTCTATGTTCATTAGTAACTGAAAACCAGTCCTTAGAGTTCCATAACAAGTTCAGTTATGTTAATACAAAATATGGTCAGGGCTTGCTCAGTATGTATTTTAGAATGAAAGAGCTGGAAGGCATCTTAAACCTCATGTAGTTCAAACTATGCATTTTAAAGTTAGAACAGATAGAGAATGGGGAATAGAGACATGGACTATTAATCTCTCAAGGGCCCTCCACCAAGCAGCAGATCATGAACAAACCTAGGGTTGCTCACTCCCAGCCTGGCACTCTTCGTAGCATCATTCTGCCTTCATTAGAATCTAGCATATTTTAGTTTGTACATACTTCATGTCCTAGAAAAAAAATATATATATATACACACTCGCATACATATATATACAGACTTTGTGCTTCTCTCTGTCTGTAAATGTACACATATTGGTACAAAATCAAAGCAAGTTATTAGAGTGTGGGACAGCATGGAATTTAACCAGTGTTTTGAAGGTAACAAAGCAAGGACATACAGAACAAGCGAAAAGTATTTTAAGCCATGAAGGTCATTATGAGCCCATGTTTTATCAACAACAAACTTGAATAGGCTGTAAGGAAAGGAAAATATATCCCAAGGAAGTGTTGGGAAATGTAATAAGTTGAAAAGCTTGAGCCAAGGATGAACAAAATAAAGAGCTTATACAGAAAAGTTGGTCCAATGGCATCTTTGGTGAAAATATTTGAATTGCGTGTTTTTGTTCTGCAAACTAATCAAAATAATTCGTAATGTGCTGAAAATGAATGTAAAATAATAATCACCTATTTATGTGAACTATAAGAATCAAGAAAATATAAAAATGTTTATATTTGTTTATTTTCTATCAAGAGACCTCTGCTTAAATAATTCATTCGACCTAGTACTTCTTTTTGTTCTTACCTGAGAATATGTCTTAATGTCTGAAATGTTGTAATACTGCATTTTTTTCTAACTTGCATGTATATATTAAAGATAGATGTAAGCTATATCTTGCATCTTATTCCCCATAACTATTATGATAGCAACTTCTCAAAGCACTTTTCATTTGAGAATGTCAAACCGTTAAAGCTCTAGGAGTAGCACTGTATTGACAGTATAATAAAGATGTCTTGAAGAGATTTGACTTGATTTTTTTCTCTAAGTGATATAAAAAATATTTTAGGGAGTTCCTGAAGTGGCAGAGCAGAAACAAATCTGATTAGTAACCATGAGGTTGAGGATTCGATCCCTGGCCTTGCTCATTGTGTTGAGGATCCAGCTGCTGTATAGGTCGCAAACACTCCAGCATTGCTACAGCTGCTGTATAGGCCAGCAGCTGTAGCTGCGATTCAGCGCCTTCCTGGGAACTTCCATATGCCTCAAGTGTGGCCCTAAAAAGGCAAAAAGACCCAAAAAATATTTTAAACATATCTAGACATTAGTCGGACAACTACACAATGTAATAATCAACAAATTGCACAAATTAGGATGCTTGCAATCACCAGGTACCCTTCACATGTACTAAACTTAAAAATAATGTTTGCCTTCCAAAGTTTTGCTTTCTTAGGTGTTTTTTGTTTGTTTTATTTAAGATGCTCAACAGGATTCAAGGATCACTATCTCCAGAGAAGGATTATTTTGCAGATTAGGCATTGTTTGTGCTATTATTGAGAGAGGTGGTGGGAAGTTCCTTGGCCAATTCCTGCTTCCTCAGGGTCTCAAGTAGTAATTGTTTTCTCTGGACACAAATACTCTGAAGGTTTGCCCTGCACTGTTGATTTGTGTGTGCCTCAGAGGAAGGGAGGGGCCCTTTTTTTCACTCCCTGATTTCATGGAAGATTGAGACAACAGAGTTGGGGAGGAAGGCTCTGTCACAGAGCTTTGGGACAACTTCCTCCAACTGCTGGACTTTGCCTTCTCCTTACAGTGCTAAATGCATTGCAGATTTTTGCAAAACATTACCCAGTTGGTTAAAAATTTGCAAACAAAGATTTTTCCAAAATCTGTGCTTGCCTTTTAAAGACAGTAGATTTTTTTATGAGAAAATAAACTGATCTTAGTAGGGAGCAACAAATGGCTCAGAATATCTCCTGTTTTACTTAAAAACTATATTGGATGCATTTATCCTATTTAAAGTGTCTAAGAATAAATCAAAAGAGCCTGCAATATTCACTCTTTTCAAAGCACTTATAACCTAGTGGAGGAAAAACGTTCCCCTTACAACATTTATCTGAAAGACTCAAAGCAGTGTTTGATTTTTAATTGTTCTTTTGTTTAATTTAATAAGCCTTTATTGAACTCTTATGTACTAGGCACTATAATGGGTGCTAAGAGTATGAGCATGAAGAAAACCCCAGCCTTAAAGCTTCCTAATAAAATAGAAAAATGCTTACTATACTAATAATATGCATAAGGATAAAATAAGAAATTACTAATCTATGAAAAATGCTAATGTATAGAAGGCAGAGAGGCAGCCCAAAGGAAAGAGAGATGAAGGTGATGGAATCAGGCAAGGCTTTTTGAGGAGGACATGTCTGAACAGGATTTGATAGTTGAATAATGATTTTCTCAATGGAGATGAGCCGATAGGGTTTGGTAATCCAAGGGTTTGGTAATCCAAGCAGAGAGACATTATAATGGGTTCTTGATACTGTGGCATATAACTTTACTTGGATCTTTATCAAGTTTAGGTCTTTAGCAGTTTAAAATGAGGTCACTAGGACAGGCCCTGTTATATCACAACTGGTGTCTTTATAAAACAGGGATATCTGCAAACAGATTGGCAAACAGAGAGAAGGAATGTGAACAAGTGGGGAGCCCAGGGTGCTATGTCCAGATTCTCCCTCATAGCCCTCAGAAGACACCTGGGTCTCAGACTTTCTAGTCTCCAAAACTATCAGACAATACATTTCTCTTGTTGAAGCCACCCGATGTGTGGTGCTTTGTTAGGGCAGCCCCAGCAAACTAGTAGAGATCAGCAAAGGCTTGGAGGTAGGGAATAAAAGGTATAAGTTGCTGGAGGAACTAGCAGTAGTTCTGAGGGCTGGGCTCATAAAAGACTAGGGCCAAGTACCTAGAGGTGAGGTTCTAACAATAAGACAGCAGTGGTTTCCAGAAGGTTCAGCCCAGGAGTTAGATTTTATCAAGTAGGGAATCAAGCAGAAATCTTAATTAACAGAACAATGTTACCATACTTCTGTTTTTAAAAAACCAATCTGCTAACAGTGTGAATGCTATTTTGGAAAAAGAAAGAGCAGGAGGAAGAGATACTGTGGCAAGGATCTATCTCCTTGCCCACACTTAGCAGAATCTACTGATGTTTGGGTGACTTTAAGATAAAGGGCAAATTGCTGATGGTACCAAAGAGTTCATCACTGCAGAGACCCATGCATCAAACAAGCCAGTGGGAAGTTCACTCACATGTGTGTTCTCCACATTAACTAACTTCAAAGAACAAGGAAAATGCTGCCTGAGTCTCATAAAAGATCAGTATTTCTTTTCTCCAAATTACAGTCATTAAACTCCATGGAAAATACTTACTGGATAGAGATTTTTCTTGACTTGTGAGAAATAGACTCCATATAATAAGGGGCATTTTACTAATCACAGGCTCTCTTACTCACTAATGGACAAACCCGCAAAGGGCTAACCACTGTCTTTCATTGGGTTTTTATTAAGTAGCCTGCAGAGTAGATAATCATTTTCACTGAATCTGACATACATCCTAGTTGAACCCGCCTGGTGAAAATCGTAGGTTAAAAAGCCAAAATCTTGGAAGTGAAAATTACAAAGCTGAGAGTACTTTGAGCCAGCTGATCTATTCAGTACCAGTGTTTGACAGTATTATAAAGGAGCATGACTACAAATAAAAATTCTAAAAATACACTTCTGTGTGTTTAGCAAATGATTACTTTTAACATGGATGCTCAAATGCCTCTTTGTGGGTTTTTTTTGGGGGGGGGGCATAGGCTTTGCATGTATGCTGGTATATTGATATTTACATCTCTGGGGTCACCGGACTTCTGGGCAGAGCCATGCATGCTCAGGCTGATATATTTTCTTCTCCTATAATCATTTCTTATTTATATCAATCTATTTATAGGTTTGTTTAATCATTTCTTAGTTGTTTGCCAGAAGACAACTCCCACCCATCCCAATTGCCAACAGAAATAAAGTCAGATTATCATGTAAACAGTGGGGAGGATGATTTCTGAAGCATCCACTATGAAAAAATAGATAATATGAAAGTGAAACCCATGCTAAATTGTCTGTTGTATTCAGGATATTGTTCCTCCAAAGCCATTACAGAAGTGAAATAGAGCTGTTACGAGAACAACCAGGGTTGCAGGGTTCCTATAATATATTAATAATTTCCGGCATTTACTGAGTCCTTATCATAAACTAGGTACTTTACCATAGTCGTTATAATTTTACTGTATTTAATTCTCATAATACTAATGGGGTTATTATTATCCTTATATGAGGAAATAGAGTCTTAGGAAGGTTAAGTAGGTTACCTAATAAGTTTAGTAAATTCTGAGGCTGGTTTTTCATGGGACAAAACAACCATAGGCAGAACATTGTCAAATGCTCATAGGAAATGGTGTGTATTTGCATGTGTCAATGAGGTGTGTCTGAGTGCGTGGTGTGCATGTGCATGTTTGGGGTATGTGAATGTGAGTATGTGTTGTGTGTGTGTGTGTGTGTGTTTGTGGTTTGTGTGGTGTGTGTTATATGTTGAGATCAGGCTGAGGGAGGACAAGGGAAAATTCTTCATCACCTTTAGGAAGCTAGTGTTGGTGTGACTCATGCTTGGAAAGGGGGTAATATAATTAACTTGGTATTTGGAGAAATATATCAGTATTTACTAGGCCATCTGAAATGAATTTTGATATGAAAAATATTTTTTTGCAATCAAAATGTATATGGCCTTTTCCCTTTTTTTTTTTTTTTTCTTTAAACTCAACCATTCCCCTAGGAGCCAGTGTGCCCTCTGCGACTCCACATAAGGCCACAAACTAAATGACCCAATTCTTAAAAGGCCTAACAAAGAACTTCTTCATAAAACAAGCAGGAATGACCACATTAACATGAAGCTGAATGGGGAATCTTGCAGAACACACCTAATTAGGTACCTAGAGCCCCAGCCTATGCATATAGATTGTGTCAAGCATAAACCTAGTTGGTAGGTCTTCTTGCTGGGGTTGATTTATTCAAAGAGAAAAGATGGGGCTACAGCTTAAGGAAGGTGTTTCCAGCAAGTCTAATGGTTTGCAAACAGATGCTTGCAAAGTCCTTCCCCCGACCCAGGCATGTTTCAGTAGTCTAACATGTCCACATTTCTGATGGAGGGTTATTTTCCTCTCACCTTCAAATATCACACTAAACCTTGCACTTCTATTTTTTGGTCTCCGTTTCTCCAGGTGGAAATTTTTCTTAGGATTCAACTTTTATAAACAAATGCAAATATTAAACTTGTAAATAAAAGACTAGAAATATATTTCTCTCCTAAGACTTTCCGTGACCTTGAAAATGGTTGCCACTTGGCAGTGGCTGCTGTGTATCATCACGCCCTCCGTTGACCTCAGCTACGCCTTTCCAAGAACTGAAATGCTAAGAGAGCTCTTAAATGAGAAGAGGGCTGCTTAGTTTAAACCTTTTGTTTTCAATTCCCTCACACCTGCTACTGGACTCAGGGAGGGGGTTTGCAAGCATAGAGAGATACAGGGGGAGAGACCTTAGGTCAGGGCTTCGAAAACAATCACAGTTTGTTTGTTTTGTAAAAATGAAAAAAAGGACCATTTCCTCTCTGAAGAGCTGTGATAAGCAGTCCTGGGGTTGTGTGCTGGGCTCTTAATGAAATTAATCTTCCTATCTTAAGTCACAAAAAGAGTCTACAGCTTCGTTATTAACACGTCACACCCCAGTCCCTTGATGCTAGCCCTTCTTTTTCACCTGCGTCTTTCCTCTTCCTTCAGGCTCCGCAAAACCTGAGGAGGGTAAAGACATTACCCCTGCCCCCAACACACACCTCTTAGACCCCATAGTGCTAACAGTATTTTCAGAGACTGACAGTATCTGAAATACAGAAAAACATTATTTTCAGCTTGCAGAGGGATTATCTAAAGTGGAACAACATAAATGAAATGCGTGCATTTTTTTTTCTTCTCTATTAGTGTAAAAATACATTTGAGTCTACTGGTAAGAGGAAAATAACCTCAATCCTGCGGAAATACTCAGTGTAACGATTTGCTGATTTGCTTCTTTGTTGCAACAAATGTTTATTAAGTGTAACAGATCTATTGGCTTTGTATTAGAAGAGTGGAAATTCAACTTTCTAATATGTATAAACAAATCAGTACAGCTTTGCTAATTCTCAGAAGAGAGATAACTCTTTTAACATGTTGATTTGAATATGAGGTTTACTTATTTCTGGGACAAATCATGGGGGATTTGCTTATTACATCAATCTTCTGGAAAGACATCTTAAGAGGTAAATAAATATTAACCTTCCTGGAAAGGAATAGACAGTAACTCATAGCCACCATAATATAATTGGAAAGAGATACTGGCTTCCTAACATAACTTATTATTTATTTTATTGGAGTATAGTTGATTTCCAATGCATTAGTTTCAGGTCTACAGCAAAGTTAATCAGTTATACATACATCCATTCTTTTTTCCCATGTAGGTTATTACAAACCATTGAGTAGATTTCCCTGTACTACACAGTATGCCCTTGTTAATTATCTGTTTTATACAGTAGTATATATATGTTATTACCATCCTCCTAGTTTAGTTGATTTCATAATCAGAGTGTCTCTGTTTTATTAGTAAGTTCTTTTGTATCATTTTTGTTAGATTCCACAAATAAGTGCTATATTTGTTTTCCTCTGCTTGACTTACTTCACTTAGTATGGTAATCTCTAGGTCCACCCATGTTGCTGCAAATGGCATTATTGCATTATTTTTATGGCTAATACGCCAGGGTATGTATGGACAACATCTTCTTTATCCATTCCTCTGTCAATGGACATTTAGGTTGCTTTCATGTCTTGGCTACTATAAATAGTGCTGCAATGAAAATTGGGATGAATGTATCTTTTTGAATTAAGGTTTTCTCTGGATAAATGCCTAGGAGCAGATTGCTGGATTATGTGGTATTTCTCTTTTTTTAGTTTTTTAAGGGAACTCCATACTGGTTTCTATAATGGTTGCACCAATTTACAATTCCCACTAACAGTATAGGGGGGTTTCCTTTTCTCCACATCCTCTTCAGCATTTAGTGTTTGATAATGGCCATTCTGACTGGTGTGATGTGATACTCATTGTAGTTTTGACTTTCATTTGTCTAATAATTAGTGATGTTGAGCATCTTTTTTATGTGTTTTTTGGCCATCCGTCTTTCTTCTTTAGAGAAATGTCTGTTTAGATCTTCTGCTAACAGAACTCCTGTTTTCCACATCACATGACCATCCATGGAGATACATTTTGTAAAACAGGTTTTGAAAATTTTCTTCTCCCCCAAAAAATACAACTTGAAATTTATGGTTAGATGTCCCATGTAGGGTATCCAGGAGTTACTTAGAGTGAACAAATTAAATTTAAAGGAAATTTATCTTTTTCTATGTGTTTACTTAATTTTTCATTGTCTATGTATGTCTGTGTTTCCAGTATGACTAATAGTCACTCTTTATTGTCAGATTAAGTTTTTGCTCAACCCTTCTATCTTATTGTCAGTCTAGCACATTTCCCCTGTGGCACCACTTGTTTTAAGATTCTTATATTTTTTCTAATGTTAGGATTAAGTTTGTATTTAATAATAGATTTGTATTTTTAAAATAATTTTTGAAGAGCAAGTCCAGAGAGAGTGGCTTCCTCTGCCTTGGGGAGGGCATATGCAGTTGACTGTGTCTGTCAGATCATCAATAATACCCACATCGTGCCTTCTTCAGGCTTGGCTCTCAGCTTATGCTGTTGAATAAATAGAATCAGAGTCCTGGCTCCTACTCTTGAGAAACTGATAGTTTTGTAGTTGAAGAGACAAAATGACTTGCTGTGAATGCAAGTCAAGTCAGGTATGATAGAAACATTTCATATGAAAATCAACATTGCTGGCTCCTCTTGAAAAATGGCTACACTTGCCTGCATAATTGCAATGGCAATCATTGTCTGAAGTTAGTAGTTGCCATCCACATGAGATGCATCTACAATGTGCAATGTGCTTTACATCATCTGGCTCCGATAGGTATTTGAATTTTCTATTCCTGGTCTAGGTAATTATCAATGTCCTTTTCAGCTTCTATATTTGATTAGAAGATTCTTCACCTAGTAATTTAGAAATCTTTTTCAAAGAACTCTATTGTCAAGGTGAAGTTGGGTCCATTCTCCCACATAATTTCTACCAAAAAACATAAGCCTTTAGACATTCCTTTCCTTCACTAATAGTAGGAAGTACATCAAGTGGCAGTTCAAAAAATAAGCAGTATGGAAAATCATTTATTATCTGGATGAACTTTCATGATAATAAAATTAGCTCAGTATTTGGCAGATCTAGTGTCTACTATTAGTGTGATTTTTTTTTTTTGGTAAACACATACTGACACAGGATTGTAAAAAAATACTACCTACATCTTTATGGTATCTAACAAGGGATAATCGGTGTTACAAGATGTTGTGAGGTTATTGTTTACTGGATCATTCAGAATTGAGAGCAGTGAGATGCCATGATGGAAAACTGAGTTGCCAATTTTTTCCATATGTTCTTAGAGATTTAAAATGCTGTGTTTGTCACATAAAATTCCCTGTTGGGAATTATAATAAGCCAAAGTTGTGCTTATTAGGTTTCCCCAAGGAAAACAATATGTTAGTAGTTTGTGGTATTTTTTCCTATTAAATTCTAGTGGAATAACATCCTGAAAAAAAATTAACAGGGAAAGGACTATACTAATGTGTAGAAATAAATGTACTATTATAAGAATATTGAAATTTTTTCATTATATTAACAGAATAATAATAATGATTGTATCAACATTATGTCACTTTTTAAAAAATGGTAAATTATTATTTCTACTCTAATGTATATCAGAGTATTTTAGAAAATTAAATGTATAATTAGAAGTACTTTTTAGACTTTTTCCTATCATTGAATAACACATGGATATTGGTAATTTAAATTTGGGTCAAAGAAAAGCATTATTAACAGTGAAAAGGACATTCTAGGCAGAATGGAATAGTTGTCTGAGGGAGAGGCCATGACCATGCCAGATACGAAGAAATCTAGTTTGTATTGTTTTCTATATATTAATTTGCTGGTTCCTCATTAGTCAAGGGCTAACAAAGAAATTAACAACCAATTTTTATCAACTATTCCTATATGGTGAATAGCTTTCTAGATTTTGTGAAGGATACAGTGAAATCCAAGAAATAGTCCCTTTCAAGTATATACTCTGTCTTGGGATTCAAGTAAACAGATAACAGATGCTAGCTGGTAATTTGTAAGTAAGTCCTGTAGGATTTCAGTAAAGTTTAATGAAAATTCTAATGCTGGAATAGCCCTGAAAAGCTTCATGGATGAAGTAGGACTTGAAGAAAAGGACGAGGCTGACTCATAGTGCTTGCATATGATAGAAGTGGTACAAATGCCAGGAAAATTTAGGCAGATACTATTATACTTCTTACTTTATCTCTGATTCTTTGCAATGTAGAATGTTAGGAAGTCAACTTCATTCCATTCAGATCCTTATAAGTGAAAAACCAAGGCCTGAGGAGGGAAAGTGATTTGACCAAGATTACTCAGTTGTTTCTAGATGTCCATAAAGAAAATAAATTGATAGCTACTATCCTGGCTGGATTGTACAAGTGACAGATTAAACATGTGTACAGGACACCCTAATGTGTGACCTCAGAAATATTTGAGGGAAAGATGGCAAGAACTTTTATGTGGACCTTAAAAATACTATCAAAATGAAAGTTAAAACATTAGATGTTCTTATTTTATAGTTCAGTATTGTTTGTCTCTTAGATTGATATAAATGAATGGTTAAGAGTGGTCACTATGATTTTTTAGAGTGTAGCACTTTTAAAATTTTCATATAGTCCCTGTGTATGACACCTATTTTGATCTTTTATTTTACATTTTTATTAAAGTAGATTTATGGGTGACCAATAGGCACATGAAAAGATGTTCAATATCACTAATTATTAGATAAATGAAAATCAAAACTACAGCGAGGTACCCCCTCACACCAATCATAATGGCCATCATTCATAAGTCTACAATTAACAAGTGCTTGCAAGGGTGTAGAGAAAAGAGAATCCTCCTACAGTGTTGATGGGAATGTAAATTGGTACAACCATTATGGAGGTTCCTCAGAAAACTAAATATAGGACTAGCATATTATGCAGCAATTCCACTCCTGGGCTAGAGTCAATAAATCTATAATTAAAAAAGATACATGCACCCCTACATACATTGCAGCACTATTCACAATAGCCAAGACTTGGGAATAACCTGAATGTCTAATGGCAGATGATTGGTCTTTAGTTTTAAAACCATCTTTACATTTTTACCAGAAGAATCTCAAATTTGCTTTATATATTATTCATGCTTCATGTAAAAATCTCGTGGTACTATTAGGCCTTTCCCAAATGTGTAGGCTCTTTCCCTGATGACCACCTGCACTTAAGAGCAGATCTTTATTCCCTGCACACAGTGTGGGTGGGGACAGAACCAGGCATGCTGATGGAGAGCTCAGGCAGCAGTCATAGGTGAGTGTTCAGTGACCTCACTATTGGACTTAGCCTTTCTTGTAATATCCTAAAGGGAGGAGAACTTTTGGGGGACCTCTGTACAAAGGTCACACACATATAGACAAGAAGACAGCTGTCCTCATCAGAATCAGTCATGCTTGCCATGTTAGAATATACTGTTATGAATCAGGCTTCCAAAGATCAAATGGACCATGTACTTGATCTAATCCTTACAAAAGACCATATTACTAAAAGGTGCATTTAATGAGAATGTGGTTCCATCAAAGTTGCTACACCAGTGTAAGGAGATGGAATTTCATTATCCATTAATTTGAGTGCTACATTACTTTCAGTTAAAGGGATAACTTTTGTCTGTATCCTAAAGTCATCCAAAAGGCTGATTTGGCCAGTAGCATGAGAAGCAGCACTGGATATTTGAAATCTGTGCCTTTGGCATGATGTTGAAAGCTTCTTGTAATAATAATAGCACAAGATAAAACAAGGCTTCAGCTTTAACCATTTGAATTTTTTTCTTGCCAATTATGCTGATGTGTTTATTTAACTGAAGCAAATCCATTATGTGATGAAATTTTACATTTTAATAACTTGTGGTGAAGTAGATTTCCTCTCTAGCTGTTGAGTCAGTCCTAGCTGATACTGAGTTAGGTAACCCTTTGATAATGATTTCTGCAATTCACAGTGCTAATGCCTCTAATGAATGCCAAGTGGGTGTGAATTGATGAGGGTGATATAAGTTTAATTTGTCAGTGCCATGAGGAGAATGAGGAGCCAGTGCTTTATAATAAGAAAAGACATCAAGCATATCTTTACCAGATTCAGTTTAAGAGTTTTAGCTTGGATTTGACATTTTCTTTGGATGAAAATTGGAAAGGATAGCAAATGCAATTGACTTGCTTCTTGCCTTTTTGTTCATTTATGACACACAAATATCTTCCACAAAAATCAGGGGGAAAAGCGCTCCCATAGGAGAGGTGTGTCTGGCAGCATTGCTGGAGATCCTAATTGTCTTCTCTGCTCTACCTGCAGTATTGCTTAATTGAATTATGGAATTATGGGTATAACCATAGCATTCCCTGTGGGCTGGCAGTGATTAGGCCTTTCATAATTTGTTTATGTTGTATGTTATCAGAAACACACTGAGGAAATAGGTTTTCTGCCTGCATTAAGAACTTGATTTCTCTGTTGATAGTTCATGAATATTAGTCATTGTGTGACAGATTTTGTTGTGTGTGTTTGTATATTCATTGCTCTCCAGAGTGGTTGTTAAATCCTGAATACGCCAGCTGTCTCTTGGGCCAGCTTCACAAAATGAGAGGCTTTTCTCAAAGGGTAGTATTTTTCTTCCCATAAAGTGGAAGTCAAGATCTATTTTCTTTTTTGCCTTCATTATTTGAAAAACATTAAATATTGGGAAGGAAAAACATTTCCTTTTCAAATTATTTCTCTCCCACAAATAGCACTTAGTTCAAAGATTCTTTTTTTTTTTTTTTGCATTTTTTTCCCCAAATAGATGAGTAGCACAAAGAAGTCTGACTTGAATTTTCATGGATTTACATGGTAAATACTGCAAAGCACATAGAATCATCTTCAGTAATGACATGTAATAAGACATTTATATCAATGGAAGACTGTAGAATAGAATCCATTACTCCTAGAAATTCTTTATACTTAATGTTTACATCTATAAATAGGAAATGGATATCTTGCCAAGAGGAAACATGAAACACACTGAATTTGGACAAGGATGATTGCGTCTGGTGCTAAACAAGAATATTCTCATTTTTTCCCCACTACGTTGAGAAGTAGCTGCAAATCCTATCAGGAGTAGCTAACACTGAAATCTACAACATTTAAAGATAAGTAAGATTCATGGTTTGTAGAAAGGATCACACCTTCAGGCTAAAGCACAGTAGATAAAAAGTTAGGACAGTCACAAGTCACTGCTGAGGCTAATGAGCTTAGGAGACAGCAGTGAGAAGAAGACCTTGACTAAGCTCAAGTCTGAGAGATTAGTGAAAATGGGATTACTTCTCAAATTGTCAGATGTATGATAGACCCTTCATTATTCCTCTGCATAAATTTATGGCTGACTGATGGAAAGTTCTATAACCAGAGGGTGAAGATACCATCTCTAGAGCCCAACTACCTAGTATACTTGGGGATAATTCAGGGCATTTAATAAGAATCCAGCCATTTAATAAGAATCCAGCCAATGGAAGATGAAGGAAAGTGAGCTATAGAGAAAGATGATTCAATGAAAATTAAAGCCCTCTTTACTGGAAAACTGAAGATATTTGCATATTGAAATTGTCTTGATTTGCAAATCCTTTACCCCAAAGACAAATTAAACAGTGAAATAAAGATGCATATGGTATAGAAAGAGATCATGCTTGGTCCTCAAGTGGGGGCATGGGTAAAAGATCCTGTTTCTGGTGGTATTTACATTCAGAAAGGTGGTATTTGTCAACTTAGGAGCCCATATACACTCATTCACTGCTTCAATATCTGAGCAATTATTTTGACCTCTTCCAGTTAGATGATCAGAATGGGTCTTGAAAATCTTATTTTTAGAATGTAAAGCCAGGGCCACTGATGGTTGAGCCTCATGAGTTAACCAGGAAATGACTGCTTCCTCTGCCTTCTCAGGTCCATGTTGAATGAATGTGCCTGCACTTGCATCAATATAACTTTCTATCCCTTACTGGGAGCTGGGATTGGTCCTGTCCATATATAATTCAATATGCCTTTTTTTTTTCCCCTTAATATTCTAAGATAGCTTATTAATTGGCCGTATATACATGAGTTAATTTCTGGGCTCTCTATTCTATTCTGTTGTGTGTGTCCTTTTTTTGTGCCAACACCATGGTGTTTTGATTACTGTATTTTTGCAGTATAGTCTGAGGTCAGGGAAGGATACTCTAGCTTAATTCTTTGCTCTTAAGATTGCTTTAACTATTTAGTGTTTTGTGGCTCCATACAAATTTTAGGATTATTTTAGTTGTATGAAAAATGTCATGGGTATTTGGATATGAATTGCATTAAGTCTAGATTACTTTGGGTACCATGGACATTTTAACAATACTCTTATAATTTTCTAACGTGCTATATATTTCCATTTATTTATATTGTTTTCAATTTTCTTCATGAGTGTCTCATGGTATTCAGAGTACAGGTCTTTCACATCATGGATTAAAATTATTCCTAGATATTTTACTGTTTTTTACATGATTATAAATGAGACTGGCTTACTGATTTCTTTTTCTGATATTTCATTAGTAGTTTAAAGAAATATCACAGATTTATGTATATTAATTTTGTAAACTACAACTTTACCAGATTCAATGATTAGCTCTAGAAGTTTGTTAGTGGCTTCTTAAGGATTTTCTCTATGCAATACCATGTCATTTGCAAACAATGACAGTTTTACTTTTTCCTTTCCAATTTGGATTACTTTTATTTCTTTTTATCATCTGCTTGCTCTGTCTAGGACTTCTAATACTATTTTGAATGAAAGTGGAAAGAATGAACATTCTTTTGTCATTCCTGACCATAGAGGAAATGCTTTCAACTTTTTATCCTTGAATATGGTGTTTGTTGTGGAATTATATATATATGGCTTTAAACTGTTGATGTGTGTTCCCTCTATATCCAACTTTTCGAGAGTTTTTTTTTTATTTTATTTTATTGGGGGTATTGTTGATTTACAGTGTTGTATTAGCTTCAGATTTACAACAAAGTGAATCAGTTAGACACATATCCATTCTTTTTCCCATGTAGGTTATTACAGAACATTTAGTAGACCTCCCTGTGCTATATAGTAGTTTTTTATTAGTTATCTGTTTTATATATAGTAGTTTATGTACATTAATTCTATCCTTCCAATGTATTCCTCCCCACTATGGTTTCCCTTTGGTAACCCTAAGTTTGATTTCAAAATCTATGAATTTGCTGCTGTTTTATAAATAAGTTTGTTTGTATCATCTTTATTAGATTCCGCATATAAGTGATATTATGATATTTGTCTTTCTCTGTCTGACTTATTTCTCTTAGTATGATAATCTCTAGGTCCATCCATGTGGCTGCAGATGGCATTATTTTGTTCTTTTTTATGGCTGAGTAATAGACTATTGTATATATGGACCATAACTTCTTTATACATTCATCTGTTGATGGACATGTAGGCTGTTTCCATGTCTTGGCTATTATAAATAGTGCTGCAATGAACACTGGGGTGCATGTATCTTTTTGAATTATGGTTTTTTCTGGATATATGCCCAGAAGGGGGATTGCTTTTTAAAGAACCACCACACCCTTTACCCATGGTGACTGTACCAATTTATATTTCCATCAACAGTGTAGGGAGGGTTCCCTTATCTCTACACCCTCTCTATCATTTGCTGTAGACTTCTTGATGATGGCCATTCTCACTGTTGTGAGATAATATCTTATCTCCATTTTATAAATACTATAATCAAGTCTTGTCGAGGCAGAGTAGCTCATCCAAAGTCACATAGCAGGTAAATGATAAGAATTCAGATTTAAAATACAAGTTTGTTGAATCCCAAAATCCATCCTCCTACTAAAAGGCTATTTCTAACAGCTGTTTGCAAAAGATAGTTTCTTCATTTGGAACAAACAAATGGTTAATAACATTAATACAGAAAAATAAAGCAAAAATAAAGTACTAAAGATGGAAAAATATACAGAATGTATAGAATGCAGCATTAAGAAGTAAGCAAAGAAAAATAACTAATGGTCAATAAAGAAATTTTAAAAATTAATATGAGAGCAAAATAAATACAAACAAAAGCCAATAAGATATCATGCTTAAACAGAAAAATTAAAGCAGAGTTTTATTTTATGTTTTAATGATATCCAGTGATGGTGAATATGCAAGAAAACAGATATTCAAATAAATCATTCATGAGTAAGATGATGCAGTCTCTTCAAGAAAAGGATTTAGCAGTATTAATCTGAAGCCCTAAAAGTGGATGTTAACTCTGGCTCAGTAATTCTATAATTAGAAATTTATCTTAAATTTGACAAAGATTGGGTGAAATAGACATTATTGCATCTCTCACAATGATGCAAAATCAAAAGTAAAGTAAATGGCTAGTAATAGGGATTGGCTAAATAAGTTATAAAATGGAAAGTGGTGCAGATTTTACAAGTGATAGTGCAAATATATGTAGATCGATTGAAAATACAAACATAATATAAAACAGAAAATAAGGATATATCAACCACCACCTGTTTTTTGGTTAAATAATTTTCTTTGTAGAAAATTCTGAATCTATAGGCTTAAAATATTAACCTACCTTCCTTACTTCTTTCCTTCCTTTCTTCCTTTCTTTCTTTCTTTTTTGTCTTTCTAGGGCCATACCTGTGGCATATGGAAGTTCCCAGGCTAGGGGTCCAATTGGAGCTGTAGCCACTGGCCTACACCAGAGCCACAGCAACACAGGATCTGAGCCTCGTCTGTGACATACACCACATGCCGGATCCTCAACCCACTGAGCAAGGCCAGGGATCAAACCCATGTCCTCGTGGATGATAGTTCGTTAACTGCTGAGCCACGACAGGAACTCCAAATTTTTTTTGAGTAGTGGACTTATGGATGATTTTCTCCTTGTCTAAATTTCTAATTTTTCTTGATTGAGAATATTTAAATAAAAATTGAACTAAAAAAGAATCTAGTACACACATACCCCGGCCAAGAAACTCTCAAATTTAATAAGGAAATGAAGTTACTACCAGATTTTCTAGATGGAAAAATATTCTTCAGAATTTCCAAACAATTTCATGTCTAGTAAATCAGCTCCTAGATGCAATCTAAGTTATAATTGATATAATTTACCTGAAGACTGGCGAGCACTAACATGATATGTTCTATGAAGACTAAAGTCCAGAATAAAAGAACAGATGCTTGACTAGACAGTCCTTTGTTTAACAAAAGGAAAAAATAAACATGGAGATGAAATGTATCCCACAGATAATAGCAGAGTAGGTCAATACTTGCTTATTTTAATGATTAATCCTGCCCTTGTTCCCCAATGTACCAACTGTCTGAGCATTATTTACCAATACTTTTCACCAAAAACAGATTAATTTATTTAAAAACTATTAATTCTTGCGTTACAAATTAAAATACTTTGATTTTTATTTTCCAAATGAGTTTTCTAACTTTAGAAAAGCAATAATATTAGTGGTTATTTAAGTTAAATGACAAAGTCTCATTGATATACTTACTAATTTTATCCTCATATGTGTGAACTTGATTATATGTTGCAATTATAAATTGTCTGATTTCATAGTCTCAGAATACATTTTAACAATAACTCAGATTTTAATCCAATATTCTTGTGGAATAACAGAAGAATAAAAATGTAATATTTAGTTTAGTTTTTGTTTTTGCTTTTTTAGGACTGCACTTGCGGCATATGGAGATTCCCAGGCTAGGGGTTGAATCAGAGCTATAGCTTCTGGCCCATACCACAGCCACATCAATGCCAGATCCAAGCTGTGTCTGCGACCTGCACCATAGCTCATGGCAACACCAGATCCTTAATCCACTGAGCAAGGCCAGGGATCAAACCAGCAACCTCACAGTTCTAGTCAGATTAATTTCCACTGTGCCAAAAAGAGAACTCCTAATGTTTAGTTTTTTTAAAAATGTGCATATGTACAAAATAATACTAAACTGAAGGTAACACTTTTGGTCTCTGATTCCTCAGCTATCAAGACTTAGCATTTATTTTCTGTTCTATCATTTATCTGTCTGTCTCTTATTTATCTGCCTTCTATCTATCCTCTACTTATTGTATACAAAACATTTATTTTGTAAGGAATAAAAATAGACATATCACTCTCCTACCTACTGGAAATACAATTACGTACAAAACAATTCATTTTTGAAGTTTTATTTTATGAATTAGAATAAGTCTCTTAAAAACTGTGATTAATTTTCTCCCCAAAGAGTCTACATTTTGTCCCTCTATAAAATGCTTAAAAGAGTTCCATTGTGGCACAGTGGGCTAAGGATCTGGCATTGTCACTGCAGTGGTTCATCTCACTTCTGTGTCATGGGATTGATTCCTGGCCCAGGAACTTCTCTATGCAGCAGGCACAGCCAAAAAAGAAAAAAAAAACAAAACTTACTACAAATCTTAAAAATCCTTTTATGTTGATTTATAATGATCAACAAGTGTCAAATTTATTTTTATCAAATTTGGAACTACATATTTTTCTATCACTCTTTCAGTATTTTCTTATTTTTGCTATCTATATGGGATGAAGGATGTTAACTAAACCTTTTTTGTGGTAAACATTTCTTTCTTTCTCTCTCTTTTTTCCTTTTTTTTTGTCTTTTTGCCCTTTCTAGGATCACTCCTGTGGCATAGGGAGGTTCCCAGGCTAGGGGTCTAATAAGAGCTGTAGCCACTGGCCTACGCCACAGCCACAGCCAGGCCAGATCCAAGCCACGTCTGCGGCTGACCCCACAGCTCACGGCAATGCTGGATCCTTAACTCACTGAGCAAAGCCAGGGATTGAACCTGCAGCCTCATGGTTCCTAGTCGGATTTGTTAACCACTGAGCCACAATGGGAACTCCAAATATTTTCTAATATATGAAAGTCAAGACATTACATTGTATACCTTAAATGTATATATTACTGTATGTCTACTATATCTCAATAAAACTGGATAAAAAGAGAATTAGAAGTATGACTAGACTGAGGAAAAAAGTCATAAGATTTTCTTAGCTTGAATAAAAATTCTTAATATTTTTGTATTTTTTGGTAACATACAAAAATAGTATCAGAAAGAAGACTTTGTCCTTAACAATGAGGAAATTTCTTATCGTGGAATTCTTAACATAAGACCACAGAACCTGTGATTAACCCCAGACTTCTAACCCACCATTTCTTTCACTTAGGTAGAAAACCAGTGGGTCCTAAATGGCCTCACATCTCTGATGTTAGGTCTCCTTCAGTACAATAATAAAACTGAAGCTGTTTTTTCAATAGTTAACTATCTGCTTGAGTTGGGGCTTCCTGTATCTCATAAATGATCTGCTTCTCCTGATATTTATTGTTCAGAGACCTACCCTTTCTTCACCATTGCTGGAAAGTGCTGTGTCGGCAGGCAGTGTTTGGGTAAAGCGGACTGTGCTTTCCTCTCGAGCTGAAAACAGACAGAGGAAAGGAACGTGTCTTCCTGTGGCCCTGAGCTGCCCTCCTGGTAGGATGCTCTCCGCAGCTGCAAGGCTGGCCACCTGGGCCGGCGGCCCTATTCAATAGCTGGATATCCTGTTCTGCTTTTCTACTGCTGAGCTGTCCTGGATGATCTCCTGGGAAGTGAATTGTGACTTTCCAGGGTTTTAAGCTTGCCAAGATTAGTTAGGAAAACACAGTTTGGGGTTATACAAATTCTAAATCTTCTGGCACGCTTGTTGCCTGAAATTTGAGAGAAGGAAAAAGTATTGGTGGGAGTTGTAAGCTTAAGTGTATTGGAAAGTGATGATTTTTTTTTTTTTTTGAAAATACATAAATGATCAGTGAGCATATTTTGTATGCAAGCACAGGGGCCCTACTGAATTTTTTTAAATGATATATTTACAAAGCTATGAATTCCCTCTGCGCTGTGTGGAATAACATGTAGAAATTGTTTTCAGAGGCAGTATGGCAAAATAAATGCTGAGTATTAGAGTTAAAAGGCATCTTTGAGATTTGGTTGAATAGTTAATGCACTTAGATTTTAAAGGAATACTCTTATTTTGAAATTGTTCTCATACTCCAGGAAAAAAAAAAAAGGGAAAAGAAAAAAAAATGTTTTGAGGTTAAAAATTGTTTGTATGCTTCCTCACTGGCAGTCCCGATCCTTCTCTTGGATGTGCTGCTGCTAAATAAATTCATGTGACAATTGGTTCAGGAAGACCCCACAACATCAAAAAGTCTGCTTCAGCCTCTTGAAATGGATAAAGTCATGAATCTGTTACGTTAGAAAATCAAGTGTGACCAAATTCTCTCCACTTAACATTATATGGACCGCTGATGGCCCTGTTTGTAGTTGCCTCTTAGGGAAAAAGTAATGTTTTCATTTGGTTTCAGATTTCAGATCATGTTTTCTTAAGTCCTGAGCTTTCTCACTAAAATGTCTAATTTTGGGGGTCAGCTTTAAGATAAAGGCTGTTTCTTTTTCTATTTCTTTGGTTCGTGGAGTGCCATTAATGAATAAAACAATTCGCTCTACCTTGAAGATGTTGGCTTATGCAATGACTTGGACCTGTTCAGAAAAAGGAATGTCTTATTTCAACACAAAGTTAAATCATGGAGATGTCATATCTTATTATGCTGGAGAACATTTAGCATGCATAGAGCTTTATAGTTGAGATCCCGCTGTATAGCATAGGGAATATATCTAGTCACTTCTGATGGAACATGAGGGAGGATGGAGGCTAATATATACATGTGTATAACTGGGTCAATTTGCTGTACAGCAGAAATTGGCAAAACATTATAAATCAACTACAATTAAAACATTAAAAAATAAAAATTACTCAGCACTTTAAAAGTGAAAATAAATGTATCACTGAGCAAAGAAAACACATAACCCCCTCCATCCCATTTTACCACCTCTGCCTCCACCCCTATCCTCCAGACACATTATGGTTCTCTGCTAGGCTATTTCAAGGAGAGATTTTGGGAAGATATTTATGGGAGCATTTTCTTCCCCTTCTAGATCACCACTTCTCTTTTTGTTGGAATCATAATGACTAATATTTTGAGAGGTAAATACAAATACATCAAGAAACTAAGAATTCACTAAAGGCTGATAGTAATTTTTACATGTGAATCAGATAACCAGAGCTTCATCTAGATATCATAGTTCACTTTTCTCATGCTACTCTATAGAATTGAGTTGTAGAACAAAGCAATTAAGCTTTCACTAGGCTCAAAGAAGAACAATGATTTTTTTTACCACCGCTAAACTTCTTGAACTTAATTCTGAGACTAGGATGATGGTCTCCAATATTCTTTCCACTAAAATCACCATTATTAAATGGAAAGCTAAAATATCTCAGTATTTTAAAAGAATTTTTATTTTTACATTGTGTTAAGATCTACAGTTCAACTTGAAAATAATTATAATACATTGACATCAAAAATTGTTACATTTACCTCTAAGTGTATCTTTTGAAAAGTTTAGTATGTAAAAGTAAAATTCTTAAAGACTCTTGCCAAGAATGAAGTTTTATATCTTGGCATTCAAACTATGAATAGGACTTACTCAATCTTCAATTTAATTCTAAAGAACTGTTTCCTAAATGTATATGTAAACATACACCCACACAGACACACATGCACATATATAAGTATATAAAAAACTAAGACTATTGATCTTCAAAAAGGTCAAGCTTAAAAAAAATATTATTACTCTTATTTTGATTTTATGCACAGCTATGATTTTCCCTCTTCTGTTTTTAGTAGGGCTATAACTTACGTTTTTAGTGAAAACAAAACAAAGAGCAAATTGGAGATTAATTTATGATGAGGCTGATTGTTAACATTCAATTTCTAGTTCGGGTGAGTGTTGACGTGTATGTATTTGTGTGTTTAGTTTCATCTACCAATATGGTAACCATGATATTAAATAATTTACAAGAGGGATTTCAACTTTTCAAATGAATATTTAAATTTTATTTAAATTTTCTAATAAAGAGAAAGATTTAGAAGTTCCCTTGTGGTTCAGTGGGTTAAGAACCCAACATAGTGTCCATGAGGATGTGGGTTCAATCCTTGGCTTCACTCAGTGGGTTAAAGATCTGGTGTTGTTGCAAACTGCAGAGTAGGTCACAGATGTGTCTCAGATCTGGCATTGCTGTGGCTGTGGTGTAGGCTAGCAGCTGCAACTCTGATTCAGCCCCTAGCCCAGGAAGTTGCATATGCTGCAGGTATGGCCCTAAAAAGAAAAAAAAGAGAGAGAGGATTATGCTTAGAATAGCAACATTAATGGAGAGGATATTTGCTCAGCATTAATGTAGAGTAATACGTGTCACCATGTCTTGGAGACCAAATTCACCACTTAACTTTAAACAATCCAGGCTGAATGTGCTTTGATGGCCATGTTTCATTCATTTCATTCGTCCATTAAACAACTCTTTACTGTTTTTATTAAAAGATTGTCTACTCAATAAATTGACCATAATAACAGAAAAAGTTTATGAATAATTTTATATTATAATTGACTTCATTGCTTATCCTAAATTGTTGATATCATGAGGTTAAGAAAAGCAAAGACTATTTTAGGGTTGTTTATAGACAGTTCTACACATTTTAGTTACAAATATGATATTATAATTTCAGAACTTTAAAATATTTCACTTGGGCTACAATCTCCTAGCACATTAAAAATGTTCAGATTCAATGATGAAGTAGGTAGAGATACATATATAGTTCCAAAAAATGTGAAAATATAAGATATAACATTGCAGAAAAGTGATTTTTTGTATAATATTTTAAAAGATATATATGAATGTGTATGGCATATTTCATTTATGTGCTTTATATTTTATATTAAGCATAACTTATAAAATGCAATGAAATTAATATAGATCTAATATAATTTTAAAAGTATTCAAATTATTGTTTAAGTAGATAGCTTTTAATAAATTTAAAGAGGAATTTTAAGACGACTTAAAAAAAATACCAATCTTTCTCAAACTCGTCTAAAAATTAGGTTTGGAAGTGCTCACTCTTTTCTACATAGCCAATACCTCCCTGCCACCAAAGCCAAAGACACTACAAGAAAAAAAAAATCATATCAATATCTCTAGTGAACATAGATGTAAAAATCCTCAGAAAAATACTAGCAAATAAAATTCAACAACAGGTTAAAAGGATCATATACCTTGATGAACTGAGCTTTATCCCTGGGATTTAAAGACATTTTAACATATGAAAATTGGGAAATGTGTTATAGCACATTAACAGAATGAAGGATAAAAATCATTTAACCATCTCAATAGATAGAGAAAAAATATTCCATAAAATTCAACATACTTTTGTGATACAAACATTCACAAATTAGGTGTAGAAGGAATATACTTCAACATAAAAAAGGCCGTATAATATAAGCCCATAGTGAAAAGCTGAATGCTTTTTATCTAAGATTGGGGAAAAGACAAGGATGCCTGTTCTCACCATTTCTTTTCTTTTCTTTTTTTTTTTTTTGTCTTTTTGCTATTTCTTGGGCTGCTCCCATGGCATACGGAGGTTCCCAGGCTAGGGGTCGAATCGGAGCTGTAGCCACCAGCCTACGCCAGAGCCACAGCAACGCAGTATCCGAGCCACATCTGCAACCTACACCACAGCTCACGGCAACGCCGGATCGTTAACCCACTGAGCAAGGGCAGGGACCGAACCCGCAACCTCATGGTTCCTAGTCGGATTCGTTAACCACTGCGCCACGACGGGAACTCTGTGTTCTCACCATTTCTATTCAACACAGCACTAGAAGCCATAGCTACAGCAGTTAGGCAAGAAAAAGAAATTAAAGGCATCCAAATTGGGAAAGAAGAAACAAAATTTCTGATTGCAGAGTAAATGACTTCTTATATAGAAAATCCTCAAGTCTCCACCAAAAAAATTAGAGTTAATAAATAAATTTGGGAGTTCCCGTCGTGGCGCAGTGGTTAACAAATCCAACTAGGAACCATGAGGTTGCGGGTTCGGTCCCTGCCCTTGCTCAGTGGGTTAACGATCCGGCGTTGCCGTGAGCTGTGGTGTAGGTTGCAGATGCGGCTCGGATCCCGCGTTGCTGTGGCTCTGGTGTAGGCCGGTGGCTACAGCTCCGATTGGACCCCTAGCCTGGGAACCTCCATATGCCGTGGGAGCGGCCCATGAAATAGCAACAATAACAACAACAAAAAGAGACAAAAGACAAAAAAAAATTTGGCAAAATGGGGGATAGGCAATGTATATACAAAAATCTGTTGGGTTTCTATATGCTAACAATGAACAATTCAAAAAGTAAATTAAGAAGACAGTACCATTTAAAACAACATCAAGAACAATAAAATACTTAGGAATTAATTTAACCAAGAGGTGAAACATATGTACAGTGAAAATTATAAATATTAAGAAATTGAATAAACAAATGAGGATATACACTATGGTTATGGATTTGAAAAAATAATATTGTTAAAATGTCCATACTACTTAAAGCAATTAAAAGATTCAATTACTATTATAAAACCAATGGCATTTTTCACAGAAATAGGGAAAAAATCCTAAAATTTGTGTGGAACAAAGAAAGACCTCAAAAAGCCAAAACAATCTTGAGAAAGAAGAAGAAAGCTGGAGATATCACACTTTCTGATTTCAAACTATATTGCAAAGTTATAATAATCAAAACAGTATGACCCTGGCATATTA
The DNA here is from genome assembly GCF_016906955.1 of Phacochoerus africanus. NCBI lineage: Eukaryota > Metazoa > Chordata > Mammalia > Artiodactyla > Suidae > Phacochoerus > Phacochoerus africanus. The sequence goes on along the minus strand of NC_062545.1, from coordinate 78,989,339 downwards.
ATAAACACACAGACCAGTGGAACAAAATCGAGTGGCCAGAAATAAACCCATATATATATATATATATATGATCAATTAGTAGTTGACAAAGGTAACAAAAATACACAAAGAGTAAGGATAGTTTCTTCAATAAATGGTATTGGGAAAACTGGTTATCCACATGCAAAAGAATGAAATTGGAGCCTTATCTTATACCATATACCAAAAAAGTCATTTCAAAATGGATTCAAAACTTCAACTAAGACTGAAATCAGAAAACTCCTTGAAGAAAAGCATAAGAGAAGAACTTCTTGATATTGACTTTTGCAGTGATTTTTTTTGGATCTAACACCAAAATCAGGGTCAATAACAGCAAAAATAGGTGAGACTACATCAAACTAATACCTTTTTGTATTGCAAAGGAAATAATAAAATGAAAAGATAAACTATAGAATGGGAGAAAATATTGCAAATTGTATATCCAATAAGGGATTAATATCAATAAACATAAGGAACTCAACTCAATAGCTAAAAAATAATAAAAATAATAACCCAATTAAAAAATGGGCAATATACCTGAATAGACATATCTCCAAAGAAGACATACGGATGACCAACAAGTATATGAAAAGGTTCTCAACATCACTAATCATCAGAGAAATATGCAAATCAAAACCATGATGAAGTGTTACTTCATACCTGTTAGGATGCCTATTATCAAAACCCTTTTGAGTTTTAATAGCAAATGTTGGTGAGAATATGGAGAAAAAGTAACTCTTACAGAACATGAGTGGGAATATAAATTGGTACAACCATAATGGAAGTTTCTACACACAAAAAAATTAAAAGTAGAGCTGCCATAAGATCCAGCAATCCCATACTGCTGCATGTTCACTGAAGCATTATTCACAATAGCCAAGAGATGGAAGGAACTTAAATTTTCCTTGATAAATTTTGGATAAAGAAAATTGGGGAGTTCCCGTCATGGCTCAGTGGTTAATGAATCCAATAGGAATCATGAGGTTGTGGGTTCGATCCCTGGCCTTGCTCAGGGGGTTAAGGATCTGGTGTTGCTGTGAGCTGTGGTGTAGGTTGCAGACATGGCTTGGATCCTGCACTGCTGTGGGATAGGCCAGAGGCTACAGCTCCAATTCACCCCCTAGACTGGGAACCTCCATATGCCGTGGGTGCGGCCCTAGAAAAGGCAAAAAGAGAAAAGAAAAGAAAATTGGTGTGTAATATGTGAGTGTGTGTATGTATATATGTATGTATATATATGTGTATATATATATGTAGATAAATGTTTAGTCGTAATGCAATTCTGCTATTTCCAACAACATGGATCAACCCGAAAGATGTTATGCTAGGTAAAATAAGCCAAACACAAATACCGTATGAATTGCAATATGTGAAAAATCAAGTCAAACTTATAATAGCAGAGACGAGAATGATGGTTAACAGGGCTAAGATTTGAGGAAAAAGAGGACAAGTTGGTTAAAGAGTAAAACCTTTTAGTTAAAAAGAGAATTTCTTGAAACCTAATGTACAGCATAGTGACTTTATATAAGAAAATGTTTAAATTAATTTATTACATAGATTATATTTTTAGGGATGAAGCATTAAGGGAGTGAGGGAAAAAAAGCTACCACAAAATATTCCTTAATTCCAACTTAAAGGTTTTTCAGTTTTTTGGTGAGCAAGTTTTTTTTTTTTTTAAATAGTAACTAACAAGGCAAAGATTACATTAGGTTTATATGACTGAAAGGAAATGTAAAAAGTCATCACAAGAATTTTCATTTGGGATGGAAATTATTACCAAGGTTTGTCCTTGTCTCATTTCTTATTTTATTAAATTCATGGCATTATTGAACACTGTGTCCTATTCCGCTGACATTCTGCTGAGTGAAAAATGATAGAACTCAGCTAATGATTTGATTATGGTATAGAATTGTATCTGATCTGTCAAGATAAATGTTAACACTGCTAGAATTTATGGATTTGTAGACAGTATTTAATTTTTGGAAAGAAATCTTTTATCAAAATTATTAATCATTTATTATTGTCAACATAACTGTGTGGCAGTTTTCATTACACTGCTGTAAAAGATGTTGAATGTAAAATCTCTTCATAGCTTGACTGTCATGCAACACCCAAAGCATTTTGAAGAAGAACAATTTTTAATCTGTGCTTTCACAAAAATTTATACCATCATCAGTTTTATGTAAAGAGAAACCCTGGGCCTGTAGAGAAAAGATATCTGCAGATAAAATATACATTAGGATAAATGTGACTCCATGAAATTGCTGTAGCCAGGGGTCCAATTACTAACTATTTTCTGTTTGTGGTAAGACAAAAACAGATACTAATCTTCAAAACACTAAGTTTTTTTTTCTACAAAGATGTTTTTGTATAAATCAATTTATGAAGAATTAGAAGATGAGTTCTGCTTTTATTTCAGGTAAAACAACTCCCCATTATGGCTGCGTCTATTCAATATCTAACATGCCAATGAAAATGTAAAAATACTAACTTAAAAAGTGTTCTCAAAACTGGAATATTTTAAGTATAGCCATGTCCTTCTGCTGAGTGAAAGGTTAAATTGAAATGTGGCTTTTCACCTGATTATTTTAGTAATTGGTAACAATTGTTATTAACTATAATGACACTCATTTTAGCAACTTAACTGTTTTTTGATGCATAGTACAACAAATTAGAAAACAGGAGAAAAAAAACAAAAAAAACCACTATGTAGCAATCTCAGTTTAAAAATCTCTGCTATTATTTTAAAGAAATAACTGGTTATAATAAGATAAAAAAAATAAGTTTATTTCTCAGGATAATTCATCTTAAAGTAATTACATGAATCTAAGATTTAAATCATATATGCTAAAATCATATGAATTAAATGCTCTAGTGAGTCATTTGAAAAATAATAACTTTAGTATACTGGGAACTAAACCCTAGTGGCTTTGAAGAGTTAATATTTTTTTTAAAAGGGAAAAAAAAAAGCTCGATTTACTCCCAGGGAATAATTTATGCACTGGGAAAATTGGGTTGAAAAATGAAAACTTGTAAATGAAAGCCAATCTTTAATGAGTACTAGCATAAAAACCTATAGACTACACACAAGATAGTAATTCAAGTTTTACTTGAATTCTTTTGAAAAGAGATCATCTTGATTGGATTTAAGAAAATGGCTCAACAGGGAAATTATGCGTCTGTATTTGGAAACAATAATTTATGTTAAATGGCCTTCTGTATGACATGAGAAAAAGTAAAACTGGAGAGTTTGAAATTTACATCGAATGTGTACTTGGTCTTAAATTCTTCCAACTGATGACCTTCTAATATGTTGAGCCTTAAACCTCTCTTCTTAAGAACAGATGTTCCATGTGCTCATTGTTGAGTGAATTCTCCTGTCAGTACCAAATTAAATGGATAGCAATGGAAGAAGGTGGAAACAGTTTTCTGGTCATATATAAGTAGTTTATATAGAAAGTACTATTAATGAGAGCTTGCTTTTTATTAAAAAAATTAGGATCAGTGTCTACATATTGGATAAACAGTGGATTTAGAAGAAAATAAGTAAAATACCATTTACTACAAGCATCCATAGAATTGCCTGTGCCTACGTATGGATGTTTAACCCAAATCGAAACATCTATTGCTTTGCTACACCTTCCCTAAGAGATAAACTACAACATGTGACCACTATTTCAAGTCCTTCCCTGAGTGTCATGATCTATCTTGAGTGTTCTTGAGTTGTATTCACTTATAATCTGTTCTTCTTCTATAATGTAACTCCTACTTTTAAATTTCATCATCTGAATTTATTCTTCCTTCACGAACTCTGGGATGCCACTCAGGGACTTAGCTCAGTTTTCCTACTCTTGCTCTTACTCTTCCCAATTACACATTCAGTTTGTCAAAGACTCATGAAGGTTTTCCTCCAAAGTTTTTATAGAATGTGCCTCCTGCTCTCCTCATTACTACTATTTTCTTAATTCATAGTTTCATCTTCTCTTACATCGAATATTACAGTACCATGCTCACCAGCGTTCTTGCCAAAGTCTTTGTCAACTCCCAGTCAACACACTACACTTTTCTAGAGTAATCTTTCTAAAAGAAAATGGATATTAGTTACCTGCTTAAAACCACTCAATGTTTAATCCCCTTCTTTATCTGTGATAAATTTAAATAGAGTTTTGAATATGAAGATCAAATATGCTCTGTCATAGGTAGGGGAAAATGGCATGGATGAGTTGAGATATGAATTAGCCCCCAAAGTATGAATAGCATCACTGAGGCCTATCATAGAGTAGAGGATCCCAGGTCTTACCTGGGAAATAAGGTGCCCAACTCTCCCAGTTTGCATGAAACCGAGGGGTTTCCCAGGACACAGGATGTTCAGCTCTAACCAGACGGTCCTAAGTGCACCAAGGTGGTTAGGCACATTAACTGAGACTCAGAACTAGACAGAAAAAAGTCTTCCTCTCATATGTGTCCACTGTGTTCTAAATCTTAAACCCTTCCCTCTCTATATTACAACTACTTTATGTCTGATTCCCACACCAGGCTATGATTATCTTCATTGATTGGGTCTTACCCACCTCTATGTCTTTAGCAACTACTTTGTAGCGAGTCACATGTTTTTCCCCCAGCAATGTTTGATAACTATGAGTGAAAGAATTCATGAGCAAATGTATGAATTATTGAATGCTGTACAAAAAATCGAAAAGGGGAGGACAGGACTCATGTCCCCAAACTTATAGACAATTAACAAATTGATCAAGAAACTAAAACCTAGGGAAAAGATGTCAGAACCAAGCAAGAAAACCTGCTTCTAAGTTTCTGAGGACAATTGAGTATTGAGATCAACAGAAGTCTCTAGGCCTCTAGAAATGTGAGGGTTATTAGTTTGAACTCTGGTTCATATATTGCATGGAAGTCTAAATCTCTCTACAATACACTCATAAATTCTGGGGCTGGGGATAATTATATTCTGATCTTCACATCTGTCTTTGGGTTCTTTGTTACTCCAGGACCACATGTGCTTTAACCAGCCAAAACTGTGAAAAACTCAGTCTTGCCCATCATTTCCAAAAACAGTTCACTCACTCAAAAGCTTTTGCGAAGTTGTAGAATTTACTGAAGGTTTGGAGTCAGGTAGAAGAAGCGCTTATATAACAAAAAACAGGAGTAACAACAAAACTTCAAATTGAACATATGACATCTGTGATCCTGTGCTAATATATCCTCTGGCCATGTACACCTGGAGAGTTTCTGCTTGCTGTTCCTGCGAGAGCCCCCTTATCTCACACTAACTCTCTTGTTCCTGTCCCTCTTCCTTTTCATCTCTGCTCTTGTTTCTCTTCCTTCTTCCTTCATAGAAATAATTTATCCTTTTGTCTCCTACTAGCAGTACAGATTTGGTTCTTCCAAACATCCAAATTTTCTTGGGCTCACCATCTAGTCCAAGAGGCTTACCAAGTTATTTTCCCAAGAAAAGACAGTTCCCTCCCGAGAAAGTTGTGGCCAGTCTTTTTAGATAATCACATTTCAATCCCATTATCAAATTAAGTCACTGAAATAAGTGGCCAGTTCAGAGTCAATTAATCCGTTAATTTGCTTGCCGAAGAGAAACAGACGGCTTGTGTATTAAACATAATCAGTTGTTAGCAGTTCTGAGACTTGGCGATACAATTCCACAATTTTTTAAATAGTAGAAAAATTACTAAATAACCCTTGTTACATCACTTGAAAAGAAATCTTTATGTCAATTAATACTTATTTTAAAAAATAGTCAGAAATAAAACCACAAATAATTATTTTGCCTAAGTATACTACTACAGAAGTCATGTGATTGATATAGGCTCAAAATTAATATTAAGGGATTAAATGAATAAGTGTACATATTACTTGGACATTTGTAATTAAATTATTCAAGGAAAGCAAATAGGCTCATACAGAAAGCTTTTAATTTAGCTAACGCTGATAATTCAAAGTTATGTAAAATGATAAAGGCTTAATTTGTTTTAATAAACAATTCATAAATCCCCAGTGATGTCAACATTATCAAAACTGTGAGAGTGATTTCTTCCCATACCAATGTTAAAAGACTATCATCACTGATAGCAGTAGTAAAGGTAATCATCAATGTATGTGAAATACATGAAAAAACAAAAACAAAAACAAGAAACAAAACCATACTGTCACAGTTACCTAAAAGCAATGCTTTAGCAGGAGTAGTTTCAGAAGCTTTTGTCATTTATAAAATCCTTCTGTAGTTTTGTAGTTCAAATATACATTCATTAGAAATACGTTGCTTTGGGGGGCCCTGAAAACAATGTTTTGATATTTTACTCCTTTTCAGTTATTCTTCCCGTGGATTATTTTTGTGCTTTTTAAATTCAGAGTCAAAGAAACAATTCTAATGACTTTTAAAAATTCAGTTGTTGGAGTTCCCGTTGTGGTGCAGTGGTTAACGAATCCGACTAGGAACCATGAGGTTGCAGGTTCGGTCCCTGCCCTTGCTCAGTGGGTTAACGATCCAGCGTTGCCATGAGCTGTGGTGTAGGTTGCAGATGCGGCTCGGATCCCGCGTTGCTGTGGCTCTGGTGTAGGCCAGTGGTTACAGCTCCGATTGGACCCCTAGCCTGGGAACCTCCATATGCCGCGGGAGCGGCCCAAGAAATAGCAAAATGCCAAAAAAAAAAAAAATTCAGTTGTTAGAGAAAATTACAGATTATTACCCAATGGGATTCTATTCTGATAGTCAAGAGAACATTTAATGATTTTGTAAGAGACAGAGTGATGGAGAATCTAGGTATTGTTTTAGCTCACGAAATCCAATAATTAAATAAGCATGAAAACGCTTAAAACCATCAGTGGGTTTTCTCATAAAATGTCTCTCTCAAGTGTGTGTTCTTCCCCCCTTCCATTTTACAGTGATCAGAATGGGAAAACGTGCCTTTCTTTTGTCCTGGCCTTGGTTTTTCACTGGCCCCCAGTATCATAGCTGTTTTAGCTAAAACATGAGCCTATTTTGTAATACGAGTAAACTCAAATTGTTAAGCAGATCCTGTTACAAAAATTCCTGCTTTGCTATTTTCCTCAAGGATAGCAGGAGTTGCTAGCATTCCAATTTGAGGAAAAAGAAAAAAAAAAAAAAACTAAGGGGAAAGGGAACTAGTCTATAGTGTTTTATAAAGCCTGGTGTGGTGGAAAGGAAACAACTTTGATTTGAGTGGATAGTTTTATCAATCTTCTGAATGATTGAAATGCTAATGCATATATAATACACATTTTCATCTTGATGTGTCATTTTTAGGGGCTTCTTATTTAAAAATTGAAATAATTGTAATTATGGGGCAAAATGGGTGATTTAAAATGTGTCTTCTGAAAATCTCTCCCACACTCTGCTTTGCCTTACATCAATTATGGATCCACAGAGATTCTGTTGATTTTAGTTGGATTATTTATGGCAACACAGTCTGACTGACTGACTTCTCTGGATAGAAGAAGTATCTGAGGAATGTTTTATACAGTTTTTAAAATTGCCACATCATCCATCTTTTTTTTTTTTTTTCCCCTCCCACTAAAGAACACTTCACTTGTGTTCATAGAACATCAGTTGGGGCTAAAAACTTCAATATTTCCAAATGGGATAAGACTTCCTTGTGAAGAAAAATAGCAATATTCACTACAGGCAATACTATGTGTTTACTTATTTATTTGTTTTCCTTGCTTTCTTCGGATGAAATATATGATCACCCAGGGCCAATGTCATGAGCAAGCAAGCTGTCCTAGTTACTCTCTCATGGGCACCTTGGGAGTTGCCTCAAGTGGAAGGGAGATCATGTAAAAGGGTTTTTAGTGAGTTGAAAGAGTTCAAGCAACTTCCAGTGGTACCTCCTAGGATGTAATTAACATGCACAGAAAATCCACCTCATTTTTCTTAAAGTCCAAAATGTACACCCTCTTCCCTCGCATATTTATAAGCAGTATTTATTATCATAGATGTTGGAAAAATAAAGTTATTCATACTACCATTTTCCCAGAAGTATATTTTTTCAATATATCCTGACAACTTTGCCTAGTCAAACTTCGATTCCAAGGTTTTTTTTTTGTCACCAACTCGAAAAAATACTAAATTAGCATCCTAATTTTTTTCTCTGATCTCTAATTCCTCAGTATTGGATCTGTAAAACAGGCAATTTTCCTTCAAGTTAACTTTCCTTGGTTAGAGTTGGATACTTTCTCACCCCCAAATTACCAACTTTATTGAAAACAATTCCCCTAAGTTAGTTCTCTGTGCTGATAGTCTTCAATACCTGTGGAGAAAAACAACTAAAGTTCTTTTTTCTTCCATAGAAATTTCTTGAAGTAATTTATTAGTTTTGAGTATTTCTCTTTTTGAATTGTTTTGTATATTTTGCTGCATTTTTAAGCTCAGAGTATCTGTGCTATATTTAATAGCAGAAAATTCATTAGTGTTTTGCTCTCAAGAAGTATAATTGAATTATGTACATATAAGTCAGTTATTCATTTGTAATATCCTTCTACTGCAAGTACAGGCCAGTGCATTTTTCTAATGAAGTGGTTTAATCTTAAGTATAATAATTTTACTTTCCTTATTTTCTTTAAATTTGTTAAAATTTAAATGTACTCTTTGCCTGTATGTATACACATATTAAATAAATATGTTATTTATATATTTAACTGATAATCTATTGAAGGTTAGCTGTGTCCCTATTCTAGGCATTAAGAAATAGTTGTTTCAATAACTCAAGAAAATTATTTTGTTTATGATAACACCTAATCTTTCTTAAAATTTCAAATAATTACTCCAGAGTATAATTAAAAATGAATTAATAAGATTACTTATTAATCTTATACCTAATAGATGCTTAAATGGCAAATATAAATTCCTCATACTCACTTATAAGTCTATCCACAATCTGTTCTATTACTGGTATGTGCAGCTAATATGCAAAGGGATATCAACAACTTTCCACAAGGTAATTTGGGGTGAGAAAGTGTGCAACTCTTACCAAGGAAAGTTAAGTTGAAGGCAAATTGCCTATTTTACAGAGCAAATATTAGAAAATCCAGATATGTGTCTCTTTTGTCCCTTTGCACATTTTTCTGTTGGTAAAGAGATATATTGGGTTGGAAAAAAAGAATTTGACTTCTTAACATAAAAGAAAAAAATGTGTCTTAAACCGATGGAATTAGATGTTTTCTTCTTGAGTTGTTCACTAGAACTTGGCAAACCTTGGGTACAGATGGTTTACCTTCTTAATTGAGGAAATAATTTTTTAAAAGGATTATTCAGAACAATTGTAGATTAAATGCTTTTCTTACAAATAATTCCTACATCATAAAAAGTTACATCATAATGTAAATTATTACTTACTGTAAGTTGTGTCAGACACTATACTCCAGACAGCATGTTCTCTATTGAAAAGCGTTTTGAAAAGAATAGCTCACCTTTGTGGCTACCTAATCTTTCTGTAATATCAAATTTATCTCATAGAAGCTAGAACTCAAGTGAAAAATAAAATGAGGCAGACATTACTTCAAAAATTGAATCGTGTGGTAGCTACTCAAGTATATGTATATGTCTCTTTGTGTGTGCATTATATATAAATATGAAAATTCCTCTATTATACTGTGCTATAACCTTCCAAAGAGTCTGAATATAGCTTCTAATAGGGAAAGAAATAGGAGACAAAAGACACAGTCTAAAACAATAAATATTCACATAAACCTCAAAGTTAAGACTGTTGGAACCTGACACATTTTTATAAAAGTACATGCTTGCTATTGAGTATTAATTTCAGGATAATTCAAGTTTCTTTGTAGGCTTTTTGAATTTCTACAGGTGTGGGCTGTGTGTGTGTATGTGTGTGTGTGTGTGTGTGTGTGTGTATGAAAATGCCTGGCATCGATCTCATGGGACAACTCTCTAAATTCTCCTAAGAATTCAATTTAGGGAGTGCCCGTCGTGGCACAGTAGTTAACGAATCCGACTAGGAACCATGAGGTTGCGGGTTCGGTCCCTGCCCTTGCTCAGTGGGTTAACGATCCGGCGTTGCCGTAAGCTGTGGTGTAGGTTGCAGATGTGGCTCGGATCCCGTGTTGCTGTGGCTCTGGTGTAGGCCAGTGGTTACAGCTCCGATTGGACCCCTAGCCTGGGAACCTCCATATGCCGCGGGAGCGGCCCAAGAAATAGCAAAAAGACAAAAAAAAAAAAAGAAAAAAGAATTCAATTTATATATTCTGTATTTTTTTAATCAACATAAAAATTAGAGTAGAAGTGAACTGATTTTAAAATAACTGATGAATTAAAGTTTTACTATTAACATAACAAATAATTTAAATTAAATGTACCCATTAAATCCACACCAAAGGCAGTGTAAACTCTTGAAAGCTAATATTATGTAGGTGCTTGATGGACTTGAAGCACTGGACTTATTTAAATTTTAAATGGATGATGCATGCGCATGCTCATGTTCATGCATATTTAGAATAACCTCAAAAGTCAGATTCATTTCTCAATAAAAATGTCTCAAGTCAAATATTTTGAACTCAAGTATTAACATCTTTCTCTTTTATGTTACTAAATATTTATGAGTAGTATAGAAACAATATTACATTTATTGTTTTGTAAGATTTAGAACACTGGAAAAATATCAGAGAAGATCTACATTCTTTCCTGCTTTTGAAATTTGTGACGCCAATTTTATGCCACATAAGATTCAACTTCATAGTCTCAAAGGCCCCTGAAATGTTCTAGAGATTCATGACCTGAGCAAGACATACTGTCTACCCTCACCAGGTGACAGTTTCATGCTTAAATATTAAATATTCTCAGACAAAATAGCAACAACAGTATTTTTTAGACAACTGTGCAATACTTGATTTCTGGCAAGGAATCAATTGTGACATTTAAGAATCCTTAGAGTCAAGCCATGTCATGGCATAGTTAGTTACAATCCTTTATGCTGAGCTAATCTCACTTTCTCCATTGTGCTCTCAGTAAAAAGAAAGCCTCTGACAGTGCTAAACTCCAAATGTATTTATTGAATGAATGAATAAACAAACAGCCAGTTATATGTTTTGCTTATGAGCCACTCTTTGGCCAATGTTTAACTATAAAAATTAATAACTCAAATTGAATTTTCCCATTTTCCATACTTTCATTACATTGAGCTCTGTTTTAATATACTAAATGTAATATAGCAGAACACTAAAGCTAAAAAGTCCACATGTAAAATTAAGCTTCTTAATTTATTTCCTGCTTTCAAACCTGTCAACTCCTGTCTGTGCTACCGTAGTCTCCCTCTATCCTTTCTCTTACTAGTCCAAGTCCAGTCTTCCTATTTGTGTGCAGTGCATTTCACCCTTTTGCCCTAAGGCAACTTGCTCTACCTGTGATTCTGTTTCCTCTTCTGTGGTTGCACTTGCTCCTTCTTATATTTAAGAATATTTTTAGTACCAAATGTCTTCTAGCTTAAAAGAGTAAATCTGAAGCAGTTCACACTTTGCTGCCTTTCTTCTTTGCTTTGCATATTTTAACCAAGATCCAGGCTCTCCCTCATCACACCATTTAAGCTATTCATGTAGTTTCATTCCTGGCCACTTTACTGTCCATTTTTCAGTTTTTATCTTATTTGAGTTCTCAGTGGCATTGACAGGACAGCCAGTGATGATATCTTCCTTGATGGAAACTTGCTTTCAGAAAAACCATCTAGTCTAGGTTCTGCTCCTAACTGTTTAGGCTTTGCTTTTCAAGTTTGGATAGACTTATCTTTCCAAGAACTCCTTAAATGCTGCTGCCTTCCTTCCCCCAGAGGACAAGGATGGGTCCTCTCATGCATATAATCATGACTCTTTATCTCTTCTCATCCTGCAAACTCTCTCTGTGAATTCATCTATACTGAATCCTCCACTGCCACTGAAAGGAATGACTTTATAAAAAAATCTAAATTTCAATCCCAGAATTTCTTTCTGGGACATTTGGGGGCAAGGTGTAATCTTATAGACCCTGAAGTACTTCAGCTTTTAGGAGGTAGTGACTATAGTTCTCCTAATTCTAACTTACCTGATGTAACTCTTTATGTTTTTTGACATTCTATCCTAGCCAACTGATTTTAAATAAAAACAAAACTCTTGGTTTAAGTTGTGAAGCCTATCAATATTATGATTTTTAATTCTATTTTATAAATAGAAGAAAATCTAAGGATTTATTTGAATAAATGTGGCCATAGACTATAATAATCTTATATTTTATATAGTTTTATTATTTTCAAGGGATATTCTCATAGTCAATACATTCTTATAACCATAATATAACTTTATTCTTATTATTTTATCCTAGGAAATTTAGGTTTATACATGTTTAGAAATGTACCAAAAATTGCACTAGAAAGTGACAGAACAAGACTTGAAATAGTTAGGAAAATTAAGTATCTTTGCATAAATACTACACGGTCTTTGTTACCAATCACAAATTAATCAAATCCTGCACCATACCAGCAAATAGTTCTCCTCAAACATGCTACAAAGAAAGAAATATTAAGTTTCTTACTTTACTAACTTGTCCATTTTATTTGGTAGAAATAATAATTTAGTTCAAAGGCATAGAAAAAGTGGAAGATTAAAGGGGGTAGATCAAGGACCATATATCACTTATAACTTGAGTTTTATATCCTAAATAGTCAACCATTAGTGACTGTATGTATGATTTCTTTTGTAAAAGATTCAAAATAAATCCAAGCCAGACAATATGTATCTAAAATTGGAAGATGGATCTTACTTTTTTTTTTTTCCTTCAAAGATTAAAAAGCTCCTTCCACAAGATTTAGAGCTGTTGCCTGTGTGTAGTGGCTTTTGCTCAATTCGCTCATAGGGCTCTGGCCTTTTGACATTTACTTTTAAGGGCCTTTGCTGACCTTGCCACTCATTCCACAGGCTTCCACCAACCAGGAAACATAATCCCTGAATGAAGCAAGAGCAGGGACCCCAGATGCTCTTCAGAGTTAGACTGGAATGAGACTCCTGGCCAGCAAGGATGGGCAGTAACATTCCTCTCTGGCGCCTGTAGAAGCAAATCTCAAGAATGGTCCTAGGCTTGTTTTAGGGTTTTAAAACTATCAGTCTGGGATCAGCAGTCTGTTCGGAGAGGCTGGGGATGCTGAATTCCAGCTGTCACAACTTGCTTTGGGGGAGGACCTCATGCTCAGTCAGTCAGAGATTTTGGAAGATGAACTTCCTTAGGAACAAGCATCACAGCTCTTTTTATAGACAGACCAACCCAAACCACAAATCTCCCTCTTGAAAACCCCAGCCCTTCCTTCCTGGTTTGGAATACAGCAGGGTCAACATGGGGTTATCTGTAGGTTGGGTGTGAGCACCCAAACAAAATATTTAGCCAACTGCATGACTAGTTTGTGGTTTCAGGTTTTCATTTCAAAATCTTTGCAGCCCATTAATCACTATCATGAAAGAGTCTTCATCAAGAGTTCATACTCAGTTCACTCAACTGGGCTATGGAATCAGTGTTTGTATTTTCAAAGCACAAAGAGAAAAGCAATAAATGACCAAATTGAATCAGAGACATGCCTAGAATTTAAAACCTCCAAGCAAAGATTTTTCTCTGAACAAGATTTTCATTTATCTGCACATGACTGTTGAGTAGTTACTTGGATGATATAAGTTTTCTTAGGGAGGAGAAGGTAAGGTTTCAGCTCCACGTGTGCATCCCCAGGACCAGAACCATGACTAATGAATTGCTCATCAACAAGCTGAGCTTCAAAAAGTTAAGAGTGTTTAGCTGCAGTGAACTGGTTAGCTGCAGTGAACCTTATACTTTAAGTCAACTGTTTATTGGACCTGAGTAGTCTCTGATTACACTCCTTAAACAGAATTTCCCAAATTATTATTAAGAGAAGTAACAGTTTAAAATAATTGAATTCTTAATAGGTGCAGGGTACTGTTCTGAGTATTTTACTTGTATTAATGCTTTTAATTTTCACAATACTACTATGAGGTGGCTCTATTCATTATACCCATTTTATTAATGAAAAATAATAAATAATAGGCCCAGAGAAGTTAAATAATGTGCCCAAGATATGATAGCTAGAGTGTAGAAAAAACAAACAAACAAATAAACCAGGATTCAGCCTTGATGCGTGATTTAAAATAATAGAAAGCAATAAATGGAAGGCTATGTTTATTATTGTGGAACTTAGTCTTCTGTCTTTCCTCCCTAAATTTGTAGGATCTGCTTATACACTAGGTAGTATGATTGGATTTTCAGTACCATTGATCTTCCCATTATTATGGTTTAACTTTGTTGTATGAGTAGTTATTTTCAGTAAGTCAGCTGCAGTGTTGTAACCCTTGGTCAGTGGTGTGAATGGTGCACTAGGTTAAGAGTTAGAAGGCCGGAATTTTAGATTCATCTCTGGCACAAACTCTGTCCTTGACAAATCACTTAACCATTTTGAGTCTGTTTCCTCTCTATCTTATGGTAATAAGGGTTGCCCTGCTCTGCCCAATTAACAGAATTTCTTGACACATCAGAGATAAGAAACATGTTAAAGGATTATGTCCATAAACACATCATAATGGATGCAAGCTCTAGTTAATTATTAATAAAATAAACACCCACTCACCTTAAAGCCATATGAGTGATTTCAATAAAAACTGATAGCTATTTACTTGTAAAGCCAGCAATTCCATCAGATGTTACAAAAGTTAACATTGATAAAATAAAACAAATCCATTTTTTTCTTTAATGCTCTTGATGTTGTACCCAAAACTCATTATCAAAAGCAAAATTATCTAGATTTTGTCCAATATTTTATTCTAGAAATTTTATAGTTTTCCATTTTACATTTATGTCTACAATGTAGTTTGAGTTAATTTTGGGGAAAGATATAAACATCTATGTCTAGATTCCTTTTTTGCCTATGGACATCCAATTATTACCCTATTTGTTGATGAGAAAATGCCTTTGCCTTTTTGTCAAAGATCAGTAAACTATATTTGTTTTTTTTTACATTTTTTTAATTAAAATACAGTTGATTTACAATGTCGTGCCAATTTCTGCTGTACAGCAAATTGACCCAGTCCCATATATATGGGTGTTTATTTTATCAATAATTATATATATATTCCTTTTCTCATATTATCTTCCATCATGTTCTATCCCAAGAGATTGGATAGAGTTCCCTGTATTAGACAGTAGGGCCTTATTGCTTATCCTTCTAAATGTAATAGTTTGCATCTACTAACTCCAAACTCCCAGTCCATCCAATCCCTCCCCGCCTTAACTGTATTTGTACATGTCTGTTTCTGGGCCCTAAATCCTGTTTCATTGATCTACGTTTATCCTTTAATCACTCAGTCAGTCAGTACTACCCCATCTTGATTGCTGTAGCTTTTTGGCAAGCCTTAAAATTGGTGGTATGAGCCCTCCAACTTCGTTCTTCTCCAGGATCCTATAGGCTATTCTAGGTCTTTTTACCTTTCCATATACATTTGATAATGAAGTTGTCAGTATTCTACAACATAACCAGCTGAGATTTTGTTTGGGATTATGTTGAATCCACAGAGCAAACTGCAAAGAATTAATGTTTTAATGATACTGAGTCTATCAATCTGTGAACACAGAATATCCCATCATTTATTCAGATCTTTTTTCATTTATTTCATCAGTTTTATAGTTTTCACATATAGATTCACTACACATTCTGTTAGATACCTAACTACTTTAGTTATATTTATTCGTTGATACTATTGTAGATGTATTTTTCCATAAATTTCAAATTCTAATTTTTTATTGCTAGTATAAAGTAAAGCAATTGATTTTTATATATCTTACCCTGTGTCCTGAATCCTTACCATACTTTAGTTCAAAAAATCTTTTTTTTTTTCTTTTTTGTTGTTGTTGCTATTTCTTGGGCCGCACCCGCGGCATATGGAGGTTCCCAGGCTAGGGGTCGAATCGGAGCTGTAGCCACCAGCCTACACCAGAGCCACAGCAACGCGGGATCCGAGCCGCATCTGCAACCTACACCACAGCTCACGGCGACGCTGGATCGTTAACCCAATGAGTAAGGGCAGGGACCGAACCCACAACCTCATGGTTCCTAGTCGGAATCGTTAACCACTGCGCCACGACGGGAACTCCCCAAAAAATCTTTTTAATCGATCCTTTCAGATTTTCTATATATATTTTTATGTCATTTTATATAATTCTTTGTATACATCATTGTATTTGATTTGCTACTATTTTGTTGAGGAACACTGCATCTGTGTTCATGAAAGATATTAGTTTGTAATTTTCTTTCTTATGATGTTTTTACTATAGGATTTAAGTGTACCAGAGAACTAATTCAAATATAAATCAGGATACTAAATCCAGGGGCCAAAACTAATTTATGGGTGCAGCTAATAGCATATTACAGGCATTTTTTTTAATCACTCGCTGATACATATTAATGATACATCTATTCATCATTCTCATCTCTCTAGAACACAGCCCAGAACCTAAAGGCAAGTTTAAAAAGTCTTTGATGGCCTGCAATATGTATCTATCAATGAAAATACAGAGAAGATCATCATCAGAGATTATTTGGTTCTATCTGATATAAAATATTAACAACCTTGGTAACATGACCTTTAAGTCCATAGACTAAAAAACATAAATAATTTGAGTGGGGTTGGAGGAACACCAAAAGAAATCTTATTTACAGAGTAAAAAATTTAGTTTCCAGTTTTGGAGCACTGGCCACATGAATTACAGTCCCAGAAGCAGTGATATAGGCATAATTCAAAGACTTCTCACATCTCATCAGATAATAAAATGACTGTGTTATAACTATACACATTCATTGCTTTCACACCCATGTCCTTAAATCCTCAAGTAAAGCTGGAATTGTATCTCTAATGTTTTCATTCTGCATATCCACCCAGTTTAGAAGAGATAAATACTTGATGTACTTCAGGAAAACTGCCATAAAAGTAGATAAATGAACAAAGTGTTATGTAATACAATAATTTCATTTATCTTCAAAAGTCCAGTGCAGAGCACCATCTTCCTTACAAGCAGAACAGATCAATTTTAGCACATTATAGTACAGTATTTGATTTGCAAAAGAATTTTTGGATATAGCATTTCTTCTGAGCTTTTTCTTCCCAAGGAAGCACACTGGAATCAAGGATAGAAGAATGGGCAATGGCAGCAGGCCAAGAAAATGGTGCCTTTCATCCTCCACTCACACAGGACCGTCACCTGAGTCAAATTTTTGAGGCCATATTTGCCACTTGGTACCTTCACTTCCTCCTCTCTATTTTCCTTTAAATCAACAGTGATCTGGATTCTACCTCCTACTGTTTAAGTAAACTCATTCTCACTATTGATTCCAAAGCACACTTTGTCATCATTCTGTCACTTGAAATTTGGGATATTCAACACTATTGACCACATGCTTTCTTTAATCCCATTTTCTTTTGGTTTTTTTGACATTAGGCTGTCCTGGTTTTTGTCAAAACCTCTGGCCAAATCCTCTTGGTCATGTTCACAGTCTTTTCTTCCACTAATTCATAGATACATAGATCGCTCTTCCCTAGAATTTTCCCTCTAACTTGTTCTTATAACTGTATTCCCTACTGTATTTATTTTCTATTTCTCTATAAACTTAACACAAACATTGTGGCTTAATAAAATGCATACTTATTGTCTTACAATTATGGACGCAAGAAGTCCAATATAGGTCTCACTGTGATAAAAGGGGGAGAATCTGTTTCTTTTCCTTTTCCAAGTTCTATAGACCACCTGAGTTTGGAATTGGCGTATGCACACTGAGATATATGGAATGATTGGCCAGTGGGAACCTGCTATAGAGCACAGAGAACTTTATCCAACATTCTGTGAGTGTCTGTGTGGGAAATGTATCTGAAAGAGAATGGATGCATGTATATGTATAACAGAATTACTCAGTTGTACAGAAGAAATTATCAAAACACTGTAAGTTAATTATACTTCAATAAAACTTTTTAAATTGGGGAAAAAAAGAACAGGACATCAAAAAATAAAATTCAGAGTTGACTTTTTTTTTTCATTAAAAGCCTCTTTGAGTGGATCCCTATATCTCAGACTGTAACAATCAAATATCTGAGACTGCCACTCAAGGCATTCAGGCCTGACTCCTGCAAACCTATTTGTGCTCACTCCTAGCACACTGTCTGCCCCCAAATATTCAACTCAGTTCCTGATTCAATGATGCTATTCTTGCTTTCTTTTCTCTTGCACTTGCTATATCTTCTATGTCAGATGCTGTCCCTGCTTTAACACCTGTTTTGTAGCTATCCACTCAGCCTTCAAACTCTACACAAACAAATCTTCCTTCAGAAGGACTCATCTCCCTGCCTGGTGAAGTGTCAGCCCTCATCTCTGCTCACAGTGTACTGCATTTCTATCAGAATACATGATCTACCATGTGATGATCTGGTTTACTTGTCCATCTCCTTCATGACCTCCTTGAAAGCAGGAACTTTGACTACTGCTTGGTGCTATCAGGGCTACAGAGGTCTTCATAGAAGCAGATAGACAGAAACTGCTTCATGAATGAATGAGTCTTGGGAACATTAATCTATTCATGAAGCTAAAGGAATATTTCAGCTTCAGCTCGCTGAGATTTATACTGGAGTTAATCTAGTCTTCTAGGCTTTCCCCAAGTAGAAGAAGGAGTTCTAACCCTTGACATCTTAAGAACTAGACCAAGTTTTAGGTGCTTTCTGTGAGAGGAGGTTAGGAAAATATTTCTTCTAGCTCTTGTTTAGAGCCACAGACAATGAGGTAGGCATATGAAAGGCACCAAGGATGCAGGCACCAGATAAATGTTACAGGAGTTGAAATGACATTTCCCTCTTGTCTCAGATCTTAATTGGCTGCTCCTGGTCACTGGGGTGTTTATATAGCCTTAAGGCTGGCTCCATTCTGCTGCCATCTGTCTTAGTTATAAGTACACAAATTCCATATGGCTTCTTAATTCCAATGACCCTAAAACATTCTCATATTCCACAGGGCCAGTTGAGACAAATGACTCACCTAATTTGTTTTAGGTTTAAAATAACTAGGAAATGAAACTAATAGTACCCCAAATCTCTCAAAATGCTTTTCCTTTAATGGAAGAGGATACTCTGGGCATCTGGCATCTCTGTCACTTTTTCTCACATGTATATCCACTCTTTAAAAAGAGAAGATATATTTGCTCTTAAAGTAATAGAAAGAGGATTATGTTTTTATTTGTAGACAAGAAAACTAATACTATATACTTGTTTCATATTCAATTTAATTTCTTTCATAATACAGATTGTTATTTTTTTAGATAGTGATGATGAGGATGATAGCTGTGCTATTTTACCTTCCTTGAGTACCCCATGATCAAAATTATGTATATGTTTATTCAATCAAAGATTTTTATTCAATGAAAAGATTTCTCTGTTAGTCACCTGAATTGTTCTTTCTGGAGAACTTTCTGAATCTTCATTTCCCTTGCTCCTTTATCCATTTCATAACTACCCCACAGCATCCTAATCCTTGACTTATGCAACCATCTGCCTTACCAATTATAACTAAACTGGAGAATTTATGAAACTAAGCAACTTGGCCTCAGCACAAGTTGACTGTATCGCAGGCCTGATGGGGCCTCGGTTTATTATCCATTCTTTTTTTATTCTTCAAATGCATCTACCTTGCTGCCCTCAACAAAAATTCTAAAGCCTTAACCATTCTTTTCATGATTTAAACTCTTAATTTTATCTCCCACACTCTCATTCAACTTTCCACTTCTTATAGTTACAGACTACTTAATGGAGCCACTTCATCGTTACTCTCTACATTCTAATCTGGGATTGGTTATTCCACTGAAGGCTAATCCATCCAACTCTGCTCTCCAACACATTCCTTATCTTCTCAGAGGGCCTTGCTTTATCCATTGCCTACTCTGTCTTGACTCATGATCTGTGTTTTTGTTTTGTTTTGTATTGTTTTGTTTTTTTATTTTATTAGATTCTTCTTTTCCTCGATTAAACCTTCAGATCAACCTACCATCCCTATGTAAAACAAATACCCTTCTACTAATACTATCTTTAGATTATATCAATCTCCTACATTCCTTTGTCATCAAAAGTCCTTGAATCTATTCTCTGTACTTGCCGTCTTCACTTCTCTCTTTCCTTTCCCCCTACCTTCACTCCTGTTAACTGTCTTAAAGGAAGTATTCTCACTGCTCATGGAACTTCTCTTCTGTCATCTATGTGGGCTTCTTTTTTTTCTGTCCCTACAACTGTCAGTATTTCTAAGATGTTGCAAACTGACCTAATTAGGCAATTCCTGATCCTAAGTTTCACTTTTTTTGGTAGGTAATTGTAGTTATTCTAAGAGTTTGAGGTGGCAACAGTTAGCTGTTTGTCTAGATTTACTACAAGATTATAGTGAAAACAAAGTACAGACCAAATTCTATACATGGACTACAGATGTTTATTCAACAAATGTTCACTAGACCAGCAGGCATTAAATGAGTCTCTATAAGATTTATTTGGTCTTTGATGTTTATACTGTGGTCCCTCTGCATCTTTCTTTAGTTTTGTTAGCATCATTATTTGAGTTATTTTAGGTGTGTCTAGATGAGGTAGGTATGTGGACGAGTGTGAGTCCTTGTACCATTATGTTGGTATGTCATGAAACAGGTGGAAACATTCAGTCACAAAAATCTTAGATACATTTCCACATTCATCTGTGTTAACTGAGAGAGAGAGAAGCAGTTAAAAAATATTTATTTTTATATTCAGGACCCATCAGATAACTATTATATTTTTACTCTGTAAATTCTCCATAAATAGTGATCCTTGTAGAAAAATATTTTGGAAAATATATTTGTATATATGTAAATACATTATATATTATAAATAGATGTATGCACCCTTCTATATATATTTATATGTATATGTAACAAATATCCTTATTAGAATAAAATAATAATAATATCCTTATTAAAATAAAAAGGACTAATCTAAAGATCTTAGAATGAGAAACTCTTCTTCTTTACACATTTATCTTAAAAATTAGATTTGAATCAGTTGGAAATTTGTTAGAAATCTATTAGTCTTGTTTCTCTCTCTTCTGTACACACCTTCATATCTGTCTTGCTACATTATCTTGACCACTGCAGTGAAATTACCCTTGTCACTATTATAAAATGTCCTTATTTCTTACTTTGCTTGACCTGTGTATGTAACAGAAAATTTAATCCACCTGACATAAATGTACCAGAGTTTATTTATTACATCAAAAATTATATCTAATCACTACCTCTTTAATGAAATCTTTGATGAAATTCTCTTTTCTCTTGATTTCTAGAACTTTAATCTCTTTTGATTTTTTACCTCTTTCTATGTCTACATTCTTTCAGCCATAAAAGTCTCTCTTTCTTTAGCTGTATCACAACCATTACTGGTTTTTAAAATTCCACCTTCAACCTCCATTTTACTCTGGCCCTCTTGGGTTGATTTCATATACTTCTGTGTACCACATTTTGTTTAGCTATGTTATTGTCCCACATCTTCTATTAACCTTTCCTGATTTATATATGTTTGTCTGTACTTATTAAAAGTACACAATTAAAGAAGTTCCCATTGTGGCCCAGTGGAAATGAATCTGACTAGTATCCATGAGGATGCAAGTTCTATCCCTGGTCTCACTCAGTGGGTCTGGGATCCAGTGTTGCTGTGAGCCGTGGTGTAGGTCACAGGCACGGCTCATATCAGGAGATGCCACGGCTATGGTATAGGCCAGCAGCTGGGCTCCAATTTGATCCCCTAGCCTGGGAACTTCCATATGCCATGGCTATGGTCCTAAAAACAGAAAAAAAAGAAGTACACAATTGCATTTCCCAAGTTACCTGCCAAAATGACCTAATTGTCATCCTACCAGCTGGATCTGTCTTATCTTTTTCATTCTCTCCGTCAAGGAAGACAATGTCATTGTTAAGCCAGAGTAAAACAAAACATCAACAACATATGTAGCATAACAGTTAGAAGTATCATTGTCCTCACTCTCCCACCCACAAAGCCAGCAAATGAGCAGTATGAAAGAGATATTTAAGAAAAAATAGGGAGTAGTACGGAGTGGAAAAATGTAGTAGTGAGTCTTAAAGTTTGTTCGTCAGTATAGGCCACAAAACTGAAAAGCTACCCAATAAAAAGGAAGAAGGCTTGCTTCTTTTTATTGTGGGCTTCTAGCTTTTGATAGCATTGGAATAAGTTAGGAGCTCTTTCAACACTCAAGGGGTCTACCTAGTCCCACGGAAGTGCTTCCCTATGCCTTTCTGATAGCCTTATCAGGCTTGCAGCAGCCTGGCTATAACCTTTCAGATATGCTCTGCTGTTCATCATCTGATCCCAGCCTACTCTTGCAGTAATCAATGACATTCATATCCTGTGGCCGCCTGCTCATCCTAGAGTTTCCTGAGCGAAAACTGTTCTAGGTTTTTTCTTTGGTAAGGATAAGATATTGAAAAAAAACCTAAAATTTTTTATCTACATTACCCCCATTTTTTTCTTTCTTTTGGCTAATTTGTATGTGTTTTCAATCCTCACTTTCTTCTAGATCGCCTTTCTTTCCTCCCCTCTTCCCTAGTCCTGGTTGGGTTCTCGTTCTCTGAGCTCTCCTTGCCATACCTTTTATGATGTTACAATCTAATTACCCTTCTGGCTAAATCCACTATGAATTTGTGGAGGTGAGGATATTGTCTTTTTTCTCTGTATCCTTAAAACTAAACATAGAAATCTCTGAGGAAGTTATTCTAATATAGAATCTATTATGCTGTCTATTAATATTGCTGTGAAATGTTAGCCAAAAGGAGTTTAATGACTCTTGGAATTTACTACCCAACTCAGGATGTGTAGCCCTTTCAAGCCCTAATTCCCGTGCTAGGGATTGAAGTGATTCTATTTCAATATTTTTCAGCAAAATTTATTTGGGCAACAACAAACTCTAAGTGACAGTCACGACTTGATAGTTGTGTGAGGGCAAGCCTATGTTTTCCATGTTGAAATTAGCATAATAAAATTGTTCATGGCCCTCACAAGACACTATTTACCTATTTTAGAGTATAAAAAGTAAGATGAAATCTCCAGTTCCATTTTACAAAGAATTTTGCATTTGGGTTGCACAAAAAACAGAATTTACATTTGGAACTCTGTTTTTTGTTTGTTTGTTTGTTTGTATGTTTGTTTGTTTGTTTTTTAAGAAACATCTTTTAGAAGCATCTGGTCAAAGGGATGCTATATTCCACAAGCTGATTGCAGCTCCCTATGGATATCACACAGTGGGAAAACTGCAGTTTCTGCATTTGACACACAGAGCACTTTCATAGCCACTTAAATAATTATAAACAGAAATGTGAAAAAGAAGCTAAAGGGGAACTGAGGTTTTGGAAAAACGTTGTGCTGGTGAAACATTAGGAGCCTGGCCTAGTTTGGGATTTTAACTATTTATTGGTGCCATTCCTCTGGTTATGCTGGTTCCACTTACAATTTTTATCTTCAGAAGTGGCTATAACAATCACTGTTGAGTTTCCTTTGGTCTCATAATATTCAAAATCAATATTAAAGACAACATCTTTATTCTGAGAAACATAACCAGTTTAATCTTATGAATAGCCAATACTTTTTCAGAAAGGCTTTTCTCAACTTTATGATTTACTGTGATAATGATGATCATAATTTTGCTTTCTTTCCAGGTAAAACAATGCACATAACAAAAGGTATTTGATAAATTATTCATAATATCCTCCATAGGCAAGAAAGCAACAAGAATAATAAGCTCCATTTTTTAGGACAGCAAATAAGTTATGATGTTTTATGACTTAACCATGGCACATGCCCTTCAGATCAGTAACAACCAAAGAAGCAAACTGGAAGCCACATAAGTATTTGCAGATTCCCAAACATACCAACCCCAATGGCAGGCATGGTAATAAATCACCAAGAGTGAAGAACTTTTTTTTTTTCAAATATTCCCAAGTGGAATTTTCCTCAAATAGAGATTTTTTTTCAGGAAAAAAAAAAAGATATGAAGAATAAACTTTTATCTCAGACTGTAATTTTGACTGTGTATTTTTTCAAATTATTTATTTATGGAGTTCCCATTATGGCTCAGCAGAAACAAATCTAAGGAGCATCTGTAAGGACACAAGTTCGATCCCTGACCTCACTCAGTGGGTGAAGAATCTGACATTGCTGTGAGCTGCAGTCTTCGTTGCAGATGTGGCTCAGATGTGGCATTGCTGTGGCTGTGGTGTAGGCCAGCAGCTATAGCTTGGGTTCAGCACCTAGCCTGGGAATCTTCATATGCTGGAAGTACAGACTTAAAAAGCCAAAAAAAATTTACTTATTTATCTATTTATTCATTTAAATAGATAACACATGTGCACAGTAAAACAAATCATTAAGTACAAGGTGTATACAAAGAAAATATATCTTTGCCTTATCCCTTCCCTGGTTCCCATTTCTCTCGTGTCAAAGCAATTACAGATTCTCGACTGATAGTTAAGACTTGGGTGTTTGTATATTTATAATACACTTTTCCTTGTTTAAGAGATTTAAATACATTCCAGTCTGAATTCAAAATTTTCAGCTACTAAAAGGCCAATATTAGAATATTATCTGTTTTCTATTTGAAGAAAACCACCAACTCAGAGCCATTATCCATCCTAACCAGATATCTAGCTTTAAAGAGAAACACATTTGTTTCAGTCAAAGCTGGCTGTACTTGGAAGGAACACATAAATATTTAAAGAAACAGCAAAAGCTGCAAAGTAAAAACAGTGATATTGGCTGAACTCTCGCAGTACATCTTATGTACACCATGAGATGCTTCTTTTAGAGTCATTCTGGAAAGTTTCCTATAGAGGTCTATTTATGAAGTAAATTTTAATACCAGAAATACTAAATGTCCTCAATTTCCTACTAAAAAATAGTTATTATAAGAGAATACAACTTTATTGTGAACATAAACTAAAGTGAAATAGAAAAGTTACTTCATTTTTCACTTCAGGAATTTTTCTGCTTACTTAAGTTCCTTTTGTTTTCATATCTAATGTGAATCTACCAGGCAAAATAGATGATCTGGAGAAGTCAAGGAAGAAGATACTATGTTTGCTTTTATCATCTTCTAATTATGAATATCTTGGGTGAAGTATTTATTCAGTGGATGACTTACTTGGAAATAGAATTGCATTTTGAAAAATAGCTTAAAAAACTCTTGTAAAAGAACAGTGGATTAATTGAAAATCTCTTCTATAAGTAATCACAAGTATAAATGGAGATTAGAAAAACTTTAATAAAATTTTGTGGTCAAGATGTTGGTCATGATGGTTTACTAAGATTATGTGGGGCAGCTTTTCCTGGGTTAATTTTATAAAATAAATTATGCAAAATTACCAACCTTAAATTTTGTTTTTGTTATGATTTGTGAATCTATTTTCGTAAAATTGTAATTACTTAATTATAACTCACATTAAAATTTAGTAAATATTTTTCCCATTGTTTATAGTGCCTTCTTTCCCATATATCAAATACCTGATGTATGCTGGATTCTTTTCACAAAGAATGATGTGTATGTGTGTTAAAATTACAAAATTTTAATTACTTTATATTTTAATTGGTTGTAATATGTGCAAAAGAGATAGTATAGATTCTTTCATAATTCCTTTAAAATCCACTATTATGATATATAAACATGATAGTATTGTAGCATTTAATTACTTTGTAGTGGACTTATATCTCATTGTTGCTACATTTTAAAATATTTTGAAAATACAATTTGATAACATTTATATTCATAGTTCCAGATGAATCTTAAATTAATTTTGTTTTTCGTCAGGTAAAATCAATTTTTTTTTCTGGTAGTATATAAACTATATACATTAGATTTTGAAGATTGAGTAACATGTATAACTTATTCATCAAGGAAAACTTTGGAAATTACTGTTTGAGAGTTTTTTTGTTTTTTTTTTTAATTTTTTTTGTCTTTTTGCCATTTCTTGGGCCGCTTCCACGGCATATGGAGGTTCCCAGGCTAGGGGGCTATTTGGAGCTGTAGTCACTGGCCTATGCCAGAGCCACAGCAACGCGGGATCCAAGCCGCGTCTGCGACCTACACCACAGCTCATGGCAACGCCAGATCCTTAACCCACTGAGCAAAGGCAGGGATCGAACCCGAAACCTCATGGTTCCTAGTCGGATTTGTTAACCACTGCGCCACGACGGGCACGCCAAAGAGAGTTTTTTTTAAAGTTACAGTTCTTTTCTAGGAAATATTATTAATAGGAAAATGATGCAATACCAAGTGACCAGAAAATTATGGTTCTTTGTAATAATGTCACATTACATGATTATTTCATTTTGTTTATTTTAATTTTTAATTTTTAAATTGCTGTGCCCACAGCCTATGGAAGTTCCTTGCCAGGGATTGAATCTGAGCTCCAGTTGTGGCAACACCAGATCCTTTAATGAACTCTGCTAGGTCAGGGATGGAACTCACAACTCCACAGCAACCAGAGCTGCTGCAGTGATTCTAAACCCACTGCATCGCAGTGAGAACTCCTATGATTATTTCATGTTAATTAAACATTCTACTTTAAATTAATTATGGATTCAGGTGCAATTGTAAGAAACAGAAGAGATTCTGTGTATATTTTACCCAGTTTCCCCCAAGGGTAAAATATTGCAAAACTGTAACTCAGTTTCACAATCAGGATATTGGCATTGATAGAGTCAAGATATGAAGATTTCTACCACCGTGAAGATCCCTCTGGCTAACACATGCTTGTTCTCTTCTCTTTTTCTGCAATTGTTTCAAGAATGGTATATAAATGGAGTTGTAAGAGTATATAAACTTTCAGGATTGGCTTTCTTCCCCTTCGTGTAATTCTCTGGAGAGTCGTGGCAAAGTTGCATTTGTCAATGGTTCTTTTTTTTACTGATGAGTAGTAGTCCATGGTAAGGATCTGTTTGACCACTCACCCATTCATGGCCAGGAGGATTATTGCTAGTTTTGGACTATTATGAATAAAGCTGCTAAAAATAGTCAAACAGAAACTTCTGTGTAAATATGAGTTTTCCCTTCTTTAGGACGAATGTCTGGGAGTGCAAATTATGGTTTTTAAAAGAAATTACTGTTCTCTAGAGTTTCAGTCCATTTTATATTCCCACCAGCAATCAGAATCAATGATCCAGTTTCACCACATTCTTGCCAGCATTTAGTATTCTCGCTGTCTTTGCTTTTGCCTTTTTAGCATAGGTGTATGGTAACATCTCTCATTGTGGTTTTAATTTGCATTTTCCTAATGGCTAATATTTGAAAATATTTTCATATACCTGTTGGCTATCTGTATATCCTCTTCAGTGAAAACACTCTTCATGTCATTTCTAACTTTCTAATAGGATTTTTTTTTTACTGTTGCATTTTGAGTATTTTTATATATTCTAGATTCTAGTCCTTTACCAGATATGTGGTTTGCAAATGTTTTCTTCCCATATGGAGCTTTTCTTTTCATCCTCTTTACAAGATTTTTACTGAGCATATGTTTTTAATTTTGATGGAGTCCAACTTATCAATTTTTTCTTTTATGGATTTTGATTTTGGTATCAAGTTGAAGAACTCCACCCAATCTTAGATTCTTAGGATTTTCTCTCTTAAAACTTGATAGTTCAGTCTGTGATCCATTTTGATTAATTTGTGTACCACATATCCACATATAGAATTTAAGCTTGTTTTTCTTTTCTTTTTTTTTTTTTTTGGCCAGTGGATGTCCAATTCCTTCAGCATCATTCACCGAAAAGACTCTTTTCTGTTTAATTTTTACCTTTTTTTCGAAAATCCGTAAGGACTATTTGTGTGAGTCAGTTTGTGGGTCTCTCTTCTGCTCCATTGATTGATGTCTATCCCTCACCTAACACCAGACAGTTTACATAACTGTAGCTATGTAATTATCATCATAAGCAGGTAAACTGATTCCTCCTACTTTATTCCTTTTTCAAATTTTTTTTAGCTATTCTAGTTCCTTTACTTTTCCATAAGTTTTAGAATAATTTTATCCATATCTTAAAAATTATTTGGGGATTGTATTAAATCTGCACATTGATTTATTGAAAATTGATGTTATTACTATGCTGACTCATTTACTTAGTCCTTTTTTGTTTTCTCTCATCAATATTTTGTAGTTTTCACTATGTAAATCCTGTGCTTGTTTTGTTAGATTTAGGCCTAAGTATGACATTTTTTTGGGCCATCATAAAGAGTATTATATTTTAAATTTTCATTTCCACATGATTGTTGTTAGAATATTAAAATATGACTGATTTTTGCATGTTATATCTCTGACCTTACCAAAAGCACTTAGTAGTTCTAGGAGATTTATGTAGATTCCTTGTTTTATTCCTTATAGACACTCAGTATGGACTGAATATTAGGATATAGCCAATATTCATATATTGAAATCTAATCCCTGATGTGATGGTATTTGGAGATGGGACCTTGGGGAGGTTATTAGATTATGAAGGTGGAGCCCTCATGAGTAAGATTAGTGTCCTTGTAAGAAGAGGCCAAAGAGCTTGCTTGCTCTCTTTCTGCCATATGAAGATACAACAAGTAGATGACATTTCATTCTCTTTTTCGGCTGGGTAATATTTCAGTGTGTGTATGTGTGTCTCTGTGTGCGTAAGTAATTGTATTTTATTAAACCAATCATCTGTTGACGGGCACCTGGATTGTTTCCGTGTCTTAACTATTGTAAACAGTGCTGCTGTGAACAGTGGGGTGCGTGTATCTTTTTGGATTGATATTTTAATTTTTTTCTGGTTATGTACCCAGGTGTGGAATTGCTAGATCATATAGCTATTTGATACAATATAGATGGGACTAGAGAATATCATACTACGTGAAGTAAGTCAGGCAGAGAAAGACAAATAATATATGATATCATTTGTATGTGGAATCTAAAAAATAATACAAATGAATCTGTATACAAAACAGAAACAAACTTCCTAGAAAAGGAGGTTATGGTTACCAAAGGGGAAAGGGTGGGGAGGTATAAATTGGGAATGTGGAATTAACAGATAAAAACTACTATAAGTGTTCCCATCATGGCGCAGCAGAAATGAACCCGACTAGGAACCATGAGGTTGTGGGTTTGATCCCTGGCCTCAAAGAATCCAGCATTGCCATAAGCTGTGGTGTAGGTGGCAGATGCAACTCAGATCCTCCGTTACTGTGGCTCTGGTGTAGGCCAGCAGCCCTGGCTCTGATTGGACCCCTAGCCTAAGAACCTCCATATTCTGCAGGTATGGCCCTAAAAACAAAACAACAAAAAAACAAAAAAACAACCAAAAAACTATATAGGAAATAGATAAGCAACAAAGATTTACTCTATAGCACAAGGAATATTATTCAGAATCTTGCAATAGCATACAATGGAATATAATCTGAAAAAAAAAGTTTATATAACTGAATCATTTTGCTGTACACCTGAGACTAACACAATATGTGCATCAACTATACTTCAATGAAACAAAACAAAAAAGCAAGAAATAGATATTCTGCAACCCAAAAGAGGGTGATTACCAGAATCCAACCAGGCTAACAACCTGATCTCAGACTTGCAGATTCTAGAACTGAAAGAAATAAGTTTCTGCTGTTTCTAAGCTACACAATCTGCCATACTTGGCTGTAGCAGCCATAACTAGCTAGGACAGCTATCATGTTATCTGCCAATATGTACATTTTTACCTTAGCCTTTTTTTTATCTGTATGCTTTTTATCTAGCTAGAACTTGTGGTTTTGTGTTGAATAAGACTGGCGTTGAGTTCTTGCATACTCTTGTTGATTTTTCTATGAATTGTTGACAGAGAAATGTTGAGGTCTCCAAATAAAATTGTTTGTTTATTTCTTCCTTTAGTTCTTTTTTTTTAGGGCCTCACCTGTGGCCCATGGAGGTTCCCACGCTAGGGGTTGAATCAGAGCTATAGCTGCCAGCCACAGCCACAGCAACACCAGATTCGAGTCGTGTCTGTGACACACACCATGGCTCACAGCAATGCCAGATTCTTAACCCAATAAGCGAGGCCAGGGATTGAACCCATGTCCTCAAGGATCTTAATCGGGTTCATTAACCACTGAACCACGATGGGAACTCCAAGTTCTCATGGTTTTGATTCATATATTTTGCAGTTCTGGTTTTGTGGTGCACTATTTGCCTAGAATTGTTATGTCTTGTTGGTGGATCAACATCTTTTTACTAAGTAATTTCCTCCCTGCCTCTGGTAATTTTCTGTGCTCTGAAGTCTGCTTTATCAATATTAATACTAGCTCCTCTTACTTTCTTTTGATGAATATTTACATAATAGATCTTCTCATGTTCTTTTTATTTCTACTTTCCTGTTAGTAGATTCCTTTTAGACAGTGTATATTTATGCTATTTTTAAAATCCACTCAACCAACATTCTGTCCTGTTATTTGTTCTATTTATTTATTTATTACTCAATGAATTTATTACATTTATCATCACAATCCAATTTTATAGGATTTCCATCCCACATCCCCTAGGGTATCCCCCACCCCCCAAACTGTCTTTAAATCATTGACATTTAATGTAATTATTGATACATTAGGGCTTAAATATGTCTTTTGTTTCCTTGGTTTTTTTTTAATTTCTCTGTTTTCTTTTACTTTATTTCTCTTTATTTTTTCTGTAGTTTATTTAAACACATTTTAGAATTTTATTTTAATTTATGTATATTGTTTTCTTTGTGAATTGCTTCATGAAGCTTTATTTAAGCAATTGCTCTGTGTATAATGTTACAAATACTATAGTCTGCTGGTGGTATCATTTTCCCAGTTTAAGTGAGATCTACAAACTATCCCTGCCTTGTGACCTTTTACCCTACCTATTCATAATTGTCTTAAATATTTCTTCCCCATATATTTAGAACTACATCAGATGGTGCTATAATTATTGCTTCAACTATTAAACATAATTTAGAAAATTCATAAAAAGAACCAAGGTCCTCTTTATTTACCCATAATTTTGTTTATTGTGTAATTTTTTTCCTTACTGATGTTTTTTCTGCTCAGAGAACTTAACCTTAGTCATTATTTGAGTTTAGATTTGTTGGAAACAAATTCTTAATATTCCTTTATCTAAGAATGTCTCAATTTCCCCCTTATTCCTAAGGAATATGTTCAACGGATATAAGATTTTAAGTTGAAGTCCTTTTCCTGCAGCACTTGGAAAATGGCATGAATTTACCTCTAACCACTCTAGTTTCTGATGAGAAATTTACTGTTATTGAATTGCTTTTCTCTGATTGATAAGGTATTGTTTTTTCTTTTGGTCTTCAAGATATTTTCTTTGTCTCTACTTTTTAGAAGTTTGACTAAATGTGTTATAGTGTAGATTTATTTTGATTTATGCTTTGGGAGATTCTTTTCATTTTCTGAAATTTGTAGGTATATATATTTAACCAAATCCGGGATCTCTTTCACTTCTCTGTTCAGTTTTCAATGGCCATAAATATTAGAA
This sequence comes from Phacochoerus africanus, assembly GCF_016906955.1. Taxonomy (NCBI): domain Eukaryota; kingdom Metazoa; phylum Chordata; class Mammalia; order Artiodactyla; family Suidae; genus Phacochoerus; species Phacochoerus africanus. The sequence continues at coordinate 78,957,696 of NC_062545.1, read as the reverse complement.
TTTTAAAGAATAGTCCCACAGTATTCTAAGATTCTGCTTCTATATTTTTCAACCTATTGTTTCTCTGTTGCACATATTGGGTAATTTCTATGTTTCATCTTTCACTTCACCAATTCTTTATGCTCTTCCCTCCACTCTTCTCTTGAGAGCATAAATTAAGTAATTTTATATTGATATAATATTTTTCAGCTCTAAAATTTCCATTTTGATTTTCTTTATATCTTCTATTTTCCGAAGCTCTTCATTTTTTTAAATTTCATTTCAAATGTATTAGTAACTGCTATTAAAATATCTTCATAAGGGAATGTATACATATATATGTATGACTGGGTCACTGTACTATACAGCTGAAATTGGCACACTATTGTAAATCAACTATACTTTAATTAAAAAATAAAAACAAACATCTTTATAATGGCTACTTATAATCACTGTAAGGTAATTCTTATAGCACCATCACCTTGATGACATCTATTGATTATCTTCATTGTTTTAGATCTTCCTGGTTTTTAGTATGATGTACGATCATTTCTATTAAAGCTTGAAACTCTATGGCATGATGCTAATAGATCCTAGATCTTGTCTAAATCTTCTATTTTAGATGGTTTTGTATGATATGACCTATCAGAAGAAAGGGTTTTGTCTGATATGACCTATCAGAAGAAGAAAGTGTTTCTTACTACCAGGTGGGGACAGAAGTAGGGGTAGCAGTTCAGGTTCCCAACTCAGGCTTTGCTGATATTAAGAGGAAGGGGCTCATCCTTCTGTGGAGCTGGAGTGAGATTTCTAGCTCCACATCAGGCCTCCACTGTTAACTGCCCTGATTGAAAGAGGTAAGAGTATCTCATCACTATTCCTTATGTAGCTACCAGCTACATCATTGTGGGGGATGTGGTACTCCTTACCTGGGAGTGGTGAATGTCTTGGGCTAGGTGGTCATGACAGTCATGACTCTTCTGGATTTCCTTGTACAATGCCTCAGCAGAGAGATGGAGGAATGCATTATTACTGCTGAGTGAGAGTCAAAGTCCAGATGCCTCCATGGTCCCTACTAACACCATTTACTGATGGAGAGATGGTCTTGTTAATGCCAAATGGGATAAAAGTTCTGGCTTCCTAGCCAGCCTTCTCTGACACAACGTTGGTGGTGAAGGGGAAATAGACTGAATCACCTTATTGCACCCTGGCAAGGATGGAAGTCTAGGCTGACCCTCAGCCTTAATTGAATGGGTGAGGCTGGGCCGTATGTTTTTCCCCTATTGGTGTTAGGTTGGAGTAGAATAGTTATTCCATTTTTTTTTTAATCTTGGCTCTTTTCTTGTACTTTGTCTGAGAGAATATTTTTTGTTTGAATTTATTTACTTTTTACTTTTTCATCCAATGGTGTTTCTGGGTTGTAGGCTTCTTCAGCACCAAGCCTGGTATATATAAGGCAAAAAAAGAAAACACAGGAAACTCACCACATCCCAGTATTAGATGGTCTGTATTCTCTGCTCCACCTTTCAGAGTCTTCTTATATTTGTTTTATATATGATGTCCAAGATGTCTAGTTGTACTTAGCAGGAAAAATACAAAAGTATATCTAATTCACCATCTTGGAGGCAGATGTCTGATTTTTTTTAAGACTTTTAAAATTCATAAAGTATAACATTTTAATATATATGTTTCTTAATTTTTAGGAGAAATCTAAGTGCATTTTTGTAGTATAGCAATCCAATATTACTTAAGATAACAAATCTGAAACAAAATCACCAAATAATCAATGAACTAATCACAGAGCTTATTCAGAAAGGTCCAATATCAATTTGGAAATAAGCTAATGAAAATTTTTTATCAGGTCCACCATAGAAAGTATCCAAAGGTTGTAAAGTCTGTTGATTTAAAGAATCTCATGGGGGCATCATTATCTCTCTCTGTTTCTCTGTTTTATTAAAATTGCACTAAAATTCCTAAACTGGTCCAATATGATTTCATTTGGGAGGAGTACAACTGCAAAGATAAAACCCCAGAGTTTTAAATTTAACATGTTTTACATTATCTTTCTTTTAATTATTTATTTTTTTTCTGCTTTTGGGCTGGTGTAAAAGCAAAGATTTGCTCAACATTGCTTAGAGTAAGCCCCCAGTTTGATGAAATAGTAAGTTGGTTCAAAAAGCCGCAGCTTGTTTGAGATACAAAGGCCTTTGTATCTCCAAAGGCCTTTCTCCTCTTTAGCACATGGCTGAGGGTTTATAGCCTGAGGAGGGGAAGAGTGTGCATTGTGGCAGGCAGAGCCAGTGGAAAGCCCTGCCTGTTAATGTCTGCATCTAGAAAGTCCTCCTCTCTGCTCGGAGGTCAGTACTCAACCATGAGCCTGTGGGGTGACCACGTTCAGGGCCGCACCTAACTCTGTTCAGGTGGATACATGTCATCAGCAGTAGAACATCCTTACTACCATACTCTCTGCCCATTTTCCACTGATTTCCATTTATTGTTAAAGAGAAAAAGATACTTTTATTTCAGGAATAACCTATCACATCCTGATTCAGGTAGAAGAAGTTGTTCCAATAATTGATTTGGGAAGAAAATTTTGTAGTTCATGATAAATTCAGTCTCAGTAAGCTTAGATGGATCAGAACATGAAATATTTTGAATCAAAGAGTCACACACACATCATCTTGTCACATCACATATACTCAATAACATTCCAAAAGCAACCATCCAAATATTTTTTACAGGCGTCCTCCTAGAAATGGCTAACCATTGCCTATGCTAATTTTCCTTCTTGCACAAAGCTTCAAATGTTTATTTAAATTGCAGCCACTTTAGAATGTATAGCAGATTTTCAAAACAATGAACTCTTACAGTTCTTTTCTTTATATGCACATATGCTTTTGGGAATCATCTGTACTTAAATCTTTCCCACTGAGAAATCAGTTCCTATGGAGGTAAACACAGGGAAATTACTTCTGTTTCTTTATCCTCTGTCCGTGTGCTCTACTAAGAACAATTGAAAAGAGAGAACAAAACACAATTCTTGTACATCTGATGCAAGGCATTACTTGAAGCTATGTTGACATCTAACTAGGATGTCCTAATTTCTAGCCAGGTGATATCACCAGATATTACTTTAGAGTGAAGTTTACTTTCAGAAGTATCACAATAGAGGGAGGACATGTAATTTGGATTTCCTTTTACATATTTTGAGGTAAATCCATACATATTTCAGAAAATCCATATGTGAAAAATAGGTCTATTAAGATAGAAATATATAAATAAGGACCAATAACTTTTAAAAAACTATGCATATAAAGAAAGAAGCATGGGGAAAAGCAGACCAATTGTAAACAATGTTTTTTTTTCCACAAATTACAGATCTGAAAAAGAAACACGATACCAGATTAATGGCTCATTGAATGTGAGGATTAATGACTCTCTTTCAAGAGTGATGCTCTGAGCATCAGGACTCAGCATAAGCATGACATCACCCTCTAGTAGTTTCCATTCAGATTAGATTTCATGCACTGTTTCAAATTTGCAGTCGTCACTGGAGCCAGGCACTTAGATTTTCTGTTATGTGGATACTGATATTGTTAGACTGTCACCTGATTAGGGAAATTGGTATCTCTTCTTTTTAGTGGTCATCCTAGAAAACAGAGCACATGATCAATGATGGAGATTATTACTACATTACATAACTAAGCTGAATTGTTGTTGCTTGTTGTTTGTTTCTTCATAAGAGTTATAAGATGTTGACATTCAGTGAGCTCTCATTGTGGCTCAGTGGGTTAAGGACCTGATGTCTCTGTGAGGATGGGGGTTTAATCCCTGGCCTCACTCAGTTGGTTAAATATCTGGCATTGCTGCAAGCTGCAGCACAGGTCTCAGATGTGGCTCAGATCTGGTGTTGCCATGGCTGTGGTGTAGGCCTCAGCTGTAGCTCCAACTCAACCCCTAGCCCAGGAATTTCCATATGCTGCAGGTATGGCAAAAATTATTTTTTTTAAAAAAACTTGTTGACATTCAGTTTAAAAAAAAACATTTTTTTAATTCTTGGAAAAGAAAATGGAAATGTGCTCTCCTCATACATAAAGATGACAAACTCCTTGCCCACCAGAGGTTTATATTCAACTCATATCTAGCTCCAGTGTCTTATTAGGAAAAGTCAGGAAGAGATGTGAGAACTACCTTAACTCCCAAAACCCAGCCCAGGTATGTAGCTCACTGCAGCAGTTTTTGATTATTTGCCTTAGAATGACTTCTCATTTTGTAAAATTTAGTAATTATGTTAATAATTAAATATCAGGCAATTTGTAACTTCTTAAAGATAATAAAAATAGCATAGTAATATAATCATATTATGTAGAACTTTCTATTTTCAAAAGTGCTTTCATTTGCTCCTTACAATAGCATACCATAGAGACTGGGGAAATGTCATTTTTCTCATTTTTTAAAGGAAATTGATGTTCACAGTTTTGACTCATACAAATAGGAAAACACAGACTCAGTCTGGAAACCAGGCTCTCTTATTCCTACCTGACCTAGTGTTCTACTCAACAGATTAATTCCCAACAATTCCAAAATAAAATTGTTTAAGGCTGAGTTCCTTAGAAGTAGACTCCAAAAGAGAAATTATTTTGCAAATGACTTACCAAGGTAGTGTTCTCTGGAGAATCTTCTAGGGTGGTGAGGAAAGCAGGATAGAGCAGAGGAAGAAGTCAGGGAGAGATGGGGGCTCAGGAGAAGTCCAGCCTCAGCCTGATCCTGGAGGCAGCTTTGGTGTGTGAATAGTCCCTGGGGTTTTCCAGTGAAAATGAGAGAGCCATTGCTACTGCTTTTCCTATCAGCCATTCCTTAGCTATGGACACTGGGGGAGGATTGGGTGGCAGAGGGGCAGATCTCTAAGAGGTAGTCCTTCATGTGAGATAACTCCCAAAGTAAATTAAGGACCATACTCTGAAGGCTGGAAGAGAGGCGAGTACCAGATGGCAAGGGGTCAGCAGACCACTAATAAGTACCCAACAGAATCCGCTACAGAGAGCTCATTATAATTCTTTAAGAATTATTTCATTTTTCCATTTTATTGTGAAAATGTTGGGAACATAAACCAAGGTAGAGATAAAAGCATGATAAACCCCCGTGAACCTATACACATCATCAGTAATAACCAACAGGTGGCTTATATTATTTCCTCTGTGGAAGTCATTTCAAGATACAGTGCCTGTTGTTCTCTGTATGCAGGACACCAATTTTCACAGCATGGTTTGTTTGTTTATTTTTTGCTTTTTAGGGCCATGCTTGCAGCATATGGAGGTCCCCAGGCTATGGGTCAAATCGGAGCCTCAGCTGCCAGCCTACACCACAGCCTTAGCAAGGCGGGATGTAAGCCATGTCTACCACCTACAGCATAGTTCACGGCAACGCCAGATCCTTAACCCACTGAGTAAGGCCAGGGATCAAACCTGCATCCTCATGGATACTAGTCAGTTTGGTAACCAGCTGAGCCACAAAGGGAACTCCAGCATAGTTTAAACAATTATTTTGATTGAAATAGTCTTGTTAAGGAACAATTTAGTATACTAAATTAAGACTAGAATTGATGACATATGTATTTCAGTCTTCGTTCTGCAAAGTTAGGGAACCAGATCTTTAGCATCAATTCTGTGTAACTTAAACACCTGATAGTTTCCCAGTCAAAGGTAGAAAAGAGTAAATAGCCTATAGTCTCAGGTGTATTCAGAAGTTTTGCACTAGTCCCCTGATAACTACTTGATACAAGACAGACTCCCAGGGACAGCTTGTACAGAGTGGCCTTCTTCATCTTGTCAGAGGACAAGGGGCCATGCCAATTGGCACTATAGGGCAAGGGGTCCTGGCAGATCCCTGTTTCTCATAGGATGAAGTCCACAGTCTCAGGAGGAATGCCAGGGTCTACACAATCCCCCCCCCCATCACTTTCCTGCTTTGCTTTCTTCAAGTCTCTCACACCCATGATGTGTTCCTGTCACACTCAACTGCTACTCCTAAGTCACCATGCCCTTTACTGTGACTCTGGGCCTTTCAACTTCGTATTCCTCTTCCTAGATTCTGAGTTTCCACATTTTATTTATTTATTTATTTTTCTACTACACCCATAGTACCGAGAAGTTCCGCTGGACGTTCCTGGGCCAGGGATCAAAACACGGCACAGCAGTGACCCAAGCCACAGCAATGACAATGCCAGGTCTTTAATCCACTGAGCCACCTGGGAACTCCTGAGTGTCCACATTTGTGTGTGGAAAAACTGTAATAGTATAAAATACAAGTTGAACATCATCTATCCTCAGAAATATTTTTCAGCCTTCATTATTTTGGCTTTTCATACTTTCTATTTCCCTACTTTCTACCCTTCTCTTCATAGGCAAAGAGTGATTTGTCTCCAGTTAGTAATCTAGAAATATCTAGAAATATTCCTAGAAATATCTAGGACATCACTTGGTGACTTGTTTATATTTGCATGAACTGGGAACCTAGAAAACAGTGCCCAGTAAATGATTGTTTAAAATGAACAAATTAATGTAGATCTCGCTTTTGGTTCCCTTGACATTTTCACATGTATCTACATACATTTCCCCATGCTTATTTGCTTTTGCTTACCTATTGTGATGGCAAATTTCATGTTTCAACTTAACTGTGCTTAGGGATGTCCAGATAGGGGTAAAACTTGATTCATGGGTGTGTATCTGAGGCTATTAAGAGAAGAAATTAGCATTTAAACAGCAGACTGAGTAAAGGAGGTCACCCTCACCACTATGGGTCTGCATCTGCCATCCACTGATGGTCCCACTAGAGCAAATAAGGGAAGGCAAATGTTCTCTCTGTCTCTTCAAATTAGAACATCCGTCTTCTCCAGTCCTCAGACATTGGAGCTCCTGGTTCTCAGACCTTGAATTCAGACTGAATTATACCATCAGTTCTTCTGGTTCTTCAGCTTACACAGGGCATATGGACAAAGTAACTGATATCCCAGACTCCACAATCACATGAGCCAATTCCCATTAATAAATTTTCTATATATTTGTATGCAGTTGATCCCTGAATAATGTGGGGATTCAGGGCACAGACCTGCACAGTGGAAAATCCTCACCTAATGCTTTTCAGACAAGCCCTCCATATCCATGGTTCTGCCCCCTCCAGATTCAACCAACTGAAGATGATGTAGTACTGTAGTACTTGTTCATTTACTCTTTAAGTTGCACATAAGTGGACCCTTGCAAATGATGTGGTTCAAGAAATAAACTGTATATCCTATTGGTTCTGTTTCCCTGAAGAATCCTGATGAATGCACCTATTGTCTTAATTTGCCTTTTCCCAGAAAGAGATCCTGTGATAAGGATTCTAGAATAAGTAGCTTTTTTGTAGCATAGTATCAGGAGACATGGCTAGGGGAGTGGACAAACAAGATGGAAAAGGAAAAACCCACAATGTGGGCAACTGGAGCTTAAAACTGATGAGGAGCTTTGAAACGTGTGTAGAACATGGACTTCAGTGCCATATTAACTGCAGGAGATTGGTTTAGGGCTGTTTCTGAGACACATTAATTTTCAGGATTTCAGCCTACTTCACATGGGCAGAGCAGAATTTGATGGCCAATGAAAGCCCTCAGGTAGAGAGATTCAAGGTCTGACTATTGGAAGTTAGTCTGATGTGCAGGAAAAGCATTGTAACAAGGGCATTGACTGTGGCAGCAAGATTGTCTGTGTTTCTTATGGATTGTGGGAGTTGCTGGTTTTTAATCAAGATCTATTTTGCTTTTACCCTATCCCATCAAGCTAATGATAATGTGGAGCACCAAATTAAATGCTATAAAATGAATAAATAAATGGATAAATGATTGGTATGATGAATGGCTCTACTAAGTTACAAACATGCTAAATCCAACCAGGCTTCAGGGTCCACCGAGGAAACCTCAGACCAGCCCAAAAATTCTGTCCTGGAATGTAATATACTTCCCCATACTGACAACCTTAAAGACACTCAGACTGAATCCTTTCCAACATATAAGTACCACTAAAATGCCACCCCAGCTATATGTGGTAATTCCACTCTCCAGTTGTGGCTTGTTAGCTGAAACCATAAAACATAATCATAAAAGTCCTCGATATTGGTAACCTAACACATTCTAAATTTTTTCCAAGCCCATTTTAAGTTGCCAGTGTGTGGTTATTTCAAGTGGAATGTGATCCATATGTCTCATTTGCATTTACCTCTCTGGATATTGCTTTATAAAAACAAGTTAATATCCTGAGGAAAATTTTCAAAGGTATTTTAATTTGAGTATATTTCTCTTTGCCTTGGAGATAACTTGACCCAGAAAAATGAAGTTGATTTTTGTGGGTTTTGAGTATCAAAAGGTTTTATGATTGAGTTGGGTATGCACTTAACACAACCCAGATTTGCCATCAATACTATGTAAGGCAATGGGGAGTGTTGATCATAGTTACTGTATCTGGAAAGTGAGTGTGATTATAATGATTTGGTGTTAAAATTTTTAACTAGGAAAAAAAATGCACTACGTCACATGTTTCAGAGTAAACAAGAGATAGGTAACTTTGGTTTCTCTGAGATATTTGTTATAAAATGACTTTTTAAGAATATGCTAAGGATATTAAAACAACAAAACTGTCCATAGACCTTAAAAAAGCAGGTAGCAAAATATTAGTATAAGATTATCTTCAATTTTTTTGTCTTATGTTCAGATTTATAAGCCTATATATCTTCATAAACATATATAATATTGTGCATGCTCACACATATACACACAGGGGAGAAGCTTGTATTTCATTTTACTTGTGAATGTAATATTGTTGCTGTAGCCTAACATATATTTCTATCATGTATTGTGAAGTTGATAGGCTTAGGATCATCATAGGTAACCTCTTATTTTTCCTGAAATCTGTGAAAGTTTAAGATTTATGTTAAAATTTGTTTCTCATGACTTTCTTAGAAAAATTTCAAATATGCAGAAAAGTTAAAATAGGTTTACAATGAATGTCCACCTAGATCATGGCATTAACATTTTACTATACTTGATTTATCGCATAACTACATATCTCTCTCTGTTCAATCACTCTTCAATTTTTTATGATTCAACAAAAATCACAAATCTCGGTGCTTCTCAAATATTTCAGCATAATAAAGTTCATGATAGATTACCTTTGGAAAAAAACATGTTTTGGAAGATAAATAATTTCAATACCATTGCATTTTGTGGCCTGTCACAGTTCACAAGAAGTCTCAAAACCAATTTTATGATACTCATAAGGAAGATTTTATGTTCCCATTATAAGAAAAAAATTAAAAAAGTGAAAAAAATACAGCATTTGTCATAGTTTACAAAACTAATAGAGCCTAGAGATCACAAAGGTAAATCTTATGTCTGGCAATCCAGTGTATTACCAAATATGCTATAAAGCTGAGTTACTTACATTAAAGATATATGGGTAATTTTGGTTAAATGTATAGATATTTTTAGACAATACTTTGATTTTTGCTTCAAATGAGATTTATAAAACTCAAAAGGAGGAGGAAAGTCTATAGTGTTTACCTAGATTTTTCACAATTTCTTCAAGATTTCTCAAGATAATTTTATTGTTATTTTTTTTTCAAGAAATTCCATTAGAACTTCTTCAAAAATTACCTTCTTTTAGGGCAGGTCTTCTGGTGACAGATTCTCTTAGTGTTCCATTATCTGAGTATCTCTTGATTCACCCTTCATTCCTGAAGGATATTTTGCTAGATATGGAAATTTTGGTTGACAGTTCTTTCAGCACTTGAAATGTAGTATTACTTCCTTCTGGTCTCTATTGACTCTGATATCCATTGATTCTGATAACAAATATGCTATAATCCTAATCAGGTTTCTACTTATAGATTGCTTTCAAAAAATTTATTTATTTATTTATTTTTATTTTCCCACTGTACAGCAAGGGGATCAAGTTATCCTTACATGTATACATTACAATTACATTTTTTCCCCACCCTTTGTTCTGTTGCAACATGAGTATCTAGACATAGTTCTCAATGCTACTCAGCAGGATCTCCTTGTAAATCTATTCTAAGTTGTGTCTGATAAGCCCAAGCTCCCGATCCCTCCCACTCCCTCCCCCTCCCATCAGGCAGCCACAAGTCTTTTCTCCAAGTCTATGATTTTCTTCTCTGAGGAGATGTTCATTTGTGCTGGATATTAGATTCCAGTTATAAGTGATATCATATGGTATTTGTCTTTGTCTTTCTGGCTCATTTCACTCAGTATGACATTCTCTAGCTCCATCCATGTTGCTGCAAATGGCATTATGTCATTCTTTTTGATGGCTGAGTAGTATTCCATTGTGTATATATACCACCTCTTCCGAATCCAATCATCTGTCGATGGACATTTGGGTTGTTTCCATGTCTTGGCTATTGTGAATAGTGCTGCAATGAACATGCTGGTGCACGTGTCTCTTTTAAGTAGAGTTTTGTCCGGATAGATGCCCACGAGTGGGATTGTGGGGTCATATGGAAGTTCTATGTATAGATTTCTAAGGTATCTCCAAACTGTTCTCCATAGTGGCTGTACCAGCTTACATGCCCACCAACAGTGCAGGAGGGTTCCCTTTTATCCACAGCCCCTCCAGCACTTGTTATTTGTGGCCTTACGAATGATGGCCATTCTGACTGGTGTGAGGTGGTATCTCATGGTAGTTTTGATTTGCATTTCTCGTATAATCAACGATGTTGAGCATTTCTTCATGTGTTTGCTGGCCATCTGTATATCTTCTTTGGAGAAATGACTCTTCAGGTCTTTTGCCCATTTTTCCATGGATTGATTGGCTTTTTTGCTGTTGGGTTGTATAAGTTGTTTATATATTCTAGAGATTAAGCCCTTGTCAGTTGCATCATTGGAAACTACTTTCTCCCATTCTGAAAGTTGTCTTTTTGTTTTCTTTTGGGTTTCCTTTGTTGTGCAAAAGCTTTTCAGTGTGATGACATCCCATGGGTTTATTTTTGCTCTAATTTCTATTGCTTTGGGAGACTGACCTGAGAAAATTCATGATGTTGATGTCAGAAAGTGTTTTGCCTATGTTCTCTTCTAGGAGTTTGATGGTGTCCTGTCTTACATTTAAGTCTTTCAGCCATTTTGAGTTTATTTTTGTGCATGGTGTGAGGGTGTCTTCTACTTTCATTGCTTTGCATGCAGCTGTCCAGGTTTCCCAGCAATGCTTGCTGAATAGATTTTCTTTTTCCCATTTGATGGTCTTGCCTCCCTTGTCAAAGATTACTTGACCATAGGTGTCAGGGTTTATTTCCGGGTTCTCTATTCTGTTCCATTGGTCTGCCTGTCTGTTTTGATACCAGTACCACACTGTTTTGATGACTGTGGCTTTGTAGTATTTCTTGCAGTCTGGGAGAGTGATGCCTCCTGCTTGGTTTTTGTTTCTCAGGATTGCTTTGGCGATTCTGGGTCTTTTGTGGTTCCATAAAAATGTTTGGATTGTTTGTTCTAGTTCTGTGAAAAATGTCCTGGGTCATTGGATAGGGATTGCATTGAATCTGGAGATTGCTTTGGGTAGTATGGCCATTTTTACAATATTGATTTTCCCAATCCAGGAGCATGGAATAGCTTTCCATTTCTTTACATCTTCTTTGATTTCTTTGATTAAAGTTTTATAGTTCTCGGCACATAGGTCCTTTACCTCTTTGGTCAGGTGTATTTGGAGGTATTTGATTTTGTGAGGTGCAATTTTAAAAGGTATCGGATTTTTGTATTCCTTTTCTAATATTTCATTGCTGGTATACAGAAATGCAACTGACTTCTGACTGTTAATCTTATATCCTGCTACTTTGCTGAATTTATGAATCAGTTCAAGGAGTTTTGGGGTTGAGTCCTTCGGGTTTTCTATGTATAGTATCATGTCATCTGCATACAGTGACAGTTTGATCTCTTCTCTTCCTATATGGATGCCTTTTATTTTTTGGTTTGTCTAATTGCTGTGGCTAGGACTTCCAAAACGATGTTGAAGAGCAGTGGTGAGAGTGGGCATCCCTGTCTTGTTCCAGATTGGAGTGAGAAGGCTTTCAGGTTTTCCCCATTGAGTATATGCATTTGCTAGTGGGTTTCTCATAAATGGCTTTGATTATGTTCAGGAATGGTCCCTCTATACCCACTTTGTCGAGGGTCTTGATCATGAATGGATGTTGGACTTTGTCAAATGCTTTTTCTGCATCTATTGAGATGATCATATGATTTTTGACTTTTCTTTTGTTAATGTGGTGTATGATGCGGATTGATTTGTGTATGTTGAACCATCCTTGTGAACCTGGGATGAACCCTACCTGGTCATGGTCTATAATTTTTTTGATATGTTGTTGGATTTGGTTGGCTAGGATTTTGTTGAGAATTTTTGCATCGATATTCATCAATGATATTGGGCGATAGTTTTCTTTTTTGGTGGTATCTCTGTCTGGTTTTGGAATGAGGGTGATGGTGGCCTCCTAGACTGTCTTTGGGAGTATTCCTTCTTCTTCAAGCCTTTTGAAAGAGTTTAAGGAGGATGGGCACCAATTCCTCTTTATATGTTTCGTAGAATTCGCCTGTGAAGCCATCTGGTCCTAGACTTTTATTTGTAGGGAGTGATTTTATGACCTCTTCCATTTCATTTCTAGTGATCGGTCTGTTCAGTTGGTCTGTTTCTACTTGATTCAGTTTTGGCAGGCTGTCAGATTCTAGAAAATTGTCCATTTCTTCCAGATTGTCCAACTTGTTGCCATATAGTTGGTCATAGTATTCTCTTATGGTTTTTTGTCTTTCTGCAGTATCCGTTGTGATTTCTCCTTTTTCCTTTATAATTTTGGTTATTTGAGTTCTTTCTCTCCTTCTTTTTAGTGAGTCTGGCCAGGGGTTTGTCCATTTTGTTTACCTTTTCAACGAACCAGCTCTTGGTTTTATTAATTTTCTCTATTGTTTTTTGAATCTCTATTTTATTGATTTCTTCTTTGATCTTTATAATTTCCTTCCTTCTGCTGACTTTAGGCCTTTTTTGTTCTTCTTTCTCTAATTCATTTAGGTGGAGGGTTAAGTTGTCAATTTGGGATCTTTCTTCTTTTTTGAGAAAGGCCTGTATTGCTATAAGTTTCCCTCTGAGCACTGCTTTCACAGCATCCCATAGATTTTGAGAGGTTGTGTCTTCATTATCGTTTGTTTCAAGGTAGTTTTTAATTTCCTTCTTGACTTCCTCATTGACCCATTGGTTTTTTAGTAGCATGTTGTTTAGTCTCCATGTAGTAGGTTTTTTCTCTTTCCTTTTCCCATGGTTGATTTCTAATTTCATGGCATTGTGGTCAGAGAAGATACTTGAGATAATTTCTATGCTCCTAAATTTATTGAGGTTAGCTTTGTGTCCCAATATGGGGTCGATTCTTGAGAATGTTCTGTGAGCACTTGAGAAGAATGTGTATTCTGCTTTTTTTGGATGTAGTATCCTGAAGGTATCAATGAAGTCTAACTTTTCTATTGTTTCCTTTAGGATCTCTGTTGCTTTATTGGTTTTCTGTCTAGAGGATCTGTCCATTGATGTGAGGGGAGTATTAAAGTCTCCTACTGTGATTGTATTCTCATCAATATCTCCCGTTATGTCTGTTAATATTTGTTGTATGTATCTGGGTGCTCCTGTATTTGGGGCATATATGTTGACGATAGTCACATCCTCTCCTTGGATGGATCCCTTAATCATTAAGTAGTGTCCTTCTTTGTCTTTCTTTATGTCTTTTGTTTTAAAGTCTATTTTGTCTGATATGAGTGTTGTGACTCCTGCTTTTCTGTCATGTCTATTGGCGTGACATATTTTTCCCCACCCTTTCACTTTCAATCTATATGTATCCTTTGTTCTAAGGTGAGTTTCTTGTAGGCAGCATATTGAAGGTTTTTGCCTTTTTATCCACTCAGCCACTCTGTGTCTTTTGATCGGAGCATTCAGTCCATTGACATTTAAGGTGATAATTGATAGATGATTATTTATTGCCATTTTGAACCTTGTGTTCCAGTTGATTCTATGGTTCTCCATTCTTCCTTTCTTTTTTTTTTTTTTTTTGGTTGGATGGTCTCCTGTTATTATCTGCTTGAGTTTTTTTTTTTTTTCCATTTTTTGCAAATGCAATATTTGGTTTTCGCTTGTGGTTGCCCTGTTTTTTAAGTATGCTAACCCCTTCCTATAATTGTGTGTTTTAGCCTGATGGTCCTGTAGGTTCAGACACTTCATTACTATATTAAAGTTAAGAAGAGAAACACACAAACAAACAAAAAGGTTTCTTTACTTCCTAACATCCCTTGCCCACATTTTATGATTTTGATGACTCTTTTTTAATTTTTTTCATTTTAATTTTATTTTGTTTGAAGCCTGTTCATGATTAAATCTGTATGCTGGCTTATTTGAGTGACTGCTCTCTGATTGCAGTTTCCTCAGTCCTAGTTCTTCCTCTTCTTCCTTTTTTTTTTTTCCTTTCTTCTTTCTTCCCTTTCCTTCCTTTCTTTTTGGTTTAGAGAAGCCCTTTCAGTATTTCTTTTAGCCTGGGTTTTGTGTTGCTGTATTCTTTCAGTTTTTGTTTGTTGGAAAAAAAATTTTATTTCCCCTTCTATTTTAAATGATATTCTTGCTGGATAGAGTATTCTAGGTTGCCTATTTTTTCCTTCTAGCACTTTAAATATCTCTTGCCATTCCCTCCTGGCCTGTAGTGTTTCTGTAGAGAAATCAGCTGATAATCTTATGGGGGTTCCCTTGTAGGTAACATTCTGCTTTTCTCTTGCTGCCTTTGGGATCCTCTCTTTATCACTAACTTTGGCCATTTTTATGATGATGTGTCTTGGTGTGGGTCTATTTGGGTTCAAGTTGTTTGGGGCCCTCTGTGCTTCCTGTATCTTGAACCCAGTATCCTTTAGATTTGAGAAGTTTCCAGCGATAATTTCTTCAAGTGTATTTTCCATTCCCTTATCTTTTTCTACTCCTTCTGGAATTCCTATTATGCGTAGATTGGCTTGCTTTATATTCTCCCATAGGTCTCTTATATTGCTTTCCTGTTTTTTGATTTGGTTTTCTGTCTTCTGACCTGATTGGGTGATTTCCATGATTCTATCTTCCATATCACTGACTCGTTCTTCTGCATTATTCATTCTGGTTTTTACTGCCTTTAGTTCAGTTTGTATCTCTGCAAATGAATGTTCTCGTTTTCTTGGCTCTTCCTTATATTTTCTAGATCCTTTCTGAGGGTGTCTGCATTACTGTTCAAATCTTCTCTTAATTCCTTCAGTATTTTCACTCTTTCTCTTTTGAACTCCAGGTGTGTCAGACTGCAGAGATCTGTTTCATTGTTGACTGTTTTGGGTGAGTTCTCCTGTTGGTTTGACTGGGGGTGGCTTCTCAGCTTCTTCATCTTGCTTGTTGTTTTCTTTCTCCTGAGGGAGTTGTACTCTCCGTGACCGGGCAGTGTTTGCTTGTCACTGCTGTGGAATGTTTCCTGAGGGCTGGCGTTGTTGGTCAGTCTTTTTTGAGGCAGTGTGGCTTTTCTGGAGTGTTGATGGGGCTAAGAGGGTCTCTTTGAAGCAAAGGAGGACTTCCTGAGGGCAGACAGGACTGGGAGGTCCACACCACGATGGTAGCAGATTTCACTTGGTCGTGCAGAGCTTGCTCTGGTGTTTTTAGGCTGTGGGGTTCTTGCAGGGGGTTGGTGGTGTTGGGCAGCTGTTCCTCAGGAGTGCAGCACCCCCTGGGGGCTGGAGCAGCTATCTGGGTCACTGAGAACCCAAGAGGTCTTCCCTAGGGCAGCCCAACTCAGAAGGACAGTCTGAGAATGTAGGCAGGTCTTTTCACAGTCTGTCCAAGCTTGTTGTAGCTTTTCTGGGCTGCAGGGGGTCCTGCCTGGAACTGGCAGTCCTATGCAGCTGATCTGCGAGAGCTCTGCTCCCCCTGAGGGCTTTGGAGGCTAGCTGGGATACTGCCAACCCAAGAGGCTCCTCCCCAGGGCAGCCTGACTCAGAAAGACTGTCTGAGAATTCGACAGATCTTTTCACGGCCCAGCCAGACTTGTTGTAGCTTTTCTGGGGTGTGGGGGGTCCTGCCAGGAGCTGGCAGTCCTGTGTCATTGTTCTGCGGATGTGCAGTTCCTCCCAAGATCTGGAGCAGCTAGCCCTGTCCTGCTGCGAACCCAAGAGGCTTTTCCCCAGGGCAGGCCGACTCGAAAAGACTGTCGGAGAATTAGGCAGATCTCTTCACCACCTGGCTAGGCTTGTTCTAGCTTTTCTGGGCCACAGGCCTTTTCTCCGGGGCTGGTGGTGTTTGGTGCTGCTCTGCGGGGGCGTAGCCCCTCCAAAGGGCAAGCAGGCCTGTGCAGGGACAGCCCCTGCAGTGGTAGACTTCAGGCAATTGTTGAGGCCAGCCCTCCTGGATGGCAGGCCTCCCCAGGTTCTGCGAGTGCATAGGGGGTGGTGGGGGTGGGGAGAGGGGATGCACTGGGAAGCACAGCTTTCTGCTAACTAGTGGGCCAGTAAGCTTGCGGTGGCTTGGGGAGTATTCTATGGGGACCCACCCCTTCTTCTCTCCCCTCCCCAGCAGGGCGCAGACTAGGCTCTTCTCCCAGGTTCCCTCTGATGTGGCTTTCCACTTCCCCGCCCCTAGAGTATTGCTCCCTTCCCCTGTGACAGCTTTGCTTTCTAGTCTCCCAGGCAGTCTCTGCCCCATCAAACTTGAGAGACTGGTTTCTAGACCTCCCAAGCAGTCTCCGCTCCACCCTCCCCCCCCAGCCCTTTCCTGGGGACTAACCTCCGGAGCCGCAGAGGTCTCGGTGCCCGGCCCCCACCCAGACATCTCAATTTTTGGTGACTGTGCCCGTAGTTTAGATGGTCCGTTCAGTTCTCAATCTGATTTTCAGAATTCCAACATACTGCTAGACTCTTCTCTGCATCTGGAGATTCCTCCGGTTCGTTTGATCTTTCCCCTGAGTAGGTGACTCTCCAGGGTGCGGGATCCCTTTCTCCTCCGCAGTTCCCTTTCGGGAGTGCCCGTCCATCTCGGATTCACCTTCTCTCACTCTCCTCTTTTCTCTTGTTTTACCTAGTAATGTCACAAACTTCTTGCCATTATTGGAGTTTAGGGTCTTCTGCCAGCGATTGCTTGCTGTTCTGTGCGAGTCATTTATCCTGTAGATGTGTTTTTTTTGTGTGTGTGTTTGTGGGAGAGGGCAAGCTTGTCCCCCTACTCTTCCACCGTCTTGTCTCCTCAAAAAAATTTGTTTTTATTTTAGTTTTTAGAAATTTGATTATTTGGCATGGCTTTTCTTGAGTTTATCCTATTTATGATTTACTACGCTCGAATGTGCAGAATTATGTCTTTTACCAAATTTGGGAAATTTTCAGTCTTTATCTCTTCAAACATTTTTTCAATCCCATCCCCTTTCATCTCTCTTCCTAGAGTTCTAATGTCATGGATATTAGGTCTTTCATTTTATTTCTGAGAGTCATTGAAGCTCCATTTACCTTTTAGAATCTATTTTTCTGTTTGTTTTACAGATTGGATAAATTCTATTGCTGTAATATCATGTCTACTGATTTTTTTTCTTCTGTCCCTCCATTCTACTGTTGAGCTCATTCTCCCCCCCACCCCAGGGTGTTCTTCATTTTATTTCCAAAATTACAATTTTTTTTTTTTTGCTGAGAATTACTATTACTTCATTTGTTTCAAGTGTTTTCTTATTCGCTCATGGGAGCATTTCTATAATGACTACTTTAAAAATCTTTGCTAGTGAATTCTAATGTTTGTATCATCTTGATTTTTCATATGTTCTTTATATTTTCTCATTCAAGGTAATATTTCCCTGGTTGAGTGATTTTTTAAAAATTGTATCATGGATATGAGACTTGGCATTTTATTAACAGCTTACACTATACTGGAGGGAAAGAGCAGGCTGCCTTGTTATTTTTGATGGAGTGGCAGTTGAGCACCTGTCCCCTCCTTTGGTCTCTGTTGAAACCCCAGTGTAGGTAGGATACCTCATCGCAGCTGAGATTTGATGAGAGTTAAGGCTCCTCAGTAGGTTCCCAAGGATACCACCCTGATTTCCAGGGGAAAGAGTGTTGAGTTATTATAGCCCATGTAGCCTGCACTGACTCTGTAGTCAGAGGGATACCATATTCCTGATAGAAGGTAATAAAAGTTCTTGTTTCCTGCTTGGCCTCCTCTGATTCTACTCCTGTAGGGAGAGAAAGTAGTGCCTTAATAATTTTAGATGGGTGTAGAAGGCTCCTTTCATGGTCTCTACTGGTATGGCTAGTCAGAGTCCTCATTATTCACTAGTGGAAGTCAAAACCCCATTTTCCCACTTCTGTCTGCAATATTATTATATTATAGCTCTGATATAATCTTGGTGGGAGGGAAGTAGGCCTTGTTATGTCAGGGCAAGGGTGGAAGTCTAATATCCCCATTTGACCTTTGCTGACATAGACATATATAGCCACTTTTGTGTGTGTGCATGTGTGTGTGTGTGCTATTTTGTTGGAGTACAGCTATTAATATCCAAAAGTTTTCTGTCTTACTAGAATGGTCCTAGCCTGGTCCTATGGCTACAGAGGGCAGGCTTTCCTAAGGCTTTTTGTCTGAGCCATTGGTTGGTTTTTTCATGTGGCTGACTCTCTCAGGGTCCATTCTCTCTATAAAAGAAACCTTAGGGAATACACCAGTTGGTCTTTTCTTGGGTCTTTGGGATGCCTTCAGAGTGCTTTTATGTTTGTCTCATTTGTAGTATCTATGGTGTTTAGCTATATTTAACAGGAAGGAGAAGGGTGTCTAACTTTACTGGAACTCAAATTTTTTTGTTTTAATAGATGTATAGAAAGAAAAGATATTTTAATGAGAACATACAATCATCTCTATTAATATTAATCAAACCTATAAAACTTCTGCATAAAATGGTTAGCAAACACATATAGAAGAGAAAGATATAAATAATACTCAGAAGTCTACTGTGCTTAATGTTTAGTCCTTTTATCAGAACTAACCATTACAAACAAATTTTGCTTTCATAGATGTATATATATGTCAAGGAAAATGACATGAAGCTGATTATGTAGATATAAAACAAAGTATGAGTATTACTTTTTAGTAGTTTTTTTTGAAAGGAAGGATGATGATATGGTTAGAGATCTATCTTTCCTATAATCAGTGTATCTTAGGAATCAAGACATGAATACACTGATTTCTTTAGTAGCTATATGGAGTCCATCATAGGGCTGTACCTTTACTTATTTATCCCATCCTCTAAAACCACTTGGGCTTTTTGGTCATAAATATTTTAACTGTATAAATAACAGTTTTGTTGTCATATCTATTAGCAGTGGATTTTGTGGGCCAAAGGGCACATACACTTTTAATTTGTAGATATTTCCTTAAAAGTTCCAGTTTACACTTCCACTAGTAGTATATGAAAGTGCCTCTCCCAAAACCTTACCAACTATCAATATCACTAAACATAAGCTATCTGTTTTTAAATGCATACACGTGCACACACACACACATATAATGGCTGAAAATCGTATATTATTGTCAATTTCACTTGTATTTAATTATAACCAAGTTTATATCTTTTTTTTTCATTGTTTTTCCACTTGTAGCTCTTCTCTCTAAACTACTTATTGGGCCATTTTTAAACTGAGCTCTTCATCTTATTTATTTTCAGGGACTCTTTTTCAAATAAGTTGTCTTTTGGGTTTATTTATGTTATTTTTGCCAAATATAATGTTAACTTTTTTTTCCTTCAAATTTATAAACCTCATACTTCCTGGCTTTTGGGTTTTATGATTTTCTTCAAATGTCTTTTGGGATTTTGATTAAAATCATATTGAATCTTTAGGTTAGTTTGCAGAGATGACATCTGACAGTATTGAATTTTGAACACCATAAATCTTTGCATTTTTGAAGTCTTATTATTTTATCTCAATAATGTGTTATAGCTTTTAGTATGGATCTCCCCTTGGATTTACTCCTAGAAACAATTTTTTTTATGGTATTGTGAATGTTATTTTTTAAATGTAATTTTTTGGGTAACTTTTTGCTGGCAATTAGAAATATAATTGAATTTTGCTTCATGACCTTGCACTCAGCATCTTAATTCAGTTATTTATTTGCATGTTTTGTTTTTAATCTTTGAGTTTTCTTTATGCAAAAACATACCAATTGCAAATAATAATTACCTTATTTCTTCTTCAATCTTCATATCTTATATTTGTTTATTTTCTTATTACACTGACAAGCCTCCCATCAGTAATAGATGGAAGTGTTGACATAGGGTGATATTCTTGTCCCTTTCTTGATTTCACAGAGAATGCATTCAATAACTTACCAGTAAGTATAATGTGTGTTGGACTGTTTTTCATTTGTAAATATTCTTCATCAGATAAAAGAAGGCCCTTTTACTTTTGGTTGGCTATGACTTTTTATCATGAATGGATATTGCCTTTTGTCAAATTCCACTTCTGCATTTCTAAAAAAATCATGTTTTTCTTTTTTTGTGTGTGTTAATGTGGCAAATTGCATTGATTTCTTTTCATATGCTAAACCATCTTTGCATTCATGGAATAATAAGCATCCTTACTAGTATTTTTTTTAATGTTTGAATATCATGCTCATATCAACTTCACAAAATTAATTAGAAATGTTTCTTCATTTTCCATATGGGATGTATGGAAGCTTTCATAACTGAAGCCATCTAGGCATGGAGTTTTCTTTTTTAGAACAGATTTAGATAATGAACCTAATTCTTTGATGTGTTTGTATCTTTCATATTTTCTATTTTTCTTGTCTTGGTAATGTCTATATTTTTTAAGGAATTCATCCATTTTACTTAAATTTTCATATAGATTTCTGTAAAGTTGTTGGTAATATTCCATTGTGGGCTTTTTTTGTAGTCAACAGGATCTCTAGTGATATTCCTTTATTTAATAGAAAGAGTATTTTGTCTATTAATGCAGTCTATGATAAATGTCGCAGATAGAACTATTGTTGCCTCTGACTGCCATTGCCAAATAGAAACACAGAGACAGAGTTTTGGCTGATGGAGAAAAAGATAGCTTTATTGCTTTGACAGGCAAAGGGTGCCACAGCAAGCTAATGTGCTGCCCTTGGAAAGGATTAGAAGGCAGTTTTATAGTTTGGGGAGTAGAAAATAGGGCTGCATATAGGGATCAGGGTAGAGGCAAACTTGCATTGTCTTTCAAAACTGGTGTTTAGTGGTCCGCAAGACTGGTTCTGGTGGTCCTCCTCCTTCCCAGAATGAAGAAAACTTCATCAACTAGTTCTTCCATCTGTTGGGGGTTCTAGTTCTGCAGAAAAGGTTCAAGGATATTCTTATATATATTCCTTAAGGAGGAAACAGGACCCTGCCCCAAGGCTGCACTATTGGCTCTTGACTGTTCCTCCCTGGTCTCTGTATTCCCTGGCTTCCTTGATTAGGAACTGCCCTTCGGAACTCAGGGAAGGAAGGTCATGGAGGTGAGGCTGAAGCTTATTCCCTAAAAACAAAAAATGGAGGACACACAGAAAGGCTTGTGTGCCCAGAAGCCCCACAGGGCACTAGCTCAGTTATACAATCACTGCTTTGTAAAGCAAGCTTCCCTTTGTTATTCTTGTCTTTAGCTGGGTAAACCTGAATTAGCTTCCTAAAAATAATCAAATATTAAAATAATGATTTTGTAATGGGAGTCTCTTTTATAGGTTATAATTGGATTTTGATAAAATCTATTATTTGTTAGATAACATGATGTTATAAAGTAGATAAGACCATTTCAAATAAGTACCTATCTAATCATTTTTTCTTTCTGATTTGACAATTGTTTTGCTTCCATAAAAATACATAGAAAATACTATTTTCACATTTTAGGTAACAACCTTGCATACTTTTTAATTACTGTCCATTGTTCTTTTTAGCACTAGCTTCCCTCATCCTTCTAGCTATTGGTCCATGGCAGACAAATATTCCAATGACTTTTCAGAACTATACTATTTATTATAAAGACAACTTATAGCAGTCAAAACTTGGGAAAGGCCAAAGAAGAATTCTGCAACCAAATTCTTAATCAGTCAAGTAATTATTTAAAAGGTGCTATGATGTTTTTATTTTTCAGGATTTACATGAGAAAAATGAAAAGTGTTGGTTATTATACTTGTTTCCAATGGCCTATATTATTAGTAATAACTTAGTATTTTTAATTTTGGCTATATTCCCTCTCTTATACATTATATTCTTTTAGCTTATTTATTTTACATAGAATATAAAATAATGATCTATATTATTTCACTAACAAAACCCTGATATTTAAAATAGCTTGGGGAGTTCCCGTCGTGGCGCAGTGGTTAACGAATCTGACTAAGAACCATGAGGTTGCAGATTCGATCCCTGCCCTTGCTCAGTGTTCTAATGATCCGGCGTTGCCGTGAGCTGTGGTGTAGGTCGCAGAAGCGGCTCGGATCCTGCATTGCTGTTGCTGTGGTATAGGCCGGCGGCTACAGCTCTGATTCGACCCCTAGCCTGGGAACCTCCCATATGCTGCAGGAGCGGCCCAAGAAATAGCAAAAAGACAAAAAAAAAAAATAAAAATAAAATAATAAAATAGCTTGAAGACAAGAAAGGATGATAAAGAGTATTTTCTCTTGGAAGTTATGTGTGGAGTTGGTTAGAGTCTTCAAAAAAGATCCTAGATCCTTTTAATAAATCACTTAAGAAATGCCATGACCACATCTGTGCCTACATGATACCAGAATAATCTATTGGAATATATTAAAAAAAAATTACTCATACTTGCTAGGTCCAAAGTGGCAGTATATTAACAAAAATAATGTTTACATTCAAAATTTTCTTTAAAATACCAGTTGAATATGCCTAAACAAATGTTGCTAACAGCTGGTTAAAAACTGAAGGAAATGATTAGTCAAATAATAAATGAGTTATTTAGTGTACATTAGTCTAAGATAATAAGTGGGGATGAATTTCATTTTACCGAACTAAGTGATTTTTATGTACTTAAGTAAGCCTAATATCATTTGCTCTTTCCTGCACTATTGCAATTCATTTTTTTCTTTCCTTTTTTAGGACTGCTCCTGCGGCATATGGAGGTTCCCAGGCTAGGGGTCTAATCGGAGCTGTAGCTACTGGCCTACACCACAGCCACAGCAACACCAGATCCAAGCTGTGTCTGTAACCTACACCACAGCACACGGCAATGCCGGATCCTTAACCCACTGAGCAAGGCCAGGTATCGAACCTGCAACCTCATGGTTCCTAGTCGGATTTGTTAACCACTGAGCCATGACGGGAACTCCTGCAATTCATTTTTTATCTTGGAAAATATTCAGAGACTAAGAGAGTACTCAAAAATGAAGGTTAATACTAGATTATCAAAGTGAAGGAGGAGTCTATATACAGAGTCCAGTGATAGCATGGAACCTGAAAAGTAGATACAAATATTTCCTCAGATTTAGAAACCTGTAAACTTTTAAATAAATGCAAAGTTTATGAGAATTCTATCTTGGACTCATGGCTCATTTAAATTTTTCTTGATCTGCAGATAGAAGATAAGTAAGGGCTACTTGAAGAATTTTATTAGAGTTGACATAAGTATGATCCTTTGTCATGTCACATGACGAAATAATTGCAGCTGCAGTATGGGTATGTAATCTCCAGGGAAATACTGCATAGCAACTTTATAAATAACATTCAATTTCTAAAATGCAGTATTTCTATCCTGTGAAATTGAGATGATGACATAAACTTAAAGAAAAATAGTAGTCTTACCTACTATAGTTTCAAAGTAAATTTTGGGCAGTAAATATTTGAGGAATATAAACTGTACTATATTTTGAGGTTAGAGTTTTAAAAATCCATGAAACATAAAATCTATTACCAAGGATATGGACATCTTGAACCTATATATTGTGGGTGCAAGTGTAAAATAGTATAATAACTTTGGAAATCTGGCTGACAGTTTCTAATAAAGTTTAACACACCTACCCTATCATCCAACAGTTTCACTCCTATGTATATGAAATGAAATGAATACAAAACACATACATATGTACACAAATACACACAAGATGTGTACAAAAATGCTTGTAGAGGTTTTATCCAGAATAGCCTCAAATAGGCAACTCAAATGTCTATCAACGGGAGAATAGATAAACAAATTGTGGCTTATTCATATAACAGAATATCACACACCCATTGATATAAACAATGACACATATTAAATATAAAAAAATGTTATGCTAGGAAAAAAAATACTATTCTAGATGAAGAAGCCTGAAACAAAAGAGAATATATTGTATGATCCCATTCTTAGGAAGTTCAGGATAAGCAAAATTAATCAATGATGATAGAAATTCGAAGAGTGGTTGCCAATGGATTAACTTGAAAGAGCATGAAATAATTACTCTGGTGATAGAAATGTATATCTTTAGCTCTTTGATGTTAACAAGCATTGTGTCCTGGTAAATGTAATAACAAGTTGTTTTCTGAGAGTAAAAGAAGTCCAACTTTGCAGCACTCAAATTTCTAAGTTGTAGGAGTTCCTGCTATGGCTCAGTGGAAACAAATCTGACTAACATCCATGAGGACGCAGGTTCAATCCCTGGCCTTGCTCAGTGGGTTAAGGATCTGGCGTTGCCATGAGCTGTGGTGTAGGTCACAGACACTGATCAGTTCTGGCATTGCTATGGCTGTGGTGTAGGCTGGCAGCTACAGCTCCTATTGGAAACCTAACCTGGGAACTTCTATATGCTGTGGATGGGGTCCTAAAAAGATGGGAAAAAAAATGTTGTAAATACTTTTCCTGTGGTTGATTTCAGATTACCAATATGACATTACTGAAGTAAAGCTGGGAAGAGATGTATGCATCAGCTCTTGTGAGCCACTATGAGTCAGGCTTCATACATCACTGATTGCAAGGTGCATACATTTTTAAAAAATCATCAAACTGAACTCCAAAAATTTGTGTATTTTACTATATTTAAATTATATCTCAAAAGTACAAAAAAAAATCCTTAAAGAAGTGAATATGGAAAATTGGAAATATGGAAAGTTCTTCTAGCCCCATTTTAGTAACCTGAAATTTAATAGTGAAAAGCCACTCACCAACACTGACATTTATTTCTTGGACATATTATGAAGCATCTAAGTTTGCTACAGTATGGTTAGTGAGTTATAAAGATGAATAAGCTTTGGGCTCTATCCCCCAAGGTGCATATATTGAAATAAAACAAATACATTGAATGATTGTAACATACAGAAAGAAGTACGCAACATACAGTAAGAAATACAAAGTACATACAAACCTGCATACATACAAACCTGCATACATACATTTGTACAAAGTACCTGGTATTGTAAGTACCTGTATATGCTAAAAGAACAAAAGAGAAATCTTCATACTACTTTCCCTCTAATTTCTTGCCTGAATTGAAACCTCATTCCCAAATTTGCCTGGGCAAAAGTGGTTCAACATTTTTCTAGCTTTCTGATGATGTTCTAAGACTTGTACCTCCATGCACCCTTGATTTTTATTTATCACTGTATAGACTACCTGCCTTTAAGTATAAACTACCTGCCTTTAGGACACATAACATACACATGGCGGACTTTCCACTTGCTTACAAAATGGCTTTCTTTACCTCAAATTGTGGCATCACAGGAAGGTATCTCCGCATCCATGAAGATGCTAGTCCAACTCAGGGTTACTTAATCCCTGTGATCTTCACATCTGTTCTACCTCAGCCATCTTCTTTCAAGTGTGTACTGTAGCACTGGCATCTGAAACTTCTATAACTTTGAACTCAGATGTTAAACTTTCCAATCTTAAATTTGTGTTTTCCACTCCTCATTTCTCACATCTATTTAAAGTACCTTTATAGTATGAGAAAAAGAATGTGTATATATGTATGTGCGTGTGTGTATGAATGACTGGGTCACTATGCTATACAGTAGAAAATGACACAACACTGGAAATCAACTGTACTTTGATTAAAAATAAAATAAAACAAATTTAAATTAAGCATCTCAAATTTCAAAAACATTTGCAGCTCTTACCCTTGAAACTTTATCTAGGGTTAGTAGTTCTACGTCAGGTTTTCCTCTCCTCCTCCTCTTCTTCTCTGGCTCACAAGATATTTAACTATCTATGTGGCCCTGGAAACATATACAAAAGTTTTGATAGATATTAGTTGAATGAATAAGTGAAAGTCCAATGAATAAATGAAAGTCCTTAATGCCCATTGCCAGAAATAAGCACACAGTGATTCTTACTAAAACATAGTTTAGGAAGAAACTGTGAAAAAATTCATTGTGAGTTAAAATGACATTTTTATTTAAAACATTATATTAAGGTGGGTAAATACAACTTTTTAAGAAAAATACATGTCTGTATGTTACTCATCTATGTTGTGACAGTGTATTCAAACTTATATAATATTCTTTTTTGGTAAACTTTTTGTTCTAAATATTTGCAAATTGTGATTAAAATTTTCTTCAAAATTTCCAATTGAACTTGTATGTATGGTTTGATTCCATGTGTTATCTGGCTTTACACTGTCCGTACCTGATCAAGCTCCACAAATCTTTTAACTATTTAGGAAAGATGGAGATTTTTATATTAATGATCAAGAACAGTACCACTTAGGGGGGTGGCACCTTGCCAACATTTTTATACTCTCTCTTGTTTTTATCTTTTTTTTTTTTTTTTGGTCTTTTTGCTATTTCTTTGGGCTGCTCCCACGGCATATGGAGGTTCCCAGGCTAGGGGTCGAATCCGAGCTGTAGCCACTGGCCTACTCCAGAGCCACAGCAATGCAGGATCCGATCCACGTCTGTAACCTACACCACAGCTCACGGCAACGCCGGATCGTTAACCCACTGAGCAAGGGCAGGGACCGAACCCGCAACCTCATGGTTCCTAGTCGGATTTGTTAACCACTGCGCCACGATGGGAACTCCTCTTGTTTTTATCTTAAAGACCCAGTGCTGTAACATTACATATTTGTAATTTTAATTTTATCATACAAATTGTCTATCTTGCCGCTAAAGTGATACATAGTCCTCAGGTGCATTTCTGAGATTATTCTCAATAATTTTGATATTAGAGCCGTTTTACATTCCACAAGTATTTCAACATCACTTGCAGTCAAACTCAGTTATTGTATTTGAAAGATATGGATAATGCCCCAACTCTAAACTTATGTGAATAGACATCTAGAGATAGATGTAATGTATTTATTTATTTGTTAAAGATAGTGCTTATCCAAAAATATTAAAAATAAAATCTAGTTCATTTTGGACTACTTTTCACCTCAAATCATAAAATTCTACTCTAGGAAAATCTGGAAATTTTTTTGCTAGTAAAACTATGTTAGGGTATAATAACAGGAAATAAAACTATTCTATCTCAGCAACTGATAAAACTACTTGGTGTATAGAAATTAGTCTTTTTCACTGTGAAGTAATTCAATTAGCATAAACTGAGGGATTTAATAAGAAATAGCCAACAAAACCCCATGTTATGTTTTCACACATGGTATCAAAGAGGGTCTACTACAGATATTTTTGAACAACTTGTCTATTTTGTAATATCATCATGTAAATGAGGTAAATAATTTTGTAAAATCCTTCATGTAAGTGATTATATAGGATGTTTTATATTGACCAATAAAATGCCTACTGGCTAATTTTTTTTTTTAGGACCTCACCTGTAGCATATGAAAGTTCACAGCCTGAGCCACATCTGAGACCAAAGCTGCAACTTATAGCAATGATAGATCCTTAACCCACTGAGCAAGGCCAGGGATCGAACCTGCATCCTCACAGACACTATGTTGGGTTCTTAAGCTGCTGAGTCACAATGGGAACCCTGCCCACTGTCTACTTTTAATATATGTGATCCAGTTACATTAAAAAACACATGGTTAGTCATTTCAATTTTTTTTAATTTTTTTTTTTTTTGAAAAGGAGAAGGTATAAATAAATAAGATACTAAATCAACTACTTAAGTACATTCATATTCAAGGGATTTTCTAAGTACAATTTTAAACTGAGATTTATTTTTGCCTTAGAAATGAGAGTATTTAGTAACATATTAGGATTAGTTGAGAATGCCTCCTTGTTCAAACTGTGGCTTAAGAGAAGATCAAGTTTATCTTTCTCAAATTGAGTCAGTGTTCATTTGACCAATTTTTGGAGCAATTCAGAGTCTATTTTACTATAATATGCTTTATATTTGAAACTAAATATTAAAATATGTTTTAGATGCACAAGATAGAATGGAATGAGATCATGACAGTTAATCTATTTTGGCACCAGGAATTGATTCTGCTTAATGTATTTATTTTGTTTGTGAAATGTGGTTAGATATTTTTGGAAAGAAATAATTTTCTATCTCCAAATGAACTTTAAAATATGACTTCCATTTAAAAACAAATTAACAATGACATTTACCAGGTATATTTATAATAAATTTGTTTTACCATACCCCAGGATCATAGTGCAATTGTATTCTTTTAAAGTCTCACTCTGTAACTTATGGGTTAAATGCCAAAAATGTATTTGTTTTGTTTTGCTTTGTTTTAACTTTTAGTTTATGTGAATTGCTTAAGTCTGCAAAATTCAGAAGGAAATCTCTGCAGGACAGATTTTGTTAAAAGATTTCCAGTATTTCCTGCATCTGTTGGGTGGAAATGGTACCCACTGCTGCTTTTACAACTATTTCAATAAAAAAACAGAGGTAGATAGAATTTAAGTTTAGAACAATGCAGAAAAAAATTGTTGGTTATTTTTAAAGTTAAGAAATGTGTTTTATGGCTAGTTCTTGACAAGTTTAAACTATTAGTTATTTCTTACCCTATCTGAAGTCCATCATTCCCTTAGTCCTTAGGTTGAAAGTAACTTCAAGAAAGGTTTACTATATTATGTGTACAATCACATGTATAACTCTTAGTTTCTAACAGTTTAAACTTCCCAGTATTATTATTTTTCTATTAATTTATAAACAATAGTTAATTGAGGTTATATATTAAGAAATACTCAATTTTATTTTTATAGCTCCAGTTATTCCAAATAGCATTATTTAAAATTCCACTTGGTATTAGCAATTAATCTATACATGTTCATGTATTTATCCAAAATCCCTTAGAAATCACAACAGTAAATAAAAAAGAACGCTTGTAATAGAGAGTCAGAGTTCATTTTTGATGTTTGATCACTGACGGATTTCAAGCCTCATCTTCCCCTTTTTGCACCCTCTGAGAAAACTGATAAGAACTCTTATATACACTTCCTCTTTTGGCACCATTAAGAGGTTTAAGCCTTGCCATCCTCCAGCCCAGGTTCTGGAATTTTTCCCTAGCTACAACTCCTAGCCACTATAAAACTAAGCCTACCTGTTCTGTCTCACTCAGGCCAGCTTGAACTCTTTTGTACCTGTTCATTTTCCTCCTTAAATCATTCCTTTGAGGAGACACAACACATTTTTCATCTGGCTCCTCATAGGAATACCTCTTGAGCCTGGCCATGGCACCCAAGATTTGCAGTAAGATCTTAACAACCAACTTTCTCCAGAAACACAAGTATGACATTGCATTAATGACCTCAGCCCCATAGCTGGATTCACCCCTCATTCCCTATACTGACTTCATTCCTGCAGATGCACTCACTTCTCATGATAACATAGTTTACACAGCTGGATTCATCCCCAATGATGACCTCAACTCAAAAGTGGAACAGTTGGATTATTTCTGGGTAGAAATACCCACAAACTTGAGTCCCATTATAAAACCAATGAAAAATAGTTTCTGCCTTCATATTCCCTTCTACTTGCCCATCTTTGAGCAACAACCACCCTGATTAATCAGTAGTCATCAACATCTAGGCAAAACGGTCCATCAGTCAAAAGATTATGACTTGCTGAAGGCTCAGAAGATGGCATTTTTGAGCAATAAAGTATTTTTAAATTTTTTAAAATTTTTTAAATTTTTTGCTTTTTAGGGCCATACCCACAGCATATAGAAGTTCCCAGGCTAGGGGTCGAATCTGAGCTACAGCTGCTGGTCTACACCACAGCCACAGCAACATGGGATCTGAGCCACATCTGTGACCTACACTACAGCTCATGGCAACACCGGGTTCCCAGCCCACTGAGCAAGGCTGGGGATGGAACCCTACATCCTCATGGATATTGTCTGAGTTGCTGCCTCTGGCTCTGGGGTGTTTTTGATTTTTTAATTTATTTTTATTTTATTTTATTTTTTTGCTTTTTAGAGCTGCACCCATGGCATGTGGAGGTTCCCAGGCTAGGGGTTGAATTGGAGCTGTAGCCACTGGCCTATGCCACAGCCACAGCAACACCAGATCTGAGCCACACCTGTGACCTATACCAGAGCTCAGGGCAACACCAGATCATTAACCC
Source organism: Phacochoerus africanus (assembly GCF_016906955.1). Taxonomy (NCBI): domain Eukaryota; kingdom Metazoa; phylum Chordata; class Mammalia; order Artiodactyla; family Suidae; genus Phacochoerus; species Phacochoerus africanus. The sequence continues at coordinate 78,927,218 of NC_062545.1, read as the reverse complement.
ACTGAGTGAGGCCAGGGATCGAACCTGCAACCTCATGGTTCCTAGTCGAATTCGCTTCCACTGCACCACAATGGGAATGCCTAAAGTATTTTTTTTAATTTAGGTATATAATTTTTTTTAATAACACAATGCTTTTTCCCACTCGATAGACAATAGAGCATAAACATAACTTTTATATGAACTGGGAAACAAAAACATTTGTGTGACTTGGTTTTCATGATATTCATTTTATTGCAGTGACCTTGAACTAAACCCACACTATCCCCCAAATATGACTGTACACATATATATTTTTGTCATGTTTTCAGTTCCTTTGTTTTTGGATTCTGACAACTGCCAATCTTGTGCTTTTCTGCTTCTTATACAATACCTAAAAATACTAATTGTCATGTCCTCTCCTTCAGCTGGTTACTTTGACTTCTGGCCCATCTCCTGTACTTAAACTATCTGCTTCCCTCGGTGCTTAGTTTCACCCATCCATCCTTTTTCTGTGAACATGTGCTCCCCGGTCTGCATGGATTTCCTGTATCATGTTGCCCTCTATGCCAACACTTACACAGGGTCTTCCTGACACTTTCTAGTCTCAGTCCTTTGTCTTCTCCAAAACATCATGTTCCCTCAACAATCACTCAAATGTATCACCTCTTTAACATTTTTTTCTTTCACATTTTGAGTCTATAAAGAGTTAGGAAATATGGCTGTCTCTGGTGTTATTACAGTGTGTACCTGTTATTTATGCTTACCCAGTGGTCATTCACTCTTCCTTTCAAAAGCCCCTATTTAACTATGAGATAATACCTCCTCCAAACTTAGTCCATGCCATTTGTTTGGGAGAAGATCAATGCACCTCAGTATCTTAGAAGATTTATAACTCAGGAGAAGCCTCTTGGGGTTGATAATATTTAGAGAAAGGGCTTTTGTGGAAGTATAGGAAAATAAATAATTTATTTTCTGAGAAATTTCTATAAGATTAGATAAAAGCTTGGAGATTCATTGTCATCATCCCTTGGAAGAGAATGCTTTCCTTGTCTCTTCTTGTGGTAAGAATGGAGGTCTGGACTGGATTCATTGGTTTGTAAATCATCATCAGGTGGGCTGCAATGTAAGCCAAGGGTCTAAGTGAGCCCCCTGAGGGACTGACTCTCCATAGAGTGAGAAAATTTGCCAAATGGAACTTTGGAGGAATGTCCATTTTCTTCATGGTTAGGTGGAGGAAGATAAATTCCTAGAAGAAAAGAGAATGGTCAAGATATTAGGAGAAAAATTGGGAGCTATAGCTAAAATAAGGCAGAGAGAATGTTTTGAGAAATAGGATATGATCAACAGAGTTAAAATCTGCTGAGAGGCCAAGCACATTGTAACTGAAAGCTGGGTGGTCTGTGGTGATCTTGGCAACAGATATTGAAGTAAATTGATGAAGGAGGGGAAATCAGGAAATGGAGATAGCAAGCATACCTACTCTTTCATAGAGCTTAACTCTGAAGGAAGGGAAGAGGCCAGAGAGCAGCCAAAACCCCAAAATATATATATTTTTAAAGATGAGGAGTTCAGCAGAAACAAACCTGACTAATATCTATGAGGATGCAGATTCAATCCCTGGCCTCACTCAGTGGATTAAGGATCTGGTGTTGCCGTGAGCTGTGGTGTTAAGTTGTAGACGTGGCTTGGACCTCATGCTGCTGTGGCTGTGGTGTAGGATGGCAGCTGTACCTCCGATTATACCCCTGGCCTGGGAATTTCCCATATCCTGTGGGTGCAGCCTTTAAAAAAGCAAAATAAAAAAAAGGAAAAAGATTAACATATGCTAATACATTGATAGAAAATATGGGGCGAGAGAGGGAGGGGATCTGAGAAAGAGATGGAAGAAGGAAAGAAGAAAATGAAGAAAAAGTTATTTGGTAGAATGAAGTCTCTCAAGATGCTGGTGGGAATATATTTCAGACAACAAGGTGAAAGAAGATTGCCTCTCTTCTTCACCCTGTATCACCTGTCCCTATTCTGCTCCAAGGGCTGAGATTATGACCAGGAAATTTTATTTTATGATGATTTAAAGTTATCTCAAAATATATTAAATCATTCCTTACCTTTTCTCTGAAAATCTATTTTCCCTCTTATATTGCTTATCTTGGAACCACAGTGTATTTCGCATGGACTTTCCCATGTCCATGACCTTACATTCATTCTTGACATTTTGATCTACCTTACTCTTGCTAGCTCATTTATTGTCAACATTCAAGTCCTTCTCATTAAGGTGATCTCTAAGAAGGTAATTTCTAAGAAACACCAAAGCCCTCTTAAGAATCTCTAGTCTCCTTCTTTTCATCCTTCATAGGCAAGCCTTTCTCTAATTGCTGCTGAAATAAAATGTAAAATGAAAAAAGGTACATTACCTAGCTCAGAAGTCAGAATTCATCATTTTATTCAAGGGTAAAATTTAACATACCTAATCTGAATATTGGATAATCTTGTTTGGATTGTTTTAACCTTTCCAGTATGTTCCTGATATAGGACTTCTTGCGTTTCCCAAATTATAACTTTCTCTGAGACTGTGTAGAATTCTTTCCCTGCCTAGTTTTTCCTTTTTTACCTTCTTTCTCTATCTTTTATAAAGCCATTTTATTGAGGGATGATTGACATATTTAAAGCTGTATATATTTAATGTTTATAACTAGATGCATTTGAAGTAAATACATAGCCATGAAACCATCACCACCATGAACGTAATACATATACATACCTCCTAAGTTTCCTCCCATTCTCTTTATTATTATTTTGTTGGCAATAAGAAACTTAACATAAGATCTACCCTTGTGGTAAATTTTAGTATAGAGTACAATATTACATCCTGAACTTTTCTTTTTTGGGAGGTTTTTAATTAGTAATAAAATCCCTTTTTTCAATATTGGTCTATTCCAATTTTGTTTCATTATGATTCAATTTGTTAGATTATGTGTTTCTAGTTCATCCCTTCCTTATCGGTTGTACAATTTGTTGACATGTAGTTGTTTATAGCAGTCTCATTTCTGTGTTATCATTGATAATATTTCCTTTCTCATTTATCCTCTTGTTTTTCTTTGAGTCTAGGTCAGTTCGATCATCTCCAAAAATAGCCCTTATATTCGCTAATACTTTTTTTTTGTCTTTTTTTTTTGCCATTTCTTGGGCTGCTCCCACGGCATATGGAGGTTCCCAGACTAGGGGTCCAATTGGAGCTGTAGCCACCGCCCTATACCACAGCCACAGCAACACGGGATCTGAGCCATGTCTGCAACCTACACTGCTCACAGCAACGTTGCTGCTGCTCACAGCAACGCTGGATCCCTAACCCACTGAGCAAGGCCAAGGATCGAACCTGCAACCTCATGGTTCCTAGTCAGATTTGTTAACCACTGAGCCACTATGGGAACTCCTATTCTCTAATACTCTCAATTATCTTTTTAGTCTCTAATTTATTTCTGCTGTGATCTTCGTTACTTCGTTCCTTCTAAATTTGGACCGAGTTTGTTCTTTCTTTTCTAGTTTATTGAAGTGTAATCTTAAGTTGTTTATCCGAGAATGTATATTTTACTGCTGTTGGATGGAATGTTCTTTAGATGTCTGTTAGCTCCATCTGCTATAACATATAGTTAAAGTCGAGTGTTTTCCCTTATTGATTTTCTGTATGAATGATCTATCAGTTACTAATAGTATGGTATTGAAGTCCCCTGCTATTATAGTATTATTCTCTATTTCTCCCTTTGGATCTGCTAAACTTTGGATATTTAGGTACTCTGGCGTTAGGTACACAAATACATACAATTGATATAGCCTCATTATATAGTAACCTTCATTATCTCTTGTTAAAGTTGTTGGCTTAAAGTCTTTTATGTAAGTACAACTACCTCTGATTTTCTTTGGTTTCCATTTTCATAGAATATCTTTTTCCGTTTCTTTACTTTTAGTGCATGTGTGTCCTTAAAACTGGAATGAGTCTCTTGTAGGCAGCATATACTTGTTATTTTTGTATTCATTCAGCCACTCTCTGTAAAGTGTGTCATACCTTTTCCAGGAAAAGATTAGTGAATGAACATTTTTGCCTACCCACTCTGTGCTGAGCCCTGGGATAGTAGACATACTAAGTGATTCACACACCTATTAAAAACTGCTTCTTTTTGTTTTTGCTATAGTCCTACAGAATTCATGGATACAAACAAGCCCCTACTGGTGTTTAGAGCTAGGGGATTTTGAGACCTGTCCTTTGGAAAGGAGTCTTAAAATTTGGGGTGCTTGGTGTACAATCTGAACTCTTTGCTCCTCAGAGGTAATCTTGGGGGTTGGGAATTCTCACCTGATTGTAAGGTAGTATGCTGGGAGTGGCATTTATGGCAAAGAAGATACAAGAATGTGTCTCTGTCTTCCTTATCAGTTTTGATGTGGGTATTTTCTCATTTGTCTGATGGGCAGGGGTTATCCAACTAGCTTCTATATTTCTCTCAAAGGGTATTTTTTCATGAGTAGCTATTGATTTGGTGTGTCTTTGGAAGGAGGAATGTTCAGGAACCTCCTATGTTTTCATCTTGGCCCCTCCTCTCTGCCTGTCATTGTTTCTTTAAATAAGCTTTTTATTCTTTTCTCTTTTTCTGCTTGATAAGGGACTCCCATTTCACATACATTGATTGATAGTATTGTATATTTTCTGGAGGCTTTCTTTACCATTTTTTTTTCTTTTTGTTTCTCTGACTGGCTAATTTCAAGTGATGTCTTCAAATTTGCTAATTCTTTATCCTGCTTGTTTGAGTCTGCTGTTGAAACTTTCTGTTGAATTTTGCAGTTCAGATATCACATACTTCAACTCTAGAATTTCTGTTTTTTATGGTTTTTATTTCTTTATTGAATTTCTCATTTTGCTCAGGTATTATTTTCTTGTGTCTTTGCAGCTCACTAATCTTTGAGACAATTATTTTGAATTTTTTGCCAGACAATTTTTAGACTTCCATTTCCTTGAGGTCAAGTCACTGAAGCTTTATTTCCTTTGGTGGTATCATCTTTCCTTGATTATTTGTGTTCATTAAAGCCTTGCATTACTGTCTTCTAATTTAAGAAGCAGTTGCCTCCTCCAGTATTTACTGATTGGCTTTAGGAAAGAAAGACCTTCATTTGTCATCTGGTTAGAGATCTTTAGGATATCTCAGAAACTTTCTATGCTAATGTATGATTTGCTCCTCTTCTTCTCTCTTAGGTGGAAAGTGTTAGGATCATGTGCTTTCTCTTGGTTTCTCAAAACCAAGTTGAGTGCTAAGAGCCTCTTTTTTATTTTCCAGGAAGTTTTAAAGTTGTACTCATTTTCTCAATGCAGCAAAGTTGAATCAACTGTTAAGATCTTCATCTGCTACTGAGATTCATCTCTCTGCAAGAATACCTATATGCCATCTTCAGTGGCACAGTGGGGTCCTAGCCACAGGAGACATTCAGGGTGCTTGGGGCACATATTGTCTGGTTGCAGGGGTCTTTAGTTGAGTCATCCTGTGGAGTCTGTAGGCTGGTCTTTTGTTGGTGTCCATGTAGCAAGGAACAGGACCCATGACTAGCTCTTCATATCCATGTGATAGTCACTTAAGCCTTGACCATTTTCCTTGCTACTAGCTTCCCCCTGACAATTCAATCCTGCCAATCCCCTCAGTATTCTGGAAGGGATAAGATAGAAGTGAGCCTTTTGGTCAGTGTCCCACAAAGTTGGGGAAGTAAGGTGCTCCCTTAGCTCTCACTTTTTCCCCATGGTAGAAATTATAAGCTCTGGTGACATCTCCTGGCACCAAATTGTACCACCTTGAGAGGATTGATGTGGATAAAATGAAACCTTTCTGCTTACTTTTCAATGCATATGCATTCTCAGACTTTTTGCTCTACCTGAGTGCTTGTATCTCAGCTAGATTCTGGGGTTCCAACAGTGGTATTCTCATCTGTAAACTGATGCTGAAATTACATTATATGGAGGAATGAGTGATGAAACTCCCCATTCTTACATTTTCCAGATGTCACCTCTTCTTCCTATTTCTAAGCTCTCTTTATCCATCAGGGTACCATTTCCTTTGGCAATCTTGGGAGGTGAAATTTGGGATCTGAGATAAAAACACTCATAACAACCTAAGATTTACATTATACCTTTTAATACTACATTATGATTTTTTTTCCCTGCATACTGGATGATGTTTTCAACTCTTTGAAATAAATTGTGTTTTGTATGGCTATTTTCCTAGTGCATATGATAATAACTGATATTCAGCATTGATTCCAGTTATTTTTGTTTGTTTTTTTTTATTTTCAAATAGATTAATAATGTCGCAGAATTGCTGTATATAAAATCTTAAAACAGGCTTCTTGATATTTTCATCTCTCCCCTTTACATTATCTCTTACTTTCCTCTTTTCAGATTTTTAGACTCTTCATCATGTCCCTAGGTCTTTCATAGTCGGGATCTAAGACACTATCTATCGAGCATTCCTCTCTTCTCCTGGGAATGCTTCTTATCCTTCTCTCCAACACTTTTACTTGGCTCATGTTAGAACTACCATGTTTTCATGTGACATTGATTACTAGAAATAGTTGACCAGGTATGGAGTTATCCAAGACCTCTATGACACAATTAGGATTCTTCCCTGTGATTGTGTGAAAATCACACTGAGAAAGTGACAGAAATAGATTTTCTTTGGTGGTGTTTCTTAGGAAATGTGAAAATCCATATTTTATAGAAGAATTTATATAGTCAAAGTTATATAGTCAAAGATTGTACACACACACGACACACACCTACACATACACACACACATACAGACAAATACTCAGAAAGAAGTTGGTATATACATATAAATAAGATTTTGAGAACAATTTCAGATGAGTTTCAAACCCTTGGTGTTAGTTATTTGTAACCCAGTTTTAACTGTATGTCTACTCTTATTAAGGTCACGCCCATTTCTTACTACAATATTTCAGATGATTTTCTGTCACTTGCAACTGAAGGATTTTTGAATGACAATCTCTATTTATAACTTTTAGTTAAGAGATATGAAAAATTGTATCCTTCAGAGTTGCTGAGACTATTTTGTGGTAACAAACAAAACTAAGTATTACTGGCTTATAGCAACAAAGGTTTATTTCTCTCTCCTTTTATGTATAAGTTGAGCATCAGTGTGGGTTTATTCATCATGTAATCCAGAAAAAGGAACCAATTCTTATTTAGACTAATTCTTATTTAGAATAAGAAACAATTCTTATTCTCATGGCAGAGGGAAGGAGCAATTATAGAATGATGAAGTAACTCTAAAGCTTCTGCCATGCATAATAACATTTCCTATCTTACTCTATTGGCTAAACCAATCACATGGCCAAAGCTTTGTCAACATGATGCAAAGTATTTTTATCCCACAGGGAAGTTCTCTAAGTCATATAGCAATGAACATGATGTATGACTCTTATAAGGAGGATGATGAATAATTGATATCAAGAATACAATCTACCAACCTAATTTTTCCCTGGAGCATTCCAAGTTCTAAAGTTACATTTTCCACTCATCATACCACTTCATCAAGGAGTGAATTAAAATTTTACTCCTTCTCCTACCTGATCTTAATACATATCAGGAAAAAAGAAAAAAAGATTGGGCCTGTATCAAAGCCTTTCCAGAATTATTTCTATTGTTGAAATAGTGGTTGGTTTAAAAAAAAATAATTTGAAATTGTTCAAGTATTAGAGGAAATAAGTAAAATATCTTAATGTGAGAGAAATACATTTTGATTTATATCATATTTCATATGCCTTATGACTAGTTAATTTCTTCTCTGCTTTACCTTATGCTCCATGAGAGAAGATATCAAGAGCAGGGAAGCATGGCATGGTAGTAGCTACACATCCCTTACTTTGCAGTTAGACCACCTGGGTTGAAATTCTAGTTCTGTTTCCCAGCTATGTGACATAAGTTTTCTTTTCAGTATCTGAATTTCAACCAAATAATACTTTTATATGGGGTTTCAAGGATTAAGCAAGTCTGGAAAAGGCAAATAATTTAGAACAATATGAAGCATTGCTATAAATCTTTGTTATTATTATTATAGAGATGAATAATATCTTGCTTATAACCACATTCCCAGGACTTGGCCTAATGCCTGTATATAGAAGGCACTGAAAAATGTTTATGTATTGAGGGGATGAAAAGCTATATAAATGAATAGATTATTATATCTTTGTATATTCTTTTATGCATGTGAATATGCATCAACATTGTGTGTATATATATATATTTAATTGTTTTATCTTTTTATGCTAATGCATTAAGGCAAATACCTTTTAAATGTGGAGGTAGTAAAAGTCTTAAATTTTTAAAGCTACAGATTCATTAATTTTGCAAGATGTCAGAATTTGAAAGGAAATTATCAGCGAAAAGCCATAGAGATATTTCTCTGTAATGGAGGACAAAAGGAAAAAGGGACAGCATTTTTTTCTTCTGTCCTGTCACTTTGGTTTTATGTCAGCTGCTTAAAAGGTGGCACTGAAGCCTTAAAAATGAAAAAGAAAAATGATTCTTGCATCTTAAAACAAAGGTCCAGCAGATTTAAAAGACTGAAAGAGTGTGAGGAGCTGAAATAGTCACATTTTATTGTAGATATTAGCGTCTCTTTACTATCCTGAAGCTAACAACTAGGACCACAGAGTATTAGACACTGCTTGTGTACTGATGAGTCTCTGCATTCAATACACATTTGTCATTTTAGGGAATCTCGGTAGTGGTAGCCAGCTGGGAACTTCTGACAAATAGAATCATAAGATGCTGAAGCTGAAAGGAAACTCAGGTCATCTGACTTCAGGTCCAACCTAGTTAGTTTTATGGAGCCTGTTAGGCCAAGGAAAGAAACCATTTACCAAATGTGACAAATCACAAATAACTTGAACATATGCAAATTACTTATTAAAATTCAGGGAATATTTTTCTTTTTTTATATTTAAAACAAGGTAATTGGAAAACGGAAACTCAATGCCTCCCCAAACCATTAGTAGTTATGGTAGTAATTAGAGATTTATTTAATAAACATTAAGTAAATTGTTTATGATTGACTACTGGAAAATGATTTTTTTTTTCATTTTCTTTTTTTCTTTTTTTTTCTTTCTTTTTTTTTTTTTTGTCTTTTTGCCATTTCTTGGGCCGCTCCCGCGGCATATGGAGGTTCCCAGGCTAGGGGTCGAATCGGAGCTGTAGCCACCGGCCTACGCCAGAGCCACAGCAACGCGGGATCCGAGCCGCGTCTGCAACCTACACCACAGCTCACGGCGACGCTGGATCGTCAACCCATTGAGCAAGGGCAGGGACCGAACCCGCAACCTCATGATTTTTTTTTCTTTTTAAAAGATTGTTTTTAGTCAAATTTATGTGCAATAAAATGTCTCAATTTAAAGTATCCAGTTCAGTGAGTTTTGGCAAATAGAAACAGCCCAACCATGTAATCATTGTGAACAATGTGTAGAATATGTCTTTTAGCCCAGAATGTTTTTTCATGTCCCTTTTCCGTTCCTTTCTCTACCAGAAAGTCAACTGCTCTTTTTGCTTGTTCTTTTTTTTGCATCATGCTGTATGAACTGTTTTATTCCTGTGTTTGCTCACTCAACATAAATTTTTTTCAGATCTGTTTTATGTATCTGTGGCTCATTCTTTTTAATTGTTGAATGGGATTCCATTGTTTAAATGTATTATAATTATTTTCTTCATTTTCCCATTGCTGGATATTTGATTGTTTTGCATTTATTAGTTATTATGAGTAAAGTTTCCATGAATGTATTGATATCAGCATTTTTGTGCATATGTTTTCTACTTCTCTTAGAAGTGAAATTGATGGGTCATTAATTTCATAGTAAATTACCAATTATTCTTTGAAGTAGTGGTAGCATTTTACACTCATACAAAAAAATGTATGCAAATTATGTTGGCTCCATATCCTCCCTATGTTGATATTGCCAACCTTTTAAGTTTTAGGCATTATAATGACTATGAGACAGTATCTCATTATGCTTTTAATTAACATCTATCTGGTTACTAATGATGCTGAGCATTTTCACAGGTGCTTAAGTTCAGGTCTTTTCACTTTTATGTATGGATCTACAACACATCTCAAATTAACATTTATATCTGAGATAGAGGTCAAAGTTTTTTTTGTGTGGTTTGTTTCATTTTTAAATGTATGACTATACAGTTGTTCCAGCATCATTTGTTGAACAGTCAAATTTCCATATTGAACTATGTTGTCATATATGTTAAAAAATGTAACTGGTCACACGTGTGGGTTCATTTCTGAAAAATACTATTCTATTCCATCTATCAATTTGTATGCAAATGCTACATTATCTTGATTACTGTAGCTTATATTGAGTTTTACTATCAAGTAATATAGTTTCCCTAAATTTGCTATACTATTCAAGATTGTCTTAGAAATTTTAGATCCTTAGTTTTTCCATCGTTTTTAGAGTCATCTTTCCAGTTTCTACAAAAAAACCTGATAATTTTTTGAATGGGATGACAATGAATCTATAGATAAATTTGCAATGAATTAATATCTTAATGATGTCTTCCAATGCATAGTTATTTAAAAATTATGTAGAGAGATTCCTCATATTTTACTATTCTTTTACTTGTTAAAAAATCTATTCTAGTTTCTTTGACTTTCTGTAAAAATTTTTAAATAATTTTATTTAAATCTATAAAATATCATCATTTTGACAGGGGTTGTCTTGAACACATATCAATTTAAAGAATGCTTATATTTTTACAATGTTAATTGTTCCAATCCATGAACATGACATGTATCTCTGTATCCTTCCATCTTCTTTGATTTAAAAAAAATGCTTTATTTTCTTCAACATGAAAGTCCTATACATTTTTTATTTAAACTAAGTATTTATGCATTTTACTTAGCATTATTTATTTCAAAATACCTACATATATATATACATATACATATACATACATATATATACACATATACATACATATACATATATACACACATACATACATACACATACAGGCATATACATATACATACATATATATATGTATTTTTTTTGGCTTTTTAGGGCTGCACCTGTGGCACATGGATTTTCCCAGCCTAGGGGTCCAATCAGAGCTACAGCTGTTGGCCTATGCCACAGCCACAGCAATGCAGGATCCAATCCGTGTCTGTGACCTACACCACAGCTCATGGCAATGCCAGATCCTTAACCCACTGAGCAAGGCCAGGGGTCGAACCTGTAACCTTGTGGTTCTTAGTCAGATTCGTTTCCATTGCACCTCAATGGGAACTGAAAAATACCTAAATATTTTTAAAAGTAAATTTATAGCCCCTTCATCTATTTCACTCCTCACCCTGTGCCTCTGGCAACTACCAATCTGTTCTCCGTATCTATTAGCTTGGTTTTGTTTTATTCTGCTTTAGATTTGTTTTGTAAAAGAAATCATACGGTGTTTGCCTTTCTATATTTGACTTATTTCACTTAACATCATACACATGAGTTTCATTCATATTGTCACAAATGACAAGATTCTATTTTTTATGGCAGAATTATATTCCACGTGTGTGTATCATGATTTTTTAATCCATTCATTATTCATTCATTGATGGACATTAGAATGTGTCCATATCTTGTCTATTGAAAATAATGCTATGATGAACATAGGGTTATATAGGACTTTTTGATCTAATGTTTTCATTTTCTTCAGATAAAAAGAAATAGATTTGCTAGATTATATAATTAGTTCTATTTTTATCTTTTGAGGAACTGCTATAATGTTTTCCCTAGTGGCTGCACAACAGAGCACAAGGATTCCATTTCCCTTACATATTTACCAACATTTGTTATTTGTTGTTTACTTGATAACAATCATTCTAATAGGTGTGAGGTGATAGCTCATTGTAGTTTTAATTGCATTTCCCTGATGATTAATGATATTGAGCATCTTTTCAGGTACCTGTTGACATTCTGTATATCTTTGGAAAAATATCTATTCAGATCTTTTACTTATTTTTTTTAAATAGAATGTTTTTTTCTGCTATTAAGATGTATGAGTTTTTTATATATTTTGGATATTACCTCCTTGTGAGCTATGTGACTCACAAATATTTTCTCCAGTTTAGTAGAATGGCTATTTATTTTGTTGGTGGTTTCCTTTGTTATACAGAGGCTTTCTAGTATGATATAATCTCATTTATTTGTTTTTATGCTTTTGTTACTTTTCCTTTTGCTGTCATATTCAAAAAATCATCACTGAGACCTATGTCAAGGCGTTTACTGCTTATGATTTCTTCTAGGAGTTTCATGGTTTTAGTTCAAGTCTTTAATCCATTTTGATTTCATTACTGTGTATGGTGTAAGAGAGTGGTCTAGTTTCATTCTTTTGCATGTAGCAAACTAATTTTTCTAGAACTATTTTTTTTTTTTTAGGGCTGCACCAGTGGCATATGTAAGTTCCCAGGCCAAAGGTTGAATCAAAGCTGCAGCTTTTGGTCTACACCACAGAAACAGGATCCTAGTTGAGCCTGTGACCTACACCACATCTCATGGCAATGGAGATCCTTAGCCCACTGGGTGAGGCCAGGTACTCAACCTGCAACCTCATGAATACTAGTAGGGTTCATTAACACGGGCCACAATGGGGACTCCTCCAGCACTATTTTTTGAAAAAACTATCTTTTCCCCATTGAATAGACTTAGCTCATTTGTCATAAATTAACCATATACAAATGATTTTATTTCTGGGCTTTCTATTTGTGTCCTAATGATCTATGAGTCTGTTTTTAATGCCAGTTTCACACTATTTTAATTACTATAGTTTAGTAATATAGTTTGAAATCAGGGAGCATAATGCCTCTAGCTTTATTCATTTTCAAAATTGCTTTGGCTATTTGGTGATTTTTGTGGTTCCATAAAAATTCTAGGGTTATATATTCTATTTTTTTGAAAAACGCTATTGATATTTTGATAGGGATTGCACTGACTCTCTAGATGGCTTTAGGTAGTATGGACATTTTAATAATATTTATTTTTCTAATCTATAAACATGAAATATTTTTCATTTATTTCTGTCTTCAATTTTATTAATGTCTTACAGTTTTTAATATGTCTTTCTTCTCCTTGATTATATTCATTCCTAGACATTCCATTCTTTTTGATCCAGTTGTAAATAAGATTGTTTTCTTTATTTCTTTCTCTGGTAATTTGTTATTTGTGCATAGAAGTGCAACAGAATTTTGCGTATTGATTTTGTATCCTCCAAATTTACTGAATTCAGTTATTAATTCTGACAGGGTTTTTTTTGAGATTCTTTAGAGCTTTTATATATGTATCATATTACCTGCAAATAGTGATGTTTTTATTTCTTCTTTTCTGATTTGGATGCTTTTTATTTTTCTTGCCTGATTGATCTGACTAGGACTTCCAACACCCTGTTGAATAGAACTGGAGAGAGTGAGCATCCTTGTCTTATTCTTTAGAGGAAAGCTTTTAGCCTTTTGCTATGGAATATGATGTTACATTTGAGTTGGTCATATATGGCCTGTATTATATTTTGAATGATTATAAATTGTATTATATTTTAAGTTTTGGTTTCCACTATTTCACTGGTCATTGGTGAAAATAAAATTAATATTGTCGTGTTTTGTATTCTGTGACCTTGATGAAATCAGGTATTCTTTCTAGAATTGTTTTTGTAGAGTGTTGGTTTTTTTTTTTTTAATAAAAACAGTCATGTCATCTGCAAATAAGGACAGTTAATGTCTTATTTTATGTTGTTTATGCCTTTTTTTCCTTTAGTTTTAGCCTTCCTGAATAGGTGAGAATCTCTATTACTAGGTTGAGTAAGAGTAGATATATTACCTTAGTCTAGACCCTAGAGGAAAAACATTCAGTCTTTTACTACTACATATGATGTTAAATGTAGGTTGAGTTTTTTTTTTTTTTGTCCTTTTGCCTTTTCTTGGGCTGCTCCCATGGCATATGGAGGTTCCCAGGCTAGGGGTCAAATCGGAGCTGTAGCCACCAGCCTACGCCAGAGCCACAGCAATGCAGGATCCGAGCTGTGTCTGCTACCCACACCACAGCTCACGGCAATGCCAGATCCTTAACCCACTGAGCAAGGGCAGGGATTGAACCCACAACCTCAAGGTTCCCAGTCAGATTCGTTAACCACTGCACCACGACGGGAACTCCAAGTTGAGTTTTGTTTTGTTTTGTTTTGGCCATACCTGTGGCATGCAGAAATTCCCAGGTGAGGGATCTAACCTATGCCACAGCAGTGACAATGGCATATCCTTAATCCACTAGGCCACCAGGGAACTCCCTAGATGTAGGTTTCTTTTATAGTTGAGGAAATTTTCTTCTATTTTGCTGAGGATTTCTATCATAGGCAGGTGTTATATTTTATCAGTTGAATTTTTCATCAGTTCATAATGGTAATGTGATTTTTTCTTTTTTTAATTTGATGAATTTTATTTTTAAATTTTTATGTATTTATTTATTTATTTTGCTTTTTAGAGCTACGCCTATGGCACATGCATGTTTCCAGGCCAGGGGTCGAATTGAAGCGGCAGCTGCCAGCCTACCTCACAGCCACAGCAACATCAGATCCAAGCTGCATCTGCAACCTACACCACAGCTTGAGGCAACACTGGACCCCTAACCCACTGAGCAAGGCCAGCGATCAAACCTACAACCTCATGGTTCCTAGGCAGATTCACTTCTGCTGAGCCATGAAGGGAACTCCTTTTCTTAATATTTTTTTAATTATTATGGTTGATTTACAATGTTCCATCAATTTCTGCTTTATAGCAAAGTGACCCAGATTTATACACACACACACAGGTATATATGTATGTATACACATTCTTTTTTTTTTCATTTTTTTATTACTCAAATGAATTTATCACATCTGTAGTTGTATAATGATCATAACTATCTGATTTCACAGGATTTCCATCCCACAGCCCAAGCACATCCCCCCACCCCCCAAACTGTCTCCTCCAGAGACCATAAGTTTTTCAATGTCTCTGAACCAGCATCTGTTCTGCAAAGAAGTTCCATCTGTCCTTTTTTCAGATTCCACATGTCAGTGAAAGCATTTCATGTTGGGGTCTCATTGTATGGCTGACCTCACTTAGCATGATAGTTTCTAGGTCCATCCATGTTGCAAAAAATGCTGGCATTTCGTTCTTTTTAATGGCTGAGTAATATTCCATTGTGTATATACCACTTCATCTTAATCCACTCCTCTGATGATGGACATTTAGGTTGTTTCCATGTTTTGGCTATTGTAAATAGTACTGCAATGAACATCGGAGTACATGTGTTTTTGCAAGTTGTGGTTTTCTCTGGATAGATGCCTAGGAGTGGGATTGCTGGATCAAATGGTAGTTCTATGTTTACTTTTCTGAGGAATCTCCATACTGCTTTCCACAGTGGTTGCACCAATTTACAGTCCCACCAACAGTGTCATAGGGTTCCTTTTTCTCCACACCCTCTCCAGCACTTATTGTTTGTAGACATTTGGATGATGGCCATTCTGGCTGGTGTAAGGTGGTACTTCATCGTGGTTTTGGTTTGCATTTCTTTAATAAGAAATGAAATGAAATGAGTGAAGCTGAACATCTTTTCATGTGTTTTTTGGCCATGTGTATGTCTTCTTTGGAGAATTATCTGTTCAGATCTGCCCATTTTTTGATAGGGTTGTTTGTTTTTTTGGTATGGAGCTGTGGAAAGTATTTATAAATTTTGGAGATGAATCTCTTGTCAGTCGATTCATTTGCAAAGATTTTCTCCCATTCTGTGGGTAGTCTTTTCATTTTGCTTAGGGTTTCCTTTGCTGTGCAGAAACTTAAGTTTTATTAGGTCCCATTTTTTTATTTTTGTTTTTGTTGTCAATACTCTGATAGGTGGATCTGAGAAGATGTTGCTGTCGTTTATGTCAGAGAGTGTTTGGCCTATGTTTTCCTCTAGGAGTTTTATAGTGTCTGGTCTTATATCTAGGTCTTTAATCCATTTGGAGTTTATTTTTGTGTGTGGTGTTAGGGAGTGTTCTAATTTCATTCTTTTCCATGTGGCTGTCCAGTTTTCCCAGCACCACTTATTGAACAAGCTGTCCTTTCTCCATTGTATATTCTTGCATCCTCTGTCATAGATGAGTTGGCTGTAGGTGCGTGGGTTTAATTCTGGGCTTTCTATGCTGTTCCACTGATCTATATTTTTGTCTTTGGGCCAGTACCATGTGGTTTTGATGATTATTGCTTTGTAGTATAGTCTGAAGTCCAGGAGCCTGATTCCTCCAGCTCCATTTTTCTTCTTCAGGATGGCTTTGGCTATTCTGGTTCTTTTGTGCTTCCAAAGAAACTTTAAAATATTTTGTTTGAGTTCTGTGAAAAATGTCCTTGGTAATTTGATAGGGATTGCATTGAATCTGTAGATTGCCATAGGTAGTATAGTCATTTTGATAATATTAACTCTTCCAATCCACGAGCATGGTATATCTTTCCATCTATTTGTGTCATCTTTGATTTCTTTCATCAGTGTCTTATAGGTTTCAGAGTACAGGTCTTTTGTCTCTTTAGGTAGGTTTACTCCTAGGTATTGTATTCTTTTGGATGTGATGGTAAATGGGATTGCTTCCCTAATTTCCTTTTCTGCTCTTTCATTGTTAGTGTATAGAAATTCAGTCAATTTCTGTGTATTGATTTTGTATCCTGTGACTTTGCCAAATTCGTGGATGAGCTCTAACAGTTTCCTGGTAGAGTCTTTAGGATTCTCTAGGTTTAGTACCATGTCATCTGCAAATAGGGATAGTTTTACTTCTTCATTTCCAATTTGGATTCCTTTTATTTCTTTTACTTCTCTGATTGCTGTGGCTAGGACTTCCAAAACTATGTTGAAGAGTAGTGGTGACAGCAGACATCCTTGTCTTGTTCCTGATCTTATGGGAATTCTTTCAGCTTTTCCCCATTGAGAATGATGTTCTCTGTGGGGTTGTCACATATGTCCTTTATCATGCTGAGGTAGGTTCCCTCTATGCCCACTTTCTGAAGGGTTTTTATCATAAATGGGTGTTGGATTTTGTCAAAGGCTTTTTCTGCATCTATTGAGAGGATCATAGTTTTTATTATTCAGTTTGTTAATGTGGTGTATTACACTGATGGATTTGTGGATGTTGAAGAACCCTTGCATCCCTGGGATAAATCCCATTTGATCATGATGTACAATCCTTTTAATGTATTGTTGGATGTGGTTTGTTAGTATTTTGTTGAGGATTTTTGCATCGATGTTCATCAGTGAAATTGGTCTGTAGTTTTCTTTATTTGTGGAGTCTTTGTCTGGTTTTGGTATTAGGGTGATGATGGCCTCATAGAATGAGTTTGGGAGTATCCCTTCCTCTGCAATTTTTTGTAATAGTTTCAGAGGAGAGGTGTTAGCTCTTCTCTAAATGTTTGATAGAATTCGCCTGTGAAGCCACCTGGTCCTGGACTTTTGTTTGTTGGAAGTTTTTTAATCACAGTTTCAATTTCAGTTCTTGTGATTAGTCTGTTCAGCTTTTCTATTTCATCTTGGTTTAGTCTTGGAAGATTGTACTTTTCTAAGAATTTGTCCATTTCTTCTAGGTTTTCCATTTTATTGGCATAGAGTTGCATATAATAGTCTCTTATGATCCTTTGTATTTCTGTGATGTCTGTTGTGACTTCCCCTTTTTTATTTCTAATTTTACTGATTTGAGTCCTCTCTCTTTTTTTCTTGTTAAGTCTGGCTAGGTGTTTATCCATTTTGTGGATCTTTTCAAAGAACCAGCTTTTTGTTTCATTAATATTTTCTATGGATTTCTTTGTTTCTATTTCATTGATTTCTGCTCTGATCTTTATGATTTCTTTCCACCTACTAACTTTAGGTCTTGTCTGTTCTCTCTCTAGCTGCTGTAGATGTAAAGTTAGCTTGTTTATTTGGGCTTTTTCTTGTTTCCTGAGGTGGGCTTGCATTGCTATAAACTTTCCTCTTAGAACAGCTTTTGCTGCATCCCATAGGTTTTGGAGTGTCATATCTTTGTTGTCATTTGCTGTAAGGTTTTTTTCAATTTCCTCTTTGATTTCTTCAGTGATCCATTGGTTGTTTAGTAGCATGTTGTTAAGACTCCAGTTGTTTGTGTTTTTTGTAGTTTTTTTCTTATTGATTTCCAGTCGTGTAGCATTGTGGTCAGAAAAGATGCTTGATATGATTTCAGCTTTCTTAAAGTTACCAAGGTTGGATTTGTTGCCCAGGATGTGATCAATCTTAGAGAATGTTCCATGTGTACTTGAGAAGAATGTGTATTCTGTTGCTTTTGGGTGGAATGTCCTATAATTATCTGTTAATTCTATCTGATTTAATGCATCATTCAGGGCCTGTGTTTCCTTATTGATTTTCTGTCTGGATGATCTGTCCATTGCTGTAAGTGGGGTGTTAAAGTCCCCCACTATGATTGTGTTATTGTCAATTTCTCCTTTTAAGGTTGTTAGCAGTTGCCTTATATATTGTGGTGAACCTGTGTTGGGTGTGTAGATATTTAAAATTGTTATATCATCTTCTTGGATTGATCCTTTGATCATTATGTAATGTCCTTCTTTGTCCCTTAAAATATTCTCCATTTTAAAGTCTATTTTGTCTGATATGAGTATTGCTACTCCAGCTTTCTTTTGATCCCTGTTTGCATGGAATATTTTCTTCCATCCTCTCACTTTCAATTTGTATGTGTCCCTCGAAGTGAAGTGGGTCTCTTGAAGACTGCATATGTATGGGTCTTGTTTTTGTATCCATTCAGCCAGTCTGTGTCTTTTGGTTGGGGCATTTAGTACATTAACATTTAGGATAATTATTGATATGTATGTTCTTATTGCCACTTTATTAATTACTTTGGATTCGTTTTTACTGCTCTTTTTTCTTTCCTTCTTCTCTTGTTCTTTTCTGCCTGTAGAAGTTCCTTTAGTATTTGTTGTAAGGCTGGTTTAGTGTTGCTGAATTCTCTCAGCTTTCGCTTATCTGTGAAGGTTTTGATTTCTCCTTCAAATCTTAATGAGAGCCTTGCTGGGTAAAGTAATCTTGGTTGGAGGTTTTTTGCTTTCATCACATTGAGTATATCATGCCACTCCCTTCTGGCCTGCAGAGTTTCTGTTAAAAGTCTGCCAATAACATTATTGGGATTCCCTTGTATGTTATTTGTTTCTTTTCCCTAGCTGCTTTCAAGATTTTCTCTTTGTCTTTAATTTTGGTCAGTTTGATTAGTATGTGCCTTGGGGTGTTCCTCCTTGGGTTTATTTTATATGGTACTCGTTGTACTTCCTGGATTTGAGTGAGTGATTCCTTTCCCATGTTAGGGAAGTTTTTGGCTATTATCTCTTGGAATATTTTTTCTGTCCCCTTCCCTCTCTCTTGTCCTTCTGGCACCCCTATAATATGGATGTTAGTGTGTTTAACGTTGTCCCAGAGTTTTCTGAGACTCTCTTCATTTGTTTTCAATCTTTTTTCTCTTTTCTGTTCTGCATCCATAATTTCCGCTAATCTGTCCTCCACCTCACTTATTTGTTCTTCTGCCTCCTGTATTCTGATGTTAGCTGCTTCTAGTGAATTTTTTATTTCAGTTATTGTATTTTGCATCTCTTCTTGTTTAAGTTTTATACCTTATATCTCTTTGGTCAGTTTTTCCTGTAAGTTATCCATCTTTGCCTCCAGTTTATTTCCAATGTCTTGCATCATCTTCAGCATCGACAGTCTAAAGTCTTTTTCCTGGAGGCTGAGAATCTCCTCATGGCTTAGCTGTTTTTCTGGTTTTTTTTCGTTCTCCCTCATCTGAGTTATAGTTCTCTGTCTTTTCAGTGTTATAGGTTTTGGTGTGGTGACCTTCTTACAGATAATAGAGTTATAGCCTCTCTTACTTCTGATGTCTTCCCCCCTGTGGCTGAAGTCAGTATGAGGGCTTGCTGTAGGCTTCCTGATGGGAGAGGCTGATGCCTGACCCTGGTAGTTGGAGCTGGTTCTAATCCCTCTGGTAGGTGGGGCTTAGTCTCTGGATGGGATTAGAGGCAGCTGTGTGCCTGAGGGGTCTTTAAGTAGCCTGTTTACTGAGAGGAAGGCTGTGATCCCACCTGGGTTGTTGTTTGCCCTGGGGCTTCTCAGCAGCTGACTGATGGGTGGGGCCAGATATTCCCAAAATGGCCACCTCCAGAGAAAGGCACAGCTGATGAATATTCCCGAGAGCTTTGCTTTCAATGTCCTTCCCTCACAACAAGCCACATTCACCCCTGTTTTCCCAGGATGTCCTCCAGGAACTGCAGTCAGGTTTGATCCAGATACCCATGGAGACTTTGCTTTGCCCTGGGACCCCATGCATGTGAAAGTCTGTGTGCACCTTTTAAGAATGGGGTCTCCATTTCCCCCAGTCCTGTGGAGCTCCTGTGCACAAGCGCCACTGGCCTTCAATGCCAGATGCTCTAGGGGCTCTTTCTCCCCACGCCAGATCCCCACACGTGAGAGTTTGATGTGTGGCTCAGAGCTCTCACTCCTGTAGGTGAGTCTCTGTGAACCAGTTAGTTTCCAGTCTGTGGAGCTTCCCACCCAGGAGGTATGGGGTTGTTTATATAGCGAAATCACCCATCCTACCTCTTGATGCGGCCTCCTCTTTTTCCTCCGGTTTAGGGTATCTTTTTTAAGGTTTCCGGTCCATTTGGATGAAGAACACTAAGTCTTTAGTTGTGAATTTTGTTGTTTTTAGGAGAGAAGTTGAGTTCCAGTCCTTCTATTCCACCATCTTAATCCCGTCTCCTGTATACACATTCTTTTTCCTTACATTATCCTCCAAAATGTTCCATCACAAGTGATTAGATATAGTTCCCTGTGCTATACAGCAGGATATCCTTGCTTATCCACTCCAAATGCAATAGTTTGCATCTACTAACCCCAAAATGCCAGTCCATCCCACTGACTTTTCTTTTTTAACTTATTAATATGATAGATTACATTGACTGGTTTTCAAATATCAAGGCAGCTTTTCATTCCTGGATAAACCTCACTTAGTTATCATGTATAGTTCTTTTTATATACTATTCATTTTATTTGCTGTTATTTGGCTAAGGAGTTTTACAGTTATGCTTATGACGGATATTAGTTTGTACTTTTTTCTTTTTTTCATTACTGCCTTTGTTACTTGTTGGTATTAGGGTAATATGGGCTTTATAGAACAGTTGGCAAGTGGCCCCTTTTCCTTTCTCTGCAAGACATTATGTAGACTGGTGTTAATTCCTTAAGAATTTGGTACTTCTCCAGTGAAATCATACAGGCCTAATTTTTAGAATTTTAAAATTCTGAGTTCAATTTCCCTAATATTTTCAGAGCCACTCACACCTGGGCAACTAGATGCTCTGGTTTTTAAAGAACTTCAGAATTCTGGGAAATACACTTTCTTCCAGAAAGGGCATGTAATGAAAAGAGAACCTTGAATATGTCACCTTACTTTTCCCACTACATATCTAATATTTTGTTACTCTTCTAAAGCAATAGTGTCCAAATGTTTCTCTCATAAGATGGGAATGTGGGATCCCAATATAAAAAGAGATAAAAGAAGTGGTCAGTATTGGAGGGGTTCTGCCTTGTGTTCCCTCCTAAGGGGTCTCTTTGAAATAAACAGGACTCTGTGGTACACACTTATCAGTAAACTTAAACTAGGAAAATAGAGTCCCACAGTATCAATCAGTAGCCCTGACCTCCAGAATCATCTATGCCATAAAATTTCTGACTTCACTTAAGTCTCATCATTTCTCTAAGTCTCACTATTCATGCTACAGAATGGAACATTGAAATTGATCACATATTCCTACCTGGTTTACATGTAACACATGAAATTACACTCAATATTTTGCTTGCCTATGAATACGTATATTTTTCTTGGTGGACTATCCAGAACTTGTATCAAATTTCCAATCATTTCTGTGACCTAAAAATGTTTTGGAAACATAGAACTAGAAAATGCTCTCTGTTTCATTCTATGGTGAAAAATCTATGATTTTAAGTCATTTTATTATAAATCTAAGCCATTTTCTAAAATGTTATGATTTTAATTTCCTTTTATTCACATTTGATTCTGATAATAGTCTGATGACATGGTAGGGCACTTCCTCTTTTTATGTATCCTGTAGGTGGTATCCAACATAAAGAACCTCTATAGGGAAGCTGACAAATGAACATAGGCCTTTAGGATTCAGATCCACTTTTTTTTCCTTTCTCATGCCCTTGCCCCCATATACTCCTTATAAGGTAAGTTTGAGAATCATCATGAGGGTAATTTTACCTTAAAACAATCTGCAGTGTCTCAATTTAGTGTCACATGAGGTAAACAAATTCTAGACCTGTTATTACATTTATCTCCAAGTTAAAGTTGAAACCACTCTACTGTCTAGAGTGTGGGTAAAACCAGATACAAGAAAAGAAATCTAAAAGCTGTATTTAAAACTTTTGGATTTATTAGAAGGCATATGACTTCTTTCAAAGTTTTGTTTATATTTCATTTTTTTTTTAATTTTATGTTCTTAGGAAATATTTTAAAATCATTTTTGTGTTACAAATGCAAACCTTAAACCTCCTAAATTTCTAGGATCTTGCTTCTAAAAACTCAGAGAATATTACCTCTTAGAAAAATGACAGAGAATGATTGTAAAGTATAAGTATTAAGAGGAATTGGGAAAGTAAAGTGAAGGTCCAGGGGAGATGATGATTAAACTATACTCCATTGCTTTGATCTTCCTATGCCTGAAAATGGTTAAATCTTTTCTTAAAAACTTCTCAAGAAGAAAAGCTTCATGGTCTGTTGCTGGTACCAGATTCCTAAAAGTGTTTTATGGAAAGGATTTTTCTGACAAGAATATATTTTCTCTTTCCTTAAAATTTTAACTTAAAACTCTATCCTGCTGAGTGGACTTTAATAGGAACTCAGAAACACAAATTCAGATTTATTAAAAAAAAAAAAACCTCTTCATAAGATAAACTCTGTAAAGGACTCAAGAGTGCAGTTATTCAATATGCTAAAAGGTTTTTTAATAGGCTCTTCCCCTTCTTCTTCAGAGAACATCTATGCTTCCTAATTAGAAGTTCCATAAAGAAGGTTAAATACTTGCCTTCACAATGACAGCCTGAAAATAACAGTTGCATATTAATGGCCACCTAGATTGTTATTGAACATAAAATTTTTGAAATAATAAACATCTTTTAATATTATGTACATATTTCTGATAAAGCTATTGTATTCCTGCCTTAAAATAATTAGAATCTAGTTTGTTTTCATATTTTTCAGAAAGACGGTGAACTAAGGTTAACTAATTTTTACAAATAAGTTTCAAGATAACCAGATTTGAATATCCTCATTTGTCCTATTAAAAGAAACTATCATGGTTCACAGAGTCATTTTCTTTGAGCTTCATACTGATAAACAAAATGTAGAGGGAGTTGCCTTTAAGCTTGAAAGAAAGAAAGAAATCAAAGAGATCCTACGTTTCAGCTGACTTCTGCTAAGTAGGAAACTCATCTACCCTTTGAGCAATGGAATCTGAAACTTGAGTGAGGAGAGGTTACACTGAGTCCAAATCTTTTAAAACTCTCATGGCCTCATTCAGTATTCAGAAATCCATCACAGTGAAACTATTGTTGTTGGTGTTGCTCAAAAGCCTCAAAAAATATACATGCCAATATTTGTGGGAAAATGTGATAATCTTCCTTTTCAGAAGAAACAGGAAGACCATTACTTCAACCTGTTGGAAAAGGAAACTGCCCAAAGCTTTTATTTGTTTTTAGTATGGTAAAAAAGACATCACATTAAAATCTGCAATCTAAACCATTTTGAAGAGTAAAATTCAGTAATATTAAGTATAGACACATTATTATGAAAGATATCTCCAGAATTTTTTAATCTTGCAAATTTGGAACTCTGTATTCATTAAACAATATTTCCTATTTCCACCTTCTCCTCAGGCCCTGACAACCTCCACTTTACTTTCACTTTCTATGAATTTGATTACTTATGATACCTGATACAAGTGGAATCATAGAGTATTTATAGTTTTGTGCCTGTGGCTTCTTTCATGTAGCATAATATCCTCAAGTTTCATCCACACTGTAACATGGACAAGATTTCTTTCCTTTTTAAAGGGTGAATAGTACTCTGTTTTATGTGTATACCACATTGTGTTAATGCATTCATCTGTCGGTGGGCATATGGGCTACTTTCATCTCTTGGCTTTTTTGAATGGTGGTGCTCCAAAGCTTTCATTTTATTTTACTTTTCTAATTTAATCTAATTGTTTAGCTTACACCAAAGCAAATATAGGAGAATATATTTAGTTAACTGGCTCAGAGTTTTGTTTTGCTATAGAGTGAACCAATATCATAAATATATATAAATGAATTTTAATAAATGAGATGGGTACAATTTCTCTAAAAGAAAAATTAAAGTGGGAAAGTGCTCCAGGAGTGACTGTGGATACTGGGAATGGGGATGGAAATTGGGACTGAATTGGGAAGGGAGGTGAGAAATAGGGTAGATCTGCCTGCCTCAAAAATCCAATAACCCATTCAAACACAGGAGATGAGTCCTTTAATCCATGAAAATTAGGGACTTTTTAAAAGGGGCCTTCATTTAAAGTGGGGGCCTTTGAAGTGCTATACTATCAATGAAATGGTGAGCAAAAATAAGTTGACACATCTTTATAGGAAGATAATAAGGAAGACTTTTGCCCTGGTTAGGGAAGGGAAAATGTCTTCTGGGAATTCCTTTCTTTTTGATTCTTTTTATATGAGTTTGGTGTTTGAATTTATACAACAAAGCTGAGAAAATAACACAAAAAGGAGTCCTGGACACACTAAATATTGGCAAAGATATGGAAAAAATCTAATTATACACTGCTAGTGAGGTATATAAAATAATACAGCTGATATGGAAAATAGTTTGGCAGTTTCATTAAACATTAAACATCTACCATATGGCCCAGGAATTCCACTATTAGGTATTTATCTAAGAGTAATTAAATATATGTTCAGATAAAGGTCTGTATCTAAGTACTCATAGCAGATTTATCTGTAGTAACTTCAGCTGGAAATCAAATATCCACCAATAAGTGAATGTATAAACAAAATATGATATGTCAATGCAATGGAATACTACTCAGAGATAAAAAAGAATAAAACCATCAACATGCTCAATAACCTGGATGAATATCAAAATCAGTTTTACATATATATATATATTCTTTTCATATTCTTTTACATTATAGGTTATTACAAGATAGTATAGTTGACTGTGCTATACAGACAGCCTTTTTTTTTATACAGAGAGTGAGCATATATAAATCCCAACTCCTAAATTATCTTCCCCCTACCCCCCCATCCTCTTTAGTAACCATACATTTGTTTTCTGTGATCTATTTCTGTTTTTTTTTAATTTTTTTTTTTTATTTTCCCACTGTACAGCAAGGGGATCAAGTTATCCTTACATGTATACATTAAAATTACATTTTTTTCCCCCACCCTTTGTTCTGCTGCAACATGAGTATCTAGACATAGTTCTCAATGCTACTCAGCAGGATCTCCTTGTAAATCTATTCTAAGTTGTGTCTGATAAGCCCAAGCTCCCGATCCCTCCCACTCCCTCCCCCTCCCATCAGGCAGCCACAAGTCTTTTCTCCAAGTCTATGATTTTCTTTTCTGAGGAGATGTTCATTTGTGCTGGATATTAGATTCCAGTTATAAGTGATATCATATGGTATTTGTCTTTGTCTTTCTGGCTCATTTCACTCAGTATGAGATTCTCTAGTTCCATCCATGTTGCTGCACATGGCATTATGTCATTCTTTTTTATGGCTGAGTAGTATTCCATTGTGTATATATACCACTTCTTCCAAATCCAATCCTCTGTCAATGGACATTTGGGTTGTTTCCATGTCCTGGCTATTGTGAATAGTGCAACAGTGAACATGCGGGTGCACGTGTCTCTTTTAAGTAGAGTTTTGTCTGGATATATGCCCAAGAGTGGGATTGTGGGGTCATATGGAAGTTCTACATATAGATTTCTAAGGTATCTCCAAACTGTTCTCCATAGTGGCTGTACCAGCTTAGATGCCCACCAACAGTGCAGGAGGGTTCCCTTTTCTCCACACTCCCTCCAGCACTTGTTATTTGTGGCCTTATGAATGATGGCCATTCTGACTGGTGTGAGGTGGTATCTCATGGTAGTTTTGATTTGCATTTCTCTTATAATCAACGATGTTGAGCATTTCTTCATGTGTTTGCTGGCCATCTGTATATCTTCCTTGGAGAAATGACTCTTCAGGTCTTTTGCCCATTTTTCCATGGATTGATTGGCTTTTTTGCTGTTGGGGTGTATAAGTTGTTTATATATTCTAGAGATTAAGCCCTTGTCGGTTGCATCATTGGAAACTACTTTCTCCCATTCTGAAAGTTGTCTTTTTGTTTTCTTTTGGGTTTCCTTTGCTGGGCAAAAGCTTTTCAGTTTGATGAGGTCCCATGGGTTTATTTTTGCTCCAATTTCTATTGCTTTGGGAGACTGACCTGAGAAAATATTCATGATGTTGATGACCGAGAGTATTTTGCCTATGTTTTCTTCTAGGAGTTTGATGATGTCCTGTCATCTATTTAAGTCTTTCAGCCATTTTGAGTGTATTTTTGTGCATGGTGTGAGGGTGTGTTCTAGTTTCATTGCTTTGCATGCAGCTGTCCAGGTTTCCCAGCAATGCTTGCTGAATAGATTTTCTTTTTCCCATTTGATGGTCTTGCCTCCCTTGTCAAAGATGAATTGACCATAGGTGTCAGGGTTTATTTCCGGATTCTCTATTCTGTTCCATTGGTCTGCCTGTCTGTTTTGATACCAGTACCACACTGTTTTGATGACTGTGGCTTTGTAGTATTTCTTGCAGTCTGGGAGAGTTATGCCTCCTGCTTGGTTTTTGTTTCTCAGGATTGCTTTGGCGATTCTGGGTCTTTTGTTGTTCCATAAAAATATTTGGATTGTTTGTTCTAGTTCTGTGAAAAATGTCCTGGGTCATTGGATAGGGATTGCATTGAATCTGGAGATTGCTTTGGGTAGTATGGCCATTTTTACATTATTGATTTTCCCAATCCAGGAGCATGGAATAGCTTTCCATTTCTTTACATCTTCTTTGATTTCTTTGATTAAAGTTTTATAGTTCTCGGCACATAGGTCCTTTACCTCTTTGGTCAGGTGTATTCGGAGGTATTTGATTTTGTGAGGTGCAATTTTAAAAGGTATCGGATTTTTGTATTCCTTTTCTAATATTTCATTGCTGGTATACAGAAATGCAACTGACTTCTGACTGTTAATCTTATATCCTGCTACTTTGCTGAATTTATGAATCAGTTCAAGGAGTTTTGGGGTTGAGTCCTTCGGGTTTTCTATGTATAGTATCATGTCATCTGCATACAGTGACAGTTTGATCTCTTCTCTTCCTATATGGATGCCTTTTATTTCTTTGGTTTGTCTAATTGCTGTGGCTAGGACTTCCAAAACGATGTTGAAGAGCAGTGGTGAGAGTGGGCATCCCTGTCTTGTTCCAGATTTGAGTGAGAAGGCTTTCAGGTTTTCCCCATTGAGGATTGCATTTGCTGTGGGTTTCTCATAAATGGCTTTGATTATGTTCAGGAATGGTCCCTCTATACCTACTTTGGCGAGGGTCTTGATCATGAATGGATGTTGGACTTTGTCAAATGCTTTTTCTGCATCTATTGAGATGATCATATGATTTTTGACTTTTCTTTTGTTAATGTGGTGTATGATGCGGATTGATTTGTGTATGTTGAACCATCCTTGTGAACCTGGGATGAACCCTACCTGGTCATGGTGTATAATTTTTATGATATGTTGTTGGATTTGGTTGGCTAGGATTTTGTTGAGAATTTTTGCATCGATATTCATCAATGATATTGGGCGATAGTTTTCTTTTTTGGTGGTATCTCTGTCTGGTTTTGGAATGAGGGTAATGGTGGCCTCCTAGACTGTCTTTGGGAGTATTCCTTCTTCTTCAACCTTTTGAAAGAGTTTAAGGAGGATGGGCACCAATTCCTCTTTATATGTTTCGTAGAATTCGCCTGTGAAGCCATCTGGTCCTGGACTTTTATTTGTAGGGAGTGATTTTATGACCTCTTCAATTTCATTTCTAGTGATTGGTCTGTTCAGTTGGTCTGTTTCTACTTGATTCAGTTTTGGCAGGCTGTCAGATTCTAGAAAATTGTCCATTTCTTCCAGATTGTCCAACTTGTTGCCATATAGTTGGTCATAGTATTCCCTTATAGTTTTTTGTCTTTCTGCAGTATCCGTTGTGATTTCTCCTTTTTCCTTTATAATTTTGGTTATTTGGGTTCTTTCTCTCCTCTTTTGAGTGAGTCTGGCCAGGGGTTTGTCCATTTTGTTTACCTTTTCAAAGAACCAGCTCTTGGTTTTATTAATTTTCTCTATTGTTTTTTGAATCTCTATTTTATTGATTTCTTCTTTGATCTTTATAATTTCCTTCCTTCTGCTGACTTTAGGCCTTTTTTGTTCTTCTTTTTCTAATTCATTTAGGTGGAGGGTTAAGTTGTCAATTTGGGATCTTTCTTCTTTTTTGAGAAAGGCCTGTATTGCTATAAGTTTCCCTCTGAGCACTGCTTTCGCAGCATCCCATAGATGTTGAGCGGTTGTGTCTTCATTATCGTTTGTTTCAAGGTAGTTTTTAATTTCCTTCTTGACTTCCTCATTGACCCATTGGTTTTTTAGTAGCATGTTGTTTAGTCTCTATGTAGTAGGGTTTTTTTCCTTCCTTTTCCCATGGTTGATTTCTAATTTCATGGCATTGTGGTCAGAGAAGATACTTGAGATAATTTCTATGCTCCTCAATTTATTGAGGTTAGCTTTGTGTCCCAATATGGGGTCGATTCTTGAGAATGTTCCATGAGCACTTGAGAAGAATGTGTATTCTGCTTTTTTTGGATGTAGTATCCTGAAGGTATCAATGAAGTCTAACTTTTCTATTGTTTCCTTTAGGATCTCTGTTGCTTTATTGGTTTTGTCCAGAGGATCTGTCCATTGATGTGAGGGGGGTATTAAAGTCTCCTACTATGATTGTATTCTCATCAGTATCTCCCGTTATGTCTGTTAATATTTGTTGTATGTATCTGGGTGCTCCTGTATTTGGGGCATATATGTTGACGATAGTAACATCCTCTCCTTGGATGGATCCCTTAATCATTAAGTAGTGTCCTTCTTTGTCTTTCTTTATGTCTTTTGTTTTAAAGTCTATTTTGTCTGATATGAGTGTTGTGACTCCTGCTTTTCTGTCATGTCTATTGGCGTGACATATTTTTCCCCACCCTTTCACTTTCAATCTATATGTATCCTTTGTTCTAAGGTGAGTTTCTTGTAGGCAGCATATTGAAGGTTTTTGCCTTTTTATCCACTCAGCCACTCTGTGTCTTTTGATCAGAGCATTCAGTCCATTGACATTTAAGGTGATAATTGATAGATGATTATTTATTGCCATTTTGAACCTCGCGTTCCAGTTGATTCTATGGTTCTCCATTCTTCCTTTCTTTTTTTTTTTTTGGTTGGATGGTCTCCTTTTATTATCTGCTTGAGTTTTTTTTTTTTCCATTTTTTGCCAATGCAATATTTGGTTTTTGCTTGTGGTTGCCCTGTTTTTTAAATATGCTAACCCCTTCCTATAATTGTGTGTTTTAGCCTGATGGTCCTGTAGGTTCAGACACTTCATTACTATATTAAAGTTAAGAAGAGAAACACACAAACAAACAAAAAGGTTTCTTTACTTCCTAACATCCCTTGCCCACATTTTATGATTTTGATGACTCTTTTTTTATTTTTTTATTTTTAATTTTATTTTGTTTGAAGCCTGTTCATGATTAAATCTGTATGCTGGCTTATTTGAGTGACTGCTCTCTGATTGCAGTTTCCTCAGTCCTAGTTCTTTCCTCTTCTTTCTTTTTTTTTTTTTCCTTTTCTTCTTTCTTTCCCTTTCCTTCCTTTCTTTTTGGTTTAGAGAAGCCCTTTCAGTATTTCTTTTAGCCTGGGTTTTGTGTTGCTGTATTCTTTCAGTTTTTGTTTGTTGGAAAAAAAATTTTATTTCACCTTCTATTTTAAATGATATTCTTGCTGGATAGAGTATTCTAGGTTGCCTATTTTTTCCTTCTAGCACTTTAAATATCTCTTGCCATTCCCTCCTGGCCTGTAGTGTTTCTGTAGAGAAGTCAGCTGATAATCTTATGGGGGTTCCCTTGTAGGTAACATTCTGTTTTTCTCTTGCTGCCTTTGGGATCCTCTCTTTATCACTAACTTTGGCCATTTTTATGATGATGTGTCTTGGTGTGGGTCTATTTGGGTTCAAGTTGTTTGGGGCCCTCTGTGCTTCCTGTATCTTGAACCCAGTATCCTTTAGATTTGAGAAGTTTCCAGCGATAATTTCTTCAAGTGTATTTTCCATTCCCTTATCTTTTTCTACTCCTTCTGGAATTCCTATTATGCGTAGATTGGCTTGCTTTATATTCTCCCATAGGTCTCTTATATTGCTTTCCTGTTTTTTGATTTGGTTTTCTGTCTTCTGACCTGATTGGGTGATTTCCATGATTCTATCTTCCATATCACTGACTCGTTCTTCTGCATTATTCATTCTGGTTTTTACTGCCCTTAGTTCAGTTTGTATCTCTGCAAATAAATATTCTCATTTTTCTTGGCTCTTCCTTATATTTTCTAGATCCTTTCTGAGGGTGTCTGCATTACTGTTCATATCTTCTCTTAATTCCTTCAGTATTTTCACTCTTTCTCTTTTGAACTCCAGGTGTGTCAGACTGCCGAGATCTGTTTCATTGTTGACTGTTTTGGGTGAGTTCTCCTGTTGGTTTGACTGGGGGTGGTTTCTCAGCTTCTTCATCTTGCTTGTTGTTTTCTTTCTCCTGGTGGAGTTGTACTCTCCGTGACCGGGCAGTGTTTGCCTTGTCACTGCTGTGGAATGTTTCCTGAGGGCTGGTGTTGTTGGTCAATCTTTTGTGAGGCAGTGTGGCTTTTCTGGAGTGTTGATGGGGCTAAGAGGGTCTCTTTGAAGCA
Organism: Phacochoerus africanus; assembly: GCF_016906955.1. Taxonomy (NCBI): domain Eukaryota; kingdom Metazoa; phylum Chordata; class Mammalia; order Artiodactyla; family Suidae; genus Phacochoerus; species Phacochoerus africanus. The sequence continues at coordinate 78,896,038 of NC_062545.1, read as the reverse complement.
AAGGAGGACTTCCTGAGGGCAGACAGGACTGGGAGGTCCACACCACGATGGTAGCAGATTTCACTTGGTCGTGCAGAGCTTGCTCTGGTGTTTTTAGGCTGTGGGGTTCTTGCAGGGGGTTGGTGGTGTTGGGCAGCTGTTCCTCAGGAGTGCAGCACCCCCTGGGGGCTGGAGCAGCTATCTGGGTCACTGAGAACCCAAGAGGTCTTCCCTAGGGCAGCCCAACTCAGAAGGACAGTCTGAGAATGTAGGCAGGTCTTTTCACAGTCTGTCCAAGCTTGTTGTAGCTTTTCTGGGCTGCAGGGGGTCCTGCCTGGAACTGGCAGTCCTATGAAGCTGATCTGCGAGAGCTCTGCTCCCCCTGAGGGCTTTGGAGGCTAGCTGGGATACTGCCAACCCAAGAGGCTCCTCCCCAGGGCAGCCTGACTCAGAAAGACTGTCTGAGAATTCGACAGATCTTTTCACGGCCCAGCCAGACTTGTTGTAGCTTTTCTTGGGTGTGGGGGGTCCTGCTGGGAGCTGGCAGTCCTGTGTCATTGTTCTGCGGATGTGCAGTTCCTCCCAAGATCTGGAGCAGCTAGCTGTCCTGCTGCGAACCCAAGAGGCTTTTCCCCAGGGCAGGCCGACTCGAAAAGACTGTCGGAGAATTAGGCAGATCTCTTCACCGCCTGGCTAGGCTTGTTCTAGCTTTTCTGGGCCACAGGCCTTTTCTCCGGGGCTGGTGGTGTTTGGTGCTGCTCTGCAGGGGTGTAGCCCCTCCAAAGGGCCAGCAGGCCTGTGCAGGGACAGCCCCTGCAGTGGTAGACTTCAGGCAATTGTTGAGGCCAGCCCTCCCGGATGGCAGGCATCCCCAGGTTCTGCGAGTGCATAGGGAGTGGTGGGAGTGGGGGAGGGGATGCACTGGGAAGCACAGCTTTCTGCTAACTAGTGGGCCAGTAAGCTTGCGGTGGCTTGGGGAGTATTCTATGGGGACCCACCCCTTCTTCTCTCCCCTCCCCAGCAGGGCGCAGACTAGGCTCTTCTCCCAGGTTCCCTCTGATGTGGCTTTCCACTTCCCCGCCCCTAGAGCATTGTTCCCTTCCCCTGCGACAGCTTTGCTTTCTGGTCTCCCAGGCAGTCTCTGCCCGGTCAAACTTGAGAGACTGGTTTCTAGACCTCCCAAGCAGTCTCCGCTCCGCCCTCCCCCCCCCCAGCCCTTTCCTGGGGACTAACCTCCAGAGCCGCAGAGGTCTCGGTGCCCGGCCCCCACCCAGGCATCTCAATTTTTGGTGACTGTGCCCGTAGTTTAGATGGTCCGTTCAGTTCTCAATCTGCTTTTCAGAACTCCAACTTACTGCTACAGTCTTCTCTGCATCTGGAGATTCCTCCGGTTCGTTTGATCTTTCCCCTGAGTAGGTGACTTTCCAGGGTGCGGGATCCCTTTCTCCTCCGCAGTTCCCTTTTGTAAGTGCCGGTCCAGCTCAGATTTACCTGCTCTCACTCTCCTCTTTTCTCTTGTTTTACCTAGTAATGTCACACACTTCTTGCCATTATTGGAGTTTAGGTTCTTCTGCCAGCGATTGCTTGCTCCTCTGTGCGAGTCATTTTTCCCGTAGATTTGGGTTTTTTTTGTTGTGTTTGTGGGAGAGGGCGAGCATGTCCCCCTACTCTTCCACCATCTTGTCTCCTCTCTATTTCTATTTTGTAATTAAGTTCATTTATATCATTTTTTAGATTCCATATATAGGTGAAATCACATGATAGGTCTTTCTCCGAATTAGTTACTTAATATGATCCTCTCTAGGTCCATCCATGTTGCAGCTAATGGCATTATTTCATTCCTCTCAGGGCTGAGTAATATGCCATAATTTATATGTACCACATCTTTGTCCATTCACCTCTCTATGGACACTTATATTGCCTCTGTGTGTTGGTTGCACAGCCATGAACATTGAGGTGCATGTCTCTTTTGAATTAGAGTTTTCTCTGGATATATGCCCAAGAATGGGATATCAGGAGCATGGGGTAACCCTATTTTTAGTTTTTTTGAGGAATCTCTATGCTGTTTTCCATAGTGGCTGCTCCGATTTACATTTCCACCAACAGCGTTGGAAAGTTCCTTTTTCTCCACACCTTTTCCAGCACTTATGATTTGTAGAATTTTAATGACTATTTTGTCCAGTGTGAGGTGGTACCTCACTGCAGTTTTCATTTACATTTCTCTAATAATTAGCGATATTGAACATCTTTTCATGTACCTATTGGCCATCTGCCTGTCTTCTTTGGAGAAATGTCTATTTTAGATCTTCTGCCCAATTTTTAAAATGAAAAAAAAATTTTAAATAGAATTTATAAACATCAGACTGATGAAAATTTTTTAAAATATGGCAAAATTGTTGGCATAGAATATTTAAATATAGTATTTGACAATTGGAGGACAATTTGACAAAATCCAGAAATTTCATTTTTTGGCATATACACTATAGAAACATTTAAAATATAGCCAGTAAAACATTTGTATATTTTTCTTTAGCATTATTTGTTATAGTAAAATCAGAAATATTATAAGTATCTAGCTACAGAATAAAAAAATTATAGCATTTTCATTGTCATTCAATAAAACATGAAATAGAAGTTATCAACAAACATAAAACTAAAAAATATAGGGCCATTAAAAATAGCAATTCAAAACACTAAACACTACAATACCAATGCTGTATATTTTTATGTCTAATGGAGTCATGATAAAAATATAAGAAAATGTTCATATGCATAATAAACACTAAATTTACTATTATGGTTACATTTAGAGAAGGAAGACTGGGGAATTGCACTGAAGAAGGATATATAGATATCTTTGACCATATCTGTATTGTTTGATTTCTTAAAAATAAATTTAAAACATCTCAATCCGTGCTACATAAGGTTTAGATTGACCAGAGTTGGGTACAAACTTGTGAAAGTGATCATAAAACATCAACACCACCTAGATGTTGTCTGTATGTATGATAACATGAGTTTAAAATATTCAGTTTTTCCATCACCTGGTTCTGTATCCCTGTGGTTAGTTGCTTGACAATATAAAAAGGGAAATAAGCAGTGCAGGTAGCTGGAGTGGTTGTGATTCAAGGATACCCAGTCACACATAGCCTTTTACCATAAGCTGAGTTTCTTTTGCACATCCTGATTAGTTACTGGAAATATTTATTCAGATTTAGATTAATCTGAGAAGTGGATTTTGCAGGTTATGGAAACCAATGGAAAATTTGTGACAAGACTAAAGACTTTCTTGGTTTTCTAATTCATTGTCTAATAATTGGGTGGTAAAGTTAAACGGTATTTAACCAGGACTCAGGGAACTATCCTTAGCTAATTTTTTGACTTTGAAAAAATTTCTTAAACTCTTCATATTTAGAATTTATTTTAAATGGAGACTTTCCAGTTCTAAATGTTTCAAATTTCCATTTTAACATTAATTCATATTGTTAGCCCTAAGAGTATTATAATTCTGTCTACTGTGTTGACACAATCTCATTGTGACAAAACTGTTCTTGAAGGTTGCAGATTTTATTTGCTGATATTAATTCTATAAAGACATAACTATATTTGGTTCATCAATTAAAGGCATGATCAGAGAACTTTTATCACAACACAGTTTAAATGTACACATATATTCTTTTAAGCTAAAGATTCACATTCTAAAGATTTCAGTATGAACCAATTGATTGGCAAACTGTTCAGAGAATTTAAATATTTGTAGGATATGCATTAAATTTTAGTCACAGCATGTGTCTTCCTTCTCTAAACTGAAGTTCATTGACACACCATAATTGATTGGCTTTTAAATAAATGTTCTCTTTGTATCTATCAAGTAGGGAAGAAATTAAGCAAAATCATTATTTAACTTTTAACTTGAAATAACATTTAGGGAAGTGGAAAAATATTTCTTTGTCATATGATTTATAGTTTCCTCAAAAATACAAATAGCTTAGGAACATTTAGGGTATTAGAGTTGACTATTCTTTAGCCTAATATAAATGGGAACACTCACATTTTATAATATTTCTTTAACGAGGTATGTATTACATTAACTTGTAATGAGATGATTTCAAAGATAGAGTTGCAAATACCGTAACAGTCTGCTACAGATTAAAGCTAATACCTTCCAAATGGCTGGAAACTCTGTTATACACTCCAATCACCACCATCCCACAAAAGTAATTCTGGGATTTACACAAAAATACATGTTTTAAACTTTTTGAAATGGTACTACATGTTTAAATCTCATTAACTGTGTAACTAACTGCATAATATGTATCAAAATCAACCCTCCCCATAATTTTCTGAAGGCTTAATCCTTATACAAATAGGAGTAAAAGGATTTCTGGGGGATATCTATTCATAAATAACTCTTTCTGGGTGCTAATTAGGATTTTAAATGAAGTAATTCATAGTACATGGATCTGAAAGAACCATGCATTGAGCTTTACTCAGTATATACCATAATGCTCTTGTATTGGTCTCTTACCCAACACTTGCTCAAGGGAAATATCTGTTGTGTTACAGTAGGCAGATAGGCAGAATTCCTATTTATGGTACAAATGAGCAATATGTAAATTTGCAGTGATTTTCAGAAAATTGGCCCTATTGTATGATTAAATTATGTATAAATAACTTAATTGAAAAATAATTATATTAAATATTAGTTGTATCGACATTTCATCATATACCATAAAATATTCAGGTCATATTTCATATAACTATTGATAATATTTCATCTGTCAGTCTTGGTTTTCCAACTGAATTTAAAGCCTCATATAACCTCTGAGGTTCTAGGAAAATTAAAAAAAAAAAAACTAATATAATGTTCACAGTAGCTTTAAAAGAGACAAATCTATTATTTTTGAAAAAAAATATTTTTCACAAGTGCATTTAAATAAGCCTAAAGATCATTCGATGATGGCCAAATATGTTTTTACTTCTTTACTTGTGACTAGAATATAAAATTTAATTCCAAAAATTCTAATTTAATAAGACAAAAATCTTTTGGGCTGTTGTTAGTGTATTTAAGTACAGGTAAAGGCTCAGGAGAGCTGGGAAGTGATACATTAGCATAGCCTGCTCATTGCTATTTCCTCATTGGGTTACCAAATACACTTGGATTGTGCCCAAATCTGTTTATGGCAACTTTACTTATTGTTGCAATTGTGTGATTTAATTGATGGTCCAATATACCAATTATTACCACAATCTAATGAGAAATGAATGACAAAAGGGACAAAGTTGTTATTTCTATGACAACTCAGTTGAAAGCTTTGGACATATTAACAATATTAAGGTGAGCTGCTAAAGAAATGTTAAATTAGCTTTGATAAGACAATTATAATGTATAGAAAAATATTGCGAAAAACTTAAACAAGCCTACATCCAGAAGGCTTCACGAGTGTCTATAATTAATTGCTTGTTTATCTTTAACAGTCTGGTAATCACAGTGCTTTCTAAGTGTAACTTATACACAAAGACTGTGATCCCCAATCATTTGATCTATACTCAAAATCTCACTGATGCGTTAAAACATGAAAGAATGTATCTTTTTTATGTTTTATTGTAGATAGATAGATATTACATGTATGTTTCCCATTTTAATAGACTTTAAGAATTAATCATGGAGTTCCCGTCGTGGCGCAGTGGTTAACGAATCCGACTAGGAACCATGAGGTTGCGGGTTTGGTCCCTGCCCTTGCTCAGTGGGTTAACGATCCGGCGTTGCTGTGAGCTGTGGTGTAGGTTGCAGACGCGGCTTGGATCCCGCATTGCTGTGGCTCTGGCGTAGGCTGGTGGCTACAGCTCCGTTTCAACCCCTAGCCTGGGAACCTCCATATGCCGCGGGAGCAGCCCAAGAAATAGCAACAACAACAACAACAAAAGACAGAAAGCCAAAAAAAAAAAAATTTAATCTACCAGTGATTATTTCTAATTATTTGATAACAGAGGGTATGTATTTTATTTTATTATGGACATTGGGAATGGAATGGTGAAGAAAGTACTTATGACTTTGAAAATCACTTTCCATATTCCTTGCAAATGTGAAAATCACTTTCTGAAACAGGCATGGTAAGACAGACAACAAATATACAAGCCAGTATTCAAAAGGTAATTACAATTTAACCTAAGGTAGTAAGTGCTATGAAGAGATTATAAATATACAGAGTAAAAGGGAGCAATAGGCAATTACTTTGACTATGGCGGTCAGGGAAACCATCTGGGAAACAAACCATATGGTGGTCAGGGAGGAGCAGCAATTTGAATAGAAACTTGGAAATAGTCATGAAAATGTCTGAGGCAAGAGAACTATTAGCAGAAAGTGATTTGACACGTTTAAGGAACATCTAGAAGGCCACTGTGGCTAGAAAGTTTTGAATAATGGGGAAAATAGAGAAATTATGTTCAGAAAGTTAGATAGGGATCCATTTACATAAGACTTTTTAGATAATAACAAGTCTTTTCACACAGGTTTTGATTTTAGTTTAAATGCAATAAATACCCACAGGAGAATTATAAGCAAGTATATAATATAATCTGATATGTTCTCTGATTTCTACCTAAAAGCAATCACTCTGGGGCTGCTTTGTGGAGAGACAAGGGTAAAAGCAAGAAGCAAAGATGGTGAGAATCTCAAGGATTAGCATGGTAGCAATGGAGATGGCAATCTCTCATTTGATTTATCTTTTTTTTTTAAAGAATGTAGACAGCATATTTTGCTGATAGCTGGTATAAGTAAGTGAAAGAATTAAAAATTATTTAAAGTTTCAGGCTTGGCATCATTAGGTAAGACTGGGATGACTGGAAAGCAGTAGGTTGGTGTACAGGGCAGGTGGTAGTCAAGTGATCCACTTTTAACAGTTTCAAAGTTGAGATGCCAACTTGATATTAGGGTAGAAAGTTCAAGTAGGAAGTTGAACATCCAACTCAAAATCTCAGTAGGGGTTTATAGTTGGAGATAGAAATTTAAAAATCATCAGTATCTAGGTATATTTGAAGCCCATCTAGGGAAAGTTAAGTCCAGAAGAAAGAATAACTGAGACATGAGCCATGCTTTTTTTCCTTGAGGGGTTGGATGACAGAGGAGTCAAAAAGGAGATTGAAAAGAAGAAACCGGTGGTGTAAAAATAATTAGATGACTTTGCTGAAATAAAGTTAGAGGCAAGGCTGTTTTGAATGAGAGAATGGAGTCCATAGTATAAATGGCTGGGAAAGATAGACTGTTGGGGCTTCAATAACACATTAAGAGCCTTTCTCTGAGCTCTTCTTGTGAGTAGTGAGGACAAGCCTAGAATTAAAAGTAAAGGTGAAGTGAACCCCAAGTATAAATAACCCTTTTAAGGAATGTTGATATGAGCTGATGAGAGAAATGAGTGGTAACCAAACAGAATATAAGGTATCCTCTATGAGTAATAAAAGAGTGCTAATATAAAGATATGTTTCTATACCAATGATGGTTGTGGAGGTGTGAGGGAGAAGTTGAGGATATAGAAGAAAAGTGGGACAATCACTGAAGTAAAATCCTTGAACAAGTGACTGAGATTGATTCCAGATATACCTGTAGAGATTGACCTTGGATGAATGCAAAGCACTTCCTTTATTGTGAGAGGAAGAAATGCAGAGTAAATAAGTCCAGATGCAGAGGGTGAACTTGGAGTGGTAAAGTTAACTCCATTCCCATCTGACAACTTAGGAGATAAGAACAGTGCTCTGGGGCAGACTGCCAAGTTTCTACTCCTTAGCCTGGCCTCTGACAGCTTACTCATCTTGGACGGTTACTTGACCTGTCTGTGTCTTCATTCCTTCATCTATAAAGGGTAGAACTACCTTACAGGTTGCTGTGAGAATTCAACTAGTATATCTAATACACTTAAAGTAGTGTCATAATCCTTTGTATTAAAAAGTTAGCAGCTAAGAGTGAGGCGACAAATAGGGAATTTGGAACTTTTTTTTTCTTAATGTGATATTTGTCCTGGCAATATATTAAGCACTGTTTTAAATGTATGAGTGTATAAAACACCCACAATGTCTCTGTTAGATATATAGATAGGAAAATTGCCTAAGGTTCCACAGCTGGTAATTGGTAGAGCAAGTGTTCATATTAAGGGAGTCTGCCTCCAGAGCTGAAATCTTTTTTAAATTTTTTTCTATTAAAATATATAGGGAGATGAGTTAGGAATTTGAGATTAACATGTAAACACTATTGTATATGTTAGATAAATAATAAGGACTAATTACATAGCATGGGGTAACCATATTATATGTATGTGTGTGTGTGTGTGTATAGCATGTGTAAGTTCCTGGGTTAGGGGTTGAATTGGAGCTGCAGCTGTCAGCCTACACCATAGCTCACAGCAACCCCAGATCCTTTAACCCAATGAGTAAGACCAGGGATCGAACTTGGATAATAGTTGGTTTTTTAACCCACTAAACCATGATGGGAATGCCTATATTTGATATCTTATAGTAACCTAAGATGGAAAAAAATATAAAAATGTGTGTGTATATATATATATAATTTATATTTATACATATTCATAACTGATTTACATTGTTGTACACATGAAACAAACAATACATAAATTAACTATATTTCAATTATAAAAATGGTTAAAAAAGATGACACAAGCTAAACTCCCCTCAAAAAAGGGAAATATACAGATAACAAATAAGCACATGAAAGTATGTTTAACATCTTTAGCTATTAGAGAAACACACAAAAAAAACTAAGAACCCACCTCTATCAGAATGGGTAAGATGAAACATAGTGATAATACCAAATGGTGGTGAGGATTCAGAGAAAGTGGATCGCTCATACTTTGCTGGTGGGAATTTAAGATAGCACAGATACTCTGGGAAATAGTTTGGGGAATCATTTGTCCTTTCCAAACTGAAAACAGACTTACAACTCAGAAATTGCCCTTTGGGACATTCAGCCCATGGCAAAGAAGATTTATTTTTATTCATGTTTATAGCAACTTTATACATAATCATCAACACTAGAAACTACCTAAATGTCTCTCAGTGCATAAATGGTTAAAAAAACTGTGGTATATCCACACCATGGAATGCTCTGCAACAAAAAGGCACAAACGAATGCTGTGCACAACTTGGGTAAACCTTAAGGAATTATGCAGAGTAAAAAAGCCATTCTCAAAAGAAGACATACTGCGTGATTCCATTATATTATGTTCATGAAGTAACATAACTGGAAAGATAAGAGAAAAGATTACTATTTTCCAAGAATTAGGGCTGGGGGAGAAGGACATTAAGTATATGGCTATGAAGGACTAGAACAAGGTAATTGATTTGAGTATCTTGATTATGATGGTAGTTATGTAAGGCTACACTTGAATGAAATAGCATTTTTTGTACATAAAAGAATGCATGTGCAACTTATGACATTTGAATAAGTTCTATCAGTTCTACTGATCTCAATGTCTTTGTTTTGATATTCTAAATATAGTTGTGTGAGATGTTAAATTTGAGGGAGGCTGGGGAATGGAAGCACATGATTTACTTGTAATATTTTTGCAACCTCTTATGAATCTATATTTCAAAATTTTAAAAAGATCTTTTTAAAAAATACATAATGTGAAATACAAAAATACGGCATTACCAGTGTACAACTCCTAGACAAATTAAAAAAAATAGGACAATTCCAGCATGCTACAAGGTTTCCATGTGCCTTTTCCTAGTCAATACCTCTATCACTACTCTAACTGCCATGGGTAAGGTTTTGCTGATCTTGGAACTTTGCTCAAATGGAATCCAGTGGTATTCTCTTATGCATCTGGCTTCCATCCATCTTGTTGCATGCATCAACCATTATTCTTTTCCATTGCTATGTGGAATTCCATTGTGTAAATACAGCACATATTTTTCTACTTTGCTCTTGATGGATATTTGGGTTCCTTTCCAGTCTTTGGCCATTTTGAATAAAACAGCTATGATTGTTCTTACACATGTGTTTTGGTACATACAATTTTTTTACTTGGGAACATGCCTAGAAATAGAATTACTTTAGTGCATACAGCCAAATGACTTTGAATCAATTATACTTCCACCTGCAAAGTATGAGAGATCCAATTGTTTTATGTCTTTGCTAGCACATAGAAACTGTGATCCTAACCTCTCTGCTATACACAGGAGTAAGGAATAGATGTGAAATAAGCATAACAGAGAGTGGAAAACTTACTGTACTTGGAAAGTATGGTAGGATTATTGACATCAGTAAATAGCCATTTGAATTTCCTGATCCTAATTTTAAAGGAAAATGAGTAGTCCTGATTGTGTCATTCACTCTATAAAAATATATCTGTCTATGGGTTACTATAGATTGTTGCATATAATCAAAGATGGGGAAAAGCAAGTAGAACAGACTAGAGAACCTTGGAGTGCTTAACTCCTTGTAGCTAGGAGGAATTTTGTAGATGGTGGCAACAAGGACATGATACATGCTTCACAAAGTGGTGACTGCTCTACTTAGGGGTACTACCTATGTCTTGCTTTAAAAAAAAAAAACTCAGCATCTCCTTTATATCTTTTAAAACTTCTTTATACCTCTTTTAGAGAGTGTGCAAATGTATGGTATCAATAAGAAAATATTTTAGAGAACATAGGCGATAAAATTGCAGTAATACATCATTGTTTACCCATTCGTATCTCTCATTTGGCTTTTACTTTGCTTGTGCTTTTTACTTGCAAAGCCCATTGTTTGATATTCCCCATAGAACTTCACATAGTTTTAAGTTTACATATTCTTTAGTACCTCCAGCATCTTATCTTTCAGAGCTTTTAGAAACATAAAGAGACAGCATTGTTATCACAAGCTTCTGATTCCAGTTTCCCACATATTTGTTAAATCTATTCCTTAATCCTACCATTTGGAAGGTTTTGGTGAGAATTCCCTCTGGAGATTCCATTGCCTTTTCATGTTCTACCTAATAAGCTTAGCCAAGGATTGTCTTCCAAAAAAAAAAGATAGCCTTAATAATTTTTTATCAATAATTATAATTGATAAAGGTATTTCAAAGTAAATCTGAATTTTACATAAAATCAGCTAACAGCTAATTTTTTTTTTCAGGATGTGTAATTTATTTAATAAATAATTTTTTTGTTAAATAAAGTATTTTTGTTTTTCAATTTTTTTTCTTTTTTTTATTACTCAAATGAATTTATCACATCTGTAGTTAACAGCCAATTTTTTAAAAAAATTTGTCATCTTGGGTTTTCATCTTTTTTCAAATAAATCTGTTAGATTATCTCTGCATGTGTGTATTTTAAACTGCGCACTGTAAAAACTTTCATGAGTCTTTTAATTGGACCATCCCTTTAACAACATAATTTTATTTCATCATGTAGCATTTTGACCAAGAACTTTGGTTAAACTGACTTTAACTTAATATGTTCTTTCTCAATTATACATGCAAAAGTAATTAAAAATTTCTGCTATACAATAAGTTGTATTTTACCAAAACTATTTAAGAAACTTGTAGAAAACACCTTTCTCTATCTCAAGACTGCTTAAAATATAGAATAATTCCTAATGTTAGATCTACTATTGCGTTGGTAGGTATTATGATTTTCAGTGGTTTTAGTGACTACTTCTAAAACACCCCATGTTCCAAGCTGTGTATGCCACATGATTTTGAAGGTAGCTGGAATGAATTTTTAGATGAAAACTACCAGCTCAATATTTAGTTAGATTTTCTTTACATAATTTATAAAAATATGTTAATATTACCAGAATATCAGTTCCTATTTTTATTGAGAACATTTGCAATAGTGATTTTTATAAAGGACAAAAATTATAGATTTCAAGGTTCCATCTATAAGGAGAGCCAGTTTTCAATTCCTTCCAATTTTAAAACCACAAACCTTATCTTATTATTCTCTTATGTTAGGAGAACTTGTCTAGGAGTAAAGAAATTATTGTTATCCTATGTGATAGCTCCTTTTATATAAATCCACCAATTTGATAGTTTTAGAAATTATTTTAAAAGCTAACAACCCAATGGAAAAATGGGCAAAAGACCTGAAGAGTCATTTCTCCAAGGAAGATATAAGTACAGATGGACAACAAGCACATGAGAAAATGCTCAACATCCCTGATTATTAGAGAAATGCAAATCAAAACTACCATGAGATACCACCTCACACCAGTCAGAATGGCCATCATTCATAAGGCCACAAATAACAAGTGCTGGAGGGAGTGTGGAGAAAAGGGAACCCTCCTGCACTGTTGGTGGGCATCTAAGCTGGTACAACCACTATGGAGAACAGAATGGAGGTACCTTAGAAATCTATATGTAGAACTACCATATGACCCAGCAATCTCACTCTTGGGCATATATCCAGACAAAACTTTCCTTTAAAAAGACACATGCTGGGAGTTCCCGTCGTGGCACAGTGATTAAGGAATCCAACTAGGAATCATGAGGTTGTGGGTTTGATCGCTGGCCTCGCTCAGTGGGTTAAGGATCTGGCATTGCCGTGAGCTGTGGTGTGGGTCGCAGACGTGGCTCAGATCCCACGTTGCTGTGGCTCTGGTGTAGGCCAGTGGCTACAGCTCTGATTCGACCCCTAGCCTGGGAACCTCCATATGCCACAGGAGTGGCTCAAGAAAAGACAAATAGACAAAAAGACGAAAAAAAAAAAAAAAGACGCATGCCCCCACATGTTCGTTGAGCACTATTCATAATAGCCAGGACATGGAAACAACCCAAATGTCCATCGACAGATGATTGGATTAGGAAGATGTATATATACACAGTGAATACTACTCAGCCATAAAAAGAACAAAATAATGCCATTTGCAGCAACATGGATGGAACTAGAGACTCTCGTCCTGGATGAAGTAAGTCAGAAAGAGAAAGACAAATACCATATGATATCACTTATATCTGGAATCTAATATATGGCACAAATGAAACTTTCCACAGAAAAGAAAATCATGGAGAGAATAGACTTGTGGTTGCCTGGGGGAGGGGAGGGAGTGGGGTAGATTGGGAGCTTGGGGTTAATGGATGCAAACTATTGCTTTTGGAATGGATTAGCAATAAGATCCTGCTGTGTAGCACTGTCTAGTCACTTATGACAGAGCATTATGTGAGAAAAAAGAATGTATACATGTATGTGTAACTGGGTCATCATGCTGTACAGTAAAAAAAAAAAAAATCATATTGGGGAAATAACAATAAAAAAAGAAAAAATAAAGGAGACGATCCTAGATGGCAAGATTGTAACTGAGTCTATTCTCAGCCTTTGCATCATATACAGTACAATAGGCTGTAAAAAGCAGAAACTAATTCTGATTTGCTTAAGCAAAAACAAAGAATGATGAAAAGGCTATTTAGAGCCACAACATGAATGGGACTCTGAGAATCAGGCTGAGTACCAGGAGAGCTGCTTAAGGCCAAAACAGCCAGAAGCACAAGGATTGTCTTTTAAACAAAATAGTAAAGGTAGGATTCCTGAGACTCTGGGACATGGTCTCTTCTGCAGCTTTGAAAGAATTCTTCTTGTTCTTCGTGCTTTGTGTCGTTGGCTCAAGAGACAAGGCACCTATTGGATCATCTGATTAGCTCTTGCAAAGTAATGTGCCCTGTGTGCTACCTGGCAGGGAAGAACAAAAGTTCTTGCTATTCTGGAATTGGTAGTGGAAGGCAGAAGTTTGCTTTTCAACAAGGAGACATATACAGTAGAGAACTCTAGCCGTATAAAAAAGGAAAAAAGCTTATCAATAAAATGGAGATACCAAACTTAAAAATGAGCTCTTCCTTGCTAAAAAAATCAAATATTTACATATATATGTACACACATAATACATTAAATATAAACATGTAAAAATTAAGTGTACACATACACATAAGTATTTCATATAAATATGCATGTATATTTTATGTTTTAGAAGAAATAAAATTCCTTGGGAAAAGAGAGATAAGTACTTTTTTTCTAGATTCTTTCCTTCCTATTTCCCTTCTAAGCCATGATATTTTATTCTAGAGAAAAAGTATTCTGACTGCTGGTTTCCTCACCTCTACGCAGTAAACCAATGTGCTAAGCATGTGAGTAAAACACATACAAATATTTTCTAATGATATTGTCCTCTGAAATCCAGGGGGAAAAAAGTGTACAATTGTTCCATTATTTCACTTCCCAAATGAAAAGAGTGAGGAGACATTCAAGTTGCTTATTTTAATGAGGAGCAGACAAGTGATGCTGTCACAGGTGCTATATGAGGTGGCCCCTGTACATGACCTCAGTGCCCCAAGAAAGCTCCAGGACATGCTTCCAGCAGCCCTCCCTTCGGCAGGGGTCTTCGCATTCCAGGGAGACTCTGCAGACAGAGCTAACCTTTCCCAGCTGTGCCCTGATCTGTCACTCAGCACCTTGCCAGGAAGAGGCTCCAGGGCTTCCAGCAGCTCTGCCACAGGCGGCCTGGTTAAATAGATTTCTACTGAAGGTGGAGTTCCAAAGGATTCACTTAAGTTCTGATAAAAAGTGCAGTTTCTCATACCATTGCTGCATCTTATCTGGGGAACAAGAATCCCAAGTCTGAAAATTAGTAAGTAGAGATGAAGCCAAGTAGAATGGCCTCAGAAATTAACTTTAGATATTAACCAGAAGATAAGACATTTAGATAGATAAACAGATCATCACAATATTTGAAGATATTCATTCTCCAGACTTATAAAGTCTTTGAGGAAATGCCATGCTTCCATTTTCTTTTTCTTATATTGAAATAAAATGTATATTTTGGAGAACAATATACAGCTGTATTTCCAGTTTGGGAGTTGTATCTGAAGCTCTATTATTTACAGACGTATTTACAGCAGTAAAGAGTGATATAAATGGATTGCATTTGGTTTATGATATTAAGCAGTTAAGGTAATTCTCCATTAAGTTTGTTCCTGTGTGCAAAAGTTAGAGCCACTCTTAAATTCAGTCTATGACACTGACCCACAGTTTTCAATATGAAACACTTAATTATGAAATTTTAGATATTTTCCTTTTGGACTATCTTGATATTTCTATTTTTGATTAAAATACAGAAGAGTGAATTTCAGCCCACTTCTCATGGTGAAACAGTGACCCTTCTAAAAATCAGAGGGGTTTATTTAAGTTGCAGTGCTGCAGATCAACATTTTCAAGTGTCTACAGACAATGTATCAAAGAAAATTCTTTTCAAGTGCAGAGTTGGCTCAAATCCTTCACAGATGTAGTCAGTGCAGCTTTAAAACTGAAGTGGAAAACGAATACATCCAATGTGATCTAGGTATATCTCAGTTGTAATTCAAGCATGTCTTTCCTTTCCCTTTGGAAGCCCGGCGTCCTCCCAGAAGCGGGTTAAGAGAGAGAACACCTGCTTTTCATTTGAGAACTGACAGGTCATCAAACACTAGTCGTTCTTGCTTAATTCTTAACATTCTTTTCCCTGTTCTGATTTTATTTTCACTCTATGCTCGTCACTGTTAATTAAAGTTTGGGCTCCTCATAGCCCAAACGTCCAAACTGGTTTTTACTGTAAGAACCAGCTTATCTGTTACCTTCCTACCCTAGTCTGTCCCTTTGTGGTTGACTTATTCTATTGTCAATTATGGATTTCTCCCCTGTAGTTGAGTAGGTCTAGCCAGCCTCTCCCCGCTGAGCTACCCTGATGAACACAAAGTCATTTTATTAGCAGCTGCTCTTAACTACTAAGAAGAAACATAAAATTTAAAACAAACCTCATTCTTTGAAAGCAGAGGCGTGAGAGGAACATATTCCTTTGTTTTCATATTCACAGATTCTCTTGGCATCCCCAGACCCCAGATTAAAAGTAGAAGGTGAGTTTATCTGACACAGAAACATTTTATACCCCTAAACTGAGAGAGAATAACAGGAAGTAGTTTAATCAGGGATATAATGGCCAACTTTTGCTCACTGTGGTAGTACACAGAGGGTACTCCCATTGCTGAGAAAAGATCCCTTTCCCAGAGGTTTTTGCAAATCGAATGTATTTTATCTTCATTAATGACTCTCACCCCCTCCTTATTTAGTTTCTAAAACTGCATGAAAATGATTAAGCAAAGGATGGAGAGAGACCACTTTCTCTAGCTATACATCAAAGGAGAAATTTTTTTTCCTGTTTATTTCTAAACATTTTTTTTCCTTTCTCCTCCCTCTGCTTTCACATCATTGAGTCCCAGAGAGGTTAAGTTACTTCAAGTACTTTTTGGAAAACTGATAAAAACACAAAAATAAATCTAGCCAAATTAGTGGATATTTTTTCAGACCTAATTAAAGAAATTAAAATTGGTTTCAAGGATTCTTTACCATTCTAATATGAGCTTCCCTCCAGCAATAAGAAAATGATGACCTTCTTCCATTTCGTTTTGTTTTGTTTTATTGTTTATTATTGCTTTTTAGGGCAGCACCCATGGCACATGAAAGTTCTCAGGCTAGGGGTCAAATTGGAGCTACAGCTGCTGGCCTGCACCGCAGCCATAGCAATGCTAGATCCGACCTTCATCTATGACCTACACCACAGCTCATGGCAAAGTCAGATCCCTGACCCACTGAGAGAGACCAGGGCTCAAACCTGCATCTTTGTGAATACTAGTCAGATTCATTTCCACTGTGCTACAATAAGAACTCCCAACCTCCTTGCTTATAACGGTGTTTCTAGGTCATTGATGTGGGGATGGGGACGCTTCAGAGTTTTGGTGAATTGGATGGGGGTTGCTGGGTGAGCAGGACTGCCACCCCAGGCCAAAAGGGTCTGGTTTCTGCAGCCTCTGCCACTTGAGGAGCCACTTTCAGGGCTGACAGAATAGACTCTGGAGCCATTCTTCAGTTTCTAAGTGCGAGGTGGGCTGCTCACTACCAAAACTTTGTGGAAAAAGAATTTCAGAGAAATCTGAGTGCAATAAAGGTGATGGGATAGAGGGGCCCACCTGGAAGCCGGAAGAAACATGTTAGGACCTTGCATTTTAAAGCACTTTAAAGCATGGTGGTATGGCTGACAGAATAATTTTGCCCTTAAAATCATGCCCACACCCTAACCCTGGGACCTGTGAATGTGTTAGGTTAAAGGGCAAAATACATTAAGGTAGCAGGTGGAATTAAAGTTGCTAATCATTAGCTGACCTCAAGATCAATTACCTTTGATTATCCAAGTGGTGCCAATGTAATCACAAGGGTCCTTAAAAGAGGAAGAGGGAAGTAGAAGAGAAGGTCAGAGTGATGTGGTAGGAGAAGATTGCAACCCACTGGTGCTGCCTTTGAGAGGAGGAAGGGGCCATGGACTAAGAAATGCAGGTGGCCGCTAGGAGACGGAAAAAGGAAAAGGAACAGATTCAGCTCCACCCAGAGCCTACAGGTAGAACGCAGCCCTGCCAACACCTTGACATTCATGCGTCGAGAGCCAGGTCAGACTTCTCATAGAGGTGTAAGATAATAATAGATGTGACTTAATCAAAATGAAATATGTTCCTATACTGTGGTTAGTTTTATAGTCATTTTTACTATCTCCAAAGATAGAGAAATAATAGCTCTCATATGAGGCCTAAGTAAATTAGGTGGTTACCTATATGTAAAAATACTAATAACTTTTTTCAAGAGGTAATATATGTGGAGTTTTTTTTTAAACAAAGAATTTTATATAAATGGTGGGGATGGACTAAGCAAGCCTGGAATCCACAGGACAGGCATTCAGGGTGGAAAGGTCATGTATAGGCTGGAGACCCTTGAAGACGTGCTGAAGTTGTTGACCACAGGAAGGAAGGATGGGGAAGGTCCAGCAGGAAGAGAGCAGTGGCAACTCCAGCTGCTGTCTGGAGTCTATTCAGGAAAATCTAAGCCTTCTTTCAAAAGGCATTTCCCCTAATTGATCCCTGCCCTTCTCCTTTGGTTAATGTTAGCCCATTTGGGCCCACTTTAAAAAAAACTATCTGTAAAATCCCTTTCAGAGCAGCATTGACACTTGTGGGTGATTGTCTAACTGGAGATAAACAGTGCTTTTGCCACAAAATGGTGGCTGTCTTCCTCCTGTTCTCCAGCCCTCTTGAGAGCCTGTCCTTGTAGCCCACTCCATCTGGACACATACTCTAAAGGGAATTCTGGGGAATGTAGCACAGCCCGGGCAAGTTGACACTTCCAAGGCCATTACCCCTTTCTAAATTGATAAGTTAGACACATTGACATAGATTTGAAATCAGTAAATAATATACATATTTTTATTTTTGGAGCAATTGATGACAGTTCAAGAAAGAGCTGCTTATTTCTTCTTTGCTGTCTTAGCTTAGATTACCCAGAAAGTAAAACTGAAATAAAGGTTTACTTTTTTTAACTTTTTTAAATTTATTTTTATTATAGTTGATCTACAATGTTCTGTCAATTTCTGCTGTACAGCAAAGTGACCCAGTTATACATAAATATACACTCTTTTTCTCATATCATCTAATATTGTTTCCATCACAAGTGACTAGATATAGTCCCCTGTGTTATACAACAGGACCTCATTGCTTACCCACTCCAAATGGCAATAGTTTTCATCTATTAACCCCCAAACTCTCAGTCCATCCCATTCCCTCCCCCTTGGCAACCACAAGTCTGTTCTCCATGTCTATGAGTTTGTTTCTTTTCTGTAGATAGGTTCATTTGTGCCATATTTTAGATTCCACGTATAAGTGATATCATATGGTGTTTGTATTTCTCTTTCTAAGTCACTTTTCAACATTACATAACAAGTTAAAAGCAGATGGATTTTAAACCAAGGGGCCTTTGACAGTGTTTCCCCTTTCTGCTCTCGCCCCTCCCCTCATTCCTGCTCCTAAGCCTGGGATTATAAACCCTTCTCAGGCTTAGGAGCAGGAATGAGGGGAGAGGTGAGAAGCAGAAAGGGAAACACTATCAGAGTCTCCCTTATAAGACTGGCCACTAACTGAAATTGGGGTGATTGATTGCAGAAGCTCTTGGAAACAGCTTCTGTGCTTGTTGGTCCTCTGTTTATCTGCCTTGGAGAAGTGTCTATTCAGGTCCTTTGTCCATTTTTCCATTGGGTTGTTGGCTTTTTGCTGTTGAGTTGTATAAGTTGCTTGTATATTCTAAAGATGAAGCCTTGTCAGTGGCATCATTTGAAACTATTTTCTCCCATTCTGTAAGTTGTCATTTTGTTTTCTTTTTGGTTTCCTTTGCTGTGCAAAAGCTTGTCAGTTTGATTAGGTCCCATTTGTTTATTTTTTGCTCTTACTTCTGTTGCTTTGGGAGACTGACCTGAGAAAATATTCATAAGGTTGATATCAGAGAATGATTTTCCTGTGTTCTCTTCCAGGAGTTTGATGGTGTCTTGTCTTATATTTAAGTCTTTAAGCCATTTTGAGTTTGTTTTCGTGCATGGTGTGAGGGTATGTTCTAGTTTCATTGCTTTGCATGTAACTGTCCAGGTTTCCCAGCAATTCTTGCTGAATAAACTGTCTTTTCCCCCTGATTATTAGAGAAATGCAAATCAAAACTACCATGAATACCACCTCACACCAGTCAGAATGGCCATCATTCATAAGGCCACAAATAACAAGTGCTGGAGGGGGTGTGGAGAAAAGGGAACCCTCCTGCACTGTTGGTGGGCATCTAAGCTGGTACAACCACTATGGAGAACGGTATGGATGTACCTTAGAAATCTATACATAGAAATACCATATGACCCAGCAATCCCACTCTTGGGCTGATAACCAGAATAAACTCTACCTAAAAAAGACACATGCACCCGCATGTTCATTGCAGCACTATTCACAATAGCCAAGACATGGAAACAACCCAAATGTCCATTGACAGATGATTGGATTACGAAGAAGTGGTATATATACACAATGGAATACTACTCAGTCATAAAAAGAACAAAATAATGCCATTTGCAGCAACATGGATGGAACTAGAGACTCTGATCCTAAGTGAAGTAAGTCAGAAAGAGAAAGACAAATACCGTATGATATAACATATCTGGTATCTAATATACAGTGCAAATGAACCTTTCCACAGAAAAGAAAATCACAGACATGGAGAATAGACTTGTGGCTGCCCGGGGGGAGGAGGAGGGAGGAGGGAGTGGAAGGGATTGGGAGGTTGGGGTCAATGGATGTCAACTATTGCTCATGGAATGGATTTAAAATGAGATCCTGCTGTGTAGCACTGAAAACTATGTCTAAATACAACGCAGCACAGCAATGGGAGAAAAAAGAATATATACATGTATGTGTAACTAGGTCACCATGCTGTACAGTGGGGAAAAAAAAGTGTGTTGGGGCAAATAACCACAAAAAATAAATTTTAAAAAAAGGGAAAAGAAAAACTAAGCTTAAAAAAAGAAAAAGAAACAACTTCTGAAATGGCTTACAAATGCCTGATTCTCAGAGCAGTCTGGCCAAGCAAAGGAAGAAAAGGAATTTATCTGACCACTCCTGTCTCATATTGGTTCACCTCAGGGGCCTTAGACTTCTCCATGTCCACTTGGCTAACCTCTGAGGGGCCTGCATGTTTCTGCTGTTCCTTGCATTTCAGCATCAATAGGAAAGCCTCCATGTAGGAGACAAAAGTTGAAGTAGAGACACAAAGATGATCAGGGCCCTTGAGGGCAGGTCACCATGGCAGAGGCTCAGGTTGAAGATGGTTCCTAAGCCACAGAGACAGAAAGCACTGAGAATATCTGACATGTCAGGGAACCCTTCTCAGCCTGATGGTCTGACCATGTGCTCCCAGAGAGCTGTCTTGCTGCTGGAACTCTCCAAACACAAGAATTTCAGAGCCTGACTTGTAATCATAATGGAAAGAATATACTAGCCCTGGGAGTGACTGTGAGTCAAGCAACTCAGCTGTGGGGAAGAGTTCATAGCAGCTGGTCCCCTGAGACTCTGTTTCTCCCTGAGAGTCATTCTCCTTATACCACTTCCCAGGCTCCATCTCTGCTTTCAAAGAAGGACCCCAGCTAAATCTAAGAACTCTTTCAGAGCACAGAAGAATATCTCTATGAGCTTCTATATGTATAAATTAATATCAGAGTAGAGTAATACAGCTAAATAATCAAGTTCATTTTGACCTTCACTCCTCAAATTATCTTCCTTCAACACTTTTACCAGAGCCTCTAATAATGACATGGTTTCTCCGCCTCGAAGACAATGTATACTTGGAAAAGCCCCATGGTTCCAAATAGGCATTATTCCTTCTGTAACTCTTGGAGAATTAATTACAATAACCTGCTTTTTCCTGGGGTGGGGAAATAAGCAGGGAAGATGTAGAAGTCATGTTCATTTTACCCTAAGACTCTGTATTTCTTTTAGTCCTGTGTTGTTGGGTAAATATAATCTGAAAGGAAATTGAGACTAAGGTAGACAAATGGAGAATTCCTGACTCAAAAACTGAATCAATTAATCCTGCATTAGTTTGCTAGGGCTGTCATAACAAAGAACTACAGGCTGGGCGGCTTAAATAACATGCATTTATTTTCTCACAGTTCTGGAGGCTGGAAGTTGGGAGATTAAAGTGTTGACAGGATTACTTTATTCTGAGGCTTCTCTCTTTGGCTCTGTGGCATTAGAGCTTCAACATACAAATTTGGAGGGAAATACAGCTTAGCCCATAACGATCCCTAATAAATAAAATGACTGAATTTTACCCTAATTATGTCTTCGATTTTACTTCCTGATTGAAATCTTAGTCGCCTACCCATCCTCACTCAAAGTACCAAGTTCTTTTATTCTAGGTCTTTTTTTTTTTTTTGCAATGTACTACATTAAACTTTATTTTTAAAAACTATAGTGGATTCACAATGTTGTGCCAATTTCCGCTGTACAGCAAAGTTATGCAGCCATACATGTATATACATTCCCTTTCTTATATCATTTCCCATCTTTTTCTATCCAAAGAGATTGGATAGAGCTCCCTGTGCTATACAGCAGGACCTCATTGTTTATCCATTCTAAATGTAGTATTTGCATCTACTAATCTGAAACTCCCAATCCATCCCACCCCCCTCTCCTTCCCCTTGACAACCAGAAGTTAGTTCCCTATGTTCTTGAGTCTGTTTCTGTTTTCTAGATAGTTTCATTTGTGCAATATTTTATATTCCACATATAAATGATATCATATGTTATTTGTCTTTCTCTTTCTGACTTATTTCACTTAGTATGAGAATTTCTAGTTGCATTCATGTTGCTGCAAATGGCATTATTTTGTTCTTTTTATGACTGAGTAGTATTCCATTGTGTATATATGTACATCTTCTTTATCTATTCACCCGTTGTTGGACATTTAGGTTGCTTCTACATCTTGGCTATTGTGAATAGTATTACACTGAACATACAGGGTGCATTTATCTTTTTGAATTGTAGCATTGTCTGGATATATGCCCAGGAGTGGGATTGCTAGATCATATGGTAGTTCTATTTTTAGTTTTCTTAAGGAACCTACAGACTGTTTTCCATAGTGGTTGTACCAATTGACATTCCCACCAACAGTGCAGGAGGGTTCCCTTTTATCCACACCCTCTCCAGCATTTGTTATTTGTAGACTTATTAATGATGGTCTGGGACCATTCTTAATTGTTTCAGATTGTTAGGAAATCCCTCATTCAACTTCCTCTGCCCGTGCTCTGTACACAGGTCTAATTGCTAAATGTAAGCAAAATTGCTGTGGTTAATGGGGATCCTTTCTATGTCTAGCTGTCTATAACCACTGATCAAAATGCACAGTGTGTAAAGAACCTAGTGGAAAGCTTTACCACGGAAAGGCTTTGTTATTTCATCTCCTGCACTAGTTCAAAAGTTCCTGGAGGACTGTCTAATTCAACTTTGACTTAGAACCAAACACAATGCTTGTAAAATGCATAGTGGTAACATTATAAATATTGAATGAAAATGATCAATAAAAAAAATGATGTTTTAGGTTTTGCTGAACTTCAACTGATTATGCTTTGATTTTCCTTTTAGTTGGTAAAAATCTCCTCCAGACTTTTGGTGAGCATAAGGGAATTGAAGAGTAATTCAATTTTATTTATGTCTTTAGTGAAGAATGTTCTTAATAACCAGATGGGAGAAAAGAATGAGATAAAAGCAAAAAGTTTGAGCCTTTTGAGTTTTCTGTGCTTTAATGTTCAAAGCAACTGATGCTTTAAATCTATTTCCTCACTTTCAGTGCTTGTAAGTAAATGTCAGTGTTTTAGGGGAGGAAGCATCTTGTTCTATTTAGAACTTCTTTTCCTGGGCAGGAAGCTGCCTTTTTTTTTTTTTCCACTTTATTCTCCTTCCAGAGAAGTGCATTGTATACCAACAGACCTGTGTCTAATCTTTTACTGTTTACTAACTCTTCTCATCAACTATCTGCATTTTCCCTTTAAGATCAGCTGGGAAATCATATTAGCTGGCCATGATATTAAAAATGCTTGCCTGTTTCAGGTTTATAATATGGCTGGTCATTGCCCATAACTATCTTCCTCATTCGATCAACATACCCATTGGAGGTGACAGAGAGACACAGTGAACTACACTATTCTCTTTATAACAATTCATTTTCATTCCCCTTCAAGTGTAAGTTATTTATATCTATGGACAAAAAGATGAGAAATTATTTTTACATTTATATATGACAAATCATATTAATGCCAAAAAAATTTTATATCATAGACTCTGTTCTGTGAAGTTATTTGTAAATATTCCCTAGTCTGGAAAGGACTGATAAGTGAAAACATTAGTCTTAATTTACCAGAGACTGTTATAGAAAAAAAAATAGCAATATGAGAACAAATTTTATTAAGTAAATGTATAAATGCACCAGATATTTTTAGAGATGTTCCACAGAGAAGGAATAAAAACCAATTACCAATAAAGCCAAAATGCTATATGAACACAAAACATATATAATAGATTAAAATAACTCAGTTCCACTCAGATAATTTTCTAGTTATAATCCAGAAATGTTAAAAGTTCAATCTTTATCTTCTATGTACAAAGAAACCTAGATTTATTGATGTATTTTAGGTGATAACCATGAACTATCTGTTGTCAATGAAGTACAGAGAAACAAATGCAAGAGAGATATTTTAAAATACAGGCAAAGTGTATTTATCTTTTTATTGATGACCTTGGCCCAGGAAATTTATGGTTCTAAGACTTTATAAAAGTTATCTAAAGTAAAATTAGTCTATAAAGGCTTGGGAACAAAAGAAATGACCCCAGTTAAATAACAAACAGTACAAATGAAAAATCATGTATGTATGCCACTTACATAGAAAAATTGGTACTACTGCTTGTGCAACTACCTTGTATTTATAAATACATCCCTCTTTTAATAATCATGACAATATTATCAGCTAGGTGTATTATTCCTCACTTACATATGAAAAATTGAGTTTTAAGGGGGTAAGTCAGTGGCCCAAGATCACACGACTAGACAGAAAAGCTAAACTTGAACTCCCATTTTCTGAATTTAGTATATCCCATATTTCTCTCATAAGCAGCAGAGAAAGTATATATTTTTTAATGTTTAAATTTGGAAATCACCCTCAGACCATGATAACACCAAATATCCCTTATATTCTTAGATTATCCTGGAAACCGTTAATTTTATTTTTCTCCCATTCACTTATCATATTCATTGCTCCATAAAACCATAGAGCCTGAAAGAGACCCAAATCTCTCTGTTTGTGAGAAAACAGACTAAGGAGAAAAAAAAAACTGTTTGTCTTAGATAATCCAAATAATTAAAATAATTGTTGGAAGATTTCAAATAGAATCTAGCTTTTCCATCCCCATTTGAGGGATCCTTGTGTTGCATTCCTAGTGAAGCACATAATGATTCAAGAGCATTTATCAAAAATGTGTTCATGGAGGTGATCAAAAACCTTGTCATCTTCTCCAAGTGCCTTATCTTTCAGCTGGAGAGCCGTAAACATGCGAAATAATTCATAAAGTGATTGTCACTGACACTAAGCTCACGAACAAACTTGAGATCAAACAGAGATCACTGCAGGATGTCATGAGAAAGGAGCTCTAAGTGAGGGAGCCTGAGCTTTAGCTAATCCTTCAGCATAGGTGGATTTCCAATGGAGGGAGAGGCAAAAGAGAATATTTTAAGAGAGGATAAGAGTCTGACCTTAACTGGTATGACAGGAAATTTTTATAGGTGTTCCATCAAAGGATCAGCAATATGTTAAATTTACTGTTGCTACAAAATATAGGCTCTGGTGATGACTGTCGGGTGGGATGTTGAGCAGAGCAGGGGTAAGCAGACAAGTAGCTGAACAGTGCATGAAAGACAGAAGTGTGGCTCAGTGTTTAGCTAACACCAAGTTAAGATTACCCTTTTCTCATATTTGTGAGAACCTCGTCTTGTGAAGAGCTTCAGGAGGATTATCAAGGAGGTAAAGGGTGCCCTTCAAGCAGTGGCAGCATAAGACAATCGAGTGAAAGAACTAGCTGATATATCTTTCTAAAGATATAATGAGCAAAGAGTGATTATGTGGTAAGTATTGCTGACTGGTTTGGTAGTTCCTGCAAGAACTTGACTAAAAATATGATTTTTAAAAGTAGGTTGTGAAAACAAAATTTTGCTGGTCTCATAGGAAGGTCCACAGTGACTATCAGGAGTCAGGTAAGAGATTATGGAGACTCAGGCTGGAGTGGGTGTGGAAAAGGAAACTGGGCTACTGTTCAAATGGAGAAGAAATAGACAAGTATATTCTCTAGCCTTCACTAGAATTTTTGTTGTTTGTTTTAGTAAAGTTTAAATGGAATTCCATCTCATTCCTATTCCTGAATGTCCTTTAGAGAAAAAAAATAAAAGGTATTTATTTTGGTCAAGCAAACCAAAAATAAATCATATATTTAACACTGAAAGTGATGAGCCTACTCTACATCTAAAACTCATTACCTTGTCCATAAAATTCTTTAAGGAACATTATCTCTCTTGACAGAATCAATGCACCTTAAATACAAGTATAATAACCAGATGTATTTTTAACATGGTCTGAAAATTAAAAGAACCTATGAACTTCCAAAGAGCAAACTTTAAATAGTAAAATGAAAACAGTAATAGTAGTATAAAAACCCTAAAAGGACTTCAGTTTTATTAGAATCACAAAAGCCCAGTAAACCAATGCATGAAGAGAAGCCAGTTGCAAACACAAAGCCGAGGATACGTGAAGATGCATTTGATGAAAGACCCAGTGCTTTACAAAGAAAATGTATGCATTTAAAAATAAGCACAGAATATTATAAATTGTAACAAAACTATATTCCAAAATAGATTAAGAAATAAAGAAAAAAGATACAGGGTGAAATTAGTCTGTTTTTTAAAAGTATGAGCAACAAACATATACTGACAGGATTAAATAATAAAATTGCTAACAACATTTAGAACATGCTGTAATTATTCTCGCTAAAAATGCTCTTAGAAAAATACTTAGATGGTAATAGGCTCAACACTGAATCCTCAAAAACTAAAGAAAGTCTTGCATTTTAAAATAGAATGGAGAACTCATACAAGATGTTATTTAAAAGAGTTTGTCTAATTTTGAGGTAAAAAAAAAACTGACCCTAATTTTACAGCCTGGTTACAGCTTGGCAAAACTAAATAATGACTTTATGAAGATACAAAACAAAAATTTTAAATTAAAGTAATAGAAAAGCTGTGGCAAGTACAAATGTAAGGGCAGAAAAGGAAAAAAAGAATGCTATACTTCCATTCCAAAATAGCTCAGAATCTCATTAAAACATAAATATTCAGAAATATTAGAGATTTTAAAGCAAAGGTGATAAATAGAAAATCAGAATAAAGAAAATTGTTGGTGGTAGTGGAGGGGTGGTGTGTGGGAGAGAAAGAGAAACTCAATAACCAAAGGACACCAACCAATAGGGTTTTGTGGCTAGATTTAAAATAATCACCAGTTGATCCTTCAGTCTTGGTGGTACCCAACCATGGGGTTTTAAATAAAAACCCATACTCTATTGGGTCTCATAATTTCAAGTATAACATGCATAGTTATGGATTAGTAGTGCTATGAAGAGTTGGCATTGCACAGCTCATTGTGACAGATTCATCAAATCTGTTTCTAAGGCCAACATTTATATTTCCTGATATGTAAAATGTAGCTACACTGTGGGGACACTGGGAGATCCAGACACCTTTCAAACTACATAAAGAAAACACATCTCACTGTGCTTTTGTAAATCTTGTATGTTCACTTAAAATAGTGAGAGTAGAGAGGAATTTGAAAACAGAAAACTTTTAAAAATACTTTTTGGAATCAAGTGATTACGATGTAAGAAAATAATTTTTAAAACGTGGGAATGAAAATGAAGACATGTACATGGGAGGTAGGCTTCCAAGAGTGCTGAAAGGACAGACTTTAAGTGCAAAGCAATGGTATCCTGCTAATTAATATAAAATACCACCATGAGCATAGAGTGGGCTGGTTGAGGATCTTCCAGAACTCAGGATACATTTTTTTCAAACACAATACGCTGTCCTGAACCATCATCATGCATACTTTTTTTTTTTTTGTCTTTTTAGGGCTGCACCTGCAGTGTATGGACGTTCCCAGGCTAGGGGACAAATGGGAGCTGTAGCTGCCGGCCTATGTCACAGCAACAGCAATGCCAGATCCAAGCTATTCTGAGACCTACACCACAGCTTATGACAACATCGGATCCTTAACCCACCAAATGGGACCAGGGATCAAACCTGCATCCTCATGGATACTAGTTGGATTTGTAATCTGCATAGCCACAATGGGGCCTCCACCCATGCATTTCCTAAGATTCATTGATCTCTGTCTATTTGTTAATTATGAAAAGAGAGGCAGAAAAGGATGGAAAAGAGAGACAAGAGAGTATAATTACTTGTTTCCCTCCACTTTTTTGCTTCTAACATTATGGATGGCTTAAAGATGACCAACTAAGGGAGAGACTGGACAAACTGCAGGGTTGAAAACCACATCTGTTATAAAGGAAAACAAAAAATGAAATGTTTTCTGGTGTCTCAATTATAAGTGACTAAATTGCTTCAGCATATAATTAAATTGTGATAAAAGATATATTTTGAAGCTTGACTACTTGAAACACTTTCCAAAGGGTTGTTCTTGACTCTTTGCCTGCATGTATACAGATTCAAATACTCCAAGAAATTGCCTCCGGCTGCCTGAGATCATTCCAGCCTATAAATAAATAAGATTGGTACAGCTAAGTTTACTGATGTCTTACTTCTACTATGTTAATGGGGTTATAAACAAGGAAAAAAAAATACTTAAGGACAGTATTTTCACAACAAGTTACAGAAAACCAGGCTAACCTCAATCTAGACAAATAACTACTATACTTTTATTGTCAACTACTGACTCTTCCAATTCAGTGGAGTATCAGGTTGCCAGTGATAAAGTGGTGTTGCTAGGCAACAAGGGTAGTCCCTGCTACTTGGGCAGGAGGAGCTGCCACTGTGCAAAAGCATTTACCAAACCTGTATTTGTCTATAAATAGCTAGTACCTATCACTGTCTTCCTGCTGAGAATTACAAATGATAGCAAAGCCTATTAATAATACAACAAATGAATGTTGCGTTTTGGTGAAAATTATTCTGAGTCAGTCAAGGGTTTCACATACTACAAAGGAGTTCATTCCACAAAAAAAAAGAAAGTAAAAAAAAGCTGTATAATCCCTGCACTAAAGGCAATAAAGAATTGTATAAAATCAGAATTTAATTTGGAAGGTCATAAAATTTACTTAGCTATATTAGAGATTATCCACAGAATACAATGTTGAGGTTTAACTAATTTAAGAGTATCCATTTGTCTACCTTAGGGAATGTGGGCAAGGCCAAGGCAGCGTTAGAATTCTGGGTGATATCTGTTTGTATTTTCACATGTTGTGCAAGGGTTTTCCTATCACCGAGCATTGGATTCCTTCATGCCATTTCAGATGTGTCTGTCATCATGTACTATCTTCAAATATTTATCTACATTATTGGATTATCAGATCAAACACTAATATCCCGTTACTCCTCATTGTGCTATTCCTGCTGATTTTTACCCTTACCAATATTAATGACCTTTCTCTTTTGGACATGTTTGTATAAAGGGATTTTAAAATAAATAAAATTTGTTTAATATCTTCAATTCATTGAGGTACATTTTACTTGTTGCTTTCTGTTTATGAGTCTCATTCCTATGTAGTTTAGCTACTTAGAGTCCTTGATTCATGGCACACTAGCATCATTGTTCTGCTAAATCAGAGGCTATTGATTTTTTCACTTCAGCCTCTCCTTTTAGCTTCCACCACCTATAGGAACCTAATATATTTAATATCTGATTTTAGAATCGAAGTATTCTATATGATTGTAGTATGTTATTTTAGAAAAGTGATATTTGTTTATTCTTGTGTTCTTTCTCACTTTTTTTGCACCTAACATTGTGTGTTTAGAGAGCTCATTGAGAGCTATAATGCATGGGTACCCATGTACACACACTCATGCATGTCGACTTCAGTGTTTTTGATTGTTGCATAGTATACCATTCTATGTTGCCACCATATGAGCTCCCCAACCCCTCCAACCCTCCAAAATTGCCCTAATTAACATCTATGTCTTCCCTTGGGCCTGTGGGAGGGAGTCCCTGTGGATGTACCAAGAAGTGAGATCTCTGGGTCAGAAGGAATTGTTGCTGTGCTATTTTTCAGAAAGGCTGTACTTGTTGGCACTCCTACTCATAATTTATAAAGATTTTTATTCCCCCATATATTTTCTAAAACTTAGCATTATTGAGCATTTAAAAAATTACTAGTTTTTGGAGTTCCCTGGTGGCCTATGCATTAAAGAATCTAGCATCATCACTACTATGGCTTGGGTCATTGCTGTGGCGTGGGTTCAATCCCTGGCCAGGGAACTTCTGTGCATTGTGGACATAGCCTAAAAAAGTACTAGGTTTTATGGAGAAAAGTAGAACCCCATAAGCATTCCTCTGATGACACTATCCATTAATCATCTCATTTTTACATCAAAGTCACTTAGATCTCCTTTTGTGATTTGCCCATGCATGTGTTTTTCTATTGTGTTTTTCATAATTTTCTTGCTAATGAATAAGAATTCCATGTTAACGGTAGCTATATTATTCATGTCTCATATTTAGGCATCACTAACAATTTCTTCCAGTGGGCTCCCTTTTAGCAACTTTGTGGTATTCATCATTGAGTAGAAACCATTATTATTATTGTTATTGTTATTGTTATTGCTTTTTAGTGCTGCAAATGCAACATACAGAAGTTTCCAGGCTAGGGACTGAATCGGAGCTGCATCTGCAACCTACCCCACAACTCACAGCAATGCTGGATATTTAACCCACTGAACAAGGCCAAAAATCAAACCTACTAGCTGGGTTTGTTACCTCTGAGTCACAACGGGAACTCCAAGAAACCATTAATTTTGATATAGCTAAGTCATGCAAATTTTTTTCAACTTTTTCTTTATGCATTTGTTTTTTTATTAAAGAAATGTATGCTCAAGATCTCTTATAAGTTTTTACTCTTTATCTTAAAGTTTTACCTTACCACTTAGAGAGTTTTAATTAATCTGGATTTTATTCGTGTATGCTATTTGAAAGAAGAGTTGAGTTTTTTTTTTCCTATATCAAAAGCCAGTATTACAAGTTCAATCCATTAAAAAATCATCTATCTATTCTCTTCTTAATCTCTGTTGTCACTGCTATCATATAATACTATCCTATCTAAATAGAAATATGTTTCTGGGTATTTTTGTTTTGCCCTGGTTTTATGTGTCTGTTCCTATAGCAGTAGCATATTTTTTTATTACCATAGTATAGGATGCATTAAAATTAATAAAGCCAGCCTTCCTCTTTCTTCTTCTTTCTTGGAAATTTCCAGGAGGACAAAAAGTTTATTGGCCACATTTTTTTTTCTTCGCTATAAAACTTGCTGTATTTGAGCCACACTGAAAAACAATATATAAAAAACTTTATTGCCTCCTTTATTGAATGTCAATGCAGAATTGGGCTCTGTGTTGGAATTGCTAACCCTTGGTATTTGGTATGTTAGAAGTAGAAACTGGCAGCAGAATTTTAATATTTCATTCAGAAATTAAGGCATGTGTCTTGGCTCAGCCAGCAACATCTTCCTCCACAGTCTTTACATTGTCTATCACTGCTCAAGAACTTAATGTGAGATAGTTCATTAACTCTTGGTCAAAAATAATTTTTTTGGAGTTCCCATTGTGGCTCAGTGGGTTGTGGACCTGACATAGTGTCCATGAGAATGCAGCTTTGATCTGGGCCTCACCCAGTGGGTCCAGCATTGCTGCAAGCTGTGGTGTAGGTTGCAGATATAGCTTGGATCCGGTGTTGCCATGGCTGTAGTGTAGACTGCAGCTGCAGCTCCAATTTGACCCTGAGCCCAGGAACTTCCATATGCCACAGGTGTGGATGTAAAAAAGAAAAAATCCTCTTTCATACTCTGTTTCTTTCTTCCTGTTGACCCTACTCCTCATTTTATCTCTTCAAGTCAAGAGTATATGAAAATTTTGATAAATGTGAAGACTCATACAGTACATATTTTCCAATATAATGATTAGTGTTTTAGAGATAATAGCAATAATACCCTACGTTTTTATAATGCTTTATAATTTTATATACTAAGTATTAATTCCTTCCTTGGCTTTAAAGTTAAAAACTCTGGCTTAAGAATTTTTCTTATCCCAAATTATAAACATAGGATCTAAGGCTTAGTGTGGTCCTCTTACTCTTTTGAGATCATAGAATTGAATGAAAGGCTGAATCAGAATTGGACCTAGGTCTCTTCTCTGGCATGCTAATGCCATTTCATTGTTTTATTAGCAGAAGAGCCTTATCTACTCCAGCAAATCACACACAAGACCTCTACAAGCCACAGTGGAATCTATGATAGGTTGCATTAAACTAGAATCTCTGGGTAAGAAAGATAACCACGCATAATGTTTTTATGCCTGATTTAGAAAAGACTATACTATGGCTGTCACACAAATAGGATTGTGGTAACAAGCATTAATAATCTTCTATTGACAATATTGTTCTAATATGACCAAGTATTCACCCTCCTTCTTAAATCTTTTTTTCCCCATGGTTCAGCTCATATTATACAGTCTCTGGATATGTACAGTTGTGCCACACCTACTTGGCATTTATAAAAGCTTCCCCTCACAGACAAAATCAGCAAACACATGGTGTGAGAGAAATCCAAGAGTGTTTGCGAGGCTCGAATATTAGGATCATATGATCACTGATGACAAACAGACTATGAAAAACAAAAAATGTGCACAACATGCCTCTGATTTTCCAAAACTGTGATGTGGGAAGATTGGAAATCTTATATTTGTTGCCTCTATTGCAAAGAATTTTCTTACCAAAATGAAAATAACAAAAGAATATAAGTGTACCTAAATATTTCAAATATTCATGCATAAACCCAATGATAAAGCAAATAGTCTATTTTGTGTTCTTCACTGCATTTTATAATGCATTATATATATATATATATATACACACACACACATGCATTTTTGTGAAAGGGAAAAGTAACAAAATATGCCAGATGAACGAAGTTTAAGGGAGTAGAACTTGTCACCTGCTTTTAAGTTTTTTAGTAAGAGTCTATAAATCAAGGGACTCAGCGATGTAAGTGGAGGACCATGAAAGAAATGTGTGGGCCTACTGAGAGAATTTAGCACTTCATTTGTATCTTTTTGTATCTGTTTCAAATGAAGTGCATTAAACATTACTGGTATCTTGCCGAGATCTGATCTTTAGGTTTTTGCAGATTCCTGGAGCAGAAACTAGTTGCCTCCCAATGACTCCTTTCTCCATATTTATCTTCTGGTGACAAGTCCAAGCTTGTGCATATCGGTAATAGTCTCTCTGTCTCTATTGCCACTGTCATTGCCTCAGTAACTCTTTCCCAGGAGTAATTCTGGGCCCTATTAAAATAACGAATAATGTAGCCTCTTAACACAACTTCCCACAACACTGCAATCTATTTTTTCTGTTACTTTCACATAAATTCTCATGTTGAACCATTCCACTGAAGAGTTTTCCATCCTTAATCAAGATTTGTGAGCCTGTCCACAGTCCAAAAATGGATTTTGTAGAGCCTAGGCACATTTGCCATGCTGCTCTGCCTGCCTTTAATGACTGTGCTTCAGTTTTGCATGGTGGGGTTTTAATTGCCCCAGAGACTTCAGAGACCATGTCGGCCACGTACATGTCTCATTGGCCTTTACAGCATCTGTTGGTTCAATGTTGGATGCTTTAGGTGTGTCCCAAGCAAGACTAATTTATATACACCTCAGTCAAGATCCATTTTCTTCAACTTTTATCATATTTAGATGTTTGATATCAGAGCATAACTCAAGATATAATGATGGAAAGAGGAGGAATTTTCAGACATTCTCGGCAGAGTTCTGATTGCCACACATGATCAACTACCATGATTTAGTAACACCAGCCTACCAGTAACACTTCAAATTTCAATGATCCCTGTATTAGCTGTGAGGAACTGTATTAAGTACAAACTAGGAGACTAGCTCTCAGTCCACAAGTCACTACCTAACTAACTAACAGATGCCTTTGTGATCAGGGACCAATCATGTCACATCTTTCAAAATCTGTCAGTGATTGATCACTGCATATCCACTATTCAGTTCACATACAGACAGCAGAAGGTATACTGTTCAGTTGCCTCCTTGTCTGCCAATGATAAACCCATATAACATTTTATAATCATGAATATCCAGAAGAGGAAACTGGCCAAGACTGAAGTGCAGCTAACAGACAATGAATGATAATCCTGAAAGTGAAATATGAATCAAGCAATAGCGGAGGTATGGAAGAAGCAGCTGTTGATAGAGCACCAGTAGTCTAGATGAGCAGCCAGAGGAACGTAGTAAAGGGAAACTTGACCCAAATGAAGACAGGGATTTTGACAAAAGGGATGAAGATGGTCCAGAGGAATGATGCTGGCAAAGCACTTCACATGACACGAACTCCTGGTGTTATTTCACAATATTGAAAAAATGTTATAAGCATATCCAAATTTAGAAAGAAGTATGACAGTTCTCCCAGGCTTAGAAAAGAAAAAAAAAAAAAAGGTAGGTCTCTCTGGAGCCTATTATGAGAAGAAGGCAAGCACTGTTTAAACAAAGCACTTGATACATTTTGTTACATAGACATAAAACACTCTAAGTCTCTCTTTTTTTTTTTTGTCTTTTTGCCATTTCTTGGGCGGCTCCTGAGGCATATGGAGGTTCCCAGGCTAGGGGTCCAATTGGAGCTGTAGCCACCGGCCTACACCAGAGCCACAGCAACGAGGGATCCGATCTGTGTCTGCAACCTACACCACAGCTCACGGCAACGCCGGATCGTTAACCCACTGAGCAAGGGCAGGGACCGAACCCGCAACCTCATGGTTCCTAATCGGATTCGTTAACCACTGCGCCACGATGGGAACTCCAAAACACTCTAATTCTCAATATTTCTAATGGTTAAAGTTACAGTGTAAGTAAGTAATAACTGTACATTCCAAATGTTTTAATGCATTTTCAGCTAAGATTAACAGAGTTTTTAATGTTCTGACAACATTTTTATAGGTCACAGAACAGTTGTAATTTTCCCTTTTGATTGTTATTAAGATCACTTTACATAGTTTCAGTTCATATGGTCAATTTTGCAGTCCCGGGCTGTGCAAAGTGAAGAATACACACACACATACACATGAATATGTATATATGCATGGTGGTGGTATGTGTGTGTATTTTGGAAGATAAAAATGACAAATCTTTTCAAATAAAATTTGAAGTTTATAAAGTTTACAATGACTAAACCCACATGTATTTTACACTCAGATTATAGATTATTTTGTAAAAAGTCATAAAAATCAATATTTTTATCCAAATATTGTATTTATAAAAACTTAATTGGAGCATCTCAGAGTTTATTCTTTCATTCCAATGTTTTTAATAGGGTTTTAAGTGATTATACAGCCAAGTATTGAGCTCATATCTCTCTGGCGAGTACACCCAACATGACAGTAGACCAGTGTGTACTTTGTGATCCCTTCTGCCAAAAGGAAAACAAGTGGTTTTAACAAACAATGAGTTTCAGCTGCTCATGTTGAATACTCTGTGTGCAATCATTGGTCTCCTAGAAATAGGATCCTTAGCACATTCTGCCTCCTGTAATTTTGTGAGTTGATTGTCTGGGTTTCATACAGCTATGATCAACACATGCTCAGTGATGGAATGCATATTGCAGTCCATTGTACAAATAAAATGTAAATTTTTCCTTGATAGTGAAACTTTGCAGAGCAAAATGTTGCCAATTTCTATTTTCAAGGTTAAGACTACCCAAAATTACTCACCTTTATATGTATATGCTACTTTAAAAACAAAACAGAAAATCAAAGTCATTAACAAAAAAATCAAAAAGCTCTTGTATTGAAATCTTGTCCACATAAACAGTGAATACTCCTTAATCAATAGATTGCAAATGGAAGGTTCTTTTACTCAACTATTCTTAATAACACACTGCTAAGTGCACATCTTCAAAGGTTAACACATTTCACAGAAATAGGAACCAATATCACTGCTTTCAGTATAACTCTTAATGAATCAGAAGATATTTTAAGATATTCTTCATGAAGAATGGCAACTGTAGACCTCAGGAAATACAAGGCTGATTAATTTCTGGCTGAAGGGAAGAAATTGCCAGATTTCAGGATGTACTATTCATAAAATATATGCTTTAATTTGCAGCTAATGCAATTTCAAAAGATTTATGTGGTTTAGAAGATACTGCCCAGGTGTCATAAGAAAAGGCAAAAACTACCCAACTGCTCAAACCCCTACTTAGGCCCTCAGGTTGCAGTGTGCTCCAGGAAATCCCCTTTCAAATGTCACCCTGAACTAGCAGCACACACTACCCACAACACTTTTCTCACTCCAGCAACTCACCCTCAACTTATCATCTCAAGATATTCCCTGAATATGGGTTGGGTTTCTGTATGTTTCAGCACTTGACAATGAGAAAATCCATCTTATAGGTCTTTACTCTGTAAAAGGCATTTTCATAATTTCTACTTAATTTATCTTTTAAGATTTCAAGGAGTAGACCCTGGTTTTTAACATTTCAGACAGGCTAAGGAAAACATCTGCTTTTTCCAACACTTTATGGCCTTATAAGCAGCTATCAAACCTATTTGGCACATGGGTTAAAACAGGCAATTTACCAAATTTATAGTTTGGATATTGAAACTTATCACCATTATACTTTAAATGCGTAACTCTACAAGGCCTAGGAAATGCGACTTTGCCTTGAGGCTGTTAAGAGGTGAACTATAAGAATTGGAATCAGCAATCTTGGGTCCATTACATGGTATTTATAGTTACTCAAACTCTATTTTCAGTTTCTTCATCTATAAAATGGGTAGACTAATAATTTATTCTCCATATAGTTGTTCAGAGGATTAAATGACACTTTGTGACACATGATGAACATGTGTCACTAAAATATTATCAGCTATTATTAGAACAACCACATAATTTATAACCAAACCCAAAGTTTTGTCTGGGATAAATGCCAAGCTAGACAGAATATGGTGTTTAAAATAGAATCATTAGAGGAAAACCAGGGTGTATGGTGACCCCTAGTTATTATTATGTTCTTTTAATTAGTTTTTCTTATGGCCATTGTAATTAGTCTTTCTACCCACCTGTTCTTACATCTTTTTGTTAATGTGTCCCAACCTGTCCAAGATGGCAAATATGAAAATCATAAGATGCATTAGTGAATGCTATACTATACCTCAAATCTCTGTGGATACGCAGTTGAGTTCTGGACTGGGTCAGCCTCAGAAATACAATGGATATGACAGCGGTGGTTGCTGAATTCATCACAGCCAGCACAAGGGCGGACAACTCATTTTCTAGACCTGAGTCCTTTAGAGCAACCTTCCTAACTTTTTCAAAGCCTTCCTTGCAATTTCTTTTATTTACACAAATGTAGGGCTCTGTTATAACTCATGTGAATTCCAACTGATGGTTATGAGCTTTTCAGCTAAACTCAATGGTTTTTGCATAAGTAATTCTTCAGAGTTAAGTAATTCTTATCCATGAACCTCATTTTACTCTTCAGATAAGACATTTTCTTATTTTTTATAGCTATAAACTCTAGAAACGTGGTGGTATTTTTCCTCCTGGAGCTAAAAAGATGTAATAAGAAACCAAGCACGTTTA
This sequence comes from Phacochoerus africanus, assembly GCF_016906955.1. Lineage (NCBI taxonomy): Eukaryota > Metazoa > Chordata > Mammalia > Artiodactyla > Suidae > Phacochoerus > Phacochoerus africanus. Next base: position 78,858,727 of record NC_062545.1, on the reverse strand, counting down.
TACAACCATGGTGCTAGCAGCTGGATTGTGTCAAAATTCCTTCATTTATTACTTTAGATTTACCAACAATTATGGGCATTTTTAAAACCAGCTTTCAGAGTTTCAACATATTTTACTTATAAATTCAGACTACAGTCCAAACAGATGGATTAAGAAAATGGGACCATTGACATGTGAATGACAGTCATAGGGCTATTGGGAAAGGATATGCAAAGTATTAGGGCTGCTGGAAATGTTCTCCTTATACACCAAGTTTTGGAGTTGAAGAAGCATATCTATTATTTTTCAGACTAGTGCTGGGAATCATTTTCATTAATAGTAGACTTAGTTCCAGAGTAGGACAAATGAAACCTGAGGTCAGCTAGTCTTTTCACTTGACTTCTCTAGAGTTCAGTGTTCTCTCCTTAATATAGGAGAATTGGAGTAGATAATCTTCAAGCTGTGTACTTTGTCTGTAGTTCTGTGCTTCTAGGGCTTTCTTGACAATTTAGGAGAAACTAATCACACTTCTTGAATGATAAATCTTGTAATCACATGATACATCAGAGTAAATTGAAGGAAGAGAGATAAACTACCAAAGCCAAACCTCTCTGTAATCCTCTAGCATCTCCTTGATGCTTAAAAATGTTTGCAATAGGAACTCTAGGCGTTTCTACTTATGATCAAGGTCAACAGTTGCTATTGCTGTCCTAAGTTACTCTCAGTATTAAGCAGTCTGCCACATTAGTTCTTTTGCATGTGCCTAAGAGTCTTTGATATATCAGAACCTTGGCCTGCCTTAGAGCCACTTGCTACTTTGCCTCAGTTTCTCAATTCAGTCATCATACATCACGTCACACAGGAAGATGCACTTGGCATATAGACAGTGCATCCTTCACTGTAATGTTAGAAGAGTGGATGAAGTTGATTTCAACCAGGATGAAATAAGGTTGGCCCATCTAGGTATTATGTTGGAAGCATAGAGAACTTCTCTTCCTTTAGCAAATTTCAATTCCTTTTCTTTAAACCTCTGAGCTAGGACACCAAGCTTTCATTTGGTTGCTGCATGAAGTCTAGCTTTTCTTTTGCTTTTTCATGTAAATGCCATCTTTCTGCCCTTTCTGAATCATTAATTATGTGGCACTTAACCTGAATACATTTTGAATCTATGTTTAAATGGAATGATAATAGAATCTCTTATCACTCTATCTTATCTCTAAGCTTCTGCCAAATCAGATCAGATTCCTAAAGAACTTAAACATGTAATCAGAGATCTATTCTTTAAAAACTTGGCCTCAGATATGTAAGGCACAAAGTTGAGTCATGACCTCATCTCCAGACACCTATCAAAGGTGAAGAAAAACAGAACTTAGTCCTACTGACATCCAGGCCAAGGAGATTCTGGAGGAGGATACTCGCCATCTGCCAAAACTGTAATGCTTCATCACATATCCCACCAGGAACACTTAAAATTCAAACTGGAAGGAAATTTTAATATGATTGTAGCTGCAGAACAAATATTTTATACCTCCAAGAATAATATGCTTTTGTGGTGAGCTGACATATCCTGGCCTGCTTTCCTGCATGAAGAAGATTAAGTTTCAGTACATTAAATTTATGATGCCACTAGGGTTTGCCAAGGGAACTTAAGAAACAGATACATGATGTCCTAAACCGAAATCTTATTTTTAAAACCAATTCTATTTGTGTAAAACTTAGCTTTGTACTTAAAAAAAAAAAAAAAAAAGCAATGACTACTCAGCATTTACTCCCTTTCCAGATCAGGAAGCTGAGATCCATTTTATAATTGGCTGAGAATATGTAAGTTTATCCACTACAAGTTGGACTTCACATTTTATACCCAATTAGAGGTTTCATTAAGCTGCATGTCCCTTGAATTTTGTTCCATGTCTATTTCTTTCCTTCTTGCCAACTACAGCAAGAACCTTGAAATCCGTGCCTACTATAAAATTGTGCTTTGCATAATAATTCCCAAAGGAAATCAGATTTAAACTTGGTCAATCTTTTTTTTTTTTCAACCTCTCTTTTTATCAAGAATGTTCTCACCTTGGTAAAACATCAGTTTTATTTGGATCATGGTATCAACGTGCAGCTAGCTGCAAGACGGGGAAGCTTTTTCTGGTGGATCTGAAACAAATGCTGCCAGACTTCCTGGGACCATAGTCTCTGGGGAATGTCTCTTGATTCTCAATGTGCAATTTCAAGAGCCCTAGGGGCTGTAATTTTTATGTACTGGAAAGTCTTAAGAGCTTGAAAGTATTGCTAAAGTGGAAGTCACTGGGCCTGAAGGAAAGAATGGTGACTTAAAAAAAAAAAAGAGTCTAAATAAAATATTTTCCTTCTGCTAGATATTTAGAGTGATTCAATTAGAGATAGCAACACTGGAGGAAAAGTCATAGGCATCAATGCATAACAGATAAGATTAAAGAGAACGCCACAGAGTTATTTGAGTTCTCAGGTACTTTTTTCAAGTATCTTACTACCTTGGAGGTCTCCTCTGGGGTGAGGAAAACACCTTACTCTTGAAACAAATAAGTTTTTTCCTTGCTAGGTAAGAGCCTAGCAGTGTCTGACTCAGTACTAAGTGCCTTTACAAAGTGGTTGTTATTCTTCTTTGGTATGTTGTACCCTTAAACAGTTTAAAATATTCTTCCTATGGCATATGGATGCTCCCAGGCTAGGAATTGAATTGGAGCTGCAGCTGCTGGCCTACGCCTCAGCCACAGCAACATGGGATCCGAGCTGCATCTGTGACCTACACCACAGATCATGGCAATGAGGATAGTTAACTCACTGAAGGAGGCCAGGGATCAAACCTATGTGCTCATGGATACTAGTCGGTTTCTTAACCACCTGAGCCACAACAGGAGCTCCCATGTCTATTTTTTAGATTCCACACATAAGTGATATCATATGATATTTGTCTTTCACTGTCAAATTAACTTCTCTTAGTATGATAAATTCTAGGTCCATCCATCTGGCTGCAAATGGTATTATTTCATTCTTTTTATGGCTGAGTACTATTCCATTGTATATATGTACCATGTCTTTATCCATTCCTTTGTTGATAGACATTTAGGTTGTTTCCATGTCTTGGCTATTGTAAATAGTGCCACAATGTACTTTGGGATACATGTGTGCTTTCAAATTATGGTTTTCTCCAGATAGCTGCCCAGAAGTGGGATTGCTGGATCATATGGTAGTTCTATTTTTAGTTTTTTAAGGAACCTCCATACTGTTTTCCATAATGCTTTTACCAATTTATATTCCCGCCAAGAGTGTTAATAGGGTTCCCTATTCTCTATTCTCTTTTTAGTATTTATTCTTTGTAGACTTTTTGATAATGGCCATTCTGGCTAGTGCAAAGTGGTACTTCATAGTAGTTCTGATTTGCATTTCTCTAGTAATTAGCAATGTTGAGCATTTTTTCACATGTGTTTTGGCTATCTGTATGTCTTTGGACAAATGTCTGTTTAGACCTCTGCCCATTTTTTGATTGGGTTGTTTATTTTTTTGATAATGAGCTGAACCAGTTGTTTGTATATCTTGGAGATTAATTCCTTGTCAGTCACTTCATTTGCAAATATTTTCTCCCATTCTGTGGATTGTCTTTTTGTTTTCTTTGTGGTTTCATTTGCTGTGCAAAAACGTTTAAGTTTAATTAGGACCCATTTGTTTATTTTTGTTTTCATTTTGATTACTCTGTTGGATCTGAGAAGATATTGCCACAGTTTATGTCAGAGAGGGTTTGGCCTGTTTTCCTCTAATAATTTTATAGTACCCAGTCTTATAGTTAGATCTTTAATTCATTATTAGTTTATTTTTGTGAATGGTGTTGGCAAATGTTGTAATTTCATTCTTTTACATGTAGCTGTCCAGTTTTCACAGCACTGCTTATTGAAGAGACTATCTTTTCTCCATTGTATACCATTGCTTCCTTTGTCATAGATTAGCTGACCATAGGTGAGTGGGTTTATTTCTGAGCTTTTTATCCTATTCCATTGATCTATATTTCTGTTTTTGTGCCAGTACTGTTACTGTTTTGATGACTATGCTTTTTTAGTATAGTCTGATATCAGGGAGATTGATTCCTCCAGCTCCATTTTCCTTTCTTGAGACTGCTTTGGCTATTTAGAGTCTTTGTATTTCCATAAAAATCTTAAACTTTTTGCTCTAGTTCTTTGAAAAATGGTCTCATATCTGTTTAAAAAAGATGATCTCACAGAATATTGTTCACAAGAAAAATACAACAGGACATGAAAAATATGAAAATCAAAAACATGAAAATGCATAACATATATGGGAATTAATAGTTTGTTCTAGTTCTGTGAAAAATGCCATTGGTAGAATAAACTAATTCCTGTACTTTTGATATGTATTTTCATTATTTGATTTTTATAATTTGTATGCCCTGTTCTTCTATTTCTCTTGTGAATGATATAATGTGGGATAATCTTTTTAAATATATATGAGAATTTCTGTCTTTTGATTGCATTTGCCCAATTATATTTGGCTCTTACCATTTATTAGCTCTAATTGCTCTGATGCCTGCTGTCTTGCTTTGTATTGTCTTATGCACATGTGCCTGTATGTGCACACATGTGTATGACTTTGAACACCCAGGTTCAATGGCCAGCCAGTTAATACCAGGTGAAGTTTGTGGCTATGGTAGAGAAGAAGACACCCTTCTCAAGCTACCCTGATGGCAGCTCTCAGATTGATCCCACTCGGTGCAACATGGCAAAGAGAAGAGAACATAGCTAAAATGCTTTCCAAATTTGCTCACTTTAATTGGCTATTTCCTTCCTATCAGGGGACTGTTCCCTTTCTGATCTTTCTCAAATAGCTTTTAAGTTTTCTTCATGAATACCTTAGGATTAATTATCTCTACCCTCACTGAACATTGTTACCAACTAGGGAATATTTAGGAAGTACCTATGGGGTCATGTCCCCTTAAGGGACTCTGGTTTAATTGGCGTTGGATGATGTCTTGGAATTGGTAGTTTTTTAAGTCTTTCCACCTGTGGAGATTCTATTGTGCAGACAAGCTGGAGAACCACTGCATTACAAATAGCACCTTTCATGACTCACAATGTTTACCTAACACAGCGAACAATGCCTTGTTCTGACTGGGTACTCTTCCTGGAGACCTATGGAAATTTTTTTAACATGCAGGGGGCTGTTTGTGGGGCTATGAGTAGCCTGAGTTCTGGACCTGGCTAACAAACACCAGTCAGCAGTTGTGGGTACTGTGAACAGAATGCTACCCTGCTTATACAATGCTGCTCAGAACTTCTGGATTTTCCTCGACCAGGGCAATATGGAGCAAAGGGGTCTAGAAAAAGGCACAAGGAGAACTTTCTACCTGGGCTTATGTTCCATATTGTCTTGCCCTGACCCTCTCTAACTCTAGGTTTCTGTTTTTTTTTCCCAACCCAGGGACTTAATCTCCCTTTCCAAGGGTCTCTCATAGGATTTTTGTTTAGATGACCAGTGAGGCTTTAAATATGTCAGCCTCTCCAGTACTCTTTCTGGTGCTGAATGCTTGGTCTAAGAGCAGAGTTTTCCCCCATTCTTTCATCCCTCACTACCTTTGTCCACTTGCAGTTGTGGGTTTACATGCCTAAACTTACAAGTGGTTCTTGGCTTGGTGCATAAAATTATCTGTATTTATTCCTGTTATCTTCAGATGGTAAAGATCACCATCTTAATCAGCTTTGATTTTATGTTTTAATTAAAATATTTTTAATATTCAGAAATAAAACATACATTAACTTAAATAATTATATTGTTTGTATTATTCCTTTAATGAGAGGTAGGGCTATAATTTCAGTTTTGTTATGGCTTCTTAGTAGTTAAATTGAGCTTGTAAATATCAACCTATTCTTAGCATGCTATGATATTACTGTTGACACAAATCAATATGATGTGTTTATTCTGGAAAAATCACATTTCATAAAAGACACTAAGATATTTTAGTTTCCTGGCTTATTACTACATACTGTTTTATAATACCTAAAGTTCTGGCAGCAAATAGAACCTTATAGAGGAATAAAAATAGTTGAAGGTGTTTTATTACACCTTGGGATATAAGACAGAGAAAAACAAGCCAATCTTTGAAGAGAATAAACCCAGTGCAGAGCATGCCAGGAGCCTCAGGAAACAGAAGCTGACGCTTCCATTAGTCACAGAGGATGAAGAGGGGAGGTGGTAGAGCAGGTAAACAAACCATCTTGCAGTGGATTTTAGAGCAAGCAAACCTAGAGTCAATTATATGCCTGAAGACTTCTGGAGGTTGTCCTTGTGAAAAATTAACCTGAGAGAAGAGTCTGTCTCTGCCAGGAGTAAAGGGAGGAAGAAAGACCTAACTGGGCTTATAAGCAATTTAGTGAATGAAACAAACAAAGCAGGGAGGGCATCAGGGAGAGTGAGACAGTGGGCACAGAGTGAGGGAGAGAGAGTCAGCAGTACTCTCCATAACCAAAGGCTGTGTTGGGAGAGTTTTATGTTTTCCCTTTGAGAAAACACCACAGTCTAAGTAGAACGTGATCCATTTCTAAAATTTATTAACTTTCCTTTGATTATAGCCACCATACTTAACCACAGAGAGTTGGCGCAGTATTATTTTTCTTCTATGCTTGTCAGATTATTTGCTAACTATCAGAAAATAGCCATAAATAAAAAAGGACTTGAATTTATCATTTCAGTATGAGATATTAATCTCAGTTTTTCTTTAAAAAGTGTAAAAGGCAAACTTTGCATATTCGTGATCATATATGTATCTTTATGTTGCCCTACTCTGAAGCATTAAATATCATTTTAAATTCAAAGGAGACATATTTAAACTGAATAAGTTAATTTGATGCGAATTTCTTTTATTCATAACATTTCTGATAGCCAGTGGAACACTGGGATTTAAAGTTTGTTTCTGTTCTAAAATTGAAATAATTTAAGCTTTACACATTTTAAGACACTCAGAACTGAAAGCACAGTGTGTATTTTACTCACTGGTGAACTGAGCTAAAGGATTAAAAAGACTGTACAAGTCAATTTCAAAAGGAATTCAGAGATGTAAATCACCAGGGTCAGTCTTCTGTTTTCAATTAATGAAAAACCCTGTAGAAAGTCTACAGAATCCTGTTATAGAGAATACCCTGAAACAGCAATTGTCCCATAGTTTATTATTAAACAATAAAACATTGTCTTTTCCTTCATATAAAATTTGAATATTTTAAACAAAGCATAATACCACCCATCTCTTGAAGAACTGTTGCAGCTGTTCTTTCCCAGAAAAAGGAGTCTATTGTTTTATAAACCAGATATGTCTCGAGTTATCTACATGGCTGAAAAGAGCCAGTGAACAGTTCATCTATAATCCTAGCAAGTCAGTTTATTGATGATTGAGTAATCCCTCAATTCCTTGAATTGAACAACTGGGATTTTTTTTCCCCTTCAGTTGATAGATGTGTCTGCCTCTAAAATCAGAATTTACCGAAAACTCTTAACAGCTAAGTGCACATACTTTATCAGTTAGGAAATATGTTTGAAGTTTCAGGCCATTGATTCTCTCATGGTAGCAACTTCCTTATTTTCTTTTAGATTAGTCTTCTAAAAATGATGAGATAAGGTTTGTGCAAATTATATGATAGCTCCGTTCTATTGCTAAATTTCCATAGCACTGCCAAAGGATCTCATTCCACAAAAACCATCACTGGAATTTTTCATGTTGATAAAAAATTGGCCAGAGATATATTGCTCTCAACTTGAGATGCCTCATGAACAGACTCACCACAAAAATCAGGATGTGCATAGAATGTACATTCTGGTCAATTTCCAGTCAAAAACAAGAGTAAAATCAAAAGTTGTATGAAAAGATGAGGTGATTCCCCAATCTAAAGGAGTCTGTATTGGATTGTATTGCTATGTTTAATGATGCAGAGAAGTACTTTTTGTCTTAAGCTTAAACTTACATCCACAAATTGAGAAATACAACTGCTTCTGTGTTTTATTGAGATTATAATCATCCATGAATTATGGACAAATACCTGCATGGACTGAAATCATTGATTACCTTCTCTATTTATTTGAATGTCATTGCTCCAGTTATTTTCAGGGCTCAATAGCAGGAATGGCCCTGTCAAAAGCTGCAGGCACAGGCATGGTGTGTACCTACTACACTATTTTCAATAACTGAGTCACAGAAACTGTAACACAACCAAAACATTCATCTAGATTTGAACAAAAGTTAAGCTAACCTTTGGTGTTTTGATCTCAAAAATAGTCTTTTTGCATTCCTGGTCTGGTTTACCACACTTGCCAGTTTTGAATAAGATCAAATGAAAATAATCTGCATAAATAGCATGCTAGCCCCAAAGAAAATAATTATCCAGCAACATAAATCTCAAAACAAGAATTTAGCTGGGAGAGTTTTGCAGATCTCATATAAGGGCCTTGAGCTACGTCTCAGAGTAGGGCTGGCGTTCATCAATCATTGCAAAAAATTAAGGAAGAACTAAAAGACTAAAAATACTCATTGCAAAAAAGATAAAAGTTATGAGATGTCACTAATCTTTAAAACAATTCTTCTCTTTTGGATATTGTATTATGAAATCATTTTATTAGTTAAATAGTGCTTTCTCATCACATCCGTTCAAGCACAGTTCCATTCTTTTCCTAGAACATTTTATTTGTGTGTTCTTGCCTTCTTATTCCTTTAAATGCTCTTTTGACATAAATTTCATGGTATCATTCAAGCTACACCTTAAATCTTTTCTGGAGTTTTCGTATATAAGAAAACAATATTTGATGGGAATTATTTGAGCAATAACTTAGACAAATACTATCAAAAATACCTTCAAACTTTCAAGATAGAGGAGGACATGTTGATATATAATATATACATTTTATTTATTTTTATTTTATTTGTTTATTTATTTATTTTGGTCTTTTTGCCATTTCTTGGGCCGCTACCACGGCATATGGAGGGTCCCAGGCTAGGGGTCTAATCGGAGCTGTAGCCACCAGCCTATGCCAGAGCCACAGCAACAAGGGATCCAAACCGCATCTGCGACCTACACCACAGCTCACGGCAATGCCAGATACTTAACCTACTGAGCAAGGCCAGGGATTGAACCCACAACCTCATGGTTCCTAGACGAATTTGTTAACCAATGAACCACAACAGGAACTCACCACATTTTAAAATAAATACATATTTGTCATAAAAAAATAAACTTGATAAGGAGTTCTCATTGTGGCTCAGTGAGTTAAGGACCTAACATTGCCTCTGTGAGGATATGGGTTCAATCCCTGGCCTTGCTCAGTGGGTTAAGGATCTGATGTTGTTGCAATGAAGCGAGGCCAAGGATCAAACCTGCATCCTCACGAATACTAGTTGCGTTCCTAACCCACTGAGCCACAATTGTAACTAATTGGACTTCAAACTTTTTAACTTGCTATCTTGGGTGAAGTTCCCCTCGGAAGACAGAGCCTGAAACAAGGACTGGCACATGGGTATTTTATTATGAGAAGTGATTCCAGAGAATAGGATAGGGGTTTTGGAAGAGTAGCCAGGGAAGAAGAGGTAGCCAATAGAGCTCTTAAGGACCACTAGGGCTCAAATCTGCCAGGTCCTTCTGTGGAACCAAAAGAATCTGCCTCAAAATCACAGACCAATACATTCATCACCAGCTCCTGTCTCTCTTGGTCGAGGATTGGGCCCCAGAGCATTAACTCCCCTCTCCCATGTGGGGCAGGAATGGGTGCCAGCTCAGTTCCCTCAGCCCTCCCACATAGCGGCTTTCAGGAAGCCTCAGCCCCCAGGAGAGAGGTAACCACACAGCTAAAGTAAGATGGTTGTCGTGGGAATGGCTGGAGGAAGAAAATGTCCTAGAAGATGGGAAGCAGATCAGAGCTGCCCAAACCATTTCCCTGTAGAGTACATATATTCTTAGGGAAGTATCAAATACATTTGAAAAGATAATTTTAAAAAATTACATGTACCTTTATTTTTCCCTAGATAAAATGATTTTATAGGCACTTAATTCTCAACAGATACCATCATGTCCCTAACGTGACCTAACACAGTATCCTTGACCTGGTCTTGGCTACTTCTCCAACCTTATTTTCTAACCCCCTCTCTGCTCTTTATAGCAACACATCAACATCACCTCCAGATGCTCCAGGGACTCACCAACTCCTGGAACCATTTCAGGGTCTCTGCTGTCCCCTCTGCCTGGGGGCTCTTCCATGCCGCTTTCTTACCCTGTGGAGGTAGGTCTCTTCTCATCCATCAGCTTACCGGATCTTTCTTTACTGCCTTCCTTCCATGTGAGTATACCCCACCCAGCTTGCTCTTGTGTCACCCTCTGTACTCCAGCACTGCTTTGCTTTATGTGCATTTATCCCTCCCTGATATTACATTAAAAATTTACTTTTGCTGTCTGTCTCTCCCACTAGAGTGAAAGCTCCACGAAGGTAGGGATCCTCCCTATTCAGTTCATACCTGTACCCTAAGGGCGTAGAAGAGTATCTGGACACCTAATGGACATTTAGTGAATGTCCTCAAAATGTTTTTTTAAAAAATCATACCCCTAGCTAGTCCTGTTTTTTAATTTCAAATTCATGTAGACCAAGGCTCATCACTTAGTTTTTTATTTTTTATTAAGGTATAATTGATTTATGTTGTTGCCTCAATTTCTGCTGTACAGCACAGTGACCCAGTCATACATATATACATATACGTTCTTTTCCTCATACAATTTTCCATCATGGTCTATCTCAGGAGATTGGATATAATTCCCTGTGCTATATAGTAGGACCTCATTGCTTATCTATCTTAAATGTAATAGTTTGTATCTACTAACTCCAAACTCCAAGTCCTTCCCACTCCCTTCCCCTCCCCCTTGGCAACCACAAGTCTGTTCTCTATTTCTGTGATCTGTTTCTGTTTTGTAGATAGGTTTATTTGTGCCATATTTTAGATTGCACATATAAGTGATATAATATGGTATTTGTCTTTCTCTTTCTGACTTCACTTAGCAGAAACTCTCTACTTGCATCTATGTTGCTGCAAATGAAATTATTTTGTTCTGTTTTATGGCTGAGTAGTATTCTGTTGTATATATGTACCACATATTCTTAATCTGTCAGTGGGCATTTAGGTTGTTTCTATGTCTTGGCTATTGTGAATAGTGCTACAGTGAACATAGCAGTGCATATATCTTTTTGAATTGCAGTTTTGTCTGGATATATGCCCAGGAGTGGGATAGTTAGATGATACGGTAATTCTATATTTAGTTTTCTGAGGAACCTTCATACTGTTTTCTATAGTAGTTGTACTAGTTGACATTCCCACCAACAGAGAAGGAGGGTTCTCTTTTTTTTCCACACCCTCTCCAGCATTTGTTATTTGTATACTTGTCAATGATGGCCATTCTGACTGGTACATTAAGTTTTATAAAATTCTCAATTTTATATCTGAATTACATTTGACTGAATCAGTCAGAGTCTATACAAATCTCACCTACACTTTTTCTCAAGAACTCAAATCCAGGACCACTGCTTGGAATATGTAACCTCTTTGTAAATAGCTGTGCCTTTTATAGATGTTTAAGTTTTAATGAAACCTGAAATCAGACAAATTCTCATGGCTTCAGACCTAGCTGAGAGCTTTGCAGGGTATTGTGGAGAGTTTTTTAAAAAGTGGTCTTTCATTAGCACTTCCAGACAGCACTTGTCTTCCCTGGAAGGATTTTTGGGGATGCAGAGTTATAGCTGAGTAGTTACGGAGTTCCTGAGGTGGCATAGTTTGTTTGTGTCTTTGTGAATCAAAAGTGTGGGCAGAAATGTGCTTCACAGTTTAAATAAATGTAGGATGATACTAATATTTGTACATATTGCTTAATTTAGCCATAGGCTGTTATAATATTTTAGTTTCCATTAAGCAGCTTGGGTACTATTTGTGGTTGTTTTTTTTTCTCTGACAATTGGTACATTTAAAACCAGTTTACGATGCTCTCCACACAGGAATTGCTTTCTGTTAGGATATATTTGTTTATGTAAGCCACATGGTCTCACTCACAGGGCCAGTAGAATCACATGGCCAATGGAATCACAGGGCTGGTTAGTGGGGAGGAGCAATGCCAATGACAAGGATGCTTTTTACACTGGGAAGTTGTAACTCTGAAAGTGGAGGGTTAATGACATGTTAGTGTTGGTACCCAGGGTATTTGTCTAGGTCCCCTTGGGTCTGACTTATTTTCCATGGAGGCTTATCTTCAACCTGGCTACATATACATCATCACTCTCTATGGAGAAACCACATTCAAGGGTGGCACAATTCTGCCTCAAAGGCAACAATTATGCCTTGTTCCTGATGTACTAGGACTTAGTAAGTATCTGTTGATTGAATTAATTAAATGCCTAATATCAATGATAAGTTAGTCACTAAAAAAAAAAGCAAGAGGAAAATTTAGATTTTGTAATTTAAAAAGTTTTAAGTATATTTTTTTCTTTTGAAAAATTATACTGTTGGTTGTGCAGAGTTCTTTATCCCATAGCCTTAGAGCAATGCCATTACTACCAAGCCTCAAGCAAAAGAATAAGAAAACAAAAATCATGAAACACCAAATTTTTTTTGTACCATGAAACAAAAGTTTTTCTGCCTTGGTGATACTATACATGAGTGTGTGTGTGTGTGTGTGTGTGTGTGTGATACAGAAATCTCATAGGAAATTTAGCAAAATGACACCAAAACATAACTTGCCCAAATCCTGAAAACTCTTTTGAAATTAACAATTTTCTGGCCACAACAATACATATGATGGACATTTTTGTTCTTGTGTTTATTCTCTTTATACCTGAAGACATAGTGAATCAATACATGAACAGTATTCAAAAGTGTACCTATTTAACATGGCACTTGTTTTCTCAAGGGAACTTAACAATATGGAAGGTATCTACATAGATAAGAGAGGAAAACTACTGGAGTCTTTCTAAGGTTTACGCAAAATTCCATCAAAGATTATGAGATAGAACCTAACAGTACAAGTAAAAATTTCAGATTTTAAGAAGTAGATTTGGGTTCTATGGATACATAGTCCTCATTTTCTTTGTTATTTCATGCCAAGTATTTTGGCTGCACCATCTTCAAATATCGATTTGGAAAAACATGTCTGTCAGCAGCTTATTTTTCATCAGTTTAAGCTACCAGACTATAAATTGTTTGCAAACTGCAGATGGCCTCAAAAATTGTGTTGAGCATATATAAAATACATTGTATGCTTTCTAAATGTGCAATAAAATAAGAAGTTTTTATCTAAGTCAAGATCTTATATCTTTTTCAGTGAAAATCTCTCCCAAAATTATATTATTCTTTATATGCTCTCTATCATGTTTTCTTTTTTCTTTTGGAAATAATATGCTTTGCAATGAAAGAGTCAAAGAAAAGTTATGCAAGAATAAACAAATTATTGTTAGGGTACCTCAGCCTCTGAGAGCTACCTTCCCACAACATGAACCCAAGATAAAGTCAGCATATATAGATGATAATCATTTTGAAAACCATATTTCCACAGTGATGAACATAAAATTACTTTATTGGCTCATTTGCCAAATGCATAAAAGAAGTTTCAAAGTAATACGAAAGCAGATTCCTATTTGAATAGGTATTTAAAAATTTGCTGATGTCACTATATAGTAAGTTAAGGTAACAATAATTCAGGATCTATTAATTACATTTTATCAGCTTTCAGATGATTTACTACTATGCCTCAAAAGTCTTTGCAAAATTATCATTTTTAAAATTATACTTTATTGCCTCCAGGAGCTTATTCTGTAGACTGGATCTAATCTTCAGTGTTGAGCATTACTATAATGAATAGTAAGAAGTATTAAATTTAAATATCTAAATCTATGTTTTAATGAAATCCTTAAGAAGGTTAATTTTGAAAATGTGTTAGAAGACAACTATACATCTAGGTCTACATGTTACATGTGACTGATGATAAGAGAACTGTCCTTGTGTACCTTAAAATACATTGAAGGTAACCAAAACATGAGTTCTGCAGAAGTCTTTTGAGAAGTGGCTTTATGATTTAGAGGAGACATCTCAGGACATAAAGGCCAGTAGACTGGCATCTATTCTCACTTGCTGCGGTATTCTGAACATGTCCCAAACACTTCTAAACTTGATTTCTCACCTATGAACTGAAGGATTTGGAGAAAATTATATCTAAAGCCTGTTAACAAGAACATTCACCAATTCTACCCTAAAAAGGGATGGAACCTAGCTTAGTTAATGCTCTTTCATCAAGCCCTAATTCTGTATCCCTAATCATATCTCAGATTCTTAAAATGATTTTTATATACTTTATAATGTTCCTATCATTTTCATGACTAGATAATTTTGCATGTAAAAATTTTAGCAAACATTGTTTTTGTTTGAGGTATATATGTGTTTGTTCCTGTTATAGTTTGCAAAATTGTAATCAATGTCCTAGATCTTATTAAGTTTTTCTTTTTACTTTTATATTACTTTATAAACCTATGTTCAAGTATAAGGATGAAATGGGTTGCATATGTAAAAAATAGTTCAAAAATGCTATACATATTTTGGAGTTGAGGTATTTTTTTCCATTTGGATCTGAGCCCCTCCAATTCAGGGATTCTTTGTTATTTATCTTGTCTTCTCTAGAATCTAGCAGGGAGAATACTTGCTGACACTCACTAAAATTAATAGCTCCTTGAAAAAGACACATGCGCCTGTATGTTCATTGCAGCACTATTCACAATAGCCAAGAGCTGGAAACAACCCAAATATCCATTGACAGATGATGGATTAGGAAGATGTGGTATATATATATATATATATATATATATATATATATATATATATATAATGGAATACTACTCAGCCATAAAAAAGAACAAAATAATGCCATTTGCAGCAACATGGTTGGAACTACAGACTCTCATACTGAGGGAAGCAAGTCAGAAAGAGAAAGACAAATACCATATTATATCACTTATATCTGGAATCTAATATACGGCACAAATGAACCTTTTCACAGAAAAGAAACTCATGGATTTGGAGAACAGACTTGTGGTTGCCATGGGGGAGGGGGAGGGAGTGGGATTGTCTGGGAGTCTGGGATTAATAGATGCAGACTATTGCCTTTGGAATGGATAGGCAATGAGATCCTGCTGATTGTTAGCATTAGGAACGAGGTATAATCACTTGTGATGAATCTATACGTGTATGTATAACCAGGTCACCACACTGCACAGTAGAAAATTGACAGAACACTGTAAACCAGCTATAATGGAAAAATAAAAATCATTATTAAAAAAAGTGTATCCTATTGAGCATATTACAGAAGTGAAGAAATTTTAACATAAAGGTTTAGTCTCTGAAAAATAAAATTAATAGCTAATTATCACTAAGATTTATTCAGCTTTTACATAAGAGGTTGGACTAATTGCTTTGTATATGTCACTCATTTAGTAATTACAAATAACTTCATAAAAATATTATTATCTAATTTTAATTTATTTTTATTTTATTTTTGTGTTTTTAATTGAAGTATAGTGGATGTACAATACTATATAAGTTATAGGTTTACAATACAGTGAGTCACAATTTTTAAAGGTTTTTACTCCATTTACAGTTATTGTAAAACATTGGCATATTCCCTGCATTTAGCAATTTATTCTTGTTCCTTATTTTATACATAATAGTTTGTACCTCTTAATCCCCTATCTGTATCCTGTCCTTCCCCCATTCCCTCTCCCCACTGGTAACCACTAGTTTGTTTTTTCTATTTGTGAGCCTGCTTCTTTTTTGTTATCATCTAATTTTTGAAATGAGAGAAATGGGGCTCCAAGAACTTAAGTAACTTTCCTAGTTTGTAAGAGGTGTCACTAGTTTTGTAATCCAAAGAAAGAAGACTTAACAACCTCACTGCAATTCTTTTTTTATGCCATTTATTAAATGGCATTCCATCCTATTTATAGTGCACATATTTTTAGCTACTTCCATCATGGATGGAGGAGTAACTTTCTTTAGATTGTCAGTAATATATACAATGCTGCTACTAAACACATCTAATATTCCTTAGGGTATGTATGTGCAGATTATTCTTATACTCAAAGAACTCAAAATGATAAATAAACTTTGATAAATACATTGATGCAATATTATTCAGCCTTAAAAGGAAAAAAAAAATCTGACATAGGCTCCAGCATGGATGAGCCTTGAGGAGAGTGAAGTTAAGTGGTCACAGGAGGACAACCACTCTGTGATTCCACTTATGTGAGGCACTGAATAGTCCAATTCATAGAGACAGGATGTAGAACAATGGTTTCCAGGGGCTTGGGGAGGGGAGAGTGGGGAGTTGATCTCTAATGGGTACAAAGTTTCAATTTAGGAAGATGAAACAGTTCTGGGATTGACAGTGATGGTTACACAACAATGTGAATCTAAGTAATACCACCAAACTGGAATTTCAAAAATGGTTCGAATGATAAATTTTATATTATATGTATTTTTACCAAAAAAAAAAACCCCTAAAACCTTATGAAGCACTATTTGTGTAACAAAAAAGTCATCACCATGAAATATTATTACAAATTCTTACTTGTCATTCAGAACATTAAATGACTCTTAAATTTTCCTTCTTTGGGTATCTTCCCTGATATCTAGTCAGTTTCATCCTTTGTTTACATGCTTCAGAGCACCCTGTATTTTCCTCCTTAGAACTTCTAAAACGGCAATTAAATGATAATTTGTGAATTATATTTTGATGACTACCCTCCAGTGAGCAATGCCTATGACTGCTTTGCCCACCTCTGTAGCCCTAATGCTATGTCAATCACATACCTGTGTAGACAGTCTGTTACTCTGGGGGAAAAAAATGTCTCCTTGTTTGCACTCTATTCAACTAATATCCCAACTTCATATCATATAAAAAGTATCTAATAAACATCTAATAAAAATATTATATTATTATTTTTTTAAAAAAACGCATTTAATTCTACATCAGGCACAATTTTGGGGTCAGATAGAGCACTGTTGTGTTGAGCTTTCATTTTTGGAGAATGGACAGAGGGAATGAATAAACAAAGATATCAGATAGCAGTATGGTGTGCTAAGATTTAAAAAAGTGTACTTAACACCTTTTTTAAAGGTGTATTTATTTAATTACAAGAAGATTTACTAATGAAACTCTACTAAGCCATGTTGTACTTGGAAAGGAAGTATTGAGAGAATAAGTTTCACTGGAAATGAAAAAGATGATTGACTGAAATGAAATTGTCTCTAACAAAATTAGTTCACAATTGAAAGAAAACTTTCCATCATCTAAAGAAAAAAGGACTGATAAATGAGAGGGCAAAATATATATTTTTGATGAGTCAGAGACTTATATATAGAGAAAAATACCCTGTAAGAAAAAATTTTATAGAGATATGGAGTAAATTTTATAGTCAGGAAAGTTGTATTTATTTTTGCCAAGGATGAGTCCTCATATGTTGTATCAGAAGACAGTCCTCCTTTCAAAAAACATGCACTCTAATATGTTAAGGATTTTGTTATAAACACTGAAAGGACTTAAGAAGCATCTGTAGCTTTCTTTTTAAGATATTATCACTGTAAATCAAAGGTACAGCACAAGACTAACAATCAAATGTGGAGATAGGATGACAATATCTCATTATTTACACCTTTGATCCAGGTTTCTCAGATGAACTTGTTCCTAGTGTCCATTATGGAATCTTAAGCCTGTCATTTGCCTCTTACATAAATCCCATTCATTGTTCCCATAATAATTAGACCAACACTGTTATAATTTGAAGGAGTGGTTTCAAGGCGTGTTACTTTTCATACGAGCTATGAGAAGTCTTTGAAACACCTGGACCACACTATCCTTTGATTTTTTTAAGGCCCCAGGCTGAATCGTGAAAGCAAGAAAATAATTATTCCATATATGGCAGACTAAAGACTAAAGACCCTTTGCCATAACATTCCCTGAGGGTTCATGTAAATACATTAATCATTCTGCCAGGAACTAAGTTTATGTTCTAGTTTGCATAAGTGCATCATGACAAGCAAGATATTGTATGTTTTAAGACATCATACTTAATTAAGGCTTTTTAACAGGTCTTTTTCTCCCTTTCTTTGAAGAAGAATTTAAAACATTTAAAATAATGTAATCCAGCTTCCTAAAGTTTTCTATAATTGATTTCAGCAAATTAAACAAAGACCATTATAACTGTTTTGTAGATTCATATTATTTTTCTAAAATATAAACCAGAAAGATGAATGAGTCACTTCCTCATTGAAACCCTGTTAGATTTCTATAATTAATGCCATTTTATTACAAAGTTAAATAATACAATTTCATTATTACAATATAATTGTAAATCTATTAATATAATGATGCCTATTTTAATGATCTATATATTTTATTATATATATACAATTAGCAATTTATCAGATACACAATTAACAAGTCCAATGATAATACTCTTGAGATAGGAGCATATAGTTTGTCTGCTGAAAGAGTTGAAAGATCTATGTGTTTCATTAAAAGTTTGCCTCTATGATAAATCCAAAATATGCACAGTCTTCATACATCTATTTATAAACTGGATCATGTTTTAAAAATGCCATGTGGTTAATGTTACTCCTTATAGATACTCTAATTTTTAAAAGATTAAGTAAGTAAATGCTCAGAAGCAGATATAATTCATACACGCAATTGCTATCTCCCTGTCACGTGTCAGTGTTTATGAATTAGGAGGCACAACTTACACCTGTTTACATTTGTTCATTTATTCTCTGGTATAAAAGAGTAATCTCATATAAAACCTTCTGAGCTGCTCCTTGGGGAATTCTACATGAGTGTTTATACTAAGAAGATGGATAGCTGGTGGGTGGGAAAGAGGTGGCTCCTTGGGCTGTAAGGCAGCCTGGACCTCTCCTCTCTGAGGTGTTGCCATGCCACTGACTGTGCCTGGTGTTATGTTTGAAAAGGTAAATCAGCCTGGGATGGCAAACCTGAAATGGCCCATGTGTCTGTGTTGGGTCCACATTGCTCTGTGTATTCCAAGTAGAGAGGCAAGACCACCACCTACAACTGGAGTCATTAGTCTACCTGGACCTTTAATAGAACATGAATGGTAAATGTATCTAGGTCATGAGTGAGTCTAGTAGTCAGTTTTCTCCAGCCTGTCCGGATGTCTGTCTGACATCTTGATGGAGTATGGACTCCAGAAAGATCTAGATCTCCCTCCTTCTTATACTTGGCCCCTTGGTATCCCTCCCAAACCTGACCTGGACCTCTGCTTGTGTTGGTCCCAGAAAAAGTCTGTACCACTCCCTCTGCCTGCCTACTTCCCGTCTTATGGAAGCTCTGCATAGGATTTTGCACATAACCCTGGAGCCAATAATTGCTATACCTCTGGGCTTCATGTTCTAGAGGCCAATGAGAGATGGTTAATTACTTTTCAGGGCAGGCTTCATATTCAGGCAGTCTGGGGTCGAGTCTCAATTGGACTACTATTGGTTAGGGAAATTTGAAGTTAGTTACATAATATCTTTAGGGCTCAGTTTTCTTAAAGAAATCTCTTGTATCTATTTCATAGATAGATATTAGGTATGACACCATAAACAATGCCTAGCTCCACACCTGGTACTGAATAAGCAATAAAGAAAAGTTGTCTTCTTTTCTTTTATTGTTCAACATAAAACAACGTTTTCCCAACATTGGTCTGAGCATGGTTTTTACATAGTCACTAAGTGGTTGTCCATTCATCCCTAGACTGAGAACATGAACCTGGAGGAACAATGAAAACCACTTTCTAGGAATCCTGTTTTTCCATCTCCACATGCTCACTGGTCTTCCTGTTGCCATTCTCTGCACCTTCTTCTACCCTCCTACCCTGAGCCTCTGAATTTCCTCCCATGGGTCTTCTAACATCACACCTCTTTTCTTGCTTTCACTTCTTCCCTATCTTGAAACTCCTAGACTCAACTCACATTTCTGTTCTGTAAAATCACTACTGACTCCCAGGAAGAGTTGAGGTCTCTCACTGATGCTCCTAAAATTCTTTGTACACACTCTGCTAAATAGTCCTCATATGAACAGTATTTAATTTTGTGAATTTAAGGAAATGTTCAGTAATTTAGTGACTGTTTTTAATGTTGTAATTCTTAGGAACATAAACATCTTTCTTTGAAAATAAGGATAAATCAACATTAGTATCACAGAGTTTCAAGTCACAAACTTAAGACACACACTTTAATGTTTGAATATCTGTCTTCTCTCACTTTGGGTCAACAAAAATATTTTCTGGATTGATGGCAATTTTTTTTGATTGTACAATAACTACATCTAGTCTTATGGATTCTTTAGTTCAACTACATTTTCTCTTTGTCTCAGTTTGGGCAGTATGACCTGCAAGTCTTGGGGTGATGATGACAGTGATAATAATGACAATAAATAAGGATTGACGAAATATTTTGACCATTTGATGGTGTAATTAGGTTAATGAAACATTTCTTAATTCTGGGTTGGTTGTTTTCACAGACTCTGAGTATCTAAATAGTTGATTCAGCCCTTAAATGCTACCTATAAATCCTTTGAGGATCTGGTATTAGACTTAGCTAAAAGTTGAATATCTGTAAGGTAAAGATTAGGTAATATAGTAGCCTCTTTTAGCATTATCGAAGGCCAGGTGAACAAAACAATGATTACTTTTGAGGGTGAGGAATACGACCCAAATTAGGAACAAGTTTTGTAAAATTTGTAAAAAAAAAAGGAATAGCTCAACTTTGCTAAAAGAATACAGTTGGTTCATTTTTGAATGTGGGAAAAGTTTGCATGAAAAAAGAGAAGCCCTAAGGGAATGGAATAATAAATATGCCTGGAAATAATACTTTAGGGAAAATGGGTTCATATTTGACCCAGTGGGATAAACTGGAATTAAATTTATGTTGTCAAAATACAAACAAAGGATAGAATCCACTGTGGTTAACTAGGATGTAACTGTAGAAAAAAAAATTAGCAAAGGAACTTGAAAGCACAAACAAAGTGGCAAAGGGAACTGTTCTGAATACATATTACAAAAATAAGCAAATGTAAATGGAAAAAGGATGATTAAGAAACAAATGAAAATAAACATTATGAAAGTCAATTAAAAATTTCCCAATGATTGAAAATGAGTTTGATAATAATGTGGGAGTCAGCAGTTATATCTTTGGCAAACATTAATGAAAAAATATTTGCTTACTGTAATTAGAATATTTGACTCATGAAAAATTTTATTTTGATTATTTCCCTTTGCTCATAATTGAATTCATGATAACTTCTCTCCCCAAATACTTAAGTAAAGTTCTGTTTGGAAACCTGCTTCTAGCCTCTCAGGCAGTTCCACCAAATAGATGCAATTAAGTAATAATATTTGTCACACTTTCAAGTAACTTTATCATGGAGTTTGTTGAGTGGACTAATCATTTCCTCTATTTTCTTTGCTTTCTGCAGCGCTCACTTTTTGTTTAGGATGACGATCCTGGGCTGGAATAGGAGTCCAGTCCTGTTTTTCTTTGTCTGTTCCCCAAAATCAAGATAGAGAAGCAGACCTACCTTTAATCACTTGATCATGAAACACATTTGAGTAGAATTAAATGACTTCTTTCATGCTTAAGAATGTTCCAGATGTCTGTTTTGATTTAGGTATATTTAAGACTCATCTTGAGCTAATAAATAATTAATTTCTCATCCTACTGAACCAAGTTAATTGTACATTAACTTGGGACCCATTTGAATGTATTGTAGTGTATTTTTCCTTAAAAATGTCCTTCAAAAAATATTTTGTGAGTTTAAGTTAGATTAGGAGAAATTCCTTAATTAAATCACTCTAAATTAACCAGTACTTATTGAAACCCTACCTCTCAGTTACAGCAACTGTGGATGATAGATGCAAGAAGAATCAGATATTTTATTAAGAGAGACAAACATCTATTCTCAAAACTCTTTTTGCAAAATAAACAATGATACGTTTTATAAAGTAGGGGCAGGGAAAGGGCTGTGAAAGGATCTTTGCTCCCTGTGCAGGAATTTTTCTCACACTATGTATCCTCATTTGATGGAAATCTGTGTCTCCTGTATTGTTGAAAGGTTCTCTTCACAATGGCCTTTAGACAATGAAAAATGGACTGGGTTGGCAGTCTTCCAGCTTCTTTCTCCCTGGGGCATTGGAGGGGGCTAAAGGGAGAGAGCATTAAAAATTTTACTCTGCTTCATTTTTAGCCAGTGACCTCTGCTCTCTGGAAAGAGGGAAATGCATAACCCTTAGCTACTAATTGGTCTTATTCCCTTATGTTATTCATGGGAAGAAAAGGGTCTGTGTTTTCATAATAAAACAAAAGCTCATATTTTAAACACCTTCAAACCATTAGCGTTCCAGTATATGAAGGATCCTATGAATATTGAATAAAAAGGAGATACGATTTGGAATTTCATTCATTGCATCATGTGACTTTTCTGTTTCATTTTATATTACAATTAGAGTGCCACACAGCACAAAGATTTTAGCAGTGGAAATATTCTAGGATTATCATTTATAGCTAGGACTAGAATGAGATGAGTGAAGAACTTATCTTGAACATAAACTGTAGAGAGGTGCTGAAAAACCCAGTAATCAAGATAAATAATATAGAGTGTAAGATTTATAAAAATAAAAATTAGCCTGAAAATACATAATGAACAAAATGCCACAGTTAAAGAAAAATGAGTATGAATGATTTTTCCTTTTGCCTCCAACTATGGCTCAGCACAGCCCTGGCATCATCTCTGAAACTTCAATGTCAATGGGCAGTGTTAAATTTGTTATTCATTCACGATTCATTCGTTCAGTTAAAGACACACTAAGTGGCTTGATCTG
This sequence comes from Phacochoerus africanus, assembly GCF_016906955.1. Classification (NCBI taxonomy): domain Eukaryota; kingdom Metazoa; phylum Chordata; class Mammalia; order Artiodactyla; family Suidae; genus Phacochoerus; species Phacochoerus africanus. Next base: position 78,835,783 of record NC_062545.1, on the reverse strand, counting down.
CAGTGATGTGGTTATTGAGGTAATCTGTCAATTTGGTCCCAAATTTACTTTGCCTTGAACTGAAAAAATTGACAAATCATTTAAATGACATGTAGACTTTACCATATTTACTCCTTTATGCCTTTCTCACTTTCACCGTTCCTCTTTTTACTTTTTCCCTCTTGTGGTTTCATTTATTACATAAATGATACTTGACCTTTTGAGGGATTATTTTCACTAGATGTTGCAACAGATTTTTGATGGTTTCCCTGGTAAAACTTTTCTGACTTATCTCCTCTCTGGATCTTTTAAAAATCACTAATATAACAAGAGAAGTGATAGATCAAAATTTTAAAGCTTAGGGGGTTCCCACTGTGGCTCAGCAGAAATGAATCTGACTACCATCCATGAGGACGCAGGTTGGCTCCCTGGTCTCACTCAGCGGGTTAAGGATCTGGCATTGCTGTGAGCTGTGGTGTAGGTCACAGATGCAGCTCAGATCTGGCTTTGCTGTGCCTATGGCGTAGGCAGGAGGCTACAGCTTGGATTCGACCCCTAGCCTTGGAACCTCCATATGCCCTAAAAAGACAAAAAAAAAATTATTGCTTGATTATAAACCTAAGATTGAATTTCCTCTAGAGATGACTGGCTTATTATCATTTCTGAAGTTTAGTATTTTTTATCACAACAGGAAACATGTAACTTTTGTTTTTCAAAATGAATGATTATAATTTAGTAGTGAGACAGAAATACTCCTAGTAGGGTAGAATTCTTGGTGTTTATAATACTACTCATCCTATTTGCATCCACTCCTTTTAAATTCTGAATGACCCCAAATTATCCAGTCTGAAACCAGCTTCAAATATCACACCACTTCAGACAGAGGCTAAGAAACCTACAACAGTACACATGCTCAACCCTCCCTCATCTTTTGTGCTACTGTTGTCATAGAGTTTACTTTTGCAATAAGCTATAAACAAAATATATTGCCAATATTTTTGGTTAGATAGATAATTTTAAAATAATAAAGAGGTCTCATATTTACCAGCATTTTATCCATTTCCAGCAATTGTCATTTCTTTGTGTACACTTAGGTTTATGTTTTGTCTCATAGTGCTTCTGCCTGGAGAACTTACCCTAAAATTTCTTACAGGGTAGTTCTGCTGATATTGATTCTATGCTTTTGTTGTCTGGAATAGGTTTTACTTTCCCTTTGTTTTGACATTTTCTCTGGTTATAGAATTATGGGTTTAGTCTAGGTATGTATTTTTTCCATCAGTACTTTGAAATTGTCCCTCCATTGACTTCTGGCTTATGCAGTTTTTGACAAGAGATCTGCTGTAATTCCTGTCTTTGTTCTTCTGTAAGTAACATAACACTGCAGATAGAGAGCCACTTGTTTCCCAGGAAGACTGCTCTAGTGTTCAGTCTTGACACTTAGTACACATGGATAGATAGATTTGAATCCATTCAAAGACAAATAAACAGAAAAATAAAGATGTTAAATGTGGAATTTGTGAAAGCTTTTATCAACTCCCCCCTCCATAAAGCATGCATGAGTTAGATAAGGAGACAAGTTGATTCTGTACCCCAATACAGAGAAGAAAATTTTAGATAACTTCTTTGAACTTTGCAGGAAATTAAAGGAAACATAGACCAGAGAGGGGGAGGGGGAAAGAAGGAGAGAGGAAGAGAAAGAAAGAAGAGAGAAATGAAGACGCTATTGCTATTAAATACTATAGGACTTTTGATGTCAGGAAAAATCCCGGTAACGCAACTGGCTTGCAAGCGCTTCTATCTTGTGCCAGTCGAAATTAGGGAATTATTAAGGTATTTACCAATGCTGCCTCTGTATACCTTCTCTTAGCATGCCAGGGCTCTCTCAAGAAGTAGAATTATATGATAATTTCTATCACATTACATATGGATAGCACTATATCTGGCAGAAATACCTTTATGTACATACTATACCCTAAGTTTGATAGCAGTGAAGTGCCTGCCACATTTTTATTTCCCCTTCATCATTTCAATCAGAGTCTAGAAGAGGAAAGTATAAGTCCCTTTGCTGCTATCTTTCCTGGAGATTTTTTCAACTGATTAGAACATAACCACCATCACCGCCAGCAAAGACTATGTCGTTTGTAAATTTTAGAATCTACGATCATTGAAATAGCATTAATTAATCACATTAAAATTTTAATTAATAAAGTGAATAAAAAATAAATTAAAAAACATCTGTTTTGCAGTTTAGGCTTTAATTTTTACACTTGGATGTTTATTAAGCTAACATGTTCATTATAAAAATCAGAAATTATAAGTTAGTGAAAAGAAGAAAATAAAGTTGCCAGCAATTTCACCATTCAAGGCTAACAATTGTTGACCTCTTGTGTGGTCCCTTTAAACTTTTGAAAAAATCCCTGCTTCCCCAAATTATCAATATGTTGTGAATAGTTTCCTAGATAAATTTTTTGTAAGAACATCACATTATTTCTCATTATTTATTGTGATATTAGATATTTTTCCAATTAATTGCTACAGTTAGAGCTTATTTTCTTGATTCTGAGTTGTTCAAAATGAGATCTCTTAAAATTTTCTCTATTCTGACATCAATACTATTATGTTTTGTAGAAGCCATTTGTGAAATAAAGATCTGATTGTTTGGAAGACAAGCAGTTATTTTTTAATATTCTTATTAAATCAAATAAGTCCTATACACATGGACTTTTCACATCTATATAGAGAACTGAGGTTATCCTTTAGAATGCCTGAATGTTCATCATTCTGAACAGCTTAGTTTTTGAAGAATATCTTCAGGAGCTCATATTAAATAAATGAAACAAATTTTAGGTCAGTACATGTACTCCTGTCCTAAGAGCTATATCTCCAGGTGACCCTTTATAAAATGTAATCCCAATAATTATTTTTTTTCTGATCCCAATTGAAATGTTTTTATCCTAATTAAGAAGTATGCAGTCAATTCTTGTACTATTTTTATTGTGTTTATTTTCTTATTGGTAATCATTTTAATATATGAAAGGTAAATCTTGATATTTAAAAACATAAATATATGAGTTCCCTGGTGGCATAGCTATTTGAGGACCTGGCATTGTCACAGCACACTGCTATAGCTAAGGTCTTTGCTGTGGTGCAGGTTTGATACCTGGCCTGGGAACTTCCCTATGCTTCAGCTGTAGCCAAAAAAACAAAAAAAAATCCATAAATATGATTCATGCTTTCTGATTTCTTGATTTGGTATCATGCTAAGGAAATCATCCCATACTCTGCAATTATAAAACTCATCACCTGAAGTTTCTTTGCATATTTCAGTGTTCAATATATATACTTCAAATATTTTTATGTATTTAATACACAAATAATAAGTCCATAAGTAATTTACTCTGTGTAATGAATTTATAATGTATAATGTTAGTCTCTGACTTAAACTGTTTGGAGTACTGGCTAGTTTCAAGTGGGTAGCTTGTTTTACTGAATAATCCATCCTTTCCTCAATTATTTGAAATGTAACATTCACTGTATCCAAAATTCAGACTCAGTATTACGCCCTATTGTTCTAGATCTACTCCTGCAATAATATCACACTTCTTTAATAAATGTTTTATAATACACTTATAATTGGAAAACTTGGGGATATAATTGTAGATTCACATGCATTTGTAAGAAATAATACTGAAAGGTCCCTTGTACTCTTTACTTAGTTTTCTCCAGTGATAACATATTGCAAAACCATGGTCCATTATCACAATTGTTTGCATATTGAAATGTTTACCATCCCTAGATCTTATTCAGATTTTCTGAATTTTGCTTATATTCTTTAGTGTATCTGACTGTGTGTATTTAGTTCTATGCAATGTTATCACATATAGCCATCACCACAATAAAGATATAGAATATCCCCATCACCACAAAGATTCCTCATGTTTCCCTTTTACACCCATTTATATCTTCTTACCTTCCTACCCCACTTCTATCCTTAATCCCTGTAAGTCACTATCCTGTAGTTCTAGTAAGGTTGCTGAGAAGCTGGATCACTCATTCATTGTGGTGGAAATGAAAAATAGCACAGCCACTTTGTAAAACACGCAATTACCATATGACCTAGTAATTGCATACTTTGGTATTTACCCCAGATAAGTGAAAACTTAAATTCATATAAAAATATGTACACATATGTTCATAGCAGTGATGTTCATAAAACTACTCAGTAATAAGAAGGAATAAGTTGTACACACTACAGCCTGAATGAATCTTTGAGAAAATATGCTGCATGAAAAAAAGTCCCCCAAGTTATATACTGTATGATTCCATTTATATAACATTTTGAAATTATACAACTTTAGAGATAATGCAATTTAATGTATATCAGTACATGACCCTTATCATGTGTTTCTAGAATTTTTCTGCCTAATCTTAATGTTTTTTTAAATTCTGATTGTCACATCTTTTAGAATATTTTCCAATTTTTGAAATGTGATATTGTTGAATTACTGTATTAAAATCAGGAATTTGACCTTGTGATACTAAATATTGTCATGTAAGGCTTAATGAGTATCTCCAACTTAAGTGTCGTTTTATGTTGCTAAGTAGAATTCCTGGATTCATTCATGGTAGTCTTGCACATTTCTTAAGGATATTCTGAGTCACTTCATGCAAATGTGCTTTTATTACTTTCACTTGTTGCTTTCATATAAATGAAGGCCACTAATTTGTGTACATTTATTTTGTAAAAACTTAAACTATTCATTATGCACTAAGTATGCTATTTTTTTTTCTACCCTAATGCTCATGATTTTTGACTGCCAAGGTTTACATATGGGTTAGATACACATTTTTAGAAGATTCTTTGTTTTGGTTCTATTATTAAATAATCATTGAAGAATCATTTGCATGGTGGCTAATTTTCACTTATATTTGAAATTATAAAATCCCTTGATTATTTAAATGCTTTATAATTCACATCTATAGATGCCAAAATGACATAAAAGATGGTTATTTTGGTTGAATTTCTCCTTAGTCTCTCAGAGAAGACATTGAAAAACATATCAGAGCTCTTTGGGAGTTTGGAGCACAGATTTAGATTCAGACTCCTCTGACCAAATCTCTTATTTCTGCTACTGATCAGTTATGAGACCTTGATCAAGAGACTTAACTTCCACCAAGTCTCAGCCTCCTCATTTATGAAGATGAAAGCATCCATCTACAATGTTATTATATAGATTAAATATTTAAAATTTTAAATAAACATAAAACATTTGGTAGCCTGATAGATATCAATAAATGTGTATGTGTTGGTGTGTGTGTAAAACATATTTTATGAGAAGAGTCATTGTGATGAGCTGGACTCTTGTTTTAGTTAAAGACAGGCAAGGGATATTATATACATATATATATATATATATATATATATATATATATCCAAAATATTATATATACAATTGATTTAAAATATTGTATGACATAATATTGTATTTTATGTGTGTGTGTGTACTTTTTCATACTCTTTTCCTATAATGATAGGAACATAATAATAGGTTATTGCAATGTATTGAATATAGTTTTCTGTGATATACAACTACTCATTTATTTATTTTATATATAGTAGTGTGATTCTATTAATCCCCTACTCTGAATTTATTTCCCTCCTTTCCCTTGGTCACCATAAGTTTGTTTTCCATGTCTGTGAGTCTGTTTCTGTTTTGTAAAGAAATTCATTTGTATTACGATTTTAGATTCTACGTATAAGTGATATAGTATTTGCCTTTATCTGATTTAGTTCACTTGGTATGATAATCTCTAGGTCCATCCATGTTGCTGCAAATGACAATATTTCATTCTTTTTATGGATAATATTCCATTGTTTGTGTGTATATATCATATCTTTATCCATTCCTCTGTTGATGGACTCTTAGGCTGTTTCTAAGTCTTGGCTATTGTAAATAGTGCTGCTATGAACATTGGGGTGTATGTATCTTTTTGAATTTGCTTTTTCATCTTTTCCAAATATATGCCCGGGAGAGAAATTGCTGGACCACATTAAAACTCTATTTTTAGTTTTTTAAGGAACCTCAATACTGCTTTCCAAAGTGGCTGCACCCATTTACATTCCTACCAACAGTGGAGGGTGCCTTTTCTCCACACCCTCTCCAGCATTTGTTATTTGTAGACTTTTTGATGACGGCCATTCTGATTGGTGTGACATGATACCACATTGTTGTTTTGACTTGCATTCCTCTAATAATTAGCATTGTTGAACACAAAAGATAAAACATGTTAATGATGCTTTTGTGTCAGAGAGGTTTTACTATACACATAGGGCCACCTTGAAGTGCCATGGACTCTCCACAACCCAGCACCTGGAGCACCATTCACAGAGACTGACATGAGATGGTACCCTTTGTGCTTATGCAGTGCACAGTCAGCAGGGCCAGGAATAAGGTGATGTGGCTGATGTGATTAAATATTAAGTATTACATAATATTGAATAAATTAAAATATTAATGTTTCAGTATAATATTGTTTTAAATGTCAAGTAGGAACATTTTTTTTTTCCTTTTGCCTCTGGTATGACCGCACAGCACTATTACAAATCCTCTTTATTTACACCTTTTATATTTTGTTCTTGAAGAATTTTTGCATTCATTTTTTTATTTTAAAAATATTTTTAAAATATTGCACTGAAATAATATTTATCTTGATTACTGAGTCTTTTGGTGACCCATTAAAATTTGCACCCAAGGCAGATGTCGCGTACTTATGTCACTGTAGTCCCAGATGTGACAACCAAGGACACATTTACTCGGTGGATGTACATACACAACTGTCATCTGATGATAACCCCAAATGTGCTCCTCCTTCAGGCATTCCCTTCTCAAGAAATGGTACCACCATGTCCTCAACTGCCCCAGGCTAGAAACCTCACAGGTATCTTTAACTGATCTTATTACCTCTACATCACACATGTATGTATTATTATACATATAATGTGGAATATACATGTAAACAAATCTAGCTGGTTCTCCCATCAAACTGTATTCTACAGCCACTTTTAATGACTTTCATCAATCATCTTAATTCAAACCTGGACTACTTGGTCTTCTTTCTCTCTTAACCCTCACCTTCCTAGTCAAGATGAAGCAAGCAGAGGAACTGGTATGAGATGTTAGTCAGATAATGTCACTCTTTTTGTAATCCAGGGAGACATGATTTGTGGTTTGCTATACAATTAGGGTTCTTTTCTTTTCTTTTTTCTTTTTTTTTAAAACAAATTGGCTCTTAGAATCTGAACAAACACAAAAGTGTTTATATTGCAATCATCAGAGCCCTCCAGTGGCTTCCTCCTATTTCAATAGAATACAGTTCATAATCTTTTCCATGCCCCAATCACTACAGAACCTGACCCTAGCTCACTTCTTCCTCATCATCTCCCACCACTCAGAACCACCCTCACACAGTCTAGCCACAAGGGCCTACTTCTGTTACAGTACCCTGGTTGAGCCTCTGTCAGGTCATTTTTTTTTTTTGTCTTTTTGCTATTTCTTGGGCTGCTCCCGTGGCATATGGAGGTTCCCAGGCTAGGGGTTCAATCGGAGCTGTAGCCACCGGCCCAGGCCAGAGCCACAGCAACGCGGGATCCCAGCCACGTCTGCAGCCTACATCACAGCTCATGGCAACACCAGATCGTTAACCCACTGAGCAAGGGCAGGGATCGAACCCGCCACCTCATGGTTCCTAGTCGGATTCGTTAACCACTGCGCCATGAGAGGAACTCCTGTCAGGTCATTTTTTGGTATGTAGTTATATCTCTTCATGTGGTTATTATCTGAATTCTACAACTGAAAAAAAATTGGAAGATAGCTATATTTAAACTATGTAAATGATAAGGATTACTAGAATGTAGTCTTCATGAGATAGTAACTTGTCTTGGTGTGTACTATGTTTTCCTGGTGCCTAAAACACTGGTACATAGTTGGAGCTCATTAAGGTTAGCTAAATATATGAATAGATGTTAATGACAATGATAATTAGTTCAACAGAAATTAAGCAGAAGATTGTAATTGGCCCACCATTTCCCCCAAGATAATACATAAGAATAAAGCCTTAAAACCCTCATATAGAGGTGCCTAATGTCAATTGTAATAGGCTTTAAATTATTCATTTTTACCAGTTTGAACTAATCATGATTGAAAGCTTCCAGTAAGTGACATAAACACCACAACTCGTTTCTGTTGGATCTATTGTACAACAGGTTTTCCATTTCAATGAGTAATGGAAAAAAATGGACACCTCAATTTTCACTGCTATTATCAAAAATTAATATGCTTGAAAAAGACAGAGTATCATGATGATAAATTGCGAAGAAGCTTTTGTAAATTTCACAGGCAACTTTTTATAATTAACTTGCAAATTCATCCACCATCTCGAGGAGTATAATTTTGCAAATGAGAAGTCAAAAAAATGAAATACCTATTCTTATATGTGTTCTTAGAGTAGCTGGACTAACAGCTCATCCATTCAGAATGCATGAATACAATAATAGGAAAAATAAACAATGCATAAATTATTCTCTTTTTTTTTTTAGGGCTGCACCCACGGCATATGGAGGTTCCCAGGCTAGGGGTCAAAATGGAGATGTAGCTGCTGGCCTATGCTACAACCACAGCAATACCAGATCTGAGCCTCATCTACCACCTATACCACAGCTCACAGCAATGCCAGATCCTTAACCCCCTGAACAAGGACAGTAATCAAACCTTTGGTCTCATGGATGATAGTCAGATTCATTTCCACTGAGCCGTGACAGGAACTCCCATAAATCATTCTTAAATACAACTGTACCATTATAACATTAAGCTTAAGATATTCATGGGGTATTTGAACTTAAATAATTGAAAAAAATGGAATATAACATTATTTAAACTATATAAACTATGAGCGTTGAAATATAAACACTTGAAATATTTAATCTAGTTAAGTGTTATGATGTGTGTATGTGTACATATGTGAGACCCAGACCCTAAGATGCAGTTTGTTAAAAATGAACCCTTATATATAATCAAATCTCTATAGGCAGAAGTATTATTACAACATTGACAAACCATATACAGCAACTTCTTCCCAAATTTTCAGTGTTACTTCACATACATTTATGTTAAATTATGGCAGAGGTAAAAGCACCACAATCCCATCTTACACATATGGATATAGAGGATGAGTTTTGAAGTATTACTATACACAATAATTCTTAAAGTATTTTTTATACAACTGAAGAATTTCTAAGTCTAGAAACTAGTTTCATTGACAAATAATTAAGTGTTCCATCTTCTGGACCTTCTATAAATACAAGAACTAATGCAGTAATTGCAATTTCTGTGAAATACCTGATGTCATCTTGGGATGGATAGATAGATAGATAGAGATAGAAAATAATCTGTAGACTCTCTTTAGACTCTGTACCTAGTTGCAGCCATTGGGCTTAGAGATGAGAAATTGATTTAACATTTAATTAAGGTTTCAATTAAATAATTGATCTCTTGTCCCCCTATAAATTTTGTGCCTACATGATATATTGAGCTGCCATTCTTTATCCCTCATTTGAGTTAATTCCATCATTAGCATCGTCTGTGTGTTCTCCTCACACCTCCACCCCACCACCACAACTCACCAAAGTCTGCTGGTATCATCTCTGAACTGCCTCCCTAGTCCCCCGTCTTACCACTCCCACCTATACTACCCCAGTTCAGGGCACCCTTGTGAAACCAGTAAACTCAGATACAATAATGAAGTGTTAAATGTATCTGCTCACACTTACTCCTTGATTTCATATTTACTCTCTGCTTGCCTTGAAGATTTTTCTTCATAATTTTTAGCATTCCACCACAAAATACGTCTTGTAATTAATCTTATATACACTCATATTGTTATAGGAAAAAATCCCTCAAATTATCTACTCCCATATTTTTTGGAAGCAACTCTTTTTTTTTTTAAGGTGTCCTGTGTTTATTTTTATTTTTATTTTATTTTTTTGTCTTTTTGCCTTTTCTAGGGCCGCTCCCGCAGCATATGGAGGTTCCCAGGCTAGGGGTCGAATCGGAGCTGTAGCCACCAGCCTACGCCAGAGCCACAGCCAAGCGGGATCCAGCCGCATCTGCGACCTACACCACAGCTCACGGCAAGGCCGGATCCTTAACCCACTGAGCAAGGCCAGGGACCCGAACCTGCAACCTCATGGTTCCTAGTCGGATTCGTTAACCACTGCGCCATGACGGGAACTCCAACTATTTCTGAATAATATCTTTTTAAATAAGAAATTTAGTTTATATCAAATTTAAATGTCAATTAAAATACTGTATGGAGTTCCCACTGTGGCTCAGCAGTAATGAACCCATGAGGATGTAGTTTCACTCCCTCGTCTCAGTCAGTGGGTTAAGGATCCAGTATTGCTGTGGCATAGGCCAGCAGCTGAAGCTCCAATTCTGCCTGGGAATTTCCATATGCTGCGGGTGTGGCCCTAAAAAGCAAAAATTCAATTAATTAATTAAAATACTGTATACATGATTAGTTTTTGTTTAATATAGTGATTTTTATTTTTTTACTTTATAGCTGATTTACAGTGTTCTGGTGGTTGGACTAGGAAGATGTGGTATATATACACAATGGAATACTACTCAGCCATAAAAAAGAACAACATAATGCCATTTGCAGCAACATGGATGGAACTAGAGACTCTCATACTGAATGGAGTCAGTCAGAAAGAAAAAGAAATACCATATGATATCACTTATATCTGAAATCTAATATACAGCACAAATGACTAGTTTTTTTAATGTTTAAAAGTACAGTTTTGAAAAATGCCACACCAAATTTTTGAAATTGAGAAGAAATGCTCTTAAAATATTCAGATAAAGAACACTTTACTTGAAAATTTCTGATGGGAGTCTGCAAGTAATTACCATAAAAGCCTAATTATCTAACTCTTAATTCTCAGTTGTCCAGGAGAGCCACTGGCCATATCTGCTATTAGGAACTTGAGATGCGGTTGGTCTGAGTTAAAATGTCCCCCAAGTGTGAAATATACATTAGATTTCAAAGACTTAGTATATAAGAAAGATTTTAATTTCTATTATTAGTCATTTTTATATTAATTGCATATTAAAATGACAATATTTTAGACATCTGGGTTAAATAGAATACATTTCAAAAATTAAGTTCACATGTTTATTTGTACTTTTAATGTGGCTACTAGAACATTTAAGTTATGTCTGTGGCTCACACAGTATTTCTAGTACCAAGCATGGTTGCTCTATCTACAATTTTCAGCTTTTCTGCAAATGTAGTCATATTTTTAAAGCATGGTCTTTAAATATAAACTGATCATGATTTCATAAACTTCCAAAGAAGACTTATATAGTAGATGAATGTCATGGGTAGAATTTAGGATACTTGTTTTAGAATCTGCTTTGGAAAATAAATCGTTTTAATCTTTGTTCCTCTTCACAAATATAGCACATACCCTCTGTTAAAATTTCAAATGGAATTCCCGTCGTGGCTCAGTGGTTAACGAATCCGACTAGGAACCATGAGGTTGCAGGTTCGATCCCTGGCCTTACTCAGTGGGTTAAGGATCAGGTGTTTCCGTGAGCTGTGGTGTAGGTCGCAGACACGGCTTGGATCCTGCATTGCTGTTGCTGTGGTATAGGCTGGTGGCTACAGCTCTGATTCGACCCCTAGCCTGGGAACCTCCATATGCCGCGGGAGCAGCCCAAGAAATGGCAAAAAGAAAAAAAAAAGAAAAGAAATCAAACAATTTATATATGCATAAATTAAAAAGGCAAAAAAAACCCTCAATTCTGACCATTCAGAAATAACACTTATCATTACCACAATATTAGATCTTACAGAATTTTTTCAATTATATACATATATACACTTTTTCTTTAATTTTAGTCTTATTCCAGAGGTGAACAAAATAACTCATAGCTGTACCAGTAGAAATATTTCTGAATTAAAATGATGACCATATAAAAGACAAAAAATAAATGTGAAAGTATTATGAAATTGATGCTATTTACATGTGAGATAATAAATATCTTGAGAAATACCTTTAATTTTTATGATTTTTTTTGTAATGGAATAGCTTGCTCTTTACATACTGTGAAATACTTTTTAAAAGAATTGTGATTACTAAGGGAAAATCCTAGGTAGTGCGTTTGCATTGCAACAAAATATCTATGTCTAAGATAAGATTAAAAAAATATATTGTGAGAATTCCCGTAACTGCAGAGAAAATCTACTGAGCAAAGAAGAAGCCAATTCCTTAAGAAATGCATTAAGAATTTTGGAGGGAGAGCTGAAGAGTTAAAATATATCAATCTTTGACAATAGATTTTTACTGTTACTCTTTAGGAAGGCTATGCTGATGCAGCCAAAATAGTTCCTCCACAATCCACAGACTTTGTATTCTTAGAAAGGTATCGTAACTGATGTGGCCATAAACCTAATCATAAACTTATTTGTTAACCTATAGAGAAAATATTGCAATTCTATTCATTGTACTCTGCATTTTTCATTAGTGACAAAATTATCCATCACTGTGTCATTTTTTTTCGAAGTTCACATCTACAGATGTTGTGAGTTTTTTTTTTTTTTAAATGAGTTTTGATACTTACAATTGCTTTATATTCAGGTGTAGCATACAAGGTAAAAATCTAGTTTGAGAATTATAGGGATATGTAGTTGCTGATTTTATTTTAGCTCTTAGAGAGTCATCTGCCTTTACTTGTTTTCTTATGGTCTACCCTAGATCAAATGTGGTAATTAACTTTGACTTACCTTTTACTAGCTTAACCAAATATAATTCATCTTTTTACTATTCTGAGAAAATTAAAACCTATAACATTGTCTATTAGATATAATTCCAGTTTTGATTAACAATCTCTTGCCCTATACTTGTTTTTTTTATCAAATAGCATATGTATGTATACATATATAATTATATAAAAATTATGTATATAATAATGTGCAATAATATTGTATATCTATACAATTTTAGCTCTGAAACTGTCTGTATTGAATATTACGATTGGCTTACAAGCAAAGTAGTGTCCTCTTAAATTTCAAGGGAACAACTTTGATAGTGGAAATCTTCCTCTCTTCTTTCTGTGATGACTTGAGCTGTGAGGCTAGAGGGGGAAATGGCAAATAGAAGTTTTCTTGGTGGTGTAAACTTAGAAGGAAACTCATAAGGGAAAGAAAAAATGAGGAAAAAAATGGAAAGAGGGGGAAGGAAACGGATGCAGACACTGAACACCACTACCTATCAGGGATAAAGGTCTTTCTGAGTCCTTACGAGGGATTGAAGGTTCAGGCAGAGTCTGAAATCCCCAACAATTCACCACTTTCCCATTACCATTAAGAGGACAGCCTGTACCTATTTTGTCCTCCTCATAATACAAAATAGTGTCTATAAATGTCAAAATTCAAGAGACTATATTTGAAAATGTATCTGCTATTTTTTTCCAATTATCTGAAACATTTGAAACTTAAAACTGCATTTCAGCATCAAAATTCAAAATTTATATGATTTAAAATACATGTGTCTGTTTTTGTTGAAAACTGTGATTTACAAGTTTGGTCAAATAAAGCTTAAAAGCATTAATAAACAGAAAAATATAAATAGGTATTCTATTTAGAACATAAAAATTACAACACAATTGGGAAATATTTTTTTAGAAAAATAATTATTTTATGTTTATTCTTTATTGAAGCATAGTTGCTATACAATATTATATACTACAGTGATATGGTGATTTAAAATTTTTAAAGGTTATACTTCATTTGTAGTTATTATAAAATATTGGTTGTATCCCCCATGTTGTACAATATATCCTTGTAGCTTATTTTATACATATCAATTTGTACCTCTTACACACTTACTCCTGTATTACCCCTCATCCCTTCCTCCCTACACTGGTAACTAGTTTGTTCTCTATATCTGTGAATTGACTTCTTTTTTGCTATATTCACTAATTGTATTTTGAAGATTCTACATATAAGCAATATCATCCGGTATTTGTCTTTCACTGACTTATTGCACTTATAAAAGTGCCCTCCAGGTACATACATGTTTCTGCAAATGGCAAAATTTTTTTCTTATGAGAACAAAATAGCATTTTATAAATTAAAGGTATAATTATTATAATTAAAAAATCAATGAATGTTTCAGAGAATTAATGTTCTGGAAGACATAGCTGAAGAAATTATATGTACTGTAGAAAATAAGACTATTAAAATAATAAAAGAGATTGAGATGACAATGGGTATTATTACTATATATAACAAGAAGATAATATATAATATATATATAACTATTCAGAATTCTTGTAGGGCACGAAGAGTATTAGGAGGGCAATATTAGGAGATCTAGAATGGATGAAATTGGCTAGTCCATACGTAGAGGAAGCGAGCCTAACTTAAATCAAGAAAAATAAAAGAAATTTGCCATAGACATAGTAAAACTTCAAGTGAGAACTTTAAAAGCTAGGAAGAAAAAAAAAAGAATTACCTACAAAAAAACAGTAATACTCAGACTGATAGAAGCAACAATAGAAGACAGAAAACAATGAAATTGTATCTTACGTTGTAGATAATAACTTTCCACTAGAATTCATACTCAAGAAAATGATCATTCAATATCAAGGATAAAGTTATGTCCAACTGAAGAAAACCTTGAGGGAAAATCAGCAAATTTTTACTAAAGTAGCACTAAAGTATATGTCTCAAAGAAATTGACCTAAGGGTGAAAGAAAATCATGCAAGAGGGAAATGTGAGCACAGAAACTATGTAATATAAATAAATCCAAATAAACATTGCCTATATAAAATATTACTGATATATTCTCTGTGTATTTATGAAAAAGACACAACTGAAATATTTAGCAAAATGGAGTTCCTGTCGTGGCACAGCAGAAACGAATCCGACTAGGTACCATGAGGTTCCAGGTTTGATCCCTGGCCTTGCTCAGTGGGTTAAGGATCCTGCATTGCCTTGAGTTGTGGTGTAGGTTGCAGACGCAGCTTGGATCTGGCATTGCTGTTGCTGTGGTGTAGGCCAGCAGCTATAACTTCATTTAGACCCCTAGCCTGGGAACCTCCATATTCCAGGGGTGCAGCCCTAAAAAAAAGCAATAAAATAAATAAAATAAAATAAAATAAAATATTGAGTAATGGATGGTATCTGAGTCATGAAAAAGTGACTTTTATTAAAATATTCTATAAATTGTGAATATTTGAGAAGAAACTAATTGCCTTTTGTCTTTGTTGACTCATCCTATTGTTAAAAGTAACTAAAAAAAGATGGGAATAGAATATGTACCTTTTAAACAAGTAAGAAAGAGAAGCAAATAAAAAAACTAATGTATTTGCTTAGTTTTGTAAAAGAAATTCAGGAAACATAAACCATAAACAAATGTGTTTAGTTATGGACCGATATACATGGGAACAACAAGTAAGGGATTGTCAGGGAAATACACATCTTTAGTTATTTCATCAACTACCTAGTAACTTTTTTTTAATATAACTTTGAAATGATACTATTTATATAGTCTAAAAATAGTGTAACAAGGAGGAGGGGAAATAAAAATCTGAGAAGGAATACATGTTGAAATAAATGAACCTAATTATAATTCAAATGAATAAAATAATCATGTTTAAAAGAAAAGCTCAGTGGGTTACGAACCTGGAACCTGACTAGTATCAAGATGGGTATGCGTTCAATTCCTGGCCTCTCTCAGTGGGTTAAGGATCAGGTGTTGCCTCAAGCTGTAGTGAAGTTTGCAGATGTGGCTTGGATCTGGCATTGCTGTGGCTGTGGCATAGGCCAGCAGCTGCAGTTCTGATTCAAGCCCTAGCTTGGGAATTCCCATATACTGCAGGTGCAGGCCTAAAAAGAAAACTAAATAAATAAATACACTAATTCAAGTTAAGTTTGAATACAAAAGCCCCAGTATAAAAATTAAAAAGAAAAATGTAAATAAATTATTATTTCTACTTGAAAGCTTTGTGTTTTTTGCAGTGGTACTGGACAGTAATTAGGAAACCACATCATTATTATATTATTGTATTATACAGTGTTGCAAATGAATAAATATATGGAAGATATTTGGAGTCAATTGTAGTAGTATCAATTTATTATCTAGCTCTCAAATCCACTTTTCATTACCCTGTTTTGTGAATAGTACTAGAAACTGTACTCTGTAAACATTTCTTTTTGGTAAATTAGGCTTATGAGTGGAGAAAGTGAGCACATTGCAGGAGGAAGCCACTTCTTTTTCTTTTTCTAATATCCTTTCTTCTCTTCTTACTCCTGTGGGTTTGGGGAGCTTGTCTTGTGGGATCATCTTCCTAGAAAGTTTCAGCAGTGCTCCCACAAGTGGCTTCCCAGTGAGTGAATTCACCCTGTGCTCAGGTTCCTTGGGAGTTCCATTGATGCCCCTGCCAGCTTCCCAAGTAGTCACTTGGTTACCCTACCTGGTGGCTTCCCAGTGTTCCTAATATTTCAGGAGGCAGCTGCACAAAGAGCTTGTTGATACCCCAGTTGGCCACTTCCTGCATGTCTGCTTCAGCCTATGGTACCTCAGCAGGTTTACTCCCCAGCCAGTAGACTGTGGCCACACCTCTCCAAAGACATCTGAATCTCAGCCTTGGAGGGGTGGGCCAGGGACCAGAAGGGCTCTACTAATGCTGTTCTTTGTACAGGTTAGGTGCTCTGCCTTAACTTCCAATAAAATTGCTGCTCAACATAGCTGTGACTCCAGTGTTCTTTGAGGTATCTTTTCACTTCAGGAGATGACTCCTTGTTACCAGTTAATAATTCCTTGCATTCATTTTTTCCTATTTAAATTATTGTAGTTTTTGCCTCCTAACTGGACTGTGATGTACCTGGTTTCTTACTATTGGAGAAGAATTAATAAAAACAGGGCAAACTAGACAAGAGCCTTTATATTGAGTTGCGATTCTTGATATTGGTATGAACTCTGGAATGTAGGTAGGTAAGTAGCTAGATAGATGGTTAGATAGATAGATAAAGTAGGTTGTCATTAGAGATATACCTTGAAATTTATGTTTATGATATGCCAGGCACAGATATACAAATAGATATCTGTATCTATCTCATCTGTATCTACATATATTTTCTAAGTTCAATCTTCTGAATAGGCCTAGAAATAAGGATACCCCAGTAATCAAGATCCCTACTACTGCCCAGGTGTGGTGTCTATATATTGTTCCCATTAAAATGAACATTACTTCTTGGGAAAATATCTAATTCCAGAACTGATTCTCTTTATCAATTACCCAGTGAATATTTTCTCTCTTGAACAAGTGTTTCAAAGGATTCACTGCTGCTACTCAGTGAATCCTTTTACTTTTTCCATAGAACAGTGTTTCCCAACTTCCTTTAACTTTCTTCCCATCTAGAACTTCTGCTTGATGTCCTTCCTTTAACCACTATATTAATCATTTAAAAAAGTGTCTGATACATGCTAAATATAGTTATCAGGAATGTAATTCACTAGTTATTTCCATATCTTCAACTCTATTTACTTCTTAATCTACTTCAGTCTTACCTCTAGAATAAACTCTTTGAAAAATTACCAATAAACCACTTTTTACAAAGTCCATTATACCTATTTTTTGACACCTGTCTACCATTTAATACTGTTTCTTGTAGTGTGAGACATTTCCTTGGCTTTGGTGGTGCTAGGCTACCTTGATTCATCCTACAACTCTTAAAACTCCTCAGTTTTTGCAGCCATTGGCTTTATGTCCTGTCATTTTATTTTTTAAGTTTGTAAAATTTCACTTTCTCCAAATAGCTCTCCTTTCTTAATTTATTTGCTTTGGAATTAAATAAGTAGAGAGATCACAAGTTTTGATCAGGTTTAAACTATCATTTTATGCTTTGATCTGCATCTTCAATGACTTTTTAAAGAGATTGCTCCACCTTTGGCTTGCTAAATTTATAGAGCATTGCTATCAGGCACTATATAGGTTACACACTCAACAAATACTCACAATGCTCTATCACGTTGATGCTTAATAAATATACTTTTCCATTTTAAAGATGAGGAAACAGTAGCTTCAAGTGTTTAAGTAGTAATAATTACACAACTCATAAGAGTTGGACTCTCGTAGTATGGTTCCAACTACAATCCTGCTGCCTTGCTTGAAAAACTTCCTTGGAGGCTGTTCCTTCCATTTTCAGATAGTTTTTACTGTTAAAAACATTTTTCTAGGAGTTCCTATTGTGGTATAGTGGAAACAAATGCAGCTAATATCCATGAGGATGCGGGTTTGATCCCTGACTTCATTCAGTGGGTTGGGGATCTGGCATTGCTGTGAGCTGTGGTGTACGTTGCAGATACAGCTCAGATCCTGCATTGCTGTGGCTGTAGTGTAGGCTGGCAGCTGTAGCTCTGCTTTGACCCCTAGCCTTGGAACCATAGGTGTGCCATATGCCATAGGTGTGGCCCTAAAAAGAAAAAACAAAAACAAAACCCTTATTTTTTATGTCGAAGTCTATCCCTCTCTAGTTCCTACTATTGATACTAGCTCTGCTCCTGAAACCATGAAAGTATGGCTAATCTCTCTTTCCTGTTACTGACTTTCAAGTATGTGAAAATAGCTACATCTCCTTGAATTAATTCTCTTTTATTCTAGGTTAAATATTTTCAGAACCTTCATCACATGGTTTTTAAATCACCTTGCCATCTTGGCTACCCTCTTTTATATAATGTTTCAATTTGTCATTATTTTTCATAAAGATCAGTGCCTACAACTGACTCTAATACTCCATATATGACTTGGCCAAATAAGAGTAATTCTCATGCTATTCCATCTGCCAAAAATACTCTATCCCTTAACTCATCTCCTCCTATTAGGATCTTTTACTGGTCCTTCAAATATCTGGTACATCTGTCACTTTTTGGAGAAATCAATACTGTCCCTAAAGCCCAACTTTCCCTCTAACTTCTCTAATTTCTTTGAGGACTTAGAATCTCTTTTTGTATCACCATACTTGATTTTACATTTTACATGCGTATGTTTCATCTCTCTTATCAAATGATACATTACTTGATAGGAGACCAAGTTTTCATTTACCTACTCCCCACACTACCTGGAGTACTGTACCCTCTTATAAGAGTTCTTACATGACAATAAGCTCTCAGTACATATTGTGGCTCAGGTCATGAGTTCTTTGTGACTGTGCTGTATCTGGCACACAGTAGGAACATTCAATATTTATTTAATTGCTTACAAAATCAAACTAGTACTTGTACATTCAATATATGTCAGTGGTAAGAATTTAATATTCAAAATTTTTCTTCCTCATAATAAATACTACATGTTATTATTAAAATGTGTTCTCAACTATCTAAATTTTTCCCCCTGATACCTAACAACCATATCCTTGGAAACATTTGATTACTGAAATATTTCCTTTACAATGGAATATTTTCTATTAACTAAACACAACTTCAGGATATCTATAACTAAATATAAGACAAATATGATTTTTTTTCATTTAAACATTTGAAAAATATCCCTGGAATTAAGCAACAGATATTTTCAGGTCCAAAGGCCTAAAGGAAATACACATATTCTTTGTACTAAGGGTAGCACTCAGCTCTTACTATGTGCAAAAAAACCAAAGGGTAGAACAGAAACATTTTCTTTTGAATTTAGAGCTCTGCCTTTAAAGGAAATGGCAGTCAGAATCTTACTCTGTTGGTAAATTTTGTTGTAGTTCACATTTTTAACAAATTGGACCCTTTGTCAACATCGACAACTTAGTACCAAAGGAAAGAAAAACATGACATGTACAGGTTTCGATTACAATCTCTTATGTCACGTTTTTACTTATAAAGGAGCTTGACAACACAAAGACCCAACCTGGCATCATTCTCTTGCCTCTCTTTGTTTGCTTTTGTTACTATTCACACAGCGCATATTTGTAAGAAGAGATGATCATTCCTCAGCAGAGTGCTGGCTGTAATATGTAATTAGCTACATAGTTTTTTAAACCCCTAATGTTCAGTTGGTTTACCAAAAGCCTTGGTAGAGCTAAAATTAAACCCATTTGGGAGAGTCTAGAAAAGGAAGGGTGAAAGGCAAACAAAGAACTCCACCCCCAAATCCAGCTCTGCAGTTTAGCTTTTGCTTTGAAGCACAGGGCAGCCAAAGTCAGTGAAATTGAAATCCTTTGGGAGAGACCCCTGGAGCCCAATGCTCTGGCCTGGGGGGAACGTGAGTGCAGCAAGAGACTGCACACCCTGAAGTGTGAAAAGCCCTAGGAATGGCAGCCAGGACATTTGCATACAGAGTGCAGATTCCATTGTCTGAGTGAAAGCTGCTCTTGCTTTGCTTCACCCCCTGGAACAATCCATCCAGCCAACTGTTTACATGCTCTCCATTATGTTAGTGTTGGCAAAGAAAGGGCTATTGCAAAGAGATTTTCTTTCAGCTTACCCTCCGGGGAACCGTGGGAGTTCACCAGCTTGATGAGCAGTTAGACAAGTCTGCTTTCTCTTTCCAAGAAACAAG
Organism: Phacochoerus africanus; assembly: GCF_016906955.1. Lineage (NCBI taxonomy): Eukaryota > Metazoa > Chordata > Mammalia > Artiodactyla > Suidae > Phacochoerus > Phacochoerus africanus. The sequence continues at coordinate 78,815,188 of NC_062545.1, read as the reverse complement.
AGAGTGACCTGTGGGCTGTGGAGTTATGTGTGATAGTAAACCAGAATATGGAGCCTGGACTGCAACTCATACCATGTTCAGTTCTTAAGCAAGGGAGGGAGCAGAGCAGGATAGAACAGGCTGAAATATAGGAGAGTGCTGGACTCCAATTATTCCCTATAGACTAAGGGGGCCTCATTGATTGTTTCAAACTGACCTCTTTTCTAGACTCATCAGTTTATTATTAAAATCTATCCCCTTGACCTACTAGGAGTAGGAGGATCTCTATCTTAAAAAACCAGAAGGCAGCAGTTTGGGGAAATACCACATTGAGATTTCTGTTGATTAAAATATTAGCTTGAGTCAGTAGCGCTGCAGTCACAGCATCAGAAGCTAGGGCCTCAAGTTTGCCCAATCTATTCAGAGATAAATCTCATCAAAACATAATGGGTAAATTGCAGGATGGGTGCTCTTGTAGCTGTAGCACCTGTGCTAATCGTCCTCTATTCTGTATCTGTAAAACACACATGATTTTTTTTAAGGTTTTTAAGGTTTGAGTTTGATCTTGTCAGCAATGAAGACCCACTTACACAGCATAGAGAAACCTCAGTAGGTGTGCACAGCACTAGTTCTGATGCTGAGTTTGATAGTATCACATCAGCCCTGGGGTCCTTAAGGTCTTCTGTTTATTCACACTTGACACCTTATCTCCTGTTCCTACAATCCAATCCAACCAAACCTAGTAGCTAAAGCAGAGTTTCACAGATGACCAAGAAATAACTGTTTTTTGTTGTTTTTGTTTTTATTTAGGCCCACAACCATGGAATATGGAGGTTCCCAGGCTAGGGGTCAAATCAGAGCTGTAATGTCAGCCTACACCATGGCAATGCAGGATATAAGTAATCTGTGACCTATTCCACAGCTTGTGGCAACACTGGATCCTTAACCCACTGAGCAAGGCCAGAGAGCGAACCTATGTCCTCACGGATACTAGTCAGATTCGTTTCCGCTGAGCAATAATGGGAACTCCTAAGAAATAACTATTCTTAATGGAAAGGATTGTGCTATAAGGAAAGGAAAAAACAAATATGAAAATTGGTATTTAAAGTTTTGGGTGTAACTTATTTTTTCTGATTAGAAAAGTGAAAGTTGATAAAGAACTTAGAAATGTATAAAAATGGAAATCATCCAAGGCAAAATCATTAAAAAGGATCAGAAGCAATGAGTGAGGGTGGGCTATTGACTTAAAGGCTGTGCTTGAAGGCTTCTCAGGTTTAGGTAATACTCTGCTTCTTTGTAGATGCTGGTTATCCAGATTGTCTCACTTGTATTTAATATTAATAAAGTTGTTTATGTTGCATTTTGCACTATTCTGTACATAACCCTGCAAAAATCACTCATGAGGATTTACTTTATGAATATGAAAATATACATTTAATATCTTTCCCCTTCTCCTCCCAGAAATCATACTAAGGAAACAGCAAACAGAAATGAGCAAATAAAAATAATACCACAAACTCACTTTTTAGCAAAACTAAAAAGATCAGCAGCTTCAGAACTATCAAAAATTACATCTAAGGAAACACAGGAAAAATACACTGTAAGTTGGGGTATTCACAATGAATTGCAAAAGTTACATCCCCTTTTTTTCAAGAATGTTAGTAAGATGTAGGCCTAGCAGAGCTGATTTCCAGGTGAGAATGTCCAGGGTGAAATGGAAAGAGGAGTAATGGAAGGTTTTCTGGATGCCCCATGGGGGCAAAACTCAAAAAGTACCAGCAAACATACACTTCCTAAATAGAAGGGCTCAGCCCGTGGTGCAGGATTAATGTCTCTGTTGACACCAACTAGTTTGATATACATGGTTTATCAGCAGAAGCCCTATTGGCTGTGGCTCCAAGAAGCCATCAAGGTAAGACTGCACATGGTTTCACCATAACATAAAATTCCTGATTCAGGAACATCTACCTCATGTAATTATGAGTAATACAAGTATCACTGGCAGAACATTAATATAATGATCTGAAAATAAATGCAGTGGAAAAGAAGAGTAATACTTAAAACAGCTAAAGAATACTTTCCAAAAAAAAAATAATGTTGTCACAAAAGAGAGGGAAAGTGATAACAAATATTCCTCCACGAATTAAAAAATAATTTAATTCAGTATTCACCACTCTGATGGAAGAACAGAAAGTACAGATGTTAAGACATCAGAAAAGACATGATAAGATACAGTAGACTGTAAAACAGAAGCTGGCAAAAGTCAGGAAAATAGAAGACAAGCTATCATAGAAATATAGAAAAAGAAAAAGGAGAATGGACAATGCAGAAAAGAGAGAAAGACAATTAGAACATGGAAATAAGAAAAGAAACAAAAATAAAATGGAAATAAAGAAAAAGAACTGGTTCAAAAACAGTAGCTGTAGAAGACAAGCAAAGGAGATACAACATACTTCCCCTTAAAGAAGAAAAATAAGTCCCCAAAGAAGGAAAAAAAAGGAAAGAAAAAAAAGAATATTTTTTTTAATTTTCAAGAAATAATTAATATCACAGATAGTATTAAAGGAGTACACTTTATAGTCCCTTTTAATCAATATTTTAGTTCACATTGTATTATCTTTAGATTTCACATAATTTTTGCATTCAGAAATCTCATAGCCTCTGCCACTCTTAGCACTTTGTGAAGTTTTAATGTGGATTTTTATCCTGATAGCATAAGTAAAATGGTAATTCTAAATACCTAAAAAAAAAAGAACATTCAAGAAAACTCGAATCTTAAATATAAAAATGCTCTATGTACTACAGCCTTAAAATTGTACCCCCCAAAGTCAATACTGAGACAGAAGCTTGTAAATATACTGGGCTTAAAGGTAGAGAACAGGTCTTTTGGACAGGCAGGCAAAAGGAGAAAAATGAGGCTGTCCACAGACTTGTCCACAGACGTTGCCACAGTGATATCCTTTGCAGGAAGGCAGAAGAGCAACACCTATAAGATGCTCATAGGAAGGAGATATGAGATTTATATCCAATCAGACTCTCATTCTGGTGTGAAGACTTTAGACAGACAGTTTTGAATATGCATTATATGAGGAAATATTATGCCCAAAAACCCTATGGAAGACAATTCTAAAGGATGAACTTCAGCCAACCAAAGTGTTACTGGAAACACTCTCTTAGAAGAATTGGACTCAGGTTTGATCTCAGATGAAGTAAAACCTAATACTTTTCTTCTATACTGAAAAATCATGAGAGACAGAGAGAGAAATTCAAGAATGTTAAAATGCCATGCTATACAGTAGAAAAAAATTGTATTGGGGAAATAACAATAAAAAAATTTAATATATATATTTTTTAAAGCATGGGTAAACATATACCACCAAATGCAAATATACAAACAAAAAAATGTAGGGGTTGCAGTTAATATCAAGCCAAAGTTACTCCATAAAGATTAAGAGAATAATTTACATTGGAGACATACAGTTATGTACAGTTATGCACAAAATAAAACAGTAGCAGAATCCGTAAGACAGACTTTACAGGAGATGCAAGAGAAATTTAAACAAACTAGCAGGAGAAAACACAACTCACTACTCTGAGTCTATCACAGTTTGAATAGAACATAAATAGAGATGTTATGGACATTTAATGCATTTAGTGAAGTGATTTTCTATCTACCACCTATTTTCTATTTATCTATCATCTATTATCATCTGTTTATCTGCTGATTAAGGCATCTCACTAACTCCACTGAGAAAAGAGAAAACTATCTACAGTAAAAATTGAAAACATAGATGGCTTTTAAAACATTCATGAAATTGCCTACATGTTAGGCCATAAAAAAACCCATTCAATTTAAACTTCAAAAAAATATACACTTATATGCCATTTGCAGCAACATAGACATAACTAGAGATTCTCATACTAGGTGAAGTGAGAAAGAGAAAGACAAATACCATATCAGTTATAGATGGAATCTAAAATATGGCACAAATGGTACAGAAGAGAAACAGACTCAGACATAGAGAAGAAACTTGTAGTTTCTAAGGTGGAAAAGGAAGGAGTAGGATGAACTGGGAGTTTGGGGTTGGTAGATGCAAACTATCACATTTAGAATGGATAAGCAATGAGGTCCTACTGTGCAGCACAGGGGAGTATATCCAGTTTCTTGGGACAGAACATGATAGAAGATAGTATGAAAAAGAATGTATGATTGGGTCACTATGCTGTATAGCAGAAATTGGCACAATGCTGTAAATCAACTATTATTTATTTCTATTATTTAAAAAAAAGTTTCTATAAAAAAAACCTACAAACTAAAAAAATACACATACACACATATGCAAATCCAATGAAATCATAAACAATTCATATAAGACCCTGGGTGACCTGCGCCCTCCCTCTTTCCCACCCTTACTCTCTCTGCCTACCTCTCCAATTCCCCCAGGTGAACCCTGCCTATCAGGCATGTTCTGTCTCAGGGTTTATGTATTATTCTTTTCTTATTTTGGCATGTCCTACCTGAATAACCATGTGATTTGATCCAACTTTTTGTTATGATCTTTATCAAATTTCATTTCTGTGAGTATTTTCCTGGCCATTCTGTCTAAAATTTTAAAATTTCAAATCACCTTCACATTTTTTAGCCTCCTCCTTTGTTACTTTTCTCTTTAGCAAGTTTCTTTTATCTAGCATATGTAGAGGACTTTGGTAATAACATACTGGTTGTCATAAGTATTGATCATTTTCTGTCTCCCCAACTATGACCTATCTCCCTAACTATGACATAAACTTCAACAAGTTAAGGATTGCTGTTTCCTCCGTTCACTATTACATTCCTGTTCCTATAACCATGACTAGAACCTGCTCAACACTCAAAGAGTATTTGTGCAATGAATTTCAGAAGGAAGCACTGCTTAGAAGGAATGATCAGTTAGGAATCGTGACAAAAACCTAGGAATAAACCATATAAGAAATGGCAAGAGCTATGTTTTGTTTTTTGTTTTTTTTTTAAACAAACCACATGGACAATACAATTGGCAAGGGTTATTGAACACAAAGAGTTAAACAGGTAGTTTTTGAGAAGCAGAATCACCAGGCTCCGTATGTCTGTCCTCCCTAGATAAAGTGATATACTTCATACAGTCCCCAATAAAACACTAACAGGTTCAGATTTCTAAAACAATATGATTCTGAAGTTTATATAGAAAAAAATGAGGCCATATCCAGAAGTAATATGAAAAGGAAAAGTAATAATGAGTTATAAATCCACCAGATATTAAAATATAAAGCATCAGTTATTTAAAGAAATCTGCAAAACCTTTACTTGCCATTTAATTCTGCTTATGAATTGTTAAACCTTTTGAATTTCTCCTTGTGATTTGGTCCTTAAGAAGTTTTCTTTCAAATTTATTATCTTCCATCTAACATTTTGAGGTTTCCTTTTTTACATTGTGCAATTCATTCCATCTGGAATTTATCTTAGCATTAGATACAAAAAGGAGATGGATGATGATGTTTTTTTCTCCGAAAGTCTTGCCAATTTCTTGACACCACTTATCAGTTCATAGTTGACTTATATGCTTCCCTTGCATATATAAATTTCATATATGTGTGTATATATATATATATATATATATATAAAATAATCACACACATAGCTATGTCTCTTTTATATATATGAAATTCTCTGTCTCTCTCTCCACAGGGTTCAGCTCAGGAGAGTTTGTTTTTCTTTGTTCTTTTGATCGATCTGCTTCTTTGAGCAATATCCCACTTTATTTTGTTTTAGTTTTATTATATGTATTAATATTCACTTCTCTTTGATTAATCTTCTCTTTATAAACTTTTTGACTATCCTAAACTATCATTCAATTTAAAATGTAATTTTATTAATAAAAACTCCATCAATATTTTGATTTGGACGTTTCATAAACTTAAGGATGCGACTGCATAGTTGATGCCTTTCTGGTGTCAATTTTACAGTCGAGAAGCACAGCATATCTCTTTTTATTTGAAATTATTTATCTTTCTCAGAAAATATTATAGGTTCTACACATCTTATTAAGTTGATTCATAAGTGATTTATATTCTTGTTGCTGTTGTGAACTTATGGAGTCCTTCTTTCAAATATATCTTTTAATTATTAATTTTGGTACCAAGGTCTTTAAAGTATTGCCTTATATCAAAATTACCAATGGTAGTTTAACAATTCCCTCTTTCCACTTTATAACTTGTATTATTCAAATTTTTGTTTCATACTTTAATGGCCGAAAATTTCAGGCAAATATATTTGAATGATGATGTGACTTTTCCTATGTTGTAGTGAGAGGGTAAGGGAAATTTTGATGTTTCTATGTAACTTGAGAGATCTTTTTATACCATATGGAAGTATTATAATTTTGCTCCTAATTCGATTAAGATCAGAGTTAGAGTTTAAATTTTATTCACTAGTTTTCTATCATCTATTGATATGGGATGTGCTTTGCTTGACTGTTATAATATTATAGTTTATCACATTGTTGTATAAACATACTGGAGATGATAAATTTTAAATATTAATATCAAATATTTATGTATTAAATATACACTTAGTAGAACAATCAATATTAATTAATTAAGTAATTAATGATTCTTTAAATATTTTTTGGCTTTTTAGGGCCTCACCCGAACACATAGAAGTTCCCAGGCTAGGGGTCAAATCGGATCTGTAGCCATTGGCCTACACCACAGCCACAGCAATGTGGAATCCAAGCTATATCTGTGACCTACAGCACAGCTCATGATAATGCGAGATCCTTAACCCACCGAGTAAGGCCAGGGATAAAACCCGTATCCTCATGGATACTAGTCAGGTTTGTTACTGCTGAGTCACAACAGGAACTCCTAATAATTTATTTACTATTAACCATTTGAGGTTTCACGTATATATCATAAATGAAATGGTTTTTATATATGAAATGGCTGTTGTAGAGAATCTTTTAATTCTAAATATAAAAGACAGACAGTAGTCTATACATTTAAGTTTGGAATAAAATTATCACATAAAATGATCTATTGCCTAATCTCTAATTGAAAACAATCCTATATCAACTATCTGTTTCTTAACATCTTATTTTAGTTTATTATTGCTAGTTTTAAATGCTATGATTATTACTTTTATGTTTATCTAATGTTTAATAATGACTGACCCTACAATTCCTTTAGCGTTCCACCCAAAATCTTACATATACATTGGACTTCAGGAAAATCATTTTATCACTTAATGAACACATTACAGGACTTTCCCAAATAAAGAATACTTGAAACTATGAAGAGAATGCAAAAAAAAAAATTTTTCAAAACTAGATTTTGGCCCTCAGGCCAAATGATGAAAAATAGAAATAAAGTTGAAGATACATATCCTAAGATATATACATATATACAAAGAAGAAATAAAATTTGTAACACCTCACCTTCCTTTTTATATTATCTATTAAAAAGTTGCATTTAGTCATTTATTTACACACATCTGACTGTTTGGCAAGAAATGGCCATGGTGGGAAAGGTATGATAAATCATCTAGAATAAAACAAACTGCAGTACATATGTATAGTTATTTTTCTGGGAAGGTTGCCAAAAGGGAAATTTTTCTTAGTAAGTTTGGAGAGTGATTTTTGTGTGTGTCAACAAGCAAAGAAAAGGGGAGCGGGGGAGGCTTGTAGAACAACTTATAAAAAATAGATCCTTTACTGCACTATTTCAAGTATTAAAAATGTATTTCTCATTAGTAGAATACATTTAAATAAAACTTCAGAGTTTCACATCAAGGAGACAACTGAGAAAAAAAGATGAATCTTCTCCTTTTCCCCCCAATTAAGCACTTGTGCCTACAAGATGTATATAGTTTCAGAACAGAATGAACAAATAATGTTTTTTCACCTGTGAAATCCACTGACTGTTCACTTGAAATAATTTGTAAATATTCTAGTGTATAAGATTTCTTTTCTTTTGAAAAGAAAAATCTTAAAATGTAGGTTAGAAACAACAATTTCATTTACTCATGATTTTCTGACCAGTAATTTAGGCTGAGTTTAGCTGAGTGGTTCCTCTGTTAATCTCACCTGGGTTCACATTTGTAGCCACAGTCCTCTGGTAGCTCAACTGGGACTGATTGCTTTAAGATCGTTTTAGTCGCATGCCAGGTGGTAATGCCTGTCAGCCAAGTTATGGTAACTCTAACAGATGAGCCTAAATTTCTTCACATGTGACTTTAGCATTTTCAAACACAAAGAGTAGAAGCTGCAAAGTTTCTTAGCATCTAGATTTGGAAGTTGACAAAGTAAATTCTGCCACATTCTATTTGTCAAAGCACTTTTCAAGGTGAGCTCAGATTTAAAGCAAAGGAAGAGTGAGTCTACTTTTTGATAGGAAGAACAGCCAAGTTACATGACAGAGAGTGTGAGTTCAGAGGTAGAAAGAATTCTTATGACTCTTGGCAAACAATTTATCATATTTTGCATTATAGAACTACTAAAGAGAAAAAGTTCTCAAAAGTATGTGAATGAGGTAACAAGTGTGACTATCATGTCATTTAATTAAATAAAAATCATAGTAAATAAATTTGCTGAATCAGCCTTTGTAAATCCTTTTCAAATTCTTTGCACATGCACTCGTGTGTGTGTGCGCGCGCGCGCGTGTGTGTGCGCGTGTTTTCTAGTTTGATTTAAAACCTGCCATGAAATGAAACAACATAAATCTAAAGTTTCAGGACCAGGTTTAAAATCAACACTGAGTTTGAAGTACAGGGTGAGGGAGGATGCGATTGCCTCCATGAAATTAACATCAGCAATTGTTTTTATTAATTTATCTGTTTAGTAATTAGTAGGTTGGCTGAATAATGTTTATAGATGGTTGTTTTTCTTGCTGATACTATTTCACTTCAATGTAGAATTGTTTAACAGTGAAATGTGTTCTTCTTAACAATTAAATTATGCATTGATCCAATGCCACTTGAATGAAAAACTCCTTAAAATGAATTGAAATGTTAGATGATAGTAACTAAGTGCTTAGTCCATCCTGACTAATAAAAAATTAAATATATGTAAATAATGTCAGAATTGTCTTTTAGATCATTGAGAACAGAAAGTAAGCCTAGCTTCAGGAAAGCTGATTGAATCATTGCACAAGACATGAGACTGTTTGGGTTTAATATAGAGTAGCTTTGTGGTGAAAACGATCGTTTTAAGTTAGTCTTTATACATCCTTTTTCCCCCTTACATAGACAATATATAATCATACCTTTGTAACCTAATTTCTTCAGCTTATAGATGAAGAAATTTATAATTGGTGAAGTTAAAGGACTGTCTAAAGGCTACTTAGTTGGTAATAGAAGGAGGTTGGAAACCCAGATTCCCTAATTACCAGATCAGTGCTTTGGTTTCTGTTCAATTATTCAAAACTTGCATTAAATAAAGTAATACTTACCTGATAGTTCAGCTCTTGCCTCCTTATCTAGACATTTGGCCAACCACTATCCCACCCAACCCCCACTCCACTTTTGTTTGATGTGTACAGACCAGACATCGGGGGTAACAATGGTAACTTAAAGAACTCTCTTCCTTGGTAACATTTTAATGATATTATAAAAATTAATTTACTCTCATACTATAAGACTGTTAGCCCACTGATATTAGCCATTATTTTATTAAAATGAAATATTTAATTCAAGTAAATTAATTCTTCTAACATTAAAATATTAAGTAAAATCATTCTTCAGACTGTCATTGATATAACCTATGATATATTAAACATTGGTTTATTAAAATATTTTGTTCAACCCAAGTAGGTAATCTCATCTTCATTATTCATCACTTATATTTCAGTATTTGGAAAGGTGGGTTTTTGTTTTGTTTTGTTTTTTATTGTTTTTTCATTGTTTATTTTTTATCATTTATTTATATGTATATGTATATTTTCTACTGTACTGCTGCTGTGAAGCACTGGGAACTCTGTCTAGTCACTTATGATGGAACACTTGAGAAAAAAGAATATATACATGTATGTGTAACTGGGTCAGTAGAAAAAAATCTATATATAAATACAGCAGAGGAGTTCCCGTCGTGGCTCAGTGGTTAACGAATCTGACTAGGGACCATGGGGTTGCCGGTTCAATACCTGGCGTTGCTCAATGGGTTAAGGATCCGGCGATGCTCTGAGCTGTGGTGTAGGTTGCAGACACGGCTCAGATCCTGCGTTGCTGTGGCTCTGGCGTAGGCCAGCGGCTGCAGCTCCAATTCGAGCCCTAGCCTGGGAACCTCCATATGTCATGGGAACAGCCCAAGAAATGGCAAAAAAAGACCAAAAAAAAAAAATACAGCAGAGAAATGCAAATCAAAACTGCCAGAGATACCACCTCACACCAGTCAGAATGGGGTTTTAAAATATTTAGGACTCTATGGAAAATAATTTTCACACAAGGCACATTAAGTAAACAGCTAATTCATAAGCTTTTCCCAATTGCATTTTCAACAATCAAATGTTTTATTTAATAGTCATTATAGAAAAAAGTATTTTTTACAGGGCATGTACATATGAGGGTAAACTATATCAAATTGCCATTTTATAACAATATTGGCAATTTTACATGATTTAACATAATATACATGTTGCTAGTACATTATTCTCCATAATTTTAATATGCTGGTTTTCTATATATGCTTATTTTCAGTTGTTAAAATTTTATTCATTCTATGTAAATCATTAATTCAACAAATATAAACTGAAAGTAATGAAATAAACCTTTTAGGAGTTCCTGTTGTGGCTCAGTGGAAAGGAATCTGACTAGTATCCATGAGGACACAGGTTCCATCCCTGACCTCACTCAGGTGCTTAAGTAAGTAAAGATCTGGCGTTGCCGTGAGCTGTGGTATAGGTCACAGACGCAGCTTGGATCTGGTGTTGCTATTGCTGTTTCTGTGGCTGTGGTGTAGGCTAGCAACTATAGCTCCAATTCAACCCCTAGCCTGGGAACCTCCATATGCCTCAGGTGCGGGCCTAAAAAGATAAAAAAATAATAATTAAAAAAATAAAACTTTAAAAATGGCCAATTGCTACACAATTGTTTTTGACTAAACCATGTAATCTTCAAGGAATAAGAAAATTCATTCTTAAAAATAATACATCACACTCAGCTTCCCTGGATAATGAAGCAAAAGGAATTTGAGAAAAAAAAATTTTTAAAAATAAGTGAAAGGATACTGGAATACAAATAAGTTGAGGGTTGAGAATAATGGAAAAATGTATTTTTACCAAAAGGTTCAGAGTGTTATTGTACATATTTATGCCTGAATACTACATTTATTATCTGAGATTCAATTAGAATCGGGAAAAATATAATATCACATTTCCAGTATTCACAAAGGTATACCAATTAAAAGACTAGAATAAATTCTTTTATAAATGATAGTTAAACCAAGCTACTTATGAAATTGACAAACACTCTTTAAAGATTTACCTTTGAATTTATTATTTTATCTCAAAATTGAAAATGCTATTTTCACTCAGAAAATTTCCATGTGTTTAGCGCAGCAATAAAATAATCACAAAGAACAAAGCTAAGATATTACATTTTGAGAAAATTTTAGGACCCCTAAACTCAGTTTGGAGAGTCTGCACATATATCTAAGGGTTCTATGGCTCCATTTTCTACTTTATTTGTGTTTCTTGGTGTTCCTACAGTTGTATTTATAAGGACTTGTGTTGGAATTAACCCCAAGCAGTTTTTTGTTTGTTTGTTTTCGGCAATGATAAAGTTATGATTTGCAGTAGTGCAGTTGTTCTGATTACCAAACAGATTATTCTTTCTTTTTCAATTCTAAAGGAACTAAGACTTTTTCTGGCTTTTCCAGTCATTATTTCAGGAAGCCTTCAGTAGGGTTTCACAACCCAGTGGCTAAGACAGGGACCTTCTTAAACAGAAACTCCAAGAGAAATGACAGGATATATGGGCAGCATGACCCAGTGGAGATGCTGGCTCTGAGTTTCTGTGCAGAGTGTAAGATGGGGCTCCCAGCTGTCACTATGTAACTTGATGAGCCAGAGGTCAAGGGCCTTAACGTCCTTGACATGCTGCTGCTCATGTTGCAAAGTCTCTTCTGAATTTACAGGAGCATCTTAAGTTTCTATTCTATAAAAGTTTGCTACTTTTATTATCTTTATTTTGACTAATCAAACCATCTGTTAGGTACTGGGAATATAATAGTAAACAAAAAGATGTGGTTTCTGCTCTTAAAGGGAAAAAGGGATCAATAATCCATAACGACATAAATGTGATCACATTTTCACAATTTAGGTCAGTTTTAAGCTACCCATAATCCAAGTCCCTTAGTTTGTTTTTGTCATATAGGGATATTTTGGCACAGATTTCAAATGACCCTTTGGTGTTGAGACCACAGTCACATAAATTAAGCCTCCCCACTCTTTCTCCTAGATAACATTTTTGAGTATCAGATGGTAAGCAACGCTCGATGTGTTTATGTTTGCTTTTTAACATCTCCACTGTAGTCCTATGAAGCAAGTTCTGTTATGCTCATTGACAGAGAGGAAACTAAGGCACGGAGTGGTTCTACGACTTATCCAAGGCCACAAAGCAGGCCTTCTGACCACAGGCAGTATACACATAGGAGAAAGAAAAGTAAACAAACAGCCTCTGACCATCGTAGAGAGGACTACAAACAGTTGAATTAGTTCAGAGTACATTATAAAAAATATTATATCTGATTATTTACAAAAGCCAAAATTTGGGAATTACTCAAATCTCCAAAAATGAGAATAGTAAATTGAAATATAGCCTAAAGGTAAAATGAAACACTATATGGTTACTAGGAGTAATTGGGTAGACATATGTTTAATGACATGGAAAGAAACCATATGACACATTGTTGAAAGAAGAAAAAACAATTATAGAAAAGCAAGTAGAGTGTTATCACATTTCTGTAAAATTGCATATATTAGTGTAGATGTGGAGAAACATACCTGCAAATGTTTTCACCATGAATCCTTACTTGGGGATATTCAAGTTATATCTAAGCTCCACCTTTTTGTTTGTATCTTTGTATAATATGTGAGCTTAATTTTAGTGCCATCCTGTATTGCTTTTATAAAGAATAAACTATATAATAAGTAATACAGAAAAGTATAATGGAAAGTGTGTTCAGATTTTGGGTATCAGGTCCTGGTCCTATGTTTGCATCCAATTGTTACTATGACTTTGGTTAAGACAATTTTTCTCCATCTCAGTTTTATAGAGTATAAGCTTTAAAAATAAGGTTGGTATTTTCTGGAGACATTTCATTTATTCAGAAGGCACTTGGTTACCCATGAGTTCAGAGTAAGGCTGGACTACCAGCCCATATGGACCTAGAAAATTAGGAAAAGAACCAAAGGTGTGACCGCAAAAACACGGTGCAGCCGCAGAGTCGGCGAGTCTGCTAGGGTGCTGGCTGTCGGGCGTTCTTCGTGCGCGGGCTGTGGGCGTCTTGTCGGCTTCGTCTGTCGTGCGGGTCGCGGTTCTTATTCGGTCATCCTTCCTTCTTCTTCGTTCTTCTCTTCTTTCTTTCTCTTCCGTTCATTCCTGTCCTTCCTGCATCTTCCTTCCTGCCTTCCTTCCTTGCCTTCCTTTCTTTCTTCCTTTCCCCCCTCTTATTCAACTGCTACATGGGCAGTGCATCTTGGATCTACAGATAAACAGAATTTAACCCTTATGGCTAAACGTTAAAATCGTCCAAACATTGGATTGTGGTCATTGTAGTCAGTGACCTTGTCAAGTGTCCTTGTGGAAGAGAGTAGGGTTGGAGAGGAAGTGGAAGGGGGGGGGTTAGGAAGAAGTCCACCCTCGGGCCTGGCATAGCCACACAAAAAGGACCAACTCTGGGCAGAAATATTTATAGTTGTTTGGATAATGAAGTGGCTGCATGATAAGAAGCTTCAGTGAATTAGCTCAAGAAAGTTCTCAATACCCAGAGAAATGTTAGAAAAAGCATTGAACTAAATGTTCATTCCTTGATGCTTTACGGGATTCAGGAGTGTCATCAAATTGTGCCAACAAATCTTTTAAAAAATTTTGGTGTCATACAGTTTCACCAAATTTTCAATTTTGGTGCCATGCACTTATTAATTTAAAGGCATACTTCATTTCCTAGTGCTTGCTTGACGGTGTGTCACCTAAGTTGTGTTGTCTACAAACTGCAGTTTTGTGGCAGCCCTGAGTTGAGCAAGTCTATTGGCACTGTTTTTCCAATAGCCTTTGGTCACTTCATGTCTCTGTGTCATATGTTAGTAATGCTCACAGTATTTCAAACTTTTTCACGGTTATTATATTTGCTATGGTGATCTGTGATCAGTGATCTTTGGTGTTGCTGTTGTAAATTATTTTGGGCAACATGAACCACACGCATATAAGATAGGAAACTTCACTGATGACTGTTGGGTCTGTTCTGACTGCTTCACCTACTGGCTGTTCCCTCATCTCTCTCCCTCTCTTCAGGCCTCCCTATATCCAAAATTTGAAATTAGGCCAGTTAATAATATAACAGTGGCCTCCAAGTGTTCAAGGGAAAGGAAGAGTCAAACATCTCTCAGTTTAAATCAAAAGCTAGAAGTGAGTAAGCTTAGTGAGGAAGACATGCTGAAAGCTGAAGTAGGCCCACAGTGGGACTCTTGTGCCTGACAGTTAGCCAACTTGAGCGTATAAAAGAAAAGTTCTTTTATAAAAGGAAACTAAATGTGCTACCCCAGTGAACACATGAGTGATAATAAAACAACACAATCTACTTGCTGATATTGAGGAAGGTTTAGTTGTCTGAATAGAAAATCAAAGCAGTCACAACATTTCCTTAAGCCAAAGCTGAATCCAGAGCCAGGCCCTAACTCTTCAATTCTGTGATGGCAGAGAGAGGTGACGAAGCTGTAGAAGAAAAGTTGGAAGCTGGCAGAGATTGATTCATGAGGTTTAAGAAAAGAAACCATCTCCATAACATAAAAATGTTGGGTGACATGGCACTTGGATATAGTGCTGATATAGAAGATACAGCAAGTTATCCAGAAGATGTAGCTAAGAAAATTCATCAAAGTGACTACATTAAACAACAACTTTTCCATGTAGACAGAATAGCCTTCTTTTGAAAATGCCACGTAGGACTTTTCTAGAGAAGAGAAGACAATGCTTAGCATCAAAGCTTGAAAGGACAGATTGGCTCTTTTGTTAGGGACTAATGCAGCTGGCAACTTTAAGGTGAAACCAGTGCTAATTTACCATTTCAAAAATCCTAGGTCCCTTAGAATTATGCTAAATCTACTCTGTCTGTACTGTGTAAATGGAGAAACTAAGCCTGATGACAGCACATCTGTTTATAACATTGTTTACTGAATTTAAGTCCACTATTGAGACCTACTGCTCAGAAAAGAAAAGATTCACTCAAAATATGACTGCTTATTGACAATGCAACTCATCACCCATGAGCTCTGATGGAGATGTACAATGAAATTCATGTTGTTTTCCTGCATTCTATGCTATACTCATGGGTCAAGAAGTAATTTTGACTTTCAAGTCTAATTATTTAAGAAATACATTTTGCAAGGCTATCACTGCCCTAGATGATTCTTTGGTGGATCTGGGCAATGTAAATTTGAAAACCTTTTAGATGGATTCTCCATTCAAACTGCCATTACAAACATTTGTGATTTACAAAAAGAGATCAAAATATCAACGCTAAGAGGAGTTGGAAGAAGTTGTTTCCAGTCCTCGTGGATGACTTTGAGGGATTCAAGGCTTCAGTGGAGGAAATACTGCAGATGTAGTAGAAATAGCAAGAGAAAAGGATTAGAAGTGGGGCCTGAAGATATGACTGCCTTCATGAAATCCCATGATAAAATGTGAATAGACAGGAATTGTTATTCATGGTTGAGTGAAGAAAGTGATTTTTTTGTTGTTGTAAAATTTTATTTTTATTTTTTGCAAAATAAAATACATATATTTAAACACAATTACATTCACACAGATTATTATATCATGGATCTTAAGAAACAGATTAAGTGACTCCCTCTGGAGAAGTGGAATGGAAAATAGGCTGAGACAAATAGGAAATTTATTCTATACTTTATCCCAATTTGTACGGCTTTCATCTTTACTATTTAGTATTATCTATTACCTTTCAATTT
The DNA here is from genome assembly GCF_016906955.1 of Phacochoerus africanus. Taxonomy (NCBI): domain Eukaryota; kingdom Metazoa; phylum Chordata; class Mammalia; order Artiodactyla; family Suidae; genus Phacochoerus; species Phacochoerus africanus. The sequence goes on along the minus strand of NC_062545.1, from coordinate 78,799,015 downwards.
TTCTTTAAAAATTAGCATTATTTTAAAATTGTATATATTATGCAACTAAAATTTATAAAGAAGAAAGCCTTATATACCATTAAATATTTTATATAGCATAATAAAAAGAATAACTTAACTGGTAAGAATAACAAAAATAACACACCCTCTGAAAATAAGTAAAATATAAAGTGCATAAATTGGTTAAAAAACAGTGTAACTATATAAATATGTCCTCAGAATTTGTTACATCTTATTTATTCTTCAATATAGGCATTACACCATTCTAGGTAATGTGATAAAGAAGACATTATAGACCTTACATTGTACCATGGAGAGAAATGGTTATTAATAATACAATTATAGAACTGTATTATTTAATTGTACAGTTGCATTATTTAATTATAATTATCATAAATTCTTTTATGGAGAGGAAATCAGAATCAGTTCTAAGAAGACTACAGCATTCCAAGAATGATGTCAAATGACCCCATTCATGGTAGATTATGCACTTATTTACTATGAGATATATTTCTTCTTAGAGATTCCTTGTTTGTGTATCAATTGTAGATTTTTGGTTTTGCAGTTACTCTGAACTTTTGAAATATGAGTCTATATGTATATGAGATTGTTTTAAGTTGTTGTTCTCTTAATTTCAAGTTCATCTCCAGTGAACTGCATTTGTACCCAGCTCTTCTCATGATTTCTGATTTTGGTGGCATAATTGCTCACGGATGATTTTGTATTTTTACTATATATATATAGTAAAAATATATGTATACTTTTACTGGTGAACCTTGTCATTTGTGGTATTTTTGTTTCCTGCTGCTGTCATTTCTTTTCTGCCTAGAGACGTTCCTTTAGCATTTGTTGTAAGGCTGGTTTAGTGTTGCTGAATTCTCTCATCTTTTGCTTACCTGTGAAGGTTTTGATTTCTCCTTCAAATCTGAATGAGAGCCTTGCTGGGTAAAGTAATCTTGGTTGGAGGTTTTTTTCCTTTCATTATGTTAAGTATATCATGCCACTCCCTTCTGGCCTGCAGAGTTTCTGCTGAAAAATCTGCCAGTAACCTTATCGGGGTTCCCATGTATGTTACTTATTTCTTTTCCCTAGCTGCTTTCAAGATTTTCTCTTTGGTTAGTTTGATTAATATGTGTCTCGGTGTATTCCTCCTTGAGTTTATTTTATATGGTACTCGTTGTACTTCCTGGATTTGAGTGAGTTGTTCCTTTCCTATGTTAGGGAAGTTTTCAGCTATTATCTCTTAGAATATTTTTTCTGTCCCCTTCCCTCTCTCTTGTCCTTCTGGCACCCCTATAATAAGGATGTTAGTGTGTTTAACATTGTCCCAGAGTTCTCTGAGACTCTCTTCATTTGTTTTCAATCTTTTTTCTCTTTTCTGTTCTGCATCCTAATTTCCACTAATTTGTCCTCCACCTCACTTATTTGTTCTTCTGCCTCCTGTATTCTGGTGTTAGCTGCTTCTAGTGAATTTTTTTATTTCAGTTATTGTATTTTGCATCTCTTCTTGTTTAAGTTTTATACCTTATATCTCTTTGGTCAGTTTTTCCTGTAAGTTATCCATCTTTGCCTCCAGTTTATTTCCAATGTCTTGCATCATCTTCAGCATCGACAGTCTAAAGTCTTTTTCCTGGAGGCTGAGAATCTCCTCATGGCTTAGCTGTTTTTCTGGGGTTTTTCCATTCTCCCTCATCTGAGTTATAGTTCTCTGTCTTTTCATTTTTATTGGTTTTTGATGTGGTGACCTTTTTACAAAAAGTAAGGTTGTATCCTCTCTTACTTCTGGTGTCTGCCTCCCCCTTGTTAGAAAGTGATTTTTTGAGAGGGAGTTTATTCATGGTGAAGATGCTGTGAAGACTATTAAAATGACAACAGATATTTAGAAAAGCACATAAACAATAAAACAACAGCAGGGCTTCAGAAGTGACTCAATTTTGAAAGAAATTCTATTGTAGGTCAAGTGCTATCAAACAGCATCACAGGCTACAGAGAAATTGTGAAATGAAGAGTTGATGCAGAAAACTTCAGTCATCTTCTTTTAAGAAATTGCCACAACATTTAGCAAGAACACTTCTGATCATTCAGTATCCATTAACATTATGGCAAGGCCTTCTGCCAGTAAAAAGATTACAGATTTCAGAGTTTGCTAAATGCTTAAATGATGGCTAGTATTTTTTTAGCAATGAAGCATTTTAATTGACATATGCATTGTTTCCTTAGACATAATGCTATTGCACATGCAGTAGATTACAGCATAGTGCAAACATAAAATTTATATGAACCAGGAAACCAAAAAAATCACGTGACTCTATTGTAGTCATCTGGAACTGAACTTACAATGTCCCAAGGTACGCTTATATTTAGCCATCATACACTTATTGAACCACTACTGGTTGTCAGGCACTGTGCCAAGATGCAACAATGAATAACTTGTAGACTTTATAGAGTTGGTCATGCAATATGTAGACTTAGATATGTGCAGATATCACAGTACAATGTGATGTGTGCAAAGATGGTGAACAGAACATGTTGCAATGGCCTGCAAGAGAGACTTCCACATCCCAAAGCTCTATCTAACAAGAGCAGAAAATAAAGTCCTTTGTCTTGCCATAGATTAAACAATCATCTTCCAAAGAATTCCAAAAATTTACAAATCCCTCTAGGATAGGAGCATTTCCACACATTTTTGTTTACTAGAAACTTCTTATAAGCTATAATTAGATTTCATTCAGTTGAAAAAGGTCTCATTACCCACTTTCTCAACATCCCAGACAATTTCTTAAACCTCAGGTTAAAGATTTATCTCCCCAAATAGACCTACATAATGGGATCTTAGAAAGAAGGAAAGAAGGAAGGAGGAAGAGAAAAAGAAAAAAAAAGAGAAAAGAAAGAAGAAAGAAAGAAGAAGAAAGAAAGAAAGAAAGAAGAAGAAAGAAAGAAAGAACAACAAGAAAGAAGAAAGAAAGAAGAAAGAAAGAAAGAAAGAAAGAAAGAAAGAAAGAAAGAAAGAAAATCCCCCTCTGGCCACTGTGATTTAGTGGCACATGTTTCCATCAGTATTAGTTTCTTAGGACTAACTCAATAAATTGCCACAAATTACGTAGCTTAAAACAAGCGACATTTATTCTTTGACAGTTCTGGAGGATAGATGACCAAAAATCAAGAATTCAGCAAGCCACGCTCCTTCCAGGCTACGTGGGAGAATCTGTTCTTGTCTGTTCCCGTTTTTGGTGGGGCCGGGCATCCTCATCTCTTAGCCACAGCCACCTTACTCCCATCTCTGCTTCTCTGGTTACATTACCCTCTCCTCTTTTGTGTGTGTGTCTCTCTCCTCTGTTTGTCTGTATAATGGCATTTGTCATTGGATTTAGGGCATACCCAGAATATACAGGGTGATCTCCTCACCTCAAGACCCTTAATTGTATCTGCAAAGACACTTTTCCTAAAAAAAGTAACATTTACAAGTTCCAAGGGTTAGGCCTTCATATCCTAACATCAGTTCCCTATACCACATGCAGAAACCTTCCTCTCGAGCTTGAACTTGTCTTTTGGTTGGCTTTTGAGAGAGAAGAGTTTTGTAAAATTTCAGGATCTCTCAATGAAAAGGAAAGATCCTCTTTGGAAGGGTCAGGACATACCTTTGGCAGCTGCAAAAGTTGGGGAACCAAGAGAAATTGTGAAAGATTGTAGAACTGAGATGCCTTGGCAACAGTCTTAGAGAGACCGATCCATTTCTTTGCTTTTTACTTTTTTTAGGGCCACACCCATGGCATATGGAAGTTCCCAGGCTAAGGGTCGAATCAGAGCTGAAGCCACAGCCAACACCACAGCCACAGCAATGCCAGGTCTGAGCCACATCTATGACCTCCACCACAGCTCACACTCCAGATCCCCGACCCACTAAGCAAGGCCAGGGATGGAACCTGACTCCTCATGAATACTGGTCGGATTTGTTTCTGTTGCTCCACAATAGGAATTCCTAGACAGATCCATTTCTGAAAGTGCTCCTGGGATTTCATGGTTGGCTCTGACAAGTGGAACATAAATGGTGTTTGATAGAGCTGGGGTATCCAATGAGGTTTTTTTTTTTCACTGTAGGCAGCAAATGATGCATTTATTAGACATGCTCTCTAATTCCTAACTGAGTAGTTTGGCATACATCCTAAATTTCAGTTTGCATCTTTTCATGCACTAGGTTCTATAACAGTGGTAAGCTAAGTTGAGAAACATTTTCATAGAAAGCAAAGAGTTCATTTGATATCTTAAAGCACATCCTCCTAGGGCTCTAAATAACCTTATGTGCAACCATTATTCACTCTTTACAGTGAGCATCTTTATTATCCACTGACTAACTCAACCAAGTGTATGACATTATAAACTCCATAGTAATTTTTAAAATGTAGTGGCTGAGAAATGTTATACCTTGTTTCTCTTGCTCTCCCTGAAACTAATTATGAGTTAGCAGCATCTCATAATATGAGGTCACCACCTATGCTCAGTCACATATAGACTAAATGATCTCAAGCATTTTCAGAGGCATGAGGAGTAACTCACATTGAGTTATTTTTGTATGATATTAATAATTAAAGACACAGTTGAACCTAGCTTAACTACTGTTTAAGTCACCCAGTGGACGGTGGCAATAGATTATAGAGATCTTAGTGTTTTTAGGCCATGTTCTTTGCTTGAACAGCCATCCACATTTGTTAAGATAAAGCTATTATGCTTCATTTAACTTTTCTAAAATAGGTAATGCTTTGATCTTCTGGAAATATAGTTGCATTTAAAATATTACTTTTTTTTCTTTTTGTAATTCATAGCCTATGTATCTTCAAAGAGCTTCAATGATTTATAGTATTAAAACATGTTTAAGAAAAAAATTACTGTTTATTTTAACAAAAATTAGAAATGAACAGAACTTAGATATACAGGAGACCTGGCACAATCCTTTTTCTATAGGGGGCTATACTTTTACTTTTGAGCTTCTTGGCAAAAAGACACCCATTTGTTTGTAATAATGGTATGCGCTAGCTGCTACTTTGGGTCAGCTTTTCTTTTCTTAGAAAAGATCGTGTCCTTTATGTGAAAAATGACCTAGTCTTGGTGAGTCACAGCATCCTATCTCTCTAACAATAATTGGATACAAGAAATGAACATGGGAGTTCCCATCACGGCTCAGTGGTTAACGAATCCTACTAGGAACCATGAGGTTGCGGCTTTGATCCCTGACCTTGCTAAGTGGGTTAAGGATCCGGTGTTGCCGTGAGCTGTGATGTAGGTTGCAGACGTGGCTCGGATCCCGCATTGCTGTGGCTCTGGCGTAAGCCGGCAGCTACAGCTCCAATTTGACCCTAGCCTGGGAACCTCCATATGCCAAGGGAGCTGCCCTAGAAAAGACAAAAAATAAAATAAAATAAAAAAATAAATGAGCATGTGGGAGTTCATGTTGTGGCTCAATGGAAACAAATCCAACTAGTATACATGAGGATATGGGTTCGATCCCTGGCCTTGCTCAGTGGGTTGGGGATCTGGTGTTGCCATGAGCTGTGTTGTAGGTCATAGATACAGCTCAGATCGAGCACTGCTGTGGCTGTGTTGTAGGCTAGCACCTAAAGTTCTGGTTCAACCCTTAGCCTGGGAATTTCCATATGCTGTGGGTGTGGCCTTAAAAAAAAAAAAAGAAAAAGAAATGAGCTTGTAACCCAAGTAAAGCAAATCACAATTTATCCTTGGCATTGTTACATTGGCACCAGAAAATGGCAGGGTTTTTCTTTTTTCCACTGAGTCTTTAAATCAAGGCTTTTGGCATCATCATCCACAGACACCTGGGAAAATAGGAGGGTGTTATATATAAGTGGGCCAAGACAGGCCAAGGTTTAAAATAGAGAAGAGAGAAAGATGATCAAAGAAACAAAGAGGAAGAAGTTGAGAAAGTATTAGATGAAAATACTACACTTCCCTTATTTGGAGTCATTCTTTTGCTGCTAGTATATGGATCCTGTGAGCTACCTCAGTGTCCTTGGATTACTGGGAGCAATAAATTACTTTTAGTGCTACAAGTTAGCCCAAATTTGACAGCAATCACTTGCAAACAATAAAGTCCCAGCTGATGTTATTATAGGGTTGTAATTTCTAATAGAGAATTCATTCCAATTCATCAGACACATTACCACCCTGACCCCTGGCATTGAATGTTAGGAGACTCTGAAAATTTTTTTTCAAGGGGATCTTCACTGAGTGGGGGCACTGTGAGGAAACACTGCATCAGTCGTCCCACTGTGGTTCTGCGTCTATAAAAAGATTCTCGGTTTAAATAAGGAGATGTTTACTTAAAGTATCATTTTATGTTTCTTGCAAAACTATAGCTGGACTTGCTCAGTGCTTCCTCAAAAGTTGTTTTTTTGTTTGCTTGTTTTTTGTTTTATTTGATAAGGGTCATCAAAGTGAAGATGCATCAGCCAAACCTTTTAAAAAAGCAGAAAGCTATGTTTGCTAAAGAGGTATTTTAATACAGTCAGCTTCAGAAAATTGTAAACCCATTTCTTTTAAACATTAGATGTTCAAGTAAGGTATTGTTTACTCTGGGGCCCTAGATATGAGAAGATACTCTATTATGAATATGTCACAGTCACTCTTCCATCTTTTTCTTTTAGTTGCCATTCTACTTTACTAAAGAAGTGATTCAAAGGGGAGACTTCAGAGAAGGCAATATATTTATTTTTTTCATGAGAATTATGTTTAATTTCACTCAGGCTCTTTCACAGATATTTAGTTAGTGTTCTGGTGTTTCCTGGCATGAAATATGGACAGTTCGGGGGAACCGAACCGCACTCAATAGAACTGCACTCTAATAGACACACTTTGAAAGACTCCTTCGGAGGATATTTGTTATATCACTCAACACCAAAATAATCAATATGAAGAGCCTACAGAAACCTGGAAGACCAATAGCAGAAATAATTTTTAATAGAATTTTTCTATAAAAATTATTTTCAAATGAATTACTTTGGAAAATATTGTCATTTGAATAGGGTTTAGGGAATTCCTAAAATTCTCTTGAATGCTCAGAATATAAGATTATTTTAAATAACTATATCAGTTATATATATATACATTTTTACTATAGAATAATGGGAAATATTTTAGAATAATGACTAATGGACTAAATCTTATTAACTCATAAAGATATATTCAGCCAAGTGAACCTATATTGACTGGTGCTCTTATGAATATTCTCAATCATTTAGGTTTATAAATTTGGAGTTGACTATTTTCAAGTGAAGATATTACTAGGTCAGGAAGTCCCAAATGATCACATTTTCCAAAGAATCACATTTTAATTCATGTGTGCAAATTAAAAAAAATCCTTTTATTTGCATTATTAATAAAACATATCTGGGAGTTCTCATTGTGGTGCAGCAGAAGTGAATCCAACTAGTATCCATGAGGATGCAGTTTCAATCACTGGCCTTGCTTAGTGGGTTGGTAATCTGGCACTGCCATGAACTGTGGTATAGGTCACAGATGCAGCTTGGATCCTACGTTTCTGTGGCTGTGGTGTAGATTGGCAGCTGTAGCTCTGATTCAACCCGTAGCCTGGTAACTTCCATATGCCGCAGGTGTGAGCCTAAAAAAGCTAAATAAATAAATAAACATATCTGGCGTACACATTAGCAGCTGATGCATTAGTATCAAAAGTGTGACTAAATTGATTACTAAAATTTCTGCTGCCCTAGGATCACAAGCTCCTCACTGGATGTTAAAAGAATATAAAATGCTATTCTGGTCACTCCCTAAAATGCTTGGTTATGAGAAAAATTGCAGCTATCTATCATGAATTCTTTTTTACACAGAAATGAATTTATTTCCTGCTTGATTAAAGAACATATGTTGGCAGAGTTTGTTCCTATTTTTAAAGTATTCTATGACAAGCTCATCAGACACAGATTATTCATTAGTAAGAGTGTTATCCTACTTTTGAAAATTGGCAATAATATGTTACTTAGAGCTTGTTATAGATCTAATGTATTCTTACATATAACCAGGACACTGACAATGCTTCTTTGTGATTTATCTTTGACCAGACAAACCAGCTGTTTTCCTTCCATCAGAAAAAAAGTCACATTAATAAAAATTTATGAGTTGAAAATTATAGTCTCAAAATAAATGAGTACCTTACAGACATTTAAATCATAACATCTCTTTAGTTTGGGTGCTTAATGGAGTTCTGTGTCATAAGAACAGCTCTTACTAAACTATGCAGGCAATCATCACGTAGTGTTAACTTGTATGTAGAATTTTTCATTTTCATTAGGTAAAGTACTTTGGTAGTTTATATTCCAGTTTATACTTGATGTAGATTTGATTGCATGCTTTTTTTTTATGGCCATGGTGATGTGCCTTAGTATAATATTTTTCAGAATCAGTTGGCATAAAGTTAATAAGAGCTGGTTTTTGTCTAGCACAGCTTCTATCCAAAGCACAAATTACTATTAGTCTTAAGTTGTCTGATCAAAAAGACAACAGTTCTTAGAAGCCTCCCTTGAAATTCTCTGAAAACAAATAAACAATGGAATTCATGTTGTAATGTAAAAGGCCTGAAGAAACTGCATTCACAGAAATTTCTTAGTTCAGTGTACCATCGGTACAGTGTTGTACTCCATTGCTTTGACTGATAAAGTTCTCAAGGTAACTTTAAAATTCACTATGTTCTCAGTAATTTTTTTTTTTTTTACCTAGTAATATCTGAAACTTTCTGGCCAAAATCTTACATCCTTGACCAAAAAACATGCAAATTTCTGACTTCTCTCTTTCTCTTTCCCTGTATGTCTGTGTGTGTGGAACTCTTGATTTGTAGAGAACAGAAAAATAAAAAAAAGAAGCTAGAAATGAGTTAAGCATAAAATTTAGTATTAAAGAACTTAAAACAAAGCAGAAAAACTAAGAATATGTATAAATTGCATACACTAACATAGTGGGAATGAAAGGATGTGTGTGGAGGGGTAAGGGAGGAAGTTTACTAGGCAACCTCAAACAAGAAAATTAAGAAAAATAATAGTGTCAGCCTCTTGCAGATCAATTAAAGAGTGGGAATTAAGCCAATGTTAGAAAGGGAAGAATAGTACTCTAATCTTCTTTTGCAAGCAATGGCAATGGGCCATTTATCCTGCTGGTATACTTTGGGCCGGTGCCCAGCCTGGACAATTAATAAAGGTGCCTTATCCTTGGTAAGGCACCGGCACCTTTATCTTGGTGCAGTTAGCAAAGTGTCACTAACAACTGTGCACAGATCTGATCCATATTCTAAATGTAAATTAAGTGAGAATATAATCAATAAAGCACTGCAATTGTAAACACATTAACAGACGAAGGAGATAGAACTTTGTTCTTTCTTGGGCCAAACATGTTGAGTGAAAATCACAAGTCAACTGGGAAATTTTCATGATAATGACCATTTTTAACTAATGAAATATCCAGATGCTATATGGGTATCTGAATGGATCAGTAAGATTGATTTTTTACAGAACTCCAAACAACTGGATATTTTGAAGATCTATACACATTGGTCCTACCAAATATCCAGGTAAAATAACCTAAGTAAATGTTTTTTTTTTTAATAATAACAAAATATATAGTACATTCTGTCCTATATTATATATATTAGAACTAATATTTGATATTCTCTCTACTTCTCCAAGTATTTTGAAGGGCAATTGACCACAAATACATTAGTTTTTTTGTTTTGTTTTGTTTTGTTTTTGTTTTTTTTGCTGCTTTAGGGCTTCACTCACAGCATATGTAGGTTCCCCGGCTAGGGGTCAAATTGGAGCTACAGCTGCTGGCCTGCAACACAGCCACAGTAACATGGGATCCAAACCACATCTGCAACCTACAGCACAGCTTGTAGCAATGCCAGATCCTTAACCCACTGAGTGAGTCCAGGGATCAAACCTGCATCCTCATGGATCCTAGTCAGGGCAGTTAACTGCTGAGCCATGAAGGGAACTCCTAGATATTTTTAAATAAATTTTAAAAAAAATCCTTCAATACTTTGGTGTCTTTGTGGTTTTATCCCAATTTATTTTTATGCCTCCAAGTAAATTTTACTGATATTAGCTTTGCCATTATAAACAATGTAGTTTATAATAATTAACACCTTATTTCATGTAATGCATTTTGTTTCTTTTTTGTTCTTTTTTTTTCAAAGAGTATTTGAGTTGCTTATTTCTGAAGATTCTTATTCTCTACAATGTTAACCACAATTGGATCAGTTTAATCTCTCCCCAAATCAGGGTTCTATCCAAGAACAATAAATTACTCTCATTATTTTAATCACAATATATAAACACTAGAGAAATACTAACAATTCAACACTTTCTGTCAGTGTTCTATTAGACATCAAGTAAATAAATATACTGAAAGGAGTCTAAACAATTTGTAAATTTCTGATAAAGATCCATTTATTTTCATCAGCCTAAATCTTAAAGACTTTATATAACATGATGGTTTATCAAAAACTAAGGAATTTGGTGAGGTGTTGAATTTCAGTGAGAATCAAATTTCTTTTCCATATTGTTTGTATTAGAAAATAAGGCTGTAGAAAATCATAACTTGGCAAATAATATCCTTTGTTGCTTTGCCCTCTAATGGAAAATTAAGATAAAATCCCCCATAATCTATGTAATTTTTATAATGATGGAAAAATTTTCATGCTTGATTATCAAACTCACCACTTATCTGCATACTCATACCTAGCATGAAAATGAGAAGTCAAAATTCTAAAGATTTTAGTGTTGTTACCATAAGAGATTAGACTGCTCTTAGATATTTGGTTTTGTCAAAAGAGTAAGAAACATGCACCTCTACCCAAATATGGAAAATAGTAGAGAAGCGGTAAGTAACCACTGGAGTGTGGCCCATTATTGCAGGCTTTGATGGGCTGTGTATCCATTCAGACATCTAGAGAGTAGAGGCAGGAGAGTGTTCCCAGTCAGTGTGCCTTATCTATACACCAACATGGCATTATTACTGCAAATTAAATGAATTTTAAAAATAAGGATTATTTTAAAATCTGTAGTTTAACCAAGATTGCAGATAGACTGCAAATTATCTAAAACTTGCCTTTCTCTCTCTCTCTACATTACTCTAGTTCTTTGAAGTTGACTTTTATGAAATTGCTAAGATTTTGCACAAAAGTAACAGTCAAAAGTATACAGTGATATTGAAATCTTCCAAATAGGTAAGTTTTTTTTTTTTTGACTCAACCTCATTATTTTTGTGTAATTATTCCATGCAATATTTATTTTAACCAGGGGTTTTTATTTGTTGCTGTAGTTCTATGAAGCAATGAAAATATCTTTTAGTGATTTAAATAGGTAAACTCCTATATACTAATTATCTAACAGTGTTTCTTTTAGAAATGACATGGAAAAACAAAGGACATTTCTTTTATATACAAAAGCTACATTTTAATCCACAGATTGTTGTTGCCTTCCAAGATATTAGGTATAAATATTCAGTTCATCCTCATAAAATATTCCCACTGAAATTAGGTGGAGTTCTGATTGATTTAATGCTGAAGAGTCTGGCTCATTGGAATAGAGGCAGTTGAAAATTATATGAAATAATTGAAATTGGAATGGGATACACCCATAATGCTAACCAGAAAACAATGTAATTAAAACCACACTGATATATCTATGACCTTGACCTAAATGGAGTCAATCTTGGACAATTCAGCAAGGCCTGTTTATTTTTGCCTTTTAATATTGGTGCTCATCCTTCTTCAGTACTTAGAGGAAAATCAAATGGTTTATTTTTCTTGGAAAACATCCAAACATCTGTATGTGGAGTTCTTCCCTCCTCACCATCCAACTAGAATGTAGGTCACTTCCTTACATATATGAATCTCTCTATACAGACTACAAAGTGGGGTAAAACCTCATTTAATTGAGAATGTGGGTATATAACTTAATAAATAAAGATCATGTCCAAGTTTTGTATATTCAGGTTTAAACTTTTCTGTTTTCCCATAACTTCTAACATTCCATGATTGTTGACTTATATTTAAAATTTTTCCTTTTGCACTTGATAATAATAAAGAGAATTCAGCCGCTCTTATTAAAAGTTTTCCTACCTCTCATTCATCCCAGTCTGTACCTAGAGAGATCTTTATGCTCATACATGTGACACTCGGGGCCTGTTCATCACTCACCTTAAACAGCTGCCCTGTAGCCACCCTTCAGGCCTAGAGGTGACTTCTCTCTGGAGTATGATCGGCTCTCAGAGGGTGGAGCTGGGAAAGGAGCCTGCATGGCCTTTAGAAGTGGGCATGGAGCACCCATGGTTCCTGGTTTGGGAATGGTGACAGGTTATATAGCCTTTGCCTGAGCAGTTCTCCTTTGTCCCTAATATGTCTCACACTACGTGAAGGGGAAACTCGAGGATCAGAGCAGGCTCCTCTAAAATATGGCTCAGGGTAGGGGCACTAGGCCCTGGGAATATAGGTCTGGGAAATGAGGGTTCCAGACTAAGATGCTGATCTGGGTGAGCCCTTTGGAGCTCGTGTAGAAGTAGCTCTGGCCAGAGGTGGGGTGAGGTAGATGTGCGCTCAGCAAGGAAGTATGCCAGCAGGCTTGGACGCGTGTATTTTATAAGTAGGACTCCTTGTACTTTTAATATTCTTAGTGTTTGTTCATTTGAGCCTTTGCTCTCTTTAGCATGTAGCAATGTATGTTGTGTTTTCCAGGCTCACTTAGCTGTGCTGTGGAGAACTAGATATTCTGTCCATGGGTCAGAAAGTTCAGAGGGCATCAGGTCTAGGTGTAAGCAAGGCATGAGGGAAATAATCAGAGAAAGAGGAAACTTAGGATGCAGTGAGGCTATTTACTAGACAATGGTCATAAGTGGACTATGGAATCCAACTGGGAAAAGAGATGGGAAGAGAGGAGGAGATTTGAGGATAAAAGATAAGTGACAGAGTCAATGTTTTTGAAAACTGTGGATGAAGAGTTAAAGTGTTGATATCAATCTACTAGGGTTTTTCGGTTGGAAACCAAAAAGGTAACCCTAAGTCCTTTAAACACTGAACGAAAGAAAAAAAAAAAAACCTATAAAAAAGTCCTTGGAAATTCAGAATAGAAAGTCTAGAAGAGTCCATGAGATGACTCAGTGAAATCACCATTCATCTTTGTTTATCTTTGCACCTTTATAATTCTAGGAAAATGACTTGGGATTTTTGTGGTGACTTCAAAGTAGCTTTATATGTTTCTACTCATTGATTATTCATAGACATTCATGGCACAGGGCTGATAGATTAATTGAACAAATAGGGAAATAACCACTTAAGCAAGAGAGCTGGATGCTCAGGAAGTTTTGGTCAGAAAGTGGAATGTTAGAAATTGTGCTTTCAGAACTGGTGCAACTTCTGGTGATAACATGGAGTGATGGGGTGGTGGCTGAGTTCTGCAGGAAAAGTAGTAGTCAAGGAATCAGGGTCAACTATTCCAGGATGAACAAAGAATGTTTCTGGTCTGATCTATGGGAAGAATTGAAGCAGCAGTAATCCAAATGAAGATTACATATCAGAAGAGCTGGGGGGGGGCATGGAAAGAACAGATGGGGAATTATGTGGCTTAAAAATGCTAAATGAGGAACAATACATTATATGGAGGCATGAAGACAAATTAAGGGAAATGGAGCAGCAAGAGCACAGGTCTTAGCCCTGCCCTGGGGCCAGTAACCTGCTGTTCTCTTTGTCATTCCAGGTTGATGCATTATCTTGTAGTTCTCCTCTAATACCTTTGATTTTAGTGCTTTGATAGATGAACCCTTCTCAAATTATTCCAATCTGAGTGTTCTCTTGATTTTCTATTAGGACCCTAAATGATACATCAGCTAATTTAAAATATCATACTTCATTTTTCTCTTTTATATATTATGGTTAATAATAATGATCATATTTTATAATTATTAATAAGCAAGAACTCTGCAGATATTACATAATAATATATATTATTTAGTTTAATTATATTACTTAATCTGTGAGACAAGTTGTGCTCTCCCTGTGTTATAGGTGAGAACACTAAGACTCAGAGAAGGTATTATACAATCAGTCACTTGCACAGCCAGTCTGGTTCCAGTACTTGTGTTCTCAAATAAAAGTACTGGACTGACTGTCACAAAAGGAGCTACCAAACCAAGTAAGCCTTACCTCTGTCCTTAGGGAGAGCAGCATCTCTTTGGAAAAATAATAATTAGCTAATTAATTAATGTGTGATGTGTGCATGCTTGAGTGTGTGGCAGCACTCACATCATATGTAAGACTTAAGATTAAGACAATGATTGATAAGTTTCTTGGGCAGATTTAATGCTATAGGAGTTTTAAAAATGTTATGTTCACCCTAGCATGAGGAAGACAAAAGCAGAAGATGCTATAAAATCTAAATAGAGGGTGTTACTGTTTTTATCATTCTTCATGTATTTTTTTATTCTTTGGTACATTTTTTTCATTCTCTGTACAGGTAAATTACTAAATTTTTTGAAATATTTCACTATGAAAAATGTGTGTGTGTCCTTCAAATGATAAACTGACTAGTTGATACGGAAGAAATACACTTGAAAACTTTCCTGAATTCCATCAAAATAGGTCATAACTTTGAGAAGTTGGCTTGATGAAATCAACATTTATAGAATCACAACTTCCATAGGGGAAGTTTAAGTCATTCTCTGCACACAGACAGCCGCAGAGGAAAATACCTCAATAAATTCAAACATGAAGATCAAAGTTGTTATGATTACATTCTATTTCCATTTCACCTTACCTTACTGTGCATGCTTATTATTTTTATGCTGCTTACATGGCCCATTACCTACTCCCTCTCGTTCTGAGGTCAGTGGAATGGCATTTCCCCTTTAGAGCATTACTGCCTCACACCCTATAATTGGCTAGTGGAATTAGAGAGATTATGGTTATGGGAACAGAAAATTCCCCCCTCAACAAAAATGCAGAATTGTCATGGTGCAATTTGCTTTCACCCATTCTAGCATTATTCAGGGTCACAGAATTTTTTTTAAAAAATATTCTTTTATTTTTTTTAAAAAATTGAGATGTTGGCTATTAAATTGGGCTGGCTACAAATAGTAAACAGAGATATTTACAAATTGGAGGAATTCCAGACACTATCAATCCAGACATTTTGTTTTGAAAAGAGTCCTTAGACATCATTTACAATTCACAAGACAGTTGTTTTCGTATAGAAGATGTTGCTATCTGCCAAAGTCATCAAAGATAACACACAGTTACCTGACAGAAGAGAAAACTAGAGAAGTAATGTTCTTTGAGTTTTCAATTTTTATTTTATCTTTAAAAATACAAATATGTTCTTGGAAAATAGCTCACCTATGTCTTGGCATTTCTGTTGTCAATAATTTATAGAAAATGAGAATAGCTGTGGGCTTATTTATTTCAGGTAAAATTTTGAATCTGTTCTGAAGACAACAGAATGGGAAAACTAAATTGAAAATCTTAACCATCCCCAAAGTGCATTTCTTAGAAGCAGAACCCCAGGCCTGTAAGTTTTTCCTTAGTAATCTTGTTAATAATAACTCTTAACCACTGGCGACAAGGGGGCTTTTCCATTCAGTACCATCAAAGACAGTCAGAATTAAGGACACTGAAAATGAAGGAGTTGGCTTGGATGGAGGGCAGACACTAATGTAATCTAATCCATATTTAACCAGGCACTGATTAAAAATTGCTTGACTATCCATATAAATTGGATCATTCATGAAGGCTTTTCTTCTCTTGCATGTTAGATTTTTAAAGAGTTAGTTTCTGTTACTCCTCCTGGTTACTGTGACTCTGCAGAATGGAAATGGAAAATCTGAAAGTTGGCAGCATGTGCCTGCATGTTTGTGCATGCTGCGAGGTGTAAGAGGCAGGGAGAGGGAGAAGGGTGCAAAATGGTAGATGGAGCTTGTATTCTTGTAGGATATTTAGCAGCCTTCACAATGCTTCCCAAATACCAAGAGGAACTCATATGGGGGAGTCTTATTGGATTTAGATTTTTCCAATATAGCCTTCAGCTCCTTCTGAAAACTTTTTAATTGGGGCATTTTCTAGGCTAATAGCATCCTAGAAAGCTATAAACACAAGAGGGAAGAACTGTTTTTGTTTATTAGTCAGGCCAGCTGCATTTTATTTGTGGATGTTCTATGCACTATGGACAATGTGGAGGAAATAAGAGCGTGAGGCCAAAAGTCATGAGAATTGAGATGCCAGGAACACCAGAACACATAGAGTAACTAGGGATGGGCTGGAACACAAAAGAGTTTATAGTCAAGCCAGGTGAACTCTAAAAATTCTCTCTTATGGAGTTTCTATTGTGTAGCTCAGCAGGTTAAAACCCAACATGGTGTCTGTGAGGATGCGGGTTCGATCCCTAGCCTTGTTCAGTGGGTTAAGGATCCGTCATTGCTTCGAGCTGTGGTGTAGGTCAAAGATGCAGCTTGGATCCCACATTGCTGTGGCTGTTGTGTAGGCTGGCAGCTACAGCTCTGATTCGACCCCTGGCATGAGAACTGCCATATGCCTAAGGTGCCACCCTAAAAGAAGAAAGAAAAGAAAGAAAAAAAACTCACTCTTCGGACTTAAGTTCGACCTCAGTTTTATCTAACATGGGAAGCTCTTTGGGGTAAGTTTAATCCATATATTCTTCCCACTTTAGTCTTCCATATAATGAGGGATATCATCTAGTCAGGAATAAAAATATTTAGCATGAGTCTTCCCTGTTTCTCCACCCATGTGGTCAGTATGCTTGGATGGTCTCACCTTTTCTTGCTGAACCCAGAGAGTCCTCAGAATCCTTCACAACATGACTTGCAAGAACTATCACTTGATTGGAACTAGCGTGCGAGGAGAAACCATTTCACTATTCAGGACCCGATTGAGCTTTGACATCTGAATTTATGAATCCAAATGTCATGCATGTGGTCTGTGTCACACATTTGGCAGAAAAATAAACAAAAGGGGGAACAAAGATCTTAAATTATAGCCCTTTATGTGTAACAAACTGCTTTAGGTTAAACCTATTCTAAAACAACTGGTTTCTCAATTTTCAGGGTACATAAAAATCACCTGGAAATATTTTTAAAAATAGCAATGCCCAGGTTTTATCCTCAGACATTCTGATTTGGTTTTTCCGGGAATGGGTCTCAAGTATCCCCCCCACACACTTTGTTTTAAGCACCTCTAGTGAATCTGATGTGAACCATTGAAACGGAGGAGGCAAAAGAGTAGCAGTGAACATCCCTCTCCCAGATAAGCATGTCACATAAAGAGAGAGAGAAAAACACCTGTGCAGCTTGCTGCAGAATGTCTCCAGGTAAGAGGCAGGGGTTTTGTTTGGCTCTGAAGATTAAGCTGGATCAGAATACACATTACAGAGAAGAGAGTAGATCTGCAGTGAGAGAAGCAGAATAGACAAAAAACACAGAATTGAAAACTAATGCCATGAATAGAGAAGATACAGAGGCTATTTCATGCTGCGGGTGGAGGAAGTATGAGAAATTAGATTGGCTAAGTGGATAGAGCTATTGAAATTGACCAGCATTTATCATTTAAGTTTCTTCAACTGTTTTATACATCTGCAATAAGAGCATTACAAAAGCCTTCAGTCTCAGTTTTAGTGACTGAATAAATAGCCAATCTACTACTTTTAGAAACAAAATAACTCAAGCTTTTAACCTGCTCACAGTAAAGTAAAGAAGGCCTTCATCTGGCAGGAAGTGCTGGTGATGGAGGTCTGTCTGCCTATTCTTGTTTGGATCACAGAAAGAAGTGTAAACTCCTTCTGAAAATGTTTTCCTGTAAAAACAGTGTAAGGCTTCCATAACCAGTGGAAAATAATTCAACTTATCATTAATGTTAGAGAAATTCATACAGTAAGGGTTATTTTTTTCTCTTTCTAACAATATTGAACTCCCTGGAGCAGAAAATGAAATGGGTTTATATATCATCATGTCACCATGAAGTGCCTGACATGGAGCTTTATAGAATGTGGGTATTGAGTGTGTGTCTGAAATTAACAAAATGTAGCCAGTTTATGTCCCCTCTTTTTTGTTTTTCAATTATTGCTCATTTCTTTACATTTGAGTTCTTACAGCACTCCTTACCCTAATTAAAGTTTTGCTGTTTACTGTTTTCTCTGTTTTCCTGGAGCTATACATTGACCCCTCAATTCAGGAGGCATTTCTAAAGTTGTATGTAAGATAAGAGGAGCACTTAAATAACTTGAGAACAAAATTCACTTAATGTAAGGTAATGGTTAATAGATGTAACTAGACTGTGAAAAAGGAGCTTTAAACAATTCTTTGCTATTTAACTCTAAGTTTTGTAGGCAGCTAAAAATAGCCCAGGCACACCTGTGTAATTAGTAATCCCTTCCGCTATAGATTTAGGTTAGACTGTGTTATCAAGATGTTGAATGCTAGGTGGTTAATTTATCTGGTACATCTGAATTATTTCAAGTTAGCATCATTTTTCCATGGTTAAAAAATAATAACTTATTAAATGTAAAGCTCTTCCATTTGGCTCTGTCAATGGTAGGTAATTATTTCTAATCTTGACTTTCCAGCTGCCACTAACTGGTAAACAAATAAGCGACTGCACTAGGTAAATGTTAATAATAGCAATAGTAATACTTCAACACCATGCATAATCATAGAGGAATTATTTCTTAAGCATTTATTTTTCTCCCTATTATGGATAAGCTGACAATCAGATATGTTTATACAGTCTATAAAAATTCATAAAAATCTCAATGTCAGTGAATGCCCTTAACGCTGATTTCTCTAAAAATACATAAATAGAGAAGACTTCAAAATCCTGAGGTTCGGCTCAGGAGCAGGATGATGACAGGCCCAGAGATCTGGTATCAGCATAGAAGCTTTCTTAAA
Source organism: Phacochoerus africanus (assembly GCF_016906955.1). NCBI lineage: Eukaryota > Metazoa > Chordata > Mammalia > Artiodactyla > Suidae > Phacochoerus > Phacochoerus africanus. Next base: position 78,780,058 of record NC_062545.1, on the reverse strand, counting down.
GGAGGCACATTCCAAAGTTTGGTTTGGTTGGAGTTTCAGTTGTGAAAGGAGCCCATTCAGATCAGGGACCTCCAGCATTACACTAAGCTGAAAATTTTTGCTTCCCATCCAGATTGCCTCAATTGATTGAAAATCTTACCACCTTATACAATACATTTTTATTTTTGCATGTATTCCTTTCTCATTTTTAAGTCAGCAAGTTCTCTCTTCAGTCGTATGCCCTATACACACACACTCATATGTATACTGTGTATCTTACATACACAGAGTTACACGGTTACACACACATATTTATTTCCTTCTATATTGAAGAACTTTTTCAGAATTATTTCAGTATTGCAGAGTCTTAAAATATCCGGTCTGACTATCCACCTGGTATTAGAACCCTCCTATTACTTATTGGTATCATCTAGGTCATCCTTGAGTACTTACAGTAAGGAATATTTCACCATCATTAGAAATCTTTGGATAACTCTAATATTTGAAATTTCTGCCTTATGTTGTACTCTATCTTCTGCTCATGTTTTTTTCTCTAGTCTATGACAACATGAAAATCAAATCTGATGTGTCTTCTACATGCAAGTGCAACTTCCAGCCCTATTCCTACAGTAGTTCCTTATATGACATAGTTTCCATATATATTCCTTGTCAAGAAGTTTCCTCAATAATGTTATATGGATATTATATTTCTAATTATAGAAAGATTATATCTACTAGTAGATTCAGGTATTAAAGCATGTAAGCATACAATTAAAGCCAAGCATTAGCTTGACTTTTTGGTTCGTCTGTTTATTCATTTATTTTTGGTCTTATTTCATTCCTGTATCAAAGTTTATCATTGCATAAAATTGCAAAATTTCTAGCCAATTGACTAGACACTGTTAGTTGGTCACCATTATGTGTTCAGCACAAACATGGTTTATCTTTATCAGGTGAGTTTCTAATGTGTTTGGGTCTCTAGCTTTTGGAAGTTGTCTCTATTGCAAGCTCATATTTAAATCCTGAACCCATATCAATTTTGACAATAGTTTTTCCTACCAGAATTGATTAAGGAGTGGACATGTGACCCAGGTCTAGTCCATAAGATGTGTAGGAAAGTCTCTTGCTAGGGGGTAGGAAGAGAGGCTTCTGATTTTTTTCCCCCTGGAAGTGAAAAGAGACCATATATAAGAATAGTTTCTCTTCCACTGAATAATGTCTTACCTGTCTGTCATGCCTGAGAATATGGCAGTCTTCTTGTAAGTATCAGATAAATTATCCAGAGGACAGGCAGATACACAAAAGATGGCAAAGGAGTTCTTTTTGCTAGTTTTAAACTTTATTGAGGTACAATTTAAATATAGAAAAAAAGGTAAAAAAATAAGATTTTGACAAATATTTATATTTATGTAACAATATCATAGTCAAGACCTGCTATAGTTTCATCACCCAAGAAAATTCTCTCAAGACTCTCTGTAGTCAGTCACCTCTCGCCACTCCTGGCCCTTGGTAGTCAATAATGGTTTACTTTGTTTTGTTTTTCTGCCCTAGTGTTCTTTTCAGAGTGTTGTATAAATAGAATCATAGAATATATAGCTTTTAACTCTGTATCTTTTTTCACCTTACATAATGTATTTGAAGTTCATCTTTGTTATCACATAAAACAGAGGCTTGTTGCTTTTTATTGATTAGTAGAATTTCATTTCATATGTATATGGCAGGAACATTGATTCTTGATGGTATTCAACCACAGAATTAACCAGATTAAAATCCATCTTATTCTGGGTTGGATTGATAAGCAAGACAATTTTTCCATTTTAAGCTATTATAGTATTTGTTGTCCAACTCATTGTAGCTGATATGTCAGGTTGAGCCATCCCACTATTAATCCCACTATTAATTACCCTGTGGAGGGTTTGTTGGTATCCTTGTCCAGTGACAATTTTTCCCCTAATTTGCTTTTATAGTCAATGAGTGTATTTAGTCCTGTCTCCATTAATCATCTCCAGGGGAACCAGCCAACAAAGGTTATGATGTTCTGTTTTAGGATATCAGTCCTGGTGTTTGCTTGAATACAAAAATCTCTTAGACAATTAGTCATGGCAATTCTAACTCTGATGCTTGGGGGCCTTCCTTCCATTTAGGAAAGAACCCTGGGAAGCTATGAAAAAAGGCCACCAAGCAGGAGAATGTCCCTGTTTGAGTTATGCTGAGATTAACGTGTAGATGAGTGTAATGAATATGCAAAGAGGATTCATACTTCAAAAAGCAATTGCTTCTGCCCCAGACGTCAATGTCTTTACACTAATAATGACTAATGCCTTGGTGGCAGCTTTCTGAGCCAGAGCTGCAATAAACAGACTCCATCAGTGGTAAAGGCTATTAGCCTATTGTCTTAAAACAGATTGCTTGATTTCCTTTAATCAACTTAAACAAGCATGGCACTTAGGCAAGAAGTGTGCATAGTATGTAGAATACTATTTGGAGGATTGTAAAATGCATTCTTTGGGAATCTCTTTCAAATCCTAGCTGTGTCACTGGCATCCATGTAATCTTGGTCAATTCTTTAGTTTCTCTATGACAAAATGTCCTTATGTTATCACATAAAAATAGTACCCAGCTCATAAAGTTGTTGAGTAGATAAAGCATTTTGTGTCAAGAGCAAACGATACGGTATATACAGTATATTGTAGGCTCTTGATTAATGGTAGCCATCATCATCACTGTTTTTGAGAATGTGGATTACAGTGCTTCTGTGGAACATCATTTGAAGCTTTTTATATCCTTTAAGTACCAGAGTTTATCAAATCCTTTGGGTCCACAAATACTAAAACATCTGAATGTCAAAAAGCTAAGTTAGAATCTTTATGAACTAACTAGAATTTGAGAAAGAAAAGACTTAAATCATAAAATGTGTTCAGATGCTTAAATGAAAGCTACAGAACAGTATTGCTCTACTTTGTATATCATTATTTTTTATCATTTATTTATATATATATTTTTTCTACTGTACAGCATGATGACACAGTTACACACACATGTATACATTCTTTTTTCTCACATTAAGTGTTCTATCATAAGTGACTAGACAGAGCTCCCAGTGCTACACAGCAGGATCCCATTGCTAATCCATCCCTAAAGCAACATTTTGTATCTATTTACCCCAAACTCCCAGTCTCTCCCCCTCCCCCTTGGCAAGCACAATTCTATTCTCCAAGTCCATGAGTTTCTTTTCTTTGGAAAATTTCCTTTGTGCTGTATATTATACTCCAGATATAAGTGATATCATATGGTATTTGTCTCTCTCTTTCTGACTTAATTCACTCGGGATCAGAATCTCTAGTTCCATCCATGTTGCTGCAGATGGCATTATTTTGTTCTTTTTATGGCCAAGTAGTATTCCATTGCATATATATACCACATCTTCGTAATCCAATCATCTGTTGATGGACATTTGGGTGGTTTCCATGTCTTGGCTATTGTGAATAGTGCTGCAATGAACATGCAGGTGCATGTGTCTTTTTTAGGTAGAGTTTATTCTGGTTATCTGCCCAAGAGTGGGATTGCTGGGTCATATGGTATTTCTATGTATAGATTTATAAGGTACCTCCATACTGTTCTCCATAGTGGTTGTACCAGCTTACATTCCCACCAACAGTGCGAAAAAAGGAGGGTTCCCTTTTCTCCATACCCCTTCCAGCATTTGTTATTTGTGGACTTATTAATGATGGCTATTCTTACTGGTGTGAGGTGGTATCTCATGGTAGTTTTGATTTGCATTTCTCTAATGATCAGTGATATTGAGCATTGTATCAAGTGTTTGTTGTCCATCTGTATATCTTTCTTGGAGAAATGTTTCTTCAGGTCCTTTGCCCATTTTTCAATTGGGTTGTTGGCTTTTTTGCTATTGAGTTGTATAAGTTATTTGTATATTTTAGAGATTACGCCCTTGTCAGTTGCATCATTTGAAAATATTTTCTCCCATTCTGTAAGTTGTCTTTTTGTTTTCCTTTGATCAAGGAAATTAAAGATGATGTAAAGAAATGGAAAGATATTCCATGCTCCTGGATTGGAAAAATCCATATTGTAAAAATGGTCATACTACCCAAAGCAATCTACAGATTCAATGCAATCCCTATCAAATTACCCATGACATTTTTCACAGAAGTAGAACAAACAATCCAAAAATTTATATGGAACAACAAAAGACCCAGAATTGCCAAAGCAATTCTGAGGAACAAAAACCAAGCAGGAGGCATATCTCTCCCAGACTTCAGGCAGTATTACAAAGCCACAGTAATCAAGACAGTGTGGTTCTGGTACCAAAACAGACAGACAGACCATTGGAACAGAATAGAGAACCCAGAAATAAACCCAGACACCTTTGGTCAATTAATCTTTGACAGAGGAGGCAAGAGTATAAAATGGGAAAAAGACAGTCTTTTCAGCAAGAATTGCTGGGAAACCTGGACAGCTGCATGCAAATGAGTGAAACTAGAATGTACTCTGTATATTACTCAGCATGAATATACAGTTGCTACATTTTTGTTTCCACCCTTTTAAAAAATTTTTTTTCTCATCTACTAGGTGCCAATTAAGGAACAAAAAAAAAAAAAAAACAGAAAGTGAGACCCAGGGATGAGGCCTCTTCTTTGTAAGTAGGACACATTTTACTTGAAATCACCAGAGAAAGAGTCTCTCTGCCACATGCCTTTTCCACTCCTTTCTATTTCTGCTACTTCTTACATCCCCTTGACCTTGAACTAAAGAAGCATAATCAGTTATGCATATATGATAGCAATCATACACAGATAATGTGTATAGTGCACCCATGAGTGCCCAACAATGCAATGAGTACTTCCCATGTGTTATCTTAATGATAATAAGATATCATAAAATTCTGTGAGGTCTTATTATTATCCCTGCTTTATAGATGGGGAAACCAAGGCACAGGGAATATGAGGGAACTTATTTCAGATTACATAGCTAATAAGCATACTGACTGGGACTACAGAACACTGTGCCTCACTGCCTCCAAAGCCTCATTGCCTCCATTCAGAGTTTGGTCCTAAGGTTGTGTTCCCACAAGCATAGTCATTTGTATGGCTTGACTGGTCATCCCACAATAATCTGCCTGGTCATTTTATACAGAATTCCATTTTCTCTCTGAATTTCTTCTGAAATATGCTATGCCAACTGTCATAAACACAAAGCATGAAGGTTCCCTGTGTCTGATTTCCTTCTTGTCCATAGGAATAGTGAGGGAAACTTCCATGATCAGATGATCTGTTGAAAGAAAGATTTGGTCTCTAATATCTAGATTTATGAGATTGCAGTATAAAGTAATTGAACCATATTCTTAATGCACCTCTAAATGAATTCTGTTCCTTTCATAGCTCTGTGGAGGTGTGATTATCATTATGATGTTCACCACTGCTCTTACAGAATTTCCTTTTATATCTGAAGCATTTTGTTTTGTTTTGTTTTGCTTTGTTTTGTTTTAAATTTTCCTTGGTGGTGAATAGTCACGCACTGAAGGAAAGGGAGTGATTTTTTAAAAGAGCCAAAATTCATTTAAATGAAAGACTGTTGTAGAGTTAAAGAACAAAGAAAGAAAGGAAGGAACAAAGGAATGAAGGAAGAGAAAGAAAGAAAAAGAAAGAGGGGAAGGAAATGGGATAGAGAGAGAAAAAAGGGAGAGAGAAACAAGGAGGGAGAAAGGGAGGAAGAAAGAAAGGAAAACAGAAAGAAAAAATCTTTCCCTGTGGTTATAATAGATCCAGATGCAGTTCTGAAAAAGAGTCTTCAAGAATATTTTGAGCCCTATTGAATTGTATGCATTGGAATATGTGTGTAGCCTCCACAGATAACAGCTATAAAAAACTTTTTTGTTAAAGCTTTGAAGAATTTTTTTTTTAATTTTCTTTTATGTTTTTAATTTTTTTAAAAAAAATTGTAAGCCAAAAGTCCTAAATGTTTGCATCTCCACAGAAGACAGTGAGATGGCAAAGAAAAGAGTTTGCCTGAATGTGGAATTCCATTTAAACCTATGGCTATGTCCCTCTTTACATTTTTTAAGCAGCCAAATGCCCCATTTCTACATACTATCCCTCCGTTTGGGGCTTCAATCCAATCACAGCTGTAGAAAGAGTAGTTTTAAACAATAATGGAACCTCACTCTTATTATTCCATCTTTGTATCATCCTGAAACCAAAACATCTTGTCAGTCAGACAGGGCTTTCTGTAAGCTTGCATTATCCACCCACTCTAGGTTCAAACATCAGAAGTGCCCACATTTTTTTCCAGTAGCTTTCTCATCTATCTTAGCTAGGATCCCTCTTGAACTGCATTCTTTGCTGCCGTCCTGTCCTCCTGGTCTCCTTGCCAAATAACTTTAAAAGTCTCAGGAAAGAACCCTCTGGATGGTGTTCATGGCAGGGTTAGCATTGCTAATTCTTCCTGAGTTTTCTCAAAGTGTGGCTTGTCTCCTAAACCAGAAATGCCAAGTAACGTTATGTGTGTCATTTCCTACATGATCCATTTTAAGGCATTTGGAGTACTTACATGTTGTATCATTAAAAGGTCTTTTAAAGTTATGTTATTGAAATAGTCATGTTATTTGCATGGTCAGTAATAGATAAATTATGTGGTCAATTAATGGTATTATAAGCATGTGGTTACGTAACCTCTAAACCCAAAGATCTATCATAAATACATAAGGCAGAATTCAAATCCTGTGAGAATAAATTACATGCCTCCAGTTTTCCTTAGGAAACAGCTGTACTGAATCAGGTGGATTGATGAAGGCCAACTTTACTTGGCTTTGAGAGTTGGACTTAATTAGCAACCATAATTCTCACTAAAATTTATGAGGATAAATTCTCCTTGGACGTCATGGTCCCTGCCTCTTTGTTATCTCATGTCATGCTCACTGGAATTCACAAAGCAGTTGAATATTTTCAGGGCCTGAGTGTAGATACTTGATAACCTCTTATTCTTAAGGCTTTTCAGGGTTATGCGTTGTTTTCAAGGATAAATGGAACAACAAATTTCCATGAAACTTAGAGATTCTTAAATGAGGAGTGTACTTGCTAGCCAGAGGTAATACGAGGAATCAATCTGAGTTTAATCCAGCATTAGAAAATTTCTGTGTGTGTTTTCACAGACATTTATAGCAGATGCCAGTTGCTAAAGGCAGAGTAATTTTATTGAGCAGAAGTACTAATTAGGGTCAGTGGCCAATATCTAAAAGTTGTTACATCCCTAAGCTCTGTGAGGTTTACCTGGAAATAACATTTTTGCAGACAGCATCGAGAGATGCCTAGGGCATCCATAAAGCACTGTAGTTGTATACTTTACATGTATTGTGTTGTCCCTACCTAAAAACTGCCATAGGGTTCTCAGAGATTGACTAGATCACTTGATAGCATATAGATGGAAATGAGAACAAGTTTTATAGGAACAAGTGAAAGTTATTCACAGTATTCAAAAATATTAGAAATATTGACTTGATCAGATAATGTAATGTTTAGTCATTAGTATTAAATCAATTTCCTAAGGAAGATTTTCTAATCTGAAATTTTTCTGATTTGGGAGGCAGTAATAAATAACTCAAACCATACCAAACAGGTCAACATTTAATTAGGCAATTGCATCTTATTTAATAGTCTAATCTCATATACTTACAGATTTCAGGTCTCTTTGGATTCCTATTTAAGGTGAACAAATGAATGAGTAGGTATTTACCAAGTCAACTGATTAATTAGTAGTCTTTACCAATATTTTTCTAATAAGCACCTCGCAAACTATGAGAAGAAACCTAAATGTTCTTACTCGGAGAAATAAAACTTCATCTATGGACATTTGATTGGAAGCTCAATATTTTCACATTTATGAATAAGATCACCCATGAGAATATACCTTATTCTGACTAGTTCTGAACACAGCTGTTATATGGTAAAATTCCATTACAGAAAAAAAATAGAAACATTTGAAAATACAATTAAGTGAAACATATTCACAACACAAGGCACAACTGCTTTTAATATTTTGGCATATAGTCACTGAGGCATTTTGCTGTGTACATATAATTGCATACATAAGTATATATGCATTATAATATATAAACTATACATCCTTAAAAATAATATAATATAAAATATGGCATAATAAAGCTTTTTTAACTGAAAACAATTATAATTCTACGTCTTGCCACTTTTCATTTTACCTTCTGATATCTATTCAAATTTCTACTTAATTGGAATCATAAAATTCATACTTCAGTAACGACTTTGATAAGAAAATTATAACTATTTTTATTGCTTTCAGGCAAGTCTTTTAGCACACATTCCTCTCAAATTCATCCAGGAATTGAAAAACCATGACATTTGCAGCAGAGGTATTTTAGCTTTTTGGGGTGACAACTCAGTAGACTTATTTAAAAAAAAATAGCCGTAACATAAAAAATTCCAAACATTTTATTTCCATATGGGAAGCAGCTGTTCTTTTTCATACCGGGGAAAAGAGATTTTTGTGGGCTCTTCTCTGTCTGGCCTACCGGGGCCTCGATCACTGAAATCTCCCCTCTGCTCCTATACATCCTTGAAGAATCAGTGATGATACAGATAACATTTATTGGAATTAATTCTGTAAAAACACTAAGGTGTGCATTTTACAGTCATTATCTCATTCACTTCCCCAACTGCCATTTTCAAGATGAAAGAACTCAGGCTTAGAAAGGTCACATATCTTCCCCAGGGTCAGGCAAATTACAAATGGCAGAGCCAGGATTTTCCTGTTTGTTGCCAGAACCCTTGATCACCAGCACAGTGTTCCTGCATGTCTCTGAGTAGCTAATTCCTCTGTTGATTGGGAGATTAGTCATCCAATGTCTTATGCTGAAACCCTCCATATTCTATTACTTGTCTTCACATCTTGGAGTAAATATTCTGGCTTTCGACCAGAATATTTCAAGAAGAGCCTTGCATTGGAAAATCTACCATTCCTCTCCTGGAAAAGTGCCTGACACACTGCTCCTTTTCTAGCAGTCTCTCATTTCCTGCTCAGCTCCTTGAATTAATTCCCACTACAGTGCCAGTCATTACCTGTTTCTATGTTATCTTTCTCCCTCATACCTGTAAGCTTGATGCCTCCCCCCAAAATCAACCTGCATATAGTTCTTTTCAATTTCTTATCCATTTGAGACATTAGAGGGATCACCTGTCGTTTTCTGGGGATTCAGTTCCTCAAAACCTTCCAGATCGTTTTCTATTTCTTCAGGTCAAAATTTTTGGAGTCAACCCTGAATTCTCTTTTGCTCTTTTATCCTACATCCAAACCATCAGCACACCCTACAGGTTCTACTTCCAAAATATTTTCAAGATACAGAATTTTAGGATAAAACCACTTCTTTTTTCTTGGTCCAAGCCTCTGGCATCCCTTTGCTTCTATCCTTGCCTCCATATTGCATTATTTACACAGATGCCAGAGATCACTTAGAGACTTGTGTCATATTGGATCATCCTTCTGCTCAAATCTCTCTAATGAATGACTTCCCACATAGCCCTCCATGCTCTTGCCCCCAGCTCCTCACTGTTCTTCCAGTATCCTTATTTGTCTAGTCAAACTGGCTACCTGCACTTTCTCAAATAAGCCAAACATCTTTATACTTCCTAGGTTTTCTCTTGTTTTTCTCTCTGTCAGGTCATTTTTCTGGCTAATAGACATGTGGCTTGATTCTCCATCTTATTGTGCATCTTCCCTGATAAGTCACTTTTGCAGAGCCCATTCCTGATCACCTTATACAAAACAGCAACTCCTAACCTCAAGGGACTTGATTCTGCCTTGTCTTGTTTTACTTTCCACCATAGCTGTTGATCATAACCTGACCTATAACATCTATATTTCTTTAATAGCATACAGTATTCCTACTAGAATATAATCTTCATGAGGGCCCAGGGTCCGCTCTGTTTACTGCTATATTGTCAGCCTAGAATAGCATCCACCACACAGCAAATATTTGTTGAATATGTGAATGGAATTTACCTTACATTTGAGGGGTCCTGGTTTTAGAATGTTGCTTGTTACTTTGGAAGTAGGGGGCCCAATAATGCAAGTCACTTTAATAATAATACTTAAAATATATCTAGTATGTTTAAGGAGTTCTCTTGTGGATCAGTGGGTTAAGGATCCAACATTGTCACCTCTGTGGCTCTGGTTACAGCCGTGGTGCAGTTTTGATCCCTGGCCCAGGAACTTCTGCATGCTGTGGGCACTGCCCAAAGAATAAAATAAAATAAGGTAAAAAATATATATTTAGTACATTATAGTAATTCATGTGATAAATTGACACGTGCTAAGGACTGAATTTATCATAAAGTTATGAAATTCAAATGAACAAATAGGTATCTAAAAAAAGTAGACAAATTAATTTTTTGACAATGTATGTCTATTCATAGCACTTGTCTTTGTCTGGTCCAGTATCTCACCATCAACATTCCATACCTGGGCTCTATACTATTTTATAACATAGAGAACGTTCTGAAGTGGAATAATCCTGTTTTGGCTTCATTTTTTTCCCTCTTAATTGTCTCTATTTTGAGGCTTTTCTCCATTCTCCCCTTATGTCTCTGTTAGAAGACTATGATAGTTTTTAATGCTATGATCACAAGAGCAACACTTGCTTTTTCCCAAATTGGGTCAAAATCAATTTGTTGCTTTGTATAACATTTTATGTTTTCCCCTAAGAAACATTTAACAAAATCTGCCAGGCAGAACAATAAGAGAAAAGTAAAAATCTCAACAACAACAAAAATTATGGCTATATTCACAAATTGAAAACTTATTAAACACTTGCCCACCAAATTGGTCTCTAATGCTAATCTGAATACTATCCAATTTCACTTAGAAAATGAATCTAAGATCAAATGGGTCTTAAAAAAAATCCACATAAAAGATGACTTAAACCAGATACTGGTAAATATACAAAGAAAGGAAAAGATGGGCTAATTTAGAGAAAGTTTTTTTTTTTTTTTTCCTTTTTTGGTGGTTTATTATGACCAGGGCAGAACTCACCTATTTACAGTTTTCAGGGAAAGAAAATATTTTTTCTGACAAGAGCTGAAGAGAGACCCTGACAGAGCTTTCCTGCTTCCCATCTCCCATGTCATCAGGGTTTTCTGGGAGAGGAATCTGAGGTGGTTTTCCAGCTAAGTGGTTACAGCTGTTTCCACGGCATCAGTCAGATGGAGTTTCTGCTCATGTTGACTTTGGCTGAAACCTTCACTGTGAACCCAGCAGCATAAGAACATTTGCTCTGAGGCCTGGGGCTCTGGACAAACATTCCTGTTTCTGAGTTCTTAACATTAACATTTGATGAATTCTTCTCTTAATTTCTCCTGGAGAAAAGTCAAAGGCACTGGAGAGTCCCCTTTGCCCTATGACAGCCATGGTATTTCCCCCCCACAGAAATCCTTTCCTTCTCTCTCTCTCTCTCTCTCTGTCTCTCTCTGTCTCTCTCTCTCTCTCTCTCTCTCTCTCTCTCTCTCTCTATATATATATATATATATAGCTGAAAACCTGAAAAACAAATAATGTGCATTACCTCTGCCAATCTATTGAAAAAAAACACATTCCTTTAAATATGTTCCAACACATTTTGCAGTTTTCTGAAACATCAGGCTCCTTTGAAGACTTTTAAAATAAAAGAAAGAAATAGGTTTCAAAGTAAACTCTGAAATGTTGATGTCAAAAGGCACTACGAGAAAATTTGAAATGTAGTTACAGAGTTAATTGGGGGGGTCAGCTGTCACAATTGCATGGAGGTAGGATAGAACTTGTTATTTTGATAACCTTTTTAAAATAGTGTAATGTTTGCTTTTGGTTAAAATAGTTTTATATGGATTCTTACATTAGCCATGAAAGTCAAAATTAAGGATCGATTCTTCAACATCTGAAGGATTGAACACAAAATGTTATAAAAAATGATCCATTTTTGTTATTTGGCCAGTGTCAAATGGGTGCAAACAGGTAATGGATGAAATCTGCTTGCATTTGGGATATCAGTAGAGGAATCCAGCTTTGGTTTCTGCTCAAGGATTCCAGTTGTAAATAAGAGAGCACATCCTTGATAAAAGTTATAAAGATGATAAACTGGATACCAAAAGGGACTTTAGCATCTTTTGCCTGGCAAGTTCTGAAAGCATAATTTTAGGAATTATTTTACTGGAGTTCCTGTCGTGGTTCAGTGGTTAACGAATCCGACTAAGAACCATGAGGTTTCAGGTTTGATCTCTGGCCTTGCTCAGTGGGTTAAGGATCCGCCATTGCCATGAGCTGTGGTGTAGGTTGTTGATGCAGCTCAGATCCCACGTTGCTGTAGCTCTGGTATAGGCTGGCAGCCACAGCTCTGATTAGACCCCTACCATGGGAACCTCCATATGCCATGGGAGCGGCCATAGAAAAGGCAAAGAGACAAAAAAAAAATTATTTTGCTAATTCTGTCAATGTAGTTCAAGTTAGGTGTTAAAGTGATATTAAATAACATTTCAAATTTCTATCAAGCCCACTACTGTAAAGTATGTATAAAGGTACACTAAGACACAAAATAGCTGCATGAATTTATTATACACACATAAATAAATTTAATATATCACTACAGTATTATATATGTTCCTGTATGTGCTACTTAGAAAATAAAACCTATCAGAGCATAGCCTTTGATTCTTATACTGACACATTAGGTAAAGCTCATAATAAATAACCTGTAATCCCAGGCTATATTACCTATATTATTTGCCATATTATTCTAAGGGTAAACAAATAAAATGCACATCATTAACACAGTTGTAGATATATATACCGCCACCTATTTCAGGACAATTTAAAACCCTGTGAGATAAAAGTAATCTTCACTTTTGACAGTTTAGGGTGATGACTAAGAGTGTGATCTTGAGAGATAAGTTGCCAGGGTTTAAATCCCATTCAGTCCCTTCCTAGCTGTTTGGCTTTAGGCCAATTATTTATCTTTTATGCCTCAGTTTTCTCAATGGTAAAGTGAGAGTAATAAAAGCATTTAATTCATACACTTCATAATGTTACTGAGTCCAAGCTCCTACTGCTTGCCACATGATAGGCCAATAAATGGAGAGACAAGGTGTTGGGACAAGGAATAATGATTTTATTCAGAAACCCAACTGACTGGTGGGCTAGTGTCCCAAAGAACCATCTTACTCAATTTAGAATTCAGGCTTCTTTTATACTAAAAAGGGAGGAGGTGTGGCTTATTATTGCAAACTGCTTGGTGCAGGAATCCTTCGTTCTTGCAGCTGTCCATGCAAGGCCGGTCACAATGCTCCTATAAAACTCAACAAGAGAATTGTTTTTTTCTTTTCTGTAACTTTTTATTATACCATTAATGGTCAAGCCTGGGAGGCAAAACCTTGAGAATGGGCTATTGTGCCTATTTCAGGCTATAGGCAACATTCTTTCAAAAGGTGTAGAGCCAGCTTGACTAAGCACAGGCAATGGAGCACAAAAGTTAGAGATGCAATATAGAGTCAAATTCAATCTGCTCTGCTACAATAAGAATTAAACATATATTCCACTTAAAGGGTTTACAAAGCACCAGCGACATAATCCACTCTCGATTAAAAAAAATCATTATTTTTGCTGTTGTTTTTCTATTTAATGCAACTCACCTCCTAATGAGAAAATAGTCTATGTAACATTGTGCCTGTGGTCATCGAATATAAACTTGAATATTTAAATGATGGTGCTTTCTGGAAGAGCCCAGGGTTTTCTTGGTTAGCCCTAAAGGCTAAGAATCTCATTTTTTAGTTTAGGCAAAATATGCCTTCCTGAATTTTCTAGGTGCTTGGATCAATTCAAATCATTTCTACACTTTCTTCATTACAATATTTAAACACTCAAAGCCTTCTTTAATCCCACTCATAACCCCTGTTGGTAATTACTTCTATCTAGGCCAAATATGCTGCATGTACTCAGATATTTATTCTATTGTATGATTTCATTAGTCTCTTCCCATTTTAGTGAGAGGTTTGAAAACTCTTAGTTTTTCAGTCTCTAGGCTTAGCAAGTATATTATATTTACTAACTTGGACATATACTTATATTGATACTGTATAAACATTTTGGCTATATTGTTTATTGTCAAATAAAATCCCTTGATCTCCTTCATATTAATTCTTATAAAGCAGTCTCTGATAACTCTTTATTTATTGTATTGTACATACTGGCTCTAAGACTTCTGTTTTTAGCAATGACAGAGTGTCTTGTTTCAAACCAACCCACTGGCCAAGAAAACCTATAAAAGATGATAAAATAACAAAAGCAACAACACGAACATCCCATGTGGTTGCAGACATTAGCAATCAAACAAGACAGTTATGATTTGAGGGGTCAGATCCCGCAGACATTAGCAATCAAACAAGACAGTTATGATTTGAGGGGTCAGTATCCCTAAGAGAGGGAAAATGCATGGGAGCACTCACCACTTTTTTCTCTCTAGGAAGGTAACAGTCTGGAGATTTTAGCAGTTGAGGAAACACACACGGCATTCAAAAGCTACCAAAAAGGCAAATCATAGAAAAAAGGGAACCATAGAGACATGAGCCTCATAATTGGTATGTCTTTTTCCCTTCAAGACATTTGCCAAAACCAAAGGTTCCAAGAATTGAGAAGGGAAGATCCAAGTGGAAAATGACTGTTGAGAGGAGCAGTTTTCAGCATTCTCTGAGACCATACAAGGAGATGGAGAAGTGGAGCAATTCTTTACTGCCTGGAAAAAATGAAAGCCCACCTTCTTTCCTCAGCCTTTTCTGATGTGGTTGATGCTGAGTCCCCAGGTTTTCCTGTGTTGTTTGGCTGAACAAAGAAAGAAGTTGCCTCCTTTCTTGTCCTTTAGATAAAGCAAGTGGGCTTTTATTTGATATTCTTTTGGTCTACTTCCCTCGATGTTTCCAGCTCCAAGTCTAGAATATATGAGGAAAGATTCCTAACCAGTCTGCCTTCTTCTCTCCATCTTTCAAGATCTAATTAATTAATAGTTATATCATGTCCTGAGTTTTCAGTTGTACCTAGTAGGAGAAATAGGGAAAAGTATATTTTCCTGGAAGTATGAGTTCCCCCTTAGTTTTCTTTTACATAAAAATGTCTTTATGTGCCCTTCATTTTTGAAGGCTATTTCTGGTGGAGTAGCAAAATATTCTGGATTTGCAGATTTTTCTCTTTGGCAGATTTTTCTCTTTTTCTCTTTCATCTCTTTAAAGATGTTCTATATTCTTCTGAATTCATAGTTTTTTTTAAAAAACATCAGCCATCATTTTTCTCCTGCTGCTTTCTAAAATTTACTCATTGCCATTGATTTTTAGCAGTTTTACAGTGACATTCTTAGGTGTGGATTTATTTCATTTATCATGTTTGGGATTCCTTGAGCTTCTTACATTTCTAGACTTAGGACTTTAGAGTTTGGAAATTTGGGGCTATATTTTCTAAATTATCTTCACCCTTCCTCCTTCTTCTCTGTCTAGTTAAATATATGCTATTTATAATTGTCCCACATATCCCTGAAACTTTGTACTTTTGCAATCACTTTTTCTCATTCAGATGGTAATTTTTATGGTCTGTCTTCAAGGGAATTAATTTTTCCTCTGTATTCTTTCTTATTCTATGAAGCCCACCTGGTTAATATTTTATTTTATATATTGTATTTTTCATTTTAAAATTTCAATTTATATTTTGAAGTTTTCTTTATTTTTCTTCAATATAAACATATTGGCCTTTGGGTCCCTAAGTATAGTTACAACAAATATTTTAAAATTTTTGTTTGCTAATTTCAATGTGTTGTCTCAAGATTGGTCTTTGCTATTTATCTTTTTTCAGGAAAATTTGTCATATTCTCCTGGTACTTCATTTGTTGAGGCATTGTGAATGCTATGTTGTGGAGCCTCTGGATTTTTGTTTTATTCCTCTGAAAAGTGCTTCTGTGTTTGTTTGTTTTTAGCAGGGAGTTAACTTGATTAGACTCAAACTTCAACTTCAGTTTCCTGGCAGCAATTTAAATCTCAATTCATTTCTTTTATTCCCTTATCTGCTGCTATCTTTCCTGCATGTGTGTTTCAAATGTAAGACAAATATCTGACGTATTTTTACACAGAAATTGGATAGTCTCCTCTCTCTGACTCTTCTCTCCAAAATTTCTTCCTTACTTTGCATAGCTGTAGTTTCTACAAATTCTGTCCTCTGGTTTCTAAGGCTAAAGAAACTGCAAGTATCTCTTGAATTTTAATTCTCCCTTATAGAGATTCATTTATCCTTCCCCAAAGTCAAAAATGGATAATTCACTTATACCATAACTTTCACTCAACTCTGAAATATCTCTAATTTTTCTCACTGTCCATTGCTTCTATAGTTTTTTGAGGTTTGCTATTGTGTTCATAGTTGTTATCTGCAGAATAGTTGGGCCTAATAGCATCTTACTTCATCATGCAGAAGCAGAACTACATCAATTATATTAGAGCATTTTTCTATCGATGGAGTCCCAAAGATAAAATTTTGCAAAGTGCTATATAAAATCATATTTCTAAATTATCTCTAAGTGAAATTTCTATATAATAGTATTAGTTACAAACTGTAAGAGAATATTTCCTAACAAAATAACAATATAAAAATTGTTCATGAAAACTTCCAGGTTAATAAGAAAAAAAAAGTAAATAACTCTGTAGGAAAAACAAAGGGATATTAAGAGGCAAAACAGAGATATGGAAACCCAAAGGACAACAAAGTATGAATAAAATTATTAAATTCTTTGGTAAGCAAATGAAAATTAAAATAAATTGTCACTTCCTATGTATCAACTGAACAAAATAGAAAAAGCCTGGCAATACTGAATTTTGGTGAAAATCTGAAGTAACAGGAAATTTCAAGCATTACTTGTGGAAAAAAGTTGCCATGAGTACACTGGAAAAAATTGGTAAAAATTAGTAAAAAGATAAGCCTAAACTATGACCAATAATCCCACTTATAGATATGTACCCTAGGGAAATCACAACTATCAGGATATCTTTAAAAGGATTTTATTGCAGTAAAACTTTGGAAAGAATATACATATTTATTAATATGGTGTTAAGGACTAAATTGTATCTCTTCAAAATTATATGTCAGAGTCCTCCTAACTCCCAGGACCTGAAAATATGACTATATTTGGAGATAGGGTTTTTAAAGAAATAAGTTAAAATAAGGTCTTTTGGATGGGACTTAATCCAATATGACTGGTCCATATGAGAAGAAATTTGCACACAGTTACAGAGGGAAAACCATGTGAGGACACAGGAAGAAGATGGCCATATATAAGCCAATGAGAGAAGCCTCAGAAGAAACCAACCTTGCTGACACCTTGATCTGAGATGTCTAGTCTCTAGAAGTATGAGAAAATAAATGCCTGTTGTTTTGGTCACCCAAATGTGATACAGTAGCCCTACTTAATTAATACATAGGATAAGTTAACGATATATCATATTATATTTAAGTTATTACTACATAGAAATCATAGTGGATTAATGCAAAATGCATTTATGTGCATAAATAATTTTGAAGGAAATAAACAACTTGCAAAATAACACATATATGAATGAAATGAATATATAGAGCGCTACTTCACGTTTTACATATGCATGCCCACATAGTTGAAGAATAAAGACTTTGATAGATTAAACAGCCACTTTATAGTCCTTATCTCTGGGGAGGGAAAAGTGAAATTGGGATGGTGACTCTAGAAGTCTTCAAGTGTACTTGTGAGGGAGAGGGAGGAAGTGAGATGAGGCACATTTTAATAAAATTCTTTAAATTATGTTTCAATATATCTCTGGGTTAAAAAGAGAGGTGGATCATCATTGTCATATGCTGGATCATTTTATATTGTTTGGTGTTAATTACTCAATTTTTAATTATTCACAAGTCTTTCTATAGCAGTTTTCATTCTGAAATTATTTCTTGGTAATTTCTTTCACAATAGGACTTACATGACCAGATGTGAGTTGTATTTCTTCATTGCTTATCATGTCAGTCAGAGATAACTGTAAGTCTCCCATCAAGAAGATGGCCATATACAACAGCAGAACCGAAGATGACTTTTCAAAAATACCAATTCATGAATAATAAATTTAAGTGGCAGCATTTAGGCCAAAATTTTCTGCTTTCTTCATCTCCATTTTTTCTGAGCAAAGTTGGTTTGCATTATGATGGGGGTTGTATTCATCTCTTTTTTTTCTCTCTCTGCTTTAGTAATTGCTACTTCCTTTTAACTGTTTTAAATAATTCACTTTTGAAAAGACAGGAAAATTATTTTTAATTTACTTACATTGTTGCAAACCTACTAAACTGCCTGGCCAGAAAACTCAATGAGTGACATGGAAAGAGAAATTGAGACAAGTATTAGAAACTCCATGCTATCTTTTAGATTAGTAATTATAATTAATGTGACAAACTGAGTGTTTGAGAAAAATTAAAAATGAAAAAACAGCAGTGTCTCTACATCTTTCCCAACTTAGGTCTATTTTAAAAGATATTTTCTGATGGGGTCAGACTAGATCACGTAACATAAAAAGACTAAGAGGGTAGTTTTTGTACTGCACAGCTGTAGAACCACGGAGTACTTTTATTCCCTAGGCAGTCTAATAGAAACATTCAACACAATTTTTAGGATTTATCACACACTGGAAGTGGAAAAAACCCGGGAAGATAATTTAATCTAACGACCTCACTGTAGTGATGAGGAAACTTAGACTCCCCCCACGTTGATGGTCTTGATCAAAGTGTTAAAGGGGGTTGAGTGCAGAACCAATGGTAAAACTCACTGATGATGTATAATTTATTTTTTTACAAGCTACTCCATTTAATAGATGGCTTCATTAAAATACCCAGCTCTTCTTTGCTTTAAAAATGCTTCTGGGAATTGTCAGTGGGGATTGTTATGAAACTTATCATTGGGTTGTGAATGCTCCCTAGGTCTAATGCTAACCAGCTGCCTCTATGGATGAGATCACTGACACTTTTCAATGCAGGTGCCGTTGAAGGTGCTCAGATTCCAGGCCAACTGCCAAATTGCCTGGGCAAGCAGGGGCACTGAAAACCACTCTGTTGATTTTGGAGACCTATCCAAATCTGTGTCCTTCATTCCTAAAAGTCACTAGGCCATCTGATAGCTCAAGAATTCAGTTAAATATGGTGAAAGCAAAAATCTCTTCTAAGGTGATCACTCTCTCCATCTTCTTGTTCCCATTCCTTTCTCTCTCCATTCCTAAATAGCATTGTTTACCACTTTGACAATCAAAATAAGTCATACAAATTGGTTTCTAAATAAGTCTAGAAACATTTTCTTAATGTCTCCCATATTCCAGGCAATGTGTCTTCCATAGGCTATTTTGATTCAGAATCCATTGTTGGAGATCCCTTTCAGAGGTAGACAATCTGGTACATTCTTTCATCATCCATAATCTGTCACACTTGAAGACAGTGACCCCGTGCAGTTAGACTTATTGCAAATTTTTGGACGTAAGCCCGGATCATATTGACAAAAGTAGGTCCTGTCTGGTCTTTTTGCCCAGTCTTTCTTGGGATATAATCCAGAGCCCTGATATATTTCAGGCCACTTCTACTGCCATCATCAGCATCATGCAACAACTCCTGCTGGGCTTTAGGGATATCTGTTCAGCTCCAAGCAGAGATCAAAGAAAAAGCAGTTGGGTCACAGAAGAGATAAATCAATGCAGGATAGAGGGTAGGAAGGAAAACAGCTGCCATTTCTATAAGACTAGCATAAGGAGTAAGGGAATACATTTTTGCCATATTTGTCTTATTGTTTATCAGAAACAATAAAGGATTTTTTTTTCACTTTTGTTGAAAGCATGAGTTGAGCAACTGTTATAAAATTTGACCTATATGTATTTTAATATTATCATATTAGCACAAACATGGTATATATAGATGTCTCCCTCCCCCCCACCTTTTTTTTCTTTTTAGAGCTGTACCCACAGCATATGGAAGTTCCCAGGCTAGGGGTCAAATTGGACCTACAGCTGCCAGCCTACACCACAGTCACAGCAATGCTGCATTCTTAACCCACTGAGCAAGGCTAGGGATTGAACACACATCCTCATGAATACTAGTTGGGCTCCTTACCACTGAGACACAGAGGAAACTTTCAATGCCCCCTTTTTAAAAAAGATGAGGTTTGAGAGTTACCAGGACTAAGTAAAGAGAGAACTTGAATCTACACCAAATTAAATCAGGGAAGCAGGAGATCAGAGTCAACCATTACCACTTGTATATTCATTCAGCAAATATTTAGGACCCCTTGGTGAAGCTATTATAAAACATTGAGTTTGGTGAAATATGAGCTATATCTTTCTTATTTAAATTTTTGCAACTAAAATACTACTAATAAGAGCCATTAAGCTGCTTAATGCATATTCTGTTTAATAAATATTAAATGGAAGTAATACATATATTAGAAAACCATTTTGTCTCCATATATATCTGAGGCTTAATTAACAGAACATCAAAATAGTTTTGAGAAATACTCTACCAAGTGCTCTGATCTCAAGTGGGTATAGTGATTAACTTTAAAAAATTAAATACAGGATAAGTTAGGACTCTGAAAAAGGTAAAAATAGCCCAGAAACATTATGAATATATAATTTTAATCAGGAATTATTCTTCAAAAATTAGAAAAGGAGATATAATATGGTGGTTCTTCTATGAAAAATTAAATGACATTTATTATTCATAATTTTTAACTCTCTCCAAAGCCTGTTGAATAGGAACTGGCTTTCTAATGGATTTGCCAAAGGAACAGATAACATGCATTTCAAGATTTGAACTTTTCAGATTTGGATGTCAACTTGCTCACTCTAATTCTTTTTGTACTGGGAGTAGGTCAGATTGAAAGTATGCCATGTGCAGCTAGAGGGTCAGGATGGAGGGCAAAAGACAACATTCTTGCTAAAGGACATACTACTTAAAACATTCTTTATATGGGCTAAGCATAGACATTAACTTTGGACAATGATCTCTTTTAATTAGATAACAAGATACTTCCTTCCGGGTAAATCAGAGGCCTACAGAAATTAACTAGATTGAGGAGCAGAGTGGCTGATGAGGAAGGAACATGGGCAGTACAGTATGTAATGAGGGTTAAATACTTGCTCTGTCACCCACCAGTTGTATGATTAGACAAGTGATTTTCTCTAGGTCTCAGTTTCCAATCAGTAATGTGATGACAATAATAGTACTAACATTAGACTAGCCATTAGAATCAAAGGAGAAAACAAGTAAAACAGAACAGTGCTGGAAGAAAGGGGCAGGCTCCTTAAAAGAGGTAATTATAAGATTTTAAGAGTTAAGTCAGGTTAGAAGCTAAGAGAACAAAATTTCTCTGAGCAAATAGGAGAGTTTTAACTTTCTAATTTTGAAAAGAAGAAGTAAAGAAACATCAAATGAGAACAAAGAAAGGGTAGGGGGAGCTGCTCAGTATAAAAATAAACACATTAACCGATAAGGAAATAGATAACTACAAATACAATGGAGTTGTGAGAAAAATGTAATGTGCTAGAGAAAGATGAGGGGTGGGGTTTCATCCTGGATGGCCAGGGAAGTTGTGCAAGACTCTAACTGCAAAATGAAGCTAATAATTCAAAGATAGAGGGGAATAATCTTTCCAGCCAAGAGAGCAAAGTATGTAGGAAATGAGATCAGCATGTTGAAGCAGAAAGAAATCAGTAATTCTGGAATCCAGGGAATGAAAATAATAATTGATGAGGTCTGAGAAGGAGGCCAGAGTCTAATCATGTAGAGTTTTTAGGGTCTAGTTGGACATGATGAAACTTTTAGATTTTATTTTCTAAGACTAAGAGGAATCATTGGAATCTCCAGGAGAGGTTGATATAATTTATGTTTTAAGATGAACATTCTGGTAGCTGTGTGGCATATTATCTTAAAAACAAAAGAAGAAGAAGAAAACCGTTTAAGTGGTTTCAGGAGTCTAGGCAACAGGTCAGGGTTGTTTGGTCTGGGATAAAAGTGTAGAAATGATGGGAGATGTTCAGTCAGATTCAGAATAGATGGTAAATGTGGAGCTGCTACCATATGAAGATGAAGAAAAGTGAGAAGTCAACCATGATTCCTAAAATTTTGTCCTTAGAAACAGGATGAAAAGGGTGACATTAACTGAAAGGGGAGGATTTGGAAATAAGCAGGTTGAAGAAGAATGGATTGATGTAGACAAAGTGGTAAATAATATGTTTTTAGACATAATGGTAATTTAGTATATTAAATTTGAGTTACCATTGTCACTCAAGAGGACATGTTGACTGAGGAATTCAACTGAGATTGGAGTTCAGGGGAGAAGTCCAATCAGAAATAAAAATTTTGGAGTTATCAATATATATTGAATGTGCTGCCAGATACCCCAGGATGAGGGTAGATGGAGAATAAGCCCTAATTCTGAGCATAGTGTATGAGCATCTTTAGGGCTCTGGAGTGGGAGAGGAAGCCAACGGATCAGACTGAGGTCAATATGTACGGTCATGGCAAGAGAAGAAGCCAAGGTGCAAGTCAGACTTGAAGAGAGAGGGCGTCTGTCAAATGATCTAAAAGGGGCAGTTACAATGAGGACAGAAAATTAAATATTTGATTTGCTAAGATGACACTTGATGAGTCCAATGGTGTGGTGACTGTGATGGCCTGAGTAGAGTGGGTTGAGAGAAAACTTGGTGGTGAAGATATATAGACAGGGATTTTAATAGACATTTATTTAAAGAAAAGCAAATTCATTTCTTCTAAACATAAAATAAATAAAACAAGAGTGGGTGGTGAAGTTCTCATTGTGGAGCAGCATAAACAAATCTGACTAGTATCCATGAGGATGTGGGTTTGATCCTTGGCCTTCTTCAGTGGCTTGGGGATCTAGCATTGCCATGAGCTGTGGTGTAAGTTGCAGATGTGGCTCGGATCCCATGTTGCTGTGGCTGTGGCTAGGCCAGCAGTTGTAGCTCCAATTTGACCTCCTAACCTGGGAACTTCCATATGCCACAGGTACAGCCCGAAAAAGGTTGAAACAAAAACAAAAACAAAAAAAAAACAACAAAGAAAGAGCCTCCTCTACGTTTTTATCATGTTTGTAGTCACATTAAGGCATCCTCATGCAATACTCTGTCTCCAGAGAAGATAATTTGAGGCCTTCTATATAAAAAGATATTTTCCAGATCTTTGTGATTTATCTTCAAATTGATTCCATGGCTTCCTCAGTAGTGTGTGTTCTCTAAATAGTACTGAGTCTTAGTGGTGACAGAACCTCTAAGGTTCTTGTCTTCCAATTTTTTAAAAAAATTAATGGAATCAGAGTAAGAAATAATAATACGGCTCTTTTCACATTGTGAATAAGGCTTGAAATAGCAATAAATCATTTAAATCATTCTAGAGGACTAACACAAAAAATTTCTTCCCAAATAAATATTCAATATTGATTTTTGACCAGACATTCTAAGGCCTGTCAATGGCCAAGTCAGATGCTTTGGGCCAATCTGACAAAGTATAAAGACTCAAAAAACTCTGCTTTTATTATTGTCAGTATCAGAACCCATTCCGGACATAGCTGTTACTTAATAGTTCCATGTGAACAGTTCCCAGATGTGCTTCCTGCATCATGGCCAAGACAATATGATATCTATCTCATCAAATAGAAAAAAATAGTATTTTATGCATGGGATTAAGTCATGCAAATGAATTTTAAATCTTCCATAAATGTCTCCTGGATGTTTCCTCTACATTTAGTTTCAAATGTATAGGATCTGTTGAAATCAGTCTCACCATTCATGCAATGTCGAAATCCAGTAATATAAAAGTATATATATTGAATATAGGATCCAGCAGCATGCAATATAACTCAGGGTCTGCAGTGGTAGGCACCCTAAGCATTCAGAATCAAATAATCTTCTAGCTTAAATTTAGACAGTGATTGATGGCACTCTGAAAAATGTTTCCAAACAAGGCTAATGATCAAAAGTGGCAAAAGCCTACTCAAAGAGGTAAATTGTGAAACTATTTTTTCTTTTCTTTTTTTATTGTATAGACAATATTTGTTCAGTATAAAAACATCTTCTTTACAGATAGAGAATACAATTATATATTTGGTTAGCATCTTCACTGCTGAAAATGTGTTTATCTGCCTTGGTATCAAAAGAGAAACAGAGCAAATTATAATAAACACATAGAGAAGAAATAGGAGAACTTGGGCCATTTGGCCTGGGAATATATTCCCTCTATTGAAAGCATTGTGCTCTGATAGGGAAAACCCCTTAACTTGCTATTTGTCTGTGCGTATGAGGAGCTTCTGATTTTAGTCCAGATGGGTAGCATTCAGTAAACATAAAGAGTTAAATGGCTATGCATAATGAGGAAGCAGAATTTTTGGCATTAGTTTTGTCAATTAGAGAAGCTGAATGGGCTAGGAAGAGGAAATACAAGAGTCTAACTTTGTAATTAAGGAGTCTGTGGTTAGAATTATATTTCAATATAATTGGTTTCTTTTGCAATCCTACATATTTTTTAATTCTAGATATTAAAAAAACTAATTCTTATAAAGAGTTCACTAACTTCAAACTGCTAAAGACACATTCGAAAACAAATTATAGACACCCTGCTTTAAGGAGAAATGGTCCTAAATAACAGCACCGTAGAATCAGCCCACAGAAGAATATAACAGGCAAGAAGCTCCCTGTGGAAGAGAATCGACAGTACATTTCTGGAAATCATGGAGCTGTTATATTTGATATGCTTTCTTTCCTGAGCAGTAATTACCCTCCATCATTCCCAGATCATTCATTAAGAATCAATTACATATAAAAGCTTGATGTTCTTGCTCTACAGAAAAGAGAAGGGATGGTACTATTAAAATGACAGGCAGCAAATGAAAGGAAGACTGAAGGAGCCAGCATGAGTGTTGTAGAGGAGGGAACAGCGAGGGGTTTGGGGGTACCATCATGCGGTAAATGTCTTTATCCAAAATGTGCTGGAGGAAGGGCACCCTTGGGAAGGAGTTAGGGGACAAAGAACTAGATCCCGCTGTTTCAGAGGAAGATAATCCCAAGAGAAGTACAACTCCAAAAGAATAGAGAACTCCTTGATATCCAGGAATAAGATAATTTATCTCTTATCAACTAATCTGTTGTCTATCTAAATAAAAGAGAACATATGACATCTTGTATAGCCTGTTTTCTCCTTTAAACATAGATTAGAGGATTTCTCACTTTTAATGAATATATTTCTGTAGTATCATCAGTTTTAATGACTAAGTAGTACCTAAATGTATGAATATAATTTTCTTTAGCCTATAACTTACTTTTATGAGTTTAGGCTGTTTACTTTCTTTCTTTTATTGTTTATCATTGATAAATGCCCAGTGCCTCTAATATTTGTTGAAGGAATACATTGGCTATTATAATTTTTTTTTAATTTTTGTACATTTGTTCAACTTCTTCTTTATGATAAGTCATTAGAGGCAGAATGCTTAGTCCACTAGTGTGCATACTTAACTGCAGTAATTACAACAAATAAATACCCATTTATCAATTTGTTCTAGATTACAATGTGCAAATGGTAACTGAGTTGAGTAGATTACTTAATGAGAAAAAAGAACATTGAGAACATCTGGGGTAATTGTATAAATCCGCTTGTAAGAGTTTCTCCTAAAAATTTCATCAGACTATATGTTCAAAATAAAATCTACACAGTTATGAATATGGACCTAAGGTAGATTCATTTTTGTTTATAGTTTTGGATGTAAAATATAGTCTTGATAACTAAATTGAACACAGGTTAAAAGCTAAATCAGTCTGCAAAAAATATTAACAGACCTTATCTCAATGTGAAGAAGTTGTTCTAAATTTATTGATCAACAGTCATCCTAAGAGTTCCTTTCACTGAACTTTTGTGTTTGCTTTACTCTTTTCTGCCTGGATGTGATCTTTACAACAGTTCCAGGAACAGTATATATCATATAAATTTTCTGAGTACTTAGGTGTCTGAAGATGTTTTTATTTGACCCTTATGTTTGATTGTATAGTTTAGCTAGGTATATAAATGAAGGTTCAAAATAACTTTCCCTTTAAATTTAAGACATTGCTTTTCTTATCTTCTTCCATTAAGGCATTTCTAATTAGAAGTCCAATGCTTTTCTGGAATGTCTTTCTTTCCAGATGACTTTTTTTTTTCAACCAGAAATTTTAAGGATCTTCTTATATTTACTGGAATTTTTGAAGAATGCACCTAGGTGGAATTTTGTAACCATGCTTCTGTCTTCCTTCTTCCTATTGATATTTAGTAACATGAATCTGAAAACCATGACTTTCTTCAGTTCTGCTAATTATCCACCTATTCCTGTTTGATTTTTAAATTGTTTTTCCCTGAATTTCCTGTTTGTTGAATATTGTACCTCTTCTATTGATGCTTGATGTCTCCTAAATTTTTAAACATTTTCTGCTCTATTTAGCTAGCTGTCTCAGTTTTATTTTCCAGCCTTTTGAAAGTTTTCTGTCAACTATCACACATTTTAATTCTAAGAACTCCTGACCTCATGGATTTTATAGAATGTTAATTTTTATTATGTGAATGTAATATTATCTCACATATCTCTGTGAACGTTAATTATACATTTACATTTTTTCTAAATGATCCTTTTAAGAGATATTCACTGAACATCAATCACTCAGAGCTTTGTCTGTAGCTCCTATAGTATAGATCAGCAAGCTGCCCTTCTCAAGAGGCCAAATGAGCAGAATTTTTATTTTGAGCATTAGCATCCACAATGGAAACCCACCCATGCTAAATAGAAGTTTACCAATTGTATCTGACTAAAATGACATAGTTGTTAAATCAGAACCAGCACTGTATTCCAGGGGTTCTGATTTCAAGGCTGATATTCTTTCATTTCTACTTTTGGCTGAGTGATCCAGCAGATATGATCATGGCCAAATATAGCATAAATTTTTCAATATTTTACATAAGGTACTGGCCCTTTATAGTTACCATAAGCTTTGGTATGTAATATAAATCACATAAAATTAAATAATTTTTATATCAACTATACCTTAATAAAAATTATATCATTTTTAAGGGTATGAGTCATTTACAATAATACATTTGTTCACATTTATGGAAGTTTTCATGCATGCAAATAGTTTATATAAGACATTTTAGTTAAATAAGCTCTGCTGTGCCAAGAATGCAAAGTTTTCCTTGAAATGTCAATGCTTTGAAGTCTAAGGAAAATATTCTACAGCCCATGGCAGCTGTTTTCAGAGATAGTTACAGTTAATAGTTTATGGTTGCCACAGTATCCCAGTTAATACCATAGCAATGAGGCTTAAGTTCTGTCAGAAAAACAAAAGTCACTGCATTGGTATAGATTCAGAGTGTATTTATGCTCAATAGTTAAAGACAAGTCAGAGTTTTCAGCTTATAAAATTGAGATCTCCTGTACTTTCAAAAGTACCTCTCTAATACGGTTGGAGTGTATCTGCTGACCTACCCAGAGGGGAATTTTACATAAGTGTATCAGGCAAGAGAGGAGCCAGGAAGATGCTCTCATCTGGAATCTGCAAGTTCTGGAATGTCAGGGCCTTCCTAAACAGCAAAAGGATTTTAATATGAAATATGAATTAAAAAAAACAGATTTCTAGTTTAAGAAATACCAAAAAAAGGACCATCCCAACAAAATAAAACCACATTCTCTTTGCAACACTTAATTTTTTCATAACAGGAAATTACAGAGAATATTTTACCTTGTACTTCAGCCACACTACCATTTCTCCATGAGGACATCTGAGTTTCCTCAAAGAGCAATCAGATATTTGCTTCCTAATAGACAGAAGTGCCATAATACCTCTTGGAAATTTACCCACTAGGGACTTGTCAAGCACATGTGGAGGCTGGCTGGCAATTCTTGCCATCAGTTGGCAAAGCAGAATGGCCAACAACAATAGTGATTTAGAATGTCATAGTGTTCTAACCTCTCCTAAGGTGACTAAAGTTTTAGCCTTACTGTTTTTTAGCTGTTAGTTTCTTGGGGAGATTTTTTTAAGAGGAGAAGATATGTTTTAATAATCATAGGATAGTACATCAGTTCATAGACTTATATTGAATGCCTCTGTGAATATTATTGTAGCAAATACAATATTAAGAGCAAGAAATCAGAGGAGTTCACATTGTAGCTCAGCAGTAACAAACCCAAGTGGGATCTGTAAGGATGTGGTTTTGATCCCTGGCCTTGCTCAGTGGGTTAAGGATCTGGTGTTGCCATGAGCTGTGGTGTAGGTCAAAGACCTGGCTCGGATCCTGTGTTGCTGTGGCTGTGGCTGTGGCTGTGGCATAGGCCTGCAGCTGCAGCTCCGATTTGACCCCTAGCCTGGGAACTTCCATATACTGTGGGTATGGCCCTAAAAAGCAAAAATTAAAAAAAAAAAGAATTCAGTCATTTTTAGAAGTCTAGAGGACAAGAGAAAACAGAATACAACATGGAAAACATTTCCTAAGTGACTCAGTAGCTTTAAGAAACTCACAAAACATTTAATAAATATATGTTAGTTTAGGCAGTAAATTAAAAGTATGAAAGTGTGCATTGGTAATTGGACATTATCAGCAAGCCAACACTGACCATCCTGGAGGTAGAAATTGTCTAAATGGTAATTGCGAATATGCTCTAATACATGTACAGTGCCAGATATGCTTAGATAAACATCATTAAATGGGCAATGCTTTTGCTGATACGGTGAATCCAATCAAACAAGAATACAGGTACACCCATGGATAAAATACAGAAGGTTTGGGTAGTGAAAGAATTTCAAAATTTAGGGAGATTTAGCTAACATCAATTTCAGAAAATATCCACTTAAAGGTAATAAGTTCATCCTTCTGTGTTTTCTGTAATATGTGTTGTGCTGTTGCTCAATAAATTTCAATAACACTTGGCCAAGGGTGACTCAGTTCCAAGTTTAGGGGAATTTAATTTGAATACAACTTTCAACATAGTGCATAGTCTCTCAAGAGATCAAATTCCATTTTGGTAGATAAAATTAAAACACATTGCATTACTTTGAGACAAAAAAAATGACATTTTACTGAATGGCTAAGTCCTGTAAATATTAAGAGCTAAATAATAACAATCAGTAACATTGATAAAGGTAATTATAATTGGATTTACAAAAGATATTTAGAGTAGAAGGACTTAATTCTGTATTTATATATGTACTTAACTCCCTGCTCCATGTGATCAAAAAAGGTATAATTTCGTGTCAGTTCAGTTAAAATATAATTCAAATTGGGCAGTCTCACATCACTCTTAGAGTACATTATATATGTGTTATCTTATTATTAAAAGAATCCCTAATCCCACTTCTGTGCTATCTGTAGGGACATAGTATAGCAGAATTTGGGGTAAAATTCTGATGGTAGAGATTACTTTTGTTTGTTTGTTTGTTTGTTTGTTTGTTTATTTATTTATTTATTTATTTATTTATTTATTTATTTATTTTAAGGTAGAGATTATACCTTACATAGAAAAACAGGAAGCAAGGCAAACTCAAATTTAGGATATGATTTTTAAAAAAAATTTGTTTCATAGAACAACCTCTAGTACTTCCCTAGCTCAAAAATGTTGATTGGCAACTACTTTGGGGATTACAAATCCAAGTGAAAAAGTGCTAATCAGCAAGACATAGCCTGTGTCACACCCTGGACCTTGGTCACCCCCTAAGCAGCCACAGGACCTCTGTGAATCACCAGAGGTTCTGGCTACACTTCCCCATGAACCTGAACCCTTGCAACAGAAACACAGGAGCTGAGAGAGTCAGCTCGCTATATACTTTTTCTTCCTGTCCTGCTCCCCTCACTTTTTTTTTTTTGACTCTGTAATGAATTATCTCTTTTCTCTTTCTGTTAACACCCTTTAAATCCATTTGGATGGTTAAAGACAAATGCCAGTCTGCTAATAATCCTATTTTCTAAGGTAACTAAAAATTATGGGCAGAAATACATAATATTAATTCATCATTCTGCTGGAAACTTTGAAAAACATCTTGATATTTTAAAGAGCAGAGTTTATCTTATTAAGTACCTAAATGCCTAAAGGAAAAAAAAAATGAACCTATCTGTATGTCCAAAACAACTTTTACCTTCCCCTGACAGATGAGCTCGCACCATTACCACAGATGGGATTGCTTCAACATCAGAAATGGACTTTTTCCTAATTCTGAGTGCAAGGTGTTGGCAGGTTTGGTTTCCTCTGAGACCTCTTTCCTTGTCTTACAGATGGCTGCCTTCTCACTGTGTCCTCATGTGGTTGAACCTCTATCTATATTGTCTCTTTCCCTCTTTAGAATTGCCTTTTCTTATAAAGAGATCAGTCTTGAGACCCTATTTGAATTTAATTACCTCTTTAAAGACCCTATATCCAAATATAGCCACACTCTAGGTACTGGGAATTAGGACTTCAACATCTAAACTTCAGGAGTTAGGGACAAAATTCAAGTAACACTTTCCAACAACATTCTTCTATTTCTTATTTCTGAAGATAATTTCATTTTTATAGTGGTAAATTAGTGCTGTTGCTGCTGTATTGTTTAAAATCACAACACACGTTCTTTATAATTATACACCCTATGTTTATGTTTATGGCCAGTCCTCTAATCTGAGAAATGTTGCCTTTTTATGTCCATGTTATTATATAACTTTGTACCTTAATGAGCATTTCTTTAATAATGTAACAAAAGTAAATTTTAAACTTCAAGTCTTAAAATGTTACTTCTTGTCTTACGCATCTAATATTCTCAATCCAGAATGGCCTTTTGATTCTGTAGATTACCTTCTGAGATGTTCATTGTTAATTTGGACTTTTTATACAAATTATTTGTTTGTAATATAAAATGAAATAGAATTTTACAAGAAAGCATAAAGGAGAATGGAAAAAGTAGTTTCTCCATCAAAGCAGGAGCAAGAGGAAGAAAGATGAAGAATACGGCCAGAAATGACAGAGAAAGCACTGCCAACTGGGACATCCAGTTCATCTGAGGCTTGTTGGAAGGTGGCAGAATGGCAGGCTTCAGGGCTGCATGCCAACAGTTTTGTGTGACACCCTTGGCAGTGCAAACTTTTAGCAGATTGATGATTGTGACCCTTCAACAGAATGGAAGAGAGGTTAATTTTTAAAAATCAGTGACAGGTTAAATATTCATTTCATCTAAAGCAGTTTTCAGTTAGTGTGGCCATTAAAAAAAAAAAAAACTGATCCCATAATGTCCTACTCACATTCACAGTGCAGATATTCATAAATTAAAAGCATGTCCAATCTGAGCACTGTGTGTTTTGCTCTTTTCTCAGCATAAATTAAAGACACAGAAGTGTCTTTGATAGTGGATGTTGTCCAGAGCTTGGCAAAAAAAAAAAAAAAAGTCCCTGTTTCACTAATTAGAGTTGTTAAGTAGTCGAATGTAATTGGAGAATGTGGAGAATGTTTCTAGAGGACAGTTTATTAGCCCTGCAATGAACATTTTGTTAATGGTATTAAATGTTGTTAGTGACTAACAGTGTATGTGTTCTTTACTTTTGTTGTTGTTAGTTGGCTTTTTAACAAGGACTCTTTGGCCTGCTGAGAATGCTACAGTTGAAGACAGAATAAAACTAAAGGCTAGAGCACAGAGAGTCACATGAAAGAACTATTCCTCAACATGTAAGTCTATCCATCATGCCATTACTAACATCAAAGAATAACTGGAAAATAAGGATTCCGTGAAGCTGTAAAGATCAGCTTAAAGAGCAAAAAAGTAAGACCAAAAACTAACCAGCTGATGGCTCTTAGCAGAAAAAAACACAAGCAGTGAAGTTTGCTTCTTGTTTGTGTAGTCCCAAAAACAGAGTAAATGTTATTCATTCGAACTTGGATGAGTATTTTGTTTTAAGCAGTAGTGTTTGCAGTGAAACACACTTCCATAAATCATAGCCTTGCATCTCTTTCTAGTCATATAATTTTACACATCTATTCTTAAAATTGGCTGTGTTTTTTCTGTAAGCTAGGGTGACACTGGTGAGGGTGATGAGTAGTTAGAGTGTAGGAATATTTGCATTGACATTTGCTCTGAGGGGGTGTGTGTGTGTGTGTGTGCACATGCATGTGTCTGAGGCATTTAATTTAACCCATGAAATAATATATGCTACTTTGAAATCAATTATGCAGGTGTCTTGATTACAAATAACTCAGGTAGAGCTTTCATTTGGAATTTTATCTATCATCCCACAAAAGGAAATTGCTGCCTTGAGTTTGAGGGTAGATGTAGATTGATTGATTGCCAGGTTCATTCAGGAGTTGCCTAACTCCAAAGACCCCCAGTGGGTTTCTCAGGGTATGTTTCCTGTGCTGGCAGTTAAGTTGGAATTGGAAACTAGAATGGGTTTTGTGAATCCTTTCTTTTCTACTGCAGTGAACTGTTCAGGGATTTACATTTAAATCCCATGGCCTTAAGCAAGACAAAACAAAATTCATGATTGCTTATTATTTAGCCTCTGCTTTGCCCCAAGCACTATGGGTGACTCAGCTCTGTAAGGCAGGGCTTCTGTCCCCAAGGAGATTCTTGTCAGGCTATTCTCGAAAATGCTCTTCCCGGAGACTGCAATAGAGCCCTTTCTCTCAGGACATCACAAGCTCTTAGAAGGTAGCTGTTGCAGTGACAACGTTTAGCGAAGAGAATGCTATTCTCCACTCGCCTACCTTGGCCCATAAAACACAGAAAGTGAGCATCCGTGATATTTCTCAACTACCCTACCACACCTCTACCCCTCAAAGATGGGAAGTTGCTGAACAAGATTCATGTAATTGGGAGAAGGAAAAAAGCCTGCTTTGGACCCCATTTTTTTTTTTTTCCTGCCAGTAAGGTGTTTCTCTGTCAGACATGCCTTCCACACAGGTCTGTGGGCTATCTCACTCTAGGCAGCAGCCTGGGTCCCTTGTGTGACAGGCGGGGATACTGGAACAGAATATCTGCTCTGCAGACACAAATTCTCCCTCAAGTGGGTCACCTCAAGTTCTAGATGAGGTGGAGGAGGGTGAGCACAGATGTATCCAAAGGCAGGCTGTTAACCTGCATATAAAACAGATCTTCCAGACCAGCCTTAGCAGCAGGAAGAAAGCCCAAAAATCTGAGTACATCTACTTTTCGTATTTTGGTTGGAATTTTGTTCCTTAACAAAACATGGAACTTCAGCATCCACCAACAAAAACTTCAATTTCTTGCTTTAACCTGCAACTCCTAGTAGCAAAGTTACATGAACATGGTAAGTTCTCATTAATGGATTAATTTCATTGATGTTGTCATCAGAACAACATTTAATTGTTATTATTGGGTGGGGAAAATTTAATGATAATTACTTCAGTAGATTTGAATTTATTTATAGACTTTTGTGTTCATGTTCTTGCCATACATTGTACTCTGGCCTTACCTTGAAAATTGAGTGAATATACTATCATCACTGCCATAGAGCTACATAAATTTGCTGCCCAGAAGATGGCACAATTTTTAGTGGTCAACATTTACTAAGAAAATGACCCAGAAAAGCAATGTAGATTATTTGAAGAGCAACAAATTAATGAGTATTAAAAAAAATGACAGGGACATACCCCAAAGAATGAGGCAATAGAAAAGCCTCCAAGTTAATATTTGAGAACCAGTCTATAGCATATTTCTGATACCTTAACAAAAGTTGTTATAAACTTGTTTTAAGACAAACTTAAGAGTTATTATCAAGTCTTTAAATAACAAAATAAAGTAGGGAATGTTTACTTGGAGTGTGCTTATGTTCCGACCACCATCCCTGTATCTCCCACCACCCACCCCTGGGCTCTCCTCTCTGGATTCTGCAGACTCAATGTTGCCTTTTGCCCTTGAAAATTCCTCTTTGATAGGTATAGTTCAAATGTGACTTTCACTGCCTCTAGAATTCCCTGGAAGACCAAGCCAGAATTACCCACCTCTCCATCATGAGATTTTGTATTTCAGAGTGGTTCTTTTCCCCACTTGCTTCAGGTCCCCAGATTCTTTACTGGTTTTGCCTCAGAACACTTCTTTACTTTCACAGTATTCCTCACCTCAGGGTCTAATTTTGGGAACCTCAACCTAAGACACTGGGCTGTATAAATGGGCTGCATATGATTTGCGAATAGTATCTAAATCAATGTTTCATTCTTTCCCAGATTTGAGACCATAGTCCTTTTAACATCATTTGACTGATTATTGTTCCTTTAAGATTTCCACTGGATCCGACATGTTCTTTTTTTTTTTTTTGTCTTTTTAGGGCCTCACCTGTGGCATATGGAGGTTAGGGGTCAAATCAGAGCTACAGTGGCTGGCCTACACCAGAGCCCCAGCAATGCCAGATCTGAGCCGTGTCTGCAACCTACACCACAGCTCACAGCAATGCCGAATCCTTAACCCACTAAGGAAGGCCAGGGATCGAACCCACAACCTCATTGTTCCTAGATGGATTCGTTTTCGCTGTGCCAAGACAGGAACTCCCTGAATCTGACATCTTCTTTATGTCCTTTCAGGTTTTCACTCTTATTCATAAAAAGGGGGGAAGGCTTTAGGTTGGGGATGTTTACCTTTTAATTAAGTTGTAGCAGTTAATGGGTCAGGAAATGATGTATATTCTCCTATCTCCATTATCAGTTTGGGTAGGCAACTTAGAATGGAGGACAGAGTCATATGGATAAAAATAAGTGGAAATTAATGTAAATAAGAATGACCATAACAGAATTTTCAAGTACAGCACATCTTGAAAGTGTTTGAAGTCTATTAAAGAAATGGTTATTATTGGACTTTTGCATATGATAATGGCTGCCTAGGTAATCAGAATGAGTCTCTGAGAGCACATGGAAAAAAAAAAGGATAAAATATTTTTCTAAAACCTGCTTGTGATAAGCAACAAGCTAATGCAATAACGAGTTAGGGGCCAAGATCCATAAGAAGAATCAAACACAGAGGGTTGAGCCCAGCACTGGGGAATCCTTTTTCCCTGGGAACATCTGCTCTTTCTGGATTAGATCATAGCTTTTACAATCTTCTGGAGTTAAGGATTCCAGAAATCACCAAGAATGGAGAACCCTAGTAACTCCCCTAGGATTGGGGTTGATATTCCAAAGGAGTAAGCTCTAGAATTAAGGATGAACAATAATAAATTAGTCCTCAGAGAGAGTGATGTCTAGGTAATACACTCAATCCCTGAAACTTAATTAAAGACTGCTAATGACTCTACCTGTCTGTAGAGTATATATTTATCCTTCCTGGAAAAAGGGCATTATGATAGGCCTTAAATAAAATCTACCAGTTTTCATTTATAATTTCTAGTAATTATTCAAAAATTATCTGACAAGGAAAGAGATAAGACAATATGATTGCAAACTTACAGAGAAAAAAAAAGACAATAGAAATAAACCTTTAGGTCATGCAGATAATGAAATTATCAGATACATATGTTAAAGTCATCATGCTTGATATGTTCAAAAAATGAAGAGATAAAGGGAATTCTAAAAAGGAAAATGGAAATTATATCAAAGAACTAACAGAATTTTAGAATTGAAAAAGGTATAACATTCAATGAATGATTTTGATAACTGATTAGACACAGTGGAAGAAGGAATTAGTTAATGACAAGACTCAAAATAATATGCCCAGAATTAATCAGAGAGAGAGAGATGAGCAAATAAAGGATAGACAATAAAAGGAAAAGACAAAGTATTAAATATATGTATTGAGAGACCTAGAGGGCGAGGAGAGACAGAGAGAATCAGGGAGAAGAAATATTCAGTGAAATAATGGTAGAGAATTTCTAAAGCTAATCAAAAAATTAAGCTATAGTTTTGTAAATCTAATGTTTATTTCATAGTAAAATAGCTTAAAATATAAAGCAAAGGATAAGTTATATTCAGAGGATCAATAATTAGTCTGACAGCTTCTTTCTTAATATAAAGATATAAGTCAAAAAACACCATAGATTGTTATCTCCAACATGCTAAAAGAATAAAATTACTACTCAAGGTGAAGTTACAGGAAATGATAAAGAGCAAATAAAAAAGTAAATATATAAGTAAACCAATAAAAATTGGCAACAAGTGTTCCCATTGTGGCTCAGTTAGTTAAGAACTGTTGTAGAATCCATTTTCTACTATGATCTTAGAAGATCTTTGGGGGCACTTTGGGTCTAGAATAGTTCAAGTTGAATCAAGATAGCCAGGATTTTGCACTGTACACATTAATCAGTTATTCAATGTGTACAGTCCTAGCAAGGAATGGAATATTGGTTGCTTGAAGTTCTCTCCAGCTGAATCAATTCTTAAAATGGCTGACATCTCAAGGCTCTTTGCCAACAGCACTCCCAGAGGCTGGCAAATACTCAGTGTAAAAGAATCTGAACAGCACATTATAGCATTCGTCACAGTCCACTCATTGCATCACACTGATCTACTTCTTCACATATGTTCTGAAGCAGCCCCATCAGATTCTGATAGATGTCTCTTCCTTGGGTTAAACATGAAAGAAGAATAGTGGAAAAATACTTCTCGTTATGACAGCATCTCTTAGGGCCAGGACTGATTTTCATGATACCACTCCTTCACAATCTAGTCTAGAGCCATCATCTTCAGCTAGGATGTCTGCTCATTGACATCAGTGGCTTATTTAAGCACAGGACACAGACCCAATAACCGCCAATTATTTCATTTCCTTCTTTGGAAAGTAAGATTTCTAAACTATTAGCCCAGAGGTCTATGTCCAAATTCCCTCATGTTAGTCACTCTTGCTTCTAATCCTTGATCCCTATTCCTAAGAATTCTTCTTATTAGGAACACAGCATTATGGTGAAATTTAATGTAGAGTACTAAATCAGATCACATACTGTACCTGGAGGTTGGGTCCCAGTCTCATAAAATAATACTTTAGAACTGGCACATTTGCTACATCTTTAGTGGGTTCAGCAGAGTCAACTTTCCAACTAGTGGCCTATTGGTCTTCTGAAGAGATGGTGCTAAATCCAAGACTCAGCATTTGCACAACCCTGAGAAGTGACTCCTTAAATTGTTTACCTGAGGTACATTTTGATTTACCCTAATTCCTTCCCAGAATCTGAATGTATTCTGACTTCAGGTTATTTCTCTTTTCCTACAAAATGGATGACCAGATGAACCACCCCAAGCTCTGATCTTTCTTTCCATATCTTTCAAACACACTCTTGAGTGGGTGTATAGTATGGCTGCCATCTATATTCAGCTTACACTCAAATGCTGAGAAAATTCATCCATAACCAAGCTCAAGCTTTTTCTTTCTCTGCCAGTTCCTTATAAGAGACCCTTCTTCATACCACACAAGTGTAAACAGAGAGAGGTAGAAATGCCACAGTAGTGCATGACATGAGGGTCTGATTACCTACTGTAAACTTGATTGTGTAATCTAGTCCTACTTATTAATTACAGGTGTACTGTTTCTACCTTCTAATGGATCACTGCTAGATCTGCTCATTGCTAGATCGTATGACTTGGTGAGTCTGACAAAATTCAGCTCATAGTAGGATGTTATAATTACATGGTCCAGTGGCCCATGTCAGACACCCTTCACTAAGACCAGTAAGTAGTATATCAGGAATTATTTTCTGAAAGTCCTGATATTCTCTTAGGCAGATGACATGGACTTATTCTGAAACATGTGGATCTGTGTTGTGATTTTCTCATAAACTCCATATAGCATTTCCTTTCCCTATAGTTACCTCAAATGTAATAGTATATCCTGGGTCTTGTGTCAGGGTTGCTTGCACACCAGCCTGGATCTGTTTGAGATCCTAGTCTGTTCTGGGACACACACAAAGCTAAAAAGGATGGTGTGCCACCAAATGTATAAGTCAGAGCTATGTTCCAATGTGGGAAACATGCTGCCACCCTTACACAAAGAGGACTACTTGCAGGATACAAAATTAATACACAGAAATCAACTGCATTTCTATATACTAACAACAAAAGATCAGAAAGAGAAATAAAGGAAATTATCCCATTTACCATCACTTCAAAAATAATAAAATACTTGGGAATAAACCTACCTAGAGACAAAAGACCTATACTCTGAAAATTATAAGAGGCTGATGAAAGAAATCAAAGATGACACAAACAGATGGAAAGACAAACAATGATCTTGGATAAGAAGAATCAACATTGTCAAAATGACTACTACCCAAGGCAATCTACAGATTCAGTGCAATCCCTATCAAATTACTGAGAACATCTTTCACAGAACTCAAACAAAATATTTTAAAGTTTGTCTGGAAGCACAAAAGACCCAGAATAGCCAAATTCATTCTGAGAAAGAAAAGCTGGAGGAATCAGGCTCCCTGACTTCAGACTATACTACAAAGCTACAGTCACCAAAACCATATGGTACTCACAAAGACAGAAATATAGATCAGCGGAACAGGATAGAAAGCCCAGAATTAAACACACATACCTGCAATTAACTAATCTATGACAAAGAAGGCAAGAATATACAATGGAGAAAAGACATCCCCTTCAATAAGTGGTGCTGGAAAAATTGGACAGCTACATGTAAAAGAATGAAAATAGAACACTTCCTAGCACCATACAAAAAAATAAACACAAAATGGATTAAAGACCTAAATATAAGAGCAGAGACTATAAAACTCTTAGAGGAAGTCATGGGCCAAACACTCTCTGACATAAATATGTTTATGGTTTATGTAGTATCTTCTCAGATCCACTTCCTAGAGTAATGACAATAAAAACAAAAATAAACAAATGGGACCTAATTAAACTTAAAAGTTTCTTCACAGCAAAGGAAACCCTAAACAAAATGAAAATACAACCCATAGAATGGGATAAAATATTTGCAAGTGAAATGACTGACCAGGGATTAATCTCCAAAATTTATAAACACCTTCAGCAGCTCAATACCAAAAAAACAAACAACCCCATCAAAAAATGAGCAGAAGATCTAAACAGACAATTCTCCAAAGAAGACATACATATGGCCAAGAAACACATGAAAAGATGTTCAACATCCCTAATTACTAGAGAAATGCAAATCAAAACCACTATGAGGTACCACCTTACATGGCCAGAATGGCCATCATCAAAACTCTACAAACAATAAGTGCTAGAGAAGGTGTGGAGAAAAGGGAACCCTATTACACTGTTGGTGGGAATATGAATTCATGAAAAAACTGTGGAAAACCGTATGGAAATTCCTCAAAAATCTAAAAATAGAATTACCATTTGATCCAGCAGTCCCACTCCTGGACATCTATCCTGTGAAAACCATGACTTGAAAAGATACATGTACGCCAATGTTCATTGCAGCACTATATACATTAGCCAAGACATGTAAGAAACCTAAATGTCCATCAAGAGAGGAATGGGTAAAGAATATGTGTTACATATACACAGTGGAATATTAGCCATTAAAAGGAAAGAAATAATGGCGTTTGCAGCAACAGGAATGGGCCTATAAATTATCATGCTAAGTGAAATCAGTCAGACAATGAAACACCAACATCAAATGCTTATCACTTACATGTGGAATCTAAAAAAAGGACACAATGAACTTTTTTGCAGAAGAGATACTGACTCACAGACTTTGAAAAACTTATGGTTTCCAAGTGAGACATGATGGGAGGGATGCACTGAGGGTTTGGAATGGAAATGCTTATAAAATTTGGTTGTGATGATTGTTATACAACTATTAATATAATAAAATCCATTGAGAAATCAATTAATTAATTAAAAGAAGGCTACTTGACATTAGCTTCCTTCTTAATATTGAATGTAACCATCCTTTATTTGGAATGACATATTCTGATATATCTAACTACTGGTTCCCTAAAATGTTTCCTGATACATTTTAGGGAACCAGTAGTCCCCTAAATTTTGGTAGCTCCCAAATGCTGGCCTCCCAAATTTTGGTAGCATTTTTTTCCATCCTATCAAGAACTATGTAAAGTCTTGGTTTTTATGCTACTTACAAGTTAAGAAGTTAGCCTACCATAGTCTGATGGATACTAGCAGAACATGTGATAATCCTTTTACTATGTATATGACTTACAATTTATTACTCATAGTAATAGCAGTAACCAGAGTATCAGCATTTTTGTACTGGCTTCCTAACTCCAGTTTCCACAGGGTAATATGAATATGGCCACTTGCCTGACACTTGCACATGAAGTGGGTTGTCTTTCAGGAAAGAAACACTGAGTTGAGAGAAGCCACATATTTTATGCCTGTTCTTTGCCCTTGAAGGAGATACTATCTCTACATTACAAGGTTATTGGCTATAAAACATTCTTAAAATGATAGTCCAGAATGATGAGCAGTTAATGCTTTGATGGTAAGACATGCAGAATTGTAGGAGACCTCAGGAAAGGGTTTCTTAACAAGTTCTCCAACATGCTATCCCTTTCTGGCTCATCTGTTCCAATTACATGATGTCATTAATATAGTGGATTGTGTAATATTGTACACAATGTTCATTCACTCCAGAGCTGCTTGGACCATATTACAACCAAAAGGATGAGATTATTAACATACTCTAGGGAAAAACGTTAACAATTTTCCATATGAGTATAGAGTATTTCTGACCCTCTTTTCTAGTAAAGATAAAAAAATATATATTAGCCAAATTAATGACTCCATGTCATTTCCTGAGGCCTTGTTCTAGCAAAGATAACACATCTGGAATGGAGGCTCAATTGTGGTTACTGCTTGAATAGTTTTGCTCCACAAAGAGTTTTGGAGTAGAAATCAACCTTCAGAGATGCCTCAAGTTAGCTAGTCTTTACTCTTGGACATCAGTTATTGGATAAAGGATGACTCAGGAAGGAATGTGACCTGGAATGGGGTTTCTCTGTGCAGCTGAGTCAATCCTAGAAGAGGCTTATGTCAACAGGCTACCATGCAGTTGGGGCAAAAAAAAGTACTTCAGTGAAAGGGAATCTGGATGGCACACTGCAGTATCTGCCATGATATGGAGTGAAAATATACCATCAGAAGCCACAGAGGAGTCAGGAGGCATATAAATTGAGTTAAAGAATTGAAAGTTCTTCACATTTTCCTAAATGAATTAAAAGCACTGCATCAATTGTATACTGCATGATTTTGATTATATCACATTTTGGGAAAAGTAAAATTATGGAAACAGTAAAAATATCAGTGGTTGCAAGGGAATAGTGGTTTTGGGGGAGGAATGAATACACAGAGCACAGAAGAATGGCAATAATACTATAATGGCAGGGCAATCTGAGTAATACTATAATGATGAGTATATGTTATTATACACTTGCCCAAACATATATAATGTACAACATCAAGAGTGAATCCTAAGGTAAGCTATGGATCTTGGGTGATCATAGTGTGTCAATGTATATTCATCAATTGTGGCAAATATATCACTCTGGTGGGGGTTGTTAATAATTATAGAGGCTTTGCATGTGTGAGGGCAAGGGGTACACAGGAAATCTCTATACTCTTCTCTCAATTATTCTGTGAACCTAAAACTGCTCTAAAAAAATGTGAAAGAAAGCTCTGCTTTATATTAGACTTTTAATAGTTAATGATGTATATTTTAATTTCTAGGATAATGCTGAATATCAGTGCAAGAGTGAATAGCTACAAAGCTAAGACTGAAAGGGTTGTAGAGTAATAAAATCAATCCAAAGGAAGGCAAAAATGGAAAGATAACTATATGGAACCATATAGAAAGTGATTGAAATGTTACATTTAAACCAAATATATCATTATTTACATGAAATTTAACAAAATGGAATAAAAGAAGAAATATATAAATCCATAATAATGTTAAAGATTCAATTATATAGATTAAAAAATTAGGAAAAATTTAGTAAGATTATAAATTATTTGAACAAAAAATTAACAGGATCAAAATAACTGATACACACATATCATTGCAACCAACAATGGCAGAAACTCATGTATACTATTTATAAATAGTTGCCAAATACAGAACTTTAATGTCTCAATAAATCTCAAATTGTTGTAATTATCCAGTTCATGCTCTTTGACTATATTGCAAATAAGTTAAAATTTGAAAAGAAACCACTCTTTATAAATTTAAGAAATATATTTCTGATACTCTATAAATAAAAAGAAATTATAAAGGACATTAGACAAAGGAAATTAAGAGACTTTCATGCATATTCTAGTGAAAATGATAAAATATAAATTATTTAACCATTGCAGACAGTTAGTAAAATAATTAAGCCTAAAGAGAATAGAAAAAAAAAAAAGAGCAGCACTTAATGATATAGCTTCTTTTTAAAAAATTTCACCTTCCTCTGGAGTTCCCATTGTGGTGCAGTGGTTAATGAATCTAACTAGGAACCATGAGGTTTTGGGTTCGATTCCTGACCTTGTTCAGTGTGTTAAGGATCCAGTGTTGCCATGAGCTATGGTGTAGGTCACAGATGCAGCCTGGATCCCGCATTGCTGTGGCTCTGGCATAGGTTGGTGGCTACAGCTCCAATTAGACCCCTAGCCCAGGAACCTCCATACCATGGAAGTGGCCCTAGAAAAAGGCAAAAAAACAAAAAAGTCACCTTCCTCCTAAAATTGTTCTTTTTTCATGCATCTTCTCCCGTAAATTATTTAATTACAAAATATTTGCTTTTAAGTTACTGGAGGGTCTGAGTTATCTATGGTTCTGCTTCTATTGGCTACTTTTTCTCTTGATTATTGGTGACATTTTCATATTTTTCCCAATATTTATTATA
The DNA here is from genome assembly GCF_016906955.1 of Phacochoerus africanus. NCBI lineage: Eukaryota > Metazoa > Chordata > Mammalia > Artiodactyla > Suidae > Phacochoerus > Phacochoerus africanus. The sequence goes on along the minus strand of NC_062545.1, from coordinate 78,737,188 downwards.
TTGTAGATAGCCTATGCAGAAAAGAGGGGACTGAACACTAATATATTTTTAAATTTGTTTTATCTTTTCAAGATATGACAATCAAGCCCTTTTCGCTGTCTGCTGGTTATGATGGAATCTGCTCATCTCACTGATTATCTGATTCATCAAAAAATCAAATAAAAGTGAGGCTGAGTTAGAACTGTGATTAAGTTTGTTTCTGCTTAGCCCTATTCTCATTTCCCACATCACTGATGCTGAGGGAAAATACTTTTTGATTGTTGGTATTTGAGCTGGGAAGATATCAAACCAAAGTTTCAGCTAGTTGTTGTCTTTCAGCCCCAGTAGGATTCTTAGATACAAGCCTCATGTAAGTGTAGGAAATTCCATAGGTTTTCTCTCAGCTTTCAGGAATTCCTTCACTGGTGCTTTCTCAGAAAAATACCCGTGGTTTTGGTGAAGAGAGTAATGTGGGGGCTGAACATGTCCTTTCGCCTTTGTGACTCCTCCAAATCCCAATCCATTCTGTTAGCTTATCACATTCTCATTTGGCTTCTCCTTGTCTCTCAAAGTCTTTTCATGACAGCAAATCTGTTCCTTTGACCACCTGCACTGAGATCAGGTGGTTGAGACTCGTTATGAAAATTGTTGCTGCTCTTTGCACATCTAACAGGGATACTTCCTCTCTAGAATTTGGTTCATCACTGCTCTTTAACAGTCTCATTAAAGAACTACAGTTTTAGTTTGGGTAAATATTTTCATGATTGTTTCAATTTCCATCAACTCTTGGGTAGCAATTTTTTTTTTCACATTCTTGGTTTCCTGATTAAAAATGAAAATCTACCCAAGCAACTTTATTTTATACTTAAACTAAAAATTTATTTTGAAAGTTATTTTTTGCAACATAGATAAATGAATCTGCTAGAGGGCAAAAAAATTTCCACCCAAAGATAAATTTATGAAATTGTAACCGCTTACAAATATGCATTATATTAACAGAGCACAAATTTATACAGTTCCCTCAAATTCAATCTTTGATAAATAGGTTTCATTAGGGTGAAAAAATACTCATTAATTATGAATTAATATCTTTTTGTTGATCATCCAATGACCACAGATTAATTAGATAAAAGGTAGACTTCCAGGAACATTGTGGCCACTGCATTAGTTTATATTTATTTTTGGTAAATAAATATACCTATAAACTCATTGTAAGAAAATCTGTTAAAAAGACTTCGTGCCTTTATTTCCTTCTCTAGTGATTCTATCTGAACATAAGGGAACTGCATAGTAAGACGTAAATAAGGACTAGATTAAGGGTTTGCTGATTAAGAAGAATATATAAACTACCTAATCTGAAACAGATAAAGAAAAATTTATCTTTCATGTGCTCACTGGAGTAGCACTTTCGATTTCCTTCAAGAACATTTCCTTTGCCTTCACGGCTTGGCTAATTGTTTGGTGAAAGAGGGCTAGCTGTTGGCCTATATGCACTTTTGACATGCATTTCTCTCTAAGTTTAACCATTTCCAGCTTTTGATTTAAAGTAAGAGATTTCAAACTCTTCCTTCTCCTTGAATACTTATAGCCATTGTAGGGTTAGTAATTGGCTTAACTGCAGTATTGTTGTGTCTCAGGAAATAGGGAGGCCTGAGCAGGAGGTAGGTGGGAGAATGGCCAGTTAGTAGAATTGTCAGAACACACATAGCATTTATGATTAAGTTATCAGTCTTATGTAGATGTGGTTAGTTGTACCCTAAAACAATTATATTAGTGACAAAAAAGATCACTGATCACACACATATCACCATGATGAATATAACAATAATAATAAAAGTTCAAAATATTGTGAGAATTACCAAAATATGACACAGAGACTGAAGTGTGCAAATACTGTTGGAAAAATTCTACCATTAGACTTGCACCATGCAAGGTTGCCTCAAACCTTCAATTTGTAAAAAATACAAATCTGCAAAGTCCAGTAAAGCAAAGGACAATAAAATGAGATATGCCTATATTCCTTTTTGTAATTATTCCATAGTTTTGGATAGTTTGCTTCATCGTGTTTTCATTTGCTCTTAATTTGAGAAGTTACTGCTGACACATCTTCAAGTTCATTCTTTCTTGCACACTTGAATACTTGAATAGCCCATATTCAGTCTTCTGATGGGCTCATTAAACACATTCCTCATGTCTGTTTCAAAGTTTTTAATTTATATCCTTTCCTTTTGATTTCCTTGCATTTTTATCTCTCTATTTACATTAGCCACATATTTTTACATGTTGACTACCTTTTCCATTAGAGTCCTTAACAAATTTATCAGTTATTTTAAATTTCCAGGCTAATAATTCCAATACTTCTGCCATATATGGGTTTAGTTCTGGTATTTGCATTATCTCATAAGATAATTGTTTTGCTTTTTAAAATGCCTTGAATTTGTTTTGTTATTGTTGAAAGCTAGACGTGATGAATTGGGTAAAGGAACTGAGTTAAGTAGGTTCAAGTGTGTTTATATTTATCTGACTAGAAGTTAGCTTGTATTTGCTATTTGCTATAGCTATTAGAGGATAAAATTTCCTCTAGTCTCTTTGTTTTTGTCTCTCATATTGTCTTTGGCTTTCTCTAGAGACTCTAATTCTGGCTGTTAGAAATTTCTAAAGATGTTAAAAACTTAAAGGAGGAAAGAAGACATGTATCCCTTTTATAACTGAAGAAAAATGAGTCCCATACATTACCACACAATGTCCCTGCTTTTATGGTGCAGACTCTCAAAAATTGCATGAAAAAAATGGAAAGAAAGATTTTAAAAAGAACTCAATAAACCCCCACACACACCCAACTGCAACTGCAGCATATGGAAGTTCCCAGGCCAGAGATGAAATCTGAGCTGCAGCTGTGAACTACGCCACAGCCACAGCCATGCTGGATCCTTAACCTTCTGTGTCAGCCAGAGAACTGACCCTGCAATGCCACAGAGACAACCCAGATCACTAATCCACTGTGCCATAGTGTGAATTCCTCCGTAGATCTTTCATTATTGCTATTTTGTGTCCACCATCCCCCCTTTTTTCTATGTGTCAACATTTATTGTTCTTTTTTTCTTAAAAATAAAGATGTGAATAATACAGGGAAATGAGTTTCTAATCCTAGAAAAATGTCCTTTATATACTAGTTTCCAGAATTCCCCAGTATCTTAATTACTACCAAAGTTGATACTACTAAGAGTATCAAAAAAAGAATTCTAAATAGCAACAAGATAAATGATTTTACTGTAATTAAGCTGCCAATTATAGCCTCTCTAAACTGTTCTCAGTCACATTCTGGTTGAGAAAACTCAGCAGTGCTTCTTATAAGTTAATAGACACTACAAGAAAGTGGGAATCTATTTGTTCCTAACTCAGCACAATAGAAGAGACCTCTTCTGCTCTCACTTATTAGACAATCAATTGCTCTTTTCACTCCAGCGCACAGCATGGAAAAGACCTGATCATTGCAAGCAAACCTAGATTGCAATAATATGGCCACTTCCCACTAAGGACTTTAAGTGTTTACTGGGACCCTGCTGTGTTGAAGGTAGATCCAGTGCCCTATCAGGAGGATGCCCTTTTTGTTCCATAGTACCCTCTAGATTACTGATCTGTGGGGCCTCCCTAGTGCCATGAACAAAACAGAATACTCACCTATTAATTCAGACCTCCTGAAAAATGTGCAAATATCCAGTTGTGGAAAAAAAAAAGCCCTTTTTCCATGTCATCTTTGAATTAGTAATAAAGAATTTCCCAAACCTTTACAAAATGCACTTCTAACTAATAGCCTGCTACCCTGACTTGTTTTGAACAGCTCCAATGACGGAGAATTTTTTTCCTCACCAAGCAACACCATTCCATGTGGACAGATTTATAACAATGTTGGGTCCAGACTGTCATTCTAACTTTCATTCACGATACTCCTTGTTTTATTTTTCTCCTAGCAACTTTCACAGGAGCTTTTTAGAGAATGGAACTTGCTGTACCCAACACACATTCACACACTGAATCATTTTTCCAAATTGAACATCCTCAGTGAATTCAATGGTACCTCATACCACATGGCTTGCTTTATTCCATCCTGTTGCCTTTGGAGGTGTGGCACTCAGAATGGGACCAAGGAATATGTGAATTTAGTGGATGAATTAAGATTACCTATCCTCTACTCTGATTCTTCTTTGTGTTTGTATGCAACTCAAAGGCTGATCACTCTTGGCTAAGCAACATCGATTGGCAGAGAGTCAGGACAATTACAACAGAAAGATGAGACTGTCTTTGATCCCATCTCTCTCTTAATCTTCCTTATTTGGGGTCCTCATTACTTTATCAGGGCATGAGCTTTCTCATGTGCTTCTAGATTGCTCCGTATCATCAAAACTTCCTTTTCTAAGCCCCATCTCAGCAGGAACCAGATCTTCTCTGTAGAAAGTGGATTAGTACTGAGTTAATTATAATAGTTCAATGTCAAATTTAGTTAGTGCTTTTTTTCTGTTGGAAAAACTACAGAGTTGTGCACAAATCCAGCACTTTATAAATTGCTTAAAATAAATGTTAACCTATCTGAAATGCACATGTGCCCAGAAAACACTTAAAGGATGGGTAATAATACCATATTCCATATTTAGAAATACACAGGTCTGAGCTGCCTCTATTTAGAACTGGTATAGAAAGAGCAGACTTTTTCTAAACCAGAGCTACTCAAAGAATAACCCCTTAGAAGACATGGCAGCAGCATTTGGGAACCTAGTGGAAATGAAGACTTGAGGCACCTTGGCAGGCTTACTGAATCAGAGTGCCTGAGGATAGATTGCAGAATTCTCTCCAGGAAATTTTTATGCAGACTAAAATTTGAGAAACATGCTTCTCTACCATCATTCATTCTCATAATCTATCCCTTCCAGGAGGCTCTGGTTTCCTGTTGCCATGGTAACCTGAAAAAAGAGTTCATGATCTCCAGCAGTGTGTACCCGTAGAAGTCAATATTCTCAGTGATCTGATTGATTAGCCTCACCTATAGCTTTGTCCTAAGAATCTCTCTTGGATTACTGCTCTTGAACACACTTTTGACTGAACAATTATTCAACATAGAATGCCAATGACATATTCATCAGTCAGGATTATATTCATCTTTCAAAATAAAACCTAATTCTCCACCTCCTCTTTGTCACTTTCTTGACAAATCTAGATACTGCAGCTAGGATAAAACTCTTCTTCTTCTTAACCCTCCTTTCACATCATCCACAACTCTATTGTACTCACCGACACCTTTTACCTGTGTAATTATTGTGTTCCCCCAAAAATGTAAATTGAAGCCAAATTTTATATGCTTATAATTAGAGAGTATAATCACAAAGGAGTAAAGGTGAAAGAGAGGAAACTGCTGGGGGAAAATAAATTCTAGCAGATGAATTGCTGATATGGGTAGTGCTGGGTATCTAGTAAATCTGATTAGTTATTCTTAAGGAATCATCCTCATAGCATCCATGCGAAGAACTGCATCTCAGGACCTTCTGTTTAGAGTGAAGAAACTACAGAAATGCAAGATTAACAGGGGCTTAGTAATTAGTAAATTCTTCTCTCTACACCAGAAATTTGTAGTCTGGACATCTTCCCATTATCATTTATTCCCTTCTTACATCTGCCAACTAGATGCCTATGTCCAGTGCTATTTTAGATCCCATGTGTTAACTTCTTTAAAAAAAAATCCATAAAATAGAGGATATAGGCTTTTATCTATTTGACAGATAAGGAAAATGACCTCCAGCAGAGGCACCAAGTATCTGAGACTTTTTGGTATGTGCCTATCTTGGGGAGTGTTAGAAAATTTTCTATTTCAAATTCATTTCAAAATATCTATAGTGAAAATGATTGCATTTACTTTTCACCTGGCACCTGAAATAAAACTCACTTTGCAAGATAAAATTTTATCTTGCTCCTGGCAATCAAACAAACAAAGCTATAGGTAAATACAAACAGAATCTGTACTTAATGCTGTGGGGAATGGAAGCTAGAGGCAGTGCTGAAAGGATGATTTCTTCATAGCACTGGTACAGTTCAAAAGAACAAGTACTGGGGGCTGAAAAAAATGCCATCTCCTTGAGCTGCCTACAACCATGCTTTAATATGAAAGTAAGTGTTCCAGATACTTCAGCTTTTCTATTTTTTAAAGTTATGCAATAGAGACAAATATCTTTTGATACTTTTAAATGAATCAGTCTAAATTGAACTAGGAAAGACAGCTGTTAGGTAAGCTTATCATGTGAACACCCTATGATGGTTTTATTCTAGACAAATTTTTTGGCAATAGAAAAAAAAATTGCTACCCAAGAGTTGATGGAAATTGAAACAATCATGAAAATATTTACTCAATTTCACCACTGATCAATTCAGTAACTACTGAATGCACACTTATTAAATATTCCATTTATTAAAAGAAAAATATGTGACATCCATATTCTGGGTGCTTATTGTATGATCTATAGTACAGGGGTTAACATCATGGAAAACTGTAGAAGTATAGTACCAAATACATGAAGCAAATGAGAAAAGGCTATGAGGTAGAAAGTTTTCACTTTTTAACATGTTACATTAAAGTTTCTATGTGTTAGATGCTCTCCTGTCCCATGACTCTGTTAGTGTACCTGATACTAAAGGAAGCAACACTAGGTGGGTTAGCATCTGCCCTTTGGATAGAAGCAGGAAATTTTCTTCGGCCTGGGAAAAGCTAGCCATAGTTTTTTTGTTGTTGTTGTTTTGTTTTTATTTTTTTTAATATGAGTGATTGAGCTTATTTAGGTGGGAAGTGGGGGAAGGATGGATGTTATGGTGGGAGAACTCTGTAGGAGAGAAGAGAGAAAGAAATCCCTAAAATAGAAGATGAGTTGTTCTTAAAGATGTATTCTGTTATTAAAATGCTCACATAGAATTTTTCTGTTCCTAGTCTTCTAAAAGAAAACACAGCACTCAAAAGAAGATGAGGTTGGGATTTAAAATGTTCATCCATGTGAGCAGTGTCCCTAAGGGTATTTGTGTTACTGAGCTATCTATCACAAGAATCATCTGTGAACTAAATGCTAAGTGGGGTTTCCAAAGGCAAGATTTGAAGAGACTTAGAGCAAAAAGCAAGGGAACTGCCTTTAAGAAAATAAGTAAACAGTTTAAAACTTAGCCTATGCACATTGCCCTTAATCTAAGAATTTCAAAGCTTTGTAAGAATATTTGTCTGGGGGAATTTAAATCTCAAAATTAAATTATTAATTATTAACTGAATTTGCATTTTAATAGGAAGATGCTATCGAGATAATCAATTTTTAATCCTTCTGCATATAGCCTTCATTGACTTAAAAATGCCTCTAAAATTATTTACAGATGTTTCAAATACAAAACAATTATAACTTAATAAGCATTAATGTAATTAGTTTGTATCTATGTATTAGATATCGTAAAAATAATTATTTTGAATCATTTCATCTAAGACAAAATGAGGTTATGATTTTTTTTTTATCAGAGATAATCAAGTGGAAAAGCCCAAATTTGTTCATGGATTGCCTACATCCTCTAACTAAATGTAATACAAATTAATTTTCCCTTAGTCACTAAATCTAGATCATTCAACTAGTTGATGTACAATGGGAACAGTTGTTATAATTAATATTAACAATGTATTTTTTTAAAAGTCAATGATGAGCCTGACTTATCATGTGGCATAATATTTAATACCTCAGACCCAAGTTTTTTGATACACTTAAAAAAGATAACACCTACTCATAGGTTACTAACTTTTTTGGAGGGGCACTTCTGGGGCATGTGGAAGTTCTCAGGCTAGGGGTTTAATTGGAGCTGCAGTTGCCAGTCTATTCCACAGCTATAGTAATGCCAGATCCATCCTAGCTGCATCTGTGACCTACACCACAGCTTGCAACATCACCAGATCCTTAGCACGCAGAGTGAGTCCAGGGATTGAACCCATATCCTCATGGATACTAGTCGGCTACATTTCTGCTGAGCCACAATGGGAACTCTAAGTTGCTAACAGAATATATGAAAAGCACTTAGCAGTTAGCATCAATGCCTGATGAATGGGATGCATGGATAGTTTTGTTACAATTACCATTCCAGATATTACTAAAGAGTTCAAACCAAATAATCAGAAATACTTCAGTTTACAGTGCTAAGGTATAGCTTAAACTGGCATCCTTAAAAGAGAACACTTTTCATTTCCATTTGGAGATTAACATCAGTTTGGTTTTGCTCAAAATGAGTGACATATTATACTTCCCCAAATAGCCAAAACACTTGTAAAAACAAAACTGTAATAGGTTAATTTGAACCAGTTTTCTAATTCCCATGAGAATTATTATGTTTTTTATTTCTCATAATCATATGGTCATAGAATAATTTCAGTGTTAACCAAATTAACGGTACTCATAAAAATTGTTAATTTGATGATGCACTGATTTTATTATTAATGGTTTTTAATAAAACACTCTCCAATGGATAGTAACTCATAGCCCATAATTTTATAAAAATAATGATTCCAAATCATGTGATTCCCTCTAACTCAAAAAAACACTTTTGTGGAATTTGCATTTCATATATGTTTGGATGTGTAGCAAAATGTTGATTCATGGCCTAGAGCCTATTATATTAATAAATGTCAAAGAAAAAATAAGATTACCTATCTCATATTTTTATTACGTTTCCATATAAAGAATCCTCTTCATATTAAAAAGTGCAAAATGGCATTAATAAGAGGGAACTAAGGTCCTTACAGAAAAGGATATTAAAGAGCACAGGCTGTTGAATAAAATGTAACCTCTGATAAAAAAAACTGTGTTCTGATAAATTACTGAGTTCCCAGGAAATTCACACATGAGATAGCTCAACCACTACTAAGAATTTCTAAGGAAACTATAGAATAAAAAAATCACCATAAATCTTGAGGATGAGCAAATATGCTGGTAATTTTTAACCATGAAATTAAAATAAACGCTAATGTTTTTCCCTACAAAATTGTACTCAGAAGGTGGTTTTTGAGTCCTTGCAAGAAAAATCTGCAGAGATTCAGTAAGGAGAAGATATTGTTTATGAATCTTGTTTTCATTTTTTAAAAATAAGACAAAAGCTAGTTATGCAGGTAAATTCTATCAATATTGTTTCCACATTATCTCTAAAATTTAGCATGGAATTACAAAACTTTTGCTATAGCTTTGTAACCAAAGTAATTAGTCTTACTAATAATGCAACTTGGAATATTTATATAAATTTAAATAGTACTACTAATAAAAAACTATAATTGATGAGTCAGCACAATGGAGGACTTCTTCCTACGAACCTATTCCATTAAGTAGTTTATTTAAATTTTTTTTCTCAAAATTATATGCAAATAATTAAAAATCTCATAGTACAGAATAGTTTATTTTTTGAGGTTTTGTATTTATTTATTTATTTATTTATTTTTAACTCAAAGAATTTTATTACATTTATACTTGTATAACAATCATCACAACTGAATTTTATACCATTTCCATCTGAAACCTCAAACGTATCCCTCCTGTCTCCCAAGCTGTCTCCTTTTGAAATCATAAAGTTTTCAAAGTCTGTGAGCCAGTATCAGTTCTGCAAAGAAGTTCATTGTATCCTTTCTTTAGATTCCACATGTAAGTGATAGCATTTGATGCTGGTGTCTCATTGTCTGACTGACTTTACTTAGATGATAATCTATAAGCCCATCCATGTTGCTGCAAATGACATTATTTTATTCCTTTTTATGTCTGAGTAAATTCCATTGTGTATATATACCACATTTTCTTTATCCACTCCACTTTTGATGGATATTTAGGTTTCTTCCATGTCTTGGCTATTGCATATAGTGCTGCAATGAAAATTGGAGTACATGTATCTTTTCAAGTTATGGTTTTCACTGGATAGATGCCCAGGAGTGGGATTGGGGATCAAATAATAATTCTATTTTTGGTTATTTGAGGAACCTCCATACTGTTTTCCATAGTGGTTGCACCAATTTACATTTCCACCAACCATGTAAAAGGGTTCCCCTTTTGACACACCCTTTCCAGCATTTATTGTTTGTAGACTTTTAAATGATGGCCATTCTGGCTGGTATAAGGTGGTACCTCATAATAGTTTGATGCGAAATTCTCTAATAATTAGTGAGTTGAACATCTTTTCATGAATTTTTTGGCCATCTGTGTCTTCTTTGGAGAATTGACTGTTTATATCTTCTGCCCATTTTTCAATAGGGTTGTTCATTTTTTTGGTTTTGAGCTATAGAATGTGTTTATATATTTTGGAGATTATTCCCTGGTTAGTCATTTCACTTGCAAATATTTTCTTCCATTCTACAGGTTGTCCTTTTGGTATTTTTTTTTATTACTCAATGAATTTATTACATTTGTACTTATACAATTATCATCATAATCCAATTTTATGGGATTTCCATCCCACAACCCCAGTGTGTCCCTCCACCCCCACAAACTGTCAACTTTGGAAACCATACATTTTTCAAAGTCTATGAGTCAGTATCTGCTCTGCAAAGAAGTTCATTGTGTCCTTTTTTTTCAGATTCCACATGTCAGTGATAGCATTTGATGTTGGTGTCTCATTGACTGACTGACTTCACTTAGCATAATTTCTAGGTCCATCCATGTTGCTGCAAATGCTATTATTTCGTTCCTTTTAATGGCTGAGTAATATTCCATTGTGTATATATACAGCCTCTTCTTGAACCACTCCTCTAGCAATGGACATTTAGGTTTCTTACATGTCTTGGCTATTGCAAATAGTGCTGCAATGAACATTGGAGTCCGTGTGTCTTTTCGAGTCATGGCTTTCTCTAGATAGATGCCCAGGAATGAGATTGCTGGATCAAATGGTAGTTCTATGTTTAGTTTTCTGAGGAATCTCCATCCTGTTTTCCACAGTGGTTGCACCAATTTACAATCCCACCAACAGTGTGATAGGGTTCCTTTTTCTCCACACCCTCTCCAGCCCTTATTGTTTGTAGACTTTTGGATGATTGCCATTCTGGCTGGTGTAAGGTGTTACCTCAGAGTGGTTTTGATTTGAATTTCTCCAATAATGAGTGACACTGAACATCTTTTCATGTGTTTTTTGGCCATCCATATGTCTTCTTTGGAGAATTGTCTGTTTAGATCTTCTGCCCATTTTTTGATGAGGTTGGATTTTTTTGGGGTATTGAGTGGTAGGAAGTGTTTATAAGTTTTGGAGATGAATCCCTGGTCAGTCCATTCATTTGCAAAGATTTTCTCCCATTCTATGGGTTCTCATTTTGTTTTGTTTAGGGTTTCCTTTGATGTGCACAAACATTTAAGTTTAATTAAGTCCCATTTGTTTATTTTTGTTTTTGCTGTCCTTACACTAAGAGGTGGATCTGAGAGGATGTTGCTGTCATTTATGTCAGAGAGTGTTTGGCCTATGTTTTCCTCTAAGAGTTTATAGTGTCTGGTCTTATATCTGGGTCTTTAATCCATTTTGAGTTTATTTTTGTGTATGGTGTTAGGGAGTGTTCTAATTTCATTCTTTTCCATGTGGCTGTCCAGTTTTCCCAGCACCACTTATTGAACAAGCTGTCCTTTCTCCATTGTATATCCTTGCCTCCTTTGTCATAGACTAGTTGGCTGCAGGTGCGTGGGTTGAATTCTGAGCTTTCTATCCTGTTCCACTGATGTATTCTGTCTTTGTGCCAGTACCACGTGGTTTTGATGACTGTTGCTTTTTAGTATAGTCTGAAGTCATGGAGCATGATTCCTCCAGCTCCATGTTTCTTTTTCACAATGTCTTTGGCTATTCTGGGTCGTTTGTGCTTCCAGACAAATTTTAAAATATTTTGTTCTAGTTCTGTGAAAAATGTCCTTGGAAATCTGATAGGGATTGCATTGACTCTGTAGATAACCTTGGGTAGTATAGTCATTTTGATAATATTGACTCTTCCAAACTAACAGCATGGTATGTCTTTCCATCTATTTGTGTCATCTTTGATTTCTTTCATCAGTGGCTTGTAGTTTTCAGAGTATAGGTCTTTTGTCTCTTTAGGTAGGTTTACTCCTAGGTATTTTATTCTTTTGGATGTGATGGTAAATGGGATCATTTCCTTTATTTCTCTTTCTGATCTTTCGTCGTTAGTATATGGAAATGCCGTTGATTTCTGTGTATTAATTTTGCATGCTGCTACTTTGCCAAATGCATGGATGAGTTCTAACAGTTTTCTGGTAGAGTCTTTAGGATTCTCTAGGTATAGTATCATGACATCTGCAAATAGTGATAGTTTTACTTCTTCCTTTCCAATTTGGATTCCTTTTATTTCTTTTACTTCTCTGACTACTGTGGCTAGGACTTCCAAAACTATGGTGAATAGCAGTGGCAAGAGTGGACATCCTTGTCTTTGTCCTGGTCTCAGTGTGAATTATTTCACCTTTTCACCATTGAGAATGATGTTAGCTGTGGGTTTGTCATATATGGCCTTTATTATGTTGTGGTAGGTTCCCTGTATGCCCATTCTTTGAAGGGTTTTTATCAGAAATGGGTGTTGGATTTTGTCAAAGGCTTATTTTGTGTCTATTGAGAGGATCATATGGTTTTTATTCTTCAGTTTGTTAATTTGGTGTACACTGATTGATTTGTGGATATCGAAGAACCCTTGCATCCCTGGAATAAATTCCACTTGATCATCATGTATAATCTTTTTAATGTATTCTTGAGGATTTTTGCAATTATGTTTATCAATGAAATTGGCCTGTCGTTTTCTTTTTTTGTGGTATCTTTGTCTGGTTTTGGTATAAAGGTGATGGTAGCCTCATAGAATGAGTTTGGGAGTATACCTTCCTCTGCAATTTTCTTTGGAATAGTTTCAGAAGGATGGGTATTGGCTCTTCTATAAATGTTTAATAGAATTAGCCTATTAATTGCTTCAAAAATTTTTTTGGTGCTCTCCTTTCTTCCCTTCTTCTCTTGTTCTCTTCTCTTGTGGTTTTATGACTATCGTTTCTGAGCTGATTTTTCTTATTTGTTTGGACTTTTGCTGTTGAAAGTTTTTTAATCACAGTTTTGATTTTAGTTCTTGTGATTGGTCCATTCATCTTATCTATTTAATCTTGGTTTAATCTTGGAAGATTGCACTTTTCTAAGAATTTGTCCATTTCTTCTAGGTTTTCTGTTTTATTGGCATATAGTTGCATCTAGTAGTCTGTGATCCTTTATATTTCTGTGATGTCCATTGTTACTTCTCCTTTTTCATTTCTAATTTTATTGATTTGAGTCCTCTCTCTCTTTTTCTTGATAAATCTAGCTAAGGGTTTATCAATTTTGTTGATCTTTTCAAAGAACCAGGTTTTCATTTCATTCATCTTTTCTATGGTTTTCTTTGTTTCTATTTCATTGATTTCTGCTCGGATCTTTATGATTTCTTTCCTTCTACTAACTTTAGGTCTTGTCTATTCTTCTCTCTCAAGCTGCTTTAGATGTAAAGTCAGCTTGTTTATTTGGGCTTTTTCTTGTTTCTTGAGGTGGGCTTGTATCGCTATAAACTTTCCTCTTAGAATGGCTTTTGTTGCATCCCATAGGTTTTGGAGTGTTGAATCCTTGTTGTCATTTGCTTCTAGGTATTTTTTAATTTGCTCTTTGATTTCTTCAGTGATCCATTGGTTGCATAGTAGCATGTTGTTGAGTCTCCAGGTGTTTGTGGGGTTTTTTTTGCAGTTTTTTTCTTGTTGTTGATTTCCAGTCATATAGCGTTGTGGTCAGAAAAGATGCTTGATATGATTTCAACTTTCTTAAAGTGACTGAGGTTTGATTTGTACCCCAGGATGTTATCAACCTTAGAGAATGTTCCATGTGCACTTGAGAAGAATGTTTATTCTGTTGCTTTTGGAAGGAATGTCCTATAAATATCTATTAAGTCATCTGGTCTAATGCTTCTTTCAGGGCTTTTGTTTCCTTATTGATTTTCTGTGTCATGATTTGTCTGTTGCTCTAAGTAGGGTGTTAAAGTTCCCCACTATTATTGTGTTATTGTCAATTTCTCCTTTTAAGGTTGTTAGTAGTTGCCTTATATATTGTGGTGAACCTATGTTGGGTGCATAGATACTTAAAATTGTTATATCTTTTGCTTGGATTGATCCTTCAATCATTAGGTAGTGACCTTCTTTGTCCCTTAAATATTCTTCATTTTAAAGTCTATTTTTTTTGATCTGAGTATTGCTACTCCAGCTTTCTTTTGATTCCTGTTGGCATGGACTATTTTCTTCCATCCTCTCACTTCCAATTTGTATGTGTCCCTAGAAGTGAAGTGGATCTCTTGAAGACAGCATATATTTGGGTCTTGTTTTTGTATCCATTCAGCCATTCTATGTCTTTTGGTTGGGGCATTTAGTCTATTAACATTTAAGGTAATTATTGATATGTGTGTTCTTATTGCCATTTGATTAATTGCTTTGGATTTGTTTTTGTTGCTCTTTTTTCTTCCCTTCTCTTGTTCTCTCGTCTTGTGGTTTGATGACTATCTTTAGTGTTGTAATTGAGTTGATTTTTCTTATTTGTTTGTATATCAATTGTAGATTTTTGGTTTGCAGTTATTCTGAAGTTTTGATATGAGTCTGTATATACACGAGATTGTTTTAAGTTATTGGTCTCTTAATTGGAAGTGCATCTCCAGTGTCCTGCACTTGTACCCTCCTCTTCTCATGATTTCTGATTTTGGTGGCATAATTGCACATGGATGATTTTGTATCTTTACTGTATTTATACCTTTACTGGTGAGGCTTGTCATTTTGGTATTTTTGTTTCTGGTTGTGGCCTTTTCTTTTCTGCCTAGAGAAGTTCCCTTAGTATTTGTCATAAAGCTGGTTTAGTGGGGCTGAATTCTCTTAGCTGTTGCTTATCTGTGAAGGTTTTGCTTTCTCCTTCAAATCTGAATGAGAGCCTTGCTTGGTAAAGTAACCTTGGTTGGAGGTTTTTTTCCTTTCATCACATTAAGTATATCATGCCACTCCCTTCTGGCCTACAGTTTTCCTGCTGAAAAATCTGCTGATAACCTTATCTGGGTTCCCTTGTATGTTATTTGTTTCTTTTCCCTAGCTGCTTTCAATGTTTTCTCTCTGTCTTTAATTTTGGTTGGTTTGATTATTATGTGTCTCAGGGTGTTCCTCCTTGGGTTTATTGTAGATGGTACTCGTTGTGCTTCCTGGATTTGAGTGAATGATTCCTTTCCCATGTTAGGGATGTTTTCGGCTATTATCTCTTTGAATATTATTTCTTCTCTCTCTCTTCTCCTTTTGGCACCCCTATAATACAGATGTTGGTGC
The DNA here is from genome assembly GCF_016906955.1 of Phacochoerus africanus. Classification (NCBI taxonomy): domain Eukaryota; kingdom Metazoa; phylum Chordata; class Mammalia; order Artiodactyla; family Suidae; genus Phacochoerus; species Phacochoerus africanus. The sequence goes on along the minus strand of NC_062545.1, from coordinate 78,721,844 downwards.
ATTTAATGTTGTCCCAGAGTCCTCTGAGACTCTCTTCATTTGTTTTCAATCTTTTTTCTCTTTTCTGTTCTGCATCCATGATGTCCACTAGTCTGTCCTCCACCTTGTTTATTTGTTCTTCTTCCTCCTATATTCTGCTGTTTGCTGCTTCTAATGAATTTTTTATTTCAGTTATTGTATTTTGCATATCTTCTTGTTTAAGTTTTATATCTTGTATCTCTTTGCTCAGTGTTTCCTGCAAGTTATCCATCTTTGCCTCCAGGTTATTTCCAATGTCTTGCATCATCTTCAGCATCAACAGTCTAAAGTCTTTTTCCTGGAGGCTGAGAATCTCCTCATCACTTAGCTGTTTTCCTGGGGGGTTTTCTCTCTCCCTCATCTGAGTTATAGTTCTCTGTCTTTTCATTTTTATAGGTTTTTGGTGTGGTGACCTTTTTACAGATAGTGCAGTTGTAGCCTCTCTTACCTCTGTTGTCTATCCGCCCTGTGGCTGAAGTTGGTATGGTGGCTTGCTGTAGGCTCCCTGATTGGAGGGCCTGGTAGGTGGAGCTGATTCCTATCTCTCTGGTGGGTGGGGCTTTGTCTGTGGGTGAGATTAGAGGTAGCTGTGTGCCTTGGGGGTCTTTATGCAGCCCTTTTATTGATGGGTGGGGCTGTGATCCCACCTGGATTGTTACTTGGCCTGGGGCTTCTCAGCGCTGATGGGTGGGTCCAGATTTTCCCAAAATGGCCACCTCCAGAGAAAGGCATGGTGGTGAATATTCCCAAGAGCTTTGCTTCCAATATCCTTCCCCCACGACAAGCCACATTCACCGTTTTCCCAGGAGGTGCTCCAAGAATTTCAGTCAGGATTGACCCAGATTCCTATGGAGAGTTTGCTTTGTCCTGGGACCCAGTGCATGTAAAAGTCTGTGTGCACCTTCCAAGAATGGGGTCTCCAATTCCCCAGTCCCATGGAGCTCCCACACACGAGCTCCACTGGCCTTCAATGCCAGATGCTCCCAGGACTCTTTCTCCCAGTGTCATATCTCCACATGTGGGAGTTTGATGTGGGGCTCAGAACTCTCACTCCTGTAGGTGAGTCTCTGTGAACCAGTTACTTTCTAGTCTATGGGGTTTCCCACCCAGGAGATATGTGGTTGCTTATATAGTGTAATCGCCCCTCCTACCTCTTGATGTATCCTCCTCTTTGTCTTCTGGAGTAGGATATCTTTTTGAAAGTTTCCTGTCCATTTGGTTGAAGATTGCTCAGCATTTGGTTATAAATTTTGTTGTTTTTGGGAGAGAAGTTGAGGTCCAGTCCTTCTATTCCGCCATCTTAATCCCATCTCTCCAATGAGTCTTTGCAATGAATTTCACACTGTATCTCCTGCCAACCCTGGGGTCATATGGTCTTGGCATGTGGCCTGTCATTTTGTTTTGTTTAGGGGTTTTTTGCCTTGCAAAAACTTTTACTTTTAATTAGGTCACATTTGTTTATTTTTGTTTTTGTTGTCATTACTCTATGAGGTGGATCTGAGACGATATTGTCATGGTTTTTGTCCGAGAGTTTTTGGCCTGTTTTCCTCTAAGAGTTTTATAGTCTCTGGTCTTATATTTAGGTCTTTAATCCATTTTGAGTTTATTTTTGTATATGATGTTAGGAAGTGTTCTGATTTCATTCTTTTACATGTAGCTGTCCAGATTTCCCACCACCACTAATTGAAGGGACTATCTTTTCTCCTTGTATATTCTGCCTCTTCTGTCATAGATTAGTTAATTGTAGGTATGTGGGTTTAATTCTGGGCTTTCTATCTTGTTCCACTGATATGTAATTTCTTTTGTGCCAGAACCATATGGGTTTGATGACTGTAGCTTTGTAGTATAGTCTGAAGTCAGGGAGCCTGATTCCTCCACCTCCATTTTTCTTTCTCAGGATGGCTTTGGCTACTCTTTGTCTTTTGACCTTCTAAACAAACTTTAAAATATTTTGTTCTAGTTCTCTGAAAAATGTCTTTGGTAATTTGATAGGGATTGCATTGAATCTAAAGATTTTCCTTGAATAGTATATTCATTTTGACAATACTGCTTTTTCCATTCCAAGAGCATGGTTTATCTTTCCATCTGTTTGTGTAATTTTTTATTTCTTTTGTCAGCATCTTATAATTTTCAGAGTACAGGTCTTTTGTCTCTTTAGGTAGGTTTATTCCTACTATTTTATTCTTTTTGATGTGATGGTAAGTGGGATTATTTTCCTAATTTCTTGTTCTGATCTTTCATTGTTAGCATATAGAAATGCATTACATTTCTGTGCATTAATTTTGTATCCTGAAACTTTAACAAATTCCTTGATGAGATCTACCCATTTTCCAGTAGTGTCTTTAGGATTTTCTAGCTATAGTATCATGTCATTTGCAAATGGTAATAGTTTTACTTCCTCCTTTCCAGTTTGGATTCTTTTATTTCTTTTACTTTTCTGATTTCCATGGCCAGGACTTCCAAAACTGTATTGAATAAAAGTGGTGAGAGCAATAACCCTTGTCTTGCTCCTCATCTTAGCCAGAATTCTTTCAGGTTTTCACCATTGCGAATGATGTTAGCTGAGGGTTTGTCATACATTGCCTTTATTATTTTGAGGTAGGTTCCCTCTATGCCCACTTTCTGGAGGGCTTTTATCAGAAATGAGTGTTGGGTTTTGTCAAAGGCTTTTTCTGCATCTATTGAGAGGATCATATGGTTTTTATTCTTCAGTTTGTTAATGTGGTGTATCACACTGATTGATTTGCAGATAGTGAAAAATCCTTGCATCCCTGGGATAAATCCCCCTTGATCATCATGTAGGATCCCTTTAATTTATGTTGGATTTGGTTTGGTGGTAGTATTGTGTTGGGGATTTTTGTATCTATGTCCATCCCTGATAATGGCCTAATTTTTTTTGTGTGTGTGGTATCTTAGTCTGGTTTTGGTATTAGGGTGATGGTGGCCTCATGGAATGAGTTTGGGAATGTTCCTTCCTCTGCAATTTTTTGGAATAGTTTCAGAAGGATAGGTGTTAGCTCTTCTCAAAATATTTGATAGAATTCACCTGTGAAGGCATCTGGTCCTGGACTTTTGTTTGCTGGAAACTTTTTAATCACAATTTCAATTTCAGTATTTGTGATTGGTTCATTCGTCTTTTCTATTTCATCTTTGTTTCATCTTGGAGGATTGTACTTTTCTAAAAATTTGTCCATTTTTTCTAGGTTGTCCATTTTATTGGCATATAGTTGCATGTCGTAGTCTCTTATGATCTTTTGTATTTCTATGATGTCCGTTATAGATTCTCCTTTTTCATTTCTAATTTTATTGATTTGAGTCTTATTTTTTCTTGATAAGTCTGGCTAAGGGTTTATCAATTTTGTTGATCTTTTCAAAGAACCCGGTTTTCATTTCATTCATCTTTTCTATGGTTTTCTTTGTTTCTATTTCATTGATTCCTGCTCTGATCTTTATGATTTCTTTCCATCTACTAACTTAGGTCTTGTCTGTTCTCTCTCGAGCTGCTTTAGATGTAAAGTTAGCTTGTTTATTTGAGCTTTTTCTTGTTTCCTGTGGTGGGCTAGTATTGCTATAAACTTTCCTCTTAGAATGGCTTTTGCTGCATCCCATAGGTTTTGGAGTTGTCTCCATTTTGCAAACAATAGTCTTATAGCCTCCCTTGCTTCTGATATATGATCTCCTTGTGGCCTAAGTTGGTATGGGGGCTTGCTGCAGGCTTCCTGATGGGAGGGACTGGTGCTGCTTCTTATCCCTCCAGTGGGTGGGGCTTTGTCTCTTGGTCAGATGAAAGGCACCTGTGTTCCTGGGGAGTCTTTACAAAACCTGTTTGCTGATGGGTGGGGCTGTTCTCTCACCTGAATTATTGTTTGGCCTGGGGCTTCTCAGCCCTGATGGGTAGAGCCAGATTTTTCCAAAATGGCCACCTCTAAAGGAGCACATGCTGACGATTATTCCCCAGACTTGTGCCTGCAGTGTCTTTCCCCCACAACAAGCCATAGTCACCCTCTGTTTTCACAGGAGATCCTCAAAGAACCACAGTCAGGTCTGACCCAGACTCTTATGAAGTCTCTTCACTTTTCCCTGGGACCTAGTGTACATGAAAACCTGTGTGTGCCTTTCAAAAATGGGTCTCCATTTCCCTCAGTCCTGTGGTGCTCCTATACACAAGCCCCACTGACTCTCAGTGCCAAATGCTCTGGGGGCTACTTCTCCCAATGCCAGATGCCCAGGCATGGGGACCTGACGCAGGGCTCAGAACTCTCAGTCCTGCAGGTGAGTCTCTCTGTGTGATACAGTTTCTTTCCAGTCTGTGGACCACTCACTATGTAGGTATGGGGTTGCTTATATTGCATAATCGCCCATCCTACCATCTTGATGTGGTCTCCTCTTTGTCTTCTAGAGTAAGCTATATTTTTTAATAGTTTGCAGTCTATTTTGTTGAAGGTTGTTTAGAGTTGGGTGTAATTTTGTTGCTTTTATGAGAGAAGGTGTGCTCCAGTCCTTCTACTCCTCCATCTCAATCCCATCTCCAGTAGCTTATTTTTAAAAGCAATAGTACCTTCACTACATTTCTGCACTGCAATCACAAACCCAACCCCAGAAGCAACTATTTGGGCTGTCTATGGTTAGATAAACCTAATTACCTCAATTTTATCTAAATAATATAGTCATATTAATGCTTCTCAATTTAGCAACAGTAGGTATTATTTATTGTTTGTTATATCATGACTTTAAAAATTAGCTTACTTAAAATCTAATTCACTCCAAACTCTTCTCAATAAAGTTAAAGTACTACTTTTTCTTTTTTTTAGTAGAATATTTATTTATAAATTTATTTTATTTTTATTGGCAAATAGCTGTACAGTATTATATAAGTTATGGGTATACAATATAGTGATTCACGATTTTTAAAAGTTACACTCTATTTATACTTAATATAAAATATTCTATTCCCCATGTTGTATAATATATCCTTGTAGCTTATTTTATACCTATTAGTTTAGACCTCTTAATCCTCTCCCCTCTTCCCTCTCCCCACTGGTAACCATTGGTTTGTTCTCCATATCTGTGAATCTGCTTCTTTTTTGTTCTATTTAAAACTTTGTTGTATTTTGTAGATTCCATATATAAGTGATATTAAACAGTATTTGCCTTTCTTTGTCTGATTTATTTCACTTAGCCTAAGTCCACCTATGTTCCTACAAATGGTAAGTCCATCCATATCCATCCATGTTCCTGCAAATGGCAGAATTTCATTCTCCTTATGGCTAGGTAGTATTCCATTTTGGATATATGCACATCTTCTCTATGCTTTCATATGTTGATAGAAACTTAGGTTGCTTCCATATCTTGGCTATTGTAAATAATGCTGCTGTGAACATTGGGGTCCATGTATCTTTCTGAATTAATGTTCTAGGTTTTTTTTTTTTTTTTTTAAATCAGATATATACCCAGGTTACCTTGGAGTGGAATTTCTGGGTCATATGGTAGTTCTATTTTTAGTTTTTGAGAAACCTCCATATCCTTTTCCACAGTGGCTGCACCAATATACATTCCCACCAACAGCCCACAAGGATTCACTTTTCTCCATATCTTTGCCAATATTTGTTATTTGTGTTCTTTTAGATGATAACCGGTCTGACAGGTGTGAGGTGATATCTCATTGTGGTTTTGATTTGCATTTCCCTGATGCTTATCAGTGTTGAGCTTCTTTTTATATGCCTATTGGCCATCTGTATTTCCTATTTAGAAAATGTCTATTCAGTTATTCCACTTACTTTTAAATCAGGTGGTTTGTTTTTTGAAGTTGAGTTATATGGCCTGTTTATATATATGTTGGGTGTTATCCTTCATAGGTCGTATCATTTGCAAATATTTTCTCATATTCAGTAGATTGTCTTTTTACTTTGTTGATAATTTCTTTGCTATGCAAAACTTTTAACTTTAATTAGGTCCCATTGTTTATTTTTGCTCTTGTGTCCTTTACTTTAGGAGAGAGATCCAAAAAATATATTGTGGCAATTTATGTCAAAGAGTGTTCTGTTTATGTTTTCATTGAGTTTTATAGCCTCTAGCCCTTACATTTAGGTCCTTAATCCATTTTCAGTTTATTTTTTATATGTGGTATTTAAAAATGTTCTATTTCATTATTTTACATGTAGCTATTCAGTTTTCCCCACACCACTTATTGAAGATACTGTTTTTTTTTCCAAATTAAATCTGAATAAAGAATATGGAGTTCAGCTAATAATCATGCACCAATATTGACTGATGAGTTTGACAGTTCTATCAGGTTAGTGTAGGATGTTAACAATAGGTGAAACATGTTGCAACATATATGGGGGCTCTCTGTGCTAACTTTGTAGCTTTTCTATAAATCTAAATTCTGAAATAAAATATTGATCTGAAAAAAAAAGGCATAAGAGTTTCATCTGGCTTCTCTCAACAAATATATATTGAGAGCCCTAAGCTAACAAGAAAGAAGTCTAGCTATCCTAAAGCCACTGTGCTGGAAGGATCATATAAAGAGACCATATGGAGATAGAGAGATGTTCTAGGAAACCAGCTTTTCAGCCCAGATGTCTGTCTATCCCATATTTCAGATGTGAGTGAGTAAACTTTCAAATGAGTTTAGCCCCAGCCTTTGAGCTGCCCCAGTAGCTAAGTGGAACAGAGATGAGATAAGCCCTGCCTAGACTGCAGATCTGTGAGTAAAGTAAATATTACTACTGTTTGGAGTCACTACATTTTGTTTTGCCTTTTAATTTTATTCAAGTTTAGTTGACTTACAATGTTATACTAGTTTTAGGTGTACAGCAAAGTGATTCAGTTATACATGTATCCATTCTCCTTTGGATTCTTTTCCCATATAGCTTATAACAGGATATTAAATAGATTCTCCTGTGCTACACAGTAGGTCCTTGTTAGTTATCTATTTTATATATAGTAGTGTGTATACATTAATCACAACCCCCTAATTTATCCCTCACAATGGTTTTCCTTTTGGTAACCATAAGTTTGATTTTGAAACTGTGAGTCTCTTTCTGTTTTGTAAATAAGTTATTTTATATCATTTTCATTATATTCCACATATAAGGGATATTCAATGATATTTGCATTTCTCTTTTCTTACTTACTTAGTATGATAATCTCTATGTCCATTCATGTGGCTGCAAAATGGCATTATTTCACTCTTTCCTATGGCTGAGTAATATTCCATTGTATATATGTACCATATCTTTATCCAATACTCTGTCAATGGACATTTAGGTTGTTTCCATGTTTGGGCTATTGTAAATAGTGCTTCAGTGAACATTGGGATGCATATATCCTTTTGAATTATGGTTTTCTGGATATATGCACAGGTAGTGGGATTGCTAGATCATATGGTAGTTGTATATTTAGTTTTTTTAAGGAACCTCTGTAGTGTACTCCAAGTGATTGTACCAATTTACATTCCCACAAATAATGTAGGGGGGTTCCCACACCCTCTCCGGCATTTATTGTTTGTAGAATTTTTTGATGATGGCCATTCTGATGGGCATGAGTTGATACCTCATTGTAGTTTTGATTTGCATTTCCCAGGCTAGGGATTGAATTTGAGCTATAGCTGCAGCAATACCAAATCCTTTATCAGCAGCAATACCAGCCACAGAGGTCAGATATTTAACCCACTGCACATAGTGGGAACTCCTAAAAAACATGTATTTATTGTTACTAATTCTGCTATTTCCCAAGATGTTTTAGTTTTAACATATTTCTCTTAGCTTTGGAAATACCTTTTACTTTTTCTGTTGTTGTTGTTAAACAATAACTATCCAGTCTTACTCTTGTGCTCTCTTCTTAGAATTCTAATTAGGTTGACACTGTCTTAAATGGATACTGTATGATTTTTATCTTCTCATATTTCTGATGGTTATGTGTCACTCATATCTATTTTAGGAATTGCTTTTACTTTATCTTCAATTTTACAGTTCTTATCTTTTGTCAGAAATATTTTAAATTTTTCATTATCTATCTTCCTATGATCCTTACACTGACAAGTCATACTATTCTTTTACTATATGAAATATATGCACACACATACATAGATCTAACAACAGATTACCCTTACATTTCTTGTTTTATCTCTGTTCCTTTTCATACTTCAAAATGGTGCAGTAAATTGGTAGCTGATACCACTCAATCCATTCAAATTAGGTTTTATTAATAAGCAGTTTTTGCCAGCTCATGAACAGAACTGGATATCACTCATCATGTCTGGACTTCCCTATTACCAGAATATATTAGTTGCCCCATTTCTCTCTAGGCAGGTTATTGAAATAATAATTGTCCTTGATGTTTTGTTGTATGTATTTGTTTAGTAGTTAATACCTGGCTTCTGGGTAAGGAATAGAGGAGGATGGCTACATAAATAGAAAGTTATTCTTTCTCTTTTAGACCCACTTCTCTCTCCAACCCTCTGAGGTTACTTACCTTATTGTCAGGAGCTCCTTGATAGTTGCCCTCTCTGAGTTTCATCAGCTCATCTGTTTGTCATCTTCTAGAGGTGTTGCAGAAAACTTGCTCTGCTGATGTCCCACTTTCTATTATGTTTGTTGTTGTAGGACTATATCAGTTTGATTCATTTAACTTCATTTTAATGGGTATCAAAGGAGAGGAGATAAAAATATTCACTCTTAAATTAGAACTTAAAACTTTTAATGATGTAGGAATGCATTTTGAGATGCAATCCAAATAGTCATAGTATGTGGAATTGAAATGGAGAGATGAAGAAGAAAAAAAAAATCTAAAGGCTGAAATGTATTATTATCACAAGGTATTATCATTGTTATTATGACCACTATTATTATCATCATCACACTTATTATTCCAGGTACTCTGGAACAGGTTTTACATATTTGTTTAGGCCATAGAAAAATTTAACTACTTCTGACCATACCCTCTGCTGTCATCCTAGTCTAAGTCACCTTAATTTCTCACCTGGATTATTGCAAAAGGCTATTAAGTGCTTTCACGTTTCTTTCTAATCTAGTAACCACAGAATAATCAAAGAGATCTTTTAAAAATAAAAATCAAACCACCTATAATGGAAAAAAAATAAAAATCATTATATATAAAAAATAAATAAATAAAAAATAAAAATCATACCATAGCATTGCCTTGCTTAAAATCTTCCAGTTGACTTGCCAATCTCATAGAACAATGCCAAAGTCTTGTAATAAGCTATCAGTCCTACATAATCTGGTCCCTGCCTAAATCTTGATTTCATCCTATATTTATCCTCTCCTTTATTTCCCATATTCCTGACATGTTACATCCTCCTCAAAATATGCATACTCTACCTTCTCAGAATTGTTGTGTAGGTCAGATTAAATAAATATATTTACAGATTTTCTAAAATATTAAACAAGTATTGGTTACTAGTATTTATATATCTAGCTTTGGGGATTTTTTTCGGGGGGGAGTAGTGTATGTGGGTGTGTGTTTTGCAAGTCTGCAGTCATACTTGAATTGTCCCCATGTCTTCATTTTCCTGAGAGCAGATATGCATTGCACTTAGCAAGGAGAAAATAGAGGTTCCAAAATTAACTAAATTGTAACAGCCTGGAGCTGTCTCCTTGTTTACTCTCTCTGTCAGTTTAGCTGGGAATCTTCTAAAGAGTACTTTCAAAATATTAATAGAATAATTTCTCTGCATATAGGAGAGAAATGAACAGTTATGAGATGATTGGTCTAAAGGACCAGACCGATAAGGAAGTTAGAGTGGCGCAATTGAACAGATTTAAGTAGGACATGCCATTCTAGATGCATCTTTACTCACTGCCCATTTGAGGAGCTACAGAAGAGACGGAACATAAGTATATTCCAAGTTCCTACATTTAGTTTCTTCATCACTCCAACTTTCCTCCTTTCTGGAAATTTGCCAGTTAAGCTTTTCTCCCCCTTTACTTGATTTGTGCAAAACCCTTTGGATTTCATCAGGACACTAGATGGTTTATTCATCCCTGACAATGTGGGTTAAGGTGACTTTCACAAAACTATACACTTCATCTAGTTTATACACATACACACATTATCTTCTGCCATTGCAATCTCTTCTCAGTGTTTTCGTGTTAAATCTGGGAATCATAACCATTCAGTAGAAACATGATTGTGGCTGCAGGCCGTGAGCTGGCATTACAAAAGCTTATTTCCCCATTTTCCTTTAACCGAGTCCAAGAAATTGTTTTTAATGATCAGAATCATTAAAAACATATACTCTGACTATGTAAAAAATATGTAAAAAAAACAGATACTCTGAATATGTATTAGTTACATGCTTAGAAATGGCATACTTTCAACTAGGCAAATGATAATTTGTGTTTCAGTCTAGGTCCAGCTAGAGAATCAGGAATCACTTAAAATAGAGAGAATTTAATGTAGCAAATTCATGATAGACAGACAAATAAATCAGAGTTTGTCAAAGCAACCCAGAGATTAGAAATAACAAGAAGCCTCCCCTTCAGTTCTAGGCTGGAAGGAGTAAGAGAGGAAAAGATTTTACGAAAATCCAGGAGCTGGAGCTAACCAATGGAATTTGGAATAGTGATAAACTTAATTTTCCTAATAAGAGCTGCAGCCACAGAAAAAAGTATAGCTGCTGGAGATGCTGCCTGAGGCAGGAAGGCAGACAAAAAAAAGGCAGCTTCTCCTTTTCTGCCATCTTCCAATCTATCCCCAGTACCTTCTATTGGGCAAATGCAAGAAAATCCAGCTCAATCTGGAGGCTGGGAAATGCAGTTTATACAATTCAGTCTTCATGACACAGAGCTTAGCAGAGAAAGACAGTTCTGAGAAAGCCCAGGAGTGGCACAAATAAGTTTTCATTTGGATCAAACAATCAAATGTATTTAGGAGTTCCCTTGTGGCACAGAGGTTTGAGGGTTTGGGGTTGTCACTGCAGTGGCTCAGGTCACTGCCATGGCACAGTTTGGATCCCTGGCTTGGGAATTTTTAGATACCATGGGTATGGTCAAAAAAATGTCTATACACTCAATATATATCCATGTGAAGTAGGCAGGTTCTTGTTAAAAAATAATTGTATCTTCAAAGAACTTGGTTGAGAATTATAAACTGAAATCCTAGTAAGAAAATATAACATTAGTTTTATCACCAAGGAGCAATATCTAAGTAAGAAAAATGGTTGCATTTGTGAACTCATTAAGCTTTATGTTGGTCCTTAGGAGTATATATTTATTTCAACTAATGTTAGGTATTAAAAACCTGGTATTTACAGAGATCTTGCCAAGGTAGCAACTCCTAGTAGCCACAGTTGGCAGCCTCCCTGTTCCTCCCTGGACTCTGTCTTAAATGAAAGTTATGTCAGAAGGCACTTAGAGAAGCCACACAAACTAATCCCAACTTTAGGGAAAACTTTATGGCGTATATTCATAGTACATGACATCTTTATATCCAACAATAAAACAAACAAACTTTTAGAATTCTGCTAAACTGAAACCATTACAGTCACTATAGAGAAATCAAAAAGAAATTTTCATTTAGATATTCATTACATATCACTGCTTAATCTCAAAGGTTTTCACTGAAAATATATGCATCTTTTGCCCCCACAATGACAAATAACCAGATGTTTGAGGATATCCGGAAGTGCCTCTGAATATTTTTTAAACTTTGGAGTGTCACTGTTTGGAGTGGTGTCAACCCAGCTAACTAGTGGAAATGACAGCTTGAATGACAATAGGTAGCTAAAAACATATACAACTTTTTTGGGGGGTAACTTTCTATGCTTTGATATATGGGCTATACTAGAGTTATGCAGATGATTAAAAAAATAGATGACAGAAGAATATGCTTCCTTATCATTGTAATTAACCAGAAGGAGCTATATTAAAAAACCCACCCCTTAAGCTTGGCGCCTTAGTTTTCCCCTTTCTTTTGCCCCTGCCTCCTAGTGGCATCTTCTTTCATTCTCCCTTTACTTGATCAAAGCATGATATCTTTCTGAATGCTGCTTATTGAAAGTCTATCACATGCTCTTTGTGCTCACAAAATCTTTAAAATAATCTTTTGATACTAAGTACTCTTTGTTTAGCCCTTCATTGATTCAATCATCCATCCGTTTATCGAGTGCCAACTCTGTATTAAGTGCCAAGAGTCCTGATGTTATTACTGTTTCATAGGAAGAAGATAGAGATTTTAAGAGTTATTTACATTTTAAAGAAGGGAAAATTGAACTTCAGGAAGTTTAAGAATATTGCCCAAGGCCACAAAATCTAGCACATGTAGTCTAGGATTCCAATAAAGAAAACTGACTTCATTGTTAACAATCTTGACTAGTATAATGGTTCTGAGTCTCTCCTGTCTTTAGGTACTTTGTTCTCCCCTTTCTTAAGAAAGGCTTTGATTAATTTATTCACACTGAGATGAGCACCTATAAGTGGTGGGTTATGGGTATTGATTTTTCTTGCCTAGCAATCTTTCTTATTCATTTTCCCTAGTTATAGACCCTGTCCTTGGGTCATGTCCTAGGTCAGTTATGGTAAACCATAATCCAGATAACAGTTATTGACTTATAGAGAGTGTATGTGATTCAAATCAAGTAAATTAGATTACCTCTCTAGGATTAATACATGGATAATAGTAGTGAAAAAAATCACTCTTTCTCTTTCATGATTACTGATAAGATGAGTTTTCTAGACATGGGTAAGATCAGTTTGCAGAAGAGAATAGGACCAACATGCAAAGAGAATGAAAGATAAATGAAGAAAGAGAAGACGGGGAAAAAAGAAAGAGAAAGAGAGCAAAAGAGATAGTCCCCTGACAGCACTGAATCAGAAATTTCAGTCCCTGAGTCTGGTTTTAACAATTCTTTCCTACTCTTTCCTTTTTCTCTCTTTTGTTCTCTGAATTTCTAAAGTATCTCTAAGACAAAAAATATTTTCGTGTGTTTATGGGAATTTTAATTGGATCCTTATAATGAAAGGGATCATGACCAAGTTTCCCTTCCAGGATCATTTGTGTTTGTATAAGACATGAAGACTTAAGCATCAGTCTCCAATGTGGAAATCTTAATGTTGGTAAGCCAATACTAAAGGTACACCTTGGTGCAGGAGGACTTGCCCTGCATCACATACCAGATGCTTATTGAGTCATCTAAGAGATTTCCTATTGTTCAGGGCTTCTTTGGTTCACAGGGTTCAATTCCCTGGATCAGAGTTATTTGGCTGCCATAATCTATTGAAACAGCATGCTCATAGGTGAGATGAGAATACTTTAGTTATTCACAGTTCCTACCATTGCTATTTTTCTTTTTTACATCTTGCCTGCATGTCTTCTTCCTGGCTCTGAAGATATTTGTGCTTTTAATTCCTATATTAGAAATTTCTTTGTCACTCTTTGCATAAAAGAACACTGATTAATTTCTTTATAAATTTCTAATTTTATAACTCCTATTTACATGTCTGGCTCCCATGGAGGGAAGGAAACTTAAGTTTTATCATAGAAATCAGAAAACATGATTACTCAAAAGAAACTACATATAAAATCCTATCAATTATTACTCGTTTTTGTAAGTGTCAGGTATTTAGTTGATGAAGTGAAGCAGCATGCTGCTGATGTTATGGATTATAATCCCAAGGTCAAATTATTTTTTCCACAAGTACTTACTTGATAACCACGATACACAGTTGTTTTAAAACTAATTGGGTATTGGACATATAAATCTTTAAAGTCAATAGTGTCGGGGGAATGGGAGGTGGAGCTATGGAGTCGGGGGAATGGGAGGTGGAGCTATGGAGTCGGGGGAATGGGAGGTGATGCTTTTAGTTCAACATAATTATGTTTAGTTGCTTCCAGGAAGTAGAATGAAAATGAGTACTTCAGTTCATCCAGTCTCCAATTAGATGAATTCAAAAAAAAGTCAAGGAAGATAGCATTTGGGGATATTGGCAAGAGTATAGTGGGAACGATAAATCATGAATTCTAAATTGGACTGTGAGTGAAGCTTTATGAGACAAGCCTTAGTTGGTTGAAAAAGTAGAATAATATCTGAAAAGATGAACGGATGAATCCATGGATGGAGAATCATATAGGACAAATACAGACATTTGTTGAGTGACATTATTTGTGTCTTAAAAAAAAAACACTGAGATATTCTGTAGTAAAAGTTTGAGAAAATTAAGAATATTCTACACTGATTGTCAAGAATTCCTTTCTATTTAGTCCTAAATATTCAATATAAATCTTTTGCCAAAAATATTTTCATCACTTCCTGTAGAAAAGCCCTTGGGGAATTATACTGAACACCTTAGCATACGATATGTTGTTTTCACAATAAGATTTAATTTAAGATCACCTGCTTCTGGTCAGTTATAAATAACAACACTTACTAGATATGCTGCACGTAGTGCAAGAAGAGTGATTCCAAACCACCCCAGATAAACAGGAAGTGAATCTTGATGGGATTTATATAGTCTTATTTTTTTTAATGGGACTGTCCACTCCAAATATATGCGACTAACATCTATTAAACTTATCATTTGCTAGGTCTATGGTAGATATTGGGAATAGGAATCTTAGCAGATTGTCTCTGCCTTTAGAAGCATAAAGTCCAGCATAATAGTCAGACATATAAATAGTATAAAGACATATGTATTAGCAGAGTACACTGTGATCACAAAATGGGAAAATTTGACTGCCTGCTGAATTGGTGAAAGTTCATAAAGTAGTCAATATTTTGCTGGGTCTTGATAGATAAGTCAACAAACGAGAATGTAAAAGACATGAACATTAATCATTAAATATACATTTTTCTCCCTCTATCCCTTTGGGTGGATCATATTTCTCCCTGACATTGATATTGAGTTTGACCATGTGTATTGCTTTAGCCATAGGCAATTAGCAGTCATGATGCAAGCAGAGTTCTTAAATGTGCTAGCATAATCTAGGATGGCAACTTATATTCAGAATCTGCCAGAACATACTCTGGATAGCTGTTGGTTCAAGGAGAATGAGGAAACATACATAGCTGACCTAATTTCCAACCTACAGCCTGGAGCAAAGCCTGGCAAATCCCAGCTGAGCCTCGCCTGAAACAGAGCTGCCCACACAAAGCATAAGAGGAAAACAAAAATGTATGTTGCTATAAGCTACAGGACAGGGTTTTGAGATAGTTTGTTATACCTTATTATTGTCACATCATTAAAAGATGTATAGAGAATGGCTTGCTTCAAAGTGGAAATACCATTGAAAGAACATGGCTGTTAAACACTGGGTCACTATAAGAGAGAGATAGGAACTGAAAGTCACAGTTTGAAGCCCCATAATGAAACTAAAGAGTTGGACCAAATCCTTAAGTGGTGGAATGTCATCAAAGTATTTTTCACTGGGGGAATGACATAATCATGCTCTACAGAGTTAGTCCTGCAACTTTATCTGGGAGGGTAACTGCCAGAAAAGTCAGTCATTCAACAGATATTAATGAGCACTAACTATGTGCCAGACATTTGGGACATATTAGTAAACAAAAATAAGATCTCTGCTCTTTCCTTTTAGTGGAGGAAAATAGACAAAAACAATAAACATAATAAGCAATGCTTATGGCATATTAAGGGATAAGTACTATGGAAAAAGTAAGAAAAAGCAGAGCATGGAAAGGAGGGGTGTAATTTTTTAAAGGTCAGATGGGGTAGATCTCATTGAGAAAGCAACATCATCTTGGAATCTGCAGTATCAAGGATTTTTCAAGATTGGCAGCTATCATGTAGCTGTAAGCATCTAGCCAAAAATTCCATGTAAATGACTCTATAATTAAGGGTAAAAACTGTTCCTTAGAAAAAGCTTATGACTCACACAACTGGTAATGCATCAGATAAAATGTTGTAGAACGTCATGACTCCAATAATAACAGCAAAGTTGTCTTCGTCAATGTGTACATTGTTCTATTCTGTGATAAAGTGGTTCATGAATAGGCAGTAACTGCTGCTGCTGGGCCACCTGGCATCTCTTGATGAAACATATTTTCAGCACCATGATCTGAGTCTTTATTGGTGAGAAACGGTGATTTATGTTCATCGAGGCATAGTGCAGAACATTGGCAGTCAACCCCAACTTGGCTTTCTGGAAGATATCTTCATGCTGGAGAATTTAAACACTGTGCCAGGCCTTCCTCCCAGAAATAGTTGAACTGACTCAGTGATGGCTTGAAGTTATATTTTCTGTTAAGGAAGATAGCATGACATTATTTGAATGGTGCAAAAGAGATCTGAAGTCCTTTCTTTCCTTTACAATGGATACAACATAGGTCACAAATATCTTAATGTGTTGTGCTAAGTGGAACTCTGCTGATAGGAGCTATACAATTTACATATCAAGGTATAGAGTGCTAGACAATTTTACTCATTTCCTAGCTTGAACTCTGAATTAGCATGGATTTGTAGAAATCTTCCTGAAAGGCTATTCTTTTTTTTCCATAGATAACGTAAAATCTATTTTATTTTTATTTTTATGTACTTGTGTGTATATTTATTTTTATTGAAGCATAGTTGCTGTACAGTATTATATATAAGTTACAGATAAACAATAGAGTGATTCACAATTTTAAAGGTTATATTCCATTCATAGTTACCATAAAATATTAGCTCTATTCCCTGCATTGTGCAGTACATCCTTGTAGCTTATTTTATACCTAATAGTTTGGACATTGTAATCCCCTCCCCCTAGCTTGCCCCTCCTTCCTTTTTACCACTGATAACCACTAGTGTGTTCTCTGTATCTATGAGTATGCTTATTTTTTGTTTATATTCATTAGCATTTTAGATTCCACGTGTGATACCACACACTGTTTGTCTTTCACTGTCTGACTTACTTCACTTAGCATAATGCCCCGCAATCCATCCATGTTGCTGCAAATTGCAAAATTTCATTCTTTTAAGTGGCTGAGTACCATTCCATTATAAATATGTAAATGTGTGTGTGTGTGTGTGTGTGTATACACACACACCACATCTTCTTTATCCATTCATCTGCTGATAGAATCTTAGGTTGCTTCCATATCTTGGCAACCATAAATAACATTGCTATAAACATCAGTGTGCATTTATTTTTTGAATTAGTGTTTCCATTTTTTTTTTCAGATATATTCTCAGGAGTAGTAGAGTTACTGGATCATATGGTAGTTCTATTTTTAGTTATTTGAAAAACCTCTATACTATTTCCCACAGTGGCTGTACCAGTTTACATTCCCACCAACAGTGTATGAGGGTTCCCTTTTCTCTACATCCTTGCCAACACTTGTAATTTGGGATCTTTTTGCCAATAGCCATTCTGAGAGGTGTGAGGTGATATCTCATTGTAGTTTTGATTTGCATTTCCATGATTAATGATGTTGTACATCTTTTCATATGCCTATTGGCCATCCTCATTTTCTCTTTGGAAAAATATCTATTCAGTTCTTCTGCCCATTTTTTAATCAGGTTGGTTGTTTTTTTGATGATGAGTTTTATGAGCTGTTTATATATGTTGAATATTAATCCCTCATAGGTGGATATCATTTGCAGATATTTTCTCCCATTCAGTAGGTTTCCTGCAAGACAATTCTTGATAGGCCATCTTTATACCTCCTTCTCCCTTATCCTTCAAACTTAGCTGCTCTGCTAAGTCTATATCACCACTGTTGATTCTTTGTCATTTCTGATATCAGCCCAGTACACAACCACTCTCATCTCAGAATCCTCTCAGCTACCCTCACAATATACGTATTTTTTTTCATCTTTTTTGTCTCTTCTAGGGCCCCACCCACAGCATTTGGAGGTTCCCAGGCTAGGGGTCGAATCGGAGCTGTAGCTGCCGACCTATGCCACAGTCACAGTAACACCAGATCTGAGCTGTATCTGCGACCTCCACCACAACTCATGGCAATGCCAGATCCTTAACCCACTGAGCAAGGCCAGGGATCGAACCCGCAACCTCATGCACTGCACCGTGACAGGAGCTCCACAATATACATTCTTAGACACCTACCCTCCATTTCTGCATTTCAACCTGAGTGCTCTTCAAAAAATGTAAATCGTGGGAGTTCTCATTTTGGCACAGCAGGAACGAATCTGACTAGTGTCCATGGGGATGCAGGTTCAATCCCTGGCCTCACTCAGTGGGTTGGGAAATCTGGCATTGCCACCAGCTGTGGCGTAGGTCACAGATGCAGCTTGGATCCTGGTTGCTGTGGCCGTGGTGTAGGCCAGTGGCTACAGCTTTGATTTGACCCCTAGCCTGGGAATTTCCATATACCACAGGTGTGGCTCTAAAAAGAAAAAAAGATAAAAAGTAAATCAGACTGTCGCTGACTTGTGTAGATCTCTTCATTAGTGCCCTACTATTGTTTTTTCCCTCTTTTTCCACCATCCATTTTTAATAAAAAAAAATTTATTCATTCCAGATTTAAATGTTTTGCATTCTATTTCCAGTCTTTAAAAAATTACTCTTGAATTTTGAAAATTCACATGTAACAAAGTATACCCTTTAGATATGCGTTAAAAAGTCACTTCTTCGAGGAAAATTTTCTCTTGACATAAGTCCTCATAGCATCCTGTTTTATTATTTCATAGAACTTATTTTATCATACATAAAAACAATTATGTAATTAGTTTATTACATGTCTGTCTCATTCTGTCCTCCTCTGCCCTACCACCAAAGGCCATCGGCACCAAGGGTGGGGTTCCTATCAAGATCACACCAAATCTTTTTTTCTTTTTACTTTATAGGGCCACGCCACAGCATATGGAAGTTCCCAGGCTAGGGGTCCAGTCAGAACTACAGCTGCCAGCCTACACCACAGCCACAGCAACCCAGGATCTGAATCACATCTGTTACCTACAACAGAGCTCACAGCTACACTGGATCCTTAACCCAATTAGCAAGGTCAGGGATTGAACCTGCATCCTCATGGATCTTACTTGGGTCTATTACTGCTAAGCCACGATAGAAACTCCAAGGCCACAACAAATCTTTAATGCCAACCATAAATCCAACATTTATGAGTTTATTGAAAGAGTAAATGGGTGGAGAAATCAATCAATAGATATACCATTCATGTACCAGTTTATGATTTACCACTGGAAAAAAGTATAAAACAGACAAGAAATCCCTAATAGAGACATTTCATTATGTAAAGCAAAACTGTGTAGAGATAATATTTTTTACACTTTGGAAAGTTACAGTGTACACTTCAAACTGTAAGTACTTATCATCATGAAGAAAGATAGAAAGATAAAGACAGAGGCAGAAAGAGGGAAGAAAAGCAAAGCAAACAAATCAGGGAAGTCTTTGGAACCCATCTCAATAACACGGTAGAATTCAGTAGAGAAAAAGATACATGTAAAGTTATAGGACATGGAATAATATTTTGATATAATAACATTTTTGGTTCTAAATTATATTGATTTCCTTTTTTAAATATCATGGCCTTTTCTCCATGAAAACAAAACTATGTGTTTGAGATAGTGAAGTGTGTTGGCTCTGAACCAATACAGGAATTAGCTATAACTGATAGAGGATTCAAGTTGGGGTGCATTCCTGGGAAAAGGATTCTATAATATTACTTCCATTCCAGAAGTGAGTTTGAGGAGAGGGGATGTAAAAGAAACTCTGGGTAAATGTTGGCGATTCTGAAAATAGAAACTATCCTCTTCCCACTAGATTTTGAAAATAACATTTTCAAGAAAGTGTCTACTACCTTGGAAGGGTGAGAAAGAAGAGATGGATCATAGAGACATAACTTGGGCAGGGAGGACCTAAAGAAGCTCTGCCAATTCTCCATGAGCCTGGAGTTCTATGAGAAAAAAAACATGTTGGGGCTTTGTGGTCAGGCTGGGCAGCACACAGGACTCTAGAGCCATAGGAACCCTGGCCTCTTAGCAGAAGAAGGTACGAATACCACTTCAAAGGGTCAGAGAGGATGAGTTATATCTCAGTGGATATACCCCTGTGATACAGTGTGGTAGCCACAAAGGTGATGCCTGCTCCATGTCATGATGGTGTGTATGTGCCTGGAGTGTTGCCCTAGGGAATAAATGCAGGGACAGTTGAATCTGGAAATGAGTGAATTTAAGCTAGAAATGATTAATGATATCTAGGATAGCTAAGTCTACCTAGACCTGAAAAAAATAAGTTTTCTGCTGCCAAATATAATAATAACTCAAAGGAAAGATTTAGTTAAGTTTAAAAAAGAAGGTAGTTATATATTTGCACACAAGAATTTGAGGCTTGAAAGTTACTACTTATTCCATGAGCAAATGTTCAGATGTAATGAGCACTTTATAGATTTCATATCCCAGCTGTGTATTAAAATAGCTGGCATTTATTTCAGTAAAAAGAAAAACATAAATTTTATCTAGGATGCTTTCTTCCTAAAAAGTAATCCTATTCTCTGATTTAAAAAAAAAATCCCTGAATAAAATACTTACTTCCCTAGCACTTACTTTCCCTTTCTTCAACTGTTATGAAAAGGGGGTGAACTTTCATTTACCAAAGACAAATACCCATATTTATAACGCTACAGGACATGTTTCAAGGACAATCACCACCTCCACCCCAATAATTAGGACACATAAAACTGAGCCCTGTTGTATGCATGGCATTCTCCCTGTGCACGATACTAAGTGAGTCAGTGTATTGGGAAACGTTCTTGCTTCCTTCTTCTGGGAGACCATTCCCTCTGCTAGGAGGGTGGTCCTCTAGTTCTTTGTTCCTCCAACTCCCTCCTCTTCCCCTCTCTCCAGGTCCCCTTTGGAAATGAAATATTGCACATGATTGAAGGCCTGAGGTCACCTGAGCAGAAGAGACCTCCCACTTAATATTCCTCTGGCTCCCCAACCTCCCAACTTGACCCAATAGCAGCATTCCTCCATTTCCACTTGGGAAGCTGCTCTTTGCCTGTCTTGGCCCTTGTCTACCATTTTGAAGAACAGAGGATCCTTTTCATAAATTAACCTATGCATCACATTCACTTCCTGTGGTCTTTCTCTACCAAGTCTCTTGAAGGCATCATGAGGAGTAGCTCTCAATACATTGCAAGTTTTGAGATTACCAGGGAGTTCCACATTTCCATGGCAATTCAAATTTGCTTCCTTGCGTTGCTCAGCTCTGTGGTCAACATTACATGGATGCTAACACCTTTCTGTTTTTAATGGTTGTAGAAGAGACTAAGGTAAGCTTTCTAAGTTTGCCCTGGATTTGGCTGATACTGAATGATTCTCAAATTCTCATTTCTCTCATAAATAAGTATAAGTCAATCAAGAGTCAACATTTCCACCCAGGGATGAAAAAAAAAAGTTTTTAGGACAGTAGCATAATTTGTGGAGGGTATTTGGGCTTTACTAAAAACAATACATGTTGGCTCACTGATATTTCTGCATAGGTTTTAGTGAATCCTTCATTGCTAAGAGTTAAGACTCCTGGTTTGGGGTCGTTTTAGAAATAACAAAGAGTGGCTCTGGACTTTGTACCCCAGTCAACCAAAGTAATTCATGCAGTAGGCAAGCACACAAAGAATTCTACATAGAATTTCAATTGTTTGTGTGAAATATGTTACCTCTTTTTCTCAAAAATCTGTGGAAATTATGTTGTTGCAAATAATACTTTGAGAAGAACCCTGAGGGTGATTTTTATCCTTCTTTTTCAAACCATATATTTATTCCTTACCTCTAACTCTCTCTCCACATATAACTAAATATATGTATATGTATATATGTGTGTATGCATATATAAATACATGTACAATACATATAAGTATATAAATATAGATACACACACATACATGTAGTTTGCTTAAAGACACAAAAGAAGATTTTCTTCTGTTTCCCTGAGAAAATAGTCTTCCAAAATATGCTTCTCAGCTGTTTCCTATGCTACATTTTCTTTACTTTGGAAGCTAAATTTGGATGTAAATCCCCCTAGACTTGCAATTGACTTCAAAATAATATAGATAAATTCTGCTTGGGTTAGCAACTCCCACATACCCAGTCATGTTGTATTTCTTCCCCCAACACTTGAGCAGGAAGACTGGATCTCAATATTACCTATTTAGCTCTGCATCTGTCTGAGGAGGGAAGAAGCAATGTCAAGGTCATGAGCATCTGCTGTTTAGGAAGTTAGTTTCTGCTTGGTTTCTTTTTGTATTTGTTGAGACACTTTTTCAAGGGCCAGTTTTGCTGAAGAGGAAGCGTGTCCTGTCTCAGTTGTGAGAGTGCCCCTTAGGCCTCCTTCCTTCTCTAGGGTAAGCCAGTCACTGAAGAAAAGTCAGGGAGAGGAGAGAGCTTTTAGTTTGGTATGGCTACTACAGCTGCTAATAAGGTCTTCCCTCCCTGCTTTCTTCCCCAGCCCTGCCTCTATCTTTCTTTCCTCAGCTAGTGATGCCTAAATTTCTAGTTCAGAAGCTTCCTTCAACAGTGGAAATGAACTGGGCCCCTACAAGAAAGCCAAGTTTAAGATGAAATAAAAGATGAGATGTTAATGCACACTTTCCTCCCACCTCCCTGGCTGTAGCTTTGGAGCTCTGACACACCATCATGAAAGGGCTCAACACACAGCAAATCCCAGCTTTCCCATGCTGTACCCATCTGTGATGCTCACATTAAGCTACATGAGTAAAAATTCTCAAGATTCTTTTCTTTGAATTACTCCTCCACAGAAAGAAGATTATGCATCAACTCAGGGGGCCAGAGGTGTTTTCCCAGTTTATTCAGATCAAATGCATCTGGAAGATTGTGTTCCAAGTTTGTTATATGAGACTACACTGTTCCTTCATCTCAATAGTGAGGGTATTTTCTTTAAAATTTTTAAGGATTTCTTAAAAATATGCCATTGAGTTTTGGAGGGGCCATTTACAAACTTTTCCCAAATTTCATGAATGTAAATTAATTTTTAAAAAGTTTATGTTTAACTCATATTTTAAATATTAATAATACTTTCTAGAAGCTACTTGAAATAGGACAGGTCTGAGCTTTAAATTCCATTTTAGGCACTTGTTTCAAATGGCCTTGAGAAAGCTCTCAGCTTAATGAACCTCAGATTTCCCACATATAAAGTGGAGATAATCTGGAAAAGTATCCATCTGGAAAATTTGTTTTGAAGATCAGGTATGATATATATATATATAGCAGGGTCTATTATATAAAAGGTGCACAAACAAGTAAAAACATTATCTGAAGCCACTTGTTTAAATTAGTTATAATTTTTAAGTTCCATTTTAAGCCACTGAATCTTTGGATATCATGATTCTTAAAGTAGAATATTCTATTTATAAATGGTTGTTGATGCATGTGCTCAATAACCATATTGATAGTGCCATATGAGCAAAGTGGAAACTACTTCTCTAAAGTCTTCTAAGGATACTGAACTTCCATCTTCTTAAAAGAAGGCTTCTGTAAAAATTAATCAGAATGGCATTTTCAACTATGTCCCATGCTTTTCCTATTTTCCTATATTCTTCATGAACCTGTGGAAAATACTGAATAAAAAAAAAAGTCCTATGATGATGTCCATAATTATTCTCTCACTTTTGTATTGTAAATAATCATTATGAATACTCAGTAATTTGAATAGGCAGGAGTAATTATAGGATGTGCTAAAGAGATAAATCACTTTTTTAGGAAAAGGAACAGAGTCATTAATTCTGTAGCTTGAAATTTATAAATTGCACATCAGGTAGGATATCACTAGGGCAAACTAAAATAAAGCAATACTTTAGTAATATTTTTAAAACACAGGGTGTACATTTCTTTTGATTATTAGTTTTAATGAAAATAGGAAAGCTTAGTTCTTATTCTAGATGCCACCAAGTAGACAATTCTGCATGTTCATGTTTTCCAGTAAGGTCTTGAACAGTTTCATCCCCACCCTAAGAAAGGGTGAGATCACAAACTTGAAACATTTTATGTGATAATATGTATTCTTGCCTTAAAGGCTTTGTTTTATGGGTCCATATTACTTTTGCTCAAAATCCATAAAAAGAAATAGTTACATTTTTCATAAAGTGTCTAAACTAAATGAAATAATCCATATACTTTCTGCTGTCTCATGTGTATAGGAAGTGTAACTTGCCCTTTTCTTTGGTAGAGCTATAATTTGGCTTAAAGGGAAACAGCCTGAGAAATGGTACTCTCCCAGGAGCTAATTGAGCTGGCCTGGTGTAGGAAGTCACAGTCTAAGTCTAGAAGGAACTGAAAGTAGACAAGCTGCATGCTGATTCTTGGATCAAGCAACAAATGTCAATTAAAGTGAGATGACTGTATTTAGCACTTTGTGCTTTTGACCAGAGCTTCACAGGCCCTATTTCAAACACAAGGCGTGAGATGAAGTTGAGGCCCTTTTGTGATCTTTTGGGAAACACCAAGGGCAAAAAGGAACATGGGGGAACTACCGAGCTAGCTCTTTGGTTACATCCTTTCGACTCCTTTTTCTGTCTTGATAAGCAAATCCCAATGATGACTTTTAAGATGTGAAGGTCAGGGGTGGCTTTCATGTCTGTTTTTCTGACAAATCTCATGAAATGTCTGAGATTTTTATCTCAAGGCTCAGAGGTGGAATAGGGTAGTGATCAAGAGAAAAATTAAATGAGACAGTCTGAGTTCACATTCCAGCCTGACATCTGAGTAGCGGTGTAATTATTGACAAGTTAATCAGTTCCTCTGTCCCTGAGATTTGTTGCCCCAAAATGAAGGACAAAATTAGTAGTTAACTGGTAAGATTTTTGTGAGACATAAATTAGTGAATGTACTTTAAAATACTTGGCATCATAGATAATATTCAATAAATGCAATCTGCCATTATTCTTAATTAAAATACTCCAAAATTGACTTAATGGAATAGATTTGAGTGCCCACCTTCAAAAGACAGAATCTAGGCCTCTAACCTCGAAGTATACAATTTATGAGAAGATAAAAAGTATCTTGGAATGCTCCATCTCCAGTCATGAGGCTGAAGATATATGATTATTAACTTTTAAAAGTTGAAATTCCTAAATAAGTTCCCCTTTTCACTTATGTTTTTCCATATTCATAGAAAAATAATTATGTTTTTGACCAATTAGCAGAAAAATCCCACAGTTCTCTCTGGTGAAGGCCCCATGAAATGCAAATTAAATAATTTGCCCAAAATAGTGTTTCCAGATAAAACACAGAACACCAGGTTAAATTTGAATTTCAGATAAACAATGGATAATTTTTCATATAGGTCTGCCTTATGAAAAATTTGGAATGTACTTATACTACAAAATGTGTAAGTTTATCTGAAATTTAAAATTAACTCAGCGTCCCATATTTTATTTGCTAAATCTAGCAAAACTAATCCAAGAAGACCAAGACTGTGCTGGTTCTGTCCTGTCCAACATGATAATAAAACACAAGAATATCCAATACTCTGCTTCCTTGTTAGGAATAACTTGAAATAACTTATAGAATTGATATTTTCAGTAAGATGATAATCAGAATATAAATATCATTTCATATTTCACAATTATGTATTATAAGTTATAATCATTGATTGGTTCTTTGATTCATAATCACCAAGTAAAAATATTAATTTATTCATTTCTATATCTAATATACAATGTCTCATAAACCCAAAATCCATATTCAAATGTCTAAACACGTTCTATTTTCCAATTGTAAAAAAGATTTACATTTAAAACTTATTTTGTCTATTTTTCATCTTTTTTTTTTTTTGGCTTTTTGCCATTTCTTGGGCCGCTCCTGCGGCATATGGAGGTTCCCAGGCTAGGGGTCTAATTGGAGCTATAGCCACCAGCCTATGCCAGAGCCACAGCCACTTGGGATCTGAGCTGCGTCTGTGACCTACACCACAGCGCACGGCAATGCCAGATCCTTAACCCACTGAGCGAGGCCAGGGATCGAACCCGCAAACTCATGGTTCCTAGTCGGATTTGTTAACCACTGAGCCACGATGGGAACTCCTATTTTTCATCTTTTAAAAGACCCAACATGTTTATAGGCACATAGAATATAGAAATGAAGTCCCTTCTTAATGTGTAACTGAGCAGAACCTTGTGGGGCCTTCCCCAAGGGCAGGCCTTTCCCAGTATCCTCTGTTAGCCCCTCTCTGAAGTACCCAGATAACAGTATCTGATGTACATTTCCTGAGTTGTTTTACAGATGCTAAAACCATCATCAAGTGGAAGAAATTAACTACTTGACGATCATGAGCAAATACTGGCACCTAAGGATTAATAATATGAACCCCGGTGAGACTGCCCCGTAAACTCACCAACAACCAGTCAGAGAATTGTATATGAACTGATCACTTACCCTGTGACACCCCCACCACAACTTGGCTTTTATAGTTCAGGGTTCAAGGAATTCAAGGTATTTGGGGGGCAAAAACCACCCATTTCCTTGAATGGCCTGCAGTAAACCTTTTTCTGCTCCAAATTCCAACGTTTCAGTTTGTTTGACCTCAGTATGCATCAGGCACACAAACTTGTGTTAACAAAAGATTAAATGTTAGTACTACAAATCAATGCTCTTATATTTTAACCAGTTCAAGAATATCATTAATGTGATGTGTACTTCAAAGATTTAATATTCAAATATGTTATTTAGAAGACTATGCCTAATGTATCTATCAAGGAATAAGCACTGCTGTCTAATTTTTATAGTTTTTAATACCTTCTAGATATACTGCTACCTCTTCCATCCAGCTCTCCATAACTTCCTTTATCATAATCATCCCCTCTTTTCTCATAATCTCCCATTGCACCCTCATCTCCCCTTCCTAGGAAACTGTTCTGTATACTCAACTTCTACCATATCTTTTCACTCTTCCTCCCCATTCTCCATCTACCTGCTAACCTCCTTCACCACCCCAGCCACCCCTCCATGCCCACTACCTCATCAACCACCACCACCATTACCACCACCCCAATCACCCTTTCATTGACTGCCAGTTTCTTTTGACAAAAGGGCATTTCAGAGAATAGTGGTTCATTTGCATTTGTTTTTCCTTGCCTGGAAAACACCCTTCCCATGAACACCTTGCTAATGGCACTGTTATCTTCTCCTGGTGGTTTCACTGCTATTTTAATGATCTTAGAAGGATCTTCATGAGCAGCAAATAGTTGTCATGAAGGAAAAATATAACACTTAGGCTGGTAAATTCTTGCTATGTTATCATCTTTTTAATGAACTAAATTCACATATTTTCTGCAGAGCTGTTTAATTTAAATACACATATGCACTATTTTTAAAATGATAACCTTATTCAATGGCATGTATCTATTAAGATGCAACCAATAGTTGTTTACTATGTCACATATTATATTTATCATAGTCTCATTTGACAGGTGTTTATATTGAAAAATCCCATCCTTAGCAGAGAAAGAAATTTCTGGATTAAAATGTCAAAAACACAAATTGAAAACTTCTACTCCACTTCTATAAAATTAGGATTAAGTTGTATATATAATCTGTATGTTATTTATATATAATGTATAGGATATCTCATTTATATATAATATGTATATATATGAAAAATATAATGTCATTTATATGGTGATTTCTTTAAAGGTTGGATGGAAACGTGATAATTTGGAGTTCCCCTTGTGGCTCAGTAGGTTATGAACCCACCTAGTACCCATGAGGTTGCAGATTTGATCCCTGGCCTTGCTCAGTGGGTTAAGGATCCAGCTGCCATGAGCTGTGGTGTAGGTCATAGATGCAGCTCAAATCCTGCGTTGTTGTGGCTGTGGCTTAGGCTGGCAGCTGTAGCTCTGAGTTGGCCCCTAGCCTGGAAACTTCCATTTGTTAAGGGTGGGTGGGGACCTTAAAAAAAGAAAGGAAAAAAAAGAAATATGCCCATTTACCACTGCAGTGACCATAGAAATATATTATGACTATGCTGTGCAGAATACATTGTAAAAAATTATTTTAAATATAAGACATTGATATGAAGTTTTTTGTTTTGCTGTACTGACGTGTAGTTGATTTACAGTATTGCATTAGTTTCAAGTGTACAGCAAAGTGATGAATATTTTTTTTTCAGATTCTTTTTCATTATAGGTCGTTACAAGATATTGAGTATATTTCCCCGTGCTTTACAGTAAATCCCTGGTGTTTGATATGAAGTTTTAATCTCTTACTGTAATGTTAGCTTCTTAACCATGTTGTTTTGCTTGAACCATCAGTAGCTAACTACAGAAGAAGGAAAATTGGGATAATTAACAAAGATTAACTTTTTTAAAAAAAATATGTCAACTGTTGTCTAAGGGAAACAACTTTGTATCTTATCCCACTAAGATCAATTAGAAAAAGCTTCTCAGGAAAATGTTAATTACATTGATTCTTTACATGTTAATTACACATACTTATTAAGCAAGTACACATAATCACATGTACTTATTAA
The DNA here is from genome assembly GCF_016906955.1 of Phacochoerus africanus. Classification (NCBI taxonomy): domain Eukaryota; kingdom Metazoa; phylum Chordata; class Mammalia; order Artiodactyla; family Suidae; genus Phacochoerus; species Phacochoerus africanus. The sequence goes on along the minus strand of NC_062545.1, from coordinate 78,693,413 downwards.
GCAGCTAGACACTTGAAGTGGGGAATACAGAAGTGAATAAGGCATGGTTTTTGATCACCAGGAACTTCTAATCTAGCTGGCTAGCTATATAAACCTATCTACCTAATAATAAGAAAGTTTAGGGTTATAAAACAATTAAACCAAAACATCATAGTGGAGAGATTATTTCCAACTTTTTGAAAGAGGTCTTCTTTGAATCGACTTGACTTTTAATTGGTGAAGGTGAAGAAAATGGAAGCATGTTATATTGAAATACTTGGTTCAGAATCTCATAGTCCTAAATTCAAATCTTGAGCCCATCATGGTTAAGACTAAGCAAGCTACATACTTTCCATATTTATAATGTAAAACTGGTTAAGAAATTTGTCAGCCTTCTAATCTCTAACATATAACTCATGTATATTAAATTATTAGATCAACAGATGAGAAAGTGGTGGGAGAAGGGGAGAGGAGAGGTAAGAGGTTCAGAAGAGTAATGTGGTACAGGGAACCTAGACAGAGTGAAACCCCATAGGCAGCTGCATAAATGCTCAGCTAGCTGAATTTCTCTAGGTAGCAGAGAATTCAGGGACACTGAAAAACTTGTCTCCCATATATTATTTCCTAGTGGCAATTTGAGATAGCTCAAATTTAAAATTATTTTCTTTAAGGCTTTCTTTACCAATTTCAGAACTTTTCTAAGAATTCAATAGCAAATCCATATTAAAACCTATATAACCTTTGGGAGCAGAATAAAATAATGATAAGCGAGTCATAAGAGTGCAGTAGTGTATTTGAATATTAGTATGAAAGGAACATTTTTGGAATTAGATACTAGGGTAGCAAATATGGAGCAATCTGATTCTAGCTATTACTAATTGCATATCAGAGTGTGTTTATGTTGCAGTGAAAAATAAACACATGCAAATTTAATTTCTGATTTTAGAATTACCCCATCTGATTTATTTTAAGAATGATTGTGCTTATGGAAACATATACAGATATTGAATTTGATGACTTTTATTGACTATTGGCATAGCCTTTCTAATTTCAAAGAAACATTTTTTATTGATTTATTTTGAAAAAAAATTATTAATGATTGGGTTGTGGGAACATCTTTTTGGTCATTGCTTTTTTACTCCTTTTAGTAAACATTAATTTTAAAATTCAGTGGGAAACAAAAAGCAGCTCATTTTGAGGCTAGTATCTTTGTTTAGAAAGACAAGGAGTCATTATGCTTTTGCATTTTGTGCAATGAAAATATTCAAGGCCAGGTGTAAAACTGGGGAAAAAGGAAGAGATTAAATGTTGTTTGACAGTGAATTGACTATGACATCATGGGTATATAATGACTCTTTCCATAATTGCTAATAATAAGTCACTTTGCCACATAGGGAAGGAAAGTGCCAGATAAGTACCATCAAGAACCTTGAATTGTATAAATTCAGTACATTTTTCAATCTAACTACTGATGAATTAAAATGGAGTTCTTTCTTTGAGAATGTTAAAATCACACACACAATATACTAATTATGGGCCATAGAGTATAGTGGATTTTATTAGTCCCAATGTAATTTGTTGTCCTCTAATACTATAAGTTAATGTTAATGAAAAAGAAATTGGTAATAATGATTCAAGACATATATTAAGCATTGTTCATTCACTCAATTAATGTATCTCATGTATATTAAATTATTAGGCAGCTATGTAAGTAGTTTGGAAATTCCTGGCCTATATAAAATGACACTACTTATACTAACTAATCTTATTTGTTTTTAAAACAGAGGTAAAACAGCAATAGAGGTGTCCCTAATATATTTCTATCCTTTCCCAATTCCACTGCCAGGATGTCACATCTGATCCTCATTAGCATTAACTCTCATAGAAGTCTTCTACCTGGTTTTCCTACTGAATGCAAGTCCCTGTCCCTACATAAAGCCAAACAAGACCAAAACGTCAGAGTTTGGAGCCGGGAAAAGTTTATTGCAGGGCCATGCAAGGGGACTGGTGGCTCATGACTTAAAAATCTAAAATCCCAGCGGCTTTCAGCAAAACTCTTTTATAGAAAAGGTGAGGGAGGGACATGGTTAGCTTGAGCTGTCTACATAGGTCAGGTCAAGGTCAGGTAAAGGTCAGGTCATGATATTTCTGCAAACTTCCATCAAAACAAATATTATTCTCTATTTTGCAACTTTTATCTGAAAGTGCAAATATAAGAAAGGGAAGGGGAGACACTGAATATTGTCTCCATGCCTCCTTGTGGCTTTTAACCCTTAATAAATCCCATAACCAAAATAACATCATTGCCTCTCATCTTACTTGTTCAAGGTCCCAAGCATTAACTGACTTTCACCCTCCAGGGTCTAGGCCTCAGCTAAGAGGAGGGGGCCGGGGTGCTGCCTGGTCACCCTGCACCAGAGCATTATTCATCAGCACCCATTGTGGGTCCTCCTGCCAGTGCCCACACCTGGCTTCCGAGGCAGATCACAGCTAGCAGCACCCTCTGGTCCAGGTCTTCAGATCTGCTCAGCTGTTCTCACTGAGGGAACAAGGTGCCTAGGACCCAGCCAGCCCTCAGGCTTCTAAAGCCAAGCAGAGCCACTGGGTCTGAGGACTGCAACCCTTGGAGACTGCCCCCACCGTTAGATCATAGAGGTGGCACCTGGGCCTGGCCAGTGGGCAGCCATGTCAAGGTCTCTGGAGCGCTGCAAGACATAGCCCTCAGCCTGTCCCCAGGTCACCGCCCCCCCACCCCTGCCCCCCGGGCTCACCCATCCTCTAACAGCCCTGCACTAATGGTTGCATGCATGCAGTGACAGTCCTGCTGGGAGCTAAGCACTATGTCCCTCCACCCCCGTTACAGTTCACTTTTCTCTATTCTGTTTGGCTATTAAAATAGCCAGGTTGCAAAATCCTCAGTCCTTATGCTACACGGACTCTATGGAGGATGTCAGCCAGTCCAGGGAGTTGAGTCACCACTTTACAAAGATAACTCACACATTTCTATGTCCAGCCCCCATCTGTCTCCTGAGTTTTATACTCCTACATGTCACAGTTTAATGCACATCTCTTAAATGAGACACAAAGATATCCCAAATGCTACTCATATAATGCCTTGTTAAGCTGGTCCTATTTTATCATATCAAAATTCAGAGTGACTCCAATTTACTCCCCTGACCACTCTGCTAGTGACTCCATCAGCAGGGCCCATGGATCTTTCCATGTTTTCACTGGTTGACTTTTTTTTTCCCTCTGTTTTTTCTTTTTTAAAAAATACATCCTGTTTTACACTAATCCGCCTCCTTCCCATTGCCACTCTCTCTGACTACTTGGACACCTTTCTGGATATTAGTCCCTTGATTTAGACTGTCTTCCTCTCATCATCAACATTCTTGATGGTCTCAATGGCCGTTTCCAAGAAACACTCTCTAATCGCATCCCAGGAAAGAACTTCCCCATCCATGTGTCTCATATCCTTTGTGATAATTTACAACAGTCCATTCTTAATTACAATTAAATTGTATACATGGATTACATGGTTAAGGGTAGAAACTAGATTTTTATTTCCTTTTGAGAAGCTGACATCCTACAATAGTCCCAGGAACATATAAAAATTTTAAATTAATTGTTACAAAAAAATCAATCGTTCTATTCTCTGCAGCTTTGTCTTTCTCTTAAAAGCAATTTATTTTCACAATTGTTCAGTGGTTTTCTGGATCTTTTTAAAGTAAAAAAAAGTAAAAATATTTGGATTAGAAATATTGAAAAATATGAAGAAAATGAAAATTGCCTATTATCCCATTACCCTTGGGTAAACACTTTTAATATTTTGCATGTTTCCTTCTAAATTATTTTCCTGTGCCCATATGTAGGGAATTTTATATAGTTATAGACATCATGTATGTTTTTATGGTATACTTTTTAGTTTTATGATGTTTCCCGTAGACTTCCACACTTTTTAAAACAGCCAATTTGACACAAACTTATTAGTTGTGGGTATAGATATTAGCAACAAAGTTTCTGATGATTTTAAAATATTTATCAATCAAATCTGAAATACTCAAGAAATATTATACAGTAAGTGCAAATAAGAGCTCTAAAGAAAAAAAGAACTGAGATGACTCTGTATATAGTCTTATGATTTTATATGTATAATATTCAAACTTAGAACCTGAAATGTGTGGGAAATTTGTACTCATGTTTCCAAGAATAAAAAATAAGAGAAATGATAATTGTGAAATAAGCATATCCTTTCATTCCTTAATTTAAAAAACTTCCACAGTTCCCACAGTTCTGGTGTTGTTACTGTAGCTGTGTTGTAGGTCGCAGCTACACCTCTGATTCAGTCCTTGGCCTGGGAACTTCCATATGCTGCAGGTGCAGCCAGAAAAAAGAAATAAATCCGAACACCTGGAACTATATTAAATATTCCATGAACAATATATAACAGGTGGCTTGCTCAAGAACTTACATTCTAACTGAGGCAGCAAGCAATAGATACTTATAGAATGTGAATCAATACAGCTTATAATAAATGCCAGGAAGGAAATTAAAATACTGCTGTCTAAAGAATAGCTAAAGGGATCTGCTTTACAAATAATAATAAAGGAAAGAACCAGCTACCAGGAGAGCAGGGGAACCTCTCCTGACAAAGAACAGAAAGCACATGGTGCTGAGGACAGGCATGCTGTCATCTCAAAAAGGACAGGCGACAAGTTTTCTGAAGTTAGCAATAAAGGGACGAACATATGAAGGGAATTGAAAGCATGGGGAGAGTTGGATCATAACAGTCCATATATTTGGTTTTAGCTATTCTGTGAGCGTATAATAGTAGATCTATAATACATCTAAATGTAAAAGCTGCTCAGATTGCAATTCCTCCTATCACCTATCATGTTTATTTATATATGTACACATACAAAAAGAGCAGTTACTGTTCACAAGAATGATTATAAATGAGTACATTTTCTAACTCTGTCAGTTAGATAGCACATTATAAAAGCGTTTTTTTAACTTTGGGTAAAACCAAATGCAGTTAATGCAATGGTGCAAACAGAAATGTTGATTGAATCTGAATTGCTGTGATTTCCAAGACAAGGATGCAATATTCAGATATACTGGAGGAAATTTATACCAACATCAATTATGCTCATTTGTATTTTATCTTCTTTAAATAAAAGTAATTGAAATAGGAATCCAGGGAAATGGAAAATAAGTCTGAATATCACTTCAGTAAATCACTTTGTACATTGTTTATGTCATTTACACATTAAATCACTTTGATGATCCTAAAATGCATAAATTATTCAATTTTTAACTTATTTCATTGAAGTATAGTTGATTAACAATGCTGTGTTAAGTTTTTTCTGTAGAGCAAAGTGATTCAGTTATATTTATATATACAAACATATATACATATGTATATTCTTTTTCATATTATCTTCCATTATGGTTTATCATAGGATATTAAATATAGTTCTCTGAGCTACACAGTACAACCTTGTTGTTTATCCATCTTATATACGAGTTTTCATTGCTAATCCCAAACTCCCTATCTATCCATCCCCTACCTCTCCTCCTCCTTGGCAACCATAAGTCTGTTTTCGATATCTGTGAGTCTGTTTCATAGAAAGTTCATTTGTGGGTTTTGTTTTGTTTTACTTTTTGTCTTTTAGGGCCGTACCCTCAGTTTATGGAAGTTCCCAGGCTAGGTGTCAAATCAGAGCTACAGCTGCTGGCCTTTGCCACAGCCATAGCCACACAGGATCCAAGCTGTCTCTGCAACCTACACCATAGCTCATGGCAAACACACTGAGCAGGGCCAGGGATGGAAGCCACATCCTCATGGATACTAGTTGGGGTTGTTACCATGATGGGAACTCCCATTTTTGTTGTATTTTCAATTCCACATATACATGATATATGGTATTTGTCTTCCTCTGACTTATTTCACTTAGTATGATAATTTCAGGTCCATTTATATTGCTGCAAATGGCATTTTTTATTCTTTTTATGTCCAGTTAGTATTACACACACGCACACACACACTACATCTTCTTTATCTATTGCACTGTCTATTCCACTGACGTTTAGGTTGCTTCCATGTATTGGCTATTGTAAATAGTGCTGCAACAAACATAGGGGTACATGTATATTTTTGAATTATAGTTTTGTCAAGATATATGACCAGGAGTGGGATTGCTGGATCATATGGAAACTCTTTTTATTTTCTTGGGGAACCTCCCTACTCTTCTCCATAGTAGCTATACCAAATTACATTCCCAACAACGGGGGTGGGGAGGGGGGGTTCCTTTTCTCCATACCATCTCCATAATTTATTTTTGTAGACATTTTATTGATGGCCATTCTGACCAGTGTAAGGTGATACCTCATCATAGTTTTGATTTGTATTTCTGTAATAATTAGCAATAATGAGTATTTTTCATGTACCTATTGGCCATCTGTAGGTCTCCTTTGGCAAAATGTCTCTTTAACTCTTCTGCCCATTTATTGTGTTGTTTTTTATTGTTATGGAGTTGTATGAATTATTTGTATATTTTGGAGGTTAAGCCTTGTTGGTCACGTTGCTTGCAAATATTTTCTTCCAGGCTATAGATTGTCTTTTCATTTTGTTGATGGTTTCCTTATTTATGCAAAAACTTATATAAGTTTGATTAGGCCCCATTTGTTCATTTTTGCTTTTATTTCTATTGCCTTGGGAGACTGACCTAAAAAAAACATTAATATGATTTGTATCAGAGAATGTTTTGCCTATGTTCTCCTCTAGGAGTTTTATGGTGTCAGTCTTATATTTAAATCTTAAACCCACTGTGTGTGTGTGTGTCTCTCTGTGTGTGTGTGTATGGTCTGAGGGAGTGTTCTAACTTCATTGATTTATATACAGCTGTCCAGTTTTCCCAGCATCATTTTCTGAAAATACTGTCTTTTCCATATTGTATATTCTTGCCTCCTTTGTCCATGGTTAATTGACTATAGGTAAGTGAGTTTATTTCTGGGCTCTCTATTCTGTTCCAGTACTCCATTTGTCTGTTTCTGTGCCAATACCATGCTTTTTGGTTATTGTAGCTTTGTAATATTTTCTGAAGTCTGGGAGGGCTATGCCTCCTGCTTTGTTCTTTTTCCTCAGGATTGCTTTGGCAATTCTGGATCTTTTCTGGTTCCATATAGGATTATTTTTTGTAGTTCTGTTCAGTTAATTTTTAATCTTTAGGCCATTTCTAACCACTTGGACTCTCCTCAGCTGCCTTCTTCCCTGATATTTCAACTGAATTATGAACCTCTCTGAGGCTTAGTAAACTCAAATGTATTTTCCACTAGGGGTCTGGTAAACATCCAATGTTTACATAATGTATTCAATACCATCTCCTTCCATCTTAATACTGTTTTTAGTCTGCATTTGCACCTACTTTCTTTTCATCAATTTGTCATTTGTTCAATACGTCCAGATTTGTGACTTTATACTCTGGCTTCTGACCTTCTGGTAGTTAGGTCAGGGAGCAGCCCAGAAGCAGAAGGGCTCATGAATTTATTTTATTTTTGAGTTTCTTTTCCCAAAGCCATATGGCTTACTGAGGAGCTCACCCTGGTTAGCCATAGTAGGTAAGGACAGAGGTGGGATAGGGCTGTCTTCCTCAGAGGTGGCAGCCACAGTGATGAGACAGAGCTCCATCATGCCTGCACCAAGGAAGTTCTCTACACACCGTCTCTGACCAGGGAGCTGGGAGGCCAGGTGAGCCAGAGACTGAGTAATGATGTCCACTGAGGCTACATGAAGCTCTGCTGTTGCCTGGAATACTACTATTTCCATCTTTTCAAAGACTAGTTTCTGGAGCTTGAGGTTCCATGGACTGCAGTCTCCATCATGGACCTCCCTGTTGACTTTTTGCCTCCTAACACTCTCAGTAGATTCTATAGGATAACTCTAGAATTCATTTTCTGTTAATAAACAGAGAAGCCAGGCATAAACCTTTTCTTCCAGGTCAGTATTTATTGAAAATTGATAGCCAGCGGTACGTGTTTTCAAAAAGCAGATTCTGGAGGAGTTCCCGTCGTGGCATAGCAGAAACAAATCTGACTCGGAACCATGAGGTTGCAGGTTTGATCTCTGGCCTTGCTCAGTGGCTTAAGGATCCAGCATTGCCATGAGCTGTGGTGTAGACTGCAGATGAAGCTCAGATCTGGCATTGTTGTGGCTGTGGTGTAGGCTAGCAGTTGCAGCTCAGATTAGACCTCTAGCCTAGGAACCTCCATATGCCATAGGCCCCCAAAAAACAAAACAAAACAAAACAAAACAAATCCTTAGGCTTAATGCAGACATACTGGATCAGACTCTCTTGGACCAGGAATTAGAATTCTCTTTCCTAACAATGTCTCTGGTAATATTTGTTTGCACTAAGATTTGAGAACTTTATTTATTTAGAATAAATTTATTTATGTTACCTCTTTATGTGGAGAATTTTAGATGGTTAAATTCCCTAAAAATCAAGAAAAGTCAAATTATATAAACAAAAACTTATTTTGGATTACTATGGAGAGTACAGAAAAAATATATTTCTTTATTTAGTTGTTTAATTTTTCTCACATATTTGTACCTGAGAGATTGGGAAATTTACTTCAAACTAGATCCTTTTTTTTTCAAGAACAGAGATAGCATTTGAGTTGGAACTCAAATGATGCACATTTCTGAGTGAGCAAGATCAAGAAAGAGACATAGTTCTAGAATCTCAAAAGCCTGCAGATATATGTAAATAGAGTAAAATTTAGGTAAATATCTAGCTAAGGAGGATAAAAGTTAGCTGCTAAAATTCTTTAAGGTCTGAAAATGAAAGCTGCTTTCTCAGTAATTCATCATAGCTATAATTCCTAGGAAAAACATGGGAATGCATAAAAAATAGCCTCAGTTATTTTACACCTCAAAAGTGAAGTAACAGAGATCTAAGAAACATACCTGCCTTCCAGAAATAACTCTTTACCCATAGTGAAAATGGAGAGTATTATCAGCTGGAGGGTACAAGGATACTTTGTCTGGAAGGTAGAGTAAATGTTCCAGAGGAAATGGCCCTAGATTAGCACTTTTCAGGAAGAAAAGGCATGCCTTACCTTTCTGTGAACAAGATGCTAGTAGATGTCTGCTTTGGAAGATTGAGTAAATCATCCATCAATGAACCTCAAGTTAAAAAAACAATTGCCTCAGGTCCCGAGGTAACTGAATACATGAAATGAAGGATTTTGAAATATATTCTTTAAATCTTAAAAGTTCACATATTTTACTATATTCTGCTACTCAAAAATGTCCCTTCTCAACAACCATGGTTGATATAATGTTTGACATAATGTACAAACAGCCAGAAGGCTATGGCAACACTGGAATCAGATAAGTCAATGTATCTGAGATAAAATGGATTCAAAGCATCCTTCCAGTCAAAAGGTCTAACACCCAAGCCCCTCTGTCCTTTGGCCCCAAAGACCAGAGACTATGTTTAGGGTCATGCTCTTGAATAGAAAGCTCTAAGCTCTAAGGCTTATCTCATGCTCACTGGCTATGCAATTTGGGGCTAGTCATTTACCCTCTCTGTTAGTTGATTTGGTTATCTTAAAGCAAACATAATAATACTGCATAATAAAATTTAGGAGAAATACTTGTGTAAGTGCTACATAATGGTGTTGATTATAGAAGACCTAACATAATATGATATTAAAATTATTTTAATATGCCAAAGCAATCCTTGATTTTCCAATGGCTGCCAACCACTATAGTATTAAAAATATATATTTCCTGTGTAACACTCAATTATATTTGGGGCAAGCAATCCAAAAGGTCTGATACTTGGACTTTTATGTTCAAGCCCTAGTACACATAGTGTAGCATTCTTCATTACCAACATATGCAGTCTGAAAGGCATACTACATAGTTTATATCTCTTGTCTTATTGATTGCTTTTGTAAACAGAAAAACTGAACACTCTTTGCAGTTTAGAGGTGCTTAAACTGCTTCCCCTTCTACCACCAAACCCAAACGGAGCTGCCATTTTTTCAGAGTCAGCCAGAAATGTGAGGAGCTTGCAACAAACAGGATTTAAGGAGCTAGAATCAATGGGTCTATCCAGCATTACTTCACTGCATATCCCCAAAAAATGACACATGGGATGTCTTATGGGACATAACAATGATTTTTCAATAGTGGGACACTTGAGTTTGGAGGCTATTCTTTGGGAGACATATCCCATCCATCCAGAGAAATTACAATTACTACATATTCCAGGCTGAAATTGTTAGAGCCTGCCTTATTGGTATTACATTTGTTTTACATTTCCTCTGAGAGCTTATAAATAGATAACTATCTATGCATAAACTTATGTAGATAACTCTATATACACAAATTTACACACAAAGAAAAGAGAATTATAATTTTACCCAGATTCTACTTCCACCATTGTCAATATATTTACACATCACTAATATTTTTCCAATGCTAGAGCCAGGACAAATTTTTGATACTGAATTTAAAATTCCATGAATTTTTTTTTTCTCTTGCAATGGACATTTTTCTGTTGCCACATGGAAGAGATCACACATGTCCTCTGTAATAATGGATTTGCTAAAGCACTTTTTTCAAAATTGGACAGTTTTAACAATTGACACAATTGCTATTACCAGATTTATGGCTTAACTTCAGTCAGGTAAATAAGCACTTTAATTCCATTTTAACTGGGAAAACGTTTGCTAAGCTAGTCTGACACCTCTTTGGACATTATCTGGTTCATCTCCCTGAGGCATCTAGACTACATACAATTTTCTCTTTTCTAACAATTTGTGTTATATAAAGTGATGCTTATAGTGTTTGCCTGTCACTAAGTAATAATTTTAGAGAAAGTGAAAATCAAGATAATTATAAAACACACTTGAATAATTTCTTCAGGGGAAGGGAAATAGAAGTTACTATATACTCTGTTATTTTAGTGTTATTTTTCTAGCATTTTCTCTCTGTTCCCAACTGGCTCAGCAATTAGTTTCAGCCTCTCATTGTCTCAGAAAAAAAAATAGCCTCTCCCTGTTGAGAATTTTATTTTATTTTATTTCCATTATAGCTGGTTTACAGTGTTCTGTCACTTTTCTACTGTACAGCATGGTGACCCAGTTACACATACATGTATACATTCTTTTTTCTCACATTATCATGCTCTATCATAAGTGACCAGACATAGTTCTCAGTGCTACACAGCAGTATGTCATTGCTAATCCATTCCAAAGGCAATAGTCTGCATCTATTAACCCCAAGCACCCCATTCATCCCCTTCCCCTTGGCAACCACAAGTCTATTATCCAAGACCATGATTTTCTTTTCTGTGAAAAGGTTCGTTTTTGCCATGTATTAGATTCCAGATATAAGTGATATCATATGGTATTTGTCTTTTACTTTTTGACTTATTTCACTCAGTATGAGAGTGACACCACTGCCATTAAGTCTGCTTCAAGGCAACCAATAGCCAAAGCAGGAAACAGCATCATTGTACAGCTGACAATTCCACCTCCTATTGCTGGCCAAGTTTCTGGCACCAACTTGGCTGAATCCACTCACAGTGACTTGCATTCTTAATCTCCAAGATATTTTAGTAAGACGGCTAGGATTCCAGATTCTTCTTCCAACATTAAGCATAAGTCCATTAAGACAGGGCAAAAGGATTATAGCATTGCTGACGATACTGGTAGCCATATAGATACAGTAGTCATCTGTATTGTACTCAAAAGTGCCCCTACATTCCATCTTGGTCCACTGTTCTTAAACTTCTTTGCCAATTTAGGCAGTTTGTTGCCATGCAATCTTTCAAAAGAGTGAGGCCTCAAACCTCCCATAGACCTCTCAGGTAAGCACAACTTAGGCTCATTCTACAACACTGATATGGGGCTATTTCCTTCTAGTCTGTTGTACACCATGCGGGAGTACCATAAGCATCATGCTTAGGGCTAAGGATATCAAGGCAAATAAGTAAAACAGTTACAGCTCTATTCACATGGACCTGTTTTCTTTTGGGCCAGATGTTGAAAAATGTTTGTAATATTAACAAGTAGTACAAAAAGCAAAGTATAGGGTATTGTGTGAGTCTATAGAAAGGGCATCTAATGTTAAGCAGGGACTGTACAGCAGCACAGATTTGTATGTAAGTGTGTGTGTGTACTGGCTTATGTCCCTATTTTGCCTCAGGTGTGCCTACTTCCTTGTATCATACAGAATGGCTTCCTTCACACTTTTAAATTGCTTACTTGGCCCCCTCAATGCCCAGAGCATGAACTTTTAACTACTATATGAGCGTTTTCCAAATTGTGGGTTCTGATCCATTAACAGGTTATGAAATCAATTTAATGAATTGATTGCCCAGAATATACTTTGTAAATACAATAGGAAAAAATGGTTAAAATATTAGAGCATATAATAGCTAGAAAGGATACATGTTGGGTAAAAATTTTTGTTTCAGCAAAATTGTGGATGAGTATGAATTGGTTATAATGTAAAATCTAAATCTACTTTGTAAGATCAAGAATATTCGAAAAAACACAGCTTTATTCTATATTGACTATCTAGCTCTGAAGCAGAAAAATAAAACAAAGCCCAAAGTGATTGTTTAACAGAGAGCAAGGGGAAGGCTACTGGGTGGATTTTTTAGAGAGGTGGGTGAGAATTGAATAATAGAAGATTTTGTAGGCTCTGCTAAAAATTTTAACTTAAAGGCAGTGGAAAACTACTAAAGGGATTTATTTGAGAGAGTAATACACATTTTTCGAAGATCATTTTTGAATGTAGTGAGAAAACAAACAACCAGAGATACTGGTCAGGAGAATATTATCCAGGGAAGGTATGGAAAAAGGTATGGCAGTAAGTATGGAGAAAACTGGAAAGAAGTGAGTGGTATTTTGGGTGGAAAAAGAGACGAGCATATGACCTTTCTTTGCTTTAATTTCCATACTGTTAATTATAGATTAATTTTTACTTGTGTTTTTATGTTTTAGCATGAATATAATTTAACATAGTTATAAAATATTATATAAATGAGTTTTAAAATATGTAATATTCAGTACCATCAATTACAATTTTTATAACAACAGTAATACATGCTACTTTTAAGGAATGAAATCTGCACAAAAAGTTCATGTAGAAAAGAAAATGAAAGTCAAATATAAAAAAATAGTTGCTTAAATGTTATTCTTATCAGCTATATACATTTTATCTTTTTCTCAAATAGGTTTTTAGAAGGTTCTAAATTCACAAAATTGTATAAATTTAATGTTTATGGCTGTAAATATTTTTGAATGAATATACTATAATTCATGTAATCAGAAATCAAAATTATAGTTTTGTCTGATTGTAGTTTATATTACATAACCACAACATAAAAAAACCCTTGACTTTCTAAAGGCAAAAAACAACGAGGCAGAAGAGAGAGAAAGAAAAGAGAGAGAGAGAAAGGAAGGGCAGGAAGAAAGAAGTTTGTTTTGTAAATCGGTCTTATTTTAAGGCAAAAGAAGATAGTACATACAGAAACCTAACAAAAGACCTTTTTTTTTCTTTTTGGTAGATAACTAAAGCTCACATTTGCTTTATGGAATCACAGAGGCTCTCCAAATCATAAGCAATTTCTATTTCCTTTAGAAACTTGATTACTATGTTTTACCCAAAGCAATTAAAAGAAAAAAAATAAAGATTATGCAGTCTCTAAAATAAGGATAATATTACCTATATCATAGGCTTTTTTTGGAGATTGGATGGGTTCATCCTTATAAAACAATTGATTCATGAGAAGTATTATGGAAGCAATGGAAAAATAAAAGAAGGAATGTGGGGGAAGGAGGATGGTCATTCACTAAGAGTCCTATTTCAAGAAAACTTTCAGAAAAAATGCATGTCATCTTAGGTTTGTTTATTTAAAGGATGTATTAACAATTGGAAAGGACTGATTGTTATCAACCAGCTTCTACAGTTATAAAAAGTTTTATTAAGCAGGCCAATAGAAATATGATCATTCTTAGAGGATAAGCCCACACTTGTTATCACTACAGGCAACATTGTTTTTATCAGCCATTCAGTGTGCTGATGACTGATATGAAGATTCTGACTAGGAATACAATCTACATGCCCCTAAATCCTCAGAATAAAATGTTTTGACTTACAAAATCATTATATGCATGAAATGATCATGTTTAGCACATTTATTTAAATTATACATAGTATCCAACTTTATTACAAAAACAAATAGACAAGGTTTCCCTTTTTTTATTTATATCATGTGGCAAGAAAACAAACTAAAATTAAGACAAGGTAGAGAACTTGCCAATCAAAAAGAAATTCTGGTACCTAAGCCTGAATAGAAACAACTGGTTTTAAAGAAGACTTAATATTGAAGGAAGAGAATAAATAAGTATATCTGTATATTAAATACAAATGCATATTTTTATATATGCACGTGTGCACGTATACCTATGTATATGAATATGGATTAGTATCAATCACTCATAAGTCTCTTTTAGTCTGGCCATACATATAAACATATAAGAGTTTTTATAGATGAAATAAAAATATGCTAGTAGTTACCACTGTGGTGCAGCGGAAATGAATCCTACTAGGAACCATGAGGTTGCAGTTTCAATCCCTGGCCTTGCTCAGTGGTTAAGGATCTGGCATTGCCATCAGCTGTAGTGTAAGTCACAGATGTAGCTTGGATCCTGGGTTGCTGTGGCTGTGATGTAGGCTGGCAACTATAGCTCCGATTTGACCCCTAACCTAGGAACCTCCATATGCTGTGGGTATGGCCCTAAAAAAAAAAAAAGCAAAGAAAAAAATAAATAAAATAAAAATAATAATATGCTAGAATCATGTGAATAATCTATACTTGCTTCCATACAGTAATGCATTTTATCTTGAAATGCTAATAAACACTTAAGAATTCACATTCAGATTTATTCTATTTTTTTCAAAACTATATACAAAATAATAATTAAAGTCATCATTTATTGAGCGATAGCCATCACTATGTGTTTTACTAGGAATTTTCAATATATGGCCTCATTGTTTCTGAAAATAATTCAGTGAGGTAGGTATTATTATCTCCCTTTTAAAGGTAATTAAGAAAAAATCCTGACTTCAAGAAATACTACAAAGCCACAGTCATCAAAACAGTGTGGTACTGGCATCAAAACAGACAGACAGACCAATGGAACAGAATAGAGAACCCAGAAATAAACCCTGACACCTATGGTCAAGTAATCTTTGACAAGGGAGGCAAGAACATCAAATGGGAAAAAGAAAGTCTATTCAGCAAGCATTGCTGGGAAACCTGGACAGCTGCATGCAAAGCAATGAAACTAGAACACACCCTCACACCATGCACAAAAATACACTCAAAATGGCTGAAAGACTTCAACAGACGACAGGACACCATCAAACTCCTAGAAGAAAACATAGGCAAAACACTCTCTGACATCAACATCATGAATATTTTCTCAGGTCAGTCTCCCAAAGCAATAGAAATTAGAGCAAAAATAAACCCATGGGACCTCATCAAACTGAAAAGCTTTTGCACAGCAAAGGAAACCCAAAAGAAAACAAAAAGACAACTTACAGAATGGGAGAAAATAGTTTCAAATGATGCAACTGACAAGGGCTTAATCTCTAGAATATATAAACAACTTATACAACCCAACAGCAAAAAAGCCAATCAATCAATGGAAAAATGGGCAAAAGACCTGAATAGACGTTTCTCCAAAGAAGATACACAGATGGCCAGCAAACACATGAAAAAATGCTCACCATCTCTGATTATAAGAGAAATGAAAATCAAAACTACCATGAGATATCACCTCACACCAGTCAGAATGGCCTTCATTAATAAATCCACAAATAACAAGTGCTGGAGGGGCTGTGGAGAAAAGGGAACCCTCCTGCACTGTTGGTGGGAATGTAAACTGGTACAGCCACTATGGAGAACAGTTTGGAGATACCTTAGAAATCTATACATAGAACTTCCATATGACCCTGCAATCCCACTCTTGGGCATCTATCCGGACAAAACTCTCCTTAAAAGAGACACGTGCACCAGCATGTTCATTGCGGCACTATTCACAATAGCCAGGACATGGAAACAACCCAAATGTCCATCGACAGAGGATTGGATTCAGAAGAGGTGGTATATATACACAATGGAATACTACTCAGCCATCAAAAAGAATGACATCATGCCATTTGCAGCAACATGGATGGAACTAGAGAATCTCATACTGAGTGAAATGAGCCAGAAAGACAAAGACAAATACCACATGATATTACTTATAACTGGAATCTAATATCCAGCACAAATGAACATCTCCTCAGAAAAGAAAATCATAGACTTGGAGAAGGGACTTGTGGCTGCCTGATGGGAGGGGGAGGGAGTGGGAGGGATCAGGAGCTTGGGCTTATCAGACACAACTTAGAATAGATTTACAAGGAGATCCTGCTGAATAGCATTGAGAACTTTGTCTAGATACTCATGTTGCAACAGAAGAAAGGGAGGGGAAAAAATGTAATTGTAATGTATACATATAAGGATAACCTGACCCCCTTGCTGTACAGTGGGAAAAAAATAATAATAAATAATTAAAAAAAAAGAAAAAATCCTGAGAAATAGCAATGATTGGTAAATTGCAACAAAGATACAATGATTCTCACCTTAACGTTAAACTATTCTACGATTTAGCACCAAAATAGATACACATTTCTCAGGCAGAGTTATTTGAAAATCCCAAATTTATTGTCACTCTAACAGTTGACTATTGTTGACTATAATGAAAATATCCTTTTATTGCTCCTTCTTTTGCACCACATAATTGTACTGCATATGTCATTTTATTACATATAGCTCTGTTCTCTATTTTTCTGTACCAAATAAATGTCACACCTTTACATGTGGGTTTCAAATAAACTGCCATGTATAATGATGTGTCCATGTGTATAAGCCTTGCCTCACCAAATAGAATTTAATTTCACTGTGGGCTGACTGTTAGCTGTATAGTGAACCCCCTAGCATCCAGGGAAATGCAGGATGCTATAGGCATTCAGGGCAATGAATATCCATTGACTACCCATTCATTGAATACCCATTGACTTGTAAGTTTATTTTTTAAGAATGTTATGAGAACAAACCCGACTAGTATCCATAAGAATGCCAGTTCAATCCCTGGCCCCACTCATTGGGTTAAGCATCCAGCAATGCAGTGAGCTGCAGTGTAGGTCACAGATACACTCAGATCTGGTGTTGCTATGGGTACCGTGTAGGCCAGCAGCTACAGCTCCAATCTGACCCCTAGCCTTGGAGCTTCTGTGTGCTGTGGGTGTGGTTCTTAAAAAATAAGTAAAATAATATTACCAGAGGTATATAATAGGTATGACCTACTGCTCAGTCTTTTGACATGAAAAGCTTAGTGACTCTGAAGCATGTTTACTTCATTAAAGTAATTTCACTCCCCTTCAGTGGTTAGATCCTCTTTCTGCTTGGAGGTTATTCAAGACTAATGATGGTAATATTTTTAACTTAATGTCCATTAGCTTACCAGACAGACTTCATGCAGATCATAGAATTATGATCTAGGTGCATTTCTTCTTCCTACTCTCTTCAACACAATTCTCTAGCCAAGTGCCAATTTATACAGATAGAATATGGAAATAAAGAAACTATATAAAATATACCAAAAAATTCGCTTCTTAGCATCATTAAAAAGAACAAAAACTATCACTTTATAGTTGGAAAAATTCAATACATATTGAAAAGCAATTTATCACTAATAAGTTTTAAAAGTCATATAATGTTGGATTAGCTAAAGAGAACTAATACTTTTAATGAATATTAAAAGCATTGCCTGAATGAATATTCATTCAGGCATGCTCACATACATACTATAGATATTATTGAAACAGGTTCTTTTGGCTGAGAGATCATCAGGCATACTTTTCCCAATTTGAGGAAAGTACAAAGTCAACAAATAATGTTATTAGTGATGAATGTCAATTTCAAATGAATATGAAGTACATATGAAGTAATTTGTTTGAGTAAGAATAAGTTTCATTTTGGTATGGCTTTGAAATTTCAGAGATTTTCTGATGATACAGAGGCTCTTTAAGACACAGCTGCCTTTTCTAGAACATTAAATGCTTGGACATGACCCGAAATAGTCCACATACCTGTAAACTGAGAACAGGATTCATCATACGCTAGGAATGCAGGAAAATGAAGCAGAGGGAAGGAAAACACATATGGCATTTCACATGGCAGATCATGAGGCTAAGTTGTTCTTTGTATTCAAACTGCAGATAAAAATCCAGAGCTTGTAAAATGAAAAAGGCCTTTTTGATTTTACAATAATAAAAGCCACCAAGGATTTCTCAAGCCTCTCCCAATTCTGATATATTGAATCAGTTCAAACAGAGAATGTGATTATTTAATTGTTTAATCCTTGAGTCAAATTTCACTTCTATGCAGCTCAAATTCTAAATAAGGAAGGGAAAAGGAAAGAAAAAGGGAAGAGCTAAATTTGAATTCAACAACCAGGATGCACTCTCAAAGAACTCACTGAAATAACCTACAATTTTATGGATTATTCATATACAAAAACAAGGCATTTATGCACAAACACACATAAATAAGTGCATATATAGAGTCTTTCCCTCTTTTTAATTAACTGAATGATGAATCTTAGGACTATTTGAACAATGGCTTTCAAGAAATGGATTCAAGTACAGAGTTAATGCCTCAACTTTGGACACTTATTTCAGTTGCTCACATATTTTTCCCCCTATTATCTGTTTAGGGGACTGGGTTATAGAGAGTTGACTTTGGTAGAAATATGAACTTCAGATAAAGTTTACTACTGTACTACTTTATAGTAAATTGCCTGTACAGTGTATCATTTTTTACTGTAAATTGCCTTCAGTGTATAAATTTCTATAACTGAAATACAAGCTTGCTAGTTTTGCCTTCCTACAAAATACCATTTATAAAATTTAACTGGACCTAATAATAATTTACCATATCTTCCTGGATATAACTAAATGTACAAGAGATAAAAAGCACTTCTCAAATAATTGAGTGCTTATTTCACTTTTTAAAGTACTTTTAGAAGAGAGATGTTGATAACTTATCCTTAAAGTGTGCTTGAAACATTTTGTTCTATTAAATGATAAGAAATTACCTATATGTCTTTCTTTTCCCCCATTTTATGAATTAATTCAAATAGAAATTATGTGAAATCTCAAAAGATTCATTCAAATTTTAGCCTTGTACTTTTATGTTATAAATTACAATTCCTATTTTTTTAAAAAGCAATACAATTTTACATTTTGATCGTTACTCAATATGGAATTACATAATTTCTCTGGTGATCTATAAAAAGGAACATTCATTCTCTGCAGATTGATAAGGAATGAAACATTTTTTCTACTGTAAAGTAGAATAAACCTCCATAATTCTCTTTCTCAAATATCTACTTATTAGGACTTTTGAATTCTACCCAATAACTTCCTCTCAAATTAACTTCCTTTCTAGATTTCTTGCATTTGTCTATTCATAGAACACTTTTCAGTGCCCCGAACCCCCTATTTCATGTGCTAGTCTATTCTCTAGGAGCACAAAGATTGAAACAAATTATGGACCTCACCACCAAAGAACTTCCAGAAACTGTGGGAGACATTCAAGAATTGGCAGTAAGCAATATAATTGAGAAAGAGTCCCTAGTAGAGGGTCCCACTTAACAAAATTTCTGGAGGCACCTGGCTTGCACCAAGAAATTCAGGAAGTCTTTGAAGAAAAAGCGTTACTTGAACTGACTCTTTAATGACAAGTATAATTTGGGAGCACTGACAAGATAGGTAAAGATGTTGAAGGTAAAGGAAACACTAGAAATGACTCAAAGGTACAGGGGAGCATACTTCACTCAGGAAATTGTAAGAATTTCTGTAAAGCTAGTTAAGAATTCTCTCTTAAAGTTGTAGCAAAAGAGTAAATGGAAATGTACAAAGAGGACAGATCATAAGGGTCCTTGTAAACATATCTAAAAAGCTTGGACTTTTGCCTGAATGCAGAAGGGAACTATTGAATGATTCTAAGCAGATGCTAATAAGGTTTACATTTTATGACGACAATTCTGGCAGCTGCATGGCAGATAATCTGATAGACTAGAGCCAGAAAACATCAAGTAAAAAGATTTCCTAATATCCTAGGTAAGAAATGAGGCAGGTTCAGCAAATGAGATCTAGTTGGCATGTGGAACACAAGATAGATTTGAAATATACTTAGAAAATAGAGGAGATAGTACTTGGTGATAGACTGAATGACATAAAGGAAAAAGCAGACTTCATGGTTACCCCAAGTTTCTATTTTGGGGGATCTGAATGAATGCAGTGTGATAAGATAGTAAATACAGGGTTTGGAAGTAAAATATTGTGGGTTTGGCTTTGGATTGAAATGTGGTGAGTACAATTTTGGCATGTTGTCAGGTCTCAAAGAGTTTGATATAACTAGGTCAAAATGGTGATTAGAGAGCTGCAAATAAATGTCTGGAACTCAAGACACAAATCTTGGCTGGAGAGAGAGATAAAAAAGCTATTGTGTGTGTGGATAAAATCTCAGAGAGCGTCTTCGGTGTGAATGAGCAGAAGGCCACTATCAAATTATATTCTCATATATTAAATTTATTTTTACAAAATTTCTCTAGAGAAAGTCAGAGAATAATGAACTCAAGCATGGGTCAGATTGATTTTCCTAGTGAGGTGATCAGAGTGCATACCTAGAGTTTTGTTTGTTTGTTTTATGGCCACACTTGCAGTATATGGAAGCTCCCAGGCTCGGGGTTAAATCAGAGCTGCAGCTGCTGGCCTACATCACAGCCACACCAGATCCAAGCTGTGTCTGCAACCTACATCACAGCTCATGGCAAGCCAGATCCTTAACCCACTGAGCAGGGCCAGGGATCAAACCTGTGTCCTCATGGATACTAGTGGGGTTTGTTACTGCTGAGCCACAATGGGAACTCCCCAGGAGGGAAGATTTTTAATATCCACCTTTGTTAAGTCTATTCTTAAGCTCTCCCCTCCCCACCAAGTATTCAATGAAGGACTCACTTTTTTTCCTTTTATATATGATTTGGATTATCCACCTGCTGTTTTTGTCTTGTTTGTATAAATAGAGATAAGCAGAATGGGCAAATAACTTGCTGAAACTCACCTGACACATACAGATGAAAACCAGACCTACCTAAAAACAAAATGCGATTGCCATTGTTCTCCAGACATCTCATAATAGAGTTATGCCATTTATCATTTGTGTGAGAAAATTAAATCAGTAAATCAGAATAAATACTAAAGGGAATATCAGGATGTATATTTTAAAGGCCCTTGAGATTATGGCTGCGTTGCCTTTGACTAAAACATAAAATAGTGGGGTTCTCCTCATGGCTCAGCAGTAACAAACCCGACTAAGTATTCATGAGGACGTGGGTTAGATACCTGGCCTCACTCAGTAAGTTAAGGATCCAGCGTTGCTGTGAGCTGTGGTGTGGGTCACAGACATGGCTCAGATCCCGCATTACTGAGGCTGTGGCTGGTAGGTGCAGCTCTGATTAGGCCCCTCACCTGGGAATTTCCATACACCTTGGGTGTGGGCCTGAAAAAAAAAAAGACAAAAAAGAAAATAAAATAGCTACTAGTGGAAAAGTCGCTGTTATGTGCTCACCAACTCAATCCCTTTCTACCACCTTCCCAGCCCCAAAACAAACTAATCTGCAGGTCACATGAGCTATATCCTTGAGCTTTGGCTAATGCCATGTAAATGAAATGATGCATATGACTTCAACCTGTATTAGTTTCCTGTGGCTGCAGAGGAAATTGCCACAAACTAGGCAGCTTTAAGTAAAACAAAATCATTCTTTTTACAGTTTCTCTTGAGGCAGGGCATGGCTGAATTCTCTGCTCATAATATGATTGTTTATGAGGGTGGGAGCAGTTCTCATCTGAGGCTGGAGGAGCTCTTCCAAGTTCATTGGTTGTTGGCAGACTTCATCTCCTTGCAGCTGTAGGACTGATAGCCCCATTGTCCTAAGGTGTCTGTCCACCAGGGACTGCTTTCAGGTCCTTGTTATTGGCCACTCTATCATTAAAGCCTGCAATGGAAGATTTGTTGTGCATCAAATCCCTCTAACTTTGAGTCTCTGTTTACCACTGTCTCTGATCGTTAGACCTAGGTTTCATGTAATTAGATCCATCCCACCCCAGTAAATTTCCTTTTTAAAAACCAAAAGTACACTATAGGGTAATCTAATCAAAGGAGCAAAATCCTTTATTTTCACAGGACATGGACACTAGAGGGTCAGAGAATCCTCAGGACTACTCTGTCTAACCCCCAAAATATCCCATGAGACCTCCCACTCATGCTTTTTCTTGTCTGCCATCTGGTACAGTGCTCCAGTTGAGAAAACAGAGGGGCTCCCAGATGGAAGGGAAACAGGTCAGAATGGGCATCAGCACCATTTGCTCCCCCCTCAACACACACACTTTCTTACATTGCTCTAGGAAGTGAGCAAGAAACAAATCTCTATTCCACTAGATTTTCAGAGCTCTTTGCTCTGAGTTGATGATGACCTATTTTGGTTAATGAAGAAGTTGGTATCAAATAATAAAGGATAATGTGATATATTAAGAAATGCTGTTTTCCAGTTTTTATGTATTCCTTCCTTTCCCTAATAATTCAGGTAGCATCTCTCACTTTCTGTGTGTGGTGGCCTTGAGCAAAAAGCTATGTTTTGAGCCACTAAGTAGATTTTGTAAATCTTACTACACATGGGCATCAATTTGAAAGCTAATGTGCTTTTGATGTGCAATATATAAGCTTTATTGAGAAAGAAATCTTTCTTTTGGATTTATAAAAAACTCATTTTTGCATATCGAGAGCAAAGTATGAGGGAGGTTCAGGATATGGACTACATACAATGTGTCACGAATTTGTGGAAAATAATATTAGTATGCAATAGTTTACTTACCTATAAGAAGAAAAAGTATGACTACTGAAAGAAGGAGGAGGATGGAGGAGTAGAAAAGAGATATTGGCTAGGTCTAGGGGAAGTAAAGGCCCACATTCCTGGGTGAACTTCAAGCCATGTGGAGAAGCCCCCAGTGCAGTAAGAGGTTGAAATGGTGGAAGAAGTACAGCTGATGGAGGAGCTCAGGTGCATTCATCCAGGACTCTGTGCTGTAAAGCTCTGGAGAGTTCCAAACTATTCTCCAAAGGAGTGAGTGGGCTGCCGTCAGTAGAAGCTGAGAGCCAGGACAAGGATCTCATAGCAGGTGTGAACTTGTCCACTAGGGGTTAAGGGTGGGCCGGTAAGAAGAAAGACTGATGCAAGGCAAGATAGGTGAAGATTCTGGGATAATGTGAAAATGGAGGATGACATTCACTGTAAACAACACTCCTCTGATATAAGGAAGATATGTAACTCCCCTCATTCCATATTACAAATAGATTCACTTTCAGGGAGAAAGGGAGAACATGAAGAGAGAGGAGGAGAATAAATTAGTTTGGATTGTTAATAAAAAAGGTCTGGGTTCATGAACTGGCAATATTAGGCTTTTTACCACCAGTTCAAATAGAGGCACAAATTGAAGGTACTTGGAGAAATATGCAAAATGTCATTTTTGAAGATAAGGTAGAATATCTTCCTTCATTCAGTCCCTTGATGGAATACTTTTGAATTTCTATCTCAACACCTGCTGATATTTTTTAAAAAATAAGAAAAACAAGAATACACAATTTCCAAAATAAAAACCTACCTTATTTCATGAAGAAGGCCAGCTGAGCCATACTGTCTTCACATCTTAATGGCTTCTCTTTCTGTCTCTCTCTCTCTCTGTCTCTCCCTTTTTTTTTTTTTTTTGGTCTAACTCTTAAGAGTTCCTTTGGAGTTCATCCTATCTTTGTTTTATCCAAATATCACCCTAAAGTAGGCTCATCCACACCCATGTTATGCATAGTTGACACCAAATGCCTGGTTTTAACACTTCAACCTGATCTTGCTTCAGAGTTTCACACCTACATTTTCAAATCCTTACAGGTCTGCTTTATATGGTGTGAAGCTTCAAATCAACCTGTGTCCCCGGCTTCATCTGCAACCCCTCTTGTTTTTCTACCTCTATCACTGAAATTTTAAAAATCTAAACACTGAGATTTCTATTTCATCTTCTTCATCTACACCTGCTTGTATGAATCCTACTTCCTCAATCTCCCACTTCTGCTGCTTTGTCTTTGTCCTCATTGCCTTTGTTTAATATTAGACTCCAATGATTTCTTTGCAGGATTATGGCAGTATCCTTGGAATGTTCTCTTTACACCAGGCTTGGCTACCCTACCTCCCAAACTGTATACCATTTCCACACAGTTCACTTCTCCATATTCTTTTTAAAGCTCTACTCCTAAAATGCAATCTGACCACATTACTTTCCTACTTTAAATTGTTTGGAATCTCTCCTTCAGGATAAACTCCATTATACCCAAGGCTCTTTATGGTCTGCCTCTGGCCTACATTTAAACTTCATCTTTTTCAATATGATCATTACAAAGAGTTCCCTGGATATACTTTGTCCTTTCAGTCCTCTGTATTTTTTAATAAGTAGTAGAATGCCTACATTCTTTAAATTCCTTTCCCTAATAACTTGTGTCCAATATATTAACTATTTGTCTCTCAATAATTCATTTAAGCATTATATCCTTCTGATTTTTTTGCCCCAAACCATCATTCAGATGGAAGATCTCAAAATTATTTTCCCTCTCACTTATCCCCTACCAGGTAGAACATGTGCTGATTATCTGTCGCTTTCCTTTACAACTCATGTTGAAATAATTAATTTATTTTTCCATTTAGGCAATCCTGAATAGAATTGGTAATACCTCTCCTGAAATTCTAGCATTTTTTGTTTAAGGTTTTTTTATTTTTTCTTGTAATCTTCATTTCATTTCCGAACAGTTACATCTTTTATTACTTTTTTTCAAATATGTGTGTCATATTCAACTGTCGTATTTGAAAAGCTGTAGTGTTACATATACATATAAATGTTTGGGTGTCCTTTCCATATATAGGTTTCTACCTTAAATATCATAGTTTCTTAATATTTTCATGCAGCTTATTTTTGAGTTCCATCCATACTGCTATAAATAACAGTAGTTCTCATTTTGGAGTACTGAATGGTATTCCTTATATGCATATAACACATTTTAACTGAGTACTACATGGTATTCCATTATAAGCATATTCTGAATTTTAACTGCTCCATCTTCCCAGCAATGATCAACTAAGTTGCTTCCATTTCTTCTCTAAACAAAGATACTAGGAAAGTTTTCTTACCTGCTTACCAGTGTGAAGTTCAACTCTGAAATATCTTGAGTGAAGTTGGTAACTCTCAGGGAATATGCATACCCTATTATATGGGGTATTTCCTGGTTCCTCTCTAGATTCTCTCCTCCAATTCACATTCCCAGCAATAGCGTAGAAGTGTCTTTATACATATCCATGTTAAAATTCCATGTTAAATTAGACAGTCAAATAATATAAATAATTTCCCTCATTTCTACATTCTTCTTTTAGAGTTTCTTTTACTCTCATGGAACAGAAATCTTCAATTTTGTTAAAATCACACCTTTCAGTTTTTTTTCCCTTGGTATTTGTGCTTTTTGAGGTCTTGTTTAAAATCTTTTTAACCCTGAAATCACAAAAATATTATTTTTATTTGGGTGGGTCTTATTATCCTATTGTTGACAGTTCTGTCTATATCCACCATTTTTACCCATTTTTCTTCTATCCATCTCCCATGTCACCCCAAATTAATCCTTTCCTATGCCTTCTTGAAGAGTCTTCTACCTAATCTTCACCTCACTAATTCAGTCTCCTACTATATATATTTTGTCCTTCAACCCATCCACTGTCCTTTTATATTTCATTTCAGATTGTTCTCCCCCTACCTGCATAGTTTCTTTAAATTTGTTTTGTTTGATATTTAATATTTTCCTTATCTGCTGAATATTTGTATAATGTGCTGTTGAAATATCAGTTCTTTCTGTTATATTAGATCTGCTTTTTTCAGGTAGCAATTTTTCTACTAGTGATCTTTTACTGCATAGTGTTTGCACTCCTCAGTAACTGGGAAATATTATTTTATTGAATCTATTTATTGCCTTGACTAATATTTGTTACTGAAGACAAGGTTTAGAAACCTAGGCTCGGAGTTCCCGTCATGGCTCAGTGGTTAACGAATCCGACTAAGAACCATGAGGTTGCGGGTTTGATCCCTGGCCTTGCTCAGTGGGTTAAGGATCCAGCGTTGCCATGAGCTGTGGTGTAGGTCACAGATGCAGCTTGGATCCCGCATTGCTTGGCTCTGGCGTAGGCCAGTGGTTACAGCTCCGATTGGACCCCTAGCCTGGGAACCTCCATATGCTGCAGGAGCGGCCCTTGAAAAGTCAAAAAGACAAAAAAAAAAAGAGAAACCTAGGCTCTAACTTGTGCTCCCCTTTATTTAAGAGTGGAAATTGGAAATTTTAGTGTCACATTCTACCCCTTCTATTCCTGTTCTATTCTAGGAAACTTTTAGAGACTCTACTCCTGTCAGTGCTTTTAACCTGGACACTTATTTCTGTTCTGATTAGCATATATTGGGGAATAAGGGATGAGGTGCAGAAAAGCATGGAAGCTCCCCAGACTGTGTACATTCACTAATAGGGCATCTCCACTATAAGCAGACTAACCCTCCTCCTATTACTCCATGGTGTGTGGCTGACGTGGAGCTGGGCCTGCTATATTCCTGCCTCATTGAACTGAAGGCTTAGAGAGAGAAAGGGGCACAAATAGGAAAGATAACCCAGCCTGTGCTCCATTTGAGGCTTCTGTTCTTTCCTGATTTGCAAACTTCTCCATCTTCCACTACCCTGGTTCCACCAAGATCCAATCATTTTCCATGTTTTCAAAGATTTTATAGTTTTGTTTTTTTTTTTTTAGTTAGTGGCTGAGTAGAGTTTTCCAGGGCTGTTGCTCTACATACTCTAGGGAGCACAAATCATATAATGTGAATAGTGTCCTCACAATTTTGCAATGATGGTCTTGACTTTGAATTTATTAACCATCCTAACTTTCCCATGGCTGAGTCTATGGAGGAATGTGGGAGCCTGTGGTAATTCACCATGCTGTCTAATCAGAAGAAACCATCAGCTTTCGGTTTGTTTAATACAATACCTCTAAACTATTGACAGTTTCTTTAAAATGAAGACTATTTCAAATATCACTCTATACATAGCAGGGGCTTCAGTGCCCAGTTCATAACGAAACGTAGTAAAGAAGTTCAATCAATTTCTTGAATGAAATAGGAAGGAAAGGAAGGACAATCTGCTTAAGAGACATCAGAGAGATAAACATATAAAGAGAGAGCCAGAGATAAAGAGACAGACACTGACAGAGAAAATAAAGAAAGAAATACAGATAGAAAGGGAAAGTTTCCAGGTGAATAACACTGTTCATAACCTACACTCTTGGCGTTACCACTATTCAAAGAACCTTGTAATATGTCTTTTTTTTTTTTCATTTATAATCACAGGGCCTGTGTTTGTTATTAACTGTCATCCAGAACAAGCAACATCTCATATCATTAACTAATTGCAAAGAACCAATAAAATCACAACTTGTCTTATTACTGACTTATAAAAGAGTTTAAAAATAAGACTCAGATTGTCAAAATCTCTTGGCTTCAACATGAATATACACACAGATTTTTTTCCTCAGAACAACTTGATTCATTTGGGGATTTGCACATCAGTGAAAAAGCTTACTAAAAATTAAATCTGTACTTCGTTATTATAAAAATTACAAATTTCAAAAGCTTTGTCTGGGATTAATTCTGGTATAAATATGACCTCCCAACCATCATCACACATGCTCTGAATCCATAACCCTACAGAGACCATGATTTAGAGAATTATTGACAAGGCCACCTTTTTGTCACAAAACATCATTGCAGTTGGTATTTATGAACATTTTGATTCTTCATGTTTATGCAGTTGTCCTACTGGATTTCTGATCACTCTTGGAAATGATTTTAAGTAAATTTCTGTGTTTAAGTGTATTACATTAAGATCATCTTGAGTTGAAACTCAAAGCATAAGTAGATTTTTTTTTTTTTTTGCCTTTGGCTCATAAAAAACTGTAAGTTTTTAGTTGAAAGTTTGGATTAACTTTAGTGACATAAGGAAAAAAAATGTTCACTGGAACCCACCAGGGAAGTTTTAGCTCCAAAACAACCTTGTTATTAGGAAGCTTTATCGACGACATGGGCACCAAAGTATGGCAAGTAGCAGTGTGCAAAGTTCAAGCTGAGGGCTAACAACACGGATATAAATGGCTTCACCAGACCACAGCAGGACAACTGGGATCGTAACCTTTAACTTGAGTGCAGAAAGGAGAAGGGAGGGATTATAGAGATAAATCTATTCTAAATATTCCACATTTTTGAATCAGGGGGAAAAATAGAATAAAAGCTACCTGTGGGCAGAAGTAAAAAGTTCTCTAAATTAAACATGAGTTGCAGTTGAGTAATTAGAGAAAATAGTGTTTGGCTTCAAAGACTAATTTTGTTATTTATTTTATTTTTCTTTATTATTTTTAAAAGATATATTCTCTTATATCCATTTTTTTTTTCTGTAAAAAAGGACTACAACCAGACTACCTATATTTTATTCAGAGTTTTCAGACAGATTTAGTGTTTTTGTTCTTTTCTGACAAATGCATTTACTGAAATTGTGGTTTGTATTTCAGGTAAATACGGTACAGAGACATAGGAAAGCAGTGTCAACATTAATCAATGCTCTGTTTTGCATTAGACTGGAATAAAACATTCCTGAGTGACATGACAAAACCACACTTTATAAAAAGACAAGATCCAGATAGTTTTTGGTTTTTCTCCTCAAATCTTGTCAGATTTGTCCAGCTAAAAGTCTTTCTTTAAACTAAAACAGATATGGAATACTAGAACATATATTTAAATTCTGATAGTTTCATCAAAACATGATTTCCTTCTTCCTTCATTGAGATGGGGGTCTCAGGAAGTTGCTTTCTTTAAGTCTGTTTCTCTTCTTTAATGAAAAATGACTTTCATCATATTGTACTCATAGTTTTCTTTAAAAGCAAATAACAATTGACTACATGCTATAAGTGATAATCTCACTGTATAAAGTCCAATGTTCTTCATAAAATATTTGCCATGTTAGGCCTTAGAAAGGAAGATCTTTTCTTTCCAAACTTTTCCATTTATGCCATATGAATAGGTATATTAATATATGTATAAAGATATCATTTTGTCTTTAAAATGATTTTTAGTTGTAATGCAAATTAATAAGCACAGTAAAACAAATACACAATACTGGCTTAAAATGAAAGACTGTAAAGAAGTTATATATTACAGGATTTCCCTTCATGACCCAGTTGTTAATGAACCTGACTAGGATCCATGAGGTTGTGGGTTCGATCCCTGGCTTTGCCTAGTGGGTTTAGGATTTGGCATTGCCATGACCTGTAGTGTAAATTGCAGAAGTGGCTCAGATCATGTGTTGCTATGAGCTGTGATGTAGGCTGGCAGCTGTAGCTCCGATTCAGCCCCTAGCCTGGGAACCTCCATATGCTACAGGTATGGCCGTAAAAGAAGTTTTTTTTTTTTTTAAAGTTATATATTACAATTTATTCTCAAAAAATAATTTTGTATTAGTTTTTAAGTTTGGGTAGAAAAAAAATGAAGTAAAAAGTTTGGGAGCTTAGACATATATACTTTCATTGTGAGCATGCATCTCTGTGTGTATAAATTAACTTCTACAAAGATATCATGTTTTGTATATTAAAATATTAAAGGTTTATATGAGTATTATTGAATTTAAGTTTACTAAATGCATTCTAAAGAATATAAACCCATAGGATTGTGAAATTTACAAAAATGTTTGCATCAAAAAGTACATAATTTCATATAATTATTTTTAATGAATTTTATTTCTTCTATTACAGTTGATTTAGTGTTCTATCAATTTCTACTGTACAGCAAAGTGACCCAGTGACACATACATATACACATTTTTTTCCCACATTATCCTCCATCATGCTTCATCATAAGTGACTAGATATAGTTCTCTATGCCAGGATCTCATTGCTTATCCACACCAAATGCAATAGTTTACATTATTAACTCCAGATTCCCAGTCCATCCCACTCCCTTACATATATGACAGAAATCACTGTTATGTAAATGTGCTATTCATGTTGAATAGATAGGATTAATTTTAAAAATAGAAAAAGAACCAATGGAGACATGTATGTTATTAAAATGAAAAATGAAAAAAATCATATTTAATTGTGATAAAAAGTATTATAAGGATGATTTACCTATCAATTGTTTCTCTTTCTCTTGTTCTATTTTTAATAATTAAATAGTCATATTCACTACAGAGTGAATAAGAATTTTGGAAATAAAAAAACCTACAATAGTTTTAGAAGGACTGTGACTTGTGACACACTGCCAGGAAAATAAATGTCTCAAAAATGTTCACACATTTTTTTAATTTAATTTTTTCACTTTTTTAAAATTTAAGTATGGTTTATTTACAATGTTTCAGGTATACAAAGTGAAAAAAGTCATGTGTGTATATATATTATATATATATACAGTTTTAAATATTATATATATACATACACAAATACTTTTTCATATTCTTTTCCTTTATGGTTTTTTACAAGATGCTGAATATCATTCCCTCTGCTATACAGTAGGTCTTCATGGTTTATTTTATATGCAACAGTGTGTATCTGGTTAATTCCAAATGCCTAATTTATCCCCCGCCCTTTCCTTTCCCCTTTGGTAACCATAAGTTTGTTTTTTATGTCTGTGAGTCTCTTTTGTATATAAGTTAATTTGCATTATTTTTAAGATTCCAAATGTAAGTGATATATATATTTGCCTTTGTCTGACTTCACTTAGTATGGTAATCTCTAGGTCCATTCGTGTTGCTGCCAGTGGCATTATTTCATCCTTTTTTATGGCTAAGTAGTATCCCATTATGTATGTGTGTGATATACATATATACACTACACACACCACCTCTTCTATCAATGGACATTTAGGTTATTTCCATGTCTTGGCTATTATAAGAAGCACTGCTATAAACATTGTGTGTATGTATCCTTTCAAAATAGAATTTTCATCTTTTATGAATGTAGGGTCATGAATGGGATTGCTGGATCATATGAAAACATTTTCAGTTTCTTCAAGAACCTTCATACTGTCCAGTGGCTACACCAGTTTACACTGCCACTAACAATGGAAGAACT
Organism: Phacochoerus africanus; assembly: GCF_016906955.1. Classification (NCBI taxonomy): domain Eukaryota; kingdom Metazoa; phylum Chordata; class Mammalia; order Artiodactyla; family Suidae; genus Phacochoerus; species Phacochoerus africanus. The sequence goes on along the minus strand of NC_062545.1, from coordinate 78,662,000 downwards.
TCCCTTTTCTCCCTTCCTTCTCCAGCACTTACTATTAGTAGACTTTTTAAATGATGGCCATTTTGTTAGGTGTGAGATGATACCTCATTGCACTTTTGATTTGCATTTCTCTAATAATTAGTGTTAGTGAGCATTTTCTTTGTTCCTCTTGGCAATCTGTATGTCTCCTTTGGTGAAAAATCTATTTTGGTCTTTTGCCCATTTTTTTAACTGAGCTGTTTATTTTTTTATTGGGTCATATGTGTTGTTCAAATATTTTGGAAATTATTGGTCACACTGCTTGCAAATATGTTTATCCCACTCTACAGATTGTATTTTCATTTTGTTGATGATTTCCTTTGCTGTGCAAAAGAAGTTTGGTTAGGACTTATTTATTTTTGCTTTTAGTTCTTTTGCCTTGAGAGACCGACCTAAGAAAACATTAGTATGATTTATGTCAGAGAATGTTTTGCTTATGTTCTCTTCCATGAGTTTTATGGTGTCATATGGTGTCATATTTAAATATTTAAGCCATTTTGAGTTTATTTTTTATGTGGTGTGAGGGAGTGTTCTAACTTCACTGATTTACATGCAGCTGTCTAACTTCCCCAACATTTACTGAAGAGACTGTCTTTTGCCTATTATATATTCTTGCCTCCTTTGTCAAAGATTAATTGGCCATAAGTGAGTAGGGTTTTTTTTCTGGGTTCTCTATTCTGTTCCCTTGATCCATATGTCTGTTCTTATGTAAAACCACACTATTTTGATTAATATAGCTTTGTAGTAGTATCTGAAATGTGGGAGGGTTATGCATCCAGCTTTTTTCTTTTTCCTCAGGATTTCTTGGGTTTGGGGGGCTCCATTTAATTTTTATGATTACTTGTTCTAGTTCAGTGAAAAATGTCATGGGTAATTTGATGGGATCACATTAAATCTATAGATTGCTATAGGTAATATGGCCATTTTAGCAGTAATGTTATTATTTAACAATATTAATTATTACAATCCAGAGGTATGGGATATCTATTTCTTTGAATAATTTTCAGTTTTCTATGTCAATGTTTTATAGTTCTCAGCATGTAAGTCTTTCACCTCCTTGGTCAGTTTCATTGACAAGTATTTTTTTGGAGAGTGTGATTTGAAAAGGGTTTTTTTTTTTTAACTTTCCTTTTCTGATATTAAGTTGTTACTGTAAAGAAATGTAACAGATTTCTGAATGTTAATCTTTCATCATGCTATCTTGCTGAAGTATTTATAAGTTCTAATAGTTTTTGTATGGTGCCTTTAGGGTTTTATATATACATTCTCGTGTCATTTGCATATAATGACAATTTTACCTCTTCTTTTCCAACTTGGATACCTTTTATTTCTTTGTCTTATCTGATTGCTATATCTAGGATTTTCCAATACTATATTGAATAGAAATGGTGAGACTGGGCATCCTTATCTTGTTCCAGATCTTAGCAGGAAGGCTTTCAGCTTTTCTGCATTGAGTATTATGTTGGCTGTGGGTTTATTATAAATAGCTTTTATTATGTTGAGGTATGTTTCCTTGATGCCCACTTTGTTGAGTTTTTATTATAAATTGATACTGAATTTTGATAAATGCTTTTTCTGTATTTATTGAGATGATCATGTGGTTTTTGCCTTTTTTCATTGTTGATGTGGTGTTTCACACTGATGGACCTGCATATGATGAATGATCCTTATGACCCTGGCATGAGTTTAACTTGATAATGTATGATGTTTTTTACATGTTGTTGGATTGATTTGCCAAAGATATTGGCCTATAACTTTCATTTTTGGTAATGTCTTTGGTTTTTGTATCAAGATGATGGTGGCTTCATGGAATGACTTTGAGAGTGTTCCCTTCTCTTCAGTGTTTTGGAAGGTTTAAGAAGGATTGCTATAAATTCTTTGTATGTTTGGTAGAATTCCCCAGTGAAGGCATCCAGTCCTGGAATTTTGTTTGCAGGGAGTTTTTTAAGTTTCAGATTCTAATTCACTTCTAGTGATCAGTCTCTTCAAATTCTGTATTTCTTCTTTCACTTTTTGTGGGTGGTATGTTTCCAGAAACTTGTCCATTTATTCTGTTTTCCAATTTGTTGGTATATAATTGTTTACATTGTTCCTGTATCTTTTTTTATAGTATTATTTGTTGTTATTTCTCTTCTTTTATATCTTGTCTGTCTGGGTCCTCTCTTCTTCTTGGTAAGCCTGGTCTGAGGTTTGTAGATTTTGTTTGTCCTTTAAAAAAAAAAACAAGTTTATTGTTATTATTTTGTTTTAATTAATCTATTTTTATTCCTTCTCTGATCTTTATTATTTCCTTCCTTCTGTTGACTTTAGGTTTGTTTGTTCTTCTTATTCTAACTCTTTTGGTGGTAGTTTAGGTTGTTTGAGATTTCTCTTGTTTCTCAAGGAAGACCTGTATTACTATGAACTTCCCTCTTAAGACTTCCTTAGCTGCATCCCATAGATTTTGTATGGTTCTGTTTTCACTGTCATTTGTCTCAAAAAAAATTTTTTTAATTTCCTCTTTGATTTTATATTTGACCCATTGCTTTTTTTAGAGTGTCTTTAGTTTCTATGTCATTGGGTTTTTTTTAATCATTTCTACTTTGGTTGATTTTTAGTTTCTTATAGTTGTAGTCAGAAAGGATGCTTGAAATAACTTCTATAGCCTTAAATTTGTTGAGGCTTGTTTTTTGTCATAGTATGTGTTCTATCCTAGAGAATGTTCAATGTGAACTTGAATGTGTATTCTGGGTTTTTTAGCTGTAATGTCAAAATCTAACTATTCTATTGTGTCATTTAGTATCTCTGTTACCTTATTGATTTTCTGTCTAGATCTGTCCATTGATACCAGTGGGGTGTTAAAGTCTCCTACAATTATTGTATTCCTGTCAATTTCTCCCTTCATATCTGTTAGAATTTATGTATTTAGGTGCTCCTATATTCAATGAATGTACGTTAATGAGTACAATAGCCTCTTTTTGTATTTACCATTTTATTACATAGTGTTCTTTTTCTTTATGGCCTTTATTTTAAAATCTGCTTTGTCTAATATGAGTATTGTTACCTCCACTTTCTTGTCATTCCTGTTTGCATGAAATATCATCTTCATCCTCTGTCAATCTATGTGTGTCCTTCACCATAAACAGCATGTTACAGGCTCTCGTGTCATTATCCACTCTGTCTTTTGTTCAGAGCATTTAGTCATTTAAGATAATCATTGATAAATATATATTTATTTCCATTTTAAACCCTGCTTTCCAGTTGATTTTATATTTTTTTTTTGTTTCTTACCTTTTTGTTTCCTTTTGTTGTTTCATGGTTTACTTTTGTATTGTGCTTGACTTGGCTTCATTTTGTTTTGTATGAATCAATTGTATGTTTTTGATTTATGGTTACCCTGGTTTTCAAGTATGTTTACCTATTACTAAATCTACTTGCTTTAGACTGGTAGTCATATAGGCTCAAAGACATTCTTAAAAAAAAAAAACCTACATTTTCTTATTCCTCTCCCCTGTATGTTTTTATGGCCACACCCACAGCATATGGAAGTTCCCAGGCCAGGGATTGAATCTGAGCCTCAGCTGTGAGTTATGCTACAGGACCCTTTAACTCACTGCACTGGGCCAGGGAAGGAACCCATGCCTCCACAGCAACCCAAGCCACTGTAGTCAGATTCTTAACCCACTGTGCCACGGTGGGAACTCCTCTCCTCCATACTTTATGATTTTGATATTCTCTTTTACATCTTCATGTTTATCCTTTTGCTGTTCACTGCAGTTACAATCACTTTCACAAAATTTTTTATTTTTTAAAAAACCTATGTACTGGCTTAAGTGATTACTTTCCTACTGTATTTTTCTTTCCTATTAGTTCCTGCTTTTCAATATTTCCTTTAAGATAGGTTTAATATTGCTGTATTCTTTTAGTTTTTGCTTGTCTGAGAAAACCTTTCTCTACCATCCCAAATGATAATATTTTTTAATATAAATTATACTGGAGTATAGGTGGCTTACAAAGTTGTATTAGTTCCAACTGTACAGCAAAGTAAATCAGTTATACGTATATCCTTTCCTTTTCAGATTTTCTTCCCCTATAGGTTATTACACAGTGTTGTACTATACAATAGGTCCTTTTCACCTATTTTATATATAGCAGTGTATACATATCATTCTCAACCCCATTATTTATCCCTTCTTCCCACCACAATTCCCCTTTGGTAACCATAAATTTGTTTCAAAATCTTTGAGTCTATTTCTGTTTTGTTTTTTTTTCTTTGCTTTTATGGCTGCACCCACATCATATGGAGGTTCCCAGGCTAGGGATCAAATTGGAGCCACAGCTGCCAATCTACACTATGGCCACAGCAACACAGGATCTGAGCCATGTCTACAACCTATGCCACAGCTCACAGCAATGCCACATCCTTAACTCATTAAGCAAGGCCAAGGATCAAACCCACAACCTAGTTGGACTTATTTCTACTTTTCCCTGTTTTATAAGTTCCATTGTATCATTTCTGTTAGATTCCACTTACTGGTGATATCATATGATATTTGTCTTTCTCTGTCTGACTTACTTCACTTAGTGTGGTAATCTCTAAGTCCATCCATGTTGCTGCAAATGGCATTATTTAACTATTCTTTATGACTGAGTATTATTCCATTGTGTGTATACATGTACCATATCTTCTTTATCCATTCTTTATGCCCTCTGTTGATGGACATTTTGGTTGATTCCATTCCTGGCTTACTGCACGTAGTGAGTGCTGCAATGAACACTGGGGTGCAAGTATTTTTTCCAATTATGGTTTTGCTGGACATATGCTCAGAAGTTGGAATCCTGGTTCATAAGGTAGTTCTATTTTTTAGTTTTTGAGACAAGTCCATACTGTTTTTTCATAGTAGTTCTACCAATTTACATTCCTACCAATAGTGTAGGAAAGTTCCCCTTTCTCCACACCCTCTCCAGCATTTGTTTGTAGACATTTTGATGATGGCCATTCTGACTGATGTGTGGTGATACCTCATTATAGTTTTGATTTACATTTCTCTAATAATTAGTGATGTTAAGCATCTTTTCATATGCTTTTCATCACATATATAATAGTTTGCATCTGCTAATTCCAAACTCACAATCCTTCCCTCCTGTACCCCTTACCCCCTTGGGAAGCACAAATCTGTTCTCTATATCTGAGTCTATTTCTGTTTCATAGATATATGTGGAATCTAAAGTACAACAAAAATGAGCATAAGTGATATATGGTTTTTGTCTGATTTACTTCGTTTAATATGATAATCTCTAAATCTGTCCATTTTGCTGCAAATGTCATTCTTTTATATGGCTAAGTAATATTCCTGTGTGTGTGTATATATAGCTATATATAGACATTGGAGGGTAAAATGTTCTTGTTTCAAAGAGAGAAACAAAACTCCTTTAAATTCGGTGGAGACGATCTGGGAGTGTGTGTGTATTTGGGTGTACACAGGTGGTAGATGTGAGCTACCATGTCTATAATGGCAAAAGCACAAACTTTCTAGGTCCTTTGGGACAATGATTATTTAGAAAACAAACTCTAACACACTATCTTTGTGAATACCTTATCACCAGGATACTCCTTAACATTATTTTCTCTTCTGCGTATGAAAGACTTATGACTTTAGACCAGTGGTTTTCAACCAAGGGTGATTTTCTCTGCCAAGGAACATATGGTGCTGTCTGGCAACATTTTTGGTCATCAAAAACTGGGGGTAGAATAGGGGAAGTTCTCCTGGAACCTAATAGAGGTCAGGGATACTGTTAAACATTCTACCAAGCAGAGGACAGCACCCCTCAACAAAAAATAATCTATCTCCAAGTGTCAGTAACACCAAGACTGAGAAACCCGCTGTACTCTGCAAGTACAAGTTCTCATTTCTTCCTGTACCAGGTCTATAAAAAAAAAAGCCAAAGGGTATTTTTCCGTACTTATTCTCCTTAGAAATCAGGAGGCTTTTATTCAACTGTTAAAGTCTCAATATATAAAGAATTGAACATCTTTGAAGTGCTAACTTGGGGAACTATTTCTGTTATTTGGCAAATAATTTCATTACAATGTTGTTTAGGGCCTTATATTTCCATAAAGCCTTATTTTTTATGTAGATTACTGTCAAATAATGTCTTTCTATGCTTTTGGAAATTCACTTGAAAAAGCCAATGCAGCCTTTTTAATTCCATTGTAGTTTTTTAATGCATGTGAATTGTGGTTGCCAAGAGTTCTAGGAACTCTAAAATTAGGAGTGGTAGGGGTTGAAAAAGACTTGGTGTTGATGTTTAAAATGCGATGTTATGCTTATATTTATTTCCAGATTATTTCAACATAATTTCTTTTTTTCTTAAATTGGACAAATCACTGTTGCTTAGACTTAACTAAGTTTTTATTGGTGTTTCCAGTTTTCTGAAGGGCTTCCAAATCAATATCTAGCTAAACCATTATGGAGGCCTGTTGGTGGCTCTCTCATTATTCTCACAGGATTGTAGCGCCACCTACAGGAGTCCTTATACATACCACTATTTGACCAACACTGCGCCCAGCAAGCATTGATTGCTATTTGGATAATAGAGTACAAAGAATAAATGAACAAGTCTGAAAAACAAAGCCAGAGAACAAACAAAAACCCAAGGAAAACACTTATATTGTATCATATATATTTCAAGTGTGAACTTTACTGATATCTTTTGAAAGGAAGTAATTTCTTGATTTTCAACACCATACAGAAATATTACTTTCAAAAAAACTGAATTTTAAAAAAACTACATCTTTAAAGTAAGAAAACTATATCTTTTTAATGTGCTGAAAAGAAATGCAACAAATGTTTAATGATATATTTTATAGATTGAATTGATCTGGAATTTTAAAAAATAAAAGAAATCCATGAACAACCATCACAATAGAGAAAACTGGAATATGCTTGTTTTCTTTTACATTATCTTCCAAACATGAGTGTATTCAGTTGAAGACATTTCTGTTTTTGGCAAAAGCCAAGATTTTTCTGGGCCTAACCCCAAACTGCCTATTTTTGATAATGACAAGAGTTAACAAGCTCATGTTTTTGTCCTCTGTGCTCCTCTTCTTTACTCATGTAGACCTTACTCCCGGAAAACTGTTACTTATACTCATCAGCATAAGATAGCGTCTATGACATCATTTATGGGAGTTAACACTGGATTTGAATCAAGTCAGCACACAGGTATGTCATTAAGAAAGAAGTTGACATCTATTTATCTCCTTTGAAAAGAATATTTAAATCCTAAAGGCTCAGTTTTTATAACAACTAAAAATGTAAACTTTAGTAATGACATCATTAAAATCTGTCTGGCCACTCTGCATGTGGCATGCTATCACACTCTTTGATGAAGTGGAAAAGGGCATTTCCATAAATCTTTTTCACTAATAGAATGTCCATTGGTTCCTTTTGGTAATTTTATGTAGCAGGGATTAAACCCAGACCTTGTCTATTCCTATCAGGGGAGGGAAAGTAAAGGGAACAGAAGGTATTTTTAGAGTGAAGACCAGACAACCAAATTAAGCCAGACCATTAAGCTTAATGGAATTTGAGAGACCATGGGGGAAATTATTAGTTCAAAATAATGACTTCCACCCAACTGCAAGGAAATGTGGGATAACAGAATTGCTTCAATTCTCTCTTTTTACATCTCTCTCTCTACACCTCTCTCTCTCCTGAGCTTAACCACAGGACAAAAGGAATGGATGTGGTAGGGGTCAATAATCAACTATGTTGACCATGAAGAAGCATAGTTATATAGCTTAAATGTATTTTTTCCAATAGCATTAATTTTGTTAGGATTAAAGTAACACATCAAAAGTTACCCATATGGAGCTTTCTGAGAATACAGATAAAACTATTCTCACATAAGTTGGCCCCAAAGAGATATACAGCTATTTATAACCTACAAACAGCACACTGGCTCTGATAGAATAAAAGCTGTTGGGGGTAATGTCATGAAAATAATTAAAAGCTCCAAATAGCTTTGATGGGATTTTAACTAGTCTTAAAAGCAGTGAGAGAAAACTTGTCCTTTCTCTTTTCTGTTGTGCTTAAGAAGGGTATATAGAACAGATTAGGTTTTCCAGTTTAGAGAATTTTAAATTGCCCAGACAAGCAGATGTGGAAGTAGAATTATGTGTCATCTTTGTTGGTATGGTTGTAATCTATCTGATGTACCTTTTGGGAGTTAATTTTCATGAAGTTAATTGTTACTCAAATATAGTGAACCAAACCATTAAATGAACCCATCATCCTATTATGCACAGTTGCTTTAGTAACCTTAATATCTAGTTTATGTTATTGTGAATTATAACAAAACAATAGCAATTTAAGTAGCATATTTATATGCCATTGCTATATAATTTGTAATATACAAGCAGGAATTTCTCTTTCCACTTTAGATCAATTTCAGAATTAAAACCGTTGGCCTAATACATATGAAATGAGAGAATATAGAATTAATTTATTTAAATTTCATCTGAAGTTACACAAATCTAAAATATTTCTTAAGTAATCCTGGGAGCTCCTTATAAATAAATGAACAATCAAAAAATTATTTGATTTGAAAAAGCAAAATCTGTTTTAAAAGGGAGATATAAAGAGGAAGATCAACACAAAAAAGTATGTAGTCAATCTTTGTTTGAGATCAAATTGCATTTTTTGCATAATTTAAACAACTCACAGAGACTAAGATGCCAAGTTGATACATGACTTGGAATATATTGGAAGTTATAACATAAATTTTGGAACACTATTGAAAGGAAAAAAGAAAATGATAATGTTAAGTTTTTGACGATATAAATGGGAATGCTTTACTGTCACAGAACATTTTAGCCTAAAAAGTACATCTTAATAAAGATAAGTATGTTTCAATCATTTTCCAGGCTTTTTTCTTTAAGATAGGTTTTTAAAACCTAGAGTTATGTTTTATTTTACTAAATCAAATTCTTTTTAATGCATTCCTCTAAAAATGGATTTTTAAATATCTCTTCTGTAAACAAGCCGAGCTAAAAATAGCCTTAAATAAAATAAGAACAGTAGGAGCTCTTATTTACTAAGTAAGGAAATCACTTTCTATTAGAACAAAAGTTTTCTTTACATCAATCTAAATAAGAAATAGTGCAAAGTCTATAGTCAGCACATTCTAGTGATTAAGCTTCAGTCTTGGCTATGCTGTCTATTAGTGGGTGACTTTAGAAAATTATTTATATTGTTTGAGTCTCAGGATTTTTATCTGAAAAGCAGTAATAGTAACAATAATACCCCCTTCTCAGGGTAGTTTTGTGTATTAGGTGACACACATGTACAAGACTAGTATAATTGTCTGATGTGACAGATACTTTTTTTTTTATTGTTAACACTATAGTTTTTTGTTTTGTTTTATTTTGTTTTTTCCCACTGTATAGCAAGGGGATCAAGTTATCCTTACATGTATACATTACAATTACATTTTTTCCCCTCCCTTTCTTCTGTTGCAACATGAGTATCTAGACAAAGTTCTCAATGCTATTCAGCAGGATCTCCTTGTAAATCTATTCTAAGTTGTGTCTGATAAGCCCAAGCTCCTGATCCCTCCCACTCCCTCCCCCTCCCATCAGGCAGCCACAAGTCTTTTCTCCAAGTCTATGATTTTCTTTTCTGAGGAGATGTTCATTTGTGCTGGATATTAGATTCCAGTTATAAGTGATATCCATATGGTATTTGTCTTTGTCTTTCTGGCTCATTTCACTCAGTATGAGATTCTCTAGTTCCATCCATGTTGCTGCAAATGGCATTATGTCATTCTTTTTGATGGCTGAGTAGTATTCCATAGTGTATATATACCACACCTTCCTAATCCAGTCATCTGTCGCTGGACAATTGGGTTGTTTCCATGTCCTGGCTATTGTGAATAGTGCCACAATGAACATGCTGGTGCACGTGTCTCTTTTAAGTAGAGTTTTGTCCGGATAGATGCCCAAGAGTGGGATTGTGGGGTCATATGGAAGTTCTATGGATAGATTTCTAAGGTATCTCCAAACTGTTCTCCATAGTGGCTGTACCAGTTGACATTCCCACCAACAGTGCAGGAGGGTTCCCTTTTCTCCACACCCCCTCCAGCACTTGTTATTTGTGGACTTATGAATGATGGCCATTCTGACTGGTGTGAGGTGACATCTCATGGTAGTTTTGATTTGCATTTCTCTTATAACCAGTGATGTTGAGCATTTTTTCATGTGTTTGTTGGCCATCTGTGTATCTTCTTTGGAGAAACGTCTATTCAGGTCTTTTGCCCATTTTTCCATTGACTAATTGGCTTTTTTGCTGTTGGGTTGTATAAGTTGTTTATATATTCTAGAGATTAAGCCCTTGTCGGTTGTATCATTTGAAACTATTTTCTCCCATTCTGAAAGTTGTCTTTTTGTTTTCTTTTGGGTTTCCTTTGCTGTGCAAAAGCTTTTCAGTTTGATGAGGTCCCATGGGTTTATTTTTGCTCCAATTTCTATTGCTTTGGGAGACTGACCTGAGAACATATTCATGATGTTGATGTCAGAGAGTGTTTTGCCTGTGTTTTCTTCTAGGAGTTTGATGGCGTCCTGTCGTCTATTTAAGTCTTTCAGCCATTTTGAGTGTATTTTTGTGCATGGTGTGAGGGTGTGTTCTAGTTTCATTGCTTTGCATGCAGCTGTCCAGGTTTCCCAGCAATGCTTGCTGAATAGACTTTCTTTTTCCCATTTGATGTTCTTGCCTCCCTTGTCAAAGATTACTTGACCATAGGTGTCAGGGTTTATTTCTGGGTTCTCTATTCTGTTCCATTGGTCTGTCTGTCTGTTTTGATGCCAGTACCACACTGTTTTGATGACTGTGGCTTTGTAGTATTTCTTAAAATCTGGGGGGGTTATGCCTCCTGCTTGGTTTTTGTTTCTCAGGATTGCTTTGGCGATTCTGGGTCTTTTTTGGTTCCATATAAATGTTAGGATTGTTTGTTCTAGTTCTGTGAAAAATGTCCTGGGTCATTGGATAGGGATTGCATTGAATCTGGAGATTGCTTTGGGTAGTATGGCCATTTTTACATTATTGATTTTCCCAATCCAGGAGCATGGAATATCTTTCCATTTCTTTACATCTTTGATTTCTTTGATTAAAGTTTTATAGTTCTCAGCACATAGGTCCTTTACCTCTTTGGTCAGGTGTATTCGGAGGTATTTGATTTTGTGAGGTGCAATTTTAAAAGGTATCATATTTTTGCATGCCTTTTCTAATATTTCATTGCTGGTATACAGAAATGCAACTGACTTCTGAATGTTAATCTTATATCCTGCTACTTTGCTGAATTTATGAATCAGTTCAAGTAGTTTTTAGGTTGAGTCCTTCGGGTTTTCTATGTATAGTATCACGTCATCTGCATACAGTGACAGTTTTATCTCTTCTCTTCCTATATGGATGCCTTTTATTTCTTTTGTTTGTCTAATTGCTGTGGCTAGGACTTCCAAAACGATGTTGAAGAACAGTGGTGAGAGTGGGCATCCCTGTCTTGTTCCAGATTTGAGTGAGAAGGCTTTCAGGTTTTCCCCATTGAGTATAGCATTTGCTGTGGGTTTCTCATAAATGGCTTTGATTATGTTCAGGAATGTTCCCTCTATACCCACTTTGGCGAGGGTCTTGATCATGAATGGATGTTGGACTTTGTCAAATGCTTTTTCCGCGTCTATTGAGATGATCATATGATTTTTTACTTTTTTTTTGTTAATGTGGTGTATGATGCTGATTGATTTGTGTATGTTGTACCATCCTTGTGAACCTGGGATAAACCCTACCTGGTCATGGTGTATAATTTTTTTGATATGTTGTTGGATTCGGTTGGCTCAGACTTTGTTGAGAATTTTTGCATCGATATTCATCAATGATATTGGGCGATAGTTTTCTTTTTTGGTGGTATCTCTGGTTTTGGAATGAGGGTGATGGTGGCATCATAGAATGTCTTTGGGAGTATTCCTTCTTCAGCCTTTTGAAAGAGTTTAAGGAGGATGGGCACCAATTCCTCTTTATATGTTTCGTAGAATTCGCCTGTGAAGCCATCTGGTCCTGGACTTTTATTTCTAGGGAGTGATTTTATGACCTCTTCAATTTCATTTCTAGTGATCGGTCTGTTCAGTTGGTCTGTTTCTTCTTGATTCAGTTTTGGCAGGCTGTCAGATTCTAGAAAACTGTCCATTTCTTCCAGATTGTAAAACTTGTTGCCGTATAGTTGTTCATAGTATTCTCTTATGGTTTTTTGTCTTTCTGCAGTATCCGTTGTGATTTCTCCTTTTTCACTTATAATTTTGGTTATTTGGGTTCTTTCTCTCCTCTTTTTAGTGAGTCTGGCCAGGGGTTTGTCAATTTTGTTCACCTTTTCAGAGAACCAGCTCTTAGTTTTATTAATTTTCTCTATTGTTTTTTGAATCTCTATTTTATTGATTTCTTCTTTGATCTTTATAATTTCCTTCCTTCTGCTGACATTAGGTCTTTTTTTTTCTTCTTTTTCTAATTCGTTTAGGTGGAGGGTTAAGTTGTCAATTTGGAATCTTTCTTCTTTTTTGAGAAAGGCTTGTATTGCTATAAATTTCCCTCTGAGCACTGCTTTTGCAGCATCCCATAGATTTTGAGAGGTTGTGTCTTCATTATCATTTGTTTCAAGGTAGTTTTTAATTTCCTTCTTGATTTCCTCATTGACCCATTGGTTTTTTAGTAGCATGTTGTTTAGTCTCCATGCAGTAGGTTTTTTCTCTTTCCTTTTCCCATGGTTGATTTCTAATTTCATGGTGTTGTGGTCAGAGAAGATACTTGAGATAATTTCTATGCTCCTAAATTTATTGAGATTAGCTTTGTGTCCCAATATGTGGTCAATTCTTGAGAATGTTCTGTGAGCACTTGAGAAGAATGTGTATTCTGCTTTTTTTGGATGTAGTGTCCTGAAGATATCAATGAAGTCTAACTTTTCTATTGTTTCCTTTAGGATCTCTGTTGCTTTATTGGTTTTGTCCAGAGGATCTGTCCATTGATGTGAGGGGGGTATTAAAGTCTCCTACTATGATTGTTTTCTCATCAATATCTCCCATTATGTCTGTTAATATTTGCTGTATGTATCTGGGTGCTCCTGTATTTGGGGCATATATGTTGACGATGGTAACATCCTCTCCTTGGATGGATCCCTTAATCATTAAGTAGTGTCCTTCATTGTCTTTCTTTATGTCTTTTGTTTTAAAGTCTATTTTGTCTGATATGAGTGTTGCAACTCCTGCTTTTCTGTCGTGTCTATTGGCGTGAAATATTTTTCCCCACCCTTTCACTTTCAATCTATATGTATCTTTTGTCCTAAGGTGAGTTTCTTGTAGGCAGCATATTGAAGGATTTTGCCTTTTTATCCACTCAGCCACTCTGTATCTTTTGATTGGGGTGTTTAGTCCATTGACATTTAAGGTGATAATTGATAGATGATTATTTATTGCCATTTTGAACCTCGTGTTCCAGTTGATTCTATGGTTCTCCATTCTTCCTTTCTTTTTTTGGTTTTTTTTTTTTTGGTTGGATGGTCTCCTGTTATTATCTGCTTGAGTTTTTTTTTCCATTTTTTGCAAATGCAATATTTGGTTTTGGCTTGTGGTTGCCCTGTTTTTTAAGTATGCTAACCCCTTCCCATAATTGTGTGTTTTAGCCTGATGATCCTGTATGTTCAAACACTTCATTACTATATTAAAATCCAGAAGAGAAACATACAAAAAGGGTCTATTTATTTCCTAACATCCCTTGCCCACATTTTATGATTTTGATGACTCTTTTCTTTTCTTTTTAATTTTATTTTGTTTGAAGCATGTTCATAATTAAATCTGTATGCTAGCTTATTTGAGTGACTGCTCTCTGATTGCGGTTTCCTCAGTCCTAGTTCTTCTTCTTCTGCTTCTTTTATTTTTTTCTTTTTTCTTCCCTTTCCTTCCTTTCTTTTTGGTTTAGAGAAGCCCTTTCAGTATTTCTTTTAGCCTGGGTTTTGTGTTGCTGTATTCTTTTAATTTTTGTTTGTTGGAAAAAAAATTTTTATTTCTCTATTTTAAACGATATTCTTGCTGGATAGAGTATTCTAGGTTGCATATTTTTTCCTTCTAGCACTTTAAATATCTCTTGCCATTCTCTCCTGGCCTGTAATGTTTCTGTAGAGAAATCAGCTGATAATCTTATGGGGGTTCCCTTGTAGGTAACATTCTTCTTTTCTCCTGCTGCCTTTAGGATCCTCTCTTTATTACTAACTTTTGCCATTTTTATTATTATGTGTCTTGGTGTGGTAGCAGGTTTCACTCGGTCAGGCAGAGCTTGCTCTGGTGTTTTTAGGCTGTGGGGTTCTTACAGGGGGTTGGCGGTGTTGGGAAGCTGTTCCTCAGGAGTGCAGCACCCCCTGAGGGCTGGAGCAGCTATCTGGGCCACTGCAAAGCCAGGAGGCTCCTCCCCAGGGCAGCCTGACTCAGGAAGACTGTCTGAGAATTCGACAGATCTTTTCACGGCCCAGCCAGACTTGTTGTAGCTTTTCTGGGGTGTGGGGGGTCCTGCCAGGAGCTGGCAGTCCTGTGCAGCTGATCCGCAAAAGCTTGGCTCCCCCTGAGGTCTTGGAGGGCTAGCTGGGCCACTGCCAACTTAAGAGGCTCCTCCACAGGGCAGCCCGACTCAGAAAGACTGTCTGAGAATTAGGCAGATCTTTTCAAGGCCTGGCTAGGCTTGATCTAGCTTTTCTGGGCTGCAGGCCTTTTCTCAGGGGCTGGTGGTGTTTGGTGCTGCTCTGCGGGGGTGTAGCCCCTCCAAAGGGCAAGTAGGCCTGTGCAGGGACAGCCCCTGCAGTGGTAGACTTCAGGTAATTGTTGAGGCCAACCCTCCTGGATGGCAGGCAGCCCCAGGTCTGGCGAGTGCATAGAGGGTGGTGGAGGTGGGGGAGGGGATGCACTGGGAAGCACAGCTTTCTGCGAGCTAGCAGGCCAGTAAGCTTGCTGTGGCATGGGGAGTATTCTATGGGGACCCACCCCTTCTTCCCTCCCATCCCCAGCACGGGCACAGACCAGGCTCTTCTCCCAGGTTTCTTCTGATGTGGCTTTCCACTTCTCCGCCCCTAGAGTATTTCTCCCTTCCCCTGCGACAGCTTTGCTTTCTAGTCTCCCAGGCAGTCTCTGCCCCGTCAAACTTGACAGACTGGTTTCTAGACCTCTCAAGCAGTCTCCACTCAGTCCCCCGCCCCAGCCCTTTCCCGAGGAGTTTCCTCCAGAGCCAAGGTCTCGGTGCCCAGCCCCCACCCAGGCGTCTCAATTTTTGGTAACTGTGCCCATAGTTTAGACTGTCCGTTCAGTTCTCGATCTGCTTTTCAGAAATCCAACTTACTGCTACACTCTTCTCTTCATCTGGAGATTCCTCCGGTTCGTTTGATCTTTCCCCCAGTAGGTGACTTTCCAGGGTGCAGGATCCCTTTTCCTCCGTAGTTCCCTTTTGGGAGCGCCCGTCCAGCTGGGATTCACCTTCTCTCACTCTCCTCTTTTCTCTTGTTTTACCTAATAATGTCACGAACTTCTTGCCGTTATTGGAGTTTAGGTTTTTCTGCCAGCGATTGGTTGCTGTTCTGTGTGAGTCATTTATCCTGTAGATGAGGTTTTTTTTGTTGTGTTTGTGGGAGAGGGCGAGCATGTCCCCCTACTCTTCCACCATCTTCCCACTATATCTGATGTGACAGATACTTAATAGAAGTGGTCCCTCAATCCTCTGGAGCCGTGAAGTTAAATCCCAGTTCTCCTCTACAGATTTTGTCTTCTTTGTGTTAATACAAGTAACAATATACAAAAGCACACATGAAAGTCCTAAGACATAGGAAATAAACCAGGGCTTCTTTTTCTAAGATGCCATGGCAAGTCCAAAATCATAGTGATCCTGTACAGAAAAATCTATTCTCTGTCATTTAGAATCAATGTTGACCTGATGGTTTTCCAGGTTATCTCCAGTCCAAGAGTTGATACAAGTATCTACACAGCATCCATCTTCTACTATACAATCTGAAAAACCTGACTTTGAAAATCATGGTAAAGAGAGAGAGAGTAGGGAGCTCACACATACTCTGAAGTACATTGGACTGAAAGTAACTTATGACTTGATACCTACAACTGGTGGCCTGGCCCCAGCCAAGCTCTAAGGGATGTCAGGAAATGTAGGGTAGTATAAAGACCATTCAGTAAACTACATTGTCTCTGCCATGTTGAATGAACAACAAAATCATTAGCAAAACTATTTAATATATTGTATATTTTAACAAAGTTGCAATCTATTTTTAACACTGGTATTTGATGCTGATTTTTAAATCTTCATTAAACCTGTATTAAAACATGAGGAGTTTTGAAAAGTGTTTTTCATGATGTGTTCTATTTGCTTAGACTATTGTATGATTCATAACATTTTTCACATTCCCATTTTAGGGGTATAAATTAAAATACTTTCTGTAGCAGTATAATATTTTGTTTTGCTGTTCCATTTTGAAACCAGTTTTTATCTTTATACTAACTAAAAATAGCAGGATTACTGGTAATACTTGGACTAAAACCTTTCATGAGCATAAGTAGCCAATGACTATGATGAAAATAGATTGTTAGAGAAAGATCATGAGGCATCATTATATAAATCTAAGAAATAATATATATATTTTAATTGAAGAATAGTTGATTTACAGTGTTTCAGGTATACAGCAAAGTGTAAAGTATATAAACATACACATTTAGATTCTTTTCCCATATAGGTTATTACATAGTATTGAGTAGACATCCCTGTGCTATACAGTAGGTCCTTGCTACTTATCTGCTTGTGTATGGTAGTGTGTACATGTTAATCCTAACCTCCTTATTCCCCCTAATATTTCCTTTTTACCACCCCAATATTTCCCCTTTAGTAAAGATAAGTTTAAGAAATCTTTGAATCTCTCTTTTGTGAATAAGTTCATTTGTATCATTTTTATTACATTCCACATATTAGTGATCATGTAGTATATTGTATTTCTCTGACTTACTTCACTCAATATGGTAATTTCTAGGTAGGTTCATGTTAATCCAAATGGCATTATTCCATTCTTTTTTATGGCTGAGTAATATCCCATCATATGTATGTACAATATCTTCTTTATCCATTCCTTTTGATGGACACTGAGATTGCTTCCATGTCTTGGCTATTGTAAATAGCGCTGCAATGAGCATTGTGATGCATGCATATTCTTGAATTATGGTTTTCTCCAGATATATGCCCAGAAGGGGGATTACCATATCCCATGGTAGTTGTATACTTAGAGTTTTAAGGAATTTTCACACTGTTTTCCATAGTAGTTGTAACAATTTATATTCCCAACAAGAATATTGTAAAGTTCCCCATTTTTCAAACCCTCTTCAGCATGTATTGTTTGTAAATTTTGATGATAGCCTTCTGGCTGGTATAAGGTGCTAACATTGTAGTTTTGATTTTCATTTCTCTAATAGTCAGTGATATTGATCATCCTTTCATGTGCATTCTGACCACCTATCTTTTTATGGAGAAATGTCTGTTTAGATCTTCTGACAATTTTAATTGTTTTTTGTATATACCTATAAAGCTGTTTGAGATGTTTGTATATTTTGGAGATCAATCCCTTGTCAGTTGCTTCATTTGCAAGTATTTTCTCCCATTCTTTGGGTTGTCTTTGTTTTTTTTGCTTTTTAGGGCCATGTCCTCAGCACATGGAAGTTCCCAGGCTAGGGGTCGAATCAGAGCTACAGTTGCAGGCCTACACCACAGCCACAGTAACTAGGGATCTGAACCGCATCTATGCCCTACACTACAGCTCATGGGATGCCAGATCCCTGACCCACTGAGTGAGTCCAGGGATTGAAGCTGTATCTTCATGGATACTAGTCAGATTCATTTCTGCTGCACCACAACAGGAACTGCCTCACTTTTTTTATGATTTCCTTTGCTGTGCAAAAGCTTTGAAGTTTAATTAGGTCCTTTTTTATTGTTTTTGTTTTTTATTTTCTTTACTCTAGGAGGCGGGTCAAAAAAGATATTACTGGGATTTATGTCAGAGTGTTTTGCCTATGTTTTCCTTAAGGAGTTTTATAGTATTTTATCTTACATTTAGGTCTTTAATTCATTTTGAGTTTATTTTTGTGTATGTGTTAGAGAATGTTCTAATTTCAATCTTTTACATGAGGCTGTCCAGTTTTCCTAGCACCACTTATTGAAGAGACTGTCTTTTTTTCCATTGTTTATTCTTGCCTATGTTGTAGATTAACTGGTCACATGTGCATGGATTTATTTCTGTCCTTTTCCACTGATCTATATTTCTGATTTTGTGCCAGTACCATAGTGCTTTTATTTTATTTTATTTGATCTTATTAGGGCAAAACCTGCAGTATATGGAAGGGGTTGAATTGGAGCTGCAGCTGCCAGGCTACGCCACAGCCACAGCAATGCCAGATCCAAGCTGCATCAGCGATCTACACTGCAGCTTATGGAAATGCCAGATCCCTAATTCACTGAGCGAGGCCAGGGATAGAACCCACATCCTCATGGGTACTAAATCAGATTTGTCACAATAGGAACTCCAGTACCATAGTATTTTGATAACTGTAGCTTCATAGTATTGTCTGAAGTCAAGGAGCCTGATTCTTCCAGCTCTATTTTTCTTTCTCAAGATTCTTTGGCTTTTGAATATATTTTGTATTTCCATACAAATTTTAAGATTTGTTCCAGTTCTGTGAAAAATGCCACTGGTAATTTGATTAGGAATACATTTAATCTGTATATTGCCTTGGGTAGTATACTCATTTTGATAATATTAATGCTTCCAATCCAAGAGCATGGTATATCTTGCATCTGTTTGTGTCATCTTTGATTTCTTTCAAGTGTCTTATAATATTCAGATTACAGGTCTTTTGATTCTTTAGGTAGGTATATTCCTAAGTATTTTTTCTTTTTGATATGATGGTAAACATTGGTAAATGTGATTAATTTCTTGATTTCTTTTCCTGATCTTTCATTGTTAGTGCATGGGAATACAAGACGTATCTGTGTACCAATTTTGTATCCTGAAATTTTACCAAATTTATTGATGAGCTCTAGTCATTTTCTAGTAGCATCTTTAGAAGTTTCTATGCACAGTATCATGTAATCTTCAAATAGTGACAGTTTTACCTCTTTTCCAGTTTGGATTCTTTTTATTTCTTCTTCTCTGATTGCCATGGCTAGGACTTCCAAAACTATGTTGAAGAAAAGTGGTGAGAGTGGACACCCTTGTCTTCTTCCCATCTTGAGGAAATTCTTTCACATTTTCACCACACTGGGAATAATGTTAGCTGTGGATTTGTCATATATGGTCTTTATTATCTTGAGGTATGTTCCCTCTATGCTCATTTTCTGAATAGTTTTTTTTAAATCATAAATGGGTGAATTCTGTCAAAAGTTTTTCTATATCTGCTGAGGTGACCATATGATTTTTATTCCTTAGTTTTGTTTGTGGTTTTATATTCATTGATTTGCAGATATTGAAGAATCCTTGCATCCCTGGGATAAGTCGCACTTGATCAGAGCATACGATCCTTTTGATGTATTGTTATATTCAGTTTGCTAGTATTTTGTTGAGGATTTTTGCATCTGTATTCATCAATGACATTGGCTTATTGGTTTTTTTGTGGTGTCTTTTTATCTGGTTTTGGTATCAGGGTGATGATAGCTTCACAGAATGAGCTAGGGCATGTTTCTTCATTTCCAATTGTTTGGAAGAGTTTCAGAAGGATGGATGTTAACTCTTTTCTAAATGTTTGGTAGAATTCACCTGTGAAGCTATCTTGTCCTGGGCTTTTGTTTGTTGGAAGTTTTTAAATCACAGTTTCAATTTCACTATTTGTGATTGGTCTAGTCACATTTTCTATTTCTTGCTGGTTAAGTCTTGAAAGGTTGTACATTTCTTGTAGGTTATCCATCATACTGGCATATAGTTGCTTGTAGTAGTATCTTATGATCCTTTGTATTTCTGTGGTATCAGTTGTAATTTCTCCTTTTTCATTTCTAATTTTATTGATTTAAACCTTCTACCTTTTTTCTTGATGAATCTGGCTAGAACTTTACCAATTTTGTTCATCTTTTCAAAGAACCAGCTTTTAGTTTAATTGATCTTCGCTATTCTTGTCTCTATCTCATTTATTTCTGCTCTTATCTTTATGATTTCTTTCCTTTTACAAACTCTTAGTTTTGTTTGTTCTTCTTTTTCTAGTTGCTTTAGGTATAAAGTTAGGTTGTTTATTTGGGATTTTTGTTTGTTTCCTGAGGTAGGCTTTTGCTGCTATAAACTTCCTTCTTAGAAGTGTTTTGGCTGGATCCCATAGGTTTTGGATCTTCATATCTTGTCATTTGTCTCTAATTTCCTCTTTGATTTCTTCAGTGATCCATTGGTTGTTTAGTAGCATATTGTTTAACTCCCACGTGTTTTTGTTTTTTGCAGTTTTTTTCCTTGTATTTGATATCTAGTCTCATAGTATTGTGGTCAGAAAAAAATGCTTGTATGATTTCAATTTTCTTAAATTTACTGAGGCTTGATTTGTGGCCCAGAATGTGATCTTGGAGAAGGTTCCATGTGCATTTCAAAAGAATGTGTATTCTGCTGCTTTTGGATGGAATGTTCCATAATGTCAAATAAGTCTATCTGGTCTAATGTGTCATTTAAGGCCTGTGTTTCTTTATTGATTTTCTGGTTGGATGAGCTGTCTATTGATGTAGGTGTAAGTGGGGTGTTAAATTTCACCACTATTATTGTGTTACTGTCAATGTCTCCTTTTATGGTTGTTAGTAGTTGCTTTATATATCGTGATTCTCTTATGTTGGGTACATACATATTTACAGTTGTTACATCTGCTTATTGGATTGATCCCTTGATTATTAGGCTGTGTCCTTTGTCCTAACATTTTTTTTTCAATTTAATTTATTTATTTTTCCCACTGTACAGCAAGGGGATCAAGTTATCCTTACATATATACATTTTTTTCCCCCAACCTTTGTTCTGTTGCAATATGAGTATCTAGACATAGTTCTCAATGCTACTCAGCAGGATCTCCTTGTAAATCTATTCCAAGTTGTGTCTGATAAGCCCAAGCTCCCGATCCCTCCCACTCCCTCCCTCTCCCATCAGGCAGCCACAAGTCTATTTTCCAACATTTTTTATTTTAAAGTCTATTTTGTCTGAGTATTATTACTCAAGCTTTCCTTGATTTTTATTTGCAAGGAATATCTTCTTCCATTCCCTCACTTTTGTCTGTATGTGTCCCTAGATCTAAAGTGATCTCTTATAGACAGACTATATATGGGTATCATTAGTTTGTTTTCTATGTCTGTGAGTCTTTTTTTGTTTTGTAAATAAGTGCATTTGTATCATTGTTAAGATTATACATATAAATGAAATCATGACATCTGCTTTTGTATGACTTACTTTACTTAGTAAGATAATCTCTAGGTCCATCCATGTTTCTGCAAATGGCATTATTTCATTCTTTTTATGGCTAAGTAATAATCTATTGTATATATATTCCACATCTTCTTTATCCATTCGTCTGTCAGTGGACATTTATATTGTGTCCATGTCTTGGCTTTTTAAAATAGTGCTGCTGTAAATATTGGGGTGCATGTATTTTTTTTTAATTAGAATTTTCACCCTTTCTGGATATATGCCCAGGAGTGGGATTGCTAGATTATATGGCAATTCTATTTTTAACTTCATAAGGAACCTCCATACTCTTTTCCATTTTGGCTCATCAATTTACATTCCCACAACAGCATAGGATGATTCCATTTTCTACACTCTTTCCAATAATTATTTATAGATTTTCTGGTGATGGCCATTCTGACTGGTGTGAGGTAATAAATATCTCATTGTAATTTTGATTTGCATTTCTCTGTTAGTCATGTTGAGCATCTTTTCATGCCCCTTCCTTTCATGCCCCTGTCTATTTAGGTCTTCTCATATTTTGGTTGGGTTGCTTTTTGATACTGAGCTATATTACCTTTTTCTATATTTTGGAAATTAAGCCCTTGTCAGTTATATCATTGCAAATATTTTTATTATTCACTAGGTTGTCTTTTCATTTTGTTTATGATTTTATTTGCTGTGCAAAAGCATTTAAGTTTAATTAGGTCCTGTTTAATTTTTGCTTTTGTTTCTTTTTCTCTAGGAGACAGATCAAAAAAAAATATTGCTGTGACTTATGTCAGAGTGTTTTGCCTATGTTTTCCTCTAGGATTTCTATAGTATCTTGTCTTACATTTAGGTCATTAATCCATTTGGAGTTTTGTGTGTGTATTTGTGCATGGTGTTAGAGGATGTTCTATTCTTTTACATGTAACTGTCCAATTTTCCCAGAACCACTTATTGAAGGGAATTTTAGCCATTTTATATTCTTCCTTCTTTTGTAATGGATTAATTGACCCTAAGTTCATGGATTTATTTCTGTGCTATCTATCCCAGCCCATTGATCTCTGTGTCTGTTTTTGTGCCAGTGCCATATTGTTTTGATTACTGTAGCTTTGTGGTATAGTCTGAAGTCAGGGAGCATGATTCTTCCAGCCCTGTTTTTCTTTCTCAAGGTTGTTTTGGCTATTGGATATATTTTGTTTTTCCACACAAATTTTTTCTTGTCCAGTTCTGTGAAAAATTCTATTGATAATTTGATAAGAAGTACATTGAATCTGTAGATTGCCTTGTGTAGTATAGTCAAGAAATAAAAGTTTTATGGCACAGAAGGAAGCTCTTTTGCAAATATTAATATTTCTACTTAATATTCATAGAAAAAAAGTCAAGATAAGTAACTCTGAGGCATGCTTACATAGTCCCTTTCAAGGAGGACTTGGAAAGTAGATTTAGCATGCTATTTCCTTAGTATTAGAGCAGATAAACTAAATCTGCATTATTCTTAAAAACTCAGCAAAGTACTCATACAGCACCCTAATAATTGGATTTGAGGTGTGATGGCACAATAATGAAACAATAATATAAATTCAGACAAAGTGTTATCTCTGTTGTTTTTCTACTAGGAAAAAGTTGAGAATAAGGCTATTTTGAAATACCATATAAGGCTATTCTGAGATACCATATAAAAAGTCTACCAGAGTTGGTTTAACCAGGGCCATTGTGTGAAATCTTTGAACTGTCTTCCATCATGTTAGTATTCCATCCTTTATTTGGAAGACACTTCTCTTTATAAAAGCTTGAAACTACTTAATGTGTGTGATTTTCTCTGGCACTAGAGACTCTGCCTCTGGTTTGTCAGAGGAGAAATTTAAAAATGGGAAAAAATTAGTTAACATGATTTATTTTCTTCAACAAATATCCAATTTAGCTTAAACATTTTTATTGAAATGACAGGGTTTTAAACTCCGTTTGTCAGTTACCATTATATGCTTCTCAAAGCCAAATCCATTGGTACCTCTATATGCAAGTTCATGCTTACCCCCTAAGAAAGTAGCATATGCACTAAATGTAATCTTGACTTTGTCTACAAAGCTTAGTAAAGCACAAGAACTTAGTCCCTTACCTAGGAAGGATTCCATCTTACTATAGAGATGATTAGGAATACAGGTACCACTGCATGGTACAAATACTTCTCATTTTTCCTTCTTGGCTGCCCTTTGGTTATGTCAAGGTCCCTGCTCACAAGTATCCAAAATGCCATCTCCTTCTTATCATTTTCTCTGTTTTTTAAGACACTCCCACCTTCAACTATAAGCACACACCTACCTGGATTCTGTGTTTCCTCTGTGCATTATTATTTTTTTTTTTTGGCCACATCCCTGGCATAAGGAAGTTCCAAACCAGGGATCAAATCCAAGCCACAGCTGCAACCTATGTTGCAGTTGCAGTAACACTGGATCCTTACTCCACTGCACCACAGCAGAATCTCCCTCTTTTCATCAAAAGGCTAGTAACAATATTAGCAAAGGCATATTCTCTTTCTATGGTGCATTTTATGTTTTAGATTGGAGTAAATATAAGATTGGCCTTTTGTTTCACTAATATGCATATTCTTCCATGTTATAAACCATACTCCGATGCATTCATACATCAAAAGCCATCTTTATTTTGCAGAGGACATTAAAAGTACTTGAACACGTCTAGGTCTTTTAAATTAAATGACCAAGAGAAACAGGCTGAAAGAGAAAGGAAATTCTCACAACTATCCTCTTCTCACTAATTACCAAGAACATCAGACCTTGGAATGAAATCATTTCCAGGATCCAAGAGTTACTGGTTCAAATATCTGGCAGTTATTACCAATACGTTTCATTTTATCATCAGGTTTGAGTCCAGTCTTCCTAAGGTGCCAAAGTGATTAGTGATGACTCAGTGAAAATGTGTTCAAGTTGCCAAAAATTTGAGTTTTACACATTTTTAATTAAGAGAGAATTTGAGACTAAGCCAGTATTTCCTGTACCAACACTAAAATCTGGCTGTTTTGAAGTGTTAATTTAAAGAGAGAAGTGGTTATTTTTCAAAAAGAATTATATCCCAATCCAAATTAAACAATTTGCTCATTTCTTCTCCTGATTTCTGGTCTCCATTTTAATTACGCTCATTTAAGGAGTCAGAGTTTACTCATAACTCTTACCTATCAGGAGATAAAAGGAACAGGAAAGCAAACTTGCCATTTTATACTTCAAAGTCAAAAATAGCATGCTAAATCTCCTTTCCAAGACCTCATAGAAAGACTTCAGTAAATTACCCTATAAATTATTCCAGGGGTATTGACAGAGACCATGGCTTTAATTTTGAACTTTAATCCATAGCATAGAGAATCTTATTGGTATGTAGCTAACTCTTCAAGCTCTTTAACTGAGGTGGGGAGGAGACCACAAATCGAATAAGGACTACCTGTGTTCATACATCTACCAATTTTTCCACTCAGAGGTTCAGAGATAATTGACAATGCACAGAATAAATTACTCTGTTGGGAGTTCTAATAACTTAAACTAAAACAATCTCCAAAGACTGAATCAGTGTTTAAAACACAGAATCATGGCAGGTCCATACACTGACTCTATCAGCTGGACTTCACATTGCATACTGCTGATTTCTACATACACACAATCCTTTAGTTTTTCTATTTTCTATACAGTCGGCCTTCTAACAACACAGTGGTTAGGAGTGCCAGCCACCCCACAGAGCCAAAATAAATGCATATACCTTTTGACTCGCCAAAGACATAATGACAAATAGCCTCCATTTGTTGACCTGAAGCCTTGCCAATAACATAGTCAATTAACTTATATATGTATTAAACACTCTATCCTTAAAATAAAATAAGATAGAAAAATTTTACTAAGAAAATAATAAGAGAAAATACATGTACTAATAATGTTTGTGTTTACTGACAAGAATCCATTTGTAAGTGGACTTGTGTGGTTGAAATCTGTGTTTTTCAAGGATCAACTATAGTACCAACAGTCAATGGAAATGTTTTCAAATTTTATAGGTCAATATTAATTTTTAAATACTGATAATGATAAAAGAAATTAAATCATTGGAGCTGAATATTCTCAAAATAGCTTCATTTATAGTAAAGTCACATGTTATTAAGGACTTGACAAGTATGGAAGGACAGACAATAAAAGATTTTGGAAAAACTGCTTATTAGATCTTTACCTCAGTGTTTTCTAATAAACAGAGATTAATTAAAAAGGTAAATATAAAAATGAGAGAAATTAGAAGAAAATATAAATTAACATATCAAATGTTAGGAATGGCATACTATCTAAATAATGGGATAAAATCTAAAGATAATTTTATACACATACACAAAAATTTTTGAACATTAAAAATAAGTTAAAAAATTTAAAAATTTTTTAAAAATCCAGGCATTTTGCAAAGGAAATGTATGTCTTTTCATAGAGGAACACAAAAGAACTACCAAGACTAGCATAAGAAACTGGATATAGCACATAAACATATGATTATTAACCAAAAACAAAATAATGTAAGTTATCTAGTGATAAAAGAAATGAAATTGTCAAAGCTCATTGGTATTACCCTTTTAAATTTTATATAAATATGTAAACACTGTACATACTTTAGACAAAGAGATCATATGCATAAAGTAGATTTTTTATTGTAGTTGATTTACAATGTTCTGTCAATTTCTGCTGTACAGTAAAGTGACCCAGTCATACATATATATGCATTCTTTTTCTCACATTACCCCCCATCCTGTTCCATTACAAGTGATTAGATGTAGTTCCCTGTGCTATACAGCAAGATCTCATTGCTTATCCACTCCAAATTGTTTGCATCTACTAACCCCAAACTCCCAGTCCATTCCTCTCCCTCTCCCTCAGCAACCACAAGTCTGTCCTCCATGTCCATGAGTTTTTTCTTTTCTGTAGATAGGTTCATTTGCACCAAATTTTAGATTCCAGACATAAGTGATATCATATGGTATTTGTCTTTCCCTCCTAGTATGAGAGTCTCTAGTTCCATCCATGTTGCTCCAAATAGCATTATTTTGTTCTTTTTTTAGGCTGAGTAGTATTCCATTGTGTATTTGTACCACATTTTCTTAATCCATTCATCTGTTGATGCACATTTACATTGCTTCCATGTCATGGCTATTTGTGAATAGTGAACATAGGAGTGCACCTGCATATATGCCCAAGAGTGGAATCCCTGGGTCACACGGTAGTTTTATATTTACTTTTTGAGTTTCCTCCATACTGTTTTCCATAGTGGTTGTACCAATTTACATTCCCATCAACAGTGAGTGAGGGTTCCCTTTTCTCCACATCCTCTCCAGCATTTGTTATATGTAGACTTATTAATGATAGCCATTCTGACCAGTGTGAGGTGGTATCTCATTGTAGTTTAGATTTGCATTTCTCTGATAATTAGTGATGTTGGGCATTTTTTCATGTGCCATTAGCCATCTGTATATCTTCTTTGGAGAAATGTCTATTTAAATCTTCTGCCTGTTTTTCAATTGGCTTGTTTTTTTTTGCTATTGAGTTGTATGTGTTGTTTGCATATTTTGGAGATTAAGCCTTGTTGGTCACATCATTTGAAACTCTTCTATCCCATTCCATAAGCTGTCTTTTTAATTTTTATTTTTTATAGTTTCTTTTGCTGTGCAAAAACTTGTCAATTTTTTTTTGTTTGTTTTTATTTCTACTGCTTTAGGAGATTGACCTGAGAAAATATTTGTAGGGTTGATTTCAGAGATTTTTTTGCCTATGTTCTCTTCCAGGAGTTGTATAGTGTCTTGTTTTATGTTAAGTCTTTAAGCCCTTTTGAGTTTATTTTTGTGTATGGTGTGAGGGTGTGTTCTAGTTTCCTTGATTTACATGCAGCTGTCCAGTTTTTCCAGCACCACTTGCTGAAGAGGTGGTCTTTTTCACATTTTATATTCTGGCCTCCTTTTTGAAGCGTAGGCATCTAGGTTTAGATCTGCATTTTCTATTCTGTTCCAATGGTTTGTGTGTCTGTTTCTGTAACAGTACCACACTGCCTTGATTACTTTAGCTTCATAATATTGTCTTAAGTCTTAGAGAGTTGTGCCTCCTGCTGTATTGTTTTGTTTTGTTTTTTCTCCCCTCAGGATTGCTTTGGCAATTCTGGTCTTTTATAGTACCACATATTTTTAGTTTAAGTTGTTTACCTATTAATGAAGTAAAGAGTTTAAAATAAAAGTTTCCTATGAGCATGGACATTTTCAAACACTGATGTTGACAGTGAAAAATCTCTATTTTGGAAAGAAAGTGGAAATGCTTATATAATAAGATATAAAAATGTGGCCCTTTATCAGTTTTGGTTGGGATCTCAGGAGAATACATGAAAACTGAACACTTAATCTATAGTTAAATGCTAGACTATGGGCAGAGCTTGCAAAGAAAGTGGCCAAGTGTACAGGAACTCAACACATCATCTACCTCCTGGCTAGACAAACAAAGACCTCAAATTTAATAAAGGAGGTTGACTTAAGAGAGGATTTATTTAGAGACGTGGAGGTGCAGCATGGGATGCTATTGTTCTTGCTGCAAGAGTAGTAAGAAGTGATTTAAAGAGGCAACTCAGCAAGCTTGGTGTGATTTCTCCGAGTTTGGGGACAATGGGTATTGAAGAAGTGGCCTGATATGGGAGCATCCAATAAACCTAAGATATCTAACTAGAGAGAACCTGGCTGAAAGAGCCTGTGACAGCAGTGTGGATGGGACTCCAACAGAGTCAGAGGTGTGTGTGCAGGGGATGTGATGGAAGATTATTGGAGGGCAGGGATTAGGGAATGAAGTAATATGATCTGATTTACACTTTCAAAAGCCAACTTAGGGTAAGGATTGAATTAATAATAATAGTAATTGTGATGGGCAATTTTATGCATCAATTTGACCAGACCATTAGTTGCCCAGACATTTGGTCAAACATTATTCTGGGCACTTAATGACCTAGTGAAGAGAGAGTTTAGTGCTGGGAGTTCCAGGAGTGTCTTTGGATGAGATTAAATTATGAATTTGTAGACTGAGTAAGGCAAATTGTCTTCACTAATATGGGTGGTAATCATCTAATCCATTAAAAACCTGAATAAAACAAAAATGGATAAGTGTTCAGACTGGAGCTCAGTTCCTCTTGTGTCTTGAGCCTATCAGGTTTCAATCTGAGACTTACCCTATTGGCTCTTCTGGTTCTCAGGTCTTTTTTTTTTTTTTTTTGCTTTTTAGGGCTGCACTCACAGGATATGGAGGTTCCCAGGCTAGGGGTCGTATCAGAGCTGTAGCTGCCAGCCTACATCACAGCCACAGTAACATGGGATCCAAGCCATGTCTGTGACCTACACCACAGCCCATGGCAATGCTGGATCCTTAACCTACTGAATGAAGCCAGGGATTGGACCTGCATCCTGATGCATGCTAGTCAGATTCGTTTCTGCTGAGCCACAATTGGAACTCCTGGTTCTCAGGTCTTTGAAGCTGGACTGGAATTTCAATCATTATCTCATCTAATCCTCAGGCCTTTGAACTTGGACTGGAAACATACGGTAGCAATTAATGAGAGTTTCTTATACTAGGTGCTATCAACTGCTCTTCTGTTTCCCTCCAGTTTGCTGACTACAGATCTAAGGACTTCTCAGACTCTGTAATCATGTAAGTCAGTTCCTTATAGTACATCTCTTTCTCAACACATACCTATATATCCAGTTGGTTTTCTGTAGAACTCTGACTAATGCAGTAATAATTACTGCAATTGAGTGTTTCTTACACTAGGTTCCACCCAACTGTTTTATGTTTACATATATCAATATGTGTAACCCTGACAATGACTCCATAATACACACTAGTATGGTCATCATTTTAAAGATAAGGGAATTGACAGAACTAGTTAGAGGTTAGGTCAGGCCCAAGATTCTCATTCATACAGTCTACTTCCTGCATTCACTCCATTACCTCCTATTACATACTCCACAGTAACTCAGAAAAATGATTATGGTTAGGAACAATAACGAAAGCAGGGAGACCAGTATAAGGCTCTTGACAGTCAGGCAAGATATGACAGTGGCTAAGAGTAGGCTTAGAGCAGATTATAATTATACATTGAAGATGTGGTATGAGAGACAAGTGCCAAACACAGCAATGGGCATGTATCATGTAAAAGAAAAAAAGGAAAACAAACAAAAAAAACTTCTGAGATTTTTGGGATTGAGCTGTTACTCTAGCACACCTAAACTGCCCTCTCATGATTTTGATTCTTTTTCCACATCTTATTTTAATGCATTTGAAATTTTATATATCCATTAAATGCATGTACATTATATATCTATTTAAATGTATATGATATATATAAATAGATAAAAACATACAAATAGATAAAACATATATATCTGCTTTGTTTATGTGAGTACATGTTTTTTTACTGAGGGAGTTTATAGTTATAAAATTCTCTAAGAGGCAGGTGTTTTCACAAAAGTTGAAGAGCATAGGTTTAAAGAGTCCCAATTAGGAGTTACTAGGGTAGAACACAGACACATGAACTCCCTTGGAGCCAAAAACCTATCTGGTGGTATTCTTGAGTGGAACCCTGATTACTAAGAGTAGAAAGGCCAGTAGTTCCTGAGACAGAGCAGGTAACTAAATGCCACTGACAAATGGTATTTATCAAGACAGAAAGACAGGGAGAGATCTGGACAGAGGTAGGAGTTCTGTGACAAAGAATCAGGAGTTCGTCTTTGAACATACTGAGTTTTAAAAAAATGCTAAGCATCACTGATTATTAGAGAAATGCAAATCAAAACTACTATGAGGTATGTACCACCTCACACCAGTCAGAATGGCTGTCATTAATAAGTC
Source organism: Phacochoerus africanus (assembly GCF_016906955.1). NCBI lineage: Eukaryota > Metazoa > Chordata > Mammalia > Artiodactyla > Suidae > Phacochoerus > Phacochoerus africanus. The sequence continues at coordinate 78,631,593 of NC_062545.1, read as the reverse complement.
CACAAATAACAAATGCCAGAGAGGGTGTGAGGAAAAGGGAACCCTCCTTCACTGTTGATGGGAATGTAAATTGGTACAACTACTATGGAAAACAATATGGAGGTACCTTAGAAGACTATATATAGAACTACCATATGACCCAGCAATCCCACTCTTGGGCATATATCCAGACAAAACTATCCTTGAAAAAGACACATGCACCTGTATGTTCATTGCAGCACTATTCACAATAACCAAGACATGTAAATTACCTAAACATCCATTGGCAAATGAATGGATTAAGAAGATGTGGTATATATACACAACGGAATACTACTCAGTCATAAAAAAGAAAAAAATCATGCCATTTGCAGCAACATAGGTGGAACTAGAGACTATCATACTGAATGAAGTCAATCAGAAAGAGAAAGACAAATATCATATGATATCTCTTATATCTGGAATCTAATATATGGCACAAATGAGCCTTTCTGCAGAAAAGAAACTCATGGACATCGAGGACAGACTTATGGTTGCCAAGGGGGAGGAGGAGGGAGTGGGATGGACTGGGAATTTGGGGTTAATAGATGCAAACTATTGCCTTTGGAATGAATAAGCAATGAGATCATGCACTGGGAACTATGTCTAGTCACTTATGATGAAGCATGATAATATGAGAAAAAAGAATATACACATTAATGTGTGACTGGCTCACCTTGCTGTAGGTAGAAAACTGACAGAACACTGTAAACCAGCTACAATGGAAAAAAATTAAAATCATGTAAAAAAAAATAAGAAAAGAAAGTCTTTAGACTTGCTAAGCAGAGAGCCTGACTAGGTGGTTCCATGTAAGAGTCTTGAGCTCAAGGGAGAATTCAGTGCTAGAAATAAAAGTTTTAGCATTATTAGTTTATAGACGATATTTAAAGACATGAGATTAGCAGCTATGAGACCAGGAAGAGTGCTAAAGAAAGAAAAGAAGGTGACTAAGAACCAAGCCATTCCAAGATTTGAAGCCTATGAATAGGAGGCAAAATTAGTGAAGGATACTGCAAAGGAGTGAGGGGTCAGTGGAAAATCTGCAGAGTAGGATTTCAAAAGCCAATGGAAGATAGTATTTCAAGAAGAAATAATTCAGTTGTGGGGAATGATGCTGAAGGAGCAAGATGAAGGATGAGGAGTGACAACTGGCAAGGTTGAGGGTGAGCTGGACAAGAACTGTTTCAGCAGAGTGATTGGGAAAATCTCATTGGAGTAGATTGAGGAGCAATTTGGGGTTAGGAAATGCAAGCAAAAAATGAGGACAGTTAAGCAAGCATATAAGTAATGTGAGAAAATAGAATGTGTACATGTATGTGTAACTGGGTCACCATGCTGTACAGCAGGAAAAAAAAAATTGTATTGGGGAAATAACTGTTAAAAAATAATAAAAATAAAAATAAAATGTTTCTTCTCTGAAAAAAAAAAAAAAAAACCCTGCATGTTACTGGTATTAATGACTGAAAACCCAAATGCTCTTTCATTTACAGATCTTCAAATTTTCTAACAGGAGTCTTAATTGGAACATTGGTTTGTCTGCTGGGGGACAGGGTATGGGGGTTCTCTTTAATTCTCTGCTTGCCATCTGTGTTTGATGTTCTCAAGACCACCACAGGCCTGGTGATTCACCAGGAGGATGCAGCATGCTGTCACAGCCACATTGATGATTTCTTATAGTCAAAACATGCAAAGCAATATCAGCAAAGGGAAAAGGCGCAAGGTGCAAAGTCTAGAGGAAAACAGGTATATGTTTCCAATAGTCTTCTTCCAATGTGATCACACAGGAAATGCTTAACTCCTCCAGCATCAAATTGTGCCAACATGTGTAAAATACTGTTCACCTGGGAAGCTCATTAGAGACTCATTACCCAGGGTTTCCACTGGGGGCTGGTGATGGGGGCACTCACAGCTAAGCACATATCAAAGATCCAGACTTCCAGAAGGAAAGCAGCTGTTTGTCATAAACTACATTGTTGATACCAACAGTTTAGACACAGTGAGCCTTTCTTATGAGTAAGGGATTAGTGGGAGCAATCCCAAAATCTAAGTTCTCTGCTGTCATCCAAGGGGTCCTTGAAAACAGAGCTTTCTAAGTATAGCAGGCTCAGGACTGCTAATATTAATTCTTTTTTATATAATATTTTTATTTTTCCCATTATAGCTGGTTTACTGTGTTCTGTCGATTTCTACTGTACAACATGGTGACCCAGTTACATATACATGTATAGACTCTTCTCTCACATTATCATGCTCTATCATAAGTGACTAGACATAATTCTCAGTGCTACACAGTAGGATCTCATTGCTTATCCATACCAAAGGCAATACTGAAGAACAAAAACCAACCAGAAGGCATAACTCTCCCAGACTTCAGGCAATATTACAAAGCCACATTCATCAAGAGAGTGTGGTACTGGTACCAAAACAGACAGAGAGACCAATGGAACAGAATAGAGAACTCAGAAATAAACCCAGATACCTACAGTCAGTTAATCTTTGACAATGGAGGCAAGAACCTAAAATGGGAAAAAGTCTTTTCAGCAAGTATTGCTGGGAAACCTGGACAGCTGTATGCACATCAATGAAAATAGAACACACCCTCCTCACACCATGCGCAAAAATAAACTCAAAATGGCTTAAAGACTTAAATATAAGACAAGACACCATCAAACTCCTAGAAGAGAACATTGGCAAAACATTCTCTGACATTGACTTTGCAAATGTTCTCTTCAGTCTCCCAAAGCAACAAAAATAAAAGCAAAAATAAACCAATGGGACCTAATCAAACTGACAAGTTTTTGCACAGCAAAGGAAACCAAAAAGAAAACACAAAGACAACTTACAGAATGGGAGAAAATAGTTTCAAATAATGCAACTGACAAGGGCTTAATCTCTAAAATATACAAACAACTGATATTAATTCTTTTATTGCGTAACATCGGTTACAGGCTAAATATGTATATGCCCCCCAATTCACATATTGAAGCCTTAACCTCCAATGAGATAGTACTTGGAGGAAGAGGCTTCAGCAGGTAATTAGATTCAGATTAAGTCATGAAGGTTAGAACTTCTTGAGAGAACTGGTATGTTTACAAGAAGAGGAAGAGAGCCTCATAGCTCTATGAACATGCACCTAGGAAAGGCTCTCCGAACACATAGCCAGAAGGCAGCTCTCGGCCAGCCAGGGAAAGAGCCCTCATCAGAACCCAACTCTGCTCACACCTGATCTCAGACTTCCAGACTCCAGAATTGTGAGAAATAAATGTTTGTAGTTTAAGCCACCCAGCCTATGGTATTTTATCATAGTAGCTCAAATAGACCAAGACAGCATCCAAAGTTGATTAGCTTCTTCTCTGTCTTAACATACTTTAGCAATATTCTGGCTTCAGTGCATTCCCATCAGAGAGTCTGAGTGAGGAGAAAGGTAATTATGAGTGGGTATTATGGGGGGTTTCAGCCAGATTGCCAGCGTGTCTGGGAGCAGCTAACCAGTTCCAGGTGCTGATCTGAGAGGCTGAGGCAGAGCTCAAAGATGACACAAACAGATGTAAAGACATACCATGCTCTTGGATTGGAAGAATCAGTATCATCAAAGTGTCTCGAAGTTCCCATCGTGGTGCAGTGGTTAACGAATCCGACTAGGAACCATGAGGTTGTGGGTTCGGTCCCTGGCCTCGCTCAGTGGGTTAACGATCCGGCGTTGCCTGAGCTGTGGTGTAGGTTGCAGACGCAGCTCGGATCCCGCGTTGCTGTGGCTCTGGCGTAGGCCGGTGGCTACAGCTCCGATTCAACCCCTAGCCTGGGAACCTCCATATGCCGCAGGAGCAGCCCAAGAAATAGCAACAACAACAACAAAAAGACAAAAAAAAAATAAGCAACAAAGATATATTGTACAGCACAGTGAATAAGGCCAATATTTTTATAATAGCATTAGAGTGTATAAAAATATCAAATCAGTATATTGTACACCTGAAACTTATGTAACATTGTAAATCAATTACAACTAAAACAAGGAAGGTACTGTTTTTCAAAAGAAGGATATACTCTAGCACACTTGGAAGCTGCTAGACTGCTTTAATTAGTTTTTACTTCACACCTATAAAGTGCTGATATTTTGAAAATCAAATAACCCTCAAGAACTCTTCTTGGATCTATATATGAATGATAATAATACATGTGTCTGACATATAAACAATGAAGTAAAATGTAGCTGTATCTGTTCTCTCAAAGGAATGGGAGATTTTTTTTTTTTTTTGGTAACCACTAAAGACTCAACCTAGAGGTTAATTTATTGAAGAGTATCTGGTAGAACAAAACATGATTCCTATAAAAGAAATAACAATGGCAAAAATACTTGATAAAAGTGTTTAATGTGATTCAAAGAGCATAATCATGTTCAGTGAATGTGTATGGGTACAATCATTAGTGGTTATTTGGATTTCTGTTTTAGGATTCAGATACCATGCATTCACTTGTAGACATTCATTAAAAATTTTCTTCTTCCTAATAGTTATTAATTTATATAACTCTCCCTGCCTCCTTCCTCCCCCTCCCACTTCTCTATGTGTGTGTGCATATATATACTCCTGTTCAATCAAGTAGGGTACAGTGAGAACTAATGTGCAAGAAAGTACTTCCCCATTAACAAATGTCAAAGCAAAATAAAAGCTTTCTCTTTTAACATCATTTGCAAATGAAAAGTTTGTCTACCAGCAGGCTATATTATATAAAAGTAACATTGCCAAGTAAAGCATTTGATTTTTAATCATCATCTTAATTTTCCTTACATAGGTACTACTTTAATAATTAATTTATAATTAATAATTATTAATAATTTTTAATGGGATACATTTCTCAATGTAAAAATATGTTGCAGCATTTACTTGAAAATTTACATAACAGGAGGAACATATTGCCCTCTTAAGAGAGACTTACTTCTTCTTCCTTTGGGAATAAAACTGGAAACAGAGACAGTGGTTATGGTCATAAAGCACAGACTTGTCAAGGAAGCTCTGACTTAAGCTATTTCATTTTCAACTCACAGCCAACACTAAGATAGATGGATCTGAACCTTGAGTTTCATTTTAGGAGACTTATGCACTGTCTGAAATGGGATTTTTCATTTCCAAGCTAAACTTTAACAGCTGCTATAACAAATGTCCTTCTCTTAGACTTCTGATCACGGAGAAGGCTGCTTGGAAACACTTCAGCTTGGTATGAGTATTCATTATAAAGTAAACAGAGAGATCAATAGTTGTTGATCTGACTTCATTCTCTCTGGATCCAGAAAATATTACCATAACATTATTTTCAATGCCTTGCTACAGAGCTACCTCAGGACTAAAGGGCCAGAACTTCCTGGTTGGTCCATCCCCAGGGCCTGCCTGCAAGTCACATTCAGGTCTGTGCCTGTCTCTCAGCCCAGAGCCTCATGCTTGGAGTCAAGTTGCTATGGCCGCCAGAGGCATTTGTCACTGGGACAAAGCGACCCCCACCCCCACTTCCACCTGACAACATCTAGCCTTCAGCAAAGTCTTTATGTAAATCTGAAAACGAAGAAAAATGGAAAAAATATAAGCCTTTTTATTTGATTTTTAGTTTAAATTTTATGTTTTAAGAATCACTCCTACCCATGTATCTTTCTCCTGATTAGGATTTATTAATCCAATTAATGAAGACTCTGGTCATTTTCAGTGAAATCAGCCAGCCTCTGAGATAATTAAATGAGAAATGTGTCCTAACACTTTAGGGACAATATCACTCCTCATGTATTTTTTCCCATGGGATCAGATTTACACAGAAGACTCATGATCTTCTGTCAGTAATGCCAGAGATCACTTTATAGATGTACCATGCTAGATTCAGTAAATTTTTTAAAGAGGAAAAGAAGGAATACCCAATTGAATTTGAATTTATGGTAAATAAGTAATAATTTTTTTTTAGTTTAAGTATGTTCCATGCAATACTTGGGATATATTTATACGAAAAAAATACTCCTTTTTTATCAGAATTGTAAATTTAACTGGGAATCTTTTATTTTATCTGAACCCTAGTTTTATATGTCTTTGGCTATGTGTTGTACTGCTATAATTAAAGTTAGAAATCTCAATTAACCAAGTAGGAGAAAAATATGCAAATGAAGGAGACTTTAAAATGAAGATGAGAGTTTCATATGACAAAAAATCCTTATAAATACATTTAAATAGTTAAATGTCATATTGATTTGATTATACTTTCTACCCTTGATAGAACACACCCTCACAACCTATGGAATGGGAGGGGGAAAAAATGGTGCAACCAACAAGGTCTTAATCCCCAAAATATACAAACAACTCATGCAATTCAACAGCAAAAAGAACAAAAAACCCAACTGAAAAACAGGCAGAAGACCTGATTAGACATTTTTCCAAAGAGGACATACAGATGGCCAATAAGTACATGAAAAAAATGCTCAATATCACTAATCATTAGAGAAATGCAAATCAAAACAATGAGGGGCCACTTCATACCAGTCAGAATAGTCATCATTAGTAAGTCTACAAATAACAAATGATGGATAGGGTGAGGAGAAAAGGGAACACTTTTTCACTGTTGGTGGGAATGTAAATTGTACAATCACTGTGGAAGATAGTATAGGGGTACCTTAGAAAACAAAATATAGAACTACCATATGATCCAACAATCCCACTCCTGGGCATATATCCAGGTAAAACTTTCATTGACTAAGATACATGAACCACTATTTTCATTGACCACTATTCACAATAGTCAAGACATGGAAACAACCTAAGTGTCCATTGACAGATGAATGGATTAAGAATAAGTGGTAATATACACAAAGGAATACTACTCATCCATAAAAAAAGAACAAAGTAATGCCATTTGCAGCAACATGGATGGAATTATAGACTCTCATACTAAGTTAAGTAAGTCAGAAAGAGAAAGACAAAAATCACATGATACCATTTATATGTGAAATCTAAAATATGGCACAAATGAACCTATCTACAGGTGGAAGGGGAGGGAATGGGATGGACTGGGAATTTTGGGTTAGTAAATGCAAACTATTGCATTTGGAGTAGATAAGAAATGAGATCCTGCTATACAGCACAGGGAACTATATCCAATCACTTGTTATGAAACCTGATGGAGGATAATGTGAGAAAAAGAATGCATGTGTATATGTACCTGAGTGAATTTTCTGTACAGCACAAATGGACAGAACATTGCAAATCAACTATAATAAAATATTACAAGTAAAAAAAATAGTTATAGGGCTAGTTTGAATGCAAAAGACAGCTCAGAATCTTGAGAACTATATAATTCTCCTAAGAGATGAAGGAACACATTAACAAGAAGTGAACCCTCACAAGAAAATATCTATTTTATTGATACCATCATTTATTATAAATTAAGAGAAGGATACTTAGGAAACATGGCAGGTTATATAGAATCAAAAGGATCAATGGGTTGTTGAACACATTTTAATGTAGATAAGTCATTAGAAAATCAGACTGGGCATTCATTACCATTTCAGTATTGTCATGTAATATTAAAGACAGACTGGTCCATGCTCTCTGCCTGCAGGAGGGAGAGGCGAAGTGACTGTGGTGAACAGGGGGTGCGGAGGATTGGGGGCCAGTGCCTTGCAGCAGGAGGGAACCCTGGCTTCACCGTGCAACTTGCTCTTTGGCCCTCAGAGCACAGCAGCTGATGGACAGGCAGTGGGATGCCAGGACATGGCAAACAAGGAAGTTTCCAGTTATATGAAGTTTCACTTAAATTGTTGATTGGATCCTGGTGTATTTGTGAAACATTTTTTAAGAAGCCTCCCTGAGATGGGATTAAGATGGCAGAATAGAAGGACTGAGCTCAACTTCTCTCCTAAAAACAACAAAATTACAACTAAATGCTGAGCAATCTTCAACCAAATGGACTGGAAACTTTCAAAAAGATATCCTACCCCAGAAGACAAAGAGAGGGCCACATCAAGAGCTAGGAGGGGTGATTATACTATATAAGCAACCCCATACATACTGAGTGGGAAGCATCACAGACTGGAAAGTAAATATATCACAGAGACTCACCTACAGGAGTGAGAGTTCTGAGCCCCACATCAAGCCCCCATGCCTGGGAATCTGGCATTGGGAGAAAGAGCCCCTGAAGCATCTAGCATTGACAGCCAGTGGGGCTTGTGCTCACAAGCTCCACAGGACTGGGAGAAATGGAGACCCCATTCTTAAAAGGTGCACAAAGGCTTTCACATGCACTGGGTCCCAGGGCAATGCAAAGTCTCCATAGGAATTTGGGTCAGACCTGACTATAGTTCTTGGAGGACCTCCTGGAAAAATAGGGGGTGAATGTGGCTTGTTGTGGGGAAGGCCATCAGAAGCAAAGCTCTTGGGAATATTCATCACCATTCATTTCTATGGAGGGGGCCATTTTGGGAAAATCTGGCTCCACCCATCAGAGCTGAGAAGCCCCAGGCCAAACAATAATCCAGGGGATCAAAGCCCCACCCATCAGTAAACAGGCTGCCTAAAGAACCCCCAGGCACACAGCAGCCTCTAATCTCAACCAGAGACAAAGCCCTACCCACCAGAGCGTTAGGAATGGGCTCCACCAACCAGTGGGCAGGCATCAGTCCCTCCCATCAGGAAGCCTACAGCAAGCCCCAGTACCAATTTCAGCCACAAGGGGGGAAGACACCAGAAATAAGAGAGGCTACAACTCTATTCTCTGTAAAAAGGCACCACACCAAAAACCTATAAAAATGAAAAGACAGAGAACTATAACTCAGATAAGGGAGAAAGAAAAATCCCCAGAAAAACAGCTAAGTAATCAGGAAATTCTTAGCCTCCAGGAAAAAGACTTTGGACTGTTGATGCTGAAGATAATGCAAGACATTGGAAATAAACTGGAGGCAAAGATGGATAACTTACAGGAAGCAATGAGCAAAGAGATACAAGATATAAAACTTCAACAAGAAGAGATGTGAAATAAAATAACTGAAATAAAAAAATAATTAGAAGCAGCCAACAGCAGAATACAGGAGGCAGAAGAACGAATAAGCAAGGTGGAGGACAGACTAGTGGACATCATGGATGCAGAACAGAAAAGAGAAAAAAGATTGAAAACAAATAGAATCTCAGAGAACTCTGGGACAGTGTTAAATGCACCAACATGCGTATTATGGGGGTGCCAGAAGGAGAAGAGATAGATAAAGCGACAGAAAAAATATTTGAAGAAATAATAGCTAAAAACTTCCCTAACATGGGAAAGGAACCACTCACTCAAATCCAGAAAGTGCAATGAGTACCACACAAAATAAACCCAAGGAGGAATACCTCGAGACACATATTAATCAACCTGACCAAAATTAAAGACAAAGAGAAAATATTGAAAGCAGCTAGGGAAAAGAAACAAGTAACATACATGGGAACCACAATAAGTTTATCAGCAGATTTTTCAGCAGAAACTCTGCAGGCCAGAAGGGAATGTCATGATATACTTAATGTGATGAAAGGAAAAAAACTCCAACCAAGATTACTTTACCCAGAAAGCCTCTCTTTCAGATTTGAAAGAGAAATCAAAAGCTTCACAGATAAGTAAAAGATAAGAGAATTCAGCAACTCTAAATCAGCTTTAAAACAAATACCAAAGGAACTTCTCTAGGCAGAAAAGAAAAGGCCACAACCAGAAAAAAAAGTACCACAGATGACAAGGCTCACCAGTAACGGTATAAATAAAGATACAAAATCATCCATTTGCAATTATGCCACCAAAATCAGAAATCACAATAAGAGGAGGGTAAAAATGCAGGACACTGGAGATGCACTTCCAATTAAGAGACCAATAACTTAAAACAATCTCATATTTATATAGAATCTTACATCAAAACTTCAGACTAACTGAAAACCAAAAATCTACAATTGATACACAAACAAGTAAGAAAAATCAACTCAAATACAACACTAAAGATAGTCATCAAACCACAAGAGGAGAGAACAAGAGAAGAATGGAAGAAAAAAGAGCAACAACAATAAAAAAATCTAGGAGTTCCCATCATGGCTCAGTGGTTAACAAATCCAACTAGGAACCAGGAGGTTACAGGTTCGATCCCTGGCATTACACAGTGGGTTAGGGATCTGGCGTTGCTGTGAGGTGTGGTGTAGGTCACACACTCAGCTCAGATCCTGCGTACCTGTTGCTATGGCATAGGCCAGCAGCTACAGCTCTGATTAGACCCCTAGCCAGGGAACCTCCATATGCCACAGGTGTGGCCCTAGAAAAAGAAAAAAAGACAAAAAAAATCCAAAGCAATTAATAAAATGGCAATAAGTACATACATATCAATAATTACCTTAAATGCTCATGGACTAAACGCCCAACCAAAAGACATAGACTGGCTGAATGGATACTGTCTTCAGGAGACCCACTTCACTTCTAGGGACATCATACAAATTGAAAGTGAGAGGATGGGAGAAAATAGTTCATGTAAACAGGAATCAAAAGAAAGCTGGAGTAGCAATACTCATAAAAGACAAAATAGACTTTAAAATGAAGAATATTTTAAGGGACAAAGAAGGACATTACATAATGATCAAAGGATCAATCCAAGAAGAAGATATAACAATTCTAAATATCTACGCACCCAACATAGGTTCACCACAATATATAAGGCAACTGATAACAACCTTAAAAGGACAAATCAACAATAACACAATAAGAGAGGGGGACTTTAACACCCCACTTACAGCAATGGACAGATCATCCAGACATAAAATCAATAAGGAAACAAAGGCCCTGAATGAAGCATTAGACCAGATGGACTTAATAGATATTTATAGGACATTCCTTCCAAAAGCAACAGAATAAACATTCTTCTCAAGTGCACATGGAACATTCTCTAAGGTTGATCATATCCTGGGCTACAAATCAAGCCTCAGTAACTTTAAAAAAATTAAAATCATATCAAGGATCTTTTCTGACCACAACGCTACATGACTGGAAATCAACAACAAGAAAAAAACTGCAAAAAAACCCACAAACACCTAGAAACTAAACAACTTGCTACTACACAACCAATGGATCCCTGAAGAAATCAAAGAGGAAATTAAAAAAATACCTAGAAGCAAATAGAACAGCAAAGATACTACACTCCAAAACTTATGGGATACAGCAAAAGCTGTTCAAAGAGGAAAGTTTATAGCAATACAAACCCACCTCAGGAAACAAGAAAAAGCTCAAATAAACAAGCTAACTTTACATCTAAAGCAGCTCAAGAGAGAAGAACAGACAAGACCTAAAGTTAGTAGAAGGAAAGAAATCATAAAGATCAGAGCAGAAATCAATGAAATAGAAATGAAGAAACCCATAGAAAAGATCAATGAAATGAAAAGCTGGTTCTTTGAAAAGATCAACAAAATTGATAAACTCTTAGCCAGACTTATCAAGAAAAAAAGAGAGAGGACTCAAATCAATAAAATTAGAAATGAAAAAGGAGAACTAACAATGGACATCACAGAAATACAAAGGATCATAAGAGACTACTACTTGCAACTATATACCAATAAAATGGAAAACTTAGAAGAAATGGACAAATTCTTAGAAAGGTACAATCTTCAAAGACTAAACCAAGATGAAATAGAAAAATGCATGGACCAATCACAAGAACTGAAATTGGAACTGTGATTAAAAAACTCCCAACAAACAATAAACAGTCCAGGACCAGATGCCTTCACAGGCAAATTCTATCAAACGTTTAGAGAGCTAACACCTATCCTTATGAAACTATTCCAAAAAATTGCAGAGGAAGGGACACTCCCAAACTCATTCTTTGAGGCCACCATCACCCTGATACCAAAACCAGACAAAGATACTACAAAAAAAGAAAACTACAGGCCAATTTCACTGATGAACATCGATGCAAAAATCCTCAACAAAATACTAGCAAACAGCATCCAACAATACATTAAAAGGGTTGTACATCATGATTAAGTGGGATTTATCCCAGGGATGCAAGGATTCTTCAATATCCACATATCAATCAGTGTGATTCACCACATTAACCAGCTGAAGAATAGGAGTTCCCGTTGTGGCACAGCAGTTAAAGAATCTGACTAGGAACCATGAGGTTTCAGGTTCATTCCCTGGCATTGCTCAGTGGGTTAAGAATCCAGCATTGCCATGAGCTGTAGTGTGGGCCACAGATTTGGCTCAGATCCTTCATTGCTGTGGCTCTAGTGTAGGCCGGTGGCTACAGCTCAGATTAGACCCTTAGCCTGGGAACCTCCATAGGCTATGGAAGTGGCTCAAGAAAGACAAAAAAAAAAAAAAAAAGACAAAAAATAAAAATAACAAACAGAAGAATAAAAACCACATCATCCTCTCAATAAATGCAGAAAAAGACTTTGACAAAATCCAACACCCATTTCTGCTAAAAACCCTTCAGAAATTGGGCTTAGAGGGAACCTACCTCAACATAATAAAGGCCATATATGACAAACCCACAGCGAACATCATTCTCAATGGTGAAAATCTGAAAGAATTCCCGCTGAGATCAGGAAAAAGACAAGGTTGTCCCTTCTTGCCACTACTATTCATCACAGTTTTGAAAGTCTTAGCCACAGAACTCAGAGAAGTAAAATAAATAAAAGGAATCCAAACTGGAAAGGAAGAAGTAAAACTATCCCTATTTGCAGATGACATACTATACCTAGAGAATCCTAAAGATTCTACCAGAAAACTGTTAGAGCTCATCAATGAATTTAGCAAAGTCGCAGGATACAAAATCAATACACAGAAATGAACAGCATTTCTACATACAAAAAATTAAAGATAAGAAAGAGAAATTAGGGAAGCAATCCAGTTTACCATTTCATCCAAAAGAATAAAATACCTAGGAGTAAACCTACCTTAGAGACAAAAGACCTATACTCTGAAAACTACAAGATACTGATGAAAGAAATCAAAGATGACACAAATAGATGGAAAGACATACCATGCTCTTGGATGGGAAGAGTCAATATTATCCAAGCGACTGTACTACCTAAGGCAATCTACAGATTCAATGCAATCCCTATCAAATTACCAAGGATGTTTTTCACAGAACTCAAACAAACATTTTAAAGTTTGTTTGGAAGCACAAAAGACCCAGAATAGCCAAAGACATCCTGAAAAAGAAAAACAGAGCTGGGGAATCAGGCTTCTTGACTTCAGACTATACTACAAAGCAACAGTTGTACTGGCAGAAAGACAAAATACTGATCAGGGGAACAGGATAGAAAGCCCAGAATTCAACACATGCACCCCATGACAAAGGAGGCAAGAATATACAATGGATAAAAGACAGCCCCTTCAATAAGTGGTGCTGGGAAAACTGGACAGCCATATGTAAAAGGATGAAATTAGAACACTCCCTAACACTATACACAAAAATAAACTCCAAATGGATTAAAGACCTAGATATAAGATCAGATACTATCAAACTCTTAGAGGAAAACATAGGCCAAACACTCTCTGGCATAAACAACAGCAACATCGTGGATCTTCTCAGATCCACCTCTTAGAGTAATGACAGTAAAAATGAAAATAAACAATTGGGACCTAATTGAATTTAAAAGTTTCTGCACAGCAAAGGAAACTGAAACAAAACAAAAAGACAACCTGCAGTGTTGGAGAAAATATTTACAAATGAATCAACTGACAAGGGATTCATCTCCAAAATTTATAAACACCTCCTACTGCTCAATACTAACAAAGCAAACCACCCCATCAAAAAATGGGCAGAAGATCTAAACAGACAATTCTCCAAAGAAGACATACAGATGGCCAAAAAACGCATGAAACGCTGTTCAACGTCACTCATTATTAGAGAAATGCAACTCAAAACCTCATAGTGGTATCACCTTACACCAGCCAGAATGGCCATCATCCAAAAGTCTACAAACAATAGGTGCTAGAGTAGGTGTGGAGAGAAAGGAACCCTAGTACAATGTTGGTGGGATTGTAAATTGGTGCAACCACTGTGGAAAACAGTATAGAGATTCCTCAGAAAACGAAACATAGAATTACCATTTGATCCAGCAATCCCATTCCTGGGCATCTATTCAGAAAAAACCATGACTCGAAAAGACACATGAACTCTAATGTTCATTGCAGCACTATTTTCAATAGCTAAGACATGGAAACAACCTAAATGTCCATTGGCAGAGGAGCGGATCAAGAAGAGGCTATATATATATATACACAATGGAATATTACTCAGCCATTAAAATGAACAAAATACCATCATTTTTAGCAACATGTTTGGACCTAGAAATTATCATCCTAAGGGAAATCAGTCAGACAATGAGACACCAACATCAAATGCTATCACTTATATGTGGAATCTGAAAAAGATACAATGAACTTTGCAGAACAGATATTGGCTTACAGACTTTGAAAAACTTATGGTTTCCAAAGGAGACAGGTTTTGGGGGTGGGGGTATGTGCTGGGGGTTTGGGTGGAAATGCTATAAAATTGGGTTGTGATGATCATTGTACAACTATAAATGTAATAAATTCATTTAGTAATATTAAAAAAAGAAGCCTACCCAAAAAATACTTGTTTCAGATGGTGTGCAATTAAAGATGTCAATAATTTTCTGTAATATTTTTATACTTCAGCATAATTAAAATTAACTCCATATTGGCTTTTGAACAGTAAAAGCCTATTAAAGACAGACTAAACCTAAACCACCATCCCTGTATATATAATACTTTGTATTAAAATACACTTTTTGCATCTTATATTGAATGGTTAACTGAACCAACAAAGGCCACTGTCTATGTTTGATATAATAAGTGAATGTGTGTTTATGGATATATACACATGTGAATGTGCTTCTGGATATATGTGGATATGTATGTATGTATACAGATAGATCTATCCATGCACACTGTGTGTATAGTCACCTCTAGAGTAAGAATGACAACATTTTATCATGAATTTTATATATGGACGTAACATTTACTGTTGATTAATGCAATAAAAACAAGATAAACTTCAAAATGTAAAGCTGATTGTGCTTCATCTTCCCTTCCTTTTTATTCCTATTTTATAGAAAATTATTTTTCTCTCTTTAACCAAACACACTCATTTCTTGGAGAAAATTATACACATTTTCATGAAAAGCATCAGAAAGGATTTTAGAAAGGGCTATATGTTATCATTAAAATAGTCAAGAGGACTCATTTGAAGCAAGTGCCTTTCACACTATTAGGTTTATTAAAAAGATAAACTCAAAATATTAATAGTGTTAATAATAGTATAAGAAAAGTATTAACCTAAATAAAAGGATACATAGCCCTAGAAGCAACCATCTGAAAACAAGAACAGAACTAATCTATTGAGCCTAAAGAAGTCTGTTATACAACACATCGTTAAGCTAACTTACATTCCTGCTATGGAGTTAAGTTAGTAAATCTAATTTTATTATTAGAATATTCTGTAATCCTAACTTCATGAACCCAACCTGACTTTTCCTACAACCAGAATGAATTAAGGAAATTTTGCTTGTGTATATGTTTGAGATACTCTTTCACATCTATAAATTACACTGGTAACTGTTGCCTTGTTTCTATGTCTGACAAAATAAAACTTGTATTGGTAATCTTTTCATGACTAAAACAATTAAGTAGATTATTTTTGCTTTTTTAGGGAGCAACTTTAAGTAAATTTAAATGTACCTCTTTGCTTTTAAAAGGATGCATTTGCTTATTTCTGCTACCCTCACCTTATAGCTATGAAGTTACAAGTTATTTCATATGTAGTGAGTCTTAAGAGGAAACCCTTTAGGTAAGTAGGTATTGCCTTGAATATTATGGTTTTAGAAATATTAAAATTGAATTGAAGCTGCAGAGGTGGGGTTTGAAGGGAGGTGATGTTTAACCAAGTGATAATTCATCTTGCTGAAAACTCAAAACCCCATTAGAGATTTCCATAAAATTTCACACTTCTAATAATCCTAATCTTTTATGCTAAGGGAAAAGTTCCTACTTAGGTATTTGACAGTAGAGTGCTGAAAGGCCATTTGTCAGCAGGGTCACTAAGCTATAGAATTTGCTAGGAAAGCTTGATACTGCTTTGTCTCACACTGTTGCTGCCTAAAATCCCACAGGAAGCTAGCAAGAGCAATTAGGCAAATTCTAGTTTAGCTAAGATTGACCCCTTTCAATATTTTGAAACATGCATAAGTGTCTGTCAACGTGTATCAACCGACCATATTAATGATAAGAGGAGATGCTTCTGGCAATGATCCTTACCTCCTACAGAGAACTGAGATTTAAGGCCAACTCACCCTTCTGCTTTGCCAGGAGAAAGGTTACTGAAGGAGATGACAGACTGATATAAGAAAGCCTGCTATTCAACCACACATTTTACCCACCTCCATTTTTACTCTGCCCTCTTTATCCTCCTATGGTCATTAAAGTTATAGATCAGAAGGAATGCTAATGCCCTTTCCACAACCAAGATAGATAAGCTATCTATCTTGTTTCAATGTGTAAAATCACAATTAAGTAGCAAAATGTGGTATCTGAAAGTAATTTTGCTTTTATTTAAATATTGCTAAATATTTTCTATGGAGATGAGAAAATGCACACATCCATGCACAATGTGCATGTGTGATTAGATATTTGTAGTATCTTTCAAAAGAGATAACCAGATGTTGGTGATATCTCTGATTCTTTAGGAAACCAATCCTAATTTTCAGATAAAATTTGAAAATATATAATCATTAATGATTTATGAAAGTGATATCATTTCATCCTCCATGAAATTGTTAGCTCTTAGGTTGCATGCCCAAATTGCCACATACTTTATCTTTTAAAAGAACTAATATATGTGTTCTTATTATTCATTCATTCAAAAAATATTTACTGAAGATCCATGTGTTCCATCCACAATGCACAAAAATCTATAGAATCCATAAAAATGCTGAAGAAGAAAAATGCATCCTTTATCTCCAAGAGCTTAAAATCTAGTGAGTAAATCTTAGTATTAGTGGATTGATCTTGAATAATTCAATATATAACTACAACTTTTTCTTTTGGGTAAATCACTCTAATTTTAAAGGGACTCTTTTAACAGTAGTATATTGAAAGAAGTCTAAGCTATAATTTTATAACAATTTTGAACTTATTTTTAGGGAGCTGGTTGCTAACAATTAAAAAGATTCTCAACTGAAACAATTCTAGAAAATAAGCATGAACATACACACATACACATAGTTCAAGGAAAACCCTATGAATTGCTAAAATGATTAATGTTAAATGCTCTTAGATTACTGTATCCATCTTCTTATTAAAACAATTATTTGGACCTTTTGTTAGGAAATTATATCCTAGGATAATCTCTGAGGTATTATACTTCAATAGGTTAAGTATGCACCCCAGGAATTTACATTCTCAATGAATCTAATCTGATTCAAGTGTTCCATGGCTTACAATTTGAGAAACCTAATCTTTAATAATAAATGGATTATTTTTATTATTAGCATCAGGTAGGGAGAATAGATATTTTTTACACTAGATGGGAAGTGATACAATGCTAGTTGAAGGAATAGTGGTAAGTTAAAGGTGTATATTGTACACCCTAAAGAAAAAAACTGCAACATAAAATAATATATACTAATAAGCCAATGGTGGAGATAAAATACAATCATAAAATAATGATTAATGTAAATGAAGTGGGAAAAAGAGACTAACCAAAGAATAAATGAAACATTTCATAAGTAACATGATAGATTTGAAACAAAACATATCAATAATCACATTAGGAGTTCCTGTTGTGGCTCAGCAGAAACAAATCTGACTAGTAACCATGAGGTTGTGGGTTCAATCCCGTATCTCCCTCAGTGGGTTAAGGATCTGGTGTTGCCATGAGCTGTTGTATAGGTTGCAGATGTGGCTTGGATCCTGCACTGCTGTAGTTGCTGTGTAGGCCAGCAGCTATAGCTCCAGTTCAACCCCTAGCCTGGGAACCTCCATATGCCATGCATACGGCACTAAAAAGCAAAATAAATAAATAAATAAAATTAAAAAATAACATTAGATGTGAATGGTCTAAATATTTCAATTAAAAGATAGATATCATCAGATTGGATAAATAAGATTCAACTACATGTTATCTGCATGAAATCCAAATTAAGTATACAGATACAAATAAGTTACAAGTAAAAGGTTGCAGAAACATATAGTATGCAAAAATAAATTCAAAAAGCTTTGGGATAAAGGCTATTCCCAGGGAAAACAGTGTCATCTCATAATGATAAAGGAATAAATCAGGAGTTCCCATTGTGGCTCAGTGATGAGCAAACCCGACTGGCACAGGTTTGATCCCTGGCCTCACTCAGTGGGTTAAGGATCTGGCATTGCTGTGGCCTGTGGTGTGGGTCGCAGACCTAGCTTAGATCCCACTTTGTTGTGGCATAGGCTGGTGGCTACAGCTTTGAATGGACCCCTAGCCTGGGAACCTCCATATGCCACGGGAGTGGCCCTAAAAGCCAAAAAAAAAAAAAAAAGACAAAAGAGTAAATCAAAAAGACATAAAAACCCTGAAAATGCCTGACCTAATAAAAAATGTTAGACATGCGTGAAACCAAAACTGAAAGAAATAGACAAAAATACAATTAGGGTTGTAGATATCAACATGCAGATTTCAACTTTCTTCTCTCAGTAATGGATAAGTGATACAAAAACTGAAAAAAATTCGATAAGGTTGTAGAAGACTTAATATACTCTAACCAGCTTGATCTAATTGACATAGAGAACATTCTAAACAAGAATAAAAATTCCAAGTTCACAGAGAATATTGACAAAGGTAGAGTATATTTTGGTCCCTAAAGAAAATCTGAATAAACTTACAGGGATCAAAATCATACATATGATGTTATTTGCCCACAATAAAGTTAAACTAGAAATTGATGAGTATGTTAATAAGTTACATACTTTCACTGTACTATAATATATATATAACAATACAGCAGTACATTTAGGAAATTGGAAATATGCTACCAAATGATCAAGTCAGAAAGGGTATCAATGAAAATTAGAAAATATTTTGAATGATATTGAAATGAAAATATAAACCTTTTTTTTCCCCTCACATTAAGAACAGTACTTAAAGGGAAATTCATAAGTGTTTATATTAAAAATAAAAAATGTGTCAAATGATCTTAGCTTCCACTTAAAAAACTAAAAAATGTAGAGAAAATTAAATGCAAACCAAATAGAAGAAATAAGTAATAAAGATATTTAAGTCAATAAAATATTAAGCAGAAAAATAAGAGAAAAAAAGCAAAAGTTGGCTCTTTAAAAATATTTTAAAAATTGATAAATATTTAGCCACCAGTTAAGTAAAAAAGAAGATACCAAAGAGCAGTACAGGGAGAGAATCGGGAGCATTAGGTACACTTCCTACATTGAAGTTTATAATATAAGAATACTATGAACATCTTTATACCTGTAAATTTGAGAATATATGAAGTGGACAAAGATCTTGAAAGACACAAAACAGAAGTTCACTTAAGAAGAAACAGTAATGTAGGAAACTACATGTATAAAAAATGAATTCTTATCTAAAAGTCTTTAACAAAGAACACAAGTCTGAAGCAATGCAATAATGAAAGGAGTATGTTTGACATAGTTTTGTTGTTTTTGTTTTTTAGTTACCCCAGCATATCTTAGTCTAACTATGATAGTACAATAACATATTAATACTGGTAATGTGGAAATCTCTGTCCTCTAGAAGATTAAAGAGTAGCAAGATAGATCTCTAACCTGAGAAATCTGATTAGCCTCTGGTGGGATGTCACAGCTTAGCAAAATGACAAAAACAAAAGCATCATGTTCGAAGGTGGTCAGTTTCAGGAAACTCTTATCCAATTCATATGCGGTTAAAAAGAATAGTGGGGGAGTTCCCGTCGTGGCGCAGCGGTAACAAATCTGACCAGGATTCATGAGGTTGCAGGTTCGATCCCTGGCCTCGCTCAGTGGGTTAAGGATCCCGTGTTTCAGTGAGCTGTGGTATAGATCACAGACATGGCTCAGATCTGGCGTTGTTGTGGTTGTGTAGACCAGTTGATACAGCTCTGATTAGACCCCTAGCCTGGGAACCTCCTTATGCCATGGGTGTGGCTCTAAAAAGACAAAAAAAATAAAAATAAAAAAATAAAATAGTGGTTTATGTATTTGCAGAGATGTCAAAGAGACTGGTCAATCAAGTCCAGGTCTACTAGTAAGGGGCATGTGGTCTACTTACTCAAGTCCCCTTTCAGATTATCTCTCTCTCAAGATAAGTAAAACATAAACAAACTTAGCTATATACTCCCTTTTCATGACTTCCACATCCTCTGTTTGAATCTTACTGTCACCAACAAAGCTACAGATTTATCTTATTGTCAAAATAGGCTTTGATTTTCCTTGTCCGCTTTTCAACTTGGATTTATGAACACATTTTGAGTTAATTTCTGCAGAGAATTCACCCATTATACGTTAATTTTACTATTCCAGTTCTTACAGACTAATGCCTCACAGTTCCCTCATTCAACAAATACTTATTGGGTACCTACTATATATCAAGCATGACTTTAGGTGATGGGAACACAGTGAATAGGCTGAGGCTTCCACTAAAGAGACATGCATTCTAATGAAGGAGACAGACAAGAAACAAACATATAGAATCAGTACTGGAGAGTACTACAAAGCACTTTAACAATTAATCCTTCACCATCACAAGTACTTTATTTACCTTGAGCACTGGGTGTTTTACTACAATCCTTTAAAGAAAAATGAAAGATATATTTATAAAGTTTAGGAATATTAACATGCTTAAGAAAAAACAGTAGGTGTTCATTGTGTTTTAAAATAGCTATTTGTGCCATAAAAATCAATCTGCTATCTAACATTTATTCAGGATGCAATGTATTTTAAAAATACCATCCAGTGAGTTTATCTTTTTCTTCAAAGGTATATGAGCCAGGAGACATTCTATAAATAGAATAATAATTAACATATTGCACACATTTAAATTCAAAACACTTACAGAAGTGCTTTCACAGCTCCAGAGCTGTTCCTGTGCATGAAACACCTAAGGAAGATGCTTTAGAGTGTGGCCATATTGCTTCTCATTCCTTGTCTTCCTGTGCTATAGATAGATTCAAAGGGAGTTTACAAATAGCAAAGCTGCTATGCCATGCTGATTTCTCCAGGAAATAAGATTCATTTTATCAAGCATTATTTTAGGACAGGCAGTGTCTGGATGACAAGAAATCACATAATTAAAATATCTGCTAGAAGAGCATAGGTTAGTAAGTAGCCCTGTGTCAAATGGCAGCACTGTATCTTAAACCACAAAGAAACAAAAAGAATGGATTGCTATGCATCCTAAGGAACTCCTTAAATGACTGCTAGATTGATGCTGTCTTCTCTAAATATCCTGCAAGGGGTAACTTTGGACATCTCTGAAGCAAACAAAACTACTGAGCAATTAACAAGCTGTTAGACATAGATTACAAAACAGAAGACAGAGAGGAGAAAATGTCTCACTTTTTTCAAGAAAGGAGAAATAGAAAATGTTAGGATAGCCCAGATCTGATGGAGAATGTCTAAATCTGGGTATACCTTTAAATCTCAGCTCTGATTTTATGTCCCCCAACAGCAAAGGGAACCTAGTGTTCTTTCTCTCTCTTTATTTTTATTTTTATTTTTAGTAAATGGCAGAGCAGAAAGAGCTAACTCAGGGAAAATACATCTAAAGAGAAAAAGATAACCTTATCAAGAAATTAGAGGAAGAGCCTGAAGAGAAAAAAGAATGACGGCAAATTAAGATGGAGAGTCAGCTGTAAATAAAGGCATCCATTATTCCAGAGATTGGCAGCTGTTCTCTGTAAAGGACTGGTAGTAAATATTTTAGGCTTTGCAGGCCATATGATCTCAGTTGTGACTAATCAACTTTCACTACACTGTGACAGCAGACGTGTAGGTAATACCCAAGTGTTCCAATAAAACTTTGTCGATAGATGCTAAATTTGAATTTCATAAAATTTTCATCTGTAATGAGAGATTCTTCTTTTCCTCAAACATTTAGAAATGCAAAAACCATCCTTAGCTGACAAGCTATATAATATGCTAAGGACCAAAATTGGCCCATAGTTTGCCAACCCCTATACTACCCTAAGAAAGTACAAGATCAAGGGCTGTTATGAACATTTTATTGCAGCCTGAATGTTTTATTTTTAAATTATTAATGTGCATGGTATATTACTGGAATTTTTTTAATGTGTGAATAGGAAAATAAAGTTCTATTTCTTATTTTGGTCAGGTCTGTATATTTTGCACATCCAAAATCTCCCATCTGCTCATGATAGTAAATCTAAAATGGAAGGGCAGTACGCAACAAACTCTTTGAGAGCCAAAACTGAGAATCCGGGTCACAGAGGTAAAATCTTCAAGGCACCGGAAAAATGAGCATGGGGGTGTGTGGAGGGGGTGGGAAATGACCCCTGTAGTTACATTCTGATTATATTTAACCACATTCTCAGAAGACTGGAAGGAATCTCCAAGTCCTCACCACCAGTGGATTCCTACATGTCCACATGAAATGAATCACTTTGGATTTCCTGGTTTTCTATCACTATAAAATTATTGCTTCTAGAAACCACGGTACTAGAGAAGGAGGTCTTTGTCTCCAGGACTGATTCCAGTCCAGCCAGGCATAAAGTAGGGACCTGAGTCTTGGGGCTTCATGCTACTATCTATGCTCTGAATCCTTCCAGTGATGGGGAGGGTGGTGCTTCTGGAGATCAAACAGCAAAGGGGCTTTGCTAGAAGTTCTGATGGCCTTTTTACTGGGAAGATATTGGCTAAGGTCCATACATGCAGTTGGTAAATAGGGTAAAAGCATTTCTGGAGGTGTCGCTGTACTGCAGAGTGTGCAACCACAAAATTAACAAAGCAGAACCCTCATGGGCAAGAAATACTAGGTATCCTGCTGGAAGGCTCAGAATTGCCTGCACATGGATGTATTTGCATCGACCATTATTTTTGTATAATCTCCATGTGGAATTCAGTGGTTTTCAAAGCTTTCTGTTTGTTTTTATAGCAGCAGTTGGATTACTTTAAGAATCCAACAGAAAATCTTGATATAAATCAGTCCACAGTGGGGCTGCTCAGGCAGATTTGTGGATGAATCTAATGTTTGGAGTTCTCCCATCTGATTCAGTGGTTCATAGGGCTCCATGGAATATAATTTTGTTATAGGCTTCAAGTTCCCTTCAAGGGGATTAAACCCAAAATCCTCTGTTCATGTTACACTGTAATGCCCCTTCCCCCACCTTGAACAGCCAGGTAGGGAAGGAATGCCGCCCATTCCTCACCCTGCCTCCATATAACCTGTCCCCCATGCAAATAAGGTATTCTGTTCAAGACCAGTCAGAAGATCAAATATGCCCCAATCAAGATCAAACAACATTCAGTCCTTACATGTGGCACAAGGGGCCAGGGCAGGAGAAATTGGGTCTCCACTCAGGTCTGCCTCATTGGGGGTATAAAAACAATTATAAAATGAGTTGGTCCCTCTTTCAACCTATGCACATGAGTGCTCTCTTTCTAGCTCTCTCTGTCTCTCTCTCTCTGAAAATGTACTTTTGCTTTAATAAATTTGTAAAACGTCCGCTATTCCAATGCTTTGCTATGGCAAGACAGGGACCAAGGAAACTGTAATTCTATCATTTGGATCATTACGGTCTTCACTATTTTTCTCACTCTTGACTTTTGCTTTGCAATGGTAAAGTTTTTCTACAGTCGTATTTAGAAATGGCAACCTATGAAAAACCTTCTCTTTCAGAGTAAAATTTGACACAAGTTTCATACAAAGATTGGTTCAATTCCCTTCACACTTTACCCAGGACAAATAAGGGCCCGCAGTATTGCTCATTATAGATTACTGCATGGCTTATTTCCCCTTTTGTTTGCCTTTGGAAATAAATTTTACTTTAATTTTAAAACATTTACTTCTGAAAGTTTCCATATAGTGTGTTCTTCATGTACAGAGCTCACAAACATTTCTATAGAAGGCAGCATTTTCAGGATGGGGGGAAAAGAGACTGAGTTCTTACTGACAGGAAGCACCTCAATGATTCAGCTGGAAAGATTTCTAGAGAAGGCAATGAAACCAGGGATAGAAAAGCAGCCTCCAACTGTGAACAGTCATGGGAAATTGGAAGATAGAAGGACATGCATAATTTCGCCTGGCTGACAAATTAGCATTCATTCCAGTCTATGAATACACTGCTTTGGCCTGCTCACAATTAGAGTGCCAGCTTAGCTTTTAATTCAAGGGGCATTATAAAGATCAGAAGAAAAAAATAACAGTTTCTAAAGTCTTTTATTTAGGCTACTGAAAACATCTTGAATTAAATTGAAAGAACAGCTCATTTACTTTCAACTACTTTTGCCACTTGTTTCCCTAGACCAAGAGAAATGCAACATGGAGATTGCTTGGGACATTTTGGGGGACTCTAAGAATTATTGGTGTCTGCTGCTGCTGTTGGGTTATTTGGTCTCAACTTTTAAAACATTAAGACTCCAGTTGTAATCTTGCCTGATCTTCATTAAATATCACAACTTATTTAAAAAAAAAAATCACAAACCTTAAGAAAAGCTGCAAGAAATAGCAGTAGCTCTTAATATGCATAGCTTTTTAAAATTAGATAACTTGTTCTGTGTAGGTTTAAAAATGTAAGAGAGGGCACATCTGGAGATGAAGTTTTATGTTAATTTGCTGCCTGATTTCAAGCTGCTTCCTCAAGTATGTAAGGATTTAATTTAGTGTAGATTATTTGAACTTCTTTCCAGGCTTTGTTTTCTCAACCTGGGAGGTCACTCCTGGAAAGGATGAACAATAGCAGTCAGTTAGGGAATCATTATTTTTTAAAATAGGAAACTTCTGAGATTGTATTTCTAATCCCAAATAAAGGAGAGTATGTATGTCTGTGTGTGTGGTGTGTATAATTTAAGCTCACATTTCTAGGATATACTTTTCTCCTAAAATCATACATGAGGATCTCCTGAGAATAGATTTGGGGGTAGAAAAAGGAAGATTATTTACTTATTGAAAGTTTCTTCAACAAAATCCAATTTCCCTTTTTAATAAGTTCTTAACATATTAAAAACATTTTACATATATTTGTGTGTATATGTGAATATATATTATATTTATATATATATTTCTCTTTATATTAACTGTAGGCCATCTGTGCACCTTTCTAAACTCAGTTCTATGTGAAGGTCACTGAGTGCATGGGCTCTTCATGTAGCCTGTGGCACAATAAAGTATAGCAGATAATGAGCCAGAAACGTATTTGGCTGTGATCATGAAAGGTCAGGGCATGCTAGCTAAAGGGTCACTAAGTGGAATTCATTCTGAAATAAAAGCAGTCTTCACAGTACTAAAAAGAGCCGGATGGAAAGTGAAAATCAAGTCAATCACCAAAATCATTTGACAATGTTTTACAGTCATAGTGCTATTTATCCAAAGTTCACTGCCCATACATCATAGGAAGAGGCACTTCTCAAGCAAACAAATATTTCCATGATCATTTAGGTCTCTAAACACTTCTGAGGAAAAAAACTACACACATTTTATGGTAAGAATCAGACAAACAATTTATCAGTAACAGGAAACAATGGTTAGAGAGGAGATGGAAAGAGACTCTGCTCTGTATTATGGGTTTTCTTCCAACAACTCATTTCAATGAGGAATTGGTAGTATCTTTCCAAGACATTCCTTATTTACTCCTCCTTCATCTCTAGGAAGTCTACAGCCTTACTAAACAGAAGACTTGGCAGGAGGGATAGGTCAGTGGGAAAGAAGACAATGTTAACATTAACACATTTAACTCACCAAGAATAATTATGTAATAAGTAAATACATGTCAAGGTGCTGTCCTTGGCATCCTGAGAGCCAGGATAAAGGTTAAGGCATGTTCTCAGTTATGAGGAGCCTGCCTTCTAGGATCAAGCGTCCAGCAACAGAACACATCCACTGGTGTGACTTGATAGGGTTACGTGGGGGCTTGGCAATGCTGAATCTCTGCACTGGGTTAGATAGGTAGGCCCTGGAGAAGACAAGACCTATGGCCAATAACCTCCAGCTATCAGCAGTCTTACTCAGATTTTCTTGGAGATCATCTTAAACTGGCTGGTATTTCCTATGGTCCCATGATCTGATGAATAATATTGAAGATATTTTCTGCTTTGGAAGCCAGCAAAGGTTTGTAGACTGCTGCTGAAGAGTTTGTTCTCCAGGTTTTTCATAGATGTCACTTATCAGATTGAGGGAATTTCACTCTTTTCCCCAGCATTTTAAGAGGCTTCATTATACATAAACATTTAAAAAAATGAACATTAAATTTTGTCTAATGCTCTTTCTGCATCTATTTAGAAAATCATAAAGTTTCCCTTACTCATTTTAATGTATTGATTTTCAGATATTGAAGTCGCATTTTTCTGGATAAACCCTGTATCAAAAGGATGTATTATCTTTTTGATATATTGTCTGACTCTGTTAAAATTTGGTTTAGAATTTATGCTTCCAGATTCACAAGGGATATCGGTGTATATCTTTTATGTCTTATAGTATCTTTATCTGTTTTTGGTATCAGGGTAATGTGGTCCTAAAAAAATTAGTTGGAAATAGCCATTCTTCAGTTCTGTAAAAGAATTAGAGTACAATTTTTTGTTATTTCTTCTGTAAATGATTGGTAGAATTCTGCAGTGACAACCTCCGGGCCTGGCATTTTCTTCGTGAGATTTTTAAACTACAGATTCAGTTAGAGGTACTCAGTTTATTGTCTTTTTTTCTTGGATGAACTTTGTTAGTTCAGAAATTTGTGTCTTTAAGAGATTTGATGATTTCATATGTTTTATTATTAGCATAAAGTTGTCCATAAATATTTCTTATTGTCCTTTAAAAGTCTGTAGAATTGTCCAGAGGCCGGTTCCTATCCACTGGTAGGCATAGCTGGATCCCAGGATCTCTGGCTGCAGGGCCCTAGGGGTCCCAGGGCTAGGGCTGGTGTAATGATGTGAGCAGCTGGGTTCTGGGCCCTTTCTTATTAGATGTTTTAGGTGGAAGCTAAGGTTATTGATTTGAGGCCTTTTACTTTTTCTAATATGTGTGAAATTAATGTAAAATGTTTAAAATTTTCTAAGAACAGCCAAAGCTTCATTCCACACATTTTGATATGTGCTTTCATTTTAATTCAGTTTGAAGTACTTTCTAATTTGTTTTGTGATTTATTTATTGGCCTATGTGTTACTTAGAGGTAAGTTAGTTTCTGAATATTTATGGATTTTCCAGATATCGCTCTGTTGTTACTAATTTTATTCCTTTTTGTTCAGAGAATATATTTAAATTATTTAAGATGTATTGAGACCTGTCTTATAGCCTAGAAAGTGATCTATCTTCATTAATACTCTATTTTCACTTGAAAAGAATTCTTGCTATTTTATGGTGGGATGGCCTATAAATGTCAATTATGTCAAGTTGTTTACACTGTTGTTCAAATCTTCTATATCCCTATTGACTTTCTGTCTACTTGTTCCATCAGTTGAGAGAGGAGTATTGAAATATGATTGCAATTGGGAATTTGTCTATTTTACTTTTTAGTACTATCAGCTTTTGCTTCATATATTTTAAAGCTTTGTTTTTATTGAGCACAAATATTTAGATTTGTTGTGATTTTTGGTAATTAACTCCTTTATTATCAAGTGACTGTCTTTATCCTTTGTAATATTCTTTGCTCTGAAATCTGTATTTTTCATAATAATATGGCCATTCCAGCTTTATATTTATTTATGTAAGTTGGAATATATTTTTCCAAAATTTTACCATATTGGTATATTTTATATAAAATGGATATTTTATAAACAGCACATTGTCAGCTTTAAGAGAAAATGCAGTATGACAATATTTGCCTTTTAATTGCTATAGTCAGAATGTTTATGACTAACAGTAGACCTTCAAGCAGTGTCATTCTATTTCATGTATGTTATAAGGCATTTACAACAGAATTCTTCCACTTCCCCTCCCCAGCGTTTATTCCTTGATTTACATGTATTTTACTTCTATATACATTACTAACTCTATTTTGTAGTGAGGAAGAATAGATCTGGCATTTTCCTCAAGAAAAGCTTTTTAAGGAGTTCCCGTTGTGACACAGTGGTTAACGGATTTGACTAGGAACCAGGTTCGATCCCTGGCCTTGCTCAGTGGGTTAAGGTTCCTGCATTGCCATGAGCTGTGGTGTAGGTCGCAGACACAGCTTGGATCCCGCGTTGCTGTGGCTCTGGCGTAAGCCAGAAGCTGCAGCTCCAATTTGACCTCTAGCCTGGGAACCTCCATATGCCATGGGAGTGGCCCTAGAAAAGGCAAAAAGAAAAAAAAGAAAAGAAAAGAAAAGCTTTTTAACTAAAACTTCAATTAGAACTCCAAAGAAAGTGAAAAGGCAAGTCATGAACTGGGAGAAAATATTGGCAAAATACATATCCAGCAAATGTCTTGTATCTTGAATACATGTAGAGCTCATATAACTCTACAAATAATTACTGAATTTGAAATCCATCTGTGTAGTGACAAATTTCAACTTTACTTTTATAAATTAAAAAATGGAGTTTTATATTTTAAAATTATTTCCAGTTATTGCACATTATGGTTTTAATAAATGATGTCATATTTTAATCACTTCTTGGTCTGAACATGTCTCATGAAGGGTGGTCACATAGAATTTTAAAAGATCAGGATTAGAATTCCTGATTAGAAATTGTATTTAGTCATTTCAAATATAACACCTATTATAAAAATTTTGTGATTATGAAACTCATGGAAAGCTTTTATTTGAAAGTGGTATACAAATGCAGCATGTAATATCTTTCTAATCTTTGTATACTAATTTGCCTATCAAAATTATTTAATAAAAAAAGTATGATCTCTTTTCATCAAGCCCCAAATAAATGCCCTTAGATTACCTCCAGCTTACTCCCATGTACTATACAAAAATTACCATGTTTTATGAATGGAATGGTTTGTGGAAAGCCTACTCTTACTGAACATAAAATACATTTATAAATGCTAATTTTTAAAATATAAATGGCTCGCCAGCACTTGTTATTTGTGTTTTTGATAATAGCTATTCTGACAGATTTTAGGTGATATCTCATTACGGTTTTGATTTGCATTTCTCTAATGATTACTGATGTTGAACATCTTCATATGCCTGTCAGCCATCTGCATTTCCTCTTTGGAAAAATGGTCTATTCAGTTCTTCTGCTCATTTTTTAATTGGGTTGTTTGGTTTTTTTGAGTTGTATGAGCTGTTTCTATATGTTGGATATTAACCCCTTATTTGTCATATCATTTGCAAATATTTCCTCCATTCATAAGTTGCCTCTTTATTGTTAATGGTTTCCTTTGCTGTGCAAAAACTTTTAAGTTTAATTAGGTTCCATTTGTTTATTTTTGCTTTTATTTACTTTGCTTTAGGAGACAGATTCAAAAAAATATTGCTGCAATTTAGGTCAAAGAGTTTTCTGCCTGTATTTTACTCTAAGAGTTTTATAGTATCAAATATTACATTTATGTGTTTAATCCATTTTTGGTTCATTCATTAATATTGTGTTAGAGAATGTTCTATTTCATTATTTTATATGTCACTTTCCAGTTTTTACAGCACCACTTATTGGAGAGACTGTTTTTTCCCCATTGTATATTCTTGCCTCCTTTGTTGTAGATTGATCATAAGTGCCTGGGTTTACTTCTGGGCTCTCTGTTCTGTTCCATTTGTCCATGTGTCTGTTTTTGTGACAGTAACATGATGGTTTGATTATTGTAGCTTTGTAGTATAGCTTGAAGTCAGGGAGCATAATCCCTACACCTCTGTTCTTCTAATTCAAGATTAGTTTAGCTATTTGGGGTCTGGGAACCATCATACACTGTTGCTGGCAATGTAAATTGGTGCAGCCACTGTGGAAAACAGTATGGAGGTTTCTCCAAAAACTAAAAATAGAACTACATATGACCTAGAAATTTCACTCCTGGGTATATATCAGGAAAGGAAAGGAAAGGAAAGGAAAGGAAAGGAAAGGAAAGGAAAGGAAAGGAAAGGGGAGAGGAAGAGGAAGACACTAATTCAAAAAGATACATGCACCCCAATGTTCACAGCATCATCATTTATAATTGCCAAGGTATGGAAGTGTCATAAGTATTCATCAACAGATGAATGGATAAAGAAGATGCAGAACAAATGTGCACACACACAATACACAGCCCCAAAAAGGAATGAAATTTTGCCACTTGCAGCAACATGGATGGTCCTAGAGATTATTACGCTAACTGAAGTAAGTCAGAAGAGAAAGACAAATACTGTACAATATAACTTATATGTGGAATCGAAAAAATATAACAAACTAGTGAACAAAACAAAAAAGAAGCTGACTCACAGATGTAGAGAACAAACTAGTCGTTACCAGTGGGGAGAGGGAAAATGTCAGGGGAGTAAGGAGTCCAAACTATTGGGTATAAAATAAGCTACATGGATATATTGGATATAAAATAAGCCACATGGATATATTGTACAATATGAGGAATAGACCCAATATTTTATAAAGGTTATAAATGGAGTATAACCTTTAAAATGGTGAATCACTATATTGTACACCTGTAATATATTATACAGTGATTATAATTCAATTTAGAGAAATAAATTGCTAAAACTAGATGTTTATTGAGTGGGACATTTCTATTCCCATTGTTAATATCAGGTATGTGCATAAAGTGAAAATTAAAAGCAGAACTCTGTGTTTCATTAAATAATAAAAGAAGCTTAATGGGGTGCAGCTGAAAAGAGCCCCAACCCACCCCCCATCACACAACTGTATATTCATGGGGAACCTGGTGCTAAGTGGTTCCTAAACAACTTGCTTCTGGACCCAGATTTCTTAGCAGAGCAGCTCCCCCACTCCCATGTATTGAAAGTCAACCATTGACATTACTTAACAAAAAAAAAAAGCTTACGTTTGCAGTAAAATAATGTGGAAAAAAAGAATGGTGAAAGGAGGACAATACAGGAGTAGCCAAACAACAAAGCATCTCAACTAGCCAAGGCTACTTTGACTTGTTCAGGTATCTGGGTTAATAATGACTGCATGACTGTGTGTTCCAGATTTTAAAATGTGTATCTAATCCCACTTATTCTTTTTGCTGTCTCTTCAACCACAAGTACAGTTTACCCTTGAACAACCCCCACCCCCAAGGATTAGAGGCACCCACCCTCTAGGTGGTGGAAAATCCACTAGTCAATCCTTTTTATCCAGAGTTCCTAGTATCCCCTGTTCTATAACCTACCCTATAATGTGGAGCATTTGCTACTGAAAAACATCCACTCATAAATGGACCACCAGTCCAAACCCATGTTGTTCAAAGTTCAACTATAAAACAATAGATAATACCCAAATTTTAATTCACAATTTTATTTTTACCCGTATTTGTGCTATACAGTGCTCATATGTTTTATTTTTGTTACTGAATTTTCAAATGAAGGTGGTTGTGCTCCATGTTTTTTTCCCTCTTACCAAGGTCTAGGTGAGCTCTCTCTGACCCTGCAGGCAAACATAACTGGAATAACTGCCTTAGACCCATAAATGGAAACCCCATGGCATTTGCAGTAGTCAGGGTACAAATGCACCACCCACAGGGGCCATGACTGTCCTTGTGCTGATAAGCCTGCCTACTCATTCTGGACTATTAGTTAAGAGAGAACAACATTCTATTTTATTTACAGATGTTTGGGGCCTCCTGAAAACCAGCTTAGGAGATACGCTAATAAAGAATACAGCCTAGAAAAAATTTATCCCAAACCTAGTATATTTGTATTACATAGATGTTTTTCTCAAATGTCTGTTCTAGTTGAGAGATAAGGGGTAGGCCTTACCACCAACTTATAGTAAATGCTTTCCTTGCTGTGATTAAGGCACCAGTCCCTTTTGTAGTCAAATTCTTTTTTTATTATTTTTATTTTCCCACTGTACAGCAAGGGGATCAAGTTATCCTTACATGTATACATTACATTTTTTCCCCACCCTTTGTTCTGTTGCAACATGAGTATCTAGACAAAGTTCTCAATACTACTCAGCAGGATCTCCTTGTAAATCTATTCTAAGTTGTGTCTGATAAGCCCAAGCTCCCGATCCCTGTAGTCAAAATCTTGGTGACTTCAGTCCCACAGGAAACCTCAAAAAGACATGTGCATAATATGGAATGTTCCCATTGAGGAGCTGTAAGGTCAATGTGTGAGGTTGCAAAGTGGATAAACTTAGTAGCATTTGGCATCCAAGGCTGCCATTAACTTAAATGAGCTCCTTGAGCAGTTCTTCCTCTAGGAAGGGTTGAGGGTGTGTTTACAACCACTGAAGTGTGTATCAGAAGTGATAAGATTGGACAAGATTAATTCTTGCTGCACCCATGAGAATCAATAAGTATTCACAGATCATATACATCTATTGTTTTACTTGCTTCTAAACTCATCTCCCTTTTGTCTAATCTGACAGATTCATAACCATCTCCTTCTGTCAGTCTGCCATGTGTGACTCTAATCTGATTCCCAGTCCTTTCTATTCTATCCTCATAGCTCTGCTCATCTTCAGGAATAATAAAGAATCTGATAGCAATATGTAGAAGCACAATACTGGAACCCATCATGTTACAGGCTGGGGCTGGTCCAGGAGGAGACTAGCCAGTACTAACCAAACATCCATGGAACCCCAGATCAGAGAGTCACATCCAAGAGCCAGGGAGAAAAGCAGGCCATGGCATGTACAGGTAGCTGTCCAAATATTGTAGACGAGTTAGGAAAACCACATCTTGTTTAAGGCCTAGCCAAACACAAGTAGTACATTAAAAATAAAAACAAAAGGTAGCAATATCATGCAATGAAAACAAGTAGCTACTGAAATTCAGAGTTGGAAGGAAACTTAAATATCCTTTAATTCATAGGATGTTTTGGGGGTTTTTTTGGTCTTTTTCCCTTTTCTAGGTCCACTCCCGCAGCATATGGAGGTTCCCAGGTTAGGGGTCGAGTAGGAACTATAGCCACCAGTCTACACCAGAGCCACAGCAATGTGGGATCCGAGTTGTGTCTGAAACCTACACCATAGCTCCCGGCAATGCCAGATCCTTAACCCACTGAGCAAGGCCAGGTTTCGAACCCGCAACCTCATGGTTCCTAGTTGGATTCATTAACCACTGAGCCATGATGGGAACTCCAGGATTTTTTTTTTAGTCATTTATCACTAAATGGAAAAACTCTTTCTTCAAACAAAACCTTATGAGGAACATAGCCATAGCTCCAGAAGCAGTGTTAAAGCAAGATAAAGATGATGTCTTGTTAAAAGTCTTGTCCTCACAGATCCAGACCACACCCAAAGTCACAAGCTGGCTTCTAAGCACCCTCTTCCTAACAGGGTTGCTGTTAAGACAAATAAATAATGGTGGAGTGGCTCTGATGGAAGAATGGGTGAGAAAGTGAAAACTTCAACAGTCTTGCCTCCTCAGCCATCATCAGCTTTGAGAGATTCTGTGGAGTCTTAAGAGTCTTTGTACTGAAATTTGACATAATCAATCTTATGAAATTTTCTTATCTTATAGATGAGGAAACTGAGGTTGATAAAAGGTAAACCTCTTGCCCAACCTTAAGACCAGGGCCCCTCTCTCTCATGCTGTCAATAAATCTACCATCTTTCTCTGGTTATTGGGAAGAACTGACAAATATATTCTACAGCTAGAAAACACAGAAAAGGATCATTTGGTATATCAAAAAGAATGGGGCTATATGGCAGTTACCAATTTTATGCCTCTCCACAACAAATCATCCCTCGTTGCCTAGCCCGGAAAAATTCATCTGGGCCCTTTTCATTTTCTGCTTTTCTAATTGATATGAAGTTAACCTTTGTCAGTAGAGGGCAATAGAGAGGTATTTGGGGAGCACGGGTCTCCTGTTCCTGGTGGGGTACTTTTTTCCCCACTGCCTTTCCCACACAGTTTTCTCCAGTGTCAAGTGCTTCCAGTGTTTTGCTTTGTGTTTTCTACAATTCAGGAAGCAATAGCGTAGCTGGAAGCCCCAGACAAATTTGGACTGTGTCCCAGGGCTCTTCCCTGCTGCTTGGCTTCAGTTCTGGGTGTTACAAATGAAGGGAGCCCAGTGGGTTTGGCCAATCAACAAGCTGTTCTTTTTATTGGACTCCAAAAAGCTTATAAGTAAGATAATGCCTGAACAAAATCTAGTACTTGGCGATAACTTGAATGACCACCCTATTTTTCTCATAATGCTCATTTTTATGTCTCATATGATAATGACGTGAATATATTACAAAGCAGGAAAGTTGATAATCAGTCAGAAAATATTATAGGATACAGCAATGTCAACAAATATACTGATAGTAGCAGATACTGAAGAGACTAGAACTTGCAGTATCACATAAAAGGAATTGGAGAGTTAAGCAGTTAGTATTGTAATAGCCTATTATTAATATTACTTTCAAAATACTTATTCCCATATTGTAAATGCATGATGAAAAAGATATTGATGAAGATATGCCTTCAGTTAAGACAGTCTAGGAGTTCCCATTGTGGTGGTTAACGAATCCGACTAGGAACCATGAGGTTGAAGGTTCGGTCCCTGGCCTTGCTCAGTGGGTTAAGGATCCGGCGTTGCCATGAGCTATGGTGTAGGTTGCAGACGTGGCTCAGATCCCGCATTGCTGTGGCTCTGGCGTAGGCCTTTGACAACACCTCTGATTGGACCCCTACCCTGCGAAGCTCCATATGCCCCAGGAGCGGCCCAAGAAATCGCAAAAAAAAAAAAAGACAGTCTAAATATGAGCAAGTAATTCCAAAAACTGAATTACTAGTGTAGTAAATTCAATTCAGTATGTTTATATAACTATCATTTTATCTCTAGATAATCTGTGTATTACTAGGCATATTCTAAAAAAGCATAGCTCAATAAAAAATTATTAAACTATATCTAAAAGGCTATTTTCAATTATAAAACTGAAAAAAAATGATAGGTACTATCACTCATCATCTACTTCCTAGGAATAGTTGCTATAGGAAAATATAAATAACATCCCATCAATTGATGAACTGAACATTTATAAGTAAAAGCCATAAAAACTTAGAGAAGTTGGAGAGGGTTTACCAGTGAGTTTACTTTTTGTGTCAACATGTTTTTAAAAATGATTAACTTGGATTTTAACTCTCAGAAGACACAACTTCTGTTCCACATCATGGATTCACTTACAATGTGACATGACATTTCATTCATTTATTTTAATTTTCCATCTTTGCTTGGTTTAAGGCTGGAACCCAGAAGCTTAGCTGGTGTGGGCAATATTTGGCCACTGGAAAAAAGATTAGCCCCTCTGAAGATGTATTTGTGTTCCACTAATTACAGAAGCTGGTTTCAAACAATACCTTGAGGGGCATGCACTACAAATATTTCATTTTGAAGTATGGCTATATTATATTCTTGAGCTACTATAAAATAAAAACCCCTCCAGGACCACTGGAAAACCCAGGCATCAGCCCTCTTTTGTTCTCCCAGGCCCAACACTGACTTACAAAATATGAACTTGAAAATATTATAATTAGGTTCTTTTTAAAGCATTGAATATCTCAGACTTTTTACTTCCAGTTTCTTTGCCAATGGTCTTCATCATGGGATTTAATTTTGCATTTATCAGAAGTGTCCTAGCTCATCATAATGTTATATAGATATGCGATTTTTTTACAATTATTAGCTATATTGTTATTAACATTTTAATACTGTTAACATTAGACAAGTGTCATTAACCTGGCTCCAGAATGTAAGTATTCACCTCCAATATAGGTAAAAGGAAAAAATCTTTAATATGAATCAGGAATTATAGTAATTTATGTTAATAATTAATATCTTAGATTGTTGGCATTTCCATGGTCAAGAAATCATTATTCTTTCCCCTACTCATGTCTTTTATGCCTGTTAATTCTAAACAATTTTAGAAATACTAGACTATCAATTTGTTCAACAAAGATCATAGTAGTTCTGCATTTGACAGAAGAATTATCTCAGAATTTAGGATTATGCTGAGGGAAAAAAAATGTGAAAAAATTTCTAGGACCTTAAAAATTACTTAAAATTATCTCCTTTTTAAGTGGAGATTTTTATTTTATGACCACCATTAAATAGAAACTTCAAAACTTATAATTAAGAACTGTGACCTACTTTTTTTGTAGTGGTTGTTTTATTTGTGGAGTTGTAAATATACAAATTTATATATAATTTATAAACATAAATTTCCACTCCAGCTATCATGAAGTACATTTGTCAGGAGATGCCCATGAGAATCTAGACCAGAAAACCAGGGATAGGCAGGCCTGTTAGCTCTTCCTGCAAATACAAAAACACTGGAACAAATGGCCAGGCTTCTAGGTGCACACATAATAAATGCCAGATCATGACTCAATTTTACATATGTGTGTGCATATATATATATGGGTGTGTGTGTGTGTAACTGAAGTACTTATAATATGTTGGTAATAAAACAAGTAGCACCAAATTTTAATTTTTGGTAAATAGTACTTTGCAGTTAAATTTTGGCAATCCTATTCATACTCATTTCACTGTGCTTATTAATTTAATCCTAAAATTTACTTAACAATAAATTTTTGTCACTGCTAATTGCCTTGCCTCATTTTCTAATTTACTGTCACAAACATCCCCTCATAACAGCATTATCATCATCCCATTTTATACACAGTGAAATGTAGTGTCTAAGATCTTAAGCATCCAAGGAGACAGAAGAAATAGAGCTTGGATTTTGTGTCTCATTTTCTGAGCTCTGTGACTAAATGAAGAGTATGTAAGTTAACAATAGGCCCATGGAAGTCTATCCAGTGATAGCTGTCCAATCAACGTGTGTTTCCTATTCCTTGCCCGAGGTAGCACACATAATAAATACCAGATCATGACTCCAACCTAGATTTCTTAACTCCAAGACCAAACACTATTTTCTGCATGGTTGACCAGCCTCCATTCACACATTAAGCTAAATAAAAATGCATGCAACATTCAATCAGAGCCTACTGGGCCAAGGACAGTGGAGCAGTGATTTGCCATATGCTTGTATAATTAGCATTCATCTGTGCAAGATGCAGTACCTGAGAGAAAGCTGTCATGGTTTGACCTCAGAAACATAGAAGGATGGTTGCATTTTACCTGTTTTCCCATTTTTGCTTCTTGGTGGTCTATTGGCCTTTTTGGACTCACATGCTTTCGTAAATACCATGCATGCACTCAGGGTATTCAATGTCTAGACCTTGTTTATTGGCACGATGAGGGGGAAGATGCACAATTTTACCAATGAAAGAAGTAGAACTTCTGGCAGCTGGTGTTTTTTCTTCAAAGGACAATTTCAGTATTCCAGAGAGAATTAGATTCCAGCAGAATGGAGTAACTTTTCAACATTTTCTCTCAAGTATGTGCTATAAGCATGCTCACTGTTTGGCAGCCACTATACTAGACTCTGGTGACATGGTGGACAACAATAATACATGGTCTTGCCCCAGAGGATCTGACAGTGTTAGTGGATAAGACAAAAGGCAAATATCCACTCTGAACACGAAAATATGAGATTTATGTCCAGAGATGATATGAGAACCTACAATAGGATATTTGGTGGATCAGAAAGGTTGAGAGGCCTCCAGGG
The DNA here is from genome assembly GCF_016906955.1 of Phacochoerus africanus. NCBI lineage: Eukaryota > Metazoa > Chordata > Mammalia > Artiodactyla > Suidae > Phacochoerus > Phacochoerus africanus. The sequence goes on along the minus strand of NC_062545.1, from coordinate 78,593,730 downwards.
GGAATGAAGCTTGAATTGATATATAAAGAATAAGTAGGAATAAGCCAGTTGAAAAGAGGAAGGACGCATATTCTAATGTACTGAACAAAATGTGCCAAGGAAGTATGGTAAGTATGAAGGACAGGGAGTTATGGAGAGTTACACAATGGGTAGAATAAGAAGAATGAAGAGGATATTTGGTGGAAAATGAAGGTCATGGAAATAAAAGAGTCAAATTGTTCAGTACCTGTAGTCTATGTAAGAAGGAGAGGAAGTGCTAACATGTGGTGGTTATAATCTGCAGAACAGTTTGAAGAAGGACCAAGAAGAAAGCCTGGAATCATGCAGTAGCAGACAGAAATAAATGAACATAAATGTGAATTTCAAAAGTTGGTAATGGCTAAGATACAGAGCAGGAAGAGAGACGGAAATGTCAAGGATGAGACCTAGGTTTCCGATTTGAGTAGCTCAGGTAAATGCTCAGTAATTGGTTTACCATCTACTACTTAACAGCACAGTTCAGGGAGTGTGTAATGTCTGAGTCCATCAGCACCTCACCCCAAGGTGACAAGTACCTTGCCCACTGAGCCAGCGCCTGCCCTTGTCAGAGGCATTTGAAATGAAACCCACTAAATCACATGCCTGGTTTTCATCATTAAATGCAGAATGTAAATCCCCTAGGCCCCCCTGCTGTCCTCTATACACGTTTGTATAAATGAGCGAAAGGTGCTCCCTGTAGGTGGATCCAATCCTATTAGGGGGTGGGTTTCATCCCTCACTCCCTTGGCCATGCACTGGGCCCAGTCCACAGCTGCTCAACCCTCCACCAGTGCCCTCTCCAAGCCTTGACCTAGGACCTAACCTTCCTCCACATTCCACACCCTAACCCATACCCACATGTCCCCAAGAACTGACAAATCTTTTACTCTCTATTTTGGAGGATCTTTTCCTCTACATCATTGTTTTTATTTTAAAATGTAGCTCACCATTTTCATGTAGACACCATTCTCATGTAGCCCTTCAAGCTGGCTGGTTATTTTCTCTTATCCACATATTGGAGAGCCAGGACTCCCATGACCACAATTAGATCATTACTGTTTCCTGCTTGTTAAATAAACTGCCTAACTCCTAACTCCTCAGAGGTTATTCATTATACCATAGTGGCTAAGCACACAAGCTCTGAAATCCCACTCTCTGGATTAAGATCCAAACTCTCTGCCCTCATTTAGTCCTAAGACCTTTGTCAAGTTACCGGACATCTCTATGCTCCAATATCTTCATTTAATAATGGAAAAATAATTTTACTAACTCATAGGATTATTGAGAATATTAAGGAAATAACATATGAAAAGCCCTTATAACAATGTTTCACATAAGTTATGCCCAATGTATTAGGTGCTCATTTTTTAAATTGGCATTACCATTATCTTCCTTGTTGATATTCACCAACAAACTCAAGAAATTTCCCCTGATTCACTGGACACTTGTCATCTGAACAAGTGTCTCTCATCATGCCAGCCAACTTCAGTATTCACAGCACCAAGCACTCCAGAATCATAGCCTACTGCAATTTACTCCCATAGCCATATCTTTGGCCCTATCACTAGCATTCATTTTCCAAAAGCACTAATTCAAACAGTTCCTTTGACTGAAGCCTCTAATCAACATTTTGTTCAATTTTTCTTGTTCTCTTTTCTGACCACATGGGAAACTCCTATACAGTAACTCATAAACTGCTCAAGCTAAAAGTCATTTCCTCTCTTCTCCTCCACAGTAGATCAGGCTTAGATGTCAGAGTCCATTATTTCATAAGACTTCTTACTTTTACCTTCAATTCCCTTAACTATCTGTCCTTTTGTCATATGGCTCTGAAAAGCACTGCCCTATATCAACCCAATAACCCTCTTTTTCTGTGCTGGAGAAAATTATAGCAAGCAGGAAAAATGATTCTATTAAAATTCATGAATGATAGTCAAATATATCCTCAACAATGCACCTGACTTTCCACAAGATGATTTCAAACTCCTCTCACCTGCCTCCTCCCACCCAACTTTTTTTTTTCTTTTTTTCCAGGGTTGGGGGTCACACTCATGGCATATGAAAGTTCCCAGGCTAAGGGTCCAATCTAAGCTACAGCTGCTGGCCTATGCCATAAGCCACAGCAACATGGGATCTGAGCCGTGTCTGTGACCTACACTACAGCTCGTGGCAACACCAAATCCTTAACTCACTGAGCAAGGCAAGGGATCCAACTCAAATCTTCATGGATACTAGTTTAATTCCTTTCCACTGTGCCACAAAGGGAGCTCTACCCAGCTTTGCTTTCAGTAATAGGTAGGCTGTTAGGTGGCTGTATTAGAAAATCAGGGCGTTTTTAATCATCTGGCTTATATTCTCAGCCATACATTTCCTTAATCTTTGATGGTCAATGATCATATGAGAAGATATATCTGCAGAAGAGTTTATAAACAAAATTTCTTTACACATGTGACAGCTTTATAATCATGATTTCCTTTGTCAGTTTGCAGATTTAATGAATGATGAGGACCTTTTACTGGTACAGGGGATACTGATTAAGATCAAGTTTGAGAGAGGAAGTAGGAATTCTTAAACCCTGAATAAATTCTACAAGTATATTACAGCTCTGTTCCTAACATTCAGTGATCTTTCACTTCTAAAATCTATTTAGCTAAATGACAGACCACTCAAGTCTATTTTGGCAGATGCATTGACAACAGTGGCAGCAGTATCCCTCATCATTTCTTTTAACAGTCAAGGCAAAAGGTTCTTTACCTACAACTTAGATTGGAAAAGGACATATTTCATTTTCACTAAATATCAGTGTGTTGATTGATCAATGTTCTAATCTGTTTTGACAGTAACCAGGCAAAGTTATTTTTTTCTTAGATATGTGTGAGCATAATATTAATGACATATACTTTCGTAACACTTAAACACCACTTGCCTTCAAAGATAAGTTGTGTAACCCACATTTATCCTCTAAAGAGCAAGAGGTGAGAGAGAGCAAGCACTATTGATGATTTTCAAAATATGAGGAAATTTAAGCATAAAAATTTTACTTGATTTATCCAAAGATGTATGAAATCAATTGGTGGAACTCAAAAAAGAGCACAAGTCCCAGCCTCCTCTGAAAAGTCTTCCCCAAAATCACTCTTCCTTTTGCTGGAAATGCCATTGAAGAAAATGAAATCTGGTTTCATATATCCTTTATTTTTTTCTTTTTTAAACATCTGTCTTCTATTAAATGAACTGAAGGGACATCCTATTCTTGAATAGTAAGTAACTAGCACTTTGCCCTTGACTATCCCTCCTCTCCAGAAAAGGAGGAGAAACTTCTATTTTCAGGTAGCAAAAAAATACTTATTTAGTACATATTTTGAAAGATCAATCTGCTCTCAATGTTCTGGATACATTGTCTTTAAATACTTCCTAAAATACCCATCAGGTGCTTCACCCACTAAACCCAAGTATCAGATATGGCATCTATAGACCAGAGTTTTGAGAGACTGGTGGTCTCTTATCTGACAATTTCAGATCTCTACAAATAACAGAAGCGTCTTCTCTGAACACTTTGTAGTGTATTTATTTCATGCAAGAGGTCAAGGGGTAGACAGAACCTCAGCAGCTTCTTACTTTCTTGTGTACCATTTTGCAATGGCTGTTTTTAGAAATCATCTGTTTATGATAGAAAAAGAAGGGAAAGAAGACAATAGCAGGCAGTGGGAAGAATCTGGCTACTCAGAGCTACAAGGGAGACTGGGAATTTGATGCTCTGCTTTTACAGGAGAGGCAGAAAAATAAGGGGAGTGCAACAAGAATGACGTGAGCAAATCCAGCTTCTGGTCCAGTCTCTCCTCCACCTCTTCCTAATTCTATCCTTCCCGGTCAAAATGAACAGGTGGCCAACTGATTCAGAGAGAATATCAGGGAGTTGCTTTGGAAATACAACCTAGGAAGCTTTCCTAAATTAGTTCTTCAGTAATGGCTGTGCAAACTCTGATTCCCAGAGTCATAAATTGAATTTTTAGGCATCCACAGATGCTGAGAGAAATAAAAGAGCTATACAAGCTATACTAAAAAGCAAAGAAAAGCTCTTATAATGGCATAGCCAAGATATCCTTGATATGTGCTATATTAAGAAGCTACTTTTGCTGCATTTTTCATACTCTCAGCTTGCCTGTTAGGTGTGTTTAACAATACAGAGACCTGCAAGTAGCAAGGCCAGTAAGTCATCCTCAGGAGGATATTTGTATTCACATTTTTAAAATGACTTGCTCTTCTCCTCCACTCAGGACTATCCTGCCTGTAGGAAAAAGACTGAGGTCAGACTAATCTAGCATGCTTAGAATAATAGAGAACAAAGTTTGTGGCACTTGTAATGTGACCTTGAGCAAGCTATTTAATCTTTCTGAACTGTGCTTGTATCATCTAGAAACAGGCCTTTAGAAATATACTAGAAAGAGGCTATGATGTCAAATGAAACAACATCTGTCACTGTACATGTAGGGAATTATTACCAAGGTATTATTTCTCTTTTTTAAGAACTTTTTTTTTTCTTTTTAGGGCTGTACCTGCAGCATACATAAGTTCCCAGGCTAGGGTTTGAATTGGAGCTGCAGCTGCCAGCCTACTCCACACCTACAGCAATGTCAGATGCAAGTCACATCTGTGACCTACACTGCAGCTCACAACACTGCTGGATCTTAAACCCACAGAGCAGGGCCAGGGATCCATCCTGCATCCTCATGGATACTAGTCAGGTTTGTAACCTGCAAAGCCACATAGGAAACTCCAGTAATGCATTATTTCATTCCCAGAAAATTCTTCAGGAAACTTAGTGAAAAGTTCTGAATATGTGAGACTGGAACGCCACTCACCAATGAATTGCTCATCCTCTTGAAGCCAAAAGATTATCAAAACTATTATGTTATTTTTATTATTATCACAATGTCTGTGATTTCTCATGTGCCTACTCTTTACTAAGAATATTTGATGCTTTGTTCTTCCTAAGAGACCACTTCACAGGCAGAGAAACTAAAATTTGTGCGATCAAGTCATTAGCCCAAGATGACCTCACTAGTAAGTTATGGTGCTAGATTCATATCCCCATTTTTTTGGGGGGGGGATTGATTTTGAATTATTTCCTAGTCCCTAGTATACTGGGTACTCAATAAAAGGATGTGAAATTACTCCATCTCAAATTTTGTGTCAGTGTATTGTGCATCTCCTCAACTGGAGTATTAGCTCCTTGACAGCACACAACCTATGAATCTGGTTAATTGACGTGATGCCGCAGTCCAGGACAGGTTTCTCACTAAATGAATGAATAAATTATGAATAGTTGAATGAATGTCATTATTTGAATCATCATGCTTAGTCATAGGAAAGGCCTTTATTTTGGTGTTCTGGAAAATCTCTGTTTTTCCCAATACATTCAGTTGTAACAAAGATTATTTACATATTGAACCATAGGAGTGGATACCTTCATAAATATTTCCCATTTTTGGAAATAGTTATTTTAAGAATCTTTGAAACATTCCTCATTGTATTTGTGTTTATAACAAATATGATGCCATAACCAATAGGCTATTTTAAAAATTAACAAAGTATTTAGACTATAATAAATATAAAAAATATACATGCACCTGTATGTTCATGGCAGCACTATTTACAATAGCCAAGGCATGGAAACAACCTAAATGTCCATCAACAGATGAACTGATTAAGAAGATGTCATATATATATACACAATGGAATACTACTCACTCATAAAAAAGAACTAATGCCGTTTGCACACAACATGGATGGCACTAGAGACTCTCATACTGAGTGAAATAAGTCAGAAAGACAAATACCATATGATATCACATATATCTGGCATCTAATATATGGCAAAAATGAACCTTTCCACCAAAATGAAATTCATGGACTTGGAGAACAGACTTGTAGTTGCCAAGGCGGAGGGGAGGGAGTGGGATGTACTGGGAGTCTGTGGTTGACAGATGCAAACTATTATATTTGGAGTGGATAAGCAATGATATCCTGCTGTATAGCGCAGGGAACTCTATCTAGTCACTTATGATGGAATACAATGGGGAATAATGTGAGAAAAAGAATGTATATATATGTGTGTGTGACTGGGTCACTTTGCTATACAGTGACAGGACACTGTAAACCAGCAATAATGAAAAAAATAAAAATCATTAAATATATGTATAAACATACAATAATAAAAATTACAGTATATAAAACTATACAGAATAAACACAAATACATAAAATATTTAAATTTGTGCACAGGAAAAAAGGTTAGGAGGGACTTTTCCAAGGTCATCAAAAGTAGCAAAGGCTTGGAAGAAAGACTTCTCACACAAGGAGCATCAGTGAAGGCAGAAGATGAGCAGACACTGAATGAACTGAGGAAAGAACAGTTTTGTGTGTAGTGGCTAGCTGCAAACTTGTAAGGAAAGACAGAATTTGAAATGCCACTTATAGTCAGAGGGTGGAGTTATGTGGATTCCAGGCCCAAAAGACTAAATTTTGCTTTAAGAAATTTTGGAGGGTATTGGGGAATAGAGGGTGATGGCACTTTTGGTTAGATTGTATTGTAAGACATTTAACAAGGAGAGAGCAGATGGCGATTGTAATAATGGATTTGAGAACCAGTAGAAAAAATTTGCACAGAAGATAGAAAAGCAGGCATCATCTTTTTAAATTGGATATGATGCCTGAGGGAAGCAGTTTAGGTGGGAAGAGTAGAAGCCTAGAACTGAGTTTGGGGGGGCCTCACTAGTTAATGGCCAAGTGGAGTGAGAATCAAAGGAACATAAGTAAGAGGCTGGATAATAATCCAGGCAAGTGCCAATGGTTGATCTGGTGTGATGACAAAAGAACTGAAAAGAAAGGAAAGAACAAAAAATACTTCTGTGATTGTTTTTTAAATACAAAGGAAAGCTTTCTAGTATGTGAATAACCAGTTTGGGTCTATGCCTGTGATTCCCAAAGCTGGCTGCCCATAGCCATAGCCATTCCCTGGGCATGCTTGTAGTGATGCTAATTCCTAACCTTAACTTTCCACACAATATTGCCTACCCAAATCTGACTCAGTAGGTTTGTGATGGGATCAAGGAGCTGGGAATTTTACAAAGCTCTATGTTTGATATCAATAACCAGCTAGATATGAGAAATGCTGGTCTACAATGTCTATTTCAACCCCATTCCAGCCCAGTGATCTAACTGACCTTTACTGAAGTTGATATTGCTGGGAAAGCATGTTCTCCAGTGGCATCAATTCAAGTTGCCATGGTGGCAGCTCACTGGATAAAGCAGGCTCTATTAGTTGCCTTCCTTTTCCAGTCTTGTTTTGTCCTTTCTTTACAGTTTTTCCTTCCCTTTTCAAATAAGTGATTTTCATTCAAACCTTTTACTTGGGGCTTTACTGGAAAGCCCCAACTATGACCCCTGGTTTTGAAATGCAGGATAGTGTTTTGGTACCATAACATAAGAAGAGCAGTGGATCTCATGTTCTAGAGGTTGGTGGCAGCACATACAATGATGGGGCAACAGAGTTCCTATGGTAAACAGTAAGGAAGACCAGGCTCCGTGACTGCTGTTGGCAGAGCTTCAGGCAGATACTCCAAGTGTACATTTGAGTTGTACCCATATGAATTCCACCATATGCACACACACAGACACACGCACATGGAGACACATGCACAATCTCAATGATTCTAAAAAAGCTAACTGGAGAATGGAAAAACCAAGAATGGATTTTCATTTTTTGTTAGATTTCATGTATGGTATCCCAGTAAATGCAATACACTTTTCCTCCCCATTGTTAAGAACTAAAAATTGTATGTTACACATATAAAATATATATGCACTTGGTCAGAGATCAATATCAAATATGCTAAAATGAATAGACCTTTATTATATTGCTTTCATTCTTTGGAAAATTTCACAACCAAAAAATAATAAAATCAGACTCAAAGATGACTACATAGGAGTTCTCATAGTGGTAACGAACCCAACTAGTATCTATGAGGTTGCGGTTCAATACCTGGACTCACTCAGTGTGTTAAGGATCCAGCATTGCCATGAGCTGTGGTGTTAGTTTGCAAATGTGGCTAAGATTCTACATTGCTATGGCTGTGGCTGGCAGCTGAAGCTCTGATTTAACCTCTAGCCTGGGAATTTCCATATGCTTCACGTGTGGCCCTAAAAAGAAAAAAAAAAAACAAGACTGCATGCAAAATTCTTTAGATAATGGAAGGAAGTATGATGTCTGCAGTTTGCATTTAAGAAATAGTAGCAACTTTTAAAAATCTAAATGAACACAGATCCGAGTCAAGCAGATATAGCGACTCTGGGTTGAGTGAATTTTCTCCTCTCTTCCTTAGACATGAGCACAGTTCCCACAGTGGTTACAAATGCCCAAGTCAGGTTCTCAGGCCTGAAGGAGAGGAGATTGTGTCTCTTGGATAGTGATCTCCCACAGAGCATGCAACCTGGGGCCCTCAGAGTACATAGCTGCCCCTGAATGCCAGCATATAGTTATGAATGCTCCAGGTTATGGTGCAAGAACATCATTATCTATTAGAGGGAAGAAATCCTAGGAAGAGTCCAGTGGAAGCAGGGAGGAAGGGAGCTAGAGCAAAGCAAGAGATATAGCTTTAAAATTATATATATATATATATATATATATATATATACATTTCTCTACTTCATAATGTGAAAGGCTTGGACCCACTGATACTATGACTGTGGTGTGCTGAGTAGAATCATTTAAGAGGAGAGAGGGATGATGCCTTCAACAGAATCCACAAGAGACCAAGGTGTAGTAGTCATGGAGTAGGTTCCCAGCTGCTCTTAGATCAAATAAAAAGCAAATGAGCTTTTGTTATGTTTATCTGTTTTTTCCAGAATTACGCTCTCCTCTAATAAAATCTGCTCTTTATGTTGAAAAAAAAAGTCATGTTGATATCATACTAAATATTTTATGCAGTATATGTTTGCCTCAGTCTCCCCATACAGGACAGAATTTAAAAGTTTTATAGGGATTGATCATAGATCATTCCATTCATCCATCCATCCAACAAATCTTTGTTGAGTATTCTACTAGGTTTTCTATCATCTTTCTAGAATAATTTGTGACTTTTTTTTAGGATTTTGGTGAAATGAATCAGAATATAATTGAGAACTGGATAAAAGTTTAAAAATTATAACCTGAGATTTTTTAGTGGTTGTATTATTTTAGTAGTTACTAGAAGAATATACATTCCAGAGGCTCTGGGCATTTACATATTATTGATGAATACGGTCTAACTAAGGATGGTCACTCAAGCTCTTAATGGCTTTGAATTCAAAGGCTCTATAATTCTCACTGGTTAAAACTTATGATTTTTTTTCATAATGCAAAAATATGTAATTGCTTATGTAAATTCATCATTAAATCTTACTTTCAGTGTGGATATAATTTTACCTTAAGTTGCTACTTTTATCTAAAACATAAAAGTGAAGTTAACTCTTTAATGGAAAAGAAACCAGTTGTTACCAGTTAAATGCATCACAGAATATTTGCATTCCTCATAACGGCAATTACAGGCATGTCTTCATTATTAGAAAATTAAGATAAAATTATGCTACTAGAATGCTTTACTTCCATAAATTTGTGTATGTTTCTAACATTGAAAATAGATGATTTAAAAGTAAAATGCTTGCTTTTATACGGAAAAAAAAAACATAGTTTCAATCATTTATTTTGATTTGTGCTCCATGCTCATTTCCGCAAATTGTTTTCACAAGAATCACTTTTGAGATCCTTCGGTAGAAAGTCTTTAGGATCTCAGTACAAGCAAAATATGAGTTATCCATCAACATCTGGAAGTCTCTGTTAACTATAGCTTGGCTGGAGGCAAGAAAATGACCATTGACTTAAGAAGGCCCAGACTAATGTCACTGTAGCACTTGATACAAAAATGGTCTTGGCAAGTTGCCTCATTTCTATAGTCCCAGTTTCTGTACCTATGATTAACAAGAATCATTTCTACTGTAAAGTTTCTGTTTCAGCATTGAGATACTATTTAGAGAACTAATTTTATCAGTAACCCCTGAGATTAGTGATGGAAAATAAAGATGCATGAGTTCCAATTGTAAGAATGAAATAATGATTAGTAAAACACTATGTGCAGTCTATATGCTGTTAATATAACCATATTCATGTAGTTAGGTTTTACTACCTTTTAAAAAGAAAAATAGAAGTATTTTTTGGATTTGAAACTGATGGATAATATGTGCATTTCATCACTATATTATTTCCAAGGTATTTGTAACACAAAACATTCCCTCTGGTACAGGCACAGCAGCAACAGCAGGGACCTCTCTCAATTCATTTTCTGCCATGAGCCTTACATGTTTTAAGATGGCCTTTCTTAGAAAATGAGATTCAAATTTATCGACCTGGGTCATAGTTAAAGGGATGTACAGGTGCTGAATTATTATTAGGATGCTTGCATACTCCAGATTAACATTTGTCTAAGAAATGTTTGTTGCATTGTAGCTTGCCATGTAATCCTCCCAGAACCTGAGATTCTCATGTAAAACATCTCTTCCTGATAGTGGTTTTGAAATAATTATGAGTGGTAAAAAGAAATTGAACCATTTCTTTCCTCTCCCCACCCTCCCAGGACATTATTTATCTCTATGCAGTCAAGATGATTAAATGGTCTGGATGCTCAGAGTAAATAAATTTTTGTCTATATCCACCTCCACCTATTTTGGAAAATAATGACGTTCCAAGAGATTGAGTATGAAAGCAGTAATTCAGTTGAGGCCTGCCTTAAGAGCTATATAATAATAGGTTTTCTGCATGTTTGATGGAGTAATTCAGAGAGGATTTGATCAGACCTTCCAATTATTCTTCCTTTTCTGTTATACTTTTCCTAATACCATGGAAAGTGGATTGCAGTAAAACAGATCTCATAAGATAATATATCTACTCAAATATGTGTCCTCCCCAACTTTAATCACTACTGCACTCACTATACGTTGCTCAAATCCAAATCAAATTTCAGGAAATAATCTGTTTTCTTAAAACAAAGACTGCTCCATTATATATCATATTTCAGTACTTTGTGCATTTCTTTACAAAGTAAAAAATTATAGTACCTTGCTTATATTGCCATATGTCAAAAAATAAGAGTAGGATTTGTTTCAGATAACCTGAAATAATAGACAACTTATTTTCAGTGCTTTCCATTAGCACCTCTTGATACTGATGGTAGCAAACAAAATATGCAGTATTCACTATAGGAAACCATCTCTGTAAGAAATGATTTTAATGTTTCATTTTAAAAACAATTTATAATTCTATCAAAAAACACACTTTAAAAAAGCAATATAAACACTATGCCAAGAGGGCTAAATAAATATAAGTATAAATAATTCAAGTGAAGCATTAGATAATTGGAAATACATAAAGCAAGCCTTCAAAGCAAATATTTGGGTATAAAGAGTCCACAGTTTAATCCATTTTTCAATACAAATATTTGGAATGATTTAGATTAACCATTCTAAACTGAGTAGATTTTTAGTTTATATTTAGATGTTTGGCAGCACAATGTTAAAAATTTGGGGAGGATAAAAACACTGGCTCAAATTTAGACATGCTAATTTTGAAACTGGAGAATTCAAGACTACAGTCCCTTTTGGAAGCAGAAAGAAAGGAATACTACTCAACGTTGTTCTGGAGTTAATGTGCAGAAAAATTGAAACTAAGTCAAAATATCCTTATTCTGTTCAAATTTGATTTGTTTTTGTTTTCATCTGGCTACTAATATCATGTGGTCATGGCTTTGAATTAATACTGCTATAGGTAAATACCCTGTAAGTTTTGCCAATTGTTCTCCTGTGTACATACATTAATCAACAACTCACCACTTGAAAATAAGCTAGTAAGTAAATAAATATAAGGTTACCGCAAAAATTTTGTTATTGTTTTAGGTGTATTGTTATTAACCAAACCTGAAAAATCAAATACAAATAAAACTAAAAAAGGTCATACTTCTGTAGGCTGAAATATTCAAATTTATCTTTCTAATCTTACTTTCTGCACCATAAGAAAAAAAGATGTATTTGTCATAAATCAGGAAATTCTAAGTGAAGTTCCCCATTTAATTCTATTATTCAGGAGCAGCATGAGTTGGAAGCAAGGGACGCTGGCATTTTAGACTGTTAGGAAATCCTCTCTAAACTATGCCTGCAATTTACAACTGAGTCAAGTGACAGTCACATAGCACAGGACTTAGGTGTGAGGTAGAGGAAGCAATAGAGGAAAGGCCTGAGGGGCAGACATCCCACCAGGTATGTGCTAGAGCTGCTTGGCCCCTTCCTTTCCTTTTGGGCCCATGCAGGGGGTAGGGTCCCCTCAGCTTCTTTCACTTTGAGAATGTGACTACTCCTCTCCCACATCCCCATCCTTCCCTCTTTCCTTTGTTCTACCCCCACCACACTCACTCCCCTTCCACACTCATGCCCCCCCCCCCCATACAATACTACAGTTTTTGTGGACTAGTTTTGAAGGAGGAGAAGGGTTCTTTATTAAGGTCAAAAATTAAATCAGGTCTTGCTGTGATGTCACCTCGAAGGCCCCACATTCTGGGTAGAAAGACAACAAGCCTCCTCTCCTCTCTCTAGCGGGCTACTGGAAACATTCATAAAAGAACGGCAATGTTTAGTTCAGGAGGTGCATATTTTTGAGCTGAAGATTTGGGAGAGCCACATGATCACTTGGAAAGCTCCTCCTGCAGCGTTTTATGTTTGCCAATCTGGGTTTGTATGCAGCACAAGAAAATGCAAAAATCTTAATATTAAGAATTCAGGTATTTGCCACTTAAAGGTGCAACAATAAAACATATGCTTATTTTACAGCTACCCAATGCCTCCAATATCTACATACACACATGCCATTCTGACCTCAGATAAGACATCCATTCAATAATAGTATCAGTTGGCTGGCGCTACTTCATCTACTATTCACTGGTCAAATGAAAGACGAGCATATCTGCTATTGGAACAGTGGATTAAGGGATATGTGTGTCTGATGTCTTCTGACTTAATGTCATCAAGTCATTTATCCAAAAGAAACTGGAACAAGCTTGGAAATCAAGATTTATCAGCAACCTCTGTAGATTTAATTGTGATTCATCAGATTTGAATTTCCTGGAAAGATATCCTACAAGACTTGCTCTAGGCCTTTTCCTTAATGTTAAGTATTCACTTGATTATTGTTTCTCTCTTGAAGGACTCTTGCTGTCACATGGGTCATTTCATAGTTTGTATGATCTAAGTATATCCTTTCCTTTGGTGGTACATTTCACTCCAGTTATCTGCTTCCCTTTAAAATGGACTTTGTCTGGATCTCTGCCTAACTGCCTTGGTAAAAGTCCTCTCCAAGCTCCTTCCATCTAGGTTAGTGTACTGATTAACTGTGTGCTGGATGTGTATCATACAATTCAATTTAAATTAATTTTGTTAAGGCCAAGTCTTCTAAATATCAAGGTAGTTAAAGCAATTAACCAATGTTATTTGAGAGCCATGTCACAGCATCTCCATTTTCAGATGAAAAGATAAAATCTACCTGTTTGGGCAATTGCCTTTGCAAAAATGTAAAACCATCTGATATTCATTTTAACAACGCATAAATCGTGGCAGCATATGTAAACCAAAGCATTGTTTTCATTTTCAGACTCCAAGAGCCAAGAGAGATAAGTTGATCTTAAAAGATCCAACTAAATGAGGGAAACAGATGTCAGAGAAGCTGCATTTTGGTTTTTTTCCTCTATAAGAATGTTAATTTCTCCCCTTGGTCATAAAGCCCTAAGAAAGCAAAAAGCTACATGCCATACTTTGTCATGTTAAGTGCCTCATCATCTGGCATTAAAGCACAAAGAAGAGTAAAAATGAGAATAATGTAGACCTAATAAGTGATCAGAAACATCACATTTCAGTATAAGATATGGAAGAATATGGACCTACTTCATGCAGTTTCTTTTGAGAACTATTTAATCAAATACTTTAGGAAACAAAGTATACATACACTACATTTAAATTAGCTACATATGTTACACTGATCAAAGGCAAAAGAGTATTCAACTTGAGATAGAAATAAAAGCAGGAACAAAACACTAGAAGGTAAAAATCACCAGGGGTGGATTCTAATCTTTACTCTTCCACTATATTAACCGCAGTTAAACAAATTGCATAAAACTTCTCTTCCATTTCTTTAGCTCTTTAATTAGTCTAATGTACCTCTGCCAGCTCATTAGGATGGATGTTGTGAGCATCAAACAAGAAAAGTATTTTCAAGTGTTTTGAGAAAGTAAAATATGTCACAAATATTTTAATATAAAATTAATTTTGTGGTCACCAACATTAATTATATAGAGTAGATTGAAAATCTAACTTATTCACTTGCTCATGTAACAAAAATGTATTTATCCCTGCTCTGTTGCAAGTGTAATACAAAATTTAGAAGAATTTGGAGGTTTTTACAACCTAGTGAGGAAGATAAGCATGCAGACAAGTAACTGTGTTACAATTCAATAATATGCTATGTAAAGCCCCAGACTTCTATGAGAATGTGAATAGAGGGTTCATGACATACCTTCATCAAAGAGGAGGTACTTAAGAAGGTCTAGAAAGATGAGCAGGAGTGTGCCACACAGAAAAGTCGAGGCTCTTCAGGTATAGAAACAGTGAAAGTTAAAGGGCAGAACTTTTGGAGAACTTGAAGGATTTCAGTGCAGATGGACCATAGACTAAATACTGAAAGTGTTGTTGGTTTGGGGAAGCGGATGAATACCGGACATGTTAAATTTGGGTGCTATAGGCCATCCAGGTGGCTATGAGGTCCAGAGCTAGGGGAGAAATCTGAGCAAAATAGAAGTTCTGAGGTCCTTAATGTAGCTGCAGTAATTTACATCATCAGAGTGGGCACAATGACGCAAAAGGAATGGCATGCCCAGCATTTCTCACAGAGAGCATTTTAAAGTTTTTATTTTGAAATATAGATGTAAAGGAAAGATTATATAGAGAAATCCTCTGCAACCATTACCAAGTTTCTTCCAATGGTTATATTTTACATCACTATTGTAAACTATCAAAACCAGGTAACCGACCTTTGTACAATGAACATATATGGCCTTATGTCAATTCATCTCATGCATACTTTAGGGTAACTGCTTCCAGAACTAAGATACAGAATTACCCCATCGCCATGAAGCTCTGCTTCATGCTTCCACTGGATAGCCACACTGTCCTTTCCTTCATCAATATGTTAAACAACTGACAAGCCTTTATATCTCATGGAACAGAGGGAGGCTGAGCACAAACTCTGCAAGTTTGCCAGTTAGATTAATATGTTGGGCATTCCTTTCAAGAGATGAAACTAATGATCCATTGTTCATGAGTGATCCATCATAGATCTCTTAATTGAGAATACAAATCCAAAAACTTGAAGAGGAAGAAATTTAAAGCCAAAAGTTCAGGTTAGCTTCATAATGATTAAAGAGGTATTAAGCTGACTTTCCCTCTCCACTCACACATACACTCTCAAACATTCATCTAAATCAGAGTTATGCATAGTTTCTCATTTCAACAAATCTCAGGAGAGGGTAAATGAAGGAACATTCAATTAAATCACATTAGCTCTCTTATTAGGCCTGAGAGCATGAACTCTGAATAATATATATTATTTATTTATTTCCCTTTATTAGTCCCAATCATATGACTTTCAGCCATCAAGAGGAAATAACATTGGTCAAATTAAACAGAGCCCTTGGCTTTTACACAAATAATATGCTTTGTTTCTCTGAGTCTCTGCCTGCAGTTTATATTCCTCAAATAACAGCCACAGTACACCTATCCTTATGAAACCATTCTAAAAAATCACAGAGGAAGGAACACTCCCAAACTCATTCTATGAGACCACCATCACCCTAATAACAAAATCAGACAAATATACCACAAAAAAGAAAATTATGGGCCAATTTCACCGATGAACATAGATGCAAAAATCCTCAACAAAATAATAGCAAACCAAATCCAACAGTACATTAAAAAGACTGTACACCATGATCAAGTTGGATTTATCCCAGGGATGCAAGTGTTCCTCAATATCCATAAATCAATCGGTGTGATGCACCACATTAACAAACTGAAGAATAAAAACCATATGATCCTCTCAATAGAGGAAGAAAAAAGCCTTTGACAAAATACAGCACCCATTTCTGATAAAAAAAAAAAAAACCTTCAGAAAGTGGGCATACAGGGAAACCTACCACAACATAATAAAGGGCATATATGACAAACCCACAGCTAACATCATTCTCAATGGGGAAGAGCTGAAAGAATTCCAGCTGAGATCAGGAACAAGACAAGGATATCTGCTCTCGCCACTACTATTCAACATAGTTTTGGAAGTCCTACCCACAGCAATCAAAGAAGTAGAAGAAATAAAAGTAATCCAAATTGGAAAGGAAGAAGTAAAACTATCACTATTTGCAGATGACATGATACCATACCTAGAGAATCCTAAAGACTCTACCGGAAAACTGTTAGAGCTCATCAGTGAATTTGGCAATGTACCAGGATACAAAATTAATACACAGAAATCGATGGCATTCCTATAAACTAACAATTAAAGATCAGGAAGAGAAATTAGGGAAGCAATCCAGTTTACCATTTCATCCAAAAGAATAAAATACCTAGGAGTAAAACTACCTAAAGAGACAAAACTCTCTGAAAACTACAAGCTACTGATGAAAGAAATCAAAGATGACACAAATAGATGGAAAGACATACCATGCTCTTGGATGGGAAGAGTCAATATTATCAAAATGACTATACTACCCAAGGTTATCTATAGAGTCAATGCAATCCCTATCAGATCACCAAGGACATTTTTCACAGAACTCAAACAAATTTTTTTTTGTCTTTTTGCCATTTTCTTGGGCTGCTCCCACGGCATATGGAGGTTCCCAGGCTAGGAGTTGAATCGGAGCTGTAGCCACCAGCCTACGCCAGAGCCACAGCAACGCTGGATCCGAGCCGCGTCTACAACCTACACCACAGCTCATGGCAACGCCGGATTGTTAACCCACTGAGCAAGGCCAGGGATGGAACCCGCAACCTCATGGTTCCTAGTTGGGTTCGTTAACCACTGCGCCACAACAGGAACTCCACAAACAAAATATTTTAAAGTTTGTTTGCAAGTGCAAAAGACCCAGAATGGCCAAAGATATCCTGAGAAAGAAAAATGGAGCTGGAGGAATCAGGCTCCCTGACTTCAGACTATACTACAAAACAAAAGTCATCAAAACCATATGGTACTGGCACAAAGACAGAATAGATCAGTGGAACAGGATAGAAAGTCCAGAATTAAACCCATGCACCTACAATTCATCTATGACAAAGGAGGCAAGAACATACAATGAAGAAAAGTCAGCCCCTTCAATAAGTGGTGCTGGGAAAACTGGATAGCCACATGGAAAAGAATGAAATTAGAACACTCCCTAACACCATACACAAAAATAAACTCCAAATGGGTTAAAGACCTAGATATAAGACCAGACACTATAAAACTCTTAGAGGAAAACATAAGCCAAACACGCTCCAACATAAATGACAGCAACATCTTCTCAGATCCACCTCTTAGAGTAATAACAGCAAAAACGAAAATAAAAAATTGGGACTTAATTAAACTTAAAAGTTTCTGCACAGCAAAGGAAACCCTAAACAAAATGAAAAGACAACCCACAGAATGGGAGAAAATCTTTGCAAATGAAGCAACTGACAAGGGATTCATCTCCAAAATTTATAAATACCTCCTACAACTCAATACCAAAAAAACTACCCCATCAAAAAATGGGCAGAAGATCTAAACAAACAATTCTCCAAAGAAGACATACGGATGGCCAAAAAATGCATGAAAAGCTGTTCAACATCACTCATTATTAGAGAAATGCAAATCAAAACCACAATGAGGTACCACCTTACACCAGCCAGAATGGCCATCATCAAAAAGTCTACAAACAGTAAGTGCTGGAGAGGGTATGGAGAAAGAGGAACCCTATTACACTGTTGGTGGGATTGTACATTGATTGTGCAGTGGTGGGTGCAACCACTGTGGAAAAACAGTATGGAGATTCCTCAGAAAACTAAACATAGAACTCCTATTTGATCCAGCAATCCCACTCCTGGGCATCTATCCAGAGAAAACCATGACTCGAAAAGACACATGGACTCCAATGTTCATTGCAGCACTATTTGCAATAGCCCAGACATGGAAACAAACTAAATGTCCATTGACAGAGGAGTGAATGAAGAAGAAGTGGTCCATATACATAATGGAATATAACTCAGCCATTAAAAGGAACAAAATAACCGGCATCTAGCAACATCGATGGACCAAGAAATCATCATGCTAAGTGAAGTCAGTCAGACAATGAGACACCGACATCAAATGCTAACATGACATATGGAATCTGAAAAAAGGACACAATGAACTTCTTTGCAGAGCAGATACTGACTTATAGACTTTGAAAAACTTATAGTTTCCAAAGGAGACAGTTTTTGGGGGTGAGGGGATGTGCTGGGGTTGTGGGACGGAAATCCTATAAAACTGGATTATGATGATCATTGTACAACTACAAATGTAATAAATTCATTGAGTAATGAATAAAAATCTCTTATAAATACATTTTAAAAGATAAATAAGACAGCCAGAGTAATTGTATGAGCATGTAAATCAGACTACAACACCCCATTTTGAAAACTCTTGAGTGTCTTCCCATTGTGCTTGAAATAATAATTCATATGCCCAGATCTCCCTTCAGGAACAAAAGATGTACTTCACTAGCTGCCAGGAATGAGGCCAAGCCAAACCTCAGGTACAAGCATGGTGGATTGCTTCAGCTGAAGAACACTGCTTCTTCCAAGGTCATGCCTCTTTCAGAAACAGCTCATATTCAGCAACTGATGAATGTCTCAATACAACTTGGGACGACTCTAACGCACTATCCCAGCTCCAGAGCTGCCACAGTCTTGGCTCACAGTTTTGTCAGAACTAAGGTGCAGCTCATTACCTCCCTTTATACCCCCTTGGTCATCTCCTTCTTCCAAAGTTGATCCTAAGAGCACTCCTCATGAATGCCCCCCCTCCAGTGCTAATTTCTGTGTTAGAGACTGCTCTCCAAGAACTCCAGCTGGGCCCCTGACAACTGACTAGAGGGATCTCTAGAATCTAGGCTCTCCCTACCTTTCTTCACCTCACTTCAGTGTCCTTTGCTTGCTACTAGA
The DNA here is from genome assembly GCF_016906955.1 of Phacochoerus africanus. Taxonomy (NCBI): domain Eukaryota; kingdom Metazoa; phylum Chordata; class Mammalia; order Artiodactyla; family Suidae; genus Phacochoerus; species Phacochoerus africanus. Next base: position 78,574,375 of record NC_062545.1, on the reverse strand, counting down.
CACAATTCCTTCTTGTGGCTCCTTACCTGCACTAACCCTTGAAGACCTCTGTGTTTTCATTTACCTCTGCTGGAGCACTCTCCTGGCTCTTTACTCAGCTGGATATTCCTTGTTTTTCAGGCATCAGTTATTTAAAGTTCTTTCTAAATCTTAACTCTAATAACCCCTAGAAACTTCACCTTTCCCAAGTCATACTCTGTTCCCTTTTTTCCTTCATTGTACTTATAAGCTTGACATGATCTTTATCTCCTTCCTCTTGACGAGAAGCTCCAGGAAAGCAGGGACCATGTCCGTTTGGTTTACCATTGTATCCATTATGCCTAGAAAGGTACTTACCACATAATAGTGCTAGTAAATATCTACTAAACAAATGGAAAAATCAATAATGGCTCAGGAATGAATTCTATTTGTATGACTTCTTATGAGGAATTTGTCTCTGATTTTAAGCTTCATAAATGATATGAGAACAGAGTCAGTAAAGCTCAACACCCACACCCTCCTCAACACATACACACACACACACCCCATTACATTATCAGTCTATTGCATACAAGTTCTACAGTGTGAAAAATATTTTTAGTGAGAATTTTGACCCATTAAACTTTATTCATGCAGTTAGCATTCTTTTGGAGTTTTTCGAATATCCCAAAATCATTTGAAAATACAAAAATATTATTTATCTTGGTTATGCTATTATTTAAAAAAAAAGCACATCCTTCAGTTAGTAGAATCCAGGTGTCCTTACCTCCTTCTCTAAGGTGAAGGTAATGTGCAAGAAAGTGACAGACCAGTGTGACCTCTGACATCAGACAATGTGGTAACTCTGGAGAGGCAGAGGGCACAGAAACATGCTGGAGAATAAAGCAAGCAAGGGGCTCCAAACATTCACATGTGAATTCACTCATGGAAATTAGTCTTTTGATGAATCAGAGCAATCACTATGAGACACTCGGATTTAAAGTGAAAAGTAGAGCCTTCCCATAAATTCTACAAAATGTACACCTTAGAACCTTCATGGGTCCTGGACTGAATAGGAAATCCTACCTGTCAGATGACTACAGCTGCATTTTGCAATCAGGAAACTAATACACAAATGTGCTTTGAAGTTCCTGGGACTCATTTGTGTCCATATGTTCTTTAATCTCACACTTCCATTTTCATGTATACCAACACCTGGCTCTGGCAGAAAACCAGAAATAATATTCAAAGCAATTCTGTGCCATCAGTGCTGAGCACAAACATCTTAGTGATGGATATTTTACTTATGTTACTTCAAGTTTGAACTGCAAAAGGCTGAATAAATCATCCCAATCTTAATACACTAACATCCTTCAAGATGACTAATTCTCTTTGCAACAGAAGCATCTTCCTGAAAGGAATGAACCTTTTGATGGAAAATAAATTCTCTCTTGGCATGCATTTCTGAACTGTGAATGTTAATCATATTGGAACTGAGGAGCAAATATGAGCACTTTTGGTTGGGACCTACTTTTATTAATAGAGACACAATTCAATTTTGTCTTTATTATAACTCTTCCTCGTCAATTGGTTTTTCTAATGGTGACAGGACATTTTTTTCCCAGAGTTCTCACAAGGAAAGAGTTCTGTACTGTGTAAATCCTATCAAATATTTTTAAAAACCAGAAACTTTAATTCAAAGTAGATTATTAAATACTATTACCAGAAAGAGATCTATTTCTAAGTTAAATCCCATTCAGCTTTATATTGTTGGAATTATGAGATAAATATTTTTATTATATGCTTAGAGAAGTGTGGCATTTTTTATACTAAATTGATATACACCCATCAACCAATATTTCAGCCCTTTTTATAAAAGCCACACATTGAACAATGAGAGGCAAAATCAACTCAATGTTTTAATATACTGTTTTCAAAAGCAACATGGTGGTCTTGCTCAAAGATTTTTACACTGATAAATGATAATTTATCAAGATATATAATACAAATGATAAACCTTTTATGGAAAAAGTTCAGGCTTTTCTACTCTCTCCCTTCCCCCCTTTTTAATTAGTGCCAGATGCAAGTGAAAATTGTTATCCTGAGATCTTTTCCGTATATCCATCTTGGGAAGCTCAGGTTGTACTACGTTTTACCTACTAGTTATGCTTCACAGAGAGACCCCAGACTTAACTATGATGTGAATGACAACAATGATGGGAAAGAAAACAGAAACATGTACTCTTATCCATCACTTACTGAATGATATAGATACACAAATAATAGGGAATCAATATTGAAATCAATATTTAAAGAGAAACCAACAGTATGTTTAGAAAGGGGCAAAGTGTATATACAGGAGATCTTTTTAAAACTGCCATTTCCTGATCTATACTGGATACACAGAAATACACATAGGTATCATTTTGGTCTGACAGAGCTCTTGGAAATTTGCAATGGGGTTTAGAATTCTAGTTCTCCAGATTGGGCTCAAAACTTCCTGAGTAGGGTCTGATGTGGTAATTCTAGGTAATTTGCTTGATGGGTAGGGTCACTCTTTAATTTATTGTCCAAACTGGTGTAAAATGTGGCACTATGATAATTATGCTGTTAGAGTTGTTGAAAGCTTGGGCTGACTCAGGCCCACTGGGATGGTGCAGACCCTATTGATTGGAATAAATCATCATCATCAGGACAGCTTGTCCTTTTCTGGACAATTAGACTGCAGTAGCTTAAAGAAGAGATATGCCTTCCCATATAGCAGGTAATCAATAACTTTCAGTTAAATTAAAAATCATTTTAGGGCACTAAAGGGGTTTCAGGTTTTAAAGATAACAAAGAGACTGATAGTTGTCCAGGAAAATGCTTTCTTTCCTATTTCCATAATAGTAGTTGTTTCTGGGACACACCCAACCAACCCCTCATCCTCATCTAGAGCAGTGACCCCAGCTTCTCTGCAGCTGACTTATGGACATGTGACTAGCTCTGATGAATAAAATATGACCAGATTCAGGTGTGTGATTTCTGATTGACCTGAAACCAAGCTTCCTCTTCAGTGGATGAAAGGCAATGGCTAGAGTAATCTTGGAAACCATCTGTTGAAGGTAGCAGATCTGTCATCAGGCTGAATCTCTGAATTACCACGTGGAACAGAGTGACTACCCACCTGAAAAGTTCACTTGAGAATTGTTACACGAGAGAGAAGTAAATTTCCTCATTCTTAAATCACAGTGTGGTTGCTTCTCTTTATTAAGCAGCCTAGCCTTTAACCCAATTACATGCAGGGCAAGAAGTTACATAGATTGTCTCTTTTTGATTAGAAGTATCGGACTCAGGCCAAATGGAGACAGGGGAGTTTCTTCTGGAGAACATGTCTGCAGTTCTAACAACCCAAGTGTATGCTTAGTACACTGCTTTGAGGGTCAGATGGGTGACACCGAAGGTGTCATTGTACATTTTCAGGAAGCACCATTCATACCTTGCTAGATAAACAATGCCACCTGGAGTTGTTCACTGTATTACCTGAATGTATACACAGAGGCCCAGCTCTGTCAGGCATTTCAAATGAAAATTACAGTCACACCATATTGTCTATCCTAATTTGTCTACTGAGAATACAAAACCAAGTTGGATCTATGGTATTTTTTCCTGTTCCCTGGCTATGCATCTATAATGTATTACTTATTTCACTCACTCTCATTTTGCACTTTTTAGCACTAATTGGTATATCCTTCAATCTGCTTTCTCCCTCATTATTGCTGTGCCTATTGTCCTGGCTTGTAACCACAGAGTAGCTTCTATCTTGCTTCCTGACTCGGCCAGCTATGGAGCTACTTTTCCCACCAAAAGATGCTGTCTCCAGCATACTTTGGCTATGGAAGATACCTATGGATGACCAAGCTTTGACCAGCTAGAGGAGTTCTGAAAACTTAGTATTGGGGCAGATGCTGTACTGAGTTAAACTGGAAGAATGAAAGACTGGAAGCTCTCAAGGTCTCAAACCTCTTAAGTTCCCTTGCAGTGCTACGCAGCATCCCAGGATTGCTGTAATTCCTGATAGTCTGGAGACCTGCTATTAACTCAAAACATGGTCCGGCGGCATTGGAATCACATGAAAGCTGGTGGAAACACAGAATCTCAGGCCCACACCCAGACTCCTGAATCAGAATCTGCATTTTTACAAGACTGGTATTATAAGAGGTAGTTTGTATGCACAGTCAAGTTTATAAAACAAGTTTATAAACTGGGCTGGCTGGGATCAGACATGGAGGCAGAAGATGGAGAGGAGGCATTGCCCCATAAAAGATCCCAAATTTCACACTAAGTCATCAGAGCAGTGACAATAAAGAAGCATCTCTGTCTTTCATGGGCTTTTCAGCAGGAAAGGAAATGCTATGCGGTGACTGAAATGATTGGTGAATCTCCTTTTAACACCATATGACACGATAAGACTTAGATTCCCAATTTTTTTTTTTACTAAGTAATATATTTTGCTTCTTGATAAATGATATTTTGTGAATATCTAGATATGCCTGCTCCCAAAGTGGGAAGCAATTCTAGTGAATGATTTCTCCTGTTTATTCTAGAAAGGCCTTGATCCAATGAAGAGTGAAAGCCTAAAACTTAGTCTGGGACTGAATGTCATAAATGCTTCTAACAAGTAGAAGAGGCCTTCTTTCCCTTCTTAAAACACATTAAAATTCTTTTCCTCTAGATATATTGTTGGACTGCAACCTATTAAAAGAAATTTAAATAAGGCAGCTGTACCTGTGGGTTCTGGTGGGAAATAATTAAATTTGGATTAATTTCATACAAAACTGCTATTTTTCTGCATCAGAGAAACAATTACAGTGGTCTAAGACCTAGTTAAAAAGTCATTAGTTTAAAGTTTTAAACACATTTACCAGGGCTTTCAAAAGTTCCATTAAGGGTGCTGCTCTACCAGTATGGTTGACAAAAATAATAATATCACACAGAGAGAAAGGGATGCAAAGGACTGTGAAAACTATTACAGTGAAATTGAGAACTCTAGCTCTTCCTATATTTATGACACACACAAAGGCAGATTTGAGGAGCTCTGAATCCAAACAAATGAAACTTCCTTTCAACTACAACTAAACTGATTCCAGAATAGTAGACTGTGTTGCAAGGGTTGGCAACCAAGTAGGAAATAGGAACAAAAGAGGGGCATTTGGGATCACTTCAAGTGACTGTAAATCAACGTGGCTCAGGCTGGAGAAATGCCTTGAAAGTACACCCAGTGAGGAAAGCCAAAAATAGGCCCGCCAAAATGGGCTTCATTCTCTTTTCTTCATCCCTCCCTTTCATGAAAAAACAATGACTAATATCACTAAGTAATAAGAATTTTTTAAATGCCTTATGAAATTCTATCTATGCTACAGGTACAACTCCACAAAGAGCCACCAAAAAAAACTCACTGGGGCTCCATTGGGAGGGAGGCTTTTTTCTTGTCTGGTATTGAGGGTGAAGGACATGAAAAGGTTTTATAGATAATTAATGTCACCCAAGACAATCCAGGGGTCAGAAAACCAGCTTCATCAGTTAAATCATATATTAGTTGAAGTTGCAAGAACCTCCTCCTTAAACATATTTACTATCTTTGAAAAACCCTTCAACGAATGCCAATTCCGAAATAAAGAAAACTTCAACACATCACAACCCTGCCAAGGATGCTTGTGGGATGCTATTTTGATCACTTCTCTGCCTTTTAAGTAGAATCCAAAAGAAAATTTTCAAATGAAGAGTCTTGTTTTGAAGCTTTTATTCTCCAATGAAAACACCAAAAACAAGAATCCAGATAACTCCCCTCCGCCCATCCTTCAAAGGCACATTGAAAATGCACATAATGGGATAATGGATCTGTCCTAATGAAGGATAAGAGAATGCATCAAAAAATCTCAGAAAAGCTTATTGGTGTAGAAGATTCTAAGTCCTAATATTTTGGTTATTGGGACTTGCTGATCAAAGAAATTGTTTCGTTTGAGATGTTAATCACTAAAGGAAATACCAGGACAAGTGTCAGGAAGTGCCATGATCACAGACAAACATACAGGTGTTACTACTATTACTTATCCTGTTAGTATGCCTACATCTTGCAAATTATTTGGAAAATACAGTAACATGAAATAAAAAAAATCAAAGCAAGCACATTAGATGAATTTTTCAACTATCTAAATACAACAGTTTTGATAGCAGTGTTCTTTTACATGTGCACATATTTTCATAGTTCAACACAAAATGCAAGTGCAATTTTGTATCTGATAGTTTCATTTAACTTGCCAGCATAATTCTTACTTCTATCAATATGTACAATTATTAATAGGCATATAATATTCTATTTTGTTATTAGAATATAGTGTAGTAAATAACATCCCATATATAAAACAAGTACACCACTTCTACATATTTTTCTTTATAGATTTCATGAATAATACAATCTTTATAGCTCACAGCATTTTTGCTTCTTCAGAATTATTTCCTTATTATGAATGCCTCAATCATACTAAGGCATTGTGCAAATCCAATGCCTCAATCTTGAATTTCCAAAGCAAGATGCATATGGTTCCTTATGCAAATGTCCCATTGCTTTCATAGAAGTTTTTCCCAATTACACTCCTACCAAAAATTAATAAGGGTAGCACCTTCATGATAATCTTAACAATTTCGACTCTCCTAAAAATTTGACTGTTTATATTTTCTTTGGCTTAGATTTTTTTAACGTTCTACATAAACTAAACTTTTTTAACAAACTTTTAAAATTATTTATACAAATAACAGTGAGTGAAATAAATACATTATTGAAATTATGAGTGTTACATGTATGGTAGCATGCCTGTTCCTTTTATGAATTGCTTACTCATATTCTCAGTATATTTTATAATGAATGTTGAATTTTACATAAAACCCCAATTATTTTATATTGTGATAGTTATGTGTATATAATACTAAATGAATATTTATAATACTTACATTATAAAATATTATAGATTATTATTCCTAATCCGTTTTTTAGGTTATGTTGCCTTGTAAATTTCATTTTAGTAATTTTCCTTATTTATAAAACCTGAAGTATACATATAGTAATTTGTTAAAATATTTCATAAAGACTTCCTTTTATTTATTTACTATTTATTTCTTTTTTTATTTTTTTGCCCTTTTAGGGCCACACCTGCGGCATATGGAGGTTCCCAGGCAAGGGGTCTAATTGGAGCTGTTGCTGCCGGCTTATGCCAGAGCCACAGCAACACCAGATCCAAGCCGTGTCAGCTCAGGGCAAGTCCAGATCCTCAACCCACTGAGCGAGGCCAGGGATCAAACCTGCAACCTCATGGTTCCTAGTCAGATTCGTTTCCACTATGCCATAAGAACTCCAAGACGTCCTTTTAAACTTAACAATAAGAATGCATTCCTCCATATGTTGAAACATAAAATTCAAAGGCAAACAAAAAAGACACCGTTCACAAGAAATTGCTTGATAAACCACAGCATATGAAAGTGCAAAAGAAAAAAATTTCAAAAAGAGAAATGAATGCAAGCCAGTAAGTGGGAATATATTTGTGAAAATAAACACTTAAATTAAAGCAGAGTTAGATCTTCTCCATTGCCTGCCCTCACACTGGATATGATCTAGCAGCTGTTCCTTCCATTTGTACACTGCTCTGTCCTCTCCTGCTTCAGATCACCATTCCAGAGACCAGGGCCAGAAGACGGAACAAACAGATTAGGTGCATAACATTTCACTCATGCCACGGGGAAACCAACACACATAAACCCCATGAAATGCAAAGAAGCACAGGACATGGAGGGAAAAATCTGGCAAGGAAGTGGAGGGAAAAATATGGCAGGAAAGTTAAGGGACAGAACAGAAATGGGCTCAGACTTTAAAAAACTCATGGTTACCAAGGGGGACAGAGGGGGAATAGACTGGGAGTTTGGGATTGGCATGCACATTGAGGTGTATGGAATGATTGGCCAATGGGAACCTGCTGTATAGCACAGAGAACTCTACCCAATATTCTGTGATAATCTATAGATGAAAAGAATCTTAAAAAAGAATGGATGTGTGTACATGTATACCTGAATTGCTTTGTTGTACAGCATAAATTAACACAACATATATCAATATATCTATACTTCACTAAAACTAAAAATAAATAAATAAGGAAGCACTGAGGTGGGGACTTAATTTAGATAGAGAGCAAAGTTTCCTAACTGAACTGGATGAAATATTGCTGAACTCTTCTGAGTCTCCAGATTAAACCAAGTTTGGTTCTTTCGTGCCTGAGAAGGAATAAAGATTTCTTAAGAAACATAAGCAGTTAGCAAAATAAAGTAGGTCATACCACTCATATCTGAGTGGTAACTGCCAAGCTCTATCATATATATATATATATATATATATCTCCACAAAATTAGTCAAGATTCTATTTTTTATTGTGAATAATCAGTAGCACCACAGAGCTTGAAAGCAGGACTCACACACACTGTTGGAGAATGAGAGGGCTGCCCCAGTGCTACAAGTACCCAGATTCCCCTCTGAGCTTCTGGGCTCCTGACGTCCTCCTCCTCACTGTGCAAAGGTTAGTTTCTTTCCTTTCCCTGGTTTGCCACGTCTCTCATGACAGCCAGCTTATCTTCCTCCAGGAGGAACTGACCAGGAACACCTCTCTTATGATTTAAAGTCCAGTCCCTAAACTCTGGTGCCTCCAAAAGAACTAAACTCTCCTACTTCCCCCCTAAGTTCTTATTTTTCTGCTTTCTTAGAATCATGGAAAATGCAACTGTCCATTCTCTTAATGGAAACACTACATCCCTAGTATTTTGTGATTAGACATTTTTTTAAAGCTTCCACTAGGACAAGCTTTTACCCCAATATAATGCCTCACATCTTGAAGTTCCCATTGTGGCTCAGCAGGTTAAGGACCCAGTGTAGTCTCTGTAAACATGCAAGTTGGATCCCTGGCCTCACTTAGTGGGTTAAGGATCTGGTGTTGCAACAAGTCATGGTGAAGGTGACAGATGCTGTTCAGACCTGGTGTTGTTGTGGCTGTGCTGTAGGCCACGGCATCAGCTCCAATTTGACCCCTAGCCTGGGAACTTCCCCATGTGGTGGGTGTGGCCATAATAAGAAGGGGAAAAAAAATTCACATCTTCCTGAACAACTTAATTTTGGTTAATTCACCATCCTTAGTACCACCCAAGGTCAACAGATAGTTAACTGTCTTAAATTAGCACAATTAATGATATCTTTACAGAGAGAACACCCTCCAAAAAAGTAAAATCATGTCTTTATCCTAGAAAAACAGACTTTGCATAATTTTTAAAATTATCAATCCATTCTTCTTTGATTATAAAGGTCCAGTCTCTTCTATATACCCTATGATATAGAAATTCCATAAATAATAGAAAATAGCTACCATTGACCCTGAACATTCATTTTCTAAATGAGTGTTAACCAATGTTTAAATATATTTTCACTTTTCACTTGAAGGCAAAAAATGAGCTTTAGATAAGCTCATTATAGTTCTACTTCACCAAATGGCTTACTTAAATTTCCTAACACAAACCTATGAGTCTGTGAGGAGGAAGGAATTCTCTCTCCTATATAGATGGAGGAACTGAAGTTTCAGAAGGATTTCGCAGGATACCAGGCATCACATAAACTAGCAAGTGGCCCAGTCAGAGCCCAGCCCATCTGACTGCCAAGCCCTCACTCCTCTCCATCTGCATTAGGGCAACCTTTACAGCGAAGGTTGTTTCTCGGTATCTTGCTGGGTAATATTTCCTTTGAGGGAAATGTCCTGTTTTGTAATATTTTACTAGCAGTTATCAAGACTGTCAAAGAAAGGGGAGTTCCAAATTATGCCTTTATTTGTAGCAGGGAGAATACAGAACCCTTCATCAGAGCATTCCTGCTGAAAACTCATTAAATGATTTGATTCCAAGCTAAAACACAATATATTTAAAATTTTTCCTCGGTTGAGAACAGCTCTTCTTTTAGAATATGAGGATGGAAAAAAATATGCTCAGTCTTTTCTAGAGTCCAGTTGTTGATAGATCATTTCTCTTTGGACAACATAATTTCTGTTCGAAATCAGTGATTTTGCTTTGTGGTAGAATCCTATCTTCATGTTCCTGTCCTCATGAATACTTAAAATAGTCTATGAGCCACATAACAAACAATTCAAAATAAATAATTCACTGTACTGCCTCAAGTGCACCAGATTTTAACTAGCTGTTTCTCTGCTTGCTCTTTAGAGAGCCCAGTACAAACAAGGGTTAATGTAAAACCTGCATTTTTTTTTTTTTTTTGCAAAAGGAGTTTTTTCCCCTCGGATCTGAATAACAACATATCTGTCCTGCAAAATAAACCACTCAACTGTCGCAGATATTTGGGAATGAACGCTTAGCCACTAATTGGCTTCAGCTGTTTCTTCTCTTCATTATTTGAACTGAGAAAACAGCTGTTTTGGCAAATGGTTAAGCTCCAAGTCACATGGTTACTGATTTATGTACTTCAATGTGCTAATGGATGCCTTGTACTGCATGGTTTTGTTTATTTAATTGTTACAGGCCATAGTTAATGAATCATGACTTTCCTTAAACACATAGTGAACCCAATCTCATGGAGCAGCTCTTCATTTGGAAGGTTTGTTTTCAGATAATTTTTCTCAGATTATAATGTGCTTGATTTTACCTCTCCGGGGTAACAAGAAAACAAGGAGAAAGTGGTGATAACGAGTTATGTTTTTGTGAAACTTGATGTGCTTGCAAGTGAGCAGGGAGTAGACTGTCAAAGAACCCAGTAGAAGAAGTGGGGACAAGAAACAGAACAAAACAATTTGCCTCTTGAATTATTTGTGCTAACCATACTTTTTGGAGTGCTATTCCCAGAGCCCATTAACGTCAAGAGCAGGACATTCAGTTACATTCACCCTTTAGGGTATTCATTGACAGGTGCTGGAATGAAATCCTTTAAGTTATTCAAAGAAGTATTTTCTCACCTCCATGATTAGAAGAGGTCCATCACAAATACTGGTGCTCTTCACTAATTAAAATAAGTTCTGTCCTTTCCAATAATATTTAGAATAATAAATACATTTGACTAGAAATGACCACTTTGAGTTACATTCAAAGTGACAGCAATGAAGGAAATGGCAAATTTTAACATTAGAGGTTTAGTTTAAAAATTAACATGACGTCTTCAAGTAGACTATTGCTTAAGTCATACTAGACAGTTACGATGTTTGCAAGACTCTCAATGTGGGTACTTCAGCCTCCTCAAGTAATCAGTTCTAGCTTTTAAACCTTGATGTCAGAAAATTATGATTTTACCTAACAAAATGTATCTGATTTGGGGGAGTTTCCGTCATGGCACAGTGGAAATGAATCTGACTAGGAACCATGAGGTTGCAGGTTCGATCCCTGCCCTTGCTCAGTGGATTAAGGATCTGATGTTGCCATGAGCTGTGGTGTATGTCACATCCGTGGCTTGGATCCAGCATTGCTGTGGCTGTGGTGTAGGCCAGCAGCTGTAGCTCCAATTAGACCCCTAGCCTGGGAACCTCCATATACCACAGGTGTGGTCCTAAAAAGACCCAATAAAAAAAAAGGGTCTGATTTTTGACAAGCACAGCTCTCATAGGATGATAGAATTATTATTCAACAGAACATTAGACCTCAAATAATTCAGTCCTCCAATCCCACAATAAGAAAACAAAGCCTTGGGGGGTTAAATGTAATGTCCACTCATAGATGCAGGCAAATTCACTGAAAATGGAATAATCCCAACATTTTAAGAACATTTTTAATATTTGGGTCTCGCCTCTGTGCCCTGTGGATTTTGCCTTGCTTCCACCTCTGCTCTAGTAATGTCCTGGTTGTAAATGTGGTTAAGGTGAATTTGCATGAATGCAGCATAATAGCTAGTAGGAGTCAAGACCAAGAATAGCTGAGAACTGGAGTTTATAGAAAAGGATGATAATTATCAACCTGAAGAATAGAATCATCAGTTGGGGAGTTTTGAATCAGGGTGAGTTTTCTCCAAATATTATCAAAATGTTAATGTCAAGGGTGAATCTTGGATCTGAAGGTGTTGGAGTCACTAAAATTACATGAAAAGGACACACAGGCAAAGATGAAAGAAGAATGAATGTGACCGTTTTAAAGAACAGAATGATTTTCACTAACATATCATTGATGAAGATGAATGATGTCAGGTGCATTTCTGAATCACCCAAGTGATATAGTAAATAGCATAGCATAGGACAGATAGTTCCTGGTGACCTATAATGGGTTTTTACTTCTTCTTCTCTCTCTCTCTCTGCACCTAACTTCGGGGGCAAGATATACACTGACCAAAGTAAGTGAAACACAACAACAAAATAATGATTTTGTAATTTAAAGGGAATTTTTAAAAATTCCTCTAGAGCACGACCCGCTTTCCTCTAGCCCTTCCTTGCTCCTTTGAACTCATCTCTTCCTCCTTCATCTATCCACAACAGCAACCCAAGTGTGCCATGTGACTGAAAATAAAAAGGCTACAGACCAATATAAGTACACTAGGTCTTAGGATGCTTGATGAAAAGAGCAAAACTCTTTGTAAGCAAAGGAGATGATACATAATTGGATGCTATACATACTATGTCTAGTGTGTTGAATAGTGCCCCCCAACTTTATGTCATTCCCCGAATGACATGGAGATAAAATCTTTACAGTGTTAGTTAATTATTATGAGGTCATACTGGATTAGGGTGGGCCCTAAAACTGCTGTCCTTATAAAAAGAGAAGAGACACAGAAACAGCCACACAGAGAAGGAAGATGGCCATATGAAGACAGGGGTAGAGATTGGAGTGAGATTTCAGACTCTGGCTTCCAGCATGGCAAAGAATAAATTTCTGTTGTTTTAAGGACCCTATTTTGTTGTACATGTGTTGTTAGAGTAGTTCTAGGAAATTAATTCACTGGGAATGGGGTTGGAGGTGGACTTTCATTTACAGCATTCAAAGAGTTGCAAGGTGAGGAACTGGATTAGGCAGAGAACCCAAAAGCATGAACAAAGAATGATAAATCCTTATAGTAACAGACCAAATTACTGGATTCATAATGTCAGAGACACATAAACAAAGGAAAGAACATATTACAAAAAGAAAAATGTTTATGATACATGAAAGACATACATATAATACTCTCAAAACCTAAATATTCCTTTAAAAAGTGAGCTGAGTGAAGTAAGTCAGAAAGAGAAAGACAAATACCATATAATATCACCTATATCTGGAATCTAATATACGGCACAAAGGAACCTTTCCACAGAAAAGAAAATCATGGACTTGGAGAATAGACTTGTGGTTGCCAAGAGGGAAGGGTAGGAAGTGGGAGTGACTGGGAGCTTGGGGTAAATAGATACAGAATGTTGCCTTCGGGATGGGTTAGCAATGGAATACTGCTGTGTAGCACTGGGAACTCTGTCTGGTCACTTATGATGGAACATGTAATATGAGAAAAAAGAATGTATACATGTTAAGTGTAACTGAGTCACCATGCTTTACAGTAGAAAAAAATATACACATAAATAAAAGGTAAAAAATAAAGAAAAAGTGAGCTCTCTAATAGAAATGTAAGAAACTCAAATTAAAATGCAAGATATTTTATTTACTTAATTGACCAGCAAAAATGAGAAAAATTACTAAACCTATCATTAGTAAGAATGTGGGGAGACAGACACTCTGTGCTGCTGTTCAAAGTATTCAAGCTCTTTGTTGCTGATCCATAACCAGAAAGATACAAAAAACTGAAAGTGTTCTGAAATTATTAGAGCAAATCAAACTTGCTGTGACATCCAGGTGAGTGGCTGGAGGATTTGTCTGTTTGGAAAGGGTAGGACTGCTCAAGTCATGTGATCAGTCTTACATCTTCAGAGTTGCATACTAATTATAAAAATATAAGATCATGTTTCATCAAGTGCTAATTTCCAGTTTCACTGAGATATTACTGACATATGACATATAAATTTAAGGTGTACAATGTGATAATTTGATACATGCATATCTTAGGAAAAGATTATCATATATAGCTAACACCTATATCTCTTAATTCTTGTTTTTGTGAATTCTACTCTCTTAACACCTTTCAAGTACATTATACAGTGTTATTCAATGTAGTTACCAGGCTGTATATTAGATTTCAGAACCAATACATCTTACAGCTAGAAATCTGTACTCTTTGTTCAACATCTCTCCATTTCCCCCATCCCCTAGCAACCACTTTTCTATTTTTTTAATTTCATTTTTTTAGATTCTATATATAAGTGAACATGTGCAGTATTTGTCTTTGTCTGGCTCATGTCACTTAGCAAAATGTCCTCTAGTTTGTCCGTGTTTTCTCAAAGAGGCAGGATATCCTTCTTTTTTATGGCTGAATAATATATATTTTATATAGGTCACATTTTCTTTATTCATTCATCTGTTGATGGGCACTTAAGACTATTTATATGTCTTTGCTACTATCCTTGATGCTGCAATGGATGTGGTAATGCAATTATCTCTGTGAGACAGAGACTTTATTTCCCTCAGATATGGACCTAAACCTGTGATTGCTTGATCAGATAGCAGTTGTATTTTTAATTTTAAACAATATTTTATTAGTTTCTCAACTATAACCCAGAAATGAATATTTAAAACATCTGTATTTAGGACACTAAAACTGTATCTTTCACAACCATTTTATTTTAAATCAAACATTTATAACTTATGATTCAAAACTGTTAAATTATGGAAATGATATTTATATTACTAAGTTTTATCTCTCAAGGCTGGGACATATTTTCATTGACTTTTTTTTGTTTGTTTGTTTGTTTTTTAGGGCTGCACCCACAGCATATGGAAGTTCCCAGGCCAGGGCTTGAACTGGGGCTGAAGCTTCTGGGCTACACCATAGTCACAGCAATGCTGGATCCCCAACTAACTGAACCCACACCCCCATGGATACTAGTCAGATTCATTTCCACTGTGCCACAACAGGAACTCCCTTCACTATTTTTTAAGAAAAAGATCTTTTCTGGATGTGGCAGGAATCACAAATCAAATGATGAAAATTATTTCAAGCAAATAAATTATTGTTAGTATTTTTACTCACATGTATGATTCCTTATATATTATATTCAGCTTTGTAGTTTTATTTGATGATGAAATGCTAAAGCAATAGTTTATTCTTTATGGCAATGTACTGGCTAATAAAACAATGCAGTTCTGAAAACTTAGACTTGCATACAAAATGTAAGGACATAAGTTCAAAACAAGCAATTCTTCAAAAGGAGGGATACTGATGAACAATTTTACAGGTATATGCTTAATATTTCACATATAAATATTAGTCCTTTTTAGGCTTCTTTTAAAGCAGCACTGAAATTTGTTAAGATTAAATAGCCATATGAAATGCCTGACACAATTAGTTAAAGATTACATAAGAGATAGTTGCAAATATTGGATAAATCTGTGCAAAAAAATTAAGCAATACTTTCTAATGACAACACAGCTACAGTATCTAATGAATTGTATGTCAAACTAAGTCACAGAACTAATAAATTATTTCAGTATTTATCAGTCTTTTGATAAATGCTCAGATACTGCTAACATGGCAGTTATTTTTAGTATAAGGGTAATCTGAACATGTGGGTACTCTGCAGGAAAATTTTCTTTCGGTTCATTGTTAATGAATACAGCTATATCTGAACTACATAAACTACAAAAAATTGCATTGTCAAATATTTTATTTTTTTAATATTTTTAAATTAGAATATAGTTGATTTACAATGTTTTGCCAATTTATACTGTACTGCAAAGTGACTTAGTTATATATATATATGTGTGTACACACATATATACATATATATGTATGTATATATATATACACACATATACACATTCTTTTTTTAATATTATTTTCCATCATGGTCTGTCCCAGGAGATTGAATATAGTTCCCTGTGCTGTACAGTAGGATCTTATTGCTTATCCATCTAAATATAATAGTTTGCATATACTAATATCAAATTCCAAGTCCTTCTCACTCCCACCTCACTCCCCCTTAGCAACCACAAGTCTTTTTTCCATATCTGTGAGTTTTGTTCTGTTTTGTAGATAGATGGGTTCATTGGTGCCATATTTTAGAGTCCACATATAAATAATATCATATGGTATGTAGTCTCTTTCTGACTCTCCTCACTTACTATGAGCTGCTGCAAATAGTACTATTTTGTTCTTTTATAGCTGAGTAGTATTCTATTGAGTGTATGCACCACAACTTCTTAAACCATTCATAGATAACTGTTTAGAAGCCAACAAAAAAACTGTTCAATCTGATAAACAATTTAAGCAAAGCAGCAGGATACAAGATTAATATTCAGTAATCAGTTGTATTTCTGTATACTAACAATGAAATATTAGAACAGGGATGTAAAAAAATAATATCTTTTAAAATCTCACCAAAACAAAAACAATACCTAAGAACAAACCTGACCAAAGAGATAAAGGACTTATACACTGAGAACTATAAAACCTTTTTTGTGTGTATCTTTTTAGGGCCACACCTGTAGCACATAGAGGTTCTCAGGCTAGGGATCAAATCAGAGCTGTGGCTGCTGGCCTACACCACAGCCACAGCCAGATTTGAGCTACATCTTCAACCTACACCACAGCTCATGACAACATGCGATTCTCAACTGAGCGAGGCCAGGGATTGAACCCAAGTCCTCATGGATATAAGTCAGATTCATTTCCACTGAGCCATGACAGCAACTCCCTATAAAACTTTTATAAAAGAAATCAAACAGGATTCATAAAAATGGAAATATATCCCATGCTCTTGGCTTGGAAGAATAACAATTGTTAAAATGGCCATACTACCCAAAGCAATCTACAGATTTAATGTGATCCCTATCAAATTACCCATAACATTTTTCACAGAACTAGAACAAACAATCCAAAAATTTAAATGGATAAAAGACCCAGAATTGCCAAAGCAATCCTGAGGGGGACAAAAAAAAAATGGGACATAACTCTTCCAGATTTGGGGACAATATTACAAAGCTACAGAAATCAAAATGGTGTGGTATTGGTACAAAAACAAACATACAGATCAATGGAACAGAATAGAGGGCCCAAAAATAAACCCAGGCGCCTACAGTGAATTTATCTTCAACAAAGGAGGCAAGAATACAAAATGGGAAAAATATCTCTTCAGCAAGTGGCCCTGGAAAACTGGATAGCTGCCTTTAAATCAATGAAAGAATAAACTCTCACACCATGCACAAAAAATAAATTCAAAATGGCTTAAAGACTTAAGACAAGATACCATAAAACTCCTAGAAGAGAACACAGGCAAAATATTCTCTGACATTAAACATACAAATGTGTGATTAGGTCAGTCTTTGAAGGTAATAGAAATAAAAACAAAAATAAACAAATGAGACCTAATCAAACTTATAAGCTTTTGCACAGGAAAGGAAACCATCAACAAAACACAAAGACAACCTACAGAATAGGAGAAAGTAGTTGCAAATGATGCACAAGGGCTTACTCTCCAAAATATACAAATGACCCATACAAATCAACAACAACAAAAAAACAACCTATCAAAAACAATGTGTAGAAGACTTAAATAGACATTTCTCCAAAGAAGACACATGGATGGCAAGTAGGCACATGATGTGCAACATTGCTAATTATTAGAGAAATGCAAATTGAAACTGCAATGGAGTACCACCTCACCCTGTTTGGAATAGCCATCATTAATGAGTCTACAAATAACAATGCTGGAGACAGGTGAAGAAAAGGGAACACACCTTCACTGTTGGTAGGAATGTAAATTGATACAACCACAATGGAAAACAGTATGAAGGATCTTCAAAAAACCAAATATAGAACTACCACACGATCCAGCAATCCCACTTCTGGGCATATAAACAGACCAAACTCTCAAAAATACACATGCAGCCCTATGTTCAAAGAAGCACTATTCACAATATCCAGGGCATGGAAGCAACCTAAACGCCCATCAACAAATATTATTTTTCCATGGAGAAATAGAAATGTCTCTTCAGGTCTTTTGCCCATTTTTCAAATGGGTTGTTAGCTCTTTTGCTATTGAGTTGTATAAGTTGTTTGTATATTTTAGAGATTAAGCCCTTGTCAGTTGCATCATTTGAACCTATGTTCTACCATTCTGTAAGTCGTCTTTTTGGTTTATTTTTGGTTTTCTTTGCTGTGCAAAAGCTTGTCAGTTTGATTAGTAAGATATACAGATGGCCAACAAGCACATGAAAAAATGCTCAACATAACAGCTTATTAGAGAGATGCAAATGAAAACTACCATGAGATACCACCTCATACCAGTCAGAATGACCATCATTAATAAGTCTACAAATAACAAATGCTGGCAAGAGTGTGGAGAAAAGGGAACCCTCCTGAACTGTTGGTGGGAATGTAAGCTGGTACAACCACTATGGAGAACAGTATGGAGGTATCTTAGAAAATTATACATAGAACTACCATATAACCCAGCAATGCCACTCTTGGGCATATATCCAGGCAAAACTTCCCTTAAAAAAGACACATGCACCCGGATGTTCATTGCAGCACTATTCACAATAACCAAGACATTCAAACAACCCAAATGTCCATCGACAGAGGATTGGATTAGGAAGATGTGATATATATACACAATGGCATACTACTCAGCCATAAAAAAGAACAAAATAATGCTATTTGCAGCAACATGGATGGCACTAGAGACTCTCATACTGAGTGAAATAAGTCAGAAAGAGAAAGACAAATACCATATGATATCACATATCTGGAATCTAATATATGGCACAAATGAAACTTTCCATAGAAAAGAAAATCATGGACTTGGAGAACAGACTTGTGGTTGCCAAGTGAGAGGGGAAGGGAGTGGGATGGATTGGGAGCTTGGGGTTAATAGATGTGGACTATTGCCTTTGGAATGGATTAGCAATGAGATCCTGCTGTGTAGCACTGGGAACTATGTCTAGTCACTTATGATGGAGCCCGATAATGAGAGTAAAAAGAATGTATACATGTATGTGTAACTGGGTCACCATGCTGTACAGTAGGAAATTGACAGAACACTGTAAACCAGCTATAATGGAAATAAATAAGAATCATTATACAAAAAATATCATTTTTCATAGTAGCCTGTTCTGATGGCATAGTTGCAATGACAAGAAAATATTCTGTAACAACAACCAGATTAAAGTTTGAATATAAATTGATACAGTGCTTCCTTCATTTTGAGAAATTCTTATATAAAAATAATTCAGTAGAATTCAATGTGCCTAGTAGTGTAATAAAATGTATTAAGTAGATAAATGTATATTAATTTCAAGGTTTTTCTCTCTATAAAACTTTGAGTCTACTAATCATAAACAATTGATATTATATCCTGAGAAATAATGAGTAACAAGGGGAAAATATTTTGGAAATTAGAAAATAAGTTCTTAGGTTTCTATAGGATGAGGAAAAAAAGTTTGCTCTCAACATTTTAAAGATGAAGTGCTCGGCCAAACTGACTTATATGTATATCTGGTATTTTAAAGATCTTAATACTTCATACAAGAAGAAATCAAAATGTTTTTCAGTGACAAAAATCAAATGCAACATT
The DNA here is from genome assembly GCF_016906955.1 of Phacochoerus africanus. NCBI lineage: Eukaryota > Metazoa > Chordata > Mammalia > Artiodactyla > Suidae > Phacochoerus > Phacochoerus africanus. The sequence continues at coordinate 78,554,717 of NC_062545.1, read as the reverse complement.
TAAAACATAGGAAGAACGCTGTTTAGAATGTGATGATACATTACATTATTTAACAATTATCAGTGAAATAGGTGATGATCTTAAAATTGCACAACTGCACAAAGCTATCATTTTATGAATTTGATATAACATTTGAAATTTGATTATCAAAGAGAAAATTAAAATCTTTAAGTCTAAGATACATCAAAATTAATTACAAAGCTAAGGATAAAAACTTTAGGATACAAATAAAATAGTTAATTACATAGTGAGTATATCAAAATTTGTATCCTGAATACAGACTACATGTTCTTCTAAATGATATATACTATCTCTCCATCCACCCATATACATCTACACACACACACACACAACTGTAGCCACAAAAAAAAAAAATCTAGATCTAATATAGGAAAATGATTAAACTAGAAATAAAAACTGGATTTAATTAATTTTAAATAAATCAGGATAAATTTAATTGAACTAGAAATTTAAACAAGTTAAAACAACGTACTATCTTCAAATTTTTAGATATTTGGTTACTCCACTCTTGCACCCAAAAAGAACATCAAGTGTTATCAAGATGGGATTAACATGGCAGAAGAGAGGGACTGGAGCTCAACTTCTTGCCCCAAAACACCAAATTTACAACCAAATTCTGAACAATCTTCAACCAAATGGACCAGAAACATTCAAAAAGATATCCTACTCCAAAGGACAAATAGGAGGCCACATCAAGAGATAGGAGGGGCAATTATGTGATATAAGCAAGCCCATAACTCTTGTGTGGGAAGCCCCACAGACTGGAAACTTACTGGTTCTATTATTTGTAAAAGGTCACCACACCAAAAACCTATAAAAATGAAAAGACAGAGAACTACAACTAAGATGAGGGAAAAAGAAAAAAAACCAGAAAACCAGCTAAGTTATCAGGAGATTTTCAGCCTCCAGGAAAAAGACTTTAGACAGTTGATGCTGAAGATAATGTAAGACATTGGAAATAAACTGGAGGCAAAGATGGATAATTTACAGGAAACACTGAGCAAAGAGATACAAGATTTAAAACTTAAGCAAGAAGAGATGCAAAATAAAATAACTGAAATAAAAAATTCACTAGAAGCAGCCAAAAGCAGAATACAGGAGGCAGAAGAACAAATAAGTGAGGTGTAGGACAGATTAGTGGACATCAAGGATGCAGAACAGAAAAGAGAAAAAAGATTAAAAACAAATGAAGAGAATCTCAGAGAACTCTGGGACAATGTTAAATGCACCAATATCCATATTATAAGGGTGCCAGAAGAAGAAGAGAGAGAGAAGGGGACAGAAAAAATATTCGAAGAGATAATAGCCAAAATCTCTCCTAACATGGGAAAGGAACCACCCACTCAAATCCAGGAAGCACAACAAGTACCATGTAAAATAAACCCAAGGAGGAATATACTGAGACACACATGAATCAACCTGACCAAAATTAAAAACAAAGAGAAAATCTTGAAAGCAGCTAGGGAAAAGAAACAAATAACATACAAGGGAACCCAGATAAGGTTATCAGCAGATTTTTCAGCAGAAACTCTGCAGAGCAGAAGGGAATGGAATGATATAATTAACGTGATGAAAGGATAAAACCTCCAACAAAGGTTACTTTACACAGCAAGGCTATCTTTCAGATTTTAAGGAGAAATAAAAAGCTTCACAGATAAGCAAAAGCTAAGAGAATTCAGCACCACTAAACCAGCCTTACAACAAATACTAAAGGAACTTCTCTAGGCAGAAAAGGCCACAACCAGAAACAAAAATACCACAAATGACAAGGCTCAAGAGTAACGGTATAAATACAGTAAAGATACAAAATCATCCATGCGCAATTATGCCACTAAAATCAGAAGTCATGAGAAGAGGAGGGTACAAGTGCAGGACACTGGAGATGCACTTGCAATTAAGAGACCAACGACTTAAAACAATCTCATATTTATATAGACTCTTACATCAAAACTTCAGACTAACTGCAAACCAAAAATCTACAATTGATACACAAACAAATAAGAAAAATCAACTCAAATGCAACACTAAAGATAGTCATCAAACCACAAGAGGAGGGGACAAGAGAAGAAGGAGAGAAAAAAGAGCAACAAAAACAAATCCAAAACAGTTAATCAAATGGCAATAAGAACATACATATCAATAATTACCTTAAATGTCAATGGACTAAATGCCCCAACCAAAAGACATAGACAGGCTGAATGGATACAAAAACAAGACCCATATATATGCTGTCTTCAAGAAACCCTCTTCACTTCTGGGGACACATACAAATTCAAAGTGTGAGGATAGTTGAAAATATTCCGAGCAAACAGGAATCAAAAGAAAGCGGGAGTAGCAATACTCATATCAGACAAAACAGACTTTAAAATATTTTAAGAATATTTTAAGGGACAAGGAAGGTCACTGCATAATGATCAAAGGATCAATCCAAGGAAAAGATGTAACAATTTTAAATATCTATGCACCCAACATAGGTTCACCACAATATATAAGGCAACTGCTAACAACCTTAAAAGGACAAATTGACAGTCACACAATAATAGTGGGGGACTTTAACACCCCACTTACACCAATGGACACGTCAACAAGACAAAAAATCAAAAAGGAAACCACAGGCCCTGAATGAAGCATTGGACCAGTTGGACTTAATAGATATTTATAGGACATTCCATCAAAAAGTAGCAGAATACACATTCTTCTCAAGTGCACATGGAACATTCTCTAAGACTGATCGCATCCTGGGCCAAAAATCAATCCTCGTTAACTTTAAGAAAATTGAAATCATATCAAGCATCTTTTCCAACCACAATGCTATATGACTGGAAATCAACAACAAGAAAAAAACTGCAAAAACACAAACACCTGGAGACTCAACAACATGCTACTAAACAACCAATGGATCCCTGATGAAATCAAAGAGGAAATTTAAAAATACCTAGAAGCAAATAACAACAAAGATAATGACACTCCAAAACCTATGGAATGCAGCAAAAGCTGTTCAAAGAGGAAAGTTTATAGCAATACAAGCCCACCTCAGGAAACAAGAAAAAGCTCAAACAACCTAACTTTACATCTAAAGCAGTTTGAGAGAGAAGAACAGACAAGACCTAAAGTTAGTAGAAGGAAAGAAATCATAAAGATCAGAGAAGAAATCAATGAAATAGAAACAAAGAAATCCATAGAAAAGATCAATGAAACTAAAAGCTGGTTCTTTGAAAAGATCAACAAAATGGATAAACCCTTAGCCAGACTTATCAAGCAAAAAAGAGAGAGGACTCAAATCAATAAAATTAGAAACGAAAAAGGAGAAGTCACAACGGACATCACAGAAATTCAAAGGATCATAAGAGACTACTATATGCAACTCTATGCCAATAAAATGGAAAACCTAGAAGAAAAGGACAAATTCTTAGAAAAGTACAATCTTCCAAGACTCAACCAAGATGAAATAGAAAAGATGAACGGACTAATCACAAGAACTGAAATTGAAACTGTGATTGAAAAACTTCCAACAAACAAAAGTCCAGGACCAGATGGCTTCACAGGTGAATTCTATCCAACATTTAGAGAAGAGCTAACACCTCTCCTTCTGAAACTATTTCAAAAAATTTCAGAGAAAATGATACTCCCAAACTCATTCTATGAGGCCACAATCACCCTAATAACAAAATCAGACAAAGATACTACAAAAAAAGAAAACTACAGGCCAATTTCACTGATGAACATCGATGCAAAAATCCTCAACAAAATACTAGCAAACAGCATCCAACAGTACATTAAAAGGGTTGTACATCATGATCAAGTGGGATTTATCCCAGGGATGCAAGGATTCTTCAATATCCACAAATCAATCAGTGTGATACACCACATTAACAAACTGAAGAATAAAAACCATATGATTGTTGGGAGACATGTTTATACTGTATTTTCTTAGCCATATTTTCTATTCTAAAAACTCTGTCTTGTCCTTCTTTACCTTTATCCTATGTTCCTGCTTGAAAAACAGTCACAGTGCTGGCAAATGACTTAAGCCTAAGAACAAAGACCTAAAGTCATAAGTTATTCATGTGGTCAGCTGAATGAGGACATAATGAGTTGGTCTAGGCATGCTGGACCTGTGCAGATAGGCATGTTGTTTGCACACCATGATATGTCATCTAAAGAATAAGAGAAAGTTGATCCTGATGGCCCAAAGGGATTTATGAGGGGTTGTTAGCAGGATTTGCATTAGCAAGGAGAACCAATGTGCAAACCTAGGCATGCCATTTGCAGAAGCACAATGGTGATACTCTACATGCTATGCACAGATACCTGACACCAAGCTTCCTCAGTGCTAATGATTGTTAAATGCCTAAAGCTCAGAATAAAAGCTAGTTAAGCTACTGGCTATGTGACTTTTAAAATAAAAAAAATAATAATAAAAAAACTATATCCTGCACCTATAGCCCCCTCCTCACTTGATGTAATCCTAAAGAGCACAATAAAATCAGTGTGGTTTCTTGAGGTGACACTCTTGTTGCCTGGAGCCTTGAGTCCCCCGGTTCCCACATTTAATTAAAACAAATGCCTCTGTCTCTTGTTTTATGTTAACTTTTTCCTTAAGTTCCACAGCACCCATTCTTTAGCCCTCACCTGCTGAGCTGGTCTCAGCATATGATCCTCTTAAAAGATGCAGAAAAATACTTTGACAAAATCCAACACCCATTTCTGATGAAAAACCCTTCAGAAAGTGGGCATGACAGGAACCTTATTACCTCAACATAAAAAGGCCATATATGACAAACCCACAGCGAACATCATTCTCAATGGTGAAAGGCTGAAAGAATTCCAGCTGAGATCAGGAACAAGACAAGGATGTCTGCTCTCGCCATTACTATTCAACATAGTTTTGGAAGTCCTAGCCACAGCAATAAATAAATAAATAAATAAATAAATAAATAAATAAAAGTAATCCAAATTGGAAAGGAAGAAGTAAAACTATCCCTATCAGATGACATGATACTATAACTAGAGAATCCTAAATACTCTACCAGAAAACTGTTAGAGCTCATCCATGCATTTGGCAAAGTCACAGGATACAAAATTAATACACAGAAATCGATGGCATTCCTATAAACTAACAATTAAAGATCAGAAAGAGAAATTAGGGAAGCAATCCAGTTTACCATTTCATCCAAAAGAATAAAATACCTAGGAGTAAACCTACCTAAAGAGACAAAAGACCTATACTCTGAAAACTACAAGACACTGATAAAAGAAATCAAAGATGACATAAATGGATGGAAAGACATATCATGCTGTTGGATGGGAAGAGTCAATATTATCAAAACAACTATACTACCCAAGGCAATCTACAGATTCAATGCAACCCCTATCAGATTACCAAGGACATTTTTCACAGAACTCAAAAAACATATTTTAAAGTTTTTTTGCAAGCACAAAAGGCCCAGAATAGCCAAAAATATCCTGAGAAAAAAAAATGGAGCTGGAGGAATCAGGCTCCTGGACTTCAGACTATAATACAAAGCAACAATCATCACCATAATGGCACTGGCACAAAGACAGAAATATCGATCAGGGGAACAGGATAGAAACCCTAGAATTAAACCCACACACCTAGAGCCAACTCATCTATGACAAAGGAGGCAAGAACATACAATGGAGAAAAGTCAGCCCCTTCAATAAGTGGTGCTGGGAAAACTGGATAGCCACATGGAAAAGAATGAAATTAGAACACTCCCTAATACCATACACAAAAATATACTCCAAATGGATTAAAGACCTAGATATAAGACCAGACACTATACAACTCTTAGAGGAAAACATAGGTCAAACACACTCCAACATAAGTGACAACATCTTCCCAGATCAACCTCTTAGAGTAATGACAATAAAAACAAAAATAAACAATTGGGACTTAATTAAAACTTGAAAGTTTCTACACAGCAAAGGAAACCCTAAACAAAATGAAAAGACAACCCACAGAACGGGAGAAAATCTTTGCAAATGAAGCAACTGACAAGGGATTCATCTCCAAAATTTATAAACACCTCCTACCACTCAATACCAAAAAAAAACCATCCCATCAAAAAATCGGCAGAGGATCTAAACAGACAATTCTCCAAAGAAGACATACGGATTGCCAAAAAACACATGAAAAGCTGTTCAACATCACTCATTATTAGAGAAATGCAAATCAAAACCACAATGAGGTACCACCTTACAACAGCCAGAATGGCCATCATCAAAAAAAGTCTACAAACAATAAGTGCTGGAGTAGGTGTGGAGAGAAAGGAACCCTATTACACTATTGGTGGGGTTGTACATTGGTGCAACCACTGTGGAAAACAGTATGGAGATTCCTCAGAAAACTAAACATAGAATTACCAATTGATCCAGCAATCCCACTCCTGGGCATCTATCCAGAGAAAACCATGACTCGAAAAGACACATGGACTCCAATGTTCACTGCAGCACTATTTACAATAGCCAAGACATGGAAACAAACTAAATGTCCATTGACAGAGGAATGGATCAAGACGATGTGGTACATATACACAATGGAATATTACTCAGCCATTAAAAGGCACAAAATACCATTAGCAACGTGGATGGACCTAGAAATTATCATGCTAAGTGAAGTCAGTCAGACAATTAGATACCAACATCAAATGTTATCACTGACACATGGAATCTGAAAAAAAGATTCAATGAACTTCTTTGCAGAACAGATTCTGACTCACAGACTTTGAAAAACTTACATTTCCAAAGGAGATAGTGGGGGGATATGCTGGGGGTATGGGATGGGAACCCTATAAAATTGGGTTGTGATGATCATTGTACAACTATAATGTAATAAATTCATTAATTAAAATAAAAGACCTAAATAGACAGTTCTCCAAAGACGATATACAGATGACCAATAGGCACATGAAAATATGCTCAACACTGCTTATTAGAGAAATGAGAATCAAAACTACCGTAAGGTACCACCTCACATCAGTCAGAATGGCCATCATTAATAAGTGCACAAATAACAAATGCTGGTAAAGGTGTGGAGAAAGGGAACCCCTGTACATTGTTGATGGGAATGTAAATTGGTACAACCACTATGGAGAACAGTATGGAGGTTCCACAGAAAACTCAACATAGAACTACCATATGACCTAGCAATCCCACTCCTGGGCATATATCCAGACAAACTACAATTCTAAAACCCTACGTTCATAGCAGCACTATTCGACAGAGCCAAGACATGGATGCAATCTAAATGTCCATCAACAGGTGAATGATTAAGAAAATTTGGTATGTAAAGAACAAAATAATGCCATTTGCAGCAACTTGGTGGATGAAACTAGAGACTCTCCTAAATGAAGTAATTCAGAAAGAGAAAGACAAATACCACTTATATGATATGATATCACTTATATCTGGAATCTAATATATGGAACAAATGAACCTTTCCACAGAAAAGAAAACCATGGACATGGAGAACAGATTTGTGGTTGCCAAGGGGGAGGGATTGGGGGAAGGAGTGGGATGGACTGGGAATTTGGGGTTAATAGGTGCAAACTATTGCCTTTGGAATGGATAAGCAAGGAGATCCTGCTGTATATAACACTGGGAACTTTATCTAGTCACTTATGGTGGAGCAGGATAATGTGAGAAAAAAAATGTATATGTGTACGTGTGACTGGGTCACCTTGCTGTACAGTAGAAATATGACAGAACACTATAAACCAGCTATAATGGAAAAAATAAAAGTCATTATAAAGTTAAAAAAAAAGAAAATCAAAAGCATATCTGGAAAAATATGATCATGAGAATCCAACCTAAAGGAATTCATGCCATAAAGCCAAAGTAGTGGTCAAAAAATTAAAGCCCAGTTTATAATATTTTTCTTAATAATTATTAATACAGAATGAAAATAATGAATTTATAATTTAACTCAATAAGCTAAAAATATATAAACAAGGTACTCTGGAAGAAGAACAAGAAACTAAATAATTAATAATACAAATTAATCAATTAGAAACAAAAAATTAAAAATAACTCATCAAGGATCTAAATCTTCGAGAGATAAAAATAAAATGTTAGCTAGCCTAATCATGCAAATAATGCAGGTAATTTCAAATACACAAAATAAGAAAAAATAGCTACAAACGCTAAAGAATTTATAAGAATATATTAAACTACTTTTTCACAAATCTTCATCAATTGTGAAAAACTAGATGTAACAGATGAGTTCCCATGACTATAAACGCCCAAATTTAAAGACACCCAGATGAGAAACTTGAAATGGACCAATGATCAAGTAGCAGCCACCATGTTATTTAAACTGTTACATATCACAGAAAAAAGATGGATAACGTTCATTTTTGAGGGGCCCAGTTTAAATTTATATAAAAGCCCCAAAAAGAAAAAAGAAAACTACAGAGCTGTCTTACTTATTGAATACAGATGCAGAAGTCTGAAATGAAATATTAACAAATAGGATCTATCAGCATATTGAAAGAATACTACACAATGACTAAGTGGATTCTTAACCAGGTGGGCCAACAATAGTTCATTTCCACAAAAATCTTTTAATATTTACCATTTATTTGTTCAAGTAAAGGATTTCATGTTTGATCATTTTCTAAAAACCAAGGTCCCTTTTTTGGAAAAAAAATTATAGAATAGGAAGTGGCATACATAGAAAATTCTTTAATGCAAATTCTTATCATTTTGTACAAATTTTGTTAGAGGTTAACATTACAATTTAGTTTCAAGATTAACAGAGTATTCAAGACTAGCCTATGACTGAATTTGAGGAGTAATTAACATAGCACAGAGATGAACCCAAAGATGTTAGGTTTGAAAAAGGCTGAGAACATCACTTGTATCAAGGATAGTTGCATATTGCTGGGTAGAAACAGAGTTGCTTTTATTATGTGAAAGTTCAGTTTCTAAGAAGGGTGAGGATAGATGAAATGTAGTTGAAGAGGTAGACTGTGTCTATGGTAGGTATTTATCTCCTAGCTTCACCCATCCTTCTCTATTGGCTTTGCCATACTGGATCTGGACTCTGCAAACCACCTTTCTACCTTGCCAACTGGCACCAATGTCAGGCTCTGCCAACAGTGGGGGTTAACAGGGGAAAGGAAGGTTTGGAAGACTAAGGAGAAACTTTCATCTCCTCTTTGTGAACTGTGGGCTCCCAGTCTCAGGTTCGGGTGTGCATCACCACAGCAATCCTTTTTGACCAACAGTAGGTCATTCCCAGAGCAGCATTTTAATTCAGTGTGCAGTGTTAACAACACTCCCAGAAGCCAGTCTTACACAGTCAAGCAGTGCCCTCTTCTCAGATGTCTAAGTTTCAGCTCTAAAGAGTCTCCCCTCTAGACATCTAACTTAGTATTTTCAACCTGTTACATTTTTTCCCTTAACCCTAAGAAGCAGATGCTTCCTGCAGTGCTCTCTATGACCATCTCCATTTTCCTCTTACCCTCTTATTTACACAGCTTACAAACATATGACTACTTATAAACTACAGTATTTTCTTCAAATAACTGACATAATTCCCATCTCTGAGCTGGATCATGTTTGATTCATTGTACAAACATATAATTAAAAAGAAAATAATAACGCCATTTGCAGCAACATGGATGGAACTAGAGACTATCATGCTAAGTGGAGTAAGTCAGAAAGAGAAAGACAAATACCATATGATATTACTTATATCTGAAACCTAATATATGGCCCAAATGAACCTGCCTACAGAAAAGAAACAAACTCATGGACATGGAGAACAGACTTGCTGTTTGCCAAAGGGGAGGAGAGGAAGGGGGATGGACTGGGAGTTTGGGGTTAGTAGATGCAAACTATTGCATTTGGAGGGGATAAAGCAATGAGATCCTCCTGTATAGCACAGGGAAATATATCTAGTCACTTGCGGTGGAACATGATGGAGGAAGTGAGAAAAAGAATTTGTGTGTGTGTATGTGTGTGTGTATACATATATATACATACATATATATAGAATAAAACATGTCCACTGATAAACTGGAAAATCACTGGCTTACTACAATTAGAAAATTGATGCACTGATTTAGATGATGATTATCACAGCTCAACACACTATGGACCATAAACTATGCTTTTTTTTTTGGTCTTTTTGCCTTTTCTAGGGCCACTCCTGGAGCATATGGAGGTTCCCAGGCTAGGGGTCGAATCAGAACTATAGCCACTGGCCTACGCCAGAGCCACAGCAACATGGGATCTAATTGCATCTGCCACCTACACCACAGCTCATGGCAACACCAGATCCTTAACCCACTGAGTGAGGCCAGGGACCAAACCTGCAACCTCATGGTTCCTAGTCAGATTCATTAACCACTGAGCCACGACGGAACTCTTTTTTTGTTTGTTTGTTTGTTTTCTTTTTAGGGCCACGCCTGAGGTATATGGAAATTTCCAGGGTAGGGGTCGAATCAGAGCTGTAGCTGCAGGCCCACACCACAGCAACACACCAGATCTGAGCTACATCTGCGACCTCTACTGCAGCTTGAGGTAACACCAAATACTTATCCCCACTGACCAATGCCAGGGATGGAACCCACAACCTCATGGAGACGACGTTGTGTTCTTAACACACTGAGCCACAAAGGGAACTCTAAACCATGCCTGCTTTTGTGAAAAATTTTACTGGAACATATCCATGCTTATTCATTTAACTAGTCTATGGCTACTTTTGCACAACACTGCAGAACTGACTAGTTGTCAGAGAGACTGTAAAGCTTAAGGTGTTTACTATCTGATCTTTTAGAAAAAACATTTCTGGACCCTCATCTAGATTTGGTTTTTAAATTCTCCTGATCAATATTGCTTAATCAAAAAAATTAAAATAACACGAATTTAAAACTAAATTGAAGGAACATTATAAATCAACTATACTTTAATAAAAGTATTTATATATAAATAAATCATATTTATAAAACTATATATAGGAGTTCCTGTCATGGCTCAGTGGTTAACGAATCCGACTGGGAACAATGAGGTTGCAGGGTGGATCCCTGGCCTTGCTCAGTAGGTGAAGGATCCAGCATTGCTGTGAGCTGTGGTGTAGGTTGCAGACGTGGCTCAGATCCTGCATTGCTGTGGCTCTGGCAGAGGCTGGCAGCTACAGTTCCAATTCGACCCCTAGCCTGGGAACCTCCATATGCTGCAGGAGTGGCCTAAGAAATGTCAGAAAGACCAAAAAAAAAAAAACTATATATAAAAAGATCATGAATATGATCTTTTGTATTTGTACATTTTCCTTTTATTTACTTACATGTACTAAATAACAGACTTGTAGAAAATGAAAAATACTTTAAAAAATAAGACCAATCTGCGACTCATACATATGAGGTAAATATGTATGTATATATTTGATTTTTACTTCAGTCATAGTTGTCATTGTCATCATCACTGCCAGCATCACCATATCATGACACAAGAAGTTGGACTCTGACTTTTAAAGTCCCTGGCAAGCCCCCTAAGATTCTACTGTGTGTGGACTGACTTCAATACACAGGGCTATGCAGGAGTTCATGAACACACAAAAATTTAAAATCTATTGTCTGTGCCCTGCAAAGCTTTTCATCTAGTTTGAAACACAAAATACACATTTAAAAAATAAACAGTGATACAGGGCAACCACACTAAGTGACAGGAATATTGCAAGATTAGGAATAGATCACCACGAGCTGAAATTCTGAAAGAAATTCTTAGCACAGGTGTTAGCTGGTGTAGGTTTTGAAGAACCCTAGGACTTAAACAGGCAAAACCAAACACTAAAAGACTCAAGCAGTGGGAGTAGCAGAGAAGCAAAAATATACACATTACTTATCAAAAATAAGCAAAATGAAAATACATTGGTATTGCTTCTGAATATTCTTTCTTTTAAACATCTCATTTAAAATTTCAAACACACATATAATTGCAGAGAAACTGGCACTCAGAATAAAGACTGCCTAGGCCACAGAGCTAGTAAGAGCAGAAAGATGTTTTAAGACCACCACTGCTGACTGCAAGGTTCTATATATTAAATAAGACCAAGATTTATTGAAAGAATGGTTTCAAAAAGAGGAGTAATATGAAATGGGTTTGGAAAGGTAATAACATTTGGGGCAGACTCTGGGAATCTACAGTTTATACAGCAGTGATGGGGAGACAGACAGTTAACCATCCTGGAAGCATATCACGTGACCTTTAGAGAGAGATGGAGAAACAGACCTGAAGCAGGCCACCACTGGAGAGAGCACAGTCCTATCTTTGAAAATCCTGACATACAAGTGGAGCCTTTGTGAAAGAAAAATGAGTCTTCACAATCATTCTTGAAGAAAAATTCTTGTTTGGTAAACTTGTGCCAATACAATGATTCCTTAACACAATGAAGAGACCATATAATATTCTGTCTGCTTTGGAAAGCTGGTGTCCCACTCATTTCAGTTTATTTTTTAGGATTTTATTTTTTTTCAATTATAGTAGAGTTAGTGTTCTGTCAATTTCTACTGTACAGCAAAGTGACCCAGTCATACACACACACACACACGTGTGTGTGTGTGTTCTTTTTCTCACATTATCCTCCATCATGTTCCATCACAAGTGACTGGATATAGTTCCCTGTGCTATACTGCAGGATCTCATTGCTAATCCACTCCAATGCAATTGTTTACATCTAATAACCCCATCCTCCTTCTTCCTCCTCCCCCTTGGCAACCACAAGTCTGTTGTCCAAGTCCATGAGTTTCTTTTCTGCAGATAAGTTCATTTGTGCCGTATATTAGATGCCAGATATAAATATCATATGATATCTGTCTTTCTCTGACTTATTTCACTTAATATGAGAGTCTCTAGTTGCATCTATGTTGCTGCAAATCATTTCAATTTAAATTAGCTATTTGGTTTGTTCTTCCAGGTCCCATGGGTATGTTTATCACTTCCTAAAGCCCCATCCTGTCAGCCTTTTATGGGGATAATTCATGTGGAGGTGATAAAGATCTGATGCCAGGCCCTGCATTTTTCCCCTGACTCATCCTATTCCAGTATCTGGGACCACTTGACTTGTTACTAGAATCAAGCCTCATGATAAGAATTTAAAGAAACAGCTAGCTCAGCCACTCAGGACCTCAGAAAACATGTGTCATGCTGCTGGTTTTCCTCTGATCTTCCACTTCAGTTGTAGTCGCTGCTTCCTTATTTATTTATTTAGTTCTGTTAAAACCCTAGCATGATAATCTGCCTGAATTCATTTAACTAGGCTGCCAAGCCCCATGCTCTGGCCTTTGCAAGGGTTAGCACCCAGACCTTGTACTTGCCCTGGTCGTGGGAGCTCCACAATATGCTGTCAGGTCTTCTTAGTGCTAAGATATTGAAGCTCTGGTCTTAGCCCCACCCCTGGGTAAACTGCCAGCATGTTCTATAATGTCATCTCTACTGAACTTTTACTCTAAATTTATTCGTGGCCGCTTGTACTAGTCAGCTTTTCCTACATACTTACGTATAACAAACAAACCCAAACTTTGACATTTACTTCTCCTTCATGTGTCTCGGGGTTTGGCTGCTGTGGGTCTGCCCCAGGCTATGATCTGGGTACAGGAGTGTTCCAGGTATCTTCTCATTCCATGACTTGGGAAAAGAGTAGCTCCTATCTGTGCTGTGATGATGTCTTGGCAGAAATTCAAGAAAAGGGAACAGCAGCCCCAACTGCCTTACGATTCCAAGTTTAGGATATCAATCGTGTATCTTCCATTTGTCAGAGCAAGTCACAAGACCACGCCAAAAGCCCGTGGGTGAGGAAGTACACTCTGTGCACAGGAAACCCTACTGGGGGCAGAGAAGGAAGGGGAATGCGGACAAGTAGTGCAATCAAGCACAATGCACATCAGCTACCTGAGTTTGCTAGAGGAGGAGGATGATCTGATAATGAAACATTAGAAATTCTCGATACTTTGCTTTGTACATGGTCTAAAAAGCTTCAATTTTCTAAAATGGTTTGCAAATAAGATTCAGTGGAAGATATACCATTCCATCTTCCCTGATGGTCTTTCCACAGGACTTTGTTGAATATGAATTTAAGTCCAAATTTGTAGGGAATATTAACAAAACAGTAATGTGGCTGTGTATTTGTGTGTGCGTGTGTGTGTGAGTGTGTGAGTGTGAGAGAGAGAATGGTTAGAATTCTGCCCTAGTCCAGTGCATTAGCTGTTACTTAGTTACACAGATCAGTGTTTCCTGGTTCAGTATGCATTTCTATAATAGAAAAGCATAAATACAGAAAGGTAAATATCACTAGGATATTATATGGTTTTATTTTTTTGTGTTTACATGCTACTTTCTCTCCCACTCATTTACTTTTAATTAAACTCCTTTTTTAAAAACTTAGCTTGATCCTAAGAAATCAACCCAGCAGCAATTTGCACCAAGACGGAGCCCCTTTGCATTTTGTGGGTTTTTTTTAATTCTTTTTGTATGCTGGGGATATTAGGGAAAAATTGTTAATAAATAATGTCAAACAAATTCATAAAAGTAGAACCCGAAAGAAATGTTAGAGTTTACCAAATGACAGCAAGTTCCCCTCCCCCACAACTACTTACCACTATCTCTTTTGCCCTGGAACAGAGTTCATATCCTTTAAGTTAGTGGAGACATTCTATAATCTGCCAGCATTTAGTTCTTAGTAAATAAAACCAAAGAGAAAAATATAAAAGGAAATACATATTTTAAACAAAGACACATGTTCACATGGTTAGCAGGCTTTTTTGTTTTCGCACAATCCAGGTGTTGGACAGGATCTTTTTTGAAAGCAAAGGACAAAGACTTAAGCATATCTGTGTAAACTCAGGTATTTTCAAAATTCCCATCAGAAAATTTTTGCTAGAAAGATTTGTTCCAGAAAAATATTTGATGGACAAGGAAAATATATTTATCCAAAGACACATAAAGTTAGGATCTCAGGATATAAAGCTTAACCTCTGAAAGAGAATTAAAACCAAGGGAAACTTTTCACACAGGGTGAAAATTAAACCAATAATTGGTTTTGTGGAAGTGTTATCATCCAACTTCCCACAATAGATGGTGTAGCTTAGTGTAGGCTTGTTCTGATGAAAGAGCTAATATTTTTGGTCTCTTACTTTCTAAAAGAGAAAGATCTTTTATTCAAAATTAATTTAGCTGCAAGAAATGCTCATATTTAAGAACACACACACATACTGGAAAGATAATTAGCTCTTTGGATTTTGCCAAATTCACAGGGAACAAATTTCTTAAATAATGATTACTATTATTTTCCAGAAACAAATGAAGCACTTAAATTCTCCTTACGTGGAGTTGCAAGATTATATGATAGATTTCATAATTAAAAACAAGCACATAAATAACCCATAGTTGTTCAAAGGTTATTATGTGTCCTTTTATTTATAAGATACCATTTGAATTTACATTTGAAACTTTTAAAAAGAGAATAGAACACTTTGCCTTCCATCTCCAAAATCAGTAAATTTAGTAAAATGGCTACACCATCTATTAATATGGCAAATAAGAGATGCATAGTTAGGGAAGACTGATGAACATTAAAGTATTTAAAAAGTCACATGTAATAACAATATTGCTATTGCCATCCCAAATTTTTGTTACTGGATGATGTGTTGTTGTTTTTTTTTTTTTTTTTCAGATCACTTTTAATCCTTACAGTAATCCAACACATAAATGTTCTTACACCCATTTTATAGATGGGGAAGGTAAAAAAAAAAGTTTCCCCCATCTTTTAAGTGATGGGTGCTGGACTCAAATCCTATGTTCTTTCTATGACACAATAAAATCCATAAATGGGTAAATTACTCATTCCTTAATCTAATTCAGAAGATATTAGCTGGAAGATTGCTGTGACAATTTAACAGGTATTTCTGAGTATTTCCCTCTCTGAAGTGCCCATTAAATGCCCTTTCCACAGTAGTGCCATCTGTGAGGTTTTCTGTCTCAGGTTTAGGTGTTAACCTTGAAAAGTGAAAAAAAAAAAAAAACCTGTAAAGCACCACATAAAATACAGTAACAGTTGCAGTTTTATCAACCCTCCCCAGTTTTGAGAAGATGCTGTATGTCAGTGTCAACCGTTAATCCTATTAATTAAAAACAAGAAGCATCTACCATATTTCATTTCAGATCATATCAAGTGTGCATGTTGCCTTTACATTACCTAGTCTATAAATAAAATGTGAAGATGTTTATATTGACTTGTTTCCATAGTGATGAAAGAGTCTTCCCTTGAGTTGTCAAGGCGATATGCAGTAGCCTAGCAAATTGGATGAGCACAGGAGCCATTTGTCAAGTAATAGGTTTAAGAAAAGTCAGAATAATCTAGTAAGAGTAAGAGATGATCTACCTATAAATAGAGCCATGAATCTCAGATTGTGAGCACTTTAGTTTTAATGACATACCAGCATCATTTTTTCGTGTGTGAAATAAATGTGAAGCCATATTGAGAAAGGCTAAGGTACTGTGCACATCCAGGTAACCAAGTTATATTTACATTAATGGTGAGGTTTTTTTTTTTTCCTGGATAGCCAAGTTTTCTTATAGAGAAGCAGTCACAATTTTCCAGGTCTGAGGCTTTGTTGGCAAAAATGAAATGTTAAACAAATTTGCTATCTTCAAGGGGGTTTACATTGAAATCAATCAACTCCTTAATTATGAAAATTTAGAGAAATGATTCCTTGGATGGTCAGGGGAAATGTTGACAAAACAAAATGTGTTATCTCTTTCTTGATAGACGTGAAAAATAACAATGCACAATTCAGCTTTGTATTTCTTGGTACATAGATGTCTGTTATAACTACTAGGGTAGTTGGGACCTACCAAAAAAAATTAAAAAAAAAAAAAACCTACAACTGGGAGTTCCCTGTGGTCTAGTGGTTAGGATTTGGCACTTGCACTGCTATGGCCCAGGTTTGA
This sequence comes from Phacochoerus africanus, assembly GCF_016906955.1. Lineage (NCBI taxonomy): Eukaryota > Metazoa > Chordata > Mammalia > Artiodactyla > Suidae > Phacochoerus > Phacochoerus africanus. The sequence goes on along the minus strand of NC_062545.1, from coordinate 78,537,722 downwards.
TCCCCGGTCTGGGAACAGATCCCACATCAAGCCACTGCATGCTGTGGCCAAAAACAAAAAACACAACAAAAATATTCTGAAAACTTAAAAAAAGAAACTGCAACAGTAAGAAAAACACATCCCTCCCTTGAGTTCCAATGTTTTCATTAACAAATTGAAACTCTCAGGTCAGAAAAAACAAGAATACCTATTTTTTTCAAAAGCAATGAATATAGCAACTTAGTCCTGGTTGAATATGAGGGAATAGATGAGAAGTCACCATTTTTAAACAGGTGTTTAAGGGAAGATATCTGCAGTTCATGTGAAAAGATGAACAGCAGAGTAAGATTACTCAACTATAGGCAGCAGGAGTTCTCATCGTGGCTCAGTGGTAAATGAACTCAACTAGTATCCATGAGGATGCAGATTTCAGCCCTGGCCTTGCTCAATGGGTTCAGGATCTGGCATTGCCATGAGTTCTGATGTAGGTCCCTGATGAGACTCAAATCCCACATTGCTGTGGCATAGGCCAGCAGCTGCAGCTCTGATTCAACCCCTGGCCTGGGAATTTCCATAGGCTGCAAATGCAGCCTTAAAAAAAAAAAACACCTCTAGACAGCAATGGACTGTCTCTGTACAGCTAAGACTAAAACATCAAAAAACTAATAAAAAAATTTTAAAAAAAGGAAAGAAAGAAAGAAGAAAGAAAATTCGAGAGACAACCCCTAAACAACTACACTAACTAGAACTTTTCTTCAGATTTTAAGGGGAGGAAACCTCAAGTCATAAAGCCTTTTCTTAAATATCTTCTTTAATAATGTGTAATAATTTTTACCAGTCAATTTCCTTTAGTTGTCTACTTAAACCAATGGTTTGGCATTGACCTAATTAAACTACATGGTAATTTAGTTAAAATTTAAGCCAATTTTCAAGAGTATTTCATAGGAATGTAATGGACTGTCCTATTTTAGATTCTAGGTGTTTTCCCTGTAAGACTTTGCCACAAGCAGTATTGCCACAAAACTAACTAGCCAAAAAGACACTTTCTTCCTGAAAGATAAACAGAACATAATGAGAGAAAAAGGAGATAATGAAACATGGACAATTAATAACAACAAAAAAAAATTTAAGAACATTTTTCCCCCAGTGAGTGGGAAAAAGAAGAGGACAGGTTATTCATTCATCTTTATATATCTCCAGGAAGAAAGTTTGGACACCTAGCAGGTGGTCAGATCAATGTTCAAAAGTGTCTATAATTTTATTGTGAAAGATGAAAATACAAAAAGATTTGAATACATTTAAAATGAGTGTAGATTCACAGTTGTGGTTGTATTTAGGTATATCTTAGAGAAGCAATGATACTTCCTTTCTGAAAGTTGATCATTAGAGATACAGGATCTAATGCTGGATATAAATTCTTGGTGATGTAAAAAAAAAGTCTTCTTTGTCTCCTCGGACTTCCTTGGCAGTAAAACAAACAGAGGAGGGAATGCTGGTTGAATATCACTATCCATAACACATATAACTAGCAGCACATAGCTAGATACATTTAAATCCTAAATCGCATGCCCAGTCCTTCTGTTTCACCAACTCATCTAAGACAGGTTCTGTGCCAGATACCAAAATTTTCTATCAAAAAACAAAAACAGATCACCATTTTCAAGAACATACTTATCAGGAATCAGGCCATCATTCTTTTTGGGGGAATAGGAAAAGGCTTATTCTTCTTTTGTTCCAACTTCTAATACTGCATGATAAATTCAGTAAATACGGCATCAGAGAGCAAACTGTTATATCTAAATTAGCTAAAGAATCGATAGATAACAAATGTTCTCCAAGACTGTTGTGAGTTAAAGCTAGTTCATCTTTTATGGTAAAACTACTTTACAGCCAATGAGTTGTGGGTTGAAAGTGCTTATGGCAAAGATGTTTAGAGTGAAAATACGGGACAAGGTTGTTTCAGTCTGTTTGGTATTCTGCATTCCCCTTCATGTGCAACAGCAGACAGCCTGTCCCTGTTTCTTTGGGATGACCACTTAACACCAGATAAACTTTGGGGGGCTTCCAGAGTTCCCTACACCTCTGACCACGATTGGTAAATAAGTGTTGGAGCCATGACTCAAGTCAAACCAGTTAGACTCTTTCGGAATTTTATATACGACCACTGGAAGCAAAGATCTCCCTCATGCTGCTGTGGAAATATCTGAGGTAATGTTAACCTTTACCATCCCTTTTGGTCCCCCCCCTGGCGAGGGCCAGCTGCAGCAAGAAAGAAGATTCAGTAAGAACCAGAGCCGAGCTAGGAAAGAGATGGGGTGAGAAGACCAGGAATGCCATTTGAATCCCCAAATGGACTCCCACTTTAGATAGATTTAATAGTCTTCCCAGGCAAAAAAAGAAAATAAATTCAGTTATTTTCATCATTGACACTATTTTAAGTTGTATTCCTCCCATTTGCAGAGCCACATTATTACAAAAAAAAAAAAAACTCCTTCCTTAATTTTCTGTATTCAAAGCAAAAAAAATCTAAAAATTATATTTATATGGCAGCCTACAATTTCGCTTCAATACATTTCCCTTGTTTACTTTTATTTTGCGCTGAATAATTTGCCTAACTCCATCTTCAATCATTAAATAAGGTCAAAAAATACTCTTGGCAACTGTCCTTAAATACATCAATGTTCTGTCTCCTTTGATTAAATGTTTAAGACTATTTGAAATGACTTGGCAAGGTGGTAGGGTGTTGTTATTTTCACCCGCGGATTAGCTTTAAGTACAGAAGTTAAAATGACTTTTCCTTGTCAAAATAATTTGGGGCTTCAAAGAAGACAGTGACTTCCAGGGGTAGGAAATTTTAAACTCAAGATTCAAGGATGGAGGAAGGGTGGAAAGAGGGAAGGAAGGAAAGAAGAGAAAAAGACACTTGCTATCTCAAACAAAAGACACAATCCCAACCCATTTTTCTCAAATCAAATCAGAGCATCATTTTCAAGTCCTCCTTCACCACCTCAGTGTCCTCACTTAATTGAGAACCTAGAACAGGAGTTCCTGTTGTGGCACAGTGAAAACCAATCTGACTAGGAATTATGAAGGTTGTGGGTTTGATCCCTGCCCTCGCTCAATGGGTAAGGATCTAGTGTTGCCGTGAGCTGTGGTGTAGGTCACAGGCAAAGCTCAGATCTGGCATTGATGTAGCTGTGGTGTAGGCTGGCAAGTGTAGCTCCAATTTGGCCCCTAGCTTGGAGACCTCCATATGCCACAAGTGTAGCCCTAAAAAGAAAAAGAAAAAAAAAAAAAAAACTAAGACCAGTCCTATAGCTCCAACTTCAAAATGTCTTTCATGTCCAATACTCAGCCCTTTCATGATCACTGCCCTAATCCAGGTCATTTTCAGTTTCTACTAGCATCACCAAATTCATTCCCTACTCTTAAACCAAGATGGGAATTATAAAATGCAAATCTGATCATATATGCTTTAAACCATTTAGTGGTGTGTGCCTGGTTTATGTCATCAAATCTGTTATGTATAACTGAATCACTCTGCTATATAGCAGAAATTAATGCAACATCATAAATCAAGTGGATTTAAATAAAAATAAACTTACATAGAAATAAAATGTATAATTTTTGGATTCAGAAAATAGAAGAGACATGACATGCAAAAAAAAATCTGTTCCTTATCTTTTTCTTTCCCTTCTCAAGGGAATCAGGTTGTTGTCATGTCAGGAAATCTCTTAACAGTGTAAGTATAAATAGTATACGTGCTTTACTGATTTGCTAATCTTCTAAATAATTTATTATAATTTATTATAATTGTTCACTTGTTCCTTAGGATATTATAAACTGCAAAATATTACTATTGTTTATTTTTTAACCATGTCTGGTAGTTAGTACAATTCCTTGTGTGTGTGTGTGTGTGTGTGTGTGTGTGTGTAGTAGGTGCTCAATAAATATTTAAGTGAATGAATAAATGAAATTTTTAGTGCTCCTTTTGTTGGTTAGTATTTATTGAAATGTACAAGATCCAAAGGAATGCTAACATTAAACTGAAGTGAAATATGTTTATGTGTTGAACATTTCTTTTTTTTAATTGTCATTTCCCCAATACAATTTTTTTTCTACTATACCGCATAGTGACCCAGTTACACATACACATTCTTATTTCTCACATTATCATGCTCTATCATAAGTGACTAGACATAGTTCCCAGTGCTATACAGCAGGATCTCATTGCTAATCCATTCCAAAGGCAATAGTTTGCATCTATTAACCCCAGGATCCCAATCCACCCCATTCCCACCCCCTCCCCCTTGGCAATCACAAATCTATTCTCCAAGTGCATTATTTTCTTTTCTGTGGAAAGGTTCATTTGTGTCACGTATTAGATTCTAGATATAAGTGATATCGTGTGGTATTTGCCTTTCTCTTTCTGACTTCACTCAGTATGAGAGTCTCAATCTGCATCCACAAAGTTGCTGCAAATTGCATTATTTTGTTCATTTTTTATGGATGAGTAGTATTCCATTGTGTATATATACACCATATCTTCCTAATCCAATTATCTCTTGATGGACATTTGGGTTGCTTCCATGTCTTGGCTATTGTGAATAGTGCTGCAATGAACATGAGATACCACCTCACACCACTCAGAATGGCCATCATTAAAAAGTCCACAAATAGGGAGTTCCCGTCGTGGCGCGGTGGTTAACGAATTCGACTAGGAACCATGAGGTTTCGGGTTCAGTCCCTGCCCTTGCTCAGTGGGTTAACGATCCGGCGTTGCCGTGAGCTGTGGTGTAGGTTGCAGACGCGGCTCGGATCCTGCGTTGCTGTGGCTCTGGCGTAGGCCAGTGGCTACAGCTCTGATTCGACCCCTAGCCTGGGAACCTCCATATGCCGTGGGAGCGGCCCAAGAAATAGCAAAAAAAAAAAAGTCCACAAATAATACAAATAATAAATGCCAGAGGGGGTGTGGAGAAAAGGGAACCCCCCTGTACCATTGGTGGGAATGTAAGCTGGTACAACCACTATGGAGAACAGTATGTAGGTACCTTAGAAATCTATATATAGAACTACCATATGTCCCAGCAATCCCACTCTTGGACATATATCCAGACAAATCTTTCCTTAAAAAAGACACATGCACCTACATATCATTGGAGCATTTCTTTTTCATGACATTCCTACATACTAAATCAAAAGGCCATTTCCTCATTTATGTATCACTCAACAAGAGTACATTGATATAGTACGATGGTCAGTGTTTGCTATTAAACAACCTAAATGTCCATCAGTGGAGGAGTGGATCAAGAAGATGTGGTACATATACACAATGGAATATTACTCAGCCATTAAAAGAAATGAAATACCAGCATTTTTAGCAACATGGATGGATGGACCTAGAAATTATCATGCCAAGTGAAGTCAATCAGACAATGAGACACCAACATCAAATGCTTTCACTGACATGTGGAATCTGAAAAAAGGACAGACTGAACTTCTTTGCAGAACAGATGCTGACTCACGAACATTGAAAAACTTATGATCTCCAGAGGAGACAGTTTGTAGGGTGGGGGGATGTGCTTGGGTTGTGGGATGGAAATCCTGTGAAACTGGATCATTATGATCATTATACAACTACAGATGTGATAAATTCGTTTGAGTAATAAAAAAAATTAAAATTAAAAAAAAATCACTTTTAATTACCTAATCAACTAGAGGTTAAAAAAAATATCTTTGGAGAAAGAAAAAACACATACATATTCTAGTACAGCAGCATTTGACAACTTTCTCCTCACACTCTTATGTAGAGAAATGCTGCTGATGTATATACATAGACAGCTGTAAACCCTTCAGAAGAAAATTTTATGCTGCCTTAGAAAACCTCTCACAGTTAAAAGTGCCTCTGAGTAAGCCTGGTTTGAAGCTTGTGATTTCCCAATTTTCTTTTCTTTAATGATCACTTCATAATTAAGAAAGGCTGGATTTAGAATCCTAGTGATATAAGACTGAAAACTAGCTGCTTCATTGGCACCTGATCTACATTTCCCTGGAAATGTGATTGGCTAGGTTTTTCATGGATTTTTTAGTAGCATTTAGTCAAGTGCTTTACTAGCTACTATGTCCAGTTCTAAGCTGCATTACAAGCACCTGTCTATACTTCCAGAGCAGTTCTGAAATTGTAGAGAAGGATATATCGACACAGAGCATGGTCTACCCATGGATTAATCTCCCATCAGGCTTTTCTGATCACACTGCAGCCCCTGAGTGTAAAATTCATCTTCCTAGAACATCATTTTGATCACACCCATCCCTCTGATGAACAGTATTCAGTGAGGAGGTGCCCTCTTCCTTTTCAGAGTAAACCTAAAATACTTGTATATTAAAAAGAGAAAGACTGATGGAAGTTCAAAAAGAAGTACAATGTCATTGTATGAGTGCATGCAAAGAGAGCCACAAAGGAAAAATTTCCAGAAATCCACAAAGTAAAAGGCCACAGAAAGAGGGTTACATTTGTACCAATAAAACCCCCCCAAAAAGATAATATGAAGTAATTTGGAAAATTCAGAACTGCTCGACAAACAGTTTGTAAAGATCTTCTCCAAAGGGAGTGGTTTTGAAGTTGAAGGATGAGGCACCAAGTACAAAAGGGAATTGAAATCCAAAACAGTGACAAGAATGGCTGAGTACATGATAATACTAAACACATTTAAGTTTCCATCTCCAGGCAAGCTCTATCTCTATCTCAGCAGCAATTTACAGGTTTTATCTCAAAGGAACTGTCAGTAATATTGAGAAATTATAAAGGAGAAGCAAGCTTCTGGAAAACTAAAGAGGAGCACACATTGCCAAGGTAATATGAAAGCAGAATCTTCACAGAAATAGCACATAAGAAATTCTGAATTTAATACCCATTCGCAGAAAAAGAGAATGAAGGAAAATTGACTCATCAGCCACGTGGTTTTCAATTGACACATTTAATGTAAATCATCATTTTTTTTTCTAGCAGGTAAAAAAGCTTATATGATCTTAGTATTAATGAGAGACTTTATAACTCTAGACTAAAAACTTAAGAGTTCCTTGATTCTCCTTAATGGTTAAGACCAATATAAAGTAGCAGGTCATATTCTCACCAATTGTTTCTAAAAGAAATGTTAATAGCTATGAATGTGTATAGATAAGGCAATCACATCTGTAAAGGATTTAGAACTAATGACAAAAGAAAAAAATTAAGAGGTTTTCTTTGAAAAGACTAAGGAGAAATGGAACAGCTCTGTCCTTTAGTCAAAAATTTCACACGTACAAACATGCCATTTCTCCTATACAGAAAGAGAGCCAAGAAGAGTGTGTTAGCAAGTGGAAGAGAGAGAGAGAGAGAGAGAAGGAAGAGGGGTATTGAAGAGAGAAAGAGAGAGATTGAGAGAGAGAGGGAGACACTACCTCCCATCTAAAGAGGGTTGGAGCATTCCTGCCAGCAAATGCCCTTTGCCCTGCCCATTAGCAAAGTGGTGCAGTGCCCTGGAATTTTGTCAATCAGACTAACTCTCCTGTCTCTAGGAAAGACAGAGAGAGGGTGTGAGGAGAAGACTGAGAGCTTCCACCTTGGTGTCACATTTAATATTTGCATTTTTATTATAAGGGGATGAGATTTTAAATTGATTGCTAGTGAGCTATATGTTTGACTTATTATTTTTCTGAGCACCAGTACATTTTAGTTCTATCTTGGCCACAAGGAACACACTAAACTATGCTTAGATTAGCATTTTTATTTTCCCTTTCATGTTCCATGTTCCTTTACATTTGATTTGTTTAATTCATGAGGTTAGAAATTTAAAAAAGAACTGAACGAGGAATTTCCTATTTCCCCACTAAAAGGGATTATGGACTAGCCAGAAGTAAAAGGAAAACACCTTGCAGAGTTGCTAAGAGATGATTCCAGAAGAACATGAATCTCAAAGCCAAATCAAGGTTTTCTCTGACTGCAAATGAGTTTCTGTCATGGCTCCATGTCCAGGCCAGAAACACTGTCATCTGGGAAGCAAGTGAAAAGTTCTGATTGTGTAAGCATCCTGAAAGATATTATCTGTATAAAGAAGCAGCGTCTTGGAGTTCCTGCCATGGCTCAGCGGTTAACAAACCCAACTAGCATCCATGAGGACACGGGTTAAATCCCTGGCCTCGCTCAGTGGGTGAAAGATCTGGCATTGCCGTGAGCTGTGGTGTAGGTCACAGACACAGCTCTGATCCTGCATTGCTGTGGCTCTGGCATAGGCCAGCGGCTACAGCTCCAACTGGACCCCTAGCCTGGGAACCTCCATATGCCATGGGTGCGGCCCTGAAAAAAAAAAAAAAGCAGAGTCTTCAGGTTTGAAATCTAAATCCCCTCAGAAAAAAAGCCTCTGGCCCTTTCCAAGTAGCTACCTGAAAAAAAAAATTATTTAGAAAAAAGCAAGTTCAGGCAAACCATTCTAATTTTAGTTAACAAAACAAAATCACCTTTTTGACCTACCTGGACCATGAGATTAAAGACAAATAGGCAAAGATGTATTTTGTTCTCAAACTTGATTCTGCTTTCTAGTGAGATCAATGTGTAGTGTAGTATACCCAGAAAAATGCATGGTTACGTGTGATGCCCTGCACCAATTTGATGGTCTCCTAAGTACTACATACTGTAATTACTGGTACTAAATAATTTTGGGAGACCCAAAATCTAAGGGCAGTAAGAGTGCTTTGATAAGCCATTTGTGTATCTAAACTACAACTATAAATTTAAAAAAATCACACTTGTGTGGAAAGACGTATTATGTTTCCAAAACTAGCAGTGTACTGAAAAGCCAGATCTACTAGAGAAGCAGTATTTCTTTTGATATTACCATCATAAAAGACATCAAAACATCTGTAGTTCAGAGTTTAACATTGAGGACACCCAAGTTAATTTTCAATATTATGTTATTCTTCCATTTTTTGGTAAGTCTCTTTAACTACTTTCATGATTGAATTGGGGTCAAATTCAAGCTAACTTGTAAACCTTCTCCTCCACTAGTCCTCTTCATGAGCTTGCTGATTTATCCATCTAAGAGTGCATCAGGACAATGAATTGACTTTTCCCATTGCCATGGAATTGATGAGTAGGGTTCAGTGTTTGGGACAAGAGGCACCAAGAACTTCACTTTATAAAGGAAACTCAGATATGAACCACCTTGCCATAATCTGAACACTACACACACACACTTATAAATACAGTTAAGGGGGAGATTGGGGAAGGATAAAAGGAATTGTCAGTGTTACAAGTCCCCAACCTTGCAGGATATAGAGGGGATTTTCCTTTTATGCTTCAAGCCAATGGAATAGGCATATTAAAGAGAATCATTCAGAGAGACAGAAAGTGCGCTCAGGAAGCTAGCACTGGCATCATCTCATTCTTCTGTGGGATTTCTACTAATGCATTGGATGCACTTATCTGTCCCCTGTGCCTTGCACCAGTGTTTTGACTTCAGCCAACCTGTTGGTATCCGATCCAAGAGGTCAGCTTGCTGGACGGGAACACTGGGGGCATGTAGGGGCAAAGAGTTACCCAGACACAGGGCTCCCACCATGCTTGGGAACACTTCACACCCCCAACCATGACATCCACCCAGCTAACACCCCACCAAAGAAATCCCTTATGTACCCTCAAAAGAGTCAGCATTTGAATGTTCTCAGAGATTCTTGAGTTGCTTAAGGCCACTCGTGGTACTCTATAAGAAAGAGCAGCACCAAAAGACTATTCATGCCAAAAACTTGTAACTGTGCTGAATACAGTCAGGAGTCAATAAAAAGTAACTACTATTATTTCACCCTTAGGATTATTTATATATCTGAATTTCTCAGAAATTATTTGTCTCAAAGATAACATTAAATATAACTAATTGCTGTAATAGAAGATCTAAGAGGAGGACGAGATTAAGATGGTGGAATAGAAGGACTGGAACTCAACTTCTCTCATAAAAACAACAAAATTGCAGTCAAATGATGAATAACCTTCAACCAAATGGACTGGAAACTTTCAAAAAGATACCCTACTCCAGAACACAAAACGGAGGCCACATCAAGAGGTAGGAGGGACAATTACATGATATAAGCAACCCCATACCTGCCAGGTGGGAAGCCCAAAGACTGGAAAGTAACTGTACCACAGAGACTCACCTACAGGAGTGTGAGTTCTGAGCCCCATGTCAAGTCCCCATGCTTGGGGATCTGGCTTTGGGAGAAAGAACCCCTTGAGCATCTGGTATTGAAAACCAATGGGGCTTGTGCACAGAGCTCCATGGGACTGGGAGAAAATAGAGACCCTATTCTTAAAAGGTACACACAGACTTTAATGTGCACTGGGTACCAGGGCAAAGCAAAGTCTCCATAGGAATCTGGGTTGGACCGGACTGCAGTTCATGGAGAGTCTTTTGGGAAAACAGAGGGTAACTGTGGCTAGTTGTTGGGAAAGGACATTCTCTTGGGAATATACATCAGTGTGTGTTTCCCTGAAGGTGGCCATTTTGGGAAAATCTGGCACACCCTTCAGTGCTGAGAAGCCCCAGGCCAAACAATAATCCAAGTAGGAACACAACCCCACCCATCAGTAAACAGGCTGCCTAAAGACCCCCAGGGACACAGCTGCCTTTGATCTCACCCAGAGACAAAGCTCCACCCACCAGAGAGATAGCAATCAGCCCCACCTATGAGTAGGTAGGCATCAGTCCCTCACATCAGGAAGCCTACAGCAAGCCCCTGTATCAACTTCAGGCAAAAGAGGGCCAGATATCAGAAATGAGAGGCTACAACTCTATTGTCTACAAAAAGGACACCATACAAAAACCTATAAAAATGAAAAGGCAGAAAACTGTAACTCATGTAAGAGAAAAAGAAAAAGCCCCAGAAAAATAGCTAAGTGATCAGGAGATTATCAGCCTCCAGGGAAAAGACTTTAAACCAATGATGCTGAAGATGATGCAAGACATTGGAAATAAAATGGAAGCAAAGATGGACAACTTACAGGAAACACTGAGCAAAGAGATACAAGATTTAAAACTTAAGCAAGAAGAGATGCAAAATACAATAACTGATATAAAAAGTTCATTATAAGCAACTAATAGCAGAATACAGGAAGCAGAAGGATGCATAGATGAGGTAGAGGACAGATTAGCGACAATAACTGATGCAGAACAAAAGAAAAAAAAAGATTGAAAACAAATGAAGAGAGTCTCAGAGAACTCTGGGACAACATTAAATGCACCAACATCCATATTATAGGGATGCCAGAAGGAGAAGAGAGAGAGAAAGGGACAGAAAAAAATATGCAAAGAGATAACTTCCCTAACATGGGAAAGGAACCACTCACTCAAATCCAGAAAGTGAAATGAGTACCACATAAAATAAAGCCAAAGAGGAACACCCCAAGACACATATGAATCAACCTGACCAAAATTAAAGACAAAGAGAAAATATTGAAAGCAGCTAGGGAAAAGAAACAACATACAAGGGAACCCCAATAAGGTTATCAGCAGATTTTTCAGCAGAAACACTGCAGGCCAGGAGGGAATGGCATGATATAATTAATGTGATGAAAGGAAATAAGCCTACAACCAAGATTACTTTATCCAGCAAGGCTCTCATTCAGATATGAAGGAGAAATAAAAAGCTTTACAGATAAGCAAAAGCTAAGAGAATTCAGCAACTCTAAACCAGCTTTACAACAAATACTAGAGGAACTTCTCTAGGCAAAAAAGAAAAGGCCACAAATAGAAACAAAAATAACATAAGTGATAGGCTCACCAGTAAAGGCATATATACAGTAAAGATAGGAAACCATCCACGCACAATTATGCTACCAAAATCAGAAATTATGAGGATACAAGTGCAGGACATTGGAGATGCACTTGCAATTAAGAGACCAACAACTTAAAATAATCATATATATATATATATAGAGAGAGAGAGAGAGAGACAGAGACAGAGACAGAGAGAGACAGAGACACCTATATAAAAACTTCAGGGCAACTGCAAACCAAAAATCTACAATTGATACACAAACAAGTAAGAAAAATCAACTCAAATACAACACTAAAGATAGTCATCAAACCACAAGAGGAGAGACAAGAGAAGAAGGGAAGAAAAAATAGCAACAAAAACAAATCCAAAACAGTTAATAAAATGACAATAAGAATGCACATATCAATAATTACCTTAAATGTTAATGGACTAAACACCCAAGCAAAAGACATAGACTGGCTGAATGGATGCAAGACCCATATATATGCTGTCTTTAAGAGGCCCACCTCACTTCTAGGGACACATACAAATTGAAAGTGAGAGGATGGAAGAAAATATTCTATGCAAACAGGAATCAAAAGAAAGCTGGAGTGGCAATACTCATATCAGGCAAAATAGACCTTAAAAAGAAGAATATTTTAAGAGACAAGGAAGGACATTACATAATGATCAAAGGATCAATCCAAAAAGAATACAAAAATTTTAAATATTTATGCACCCAACATAGGATTCACCACAATATATAAGGTAACTGCTAATAAATTTAAAAGGACAAATTGAAAATAACACAGTAATAGTGGATGACTTTAATACTCCACTTACAGAAATGCCCCGATCATCCAGACAGAAAAATCACTAAAGAAACGTAGGCCCTAAATGAAGCATTAGACCAGATGGACTTAATAGATATTTACAGGACATTCCATCCAAAGGCAGCAGAATACACATTCTTCTCAAGTGCACATGGAACATTTTTTAAGACTGATCACATTCTGGGCTACAAATCAAGCCTCAGTAAACTTAAGACAATTAAAATCATTTCAAGCATCTTTTTTGACCACAACTCTGTATGATAGGAAATTGACAAGAAAAAAACTGCAAAAAACACAAATACTTGGAGACTAAACAACATGCTACTAAACAACCAATGGATCCCTGAAGAAATCAAAGAGGAAATTAAAAAATACCTATAAACAAATGAAAACAAAGATACAACAGTCTAAAACCTGTGGGATGCAGCAAAAGCAGTTCTAAGAGGGAAGTTTATAGCAATACAAGCATACCTCAGGAAACAAGAAAGAGCTCAAATAAACAACTCAACTTTCTATCTACAACACCTAGAGAGAGAAGAACAGAGAAAACCTAAAGTTAGCAGAAGAAAAATAATCATATAGATCAGAGCACAAATCAATGTAAAATAAATCATAGAAAAGATGAAACCTAAACATGGTTCTTTGAAAAGATCAACAAATTGACAAACCCTGAGCCATACATATTAAGAAAAAAAAAAAGATGGAGTTCCCGTTGTGGCTCAGTGGTTAACGAATCTGACTAGGAACCATGAGGTTGCAGGTTCGATCCCTGGCCTTGCTCAGTGGGTTAAGGATCTGGCATTGCTGTGAGATATGGTGTAGGTCGCAGATGCGGCTCGGACCCCATGTTGCTGTGGCTCTGGATCCGATTCGACCCCTAGCCTAGGAACCTCCATGTGCCACAGGAGCAGCCCAAGAGATGGCAAAAAGACAAAAAAAAAAAAGAGAGAGAGAGAAAGGACTCAAATAAAATTAGAAATGAAAAAGGAGAAAAAAACAGACATCACAGAAATACAAAGGATCATAAGAGACTACTATATTCAACTATACACCAACAAAATGGAAAAACTAGAAGAAATGGACAATTTCTTAGAAAACTACAATCTTCCAAGATTAAACCTCGATGAAATAGAAATGATGAACAGACCAATCCCAAGTACTGAAATATAAAATGTGATTAAAAAACTCCAACAAAAGTCCAGGACCAGATGGCTTCACAAACAAATTCTACCAACGTTTTGAGAAGAGCTAACACCTATACTCCTGAAACTATTCCAAAAAATTGCAGAGGATGGAGCACTCCCAAACTCATTCTATGAGGCCACCATAACCCTGATATCAAAACTAGACAAAGACACCACCAAAAAAAAAAAAAAAGAAAGAAAAGAAAATTACAGGCCAATTTCAACAGATAGCAAAAATCCTTAACAAAATACTAGCAAACTGAATCCAACAATACATTAAAAGGACTGTACACCATGATCAAGTGAGATTTATACCAAGGATTCAAGGATACTTCAATATCCACAAATCAATCATTGTGATACATCACATTAACAAACTGAAGAATAAAAACCATATGACCCTCGCAATAGACGCAGAAAAAGCCTTTGAAAAAAATCCATCACACATTTCTGATAAAAACCCTTCAAAGAGTGTGCATAGAGGGAACCTACTGCAACATAATAAAGGGCATATGTGACAAACCCAGAGCTATCATCATTTTCAATGGTGAAAAGCTGAAAGAATTCCCACTGAGACCAGGACAAAGACAAGGCTGTCCACTCTCGCCACTACTATTCAACATAGTTTTGGAAGTCCTACCCACAGCAATCAGAGAAGTAAAAGAAATAAAAGGAATCCAAATTGGAAAGAAGAAGTAAAACTATCCCTATTTGCAGATGACATGACCTCATACCTAGAGAATCCTAAAGACTCTGTTAGAGATCATCAGTGAATCTGAAAGGTCACAGGATACAAAATTAATACACAGAAATTGACTGCATTTCTATATACTAACAATGAAAGATCAGAAAGAGAAATTAGGGAAACAATTCCATTTATGATCACATCCAAAAGAATAAAATACTGGAGTTCCCGTCATGGCGCAGTGGTTAACGAATCCGACTAGGAACCATGAGGTTGTGGGTTCGGTCCCTGCCCTTGCTCAGTGGGTTAACCATCTGGCGTTGCTGTGAGCCGTGGTGTAGTTTGCAGACGCGGCTCGGATCCCGAGTTGCTGTGGCTCTGGTGTAGGCCGGTGGCTACAGCTCCAATTAGACCCCTAGCCTGGGAACCTCCATATGCCATGGGAGTGGCCCAAGAAATAGCAAAAAAGACAAAAAAAAAAAGAATAAAATACTTAGGAATAAGCCTACCAAAAGAGACAAATGACCTGTACTCTCAAAAACATAGGATGCTGATGAAAGAAATCAAAGATGACACAAATAGGTGGAAAGACATAACATGCTCTTGGATGGGAAGAGTCAATATTACCAAAATGACTATACTACCCAAGGCAATCTGCAGATTCAATGCAATCCCTATCAAGTTACCAAGGACATTTTTTATAGCACTAGAACAAAATATTTTAAAGTTTGGAAGCACAAAAGACCCAGAATAGCCAAAGATATCCTGAGAAAGAAAAATGGATCTGGAAGAATCAGGTTCCTGGCCTTCAGACTATACTACAAAGCAAGAGTCATCAAAACCATATGGTACTGGCACAAAGACAGAAATATAGATCAGTGGAACAGGATAGAAAGCCCAGAATTAAACCCACGAACCTACAGTTAACTCATCTCTGACAAAGGAGGCAAGAATATACAATGGAGAAAGGACAGCTTGTTCAATAAGTGGTGCTGGGAAAACTGGACAGCCACACATAAAAGAATGAAATTATAACACTCCCTAACATCATACACAAAAATAAACTCAAAATGGATTAAATACCTAAATATAAAATCAGGTACTATAAAACTCTTAAGAGGAAAACATAGGCCAAACACTCTCTGACATAACGACAGCAACATTTTCTCAGATCCACCTCCTAGAGTAATGACAATAAAAACAAAAATAAACAATTGGGACTTAAACTTGAAAGTTTCTACCCAGCAAAAGGAAACTCTAAACAAAAGGACAACCCATGGAATGGAAGAAAATATTTGAAAATTAAGTGACTGTCAAGGGATTCATCTCCAAAATTTATAAACACCTCCTGCAGCTCAATACCAAAAAAAAAAAAAAAACAACCCCATCAAAAAATGGACAGAAGATCTAAACAGACAATTCTCCAAAGAAGACATACAGATGGCCAAAAAACACATGAAAAGATGTTCAACATCACTCATTATTAGAGAAATGCAAATCAAAACCACTATGAGCTGCCACCTTACACCAGTCAGAATGGCCATCATCAAAAAGTCTATAAACAAAAAATAGAGAGGGTGTGTAGAAAAGGGAACCCTATTACACTGTTGATAGGAATGTAAATTGGTGCAACCACTGTGGAAAAACAATATGGAGTTTCCTCAGAAAATTAGACATAGAACTACCAATTAATCCAGCAATCCCACTCCTGGGCATCTATTCAGGAAAAAACCATTACTTGAAAAGACACACGTACACCAATGTTCATTGCAGCACTATTTTCAATAGCCAAGACATGGAAACAACCTAAATGTCCATTGACAGAGGAGTGGATCAAGAAGAAGTGGTACATATACACAATGGAATATTACTCAGCCATTAAAATGAAATACTGCCATTTGCATCAACATAGATGGATCTAGAAATTATCATGCTAAGTGAAGTCAGTCAGACAATGAGACACTGACATCAAATGCTATCATTGACATGTGGAATCTGAAAAAAGGACACAATGAACTTCTTTGCAGAACGGATACTGAAAAACTTATAGTTTCCAAAAGAGACAGGTTGGTGTGTGGGGGATGCACTGAGGGTTTGGGATGGAAATTGTATAAAATTTGGTTGTGATGATCATTGTACAACTATAAATGTAATAAAATTCATTGAGAGATAAAAATATATATAATTAACAGATATTAACTAAGGACAAAAGATCTAAACTCTATTATGATACATACATTACAATTCACAAAGTATGAGCTTTACTTCTGCTCAAGATTATGAAGGATATATGCTGTCACAAGATATAGATCACTGCATGTAACATTAATATAATCAAGTTTAAAAAGTTCACTAACACTTGAAATCACTGTCTTTGAGTATTACTTCCTATCGAGAATTATGAAGTCTTCAATGAAAGTTGTCTTGGCAAATACCATATGATATCACTTATAACTGGAATCTAATATCCAACACAAATGAACATCTCCTCAGAAAAGAAAATCATGGACTTGGAGAAAAGACTTGTGGCTGCCTGATGGGAGGGGGAGGGAGTGGGAGGGATCGGGAGCTTGGACTTATCAGACACAACTTAGAATAGATTTACAAGGAGATCCTGCTGAATAGCATTGAGAACTTTGTCTAGATACTCATGTTGCAACAGAAGAAAGGCTGGGGGAAAAAATGTAATTGTAATGTATACATGTAAGGATAATCTGACCCCCTTGCTGTACAGTGGAAAAATAAAAAAATTTAAAAAAAAAAAAAGAAAGTTGTCTTGGATTTCTCCTAAACCTTATTAGATATTTTCAATAAAATTCAGCAGAACTTTAGTCAAATCATATTAGCATGGTCACAGATAATTTCACTAACTTGAAAGCTAAAATTTAAGAGAAAAAATTATCATTTAGGTAGAATTTTTTTAAGCAATTGATAAAATATATTTTTTTGTTTACAAAGTAATGGTTTTATATAGTTTTGCAAATGAAAATGAATAAAAACTCATTTTAAATCATCTAATGTATTTCCTCCAGTTGCTTTGATATTTATAGCTATTTAAGAATGTATGCTATCTAAGGTATTTGAAAAACCAGAAAAGTAGGCATCTTTTCATGCTGTATATTTTAAGAATCTCCTTAATTTAAATATATTATGAACAATCACTATCTCTTGTATTAATTATCTCAGGAGTATGTAACAATTTTAATCATCTTTTAATTAAAGTCTGGCCTCCTTTGCTTTTCTAGTCCTTTGAGTAATATGTTGCTAATTGCTATATCAAATGGTTGTCAATCAATGAGTCTTAATATCACTGTGACAGAATACCAAGCAGAGTTGGGTACTTTTGTCAAATGACTTAAGAATAAAAGTGGAGTCTTTGCTCTAGGATATATAATATGACTTACCGCATTACTACTGTATTATAGAAAATACCAGTTCTTGGAGAGATCAGATAAAGACTGAACCTTATTAAACAAGGTTTTCTTTGAGTTCCTGTCACAGCTCAGGAAAAATACATCTGACTAGCATCCATGAGGATGTAGGTTCAATCCTTGGCCTTGCTCAGTAGGTTAAGGATCTGGCATTGCCGTGAGCTGTGGTGTAGGTCATAGATGCAGCTTCGATCTAGGATGGCTGTGGCATCAGCTGGCAGCTGCATCTCTGATTCAACCCCTAGACTGGGAACTGCCAGATGCTATGGATGTAGGCCCAAAAAGACAAAAAAATAAATAAATAAAAGTTTTTCTTATCTAAATGATGTTAGGACAATAGAGGTTTAAACTCTAGCACCCCAGAATGGCCATCATCAAAAAATCTATAAACAATAAGTCCTCAAGAGGGTGTGGAGAAAAAGGAACCCTATTACACTGTTGGTGGGAATGTAAATTGGTGCAACCACTGTGGAAAACAGTATGGAGATTCCTCAGAAAACTAAGCATCATACAACTACCATTTGATCCAGCAATCCCACTCCTGGGCATCTATCCAGAAAAAACCATGACTCAAAAAGACACATGTACTCCAATGTTCATTGCAGCACACTATTTGCAATAGCCAAGACATGGAAACAACCTAAATGTCCATTGACAGAGGAGTGGATCAAGAAGATGTGGTACATATACACAATGGGATATTACTCATCCATTAAAAGGAATGAAATACTGGCATTTGCAGCAACATGGATGGACCTAGAAATTATCATGCTAAGTGAAGTCAGTCAGACAATGAGACGCCAACATCAAATGCTATCATTGACATGTGGAATCTGAAAAAAGGACACAATGAACTTCTTTGCAGAACAGATTCTGACTCACAGACTTTGAAAAACTTAGGTTTCCGAAGGAGAGAGGGTTGGTGGGTGGGGGATGCTGGGGATTTGGGATCGAATTGTTATAAAATTTGGTTGTGATGATCATTGTACAACTATAAATATAATAAATTCATTGAGTAATTAAAAAAAAACCTCCAGGAAACATCAATGTTCTACAAAAAATGAGGTCATTATCATTTCTTCTTTAAAATTAGCATAATTTAAATAAGCTTTGTTTGCATTTGTTAAAAAAACAACAATGAAGAAAACCAAAGTGCCTGTGAAAATATGAATGGTCAGCATTCTGTTTCATATTTTAAAAGGCCTAAATAGGCTAATTTACTCTTGCCAAACTAGAATATAGATAATTCAAACTAAATTATTTTTCACAGAACCACAAGAAAACATGCATGTTACATCGAGTTACTTCAATTCTCATTCTTAAATTTTAACAATCTGAAACTTCTTTAAAAATAGACTCAATACACATTTTAAAGAATTACATGTGTGAAACCTCTGTGTGGCATAACTTTCTAAAAGTGTTTTATAGCCATAAACATTGTTGAGATTATTCCTCAGTTTTCATCTAGCAGGACAAAAATAAACATACATTATATAGAAATCACAATTTGTTGCATTCACTGTAATTGTTTGTGTAGTCATACTTTCATAGCAGCATATGGATCATAAAAATTTTATCCACACTTCATTTGATATCACTATTTGCCACAAAATTATAATAGTCATAAGTATCTCATATAACGTTTTGTTTTAAATTTGAATTTTTCCAAAGAAACTCTGTAGACCTTGAAGAAGTTCCATTCTGTAGGTCTTGATGATCTGCCTTGTTGCTGGCCAAAGATTTTGGATATAGGATCTTCCCTGCCACCACATCCATAATCCCATCATACAAATAAAGCAATTCCATGAAAATGGCAAGTGAGAGGACATTCTGTTCTCACAAACTAATCCCAAATAGTGGAAAAAGGAAAGCAGAAGAGTATATAGCTTGATGAAAACGTATTCATATTTTCATCTTTGCCTTTCATTGAGTCCTACATAAACTTCTGACATTCAGTTGATTAACACAAACCTTGGCAGTATCTGCCATAGCCTTGTGATTCAAGGGAAAAGTTACAAGGCTAAATATTTCATGAGCAAGACTTAAAATAGCATTACTTCTTCCTGCCTAAAAACAAAAATAAGATAATCTCTTCCTCTTCAAAGTCTTCCCAGGTAGTTTTTGCTATTGAAATAAATTTTTTTTTTTTTGCTTTTTAGGGCCCCACCATGGTATATGGAGGTTCCCAGGCTAGGTATCTAATTGGAGCTACAGCTGCTGGCCTATGCCACAGCCAAACCAGATCCAAGCTGTGTCTGCGACCTACACCACAGCTCATGGCAATGCCAGATCTTTAACCACGACAGGAACTCCAGTATTGAGATAAATTCTATGTAATTAAATCATGCATCTGCATTTAGGGATGGGGTCAGGATTGAATAAAGAGGCTTTAGAAGAGAGCTAGATATGTGAAAAATTAAGACAACTGTCTAGATGATTAATCCATAAAACTCAAACTCATCTTGTCCATTTTATCTGGCGTCATAAGAGGATGTTTTCTATGCACAAATGACAAGGAACATTAGAGTCTAAATACTGGCAGGTTAATTTTTTATTTATTCAACCTTAGAAAACTCTTCAAGCATCAATAACCTAAATGGACACAAAAAGAAAAAAAAAGAGTATTTTTCTTCTTCTAGATTAGAATTCTAGGTAAGAATTATCCTAACTACTCTAAGTTGATTTTAAACATTTATTTAAATTAAAATTATGTAATTTTATATTGACAAAAAAATTATCTTGTTCAAAAAGTGATTGTGGTAAACTTTCCATCCACACGAAATGGCATAGGGTTATCTCCTCTACCTGCCCTGCCTTAGTAAATATATAACTATAAACCCTGCAAATAATGCCAGAGGCCATTAAAGAAAAAGTCTGAAAAGCAAAAAGAGGAGAACTAGTTAGGGATTGCAAGACTGGAGGAACTATGTAGCAATAGGACATCTTATGACCCTTCCCCCTCAAAAGAAGGCTACCCATGCCTGGTGTACCCAGACCCCAAGAGAGCAATAGAAGTTGGCCCAGGTAGGCTCACTTCTCTCCTGCTGAACACACCATGCAAGCCTGGCAAAGCAAGTGAGGGCAATTATCCTCCATCAGAGCCTGAGGACTCCCCATTCAAACCCAGAGACACTGAATGGCTCGTTAGTGAGGGCAGGATGTATCCCATCACCAAAGGGGTCCAACTTGGAATATACAGTTGGTCCTCACAGTCTGAGGTCTTCTTCCCCTAGATGGAGGCTCCAGGCAGCAGAGCCTGGGCAACTTCTTCCTCCTCCTCAGGCAGCATCTAGGAGAACCAGTGAAAGCAGCAGACTAAAGAACCCCATGAAGGCTCTGAAAATTAAACGGCTGGACCACAAGTCCCCAGAGTAGCCAAGCCTCACATGCTAAAGCTGAAGAAGGTGACTGCCTGCTAAAATAAAATAATTTAAATAGGACCCAGAGTCTCCTTTCATCCACCTCCTTCTATATTTCACCATTGGTCCACTTGGATGGCTTCTTCTTTCTAGAATGGGGTAAGAAAGTCTCAACAGTGACGACTCAAAGACAAATCATTCTGTACTGAGTTTGCACAGATCAGAGAATGAGTCTTTTGGAGGCTTCAGTGTGGCATACAGACAGTAGCAGAGAGAGGAGAAAGGAAAACAGAATCCTTGCATGAGACGTAGCAAGGGAGACTTTCTTATTATGAGATCATTTTTCAAATTGATTCTTTATCCTGTTGACTATTGGCTAAGTGCAAAAGACATCTAAATTTCAATAGTACATTGTTGCATTTTCTTTTTTTCTTTTTAGTAAATGCGTCTATCTTCATGGATTTTTTTTCTTTTACATCCTGAAAAGGGATCAAATCCAAGCCACAGCTGCGACCTACACCATAGCTGCATCAATGCTCGATCCTTTAACCTGCTGTACAGAGCTAAGGGTCAAACCTGCACTGTGACAGAGACAATGTCAGATCCTTAACACGCTGTCACAGAGTGGGAACTCTCCATGGCTTTAATTTTTTATGGTTGAAAATCTAGAATCAGTCTATCTCCCTGTACTCATTCATGGAATTTAATACTTCCCTATTTCTGAGGTGTATTACACATGAAGCTTATTCTAATGCAAATGTATTTAACCCATGTGAACTTCACTCACAAATCACCAAACACAAGTTAGACCATCACTCAGTATATAGGAAACACACGATTTCAAAAAACCCACGACTTTGTATCACCTAGTAACTAGCAAGATTATTCTAAGATCTCACAATTTTTCACTGGATGCATTGATTTAAATAGAAGCTTTAGGGAGTTCCCGTCGTGGCGCAGTGGTTAACGAATCCGACTAGGAACCATGAGGTTGTGGCTTCGGTCCATGCCCTTGCTCAGTGGGTTAACGATCCGGCGTTGCCGTGAGCTGTGGTGTAGTTTGCAGACGCGGCTTGGATCCCGCGTTGCTGTGGCTCTAGCGTAGGCCGGTGGCTACAGCTCCGATTCAACCCCTAGCCTGGGAACCTCCATATGCCGCGGGAGCGGCCCAAGAAATAGCAACAACAACAACAACAACAACAACAAAAAGAGAGACATAAATAGAAGCTTTATCACATCAAACCAAAGAGATTTTTTCCTTTAATATATCATGACATTTACTATTTGGTGATTAATCCATTCATCAAAATATAGGATAAGCCATTAACATCTGTAAAATGGGGAGTCTTTACACTGACTGCTTCTAAAAAGGAGTACATATTACCTTGAATTCTAAAGGCTCAGTTTTGTCCCCAAAACACTTGATCCCTTATTTATCTTGACAAATTATTAATAAAAGGAAATAAGTACACAATATGTCTACCACAGTGGAACAACACTTCTTGCATTTCATACTACAATGACTGTCAAAACAACCTTGCACAAATATACACTGTGTCTGATGTGCAGCGGGGCTGCTCTGAACACTTCACCCGAATAGTGATCTGCATGAGAAATAGAGCCTTCCCTTTATATAATTTAATTCATTATGAAATACATCAGAAATGAATGCTTAGCAAGATAAAGAGCCTTTAAGATCCCTGCAAAACTGACCTCACTGAGTGGACACCGAGGCACCATTTGCTCTATTTTCTTTTATTTGGAATGTGATTGATGAGCAAGTTGACTCTACCATATGTGTTATGGCTTCAACTTAGAGCTTGAATAACTACACTTACTCCACCACTTACGTGTGTGTTCATGTGTGTGTGTGTTGAGGGTGGGGGTAAAAAGCCAGCAAGAGCAACACCACACAAGCAGTTGTGAACATACAATAAAACATTAAAGTTGGAGCTCCTGTGGTGGCTCAGTGGTTAACAAATCCAACTGGGAACCATGAGGTTGCAGGTTCAATCCCCAGCGTTGCTCAGTGGGTTGGGGATCCAGCGTTGCCATGAACTGCGGTGTAGGCTGCAGACGCGGCTCAAATCCTGCGTTGCTGTGGCTCTGGCATAGGCTGGCAGCTACAGTTCTGATTGGACCCCTAGTCTGGGAACCTCCATATGCCAAGGGATCGGCCCTAGAAAATGGTAAAAAAAAGACTAAGTAAATAAATAAATAAATATATTTTAAAAAATAAAAACATTAACGTGGACTACCATAATAAGTCTGTTGAGGTGAAGCAGAATAAGCCACTTATGCTGGCAGAATATGATCCACTTTTGTAAGGTCACATTTCTGCAGTTCAAGTACATAGAGGCTTTTGTCTAAAGACAGAAAGGTAAATCATGGAAAGGTATTTCATCCATGGGCTGATGGGTGAAGTTTACAGTCCTGGACCTGGGCTTAAAACGGCCTCAACCATTGCCACAGATAAGCAGCAAGTGCTTAAATATTTTGGAATAATAATAATTTCCTGGAAGGCCTTGTGAAATAAAAATTGTACATGAGTTTTATACTCCACAAGGAAATACTGAACGGGTATGTGATACTGTCTTTGTCCTCCACCCTGCCTGTTACTAGGATGGGTTAGTGGACAGTTCCTTCTATAATTTAGAGTGTGAGGGTCTTGGCAGTACCCATGGGATGTAAGGGGAAGCCAGGGAGCACTCCTCCTTTGTCAGGACAGAACCACAGCCCTGTGTATGAACCATGAGGTATGGACACATGCCTGCTAAAATTCTAGACCTCATGAGTCAGGTTTGGGAGCTGGTTTTTCATGAAAACAGACCTCTATGAAAATTTACTTCATAAGCATTATATCTACTTCCAACCACAATTTTTCTTCTTAGTCTTATTCTGGAAAACTTTTTCTTTCACTATTTTTAACAACAACTAGTAAAGCTAACCTTCAGAGTCTGAGTTCATCATCCCAACTTTGTCTCAAATCTGACCAATACTTTCAAGACTTTAGTACATATTAAGTATAGAGTCCATAAGAGAAAGAGACAGGCAATTCTAAATAATTTCTATGTGAAATCCTACTAAGAGCTTTCATCATTTCCTATGGGCCTAATAGTTTAAAACTATTTAAGTAATTGTTTCACTAAGGTAACAAGATAAACAGCTAATGGTGCAGGAACTCTACATTTTTCTTTCTACCATAAAACCAGAAAAATTAGGCATATACTATGCTATCTGAAATAGACGTGAAAAATGAATTATTAAAATTTGGCTCATGGCACACATAAAAAGAAATAGCAATCACTAGACAACAGCATGGTGTCATTAAAATAAGGAAGTTTAAAAGACATAGAACAAATATTGGTATGAGGAAACAAGTTCAAAATAGGTGAAAGCGGTAAGGGGAAAGTCCAGGAAGTTAGCTTTAAAAGGTTTAGGTCTTGCTTCCTAACTACTACTACAAAGTACTAAGAAGGCTCCCAGACCCTATTCCCCCTTGGTGGTCTCCCAGGTATGTGCACAGCAGAGGATCAGGTTACAGACATCAGTTAACACTGTCACAAATGCTTCTCAGCATCCCCCTACTACTTAATTCTGAAAGGAACACTGACAATTAGAAATAATGATCCTAATTCTAGAGTTTAAAATGAAGAAAACTAAAATTTTTCACTCATTCACTCATTAGGTTTGTTTCTATCTAAAGGCTTTCTTTTTTTCTTTGTTACAACCTTATGATGTTTATATACAATGTTTCCTGGTTAGATTCTAGAATAAATCACTTTTCTAAAATGTTCCTTAGCATTTGGAATAAGGAACTGCTGATCAATAGAAGTTTGTTGTTGGTAAGGAAAAGTGATTCCAAACAATTCTTACTTGCTTACTTTTCAAGGGTGTTGGAGAGATAGCATAGAGGAATGCCTAGAAATCATGAATCTGGACCCAAAAAAGGGCACCATCTTTTATTGCATGCTTTAAAGGGATGTGTGTAAGATAGCTAGTGGTATAAATCAGTGAATAGAAAATCATTTGAAGACTGAAAACAAAGTATGCTTAATAGGGATTGAAGTGAATCTTGAGAAAATTATTTATGTGTATCAAAGGGTTTAACTTTAGAAGTGCCCAACCTATGTAATATATCTGTCAACTGTTTTGATAAAAATAGTCATAGAGTGCTAATTACATATCATACTGAACAACTGCAAAAATACACTGTATGAAATAGGATTCTGAAAAGAACTCAATCCATTGAAACAATGTGATAGTTCTAATTAAATAAAGCTTAATCAGCAGCAATAAACATAAAGGGTCACTATTTGCTCAAAAAAACCAACTTTATAACTTGGGAAAGAAATGCATTTAGATATAATAATTAAAAATAAGCTAAAATTTTTAAAAGAAATTATGTGGCTGAGAAATCTAATGCAATCCTTGGATACATTAAAAAACATACGAGGTAGAAGAAAGGATGATATTTCTAGTCTTTGTATGGACCAAACTACTTCTGGATTATTTCATTATTTGTCTCATTAGCACTTTTTCAAGAGACATGAGTCATCACATTCTCAGGAGCAAAACCTAGGAAATTTAAGGGATCATATGCTATCTCAGAGAACTGACATTTCAAAGAAGTGAGGAAGCTTATAATAGATGAGACAACCTAAGGAAAATAGTTTTTTCCATCTGGATCCAGGATATGTAATGCTAGAAGTTGGAGGGAAATGGATTTCTTTTTCCCATACAAGACAGAACTAGTTACCAACAAGAGCTATTAGAGTAACAGAGGAAGTTTCCTGTGATCACAGAAAATCCTGCTTCAGTATAAGTATTTATGAGTAGGAGAATGAATAAACAATGCTGTATCCATCAATATTCATGATATATTCTATATTGAATTCTGCTCAATTATTAAAGAGAAATTATGTACTGAAATATATACCAACGGGATGAATCTCAAAAAACATTATTCTGATTAAATAAGCCAAACAAAAAATAGGACACACCACGCGATTCCATTTATATTCACTCTTGGACTAAGCAAAAATGTTGTGTAGTGATAGAAATCAGAATGATTGCTTCATGTGGGGTTGATGAGGTTGAGTGGGATGGTAATAATACCTCACAGGAATGGGCACAGGGGAACATCCTGGGGTGAGAAGAATGAGTTCTATATTTTGATAGGAATGTGTGTCACATGAGTGCATTAATCAAAATTTAATAACCTATACTTTTAAGATCTGTACATTTCATGATGTGTAAATTATATTCCCATTTTTGAAACTATGAAACTATGATTTAAATCCTCTCTGTCACATGTCCCCCTCTAGCTACCACCTATTTCTCTGAACCCCTTTAGATACAAACTGAATTTTCTATTCTTTCTGTCCTCGATTCTCTCCCATTATCTCATGAATACTCTCCAGTTGTGCATCCTCCTCCATCACTCTACTGAAACTTTTCAGTCATCCAAGAACCTCCAGCTGAAAACTCCAAGAGCCAGTTCTCATTCTTCCCCTCACTTGATCTACTACGTCAAATGTAGCTAATAGATCATTTACTTTTAGGACATTTTTGGTGGTTGTCGTTATTTTTGCTTTTCCTTCCACCTCCCTAGCCACTTCTTCCTAGTGTCCTTTTCTCCTTGATGTCTACGATTAGCATGTTCTTAGCCTTTTGTCTAACTACATTCTTGCTCCAAATGGAAACATTAACTCCTCTGACTTCAAAAGCCAATTTTATATGCCAATAATTCCCTACTGTATACTTTTAGCTCTCACTTTTCCCAAGAATGTTCAACTCAATTATCTGTTTTATGGGACAGCTCTTCATAGAATTGGCTTCTCGATCTTGAAATGCACCAAAAAGAATTCTTGCTTCCCTATAGTCTAACACGATTGGCTCCCTTTCTATTTCTCCCATCCTGCAAATGTCCTGACCATTCATGATCTGTAATAGAATGCTCTATTATAGATCACTGAGATTCTTATATTAACTTACATTAACTCTATACTAATGACCACTAAAGAATGTTTCTGTTACATCATTGAAGATGGTCATCTTTGACTCAATAGGTTGCTTTGAAAAGAGCACATGTGAAACTAAGAAAAGAAGATCAAGTATATTAAGCCAATAAAGCTCACTCTATCAAACCAGGTCATCAGTGGGGAAAATATGTCTCAGCACTAGTTTTCTTCTACATTACTGCATAACTTGATTTACCTTCATAAAATCCAAGAAGCACTCCAGTTATCAACAGATGACTAAATTGAAAGAAGGGAGGGAAGGACAGTCCACTTCACTCTGATAGTTGGGATTCTATTATCTCATCATCACTGAATATTAGCTACATGTATTTATCCTAATATACTTATTCAGTACCAGACAATAGGCTAAATGATAATTGGCACCAATCATACAAAAATTAAAGGAATCATTCCTTTAAGTAATATTAATGGAAAATGTACCATTTAAAAAGTACTGTTTAGAGTCAAAAAAATTTTTTTTGGTCTTTTTGCCTTTTCTAGGGCCGATCCTGTGGCATATGGAGGTTCCCAGACTAGGGGTCTAATCGGAGCTTCTGCCGGCCTATGCCACAACCACAGCAAAATGGGATCTGAGCCGCATCTGCAATATACACCACAGCTCACGGCAACACCAGATCCTTAACCCATTGAGCAAGGCCAGGGATCGAACCCGCAACCTCATGGTTCCTAGTTGGATTCGTTAACCACTGAGTCACAACAGGAACTCCTAGAGTCAAATATTAATATTCTGTATCTATTTTTCTACGGTTAAAGATAGAATGAAGTTGGAGTTCCCACTGTGGCACAGTTGGTTGAGAATCCAACTGCAACAGCTCAGGTCTCTCTGAAAGCTCAGGTTCAATCCCAGGCCAGGGGCAGTGGATTAAAGGATCAGGTATTGCTTCAGCTGCAGCATAGGTTGCAGCTGTGGTTCAGATTTGATCCCAGGCTTGGGAACTTCCATATGCCATGGATATAGCCATTAAAAAAAAAAAATGAAGTTGTCTTGGACCGCTTGTTTAAGTTGCAACTAGAGGTCCAAGTGGGAAAAACCAAGTAGACAGTTTGATATTGGATATACAGTTTGGGAGTAGAGAGGAGTAAACAGAAATACACATTTGAGAGTGACTTAGGCTAGGTTCCCTAAAAAATAAGCCTGAAGCAAAAGCATTTTTCTTTACTGAGGAGTAAAATCTTAGAGAAATGGTTTTATTGAAGCAATAAAACCAGAAGACCTTCACTGAGCAAGATACATAGAGATGCAAGAATGATAAAGAAAAAGTGCCTGTATAGCTTTAACATTTATGAAACGCCAAGAGAGAGGGAGGAACTGGAGTGGAAGTAAGGAAGAGTTTGAAAGAAGGATGATGGCTGAGATGCTGAAATCAGATGGGAGAATGCTTTGAGTTAGAATTTTAAAAAGTGCACTGAGCTTGCAAGCTAGAGATTATCTTGGTTTCTTCTGCTCTGATTCTTCTGACCTTCAGATGAACTCATCTAGCTCAAGTGTCACTCACTTGTGCCTATCTAAAACAAAATAAAAAATGAAACAAAGTAAATCAAAGCAAACTAGAAGGTGTCCTAGCTAATGGCAGATCTTATTCTTGTGGTAGTTTTATGAGTCGACTTACATTTTTGGAAGTCTTAGCTGCCTGGCATTGCACATCAATCTTGTTACTTGCCCCTACCAAACGGTGGCAATGTGGCCAGAGCAAACAGATGGGGAACAGATGAACAAAACATAGTCTTCAATTAGATGGTCTTTACAGTCTCGCTGGAAATATAGAAACGAAGCAAAAGTGATGAAGAGTGCTACCAAGGACAATTTTGGGATATGGGAATTAACTGTCTCTAATATAAACTGGAAACTCATCAAATTCTTTCCAAATAAAGTAGCACTTCATCTGAGACCTGAAAGAACTGTAAGGATTATCCAGGTAAATGTGATAGAGATAAATATTGCAGGGTGAAGGATCAGCATATGTGAAGGTATTGTGGAGGGAAAGATTTTATCTCATTGAGAAACCAAAAGAGGTTTGGTGTGATTGGAGTATGGAGAGCAAGAAGGTGAGGGAGAAAAAGAGGAACATGATGTTAGTTATATACCAAGTCCATGGTACGCTGAGTCCAGAATTGGGCCCTGTATACCATAATAAGGATTTAAGGTTTTATTCTAAGGCTAGAGAAAACTAATGAAGGCTTGTAAATAGGAGATACTAGATGATATCCCTTTTTATAAATGCCTTCGGGCTAGCATTTTGAGAGTAAATTGAAAGACGCAAGCATGGATTCAGGAAGATTAGTTAAGAAACTATTACAATACCCTAGGTAGAAGCTGATGGTGCTTGAATTACTGTGGCATCAGTGGAGATAAATATATAGGCAGGTTAGAGATACTTAAGAAATACATTTAAGGAGTTCCTATGGTGGTACAGCAGTAACAAAGCCAATTAGTATCCATGAGGATGTGGGTTTGATTCCCGGCCTTGCTTAGTTGGTTAAGGATCCAGTGTTGCCTTGAGATGTGGTATAAGTCACAGATGTGTCTTGGATCTCAAGCTGCCATGGCTGGCTGTGGTGTAGGCCGGCAGCTGCAGCTCCAATTTGACCCTCGCCTGGAAATTTCCATATGCCACAGGTGTAGCCCTAAAAGAAAAAAAAAAAAAAAAAAGGACCAAAAAAAAATGCATTTAATAGTGATTAAGGACTGATTATATGTGAGAGTTAAGAAAGGAACAATAATGACTCCTAGCTCCAAGGTTTGAGCAACTGGATATTGAGAGTGACCTATTAAGATAGGAACACTGAAAAAAGAAATGTTATGGATCTGTGGAGGATTTTACTGAGGAATAAAATCCTAGAAAAGGAGGAAGAAGGGGAAAATGGAGATGAAACAGGGAAAGAAAAGAGTAAACATAAGGGAGATACTAGGAATCTGAATAGTCGATTGCCTGCAGATGTCTCTCGAGAGGCCATATGAACTATTACACTTAGGACAGACCAACCAGGGAAAATTATTTATCTGCTGGCTCTGTCTCTTGGCTTCCATTATTTAAAGTCCTCTTATCAAGGCAGCTTGTTACTTCTTTGCACTTGTGAGTATAACATCTGTGTTCTCAAGGAAGATGGTAGGAAAGCCAAAAGGTCCTGCAGGCCACTCCAACCAGTAAGCAGGCCTGGAGATCTGCCTTTGCCATCTGTCACTCTGTGCAGAACTCCTCAATCCTTAGTAACTGCAGCTGCAGTGACCCAGGCACAGCACAAGTCCATCTGAGGTGCACAGAAACTGGATCTGTTGTGGAGAGTCTGGTGACTGCATGGATAGCAGAGACATGAGATCAGTGAACTTGCAAAAGAAACAGATATGAGGAGGACCCTGAACAGAGGAGGATGAGACCACAGGGCAAATACTGTAAAGTAAAAGGAAGAGGGAAAAACCTGAGAATGTACTGGGGCCTTCGAATTCAAATGGTATTTTAGAAATACGTAGATTTAATTTAGGAAAAAAAATTGAACTTAAAAAAATAGAAACCAATGCACAAATAGTGCAAAACAGATCTGTTTAGTGCCAGCTAGTAGGTAGAAAATATCACAGAAATTAAATCTGATTGCCTTTTTATGGGAATCGGGTAACAGAAGCACTAAATGTTTTCAAACATTAGGAAGAAAGTCAACTGGTCTAAGAGTTTTCATTAAGGAAAACTGCAGAATGAAATAAAGTTGCCTAGAAACCTAACCCTCCCCATATTTTCATTTCGCAAAAATTCAAAGAGATCACAGAAGTGAGCAGTATGTGAGATCACTCAGAGCGAAGAACAAGGTGGAAACACGGGCAAGGCCAAAAAAGGCAGGGTCTGTGAGGTTGCCAATTTTAAGTGTGTGCGCTGTCAGTCTACTGAGTTATTCCCAGTACCAGGGGTTTTAAAAATTATTTTCACAGCACAAGACAGGTAAAAGTGATATTGCTCTGGCTGGGAAGCGGTGGGTACCCAAGGAGCTTCAGATAGTGCTATCCTAAAAGTACATTTCTTATTTTTTTATCCAAGTCTCCAAATTCTGTGTCCATCCTGAACAAAGCGCAAACAATTGGCAGGTGCAGTAAATCAATGTGGCTAATTTTTGGGAAGAAGTTTAAAAACAGAATTTGTTCAAAGTAAGACATTCACATTCCAAATGGAATTTATTTGTCCAAGAACCTGCCAACCTGATTTGCTGATTGAAGAAACAGTTGATTGTGATGCATAGAGATAACTTAACCAAGATAAAATTCTGCAACATTGCTGTCTTCCAATGCCTAGTGCTCAAGTTGAAAGTAAATGGATAATATATTCCAGCTATTTAAAAACTGGAACCCATTTTCCCTAGAAAATTTTCTGAAGGACCAGGCCTTACACAACACCACAGTGCTAAGCAACTAGACAGAATACAGACAGGTCTCCTACTGAGCTAAATCAACTCAAACCACACTTAGCTTTTCAGAAATGCATTTCACTCCAAAGGAGACCCTCTTGGGAGAAGGGTGTGACTTTGCAGATGCGACTGTGTTTTTCTTCAACCCCTGATAAACCAAAGCCCTCTCTAAAAATAAAAATTAAAAAACAAGCTTCAAATTAGTACCAGATGGGCTATTTAACGGAATAATATGCTCTTTAACAAATGTTCTGACACTTATATCAAATGTGACTTTTAAGTATGCCCAAAATTAATCCTCTAACTCATCAATAGGAACTCACTTTTAAAGCTCTGTTTAATCCTCTATTTGGTGAGGGTGGCAGGTTTACAGAGGTTTAATTCCCTGTGATAGAAAGTGTTCAATTTAATGTCTGGGAGTGAAGGCAGGGCTCCTCATCAAAGACCTGTTAATAACAGGCCAACAAATGAGTGACAGGTGAGGGGAACAATGCAGAGAGGATGGCCAGTAAACCTACTTCATATCCTATTAAGGAAGGAGCAAAGTGGTTGATTTATCTCAGGTTCCCAGGTAAACTTGTGTGCACCTTGCTTTCTGGAATAAAGGGAGTATCTGGCAAATCAAAACATAAGATGTGTATGGAGAAGCTCACAATTAATAGGGTATGTACACTATTTGTGTGTGTCCATCCCATTGGCAATAACCACTCTCTATGCTATCTTGAGCGCTGTAAGCATTAAAATGTTTTTTTTTTTTTAATGGAGTAAAAAAAATATGTGAATTTTTGAGAGGTAAATCTTGTCTTCTATTTAGATCTTAGCAACTTGGAAAATAGAACTTTTGTAGTGAAGGAACTTTAGGTATCAGTTAATCCAAATGCTGCCCTTCTGTCTTGCAGGTGAGAAGACTAAGCCTGAAAGATTCTATACTTTCCCAGCACCTCATCGATCATAGATTCCAGTGTCCACTTCATTTCACTTTAGGTAATAAAGGTTTCAGGGAGGTTTGTCAAGTAAGCTTTGTCAAAAAAAAAAATATATATATATATATATGGTATGAGAAGTGAACAGGTGATCTCTGATGGCATGGTTTGAGTTAAATACATGCAAAAAATATGACAGACAACCTTCCAGTATCTCAGCACCTTTCCCATCTCCCTCCCACTGATGTAGAAAGTCCCCACTCAGGACCATCATTAAGAGGGGCCTGGCTCTTTGGGTACCCCTAAGACTCTCTCTGCAAGACTCCCACAGCCATGCTATACTCTGGCACTGCCAGTGCACAGCCCCCTTCCTCAGCCCCAGTGCTTCACACTCTTTCTTCTCTCATCAGTTTCACACCTGCTGTTTCCTCTGTTAAAGCTCTTCTCTCAACTCGAAATAAATGGGTCTGTCTCACAATTCAGAGTTCAGAACATGTATCTCCTCAAGGAGGCATTCCTTTACTACCCTTTCAAGTAGCCCCTCTCTATCCTCTTACTTTATTTTTAATACTTATTCTCTGAAATGAAATGACAGCCCTGTTTAGTGTCTGTCTCCCCCATTTTAATCTAGTTCCATAAAGCCATGGATGTTTTCTGTTATTTTGCTTTTCCCTCCATCTTTACTCCCAGCCTATAAAATATAATCAATATGTGTTGAATCAATCTTTGAATGAACAAAAGGATAGGCATTTCATCCTACCTACTCAGATTCTAATTCTACATGTTCACTTTTGATAGGATTCAGTTTTTCTCTGCCTGAACCTCTTTGGATTCATATAAAGCGAGGAGAGCATTTTGGTTTAAAGCATTGATTCCAGGGGTCGGTGTCCATATCTACCATCTGATAGCTCTGAGGTAACTTCATCTTTCTTGTTCAGCTTTCTCATTTGAACAGTTCTATCTACCACATGAGATTTTTGTGAGGATTGAATGGAAAAAGTATTTGACTCACTTAACAAGTTTTGGCCCAATGGCTCAATGTCACTATTCATTTTAACACTATTGCTATTGAATATTCTACACAGACATTCTGTTTCCTGTCCTTAATTGTGGCTATTCTTGATTCCTCTGATTATTCCCTACCCCACAGTCAGTGCAGCTCTCTTGCCCTCCAAGGCTCCTGAAGTTCCGGCATGCTGCCACTACCCCAACACCCACCTTTAAACTGGAAGAAGAGATTAAATACTGCCTCATTAAACCTTGGAATTAAGCCTATGAAATGGATATCTCCATTATACTTGTATTCATAAATGAAAATTGAGATATGGGAGAAATTTTAAGCCAATCCTCCAAGGTTATACAGTCAGTAAATATCTGAGCTGTGATTTAAATCCAAATCTTCAACCTAATATTAATTACACATTTCTTTGAAGTACAGTTTCTTTGCAATATGATCCTGTGCGTTTAATGTCAGTAACACTGAACACACTACCCTTGATGCTTTTGCTATGTTGACCCAGTAAGACCGTAAAGATTTTTCAGAGCATAATGATCCATCTAAAGTAGTGTTGCTCTTCAGAGGGAAAGGAAAATTGAGTTTTATAAAAAATTTGCATATGTAAAATAGAAATGATTTTGCATGAGGAGCAAAGTTTAGAAAGGCCAGATCTAACACAAATTTCTCAAATTAATTGAATCTGTCAAAACATAGCTGTTTGACGCTGAATGCCCATGACTGTAAACTTTCAAGAAAGTGAAGGTTTTTTTTTTTTTCCAGTTGCTATTTTTAGGTCATGAAATAAATAGAAAAAGACATAAATATGCAATTTGAACCTTCTTTTAAACAAAGTCTTTAGTCTACATTTTCCCAAAGGTTTTTCTCTTGTGCAAATGAGTTAAAAGTTCTTAGTTATTAATAATATCATTATATAAAAATGAGATGCAATACTTACACTCTGCAACTGAGTTTCCTTACATTCTAACCACCTTTTTATATTATGACATTTGCTAAGATTTTCTGGAGAAAGAGCTTTTGTGCAAAGAATCTAATCAGAGGAAAAGCTAAACTTATGCTTCCTATGCAAATTTAGGGAGATGGAATTCATTTTGTATGGTAAGAATTTCTCAATTTCTGTTAAACTATGTTCCAGAATAATTGCCTACAGGTAAATTACTGCATGCCCGGCCTGTTTTTCCAGTGGTTCTCATTATCAAACTGCAAATGTATTTCCATGGGAAGTATGTGTTCCTCCAGGAGGATAAAAAATTGTATCTAAAAAGGCATGAAAAAGAATTAGTTATCATTAATAAAATACTAAAAACACTTAAACTAGAAATACCAGAAAGGATGAATTAAAGATGTTACAAGATTTAATAAAATGTGAACACTGCATTTTCTAACCCTTATGTCATTAAAATCTGCAATGTAGCTTCTCAGTTTTGGTGTAAAAGTGCTAAGAAAGATATGATTAGATCAAGTCAACCATCCCTGATGTTTCCTTTGCTTCACTACTCTATAGATATTGTGTCAAAAGTTAGGCAAAAGCTTTACCGCTTTTTTTTTTTTTGCCATACTTCTCATTCTTTAAGCATAGGACAAATGGTCATTGGTGTTTGTATCAGGAACCTGTTGCCACAATAATGCTGTGTAATAAAACATTCAAAATCTCACGGGCTTAAAACAATAGCAGTTTATTTAGCTCATAAGTCTCAAGTCAGCACTTGAGGCTGGGGTCAGCTGAGAAGTCTAGTCTAGGCTGTAGGTCAGATGGGTAAGATGGCCTTGGCTGTGGCAACTGAGATATAATTTGACTTGAATCTGCTCTGTACATCTTGTTCTACAGAAGGCTGGCCTGGAGATATTCTCAGCATGAACTCCAGATGT
The DNA here is from genome assembly GCF_016906955.1 of Phacochoerus africanus. Classification (NCBI taxonomy): domain Eukaryota; kingdom Metazoa; phylum Chordata; class Mammalia; order Artiodactyla; family Suidae; genus Phacochoerus; species Phacochoerus africanus. Next base: position 78,502,227 of record NC_062545.1, on the reverse strand, counting down.
TTTCTCATGGAGATTTCAGAAAGGTAAGCTAAAGAAAAGCTAGATAAGCAAGAGGAAACCACCTAAAAACAGTGGCTTAAAATAAACCTGTTTGTCATTATTCATGAAAATTCCCAGTCTGCTGGGTAGTTCTACTGAAATGGGCTGGATCACAAGTGTTCAGTCAGAGGCAGACTATGTACTTAATGGCTTTAACTAGGAGATCTGAGCTCTGTTCTTTGAGCTTTATTCTCCAGAAAGTTGGCAGGCATGATTTCATGGTGATTATAAAGGAAAGAAAAAGGATGAAAACAGGCAAACATTTTTCTGGGTTTTCCTATTTTTTAAAATCACATTGGCCAAGGCAAGTGAGATATTTGAGCCCAGAATCAAGATCTGTGGCAGAAACTACAAATAAAAAACCGAAGAAAATAATAAAACTGAGAGCAGAGAATAATAGAATTGAAAACAAAACAGCAAAAAAAAGTCCCTCTTGAACATAGATGCAAATTTTTTAATAAAATATCAGCAAATTGAATCCAGAAATACATCAAGAGTATAATACAAAGTGAGATTTATTTTGAGAACATGTATGGTTCAAAATTCAAAACTCAAACCGTACGCCTCACCATAACAACAGACTTTCAAAGAAAACCATGTCTCAGTAGATGAATAAAAAGTGTTTGACAAAATTCAATATTCATTCGCTAGAAAGGAAAAAGGACAAGCAAACTAGAAATTAAACACTACTTCCTCAAATTTATTAAATTGTATCTATACAAAACATACAGCTAACCTTAAAGGTGAAAGAAAGAATGACAAGACCAGGTTTTTTCTTATCTCTTCTGTTTAGCATCATACTAGAGGGAAGTGAAAAAAAGGGAAGAAAAAGAAATAAAAGTCAAACTTATAGGAAAGAGGAAATAAAAGTATCTTTGTTGTCAGATGGTGATTGTCTACATAGAAAATCTTGCAAAATCTTCAAAAAAGTTATTAGAAATAAAAAGTTGAGTCAGCATGGCTGCAGATTTTAACATCAAGATGGGACGATCAAGTATATTTTAGCATACTAGCCACAAATATTTGGAAATTCAGCAAATATAGTCATGGTAGGACCAGAAACATAAAGTCCTTAAAAATATAATTCTAAAAAGCATATATTAGACATTTATGAGAAATAAAATATAGCTAAATAAACAGCTGTACTATGTTCATGGGTAGAAAACTCAATATTGTCATCTTTTAAAAAATTACTTTTCACATTTAATGTAGTGACAATCACAATTCTGCTTGATTTTTATAGAAAATGGAAGGCTAATTCCAAAATTTAGTTGTAAAGCAAGACTCTGAATAGCCAAAACATTTTTTGGTAAAAAAAAAAAAAAAACAAAACACACACACAAAAAAACATAAGGTTAGAGCAATCACTGTACCTGATTTCAAGATTTACTATAAAACCACAGTAATCGAAAGAGGATGGAATTGGTAAAAGAACAGATGGGTAGATCAACTGAAGCAAATAGATGGTCTACAAATAGACACACACATATGAACAATTAATTTTTAACAAGGTTATTCCATGGAAAAGATGCTCATTTCAACAAAAGGTCCTTTTTTTTCCCCCCCAAGAAAAAGAAATTTGACGTATATTTTAAGCTGATTAATTAACTCTGAATGGGCCATAGACCTAAATATTGACCCTAAAATGAAAACTCTTCTCAAGGTAAATATAGGAGAAAATCTTTGTGGCTTTGGATTAAGCAAAGATTTCTTAGATACAACACTAAGGCATGATTTGCAAAAGAAATGTTTAATTGTTTTCATCAAAATTTAAAATTTTCGCTTCCAATAATGTGAGGAAAAGAATACATACATATCAAAATCACAGTGATAGATCATCATACAGGTCAGAATGACCATTATCAAGTCTACAATGATAAATGTGGAGAAAGTGAAACCCTCTTACACTTTAGGTGGGAAAGGTAAATTGGTACAATCACTAGAGAGCACAGTATGGAGGTTCCTTAAAAGACTAAATATAGTCCAGCAATCCCACTCTTGAGCATATATCCAGGGAAAACCATAACTCAAAAAGGTACTTGCACTCCAGTGTTCCTTTCAGCACTATCTATAATAGCCAAGACATGGTAGTAATCTAAATATCTATTAACAGAGGACTGGAGAAAGATGTGGTACATACATACAATGGAATATTACTCAAGCCTTAAAAAAATGAAATAATGCTATTTGCAGCAACATGAATGGACCTAGAGATTATCATACAAAGTGAAGTCAGAAAGACAAGTGTCACATGATAAAGATTATATGTGAATTATAAAAAAAAAAAGATACACATGAACCTATTTACAAAACAAAGAGAGACTCAGAAAACAAACTTCTGGTAATCAAAGGGGCAAGGCTTGGGGGGGATAAATTAGGAGTTTGGGATTAACGTATATACACTACTATATATAAAATAGATCAACGAAGACCTTGTATAGAACAGGGACCTCTGGAGTTTCAGCCATGGCTCAGTGGTTAACAAATCTAACTAGGAACTATGAGGTTGCAGGTTCGATCCCTGGCCTCACTCAGTGGATTAAGGATCCTGCATTGCCGTGAGCTGTGGTATAGGTTGTAGATGTGTCTCGGATCCAGCATGGCTGTGGCTGTGGCCAGTGGCTACAGTTCCCATTAGACCCCTAGTCTGGGAACCTCCATATGCCACGAGTGTGGCCCTAGAAAAGACAAAACAAACAAACAAACAAAAAACCCAGGGCCCTCAGTATTCTGGAATAACCTTTTTGAGAAAAGAATTTGAAAAAGAATTGACATATGTGTATGTGTAACTGATTCACTTTGCTATACATGTGATACTAACAACATTGTAAATCAACTCTACTCCAAAATAAAAATTTAAATTAAAAAAAATAAAACTTTCATTCTTTCAGACATTTTATGGAAAATGATAAGACAAGCCACAGACTAAGAGAAAGTATTTCCAGAAAACACATATGATAGAGGACTGGAATCCCAATTAAATGAAGAATTCTTAAACCCCAATAATATTAAGATAAGCAACTATTTCCCTAAAATAAATGTTGACCAAAAGATTTGATCAGACCCCTGACAAAAAAAGATAAATACGCAGATGACAATTATACACATAGATTCATGACATCAATAGTCATTTGAGGAATGAAAACATTACAACAAGATACACACCTATTAGAATGATTAATGCTATTTTTAAATTTTATGGCCACACCATGCATGTGGAAGTTCCCGGGCCAGGGATTGAATCTGAGCAACAGCTGCTACCTATACTGCAGCTACAGCAATGCCAGACCATTTAACCCACTGTGCCAGCCCTGGGATCGAACTCGCACCTCCACCACAACCCAAGCCCCTGTAGTTGGATTTTTAACCCACTGCAACACAGAGGGCACTCCAATATTTTTTAAATGTCAGTATTAAATCTTGTTGAAAAAGGAAAGGAACTAGATCCTGCTTACACAGCTGGTAGAAATGCAAGATGACACAGCTACTTTTTAAAACAGTTGGAGAGATTTTTATAAAACATTGACTCCATACAACCCAGCAATCCCTCTCCTAGGTATTTAACAATACCAAGAAAAACATTCACAAATATTTTGTATATGAATATTTATGTTTTATTCCCAATTGCCAAAAATGGAAAACAAACTGTATGTCTATCAACTAGTAAATAAACATTTTGTGATGCATCTTTACACTCTAGTACTATTCAGCAAGAAAAGTGAATAAGCCACAGATACAGGAAGTATCATGGATGAATTTTTAAGGTATTATTATGCCAAATGAAAGCAGCCAGACTCAAAATGCTCCCTATTATATGGTTCCATTTTATATGACATTCTCAAAAGAGACAAATTCAGGAAGAGGAAACAGCCCGGGGGTTGCCAATAGGCCTAGGGGAAGGTGACTACCTACCTGGGGCACGTGCGAACTGGTTGGCATCATGGGAATACCTGTATCTTGATTGTGGTGATGGCACATGATTTTCTGCTTTTGTCAAAATGAACACAAATGTGAATCTAAAAGGAGTGAATTTTACTGTGTAAATTACAATCCTAACTTATAGAAAAAAAATCTATTGAATGTTCTATACTATGAAACTGTTTATGTCATTTGAAAGTAAATGCTGTTCCTGTACCAGGATCATAGATCTATACAACAAATTCTTTACTTTTTTCTTTCCTGCAGCACATGGAAGTTCCCAGGCTAGGGGTGTAATCAGAACTGTCACCTGCCTACAGCACAGCCTGCAGCAACACCAGATCCTTAACCCACTGAGTAAGGCCAGGGATCAAACTTGTATCCTCATGGAGACTATGTTAGTTTCTTAATCCACTGAGCCACAATGGGAACTAAAAGCCACAAACTATTTATTTCAATTTGTCTAAAACAAAATCTTCAAAGAGAGAATTCCATCCATTATTTGAAGCAAGTAAATGCAAAGCTTCTATTATAAGTCATGAATATGTAAATTAGCTTTTCTTTTGTTGACTAACTGGGTCCTGCAGCAGCTTTTCTCATGGGCATATAAGTAAAAGGAATAGAGTTAATCTATTTTGTAATAAATTGTCCTAGTGACCAATAAACTTTTAATATATATTTAGTTTATGGCCATCTAACCATCAAATTGATTAAATAAGGAAATAATAGAGTATCGAAGCTATTATATGTGGTAATTTGAGGACTATTTACCCTTTTCCACTTTATCCTTAAGGATCTGAAATCTGTCAGTACATCTAATTGGAAATACTCAAGGTCAGTGCTGGCCTTAATTGATGAGCATAGTTATCCTTTTCATTCCTTTACATTTCTTTGTTTTGCAGTACATGATCAGAATCAAGTACATCAAACTTAGAAAGTTAAACTATGAAGACGATAAAAAAAAATCATCTGTAAGAAGCTAGTTTCCTATTTCAGCAACAAGTGTTTTAGATTAGAAATTTAAGGCTAAGCAGATAGTTAAATGAAGCCCTACTGCAGAAAACACCCCTAACTTTAACTATGAAAATTAAAATTTGGGTTAAAGTACAACTTTATACACTTTTAAGTTCAGATATATAGAGAGAAAATTATTGCTAGCAAAATACAGGATAGTCATAAATCACGGGATTTTCTCACAACTGACAGTCTGTTCAAAATGGTTATAAGATGGCAAAAGTCAGTGGGCATGACTGATCTGCACGGCAAAACTGCCCAAGACGATAACGAGAAAGGCTTGTTCTGCTGTTTCCAGGGCTTTGATAATCCATGCAGAACCAGGACAAGCATATTTGCAGGTTTTGAATCTGATTTACCACTGCCTTCCTGATATAGCTGCCCAAATGAGATTCATGTAACCACAAGGCCATCTGTAAATGTAAGCTTACATTCCATTCAGCCCCTGGTGAGACAGCTCTGTGAACCTCACAGCCCAAGGCCCATAATTAATCTCATTATAATCTTTTGGTTAGATTTAACAACCTGTCCCTTGACTTTCAGAATTTTTTTCAGAAATGTGGAAAGTTTTTCTAACTGCGTATGTCAAAGCAAATATTTGACCATCAGACTTAACTTTATAATTTTACTAAGAATATTTTTTAATTTAACTTTATAATTTTACTAAGAATATTTATCAAAGACTTCATCTGACTTCTGTATTTCTTCCAACTGCAATGTCCTCTCTTTTTAACTCCTTTCCACATTTTCAAATAAAAATCACTCTGAGTAGAAGAACATACAAATTAAGCAATGGTCTTTAATAAGACTTTCCATTCTAAGTCCAGTGACTCTGACCCCACAGAAATCCTGACACAATTCAAATCTTTAAAAAAGTACAGATGTGATGCCCCTAACCTATTGGAACAAGTGGAACAGATGTTTATGGGGGCAGGTTAACCTTTAAATATTTTCATACCAACCTTTAAATATTTTCTCTGATAGGACCAAAGGACACAAGGACTTAAAAAGACATTGGAAAGTTCTTTGTGTTTCCCAAATTGAATGATATCATCTTAATTGTTTGCCATATGCCTGTTAAAATTTTTTTATAGTATACAGACCCAAAGACCCCTTAATTATCTGTGAGAACAGTTTTAAAAAATGAATGCAAGAAGAATAGTTGAGTAAAATAGAAAAGTTGTAGTCCTAACTTGCACAAAAACAATGAGATCTAGATAATATTAATAAAGTTTACAAAAATTTCTATCATTGGTAACAAGTTTATCTCCATGCATAGTGCACTAATTGCATACCAAAGTACATGTCAAGTAACTCAAAAAGTCAGCAAACTATCATAATAGGCATTAGGGCATTTGCATATTTATTCTCTGAGTCATGATGACAGCTATAAAAACAGGATCTAGGCAGAATCTGGAAAAGCAGTAAATGGCTGAGGAGCAAGGGTATGTTTTAATATACATGTTATTAGTGGATTTAGCTATGAGGCATGTTCAGTTAAAACATCTGTTTCTCAGTTGCACTCTATGCAATGGTATGATTATTAGCAGTCTTGTTACTTCCAAAAATATAGTTTGTTATTAACTTTGATAAGTATATAATTTCACTTTGCTCTTTCCACATGTGTTGCTGACATAGGATGTATTGTTTGTTTCTATTTCAGTTTGGCACCACTCCCTATTGTTTTGGGTGAACAACTAAGTTCACATTTTGAATGTTTCCCATGTGGATTATGAAGCACGCAATTGGAACTCAAGATGACTTCCAGCAGATTTTTGCAATATTGCAGAGTCTGCAAAGAAATAGATAAATACAAGGAATATTGGCTCTGAAGAATACTTAAGATGTTTACCTCAAAAGTAATAAATCATCTTTTTAAAAATATTAAATGGTTATGAACTATATAGATGAATAGAACATGGCTGGAGTGCATTCTCAGGGCTCAAGGAGCTGTGATAAGAAAATCCATGTAGTCCATACCAACACTCATATAATTCTCATCCTAAAATAATAAATATCAGAAGTACATGGTACCTTGGGAAATGGGTTTCGGTTAACTTAGTTTAAGCATTTTTCTTAAAGTAACACATAAGAATACTTATTAACTACGCTTTTCATGGAGTGCCCGTGTATGGAGGAGATAGCTGTATTGAGTGTTAATAGCACAAACGCTACACGATAAATTTGGGAGTTTCATTCATCCCAGAGCATTAGGAAAGCTGTCCTAAGTGTTCAGTAACCTAAGACTTGGCAAAGACCATGAATTAGGCAGAGAGGTTAAGGGCAGAGGAGGGAGAAGAAAGTACTCTGCGCTTGACAGTGAGATTAGCACCATGGGTTAGAGTTGAAGTAAGGCACTCGAAACAGCAGTGTAAGGGAATGAGGTAACATGATGGTCAAAGGTGATACTAGATGGAATGACAGGGGACATGTATGCGTGCCTCTCAAGTCAGTGAATTATTTAGAATATAGCAGGGTCTTAAGCAGCAATGAGAGGAAGGCACTGAGCAGAGCATAACATGATCAGTGACTTGTGAAGAATAGATTAAATTGAGACAGACATGAACTGAGAGCAACAAATTAGGAGCGTATTTCAGGCATCCATTCAAAAGATAGGAATGACTTAGACTAGGTTGGTAGCAGGGGGATAAGTAAAAGTGGATATATGATAGAGGATCTGCAAGATTCATTGACTGAACTTGAGGGTAAGTTAGAGGGAATAAAATAATGATGATTTCTGGGATTCTTTGACTCCCAAGACTCAGACAGATGCTTTATTACTTTTCTACAGCTGCACAACAGATCATCAAAAATTTAGTGGCTTAAAACAATACCCACTTATTCATTCAGTTTTATGGGTTAGAAGTCAGGCATGAAGTGGCTGCCATCTCTTCCTGGGGTATCAAAGACTAAAAATCGAGATGTTGGCTATGTTTGAAGTCTATCAAGAAAAATCCTCTTCTAGGAGTTCCTATTGTGGCTCAGCAGTAACAAACCCAACTAGTATCCATAACAACATGGATTCTATCCCTTGCCCTATTCAGTGGGTTAAAGAGCCGGTATTGCAATGAGCTGCAATGTAGGTCACAGATGTGGCTCAGATCTGGCATTGCTGTGGCTGTGGTGTAGGCTCAAAGTGCTGTGGGCGTGGCCATAAAAAAAAAAAAGCAAAAGTCCTCTTCCAAGCTCATTCCTACTGGTGAGTAAGTTCTTGGATGTTGTAGTACTGAGGTCTTTTTTCCTTGCTGATTATTGCTCTGGCTGAGGCCCTCAGCTCCTCAGGATATCCACTGTCCTTGTCATGTGACCTTCTCTACCTTCAAGCCAGCAATCTCTCCCATGCATTCAAACTTTGACTTGTTCTCTGCTTTAAAAGAGCTGATGTAGCAAAATCAGGCCCATCTGAATCATCTCCCTTCCTTCAAATCAATGGTGCCATATAATAGAACTCAATCATGGGACTACAATCTATCATGCTCACAGTCCCAGGTATCATATAGGGCAGTACACTGGAAGGAGAAACTCTTTAAGAGTTTTGCCAGCCACAGGTGGTAACACCAATGAGATGATCAACACTGAAGTGGCAAGAGGTAGAGAAAAGAAGCCGAGTTCAAGTTTGGAAAAGGCAGGTTGAGGAACCAGTGAAGATTCAAATAGAGATGTAAGTGCACCATTGGATATATGTCTGGCCTAGAGTAAGAGAAATGAGAGTAGTCATCAGATAGTCAATAACTGAACCTATGAGAATGGATTCCAAAGGCTGATTACCAAGCCTGGAGAAATTGCCCTATTGAAGGAATGAACATACACCAAAAATTAGTTCCCCAGAGGAAAAAAAATCAGCAGAATTTGCAGACATGAATTCCAAGGAGAGAGATAACTCTAGGAAGTTGGATTTATCTGTGTTAAATCTTTCTGAGAAATCTGGAAGGAAAAATAGTTAAAACATCCTCCTGGGGATGTGGTGACATGGATTTAGGGGTTACAGCAGACAAAGTTGTTTATGTGAAATGGTGGATTCAAAATCCAAACTGTTTGAAGAATTGGAGGAAGGTGAAGTCCAAAAATTTAGTCTATGAGTTTTAGACAATTCTTCAACCAATTTGACCATCAAAGAATGGTCTGTAAGTGGAGATTTTGTTTATTTGTTTCTTCCTTCTAAGATGGGGGGAGGGGACTTGAGCATATTTAAGGTCAAATAAAATGAAAGTAATTCAGTACAAGAGACCTGAAAGGGGAAAGACCCTGAGGTGGATTTCTAGAATACAGATGGGAATTAAATTCTTCTGGAAACACCTCTATCATCATAATTGGCTAAGGAAGGAAAGTTTGGTTGTAGAAGTTGGAAGATTTGTACTTCCAGTATAATCATGAGGATGCTCCAAATTCTAAGTAAAAAAATGGGGAGGGAGGCGGATTTGAGTGTGATTAAAAAAAGAATGAGGCCAAAAGCTAGAGGAGAAAATTTAAATTTGCCTTTGTGGTGAATGGGAGAAGCAGCTGACTAGAGAAATAACACAAGATTGCCTTATAGCCTTGTTTGCAGACCTAAACAAAGTCAGATTAATGGAGGAATCATTCCGTTTATACATTCTCTTACAGCTACAATTCCTAGAGCTATTGATGGATGCTAGCAAATGTATTCATCAATCCAAGTTGCACTTTGCCAAGGAGCCAAGACAGAAAGATGGTGGAGAAAGGGAGTTTTCAATAATCCCAAAAAAGTGATTAATTTTTTTTAAGCATAATGAAATCCATAACAAATAAGAGAGAAGACATGATAGGGACAGCTAATGGAGAATACACAGAGAGAAAGTAAAATCATTTCAGTAAGACAAAAGGGATGCTTTAGAGGGAATAATTGAGTCATTCCATCAAAAAGAATGAAAAGTTACAGTGAAAGGACTGTAATGCCTGCATCAGTGATTTCAGACATTTACTTTCTACCTTGTAATTGCATTTAAGATTTTTATACCCTTCATTCTATGTATCTTTCAATACTCACTGAAAGTCCTTTTATACCATAATTTTCCTCTTTTAGTTGGTAATTTTCTTTCATATAACAGTTGACTGAAGTATATATTCTAGTCATGTTTAAAATTATATAGAGAGAGCAAGAATACATCTATAGATAAATACATAGAATTTATTTATGATGTATACATATGTGTATCTTACACCTTCTAGGCACTTTGCCAGATACTTTATGTGCATTTTCTCATTTCATCTTCAAAGATATGAGTATATTAATTTTACACACTAGTTAACTAGAGAGGTTGTTACTTGCTCTATAGTCTATAAAGCAAAAAGCACAGAAAGAAAAGAACCTCAAACAGATCTCAAATTCTAATTTCAAATTTTTTCATCCTAAACACTAAACTGAATTTGTGTATGTAAGCTTTGAGCCTTAGCATAGTTGAATGTCTTTCTGTTCTTTTATGAATGACTTAAAAATTGACTGGCATATAATCTGCAAAATACTTAAACATTTTTCAGTAAGTATTGTGGAATAATTGGAATGATTCATACACAGTTTCCTATTTTGAGGTCCTTGAAAAAGGATGAAGAATAGTGTTTTAGCAATGATTTGGAAAATAGACAGGACTCAGTGAAAAACTGGTTATATCTAAATATGATTCAAAAGCAAATGCAGGATCTCAAGCTATAGGAAAGCTGATATAGAATGGAGTTAACCATCCCCAGTTTCATCTATCCCCAGTTTCACCCAAACCCTTGGCTAAGTCCAGTGGTTCTTCACAAATCCCTGTCACATCACCCTCCCACACCCCAAGATTGCTTCCCCTCCCAATATTCACTTTTCTCTTCAAACACCTATTTCGTTCTTACTCCTCACTCTCACTCTCTCATTGGATAGCTCTCATCTTATTTCAAAGAAAAGAAAGTCATCAAGACTGGTTTATCTCTGCATCTCTCTAAATTTACTTGTTGTAGCACTTGTTCCTACCTCTTCCTTTCCGCTTTAAATGAGAGTATCACTATGTTGTGCAAAGTTACTATCTCCCAGGAGTTATGAATTTCATTTCCTATTGTATTTTGGGTTAATTGCACTCCCTTATCTCCACTTTCTCCCCACTAAATTCCAACCCCTCGCCCTCAGCCTATCAAAACAGAAACACCACAAAACAAAAAAGCCAAAACCCACCCAATAAAGGAAAAAAATCTTACAGCGTCTCCTAGCCTCCATATCTCACCACCATCCTGTCTTTCTGTAAGGTCTCTGCGGCACTGTAGCTTAGGTGAGAATGAACAGGTTTCAAAGGCAGAACAAATAATGTTGTTGGTTTCCCCCTAATACACAAGCATTTTCTACTTTGTCATGTAGCTTTCTGAGACTCCATTTTTTAATCTTCAAAATAGAAATTATATATACCATTCAATAGCATCTTCTGCAAAGCTTAATGGAAAATATGTTGCTCTCTTTTTAGAGCCTTATAAGTAGAAGGTAGATAAAGGAGTAGAGATTAGTAATAGTTTTTTAAATGATTTTTATTTTTTCCATTATAGTTGATTTACAGTATTCTTTCTTAGCCAGCTCCCTATATCTTCATTGACAAAATTCTTGAGAAAGTAACCATTTGCCATCATTTTCTGATTCTTTAATCTCCTATTCATTCCTTATTTAAATTCTCTACACTTTGGCTTTTGACTTCACCACTCTGCAGAAATTACTAAAAGGTCATCAACCACAGTCTAATATTTAGATCCCAAGATCTCTTTAATACTCTATTTAACGCTCCTTCAGCTTTTGCCTTTCCCCCTGGGTTCCATCCTCTATCTTCATATAATTTTATTTAGAGGATCTAAGACATCTCTTTAACTTCAACAGTTTCAATAACTAAATCTCCATCTCAAACCTCTTCTCCATCAAACTAGAAACTCTTATTACAGATTAACTATTAAGTATCAAACACTAATTCAAAAATGTCCAATAAAGAATTCCCCATAAAACCTAGTTCTTCTGAATTTTTAATTTTTTTTTGCTTTGCCCCAAGTCACCATTTTCCAAGCAGTAAACCATGTATTTCCCTCAATTTCCTCACTTATTACTATCCTCTGCCAATTGCAACTTAGCCATACAAAGTCTTTTTTAAGTACAAATTAAGCTTGTAAATTTATTATGTTCTAGTAGATTGAAACCTTGTCCTGGGCAAAGTTTCCAGTAAACACAGTGTTGTAACCCCAAATTCTAGGACAATACCTACAACATAATAAATAACTGAAAATCAAATCAACTGATGTATAAATCAGTTATCATTAGCTAACAAAATGATTTAGTACTCCTAGTCTTTCTAGGACGATTATACACTAAGACAATTTTATATTGAAATAAACACTTGATTTCATGTCCATTTTTTTGTTGAGAAATGCAAATTGGAATATAAATGTGTATATTTTAATATATGCTTCTCTGAAATTAATTGAAGTTGTCCTTTTTCATTTCCTATAAATAGCAAAATTTCCTATATATAAGATGAAGATATTTGAGCAAAACTGACATTTAAAATTAAATATTGGAGTTCCTATCGTGGAGCAGTGGTTAACAAATCCGACTAGGAACCATGAGGTTGTGGGTTCGGTCCCTGCCCTTGCTCAGTGGGTTAACGATCCAGCATTGCTGTGAGCTGTGGTGTAGGTCGCAGATGTGGCTGGGATCCCGCGTTGCTGTGGCTCTGATGTAGGCCGGCAGCTACAGCTCCGATTAGACCCCTAGCCTGGGAACCTCCATATGCCGTAGGAGCGGCCCAAGAAATGGCAAAAAGACAAAAAATTTAAAAAAAATTAAAAATAAAAAAAATTAAATTAAATGTTACTACATGAATGAAGTGAGTTTTTTGTTCATTGCTTACCACTTGTTTGGTGAAGTCCCTGAATTTTCATACATCTAACATAATTTAAATATATGGAAATCCATTAAGCCATTCAAGGACTTGTTAAATTTAGGTACCTTCTTTAGGTACCTTCTTTATTTTTCCTAAAAGAAATTTATAGAATATTGTGTAGTAAATTGCTATACTGAATTTTATGCTTTAAATTTTAATTCTCCTGTATTACTTGAGAAAGCGAAGTACTTTTATGAATTCCAAATACTCTATCTGGAATTTTGTCACTATTCATATTTTATAGTGTTTATAGCACAATGAACAAAGGAAAGAAGGATCAGGAATATGAGAATTCTATTAAATTTTAACACTAATTTTATAACTTTAGAAAAGTCATTTCACATTGTGTCTTGACTTCAAATTTCTTGTTATTCACTGTAGTATAGAAACATTTTATTGGGAGCCTTACATTATTTAGAACTGTTAGTCACAGTCTTACCTTTTGTTTTTTTTATTTTTATTTTATTTTTAATTTTTCTTTTTATTTCCCCACTATAATTTTTTTCTACTGTACAGCATGTTGACCCAGTTACACATAAATGTATACATTCTTTTTTCTCACATTATCAGGCTCCATCATAAGTGACTAGACGTAGTTCTCAGTGCTACACAGCAGGATCTCATTGCTAATCCATTTCAAAAGCAATAGTTTGCATCTATTAACCCCAAGCTCCCAATTAATCCCACTCCCTCCTCCTCCCCATTGGCAACCACAAGTCTATTCTCCAAGTCCATGATTTTCCTGTCTGTGGAAAGGTTCATTTGTGCCATATATTAGATTCCAGATATAAGTGATAGCGTATGGTATTTGCCTTTCTATTTCTGACTTGCTTCACTCAGTAAGTCACAGTCTCATCTATAGAATACATTGGTAAAGGCTCTTGGTTTCAACCTCATACCATAAATGTAGATGTTCCCTCTAACAATGACCCAAAAACAGAAAATGAGAATTAAAAAGAAACTCCAATTTTCTTCAAACCATGGGCTTGCTAAAACCTCAGTGTAATAATAGAGTGCTTCCAGAAGCTCTTGAATGTCTAAAGTAGTGCAAGACGACACAGTTCAAAGAGACCTGGAGCTACAAATCTCAGGCCAAGTGTACTTCTCCAAGTAAACACCACAAAGATGTCCACTCCACCTAAACTTAGCAGCTTAAAGCCAGAGCCATTTTATTTTATGGCATGAATTTGCTGGACAACAATTTGAGCAGTCTTCTGAGTCATTCTTCTGTTCCATTGGCCTTAACAGAGGCCTCTTGGCAGCAACCACCTGGTGGATGGGCTGGTCTGGAGTGTCCAAAATAGTTTCACTCTCATGTCTGGTGCCTCTGTGGGGAGGACAGAAAGGCTGAGCTCTACTGTTTACATTTCTGCCTCACATGCCACCTTCACTTTGGTGACCACAGAGAAGATGGACTTCTTACATCTTAGCTCAGAGTTCTAAGAGCAAGTGTCCTGGCAGACAAGGCAAAAGCCACATGGCTTTTGTGACCTACCCTCAGAAGTTACAGAGTATCACTTTTCACTGTGCTCTTTTATTTGAGGTAGTCATAAGCTTGCCTAGATTTAAGGCCACTCAAATGCCAAAGACTGGATGAGAGAAGTGTCAAAGAATGTGCAGCCATGTTTTAAAACTGTCACAGTGCAAAACCAATACAAAGGGTTTGGCCACACGGAAAACAAGTGTACAGGCTACTGTTTAGAGTCTCCACACATCTGGTTTGCATATGAGGAGAAGATGTGTCAGGGCCAAACAGAAAATACACACAGTCCCTACCGCAAAAATGATGGAGGAGGAAAATACAGCAATATTAATAACCCTAGAGCAAGTACTCTAACTTGATGAGTGAGGAATAAGCAGAAAAATAGTAGGCTAAGAACTATTGTTGTAAAGAAAATTTCTGTTGCCCATAAGCTGGCCCTAGCCCTTCTTACAAATAGCTAATTCCAGAAGTAGAAACTTTTATTTCAAGCTGGTTAATCAAAAAGAACCAAAACAGAACTCTAAAAACAAGAAGGAAGGGAGGAGGAAAAAAAAAAAAAAACACAGGAAAATCCAAATGGCAATAAATATTAACTTTTAAAAGTTGCTAATGTGGGTATAGAACAAAAGAAAACTGTGCTTAAATATATAACTGTAAAATTAAACTTTAAAAAAACTTACAGAAAGTCAGTTCTATAATAATTGACAATGTAACTACCAGAGATCAGGTAAATACGATGAGACTATAAAACTGTAAGATATAACCTGGCTTAACGCATTAAAAACTTGAGAAAAACAAATGTGTCATAGAAAAGAAGCTCCCACAGGAAATCTACACCAAAAAATGAGGTATTGCTGACAATGCAGAAAAGACACAGAGGCCAGAATTTGAGTAAAATACTCCAAAAGAAATGAAACCAAATTTTTTAATTGAATAGTGAAAATGTTAAATATTAAGGATAAGTCAAAGAAATGCCAAAAAAAAATCTAATAATTTTGGGCCTTAAAATAAAGGGAAATATTAGAAAACAATTATTTAAGAAAATGTTCCAAAAATATGAAAAATAACTTGGTTTTGAATGGATAAGCAATGAGGTTCTGCTATATAGCAGAGGGAACTATTCAGTCTCTTGGGATAGACTATGATGGAAGGTAATATAAGAAAGGGGAAAATTATATATATACACATACACATATATATTGCTAAGGCACTTTGCTGTTCAGCTGAAGATGGTATAACACTGTAAATCAACTACAATTTTAAAAAATACACAATGCAGAGGAAAAAAAATTGAAATATAAAGATTGTATACACTTTATGCCAGGAATGTAGAATCATCACTATCAAGATATATTTGAGTATATTTACTGTATGTTACAGATAATAAAGGAGTTCCTTTGGTAGAACAAGCAAAAGATTGTGTTATGGCAAAAACATTGCCAGAATGGCTGGTGTTCAATTTCTCCACAAACAGTAAACTTTGAAGAAATTTTATGCCAGAGAAATTATTTAAGAATAGGCACAAAGGAAAATGTTTAAATAAGCAAGAGCTTTGGATTATAGAGTCCATGAGCCCTCTTGTAGAAGTACTGGAAAACACACTCCAGTCAGCCAAAAACTATCTGATAAACAATTTTAAGAGTGATATTGAATACTGAGACTCTTTAACGTTAGGATTAAGAGAAAACAAACACTGTGATATGATGATGGAACAGAATGTAAATAGTTTAATCCCTGACAAGGTAGAAATAAAACAGCTGATAAAAGTCAGAAAGGGAAGGAACAAGAAAGTAGGAAGTAATTATGCCAATTCTCTAATCTTTTATGTTAGATCAATATACATTTTAACTTACTTTTGAGAAGTAAGAGAGGAATATTTAAAATAGGAAATAAACACTAAATATCTTAATGAAAGTATCCTGGGAAAAGGAAGGGAGGTAAAGAGGAAAAAAAATATCAATTTTATCAGGGGAAAAGATAAAACTAGTTTGAGATTAACATATACACACTACTATATATAAAATAGATAATCAACAAGGACCTACTGTATAGTACAGGTAACTCTACTCAATATTCTGTAATAATATCCATAGGAAAATAATCTGACAAATGAAAAAAATATGTATGTATATGTACAACTGAGTCACTTTGCTGCACACCTAAAACAAATACAACATTGTAAACTAGCTATGTCAATTAAAAAATAAAAATTGAAAAAGAATTAAATGTGTGATAGTAATATAGAAGTCAAGAAGTAGGTAAATGGACATAAAGTGTTCTATATACCTTACATTGTCTAAAAAGTAGCGCAGAAAAGTACAAACTTAAAATAGTCATAAGAAAAAAAAATATATCAATTTTGTCATTGTTCAGCAGCATTTTTTTTTTTTTTTGGTGTGTGTTGTGTGTGTGTGTGTGTCTTTTTGCCATTTCTTGGGCAGCTCCCACGGCATATGGAGGTTCCCAGGCTAGGGGTCTAATTAGAGCTGTAACCACCGGCCTACGCCAGAGCCACAGCAACATGGGATCTGAGCTGTGTCTGAGACCTACACCACAGCTCACGGCAACACCAGATCCTCAACCCACTGAGCAAGGCCAGGGATCGAACCTGCAACCTCATGGTTCCTAGTTGGATTCGTTAACCACTGTGCCACAATGGGAACTCCTCAGCAGCATTTCAGAAGGAAGTCAATAGATCCATGACTAAAAGTTAAAAGTTAAAACAGTATAATCAGACAAAAAAAAAATAAACTCCAAAATTACTTTAAAAAAATTCTCCCCACACATACATACAAGTTAGGAAAATAGCATATCATAAACTATTATAACAGAATAAAAACCAAGACTATTGTTCATATAAAAATACAAATAGACTAAATATATGTAGAAAAAAGAAAAAATTTTAATTACTTGTTATATACAAGTAGTTAGCCAAAGCAATGTAGAAAGAAATTTATTATAGAGAGGAAGACATTACTTAACAAAGATTGAAAAATAAGGAACTGAAAAGACATACCAGGCAAATCTAAACAGAAATTAGAGGTTGTTATTTTAATATGAGACTGAATTTGGAGACAAAGCATTAAACAAGGTGGAGGAAACAAGATTCTTTAGTTTCAAACCATATGAATATCAAACAGTATGATTAAGTCTATACCAAATAGCTGTGGATTAGTATATATGAAGGGAAAAAAAGGTAAACGCAAGGAGAAACAAACATATAGATATGGAAACTTTAATGTATTTCTCACTATCAATGAAGGTGCAAGTGCTCACAAAATTAGTGAAATAGAAGACATAAATAGAATGATGAATTTCAGGGTAGATCTGACATACATCAAACAGTATCTTGAAAACAGATGATGATTTCTTTTTAAAGGGCACATGAAATATTCACAGATAACATGATCAAGTTGGATTTATTCTAGGGATGCAAGGATGGTTCAACATTTACAAGTCAACATTAATAAAAGATAAAATTACATGATCATCTCAATAGATGAAAAAACATTTGACAAAATTCAACATTCATTTATGATAAAAAAAAAAACCTCTTAAGTGTACATAGAGAAACTTCCTCAATACAATAAAAGCCATATTATGACAAACCACAATGAGAGATCACATTGCACCTGTAAGAATGGCTATTCTCAAAAAGACGAGAAATAAAAAGTGTTGGAAAGGATAGGAAAAAGCGAACCCTCATGTACTGGGAGTGGGGAAATAAATTGGGGCAACTGTTACGGAAAACAGTACAAAGTTCCTCAAAATATTAAAAATAGAACTACCATAAGATCCAGTCATCCCATTACTGGATCTTTAAAGAAAATGAAAATACCAATTTGACAACATATGTATGCCTCAGTGTTCATAGCAGCATTATTTACAATAGCCGAAATTTGGAAACAACCTGTGTCTGTTGTTAGATGAATGGATTAAAAAGGATGCAATGTGTGTATGTGTGTGTCTGTGTGTGTTTATACATACACACACCCACACACAATGGAATATTATTCAGCTATGAAAAATGAAAAGTTGTCATTTGAGACAAAATAGATGGACCTAGACTGTATCATCCCAAGTGAAATAAGTCAGAAGAAAAAGCTAATTCCTATGAATTTCATGTATATGGGGAATCTAACTTCACTCGAGAGCATACTGAGTGAAGTTCGTGAAAGATAAAAATCACATGTTATCACTTAAAGGAGGAATTTAAGAAATTGTTTGAGTAGGAGTTCCCATCATGGCTCAGTGGTTAACGAATCCAACTAGGAACCATGAGGTTGCTGGTTCAATCCCTGGCCTCGCTTAGTGGGTTAAGGATCCGGCATTGCTGTGAGATGTGATGTAGATCGCAGACAAGGCTCGGATCCTGCATTGCTGTGGTTCTGGCGTAGGCCAGTAGCAACAGCTCCTATTAGACCCCTAGCCTGGGTACCTCCATATGCCATGGGTGTGGCCCTAGGGGGAAAAAAAAACTGTATGGGTAAACTTACTTGCAGAAGAGAAACATACTCAGACATTGAAAATAACTTAGGGCTACCAAAGGGGACATGTTAGGGAAGGCATGGACTGGGGGCTTGGAATTGCTATATGCACACTGAGGTGTATGGAATGATTGGCCAGTGGGGACCTACTACATAGCAGAGAACTGCTCAATATTCTGTGATAATCTATGTGGGAAAAGAATCTTGAAAAGAATGGATGTGTGTACATGTATAACTGAATCACTTTGTTATACAGCAAAAATTATCACAACCTCTTAACTACACTTCAATAAAACTTTTAAAAAATGAAAAAGTAAATAAATGGTAATTTGCAATTCTTTAGGAGGCAAGAATTTCACTGAAGTCACAAGCAAGTAACTGGCCAAACAGAAACCAGAATTTAGTTCTCACACACTGAAATCCAAATATTTAGAGCAAATAATCAAGGATATTCACATACTACCCTTACCCTCCACCATATTGGAAAACCAAGTGTTCATACCCTTAAAATCCTTAAAATGAACAATCTGTTGGGGAGAAACTACATAGTATAGATAGATACTAAGTCTAATATGTATAAAAATATTTGTTTTTCCACCTACTGGAGAAGACTATTTAAAAAAACATAAGCCTTACAGAAGGAAATGCTCGTTTTATTTAAATGCAAATTCACTGTGTGATAGCAGGGTCAGCTAGAAGCCTGAGTGTGATGGCTCATCTTGACTTCAGAGTAAGCTCTCTTCCCCCTTGCTGTCTCAAGCAAACTGTTCAGTGGTTTTACATAAGCTGGAGAACATTGCTCTGCTGCAGTTCATATCAGGTCTTTGAGATAACAGAAGGAAAAGGACTATACACTATGTGTTTTATGTGTATAAAATAAGCAGTTCGACAGCTGAGAAAGATAGCAATAGCAGTGGAAACGCAACTGTTGCTTTGATTTTGGAAAGTGAGAAGTATTCTTGAGTCAAAGCTCACTGCCACCTGAATGAAATGATTTATTTCTCAGCAACAGAATGAACTTGTGTGTGGGCACAGATTTACAGCAAATACACAAACACCTGCACAGATCTCAGCAGGGACTTGAAGAAATGCCATTTTCCCATGACAGAAGTGATTACAGATATAATAACAGTATCTTCACCTAATGAAAGTAGTTTTTTTAATTCCTAAAGCATTTTTAAAATGAATTAAGTTATTGTCAGTGAACTTTTCAGCAAAAGAGATAGAGATATATGCTCAAACCAAAAGGCTTAATAATAGAGCCCTAAATAAACTCATTTAATAGCCCTAAATAAACTCATTTAATCAATCGAGTGAAATAAACCTTATAGCCCTCTTCTTCACAAGTTTTCTATATGACCACCTAATTTTTAAGAGTTTGTGTAAAATTTGGCAAACCCTCTCTAGGGCTGCTTGAGTGCTCCTCAACTTGCTTCAAGATTCAAACTGTAGATTAGAAATGGTCTTTCCCTCCCAGCTTTCAAGAAAAGAAGATACCATAATGAGTATTAGCATGTTTTTACAAACTCACTTGTTCAGTCTTGTTTCATTTTAATGTTTTAAAATTGTGCATAGGAACATTTAATATCCCATCAAAACCCACAAACCTGAATGGATCAGCTGAGACCACACTTCACTGTTTTTGCTACCCTAGAGAAGTGTCTACTCACTGCAACCCAAAAAATGAACACTCAGCTCCAAGTAAAATTACTGCATTGACATCATGCATCAGGACCTGGTAAATGTACCTATGATGGAAAACTTGATACTAATGCTATCCTCACCCATGGCATCATGGTACACACAAGTGTCAGGATTCATCACCACTTGGTCACAGGAATAATCCGCAGACCACCTGGCCTTACCAACCTGTGGATGTGAATGTAGTCTCCTTAACATCAGTTGTCAATAGTGCATCTATTCTTGTTCCTACCTACAAAGAACCTTAGCTATCTCCATTGCAAAGTCATCCTATGGCAAAAATCATCAAGTATTTCTGAGAAGCACGTATGGTGCTCCCAGGCTTTATGTCACAGCATGGCATCTGCAATGTTTGTTTTCACTGATTCATTGTTGACTGTCTACTGCCCCTAAAGCCTTAGGGGGAAAATTCATCATTGCTACTGGTGACAGTGCCCCTCAGAACAAAGCCAGAGCACTTGCCAAAGATGCTGCCAATAGCACTGTCTTCCAGATTCACAGTGTTCTCCACCCTACCTTCAGTATCAACCATAGTGCATGGAAGAAAGCAGATAACACCCAAGGAATAAAATAGGAAGATTCTCAAAATCAGGTGCTTTTCCTAAATCACCTAGGTTTTCAAGGTACTACAAAATTCAAGTGAATCTACTTGGTCTTTCTCTGTAAGTTAAATGACACACTGAAAACTGATTTTCCACTAGAGTGAAAAAGGTTAATTCACTAACCCTTGGAAAATGCAGTGGTGTGCAAAAATTAAGTCTAACAGCACCAGCATGCTCACTGGCATGACTCGAGTTTGCTCATGGCATTCTCTCATGGTCTTTTGGACAAATATACAATGGTTTCTTAAGCTTCTCTAGGTGGCCTTGGAATTTCTTACCTCCCTTTGCATAGATCTGGATCACTGGCCCCTTTCACCAATCACCCTGCTTGTTTAGCTCACTCATACCCTTCCTGCAAGTATGCTCCCCACAGCACTCCTGATTTTACAATATCTTACACATAGCACCTGGTGCACCTGCTTGTTTCCATGGTGTATATCCTCCTTTAGGCTCTAGACCACATTCCTGGAGGGAAGCAACTACTTCCTAATTCATCCCTGTAGCTTGAGTGGGGCCTAGTGGATATTTAGTGTTCCATGAGCATTGAAAGGATGACTCACAATGAATCATGTAGAGAGCTTCTTAGACATACTAAGTGCCTATGAGACACTTAAAGTCAAAAATTAAGGAGCCCCAAGGAGCCTGTTAGGCTCAATCACAAAGGCCTGCCAGGCCTGTACCTGCCCAGATTCAAGAACAATGACCTGAGTCAGCAACAGATTCATCAGTGGTTTATGGAGGGGGAAGCTTACATGTCTAAGCAAGATCCTGAAGCAACACTCCACCGTGTGCAGGAGAGAGCAGGCAGATTGAAGCAGCAGACTTTTCTCCCTGGGCAGCTGGGGAGGAGGGGTGTATGCCAGTTAGAGGGGGAACTGATGTCAGCTAGGCTCATGGGTTACCAGGGAAACCAGCAGAGGGCACACCCATCACCACCCCTCTGAAAAGCTATTAGGTGGAGATGTTCTGATCTAAAGGTTAGAACGATCGCTAGCTGCAACAGGGGCAAGTATGTAAGAAAGTCAGTTATGTGAGTGGGGTGTGGGTAAAGCAGGTGCTAGTCAAGCAGGGGATGCAGAGAGCAAGAGAACAGCCATCGTGGGTGGCTTCATAATAGACTCCGCCCCTATATACCTGACACAACACTTACCATCTTGGTCCGCCTCTCTCTGCGGTACCCCTGGGGTCAGATATATAAGGGGCACTGCAACCAGGTACCACCAATACAATACAGACAGCAGTAGCCAAAGAGCATCAAGAGTAAGATACCTAGTATGCCAAGAACAGTCACTCTCCAGGATGTGGGCAAATTCTGAAGCCAAGTGCTTCCCAGGTTGTAGGGAGGGGGTCAGTGACAGCAGTGCCCTGCCCAGTTATAAGGAAGGCAAGGACACCCCTGTTTTCACAAACCCAGAGCCATGCCCATGGGGAGGGGGAGAGCTGGCTCTATAAGAAACATCCTTATGGCCTATCCAGGAGTCAGCCTTTACAAGTCTGCTACCTCATGTTACATTGACTTACCAATAGGGTGGACCCATTAGGTCTTTCCAAACAAAAAAGTTAGTTCCACTAGTTGGACTTGTGTTTCCAGAAGCCAATCTATTCTATTCCACACAGTGTGACCCAAGGGTACACTTGGGCACCATTTGTGCGGTAACACTTACCAACAGCTATCCTGTTGATATATTGGCATATGGGATAGGAAGATAGTGAGAGTCTTTTTCCCCCATTGTCAATAGTCCCCACATGGTCACATCAGCTGGGTCAAGTTTTTTTTCTTTTTAAGGGTATACTTGTGACATATCCAAGTTCCCAGGACAGGGGTCGAATTGGAGCTGCAGCTTCCAGCCTGAACCACAGCTCACGGCAACAACGAATCCTTAAGGCACTGAGTCAGGCCAGGGGTCAAACCCGCATCCTTCCAGACACTATGTCGGGTTCTTAACCCACTGAGGCACAAAGGGAACTCCTGCAAGTGTGCTTTTAGAAGCTGATTTTAAGCAAGCAGTGTTACGCATCATGAGTAGTTACACTCTTTGACAACTTCACTCGACAATTCTCCTTCCATCCTAAACATCAGGGCCAAAGTATGACTAACACAATAACTTTCTTAAACACAGAACTTAATTAACAACTAAAATTTAATACCACTGCAATAAAATATTTTTCTTTCTGAAATTACCCTCATATCCACCAAACACAGCGAAATCAAGACATTTGTTTGCAGGAGTTCCCTCTGTGGCTCAATGGGTTACAGACCCAACTGGTATCCATGAGGATGCAGGTTCAATCCCTAGCCTTGCTCAGTGGGTTAAGGATCCAGCATTGCTGTGAACTTTGGTGTAGGTTGCAGGTGTGGCTTGGATCCCATGTTGGTGTAGCCATGGTATAGGCCAGCAGCTGTGGCTGATTCACTCCCTAGCTGGGAACTTCCACATGGTCTATGTGTGGCTTTTAAAAAAGGGGGGAAAAAAAAGAAAGAAAAAGAGGCTGTATTTGTTTGCAAAACAAGTGTGGTCAATTGACTACACAGGCTCCTCAAACTGGCTGTAGTTGATTCCCCAAAAGGGTCCTCAGAATGAATTCCCAAAAGCCCTCTTGAAGCTGGGAAACCACGCCAAAGGCCTGCCATCAGACTCTGCCTTAGTGGATTTCTCTTTTCTACAGTTCCCCCAAAATTTCAAGATTTCTGTATATGCTGAGACGGTCTTTCCCGTTCAGCTGATAAGGCTGCTTGGAACCCAAGAGTGTCTAATTTCTGGAGGGACCAGATAGAAAAGAAATATGTTTCAATTCTCCCCACAGGTGTAATTTACCAAGTTTCTGTTTAAGTCATCACCAACTTGAGAGGAAGAGCTTAACTAGAAGCCTCAGACAAAAAACCAGTAATATTCCAGGTAAAAACTTTAAAAATTATAGACCATATTGGCCAATTCACTTAGTCAAAAAGTCCTT
This sequence comes from Phacochoerus africanus, assembly GCF_016906955.1. Lineage (NCBI taxonomy): Eukaryota > Metazoa > Chordata > Mammalia > Artiodactyla > Suidae > Phacochoerus > Phacochoerus africanus. The sequence continues at coordinate 78,478,127 of NC_062545.1, read as the reverse complement.
CCTATGAATCTTCTCAATGAAGCACTTTTTGCAAAAGCATCAGAATACACTGTTTATAAATGACAAGATTTAAAAATACAGTTAAATACCTGATTACAATGTCATCAATAAACCTGTTCACAATAACTTCAATTATGACCAATTATAATCTTAACCCTTAAAAACCTTAATCTCTGGCCAATTTCTTTTCTATTTCTGAGAATGTATGTAAGTGCTTAATTTACTTCAAGCCAATTACTCAAAACTAATCCACAAACCAATCTCAGCAATGCCCTTTGGAGGCAGAGATACAGCATATTTATAAGGTACATATAGACATACATATATCTATCTAGGCACAGATTGCACAGTTTTCCTGCTAGAGTTTAAAAAGACCTCTTCCTTCTCAGGGATCAAAATTCCTCAGAGACCAAGTAGATCATTTATATCTCAAAGGCACAGGAAGAGAAAAACTAATTCCTTCCGGAAAGCAAACTCCCTCTAAAGGCATTCGCACAAACAAGTTTGAGAATGTCAAGAGTCCCGTTGGACATTTTCAGTTTTTTTTTTTTTCCTTTTTATTTTTATTTTTAGGGCTGGTTCCCAGGCTGGGGGCAAATCAGAACTACAGCTTCCAGCCTACATCACAGCCATAAAAACGCCAGATCCTTAACCCACTGAGTGAGGCCAGGGATCAAAACCATGTCCTCATGGACACTGGACAGATTTGTTACCACTGAGCCACAATGGGAACTCCATTTTATCAGTTTTTAAATAGTCCATTAGTTTAAACAAGTAATACCAATAGACAATTAATACCTATCATTCATGTGCTTCACTTTCAGAGGAACAAGAATCAGCATTCAAGTTAACCTTTGACTCAGCTGTTACCCCCAGCCTCTGGGGCCTTGCTAAACACAAAAAGCCAGGGCCAGTCCACAGCTGCAGCCATTTCTCTCCCTCCATAATCGTGGCCATATCTCCAAAGTAGCCTAGAGGTATCTAGGATTTCTCTGTTCTCTCTTGGTAACCCCCAATCATCAAGGACAGCCACCATGGTGCTCCATCCACATTGGTGGATGGCTACCCCAAGAATTCCCCTGCAACTTCCGGGTTTATTCACACAATTTTCTGGGCCTATATTAGTGAATGGACACCTCAGGATCACCTCTGCAGCTTTCAGGCCCCAAAATAGTAGATGGCCACCCTAGGATTATACCCATAACTTTTAACCCCACACATTAATGGGACGGCCCCCTCCACTTTCCATTCCCATCCTTATTTCCCGGCGTCTGTGGCACTCACAGGAGTTTCCTTGGTCTCCCAGCTGTTTTGCCAATTGTTGGGCTGCACCTGCCCAACTTCAAGACCAAAGAAGAGCCAGGAGTCAGCTATAGAGACATCAGTGGTTTACTGGAGGTGGGGAGCTTACGTGTCTGAAGCAAGATACTGGAGCAACAGCCCACTGTGTGTAGTAGACAGCAGTCAGGACACAGCAGCAGGTTTCACTGCTGGGAGAAGAAGAGGTTGCCAGTTATAGAGGGAACTGACGTCAGCGTGGCTCATGGGTTACCAAGGAAACCAGCAGAGGGTTCAGCCCTCTCTGCCCCCTTTGAAAAGCTATCAGCTGGAAGAGTTCTAACCTAAAGGTTAGAACAATCACCAGCTGGAGGAGGGGCAAGTAGGTAGGAAGGTCAGTCACGTGAGTGGGGTGTGGGTGAAGCAGGTGCTGGTTGAGCAGGGGATGCATGGAGAGCAAGAGAACAACCATCTTGGGGGGGCCTGACCATACAGAGCCTTATTGGTTGAATCCTGTTCAATTTGATTGCAACTTATTATTACTTCTGACTGGTCAATGTGAAGAAAATTATACTCTTGAAGAACCAGTTTGTTAAGACTAATTTAAACAATTATGTTAGCTCATTTTATATCCCAGCCATTTTCTCTTATGTCTGATATGATTCACCTGAACAGAGTGCAGCCTATTCAGTCACTTGCTTTGGTGTTACTCATTCTTTCAAAATGCCGTTATTAATTACATATGATGTGCCAGCCATTCAAGTTACTGGTAACACAACAGTGAACATGACAGCTGAGATCTTTTCTCTCTTGGTACTTTCATTCAAGTGGAATGAAGTAGACAGAAAATAAATACTCAAGAGTGTATTATAAAGTGTTAAGTGCTAAGGTGGAAAGATAGAAAGGTGCTATGTTGGAAAGACACCAAGGGACTTTAACTTAGCAATCAAAGAGGTTTCACTGAAGAGATGGCATTTAACTTGAAGCCTTCGTAGCAAGGAGTCAGCCAGGAGGAGGAAGTTCTGGGGAGCAACTTTCCAGCTGAGAAAGCTACTCATGCAAACACCCTAAGGCAGGTCCCCAGCTTGGCATGGTTCTAGAAAGAGAATGTCTTCCTTTCCTTCAATTCCCACATTTCTACAGTGTGAATAGGCTTGTCTGCTATGCTTAAATGTCTGTGGATGACCCTGGAAGTAATACCAAAATAGCCTCACTTATAACACAGAATTTTTAAGTTTATGATTTAAAGTATTAAAAAAAAAAGAGTTTCTGAGGGATCAACTTTATAGAAGCCTGAGAGAATAGACCAGCAGCCTCAATTCTAGGTATAGTCCTTGAGAACTTTTCATTTTGAGCCCCATTGACATGATACATGCAGCATTCTAGAGTTGTTCACCTTTAAAATTCCAGTCCAATTTCAGAAATATTTCCTTTTTTTTTGGCTTCCTTTAATATGGTCAAGACAGTCTGACTAGGTATAAATGTTCCTAAAAGGCTGACCTCTCCAGACACGTGGCTGGCCTCTCTGAAACAGGCTGCCCCTGGCCATAGTTTATTTCTCCTTGCCCCAAATCCAATCTACCACTCTCTTGTCTTGTCACCAACAGTCAAAACATTCTTCCTGCTAAGAGTTTCCATATTTTCCTGATTTGAAATTACCAGTGCATAAATGGATGTAATCTGTCTGAGAGGCACACTATATTCAGAAACTGGCAGCCAGGACAACGCTAAAAGTCACAATAACTTCTTGCTGCCTACTCTATAATGCCCATCAGGTGTGAGGCTTCCCACTCAAATAAAGTTTCTTCTAAGGGAGTTCAGGAGATATTCCCTCAGCTCTCTCTTACTCAAGGAGTGTAAGTAACCTAAACACATTCTGAGTAGTCAAATGCCTTTTTATAAGGTCTGTTTTTAACAAATGAATCTATTTGTAAAGCCTTGGCCTCTTAATGTATTTGGTCAAACTGATGGGAATGAATATAAAAATGAGGATGAGCTGCCCTTGGGAAAGAATATTATGAACGATTCACCTTTATCAGAGTTAATTTTCCCAAATTAACCAAAACGTGAATACAATTTGAAAGGGGCAATCAGGAACAAAGACAAAAGGGGCAGAGAAACAGAAGCTTTCAATTTTGTCAAAACATGAAATCAAGTGAAGATGAAACATGCCTGTGAGGAGTTCCCACCTTAGCAGAAATGAACCTGACTAGCGTCCATGAGGACATAGGTTTGATCCCTGGCCTCATTCAGTGGGTTAAGGATCTGACGTTGCCATGAGCTGTGGCGTAGGTCTCAGACACAGCTAAGATCCCCCGTTGCTGTGGCTGTGGTATAGGCCAATAGATACAGCTCCAATTTGACTCCTAGTAGCCCTAAAAAGACAAAACAAACAAACAAACAAACAAAATTCCTGTGAAAGAAGCAATGAGTACAAAGCAGGGAGAGCTCTTGCAAGTGGAGTGGAAGCAGGGAAATTAAAAAGCAGAGATAGCAAAGAGGCTTCCTCCTCTTCACCTTCCTGCTCTCCTTCCCCTTCCATTCCCTTCTCTTCCCAAACAATTCAGTTCCTAAGATAAAGCAGAGCAAGGGAGACCCTGATCAGGGTTTCAGATTTTGAGAGAGATGAAAACTCACACAGATGGACAAGCTGGCACGGGGTGTCAGAGCCCAGGGGAGTGAGAAAATATCAAAGTATGAGTGTGGCGCACGGTGGGCTATCAAGACCTGAGCAGAGCAAGGAGAGCATCTGTGTGGGGTGCAGTCAGTATGGTCTAAGATTAGCTACATACAGGGAGATGGATCAGCAAGTAGATTAAGGATTTGGGGAGCCAAGTGGCTCACTGTTGGAGATGGGGGTTGAAATTATAGGAAAAAGGGAAAAAAACAGAATAAATCTTGTGCCTTTGCATTGGAATTGGAGGCACTGGTGCAAACATTTGTTTTCAATGTATATAGAGAGATAGATGTGCAAATATAGATATAAACGTGTGCATAAATGTCTATATCCACAGGTACCCATATATATGTGTGTTATTGTTTCAGTCAGTTCAATTAGCAAAGTTCCATAGGTTACAGTGGCTTATAAACAAGAGAAATTTATTTCTCCAACTTCAAAGCCCAGAAGACCAAAATCAGGATACCAGCACAGCTGATCAGGCTCTGGTAAGAAACTTCTTCCAGGTTGCTGACTGCTGACTTCTCCCTGTATCTTCGCATAACAGACAGCACAGAGAAGCAGCAAGCTCTGTTATGACCACTATAAGAGCACTATTCCCATTCAGAAAGGCTCTACCCTCATGACCTCATCAAACCTTAATTATCTCCAAAAACCCCACCCCTAATATAATCACACTGAGGCTTCAACATATAAATTTCAGGGGGAAATAAACCTTCAGCTCATAATAGTTATCTCACTTCAGTCCTTGAGATCCTGGGAACAGTAATTTCCAAGTAATAAAAAGCACACTTAATGACCACACCAAAGTTTCTAAATAACATTTCCATTTAAATGTACCACAGTGTTGGAGAGAGAGCTGATTCCAGAGCTTGAGTAGAATGACTGTAAGATGATTTTAGAATGTTTGTGTTTTCCAGAAAGCAGAAAAAGTAGAGAAGTGTTCAAAGGATGGTAGGGTTATATCTGAAGGTCATAGAAGCCAAGTTGAAGGGGTTTCCATGGCCAAACAGAGGACAATTTGAGCATCGACTTCAGTAATAATAAAGGATAATAGCCCATTGGAATAAAACAGAGATATATACTTAAATAAAAAAATACGTTAAAACTTGTTTATGGAGTTCCCGTCATGGCTCAGCAGATGAATCTGACTAGGAACCATGAGGTTGCGGGTTTAATCCCTGGCATCCCTCAGTGGGTTAAGGATCCCGCGTTGCTGTGAGCTGTGGTGTAGGTCGCAGACACAGTTCAGATCCCATGTTGCTGTGGCTGTGGCATGTAGGCCAGCAGCTGTAGCTCCAATTAGACCCCTAGCCTGGGAACATCCATATGCCATGGGTGTGGCCCTAGGAAAGCAAAAAAAAAAAAAAAAAAAAAAACCTTGTTTATTATGTCTTTTTTCTTTATTATTATTATTATAGTTGGTTTACAATGTTTCTTCAAGTTCTACTGAACAGTAAAGTGACCCAATCAGACATTTATTTCCCTGTGCTGTACAGTAGGGTCCCATTGCCCATCCACACCAAATATAACAGTTTGCATTCAAAAAACCCTCAAAATGCCATCCATTCCACTCCCTCCCTTTCCACACCCCAGGAATCCCAAGTCTCCTCTCCTTGGCCATGATCTGTTCCTGTTTTTTTTAGATAAGATCATCTGTTCCATATTTTAGAATCCACAAATAAGTAATATCATATGGTATTTGTCTTTTACTTTCTGGCTTACTTCACTTAGTCTGAGGGTCACTAGTTCCATCCATGTTTCTTCAAATGGCATCAGTTTGTCTTCTTTATGGCTGAGTAATATTCCATTGTATATATGTACCACATCTTCTTAATTCATCCATCTGTTGATAGACATTTAGATTGTTTCCATGTCTTGATTATTGTGAATAGTGCTGCAGTGTATCCTGGGGTGTGTGTATCTTTTTCAATGAAAGTTTTGTCCAGATATATGTCCATCTGTGGGATTGCTGGATCATAAACTCAAAATAGATTAAATATCATAAATATAAGGCCAGTTACTATAAAACTCCTAGAGGAAAACATAGAACACTCTTTGACATAAATCACAGCAACATCTTGTTTGATCTACCTCCTAGAATAAAGATAATAAAGACACAAATAAACCAATGGGACCTAATTAAACTCAAAAGCTTTTGAACAGCAAAGGAAACCATTAAAAAAAACAAAAAGACAACCCACAGAATGGGAGAAAATCTTTGCCAATGATGCAACAGACAAGGGACTAATCTCCAAAATATACAAGCAACTCAGGCAACTCAACTAAAACAACAACAAAAAAAGTCCAATTGAAAAGTGGGCAAAAGACCTAAATAGACATTTCTCCAAAGAAGGCATATGGATAGCCAACAAGCATATGAAAAAATGTTCTAATAATCACTAATTATTAGAGAAATTCAAATCAAAACTACGAATAAGTACTACCTCAGTAACAAGTCAACAAACAACAAATGCTGGAGAGGGTCTGAAGAAAAAGGTACCCTCCTTCACTGTTGGTGGGAATGTAAATTGGTACAACCATTATGGAAAACATTATGGAGGTACCTCAGAAAACTAAATATAAAATTTGACTAAATGAGATACTTTCATGATCTCAAACTACCTTTCCACCAGTACTCACTGACTGTAGAGGTAGAAAGAATAACACAACAGAGAAACTTGGCAGATATCACTTTTTGAACTTTGATCAAGTTCATCAGTCTTAATGGTACTACTATCACTATAATTGAACAGATCAAAATTACAGACATGAAAACACTTCTGTGGTATTTCTGTTCAAAATGTATAACATGAATCTAATCATGAGGAAACATCAGACAAAATCAAATTGAGAGCTCTTCTATATATAAAAAGCCTATAATCTTCAAAAATGTCAAGATCACAAAAGTCAAGGACAGACCTAAGAACTGGTCCACACGAGAAGGAACTAACAAGACATGACAACTAAAAACAGTAGGTGATACTGGACTGGGCCTTGAGCTATAAAGGATGTTGTTGGGACAGCTGGTAAACTTGAACGTAGTAATGTATTCATGTTAATCTCCTGATGATGACAGTCAGATACTGGTTATGTAGAGCAGAGTCCTTTTTTGTAGGAATACATACTAAAGTATTCAGGGATGATTGGGAATCTCATATTAGCAACTTTCTCTCCAATGGTTCAGAAGGAAAAGAAAATTTTTGTACTGTACATACAGTTGTTACATGGGCTGAAAATTCTTTCAAATAATAAATATAAATAAAAGGTGAGAGACAGCTAGATCCTTCTTTTTTGCATTTCCCTCTTCTTTCTCCCTTAAAAATAATGTCTAGAATTAGATAATGGTTGTGTGACCTTGAGACAAGATGCCAACCCATATCAAGCACAGTGATGCACAAAAAATTGGTACTATCTGGCCTGAGCTGCCATGCCAAGCCGATGGCACCTACTTTTACTGGGTTCTTAGCATGGGTAAAAAATAGGGGCTTGATTACAGAATTAAAGGAAAAGAAAGCTAGAAGCATATAAAGATAGAAATAAGTATTTGTTTAGCTAGATACATCCATTTTTGTTCTTCTGAATGACCCAGTTAAATAAATATTATTATCAGTACTAGATATTACGCCATGAAATTAGGGCTCAAGTGAGCTTTTTGGTAAACATCGATGTGTGTGAACATAAAGTAGTTTCTACGTGCAAGGCTGCTTCTACTGGGCATCTCTAAATGTTCCACAAAAATAGTAGCTTCTAAATAAACAGTTTATGAATCAATGCATGAATTTAGCTCAGTATATTTTCAGCTGAATGCAGTTCAGCCTACCCTAATTTCCTGGTGGCAATGTCCTCAGCATGAATATATTCTTTGCCTATATTCACTTATAGTCACATCGATATCATTTTGTTTGTTTTTTGACCACTTGTTTTAGTTGGGAAACATTACATAGAAAAGATTCCTGATTGATTTGGCCTTACCAACCATGTTCAATGAAATGGAATTATACATTTGTTCCCCTGGAGAGTCTATGAAACATACCTTTAGTGCCCTTTAAAACTATGGAAAAAAAAAACTATGGGAAACTATGAAGCATTAATTTCTCTTCATGGTTTGTCAGGTATCACTATGTTGATTCATAGCCACAAATACTATAATCTTCATAAATCACACAATACAATAACCTTTATAAACTGAAGCAAGCAAAGGGGAGGTGTACAGAAGTATTAGGGTGGGAATTAGCTATAGAAAAGTTTTCAGACTCTTGAATTCCAATTGTCCTGCAGTCAGTCATTTTTGTATGTCTTTCTAATAAAGGAATCTAAAATTTCCATTTTAGAGGGAAGGTTAAAAATAACACCTTTCCTTAAAAAGTATGAATTTGAAATGAGTTAGCAAATAGATTTATACCTTAGAATTTTCTAACCAGAAAGTATTAATGGTGTGTGTGTATTTTATCGCAGTTGCCATGGTAATCAACTAAGCAGCTCTAGGCTCTCTCACAGCTTCACTATCATTCAGATTACATTTTTCTCATGATCACTTTTTAGCAATACACTTTAATGAAAGCAATATTATATTTCACTGCAAGTTAATAAAGATCCAACAGCCATTAATTTCCCAAGCATTTGTTTTTAATGGTTATGAAGTTCGTGTAGGAATGTAAAATGCCAGAATATTATCCTTCTCAAGCCTTTTGGGCAGAGCACTCACAGCTGCAAAGCACTACATAATTGCCTTTCTTAACTGCTAAGTTCATAACTATTAACCTTTTGGCAAGGATCACCAGGGCCACCATGTCATAAATCACCTCCTGGCCTCCTTATATCAAACAACTTGAAAAGAATAGTCATGGGCTCTGGCAGACTGGCATGGGAAGCCCAGCCCAGCCAGATGAAGCTTCTTCCTGACTGATCCCTTTGACTAATTTTAAAATGAAGTGCTTAAACTCTTTAATCAGCATCACACCACTCTACAGAGCAATTCTAAAAATTCAGTTTCCATGGTAACTGTTCACAAGTCCTCATATTGCCTACATAACCTATTTAATTACATAGGAGCAATTAAACTCTTCATGTGTGTGTATGTATGTATTTATAAAATTAAAGATAAATATCTTCATGGAATTAATACTACCCAGAATTAATTGACAAGCCTTATTACTTTAATAGGATTTTTAAAATACACTGATCTAGAAAAATTGTCAGCACTTATGAAAAAAGACATCAGAGAATAAAAATCCTCATACTTATTTTTGGATCTCACCTTAATTGATTTATAAACTCTGCCGAAGATGAAACCTGTATTTTCACTCCTCATAAAAGCTACTTTGGAATGCATGTGTCAGTATTCTTAGAAATATTGAATTATTTATCTGAGACATAAAGACAAATTATCCTGCCTTTCAATTAACCTGAATTTGAAAACAGATAAGTAAATGCATGAATTAATAAGATGGGCAGAGTGCAGGGGGGTGGGGTGCTAAGTTACCAGCATCTCATTCCCTTTGTCTCCAAAGCATGCGTTTATTCTTTCAGCACATATCAAGGGTGCTCATCATTTAATGTGCTGATATCAATCAGTCTCAGGTTCTGTACAAGGTTCTGGAGATGAACCAAGAAAATACAAATAAACAAATAGTTCATGTTAAAACTGATGAACACACCATGTGCAGTAGCAGCACATAATGTAAACAGTGGGGGTAAGCCAAGAAGGCTCCCTGGAGGAGGTGAAATCTGAGTTGAACTTTGATTAATGAGGAAGATTCTGCCCAGTGAAGTAGGACGAGGGAAGGATTAAAGGCATTCTCAGAAATAAACAGCATGTGCTAAGCAAGGAAGACACTCTTAGTAAGAAAGCTCAGGTTAGTGTTCTGGAGCTAGAATGTGGGCTACCCCAGGGTTGGCAAGTCATCAGGTTGGGGAGGTGGATGGGCAGTTGTCAGTCAGAATAAGCAGAGACACAAGAGGGTTTTGAGTAGTGTCTGAAGTTTAGAAAAGTCATTCCAGTGGCTGTTGATCTACCTATCATAGGAGGACTCAAGATAAAGAGACCCATGTAAAAATTAAGAGAGCCTGGGTTGAGGGAGTCTGGTGGAGATGGTGAAGATGCATCTGAAAAGAGGTTAAATTGCCAGGATTTGGTGACTGATTTTATCAGGGAAGTGAAAGGAGCAGTTTTAAGTGGCATATGGTTTTGTATATATGTTACTGACTTCTTAAAAGAAATATTTGCAATTACTGCCTCCATTCTCTCACATTACCCTCATTCCTCAACCCACTTAATTCTGGTTTCTACCTCCACCAGTCTACTGAAATAATTCACACTAAAAACATCTCTGTCTTCCATGTTGCTGAACCCAATGGATGCCCTTTGAGCATCCTCCACCATTGCACCCATGATGCTATGTCCCCCTGGTCCTCCTTTTCCTCTGCATCATTCCTTCTGAACAACTGTCCCATGTGTCTTACTCCCTGCAGGACTTCAGACTTGTACAAGTTACCATAACTCAACATATCCCCAAACCCTAAATTCACCATCTTTCCCACCTGCCCCTCACCCATCCCAACACTATTTTTTTTCAGTGCCCATCTCAGTAAATGGCTCCACAATCAATCATTTAGCCCTAACACTCATAGGTTTTTTTAAGCCCTAATACTCACTTTTTTAAAATTAATTGTTTCCTCTCCCTCGAGTCATATATTCAGCCAGTGACCACGTCCTGCTGACTCTATCACCTAAAAAATCTCTCCATTCCCATTGCCATTACTTGAATCCACACTACTACCATCTTTTTAAATAACTCCCTGATTGCCTTTCTGAATTCTATCTCGTACCTCCCCAGTTAGTTTCAGACAGCAGTATGATTGTTTTTTAATGCAAATCTGACTTTATCACTTTGCTACTTAAAAAAGGTCAATAGTTTTCTGTTGCATTAAGGATAAAGTCCAAAACTGGTAACATGACCTGTGCTGACCTTGATTATCTTGTCCCTGCCAGCATTTCCATTCTTGGATGCCCTCATTCTCCCACTAAGATATAGGCACTTAAGATTTTAGAGATGGAGTATTTTCTACTGTTAACTAATATCCAGTCTGTGGTCAGAAAAGCTTGAAAAGTCAAAAAGTTAAAGGTCAAGGACATAAAAGATGACAGTAGTGTCACCTGTATGGTTACTAAATTTACAAAGGATGATAGAAGAGATTCAAATTTAAATAATAGTAATTATCATAAATTAGTTGTTGGCTCGGTTTGTTGATTAGAGTAAGTTTGTTGGAGTTCCCATAGTGGCACAGTGGAAACAAATCCGACTAGGAACCATGAGGTTGAGGGTTTGATCCCTGGCCATGATCAGTGGGTTAAGGATCCGGCGTTGCTGTGAGTTGTGGTGTGGGTCGCAGGCACAGCTCTGATCTGGCATTGATGTGGCTACAGTGTAGGCCAGCAGCTGTGGCTTTGATTCGACCCCTAGCTTGGGAACCTCCATATACCATAGGTGTGGCCCTAAAAAGACCAAAGACACACAAAAAAAGAAAAGAGTAAGTTTTTTGATTATAGTAATGAGAGAGAGGTAAGAGTACAAGCATCTTGTGAGTTAATGTACAAAGTTTCATTCAAGGAAGATAATGGTTGAGTAACAACAGTGGGAAGCTTGGATAGGCTAGTATTTATTAACATTTTGCATTCTGGGTACAACCTAGAGGTCTCAGACTAAAAGTTCTGGATTCAAGACCTGATTTCGCCCCTCACTTTTCTTCTCATGCTAGGTATTGAAATATCTGAGACAAAATATTCTCTTCAGTAAATGGGAATTAGGCCAACTTCCCTGACGACCTCACAGAAATGTTAAGAAGAATAAGTGAGATAATGTTCATAAATAAACTCTGTTCTTTATTAAATTCTATAGCCTTGGGCAATTTATTTTCCCTCTCATTCTCATATATGATGGACCTACCCCAGACAACTTAAGGTGATATTTCCTCTAAATAAAATTTATTTGTTATCCAGAAGTAATTTAAGAAGTATAAATTGCTTAATATACTGTCATCAAATGCCTATGAGTCCTTCATCATCTAGGTAAGCATTCTAAGTAAATGAATCAATAAAGCAAAACAAAAGAGCCAATAATGTATCAAGAGGGTAGGCTTCCCACCAGTAGGCTCCAGAGTGTGTGTATACTGTCCCTTGCAGGTGTATGCTTCAGGATTCAACCAATTTTTCTATCTACAACAGTGAGGGTCCTAGCTTCCAGTTTTCCACCACCCTCACCACTGGACAACCACAATTCTCCTGTAATCCAGCTGGTCTTCTGGCCTAGACAACATGCAGGAGACAGCTAAGGTCATCCATTCTATAAAGGTGTCATGAAATCAGAGCTCAGCATCCAAAAAGGATAGAAACTAAGATTTTCTTTTTCTGAAGAAAGAGTAAGGAGCAATATGCTGTCTAAAAATAAAGACAAAAAAAAAAGCCATGGATTTAAAGAGGCAACTCCAAACCTGAATTAGGAAGTCACTTGACAAGCTTCGTGTCTCTCAAGCCTCAGAGTATATGTTTCCAAAGCAGGAAGTTCCTTTTCCAAGTAATCTGATCTATTTTCCTTTTTTAAATTTTTTTAAAGTTTTTTGAGGTATAGTTAATTTTAAAAATTGTGATAATTTCTGCCATACAACAAAGTGATTCAGTCATACACAGACACAAATCCATTTTTTTTCGGATTCTTTTCCCACATAGAAAATCAAAGAATATTGGGTAGAGTTCTCTGTGCTATACAGCAGGTCCCTGTTGGCCAATCATTCCATATACCTCAGTGTGCATATGCCAATCCCAAGCCCCCAGTCCATCCGTCCCCACCCTCTCCTGTCCCCTTTGGCAACCATAAGTTTTTTAAAGTCCGTGAGTCTGTTTCTGTTCTGCAGATAGATTTGATCCATTTTCTATTTTGTGTTCCACAGAATCAAGAAGAATCCTTCAGCAAACAAAATTCTTGTATGTAGGTAAGTGTGGATTTAATGAATTATTTAAATTATCGGGGTGTTTTTTTCCCAAAATTAACATGCAGGTGAGAAATGTCTGCAAATTTAGTATGTGTTGCAAGTTTTCTGATTCTTAGTTTTATGTTTGTTTCTAGCAGTAACACTCAACCCTTGACAACTGAAGTGCAACTTATTCATCTTGCATAGCTGTAGAAAAGTGATGTAATAATGCTGTCTAAATGGACTTGAACTGACATGCTGAAATCATATTAATGAGGTTTCCGAATGAAGAGATTACAACTGACTTTTGCAGGCTTCATAAATGAGGTGACTATTTTTTATATTTTATATTTCAGGTTCAGCTATGTAAAATAAGTAGCAGGTAGCAAGAAGGGATTTAACTCTATTTTGTATTAACAACATAGCAGATTGTTTTCTTTTCCATTCTAGATTTATATTTTCATGTAAATCCCTCCATGCAAAGATTTTACAGTGATGACTCTAAGATACTGGCAAGTACTGTCCAATTTAAGCCCTGACAATATGATGGGAATAAAGTCTTCTTAATTCCCTTTCTAATCACCTAGCCCAGGATAAAGAGGGTTATAGGATTAAAGCCACTGCTGTCACATAAGATTAATATATCCACATGTAAATAGATTCAGCACATGAATCTATCATATGCTCAGAGCTGTACCAAATAAAAATCTTCCCAGTGGCCAGATTACTGGACATTACACAAAATAGGTAGCAGTGACTATATATGAAAACAACTCATTATGACAGATCTTGAGGGAAGAACAATACTATGGAAAATTTATTTTAAAATGTCATATTCATTATATAGTTGGAAATATGTTGAACATTAAACTGTAGCTGATTTTCAGAGATATGGAAAAACTAGGAAAGATTTGTGTAATTTATGCATCCAATAAATATTTTTGGTGTATCTGCTATATGTGGGTACTCTTAGAGGTCCTACGGAATCAGCGTTAAACCAAACAGAAAAATTCTCTACCACAAGGAGCTCATATTCTTATGAAGAGACACAAATAATAAATAAATAATAAATCATGAAATTATTCTTCTGGCTAAGATGAAGTAACAAAAAATCAATTTTATCTGCCAGCTAAAACAATCACAACATGGAAAAATACAGGAAACAGCAGCTTTCAAGACGCTAAAAATCAGACAATGAAGACAATCCTCCCTGAAATTAATTGATTTTCATATTGATTTTTTTCTCTCTAGTGGTTTGAAATATATGCATGTAATTTTCCAGGTGTTATTCTTCATTTATAAATGCAAATATTTAATGAACATCTATTATGTGCCTGACAAACTTCCAGTCATGAGTGATATAGAAATTGGGGTAGAGGGAAGGTAGACAGATAATAAATGAGCAAATAAATGTATAGTAAATCAGATGATGGTAAGTGTTATAATAAGTAGAGTAGGAGATTAGTTGTATATAGAAAGAGTGCTTTAAATTTTTTGTAATGGAGGCACATGGAAGTTCCTGGGCCAGAGACTGAATCCAAGCTGCAGCTGTGACCTATGCAGCAGCTGAAGCATTGCTGGATCCACTGCACTGGGCCAGGGATCAAACCATGCTGCCACAGGTTCTTAACCTGCTGTGCCACAATGGGGACTCCCAAGAATGCTTGATACTTTAAAATGAAGTTATCATACAGAGTTTTGCTTAAAAAGCAACATTCGAGCAAAAATATATAGTATATTGAGAAGTAAACTATGCAGGTATCTCAGAAAAAGCCACATGCGCAATGGAAATAAGAGAAAATGGCACATACATAGTATGAACTTTGAGGGATTTCTTCATGGTATATAGTGTATGGGTCAATGTAGAAGGAGGCAAACCTAATTGACTCAACTCCCCCAAATGTGGAAAAGATGTTGGAGAGATAAATGGAGATAGCTCAGAAGAACCACATATAAATCACCAATTTGACAAGGTAAAGGCAGGCAGTGGGTCAGATAACCAAAACAAAAAAATTCAGTATAATGGAGATTCCTTTAAGGCTAAAACAAATCAGCAAACAGTGTAATATGGCTTCCTTCCAGAGCAGATGTCCCCCACAGGCAAACAATAAAAATAAACAATCATAAAGGAAAAAAAAACCTACCCTAGTGTCATTTTCTTCCATAACAGGTGGCCAAAGACAGAACTCTAAGGTTCTAAATCCACTGAAAAAAGCAACAGAAGAAAATAACATTAAAAATATTAGGTGTTTGTTTATTGAGGGGGTAATTGTTGAGTAATCTGTTGCAGACCAAACCACCCCACCCTTCCAAAAATGTCCAGAAAAGCTATTCACAATACTTATACACATATGAAAAAAAAAAATCTATTGGAAGACACCAGGAAAGCTAGGATCATGGAGAGAAAGGATACTCATTGGAGAGAATTGACATTGCACATTATGTCTTTTGTGGCAATTTGTAAGTAGCTGTATAGACTGAGAAGATGATCAGAATGTGGCCACTCCAGAAGGGAGTGGCATGATATACTTAATGTGATGAAAGGAAAAAACCTCCAACCAAGATTACTCTACCCAGCAAGGCTCTCATTCAGATTTGAAGGAGAAATCAAAACCTTCACAGATAAGCAAAAGCTGAGAGAATTCAGCAACATTAAACCAGCCTTACAACAAATACTAAAGGAACAAATACTAAAAGAACAAGAGAAGAAGGAAAGAAAAAAGAGCAACAAAAACAAATCCAAAGCAATTAATCAAATGACAAAGAACACACATATCAATAATTACCTTAAATGTGAATGGAATAAACGCCCCAACCAAAAGACATAGACAGGCTGAATGGATACAAAAACAAGACCCATATATATGCTGTCTTCAAGAAACCCACTTCACTTCTAGGAACACATATAAATTGAAAGTGAGAGGATGGAAGAAAATATTTCATGCAAACAGGGATCAAAAGAAAGCTGGAGTAGCAATACTCATAAAAGACAAAATAGACTTTAAAATGAAGAATATTTTAAGGGACAAAGAAGGACATTACATAATGATCAAAGGATCAATCCAAGAAGATGATCTAACAATTATAAATATCTACGCACCCAACACAGGTTCACCACAATATATAAGGCAACTGCTAACAAATTTAAAAGGACAAATTGAAAATAACACAGTAATAGTGGGGGAATTTAACACCCCACTTACAGCAATGGACAGATCATCCAGACAGAAAATCAATAAGGAAACACAGGCCCTGAATGAAGCATTAAACCAGATGGACTTAATAGATATTTATAGGACACTACATCCAAAAGCAACAGAATACACATTCTTCTCAAGTGCACATGGAACATTCTCTAAGATTGATCATATCCTGGGCTACAAGTCCAACCTCGGTAACTTTAAGAAAATTGAAATCAGGAGTTGCCGTCGTGGCGCAGTGGTTAACGAATCCGAATAGGAACCATAAGGTTCAGTCCCTGCCCTTGCTCAGTGGGATAACGATCCGGCGTTGCCGTGAGCTGTGGTGTAGGTTGCAGACGTGGCTCGGATCCCACGTTGCTGTGGCTCTGGCGTAGGCCAGTGGCTACAGCTCCGATTTGACCCCTAACCTGGGAATCTCCATATGCCGCGAGAGCGGCCCAAGGAATAGCAAAAAAAAAAGACAAAAAAAAAGAAAATTGAAATCATATCAAGCATATTTTCCGACCACAATGCTATACAACTAGAAATCAACAACAAGAAAAAACCCGAAAAAAATACAAACATGTGGAGACTCAACAACATGCTACTAAACAACCAATGGATCACTGAAAAAATCAAAGAGGAAATTTAAAAATACCTAGCAGCAAATGGCAATGAAGATACGACACTTCAAAACCTATGGGATACAGCAAAAGCCATTCTAAGAGGAAAGTTTATAGCAATACAAGCCCACCTCAGGAAACAAGAAAAAGCTCAAACAACCTAACTTTACATCTAAAGCAGCTTGAGAGAGAAGAACAGAGAAGACCTAAAGTTAGTAGAAGGAAAGAAATCATAAAGATCAGAGAAGAAATCAATGAAATAGAAACAAAGAAATCCATAGAAAAGATCAATGAAACTAAAAGCTGGTTCTTTGAAAAGATCAACAAAATGGATAAACCCTTAGCCAGACTTACCAAGCAAAAAAGAGAGAGGACTCAAATCAATAAAATTAGAAACGAAAAAGGAGAAGTCACAACGGACATCACAGAAATACAAAGGATCATAAGAGACTACTATATGCAACTCTATGCCAATAAAATGGAAAACCTAGAAGAAAAGGACAAATTCTTAGAAAAGTACAATCTTCCAAGACTAAACCAAGATGAAATAGAAAAGATGAACGGACTAATCACAAGAACTGAAATTGAAACTGTGATTGAAAAACTTCCAACAAACAAAATTCCAGGACCAGATGGCTTCACAGGCGAATTCTATTAAACATTTAGAGAAGAGCTAACACCACTCCTTCTGAAACTATTTCAAAATATTGCAGAGAAAATGATACTCCCAAACTCATTCTATGAGGCTACCATCACCCTGATACCAACCAGACAAAGATACCACAAAAAAGGAAAACTACAGGCCAATTTCACTTTTGAACATCGATGCAAAAGTCCTCAACAAAATACTAGCAAACCGCATCCAACAATACATTAAAAAGATTGTACATCATGATCAAGTGGGATTTATCCCAGAGATGCAAGGGTTCTTCAATATCTGCAAATCCATCAGTGTGATACACCACATTAACAAACTGAAGAATAAAAACCATATGATCCTCTCAATAGACGCAGAAAAAGCCTTTGACAAAATCCAACACCCATTTCTGAGAAACACCCTTCAGAAAGTGGGCATAGCGGGAACCTACCTCAGCATGATAAAGGCCATAGATGACAAACCCACAGCCAACACCATTCTCAATGGTGAAAAGCTGAAAGAATTCCCGCTGAGATCAGGAAAAAGACAAGGATGTCCACTCCCGCCACTACTCTTCAACATAGTTCTGGAAGTCCTAGCCACAGCAATCAGAGAAGTAAAAGAAATAAAAGGAATCCAAATTGGAAAGGAAGAAGTAAAACTATCACTATTTGCAGATGTCATGATACTATACCTAGAGAATCCTAAAGACTCTACCAGAAAACTGTTAGAGCTCATCCACGAATTTGGCAAAGTCTCAGGATACAAAATCAATACACAGAAATCGACAGCATTTCTATATACTAACAATGAAAGAGCAGAAAAGGAAATTAGGGAAGCAATCCCATTTACCATCACATCCAAAAGAATAAAATACCTAGGAGCAAACCTACCTAAAGAGACAAAAGACCTATACTCTGAAAACTACAAGCCACTGATGAAAGAAATCAAAGATGACATAAATGGATGGAAAGATATACCATGCTTGTGGATTGGAAGAGTTAATATCATCAAAATGACTATACTACCCAAGGCAATCTACAGATTCAATGCAATCCCTACCAAATTACCAAGGACATTTTTCACAGAACTCAAATAAAACATTTTAAAGTTTGTTTGGAAGCACAAAAGAACCAGAATGGCCAGCGATATCCTGAGAAAGAAAAATGGAGCTGGAAGAATCATGGTCCCTGACTTCAGACTATACTACAAAGCAACAATCATCAAAACCATATGTTACTGGCACAAAGACAAAAATATAGATCAGTGGAACAGGATAGAAAGCCCAGAATTAAACCCACGCACCTACAGCCAACTCATCTATAACAAAGGAGGCAGGAATATACAATGGAGAAAGGACAGCTTGTTCAATAAGTGGTGCTGGGAAAACTGGACAGCCACATGAAAAGAATGAAATGAGAACACTCCCTTACACCATACACAAAAATAAACTCCAAATGGGTTAAAGACCTAGATATAAGACCAGACACTCTAAAACTCCTAGAGGAAAACATAGGCCAAACACTCTCTGACATAAACGACAGCAACATCTTCTCAGATCCACCTATCAGAGTATTGACAATAAAAACAAAAATAAGCAAATGGGACCTAATCAAACTTAAAAGTTTCTGCACAGCAAAGGAAACCCTAAACAAAATGAAAAGACAACCCACAGAATGGGAGAAAATCTTTGTAAGTGAATCGACTGACAAGGGGTTAATCTCCAAAATTTATAAACAACTTCTGCAGCCCCATACCAGAAAAGCAAACAACCCCATCAAAAAATGGGCAGAAGATCTAAACAGACAATTCTCCAAAGAAAACATACAGATGGCCGAGAAACACATGAAAAGATGTTCAGCGTCACTCATTATTAGAGAAATGCAAATCAAAACCACTTTGAGGTACCACCTTACACCAGCCAGAATGGCCATCATCCAAAAGTCTACAAACAAGAAGTGCTGGAGAGGGTGTGGAGAAAAAGGAACCCTATGACACTGTTGGTGGGATTGTAAATTGGTGCAACCACTGTGGAAAGCAGTACGGAGATTCCTCAGAAAAGTAAACATAGAACTACCATTTGATCCAGCAATCCCACTCCTGGGCACCTACCCAGAGAAAACCACAACTCGCAAAGACAGATGCACTCTGATGTTCATTGCACCACTATTTACAATAGCCAAGACATGGTAACAACCTAAATGTCCATCGACAGAGGAGTGGATCCAGAAGATGTGGTCCATATACCCAATGGAATATTACTCAACCATTAAAAAGAAAGAAATACCAGCATTTTTAGCAACATTGATGGACCCAGAAATTATCATGCTAAGTTGTAGTCAGCCATACAATGAGACACCAACATCAAATGATTTCACTGACATGTGGAATCTGAACAAAGGACAGACTGAACTTCTTTGCAGAACAGATGCTGGTTCAGAGACATTGAAAAACTTATGGTCTCCGGAGGAGACAGTTCATGGGGTGGGGGGATATGCTTGGGTTGTGCGATGGAAATCATGTGAAATCAGAATGTTATGATCATTATACAAATATAGATGTGATAAATTCATTTGAGTAATTAAAAAAAAAAAAGAAAGGAAGAAAGTGGCCACTAAGAGGCTACAAAGTTGAGCCATACTAGTGGAAATTTCATGAAGCTAGGAAGGCAAAAAATGTATCTCAGGATACAAAAAGGAGGATAGGCACTGATAAAAAATACCAGACACCCTTACAAGGACATTTGGAAGAACTACACTGTAAGGGTAAGGATTACCTAAAAATGGACCAACCCTAACAAAAGTCTGAAAACCAGTTTTCAACTAGCTTAATGCCATTCAGGATTGAAGTCATCTTTTCTGCTCTAGCTGCCAATCAGAAAGAAACTTCTTTTTTTTTTAATAGCTAATTCTTGTTTTTTTTTGTTTTGTTTTTTGTTTGTTTCTGCTGTACAGCATGGGGACCAAGTTACACTTACATGTATATGTTTTTTTTCCACCCTTTGTTCTGTTGCAGTATAAGTATCTAGACATAGTTCGCAATGCTACTCAGTAGGATCTCATTGTAAATCCATTTGTCACTGAAGATCATTTCAACTAGAAACTCAGAATATCACTACATTTTCCAGCAATTAACTGGAATTCAAAGAGAAATTGCCATGAATCAAATTGCAAAATAAACAAAAGCCAAGAGAAAAAACAGAAAATAGAAATAGTTTCATATGTATTATAATACCAGATATTAGCTTATAAACATGAACTTTAAAATCACTGTGATTAAGAGAGTCAGCAAATAAATTACAAAATAGAGACTCTCATGAGAAATCAAAAACATATATAAAAAAGAATCTCATGAAAATTCCAGAGCTGAAAAATATAATAACTGAATTTAAGAACTGAGCAGATAGATTAAGAAACAGGTTAGACACAGCAGAAAAGAAGATTAAAAGATTAGTGCAATGAAAGATAGGCCAATAAAAAATATTCAGAATGAAGGGCACAGAATGAAAAAAAAAAAAGGTGGAAAATGCACACATACAAATAAGTTAAATAGTATTATAAGATAGGGTTTTTTAAGCTTTCCTTTTTAGTTTTTGTGGAACATATGATCTCTATTACAACTACTCAATTCTTCAGTTGTAGCACAAAAGCAGCATAGACAACGCAGAAACGAATATGTGTGGCTGTGTTCCAAAAACCTTCACTTGCAAACATAGATGGTGAATAGAACTGCACCCTGGAACCATACTTTGGTGACCCCCAACAGAGGAAATATTTAATATATATGTAGTTGGAGTCCAAGAAGTTAGGAATAGAGAAGATGGGAAAGAAGCAATTTTTGGAGAGATGCTAAGAATTCAAAAATCTGTGAAATACATCATGTCATAGCTTCAGAATTCCCTGCTTCTGGCTCATCACATAAAAACTGATCAACTACTGGAAGTCCCCACTGTGGGTCAGTGGGTTAAAGACCTGACATGTCACTGTGAGGATGAAGGTTTGATCCCTGGCCTTGCTCAGTGGGTTACAAATCCAGTGTTGTCACAAGCTGCATTGTAAGTCAGAGATGTGGCTTGGATCAGGTGCTGCTGTGGCTTTAGCGTAGGTCTCAGCTGTAGCTCCAATTGGACTACCTGCCTAGAACTTCTGTATGCTGCAGGTGTGGCTATAAAAAGGGGGGAAGAAAAAAACAAAATTGATCAATTAGTGACAAAGTGTGCATCTTAAAGCAGCCATAGTAAAAAGATAAGTTAAGGGAGCAACAATAATGCTGATAGCCATCTCCCCAAGAGAAACAGTGGAAGTCAGAACACAATGAATATGCTCTTTGACCTGCTGAAAGAAAGTTAGCTCAAGGGCTAGAAGTCTAGAGGCAAAAATATTCTTCAAAAGTAAGGATAAAACCGTGATGTTGTCATACCAAAAAAATAATAATAAGAGAAATCATCACCAATCAACAGCATAAGAAATAAATAATGAAAAGTATTCTTCAAGCAAAACAAAATAATCCCAAAGGGTAAAAAACTACAAAGAATGAAATTAATAAAAAGATTACATGCATATGTAAATCTAAATGTATATAGGTAGTGTTAAAACAAGATTACATTTTATTGTGTAAATTATATATAGAAATAAAATACATGAAACAATAACACAAAGGGTAGAAGGAATAAAGGAATTAGTCTTCATTCTTTGCTTTGTCCAGAAAACAATAAAAGCATTTTTTTTATATTTGACCCTAACAGTCACACATCCTTGCACAATTAATAGAAGAATATAAAGGGAAACATAACAGAAAAACTAATAGAAGGGGAAAGTGAATGAATGAAAAAAGGACAATGGAAGTCCAAGGAGGTAAATTACCCTACAGAATCAGAGTGAGGGTTAAATTACATAATGACAAGGACAAACTCAGAGAGACTCCAAAGGGAAGAGCAAAGTGAAGGTTAGGACCTCAAATATTCCCTGCAGGAGTGGTACAAGGCTAAAGCAAAGGCTTGCGGAGAGAAATCAGGATGAAGATGGTGATAGAGGTGAAGGAATTGAGAGGGGAGGAAACTAGGGTAACAGGAGATTGGCAAGGGGAGAGGCTATGAGTTCTCTACATGAAAAGGAGAACTATTCAAATGTTAGAAAGGGAGGTAAAAGACATATCTGGGGGGTTCTCATTGTGGTGCATCGGAAACAAATCCACAAGTATCCATGAGGATGCAGATCCCATCCCTGTCCTTGCTCAGTGGGTTAAGGATCCAGTGTTGCCATGAGCTGTGGTATAGGTCGCTGATGCAACTCAGATCCTGCTTTGCTATGGCTGTGGTATAAGCTGGCAGCTGCAGCTCCAATTCGACCCCTAGCCTGGGAACTTCTGTATCCCATGGGTGCAGTCTTAAAAATCAAAAAATAAAAAAAATAAATAAGTAAATAAATAAAAGATATATTTGAAAAGCTTTACCATGCAAAGATATCTTCTATATAATAAAACTCAAATAATGAACATTCCACTTTTAGACTGGTTAATATTTAAAGAGGAAAGTATCATTTTAGTAGCAATACAACTCATTCACAAGAAAAACTCTTAGCTACCCAGACCTACTTTAAGTATCTTTAAGTTTTGACATGCACCACAAATTTTATAACATGGCATGAAAAAAGGCACAATAAAAAAAAAAAAAACATGATGATGACACAGGCCAGCAAAAACATATTACTAAAAATTGAAGGCAAACTTCATTGTAAAAAAGGGTGTTGTATTTTGCTACTTCTCTGATGTAAATTAGAGGAATTAACACAATGAATTCCTATGATGCCATGTTTTTTTCCTATCACATGACTTTAGTTATGCAAAGTGTGAAATGATGTAGTGAAATAGTATTGGGGGTCATTTAGTTCATCTAAATTTCAATGTCTGGAGTAGGAAATTTTGCATTTAAATTTATTATTACAGACCAAACAATGGAAGTTCTGAATTAGTTAGCACTAGTGATGGCATCTGTGTGACTAAAGAAACATTAAAAATATATTAAATTCTGGCTATGAAAGCTGAAATTTTGCTTTCCTAACAAAACATTTGAGTTGAGAAACAGTAAAGACCTCTTGTCAAAATGGATCCATGGATTCAGATTTTGGTTGAATTTTCTTTGTTGTTGTTGTAGCAATGATGGATATGAAATAAGAATTCCAGACTCACAACATCACCAATGTCCAGAATAGAACAAAACCTTAAATGATGAGCAGAACAGAAGGCAGACAGGCTAATTTGGCTCCCCATCCAGGAGTAAGTAGTTGGAGCCAGGTATTTGACTCCCCTGGGATAGAAAAGTTCAAAAGTGTTCTTCGTGGGTGGGAGATTGAAGAGCTAGAAAACTAGAGCCAAAATCTGCTTGAAGCCAGGACCGCAGGTGTCCCTGGAAACAATTTTTTTTGTGTGGTTTTAGAAGGATGCTGACCAAGAAAAAAAAAAAGCATAAATTGAGGAGCTGAACCAAGTTGTCCATTAGTTTGATAACAGAATCGTCGCAATCCGATTATCCATGATTGTGGAAGATCCCAGATGCACTTATAAGACCTGATCCTGGACCAGCAGCCAGGGAGGCTGAAGGGATGCAACTACAACATCCAAACCCGGAAAAGTCTTAGCAGAGAGAAACAGTGAGGAAACATGAAGAAAATTAAAAGCAAACATATAGAAAATGTCCTATTCAAAATAAGACTTGGAAACCAATATTCCAAAATATCTAATGTTAAGGAATTTTTTAAATCAACAAGCAGCTTCTGAATTTACTTCAAATAAAATTACTTTTATGAAAAAAATTACTTTTATGAAACAGTCTGGAAAAAATATCTTAAAATTAATGTACATTAGTTATTTAGAGAGAAAATAAAAATAAATCTTCCTTTGAAGTACAGCTGAAATTTTTAAGGGAAAAAGCAAATGTAACAGGAACAAGTAGATGTGAAAAATCCTGGAAATAAAAAATAAAATTGTTAAAAATTTTTAAATGCAACAGATAAGAAACAGTCTAGAACAGTGCTTCTCAAACTATTTTTGGTAAAGAATCATTTCTTTTTCCAATCTGATACTTTTCTAAAGTAAGGTAAAAATGAATTATTAATAAGGAGTTAAACAGAAAAAATCCAAAGAGATGCAAAATACAAGTAAATTTTTATGATAGTCAATAGACATAAAATTACACTTTAATAAATATAATCAGACTGAACACAGTATTTGAAAAACTAAAATAATTTCAAAAATTATACATCTTCTTGAAAGTTTGCATATAGGTTATTAAAATACAGAATCACTATTACACTAGTAAGTTTTTGAAATTCTACAAACAGTTATTAGTGAAATAATGATTTTTCCTTCTTAAACACTTTGGTATCAGTGTATATCATTAACTATTTGAAGGTTTTGATGTGATAAATGGGCTTGCATCTTGCCTATTAACTTACCTAGTTTAAAATAGATTGGCAAAAATATTCCTTAAAGGAGATAATGTACTTATAAAATGTTTCATATATTTTGTTTTAATAATCAAATCCACAAGACACCATAGGATTTTTTTTAAGCTTTTACCCAAAGTGAAGCAAATGACACTGAATTTTGAAATGTCATCTTCATTACTATCCAGATCCAACAATTTACACTGTAAGACTGTAGTTGCATATAAATTAGCTTCTGATTTAAAAAAAAAAAAGGAGTCAACAGCCATAACTTTTTTTCTGTCCATGGATTTCTTTTGATTTAAAAAAAAAGAAAATCAAAATAGTCTACCACATAACCCCAGACTAACCTGAGAAAACATTAGATGAACTCAAATTGCAGGACATTCTACAAAGTACCAGCCCTATGCAATATTTCTCAAAATTACTAAAATTTTAATAAATAAACAAATAATTAAAATAAGGCAAAATTGAGAAACTGTCCCCAATTAGAGGGGGCTAAGGAGACATGACCACTCAGTGCAGCATGATATCTGGACTGGATCCTGAAAGATAAAAAGGATATTGGAAGAAAAACGGGCAAAAGCTGAATGAAGTCTAGAATTTGACTATAGAAAGTATATTCCCATTTTGGCTGAGCAGGTTAAGAACAAAACATAGTGTCCATGAGGATGCAGGTTCAATTCCTGGCCTGACTTGCTGGGTTAAGGATCCAGAATTGCCACAAGGTACAGTGTAGGTCATAGATGTGGCTTGGATCTGGTGTTGCCATGCTGTGGGATCCAGTGTTGCTGTGGCATGGAACTGCAGCTCCAATCTGACTCCTAGCCTGGGAATTTTCATATGTTGCCAGTGTGGCCATAAAAAGAAAGAAGGAAAGAAAGAGAGAGAGAGAGAAAGAAGGAAGGAAGGGAGGGAGGGAGGGAAGGAGGAAGGAAGGAAGGAAGGAAGGAAGGAAGGAAGGAAGGAAGGAAGGAAGGAAGGAAGGAAGGAAGAATATATAATATATAGATGTTTGGGGATAACTTTTTGCAAATGTGCAATAGCCAGACAATAACTTATTTCTTTGATAAATGCTGTTAACTTACTGATCTTGCCATAATAATCTGGAGAAATATTTTTCATTTCCATCTTATTTGCAATTGAAAAACATGTATATTTGTTCCTTTGCCTGGAAATATTGAGATTGTTAAAAGCTTTGAACTATAAGACAATTAAACAGGACTGATTGTCCAATTCACATGTTTAAAAAATTGAGACAAAATAGGTTTTAAATCCTTTGGAAACACTGAGAGCTTCTGCCCTCATTCTAATATTCTTAACAGACTATTTCCCCTGGAAAACTCTCATTACCAAGCACAATGTTGTTTATAATTGGTTGTCATATTACCAGATAATAAAGAGAATAATTTTGATTAATGCATTAGCCTTTACCTAACTCATAATTCTATATCACTAAGCACATGACCCCACTAATGTTTTCTCTCAATAACTATTGAATCTAGCCTAAAACATCAGTCATTTATGATAGCTCTTTTTTTAAAGTGCATGTGATTAATTGGTGACAAATACACAAGACTAAATAGCTTGTTTGATAAAGGTCAAATCATGTTTGTCATGAAAAAGTATTTAAAATTGAAATGAAAAGACCAACTTATAAACCTGATAATTATATTGAAAGCAGTCCTAACAGAACTAGTATAGTTTTGACTGCATTTTCTTTAAGATTTTTTAAAAGATTCCAGCATTTAAGTCAAGAAACTAACAAAACAACAATAGAGAAAACATAAAGAACAGAAGATATAATGAGGATAAAAGTAAAAATTAATGAATGAGTCAGTAAAATTGGTATTATATCAAAAAGCAAACAACGTAAGTAAACATTTGTACAGATAACTGATCAAGGAAAAAGATGACAAAACATGAATGAAAGGAGGATGTGATCCAAGCTTCATTAAGATTTTTTAAATTTTAAAAGATTAAATAGCAGATCAAGAAAAATTGGAAACTTGAATGAATTAATGACCAATGGATCAACTGCATTGGTAATTTAAAAAATCTTACCCTCAATGACGTTAGTCACCCCCAAAATCTTCAGGCTCCTGCTATTCCTGCATTGGATTTATTTTGCCAAGCTAGCAAAGAAAAAAATTTCATGAAAATTTGTTTCAAAGAATGTTTAAAATGAGTGAAGTGCCTCATTTTATAGGACTAGAATAACTTGAAACTAAAATCAGAGATGATACAAGGTAAAAAGTTTACAAAGCAATCTCACTTTTGAACACATGTAAATATACTACATAAAATTCTAACATAAAATGTACCTAAAGAAAGATGAATCATAAGCGACTTGATTTTAACCCAGGAATAAAAGAGCATGTAACATCAGAAAATCTAATAACACAGAACACAGCATTAAGATGGTAAAAGAAAAAAATCCAGCTTAGGAGATGTTTATAAGCCTACAACACTACTCAACAGTCATTTATGAAAAAAACTGAACAGCTGAGACCAATGACCACCTTGAACAGCTAAAAATTACCTATGAAAAACATAAATCTAAAGTAAAACTTGATGAAATTTTAAAAGCACTCCTAAAATGGGAAACCAACCGATGTTTTCTTTCAACACTATATTGCAACTTTTAGGTATTTCAATGAGACAATAGAAATAAAAGCATAAGAATTGAAAGATGAAATTAGGCCAAAAAAAAAAAAAGGTTTTTACCTTAAAGATGATGATTGTTTACACAGAAAATATGGAAGAATCTATAGAAACATCATTAGAACTAACAAAGCTCAACATTGTTTCTGGAATGAACATAAAAATCCAATAGTGTTCCTATAATATCAGTAATAAATCTTTAGAAACAGCAAAAGAGAAAAATCCCCATTAAAATATCTCGAAAACCTTAAGTAGGAACTGATCTAATATACAATGTGAAAAATCCATGGAAAAATTGTAGAACTTTATAAAGGTCCTAAAATAACCTATAAATTAAGTTTAATTATGTATCTTGTAGGTGTTATAGTATGATAATATCATAAAGATATTGTTTCCATCTGAATTATTTGTTCAGTGCAATTTCAATAAAAATCCCGAGTTTTCCTTGGAACTTGGTATACAAACCTCAAAACATAAATGAAGAAGAAAGGGCTAGTTGCAAGTACTCAGTTTTGAAGAATTACCAGATATAGAGATTTTAAATATACCACTAAATGTTAATTCTTGACATAAAGATAGAATAATATAGAATAATATGCAAATGGAACAGAATAATGTGGTGGACCTAGAGATGCTCCATGAGGGTTGCCTTCTGGCAGACAGGTCTTGTCTGAGCTGCAGCCAATGCTGTGTGCAGCCAGCTTCCAGTGTTAGCTCCTTCCAGGTTTGCCTCAGCACGTGTCTACCCCCATGGCATGCCCATCCAGAGCAGCCCAAATCTAAGGACTTATTGTGGAGTGGATATAAAGGCCAGGGCTTTGTGCCCACCAGGGTACAACTTTTAGGGCTTAGTAGATCCAGAGCTTTCTGTAAGGTTAGCTGGGTCTTTTCTAGTCATTAATCAGTGGATCTAAGAAAGAAATGGAAAATTTTATTTGAGCCAAACTGAGGGTTATAACCTGGCAACAGCCTCTCAGAAAGCTCTGAAAACTGTCCTTCACAGTTATTATAGGTGTTTGAGACAGAGAGCTGTACATGGAAGGATGTATTATTGACAATCTAGTGGGTAGTGAGTCATGGGCCATTGTGACCCCTTCCAAGATTAAGAAGAAGTGCTATCTTTTAAGGAGCTGTCTTGATGGTGCTGGGAGAATGTTGCTTTCTGTGCTTGAGCAAGTAATTCCTGCCCATGGGGAGGTCTGGTCAATGCATAACGCAGACACACACGCATAGTAAAGGGGAGACAGGAGGCTAAAGGGCAGAAAAAAATTGTTTAAATTTTCTTCTTGCCAATAAATATGAATTTTATTTCACACCACACATCGCAGGTTGACTTCTCATCTGCCAGTCCTACTTCCCCCTCTTCTCTCCACAGATGCCAATCCCTAATAAATACCCTGTACACCAAACTCCATCTCTGCACTGCTTCTGAACCTCCCAGCCTGTGATGTAAGGAGTCAGAAACAATCCAAGCAATCCTGATAAAGGACAGAGGTCATACTCTAAATCAGTTGAGATATTTCCATCCAGTATAAGGTGCTGGGACAGTTGACAACATAGAAAAAAATTACATCTCACATCGTACTCAACAATCTATTGATTTATGAACTAAATTCAGAGTAAAACCTTAACATTTTAGAAGATTCTCCAGGAGAATATTTTTAAGACCTTGGGTGAAATTTTGCATCACCAAAAAACATTGTAAATAAAATTGAAAGGGAAACTACAAGCTAAGAGAATATATTTGATACACATACAATGGAGGCAGCTGAAATTTATGGGTAACATATATGAATCACTAAAAAAAGGCATTCAAATAAACAGATGAGTAAAAATTATGAATAGCCAACTAACAGGGAAAGAAGCTCAAATTGCCAATGACCATGTAGAAAGATGTTCAAATTCATGAGCAATCAGGAAGAAGCAAATTTTTTAAAAAGATATCATTTCTTTCCTACTAGTTTGGTAAGAATTTAAAAACCTAACAGCATCTAGTATTGAAGCAACTGGATTTCACATACACTGCTAATCAGATCATCATTTTTAATAATTATTTTTATTTCTTCTATTATAGTTGGTTACGGTGTTCTGTCAATTTCCTACTGTATAGCAAAGTGACTCAGTCATATTACCCCCCATCACGCTCCATCACAATTGACTAGATATAGTTCTCAGTGCTTATATGGCAGGATCTCATTGCTTGTCCATTCCAAAAGCAATAGTTTGCATCTATTAATCCCAGATGGATTATCATTATTAACCTCTGCAGAGCAATTTACCTATGATTCTCTAGCAAAGTACATACTTCAGTAATATTCTAATAGTTGCCCACATTTGCACAGAGACCTATACTAGACTATTTATTTAGCATTATTTAGAAAGAAAATTTGCAAACAGTCTAAATGGCAATCAATAGGAAGTTGTTTATTATACTTGGTATGTTCACAAGGGAATATTTACAGTAATGAATATTCATGAAATAAGATCATTGATATCATCAAGAAAAAGATATTGAAAATAATATGGAAATAAAAAAGTGCATAAATATCTGTGCAATATAATACTATATAAAATTTTAAAATAATCCAAACAATAATATATTTTTATGGCTTGAGTTTGTTTAAAATTCACTAATTAATTCCTTAAGTATATTCAATATTACACAGGCCATTTTACTTCTTGATAAATTGTTCAATAAATAAGAACCCATAGTATGTATTTTTAGATAAATTATATTTTTGGTTTAGAATGAAACATATCTACTACTTTGATAATATTCTATAAAATTATAGCAAACATTAACTCAAGCACATCTTATCCTTTATGTTGAATTACTTTTCCCTACTTTCATTACATAAGAAAGGAAAAATTAAAAAAAGAGAGTACAAGGTAAAAAAGTATTCATAACAGTCAAACTTCTGTTATTGTTTTGTCTTCTAGTGCTTGAAATAACTACATATAGCATGTTGCACACATAATCAGAATTAGATCCATCAGGCCCTATGGTTAAACAATTTGCAAGATTTGCAGCCCAAAGTGTCCCAATATTTGACTTTATCTATTGGCTTCCCTCAAGAAACTTTCCAAGACTCATAGTATTCTCCAAAATCCATGTCTTTCTCTCCTCCATAAACTAAACCTTTTTGCATCAGGCATAGCCGGGTGACGTGTTCTTGCCAGTCGGTGTAAGAACAATGTTTTTTTCTTCTGGGCCAACACAGTAAAGCACAGCTGTGCCTTCTCCACATGCACTGGCTCTGAGGGCTTAGGGGCCTAGAGAGGCCACTGGAGGCAAGGAGCCTGTGTCCCTAAATGACTGCGATTCAAGTGGCCTGTGACACAAGCTAAAATTAAATCTCTTTTTTTTATTTGTTGTCGTTGTTTCTTGGGCCGCTCCCGCAGCATATGAAGGTTCCCAGGCTAGGGGTTGAATCGGAGCTGTAGCCACTAGCCTAAGCCAGAGCCACAGCAACGCGGGATCCGAGCCGCGTCTGCAACCTACACCACAGCTCACGGCAACGCCGGATCGTTAACCCAATGAGTAAGGGCAGGGACCGAACCCGCAACCTCATGGTTCCTAGTCGGATTCGTTAACCACTGCGCCACGACGGGAACTCCCTAAATCTCTATTATGTTAACACATTTCCTGTCGTGGCTCAGCTGGATAAGGACCCAAGATAGTCTCTGAGGATGCAGGCTTGATCCCTGGCTTCGCTCAGTGGGTTAAGGATCCGGTATTGCTGCAAACTGCAGCATAGGTCGCAGATGTGGCTCAGATCCAGTGTTGCTGTGGCTGGGGTGTAGACCACAGTTGCAGCTCTGATTCGACCCCTAGCCCAGGAACTTACATATGCCACAAGTGTGACCATAAGGAAAAAAAGAGAAAAATGTAAAAAGTAAAGAGAAATTAAAAAGGATAAGATTGCATGGTTTGCTTGATAACAGCTAGCATTACCTGCTCTAATAACGATTTTTAAAAATAACGGAAGACACTATTTCAAATTTTTTAAATAAATATAAAAAATCAGCAGGAAGTATGATTTTCACAAGAGGTCTTTCACAGTCACCTTCTCACCCACACCCACAACTCCCTACTCCTTTCCCTGCCATTTTCTCCACAGCGCACAGCGCCACCTGATACAAAACATGTTTCATGTACGCATTTCTTGCTTGTCTGCATCTCCCCAGTTAGAATGCAGATTCCAAGAGGGAAGGGTCTTTTCCACTTTTCATTCACAGCTTTATCCCCAGAATCTACAACAGTGCCTACCATAGAAAAATTCCTTAAGAATTTTTTTTTTTTTTGTCTTTTTAGGGCTTCACCCACAGCACATGGAGGTGCCCCCAGGCTAGGGGTCAAATTGGAGCTGTAGCTGCTGGCCTACACTACAGTCACAGAAATGCCAGATTCTTAACCTACTGAGCAAGGCCAGGGATCGAACCTGCGTCCTCATGGATGCTAGTCAGCTTCTTTTTGGCTGAGCTATGATGGAACTCCACATTTTTTAATAATTATTGACCGAATAGCTATTGAGGTACAGTTTCAATTTAGAAACTGTAAACGATGCAATCCCATTTAACAATCAAAATTTCAGATTATTTAATTTGTCCTTTCTCCTGTAGGTAGAAGACCAGAGGAGAGGCAGCTCTCTGCTCCCACATTCTAGTCTTCTATCCCATTGAGGTGATCAAGTTTCCTCACCTCCTTTGGCTTGGAGCAGAGATAAGGAAAAGGTTGGGCATATGTTGGAGGAACAGGGCATTTCTGGGTTGACTGTACTCTATAATGATGGCCCCAAGCCCTCAAAGCCAAATGTATAAGGCAGGTGCATGCAAGAGGGCAGTCCAACTAATCCTGGCATTAAACTCTTCTCACTCAGCCATCAAAGAAGCTGGCCAGCCATCTCTTGTCCTATCAATTTCCCACTGCACTAAGACACCAAGTTCTTCAAGTACTGTTGGAGGCCCTCTTACAGGACTTGAAAAGAATGTAGAAGCACCCCTCCCCCACCACAGGCACACCCAGAATAAGGTTTGACTGCTGAGACCCAAGTTGACACACGAAATTAACCAGAGTCTTTTTAAAAAATGCCACAATGCATATATCCAAACTACAAATTAAAAAAGAGTATAACTCAGAGTTCTTTTTGTGGCTCAGTGGGCTAGTATAGTTTCCATGAGGATGTGGGTCTGATCCCTGGCTTCACTCAGTGGCTTAAGGATCCAGTGTTGTCACGAGCTGCATGGGTCACAGATGTGGATCGGATCCAGTGTTGCTGTGGCTGGGGTGTAGGCTGGCAGCTGCAGCTCCTTTTTTTTTTTTTGCTTTGTAGGACCACACTTACAGAATATGGAATTTTCCAGATTAGGAGTCAAATCAGAGTTGCAGCTACTGGCCACAGCCATAGACACAGCCACAGCCACAGCCACAAGAGATCCAAGCCACATCTACAACCTCCACCACAACTCATGGCACTTTGGGATCCTTAACCCACTGAGCGAGGCCAGGGATTGAACCTGCATCCTCATGGATATTAGTCAGGTGTGTAAACCACTGAGCCACAATGGGAAATCCCTGAAGCTCCAATTTGATCCCTAGACTGGGAACTTCCATATGCCACCAATGCAGCCATAAAAAGAAAAAAAAATTTAAATAAGAGTATAAGTCAAGTGTTAAGATCTAATCTCTCCTCAGTATGAAAATGATGATGCCCTTTGCCAGGAATGTTCCTATCTAAATTCTCATATATCCTACTTCTTTCTGTGTTATGCACTGGCCACCTTTCCTGTGCCCATTGATCTCTGCTTCCCTGTTTTAGAACTTCCATGCCCACTGCTGAAGCTTCTCAGCAGATCCATTTGCAGATGTCCAGGGTTCAGACTTTGAGCATAAAGCCTTTCACAAGCCCTACTCCACATCTTCACAAAATCTTTGCAACCCCAGAGCTTCAGAGAAGCTTGTTGCTACTACTGGGTTCTGAAAAATGTCCTGAGCAGCCTTCTCTTGCCAGCAACTGCTATTCTTCCTCATATAATGCTAAGTAAATGGGTTTGAAATCACACAGTCCTGGCTTCAAACACTGGCCCTGCCACTCACAATTTGCATCACTTTGGGAAATAAAACTAACCACTATGAGCTTCAGTTTTCTCACCTAAAAAACAGTCAGGTCCTGACCAGTTGGTGGTGACAATATAAGACGATGATGACTGTTAAATTGCACAGTGGCTGACATACAGTA
The DNA here is from genome assembly GCF_016906955.1 of Phacochoerus africanus. Classification (NCBI taxonomy): domain Eukaryota; kingdom Metazoa; phylum Chordata; class Mammalia; order Artiodactyla; family Suidae; genus Phacochoerus; species Phacochoerus africanus. Next base: position 78,444,415 of record NC_062545.1, on the reverse strand, counting down.
GAATCTCAAAGACTGTGATATTGTTATTCTGGTGGTTGTTGTTACTTATGTCTTTGTTGTACCAGCTTGGGAAGAGTGTTTATATAGGCCACTTTAACTTTGGCAAGAAGCAGATGGCTTCTAGCCAGAGGACTCACTAAATACGTCCTCAGCATGCTTGACTCTGTGAGACACACTGGCACGAGTAAGAAGATACAGTAAGAAACTTCCCAGCCTGTGAGACTGGCCAAAAGTTTACCCTTTAACAATTGTTACACTTTAGGAAGAAGATAAGAGAAATAACATTAATTAGGACTTAATATACACCTGCCATGTTGTTCCGAACTTGAACTTGACCCATCTGAGCCTCAGTTTACTTAACTCTAAAATGGGAGTATGAATCATACAAACTTCAAAGTGTTGCTGCAACAATTAAATGATATAACAGATAAAAACTACAGTGCCTGAGTAAATAATTCCTATAGATCATGAGATGTATTTAAGGTGAAATTATATTTTTAAAAATATACATATCTGGGATCAAGATGGTGGAGGAGTAAGATGTGAAGCTCACCTTCTCCCACAGACACCTCAAAAAAAAAAAAAAAGGTCTGCACATAGAATGATTTGCACAGAACATCTACCAAACACTGGCAGAGGACTTTAGACCTCCAAAAAGGGCAAGACACCCTCCTCATAACTGGGTAGAACAAAAGAAAAAAAGTGAGACAGAGAGAACAAAAAAAAAAAAAAAAGGAATGAGGATAGGACCAGCCCTCCTGAGAGGGAGCTGTGAAAGAGAAAAGGAATCTGCACCCTGGGAGGCCACCTAACAAACAGGGAAATTAGCTGGGATGGAGGAGGAAACTCAGAGCCTCAAAGAAAAGCATAGGAGCCAGACAGAGGAGAGCAAAGCAGAGAGAGAGCCACATAGACCATCTGTACCACTGCACCAGAAACAACAGCCTGAGACACTTGGGCAGGGGTTGGGCACTGAGACTCAGGCTTGGGAGGTCAGTTCTGGGAGAGAAGGATTGAATGTGTGGAGACAGCCTGAGGGGCTAGGGAGTGCTCTGCCACGGACTGGGGAGTGGGCTGGAGAGAGTGTGGGAAGAGAAGCCTGCAAGAGAAGCAAGTCACCATTATGGGTAGGATGAGAGGAGGAGGGGTGGGACCGCCATAGGAACATCTTTCTCTGTGCACATGAGGGCTCTCAGGCAGCGTGGTTCTCAGAAAGTAGGTCACCTCTTGCACGGACTATGGGCAGCTGGTGCAAATCACCACAGCCATCTCAGAATCCAGAGGTGGGGACAGCCCACCACCACTAGGGGTCCCATGAACAGACACCACCTGCAGCCCCAGTCACCTTAGGAGTCACTGCCAAGGAAGGCACTGCAACTGAGTGTCACCCATTGCCCTCACTCCCCAGGAACATACACTCCCTCCCATTGCTGCAGCCAAAGGCTCTGGGTGCTGCCTCCACATCCCTGAGGGTCACTGCCACTGCCCAGAGCCCTGCAACAAAGGGCAGCCTGCACCCCCACCTCCTTGCCACTGTCAAATACCCAGCAACCAGGCACTATAGGTCCTGCCCATTTCCTCGATCTCCCTGGAAGCACAGGCAGGCTGTACACTAGCACACCCCTTATCAAGGGAATAAGAGCCTGTACACATTGAAGAGATAGCAATCATCCAAACCCAAATCAGCCCTCATGCCTACACACACACACACACACACACACACACACACACACACAGTAAGCCCTCATAAGCTACCCGAGAGTGCTCCCATATATAAACATCCTTCCAAGAGTACAGCAGATAACTGTTTTACCTAAACTCACAGAATAAGAAAAATAAAAGCAAAATGAAGAAGCACATGAACCATTCCAAGTTAAAAGAACAGGAGAATTCCCCTGAAGGAGCAAAAAATGAAAAAGACCTTGACAGTCTAACAGACACTGAGTCCATAAAGGAGACAGTGAAAATGCTGAAGGAATTAAGAGCAGATATGAACAGTAATGCAGATTACTTTAGAAAGGAACAATAAACTGTAAGAAGGGACCAAGAAAAATTAGAAAATTCATTTGCAGAAATGCAAGCTGAGTTAAAGGCATTGAAGAGCAGAGTGAATAATGCAGAGGAATAAATAAGTGCCTTGGAAGACAGAATCATGGAAATCACCAAATCAGAATAGCATATAGAACCAAATAAAAAAAAATTGAAAGCAATATAAAAGATCTGTTGGATGATATAAAGCAGGCCAATCTATGCATAATAGGGATTCCAGAAGGAAAAGAAAAAGAAAAGGGGATTGAAAATATATTTGAGGAAATTATGACTGAAAACTTTTTTATATCTAAAGAAAACATATATGAAGATACAGTGGAGTCACCACTGTAGCTCAGGGGAAACAAATCCAACTAGTATCCTTAACCCACTAGCCTCACTCAGTGGGTTAAGGATCTGGTGTGGCTGTGGCTGTGACTGCGGCATAGGCCTGCACCTGCAGCTTTGATTTGACCCCTAGCCTGGGAATGTCCATATGCCACAGGGGCAGCCCTAAAAAAACAAACAAAAAATGATGCAGGAAGTACAGAGAGCCCCAGACAAGTTGGACCCCAAGCAGACCTACCCTAAGATATTATAATAAAAATGGCAAAAGTTAAAGGAGAGAATTCTAAAGGCAGCAAGAAAAAAACAGAGTTAATTATAAGGGAACCCCATAAAGCTATTAGTTAAAGACACCACAGGCCAGAAGAGAGTTACAAGATGTATTAAAAGTTCTAAAAGGAAAAAATTTGCAGCTTATAATACTATACCCAGAAAGACTATCATTTAAAATAGGCGTAATAAAGAATTTTTTGGAGTTCCCATCTTGGCACAGCAGAAACAAATCCCACTAGGAACCATGAGGTTGTGGGTTTGATCCCTGGCCTCGCTCAGTGGGTTAAGGATCCAGTGTTGTCATGAGCTGTGGTGTAGGTCACAGACACAGCTCCAGATCCTGTGTTGCTGTGGCTGTGGTGTAGGACGGCAGCTGTGGCTCCGATTAGACCTCTAGCCTGGGAACCTCCATGCGCCATGGGTGCAGCCCTAAAAAAAAAGCAAAAAAAAAAAAAGAATTTTTCAATCAAACAAAAAGTAAAAGAGTACAGCAATACTAAACCCATTCTAAAGAAATACTGAAAGGTCTCTTCTAAATAGGTAAAAAGTAAGAAGTTATAGGATGGAGGAAATCACAATTGGAAAGTAATCACTTAAATAGTTAGATAGCCAGTATACAGTTCTAAAAGAAAAGAAAAGAAAAAAAAAAAAAAACCTGTTTGTGAAACTGATGATAATCACAAGGAATAGCAAAAGGATAAACATGAAGATGTAAAAAGGACATTAAAATCATCAAATGTGAGGAAGACAACCTAGACTTTTGTTTGTTTTTAATATATTTAAATCTATATGACTATCAGGCCAAAAGCAAGCAAATATAGGAAGGGCTTAACATACTTGTAAAACAGGACATCCACAAATCAAAACCAAAAAGTAAGAGAGCACAAGAAGAAAAGGAGAGAACACAAGCATAAAATAAATAAAATAAATCATCCAACCAAAAAAAAAAAAAAAAGAGAGAGAGAAAAGAACAAAGGAGAACAGGCACATGAAAAAATGCTCAGCATCACTAATTATTAGAGAAATGCAAATCAAAACTACTATTAGGTACCACCTTACACCAGTCAGAATGGCCACCATTAATAAGTGTACAAATAGCAAGTGATGGAGAGATTGTGGAGAAAAGGGAACCCTCCTGCACTGTTGATGGGAATATAAATTGGTACAACCACTACGTAAAACAGTATGGAGGTACCTCAGAAAACTGAATATAGAACTACCGCGTGACCCAGCAATACCCTTCCTGGGCATATATCCAGACAAAACTACAATTATAAAAGATAGTGTTGATTAAAAAAAGATCTGAAGCAGAGTTCTCTTGTGGCTCAGTGGGTTAAGGATCTAGTGTTGTCAGTGTAGTGGCTCAGCTCACTGCTGTGACATAAACATCAAAGACATTTATTAGAAGTGAGTTCTTGTTCGCACAAGCCTCTTTGTTATATTATTATCTTGTAAATATGTTTGAAATTTTTTCTAATAAATATATCTTTAAATAACATTTTTATCAGAAAAATCCCAAAAGGAAGCTAATTTTCTAAAAGTCGGTTGATGGAAAGAAAACAAAACTTTCAGATTCACATTTCAAAATTTTAAAAAACCAACAAAATATTATAATAAGAAAAATGATCAAGGACCCCAAAGAGCTTTAGCGTACATGAGTTACATCTACCAATAGTTAACTTATAAGTTAAAACACAAGCACAAATTCCTTTAGCCATCAGAACTACCAGTGTCATCATACTTTATGTAGTCTCTGGAAAACTCTACATACATAAAAGAATAAAGTGAAACAAAACAATGAACTTTAAAATCCTAGGATAAGGCCTAGTTTCTCATGATGTATTTTTTATTTTATACATTGTTGAATCAGTTTTGCTAATATTTTGTTTTTTGCTTCTTGGCCTTACCAGAAATGCTGTGATGACCATCTTTATACATAAATCCACACAGGTATATTCCTTCATTCCTGATGAATAGTTTCCCCAAAGTAAGTCAAATGAGGATAAACCTTTTGAATATCAGTAGGTTCTGTCAGATTGTTATCCTAAAATGTTGTAGCAATTCATTCTTTCCTCAATCTTAACTATGAGCATTATCAATATTTTTATTAATAATTCTTATTACAGAAAATAATATAAGGAGCCTCTAGTTTCCATATAAATGATATTCATTAATACATATGTATAAGATAATGCAAATATCTCATGCTTAGAGCTCTTGTACAGCTATAAAGTCAGAATCAAAATCACACATTAAATATAAACCAACTAAAAATCCAATGCAATTAAAACATTAATTCAATGTGACAGATGATATTGATGTGCTAAAACAGATAGCAGAAGTTGGAATTAGAGAAATGTAGCCTCAGGTCTGTTTGTACATTTAATTCATATCCCTGTTTTCACTTCAATTATACTAATGTAGAGAATGTGTGTCTGTTCACGTTACCATGCTTTACAAAATGGCGTGAGTAACTTCAAGGTTTTGTTGCGGGTTCATGATAATCAGACTCCCCACTTAACTAAAATGCTGCCAGTAAGCCATCTGCAAAAGCAAGTTTTACTGCAGTGTCCTTTAACAACTCTTAAAATCCTTATATGAAGATAAGGTTGTCATGTGGTTCCACTAAGCTCTGCGTTAAATCTTACTGACTTGTGCTTTCCTGGTTATGTTCCTTTAGTTTCTTATTTATTTAGTTGTTTGCTTTCTGACCCTTTCTCTCACTCCCACAGTACAATATAAACTCCTTGTTTATTGCTATATCCTTTCATCAAACCCCAGCACTGGCCAAATAAATACTTGAATTAATTGATGTGAATTTAATTATTGATGGAATTAGGTACAGAAACAACTTCATTGCTTATTTACCAGCAAAATTAGAAGTAATGTATTATGCAAGTGATATGTCCACAAACAGGGTCAACATAATGCTTTTTTTTCTTTCAAAATGTGACTATAATACTGACTTTAGCAAATCTCACTTGGAAAATTCAATCCTAGACCAAACGTAAAGAGGAAAACTAAAATTGCACAGCAGTGATTCATTATAAGGGGATTGTTTAAATGACTGAGAATTAACTTATTTTAAGATTTTTGTAAGCAAGCATTTAATGAAAGCAAAAAAAAAAATTACCTTCTCAAAGACAATACATTTAAGAATTTCCTGGAAGTCATTCAGCCCCTTTAGGAAATATTAGTGTACAATGAATATGCATATTGTGATTGGTCTTTGTTGGAGAATTTTTCTTCTCTGGAAAATGTATAGAGTCTATATTCAGAAGCAGTTGCACTAGGACTATGGGGAGGGCTCCTGGGGTCAAATTAATCCAAGAAATTCTGGAAGGTATAACTCAGGTGGAGGCAAGGAACAATGGTGACAACCCCAGAGTTTGTAGGTGCACATAAAAGGTCAAGTTCAAGTCAGACTCACATACCTGTTGCTGGGAATCAGAATCTTAAAGGAAGGCTTTTAGATGCAGGGATTAAAGGCAGGTGTCTTCTGGAGAGTATCTTTTTGTTGTTGTTGCTGCTGTTGTTCACACATGTGGAAATTAAGTTCTAGACGAATAAAAGGTGGTTGGACTTGATAAAAACTGAAGGTCCATCCTAAACTCACAGAGTTTATACCTAACTCTGAGGGTATTTACAGATGAACTCCGTAAGAACTGCCAATTGACCAATCCTAAATTATTTTTGTTACACATTTCACATTAGAGTGATAAATGTCTCAAAGTTATGCACAAGGACCTAAAAATAGCTATTATGTATTCATTTTATTTGAATGTTTATGGAGAATATATTCTTATAAGTTTTATAAGTTACCTTAACTAAAATTGTAGTTTCAGATTACTAAATATTTTTTTTTAAATAATCATTACTAACAAATATTAGTTCTTAGCCTATGGAAGGCAGTTTATATTACTTTCATGCTTGAGCAATGTAAATAGGTCTAAACTCTAATTCATTTAAATAAAATTGGTTTTAATTTTCCCACATGTTTTGAAGAAGGTGAAGATCTTTACTAACATCTTTAAAATATTATCTTCTGATTCCTAAAAGCTGGCTCTTATTTGTACAATATTCTAATGTCTCAATTTTTATGCGGCTTCAATTAGTATTACATTCTACATTTATCATTGTCATCAAACTAAAGAAAACTATAAGCTATGAGTGACTCTTGGAGCATCTGCTTTTCAAACTGTTGTTTGACCACTGATTCAGAAATAATTCAACTCTAGTTCTGCCTTTTGTCCTTCAAATGGCTACAGGAACACATTTTTCATGTCAAAAACTAGCATGCCTAGAAAATAGATAAATAGCAAGGACCTATTATATAGCACAGGGAACTATATTCAGTATTTTGTAATAAGCTATAGTAGAAAAGAATCTGACAAAGATTATAAATGTGTGTGTGTGTGTGTGTGTGTGTGTATACATGAGTCACTTCACTGTACACTTGAAACCAACACAACATAGTAAATTCACTATACTTGAATTAAAAAAATGAAGATGTATTTTCTCGGCAGAGTATATATTTTATCTTTTTAACTGAGTCAAAATCTGTCGTCTAGTAGCTACTACATATTGGACTTAGGCCTAACACTTTGGGACTATGGAGAACGTGCACATTGCATTCCCATATCCTCTTCATTATAGGAAGAAAACTACCATTTGTTGTTGGGCTATTAATCACCATCCAGTGCACAAGGCGTTTGCTCTCCATTTACTGCCAAGCCCAGGAACGTTGCTGAGACAGGGCTGGTTAGAGCATGTCCTCTGTGTGTACCTTGCAAGTGGGAGACTGATCATAGATCACAGAGGTCACTGTCTCTCAGACTTCAAATCATAGGCTACCTCCCTGAAGCCATACCGTTTCTCTTCGAATATTTGAAAATAATACTCTTTTGTCGTTGTTTGTTTAAATTTTACGGCTACATCTGAGGCATATGGAAGTTCTCAGGCCAGGGACTGAATCTGAACCACAGATGCAACCTAAGCTGCAGCTGTGGCAACACCTGATCCCTTAACCCACTGCACTGGACCAGGGATTGAACCCCCACCTCCACAGTGACCTGAGCCATTGTAGTTGGATTCTTAAGCCACTGAGCCATGGTAGGAACTCCTGAAGAGAATAATCTTGACTTCATCTCCTATTTTTCCTCTGTGAGTTAAAAGTATACAGTTGCTTAGCCATTCCTCTGTAACATCATTTTTAATCTGTCTTGTTTGGCTACTACAGGCTGTACATCATCACCAAAAAAAACTCTTTACTTTTCATGTTTAGAGGTGAATGCTGCTTACCTGGGACACCCTTTTGTCTTCCATTCTATCCCTCAAGCACACTGCCTAACGGACCTGTTCTTTGAGATTCATGTCTTACTTTTAACTTGTGTTAAAGAAAACCTCTAATTCTTTCCTCTGTCTATCCATAATTCTTCACTTGGATTTTGAAACTGAACTCCAAACAATACGTTGTTCTCCCTGTGAGCCTCCTCCATAACATCCAGCCTATCCTCAAGCCTCCTGAGTTGTCTCCTGTTACCATCACAAAGCTCAATAGGCTTCTTGCCACCTGAAGGCATTGCCAAATTCAAATAAGCATCAGTAGGACCCCACGAGCCTTGAAGGAAAAGCATTTTGTAGGCATACTTTTCTAAAATCGTTACCAAAACCATCTTCCTTTCCCCACTTAGGGAAAGTACTAAAAATCTCACTGCCCATCCCTTATGAGTTTGCTCTGTGCAGCTCACTCCTCTATCCACGAAGTTCTTCACCCATTGACACTCCTTCAAAGCCCACACCTGCCATGATACCCAGGCTTCCTACAGTTCTAACTCCCTTTCTCATGGTGGCAGTGCCCTGGAAATCTGAGGACTCAATCCCCTTTCTTTCTCCCCAGCATCATCCTAAATACTGCCGCATCCTTATTTAGCCTCTTCTCATGGGCTAACCTGAGGAGCATGACTTTTATAACTTCATCCAAGTCAGAGTGGAAAAAAAAAAACCTTTGTCTAGTTATTTACTCCCTATGCCACTCCAAAAACAGCTTAAAAGGAGTTTAACCTTACAATAATATCTATCCATTGGTAATAAGTACATAAAGTCAAGGCCATACAAAGAAAAGGAAGCAATTAGAGCTTATGTAATTACAGTCTGTGAATGTTACACTTGGAGCTAAGCATTCTGGCAGCAAAAGCAAACATGAGAAAGATCCTAAATAGTGTAATTTCCAATATCTGACAAAAGAAAACATACCAATTCTTTGGGAGAAATAAACATTTTCTTCACACAGTGAGGCTTAATAAAAGTATTCTTTGTGACAACCAAGTGAATTTTAAGCTTCTTAGAAATGGGGAATATTTTTAGTGTCCTCCTTTCTACCCATCTCCCCATGACTTGTGCTATGCAAAAAAAGAAAGCATTCTTGTGGAAATGTGAGTTGTTTGAAAGGTATGTTAGGCAAGTGGCTTTTTCCCATGTGTGGTATAAACCTGGGGAGAAGTGGTTTCAGTTTGTGGAATGCAGTAGCTGTGAAAAAAAGAAAGCATGTAGACTAGGTCTGTGAGATAACCCAGAAGGCCAATCTCCTAGGCGTGAAACATCCATCAGTGACAGAGATGGGGGCAGAAGAAGAGTCAAAGGAAAAAGCCACAGAGATGGAGGGAGCACAGAAGGAAAACGAGAGCTGGCAAGTTTGTGGAAGAGCAGAGGTTCTACGGAGCAGAAGCAAATTAAGCTATGATGTTCTTAACGGCTAGGCATGGTCAGCAGCCATTCGTTTGCTGGTAGCTCTTGTTTAAAGAGTTAATTTGACCCAGTTACCCTGGTGTTCGACTTGATCCATCTTCCCACACCGAGTTGAAATTCTTTTCTTTCTGAAAGCTCTGATGTTGGGCTAAACAACACATCCTTGTGGGGTACTCATTGGATTTTAATGAGCATCTGGGCAGCCCCTGGGAGAGAGCTGTGTTCTCACAGAGTGAGGGCAGGCTGGATGCTTTCAGCTTTTGGCACCACTCACAGTAGATAGTGTTCTCAGGAGAAAGAGTGTTAGTAAACCTTTATTTGTGTGTGTGTGTGGCTGAAGAGAATTGGCTGCAAAAGAGAAGTTCAGTTCTCTTGTTGCTCAAAGCAGTAAAGAGGTTTCCAAATGACTTTCTCTAATGCATTTGGTAGGTTGCCCTCAAAATGTTGTTGGAACATCTCAAAATAGAGGCTTAAAAATTCCTTTAATGTCTTTCTTTACAAATAATCTGTTTTATATTTGCAAAGATGAGTTTGTTTACAAATTTCACCTCTGCTCATATTGGGAATAAGATGGTACCCTGAGAAATTCTGGGAGAAGAGGATGAGGAAGGGGGAGTTTCAATGAGAATTAACAAAAGTTATGTGATGTAAGAGTTATCCAGAAAAATTCTTTTGACTGCTCCACCACACAGCAGTGAAGTACTGATAGTAGTATTCCTGGTGCTTTCCTGATAAGAGAAGAATTAAATTTAGCTAGAAGGAACTACAGATATGGAGCCACTCATTCTGTAACTTCACATATTCTAGTCCCTTCACCTAGAGTACCTTTCCCTACTTCTTACCTTAGTCCCTCTTTTATTAAATTCTTACTCATCCCTCAAAATCCAGCTCTCTTTGTACTTCCTTAGTAAAGCTTTACTGATACATCTTAGGCAAAACTGGTTTGTGCCATTCTTATACTAAGACTTATACATTCCATTAATATTTGTATTGTACCTCGACTGAAAGACTTACACCTTCTACTCCCCCACTTAATCATCCCCCATATCATTGTGAAATCTTTTAGAACAAGGATCATTTCATCTTTTATCCTAATTCCTACCGAAGTGCCTAATATTGCTGAATGAATGAGTGAGGGAAGGGATGGATGGATGGATGGATGGATGGATGGATGGATGGATGGATGGATGAATTTTAAAAAAAGGCAGAACAGGGAAGGGAAAGACAAGAGATTGGACAAAATAGGAGGAAGGAACAAATAGCATAGACTGAAAGTCTGCTGAATCAGATCAAGTCAGGAAAAGATAGAAAGAAGAACACGTAGTATGATGATACATGTTAGAGATCTATACCATAAACAAAGAGAACATGGAAAACATGGGAACAGGAAGAGAGGGGAACTGAGCTAGGGTAAAGCCAAGTCTGAAATGTCAGAGTAGCTTATCTCCCTATAGGGAGCCATACTTGTGCCCCAGGAGCTAGAGTGCTAGACTCAGATCCTTAACTGCTGCTTCTTCAGGAACTAGACTGATGAAGACCTGGCAGAGGAAATGCATTCGTTGCAGTTAAAGAGTAGTGAAAGCTGGCCTTGAAAGGAAAATAAGCCCTAGAATAGCAAAGCAGTTATTTCCAAGGACAAGAAGAGATGTGCATCAGGCTTGATTCCATGCCTACATGGCTTTAAATGGAGGACAGGATTGGCCAAAGAGAACACTGCTTAGTTCACAAATATCAGCCTGCCACAAGGGAGTTCCCCCAGCTCTGCAATGTGTCCAGCACATGTAGTCCACAGGCCAAGCCCTGTTCCACATAAGGTCTCCTCCACATTTGGGAAGCAAAAAACATTATCTCATTTGTATCTTGATTTTCTACCAATTTCCTCAGGGAAACAGATCGTGGGTATGCTTCTGGAATCAATCCTGGCATGAAACTGAGAGCCGTTACTCAAAAAGTGATTGGTCCAACATTATGTTAGTTTCATTATTGGTCTAATTTGACCATATAAGTTAGCATTCAATGTTTGAATTTCAGTCCTTTGAGACCTCTTTTCCTCATCTCTTATCCTCTGCCCCTAATTGTTCCATACTTTAACTGGGGGAAGGCTAATCAGAAAATGTGTGCCTTCATATTTATCCTCAATTTTTTTCCAAGTTTTCCATTTTACTGTTAATTCTGTAAAGTCCCATTCTTCTTTCTTAGAGATCTCTTTCCCTCCACCTCCATCCTTCTCCAATCTTGAGCTCTAGCCCTCTAGGCTGCCATAAGGCAGTCATGCTGGTTCTTCTTGTCTTTTACTGTGTTCCAGTGTAGAAATTGTCTCCTGAGTCATTCTTTTTTTTTTTTTTTTGGCTGATACCATTATTTTGTTAATGTGCAACCTCAGGTGATATCTGAACAAAGGGTATTTAGCATATTAACGTTCTTTATCTGATAGTGGCTATATTCTGCCTTCATATTTGAATAGTATTCCAGTTAAATTTAGGATTTCAGATGGGAAAGGTGCTGTCTTTGGTCTTTGAAGGCACCATTACTCTATTTTCTCTCACCATAATGTAAATGAAAAGTCTTAGACCAGTCTCTCATTCTTTTGTAGCTTTACTGCCTTTTCCTCCCTAAAAATTTAAAAATATTTTATTTTTATCCTTGTGGTTCTAAAATTCATATTGATATGCCCAGATACAGGTCTTTTTGGTTTACTATGTTCAAAAGTAAACTAGCTCTTTTTACATTTATGATGCATCCCTTTCACACTGAAAAATGTCTTTGCATTGTTTCTTTTCTAGTTTCATCTCTCTGTGTTCTTCATCTTACTCCTGCTTATCAGATATTGGATTCTAGGTTGAGATTTTACACTTTTACATATTGTTTTTTTTTGTATTACATTTGAATTGATTTTTAAGTGCTATTTTCTATTTCTTTCCTTTTTAAAAAATTTTGGAAGCCTATTTCTTTTCATCTTTTTTTTTTTTTGTAGGAACTCACCTGTGGCATATGGAAGTTCCCAGGCTAGGGGTTGAATCAGAGCTGCAGCTGCAGGCCTATGACACACCCACAGCAACCAACACCAGAGCTGAGCCACATCTGAGACCTACACCACAGCTTGTGGCAACACTGGATCCTCTAACCCACAGAGTGAGGCCAGAGATCGAACCCACATCCTTATGGATACTAGTTGGGTCCTTAACCTGCTGAGCCACAACAGGAACTCCAGCAAGCATATTTTTAAATTGCTAATAGTTATCTTATTCTCTAAATGCCCTTTTTCCTAGTATGTTGTTGTCTTTGGGTTTTTTTGTTTGTTTGTTTGTTTTCTTTCTTTTGTGTTTTTGAGGGCCACGCCTGTGGCATATGGAGATTCGCAGGCTAGGAGCTGTTGCTGCTAGCCCATGCCAAAGCCACAGCACTGCCAGATCTGAGTCGCATCTGCGACCTACACCACAGCTCAGGGCAACGCCGGATCTTTAACCCACTGAGCAAGGCCAGGGATCGAACCTGCAACCTCATGGTTCCTGGTCAGATTCGTTTCTGCTGAGCCGCAACGGGAACTCCTGTTGTTATCTTTGTAGTTGCAAAATTATCTTAAACCTCTCTGATTCTATAATCAGGGTACATATATGTTGGATTGTTTTGGGATTTGTTTCATCTTTAAGTTCTCCATTTATCGAATTTTTAATTACTACTGGATACAATTTTTTTTCAAGCTGTTTAGCTTCATCTTTCTCTTTTATATTGTACAATTTATTTGAAGGTTAGAGAAAATATATATTTAACTAAGTTTCAACACATATACATAATTGTATGTCATATATTATATACATAATTTCATATGATATATATGTATATTGAAAAATAAAAACTACAAAGCATGACCAGGAGTTCTTTGAGTACTGGAAGAATTTGTTAATGGAGCAGACTTTGATTTAAGATGAAGGAGGGAGGTGCTACTTCTGACACTGCAGGGATCCAAATTGCTAAAATGTAAAGGACTTACCCTGGGGTACCTCCAAGGTAGCGCCCCTCTTTCTCTGTTTTGATTTTGACCTGAGCTAGATTCAATGACTGCAAATAATTCTTGTGAGGAAGGGTGTTAGCGTGGTTGTCTGTTCTCTCTACGGATTTTTAACAGGCAATGAGGCTAAGCACAAGCATCCAGAAAAATAAAGAGAAGACAGAGGGAAATTGGTGCCCAGGAAGCCAAGTGAAGGATGAGCTTCAAAAAGGAGGAAGTGTTCCATCCCACAGTAAACAAACGAAGCTGCTGTATGACACTGCCTCCTGGGCAGTACAGATTGTGCTGTGGGTGGCATTTGACCGAAACTGGGTCTTTACTTCTTTTTGATTTTGTTTGTTATTTGTTTGGTTTAGATTGAGGAACAAGAGTTAGTGCAATATCTCTCCACTAGCTTTGGGCATAATATTTGGCTGTCATTACCCATGTTTCCACCATGACCCTAAAGCTGGTCTGTAGTGAGAGAGAAGCATGGAGCCAAAGAGCAGAGAGAAGTGGAGATGAGGGACAGAGAGCATCCTGAAATTGTCTAAGATGTTCCCGGGGCTTGCCCTTCTCACCACACTGCCATGTTTTTACCTTTGGGCTCTCTGAGGTGCCCAAGCTTTCTTATAATACATTTCCCTTTGCTTAATTAAACTTGGGCTGTACTGGTGCCATTTGCACTTGAAAGAACCCTGATTAAAAGAACAGTATTCCAGCTATCACTTGTCTCAACTTTAAAATTTATTACATTACAAAATCTTTTTCAAAATGGCTAAGTGAAGAAGGAAAGAAGCTTGAAAATGGCAATGGAAATACATACGACCTTTCCCTAAAATGTAGGCCATAGGATTGTAAGAATAAATTTTCAGAGAGGTACCACCTCTTCTAAGATGATAGAAACATTATAAATAAGTTGCAGATAAGTACATTATAGGGCTCCACATTTAGTATTATTCTAAGTTCATAAATACCTGATTTTTCAGATTTAAATATTATAGAGGGCATAAGGCATACCTAAAATGGGCAGAATTTTGCCAGGAAAAAAATTGAGGTCTCTTCATTAAGTCTTAAGAAACTCATAAAGGTTAATTCTCCATGTGGACCACTTATTTAAAAAAAAAGTGATTCATTGCCTTTCTCAAAAAAAACTGTGTTTGTAAGGCACTTACAAGAGCAGAGGGTGGCATCCTTTAGTTGCTGTGGCAACAGCTGAATGAGTAAAGCATGAAAGTTAAATACTTAAGCTTCATCAGGAGCTAACAAGAGTGGAGGGGGAGAGGTGTTTCATTTATATTCTAATGCACAAAACCAGCTAGGTGATGATTTCTGCTGATTTTTGAGACTTCGGGCTATCTATTTATAGATCTCTTCAGTTTCTCTAAGGAAAAACCCAGGAGGCAACCCTAAGGCTCGATTGTTTACTACCTAAAACCAGGTTAGATCTATATTTACATCTATCTGTCTATATTTTTTTTATTTCTCTACATATTCACACAGAAAAGAACACAGTTCCTATATAAAATAACTCCTCAGTGTCTGCATTTAATCAGGTATTAATGAGGGCTAATAATAAACTTACTTCATAGGGTTACTATAAAAATAAAATTTGTGAATAGATGTAAAGCACTTAGAACAGTGCCTGTGATAACTGCCATATAAGTATTAGCTGTTTTATCAGGGCATAGCAGACCATAGCCACTCACAATGTCACCCTGAAGTACAGACTTGAAGGTTGGAGGAGGGGCTGGCAGCAAGTAGCCTGACCCTGAGAAGACATTGCTGACGGCTGGAAGCTTCTGGGGGATAGTGTGCATTCATCCAACAAATATGGATGAAATACAAGTCATAGCCACAGTTCTGTGCTGTGTGGGAAAAGAGAGATGAAGGTGAATGTGACATGGTTCTAATATCCTTTAGGGAGAGAATAAGAAAAAAGGTGAAAACATATGAGAAAATGGGGGATAAATGATCATGTCTAAGAGAAAACAGAAATATGCAGTATGAAGAACAGAGATGGAGAAGTTGGCCTTGAAGAGAAAAAGAGACATTTAATCATTGAGGCCTGAAAGAAGGGCAATTAGAATGATAATGGGCTTTGCCAAATTTGTAGGTCAGTTGGACAAGTCAAGAAATGGCAATGAGATCCCACCTAATGGGCTTGATTTTCCCAATTATATTTGTCAGCAGGGCAAGTTATGTGCCTGGGGCCAGATGGAAGAGGGTCTTTTGGTAACCTAGAGGAAAGTGGTGAAGTTTTGAAATAAACACTGAGGGGATCAGAAGTGAAAGCTAAAGCAGAAAAAGGGAAAAGGTTGTTGAGAATCGCTAGGGATCCAGCTGATGCTGTGGTCTAATTTTATCAGGACAGCACTCTACAGGCTTATCTGGTTTTCTCAGCAGTTTTCTACTGATTGGATAGAAGAAATGCTAAAATAGATAGTAATACTGACCCAACATTGGAAATTTGCCTATTATGTACAGAAAAAGACAACTAACAATTATAAGAGTACATACACCAAACATTAAATATTATATGAGGAGTTCCCATTGTGTCTTAGCAGTTTAAGAACCCAACTAGTATCCACGAGGATGTAGGTTTGAGCTATGGCCTTATTGAGTAGTTTAAGGATCTGGAGTTGCCACAAGTTGAGGCATAGGTCGAAGATGCCGCTCCAATCTGGTGTTGCTGTGGCTGTGGTATAGGTCAGCAGTTGCAGCTCTGATTCAACACCTAGCCTGGGAATTTCCACATGCCGCAGGTGCGGGGATAAAAGAAAAATAAATAAATAAATAAATATTAGATGAGTATTACTCCTTAATCTTGTCTCCAGAGATTTACCCCTTGCAGGTAACAGACTCAGGGTTCTATGACTCACAGTGTCTCCTGTAGATATGAGACTTGCCTAGGACAGTGGACTGGGAGCAGAAGTGGCCATGTGCCAGCTGCCAACAGAGGCTTCAATGGGAGTCCTGATTCAACTAGAGTACTTGCTCATTTCCCACTTTCAGACAAAATTGGTTCCTTCAGTCTGAGTCCCAGGATGAAGAGACACATGGGCCAGACCCATGGCAGCTGACCCACAGCTGCTAAAGCACAGACTGGGCAAAATAAATAAATAAATAAGAAAAGTTTCTTAGAAGCTACTGAGTCTTGAGAGGGGAGAAGCAGTTAATTACCTAATTATTACATGTAGATACTAGTCATCCCTGTTTTACCCACTCCCTCCCTGTCAAACTCAAATACAGGGATATTTTTGACAGTCACCATGCCAATCAACACTTTGGGCAACTATGTAACATGATAGGAGATATAAATAAGATCAACCTGGTTTATTGCCTGGGAGAGGAGACCCTGACACCACTTAGGAGACTATTTCAATTGACTAAACAACAGGTAATGAAGTCCTGGACTCTGGTGGCAGAAAGATGGAGAGAAGAAAAGAGATTAGAATAAATATAAGAATGGCTATGATATTTCAGAACAAGCAACAGGAATGAATGTAATTAAAAATAATCTTCAGAGCAAAAAAGGTGTCAAGAGTACATTTCTTTAAATATTATGAGCTCTCTCACCCAGTTACAGTCGACACTGTGACAGTACATCTCAACTGTGGAATTTATAGATTTAGAGTGATTCTC
This sequence comes from Phacochoerus africanus, assembly GCF_016906955.1. Lineage (NCBI taxonomy): Eukaryota > Metazoa > Chordata > Mammalia > Artiodactyla > Suidae > Phacochoerus > Phacochoerus africanus. Next base: position 78,427,389 of record NC_062545.1, on the reverse strand, counting down.
AATTCAATTCTCTGCTGATATTTTCACCAACGTATTAATTCTTGTTCTTCAAAGAGAACTGCCGCCAGTAGAAGCTGGGAACAAAACAAAATTGGATAATGAAGGCAAGATCACATGTTTATTGGAATTCTCTAATGGCACAGTAGGTTAAGGATCCACTGCAGCAGCTCATGTCACGGCTGTGGCTGGCTGGGGTTTGATCCCTGGCCTAGGAACTTCCATATGTCATGGGTACAGCAAAAAAAAAAAAAAAAAAAAACACATCCATCCTAAACTCAAGGTAATCCAGTAAAAAGTTGGTTTCATGCATAGAATCAGAATCCTTTTCAGGATATGGAGGGTGATCCAAACTGTGCATTAAGGGAAAACTTGGCTTTGCAGCCTGAAAGCAGCCTGAAAGGTGATGAAAACAGACTGAAAACTGAAGGTGGGAGGAAAGAACCGCCCTTCTCACAACATGGGCCTCACAGATCTTTCCTTTGTCAGAGGTGAAATGCTCAGATGCACCCAGCTTCAAGAATAAATGCCAAGCAATCCCAAAGGCAAGTGCTCCCTAACAGTAAGAACTACCACCCCTCCCCGAAAAACCCTGGTTTTTACTTTCAAACTCTCCTCCCTTGCTATCACTTTATTTTCTCCCAGCACCACCAGAGTCTGGAATAGTGTATTTTACTTGTAAATTTATCGTCTCCTCCCCAAGAGTGTCACCTTCATGAGAGCAGGAACTTGGTTTTGTTTATTACTGCACCCCTAAAAACTAGCCTTGTGTTAAGCCTGTAGCAAATACTTGGTTTTGGTTTTGGTTTTTTTATGATTTTTATTTTTTTCCATATAGCTGGTTTACAGTCTTCTGTCAATTTTCTACTGTACAGCATGGTGACCCAGTTACACATACATGTATACATTCTTTTTTCTCACATTATCATGCTCCATCGTAAGTGACCAGACATAGCCTGTAACAAATATTTGTTGAATGAATGAATAAAAATATCCACAAGCCAAGATCTTTGAGCTTGAGAATAATTCCGGAGGGAAAAAAAAGCCTTACAGTATGCTAAAACAAATGTCAACACACACAAAAACAGAAAAGAAAACCAAAAAAGCCTCTGGTCAGCTCTCCATCCATCAACCAAGCCCTTCTCAACATGACAGCCACGTGAGCTTCCTAAAACCCAAGCCTCAGGATAGCCACTCCCTGCTACAGTTTTTGGATGGTTTTGCATATCTGAAGATAAAGTTCTCACTTTGGGGCATAGGACGGAAGGTGTCCTGTGGAAGATCTCTGCGGTTTCCAGAGAGGTTTATCACTCAAAAGGGTCCACAGGAACATGACCCCCACATTCTCACTTTTAAGCCTACTCATAATAGATGACCAGTGTCTTCTGATCACTGGTTTATTCTTGCTTACCCCACTTCCCTCAAAGGAATTATTTATATGGCCTGTCTGTCTTCCTATGGCATGAGGTAAAACCCTGTCAAGTACTTATGACAGGACGAGGCTTCCACCTTGAAAACAGTGGGTACCCTAGTTCAGCTACCAAATATGTTACATGTGCAGAGAGGGATAAAAGTGAAGCAATAGCAAAGAGAAAAAGAGCTTTGAGAGACTGTTTGGAAAGAGAGAGAAAGAAGATAGTATTTGAGAAGCTGACAGTATGAGTAAGACAAATAACAGAGATATTTTAAGGTGATGGACAAAAAGCTTGCCATGTATGTGGGAATGATGAAGTCATCATCACCTCACAAAATCCTTCTCCTATGTTTTGGGGAGGGTGTTTTTAAAACATTTTATTGGAGTTCCCGCTGTGGCACCTTGGGTTAATGATCTGGCTTTGTCTCTGTGGTGGTGCCAATTCGATCCCCTTCCAGGTGCAGAATGTTAAGGATCCGGCGTGGCCAATTCAGTCCCTGGCCCAGGAACTTCCATATGTTGCTGGTGCAGCCGAATAAGAAGAAAAAAAAAAAGGATTTGCTATAGTGTGTGAGTGTGTGCATGGGTGTATGTGTGCTCTGAGAAAGAGCTAGAACTCTGTCCCCTTACTTTCTAATAAGTAAAGCCCTAAGGGGTGAAAGAAGCGTATTCTGCGGTGGGTGACAGCCCCAGTGTTTCTTCTAGTAGGAAAGGCCGGTTCTAGGAGGATTCTGGAATCTGGCATTCAGTTCTGCTGCCTCACAGGCTCCAGGGCAAAAGGCCAGGCTGGTGTCAAGACAAAGCCAGGAAGAGCTGAGCAGAGGCCACCCACATGGATCCCATCTCCTGTGGCCACTGGTCTAATTAGCTGCCTCACCTCACATATCGTAGGTGGCTTCAGTTCAGGGCCAGTGTTACAGTCACTTGATATTCAAGAGTTCAGACCAAAGAAATGTTTGTTGAATGAATACAGTATGTAACTTGGCCTGGAGCCTGTCATCAGTCATATCAGGCCCACTCTACGGAGAAGAGAATTTCAATAATATTTCAGACTATAAAAGCTTCACCTAAGAAATGACAAGTATAATGTGAGGGCCACCAGGGCCCCTTCCACAGGCTCAAAGTTTATAAAAGTTAACTGTTTTATGTTGAATATCCAGGCAGAATAAATATGGGTTTCTTTCAATGTCATGGTGGAACAAATGCCTGGGTTACCGAGATGAAAGAGAGGCTTTGTTGTTGCTTCTAGTAAAATTCTGCAATGATTGTCAAGTGTTCTTTATTTATACAATACCCTGAGGTGGGGAGGGCTGACAGAAGAAAAGGCATGACACTCCTGTGACTTAGCACCTACTTCAGACACGGAAACAAAGACCTCTTTGAAATCACTGTGACATTGAACACCAAAGTTCAATTTCAGAGCTAAGATTGAATGTCAAGCTTCCATTCCATGGTTCCATCTAAGATTTAAGTGTATCTGCAATTGATTATCACAGCTAACCTAAGAATTACATCACATTTTAAGTCCTATGGAAGAACACTCTTAAAACTGTACTCATTTTCCATTACCCTAACATTTTTTGATGACATTTGATGAATCTATCCCATTCTTAAAGCATTCAAAAATCTAGAGATCTTGCAGCTAGTATTTTATTTTGCAAATTCTCACATTAAAAAGTGAGTAAACAGGGCCAAACATATTAAATTTGATTTTTTTAATGCACTTTTTTTTTTTTTTTTTTTGCTGTTTGTAGAGCACCCAAAGCAAACAGAAGTTCCCAGGCCAGGGATCGCCGGATCCTTAACCCACTGCACAAGGCTGGGGATTGAATGGGCAATGACACAGAGACAAGTCAGATCATTAACCAATGCACCACAGCTCAATCTCTCAAAATACACTTTTTAAGGAAAGTTTTCTTAAAACTGCCTGAAAAATAGCTAGCACTTATTGAACCAGGATACTTTAAAATAGGTTAATTCTAATTATCACAGCAACGCTCTTGAAAATAATTATCAATATACCCATTTTACAGATGTAGAAACTGAGGTTCATAGTATCTAAGTAACTTGCCAAGATAACACTGCTAGTCTGTGGCTGTGCTGAGCTTCGAACCCCATCTGCCTTATTCCAAAGTTCTTACTATTTCTCCCAAAGTGTTATATCAGGTAAATCTCGTGCACAGAAAATATTCATGAATTAAAAATCTTCACCAGTGTTTTATATTTATAACTTCATAATTTTTGTCATATCAGCATTTGAGTGGCATTTGCTTACACATTTCTATAAATGAAATTATCTTTAATGTTTATTTTATAAAGAAACTTTATTACTATGGAACTGAAAAATTACTATGAGTTGTTATAAATAGAAGATAACTATAAAAATAAATAAGAGGAAAATAAATGATTTTTTCAAATGGAAGTTAAAGCATTAAGTAAACTAAATGCACATTGAATCTATTTAAAAACAGAGTTCAAAATAATTTCCTCAATGATAAGAGCAAAACAATTTAAGATTAGTCAGGAATGAAAGGATAACAGCTTGATATCATGCAGTTTAAGATGAAAATAAATTTTATACCAATATGACAATTATGGAGTTCCCGTTGTGGCACAGAGGAAACGAATCTGACTAGGAACCATGAGGTTGCAGGTTTGATCCCTGGACTCCCTTAGTGGGTAAAAGATCTGGCGTTGTCGTGAGCTGTTGTATAGGTCACAGACACATCTCAGATCTGGTGTTGCTGTGGCTGTGGTGTAGGCCAGCAGCCAAAGCTCCAATTTGACCCCTAGCCTGGGAACCTCCATACGTTGCAGGTGCAGCCTTAAAAAAAAAAAAAAAGACATTTTCATTTTTAGTTTTGTTGTGACTTATCATTGAGAATTTCATCTCATGTGTGTATGTTCTAAAATGGAAAAACATAATCAACTTTTCTGATAGGGTTGGATACAGAAACCATTCCTACCCAAAATGGTGTGACTGTCATTCAACAAACTAAAACAATGTCTTGAATCTCTTCTGAATGTGTCAAGTTTGGGTTAAAAAAAGAAATGGGGGAAACAAAGTCTGTTTCTTAGTCACTCATGAATGTAGTCCTGTGAGGAAAAATGATTAGAAAAGATATTAGGCTTTTCTTAGTACTTCTTGGGAGTGTTTAAAACAACTATCTTTTGATATAACACTGCTAAATAATTTCATAACTAAAATGTTCAAGACACATGGATTCAGCTCATCTTGAACAGAGTAAGTATTCCACTGATCCAGTTTGGGGATTATTACCATCGCATCAACCATGGTAATTATTGATAAAAAAAAAAAAATCTCATCTTTTGAAAAGATAAACATATGGTTGTTTGAATAAAAACCTTAGGGTATTATAATTTGCAAAGCAAGACACAGATATCATATGATCTCATTCCTCTCAGACAACTTGGATAGAAAAGGGAGGACTTTCAGAGCAAATACTAACCACAGTCACTTCCACTTTGAGAAAAAATTCCAAGATGTATGGGCCTATATTTAACATGACTGATAAATTAACAGCCTCAATAAATGCTCTCAAAAGTCTCCCTAGTTTTTCAAGGAGGGAGTGCTCCCTTGAGCTTGCAATAGGAAGTTGAATTTGTTTTTGTTCCATGTACACCCACTTGAATCCAGACAAATGTCCTGGGAGCAGAAGATTCAAATCACTCATGATCTACATTATATGTTGTAGCTCATCACAAACGGACTACTGCATTAAAATTATCTTCTTCAGGTGCATGAATTGTCAAGTTATAGCAAAACAAATTTAAAGAGTATCCTATTTTAATGGATACCCTTGTGGTCTTTTTTTTTTTTGCTTTTTTTTTTTTTTTTTTTTTTTTTGCTTTTTAGAGACCGATGCAGCCGACACCACAGCTCACTCATGGCAATGCTGGATCCTTAACCCACTAAGCAAGGCCAGGTATCAAATCTATGTCCTCATGGATACTGGTCAGGTGTATAACCCTCTGAGTCACAATGGGAACTCATGTTCACGTCAATCTGAAAGAATAATATATATAAGACTGAGTTCACAACATAAGTGGATCCATCCATCCACAATGACTCTCTGGCATAAAAGCTTATTTGTGGCCATAATCATAAGGCTACCACACAAATCTATTTTATAAAACCCTTGGATCATCATCTTTTCCAACATTTATTTTCTAGAACTTTTGGTGTCTCACCAATAATATTTGTAAATGTAAATCAAGCAGTTTCAAATAATGGCCTTTAAATTATGCTAGTGTTTAATAATCTTCATTCTCCCCCTCCCACCAAAAAATAAAATAAAACTATGACAAGCTAACAGGATATCTCCAGCTTTACTGTATTTCTGGCCTATTAGAGTTAGTAGTTCTTGCCTCTGTTTGTATGTTATGGTATAAACGAGGCTGGTTATGGATTTCGCGTTTTCAACCTGGTCATTTTATACATAACTGATCAGGAGACTTGACTAGTCTATCCTTCTACTATGCTAAGAAAAATTCTATAGCTTTTCCTGATGGTCATTGTTTGAAAATTGCACTTGATTTTGGTAGATTTTACACTAGAATTTGAGAGGGTCCTCAAACATAATGGACAATAACGTTCAAACAATATGTTCACTCTGTTGCCAGTAATAAACATTCACATTTCAAATAATTTCCATCACATTTGTCAGATGTATTACATTTCACTTGGCATTTTCTGGCAATAAATAAGATTCAGGCTGGTTCATTTCTTTTGTCCTCACATCTATCTGAAGGCATGTGGCTCATTTCATCACTTTCACCACTACTTCTAACATTTCATCACAAATTTTACCTTCTCTCAACTTAACAATATTTTCCCAATGGTGGATAATAAAAGTCTATCACAGAGTCCTAATTTAAAATTATGTTTCTTAGTATATTTGTTCCACACCTAATAATTTTCAACATGTGGAAATAAGATTTTAATGAGCTACAGAGATGTAAAATTGGGTGTGTCTGGCTATGTACACACAGAAAAACACAGAGAACCATTCTGCAGAGAATTGGAGAAAGAACTAGTTTTACAAGGAAAAACAGGCAAGTGACCCTACAGACTTGATGGAAAAGAAATTGAGACACAAAGTGCCTTAGATGCTGACAACTCTCTAGTTTCATGTCTCATCTCTCCTGAGGCTTGATAGCACTTTCTGCCCTTGAGTTCAAAGAGATAGTTTAATATCCTAACAATAAACACCCCATTTTTGCCTAAAGTAACTCGAGTAAGTTATAGTTACTTATAATCAAATGAAACTCTTCTAAGATAATTTCTGACTGACATTTATGTTTGGTTAGGTTAACTGAATGTCTATAAATATCCAATTCAAAATTAAATATGTTTTGTTTTTGTTTTCCTTTTTGTGGCAGCACTGCAGCATATGGAAGTTTCCAGGCTAGGGGTTGAAACAGAGCAGTAGCTGTCAGCCTACACCACAGTCATAGTAACACCAGATCCAAGCAGCCTCTGTGACCTACAGCCCAGCTCACAGCAATGCCAGATACTTAACCCACTAAGCAAAGCCAGGGATTGAACCCATAGGCTCACAGAGACAACATCAGGCCCTTAACCCACTGAGCCACAACAGGAAGTGTTTTTTTATACTCAGAGTATGAAGCCTTTTAAGAATTGTTGGCATGAAGTTCCACTATTTTTAATAATAAAATATTTTGATCTAGGTAATAGCTCTCCCCCCCCAAAAAAATGGCAAAGTTGGGCAAACTGACATACAATGAATATAGCCAAAATACAGGGTTACTGAAATTTCAGTGGAAATGAGGCCAAAAGAAATCTCACGAATCCTCTGATAATTTTGAAAGATTGATGTAGATTTGCTGTACAAAAGGCCTAATCTGAAAGCCAGAGGCATCAATGCTTATGATCAATGTAAGATTTCACCATAAGTCCCTTCAGGTTCTGGCAAGATGACAACTGCCCATGGCCAGGCACCCCTCCGACTGTCCAAGAAATCAGGATAGATGTGCACCACATGTGTGGCTCTCAACAAAATCAGGCCCACAAGTCTGTTTTGGAAACAATATCATTAACCACTAGATATACTTTTTTTTAAATCACTGCAGATCCTAATACAAAAGAAGAATTCTAAAATAATGAACTATACAGTGTATTGGCTCAATTTCAGCAAAACCAAAGACATTATTACTAGCAAAAAGCCTAATCATATTCATATTTAAAGGCAGAAATCAGTGTCCACTTCCATTCTCAGCGCCAATAGTGATGTTCCATAAAACCTTTGCATTAAATAAAGTGTTCTCAAATTACCTGCGCATGTTAGACAAAGAAACATTTCTTTATTTTCTTTCCCCCAATCTTTGGATGAAAGATTAGCAAAACTCTTTAGAGGATAGAGATTAGAGTTTCAATTTTCCCAATATGAAAAATGTACTTGAATGGTGAAAGAACTGGCAAAAATAAATAAATGGAGAGCCAAAGTTATAAACATGGCTTTGTAATTAAATCCCTTCTTTAAAATAATCAGATTGTCTTGATCTTCTACTCTCATATCCAACTGTAACTGATTCCCATCTTTATGGAAACTGAACTTAGCTCCAAAACTTCAAAATATGACTATGCATTTGTGTGTGTGTTCTTCTAATAGTACTAATCCCTCATTCTTAGTAATTATCTCTAATGCTAGTTGGATGAATCTCTCCAAAATATATAGCCTTAGGTATTACTCAAAGGAAATTATGTTAACTCACAGTTCTGATTTTAATGTAATTATTTTTAATCTATAATCACATTACCCATTTGAAGTTATATTAATTCCAAGAATGTGACTTAGAGCAAAGTTCTGATACATATATGGAGAAAGGATTTTTTTAATTTCATATCGAAGAGTTCAATCTCTGGCATTGATGTTATGAAAGCCACTACTCATTTGAAAGCAGTAATCCTTTCCTTCCCTGGAATTCCAGCTACAGAGCTATATGGCATAACGCTCACTTAGATCAGAAACTATTTTGTAATATGAAAATAATTATGAGTAGAGAAGTCCAAGTCCAGGAAAAAAGTAAACTCCAAATATATATTTAAAGCAATAGCAAGGATTTGGAGACAATCCTGATTTTGGGCAGGAAGGTTCCACTTGGTCAATGTACCACCTAAGGCCAGCGCCCCTCCAAAGAACATCCTGGCTCCTGGTTTACAGCATCACACTGGATATGGGAGAGATGGAACCGGGTTGACCAACTGTTAGAATGCAATTTCATGAAGTTCAGTTTAATGACAATAAAAATTCCAAATGCTGATGCCATTCCCAGCCCAGCCCATTTTTGGTCCTTTTTGCCCCTCATTTAGTGGGCCTATTTCTGCTCAGGAAGTCTGGACATCCTAGAAGCCATACACATAAGATCCCGCTGGAACAACATCAGATTTCACAAAACCTCTTGGACCAACTAGTTTGTATCCACATTTTATCCAAGAACATACACTATGCTAGTCTCAGGCCTCAAAAAGAGTCCTAAAAACTGAAATAGTAACTAACATCTTCTCCACTAATCACATGTATCTTAAATACTTAATTAATGAAATAGCAAATACAAGATGTGTTCATTTTTATAGGGATACTCAGAGACACAAATTAAGAAACTTGCCTGTTCTTTCATCTAAATTACAGTAGCATAGGTTCTAGCATCCTCTCTCAAACACATGATGTCCAAAAGAAAGCTATCACTTGGTCTAAATCAGAACACATTACTTCCAGCCTATGTGTGTAGATGAAACTACCCTTCGTGTTGTTTGTTGGCATGTGTGCCCCCACCTCCACAAAGGAAGATCTGTTTTTATAAAATCTAATTTAGACAATGATCCATATTATAGCCCCACTTGACTCCCCAGAGTACAATGGATCTCTGAGTTTCCCCAGGTACTTGCCTTATAAAAAGAATCATAAAAAAGAACCATAGAATTGAAATTTTATGTTACATAATTTCATCTATTCTCAGGAAAAACCTCACTTTATGGAAGTCAGTGTTTTATTCAAACTCTTGTGTTCACTTTCAATTGTTCTTGTTTTTCCTTGATCAACAGGTAACAAAAATCAACTACAGGAAGTCTCTCCATCATCCATAGATATGCTTCTTGAGATTTTCCACCTAAAGAAAAGAAAAGAAAAGAATGATTTGGCATCCTGGCAATGCATTTCACCCCATAGATGTTCCGCATCATTTGATAAAAGTGACTTGTTTGGGATGTAATGCACAACATGATAAATATAATTAATGCTGCTATATGTTGTACATGAAAACTGCCAAGAGAGTAAATCCTAAGAGTTCTCATCACAAAGAGATGTAAAGTCATCCATTTAAACAGATCTATTTATTTAATTTTTACGATGATGTATGCCTATTAAATTTATTGCATAATCATCTCATGATGTATGTAAATCTAATCATTATTCTGTAAACATTAAACTTATGCAGTGCTATGTGTCAATTATAACTCAATTGTGGAATCTTATTTAAAGAAAAAAATCTTTGAAAAAATAAATTGTTTACCTTCTTCTGAAAAAAAGTGCCTTGTCAACAAGGATGGATGGATTTTATGTTTCCATGTATTTCAATGTGATTGTGCTAATACTCTAAAACTAAGATGAAATGAGGTCAGTTTACTAGCTGCCTCTCCTTGATGAATCATGAATGGAAAGGTTTTGGGAGACCAATTGCTGTTTCCCTGAGCATGGTTATTTATTTATAACATAAAAACCTTTCCCTGGTTATGGCAACACTAATGTTATCTGATAGGTAGCACCAAATGGGAATTGTCTATCTTAAGGATTCAGGCCAAGTTTGGTAAACTCACTGCACGTTATTCTGTAAGAAACTTCATAGTGACTTGTCCAGATGACCTTTATTACCAATTTAAAATATTTCCATTATGACTGTAGGGAAACAAGAGAAAGTTGCTCTGTCAACTATGTGCATGGACTCTGAAATACCATAACATTTTAAGATAAGATGAAATAAGACTTATTGACTATTTATAGTTTGAGGATGCCTACAACAAAAGCCTGTTTCTTTAGATATTTTGTATAGGATTAGACATTACGCCCTTGAGTAATATTGCAATAAGAACTGATTTATGGTTTGAATTGTCAATTTTGTTATAGGCATTACTTTGGTAAGTAAACATGTTTTTCTTTCCTTTTCTCTTTTTTTTCTTTTAAATGGATGACTTTACATAAATCAAGAATACATTTCCAGGAAGTTCCCATTGTGGCTTAGTTGTAATGAACCCAACTGGTATCCATGAGGATAAGGGTTCAATACCTGGCCTCATTCAGTGAGTTAAGGATCCAGCATTTCATGAGCTAAGTGTAGGTCACAGATGTGGCTTGGATCCTGCATTGCTGTAGTTGTGGCATAGGCCAGCAGCGGCAGCTCCAATTCAACTCCTAATTCAACTCCTAGCCTGGGAAATTCCATATACCACACATGCAGCCCTAAAAAGCAAAAAGCAAAAAAAAAAAAAGTACATTTCCATGTCCAAAACATGCAAACATCTCATGCAGTTCTATAATCAAAAAAAAAAAGAAAAAAAACCCAATCAGAAAATGGCCAGAAGATCTAAACAGACATTTCTCGAAAGAGAACATACATACAGATAGCAAGAAAGCACATGGCAAGATGCTCAACATTACTAATTAGTAGAGAAATGCACACCAAAACTACAATGAGGTATCACATCACACAAGTCAGAATGGTCATCATCAAAAAGTCTACCCACAATAAATGGTGGATAGGGTGCAAAGAAAAGGGAACCCTCCTACACTGTTGATGAGAATGTAAATTGGTACAACCGCTATGGAAAACAGTATGGAGTTTCCTTAAAAAAACTGAAAATGGAACTACCATATGATTCAGCAATCCCACTACCTGGGCATATATACAGAGAAAAACATAATTTGAAAAGATATATGCACACCAATGTTCATTGCAGCACTATTTACAATAGCCAAGACATGGAAGCAAACTAAATGTCCATTGACAGAGGAATGGAAAAAGAAGATGTGCTCTGTGTGTCTGTGTCTGTGTGTGTGTGTGTGTGTGTGTGTGTGTGTGTGTGTGTTCCATTATATGTATATAAGCGATTTATTTTGCCCTGCACCTGAAACTAACACATTATAAATGAACTATGCTCCAATAAAATTTTAAAAATAGTTAAAAAGAATATATTTCCATGTTAGTACAACTAAATGAGAATATTAGGCAAAAATTGCAACCAATATATTACAATAGACTATGCAAATAAAACTGAATTAGGGAAATTCAAGTAGCTACTGTCTTTTCTTTCTTTTTAACCAATCTTCAACTGTAAAAAGCACTCTATACTTGAGTGCTTTTATAGGCTTTCCCAGAATATTTCTTTTTCTATTCAAGGAATTTTAGGAATGCATACAATCTCAATGTTTTATTCTCTTTAAATATAATTCTGTTTTTTTCCCCTGGTACCTTGTCTTAGACTTTATCATTTAGAGAGTATTATTATTATTATTATTATTTGTCTTTTGTCCTTTTAGGGCCACACCCGCAGCATATGGAGGGTCTAATTGGAGCTGTAGCTACCAGCCTACGCCAGAGCCACAGCAACACGGGATCCCAGCCTCGTCTGCCACCTACACCACAATTCATGGCAACACCAGATCCTTAACCCTCTGAGCGAGGCCAGGGATCAAACCTGCAACCTCATGGTTCCTAGTCGGATTTGTTTCTGCTACGCCATGACAGGAACTCCAAGAGTATTATTTCTGACGACACCTACATGATCAGCCATTAGGTCTTCCTATATTTTATCAGTAGGAAGAAATCATCTTTCAATCCATGAGGCTGGGAAAAGAAAGGACTCTGATAAATATCTTTGTTGGACTTATGCAATAAGTGGGCTTGAGTCCCAGGCACATGTGTCTGTGCGTAAAGGGTGGAAGCCACGAATAGGGCGATTAGAATTACAGACCCTGATCATTTTAAGAACAGCATTTGTTGACAAAGTCTAAAATAAAATCGCATTAAATTCTTATTAGTCTTGGGAAAGATATTCCACTGAGAATTTGTTACAAGAACAGAGTCAATACTATTATACATTTTCTAAAATTTATTTTGAACCAAATAAATTTCAAAATTTATTTTGAGAGATTAGTTAAAACCTTCAGGGTAAAAATAATGACACACAAAAATGATCTTAGAAGGGCATACTTACAATCCTAATATAGAACACTTTGTTACACAGTTTTTGTTTCATGACTGGAAATCTTTATTCCTTCAGAAAATAGTAAAATGTTTCTTAAATGACACTTTGTATTTAGTGACTTACTGGATAACCACTCAAGATGTATTAGGTAAGTGCTCAAATTATTTTATGTAATTAAAGAAAAAGATATTTGCATGTTGGAAATATTATGCATTATTTTAGACCATAATTTACAGCATGTAAAACTTAGGAACAAAAACCTTCTCAATTAATATGCTCATTAAATTTAATTGACTCAAATGAAAAATAACAGTTAAGTTCTGTTATTACTTTTAAAATCTAAACTTCTAAAAAAACACAAAAATAATCTGGTTCACATTAGTAACCGCCAAACTTTATGTTTAAAAACTAAATGGAATATTTTTCCCAAGACTAATACAAATTTAATCTGATTTTATTTTAGACTTTGTTAGCTTCCATTTAAATGATAGTACAAGCATTTATTCTTTAGCAGCAGTTTTTTTTTTCTTCAGACAAACTGAAGTGAATTTAATAAGGCTTAGTGATATTTGAATAGCAACCATCTATACTATTTTAAAAATCTGGTCTTGTGATCATTTTTACTTTTTAAACTCAAAGTATCATTACCAAGTGCACTGGAAAGACTATCATTGTAAGAACTGGTTGGGAAGTAATGACAATTTTTGATAAGTTGCTTATTTGATAATAAATACTGCGAGTACTGCATTTTATTATTTATAAGATCATAAAGTGAACACTTGTCAAGATCCAAAATTTGTATAAACTTGTAGGCCATAAGAGTTAGTAGTCTCTAAATTTTTCTTTTTTTTTTTTTTTGCTCTTTAGGGCCACACCCGTGGCATATGGAGGTTCCCAGGCTAGGGGTCTAACAGAGCTGTGGCCGCCCTCCACAGCCACAGCCACAGCAATGCCAGATCCGAGCCACATCTGAGACCTACACCAGAGCTAATGGCAACACCAGATCCTTAACCCACTGAGCGAGGCCAGGGATCAAACCCAAAACCTCATGGTTCCTAGTCGAATTCGGGACTGCGCCACAACAGGAAGTCCAGTCTCTAACTTTTTATATTAAATTATTTCTGTATGAAAAAAGGAAGGAAAATATTAAGGTGTTATATTGACAGATAACTTCTTGAATGTGCTATATTTCTTAAATGTAAACATACATTTTTAATGTATACCTAAGGATGATCCAGCTGCTCCGACTTTCTGGCTCACCTTCCCTCCCAGATTGATGTAAATCGATGTTTCTACTGCCTCCAGGTCCACACTTTTACCTATTAGTTAACAAGTGTAAATGAAAGAAAAGAAATTAAATATTCAATAAAGGAATATAATATCAAACCAGAAAAAAATAGAGCAAAACGTGCCTTTGTTGTTCAAGAAACAGATTCTCCCCTAGCGTCATTGCAGGGGAGAGAAATAGTACCAGGATTACTTAAGAAAGACACTAGAATATCTTTTTTTTTTTTTTAAGAGTTGCACCTGCAGCATGTGGAGGTTCCCAGGCTAGGGGTCGAATCAGAACTATAGCTGCTGGCCTATGCCACAGCCACAGCAATGCCAGATCTGAGCCGAGTCTGTGACCTACACCACAGTTCATGGCAATGCTGGACCCTTAACCCACTGAGGCCAGGGATCGAACCTGCGTCCTCGCGGATGCTAGTCAGATTCATTTCCTCTGAGCCATGACAGGAACTCCTAGAATATCTTTTATAATGAACAGCCTTTTAGGGAAAAAACACACACAGACAATTAACTAATGGTCGACCTTCTATCAGTTTAGGTTTTCAAAGAAGTCTCCATGTGTATAGTTATTCTCAATTCCTTTTTCTCATCAGACAGCCAAGATGAGGCTCATACAAGTGGGGGTTGTTTTTGTAAACTTTACAGCTGAAGTGGTTTCCATATACTTGGTTTGGTAAGCTTCTTTAAAGAGACAGAACCCCAAGCTTCCCAACCATGCCTACAACTGGAGTTTCAGTCAACAGTAAAGACCTCGCAGTAGAACCATATGGTGTAAGACTCCAAACCTCCATAAAGAACTTTCTCTAATCCATTTCTCTTAGGATGAACAGAGCACCGTGATGTGAAAGGAGTCTTAAATGGGGGAGGGGGTTGTCAAAGAGTTCATTGATCACTGGCAACTGCAGCTGGTTAAAAATTAGCAGACAGATCAGTTTCTGATAGAGAATGGAGAAATTGTCAGAGCTCACTGTTTCCCCAAGGATGGCATGAGAAAAGGAGTGAGAGAAAAAAGCCACGCTGTGGAATAAAGGGAGATGAGCTGCCACTGGTTCCATCTTTGTTCTCAGCAAGAGGACTGTCTGATTAAAACAAGTGTGGACCTGGAGGCAGTAGAAACATCGATTTACATCAATCTGGGAGGGAAGGTGAGCCAGAAAGTTGGAGCAGCTGGATCATCCTTCTCTAACCAAGAAGTTAAGTGGCAAGTGGATGGCAGCAGGGACTAAGAAATGAAAGAACACTTTTTTGAGACACTCCAGATGAGTGTTTTTATTGTTACCCCATTCTCTCATGTAACCTAAGTGTGGCATTAGGAATTTCACTGGTCCTTTTTTTTTTTCCATTTTTTAACATTTTATTGAAGTACAGTTGACTTACAATGTCCTGATAATTTCTGCTATACAACAAAGTGGTTCAATTATACAGGTACACAAATCTCTTCTCTTTCAGATTCTTTTCCCACATAGATGATCACAGGATATTGGGTAGAGTTTTCTGTGATGTACAGCAGGTCCCTGTTGCCCAAGCATACCATATACTTCAGTGTGCAGAGACCAATCCCAAACCCCCAGTCAATCCCCCCACTACCTGTCCCCTTTGATAATAAGTTTTTCAAAGTCTGTGAGTCTGTTTCTGTTCTGCAAATCATCTTTAAAAAACAAGGATACAAATGAACTTATTGGCTAGTCTTTGTCCCTGGTTCCTGGAGGGGGTTTTTAAACCCTTGGAAATTCTTGGCTGTAAGAATATCTTTGTTTTTCATGGTGGCCCCTGGTGTCTTTCCTGAGTCTATGCTAGTGAAGTAATTCATGGTGGGCCCCTAGATAATTTCAGGGCAGGGACTGGCCATACCAGAAAGATCGACCACATGATTAGAGAGTTTGAATTTTGATTCAGCCCATTCTCTGCTAAGGAGAGAACTGCTGGAAGCAGAGTCCAATCACATAGTCAGTGATTTAATAAATCATACCCATATAGGGAAACCCCCGTAAAAACTCCAGACACCTGAGCTCCAGTGAGTTTCCAGGCTGGTAATAAATATCCACGTGCGAGGAAGTGGCACATCCTGAGGATATAGAAGCCTTGGGGACTCTCTCTTCTCTTGGGTGGTCCTTATTTGTATTCTTTATATTAAAACTGTAATAATAAGTACAGTATTCTCCTGTGCTCTATGAGTCACTCCAGTGAATTATTAAACCTGAGAGGTAGTGGAAACCTCTGAATTTGTAGCCAACTGGTCAGAAGTTCAGATGACTTGAGAACCCCAGAGCTTGCATTTGGAGTCTGATATAAAGGAAGCCTTACGAAGGGAAATCTCTTAATTTCTGAAATATGACCTAACTCCAGATACAGTTAAATCTTCACTGCACTGAGAAAATTCCCATTGCTCTTGAATAGCTTTGAGATTTCTCTAAGAACTCATGTTTAAGGCACCAGGCTCTTGAAACATCATCTGATGTTATTTTTGCTGGTCAAATTTCTTCAGGTCCAGTTTTGCTGGATCATTTACAAATTAAACTTGGCCCCCTTCTACAGTGATTGACCTGCACGCTTTGCAGGCAAACAAACAACTTATCTCGGTCACCTTCTCCTTCTTTGTCCATTCTTCCTTCCATTTATATTCATACATTTCCAAAGAAAAAAAAACATTCCTCTGCATTTACCTGAATTCTTATTAAACTCCTACTTAATGGTGTTAATGCAGAGAAGCAGACTAAAGGCTATCTTCGTTCCACCCCAATAGGTAACCCTTTAATTATGTCCGTAATATCAGGAAGGACAGATAAAAACAGGCCATGACCAGAAAGGAAGTCTTACCATTAGACTTTCTCACATGCCTTTGGGGCCCAGGGATAGGAACAAACATTTCTCTCGTTTCCTGTTGAATAAGTTGTCAGTCTTTAGGGCCTTATTCCAGATGGACAATCAGTTCCTTCTTTCTCTAGTCTCCCCACATTTTTCCTTTCTCTCTATCCTTTCAGACTGTTCTTTCCCCTCTTCGAGCTCAATGGAGAAAAGAGAAGAGCAGATCCATTGACTCTTCCATTCCACTGAAGGTAGCTTCGCATCCTTTGGTTTCTTCAGATAAACACCTGCTAGAAGAACACGTGCCCCTTGCCATTATCAAAGCCTTTCAATAGCAGCAGGTCTCAAGCCAACAGAGTCAGTCTCTCTCTTTCTCTTTCACCAAAAATATCTTCTACAGAGAAATGAGGGAGGGAAGGAAAAAGGGGTGAGGGGAAGTAAATAAGAAAACCCTATAGAACGATAGGGTATAGCCTAAAAGTGTAAGAAGTCATTTTTTTTTACTGCCTCTGACCCTGATATTTTTAAAAAACTACACCCCAAATCACATATATGTAATTTATATATTATAAAATTTATGATATGGAGTTCCCATCCTGGCTCAGTGGAAACAAATCCAACTAGTATCCATGAGGATGCATGTTCCATCCCTGGCCGTGCCCGGTGGGTTAAGGATCTGGCGTTGCTGTGACCTGTGGTATAGGCCAGCAGCTGTAGCTCCCATTCGACCCCTAGTCTGGGATCATCCATATACCATAGATGCAGCCCTAAAAAAGACAAAAATACTAAAAAAAGTTATGATATATATATATTATTATATAGATTTATATAAATTATATATATGTATGTTTATATATGTGTATACACACACACACAACACATATATATAGAGAGAGAGAAAATAAAAAGGCAATTACAGGGGAATTTGTTGTAGGAAAACACACTATATTTCTTTCCATGGTGCTGAGAGTCCCCCTGGGGTTATAAATGCTCTGTTTGAAAAGCACTCTTCAATAGTGGAAATATGGCTTAGGATCACTCTACTGTACACAATTTCTTTCAATGTGTACCAAAACACCACAGTATAGGTACAGATATTTCAGGTTCACAGTTCCTTTCCTGTAGTATTGAAATCCAAAACAAAAACAGAAAAAACAAAAAACACTGAATATTGAGATTTTTTTTTTCCTAACTCACTTGGTAGCAAAATCTGACCTGACCTCCATAGACTTGGTTGGCAAGCTGTTTATAATATTCATTTATTTTCTTACTGTGAATAATCCTACATTTCTCTTCTGAAATCTGTGTGTTTATCAGGAACTGCTCAAGACTCCAACTAGGATGTTATATAATATATGGTATACATCTGCCCAGTTACCTTAAATTCTGAGAAAGTCTCAATTTCAGAATATGTTAAACCCTGGGAGTTTCTGGCAAGAGATTATAACCTGTACTCATATTCTCTAGGAATGAAAACTGGTGTTTGAAGATTTAAGTAACCTGCCCAAAGCTATGGGTAATAAGTCATAGAGGCAGCCCTGGATCTGGGCTAGTCAATAGGACACTGAAGTCAACCACAGAACTCGACCTTGCCTGCTGCCTTCAGTGAATGTGGACTCATGCATAGAGCCACTTAACACTCATCGTACAGCCAGGGACCTCAATCCAAAGGAAAGAGAAAACTTACAAGAACACATATGAGTTCTTCTTGGGTATACTTGAAAAATCTGGCTGCACAGGGATAGAGGGGTATCTGTCTATCTGTCTTTTTGCCATATTCAGGAAGAGGGATCAGAATCAGAAGCTACCAGCACAAATGAACATCTCCACAGAAAAGAAAATCATGGACTTGGAAAATAGACTTGTGGCTGCCTGATGGGAGAGGGAGGGAGTGGGAGGGATCAGGAGCTTAGGCTTATCAGACACCACTTAGAATAGATTTACAAGGAGATCCTTCTGAGTAGCATTGAGAACTATGTTTAGATACTCATATTGCAACAGAACAAAGGGTGGGGGAAAAAATGTATACATGTAAGGATAACTTGATCCCCTTGCTGTACAGTGGGAAAAAATAAATTAAAATAAAAAATAAAATAAAAACAAAAAAAAATAAAATAAAAATAAAAAATAAATCAGAAGCAAAAAAAAATCTTTTTTTTTTTTAATGGCCACATCTGTGGCACATGGAAGTTCTTGGACCAGGGATTGAATCTGAGCCACAGCTATGGCAACATCAGATGCTTTAACACACCGTACTGGGATGGGGATAAAACTCATGCCTCCTCAGCAACCCAAACTGCTGCAGTCAGATTCTTAACCCAGTGTGCCACAGTGGGAACTCCAAAAATCTTTTTTTTTTTCTTTTAAATGTTGAAGCAGATAGGTCAAATCAGAATCTCTCTAGTTTAGAGGCTGGTATGACCAGCCTTCACCAAAATTATCCAGTTGAGTGATTGTGTGTGCAAAACATAAGGGTTCTTGATCAAAAAGAATTTATCTTCTAAAAATCCATTCTTTTCTACATCACAATCACTGCCAATGATAGCTAACTTTGACTGAATGCTCGGTTTTCCAAACACTGTGGTGAATGCTTCATATGCACTATTTCATATAACGTTTAAAAAAACTGTATGAGGTAGGCACTTTATTATCTTCCTTTGATGGATGAGGAAATCAAAGATTAGATGGCTTAGAAAATTGGTCAAGGTCAATGGATAGAAATTGGGAAAGAGTCTTTAAACCTGTGCTGCCAGATTTGAAAACAGTCTGTTTATAACCATTAAGCATACTGCTTTTGTTACTAACCACTGAGCATCTGCTCAAGAAAAATTGGAAATGAGAATAAATTAATGACCAGTGAATCAACCGAATTGATAATTAAAAATCTTACCCCCAATCACCTCACTCTGCCCCCAAAATCTCCAGGTTCACAGTGTTGCTAGAAGTCATTTCTTTTGCCAAGCTAGCAAAGGAAAAAATATTTTTTATTGCAACAAACTGTTCCAAAGAATTTTATAAAATGGGTAAAGAGCTTCATTTTACAGGTCTAGAGTAACTTGAAACTAGAATCAGACAGCGATAGCACAAGATAAGAAATTTATAGACCAATCTCACTTTTGAACAGATGTAAATGTGCTATATAAACTCTAATATAAAATGTATATAAAGTTGAATCATAAACAACTTGGTTTTAATATAAGGAAGGATCAGGCAATATCAAAAAACCTAATAATATGGAATAGAGCATTAAGATGGCATAAGAAAAAATATCCATAGAATCATCTCGAAAGATCTGATAAACATACAATACCATTCAACATTTATTCATGAAAAAAACAACTAAGCAAACTGGAACTGGAAACTACTCTCAGCAGAAAAAAAAAATCACCTATGGAAAACATAAACTAGAGTAAAGGCTAATGATGAAAATTTTGAAGTATTCCTTTTAAAATAAGAAATGAAATAATGCTTCTGTTCAACATTAAACTGGAAAAGACCTCCAAATTCAACATGCTCCTAATAAGACCCACCCCTGCCCTGTCTACCAGCACTCCCAGTCTCACACCACTATCTGCTTTGGCACTTTCAGAACTAACTTCATTGTACCCTACATGTCTGTTTATATCAAACTCCCAAAGAAGCCCAGTACTCCCAGGTCATCTCTTAGTCCCAAGACGCTAATCAACACAGATGACCCTGTCTCCCACTCTTACCCACTAACTCCTGAAACTCAACCACTATGTCCTTTGGCACTCCTAGTCAGTTCATTATTCACAAGATTCACTATACCTTCAACATCTTCACATTTTTTTCTTGTATCAACTGAAATCATGACGTTGCTTCTCCTGCAATTTCTCAGGAGGTGGTTGTTCTCCATCTCATAAAACTTTTACCTCATTGCAGCTTACAGACAATTTCCATTTTCTTTTCTAAAAATCCCTGATTTTGAATCTCATAACATCAAACTAGAGTACCTATTCTTCCTTGTTATGGTCATCCTCAGAGCTATAAGTCCAGCTCATGCCTTGAAAAATATTAGCTCCCGGATCACTTTTTTTCTCTTTATTTAATTCTTGCCATAACTGACGGTGATTTCAAAATTTACATGTATAATGTCTGTCATATCCTGGCATCTCATTACCTTGCCCATCTTCCCTCCAAAGATCCTGCTCTTCACCCTAAGCCACAAACTTCTACCATTCCCTCCTAGACCACTTTATTAACAATAACTGCAACCCCTTCAAAATTCAAATGCAAACAATAAACCTCCTGTCTACCCAGGGTATATCTACAATGCTTTAACTCACTGGAACCTAAAATCCATTTATTCAACTACCTTTTTACCATCCAATACTTTGGCATCCAATTCTTCATTACCCATCTTAAATGCCACAGTTTTTCATTAGAATCACTTCCTTGCATTCCCTCAACTCCCTTGCCCCCTCTTCCATTCATCACTCTCTCATCAAAAGCACAGTTCTGGTTAAATTCAACTCTCTGCTCACTTTGTACTTTCACTCACATAGCTGAACATTGCTGGGGTAAACAAAATAGTCACATTGAATTGCCCATGTTAAATTCATGACCTTGAATTCATACTCAAAGAGCTTTCTGCATATGAGATACAGTGAAAATCTTCTAAAATAGGAATGTAGAGCTTATTGAAAACATAGGTTACAAAAGAATATGTACCATATAATCTACTTTGAGATAAAAAAGTGTAAGAGTGTGTGTATGTGCAAGTGTGTGTATACTTAGGTCGGTAGACAGTAGCTGGATAGACAGATCTGCAAGAAGGCTCAGTGATGATTTCTGGAATTACGTCTTAATTTTTTTAAAACTTTGCTTGTCTGATTTTCTGCAATGTACTTATGCTCCTCTGTAATAATAACAGACTATATAAAATAAAATAAAAATGGAATAATTTCCCCCAATCAGTCAATAAACAATGTTTTAGATCCAAAAAACAAGTACCCTGGTTCAAGGTGGCAGATGAGGAAATCATACTAAAATGAGTGTAAAGTCATCTTTAAAATATATGTTTGATGATATAAGCCCTAAAAATGAGGAAAATGTGAGGTCAGCTATCTCCAGATTAAAACTATATATGCATACATGTATGTATGTGTATTTAAATTGGGATGGAAAGAGAAAGAAGATTATGAAGTATTTAATAGATGAGACAAGGCAAAGAAAACTGCAGTCTTTAAAACATACTAAGTGGTTAAAGTTGAAAAAGGAGGTCTTTACAGCAAAAAAAAAAAAAAAAAAAAAACTAGACTCAACATTAGATAGTATGGAGGATGGAATGAAAAGTAGGGCTAAAAACTAGAATTAATTGGATGTTTTGAAACCAGTTAATGCCTCTCCCCATTCATCAGTTTCCATAAGGAAAGTAGAGTCTTTTAAGAATTTAACATTAGGCAAAAAAAAAAAAATTATATATATATATATATATATATATATATACACACACACACATAAAAATGAAAATTTCAGAGAAAAGAGCCTCAGTGCAAAAGGTCCACCATCCAGCTATTAGGTTTTATAAATATTCCCAAGTGTAAAGAAAGATATCAGCTTTCAGATTGAAAGTGTCCACCAAATGTGTGGTTAACTTTAAAACATTTGTTTGGAACATATGATAGCCAAGCAATGCTAGAAATTTTTAATACAATTTAAATAAAAGTGTTACAATTCTTATGCATTCTGCCCCTGCCAACCTCTTCAGAATATTAGGCACCAAAAGTAACTTCTTCATTAATAAATGGTCATTTAAGTATGCTCTCAAAGGAAGTAGTGTGTATTCACAAATCAGTGAACTTTTAAAACTGAAATTCTTAGGCTAGAGGAAACAAAGAAATAATTTTTAGATAGAATTTAAAACAAAGGCATTAAAATTTAGGAATATGTATGTATAACTGGGTCACCATGCTGTACAGTAGAAAATATATATACATAAAGAAATAAAAATTTAGTAAATAAATAAAATAAAATAAAATTTAGGAATATGCAAGATAAAATTTTAAATAAAGGACCAGACAAAACAGTATTCTAAGTTCTGATTCTGTGATATAATGTGTCAAAGTATCAAGGGAGACACAGTATTCTCTAATTTGAGAATGAAAGTACATCTGCCATGGAAAGAATTTACCTTTTTATTTTTTCCAAAAGGATTAAAGACTATCTCTATCATGTCTTCAGACTTAAATTGTTATAGAAACACTGGAGAGTATAATAAATGAACATGCCATACAGAACACCAAAATTCTAATCTGTGATTTCTCAATCATGTGATGCTAGAAAAATGCCAAAATTTGACTCTCAAATTCCCCAGCTGTAAAATAGGCATAAACCTCTGTCCTGTCTATCTTACAGCAGTACTGTGAGACTGTATTCATTTACCCAAAACATTCTTATCAAGTATCTATCACTCACACTGAATATGAGTTTTCACAAAGTAGGCAGGCTTGCTGGCCTCCTGAAACTGGTGCAAGGAAATAATAAATTCTCATTAAGAGCCTCTTAAATTGTTTTAAAATGTGTATGCAAGTAAAATATTACTTTAATTTAACTTTTAAGATCATTTTACACTTTTCAAAACTCTTGTGCTATACTATCCCAGTAAGTTTTTTCAATAAGGACGTATATTTCAATATATACTTTTGTAAGTACTAGGCAAATCTAAAGTTATTTATATAACACTAAAGCAGGACTTTCTCATATCAACCTGGCTTAAGAACTTTTAAGCAAATCAAGATATAAATTAATAATCATGATAAATGTAGAAATTTGCTAACCACATTAATGTTAAAAACGATTATAAACTGTTGGTCCAGAATAAATAGCCAGAAGCAAACTATCTTTAAGAGATTTGGGAAGATTGTATTGTCTTATTTTTATCTCACAAATAAGTATAAGATTTCTGATGCTGTTCTGTGAGTGAAGATTATAAAAAGAATTGATTTCCATATCATATTCCATCTAAAATGTTCTATAGTTCTTTGGGTCATAAAACATAGACATTCCATTTGGTTTACAATGCTTAAGCAATCTGGAGTCAGATTTTTTTTTTCTTTTTAGCCAAAGGAGCCTGTGCTTTTCCCTTGTCTTGAACAATAGATCTTTCAAAGACAAGAATCCAATGACCTTCTTCAAGGGTCATTTGGAACCTTGGGCAAAATGTAACAGTTCTTACTGATGGATTTCCACACAGTTACTGGA
Organism: Phacochoerus africanus; assembly: GCF_016906955.1. Taxonomy (NCBI): domain Eukaryota; kingdom Metazoa; phylum Chordata; class Mammalia; order Artiodactyla; family Suidae; genus Phacochoerus; species Phacochoerus africanus. The sequence continues at coordinate 78,403,417 of NC_062545.1, read as the reverse complement.
GACGCAAAGTCTATGGTAAATAGAGTTTAGGGAAACACAAACGTGGATCTGTCTGCCAGCTCATTATTAATACATCTGAATGGCCTGAACCTCTGACCTATGCACTGAATCTTTAAGCAAAACTTCCCTTCTTCCCCGTCTTCTCTATGGCACTGTGGTCCTTGCTGGCTCTGCTTACTTTCTTCCATACTTTGTATTCATGTAATCCTCATTACGATATTAAGTCAGATTTATTTTGTTTTCCACATCTGTTGTTTTCAGCCCTATTGATGGCATTACATGGCAAGATGAGCTTGGGAAAGAAAATAACCAAAGCGTGTGGGGTTTCAGGAGTAAAAATGGAGCTCTCTGCCTTTGATCCCCAAAGTCCTGTTTCTCCTACAAAGCTTCCTCTATGCATCTTGGAAAACTCTAGATGCTAAAGACTTGGGAAGAAAAAAGGAGAAAGAACAGATAATAAAAATTCTGGAATTAAAAACAAGGACTCTTTACACAGCTCTTCAATATTAATCTAAATATTAAAGAAAAAAGTTCAAGCGAATTTGTGAAAATAGCGTAAGAAAATACTTTCATAAAAGAAATTGACATACGTAACTTAAGACACAAAATTACTGCTCAGATTATTGTCTGATAGGAAAAAGAAGAATTCTATCAACACGAGCATATTAATGTTTCTATAAAATTTGAAATTTCCTGAAATTCTCTACTAGTATTGCAATATCAGAACTTGAAGAATTTAAGTTTCTATGATGGTTCATCTCCATTGACTTAGTTATTGACTAAAGAAAGAAATCATTGGTAGCAATGTGGACCTGGATCATTGTCTGGCTGATTCATAGCTCTTGACTGGCTTAACCATAACAACTTAAAATCTAACCGATATGTTTTCCTAGAAGAGCTAATGAAAATTCTCTGGGCATTGAAATCTATCCCTAAATGTGACTTTAATTTTGCCTCACTATTATTCAATCCCTGCTTTTCTCCAGGTAAAAAACCCATCAAATTGTATGTCAGGTTTTCTCCACTTATTTGGGTCCCCAAGAAATTATAGTGAATTATTTAAACATTTTAATTACATTCTTGTTAGGCAGGAGGAGTACCATTCCTTCTCTACAGCTCCTCTCAAAAAAATCCATAAGTGGATTTATGGGTGTGAATGGGGAAGAAGTTGTGCATAGTGTTTAGAAATGTTAAATCTGAGCTAAGAGAAAATGAGTCCTTCTGCCAGCAGTGAAAAACCAGGGAATCCTTTCATTGTCACGAGCCAGTAGCCACCAGATGCTTAGAATTCCATGTATTTTAAGGACAAACCATTCAGTGACTCCTTTGACACTCCAAGTATGCCAATAATTCAATGTATTAGTCGGATGCAAATTTTATACAATAAGGTATGGAAAGCAAACTGTAATTGGGAGTGCCTGAGTGAATGGAGCTCTATCCTTTGACAGGGCCCATTGTTGAACTCCAGCCTGGACCTCCGACCCGTTACTTTGCAAGGATACAATAGCCTTTGATATGAGATGGTGGGAAACGGACTTAGAGACTCATTTCACATTCACTTGCAATTCATCAGTTTGGCGAGGACTTTTAGCAGCTTTAATGACCACAGCAATTGATGATTAAATCAATTTGTGCCGGTGACAGCATGGCGGGCCTGTAGACTGTAACAATCCAGGATTGCACCAGGCAGAAAAGACTCTGTTATTCAGATGTGCATGGCTCCTGCTCAGTTCACAGGGAGAACAACAGGGAGACAGTCTGTCACCGGGCAGGTCCCCCAAGAATACACACATTCACTCCAGTTGACCACACAATGCCTAGGTTTCTTTGTAAAGTGGTGCCATAGATTTTTTTTTTTTTAAGTATTGTTGCAAGTAAAAATATACAGTAGAAGAAAACGATTTCTAATATTTAACTCTATCCTAAGAGAAAGTAGGAAACCAGAAAGAATGTAACCTTTGTTCCCTTGATCAAAATGGGTGGTCCTACCCCCTGTCACCAGGAGACACACTCCCCCCCCCCCAAAAAAAAAATAGAAAGAGAGGAATAGAAAATCAACAGCAGAGATTAGGACAGAGGAGGTTTATGTTTAGAGGGAAAAAGGTGAAAGGAATTTTAAAAAACAACATTGCATTGTGTCATAAAGAAGGAAATACTGCTCCCTCTTCTGTTTATAAGAGGGATTTTTTTCCAAATCCTTAGATCCATCTTTTTAAATTTTTAAATGTAAATGTTTATAATGAAAAAAATGACAGTGTCAGCATGGTGGGACAGCTTATGTGATTTATTTATAGTAAAAAAATGTTAAATAAATAAATACTTTGCTGAGCCTATGTTTTAATGTTTGAAAACTGTATAACCAAAATTGACATTTTAAAGGTGGAGGAAGGGACAAAAAGTCATTTCACATCAACAAAACTTTTTGTGTCAGCATAAATGAATGTTAGAATGACTAATAAAATTATACACAATCCAAGTCTGCATAAAATGTACTAAGTAATGCATCTAACTATAAGTTCAAATAAGGGGGAAAGCCAATATATTATTTAAATGTCTGAATTATAATGGATGAAATAACCTAAGGTCCACAGACGTACCTTAAGGGACCTCTAAGATAAGAGAGATAATTTAAATTACTGGTTAGGATTTTTTGAAAAAGGCATTAATGCTACAATTTTCACAGAACAGAAATGATCTCCCAAAGTATAGAAACAATATACTTGTAGCATTAAATTCAGGATTTAATTAAACCAACTATAAAGATGGAATGTCTATAATCCTGAGTTAGCTTTTATGCCTTATTAAAAATCCGACCAAATGATACAATTATTTTAAACTACAGTGGAAAAGAGGGAAAATAATCTTTTGCGGGACACCGGTAGATCGATGAGAAATGTAGTGCACAAAACACGCAGCTATAGTACTGCAGAAAAAAAATGTAAACAACATTTTCCACCAGATTTGTCTAAACATTGAAAGAATATTGAGGTTGTGCAGAGGAGGTCTTGGCACTGAGTCCAGAAGCTGTACTTGGTAACTGGGGAGAGGGAAGAGGAGGTGAGTTTCCATGGCAACACGGGTGCCCAAAGCAAATGGAACTAGCGAGCATCTTCCCAAGGGAGGCAGGGAGCATGGAAAGTGGAAACAGAGGGGGAAGGGCAGTGGCAGCTTCTGAAAAGCTGGTTTATGCTGAATAAGTGTTTTGTGCAAAGCTGTGACGTGATCCATATCAGAGTGTGTATTCTGAGAGAGCTGACATCCCCTTGTAACATACTGCTTCAGTGATTAAAGACCGCTTTTGCCTGGGAATACATATTTGTCTTGCAATTTCCCGTTTGGATGTATAAAGATACTGAAGTCATCTTGATGCTCACACTGTCTCCTACCTTCACAATAAAATAATAGGAGGTGACTAGAATTTAAATTTGCCTGTCTTTTTCTCTGTCATTGTACCTGGGAGTCAAGTTTCTAGGGGAAATAAAAAACCTTTGATTTCCTTCTCTTAGCAGTCAAAGCAGATTAGAAGTGGTTTCTCATCCTTCTGATTATGAAACTGTGATTCTCTCCTGACAACAGTTTTTCCTGTGTCACAAGGCAATATAATATTCCTAAGGAATGAGACTATATAAAAGTTCACCTTATTAATCTGACTAAAATGATCAAGATTAATCTTATCTCATTATAAAAGGCTCAATGTAAAGACTAAAACAGTAATGGCACCAAGAATAGGTGACAGATGGAGAGCTAACTCTCTTCAACGCTCTGGAAATAAACACGTTCCACAGAAGAAAGCCCTTTCATTAGAGGTCAGATTATATTGCAAATTAGTACCGAGTAGAAGGGCCTGATAAAATATGGACTTGGTTGCACAAGAGTTAAACTTACACCATCACCTGATGGTTTTAATAATAAAAATCTGGATCAGACTCTACACTGGGGTATAAACTCTGTGAGGGCCATGGCTATGTCTACCTTTTTCACATAATATTCCCAGCACCCCACAGAACCTGCACTTAGCAGGTACTCAAAACATATTTGTTTACTATTGAAAAAGCAAGATGAACCATTCTTCAAAATTGTGAGATAGGACTTTAAATGCACAGGAAAGAAATGAACTTTTACTCACCATCTTCAACATCATTATTAAGGCTGTGTGCTCATGTTCTCTTATTTAATATTCAACAATACCTGAAAGGTAATTATTATCCCTATTTTACAAATGAGAAAAGAGAATCCCAGGAAGGCTAAGTGACTTTCCCAAACTTACACCTCTGAAGAGGCTGAGACTCAAATCCAGTCCTATTCAAATACCGTCCTTGTGATGGTCCAGCTTTTCCACACTCCATACTATAGATCAGAATGCACAGACTCACTCCCACTTTGGTTTGATCTGAAGAATGAAAATGCAAAGGATTTTCTCATTATATTCATACACTCCTTGGGACCCTCTGAAAGCTCAGGGAATGAGGCGCTGTCTCTACCATCAACCCTGCGCCTTGGAAGGCAGTGGAGGGCAGGACCTGAAATCCAAAGTTTCATTAACCAAGTATAATTCTGAGACCTCCTGTACTGACCAAGCTTTTTACAGATCCATCAAAACCCCTTCTCTTCTTTTACCCTCCCTTTACTAATTCCATTTTTAAAAATCAGTTCCAGTGTTTCCAACAGAACCTCCATTCACTACCAATATGTTTTTCTATGAACCTAGTCTCATTATAGAATAATCCCTCCACTGCACTTTCATGGTTTTCTCTTTCATATGATAAAGTTGTTCATTTTTCTTCCCCCTATATTTCAACAGCCATAACACTCCTGAATTCCCCCCCAACATTTTCAGACCATCCTTCTTTCACCTTTGTTCAAAAGGATAGGATACAGGAGTTCCCATCATGGCTCATTGGGTTGAGAACCCAACATTGACTCCATGAGGATGCAGGTTTGATCCCTTGCTCAGTGGGTTAAGGATCCAGCATTGCCACAAGCTGCAGTGTCGGTTGCAGATGCAGCTCAGATCTGGTGTTGCCGTGGCTGTGGTGCAGGCTGTCAACTGAAGCTCCAATTCAACCCCTAGCCCGGGAATTTCCATATGCCACAGGTGCAGCTGTAAAAAGAAAAAGAAAAAAAGATGGGATGCACCTTTATTTAAGAGCCCATGTAAGTAAATAATAATAAGACTGGCATTGTCTGGGGACATTGGTTTATTTCCCACAAATCTCTCTTCAACTCCATGAAACGGTGATACTTATTTCCATATAATATTCCTTGAAAGTAAGTTTCAAACGTTAAGTAACTGCCATAGCTTGTGAAGTGGAATGGGAACTGAACCCCCCGGTCAGGTTCTCTTCCCAGCATCACCAACCCTCTCTTATCTGCTAAAACCGACCTTTTTCCACCCTCATTTCTGCCATCCATCCATCTCCACACAACTCTACAGTCAATGGAGACTCTTAGCATTTACCCACATTGTACCTCTCCATTGCCAACATCTTGGAACATGCTCATGTCTCCTTGATCATGCATCTTAGTATATCACTAGCCTCTGCCTTGATAATTTTTTTTTATGTTTCAGAAAATCACTCTCATGGGTACACCCTAACCAGTTTCTCATAATGTGGCCCAGTTTCTCATAATGTGGCCTAGAGACTTTTGGTGATTACCAATGAAGTCAGCAAATATGTGGCAGTTTAAAACAAAAGATAATGAAACTATTTGGTCTTTCCTTTCACAAACCTCATTCATTTAGTCCATAAATATTATTATGCATCAACTGTTGCCAGGCACCATTTTAGGCACTGAAGATACAGCAGTGAACAAGACAGAAAAGATCCTGTTTCCATGGAACTAATGATTTTAGAGGTAGAGGAAGGGAGAAATAAAAAAGTTTGAAAAGAAATTTAGAAGTAATACATTATCAAATGGCCAAATGTAAATGTTATCTATTCAACAAATATTTCTTGGGTTTTTATACTGTGTCAGTCACCGTTGTATATAGTGGGGATGCAGCAGCAACCACAAAATGTTAAAGCCAGAGAAGCATTCACTCCTAGGAAAATAATGGTATGAGATGTGTCATATGACCTTATTGTTATTACTAGAGCAGAAATAACGTTATCCACCGTTGGTCCCTGATCTTGGCTTCAATATATTACAAAACCTTTTTCTCTCTTTATTGTCTGGAATTAAACACACAGGTATTTGTGTAATCATCTAGTTTTTTTTTCTGTGTATATAGCCTCCTTTGCTCATGTGAGAACTCCTTGGAAATATGAGTATCCTTGGCCATGAAGTTGAATAAGCCTCGATTTTCTTGTCTACTGAGCAGAGTGATGCTGTTGGGTTTTCCCAGGATAAGAATGTCCTTGTTCTCTCGGAAATTATTTTTAATCAGTAAGTAAATAATAATAAGTAAACTTATTTTATTTTTTTCTTTTTAAGGCCACATCTGAAGCATATGGAAGTTCCCAGGCTAGAGGTCAAATTGGAGCTGCAGCTGCCAGTCTACACCACAGCCACAGCAACACAGGAACTGAGCTGCATCTGCAACCTATGCTGCAGCTTGCCAGATCCTTAACCCTTTGAGTGAAGCCAGGTATCAAACTCGAATCCTCACAGACAATATGTCAGGTTCTTAACCTGCTGAGTCACAATGGAAACTCCAAGTAAACTTATTTTAGAGGATAGTGTGTAAAGAAATAAAACATGGTAGTGTGAAATAGCGAGGTAAGGGTTAAGGTTTGAGGTCTGGAAAGAAGAGAATAAGTATGGTGCTAGGGGAAGGCCCTTCAGAAGGAGGAAACTTGAGAGCTAAGGAACAAGAAGTGCCAGAGGGACAGGATTAAGATGGCAGAATGGAAGGACTGGGGCTCAACTTCTCTCCTAAAAACAACAAAATTCACAACTAAAGACTGAGCACTCTTCACCAAAATGGAATGGAAACCTTAAAAAAGATACCCTACTCCAGAAGAAAAAGAGGAAGCCACATCAAGAGGTAGGAGGGGCAATTTCATGATATAAACAAACCCATACCTCCTGGGTGGGAAGCTCCACAGTCTGGGAACTAACTAGTTCACAGAGACTCACCTACAGGAGTGAGAGTTCTGAGCCACACATCAAACTCTCACGTGTGGGGGAGAAAGCCCCGGAGAATCTGGCATTGAAGGCCAGTGGAGCTTGTGCACAAGAGCTCCATGGGACTGGGGGATACAGAGACCCCGTTCTTAAAAGGCACATACAGACTTTCAAGTGCACTGAGTCCCAGGGCAAAGCAAATTCTCCAAGGGAATCTGGGTGAAACCTGACCGCAGTTCTTGGAGGACATCCTGGGAAAACAGGGGTGAACGTGGCTTGTTGTAAGGGAAGGACATTGAAAGTGAAGCTCTCGGAAATATTCAGCAGCAGTGCCTTTCTCTGGAGGTGGCCATTTTGGGAAAATCTGGCCCCACCCATCAGTCAGCTACTGAGAAGCCCCAGGGCAAACAACAACCCAGGTGGGATCACAGCCCCACCCCTTAGTAAACAGGCTACCTAAACACCCCTCAGGCACACAGCTATCTCTAATCCCATCCAGAGACTAAGCCCCACCCACCAGAGGGAATAGAATCAGCTCCTCCTACCAGGGGGTAGGCATCATCCCCTCCCATCAGGAAGCCTACACCAAGCCCCCATACTGACTTCAGCAACAGGGGGGCAGACATCAGAAGTAACAGAGGCTACAACTCTATTATCTGTAAGAAGGTCACCACACCAAAAACCTATAAAAATGAAAAGACAGAGGACTATAACTCAGATGAGGGAGAAAGGAAAAACCCCAGAAAAAACAGCTAAGACATGAGGAGATTCTCAGCCTCCAGGAAAAAGACTTTAGACTGTGGATGCTGAAGATGATGCAAGACATTGGAAATAAACTGGAGGCAAAGATGGATAACTTACAGGAAACACTGACCAAAGAGATACAAGATATAAAACTTAAGCAAGAAGAGATGCAAAATACAATAACTGAAATAAAAAACTCATTAGAAGCAGCTAACAGCAGAATACAGGAGGCAGAAGAACGAATAAGTGAGGTGGAGGACAGATTAGTGGAAATTACGGATACGGAACAGAAAAGAGAAAAAAGATTGAAAACAAATGAAGAGAGTCTCAGAGAACTCTGGGACAATGTGAAACAAACCAACATCCGTATTATAGGGGTGCCAGAAGGAAAAGAGAGAGAAGGAGACAGAAAAAATATTCCAAGAGATAATAGCCGAAAACTTCCCTAACATGGGAAAGGAATCACTCACTCAAATCAAGGAAGCACAACGAGTACCATACAAAATAAACCCAAGGAGGAACACCCCGAGACACATACTAATCAAACTGACCAAAATTTAAGACAACAAGAAAATATTGAAAGCAGCTAGGGAAAAGAAACAAAATAACATACAAGGGAACCCCGATAAGGCTATCGGCAGATTTTTCAACAGAAACTCTGCAGGCCAGAAGGGAGTGGCATGATATGCTCAACGTGATGAAAGGAAAAAACCTCCAACCAAGATTACTCTACCCAGCAAGGCTCTCATTCAGATTTGAAGGAGAAATCAAAACCTTCACAGATAAGCAAAAGCTGAGAGAATTCAGCAACACTAAACCAGCCTTACAACAAATACTAAAGGAACTTCTATAGGCAGAAAAGAACAAGAGAAGAAGGAAAGGAAAAAGAACAGCAAAAACAAATCCAAAGTAATTAATAAAATGGCAATAAGAAAATACATATCAATAATTACCTTAAATGTGAATGGAATAAACGCCCCAGCCAAAAGACGTAGACTGGCTGAATGGATACAAAAATAAGACCCATATATATGCTGTCTTCAAGAAACCCACTTCACTTCTAGGAACACATATAAATTGAAAGTGAGAGGATGGAAGAAAATATTTCATGCAAACAGGGATCAAAAGAAAGCTGGAGTAGCAATACTCATATCAGACAAAATAGACTTTAAAATGAAGAATATTTTAAGGGACAAAGAAGGACATTACATAATGATCAAAGGATCAATCCAAGAAGATGATCTAACAATTATAAATATCTATGCACCCAACACAGGTTCACCACAATATATAAGGCAACTGCTAATAACCTTAAAAGGAGAAATCAACACTAACACAATCACAGTGGGGAACTTTAACACCCCACTTACAGCAATGGACAGATCATCCAGACAGAAAATCAATAAGGAAACACAGGCCCTGAATGAAGCATTAAACCAGAAGGACTTAATAGATATTTATAGGACACTGCATCCAAAAGCAACAGAATACACATTCTTCTCAAGTGCACATGGAACATTCTCTAAGATTGATCATATCCTGGGATACAAATCCAACCTCAGTAACTTTAAGAAAATTGAAATCATATCAAGCATCTTTTCCAACTACAACGCTATACGACTGGAAATCAACAACAAGAAAAAAACTACAAAAAACACAAACATGAGGAGACTCAACAACATGCTACTAAACAACCAATGGATCACTGAAGAAATCAAAGGGGAAATTAAAAAATACCTAGAAGCAAATGGCAATGAAGATATGACACTCCAAAACTTATGGGATACAGCAAAAGCCATTCTAAGAGGAAAGTTTATAGCAATACAAGCCCACCTCAGGAAACAAGAAAAAGCCCAAATAAACAAGCTAACTTTACATCTACAGCAGCTAGAGAGAGAACAGACAAGACCTAAAGTTAGTAGGTGGAAAGAAATCATAAAGATCAGAGCCGAAATCAATGAAATAGAAACAAAGAAATCCATAGAAAAGATGAATGAAACAAAAAGCTGGTGCTTTGAAAAGATCCACAAAATGGATAAACCCTTAGCCAGACTTAACAAGCAAAAAGGAGAGAGGACTCAAATCAATAAAATTAGAAACGAAAAAGGAGAAGTCACAACGGACATCACAGAAATACAAAGGATCATAAGAGACTACTATATGCAACTCTATGCCAATAAAATGGAAAACCTAGAAGAAAAGGACAAATTCTTAGAAAAGTACAATCTTCCAAGACTCAACCAAGATGAAATAGAAAAGATGAATGGACTAATCACAAGAACAGAAATTAAAACTGTGATTAAAAAACTTCCAACAAACAAAAGTCCAGGACCAGATGGCTTCACAGGCGAATTCTATTAAACATTTAGAGAAGAGCTAACACCACTCCTTCTGAAACTATTTCAAAAAATTGCTGAGGAAGGGATACTCTCCAACTCATTCTATGAGGCTACCATCACCCTGGTACCAAAACCACACAAAGACTCCACAAATAAAGAAAACTATAGGCCAATTTCACTGATGAACATCGATGCAAAAATCCTCAACAAAATACTAGCAAACCGCATCCAACAATACATTAAAAAGATTGTACATCATGATCAAGTGGGATTTATCCCAGAGATGCAAGGGTTCTTCAATATCTGCAAATCCATCAGTGTGATACACCACATTAACAAACTGAAGAATAAAAACCATATGATCCTCTCAATAGATGCAGAAAAAGCCTTTGACAAAATCCAACACCCATTTCTGAGAAACACCCTTCAGAAAGTGGGCATAGTGGGAACCTACCTCAGCATGATAAAGGCCATAGATGACAAACCCACAGCCAACACCATTCTCAATGGTGAAAAGCTGAAAGAATTCCCGCTGAGATCAGGAACAAGACAAGGATGTCCACTCCCGCCACTACTCTTCAACATAGTTCTGGAAGTCCTAGCCACAGCAATCAGAGAAGTAAAAGAAATAAAAGGAATCCAAATTGGAAAGGAAGAAGTAAAACTATCACTATTTTCAGATGTCATGATACTATACCTAGAGAATCCTAAAGACTCTACCAGAAAACTGTTAGAGCTCATCCATGAATTTGGCAAAGTCTCAGGATACAAAATCAATACACAGAAATCGACAGCATTTCTATATACTAACAATGAAAGAGCAGAAAAGGAAATTAGGGAAGCAATCCCATTTACCATCACATCCAAAAGAATAAAATACCTAGGAGCAAACCTACCTAAAGAGACAAAAGACCTATACTCTGAAAACTACAAGCCACTGATGAAAGAAATCAAAGATGACACAAATAGATGGAAAGATATATCATGCTTGTGGATTGGAAGAGTTAATATCATCAAAATGACTATACTACCCAAGGCAATCTACAGATTCAATGCAATCCCTACCAAATTACCAAGGACATTTTTCACAGAACTCAAATAAAACATTTTAAAGTTTGTTTGGAAGCACAAAAGAACCAGAATGGCCAGCGATATCCTGAGAAAGAAAAATGGAGCTGGAAGAATCAAGGTCCCTGACTTCAGACTATACTACAAAGCAACAATCATCAAAACCATGTTACTGGCACAAAGACAAAAATATAGATCAGTGGAACAGGATAGAAAGCCCAGAATTAAACCCACGCACCTACAGCCAACTCATCTATAACAAAGGAGGCAAGGATATACAATGGAGAAAGGACAGCTTGTTCAATAAGTGGTGCTGGGAAAACTGGACAGCCACATGAAAAGAATGAAATGAGAACACTCCCTTACACCATACACAAAAATAAACTCCAAATGGATTAAAGACCTAGATATAAGACCAGACACTATAAAACTCTTAGAGGAAAACATAGGCCAAACACTCTCTGACATAAACGACAGCAACATCTTCTCAGATCCACCTATCAGAGTATTGACAATAAAAACAAAAATAAGCAAATGGGACCTAATCAAACTTAAAAGTTTCTGCACAGCAAAGGAAACCCTAAACAAAATGAAAAGACAACCCACAGAATGGGAGAAAATCTTTGTAAGTGAATCGACTGACAAGGGATTCATCTCCAAAATTTATAAACACCTCCTATTGCTCAATACCAAAAAAGCAAACAACCCCATCAAAAAATGGGCAGAAGATCTAAACAGACAATTCTCCAAAGAAGACATACAGATGGCCGAGAAACACATGAAAAGATGTTCAGCGTCACTCATTATTAGAGAAATTTGCAAATCAAAACCACTCTGAGGTACCACCTTACACCAGCCAGAATGGCCATCATCCAAAAGTCTACAAACAAGAAGTGCTGGAGAGGGTGTGGAGAAAAAGGAACCCTATGACACTGTTGGTGTGATTCTAAATTGGTGCAACCACCGTGGAAAACAGTATGGAGATGTCTCAGAAAACTAAACATAGAACTACCATTTGATCCAGCAATCCCACTCCTGGGCACCTACCCAGAGAAAACCACAACTCGCAAAGACAGATGCACTCTGATGTTCATTGCACCACTATTTACAATAGCCAAGACATGGTAACAACCTAAATGTCCATCGACAGAGGAGTGGATCCAGAAGATGTGGTCCATATACCCAATGGAATATTACTCAACCATTAAAAAGAAAGAAATACCAGCATTTTTAGCAACATTGATGGACCCAGAAATTATCATGCTAAGTTGTAGTCAGCCATACAATGAGACACCAACATCAAATGATTTCACTGACATGTGGAATCTGAACAAAGGACAGACTGAACTTCTTTGCAGAACAGATGCTGGTTCAGAGACATTGAAAAACTTATGGTCTCTGGAGGAGACAGTTTGGGGGTGGGGGGATGTGCCTGGGCTGTGGGATGGAAATCCTGTGAAGTCAGATTGTTATGATCACTATACAAGTACAGATGTGACAAATTCATTTGAGTAATTTTAAAAAATTGGAAAAAAAAAGAACAAGACGTGCCAGAAATTCTGCTTTGTTCTTAATAATTATCACATGCTTAGTGAGTGCACACGTGCAACTGGAATGGGCAATAGTCTTTAGCTTAAGTTTGGAGTCATTTCAGCTAATGTATTATTTCAGAATGTATCTGTTTGTGTTTGCAGTTGGTGGTATCCTATAACATATTTCAAAATCAGAAAAAAAAATGGATCAATTGCTCAAAAATTGTTTATGGAGGCATAGAAGTATCAAAAACAATCAACAAATTACTCCAACCAGACAAGTCATCAATAGTGAACCCAACTCCAGGATATCATCTGATGTGAGCCTCTATATGCAAAGCAAGTGACTCTGCAAGTAGAATCATATCACATAAATAGAAAACAACAAAATGAGAATGGGCTGCATAATATGGAATCTCTGAAAATTCAATTTTATTGAATCAGTGATCAATTAGTTTCAGTGCATTTTCTGTTGAAAGCCTATTAAATAACATTATAAAGCCATAAAAGCTTTTACATTGTTTTCTCAAAAGCACAGTGACCTCTCTGGTAAACCAAGTTTTTCAAGAATGAGGAACAAATAGTTGTTCCTGGTATAGAATTGGATTTGCTTGCTAGAGGCAGAGAAGAAATTAAACCAACAAAGGCAACTTTCAAAGTCACATACCTCACAGCACAAACAGGTATAAGAGATACTACTGCTGATTAGTTTATAAGGCAACCATCATAGTCAATTTATTATGTGTGTGTGTGTTGAAAAGAAAGCAAAGCAAAGTAAGCTGAATATAAAATATACCAGTGTTAGGAATGTGTGTGTGTGTGTATATATATATATATATATATATATATATATATATATATACATATATATGTGTGTGTGTGTGTGTGTGTGTGTGTGTGTGTAAGACTAGGTCATTTTTCTCTACAGCAGAAACTGACAGAACATTGTAAATCAACTATATTAGAAAAAATTAAAATCTTACAAAAAAAATTTTAGGGAGTTCCCATCATGGCACAGCAGTTAACGAATCTAACATCCATGAGGACACAGGTTCAATCCCTGGCCTTGTTCAGTGAGCTAAGGATCTGGTGTTGCTGTGAGCTGTGGTGTAGGTCACCAAAGCAGCTCAGATCTGGCATTTCTGAGGCACAGGCCGGCAGCTACAGCTCTGATTTAACCCCTAGCCTGGGAACTTCCATATGTTGTGGGTGCAGCCCTAAAAAAGCAAATGAATGAATAAATAAATAAATAAATAATTTTAATAAAAAAAGAAAATACAGCAGGGTACTTTGAATAATATCAATGATGTATCATTTAGAAGAGTAATTGCTGTTATGTTTGTGTTAACTGTGCCAATATTTTGTTTTATACTTCTATAAATATCCTTAATGTGTAGAGCATGAACTGAGTCCAAGTATGTGTGGAATATATGAGGGAAAAGTGCTATGTGATTATCCATTCCACACTGACAGAGATGTGATTTGGGGTACATAATGATTACTTTGCAAGCCAGATATACATAGACTGGCAAAGTTCCTTTACATCAATGCTGACAAATTTCAACTATGTGTGTGGCAACAGGATACATTGCTGCACAAATAAAACTAATTATACCTGAGTATCAATCAATACACACACTCATTCATAGAAAATTATTGCTAATGAAAACTATACTCCTTGATGTAGATTCAGTACTGAAAGAAACATAAAACTTTGTGAAAATAATTCAATGAGATCACTGGGTATAGGATTTTTTTAATACTTTAAGGAGAAACAGGTAGGGCAGTGAATATAAGAAAGTTTACTGGTTGTTAAAGGGAAAGATACATCTATTTTTTGAACTAAGGAATAAGATTATTAACACTTCATAATGACTCTGGTATTGTTCAGGACTATTTCAAGTGGCTTTCTCAAATGCTTTACCTTGAAAAAAAAGTCACACATTTTCATGTTGAAAATGATTTGAAAAAAACTCTAAGAATTTCTTACAAAGATGGAAATGTTGTATTAATAGGTCAGTTGCTTCAAGTTTCATGCTTCCCCACTCTTTCATGATTTTTGCACTCACTGGAGAAATCGATAACACATTATCAAGTTTATTTCTAGTTGTGGCAAAAGAAATGCTCATAAAGTTTATTACCACCTTCACCAGTTTCAAGTATGCAATTCAGTAGTGTTGACCATGTTCATACCATTGTGCAACAGATCTCTATAAATTTTTCATCTTGCAAAACTGAAATTTTATATCCACTGAACAACTCCTCGTTTCCTCCCCACTTAGAATCCTCATACATGTGAAATCATAGAGTTTTTGTATTTTTGTGACTGGGCTTATCTCACCTGGCATAATGTCCTCAAAGTTCATCCACATTGTAGCATACAACAGGATCTCTTTCTTTTTCAAGAATGAGTAATATTTATTCTATTATATGAATATACCTCATTTTGTATATCTATTCATCTGCCAGAGGATATTTGGGGTGCTTCTACCTCTTGGTTATTATGGTTAATGCTGCAGTAAACATGGTTGTGCAAGTATCTCTTGAGATCCTGCTTTCAATTCTTTTGGCTCTCTACCCTATAGCGGAATTGCTGAATAACATGGTAATTTTATTTTTAATTTTTTGAAGAAACGTCATACTATTTCCATAGAGATTTCACCATTTTACATTTCCACAAAGAAGGCACAAGAATTTCAATCTCTTCATATTCCCACCAAGACTTGTGATTTTATTCATTTATTTATTTATTTTGATAGTAGTCATCCTGAGGTGTATGAGATGGTAATACATCATAATTTTGATTTGTATTTTCCTAATTATTAGTGATGTTGAGCATCGTTTCTTGGCTTGCTGGCCACTTATATATTCTCTTTGGAGAGATGTCTATTCAAATCCTTCACTTGTATTTTAATTGGGTTATTTTTTGAGTTAGAGAAGTTCTTTAGACATTCTCAGTATTAACCCTTATCACACATAAAATTTGCAAATATTTTCCCACTTTGCAGGTTGCCTTTTCATTCTGATCATTTCCTTTCCTGATTGATTGTTTCCTTTAATGAACAGAAGTTTTTTCATTTAATGTAGTCCCATTTGTCCACTTTTGTTGCCTATGCTTTTATTGTCATATACAATAAATCATTGTCGAATCCAGTGTCATGAAGCATTTATCCTATGTTGTCTTCTAGGAGTTATAGTTTTGGATTTTACATTTAGGTCTTTAATCTATTTTAATTTAGGTATAGGTAAGAATCTAACTTTTCAATTTGGCATGTGGATATGCCATTTTCCCAGCACCATTTGTTGAAAAAACTGATTTTTCCCACTGTGTGGTCTTGACACCACTGCCAAAGACCTTTGATCATAAATGAGAGGGTTTTATTCTTCAACCACATTCAAATTAATTAAAAATATAATTTACAGAGATAAATGCAACTAAAGAATGGGTTAGAAATCTGTTTGTAGATTATCTATTAAGCTAATTACAACTGAACATGATATCGAAACTTTGGTGGAGGGAGTTCCTGTTGTGGTTCAGTGAGTTAAGGACTTGACATTGTCTCCATGAGGATGAAGGTTGAATCCATAGCCTTGCTCAGTGGGTTAAAGATCCAGCGTTGCCATAAACTGCAGCACAGATCACAGATGCAGCTCAGATTCTAGTGCTGCCCATGCTGTATTGTAGGCCTACAGCTGCAGCTCTGATTTGACCCCTAGCCCAGAAACTTCCATAAGCTGAAAGTACAGTCATAAAAAGAGAAAAACTTTAGTGCAACGCTAAGAAAATTCCTTTACTTTTATTAAGCAGTAATCATTACTATTAACACGTATTAAAATATTGTTTATTCTATTTTATGTTGTCATAATTTTTCTAATATGTTCCATATATTCATTAAATGATCTAAAATCACATTTTAAAAAGTTCATTCTTGAATCTATGAATACACATCCACCAAAGCATTGCCATCCAATAGAAATATAATGCAATCACATATGTAATTAATTTCTTTTTTATGGCTGCACCATGGCACATGGAAGTTCCCAGGCCAGGGAATGAATCCAGGCCACACCTGCAACCTAAGCCACAGCTGCAGCAATGCTGGATCATTTCACCCACTGCTCTGGGCCAGAGATGGAACCTATACCCAAGCCACTGAGTTGTTTTTTTTACCTACTGTGCCATAACAGCAATCCAATTTTAATAACATTTAACTAAAAATACTCCAAATATTATTATTTCTTTTCTCTCTCTGTTTTTTGTTTGCTTTTTGTGGTTTTTTTTTGTTTGTTTGTTTTGGGGTTTCTTTTTATTTTTTTTATCTTTTTAGGACCATATGCTCAGCATATGGAGGTTCCCAGGCTAGGGATCAAATTGGATCTGTAGCTGCTGGCCACAGCCACAGCCACAGCAATATCTGCATCCTAACCACAGCTCATAGCAACGCCAGATCCTTAACCCATTGAGCGAGGCCAGAGATTGAACCTGAGTCCTCATGGTTACTAGTCAGATTGGTTTCTGCTGAGCCACAACGGGAACTCCATATTATTATTTCCAACATGAAATATATATTTTAACATACTGAGATATTTTTCATTCCCTTTTTATCATACAAAGTCTTCAAAATCTGGTCCTTATTGTACATTTACAACACATCTCAATTTGGAGTAGGCACACATGACTAGTGGCTACTGTATTGAACTGTACAGCCCTGAAACTTTAGCCTTAAAGGGATGGTTCAAAGCAGATGCATATGTAAAAAATAAGATTTGGTGGGGGGAAAACACTCAAACTTTTCTTGCCCTATATGCTGAATGAGAATTAATTTCTTGTACATCACTATTTCTCAGAAATACTGTCTTGAGCTGAGTGAATCACCTTGCCAGAAGCTCCAGTCTCTTAGAAATGTCACATTAATGGTTTCTCTTGACCCCCTAACCTCTGTAACCTTACGTTCCCATGTTGCAAAGTCAGACATTTCATCATTATATCTGTTCGCTTCTTCCTTAACCATTAATTTGTCTAAGCTCCTGCATAGCTTGCAATTAGACATCTTTGTATATAGTTTCTCACCTTGAGGTGGAACTAATCATACTGTATCTCATTCTAATATACCCTACATAACAATTGTTTCATAATTCTAACAAGCATTTATGGAATCAGGAACTTTTTTTGTCTTATTAGGGCCACACCTGCAGCATATGGAGGTTCCCAGGCTAGGGGTCGAATCAGAACTACAGCTGCCTTCCTACACCACAGTCACAGCAACAGGGATCCAAGCCGTGTCTGCGACCTACGCCATAGCTCAGGGCGACACCAGTCCTTAACCCATTGAGTGAGACCAGGGATCGAACACGTGTCCTCATGGATACTAGTCAGGTTAATTAACCCCTGAGCCACAACGGGAACTCCGAATCAAGCACTCTATATACATTAATTCATTCAGTATTCACAACCGCACTACAAAGTAAGAAGCATTGTTTTCTTCATTTTGCAGATGAGGAAACTAAAGGACTTGGAAATTAATTTGAAAGGTATGCAATTAGCAAGTAATGGAGCTGGGATTCAATCCAAGAATTCCAATTCCACAACCCGTGTCCTCAATTACAACCCCTACTGAGATATAGGTTTATTAGTAGTTGCCTATAGAGTTGTAATAGTTTTACCTAAATGTTTTTATTTAAATTTTAAATAACTTCAGACTTGTAAAATGCAACAAAAATAGTGTAACTAATTTTCATATCACCTTCACCCTGACTCTCAATCCATATGGCATAATTACCCAAGTCAGGAAATTATTATTAATATAGTACTAATTAATATGGTACTAATCTGGAGTTCCCGTTGTGGCATAGTGGGTTAAGAATCTGACTATAGCAGCTCAGGTCACTGTGGAGGCACAGGTTCGATCCCTGGCTTGGGAAGTTCCACACACCATGGGTCCATCATAAAATACATATATATATGGTACTAGTCTACAAATATTATTCAAATTTTGCCCATTGTTGCACTAATTTCCTTTTTCTGATCCAGGGATCCTATCCCAGATCACACTTTACATTTAGCTGTCCTGTCTTCTTATTCTCCATCACCTGGAACAGTTCTTCATCCTTTGTTTTTCATAACCTTGACAATTTGACCTCATCATTTTATCAATAGTCCATCCAAGTATCCAAAATAATCTTGAGTCTTGGGAAAGCTAGGCATTAATCACTGGGAAGACCTGCCAACATCACACAAAGGCCCAGCTCAGATATCCATCTCACCCTTACCTGTTGGGAGGTAAGACCTAACTTCTCCAAGAGAATCCATGGGTTGGGTCTGGGATCAATTGCTGCCCTACCTCTGCATGCCCGTCCCCAAACAGCACTCCTTTTTCAGAGCACTATCAGTTTGTGATAAATCAGAGACATATTTCATTCTGCTGAGTAATCGTAGGAACGTGATCTCTCAAGCATTTTCTGCCCCAAAACAATTATATAGAGAAGCATATGCAAGAATTTAGTTTGTTTTCCTGTATATGTTCCTCCTGAGTATTTCCACCTAATTGACTCCAGATGAATTCCTTGCAAGGATAAAAGCCATAAATACCACATTTCTATTGTGATATAGTTATGATAGCCAATGTCCCCATGTTATTAAATATAACTATTTGCCATTTTCAGGTTATTACTTACTTTTATTCCCTAGATGATCAAGGCAAGACACACAGCAACTCATGCTACTTAAACTAACCCCGTATCCACTATAATTATCACACTAGAATTTCTCTCAGTGGACATTCTATACACTGCATGTAACAAGATGGGGAAGGGCCAAAGAAAGAACCCCTGTTAAATGTTTTGTAATTCATGGAATATAAAATAGGCATGCTTAAAATGGGTGGATTCCAGGGAGTAAAGGCTTTTTCATAGAGTTCAAGAAAAAATGACTCACTTTCACCACTATGACCATTCTCAGTTTACACTGTCCCATCTCAGACTTGATCATGAGAGTTATCATTCAATGATCGATGTGCGAACTTTCCATTTTCTCACACTGAGACCTAAGCGTACACTGCTGCTTCGCAAGGCAACAGCAGTTCTCACGTTTACTGGTCTTAGGACCAGTAAATTTTTAATACTCTTAAAAATTATGGAGAGCTCCAAAGAGCTTTTGTTTAGGTGGACTGCATCTATCACTATTTACCATATTTGAAATTGAAACCAAATTTCAATTTTAAATTATTTATCAATTATTTAAAATAATAATAAACCCACACATATCATATCTTTTTGTATTCTTGTGAAAGTAGTTTTGAGCTTATAGACCCCTAAATGGTTTCAGGGATGCTCAGGGGTTCCAAGATCACATTTTGAGATATTTCCTCTTAGATGCATCACCAGAAAAAAATTAAGTCACAGCTAAGACTCTAAATTATATTTCTAGTAGATAGCTGAGGGGGGTAGGGGGAAGCAAGCAGCTAAACCAAGTTCCTCAGACAAAGAAGATAAGACTCAGAAAAAGCTTCCTGTAAAGGAGTCATACAGCCACTTTTTATATTGGTAGGGATGGAATTTTAGGCAACATGCAAGCTGAAAACAGAGTAGTGATTTTTATCAGTGTTCTGTACATAGCATTTTCTTCCTCAATCACCCAAAGATGGGCAATAACATAGTTAATATAATCCTTAAACAATCGTTGTGACATTTTCTTCCCTCAAATAACACTTTTAGTCACTACTTTTAGCACATATACTTAGAAGATATCAAAATTATTGGAAGAGATGATAGGTTAAGACCCATAAAATCCTTTTAAAAAAGAATGGGACTAAAATTACCTGAAAACTTGATTAACTGCCCCAAGTAGCTGAGAGGTGAAAACACTTCACATTGTTTTCTATAGCTCTGAAATGTGTTATTAAGATTTCTTAGATCATTTTCCTATTGTATTTCATTTATCAAAATCAAATCCTAAAGACTTTGCTATCACTCAGTTCAAGAATTGTTTCACATGGCAACTTCTCAGACATTACTCAGTTTTAAGTTAACATCATTTAGCTTCAATAGTCATACAATGACCTATAATGCAGAGCTACTTAATTATCATAAACAAAGCCTTTAACTTAAAGTCCTTTAGAAGCTAAAAGAAAAGCATATTTAAGTCTTCAAGTCACCAAAAAAAAAAAAAAAGAATGAAATAATACCTTACCACCATTTCCCTTGTCTAAAGCAGCAGGATTGCAGACAGTTCTTAGCTCTGCTTTAGCCTGGTTCCTGGCCCAACCATTTCTTATTAGAGACTCTTTGTAGTGTTTGCAATGGTTAAATATGTTCCTGGAGCATAACACAACTCAATAGAAATAACCTTAACCAAAACACAGTCTTTTTAATTGTAGGGTTGTCAAATTTTACTAAATGTTTACGGTTATTTCTGATATATTTCTTCTAGAAATCACCTTCTATAGCACAATCACCACCACCACCACCCCCCAAACAGTTTAAAAAATAGATTGAAGTGGTAAATTCTAGACCTTTCCTTGTGTGTATTACCTTACAATCGTTGCCCCAAATATAAACTGTTTAAGGTTTCAGAGGGGGTTGACATATCTGCAAATGCATCACTTCCAATTAATAACCAAACAAAATGTTTTAGATTTTCTGCTAATGCTTTCTCATTCTCATTAGGAAATGCACTAATTAGGAGTCTAGCTACAAATTACATAACGCGACTCCAACTATGTTATGAAACTAAGTGCCCGCTGGGTGGATACTGGGCTCATTTATTGAATTAGTGAAGAAATGCAAAATATGAGACAGTTTTACAGACTTTGGGGGCTGTAATACTGAGTCATATGCTGCAGCCATCATCTCTGTCTCTGTCTCCCTGTGTGTCGGGCATGGATGCACACCGCATCTCAGCTGCTCACTGCTTGTCAGCACTCTTCTCCCAGCTTTTCCTTTAACAGAGAATGTGTCCTCCTGCAACTCGAAGGCGCAATCTTTACAACTCCAGCAACATAGAGAAAAAGCCTGTATGGGACCATGTATCTACCCTTCAACCAAGCTGTATCCTGGAGATGAGGAGCCCTGACTGGGCAAGCACAGGTCATGTGGCCTCCTTTAGGTCAGGAAAAGGAGGGGAGGAAGCCCAGGGAACCATCACCAAAGCCAGGAGGAGAAAGTTCTCAGGGAAAGATGAGAGCCATTCCCAGTAGAAAGGGGGAAAGTGGTACTTTTCAATGAAAAGAAATGATATATCAATTATAGGTAGCTTTTTTCCTATTGCAAACGTTGATTTTGAAATGGATTATTACATGTATGTCTTGGATTTAATTAATCACTCAGTTCCATTAACTTTTGTTTTCCCTTAAGATAACCATCTTTCCTTTACTCACCATTCCACAACCACCACCCTAGTACAGTCCCTCAATATTTGACCCATTCAGATTCCCTCAAATGGCCCCAAAGGCTGAATTCTCATCATTCAACCTCCTAAGGTGTCACTCTCACACCACCCAGGGGATTCAAAGAGACTCCAGGAAGAGCTTTCTGACACGTGTTACAGTTCTTGAATTTCTCATGTCTTAAGGATGCCTCTCCCTCACCCACCTCTGTTTTCAACCCGGAACCCTTCCTTTAGTTCCATCTCTCAGGTCCCAGGCCCCTAGAAGGTATTTCCCATTTAGTCAGCTCTGAGTAGTTTAATCCTCCTCCCGCCAGCACATGTAACAGATGGCATATTATATAAATCGTTCCTGTGGCAATTCTTAGGCATTAGACCAGCCTAAGTTTTTACAATTTGTACCTGCTGCTATATCTGCCTAATCTAGAGTGCTTCAAGCTCACTGATTCTGAGTTTACTCTCACTATACTTTTCTTAGGTTTTATATCTACCTTACATCATTCAGTTTTATTGTTAAGTTTTTCTCATACAATGTCAATGAAAATGCAATCCCTTAGCAAGTCATGGATAGCTGAATGTAATTTCAACACAAAGCTTAAAATGCTCTACATTTTAAATAAAGTTTGCATTATCTGGATTATAGATATCTTTGCTTACCAAAATGTGTTATTAAGACTTCAACCCTAATTTAGTGAGAAAATAATGTTTAGTAAAGGAAATCAATATGAGAACAGAAATGGAAATATATAATAGCCTGGAATCTTATTGTATACATCTGGATTCATTTCAGACCCAAGAATATAGAGGGACATGAGATAATCATGAAAGGCAAAATGTCTCAGAAAAAAGAACAGGAGGAAGCCAGGGGAAAAAAGATATAAAGGACAATAAATCATCACCCATCCTTCAGTCTTTGTGATGGATCTGCTTTGCCCTGTATAAATTAATGGCTCTTTCTTCTTTGAGCCCTCTCCCACCTCAGAGTAGTTTCTGGATACTCCATTTAAAATGAAAGTTAAACAGTGGAGTAAGTTAAACCACATAGTCTTTATGATTTGGACACTTAGGACATACAATTCTGATGATTGTTGCTCTTTAGTAACTAGCCACGCACTGACACAGTCTTACAATTTCCCTGGGTTGTATGATTTCCTCTGTGAATTGATGTAGATATGCCCCAAACCAAACCAATAAGATCTGTGTTGAGTATGTTGCACTTTGGACCCCCAAAAGACTCAGGTAGGCACACCAGGTGGTTTTCTTCCTCTTTCAGCCACTATACCAAAGAAAACCTACTAGTATTCAGGGCAGGGAAAATCATTCACTTTGTTTTGCTTTTTATAATTATCTCCTCTGCCATCTAGAAACCAGGACAATGTCTTGGCACAAGGAGTTTGTGGCATTCTTCTCTTTTTTGGAAGCAGAAAGCAGATGATACTCCAGTGCTTTTTTGGAAGCAGAAAGCAGATACACTCCAGTGTAATATGACATTATTAAGAGACATAACAGCATGTGGACCATTTAAGTCAAGTACCTTGTCCAGGATCTGCCTCCAGTAATAATCACTGCTCTGTAGAGCATTTTGTTAGATGGGGAAGAAAAATCCATTACACCCTTTGTTTCAAATAGCTCTTACTGATGTGAATAAATTTGAAAAAGAGAAAAAGAAATCATCTCGTGAAGAGATCTTACAGAATGCCACACTCTGCTGGTTTTGAAGGCTGTGGTCTGTAATGTGATAGATTTATGAGGTATATAGTCTACAAAGGTGAGTGAAGAAATCTTAGTATGACCGTGTTAGGCGCCTTTAAAATATTTTTTTGATGGAGTACATTTCTTGCTGCAACATGGACTACCCTGCTTCCAGTGGAAGAAAAAAATAGAAAGAAAAAAAAATGCCTGACACTGGTTGCTATGGCAGCAAGTGCAAAGAGTGAGCCTGAATTCTGTGCCAAGGTAATGAATTTAGCATCTACAGGAAAAGAAATGGATTTCCTGTCACACACTGTAAATCCACCACAGGAAATGAACATGGTGTAGACATTTGAGGATGTTTAAAACCCATTTATGATGAGCAAAAGTGGTACAGAGAGTGCATCAGATTACCTCAAGGGTCCCAGCCCCTCTCCATCAGTGTGTTTTTATCCATATCCATGATAGAGAAGAGGAAAAGAACCTCCAATATTAATCTGGCAGTTTGTACACAGCAGGTCCCAAAGTAATGATGACATGGCACTGATTTTCATGGTTGCTCTGGACTCCTGAGACTTTTCTTAGGGATGCTCCTCAGAAGGACATTTCACTCCTTCCTTGACACTTGACAATTCTCTTGTTCTTACTCCTATCCATTTAGAGGGTCATCCTTTAATGGGCCCTCTTCTAGGCTCTCCCCTCCCTCATGAAAATGGTTGTACTCTTTTGGTCTCTGGGCTACTAAATTTGCAATTGAATAAGCCATTTTCAAAATGCGTGTGTGTGTGTGTGTATATGTCTGTATGTGTATGCATGTATAAATATAAATGCTAAATCTTATTGAACTGAGGAATAAGCATAACATATATTTCGGGACGTGCCAAATATTCAAAGATTCATGGTTTATTCCCCTTATCTAACATTCACTCTTATAGATACAATAGTAACTACCTAACTCAGATCACACATTACACTTAGTAATGACATTAGGATGTTTATTATGGGTGCTATAACACCTAAATCTCAGAAATTTAATACTAAAAATACTTATTTTTTTATTGATCAACCTGCCTGATGTGGTAAAGCAGCCTTCCTTACCTTGTAGTTCTGCCATGTAGAACCCTTGACCTCCAAGGCTGACCCAGGAGGGGAACAGAGAAAAGGCTCAAGGAACAGCCTTGGAGGTAGCATCCATCTCTTCCATCCATATCCCTTTGACAGAAACCATTCACAAGACAACCAGGACTGCAGGGAATCAGAAAACCTAGGTAAACATGAACCATTTCTACAACTATAATTTTCTAATACAAACTTCGCTGGATAGTATTCTCTATTTTGAAAGTTGGGGTGACCTTGGTCATTGACTGAGAAATACAAATCGAACTTACAAATAACATGATATGGTAGCTCAAAAAGCTGCATAAGAAATGAATGACCTTTCTTGGCAGCTACATTGAGCCTCTTTAACACTATTTCTTCTCTCTGATCTCTTTATGCTTCACCTATTTTTTCTAAAACATAAAAGTTAGGAAAATGATCTCTAGATTTTATTAGAGAAATATTCCTGTGTCAGCTAAAATATTTTTGTAAGGAGTAAGAAACAAAGGTAATGATAAGGTCAATCTTTCATTGTACTTCCAGGCAAACTTTAAAATTCTTACATGTCGGGATCCTCTTTCCCCAGTTTGAAGTATCCTTAGTTTTTAAAGAAGTCCACATATAAATGCTATTATCGCAAAATATCCTCATACCATTTAGCAGTCCAGTCACAGCATCCTGATGTCAGTAAAATTATAAGTGTCTTCTCACGCTTGTTATTTCTATTATCTCTGAGGATAGTATAGTCAGAATAAAACAGAACATCAAATCAAATACTGTTGATTGTTCATAGTTCTTTATTAAACAAGGCAAAAAGCATGAGTTGTCTCAGTCCACTTAGGTGGAACACAAAGAAACAGAATTTCCAAGTATAAACTTGGCTGAACCCATTTGGAAGCCCAATTTGCCCATTGCTTTAGAAATTAATGTACTGCAGATGTTACTATATTTTAACAGCATACTGTACCCCAGATCAGAGTCTATGCATGGTCCCAGTAGGACAGATGTTTTGTGCAGTAGGTGGAAAATTCAATCAAATAAGCTATAATTGCAGAAGTAATTAAAGTTCATTACTTACAGTAAATACACTCAGAAAACTCCAACAGTTAAAGAGAAGCAACTTTCTTTTTACCATCACAGCAGACAAAATTAAAAATGAAAGAATTTGCTCTTTTACGAAAGGATGCTCTTCCAGACCAGAGGTAAGTAAATATTTGCAAAGTAATAAAATTAAATTAAAATATTCAGAGATGTTTCTTATAATAAATACTGAAATGACAAAATTATAGGGCACAGAATGTCATCAAGCATATTGATGGCAGATTTGGACATACAATAAATTTCAAAATAGTTACATAATTTCAAAATGGTACCATTGGGACTATTATGTAAGAGGTGAAAAATATGGTAGACCTTGCCAGTTTCCTCCAAGCTCAATATCTGGTCTTTTAGCAGGGCTCTGAAGAGTGTCTGGGGATTTCTTGCCCTCAAAAGTTCAGTGAAGTGTCACCAATCATGCATTTTATAACCTTATCACAATAGCTAATATTTTTAAAATCTACTTCCTTCGTACCTGGCACTGTGCTAAGAACTTTACAACAATCTAGTGAGAGAGGTTATTTTCCCCATTTTACAGGTGAAAATGTAGTAACATCCAAAAATCACACCTAAGGGGAGAAGTTGTGGTGATTGAACTAGGCTGTTCTACTGCAGAGGCCACAGTCTTAAATACTTTATTACATGGCCTCGGAAAGGTGGCAATGTGAATTTCAACTCATTTAAACATGGATCATTCCCAATAATCACCTGAGGTAGCTACAACAGTTTTAAAGATCACAGGTTGTTCATTGACTACCTTAAAATCTTCCTTGAGCTCATTTACATTTTCAGCCAATTGTGATTGTTACGTGAAATGTCCCTTTTGCTACAACTACTCTTTCAACCTCTGAGAAGAAGAGCCTCTTTATGGTACATGTTCTGTATTTGATGAAGTAAGGACCTTACATTTTCCACAAGTTAAAACAATTTTGGTGTGGCTTTATTTACTCTTGTATTTCCTTTTAACTCTTTTTAATAAGCCCTATTTTCTTCCTCTGTGTACTAATGTGGAACCCATTTACCCTCTTTATCAAAGTATCATTATTCTTCAAATCATTCTCTGTGATATTACAGTTCCGTTATCCCTTAAGACATGGCACATTAAATTTAAAAAATTATCTAACTTTCAGTAAGCTCACGCTAATGTTTTCAGTTTTGCTTATTTACCAGTAATGCTTTTTTCTTTTTTTTCTTTTTTTCTGTTTAGCGCCACACCTGTGGCATATGCAAGTTCTCAGGCTAGGGGTCCAATTGGAGCTACTGTTGCAGGCCTAAGCCATGCACGATCTGAGCCATGTCTGCAACCTATGCTGCAGCTTGTGGCAACTCGGGATCCTTAACCCACTGAGCAAGGCAACAGATCTAACCTGCATCCTCACAGACACCATATCAGGTTCTTAACTCACTGAGCCACAACGGGAACTCCTGGTAATGCTTTTCAACCATGATAAGTAACACCTTGGGTTAGGAAGTTTAAGAAATAGGCAGTTACTTCTTGCTAGAAACATTTCCTAGGCTGCAATTTGTAATACACTCATTTCCGATTACTGTTCGCATTCTTTTATACATATCTTATATTTACTAACATTAAAGTTTTAAAATTTCAAATACTATTACCCTGAATTTTTAAAATGCACTAAAAAGTTTTTTTAAATGCTTTTAGATTTCTTTCTGCACACGGTAGCTTAGTAAACACTGAAATTGAGGTATCTGCTTTCCATTACATTTTGCTAGAACAAATTCTCCACAATGAAGGCACTTTACAAAGATAACAAGAGAAAAAAAAATATGAGTTAAGAAAATAGATTGAGGAGAGGACAAGATGGAGGAGGAATAGAGGGATACGCTCGCCCTCTCCCACAAAGACAACAAAAAAAAGCACATCTACAGAATAAATGACTCACACAGAACAGCAACCAATCGCTGGCAGAGGAACCTAAACTCCAATAACGGCAAGAAGTTCGTGACATTACTGGGCAGAACGGGAGAAAAGAGGAGAGTGAGAGAAGGTGAATCCAAGCGGGACGGGTGCTCCCGAAAGGGAACTGCGGAGGAGAAAGGGATCCCGCACACTGGAAAGTCACCTACACAGGGGAAAGATCAAACGAACCGGAGGAATCTCCAGATGCAGAGAAGAGCGTAGCAGTAAGTTGGAGTACGGAAAAGCCGATCAAGAACCGAACGGACCATCTGAACTACGGGCACAGTCACCAAAAATTGAGACGCCTGGGTGGGGCTGGGCACCAAATCCTCAGCTCCAGAGGTTAGTTCCCGGGAAAGGGCAGGGGGACGCCTGGGTGGGGGCTGGGCACCAAGACCTCGCCTCCGAAGGTTAGTCCCCGAGAAAGGGACGGGGGACAATGGGATGGGGGCTGGGCACCGAGACCTCAGCTCCAGAGGTTAGTCCCCCGGCTGGGGGGACAGGGTGGAGTGGAAACTGCTTGGGAGGTCTAGAAACCATTTGACTGGGCAGAGACTGCCTGGGAGACTAGAAAACAAAGCTGTCGCAGAGAAAGGGAGCAATACTCTAGGGGCGGGGAAGTGGAAAGCCACATCAGAGGGAACCTGGGAGAAGAGCCTGGTCTGCGCCCGTGCTGGGGAGGGGAGAGAAGAAGGGGTGGGTCCCCATAGAATACCCCCCACGCCACAGCAAGCTTACAGGCCCGCTAGCTAGCTGAAAGCTGTGCTTCCCAATGGATCCCCTCCCCCCACCCACGACACCCCCTAGGCTCTCCCGAACCTGGGGCTGCCTGCCATCCAGGAGGGCTGGCCTCAACAATTGCCTGAAGCCTACCACCGCAGGGGCTGTCCCTGCACAGGCCTGCTTGCCCTTTGGAGGGGCTACACTTCTGCAGAGTAGCACCAAAACCACCAGCCCCCGAGAAAAGGCCTGCAGCCCAGAAAAGCTAGAACAAGCCTAGCCAGGCCATGAATAGATCTGTCTAATTCTTGGATGGTTTTTCTGAGTTGGCTGCCCCGGGGAGGAGCCTCTTGGATTTCCAGCAGCCCTGCTACCCACCCAAGCCCCCAGGGGGTGCCAAGCTCTAGAGGATCAGCTGCATAGGACTGCCAGCTCCAGGCAGGACCCCCTACAGCCCAGAAAAGCTGCAACAAGCCTGGCTGAGTCGGGAAAAGATCTCAGGTGGTTTTTCTGAGTCAGGCTGCCCCGGGGAGGAGCCTCTTGGGTTTCCAGTGGCCCTGCTACCCGCCCAAGCCCCCAGGGGGTGCCCCACTCCCGCAGAATAGCTGCTCAGCACCACCACCACCCTTGGAAGAGCCCCTGCAGCCCGGAATAGCTGCAACAAGCTTGGCCAGACTGTGAAAAGATCCGCCTACATTCTCAGGCCATCCTTCTGAGTTGGGCTGCCCTAGGGAAGAGCATCTTAGGTTCTCAGTGACCCAGATAGCTGCTCCAGCCCCCAGGGGTGCTGCATTCCTGAGGAACAGCTGCCCAACACCGCCAACCCCCTGCAAGAACCCCACAGCCTAAAAACACCAGAGCAAGCTCTGCATGACCAAGTGAAATCTGCTACCATCGTGCTGTGGACCTCCCAGTCCTGTCTGCCCTCAGGAAGTCCTCCTTTGCTTCAAAGAAACACTCTTAGCCCCATCACCACTCCAGAAAAGCCACACTGCCTCAAAAAAGATTGACCAACAACACCAGCCCTCAGGAAATATTCCACGGCAGTAACAAGGCAAACACTGCCCCATAACGGAGAGTACAACTCCCTCAGGAGAAAGAAAACAACAAGCAAGATGAAGAAGCAGAGAAACCACCCCCATTCAAACCAACAGGATAACTCACCTAAAACAGTCAACAATGAAACAGAACTCTGCAGTCTGACAGACCTGGAGTTCAAAAGAGAAATAGTGAAAATACTGAAGGAATTAAGAGAAGATATGAACAGTAATGCAGATACCCTCAGAAAGGAACTAGAAAATATAAGGAGGAGTCAAGAAAAACTAGAACATTCATTTGCAGAGATGCAAACGGAACTAAGGGCAGTAAAAACCAGAATGAATAATGCAGAAGAACGAATCAGTGATATGGAAGATCGAATAATGGAAATCACTCAATCCAGTCAACAGACAGAAAACCGAGTCAAAAAACTGGAAAGCAATATAAGAGACCTATGGGATAATATAAAGCGCGCCAATCTACACATAATAGGAATTCCAGAAGGAGTAGAAAAAGATAAGGGGATGGAAAATATATTTGAAGAAATTATCGATGGAAACTTCCCAAATCTAAAGGATACTGGGTTCAAGATACAAGAAGCACAGAGGGCCCCAAACAAAGTGAACCCAAATAGACCCACACCAAGACACATCATAATAAAAATGGCCAAAGTTAGTGAGAAAGAGAGGATCCTAAAGGCAGCAAGAGAAAAACAGAATGTTACCTACAAGGGAGCCCCCATAAGAATATCAGCTGACTTCTCTACAGAAACACTACAGGCCAGGAGGGAATGGCAAGAGATATTTAAGTGCTAAAAGGAAAAAATATGCAACCTAGAATACTCTATCCAGCAGAATATCATTTAAAATAGAAGGGGAAATAAAAATTTTCTCCAACACACAAAAACTTAAAGAATACAGCAACACAAACCCAGGTTAAAGGAATATTGAAAGGGCTTCTCTAACCAAAAAGAAAGGAAGGAAAGGGAAGAAAAAAGAAAAGAAAAGAAAAAAAAAGAAGAAGAAGAGGAAGAACTAGGACTGAGGAAACCACAATCAGAGAGCAGTCACTCAAATAAGCCAGCATACAGATTTAATCATGAACAGGCTTCAAACAAAATAAAATTAAAAAGAAAAAAATAAAAAAAGAGTCATCAAAACCATAAAATGTGGGCAAGGGATGTTAGGAAGTAAATAACCCTTTTTGTTTGTTTGTATGTTTCTCTTCTTAATTTTAATATAGTAATGAAGTGTTTGAACTTACAGGACCATCAGGCTAAAACACACAATTATGGGAAGGGGTTAGCATACTTAAAAAACAGGGCAAACACAAGCCAAAAGCAAATATTGCATTTGCAAAAAATGAAAAAAAAATACACTCAAGCAGATAATAACAGGAGACCATCCAACCAAAAAAAAAAAAGAAAGAAAGGAAGAATGGAGAACCATAGAATCAACTGGAACACAAGGTTCAAATGGCAATAAATAATCATCTATCAATTATCACCTTAAATGTCAATGGACTGAACGCCCCAATCAAAAGACACAGAGTGGCTGAGTGGATAAAAAGGCAAAAACCTTCAATATGCTGCCTACAAGAAACTCACCTTAGGACAAAGGATACATATAGATTGAAAGTGAAAGGGTGGGGAAAAATATTTCACGCCAATAGACACGACAGAAAAGCAGGAGTCGCAACGCTCATATCAGACAAAATAGACTTTAAAACAAAAGACATAAAGAAAGAAAAAGAAGGACACTACTTAATGATTAAGGGATCCATCCAAGGAGAGGATGTTACTATCGTCAACATATATGCCCCAAATACAGGAGCACCCAGATACATACAGCAAATATTAACAGACATAAAGGGAGATATTGATGAGAATACAATCATAGTAGGAGACCTTAATACCCCCCCCTCACATCAATGGACAGATCCTCTAGACAGAAAACCAATAAAGCAACAGAGATCCTAAAGGAAACAATAGAAAAGTGAGACTTCATTGATACCTTCAGGATACTACATCCAAAAAAAACAGAATACACATTCTTCTCAAATGCTCATGGAACATTCTCAAGAATCGACCCCATATTGGGACACAAAGCTAATCTCAATAAATTTAGGAGCATAGAAATTATCTCAAGTATCTTCTCTGACCACAATGCCATGAAATTAGAAACCAACCATGGGAAAAGGAAAGAGAAAAAACCTACTACATGGAGACTAAACAACATGCTAACTAAAAAACCAATGGGTCAATGAGGAAATCAAGAAGGAAATTAAAAACTACCTTGAAACAAATGATAATGAAGACACAACCGCTCAAAATCTATGGGATGCTGCGAAAGCAGTGCTCAGAGGGAAATTTATAGCAATACAGGCCTTTCTCAAAAAAGAAGAAAGATCCCAAATTGACAACTTAACCCTCCACCTAAATCAATTAGAAAAAGAACAAAAAAGGCCTAAAGTCAGCAGAAGGAAGGAAATTACAAAGATCAAAGAAGAAATCAATAAAATAGAGACTCAAAAAACAATAGACAAAATTAATAAAACAAAGAGCTGGTTCTTTGAAAAGGTGAACAAAATTGACAAACCCCTGGCCAGACTCACTAAAAAGAGGAGAGAAAGAACCCAAATAACCAAAATTATAAAGGAAAAAGGAGAAGTCACAACGGACACAGCAGAAATACAAAAAACCATAAGAGAATACTATGAACAACTATATGGCAACAAGTTTGACAATCTGGAAGAAATGGACAATTTTCTAGAATCTGACAGCCTGCCAAAACTGATCAAGAAGAAACAGACCAACTGAACAGACTGATCACTAGAAATGAAATGGAAGAGGTCATAAAATCACTCCCTACAAATAAAAGTCCAGGACCAGATGGCTTCACAGGTGAATTCTATCAAACATATAAAGAGGAATTGGTGCCCATCCTCCTTAAACTCTTTCAAAAGGCTGAAGAAGAAGGAATACTCCCAAAGACATTCTATCATGCCACCATCACCCTCATTCCAAAACCAGACAGACATACCACCAAAAAAGAAAACTATTGCCCAATATCATTGATGAATAGAGATGCAAAAATTCTCAACAAAATCTTAGCCAACCGAATCCAACAACATACCAAAAAAATTATACACCATGACCAGGTTGGGTTCATCCCAGGTTCACAAGGATGGTTCAACATACGCAAATCAATCAGCATCATACACCACATTAACAAAAAAAAGTCAAAAAACCATATAACCATCTCAATAGACAGAGAAAAGCATTTGACAAAGTCCAACATCCATTCATGATCAAGACCCTCGCCAAAGTGGGTATAGAGGGAACATTCCTGAATATAATCAAAGCCATTTATGAGAAACCCACAGCAAATATAATCCTCAATGGGGAAAAACTGAAAGCCTTCTCACTCAAATCTGGAACAAGACAGGGATGCCCACTCTCACCACTGCTCTTCAACATCGTTTTGGAAGTCCTAGCCACAGCAATTAGACAAACAAAAGAAATAAAAGGCATCCAAATAGGAAGAGAAGAGATCAAACTGTCACTGTATGCGGATGACATGATACTATACATAGAAAACCCTAAGGACTCAACCCCAAAACTACTTGAACTGATTAATAAATTCAGCAAAGTAGCAGGATAGAAGATTAACTTTCAGAAGTCAGTTGCATTTCTGTATACCAGCAATGAAATATTAGAAAAGGAATACAAAAATACAATACCTTTTAAAATTGCACCTCACAAAATCAAATACCTCCGAATACACCTGACCAAGGAGGTAAAGGACCTATATGCCGAGAACTATAAAACTTTAATCAAAGAAATCAAAGAAGATGTAAAGAAATGGAAAGAGATTCCATGTTCCTGGATTGGGAAAATCAATATTGTAAAAAGGGCCATACTACCCAAAGCAATCTACAGATTCAATGCAATCCCTATCCAATGACCCAGGACATTTTCCACAGAACTAGAACAAACAATCCAAACATTTATATGGAACCACAAAAGACCTAGAATCGCCAAAGCAATCCTGAGAAACAAAAACCAAGCAGGAGGCCTAACTCTCCCAGACTGCAAGAAATACTACAAAGCCACAGTCATCAAAACAGTGTGGAACTGGGATCAAAACAGACAGACAGACCAATGGAACAGAATAGAGAACCCAGAAATAAACCCTGACACCTATGGTCAAGTAATCTTTGACAAGGGAGGCAAGAACATAAAATGGGAAAAAGAAAATCTATTCAGCAAGCATTGCTGGGAAACCTGGACAGCTGCATGCAAAGCAATGAAACTAGAACACACCCTCACACCATGCACAAAAATACACTCAAAATGGCTGAAAGACTTAAATAGACTACAGGACACCATCAAACTCCTAGAAGAAAACATAGGCAAAACACTCTCTGACATCAACATCATGAATATGTTCTCAGGTCAGTCTCCCAAAGCAATAGAAATTAGAGCAAAAATAAACCCATGGGACCTCATCAAACTGAAAAGCTTTTGCACAGCAAAGGAAACCCAAAAGAAAACAAAAAGACAACTTATAGCATGGGAGAAAACAGTTTCAAATGATGCAACCAACAAGGGCTTAATCTCTAGAATATATAAACAACTTATACAACCCAACAGCAAAAAAGCCAATCAATCAATGGAAAAATGGGCAAAAGACCTGAATAGACATTTCTCCAAAGAAGATACACAGATGGCCAACAAACACATGAAGAAATGCTCAACATCGCTGATTATAAGAGAAATGCAAATCAAAACTACCATGAGATATCACCTCACACCAGTCAGAATGGCCATCATTAATAAATCCACAAATAACAAGTGCTGGAGGGGCTGTGGAGAAAAGGGAACCCTGCTGCACTCTTGGTGGGAATGTAAACTGGTACAGCCACTATGGAGAACAGTTTGGAGATACCTTAGAAATCTATCCATAGAACTTCCATATGACCCCACAATCCCACTCTTGGGCATCTATCCGGACAAAACTCTACTTAAAAGAGGCACGTGCACCAGCATGTTCATTGCGGCACTATTCACAATAGCCAGGACATGGAAACAACCCGAATGTCCATCCACAGATGATTGGATTCAGAAGATGTGGTACATGTACACAATGGAATAGTACTCAGCCATAAAAAAGAATGACATAATGCCATTTGCAGCAACATGGATGGAACTAGAGAATCTCATACTGAGTGAAATGAGCCAGAAAGACAAAGACAAATACCATATGATATCACTCATAACTGGAATCTAATATCCAGCACAAATGAACATCTCCTTAGAAAAGAAAATCATGGACTTGGAGAAGAGACTTGTGGCTGCCTGATGGGAGGGGGAGGGGGAGGGAGTGGGAGGGATCGGGAGCTTGGGCTTATCAGACACAACTTAGAATAGATTTACAAGGAGATCCTGCTGAATAGCATTGAGAACTTTGTCTAGATACTCATGTTGCAACAGAAGAAAGGCTGGGGGAAAAATGTAATTGTAATGTATACATGTAAGGATAACCTCACCCCCTTGCTGTACAGTGGGAAAATTAAAAAAAAAAAAATTATAAAAAAAATTAAAAAAAAAGAAAATAGCTTGAAAAATTAGCTTTCTAAACCGTTTCCATGTAAAAGTCTGGTTAATCCACTGCTCCCTAAATGATGGGCCTCGGAACGGAACATTAGCTTCATAACATTAAACCTAATGGGTCTATTGTTTTGGAAATCAGTAATTAAATAAGTTAGACAAGTTTCCATACCCCAGATCTCAATTCTTTAATTATACTAAAGTTCACTATGACTTTCCAAGAGAAAGCATGGTATGAACTATTTGCCGCAATCCTTTGGCGCCAGAATGCAGGTCTTTATTCAAGTACTTGCGCTCAGTTCTAAGGCTCTTAGAACACATGCTGGGAGATGCACAGGCAACCAATATGTTCCACAAGCTACAATTCAAAACTAGCATGATTTCTGCTTATAAAATGTCTACCAGTAGACATTCTAGGCACATTATCTAGGTATTTATTCCAACTGGAAAGATCCTGGAGATGGTCAACACAGAAAAGGGTGTGGCCGAGGAACGAAGCAGGGCGACAGGCAACACACGCGATTTATTATCAATATAACCTTGATACTTGATTAACTTCTTTAACTTTCCTTTTGTTTTCAGATTTTCACTGCAAGCATTTGAAATCAAGATATTTTTCTCACTAAAATTTAACCATTTCCACTTTAACTACTCCTCTTCCTCCTTACTTTACCACTTCCATCATATAGGTTAACACAGACATAAATAGTATGGAAAAAGGTTTTCGTTTCTGTTCAAAGTATTTAAGTCATTAAAGCACAGTGTTAATAGTGTCTATAAAAAACAAACAACTGCCTTTCTTTTAAACAGAGTAAGTCTCCAAACTGATTCAATGGGTTTTTTTCATATCAAAAGGTTTTAAGCTTCCTAAAAGATCTTAAAAATCCTTGAGAAGCAAGAGACCTGCAAGTTAACAAACACATCATTCTCACTTATATTAAATTGTTGAATTGTTCAATTTCTATGAAGCTAGCTTATACCATGTGCCAATTAAAAACACGAACAAATGTTTATTTTATCTTTTGGTCACAATATGTAGAAACTTAGAAACATAAATTATTATTAAAGATTTTTAATGTTTTAAATGCTATCAACTACTAGTGTCTCTTCTTGTATAATATTGGCAAGTGCTAAAAGGCTAAAATGTTTTTCTTGTCCACTGAGTCCTTAGTTTCAACAAATATCTTTGATTCCTAAGTAAAGTTTGATGTACGTCTTCTAAAGCTATTTTTTGTCCAAAAGGAGAGAGAGATACCCAGATTTCAGGTGAGATTTGAGAAGTCTAAGCAGCGTCAGTGACCTGGAATCTGATCCCATTGCCCTTTTCTTTCCCATTATAAATATCACCATTCTGTCTTGAAGCATGTGCTATTAGATATATAAATGCTCCGAGTTCCACTGTGACACAGCAGAAATTAATCCAACTAGTATCCATGAGCATGCGGTTTCGATCCCTCAGCCTCAGACAGGATCTAGCATTGCCTAGAGCTGTGGTGTAGGTCACAGATGTAGTTCATATCCCGCTTTGCTGTGGCTGTGAGGTAGGCTTTCAGTTATAGCTCCAATTCGACCCCTAGCCCGGGAACTTCCATACTGCAGGTGCAGCCCTAAAAAAATAAAAAATAAAAAAAAGCAATACAGGAGTTTCCGCCGTGGCGCAGTGGTTAACGAATATGACTAGGAACCATGGGGTTTCAGGTTCAATCCCTGGCCTCGCTCAGTGGATTAAGGATTAAGGATCTGGCGTTGCCATGAGCTGTAGTGTGGGTCACAGCGGCTCAGATCCCGCGTTGCTGTGGCTCTGGCATAGGCTGGTGGCTACAGCTCCGATTAGACCCCTAGCCTGGGAATTGCCATATGTCACAGGGGCAGCTCAACAAAAGGCAAAAAGACACACACAAAAAAATAAATAAATAAAGCAATACAAATGCACTATAGTAGCAGTGAAGAAGACGTCAACTATGGACAAGACTTTTTGCTTAAAAAGGGTGAGAAGGTGGAGGGAAGAAAGGAGAAGTAATAGAGGAGTAAAAAGTATTGAAAAAATAAAAAGCTTTACCTACTTAGGAAATGTCCTCTCTGCATTTCCAACTGTAACTAATAATTTATTAATGTTCCAACTTAACATTAATAAGTTTCCAACTGAGAGCAATTAATGGCAAATAAGACTGCAAAAAAGACAGTATAGAGGTAGATAGTAGGAAACAAGGGGGAAAAAAATCCCATTTTTCACTAGGTCTACCGTTAGTTTTCATTTTTGGACAAAGTATCTTTAAGTGAAACAATTATTCTTCTTTTAATTTTTAAGTTTGTGGAATTAAAATCTCAACCAAGGAAACAAAAGGTAAAGGAGAAATAAGACCACGAAGCATCCCATGTCCTACAGCCCAATGCAGAGGTTAGAAGCTAGGCTAATTCAGAAACCAAGACTTGACCAAAGGAGGTAGGATTAGACCCAACTCCCACTGAAGGAGGATTTCTTTTTTTTTGCCTAAATTTATTGCAAATTCCACAACTGCACAGATGGTGAATGAAAGGAAATACGAAAATGGAAGTGCATTATCAATTTTTCTCAGGAATGGAAAACTCAAACTAAACACTTCTGAGTTAATGTATGAGCACGGAACACTCAAGCCAATACCAAATATCTTTCCTAATGCAATTGTGCAGTATTAGTATCATCAGTGGGCCTCAAATAGTAAGTGATGAACATTTGTTAAGAAAATATAGTCATTCCTTGGAGTTCCCGTCATGGCGCAGTGGTTAACGAATCCAACTAGGAACCATGAGGTTTCGGGTTCGGTCCCTGCCCTTGCCCAGTGGGTTAACGATCCAGCGTTGCCGTGAGCTGTGGTGTAGGTTGCAGACGCGGCTGGGATCCCGCGTTGCTGTGGCCCTGGCGTAGGCCAGCGGCTACAGCTCCGATTAGACCCCTAGCCTGGGAACCTCCATATGCCGCAGAAGCGGCCCAAAATATATAGTCATTCCTTAAGTTACCAGTCTTATCAGAACACTTAAAAATGAGATAAATTACTCTTTTTTGTAATGCATATCTTAAACCTCCAAACTTTTATTAATCATCAGTTTTCTCAATATATGAATGGTATTAAAGGATAAAAGATCACTTTTTATTGTTAATTTATATATACACACATATATATAATACAACATCCACTGCCCAGGGATCCAACATTCATAATTTTAAAATATTATTAGTCTGCCACATTTGGCACTAATCTTTTTTCTTCACTAAAAGGGAATAAAATAATTAAACTCAATTCACTTTTTCCCAGTTTTTTTCCCTGTCCTTCCTGCCCCTAGAAAACTATTAACAGAATTTCTTATACATATATATTTTATCTATTTATAAATATATTTATATATATATTATCTATTTACATATATTCATATATAACTCAAGGCCTTCAAAAAATAATCATGCTACACATAAATGTATAAGCATCTACATAATTTCTAATTATGATATTTTAAAAAGTATCTAATTTTGATTTTTTTTGCTTTAACAATACCATTGCTAAATATTTTTGTGCAAATTGGATTTTTATTTCATATTATTTTTTCTCTAATCTATCTATATTGGTACATAGATCTGGTTTATTCATTTCAAGCATAGCAGAATATTCAAGTATTATTTTCAATGTACTTATTAAAGAATTTCACTACTTCAAATGAGTTTCATATAATTTTTTTTTTTAATTTTCTCTGCTTCCCTGTTTCCCTCCCTTTCAGGCCTTTCTTACCCAACACACACACACACACATACACTCACATGCAGGATTTTTATTTTAAATCTCTCAAACTCCAGATTCTGTTAGTGAATAT
Source organism: Phacochoerus africanus (assembly GCF_016906955.1). NCBI lineage: Eukaryota > Metazoa > Chordata > Mammalia > Artiodactyla > Suidae > Phacochoerus > Phacochoerus africanus. The sequence goes on along the minus strand of NC_062545.1, from coordinate 78,364,263 downwards.
TTTACAATCAGGCTCCCTGACTCTAAGTATACAATAGGCTGAGATGCAGAGTATGGACAGGAAATACCTTAACTTTTGTTGGGACCTCCTTGGGTACAGTAATTATATATAACTCAGAACCTGTTTGCAACTGAATGTGAACATGTGAAAATTTAGGGACTATGTTTGGACTGTCATGTTAATTTTCCACAAACGGTTATTAGTTAAAATGGCACTACAGGAACAAAAACTAACAGTGTGTACAGATCACTGACTTAACAGGGTGTTTCCACTGACAATGCTTTTTTAGCTCTGTAATTTGGAAAGGAATGTGAAAAGGAAGGATGAGCTCATCAACTCACTCAGAAAACTTAACTGTCTCATAAAGATTTGCTCTTGGAGTTGAGATTGCTTTGGATGAAAAAATGCTGCAACCTCCCTGTCCCTAGTTCCCATTTCTGGATCTAATTGGTATTACATTCTTTTCCTTCACAGACACACACACAAACACACACACACACACACACACACACACACACACACACACACTGTGTATCTTCAAGGTCAAACCATAAAAACAAATATTCAAAATAATTTAACTATATTTTATGAATAATATTATATTTGTCTTCCACATTGTGACAAGTCTGTTACATCCACCTCATTTATACTTCAGAACTGTCAATCAATTAAAATAATTCACTACATGGGAAAAGAGCAGCTCAAGCTAATTTTCATCATCTCCTCCCCTCAAAAACATCATGATTTACTTTCTAATTACCCACAAGCTACTGATTATATTTATGGAACTTTATGTATACTGTGATTATATATTGCACAATTTATGCAAGCAACACTATACTATGGATGCTATAAAATAAAATAAAAACAACACCAAAAGCAAAAATAATCCCTTTTCTCAGGGAGTTTACATTCTAACAAGTGAGTGACACAAGGCAGAAATACATAGCATTGACTATTATTTGAATAGAGAAGAAGGGAAAATTTTATGGAGGGAGAAAAGAATGTAGCTGGTGGTCAGGAAGAGTTCTGTCCACTACATCATCAGGAGGCCAGGCACCATAGAACAGGACAGGATAGGAGACGAATTCTAAAACATCCGGGCTCAACATTGTAAAGCAACTGTACTTCAATACAATTTTTTAAATAAAAATAAATAAATAAATAAAATTTATTGTCCACCCCATCTCTACCCTTACTGACTCAGCATCGTGCCTGACACATAGTAGTTGCCAAGGAAAATTTGTGGACTCGAGAGCATCATAGTTTCTCACAGTTTTTTTCCTATCCCAAAAATGGGGATAAGATAATTCATAAGGTTCTTGTAAGGGTCAAATAAAATAACATATATGAAAGTATATATAGGAAGATTTGAGGCACTAGAAATATATTGCTTACCATTCTCTGAGGAGTTTAAAAATGAGTCACAGAATTTTTAAACATGTGTATCCCAGTATGAAGATGATTTTTCTGAGAAAAGCCTAGGACTGGGAATGAGAAAGAGAAAAATCTTAGTTCATTGTTATCTTCTTCCTTTGACCTCAAACACTTCCCAGTCCACCTTCCCTACTTGCCCCAGTCAGGAGGATGCTGAAGGTCCAAACTTGTGACTTTCTTTCCTATGGAGGAGCAGGACTTTTCCCAGAAGGATGTGAAACACAAGTGACATCCATACCCAAAACCGACCCCAATTTGAAGCCAAATGTGTCTCACAACAGCCTTAGGGAGGAAGATTTAACAACTGGGTTTTTTTTTGGGGGGGGGGGTTGTTTGTTTGTTTTTGCTTTTTAGGGCTACACTGGAAGCATATGGAGGTTCCCAGGCTAGGGGGTCTAATCAGAGCTACACCCGCCAGCCTACACCACAGCCACAGCAATGCAGGATCCAAGCCGAATCTGTGACCTACACCACAGCTCACGGCAACCCCGGATCCCTAACCCACAAAGCAAGGCAGGAATTGAACCTGCAACCTCATGATTACTAGCCGGATTCGTTTTCACTTCACCACACCGGGAACTCCAACTGGGTTTTGCAAAGCTGTGGTGTTATCTGTGATTTGAAATTCCCGTTATAAGCCAAACAGCTTGCTAGGAATAATGAAAAACCTAAGTGTGTATTACCCACACTTTCCATGTTCTATGGTAGCCTAAGGAAGGATGCTAGGACCTAGAAATAAAGCACAGCACCATAACCACAGTGATCAGGAGGCGATGAGGAACCTTAGATGTCTGAATCACACCCTCAGAGATCACATTTATCATCTAAGAATATGATCATTCCAAGCATTGTGACACTGACCAAACCTATACAATGCCTCACAACAGGCGCTGTGTAAATTATAATGCGTTACAAAATTGTAGTTCATGTGCTAATCTTTTCAGGACCCTCTCATTCTACAGCATTTTAGCAATGGTGAAAAGAGAAAAAATATGAAACCAAAAAAGGGAGATGACTAGGATTATTCAGAAAGAAAAACAGATGGGGAGCAGGGAGAAAGGAAGAAAGGGAAAAAGAAGGAAGGTGGGAGGAAGGGAAGAAGGAAAGAAATGGAAATAGGATGGTTCCTAATTGAGCAGGTGAAAGAGATTAAGCAAAATAAAGGACAATGTATGGTGCTCAGTCTATCCTGGCATATTTGAGAGAGACTATTTTATTAGGGTATTTTACTAGAGATATATTTTCCATTAAAAAAATGGAAATTATGTACATATTAATAGTAACCCTCCACATATAAATCAATTTAGTTCTAGTTACATGCCATTCTTCTCAAAGATGCCAATAAAATGTTGGGATTACAGCAAAAATAAAAGATAAGTAAGGCCCTATAAATCTCCATGAGCTATAGGACTCACTTCTTATCAGTCTAAGAATCTTATCAATCTTTTAAATTTCTCCTCATATGTAAATGTCCAGGTCAGGTCAGGCAGGCTACCCTGTATGTTTCAGGCTATACACAACATTCTGGTACTAAAGCTGCAGAGCATCACTCAACACAGGCAACAGAGCACAAGTAAGGTTAAAATAAAAAGAACAGATCTAATACGGAGTCATATTTGTTCTTCCCTGTTACAGGATAAATACAGTCTCAGATTCCTACCATAGTGTATTTTTTTTTTAATGTGAAGAAACTTATAGTTACAGATGCTTCCTAGAGAATACTTTCTGAAGCCCACAAGTTTCATAGAGGATCAGTTTCTAAATACACACCTAGGAGTTCTCTTCCTGGCTCAGTGGTTAACAAAGCCGACTATTATCCATGAGGACTCAGGTTCGATCCCTGGCATCGCTCAGTGGGTTAAGGATCCAGCATTGCCATAAGCTGTGGTGTTGGTTGTAGAAGCGGCTTGGAACCGACATTGCTGTGGCTGTGGTGTAGTTCGACAGCTACAGCTCTGATTCAACCCCTAGCCTAGGAACCTCCATGTGCCATGGATGCGGCCCTAAAAAGACCAAAAAAAAGATATAAATAAATAAATACACACCCACATCCCAGGCAGAGTGTGGTGTAGTTTTCTTTAGCCCTGTCCCCTACTCTTCAATGTTGCCATTCATTGGCTCCTCTGTGGTTCAGGTTTTTACTAGAAGAGCCAAAGCCTCAGGTGTCCACCTTCTTTGTCATTGGCAAATTTCACATCTGGGTCCTTTCCCAGGCCCACAGGAAGGACAGGACAGTGAGACACTGGAGCAGCCTAGATCAAGCAGCTTAGGCATAGTTGGGCAGGACAGCACAAGGTCAGGGATGAGCCAATCCTGTCTGGCTCACAGGCCATGTGACGAGCCATGGCTAATCTGGAGCTAAAGTGGGTTATTCCAATAAATAATAAAGTTTTGAATCCCCATCCAAAGGGAATCATGTTCAAACAGGCAGCATTTCCCCAAAGGAACAATACATTGTTTGAGGTTTTCATTCCTAACCCAAGAGTCGGCTTCATATAAATTATAAACATGACCAATAATTTGTCTTTAAAGGAAAGTATGGTAATTATAAACAGCTAGAAAAGACAGTAAAGTTCCAATTCCTAAGAAATAAATTTTAAATGTATAGTTTACATGGATGCTTATACTATGGATTCCTATTATAAATTGACTCTCCAAAGACAAAGGACTGTGTTTAATTTAGTTAACACTTAGGGTGATAAGTATAAAGATGTGTGATTAAGCATTTGACAATTACAAATATGGGGGGTTTTTGGCCACATCCACAGCATGTGAAAGTGCCTAGGCCACGGGTCAAACCCACGCTACAGCAGTGACAAAGTCAGATCCTTAACCTGCTGAGCCACCAAAGAACTCCACAAATATAGTACTCTTTGAGCTGAAAGCAATCATAGAACTCAACTAGTTCAACAATGTGCTCATTAGTCTTTATTTTGCTGATGAAGAAATGAATTCCATTTTCCATTTTAGTGTAAAAAAGGGATTAAAGGGATAGTTAACATGTCTCTTAAAAAACTAATTCATGAGGTTGTTTACAGCCAAGTCATGAAAATTGTTTCTTTTTACCACACTGAGGAATTAAAAATGCAGTAATTATTACCTAAGACTCCTACAGCACACCAAGAAATAAAGCCTGAGACAAGTCACCAGACTGCTAAACTTCTCAGATATTATAGCTAAGTATAATTATTATTTGTTCTCAGTACTCACTAAAAGTATTACTTTTCACATCATGCCTACCTGTAAATCCCCATATCCAAGGAAATGAACTGAGTTTTAGGACTCAAGTCAGGAGCTTGTTATTTTATTTTTCTGTAGAGGTGAAAGACCTATTATGTAGATGGAGTTAAGAGCTTTTCAAACTAAGTCACTTAATTAGTACAGTTTCGCCACTGCCTCCTGAATTAAGTATGCCTATGGATATAAAAACAATCAACTAAAAACATTCTGGGAAATGTAAAAAGTGATAAGTACTTATCAATTACCCAATTTTGAAAAGCCACTCTTTTGTTCACAAAATGACCGCTGACTGTTTTCAAATTGACTTGCCTGTGTAAGCCTCTCTCTGATCATCTATGGCACAACAAAGGAATTAAAAACACATAATGTGTGGGTTACTTACTAGCTATGTTTTGCCCCTTGAGTCTAAAAACTATGCACTTAACATTTCTTTAAAACTATGCCATTAACATTTGAAATAATGAGAAGAACCCTTTTGGGGCTAATGATGGGGTAAGCTGTATTCTCCAAAGAACTCTTAACTCTGAAGCAGCCTATGAAGCAGCATCTGGTAAAACATGCTGCAGGCTGGAGACAGCCAATAAATGTGGTTGGCTGATAGGCTGTGGAGGAATTTGCCTGTGGAATGTACATTGCACCTCTTTTCTGAAGTCTTCAAAAGCATTTTCTGATAGCACAACACTTGTTCCTCTTATTTTTGCAAAAGGGCAAGAAGTTGATGGATTTTGCTTCAATTTTCAGCAGACTCAGGGATCCAAGAGGATTGCATTTCTCAGAAAATGTTACCTGATAGGACTACTGGTAGGTCAAATAATAAAGCTAGGCCATAGGACAATCACAACAGTACATTCCATGCTGAATTGAGCACCTCCTTATGAATTAAAACACAAGTGGTAAACTCTTCCTTACAGTATGATGACAATAGAATGGTAACTAACTAATATAGATGGAATGCTGGCATTATAAAATCCTCAATTACTACCAAAACTAGAAGAAAAAAATCTAAAGTAGTGCCCCATATCACCAATATTGAGACAAACCACCATTATGTGGTATAATATAATACATTGAGAAGGACACAGCATCACTTCAGTGACATTCCTGCTGAAATACTTCATAACCTAAAATCTAATTGTGAGGGAACAAGACAAATGCAAACTGAGGGTCATTCTACACAAATGACCTGCACTTTTCAAAAATATTAAGGACAAGAAACACAAAGAAAAGATGTAAAACTGTTCCAAAGGACATTCATTTAATTTGGATTTGATTCTAAATTTCAACAAAATATAAAAGTTATCATGAAACACTCAATGAAATTTGAATATGTACTATGAATTAGAGCATCTATAAATGCCAAACTTTAATATACTGAATATGCTATAGTTATAAAAGAGATTGTACTCACTCTAAGGAAATAATCACTGATTTTTTTTTAGATATAAAAGGACATGTTGTCTCCTATCCTCAATGGTTCATTTAAAATGCAGATAGATGGTTGATAGATAGATGATAGATGATCTATAGAGTTTAATTAAACAATTACTAATCTGAGTAAAAGGGGGATGTGTTTTCAACATCTCTGAAAATTTGAAATTATATACAAATTAAAATAAATAAAAATGTGATAAGATCAGCATCCCCAAATACCAACAGCTCCAGTTTGGTAGCACTCCAATTAGCAACCATTTATTTTTCCCAAGACCAAGGGATTTCCTTGGGTGAGAATTTCATCTTTGTAACTAGGAAAGTCCCAGGCAAACCAAGGGAAATTGGCCAGCCTACCCCCCATATACAGGGTGAAAATTTACATTGGAGATGGATGAAAGCAGTTTCCTTGCTGCTTCAATTGAATGTGAAGATTTAGGCATTTATGGAAGCATCAATCAATGTAAGAGACTAATACTACTAGGATGAGAAAAGAAGATCGGAATTGTGCTATTAGAATGTTTAGCATGCTACAATGGTAATTTGTTAGAGGAAATCATGGAAATAGGTATTTACTATGAACTTTCTTTGTAAAGAATGGCATTTAGCCTATAAGTGTGTAAGTTCCATCATAAAAAAATATAATATATATGCAAAATTCTTTCCTTGCATATAAAGAGATTGCCTCTTTATGTGAACAATTAAAGAAAACTAATTTCCCTCTTGGTGCTGTTTAGTGTCTAATGAGGGAACTTCAATTTGTTTCAAATGAGATCACATTTTAGCATACCATCCAAGGCACAGTACCATCACTGGTATGCATGATACACTAGTACAAAAGCGAAAGCAGATGAACAGTGTAATTGTATTTTTAAAACACTTTAAATAGCTTTGATGCTTTGAAAGTCACTTCATTTTTGGCCAACAAATAATGTCAATTATTCTTTGATCTTAATAAAAAATGCAGGTTTAAAGCAAGATTCTCAGATACTATATTTCAGTCAAGAAAAATGTGGAAAATACAGGCCCAAATTTCATCACTTACTACCATAAGTTCAACATAACTCTCTTATAATTAGGTGTAGAGCTGAATGCAAAAGAGAAGTTTTGAAGGATTTTTCTGCAAGCTTGTCTCAAGTATCTGCCCTCAAAATCTCGTTGAAAGGAAATAAGCAAATAAATTGTTGAGTTTCACAAGTATTTTCACACAAATAATTTCTCCTCATTGGCCTCCAAATACACGTCTCAGACTTTGGAACAAAACTTAAGAAATATTTCCCATTGTGTATATATACCACATCTTCCGAATCCAATCATCTGTCGATGGACATTTGGGTTGTTTCCATGTCTTGGCTATTGTGAAGAGTGCTGCAATGAACATGCGGGTGCACGTGTCTCTTTTAAGTAGAGTTTTGTCCGGATAGATGCCCAAGAGTGGGATTGCAGGGTCATATGGAAGTTCTATGTATAGATTTCTAAGGTATCTCCAAACTGTTTTCCATAGTGGCTGGAGAATACTACTTGGCCATAAAAAAGAATGACATAATGCCATTTGCAGCAACTTGGATGGAACTAGAGAATCTCATACTGAGTGAAATGAGCCAGAAAGACAAAGACAAATACCATATGATATCACTCATAACTGGAATCTAATATCCAGCACAAATGAACATCTCCTCAGAAAAGAAAATCATGGACTTGGAGAAGAGACTTGTGGCTGCCTGATGGGAGGGGGAGGAAGTGGGAGGGATCGGGAGCTTGGGCTTATCAGACACAATTTAGAATAGATTTACAAGGAGATCCTGCTGAATAGCATTGAGAACTTTGTCTAGATACTCATGCTGCAACAGAAGAAAGGGTGGGGGGAAAAAAAAAAAAGAAATATTTCCCAAATCGTAGTTTTGTTATTGGAAATGCAACATTGCCTAGAGAAAAGTAATTTGAATTGCAATCCTAAGAATTTTTTCAAATCTTACTTTAATTATTGATCTTAAGATGAAGCAGGTCCTATGAGTCTCTGAGCCTGTCTACATACCTGTAAAATCACATACAATAACATTTGACCTATCCACCTTTCAAAGGATGTTTTAAGCATCCACTCTAATCACATAGAAGAAAATAATTTGCAAGCTTTGGTTATCATCCTATTGGATAGTTCACATATCATCCAAATACTGTTTTGACAGTGTTTTATAACAATTTCCACTCATACTGTTTTCATTTTTCCTAGCTGCAAGATAACTGTGTTAAGAAGAAACACTAGATAGTATGAGAAATTCACCCATGTTGCTTTCAGTAACAAAATGTGACTTTCTCCTTAGTGAGGAGATACATTTCACATCCTCAACAAGGGATGGGCTGGAATTTTCAACAATAAGTTCTTGTCTTTATTAAGGCAATTCCTACCAACAAAATCTTCAGGGCAGCTCTGGCTCTGCAGCCAGCAGCTCCAGGGTGGCTATTCTTGCAGGATTAACTCCTAGCAAAGACCTAAGTAACTCCCACTGTTTTCTCCCCAGAGTTCCCAATACCTGCCCCAAAGAGTCACTCTGGTCAGCTCTCTGAAGGATTTCCATGTTTCTTGGCAATTACTAGACCAATGTCACTGTCTTAGTATCATCCGTCTAACAAATATTTATTAAGTTCCCACAGTTTGCCCAACAATGTGTTTAATGCTAAGGATAAAATGTGCAAAGCTAGCTAGCTGGCTGTCCCTGAGAAACATGTAGGCTCATGTTAGCCACAGACTCAACTCCAGAGACAGCTATGCCTAGTTGACAGCCAGTTGATAAAGAATCCCAACTAAGACCAGTACTAAAAGATTATAAGCTAAATGAATGGATATATTTTCAATTCACCAAGTCTTGAATGGTATATTTTCAATTCACCAAGTCTTAGGATGGTTAGTAAAATGGCAAAAAGCTGACACAGTAAGAATGAAATAAATATTGTTTGTAAGACAGTATGCTAATTAAATTGCTGATAGTGACAGAAAAGATAGTGACATTATTATGCTAAGTCTAGGTTTTATGGCAATGCATTCTTAGCATATGTATTAGTTAGCTCAGGCTGTCACAACAAAATACCATAAATGGGGTGGCTTAACAACATAAATTGTATTTTCTCCCAGTTTTGGAGTATGGGAAGTCCAAGATCAAGCTGCCAGGTGATTCAGTTTCTGGTGACAGCTCTCTTCCTGGTTTGCAGAGGGTCATCTTTTCATTGTGACCCCACATGACAAAGTGAACTCTGGTGTCTCTTACTCTTCTTTATAATGGCACCAGCCCTATTGGACTAGGGCCCTACCTTATGAATTCATTTAATCTTTATTACCTCCTCACAGGTCTTATCTCCAAATACAGCCACATTGGGGATTAGCGCTTCAATATACGAATTTGGAGGGAACAGAAATGTTTAGTCCATAACAGCTCCAAAAACACTATTACTGTTGAAATTCCTAAAATTCACTTTGCTATTGAAACTTTCTAGTTCTTAACTCCCTTTTTTCCTGTTAAACAATTGTTTTTGATAACTCACAGTTTCTTAGAAATGTAACTTATGGAATATTCAGCTGAAAACATTTAAAAATAATATCTCTAAAATGTTTGCTATAAAATCCAATATTCTATGAAGAAAAAGCATTACAGTTGATGAAATAACTTGAACTTTAGTAGCTTTTTAGAAGCAAAGATGGTCTTTAAAACAAGTTAGTCATACTTGATGTTTTTCTAATTAGAAAAATAATTCTCAAAGGTCTGCAACATAGCTCATTTGGCATTTTTTATTATTTCCCTTTCTTCTCATATATTTTTATTTTTACATTTTAGAAGTAAAATGCCAATCTGCGTTGTTTGTTTTTTGTTGTTGTTTTGGCTTTTTAGGGCCACACCCACAGCATATGGAATTTTCCAGGTTAGGGATTGAGTCAGAGCTACAGCTGCCAGCCTACACCACAGCCATAGCAACAGAAGATCTGACACGTGTCTGTGACCTACACCACAGCTCACGGCAATGCCAGATCCCCAACCAGCTGAGGGAGGCCAGAGATCAAACCTGCATTCTCATGATACTAGTCAGATTTGTTTCCACAGCACCGTGATGGGAACTCCATTAACTTGTGATATCTGAATAACAAAATAGAAATAGTTACATTAAGCAAATGGCAAAGAACTTTTAAAGTCTATTATGTATTTTTTTATGCTTAGTGAAATAAGACAGACAGAAAGACAAGTCCTGTATAATATCATTTAACATGAAATATAACAAGTGAAACAAACTGTTGAACATAGCAGAAAAGAAATAGACTCACAGATATAGAGAACAAACTAGTGGTTATCAGTGAGGAGAGGGAAGAAGGAGAGGCAAAATCATGGTAGGAGATTAAAAATACAAATTATCATGTATAAAATAAGTAAGCTAAAAGGATATATTGGGGAGATGGGAATAAGATGGAAGAATAGAAGAACTGGAGCTCACCTTCTCTCATAAAAGTAACAGAATTACAACCAAATGCTGAACAACCTTCAACCAAAATGAACTGGAAACTTTCAAAAAGATATCCTACTCCAGAAGACAAAGTGGAGGCCACATCAAGATGGTAGGAGGGGCAATTATGTGATATAAGCAACCCCATACCCCCCAGGTGGGAAGCCCAGAGAAGAGAAAGTAGCTGTATCACAGACACCCACCTATGGGAGTGAGAGTTCTGGATCCCACATCAGAGATCTGGGATTGGGAGAGAGAGCCCTTGAAGCATCTTGCATTGAAGGCCAGTGGGGTTTGTGTTCAGGAGCTCCACAGAACTGGGGGAAACAGAGAACCCATTCTTGAAAGGTGCACAGGCTTTCAAGTTCACAGGGTCCCAGGGCAGAGCAGAGGCTCCATAGGAATCTGGGTCAGACCTGACTACAGTTCTTGGAAGATCTCCTGGGAAAACAGGAAGTGACATTGACCAGTTGTGATGGAAGGACATTGGAGGTAAAGGTCTTGGGAATATTCATCAGTGTATGTTCCTCTAGAGGTGGCCATTTTGGGAAAATCTGGCCCCACCCATCAGCTCTGAGAAGCCCCAGGCCAAACAATAATCCAGGTAGGATCACAGCCCCACCCACCAGTAAACAGGCTGCCTAAAGACACCCAGGCACACAGCAGCCTCTAATCTCACCCAGAGACAAAGCCCCACCCACCAGAGGGATAGCAATAAGCCCCACCTACCAATGGGCAGGCATCAGACCCTCTCATCAGGAAGCCTACATTAAGCCCCAGAACCAACTTCAGCCACAAGGGGGGCAGACACCAGAAGTAAGAGAGGCTACAACTCTATTGTCTGCAAAAAGGTCACCACACCAAAAACCTATAAAATTGAAAAGACAGAGAGCAATAACTCAGATAAGGGAGAAAGAAAAAAAAAACAGAAAAACAGCTAAGTGATCAGGAGATTATCAGCTTCCAGGAAAAAGACTTTAGACTGATGATGCTGAAGATGATGCAAAACATTGGAAATAAACTGGAGGTTAAGATGGATAATTTACAGGAAACATTGAGACAAGAAATACAAGATTTAAAACTTAAGCAAGCAGAGATGCAAAATAAAATAACTGAAATTAAAAAATTCACTAGAAGTAGCAAACAGCAGAATACAGGAGGCAGAAGAATGAATAAGCAAGGTGGAGGACAGACTAGTGGAAATCAATGATGCAGAACAGAAAAGAGGAAAAATATTGAAAAGAAATGAAGACAGTCTAAGAGAACTCTGGAACAATGTAAAATGCACCAACATCCATATTACAGGGGTGACAGAAGGAGAAAAGAGAGAAAAAAGGATACACAAAAAAATATTTGAAGAGACAGTAGACAAAAATTTCCCTAACATGGGGAAGGAACCACTCCCTCAAATCCAGGAAGCACAATGAGTACCATATAAAATACACCCAAGGAGGAGCACCCTGAGACACATATTAATCAAACTGAGCAAAATTAAAGACAAAGAGAAAATATTAAAAGCAGCTAGGCTGTTGTGAATAGTGCTGCAATGAACATGCAGGTGTATGTGTCTTTTTAAGTACAGTTTTGTCTGGATATACACTCAAGAGTGGGATTGCTGGGTCATATGGTATTTCTATGTATAGATTTCTAAGGTACCTCCATACTGATCTCCATAGTGGTTGTACCAGCTTACATTCCCACCAACAGTGCAGGAGGGTTCCCTTTTCTCCACACCCCCTCCAGCATTTTTTATTTGTGGACTTATTAATGATGGCCATTCTGACTGGTGTGAGGTGGTATCTCATGGTAGTTTTGATTTGCATTTCTCTTATAATCAATGATGTTGAGCATTGTTTCAAGTGTTTGTTGTCCATCTGTGTATCTTCCTTGGAGAAATGTCTATTCAGGCCCTTTGCCCATCTTTCAATTGGGTTGTTGGCATTTTTGCTGTTGAGCTTTATAAGTTGTTTGTGTATTTTAGAGATTAGGCTCTTGTCAGTTGCATCATCTTAAACCATTTTCTTCCATTCTGTAAGTTGTCTTTGTGTTTTCTATTTGATTTCCATTGCTGTGCAAAAGCCTGTCAGTTTGATTAGGTCCCATTGGTTTATTTTTTATTTCTGTTGCCTTAGGAGACTGACCTGAGAAAGTAGTCATAAGGTTGATGTCAGAGAATGTTTTGCCTGTGTTCTCTTCTAGGAGGTTGATGGTGTCTTGTCTTGTTTAAGTCTTTCAGCCATTTTGAGCTTATTTTTGTGCATGGTGTGAGGGTGTGTTCTAGTTTCATTGATTTGCAGGCAGCTGTCCAGTTTTCCCAGCAATACTTGCTGAAAAGACTGTCTTTTTCCCATTTTATATTCTTGCCTCCTTTGACAAAAATTAATTGACCAAAGGTGTCTGGGTTTATTTCTGGGTTCTCTTTTCTGTTCCATTGGTCTGTCTGTCTGTTTTGGTACCAGTACTACACTGTCTTGATTACTGTGGCTTTGTAATATTGCCTGAAGTCTGGGAGAGCGATGCCTCCTGCTTGATTTTTGTTCTTCAGTATTGCTTTGGCAATTCTGAGTCTTTTGTGGTTCCATATAAATTTTTGGATTCTTTGTTCTAGTTCTGTGAAAAATGTCACGGGTAATTTGATAGGGATTGCATTGAATTTGTAGATTGCTTTGGGTAGTATGGCCATTTTTACCATATTAATTTTTCTGACCCAGGAGCATGGAATATCTTTCCATTTCTTTATATCTTCTTTAAATCAAACCAAATGTCCACTGATAGATGATTGGATTAGGAAAATGTGGTATATATACACAGTGGAATACTGCTCAGCCATAAAAAAGAATGAAATAATGCCATTTGCAGCAACATGGATGGAACTAGAGACTCATCCTGAGGGAAGTAAGAGAGAAAGAGAAAGACAAATACCATATGATATCACTTATATCTGGAATCTAACATATGACACAAAGGAACCTTTCCAAAGAAAAGAAAATCATGAACTTGGAGAATAGACTTGTGGTTGCCATGGGGGAAGGGGAGGGAGTAGGAGGGACTGGTAGCTTGGGGTAAATAGATGGAGAATGTTGCCTTTGGGATGGATTAGCAGTGGGATCCTGCTGTGCAGCACTGGGAACTCTGTCTAGTCAATTATGATGGAATATGTAATGTGAGAAAAAATAATGTATACATGTATATGTAACTGGGTCACCACACTGTGCAGTAGAAAATATATATATATAAAGAAATGAAAAATAAATAAAAAATAAAGAGCACCTACCAGAAGCAAAAAAAAAAAAATTTAAAAAAGCACCTAGGGAAGAAACAAATAACATACAAGGGAACCCTGATAAGGTTATCAGCAGATTTTCCAGCAGAAACCCTGCAGAAGGGAGTGGCACAGTATACTTAACGTCATGAAAAGAAAAAAGCCTCCAACCAAGATTACTTTAACCAGCAAGGCTCTCATTCAGATTGGAAGGAGAAATAAAAAGCTTTACAGATAAGCAAAATCTAAGAGAATACAGCACCACTATACCAGCTTTGCAGCAAATACTAAAGGAACTTCTATAAGCAGAAAAGAAAAGCCCACAAATAGAAACAAAAATACCGCAAATAATAAGGCTCACCAGTAAAGGCATATATACAGTAAGGCAGGAAATCATCCATGCACAAATATGCTACCAAAATCAGAAATTGTGAGGAGGGTACGAATGCAGGACACTGGAGATGCACTTGCAATTAAGAGACCAACAACTTAAAACAATCTCGTGTATACATATAGACTCCTATACGAAAACTTCAGCATGAATGCAAATCAAAAATAAACAACTGATACACACACAAATAAGTAAAAGCAATCCAAATACAACACTAAAACTAGTCATCAAACCACAAGAGGAGAGAACAAGAAAAGAAGGGAAGAAAAAAGAGCAACAAAAACAAATTCAAAATGGTTAATAAAATGGCAATAAGAACATACATATCAATAATTACCTTAAATGTTAATGGACTAAACACCCCAACCAAAAGACATAGACTGGCTGAATGCATACAAAACGAAATCCATATATATGCTGTCTTCAAGAGATCCACTTCACTTCTAGGTACACACCAAATTGAAAGTGAGAGGATGGAAGAAAATATTCCATGCAAATGGGAATCAAAAGAATGCTGGAGTAGCAATACTTAGACAAAATAGACCTTAAAATAAAGAATATTATATGAGACAAAGTAGAACATTACAGAATGATCCAAGGATCAATCCAAAAAGAAGATATAACAATTTTAAATATATATGCACCCAACATAAGATCACTTCAATAGGTAAAGCAAACTCTAACAACCTTAAAAGGAGAAACTGACAATAATTCAATAATAGCAGGGGATTTAACACCCCACTTACAGCAATGGACAAATCATCCAGACAGAAAATCTATAAGGAGACATCGGCCCTAAATGAAGCATTAGGCAAGATTGACTTAATAGATATTTATAGGACAATCCATCCAAAAGCAGCAGAATAAACATTCTTCTCAGGTGCACATGGAACATTCTCTTGAATTGATCACATTCTGGGCCAAGAATCAAGCCTTGGTAACTTTAAGAAAATTGAAATCATATTGAGCATCTCTTTGGATCGTAATACTATATGACTGAAAATCAACAACAAGAAAAAAAACTTCAAAAAACACAAGCACGTAGAGACTAAACAGCATACTACTAAACAAACAATGGATCACTGAAGGAAATCAAAGAGCAAATTAAAAAATACCTAGATGCAAATGACAACAAAGAGAGGACACTCTAAAACCTATGGGATGCAACAAAAGCAGTTCTAAGAGGCAAGTTTGTAGCAATACATACCTACTCAGGAAACCAGAAAAAGCTCAAATAAACAAACCTAACTTTACATCTAAAACAGCTAGAGAGAGAAGAACAGATAAGACCTGAAGTTAGCAGAAGGAAAGAAATCACAAAGATCAGAGCAGAAATTAATGAAATAGAAACAAAGAAAACCATAGAAAAATCAATGAAACTAAAAGCTGGTTCTTTGAAAAGATCAACAAAATTGATAAATCCTTAGCCAGACTTATCAAGAAAAAAAGAGAGAGGACTCTAATCAATAAAATTAGAAATGAAAAAGGAGAAATTACAACAGACATCACAGAAATACAAAGGATCATAAGAGACTAGTACATGCAAATACATGCCAATAAAACAGACAACCTAGAAGAAATGGACAAATTCTTAGAAAAGTACAATCCTCCAAGACTAAATGAAGACAAAATAGAAAAGATTAATGGACCAATCACAAGTACTGAAATTGAAACTGTGAAACTTCCAACAAACAAAAGTCCAGGACCAGATGGCTTCACAGGTGAATTCTATCAAACGTTTAGAGAAGAGCTATTACCTATCCTCCTGAAACTATTCCAAAAAGTTGCAGAGGAAGGAATACTCTCCAACTCAATCTATGTGCCCACCATCACCCTGATACAACAAAACAGACAAAGATACCACAATAAAAAGAAAATTACAGGCCAATTTCACTG
This sequence comes from Phacochoerus africanus, assembly GCF_016906955.1. Taxonomy (NCBI): domain Eukaryota; kingdom Metazoa; phylum Chordata; class Mammalia; order Artiodactyla; family Suidae; genus Phacochoerus; species Phacochoerus africanus. The sequence continues at coordinate 78,348,124 of NC_062545.1, read as the reverse complement.
ATTAACATAGACGGGAAAATCCTCAACAAAATATTAGCAAATAGAATCCAACAATATATGAAAAGGATTGTATATCATGATCAAGTGGAATTTATCCCAGGGATGCAAGGATTCTTCAATATCTGCAAATCAATCAGTGTGATACACCACATTAAAAAACAGAAGAATAAAACCCACATGATCCTATAAATAGATGCAGACAAAGCCTTTGACAAAATCCAACACCCATTTCTGATAAAAAACTCTTCAGAAAGTGGGCATAGAGGGAACCTACCTCAACATATTAAAGGCCATATATGACAAACCCACAGCGAACATCTTTCTCAGCGATGAAAAGCTTAAAGAATTCCACAGAGATCAGGAACAAGACAAGGATGTCTGCTCTCACCACTACTATTCAACAAAGTTTTGGAAGTCCTAGCCATGGCAATCAGAGAAGTAAAAGAAATAAAAGGAATCCAAATTGGAAAGGAAGAAGTAAAACTCACTATTTGCAGATGACATGATACTATACCTAGAGAATCCTAAAGATGCCACCAGAAAACTTTTAGAGCTCATCGATGAATTTGACAAAGTTGCAGAATACAAATCATTGACGAATTTGACAAAGTTGCAGAATACAAAATTAATACACAGAAATCAACTGCATTTTTATGTACTAACAATGAAAGATCAGAAAGAGAAATTAGGGAAACAATCCTATTTAACATCACATCAAAAAGTATAAAATATTTAGGAATAAACATATCTAAAGAGACAAAAGACATATTCTCTGAAAACTGTAAGATGGTGATGAAAGAAATCAAAAAGAATCATTCCTGAAAAAAAAAAGAAGAAATCAAAGATGACACAAACAGATGTAAAGACATACCATGCTCTTGGATTGGAAGAATCAGTATCATCAAAGTGTCTAGAAGTTCCCGTTGTGGTGCAGTGGTTAACGAATCCGACTAGGAACCATGAGGTTGCAGGTGTGGTCCCTGCCCTTGCTCAGTGGGTTAACAATCCGGCGTTGCCATCAGCTGTGGTATAGGTTGCAGATGCAGCTCAGAACCCGTGTTGCTGTGGCTCTGGCTAGGCCGGTGGTTACAGCTCTGATTGGACCTCTAGCTTGGGAACCTCCATGTGCCCTGGGAGCGGCCCAAGAAATAGCAAAAAGACAAAAAAAAAAAAAAGTTTCTATACTACCCAAGGTTATCTACAGATTCAATGCAATCCCTATCAAGTTACCAAGGACATTTTTCACAGCACTAGAACTAAATATTTTAAAGTTTGTTTGGAAGCACAAAAGACCCAGAAGAGCCAAAAGACACCCTGAGAAAGAAAAAGGAGCTGGAAGAATCAGGCTCCCTGACTTCAGACTATACCACAAACCTACAGTCATGAAAACTATATGGTACTGGCACAAAGACAGAAATATAGATCAGCAGAATAGGATAGAAAGCCCAGAATTAAACCTACACACCTTCAGTCAACTAATCTATGACAAAAGAGGCAAAAATACACAATGGAGAAAAGACAGTCTTTTCAATAAGTGGTGCTGGGAAAACTGGACAGTAACATGTAAAAGAATGAAATTAGAACACTTCCTAACATACAAAAAAATAAATTCATAATGGATTAAAGACCTAAATATAAGATCAGATACTATAAAACTCTGAGAGGAAAACAGACCAAACACTCTCCAACATAAACCACAGCAATATCTTCTCAGATCCACCTCCTAGAGTAGTGACTATAGAAACAAAAATAAACAAATGGGACTTAATTAAACTTGAAAATGTCTGCACAGCAAAGAAAACGCTAAACAAAATGAAAAGACAACCCATAGAATGGGAGAAAATATTTGCAAATGAAGCAACTGACAAGGTATTCATCTCCAAAATTTATAAACACCTCCTAGAGCTCAATAAAAAAAAAATCAAAAAATGGGCAGATCTAAACATACATACAGATGGACAAAAAGAACATGAAAAGATGTTCAACATCACTCATTATTAGAGAAATGCAAGCCAAAACCACTATGAGGTACCACCTTACACCAATTAGAATGGCCATCATCAAAAAGCCTACAAATAATAAGTGCTGGAGAGGGTGTGGAGAAAAGGAAAACCAATTACACTGTTGGTGGGAATGTAAATTTGTACAACCATTGTGGAAAACAGTATGGAGATTCCTCAGAAAACTGAAAATAGAACTACCATTTGATCCAGCAATCCCAGTCCTGGGCATCTATCCAGAGAAAACCATGACTCCAAAGTTCCTTGCAGCACTATAATGCAATAGCCAAGACATGGAAACTACCTAAACGTCCATCAACAGAGGAGTGGATCCAGAAGATGTGGTACATATACACAATTGAATATTACTCAGCCATTAAAAGGGAAGAAATAACAGCATTTGCAGCAACACGGATGGACCTAGAAATTTTCATGCTAAATGAAGTCAGTCAGACAGTGAGGTACCATATCATATGATATCACATACATATCAAATCTAAAAAAAGGATACAATGAACTTCTTTGCCAGATAGATACTGACTCACAGACTTTGAAACACCGATGGTTTCCAAATGAGAGAGTTTGGGGGTGGGTGAGGGGACACACTGAGGGTTTGGGATGGAAATGCTGTATAATTTGATTGTGATGATCATTGTACAAGTATAAATGTAATAAAATTCATTGAGTAATAAAAAAATTTTTGAGAGTAATTATAGAAAATAAAGTGTGCAGAGAACATAGTATTAAAAATAAATAAATGAATTTTTAAAAAGCATAAACCTTTCATGACTCTTAAAATATTTTGTCCATCCCTTTCCAATCAGGCAGTATTCTTGTCCCCTGCCATTTACAAGCACAGAGTGGGGGAATGTCTGAGTGTGAACTCTTAAAACAGATGAAAAAAATGATTTCTCAAAAAAAGTAACCAAAGGTTCATACCCAAGTCCCATACCAAGAAGGCAGTTTCAATCAATTTCCTTCCTGTTTCCTTTGCATCCTTACTTAGGCCATCTAACACCCTTCAAACATTACACTTCATGAATCCTTCCTACTCTCTCCCTCCATGATCCATTATCAAGAAGATGACACCCACTTGCTCCTGCCACAGGCTGGACAACTCTGTCCAGCATCCAGAGGGAAGTTTTTTCTAAATCTGTATGGGTCTTTTCCATTCAACTTTTCATGCTACAAGTTCTTACTTTCTCCTAGTGTTAGATTCCTCTCCTTCTAGGTCCACACCCAATTTCTCTTCCCCATTGCCCTAACAACCCCATCACTTAATGTAGCCCCTGTTGTCCTGAAATAGAACCACTCTCTTTCTAGCTTCTCCAGCTTCGTCAAGTCCCAGGGCCTCCCCCCTCACTGTTATTTCATAGTTTTAACACCTCGGGAAAAAAGAAATAAAGTGCAAAAATTAAAATAAATAAATAAAAGGATATATTGTACAGCACATGGAATATAGCAAATATTTTATAATAACTATAGATGAGTAAAACCTTTAAAAATTAAAATAAATAAATAAAAGGATATATTGTACAGCACATGGAATATAGCAAATATTTTATAATAACTATAGATGAGTAAAACCTTTAAAAATTGTACACCTGAAGCCTATATAATATTGTAAATCAACTACACATCAGTTAAAAAAAATAAAAAAAGTCTGCTAGGTATTTGAACACTATAAGTTTACCACAATCTACACAAAAAGACATTTTTGCAAATTTTGTATTTCTCACAGCAAAATGCTGCAAAAATACTGCTGTGATACTGTTCCACATTTGAAGTGCATTATAGTTTCTTAAGGAAAGAAGGCCTAAGTATACAACATGGTAGCTACATCTTAAAGTATAAAAAAAGATACATTCAATTCAATAAATATTGTTGCTTGCCTACTATTACATTTTTTAATACACCAACATGAAGTTAATAGACTATTCCATACCCTGATATCAGGAAGATATTTTCCAGTGTTGATAATTCTGCCTTTCACTTTTAGGTCTTTAACCAACACAGGCTTCATTTTCTGTATGACATAAAGTAGGACTTTGATTCATTGTTCTTATGAATACATGTGGTCTGATTAGAATTTATGGAAAACATTGTTCATCCTACACTAAACTTCCATGCTCTTCATCATTCATGTGTCTACATGTGTGGGCATCTGCTTTTGGGCTCTCCATTTTATTTCATTACCCTGTCTATACCTATACCTATGTATCATGTTATCTTAATATATTCTTTATATGTTCTAAATTCTTTTTATAAGCATATTATTTATGATTTTTGCATCCTTTCTTCATAAAAAAATTTGCCTGTGTTTTTGTTTCCTTATTATCTTTGTGGCATTTTGGTAGTGAAATTACACTAGCCTCATAAATAAGTTTTTAGTGCCCTGGAAGAGTATGATCAAGATTGAAATGATTTGTTCCATGGACACTAGTTTGAACATATGATTAAGAATCTGTGCCTGGAGTTTTCATAGTGGGAACATATTTGGCCACTGATGGAATTTTTTTAGTAATAATTGTGCAATTCAGATCTTCCAATTCTTCTTTAGGTAAATTTGCTAATGTATATTTATTTTATAGAAATTTATCGATTTAGTTTTTTGGGGTTTTTTAGGGTTTTTTTTGTTTGGGTTTTTTTTTTCTTTGTCTTTTTAGGGCCACACCCATGGCATATGGAAGTTCCCAGGCCAAGGGTTGAATTAGAGCTGCAGCCACTGTCCTATGCCACAGCCACGTTAATGCCAGATCTGAGCCTCCTCTGAGACCTACAAAACAGCCCACGGCAACGTTGGGTCCTTAACCCTCTGAGCAAGGCCAGGGATTGAACCCGCATCTTCATGTACTAGTTGGGTTCGTTAGCACCGAGCCACAACGGGAACTCCGATTTTTTATATTTTTTTATATTTTTAATCAACTAAAGCATAAAGTTTATAGCATAAAGTTTTCACAAAACTGTCATAAAATGTTAAAATTTCTGGAAATATCCAAATAAGTAAATACATACATCCATACAAAAATCTGCATGTGAATGTGTATAGCAGCTTTATTTGTGATTGCCAAGACTTGGAAGCAACCAAGATGTCCTTCAATAGGTGAATGAATAAACAAACCATGGCACATCTGTATGATGGGATATTATTCAGCAATAAAAATAAATGAGCTATCAAGCATATTATTAAATGAAAAATTCAATTTGAAGAGTCTATATACTGGCCTTCCTCTCATGACTCAGTGGAGATGAACCTGACTAGTATCCATGAGGACACAGGTTCAATCCCTGGCCTCACTCAGTGGGTTAAGGATCTGGTGTTGCCGTGAGCTGTGGCATAGTTCACAGACATGGCTTGGATTCCACACTGCTGTGGCTGTGGTGTAGGCTGACAACTGCAGCTCTGAGTCGACCCCTAGCCTGGTTACTTGCATATGCTGCAGGTTCAGACCTAAAAAGACAAAAAAAAAAAAGTACACACTATATGATTCCAACTCTATGACATTCTGTTTAAGGTGAAACTATGAAGACAGCATAAAGCTCAGCAGCTGCCAGGGGGTGGAGAGGGGAGGAAGGGATGACCAAACAGAATGCAGAGGATTTTTAGGGCAGTGAAACTTTTCTGAATGACATTATGATAGTATAGGTGTCATTATACATTTGTCAAAACCCACAGAATATACAACAAAAAAATGAACCCTGATGTAGACTATAAACTTTGTTAATAATAACATGTGAATATAGTCTCATCGATTGTAACAAATATTCCACATTAATGCAAAATATTAATATTAAGGGAAACTATGGGGAATAAAGGAGTATCTTGGAATTCTCTGTATGTTCTGCTCAATTTTCTGTAAATCTAAAACTGACTTTAAGTCTATTAAATAAGTAAATAAATACATATTTAATAGACTTTAAGTCCATAAGCATTGTATTAATTTGCCTTTTCTCATATGATGCTTACTTGTTCCTTTATAATTGCATCAATCTTTTTTTTTTTTTGGCTTTTAGGGCTGTACCGGTGGCATATGGAGGTTCCCAGGCTAGAGGTCTAATCAGAGCTATACCTGCCGACCTACGCCACAGCCACAACAATGCAAGATCCAAGCCACATCTGTGACCTACACCACAGCTCATGGCAACACCAGATCCTTAACCCACTGAGCGAGGCCAGGGATCGAACCCAAAATCTCATGGTTCCTAGTCAGATTCATTTCCACTGCACCACTTGACAGGAACTCCTAATTGCATCAATCTTTAAACATATTTTCCATTATTATATCACATTTTTATAGTGATGGAATCCAAAGTTATCTAAGTCCTGGATCCAGTTCTTACAAAATTCTTTCTCTCATTAAAACGTTACATTTTTCCCTAATTGACTCATTTTTATGGGCACATTACTTTGATAGACAGTTTTGAGAAATGCTCTCATTAGCGTAGGTTTCCTTCCTAAATCAAATTTATTTTAAAGTTCCGTTTTTGCTGGCAAACTATGTTATCTTTCAAGGTCAATAACATTTGCAAAGCACCAGCTGCACCAACTAAGAGAGATAATCCTTAGCTTACCTTAGTACATTTGCCTGAACTGGTCAATTTAATAAATTTGTCTATTTACATTAACATTGTGGTTAATGTAAATCCATCAGAGAAGATACTCCACAACTTTAGATAAGGTCCATAACCTGGATGGATTGATGATATTTTTCCAATGAACATGGGAAACAGAAAAGAATCAATTCAGGTACGTAAACAAAGACAAATGTCTTAGGACACATTGAATATTTCATGCTCTCTCCCCTATTGAGTGAAACCCATCTGCACAAAGATAAAAGCTCATGTATGTGGCCCTCTGATTGCCTAAGAGAATCTGGTTATGTTTTGAGATGTTAAGATGATTTTCCCAAACTCAGAATCCAATCCACCTTTTTTCCTTTGGGCAGCTATTTTCCCCTAAAATTACAAATGATCTACAAAGTTGAAGGAAGTCATGAGTTTGATTCTTTAGCATCAACTTAAGCAACAAGTTGGAAAAAGGTTTATTTTATGAGATTCTCTATAATTAAGCAGAAAATTTATTTGCTACTATTAGTTATCTTTTAAAATACTTGCTTAGTATTCTTTCTTTTATTTATTTGATTTGGAAGAACCATATGAATAAAGGACAGAGGAAAATAAACAATAAATACATAAAGTTTGAGGTTTAGTTTAGAATTCCAAGCTCTTTAATTTAGGATAAACTTGAAACTAAGTATTTCTAACTTCAAACTCCTATATATCAGGAACTGTTACACTAACAGTAAGAATGAAGAATATGGGGTCTCTTCTCCCTCCACTGGGCATGTGTTATATCTGGGACTTCACTGTAATTTTTTGACTTATAAGCCTTAGGCACAGAATTCTACTATATAGCTATTTGCTAATAAAATTAGTTATCAAAGTCTAGACCAGGAATTTTTTAGCTCTCGTGAATAAAAAAAGAAATGCCATAGTTTAATATTTACTTTGGGGGGTTGCCCTTTCTTTTTTTGATATTTTTTATCAAAGTATAGTTAATTTGCAATGTTGTACCAGTTTCTGCCATACAAATCCCTTTCCTGCATCAATTTGGATCATCATATAGTTTTTCTCCCTATTAATATGATAAGTTACATTGATTGATTTTCAAATATTAAGGCAATCTTACTCTCCTGAGATAAACCCCATTTAATCATCACTTTTGTATTGTTGAATTTGATTTTCTAATTTGTTTTAGAATTTTTCATCTACGTGCATGATGAATATTAATCTATATTACCTTTTCTTTGCAATGTTGTTCCTGGTTTTGAAAACAGGATGATTTTTGGCCTCATAATATGAGTTCAAAAGGACTCCTTTTTTTTTTGATTTTCTGAAAGAATTTGTGTAGAATTGATACTATTTCTTTCATAAATGTTTGGTAGAACTTATCACTAAACTCAACTGGGCCTGAATGTTGTGTTTTCAATTTGATTTAGTTCAAAATACTTAATTTTGATTTTCTCTTCGACCCATGGGTTATTTAAAATTATGTTGTTTAGTTTCTAAATATTTGGGGGTTTTTTGTATATCTTTTTATTACTGATTTCTAATTTAATTTCATGAGTCAGAGAACATATTTAATATTTCCTTTTGTAAATGTCCTCTTGAATGCAAAGCTCACTAAAAATCAACTTTCTACACTAGGTCAGTTACTTAGAGAACAGCCGTAGAATCACCGTGATTGAATCTGTTAGGTCTTAACCAGAAGGAGATCTCAGACCAAGTAGTTCAACAATGGTTATTGATCTAAGCCACAAAGGAATAGAAGGAGGTGGAGATGGTGAGGGAATGGTCAGGATACTCAGAGTGTAGTCCCAACACCCAGAGATTCCTATTAGCCAAAAGTTATTCTGGAGCTGGAGAACCAAGGGAGGAGATACTATCAGAGGCCTGAACACAGAGCATCCAGACAGAAGTGAGACCACAGAGGAGCAGTCACTCATGGGGTCAGTGTTCAGATGGGAAGTGGGATTGTGGCAGAGATCTGCCTGGTGGAAACTCTGACCACAGAGAGGTCTGCCAGAGAGAGATGGAATTATGGCTTCAGATTAAGCTAGAAATGCAGCTCAAAGTCAGGGGAGAGGGCAAAGAAGTAACCTGGCTTTCCCAACCCTCATCCTCCAGTTTCCCAGATTGATCTCCCATTAGCTGTATCCATTCCAAAAACAATCGGCAAAGGAGGTGTTGGAAATCTAGTGTGAGACACCGAGCAGGAGAAGCAAATGGATCTTTTCTCAAAGTGGAAGAGTCATTATCTGGGGGAATTTGGCAAAATGCACAGAAGCTTGGCCTAGGAAAGAGGCAAGAACTGTAGATTGCAAAGTCCCATAATAACTCTAAGAGTGACATTATAACTGGTTTTGATAAGAGGGTTATTTTTGGAATATTCACATGATTCGTTTTTATATTAAGTTTCATAGCAAAGAAGAAAAGTTTCGGGAATGTTTTAAAAATATCTATGAGCTCTTGAATCAGTAGTAAATCTTGCTTATGAAATTGTTGCCAAAGTTCTTGTTAATAGACCTACTTACCAAATGCTTATTAAGTGCCTGGGAAAGGGTTATACATGCATTTTCTTACTAATCCTCACAACAACTCTGTGAAGTAGATATGATTATCTTCACTTTGCAGATAAAGGGACAAAGAGGTTACAACTGTCTGAAGTTACAGGGGTGATAAGAGGCAAATGGGAGAATCCCGGTTCCCGATTTTCCTGATTTCCAAGCTGTCATGATCACCATGCTGTTCTGCCCCAATCAGTGCTGGCCGAATGAAGCTTCATTATGTGTTATTCATAATCACCTTTCTGGAGCAGATGGCTCTCTCCCACTTTCAGAAGGCTGGCTCACAATAATGATGGTTAAAATTAAATAGGTGTTTTATATAGCCAACCCACACACAGAAGATGAAATCATTCCAGTTTAAATGACCAATGATTTGTTTAAAAGCTGTATATACATTTTCTAGCCTCTCTGTAATCACTGTAACTCTCCATCCATCTGTAGATGGCTAAGGGGATCAGTGCCCCGAGGCAGGAAAGGAAGGATTCATCTTCAGGCAGTGATCACAATTCTTCTCCTCTCCTAGGCAGCCTGGCAGACCTCCCCAACTCCAGGCACTTGTTGGGTTTGCTCTTCCAGCCTGGGAGTGGAAATGCATCAGGTGGGCAACAATAGCACACACTGCCACCTTGTCCTGGACAAAGGAAGCTTATCTGATGACCGTATCCTCATCCTGCTCACTGGACTCCATCATTCAGTAACAGAGCTTTGGGCAGAGGTGGTGGTAGAGGTGAAGTATAAGCCATGCTGGAGAAGTTAAGAGTGGAGAGAAATGATATCTTCTCTTTTAGGGAATTGTTGTCAGAGCTGCTCCAAACCCATCAACCCCCACCTTCAGCAGAAATGTCCTTGCTCAAACCCTGCCAACACCCCACCTTTAGCAAGAGTGAACATAAATATTTAAAGGATCCAGGAACTATGTCTAGTCATGATGGAGCATGATAATGTGCGAAAATAGAATGTGTACAGGTATGTGTAACTGGGTCACCATGCTGTACAGTAGAAAAAAAAATTGTATTGGGAAAATAACTATTAAAAAATAATAATAATAAAATGAAAGAAAAAAATTAAAGGATCCATAGATTAAAGCAGAAGCTATGCACACAGAAAACAAACAAACAAAAAAAAACAGGAGGAACTAGCCAGGACCAAAACAGCGAGGAATCTGACCTCCAACAGCCCTTGAGTCTCATTATGTGCTCATTTTACTGCATTAGCATATTAAATGACACATCTACTGGAAGCCGTGATCAGTCATTAAGGACCAAAAAAGGATAAAAGGGGAGTGGCTTTATCAGAACAGCCCTGCCCTTTCCCCAGGAGGTTAATGCACATACTTCCCCATTGTTAGCCTCACTCCTCCTCCCTTTGTCTTTACTCTTTAAAATTAAATGTCTCCCCAGGTGGGTGAAAAGTTTACCCGGGAACTTAATTCCTGGTGGTCCATTCTTTGCCCATTGAATAAAGGTTGTGCTATGTGCCTCTCAGCTTTGATTTTGCTATTGGCTGTTCAAACCAGAGAAAGAACCCTCCTGCCAAGGCAGAGAGCCCTGGTGGGCTAGGGCCTGTGCAAGGTCCATAGGACCTAAATGCAATAACATGATGCCAAGAGACACCACCTCCAGCAACAGGTCATTTCTGTGCCACTCCAGCCACTACACCAGTGAGGACATTATAGAGATGCCTTTATTCCCCAGGCATAGGAACAACTGATAAAGCCCTTGGAAATCTCAGAGCACTCCACCATGAAGCCAATAGCACAGCCAGGAACAGCATATTTTTATGCTGCATTTGACACAAGAGAGAATCTACAGAATTAAGAAGAACTTTCCTTTGCAGTTTGGAAAGAAGGCACTGGGCAGTAAAGCCTTCCTTAATATTCCTGACGAGGCTGACTGGAGGCAGCTTCGGAGCAGCAAGGATGAGGAAAGAGCTTGGCTCACTGCTTCCAGAAAAATTTTGAGCACTTCCCCTTTGTTCTGGTTCTGGATGACTAAGCTAGAGAAGGGGTACTTTATGAACTTCACGGGATGTAGTAGCCACCTTTTTTTTTTTTTTTGTATTTTCTAGGGCTGCACCCTCGGCAATATGGAGGTTCCCAGGCTAGGGGTCTAATCGGAGCTGTAGCCTCCGGCCTAGGCCAGTGCCATGGCAGCGAGGGATCCAAGCCTCGCCTCGTCTGCGACCTACACCACAGCTCACGGCAACGCTGGATCCTTAACCCACTGAGCAAGGCCAGGGATCGAACCCGCAAACTCATGGTTCCTAGTCGGATTTGTTAACCACTGAACCACAATGGGAACTCCATAGCCACCTATTTTTAAAGAAACTACCATCTCTGAGGTGATGTTGCCCCACCTCTTTATCAGGCATTCTCATTGAGCCTACCTGCAGCAAACCAGCCTAAGGTTGAATGGTTTTAAGAAAAAGTCACATTTGAGGATGAAAATCCCATATGTTGAAAGCATGTCTGTCATCTATTTCCAAGTACAGTTTGTGTTTTATCAACATTTTCAAAAACATTTAAAGTATCAAATAAAATCAAAATGCTTTTCCATGAAAAAAAAAAAATCTGTAGGAGTTCCTGTCATGGCTTAGTGGTTAAGGAACCCAACTAGGACCCATGAGGTTGCCTGTTTGATCCCTGGACTCACTCAGTGGGTTAGGGATCCGGTGTTGCCATGAACTGTGGTGTAGATCATAGATGCAGCCAGGATCCTGCATTGCTGTGGCTGTGGCGTAGGCCGGCAGCTGTAGTTCTAACTGGACCCCTAGACTGGGAACCACCATCTGCTGCAGGTGGGACCTTAAAAAGAAAAAAAAATGTGTGATGGGTAGGAGCAACATGTGATGGGTAGAATTCTGATATTTTTACTTTTGACTAAATTGGATAGGTATTTGGTTGGATATTAAGTTCTAGAGCTTAATTGATTACTATTTATTAACTTGTGATATTCTATATAGAGTGCATGTGCTTCATGTGTGTGTGTTTAATCTTGATTTTACTTATTTCTCTCTGATCTTTATTACTTTCTTCCTTCTGCTAACTTTAGATTTTGTTTGTTCTTCTTCTAATTCTTTTAGGTGGTAGGTTAGGTTGTATGTATATGTGTGTTTAATAGGAAAGAGTGCTGCTTGCTATATTAGAACTCTCTCAAAATTGCATAAGCCAATGGCATTTTTTTTTTTCTTTTTATGGCCACACATGAGGCATATGGAAATCCCTGGGCCAGGGGTTGAATTGGAGCTGCAGCTGGGGCCTATGCCACAGCCAGAGGAACATCAGACCCAAGCCACATCTGTGGCAATGCCAGATCCTTAACCCACTAAGCCAGTCCAGGGATCGAACCTGCATCCTCCAGAGACAATATCAGGTCCTTAAACCTGCTAAGCCACAATGAGGAACTCCTCAATGGTTTTTTAGGACCTCCTTTTAATAGATGTTAGTACTCACAATAATAAAGTATATGCAATATAGTAATGAAATTTAATCCTTATATATTTCTATATAATGCTACCCAGGTTACACTGGACATGTTTCTCAAAGAAATGCATTTCCCCAAAAAAATAGTCAAGAGGGGAGTATCATTCTTTAGTTTTATCCATCATCATGAAAATATATTTTCTATCTCTGGTCCAGAACGGCATTGGGTAAAGGGATTCAGGTGTCCTGCCTGTGTTCCTTCATCACCTGTAACCTTGGACATGTCACTTAGCCTCTCCTGTTCACAGTCATTTCTCCATAAAGTGAGACAATTACTTCCTCAAAATACTTTCAAGGTAGGAAAATGTAAAACAAAATGGTTGTTACTGAACTTTGCAAGTTATAAAATGCTATACAAATATAAGTTACAACCAAAGGTCTTCTGAGTTCATGAGTGCCAATCTAGATATACATACACATCCACTAAAAATGCTTTCTCACACACACACAAACAAATACACACCCAGAGGCCTGAGAAGCAAGTGTCATGCCACGTATACAATGCACACTTTTATAAGTTAGGATGCATGGATCATGACAGGTGTAGGATAGGTAGGGAAGGAAGATACATAGATTTGATACTGGAGCAATTGCCATGGCCTCTATCCTACTGGTGATCTATATGTTTAACATACCGTACATTAAAAGTAGAATGGTGTGCCATTCACTGCTAGGAAAGACATCTGTGGCAGAAAATCAAATTAAATCATCAAATTATGTTGTGGTCCCCTAAAGGTTTTTCTTAGTAAGATTGGAAAAAAATACATCAACATTTTTCATCTCCATTTAGAAGAATATGGGATGATACTTTCTTAGATAAATTACAAAGAATTTTTTGTGATTGACATCTAGAAAAGTAAGAAACATAAAGACTGTCATAAAGACCAGAACTTCATTCAGTATTATTTTATTTATTTATTTATTCTTTTTAGGGCCGTACCTGTGGCATATGGAATTTACCAGGCTAGGGGTCAAATCAGAGCTATAGCTGCCAGCCTACACCACAGCCACAGCAACACTGAATCTGAGCCATCTGCAACCTACACCACAGTTCATGGCAACTCCAGATCCTTAACCCACTGAGCAAGGCTAGGGATCGAACCTGTGTCTTATGGATGCTAGTCGGACTCGTTTCCAATGAGCCACTACAGGAACTCCATATATTTCTGTTTATGCTTTTTTTTTTTTTTTTTTGGTTTTCAGGTCCCTTGTGGCATATGGAAGTTCCCAGGCTAGGGGTATAATCAGAGCTACAGCTGCTGGCCTACACCAGAGCCACAGCAACGCCAGATCCAAGCTGTGTCCATGACCTACACCATAGCTCACGGAAACGCCAGATTCTTAAACCACTGAGCAAAGCCAGGGATTGAACCCAAAACCTCATGGTTCCTAGTCGGATTCATTTCCACTGCACCACGTCAGGATCTCCCATTCAGTATTATTTTAAATAATATTTCTCTGTACAAGATAATTCTCCTGACAATTGAAGAAATGTGAAATTTTTAATTTGGGGTATTTAATTCCAGCCAATTTACTTTCTCTTATTGTCCAACATAAAGACTTAAAATGCCACATCATGTGGTTGAATCATTGGGCCATCTTTTCTGTAGCTGCTGCCAAACAATTTATCATTATCAATTTTGCTTATTTCTCAGGCTTTATTTAGTCTGTTTGTTTTAGATATACCAGAGATCAGTCTTTCTGAATGTCTATGCTTCAAGAAACACTTTAAGGAAAATTCTAATCTACTCATTTATGTTTTGGTCTTAATTTTCTTCTTGACTTCCTAAAGTTTTTTAGTTATTATATTTCCCAAATTCTAAAGTAAAATATGTCACATACCAAGTAAGGGGCACAGTACAGAAGAAAACCTGTATGTGAGAATACTTAAAATCTTGGACTTCAGAACATCTTTTATACATAATAGAGAAAGAGAGCTAAATAGATTTTGGTTACATGAAAACAATAGCTACTAATTTGGAAATACTGATTATCATATTTTATTCTGGTATATTTTCTAAAGCAGCAGAGCTTTGCGTTTGTCTTGTACCTGAACTGATATTACATTTAAAAACTGACAATCTTCTGCACAGAATAACATGATTTATTTGGTACTAATACCAGGTCTCTCAATAGTGGGACTGGGAGGGTATGATGGCTGGCAGTGGGGATGGCCATCTTTTAGTGTCAGATGACCAAGATGGCTGGGTGAAGCACAGGTGAACCATTGATAGTTCTAAATATAGTTCTGTCTTCTATTTAATTAGTATAAAATATGTTCACAGATCACCCAATAATTTGTCGATTTTTATTTTACATATTATTTTGCTTTTTCATCTTTTTCTAACTCATCATAGACATTCGTGTTGCCAGTATCATGACTGAAGTATAGATTCAAACAAAAGTTACAGAAAAGAGAGTAAAATGTTCTTGGGGAATGCAAAATTCCAGTTAAGAGATGGAAGTAATTAGTTAATGAAAATAAAATGGAAATTAAAGTCTGAGTATCACTGTGGCATTTCAAAGGAGGAAAGCTGATGCTTAAGACAAAATTTATTGGCTCATAAATCTATAGTTTGGGCTGCACTCCATTGAACAGTCTTTCTGTTCATCTCACCTGGCATCACTCATGCAGCTTCTGATTGAGAGCTTTTCTAGGAATTGATGGTCCAAAATGCCTTCACTCCTATGTCTAGTGGTTATCCACCACAGCAATGCAAGTCCCCTCAATTCTCCTATCCAAATTTTCTTATGGAGTAAAAGCAGATAGTTTAAGGGCTCTTGAGACCCAGGCCTACAAATCATAGAAGGTCCCTTCTACTATTCTACTGGTCAAAACAAGACAGAGGCCCACTCGATCCAAGAGGTGGGGAAATAGATTCCTTTTTTTTTTTGTCTTTTTCCAGGGCCGCACCCACGGCATATGGAGGTTACCAGGTAGGGGTCTAATTGGAGCTGTAGCTGCCGGCCTACGCCAGAGCGACAGCAATGCAGGATCGGGGCTGTGTCTGTGACCTACACCACAGCTCACGGCAGTGCCAGATCCTTAACCCACTGAACAAGGCCAGGGATCGAACCCGCAACCTCATGGTTCCTAGTCGGATTTGTTAACCACTGAGCCATGACGGGAACTCCAGATTCCACTTCTTGATGAAAAGTAAGAAATTCACCTTGTAAGAAGGCATGGACATGGGAATATGAGGGGACATGGGAATAAGACCACTGGAGGGTCTTATTGTCACAATCCATCAGTTGATGCATAAAATTATTCTTTCACAGTAATGATATAATAACTTCTAATATGTTTTGAAAATTTTACAAGTATCATACAACTGCTATAAATCCTTGATATATATTGTTTTTCAAGCAACTCTCTGATGTAGGTACTATTACTTTCATAACATAATAGATGAGAAAACAAGATCATGCAGACATAAATGTATTAAAATTGTTTTAATAATAGTCATAATATGCTCTCGATGCAAAAATAGACATAATTAGAACAAAACAGAGAGTCTGGAGTTAGGCTCAACTTTGTGAGATTTCAATCTAATACAAAGCATGCATTTCAATTACTAAGATAAAGTGTATACGAAACAAATTATTAAATTATTTGCTAACTGTTTAATAAAATAGATTATAAACAAAGTGGTGAGTTATTTAGAAAAAAAGTAAACTCTTGATATACATCTCACCCACCAAAATGAATACAAATAGACGGAATGTATAACTATATGAATATTAATACTACAGAAGCACTGGAATAAAGTGTGAGAAAATATGTCTAAAATCTTAGTGTGTCCAAGCACATTTTTTGAGTTTTTCATTTGAAATATAGCTAATTTGTAATATTCGATTATTTTCAAGTGTAGAATACAGAGTTTCAGTATTTTTATAGCTTATACTCCATTTAAAGCTATTATAAAATAATGGCTATATTTCTTCTGCTGTACAATATGTCCTTGTTGCTTATTTTTTGTGTACATACTAGTTTATTTGTCTCAATCCCATATCCCTATCTCTCCCCTCCCCACTTTCCCAAAATTTTAGGTTAAGGCTGTCTATGAAAACCACAAAGTCAGAAAAAAAAAAGTATAGATTCTATTACATAGCAATAATAATAGCTAAGACACATTAAGAACTTATAAGGAGCAATTTAAATGTTCACAATTACAACTAACATTCACATAATGTCGGAGGTAGATGCATTGCAATTTATATCTGAGGACACTGAGGCATATAGTTGCTTGTTTTCTATAGTCACATCACTAGATTGGAACCTCAACGCTTTGACTTCATAGCCTATGCTGTCCCATAAACATGGTTTTCTTTAAAGACCAATTTAAAAAAAAATAAAGTTGAAGACATGAAAAAATGGGAAAGGGATTTATAATGGAGGTATCAGATAAAAGATAGGGCAAATGCAAAACAGTCTTAACAAACAAGAAAATTACCAACAGAAAAAAATGGGAAATTCATAGAGAAAAACGAATACAAATACTCAACAGAAACAAAACAAACAAAAGAGTTCAATAGCATTAGCAATCAAAGAATTACAAACAAAAGTAGGAATAAATCATCAATGCCAATTATTAACCTGGGAAACATAAGAATAATGAATAATGCCCAGAATTTAAAAATATTATGAAATAGCTATTCATATGCATTAATGGACGGGGTATAAATTGGAGGATAATTTAACTAAATATCTCCAAGTTCAGAATGATCACACCCTGAAATCAGATAATATTTCCTATAGAAATTTTTTCTGTGAAGATATCTAGACAAAGGTACAAAGACTTTTATCACATTGTTGCTTATAAAATGTGAAAGAAAAGAGGAAGCCATTTTAAAACTCCTCAATAAGGGACTGGGTAATAAATTTAAAATAACCATGTCATAAAATGGAATCCTGTGCAGGCATTAAAATGGATGATGTAAATCTATTCGCACTGACACTGAAATGCTTACCCACTATCTTGCTGAATAAAGACAGCAGCTGGTAAAACGTTCTATAATGTGTGGTCCTCATCAAACAAAATTGTATGGTAATGCGGTACGAAAGTATGAAAGAACATTCGCATTCAGGTGAAATGTAGCTGCAGTGGAGATGAAGAGGAATTGATTTTCATTCTGTATTCGTCTATGTATTATGTAACTCTTTTATGAAAATCATTTTCTTTGTACAACAGAAAGCTTGGCTTTCTGGATGTGGCAGCAGGAAGACATCAGAGACTCCTCCGCCTTCATCTCCCCCAAAAAATCGTAAAACTGGACAAAACTGTTAAAAATAAACATTTCAGCACCAAGAAAAATGGATCAATTATAAACAATGAAATGAGATGTATTGATTCATAAAATGTATCAATATCTTATGTAAGAACAATGGAGTCTGCCTAGGGCCTTCTTTACCTAGTCGGCTTCTAAACATACACACACACACACACACACACACACACACACACACACACCCATTTGATTTGGTGATTTTCTGAGGCTAGCCAGGAAGACTAGCAGCTTTGTGGCCTACAGGGACAGATTTGATGTGGAGCAGAGGGCAATATCTCAGGGATGGCAGTGTTATCAACAAAGTTGCAAACTCATTAGGAAATGAATGGGGAAAATCTATGCTCTACTAACAAGAGTGTGTAATCTCAGTTCAGGGGAAACCCTAGAAATAAGAGATACATAGACTGTCTAAGGCAGAAGCTGTAGCACTGTATTGCTGAGTTTATAGCATATATAAGCAGAATATATATGACAATATAGCATAAGTAGGGAGTCAAGTTGTTTCATATATGTACATGTGTGTGTGTGTGTGTGTGTGTGTGTGTGTGTGTATCTTTTTTTCTTTTTAAGGCCACACCTGCAGCATATGGAAGTTCCCAGGCTAGGGGTTGAATCAAAGCTGCAGCTTCTGGCCTACGCCACAGCCATAGCAATACTGGATCCAAGCTGCATCTGCAACCTATGCCACAGCACATGGCAATGCCAGATCCTTAACCCACTGAGTGGGGCCAGGGATTGAACCTACATCCTCAAGGTGACTATGTTGGATTCTTAATCTACTGAGCCACAATGTAAATCCAAGTTGTTATATTTTAATGGAATAAATCAGTCTTAACCTGGCCTAGATTGTGGTCGTGTATAATATACCCCTAGAATAATCAATAAGAAAATAACTCAAAAACATAATTCAAAAAAAATGAGGGAGTTCCACAATGACTAGTGTCCATGAGGATGTGGGTTCCATCCCTGGCCTCACTCAATAAATTAAGGATCTAGCGTTGCTTCAGTCTATGGCATAGGTTGCCAATGTAGCTCGAATCTGGCATTGCTGTGGCTGTGGCATAGGCCATTGGGTACAGCTCCAATTTGACCCCAGCCCAGAACTTCCATATGCTGCAGGTTTAGCCCTAAAAAGAAACATAAATAAATAAATTTTTTAAATGAAGAAGAAAGAGATTACTATCAACATTACATAGAGAAACAGGTTTGTAAAGGAATAAAATGAACAACTGTATGCCAGCAAATTACATAGATTAGATGAAATGGAGGACAAAAACTACTGAAACTGTCTTAAAAATAAATAGGAAAACTGAATACATCTATAATAAGTAAAGAGATTAAAAAGATAAATTAAAAACTACCCACAAAGGCAATGAATTCTATCAAACATTTAAAGAAGAATTAATACCAATTCTTCACAAACTCTTCCAAACAATGTAAAGGGAAGAACTACTTCCCAACTTGTTCTATGAGGTCAGTATCACCCTAATACCAAAATCAGAAAAAGAGATCATGGGAAAAAGAAACTACATATTAATATCACTTATGAATATAAATGGAAAAATCCTCAATAAAATACTCATAAATTAAATCCAGAAACCTATAAAGAGGATTATACATAATTACCAATTTATTCCAGGAAAGTAAGTTTTGACATCCCCAAATCAATCAGTATAATACATCATAGCAATAGACTAAAAACCAAAAATCACATGGTCATCTCAAGAGATACAGAAAAAGCATTAAACCAAACTTAACATTCTTCCTGATAGAAACACTCACAAATTAGGAACAGAAGGATATTTCTTTAACCTGATTAAAAGCATCTATGAAAAACCCATAGTTAACATCCTACTTAATGGTAAAAGACTAAATGCTTTCCTCCTAAGATCAGAAACAAAACAAAGATGTCTACTCTCACCAACACAGGCAGATCTACAGAGACAGAAAATAAACTAGTGATTGCCTAGGACTGCATCAGGGGAGACTTTAGGGGAAATGCAAAGTGTCTACTAATGAATAGAGGGGTTTGGGGGGAGTGTGATGATGGTTGCACAACTCTGTGATTACACTAAAAACTATTGGACATTTTTTAATGGGTAAATTTTATGGTATACAAATTATATCTTAATAAAGCTATTATCAAAAAAATAGAAAAGAAAATTGTACATTAAAATATTGATTCAATTAAAATGTAGAAAGGAACAACAGAGGGGCAAAAAAACGACATCAGACACCTTGAAAACAAAGAGCAAAATGGTGGATATAAATCCAACTAAATCAATGTCTTCTAAAAGGAATGGACTAAGCACTTCAATTAAAAGACAGAGATTAACAGACTGAGTAAAAAAAATCCTGCATCATCTACCAGAGATACAATCTGGTTTTAAAGACACAATTATGCTGAAAGTAAAAGGGTGAAAAAAGATATAACATATATTTAGTAGTCATAAAAAACGTGGAGTGGCTGTACTAATATTAGGCAAAACAGAGGTTAAGAAATATGACTAGTGGTAAAGCACTACATTTCATGATAGAATGGTTAATATACATGGAAGTTATAAATGTACATATATCACATATTAGAGTATCAAAATACCAAATACAGACATAACTGAAAGGAGAAATTGACAGTTCAACAATTACAGGTGGAGATTTGAATTCCTTACTTCCAGAAATTGATAGAACAACTGGGCAGAAAATTAATACTGATATAGAAGATTTGAACACCTCAATCAACTTGACCTGACATTTAAAGAACACTTCAAAAATAGAACACGCATTCTTTTCAAGGACAAATAGAATATTTGCCAAAACAGACAATAGTCTAGTCCATGAAATATCTCGATACATTTAAAAGAACTGAAATTGTATGCAATATGTTCTCTGAGCACAAAATTAAATTAGACATTAATAACAGATAAATTTTGAAACATCCCAAATACTTGGAAATTAAATAATATATTTATAAATAACCCAAAGGTCAAATAAGAAATCACAGTGAAAATAAGAAAATATCTTTCCTTAAAAAGACACATGCACCTATATGTTCAATGAAGCACTATTCACAATAGCCAAGACATGGAAACAACTAAATGTCCATTAACAGATGATTGGATTAGGAAGATGTGGTATATATACACAATGGAATACTACTCAGCCATAAAAAAGAATGAAATAGGGAGTTCCCGATGTGGCGCAGTGGTTAATGAATCTGACTAGGAACCATGAGGCTTCGGGTTCAATCCCTGGCCTTGCTCAGTGGGCTAAGGATCCGGCATTGCCATGAGCCTTGATGTAGGTCGCAGACGTGGCTCAGATCCCGCGTTGTTGTGGCTCTGGCGTAGGCCAGTGGCTACAGCTCCAATTCAACCCCTAGCCTGGGAACCTCCATACGCTGCGGGAGCAGCCCAAAGAAATAGCAAAAAGACAAAAAAAAAATGAATGAAATAATGCCATTTGCAGCAACATGGATGAAACTAGAGACTAGCATACTGAGTGAAGTAAATCAGAAAGAGAAAGACAAATACCACATGATATCACTCATATCTGGTATCTAATATACAGCACAAATGAACCTTTTCACAGAAAAGAAAATCATGGACTTGAAGAATAAACGTGTGGTTGCCCAGGGAGAGGGGGAGGGAGTGGGAGGGATTGGGAGCTTGGAGTTAACAGATGCAAACTATTGCTTTTGGAATGGACTAACAATGAGATCCTGCTGTGTAGCCCTGAGAACTATGCCTAGATACTTACAACACAGCATGACAATGGGAGAAAAAATTATGTATTCATGCATGTGTAACCGGGTCCCCATGCTATACAGTGGGGAAAAAAAATAAAATGTGATTAAAAAATAAAAATATATTTAAAAAATAGACAACTGGAACTCTCACCCTTTGCTTATGGGAATGTAAAATGATGTATCTACGTTGGAAAAGAGTTTAGCAGTTTCTTTAAAAAGTTAAATAGGTTTGCCATATGGCTTAGCAATTCTACTTTTAGGAATATTCCCAAGAGAAACAAAAATTTATGTCCACACAAAAGTGTGAATGCAAATGTTCATAACAGCCTTGTGCACAATAACCAAAAAGGTAGGAATAGCTCAAATGTCCATCAACTGGTGAAAATAATAAACAAGATGTTGAATATCCATAGAATGGATATCTATTCAGCAAGAAGAAAGAATGAAGTACTGATAGAGGCTACAACATGGATGCACTTCAGAAATGTGTTCATTGAAAGAAGCCAGACAAAAACAACACCTATTGGATTATTCTATTTATAAGAAATGGCTTAGAAAGGCAAATATAGAGAGGAAAAAAAGAAAAGCAGTTTTTGCCTAAGGCTGGAGGTAGTAATAGAGTGACTAAATGGGTGAAAATTTCTTTTTAGAGTTATGGACATGTTCTAAAATTAGATTCCAGTAGATGATTGTATAATTTTGTAAATATAAAATTCATGGAATAGTACACTTAAAATGGGTAAATTCTATGATAGGTAAAGCATATCTCAATAAAACTTTTTTAAGAGCAAAAGAAAAAGAAAGAAAAAGAAATCACAGTGAAAATAAGAAAATATCTTGAACTACTTGAAAAGGAAAACACAGCATATAAAAACTTGGGAATGCAGCCAAAGTACTGCTTAGAGGGAAATTTAGTGATTTGAACACTTACATTAGAAAGAAACAAGGATCTAAAAAGATCAAGCTTCCACCTCAAGGAAAAAAAGAACAATTAATCAAATCCAAAATAAGCAGGAAAAAAAGAAATAATAGTACTTACTGCTAAAATCAATGAATATGAAAACAGAAAGCCAATAGGGATCATCATGGGAACCAAAAGTGTGTTCTTTGAAAAGTCAGTGAAGTTGACAAAGAGTTACAGGGACAAAGGAAAAAATAAAAGATATGAATCAATAAAATCAGGAATGGATGAGGGACAATTAGGAATTTTCCAACAGAAATTTAATTGATTATAAGAAAATGTTGCAATCTACTTAATGTCGACAAATTAAACAACTTAAATGAAATGGACAAATTGATACAAATATATGTATCACCGAAAGAGCTGCAAAAAGAACAGAAAATCTATATAAACCTATAACAAGTGAAGGAATTAAACTAGTAATTAAAAAGTTTCCCACAAAGAAAAACACAGACCCAGGGGACTTCACTAGGCATTCTACCTAACATTTAAAGAAAAAAAGGATACCAATTCATCACGAACTCTTTCAGAGGAGGAAGAAACACCTTCCAACTCATCCTGAGGCCAGAAAATTGTAAACCAATATTCTAAATGAATATAGATATAAAAATCCTTTACAAAATGTTAGCAAATCCAGCTAACATAGCAAAAGGATTATATATTGTGCCCAAGTAAGACTGACCCAAGGAATACAAAATTGGCTTAATATCCAAAAAAATCAAATGGTATAATACATAACATCAAGGAAATAATGGACAAAACCACTTGGCCATCTTAGAAGAATCAGAAAAGCAATTTTAAAAAATCAATATCCACTTACAATTTTAAAAAATACTTTGAACAAATTAGGAATAGTAGGGAACTTTCCCAGTCTCATAAAGGACATCTAAGAAAAGCCGACAATTCTTAATAGAGAAGGATTGAGTGATTTCACACTTAGTTCAGGAAAAGAGAAGCGAAGATGTCTGCTCTCACCACTTCTATTCAATACTGTGTGATAGGTTCTGCACAGTGCAATCCAGCCAAAAAAAAATAAATCAAAAGCATATATCGGAAAGAAAAACTGTCATTTGCAGACAACATGATCCTATGTGTATAAAATCTTAAGTAACCTCAAAGAAAGGTAGGAAGGAAGGAAGGAAGGAAGGAAGGAAGGAAGGAAGGAAGGAAGGAAGGAAGGAAGGAAGGAAGGAAGGAAGGAAAAAAGAAAACAAACCCTGGAATTAGTAAACAGGATTGAAAGGTCACAAGATACAAAATCAAAACTAAAAATGCAATTATGTTTCCTAATACTAGCAACTAATAATCAAAAATTGAAATTAAAAAATTTCATTCACAATAGCATCAAAACAAATACTGTACTTAGGAATAAATTAATAAAAGAAGTGAAAGACCTGTACACAGAAATCTAAAAAAAAAATACTAAAAGCAATTAAAGAAGATTTCTAACAAAATGGAAATCCATACTATATTCATGGATTGTAAGATAAAATATTTAAATGTCAGTTCTCCCCAAACTGATGCATATATTTAATGTAACTTCTCAAAATCTTTGCAGTCTTTTTTGGAAAAATTGACAAGGTGATTCAAAAATAAAAGGCAAAGCAAAAGACTTGGAATACTAAAAAAGCTTTGGAAAAAGCGGAGTCGGACAATTTATACTGGCTTCATGACTTTCTTGAAAACTCATAATTGAGATAGTGTAGTTTTGCATTAGGAAACATGTAGATTATGGATCAGAATAGAGAATCCCCAAAATAAAGGCTTACATATGGTCAATTGTTTTATTTCATTTTCTGGGCATGGGTGTTTATGTAAATGCTTATCTCCCTGGCTATATTAAATTTTCCCAAATACCTTTTAAAAAAATAAATGTTTTGTTTTAGAAAAGTTTAGATTTATAGATAGTACAGAGTTTCTGTGTATGGTGCACCCAGTTTCCTCTGTTGTTAATGTCTTACATTACTATGTTCATCTGTCACAGCTAAAAGCCAACTCTAATATAATATTATTAGCTAAACTCCATATTTTATTTGAATTTCCTCAGTGTGTACCTAATATTCCTTTTCTGTTCCAGGATCCCATCCAGGTTACCACATTACATTTAGTCGTCACGTCTCATTAAGCTCCTCCAGACTGTGACAGTTAGTCAAGCTTCCCTTGTTTTTAATGACCTTGACAGTTTTGAGGATTACTAGTCAGGCAGTTTGTAGCATGTCCCTCATATTGGATATTTCCAATGTCTTTTTCTCATGGTTATATTGTGTTTATGTCTTTGGGGAAGAAAGATCACAAAGGTGAAGTGTTCTTAACACATCATACATGCCATCAACATATCACAAAAGAGACTGACCTTAATCACCTAGCTATGCTAGTACCTGTCAGATTTCCCTAGTGTAAACTTACTCTTTCACACCTTCCCAGCTCCATCCATACTGTACTCTTTGGAAGAAAGTCATTACGTGCAGTCTTCACTGAAGGGGTGAGGAGTTATATTCCACCAGGATCAGTTAGAGAACTATTTGTTACCAACTGTCTCAGAATGAGTACTAATTAAAGACCTAAATATAAGACCAGATACTATAAAATTCTTAGAGGAAAACATAGGCCAAACACTCTCTGACATAAACCACAGCAATATCTTCTCAGATCCACCTCCTAGGGTGATGACAATAAAGACAAAAATAAATAAATGGGACATAAATTTAAAAGTTTCTGTACAGCAAAGGAAACCCTAAACAAAATGAAAAGACGACCCACAGAATGGGAGAAAATATTTGCAAATGAAGCGACTGACAAGGGATTCATCTCCAAAATTTATAAACACCTTCTACAGCTCAATACCAAACAAACAATCCCATTAAAAAATAGGTAGAAGATCTAAGCAGACAATTCTCCAAAGAAGACATACAGATGGCCAAAAAAAAGAGGTTCAACATCACTCATTATTAGAGAAATGCAAACCAAAACCACTATGAGGTACCACCTTACACCAGATAGAATGGCCATCATCAAAAAGCCTACAAACAATAAGTGCTGGAGAGGGTGTAGAGAAAAGGGAACCCTATTACACTGTTGGTAGGAATGTAAATTGCTGCAACCACTGTGGAAAACAGTATGGGTTCTTGATAGACTATTTTTTTAATCTCCTTTACCAGAGTTGGATAAGCTGTGATCTTTAGGTAAGCATGAAAAAAATATGGGGAGTTCCTGTCATGGCTCAGCAGAAATGAATCTGACTAGGAGCCATGAGGTTGCGGGTTCAATCCCTGGCCTCGCTCAGTGGGTTAAGGATCCAGCGTTGCCATGGGCTGTGGTGTAGGTCACAGACTCGGATATGGCATTGCTGTGGCTCTGGCATAGGCTGGCAGCTATAGCTCTGATTAGACCCCTAGCATTAGAACCTCCATATGCTGCAGGTTCGGCTCTAAAAAGACAAAGAAAAAAAAGAAAAAAAAAAGAAAAATGTAGTACCAAGTGAAAAGAGAAAATCTACAAATTACATGGACAGTGTGTCTAATGATTTTACAAATACATGTATAATTAGTAAAATACATACATTACATATGTTATAAAATGAAATAGTAAAATATACACAACTTGTATAGTAACAAGTGTGTATTGATGAGTCATGCATGGGAATGACAGACACCAGCCCCTGAATAGAGACACCCTTTGCAGAAGGGAGGGAGGTAGGGGGGCTTCTACAGTATCCACAGTGTTTTGTTTATTTTTTAAAATATATCTAAAACACTGCAAATGTTATTTTTTTTTCAAGCTTGCTTATGGGTATGTGGATGTTCATTAAATTATTCTCTATCTTTCATGTTTGAAATATTCTATAATAAAATACATAAAAGTAAATCAAAGTTTTTTTTTTCCCCAAATGTCATATAAATTGCAGATTGTTGGAAATTTTCCATGTAAAGAAAGGAAAGTGATCTAAGGGAAGATCAAAGTTGTTCTGAAGTATCTGACAAACTTGAATGGATGAGATGCCTTTCCAAAGTCATTTACTGAACATCAACTATGTATGAAGAACTCTGCAAGGTATTGGGAGTGGGGAAAACTATGTTCTGAGGATATAGAAAAAGACTATTTGAGAAAAACCTGAGACTAAAGCCAGGGCTTATGAAGCCAGATGTCTTAATGTGTACCCAAAACCCAAAACTGGATTTGTATCTTAGATGGGCAAGGTGTTACCTCAAAAGGGACAAGATTCCCACTGTTATTACTTCATTGTCCCACCTTACCTCATATGATACTGGTCTTAGCACTATGACCTGGTGAACTGGCATTTCTAGGAACGCACAGTCTGAGATTCATAAAAGAAATATGGCTTCTAACAACAGATGCTGGGCAGATGCTCCCCCTCTACTTTTTTTTTTTTTTTTACTTTCCCTCTCTTTAATTCAAAAGTTGGGGGGTAAGCATGATCTTCATGCTGTTGTTTAACTCTGCAGGCCAGCTGCCTTCACAGCAGCCTCAGAACAAGACGATTTCCTTTGCGTGTCTGAAATCATCTGACACCAGCTGCCAGCCTGGAGATTTCCATCACTCAGGAGTACTCAGTAATATGGATGCCATATCACTGCGCACTGGGAAGGGTGCTTCAGCCACAGTGATTTCCTATCCCGTTTCATTAAATTGAAGGTGAGGTAAAAGGGAATTTGACCTCCTTGAGAGGATGGTTTCTTTGACCTATGAGAAGTTTGCCGTTATAAAATGAAAATGCAATCACTGGAGAGACATAAAATAGGAAGCTAAGCTGGGCAGCTTGTAAATCATTGAATAGCCATGCATGTGATTTCATAGCAAAAGGGTCAAGGTTTCCAGAGAAAGTAATTTGATGCTGATTACATGATACTAAAAAAGCAGAGATGCTTCTGTATGTCACAGAACAATGAGGACATAAGAACAGCAATAAACAGCCTTCATTATGACTCTGCCCCTCTGGGGTCTGGTCGCTTTAGATACCCTTCAATGGAAGCTTGAGCAATTAAGATGGGCTGATTTCTCAGGGAAAGAGCTTTGTGTTAGCAGAGCACAACTGAATACAAAAGCTGAGAAAACTGTCCTAAAATAGCACACTACTGAAGACTCTAAAATTCCTCTTGTCTTAATTTACAAGCCTAAATTAAAACCAACTGTTTTTCAGAACTAAGTATCCAACTGTTAAAGGAATCTGAAAAAAAAAAATAAGATATTTTCTTGGATTGTCTACACAAATTTAGAAATTTGCCTTGCAGAATCTTGCAGGAGTCTTTTAGAGCTGTTTTTCAGATCTAAAGGAAAAATCAGAGCCATTTCACTGAAAAAAGGAAAATGAAATCTGCCTCAGATAAAAGTCATTAAGTAGTGAAATTCTCTTTTTTCTCCTCTGTCATGTTTTTTCTCCTCTGTCATGTTGAGGTCAAAACCTAGGCTGATAGAAACACTGAGATCAATGGTTCCTACACTGCTTTTTGTAGCACCCCAGCATATCTCCAGTGAATCTGGAGATTCCTAATTAATTTTCTTTTTTAAAAAAATCTTCTTATTGAAGTATAGTTGACTTATAATGCGTTGTTAGTTTCAGATGTACAGCAACGTATTCATATACATTTTTTTCAGAATATTTTCTCTTACAGGTTATTATAAGATATATAGTTCCCTATGCTGTACACTAGGTCCTTATTATTCACCTGTTTTATATATAGTAGTGTGTGTACTTTAATCCTAAACTCCTAACTTATTCCTTCTCCCCTTTCTCCTTTGGACCATAAGTGGTTTGTTTGTTTGTTTGTTTTTATATCTGTGGGTCTGTTTCTGTTTTGTATATGAGTTCATTTGTATCATTTTTGTATCAGATTCCACATATAAGTGATATTGTATAATATTTGTCTTTATCTGGCTTTCTTCACTTGGAATGGTAATCTCTAGGTCCATCCGTGGTGCTGCAAATGGCATTTAAATGTTTACGTCATGCGGCAGCAGAGGAGAGTTTCAGGGAATTGCAAGCTCTGTCAACTCTTCCCCTAGTGGGCTCTCCCTGGAAGTTAAGAGCAACAACTCCCCAGCAGGCCTAGAATCCTGCTTCTGCTACATTATCAGCAAGTTCACTCAAACCCTCTGCATCTCCTTTTCTCATCAATAAAATGGGAAATAACATGGTACCTACCCTACTGTTCTGAAGAGTAAAAGCTTTATTTTAACACCTGGCAAGCACATAGTAGCTCTTTTATAAGCAACATGTAAATATTAGTTGCTTTGTTATTTAATGTAATTGGGTCATTTTTCAACTGAAACAATATTTTATACATCACCGAGGTTAGCTAGAGAAACATGCACAATTATTGGCCTTAAAATTGTTTAAATATATGCATTTCAATATAGAGGTATACATATATATACTTTCAAACAGAAAGGAAACACTGCAAAATATGGAGTGATTACAGGTACAAGGGTACTTTCTTTTTGATGTGTTCTTCTTCTTTTTTTTTTTTTTGTCTTTTTGCCATTTTCTTGGGCCGCTCCTGCGGCATATGGAGGTTCCCAGGCTAGGGGTCGAATCAGAGCTGTAGCCACCAGCCTACGCCAGAGCCACAGCAACATGGGATCTGAGCCACGTCTGCGACCTACACCAAGGCTCATGGCAATGCCGGATCCTTAGCCCACTGAGCAAGGCCAGGGATCGAACCCGCAACCTCATGGTTCCTAGTCAGATTCGTTAACCACTGAGCCACGACAGGAACTCCTTGATGTATTTTTCTATTTTTAACTTTGTAATAATATCCTCTATTTTCCAAATTTTATTTTTGTGTTATGAAGATAGAATTTCATGAAGAAATAAAAGATAATACATTAACGTTCTGATATTTGATACCCACTCCTCCAGGACACCTTAATGCCATGCTCTTTTAACAAGCTGGACACAAATCTCTTTGCTATTCCCTAGTTGAGGGACAACTTTCAATTTATAGATCGGACGTGATTCCTTGGAGAAGAAATGTCCAACTACTTTTAAGACTGAAGTCTATTGACAACACCTCCAGGAATGGGTTTCTCATCTAGTGTTAACTATTACATTTGGGGTTCTTCTTTTGTCTACATTAGATACACCTACAAATATAATTGCAAATACTAGGGCTTAGTCTTAAGGCAGCTCACTCTATCATTTGGTATACAAGCAGAGTGCTATATTGACTTCATTTACTCCACCTCTGAAGGAGCTGAGGTCCTAGGCTAAGAGGTGGCCTAAGTGAGGACATAGGAAATTGGGTTTCTCTTCAGAATCACTCAGAGATCTTTTTAGAACATGATTTTCTTAGAGCCCTCTCCAATCCTGTTGAATCAGAAACTCTCAAGAAGGAAATGAGGATGAAGGAGAGACCTGCATTTCAGAAGCCCACCTAAGTGATGCTAGTAACTGGGCAACTTTGTAAACAGCTATAATTTGGGACCAGATAATATTAGGAGAAAGTGTTGGTAATAATTGCATGTAGCTCTATTTTATATCATATGTGTTATGTCCTACAACATCATATACCACATCCATACATGGTCTTTGTATTTGATGTATTTTCAATCTATCTTATGACTTCTCTGTCACCTTGAGTCAATGGGAAAGTTCAGAGCTGCTAGTAAGGAAATAATCCTTATTTAAAATATTATCCTCGGCTTACTTATTTGATCCAATATTTGGGTGGTAGGTCCTCTACAACTTCCCTTGGAAGATTCTTTTGTTTTAAGCCTACTGGTTTTCAGTAACAGAAATGCAAAGAGATTTTCTGGCAGGACACTTGGTCCTTTTGGCTCCTTGCATTTGGACCAACTCTGAAATTAAAGGTGTTTGGAAAATGGTTCAGAGGAAGTGGAAAGTGACTCTAATAAAGCACTAGACTTGAGATTTATGTGGACAGTAAATGAATGTTCAATTATTGTATGTGAATTGTTTGGCTATCTTCCAGTCCAACTATAATATCAAAATGTTATATAAGTACGCTCTGACCCAACTTTACTGATTTTAGGTGTTTCCATTTGGGCTGAAAAGTTCCTTTTTAAACAAGTTACAGCCACTAGTGTTACTTAAAAAGTGGCTGATATCATAATGAAATTCCCAAACATTTTGCCAATTCCTTCCCCCAAAAAAATAACCTTCTGATTTTTCCATTTAAGTTATATGAATTTTATGACTCTTGGGAAATAAATATAAAATAAAAATGAAAGCAATTTTCCCCCACTTGGGTAGAGAGAGATGACAGAAGTAGAAAAGCAGTATGTTTCCCATACTCAGTTTTTACCATAAGGACAATTTGACCAGGCAGATGACTTGCTGGACTCTTTCTCCCTGGACCTTAGAACTTCAGTAGCAATTCTGGTGATTGAAGGCAGGGGTATTTGCTTCTAATCTTTATATTAAAAAAAAAAAGTCATGTCTTAAACTAAAAAGAAGATTCTTGAAGGATTTCATCATCCCCCCCTAAATAAATCCATAGTGATATTACTGTTTTATAGGTTGAGACTGCTCTTTAACTAAGCCAAAAAAATTTCCAAGAGTTAAATTTTAACATTCCATTTCTCAAGTAACCTGTTAGCACACACTCCAATTCACATTCTCAAGGTTAAAATGCCAAAATTTCTCTTTTTCTTTTCTTTTTTTTTTAATTTTTTAGGGCCACACCCACTGCATATGTAAGTTCCCAGGCTAGGGGTTGAATCGGAGCTATAGCTGCCAGTCTACACCACAGCCACAGCAATGCTGGATCTGAGCCGTGTCTGTGGCCTACACCATAGCACACAGCAACACCAGACCCCCAACCTACTGAGCAAGACCAGGAATCGAACCAGCTTCCTCACGGATATTAGTGAGGTTCATTTCCACTGAACCTCCCTAGAATGCCAAAATTTCAAATGAAGGACTTATTGGGAAAAAATGACCATCAGTGCCCTGGTATGGCGATTTTGATTGGCATATCTTAAAAGTGGTGCAAAGATAAAAGTTTAACTTTAAATTACAAGATAATTTATCATGTCACTAAAGATGAGCTTTTCTATATGATGAACCACGTTTGAAGAGATTCTAAGTCAATAATTGGAGGTGGGGGGGAAGCCCCAAGTGTGAGTCCAAAGATTCAGTTAAAAGGACTTTCCTTTGATAAATCTTACTTGAGAACTCTTTAGTCTGAAGCTCTTGGGAGGAAGCAGGAGAGGGCATTGTAGCTCCTTTCCAAATGCTTTCATTGGAGGATAAGTGCCCATCCAGACTGGGAGAGACCAGAAAAGTGTCCCTAATAACTTCAAGAAACCAAAGAAAGGAACAGATCAAAAGAAGTAACATGTTTCTTTCCTTGAGAAAAAGCTGTTACTTTACAAAGTTGCCCTATACCAAAAGCCTATTGCAGTCCCATTTATTTAGTATTCTTTTTAATACCAGGCATTCAAAGAGTTCTTTCCTTCTCAGGGAAATTCAGGGGGAAAAAAATCGTATTTAATTAACCAGCCAAATGAATGAAAATTTCATTTGAAGTTAAATATTTTTGAAATATTTGGCCTAGTCTCATAATGCAATGCCCAAAGTGCCTTCAGATTTTTATTCCTAAGTGGGTTTTCAAATTCAATTACATTCTCTGGCTTCAAAGCTACTTAAGAAATATTCTGGGCCGAAGATATCTCAGTTACCTTTAAGCCCTCTGGGGAACGCCCCTCCAAAAAAATCAGGTCATTTATTCTTGAAACTCATAAATGTCAATGCAAATATATCCTGAAGGTTCATTTGTCACATAGAAATTGAGTGAACCTATGATTGGAAGTAGAATGAATAGTAATAACTTCGGAACATGTTCCATATTTTCGCATGCTCTATAGTCTCCAGTATCAGTTTTCATTTGGTACTGAAGAGCTGGAATTTATTAAAATATATTAGGGATAGGACCTAGATTCATATTTCAAATATTTCTGCCAATCCCCCATGTAAAAGCAAAAAAAAAAAAGGAAAAGAAATGTTCATTGATATTGATAATTTGCACCACTGTTGACAAGTTCCACTGCTTTTTTCATCTTTTTCCCAGCTGAGAAAATATTTGCTCTTGAACATCTGGCTAAGGAATGTTGAAAAGTCCAAAGGCCTGGAGTATCATCTGAAGTGGACTTTTTGAAGGAAAGTAACATGGAGTATTAGGCAGTTTCTCAAAAAGAGATTTTCAGAAACAAACAAAAAAAAATGCCTTGTGACATTTCATGACAGTCAGAACATCCTAAAAATGGAAGGAAGGTTGGAATAAAAGATTTTGATCAGTATGGTAACTTTATCATGGTGTGAACACTGAAACGTGACATCAGAGGAGGTTCAACTTAGAGCCATATGATGCACCAAGAGCCACAGCTGACAGAGCCAGACCATGACAATGACAGTGTGGTAATGACATTGGCAGCATCTACTCACATCTGTGCCAAGCAGGCAAGGAACAGGTAGTAACACTCTCAGGTTAGGATGGAACACCCTTCCCCACCTGTGTTAGCACTCCCCTTGGGAACCAGGAGCAAAGTACATAAATTTTCTCTTACTGAATCATCTGGTCTGGCATTTGACCATCCAGGATTGAATTCAATGAATTTTTGTGCTGAAAATACACATGCGAGTGGAAGGAGTGTTTGGGAATACAATTTGGTGTTGGGAGA
Source organism: Phacochoerus africanus (assembly GCF_016906955.1). Lineage (NCBI taxonomy): Eukaryota > Metazoa > Chordata > Mammalia > Artiodactyla > Suidae > Phacochoerus > Phacochoerus africanus. Next base: position 78,314,862 of record NC_062545.1, on the reverse strand, counting down.
GCTCCTGGCAAATTAAAGAGTAAATTTGTATATATACAAACAATCCTTTGCAAACTAATACCCACTGAGTTTCTCTAACACTCCACCCCCCGGTAGGTTAATTACACAGGCTGAATAAACACTTATAACCTCACATCTACATGCCTTATTTCCACCAATGGGCTACACTGACTTGCATCTACTTATATTTTACTGCAAAGCCTTTGCATTGATTGCATTAATGTGTTTCAGAAACAAATAACAACGCTACTCATTTTACACACTTGAGAACCACTCATGGTGTGATATGAATTCTGCAAAAGTAAGGATATTTTCCTAGTCATCTTGGCATCCCCCAGATTTGTCACTAAAAGTATTTACTGCCCAAATTTGAATGTGTCCATTTAATACACAGAATTTTAGATCTGAAAAAGGACAGAGAGATTATCTGGTCCAAAATTCTCATTTGGAAGAGTAAAAAACTCTGACAGGAAATGGGATATTTTGCTAAAATTATGGGAAGAAGTACAGGATTCAGAGCCCCTACCTCTTTCTGCCACACTGTAAGGATTCCTTTATAATTATCACCATGAATTTCTTGCCCTGATGAATAGGGAATGGTTTTAAGCTTTCTACTAATATTTAAAATTGTTGGGTTCTTCTGCAATGCATTTACTGAGACATTTATTTTTCAAAACCTGAAATGCTGATATGGAGACAATGAGATGCATACTAGACAACCAAGCCCAACAGAAGGGACTGAGGGCCAGTGTGGTACAACGTAACAGCCCTGGACCTAAAAACAGTGTCCCTGGGAATTTCTGTTGTGGCGCAGTGGAAACAAATCCAACTAGTAACCATGAGGATGTGGGTTTGATCCCTGGCCTCACTCAGTGGGTTAAGGATCTGACATTGCAGTGAGCTGTGGTATAGGTCACAGACACAGCTCAGATGTGATGTTGCTGTAGCTGTGGTGTAGGCCAGTGGCTATAGCTCCCATTTGACCCCTAGCCTAGGAGCCTCCATATGCCGCAAGTATAGCCCTAAAAAAAAAAATGGGGTTCCTGAGGGATATTTCACCAGACTAAGCTCATTTATTCCTTCTCCCTTTCTTATTAGCTTCCTTCCTTTCTTTTTTCCTCTGTTGTAGTTTGACAAATATGATTATTACCATGACTAGGGAAAATGATTCTTTCAGAAATATGCAGCCTGATACCCATTATATTAGAAATAGGAATTTTAACACTTTCTCTCAAAAAATGACCATTTCTATCAGAATGGTGACAATTTTCCCATTTAGTTATTACTAAATTGCTTTTTTTTTGGCAGGGGATGGGCTGGGGGCTTTTTCTTCCATATTTTATAAAGACAGAAAATTAAAGTTCTCATATTGTGCCCAGTGCTTTGGGTTTGAGTTGTGAGTTCTTCTGGGGGGAACAAACATAAACCGCTCCCTTAGAATCCTGATGTTGGTTGTCTTTGCCCTGCAGCTCCTACAGATTATACACACACAAGCGGTGGAACCACCATGGGCCAATCCAGTTCCTGTTTTATTGATAGCTTTCACTCCCAGATCCAATTTTCCCTGGTGAATGCTGTTGGAAACCCAGCTTTCCCACACAGGGGCTCACGTTTTCCCATTTTCAAAATGTACCAAGAATGGACTATTATTAACAGAACCAAAGAACTGAAAATACCACTAGCCTCATCCATGTAACCAAATCAAAAACAAATAAGCCAACAGGGCCCCAGTCTGTGGGAGGCATGTCACTAAGACCAGGAGATGCCTGCCTTCTATACCCTAGAGTCTTGTATTATTCAGTGACTTCTTAAACTATAATAAATTAGTTTGACAAATTATTCCTCTCACCAGACTTATCCATTATCAACCTTTTCAAGAGGGGTTTTAGCAAAAGCAGCTTTGTCTGCAAGTGACGTGCTGAAGGCATCTGTTTAACAGATTCATTTTTGCAAGGGGCTGTGAAGGCTGCTTTCATCAGGGTGGAGTGCGGGGTGCACCAAGCTCTTCCTTCTCCCAGGGCCCACACCCCATGTGTCACTGTCAATCTTCCCATTGCCTCTCTCATCTGTCCTTTCCCTGCCCTCTGGAGCGATGCATTTGCTCTCAGTGGGGAGGCTCAGAAAATATCACATCCTGTTTTGCAGAACACATACCTGCCACTCACCTATTTCACAAATGCACTTTTCTTTGGGGGAAATCCATTTCCCAAAGACTGTAAAACAAAAAGCCAATACATTTTAATCAATAAATGTGTTATCTTACTTCTCCTCAGCATAATCATTAAGCTATATTTTTCATCCTACTGTAGACAAACAGCAAACACATCTGTTTACCAAATTCTTCAGGAAGGCATTGCCACAAATCCTGGAAAAAATTGAAAGACTGGTTTTTCTATTTCCAGCCTTGCACTCTCCAATCCATTCTTCACAATGTGGCTAGAATCATCTTTCAGAAATGCAAATGTGAGCACATCATAGACTTCAGCTTAAAATGCCTGAATAATTCACCACTCTTCTTATAATAAGCCTACATTCCTTAGCAAGATATCTAACACCCTTTATGATCTGGCTTCTGTCTCCTTATGAGACCTGTTTTATCTTTTAATGAATCACTTCACCACCCTTGCAACCTGTATATCAACTACACTAAAATGCCTTTAGTGCATCCAAGTATCCCTTGTATAATGACTTAGCCCTCTTGCTATCATCTCCGGGTCTTTGCACATGTAAGTCCCCCCTGCCCCCCTGTTTGCAACATTCTTTCTGCTTGCCCTCCTTTGGATGACTCTTTTTTTTTTTTTTGGTCTTTTCTAAGGCTGCACCTGTGGCACATGGAGATTCCCAGACTAGGGGTCTAATCAAAGCTGTAGCTGTTGGCCTACACCAGAGCCACAGCAACTCGGGATCTGAGCCACGTCTGTGACCTACACCATAGCTCCTGGCAACGCCAGATCCCCAACCCAATGAGCAAGGCCAGGGACTGAACCCACAACCTCATGGTTTCTAGTCGGGTTTGTTAACCACTGAGCCACGACAGGAACTCAGGATGACTCCTATTTTTTATGTCTCCTGGTGCTGCCATTCCCTTTGGGAGGATCCTTTGTCCTCCAAGATTGGGCTAAATGGCCATAGTCCCAACCAACTCAGTCGCACCAATCTATTCATTTGCTGTGGCCTCTTTTCTTCTTCCCCTACCCCCGGAGTAAGTCATTAGCGTCCCAGCACCTAGAATAGTGCCACATACAAAAATGGCAAAATGTAAGCACTTGTTAAATGCTGAGGCTATTATTCTAAAATAAGTGCTTTACTAAATGCCCTCTTAGTGGTGATGGTAACAGAGCCTTTATTCTCAAGGAGATTGCTATTTATTTGGAGCAATGATAATTCGTTTTTAAAAAACCATTAATATAAGAAATAAGGCACATGACTATTGGATATACAAAACAAACAACATGGATATATTAAAAAAAATAATTGCTATTGTATTGATAGGGAAAGGACATTACAAACTATGCAGCCAGGGGGCTCCTGTGGGAGTGAGATTAGCACTGAACTGTGAGAGCATGGACTCCTTGAATAAAAAAAAGAAGCACAGAAATGAAGGATCAAAGAAAGGAAAGGTCCAGATGGATCCACTTGAGACCATAGTGGTTCAGGCAAGGATGATGGAAATGGAAATGGTGAAGTGTAGACAGGCTCTGGATGGATTTTGAAGATAGAGTCAGTAGGACTTCTTAACATATTGGAGAGAGGGGAGTCACAGGTGACTCCAAGATCTGGGGCCTGAATAATTGGAAGGATAGGGAAGTCACCTTCAAAATGAGAAAAATGAAAGGTGCAGCAGGTTTGGGGGTGGCTGTTAAGTTCAAGACGTCTATGGGATTTCCAAGAGGGGATGTGTGGTATGCAGTTGGACAGACAAGTATGGAGGTTGGAAGAGAAATCCAGCCTGGATATAGGTAGCTTAGAGAATAGATATCCAAGACTGAACCCTGAGAAAAATGCAGAAGACAGAAAAAAAAAAAAATACCAGTAGGAGAGGTAGACCTATGTATCCCTAAGACTGACAATTCATGCCCACTACCTGTCATCTCAAAAAGCACAGAACCCCAAATAGAATGAAAGAGTCCAGTAATCCCTGGACATAAGGTTTGGAGATGGAAGTTAAGATACATTAGGAAATGAACATATATTTCCTGATTCTTAAAGGACTGGCTGGGACTGGAAAAGAGAGTTTCCTAGAGTAATATAGCACTCCAGTCCTAATGTATTCTTGGCAGGACTCAAATCAACATAAAAGCATGTCATTCAGACCTAATTTTATTCCCACAGAGCTGGAAGAAATGTAATAAATGCTTTCAGTTACTCTAATAATAAGCATCAATTATTGTAACAATGGTGTTTGCTGCTATGGTGAGAGCTAATAGGCAGCCTTTAAAAGGTGCCAGGCAGTGTTCTAAGTGCTTTATGCTTGTTAACTCATTAAGTCTCACTGCAACTCTCCAAAATAAATAACATTATTAACAAAGAGTTTTAAGAATAATGCCCAAGGAGTTCCCACCATGGCGCAGTGGGTTAAGAATCTGACTGCAGCAGCTCCTGGTCGCTGTGGAAATGTGGGTTTGACCCCCAGCCTGGCACAGTGAGTTAAAGGATCCAGCATTGCCAAAGCTGTGGCTCAGCCTGCCCTAGAAACTTCCAAAGGACACCCAGGTACAGCCATGAAAAAAAAGAAACAAACAAAAATAGCACCCAAGATCACACAACTGTAAGTGAGAGAACTTGGATTTGAACTCCAGAGCTTTGACTCCAGTCCACTCACTGACATCATGCTAAACTTCTTAGGATGAACACTCATGATCTGGCATCTGATTTCTGTAATAAGTTCTCAGATGAAGCTATCCCTCCAAGGTGATGTAATGTTAAACTGAACACCTAACCCAGTATCTGGGGTTGACATCAGAGGACACAAATCTCAAGTTTATGCTCATCCACCCTCTAGCCATGTGCCCTGACTTAACAGTTTAACAGCCTTGAACCTGATCTCCCCTATGGAGATCAGGATAACCATGGCACCTAATTCAACCTAGCTGTAAGGGTTTAGAGCATATATGACAATAGTGCTCTGTATGTTTTGAAGCACACATTTATTTTCTAGCAATCTGAAAAATAGGAGGAAACTCATTATGAAGAAACTGTCTTTTGTTATAATGCCACTGCCCCAACCCCACAAAGTGATGCAGTTCCATGCTCAGTCCCAGAGTGGGGAAGCCTCAGCTTGTTGTAGTTGTCCCCAGAGGTCATTTTCATGTCTCTTTCTACTCCCCATTTTTTCTTTCCTAATATGCTCTCATCATCCGTTATGATTCTGACCTGACATTGCACTCAAGGGCTAGTTACCCCCAGCTGCCCACACCCAGAAGCTAGCCCTGATGACAAGTCTCTGAGCTGGACTGGAAGACACTCCTGTTAAGCTGCTTGTCTGGATTATGTGCCTTAATGTCTTCCAGGGCAGCAGAAGCACAATAGTTTTTAAGAAAATGGATCTGTGACAAAGAGTACCTTAACATATTAGTCATATCTATAAAGGCTGATTTTGTGCATCAAGGAATTTCCTCTTCCTTGAACATTTCACCTGAAGGTTATTGAAAAATCTATATGCCTTTGCTGCAAGATATAAGCAATAATTTCCTCCCCTTGAGGACTGAGGTGTTCAACAAGGCATGTTCAGAAGCCACTCTGATAGGTTAAAAGCTGTGAAACTGGAGTTCCCACTGTGGCTCAGCAGCAACAAATCTGACTAGTATCCATGAGGTTGCAGGTTCTATTTCTGGCCTCACTCAGTGGGTTAAAGATCTGGCATTGCTGTGAGCTGTGGTGTAGGTTGCACAGCAGCTCAGATCCTGTGTTCCTGTGGCTGTGGTGTAGGTCAGCAGCTGTAGCTCCAACTGGATCCCTAGCCTGGGAACTTTCACATGCCGCAAGTGTGGCCCTATATATATATATATAAAGAATATGGAAACTGAATGAGACTGGTAGCCAATGACTAAACTCTGATAAATTAATTTTTTATGGATTATCAAGGGGTGAAATCTCTGGAGATAACTGTGAAAGCAACTGATATTGCTTAACTATCATCTTTATCAGTCCTGTGACCTGTATAAATTCTATCCACTCCTAATCAAACACCATGACCCTGAATGATGCATCATTTACCTGTATGGGATCCCATTGGGGCAACTCTTAGAAATGAAGGCTACAACATCACTGCTACTGAAGACACATTGGCTTTTGCTGTTTCCCAAGACCGTATAACACATGGGATGAAATCATCACCTTTGCCATCAGCACCTGTTTTAGGTCTCTTTGTTACTACAACAGTTGAAATGAATTCATGCATTTCTGAGAGCACAACCCAGAGAGAGAGGAGAAGTAACACAGGGAACACTTCTTTTTCTAAAATTTGTTTGGGAAAAAAAATTAAAAACTCAAGTAGAGCTGTTTTCTGCCAGATGATTTGAAGTAGGCTAATGTTGGGTAGCTCTCCTTTCAGAAAAGCACCCAAACGTTGTGTTTGAGAAAAACAAATGATCCAACTATTCCAATCAAAGCTTTAAGGCATCATCTGGCTCAGTCGGTGGTAAGACATTAAAGAATTGTACCAAAAAACCATGTGATGAAATGCAATCTTTTGAAAAGGAAAGTGGGCTGCTAAAAATTTATAAGCTCCTATTCTGTACTTCTGAAAATTAAATAAATCAAGTCATAAATAATCTTTAAATTGTTCCTCAGAGATCCAATTGCCAGTCTCACTGTTAGTGGCCAAACACAAATACGAAATAAAAAAGAGTGTATTTTAATTATCCAGTAAAAAGCAGAATGTTCTCAGGCATTTATTCAAAGGAATATCAGTAGGGGTAATGGCAAGATTTTAATAAAATAATTGGGGTCTTTATTACCTACTCAGATCCTTCTGTGTTTCAGTGACATATTAAATTCAAATCTCTAAAAGACTTTGAAAATGTTCCCTAGCTCTCTAATCTCACCTTCCACCCCCAACTTACATGTATAAATTTACCAAAAGTAAACAGTAGTCCACTTCTCTGCCAAAAGACAATCTAGAGTTCTCTTAAATTCTGTTCTTTTTTACTTTTAAAACCAGCCTTATTAAAAATACAGTTGGCGTACAAAGTGCACAATTTGATGAGTTTTCATATATGTATATACTAATCAAACCATCATCAAAATGAAGGCAATGAAAAATTTCATTGCCCCCATAAGTTACTTCATGCCTCTCTGCCATTCCTTCTTTCCTATTTGCTCTGGCCCTCCTCTTCCCAAAGTAATCACTGGTCTGTTCTCTGTCACTACAGATTAGCTTACAATTTCTAGACTTTTATATAAATAGAATCATACAGTACATCATTTATTTTTGTCTGACTTCTTTAACACAACATAATTATTTTGAGATTCATTTATGCTGCATAGTTCACACTTTTTTATTGCTGAGAGTATTCTATTATATGGATACAGTATAACTTGCTTATCAATTCACTTATTTTTAGACATTTGAGTACTTTCCAGTTTTTGACTACTTGAAATAAAGTCACTCAAAATATTTGTGTACAAGTCTTTGTATGGACATATGCTTTTATTTCTCTTGGTTAAATTCTTTGGAGTAAAATGACTGACTCATATGATAGACATACAATTCAATTTTTGAGAGTTGGCCCAACTCTTTACCAAAGTATTTGTACCATTTTATATTCCCACCAGGAGTGTATAAGAATTCCAGTTCCTCTGAAGTTCCCATCACCGGGCAGTGGAAACAAATCCGACTAGGAACCATGAGGTTGTGTGTTTGATCCCTGGTCTTGCTCAGTGGGTTAAGGATCCGGCATTGCCCTGAGCTGTGGTGTAGGTCAGCAGCTATAGCTCTGATTAGACCCCTAGTCTGGGAACCTCCATATGCCGCCCAGGTGCACCCTAAAAAGCAAAAAATCATTTAAGAAAAAAAAAAAGAATTCCAATTCCTCCCCACCCTCACCACCATTTGGTATTGTCAGTATTTTTAATTGCAGCCATTTTAATAAGTGTGTACTGGTGTCTCATTATGGTGAGGTGTGAATAACCTACCCCACCAGACCCACCTTAGTGTAATCTCTGTATTGGGAGATACCATCCCTGCAAGGACTATGAGCATGAACCTCACTCCCACTGACATGTGGGGCTTTCGGGGCATTTTGTCCCTCTGCTGGAAGACCCCCTGAAAGCTTCTCACTTCTCACATCACACTTGCCTCTGAGCTGCTCCTCTTTTTGCCCCACTGGTTTTCTGTCTCCCAAATGGGGAAAAAGCTATAGTTATTGTCTGTTCTTTACTTTATATTGGGTACATTTTCATATCAGCACACACAGCTCCACCCCACATTTCTTCAGAGCTGAACATTTCACTCTGGAGGCCTTTAAAGGATTTTTAAACCACTCCCTATTGATAGTCACTTCAGTAGCCTCCAAATGACAAAACCGATTTGTGCCTTTGTACATGCATGCAAGTTCCTGTCAGGAAAGCTGTGTACCATTGTTATTGGAATGGTTGCCTCATCTTCTATAGAGTACTTCCTTCATAGTTATGTCCTTGTTTTCCCAGTCTCTCATTCCATGCATGTTCCTTACATATAAAGAAGCACCAGTTAAATCCTCAGAATTAATAACTACAATAAAGCCACTTTGTGAGGAGAAAAGCAGCTGGCCAAGGGGTAGTGAGTGTTCTCCTACTGGCCCTGAATCCCTGTGGCCCCCATTCTACTCCACAAGAGATGATGTGCTTAGTGGGAAAGGCCTGCAATAAATCTGGGCTTACAGTTCAGTGCAGCCTCTATTTATCTGTGCCCACCCCCCTCCCCAGCACGTCACTGTAATAATCTGAAACTTGCCTACCCTATTGTCAGTAGGGTAACTGGGGTGGCATTGGAATAAAGTTGGATAAGGGTTTATCCCTACAATATTCTTGGAAGGCTGGTAAGGAAAGACATACTCAAAGGAGCTCAGGGCAGCAGTTATTTCCTAATGGTATAGAATCATGTTTTAACCACCTCTACAGCCTGACTCATACCCACCTACGGAAGATGATCAGTACAAAGCATTGTACCTGAAACTTGGTAGGCGCTTATAAACATTTACTTTTTTCCCTGGATATCATAAAACAAGTCTTTTATATTTCTTTCTTTAGCTCTTCTGTGTCCTAACCATACGTTTTTGGTTTGCCATGCTTCTGATGTAGGAGAATAGCATCTTCATGGAAAGTTTCCTAATATCTTTGTGACGGAAATGGTAATATCAATCGTCAATTTTTACAGAAAACCCAAATGCTAAAGCTATCATATTTTAGCCATTATCTTCCTCTGTTTCTATCATCAGTACAACTAACGCATAACTACATTAGAACCCTACATTATGGCTAGAGTGGGTACTCTGTCCTTTTTTGAGTGAGGAATAGTAGCAGGGTAGCCAACGCCTTGGGGTGACAAAGGTGGGTTTGGATGTGGTTCAGCTAAAATGAAGACCCATTGGAGTTCCCATTGTGGTGCAGAAGAAACAAATCCGACTAGTAACCATGAGGATGCTGGTTTGATACCTGGCCTCACTCAGTGGGTCAAGGATCTGATGTTGCCGTGAGCCGTGGTGTAGGTCACATATGCTGCTCAGATCCTGAATTGCTGAGGCTGTGGTGTAGGCCGGTAGCTGTATCTCCGATTAGACCCCCCTAGCCTGGGAACCTCCATTCGCTATGGAAGCGACCCTAAAAGGCAAAAACAAAAACAAACAAACAAAATTAATCTCCACAGCACCCTGGCTGACAGAAGGGGGCGCTCAAGAGAAGACCTGTTGAACCACAGTGAACCTGTGATTGAGCCTTTGCTGAGCTAAGATACTAAGTGGAATGCCATCACATTCCTGATTTTGTTTGTTTGTTTGTTTTCTCTCTCTCTAGTATATGGAGGGGCCAAAAAAAAATTGGAATGGGAGGCAAAGAGAGAAGTAATGAATAGCTCAGGAGTGAACTAATAAAATACAAACTAGAAAATAATCATGCTACGCTACAAGTTCCAGATACATCTACCAAGACAGATGTCCAGTTGAAAACCTGTTGGTACCAACAAATCCATATTTACACTCCCTCTCTTTCATTGTCTATGTCTTCATAAAGTTAGATCAATGAACATACCCCACAGCCCTACAGATGCCCCTGAAATTCTCAGGACGGGGTTACTTCATTCATCATTATGGAAACAAAATAAGTATTTTAATTCATTTAACTAAGCTCTGGAAATGCTTCTGTCACAATCACTTTTCCTTGCAAGGAATCTTGCTCTCGTTCCCACTCAGATTTCTCCTAACAGTCCTTGCTTCTCTAATTGGGCACGTTTCTTACTTCAGGGCTAATGTGGGCTTCTCATTGCCCCAGCTAATAGCTTTTTAATATTTTAAATTTTCAGTTATGTTTGTTGTACTTGGCCTCATTCCACTAAAAGTAATCTTTTCTGTGGTGTGTTTGCTGTTGTAGTGAAGGCTGAGGCAAGACCCTGGTCACTACTGGGAGATGAGCCAGCCCCAGGATGTGGCCTCTGGCCAAAGGAGTCCAGGTGTTTTGAATCAGAAGTGGAATGAAATGTATTGCTGGCATGGGATTCTCAGATCAGAGTGAACTCTGGGCTAATGAAGTGAGAAGGAATGGTGTCCAGCATAGCTAACCAAGTGGCGTCTGCATCCAAAGGGCTGTGCCTGGCTAGAGAGCCCCTCAGTGTCACAGATCTGAACAACCTAATGCTTTTCTAGCTGCTATGAAAGTGATTTCCCCAGGCCTCCTTCTCTGAGGCACTCTTCCTAGTTCTCAACTCACATGGCTGACAGAACAGAAATGAAGTAGAAGTTGGCTACTCTCTAGACAATCCAAAATCTGAGAAATGGAATAAATGTTTCTGGCAATTGGAGATAGGCAATGTGGGTGTAAACAGTCTTCAATGAAAAGATCACACTAAAGGAACATATGTATTACATTGAGGTTATCATTATGCCCATTTCATAGCTAATAGAACCAAGATCCAAGAGATTAATTTTCCCAAAGATGATACAGTTAATGGTCAGACTCAGAATAAAACAGTTTTCCTAGCTGCAAAACTATATTTTCTCAAAGGAAACCCTCCTACACTGTTGGTAGGAGTGTAAGTTGGTGCAACTATCATGGAAAACAGTATGAAGGTTCCTCAGGAAACTAAAAGTAGAATTACCATATGATCTTCCAATCCCACTCCTGGGAATATACCCAGAAAAAAACTATAAAAAGATATATTCCCCCCTGTGTTTATTCCATGTCTTGGCTACTATTCACAATAGCCAAGACATGGAAACAATATAAATGTCCAGCGACAGATGAATGGATTAAGATGTGACACATGTATACAACAGGATACTAGTCAGTCATTAAAAAGAATGAAATAATGCTATTCACAGCAACACGGATGCATCTAGAGATTATCATACTAAGTGAAGTAAGTCAGAAAGAGAAAGACGTGATATCATTTATATGTGGAATCTAAAAAAGGGCACAAATGAAGAAATCTATAAAAGAGAAACGGACTCACAGACATAGAGAACATACTTGTGGTTGCCAAGGGCGAGCAGGAGGGAGTGGGATGGATGGAGAGTTTGGAAAACTATTACAATTAGAATGGACAAATAATAAGGTCCTATTGTATAGCACAGGGAACTATATACCCAATATCCTGGGATAGACCACAATGAAAAGGAATATTAAAAAAAGTATATATATATATATAAAACACACATACACACACACACACACACAACTGAGTCACTTTGCTTTGCAGCAGAAATTGGCACAACATTGTAAATCAACTGTAATTTAAAAAAAAAAAAAAAAAAAGAGCTCCTGCCGTGGCTCAGTGAAAATGAATCTGACTAGCATCCATAAGGACACAGGTTTGATCCCTGGCATCACTCAGTGGGTTAAGGATCCAGCGTTCCCATGAGCTGTGGTGTAGGTTGCAGATGCAACTCGGATCTGGCATTGCTGTGGCTGTGGTGCAGGCCAGTGGCTACAGCTCTGATTTGACCCCTAGTCTGGGAACCTCCATATGCTGCAGGTGTGGCTCTAAAAAGACAAAAAAAAAAGAGGAAAGAAAAAACCTGTATTCTCTTATCTTCTTTCCCCTTCAAACATTCTTGTAAAAATCTTTCCAATTTCTCTATTCTTCAATTCTGAAAAGAGCAATGTGGAATTACAAATTTAAAATCACCCTCATTTCTTTATGATAATTTTTCTTACATAAGCTTTACAGAAAGCTCCTACTGGAGGTCCCATCATGGCTCAGTGGTTAATGAATCTGACTAGGAACCATGAGGTTGTGGGTTCTATTCCTGACCTTGCTCAGTGGGTTAAGGATCCGGCGTTGCTGTAAGCTGTGGTGTGGGTCACAGACATGGCTCAGATCCCGAGTTGCTGTGGCTCTGGCATAGGCTGGCAGCTACAGCTCCGATTAGATCCCTAGCTGGGAACTTCCATATGCCATGGGAGTGGCCCTAAAATGGCAAAAAGACAAAAAAAAAAAGAAAAAAGAAAAGAAAAGAAAAGAAAAAAAGAATGTTCCTAATATATGTAGGATATAAATAGCTATATTTAAAAGCTGGTATGCCAGTGGCAGATATGACCCACACAAGAGTATGGGCAATGGAGTGCATTTAGCCACATACCACATCATTGTAAAAGTTACTGAAGACCTCCTACATAACAGGCTCTGTTTTAGGGGCTTCACATACACTCATCAGTGATCCCAGTGGAGTAGGTACTATTATTGTCTTGATTTACATTAGACCACTAATAAGTGGCAGAGCTAGAATTCGAATTTAGGCAGGCTAATGCCCAAGTTTGCACATTAAGTATTCTGATTTATGCAGATTCTTCATATTTAGTAAATAAAAATAGACACCAATGTCCCTTGCTCTGAGAAACACATTCTTTCCATCCAACAAAAAAAAAAGCTAAGATTAAAATGTAATATACTATGTATGAGATTCTTTCTGAATCTCTTACCTACTCATATTGTCTATAATTTACATCTCACAAGCATTTAAAATGGATATACAAATTAATACTTTATATTGAATCACAGCTAGAGTCAGCTTGAGCTAAAATCCTTGAATACACTTCAGCTGAACTCCTTAAATAAAATAGAAGTGTTTGCAGAGGTGTCAGTGTGTCCGTGTGGCTACCAATTTACAAATGTTTTCAAAAATTATTCTCATCTTTTGTTAAACTGAATCTCAGCCATAGAGAATTTAACAGAGAATTTAGCTGGATTGAAATTTTAGCCATAAAATAAAGTTTTTACATTTGGTATAGGATTGTTTCTAATCCTGTCACTGTATCGACCAACTCATTAAAAATAATCAAGCATGGATTATAAACTCTGGGAGCATACTCAAAAAAAAAAAAAGACCATTCTTTTGAGAAGTTAAATGATTCACCTAGGAGTTACTCAACAAAACTAGCAGCTATACCCTCAATCACTCTAGTAATTAAAATAAAACCTACAGTGTCCTAAAAGAATAGAACAATGATTGCACTTCTCATATTTCCAGACTATGGCTCTGGTGGTTTTCAAGGAAAAGTTCTTCATGTCTAGAAGCTTGTTAAAATGAGATTAGTTTTTTAACGGTTCCTGCAAATGGCGAGCATTTCATTGCAGTTTTACTGAAATTATCAGTGACGATGACTGATGCTCATAAAGAAGGAAAATTATCCTCTGACTTGCAATTTCATTATTTTTCAAAAAATTGATTTTTCTTTTGACCAATTTGAAACCACTTTTCAAGATGCAAAAATAGATTTCCTATCATTGGTTGGGACCTTAAACTAATAACGGTGACCTTCTTCTGAAGACACTGGTTTATAATCCTTCCTGAATTTTAATGATTCTAGGGACTCAGACAACAAAGGAGAATGAAATACATGATTGAAAGAATGAAACAACTGTTCTATGTATTGATTATCCGGACCTATACTACACATGTCCACAGAAAATTTCTCTCCTTGCCTGTATGAAGTATGTTCAGAGCAATATAAATCATGGCCTTTTTGCAATATTTTCTTCTCGTGATATTTTATTGAACAAAAAGATAAATAAGAGTTCCTATAGTGGCTCAATGGGTCAAGAACCTGATATAGTGTCCACGAGGATGCGGGAGTCAATCCCTGGCCTTGCTCAGTGGCTTAAGGATTCAGCATTGCCACAAGCTCTGGTGTAGGTAGCAGATGTGGCTCAGATATGGTGTTGCCATGGATGTGGCACAGGCCTGCAGCTGCAGCTCCAATTCAGCTCCTAGCCCAGGAACTTTCATATGCTGCAGGTACATCTATAAAGAGAAAAGAAAAAAGACAAAAGAAGATAAACCCCCATAGACATATTAAGGTTTTAGATCACTTTCTATTGAGAAACATAATAATTGGTAAGACACTGCAAATATAACCACACTCCTTGTCTCCAAAATGATAGTCATCATTTGATAAAATGAGAAGAATAAAGCCTTTGAAAGTCAGACCTGAGTTCCAGTTGAGGTCTTTAGTTTCCTGGCTATATGACTTCTAACAGAGCCTAACCTCTTTCAACTTCAGTTCTTGAGCTGGAAACCTGTTTTGAGGCACTACCCACCCCTCCGCTCTGTTCTCTGTCACAGGAGGCTGACCTCCAAAGACAATGTCATCAGATGATCTTGGCCACTGGCTTCCCTTCAAGTTCAGCTATGGCAGCTTGGCTGAAGATTAGCCAGAGGCAAGTGAGCTCCTCACTCCTGATTCTAGGGATTCAGACAACAAAGGAGAACAAAACACATGATTAAAATGTTAGTTATCCCAGTCATTTGATCAAAGGTCACAGCATCTCAAGGCATCTTGCTATGCTGGTCTCTTTCCAGGTCCCAGCACCCACTCCCACTTCCTCCCCTTGTCCTTTGAGCCTGGGTGTGGGAACAGCTCTGTCATGACAGGTCCTAGGAGATTGCACTATCTCCTAGGTGTTCCTTGCCCCTAGGACACCTTCATAAAAATCCTTTTATTAAGCTGTACTTAATTTATCCTAATTTAAAACTGCCATCTGCTTCCTGCTAAAACCCTGACTGATATAGTTCCCCCAATTTATATGAAAAGGAACAATCACACCCATCTTATAGGGTTATTATTAAGAGTGAAAAGATAAATGGTATGCGGTGCCAGGCACTTCCTTAGTATTCAGTATACATTTGTTTTCCCTGTAATTCTTTGGTTCAACTATGAATTTTCATTATGCGTAAAAGTGAATGTGTTATATGCTTTGGAACAAATCATCAGATTTCTCAGTTTAAAAATTGGTGTGATAGCTCTATGCCACAAAAACTTGAATAATAAAGTGCTAGAAACTCAAGAGGAATTCTACTTCGCCACCATCAGGCATTTTGTTTTCTAGTCACACACAACACCCTGTTATATACATAGATTCCTAATCCCACAGGCAGTCTCTGAAGAGGAACATGAAAGAAAAATTACTCTCTGAGACATATTTTATGCAGATATGGATAACATCTTACCACAGATGTAACCAAGCTGCATAAGTAGGTAACATCTTACTGTCCAAGTAACATGTAAGTAACACATGTTAAATAACATCTTACTAAGTTAAACAAGAAACTGGCTATTCTTTATGTTCAAGAAAAGTGATATGGGTTTTTAAAGATAATTCCTGGCTTTGGAATACAGCCATGCTAGACTTACTTTATTTCAAATTAAGTTAAGTATATGTATGTTGATTTACCACTTTATTGCAAAAGAAATATCTAGAATTGTCCTTTTCCTCATCATATTATTTATTCAACTGATTTGCCAGGTTTTGCAAACATTGTAATCATTTAAATGTCTTTATTTATTGAGCCCATATATCTCACATACACAAACAATAATCAGAGTTCCCTTCTTGGCTCAGCGGTAACAAACCCGACATGTAACCTTGAGGACTAGGGTTCGATCCCTGGCCCTGCTCAGTAGGTTAAGGATCTAGAGTTGCTATGAGCTATGATGTAGGTAGCAGATGCAGCTCAGATCTTGGGTTGCTGTGGCTATGGTGTAGGCCAGCAGATGCATCTCCAATTCAACCCCTAGCTTGAGAACTTCCATATGCAACAGGTGTGGCTTTAAAAAGACAAAAAAGTAAAAAGAATATTTAAAAAGGAAATTGAGAGAGAGAGAGAGAAACATCCATTCTCTCTCTAGGTCAATGGGAAAGAAAACTCCTTTACATTACGCTGATATAATAGGAACCAACATCTAGCAAGCTTCTTTGTGTGTGCTAAGAATAGTACTAAGCATTAATCTATTATTGTATTCAATCTTCATAACTCTAAGATAGCATTTAAATGAGGAGTTGCTTTTGCTTGCATTTATTAGACAATCTGGGCAACACTGAGTGAACTAAATGATAGTGTGTTTTTGCATAGAACAAGGAGTCTGGAGAGAGGTGACCCCCGGCTGGTGGAGACCCTTTTACTATGCCCCCAGTGACCCCATCTCCATCCAGCTACAGATGTAGCCCACAACCTCATACTCACAGACACCTTGGAGTGCCAACCATTGCATCCATCTCCTTGGCAGAAATAAGAGGAAGGGAAAGGAGCAAAGGCAAAATGGCACCAATTAGCCAAGTGTACCTCCTATCAAAGGCCTCATTTGGCAACCTCCACTCACATCTCTTGATCTAAGATATGGCCACCCCACAAAGTATCCTCCAATATGTGGTTATATAGCTCAGTACTGTGCCAATGTCATCAAATTTATCATTCTTTTAATAAGAAAGAAGTAAAGAACAGATATTGGTTAGGCAGGCAGCCAGCCTCTATCATGGGTAAATACTATCATTATCTCCATTTTATAGATGAAGAATTTAAGCAACCTGCCTTTGCTTAAATACCACTAGGAAGCGCTGCTACTAGTACAGTTAAGACTAGAATCCTTTTTGGCCTTACAATGAAACTTGTGTTTTATTTTGTTTAATTAAAGTGAAAATACCAAGTTACTATATTTGCCATAGGAAAAAAAAAAAGTTAATTCTTTTTCCATTCCCTTCACAAGAAGAGTTAAACTTCAAACACTTCCCCAATTTTACATTAAACATTTTCAAATTTCCAGAAAATTTGTAAGAATATTATAAGAAACACCATTATGCCTTCTCCAAGATTTGTCAGTTATTAAAATTTCACATTTGCTTTTGTCTCTATTTATACACATACACATATACTCAAATATACACACATGTGTATGTTTACATACATATTAACTGGAGTCATTTAAGAATTACTAGCAAACACCATTACCCTTTATGTCAAATACTTCAGATTATATCTGCTAAGAAGGACATTACTGGAGTTCTCTGGAGCTCAGTGGGTTAAGGATCCTGCATGGTCATTGCGGTGGCTAAGGTCACTGCTGTAATGTGGGTTCGATCCCTGGCCCAGGAACTTCCATATGCCGTGGACATGGACAAAAAAAAAAGTGGGACACTAAGGATATTATCCTACATAACTGAATATATTTATCACCAGGAAATATTGATATATTGTTATCTATTATATGAGCCGTATCTAATTACCTCCACTACCCCAATAATGAACAAGGACTCCATCAAGGACACACAATGCATTTTATTTCCCTGTCTCTTTAATCATTAATCCAGAACAGTTTCCCAATTTTACTGCCTTTCATTTTCATGGTATTGATATTTTGGAAGAGTCTGTGGTTTTGCTGAATGCCACTTGATAATGGCTTTGTCTGAAGCATCCCCATTATTAGATATGAGTTAAACACTTACAGAAAGAATAGTTCTATTTTTCTTAGTATTTTTGCATGGGGGGAAGGGGCACTTGTACCTCATTAATGATATTTTGATCAGTTGGCTAAAGCAGTATCATCCAAGGCTAGAAGTTGGTTTTGAGTCCTCTCACCTTGGCTTATAACTGGCTGCCTTCTTCCTCTGTCTTCAAATCATCTTCACTCTGTTTTTGTCTGTGTCCAAATTTCCTTTATTCTTCTAAGGTAACCATTCATAGTGGATTCAGGCCCACATAATGACCCAATTTTAACTTAGTTCAAAGACCCTATCTCCAAATTCAGTCCCATTCTGAAGTGCTGTGGTTAGGACTTCAACATATGAATTGGTGGGGGGGGTATGCACTATATAATCCACAACTTATAGGAGATGCAATAGAATTCCTCAAGAATTTCAAAAATTACTTTTGGTGGGAAGGCTTCTCTCAACAAAATGTTAATTCTACAGCTTTGCTGATGAATGGGCAAAAGACCTCCAGTGCAAAGGCTTCCATCACAGTTGCAAAGAACATAAGGAAGACTTTACTCTGGGGTAGGATAATTTAGGTTATTTTACTCCCATGTGTAGCTAACTTCCTCATTCTCTTTTTTCTCTTCTCTACTCATGGTGAATGTCTGAAGTTACCAGGTCCCATCTCTTTTGTTTAACTCTAATGCTTATGTTAACTGTACCACCCCCACACACAAACACACAATAAACACTGACCCACTTTTTGGAGGGGTACTATTCTTCTCAGGTTTTATCTAGGGAAAAAACATCACAGCCAGTCCTTGTGTATACACAAACACAACTGATGCAGCACTTTGCAAATCCTTTACCTAAGGATTCTGCTTGATCTCCAGCCTACTTCTGTCCTTGCTCTAGCTGATTTCAAGCATGTATCCCTCTGAATATCTCATTGAAAAAGACAGCTCTTAACTCTACAGCACCCTTCTCTATACCACTTTCCCAGTCTCTGTTTCTTTAGAACTCCCCAAAACCTCTTTTTTTTTTCTTCTGTCATTTCAGTACAAATTGGGAAGGCAGATGGCTCAGTTAGCTATCTTGATACAGAAGTCATGAACACTATTCCAAGTTCTTACAAATTCCATATTTAATAATGTATTCTGTTTTTTTCCTAGAAACCAACATCAAGCCCTGCCTGAAGGTGAGAGTATTTTCTCTTACAGACAGAATAATATTTCTCATACCTCTCCCCTGTGCTGTGATTTCTGTAGGATGATAAACACTCATTCTGAGATCAAGGCTGTAACCTGATCAGTGTCCTAATGAACTTCTGCTTTTAAAGTTGCTGGACAGGGGAGTTCCTGTCATGGCTCAGCAGTTAACAAACCCAACTAGTATCCATGAGGACGTGGGTTTGGTCTCTGGCCTCACTCAGTTGGTTAAGGATCTGGCAATGCCATGAGCTGCGGTGTAGATTGCAGATGCAGCTCAGATCCCATGTTGCCATGGCTGTGATGTAGACCAGCAACTACAGCTTTGATTTGACCCTTGGCCTGGGTACTTCCATATGCCACCTGTGTGGCCCAAAAAAAAAAAAAAAAAAGTTGCTGGATGGTCTCCTCTTACCTCTTCATCTGCCTGGAAATTCTCTTTTCAAACTCCTAAGTTTTTGCAGTCCTCCAGTTTAGAAACACTTTCTAATGAAGGAACATGTTGTACTTAATTGATAGAACTCTTGATTCCATCCAGGGCTGTCACACAAGATATATTCTTAATCTTATTTGACAGATGAAAACACCAAGATTCAGAGACAAGAAACAAACCTGATGGTAAAGTGGAGAAAGGGTTGTCAACAATTTCTGTTAAACATCCCAAGTATTTGTGTCTGATTGATGTTTCTGAACAAAGACATTAAAGAGAGTCTCTCCCTGATATTCACCTCATTTGGTCTCCTCTACCTGGCCTAACTCCGGTAGTGACTTGAAATAGGATTCAATGAAAGGGATACATGACACAGAACTCTTAAAATAGGAATTTCTGTTGTGACTCAGTGGGTTAAGAACCTCACTAGAATCCCTGAGGATGTGGGTTCGATCCTTGGCCCCACTCAGTGGGTTAAAGGATCCAGCATTGCCGCAAGCTGTGGTGTAGGTCACTCATGTGGCTTGGATCTGGCATTGCTGTGGCTGGGGTGTAGGCCAGCAGCTGCAGCTCTGATTTGACCCCTATTCTGGGAACCTCCATACGCCATGGGTGCGGCCCTAAAAAAGACCAAAAAAAAAAGAAGGAAAAAAGAAAAAGAAAAGAAACTCTTAAAGCAGAAATGAAAAAAAAATGCATATATTAGAAATGAGAGGGGGTGGGGCATAGTTGTCATCATGTGTCCAAGGGTCTCAGTAGTGTCTGTTGGATGGTTTAAATAAGTAATAACACAGTTGTTTCCACAGGTGAATATACATCTCAAAGATGAACATGATTGTGCAAATGGGCCTTTTTTAAAATCCCATAAGTTTGTCAAAATCTCCTCCCCCAACTCCAGCCCCAATAAAGGAGGAGTTGTTCAAAATCTTACTATTTTCATCTTTAAGCTCCACAGTCTTACCAGGAACACAATACCATAGTATATAACTGCAAGAACTCAAAAGCCAAAATAGTAACATGAAACCACAGAATGTCAGAGGATTTCTAATATAAAAAATATACTGAATTCAGGAGTTCCCATCGTGGTGCAGTGGTTAATGAATCCGACTAGGAACCATGAGGTTGCAGGTTCAATCCCTGCCCTTGTTCAGTGGGTTAAGGATCTGGCGTTGCCATGAGCTGTGGTGTAGGTCGCAGACACAGCTCGGATCTTGCTTTGCTCTGGCTCTGGCATAGGCTGGTAGCTACAGCTCCGATTCGACCCCTAGCCTGGGAACCTCCATATGCCATGGGAGTGGCCCAAGAAATGGCAATAAGACAATATATATATATATATATATATATATATATACATACTGAATTCAAAGTCTGGGGGGATTAATGATTGAAAAACTTGGAATTAGATAAAGGTAGACAGATGCCTTCAAAAACAACAGGGAAGGGAAAAAAATATCCCTCCTAAGAATAAAAGAAAGGGTTTTAGGCTATGTCAGGTCCTTAACCTGATGAGCCACAACAGGAACTCTAGGGTTTGCTATTTAAATCCTGAAGATTCCACCTGAGGTCTCAGAAAAGAAAAGAGAGGAATAGAGTAATATCTGGATGATTAACAACAGGGAAAGAGCACAAAGCCTTTACTCCAGAGTCCCAGAGGATGAATTTAAGCAGATAAATAGGAGGTGGAGGAGGAAATACAAACTGAGGCCAGGGGAACTACAAGCAGGAATGGAATCTGAGATGGAAGGAAAGAGAGAAAAGATTATTTGCGATACCTCATTGAAGCCATACAAAGATGTGTTTGAAGAAATTGTAATGGAAATAGAAAAGCATACAATACCAGTACACTGAGAGAAGAACAAAAACACAACAAAACCCCAAACAGCTTTTTGTGGTTTGACTAAAATCTTGGAAATTTTGTGGGAATCATGTGGCCATGGTTTAGTAGTATATTTAAAGACTAGGTAAAAATAAAACATCAGAATAACTATATTCGTGAAGACTTTCTGAAAAGGCAAAGATCTAAAAAACACCTTACCCACCTAAGATACCATGTATATCACATTAACTTTACAGCAGCAATGGACTACTCTAAGATGGTAGTAAATTTGTTTTCATAAATGTGTCAGAAACTGCTAATGGTCCTCCCAAAGAAGCCCTGGAATCTTAGCTGGATATATAGCTGCCCAGGTAACACTATATTTTCCCTGCCTCCCTTGCAGCTAGACACAGCCAGGCAACTAAGCTCTAGCCAATGGGTTATGAGCAAGCACCATGTATGCAGCTTCTGGGTCTTGTTCTTCAAAGTCATTGCTTACCCTCCTGCTATGGTCAGAATGGTGTGTCCCCCCAAAATTCATAGGTTGAATCCTATTTCCAGTGTGATGATTAGAAAGTAGGGCCTTGGAGTTCTCTTAATGGTGCAGTGGTTAACGAATCCAACTAGGAACCATGAGTTTGCAGGTTCCATCCCTGGTCTTGCTCAGTGGGTTAAGGATCCAGCATTGCTGTGAGCTGTGGTGTAGGTTGCAGACGTGGCTCAGATCCTGCACTGCTGTGGCTCTGGCGTTGGCCAGTGGCTACAGCTCCAATTCGACCCCTAGCCTGGGAACCTCCATATGCCATGGGAGCGGACCTAGAAAAGGCAAAAAGACAAAAAAAAAAGAGAGAGAGAGAGAAAGAAAGTAAGGCCTTTAGATGATTAGGTCATGAGGATGGAGCCCTCATGAATAGGTTTAGTGCTTTGTGGCATTTTTTTTATCTTTTATTTTTTAATTGAAGTATAGTTGGTTCACAATATTGTGTTAGTTTCAGATGTACAACAAAATAATTCGGTTGTGTATAGATATTCTTTTTTTTATTTTTTCCGGGTTATGACAAGCTATTGAACATAGTTCCCTGTGCTATATAGTAGGTCCTTGTTGTTCATGTATTTTATTTTATTTTTTTTAATTTAATTTTTTTGATGACTGCGACCTGTAGCTTATGGAAGTTCCCAGGCCAGGGACTGAATCCAAGCTGCCACTGCAACCCACACCACACTCCAGATCCTTTAGCCCACTGCACCAGGCTGGGGAATGAACCTGCACCTCTGCAGCCAGCCAAGCTGCCACCATGGGAACTCCCATCTATTTTATATATGGTAGTGTGTTTCAGTTAATCCCAGTCTCCTAATTTATCCTTCTTCTCACCTTTCCCTTTGGTGACCAGAAGTTTTCTCTGTCTGTGAGTCTGTTTCTGTTTTGTAAGTAAGTTCGTTTGCGTTATTTTGGGGTTAGTACTGTTACAAAAGAGAACCCTACAGCTCCCTGGCCCCTTCTGCCATATGAGCATACAACAGAATGTCTGTGACACAGAAGTAGGCACTCACCCCACTATGCTAGCACCCTTATCTGGGACTTTCAGCCTCCAAATTTCTGCTTATAAGCCACCTACTCTGTGGTAATTTGTTTTAGCAGCTGGAACAGACTAAGATACTTCCCCTTCCTCTTTATTATGGATAAAGAACTTCAATCTAGACATGATGGTCCTGAGCAGTCTTCAACCACACAGACAAAGAGCAATGTCCTAGAGGATGCAGAGTAACAAGATAGAAAGGATTTGGGTCCCTCAGCTACTTTAAAGAGGTAGAAACACCCTCCTATCCCTGATTCACACAGTATTTTAAAAATATCTCAGTTAATCACCATTATTTGATCTCATTTAAATCAGTCAAACAATAATCTGATACAGTAAGCCTATCAGTACTACCTCTTACCATGATTTAACAAATTTTTTCTTCCTTAAGATGGAAATGTGTTCAGTGATTTAAATATCTTAATTATATCAAGACAAAAAGAAATCTGAGGAGTTCATTATCATCATCCATGAGGTAGTATCTCTTTTCTTTTTTTGGCTGCCCCATGACATGTGGAAGTTTCTGGGCTAGAGATCAAACCCATGCCACAGCAGTGACCCAAGCAGTGAGAGTGATTTTTTTCTTTTGGCCACAGCCACAGCACATAGAAGTTCCCTGGATCAAATACAGAGCTATGACCTACGCTGTAGCTATAGCAAAATGGGTCCTTAACCCATTAACCCACCGTACCAGGCCTGGGATCAAACTGGTGCTTCCACGGAGACAAGCCAGATCATTAATCTATTGTGCTGCAGTGGGAATACCAATGAGGTAGTTTTCTGTTGTGAGTGTAGGTATGTGTTTTGCTCAAAGAATAAAGTAAATATTAACAATGGTGAGAAATTAAACATGTGCTAGCAATGGAGGAAAAGGATGGAGATCAAAAATGTGTGCAAGAAACTTTCATTCAATGTAGAAGCAGCATGTGTCAATCAACTCACAAACTTGGATGAGCAAGAAACAGAAGTTTGCTTATTCATCTTTTTAAACTAGACCTGATACTGAACTTATATACTTGAAGACAGGCAGAGCAGATGTTAAATATTGAAATGCTTCATCATCAGTTCAAGTGCATCCCCTCCACTGCCACTGCCACCTGGGCTGTATTCTACAAACCCCCAGCTTTTTTAACATTCCAGCAACTTAAGAGATTTCACAGCAAGAGGCCTCCAGGATTTTTCAGCCAACAGCTGTTCTTATTGGTTGGTACTAGCGTACATATGGTTGCTAAATATTTAATATTACCCTGGCCTTTATTTAAATTTAATTTTAGTTTTAAATGTCCGTTCCACTGAATAGCAAAAACCATGTCAGTTACTTCAAGGTCCTCACCCCTTTTCCCTGGGGTTTTACCTCTATGCCAGAGAAGTTAAGTAGTACAAAGGATAGAAGGATTTGGGGATGAGTGTGGACAGATCCTGCCCTATAAGTTTGGAAAATATTCTTTGGCAATTTTCCACTTAGCTCCAATTTCACTGGCACTTAGCTGTCAACTAGTAGAAAACCCCATCCCAGAAATGTTAACAGTACATTGACCCTGCCTGGCAAAGGTCTTCTATGCCAAGTGAGCACAGTTTAGTAGTTTACAGAACAGCCATTAATAACTCTAAACTTTCGAGTGCCAGGTTCACTCAGGGAGAAAATTAAGAGACTTTTGATGACTTCACACATCATTGGTCACTAAGGTTTGGAACTCAATAGCTGCAAGCGGCAAAACTGAGGCCAATTAAATAAAGAAGCTATAAATAAACTGCCTGGATCCTAACCTCAGAGCTATATGAAGGTCTGTTAGAAAAGGGTGTGGCTGTGGAAAGCAGAGCAGAATCAGCAGGACAGTGATTCAGCAGATGGGTTCTACTGCATAAAGAGACAGGAGGCCGGGGCTCCAATAAGGGGCTTCCGTTGGAAGCGATGATAGGCAGTGTCTGGGGAAGAAACAGGGAAAGAAACATATACTTAAAGAATATAGGACATTGAAGTTCTCACTGTGGCATGGTGGGTTAATGATCTGGCTAGTTCGTGGAGGTGCCTGTACCATCCCCAGCCTGGCATAGTGACTAAAAGGATCCAGCATTACTACAGCTCTGGTATAGGGTCAGCTCTGGCTCAGATTCTATCCTTGGCCTGGCCCATGAACTTCCATATGCCACAGGGGCAGCCCCCCCCCCCCAAAAAAAAGGAATACGGAGGCAAATCTAGATAGCTGAAAATTTCATCAAATAGTACTAAGAGAAATTTTTAAAGACTTAAAGCAGCCTGGACTTGGAGTTTAAATGCAGCATGGCTAGCTTCAGTAAGGAAATAATTAAGGAGGTTACTGCTCAGTTATTCCCTGTCTCTAATCAAGGTAAAGGGAGAAGAAAGGAGATTAAGTTCAAGCAGCAGTGATCTGATGGGGCCTTAGAAATACTTCCTCTGTAATAAGGAGAAGGCTGAATTCTAAATATTTTATAACCACTAAGGATCTTCCTGCTACAGCTCAGAAAGCAAACAGGAGAGGGACTGACCTGGTGCTACTTGGGCTTCCCAAGCACTCTTATTCACTGCAGGGATCTGACTAGCAGAGAAGTGTTTATAAATATTATTACTACATGTGTGCTCCATCTCTTTCAATTATATTAGAAACAGCTGCTATCAAGGAACAACCATGTGGGCCGTTCTGGGGCTGTGATTTTCCAGAATGCACCAATAAATATGACATTTACACAGTGCTTTCAAAGCCTTAGATAAAATGTTTAAATAAAGAGAAGGCTTATTCTCCCATGTTTTTCTTCTCATCCTGGCATCACCTTTGACTCTGGTTATGATCCTCAGGACAGGACTTAAAAACCCAAGGTATATAGAGGCTCTCTCCCTATTTCACCCTATCCTCCCACCCCTTCTACCTCCCAGAGCCCCATAGATTTATTAGGACTGAAATTTGCTTTCAATGATATGCTGACAAATCAGCTGGACACGGGGAGATCTGACCCACAGCTTTGCTGATTTTCGTAGTGTAAATACTTCCACCATGGCTGATTTCAAAGACGGCTGTGTGTAACAAATGGCTTGCAAAATTCCTGAAAATTTCACAGTGGGCTCTCATGAAGCTGGTGTGGATAGACTCATCACACCATTGGTGAAGTGAGTTGACCTAAATCTAGTTCTCAGACCCAAGCAAGAAATAGTCCAAACCTCTGAGCAGTCTTAAGTAAAACTACAATAAAAGTAACAGCTGCCTCTTGGTACTCACTCTTACTGTGCAAAGCTTTGAAGTCCTTTGGGGTAACATTATTGATCTCAGCATAAATTGACAGAACATTGTAAATCAACCATAATAAAAAAATTCTTAAAAGAAGGAAAAAAAAGCATTGTTGAGCTCCACAAGAAACTTATGAAGTCATTATCATTATGCCCAAGAACAAAGGCTTAAAGAAGCTTAATAACCTAAACAAGGTCATGGATATTGGAAGTTACAGAAGCAGAATTCAAACCCAAGTCTATCTCACTCCAAAATCCATGACTTAACCTCTACCTAATCCTGCTTACTTTACAGTATAAAGCACCTGGTGGTCTTCCAAAAGCCCTGCTGCCTCTCTTTAATATGTTACTGCCATTTACCTTTACCTTCATTAGGGTCCCCATCAATTGCTCTCTTCCTCCACATAAATGAATGTTTGCTACTGGAGGGTGGAGCCAGTGTCCCAGGCACGTTTGCATGCCACCAGTGCCCTGTGAGTGCTCTTTCAGCGTTTGCTGGATGAATGGATGGATGGATTCAAATCAAATCTGTGACTCAGCATGATTTGTGTTGCTTAGAAAGCTCTGTTCTTACTTCCCCCCAGGCATCAGAGCCTAAGGGTGGAGGCCTCCTTCTAAGGTTAGAGCTGGAGATAAGATAATGCAATGAGCTTTATGTTAAAGTTCCATCCAAGCAACTATGGAAAACAGTATGGAGGTTCCTCAGAAAACTAAATATAGAACTACCATATGACCCAGCAACGCTACTCCTGGGCATGTATATTCGAACAAAACTTTCTTTCAAAAAGATGCATGTACCCCCATGTTCATTGCAGCACTATTTACAATAGCCAAGACATGGAAACAACCTAAATGTCCATCAACAGATGAATGGATTAAGAAGATATGGTCCATATACACAATAGAATACTACTCAGTCATAAAAAAGAATGAAATAATGCCATTCACAGAAACATGGATCCAACTAGAGATTATCACAGTAAGTAAAATAAGCCAGAAAGAGAAAGACAAATACCATGTGACATCACTTACATGTGGTATCTAAAATATGGTAAAAATGGGGAGTTCCCGTCATAGCACAGTGTTTAATGAATCCAACTAGGAACCACGAGGTTCTGGGTTCGATCCCTGGCCTTACTCAGTGAGCTAAGGATCTGGCATTGCCATGAGCTGTGGTGTAGGTTGCAGACACAACTCAGATCCCACGTTGCTGTGGCTCTGGCTTAGGCTGGTGGCTACAGCTCCGATTAGACCCCTAGCCTGGGAACCTCCATATGCGTGGGAGCAGCCCTGGAAAAGGCAAAAAGACAAAAAAAATATATGGCACGTATGTATCTATCTACACAACAGAAACAGACTCACAGCCAGGGAGAAAAGACTCATGGTTGCCAAGGAGGAAAGAGGAAGGAGTGGGCTGGACTGGGAGTTTGGGGTTAGTAGATGCAAACTATTACATTTAGAAGGGATAAGCAATGAGGTCCTATTGCATAGCACAGGGAACTGCTTCCAGTTTCTTGGAATAGACCATAATGGAAAGTAATATAAGAAAGGGAATGTGTGTGTGCATGTATGTGTGTGTACGAATGACTGGATCACTTTGCTGTACTGAAGGATTTGCACATCATAAATCAACTATAATTTTTTTAAAAAATGAAAAAATAGGAGTTCCCACCATGGCAAAGTGGAAATGAATCCGATTAGGAACCATGATGTTGTGGGTTTGATCCCTGGCCTTGCTCAGTAGGTTAAGGATCCAGCATTGCCATGAGCTGTGGTATAGGTCACAGACGAGGCTCAGATCCATCATTGCTGTGGCTGTGGCATAGGCCGGCGGCTACAGCTCCAATTAGACCCCTAGTCTGGGAACCTCCATATGCCGTGGGTGTGGCCCTAAAAACAAAACAAAACAAAAAGAGAAAAGAAAAAAGAAAAAAATTTATTCCATCCTAAGACATTGCTTACCACCTCCCCCCTGGGTTTAGGTTTATTTTTTAAGAAGAAAAGATAAAAGACTCATTAAGGCAGTATTCCTAGTTCATAGGTGCCCTGGGCTGGTTTTCACCTCCACATATATCTCATACACTCATTAAAATGCAGAACTTTCATATGGTCATTTCATTGCTTTCCTGCCCCCTAAATGATTAAGGATCACCTCTCCAGACTTAAGGCTATAACTAATCACCCT
The DNA here is from genome assembly GCF_016906955.1 of Phacochoerus africanus. Classification (NCBI taxonomy): domain Eukaryota; kingdom Metazoa; phylum Chordata; class Mammalia; order Artiodactyla; family Suidae; genus Phacochoerus; species Phacochoerus africanus. The sequence continues at coordinate 78,286,527 of NC_062545.1, read as the reverse complement.
GACTCACAGTTCTTTGACCTATAAAATAGGCTCATAAAAATTACAGCCTGGAAAGCAACATCTGGAGCAGCCCAGAGACAAGGCTGATAAATCATTTTATAAATTCATAAAAACTTGAGCATTTTCAATTGAATAATAATAATCACACTTCAAAAGAATCTCAGCAGGTCCTTTTTAAAATGAGGCATGCTAGAGTTTTTAAGTAGCAGTGTGTAGTAGGGTATTTCTACATATTTGACTTCCTCTCACAATGTGTGAATTAGGCAAATTAACCTGCAGTTCTAAGACCTGTGATACACATCAGATACAAGAGATATTAAGCTTGATGTTGGCTAGAATGTGGATATCTGATTTATTTCATGTCTTCTACACATACTTGGGTGTCAGGTGATAATCCCCTTTTCAGTAGAAACTCCAGGTCTTCTTTTGCTGACCCCAGTGGTCTAAGGTAAGAATTTCAGATATTCCAATTTGCATTCTGGGACATGTCTGGAAATAACTATTAAATTAAACCAGGAGATAGTCTTTCCACATATGCGTATATGACACAGAATTATTTTATCAAATTCCTTCTAAAAGACTATTTTTTATTTGCTTTCCTGAATTAATCACAATGCCTGGCTCAAAGAAAGCCCTCAGCAATATGGTCTGATTGCCTTACTGATCTTTATTTCTGGTAAAACAGCAGCAGAAGGGGACACAGAGCTTCAGTTTTTATTAGCTTAGACTATCTGTTCTTCTGATAGTGAGTTGACTGTATCATCTTCAGATAAAAAGATATGCTATTATTGGGTAACTTGAAACTTAGTCAGATAGAAGAATCTCAATTTACTATGTATTTCAATGTTGATTTTCTGCCCTCATAGAGATATTGAAACAGGATTTTTTCCATCTTAATTTATAAAACTAAGGCTTTCAGAGATGACCTAAGTATTCTTAGACAACACATATCATGTGTCATTTCACAGGGCTCATGATTCAGAACTCTACCCAGTTTTCCAGCCTTAAAGAACAATTTTGAATGTATGATGATAAGCTATTTTTGCTAAGAATGCTTTACTTATTCATTCTTCTGGTCAATTTCATAGTCATTAAATGTTATTAATTTTTCAAATGTTAGAATTATTTTGAGAGAAAAAAAAGAAGCATGGCAGGTGGGCTTCTTAACCTTTGTACAGAATTATTTATGAGGTATCATATTTCCCCCAAAATGAGAAGCTGAAATTTCACATCCTTCAATTGAACACAGTCTAATATGTTTTCCAAGTAGCCATGTCACACGTTACAAAGACTGTAGATTCAATTTGTGGTTTCTATAAAATTAGATTCATATCCATGCAAACTAAATAGCTTAAAACTGTGAGTTCCCATTGTGGCACAGCAGGAACGAATCCAACTATTATCCATGAGGATGCTGGTTCAATCCCTGGTGTCATTCAGTGGGTTAAGGATCCAGCATTACTGTGAGCTGTGGTATAAGTCACAGATGCAGCTCGGATCCAGCACTGCAGTGACAGCCTCCATCTCCAATTTGATCTCTAGATTGGGCACTTCCATAAGCTGCAAGTGTGGCCCTAAAAAGCAAAAAAAAAAAAAGCTTAAAACGCATTTTCCCTTTTTGAGAGTGGGGAGGAGAGATTGCGAAGGTAATAGGGAAGCCACTTCACTGTTGAGTAAGGGTAGAATTAGTTGTCAGGTTAGAAAGTGGTGCTTATAGTAAGCAGAAGAATGGTCTCTCAAAGATGTCCACATCATAATACTTGGAATCTGTGAATATATTATATCACATGGCAAAGAGGAATATTAAAGTTGCAGATGAAATTAATATTGCTAATAAACTCATCTTAAAATAGATGATCCTAAATTACCTGAGCGGGCCTAACATAAATCACAAGGGTCCTTAAGAGTGTAAGAAAGAGACTAAAGAGGAGATTTAGGGGAAAAGATGTGATGATGAAAGTGGAATTAGAGTGATGCTATAATGCTGGCTTTGAAAACAGAGCAAGGAGGCCACAAGCCAAGGAAGGTGGGTGGCCTCTCAAAGCTGGAAAAAGAAAGAAAATGGATCTCTTCCTAGAGTCTCCAGAAAGGTGTCCTGTGGATGCCTCGATTTTAGCCCAGTCAGACATGTGCCAGATTTCTGACCTCCAGAACCTTAAGATAATATATTTGTGTTGCTCAAAGTCACCAAACTTGTGATATTTTGTTACAGCAGCATTATTGGACTAAATGCTGTGCTAATTGAAAGAGCCCACTCTCCAGGACCTCAGGGAGAATTCAAGTAGAATAGGAGCTGCTCATACCAAGAGGCCAAGCACAGCCACTTATAGCAAGTGCTGAGATGCTGATGAAAATAAAAGGCCAATTCTGTAGGTTAGACACACACCACACACCAATGAGAAGGTACTTAAACTGTACATGGATAAGTGGTGCAGCCTAAGAATACTTTGCCACAGTTTAAAACACAAAGTAGAACATGCCCAACTCAGAAAAGTGTCACATGCCCCTAAGTACCACCAGTCTAGGGTTATTATTTCATAAGAGGAAAAACATCTAAGTCATGCTTAATAGAAGAAATAGCCTTTCCTCAGATAAGACCAGACACTGGTTTGGAGAAAGATAAACTGTTTTTCTTTGGTGATATGTGCTTTCTTTTCAGTTAATTAAGGAGGGAATCAGCTACAACCCCTGCAGGTGTAGATGGTAGAACCCAAGCTGTTCCATTCAGTCAGTCCTATTGCCTACAGAATCAGCAAACACTAAGTCAGAGAAGCATCATTTCTTATCTGGTCCAAGCCCAAAGTGCTCTAGTCTCCAATTCTCAAGACTAGACAAAAGGGACAGATTGAACTCTGTGAGGACAAACAGAATTAAAGAAAAGAGAGGGGCAGAAGAGAAGATAGAGGGGTCAAAAAGGAGATAGTATCTTCATGGGACAGTGTCCTTTCAGAAGCCCAAAGTCCAACATGTTCTTCCCAAGGGATCAGTAACTTTGTCCAAGTTTCATTCTATACCTCCCTGTAGGTCTGGAAGGAGAAGATGGAAAGTCAACATTTTGACTCTTCGTCTTCACCAAGACCTCCTCCTGTGTTTTCTTCTTCAATCAAAGTCACCTCTACCAATCTGTTCTAAGAGCACATACCTTCAAATCTCCTTCCCCACAGGAAAAGATCAAAAAGTTCCTGGCATCGTCTAATGTCTCAAGGACTTTCTTTCTGCTCTGCCTCAAACCCTCACTCTAAACCCATCTTCTCTAATTGGGTGACTTGTGTTTCTCCTCCTTTTAATACTTCTCTGGTTTGATGCTTTAGGTAGACTTTCTGTTTGGCTTCATCCTGGCCTTTGCCTGGATATTGTCTTTTTCCCAAGCTTCAAAACTCATAGATAGACCAGGAGGCAGTTCCTCTCCCAGCCCTAACACCCAGCCAGACTAGGCAAAGCACAGCCCACGAAGGCACTCCAGCACACATACACATGCAAAGCAGGACCATTCATTGCCTAAACCATAACCTAGAAAAGTTATCCTAGATTCTGTTTTCTCCCTCACTGCTTGCCAGCCTCACACTGCTGACTGGCTCAACACATACACACATATACACAAATACAAATAGCAAGTTATGCTGACTTTACCTCTTGAATATTTCTGGGATATTTCTTTTTATTTATAGCCTCATATACCAGTCCTTTGGTTTACACCTTTATTATCTCTTACTTGAAATTTTGCAATTACCTTTTTGTCTTAGGTCAGGTTGCTTGGAAACAGACTCTGAAGTCAAGATTCCTTTGCAGGATGTTTATTAGAGAATGCACTCAGAAGAACATCTGAAAGAAGTGCAGGAAACAGGGTAGGACAGAAGGAGAAATTGAACTGGGACACAGGTACAACAGAAGCCTCCGTACATCCCACAGGGAATTTTAAAAGTAAGATGGTTCTTAGGAGATGAATCAAGTGGAGGAAAGGGGACTAGCCACATTTTAGGAACCAGTCATTGGATGGCTCTCCCAGACAGGAGCTGTGGTCCTGAAGGGACAATCTGGGTTACATAATACAGCACTGACCACAGCTTCCTTTCTCAGAAGTGCTGGGCTGGCTGCCCTATCTCCAATCTCCACATTGTTGCCACAGTCATTGATTATGCTAAAACATCAGGATAAGTTTGCCATCATCCATTATAAAATCTTTCAGTTCTTGGTCATACTTTTCAGAGACAAATCCCAACTTTTTGACATGGCTGAAAATCTCAGTGAGATCTAGTCAATTTCAAAAAGAAAATTTTAATGAAATTGTTGATATTTATATGGATCTTATGGTTTAGAACCTTCAAGAATTACAGCTAATCATAAGTTACCTAGTACGGCTTTACCAGCTAGAGTCTGCCAGGTGTTTCATATGCATCATTACTCATGTTGACATCACTAAACCCTTGCACTATGTTGCCATTTTACAGGGGGAGAAGAGCTGAGAGGCAAAGAAGTTAACAAACCTGCCACTTACTATAGACACAAGAGGCAAAATTAGACTGGAACTCAAGTTGGTCAACTTCAAAGCCTGTGCTCTTGAGATTTATTTTATCTAGTTCATTGTCACTGGAGCTTTGGCCAAGAAAAGAGTCAATGGCCCATTCTGATTTGGTCATAACTATATAAGGAAGAGTTTTCATCAAATTAAAAAAATGCCATGTTTGTCCAATGGTCACCTTTTGATGATCACCCACCAGGAAGCAGCATTACCTAAGTAGGAGTCATTTAGCATGAAGATGAATATGTCAAGAAAACAATGAGTATGCATTTTGATGATAAACATCACAGTACAGAGGATCAAAAAAAAAGTAAGAGGAGAACTGGAGTTCCTGTCATGGCTCAGTGGCTCAGTGGTTAATGAATCCGACTAGGAACCATGGGGTTGTGGGTTCAATCCCTGGCCTTGCTCAGTGGGTTAAGGATCTGGCATTGCCATGAGCTGTGGTGTAGGTGGAAGATGCAGCTCAGATCCCACGTTGCTGTGGCTCTGGCATAGGCCAGGTGGCTACAGCTCTGATTAGACCCCTAGCCTGGGAACCTCCATATGCCATGGGAATGGCCCAAGAAGTGGCAAAAAAAAAGTAAGAGCAGAACTTAGCACTATTTATTAAAACTAGTGACCCAATCAGGAAAAAATATAGTCTCATATGAATTGTGTTACACATTTCTTCTGGAAAAGCCAAGGACTAAGCTAAAGGTCTTGAGAAACAGTTACAACAGTAACTAAAAACTGTGTTCTGTGAAGCTATACCCAAAAAAATTTAGGCAATAAAATGAATAGACAACAAGAAATCAAAATTCCTTCAATAAATAATAGGGGAAAAAAAAGAAAAAAGCAATAGAAAATCAATGAAGCAACAGAGTCTTTTCCTGAAGATGAATGATTTAAGATAAATAAACCATTTTAAATCCATAATTTTTGTTAATTTCATCTGCCCAGTCCTTCCTCACTCTATAGACTCTTTGCAGAGCACCACAAAAAGATGGGATTTATTCATTTATTCATGTAATAAATATTTGTTGAATGCTAACTATATGCCAGGCACTGTAATAATCACTGAGAAATCATGGTTTTGACATTTCTTTAAGCATCATGTAAAATCCTTGAGGGAGAGTTCCTGTTGTGGCTCAGTGGCAATGAACCCAACTAGTAACCATGAGGAAGTGTGTTTAATTCCTGGCCTTGCTTGGTGGGTTAAAAATTGGGCATTGACCAGAGCTGCAGTGTAGATTGCAGATGCAGCTCAGATCTGGCATTTATGTGACAGTGATCTAGGCTGGCAGCTACAGCTCCAATTTGACCCCTAGCCTGGGAACTGCCATATGCCATGGGTATGGCCCTAAAAAGACAATAAAGAAAGAAAAATGAAGAAAGAAACAAAGAAACAAAGAAAGAAACAAAGGAACAAAGAAAGAAACAAAGAAAGATCCTTGAGTGAAGTTCTGAAAGATGGGCTTAGTCCACATGGGTGCTAAGGAGTTGAGAAATGTTCCAGGGACCATCTCACTGATTGACGGTGGAAACCATGAGGTGAGGATATGAAAAGGTTAAAGGACAGTGAAACAAAAGTACTGCCAGAAAATTCTAGGTAAATAAGCGTCTGTGATTTCTCAAGCCCTGAATAACTACCTGGGCCCCAAACCCAAATCAATAAGAAGAGGACCCTGAATGGAGCAACCATACTCCCAGTTTCCTGGAGGTGGTTCCCATTTTATACACATTCTCCTGGACTAATTATCAATAGCACTCACTTTCACTCTCAAAATGTTCTCTTCTTAATAGTAAGTCATGTGCTCTCTCTACTGTGGAGGAGGTGGAGCCCCATCAAGTGTATGTAAAAATAAAAATAATTATGGTAAAAGAGAAATGACTTAATAGTTCTTAAATCTTTGTGATGAGCCAAAACACTGCTTGGTGATTTTCATGTTTAATATATACTTCAATCTGATTTGGTCTTAAACAGCAGCTCTACAAAAGTAAAATTATTATCTTGATTTTACAAGTGAAGATATGGAAGGCTAAACTAAAATCTTGCCTAAGACACAGACTTAATAATCAGTACATTTGTAATTTCAACCCAGGTCTCAATGCACCAATTTTTAAAAGTTGAGTATATAAGTGGCTGGATAGGCAGCACAAACTTAGATGTAATTTATAAAAATTTATATTTTAAAAATGACTTCAAATATTTTCCTTTTTCTTTAAAACTATTATTAAATGATGCAGTTGAAACATTTTTATACAAAAAAGTGATAGATAGAGAATAATCCCTCTTAACGGGTGCCTTGAAAATTGAACATCACCCTCTAGAAAACCATCATTTAACAGCTATCAATCAACAACGGTGGTGGCAGTCAGGTTTAGAAAACTTGATAGATACCAGTTAGTTCTTTGCAGGTTCTTGGTGGCAGTGAGTGACTTTAAGGATAAAGAAAAGGCTTCAGGAACAACCAATTCAAAAGTATATAAATCACTCATGAAATTAATTCTAAATTGAAGTCCGAAGAAATAAAAATAAATAAGAAAGGGAAGAAAGAAAGGAGGGAAGGAAAGTAGGAAGGAAGGAGGGAGGGAGAGAAGGCAGAAAGGAGGGGAGGGTGGGATAAGGAAGGAGAGAGGGAGGGAAGGGATGGGGAGGGAAGGAGAAGGGAGGGAGAGAAGATCAGGGGTTGGGAGGGAGGGAGGTATCAAATCTGCTGTGAACAAAATTAATTTTTGAACCAAATAACTGACAATACTTTACAATCTTTTTCTAAGTCTGAGATTATTCACATAAGGATTTTTGTTATAAGGGAATTTTACTTGTACAAATTTCTAGGTAAAATCTGACTTCCACAAATATAGGCAGATCAATTATAGCACCTGTGATGCCAATAGTAGTTTTATGAAGGGAACCCCTAAGCATCCATCCTGCTAACTTAACAGCCCAGGGGATTACTTCCCTGTCCTTGAACCTGTTCTCTGCCTGAGCAATCCTGCCCATCAGCTGGCCATTTAGACCAGAGTAGGCACCTCACCACAGACTAGCCCGTAGGCAAAGGCTCTGCCCAATGGTAATCATGGTGATTAACTGTCCCGATCAAAGTATTGTGGCAGGAATTTTTGTCTGAAATACAGAAAGAGTTGTAATTAGTATATGTATGTTTTAAAACACCAAAAAAAAAAAAAAGACATAAAGCAGAGGAATCATAAAGAAGCCAAATTATAAGTAACCAGAAATATTGAGTAAGCAGAAAATATACCCAAGAGTAAAAATATGCATAGGGTAGAGAGGATGGTAATTAAGCAGAAGTAGTAAAATCAGAGGAAACTCAGCAGAGAATTAGAGAACTGCCAATGAAGCCCATGAAATAATACTTGTTCTTCAGAGCTGCCTTGAATCCTGAATGGCCCTTCCTTCTAACACAGGCTTTGTAAATCATGGCTGAAGCACAGCTCACTTTCATTCCTGTGCCTCAGCTATTGCAGTCTTATGAAACCCCATCGCCCTTACTGCCACACAGGTAACCTCATGATAAATCCCCATTGTTTAGAGATAGTTTCATATTCTTACAACCAAATACCTCTGATCTCACTTTTTGAATGGTTTCCACCTTTCCATCAACAACAATGGTTAGCAATGACGAATGTAAGATACTCATATTTTGAGAGGGTAGAAAGTACAGAAATGAAAGAAAACTTTATAAAGAGGGGGAACAATGGTGGACAGCAGCAATGATAGAGGGTTTGGGGTTGAAGGGGACTGGTTGGGTTTGCAGTAGGTTTTTGGGACTATGTTGTTTAATTGGGTTATCATATACCCATTTCACGAATTTTTGCTTCATAACTAATTAACCCCTAGATTGGTACAAGTTGGTCCAAGTAGAAAGAGGGAAACAAATTTGTGTTCCAAATCAAGGTGATAGTAGTGAATGGGACATAAAGGACCTTCTTCATTTCTTTCAGTCTGGCAGGGTTCCTGGACATCCCAGTTTACATAAATCCCTAATTGTTCTCTCAGTCTAGATTCACTGTCCTCATGGATGATCTTCTTCACAGGTTCTTACAGTGAATTGATTGACAGCTCTAGTTTTCTGTGCAGTGAAATCAAGTATTTCATTAAACTGTATTTCTGCATATACTCATGTGTAAACAATGAGAGCCTCTTTCCTTGCTTTTTCTTTTTTCTTCCCTCCTCTCCCTTTCTCTCTTTTAGTTGAGTGGAATGGGGTGAGTTGGAGGTGGAGAGGGAGAGACTTAGTTAAATTAGCCTCAATCAGTCTTGATCATAAATATTCCCCTTTTCACTTGGCAGAGGCCAGGTATAGACCACAATCATTCTCATTACAGGCAGGCACAGTAGAAAGGAATCAAGTGGAACCAGAAGGGAAGCAAAATGATGAGACTCTGCTGAATATTCCTGAATTCCTTGTGGGATGGAGATGGAATTATAGACCCAGGTTGTCCCAGTCTTGCCCTCTGCAAGAGGATCTATGGCAACCAGAAGCACCTGCAATTGAAGAGCCAGGGCCACTCGCCAAATCAGCTAGAGGTATGTGATGCCAGCAAAACACCATCAAGGTCAAGTCCTCTGGTACCTTTTTTTCTCCTAGAGCAGTGGCTGACTCACCATGGCAGGTTGTTATTCTGGACCAGTTTCTAGAATGCTTGGCCCTTCATTTCCTTCATTGTTTGGAGTCACCCAGGACTCCAGCCCTGCAGCAGCAACTCCAGCCCACAGGTGTTAACTTTGAGTTAAATCAGAAAGGGAAGCATGAACATGTGGACATAGTTATTTACAGACCACTTCTATCACCTATTAAATTCTAAAAAAATGTGTAGACCCCTGAACTTGATAGAACAAGGCCAATGATGAGGGCAGAAATCTCTAAGAGGGTACTTCTTCCTCCTGCTCTTCAGCTCACGTTTCACTAATATCAGATATTTATCCCCTTAAGAAGGCACTGCTTGGGCTCCTCCAGAGCCATGACAAGTACCAATATATCATCAAAGTTCACTGTCATTCAAATCTTCCACATCCCCACTCACTTTCTCTGTCACCACAAATTTGGGGCACAGGAAATACTCTAAGTCATCTTGTCCACCTAGTTGCGTCAAATACCTGATAATACCCACTCCTAATTCTTAATTCTGAAAACTAACATCTCTCAATTAAATGATCACAAGCATCCCACACTCACAACACACAATAATACTACCTACATCTTCCTGTATTTACTACTTGGGTTAATCCATACCCAGCCTCATTTGGCCTAGTTTTTTCTATACCTTTATAGTTGGCTATGCATGGGGACTCTGAGAAATAATTTTAAGTAATTATTTAATATAGCTTCTCAAGTTATCTCTTACAAGCCATTCCCTCTGGAATTCTCCCTCTACAGAGTGGTGTGTTGAGATTTTAGGTGAAGTCTCTCAGCTTTAACACAGCTTATGGCCCACTTAGGAAGGCAAAGTACAGTCCCCTAGCTCACAGCATTTCTCTTAACCTCTCCTTTCACTCTTTGGGCACAATTAAATTTAAGCTGCAACATAGAAAGGAGAAAGTTCATATTCATAAGTCTGTATTTTCATACCCACCTTCTGTTTCATCCCTAAATATTTTAAATTTCAGTAATTTGAACATGAGTCGAAATGTGTAAGATCTTAATGACTCAGTTATCTCCATTTATATTAGACAAATATACAATCCAATCTACCTACATATGTATGCATTCTTAAAGAGAATACAAATGCATCATGCTAAAGACTGAATTATGCTTTCCTGAAATCTGAATGGAAGAAGATAGATTTACTTTGTGTATATGAGCAAATTGGGAGTTCCCTTCGTGGCTCAGTGGTTAACGAACCCAACTAGGATCCATGAGGATTCAGGTTCAATCCCTGGCCTCTCTCAGGGGGTTAAGAATCTGGCATTGACATGAGCTGTAGGTCACAGACAGTGTTCCAATCCCTCATTGCTATGGCTGTGGCATAGGCCGGCAGCTGTAGCTCTGATTCAACCCCTAGCTTGGGAACTGCCACATGCCACAGGTGCAGCCCTAAAAAGCAAAAAAATAAATAGATAAAATAAACCTAAATCTGCACCTACCCAAAACGCTTTACATGTAGGTAAAATTACTTGCAATCATCAAGCGCTGTCTATAGTTGTGTCGCTGAACCAAATTTGGGTCTGCTCACAGTAGTCAATGTACTGATGCCAGGTTGTGATGAGGGAGAGCATAGAGTATTTATTGCAGCGCAACAAGAAAGGAGTCCAGGACAGCTAGTGTTCAAAATACCCGAACTCCCTGATGGGGTTCAGGGAGGCATTTTTAAAGCCCAGGTGGGGAGGAGGGAGGATCCCAGGATGTATCAGCTCCTGCACAATTCTGAAAACTAACATCTCTCAATTAAATGATCACAAGCACAATTCTTATTGGCTGATGGTGAGGTAATAGGGTGGCGTCACATGATCAATCCTTATGTGCCAGTAGTTTTGGGAGCTACATGCTCAGGGTCAGAAAGCAATTAATTTCCTTCATTTGGTAGTGATTTCAACATAAGAAAAACAACTCAGGAAATGTGCTTCAGATACTATTATCTATGCAGTTCAGAGAGGAGCTAAAGCAGAGACTATAGGATGGGGTCTGTTCTGGAAAGGCCCCAAAGGATCATGCTTAGTTACAGTTGGGGTCGGAGTTTCTGAAATTTTGAAGCAGAAGACGTTATATAACAGTACAGTATACTTCTGGCTATTCTACATTAATCCTTTTGAAATTTGCATCCTATATGGGAAAGGAATCTGAAAAAGAATGGATGTGTGTATAACTGAATCACTTTGCTGTACAGCAGAAATTATCACAACAGTGTAAATCAACTCTACTTCAATAAAAACTTAAAAAAGGAAAAAAATTAAAAATAAAAATCTACATCTATTGACTCAAAATATGCATCTATCAAATCAAGAATATGCTTTCTTAAGCATATTCTGATTTTGCAAATCAGGCATTAGTTCCCAGGAGATTTTCAACAATTACTAAGATGTTTTAAATTTTGAATATTCAGAATGCTAATCTATGATGGAATATCATTACCAGAAACAAATCAGGTCTATGGTCTTTGCTCAGATACACAAATAATTCCATCTCCTTCCATTCAGATAGCAGGAAAGTATAATTCAGTCTTGAGGTTTAATTAAAAACAGCTCTCAAATGTAAATGGAATTCTTGTATTTTTAAACAACCAGAATATAAATATCACCGAGTGGCAGCAGAGCAATTTAAAGTTTCAATTTTATGTCAGATTCGAGTTAGTGTCAAGTCCTTTGAAAGACATCAATAGCTACCTCTGATGAACTGTATTGCTGAGCCAAAATGATGCCAATGTTCCTTTCCAAATTATGTATTTTTATTAAGCCATTCTATTTCACACACGTATGTGTGTGTGTGTGTGTGTGTGTGTGTATAATGGATATATACATGTATACATGTGTATACATGCACACATATACTTTCAATTTATGTAATTTAATCACATATATTACACATACATCATGCACATATGAGATATATATTTCAGATTGTCAAAAATCACTACAGTGCCTTATTTGAAGGTTATCTATTGTGTTTCAAAGTTTCTAAATCCAGGTTGGTATATTATGATCATCAATATCCAAAATATTTGAGGTCCATTACATTAAAAGTACCTTTCTATCCAGCATTCTTGACTTTCTTGCTTATACTTTCAGTGTTTGATACTGCAAGATAATTTTCCTATTGAGAGTATCCAAGCCAGTAGGGCTGTCAGATTTCTGCTCTTCAAGTGAGCTATCAACCTTGCTGTTGATAAGCTGGTTAAATACACTGGTCATCTCTGAGTGAAAAAAAAGAGTTAATTGTTGAAATGACAAAGGAAGATATGTTCCCTCCACCTCTAACAGCTACACTTCAAGTTGATGTGTATAAGAAGCACAGTTTTACATGCATTTTGAACTAAGAGAAAATTCTGCTCAAAACTCATGGTTTGTGGTGAATACCTGAAGGTATTCTCCTGCCATCCCCAGCTCTTACTTTTCCAAGGATGTGCCACTGTCCCCACAACTACCCCATCTGGATGGCTCCCTTGGGAAATGACTCTTACCTGACTTCACCCAGGGCCCCAGATGAGGATACTCACTAATGCTGGGCCAAGTAAACCCCTTCCTAGGGACTTTTTTTTTTTTTTTTTGGACTGACACTGAGAAAGTAGGTCAGGTCAGTCTTTAGTGTTGGTGGAAAATATAATAATGGAAAACTCATGAACTGTTGATGGCTTATATTCAACTCTTTGTGACACAAACTAAAAATGATGGTGACCAATAGAACATCAGAGATGAGAGAAGCTATATCCTGGTGGTATCAAATCCCTGGTCATGGCTTTTTGGGAAAACCGGCTACTTCTCTGAAGCTTGGTTGTTCAATTCTTCCATGGATTCTAGGAGGTGACTTTGAGTTTGATTATGGTTATTTACAACTGAGAAAATCTGGTTCCTACAGGCATATGACCCCAAATTTTGATATGATTGAATCCAAGTAGGGTGGGAATATCTTTTTGAAGATCAGAGCTTTGGAATGCAAGAGTTCAATTTGTATACTTTCATTAATATAGATAGTTTATGGAGTTCCCATCATGGCTCAGCAGAAATGAATCTGACTGGATATATACTCTCCTTTTGAAGGTAGTGAAGCAATGGGCTAAACCACCTCTTGTTACCTCTTGGATTCAGACCGATGTCCCTATCACAGGATGTTAGCTACTTCTCCTAGCATTCATGAAGTTGAGGCATAGAGAGACAAGCTGTCTCACCTGAAAGGTGGCAGGAAACAAAAGGGCAGGTGACAGAGTTCCCATTGTGGTGCAGCAGAAACAAACCCATGAGGATGTGGGTTCAATCCCTGGCCTCACTCAGTGGGTTAAGCATCTGGCATTGCTGTGAGCTGTGGTGTAGGTTGCAGATATGGCTTGGATCCCACGAGGCTGTGGCTGTGGTGTAGGCCAGCAGCTATAGCTCAGATTCAACCCCTAGCCTGGGAACTTCCATATACCTCAGGTGTTCCCCTAAAAAAGCAAAAACAAACAAACAAACAAAAAACCCACAAACCTGAGTTCTAGTTAAACATGGTAAATTAACCCTAGGCTCCTCTTTCTCCTTGAATCCCACTAAAGTGATAGTTAAGGGGGGGGGGGGGGGGGTAAAAAAGATATAAAGTGAAAGGCAAAAGGAATAGAAGACAAAACAACTGCAGAGAAAAGAAGAGAAAATTAATGGAGTTATAATAAAATTTTTAAGAATGGAAAATGAATGGGGTAGTAGTAACTGACTTAGCAGAGCTGAGAACTTCTAAACTCTTATGAAGAAGAGATACTGACAGGAAATGAGGCAACACCTGCAGCACCCACAAAAGGCTCATGGTTAGGTGAGATGCCAGATAAGTGTTAGGTGTGAAGTGGCATGCAAGTGGACGTATTGACAGTCTAAAAAGAGAGTAGTTAGACTTGCCAGCTCTCTTCTCCAATCAAGCAGAACAAGTAACTACACCTTAGTAATTTCCCCAAAGAAATTGAAAGATTTACTCTTTGAAAAAACCTAAGCACCAAGGGTCTAGACTGAGGATGCAATGTCTGTGGCAAAGTGTAAGACTGAAATGAGGATTAATGAAAGTGTACATATTGAGCTGTCGGGCTCTAAACCAACAGTAAACATCTAAAGCCTTTCTACTGTGACCAGAATTCTCTGGAGATACTGAACAGCTAGAGATAAAAGATATCTACATACTAAGTTTTTGGCATCCTCTGATAACAAGGTAGTTGCACTATCTGTCCATCCTACAATGAACTCCAGGAGGCAGAAGTTTGATGCACATGTACACAACTTCCCATCAACCTTCTAGTGACTCACTCTTAATTATGTACAGAGAATCTAGGTCACCAGTTATTTGAGAAGCTCTTCAAATATCTAAGATAAGCACCAACAAAAGGACTCAGGAAAGACAATGAAACCAGGAAAAATTGAATCCTATAATGAATATCCTCAGATAATGGAAGTGGCAAATGCTTATAGAGGGTTTCCGCTGTGGGTCAAGCACTGTTCTAAGTGCTTTAAGTGTATTAACTCATTGAATAATGACAATAATACTTTTATGTAGGTTTTAGCCCATTTACAGATGAGGAAATTTGTAATTTGTCTAAGTTTAGAGAACCAGTTAACAACAAAGCTTGGATTTGTGTATAAATGGTCTGGCTGTGGGTTCACCTCTTAACCAAACATTACCACACAGTAACATAAGAAATTATTCTGTGTCAATGAAACCATTTTATGCATCTGAGAACAAAACAGAACTCTTCAAATGAAATGTGATAGTCATAATAAAGAATACAATAGAAGATTCAAAATATAATTTCAAAAATTCTCCCAAAAAGTTAAATTAAAAAACAAAAGTAATCAAAAGGCAATCAAATCAGAGACTCAGTACACAAGATCTAATATGTAACTAACAGGAGTTCTAAAAAGAGAAGAGAAAGAATGGAAGCAAGGAACTTGCCAAAAATGATTGTGTTGATGATGGTAATAGTATCAGAAAATTTCTCAGAATTGATGGACAGAATTTGCTAGATGGAAAAATATTCACTTGAGAGACAACCATACATAATTTAAAAAAAAAAAAAAAAAACGGGGAGTTCCCATCATGGTGCAGTGGTTAACGAATCCGACTAGGAACCATGAGGTTGCGGGTTCGATCCCTGCCCTTGCTCAGTGGGTTAATGATCCGGTGTTGCCGTGAGTTGTGGTGTAGGTCACAGACATGGCTCTGATCCCACATTGCTGTGGCTCTGGTATAGGCCAGTGGCTATAGCTCTGATTGGATCCCTAGCCTGGGAACCTCCCATATGCCACGGGAGCGGCCCAAAAAATGGCAAAAAGACAAAAAAAAAAAAAAAACTAAAGATACATCATCATGAAATTTCAGGATACCACAGCTAAAGAAAAGATCCTAAGAGCCTGCAGAAGCAAAAAGAAGATATATGCAAAAGAATAGGAATTCAAGTAGCATCAGCCTTCTCAAGAGCCACACTGGATACTAGAAGAGGGTGGAAGAATGCCTTTCGGGTCCAAAGGAAAAGTTTTTTTTTTAACCTAGAATTCCATATAAAATCAAATTACTAACTGTGGGTCAGGGAAAATTGAAAACATTTCAGCTATCTGAGAACTCAAAAAACATACCTCCCTCTCATTCATTTTTGGGAAGCTACCAGTATATGCGTTCTTGCAAAACTAGGAAGTCCACTGAGAAAGAACATAGAATTAGAACAACCAACCAGGGGCTGATATAGAAACATGGCAAGGAAAAGTTTCAAAAATGAAAAGTTGTGTGCCAGGTGCTCAGATCACAGCTGAGAGAGGGTGCCAGGAACAGATGGATGAATGAATACAGGAATTCATAGATTATCAAATATTTTGAACATTTGCAAAAATATTACTAAAATATTATAAATTGTTTCAGGATTTGCAAAGAAATTAGTGTTCATTACATAGAGTTTATAAAATGTAAAATTATTAAAATTAAAAATATGATATATAATTATAGTTAACTACCAGACTCAGTGAACATGTTTAATTATATTCATAAAAATGTAACAAGGAATCTTAATTTAACCAAAGTCTGAATTATGATCATATTGGTTGGACACAGAGAAAGAAGGTGCCTTGTAAAGAGCTAATAAATGCATCAACTACCATAATAAGATGTTATAAATAAAGTTTAAATGGTCTAAATTAAGAAGGGACAACATAAATAGTTTTTGTAAATATATAAATGTAAATTCCAGAAGAAACAGCTAAGAGTAGAAAGTATCTACTTCTAAAAGTGAGGCTAATGCTTGGGAGAGATGGATAAGAAAAAGTCTTAATATATTTTATTAGTTCTTTGCTTTAAATGTTACATGATAAAATTACTTTGATAAGGATATCAGTTAAAGCTTGTGAATTGCATTCAATCAGCACCCCAAACGGCAACATACTAGGGCACCCCAGCCTCCCCAGTCCAGATTCTGGCCCTGCTTCCTGTTCCATGAATGGGAGAGCCCACAAGCTTAGTAATAGGAAATTAAACAAAGCACAGAATACAGATTCCAAGAGCTTAAAGCTGGGCATAATTTCCAGTATTATTCGATAATGCAATCCTTCAATATTGTGTTGATGAGAAACTGATTAGGGTAATAAGTTGTACTGCCAAAGGGGAAAGCAATAAGGAGTTTAACAACCCAGGCAATGCCCTCATGTAAGTAGCCTGACCAGTGGGAAGGAGTTGTCAAAGCAACACAGCTTAAGCCACTTGTCCGTCATATCCACTCAGACCCTGATGATACTGGAAAAGGAAGGTGTGTGGTAAGCAGGCTCAGGGAGACCAAGAGGCTGACTCGGACTCCGAGGTGCCCATGAGACTCTCAGGTCCTGCGCTGTAACCCAGGGGTCTTCACCTCTTCTACGCTCTCAGAATTTGTAAAACTATGTACCTCTCACATGTTGGCATTTCTATTACAAACTACAAATTACAAATTTAAAATTTTTCCAAATAACATAATTCCTTGCAAATAAAGTAAAAAAGCATCATTGCCTAGTATTTTTGTACATTGTAAATAAATCATTTTTATTACACTGTAAATAAAATGAATTGTAATTATAAATAAAGTAAAAAGACATTGTACATTGTAAATAAAGTAAAAAGACATAGTTGTCTAATAGTTTATCATAAATTTAAATGATTAAAATAATCTAATTCTGGGCATATTGCAAATACTGATATGTTGATATTTAAAAATAAAATAAAACTGTTATATCACTGTTTTTTGTTTTGTTTTGTTTGTCTTTTTGCCATTTCTAGGGCCGCTTCTGTGGCGTATGGAGGTTCCCAGGCTAGGGGTCTAATCAGAGCTCTAGCTGCTGGCCGACACCACAGCCACAGCAACATGGGATCCAAGCCGTGTCTGCGAACTACACCACAACTCATGGCAATGCCAGATCCTTAACCCACTGAGCAAGGCCAGGGATTGAACCTGCAACCTCACGGTTCCTAGTCGGAGTTGTTAACCACTGAGCCATGATGGGAACTCCTGTTATGTCACTGTTTTAAATGTAACCAATAGAATGCAGAAACCGTAAGAATTTTATATCTATCATCATCCATTTAGAAAAATACACAAAAATGTCCTCTTTAACTGTGAGCCATTTTCCTCCTTCTCTTCCTGAATTTGTATTTTCAATCAACTTCCTCAAATAATTTTCACTACTGTAGTATATTTTATGCTTTAATATATCTTCTTAATCACACATATTTTTCTACCACCAAATTTTATATAGACAAAAACATTTTTGTTTTATATAAGGTTCAAAGCATTAAAATAAATCTTAGTGATATCACGTTATAATATTGATCAAAATAATCCAATTGTACTATACTTCTGATAAATATTAAACATAAAAATAAAGTGAATATGTCCTCATACTTATTGCTAGAATGAGAGAGTTGATCCCAAGGTAGAGCCTTGATTGAGAACCAAGGGCCTACAGAACTTAGGAAGCCAACATCCTGTTGTTACAAATGGCCCATTCCACAGCAGCCATGATTCTCAAACCATTACTGAGGGTCTTATTAAAATGCAGATTCTGACTTGACTTAGAAGGTATGGGGCCTGAGCTTCTATGGCAAGAGCTATAATAAGCTCCCAGGAGACACTAATATGGCAGGTCCAAGGACCACACTTCAAGAAGCAAGGAGCCGGAGCCGGAGCCATCTTAACCTGAGCCATACTTTGAATCACCTGGCAAGATGTAATAAGGTCCCACCCACCCACAGCCTTTCTGTTATCATTGGTCTGGACTGTGGCATGAGCTCTGGAATTGTTTAAAATTTCCCGGGAGCAGGGGGGGATGCAAATGTGGGGCAAAGTCTGAATCACTAGGAGAACGAGAGAGACTATTCTAATTCCTATCTCCACCGACATGGATCAATCAAATTGAATACTTTATCAAGACTAAAAAATAGGGGGCCTAATTCTTGAGTAAAGTGGACAGGAGAGAAAGTAGCACCAGTCCTTTATTCCCTCTACTTGCTCAGCCCTCCCCCTGGACAGATCATCCTGGAGTATGGGAATTCTCGCTAGTAGATAAATGAGTTAGTCTAAAGGTGGTGATGATATTTCATCCCAGGCTTCCCTTGACTGGGTAAGGAGAAAGTATAACTCTCGGGGTGTCACCTGAACAAACTGTTTATTGTACGCAAGGCCAGCTTCATGGGTGGGTAACCAGTGCAGTCACACAGATGACCATGCTCAGAAGAGCTCTGTTCTTGGTTTCATATTCTGCTGCCATCATCTTTGCTTTTTTTTTTTTATGGCCACACCCACAACATATGGAAGTTTCCAGGCTAGGGGTCAAATTGGAGCTGCAACTATAGGCCTATGCCATAGCCACACCGGATCTGAGCCACATCTGTAGTCGCGGATGACAACACTGGATTCCCTAACCCACTGAGTGAGGCCAGGGATCCACCCTGCAGCCTCAAGGACACAATATTGGATTCTTAACCCACTGGGCCACAACGGGAACTCCTTTTAATCCTTAATAATATTATCTTTGAACTTTGGTTTTGTCAGTGAAGTCTGATAAGGGCAGCAGAGAACAAGTGTAGAAGATGCATGCAGTCTGCATGGAGAGGATCTCCTACTGCCCTGTTTGCAGAGAAAACTCTCCAGGCCCCACGAGTGAGACATTCCAGTGGGCGTGCAGTGGTCCAGCAAGACTGAAAGTACAGAGCAAGCATATTGCATTTGTAACTGAGTAAATGGAGGTGTTGATAGTCCCAAAAGGCTACACTTCCCATTCCATCCTGAACTCAGAAGGTACTGCTGGCCTGAGAAACATTAAAGACTCAGAAACCCTATCACATCCTTTCTTATCTGTGTTACTTCTCTGTATTAATCAACCACTTACACTGAAATGATGACATGGAAGTTAAGGGGAAAAAGAGAAAGATAGAGTAGCCCATATTTTGCATTCTTCAAGAAGCAAAATAAAAACGGTTGAATTAGCTTTTCCCCTCATCTTAAAAGAAAAAAATACATCTGCCTGTATAACATATAAATTACATAATTTCAGTGAGTCTGCATACAAATTAAATGCTATTGTTTTTGCATTTAGAATCGGCATTTAAAATATAAAGATGAATGAGGATAGATGGGATTAAAATGGCACAGTAGAAGGAGTAGAGATCACCATCTCTCATGAAAAAGGCAAAATCACAACAAACTGCTGAACAATCTTCAACAACATGGACTAGAAACTATCAAAAAAGATACCCTACTCTAAAAGACAAAGAGGAGATCACATTGAGATGATAGGAGGTGTGATAAAAGCAACCCTATACCAACCGGGTGGGTGACCCATAGACTGGAAAGTAACGAATGACAGAGGTTCACCCACAGGAGGCAGAGTTCCAAGCCCCACATCAGGTTCCCACAGAATGGGAGAAAATATTTGCAAATGAAGCAACTGACAAGGGATTCATCTCCAAAATATATAAATACCTCCTGCAGCTCAATACTAAAAAACCCTGAACGACCCCATCAAAAAAAAAGCAGAAGATCTAAACAGACAATTATCTAAAGAAGACATGCACATGAAAAGATGTTCAACATCGCTTATTATTAGAGAAATGCAAATCAAAACCACTATGAGGTACCACCTTACACCAGGCAGAATGGCCATCATCAAAGTCCACAAACAATAAATGCCAGCCAGAGAGGGTGTGGAGAAAAGGCAACCCTCCTACACTGTTGGCGGGAATATAAGTTGGTACAACCTCTACAGAAAACAACATGAAGATTCCTAAAAAACTAAAAATAGAATTATCATATGATCCAGTAATCCCACTCCTGGGCATCTATCCAGAGAAAACCATGACTCAAAAATATACATGTTCTCCAACGTTCACTGCAGCAATACATACAACAGCCAAGACATGGAAGCTACCTAAATGTATATCGACAGAGGAGTGGATGAAAAACATATGGTACATATATACAATGGAGTATTACTCAGCCATAAAAAGGAATGAATTAATAGCATTTCAATCAACATGGATGGACCTAGAAATTATCATGCTAAGTAGTCAGACAGTGAGACACAAATATCATATGCTATCATTTATATGTTGAACCTTAAAAAAGTATACAACGAACTTATTTGCAGAACAGAAATTGACTCAGACTTTGAAAAACTTAACCATTACCAAAGGAAATGGGTTGAAGGGGACAGATAGGCTGCGGGTTTTGGATGGAAATATTGTAAAATTAGGTTGTGATGATGGTTGTACAACAATAAATACAATAAAATTCATTGAATTAAAAGAGATGAATGATCAAATCCATGCAAATAATTTAAAATTATATACTTTTTACTTACAGTGACATCAAATAGCAAGTTAAAACCATGACAGTTTTAGAGAGACTATGGAATACAGGGAAAGCTTCGTATCTTAGTACCTTTAATGGCACTTTTTTTAGCAATTCCCTATGCACCAATTTTAGTCCGATGTGAATTAGGAGAGCTTTTCTAACTTCACAATCAATTTTTCTTGCATTTTTATATTTTAATGCTGTGATACTCAGACACTCTGACTCACTTTTCTGTGAGATGAGAATCTCTCCAAACTGCCCCCCATCCCTAACATTTTACAAAGGGCAGAGGGGTGAAGCTGCAAACACTCCACTGCACCCCCTACACACACTCCTCTACCAGCCATTCCCCTCTTTGAGTCCTGTGGTTAAGCTTTAGGACTCCTTTTGTTACCACAAAGGGAGCAACCACAAAGCTACAGAGGAAAGGATGGTCCAACCATGCACTGACCCAATCCTAACCTGTTTTGCACAAGAAACTATTTCCGTTCCTATAAGGTCCACTAGAGTGTGCACTGTTTCTTTCCAATTCACTGAAGATGACTCAAATTAGTGACTCTAAAGGTAATCTAGTCTAACTGTCCTAACCCACCCAAAAGCTTTATCTAAATTAAGCATGCAATGTCAGGGATCTCAAAAAAAAAAAAAAAAAAAAAAAAACCAGAAGGAATTCCCGTCGTGGCGCAGTAGTTGACAAATCTTATTAGGAACCATGAGGTTGCAGGTTCAATCCCTGGCCTTGCTCAGTGGGTTGAGGATCCGGCATTGCTGTGAACTGTGGTGTAGGTCGCAGACGCAGCTCGGATCCCCTGTTGCTGTGGCTGTGGCGTAGGCCTGTGGCTACAGCTCCAGTTAGACCCCTAGCCTGGGACTATTCATATGCCATGGGAAACAACCCTAGAAAAGGCAAAAAGACAAAAAAAAAATCAAAGAAAAGTCATATATAATGGGTTGAGTGACCAATGTTGAAGTAACAACAATGACCTACCTTAGTCAAATGGCACACAACCGGCACCATCTGCACCATGATTTATTTGTGTTACACACACACACAATCCCCACTTCCAGGAAAAGAGGAAGGTGCAGACACAAAGCCCAAGGGACTGGCCAGGTCAGAGACATAAGACTCAGCAGCAGTCCTGTCTGACATCAGAGCTCAACCCTTTTAACAGCAGCCTTTGTCTCTGCGCTACTGTGCATCAGAGCAGGGCAGCTGCTTCAGAGTTTAATTCAAAAGCAGGCTTGCTTGTCCATGTGAATCAGGAGGTGAGCTCTTAACTGTGTGTCTTATGATTCAGACAGAGACCACATGGCCACCAAGAGTGAGGAGCTGCCAGCAGGAGGTGGGCCTGTGACTCCACACAACCTTTTTTTTTTTGGACCACTCCCACGGCATATGGAGGTTCCCAGGCTAAGGGTCCAATTGGAGCCGTAGCCACCGGCCTACGCCAGAGCCACAGCAACGCGGGATCCAAGCCATGTCTGGAACCTACACCACAGCTCACGGCAACACCAGATCCTTAACCCACTGAGCAAGGCCAGGGGTCAAACCCGCAACCTCGTGGTTCCTAGTCGGATTCGTTAACCACTGCGCTATGACGGGAACTCCTCCACACAACTTTTTAAGGAGAGAGCTGGGGGGTGGGGAGCAGAAGTGGGGGCATGCTGAAGAAATGCCTAATCTGGACAGCTGAGATTACTGATATTCAATATTAAGGAAAGACAAATGGACTTTTTTCTCTATAGCAATTTATATGTAATGCTCACAACATCGTCCCTTCAACACATTATCTTTTCTTCAACTGAAATCCATGTGTTTAATACACTTTTTTTCACAGTCTGTTTGCATACTGGATGTCACCTTTTTTTTTCTTTTTTGATGCCACTTTTTTTTTTTTAAGTATCGTGAAATCAAAATTCCCCAATCTGGTTCACTTTATGGTACCACTTTATGGTAGTAATTGCCTCGTTCACTTCTACAGGGCTGGCCTCCTTTCCCCTCTCAATACTCCACCAGAAATCTCTGAAACAATCATTGTTCCCCATCAACTAAGATGTTCCAGGCCTACTTAGCTCTTCCTGCCCCACATGTAACAGTAGACGCTCCATGAGACTTAGTTCATTTTGGAGAAAGAGATTACAAAGTCCTGAAATCTGGGTCCTAGTCTACATTTTACATCATTCCCATCACTGTGGGCAGTAAACTACCCCATCTCAGAAGTTGTTCAAGTGATTTTAGCAGCTCAGGAGTAGGCTTCCAAAGTCAATACTTTAGCTACTTATGTGAAACTAACTATTGTTCACCAGGATTGTCTTTACTGTGAGTGTTTACTGTAATGTGTGATGATCTCCCACATAGTGCTCTTCTGCTGGTGGTAAAATGAGTTAAAAATAAAAACTTGCTCCTCTAAAAGGCTAGGAACCCAAAATGTGTCCAAATCTACACAGAGCCAAACCCAGGTCCATTTCTAGTTGATTTTTCCTACATTATCAAATACAAGAGAGACAATTTTCTTTTATTTTCTTTTTTTTTGTCTTTTTGCCTTTTTTTGGGCTGCTCCCATGGCATATGGAGGTTCCCAGGCTAGGGGTCTAATTGGAGCTGTAGCCCCCAGCCTATGCCAGAGCCACAGCAAAGCGGGATCCAAGCCACGTCTGCAACCTACACCACAGTTCACAGCAACGCCGGATTCTTAACCCACTGAGCAAGGTCAGGGATCAAACCAGTAATCTCAAGGTTCCCGGTCGGATTCATTAACCAGGAACTCCAAGACAGACAATCTTAATAGCACACTCTGGCAAAATGTCTCTTGGCCCTCAGTCTAGTTAACAAAGGAGGAACTCAGTAAAATGAAGTCTATTCACTTTGTTGTTTTTACCAGTATTGCACTTCTATATGAAATATATATTCTGTAAAAGTGACCAACATATGGAGCAGCTGGGGTTTTCTTTGACCTACCCTTTTTCCTAAGTTGGACATTTTCTTGCAGCTTTCTTAATTTTTTGTACTTGTAACACATCAGTTATAAACGTAGTAAAATTTATTTTATCCAACACTTTATTTAAAAAAAAAAGAGCTCTTTTTTTTTTAAATTAAGCTTTTGAGTTGATTTCTATTACTTTATACCAAAGGGTCTTAATTTTTAAAGATGGTCTCAAGTAATTTGCTATACAAACATAGAACATTCTCAGTGTTTTAATCAAGGAGGTTCATGGATGGAAAAGCTACCATTTTCTGACAAAACCCACAGGATTTGGAATTCATTGGCATGTTTTCAGCTGGACACATTTGAAACTTAAATCAGGAACTAAAAGTCTGACCATTTCCAAATAGTAGAATAGTCAAAGGTGAGAAGATGCTCACCTTGGCTGTGCTCTTCAAAAGTCTCTCACATGAATTATTAATGATGGGACAAGACAGTACACTCTGTGTGTGTGTGTGTGTGTGTTTTCTATGGCCTCATCCACGGCACATGGAGGTAACCAGGATAGGGGTCGAATCGGAGCTGTAGCCGCCAGCCTACGCCACAGCATTTCAGGATCCAAGCCACATCTACGACCTACACCACAGTTGACAGTAATGCTGGATCCTTAACCCACTGAGCAAGGCCAGGGATTGAACCAGCAACATCATGGTTCCTAGTCGGATTCATTAACCACTGAGCCATGACAGGAACTCCGACAGCACACTCTTATACAGGTTTATGTCAAGAGTTTAGGGTTAGCAGATGCAAACTTTTACAAGGTCCTACCATATAGCACAGGGAACTATATTCAATATCCTGTGATAAATCATAATATAAAACATGAAAAAGAAATATATTTTTTTTTCAACTATTTTTAAGTTTTTTCTTAGGGCCACACTCACGGCATATGGAAGTTCCCAGGCTAGGGGTCAAATTGGAGATACAGCTGACGGCCTACACCACAGCAATGCAGGGATCTGAGCCGTGTCTTTGAGGTACAGCACAGCTGACGGCAATGCCGTCATGGTTCCTCATCCTCATGGTTCCTAGTCAGGTTCACTAACCACTGAGTCATGAAGGGAACTCCTTTTTTAAGTTTCTTAATGGACTTCATTTTAGAATTATTTCCCTATCTGGATCTTCTGAGGAAGCCTACCTAAGACGGACATTGATGTCAAAACCTGTAAAATCTTCTGAACTGCTTGTCTTTGGGATTCTCAGCCCAGGCAACTCATCAGCACAGCAACAGTTTTTAGGATAAACTAACTTACCCTGTTAGGCCTATGAAACTTGTCCATGCCCATGAAGTCTCCTGCTCCTGAAACCTCCACCTGGAATAAAGTTCAGTAGAGGAGAGGCCTTAATACTGATGCTTGCAGATGCCAGCGAGCCATGTAAATGGGTGCACCCAACTGCTGAAAGACAGTGTGGGGGTAATGAGCTATGGGGCACTGCTCCACATCTACCCACCTCCGGCTCCCACCAAGCCAGGTATGAGGCTGTTAAACCTTCCTACTTTCTCAAGAGTAACGGGTTTATTTTTAAGTTCGTTTATTGTAGAGATCTCAGACAAGCATAAGGGGATTGATCATGGCATCAACTCATGACACATTATCTGCATTCTTTTTTTGAGAGTTATATCCCCGTCATCCCATATAATCCAATTTCTCTCCCCCTCCATAGGCTCCCAGTTGGAAGTATTTAATATTTGAACTTTCAATCCAACTTCAATATTTTTATTTATAAATGTGTGCTGATAATCTTTAAAATACATATTACTATTTGGGTATGTTTAACTTACATAAATAGTATAGGCCAACAAAAGTTATATTTTAAAGATCTATCCATGTGGTTAAATGTCTACGTGGTTCATTCCTGGTGATTGCTGTATAGTCTACACTTAACTTAATTATGCCATGGTTTGCTGCCGCAAATAGCAACATCTGTGTTTAGCATCCTCATAAAAACCTCCCAGTTGGGAGTTCCCCTCATGGCTCAGCAGAAAGGAACCTGACTAGTATCCATGAGGATGAGGGTTCCATCCCTGGCCCTGCTCAGTGGGTTAAGGATCCAGTGTTGCTGTGAACTGTGGTGTAGGTGGGAGATGTGGCTCAGATCCCAAGTTGCTGTGGCTATGGTGTAGGCTGGCAGCTGTAGCTCTGATTCAACCCCTAGCCTGGGATCCTCCATATGCTACAGGTGTGGCCCAAAAAAAGACCTCCCAGTACACCCTTGTGAGGATCTTCCCTGGGGTTAACGGGCTATACAGTAATTAATTCCACTAAGTTACTACTTTATAGCTTTCTGAAGTGACCATACAGTCTACACACCCACCAACATTGCCTTAACTTTCCACCTACCCACAGCCTCACCAGCATCCTCATCCATCTTTCTATGTTTTGCTCTTCTATAAACAGAATCTCAGACTTTATTTGTATTCCATTGACTACTGTGAAGTTAACATCATTGCTGTATATTTTTAACTATTAGGCTATCTTTTCCTCATAATGCTTGCCCTTTTTCTGTTGTTTTTCTTGCTTCCTTATAGGAATTTATCTTGTCGTGGACAAAAATATTAATTCTTGATCCTAAATATTCTATCTTCTCCCAAACTATCACTCATTCCTAAATTTTGTCTATGGCATTCTTTATTGCCCTTCATTGAGCACTAACTGGAAAACTCACATGCATACCTCCTCAGACTGCTTTGCAGATGGGAATAGCCAGTTTTAAGAATTTTTAATCACAGAAACTACCATTGCCAGTGTAAGCTATTTTGTCCTGATAGCCAATTTTGATGTAATAAAATACATTTCAGAAACTATGCATAAAATAAGCTACAAGGATATGTTGCACAACACAGGGAATATAGCCAATATTTTATAGTAACTATAAATGGAGTATAACTTTTAAAAATTGTGCATAATGTGGTACCCCTGAAGCCTATAATATTTCATATCAACTAAATAAAATAAATATGAAAAAGTTCAACCTCAATGACAGATAAATGCATGTTGAAACAAAAAAAAATGATGAGGGCTCTTGGAGTTCCCTTGTGTTTCAGTGGGTTGAGAACCTGACATTGTCACTGCTGTGGCTCTGGTTACAGTTTTGGCACAGGTTCAATTCCTGGCCTGGGAAATTTCACATGCCATGGGCATGGCCAAATAGAGGGGGAGATGAGAGCTTTTTTTTTTTTTTTTTTGGGCAATTTAGAAGTCTTTCCAATTCAAAGGGACTGAGGAGCTAGGCCTACAAATACTTTCTCCCACTAACCTAATTTTAGACAACTGAAAAAATTCTTACTACCCTTATTTTAAATAGACCCTGCAGATAGGAATCCAGAAGACTGACATAGTAGGAACTTACCTTCTGCTGGCTTTAACTGCAAATGAAAAAAATCGGTTTGTGAGCAGGGAAAAAAAAAAAATCTTGGCTATTTGAGGGCAAGATTGCCTTCAATTGCCAATCAATTAATGAAGCACTTGTGAGCACACATAGACCCAGATGGTATCCTATAGGTGGTTGTTTGTCTAGGAACTGTTTGGCCTTTGAGGCACAACTTCTCATGAAATTCAGAGGTGGAGAGATACTGAATGACTTTCTGAGGACAACGTGGTAAGTCACAGTGAGTAGCTTCTGAGTCTAGCTCCCCAAAGAGTCACCCTCAGGTTAGTTTAACTTTTGTGTGTCTGGGCTTCTGCTTCCCGCAGTCTAAGCCTCCCTCCAACAGTGCTTAGAGCATTGGGTGATCCGTCCTTAATCTCCTGCATCCTCAAAAGAGCAGTATTTGCTCAATGACTGTGGAGGGTTCTCCTACGGAACCACTGGTGTCACCTTCCTACACTCAGACACTTTTGCTAGGTTCTCAGTCAGTCACCCAAGAACACCTTGTGCCTGGAAGGAACAGAGGTCCCCTGCTCCTCAGAGCTCATTAATCCAATCTCTCATTTCACTAGTAAAAGTTTTGTTCAGACCATACATCAACTTGTTTTTTCAGTTTAAGTAAGGCAAATTTAACAATAGCCCAGGAGTTCCCGTCATGGCTCAGTGGTTAACGAATCCGACTAGGAACCATAAGGGTTCAGGTTCGATCCCTGGCCTTGCTCAGTGGGTTAAGGATCCGGCGTTGCCGTGAGCTCTGGTGTAGGTCCCAGACATGGCTCAGATCCTGCATTGCTGTGGCTGTGGTGTAAGCCAGAAGCTAGAGCTCTGATTAGACCCCTAGCCTGGGAACCTCCATATGCCGCAGGAGCAGCCCTAGAAAAGGCAGAGACAAAAAAAAAATAGCCCATCCATTTCCATTTCCCTGGGCCTCCTGCACAGATCCTCCTAGATGCCTGCCTAGAAAATACACCAATGCCCCTTAAAACTCCAAGTCTCAAGTAAAAACAGCTCAAATAAAATGTTTAGAATCATTTAAAAACAATGATATGTGGAGGACAGAATCAAGATGGTAGAGGAGCAAGACTTAGTGCACTCAACTCCTCCCACAAACACATTAAAAAAAAAAAAAAATCTACAAGCAATGAGATATGGGTATCAGGAGACCTCTCCAGAACACCTGAGTACTGAGAAGCTGGTGGGTTTCAATGGGCCTGTGCTGGTACTGAGCGCTGGTTCAGAGTAGACTTTAGATGTTTCCTGGTCAGCATCTCCCATATCCTGCTGGCTACACCATGAATATGTTGATGAAAAAATTAATAGTTGATCTAATAAGGAAGTGAAAATTTTGTTTGAGTCAACCTGAGAATTATAACTTTCATGACCCCTTACAAGATAAAGCAGATGCACAATACACACTAAAGGGAGACAGGAGGCCCAAGAAGGCAGAGAAAAAAAAAAAAGTATGGTTAAATTTTTCTTTTCATAAAATATGAATTGCATTTCATCAGTTTCCAGCTCCCCATTTTCAAAATTTTTACAAATTCCACTTCTTGGAATTCTCTTATCTTTCCAAGAGAAGGTAACATGTGCTTTGGGCCCACGAACTTGACCAGGAACCTTTTGTACACACCTGAGGTATATTTAGATACAGTATCAAGAAGTAGAGGGTGGAAATTCTTTGATGTCACAGGCCTACACTTCTGGTGGGGGAGGGGAAGGTATAATTATCGATAATGAAATGATCGCCAAAAAGAAGAAATCTTGTGATTTTCAGCACAGTGCCGATGAAGAGACCAGTGACTCACTAGCACCAAATCATTACCAATCTTTTATCACTACAGAGATCTGCATTTTTAAAACAGGTGTTTCCCCCTCCCCCGCCGCGTGCGCTTTTTCTTTTGTCTTTCTAGGGCTGCACCGGAAGCATATGAAGGTTCCCAGGCTAGGGGTCAAATTGGAGCTGTAGCCAACAGCCTGCACCACAGCTACAGCAAGGCCAGATCCAAGCAGAGTCTGTGACCTTCACTACAGCTCACAGCAACAGCCGCATCCTTTAACCCACTGAGCAAGGCCAGGGATCAAACCTGCATTCTCATGGGTACTACCTCTAAGCCACAATGGGAACTCCCTAGGTCCCTTTAAAAAAAACAGTATTGATCCCCAACTTCATTGATTTCATCTATTATACTTATTGCCACAAGTCACTCTTAATGTAACATTGAGATATACGACAGAAAACTTGGGAAAAAAATAGTTTGCACTTAGGGGGTTATAAAAGGAGCTCCATTGATATGGACAGATAAATCTTCGGCAAAATATTAATGTCTCCACAAAAAGAAGGCGAGGGTAAGAGGGAAGTCAGAGGTTTTCTTTAACAGATTCCATAAAAATCAATGACTTTATTAGTTAATCTGGTTTAGATTGAAGTTGAAAGAAACCCCAAACTGAACTGGCTTAGACAAAAAGGGAGTTTAGAAGAAGGACATGGTAGGGCCTCACGGTTGAGCCAGGAGCAAGTGAAGTTAATATGCAGCTGGGCCTTGCATCTCTTTGAACCTGGGACTCAAAACCAACAGGATTGGTGCTTCCCAGATCCTGCTCTCATGAAATACTGGCTTTTTTCATCCCTCTCCTAATACTGACAAGTCTTCTCCACAGAATGAAAATTGGAGATGCTATCTGTACCAAGCTCTACTATTTGTAAATTCACTCAAGAACAAAGGAAGCATGGTCCATCGCTAAGGCCTGGATCAGCAGTCTGGCCTCGATTTTTACAAAAAAAAAAAAAAAAATCTGATTTTGAGAAGTCTTTTCCCCTTAAGCTTTCAATTTATCAAAATATAATATGTTCTCCAAGTAATCAGTCTTATTTTTTTAACAGTTAGTTTTATTACTATCTTAGAAATTGTTGCTGATAAATGTTTAACAACTGATTCCCAGAAGTTCCCCTAAGGCACATCAGTTTAAGGATCCGATGCTGCCGCAGCTGTGGCATGGGTCACAACTATGGCACGGGTTCAATCCCTGGCTCAGGTATTTCCACATGCCACAGGTAAAACAAAAAAATATAAGGTTCCCCAGCTCTTGGCTGGCATCTCTGATGAGGCCACTCCCTCCTTCGAAGTCCTGATTCAGAGCTCCAGGGCTGCACTAAAATTTAAGTAAGTGAAGAGTTCAGGTTGCAAGGTATTTGCCACTAGAGTCTAAATCATCAAAACTGAGAAAAGGCTACTGGTTGCTATCACTGGTATTTAACATTGTTAGCCAAATAGAGGCCCGATAAATAAGTTATAAACAGGGCTGTGCAGGATGCTACTGGTCTCTGCTCTGGGGGGCCATTTGTGCATCACTTCTGAAATATGGATCGGTTCCCTTTCAGACCTGAAGGTCAGAAATCCAAAATGAATGAAACTTACAGGGTTACAACCAAGGTAACGGCAGAGCTGATTTCTTCCAGAGGCTCTAAGGGAGAATCTGCTTCTTACTCCTCCTAGCTTCTAGAAGCTGCTGGCATTTCTTGGTTCCCACCCACATCACTCTGATTTCCTTTCTCCTCCCTCCTACTTATAAAGACTTTGTAGTTGCATTGAGTACAGCTGAATAACCAGCCTCCCTGTCTCAAAATCCTAAACTTAATCCCACCTAGAGAAGTCTTTTACAGGTTTCAGGGATTAGGATGTCTTCGGCAAGATTATTCTGCCTATTTATTCCCTTGCCCACCAAAAAGTACTCAAAAAATCATGTGTTTCCAGCATGCTGATGGTCATTAAAAATCATGGATAATTAGGAGTTCCCATAGTGGCTCAGTGGTTAACAAATCCGACCAGGAACCGTGAGCTTTCGGGTTCGAACCCTGGCCTCATTCAGTGAGTTAGGGATATGGCGTTGCCGTGAGCTGTGGCGTAGGTCACAGACGTGGCTCGGATCCCGAGTTGCTGTGGCTCTGGCGTAGGCTGGTGGCTACAGCTTCAATTAGACCCCTAGCCTAGGAACCTCCATATGCCATGGGTGCAGCCCTAGAAAAGACAAAAAAAAAAAAGATGATTATATTTTGGCCTCAAGCAAAGAAAAATCTTCAGGAATCTAGTCTTCCAGATTAGCTGGGCTCTTCCATATTAACTGCACGTGTAGACATGATTCAACTACCACTGTGCATTTCACTTCTGCCCCTTAACAGTACAAGTTGTGAGTTGTACAGAAATATTGAGGGAAGACCTAAGTGGAATAAAATCAAGTAAAGGAAGATAGCATGGGAAATGGATAGTTAAAAAAAAAAAAAGGACAATGAGGAATAAAAGAGGAATAGAACCTGGAGTTCATGGCTCAGCAATTAATGAACCCAACTAGGATTTGGGTTCAATCCCCGACATCGTTCAGTGAGTGACGGATCCAGCACTGCTGTGAGCTGTGGTGTAGGTCACAGATAAGGCTCAGATCCCACATTGCTGTGGCTGTGGTGTAGGCTGGGAGCTGCAGCTCCGATTCAACCCCTAGCCTGGGAACTTCCATATGCCGCAGGTGCGGCCCTAAAAAGGAAAACAAACAAACAAACAAAAAAGAGGTATAGAACCTTTTGACCATATTTCAATATGAAGTGGAATTATGGTGTGATACTTCAAGAGTATATAAACATTGGTTGGTATTTTTCTCGGGGGTACATTTAGGTGCACATAACAAAAACCTAGTGAGGTCTTAAACAAAGCAGAACCATATTTTCCTTACTCAAAAGGCAAACTGGAAGCGGAAAATTCAGTGCTGGCTTGACAGCTCTTTCTATGTCCCCCATACATGTCTGTCATGGCTGTTCCATCTCCAGAAATGCTACCTGCATTTTAGAGATTAGACAGGAAGAAAGCAACAAAGAGCATAAATAGGTGATGACTGCACCTGTTCCTTTTGAACAGGAACACAAAAACTTTCCCTGAAGCCCACACCCATAACCTTTTAATGTTACATTCACAAGATTCTGTCACATGACCACTTCTTATCTAAAGGAATATTCTTAGTTTATCCCTCTAAGACTAATCAGCATGGAAATTCACATTGGCCATTGCAACTCCACTTTGAACTAATTAAGATGTCTCAAGAGAACTTAAATCCTAGAAGTTTCACACAAGATGAATAGGAATTGTAGCACAAAAGAAATCACATCCTGGAGTTCCCAATGTGGCTCAGTGGTTAAGAACCCGACTAGTATCCATGAGGATGTGGGCTCAATTCCTGGCCTTGCTCAGTGCGTTAAGGATCTGGCATTGCCATGAGCTGTGGTGTAGGTTGCAGATGCGGCTTGGATCCCAAGTTGCTGTGGTTGTGGTGTAGGCTGGCAGTTGTAGCTCTGATTTGATCCCTAGCCTGGGAACCTCCATGTGCCATGGGCGCAGCTCTAAAAAAAAAAAGAAGAATACAGATTTGGGTCATTATGATGAGCATTCATTTTTATACACTGAGGTATTATAAAAGTATCAGAAGTGATGATGATGAAAATCTTATGATCAGTGTTAGGATGGGCAGGTGGAGGTTTTAATTTCCATCATGTTATCTGAGTTTTGCTAACTCCGCAATCTAATCCCAGCTAAGACCACCCAACCTCCCTCATTCCTCCCTCCCTTCTCTTCAACTGTTAAAGCGGTTTTTTTTTATTTCTTTTTTGATTTTTCATGCAGGAATTAAAATTAACTTTAAAACGGAATTAATTTTAAATGAATTGATTGAAATGTAATTAATTGATTGATTTAATTCAAGAATTAAAGGGCACCGTGTCCTTCAGTCCACTGGTTTCGAAGTGTGGTCCCCAGCAGCATCAGTTTAGAACCAATTACAATGCAAATTTCGGCGGGGGGTGCCAAGGGATTTTGAGGCACAGCACATTTTTGGAACCAATTTTTTTTTTTTTTTGGTCTTTTGAGGGCTGCACCCAAGGCATATGGAAGTTCCCAGGCTAGAGGTCGAATTGGAGCTACAGTTGCTGGCCTCCACCACAGCAATGCAGGATCTGAGCCACATCTGCGATCTATACCACAGCTCACCACAACGCCAGATTTTTAACCTACTGAGCGGGAGGCCAGGGATGGAACCCTCATCCTCCTGGATACTAGCTGGGTTCGCTACTGCTGAGCCATGACGAAGTGAACTCCCAGGAACCAGTTCTTTAGCCCAGTGATTTTCAACACTGGCTGCACACTGAAATCACCTAGAAAACTTGGAGAAGTACTGCTGTCTTGATGCTGGAAAGTATTGATGCTGGAAAGATGATACCAGAACCTGGGTTCTTGTTTACAACAGTCGAAGAATGAACTCCATTGAACCCACAGGCAGCAAGCAAGCAAAGTCTTTATTAAAGGAAAGCAAATAGCTCCAGGGTTGCTGGAAGTGGGAGAAGAAGCCCCTTCTCTATTGTACAATAGGGATTTTTATCTCTTAAAGATGGGGGGGTTACCAACGTGGGATCCAGAAAGATGTGGTTTTCTCCTATTGGCCTTGTTCGATTACCTATATCAGTCCTTGTCCAGTAGGGTCTTAGGGGTGGAAATGTCACGTTAAGTCTCATAGTTTCCTTGCCTTTTTCTTCCAGTAAACTTAGTCACAAGGGATTAGGGATTAATGTCCATCTGGGCATAGGTACACTCCCTATAGTAAACAGTGCCTGTGTGGCTGTTACTCCCTGGAGCCCTTGAGCCACAAATGTTAATCAATGGCCATATCAAATGCATTGAAGCCTATGTTCCTACACTGACTGAGTTATTATTCTGCCTCAGTATGAGAGGCAGAAGCAGATGTGAAAGAGTAAAGGGTATGATTCCAGCAAAGTTTGGATAAGGAGGTATTATATTAAGGATTCCCAGATAAGGATAGAATAGGATGAGGACTAGAAAGCTGAAATTTGAGAAGGGCTGTTGGAAGGGAGGTGGGAGGTACAGTAATAATTGATATTATCCTAATATACTAATCAGAGTTGTAATTATCTCCACATACTATACCATTGACTTTTGGCCATGCCCACACCATGCAGAAGTTCCCAGGCCAGGAACTGAACCCACACCACAGAGTGACCTGAGCCATAGCCATAGCCATGACAACACTGGATCCTTAACCCACTCAGCCACCAGGGAACTCCCTACTATTGCTTATTAAGAAACTGAGGGAGTTCTATTCCCCCAAATGATTGCACCTCTACCTCCAGAGCCAATTAAAACCTTTCTGTATAGGACCAGTCAACATCACAATTTGCAACAGTGGGAGGCTCTAGCTGGGGGATGGGAGAGGGGGCAAGGGCACACCAAGATGCTTTCTTCAACCAATCCATGAGTGATACCAAACAATCAAAAGACTGGTCAAAATGCAATACATCTTCCTAAATATTTTTAAAGTATTTTAACTGGAATTAGGAGTGCTCATTGTGACCCAGCAGAAACGAATCTGACTTGATTCCATGATGGCCCAGAGTTCTTCACTCAGTGGGTTAAGGATCTAGCATTGCTGTGAGCTATGGGGTAGGTCACAGACTCGGATCCCTAGTTGCTATGGCTGTGGTGTAGGCTGGCAGCTGTAGCTCCAATTCGACCCCTAGCCAGCCTGAGAACTTCCATACGCCACAGGTGCTGCCCCCCAAAAAAAAAAAACCTGGGATTCAAACGATGTTTTCAACATGATAAGGAGTATGTTAAACAAATAGCCAACTTCACAAAGCACCAAAAATAATCAATGATGTCACTAACTGGCAACAAATAACACAATCTACAAACAAGGCCCAGAGCTAATCAACATCAGTTATCTCATTTAACCCCCACAGCAATTCTAAAGGCTGGGTTTACTAATCCCTCTTTACCGATTAGGAAACTGAGCCTCAAAGAAGTTAGATAACTTATTCAAAATCACATAAAAGCAATAAAAATAGAATTTGAGCCCCAGGAAGCCGGCTCTGACAGAAGAAGTCTAGTGCTCCCGGAAAGGAGGGGAGAGAGTTGGGGAGGGCATCTGAGAGAATTTATTCTCATTGACCTGCTGGTCCTTGCAGGCTTCAAAAGAGGAAAAACCTGATGGATTGTTTAAAAAAATCATTCTGGTGCCCAGGTGGAAATGAACCATGGAAAGGCCAGAGTGGAGCAAGAAAAAGTTAGGAGGTGGCTGCAACCATCCAGATGGGATATGTGACAGACTCGGATTAGGATTGTAGGTAGCATAGACATACTAAGGAGCTGGACACATGAAAGGTTTTGCTAAGGATAAACACTGATTGGCTATAGGACGACCATGTGACCCAGCCTCCAGCCGTCATTTCCCCTGGACCACAGTAATCCAATCAGACAGGATAAAAGAAACAGGCCAATCATTGGCCACTAAAAAAAATCCCTTAATGTTTGATGAGGAAGAAAAAAAAAACACTCAGTTTCTTTAGCTGGGATGAAGGGAAACTTGGAATTTAGACCCTCTGGAGGAAGAGATAGAAAAGTCACTTAAAGTGAATGGTCCATGAGAAAACCCAAAATCTGCAGATGTAACACATGCTCTACTTCTAGTCCTAGGGACACTGAGGCTGCCTTCTCTCTAGCACTCAAGGACGTGAGAAGGGGTCTGGAAGCCCAGCTTTTCAAACTGCAGTTCTCAATTTAAAGGTGAGTTCTAAAATCAAATGCATGTGTGACACCAGCATTTTTTTCTAAGCAAAGATTATAGTGTACCACTCATCACAGGTGTTGTTTCAGAAAACTTTTGTTTCAACATTACAAAGACTTGTTAAAGTGGATCAGGGTGGTCCCCACCCAGGCCCAATGTGAGAGAAAGGCAAGAAGACCCCTAAAATAAAATCAGAGGGACCAAAAGGGAATAATAACAAAGAGAACAAACAAACAAACAAACAAAAAACCTACACTAGACTGATCCCCCACCCCCAGTGTTGGAAAGAAACAGGAAAAGACAATCCTGGGTCTCTTTGGGAAAGAGGTCAAAAGCAAGAGTCCACACACATCCCACATCTGCTCTTCTAGGACAGATACCACCTCAGAAGTGGCTAATTCAGTAAATTTAAAGAATACAACCTGAAAGGATCTGAATGGTTGGAAAAGGAGCCATCAGGAGCATTTAAGACTGGAATGTGAGAACAGCAGTCTAGGACAATGTGGGGATGCTGGGGGGAGGGACATAAACCTCAGGTTGGATCCCAGAAGAGCCAATCTTCCAAACAGTCACTTCTCTCCTTTACATAATTGACTAAGGAAGATTTAGAACCTTAGAGAAACCGTTATGGAACCAAACTTGTGTCTACCCACCTGTGCTCAGGAAAGCCAACCTACTGCTACTGGGTTGTGGTGATGAAAGTGCCCATTAATAGCAGGGCTCCAAGCAAGGAGTCCAGGACAGCTAGTGCTCAAAACACCCAAACTCTAATAGTTTCAGAAAGCATTTTTAAAGGCAAGGTGGGGGAGGGGGATCATAGGGTAAGTGATCAGCTCAGGCACAATTCTCTGATTGGCTGACGGTGAGGTAACTAACAGGGTGGTGTCAAAGGGACTAATGTCATTTCTCAAGGCTCTATAGATCTGTGGGCTACTTACTCATGATCATCAAGTAAACTGCTTCCACCTGGTGTGGGGTTTAGCATCTGTAAAACTCAGGAAATGTGCATCAGATACTATGATCTAGTACTAAAGAGGGGTGCTGAAGCAGAAGACATGGGGAGGTTCTGTTCCAGGAAGGTTCCACAGGGTCTTGCTTGGTTACAAAACTTGATATTCTCAGATTGACCCTATTGGCACATTTTTGGCCATCATGTATATACCTTATCACTTTGGCAACCACCCAACAGGACAATTACTGAAGTGGGAAAAGAACAATACCCATCTGAACAAACACAAATCACCACTAACTATATCTACCTCAGTCAAAGGTTGTCTTTCAAGAAAATATAAATGAGAGACTTTGTTCTTTCCTAGAACCTTTGTCCCTCTCACTTATATTTCACGTCAAAATATCTCCCCAGACAGTTATAATTATCAGGAATTATACTATAGAAAAGGCATAAAATAATGAAAAAGACAATGTTCCTATTTCACAGAATGTAATAATTTAACTTATAATCTAAAATTCCAGAGCTCCCATTGTGGCTCAGAGAAAACGAATATGACTAGCATCCATGAGGATGCAGGTTTGATCCCTGGCCTCACTCAGTGGGTTAAGGATCCAGCATTGTCGTGAGCTGTGGTGTAGGTCACAGACTTGGGTTGGACAAAAAAGGGCAAAATAAAATTTAAAAAATAAATAAATAAAAAATAAAATAAAATTCCCCATTGTATTTATTACAAAATAAGTGCATAGTGTAGTGATCATCACAGGTTTTTTAAATTAATTAATTATTTATTTATTTTGGCTGCCCCACAGCATTTGGAGTTTCCTGGGCTAAGGATCAGATCAGAGCCCCAGTCAAGACCCAAGCTGCAGCTGCAGCAATGCCAGCCAGATCCTTAACCTATTATGTTGGACTGGGGATCAAACTTGCATCCCAGTGCTCCCAAGACACCACCGATCTGATTGCATCACGGCTATTTGACCGAAAGATATAATTATTGCCAAGTAAAGACTGAAAAACTGAGGCTCTAAAGGGCTTAACCACACCCCCTAAAACCACACAGTTATTTAGGTACAAGGTCTACCCCAAAGCAATAAAAATTGCTTGGCTATAGAGTCTACAAAATTGTCTCCTCCTGGGTCATTCCAACATTCCCCATGTCACAGATCTCATTCCTCTAACAGGCAGTTTCTAGGAAGGGATGAATTTCGTTTCTCACGTCAAAAACCTCATTCATCTCACAGGAAGTTTCTATAAAGGGATTCATTTCTGATGGACAGATCTTCAAGGAGGCACCCTTCTCACCTTCTCTGGGCAACTCAAGAGAGAAGAACGGACACAAAGGCTCTAAACAGGATAAATTATTGTGTGTGTAGATGAGGACATCATTGCTAACATCAAAAAACTTGATTTCTTCCAACTCAATATCTAGAAAAATTCCTACGTGGCAAAGGCCAGGGCTTACAGGAATTCTGGTTTCTATGACAGAGAAGGTATAGATTGTGCCTGCCTTCATGCAGATGATCCAGAAGCCATGGTCAGAGGAGAAACCACTTGGCCTCTTCCTGTTGACTGACATCTTGCAGACCCCCAGAGCCCACTCATTCCCCTCTCCCACTTCTACCTCCCAGTAATGACAACCAGAGATGAAGCACGGGGTGCCCAGGACACTGGCCCAGTAGTCGAATCTCTGGGGATCTTCCATCAAGTTTTGGTAGATCTTCCCATACTGGATGCTCCTTAGGTCCTCAGAGAGGACAAGAAAGGAGTTGGCAGTGGCTGGGTCCAGAGTTATATCCTCCCAGAACTTCAGGTACTCATCACTCATGTGCATACCCTGCTCCAGTCGGGAGCCGTGCTGTGTGATGAGAAGAGCCAGTTCTTCGATTTGCCAGTCCT
Source organism: Phacochoerus africanus (assembly GCF_016906955.1). Taxonomy (NCBI): domain Eukaryota; kingdom Metazoa; phylum Chordata; class Mammalia; order Artiodactyla; family Suidae; genus Phacochoerus; species Phacochoerus africanus. Next base: position 78,247,721 of record NC_062545.1, on the reverse strand, counting down.
TCAAAGGAGGATTCTCAATGACACCTCGACACATGGGGCAGACCAATTTTAGATCCTCTTGCTCTTTCATCCAACTTTGCATGCAATAAAGGCAGAAAGTGTGGGTGCAGGAAAGAGTAATGGGGCTGAAGAAAACCTCCAGACAAACTGTACACGCTGCCTCATCTTGCAGATTGTTGGCCATGGTCCCTGAAGTTTACTCTTTAGCAGAACCAAGCTGAAATGGCCCTTTATTAGCTTCTGGGAGTGATCGGGAAACTTCAGTACTATATCTGCTCTTCAATCAGGATGAACCTAAATCTAAAGCAAAAATTCATATAAATCTTTCTATAGTCTATACATGAAAGTCACCAGAGAATCACAGCAAAGGCACTGTCTGTGAGGAAATCTATCCAAAGTTCAAGATCACAAGAAAAAGAAATAGGACAATGGATACTGTCTTTTCGTGGAGGCAGTTTACCTTGTCTGGAGACTCCTGGGTGAAGTCTTGTCTGCTCTGATCACAGCTTCTTTCTTCCTTTCCTGTTGGAGCTGAGCTCAATTGGGTCTTTTTCTTTTTTTTCTCCTAAAAGAGTCTTTAACAGGAGCCAGGAGTGCAGTCTTCAGCTCTAATCGGCATTCCTCTGTAAGTTACTTACAGTGAAGGAAAAGAATTTCCGCACCTAAATACAATCATTAAAAAAAATAATAATAGAAAAGGCCATCTACTGAATGGGAGTGGGCATTTGCAAATGATATATCTGATAAGGGGTTAACATCCAAAATATACAAAGAACTAAGCTCAAAAAAAAAAAAAAACCTAAACCACCAATTTTTTTTTCTTTTCTTTTTAGGGCTGCACTCGAAGCATATGGAGATTCCCAGGCTAAGAGTCAAATCAGAGCCACAGCCATTGGCCTATGCCACAGCCACAGCAACGATAGATCCATCTCAGCCACATCTGCAACCTATACCACAGCTCAGGGAAACGCTGGATCCTTAACCCACTGAGCAAGGCCAGGGGTCAAACCCGAAACCTCATGGTTCCTAGTGAGATCTGTTTCCGCTGAGCCATAACAGGAACTCTGCAAACCACCCAATTTTTAAAATGGGCAGAGGATCTGAACAGACGTTTTTCAAGAGACATAAACATGGTCATCAGACACAAGAAAATATGCTCAACATTGCTAATCATCAGGGAAATGCAAATGAAAACGACAGAGAGATATCACCTCATACCTGTCCAAATGGCAATCATCAAAAAAAAATTTGTAGAAACAAAAAATGCTGGTGAGGATGTGGAGTAAAGGAAACACTTGTGTATTGTTGGCGGGAATGTAAATTGATGCAACCACAATGGAAAGCAGTATGAAGATTCCTCGAACAATTGTAAATAGAACTACCATATGATCTAGCAATTCCACTCCTTGATATTTATCTGAAGAACACAAAAACACTAATGTTAAAAGATGCAGAGGACAAGATGGCGGAGGAGTAGGGGGACACGCTCGCCCTCTCACACAAACACAACAAAAAAAGCACATCTACAGAATAAATGACTCGCACAGAACAGCAACCAATCTCTGGCAGGAGAACCTAAACTCCAATAACAGCAAGAAGTTTGTGACATTACAGGGCAGAACAGGAGAAAAGAGGAGAGTGAGAGAAGGTGAATCCAAGCGGGACAGGTGCTCCCGAAAGGGAACTGCAGAGGAGAAAGGGATCCCGCACCCTGGAAAGTCACCTACACGGGGGAAAGATCAAACGAACTGGAGGAATCTCCAGATGCAGAGAAGAGTGTAGCAGTAAGTTGGAGTACGGAAAAGCCGATCAAGAACCGAACGGACCATCTGAACTACGGGCACAGTCACCAAAAATTGATACGCCTGGGTGGGGGCTGGGCACAGAGACCTCGCCTCCGAAGGTTAGTTCCCGAGAAAGGGCCGGGGGACGCCTGGGTGGGGGCTGGGCACCGAGACCTCAGCTCCAGAGGTTAGTCCTCGAGAACGGGCTGGGAGGGCAGGGCGGAGCGGAAACTGCTTGGGAGGTCTAGAAACCATTTGACGGGGCAGAGACTGCCTGGGAGACTAGAAAACAAAGCTGTCGCAGAGGAAGGGAGCAATACTCTAGGGGCGGGGAAGTGGAAAGCCACATCAGAGGGAACCTGGGAGAAGAGCCTGGTCTGCGCCTGTGCTGGGGAGGGGAGAGAAGAAGGGGTGGGTCCCCATAGAATACCCCCCATGCCACAGCAAGCTTACAGGCCCGCTAGCTAGCAGAAAGCTGTGCTTCCCAGTGCATCCCCTCCCCCCACGCCCACCACTCCCTAGGCTCTCCCGAACCTGGGGCTGCCTGCCATCCAGGAAGGCTGGCCTCAACAATTGCCTGAAGCCTACCACCGCAGGGGCTGCCCTGCACAGGCCTGCTTCCCCTTTGGAGGGGCTACACTTCTGCAGAGTAGCACCAAACACCACCAGCCCCTGAGAAAAGGCCTGCAGCCCAGAAAAGCTAGAACAAGCCTAGCCAGGCCGTGAATAGATCTGCCTAATTCTCAGACGGTTTTTCTGAGTCAGGCTGCCCTGGGGAGGAGCCTCTTGGGTTTCCAATGGCCCTGCTACCTGCCCAAGCCCCCAGGGGGTGCCCCACTCCCGCGGAATAGCTGCTCAGCACCACCACCCCCCCGGAGGACCCCCTGCAGCCCAGAAAAGCTTCAACAAGCTTGGCCAGACTGTGAAAAGATCCACCTACATTCACAGGCCATCCTTCTGAGTTGGGCTGCCCTAGGGAAGAGCCTCTTAGGTTCTCAGTGACCCAGATAGCTGCTCCAGCCCCCAGGGGGTGCTACACTCCTGAGGAACAGCTGCCCAACACCGCCAACCCCCTGCAAGAACCCCACAGCCTAAAAACACCAGAGCAAGCTCTGCATGACCAAGTGAAATCTGCTACCATCGTGGTGTGGACCTCCCAGTCCTGTCTGCCCTCAGGAAGTCCTCCTTTGCTTCAAAGAGACCCTCTTAGCCCCATCAACACTCCAGAAAAGCCACACTGCCTCAAAAAAGACTGACCAACAACGCCAGCCCTCAGGAAACATTCCACAGCAGTGACAAGGCAAACACTGCCCGATCACGGAGAGTACAACTCCCTCAGGAGAAAGAAAACAACAAGCAAGATGAAGAAGCTGAGAAGCCACCCCCAGTCAAACCAACAGGAGAACTCACCCAAAACAGTCAACAATGAAACAGATCTCTGCAGTCTGACAGACCTGGAGTTCAAAAGAGAAATAGTGAAAATACTGAAGGAATTAACAGAAGATATGAACAGTAATGCAGATACCCTCAGAAAGGAACTAGAAAATATAAGGAGGAGTCAAGAAAAACTAGAACATTCATTTGCAGAGATGCAAACGGAACTAAGGGCAGTAAAAACCAGAATGAATAATGCAGAAGAACGAATCAGTGATATGGAAGATAGAATAATGGAAATCACTCAATCCGGTCAACAGACAGAAAACCGAGTCAAAAAACTGGAAAGCAACATAAGAGACCTATGGGATAATATAAAGTGCGCCAATCTACACATAATAGGAATTCCAGAAGGAGTAGAAAAAGATAAGGGGATGGAAAATATATTTGAAGAAATTATCGATGGAAACTTCCCAAATCTAAAGGATACTGGGTTCAAGATACAAGAAGCACAGAGGGCCCCAAACAAACTGAACCCAAATAGACCCACACCAAGACACATCATAATAAAAATGGCAAAAGTTAGTGATAAAGAGAGGATCCTAAAGGCAGCAAGAGAAAAACAGAATGTTACCTACAAGGGAACCCCCATAAGAATATCAGCTGACTTCTCTACAGAAACACTACAGGCCAGGAGGGAATGGCAAGAGATATTTAAAGTGCTCAAGGAAAAAATATGCAACCTAGAATACTCTATCCAGCAAGAATATCATTTAAAATAGAAGGGGAAATAAAAATTTTCTCCAACACACAAAAACTTAAAGAATACAGCAACACAAAACCCAGGTTAAAGGAAATATTGAAAGGGCTTCTCTAAACCAAAAAGAAAGGAAGGAAAGGGAAGAAAAAAGAAAAGAAAAGAAAAAAAAAGAAGAAGAAGAGGAAGAACTAGGACTGAGGAAACCCCAATCAGAGAGCAGTCACTCAAATAAGCCAGCATACAGATTTAATCATTAACAGCTTCAAACAAAATAAAATTAAAAAGAAAAAATAAAAAAGAGTCATCAAAACCATAAAATGTGGGCAAGGATGTTAGGAAGTAAATAACCCTTTTTGTTTGTTTGTTTGTATGTTTCTCTTCTTAATTTTAATATAGTAATGAAGTGTTTGAACTTACAGGACCATCAGGCTACAACACACAATTATGGGAAGGAGTTAGCATACTTAAAAAACAGGGCAAACACAAGCCAAAAGCAAATATTGCATTTGCAAAAAATGAAAAAAAAATACCACTCAAGCAGAATAATAACAGGAGGACCATCCAACCAAAAAAAAAAAAAAGAAAGGAAGAATGGAGAACCATAGAATCAACTGGAACACGAGGTTCAAATGGCAATAAATAATCATCTATCAATTATCACCTTAAATGTCAATGGACTGAATGCCCCAATCAAAAGACACAGAGTGGCTGAGTGGATAAAAAGGCAAAAATCCTTCAATATGCTGCCTACAAGAAACTCACCTTAGGACAAAAGATACATATAGATTGAAAGTGAAAGGGTGGGGAAAAATATTTCATGCCAATAGACATGACAGAAAAGCAGGAGTTGCAACACTCATATCAGACAAAATAGACTTTAAAACAAAAGACATAAAGAAAGACAAAGAAGGACACTACTTAATGATTAAGGGATCCATCCAAGGAGAGGATGTTACTATCGTCAACATATATGCCCCCAAATATGGACGCACCCAGATACATACAACAAATATTAACAGACATAATGGGAGATATTGATGAGAATACAATCATAGTAGGAGACCTTAATACCCCCCTCACATCATGGACAGATCCTCTAGACAGAAAAACCAATAAAGCAACAGAGATCCTAAAGGAAGCAATAGAAAAGTTAGACTTCATTGATATCTTCAGGACCCTACATCCAAAAAAAACAGGAATACACATTCTTCTCAAATTGCTCATGGAACATTCTCAAGAATCGACCACATCTTGGGACACAAAGCTAATCTCAATAAATTGAGGAGCCATAGAAATTATCTCAAGTATCTTCTCTGACCACAATGCCATGAAATTAGAAACCAACCATGGGAAAAGGAAAGAGAAAAAACCTACTGCATGGAGACTAAACAACATGCTACTAAAAAACCAATGGGTCAATGAGGAAATCAAGAAGGAAATTAAAAACTACCTTGAAACAAATGATAATGAAGACACAACCGCTCAAAATCTATGGGATGCTGCGAAAGCAGTGCTCAGAGGGAAATTTATAGCAATACAGGCCCTTTCTCAAAAAAGAAGAAGAAGATTCCAAATGGACAAACTTAACCCTCCACCTAAATGAATTAGAAAAAGAAGAACAAAAAAGGCCTAAAGTCATGCAGAAGGAAGGAAATTATAAAGATCAAAGAAGAAGAAATCAATAAAATAGAGACAAAAAACAATAGAGAAAATTAATAAAACCAAGAGCTGGTTCTTTGAAAAGGTAAACAAAATTGACAAACCCCTGGCCAGACTCACTAAAAAGAGGAGAGAAAGAACCGAAATAACCAAAATTATCAATGAAAAAGGAGAAATCACAACGGATACAGCAGAAATACAAAAAACCATAAGAGAATACTATGAACAACTATATGGCAACAAGTTTTACAATCTGGAAGAAATGGACAATTTGCTAGAATCTTACAGCCTGCCAAAACTGAATCAAGTAGAAACAGACCAACTGAACAGACTGATCACTAGAAATGAAATTGAAGAGGTCATAAAATCACTCCCTACAAATAAAAGTCCAGGACCAGATGGCTTTACAGGTGAATTTTATCAAACATATAAAGAGGAATTGGTGCCCATCCTCCTTAAACTCTTTCAAAAGGCTGAAGAAGAAGGAATACTCCCAAAGACATTCTATGATGCCACCATCACCCTCATTCCAAAACCAGACAGAGATACCACCAAAAAAGAAAACTATCGCCCAATATCATTGATGAATAGAGATGCAAAAATTCTCAACAAAATCTTAGCCAACCGAATCCAACAACATACCAAAAAAATTATACACCATGACCAGGTTGGGTTCATCCCAAGTTCACAAGGATGGTTCAACATACGCAAATCAATCAGCATCATACACCACATTAACAAAAAAAAAATTCAAAAATCATATGATCATCTCAATAGATGTGGAAAAAGCATTTGACAAAGTCCAACATCCATTCATGATCAAGACCCTCGCCAAAGTGGGTATAGAGGGAACATTCCTGAATATAATCAAAGCCATTTATGAGAAACCCACAGCAAATATAATCCTCAATGGGGAAAAACTGAAACCTTCTCACTCAAATCTGGAACAAGACAGGGATGCCCACTCTCACCACTGCTCTTCAACATCGTTTTGGAAGTCCTAGCCACAGCAATTAGGCAAACAAAAGAAATAAAAGGCATCCAAATAGGAAGAGAAGAGATAAAACTGTCACTGTATGCAGATGACGTGATACTATACATAGAAAACCCAAAGGACTCAACCCCAAAACTCTTTGAACTGATTAATAAATTCAGCAAAGTAGCAGGATATAAGATTAACAGTCAGAAGTCAGTTGCATTTCTGTATACCAGCAATGAAACATTAGAAAAGGAATACAAAAATACGATACCTTTTAAAATTGCACCTCACAAAATCAAATACTTCCGAATACACCTGAACAAGGAGGGAAAGGACCTATATGCTGAGAACTATAAAACTTTAATCAAAGAAATCAAAGAAGATATAAAGAAATGGAAAGATATTCCATGTTCCTGGATTGGAAAAATCAATATTGTAAAAAGGGCCATACTACCCAAAGCAATCTACAGATTCAATGCAATCCCTATCAAAGTACCCATGACATTTTTCACAGAACTAGAACAAACAATCCAAACATTTATATGGAACCACAAAAGACCCAGAATCGCCAAGCAGGAGGCATAATGCTCCCAGACTTCAAGAAATACTACAAAGCCACAGTCATCAAAACAGTGTGGAACTGGGATCAAAACAGACAGACAGACCAATGGAACAGAATAGAGAATCCGGAAATAAACCCTGACACCTATGGTCAATTAATCTTTGACAAGGGAGGCAAGAACATCAAATGGGAAAAAGAAAGTCTATTCAGCACGCATTGCTGGGAAACCTGGACAGCTGCATGCAAAGCAAGGAAACTAGAACACACCCTCACACCATGCACAAAAATACACTCAAAATGGCTGAAAGACTTAAATAGACGACAGGACACCATCAAACTCCTAGAAGAAAACATAGGCAAAACACTCTCTGACATCAACATCATGAATATTTTCTCAGGTCAGGCTCCCAAAGCAAAAATAAACCCATGGGACCTCATCAAACTGAAAAGCTTTTGCACAGCAAAGGAAACCCAAAAGAAAACAAAAAGACCACTTATAGCATGGGAGAAAACAGTTTCAAATGATGCAACTGACAAGGGCTTAATCTCTAGAATATATAAACAACTTATACAACCCCACAGCAAAAAAGCCAATCAATCAATGGAAAAATGGGCAAAAGACCTGAATAGACATTTCTCCAAAGAAGATATACAGATGGCCAACAAACACATGAAAAAATACTCAACATCGCTGATTATAAGAGAAATGCAAATCAAAACTACCATGAGATATCACCTCACACCAGTCAGAATGGCCATCATTCATAAGTCCACAAATAACAAGTGCTGGAGGGGCTGTGGAGAAAAGGGAACCCTCCTGTACTGTTGGTGGGAATGTCAACTGGTACAGCCACTATGGAGAACAGTTTGGAGATACCTTAGAAATCTATACATAGAATTTCCATATGACCCCACAATCCCACTCTTGGGCATCTATCCGGACAAAACTCTACTTAAAAGAGACACGTGCACATGTTCATTGCAGCACTATTCACAATAGCCAAGACATGGAAACAACCCAAATGTCCATCCACAGATGATTGGATTCAGAAGAGGTGGTATATATACACAATGGAATCCTACTCAGCCATCAAAAAGAATGACATAATGCCATTTGCAGCAACATGGATGGAACTAGAGAATCTCATACTGAGTGAAATGAGCCAGAAAGACAAAGACAAATACCATATGATATCACTTATAACTGGAATCTAATATCCAACACAAATGAACATCTCCTCAGAAAAGAAAATCATGGACTTGGAGAAGAGACTTGTGGCTGCCTGATGGGAGGGGGAGGGAGTGGAGGGATCAGGAGCTTGGGCTTATCAGACACAACTTAGAATAGATTTACAAGGAGATCCTGCTGAATAGCATTGAGAACTTTGTCTAGATACTCATGTTGCAACAGAAGAAAGGGTGGGGGAAAAAATGTAATTGCAATGTATACATGTAAGGATAACCTGACCCCCTTGCTGTACAGTGGGAAAATTTTAAAAATTATAAAAAAAAAAAAAAGATGCAGGCACTCCTGTGTTCACTGCAGCATAATTTACAGCAGCAAAGATATGGAAGAAACTCAAGTGCCCCAAAATAGATGAAGATGTGATATCCATGTATGTGTATTTATATATAGATATATATATATACACACATATAAATACACATATGTAATCTGTATAAATATATATACCCACATATAATAAAGAGCCATAAAGAGGAAAATGAAGTCTTACCATTTGCGATAACATGGGTGGACTAGATGGTATCATGCTAAGTGACGTCAAAGAAGGACAAATGTTGTATGACTTTAGTTACATGTGAAATCTAAAAAACAAAACAAACAAAATGGCAAAAATAGAAAGAGCTATAGATACAGAGAACAGGTGGTTGCCAGAGGGGAGGGGAGGAAAGAAATAGGTGAGGACGATTAAAAGGTACAAACTTTCAGTTGCAAAATAAGAGTCATGGGTATAAAATGTACAACGTGGGGGATACAGTCAGTAACTCTGTAATAATACAGAGTTCACTGTAATCCATATGGTGATATATTATAAATAGGCTTATTTTGGTGATCATTTTGAAATACACAGAAAGGAGTTCCCATTGTGGTGTAGCAGAAACGAATCTGACTAGTATCCATGAGGATGCAGGTTTGACCCCTGCCCTTACTTAGCCGGTCAGAGATATGGCATTGTGTCGCAGACTCAGCACGGATCTGGCGTTGCTGTGGCTCTGATTCGACCCCTAGTCTGGGAACTTCCACATACCGTGGGTGTGGTCCTTAAAAAAGCAATAAATAAATAAATAAATTTTTAATTTAAAAAAAATATATATACAGAAATACCAAATCACTATGTAGGATAACAGGAACTAGCATAATGTTGTAGGTCAATTACACTTCAAAAATAAACCCATTCATAGAAAGAGTCAGATGTGCGGTTATAGGGGTATAGCAAGGGACAATTGGAAGAAGGCAGATATCCAGTCCATTGCTGCCCAGGATAAGACTGACTCTTTCACCCCCAGTGATGCTGAGGCTGCTGGCCCTGATACCACATTTGGAAAACCACTGGCTTAGAATTTGATGTTAGTGTTCTCCATCACTATTCAGACAGTACAGACCAGGAGTCTGCAAACAATTGCCCATAGACCAAATCTGACCTACCGCCAGTTTTCACAAATAAAGGTTTGGGGTTTTTTGTTTGGTTTTTGGTTTTTGGGTTTTTTTTTTTTGTCTTTTTGCCATTTCTTGGGCCACTCGCGAGGCATATGGAGGTGCCTAGGCTAGGGTTCCAATCGGAGCTGTAGACACTAGCCTACGCCAGAGCCACAGCAACAAAGGATCCAAGCGGCGTCTGCAACCTACACCACAGCTCACGGCAACGCTGGATCCTTAACCCACTGAGCAAGGCCAGGGATTGAACCCACAACCTCATGGTTCCTAGTTAGATTCGTCAACCACTGAGCCATGACGGGAACTCCCACAAATAAAGTTTGATTGGAAGTTTGGAACATAGCCACTCCTATTTATATGTCATCTATGGCTTCTTCCTCACTGTTAAGAGCAGAGCTGAATCATTGCAATAGAGACCATATGGCCTGTTGCTATGGACTGAATGTTTAGTGGCTAATCCAATAAATTGGTTGAGTGGCATTTAAAATAATCTCTATATAAATTCACATGTTAAAACCTAATCACCAAAGTTATGGTATTAGTGGTTGGAGCCTTTGGGAGATGCTTAGGTCATGAGAGTGGAGCCCTAATGAATGGAACTGGCGCCCTTATGAAAGAGACCCCATGGAACCCCTTTACCCTTTCTGCCATGTGCAAGCACAATGAGAACACGTCTATCTATCTATGAACCAGAAAGCAGGTTTTCAGCAGACACCAAATCTGCCGTTGCCTTGGTCTTGGACTTCTAGCCTACAAAAACAAAAACCAAACAAACAAAAAACCTGACTCTCTCTTGAACTCCAAAGGCAAAGGCATTCAAAAGATGAGTATAGCCAATGAGAGAGAAATGAAATAGTAGAAACAGCCCCGACAGAAATAATTGCTTACATTGATTTAGAGACTTGCAGCTGATGTTCTGAAGCTATAAAGTCTGCACCTTTCAGGTTCTCTGTGAAGTGAGCTGGAATGCAGATAATTTGGATTTTTATAGTGCCTAGAGCACAGCCCTGCCCATAATCAGGATCATAGTCTAGACCCCAAATCTAATCAAGTGAATTTATTTTTCCAGGGCAAATGAAATCACATACCAAATTTTATAGTACTAAAGTTATCATCTTTGAGTTAAACTAGCAAACCTACTGCCATCTGAATGAGATTCTATAATTGCAAAGCTCAACTTAAAAAAATTTTTAGAGATCAAAAACAGAAATGTGCTATTGAAATCTAATCAAGTCTTGACTAATGTAATTACATCGCTGGTACAACTGTGAGTGAACAGGATCTAGCAGTTTTCATATTTTTTGACTCAGCAGTTCAACTCTTAGAGGGTAGTTATTGAACAGGATAAGAAAGAGCAGCAAAGTAAGCCTGCTGCCTTCTCATATTAATAACACCCTCTTTTCTTTAAGAGTGGTTTATTTTATTTTTTATTTTTTTGTCTTTTTGCCTTTTTCTAGGGCCGTTCCTGCGGCATATGGAGGTTCCCAGGCTAGGGGTCCAATCGGAGCTGTAGCCGCCAACCTACGCCAGAGCCACAGCAATGTGGGATCCGAGCCACATCTGCGTGCGACCTACACCACAGCTCACGGCAACGCCGGATCATTAACCCACTGAGCAAGGGCAGGGATCTAACCCGCTACCTCATGGTTCCTAGTCGGATTCGTTAACCACTGAACCACAACGGGAACTCCAAAGAGTGTTTAAATGATAAATTATATGGTGTCTATATTAGAAGTAGAAAAGTTCAGGGAGAAATGTCGTTTTAAAACATTTTCAAGTGCCGGAAATATTTGGAGCCACTTATCTGTAATATCTCAATATTCTCATGACAACATATCAAAAATATGCATAAAGATTTTTTAATTTTTAGAATTATTTGTAATTATCATCTGTGCCTCTGCAAGTTAAGATTAAATCATAAAATGAGCTTGTTTCTGGAGACTCCTGATTTCACACACTTAAGATAAGATGCCAGGGGGCTGTAGTCAGCCCTGTCAGGAATATAAATCCCTCCAAGAAGATGATATGTTTGCTTCAATCATAGTTTATATTTTTCAAAAGCCAGCAGCTGTAGTGGGGCAGCTTTTCACAATTAGCTTCCATCCCCGGTGTGGAACTCACCCTCTGCTCTTCTCTGCTGCCCTGTTATATATTAAAACATCTTTCTGGGAATCTGAAAAAAGATGGAAGGTGCCTCTGAATTACTAAGGCTATCAAAGCCTTCTAACAGAGCTCCTATGCTCTCCTCCTCTAAAAGAGCCAGGCTTTGCAGAGCCCACAAGTACCACAAAGAGAATACTGCAGGCATTTTAGAATATGTTGAATGTCCCACTTTGTACTTATTGTGAGGGACAGGTTCTCTACAAAAAAGTCAGGGATGATGAGATTCTGTAGTTACATATTTGATCACAGGTACTCCCTACTCTGGTCCTATGCATGGACGTATTTTTTGTTCCTCTGAGATTTTTTTTTTTTTTTGCCAAAAATATTGAGAAAAAATTTGAATAATGTTTATGTGCTTTATTCACAAGGTACGCTTCTATCTGAATAAGAACTGGATAAGAGTTCCCTATCTACAAGCTCTAACTGGAGTCACCTTGAAAGTTTCAATGACCTTAGGCCACCCACCCACAAATAAAAAAGTAATGCTTAGTCCCCCCAAGTAGGCTCACCCTTCTGTCACCTCATACATAGGTTCCAGACCCTGAGCAAAGCCAGAGGGAGACAATGTGAATTCACATGAGTGGTGAATGTGCAAGAGCAAGGACACACGTGTGACTCTGCCCAGGGCTATTTATCTTGTGATTTCTAGAGCCAAATATAAGTGTTTTTAGATTATCCATATGCTTTCTCTTCTGGTTTAAGGCTGTTGAAATATTTTTGTGTAGGTGAGGAAGTCTGAGTCAAGATAAATTTCCTTTCCACCTAACTATCTGAAGTTCAATGTATCATTGAATGCAGCCTGCAATCTCTTCAAAGGACTAGAGCTGCACCCCTGCCTGGGGGAATCCAGGGAGTCCAGGCAGCAGCCTGCAGTTCCTCCCATGGTCAGATACTGCCAATCTGACTCTGGAAGGAGGAGGAGATTCAGTGGTGAAAACCCCACCCTCCACTGATGTCGTCCTTGGTTGTGCCCCCTGCTGTTCACGTACAGACCAAAGCCCCACTCTGTCCTTCCCCCTACTCCTTTGCTCCCAACGCTGCCCTTCTCTCCAACCTCATCCTCTGAAATCCAGACCTGCTTTCAATCCTTCCCGCACTCCCTCCCAATTTCAGGACAGGTTCTTTTTCTCTGGCTGGAACCAGCCACCCGCGATCACCTAGTCATGGCTCAGGTACAGCAGGGGTGTCAGTTCTTCACAAGAGTGTCCCCAGACTAGGTCAGAAATCCAAACTACATCCTCTCACCAGCCTGTATCCTTCCTCCAAGTAAATTATCACAGTGGTGGTTTCCATTAGATCCATCTGAGCTCCTCACATAAGTAAGTAGCACTTACTGAGCACTTTTACTGTGTGCCAGGCATTTTTTAAGTATATCACATGTTTTCTAGCTTTGAATACTTGCAACTCTAAGACGTAGGTGATGGTATCATTTTAACGTTTCACGTGATGAATTTAAAGTAGATGGTAGAACCATTACCCAGCTGTGTGACCCCCATGTGTTACTAAATTTCTCTGTTGCCTACCTCTAGCTGTCTTTCACAGAAGACAGAAATTTCTACCCTAATAAAGTCAGTGTATCTTGGGAAGTTCCCATTGTGGCTCAGCAGTAGAGAGCCTGACTAGTACCCATCAGGATGCGGGTTCTATTCCTGGCCTCACTCAGTGGGTTAAGAAGTCTGCGTTGTGGTGATGAGGCAGAATGATAATTCAGGTCGTCAGCGTAGGAGCATGGACTTTGATGCATTCTTTGATATGGCCATTGATCAACATTTGTGGCTTAATGGCTTCAGGGAGTAACATCCCCACAGGCCTTGTTTACTATAGGGAGTGTACCTACACCCAGATGGACATTAATCCCTAATCCCTGTGACAGTTTACAGGAAGCAAAGGACAAAGAAACTGAGATTTAAGGGACATTTCCACCCCTAAGACCCTATTGGACAAGGACTGATATAGGTAATTGAACAAGGCCAATTGGAGAAAACCACATCTTTCTGGATCCCATGTTGGTAACCCCCCCATCTTTAAGGAATAAAAACCCCTATAGGACAATAGAGAAGGGGGGCTCTTCCCCTCCCCCCCCTCCCCGTAACCGTGGGAGCTGTTTGCTTTCCTTTAATAAAGACTTTGTTTACTTGCTGCCTGTGTGTTTGCGGAGTTCATTCTTCAACTACCATGAACAAGAACCCAGGTTCTGGTATCTTTCTGGTATGATCTTTCCAGTATCAGCAAGCTGTGGTGTAGGTCAGGTGACAGATATGGCTAGGGTCCCAAGTTGCTGTGGCTGTGGTGTAGGCCGGCAGCTGCAACTCCAGTTAGATCCCTAACCTGGGAACTTCCATATGCTGCAGGTGTGGCCCTAAAAAGAAAAAAAATAAAATAAAATCAGCATATTTTATGTATACAATCCAATTCAATTGAAGCTCAGTTAAAATAGGTGCTAACCTAATTCTTTAATTTAAAAAAAAAATCTATGGCTGCAACCGCAGCACACGAAAGTTTCCAGGCCAGGGACTGAATCCAATCCACAGCTGCAGCAACACTAGATCCTTTAACCCACTGCACTGAACCAGGGCTGGAATCCAAGTGCCCTCAGCAACCCAAGCTGCTGCTGTCAGATTTTTAGCCCACTGTACCACTGTGGGAACACCTAACCTAATTCTTTTAGCTTCTGGAACTATATGGATCAATGCTATCTTGATGGTTTCTTCAGACTTTATCTGGGGATTGAAAATCCTGGATCCCGGCTACATTTTCTACTGAACTTTGCATTTTACGGGTAGTTTATCGCCTAACTAAAGAAAGTTGTGTGACTCATTGGATTGTGTGTACTTCTACATGTCCTCGTCTGCCTGGACATTAGCTCTTCGGGGTTTTTTTTATAGCTCTATTAGTGAGTTCCTTAGCATGGTATCATTGCAAGATAAGAAACGGCAATGACTAATTAGCAGAATCTGTAGAGCCCTGTGTATGTAGCGTGGGATGGCTTATGCAGTCAAATGTTCCAACTAACTATCATCTAAATGCAACAGGCTTTCTTAGCAGCATGCTGAGCATTGTCATGAGGTAAATCTAAATAAACAAACCAAAATAAGAAGAGCCAGCAACATCCCAAGGCTTGCACACAAACATCCATTGTCTATATTTGAGATTCACACACTGTTAAATACTTAGGCGATCTCAAACAGGAATGACACAGGCGATGCCCTATATGTTACAGCCCAATTAAGAGAGGTAATATAAACATATGAGAAGGTAAATACTGTTGCAAAATAGACAAGACAGCCTGTGGTATGTAATGATGCATCTTTTTAACCACATCTATGTATAGATAGATAACAGAGGACAACATATTTTGGTCTGTTTTTAGACAGCTTCTTTTCAGAACCCTCATACCATTTAATTGCTCATTTCTTAGAATAGTACCAAAGACCTTTGCAAGCAATGTCAACTATTCTATCCTACATGAGTGGAATGGAAATAACTGGTATAGTTTCATTTCTTAGAATAGTACCAAAGACCTTTGCAAGCAATGTCAACTATTCTATCCTACATGAGTGGAATGGAAATAACTGGTATAGTTTTATTTCCTAACCAAGCTCTCCCCCTGTCCTAAAATAATTCCAATTATCCATGACTGTTCACAGAAAGTGTCCAACAAGTATTAAGAATTGATAGCTTGTAATGAATTTCTTTCTTTCTTTAGCTTTTTAGGGCCACACCTGCAGCATATGAAAGCTCCCAGGCTACGGGTCAAATTGAAGCTGTAGTTGCCAGCCTATACCACAGCCACAGCAACACCAAATCTAAGCCTCATCTGCAACCTACACCACAGCTCACAGCAATGCTGGATCTTTAACCCACTAAGCAAGGCCAGGGATCGAACCCTCGTCCTCATGGATCCTAGTCAGATTCATTACCGCTGAGCCACTACGGGAACTCCTATAATGAATTTCTCTACTGATTCATGTTCTCCTACCACAAACAATGTATTAATATGCCCCTGTATCCCATGCCTCTGCTATAGATGCCAATAAGGCATCTGAGCATCTCTACAAAGGTGAGGTAGCTTCAGTTCTGATTCTCAAGGTCTGGGCTGCAAATTTGGACATGGAAGGGGTTAACCTGCACATGTAAATGGTAACTGGAAGATAGGGAAGTGATTGGGATTACCCATGAAAGCTGTGCAAAATAAAAAGGAAGGCCTAGGACAGAACCCTGAGAAGCAACAGCATTTAAGGAAAAAGGAAAAGCAACCCGCAAAAGAGACCATGCTAAAGACTCTGAGGAAAGAGATCCCTGCAATCAACAACACAATTCTGGAATCCAATGGCTTCCAGTCCAACAGAAGCAACTCTAAGAATGCCTTGCAGTTCAGCCGAACTTGGGCTAGAAGAAAAGAGTCAGGTCAGGAAGAGCCAAAGCAAGAGTTCCAGGGGACCGTGTAATTGGATACAGGTCTAAACTCTAAATAGACAAAGAGGTCTGCAAAAGTAAATATGAGGTAGCGTATTAGTCCGAGTGAGAAAGGCCGGGCAGGCCACACACGCTGCAAAATGGAGGTCAGAGCAAAGCTTCCAATTCAAGGACAAAAACCCAGACAGGAGGGCAGTTTGAGATAGTGCAAGCGTGCATATGTGTCTACTTAAATTATTAAGTCTCGGTGTAATTAAGTGTTATACACAGTGTATACATAACATCTCTCCTTTCCTTTAAGAGCGTCTATTCTAGGGAAATTCTCTTTTTTAAAAATATCTGTTACTTGTTTTGGCCAAGATCTCCTTTGCTAGCATTTAAGAATAAGCAGCAAATTAGAAATGATTTCTTTGCTTATTAATGAAGTAGTCACAGTTTTAAAATCTTCAATAAAACTATTCCAGATGCCTGTCTCTTCTGTAATAAAAATTTTAACATATCTTACATAATTTTTAGGGCTATTGGAAAATAATTAGCAAGTTTTAGGGGAGATACTATGCAAAAACATTAAAATGCTTTAAAATAACCCAAGAACAGTCGCCTGATTAACATGGCCTTGAGATGCACAAATTAGTCCACCCATGTTGTTGAAAAGTCAAATCACTAAAGTATATCCAGCTGGCGCTAATGAAATGTCCAGAGGACTTAACTGTAGGTTTCCCAGAGTGATCTTGGGTTAGGGATTAATAAAAAATGAAGTGCAGGGAGGTCAGCACATCATATAACCAAAAGATTATTCCATGCATTGAAGAGTTTTCAAGTACAGATTTTTTTTTTTTCCAGGCTTAAAGACGCTTAAGATTCTTTTGGTGTCAAAACAGTTCAAATCACTGATTTGGCAAAACTAAGTTTATGTAGAGAAATCATTTCCTAGGAGGATAACCTCTTCCTCTGGGCTGGGAAAAAAACAACACTCCTGTCCAGAGATTGCATTACCTCCCAGTCCGTTGCCCCTGCAAGGCTGAGAGGCAGAATCTGTGTAGCACAGCGCCATCTACCGCGTCTCTGAGGGAACTGGAGCCCCAGTCCGCAATATTTTTCATTCTAACCTTGATGGCAATCAGGAAACCAATCAATGAGTGTCACTTCCCTTCCACTTGTGGGAGGTTTTATGAATATTACAAAAAGATATAAATGAGAGATGTGAACTTATGCAGTTAGAGCCATCGAGATCCATAGGATGATTCTTTTAGGAACGGTGCAGTAAAATTAGACAAGAAATTGTCTCACTGAGGGGAATTCAGTGAATAAAATTCGTGATCCCTTTTCTTGATAGAGAACAGGCAAAAAGCCAATCCGTTTTGGATTTTTAAAAAAATCCAGTCCCAAATGCTATAAAATTGGGTTGCAATGATCATTGTATAGCTATACATGTAATAAAATTCATTGAGTAATAATAAAAAAAAATCCAAACCCAAAGCTCACAACTCTAAAATGACTGAATTAGGTATACGTAGAGGAAAGGAAAATTTTCATGTAGATCTGTTTTATTTGCCTTCTAGGATTATCAGTTCAAAGGTCAGCAGTTTCTACTTGATCCATCCTCTTCCATTTTTTCATCTTGGTACCTAACTTCAGGTCCTTTCTTTGCAAGAATGAGGCCAAAGGAAAGGAGACAATGCATACCACAGAAATGTCACATGTGGGTTTAGTTAACTGAGATTGTTAGCATTCTGATAGGTGAGTGGGGAAAGAGATTTTGAAATCCAAATAGAATTTCATTATGGATTTAATTCACCAAATCACCAATACTATAATAACCGAATACTGGGTGAATATCAATTTAATAGTTAATTAGACTCTGTGCCTAGTACATGGTTGGCACACACTTGTTCCTAGTACTAGTGACCCCTAGTAATATCAGCTTTGCTAGGAGTCTGCCGACTGCTGAGAAACTCTGCGCATTAGCAGAGAGCTTGAAATGCCACGATCCCAAATACCCTTTCTCCTAACATGATAGGCACGGTCTCATAAAGATTCCTCCAGGGAGAATAACAGTATAAGATGACTCCTTGTGTAGGTGAGTAAGAATTCAGTCTCTGAGAAACAAGTGTCTGAAAAGAAATAGGAATCACAGCAGCACAGTGTGGAAACAAGCCAGGGCACTGAGAAACAAGAACTCCCACTGTGTGATTTTCTGAGTTGGGTATTTCCCTCTTATTCTTTAGTCCAAAAGGGCTCTAGTATGACTTTTTTCTTTCTTTTTTTTTGGAGGGGGGGCTGCACTTACAGCACATAGAAGTTCCCAGGCTAAGGGTCGAATCAGAGCTATAGCTGTCAGCCTAGCCATAGCCACAGCAGCCTCAGACCCCAAGCCGTGTCTGTGACCTACACCACAGCTCAAGGCAACACCAGATCCTTAACACTAAGGGATGGAACTGACATCCTCTTGGATACTAGTTGGGTTCCTTACCGCTGAGCCACAATAAGAATTCCTGCCTCTTGGGTCTTAATTCTCACCATTTTCTTCATTTATTCTCCATACAAGGCCCTTCCTTCAATTCCGTTATTTGCTAAGACCCTCCCCCCAGTGCCAGAGCATGCACTGATGGAATGTTTTTTTGACCTGAAAGGCTCCTCCCTCCCTTCATCCCATGTTTATTTCTCCCTGTCCTATAAACATGATTTCTCCTGCAAAGCACCCCCTCAGCCCAGACCTAAGTCTTAGGCCTTTGATAAACTCTCATCAAACCTCATTCTTGTCCCTTGGAGCACTTATCCTAGTATATTATTGTTCTATCTTTACTACTATCAAATGATCAAATTATTGAATGATCAAATTATTGAAGGTGATTATTCATGTATAACCCAGCTTTCCTCACAGACTATGATTTCCAGGAAGACAAGAGCATTTTCTGCTCACATTTATATTCTGAACAGTTCACCAGCATCAGCTTCATAGATGTGTGATCTATGTACCTGCGTGGAAGGCTTACAGGGTCTCTGTGCCTGGTTTAATGCTCTACTGTTGCTGTCTTAAAATTCTTAGTGTTTGAACAAAGGGCTCCACATGTTTATTTTGAACTGGGACCTGCAAACTACATAGCCCATCCTTCAGCTACCATAGTGCTTTACACACTGAAAATTCTCAATAAATAAATCTTTAATGAATAATGACATACAGAAAAATTAATTAACACATGACTAGGTAGCCAAGATTGCAAAAATACAGAGTCCTGAATTTCCTGTGCAGTGGGAAGGACCTCCAAAGGAAATGTCTCTAGTTAATTTATATCTGAGATTCTTGTAATGTGGTTAGAACATTTTACTAACAATTAGAGGAAAGCTAAAATTTCCAGTGACCCTAAGACAGGTGAAAAAAAAAAATACCTTAAGTTCACTCAGAAATACAGATCTGATGTTGTGATTTTCATCAAGACAAGAATCGTTGAAGGAAGAAGGAGAGAATGGCGGCAAGATCCTGTACTGCAGGCCATGGGAAGGCTTGTTGACTGAAAAAAAAATACACAAGCTAAAAGCTGAAAATAATATTTTATACAAAGGATTGTCTGAGGACTTAAACTCAGAAGACGGCCTCTCAGATCACTCTGAGGGACTGCTCCTAGGAGGGGAAGGAGGAGCCAGGATAAACAGGAGTTTCTAGAAAAAAAAAAATTCAGGTAGTCAGAACTTCAAATGATTAGTATTTTTGTTTGTTTGTTTGTTTGTTTTCTTTCTTGGCCATGAACAGCTGTTTCCTGGCCAGGGATCAGAGCCAGACCTATGCCACAGCTGTGGCAATGCTCTATCCTTAACCCACTGTGTCAGGCTGGGGATTCAAATCTGCATCCTAGCGCTCCAGAGACGCCTCTGATCCCATTGTGCCACAGCAGGAACTCCAACGGATTACTAGATTTTATTGTTTTGTTTTTTACTTTTTAGGGCCATACCCATGGCATAGGGAGGTTCCCAGGCTAGGGGTTGAATTGGAGCTGTAGTTGCCGGCCTACACCACAGCCACAGCAACACTGGATCCTTAACCCACTGAGCAAGGCCAGGGATCGAACCCGCAACCTCATGGTTTCTAGTTGAATTTGTTTCTGCTGTGCCGCAACGGGAACTCTGGATTACTGTTAATTAAATAAAATCACTATCTCAAGTTAATGAATTTAGTGCACTTCTATGTATGGGAAGATGCAAGAGTCTGGGCTCAGTGAAATCATTCCTTGACTAGATCAATGTCAAACATTCATTTTACTGATTTCTTAAGTTCATGTAAATGTTTTATTCGTGGATTGAGATGCATCTGGGTTTGTTTCCAGATGTATGACCCAGTGAAAGTTATTTAACCCCTCTGAGATTCAGTTGCCTCATCTGTAAATTAGGGAAATAGAGCCCACCTTACAGTGCTGGGAGTTAGAGATAATGTAGGGAGAATACCTGCCATTCTGGACATTAGCTGCCCCTCTAATTATCTAAATTGTTAAATCAAAAAGAAGGAAAAACTTCCAGCAGAGTTCATATATTCATTGCCATTTACTTAACATTTACTCAAGTAAGAAAAAAGAATGTTTTCCTCATTTCCTTTATCATCCACTCACTGTATTGAGTACCATGATTTATAAGTCATGAAATAGTTTAAAACTCTTGATATTTAACTGAAGCTGACACAATATAAATAATGTTACTATTAACCTGAGTGGTGTGAAAGTGAGTTAATCCTTCTTCCTCCTGCCCAGGTTATCAGATAGACTCAAAGCTTTTTATAGTTTAAAAACTTTTCCAAGATTCCTTTATAGCACTGGAAATGGTATGTTCATTAAACCTAGATTTTCTTTCCACTTACCAATGGGCACTGGGTTACAGTCTCCTTATGAACTAGAAGAGATGGGTGAGGAGCTCTGTGATCCCAGAAATAAATTACTGACCTAAGATAGGGCTTGTCCTAGGGGAAACTGGTAAGAAAGTTATAAAGCTAGGTCCGAAATGGAATGGTGCAAGTATTCAGTGGAAATACAGAAGCTAGTTTCTAAGATCATGGTGATGGAGACGAAGATTTGTTCTAGCTATTCAGTTTGTTACAAAGGAAGAGTACCAGCACAAGATACAAATGAGAGCTCCTTTTAATGGTTCTCATCATGGTGGTTTTATTCCTGAGTTCGCAAAACAAAATCAGTAACAGATTGAAAGCAATGGCCTCCAAACCCTGAAGTTTATATTAATCTGACCACAGAAGAATTTATAGACATGCAGGCTTCAGTAATGACCATTTTCCATTTATTCATCTCTCCATACACTTTAGGCAACAATAATTTTCAAAGCTCTACCATGTACCAGAAACTTTGATAGGTGCTAAAAGTATTGAATGAATGTCATGGAATTGGCTCCAGAAACTTACTCTCTGGGTCAATAACCCAACTAAACGCAACATAATGTGTAGTTGTCCTAGTCTTGGTGTAGAGGCGAAAAAAATGTGAATCTCGAGGAGGGAAATTCTAATTACCCTAGAATAATGGATAAGGACACCAGGGCAACACTTTGTTGATCATTTACATATGCAGTATGCCATGCTCTGTCTAATGTAAGAGTAATGTATACATGTGTCTTCTACTCCCTGCTGAATCCCATTCTCCCTGGGAACCAGGAAGACACACCTGACTCCTCCATCTCTCCGCTGTGTTGCACAGCACAGTGCCCAGCACAGCATTATTAAAGTTCCAACTAAAATGAATTGAATTACAGAATGTTTTTGAGAAAAAAATACTGATACTTCAAGTGCAAGTGGCAAAAGACTGAGTAATGGATAGAGAGGTGAGTCTTTCAAAGGTATCAATGAATTGAGGCAAATTTTTGAAGTTATCTATCTTGCCAATGAGCTGCTGAAAATCGGTATTTTCAGACCCAGAAACTGACTGTCAGATATTCAAAAATGATGACCCAACAAAAGGGCAGAATGGTCAAATTTGTGACTGGGGAGTCTTGAAAAATGTGAATTTATATCAAACTACTTTTGATATTTTTAAAGTGAGAAGCCCCAAAGACTTGCTTTGAAATCATGTTCAAAAACCCCTACATGGGAACAGACTCAGTCCCTCAGCTGTATGACCTACTAAAACACAAAGATTCACCACTAGCTCACAGCATCGTGGAATTTCTCTTTCAGATTTATGAAACAAGCCCTTAGTGTGAATAGACAGTGAGGGATTTTTTTTTTAATGAATAGCCTCCCTATTATCATGGTTCATGACTTTTTACAATGCAATTATTGTGGCACGTATCATAACATAATTGAGATTCTAGAAATGGAAATGGATGGTAATTGAAGGGACAGAGTTACTCAAGAAAATGCAAATGGCATTTTATTTTCAAATTAAATTAAAAATATAACGAAGTGGGTGTAGAAATTGATTGAAAAATTAATTGAGAGAAACGAATTTGGAATATTTCTGTACGGGACATCTGTAAGAAGTTCTGCTCTGACACAGTTTTTCAGAGAGGAACACTTGAATGGAAGCCATACTAAAGACAAATCTTTTAGAACATGTCGGAATAGCCAGATTTACACTCTGAGGCCAGATGGTGAACTTGTGGACTTGTCTGGGTTGAACAACAAGCAATAGGGAGTTTTTCTAATATGAACTCCAAGTCCATATGTAGTAAGCTAGAGTTTTTCTGTTGGTTTAACATTTGCCTTTTCTTTATCTTTATCTTTCTCGATCTCTCTTCTCTCTCTCCCCCCATCTCTGCCTTTACTAATTAAAAATAATAATAATAATAAGTTGGAGACATCAAGACATTTTGCTCTAAATACTTTAGCATGTGGCTCTTAAGAGCAAAGAAATTCTCCTTCATGGTGACAATATCATTATCATAATCAAGAATCAAGGTGTAAGGGGTCTATATTCTATTTGCTCATCATCTCTCTCTCTTTTTTAATCACGGAAGGATTTTTTTCAACTTTGTCAAATGTCTTTTCTGCATCAGTGAAATGGCTTGTCATATCTCTTAATTCTCCTTATTCTAGAACAGTCCGCCACCACCACATTTTCCTTTAAACTTTTAGGACACCAATATTTTAATAAATCCATGCCAGTTGACTTGGAGAATGTCCCCCCATCTGGATCTGTCCAATTGTGTTCTCAGGGTTAGGTACAAGTCAAACTGGACCATTATTTTTAAAAGTGGACCACAATAGTGTTTAGTGCTCATTGCATATTTCAATACAGACAATTCTTTAAAATAAATAGATTATGAGTTGGCCTTTTAAAATATTTAAAGTATCAGAGAGAAGAGGAAAAGAATTGTGGATTTGTTTTGGTACCAGATTCTTCAGATGAGATTAGGACAGTGTATTCATGAGGTGTGTGTGAACCTTGAAATTTCTGAGCATGTTTTTAAAGGATTCATCCAGCCTTTAGAGATTTACTCAAAAACTCCCTTTTCTTCCTGCACTGAGAGATTTTTGAACTTGAGAATTTAGAAAGTGATTGTTCATTATCCAAACCCTTTTAAAAGAGAAAAAGGAGTGGGCAGCACTGTAAAGGGCGAATCTTAGTTGCTGGGATAAGAGACAAAATTTATGACTTTCCCACTGATTTCTCAGCCAATTTTGCCCCTCCTCAGTCCCCACTTCTCCAGAGATTAAAACATGCTTGAATTGGAAGAGTCGTTTCCTTCCTTCTGTTCAGTGCCAGTTCTCAGAGGAAAACATCCATTTTTCTCTTTGATTCTTGTAGCCCAGAGATGGCAATGAAAAAACCTGCTGCTTCCTTGAGTATAAAGATTTTATTTTGGGGGGTTGCAGGGCAGGAAAGAGAGTTGAAGGGTGTGTGTACATCAAGCGTGGGTGTGAGAATGATTTTCCCCAGGGCCAATTAGTTGGCCTGGAGCCCAGAGTGACCCATTCATCCACCTTAAATTGCACCACAAAACAGAGATGGCTGGAGGAAGTCACTATTAAATGGCCCTGCCACTTGCTGCCTATTTTCATTGTGTCTCCTTGATGGGGGATGCCCTAGAAATTGACACAGTTTTCAGTCTCCTCCTATAGGGGGAGGAAAAGATGCACCTTTCAGTGGGTCAATGAACTGTAAGGGAAATAAACCAAAATGTGATTCATCTCCCATAAAAAGCCAAGAGTTGAATCTACTTTCATATTACTATGGCCCTATATAACCAGATGCAAAGACAGTTTTTTGTTTGTTTGTTTTGTCTTTTTGCCATTTCTTGAGCCGCTCCCATGGCATATGGAGGTTCCCAGGCTAGGGGTTGAATTGGAGCTGTAGCTGCCAGCCCACGCCAGTGTCACAGCAACGTGGGATCTGAGCCGCGTGTGCGACCTACACCACAGCTCACAGCAACACCAGATCCTTAACCCACTGAGCAAGGCCAGGGACTGAACCCACAACTTCATGGTTCCTAGTCGGATTCGTTAACCACCGCACCAGGACGGGAACTCCGCAAAGACAGTCTTTAATCATAAGTTCTAAGTACTGAGTGGATGGTAAAGATGAAAGGGAGCAAGATACAGACAAGGAATCTATTTGAAATATAGCAGGTCCTGGAGTTCCCGTCGTGGCTCAGTGGTTAACAAATCTGACTAGGAACCATGAGGTTGCAGGTTCAATCCCCGGCCTCGCTCAGTGGGTCAAGGATCCGGCCTTGCCGTGAGCTGTGGTGTAGGTTGCAGACTCGGCTCAGATCCCACACTGCTGTGGCTCTGGCGTGGGCCAGCAGCTACAGCTCTGATTAGACCCCTAGCCTGGGAACCTCCATATGCCATGGGTGCAGCCCTAGAAAAGACAAAAAAAGACACACACACACACACAAAATGTAGCAGGTCCTTCACCTCTTATGTGCTCCATCTGCCTTTAGTTTGTAGAAAAACTTCAGCCAAAATATAAGCGTAATCAGAGAAGTGAGAAAATGCAGAAGCAAAAGGAAAGCAGCCAAACAGGACAAAGTAATAATGGTTTAGTCACTAAGCAAAGTCAAAACTTTTAGCTTCTCTTCAAAGGCCACAGATAATATTCTGAGCCATATCCTATGAGCTGTCTTATAGATACTGAAACCCCCATCAGGTGGAAGAATTTAACTATATGATGACCAGACTTTGTAGCCACGACACAAACTGTCACAATTCTGAGAACTGATCTCAAAGAAATGGGAAAAAACTGATCCTGGAACCGAAGACTAGCTGTACTTAAAACAATCAAGATGACACTGGTCAGACCACTGAGCGACCAATTTCAAGATCAGTGTCAGAGGTCCCTGTGCTATTTCTGCATGTAGCCCCTTCCCTCTACCTATACACCCCAGAAACTCCTCTTTAAAAGCCCTTTCTTGCTCACTGACTGTCAGGGAGGAGATGGCCTTTGGGCAGGAGTCTACTCTCTCCACCAGTACCAGCCTCCTAAATAAAGCAAGCATTCCTTTCCACCAACCTTGCCTCTCAAGCAATGGCTTTAAGTGGCAAGCAGCCAGACCCCACTTTCGATAACATATTCAGGCATCGGTGCTCAAAGGCAGGCTCAACTCAATCCATTTTGATCTGAGAAAGTTTACTTTCTCAGCATCAGGTTGTAAGAAAAAGAAACATAAAATAAAGCAACTTTTCTGAGCTCCTTGCAACAAGAAATCAATGTCTTGACCTGTTTCTAATTAAGGACACATGAGTTAACAAAGCACAGGTTTTGGCTTTTGTTCTTTATTCGAAATAAGAAAATTTTGGTCAAACCATATGATGGATTCAGCTGAGACTACAGTGGCCAAATGTCCTAGTTTTCCATGGACTAAAAAATTTCTTAAGACAAGGGATTTTCAATACTAAAACCAGGATAGTCTTGGGTAAATCAAGTCAATTGGTCACTCAAGCAAGACTAAAATGTGCATAACACCTAAAATATGAAATGCTTTGCCTCATCCTTTTGGGCTAATGTTCAAAGAATTTACAGAACAAAAATACTCACATTTAGTGAATCTAAAAATTTTACAAATTAAAAATTCACTAAAAAAGTCAACATTCTAAAGGATTAATGCGCCCTCAGAAGAGTTATAAACCTCTGATCAAAAATAGATTGAGATATTGAGGGAAAATGTGCATTGGAAATCTGAAATATTTTTTTGTTTGTTTATTTGTTTGTTTTATTGCTGTACCTGTGGCATGTGGAGTTCTCAGGGCTAGAAGTTGAATAGGAGCTACAGCTGCTGGCCTACACCACAGCCACAGCAACACTGGATCTGAGCCACATTTGCAACCTGTGGCAGCTTGTGACAATACCAGATTCTTAATCCACTGAGCAAGGCCAGGGGTTGAACCCGTATCCTCACAGAGAAAAAGTGAGCTATTATTAACCCCATTTTAAAAGGTAAGGAAACTGGGGCACAGAAGAGTTAACAATCTATGTAAGCTAAAATAGTAAGAGACAATTTAACTTAAAAAATCCTCACTCTTTTTAAAAAATTTTAAAAATTATAGTTGTTTTACAATGTTCTGTCAATTTCTGCTGTACAGCAAAGTGACCCAGCCATGCATTTATATACATTCTTTCTTTCACATTATCCTCTATCATGTCCCAACACAAGTGATTACATACAGTTCCCTGTGCTATACAGCAGGAAAAATCCTCACTCTTAATTAATACCCAGTCCTGCCTTCAACAAATTTTTAAGCAATGGGAGGGAGGGGAGCCCATGTGGAAGAGAAGCACAACCAGGTTGGCAGGGAAAGAACCAGAAGGACACAGTGTTAGAGGAACCAAGGAAATCTAAGGAGTGTTTTAAGAAAGAGGATGTGGTTGGCTCTGCCAAGTGCAGCACAGAGACCCTCAGTGATAAAGACTAAGAAAGGTCAGCTGCATCCTGGTCATGAGGTCATTTTTGGTAACCTTAGTAGAACAGTTAAGGAATGGTGGGGACCAAAGCCAGATGCCTGTATGAGGCGAGAAAGCAGCATAAGGGGGCTAGCACACTCCTTCGAAATGCTGAATTCTCAAAGAAGAATAGAGGGACTTGGCTAGAGAAGGAAAGGGCCTCAAAGCCAGTTTACTTTTTCAGAAACCTAGGGAAAAAGAGAAGTTGAGAGACAAGAGAGCGGGGCAATGACTGCGGGAATGAGATGCTACAGGGTTCTGAGCAGCCTGTGACATGAGGGTCACTGAGGGTCACTGAGGTTCACTTCTAGCTCAGTGGCCTAGAAGACTTAGACTTGGGAAGGGAGCAAGCTGTCCTCTGAGATAGGAAGACAGCACATGGGAACCAATATGGATGTGGGACAGGAGGAACATGTAGGCACCCAGCTAGTGGCTGATGGAGGGCTTACCTGGGACCTAAATGTCCAGTTTAGGAACAGCAGTGTCATCTGTGAAGACAGAGGAAGAAGATGCTAAAATCGGTCAGAAGGAGCCTGGTGAGTTGTGAGAAATCATGGAGGGAATTGAAGCGGGCAGAAACTCTGAACAAGTAAAAGAATTGACAGGAACTCCTGAGGACCCAGCTAAGACTGGAGACCAATTTACTCCAGTGGCCCTGACCTGCCAGGTGTCATAGCTTTTCATCCAGAAGGTTTACTCTCCCAAGCATGGGAGCAGAGGAGGCAGAGAGACTCGGGGTTCAGTTCTGCTTTGTAGGAGCAGTGAAAGAATGTAGCAAGCAAGAAGAAAACTAGCAAAAATCATTATGATTTTCAACTATGCTATTCAGGCCAGAAACAAAATGAGTTATTGGTGAGGTCCTTTCTCCCTGTTCCATATTTTCCAAGGGCCCCATTCAAGACCTAGGAAGCCAGAAGTTAACTCATATGCTCAGGATATTTCCTAGAGAGTTCAAGGATTTCACAGTTTGGGATCTTGACCTACAAACATTGCTCCTGGTGTGTAAGGAAATGAACTTTTAAATCAGATCTTTACAGCAGAACATCAGAAACTCAAAAATGCACACTAAGCTCTATATAACCCATGGAGAAAATGAGTGGGTATGCCTCGGAATTCAAGAAAATATTTGGAGTGTGGTCCTTAGTAGGAATTTCTTCTCTGGACTATCTCAGTCAGGAATGTGTCCAGTTTTGACAATCACACCAATGTAACAGAGCCCTCCCTTGATTCACATCAGTGACAGAAATATCACATTTCTTTACCTAAAATACAAGAATCAAAGTTGGAAGAGAGATTTAAGATCCTTTAAGTAACTGTTTTTTTTTTTTTTTTAATTTCCAGAGAAAGAAACCACAGTCCAAAGAAATAACACATTTTGATTTTAAAAAGTCAGAATACAGACTTCCTGCTGTGTCACAACGGAATTAGTGGTGTCTCTGCAGCACTGGGACACAGGTTCAATCCCTGGCCCAGCACAGTGGGTTAAAGGATCTAGCATTGCAGCAGCTGTGGCATAGGTCCCAACTGCAGCTCAAATCTGATCCCTAGCCCAGGAATTCCATGTGCCACAGGGTG
Source organism: Phacochoerus africanus (assembly GCF_016906955.1). Lineage (NCBI taxonomy): Eukaryota > Metazoa > Chordata > Mammalia > Artiodactyla > Suidae > Phacochoerus > Phacochoerus africanus. Next base: position 78,218,901 of record NC_062545.1, on the reverse strand, counting down.
CCCAAAAGAGAAGGAAAGCGAAAAAAAGAATAAGAATCTGAGTAATTCTGCTTTCCCTGAAGCTAGAACTTAATGTTTTGTTTGTTTCCTTGTTTAATAATTACTTAAATGAGTCTTATTCTTAAAAACTTAAAAATCAGCATTTTAAGAGTTCTCTGGTGGCTCAGAGGGTTAAGGATCCAGACTTGTCACTGCTGTGGCTCAGGTCACTGATGTGGCGCAGGTTCGATCCCTGACCCAGGAAATTTCCACATGCCACAGGTGAGGCTGAAGAAAAAAAGAAAGGATTTTAAAGCATTTTAGAAGCCACCTAGAGATATCGTTCAGAAAGTAATTTGTAGGCATTGATAAATTAGACTAAGAGATTGTAATTTCCGCAGATATAACTAAAAGCAGAGATTTGTAAAGAGGCAGTAAATCATAGACTAAAATCCTTATTCCAGAATTTACTGAGTGTCTAAGTTATTGTTAACTTTACTATATCTCTATTTTCTTTTCTGAAAAATAGGTAAAATTATACTACTTTATAAGGTTTTTTATAAAAACTCTATACAAGGTACCTGGCAGAGAATATGAAATACAGGGAGAATTTCAAAGAACAGCTATGGCTTTGCTGAAGTTTTCTGTGATTAGAGAGAAAACAACCAGTGATGACTCTCCAGATCAAAAGCGTCTGTGGGGCTCGGAGCTGGCTTCTCTGAACCATCAGGAGAAATTCATCTCTAATCACATGTTCTTTACATTGAGGACTCAGAGACATCAAGTCTGCCACATCTCCAAAAGTTAAAGTTTCAATTAAAGATGTTTTATTTGCATGTTCACTACCAAGTGGTGGCAGAGGCTCCCTGAACATGCCTGCATCTCCTCTCAGTCTGGGCCTGGAATGAGAGCTGCTCCCAGTGCAGCCCAGGCCCCATTAGCACTCACTCCTCACCTCTTTCCCAGCACCTCGCACACTGTTGATTGTTGTCTGTCTTCCTTAATCCCTCAAGGGGAAAAATTAATCTCACTTCTATTGGTATTCCCAGTCCTTATATAACGAATATTTGTTAAGTGATGAATAAATAAGACCCAGGTCCCTGGCCCAGCCTTGCTGTCTTCAGCTCTTTAGAACACTCAAGTTCTTGATTAACTAAGGGGCACCTGCACTGACTGAACTGAGGTGTCTTCAGTTACATCAGAGAATGAGACCAACGATGGTACTCTCTGCTTCACTTTGATCCGCATGTCCTGGTTTCCAGCTGGTTCTGCAAGCCTCCCTGTCTAGTGAGAAGAAGCTTTGAATGAGAAAGAAATTATAAAATAACCCGGCTGCCTAGCACTTATCCCAGTACAAGTTAGGTGCTTGGAAAAGAATAGAGCTAGTGTTAAAGAAACTCAAATTCTTCAATGTGCCAAAAGGTAAATAAGTTACTAGGTCAGCATGTACAATCTGAGTTAGGAGAAGTTCACCAAAACCAACTCGGTCCCCCTCAACCCAACCCCACCCCAATAAATGAGTTATACGCTTAGAAAGGAAAGATTTCAAAAGCATCAGCTGGTCAGGACCTGCTCTGCAAATGTCAAAATGGGACACTGGCTTTCTGTGCAAATAGCCAGATAATAAAGGATGAAAAGTAAAGTTTGACTCGTCTTTGAAGGGGCCTGCTAACTCTCTCACAGCAATTTGTCTGGATGGTTTTCTTTTCATTCACCTAATCCCATCACAATCCCAAATTTATATTTTCCTTACATTAATACTTTTAAAAAATCATTTTTTGGTAATGTAGAACATGGATATTTCTCAAAGGATTCTTCTGGAGGCCTTCTAAAATCTTCAAATTCTGGAACATAATTACAGCAATTATTTCCCATTTCTTTCCTCGATGAGATGCTAAGTAGATCCGTGCATCCAGACTTTAAATGCCCTTGACAGGCGGCCAATTAGACTCACTCTTGCTAACATATTTGCTCCCACAATCCTGCCTTTGTCAAAGCCCATGCCATTCAACTTGATTACAGATGTCTACTGGCTGGGCCCCCCAGGGTAACTTGGGAATATTGCATATTGTAATATGCACCCAACTCTGAGTGGCTCTCTTGGAGATTCCTTTGTGAACTACTTTATCTAAGAAAAACTATGAACGTTCATAAGAAATCTATAGTATACTTTTGTCTCTAGGTTGGAGCCATAAGCTGAGAAACATTGGTGCAACCTGATGGTTGTGGTAAAGAATTCATTTTTTAATAAATAAAATAAATAAAATAAAGCAAACTGTTACGATGATTTCCATTGTGCAGTTCTTTCTACATACAGTTTTATCGAGATATAATTCATACATACTCTACATTTCACCCATCTGAAGTGTACAATGGTTCCTAGTGTATTCACAGAGTTGTGCAGTCATTACATCAGTTTTAGGACATTTTTATCATCCCCAAAAGAAACCTCATACCCATTAGCTGTCACTTCTCATTTCCCTCCAACCCCCTCAGCCATAGGCAATCATCAACCTGCTTTCTGTCTGTAGGGTTTGCCTATTCTAGACATTTCATATAAATGGAATCACATGATATGCGATCCTTTGTGACTGGATTCTTTCACCTTGAGCATTTTCAAAATTCATCCACACAATAGCATTAGTACTTCTTTTTATTGCCAAGCATAGGTCTATTGTACGAATATGCATTTTATTTATTTATTTACAAGCTGATGGATATTTTGGTTGTTTCTACTTTGGGGCCATTATGAATAATGCCTAGAAACACTCATATACAAGTTTTTATACAAACATGTGTTCTTATTTCTCTCAGGTTTCTAACCAGATGTGAAACTGCTAATCATATGGCTTAAACTTCTATTAAGCTTGAAAGAAACTGCCAGGCTGTTTTACAAAGAACCTGCACCATTTTACCCTCCCACTATTAGTGCATGAGGGTCCTTATTTTTCCACATCCTCTCCATCTCGTTATCATCTGACTTTTTATTATAGTTATCCTAGTGGGTGTGAGGTGATATCTCGTGTTTTTAATGAATAATGATGTTGAGCATCTTTTCACATGGTCAGTGGCCATTCATATGTATATAATATTTGGAGAAATGTCTATTCAGGTACTTGCCCATTTTTACTTTGGTTGTCTTGGTGTATAGTACTTTTAAAGTTCACAAGATGCATTGGTATATATCACTTCAAATATCTTGCACAACCCAGTGCTATGGGCATTATTATTATAATTCAAGGAAAGAGAACTGAGACTCGAGATGTCAACTGACATTCCAAGGTCACTTGCTATCAAGTAGCAAAACCGAAATTTGAACCTAGCAGAGGTTTATCCCCTGACATAACTGTGAGCTCTGGAAAAAGAAGAAAGACAATTTTCCTTATATCCCACCTGATCCTGACTGGGAAAACCAGTGTCCAAATGTGACTAAATCAAATGACACTAGAATCTCTACACTGAAGATAACTGCCCAGGAGAGGGTCAAGCCAGAGCACTCAGTATGGGTTGCACAAATGACCATTCAGTTATATTCCTGAGCAAGAGTTCTTTACAGGGCTTTGCCATGAACTGCATTAATAGCAAATTACCCCCTTGGCAGTTCATCTTGCAGTGACCATCGATAGCTCTAAAATCATACTACCATACGAGGCCCAACAGATGCCCTGATTTTTTCTTCATTTCAGGATGGGAAGTCTTCAACTTTCCGGTGATTGATTAGAATTTTCAGATGCTTCCAAATGCTTCCAGATACAGTAGGTAGACCATTCTATGGGGTCACTGGAAACAATAAGAAACCATTCTCGCAGTCTACAGAGTTCCAAAGAACTTTACATGGGACACAAATTAATCACTACAGAATGGGCACGTTAAGCCTTGTATTCATTTTAACATGAACACAGCATGAAAATTACATAGTTGGAAGGAAATATTTTAAAATGAAGTAAGGTAGAAAAATATGGGGTCTGGAGTCAGACCATCTTGATTTTAATTGACCATTAAGCAATTTTTTTTAATTTTATGTGACACAGGTTCTATTTCTCTTCTGTAAAATTTTGTTTCTTTGTTTGTTTCATGGGCATATCTGCAGCATATAAAGTTCCTTGGCTAGGGGTCATATCAGAGCTGCAGCTGCTGACCTGCACCACAGCCACAGCAACACCAGATCCAAGCCACATCTGTAATCTACACTGCAGCTTGAGGCAACACCAGATCCTTAACAAGTGAGCGAAGCCAGGGATGAAACCCACATCCTCATGGGGACACGATGTTGGGTTCTTAATCCACTGAGCCACAATGGGAACACCTCTTCTATAAAATGTTAAAAAAAAAAATTAAACCTATTTTATCCTCCGGGATTACCTCAAAGTTAAATGAATTGTGTGTGTAAAGTACCTGGCACATTACACTCAGTAGTGGTGCCTGGTTTTTGAGAGCTGAAGAGAACATCTGTAAGATCTTGGCAATGTTTGTTGCATTTGAAAAGAACAGCTCTAAAAGGAGGAGTACTTTTCTAGATCTATATCTTTTAATATAGTGGAGGAAAAAAGATTGTTCAAGGCGATAAGAAAACTCTTGGAAACATGGCATAGACTTTATGGCTGGGCAGCTAATGTATTGCTGGGAAGATTTATAACTTTGAACCAAGAATACAAACCTACAATATTGACACAGCAATGGTTAGATGGAAATGAAAACATTTTTTGTCCTTTGCCTTCTTAAACAGCTCATCACTCACTCTTTCAGCAAGACCTGACATGATTTTGCCTGTCTTCCCCAGATTCTGTTCTTTATTGAATGAGAAATGACAGAAACACTTTATGAATGACAAAACTTTTTTTTTTTGTCTTTTTAGGGCCACATCGGCGGAATATGAGGTTCCCAGACTAGGGGTCAAATCAGAGCTACAGCTGTCAGCCTACACCACAGCCACAGCAATGCCAGCTCCGAACCATGTCTGCAACCTACACCACAGCTCACAGCAATGCCAGATCCTTAACCCACTGACAAGGTCAGGGATTGAACCCACATCCCAATGGATACTAGTGGGGTTCGTGACCACTGAGCCACAACAGGAACTACTGAATGACAAAACTTAATGGAAACTTACATTCTCAGAAAATAGAAAGCTTGTGTCCAGCTGGTAGCCTCAAGCAAGCATGGTGAGGACAGTCCAACCGTTCGGGCTCAACATGAAGACTTCTGGGCAAGTTAATCAGAATTTTTCATGGAACGTGCTTGAAAGAAGTTTCATATGATTCTCAAATATTTCAAAAAGAAAAGACTAGGACCTAAAACTGGCCAGTGGCTTTGATTATCAGTGAAGTTGAACATTACAGGTATAATATTTGTATTTTCTCTTCTGTGATTGGTATGTTCGTGACTTTTGCCCATTTTCCTATTATGGTGTTTGCCTTTTTCCATGTTGGTTAGAGGTTTTAGTACAAGGAACAATAATATGATTATCAAATACATAGCAAATATTTTCCAAGTTTCTGTTTGCCTTTTCTTTCTGTTTATGATGTTTTTGATGAAGAGATGACTTCCATTACAATAATCGAGTCAAAGTTGTCTTTTCCTTTGTGAGCTCTTGCCTTGAGACATCTCCCTCTGGATTTCCCATCATGGCACAGCAGAAACGAATCCGACTAGGAACCATGAGGTTGTGGGTTCGATCCCTGGCCTCGATCAGTGGGTTAAGGATCCAGCGTTGCCGAGAGCTGTGATGCAGGTCACAGACACGGCTCAGATCTGATGTTGCTGTGGCTGTGGTGTACGCTGGCAGCTTCAGCTTCAATTGGACCCCTAGCCTGGGAACCTCATATACTGCCAGTGGAGCCCTAAAAAGCAAAAAAAAAAAAAAAAAAAAATTCCTTCTTTATTCAAGCCTGATTTTACAACTCAGCTCAGTGTCATCTGATATTACAGATAGATCTGGGAAAGTAAGGGCTAAAGAGTAGCTACTGGATTAAACAATTAGAATGCCTTTGATTACTTTTAGAGAACAATCTCTCTGTGCTTGTGAGCTTTGACACCAGACTTCTAGAGTATAAAGAGTAAGTACAGGAGTTCCCGTCATGGCGCAATGGTTAGTGAATCCAACTAGGAACCATGAGGTTGCGGGTTCGATCCCTGGCCTTGCTCAGTGGGTTAAGGATCCAGTGTTGCTGTGAGCTGTGGTGCAGGTCGCAGACATGGCTCAGATCCTGAATTGCTGTGGCTCTGGTGTAAGCCAGCTGTGTAAACAGCTCCGATTAGACCCCTCGCCTCGGAACCTCCATATGCCATGGGTACGGCCCTAGAAAAGACAAAAAAAAAAAAAAGTAAGTACAGACTAAGATTTCAAGAGCCTTTGTATAAATGGAAATAAATACTATCAAAGCCTATGGATGGGGAGAATGAAGAGCTGAGTTGACGGTAGCGACTCAACCTTTGACTCTGGCAGATCTGACATGACTTCAGAGAGAAAATGTCTTTTCCCCTTGGTGGCTATGACCCCCTTTGATGAATAATTATATCCTCAGAAAGAAATTCCATGACTCTATGTTAGAGAAAAAGGAAGGAGGTTATGCATCATCAAAATAGAGGTAGCAAATGAGTTTGAAAGCTTTGAAGCATTTCTCCATATTATTTCATTTTAGCCTCAAGTGTCAAAACGAGATAGGTAGAGAGCTATCATTATCTCCATTTTACAGAAGAAGAAAATGAATTTCAGAGAGTTCAAGTAATTGTCTAAGCCCAATGTTGTACCCAGTGTGAAATACCAGACTACATTCGTATCCTCATAAATGTAGAGTTCTGTGAGTGTGATAAGATATATTGGAGGAATAATAATCAGAGCACCCAAGAGAATACACACTAGCATCAAATTAAATGCAATAAAATACTATGAGAAGTGGGGTTAATAATAAATGCTGAACAAATAGCTGTGAAAGGGTTACATCAATGTTGCCTGATGATTAGATTTGATGGGAAATGAGTATTTCAAATGGGAGTTGGATTTTGGCAGGTAGAAAGAAAACATTTCAGCCAAGAACATAATGAGAAAGCATTAAGGTAGGAATGTGAGGCCTGGTGTAAGGGAAGAAAAGGAGGCTATGAGGAGGCTGGCCTGTTAGAATACCCTTGTTAGAGGCAGGATATTAGGCTAGAGAGGGAAAGTCAAAATTTAAAAAGCCTAGACTATCTGGGAGAGATACTTGAAATAGAATGTTTAAGCAACAAAGAAGCACTGTAGATATTTGCAAAGGGGAGGGAAATAAAGACTGTAGGAAGAGTGGTATGATGAGAACATGCAGAGCAGATGCTAGAGGCTAGAAAAGGAGTCAAAATAATAAAACCACTGTCCATATGTGAAGCAATAGGTCTTTATTATGGTAGTAGGGATAGAAAAGCACAGTGGTAAATTCAGAATCACAGAAACTGAAGAAACTTCTTCCCAAGAGCTGAGTCCCAGGGCATGAAGGTAATGAAGGTGGTCTGATACCAGTGAAAAAAGACAGGCAAAGAGACCTATTTTTATACCTAGATCTACATATGTTATATATATATGTCATATATGTGTGTGTGTGTGTGTGTGTGTGTGTGTGTGTACATGTAGCAGGCACCCAATAAATGCCCATTCTCTGTTCCCCCTCCAGGGCCCTGGAGATGACATTAGTTTGGACATAATAACTAGGATTGTGAGAATAGATGAGCCCTCAGATGCAACAAATGCAGAAATTAAAAAAAAAAAATTAAAGGCCCACAGAGAAAGATTCAAGGAACATGCACAGTTAATGAATGGGAGAAACGAACAAAGGCAATTAAAGGAGCAGGGTGAGTGTAGCTCCCTCTGACAACAGCACAATCACCTTCTAAAGCATTAGGTTTAAAGCCTCATATGCACTGTAAAGGGTGTGAATGGCTAAATTAATCGAGAAAGCAGAGTTATTCTGCCAAGGAGACCCATTTGAAAGTGAAATAGAGGTCAAAACCCCACTCTAACATGGAAATTGGAAACCGCCAGATGTTCCAATGCTGCGGTATAGTTCAAAAAGGGCAGAATTGACGGATTATTAACCGTGCCAGCTGGCATCATGGAATTTATGTTTTCTTTGTTATGTGAAATGTACAACCATAACAGAAACATTAAAAACCTGAGTAGGTTCAAGGAAGGGCACAAAACAATATAAATCAAATTTTACTGTAATAAATATAACTAACAGCAGAGGGCTCCCTTCGACACCTGGCAGAGTCTCAAGGCAGACAAACTCCAAATGAAGGAGCTTTTTATTTTCTACTAGCAATTGAATATTTTCATATATAGGGTGAAAAAAAAGCAACTATGCATTTGTAGATAAATTACAAACATAATATTTATATCATCGGGCTCTTCAAAGTTTTTTTCCCACTGTGCTTTGGCTAACAAGAAAGTTTATCGGAAGTTACATAAGTTAATACAATAATTCAGGATTCAGGTCTAGTCATAAAATCCTCAAGACAGCAGAGTGACAACATGTTACAATCCAGAACAGGCAAATACTTGTCAACTATGATTTTGAATCATCTGATAGGATTTTTTAAAAATAAAAGTAGGAGTTCCTGTCGTGGCGCAGTGGTTAACGAATTCGACTAGGAACCATGAGGTTACGGGTTCGGTCCCTGCCCTTGCTCAGTGGGTTGACGATCCGGCGTTGCTGTGAGCTGTGGTGTAGGCTGGCAGCTACAGTTCCGATTAGACCCCTAGCCTGGGAACCTCCATATGCCGCGAGCTGTGGTGTAGGCTGGCAGCTACAGTTCCGATTAGACCCCTAGCCTGGGAACCTCCATATGCCGCGGGAGCGGCCCAAGAAATGGCAAAAAGACAAAAAAAATTAAAAAAATAAATAAAAGTAATGATTTTTTAGAATTCATAGTTAACATACACTCAATGCGGGAAATAAAAAGAGAAAGAGAAAAAAATCAATAAGCTTACCCCCCAAGTATATCCTAAGTTAATGCTTCGGTTTCTTTTTTCAATCTCTTTTATGTATAACTTTGTTTCCATGTTAATACATAGTTAGATTGATTATAATATTATGTATAGAATTTATAATTTTCATCTTGCTTCAATAATTATTTTATAAACATGTCATGTTCCATTCAAAATGTATGTGTATACGTAACTCTTAAAAAGTACTTAACATTCAGTAATGTGAGCATATGTACTAAAAGGTATTTAACCAAATACAGTTGGATGTTGAAGCACATTCTAAATTTTCTTTTTACATAGTATAATATTTTTCACTTAAAATCTCTTTTTTGTGTTGTGAATTAGTTCCTTAAGCTAGTTTTTCAGGTAAAAATTTTTGCCAAGAGACTATGAAATACATACTCAGTTTAAACATAACTTCTGTTTAAGTGAGGATGACACAGTTAACTGTAACACCTTCGTGAAGCAAAAAAAAAAAAATGACCATTTTTAATCAAACGGCTGTCCCTGAAGGATAGCTGATGACAGGTGGGAAATACAGCATAGAATAGAAGGGACCATTATTCACCTCAGACGCACATTACAGTTGTATCTATATTTGTGTATTTTTATATTGCATTTTAATGTATTTATATGTATTTACATTCATCTGGGAAAATGGACATCCTGAAATATAGGTACAATTATTTATAGGCATAATTATTTTATTAACTCGTCATATTGTCACTTTAAAATCCTGAATTAAGGGAAAGAGTAGGCATTATTTAAAAGAGATATGTGAGAGTTCCCATTGTGGCTCAGTGGTTAACGAATCCGACTAGGAACCATGAGGTTGCCGGTTCGATCCCTGGCCTCTCTCAGTGGGTTAAGGATCCGGTGTTGCTGTGAGCTGTAGTGTAGGTCACAGACGAGGCTCGGATCTTGCATGGCTGTGGCTGTGTTGTAGGCCGGCAGCTGTAGCTCCCATCAGACCCCTAGTCTGGGAACCTTCATATGCCCTGGGAGCAGCCCTAAAAAGACAAAAGACAAAAAAATAAATAAATTTAAAAAAATAAAAAAATAAGAGATATGTGAGCCAGTTAGTACTCACTGACACAGAATGAAAATTCTGGTGCTTGGAGAGCAGACCAAACGCACACCCTTTAAAACATGTTGCCTGCCGGGGTGGGCTTTTGGCTTTGCACAGACCATGAAGTGTGAGTGGTGCAATGGACTAAGCACAAAATCTGCAGTCAGATGATTTGGGTTCAAGTTTCACCCTGATCATTACCAGATGTATGATTTTGGACTAGTTAGGTAATCCTTGGAATTCACTTAGGGATTAAAAAAAAAAAAAAAAAAAGACAGCAGTGTGATTCCTCTAACCCCTGTAATGTTTTTTAGGCTATTCACCTGATTACCTAGTGTTTCCATAAAATTGCAATTTGGGGGCCTGTAATTCCTGTATTCAAAGGCACAAAATAAAAGCACCAGAGAGAGAGGGCTGCACTCTGCAACCAGGACTCTAACAAATCAGAGCCTGGAGAGAACCAACATCTGGTTAACCACTAAGATATTTTCAAATCACAGCAAACAAAATCCTCGGTGCAGTGGGTTAAGGATCCTGCATTGTCACTGCAGTGGCTTGGGAGGCTTCTATGGCATGGGTTCAATCCCTGGCTGGGGAACTTCCACATGATGCAGGAGCAGCCAAAAAAAATAATCAAATCAAAATCCTATTTATATTTTTTTATAAGTTATTTTTGAAGTAAAGTGGTTTGAATCATTTAAAAGCATATTACACTACATAGTAGACTGTGTAATTCCTTCATATTTTCAACCAACCATTTTTAATTTATTATGAGAAATGAAGATACAAGTAGATTTTGCTCCAAAATGTTGTCGTTGAATTTGCATGCTGTCCTTAGAAAAGACAATGATTTTTTTCCAAAGGCTAGTTTTATTGCCAGTTAAGTAGAAAATTCATTTGAATACTGATATTTTTATTTAAGTGCGTATGTTTGATAGCTTCTTTGGATTCATCAAGGCATATTATTAGCTACAGCGGGAGTCAGCAAATTTCAGCCCTTCAACTCTGGGGCCAAATTCAGTTGGCTGCCTGTTTCTGCACAACCCATGAGTGAAGAACAATTTTTATATTTTTAAATGGTTGAAGAAAATCAAAAGAAATACATTTCATAACACACAGAAATTATATGAAATCCAAAGTTGTGTCCAAAAAGTTTTAATTTCAATAATAGAAAATTTGTGGAATTTTTTTTTTCTCTCTTGTTATATAAGTACTTACATAATATCCTCAGTTTTTCTTCTTGGCCTACAAAGCCTAAAATATTTTATTTACTAACTAGTTCTAAACAGAATAAGCTTGCCAAACCCTGAACAGTGGCAACACCCAAAGTCACTATTTAATTAATGCTCCTTGGGGTTTTTTTCATAAATAATTAAATACTTTTCCCCTTTAGCATCAGAAGCAAATAGTCTATAATAATTTTTTGGCTCCCCAAATTATCTGCACTTTGGAATTACTAGGGTAGCTTCAAAAATATTGATGTTTGGGTCCAAGCCCCAGAGATGGTGACTTAATTGGTCTGGAGTATGCACTCAGTTTTAAAGTTTTAAAAGATGCTCAAGTGAGTCTAATGTGGAGTTTGGGAACCACTGGTTCAGTACCGATTCAGTACTAACCAAATGCACGCAGGCCCTTCCTTCTCCTTCTGCTGATTCCCCAGCACACAGCCTACCACCACTGCCCCAAACCCTCCAAACTCTCCCTAGGCTTCCATTCCCATTGCCCCAGGTACCATTACTAACAGCAAGTGACCTCCTCCCCAAGTTGATTGAGAAGATCAAGGCCAATTCATCACCAAATTTGCGCTGTCTTACTTCCTGAATGGAATTCCTTCCTTAAGCCCCTTCGTTTCTGTCCACCCCTTCTAAATACTATAGTGGTTAAAAAGAGGTCTTGGAATAGGCAGATATGAATTTGAATCCCTGTTCTTCTACTTATATGACCTTGAACAAATTATTCTATCAGTTTGACCATCAATTTTCTCATTCATGGAGTAGGATCAAAAATAACCCTTACTTCATAGGGATCTTTATGAGAATTAAATGAGATTGGCTTGCTACTTAATGCCTGGTCCTCAGACCAGCATCATCAGCATCACCCAAGCACTTGTTAGGGATGCAGAATCTCACATTCCACCCAGACACTCTGAATCAGAATCTGCATTTTAATGAGAGTCAATCATGATCATACTAAAGTCTGAGAATCATGGTGCTAGGAAGCTTTTCATCTCACTGCCGGCCCAGGCTGGGTCTCTTCTCAGCCCTTCAACGATGCCATATATATATATGTCTTGCTGGTGCCCTTGAGAATGGTTTTTATGTACAAAAAGAGATTTGCTTAGTTAAAATTGATCTCTCAGCAATGTACAAGATAGAAACTAGGGTGGGGGTAAAAGATGGTTATGAAGTTCAGGGTTACCTTCACACAACTTAGGAAAAGATACTCCCTCTGAGAATTTATGGCCCCAGAGGCGCACACCTGGTGGGTTAACACAGTCCTTGTGCAATTTAGGAAAACATGCTCCTCTGGGCTGCTGCTGCCCTGTTTCAGAGTGCAGAGATTGCCAGATACAGCAGGGGCTCAGCCAGCTGGCCTCAGGCAGTATGTGGCAATGCTTTGGAGATGAGATTAGATGAGGCCCTGAACTAGCATGTGGTCAAATGGAGTGAAAAGCAAGGATGGATTCCAGAAAATGCCAAAACAGTGGAGGGTAATGGGAGAAAGCTAGGGTGGAAAGTGGGCCTGGGGTTATTTAGGAAGACCTCTGGCAAAAGGTCAGATTCAACACAAGTATTTGTATAACCAGGGTTGGGGGAGGTGGAATCCAATACTTAATATGTTATAAACAGTACTGGACTCTGAGAAAGATGAAAGTTAGAGAGTGCCAGCCAGTGGCCACCAAAGCAGGAAGAACAATAGACAAGAAGGCAAGAGGGGTATTGAAGAGTCTCAATACATTCGGCTGTGACTTTGAAACCACATTTCTTTCTTTCACTAACGACACCCAACTGTGCTAGACCAAGCCATCCCTCCAACAACAACAGCCCCAGTTTATGCTTTTGGTCACCTTATTTGATTAATATCTAATGTTATATCCTATTTGTCACAACTTTCTCCCTTCCTCTAGCCAGGGGGGGTGCCTTTGTCAGATGCCTGCCCCCTTCCTCCTCTTGCCTCTTTAGAGTTGGGACAGGACAGAGGGAGGGTGCACACCTCCCTTTAACCCCCATCCCTGCTTGTCTGTGGTGCCAACGTGCTTCCCTCGCCAACACTCCCTCCAAGCTGTAACTCTAGGCGTTGGCAGTTCCTTATGAAATTGGGCCACATCTCTGGCTGGCCTCAGCTGGCACTGTTGTGTCACATTCTTATGTTCCTCATTATGAGATTCCCCTAGAGACACTTGCTCCCAAACTCTAACTTCCTTGGCTACTTAGTAGCCCTGCAACATGTATATGTAGAAACCTCTCAGTATCTCTTGAAAGGGACCACATGTCAATGGAGGGTTAGAAATTCAAGTGACCTCTCCACCTGAGAGTTCCTTCTCCAACATGCAAGTACATGTACTTGCACATCTGCACGTGCACACGCGCACGCACACACACCTAGCCCCTCAATGGTAGTACATCAACTCTGCTAACTAGGCAGACATTCAACCAGGGAAAGAAGTGTCAGTCTGCCTTTCTTTAGCTGCCTCCCAAGACAGAAATGATTCCATTAGATCTCTTTCTCTTGCCTTCAGGAGAGGAGGTGAAGAGAGGAAATGACCCCTTCACTACCCACAAAGGCTTTTCTTCTCAACTTTCTTACATCATCAGGGGATGAGAGAGAGTGGAGCAGTAACACCTGGTCTGCTGGAATAATCCATCTCAGGAAAGCCTCCAAAGGAATAGCAGGTCCCAGTAGCTGCCGTTCTCAGGGCTTAGAACTTGGGGGACGGTCTCAGCTCTGGGTCTCGCTGATGAGGATGGGAGAACAGAAAATTGCACACAGGCCCTGATGTTGCACTGTTACAAGATTAAGAAATTAATACCCAGAGAAGGGAGATGTTTGCCCAATATCAAATAAGAGCTGTGATTTTAAATACCAACACCATGCTCTTTCCACTGGTTCCTGATAAGTCAACTTACCTACCTACCCATAACCTGAAAGCTTTTGAGGATGATGACTCCAGGAAAATGAGAGGGAGCAGACACATTTTGCAAGCACAGCCACCAGTTTATCTCAGTGACTACGTCTATGTGCTTTTTACAAATTGATATGATTAGCCACAGTGCTGAATGCTGAGCCTAACTCATTCGCCACTTATAAGCATTTCAGCGCGTCATGTTTCTTTAAGAGAAAAAATAGAATTCACTCCCCATTATCCACAGTATCCATTACTTCACAGATTTGACTGGTGGAACACGGGGGCAAATGCTAAAGTGCATTAATACAACCAGCAAGGAAATGGGGAAGAACTTTCCTTGAGAACACTGTTCTACCTACTCAAGACATTCTAACCTGTAGCCACAGACAGCTACACTTAAGCCAGCTCCCTGTGCCTTCAGAAAGATCAAGCTGGAGATCATCTTAAGTAAACATTTATTTTTACTTAAGGTCTATACAAGCAAAGGGAGATAGACTGTTTCACCATTAGCTAAAGCATTTGGTTCATCTCCAAGGAACAAACCAAGATCCTTTGCAGACATGTTTAGAGGTAGGACACTGAGCATTTACTTAAATCTTCAAGTTACTGAATATTTATGCAATCTTTCATTTTACTGGGGATTAGAGAGTTTGCCTACATGGAAATACTACTCTGAGAAAGCCAGGCCAGAGCTATGACCAGGAGGTCCATAAATACCACTGGGTCAAATGAAGGTGCTTTAGAGGCAATTCAAGTCAAACATTACTTCAGCAAACAAGTATTTGGTGAGCACCTGCTCTGTGCTGAGCTCTGTGCAGGGGTTGTAAATCATGACTCAGTATAACTTCTCTGTGAGCCAGAAGGATTTTCTATTTACTTTCCTCTAAAGGCACAATGCAGAGATGTTGTGGTTTGGCCAAACTTTCAATGCTTTGTTCATCCTTGTTATTGCACTGATCCATGCTGCTTTCCAGATCTTTGGTGCTTTCCAGATGGGATGTTGGCTTTCCCTCTTTTGATATAATCCATTTTGAGTTGGCACCAGCTTGGAAATCCTTGCTTGCCTCACTTAATTGAAATGTTAGTCCAGTTCCCTATCTAGGTTTGTTTTTTTTGTTTGTTTGTTTGTTTGGGTTTTTTTGGTAAATAATGGAGGAAAGGAAAAAAAGCAGGGAAGAAAGGGAAGCTAAGGTTAATTCTAGCCCCTTGGTTTATAGTCTTAATCCATGGCATTCTGAAGTGGATTTAACATGCCCTTCTCCAGATGCTCCATTTTGCATGCTAAGGAGTCCCAAAGAAATGTTCGAGCACCACTACCAAAGAGCCATCATTAAGTATCTCATTGTGGTCAGATGATGCATTTCCCTTATTTATAAGTGTGTCTTCTTCCCCCTTGACAAGAGGTCAATATTTAATGGATGAATGGAAAAATAAACAAATGTCCAAAGAGGCAAGCTGAGTGTTTTAAGTGCCTGCTCGCAGGAGCTAATGACCCATGACACCTGAGGAAAAAAGACAAAGGCACAAAGAAAAGGTTCAGCAGAGGGGTAGAGCTGCTCAGACACAACATTATTGGCCAGGGGATAATCTCTAGATTTATAACATTTAAAGCATGCAGCAGAAACAATAGAGGCTGTGAAACCTAGATCTTTCCTATGACTTGGAATAATGAAAATTTAACCAACTTCCTTCGTAGAATGAGCTCAGTCCTGTTTAAAACAAAGAACCAAGCTATTCTTTCATTAGACATAAGATCAAAAAATAACAACACAGAAAGTAGAAGAGAGAAGATAAGCAATGGGGAAAGGGAAAGGGAGGTAGGAGGAAGAGAGGAGGAGAGACTGAGAGACACACAGAGAGACACAGGTGGGGGCAAAGAGAGAGAGACTAATTTCTTCCCTTAGAGCTAACCTGGGGATGTAGACTCATTAAATAGAGAGTGTGTCTCTACTTTAGAGATGGCATTAGGCTTGAAATAATGCCACGAATAAGACATCAATTTTCTGCTAGTGCCACTATGAAAAGATGAAGAGTTTCCCATGGTTTGGGGCAGCTTAGTGATAACCAGGAACCTGCAGTCTGTTTGCCAAGTTTATTTCAGAAATGTACAAAGAATGAAATGAAACAAAAAAATTTATGTTCCCCTTTGGTCCCCAGCTGAAACATCAAGCTCCACTGTGAGAGATGAATGCACTCTCGTTCCCTGGAGTGTTCTGTTCTCAAGAACAAGTGCTTGCCTGCTCCAGGAGAACGGTATTTGCTAGAAAATGCAACTGTGTGTAATCCAACTAATGGACATCATTACAATGTCTGTGTTTCACTTTAAAATGAAATGTACTGTTTCAGTACAAACAGCGAGTGTTAAAGTAAAGCCTTAGGCGTAGCGCGTTGTCCTAAGCAGAAATTCCTACCACCGGGATTGTCAGTAAGCTACTTAGTGGTTAATTGTAAATCCACACTCCAGAGGAGGCTAGAACAAGCCTCCTTTTCTCCAGCCACACCAGAGACTTAGGAAATTAGTGTAATGAATATTAGGAATGGGCTTTCAGTGGTGAAACTAATGGCAACCTAGATATACAGAGAAGATGAAATAAGTTTCAAGAGACTCTCCGCCTATAATAAAAACTTAACCTGATCTGTAGACTGTTGCCCTGTGTCCTATATCAGCTGAAAGTTCACAAGACTTCTGTTTGCCTGACATAACCTATTGGGATAACAGAATCCTGCCACCAGGAAATCAGTGTGTCTGCCTCAATTAAACCTTCCATGTGATGGGTAGTTAAACCACTTAAAGTCAGAGAGCTAGGACCTCCTCAGCCTTAAAGAGTAGGATACGCTGGCCTGGCCCTGCTTAGTAATAAATGTCAATGATCATCTATATGTGACTCAAAATTTTGTTTGAGAATTTCTTTCATCATCACTTCATATCAAGGTGATGAGAGAAGAACATCAAACAGTGGGAATCTGCTATTATCTACCAAAACTAACTTAAGAGTTGGGCATTTCCAAAATGGCCTGGCTCAATCTGCTATAGACAATCAAGTTGAACAGTAAGAGCTGCTGCTGCTTTCAAATTTGTCTCAGGTATGGTCATGTTCAGCTCAAAAGAGAGTTCCTGGAGCAGCAGGCTGCTCAGGCCTGAATGGTAACAATTCTGGCTGCTTATTATGGAGACTATCCCTGCTGTGACTTTGGCCTAACCCTCATGGTTGCTGAAATGAGTTGCCTCATGCCACAATGGCCAGTTGGTTCCCAGTAATGAACATTGCTTTCAGCACTTCAAGGCTGCTTTTATTTCCTATACTACAAGATTTATATGGCCAATCTCTCTCTCTCCCCCGCCCACCTCTCCCTTTCTGTCTCTCTCTCTCCATATGTATACATACATGTACCTAGGATATTAATGGGGAAGATTAGGAATAATGAGGGAGATCAGTGTACATTTTAGACAGAATGTATCCCACTATAATGAGCACTGGCTCCCAAGAATGACAAACGTGCAATTAACAGTTCAACATTAAACCATTTTAAACACACAGCAGCAACATAGCTTGTGTTCAACAAATAAATTCTTAGCTGAGACTGAACAGTAACTTTGAAAGAGAAATAATCCAGAGTGTTTGATTCAAAATTTGGAAGGTTCAATGAGGGCACACAGGCTCATCACAACTAACATTTTTTTTTTTGTCTTTTTGTCTTTTCCAGGGCCACATCTGTGGCATATGGAGGTTCCCAGGCTAGGGGTCGAATCGGAGCTGTAGCTGCTGGCCTACACCACAGCCATAGCAAATTGGGATCCGAGCTGCATCTGCAACCTACACCACAGCTCCTGGCAATGCCAGATCCTTAACCCACTGAGCGAGGCCAGGGATCGAACCCGCAACCTCATGGATCCCAGTTGGATTCGTTAACCACTGAGCCATGACAGGAACTCCACAACTAACACTTTTAAGCATGTTTCCTTAGAGGGTCTCATTTTACCAAGAGTTTTCATTTCTTAATTTCTAAAGCATTGCTCTGCTCACTTAGCAGTGCTTGATTAGCAGATGAGTAAATTGAAGAATAAAAATTCCTGGAGTTCCCGTTGTGGCTCAGTAGAAATGAATCCAACTAGCATCCATGAACTTGTGGGTTCGATTCCTGGCCTCACTCAGTGGGTTAAGAATCTGGCATTGCCATCATGAACTGTGGTGTAGGTCACAGACGCAGCTCAGATCTGGCGTTGCTATGGCTGTGGTGTAAGCTGGCGACTAGAACTCTGAATACCACCCCTCGCCTGGGAACCTCCATATGCCAGCAGTGTCACCCTAAAAAAAAGAAAAAAAATTCATTTGTTTGGTCCTCCAGTATGAAAGGACAAAGCCCAAAGGAAAGTGACCTTTTGATCATATCTTCCTTCAAATCCAAATCATAGAGGTAGACATTCTAACAATTAACTAGTCCTACAAAAACTATAAATTAAATCTACGCAAAGAAGTCAGATTATGAAGAAGATAGAAAGTTTGAGAGGAACAACCTAAATGTCCATCAACAGATGAGTGGATTAAGAAGATATGGTACATATACACAATGGAATACTACTCAGCCATAGAAGAGAACAAAATAATGCCATTTGCAGTAACATGGATGGAACTAGAGACTCTCATACTAAGTAAAGTCAGCCACAAAGAGAAAGACAAATACCATATGATATCACTTATATCTGGAATCTAATATATGGCACAAATGAACCTTTCCACAGAAAAGAAAATCATGGGCATGGAGAACAGACTTGTGGTTGCCAAGGGGGAGGGGGAGGGAGTGGGATAGACTGGGAATTTGGGGTTAATGGATGCAAACTATTGCCTTTGGAATGAATAAGCAATGAGATTCTGCTGTATAGCACTGGGAACTATATCTAATCACTTATGGTGGAGTATGTTAATGTGAGAGAAAAGAATGTATATGTGTATGTGTGACTGGGTCACCTTGCTATACAGTAAAAACCTGACAGAACACTGTAAACCAGCTATAATGGAAAAAAATAAAAATAATTTTTAAAAAATAATAATAAAAAAGAAAGCTTGAGGGGAATTCTTTGGAGAAATTTATGCTTTGACAACCAGTTCTTTTTCCATCTAAAGGACAGAGATGTGAGGTCAGTTTAAACTTCTTTAACTTCAAGTCCAAAAAAAAATGGGTTTTAAAGCAACTGCTAAAGGTAATCACACATCGGCCTGGCAGTGGAACACACGTGGAAATGTTTCTAACTCCTGCCCAGGAATTCTTGAAGGAAAGAGAAGCCAGCAGGCCATTTGGTGGCAAGACAGACAGGAAGCTGAGTTTGTGCTGAGAATTGTGCTCCCCTCTGATGGTGGGTCCAAAGTCCATGAAACTCAGGATCCAGGGGTAGAACTTTCAGAAATATGATGGACACAACCCAAGGTGACCTCCAATGAGTCACCATCCTATGTAATTCCCTCCTGTTGAATGTGGGAAGAACCTGTGAGTGGCCACCAGCTGATCAAATATGGCAAAGGTGACTTGTTGCTGCTTTGATTGAGTTACACTGCAGAGCGAAGTGTTGGAATACCCCTCCCTTGATTAGGCGAAGATGATGCAATAGTCACTTGTGCCATTATATTACATTGCATTGCATAAGACTTCCTCTTTGCAAACAGTATAGAGATTCAACTTCTGTCTCTGACAGAGATGTTGCCATGCTGTCAAAAGGCAATAGATGGAACGAGACAGAAAACTGCATGTTCTAGGAGCTAAGACCAGCCCCTGATTGATGGCCAGCAAGAAAGCATGGACCCAAATCCTACAACCACTAGGAACTGAATTCTGCCAACAATCTCATGAGGTAGAAGAGAACCCTGGGCTGCAGAAAGGAATGCATCCCATCCAAACTTTGATTGTAGCCTTGTGAGATCTTGAACAGAGAACCCAGCTAAGCTGTATCTGGACTCCTGACCCATGGAAACTAAGATAAGAAATGTGAGTGTAGCTTCAAGTCACTAAGTTTCTGGTAGTTTTTTACACAGTAAAATAAAACTAATATAATAAAAATTACTTTCTGAGGTAGTATCAGAAAGGATCCTGCCAAGAGCACAAAAGGACCTCCAACAAGAGGAATCCATGGAGTGATCATCTAAAACCAGAAGCTGATGGAGGGCTGGGAGTGGCCTGTCACAGGACAACATGAACTGCTCATCATATCAGAAGTACCTGACAATGGGAGTCTCCAAAGAACTCGCAGGGCAGGGAGAAGAGGTGAACTCCCTGACAAGTCTAGAGAGCACAAGGCCACTGTAAACAAAGAAAGCTGTTAACAGGACCTATTTCAGAAATAGCGCTTTGAGTGGCTCATCAATGGAATCCTTGCCTGACTTAGGAAGGAGCCTTCCTAGGACCGTGATGCAAATTGGTCATGAAACGCCTCCTAAACGCTGGTCAAATTTATGACCAATGAGGGGCACTGTGAAAAAAGAATGTTTCTCCCCATTCTAATTCTACAGGGATCAAGTCATTAGTCACTGCAGCTGCTGACCCTCAAGCACACCCCGAAAGGAATTCGGGATGAAGCATTCCATATTTTGAATGTATGGGCCTCTTGGTAGTTAAAATGCCTCTCAAAGGAAGAATTTCAATAACTTCAGATTCTTGCATCTTCCCATACATAGAAAAGCACTAAAGTCATGGAGAGATCTGATCCTAGTGACTAGCAGTAACTTTGCACTGAGATCTTGGCTGCATGATATATACTGGCTCCTCCTCTGCCTCTTGGGAACAGTTTCTCAGGGCTAGCTAAGAGGCTGTCTCCTAGGTTATAGTCCTCAGCAAGACACTGAATCGACTTGACTCATAGCTCTTAGGTTGTGTTTTGGTTTTTTTTTTTTGTTTTGTTTTTTCTTTTCCAAGTCAAAACCACCAAGGGCTAGGGTAAATAATGAATGAATTTCCTCATTCTCTGACCTATGGTGTGTTAGTAAAATAGCTATCCAGAGGGGGGAAATCCTGATTTACAGCACCTTCCAATTTCTGTGGTGTGAGTATACCCACTATGACTGATTTCAGGCTACCAGCAGTTTAACAAGCCTCTCACAATTTTCCTGATATTCAACAAGTGGCCCTTGGGAGCCAGGGCTCTAACCACTGCCTTTATTTCCTCTACCCCCTTTCTTCCACCCTAGAGGAAGCCTCCAGGAGTAGTGGTGGGGAGAAGAGAAAAGAAATCTGACCTTCAGCATTAGGTCTCCAAAAGAGAGAAAGGGTGAGAAGAGACTTAACCTTCATTGGAGGTTAAAGTGTTGATACCTCAGACTGGACTGCTAGAACATTGAGAGTCCATGTTCATGACTTAAGAAGATGTAGAACTGCCTATTTTACAAGAAGGAGGGAAAGGTCATAGGATCTGCCCAGATTTTCATACACATACTCACATGCACAGGAGCGCATGCACCCGCACACACATAAAATGTGCTAACAAATTTAATTAATTTTCACTGTAGTTAACTATCTAATATAAAGATAAAAATTGCAGAGCTACCATTTTCTTCTTTTTAAATAATGATTTCTTAATAGTCTTTTTTCTCAAAATGTCTTTTTCCTTTTTTTTTTTTTAAGGCCATACCCTCAGCATAGGGAGTTTCCTAGGCTAAGGATGGAATTGGAGCTGCAGCTGCCAGCTACACCACAGCCACAGCGACACCAGATCTGAGCCCCATATGCGACCTGTACCACAGCTTGTGGCAATGCTGGATTCTTAACCCACTGAATGAGGCCAGGGATTGAACCCACATCTTCACAAAGACAATGTCAGGTTCTTAACCCACCGAGCCACAATGGGAACTCCTCAAAATGCCTTTCTAAATGAGATACCCCATAAATTCCAAAGTTCTAAATAGATGAATGATTAAATGACTAAAGTTAGCTTTCTAATGTGTTTGTTTAAAAGTGTCATCTCTGTCTCAGGAAGCCCCCTGCTTAAATGCAGCTATCCCGTTAAGGCATGCATGAAAGTGCACAGGTGTGGAGTGTCCCAGGAGATTCCCAGAAAAAAAAATCTGATTTTAAAAGCAGTGAGACGTGAGTGGCTTTGCATACCTAACCGTACCTGACAGCTAAATGGGAAGAGACATGGGGCTAACATGAATATTTGCTTCAGGAAATTCGCAAGGTGCAGGATCAGGAAAGACACTTAAACCTTGGATGGAGCTGGGCCTCTAGGGTCAAGATGAATCTGTCTGCACTGTTTCCACTGGATTTCCACTCCCAAGTTCCCTGGTGAGTCATCTGGAGGCAGTTTGTGAAGTAGCTATGGCTTACCCTCCTTTAGAACATTTCTCGGAGGGACTGAAGCCCTGAACCTTCCCTCCACGTATACCAAGTGCTGGAAGAATATCATTTTGATTCATACATCAAACAGCTAGACATGAGCTGCCTGTGGCAGCTGTTCATTGTGTACATTATTTTGACACTTATGATTCACACTCATTCTGTTCAGGTGAAACTAGCAAAGTCTGCTTGATACAAGAACCTCAAAAGTACTGAGTCTCTGACATACCTTTATCTTCATAGAACTAGCCTTGCTCTCAGCTGCTAACCTTAATTCTCACTTCACTGAGAAAAGAGAAGCAATTAAAGAAAATTTCCACAGGCATCTATGAAAATACCCACCCATATTTTCTGTGTTTTCACCACTTCTTGGATGAAATCTCTATTCTCCTAAATATCAGTCCCCTCTCCGTGTACTAGACCCATCCCTCTTGCCTAACCAAGGATGTCAACCTATTAATTCTATCTCCTACACCATTAATTTTCACTGTCTGTTAGATCATTTCTTCCAGGATTCAAACATGCTATTATTTGTCCCATCTTAAAAAGAAAAACAACCCACCTGTTTTAACCCCATGGTACTAAACCCAGTGGGTCAATTCTCATGGCTTCTCTGTCAGCTTAGAATGTGACAAGGTTGATCACTCACCCCTCTTTTTTTTTTTTCTTTTTTATGGCTGCACCCATGCCCTTGGAAGTTCCCAGGTCAGGGATTGAATCTGAGCTACAGCTGCATCAGCTCTATACCCTTAACCTACTGCACCACAGTGGGAACTCCTCACTCTTCATTAATGTAGTTTATTTATATGCTTTCCAGCAGGATGCACTCCCAGGTTTCCTTCTTCCTCGCTGTTCTCTCCTTCCCAGTCTCCTTGATCAGTTCTTCTGCTTTCCCAGAGGTTAGTGTTGGAGAGCCTCAAGCTCCGTCCTTGGCCTCTTCTCTTCTCCCTCTACCCTCCCTCCCTTAGTTATCTCATCAAGCCCTGACTTATCATTTATATTCTGATGACTTCCAAATGTAGATCTTTATCTCAGATCTTTCTCCCAAATTCTAGACTCCTATAGCCAGCTTCTTCCTTCATATCCTCAGTAGGATGTCCACCCTCTCAAATTTAACAGATCCCAAACTGAACTCCTGATCTCCCCAAAGCTGCTCCACCTGCAGCCTGCTCCATCTCATCTGAGGACAACTCCATCCTACTTGTGACTCAGGCCCAAAACCTTGGCATTATCCTTGATCCTTCTCCTCCCCAGTATATACAAGCAGTCAGAAGGTTGTACTGGCTTTACCTTCTAAATACTCCAGACCCTGACCACTTTCCTACCATGTCCACTGCTCCCTGGTAGTCCACACACTGTCCTCTCTCATCTGAATTACTAGAATAGCCTTCTAAACAGTCTCCTGGCATCCATCATTGCCCTCTAGTGTCTTTTGCAACACAGCAGCCATTAATTTGCAACACAAACTCTACTATCCTCTGCTTAAAACCCTGCAGTCCACAACAGCTCCTGCAAGGCAATTTCCTCAAGGGAAACCACTACAGAGTCTTCAGAGCTTCCTTAGTCAGAGAGGGAAAGCTGCTTCTACTAACAAAGTAAACAGAGTTTAGAGGTACATTCTATAGTTATATGAGATTCCCATCCCCATTTTCAGGCTCCATTATGTCCCAATCAATGCTATCACTTCAACATAAGAGATCCTCAAAAGTTTTGAATTCAATGTATGGCTTCTGCATAGCATTCTGATTATGTCATATAGATATCAATATAGTATTTTCTTTGTTATTAATTTTTCCCTAGTTTGTAATTGGATTTGATATACTTGTTAAATGAAGAGTTGTTTGAAAGAGTGCTTTTAAAATTCTAAATGTGGAGTTCTCGTCATGGCTCTGCAGAAACGAATCTGACTAGTATCCATGAGGATGCAGGTTCAATCCCTGGACTCAGTCAGTGGGTTAAGGATCTGGTGTTGCTGTGAGCTGTGGTGTAGGTCACAGATGTGGCTCAGATCTGGTGTGACTGTGGCTATGGCCAGCAGCTGCAGCTCCAATTCGACCCCTAGTCTGGGAACCTCCATATGCTGCAGGTGCAGCCCTAAAAATACAAATAAAATAAAATAATTCTTTATAAATGCATATATATTTTTTTAAAAAAACTTTTTTTTGGCCACACCCATGGCATATGGAAGTTCCCAGCTCAGGGATCGAATCGGAGCTACAGCAGTGACACAAGCCACCTAAGAGATAATACCAGATCCTTAACCCACTGTGCCAAAGCAGAAACTCCTGGTTTCTTCTTCCTGGAATACATTAAGATTTTATTTGTATTCTAATGAAAGGACATTGAGTATAACTGTTTTCAGTGTGTTTGAAAAACAACTAAATTTTCTACTTTTATACCGGTTAACATGTGAATTTTATTTACCAAATTCTCCTCTAGCCTTCCGTAGCTTGTGTTGACTTGATTTGTCAAATTCTGACAAAAGTATGTTAAGGTTTATATTTTTGAATCTATAAAAACAAATCAAGGAGTTCTCATCATGGCGCAGTGGTTAACTAGGAATCATGAGGTTGTGGGTTTGATCCCTGGCCTCGCTCAGTGGGTTAACGATCCAGCATTGCAATGAGCTGTGGTGTAGGTCGTGGATGTGGCTTGAATCCTGTGTTGCTGTAGCTGTGGTGTAGGCCAGCCTCTACAGCTCCGATTAGACTAGCCTAGGAATCTCCATATGCCACTGGAAGCGGCCCTAGAAGGCAAAAAGACCGAAAAAAAAATCAAAACAGAAGGGAAAAATACATTCAGTGCTTCCCATGTCCTTACAGTGGCTGCAAAGCCCCAGCTGCCTCATCACTCTGATGGCCTCTTCGTCTATCGTGTTCTCCTCCCTCACCATTGGCTAGATTCCAGCCAGAAGTCTCCTTGCTGCCCCCCAAACACGGCCTTTGCTCTCATTGCTCCCTCCGCTTGGAATGCTCTTCCCCAGGACCCACTCGCTAACTCCCTCACCTCCTTTGACTCTTCGTGCAAATCACACCTCTGCAATGAGAGCTATACTTTCACCGTATTTAATATACAAAACTGTTCCCCAATCCTAACTGGCAGTCTCAACCTCCTTTACCTGGCTCTATTTTTTCTCTTTGTCACAGCATTTATTTCACCCTCTAACATACTATGTAGTTTACTTGTTTTGCTTATTCTTCGTCTATCTTGAATGTAAACTCTGTGAGAAACAGATGTTTATTTGTTTTATCAACTAGTTTATTCCAAAACCCCAGAACTGTGCCTGGCACACAGTAAACACTTTGGAAACATTGTTGAATGAATGCCCTCCCTTAGACGGAGGATTTGGTTTTGGTCTTCCTTCCTGAGGATGTTCCTTGAAGTCCAAGACTTTTCTCAACTCTCCATTGGGAAAAATAAGTAAGATTTTATTTGTGCTCCAATAGGTCATTAGCAATAGGTCTTGTTATGAGATTAGATCACATTGCATCTATTTTCCAGCTATTTAATTTAAAAGTGTAGTAGTTTAGTTAAAATAAATGTATGTTATTGTTAACCCAAAAGACTACACATGACCAACATTTCTTAAATCTTCTTCGCTTACTGTCCTCATTGAGAATCCTGAGAAAAATGTACATACGTATATTTTCTTTCAATTTCAGAGAGTCTAAGGAACCCCTGACATCTTTTCACAAATCTCTAGGCATTCATTAATCACAGTTAGAAGTTCTGTGCACACATACACTCACAGAGACATGTACAAACACTTGGGATATAATTTACATGGCTTCTCTGATTTCGATACTTTTTTCCAGTACTTTTTAACTTTTCCCTATATCTTAACAAGTTTCTTTTTTTCTGTTTATTGAAATAATTTTCGAGGGTCACAATTTCACAAAAAGCTTGCAAGTACAGGACAACCACATGAAAACCCTACTGGAAAGATATCTTGTGTAAATTTTCACTTCAAAGCAAATGCAATGCAAAATGAGGATGTGGAAATAACTTCCTGGCCCATAAATATTTAATAATCTTTGGGGTTGAGGGGTGTCAGATGGCAAGCTTAAAATGTACTGTATTTAGAAGTAAAATACCCAAGTCTCATGCAATCCTTAGTGAGATAAACTATTCAATCTACCAATTATATTCCTTATAGTCAGAATCATTTATGCCTTATAATTAGTATATTCTTAATTATAATTGTAAAAGATGTTTCTGGTTGTGGCCTCTGAGCAATTGTTTTCTACAAAAAAATGTAAAGGTCTACATAGAGGAAATGTCATAGGCATTCTTTGTTTGTACTGCAGACAAGAGGTTTTGCAATACCTGGAGTATATGAGGCACTCCTGTGCTCCTTTACAATTATGGATTGTAGTTTTCTTGGATCGACCACAGTCCTACTGAATCAGAATTTCCCAGGTGAGGCCCAGGCATGAAATTTTGAAAAACTTCCAGATGAGTTTTTCTAGGCAAGTTGAGAAGCCCTTGTTCAAGCAGCAGTGGGATATATTGCTTTTTCTTTTCTTTTTAGTTTTTACCTTAGGGTAATATTTGATTTATAGAAAAGGTACAAAAACTATACAGAGAATTCCCATATATCTTTCACCCAGCTTTTCCTAATCTTAACATTTTATATACCCATGGAGTATATGTCAAAACTAAGACGTTAACCCTAATACCTTACCATTAATTAAACTGCGGACTTCATTTTGATTTCGCTTCACATTTCCCACTCGTCCCCTCATACAGGGGGACATGAAGTCTCAATCTCTTCTCACTGGGGAGGGGATCACAGGGTTAAGGTGCTGTCTGCTAGTTTCCTCCACTGGACAGGGACACATTTTTCCTTCTTTTCTATCAGTACTGCATTAGAGAAGAGGCACCAAGTCTAGCCTACACTAAAGGAGAGAAAAATTAAGCTACACCCCACCCCACCAAGAGAGGCATGGTATCTACATTATTTGTAATTCTTCTGCAAGAAAGATTTGCCTCTTCTCCTCCATTTATTTATTTATTCAACCATTTATTTATATCAGTATGAAACTAGAAATTTAATACAAGTCATCCAATACCATGAGCCAGCAATAGCAAGATAACCACTGCTTACATTTTGGTGGACTGTGTGCATGTGTATGTGTGTTATTTTTTTTTTTGAAAGTATGTATTATTATCACCATTTTATTTATTTGTTTGGTTGGTTTTTGTCTTTTTAGGGCTGTACCCACAGACTATGGAGGTTCCCAGGCTAGGGATCAAATCAGAGCTACGGCTGCCAACCAACACCACAGCCACAGCAATGCCAGATCTGAGCCACCTCTGCAACCTACACCACAGCTCATGGCAACACCGGATCCTAAACCCACTGAGTGAGGCCAGGGATAAAACCTGCGTCCTCATGGATACTAGTCATATTCATTTCTGCTGAGCCACGATTGGAACGCCCTGTGTGTTATTTTTGGTAATAACTGAAATTATTCCTTATATTCTTCTGTATGTTCTTTTTCCACCAAATACTATGAAGGCTTAAAGAACTATAGGTTTATAGACAGAGGCTCTGCAGATAAAATTCATGTTATAAAGGCCACTGTGCTGGCATGAAAAGAATACAGTTGGGGTGGAGGGAAAGAGGGAGATAGTGAAATCAGAAACACTAGTTAGGTAGATAGAACTAGACTGAGAAATGAAGTGACATATTTAGAGTAACAATGGATTCAAGAGGCATTCAAGATAGCACTGCCAGGATTGTAGTGAATGATTTGATACTGGAGTGGGGTAGAAAGAGAAACTAAAGAACTCTGCGTATGCAATGGATCCATCCGCAGTGATGACATTTAGCAAATCCACAAAGAACACAAAGCAAAAGATAGGTTTGACCAGAGAAGATGATAGTTTTATTTTCTCATGTATTAAGTTGGAGATGCTTCAGGTTTTCTAGCTGGAACAGTTCAACAATCAGTTGGAAGTTTGTACCTGGTGCTCAGATAGGAGGATCAAGCAGGAGGCAGAACTTATAGAGAAACTGTTAATGTTCATGCCAAGAGATTGGGTGAAATCAGTCAGCATGATATGTAAAGCTGAAGAAAAGAACAACAAATACAGTTGGAAATTTAAGTAACATTTAATATTTGGTCAAAGGAAGAGGAATCAGTAAAGGAAAGAGAAGAAAGGGGAAAGTGGTCCAAGAACTAAGACGAGAACCAAAGGTGAGTTATTTCTAGAAAATAAAAAGGGTTGGAGAGCTCAGAGAATGGAGTGGGTGACAGTGCCAGGGTTATGGTCACAAAGATGAGGAGACCGAAGAAGGCGAGGACATTGAAGTAACGTGCCAACTTTCCTTCCAAGAATGGGAAGGTGGAAAGAAAGCAGAAGCATAGTGTGGTATCCCGAGGAGAAGTCAGGATGGATGAGAGGCATTGTTTCCTTTCTCTCCCTCCAGGTGAAGACTGGGAACACTGACAAGCCAAAAGGTGGCGGTGAGGAGCTCCCCAAAGTCTGGCTGGGCCAGGTGGGTCTACTGTTATTTTTTTTATTTTATTTATTTATTTTCGTCTTTTTGCCTTTTCTAGGCCCCCTCCTGCTGCATATGGAGGTTCCCAGGCTAGGAGTCTAATCGGAGCTGTAGACACCGGCCTACGCCAGAGCCACAGCAACGTGGGATCTGAGCCGCGTCTGCAACCCACGCACGGCTCAGGGCAACGCCAGATCCCCAACCCACTGAGCAAGACCAGGGATCGAACCCGCAACCTCATGGTTCCTAGTCAGATTCGTTAACCACTGCGCCACGACGGGAACTCTGGGTCTACTGTTATTTAAGTTACCCTTCTAACTGAGAGTCCTGGAGAGGAGTTACTGCCAAATGTGAAGAAGGTGGAAATTCTTAGTGGGGGGTTAGGTGAGGGCAGGCCTAACACAAAATACTATGTCTTCGCAATTTACACACACAGAAAGGCAAGAAGAAATAACAAAGAAGGTCAGTTGTTTAAAATTGTGTTGGGAGTTCCTATTGTGGCACAGAGAAAACGAATCCGATTAGTATCCACGAGGATGTGGGTTTAATCCTCACCCAGTGGTCCAGGCATCCAGTGTTGCCGTGAGCTGTGGTGTAGATCGCAGATGGAGCTTGGATCCCGCGTTGCTGTGGCTGCGATGTAGGCCGGCAGCTGTAGCTCTGATTGGACTCCTAGCCGGGAACCTCCATATACCACAGGTGTGGCCCCAAAAAACAGAAAAATAAAAAATAAAATTGTGTTTGGGGGAGCTGTTGTATAATACAGTTAAAGCTACAGTTAAAAATTCTGGGATTCCTTGAAGAAAATTATAAAAATACAACTTTGTGCTTTTTACCCATGATGTGGTTTTTAAACTCAGTCAATCTATAATGTTCAGATGGTTCAAGAACAATAATACAATGTGTTTCCTCAGGGTTTCAGATGTGTAATGACCTTGAGTATGAATGTAACTCCAGTTAACCATTATAATACCGTGAGAAAAATCTAAGCCTCAAAAGAAAATCTATATTTTATCACTCATGTGGGAGTAAATGTTTTAGATTTGTCTAAACAAACAACTTTATTTATTTATGCTACATTTTATAGAAGAATGCATTGAAAACATAAACAACACTGAACTGAAATATGGGCTGTTTATTTATTGAATGGCTCTTTTTAAAGATGATAATAATGTGAGTCACAGAATTTAACTGTTCTCATTTATAATACAATGTGGAATTTCTTTTGAAGTGAGCAAAGATATGTTTATTTACAAGTAAAGTAAAAAGAATTTTTTTAATTTTTAAAATTAAAGTAAGTACACTGATTTATATCAAACTGTGAATACAGATAGAAATTCTACTCTACGCTCTGTACTCACTATACTACTATACCATGCCATACTATACTATATTATACTCTATACTTATATTAAAAAGTATATTCTTTTTTTTTCTTTCTTTTTAGGGCTGCACACACAGCATATGGAAGTTCCCAAGCTAGGAGTCGAATTGGAGCGACAGCTGCCAACCTACACCACAGCCACAGCATCGTGGAATCCGAGCTGCATCTGCAACCTACACCACAGCTCATGGCAATGCTGGATCCCCAACCCACTGAGCGGGGCCAGGGATCAAACCTGTGTCCTCATGGATACTAGTTGGATTTGTTTCTGCTGCGCCACGACAGGAACTCCAACAAGGGAAGTATATTCTGTGGAAGAACCTCATGGTAAGCCTTGAGTGCCAACCCCAGTTCCGTTGCCAAATGGCAAGTTACTTGCTGTCTCTGGATTTTGATCAGAGCACATTTTGCCAGTTCTTTGATTTCAGTGCTCTCCCATGAAACATGTAATTCCACTCTCATCTCTGGAAAGCAGAGAGATAAAATCTTCTGATGAGATGACTAAGGCAAAAAGAAATTCATTGACTTAACAGAAGACAAAGAACAAAGCCATCAAAAGAACCAGAAGTAAGGTGGAAACTCACAGTTCACACCAGCACAGCACAGTGGCAAACAGCAAGGGCTCAGGATTTGGACTGTCTGGGCTCAAGTTCAATACTTGTCACTTGCTGGCTGGAGCCATGGGTGAGTTACTTAGCTTCAATATCCCCATCCTAAAAATGGGCTAATAACAGACCTACTGTTTAGGGTTGTTGTGAGAGTTAAGGAGTTAGAATAAGAAAAATGTTTAAAATGGTGCCTACTTCATGCAAAGCCTCAAGAAATGTTAGTTATTCATATTACTTGCACTACCTTCCTCCTATTTAACCTTCAAGGGTTTAAATTTCTTAGTCAAACATGATATAGATTAAATCACTCATCAGAAAGTTACTCAACCAGGGCCAGATCCAGATAATAAATGGCCTGAAGATTATACAATTTGGGAGAACTATGAATTATGAAGGCAGCAGATCCCCTGTCAGAATCCAGGCATCTGAGGAGCCTGAAGCATAAACATCATCAGCATCCTTTTCTCCCCATCCTCCTCTCCCCTCCACCATCACATACAGCATGTTGCTGTGACTTGGAAATGCTCCCTTGTTATAAAACAGAACAAATGTAGGAATTCTACAAATCAGCCACAGCCTAGTCCTGACTCCACTGAGAGGTTCTTGGATCCCCTACAACTCACGGCTAAGAGACTCACAGAATGTTTCAAGCTGGAAGGGACCAACTGGATGTTTTTATTATGAAAGCATGTTCTACGTGCAGGCCCAGAGGCCAGCTCTGTAATTGCTGGGTCCTGACATCCAGGAAGAGCAGACAGAGATGGTGAGGCTGCCAAAGAGCAGGGCCCCAAGCAGCTGCATGTGGCGTGTGGTGTGTGTGTGTGTGTGTATGTAGAGCCAGCTTTCCCAGACAATGCTCTGGAGGGCTCAAGTTACCCAACGGCTGGGTAAGGTTAGCTGAAAGGATAGAGCTGAGGCAGGAAAAGGACAGGAAAGGGTAAAAGAGAAAGAAAGCAAAGATTGTCTCCTGCCTGTCCTCTCAAAAGGTAAGGATGAATTTTCCCTAATGGCCTCACTCTGACAGGACAACCAGGGAGAGAGTTTTCTTATTTAAAAAAAAATTTTTTTCCTTGCAAACCATCCATAACCCCTGCAGTTGTCATTATTTATCTCCACTAAGCAAGCTCAATCATGAATATACTAAGGGAATTTCATCTTCCTTTGTGGAGGTCCAGGCAGGGGTGGTGTTATGGAAGAAGAAAAAGAGGAATATTGGAACTATCTTTATAGTTCATCTGTAAAACTCCTTCCCTTTTGAAGAAGGCAGTACAGCCCAGTGATTAACATGGCCGGCTTTCATCTGTATCCTGGACAGTGGGGAAATCTTTCTTAACCTTAGTTTCCTTGAATGTGAAATAGGGAGGGACACTTATGGGGGTGCTGGGGAGGCTGAATGAGACCAGACAAACCAAGCTCCTAGCAAGGCACCTACTAAGTGCTCTAAAAGCTCAGTTGGATTATTTGACTATTATTACCTGATATTTTCTTAATCTGATCCCTTCACTGATCAAAGGAAATATGATCTAAAGCTTTCTTGAAACAATTACTAAACGGTTCTTCCTTTTTCTTGGTTGTTAACTTGTTGTTTCCAGATTTGTTTTTTCAGTTTTTAAAATGTAAAAAATCACCAACTGAAGGTCTCCAAGTTGAACATTTCCAAAGAACACCAGCTATGGCCGAAACTGCTTTAAGAAATCATGTTCTCAGTTGAGAACATAATGTTTGGAAACTTGTCATTAACATCTTATTGAAGTAATACTACATGTTCAAATTCCAGCCTTCCTGAAATCTATTCTGAGGGGGACACTCAGATATGTTGCAGAAATAGAGAGTGTGGTTCTTGGCCCTGAGAAGTTTCTCATTTAATAGAGCAACTGGCTGTAGACAGAATAACATAAATAAATGTAACAGAAGCACATGAGCAAACATTTATACATAGCTGAGCACAGCTGCTTAGATTTACACAGGTGCAAAATAATATATCAAGGAAAATTTTTAAATGGTTATTACAGTTCTTGGCAACTAGA
Source organism: Phacochoerus africanus (assembly GCF_016906955.1). NCBI lineage: Eukaryota > Metazoa > Chordata > Mammalia > Artiodactyla > Suidae > Phacochoerus > Phacochoerus africanus. The sequence goes on along the minus strand of NC_062545.1, from coordinate 78,185,928 downwards.
ATATAGAGCAATACAAATTTTGAAATTGCATAGAACTACATACACATGGTCTTCATGGTTGCTAAAAAGTATGTGGAACCTACAGAAGCTGAGAGATTAGTGAAGAAGAAAGGAATTCAAAACTCAAGGAAGAGTAGGTACAATGGATTGGAAATGAGTCGGGTTGAATTGTTATTGACAGTTATTCATGACCAACATTTGAGCACTTCCTTTGTGCCAGGAATAGAGCTTTAAATGAACCATTTCACTTAATTCACACAACAATCCAAAATGGCTGTGTTCTTATTACTCACATGTCACAGATGAGGAAACTGAGGCTCAGGGAAATTCAGTAATGTGACCAAAATATGTGCCTAGGTGTCAACAGTGCCAATACTAGAATTTGAACCTGCATCTGTCTGATTTTAAACCTGCGCTCTTAAGCTATTACTACATTTCCTTGCTGTCAGGAATGGAATAGATAAGAAAGGCAAAAGGGATCATTTTAAAAACAGGCAGGGAGATGAAGACTGTCTACTAAGCCCCTGAAAGCCCCAGATGATGCTCATGAGAGGACCAGATTCTGTGGAACAAAGAGGTGGGCATGAAGAAGAGGAGCCTTGGATAAGGAGAAGCCAGCAAGGATACCAATGGTGCACAACCATCTTCTATCTAAAGTATTACTGACAAACTCTTCCTTCATTACTAAACAAGGTTCTTTACCTGAAAACTTCAACACCCTAACAAAGACTGCAGCATCACAATACCACACTATAAAGAGCAAGTCATCCCAAACATGCATGTAAGTAACCAGAGTGAGTACTAGTTATCCACTTGGTGACCTGGTCAGTTGGTAAATGAACTGGAAAAATAGCTGCTGCCCTGATAACCACTCTACCAAGTAACCTTCTCTCAGTGAGTTCTTTGTACAGCATTCTCTGTTTAACCTACCCACTAGTGTAAGAGTGAATCTTGGGGAAGGTTGGACCTAGACAAGGATCTGATCTCAAATACCTGTTGGCTCTGTAATCATAAGAAGTCTGGGCATCATCTCTAACATATGCTAATAGATCTATCCTAGGGTTTTGGAGAGGATTAACTGAGTACAATGCTTAGCCCATAGTAAGTGCTCAAACATATTAGCTGTTGTTATTAAAAATATTATAAGACAAGTAAAGCACTTCATAAACTCTTCAAAGCAGTCAGAAGCATCCTTTCTCTTTGCTACTGAAATTAGCGATGCTATTCTTCCACTGGGGATACAGAAATCTGCCATTTAGTGCCTTTTTATTAGGCAAGCACCACATTTCTGGTACCACAGCAGAAATGTGGGATAGAGATGCATTCATGTGGAATTAGACATCTAGTGAAGCACAATACATGGGAACTCCAACAGTCAAACCCTATAGCTGTAGTGGTGGATGGAGGGGGGCAGTGAGGAGGGGGGAGTGGGCATCACTGCTAATTTAAGCATATCCTCTTAGGTTTTTTGTTTCCCTCTGGCTTCCTGTGAAGCCTGCCCGGTACAAATGCAGCCAGGGTTTGCAGCGCAGTTAAATTTCACTCCCATTGAACAGTTCACAAGGTTTGTTTGGGTGCTGTTTGGTTAAAATGATGTGGGGGTGGGGGGAGTACAATTTACTGCAGCTGTTCATCATTATCCAGATAAGCCTGAGCAGCCTCCCAATTAACTTTCGTGTGTAATAAAGCCAATCAGTACATGAAAACAAGAATTTCTCATTTACTGAAATGATATTTGGCTTGTAATTGCTGTCTGGGAATGTTGAACCAGGTAGAAAACATTAAGAAAATTGCCCTCCTCCCTACAAATTTACACTTGGTGATTATTAAAAAAAAAAAAAAAAAAAAAAGACAGAGTTCCCGTTGTAGCACAGTGGAAACGAATCCAGCTAGTATCCATGAGGATGCGGGTCTGATCCCTGGCCTCACTCAGTGGGTTAAGGATCCAGTGTTGCCATGAGCTGTGGTAATGGTCATAGATGGGGCTCAGATCCCACATTGCTATGGCTGTGATGTAGGCTGGCAGCTGCAGCTCCAATTGGACCCCTAGCCTGGGAACCTCCCTAGGCCATGGGTGCGCCCCTAAAAAGAAAAAAAAAAAAAAGACCAAGAATTTCATATAGTGTAGCCTACGCTGTTAGGTAAGAATAGAAATATATATTATGTCTTTTGATGCAAAATAATATACTAGAACACACTTGCAACTTAACACCTGAAATAAATTTATGAGGCATATAAATGTTTTCCTAAGTCCTTGTGGCTTAAAAATATAAATAATAGAAATTAATCCGGAAACATATTTTCCTTGCAGATATGTTTCATCTTTTCAGAAAAAAAAATAAAAATATAGCATTTATGTAAAAAAGGAATGGACATCTCACCATAAAAAATTAATAAAGCTAGTCAAATGATGATTTTTTTTTTTGCCTTTTCTAGGGCCGCTCCCGCAGCACATGGAGGTTCCCAGACTAGGGGTCTAATCGGAGCTGTAGCTGCCAGCCTATGCCAGAGCCACAGCAACACCGGATCAGAGCCACGTCTGCGACCTACATCACAGCTCACGGCAACACCAGATCCTTAACCCACTGAGCGAGGCCAGGGATCGAACCCGCAACCTCATGATTCCAAGTCGGATTCGTTAACCACTGCGCCACGATGGGAACTCCAATGATGCCATTTTTAATGATACCATTTGATCTCATTTTTTGAGATCTTGCTGCATACACATTACTGTGTTATGCTAAATGATCAATATAATACTAAGGGTGAGAAGAATAAAGCTCATTAATTTTGTGTCTAATAGGTCCTCAAGTGTTTATTGAAATGATTATATTGAATTTCATTAAATTGAATTTTATTGATTTGAATTAGGACAATTATATGACACTGTCACTATACTTAAATCTCCAAACTAGCTAAAGAATTAAAATATAAATGTATAAAATTTTAAATAACACAACTAATCAATAACAATGCAGTACTATAATTTTTTAAAAAATAATGGCTGTTCTCCATCCACATTTCAGGGTCTGTGCATATTAGTGGACACACTTACAGTAGCTGTGAAGGAAGATAGAGATTCAGAAGATGAAGAGGAGGAGGATGTGAAGTTCTTAAGTATACATGAAAAGGCTTTCTGTCCCTGGAAATGATAGTAAGTTCCCACAGAAAAATGTAAAACTTGCTGCTGATAAAGATGGAGATGATAATGTTGATTTTGATTATGAGAAAGCTGAAGAAAAAAAGCTCCAGTAAAAAAAAAAAAAATCTATATAAGACACTCCAGCCAAAAATGCACAAAAATCAAACCAGAATGGAAAAGACTCAAAACCTTCAACACTAAGATCGAAAAGTCAAGAATCCCTCAATGAGTTCCTATTGTGGTTTAGCGGGTTAAGAACCCAATATAGCATCCATGAGGATGTGAGTTCGATCCCTGGCCTCCCTTGGTGGGTCAAGGATCTGGAGTTGCTGCAAGCTGTGGTGTAGATCACAGATGTGGCTTGGATCCCATGTTGCCATGGCTGTCATGTAGGCTGGCAGGTACAGCTTCAGTTCGACCCCTTGTCTAGGAACTTCCATATGTTGCAGGAGGAGCCATAAAAAGAAAAAAAGAAAAAAATAGGAAAGAACTCCTAAAATGCTGAAAGAACCTAGTTTAATAAAGGACATTAAGGCAAAAGTGCAAGCAAGTATAGAAAAAGATTGTTCTCATCCCAAAGAGTTCATCAATTTATGTGAAGAATTATTTCCAGATGACAGACCAGGAGTGTATCCAAACTCCCTGGCCTTGGAGGAAGTCTCTTTAAGAAAATAGTTTAAATGGTTTGTTAAAATTTTTCCACGTTATTTCATTTCTGTAATGGTCGACATCTGGCAGTCCTTTTTATAATGCAGAATGAGAACCTACCCTACCACGTCTGATGAATGTTTTCCAGGTTCTACTGCCAAGAATGTGTTGTCAAAAATGCCTGTTTAGTTTTTAAAGATGGAACTCCACCCTTTGCTTGGTTTAAAGCATGTATGGAGTGTTATCATAAGGCATAGTAAGAGTGGTAGTCAGACAAATGGAAATGGTGGGGAGACTAAAATATACATGTTCCATGAATCAATATGTTAATATAGTAAAAATTAAAAATATATAAATAATAAATAATGGTATATACACAGAAAGTTGGAAAAATGGTACAGAGAATCCCATGAACCCTTTAACCAATTTCCATGGTGCCATTTTATATGACTGTAGTATAATATCAAAACCAAGGAATTGACACTGATACCATACTGATAACTAGACTGCAGACTTTATTCAGTGTTCCCCAGTTTTTCACCTGCTACTCAATTGTATGTATACTTATGTGTGTACTTATAAGTGCATGAAGTTCTATGCAGTTTAATCCCCTGTAAAGATTTGTGGAACCACCACCACAATTAGGACACAGAACTATTCTCTCATCACAAAGGGACTCCTTCAGGTTACCCTTTTGTAATCACACCCACCCCCAATCACAACCGCTAATCTGTTCTCCATTTTTGTTTTGTCACTCCAAGAATGTTATGTAAGTAGAATCATATAGTATGTAACCTTTTGAGATTAGCTTTTTTCACTAAACATAATGCTCTTGAGATCCACCTAAATTGTTGCATTTGTCAGTAGTTTGTTCTTTTTTATGGCTGAGTAGTATTCCATGATATGGACAAACCAGAGTCCGTTTAGCCATTCATCCATTAAAGGACATTTGGGTTGTTCCTGATTTAAGGCTATTATAATTAAAGCTGCTATGAACATTCATGTGTAAGTGTTTTTTGTCAGTCTAAGTTTTCATTTCTCTGGGATGAGTGCCCAAGAGTATAAGTACTGGGTCGTATGGCAGTTGCATTGTTAGCTTTGAAGAAACTGCCACACATTCCCACCAGCCTATATGAGAGATCCAGCTGCTTCCCATGCTCTATAGTATTTTAGTTTTACTACTATTTTTTATTTTAGCAATCCTTAGCCTTAGTATTTTAGGTTTACTACCATTTTTTATTTTAGCCATTAGGCATGTAGTGATACCCACTGTGGTTTTCAATTTGCTTTTCCTTAATACACAACTACAATTTAAGATATGTCACTAAATTGTATGGAAATTTTTTTCTTTTCTATTTTAGTGGTTGTCAGTATTGACTTCATGTTAGAATCACCTGGGCAGCTTTCAAACTATCTCCACCCAAGCTATACTTCAGAACAATTAAATTTGAATCTCTAAGGGTAGACCCAGGCATCATCACTTACTTGTTAAAATTACCCAGATAATTATAATATACATCCTAGCTTCAGAACCAGTGTTGAATCCAATTCTACACAGACACCAGAAAACTAATCATAGTTACAGCTCATTGCTGACTCCCCATAAGCTGTGCTGCAGATAAAACACAAGCTCATTGACTGGCTGCTCCAAATTTTGCTCCCTGCCTATTCCTCCAGACTCATCAACCTCCACTTTCTGTCTACATTTTTATGCTCGGGTAGTAATGAATTATTTCAGCTTGCCATGCACATTGCTATGTTTTATGCAAAATCCCTGCAGTTAGAACCTTAGACTGTGCAGTTTTAAGGATTCTAAGTGATCCTGGTGCACAGTAATATTTGAAAGACACTATACTACCACTAATTGCAAAATGATTGGTAATTTTTTTTATTATTCTAGTCTTCATTTATTCATTTATCAAAAAAATATTGAGAACCTAACATGTAGAAGGCACTGGAGAGAATGGCTTATGGTGCAGAGAGGGAAGGTCCTGGCAGACATGTGAAAAATGTGACAAGTACCAGGTGGGTAAACACAGGGTTCAGGGAGCTCACAGGACTGGCTCCCCACCTAACTATGTGTAGCTTGAGATTTGAAGGATGACTAGGAATTAGGCAGACAGAGAGGCAAAGGAAGGGACAGAGTTTTTCTAGAAGAGAAAACAGCATGTTTAAAGACTTAACAAGAGAATGATACAGCTTGTTCAGAAAAATTTAAGATCATTGGTATGGCTGGAGCAGGAAAGAAAAGGGATAAACACACACAAACATCAAATATTCAAATGTTTTCATCATATTACTTTAATGTCTCTAATAAAGTAATATCAATAAATAAGAATTAATGGCTCTGAATGGGTAAAGTCATTTTTCTTAAGCAAACAGTAATTGCTGATTGCAGCTTGAAGGGCTTTTGAAGATTCAGTGGAAATGGATTTCACCTCATTAAACTCTGTAACAGCATTTTTTTTTAAGCTTCCGACCCTACCTAGTAGTTAACCTCAGCTTCAGGGTCAAGAGATTTGCTTCGGGCACTTACTTCAGACCCTAAATTTTATGGGAATGAAGTACTCTCTCTCAATCCAAGTGTTCATCTCTGATGGAGGAAATAGCTCTGTTCTCAAAATGACACTAACACTTCACTTTTCAAATACATGTCAGCTGTGTTGCTGAGCGTCTACAGATGCCATTCTGCTGCCTGATCAGTGACTCAGAGAAGCTGTCTTCCCAGCAGTGTGTGTGTGTGTGTGTGTGTGTGTTTGGAAGAGGGTGGTAGGGATTAAAAAATAAGATCTCAACTGAAGCACTTTAAATTGCTAAAACTGCTGCAGTAGTCCATAGGAACTAAATGGAAACAAATTCTTCAACTAAACTGCTCAAAAAGTTATCAAGAAAACTGAAAAGGAAAAGAAAATCAGTAAACTGAAAAGGAAAATAAAATTTTTTATTAAAAAAAAAGCAAATCTCATCTCCCTGGGGAGCTATTGCTAGTCCAGAATGATTTTAAGTTCACTTAGGGATATTTCAGTTTTATTCATGTTTTGGCAAAATTTATGAGCTGCAGATCATTGCCTGAAAATAAGACATTCATATGGTCACTGCCAACCCTGGAGTCCATTTCATTTTATCAGGCAAAACTCGTCATGCTCACAATTAAAAAAAAAAATATCCCAGATGATAGGGGGGGATTTTTCTCTATCTTCTGGATCTCTGAAAACAGTAAAACCATAGTGTCCACTCAAGGGAGCGATTCTGCATTAGAAGACCCTGACCTGGATGTCACAACTGACCAGCTGTGAATTAGGACGTGTCATTGCCATCACCACAAAGTTTTAATTAAGAATCTTTGTGAACAAGAGGCCATGCAGACTAACTATGGGGCAGATCTGATAAAATTGAGGGTATTTCAAGAGCCCACAGAGAGGAACATGTGAAATCAAGGCTATCTCAGAAAAATTGAGGGCATGTCGGCACTGTGCCTACTCTCAGCTGACTTACCGTCTAAACCCTGTTGACATGGATGAAGACCAGGCCAAAGACATCATACTCTTTGAACATGTATTAAGCATGGTTAAGAATTTATTCTAACTAATTATCTTTTTTCACTGTCAGCAGCTCGCAAATCCTTTGAATATTCAAAACTCTGACATGGAAGGGGATATTAAAAAGCCCCACTGGCCAGCTTCTCCAGCTACTTATTTTTGCCACTTTTAATAACAAAACTAAAAACAAAACTCCAGAATCGAGGCTAGGAAGATGTCTGTCTCTGTGTGTGTGTGTGTGTGTGTGTGTGTGTGTGTGTGTGTGTGTGTGTGTGTTGTGTTGAGAGAGGTTAGAGGTTGAATACAACACTATAGAGATCCTACCACGTGCTTATTGAACATCTTAAGCCAATATCCATGCCATCTATGATTTCCCTCTTCCAAAAGCAACTCAGAGAGGCCACCCCTTAGAATTTCACAAACCTGGTATTTCCCTGAGGACAGCCTGAGAGTAGCAGGGTTTTTCTCTCCTGCCTCAAGTCCAAGTTCACCCAAATTTGGCCCTTTGGTAAATGGAGCATTCAATATGAAAACAAATTAAAATGTCCTCCAAATCACTACCAACGTTGAGGCAATTTCTCTTCCCCAAACTCCTACATTATGTGTCTCCTGCCCATCTCAAAAATTAAGTAGGACAGGTAGAGGAACAGCAAATTTCAAACTTTTTCCTCCCCTCGCCCACCCCAGCCCTTCCCTCCCCCTCCCCTAGTCCTTGAGTCTTTGTCCTCTGACCTAAAAGTGTCTTGTTTTTTTCCCTTCTTGTCATCTGGAGCCAAGAATACTGAATGTGGCTTGAAGAAATAACATCATATGATGGAACCATTCTTTTATTAAGACAGCTGACAACATATGTTAGTGCATGTAGTCATTCTTTAGATTGCTATGCCATTTTAGGGCAGAGAGAGGGTTTGGATGAGGTCTTCACGCTATTTTTCAAATTTCATGTGCTGTGGGAAAAAAAAGCAAAGCTTGCCATTTTTCATTTTTGCAAGGTTATGAGGATTAAGGAGTCTTTTTTCCATCCCATGATTTAACATGACTGAAAATTGCCTGTTAACTCTCAACATGATTTTGATATTGTAAAGCCCAAACAATCCTTAAAAGGAAAAAGCAGAATATAGCTAATTAACAAAGAAAGAAAGGTTCCTTTCAAGGAATGGCATGGTACATTTCCAGGGTCTGGCCCAGCAAAGAAGGGAAACATGATCTTCATAAACATGGCAAGTTCAGGCCTTTAGGCACAATTGTCTTTCTGCAAGTGTGAGCTATCCTTTAAGCTCACCTGTGAAAGCCCTGTATGCAGACTGTTCCCTCCCAGCCCTTCCCTCTCTTTTTTATAACCCTAACTCTTCTCTTCCATAAGAACTAATCTGCAGGATGATAAAAGGAAATGACTTCATTTGGGTGGAGAAGGGAAAAGATATAGCTTTAATCCCAAATCTTGTAAGTCAAATGTGCTGTGCAAGAAAAAGCAGCTGCCAAGCCACCAGCTGAGTCTCCTTAAGTGGAGGGCCTTGCTGAGCAGCGTCCCCAAGGGAAGGAGAAGCAAAGGGTGGGGACGTGGAAATGACAGTACCAAGACTTGCATCTTGGTTCCAGGTACATAATTCTTTCTCTCCTGTCATCCTTCCCTGCTTTGTTTTAGCAGAGAGGGGGCTCTCCAGAGATCTAGAGCCCTATGCTGGCCCCTGAAAACTAATCTGAGCAATAGACTCAGAAAGTAAGATGCTTTTCAAAACCTACATTTAAGTTTCTATCTCAAGAGTACCTGCTGTGGTACAGTGGGTTAAGAATCTGGATACAGCGGCTGGTGTCTCTATAGAGGCGTGGGTTCAACCTCTGGCCCAGGAACTTCCATAGGGTCTGGGGGCTAACATTTAAAGGTTTTTTTTATTATTTTATTTTATTTTATTTTGTCTTTTTAGGGCCACACCTGTAGCATATGGAAGTTCCCAGGCTACAGGTCGAATCAGAGCTGCAGATGCTGGCCTACACCACAGCCACATCAAGGCAGGATCCAAGCAGCATCTGTGACCTACACCACAGCTCACAGCAATGCTGGATCCTTAACCCACTGAGTGAGGCCAAAGATGGAACCCCTATCTTCATGAAAACTAGTCGGGTTTGTTACTGCTGAGCCTTGATAGAAACTCCTTAAAACAATTTTTTTTAATAAAATAAAACGAAATTGAGTGTGAAGAGTTTTGTTTTTTTTTTAATTATTCTAGCCCAAACCAGGAAAGCACAATTAATCCTCATGGGGAAAAATATTACAAGGCATGTGGTAATTAAACTTACCCTTGCTTACTCTGTCATGCTTTCTCTTCGGCATGCTTCAAAGAGGAGGAGAGGCAGAGTGCACTGAAATAGCCTGGGTTATTTTATTCTGGGTCACAATCACACCCAGAATGAACATTGGTGGGCTTCCTACATGTAGTGAGGGGAGTGGGCTTATCAAGCCAGCCTCTGGGGAGCTCAGATTTGTGGATAGCTGTGCACTCAACTACTTCAAATATCAATTTTGTTGGTGTGTCTGTTAATCTTTTTTTCTTTTCTTTCTTCTTCTTCTTCTCCTCCTTCTTCTTCTTTTTGTTAAAACTTTTTGGATGGAAATCTTTGAATGTCTGCATTTACCTCTGTCCTCATAAAGATAGGACATTTGAATTATTTTAATTGTTTGATGTCCAGGGTCTTTTTAATTAATGTTCACCATCTGACCCCCATCTTTCCCTTTGTCAGCTCACTGCCTTTCTAACTCTTCCCAAAGGGAAGGCCTCGTTAAACTGATCCAGCAAATTGTAAGATGTTGACTAGGTGACAATTCACCTGAAGCAGGGTCCTTCTGCATCAACAGGCTCCTGCTCACTTGCTCCTCTTATGGTTTTTCTAGATAACTTCCCAGAAGTATTTATTCCTTTAAACATCCTTCATCCATGCACCTATTAAGCAGGTGCCTTAAAATCTACTGGCGGGCACTGCAAATACTACCCTAGTGGGTTTTATCATTAAGCCTTCATGAAAACCCATGAGGTATGTACTTTTATTCCATTTTACAGATGGGAAAAATGAATTTCAAAGAACGTCAGTGACATACAAAGTAGGTAGAGAGACAGCATCGAAAAGGAGGCAGTCTATCTTCAGCCCTTGCTTTTGACCTCTACACTATGCAGCATTTAATCTCACCCCCAACTGCTGGATCCTCCACATGAACCCTAATATTCTGCCAAGCACCCAGTGCTCTCAAAGTATGTGTGTGTGGGGGGTCCTTCTATAGGCCATGGACAGCTATATTTTAAGCAGAGGCAGGAAGAAAGCCACATCACCCACTCGGTTCTATACTGGGTCATCTGCAGGCCAAAGCAGCCATGCTTCAGTTCTGGTTTTTTACAATTCTTCATGAAAACCACCATTCAATTCTGCCATAACCATTCTGAAGGCCAGGCATACATCTGTAGACCACAATTTTACCCACCACCCCTCTCCAGGTCTCCCATCAGCAGGCATTTGGACTATTGTTCTGTTTTCCTTGTGAGCAACACTGCTGTGAACATTCTCAAGCTCACGTCCTGTTGCACATGTGCAAGTTTCTCCTGGGAATTCAGTGAGATGCAGAATAGCTGGCCCATAGGTATGAGGATGCTCAACTTTACAATCCATTGTCAAACATTCTCAGGCAAGCATGACTCCTAGTTTAGATTTAAATAGGAACCCAAGAAAGTAGCTCCTCCAAAGATGTGAGTCAGCAGCTCGTGTAGATCTACACTATGGAGAACGCATAGTGATGAGACCTAGACCAGAGATAGCTAAGGGCTTGACTAATTCTGGTGTAGAAAGGCTCTGACTTAACATGAGAACCATGCTGGGAAGATCTGTGTCTTGTGATGTATTTTTTATGATCAAGTTAGCTGTTTAGTAAACTATGCGTGGTTATTTCCACAGTGTGTGGGCTCAGTCAGTCTCAATAAATTCTTTTATTGGTTTATAAATCTCCAAATTAAGGAAGAACCTTCTCCAAGTATTGTTATGGCTACTCCCTGAACTGGAAGAGTGATGTGGGAGTGCTAACAAATACAGCAGAATTCCATATCTGAAGAGATACTGCTTGCAGGTACTACCTTACTGGCTCAAGTGGGTATGCTACATAAAATCACCATTGTAGAGATGTTTCTCCATGACAGTTAAATAGAACTGTTTTCATTTCAAGAAAAAGTCCAAAATACTGTATTTTTAATCTCTGATTTTAATTTTTTTAAGGTTTTCTCTCAACCTTCCTGCCAAATTATACATGTTATTTTGCTTTCCCTTCAAATTGTGTCTGCTTTTCCCTTTATGAAATAATCTTGTAATTCACTCTGGGCTTAGAAGCCACAAGCCAAACCTGTTATCATTGTGGGTTATATAAGAGTAAATGAGGTCCGAGAATGAATCTAAAGAAGCCCTCTTCCAAGAAAAGTTAATTTCAGGGACTTAACATTTAAAGGCTAAAGACCTCTTTTGTATACTTATTCTCAGTTGTGTTTTGAGTGGTAAAGGTAATAAATGGCCAGATTCCAACTATTTAAGAAAATTGAGCAGAAGATTCAGACCACGACTCAGGTTCTGTTTCAGTTCTGATATTTGATAGCTATGTGATTAGGCAAGAAGCTTCATCATCCTTTACCTCTCTAAGCGTATGGAACTAGAAAATGAAAATGGTCACCTCTCTTCATGTACAGAAATAAATTCTTGATTGTCACCATGTAACAGAATCTTCCGCTGGATAGCTTTGCCACAACATAAACTATTATCCTAATGAATTAAGATTACCTTAGAGCATGTTGGCCTCTGTCTCTAGAAAAGAGTCCCAAGTTTCTAAACCTTTTAGTAGGCAAGGAGCCAAGTACCTGAGCTTTCCTAACAGATATTCCAGAAAAAAATATCAAAAAAATATATACCAGGCCCTATGGCAGATAATTTATATAACTGAAGAGAAAATTCCAAAATATTGGTATCTAGAAATCCCAGTTTTTCTTTCTTTTTTTTCCCTTTCTTTCTTTTTTTTTTTTTTTCTGTCTTTTGTCTTTTTAGGGCTGCACCCACGGCATATGGAGGTTCCCAGGCTAGGGGTCTAATCGGAGCTGTATCCTCTGGCCTACACCACAACCATAGCAACGCAGGATCTGAGCCATGTCTGTGACCTATACCAGAGCTCATGGCAACGCCAGATCCTTAACCCACTGAGCGAGGCTAGGGATCTAATCTGCAACCTCATGGTTCCAAGTCAGATTCATTTCTGCTGCGCCACGAGGGGAACTCCTAGAAATCCCAGTTTTTCTTAAAACTGTTCGTTAAAGTAGTGTTGTAACTAAGTGGATCAAGTAAAGGAAAATGGCATTGAGAATGGTACATTTATTCTTCTAATAATCTTTGGCTAATATTTGCTAAAGCAGTTAACAGCAAGCTCAGTGTGGTATATTGCAAATATGATCACAAACCTATCTACTTTATTAAGAAGTGGAAGCTGGGAGCTCCTGTTGTGGCTCAGGAGAAATGAACCCGACTAGTATCTATGAGGATGTGGATTCGACTCCTGGCCTCACTTAGTGGGTTAAGGATCCAGCATTGCCATGAGCCATGGTGTAGGTCACAAACCTACACCATGGCTCAGACCTGGCGTTGCTGTGGCTGTGGGGTAGACCAGCAGCTGCAGCTCTGATTCAAATCCTGACCAGGGAACTTCCGTATGCCATAGGTGCGGCCCTAAAAAAGAAAAAAAAGAAATGTGGAAGCTATTTTCCTATCCTTTGAATCTGGGATAGCCATGGGTCTTTTTGTTGGCCAGCAGAACATTAGCAAACTGGACACAAGCAGAGGCTGAACTTATTCTTGCATGTTGGAACGTGCCTTCTTATTTATTGTTCTTAGAATGTGTCTCCATCATGTAAAGAAGCCTAGACTAGCCTGTGGGAGAATGAGAAAACATCTGAAGGAGAAGCAAGTGTCCCCGCTGACAGGCAGCCAACTCCCAAAAGCAGAGCCACTGGTCCACCCATAGCCAACTTCAGACACATGTGGGTCTGATATTCAAAAACAAATGCAAAGAACCATCCAGATGAGTACAGCCTAAACTGCTAGCCCCCAAATCATACACTGAATAAACAGTGATTATTTTAAGCAGTAAGTGTTGTGTTTGTTACTCCATAAGAAAAAGCTGATACATTGAGCATCTATTCCTCCTTCTTTCTTCCTGTCAGACTTCAAATAAGTCAAGTGATTCAGAGGATGGCGACCTAATCCCACCTCTAAAAATGAGTCTTAATTGATCTAGGCCATTGATCTATTACCTTGCAGTTTATGGTTTATTGTCTATGCCATTGATATCTAAAAGTTGTAACTGATCAATTTCCATCAACTGTTGAGTAATGAAATCTGAAGTAGCAATATGTTCGGGCTGGACCCTTCTCTGCTTCTAGACAATATCAAGTATAGCCATGAGACCTGGAATTGCTGTCACCATTCTGGTAACAGCCCAACATACAGAGGAAAGAAGTACCAAGAGACCTGCAGAAAAGCTAAGCTGAATCCTTCACACCCTGTGGCTGTGGCTACACCCCTGTTTCCAGAGCTCTTATGATGGGAGAACCTGAACTTCCCTATAATCTGTACCAGTGTGAGTAGGAGTTTTCTGATTCTTGCCTTTCTTGAATACTCATTCCCTGTACAGCAGGGCATGCCAACTGAGAGCTAGAAATGTGTCACTTGCAATAAATATTTAATAGCCATTGCACTAAAATGTGTATCTTTTTGGAACATAAAGACATAACAAATAAAATATTCATTTTCCACACATTTTGATCTTATTAGATACTGGGGATATTCTTTGACGTGAAAAGAAACTTAAAATTATGCTATTGTAGCACTGAATAAATTTTCTGGGCCATAGTTTCAGAACTACATACAGGCTTGTGCAGACACAACCAGTCAGGCCTAAGACCTAAAGAAGAAAGTAATCTGTTTTTTCATCTCTGTCATTTTATAGAGACTAACTTTATCAGTTTATTTGAATAATCTTGGAGCATAGTTTTTCTACTTGGAGATACATGGGAATAGTAACTTTCAATGGACATTAGTAGATACCACTTAAAAGAACTCTTTGTAAACCCAAGCCAATACCAAATTAGAGACAGAGTGAGATGTTAGCAGACCACTTAAAAGAATTTTGAGCCAGAGTAATACTGAGTAAGTATGAAATTGTTTTTATCCATTTTTAAAAGCCTGTACATCTGTGATTACTTTCACACTGATATGGAACTTGCCTGCAAAGAACTGCCAAATATTTACTTTCTGGAATCAGAGACAATGTCAGGCAAAAAGCCCACCATCCATTCTGCATGGCTCTCACTAAACTTGGCCTTCACATAGCTTACTCCTGAATGAATTCAGTGAAATGATACATCAAAACACTTTTATAAGAAAAAAATCTTTACTTCCAGAGATTCTTCAACAGGTTTCTCTCGAAAAGAAAAATATGTTCCTTGATCTAACAAGTAGAGAAATGCATAGGACCAGTGATTCACAACCTGGAGGTTTCCAGGCTAGGGTTACAACTGACGCTGCAGCTGCCGGCCACAGCCACAGCCACAGCAACATCAGATCTAAGCCATGTCTGTGACCCACACCACAGCTCACAGTAACACTGGATCCCACTGAGCAAGGCCAGGGATCGAACCCACAACCTCATGGTTCCTAGTCCGATTTGTTTCCACTGTGCCATGATGGGAACTTCTTTTTAATTTTTTAAACTTTATTTATCATATTATTCTGTAAAATGCTGGTTTGTGAAATGCTTCTTTAGTATAATCTGTTGACTTGGCAATAGATGGGAAATGAGGTTCAAAAGGAGACAGCAGTATTGACATGTTGAGGCTGAATGACTAGAAGAATGACGGTTCTTTTAATCATTAGATAGGAAGCATGAAAAAGGTATCAGGTGTGGGGAAATGATAAGTTCATTCTGAGCACACTGAGTTTGACCTGAAGATCCTTTTGGGGTTATGATTGCCCATCAGTTGGAATTTCAGAACTAGAGGTTACTAGCATGGTCCTGACCAGAAATGAAGATTTCATGGTCATATATAGAAGTCAGGGCAACAGATTAAATTGAGAAGAAACTGATAAAAAGAGAGGAAAGAACCTCAAAGGCAGAATGTCTCACTTATTTAGGAAGCCTAATCAGAGAATTTAAACGAGAATAAGAGATATATGTTCCTATAGAAGCAAGAAGAGGAGACAGTCTTAATGAGGAAGCGATGCTGCCCAGAGGTTTAAAAGGCTGAGACCTGAGATAATAAGGTCATTGAATATGGTGATCTGAGGTGATAGAGGACCTTCTAGATGACATTGGTGGCATTATGGTAAGAGTCTAAGCCTTATGAAAAAGGCTAAGAACTGATGGAGTGCAGAAGAAGGGAAGGCCAAGCGGCACTGGCTTAGTATGTCAGTGATGAAGGGAATGAGAAGGATGGATTGGTAACTTAAGAAAGAAACTGGATTCCACAGAAAAGAAAATCATGGACTTGGAGAATAGACTTGTGGTTGCCAAAGTAGAGGGGGAGGGAGTGGGATGGATTGGGAGCTTGGGGTTAACACATGCAGACTATTGCCTTTGGGTTGAATTAGCAATGAGATCCTGCTGTGTAGCACTGGGAACTATGTCTAGTCACTTATGATGGAGCATGATAATTTGAGAAAAAACAATGTATACATGTATGTGTAACTGGGTCACCATGCTGTACAGTAGGAAAAAAAAATAATGTATTGGGGAAATAAAATTAAAAAATTAAATACCAAAAAAAAAAAAGAAACTGGATGAAGCATTCACATCTTTAAGATGTAGGATGGCTTAAGCTTTATTGTAAGCAAAAGAAGTGATCCCAGATGTAAGTTAAAAGGGAGATAATTGATAAAAGTTTCAAAGAAGCTGGGAGACTGAGGTCGGAGTCTGGTTGCTATTGATAGAAGATAAATCGATAAAGCTTTTTTAAGGAGCAATGTCACAATATCTATCAAAATTTTAAGTGTGCATACCCTTCAACCCAGAAATTTCACTAATATAATTCTGTCCCACAGAGAAACTAAGGAAGGTGTGCAAGGATATCCATTATAATACTAGTTGTAATAGCAAAAATGGAGAACCCAAATGTCCTTCAATAAAGAAACTTTTAAATAAATCATGGTAGACCTCTTCAACAAGCTATCACACAGCCATTGGAAACAATGAGCAAAATCTGTACACACTGAAATGGAATGGAGCTCAGTACCTTGTTACTGTAATGCAAGCTCTATTGGAGCAAGAACCATCTCAATCTTCTCATTTTCTCATCTTGTACACCCATGCCCCAGCATAGACCCAAAGTAGGTACTCAATAAATACTTAAAAAATGGAATGTTGAGTTTTAAAAACATGCTGTAGAAGAACACATAAGATGTGCAAAGATTCACATTTGTTTCATTTATACATATACATGCTTAAAATATGTATGTATAGGTTTGTATATGCATAGAAAAATTCTAGACAACTACTCAACAAATTAGTTATCTTTGGGGAACAGAAATGGATAGGAAGTGAAGCAAGAGAAGTATATACATTTTTATTTGCATTACCTCTTTATTCTTAAATTCAAACTTGGATTTCTTTCATAATTTCAAGATGTCAGTGAAAGAGACAAAAATCACTGGAGAAAAGGGAAGAAGAGTATGACAAAATGGGTCAGACCTGCCCTCTTCCTGAAATATATTAGTGAATGATGGCAATGTCACAAAAAGGACAGAAACTCGGGGAACCCAATCATGTTTCTTGATAAAGAAGGAGCTAGTGTCATCAATAAGAGTGAGGGCAGTAGTGACTGGCATCTGTGAAAGGTTGAGAAGGCTGGGAACAGGGACACACTTTTCGAGCTGGGGAGGCAGTGAAGACTATTCAATTTAACCACCCATTTTACATAAGGATTTGCCAAAGAACACACATTTTTGTGAGTGACAAAGCTAGTCCAGTACAATGGCCTCATAAAAATACACAAAAAGGATTCAAGGAGTTCCCACTGTGGTGCAACAGTGTCTTGGGAGCACTGGGACTCAGGCTTGATCCCAGCTCAGCACAGTGGGTTAAGGACTCGGCATTGTCACAGCTTCAGCATAGGGGGCAACTGCAACTCACATCTGATACCTAACTCAGAAACTTCATATGTGTAAGGGCAGCCAAAAAAGAAAAAATAAAGTATTCAAAAGAGATGAATAAATGGATTGCCAGGCATTTATGAGGACTCTGATAAGGTTAAAAGGAAGGACTTGTGATGTAGCATCTATGCTATGCCATGGCATTCTGCATGGAGCCCAGGCAGCCTGTGATTTAGAATAGAGGCAAGAAGTAGGTAGAGAATGGGCAAGCTGGTAGAGGGAGATGGTGATGACTCTTGGAAGATAAAAAGTGCTTCAAACAGTAAAAACATAAATAAGCAGAATGAGGAGCTGGAACTTGTGAGCTAATGTGAAAAATTCTGAGTTTAGGAAAATGGTGTCAAATTGGGAGATAGTGCATTGATGACTGACAGATGGAGATTTAGACTGACTGGCTCAAAAGAGTGACAGGCCACTGGATTGCTCCACTTTCATCCAAAGAATCAGAGCTATGCTAGTGTCATGTAAGTGGATGAGTGGACGGAGGTGAAACTTCAATCATAAAGGTAATATCCACTTGCTTAACAAAACATGAAATCACATCAGTAAATCAAATTGTCTGCCGGTTAGTACCTGGAATCCTCAAGGTAAACCCTGACCTACTACTTTGAACAGGTTTAGCTGGCAGCTCATCTCTTCATGAAGGCAGTTGCTGAATAAGGCTAAAATGCCCTGGCTGTTGTGCCTGCAGTGTTGAGTCACTCAACAAGCCTGTTGGACACCCTGTTGATATTGTGCTTTCTGGCCTGTTCCAGCCGACTTCTCCAAGACCGGTGTCCTTCCATGATATCCACGATGCAGGGTGGATGGTAGACCAGAGCATATGATATTGCCCACCATTCCAAAAAGGGGTCAGAGACAACTGTTTAAGTTATTAAAATAAGTGGTGGCAAGGAAATGGAAGGCATAATGTTCTGACTTCTCTGTGATTGCTTTGTGCTTTAATGCTCTTGGCTTTTGGCTTTTTGTTTATTTTTAAATTTATTTTCCTTTTATGGTATATCCTCATGTGTGTATCACATGTAGGTGAAAAGGGTTGAGTTTGCTGTGTCCTACTTTGGCCATGTGCACTTCTAAACCTACCCAATGGTCTCATATCCATTGCGGTTTTATTGGGTTAAATAAGAACACTTTCCATGAAAGATTGAATTTGACTTAGTCTGTATAGTAAATTACATAAAGGTTGTGAGTACATAAGGAATCAATAGCTTAAATTCCATAATACTAATTCGCTCAGCATCCTGCACACAAGATGCTCCTTGTTCTCCACAGTTCCATCAGGCTTGTGTCTACACCTGGCCTTGGGCTTATGAATTTACATGCACTTGGTCATAATTTAACCTTTTGCACTTTACAAATTGTAATTGTATATTTAGCTTCTTCACAAAGAGCAAGGATAAAATGATTTATAGCTAAGAAAAAATATGGGTTAAAGAGGATGGAATTCAACTTCATCGAACATTGTAACTCAATAATTGTTTTTCGAATGGCTCTGCAGGTGACTTAATACCTGGGAGTGACCACTCTTTTCTGCCAGTAGTATCACAATTTCCTGCTCCAGTGGTCTGTATAGTTTGCCTAGTCTTTTTCCATCCCCAGCAAATGATTTGACGGCCTATTATTCTAAGAAGTACACACCATAAGGCCAGTGAAAGGTTGTATAATAGAGGGGTGAATTGAGGACAGGAGACATATTTTTAAATTCTTTTCCTTTTGTGGTCTCCAGTGGCCTTATTTCTTTTCTGGTCTTCAGTTCTGAATCTGGCAGAGTTTAAAATTATAACACATCTTTCTCTTCCCTTTGTTGCATGTAATTTGTTACATGAACTGTCCACAGGCTTTCCTGAGGTACCTAAAATATAGCTTCAAGCACCAATTACCAGACCCTGGGCTTAATTATTCCAGCAGGGATGGCTTTTCTAAACTATCCATCTGTCCCCAGCCATGGGCAGAATGGTCACGTTGTCTGGGGATAAGTTCTTTTCTAGAACATGAAAGCCTCAGAGCTAGGTGGGACCCCAGGCTCATCATGGCTCATTGTTCTATAGAGGGAAAAAGTGAAATCCAGGGAGCTTATGAAACTAGTTCAAGACTAGTGAGGTGCAGCCCTGGGATGGAAACACCAGGTCTCCAGCCCCCAGGCTGGGCCCTCTTCTTCTCTCCCTCCGGCTCCCATGTTCTTCCTACACCCTCTATGGATCTGCTTGTCAGAACTCATCATAACACCAGGTTAAAAAATCACACTAGACTTTTCCCAAAGGCGATCCAGCTGAATTAAGCATGGAAATGTCATGAGCTCGTCTTGAGTAGCCAGCTGGAAGGAATGGTCTTTAGTACATAAGCATATTCACCCAGAAGCTCTCTTCCCTTAGAATACAAGCCTGAGCCATGATAAACCCAGCCCTTAAATTATCTGTGCTCAGATATCCCAGTTCACAGAGAGAGAGAGAGAGAGGATAAGACTTCATTTTTATTCAGTTGTTTAATGATGACATGTGTCTCCTTTCAAACATACATTTCTTCTTTCCCATCCCAAAATCAATTTTTTCTCACTGGTATTTTATTTTCTGATAAATGTTAAGAATAGTAAGCGAACTGTTTCTCAAAACCTGATGGACAGCAATCTTGAACCCTGCTCTTATTGTATTCTTGCTGCTCAGCTCTGACTTAATTGGGGTTGTACATGTTTAAAATGTCAAAGACAGATGATGTCAGGAGCCAAGTGGGATGGAAGAGATCATGCCAGTCTGAGAACCAGAAAATCAGCCTTTGTGTCTTGGTCTGCTACTCCCTGGTGTTTTCATCTTTCTCAGTTTCAAGTTGGATAGTGATGCTTCCCACAGAGTTGCCAGGAGAATAACTTCGGAAAATGCAGGCAACCACATTTCGCAGAGTCAAAATGATGAGAAATGAAAATCTACGCAAAATGCCATAATTCTAAAATGTTTTAGTCATTACAGAATCTGAATTTGAGTGCCTGAGAATACCAGACAGGAAACTGCCCCCTAAATTATTGGGTAGTTCCTGAGGAAATCCTGTTCACTTCCAGGGACTTATCCTTATGGATTTTTACTATATCTGAGTTTACAAATGAAAATTCAAATAGAGACTCTAGTCATTTGAAGACATGATTCGGTCGTTTAAATACTGAAACAGCCAAGTAATTAAGGACAGAGTAGTTGGAGTCATGAATTATCCAGATGGTGCTAAAGAGTAAGATGGAACCTGTAACAAAGGGCTAGATGTTATCCGAGCTTGATAATGAAACCACAGCCATGTGACTGACTGAGTAGTAGCCTCCATGAAAAATGTTAACATATATTAGACACTGTATTGATAATAAAGCATCTGCAATTAAGCTATAGCTTCTGAATATTAAAATGACTAAAAGAAAAGGGAAAAATGCTTACTTAATTATGCTATAGACAACAGAAAATTCTATTAACTTTATCATCATCAACATATCTCTCCATCTGCTAGTTTTCTCTGGAACACAGTAGTCATATAACAACATTAACAATACTAATAAAGTAGTAATAATAATAATAGCAGCTAAAGTTTATTAAGTACTCACTTTGTGTCAGGTATTATTCTGGACAATTTATATGCATTATCTTATTTTACCCACACAGAAACTCTATGAGATAGGTATACTCTCCATTTTACAGATGAGGCAGCTGAGGGTTTGTGACTGAAATAAATTCCCAAGATCACACAGCTGGCAAGTAGGAAAATTGAGGGAAACAGACAATCTGAATCTACAGACTAGGTTTTTAACAACTACATCTAAATTCTCTTTTAATACATGTCTCCAAATGGACAAACTTATAGAAAATTGATATATTCCATATAGTGGTTTTGCCTTTCCGATGACTCCTTCCAGAAGACTAACATCACTGCTCTGCCAGCCATCCCCTTCTATTTCTCATTGATACACTACACTCATCACAGTCTCCTTCAAAATCACATTTCTTAAATTCCTACTGTTCTTGTATCAGAATCCGTTTGTTTTTTGGTAACAAAAAATCTAACTCAAATTGACAACAAAAGGTATTTCTTGGCCTACAAAACTGGCAAGTTTATAGAGTTCAGCTTGATTCCACAGCTAAACATCTTCCAAGACTCATTTTCTTCCTCTCCTCACAGTGCCTTCTGGTGGGACAGTTTCTCCTAAAGGTGGCTTCCCCTGGGACTCCTAATGAGTGCAAAGGCAACACAGGCCCTCTTGCATATAGAAGAGATAGGTGCTGTTCACCTCTAGAAGCACTCTCCAAGAAAAGGAGAAAGCCTCTTTCTAGAAGATCCTAGCAAATCTCTCCTTCCATATGACTGCCCCGTGTCAGTCACATAAGCATCTCTGACCTGTAATTATGCTCCAGGATGTGATGGGAGTCTTCTGATTCATTTAGATCTGAACCAAGTGCCCCCACTGCTAGAGCAATGAGACACTAGCACAGGCACTATGTTGGGGAAATATAAGAGTAGTTACTAAGAACTCTCTTAATGTTTGCTAGAGTTCTCATCACTATCTCTAAGGTCCCAGTGATACTAGTCTAGAAATGTGGCTGTGCTTAAAGGTTAGAACCTATGGTGATGGGCCACCTAATAGTAAGAAACTGCATGATATGTATACATATAACACACTGTTTTTACATATGTATACATATATATACACACACTATTTCTTTTTAATTATTAAGGAGTTCCCATTGTGGTTCAGTGGGTTAAAAACCCAACATGTGTCCTTGAGGATGTGGTTTCAATCCCTGGCCTTGCTCAGTGGGTTAAGGATCCAGCGTTGCTGCAAGCTGTGATATTGCTGTGGTGTTGCAGGGGTCGGCAGCTTCAGCTGTCTGATTTGACCCCTAGCCCGGGAAATTCCATATGCCATGGGTATAGCTGTAAATAGAAAAAAAATTGTAATTAAAAAAAATAATTCAAACTATTGCATTTTTAGTGGATAAGTGGAGATTCTGCACAGGGAACTATATCCAATCACTTGTGATGGAACATGATGGAGGATAATATGAGAAAAAGAATGTATATATATGTATAACTGGATCACTTTGCTGTACAGCAGAATTGGCAGAACATTGTAAATCAACTATAATAAATTAAAAAAAAAAGAGAGAGGAAAAAGAAAAGAGGCCTTGGGAGCTGATTTAATAGGAAAGATTATCTTTTTACTAAATAAAGTAAATATGTACTTAGCTTGAGATAAATATAATTAAAGACAGTAGGGAACTTTTGAGAAAGCAAATGAGGACCAAAAAAAAAAAAAAAAAAAGAAAAAGAAAGAAAAGAAAATGAGAACAAGAGAGAGAAAGGAAGGGAGAAAACCAGTAGTGGTTATTTGGAAATAATAAAAATAATCAAAGCAGACCCAGAACCAGTAATTAATGAACTTTACTTAAGGGTAAAGTATATGATGGATAGAGGCTGTCTCAAGCCACACCTTCCACTGATACAAGAAAAAGTGTTGTGGCTTGGCAAGTTCATGATGGCACATGTTGGCCAGGAAATACAAGTATCAAATATTGCTTTCTTTCCTGGCCTATCCATTCTCCCCAAGGGTGGGTTGGTGGGCTGGCGGGTGGGGGTGGTGCTGACTCTGTTGAAGCTAAAATTCACCTCCGTTTCAAGGAAATATAGGTTTTACAAACTGAGATGACTGTGAGGCAACTGGATTGGCCCAGGAATGGGGAGCTGTGTTTGGAAGACACAGTGACAGTCATAAACATTCTTCTGTCTCCTAAGATCTAGCCCATTACTGCAACAATCTGGTCCCCCAGGCTCCAGTCTCTCCTCCTCAGTGCCCTCTCGGTGTGATTATCTGATTAACGTTTCTTAACTCCCCTGTGAGCCTCTCTTTGTCTTCTAGTAATAAACTATAATCAGGCCGCCCATACCTAGCAATTCCATCGTACCTCCCATTATTCACACAAATAAACTCTCACGGTAACTCTGGCCAGCTTGCTGAATATGCCTGTGTTTTCCCTCTCCTAAGCCTGTGTCTAGGCTGTCCCATTTCCCTTACAATCCCTTCTCCATACCGCCCCCCCCAGCAGTCTTCCCACACTTAATTCCTATACCTATTGGAGATCCAGCTAAATCTACAATGCCTTCTCTTCTTACTGAGCTCAAAGGGATCCCTTCCTGTTTAACCCCCAAAGCAATGGATTTGTGCCCATCTTGAGTACCAACTAACTCGAATTATAAGTACTGCTGTGCTACAAACGTCCCTCATTAGACTATAAGGTGGCCCCATAGTATTATCCACATTAGAATTCACTGGATTAAGGATTCCACATAAAAAGGCAATTTGTGCATTATCCATTATAGATTATGAATTTATAATGTTTGAAAAATAAATCTATTTTAAAAGGAAGGAAAACAGTGTAGAATCTGATTTGAAAGGCCTCTCCAAATAAAATTTGTCCAAAACTAAACTCTTCATCATCTCTGTTGCCAACTTGTACCTCCAATTTTTCTTCCCATGTTAGTAATGGCAAATCAATCATTTAAGTCTGCTCAGGTCAAAAACATGGACCTCAGCCTTGAATCCTTTCTTACTTTCCCTCTTCATATCCATCAAATCTTATTGTTTCTATATTCAAAATAAATCCAGATTTGAAGACGTGTCACATCTAATGCTAACATGGTGGACCAAACCACTATCACCTCACACTTGTATTATTACAAGAGCCTCTGAATGGCTTCCCTGCTTCCCCCAGCATAGTCTCTTTCCCACATGGAAGGCAAAATATGACAAATCATATCACCAGTGTACACAGCACCTCCAAATACTTCCCATCTCACTGAGGGCAGAAGCCAGAGTATTTCCAATGATCTCAAAGGTACTGCATAATCCATCCCATATAGCCCCCCGGCTTTCTGGCTTTACCTCCAACTACTCTTTACTTCCATCACCTCGTTCTAGCCTCTTCCTTAACAAGGCCAGCACCTTCTCCACTCTTCAGTATTCACTCTCTATCCCATAGCACTTTATTTTTCTCTACAGTGCTTACCACTTGACATAATGTTTTCCATGCATATGTATTTCTGTTGCTTGATTGCTTATTCTTTCTCTGACCTTTGTTCAGCTCTTGAAGGCAGAAAATTTTACCTGATTTCTCCTTTGCTCTATCCCAGAGCCTATAAAAGTTCCAATTGCAAAGTAGCCACTCAAAAAATATCTGTTGAATGACCAGGGCATGAATAAATATTACTTAGAGTGTTAAATATTCAGTGGCTGTAGACCAGCTAGGGTATGTGGAAAGACTTGAGAATCTTTCTTCTAAAGGTCAGAAGGAAGATTCTGTACATTTCAACTTTTACAACCAAATCTATTTTTCACCTTTTTTTTTTCTTTTTTTGGCTGCCTCACAGCATATGGAGTTCCCAGGCCAATGATCAGATCTGAGCCTCGGTTGGAAATTTCAATGCTGGATCCTTTAACCCATTGTGCCACTGGGGATCGAACCTGTGTCCTAGTGCTCTAGAGATGCCACTGATCCCCTTGCACAACAGCAGGAGCTCCAATTTTTCACTTTTTCTAGAGGATAATGCAAAGGATGCAAAGGTAGATTATAGAGCTTTTGAGGTAGCATCTTACAGCTAGTCTGTAGCTGCTCACATAAAGTAGAAGACATTTTAGCCCTCTATCCTGCTTAAACAACCACCATGCCAACAGCAACCCTCCTCTTAAAGAGATCTTCTCCTCCCCTCGTTGTACTGGGGGTGGGGTGCGTATGGGAACATGAAAAGCCCATTTCTCAGAACTCTTTTGAATGTTGCCCAACTATCCTTAATTATGTCATTTCATTATCAAGTCTCAGGTGGTCTGATTTTCTGTTGATCTCATCACTGAGTTAATGGATGCTGGCTGGAGCCAGAGTGAGAAGAAAGGGCTTCCCTTCCAGCCTCCTACTGGTCCCTCAGCGCTGCCTCATCCACACTAGCTAAACCCCCCAAAATGCAAATCTGAACACTGTGAGCTATTCACAGTAACATGGAGTTACAGTGACTTGGAGGAAAAGCTTTAAAAGGTTTATACAGATGGATTAATTTCTTTTTTTAATTTTTGTAATTCAGTGAATTTTATTATATTTATAGTTGTATAACCATTATCACAACCTAATCAGTTTGATTAATTTTCTAAGAAAAAAATAGATGGAATCTGTAAAGTGGACATATATTAAAATATATTTTATATACACAAAATGTATATATAATGGAATACATAAAATATCAAAATAGATGAAATCTCATTAATATAGCTGTAACAGAAGCCTAAGGGTATTTATATCCAGACATTTTCAGGGTTGTCATTCGCTGTCTCAGACTGGTACAACTGCTGGTGACCATCATTCCTTCTTGTTTGATATCTGGGATTTCCAATTTTACCACAATTATTATATTTGGTACGTCTCAAATTCTTTAAGTGCAAATAGGAATACATCATTCCTGGGCTTAAATTTTTCACTTAAAAAAATGGCCACAGTTTTATGATGGGATTGGTCAGAGCAGCAACCATAGCTGTCCCCTCCCATGAGGTTTCCAACTGTCCCTCAAGTGGCAGGAAGGTAAGGTGGGATCTGGAGTCTCTTTATGCTCACACTCCTCCCCTCTGTGAATGGTGCTGGTGGAGCTCAGGTCACCTGAGCAGGAGCAACAGTAGGAGCGCTGGGAGAGGATGGGGCTTCTAAAAGTGGTTCTTCCCTGTACAACATTGTGCCTGTAGATAAAACACCACGTTGGACCCTTCAAAGCTGGTTAAGAGGGTAGGTGTGGTGTTCTTTACCACAGTGAGATTTAAATGTTTTTTATTTTAAAAAAGTTGTTCTTCAGAGTTCCCATTGTGGCTCAGCGGTTAACAAATCTGACCAGCATCCATTAGGATGCAGGTTCAATCCCTGGCCTTGCTCAGTGGGTTAGGGATCAGGTGTTGCCGTGAGCTATGGTGTAGGTCAAAGATGTGGTTTGGATCCTGAATTGCTGTGGCTGTGGTGTAGGCCGACAGCTATAGCTGCAATTTGACGCCTAGCCTGGGAACTTCCATATGCCACAGGTGTGGCAAAGAAAGAAAGGAAGGAAGGAAGGAAGGAAGGAAGGAAGGAAGGAAGGAAGGAAGGAAGGAAGGAAGGAAGGAAGGAAGTTGTTCTTCCTTCAATAGTTTTTGATCAGACATCAGTATCACAGTGAATACCCCCCAGTCTTCAGGTCTGCATTTTGAGAGGATCCCTCTGTTGGGCTGAGACACGACGAGGCAACTGGGAAGCCCTTTCTCTCTGGGCTTCACCCCTGGCCGCTGAAGGCCATGACTGAGTGCTGGGAGGAGGGCTCAAAGAGCCTTTGGAAGTCCCCTTGCTTTCTCACCCTCCTGTGGCATCTGGGCTCTGATGCATTTGTCCCTTTGCACATATAGTTCTCTTCCCTGGACCACCATTTTTCCCCTCCTCCCCTCAGTTAAGATAGCACCATGGCCCCCCCTGGACCCTCCCCCAACTCTCTCTCACTGAGCCCCACCCAGTAAAGAGCTTGTTCTAGATATTTAATTACCAATATGTGTGGACTTCTGCTTTCAATTCCTGTTCATCACTTTGCATTCCTTACAGGGTCTACTTATGGTCTGTCCTACCAGACTCTGAACTCCTAGAGTCAGGATCATGTTTTTACCAATTTAACCCTAAACATCTCACCTGCCATACTGCAGAGTTCCATAAATGCCAATTCAATAAATGAATAGGTGAGTTAATGAACAAATAAATTAAGTAAACAATGGATGGATGGATGGGTGGATGGAAAGGATGCAGGTGGCAAATGCTAAAAGCCAGATGAGGCTGTGACAAGTGTCATAATCAGGAGAAAAACCATAGAGAGCACAAGCTGCCCACATCCTGAACAAAAGCCTGGACAAATTCCTGGGAAAAGAACCACTTTTAGAAGTCCCATCCTCTCCTAGAACTCCCACAGTTTCTCCTCCTCAGGTTGCCGGAGCTCCTACCAGAGTCACTCACAGAGGGGACATGTGGCCAGAGAGGAGAGGAGTGTGAACAGGAAGAGAGACCCTGTCTCCCTCCTACCTTCCTGCCACTTGATTATCCGCCAGAGACCTCAGGGCCGGGACAGCCCATGCCTGCTTCTCTGATCAATCTCCTCACAAAACTGTTGTCACTAGTACACTGTCCCCACAACAATCCTCCATCTAACTATGTCCAAGATTAGCACTGAAAGGTCCGAAATAGCATCTGACGTGACTTTCTATTTGCAGAAGGGCATGTGGGATGCATTAGCGACACCCCGGCTGGGTCCTTGGACACCATGGATGGGCCCAACAACCAAGTGCTGAAGGGAGTGGGCAGCTCTGATATTTATCTGTTGATAACTGTGGCATGGGACTCGGAATTCCAGAACCCTCTGTTGATAACGCCTTCAAACCAACAGATCTGCTGCTGCCAGAACTAAAAATAGCTTGGTCTGGTTGAGAAAGCATTGGTCTGGAGTTGGAAGGCATGGGGCCCTCACTCTGCACTAACTGGCTCAATGTCCTTGCCATTTAACCTCTTAGCCTGTCACAAATCTGAGCTCTCTTCTGCGCGTTGGGAATGATGGAGCAGCATCCCTTCCACGCCCAGATAGGTGGGAGACCCAAAGGAGAGAGTAGACACTAAAGTACTTGCTGAATGCCTAGAGATGGAGAGAGAGAGAGGGTCATGATAACAAAACAGCGACAGTGAAGTCACTCCCCAGTTGTCATGTGAGCAGGAGTAAAATCCTCCCACACTCAGGCCATGGATGGTCTCAGGGTGGCCCTTTAGTGATGACTACCTTTGTCTTAGTGCCTCCCAACTTGCTGCAAAATAGTCAGCCATCCTCCCTCCTCGCCTGCCTGCCCTGTTCTTCTAAGATCCATGACGGCCTCATTCATGGTTAAGACAGGGAAGTCCCAACTAACAGCCAGAAACCTGAACAGCTATTCTCAGCAAAGAGGAGGTTCCCCAGGTCACAGGATAAATAAATATGGTTATGTCTCCTCTTTAAAAATAGTGATTCTGGGAGTTCCCATCATGGCTCAGTGGTTAAAGAACCCGACTAGGATCCATGAGGACGAGGGTTGGATCCCTGGCCTCGCTCAGTAGGTGAAGGATCCGGCATTGCTGTGAGCTGTGGTGTACGTCGCAGATGTGGCTCTGATCCCGCACTGCTGTGGCCATAGCGTAGGCTGGCAGCTACAGCTCCAACTGGACCCCTAGCCTGGAAACCTCCATATGCTGTGGGTGAGGCCCTAAAAAGACAAAAGACAAAAAATAATAATAATGATGATGATTCTGTGATTTTTTTAAAAAAAGACTTTAATTTAGCAGTTCCCGTCGTGGCGCAGTGGTTAATGAATCAGACTAGGAACCATGAGGTTGCAGGTTCGGTCCCTGCCCTTGCTCAGTGGGTTAACGATCCGGCATTGCCGTGAGCTGTGGTGTAGTTCGCAGATGCGGCTCGGATCCCGCGTTGCTGTGGCTCTGGCGTAGGCCGGTGGCTACGGCTCCGATTGGACCCCTAGCCTGGGAATCTCCACATGCAGTGGGAGCGGCCCAAGAAATAGCAAAAAGACAATAAATAAATAAATAAATAAAAGACTTTAATTTAAAATAGAATAGTTAGATAGTAAATATTGAGCACTGTCTCTATGACGGGTTGTGCTAATGCTTTATTCACATTGTTTCATTTACGACTCATGAGGGGCATCATCATTCCATTTTACAGATGAGGAAATTGACATTCAGAGAGACTAAGTTCTGTCAAGCTCCCAGAACCACTGTAAACAGACCTAGGGTTTGAAGCCTATTTTATTTCATATAAAACCCATGTTCCTGTGTGTTACGCTCTTTTGCTTCAAAAAATAATAATGTCTGCAGAAAGAAGATGAGGGGAGTTAGAAGCATATTTTTAATCAAAAATTAAAAATTCATAGGTCTTGCATAAATGCACTCCTACCCCCACTGCTCAGGCCTCTTAAAGAATCTAAACTGGTGAGGAAAGACGAAAAGAGACTCTGGGTCAAACAAAAAGTGGAAGACTAATTGACAGTTAAAGAAGAACGGGACATAATCCTTCAGAAAACAAATGTGAATAGCTTTTGCATATTGATGAGGTCTATATCTGAAGTCAGAATATGATGTGTATATTATTATTATTATTACTTAAGGGTTTTTTTAAAAGCAAAAGTGGGACAGGACATTTAGCATCATTTCTTCCTCTTCGGAGGTTGGCCATCTTGTCTCCCAATATAAGTCTCTTGAAAAATTAACCAAACCCACACATACTTTTTTAAGTTCTTTTACTTAATGTAGTGGGTTAACCAGCTTATTTGGAAGATGATCATAATTGAGCTTAATGGTTCATTATAACACTGTTTTTATATCTTAAAATGAAAACATTACAGATACTTTAGGATGTATGAAAACTTTTTGCTTCTTCCAGCTTGGCACTTTTGTATCATACCATTTTATTGTTGAAAATCATTGACCTGAGCATCAGATTTACCTGGGTTCTAGTAGCACTTTTACCACACACCCATTACCAAATATGTATAACAATACCTATCTCATAATAGTGAAAATGGAAATAAACAAGATAATTTATGAAAACTTTTTGGCACTTAGAAGGTACTCAAAAAAATGAGGGTGCCATCTCTTCTAACTCTGAATTTGTGACCTTTATTTTGTGAGTTTCCATGTGGAATAGACATGAAAAATAGTTTTGGAATCAGTGAGGATCAGATTCAGCTTTCTACCAGCTGTGTGACTTGGGCAAATGCCCTAGTCTCTCAGAACCTCCCTTTCTTCTTCTATAAAAAGGAAATAATAATTCTATTTTTCAAAAATGCTGTGAGGCCTACAAATAACACATAAAAAGTATCAGGCATATGGTAGGTGCAAAATAAATGGCTGCTTTGTTTATCCTTGGATAAAATGATTTTTGTCCTTTAAATAGAGCTAATGGGTAGGTTTTATTAAAACTTTTTCTTTTTGCATGATTGTAAGCGATTTCAAACACCCAGAAACTTAAGTGGCATTCTATGGTTATCTCATCTAGTCCTTTTGAAGCCATGTGTGGGTCTCCTGGGAAAGTTTAAGGCTCCTTATGAAGCTAATGACTGCAAAGGTACCTATCAACTGTAGTGGCCATTGACCCATCCATATGGGTACCCCTCATAATTGTAGCTCAACTTGGCTCCAAAGTCTTGGAAGGTTACATGACTTAGACACATGCAGTAGCATGAGATTACAGGCCAAGAGGAAGAGGTTGGGGCTGTGAGCAGTATATTTGACAGGCTCATACACTGCAAGCCTTGTTCCTGGCCCTTTACAAAGCACCTCTTTAGGACGAAAACAAGATGTTCTTTGTCAATAAAAGTTCATGCATTTCAGTAATGAAGTCATTTTCCAGTGCTGCAGTGAAACATATTCTTCTCCCAAGCCCTCTGGGTGAGGACTGTCGGGAGGAAGAGGGTGGCCAGCCAGTCTCCAGGGAAGGTAGGAGCACAAAGAGGGCAGCAGCCTGTCTCTAGAAAAGGAGAAACTTTGTCCAAGAAAGTGGGTGCCCTCCCCCTCCTGCCATCTGGGAGCCTCCACCTCCCAGCTCCAGCCAGGAATCCCTTTTACACCCACTTTCCTGCAAACTAGCTGGGACACATAAAAGATCTACATAAATACAGATAAGACATCCGGCACCTTGGCTAAACAAATAAGAGATGTGAGGAAGCAATCACAAAAGCTGAATATTCATCTGGGACCCTTGAGGGGCCCCAAACTGAAAGGAGAGGGGAGGCCGCGAGGAAAGCCCCGCCAGTAGTGTCAGAAAGGCCTGCTTGGAGGGGGAGGGCCTGGAAGTGAAGGTAAAAAGGGAGCGGTGAGAATGGGTGTGGGAAGGAAGCCAGGGCAGCGTAGCCCTCAGTCAGCCCTCAGTCAGTCAGGGACAGGAGGCGGCCGGCGGCGCTCTCAGGACTCGCCCCAACCCCACCCGCCTTTTGATGCTCAGCTTTAAGCTCCATCCATCTGTACATTCTTCAGCCAGAGCCTCTGGGGAGAGAGAGAGAGAGAGAAAGTGAGAGAAACAGAGGGGGAAGACAGAAAGAGGGAAGAGGGGGTGGGGACAGGCTCTGGCTTACTCTCTCACTCTCCCTTTTTCTACTAAGTTGCTCCGCGGTCTGACTTGAGTTCCCCCATCTGGATACTGCAGACGCAGAGAAGGTAAAATAAGCAGGGAGGCACCGCCGCACTACGGGGAGGGACCGGCGAGGACCAACAGTGGCTGAGTCCCTGAAGGAGCCCTGTCGGATGTCAGCGGAGAGATGGCTTTGAGTTCAGCCTGGTGCGCAGTCCTGCCCCTGTGTCTCCTCTGGAGCACCGCCTGCTCCCGCGCCGCGTCCGGGGACGACAGCGCTTTTCCTTTTGACATTGAAGGGAGTTCAGCGGTCGGCCGACTAGACCCGCCTGAAACCAGCGAGCCCCGCGTGGCTCCAGGAAGCCTGCCTCCTGCTACCCAGGTACAGTGTCCCTGCCATTGTCACCCTGCTGGGGCACCTGTGCCCGGTGCGCTGTATGTACCACACTTGTCTCTCTCTCTTCCCTCTTTCTTCCCTTCCCCATCCGCCTTGGGAATTTCACTGGGACCAGGTCGCCTCAGAAACTTGAAATAAAAGTTTTACTTTGTAGGCTGGATTTGGACATAGTGAGTTGAGAGCTGAGGCCTTGGAAAGCATGTCCCTGTTCAAGCTGGCAAAGGGCACGTGTCCTGATACTTTAAGTAAGCTAGACTCCTACCTGGAGCTGCAGTGGCACGTCTATGATTTTGTGCCACTTGTATGTCTCAGGGAATCATGTTTGTCAAGCCACACCACTTAAAGTGTGTGCCCTGGCACTAGCTTGCTGCTTCTCTGTGATGTTAGGACAGTGAGAACAATACTACAGGGCCAATCCTTTTGTCACAAATTAAACAGAAGGTCCTCGGAGGGTGAGAGCACTAAAGAAGCTGTTAGGACACTGCAGAGCAGATACCTTAAATAGACAGGAGCCATTATATTCCAGAAACAAGAAGTTGTGGTGAAAGTCAAGCCCCATCCCAAATGTAAAAATGCTGGGGATATGCTGTTAATGATATGCTTATTCAAAGAGCTGCTGTTTGAATCCCTTACAATGACATTTATGTTGAAAGCATAACCAAAGTGTAGAAATTGGGTAAAGGAGGATGAATCCAGAGTAAGTGATTTAAGGGTCCCCTGAGCCGAGATGGACCACAGCATGTCCAGTGCGTGGGAGATGCTAAGGAGGAGGAAAATGAAGTCACCTAAGTTCATGGGAAAGGAAAGACCAGTTGACCTAACAACACACACACACACACACACACACACACACACACAAAACCCTGTAGCTATGGTTACAGCAACTATAGAACCAAAGCAGTTATGGGGTTATTGATACCCTTTCTCACAGCACTGAAGTCTAAATTATTGCTATTAATCTTACTAATTGTTAGTATAAGTGTAGTAATTAATTACTACAGATAAAATAAGATGGATGAAGATGGTCCTTCTCCAGGAGTGAGCCCTATGCATGCACGCCAGCAAATGAAGGGAGAATGGGTAGGGCCAGAGCATACCAACCTCCAGTGTGGTGTGAAATGTAATCCCCATGAGAAAGAGGGGCACGCCTTCTGGTCAACTTTGTCTTCAAACATGGGGAGAAGCCAGAAGCAGGAGACACTCTACACAATGGGAAGGCTTCGCTTCTCCACAGGCTTGGAGTTAACTCTTGCCCCCCACCCCCCACCCCCAGAAGCCTTATCTCTACCTGTTGCTTTGAACTTTGTGGAAAGTTCCAGAATGAAATGCTTGACTTAAGAGTAGGATTGCCAGATAGAATACAAGACACCCAATTAAATCTGAATTTCAGATAAACAACAAATAGATTTTTGGTTGTGTCTCAAATATGTCGTGGAACGTGTTTATACTAAAAAATTACTCATTATTCATCTGAAATTCAATTTGTCTGGGCATCATGTATTTTTACCTGCTAATTCTACAGAGACAGGCACACATAACTTTTTGTAACTCTCATCCCACAAAAAGTAAGAAAAAATTATTCTATTTTTAGGGAATCTTACATTTATTACTGAGATTCTGAGCAATTTCTTATATGCTCATATGTTCAGTGAAATAATAGGAAGGCAGCATAGGAAAGTGTTTTAGATGCCAGGCTTTGCAGTTTGATGGTCCCAAGTTCAAATTTAATTTACCTGCTACTTACCTTGGACAAACTACAGATGCCCAACTTGCATATAAAGAAACTGAGGCTTAGAGAAGTTACTGACATCTACTTTATACTTCATACAGTTATTGTAATGAAATTAGACAAAATACGTAGAGGTCTGTGTTTCTGCTGCGGCGGAGTGGGTTGAAAATCTGACTGCCACAGCGTGGGTCACTGCAGTGGCTCAGGTTCCATCCCCAGCCCTGTGCAGTGCGTTAAAGGATCCAGTGTTGCTGCAACTGCAGCGTAGGTCACAACTCTGGCTTGTATTTAATCCCTGGCCCCAGAACTTCCATACACTGTGGGTGTGGCTATAAATATATACATATATAGAAATATATGTATATATTTCAATATATTATATATATATATACACATATATATGTATATACAGGGCTTAAAAATAGTATACATGACAAAGTATAAATGCTTTATATATCCTAAGTGTTGGTGTTATTAGCTTTATTTATAAAACATGGATTACTGGATTAAAAGAAACCCTTATGTGGAAATATTTTTCCAAATTTTATTATTATGGTGCTATTTTCTTTATATTGCTTGTCTGTATCCTCCCAATCAGAAAGAATGGCCTGTAGTGAGTTAAATTTGTAATACTGTCAGACACTAATAGGTTCAGAATGTCCGTTGAGGGTTTTGGTTTAGGGAAACAGAAAGAAGCTATTAGTCACTCCAGAGGGTCAAAGTAGATGATGTAGAAAGGGTGGTACTGGGGTAATTACGTTCCCACTGCATAGTTTCACATAATGCCTCCAGTCAGCCTGCAGTCCCACAGAGATCCCAATGTCCCACCCTTTGGGTTTCCCATGCTCTTTGTAGCCAGTAAGGAGACCCGAAAGCAAATACATTCTGGAGATTTAATAACATGGTACAACCACGCTACTAAATTGGTTCAGGAGGTTGTATTTTAATCTACAGAAAGAGAACATGGACTCATATAAGACATTACTCATGGGAGGTTTGAGAGGTGGATGGAAAGATAGTCTAAAAATAAAATCATTTTTATTCGAATTGCATTTATATGAATGGTTATTCCTCAATTCTCCTTCAAAGGGAAGGAAGGAAAATACTAAGGTGAGCATGGAGCAGTGGAAGGTGCCAGGCTGAGGGCCTTCTGAAGGCTCTCCCACGCTTACCCCTAGCATGACTGGTACCCTCTCCACCCCTGAGCCTCCACCCTCAACCCAGGTGAGGGCACACTGGTGCACAGAGTGAATTAGAGGAACAAAGGCATTAAGTATGCACTGAATAAAATGGTGGGGAGCCCTGGCTGACCAAGAAGAAAGGCCCTTCCTTTCTTTCTAAAATAAGCACAGGTTTCCCCTAGGATGCAAAGAATTTGAAAAGAGGAGCACTCATGGGTAACTCTGTGCTAGTTGCTGAGATTTTCTCCCCATTTGCTTTTTTACATGCAGGTAATGTGTTGAGTCCATTGAGAGTAATGGTGAGAGCAGTGATTCTCAGTAGGTGGGGATAGGCAAAGGGGAGATGAGGCAGTTTCAAAAAGTATATTTAGGAGTTCCCGTCGTGGCTTAGCAGTTAACGAATCCAACTAGAAACCATGAGGTTGAGGGTTCCATCCCTGGCCTTGCTCAGTGGGTTAAGGATCCGGCGTTGCCGTGAGCTATGGTGTAGGTCGCAGACGCAGCTCAGATCCAGCATTGCTGTGGCTCTGATGTAGGCCAGAGGCTACATCTCTGATTGGACCCCTAGCCTGGGAACCTCCATATGCCATGGGAGCGGTGGCCCAAGAAATGGCAAAAAGATAAAAAATACAAAAAATTTTTTAAAAGTATATTTATTATTCCAGTATTTCACCTGTAATAAAAGAAAGTCTTGATTTTATTATACACACTATAGCAAGTGAAACTAGGCAGAAGTCGCCTTGACCAATACAGAGAGAGATGCAGAAGAACTGGAGGGAGTGCAGAGATGGGTGCAAGAAGAGCGACATTCTTATCTATCAAAAAGCAGCAGGAGTTAAACAAGGTCAAGAATACTAGGTTAGAGGTTGATTAAAAGAAGCCCTTAGTTGGGAATATTTCTCAGAACTTTATTTGATGGTGCTATTTTACCTAATATTGCCATGTCTCTGTTTGTTTATATCTTTTGTTGCTGGAAAGAAGCCATCCAGAGACTCAGAAGAGTGGGGGAGCCTGCTGGAAGGTAAAAGCAGGAAGTGGTAGAGGACCAGGGTGCTCTTTCTGCCTTTGCTAGATTATTGAGAAAATAAGGGAAAGAAGTGACAACATTGAGCAAACGTCCCTGAGAGGAGGGGAAAACAGGAGTTTATCTCCTGGTGTTTTGCTGTGATCTGCAGTCCTGTGCTCCAACACATAGTTAGATGCCCTTCCACTAAAGGAATACAGTATGTTTATGAAAAGACAGCTTAGATCGTTCACTATCTGCTTTCCTTTTCCTTATCTTGCTTCCTTACTTTGAAAGGGGCTCTGTAGAATCACATTTAGACCTCTAGTCACTGCCCTGGGCCATCCTTCTCTACTGGGGTTCCACAGTGCAGTTGGTAATTGGCCTCCCACCCCCACCCCAGCCTGCAGCCCTTATTTCATTCACTTAATATCATCCCACGAATAGGTTTGAAGTCCTACAAAATGCAGAGTAATAAAGCAGATGCCAGGAGGCACAGGAAGAAAACAGAGTCCCATCCCTACCCTCAAGGAGTCAGCAATCTTAGAAAAATATACACGTGGTCACGATATAAAGCAGAAGGAATTAATGTTCTGTAGGAGTGGCTATCGGCTAAGTGCCATGGGGGTAATGTGGAAAAAGTATTACTCCTGAGCTAGACCAGCAGGGCAGAGCCACCGGCTCCCCAAACACTAAAGAAGCTTCCTTGGCAACATGATTTTAGAAGGACTAGAATATAGTATCAGTAGTAATATTAATAATAGCATGGCTTATAGATGATACTCACTGAGAACCACATGCCAGACACTGGTTTCAGCATTTTCCATGAATTATTTCCTTTAACCCTTATAACAGCTCAGTGGGACTGGTATAGTCCTCATTTTGCAAATGTCAAAACTGAGGCACAGAGCATTTGTCCGGGCACCTTGCCTGGTAAGAGGCACAGCTAGGAAGGAGATCATGAAAGTAATTTGACTGTGCAAGAATACCTAGGGGAAATGTGTTTAGGTAAATAGAACTATATGTATGAATAATTTTAGTCCAAGTTTGGAAAATGGAGAATTCCATTTGCTATAATTCCAGAGTTCTCAGATTTAACCAGAAGAAATGTTTTTTAAATTGTGGTACAATGTACATAGAATTTATCTTAACCATCTTTAAGTGACATTAGGTACATTCGCCATCTATCATCATCCATCACTATCACCACCTCCATCTCCAAAATTTTTTCATCTTCCCAAACTGAAGATGAAATACCCAATAACTCCCATTAGCCTTTCCCCCCAGGACGTGGCAACCACCATTCTACCCTCTGTTTCTCTGAATTTGACAAATCTAGGTATTGCATATAGGTGGAATCTACAGTATTTGTCATTCTGTACCTGGCTTATTGCACTTAACATAATGTCTTCAAGGTTCATGCATGTTGCAGCATGTGTCCAAATTTCATTCTTTTCTAAGGCCAAATTAATACTTTATTATATGCATATATCATATTTTGTTTAATCATTTTTCTGTCAATGGATATTGAGATGTTTCTACCTTTTGGCTGCTGTGAATAGTGCTGCTATGAACATTGGTCTACAAGTATCCATTTGAACCGCTGCTTTCAGTTCTTTTGCATATATACCCAAAAGGGGAAAGGCTGAAACAGAGAAAATTTTTAAACTCAGATTTTTATAGAGGCCAAGCATAAAATAACTGGGCAGTGAAAGGAGCACATCCTGTAAGTGATGGGGCCCAAGCAAGAGCAGAGGAAGGATGCCTCTCCAGAGCCCACACCCCCTCCCCTTCCACGGCCCCAGTGTTGCCAGGCCTTCGTTTTTTCAAGAGAAGACAGAATCTGGATTCTTATGTGAAATTGCTGACTCAATTTTTTTAATGTCCTGTGGGACAGACATCTGATGGCCTGATTCAGCCTGAGGACTGTTTATTTGCAGTCTCTGCTTTACAACATTTGAAACTCACCTTTCATCAAAGGCACAATGTGGGCATCTAGCCAGACAGATGTGCTATGAATCCAGCTCCCTTACTTTCTAGCTGTTTGACTCTAAGCAAATTAGTTCATCTTTCAGAGGCTCGGTTTGTTTGACTGTAAAATGAATACAAATGTATTTGCCTTGCAAGATATTTGTGAAATAACATGTTAAGCTTCCTAACTCAACGTCTGCCCTCATCCCCTTCCTCTTTTCTCCTTCCCTCCTCACTTTCTTTCTTCCACTGTTTTTATCTTCCTGAAAGTTCAGATTTGTAGTATCAGACTACTTTCATCTAAATTTTTACTTTTTTTTGCAAATTTGATTACTTTTAACTTTTGCTTACAAATTTGCTGATTATACAACATTGGAGAAGAAGCAGACTAGGTTAATTATTATAATCACTGTATCCCTAGTAGTTCTTTAAACATAATCTTTGCCCAGAAATAGGATAATCTGAGCATTTAAGAGACATGAAGGAGTTTTTCCAAATCACCAAAAAAAAGCTAACCAAAAGAACCCAACATATTTGATATAACAAGGACTATAACCTTTTTTTCCTTTCACAATTAAATTCTCAAAACTGACTTGTCATAGTTTGTTAAAGTACATGATGCCAAAACACTCCCCCTTTTTAGGTTTTTTTCCTTGCTCAAAGTAACCATATAAATATAATAACAGCCAGACATAATTTTGGGACATTTGATTGATTAGAAATTATTAAAATTACATCGCTAGTACATGCTTTGTGCTCCAAAACTTATCATTCCCAAACAATTATTTGTGTGTTTTCTAAAGCAAGTAATCTGCTACTTGACTGAGATATAGTGACTACAGAGAATAAATTTAAATATCTACTCCAGCATTTGCCAAAGAGCAGCATTCTTTTTTCAGCTGTTTTTCTTTTTGCTCCTAGTGTGGTAAAGTTAAATTCTGGGAAATGGTTTACTAAAGGGAAGTTTAACCACAGATGTTTGTAATTCCAACTTAAGTTTCCCATCAAAGTCTTAATGAAATTCAGCTGCCAGTGGTTCAGCTCTGAATCTGAGTCTTTTTATCATGAGAAACTTGGGGAAAACAGCATTCCGAGGATGAATGGTAGTGGGAAAATGTCCGTATACAAGCCTAAATCCTCTGCATAAAGAAAAAAAAAATACGTGAAGAAACAAATTCTGTTTTAAAAAAAAAAAGGGAGAAAGAGGGGTGGTCAGATGTACTTTGAGTAACATGCAATATTACTCTTTTATTTCCAGGAATTTCTTAGTTTGTGTGTTGTGTTTTGTTGGAAGCTAGAGATCTAGTGTTTACCTAAATGGGGTGAAGTATCAATGTTTATGATTCCATGAGAACCAATGAGTTGGAGAAATCCCATAACATTAACAGCTGTTTTAGCCCACGTCTCTTGGAGACTAGAGTGGTGATCCAGGCTGCATACGACAGCTAAAAGGACCTTGGGCACATGCAGACTTGGTATAGGAGTATCTGTTTTGAAGTTATGCCCTCCATGACATCCAGGGGCATGATTACTTTAAAGGAAATCAGATGTCTAGAGATCAAAGATGTCTTCACTAAAACTCACCTCAGAAGTGACTATTACATGCCATACTGTTGTCTATTCACAAAGTAAATTGCAACATGACACACTTCACTAAGCAACTCTGTAAAGCCAAATGTCGACCCAAAGGAATGCATAATATAGACATCAGCAGAAGGCGAGACAAAGGTCTAGCAAGCCTTGTACCATGGGATGCCAGGGCTACAGAACCATCTAGAATCACAGCAAGAGCCAGAACACAAATTCAGGGTTTAAAATCATGGCCATATTCTTGGTCCACAGCAGGATTATTCCACAGCTTTCAAGGTTCACAGCCACAGTGTGTGTGTGTGTTTCCCTCTGATGAACAGTGATATAATTCGACAGGCACACCCTAAGTGTAACCTCTCTTCCTGATGAAATGCCCTGAGTCCTGGGAGCAGCAGAAATGTTCTGTCAGCTGTGATTCTGTCACTCCCCAGCTCATGGGTGAGGTGCTAAAGGCCTGTCATTCAGAAACCAAACTGAATCTGAATGCCTGGAGATGGGCCAGCATTTCTCTGTGGAACATAAATAACTGCCTCCTTCTATACTGTTCCCTTGGAATTGTTGTCTGTTGTGACCAATGCCAGCAGACACCCTGAAATTCCACTCATCAGAGAAAAGCCCCAAAGCCTCTACTGCAGTACAGAATTCAGCATAGAGGAGACCTTTTAAATGCAGAGCCATGGGCAACGATTATTGGAGGTATAACTCTACTGTACCTAGCAGTGGGAGCCGTAAAATCAAAGGGATCATAGGGTGTTTAATCTAGAAAGGGAGTTTAGGAAATTCAGCCCTCTCATTTTGTAAGTGAGGAAGCTGAGTCTCCAGGGGTTAGGGTGCTTCACTCAAGGACACAATGCTCATTGGCAAAGCAGTACCAGGAACTATGTCTTCTGACTTCCAGCCTTATGTTCTTTCAAATTGTTTCAATGGACATAATTGCCTTTAGCTTTAGAAGTTGGGATCGTTGAGCAAAATATTGCTTAATGATATATGTATTTTTAAGAGAAAAACTGTTTATCCTCAATATATCATTATCCACTTAACTCTTTATTGTTTCTACTTATCCTTAAGTTGAATTATCAATAGGAGAATCTCACAGAATTGAATGGAGTGGGAAAAGCAGTGAAGTGTGAGTCCACAACTGACTATTCTGGTTCTTGGTTATGCCGCTAACAACCAAATCACCCTTACAAGTTAAAAGAACCTAGGCAAGTCCCTTCACCTCCTGGGGTCTCAATTTCTACAGCCTGAAAAGAACAAAACAAAATCAAAATTGCCTCTAGCAACAAAGTTCTATCGTTGTCTAATTTAGATCAAATTTTAAACTAGTTGAAGGGAAGTTGACTCAAGTAACAGAATCACTGAGAGTCACAGCTGCTGTCCTACTTAGAACCCCAAGATTTAAGATCCAGAGCCTGAAGGAAACATAAGATCCTAATCTGTGAAGAGGGTGGGGCAGGGATGCTTTAATAGAGTCCTTTTTCCTGCTTCCTCACAACTCCAGGGGTGGGGCTGAGGATAGCCTGTGGGAGAGAGCACTGGCCCAGACGTGGACATGAGCCTTCCCAAGTGACATGCCCAGGGGGCTTCCCAGCTGGCATCAGCCACAGACACTTAAGTGTGTCCAGTGACTATCAAGGGTTTCCCACCCAGGGTTCCTGGGGAATGTCATGTGCCCTCTCCAGATGCTTCAGGGAGATGCTCCACATGGAGAAACAGGAAGGATGACAATGGACAAGATGAGGGACCTGGAGCCTCGTGTCCATGCATCCTTTTAACACTTAAGTGACATGTGACACAGGGTCCAGAGAGGAGAATATCTTTTCATGCCTTGATAAATGAAGGAAAAGCCAGTTAGGGATTATTGATCCATTATATGTTTTATATATGTATGTACACATACATATGTATACCACTGCCTCCTGAGCCTTCATGACAAGGTAAAGAAGAAGTGTAATTTGATAGCCTGTTCTAGATTGGACAGAAGCAACATTTGGAAGCAAATATTTTCAAGGACCTTTCTGGAAGTCTGAATTTCCCTGGGGTGTGAGGGAGCCTGCCCTGGGGTGTGAACAGCTGTGGGGAGGACAGGTCAAAGTCGTCATGACTCCAAGTGTGGCCCCAGGACAGCAGTGCCAGCAGCACTCAAGTCTGTGTTGGGGAGGCAACTCTCTGTCCCACTCTGATCAGAATCTGCATTTTCCCCAGAAGCCCAAGTTGTTTACACACATGCTAAAGTATGAGAAGTGCTAGTCTCTAAAAGGCAGCTGGACTTGAGTTTCAGTGGACTTCAGGAAATCAAGACTCCAGAAAAGGAAAGCATTTTTTGACGTAATTATAGAGAGGCCTAAAATATAAAACTAAATCAGAGTTGCATGAGGCTAGTCAGAGAGCTCTGGCCTGGAAAGGTGCACTTTAGAATAAAAGAAAAAAACAAGCTTCAAAGCCATTGCTGTTTCTAGGCCTCAGGAGGAGCTAAGAAGGTAACATCAATTCCTGAAACCTGGCCCACACAGAGTAGCTGTTCAGGAAGAGGATTTAAAGAAAGACATGGGGAGTTCCCACTGTGGCTCAGTGGGTTAAGAGCTTGACTAGTATCCATGAAGATGCAGGCTTGATCCCTGGCCTCGCTCAGTGGGTTAAGGACCCTGCACTGCTGTGGCTATGGTGTAGGCCAGCAGCTGCAGCTCCAATTGGACCCCTAGCCTGGGAACTTCCATATGTTGCAGGTGTGGCTCTAAAAAGCCAGAAAAAAAAAAAAAAAATGAAGTGACAGGGCAGTTTTCTCCTCTCTCCTACTCCTAATACACACACATACAACCTAGAAAGGGGACCACTGGAGACTGAGTCCTTGAGGGAAAGGGAGTGGAAATGGGAAGAATTTACTTGTGGAATCTTCTTGAAAACAGGGTGTTGCTAGATTCTTAGGAAATAGTAGAACTGTAATGTTTATCTTGTTAACAAGGGAGGTTTTCTAATTC
Organism: Phacochoerus africanus; assembly: GCF_016906955.1. Classification (NCBI taxonomy): domain Eukaryota; kingdom Metazoa; phylum Chordata; class Mammalia; order Artiodactyla; family Suidae; genus Phacochoerus; species Phacochoerus africanus. The sequence goes on along the minus strand of NC_062545.1, from coordinate 78,143,369 downwards.
AGGATAATGTGTCTTCAGGGAGTGAGGAGTGTGGTCTCCATGTAAACTAGAAAGAGCCTGATAAGAGATACAGAAGAGCTAGTTCCTCAAAATGGAAATTGCCAAAGCTAGTCCTCCAGCTGGTACTTTTCTAGAGGGATTGAGATTTGCAGAAAAGCACTCCTGAGACAGAGTCTCTGCCTCCTCCTGCATCAGCGGAGTTGTCCCCATTTTCCTGGCTGATTCCAGGTCTCCTTGACACAGCCTCCACCCTGAGAGGACCCCTTGCTATTTTATAACAGCCTTACAGGGCAGCTATCATCCTTTTGATTTTCATTCTTAAGCACTTGATAGCACTTGCTGTGTACGAGGCCTTGTTCAAGGCACTCTATGTGTAGTATTAATTCACTTATTGCTTATAATGAGGAAGGCACTACTATTAGCTCTATTCTACAGATGAGGAAACTGAGTCATATAGAAGTTGAGGAACTTATCCAAGGTCACAGCTTAGGGAATTTGGCTCCAAGCTCTTAATCCCTGCCCTGTAAATGACCTTCTAACATCTGTTTCTAAATCTCAGAGTTGTCTTACAATAGCTCAACTAACAAGGGCCTCCAGTATCATCCAGGAATGCCAGAGTGGTCTTAGTAGCTGATGAGTCTATAAAGAACATGTAAATTAGTGGAATGTTTATACTTTGACTTGTTTTTCAAGTTATATATGCTCACTCTATCATCTCAACAATGGGAGGCTCTTCTTTAGATATCATAGAAATAAATATTGACATAATATCTGAATGTGTACGTACTTATGTATGTCCAACTATACTAAGCATTAGTCATTTCAGTGGAATCCTGAGTTTACATCAGGGACCTACAACTTTAAAAACTTGATAGAAGGCTAAAGAAAACTCAAAAAATGTAGTAAAAGCAGGACCTCAGCAAGGGGTAGGGATTGGGGAGGGGGGATGATGAGACAAAGTACATCAATCATAGGAAAACTGAGTAAAGGTTTAGGAAGTTTACCCTTTAAGTTTTTTCTCTATAAATGAAATATGGAAAGAAAGGAGGTTTAGCAACAGAAAGGATTCGAGTTAGACCTAAAAGACACATAGGCTGGTGACTTCTTCCCTTGAAATTTTCAAGCACTATATAAAACAACATGTCTGAAATGAGTGAGTTATTCACTCAGAGCACTATCATTAAGAGCTGAGAGGCACCAAGCTAGGCACCAATGATTCCCTCTGGAACAGACCCAGGCAGTCTCTGCCCTCCTGGACCAGGATACCAGCTTCCAGCAGTCACTTGTGGAGTCCATGTTAACCTGGGAGAAGGGGAGGTGTCAGAGCAGTGGTCCCCCAAACTGTCACACCCAACAATCTAATGTTTCTCCTGTTCCTCTAGCCTCAGGTTTCAAAATGTTCTGCTTACTATATTAGTTTGCAAGGGCTGTCATACCACAGACTGGGAGACTTAAACAACAGAAATTTATTTCCTCACCATTCTAGAAGCTAGAAGTCTGAAATCAAGGTGCCGTCAGGGTTGGTTTCCAGTGAAGGCTGTCTTCCTGGATTGGAGATGGCCATCATCTGTGTCATCACATCAACTTTTTTCTGTGCATATGCGGAGAAAAAGAGCGCTCTCATCCTCTTTGATAAAGATAGCAGTTCTACCAGACTAAGGCCTTGTCCTTCTGATTGCACTTAACATTTATCATCTCCTTATAGGCCCTACTTCCAAATACACATACCTTGGGCACAGAGCTTCAACATATGAAATGGGGGTGGAGGTAGGGTGGACAGAACACCTACCAAGGGGAGTCTGTTACCCTGTAACTCATTTTTAGGGAGAGAAAGCAATTTATAACAGCAAAAGAGAGCTGATAAAATCATCAGTGTTATCACTCTGTATTAACCTCAGCCCAAAGCAAAAACAAAAAATTTAGCATTTCACTTTAGTTGTGCATTTTTCATGAGTATATCACAATAAATTTTATTTGATATTTTGAAATATGTAAAATATCTGACATATTGATATTTGATATATTGAAATATGTAAAACATGTCAGGCCCTGTATCGCCACTTTGTACTCTTTAGATGTTCAGGGACACGTGATGGATCAGCATTACTATCTTTATTCTCTTATTTTAAAAGGGTATCAACTATCTGAGCAAGTTTCATGTTTGTTACAAAGATGAATAAGCTACAGTGAAAGAGATGAAATGAGTGCATCAATAGTAATAGAACTAAGTTGGTATCTTACAAACACTCTTAGGGGGGTTAGAAGGAAAGGTCTCCTGGTAGAAGTTCACGAGGGACTTCCTGGAAGAGGTACCATTCAAGCTGAATCTTTAAGACTGATGAAGATACAAGCTGAGGGGACAGGATGAGTAAAGACAAAAGACAGGGTTTCTTCTAGGAAGGGATATAGTCCTAGTTGTGGGATTGGACAACAGGGAGCCATGGAAGATTTCAGAGCCCAAAAGCAGCTCAGTGAGAATTCTTCATCAACATTAATCTGGAAATGGGCTATTGGATGGATTGGGCAGCAGGCGGTAGAGACCAGAATCAGGCTAACTTATATCATGTATTGGTAATTGTCCAGGAGAGAATAAGAAGGGTCGGAATTTACACAGTAGCCGTGGTGTGAAAAGGAAAGCACAGATGCTGGGGTCATTGTGGAGATTCTATCAGATGACTTGCTTCTGCTGTTTGTAGAAACGTATTACATCATGGGGAAAAACTCTTCAGAGACCTTTTAACACGAGACCTACTAAATCAGTGGATTTCAAGCTGAGGCTTCATGGAAAGGCCTCAAGTATAACTTGGGAGGAAAAAGAGCTTTGCTTCTTTCAACCAATGCATCTTCTTCCTTTTTTTTTTTTTTTTTTTTGCTTTTTAGGGCCACACCCACATGGAAGTTCCCAGACTAGGGGTTGAATGGAGCTATAGCTGCTGGCTTACTCCGCAGCCACAGCTATGCAGGACAGAGGCGTATCTGCAACCACAGCTCACAGCATCGAAAAATGCCTAACCCACTGAGCTAGGCCAGAGATGGAACCCATGTCCTCAGGGATACTAGACGGGTTCATTTCCATTGAGTCACAATGGGAACTCCTGCATCTTCCTTTTTATCTGTTTTATTGATGAATTCTACATGAGATTTCATTGGGGAAAAAAAAGAGATTTCTCTGCTTTAAAATGTTTAAAAACCATGATGATGGGGGCTTATGAGTTGATATTCTAAATCGTGACAGATATCCAAAATGTTGCCCCAAATCTCATCCAAATCAGTACCTCCTAGGAGTTTCTCAGTGCTACACACACCCACCTCAAGGCCAGTGCGTGCTGCTGACTGCAAAGAGCTGCTGGTGCTCTGAGCACCTCTGTTGCAGCTCCAAACACGAGCTAGGAATCTCTAAACAATTGGTGCTCTCCTGAGAGATATTTTTATGCTTCCTGTTCCCTGTCTGAAGATATTTTTGGCCCTTTCCTAGGAAATTAGGAAATTCCACTTTTGTCTTGGCTGTTACCTGGGAGTGCTGAGGGAAAACAGCAAAGGAGTTTGGAGATGTTTTGGAGGGTGATAGTGGGTAGAAGAGATAATAGTATCTTTCAATCCTCATGACAACAGTCAGATGTTTGCATGGTTCTTATTATTCTAAACCAATTATTTTATCATTATTAACATCATCTAATCCTTAAACCTAAACCACACTTTCTTACCTGCACCCTAACCTAAAAAGATAGCTCTTAGTCTTACTTTCCCCTCCTTCAACAAAGTAGTACACCTATCTGTGGTCCTTCATCTCCAAAGGCCAAAATGCTTCTGCTGTGAATCTTATATCTATAAAAAGGGAGAAAATAAATACTTAAAACTGCATTTTACTTTTACTTTTTGATTAGAATGAAAAAGTGACACCTAAGCATTTCACAGTGCCATGAAGGCAAGCTGCCACTTATTTTGCTTTATGACATATAACACTAAGAGAGCACTGATCTGAAAAATTAGGAAAACTTCCTATACATCTTAACCCATAGTTTTAAAAGTATGGCTTTCAAAAAGCTATTGATATTGGAAAAATGTTATTCACAACTGAAAAATATTGGAATTTCCAATGACTACTAACTCAGCTGAGAAGCAGTGTAGTATTTACAAAGCTTCCATGATTTACAATGTGTATTCCTACATAGTCCCACCTTCATTTCTCATAACCATCTTACAAACCAAGCAGCCCAGTAGTTACTAATCTAATTTATGTAAACATGGAGATGTTATATGATTCTCCCAAAGCTTCACAGCCTGGAACCAATATGAGACAGCAGGAAGGTTTATAGAATTCTAGGCTGTTAGGATGCCAGGAGCCTAGAATGTCATTGAAAGAGGAGGAAACTGGAACCAGAAGTTGTCACTTCCCTAACGTCCCATAGCAGGTTTCTAGAACGGGAGCCAACCAAGTTTTCTGGCCCTTGGAGCAGTCCTTTTAGCCTTACTCAACCACAGCAAGGATACTCTCACCAGATCAAATAATATGGATGAAGAACTCCTGGTGATCTGTGGGTTGGAATATTAAATAAGCTGGATCAGACAAAATCATATCCATCTTTAACTTCTTATTGTGGCTATGTCACCATCCATGCCTTAGTCCTAAGTAACCAAACTACTAAAATATTAGACGTGCTCTAGGCCTTTTAGTGATTATATTTATCCCAATTTTGAATTTAATTTATCACCACATTATTCATACCTCTTCTTTCATTTCAAAGATTTTTTGCTTTGGCCCCATATGGCTATTGACCCCTTAAACTATGCTTTCAGCACCTATACTTAAAAAGAAATCTCTTAAGTGCAGTAAGCTTTCAGAATTTCCGGCTAGAGTGTTTTGATGGTCATACAAAAATAAACAACACATCCTGGATCTTAAAAGGAAGAAAGAAAAAAAAGTTCTATTTCAAATATGAACAATGACCCTTTTGTTTCAAAACAATTGAAGAACTAAGTTAAAAAATTCCCAGACCACATTATGTCTGCCATTCCCCCTGCACACAGTCATCATTCAGGTTTCCACATGACTTCAAGAAACTTCCCTATCATGTAGCAGAACAATTGCAACATGAGAAATTAATGAAGAAAATGAAACATGTGCTGGTACCAAAGCGGTCTGTTCTGGCAGTCATACCCCTTGGTGACTGTCCCAACCTGCTCTCTAACAGTTCTCAGTTTCAGCCTCTCCATTTTTATTTGTGGAGCTTTTTCACTGCCATTTTCAAAGCTGAGCCTCCCTGCTCTTCTACCAGCCAGAAAATATATAATCCCTGTTTCTCAAAGACAATCTACCAATTCCCAGCAGAACTGGAGTTAGTGAGATCCAGGGACTGCCCCAGGAACAGCATCTGCTTAGATGTGCCCTGAGTCTAATAGAGGATAAGAAGTAAGGAAGGTTTCAGGGGGTTAAGCAGCCCCCATGTGGTCAGCACAATAGGAAGGTCTTTGGGAGACAGAACATCTCTAATCTGCTGCCCACTCGATGGTTCACTTTCAAAATGGCGGGCACTGTCAACCCTTGTTCTCTCCCCTGATCTTTGATGTGAGGAGGATCCTCAGTATGGTCAGAATAATACTTTACTTAAGGACAGATAATTATCTTTGTAAGATCAGAGTCATAATCTTTATGGGGGGAAAGGATAACACTCTTTGTAAGGTGCTTAAAATCTCTGAGTTTTATTAAAGGGTTGGGCTCTTCCTACTCTCAAAGAGTATTTGTGATTATTTTGGCAGGTGAAGCACATTTTTTCAGTGACCTGTGTTTTTGGACCTGCAATATATCAAAATGTTCAGTGGAAATAAGCATTTTGTTGTTTTTTTGTGCCAAACATCTTTTTGTCTGTGCTTCCATTTAGTTATTTTGAAAGCTAACAAGTGTTGGACACTTAATTTTAAGACATTATATCTTCACTTCAGATTATCTAAACTGTTTTGATTTTCCTTTGACTACAATCTCTTTTTTTATAATCTGCTAACGTAAGTTCATGTTCATCTAGAAAATGTGCTTTCTCCTCAAAGTCATGAGCCAGCATAGATTTCCTCTGAGCTTAGTTCAAATCATCTAAGAAATTTACAAATTTTAAAAAAGGAGAAAAAAAAAAACCTGAAATATCGGTTGAAGCTTTAAATGAAGCTCGATTTTTTTTCTTTTTTTTGGCCAAGCTAACTGCATGTGTAAGTTCCCAGGCCAGGGACCAAACCCATACCCCATCAGCAACACAAGCTGCTGCAGTGACAATGCAGGCTCTTTAACCCACTGTGCCACAAGGGAACTCCTAAATGAGGATAGATTTTTGTTCTATTTCAGCTGCTCAGTGACTAGGCTATTGACAGTAGAATATTAAAAACCGAGTGTACCGGATTCTTGCTTTAATTACTGATAGAGTCCCAGTCAATTAAATCAATCTTATAGCTACTGAGAGAGCCACACAACCAAGTATTTCTATTACCATTTTTTTTTTGCTCATCTCACTATGGGTGAAATGCATTAGCAGAATGAAAGGATAAAATAAAAATATTCTCTTTTTAATAGTTGAATGGCATTCTCCCTTTTTGCATATCACTCAAATTATAATCAATTCCAAAATTCCAACCTCTTAAGTTACATGAGAGTCCCTTATGGTATCCAGATGACCGCAAAGAATTAATGCAGCTTCTAGGCATACCTAACACTTAGTTGGGAGATTAGGGCATGCCTCTGGTATTACCTACGATGTGTGGAGACAGTGGTATCTCCATGTGAGTATACTGCAAGCCAGAAGGTTGCTGAAGATGTCACATGAGTTTAATCACTGATATTAAACTAATCCTTCCAAAGAAGATCCCAGAAAGTAGAAAAAAAAAAAAAAATTCAGTCCATCTGGCGCCTTTTACTGAAGTAGATTACAGGGGGGTGATGGGGTTGGGAGGTGAAGTCTGCCTGCCTTGAGCAATAAAACAGCAAGGGGAATATAAGTTTGAGCTTCTCTGACTTATAGGGATTAACTAAAAAATGCCCTATGTTGTCCAGCCTCTCAGCTTCAGCTTTCCTCCTTCAAGAAAACCCTGCACAAATGCCACCCTCTGAAGAAGCATTGTTGATCCATTCCCCCCATTACTTTTAAGTAATTTCCCCTTCCTCTTTACTCTCTCAGCATTTCTCTGTACCTCTCCTACATTATGATTCTTAGTACTTTCTACCACATATTAGAGTAAGTTACATATACACCTTAAATGCCCCCACTAAATTCCTGGAGGCCAGCAGTGCCTATCATTCATCTTTTGATTCCCCAAATTGTCTGGCCAAGTGCCTTCAGTATAATAGTTGATCAAAAAAATAGTTGATGAAGTTCCCATCCTGTCGTGGCTCAGTTGGTTAAGGACCCATCATTATCTCTGTGAGGATGTGGGTTCGATCCCCTGGCCTCACTCAGTGGGTTAAGGATCTGGTGTTGCCAAAGGTTCTGGTGTAGGTTGCAGATGTGCCTGGGGTCCAGCATTGTTGCAGTTGTGGCGTAGGCTGGCAGCTGTAGCTTCCAATTCAACTCCTAGCCCAGGAACTTCCATTTTCTGTAGGTGTGGCCATACAAAAAAAGTTCATGCATCATGTATTCCTTATTTGTTGAATGCCTGCTTTGTTCCACACTCTAAACTGGGTCCAGGGTAAACAGTGCTGTGTGAACCAGAGACACAGAATGAATAAATGACCACACCAAACACCAAAAGTCAAAACAGTAAGTTTTCTGCTTGCAGCATCTATCCATTCTGACATAATCCTGTTGTGTATTTCTGACGAACAAATGGGCATTGGGCTTGACATCAATAGTGAACCATGGAGTCTCTCGGCTGCTCATTCCAGGAGCTCTGTGCTGCGGGTGAGAATGCCTTTTAAGCTAAAAGTTTTGTCTTTCCCACTGTATATGGAAAAATTGACTATGCACTTCCATGGAGAAGGTCTAGCTAAGAAATGTTTATATTGGAACAAGCCCCATCTCTAAATCTGGGCTTGCTGCTGAATGGTATTTTGTTTCCTTGGATCAGGGAAGGGGTCTGGAAACATCTGTAACAAAAGTATTGTTTTAAAATCAGCACAATTTTTCCCCCTCAAATGACAGATAACAAAATTACTTTAAATCAAACACTCTCAGCCTTCCTTATCCATTTCCTTTCATAAATGTGCATTATTTTGCTGCCATTAAAACGGCAGGGCAGAGAAGGATCTGCAGCACTCGAGGCACTGCCATCTCCTTTGCAGTCATTTTCTTTTCAATTTATTTATGACCCTTACCTTCACTTTTATAAACACACTCAGACAGAATAACTATCTGGATCACAACAGTAATATGTGGGTAAAATCTAAAAGCTACAAAGAGATAATATCAGATCCTAAAGTGATTCTGAAACGATCCTTCATAATTTTTACTAAAAGAAAAATGTGCAGGTTAGTTATGCCATTTACCAATGTAAAACTGAATGAAATATTTAAACTAGAGTATTTGACCAAAATCACAAAATAAAGTTTTAGGGGTAGGGAAGTTGGGGAGAAAATCATAGGAAATATCCCAAATAACATGAAAACGATGGAAATTCGGCACCAACTTTGTATATTTTTCATGTTCTAATAATAATAGAACTTATGAACAGTTCGTGATACTATAATTAAAATTTTATTATTACAGATTTACCAACCTGTTGCAAAAGTTTTTCTGTTGTTCTTTTGTTTTAATTTAGCTCCCCCAATGGAGCTAAATGTTCAAGATGCCTTGCTTATTTGCCTTGCTTTCTGTAAACCGCTGGTGTTGGATACATTTGTTTATTTATGAACTGTTTGAAAGTGGCTCTGTCATCAGAATCTCTGAACAGATCACCACTCTGAAATACTTAAAATCATGGCCTAACGATGCATTCTCCTAAGCCTTTTAGGTGCTTGACACATAGTAGAGATGTAAAATATTTGTTTAATGAATTCTCCTGCTCCTGTTTTACAAATAAGAACATGTGGGTTAAAATCTACTGTCATTTGTCTCATGAAACACATCAAAGTTGGATTCCCATTGTGGCTCAGTGGTAACGAACCTGATTAGGATCCTGAGGATCCAGGTTCGATCCCTGGCCCCACTCAGGGTTAAGGATCTGGCATTGTTGTGAGCTGTGGTATAGGTCGCAGACACAGCTCAGATCCTGAGTTGCTGTGGCTGTGGCATAGGCCAGCAGCTGCAGCTCCATTCAACCCCTAGCCTGGAAAATTCCATATGCCATGGGTGTGGCCCTTAAAAAGACAAAAAAAAAGTTAGCGTGTAGGTTCAACTTACAATCCTAAGTTTTGAGCCAGTCACAAAGCTTCTGTAGGATCTAGCCTCCCTGAGCATTGAAGGATGAAGTTATTTTCATGGCTCAGTCAAAATTGTAGTGATGGTATTTTATGAGTACAATTTATAGGTCATAGTTTTCCTGTTAGGTGAGGCCAGACCTGTGTCAAAATGTCATACGCTCTGCCTAACCAGACATCTGCTTCTGATTCATAAGGGGAAACACCTGCACACCCACTAATGTCTATTATACAAAGGGGTACCCTTTCCCAAGGCCCATTGTCAGATCCCTCACATTAAAGAAGGGAAGTGTCAGGGACAGCTGGAATGTCATACAATCAGCTTCTAACAAGAGTTGACACCTCTAATGAATAATCTACATAATTTACTTCACAACTTACATTTGCATTACATAGAAACTGTTAAAAATGGAAACACCAGCTATAAATTATATTTAATCCCAAATAGATGCCATATAGAAAATCTAGTAATGACAGAGGGCTGATGGGAAATATTTCCTATCTCGACCAAGCCACATACTCAGAGCAAACCTGAGCAAAATTTGAAAGTGTTCTCCCGGAGTTCCCTGGTAGCCTAACAGTTAAGGATTTGGCATTGTCACCGCTGTGGCTCAGGTTCGATCCCTGGCCTGGGAACTTCTGCATGCTGAAAGTATGGCAAAAAAAAAGGTGTTCTCCTCCCTCACCTGCCCCCACTTCTCCATCCCCTCACATCCACTGCCTCACCCACTACCATGCCTAGGGAGTGGTAGTCAGACTTTTTAATAAGGGCATTCACCTGTGAAATAAGGGCACTGGTACCAACAGAATAACTATAATGAGACACTTGACAAATCTGATAACCATGAGCGAGTTGATTTTTATACCAGAAGTGTCTGGAAAAGGCAGAAGTGGACAATATGGGCCTGTTGGCAGCCCGAGAAGAGGTAGGATCTTCAGCACAACCCCCACAATTCTGAACACCACTTAATTATCATCGAGAAAGTGGTTTAGTGCAAGAAGCACTAAGGGTGCATTATCCATGTACATGACTTTAGATAAGTCCCTTACTTTTTTAGGTTGCAGTTTTCCAAATTTAAAATGAGGGGTTAGATGAGGGAACCACTAAGATCCTTAGCAGCTCTGGAATCCTGTGATTCTGTAAGGCCAAGATACATTCAATAAATATTCTTTACACACCTGCTATGCAAGGCACTGAGGCCACAGTGACGGATCAGCCAAATCCAGTTTCTGTTCTCTGGGACTTAAGGCTTCTGAGGAAGGAAGACAATGAACCAGTGACTTCAGGTGTCATTGCTGAGCTCTGTCCCATAAAGGAAGAGGCAGAGCTCACTGATGAGCTAGCAGTTAAAACAGATAACCCTGGAACAGACATGTCCTAAAGGAAGGCAGGAGACTAATATCTCCTGAACCCCTTCCATGTCCTTCCACGGGGCTTTAAATGCACAATAATAGTTGATCCTCCCAACCACTCTAGGAGACAGTATGGTGATCACTCCCATTTTTTTTTTTTCAGAAAGAAAAACTGAGACCTAGAGTTAAATAAGCCAGGGAAGGTCACCCAATAGTAGAACTGGAATTGGAATCAAGATCTCTTGCTTTTCACTGCTCCACTGCTCCAGAGGGTGTAACTACAGGGAATTATGGCTTCTGCAAGGAAGAGATCATAGTGCATCACATCAGTACACACAGCAGATGAGATGACGAGGTCTAGAAGCTGGGGGGTATCCTCACTGCAAACAGAAACTGATTTACTCACTCAACAAATATTTACTGAACTGAACAGCTCCCAGAAGCTTATATGATTGTTAAAGGGGGGACTTGAACATGAATGTGTACTCCTTAAAATACCAAAGTGTAGATTTTCAACATATTCTGACAATTTGGGGGTACAAATTCTAGAGAAAAATTACCTAAAGGTATGTGTTACTGGAGAATGGGAAAGAGGATTTGTAAGCTGATGGAAGAATAAGAATAAGAGAAAGAGAAGAGAGAACACATTTGAAAAGAAAATTTCCCCCTACCTAGGAAATGCTCTTCATTTCCTTTATTTAACAATTAATTGACTGTAATTATATTGAGAAACCTATCAAAATTGATTACTTGAAGGGGAATCCCACCTTTGAATACAAACTCTTATCTATTTGGATTCCCTGAAAATACACTCAATTAACTATACAGGGGAAATATGTCACTTTTCCCAGAATATTATGAAAGAATTCAAATATGTCAAGTGCAATCCATCTTTAGATGGTGCAGTTTCAGTCTCCAGAAGGATAGAATTCAGTTTGCTAGTTCTTTTCAGTTCATTATGAGCTGTTCCAAAAACATGTCTTGTAAGAGGCATTTATATCCATGTTATTTCCTAAGTGTGGCCCCTAATGGGACCGCTTAAAAATCTGCTGTCGGGAGTTCCTGCTGTGGTGCAGTGGGTTAAAATCCACCTGCAGCAACTCATTGTTGAGGAAGCTCAGGATGCATCCCTGGCTCAGCACAGTGGGTTAAAGATCCAGCATTGCTGCAGCTGCAGCAACGGTCACAGCTGTGACTTGGATTCAGTCCCTGGCCTGGGAACTTCCATATGCTGTGGGTGTGGCCATAAAAAAAAAATCTGTTGTCACCACCAAATTAATATTTAGAATAATTACAGCTAAAAAAAGATCTTTCCACTTCAACAAGGAAAAATTATCTCCCAAGAGTTGGTTAAATTTTTATAAAGTGTAAAGTTGAGTTCAGAATGTTGGCATATCACAGGTGTGGTTATGATTTTGCCTGTTTTCAGAGGCTTATGCCTGGGGAAGGCTGAAGAACAGGGCTCTCCAAGGAGGCAGAAAACATGGAGATGCACTGCTCTCTACCAACGAAGACAGGAAGGAGTGGGGCTGCAAGGAAGGTGTAATTAAGAAATAGCTCGATATAGATAAACAAGGTCCTACTGTATAGTATAGCACAGGAACTATATTCAATATTCTATAATAAATCCAAATGGGAAAGAATATGAAAAAAATATATATATGTGTAACTGAATCACTTTGCTGTGCACCAGAAACTAACAAAACATTGTAAATCAACTATACTTCAATTAACGAAATAGCTGGATATAAATAATCCTAAACTTTAGGATTAGTTCTAGCTCAGTCCACCACAGCCACAGTAATTTCTGATATCACATTTAATAATTTTCTAACAAAAGCTGATTTTGCTTCTGTTTCAGGGGTTGAAACCATCCTAATTAGTAAATTAAGGTATTTTAATGAGTCTTCAAAGATTTGGTAAAGGTAATTTGATTTTTTGAAAGAGTCTAGACTATCCGAGAAAGTCAATGTCATTTCCCACATCTGTGGACCATTTGAATCATCCCCAGTTAAAGAGCTAGCAGATCAATTATTCCTATTGTTACTTGAGTACCTTCTCCAGCCACACCTCTGGGAATGGTGTGTTGATTATTCTGCACCTGCCTCCATACATTCCCCCCAGATCCTAGCCTGCCCACCCACCTTTCTCTGCCTCCAGAGGTCAACCCCTGCAGACTTCACACTCAAGTTCCTTTGCTGAGCCAAAAAGGAGACAGGAGAGGTGGGCAGTTCTGCCCTGTTCCCCCTCTGCCTCAGCACTGCCTCGGGACCCCTGAGCCTGCAGCTCCCCTGGCAGCTTCTCCTCCACAGCTCTGGCCTCTGCCTGGGTTAGAGTAACAGATTTCTTTTTCCCTTTGGCCCTACTTAGGGGTGCTAGGCCTCTGTTCCCATTCCCTCTCCATTCCTTGCTACTGTAACCTGGTCATGTGTTTATAAACTGTCCGTCCATTCCTGTGTTTTCCTTCTCTTCATTTGAATCCTCTAGAATGAACTGTTTCCTAGTGGGCCCCGACTGACTGACTATATCAATAGCAACGCCTCTGTCAAAATTCATGGCTTTTTCCATTTCCTTTCTGGTGGAGGAACCCTTTCCAGAAGTATCTGTTGCAATTAGCTGTTGTAATTTACAAATTATTTTAGTTGCACATAAAGGAATATGGAGAAGAGATGATTCCCCCCAAAACTAATAAACTATAAAAACATAATCTTAAATTTCACATGAAAATTCACATTCATTTTGTTTGAATCATTGTGCAGTCTTTTCCCATTCCCCCCTTTCAGCTACAGGCTGTCTGGAGAGGACACCCTTTAGCCTGAGCTTCTGGGTCACTCTGCCATGCTCTGCCAGTGTAAAGCCAGAGGTGGCTGGGGTTCCCACTATTGGCTGTCTTCATCTCTGACGAGGCAAGAGTCTGAGTTTGGACTCCAAATCTCTTCTTAGAACTGAAAAAGCCTGTAAACCATCTCACTTGGCTTTTAACATTTTAGTTTCTAGTCATTGGGAAATTGGAGTACTGTGCACTATTTTAAGGTTCTTTTACCCCTGCCTTAAATTAGTAAATCCCAACTAGAACAAAGAAGCACCCTGTCCTCCAGATTGCACAGGGAGCCAGGGACATGAAGCTTTACTGATAGAATAAGTTAATTAGTGGAAATCAAATTAAGGAGACATTTTAAATTTTTACAAGAACTTAAAAGCAGATGTAAGCTTTAACTGAGACAGGCATACAGACACGTGAAAGGCTTCCACATGGGATGAGGTAACTACTAGCTCTATGATGAAAAACAAAGGAAGAACAAATTAAGTAAGGAATGTTCTTCTGCTTATTTTTTTAACTGTGTGTAATGATAATGGTACATAAAGTGAATAACAAGGAAGTGAGGGAAATTATACACAAGCATCTGAATCTATTGTCAAGACCACATTAGTCACTTCCTAGGGATGATGTTTAGAGACCTCACCAGGTCTAGACATGGAAATCCAATATCCAGCCAACCTGAGGAGGATCTTTTGGTTTTGCTTCTTCTTTTCTTCAGTTCTCTTTCTTTCTTTCATGAGCATTTGTATCCCCTCCACGTATCTTAAAACATAAAATACTGCAAATATAGTTAAGCCCATAAATCCTCAATCTCATTCCTCTCCTTTACCCTTAAATTGCCTGATTTCTTAGGTTCCCATTTATTTCTTATACTTTTCTTTATAAGAAAAGTACAATGTGCCTCATAGAATTATTTTGCATATTTTAAATGCAAGATAAATATTGTACCATTTCTTTTCTGCAGCTGGTTTTTTCCCCAATATTATTTTTTTTAAGATTCATTCATGATTAGAAGGCTTCACTTGTGAGATTTGCCAAATTGCTCTCCAAGTTTTTTTACATGATCTGCCCTCGCTCAGTTCATCCTTTACAGATTCAAATCCATTTCTTTCAACTAATATATTTTCAGAGTCTATTTGCTATTTGTTAATCACTCTGATAGGTGATAAGGATTCAAAGATGAATAAGACACTCAAGGAGCTCTCAGTGATTTCGGGGAGGCTGGAGTGGAAAATAAAGCCTGTAATAGCATGTTGCATATGCTATAATGTGTGTGCAGAGAAAAGCACTTGAGTCTAAGACTAAGGAGAGGATTGACAGGTGATGAAGGAAGACACCCCAAGACACTTTCCACAATACATGCAAAGTCAAGGTGGTCAAGAGGATGGTATATTGGGGGGAGGAGGGGAATATGTAATTTAATTAAGGCAGAAGGATCCAAGGTTGAACCTGAAGAGATATAGTTAGGATTGTATTGTGAAATAGGAGCCCTGTATGTCATGCTGAGGAATTTTACTTACTCATGTATCCAGTGAAGGAAGAGCCACTGGGAGGTGTGAAGCAGAAAAGAGTATGATAAGATTTTTTAAAAAATTAATTCTGGTAATAAAGAATGGACTGGAAGGGAGAAAGCCCATGACCAAGAGAGTAGAGTGAAGGTAATTATGATAATGCAGAAGAAAAATGCTAAGATTCTGAACTAACCGGTGGTATTCAGAACAAGGAGGAAGAGTCATCTTGGTAAATTGTTCAGAAGAAGAGTGTAAACTCTATGAAGTAACTGTATAAGGGTGACATGAGGTGGGATCACTCTCACTCAGGTGGAGGCAATATGGGGTGCATACAGAGAATTTTAAAATAATTAATAAAACTTACTAAACCACAGTCTGCTTTTTATTAGCACTGTGTGCCAGCAATTCTAAACAATGTCAATGACAAAACTCTCCTCCCTGACAAGTCTTTTGTTGTCTAAGTTCTAAGGAGCTGCTGTGGTAACTGTTGAGTTTAAATAATATAACAAATACGTAAGCTTCAAGTTAGCACATTCCAATTACTTAACCTTGATAAACATTGTATTCTACCCAGAAATCAATACGGAGATCATCCAGTCCTACAGTCCACACCAATACAGATAGAGATATTCATTCAGAGAGTAAATTATAACTGTTCAGAATTGTGTAAGGTTGTTTCTAACTTGAGACTCTAACCTCTGTGGTACTTCATCTACCTCCATTTAAACCATAGATTTTAAACAAACTGATAGCATAGTACTTGTAAAAAAAAAAAAAAAAAGACGGAGAGAGATAAAATGTGAGTACTTAAACTTTGTCATTCTCTATGCAAACCATTCTCAGATCCTTCTAGAGTTCATTCTTTTGGAAGCATTTCCCAAAACTATGTTAATGCAAAATACATTCATGTGACTTAAAAATATGAATCCATTACTTTTTCCTTTTATGTTCCATAATTTTTATCAGTAACTGAGATATAAAGAGGAAAACCGATTGAAGAGAGATTATAATAAGGTCAGTGTAGATATACATTTAACTCCAAGTGTCTATAGAATTGAAGGTATACTTGTCTAACAAGCACTTGAAAGCAAGGGTGTGGTATAAAAGAGTGAGATCGGGGTTATGTAAAGAGATTTGGGAGTTACTGGTATACAGATGGAGGACAAAACTGTGGGAGAGGTTGATCTCACCCAAAAGAAGTGTGTAGATAGTAAAGAGGGACACAGAGTTTATCTTGGGCAACATCAACAATGCAGAGAGAGCAGAGGAAGAGGAATTAATTTCCTTCCTTCTCAACAGCCCCCACCCCCACCCCACCCCCAGATACTGAGAAAGATAGGCAGGAGAAAAACCCAAAGAGGGAGTTGTCCTGGAAATAGCAGAGAGAATTTCAAGGAGAGAATTTCAAAAATGCTAAGTACTGAAATAAGAACAGGTAAGATTGGAAAAGCAAAGCCACAAAGACATCACCCGACAGTTCAGTCAGGACAATTTCACTGGCACAATGAAGCAGAAACAGATGGTGGACAGAAGCATAGGTTGTCAAGAAGGAAGCAGAGCCCATGTAACTAAGTTTTCACTCACCAAGTCTAGCTGGGCAAGAATGGAGGAAAATGAAGGAGAGGCAGAGCTGAGGGAAGAAGTCAGGGCTCATCTAACATGTCTAACAGGACCAGCACCTAATTGTACCCTGCCTCTCCTCACCTCTGTGGGTGCAAAGAGATGAGTGGCATGGCAAGGAGAGGCTAGATGATGGAACAAAGCCTTCAGGTCACAAGTATGTGGGTCCCAGGACACAGATAGAGGGCTAGTCCTTCCCCAGAAGAGGAGCACTACCTCCTCTGAGGTGGGCAGAGACAGACATTAGGGTGAGTCAAGATAAAGATGAATTTTGAGAAAGAGAAGAGAGATACATGGTATGAAATTTTCTACCCAATTACCTCCATTTTCTCATTGAAAAAGAAACAATTAGCTCCTGAGAATAAATGGATATAGTAGAGATTTGGGGTGCACTTCTCCTTTCCTACTTATTCACTATAGCATTTCTTCAGTGATGTATAAACCCATGAGGAAGAACATAAAGAATGCTAGGTCCTGCCAGTCATGTTCTGCTTTGCATCCTGAGTGGTCCAGTGTGAAGGTAGCAATGAGGTACACAGGGCACCTTAAGACAGAAGCAGGTACATCTACCAGCAACAGAAGCTGATGGAACAACCCAACAAGGGAACTTGCCCAAGAAGCACTGCTGCCTCCCCTGGGCATGATGAACAAAAGTCATAATCATTTTATAGACAATTAAACTTCCCAACTTCTTGTAAAAAGTAAAGGCAATTTAGGTAGACATTTGCAAACGTGGGCTATTAAATGGTAAGGATCAAATTGGAATACCTATAAAGAGCACTTAACTCAGTGCCTGGTGTCTATTAATAAATGTTAGTTGTTGTTATTCACAAAAACCAGTAGAAGAGGACAGAGATGCCTGTCATCTCACAACACTGATTCCTACTAAGTGGTTAAGGAGTCATACCAAAATCCCCTAGACCCTGTAATTGTGAAGTCATTTCTCTCTCCTTGTTCTTAAGGCTAGCCGTTGTGGTCCGCATCTCTTCCTTTCTTGGAAATGTGTCCATGGCATTTGCCCTAGTAAATTAAATAAAACTGAGTCAGTTTTCAGATATATATTAAAAAAAAAATCTGGCAGAGGCTATGTTTTGTAACCATAGCTTGGAAGGCAAGGAGTGAAAAGCACAAGCCAATTATATGAGCAATGTGAGGAGCACCCAGAGCAGAAAGCCAGATGTTAGCAGATTTTTTTTTTTAAAGAAAAACTGAAGGAAAAAAGGCACTGCTAAAGCCTCCTTATGTTTTATAAGTGGCAATCAGTACTATAAATAGGCAACTTAAGTGTCTTAAGTAACTTTTCAAGGAGAAAATTAAAGAAATTTATCAGTATTTCAGTATTAATGAACATAATCATCCTCCAGTTCAACACTTCAAAAGGAAAATCTTTATGGCTTTAGGGCTCTAAACTTTCCTCCTTTGATCCTTTTAGTTTTACAACTAAAGAGAGCTATTTATTAGCAAGCATGGTAAGCATTTCATCGTAGCCTGATTCTGTTGGTATCTATGAGTCCAAATAAGCATCTGATCAAGTGCAGGGTTTAGGGAACAGTTATTTGAGACCTTTGAGTAGAGCACTGGTTTCCACAACCAAGAGAATACCCAGAAGACCTATAAAGAGTGCTGAGGAATAGCCACATAAATGCAACATAAATGCCACCATAAAAATCTCTCCACTCTACAAAATTAAAGGTCCTGCCTTAGCTGTGGACAAGATACTAGCGCTCCTCAGAATTCCTTGGGGCCTAAATCATTGACTCTAGTTTATTTGGTGATTAAATTGAGGGCTGGAGTGTTTTGCAAGCTTGCCAAGGCATGGCAGATATTCTCCAAAGCAATGAGCACAAAGGTGGCTCTAAGATCCAACTAGGAGAAACCATCATCACAGTTAGTGTTCGGCTGATACCCTTGCTTTATTATGCCAATCCTGAGAATAAATACCTTTGAAAAGGATAAACCCCTGAGGAATGTTGAAACCACTTTCGTAATCAAGCTATGGTGAAATCACTGTCAAAATCTAAAAATTAACTTCGACTATTGAAATGTGGGGAATTTCAATTACGCAAACAAGAGATTAAAGAGACCCAAGGGAGATACGTGGGTAATTCTCTCTATATTCAAGTAAAATCAGTCAAGGAGCCAACTTCTTGCTAACTGTAACCCACTGCATAATGTGTTTAACTTATTTTGGCAGTTTCATTATGGCTTTTTATAAGAACAATCAGAACATATTAAGCCCTACTTGAAAAAATAGAGAAGCAAAATTTTCAATAGCTTAATTTGGGGCTGCTTTCCATCCCAGATACTTTATCTTTTATTTTTATATACACAGAAAAAACAGCACGTGAGATCCTACTCATGTAATAAATTCATATGTTCTCAGAAGTCACTCTTCCCCAGCAAAGCCAAAACTGATACTTTTAAATAGATTAAATTGAACTACCAGTTTCTGTTAGAAGGTCCTTAAATACTCTCTGATTCTTAATTCTGCCCAAGTTTTAAGCAGATGGAAGTCAGCACTTTGCAAAACCCAGGATTCAATAAAGGCACAAAGCTTTATTTCCTAAATGAGCATAATATTCAATCTTAAGGTGACTCATATACTAAAACAAAACAAAACAAACCTGAATTCTCTAAAACTAAAATGAGAGCTGAAATCATCGTTGCCTGGAAACAGAGAAAAAGTGGATTCATTATACCCATACAAAAACCTAAGCAGGAGTTCCCGTCGTGGCACAGTGGTTAACGAATCCGACTAGGAACCATGAGGTTGCGGGTTCGGTCCCTGCCCTTGCTCAGTGGGTTAACGATCCGGCGTTGCCGTGAGCTGTGGTGTAGGTTGCAGACGCGGCTTGGATCCCACGTTGCTGTGGCTCTGGCGTAGGCCGGTGGCTACAGCTCCGATTAGACCCCTAGCCTGGGAACCTCCATGTGCCGTGGAAGCGGCCCAAAGAAATAGCAAAAAAAAAAAAAAAGACCAAAAAAAAAAAAACCTAAGCAGAAAGATAATTGAATGTGGGCTATTAAATTTCAAGAATACCAATTTAGAAGGCAGCAATGACTCTGGATCAAGTGAATGAATTCAGAGAGAGATGTTTTTAAGCTTTCCACACTGAGCATTAGTAAATTAAAGCAAAAGTTGATGAATCAAAATTCTAGAAGTTTAATTCAGAAAGCAAGACGAGTCAATATTTGTAAAATGTTTATAGATCTTTGGTTGAAGACACAATGTCAATATCTATTCCAAGTATAGGTCAAATCTCATTAGGCACCAGGGCTAAGGAGTGTGCTCTTTGTAATGGAATTTTATTATAATTAATTCATTATTGCTTGTTAGACTGAAGATTAGAGCCTGTTTCTCTCTGAGACATCAAGTACCTACCTAGATAATGTGTCTCTCACACCCTCAGATGACAACTTCAGGCCCCTCCTAGGTCTGGTCAATTTTTGCCATTGTTAATTTATTTTAATGGGTGCTTGGGGACCTCAGATTCCTAGAGAATGCTGTCAGAGCATTTAAATTATTTAGTCAATTAGGCTTTTCAGCAGAAATTCTGATGATCCTGGAGATTCAGTATCTATGCAAAAGTAGTGGCTTATGGCCAATTAACTGGCTCCTAAGTGACAATATTTGGAAAACACAGGGAGATTTTTGCAAGTTTTCAACCTAAAATGGTATTATGTAGCTTGGTCCTCATTTTGTTTAACAACTCCAAGAGACTTTAAGAAGTTTGCCACACCCAGAGGATGCAGACTGAACTATACTTCAGAAAGGCCAGATTTAAGAATTTTAAGGAATTCCCTGGTGGCCTATCGGGTTAAGGATCCAGCATTGTCACTGCTGTGGCCCAGGTCACTGCTATGGCACGGGTTTGATCCCTGACCCATGAACTTCTGCATGCTGTGGGCATAGCCAAAAGAGAAAAAAAAGAATTTTAAGAAAGTTTAAAACATACTTTGTACAAGGACAGTATTATCGGTTTAAGTCTAGTGTTCTCAGGAGGACTTCAAATGAGGATAAAAATCACCAATCAGCTGTATAAATGTGATCCCCTTTTGTTAAGAAGCACTCTGATTTTTATCTAATGAAATAATTAATATTGTGATTATATGATAGACCTCTGGATATCAACATGTACATACTCTCATTCCCAGTTCTATTAAATAGCAGTGGCACGTAGATATACCACACTAGTTTCCTCCTGGATTCCACCTAGTTCTAATTTCTATGAATACAAAATTAGTCATATACATTGATTTTTACTACAAGCCAGACATCACACTAATCACAAAATAAGCAAATGGCAATTTTCATTCTTATTCTTCAAAGGCAGAAGGAAATGTTATTGATTAATCCAATCTCAGTATCAGAACAGGCTGAAAGCTATACTAAGAGTGGTTTAATGATGGAAAGCTGTAAAAGGTCTACAAATGATGTGGTGAAAAGCACTTGGGCAAAATGACAATGTGGCTGAAATAAGCTGTTTAAAAGTAAATATTCTTATTCAACAGTATTCATATATTACTAGCTTTATGTATTTTCAAGTATGTATATATTTTAAAAGAATTTTTCTGGGGTTTAAAGGAGATATTTTTATAGTTTTTATAAATTTCATACTGCTTGGGATTATTTATAACAGCAAAAAATTGGAAATAACGTAAATGCCCAACAAGAATGGTTGGTTACTATATATTAATGGTGACTAAAAGCTCAAACCTGGGAGTTGAAGGATCTAATTTCTGGGTCCACCATTTCTTATCTGTTGCACTTGGTCTGGGAAACAATCTCTGTAGGCCACAAGGACCTCATCTGCAAAATGAGGGAAATATAACCTACTACTTTGGACTAAAGTGGGGTAGAAATTCAAGAACTATACAACATGACCAATGCAGTGACTTATGCGTGTAGATATTTATGTTCAATTAATTAAAATGTCAATTAAACAAGTTTTCTAAACTTTAATTACTTGCGAGGAGCAGCATGGTACAGGAGAGAAACAAGAATTGAATCAGTCTGAACCACTTACATACCTATGTGACAGTGGATATATTTCTAATCTTCTCTCACCCTCAGTTTGTTCATTTCTAAAATGCAGGTAGTTATACCTGATTCACAAAGTTGTTGCGAAGAGCAGATACCATAACATGGATAAAGTACTTCTCACAATATTTGGTACACATACTCTCAGTAGATGGTAACCATATTATAATAATCATCATCATTATTGTCATTATTATCCTCATTATTGTCAGTAATTTTTTAAAGGTTGTGGCACCAAAAACAAAATCCCTGAGTGCTAAGTCACCCACCCACATGTTTATAAAGTTGTCTGCTGTAGGTCAGTCTTATTTGGGCAAGAGAGTTCAGGGTGGCATCCAAAAACTGATCATAACATTTCTTCTCTTGCTTAGAAACACAGACACACACACATACACATAAGCGTATTTTTGTTTAGTAAATTATGGAGAATATTCCAAAAGAAAAGCAAAGAGACATTATTTTCTTTGTGAGAAGACTATTCAGCTTCCATAGCCTCTAACTAGCACAAATCTTAATGTTACTTAGAGAAAAGATGGTTAACCAGGAACAAAACTAAAAAAGAGCCACTTTTTTTTTCTTTTTTCTTTTTTTCCTTTTTAGGGCCCCTCCTACGGCATATGGAAGTTCCTAGGCTAGGGGTCAAGTCGGAGCTGCAGCTGCCAGTCTACACCACAGCCATATCACCAAGGGATCTGAGCCGCATATGCGATCTACGCCACAGCTCACAGCAATGCCAGATCTTTAACCCACAGCAAGGCCAGGGATCGAACCATCGTCCTCATGGATACTAGTCAGATTTATTATCCTTGAGCCACAACGCGAACTCCCCAGAACAGCCACAGTTTCATTCTTGAAAATATCTACCTTTTAATATTATGGCAAAGGTCAATTTTGTCAGTTCCTATAGAATTTCAACGAGAGATTCAGCAAAAATTAATAGAACTTTCTGGAAAAAATGATGGAATGTTTTTACATAAAAGAAACAACTTTAATCAGCTGTTCCTGAGGATACTCAAACTTTTCTCGAACACTGAACAATTCAATATTCCAAGGAATAGGTCTACAACACAAGAGCCAAGATATCCAGTGCATGGACTCTAGCAATGGCATCAGAAGCTCTCCTTGCCTCGGGCTTCCATTATCTTTTATGTGAATTTTAAAATGCTGCCTCCCCTCTGGATAGATGAATTAGAAAATATAATCCTTTCGGGTGTACAAAACCCAGCAAGAACATAGTCGGCCAGGCTTCCAACCCCCTCTGCCCTCTCGGCCAGAGGCCAAATGACTGTTGCGTACAACCCTGTCCCTGCCTCCCTTCTTTTCCCCTCTCCCACAGTATCAGAGACCTAAGCCAAGTCATCCTTCACAGAAGGTCAGAGCCTAATACACTGGGGAGCGTAGATATGGATTATGACAAGTTCTCAGAGTTAATTCTCCTCCTAAACTTGGCATAATATAAAGATTTCATCTTATACACAGTCCAGTCTAGGCAGTGGCTGCCTGGTCTGTGTTGAGAAAGACTGGAGACCCTACCCAGCCCTAGCAGAGAGTGATGAGTGGATGAGCAGGATAACCACTGGTTTTCAAGAGCATATGTGCCTCAGATGTCTTACCCTGGTCCAAACCATTCAAATCACAAGCATTCATTAAGTAATGGACATGTACAAGGCTCTGTGAAAGGTGCTTTAAAGCCATCCTTCCAAACCTGGTCTCATATTGGAATCATTATGGGTTTTTTTTGTTTGTTTGTTTGTTTAAATTTGGATCCCTGAAACTAACACAATATTGTAAATCAACTATACCTCAATTTTTAAAAAATACTAAACATTTTTAAAAAAGCAGATCCCCTCAAAATTTTTCAGTAAACCTAAAACCATTCTAACATTTTAAAAAAAAACTTCCAATTTTTTTTCTCTATATTGTGACAATTTTATTTTTGTGTTTAAAAAATGAGCCTCAATTTAGCCAGGGCTTTGGAGACCTGAGTGGTTAGCCACTGTCATATTTAAAATGACACTTTTTTTTCAGGCCAAAATCTTGATTTTCTTTGTCTTCTTCAGAAGAAAGAGCTGCAAGAAAGCCTGAAAGATTGGAGTTAATAATCAATTTAAAACACCCTTATTGAACCTTGATTCCTTGGGCCAGAAGAAGGTTTTTACTGTAATTGATGGTACAAGTGGTTCTTCTCATGTACTCTTTCCAGGCACCACTACCAGACTCTCTGCCACCACTAGTGTGCTCTTCTCTCCCAAATGCACTTCCAATCTCAGTCCCCCTTACTGGAACTCATAAAAACAAAGACCAGAATGGCGGTTATAGGGGCTGTGAGTGGAGGGGGGAAATGGGGAGAGGTTGGTCAAAAAGTATAAACTTCCAGTTATAAGATTAACAAATTCTGGGTAACTAATGTAGAGCACCTTGATTACAGTTAATAATACTGTATTTATACATTTGAGAGTTGCTAGGAGAGTAAATAAATCTTACATGTTCTCACCACAAAAAAAAAGTAATTATGTGACATGATGGAGATGTTGGCTAATGCTATGGTGGTAATCATTTTGCAATATGTAGGCAATAGACATGTGTATCAAATCAATATGTTGTACCCCTGAAACTTATACAACGTTATATGTCAATTATATTTCAACAAGGCTGGAGGGGAGAGTTAATTAAAATCATTTTTAAAATACAGTATTTGTTTTATTAAAAATGTAGATTCTTTGGCTTCACCATCAGAAGTACTGAATCAGGAGTTCCCGTCATGGCGCAGTGGTTAACGAATCCGACTAGGAACCATGAGGTTGTGGGTTCGGTCCCTGCCCTTGCTCAGTGGGTTAACGATCCGGCGTTGCTGTGAGCTGTGGTGTAGGTTGCAGACGTGGCTCGGATCCTGTGTTGCTGTGGCTCTGGTGTAGGCCGGTGGCTGCAGCTCGGATTGGACCCCTGGCCTGGGAATCTCCATATGCCGTGGGAGCAGCCCAAGAAATAGCAAAAAGACAAAAAAAAAAAAAAGAAGTACTGAATCATAAGCTCCCCAAATCAGCTGTCTGTAATTTGGTTAGTTAGTGGACTCAGAAACCACTGGTTTGGAGGCTCCTGAGGTAATTAATTACAAAGTCCCTCCCAACTCAGATCCTCTCCTCTTATAAATAAAACCTCCCTAATTGTCAAACTGCAGGATGAAACATATTCACAGGTCTTAAATCAGTGTTTTGTCTTAGGACCAGGATATTATTTTTAAATAATATAGAATAGAGAAGTTTAAAGTAAATGACACACAGTAAGATTAATTACTGTTATGTGAGGGGTTTTTTTTTGGTTTCTGTGAATTCTTTTTTCTGTGTACTGCATCACAATGAAAAGATGTATTTTTTTATATTTTGAAATACAAGTCAAAGACATGAAAATAGGTGGTCTGAATTAAATGCTTCCTACTGCAGTTTTAGCATGTTTCCCTCTTTTTTGTTTCGTAGTAGAAACAGAAAAAGGCTTACCATCAACTACAAAGTCTTCGTTATAAATTGGTCCCCTCTCTTATTTTCTCCTCACTTAGAAAGATGGAATTTCTTTGCCTTTTCTTCATAGGCAAATGTCATTACTCCCTCCAAAAGAAACGCTTAAAATTTCAGTTTTAGGACTGTAGTGTTTTTATACTGAGAATAATGCCTAGTGATTCTTTGTGGAGAAAGAAAGAAAGAGGAAATGGGTTTGCATAACAGTCTGAAGTACTTCAGCCAGACACAATGAAAAGTTTCCTGGTAGCCAAGATAGTACAAACTACAATGAGTCAATTGGGCAGTAGGGGGTGGGGGCGATGTGAAACCTACTCTGTAACTTTGTGGAAGCAACCCAGACTCTTATCTGCCTGGAATTCTTTAGATGTAAATCTGTCTGATAGGTAAGGAGTGGACTTCCAGGCCTATGACCGCATTTCTGCCTCGCAGCATTGCAACATTCCAAAGAAACATAAAATACCTAGCTGTATAAGCCCCATGGCATAAACCGGGAACAATCTCAGTTTCTCAGATGGAGCACGAGTGACATTTGCATAGGGCAAGTGCAAGCCAGTGTAACATAACCACAACCCACAGCACCTCTGGGTTTAATGATCGCACCACTAGAATGAAGGAAAATAATGTGTGTCTCAGTTATGAGGAAAAACGAAGTATAGGAACAGCACTCACACAGGACCTGACAAGTGTGGAGTCTCATTAATCTCCTTACCCCTCCCTTTAAAATTTTTGGATTTGAAATAATTTTTTAAGAGTTCAAGTTTATGAAAGACATATCTCTAAGTTGTCCTGCCCCAGCCAATGATTTCCAAACCCTAGGTCTTTATTCACAGAGTGTGGCGCAGCGCCTCATCCTGACTAAACATCGTGGTTTGGTTTGGTGTGTGTATTGTCTCGCATTGGAAGGAATCAGGAGATTTCTTCCCCCTTTACTGTTACCTAAGATTTTCTTATTCTTCTTCATAATGACCAACGGTGTCAACTCGGCTCCAGCTGTCCCAACACGTTCACGTGGCACCGGCTCCGACAAGAGGCAGTAGCAGGGCGGGGTAGGCGGACGGCAGGGCATCGCGAGATTTGGGCGCCATTTGTTCTCACCTGGGATTGGGTCCTTTCGTGCTGAGCGAGGTCAAAAAAGATAAGTACCTGAGAAAACTGGATAGCCATCGCTGAATGGTAGTTTAAATAGGTCACTTTAGTATGTTCTGTAAAGAAATAGTTGGCTGGTTTACTAATCAGCACCTATTACTTTTCTCAGATTTTGGCCAAAATTGGTCCTTCTGATCATGAAAATGCTTTTGTTTTGTCTGTTTCAGAAATGCGGTGCCGGATTCTTTCTCACCCAGTCGGGAGAATGTTTGCCCTGTGACTGTAATGGTAATTCCAACGAGTGCTTGGATGGCTCTGGACTCTGTGTGGTAAGCAGGGGCCATCTATCCCTTTTCACGTTTCACTGAACCTTTGCACCTTGAGAGGGGATAAAATATTCTTCGTGGACCTTGGCGCTACCTAGGAGCAAACTGCTAATCAAGCTTTCTTTTTACCATTCACCTTTTCCTGCAAAACACCGCATATAAACTGCTTGAGATTTTAAGTGGCCGCCAAGGTGTATATCTGAATGTGCACGTGTCCCTTGCGGTCACTGCCTCACCGCCCTCGGCAGCTGGTTTCCTGCTCTCATCGGTGATGGGCTTGAAAATAATACGCAGAGGAGGAAATCATCTATCCAGATTCCCCTGTAATGGTATAGTTTGCCATATGTTTGGCTTCTCTCCACATAACCCAGAGAGTAAAACAGTTGTTTCATAGCCTATTTTTACAACTTAAGATAGTCAGGTCTATAGATCAAAATTTGTCTCAAATAATACAGGTTTGAACCAAGTACCTAAGAAAAATGAAAGCTTTGGCATTGTGGTCTTTATAACTCTGTTTTCAAGCCCCCGAAGACTTTTTTCCTTAACAGGGATAAATTCTCCAATAGACTGTTCTTCAGGGAAACATGAAACATGATAGAGATTTATGAAGAAGACTGAGAAGCCTTTTAGCAAAAAAAAGTACTTGCTACATATTTCCAATTTTCACTGAAGGGACTGACAACCTAGTGAAAATGGGGATTGAAGTATTTACCAGAAGTGACTTCAGTAGAAGTCATAGGAGGCATTTTTAAAGACTTATGCCCTAAGATCATGTTTTCCTTCACGAGTCATACAACACAGCAGGAGAAGTAGATTATTCTAGTTCCTACAAGCAAAAGACTTCCCAAAACTGCAGGAGTATTTTTGCAAAAGCTGCAAGAATACTTAATTAAATATACCTATCTACCTTAAATTAGCATAATTCTCCATATTAAGCAGATAATTTTGATTATAAGTGATCTTCACGGTGTACACATGAAGGTGTTATTTTACTCTTGCATTACCTTAAGATGAAAAGTAGAATGTTTTCATTTATTTCAAACCAGTTGCCAGTTTTCTAGGAGCAGAGAGAATTAAGTGGGGAACACTAAACATTGCTAACTCTTTATAGTGTTTGTTTAGTCCTGGCATTTCTGTTTTCCCCCTTTCTCCATCTTCTTAAATAACTGTTACATCCAGGATATCCTCTGTAGCAGTGTAGGCACCCGCAGCTGCCAAAGTCTACCCCTTTCTAATGCTTCCATCTCCGGTTTCCTGTTATTTTAATCCCAGTGACATTTGAAAAGAAAATTCCATGGATGCACTTGAACTAGTAATGTACATCTCTGATAATTTGACCAATTAAAGCCTCTTTGTTACCTGGTTTATTTAAATATAAGGCAATAGGGACTGGTCAGTCACTAAGATGGCATATGGCATATGAAATAAATTGAAGGAAAAAAAGGTCCCTCCTGCTTGTGCCTATGGAGAACTATGACATAAGCCACTCTTCTTTACAGTGACCTTGTCAGAATAGTAGCTGTCATGGTTTTATCTTTGACCTGGACTTGAGCTTCTTAAGAGGCCAGTCATAGCATGATTCCTTCATAGTTCCTGGGGCATGCATACAAGATTCTAATAAAATTTTAGGGTTGGGCTAGGGTGTAAGTATTTATATGAACACCCGATCTTCCTACAATTACTTTGTTCCAAGATAGAATATTAAACAAAAAGAAAAGAAACAGACATCTTACTTATTCTGAGTGGTCCCCCTACTTCACCCTATCCAGAGGGAAATAATGGTTTTTCCCCGATTAAAGTAATACATGCTCAAAGTAAAAATAACAATAATGCATATATATACTATACATGAATTCAAAGTGAAAATCACCCATAGTCTTATCCCCAAGAGCTAAACTATAGATATATTCCTATAAATTTAATTTAGAAAGACCAAAAAAAGGTGAAATTTGTATTTGGTTAAATGTAAGTGAGGGAGCGAAAGAGGCTTGCCAATAATAAAGGCTGTTTTGTTACTTAGTTTGGCAAATAGGTTGTCTGTGGTGTCACACTGAAATAAAATATTTTTCTGGTGCCTTTGACGTCCCTATTCTGGCCCACTTTGTTTTCAGCTCCTGTCCCATGGCCCCAGCTCATTCACAGCTCTCAGAGAGCCAGAGAAGACACAGGGACTCCACATGGACATTTCCTTGCCACTCACTATGGGCATCAGTGTTTCAATCAGTTCTTACAGTTTGCCTGGCCTAACTCATTTCTTCCATCTTCCATAAGCAACCAAAAATAAATGGCCTTCTTTTATTTCTTTTTGTTTTATTTTACTTTTACTTTGAAGGTTTGTCATGCCTATGTCTTATTTTCCCCCAGCTGTTTCTAATTCTTCTTCCATTCCCATGTTCAATTTCAACTTGACTTTATGTTTTACAGACTGATTTTAAGGAACTAAGCCATTTGACAATAAAATATAGAGAATAGACAAAAATTATGCTACCATGTTGGACATACCTAAAAATCTGAGATTTCTTCACAAGAAAAATGCCAGCTCTTCCAGTGCAGAAAGATGGCTAAGTGAAAAGTGGTTTAACTAATGTCCAATATGTATTGGTTGTTTTCCCAAAGGGCCACCTTGTGTCTTATTAGAGCTAGGGTGCGTTGGACAGGATTCTCAGTGGAGTGAGCTAGGCAGAGCATTAAAGGCCAGGCCATGCCAGTGCACATGGCAGACTCTAGGAAAGCTCCCAAAGGAGGCATGAGAAAGGAATTAAGGGGTAAAAACAGAGATAGACAGATGGCTGGTGATACGAATGTCTGGTCACTGATATTTTATCCCGGATCCAGACACTAGGCACAAAGAACCAAGAAGAGGCCATGATTAAGGCCAGTTACCAGCTAAAGAACTGGTGCGTTGTCACTGGGAGAAAGCTTGGAGCCCAATGACCAAGCTTTGGGCATTTTTCTGTGTCTTGAAAAAATATGTCTTGAAGTCTGCTTCTAGCACAGGGCTTCTCAGGTTTCTTTTGATTAAGAATTGGTTTATCCATTAATTTCATTTATCCATTTAATAAACATGCATTTTTTGAGTTCCACCTATGTGCCCAGTACTATTGTAGGATCTGTGTTAAGTGGCTTCCACTGTGGGAGTTGGAGGGCTGTAGGGACAGAACATGTACTTGAAAATGCTTGTGGACATGACTAATGTAATGAAAGTTCAAGATGTGAGGACCATAGGAGCTTCAGAAGCATATGCAGAAACCTTCATCTGCTCAGTGACAATAAAAGAAAAATATTAAAAGATTTCAGGGTTGATGCCAGCATTTCAGGAAAAAAAATTAAATCTTAATGAAAATATTCAGATTGAAACCACTAAAAGAACTGCAAAACTGTAATTAAAATCCAAAGAGAAAACTGTCAAGCTTTTAAGTATTCACATCTGGCTGGTGGAAACATGGATGGATTTTTATTTTCTTCTTTTCATTTTACAGTGTACCTGCCCAAATGTTTTACAACAGCCCATAGTAATTTTATAATTAAAAAGATATTGATATTCAGTTGGACTTCTTCCCCACCCTAAGCACAATGAAGAAAGGGATGTAATTCAATATATTGAAGGCTAATGAATGTTTTTATTTCTCTCACAGCCTAATCAAAACCTCATTCAGGAGAGCAAAGATAGTACATCTCTAATTTCTGCAGGCAGTAGCATTTTTCTCATGATTTTCAACCTCTCCTTTATTATGTTTGTAATGCTGAAACCAACCATTGTAAGTCTCTTTAAGACTAAGCATGTGTGATTGCTATACCAACACCCTCATTTGGTGTCCAAGAACAAGAAGAAATTGAGTAATAATGGAATTACTTTTCCTGTTTTACTTGCAACTGTAAAATTGGTATCTAAATCAAGTGCATTATTCAGTTTTACATTAAAATTTTGACAATTTTCCAATCTGTTGCAAACTTGGAAAAACCCAAATTTTGCTAATAGTGATGGATTTGGTTCCATGCCAGCTAAAGTTTTGAAATAAAGTCATAAGTTACATGTACAAAGGATTCTAAGGATGGATAGCTCAGAGGAGTCCCCCTGCTTTGTCCCTCTAGTTTAAGAATATGAAGGGAACTAAATGCAGATAATAAGTTCTCTATATATTCTTTGTCCTTCTTTTCTCAACATGCTCCTCCTCTGTTGATGAACAGCAACATTCTCCCAATTGCCTGTGCTTAGATGTCTCAGATTCTTCATGCTTCATTAGCTCCCTTTTTTTCTTCACCAGCCTTCAACTGGACACCAAATCCTGCCAATTCAGCCTAGGAGACAGCCTCCTTTCTTCCATGCCATCTCACTGCCTTAATTCACACCCACAGCATCTCTCCTGACCACTACTGCGGCTTCCCAACTACTCATTATGCCCTGCCCAGGCTCTCCCTCCCCTAATCTCTCTCACTCACCGGCAATGGAGTCATCTTTCAAAAACACAACCTAATCTAGGAATCCTCCTTTCTAAAATCTGGAGAAATCAAGGATTTCTACTTCAGCCCTACTGAGCTTCTCACTGCCATCTAAACTGACTCTATACTTTCACACTCTTGGGTCTGAACTGGAATTTCCCTGTTCTCTGGCTAGGATTTCTTGCTTTTTTTTTTTTTTTAATTCTACAACCTATTTATATGAAGTGTCCAGAGTAGGTAAATCTATAGAGAAAGAAAGGAAGTTAGTGGTTGGCAGGGCCTGGGGGGAAGAGAGGAGAGAGGGGGACTGCTAATAGGTACAGGTTTCTGTCTGTGGTGATGAAAAAGTTCTTAGATTTCTTGCTTTTCTTCAAGGTGTTGTTCAAATGCCACCACCTCCATTAAGTCTTCTCCCACTTTCTCAGGAAGAGCTAGACTCTTTCCCTCCTCTGTCCCCATGGCAGGTATGTACTTCATGCACACCATAGTCATAGCACCTAGAACACTATTTTTCAGTTTACCTCTGTTTCCTTCACAAGTTACTCACAGTGAGTTACTCAGAGGCAGAAACTAGGTCTTCATCTTAGTAACCATCACAATTCATTGTCTACCATGATATGAGCTTAATCCAGGTTTGTTAAGTGAATGAATAACAAACTAACTTAAAAGAAAAAACATCTAATATTATAATTTGAGACACTGAGGTCCCCTTTACTGCAGTGAAATTCACTGTCTTGTTATACTGGAAACTCAGGCTTGGGCCCAGTGCTGACTAACTAGCAAACAGTGCTACCTACACAAGGTGTTTCCATCTAGATCCTTACTTCTTAAGTATAGTCTAGACCAGAAGCACTGGTGATATTTGGGAGCTTGTCAGAAATGCATAAACCCAAGCCCTCCCCCAGCACCATGAGTCAGAATCTGCATTTTCACAAGATTTCCAGAGCATTCTGTGCACACTGGGGTCTGAGAAGCTCTGATCCAGACAGAGACAGTGGTTCTCAAACTTTTTTGTCTCTTGAGCCCTTTATACTCACTCATAAGAATCACTCAGGGTGCCACCAAGCTTTTGTTTATGTGGATTATGCCTGTCTACATTTACTACATTTGAAATTTAAAACTGAAATATTTTAACAATATTTTCTTGTTAATTTATTTTAAAAGAACAATAAAACATTGCATCTTAACATTAATGGTATGTTTTTATAAAATATAGACATATTTTACAAATTGAAGATATGTTTAATATCTGGCTTAATAGAAGGCAGCTGGATCTCATATGTGCTCCTGCATCAATCTGTGGTGTTATCTCCATGTCACATGACCTCAGGAAAACCCCACCTTACCCACATGAGAAATGAGAGTACAAAAGATAAATAAAACCTTAGTATTATTATGAGAATAGTTTTGACCTCCCTGGTCATATTTTGAGAACTACAGGTCTAGATAGACTGGAGTCATGCATAAATTGTGACCAGTCACACAAAGGCTGACCTGATCCTTTCAAGGCTTTCTTCCCATGATAGGCTGGTGCCCAGTCATCCAGAGACTCCATCTCTCATGTGAAGGAGACACAGCTGGTGCCCAAATGTCATTCCTAACACTTATCTGCAGTCAGTTGTCTAGATGTAGCTTTCTTAACCACCAACCAAAGATTCAGAATGATTTTTTTCATTTTTCAGTGGGGTCAGTTTTATTAAAAAATAAATTCTTCTTCCTACCCCAGCAACAGCTTATTTATTTGTTGTTGTCATTTTTCTTTTATGTTTTTAAATGGTAGAACAATGAAGGTAAAGGGTATTTGCAATCTCAGAGTAAAAGATTTGCAGAGCTAGAAGAAATCTTACATAGTAGAGCCTTGTTTTAAAGAGAATAGAGACTCAGAAAGGTCAAGTGACTTGTTCACAGTTGACCAGCTAGAAAGTGAAGGAGCTAGGGAACTCTGTCCCTGCTGCCAGCACTATCCCTGCCAATCTCCCAGAATGTGCATCAGTTGCCTTTTAGGGAATTTAAAGAAAGCAGATGATGAGTCAGTGTTTACACTCTGTGCATTTAAAGGTCATAATGATTTGGTGGCTTTACCCTTGAAGGTAATTGCTCCCTGTAGCTGCCATGGCAGAAGTAGAGCCTGGACTAGGAATTCAAAGCATCCATTGAGCCAAAAGGTGGCAGAATTTGGAATTAAATCACTTTGCTGCTTAGTAGGACCTTCAGGCAGGAAGAATGATCTGACATCTTACAATAGACCTGTTTTCTTCTGTACAGGTGGGTTTTTATCTGCCCAGCAAGAACTCAGACAAGTTGACCCCAGTCTAGAGTAGCACTGCCAGATTGCTTATGGCTTAGATTCCTGGTAGTTGGGCAAGGCTTATTGGTTTTCCCTGGGATGAGAGACTGCCACCAATTTTGAGCTAGCTTTGGGTGCATGTTAATTTCCTTTACTTGCTCTAGACACTAATTTTCCCTTTCCCACTTTTTCCTTCATTTTTTTCCTCAAAAAATATTTACTGAAAGCTGACTTAGCATTTGACAGAGCATTAAGAACTGTGAGGAAAATATGTAAACATCCTGTTGTCTGCACATCATGTTTTATTTTTCAGTTTCTCATTTATCTGTCAGGGTGGTCTGAGCTAGCCTCTTAGTTCTATTCTGCTAACATAATTCTAATGAGGGGCCAAAGATTGTCCACATCTAATGACTGATCAAATGCCCAAAGAGTATTTAGTCATGATAGCTTTGGCCCGCATCAGAATTCCTCCCTTTTGCCTAGTATGTTGTACTTGATTTGAAGCTTAAACTGTTAGTAAAATAGTCTGACACTTCTTTTTTCTTATTAAATTATAGTTGATTTACAGTGTTGTACTAATTTCTGCTGTACAGCAAGGTGACTCAGTCATTTATATATATATTATATATATATATATATATATATATGTTTGCTTGTATTATCTTCCATCATGGTCTATCCCAAGATATTGGATATAGTTCCTTGTGCTATACAGTTGAACCTCATTGCTTATCCATTCTAAATGTAATAGTTTGCATCTACTAACCCGACTTGGCAACCACAAGTCTATTCTCTAAGTTTGTGAATCTGCTTCTGTTTTGTAGATAAGTTATTTGTGCCATATTTTAGATTCCCCATAGAAGTGATATCATATGGTATTTGTGTTTCTCTTTCTGCCTTCACTTAGTGTGAGAATCTCTAATTGCAACATGTTGCTACAGATGGCATTTTTTCATTCTTTTTTATGGCTGAGTAGTTTACATTATATATATGTAGCACATCTTCTTAATCCATTCATCTGTAGATGGACATTTGGGTTGTTTCCATGTATTAGTTATTTGAATAGTGCTTCAGTGAACATAGGGATGCATGTATCTTTTTTGAATTGAAGTTTTGTCTAGATATATGCCCAGGAGTTGGATTGCTGGATCATAGGTAATACTATATTTAGTTTTCTAAGGTACCTCCATCCGTTTTTCCATCGTGGTTGTACCAATTTACATTCCCAGCAACAGTGCAGGAGGGTTCCCTTTTCTCCAGACCCTCTTCAGCATTTTTTATTTGTAGATTTATTAATGATGGCCATTCTGACCAGTATGAGTTGGTACCTCATAATTAGTGATGTTTAGCATCTTTTCATGTGTCTACTGATCATCCATATTTCTTCTTTGGAGAAATGTCTGTTTAGGTCTTCTGCCCATTTTTCAATTTGGTTATTTGTTTTTTGTTGTTGAGTTGTATGAGTTGTTTGTATATTTTTGGAAATTAAGCCTTTGTCAGTTGCATCATTTTCAACTCTTTTTCTCTCATTCCCTTGGTTGTCTTTTCATTTTTTTTTTTTTATGGTTTCCTTTGCTGTGCAAAAGCTTGTAGGTATGATTAGGTCCTATTTGTTTATTTTTGTTTTATTTCTATTGTCTTGGGAGACTGACCTAAGAAAACATTTATAAGGTTTATGTCAGAATGTTTTGCCTATGTTCTCTTCTAGGCATTTTATGGTGTCAAGTCTTATGTTTAAGCCTTAAGCCATTTTGAGTTTATTTTTGTGCATGGTGTGAAGGTGTGTTCTAGTTTCATTGATTTACATGCAGCTGTCCAGTTTTTCCAGCACCACTTGCAGAGGTGACTTTTTCCCATTTTGTATTCTTGCCCCCTTTGTCAAAGATTAATTGACCTTAGGAGTCTGTGTTTATTTCTGGGTTCTCTGTTCCATCCCATTGATCCGTATATCTGTTTTTGTGCCAGTACCACACTGCCCTGATTACTGTAGCTTTGTAATATTTTCTGAAGTCTGGGAGAGTTATGCTTCCTGTTTTGTTCTCTACCCTCCTCAGGATTGCTTTGGCAATTCTGGATCTTTTATGGTTCCATATAAATTTTTGGATTATTTTTTCTAGTTCTGTGAAAAATGTCATGGGTAATTTGATAGGAATCCCATTAAATCTGTAGATTGCTTTGGGTATTAACATTTTAACAATATTAATTCTTCCAATGCAGGAGCATGGGATATCTTTCCATTTCTTTTCTGAATCCTCTTTAATTTCCTTTATTAATGTTTTATAGTTCTCAGCATATAAGTCTTTCACCTCCTTGGTAAGGCTTATTCCTAGGTATGTGTATATATATATTTGGTGAAATTTTAAAAGGTATTTTTAAATATTTATTTTCTAATATATCATTGTTAGTATTCAGAAATGCATCTGATTTATGATTGTTAATCTTGTATCCTGCTACTTTGCTGAGTTCATTGGTCAGTTCAAGTAGTTTTTGTGTGAAGTCCTTAGGGATTTCCATATATAGTATCATGTCATCTGCATACAGTGACAGTTTTAACTCTTCTCTTCCAATTTGGATACCTTTTCTTCTGTTTGTCTAATTGCTGGGGCTAAGACTTCCAATACTATGTTGAATAAAAGTGGTAAGACTAGGCATCTTTGTCTTGTTCCAGATTTTAGCAGGAAGGCTTTCAGCTTTTTTCTGTTGAGTATTATATTGGCTATGGGTTTGTTGTAAATGGCTATTATTATACTAAGATATGTTCCTTCTATACCCACTTTGGTAAGTGTTTTTAATCATGAATGCATGTTAAATTTTGTCAAATGCTTTTTCTGCATCTAATGATCATGTGGTTTTTTACTTTTGTTAAAATACTGTATTACATTGATTGATTTGCATATGTTGAATGATCCTTGTGAGCTTGGTTGGGATGAATCCCACTCAGTCATGGTGTATGATCTTATTTATGTGTTTTTGGATTTGGTTGGCTAAAATTTTGAGAAATTTTGCATCTATATTCATCAAAGATATTGTCCTATAATTTTCTTTTTTGGTAGGTCTTTGTCTGGTTTTGGTATTAGGGTGACTGTGGCTTCATAGAATGTCTTTGGGAGTGTTCCTTCTTCAATCTTTTGGAAGAGTTTAAGAAAGACTGGTGTAAGTTCTTGATATGTTTGGTAGAATTCACCTGTGAAGCTATCTGGTCTTGGACTTTCATTTCTAGGGAGTTTTTTTAATTGCATCTTCAATATTATTTCTAGTGATTGGTTTGTTCAAATGATCTGTTTCTTCTTGATTCAGTTTCGGTGGGCTGTATGTTTTAAGAAAGTTGTTCATTTCTTCTAGGTTGTCAAATTTGTTGGCATATAATTGTTCATAGTATTCTCTTACTTTTTTTGTATTTCTGAAATATCAGTTGAGACTTATCCTTTTTCATTTCTTATTTTGTTTATTTGGGTTCCCTATGTATTCTTCATGGTGAGTCTGGCCAGAGGCTTGTCAATTTTGTTTATCCTTTTAAAGAACCAGTTCTCCCCCCACCCCCCCAGAAGAACCAGTTCTTGGTTTTGTTGATTTTTTATTTTTTTTCTATTGTTTTTTAATTTTCTTTCTATTGTTTTTTATTGTTTTCTTTCTATTGTTTTTGCTATTTTTTTCTGTTGGTTTTTTTTTGTATTTTTTTTAATCTCTTTTTTATAGATTTCCTCTTTATGATTTCCCTCCTCCTGCTGACTTTAGGTTTTGTTTGTCCTTCTTTTTCTAACTGTTTCAGGTGGTAGGTTAGGTTGTTTATTTGAGATTTTCTTGTTTTTGAGGCAGGCCTGTATTGCTCTGAACTTCCCTCTAAGACTACCTTTTTGCAGCATCCTATAGATTTTGTATGGTTGTGTTTTCATTGTCATTAGTCAAAAGGTATTTCTTAATTTCCTTTTTGATTTCCTTGTTGACCTGTTGGTTTTTTAGTAGCATGTTTTTTGGTCTTCATGTAGTCATTTTTTTTCTCATTTCTCTTCCTGTGGTTGATTTCTAGTTTCATGCCATTGTTGTCAGAGATGCTTGAAATAATTTCTATACTTTTAAATTGGTTGAGGTTAGTTTTGTGTCCCAGTATGTGGTCAATCTTAGGAATATTCCATGTGCATGGAAAGAATGTATATTTTGGGTTTTTTGGATATAATGTCCTGAAAATATTAGTTAAGTCTAACTGTTCTGTTGTATCATTTAGAATTTCTGTTGCCTTGTCGATTTTCTGTCTGTTGGCTCTGTCCATTGATGAGTGGGTTGTTAAAGTCTTTACTTTATTGCATTCCTATCAATTTCTCCTTTATATGTGTTAGTATTTGTCGTATGTATTTGGGGGCTCCTGTGTTTAGGGGCATATGTATTGATGAGTGTAATATTCCCTTCTTGAATAGATCCTTTTATCATTAAATAGTGTCTTTTTTTAATCTTTCTTTATGGTCTTTGTTTTAAAATCTATTTTATCTGACATGAGTATTGCAACTCCCACTTTCCTGTCATTTCCATTCACATGAAATATCATCTTCCATCTTCTCACTTTCAATTTATATGTGTCCTTTGCCCTACGATGGCCTTTGTTAGGCAGCATATTGTAGGCCCTTGTTTTTTTAATCCAGTCTGCCACTCTGTTCTTTTAATTGGAGCATTCAGATCCATTGACTTTTAAGGTAATTATTGATAAACATGCATTTATTGCCATTTTAAATGTTTTCCAGCTTATTCCGTTTTTCCTTTTTTCCTTTTGGATGATTTCCTTTTATTTTATGCTTGGGTCCTCTTATTTTTAGTCTTAATAAATCTTTTTTGTTTTTGATCTGTGGTTTCCCTGTTTTTCAAGTATATTAACCCCTTCCTATATCTGCTTCCTTTAAACTAATAGTCATATAGTCTAAAACATATTCTAAAAAAAAAAGTCTAGATTTTCAAACTCTCCTTCCCCACATTTTATAATTTTGATGTCCTTTCGTATTTATCCTTTGGTTATACCTTGTGTTTATCATTGCTTTCACAAATAAGTTTTTTTTTTTTTATCTGTATACTGGCTTATTTAAGTGATTACTTTCCAGTTGTGATTTCCTCCATCCTATATCTTCTTACTTCTTTTCCTGTTTAGAGAAGACTTTCACTATTTCTTTGGGGATAGATTTAGTGTTGCTGTATTCTTTTAGTTATTATTTGTCTGCAAGTTTCTTTATTTCTCCTTCTTTTTTTTTTTTTGTCTTTTTGCCTTTTCTAGGGCCGCATCCACGGCGGATGGAGGTTCCCAGCCTAGGGGTCTAATCGGAGCTGTAGCTGCCAGGCCTAAACTGGAGCCACAGCAACGCAGGATCTGAGCCGTGTCTGCAACCTACACCACAGCTCATGGCAACGCTGGATCCTTAACCCAGTGAGCAAGGCCAGGGATTGAACCCACAACCTCATGGTTCTTAGTTGAATTCATTAACCACTGAGCCACGACGGGAACTCCAATCCTTCTATTTTAAATGATACTCTGCTGGGTAGACTGTTCTAGGCTTCAGTTTTTTCCCTTTTAGAACTTTGAATATATCTTGCCAATCTCTTCTGGCCTGTAGTGTTTCTGTGGAGAAATCAGCTGATAGACTTATGGGGGTTCCCTTATAAATAACTCTTTGTTTTTCTCTTGCTGCCTTTGGAATCCTCTCCTTATCTTTAACTTCTGCCATTTTTATTATAATATATCTTGGTATAGGTCTGTTTGGGTTCAATTTGTTTGGAGCCCTCTGTGCTTCCTGTATATGACTGTTCCCTTCTTTAGATTTGGAAAGTTTTCAGCCATTATTTCTACAAATACATTTTTAATACGCTTCTTTTTCTTCTTCTGGAATCCCCATTATGTGTAGATTGGCATGCTTTATATTATCCTATAGATTTCTTATATTGCTCTCATATTTTTTTTCATTTGGCTTTCTGTCTGCTGTCCTGATTCAGTGATTTCCATTATTCGATCTTTCAAGTTCCGCTGCATTATTCATTCTACTATTCAGTGCCTTTAACTCAGCTTTCATCTTTGTGAATGAATTTTCTAACTTTTCTTGGCTCCTCCTCATAGTTTCTAGTTCCATTTCAAAGTAATCTGTTTTACTGTTGATAACCGTTCTTAACCTCCTTCAGTATTCTCATCACCTCCGTTTTGAACTTGGTGTCTTTTAGACTGTAAAGGTCTGTTTCATTGTTTGCTCCTTCACAGGAATTCTCCCGTTCTTTTACCTGGGAATGGTTCCTGTGCTTCTTCATTTCACTTATGTTTTTCTTACTTTGTGAATTTAGGGGGAACAGTTATCTGCTATATTCTTGGAGGGCTTTTTCTATATGGGAGTGTCCCTGGGTAGCTTGTGAGGGTTTACAGTTTTTTTGCTGTGAGGGCTGCTTTTGGTTTGGATGCTTGCTCTTTCTTCAGTGCGCACAGGCCATTATCCCCTTGATGGGGGTGTGCAGGTACATGGCCTGTGTATGTTTCCAGGGAGGTGGGGGCAATGGGCAATGCCTGGTCTCTAGGCCTTTGGCAGTGACAGGGACCCACAGTGAGGTGAGGGTGGCAGGGTGTTCCTGGTTTCTGGACCCTTGGCAGTGGCAATGATCCACACAAGAAGTGGGGGTGGCAGCTGGGGCCCTTGGTAGCAGCAAAAGTGGAGTGTGTGTGTTCCTAGGGAGGTGGGAGCAATGGGCAGAGCTTGGTTACAGGGCCCTCCACAGCAGTGACCCCTGAGGTGACTGGGGTAGTACCTGGTTATGGGACCCTTAGTGGTGGCGACCATGCCCACCTCAGGAGTCCACGATGGCTGTGGCAGTTTGCACCCACTCCCATAGCCTGTGCAGGAGGTACTCTGCCACCTGAGAGACTGCGTGTGCACAGAGAAAGATGTCCCTATGGCTCTCCTACCTCTCCTTCTCTGGCATTCCCCAACAGTGGCATCCTTGACCCCCTGGTGGGCCCAGACCCCCTCCTTGCTCCCTAGCCCATGGCCCACTGCTCTAGCCCCCTCAGTCTCTTTCCACAAAGCCAACCCCAGTCCTCTCCCCAGAACTGACCTCTGTAGCCTAAGTCTCAGACCCCAGCCCCCACTCAGTGTCTCAAGCTGTGGTGTGCTAGGTGGAGTTACCAGTCATCTGTGCATCTCCCTCTGCTTTGCCCTCCTCAGACTGGCTGCTGTGCTTTTTTTCAAAGCTTTGAGCACACCTCCCCCACACCCCCGCCCCAACCCCATCCTGGCTGATCTCCTTGTTAGGCGGCCTCCCAGGGTGCAGATTCCTTTCCTCTTTCACAGCTCCCTCTCAGGAGTGCTGGTCCTATCCTGATTCCTTTTTTCTCTTTTCTCTCTCCTTCTTTTCCTTTTGTTCTGCCCACTTATGTGGAGGGTTTCTTGCCCTTTTTGGAAATTTGTGGTCTTCTGCCAGTGTTTAATGGATGTCTTATGTGAATTGTTCTACAAATACATAGTTTTTGTTTGTTTGTTTGTTTGTTTTGTTTTTGGGGTTTTTTTGATGTGTTTGTGGGAGGTGAGCTCCACATCCTACTCCTCCACCATCTTGCTTCCACCTCTAATCTGACACTTTCTAATGCAGTCATTTTATGACTCCTTTGTAAAAGGAGCCTTTTCTCCAACACAGCGGAGAAGCCATATAATATGGGAATTTCCAGCCTAACCTCTGTAGCCAGATTGCCTGTGTTCAGATCTCACTTTTGAGACACACCTACCATCTGTGTGACACTGGGCAACTTACTTAACCTTTCTATGTCTCTATTCATTTGTAAAATGGAGAAAAAATAGTAACTTACCTTAGAATTACTGTGAGCAATAAATTAGCTAATTCATGTAAAATGTTGAGAACAGGACCTCACTAATATTTTATTTTGAACCTCAGCATAGAACATAAAGACAAAATAAATAGCTCAGAGTTAAGTTTACAGTAGCTTCATTTTGCCTTCTCCAAGCTTCCTCCACATAGCCCTGTTTAAAAAGTCCTCTGTTGAAGTTTCTATACATAGATGTTACTAAGGGAATTGCTCAAACAGGAGGGTGTCTTTTCAATAGTATTCTAATAGTAAAATTTTTCACTGAAAAGCCTACTCAAACTTTATGCAACTAGTGAATGTAAAGATGAAAATACTGTAGTGCTGCTGGAGTTGCTTTTGCAATCCAGTCCAGTCCAGTTGGAGGAAAATATCAGTAGACTAGCATCACTACCTTTTATAGAAGACTGGTCAGAAATTAACCCGTCAGCTCAACATACAGCTGCTGAGTACCTGTTCCTTTCAAGTTGATGGCAGTGCAGTGCTGAGAGACACAGTGTGGGGGAAACAGGGCTGATCTGATGATAATGGTACAGTGTGGGTGATGGAGGGAAGGATCAGAGAGGGGAGCGTCAGGAAGGAATCCTGAAACTCTCGAGGCCTGAGGCCTGGTGCAGATTTTGAATGATAAACAGGCATTCTAGGCAGAAGAATCAGTTGTCTTGTGCTTTTCTTCCAGTGATCCCCATCACAAATGGAAAAATCACACAGTAAACCACCTTACTGTTTTTTTGTTTGTTTGTTTATTTGTTTTTTTAGGGCCAGACCCTTAGCATATTGGAAGTTCCCAGGCTAGAGGTCGAATCATAGCTGCAGCTGCCAACCTACACCACAACAACACTAGATCCAAGCCATGTCTGCAACCTTCATTGCAGCTCATGGCCACACCAGATCCTTAATCCACTTATTGGGGCCAGGGATCAAACCTGCATCCTCACGGATACTAGTCAGATTCATTACCGCCGAGCCACAATGGGAACTCCTACTATTTCTTATGTATCATCATCCAAGATACCAACCCATTAGCAGAATATTCTTTATCTACCTTGTACTCCATTTATGCTTTACTCAGACACATTTTGTTCTTCCAAGCCCATAAATTCTTAAAGTGATCCCCCTGGTGCTCACCAAGGAGGATTTCTTTTTTTATTTCATATTCATTCCCAGTCAATAAATGATGTTTCTAGGATATCCAGAATTTGATCAATCTGATTATCATTCTGAATTGAAATGAGTAACTGAGGAATAATCCTCTCTAAAGAGAGTCCCCAGGCTACTGGTGCACACACAGTAGTCATCGCCATTGTCCATACTTGCTGGTGCTGATGGGGCCAGTGTGGCTCCTTTGTGCTGACCAGTACCATCATCACACACCCCCTGTTTTTGTCAAGCTCGACATCCCCTTTGCTTGAAGATCCATTTGATTCCCAGATTTGCTGTGAATAAAGTTTCTTTTGTGTCCTTGTCAATTTTCTTGTCTTTCTTCTTGTAGCACTGCCAGCGGAACACAACAGGAGAGCACTGTGAGAAATGTCTAGATGGTTATATTGGAGATTCCATCAGAGGAGCACCTCGGTTCTGCCAGCCATGCCCCTGTCCCCTGCCCCATGTTGCCAAGTAAGTCTCTTAAAGGAAGATGGTCTCTTCTACTTATTTTCCCCTTATTTTTCTTTTTTCCCCCCATCTAGGGTTCTGAGGTTTTTCCACAGTCAAAGTTGAGTATCTCATGTTGCAGTGAGAATGGAAAATATATAGGAAAGGTCTCTAACCTGAATATACTTTGAAGAAAGCTTAAGCACTTAGCTTAGTGTAGGTGATGACTCTGTTCCCAAAGTATTGGGTGCTGTGCACATCACAAAGTCAGAGAAGTTTCCCAGGTTTTATAAGCAAGACTAGTCTCATCTTTTCTTGGCCATCCCTTGACCTAAGGGAGGTCACAACTAGTAATGCCAACAGACATAACTCAGCGTTTTCGATAGTAGTGTTTCTCCTGACTCTCACAGAGCAGACATTTTCCTACAGGTCCAGCCAAATAGGCTTTTCAATCAGAAATAGAACACAAGTAAACAAATGTGCTATAAGCCAGTCAGCTCATAGAAGCTTTCCAAGAAAACTCATTTACACTGCTGGCTATGTTTTGACCTGAGTGAAATTGTTAGAGACAATATACATACATCCTAATGGAAATAATAGGATTCTTTTCAGGCACATGGTATGTATAAATCCAGTAGTCAAGATTATCCATTTTATTGGCTTAAAAATGCAGAATATAGAATTAAAATGGTGTGGTAGTATTTGGTTTTCCAAGTATCAACCAGTTCTCCAGTTCTCTGACACCAACTGGGTATCCTATAAGCTATTCAAACCTGGTACTAAGCACCGGAGTTAGAATAGACCCCATAGTTTAAAGGCGCAGGCCCACTTTGGAAGCCAGCCACAAATTTGGATCCCAGGCTTGTTACATTCCTGCCCAGATAACTACAAATTCATGGGTGCCACCAGTGCCTTTCCAGGTTAGATATTCTCTAGAATGACTCACACAACTCAGGAAAGCACAATACTTAAAATTATAGTTTTATTATAAAGAATATAATTGAGGATCAGCCAAATGGAAGAGATTCAGGGGCAAGGTATGGAGGGAACGATGGGAGGAGGCGAGCCTCTGGCACTTGCTCTTCAGATGCACCACCTTCTCAGCAAATCAGTATGTTTACCAACCGTGAAGCTCCCCAAACCTTGTTGTTTATGAGTTTTATCAAAGTTTCATTACAGAGTCATGACTGATTGAAATATTGGTGATTGAACTCCATGTCCAGCTTGACTCCCCTCCCCTGAGGTTGGGGGAGGGATAGGGTTGAAAGTTCCAACCCTCTAATCTTGGGTGGGTTCCAGCAGACCAGCCCCCATCCTTAAGGTACTGAGGGGCCCGTCAGGAGTCACCTCATTAGCATAAACTCAAGTAAAATTGAAAGGTTGAAAAGAGCTTATTATGAATAACAAAAGACAGTCCTGTCAGAAAGAAATTCAGTAGGTTTTACAAATACCAAATATATGTTTTTTATTATACCACAAGAGGAAGGAATAGTGAACCTAGATTCGTATCTGTGCCTTGGCACATAATAGCTGTGTGATGGCAGACAAGGTCCTTTCTCCCCAGGTCTTACTTTTTCATGGGATTTGGGGTTGAGGAGACTAGATTCAGATTTTGACTCACTGTTGATTCCTGCTCTG
The DNA here is from genome assembly GCF_016906955.1 of Phacochoerus africanus. NCBI lineage: Eukaryota > Metazoa > Chordata > Mammalia > Artiodactyla > Suidae > Phacochoerus > Phacochoerus africanus. The sequence continues at coordinate 78,098,976 of NC_062545.1, read as the reverse complement.
GATCTCAGTTTTTTCCTAAGCAGATCAAAGTTGATATAAGGATCTGCCTCGTAAAGTTGGACTAGGAGAGCATGTGTGGAGCACTTGGGTTGGTACCACACACAGAAAGGTATATGCAGATGTTGACTTTACTGAACACATTATATTTTTTCTGACACGTTTTACATACCCTATGTCAGGCACTGTTCTAAGGGTTTAGATGTTAATATTTACCTGATAGCTGTTGTAAAGATTAAATAATGCATATAAAATAACTTTTAAAAGACCTGAATGCCACCCCTCACCACACACACACTTTTTTATAGAGACAAGAGAAGAGAGGACAACCAGATTTCCCTTACCAGTATTAACTAACATTTCACCTGATAGCTGGTGATGTGTTCAAATCCTCTGATGAGTCTGACCATGAAAAAGTCAGATATTTTATATCCCCATCTTTCTTTAGAAACCATTAAACTGCCTCAGCCCTGCTTTGTGATTTTTCATGTCTGATGGTATTAATAATGTGTGCAAAATGGATGGTACTGAGAATAAGGGTAGAAAACTCAAGCATTAAATGTTCTATTATTTTTATTCAAGTGTGTCCTGATTTATGAGCTCCCTTTGCTTCATCTTGGAATATTATTTAATTGTTCATTAATATTCTTCTCTCAAATGCAAGTCTTAACCATATCTGATGAGATGTTCAGCATGCTACTTCCTTACCATGGTATAGTTATTTGGTTAAATATATTTGCCTCCAATTTTCAAATAACAGTTTTCACTTATTCTCCCTTGTAAACAAAGATGTTCTGTAGCACCAACTGCTCAAAACAGGTTTATAAGCTTAGAGCAGCAGTTTCTTTAGAAACTAATGGATGGATTAGAAAGATCATCCCAAATTCTTCATTGTGTTGTACAACTTTTGTACTTTTTGCCCTAGTCATTTGGCGAAACTTCCTTGTATAAATTACATGTTATTAAGTGTCTTGAGGTAAGAGTCTTCGGAGACCTCATTCCTGTGTGCTGAGAATCTTGTCTCCATGAAATCAGTAAATATTAGTCAAGCACTTATGTGCCAATCATGTACTAGTCATTGGTCACAGCAGTGAATAAAGTAGTCAGAAACTTTTATTTTAGATCAAATGACAGCAGTATTTCGGAACTCCTAAAGCAAAGGACCTTTTTACCTTTGAGCCAGATTGCCTAGTATCTCAGTTCATCAAGAAGCTCTTTTGAAGACTTTTAACTCTCTTAAATTAAAGAAGCAGAAACTTCCAGTTGAGTAATGAGCTTCCTGTCTTAAAAAAAGAAACAGTTTCCATAGGTACCAAGGATTACCATTTCCACCATGTTCTTTCTCTGCTTGTGCAAGTACATCTGGGTTCAAGAGAGCAATTGAGGGACTTAGGAAATGGGCTGGGCATTTAGGTGCATATTCACAGATATGAAAGCTGCAGTCTCTGGGGCTAAAAAACCTGCTGCAAATTAACACAAAAGCAAAAATATACCACCTATAAGTAAAAAATCATTATGTGGGGGGAGTGTAGAGGAATTGAGAAGGGTTTGAGAGACCTGCTTTCTATGTAGTGGCAATCATTCTACTTCCTGAATCCCTTGGAGGGGGAAACTGGCTACACAAAGGGGGAGGGGGGTAGTTTGCAGTCATAGAATAGGACAAATTTTCTTGGACCCTATAAAGTGCTAGCCTTTGATCTGGTCTTATTGTTGACTGAGTTAACTAATATCAGACACTAATCAAATATCTTATCAAAAACCAAACTCCTCATTGCCCCTTTCAGCTTTTCTTAAAATTCATATTGCTACTTTCTGTAAAAACGAATACTCTAGGAATTTGAATTACATTTCGAAAGATATGTTAGTTGAGCCTATAGACCCAAGATTTGGATTTCCAGTTAGAGTAACCACATCAGAAAGCAAGAAAGTGATGCTTGAGGGAATTTTGCAAACAGTGCTGAGTCTATTTTCCTTTAAGTTCCCTAAGGGTTTTCCAAGAGCAAAAGACTTCCACTTGGAGAGGACACCATGGTTGTTAGTTTGGGCTGAAAACAGTGCAGTGTTTTCATTTCCTTAGCCAAAGCCCAACTTTAGCCTAAGAAAAATATAAACAATTAATGCTGATGAAGAAAAAAGAAGGAACTCTCAACGCCTCTACTGCCCATAAGGCTCCCTCCACCAAGACCAACAGTCACGCAGCTATTCCCAGGGACCATTTGCACAGAGCTCATTTATTTATTTTGGGGTTAGTCAGACATCCTTCATGTCTCCTAATAATTGCACCAAATAAAATGTCATCTGTTTGAAACAGTGGGACATTAGCTCAAAGCAGACAACTCAAGGCAGATATTTCATTCCTTCAAGCCATGGGCGGGCTGCTGGGTGGAACATCTTCAAAGGAACATGCATGAAGATTTGTTCATGTTCTGGACACTTAGCTGATAGTGTTTCTTTAAGCAGCCTGAGGAATATAAGAGCAAGCAAAATAAAGAGTAAATGCCAAAGAAATGTAATTCATTGGAATGTTTTTAACCAAACTGTTAGAGGAAATAAATTGTGTGTGCTGCTTTTCACTGAGAAGCACACACAGCTTTCTAATTGATTTTATAAATGTCTTCACACAAAGCAAACACATCCATTTGCTTTCTTCCAAAGACCATTAGGTCTTTGCTGATACATGCAGGAATGTGAGACTAGCAGGTCACACTCCATGAATTGTAGAGTACCTAAGCCAGAACTAATTTAAAAGTCTTTAAAATTTTATACGACCCCCTCATAGGGATGGATTCATGTGTCAGTGTAGAATTTTCAAAACGTGTGGAGAGTAATATCCTCTTTCCCCTGCGTTAATAATTAAGATAGCTGTTTTTTCTGCTGAAACAATGTGTTTCTTTTCTGTCCTGTGTCTTAATTCTCATTATCGAAAAAAGAAGAATCAAGAGAGGGGGTTTCATGGACTTGAATCCTTTTACTCTAGTTTCCATTTCTTGCTTGAGTACTTGCTTTGTGAGTTTGATCAGCTGAGCCAGTTCCTGAACCTTTTAATCTCAATCTTTAAGGTACACATGAAAGAAATTAAGGTTCTGTGGAGATTATATAGCATAGTTTAGAATTGGTTCATGACCTTGAAGAGTGAAAGAGAGCTAGTGAAGAAAAAAAGACGGGAACTTTCAAATGCATACACTGAAAGTGGTGGGAATAAGAGGAAATTTTCGTATAAATGTAAACTCACAGGTAAAATATACTTATTTTATCTCTGGCTTTGGAGTACGTTTTTTAGACTTGCACTTAAAAATATACATATATGTTTTATACACACATGCAATGCCTGATGTTCTGAAAATTCCCACTGCTTCAAGTAAAAATAATGATGTAAAGTTCCCATTAATGCTCAGTGGGTTTAAGAACTCAACATAGTGTCCATGAGGATGTGGGTTCAGTCCCTGGCCTCACTCAGTGGGTTAAGAATCTGGCATTGCCATGCGTTGCAGTGTAGGTTGCAGGCTAGGCTTGGATCTGGCATTGCTGTGGCTGTGGCATAGGCCAGCAGCTATAGCTCTGATTTGACCTCTAGCCTGGGAACTTCCATATGCCATGGGTGCAGCCATAAAAAAACCAACCAAACAAACAAACAGACAAAACAAAAAACAAACAAAAAAGATATTCTTCTGTAGAAAAATAAAGTGGGGATGGGAAATGGTGTCACGATATGTCATTTTTTTTTTTTGTCTGAGCCTGATATTGTAAATTTTCTTAAAGGAAGAGGATTTAATTGAAATGAAGCAAATGATCACACCCATTTCAACTAGAGATAATATAATCAAAAGTTAAGACAATCTCTTCAGCGACGTATGGAAATGACTTATATTCTCTTTCAATTCTAGTTTTGCAGAATCCTGCTATAGGAAAAATGGAGCTGTTCGGTGTATGTGTAAAGAAAACTATGCTGGACCTAATTGCGAAAGGTAGGCTGTAAAAAGTGACTGTGTTCTGTGAGGGTCAAAGGAGACTTTCTGTTTCTTGCACTCATCAGCTCCGCCATGTTTCCAATCAGTAGGTCTTAAAAGAGGGAGTGGGGATCACATTCCAGAACCCCTTGGGGGAGCTTTCCCAAATCTCTGCCTCAGATACAGCTCTAACAATGCTCCCCGGGCATCCAGGGCTATGTCTTGGGGTGTATAAGCAAGGAAAGAGGAAAACGAGTGTGCACTTTTTGAAGAGGTTTTCAAGATGGTTTCAAGGTTCCAGAGTGAGGGAGGGAGGGAGAGAGACAGAGAGAGAGAGAGAGGCTTCTTCAGTGATTCCTTTTTTTAAAAAATTAACAAATAGGTCAGTTCATAGAATGATACATTTGAAAAAAACATGCAAACTGGGAGTTCCTGCTGTGGCTCAGTGGTAATGAGCCTGGCCAGTATCCATGAGGATCCAGTTCAATCCCTGGCCTTCTCAGCGGGTTGGGGATTTGGTGTTGTCATGAGCTGAGGTGTAGGCCGGCGGCTACAGCTCCGATTTGACCCCTAGCCTGGGAACTTCCATATGCCACAGGTGTAGCCCTAAAAAAAAAAAGAAAAAAAAATATTTAACCTGTTCTTTACAACATCTCCTCTCCTGAAAAGTAAACTAATTCTGTGAGTTTGAATTTTCTGAATCCCTCTTGAGTATTTACACCTATCCCTCTTTTTAAGTTTCTCTGGGCTTCGGTCAAACAAAGCAAAGGCTTGGCAAGCAAGGGTGTAAGGCTTCCTCCTGAATGATTGCTGGCAAGACATTTCCCACCCTCCCCCCCATCAGCTGCTCACAGGTTTCTAAGATAAAATGGCTTTCACTGAACGAGTCTCACAGAGAGGTCTTCTTATTTTTAACAGATATGCCATTAACACTGGCTTTTGCATTGTGTTTAAGCAGAAAAATGATACGCGGTACCTAAAGACAGGGGAGAAGGGCCAGGAGGGACTAGCCAGACATCTAGTCCCACATCCCCACATCCAAAGGATGCTCACCTCATCATAGCACGCTGCCTGCTGCCCTGGATGGGGCTCACAGATTCAGCCTAGGGCTCAAAAGACAAGCCTTAAATACCATCTTACTTCCAAAGAAAAAACAACCCTCCATCTCTCAAAGAGTAGCTCTGGACTCTTTTTAAAAAGCCACAGTGTCTATAGTGGCATAGAAAAGCCATGAATTTTGAGAGTATTGCTATTATGATTATTAAATGTGCAAAACATAGACAGTTCTTTCTCTGAAGAGTTGTGGAATTCTGTCCATTTTCACTATAAGGGTAGAGGAAAGTGAAAGCTGAGGAACCTTTAGGAGGTGATCAGATGACCTTCAGTTGATTAATGATGGTGACACACTTATTCTATATTTCCTTGTGTAGGGACCAGGAACATGAGCCAACTGAATTATTCATTCTCTAGCTCAGTGGGGGTGTGAGAAGAGTGTTCATCAGCCAGGGATAGAGCTTTTCTTCCTCACTGTCTGAGGTTAAGCTCAATTTAGTCTGATAAGGATAGAGTAGCATTACCAGCTAATGGGTGTTTGATGGCTTCTGAGAGGAGAATTAATGGCTTTAAATAGAGTCCTGCTGACCAAATGCAAATTCCCTAAGAAATGAAGTAATCGCAGCCCCAAGAGCTGAGTCCTGCAAAAGCACACAAGGATATGGATAAGGGCTCTGTCAGCGTCAGTAGGGGCCTGGTCCAGGATACTATGTCCACCTCAGACATGGGATTATAGATGAAAATCCCCTGGCCCACATCAGAGGCTCCTGGGACCTGCTATTAATCAGCAAATCTCAGGCAGACCTGATGCTTAGCCTGAACCTGGATTGATAGGATGAAGAAGAGAGCCCTCATTTGGGAAGTGGAGATAGTGTTGAAGATATGTAGCATCAGCCTGGCTGAATTCATCTCTCAGCCCTAGCCCTTTTAATCCTCCTGGGCAAGTTATTTGACCTCTAAGTGGCAATTTCTAGAGAGGAAAAAAAAAAAATACCCACCTTATAGGACTGCTGTGAGGTAATCCTATATAGTTTTTAGTATGGCACCTGGCACTTGATAAATGCTCAATAAATGGGAGTTCCCATTGTGGCGCAGCGGAAACAAGTCATACCAGTGACCCTGAGGTTGTGGGTTCGATCCCTGGCTTTGCTCAGTGGGTTAAGGATCCACCATTGCCGTGAGTTGTGGTGTAGGTCACAGACATGGCTCGAATCGCGTTGCTGTGGCGTAGGCCAGCAGCTGTAGCTCCGATTAGACCTCTAGCCTGGGAACTTCCATATGCCATGGGTGTGGCCCTAAAAAAATGCATAATAAAAATTAACTGGTGACAATACAAGTCATTGTGTCTGTTGTGCAGTTTCTGCCATTGGTGCTACGTATGTTTGGGACCAATTGGCTCATTTCCCTGAATCTCAATTTCCTTAGCTAGAAATTATGGCTTTGAACTGAATAGTGCTCTTTATTTATTGTCTCCTTTGTCCTCGTTGCTTTATATTTCTTATCTCTCAGCCTCATAATTACCCTGCAAGGAAGTTTTATTTTATCGTATTGCAGGTGAAGAAACTGTGACTTGTCTAAGTTAGGGGAACCAGGATTTGTAAAGTCTGGCTTAAAAATCTGGATTCTTCTCCCATTCTGCTCTTCCTAAATGTATTCCTAAGGGTCTTCCATTTTAAACACTGACAATTAATGAATTCAAGGAACCTCTCATATGAAAAAGAAGAATGGGTACTCTGTGGCTAGATTCCCTTTGACAGGAGACTGCATCTGCATGAGTTCTGGGAGTAAGCATCCCTTCTAAGGCCTTTCGTCTGCGTTGAAGAAGGATCAGTGTAAGCGACTTCTGCTCCTCTTTCCTGTCCGCCCTTCCTCACAACCTGCTCTTTAAAGAGAGTGTACTGAGGTCTATTATGTCAAAAATTGACCTAAGAATCCAGGGGGCTCTTCCTCAAAATAGAAATGACCACACCAACAGCTTGTCAAAGGAAGTAGTGATGCCATACATCTAAGACATGGTCTCTGGTCCCCAGTGAAGTCAAGGCTAGAGAGGAGACAAACCTGAAAACCTTTCATTGCAAGGCAGCAAAAGGAATAGCTCAAGAGAAGGCAAGCAAAGGCCCTTCAAGAGCATAGTGAAAGGAGTGTTTCCTTCCCATGGAGGGGCTAGATCATTCCACAGGAGGTAACCTTAGCTGCTTTTGTTTTGTTTGACTCCGGACTGAGGGGGATTTCTGTTTTGAGTGTAATTAACAAGTTTTTAAAGTTGTCCCACATAAACTTCATCTAATATGTTTTCAGTGAATTTGTGGACTCACATCTCTCCACAAGATCTTTTCAAAATATATGGCTGATTTGTGTGGATATCTATCTCATTAGTCCAAATAAAAAACACTCTGGGTGTTTCTGTGCTTGGAGATTGTTTAATTAAGGGGTGGCTTTCAAGTCTGTGCACATATCCCCTGGAGACCTCTGGGTTCCTGAACCCTCCCCTAAGCCCATCTGTGGTGAGGCCTGGGGACCCACATTTTGACCCCCTGTTGGGTTCTGACACCAGTCTTCTCACTGCCCTGTGAACTCCTGCTCTGTTTCAACCTTCAGCAGCACACCTGTGAAATATAAAACAGTGTTTCTCAAATTGGGGCTTGAGGCTCTAGAACAGCTAGCTCCTCGAAAACATTCATGGAAGTTCATGGGTTCTCAGTATTTTCTTAATTTTGTGTTTCATTTTGATGATAATCTTGAGAAAAGTTCATTGAAACATGTTCTGGACTTTCTATAGTACCATTTTATAAAAAAGGACATCTTCCTAGGAGCTGAGGAGAAAATGGTTGATGGTGTGTCATTGAGACATTGTAGACAACTGGGGGCCTAATGGCATGACATTGAGGCAAGCTGAGTCACCACACAGCATTCAGCAGGTCATGCATTCTGAACTCAGTCTTCTGCCACATCATGTTGCAAGTGGCCATTCAGATGCAACAAAACATCTATTGCCTTGAATTAACTGCTCTTAATTTGAATTTGATTCGTTTTATAGTTTTATTGTGTGTGTTTTTGGTTTGGGTTTAGGGTTTGTTTTTTTTTTTTTGGTCTTTTTAGGACCGCACTCGAGGCATATGGAAGTACCCGGGCTAGGGGTCGAATTGGAGCTGTAATTGCTAGCCTACACCACAGCTCACAGCAGCACTGGAAGCTTAACCCATTGAGTGAGGCCAGGGATTGAACCTGAGTCCTCATGGATAATTATCAGGTTTGTTACTACTGAGCCACAATGGGAACTCCAGTTTTATTGTGTTTTATTTGGAAATTTTATCCTGGGTTTCCAAAATATGTAAAAGCCATAGGTAGGAGTTCCCCTTGTGGCACAACAGAATCAGTGATGTCTCTGCAGCAGCAGGGATGCGGGTTCAATCCCCTGGCACAGTGGGTTAAGGATCTGGTGTTGCCATAGCTGTAGTGTGGTTATATCCCTGGCTCAGATTTGACCCCTGGTCCAGGAACTCTGCATGCCGCAGGGCAGCCAAAAAAAAAAAAAAAAGCCATAAATATAGAAATTATTACTTACTTTTGTATTTGAAATATTTAAAGATAATTTAAGTGAACACTGGAAAAGGTAGTCTATATAAATGTTTTTCATTTCACAGGGATCCATACTACATATAAGTTGGACAACATTGGTCTAAACATAAAACATGAGCCTCTTCTGTACTGTGAGGAACAGAAGAGCTCAAAACACATTTGTTTTCCCCATAAGGTTCTTAGCCAAAGTCCTTTCTTACCTCAATTCAAACTTCCCATGCTGGACCTGCTGCACTTAAAATCCACCAGTTCAGCTGTAAAGCTTGGCACATTGTATTGCATTTAGATGATAAAAATAATAACATTTCTGTGTGCTTACTGTATGCCAGGCACTATTGTAAGCACTTTACATGCAGTAATACAGTTAAACCTCCAAAAAAAAAAATCCTATAAAGATACCATTTTCATCCTTATTTACAGAGAAAGAAAGTGAGACACAGGTTTAACCACTTGTTCAAAATCGAACAGTTTCTTAATCTCATTAAACTATGAGCTTCTCAACAGAAGTAGCGTCTTATTTATTTCTCTGTCTACTCTTCCTCCATCACAGTATCTGGAATGTAGTAGGCACTGAGTTATATCTGTTTCAATAATGCTATTTCAAACTTTTTTTAACCAAAAATAAAACTGTTTAAAAAACCCAGAACTTTTAATATTCATCTAAAAATGCACCATGTAGTGGCGAGTCAGTCACTTCTTGCCCCATTTGACATCCCCCCCCCACCTCCCACCCCATGCCTGGAGAATTGAGTGAGTCAAGTCACTGACTTCTGGCTGAATTGGAAGTTATCTTCTGATGCAAATAATCATAAAATGCACAACCGTATGGACACAAGTTTTGAATTCCCGTCCTTATCCCATTGTGCCTTTCCCTCTGTTCCTAAGTAGTACATTTTAACGCTGAGGGGCCTGAAACTCAGAGCCATGAGGAGACTTTATCTAAGGTCATACGATTGACCTTCAAAGTTCAATGCAAAGTTTACAGTTAATGAACGTATATGATATCAATGCCTCAGTATTCCATGTTGCCTCTTGTGGCCACTTTAACAATGTACCTTTAGCCATCCAGTTCTGTGGAGGATTGAGAGACATGCTAAGACCATGTGAGGATTTATCATGTGGGTCTTATTGCTTAAGGATCAGGAAAGAAGAATGGGGCAAATTAAAGCAAATTCAGGGAAACTTGAAAATCCTAACAGGAAAGGCCAAATGCAGTATCATCAGAGATGATGATGACAGTGACAATGATTTTGATGATGACTTTGATGTTAGAAAAGAATAACGAAGAGGAAGCTAACATTTATTAAGGCTTGCATTATGATTCAGGAATTTAGTCTAATTCTTTCTGCAGGTACCAAAATTTTTAAACTTAAGCTATCGGCCCTGTCATCTGTACAGAATTCTTTTTTGTTTTGTTTTGCTTTGTTTTGTTTTTTGTCTTTTTGCCTTTTCTAGGGCCGCACCCACAACATATGGAGGTTCCCAGGCTAGGGGTCTAATCAGAGCTGTAGCTGCCAGCTTACACCACAGTACAGCAACTCAGGATCCAAGCCATATCTGTGACCTACACCACAGCTCACGGCAACACTGGGTCCTCAACCCACTGAGCAAGGTCAGGAATTGAACCCGCAACCTCATGGTTCCTAGTCAGATTCGTTAACCACTGAGCCACAACAGGAACTCCCAGAATTCTTTTTTTAATTGAATTATTTATCATGTGCCAATTTCTGCTGCACGATAAAGTGATTTAGTTGTTACATATATATGCATTCATTTTTGTATTCTTTTCCATTATGGTTTATCACAGGATATTGAATATAGTTCCTTGTGTTATAAAGTAGGACCTTGTTTTTTTTACCCATTCTGTATATAAAAGTTTGTATCTGCTAACCCCGAACTCCCACTCCATCCCTCCCCCACCCTAGAGTTCTTATTACTCTCTACTCTCAGCGTTGCCCCACTTTTGTTTTCTTGCCCTGTGACCTGGAATTGGTTACTTACATTTTCCAAGCCTTAGCTCCCAGTATTTCATAGAGAAGTAGAGAGCATTTATATGGCACCTACTATATAAATTTTTAGTACTTATTTTCCCTTAATTTAATCCCAGCGAAAGCTATAGAGTACCATCCCTCCTAGCAAAGCTTCTGTGCCAAATGGACTAGGAATTTTGTCACCTTTGTAAAAAGCCTTCAGTGACAGCTGTATGGCCCTGGGAAGAGAAGCAAAGGAGAAAGAGCAGAGGAGAGGAAAAACACTACAAAAATTCCCCAAATAGGAGTTCCTGCTATGACACAATGAGATTAACAGTGTCTTGGGAGCACTGAACCAGACATGGTTTCAATCTCCAGCCCTGGCACAATGGGTTAAGTATCCAGTGTTGCTGCAGCTGCAGCATAGGTCGCAACTGCGGCTCTAATCTGATCCCTGGCCTGGGAACTCTGTATGCCATGGGGCAGCCAAAACAGAAAAAAAAATTCCCAAAAGAATGGTTTTGGTCAGAAGCATTTTTTCCCAAAAACGTACCTTTTTGTTTCCCTTTTGCCTAAATGATATGGTCATTGAGATGACAGTTCATATGTCACAGTTCTTTCATTTACACTGTAAACTTACCAGCTCTTTGAATGAATCAAATCATTAATAAAGCTAGAAATGAGATTATGGAAGAAAGAAAAAAAAGTGGATCAGTACTGGGCACCTGGGCCCCAATGCTGACTCCAAATCCAACTCCTAATCCTTTGTTTGTTGGTTTATTTTTTATTATAGTTGATTTACAATGTTTCTTCAATTTCGATTATACAGCAAAGTGACCCAGTCACACACAGCTCCCTGTGCTGTACAGTAGGGCCCCATTGCCCATTCCAAATGTAACAGAAAGCCCAAACTTCCCATCCATTCCACTCCCTCCTCCCTCCCTCTTGGGATTCACACGTCTGCTCTCCTTGGCCATGATCTATTTCTGTTTTGTAGATACGATCATCTCTGCCATAGTTTAGATTCCACAAATAAGTTCTACTGTATGGTATTTGTCTTTCTTTCTGGCTTATTTCACTTAGTATGAGAATCTCTAGTGCCATCCATGTTGCTGCAATGGCACTAGTTTATTTTCTTATGGCTGAGTAGTATTCCATTTGTATATATGTACCACATCTTCTTAATCCATTCATCTGTCAGTGGACATTTGTGTTGTGTCCATGTCTTGGCTATTGTGAATAGTGCTGCAGTGAACATAGGGGTGTGCATGACTTTTTCAAGGAAAGTTTTGTCTGGATATATGCCCAGAAGTGGGATTTCTGGGTCATATGGTAGTGCTATATTTAGTTTTCTGAGGTACCTCCATGCTGTTTTCCATAGTGGTTGTACCAATTTAAATTCCCACCAACAGTGAGGGAGGAGTCCCTTTTCTCCACACCCTGTCCAGTATTTTTTACTTGTTGACTTGTTAATCATGGCCATTCTGACTGGTGTGAAGTGGTACCTCATTGTTTTGATTTGCATTTCTCTAATAAACAGTGATGTTGAGCATTTTCAGTGATTTTGGCCATCTGTATGTCTTCTTTGGAGAATTGTCTATTTAGGTCTTCAACTTCTGGCCCTTTTGTATCCTTTATTATTTGCTCTTTGAGGGCAGGAATTTGGTGCATTGACAGATAGTATTTGATTCTCAACTGTTATAATCATTAACGGGTTAATTAGTTACTTCATTTAGCCGATACTTGTGGAGTGGAAAGACCCTCAACTTGGAGTCGCATATGGTACTTGAGCCCTGAAGCACTAAACCAGTTGTCCATCTTCTCCATGTTTGTTTCCTCCTCTGTATAAAGTCAGGTTTAGAGGGTGCTATGAATACAAAACCTTCACATACTTATTCTGTAAAATCATTAGGGTCGAAGTTGGTACTATGACTTCGGAATTTCTTCTGAACCTACCACCAAAAGATGTTCTTGAAACTCAAAGTATATTTCCACTGTGATTGAATTTCTGACTTACAAAAGAGAGACTTCGGTTTTCATCTTATTGAAGACCAGGGGACAACCTATGGTGATCAAACAGTAGCATGAAACAGAGAAAAGGAAGTAACTGTCATCTGGCTTCTGTGAGCTTGGACAAGTCCATTCACTCCCAGACCTCAGGCTTAGCTGCACACTGAGGTGGCAGATCTGAGCTCCATTTCAGTGAGCCTAAGAGTCTAATATTCTGTTTGTTGAACCACAGCACAGGATAAAAAGTCCAGCCATGAATTCCATAGAGGAATGATTTATGCTGGCTTGGGGACATGAGAGCCTATAAATCAGAGGTGCAAAGACATGAGTATGGATGACGAAATTCATTGAACATTTCCTCTAGGAGGTGTCTCTTTGTGGGTTGTGTGGCGCTTACATTCATTCTTGTCTTTTTCATAGACCTCAGTTTCTAGATTTCATGGTGTTATGTATAATTATGCTTAACTTTTTTCCTGTTTTTTTTTTTTCAGTGCATGGACTCTGTGTTTTTCCTCTTCCTTATGCAAAATAGACATGAATTGTCCTTCTGTTGGATGAATTCACTCATTCATTTATAGTAGTGACACTGTGGTCCAGGGTAGAGTGAAAAAAAGAATATCAGGGTCAGAAGGTCTGGAATTTACAGCATAACTTCCTAGTTATGTGAACCTGAAAAATCCAAGTAGCCTCTCAGCCTTAGAATGCAAAAATGTTGAACAGTGATTTTGTTAGGGTCTTGGGATTATAGGTATGATTTTTTTTTCATTTCTCCATTTTTCAGATGTTCTGAATCATGATTCTCTTGCTTTAAATGGGAGCCTTGAAAAAATTGTGGTGTCGTCTTAATACTGGCTGGGTCTTATTGGCTTCCTTGGCAAGTCCTCCCTTCCTGTTCAGTCTCAAGGCCAAGGACCTACCCCAAACCCTCCCCACCCCACCCCTCTCTGCCACTCCAGCCATGATCCACCATGGTCCACTGGCTTCCTTCACGATCACCTTCATCACACTCAGAATTCTTCACCAGATCTCTCTTTTGCTATCTCCTCAGAACTAATTCCTGTGCCTCACCTTCAACCCCAAGATGGTGTAACTGCATATTCTTCTCAGCCAGTACCAAAGCATCTTGAGCCCATCTTAGCCAGTCTTCAGCACTAATTTAGGATCCACAGCAGAGAGGAGGCCACAACCAACCAGAAAACATGTACTTTGGCTTATACGGTATTCTTAGAAAGACTGAGCCAACCTTTAAAAGCTGAGCTTTCACATTAAAAACCCAAATTTCAACTTTTTCCTTTTTTAATAGGAAGACATAGCAACACAGATCCTTCATTCCCTCAAGGCTACAATAAGAAAACTGTTGACAAAAGCTAAAAATCAGCTGTCCCTCTTAGATGGAGCCTATGGTCCCATCACTCACAGCAGGACCTCTGCTGGCTCTAGGGCACCTTCTAGACAAAGTAGGGAAAGGAATTTTTTCCTCAGTGCAGAGGCAGCCCCACCCAGAGTGCACATCTTGGCAAGGCCAGCAAAGGCTGGATGGATTTCAGTACGCGCTCTCACTAAGGGCCAGCTGGCATGACCATAGGCATCAGCACTGCCCCCACAGCAAAGGCATTTATGTGCCTAGCCTCTGCAGGCTCATGTATAAACTGTACAGAATCATGGCATCTGGCTCCAATGCCATTTATCTGTGGTTCTCCCAGCTCTGCCCTCTACTTTGTCTCCAAGCTTGCTTTCCCAGTCACAGGATGGCTGCCAGAGCTGAGAGTGCTGCCTGCCCCTTCGTTCACCTGCAGATGGAGAGAATTGCCTTCCCACAACCCTAACAAGAGCCCTGAGCTCTGCTCCATTGAATCACTCCTAAGCCAAACCATTTTGGCCAGGACAATGCCCGGCATCAATTGGCTCGGATTTAGGGTATCAGGACAATTCACTAAGGCAAAGTGGAGTGTTTCTCAATAAAGGTATGACTAACATTTGCCCCAGACAATTCTTAGCTGTGCTCTAGTGGCATGTCTCATGGCCACATTTAGCATATCTGGTACCAACCATCATGTGCCAGCTCTGCAACCCAGTCACTGGGGTAACCAAAAATTCCCACACACTGGTTATATCCAGATACTCCTTCACCCAAAGGTCTAGCCGAACTCAGTAGGCTACAACACGGTGGTGAGGGGTAGTTGCTTAAAAACAAAGTCTGGTTCTATTAGGAAGATGGGAGAGTGAGAATTAATTCTGGAAGAGCAATCCACAAATGTTCATCACACTGTCTTCTAGATAGGAAAGAAGATAAAGAAAACCATGGATGCTAAATGTTTAACATGTGATTCCCCTTCAGATGTGCTCCCGGTTACTATGGAAACCCCTTGCTGATTGGAAGCACCTGTAAGAAATGTGACTGCAGTGGAAATTCAGATCCTAACCTGATCTTTGAAGATTGTGATGAGGTCACTGGCCAGTGTAGGAATTGCTTACGCAACACCACTGGATTCAAGTGTGAGCGCTGCGCGCCTGGCTACTATGGGGATGCCAGGAGAGCCAAGAACTGTGCAGGTACAGTGTGTGGTAGTGCAGCAGCTGCCTAATCAGCGAATGTATGGTAGGAGCAGCTTCTCTGTTAAGGCTGAATTTAGATGAATTTATCTTGGGGAAATATTGCAAGTACCCCCTTGACACTTTTCCAGCACAGTCTCAGGTGTGTGCATCCCATACTTGCAGGGATAGGTATTTTTATCAAGACTAATGTAACTTAGCTCGTGAGTAGAATGAACCATGAGACACTAACACTAGTGAACTGTTGTCTTATATTCTTTATGTCCTTCCAGTTTTGATCAGAGGAGGAAATCAGACTTCTCTAGATTACCTATCATTGACTGAGGACTGAATGAAAGTTTGCAGGTTCACATCAGTTTTCTTATTCTGCAAACTGTGTCCCTTTTTTCAGTATGTTTGGTAAAATTGATATTTCAATGAAATAGATTAGCAAGTCAGGGATAGTTTAACCATCTCCTAACTTCCTCAAATTATCAGAATAAATATTTCAAAGATAGTATAAGAAATATTCCCGGTTAGACTTCAGTTAGACTGAAAGGTACAAATTTTATTCAGGATTTCTCCAATCCACTTGCCAGTGGAGATCTTTAGAAATAAATTTGCCTTCCTTTAGGACTAGAGGAAGGCTAAGCCTGAATATTCCTTCTTTTATCAGACTTTGAGGGGAAGAAGAGTGAGGAAGAGGTATTGTGCTCTTGTGGCATGCTTCTGTTGGAGATTCTTTCAGTGAAACAGGTCAATCTCACTTGAAACTTTTAGAAGTGAAGAGCTTGAAATTAAAAAGGAAATGGATTCAATCTACAGAAGTTACAGTAGAATAAACATTCTCCAAGAAAGTTATGTGCACAGACACATAACCCCAAAAACGCAGGGAAGAGAGTTGCTCTGTGCCTTCAGACTAAAAAGACAGGAGACGTCGGAAAGAGTATTGGCAAAATCAGAGACTTAAACATTGACATGCTAAATTCACAGTTAAATTACATAGGTGCAGATCACTCTTAAAGAAGGAGCTAATGTTAGAAGCAATAAAGCATGATCTTGCTGAATTGTTTAATAAATCTGCATTTTGTGGAATATTAAACAGCCAAAATGTAATAAGTGTACGTTCCCTTTAAAGCTAATTTTTTTTATTATTCTATAAAGACAATTAAGAGGTGGAGGGAAATTCACAATTCTATTCCAGCTTATTTCTAGCCTAGATATTTTAATAAATCATTTTTAAATATTAAAAATTAATTTCCATTCCAAAACTCAGTGGAAAATGAACAGTTTGGTGAGACTGAGGTTTTGGTTTTGTTTTTTTCCAAAAAGCATTCTTGAAAATCATCAGTAGATTAATAATGAGTTCTCAAGTCTTCTAAATTCATGTAAATATGTTCCCACTTCTTTCCACAATATTGTTCTTAGCCGTCCCACTAATGGCTATCATTTGGACGTTTGGAGTCAGTCTTGCCAAGGGTCAAGCACTGTAGGAGCCAAGAATGGCTCTTGGGTCTCCTCATTCATTTCTTGCTGGGCTGTTCCTTCCTCACACCTGGCAGTAATCAAACCTGACGTTGGATTAAATTGGAGAATCCGTTTGCAGTGAAAGGATGGCGTTCAGATTCCAGCTGAATGATGGACTCTGTGATCATTTTGTACCTTGTGAAACTGGCCAGGATCTCTTTGGACTAACGCAGATGTAGAACCATATCAGAATCTCAGATAGTTGGGAAAGGAATCCTAAGACAATTAGACTTACTTTTGCTCCAGGGTCACCTTTGAAAATCTCACTGAGCCGGGGCTTTTGGATGAGGGAAATAATCACTATAGCATAGACTCCACATGATCTTAAGAAAGACTAGAATTAATCTCCATTGACGATTATATACTGATAGCCAGTATTTCTGCAAACCACAAAAACATTGCCAAATTTTAGGCATTAAGAAATGAATCCTTAATCTCTTGTTTTTGTTTCCCACAGTGTGCAATTGTGGGGGTGGTCCATGTGACAGCGTAACTGGAGAATGCTTGGAAGAAGGTTTTGAACTCCCTACAGGCATGGACTGCCCAACCATAAGTAAAAATAACAGTACATGATTGACTAACCCACTTTCTCTAATGTGCTGCAGGTGTAGGATTAAGATAAGCTGTGTAATACCCTCTCTCTAGAAATTGCCAGAGTCCCACCCTTGGCTTTAACCCTGTCTGTGCCTCAAGCAAATGGGCTCTAAACAGAAGACATTCAGTCCACTGATTCCAATTGGCAGATAGGTGATTTATATTTCAACATCTCTATTTTAGAAAACTTATTTTATCAAGTTTAAAGTAAGTTCAGCATCTTACTTGGCAGGTAAAGGCAAAGTTGTAAATACAGTTCCCAATGACTAAGTTCATTTTAGCTCCTTTTTCTATATTATCTCTTCAGGTCCTCAGATAATGTGATCCACAGACAATGCTTTAAAATGCTGGGGAAACTGAGATACAAGATATTTAAGGTTTAAGTGGCTTTTCCCAAATCACTCCACATTCTGAAGTGGTACCCGAAATAAAATATTCAGGCCCTGTGAGATGGAGCTGCCCTCTTTCTTTCCTAGGTTTCTCTGTCTCTCCTGTGGTTCAAATCATGAGTAATCCTAATGGTGCAAGAACCTGCTGAAATATTTCAAAACAAATGCCCAGAGCATCTTAATGACCTCTCAAATATCCTTCGAGTCCTTAGCCTAGAAAAGTCCATGATTGAATCTTAGAAGAATTTAAGGAAAGCTTTGCCTTAGAAAACCTTCTACCAAGAAAGTAACTAATATTTGGCTTTAGGAGTTCCCACTGTAGTGCAGCAAGGTTGGAGGCATCTCTGGAGTGCTGGGATCCAGGTTCTATCACCAGCCTGGTACAGTAGGTTAAGGATCCGCCATTGCCGTCGTAGCAGTGTATGTTCTGATCCCTGGTCTTGGAACTCCATGTGCTGTGGGTCAGCCAAAAAAGAAAAAAAAACATACATATATACACATAAATAGATACATATATACAGATATCTATGTGTGTATATCTATATTTGGCTTTAAGTAGAGTGGTTTAAAGACTACTTTAACATTAGATATCTCCTCCCACAAACAAAAGTACCTCAAACTCTCAGTCCCTCTGAGCACAGCACATCATATTACTGATCTCAGAAGGTGACATAGGATATGAAGCACAAGCAGGGCAAAGTTTACACACTTACAGCACAGGTGGTCCACTAAGCAAAGTCACTTTAAAGACATCAAGATGACTGCCTGGCCCTACACAGCTCCACCAGCCTGATACACTGGCTGAGGAGTCATTCCTTTGAAAGAGCATACGAGTTAAGAGTACGTTAAAACTTCAAATAACACATTAACATATTAACAACCATTAACACTTTGGTCTCCATTTATCAGTTCTCTAGAGAAGAGCAATCTAGGGGAAAGAGACTGGGAACAGGAAGCTTTCAAAAGATGTCCTTATGAGCATGTCACAGGAGGGCACTGGGTCCCTGGAGGGGATGACAGTGGTCAGAGGAACTCAAACATGCAATGCAGGAAGCAGCAAGAAACTGCTCCCTGCCTCACCACGTGTGCAGGTTTGGCAGCTGTCAGGGAGTAATAGTCACAAACAGTGACGTCCTACAGGCCTGCTGCTTGCTGAAGCGTTCATCCAGCCACAAGGTCAGGCCATAGGGAGGTGCCAAGCCATCCCTGGGGTGAGGCAAAGGTCTTAGAACCCAAATAGCCAGTAAGAAAAGCTGTGAGGAGAGGAAGAGTACCTGTCCATGCCTCATCACCAGCCAGCACCAAGCAGAAGCCCACAGCCAGAGGTGGAGAGTCACGCCAGACATCTTTCTCCCACCACCAAGCAAAGTCGGAGCCGGTGCTCCCCGCCCACCCATCTCTCAGATGCTTCCCTCTGTGCTTCCTTCCCTCTCTCTTCAACCTTTAGTGTTCATGTTAACCTACTTTTCTGTGGCCTGTGTTTGGTTTTTGTTACGTTTTAAGCAGGGATAGTGCCTGGTGTACACTTTGGTTCATGTTAGGCTCTACTCTCCTGTGAGTATGAGGGCTAGTGTCATGGCCCAGAAACAGCTCCTCAGAAAACAAAAACACAAATAGTATTAACCAAGGAAGTGCACACAGTGATCGATTTAAAGCGGTATCCTTTCCAGCTGACCCTTGATATTGAAGAAACGACATGTCCATTTTACCTGCAGGCTGTGATAAGTGCATCTGGGATCTGACTGATGACCTTCGGTTAGCTGCACTCTCCATCGAAGAAAGCAAATCCGGTCTGTTGAGTGTGTCATCTGGTGCTGCTGCTCATAGGCATGTGAACGAAATCAACTCCACCATCTACCTCCTCAAAGTATGCAGGAATGGTGTATCTTCTGCTTGTTTTCATTCTGACTTCACGGGGTCATTCCTAATAACTCTCATCTCTTTTAGTATCTGATTCCAGTGGCTATGTTATAGATTGTGAGACCTAGGAAACTCTGAAAAGTGGATGGTAGTCCAGGAGCTATCATCTATAAAAAAAGGTTAACATGGCAAATGAAAGTACTACAAACTAGTATGTGTGTGCAAAGCTATTGATGGAGGAGAAACACATTTCCCTGGTGGAGCTGTACATTGGTTCTTCAAGTCAACACCACAGACGTACATTACCTTAGCTTCAGTTTGCCATGTTTCCAGGGGTTTCTCTCAAAACTCCCTCCCTCTCTCTCTTTCTCCTTCCTTCCCTCCCTCTCTCTCCTGCCCTTACCTTTCCTTCTCGCTGACACACATTCTTTCTGATTTTTTCGACACTCACACGCACATTCAAACACACAAGCATACTCACCATGCTCTGTTAACATCTAACAAGCAAGTTATAGTCAGCAGTTAAAAACTCTAAGAGTTCAGGATTAATAGATGCAAACTGCTACATATAGAATGGATAAATATTGAGGTCCTGCTCTACAGCACAGGGAACTATGTCCAATCACATGCGATGGAACATGATGAAAGATAATATGAGAAAGAGCGTGTGTATAGATGTATGACTGGCCCACTTTGCTGTACAGCAGAAATTGACAGACCAATGTAAATCAACTATAAAAAATTTTTATTTTTAAAGATAAAAATATGTAAGAGCACTTATGTATCTAAGTTTTAAGAGGTATTTTTCTCCCTCTAAATTATGGGTTTCTATCACAACCTACAGATTTTTTAAAAAAAACAATAATAATTAGCTAAAAGGATAATAGAATTAATACCGACACACTTTTTTACATTGTTAGTCAATTTAGCATAATGGTTAAGAGCATAAACCTTGACACTAGAATGCTTGGATTCAAATATCAGCTTTGGTGCTTACTAGCTATGTGAACTTGTGTAAGTTATTTAATCTCTTTATTCTTCAGTTTCCTCATCTGGAATGAGGGTAATTATTATACCTGTCTCATGGGTTGTTGAAAAAATTCAGTGATTTGTGACATGTAAGCAATTAGAACAGTACCTGACATAGAAAATACACATTACTCTGCTTTTTGAATATAAATAATACCCACAGCAATTGCCCAAATATGCAAAGTGTAAAACTAAACAAAAATCACAAAATAGGAGTTCCCGTCATGGCTCAGCAATTAACGAATCTAACTAACATCCGTGAGGACAGAGGTTCGATCCCTGGCATCGCTCAGTGGGTTAAGGATCCAGCATTGCCATGAACTGTGGTGTAGGTCACAGAAAGCAGCTTGGATCCTGTGTTGCTATGGCTGTGGCATGGGCCAGCAGCTGTAGCTCCAATTTGACCCCTAGCCTGGGAACCTCCATATGCCACAGGTGCAGCCCTAAAAAACAAACAAACAAACAAACAAAATCACAAAATACTAGAGCTGGATGGAATTTGTGAGTCCTGTGTTCCCAGTTTAAGAATTGTTCTTATCTAAACTCATCTGTTTGGACATATGAAGGCACTAATTATCAGAGGAGTCACTTAGTCTCAGTCCTCTTGATACCACTCAAATCCTCTTTCCCCATAGCAAAACTTCAAGTTATGAGTAATTATTATGTTTTAAATGGTGATACTATAGCTGATGAGAAGTCAGTGCTGAGATTGAAGGGCTTACTCCAAAGTAATCAGAGGAAAGCTACATTTGGACCAAACTCCTCAAAAAAATGGAAGAAAAGGGGGCAAATGATCTGAAATAGAGTTAGTTTTTCCTTATACCAAAAAGAGTAAAGTGAATTTTTAAACTCCACTTGATTTGATCCAGGGGGGCTATCATCTCCAAGACCTGTCAAAATTGAAGTTTTAAAATTCAGACACCCAAGACCACTGCCAGTCTGTATTGTGCCTTTGTGCAAGTTTGAAAAGGTACTCTTTCCCCAGAACCAGCACATCCCAAGCCAGAGTCTCCAGCCTAGTAAGTGGGGCTTACAGTATTTCAGCCCCAGAGCCCTCAGGCCCCCTCCTGCAGATCTCAAACTTTATACCAGCCTATAGCAGCATTTGGACTGCATTATTTTGACAGCAAAGGGTCACACTGAATCTTCTTACACTGAAAGAATTTTATGTATATTTTTACAAGCCTGATGTGCACACCTACTGACTGGAAAAATATGTTGTTGTTTTTTTCCCATAGACAAAATTGTCAGAAAGAGAAAATCAGTATGTCCTAAGAAAGATACAAATCAACAGTGCTGAAAACACAATGAAGAGCCTTCTGTCTGACGTGGAAGAATTGGCTGAAAGGGTATGTGTTCAGTTTTTGGAACTAACTTCAGAGAAAGGATTTAACTGGTGTGAGACTGGCTAGTCACAAATGACTGAGGCTTAACACAACCCAGAAAAAATGCAGTGACCCAGATGCCTTAAAATAAATCAAGGCAAGACCAGAGGAGAAAGTTATTATACTTGGTCTCTACTGTGTCTTCCTGTTTTGACTGGTATTCTTGAAAAACCATGTTTATGGGAGCTTTCATTGTATTTGCTCTTAGTAAATATGGTTGATATATGATTCAATTAGGATAATCATTCAACAGTTTGCCTTAACATTTTATGGCTAAGAGCTATAGAGCATCCATAAATAAACTTTATTATATAAAATATAAATTTTTGCTAAAGGATGCATTAAATAATAAAAGGAAAGAAGACAGATTGGTTGAGAAAGCAATTTTGTAGTTTGGCAGAAAAAAAAAAGCACTTTGGGCTTTCATTTTATACTATATACTAAAATAGATCCCAGACAGATTAAAGGTGAATTTAAATCTCAAATCTGGCATTCCCGTTGTGGTACAGTGGAAACTAATCCGATTAGTATCCATGAGGATGTGGTTTTGATCCCTGGCCTCAATCAGTTGGTTAAGGATCCAGCGTTGCTGTGAGCTATGGTGTAGGTCTCAGAGGCAGCTCAGATCTGGTATTGCTGCGGCTGTGGCGTAGGCTGGCAGCTGCAGCTCCAATTCGACCCCTAGCCTAGAAACTTCCAATTGCCTCAGGTGCAGCCCTAAAAAGCAAATAATAATGATAATAATCATAAATCATAAATCCACAAGAAAACAGAACTGGATAATTATTAAACCTTTAAAGGAAGTAACAGTGAATTTATATTTACTGTTAAAGAGAGAATAGATTTGACAAGATAAATTTCAAATACTCAGTAAAACAACTTTTTTGTGAAAAAAGTTGAGATTAAGAAAAATGTTGAGGAAAATATGACTTGTTAAAGCTCTCACCAATTAACAAGAAAAACATTAATAAAATATGAGCAGAGTCAGTGCGAGAGACTATTAAATACCTTCCCCAATAGCCTAATGGAAAAATATCCATCCTCTGTACTAATTAAAAAAATAAAACTAAGCCACAAGGTGCTATGTTTAATGTATTAAAATGTTTAACACATTCTTTTCTAATTATGTTCCACCAGTTCTGCCCAGAGTATTCTAGAATTTCTGCTTTCAGATACTGATGTTTGACATTATAAATTGTTGAAATTCTTTTCAAAAACAATTTTCATTTTTTATAAAAATAAAGGTAAGAATAACTGATCATCTCTTTTGACCTCGGGCCTCTTAAAATTTAAGAGATCATGCTTCTAAAAATGTGAATTATTCTAATTGAGTCCTTGGAAGATTCAGCTACTTTTAAATGCATATGAAAATTGTGTCCCTTTTTCCCATGCAGTGGAGCATGGTAATCCAACCATGAGTGTTTGAAGAGCTGTGAGACCTCTTAAGTTTCAAAGGAAATACCCAGAAAGAAAGCTTTGTGAAAACTTATCGTAATTTCATTGCAGTGTCTTGGCTAGAAAGAAGTGTCTCAAAATCTTGAGGAAATGTTTTCACCAAGATTAGTTCCTCCTATAGCTCAGACACAGAGTTACTGATCCTTTTGTTGTATGGTTTTCCCACTTCCAATATAAGTTAGATGCAGGCTTTCATGGGGAGAAAGTAATGCAAGCTTGCAAGGGATATCACAGTAGAAAAGGCTCCCAAAAAAGTACATACCACCAAAGCGAGAAGTTGCTGATTGTAAACTACTGGAACATCCACCCAGCTGTTTCCATTGATTCTTATTTAAAACAGCATCCTTCTGACTACAGTACCAATAGTACTGATGGTGCAGGAACCTGCTTAAAAATGGGGTTCAAAACAAATGCCCAGAGCTGGTCTTAATGACTTATCAAGCATCCTTCAAGCCCTTAGTCTAAAAAAGATTCTTAGAAGGATTTAAGAAAAGCTTTGTCTTAGAAAGCCTTCTATCAAGAAAGTAACTAATATTTAACTTTAGTTAGAGTGTAGGATTTCACTGTAGATTCCTACATTGTGATAAAAATCGCAGAGTAACTTTACCTCATGAACTTGAAAATACAGTTGATCCTTGAACAACACAGATTTGAACTGTGCAGGTCAACTTATACACAGATTTTTTTCAGTAAGTGCATACTACAGTACTACATGAACCACAGTTGGTAGAATCCGCGGATATAGAACTTCAGACACAAAAGGCTGACTGTAAAGTTAAACATGGATATTCAACTGTATCGGTGCCCCTGAACCCTTGTGTTCAAGGGTCAACTGTACCTCTCTATGCAAAGTATCCGTCACATGAATCTCATATAACCCAAATCTCGCAATGTTCATTAATCTAAAGTTTTTTTCCCCAACCTCCAAATCCAAGTCCTCTAGCTCCCTTTTGGGAAATCCTACAGCCCTTTCCCACTCACTACTTCTGGGATACCCCTAAAGTATGCCTATGCATTTGTGTCCCCAAATAGCCACTCCTCAAAAAAGGTCTCACTTTTGCCACTGCTGATCATGTCTTAATGAAGGTACCAAGGCCTGTGTCACGATTCCACTCTCCCATGTTCCCAAAGCCACATGCTCAAAGTAAGAATGAGACTAGGCTACAAGCAGAGGTGAAGACAGTGGCCCTCTCCCGACCTCAGTGCTGCCCTTTGCCATCTGGATCGAGAAGGTGCACTGCAGAGCCTGGCCTCTCAGGACTGGCTCAGGAAGGTGCAACATCGTTCCCTCTACTTCTCCATCTCCTCCAACTCTTCCCTACTCCTGCAGCCACAGCAGAAGCTCCCTGCATATCAACATGTATGGATCTTTAGGGTTGAAAGGAAAATGGGTCACTTCCATGCCTTAAAAACATCTGAGCTTCATCTCTGACCCTAACAAAAAGGACAAAAAATCAAAATGTTTCAATTCCAATGGACCAGAAGCATGAATAACCTTGAGCTTGGCCTTGTGGAAGATTAACTGTAAAGCAAGAAGCAGAAGACAATGCTAAAGATGTTCTCAGAAGCCAAATCATGAAGAACCTTACCCACCATGCTCATCTTGTGGACTTTGGAAAACACTGAGGCATTTACCTAGAACAGTGAGCTGATGAGATTTCAAATTTCAGAAATATTCCTCTGCAGTAGGGATGACAGATTGGTGAGTTTAAGACTGAACACAGGGACACCACTTAGGAGATTGCCGCAGTAGTCAAAACAAGAGTGGTCGATTGCCACCTTGTCTTCGTTTCAAAAGAATTTGCAATGAACAGGGATGAACTTAGACTGTGGTGGGTGGTGGGGAACAGGAGAAGAGGCCAGAATGGCAACTGGAATGAAAATGAATAGGTGACCAAGACTGAAAATTGATAATGGATTACTCTGGATCTTGTAAGGGTGAGACTTCTGTGGATTCCAGAGGGCAGTTAGAGATTGAGTCTGTAGCTCAAGAGAGGAGATCGAGGCTAAAAGGTATTTGGAAGTCAATGTTTAGAAGATAACTAAACCCATGAAGTCTTTATCCCTATACAGATTCTGACATGGCACACCAGTATTCCTATGATCATTTTGCCCAGCACTGTCCCTATGTATGCTTGTCTCCCAGAGTGACTATTAAAAGTTCCCCCTTCACTCTCAAAAGTGTCCCAGTTTAAACTAAATAAAGTATATGACCATTCCTAGATATTATCATCCTCACTTAATTTAATAGTATTCTAGATACACTACATGTTATGCACTGTATAATAAATAAAGTTCCTGTCACTTTTTATATCAAATATATATAAGGAGAATTTACTGTTGAGGTGAGTAAAGGATTAATCCATTTGTAATGTTAACCATCAAATGGCTTATAGTTGTGAGAGAATTTTTTTATTAAAATATAGTTGATTTACACAGTGCACTATTTTTTAAATTTTAGTTGCTCTTAAAGCAAGGTACACCCATTTTACCATGTGCCCATATCATTATTTTCCTCCCATAAGAAAATTTAAAGAAAAAAGTAATTCAAATAAGGTATCACTATATATTATGTGAAGGAATTTTGCAGCTTAAAGTGACGTGTTCCTCTTTGCTGCTGTGTCTTTCGTACATACAGCTAAGCGCCCTCTGGTGTTTGTCAGAAGAGATTGTATTAGAGCTCTGACATCCTCCAGCTGTCT
Organism: Phacochoerus africanus; assembly: GCF_016906955.1. Lineage (NCBI taxonomy): Eukaryota > Metazoa > Chordata > Mammalia > Artiodactyla > Suidae > Phacochoerus > Phacochoerus africanus. The sequence goes on along the minus strand of NC_062545.1, from coordinate 78,072,947 downwards.
TTCATTACTTCAATGAATTCAAAGTTTCCATATCAAGAAATAAATTAAATGAATGTGGTAATAACAATAAGCCTTGTCCCTGGAAGGATGAAGCCAAAGTAAAAAATATTCATGTTGTGTTTCGTAAATATAACTCAATTTAAACTGGACCAGAAATCAACTTGTTAAATTTTTTCAGTGTTTTATATGTTTGTGTCTTTATTTTTTTTTAAGCTGGAAGGAGTCACATCAAGAGTAAGATTCATTTTATTTTCTGCATCATCTAACTTTAAAATGGTGACAAATTTTGGTCTCTGGAAAGCATTAGAACAGGGCAAGAGGGAGAATAGAATTGGGGGAAAGAACACGTGACACAGATGGTAGAGTCTGTTCAGAGAGCCCCCTCTTCAGGGAAGGGGCTGATGGCTGCAGCACTGCTACCCAGGGAGCTTGTATGGAGGGGATTTCGGATGAATCCTCTGGAGCTTGTGTTTGCTATGACACCATTTTTGCATTCTCTTCCTTGACCAAGGGCTGCTTGCTTGGGTTGTGCTTGGGAGATGTAAAAACATTCCAGGTAAAATCATGGCCTCCCTAACACCATACACAAAAATAAACTCCAAATGGATGAAAGACCTAGATATAAGACCAGACACTATCAAACTCTTAGAGGAAAACATAGGCCAAACATTCTCTGACATAAACGACAGCAACATCTTCTCAGATCCACCTCTTCGAGTATTGACAATAAAAACAAAAATAAACAAATGGGACCTAATCAAACTTAAAATTTTCTGCACAGTAAAGGAAACCCTAAACAAAATGAAAAGACAATCTGCAGAATGGGAGAAAATCTTTGCAAGTGAATCAACTGACAAGGGATTCATCTCCAAAATTTATAATCAACTTCTGCAGCTCCATACCAAAAAAAAAAAAAAAAAAAAAAACCTCATCAAAAAATGGGCAGAAGATCTAAACAGACAGTTCTCCAAAGAAGACATACAGATGGCCAAAAAACACATGAAAAGATGTTCAACATCACTCATTATTAGAGAAATGCAAATCAAAACCACAATGAGGTACCACCTTACACCAGCCAGAATGGCCATCATCAAAAAGTCTACGAACAGTAAGTGCTGGAGAGGGTGTGGGGAAAGAGGAACCCTATTACACTGTGGGTGGGATTGTAAATTGGTGCAACCACTGTGGAAAACAGTATGGAGATTCCTCAGAAAACTAAACATAGAACTACGATTTGATCCAGCAATCCCACTCTTGGGCATCTATCCAGAGAAAACCATGACTCAAAAAGATACATGTACTCCAGTGTTCATTGCAGCACTATTTACAATAGCCAAGACGTGGAAACAACCTAAATGTCCATCAACAGAGGAGTGGATCCAGAAGATGTGGTCGACATTCACAATGGAATATTACTCAGCCATTCAAAGGAACGAAATACCGGCATTTTTAACAACGTGGATGGACCTAGAAATTATCATGCTAAGTGAAGTCAGCCATACAATGAGACACCAACATCAAATGCTTTCACTGACGTGTGGAATCTGAACGGACAGACTGAACTTTGCAGAACAGATGCTGACTCACAGACATTGAAAAACTTATGGTCTCCAGAGGAGACTGTTTGGGGGGTGGGAGGATATGCTTGGGTTATGGGATGGAAATCCTGTGAAACTGGATTGTTATGATCATTATACAACTATAGATGTGATAAATTCGAGTAATAAAGAAAAGAAAAAAAAAATCATGGCCTAATCCTCTAACTGGAAGACTGGATGAAAGGAGAGAAGTTCGAAACAGCCACTTTCCTGTCCTGGGTGTCTACCTACCAGCAATCTGTGTAGCACATCACCCTGCAGTCCAGTCAGGTACTGCAGCCCTTTGTCACAGAGCTGAGCCAAAAAGCACCAGGCAAGGCAGTGGGCACTGACCAAGTGCCAGACTGAAGAACTCTCCCCTGTTTTAAATATAACCCATTAATCCGTCTTTCTGAGGTCAAAGGAAGTATATGTCCCCATGCCATGTATACAGGCCAGTGTCCTGGCCTTGAGCCATTTCTTAAATCAGCTTCTGTCCTTACACAGACACACACGGAAATAAGCACATACACACAAACACCCACACATCCTTTCTTCAGAAGCCATGTTTGAGTTGGGATTTCATTTTGACAAGTCCTACGTAGGCGCTCTGAAACAATTGAGAGGATGAAATCAGCTTCTCAGAGAAGAACTCCATTTATTCTGAGCCAAAGCTGCTCGAGTTGTTATTTGTACACAAGTGCCATCGGTGTTGATGGGAATCTGGAAGGCAGCACTGAAAATAGCATTTAGCCCACTAAGCATAATCCTTTAAATCTCCATGGTAATTCAGTTGCAGCAGTGGCTGGACCACCCAAAAGCCATTGGATGCATAGAGCATTTTGAGATCTGCCTGCTTTCTCAACAAGTCTCTCTTTGAACCTTTAAGCATTTTAATCAGCAGAGTGTCAAACTCATCAGCAGACATGGGTAATTCTCTAGTCTGGCATCTTGAGATTCAGTAAAATTCAAAGGGTAAATTACATATGAAAGATGATTGGTTTGACTTGAACTGTGACTGATGGCCTAAGAATAGTATCTGTAATTCTAAAGCTGGTCATGGTATGTCTTCATGCATGATTTCTGAGACCATTTTATATGTTATAGTACTTCTAAATGTCAGGGAAATTTATGTTTATGGAATACATTATTCCCACTCCTCCTCATATGCACATACACAACCTTTCCTTCTTGTAAATTTAATCTGGTGTTTATGTGGTTTACTTATAGGAAACTCAAGCCTCAAGAAAGGGCCAGTTGGCTCAGAAGGAAAGCATGGATACCATTAACCATGCAACTCAGCTTGCAGAGCAAGCCCACGATTTGAGGGATAAAATCCAAGGTGAATATATTCTCTTCTTGTTCAGCTTCATTCATGTCAAGGAGTCATTCATGTTATTAACAACAGTAAAAATAATGGCTACTGTCAGTGTTTACTATGTGCCAAGACCTGTTGTTAGAGTATTATAGGTTTAAACTCATCTAAGGTCTTCTTTTAAGTTTGTTTATCTGGGACTTCTGAGCACTCTTCTCTACTTACTCTCTGTCTGCTTTCAAGAATAAATACAGAAAATCATTTACTTTCCAGGCATTTCACAGAAGTGGAATGCCACAGTACCTTTCCAGTAGAGGAAATTATATGCTGTGGTATCTCTAAAATGCAAGAGTTGAGTAGGAGTCACGATTTTCTCAATTATTTGCAGTGAAAAACCATGTCTTTAGAGTGGCAGTAAACTGTCTACTAATCTGTGATACTTTCCCAAGGACCAGGCAGGCAGTGTGCTCTGATCCCCAATCCAGGAGAAAAGCCAGGAAGGGGTGTGGAAGATTTCTTCACCCTACATGTAAAATGCAGCAGGTTTTATCTTTTTCTTGAGGGTTTACTTATTTGTGCTCTAACGTCTCTTAAGTGCAGGCTGCATTGTGAAGACTGTCTTAATAACACACTAAAAGCCAGCCTTCAATTTACCAACAGAAAACAGGCAATTGTGTTTGTTCTAAGATAAAGACAAATTTCCTTGGGTTATAGTCAAATAAGATACACTATTTGTGTACTTCCATAGTTTTTATTATCCTATATATTAAGATCTAAGCGACAATTCCAAGTGCATCTCAAGGGCACAGTGAAAGTAAAGGGACCCACGGTGGGAGATTTGCATCTTTGTGCTGAGGTATAGAGAGCATATTCCAGGAAAAAGGATCTCTATATATCGAGCCAAGATTAATCATTTGTTGTATTTCCTTTGGTGCCCATAATACATAATAAAAACAAATGGGATGCATTTCAAACATTCCCTGCTCCCATCTTCACTATCTCATGCTTTTGCATCTACTAATAAAATATTCTTTTCCTATAACATTTCAGAGTTAGTATTGACTTGTTCAAAAAGTAAGATTAAACCTAGATTAGCTTCATCTAATTAAGAAATAAGTGTCCCTCTAAGCAGCGAATAAAACCAGCATCTTAGCCATTCAGAAAAAAATAATTCACCTTTGCTGTTGTAACTCAATTTTTGATTGAGTTGTTTCATTTAGAAAGAATCTAAGCCCTCTTATTTGATCCTTAGGACATAGGAAAAGAAGGGGGGGGAAGAAATGTAAACGGAAAACAATATCCATCAATTTTTACCTTTTTAAAGTAATGTACAGTCTCCAAAGACCAAAGGCAAAAATGTTATTCTCTGTATTTCCTTTTTCTAATCTAGACCAGACATAGCTAAAATAAAACAAGCCAAATTGTAAATCTGATATCTACATCAGAATACCAAGAAATTCAGCATTGCAAGTGCCAGAAGAAAAATATCTATGTTTACTTTGACTTAATATTTTAGACTTTAATTGACAAGTGAGTATTTAATCCCTTCATAATTTTTTAGCATACCTTGATTTCCCTAAAACTCTTAGTAATATTTTATAACATTGAAAACCTCTTCCCTCATTTATCTCCCTTGCTTCAGAATTCAGGGATGCTGCACACCAATAGTGTGTCATTCCTTATTCCCAACCATCTCTAAAATAACTACCATCGACCTTCAAGCTATTACCCATATACAATACAAGCCCTTATCCTGGGATGATTTATGTGACACCAGTGTTTGTTTACCCATCTTATCTGGCCAACCGCATAGATCATAGTAAACCACAGACACACAATTTCATTTATGCCAGAAAGATAAAATGCTTCCTCCTGGAGCTGCTGTAGGACAAGGTAGCAGTTACATAACTTTCATCTGATCATATGTAGTAGGAAGAGGGAACCAGAGACCTGCTCAGCTCCACCAGTATTCAGACAACTCATTTAATCCCTCTGAACCTCAGCAGTCCCTCCAGTTCTAAAATTCTCCATTCTGCTATAGACATGGGATGACAATGACCCAGAGTCAGAATGGCACCATCTTGACAAGCAGTCATGCCACAGAAGCAACTGCAAGAAAAAATGTATCTATCAGTGAGCAAAAACTCACATCCTATTGTAACAAACCTCTATATTATATCTAGTCTGTTCAACAGTCTGAGAGGCTCACTTGGGCAACCGTCAGTATACACTCTGGCTTAGAGCTTGGGTAAATTCCTTGGCTAAATTACAATTAATGTCTCTAATGCTTCCTACATGTGACAGGAAATACCTCAGAATATTTTCTCCAAATTGTGTATTTTATGTAAAGGTTTATCATAGACCCCAGATTTGTGTTTTAAATATTAATGGCTCTTTTAAGGTTTTTATTAATAGGTTTGAATCACAGTAGAAATCAGACTCAGCTGAAATCAAGGGAGGCTTTGTATTAATTCCATTCTGAAAACACCAAATGGGAAGTGAAGAAAAGTGATTTCCTCAGGTTAACCTCTCCTTTGAATGAATATAGGATGAACTCTGGTGCTGACAGCAATATTTGCAGGGTGAATATCACCACGAGCATGAGTGTCTTTCCATTTTAGAATCAGCCCTACACTTTGCCCTGTCTGTGTTTTCAGTGACAGAACCATCAAGTGCCCAGTTCTCTCTCCCTGCTGCCTTTTCTCACTGTGTCCTTCCTTTCAGAAATCAACAACAAGATGCTCTATTATGGGGAAGAGCAGGAGCTTAGCCCTGAGGAGATCTCTGAGAAGCTGATGTTGGCACAGAAGATGCTTGAGGAGATCCGACACCGTCGGCCATTCCTCACCCAGCGGGAACTTGTAGATGAAGAGGCAGATGAAGCCTATGAATGTAGGTGTATTCAGTTCCTAGAGTCCCACACATCTGCGTCCTTGGTGGGTCCAGGAGAGGACCTTGAGCCGCAAGGCAACATTTGGCCAAAGCAGCCAATTCGCAATATTCAGAGTTACTTAGAGCTTATATGTAGCCTCAGGGAGTCATTCAGGACTATATGATCAAGAATTTTAGGGAGTTCCCGTCGTGGTGTAGTGGTTGACGAATCCGACTAGGAACCATGAGGTTGCGGGTTCAGTCCCTGCCTTTGCTCAATGGGTTAATGATCTGGCGTTGCCATGAGCTGTGGTGTAGGTTGCAGTCACGGCTCGGATCCCGTGTTACTGTGGCTCTGGCATAGGCTGGTGGCTACAGCTCCGATTCGACCCCTAGCCTGGGAACCTCCATATGCCACGGGAGCGGCCCAAAGAAATAGCAAAAAGACAAAAAAAAAAAAAAAAGAATTTTAGATCCAGGTCAAACCCTGAGCTTTGGAGAAATAGCTGAGATTCCACAAGGAATCTACAAAACTTTACTTCTGAGGAGAAGAAATAGGAACTTAGCAGCAGGTGAAAAAACAAGGGAAGGAAAGCTAAGGGGAACCAATTCCCGACTACAATAAGAGAATTCTCATTGAGAAGGCAATAAAGCCGCAAGCCTGGCAACATTCATGTTCTGATGCCCATGAGTGACTTTTAACGACTTTGAACCTTCAGTGGAAATTTAGCATTTTCTTTAATGATGAATGTAGGTGGCAAACCACAGTAGTATTGGTGAATCTGTGATTTGGTCACTGTATCAATTATCAATTACTATCTCACAATCCCCCCAAACATGTTCATTTAAAACAATAACCATTTATTTGCTCATGATTTCATAGGTTGGCAGTTTAGGCTGGACTCTACCTAGACAGCTCATGTCTACTCCATGTGGCCTGGTCAAGTTCACTCACATGTCTAGGGTCTTAGCTGGGATGGCTGGGCCTCTCCCTCTGGGCAGGGCTTTATCCTCAAGGAAGCTAGCTGAGCCCTGTTCATATGGCAGCAGCCTTCTAGGAGGGAACGAATGGGAAGTGCAAGGTTTCTTGAGGCCTGGACTCAGAACTCAGCAATATCTTGTTCATTCCATTTATCATGACCACCCCAGGTTCAAGGTGAGGAAATAGACTTCACTCTTGATGGGAAGAGTTGCAAATAATTTGTATCCCTTTTAATCTACACAGCTAACTAAAGAAGGTACAAATTTATGTATAGTATTTTAGTTGTTATCTCAACAGTAAACTCATCAAAAGTTCAAAATTTTAGTAGTTATTGGTCTCACCTCTAAATTTTGTAATGCATTAATGAAGAAGCACATGTATTATTATATTTCCAATTTGGGGTTTTTTTTAACATATTGGTCTCCTTTTTGATTCTGTGTGTTTTATTTTGTGCATTTTAAAGCACATAAGAAGGGATCTGAAGGCTTTATCAGATTGTAAAGGGGCCCATGGCACATAAAGGGTTAAGAGCTCCTATATTAGATCATTTTCCTGCAATGGGTACTATCAACTTCTGTTAAAAATTGTTAGGAATATTCCAGAAGAGGATCATTCTTGACATAAACACATATTGTGATAGCAAACTTAGAAAGTCTTAGAAACGGTAAGAAATAAAGAAGAATCTAAATCCCCATTTCTGAGTTGGGACAAGGCTGGCAGTCAGGAAGGCTGGAGCTCTAATGGCACAGACAGATGTTTCCAGGCTCCTTGCCTATTTAACAAAATGCCCTGGGGAAATGGCACCAATCACCTCTCCCACTTAGCTGCCTTCCAACTAGTGGGTGCATTTTCAACCACTTTCCTTACTCAGCCATGAACTTGTATCTTCTGCTTGTGATGATGAGAGTAAATACAAAACCTCAGTAAGGTAGACTGATAGCCCCTGGAAGAAAAATGGAAGGTTCATAGTCAATGCATATGACTTTGATCGGAGAATTAAGACAAATACAAAGTTGGAGAATATACCATTGCCATTTAATCTTCATCCCACTGGAAATTATGATTTAGGTTTGATCTAAAGGAGCTAACTAAAAACAGCTGACTGGAGAGAATATAGAAAATGAGTGGTTGTGAATATCATTTGTAAGTAACAGACACAATAATTTGGGTTGTCCTTATAGTATAGAAACTATACTATATCCAAGTTCCCTTTTATGTAAAATTATTAATAATCTGGGTAATAATAAACCTAGTTTAATAACATGGTTTCCAAGTAAAACATAACCTTGACAGAAAAACTAATCAGACTGTTTTTAGCTAGCGGTGATCCAGGGGCTCCCAAACCCTCAAAATAGTATTTAAAACTTCAAGTATCGGGAGTTCCCATCGTGGCGCAGTGGTTAACTAATCCGACTAGGAACCATGAGGTTGCGGGTTCGGTCCCTGCCCTTGCTCAGTGGGTTAACAATCCGGTGTTGCCGTGAGCTGTGGTGTAGGTTGCAGATGCAACTCGGATCCCGCGTTGCTGTGGCTCTGGCGTAGGCTGGCGGCTACGGCTCCGATTCGACCCCTAGCCTGGGAACCTCCATATGCCGCGGGAGCGGCCCAAAGAAATAGCAAAAAAAAAAAAAAAAAAAGACAAAAAAATAAAAATAAGACTTCAAGTATCAAAGATAGGGCTATTTTTGTGAACAGCTTCACAAAAATACTGCTAAAGAAGGCATATTCTGATGGTTTGCCTCTTTGCTAAATGTGAGATGGGGTGGGAGGAGACAGAAGAAGCTGGACTGAGTTTCTGTGTACCTTCCTTCCAGTGCTGAGCCAGGCTGAGAATTGGCAGCGGCTGTACAATGATACTCGCTCTCTGTTTCCTGTCGTCCTGGAGCAGCTGGACGACTACAATGCTAAGTTATCAGACCTCCAGGAATCACTTGACCAGGCCCTTGACCATGTCAGGGATGCTGAAGACATGAACAGAGCCACGGCATCCAGGCAGCGGGACCACGAGGTACAGTGGATACTCTAGCTGTAAACGCATGTGGGGCATATACAACATGAAGTTATACCAAGAAGGGAGAGTTGGTACACAGTTTTCAAAATATTGGTACATTTAAACCTTTATTTTAAAAAATATCTGTACATTTTTTTTTTTGCCACTGCAATTTGCTAATGTGTGTACACCTAAAATAATGTTGAAACCATTATAATTCTTTATATGCATGATTCCTGTGCCTACCTTTTGTTATACTGAGAGCATTAAAAGTCACAAAGCATCCCAGAACCACGTTCCTGTGAGGATATGTGTAATTTTGGGAAGGGCCTGATAAGCAAATCTCACATCCTGCCTAGTCATCAGCTGCCGAAATAGGGAGTCTAATTCAAACTAAGGTCATGCAATTACAAAGAGGTGAGAAAAATTTCCAGACTTGGCCAGAGCTTGCTGGTAGTCACCTGAGAGGCCAGGACTTGTGCATGCCCATGCCTCAAGCTTAGAACTGGTGATGCTCACGTGTCTGCCCTGAGCAGTGAACGTGCTCACAGTACCACCAAGATTGGTCGTCTTCTGGTAGGAAGACACCTGCCTCTTTATAAAGGGTTGAGTGAAAAAGCAGTGTCAAAAATAGAAAAACAGCTATGAGCCATCCATTGCTTCAGTCATATTTATTTTTATTGTCAGTAAATCCAAATTAAATTAGGTCCTCTGCCCTGATTTTCAGTTATCACTACCTCTCAGTAAGTCCTTATAAAATTTCCTAAATAAAAGTAAATTATATGTATCATCACCAGTTTGCACCATTGGAACAATCCTTTTGTTAATATTTTTAGAATAATAATGGTCAGGATAGCATTATTTTTAAAAAATAAAAATGCATGATTATCTTATAAAACAAAATCATATAGCACAAAATAATTTAAGCACAATTCAAGAAAGTTACTGGGATTCATCTTTGTCCTTAAATTTTTCTCTTTCCTGTCGTCACATCTACCAATTTTACCATGGGAATATTTTTAGTTCTCCTCCCTCTTTTCCATTCTGCTGTAACTTCTGTAGTATACGCCTTCCTCATTTCTCAACTAAAATAGCCTCCTTTCTGTCTCCTCCATTCTAGCTCATCCAACCCATGCTCCCCACCCTGCCAGAGGGGCCCACCTAAATCTGATAGTCATCTCTTGCTTTTACTAAAATAACCCGTCATTTTTTCCTTATGACCTATGGCAATACCTATGACACTACAGCTTGTGAACCATTTAACGAGTCATAAAATAAGTTTTCAGGGTTGTGTCCAGCGTTTTTAAAAAAGAAAAAGAAATGAAATAGGATAGAAAATATCCAAGTGTATCACCTATAGAAGGCATGGTTTCATCACATTTCTACCTTAAAAATGTATGTGTACTGAGTTGCAGCATAGAAGAGATTTTTCACTCTGGTTCATGGTTAAAAATATTCGCAAAGATACTTCCTATAAGACAGTCTGTGCTCTTTCATGTGGCATATGGGATCCTCTCTGCTGGGCCCCTGGCAGCTTCCTCTTTACATTTCCCCTGGTTCACACATTCCTTTTGGGTAACATCACATACCAGCGATACTTCTGCAGACTTTTTCCTCTTTTTTGCTTTGCCTGGATAATCCCAGACATCACCTCCTCCAAGAAGTCCATCCACCCCACCATTCGCAGGTCCATAGGAGCTCCTCTCCAGCAACCTCGTGATAAGCCTGTGCACCATCTCTGTTTCTGTATCATGATCATCTATTGATGGATCTGTCTCCCCTACTCAACATGAGTTTTAATATCACATTTCACTGTTAGACCCTACAGCATGGCTTAGAAAAAAAATAACACTCAAATTCCAATCTTGTACAAAACCAAAAATAAAAACCACATAGTTTAACTGTTTTAGTGTATGTAAATAGTAACCACCTAACTCATGATTACATTGTTTAATTTGCCTTCCTGCAAAATCCTATAAAAAATCTTTATCACATGAATGTAAGATTCTGTCTCTCTAGGGATTCTCATAAACCAAAGCTCCACCTTCCTAAGATTATTTCTATCTTTTTCTTTTTTTTAAGAATCAGGAAACTTTTTGTGTGTGTGTGTGTATGTGAAATGGATACTGAAGCATACTGAATAGTGCTAATTCTTTCATTTCATAATCATTAATTTCTAAACCTTCTCTTGTTCAAATTGTCCATCTCTCTGTGGGAATATCTTTGTTTCAAAGCTAATTTTATTCATTTCTGTCTAATGCTAAATGTGGTAAGTGACAGAACCCCTTTAACTTGAAGCGTATCATTTTCCAACTACTGCCAATGAGATTATCAGACAGGGAAGTTCACACATGGCTTTAAAGTCTGGTTGTTACTTCAGGGCATTAGCTGTGTCCCCATAAGGCAACTCAGATACAAGAGTTTCTGGAAGGGGTCACATCTCAGACTCTGTAACAGGAAAAACTGCTCTGAGAGAGCTAGATAATACCAATTTTTTTACCTCCCTTCCTTACATAACTTTAGTATTCATACTATCTGTGTAGAGCTGTATAACTGCCTCTCCTCATGAATTCAAGAATAATTAGTCCAACCTAATAGTCACACTATATTAACCTTGATGGATTTTGAGGGGAAATTGATTTTTGTAATGTTCTTGCTTTAAGAGAATGTCCAAATTAGGTACTTTTCTGTCGCTAGACCTTTGTCGTCTCCTGTAGCAAGGTAATTGGAGAAGATGGTTTTCATTATTCCTTTCCTCAAAATCAGAAAAGAGTGCAAGGAGGGAGAAAAACATTAAGATGAACTTGGAAAGTTTTAAAGTATGTCCTTCAAGTATAAACTTCTGTAATTATATCTATGATACCCTAGATTATACCATAACTTAGTTCAATTCCAATTTAAACTACCATTTCTTTCTTTTTTTTTCATTTGTGGCCACCCTGTGGCATGTGAAGTTCCCAGGCCAGGGATCAGATCTGAGCCAAAGTCATGCCCTAAGCTGCAGCTGCAGCAACACTGGATCCTTAACCTGCTGTGCCAGCCTGGGGATTGAACCTGCGTCCCAGTACTCCCAAGATGCCGCCAATCCTGTTGCACTACAGCAGGAACCCCTAAACTAACATTTTTAAAGTAACCTCAGGAGTTCCTTTGTGGCTCAGTGAGTTAAGGATCTGGCATTGTCACTGCAGTGGGTCAAAATGCTGCTGTGGTGCAGCTATGGGTTCAATCCCTGGCCCAAGAAATTCCTCATGCTGCAGGTGTGGCAAATAAGATAGATAGATGGATGGATGGATAGATAGATAGAAAGGTAGATAGATAGATAGATAGATAGATAGATAGATAGATAGATAGATAGATAGATAGATAACATCAGCTCATTTTTACTCAGATTGTAAAATAAGTTTACTTTTCCATCTTAATGTTTCATTCTGTGTTGCTTTCAACCTCTGAACTCATCTGAAGCTCCACAATGTTTTTTCAGAATCACAACATCCCTGACTCTAAAACCCCAAAGTGAAGGTAGAAATTAAAGTATTTGTCAAAAAATATATCCATACTTAGGCAGTTTCCTTCCTCAGAACATATAAATATCTAACATAAAAAAGCTCTGAATAGGAAGAAGCAAGATCATAATTTTATGCTTTTATAAAAAGGCAGTTTTAAATTTTTAAAAGGAGGTAAAGACTCTTTTGTCTATACTTTATTCCTGTCCACATGAGCTATTTGTTCCCAGCCCAAGTTAGAACATGATTAGATGCTTTTTGGAATTAACTCCTTTCCCAGTTACTGCGAATACAGAGCCTCTGTTCAAGCCTGTAACCCCAGAGCTATTCCATGTTTATGGAGAAAGCAGTCAGGCCCCTCTGGAGTGTCAGCTCTTCTTGATGTGGTGGCATTGTAAGTAATAATCATAACTATGTGGTTTGAATCTCCCGAGGTACTTACTTTCATTATCTCCATTTTATCAGTAAGAAAGCCGAGCCTGGGCTGGGTAGAAATCCCCAGAGTCGCACCGAAAATCAGTGATGGGCCTGGGATGGGAACCCAGATCAGTCTGAGTATAGTGCAGCAAGCCGACAGCACTGTCCCTGGTGCCACTTTTATCTAAAATGACCTTGTCTTCCTCTCTGCCATGCTCTTCCTCCCGCAGAAGCAACATGAAAGAGTGAGGGACCAGATGGAAGGCGTGAACGCTTCTCTGAGCATGTCTTCTGACTCTCTGACAGTGCCGAGGCTGACCCTTTCAGAACTTGATGACATAATAAAGGTAAGGATGCGTGTGACTTGTTCAAGTTTGTATTTATAGCAGGTTAGAGCAGTGGCTCAGTCTCACAGAGGAATAACCAACTCCAGTCTGTCAGGTTAGCTGGCATTATCAAATAAGATCAGCTGACTGGATTTTTCAGTTTCTTTCATTGTGCAGTTGCCACTGGCCACACATGGCTACTTAAATTTGAATTACTTAAAATAATATTAAAATTTAATTCCTCAGTCACATTAGCCACATTTCATGTGCCCATTATACCACGTGGCTGCTTATTGAGCAGCACAAATAATTGCAGGAAGTTCTATTAAAAGTGCAAATCTAGATCCATCCTATTCACTCTTTACTCATAAGCCATGTGTTTAATAAAGCTGGCACTCAATAAAAGTCACATTATTTAAAGTAGGCATTTTCCTACTTTAAATGTAGTGAACCAAACCATCACAAAAGTACTCTTAGCTCATTTTTATTACCTTTGAAAGAATATCAATTTAAAGACATCTGATCACCATCTCATTCTTTGACTATTTCAGCACCAAGCTGCCTATTTTCCTCTCCATCCCTACTCCCATCACAATCCTTGATAGATAGAGACATCGAAATCCAGGTAGATGAGCCCACTAGCTTTCAGACCTATGGCTCCTTGAACTTTTCCTGCCAATAAGCTTTTTCCTCTCTTCCAGCTCTGATAGCCCTCCTATGACCAGACCCAAATCTTGTCATCAGTAACAGTACCTCTCCCAAATCCCAGTTTTGAGCACCTCCCTCTCTGGGCATCACATCTGATCTCACTTATTCTAAAGTGCCGACTCCAGCAATTCTCTGGCCATGCTAAAACCTCCTCCATCTCATTTGCCCTAGTCCTTTCATATCCTCTCTTCTTTAAGCAGCTAAAAGTATCAGTATAATCATTCTTTGCAAACACCCTTTACTTCCATACCTACCTCTTCCTCTGTTGTACTCTCTTAAGAGTTCTAATCTCATAACCCAGTAAGCCCAAGTGTCCTCAGCATCATGGCCACACAAAAGAAACCAATATGACCAGTGGGAAACACACCTTCCCATCAGGCAGTCTCGCTAGTGAATTTGCTTCCTGCTTCACTGCAAATAAGAAACAAAGAGAGGAGAACTCCCTTCACCTTCCCTCCCCAAATTTAGCAGCCTACCTGCAAGTGTATTCACACCTCTGCCTTCCCTCCTATTATAATTAAGGAGATATCCCTTCTCCTGTCAAAGCCCAGTGCCTCCACCTGTGCTCTGAATCCCATCCTTGCTGTGCTCTATAACACTGTTTCCCTCCTAAACTATGCCCTCTCTCTTCTGATTCTCACTCTTGACTGAATCATTACTGCTCACATACAGGCATATTCTAGTATCTCCTTTTAAAAAACAAAAAGAAAAAAGCTCTTGCTCACATCCCCTCTAATTTCTGCCCCATTACCCCACATCACAGCAAAACACCCAAATGAGTCATTTACTTTTTCCCCTCTCCCCACTTATTGTACTAAGACCACTCCAAATGGGATTCTGTGTCCCTGCACTGAGACTGTGTTTGTCCAGGTCATCAGCAACCTCAACATAACCAAAACCATCGTTGCTTCTCTCTCCTCAGCTTTCTTAGTTCTGCCACTAATTACCCTTCCCTCTTTTTTTAAACACTCAGAGCTCCTGTCCTGGTACCTCCAATACCCCACTCACCTGGTTCCTCTCCCACCTCCGTGGCCATTTCGTCCCAGCCAACTCTGCTGGCTTTGCCCTTGCACATCCTCTATGTAGTAAATATTTTCAGCTCTGCAAGCTACATGCAACTGCTGTCCCTTATTTTTCTTCATTTTTTTTATTTTTATTTTTCATAACTCTTTAAATGTAAAAAAAAAAAAAAAATCCTAGCTAGGAGCTGTATAAAAACAGGCCTCAGTCCACACTTAGCACTGGGCCATGTTTGTCCCTAAGCTGGATGATAAATGGCCCAGTGCTCAATCCTGGGCTCTCTTTTCTACTTATGCTCTTTCCCTAGTTGATCCCATTGAATCCCATGACTTTAAAGAACAATTTGATAAATGATTCCACAATTTGTACCTCTAGCTCTGAGACCTCCACTGAGTTCCAAGCTTCTGTATCCAAATGCTTATTTGACAGTTTTAAGCAAAAACTCAGTGGGGAGTTCTCACTGGACTCAGTGGGTTAAGGACCTGATAGATGTCATCTCTGTGAGGATGTGGGTTCCATCCCTGGCCTCGCTCAATGGGTTAGGATCCAGTGTTGCCACAAGCTGTGGCATAGCCTGCAGATGCAACTCCAATCCTGTGTTGCTGTGGCTGTGGTGTAGGCCGACAGCTGTAGCTCCCATAGGCCTCTAACCTGGGAACTTCATGTGCCTCAGGTGTGGCTGTAAAAAGGAGGGGAAAAAAAAAGAACTGTGTGGTATGTGGCTAAAATCGTGATTGCACCTACTACTTAGATGTATAATAGGCATACCAAACTTAACAAATTCTGAACAACACCCTCTTCCTTAGTCTCTCCTGATTTGAACAATCCAGTTGCTCAAATCAAAACTCTGGAATCCTTCTTGATTTCTACTTTCTCCTTGCTCCCATTTCAGCAAGACCTGGTGGCCCCATCTCCCTACTGAATTCTGATTTCTGACCACTACCTTCCTCTCTGCTGCTACTCTTGAGTATGAATATGAGTCCAAGTCTCCTCACCTCCAGTATGGACTGCTGAAAGAGCCTCCTACTGATTCACTTGCCTCCACTCTTACCCCTCAGGATCCATTCTCTATGCAGCAGCAGAACAATCCTTTAAAAGCATAATCAGATAACATTATTTATCCCCCACAAAACGTCCAGTAATACTTATAGTAAAAAACAAGCTCGTGGGACATGGTCCACTAGGCCCTAAGTGACTTGACCCCGGCCTACTGTCTGACCTCATGCTCCACTCTCTTCCTCTCTCTCTACACTCCAGCCTACTCCTGCCCATTACACTACAGCTCCTGTTTTTCAGACACACTATTCTTTGCGGTTTTTTTGTTTGTTTTGTTTGTTTTTTGTCTTTTTGCCTTTTTCTAGGGCCACTCCCCCGGCATATGGAGGTTCCCAGGCTAGGGGTTGAATCAGAGCTGCTGCCACTGGCCTACACCAGAGCCACAGCAGTGCAGGATCCAAGACGCATCTGCAACCTACACCACAGCTCACGGCAACGCCGAATCCTTAACCCACTGAGCAAGGCCAGGGATCGAACCCGCAACCTCCTGGTGTCCAGTCAGATTCGTTAACCACTGCACCACAACGGGAACTCCCACACTATTCTTTGTTTTGCTTCAGGACTTTTGCACCTGCCATCCCCAGATTTTCAAATGGCCAATGTCCTTGCGAACATTCATTCCAAGTGGATCTCTTACCTTTAATCAATTTCCAAGCCATCCTATCTGTTCTAGTTTATTCAAAATCTTTTTTACTCCCTGAAGTTAGCTCGTTCACTTATTTGACCACTTGGGTATTACTGTATCTTCCCACTAGGTTATAAATTCCTTAAAAGTAGAGACTGTATTCACAGCTATGTGTTTTATCTCCTGAAAGAGTATCTGGCACATTATAGGCATACTATGAATGTTTGTTGAGTGAATTAATGAGTAAATGTAGGATATCCATAGTATTTTTCCTGTTTATACAATTCAAAACATTTTTTTCAAAGTATTGTTCCTCACGACTGGACCCCTAGCCTGGGAACCTCCATATACCACAGGAGTGGCCCTAAAAGAAGACAAAAAGCCAAAAATAAATAAATAAATAAAGTACACTTTGATATTAATAGAGCCAAGAAAAAAAAAACAAAAAACAAAGTATTGTTCCCTGGGTGACCAACAAAATGCCTACAAGCTTAATACTATCTCCACAAAAATAAAACTTATGTGCTGGAAACTGTGCTATAATCTGGGAATACAAAAATAAATATAGGTCCTGCCTTCCAAGATTATGGAATATGATGGGTAGAATAATAATATAAAATCATTGCAGTCACGTGGCAGGTGGATAATTAAAATATGTGACAATACAACTCACCCTAGAAAGGCAAGCGATGGCTTCATAAAGGAAGTGATATCTGAGCCGAATATGGAAGGGTGAGTAGAACTTTTCCAGGTGAATCAGACAGGCAATAAAGAGAATTTATTCCAGACAGATAAAATATGTAGAAAGGCCTGGGGCCAGAAAAAATTATGGAGCATTAAAACAATAATCAGTCAAGTTTGGACCATGGGATGTGGTTGGGTGGGAAGTGGTAAGGAAAGATAAAATTGCTAAGAAGAAGAGTCAGATGAAGAAGCCATGCATAGGAATTGGATTTCAAGCAAAGGAATTGGCTGATTTCGAGAAGGGAAATAACATGATCAGGTTTACTTTATAGAAGGTTCACCATTCCTGCACAGTGGTAGAGAATGTATCAGAAGATTAAAAGACTGGGCTCAGAGAGAGGACTTAGATCTCGCAGACAAGAAGGGGCTGAGTCTAGCCCTGAGGAACAGCAGTTTTGAAGGCTTCTGCATACCTAGAGCAGTAATGGGAGACTGGGAGAGAGCAGCATCACAGAAGCTGGGGAAAAAGAGGGTTTTAAGGCAGAGACAGTGATCAACTCTGTCACAAACCAGAGACAGACCCAGCAAGTACAGGAAAGTCTCAAATGGACCTGGTAATATGGGGTCTGACAGTGGGAACCTTGACAAGAACCATTTCTGTGGGGAGCACTTCATCAACACAAGAATCTGTAGGGAAGCTAGAGTCAAGGAATAAGTTTTGTTTATTTGTTTTTTAGTAGGAACTTGGGCATATTTGAGAAAAGCTGGTAGCTAAAGAGCAAGAAAGCAGAAAACAGAGCCACTGAGAAAACAAGGGAGCATAACTTATAAGGAAAAAGAGCATTTTCCTCTTAAAATATGAGGAAGATATATGTATTGATATAGCTATAAGTATGTTATAGGGTTTGCTTGCAGGGAGAGCTAGTGAGTGGTGGAAAAGAGTTGGGAAAACTCTTCGTTGTCAGGTTGGAATCTCTGAAGGGGCTCTCAATAAATGGCACCCCTGGAGTTCCTGTCATGGCTCAGTGGTTAACAAACCCGTCTAGTATCCATAGGACGTGGCTTCAATCCCTGGCCTCGCTCAGTGAGTTAAGGGTCTTCCATTGCCATGAGCTGTGGTGTAGGTCGCAGATGCTGCTCGGATCCTGCATTGCTGTGACTGTGGTGTAGGCCAGCAGCTGCAGCTCTAATTCAACCCCTAGCCTGGGAACCTCCACATGCCGCAGATGCGGCCCTAAAATGACAAAAGACCAAAATAAATAAATAAATGGCACCCCATTCAGTACCCAAGTTCTGAACAAGTTGAAAAATAAATAGTAACTATGAAGACCAAGAATATCACCTTTATTTCTGGTGTAGTTAAATTGAGGGTATGGCTTTTTAAAAGATCTCTTAGCCAAGTGGGATGGCTGATACTCAATACCAGAATTAGGCAAGTCTGCCCACCCAGACCAGCAACGCTGCAAGGGTCACTGGAAGGAAGAGAAGAGGTGTATTCCCAGGGCAACTTAGCTGTATGAAGAGGTATAGGAAAACTCAACTTTCTGCTGGCAGCTTGCTCCCAGGAGACAGAAGGATGGAGTTGAGCAGAGTCTATACAGTTATCCCCCAAATTTACCAATCAGATAACGCACTCTGCCTCTCCAGGCAGATTAAGGAAATAGTGGAGAGATCTGGAATTTCATGAATTGAGCCCCCTTCATAGGGGAGGAAATATCACATTGGGAGCTCAAAGAAGTGTTCACCACTAAGAGTTAGTTTGTCTTCTAAATTAAAAAGAAAAGAAAATGACCTGCTAAGAATTGGATAGTGGTGGGGGAAAGAATAGTTCCTGGCTTGGGAATGGTGATGGTGTTTAGAATCACTGTGTTGGTGACTGAGAGAATAAACTCCTTTTCAGCATTGAGAGCCAGCAAAGTCTAGAAGTCATGGGTTTGTGGCAGCAGCCTACGCATGGTCTTTAGCCAAGATCTTAGGTTTATGATTGAATTGGAAAGGTCACATCACAAGATGAGTTTCAGGGAGAGAGTAGTCAGCACAGCAAATGTAGGAAGAGATCGGGTAAGATGAGAATTGAATGATACCCATTAATTTAGTAACTTGGAAATCATTAAGTGAATTTCTGTGTTGGTGGAGTAGTGAGGTAAAAACCAGACTGGAGTAGATAAAAAGCTTGAATTTTAAAATGATGAAATAGAAGCAGCATGCCTAAACCCTTTTTTTTTTTTTTTTTTTTTTCGGAGAAGGTCTATTTTGCTGTGAAGGGAATAAAGTAGGATAATAACATTAGACGTGTGGACAATGGAGGGGTTTTTTTTTTTTTTTAGTTTTCTTTTTGGATGGGAGATGGCAGAATATGTTTGAATGCTAGGGAAGCAATCAGTAGAGAAGGAGTTGAAGATGTAAATAGGTAAATATCCATATATAGCATTTTAGACTCATGTAGATCTGGCCTAAACTTACTGAACTTCATAGTAAGGAGGAATAGAGATTATCTTTGGTGCTCCCTTGGAAAAATATTTTAAGTCTCTCTGAATTCATTTCTTTTTTAAAATATTTTCTTTAGAATGCATCAGGGATTTATGCTGAAATAGATGGAGCCAAAAATGAACTGCAAAGAAAACTATCCAACCTAAGCAACCTCAGTCATGATTTAGTCCAGGAAGCTGTTGACCATGCACAGAACCTTCAACAAGAGGCTGATGAATTGAGCAGGTAATATCCTGGTTTTAAAAATGTAGGCAGGAGTTCCCGTCGTGGCGCAGTGGTTAACGAATCCTACTAGGAACCATGAGGTTGCGGGTTCGGTCCCTGCCCTCGCTCAGTGGGTTAACGATCCGGCGTTGCCGTGAGCTGTGGTGTAGGTTGCAGATGCGGCTCGGATCCCGCGTTGCTGTGGCTCTGGCGTAGGCCGGCAGCTATGGCTCCGATTCGACCCCTAGCCTGGGAGCCTCCATGTGCCGCGGGAGTGGCCCAAGAAATGGCAAAAAGACAAAAAGACAAAAAAAAAATGTAGGCATCTGCATAGGCTGAATAACTTATTTTTATTCAATTCCACATGGCAGGGTTGCCGGGATACAGTGTTTGTAGGTTGGTTTTAGGGTTCAATTTGCTAGTTTGTTTATCTGTTTGTTGGCTGGCCAGTCTGATAGCCAGTTATTGTCTATTACAATTGCTCTGGAGAGACAGTTTTTTGATTTTTAAAAGATCTGTCAGATTTTAGATCTGTATTGTTGGGGTCAGGTACTTTTCCACAGTATTAATAGGATGATCTAACACATGTGAGTTAGGGACATAACTGCTGCACAGAATCTTATCAAGTAAATCAGAACCCTCTACATAGTCTAATTGTGCCATTGTCACATATTTATTTCATAGACAGCATTAGCTTTCCACACCCAAGTGTCTTAGGTAAAGGTGGTTGGAAGTTAGCAATGCAGTAGACCTGTGGCCAATACTCTAGCCACTCCACAGTGCCCAGCAGGAGCTGTTTGATTTCAACACCTATTAAGAGAAAATCAATTGATAATTTTCTTGCAGTATCTAGAAGAGAGTCATAACACTCATTTAATGTTAATTTGAAATGTACTAAAATATTGGACTTGGATTCATGAAGCTGAAAAAAAAATAGGTAAATATGAGATCATTATGGAAAAACATCACAAATCTGGCAGTTAGAAACAAGGATCAGTAAAGGTCATGAATAAAATAAGAATTAATATTCACTTCTGTTTAAAACTTAACTTACCTTTTTTTCCTGATCACCAAAGTTTTCAAATATCCTTCCCAATTTCTAAAAAATGAGGGAGCTGGAGTGGGAGTGGCGATGGAGAGACCAAGCGTTAAACCTTGGTGTGTGAGATGGTGTTATATCCAGTTCAGTGTCATGCTCCCAGGAAATGTGCTATTGATCAAGCCAATAAAATGGAGTTTGAAGAAAATACTGGTTTTGGTAGTAACAATATTGGTAGATTATTATTTTTGAGATTAATTCTATGACTCTCTTCATTGTTCTTTTGTCATTTAGTAACTACATCCCACTGAATAGCATCCCAACACAGACCTTCTCTAAATGCCTCCCTGCAGCAAACAGTATTCTAGCTAGAACTTCTAAGGAAGTCATCCCTTGCTTTGCATGAGACATAATCAAAAATATCAGTCACCCTGAAGTCCCTTTTATGTTTATGATATTTCTGACTACATATATTTGGGAAAACATCCAAATTTATAGATGTCTTCCCTTCAAAATGTGAGTATTCTCCAACATATATCTAGTGTACCCATTGATCTACATATGCTTCAAACAAGGATAAACATAATTCATCAAGAAGCTTCCCTTTCAAAAGCACATTTTTATTTTGTATATTGATGTAGTACCTGTTTTATGTCTGGTAATGAAAACAAAGTAATAAAGGCTTTGTTTTAAGCTCTTTGAAATATCTGCTTATCACTCTAGCCAGCAAGATTTCTAAATATTAATAAATACTGGTAACATTTTATACCTTTTATCTCTTTCTTTTAAAACTTCCTTAGGTTTTACACTCTGTGCCATTTCTAAGAACAAGGGGTTGTGAGGAGATACAAGTAACAAGTATTTGGATCAGAATTATCACTGCAGAGCAGGGCTGCATTATGACTCTAATGGGCCATAAAAAAAATTTTTAATTATATGTCATGACTATATTAATATAAAGCTAATGTAATCACTATCGTTATCCTCATTTCTTCTTGTGATTAAAAAAAAATTAACATTGGAGTTCCCACTGTGGTGTAGCAGGTTATGGACCTGGTGTTATCTCTGTGGCATAGGTCACAGCTTAGGCTTGAATTCAGTCCCTAGCCCAGGAACCTCCATATGCCACATATGCAACTGAAAAGGGAAAAAAATTAACATGAAAGTGTATTTGTGGGCCCCTACTATGCCTGATGGATATCAGCTCTACTGCAGAGGAACCAGAATGCTGATGAACTTGGACAAAAGAGAAAGGAGTTGCCAAGGAAATACAGAGGAAGTTTGAGCCTAAGCACCTGTACAGGGACTGAAACTGGATGGAGGAGGCTAGGAAGCACCTGGCTGAACTCCATAGGTCAGGGCAGTTTGAAGAGAGGAGGCACTGTGGGGTCTGCAGTGTCATATACTGCATCACAGAGAATTGTCTGAGAGGTTCCTAATGAATAAAATGATAATAGTCATCGGTGTCTGAAATTGGGAAAAAAACGAAGCTGATGGATTTAAGACTAATTAAAATTAAGACAAAGGATTGAGGATGAACTGCAAAAGGGAATGAGTTTATATTACAGAGGAAGAAGTGTTTGTTAGTTATATGAATTGTGTGGATAGATGCACAGTTTGACATTTCCATTCAAGAAACAGTTTAGGTATAATGATAAACCCTGAGGTTTACTGGAGGACAGGCATGGTACCAAGCATTACATGTATCTCATTCCTGTTGGACCCCACATCAATCCTCTAAGGCACATCGTGTTATCAGCCCCTATGTGAGGATGTACAGGGCATGATGGGTAACAGCAAATGTTAGAGGAACCCTACAGGGGCCAGAAGGGGACAAAGGCAGAGGACATGGTGTCAGGGCAGGGGTACTTGTGAGGTGGGGTGCTGTGCTCTTTGGGGGAGCAGCTAGGCCTCAGGGGTGAGACCAGCCTTGTCCATGCTTGTCCTGGGCAAGTGTTGCACCCTCTTTCAGAGCCTCAGCTACTTTTATGAAAAAGAAATAACAATGTCACCTTCATGGCTGTGGTAAGAATTATAGACTTAATATATAGAACAGGACTAGCCTAGTATCTGTACATAGATGCTCAGTATGCCTTATTCCCCTTCTTAAATAAAAATATGATTCTTTATATAAAAGCGGGAAATAAGATTGAATAAGAGAGTGAAAACAAATAATACTTAACACCATGCTAAGGTTATATACACTCTGAGAGCCTTAGTTTCTCTGACAGGAAGGGAATAACAGTGCTGTTTAGGGTAAGTAATAGGTGGGGACGATTGTGGGTTCATTCCTCTGCCTGACACAACCATGTAAACAATCTTTTGCTTGAAGAGGTGCAGACGCTGTTTTTAAATCAGCATTTCCTTTCCCTGTGACTACTGCCAGGCAGGCAGCTGCCAAAAGCATAATGAAGTGAAATCTTTGGGGCACCAAAGGTTGAGGAATAAAAGAAAATGTGCTCCTAGGAAAGACAGCTGGGAAAAACCTTGCCCAGCCATGTAACTTTAAATAACATGAAGGAAGTACCTGTTGTCCCGGAATTATTCAAATCAAGCCCTAAAAATGGCACTGTTTCCCAATGAGGTAAGGAAATAATGTCAGGTTTTTTCATTAACAGAAATTTGCACAGTTCGGATATGAATGGGCTGGTACAGAAGGCTCTGGATGCTTCAAATGTCTATGAAAATATTGCCAATTTTGTGAATGAAGCCAATGAAACGGCAGAACAGGCTTTGAACATCAGTGATAGAATTTATGATGTGAGTTTTATTCTCTTATTTTAACATTCATTTTTATGTTGCCTTTTCCCAACTTATGACTTTTCTGTTTCCTAATGTCATCTCTTGAGCTTCCAATGTAATAGAAAGAGTAGAAAGGGCAGGAGAGCTAAGAAAAGACCATTTTATTTATGTTATGAATGTTTCAGTAGTGCAAATTTAAGATGTATCATACTCCAGTCAGCAAATGCCAATTCTTTTGACAGCTTTTTTAAGCCAAAGTCCTTGCATAAAATATATTTGAGACTAGGATCTGCAGATAGAGAAGATGCTTTATGCATGCATTCAGATTTTTTTCAATTCAAAAGTTATTTATTCAGCAGCTTCTTCATGATAATCACTTTAGTGGTGCCTTGGCCAGGCACTACTCTAGGTTCACCGAATTTTCCTCAAAAACCATTTATCTTGAAAATGTCAAGGGTATTATTTTCTCATGTTCACATTTGACCTTGATTTTGAGCTATGAAAATGAGCTATGAATTTTGCTTGGTGTTTAGCAGATAAACCATGTCATTTAAATCCTAGAACAATAAAAAGTTGATTTCTTCTGCTGCCATTCTTACTCTCTTCACCCAATTCCTTTGTAGGCTGTGAGTGGGATTGATACGCAAATCATTTACCATAAAGATGAGAGTGAGAACCTCCTCAATCAAGCCAGAGAGCTTCAAGCAAGGGCAGATTCCAGTAATATCTTCTCTTCCCTGTCTTCCTTCTGATTTATGGCTGCCTCCCGCCTTCACACAGTGTTTCTGTGTGTAAACAGGTTTCAAAATTGAGCATTAAGCAGGATTAAAGAATAAATTATATTTCATCCAAATAAAACATTAATAGTTCCTGCTCAGAGTCAGGTATAAAAAAAAACAAGGATTAGATATTTTAAAGTAAATGGTGGTTTAAAAAAAATTCCGTGTAGTAAAATTACATGGAAAAATATTCATGCAAATCAAAAAGGCCAATTAATAGAAACTTCACTATAAATACTATAAGTTTTCAGAGTTCCCTTCGTGGCGCAGTGGTTAACAAATCCGACTGGGAGCCATGAGGTTGCGGGTTCGATCCCTGCCCTTGCTCAGTGGGTTAGGGATCTGGCGTTGCCGTGAGCTGTGGCATAAGTTGCAGACGTGGCTTGGATCCCGCGTTGCTGTGGCTCTGGCGTAGGCTGGCAGCTACAGCTCCGATTAGACCCCTAGCCTGGGAACCTCCATATGCCAGGGGAGTGGCCCAAGAAATGGCAAAAAGACAAAACAAAAAACAAAAACAGTTTTCAAGGAGACAGTACCATAATATACACTCAACACTAGAATATATTGCACAAATTTAACCTTTCTTGAACAGTTCAGAAGGCCCTGTAAATTTTTATCATGAAGGAATTGGTCAGCACTGTGAGAGTCAGGAGGACAGGGTACCACAAAGCCATCTGGCTTTTTGCATTTTGTTATAGTTCGTGTTCTACACATTTGCTGTATTTAGGACAAGCCTAATGAGCATATGGAAAGAAGCACTTCCAAAGGCTGATGTCTGCATCTGCTAAGTCAAGCACATGGAAGAGTAGGAGAGGGAGGAAAAAGTAAAAGTGAAATCATTTTAGTTAATTTTGAATCTTATAAGTTACTCTTAAATACAGTTGAACTAAGGAGTTCCTGTTGTGGCACAGCGGAAACGAATCCAACTAGTATCCCTAGGATGCAGGTTCAATCCCTGGCCTTGCTCAGTGGTTGGGGAGCCAGTGTTATGGTGAGCTGTGGTGTAGTTCGCTCAGATCCCATGTTGCTATGGCTGTGGCATAAGCCTAAACAATTAAACTAAGAATTTTACTAAACAGTACTCATATCTGAGGTCATTAGCTCATCCATAAGGATATTCAACCATTGACTAATGAGGTTGGAAATCCATTATGTATCTAACCTCTACCACCTAAAAACAAAGACCAAATTTGAAACTAAAAATTTCACATGATTTTTATCAAAGCAATTAATCTTGTCTGTGCATTTTCTCTCTTTTAAATGTAGAGCCAATATACAGAGAAAACAAATGCATTTGTTTTTCATATGCAGACTATTTAACCATTTAAAAAGCTGTTTATTCATTCTAATTAATTTATTATACAAGCCTAGTCTTAAACATGCTCTTTAGAAAAGAATTCAAATACTAGCATTAGGGGAATTCCTGGTGGCCTAGCAGGTTAAAGATCTGGTGTCACTGCTGTGGCCCAGGTTACTGCTGAGACACAGGTTCAGTCCCTCGCCTGGGAACTTCCACATGCGGCAGGCATGGCCAAAAAAAAAAAAAGAAAAGAATATTAGCAGTAAAGAATTAGAATATTAATAGTAAAATATTTTTAAGTAAATGTTGCCATATCTATGTATTGCTTTTGTTTGTGAAGACCAAAATATGTGGGTCTTCATGTTATGATGATGTAAATATTTTATTCTCCTCGATAATTTGCAAAGTATTTTCTCAAGCCTGTCATTATTAAGTTATTGAACGTCATGAAAGAAATTTTTCTGTTATAATAATGATATCTCTTCAAAGTTCCATATTGTATATGCAGATTAATCTCTCTGCTTTGATCTCTGAATATTTTGCCGATATGATCACCTACTTCATGATCTTATTTGGTTAAATCCCTTAATATATTTATTTGCAAAAAGGAACCTGATGGGAAGTTAGAACTGAGTGGATCAGAATTTGCCTTTAAACAATGCACATGTTTGTAATATAAATTCAGATTTTCAAATTGAACTGTATTCATCTATTGAGTTACATTATAATTTCAGATTACTGTTAATTCTGTGTTTCAGTAATCAGTAATCTTTATTTACCAGATTTCCTTTTCTTCATTATCTATATAAAACTTAGCAATCTATAATAAGTCGAGGAAGCTACTATTTTAAAAAGTCTTCTACTCAATTCATTTGTAAAAAGAAAAATGTTTATGTAAGACAGTAAGTTCCAAATAGGACAGACTTTATATGAAGCATTTTGTCTTATAAACATCCAGCCCAAAATAGATTTTCTTTCTCCTATTTTTATCAAAAACTCCAAATATAGTTGATATATTCTTTGTGTGATATGTCAGCCAGTGTTTTTTTGCAGTAACAAGACCCAAGAGGAAGGGCTGAATAGATTGCTTATATACAGTATTCAAAACCTGAAACTGAAAGAGAGAGAGAGGGTCCAAAACAACTACAAAGTATGTTTAAGACTCTCCTTGAATTCTGGGAAATTACTGGCACTGCCCAGAGGAAACAAGAAGTGCTTGTACTTTGGTTACATTGTACTCAGTACATCACATCGACAGAATCAACTAAGCATCACACATTATATACCCATTACACACATGAATGGGGAAAAGGGTAGCTGAGCAATATAAAAAGCACACTGATACTGTGTAATAGAAAAGAGTCAGTATCCCAAGGGAGGCTATATATATCTGCAAATCCATTGGAGAGAAAGAAAAGAAGAATGGGAAATGAAGATATTATTTTTATGTTTGTCAAGAAACATCCATTTTCTGGTGCTTTGGAAGTAGACAAAGCACAAAACAGAAATTCTTGGGAAGGTTTATCCTTCTGTTCCAATGATAAGATATTACATCATGACTTGTTTGGTTTTGTGCCAAGATAACTTCAGTTATGGTCTTTCCTACAAGCATACTTTAAAGAATATTTTGTAAGAAAAAGACTGATTATCAGAGTTCCCATTGTGGCTCAGCAGAAACAAACCCAACTAGTATCCATGAGGATGTAGGTTCGATCCCTGGCTTCGCTCAATAGGTTGAATACCTGGCATTACCATGAGCTGTGGTGTAGGTTGCAGACATGGCTTGGATTTGGCACTGCTGTGGCTGTAGTGTAAGCCAGCAGCTGCAGATCCAATTCGACCCCTAGCCTGGGAACTTGCATATGCCATACCTGCAGCCCTAAAGGAAAAAAAAGTAATTATCAAAACTGATACAAGAACAAGTAGAAAACCTAATAGAACTGTATTACATATGTATATTATGTATGTATATTACATATGTACATATTACATATGTTTAAGAAATCTAATCAGGAATTAAGCCCTCCCACAAAGAAATCTCAAGGCTCATGTGGCTTCACCAGCAAATTCTCCAAAACATTTAAAGATGAAATAACACTGTTTGCATATAAATTTTCCAGAAAATAGAAAAGGAGGAAATATTCTCTTTTTCTGTGAAGCCAACAAAACTTAGATACCAGAACCTAAGAATATTATAAACAAAGAAAAATATAAGCCAAATTCTCTCATAAACAGAGATGTGAAAACTCCAATTAGATATTAGCCAATCAAATCTAACATACATAGAAATGGTAATACATGACCAAGTTAGGTTTATCCCAGGATTTCAATGGTATTTTAACTTTAAAACAGTAATAGCAATTCATCATATTTTTAGAATATAAGAGAAAATTCATTTGCTTATCTCACAACATGAAGGAAGATCATTTAATGTAATGTATTACCTACTCATATTTAAAAAAAAACTCATAGTAAACTAGGAATAGAAGGAAACTTCCATAGTCTAATAAAGAATAATAAAATAATACTCAGCAAACATAATCACAATGAAATATTGAAAGCATTCCCACTAATATTGGAAATAAGACAAGGATGCTCCATGTTATCAATTCAGTGTGTAAATGTCCAGTTTGATTCTATGTAAAACAATTAGAAATTAACTTTTTTTTCTTCTGAAACTAACTCTTTAAAATAAACCATTTGAAATAATGTAAAATGCCTAGGAATAAATCTGATGAAAGATGCTAAGATCTATACACATAAAACCATAAACCATGCTAAGATCTTTACACATAAAACCATAAAACTATTAATAAAACCATAACTCTTATATGGAGAGCAAAATAAGAGTTTAGATCTAAGCAAGAATAAATACAAACTGTATTCATTAGGTGGAAGACTTAGATTTGTAAAAACAATTTCTGCCAAAATTTGTCTGTTGATTCAGTATAATCTCAAAATATCAGAACTATACATACATATATAGGATGTTTCTAAAATTTCTTTGGGAAAGGGGGTGGGTAGGCAAGAACAGCCAGCATAATCTTGAGAATTTTTAAAAAGCTGGAGGACTTAAACTACCGCATGTCAAGATTTACAGCTTTACAGAAATTCAGACAAGAGATACAAAAGATATTTAAAAATACAATACTATATAATTTCTTTTGAATAAAGCTTAAAAACAGACACAACGAAGACAGAGATGGGATTCAGAGTAGTGATCACCTTTGGGTAGTCATGGAGGTTCCAGTCTAAGGGATTAATAATGCTGTTTTCTTCACCTGGGCACTTGGTTGTATTTTGTGTTCAGTTTGTGAAAATTCATCAAGCTGGACCCTTATAATTGTGTGTGCTTTTTTACATCTAGAATGTTATGTGCCAATTAAAATTTTGTTTTAAAAATAAAAAGAATTATTCTTAGGTAACCAATCATCACCATAAATATAGATAAATCTTTTCAGCTCTTTATCAGTTGTGTTTCTGAGTTTTATTAGTCACAGCAGTGCTGCATTTCTCAAGCAAAGAAATTAGCCATCATCTCTACACCCGTTATGAAGTTACATTATGGCGTCCTAAATCACTCCCAAGCAGTGTTACAAGTTTTCTGCAGTCCTTTAACTCTTAATTGAAATCACTTTTCAGAATTGACATTCTGTGTTCATATCACATTCAGAATATTGCAGATGACTCATGGTACAAATCAGAATTTTCCTTGTTGGATTAGAGATTTTTTTCTCTTCCCCTGGCGTTTTGACCCTGCTTGTACTTTTTTCCACTTCTTCTTCACAGGCAACGATGAGGCAGTGGCTGATACCAGCAGGCGTGTGGGTGGTGCCCTAGCAAGGAAGAGTGCCCTCAAAAACAGACTAAATGATGCCATTAAGAGACTACAAGCTACGGAGAGAGGTGAGGATCTCAAACACAACTTAAGCCCCATCTGTTCATTCACTGATATTAAGATAAATGTTTGAGGAAACAGGTGATTCCTTGCTTATTGGTCTTTTTTAAAATAAGTATTTTCTGAAGACAAAAGAAACTGTGTTTAACACACACACACACATACACACACACACACACACACACACACAGTCTTGGGAAATAATAAAAGCTGCAGTCAGATTACCTGGAGCTGACAATTAAATTTGAACATATTTTCCTCCAGTCTTGTGTGTGTGCATATATGTACATACACACATGTCAGTGGGACCATGCTTTTATACTTTTTGGTAACCTACTTTCTTGTGAACAACCTTTTTCATTAACACATACGCTCTAATTTGGTTGTTGGATTTCTCTGGCCCTAGCAATAAACAGCTGCCCCCTGTTACATGCCATGTCTTTCATACAGGGCAAGCAGGGAGGCCAGCAAGCCTGGGACAGAAACGAGAGCAGTCTGGGACTACCACAGAATCTTAGAAAGAGGTGACTGGAAACAGACTATGCCTTTCCTGGCCTAGTGTAAGTGAAAACAATACTGCTGGCTGCAGTATTTCACTACACGGAGCATATCCAGTCACAGTACTACAGGACACCAAAGCCCTGGCCAGGAGGGTGTCATCCATTGAGAAACCCTGTCTTTGGCATCATCAGAGCCACCACATGCTAAGCACTGAGCTGTTTTTTACAAACATGATCTCATGTGGGGAAGGATTGCCATTACTTTTAGGCTGATGTGAACTCTGAGACTTGTCAAGGTTAGAGAACTTGCTTCAAAAGGCACAGCAACAAAGAGTAGCAGACCCAGGATTCAAAGCTACATCCATCAGAGTTCAGAGCATGTGAGGTTGAGTTAAATGTTTCTCCACTTTAAAAAAAAAAAATGAAGCTATAACTTCACCTGATTGATTTTTAATTGCTTTTATTACAAAAGTAATACATGACCATTATAGAAAAACTAGGAGATATAGATAAGAAAAGAGAATGAACAAGAGAAATCTTTTATAATCTCATTACCTAGGAAAATGACATTTTTGTTATAAATTTAATATTGTTTTTATTTTAAATATGTAACTTACAAAATAGAATTTTCACTATAAATACTCTTTTGAAACTTTCTTTCTTATTCAAAAGTACCTTTTCTTACCAGTTTACTTCTGTACTAGAGAATCATGTTTATGGCAAAAGATATCCCACAAAGAAGAAAGCATGTGGAAGTTCCCAGACCAGGGATTGAATCCTCACCATGGCGGCCACCCAAGCCACTACAGTGACAACACTGGACCTTAACCTGCTGAGCCATAAGAGAACTCCACATATGTATTTTCTATGACTTTCTATCCTGAAGAAATACTAATTACTCTTTTTTTTTTCATTTACTTCTAATTTGAAAATGTTTTAAGTGAACTAGATGATTTTAATGAGACTTTAGAGTCTTTAAAGCTGATTTATTAAAATTGCTCATAGTATTCTTATATACCTAATGTACACCATAACTAACATATTTAAAGGTCTCAGTTTGGGTGAAAAGTCTGGAATTTGAGGTGTTCACCCAGTGCTTAAATAGATATTCATGATTCCATCAAATGTCCCACTTCTTTGCAAAGTAAATGTCCTTGTGCTCTGTGTGAAGGTGACGCTCAGCAACGCCTGGGCCAGTCCAGGTTGATCACCGCAGAAGCCAACAAGACCACCATGGAGGTCCAGCAGGCAGCCGCCCCGATGGCCAGCAACCTAACCACCTGGTCACAGAATCTGCAGAATTTTGACTCTTCTGCTTACAACACTGCAGTGGACTCTGCCAGAGATGCAGGTATCACTTAATAGCTTCACAATTTACATCCAGTTGAGAAATTGGCCATTAAACTCTACACATCTTGAGTTAAGAAGCAATTTTTTTTCATTTGAGTTAGATTAGAACATTGTAGAAGTTAGCTAGAAAAGGTTGAAAACTTTTGCTCAGTTCATCTATCAATATGTATGTGTGTGTGTGTGTACGTATGATTTTTTTTCCCTATAAACACTAGAGATACTGGTTAAAAGTCCATTTTTATCTACTTGAAATAATAGTAGCATTTGTTTTTTATCAGTTTAAGATTGATTCTTTGGGGAAGAGGTGCAATCACATATTAGAATGTATTTAATTCTAACATCACATATTAGAATTTATTTAATTCTAACGTATCACATGAATTAAATTCTAACATGATTGAATTAACATTAACATATTGTTTAATGTTAACAGAACATTGGTTTGCTTTTAGGAAAAAAAATATACTAAATAGCATTGTCTGTTCATTACTTGAGTACAGCTAATTATTACCAAGTACTGAATATGGCCAAACATAACTGAAGCTTCCCATTAAGAAGAAAAGTTTGTTGGCCAACTTTTTATCCCCTCCTTCTTCAGTCTTACCAGTGATTCCAATAAAACCATCTAGAACTAACACTAATTGTGTGCTTTCCTCAAATAGTGTTTTGTGGCTCAAAACAAAGTGAAAAAGCAACCATAATATGAGACTTTATAAAGACTCATGTGAAATGGATGCCTTTCTCTGATAGAAACTATTTTATGTACATTTCCATAATCAAATTTTAATGTCATGTTTTAATATACTTTATTATCTCTGAAGTTAAAGACTATTATACTGTAGCAATAGCCATTTTATAGTATTGTGATCAGTGATCCAAATAACGAATATTTACCTCTGTGTTATTACACTAAACTGATAGTGGCTATTATTTTCTTAATTTCATTCCTTGTACTGGAGAAGCACATTGTTTCCTAAGTACAGAAAATAGATATTTCCATCTAGTTTGGCTCCAGTAAGAGGATTGCTCTCATCCAGCTGCTAAGCCTAGTGTCCATGCCCTGCCCTTAGTAAGAGTTTGCCCAAAGATGCTCATTCTCTAGTTCAGTGGTCCTGAAACTCCAGAGTGCATGGGAAACACCTGGGTCCTATCTGCAGAGTATCTGATGCAGTAGGTTTGGGAGGGGACCAGAGAATGTGCTTTCCCAACAAGTTCTCTGCGAATGCTGATGCTGGTAGCCTAGAAGGACCACATATTGAGAACCACTGCTCCAGTTCATGAAACTTTTGAGAAAGTTATACCATTCTCTATGTTTGCGGTTTCTCTCATCAAACTGTATCCTTATGATTTGTGCTCTCCTCTCTGTGCACGTTATACACCTCCCCCCCAAAGGTAACCTCATAAGTCAGTATGACCTGCTCATACCATCACCTTTGTAGAGGTGATAGACCACAGCTGCTGCCCCCTCGCCTTGGCAAAACTGCCACTTTTCTGGGTGCTCCCTTGTTTCTTCCATCCAGCTCTGTCTCTCCTGGGGCCACTGTGGTGACAGTGTAATATGTGAACCGCAGTCATATATCACTGAAGTTATGATATGTGATAACCTATCATATAGGTTGTGATAGGTTATCATATCCTATGATAGGCATCCTTGAAAACAACCTTTCCACTTCTTTTTGTGCAGCATCACTTTTGACCTGCTATGTCAGTTATATTAGAAATGCAAGCAAAACCCATGCTATAAGGTGAAAGAACCATCTGTAATTTATCATGGGTCTTGCCCTTTAGAAATGTGCATTATATGGCAGCTTGCTCTGTATACACTTTATAGGTCAGTATGTATTATAAATGTCAAAGGATAGGAACTGATTATGCTTTGGGCTTAACTATTAATTTTTCATAATTAAAAATTATTTCTTATTTTTGTTGTCTGTTTACCTGATTCCTGGAGTGGACTTAATATTGAGGTATTTACTCAAGTAATTAATTTTTATTAACTGCAGTAGGAAATCTGACAGAGGTTGTCCCTCAGCTCCTGGATCAGCTTCGTACAGTAGAGCAGAAGCGGCCTGCAAGCAACGTTTCTGCCAGCATCCAGAGGATCCGAGAGCTCATTGCTCAGACCAGAAGTGTCGCCAGCAAGGTAACCCATGAGAGCAGTCAATATCAGTCTCTCAGTGACAAGGAGAGTGTGAGGGCAGCTTCCAGGATAATACTAGGTATTATCCTACCTAGTAGTTCTCAGCTCCGTCTGTTTATTAGAATCATGTGAGGAGCTTTGAAAACCAAACCAATTCCTTATCTTAACCTTAAAGCAATAATCAGGCCCTCTAGACAAAGGACTTAGAATCTGTATTTTTTTGAAGCTCCTCAGTTATTCTAATGTGTAGCCAAGATTAAGAAGCACACAGTTAACCTAGTCAGCAAAGCTCATAGAGCCAAAGGAATGGAGGAAAGACAACTCCAGTAAAGACCCAATTTTTAAATTATTATCATTATTCATTATCCTAACAGCTGTTTTAATTCAATTACTATATGGAATAATCTTGCTCTTCTACCTCTTTAAAGAATTCTCTAACACAGTAGATAACATGAAGCTTTTACTGGCCTCTTCACAGGATTAACTGAGGAATCACATAGCAACTAAACTGAACAATTTCAGCAAAGACCCCATTCTGATGCTGTAACACAAGCGACACAACACCATAACCAATGTCAGCACTGGTAGGAATAGTTAACATTTTCAGGGTGGCAAAACAGGGCTTGTTCTTGGCCTTCTTTTTAATTTGTTTTTTGTTGATTTATAGACCAGAATCATTTTTTACAACCAAATTATATGGTTTTATTTTCTTAATTGAGATGCAGCCTGAACAGACCACTGGCCCTAATTACTGACAGAATTAAGAGTTGAAAATCAAGCATTTTGTAATGAAGGAAATGGTATATGATAATTGGTCCCACACCACAAATCACCTTTTTTAGACACATTGGAGAACATTTCAAAAATTTATCATCCTGAAATGGCATTTCCAAAGCTAGGTTTCTGTGTATGCCTTCTGGTAGTTTTATTTCTATGGAGTAGAATTGGGGGCCTTAATCATGTAAAATTATTTTCTAAAGAGAATCTTGACAATACCTTTGGTCCCAGTCAGCTTCCCAAAGAAGAGGTATTTTCTATACAGATACACATCTTTTTTCAAATTCTCAATTTTTACAAAGAGACTTTAATCCCATATACTGCTTAATTGTTTATTAAGAATTATTGTCCTTTACACAACTGGCAACATAGGACAGCTGTACTCTAGGCACTTGGAAATATAATCTTGAACTCACTGAGTGAATATTAACCAAATTAATATTAATTGATGTAATAATCTAATTATTCATAAATATTTGCATAAATGGCATGAATATACACATTGCATCCCCACTGCTGAATACTCTGAAAATCACCTCAAATTAGACCAGTTCAGCACATCATATTGGGCCTTTTTAGAAATACATTTACTGAATTGTGCTTCATTGTGGTGCCTTTCCAAGAATCATCATAAGAAACATCTTGAATTCATCGTTAAAGTTATTATAATGATTGAGCCAGACATGGGAAAGCACTACACAGTTATCATCTTATTTCATTCCCATAGCAAGCTTATTGTCCTCATTTTATAGAGGAAACTGCAGGTGAAGTGACTTGCTCATGGCTCCATAGCTGTGGCAGAGGCATGTTTTAAGACCCATCTAAGCCTTCAAAGCTGGGTCTAGATTCCTCCCAACTTCTAGATATGGTCAAGGATATTGCTCACAGCCTCACCTCATGCTTCTCTTCTGGAGACCTTGGAGAGAAGGTCTTAGCTGTGTTAGTACCCAGGATTAGTTATTCTCTTGATCAGTTGGTTATAAATTTTATGGTCCTCATGAATTGTATAATTGGGTATCCCTTCAAGGTGTTTAATTCACCTTAACCAAGTATGTTCATTGTCAAATTCATATTTATCCTCATTCTTGGTCCTGCCTTACCATCTTTTATTTCTTTCATCTCAATTTCAGTCTTAACTGTATTATCTTCCTTAAATCCTTTCTCTAACAAGATGAGGACACACTTAATCAAAGGCACAGAGAACAGTACAGCTCAGAGAGACCCCATAATGAATGAGGGAAGCCCATTGAGAACTATGAGAAAGCACTGTGCCCATTTCATCAGGGCTTTTTTTTTTTTTTTTTTTTTTGCTTTTTAGGTCTGCACCTGCAGCATTATAGAGGTTCCCAGGTTAGGGATCAAATCGGAGCTACAGCTGCCAGCCTATACCACAGCCACAGCAACACAGGATCCAAGCCACGTCTGTGACCTACACAGCAACATCGGATCCTTAACCCATTGAGCAAGGCCAGGGATCAAACCACAACATCATGGTTCCTAGTCGGCTTCGTTTCTGCTGCACCACGATGGGAACTCCTCATCTCTTTTTTAATGGAATAATTTTGTAACTCCAGATCCAAGTCTCCATGATGTTTGATGGCCAGTCAGCAGTCGAGGTGCACCCCAAAGCTAGTATGGATGACTTAAAGACCTTCACGTCCCTGAGCCTGTACATGAAGCCTCCTCCTGTGAAGCAGCCAGAACTGGCTGGGACTGCAGATCAGTTCATCCTGTACCTTGGAAGCAAACATGTAAGAGCATGTGGTTTCAAAAGAGGGAATGATAATAAAAGGCAAAATAAGTTGCTTTTATCATGCCTTAAAACAATTTACCTGGGCAAACAAAGTCCCCATTCTAGTACCTCAGAAGATATAGACCATTTTAAGGCTAAGACCAAAATAGTGACTTAAAGACAAGTAATTCCTTCTCAAGTAATTAATGGAGTGTTTTAGCTTCACACTGCTAACTTTGAGGAGTCTGAATGTGCATTTCAAAGACATTTGTAGTATGAAGTCCTATTATGTTTAGTGCTGAAACCTGCTTGAAGGTGAATAACCTTTGGTGTTGACAGGCTGCGTCATAGCCTGGGTTAAGCAAGGAAGGTTAACACTCCCTTGGCAGCCATCAGATATTTGCAAGCCTGCAGTTACTGACCTTCCTGTCCAAGACACACGTGCCCAGGCCCAGGGGGTGGGAGGTGAGGCAGGCAGCACACTGATGCAGCCACAGGGAGGCTGGAAAGGAAGAGGCGCTGCCCAGTCTAACAGGCACTTTGGTAATAATTCATATTAGATGGGCCTTGTATTCAGCCAAGTTTTTAGCGTGCTCATTGTTCTTTAAAGAAATGAGGAAAAAACATGATATTCATTCTCATGGATTTTATTTAAGAGACTTCTTGGCATTTCAGGCTAAAAAGGAGTACATGGGCCTTGCCATCAAAAATGATAACCTGGTATACGTTTATAATTTGGGAACCAAGGATGTAGAGATTCCCCTGGATTCCAAGCCCGTCAGCTCCTGGCCTGCTCACTTTAGCATTGTCAAGATTGAAAGGTAACGTGAATCTGTGACACAGGGCTCATGGGCACATTCCATAAGAAATCTACTGGATGCACTCTCTCACACACAGTCTTTCCATGAATGTTGTAAATAGCATCCTTTTCCTTTTATTCATGCTCCTGTTTCTTCTGTTCCTGTATTCCTTTACAGATACCTTAGTGGAAAACAGAAAACTTAGGAAACATAGTCATCACTTCTAAATAGCAATCTGATTATTACGGGTTTTTTTAATTCATGAATTAATTACAAAATGGAATATTTTTTTCTTTTTCCCATTGATTGTTGGCATCCTATAAATGCTTGTGAACATGACAAAATCAGGTCACCTTATATTTTTTTAAAAAAATCCTATTTTCTGCAAATTATCTGGCTAATAAAGAGTGAAAATTCTTTATCTGAACAGGGTAGGAAAACATGGAAAAGTATTTTTAACAGTCCCAAGTTTGAGTAGCACTGCAGAGGAAAAGTTTATTAAAAAGGGGGAATTTGCGGGAGATGACTCCTTGTTGGATCTGGATCCTGAGGATACTGTGTTTTATGTTGGTGGTGTGCCTTCAAACTTCAAGGTAAGCTATCCAGCTGTATTTTGACTTAATTGCAAATCTACAGTGATGGTTTTTAAAAGCCTTCTGTGATTTGGGGGTGGATAGAAATGTTGATATCTTTTTAAAAAGAGTTCAGCTCAGTAGGTAGTAGATTTCTGAACCAGGATTTATAAATCTGCTGCATAAATCTGGTCTCTGCTACCCATATTTTCATAGGGTCACTTACTTTGAAGCTATAGCTAAACTTGAATAACAATTTATTTGATTCTGATACATGTATGTGTAATTAACATTATCCATACTGCCTGCAGGAATGTCTGTGCTCTATGGACTTGTCTAGTCTTCAGGTTTACAGATGACAGTTTCAAAACCTCAGTTACCTCAGCTAATATACAGACATGAAATGAAGTACCTGCGATGAGGGAGGGGCTGGGATATGGTAGGGGGAGGATGAGACCTGATGAAGGGCAGATGGAGGAAAGGCCTGGAAAGACAGGGATTCCATCTAGGATTTCAGAATTATTACTCACTAGTTAGAGGCACATTATTGAACCTCTCTGAGAATTACTTTCCCTCTCTTTATATGAGGACAGAAATACATACCTCACAGAGCTAGTGTGAGGATTGACTTTGGTTGTGAACACTGTTCAGCATGTGACTGGCACCTAATATACACACAATAAATCCTACCCTCTCTGCTAAGATACACACAACTAAAAAATTATTCCTTATCTAAATGGGTTAGCATAGAGTAGACACAAACTAAAGTCTAGGAAGACATTTTTATCTGTGGGAAGGTCCCCTTGACCTGCTGTTTGTCTCACTGCCTGTTCTGTGTGGACTGGGTGAAATGTGTTCATGGTGAAATGACTTCATTTTGTTTGTTTCACAGCTCCCTGCCAGCTTAAACCTGCCTGGCTTTGTTGGCTGCCTGGAATTGGCCACTTTGAATAATGATGTGATCAGCTTGTACAATTTTAAGCACATCTATAATATGGATCCCTCCAAATCAGTGCCCTGTGCCAGGTAAGGATGTGTTAAGAATACCAAAAAATTTGATAGCCATCCAACGGCTGCAGATGAGACAAGTGTGGATCACTACTCAGGTTCCCCATCTTTTCTTGGGGGAAACCAGTTTTGAAACTTCATAATAGTCATGCTTGCAAACAACATTTTAGTTCTTCTCTACCCTAATTAGCATGCCCAGTTATTAAAAGTGTTAAACTACTTGTGTGAAGCTTTGGTTTCAGATTCCAGAGACTGAGGTTTCACTATTGTCTTAGTACAGAGTGGGTAGAGAAAAAAAATCCAGTACAAACAATTCATTTAAATGTTTCTTTAAAGTTCCCATTTTGGCTCAGCGGGTTTAAGAACCCAGCACAATGTGTGGAAGGATGCAGGTTTGATCCCTGGCCTTGCTTAGTGTGTTAAGGATCCAGTGTTGCCACAGGCTGAGGCGTCGGTTACAGATGCAACTTGGATCCAGTATTCCTGTGGCTGTGGCATAAGCCAGCAGCAGCAACTCCAATTCCACCCCTGGCCAAGAAACCTCCATATGCCATGGGTGCAGCCATTATTTTATATACATATATATAGCTTCTTTATGTCTCCCATGCAGACATCAGGACTTCATTTAAATTATGTAAAGGAGTTCCCATTGTGGCGCAGTGATTAACGAATCCGCCTGGGAACCATGGGTTTGCGGGTTCTATCCCTGCCCTTGCTCAGTGGGTTGAGTGAGCATCCGGTGTTGCCGTGAGCTGTGGTGTAGGTCGCAGACGCGGGTCGGATCAGGCATTGCTGTGGCTGTGGTGTAGTCCGGCGGCTACAGCTCCAATTGGACCCCTAGCCTGGGAACCTCCATATGCCACGGGAGCAGCCCAAGAAATGACAAAAAGACAAAAAAACAAAAAGCAAAAAACAAACTGGTGAGGGTCCCCTTTGTCAATTGTGGGGGAACATTGGAAGGATGTTGATAGTTTGATTATTATACTCATTACAAAAAAAAAAAAAAGGATGTAAAGTTTATGGAAGATGTCATGAGAATGGGTTAAAAGGGCCTCTCTTGAGAAGCATAACACAGACTGTCATGTTCATAAGATCCTTGCATTTTCATTTCAGAGATAAATTGGCCTTCACTCAGAGTCGGGCTGCCAGCTATTTCTTCGATGGCTCTAGTTATGCAGTGGTGAGGGATATCACAAGGAGAGGGAAATTTGGTCAGGTAACTCGCTTTGACATAGAAGTTCGCACACCAGCTGACAACGGCCTTGTGCTCCTGATGGTCAATGGAGTGAGTAAAAATAAAAGTTCTGCATCTTTATTGCCTGTACTTTCTGCCATACATGTTTCTAGGAACCTTCCCAGGTTGAATGTGCCATGTCATCAGACTGAAGTTTTAATTTAGAAAGCAAAATTGGTGTTTTTTTTCTTCAGGGAAGTGATGTCAGCAATAAGTAAAAGCAGCCATGAAATGCATTTCCCTGCACTGCATTTTAGATGTGTTTATCAAATATCTTTAGAAAAACTAAGGGAATTTTGAGGAAAATTAGGTGAGCATGTGTCTGGAGAAATTTAGAACTTTTTAAATCATATGCTCTAATAGTTAAAAAAAAAGTTTGCATGCTTAATATATATACATATACACATATGTATCCTTTATTAATGATATACATATGCTATATATGAATGTAATACTCAAAACTAGGAATAAAAGATAGTTTATATAAAGCTAAAATATTGAATAAAAACCATTTTGAAGATGAAACAAAATAATTTTTGTTAATGACATAAAAATTATTAATAGTAGCAATGTTAGAACAATGTAATTAAACATGCTTGACTGTTTTTGAGTCTCGTTAAACTCTTTGTGATACAGAAGTCTTGTCCTGAGTCCAGTTTATTTTAATACTCCTTTTTATTGGCTGTCATAAGTGTACAAGACACCTCACATAAATAAAAATGTAGGAAATATATCATTAGCTGTGCTTACTAAATCATGATACTGATATTCAGTCTCATTCACTGATTGGCAAGAGTTTCTTTGAAATTTAGCTGGTGAATCTTTGTCTTTCCTGATGTCAGTTCTTACAAGCCAATCAGATATTGTATCATTTTGTAAACTTTAGCAGAAGAGTTCAAAACCATTGAAAATCTTCATTTAAAAGGTGTTTAAACAGGTTAGAAATTTCTTTCCAGAAATGTTTTAATAGTGCCAATATGAGAGTTTTTATGGGTGGTACACTTACATTGTTTTCATCAACAAATTTACTTAACATTAGAAAAACTTCCAGACATATTTTTTAGAAATCATTTCTCCAGAATACAGTTTTCTTCCCCCCCCCCCCAAAAAAACAGTTAGTTTCTCATCCATTGTTATAGTGCCCTACCTTGAAATGACAGATAAAGTTTTTTTTTTTTTTTTTTTGGCTGGACCCCATGTACAAGTTCCAGGCCAGGGGTGGAACTCACACCACAGCGGTGGCCTGAACCACAGTAGGGACAACACTGGATCCTTTACCC
Source organism: Phacochoerus africanus (assembly GCF_016906955.1). Classification (NCBI taxonomy): domain Eukaryota; kingdom Metazoa; phylum Chordata; class Mammalia; order Artiodactyla; family Suidae; genus Phacochoerus; species Phacochoerus africanus. The sequence continues at coordinate 78,032,028 of NC_062545.1, read as the reverse complement.
ACTAAACCACCAGGAAACTCCTAGAATTCATGTTAAAAAGAATTTTAAGCTTGACAGCATTTTTAGTAATCTACAAGAAGCAATCTGCAAACATCTGTGTGTCTCAAAATATTTTCACACTACTGCATCTCAATAGAAAATCATTTTAAATATTCTGTTATTAAGTCATCACACTCATAAATCCATGTAACAAGACACACATAAACTACAATAAATTGCAATAAGACAAACACAAAGAAATGGGTGGGGGGCCATGGCCAGCTTTCAGGGGTGGAACTTCAGAGTCTCACATACCATGTGAATCTGAATACCTCAAAAATATATCCAAAGGATGAAATGGGAAAAAAAAAAAAGGTGAGGGGAGCAAAGTGAAGGCCGAGAGTCAATCCATGCATTAAATTTTTTTTTTGTCTTTTTTGTCTTTTTAGGGCTGCACGCTTGGCATATGTAAGTTCCCAGGCTAGGAGTCAAATTGGAGTTGTAGCCACTGGCCTATACAATAGCTACAGCAACTCCAGATCCAAGCCACATCTGTGACCTACACCACAGCTCATGGCAATGACAGATCCTTAACCCTCTGAGTGAGGCCGGGGATTGAACCTACGTCTTCATGGATGCTAATTAGATTCGTTTCCACTGAGCCACGAGGGGAACTCCCTAAATTTTTTCTTTTTTTTTTTCTCCCTCTCTCTTTTTTTTTTTTCCTTTCTTTTCTTTTTTTTTTCCTCAGGGCTACACCTGTGGCATATGGAAGTTCCCAGGCTAGGGGGCTAGGAGTAGAATCAGAGCTGCAGCTGCTGGCCTACACCACAACCACAGCAACACCAGATCTGAGCTAGATCTGTGATCTGTGCTGCAGCTTGTTGCAATATCAGATCCTTAACCCACTGAGTGAGGCCAGGGATTGAACCGACATCCTCACAGACACTATGTCGGGTTCTTAACCTGCTGAGCCACAGCAGGAACTCCATTTCTATCCATATATTATATATTAAGAATTAGCTTCTTTCTCTATTTTAGAGCTTTAAAGTGAGTATAAGTAGAAGTTGAAATCTTTTCTTTCTATCTCCCAGTGGATCGTGTTCCACATTCTCAAGAGTATACAAACTCTAATGAAGAGATCACTTTCTGCGAAATAGGGACTTTACCATAATACCTTATTTTTTTTTTTAGTATAATGATTTTTATTTTTTCCATTTTAGCTGGTTTACAGTATTCTGTCAATTTTCTTCTGTACAGCATGGTGACGCAGTTACACATACATGTATACATTCTTTTTTCTCAAATTATCATGCTCCATCATAAGTGACTAGATATAGTTCCCAATGCTACACAACAGGATCTCATTGCTAATGCATTCCAAAGGCAGTAGTCTGAATCTGTTACCCCAAGCTCCCAATCCATCCCATTCCTTCCCCCTCCCCCTTGGCAACCACAAGTCTATTCTCCAAGTCCATGAGTTTCTTTTCTGTAGAAAGTTTCATTTATGCTATATATTAGATTCCAAATATCTTATTTTTCAAATCCTTTGAATTCTTGTATCTATGAACTAAAGCAAACAAACTTGACTAGTAAATTACTTGGGTATTACAGAATTTCTTTGGTTCTTGAACATCATGTGGTCCAAGTGCATAATAATACTCTATTTACATAAATCCAATGTTTCAAAATAATACAGAAATGACCTTTTTATTATATCTGTATTTGCTGGTAGTTTTTTAAGGTTATTTTCAGCATACCTGGGAATAATTTTTCAGTATTACCAATTTTGCTCTTAAAGGGAATTCCCGCTGTGTCTCAGTGGGTTAAGGCTGTAGCTTTGTTACTGTAGTGGCTTGGGTCACTTCTGTGGCACAGGTTCAGTCCCTGGCCTGGGAACTTCCACATGCCATGGGTGGGGCCAAAAAAAGGGGGCAGGGGAATGTAATCAATCTATTGACCTGTTATAACTTTCCAATGTTGCCTAAAAATGGGTCAGTTGAATACATATGGTCTATAATACTTTTTTCAAGATTTTTAAAAGAGCAATAAGATAAATATAAAATTTCATTAATGCACAAAGTAAATGACAAACAATAGAAGATAGTTGTTTTAAATTGTGTATAAATATTAACTACTTCAGAATATGAATATGAGCCATAACTGCTGTTATGGATGTAGTTGTGATTTTTATTTCATAATAAGAATTTCATGAGACTGGTCTTCAGATAGTTTCAATAATAAAAAATACAGTGTTATTTCTCAAATTCAACTAAATCTGCTCTTTAACAATACCAGCACTTACATCTTATAACTTTTCTTCCTCTCCACAGAGTATGTTTTTCAGCCTGGAAATGCGCAATGGTTACCTTCATGTGTTCTATGACTTCGGGTTTAGCAGTGGCCCTGTGCATCTTGAAGACACAATGAAGAAAGCTCAAATTAATGATGCAAAATACCATGAGGTACCAGTCATTGTGGTTCCAGTGTTTTGTTTGTACTGAGATCTGCTGATTTGATCAGATGGTCCAATGAGATAAGTGAGAAAGTAATTGAATGAAGTACCTTCACATGTAAAGACCAAGTGAAGGGGCCTCATCTACTCAACTCCAGGATAACACTTGCTTTAAAAGAATGGATATTTTTTGTCATATTGATGTCTCTAATAAAAGAGTCAAAGATTCGTTTTAATTGCTTCATTGACCAGAAGGCTCCTGTTAGTGCTCAATAATCCTGATTACAATGGCATTCCTATTGAATCCTCTGTACATTTTTGAAAATGCCATGGTGTAGATACATAGCCATATTTTTATTTATTTGTTAAATCTAAAAAGAGCAGATATGAGTAAATAATTTCTTTTTGAACCATTTATCCAGCTCTTAGAAGATACTAACACAGATTTCCTTATAAGGAAAACTCACAAAGAATGCTCTTTGGTCTTGAAAAAGATGTGCAATGTAGTATTATATATTTCATCTATTTTCATTAACAACTTTAAGCCTATAATTTAATAAAATATATAAAAGATATAATGTCTTTTAAGCTGAACTGAAATGCAGAGAGTAGAAGGCTCAGTTTCTCTTTTCAATTCAAAGTCCCTAACTTAACTTTCATTAGACTTATTTACAATAAAATAATATTTTAATTGTTTCTCTGACCAGCATTTTCCCAGATTCATTAAAGTTCTCACTATGTCACCAAAAAATGGCACCTGGAAACATGCAGTCTAGGGTCCAGAAGGTACCTGTTTATGATTATTTCCCAAATCCCCTCAAAGGAGCAAAATAAAAAAATTTCTCATTACAAAATTTTCTTGGGCTAGCTTCATCTCCAAATGGTAATTCTCCTCTCCAACAAATGTGAACTTCTGGTTATATAAGTGAGAGTTTTCATGTCTGTAAGAAAGGAGATCTATTCCCCATTCTGTCCAGCTGTTATAATCAGAATAATTACAATATGTAGCAGTCTTCAAAAAGCTGATTGTTAAACAGTGATCAAGACTTACTATATATTATTTCTTCCAGATCTCAATCATTTACCACAATGATAAGAAAATGATTTTGGTAGTTGACAGACGACATGTCAAGAGCATGGATAATGAGAAGATGAAAATACCGTTTACAGACATATACATAGGAGGGGCTCCCCCAGAAATCTTACAATCTAGGTAAGCTTTTGTTGGTTGTTGTTGTTATTAAGCTGTTTGTTCCTAACGATGCACTTGTCTGAGTATTCAGCATCCAGGAAAGGTGTAGTAAATGTTTGAGCATTCCCATGTATTGCCTCTACACACACGTGTAGGAGCACACACACAATCATGCACCTCAGCCCCTGTGCTGCTGGTACTCGTGACTACCTTAAATTAGCATGTAGTAGATGTGATCTACATATTTCTTTAATTACTGCTTTACTCTTAGAACATAGTCTACTGCAGCATTTCTCATCTGCAAAGGGAAAGGTAGAGCATGTGTATTGTGTGAAAACAAAGAAGCACTGTGTCCCTTAATTTTTAATATAGTAAGTCTCTTACTTTAGACTTATTTGAACTCTCAAATAGCATCTGAAGGTAAACAGAAATTTTAAGCCTATCCCAAGGGTTGTAGATTATATATAATGAAACATTGTTGTAATTCAGCTATCTCATTACAGTCAGTTAATAGCATGAGAGACCCTTTAAACTGAAAGACAACTTTAGTATGTTCCAGTGCAGTCATTCTCAACCCTGGTTCTCATTAGAATAAGTTAGACAGGAGTTCCCTGATGGCCTAGTAGTTAAGGATTTGGTGTTGTCACTACTGTAGCTTGGGTTTGATAAGTAAACAAAGTAATAGAATAACCTAGAAAACTTTTATAAGCGTCATTACCCATGACCATTTTCCAGAAATTCTAATTGTTGTGGGATAAGGTTCCAAATTTAAGCTTCCTTTCTAAAGATCCTCTTCAGTTCCTTTAATCATGCCATACAGTATCTTTAACCATTGTGGCTGCTGTTACGTGCACCTCAACCTGTCAGTTAACATGGTCATCCAGGTATGATCTTGTCAGAGTAGAATATAATGGGACAATTACCCCTTAGTTTGGCCAATATTCGTCTAAAATACATTGAAGTTGTTGTAATTTTTGCTTGAAACTAAGTTTATATTCATTTAATATCCAGACATGTTCTTGGGTAATTCCTATTAGGCATGGTGAGAGATACTAGGATTACAATTTTGAGCAAAATGCCATCCTTGATCTTAAAGACAATGCATTTCTCACTTTCCTATTGCTCAAACAACCAACATTCACTATAAACTTCTCTACCCTTGGTTGATTTCAGTGTTGCAATTAAGGACATGAAGATGAATTCACGACCAAGTGGATTCGTTAAAGACTGAAGACATGGGTTCAAATCCTAATTTACCACTTGTGATATAAAAAAAAAAATTTCTTAGTTTCATTTTATAAGTTAAACCATGTCAAATTGCCAAGAGTTGACCATTTTTGATCCACACCTATGTCAATTTGTTATGCGTCACCCTATTACTCAACTGTAAAAGGGAAATAATAGCATCACCATTTACTCCACTGAATTGTTGCTAAGATAAAATGAACTAATGCAAGTTAAAGGATCTTAAAAACTATAACGGAGTAAATTGGCTTCATGCAGAATAAAGATGTTCTGTATGCAAAGATTAGACATTACTGTGTGCTTATGAAAGCATGAGAATGTGAAAATAATTATAAAGCTATTAAAAATTAGTATACATAAAATTTATATCCTACATGTGCAGGGTAACATCATTATCACCACATCATCATCATGGCTATATCAGTGATGACTAATTTTCTTTTGTAGAACCCTAAGAGCACACCTTCCCCTAGAAATCAACTTCAGAGGATGCATGAAGGGTTTCCAGTTCCAAAAGAAAGATTTCAACTTACTGGAGCAGACAGAAACCCTAGGAATTGGTTATGGTTGCCCAGAAGACTCTCTTGTAAGTATACAATCAGATGTTTTAAATAAATAGGTACATAATTTATTACTCTCAAAAGTTGAAAAAGCTCTTTTCTCTGTGGTCCTATGTCCATCTTGGACTCCTTTCTGCCACCAACAAAAAAGAAGAATTATTAAGCTAAAAAGGCTTGTGGGCTTCCTCTGTGGCTTGTCCACTTGCTTCATATATTGATGGTCGTTCTTCCAAAGCGCAAAGAAGCTACCCAGGCATCTTCACTCGCTCAGAGTGAGAAGATGGGGGAGCTGAAACGCTATCTGTGAGAGACACAAAATTCCAGTATAAGCCAGAAGTTAAAACATAACTGTTAATATAGGAGCTAGTGGATGAAGCTTTGGTATGTAAGAAATTGGCATTTTAAACATTTGATAATTATCAAAAACACTATATTCACTGTTTCTTTGGCACACAGATATCTCGCAGAGCATATTTCAATGGACAGAGTTTCATTGCTTCAGTTCAGAAAATATCTTTCTTTGATGGCTTTGAAGGAGGTTTTAATTTCCGAACATTACAGCCAAATGGGTTACTCTTCTATTATGCTTCAGGGGTAAGTATTTCTTTTCCCCTACAGAAACTTCTTTGTGATAATTATTTTTTCTAATAAAAACACTTTTAAGCATATTAAAAGTAATTTTTGATTTAGATTAGTTTTTACTCACATGTACACATATGGACTGTCTCACTTCAGATACTTTATAAAATATTATATATATATATATAATATATATTTTATATCAGGAGTTTTTAACCTAAGATTCATAGACCCACTTCTCAAAAACCCATAAAAATAATTCAGTGGGTCTGTGACAGGTGGGGAAAAAATTATATCTTTATTTTCTCTAGCCAAAATTTATTATTTTCTTCAGTTGTGAATGACAGCAACAAACAGCAGTAATATTGTCTGTGTGACTTTGTTATTAATAGAAATAACAGGTATTTTTCATTTCACATTACAGTTATCACAAATATCTCAAAATATCATTTTTGCTCATTGCTACTTCTAAATTATAGTAAGTAATATCTCTGCTGCTAGATTTTATTATTTAGTGCCTTAATGAAGTACATATATATCACTTATTTATCGTTTCGGTATTTTGAAACTTTTTTCTTTCTATGTTGGTTTCCTTTGTGTTCCTACATACTTTAGTTGATGCATATTAAAATATTATTTTATGAAGGGGCCCATATGTATCACTGACACTGGGATGACAGCTACTAGTATGACAAAATCACCTGAAATTTTAGGTTCAAAGTACAGGAAATTCCTCTTTCCATTAAAACATATCTAATTTTATAGGTAATATAAAATATAGAGTATTTTGTTGTTGTAGTTGTTCTATTCATAGAACTTATTTTATAAGGAGACTTCTCACACACACAGCGGTTCCTCTAAGCAAGCCCATTAAGTAAATGTTGAAAACGTGTCTGTCTTTTGGATCCCTGGCCTCCCCACTTCAAAACCTGTGCTTGCATTTCAGTCAGACGTGTTCTCCATCTCATTGGATAATGGCACCGTGATCATGGATGTAAAGGGAATCAAGGTGCAGTCAGCAGATAAGCAGTACAATGACGGGCTGTCCCATTTTGTCATTACCTCTGTCTCTCCTGCAAGGTACAGCTCCTCACTTAATATTCTTTCCCCCAGATGGCTTTATCTGTAGGGCATGATTCCATTAGACTACCCATCTTTTTACTTTTCTAGTGTTTCAAAAATGGTAGAAGAAACAACTTACCTTATTTTTAAAAATTGCTATTAATTTTCATGACAAGACAAATAAATCACTATAAAATTAACAAGAATGTAAAGGTTTTTTTTCCAGTAAAACCACAGGCTGTAATCTCCTTGAGGGAAGTGCCTGCACATAGCACTTATTGCATGGAGTGCAGTGTTTTGCACATTGAAGGGACTCGGCAAATATTGGTTTCATTAGATTTTTTTTTTTTTTTTAGTACTTTTAGGGCCACACCCATGACATATGGAGGTTCCCAAGCTAGAGGTAGAATCAGAGCTATAGCCGCCAGTCTGTGCCACAGCCACAGCAACACGGGATCCAAGCCATATCTGTGACCTACACCACAGCTCACAGCAATGCCGGATCCTTAACCCACTGAGTGAAGCCAAGGATCGAACCCGCATCCTCATGGATACTGTCAGGTTCGTTACCACTGAGCCGCAACAGGAACTCTGGTTTCGTTAGATTTTAATTAAACAATTGAGAATGATGCATTTATGGTCACATTTTAAAAGATCTACCTTTATCTTTAAAATATGTAATACTGAATTTCTTTTTCATATAAAGAACATTCTTTCTGGAAAAAGAAATTAATTTCTGCTGTAGACTGCTGGCTATTCTATGTCCACTTCTATGGAGCCCTCCTATTAAAAGAAAACATTAGTAAGTCTTTTCTAGACTCCATTTCCAACCACTATTAAGGTGCATTACAATGAAAATCATCTCCCACAAATGTGATTAAATGATCACTACACCCTGACTTATGTTCTGACTTTTTCACACCAAAAAAAAAAAATTGATGATAACTAGTCATCTGAACTTCTTCCTTCTCTGGGTTTAAATTCCAATCATAATTTGGAGAATCTTCTACCTATAGAAATATTCAACCATTTTACCCTGGGCCTCATGAAGATTCCAGCAACTTGTTATCTTGTCATTAACCAAATGTTCCTTTTTCCTTCTGTGAGAAAACCTGCAACCTAGAATGGAACTTGAGGTAAAATGTTAGCTGTGTGGTATGTAAAGAAGCTTTTTCCCTTACAGGTATGAGTTGATAGTAGATAAGAGCAGACTTGGGAGTAAGAACCCTACCAAAGGGAAAGTGGAACAGACACAAGCAGGTGAAAAGAAGTTCTACTTTGGTGGCTCACCCATCAGTCCCCAGTATGCTAATTTCACCGGCTGTATAAGTAATGCCTACTTCACCAGGTATAATACTCTTATAATTCATAAATATGCATGATTGATAAGGACAATCACATCAATAATGAAAATATGAACCCTGTTTAAACTGAGAGCTATGAAATAGCAAAGGCACTAGAGGGTAGTAATTAAAAGCTTGCATGTGCTTGAAAAACTGATAGACTTGAGATCGTGTGTAGGTTTTTTGCCTTTTAATTTCTATATGACATTGGCCAAGTAAGCTGTCATATCTTCACCTGCCAAATTCAGATAATAATAGGGCCTGCCTGGTAGACTTGTTATGAGGATTAAATGAGATAATGTGCATAAAGCACGTGGCATACAGCAAACCATAAATATTAAATGCAGTTATTTCTGTACTTATTACCACATCTGCGACCTACACCATAGCTCACAGCAACACTGGATCCTTAACCCACTGAGCGAGGCCAGGGATCAAACTCACATCTTCATGGGTACTAGTCAGGTTCGTTAACCACTGAGCCATGACAAGAACTCCCTCTGTCCATCTTTTAATCAAATTGTTTGGGTTTTCTAATGTTGAATTGTCTTTGCATATTTCGGGTATTATCGCCTTATCAGATATATATTTTGCAAATATCTTCTCCCATTCTATAAGCTATCTTTTCATTTCATCCTTAATAAAGACAGTGAGGACCCCGGAGTTCAAAAATACGCAAGGGAGGAATTTAATACAAAGTAGCACAGATGAGACCCCATCATCCAGAGCGTGATGAGAGAAAAACATGTCCATCCATCAGAATGGTGGTGCCAGGCACAAAATTATTGGTTAATTGATTAAATGACCATTTAAAGGGTTCTAATCAAGGTAGTGGTTGATGGATAAAGACCCATCACATACACACACATAAATTTTAATTGCTGAAGTTTTTTGACTTACGTAATTTTCATAATGTAATTCTGAACAATATTTTTAAGGTTTTTTTTTTTTTCCTCTGTTACAAACATAGGTTGGACAGAGATGTAGAGGTCGAAGATTTCCAGCGGTATGCTGAAAAGGTCCATACTTCTCTTTATGAGTGTCCCATTGAGTCTTCCCCATTGTTTCTCCTTCATAAAAAAGGAAAAAATTCCTCAAAGCCTAAAACAAGTCAGAATAAAAAGGTAAAAGATAATGCTGTGCCAGCTTCTTGATGGCTGTTGTATTCCACACATGCAGTTCTAGATACTGATGCTTTATAGAATTTACTCTTTGCAACTGTGTGCATATGAAAGGTCGGATTCTTATAGTATCTGATATTGCAGTTTACCTGATTTGTTACATCAGTTCTTGTTCCCAAAGGAACAGTTTAATCTTCTTTTACACCTGCTTCCAACTACTTTTCATTACAGTGGTTAAAATTGCTCTGTACCTATTGATTTGCATATATAATATATACTATTTATTATGATAATTCTCTAGTACCATTTGCTTTTGCATAACAATCTCCGGTTTCTGTCCCAATCCTGGACTAATTTAGTTTCTGATCTTACCCTCTTTTCCTCTCCTTCCTTGACCTTCATTTTACCCACTCCTATGCACAGATGATTTGTGGTATCAACTGGAGCCACTCTATCAATCTTGAGTCTTAAATTGCATTTGCTGATAACTGTTGTTTCTCCTTCATTTACTCCTAGCATGTACATTATTTACATTTATTATAAATTAAAGTCTAATTCCTTCTCATTCTTTTAGTCTAACTCTCCCTACTCCTTCCTAGTCCAGTGTTAATGGTGCACTCAGATACCACTGCTCTCATCCGGGTCCAGGCCATCACCATCTCTCACCTGAACTATTGTAATAGCCCCCCAACAGGCCTCCCTGCTTCCATCTCGCTCCCCAGTATCATGTTAACACAACAACCATATCTTTATAAAGACACTCCTCTTCTCAAAGTAGTTCCCCACCCCCCTCAAAGTAAATGAGTAAATGCTCAAGTCCTCACAATGTCATAAGAGGCCCTATATTTTCCAGACCTCTTTTCCTCACCCCCTTTTCTTCCTCCACTGGTGTCCTAGCTAGTTCTGAAACAGGCCACCACTCCTTCCTTAAAATCCTCACTTGAGCTTTCCTTTTACCTGGACCACTTTTCCCCCAGATCACTGCACAGACAACTCTTCCTTCTAGGATTGCCCAGCTCTCACATGCTTAATGAGGCCTACCTTAATCCCAATTCTATTTTTTAATTTATTGTTTTAATTGAAGTATAATTACTTCAGTTATAGTATAATATTATTATTACAGGTATACAGTATAGTGATTCACAATTTTAAAAGGTTATATCTGTTTATAGTTATTTTAAAATATTGATTGTGTTCCCTGTGTTGTACTATATATCCTGCAGCTTATTTTATACCTAATAGCTTATACCTCTTACTTCCCTACCACTATATTGCCCCTCCACCTGCCTTCTCACTGGTAACAACTATATCTGTGTCTGCTTCTTTTCACTAGTTTGCTGTATTTTTTAGATTCCGTATGTGATATCATCCAGTATTTGTCTTTCTCTGACTTATTTCACTTAGCATAATGCCCTCCAAATCCATCCATGTTGCTGCAAATAGCAAAATTTTATTCTTTTTGTGGTTGAGTAGTATTACCTTGTATAATATATATATGTATATACCTAGTGATGGACACTTAGCTTGCTTTAGCGTCATTGACAATTGTAAATAATGCTGCTATGAACATTGGGGTTCATATGTCTTTTCAAACTAGTGGGTTTTTTTTTTTTTTTGGCTATATACCCAGAAATAAAATTGCTGGGTCATACGGTAGTCCTATTTTTAGTTTTTTGAGATACCTTCTCACTATTTTCCACAGTGGCTACACCAATTTACATTCCCACCAACAGTATAAGAAGGGTCCCTTTTCTCCACATCCTCACCAGCATTTGTTATTTGTGTTCTTTTTGACAGTAGCCTTTCTGACAGGTCATATGTCATTGTAGTATTTATTTGCATCTCCCTGTATTTAGTGATGTTAAGCATCTTTTCATGTGCCCATTGGCCATCTACAGTTCCTCTCTGGAAAAATGTCTGTTCAGTTCTTCTGCCCATTTTTTTAATTGGGTTTTTGATGTCGAATTGCATGAATTGTTTATATATCTTAACCCCTGTGTTATTCCCCAGCCCACCTGCTGCCTTCCACCAGTACTACTGATCTGCTTTGCCTTTTCCTTGCTCTTCTTTTTTCAGTAGCACTTATCACATTTTAATTTATTATAAACTTTATAAATTATGGTTATTATTTATTATCCATCTCCTCTGCTAGAATGCAAGCTTTGTTTTGTTCACTGATGTATTATAAGAGCCTGGAACAATGCACATAATAGATGTTCAGTAAATATTTAGCTTTTTGCATCATAGAGTTGTTGCCAGAATTAAACGAATTAATGCATGAAATGCTGTTAGTGTAGTGCTTGGCACACAGTAGACATTCAGTGAACATTTGATGTTACATCTATGTAAGGCCTTCTGAGTGCTTCTGGAAGATTGATTCCTAAAAGTAGAATTTCTTGGCTTAAGGAAATGTGTATTTTCAATATTGAGGCAATATTAATTTATACTCAGAAGCAGCATTTGAAAGAATCTAATGTCCCTCACAATTGCCAACACTGGATATGATCAAATTTTTATACTTTACCCAATCTAATGGACAAATACAGCATCTCATATTTTAATTTGCTTTTCCTTGAATGCTCGTGAGGTTGAGCATCTTTTCAGGGAAAGACCTGATTTCCTTCTAAGGCTGGCTTCTGAACCATCAGTAAGAGGGCAGCATCTCCACCAGCTTCTCCTAATGGTTCTCACTGATTATTCTTTCGGGGGCTGAAATATATGCTGTATATTTCAGCTTATGTGGATCATTTTTTAAAATCCCCATGAAACTGTTTCGTTCACACATAATTTCTTTATCAATGTTAATAAAATAATTTTGTTCATGTATAATCAAAACTTAGTAGAGGATCTTGTACTTGCTTCAGGATCCCTTCCTTAAGTTCACTTGGAAGACTTTCTTAAATGATTCAGGCAGAGACATAATTTCACCAATTTTTATGAAGGATTTTGCTGAAAGATACAACGAAGGCTTTTTTCAAAGTAGACTATGAAATTCTGATGGAATCTTCCTGTCACCTCCACGTATTTTTTAATTACTCTGAATTTTATTATATTTATAGTTGTACAACGATCATCACAATCCAATTTTATAGCATTTCTATCCCATACCGCCAGCACATCCACCCACCCCCAAGCCTGTCTCCTTTGGAAACCATAAGTTTTTCAAAGTCTTTGAGTCAGTATCTGTTCTGCAAAGAAGTTCATTGTGTCCTTTTTTTAGATTCCACATGTAAGTGATAGCATATGATATTGGTGTCTCCCTGTCTGACTAACTTCACTGAGCATGATAGCTTCTGAGTCCATCCATGTTGCTGCAAATGCAGTTATTTCTTTCCTTTTAATGGCTGAGTAGTATTCCATTGTGTATATGTACCACATCTTTATCCACTCCTCTGTCGATGGACATTTAGGTTGTTTCCATGTCTTGGCTATTGTATATAGTGCTGCAATGAACATAGGAGTACATGTATCTTTTCGAGTTGTGGTTTTCTCTGGATAGATGTACACCTTCCTATATTGATGTTAAAATGTTTATCCAGAGAATTTTTTGGCTGGGACTTGAATGCTGGTCAGTGGGTCAAGGGCAGCAAATTAACATTACAGGCTAATGTGGAAAATCAGTCCTCTAAAGCAAACGTAGTTTTCTATATGAATCTATCAAATGTAGTTTCCTAACAAATATTCATGGTCTCAAGGTTACAATTAACAACACTTAGAACTGTTAGCATGAACTTCAATATTATAGGAAACCTCTTAGCCTTTCTGGTAAAAAGTCTTGGAAAGTCAACTTTGTAATAACATGACACAGAATCACTATAGATTTCACTTATATTTTTTGGTAACTAAAATCTCAGTGTTGGCTAATTTCTTATATTTACCCTTGTATCAGTAGCTTCTTAAATAGCTACCAAGAAAAACTTATGGCCTGTGGTTTAAAATTTTATCAATGTCGAATTATAGCAATTTGAGCTAATAATAATTTACTTTAACAATAACTTCCTAATATTCCATTTTACATATTTATTATACTTCATTTAACCATTAATAGTCTTTCAGGTATTTTGACGTTCTTCCCTTTTATGAGTGAAGATCATTATACATTAATCTTTGATTATATTGATGAATGAATCTTTAGGATATATTCCTAGAGGTAGAATTACTAGGTCAAAGCCAGTTACTTTCAAGAAAAGGTAATTCTTGTCTTATCACCTATGTTCCAGCCTGAATATTTCTCATAATTTTTGTGTTTTCAAGTTTAATAGGCAAAATAGTTTCTTATTTGATGTGTAATGTGATAATGAAATAAGAAATATATTATAATAGACATCATTCTAGGGTATCTTGCCAGTCACTCCTTTCTCTGAGAACTGATTCCCTACCCACTGGGCAGACCCGGTATTTTAGGAATATGACCCCATCTGTCTGGATATAGATGATTAGACCAGAGTAGATCATGTGAACTTAGCCAGGCTATCAAGTTCTCTTCCTTGGAAGCTTAGAACCCAGAGAGACTAGTCTGGGCTCTTCATTGAATGGAAAACATGTAAACCTAAGAGTTCCCTGTCAATCATGAACAGAGAAAGAAAGCTGCTTTATAGAAAGAAAAAACGGTAGAAAGCTGTCCTACAGAGAAAAGAAGAATAAAAGCAAACACTCTGAGAAAAACAAAACTGAAATACCAGAAGCATCCAGAAAAGGAGTGCCTTTATTCTTTCTAGCTTTACAATTCCTGATTCTTGCCCCTGGTAGGGCCCCACCACACTTTCTTCTCTTGGATTGTGGAAAATAGTCCTATATTTTAAAAATTGGTTGCCCTCTTTGTCTTAAGTAGGTCAATCAGTTTATCTATAATCTGAAACAAAAGAATCTGTTACAAAAGAATTGGTACCCTCCACTGGTAAAGTCAAAGTGGGGTTCAGTGGAAATCCCCACACACATACCAAATTGGGGATAGCAAAATGAGCTTCTGTGTTATATGGCAACAAAGTAATTGATTAAGTTATAGATTTTTAATTATTATTCGGAGCATATATCCACAGAAGATTTAGAATGTTTGGTTGCCATATATAAATTTTATTGATTTTTGCAGCAAAGAGACAGGTCTAGTCCATGTATTCCCACATTAAAGCAGAGAAAAGTAGTGCTGGTAAATCCAGCCCGTCACAGTCTAACAAGCCATGCTTTGCTGAGCCCCTGTAGTCTAACTCACTGTTGCTCTCTACCTGCAGATAAATGGATGCACTGGTTGAGAAAAAGTGAGATCCTCTCCATAGGGATGCAAAGAATGAGGAATAGCCAGAGTTGAGGAGAGTCACCTACCCCCACCAATCTCTCACCTCCACCTTCCATGCCACACAAAGCATTTCCAGCTTTGTCCCTCAATGAGACAAAGGTGACCACATCTCCCATTATAAGGCCTCTTACTTCACTAGGGTTGGGATACAGTGTGGAGGCAGGGAGAATTTCCCAAGATACAGTAGAGATAAAGAAGCTCCCTGAAGCCCCAGTCCAATCCATTATGACATCCATGGCATTATTTATAGGTGAGAGCCTGGGCCAGAATCACACTGGTAACTAGGCATACTCCTCCATCCAAGAGAGAAGACTTGAATCAGGTTCAGAGTCCTGACAACTGTATGAGGAACAGAGAAGAAGGGATGGCAGGACCAGATGGTCTTATCTCTAGGATGGGTGAATCTCTGAGTACCACTTCACTGTCTCCAGTCTAACCCCCACTGAGAGAGGTTCTGCCACCAGAACCAACCTGTGACAGCCGCTGCCCCGAGAGCAGGGCACTGGCACAGCTGGTGTGCCCTTTAGTTACTTCAGCTGCCCTCTGCTCACTGTATCTGGATTTTGAGGGTAATTCTGAGATTTGCCTGGGACAGTGATTTTCCTTTTTTTTTTTTTTTGGAGGTTTTATCTTTTGCCCATATGAGATTAAGAATTTTATTGTCAGTATGTTCCAATCTATACATGTTATCTTCTGGAAATTCCACACTGCTTTGTTTGCTCATAGAAACCCTGCTAGACTTCCAGGACTACTGTGGATTTATTTTTATGTGTATAGGTCTTCTGACATTTCAGTGGGAATTAAGGAGAGGGAAAACTCTAAATGTGAGTTCAGCGATCATAAACTAGAAATTGTATTTTCCCCTCTAATCCTGTGTCTCCTCCTCACTCTTGCAGTGTTGTCCAGTTCTCCCTACCTCCAAACCCTTCCTCTCTGTCCTTGCTTTCTTCCTAAGACCACTCCCTGCTTTTCAAACCTGTGTGGCTCCTCATCTCCTAAAAAAAGCAAAACCCCAACCTCTACAAAGTCATCTAAGGTCCCTTCTCTCTGGCACCAACCTGTCTTCCAATTTGCTGTTTATAATCAGTTTTCAGTTCTTTAAAAAAAAGAAACCATATCTCACATACCCTTCTCTTCCCCACCACACTGCCCATGGAAGGCATGCAGAGACATTGATTTCTTTCCTCTTCACTTCTCCCCAATAGGTACTCTGTAAACATTTGCTTGAACAAATGAGTAAATGACTGAATGCTCAGATTTACTTTGCTTCAAAAATTGACTAATCCTTAAATATTTGTCTATAGTTTCACAACTCTAAATTTTAACATCAGCAGTGCAATTTTAAGAGCACAAGATAAATTTTAAAAAATCATTTTGTATCCTGTAACATAAAGGTTGGCTACATATCTTATCACCAAAAATGTTCTTAAATATTTTGAAGGTGTTGGTAAGTATGCTAACTTTTTATACCATATGTGTAAATGATAATATGTGCATTAAAGTGATGTTGTTACCTATGGTTTGAGGATTTTATTGATTGAGTCTCTCGGGGCTGTTTTATTGCCAACTTTTCATTTTTCACCATTGGTCAAGATGTGCCTTTAATTTAAATGATAGAGCACTTATCTCTGTATATTCAGTTTAACTCTGCTTTACTATCACAGACTAGAATTTTAGATTCGTTAACATACTCTGTTGTTTGTTATTACTGCTGCAGCTGTTGCTGGCATTTGCTTATGGTGTTAGAGGGAGGGAAGAAAGAGGCTTAGTACTTCATGAATGGAAAATGCACAAGTAATATACTCTTAAGTATTTATTTATTATTGTTAATGATAAAGTAAAAAATGAACTTTTGCTACTACAGTTTTATCCCTTAAATGATGCATTTCCTATTCTTATAGGGAGAGAAAAGTAAAGATGCTCCTTCATGGGATCCTGCTGGCCTGAAATTCCTAGAGAGAAATGTTCCAAGAGACTCTCATTGCCACCTTTCCAACAGCCCCAGAGCCATAGCACATGCCCATCAGTATGGCGGGACAGCCAACAGCCGCCAAGAGTTTGAACACTTAAAAGGAGATTTTGGTGAAAAGTAAAGTAACACACTGTTCTCACAGAAATGCAATGCCAGGGCTGGGCTTCATCCTCATTTTCTATATGTCATCTTTTTCCTACAGTCTCTCTGTGCCACCTTAATTGTATTCTTTTCTCGTCAAAAAACCACATAGTACATAATTCATACCGCCCAATGAATAACATTCTCAGTGACTTTCTTCACAAAAGTATGGTGGATGAAACAGCATTTTCCTAGGAGTTTGCTGTCTTTTATCAAAAAGAAAACAGTCAAAGAAAGGAAGGGTAAATTTCAAATGACTCATCATCTAACCTTGCTGTCCTCTCCCTCCCCCACATAAATTGCTTTCAAATTGTAAACGGGAATGCATCTGAACTGCAGGAAGGTTAATAAGGAAAGACATTGAAAATACAAACGCGCTTGTATCTCTCATGGCCTTCAAGCCGTCTCTGAATTTCATCACCTCTTCCTGGTATTTCACAAATCTCCAAGTTATTTAGTATTATAGAAGATTTCTTTTTAAAGTGTTAGCACTCAAATATTCTTCCACTGGTCTTCTGTAGCTCTTTCAAACAGTCATACAGGCAGTGCATTCAATAAGAAGCCTCTAATGCCTTCTAATTTACTATTTGCTTAATAGGCAGAATCAGTATTTTGTATTCTTTAGGAAAATTTATAGGTAGTCAAACTGGAATTTAGCCTAATAAATTTTATCTTATCTATGGCCAGGAGCTAAGTTTCTAGAAATTTTTATTTAATTTCTAGACCGTCTGGTAGCTGTTCTTAGCATGTGATATCCATTGATTAATTTTCACTAGGAAAAAACTGAATCTGTATTTTACTTTATTTTTGGCTTTTTTTGTTGTTGTTGTCTTTTTTTGTCTTTTTTTACAGCCACACCCATGGCATATGAAAGTTCCTAAGCTAGGGGTCAAATCAGAGCTACAACTGTTGGCCTATACCACAGCCACAGCAATGCCAGATCTGAGCCACATCTGCAACCTACACCACAGCTCACAGCAGCACCAGATCCTTAACCCACAGATCAAGGCCAAGGATCAAACCCGGATCCTCATGGATACTCATCGGGTTTGTTACCGCCAAGCCACGATGGGAACTTCCTGAATCTGTGTTTTAGATGGTACACAAATCATATGGTTTCTATGCAAATTTATATATGCATATTATTCACTACTATTTTGTCCACATGAAGTTTCCTTGACATAAAGATTTTTAGTAAACTAATTATGACTATATTTTCAAAGCAAGATATGATACTATCATTTACTGAAACAACACTTCCTTAAATATGGGCTGCATCCTGCTGTTTGAGGAAGTGGAGAAGGCTTTACATTTTGAACTAGCAGTGCTTACCCAGTATTCACTAATAATACTAAGAGGTAATTAGAAGTAATGTCGCTTGGGATTAAACAGAATGGCTTTATTCTTCCTTACACTCTCTTGCCTTGGGATCACCCTCAGTCTCCTTTGACAGATGGTAAGCTTTTTCTTCTCCTTTACCAGATCTCAGTTTTCCATTCGTCTGAAAACACGTTCCTCCCATGGGATGATCTTCTATGTCTCAGATCCAGAAGAGAATGACTTCATGACTCTGTTCTTAGCCCATGGCCGCTTGGTGTTCATGTTTAATGTTGGCCACAAGAAACTGAAGATTAGAAGCCAGGAGAAATACAATGATGGATTGTGGCACGATGTAAGTTGAAGGCAAGGAATATTACTGTCAACCAATGTCCACCATTGTCAAATGGACTGACTCTAATACCCCACTAGTGGTTTCTCTAGAAATACCTATTTTAAAATTCTGTTGCTATAAGTTCAGAATTCAATTTCAAAAACTTTAATTCATTATAAAAACCCTGAAGCATATTTTTGTCTTTTTAGGGCTGCACCTTGGCATGTGGAGGTTCCCAGGCTAGGGGTCTAATCGGAGCTGTAGCCACCAGCCTACGCCAGAGTCACAGCAACGCCAGAGCCACATCTGTGACCTACACCACAGCTCACGGCAGCGCCAGATCCTTAACCAACAGAGTGAGGCCAGGGATTGAACCCCAAGCCTCATGGTTCCTAGGCAGATTCGTATCCGCTGCACCACAATGGGAACTCCCAAACATATTTAAAAGATACAGAGTCTGAGTATAATATTTTTGTCAGATAAACTTTTTTTTTTTAGTGCACTTATTTTAAAAAGAGGATCCATGGCCAACATAAACTGATTTGTTTCTAAGGATTTTCCTCTTGACTGTTTTTTTTCCCCCACTGCCTATTATGTTCTAAATTTTCAACAATTGCTGTATTTTATAGAATAAACTATGGAAGGTACAAAGTGAAGAGGAAATCTGTTAGGTAGACAGGATACAAGAGGTAGAATTACCTAAATATATTGAAGTAAATCAGTGTGTATGTAGTGGACGGAGGAAACAAGGTCAGCTGCATTACAATTAATGATAATAAATTCAGAAGAGAGATCATGTGGGCTGGCCAGCTGCAGAAAACCCCATAAAGAACTCTGCTAAACATGAGCTGTTTTCAGAAATTAAGCCTGTAACTTTAAATCAAGCTTTAAAGGAAGAGTCAAACTTCTGACCTTCAGGGAAAGAACCACTTTTTTAAAGAACTTTGCAGTAGCGAAGTTAGGAGGAAAGGCAACATAGCCTTTCACCTATCTTGGGATGTGCTGGAGACACTACTGTTGTTCTCTCTATGCAGGTGATATTTATTCGGGAAAAGAGCAGTGGCCGATTGATAATTGATGGTCTTCGAGTCCTAGAAGAAAGTCTTCCTCCTACTGGAGCTACATGGAAAATCAAGGGTCCTATTTATTTGGGAGGTGTGGCTCCTGGAAGGGCTGTGAAAAATGTCCAGGTAAGCCAGGCATGACCACCTAGAGCCATCCACCTTTAGAGCTGGAATGTGTCTTAATCTAGCCCTCCTTTCATGATTAGGAAGCAGGCAAGGGTAAAACCATAGTCTGGCTGGAGATGGGATATCAAAGTGAGTATTGCCCTGTGGTTGTCTTTCCACCTGTAGCGTTAGAAAGCCTGGAGTGATCTTCTGATTCTAAGGTAGAGATGAGGTGGAAAACTGTCATGAAAAGTTATGTCTCCAGGAGATGCTTATTTGTTCAGCAACTACCATACTTTTAGTTAAAAAAAAAAAAAAAACAACCAAAAAAAAACTACTCAAAAGAGAAAGCAAGTCATTCCCTTGTATGTTATTGGGTTTAAGAAAAAAAAAAACTTTCATTATGTAAACTATGGGATCTCATTTTTGTTCCTTCCTCCCACCCCCGACATACAGTTTATAAATGTGTAAGGAAATATGGTTAACCATGGGGAGAAATGAGGATAAAATAAGAAAAAAAAAACACATTTTGTAATTTCAAAAGTTTAAAATATTGTCCCTTTGAAAAAATATTTAGCAATAAAGGAATGCATCGAAGGACTAAATTTTTCCTACGTATAAATTTGACTTTAACACAAGGAATTAATACACTTCTAAGATCCATTAATATATATGGATAAAGCAAAAGGGATGGGGGGAATGTTCATGTTTAAGTAGATTTTAGGTAAGTAACCCTAATTCCATGATAACTTCTTTAAAGGAAAGATTTCCAAAGCAGTGTGAAATCGCTTGTCTAAAGTGGCCTGTGTTTCATGTTCTGTGGTATGATAAATGCTCAACCACAAAACAGCTAATGAAGCAAGCTTTCTACTGTTTATTTAACCATGGTAGATTTAACATTAAGAGCTTTGCTAGCCCTCTTCAGCATTTTGTTATCTAGGGTACAGCTGTCCTTGAAGAAAAACACCCTGGGATATTTCTAATATTCAATTTGAAAACCACTGCTGCAGTTTGTCATGAAAGTAAAAATTGTCATAGCTTAATTACTGTAGGCTGACATTATCAAATACAAAATTCCAGCTTTAAAGAACTACCTGGAAAACCATTGATCTATCGTTCAGATAGCTGAGATAACTAAGACAAGAAATGACTTGGTTTCTCGCAATACTTAAACTCCTTCATTTTGTTTCTCTTTGGTGGATCTGTGAGTGTTGAGAAAATGGATTTTAAGAAGTGTCTTCTTTCAGATAAACTCCGTCTACAGTTTCAGTGGCTGCCTCAGCAATCTCCAGCTCAACGGAGCCTCCATCTCCTCTGCTTCTCAGACATTTAGCGTGACTCCTTGTTTTGAAGGTCCAATGGAAACAGGAACATATTTTTCAACAGAAGGGGGATATGTGGTTCTAGGTAACCATGACTTATTTTAAAACATGAATCATGAAGTCTTTCCTGAAGTGGCTAACAGGGATATTGGGCTCAAAGTTAAAACCAGAATGCCGAACTCACTCAGCCCTAAAATGGCCTCTTTCCATAAGGACCCCCTTTCTCCTCCCCTACCCTCTGAACCAGACACATGTACGTGCCCATCTCCATTTACTTTCCCAGCCACTATTTCTCTGCAGCTGCCAAGCCTCTGGAGGTGGAGCACCTTGGCTCCTTCAGAATTTCCTAGGCTGTACCATGGTCTAATCTGTGTTGCCTCTTGGCCACTTCACTCTCTAGGTCTTTTTCTTCTTCCTCTAAACATCACCTACTGTCGCTACTAAAGGAAGTTCTATTTCCTCCTCCTGCCAGCAACTCCAGCAGACAACACTGTCCTTAAGAAATTTTGTTTCTGGATTTTCATTCTCCTCAACTGTTACTCTCTTGCTCATTCAACAAAGGTTATTGTATTGTATGTCTCTGGTATGACAAGTCCCTATGTCAGGTGAAGAAACATAATAGTTCTAAAAATAAATAGATAAAATCCTAACACGGAGTTCCCATCCTGGCTCAGAAGAAACAAATCTTATTGGTATCCATGAAGATTCAGGTTAGATCCCTGGCCTCACTCAGTGGATTAAGGATCTGGCATTTCCATGAGCTGTGGTGTAGGTGGCAGATGTGGCTCAGATCCCAAGTTGCTGTGGCTGTGGCATAGGCCGGCAGCTACAGCTACAATTCGACCCCTAGCCTGCAAACCTCCATATGCCACAGATGTGGCCCTAAAAAGACCAAAAAAAAAGCATTCTAACAGACTACACGCAATCACCATCCAGTCCATCCCAACAGCATTCTATAGAGCAACCGTTAGGTATGAGGAAGGCAGCAGAACAGATGCTGGGAAAGAAGATAGGAGTGTATAAAACCACATGTTCTCTGCCCTCAACATCCCAAGTGAAGACATTACAATGCAGCCAAGTGTACTTTCTTAAACCACACCATGTCCAGTAGAATAACCAGAGGTAATATTTCCTCTCCTTGTCAACCTCATGATTTTTCTCTTCTTTCTCTTTCTTTATCCCTACTAAAACACCCGTAGGCACATTTCTCAGCCCTTCATTGAATTTTGATGATAAGAACTCAAAGGCTCAGACAGATCCAAAAGCATAGCAACCTGCACAATTTATGTTCTCAGTAAACGTTAACTAATAGCAGAAAAAATTAAAAAGTGATTTATAAGGAGACATGTCAAGTGAATATTATTAAGATGCCCCGGTTTGCAATGAGTCTTTTGGAGTGAACAGAGCTATTCTAAAGGAAAATTCATTTTCTTGCATCACTGCAATAGCAGCTCCTAACTGTTTTTGCTGATCTTTCTCCTTCCTCCCAAATGTGCTGCAGCACTGGCATGAGTTACCTTTCCTAAGTATTATTTTAAATACAGATCTGATCAAGTCAACTCCCTTGCTCAGTGATTGCAAAGCGAAGTCTACCTTCCATATCGGATCCCTAGGGCTCTTCCCAGTGTGGCTTCCACTGGCCTTCCCCACTCACCATGCCTCCCTCTACACTTGCAGGGGACAGTCCAGCCAAACTGGCCTCTGCATTGCTCTCCTAATCCAGCCTCAGTACTTGTGTTCAGACTACTTTTTCTTCCCAATTTGCTCTTTCCGCCTTCTCACTTTTGAAATATTTTTAAAAATGGTCCTGCTACTTGGAATCAATTTCTCATCCCCCAAGTTCCCATAGCCATGCTGTTCCCACCCCATGCCCCACAACAGGAGTGATATACCAGTTATCTCAGACCCCCACAAAGCTTTCCATGGTGTGTTTGACATGGAAAATGACACTTCCTACTTAACTATTGAAAATTTCATCAAACTTTAAAAAAATGAGCAATTACAAAATCACACCATGGTTAAAAATTTTGGATTACTGTTCTTGAGAACTAATAGTGTTTCTCTCCACAGATGAGTCTTTCAATATTGGATTGAAATTTGAGATTGCATTTGAAGTCCGTCCCAGAAGCAGTTCTGGAATCTTTGTTCATGGCCACAGCGTCAACGGGGAGTACCTAAATGTTCACATGAAAAATGGGCAGGTAGTGTGTTAGAAATTTTGTCTGTCTCCTATGATCTTGGATTCTAGACCCGGAGCAGGTTTATTTCACAGAATTATTTCTTTTTTCTTTCTTTTTTTCTGCTTTTTAGGGCTGCACCTGCAGCATATGGAGGTTCCCAGGCTAGGGGAAAAATTGGAGCTACAGCTGCTGGCCTACACCACAACCACAGCCACACCAGATCCAAACCACATTCGCAAACTACACCACGGCTCACGGCAACGCTGGATCCTTAACCTACTGAGCAAGGCCAGGGATCAAACCCTCATCCTCATGGTTCCTAGTCAGATTCATTTCTGTTGCGCCATGGTGGGAACTCCAGTTTCACAGAATTATTTCATCAAACTTTCCTAACTGTGGGGGGAAAACAAAAATGTTATAAGGAAGCTATACATTAAATTTAAATGCAGATAATATTTGGATTCAGATTCATATGCTGGAAATTGACTTGATTAGAGCAGGGAGCCAAGAAAATATGGCAAAGCTTAAAAAAAGGTTACTAATAATTAAAGGATTTTAACAAAAGAATTGGAAGAGAACTTTTAGAAGTGGAAGCAGCAAACATATTCAGCTCTCAAAACCAATAAATACTAAAACATCTATCTTCCTGACTATAATGTGTATACCAGATGTGTATATAATATGAATATAATATTGTATAGTAATTATATTGTAAATGCTTTATGTAATGTATATAATAACATACACATACATATTTTCAACTGCTAAAAATTTAAAAATTCTAATTAAATATTACTTTCGTCCTTAAATAATATTACTAAAAAGCATTCATGAAAGTATTCAAATAAATGTGAAGGAAAAAATAACATTTTCAGTGAAGTCACTAACTTAATATAACTATTTTTATTTGAGTTCCAGTATATTCTATTAAACCATGTAAGCATAAAACAAACCCCTATACTATGTTTACTGTGTATCAGAAACTATTCTAAATGCTTTATGAGTTGATCCATATAAAGTTGCTCCTCAAAGTAGGTATTATAATTTTCACTTTTATTTACAAACGAGAAAATAGGGCACAGAGTGAGTAAGTGGGGGCCCTGGGATATGAGCCCAGGCAGACTGGTTCCAGAGTCCATGTTTTTCATCAGTACTTGAACCTGCTTGGTATGATACATTCCATCTTTAAGATGAAAGAAATTCATTCCTTTATCTTACTGTTCCTCTGCCCCCTCCTCTTTCTTGTGTCATTATTTCATTCTCTCTCTGAGAAACAGTTTAAACTTTCTAGGAGCTCCCACTGTGGCACAACAGGATCATCAGTGTCTTGGGAGCGCTGGGACACAGGTTTGATCCCCGGCCCAGCACAGTGGGTTAAAGATCCGGCATTACCACAGCTGTGGCTTAGGTTGAGACCGCAGCTTGGATCTGATCCATGTCCTGGGAGCTCGATATGCCGTGGGGTAGCCGAAAATGAAAAAACACAAACACTTTGGATAGCCTACTCAAGAGTGACCCCTTGTGTTCAAATTGCAAAGCTAATCATGTCTGGATGTTAAAGTACTGCTTCCTTGTGGTGATTTTAAGAAGTTTTGTTTTATCACAATGAGGAGAAATGAAATGAAATTCTGTAATGTGCTCTGTCTTTTGCAGGTCATAGTGAAAGTCAACAATGGCATCAGAGACTTTTCCACTTCAGTGGCACCCAAGCAAAGTCTCTGTGATGGCCGATGGCACAGAATTACAGGTGAGAAAAGCTGAGTGTGAGTGTCCTGGGTTTCATTTATAGTCAGCCCTCACACCCACCTTTGGAATGATGGCTTGGCATAACTTAAACTGTACCTTACATGACAGAATAGGTGATAGATGACAGTCTAAAAGTGGTCAAGAAAAGCATATCAAATGTTACTGTACTAAAATGTGTATGTTAAATCTACATGTGATTTGAAAATACCAGTGCTGCCAAAATAGTCTTAGGGAGTTGTTTGAATAATGCATAGCTTATGGAGCAAAAAATGTAGCAGAAAGACTCTCCTAAATATTCTCCCTTTCAAAGGAAAATGTTACAGTGATTATTTGGTTAACATTGAGTTTACAATAACTAGAAGAAAGTGTGGGATTTATTCTGGAATAAATAAAAGCCATTTCTATAATAAATCATTCCCTTTCATGTGAAAATTAATCACTCCAGTGCCACTTATGACACTCTTTTTCCTGTATTTCAGTTATTAGAGATTCAAATGTGGTTCAGTTGGATGTAGACTCTGAAGTGAACCACGTGGTTGGACCTCTGAATCCAAAACCAGTTGATCACAGGGAGCCTGTGTTTGTTGGAGGTGTTCCAGGTAAGAGTTACCATAAGTGACAAGTTTCCCCCAAAGAAACAGTAAGTTCTCATAATTGTTATTATAGTATTAAGAACTGAGATATATGTTTTCATAATTCACCTAATAACTCAAAGGATTTTACACACAATGTCCTTTCATAGGAAAGAGTATACTGACAATTGTTAAAACTTATCCAAGGATCAAAACAAAGTAACACATAAGAACTATACCCCAGCATTCTAACCAGTAGAAACTACTCTCCCTGTGCCATATATGCTTAATTTTTTCTCTTTTCCCTTTATATGCCCTCCTCACATACCCACAGTGAAACATCTGCTCTATTTTATCTCTAACACAAAGAAAACTTATTTACCAATACTGCTGTAGGATCTGAGAACCTTGGAGGACTGAAAGATTGCTAATAATTGTTCTCCTTCCATCCTAAGAGAGAATACACAGTTCTTTCCATCCAGGACCAGTCTGAAGTGTGAAAACAGCTGCAGACCATAAGTTCTGTTGTTCTTAGGTAGTGACATTCCCTAAGAGAGGATCCCAGCTGCAGTTCTGTAAACATCATCAGTAACATCACTGCTGTCATCTGCCAAGAATGGTGTATAATCCAGGATGGTGACAGGACACTTCTGGACTCCACACAATTTGTTTAAACCTCTGAAGCAGGGACCATGACCTTATGTTGAAAGTGTTTGTTTCACACACTTCATTAACTTGGAAAAACTGAATAATAAAGCTAGCAGGAAGGAAAATCAAGCTTGTACATCTGGAATTCAGTGGAGATTTTAAGGAAAGACTTAACATGGTTTTTCCTTGCCTCCTAACTAGACCATTTTAGACTGACCCACGTAAACACAAATAATGCTTTAATTAAGAGAGTAAGAGAGTTTAAGCATCTGTCCATTCTTGGATACCTGCAAAATAGTAAAAAACCAAGCACCCCTCTGCTTTGTAATGTGAATTTTTCAAACTCAAGTATAGACAGTAACAGTCACACTTATGAAATATTTGTGACTCTCAGAAAGCGGCCCTTCCTCTCCTTTCCTTCCACTCTCCACCCGCACATCCATTCCTCAGTCGTCTCCTGCCCTTGGCTTCAGTTCTGGACTTGGTGCAGGTACAGTGTGGAAGGTGTGCCTCATCACTTCTTCCATTTTTGCACATTGCTCTCTTCCTGGAAATCACGACTGAGTTTAAAATATGTACAGGTTCTCAAGGGCCTGCAGGATCAAATTCAGCCTAGCATACATGGTCCTGATCCTCTGGCCCCTCCTTACCCCTGCCTCTAAGGTAACCCCCCTCCCCCGGCTCCGGCCCTGAACCTTCTGGGACTTGCAGTTCTCTGAATATTCGATGATGGTCTCTTTGTTCCAGGCCTTTACACAAGTGCACAGGGCCTCAGTTTCTGGAAAATGTTTTTCTTTCTTCCCTCCCTCCCTGTACTTTTTCAAGGAACAGCTTGTCCCACTCCTCCCCCAACTTTACTCCTATTGACCAAGTTCAGGATCCAGCTCAGACTTCTTACAGCCCCTGTCACACAGGATGTACTATGCATACCAGTTTTGTAGCACATCCCACAGAATATCGTGGAAGCTAAACAGTTCCCTTGCTCCCAGAGATGGACAAAATCAGCATGGCCTCCCTCAAGGAAGTTACAGTATTTGTTCTTTACTTTGCACCCAAAGTGCTTACTATACCGTTTAAACAAATATTTGTCTGTCTCATTTGTGTTTGTTTTCAGAGCCTTATCCCACTATTACACACACTGCCATCATCTCTCACTATAGGAACTGCTAAGCTCCACAGCCTGGGTGGGCAAGATATAACTGAAGCCAACTGCCTGAAACATATAATGAATAGCAAATTTTAGCTAATGAGCCAGCACACTTGAACTAGCAAGGCCGGGGGGCACCTACCCCCCAGCCCACTACACCACTGCAGCTTTTAAATTCCACCTAGAAATCATGCCAGCAAGCCTAAAACAAAAGCAATTATAAGTTAAGCTAAATGTAATTAATCACATCGTTTTGAGCTGTTCAAGATTAATTCTACTAAAATCACATCAGAAAGTGGGGCTTAAAAAAGAATAACTAAAGGCAATTAGGCATAAATTAAACCCCTATATGCACTGAAATCTCTTGGAATCCCAACCAGACAGAACCCTGGTTAACACATTTCTATGAATAAAAAGTTAATACACTAAAATTCAATGAACTATATGACAAAAGACAACTTTACTATATGACATTTAAAAATCAAAATTAGAATTTTTTGAGTTAATGACCCTTCATTCCTCTACTGAAAATCCTGTATTATCCTGTATGTAGTCAAGCTTTCAACCTGAGGAATGTTTGCTCTGAAAATCATGTGTTGATTGTATTGTTAATCAATTACTTAGGATTCTGGGGCACTTTATTGTCACTACCTACA
This sequence comes from Phacochoerus africanus, assembly GCF_016906955.1. NCBI lineage: Eukaryota > Metazoa > Chordata > Mammalia > Artiodactyla > Suidae > Phacochoerus > Phacochoerus africanus. Next base: position 78,003,995 of record NC_062545.1, on the reverse strand, counting down.
ATAAATTTTGAGGTGAATTATGCAGTCCATAATTTCTATATGAACTATTTCCTCTAGAATTAATCTACCCCATGAACCAAAGGGTGGTAAGCACGGGCAGGATCAAAATCCATGTTCTAAAACTAGTATCCAAGATGAACAGAAGAAATAGATGTTTCTACCCCTTATATTTTCTCCTGTTCACTCATCTTAATTCTGATGATGAAATATACTGAATGGGCTCAAATAATATATACAGCATACTAATCTAGAGACAAAGGGAATTGATCTCTTAGACCTCTTCCAAAACTAAAATTCTGACTATGAAATGCCATTTCCATAATTTATTTTCAGTACAAAGCTTCTGCATATTCTTAATCTACATTGCTGAGAAAACTTACTACGGCTGCTGGATGGTATTTAATTTTCTGTCCTGTTACATGTTCCTTCCTGTGTTACTAATTTCTAAGTGTTTTCCATCTTTTATCTACTACTGCTCACATAGCTGTTTTGTACATAATAAGCTTTGACTAAATGGATTTTAATTTCATGATATTTCTAAGCTTTCTAAATTGCTTTAATTATATTACTTCTATCATCTCAACACATTTAATTGTGTCTGTACAATTAATAAGCATAAGACTTCGTCTAGATCTCTAATTAAGATAAGGGGAGAAAGTTCCCCTGGCATACCCCAGGGCACCTGTACCCACACAAAGACTAGGCTATTTATCATTATCATATTTATAGTTCTTAAGCCCTGAGCTCAGAAAAATTAAAATTTAGTTTATTTGAATTCATTATTTTCTCATTATATTTTATGAGCTTGGCAAAAATGTGGAGGATTAAGGATGAAGGGTAATGATACAAATTAAACAGAAACATTAACTAAGTCCAAAAGTGTTGAAGCTAAAATTTCTTTCCACTTTCTGAGTAAATCACACAAAATAAGTGAGGCCTAGGTGAAATTAACTCTAAAAAGCATAGATATATTCCCAAAATTCACTGCTGAGGCTGTATATGTAAGCTGTAAATTTTAGTGGTAAATATACAGTTGAATTATATCCAGAAATTTGATCACAGAAAACATGGCAAAACTTCAAAATTACCATATGTTTAAAATTAACCGTATGTTATTACTTCAAAAGCAGATAATATTTCAAGGAAATTGATAAAAATTTGACAGGTAAGTCATCTTGATAATGTGAGCAGGTATGATGTATGTTTTTGCCACAAAGTAATATTTGGGTTTGGAATGCCTTAGCTGCAATCTTTGTGTCCATTTCTTTTTTCAGAGTCTCTGTTGACACCACGCTTGGCCCCTGGCAGACCCTTCACAGGCTGCATCCGTCACTTTGTGATTGATGGGCGCCCAGTGAGCTTCAGTAAAGCAGCCCTCGTCAGTGGTGCCGTGAGCATCAACTCCTGTCCGGCAGCCTGACACAGCAGAGCTCCCCAAGTACAAAGTTCTTCAGAGCACTGAAAGAAACAAAGCCAGCCAGGAGAGGGGACTCTTCCTCTCAGTGGAAGCTTTCATCTAGTTGAGCAGGACTTAAATGAATCATCAGGGACTGGATGTTTATAATTTCTTATTTGGATTCTTACTTTGGATCCAAAATGTCTGCCATAGACAACAATCAAAGGAGTGTTAAACTTTCCTGCCTTGTATTATTTCTTGCTGGTGAAATTACTGTTCCTGTTTCTAATAAAATAGAAAGGATTCTAAATAAACACTGGTACACATTTTTAAAGTGTGGCTAGAGTCTCAGATTCATCTTTCATTTAGGGAAAATAACATTGAATCTGTACCAAAATACTTTTGGTATGCTTTCTTTATCCTGAAAAGATTTACTAATTTTCATAAAATCTAAAATTAGATGATAGAGTTGCTTTTAGCACTTTTGTTTGGTCTGTCAGTATAGCAAGAATATTTTAGGTTTATCAAGGTTTAATAAAGCAAATTTCTAACAAATTATCAAAAAATAGTAATACGTTTCTAGATAAGAAAAAAAGAATGCCTCAATCAAATAAATGCCTACTTTTTTTTTTCCTTACCTCCTTAAAAGAAAAATAAAGTTGTATCTGAGGGAAGGTTCTTGTAGGATACTGTTACTGTGTGTTCTGTAGGAATCATGGAGGACATTATAGCAAAAAGCATAAGACAAAATCATACAATCAACTTAAAAGTTCTTTTGTTAAAAGTTTTTTCCCATGTACCTGAAAAATAACTAGTATTATTTCTAAAATGTTACAATCATTTCTTAGGTATTTATATTAATAAAGTCTAGAAAAGGAAAAAACAAGCTTGATGGCTGGTAGAATATTACAATATAGAGAGTGAAAAAAAGAATTATATTTGAAAAGATAATCTACATTGACAAAATGTGAGAAAATATGCCCTCATAACAGGTTTGAAGGTATTGTAAGAGGAATAACTTTGGAGTAAGGGAAGGGAATATAACATATTTTGAGGAATTACTAAGGGACTAAAATAATCTCTTACATATATATGCAATTATTTACATTCCCCTGTTGCCCTCATGTCTCAGGTTTATTAATGATGATGATGATAGATGAAAATAGCTAACATCTATTCAAAGAAGACTTTCTAAGAGCCTGCCTCCACAAGGAACTAAATTAATTTCATTTGATCATCACGCTAATCCTATGAGGTAGCATTTGTACATGAGAAACCTGAGATTTAGAAAAGTTAAATAACTTGCCGGCTATCATTCAGCTAGACTGGGGAGCCAGAATTGGAAATAAGGCTGCCTGCCTCCAGAGGCAGCATGACTTTGCTTCTTGCCTCCAGAGGACAGTCAGGCTAGTTCTCAGCTGGTCTCTACAGCTGGAGTCAAAATCTCAACTGCCTGTAGAGTCAGAGAGGCATCATAAAGGACCAGTGTTGGTGGGGACTGACTGAGAAAATCAAAAGGGCACTTGCCATGGCTCATCTAGAAAGGCAGCAGGTACTTAGCCAGTTATTACAGGCTAGAACACAAGTCTTGAAGGGCCAACATTTCCAAAAGAAGCTGGAACCATGAAGTTTGAGGGGTTTGAAATGGCCTGATTTTTCGGTTAGTAACTATTTAAAATTAAAACAGCAGTAGTCACAACAGCAAGATACTGAGCTGACCAAACAAAACCTTCTGAGAGGCTTATGTGGCCTTGGGGCTAAAGACTGAATCCAATGGTCTAGGGCCTTAACCAGTACAGATTGAACCAATGCTTAAAACATACTAAGCCTTCAAAGTTTGCCCTCCATCGGACCAAAGCAGGGCAGTAGTTCTAAAACAGCCCACCATTTTCTTTTCCGAAAGACTCTTGGGACATCCTAGAGTGCCATTCTATCCCTTCATTCCTAGCAGTGACCCCAAGTAAGCTAAACCAGCCATGCTGCAGACCTGGCTGCACCTCCAGTAGCTCCAAGCAGGCGTGTACACAGACTCATATATATGCAGACTAAAACCACAAAAATTCGTCTCCCTTCTCTACAATTTACGAGGCTGCTTTTTTGCAGAGTTAGTATTTCTATTGACCTATATTTGCTGACCCTCTCAACAGTGACCTTCTAAAATAGCTTCAGTTCTTAGAAAGAACCCCGTCTTCTCTCAACTTCTGTCTAAGGAGAAAGTAGTAGGATGTCTTTTCTTTGAGTTAAACCTAGTATATCAGAACTTCATATACAGAAATATGCATTAAGTGTTCAGAGTAACTTGGACCAGTTGTCATTCATGGCCCCTGGAAGTTCAGGGCCCCTGCAAAATGAAGAGGCCTCCCTTAGCCCTGGTTTGAAGGAGCAGCCCTATTTGGACCTTGTCCCACTTCCATCCTCTCATGGCCACAGCTGAATGGGTGAGGGCACCATTCTGCAGCTTCCCAGTGAAGCAACATCCTATCATCTGCTTGTATTGAAAAGATGAGTTCCAAAAATTGAAAATTTTATCTTGAAATTGTGACTTGGAAAACACAAAAAGAGTCAAGCATGTAGCAACAGAAGCTGAAGCCAAAATGATGTTATCAGGAAGTATGGTTTTAAGTGTTTACCATACACGTTTATAGATACACACTTCCCATTCTGTAAGCCTAGGATAATATCTCTATCTACCTACCCTTTGTGCAATAAGAACCACCTCAATTCTCAGCGTACACTTTGTAAGGGGGCATCTCAGAAGACACTGGGCTATTTCTGTTCCCTGGTCCATTTTCTTGTATGTAACATGGTAGAATAGGGTGTCAAGTCTTTTGAATAGGGTCTTTTCTTACTTCAATGGTGACTACAGCCTATAAACTAGGACCATAAAGCAGTAAATACACATTTTAGTGTCACCAAACTGTGAGGTGTGGAGCCAATCCCTTCTCTTTCAGAACTGGCTCAGAAGCCACTTCAGTATAACCACAAATGTGAAGCTACAAATGCCCCCAACACACCATAAACACATCACACAGTCTATATAAAGAAAGGCCACAGAAGTGGTACTGTCCAGAATGTAAGCTTCAGGAATTTTAGTCTGTTATCCACTGGTATAAGAGCCCAGAACCATGCCTGACACGTAGCTATATGCTAAGTAAATATTCATCAAGTGAATTTCAGGAGAGCAAAGTTTCCATAGAAGTTGCCCCTCGTCTCGCCTCCCAAGGCCATCACTTAAAAAGTGCCTGACAATCTTCCAAAAGGAAAAGGTGGTAGTGACTTCTCCACTTGGGTTCCCCAGCTTCTGGAATCTCTGATTTGCCTGAAGATATGGAAAGGAGACGGGGGAAATGGCATAGCCCATCAGAGGGACGAAAGGCATCCCCTCAAGTCTTTGGTAACCTTTCAAGTCCTGAAGTAAGGGGAAAGGTTGGCTACCATTGATAAGGCCACTGAATTTATAATTCGTAATGCCAGATGATACTGTTCCCAGAGGACACTGCTAGGGGGCAGGAAGGGGTAGGCAGAGTGTAAATGAGTTTTAGGGGTGAAAACCTGATGATCTGCTAAATCATACAACAGAGAGGCACACACACAAGAGGAATGTAACATGACACGGCCAGCCAAAAAACAACTGATTCCCCCAAGGAAGGAAGGGCAGTGATGACGGCTGCTCAGCATTGAGTCCCTCACCAGTCCAGCCAGTTTATAGACTTTGAGCCCAATCAGCAACCTCGGAGAACCTGTTTTCAAATGATGTTTTCTAGAGATGGATGATTCATGAGATGATGTCAACCTGAATGAAGGTTATGAAAGCATGATGCCATGGGGTTGCCATAAAACCTGTTTATACTATTCCCTTCACAGAAAGCACCTGCCTAGTAAGGGATGTGGAAGGTATTTACTCAAGGTAGAAGCCTTAGAAGACTAAAGAATTGATACCAGTGAAAAATCTCTGTTTATCCTTTTAGTGGTTTAAGATTTGTAGTGATATACCCATTCTCATTCCTGATATCAGTAATCTGTGTCCTTTTTTCCTGGTAATTCTACCTAGAGGGTATCAATTTTACTGATCTTATCAAAGAGCCAGATTATGGCTTCATTAATTATTCTCTATTATTTATCTGATTTTTATTTCCTTGATTATTAACCTTATTTCTGCTTATTCTGGGTTTAGTTTGCTCACGTTTTCTGCTTTCTTAAGGTAAAAGCTTAGATAATTAACTTGAGACATTTCTTCTTTTCTAATGAAAGAATTTAATACTTTAATTCTAAGTACTACTTTAGTTGCACCCCATGCATTTCATGTGTTGTTTTTTCACTTTCACTCAGTTCAAAATACGTTCTCATTTCTGCTGTCATTTCCTCTTTTATTCATGCGTTATTCAAAAGTATATCATTTAGTATCCCAATATTTGGAGAGTCTCCAGACATTTTTCTGTTATTGATTTCTAATTTAATTCTGTTGTGGAACATACTTTGCATACTCTTCATACTTTGTTTTGTTGCCTACATCATGGTCTATTCTTGGTAAATTTTCCATGCTTGAAAAGAATGAATAGTCTTCTGCTTTACTGTTGTTCTTCTACTGGCTGTTGAAAGAGGTTGAACTATAAATGTGGAGTTGTTATTTTCATCAGTATTTGATTCATGTGCTTTGAAGCTCTGCGTAACTTTGAAGATTGTATGACCCCTTTATCATCATGAAATGGCCCTCTTTATCCCTGCTAGTATGCCTTGCTCTAAAATCTTGCCTGTTTTTAACATAGCTGTTCCAACTTTCTTCTGATTAATGTTTACATGGGCGATCTATGCTCATCCTTTTATACTTTTATCTGTCTCTTAGTTTTTAAAGTAGGTTCATGGAGTGCCTGGATAGCTTAGTCGGCAGAGCATGAGACTCTAAAGTAGGTTCATATAGATAGCATCATCTTTTCTAGCCAGGCTCACAATCTGTCTTCTAATTAAAGTATATGCCTTTTGTAATTGATGCAAATATCAATATGGTTTGGTTTATACCTATTATCTTTGTTCCTTTTTTCCTCTTTTCCTGCCTTCTTTAGGATTGAGTGATATTTATTCCATTTAATCTCCCCAACTGGTATACTATCCCCCTGTTATTGTTTGCTTTTAGGGATAACTCTATGTTTTTTCTTTTTGGTCTTTTTGTCTTTGGAGGGCCACACCTGCAGCATATGTAGGTTCCCAGGCTAGAGATCCAACTGGAGCTGTAGCTGCTGGCCTACACTACAGCCACAGCAATGTGGGATCCGAGCTGCATCTGCAAACTACACCAGAGCTCACAGCAACGCCGGATCCTTTAACCACTGAGGGAGGCCAGGGATCGAACCCACATCCTCATGGATGCTAGTTGGGTTCGCTAACCACTGAGCCATGAAGGGAACTCCTAGAGATAACTCTGAAGTTTACAATTACGTATTTACCTCATCACAACCTATTTTCAGATATTATTATGCTATTTCATAGATTGTCTAAGACACTTGAAAAAGTAAACTCATTTTCCTCCTTTTTTTGCTATTGTTACCATATATTATACTTTTATATAAATTATTATTATTTTGTTTTAAACATTTACATTAAATGTTTAAAAATGAGAAAAAGGCTTTTATATTTATCCACATATTTTCTGTTTCTGGTGCTCTTTATTTCCTTGGGCAGATCCAAATTTCTGTCCGGTATTATTTTTTTTCTGCATGAAAAAACTTCATTAAAGATATCTTAATAGTACAAATCTGGTGATGAATTATCTCACCTTTTTTTTTTACTGAAAAGTCTTTACCGTTTTTAGTGATATCACTCCATTGCCTTTTTGCCTGGTTTAAAGTGCCTCTCATTCTTTTGTTGTTGTTGTTGCTCCTCTAAATGACTGGCCTTTGTTGGGTTTTAAGATGTCTTTATCTCTAGTTTTCAGACAATTTAATTACATGGCTTTTTATTTGTTTTGTTTTTTTTCATGTTTATTCTCCTTGGGGTGAGTTAAGTGACTTGGACCTTTGAGTTTACAGATGTCATCATATTTGTTAAAAAAAAAAAAGTAGCCATTATTTCTTCAAGTATTTTTATATTGTCCGCCTTCTTCCTTCTGAGAAGTTATTCACATATATGTTAGACTGTATCGTATTGAAATACAAAATTTACACTCTTTTTCTTCAGTTCTTTTTTCTTCATATTTCATCCTGGATAATTTGTACAGCTCTGTTTTCAAGTTCATTAATCTTTCCTCAGTGTCTAATCAGTTCTTGATCCCATTCAGTGTATTTTTTTTATTACTGATACTGTATTTTTCACCACTGAAAGTTCAATTGAATCCTTTTTATATTTTCCATTTCTCTTTTCATTATGATTATGCTTTCATCTACTACTTGAACATTTATGATAGCTTGTGTGCTAATGCTATCATCTACCATTCTGAATCACTTTCTTTCTTTCTCTCTCTCATTCTTTCTTAATGGCTGTACCTGTGGCATATGACATTCCCAGGCCAGGGACTGAATACAAACTGCAACTGCGTAAGATCAGATCCTTTAACCCCCTTCACCAGGGTGGCAGTCAAACCTCTGCACCACTGCAGTGACCCAAGCTGACCCAAGCTGCTACAGTCGGATTCTTAACCCACTGCACCACAGTGGGAATTCCTGAATCTATTTCTATGAAGTAATGATTCTCTTGCCTATATGCTGAACTTTCCTTCTTTTTTGCATGCTTGGTTTTTTTGTTTTGTTTTGTTTTTCCTTTTTATGGCCACACCTAAGGCACATGGAAGTTCCTGGGCTAGGGGTCAAATCAGGGCTGCAGCTGTGGCCACACCACAGCCATGGCAACACCGACTCTGAGCCACATTTGCAACCTATGCCACAACTTGGGGGAAGCTAGATCCTTAACCCACTGAGCAAGGCCAGGTATAGATCCCGCACCCTCGTGGACACTATGTCGGGTCTAAACCCACTGAGCCACAGCAGGAATTCTCTTGCCTGGTAATTTTTTATTGGACACTGATCATTATGAATTTTACATTTTTGGTGCTGAATTTTATGTTCTTTAAATTTTGAGGTTTTCTCCCTACCTTGGATGCAGTTTAGTTACATGGAATCAGACTTTGATTCTTTCATGTCTTGCTCTTAAGCTTTGTTAGAGCAGGTTCAGAGCAACCCTCAGTCTAAAGCGATCTTCCACTCCACACCCACCTTCACTGAGTTATATCTTGCTGAGAACTCTTCTCAATGCTCCATATGTTAAAAGATCCTTCCACATAGTTGAAACACAAATTATGCCCAGACTTGTATGAGCACTGAGGAATTTTTCCTTATTCCTTTCCCTTTTCCCATCATTATCTCCCCAGCTTTGAGCAACTTCCTTTATGGATTTTGTTCCTTTCCTTTAAGGTGTATCAAATTTTTATTTGGCAGATAAATAAGTTACTCACAGATCACCTTGATTCTCTCAAGTCTTATTTTTAAGCTTTGTTAAAGCTGCCTTAACTTAGCACTTAGTCTACTGCTAGTTCAGACCTCCTACTAAGACATGACCTTTCTGAGCACTCCACCCAATGCCCTACATCTTCAACAAGGTTTCCCCTTTGTGGATGGTTGGCACTCAAACATCTCCCAACACTGCATGAGCTCTCAGAATTTTTCCATTTATAATTCCCTGGTAGTTTTTCTTTTCTTAGCACATATGCATCTATGTCCATGTAATTATAAGCTAATAAAACTTTCATTTAAAAAGGCTTATACATACATCTTCAGGAGCAGAAAAATAGAAAAGAAACTGAAGGAACTATACCTCATAATGAAGTTAGTCTTTTGGAGGCAAAAAAAAATGTTGTGGGATGAAAGGTGGCAACCATCAAAAGGAAAAGAAAGCAAGCTGAATTTCTTGGGACTACTGAGAAGAGAAAAAAAAAAAAATAGAAGGAGCTGGCCTGGAAGTTTCCATCAGAGCTCAGCAGTAATGAACCCAACTAGTATCCATGAGGACATGGGTACAGTCCCTGACCTCAATCAGTGGGTTAAGGATCTGGCAGTGCCATGAGCTGTGGTGTAGGTTGCAGATGCAGCTCGGATCTCAAGTTGCTGTGGCTGTGGCATGGGCCAGCAGCTACAGCTTCAATTTGACCCCTAGCCTGGGAACCCCATATGCCATGGGTGGGGCCCTTAAAAAAAAAAAAAAAGAAAGAGTTGGCCCAGACCTTAAGTCTAATTGAATACAAAAATCCATCTGAAGTTTCTCGATACCAACTGTAGACAATTTCAAGATGACTGGCTGGGACTTGAGGTACGGTGGGATGATGGGATGTCATTTTTACTGGGAAAATATGGGTTAGAATCATAGCCTTGACCTCATTATAATAAATTTCACCAATAACCTGAGCTATCATATGACAGCAGTGTATATGTTTTGCAGATTAACCATGGAATAAGAATTTTCTTGGGTCTTGGATATTCTGAAATGCAAAACCCACAGGGCTCCATTTTTCACTCAAAATAATCATTCCTGGGCAGAGTATTATCAAAAGATAGAAAGACAGAAACTGGCATAGGGTATCCAAGTAAAAGGATTCAGCTAATTAGCAACCCAAATATAAGCAAAGGAAAACCAGCCCAAACACATTAAGCATTTATAATGGGCCCATCCTGACTGATAATCAAAGTGACTTCATCATGAAATAAAGATATTAACGATCCACTATGAGCAAGATGATCTCTAAGACACTTTCCAATTGTGAAATATTCTGTCTTATCTAACAAATATAACTGATTGCTTATCACTACACATGTTTTGCAGACTACATTTCTGTCTTTACCTACTAAAAGTAAATATTTCAACTGTTGTCATCATCCAAAGGTGCCACCACTTTTATTTGTTTACCAGATCATAAGATGATACTGGCCCATTACCCTTGACCTAGTCAAACCTCTACTAAAGACTTAATGATGCTATTTGGGATGCATTTCCTTGCTGCTTTGTGCAGGTGGCTTTCGCATTGTTGCATAGACAGTGATGGGAACATCAGTTATTGTCAGGCAATGACTTCCAGGGCATCTTCGGAGTTGCCTAAATAAAAAAAGCAAACGACACATAGTTAGATACTAAAATAGAAAGTTTTTTCAGAGCACCAAACTTTGAGTGCATATTCAGCTCTTTTAAGTCATTCTGAAATCTTTGAATGTCACAAAATAATTATAACACAGTGCCACTGATGAAGCAGACATTTTAGACTTGCAAAAAAAATGGTCGTTAAATATTGTTGCCATACATTTAATCACAGGAAATTCATAAATACAAAGATAACCTTCCAGCTGTTCATTTTGTAAGGTATGCAGTGATTGCTAAGTGACAAAAAAAAAAGTGAGGGGGCATGCATAATTGTAAATATAAATGATACTACTATAGCAACTCGTGTGTATGTGTGTATGTGTGTATATATATATGTATATTATATATGTATGTGTGTGTGTATATATATACATATATACACACACATATATATATATATGACTCCAGTTGACTGACTTAAAAAACTAGAATATTTGTAGGAAAACACAAAATTGAACATATTATTCCACATACTTGTCAAACATTAATAGAACTTCAGTTTTAAAAGCAACTTTAAATGACATTCAGTCCTAAAATACATCTAGTGCTTGAATTTCCTCTACTATTTCCACCAAATAATAACCCAGTCATAAACATTCCAAAAGATTAGTGCTCAGTATTTCCCAAAGTATTTCCCTATTTCATCCTTGAATAATTCTGATCTTTAAAATACCTACCTTATTTTTTTGACCACACCCACAGCATATGGAAGTTCCTGGGCCAGACATTGAACCCATGCCACAGCAGTGACCAAAGCTGCTGCAGTGACAACACTGGATCCTTAACCCTTCTGCACCACAAGAGAAATTCTAAAATACCTTATTAAGCTTAAATCTGTGTTCTAAAAGTTTCCAAACCATGAGAAATCGAACAATGTAGTATTCGAAGTTTTGCCGTGGTAAATGACAGAAAAGCAGAACAAATCCTATGTATTACAGTTCTTCAATTATGCAAAAATGATTTTATTTTACAGAATCTTCATACTCTGTATCACTCTCTTTCTGCCAAAGGTCAAGTCAAAGCCAAAGTGACACTAAAACTAAGGTCTGAGTCGCCTTCATATCTGTAACCTTTTCCCTAGCACAGCACCCTGCATGCAAGAGCACTAAAGGTTTGCTTATTTGATTGACTGTTATCTAATCTTAAAACTATTAACGAAAAAAAACTTGCTAAAAATTTACTAAAAATAATCGGTCTATAATAACAGTGGTACAATATGCAGACCCATGCTAAGAAAATCTAAGATCTGTTAATACTAATTTAATAACAGCAATGTTTGTTAATACTACTTTCATAAAAGCAATGTTTCCAGGCTTTTTTCTCATTAATTGAACTTCTGCTAAAGCTTGTATTAATGAGCACCAATATATGCTTCCTCGGTTATTCGGATAAGGAGAACTTTCACCTGGTTGGCAACATCTCTTTCCCGTTACAGGCAGCACTGGAGCTCAGCCCAACTTCCAGTCCAATAGAAGAATCTCCCCCTTCTACTGGAAATCTCCTTGGCTGGGTCCCAAGCCGAAAAGGCATAATTCACCGAAAACCTAGATTAGAAAGTTGAAATCATGGAGAGGCAGGGAAAATTGTCTTCAAATAGGTCTTTGGGAATTTTTTCTTTTTCTTTTTAGAGCCATACCCAGGGCATATGGAAGTTCCCAGGCTAGGGGTCAAATTGGAGCTGCAGCTGCCAGCCTACACCACAGCTCATGGCAATGCCAGATCCTTAACCCACTGAGCAAGGTCAGGGATCTAACCTGCATCCTCATGAATCCTAGTCAGGTTCGTTAACTGCTGAGCCACGAAGGGAGCTCCCGGGATTTTTAACATTAATTTTGTTATAGGCATATAGACACATTCTGAAAATGACATATTTTAATATATATATGTAAAAGTATATAGTCTATTACACATCTCTCCCTTACATACAATTTTAAGTCTTGCAGCAAACACAAAGTAGCCCCTAGGTGATAAAAGTAAAGTGAGCCCTTGGTTAACATAACTGAAGACCACTTCTGTTGTGTGAAAAAATAACTCGACTTGCCTTTAAGTGGTCATGGCAATTGACAAGTTTGACCTCCCACTGCCTCTCTGCCTATCTAAACCCTTCTTTTCCTTTGAAGTACAGGAGTTTCACATCTGCCATGATATCTACAGCTAATCCTCTGTTCCTGGTGGTCATTCATTAACTCTTGCTTCTTTACAGTTATAGTGCATTAGATAAGAAAGTGCCTTGGAACAGTTGGACTAACCTGGGTTCAATGCTTGTTTCTGGCTCTTCCCATCTATAGATCTTTTTTTTAAGTTTGTTTACTTTTAATTTTGTTTTTTAGTTTTTGGCCTTGCCTGTGGCATGTGGAAGTTCCTGGGGCAGGAACTGAACCCATGCCACAACAGTGACCCAAGCCACTGCAGTGACAATGCTAGCTCCTCAACCCACTGTGCCACAATAGAACTCCCCAACTATGTGGTCTTAAGCAAAGTATATTTCTCAAGAGTATATTGAGCATAATACTAATATTTACTTCTAGGGTAATAGTGAGGATTAAATAAGGCAATACATCTAAAATAAAGTGACTAACACATACTAAATGCTCAATAAAGTTAACTAGTGAGCATTATTAAATATATATACATATATAATGTATATATGAGATATATACAATATGGTGATACACATACAAACACACATACACATGCACACAAAGCTACACAAAATCAGCTCCTTACTGACTACTGTTGCCTCTGCTTGGAATTCTTCCCCCCAACCACCCCACTGTTCCCTCCCTTTACTTGTTAGGGTCAACTCATTCATTAAGCCTGAATTTACATTTCACCTTCTCAGAGAAGCCTTATATAAACCTCCATTATATGTTTTCTTAGCACTCTTTATTTCTGCTTTGTAACAGTTCTAAACACTAATTCAGGATTTCTCAACTGTGACACTATTTGACATTTAGGGCCAGGTATTTTTTGGTGGGGAAGGAGGAAGGTGTGCATATCCTACAGGATGTTTCGAGCATCCAAGGCCTTCACCCAATACATGCCAACATCACCTCACCCCCAATGTCAGTCAAAAATGCATCAAACATTGCCAAATGTTGCACTGATAGAAAGGGGGAGTAAACTCCCTGTGTTGAGAACAAGTGCTCTAATTTTTTGTAAATGTTTTCACTTAATCATTGCCCCTTCCCCACTCCCATTCCTTGTCTGTCTTTGTCACCATTGATTGAACCCCTAATACCTAGAACAATGCCTGGGACCTAGTGGGTAAATAATAGCTTTATCTTGTGTAAATCTGCATGTCTTCAACAAAGACAGGAGAAAATGAAAAATGCCTTATAACTGTTTCCTATGCCTAGTATAATATTCTATGCCTAATAAGTGTTTACTATTGTGATAATAAAAGTAATTATTAAAGTTTTAGAATTAGAATACTATATAATGGCTTTTATAGACTATTTGTCAATTATCAAGGAAAAAAGTGTTATGCTCAATGACAAGTTAGTAAAACAATAGTAAAACCTATGGTTTAGTATAACTATTCTATGTAGGTATTACATTTCAACCAACTTGATCAAGGATATATAGACTTACCAAAATAGGCCGAGTGTGATTCCTGTAGAGGTCAATAAATCAATTGCTTCTACTGACCTTTCAGAGAAGGCTGGAATTGCCAAAGGAAAGATGATCAAATGTTCCAGTGACACCCAGAAATTGTGACATCAGAAGATTCTTTCACATAGTTTCCTACCTGCTAACAAATAAAATGTCCCAATTCATAGCTTCAGCAACAGGCTGAAACTTGGCTTTAAAATTGTCTCTAAAGCTTGTGAGAAGGTTTTATTCTTGTTGTCACTGCCTTGTTTATTTCCCAACAATATTAATTTTATTTATTTATTTATTTTTGGTCTTTCTAGGGCCGCACCTGTGGCATACGGAAGTTCCCAGCCTAGGGGTCCAATCAGAGCTATAGCTGCTGGCCTGTACCACAGCCGTAGCAACCGAGATCCAAGCCACATCTGCGACCTACAACACACCGCATAGCAATAGCGGATCCTTAACCCACTGAGTGAGGCCAGGGATCGAACCTGCAACCTCATGGTTACTAGTCAGATTCGTTTCCTCTGAACCACGATGGAAACTAGAATATTAAATATTGTAATCTGTAAATAACTTTATATCTACTCTAGATCCACACTGTAATCAATCTGTACAAAAGAAATTCTTCTCACTGTATATCCTGATTTTCCTCATTATCTTTATCTTCTAGACTTTACCTTAACTAATATCCCCCATTCATCCAGTCTACCTATGTCCTCATCCCACTCCCAAAGCTTCAAACTGCACCTTCACAAATTTCTCTACAGATTTTCCTATGTAGGACTCTTCATGCCCCTAATGCCCAGACTACCTCTTCTTTCCTGTTTCTTCAAAAGAAGCTTGAAATTCCCAAATGACAGGAAATATAGCAGCTGAGAAAGGAAGAGTACATCTTGTACTGTCCTCTCTATTCTGTTCCCTGGACCTGAGCTTATCTTTTGATCATACCATCTTCACCAAAGGAATGATGATTAAATATCCTGGTGACACCCAGAAATTATGACATCAGAGATTCTTTCACATAGCTTCCTACCTGCTAGAGAATAAAATGTTTCAATTCATAGTACCAGTAACAAGCTTATCTTCTGCACTGACTTCTATCTCCTAATTTCTATATCAAGAGCTTACCTCACTGAATGTAATACTTAAGTTTAACTCTGAAGCCAGGACATTATGCTTCAGCTAATCATTTTTTTTTTTCAGTTTTCATAGCTGATGACCGAATTATTAAATGCTAGTGAGCATCTTTCACATTAATGAAAATCTTTTTTACTACCTACATTTTATGCTAAGTCCTCACTGTTTTGTTTTCACATGCTTTATGCAATAGGAAATTGGCACATTATATAATTAAGTTGATGTTAGACAAAATCTTAACTCTACCTTCTCTTTCTTACTAGGGTGCTATCTGTATACAGTTGGTTACAATTTTTAGCTTAGAGACACCATTTAATTGACTGTGTCATATAGTCAGACAAAGTGAAATAATTGCTGGCCATTGTTAGCTAATATATCACTAGGACTTAAACATTTGATCCATAGAGATGGCAAAATTTTTAATAGCCTGAGTATTTTGTGGAGGTGGCAGCTGGAAAATGGTGGGTTTTGGCACTGGGATTAGTTTTTAAAATGAACACTGTGTGCACTCTGAGGCTTTGAGCAAATCACTAAGTTTGTAAAATGGTATTAATTTCTACATCATAGACTCGTTTGGGGGAATAAAAAAAGCCAATGTCTGGGTTGCAAAAATGCAATCAGCACATGTCTTTTTGCATAATTCTTGAAATCAGAGTGTTGAGGCACTGATTTCTCTTTTTAATCACTGCTATACTATCTTTAAACTGCAAAGTTAAGTATTTGCATGTGAAGTATTCTTAAATTCCCCTAAATTACCACCATTTTAAACTATTTTATTTGGCACAAGTTGTGCCAAGTTTCTTCTTTAGTATGGGTGATACAATGCAACAAAACAAAAAGTAGCCTTAAAGATAAAACTTTCCAGCACTGGAGCAAATACATCAGAAGACAAAATGAACTTGACTCTCCAGCAGATCTTTACAGAGAAATGGATGAATATAAGTGAAGTATAAATGGTGAAATCTTAATTCTTATAAGCCCAAGAATAATGATCTTTCAATCTTCAGGATATTGAGTCATGAGCTATGGAAAAATAGTGATGTCTGAATTGGGTCATATCCTAAGAAAACAGATACATTGTTAGAATTACTTTATCATACAATAAACATTTGCTGATAATCCACCATAAGCCAGGCATGTGTTAAGTGCTAAGGAGAAAATACTGAGCAAAGCAAATACAGTGTCTGTCCTAGTGGAGTTTATAGGTTAGGGTCAGGTACGTCCTAGACTATGAGTAAATCTGAAGGACAAGCAGGCATTAACTAGGTGGAAATAGGTGTAAACCAAAGACACTGAGACAGTTGGGAAGGGGGCAATCAGAGGAAGCAGCATGTGCAGAGGGCATGTGCAAAGGTCATGTGCCAGGAGAAAGGACAACAGATCGGAAAGGCCAGGATGACCACAGCAGAGAAAATAAAAAAGAAACCAAGTAAGAGAGAAGAAGTAGTGGATAAATCAGGCAGAAACATGAACCCAAGGTTAAAGATTTTAGACTTTATCTTATGAGCAAGGGAGCCCACAAAAGAATTTTAATCTCCTGGGAAACATACTTAGGTTTCAGTGATTTTTCTCTACTTCCTGTTTTCTATTTATTTGATTTCAACTCCAGTCTTTAGTATTTCCTTTTTTCTGTTTACCTTAAGGTTTAATTTGCTTTTCTTTGTCTAGTTTTTCAAAATGGAAGCTTAGGTCATTAATTTGAGACTTTTTTTTTGGCCATGCCCATGGACGTGTTCCCAGAGCAGGGACTGAACCTGCACCATAGTAGTGAGAATGCCAAGTCCTTAACCCACTGAGCCACCAGGGAACGCCAAGGCCTGTCTTCTTAACATAAACATTCAATTCTATAAATTTCCACCAAAGCACTACATTAGCTTCATTTCACAAATTTTGAGGTTTTGTGTTTTCATTTCCTTCAGTTAAAAATTTCCACTTTAGTTTTTTCTTTGATTTATGGGTTATCTAGAACTATGATATTTGGTTTTCAAACAATGGGGGGTATTCTAGTTATGTCTCTGTTACTGATTCCTTAGATTCCATTGTTACCAAAGAACATTGGGTATTATTTCAATGCCTTTAAATTTATTGAGACTTGTTTATGGTCAGAATATGTACTATCTTGGCAACTGTTCCATGTACACTTGAAAAGAATGTGGGCAGTTCCCGTCGTGGTGCAGTGGGAACGAATCCGACTGGGAACCATGAGGTTATAGGTTCAATCCCTGGCCTCGTTCAGTGGGTTAAGAACCCGCTGTTGCCATGAGCTGTGGTGTAGGTCACAGACTCGACTTGGATCTGGCATTGCTGTGGCTCTGTTGTAGGCCAGTAGCAACAGCTACGATTAGACTCCTAGCCTGGGGAACCTCCATATGCTGCCAGTGCAGCCCTAAAAAGACAAAAACAAAAAAAAAGGAAAGGAACGAAAAGAAAAGAAAAGAAAAAAAAAGAAAAGAAAGGAATGCGTATCCTGCTATTGTTGGGTGATATGTTCTATACATGTAATTAGTTGATTGACAGAGTTGTTAAAGTCTTCTGCATTTTTACTGATTTCTGTATATTTGTTTATCAACTATTGTAATAAGGATGTTGAAATCTCCAACAATAATTATGAATTTATCTGTTTCTCTTTTCAATTCTGTCAGTTTTTGCTTCACATGTTTTGAAACTCTTATTAGGTACATACATTTTTAATCGCATTACATTCTCTTGATAAATTGATATTTTAATTATTATAAAATATCTTTCTTTATCCCTGGTAATATTCTTTGCTCTGAAATATATTTTGTCTAAAATTTACATAGCTACTTTCTATACATTAATGTTAGTATAATATATCTTTTCCTATATTTTTAGTTTTAATTATATTCAATGTGGCTTTCTTAGAAACAGTATATAGTTGAGTCTTGTTTTTTAAAAATCTTCTCTGGTGATCTCTGACTCAAATCAGTTTTTTTTCTTTTTAGGGTCACACCTGCCACATATGGAAGTTCCCAGACTAGGGGTCGAATCGGAACTGCAGCTGCCAGCCTACACCACAGCCACATCAATGCTGGATCCAAGCAATGTCTTCCAACTGCACTGCAGTTTATGGTACCGCTGGGTCATTTAACCCACTGAGGGAGTCCAGGGATCAAACATGCATCCTCATAGATAAGTCAGGTTCTTAACCTGCTGAGCCACAGTGGGAATTCCTGTCTCTGACTTTTAAATTAGAGGGTTTTTTATTATTACTTACATGTAATGTGATAGATATGATTGAATTCAAACTGCCTTCTTGCTATTTGCATTCTATTTGTGGCATCAGTTTTTTTTTGTTGTTGTTGTTCCACTTTTGTTATTATTCTGTACTTTTGAAACAACTGGATGTATTTTATGCATCTATTTTATCTTCATTATTGGTTTATTGCTATATAAACTTGTGTATTATTTTGCTTTGTTTTGTCTTAAGTTACTTTAGGGTTTATAGTATACATCCTTAACTTTTCAGTTTGCCTTCAATAACATGAAAAGAAAATTACAACGGTATATTTTCTATTTCCCCTCTCCCACCCTGTATTACTTTGTTGTCATATATTTTACTTTTACATATATTATAAATGCCCCAACACATTATTATTAGTTCTCTTTAAGCAATCATCTTTTTAAGAAATCTTTCAAGAGAAGTATTTCATATCTACCCACATATTTATCATTTTCAGCATTCCTTCTCCCCTTGAGTAGGTCCAGATTTCCATGCAACATCATTTCCCTTTTATCTGAAGGTTTTCATTTAACAGTCTTGGACTGTTAGTTATTGATTCATTCAGCTTTTGTGCATTTTAACTTCATTTCTGAACTTTATTTTTGCTGGGTATAGAACCCTGACAGTTTTATTTATTTATTTATTTTTAAGTAGTCTTCTACAGTGTTCTCCAGCTTGCATTATTTCCAAGAAAGTCTGCTATTGTTATTATGTTTGTTTCTCTATACATAGTGTGTCTTTTCTTCTCTGGGTGATTTTAATGTTTTCACTATCACCAACATTAAGCAATGTGATTATAATGTCCTTGGTATAGTTTTCTTCCTGTTTCTTGTATATAAAAGTTCACCGAGATTCTTGAGTCCGTGGATTTATAATTTTTAATCATATTTGGAAACTTTCAACCATTATTTCTTCAAGCTTTTTTTTTTTTGTCTTTTTGCCATTTCTTGGACCACTCCCACGGCATATGGAGGTTCCCAGGCTAGGGGTCCAATCGGAGCTGTAGCCACCAGCCTACGCCAGAGCCACAGCAACACAGGATCCGAGCCGCATCTGCGACCTACACCACAGCTCACGGCAACGCTGGATCGTTAACCCACTGAGCAAGGGCAGGGATCGAACCCGAAAGCTCATGGTTCCTAGTCGGATTCGTTAACCACTGCGCCACGACGGGAACTCCTTCTTCAAGCATTTTTTTGTTTCCTTCTTCTGGAACTCAAATTACACATACTAAAGCTGTTTAAAATTTTCCCACAGCTCACTGACCTTCCTATTATTATTTTTTGTTCTATTTTAAATAGTTTCTACTGCTGTGTATTCAAGTCCACTGTTTTCTTTTGCAGTGTCCAATTAGCTCTTAACTCCATTTAGTGTATTTTTCATCTTAGAGGTTATATATTTTATCTACAGTAAATAAATACAGGTCTATTATGTCTATTATATTTGTCTCTTCTTAATCCGTTCATGTTTCCTTCTACCTTCTTGAATTTATGGAGTACATTTGTAATTTGATTCAAAGTCCTTGTCTACTAATTCTTTCATTTGTGTCATTTCCTGGTATGGTTTTACTGACTGATTTTTCACATCACCATGAAGTATACTTTTCAATATCTTTGCAAAGGCTGCCATTTTTGATTTGCTATCAGACACTATTAATTTTACATGATTGAGTTTTAGTCCTCTAGGTACTTTCAAATTTTGGTCTGGGACACAGTTATTTAGAAAGAGCTTGGTCCTTTAAAGACTAGGTTTGATGCTTTTTTAGGCTAGATCAGAACAGTTTTCCATCCCTGGCTAATTTGTCACCATTATTTAGACAACACCCTTCTGTGTACTCAACTCAGTGTCCCCATATATTATAAGGTTCCGCCAAGATATTGGGAATGTGAACTAGTCCTAGCCCTATGCGAAGCCCAGGGATTATTCTGCCTGCTTCTTTCCAGTGGTTCTTCAGTAGTTTCCACACATGCATGTACTGATCAGTATTCAGTTTAAGGCTCATGAATAATCCCCTGAAAATCTTCAGAACTTTCTCCGTACACTCATTCCTCTCTGACATCCTGCCCTGCAATTCCTAACTGCCTTGGTTCCCTCCAAATTCTCTGTCTCCCCAGATCAGGGTGCTACTGGGCTTTGTCTGGGGTCTGATCATTAGAAGGAAGTCACTAGGTCCAGCCCAGCGTCAATGGGAGGGGATTTCACAAAGACAAGAGGCAGAGATTACTGGGTACCATCTTTGAGGCTGCCTGCCACAGATGCTATGTTTTGGTGTCATGTTTGAGAGTGCTTGTGATGTACTTGCAAATGTTGTTCATCAAACATTTCTGGCTTTCTGTCTTCCAGAAATTATAATTCCTGGCCCTGTTATTACTTGGAGCTCATGTGATTAGATATGACCAGTGAGTTAACAGTAGCCATTAATGGCAGTGCAAGGTCCTCCTGAGTTGTTTTTTCTCTGCCACAAAAACCAGGAATGAATCAAATATTGGTAGCTCGGCAAGCTGGGTGCCAGAGTGAGGATTAACATAAAGAATAGCCACCAGACACCCCTCAACGGACATGTATCATGTGCAAAAAATAAACAATTGTTGTGTCACATCACTGAGAGTTAGGGGGTGGTTGTTATCATAGCATAACAAAATTTATCCTGACTTATGCAGAATTAGGTACTGCCATAACTAAAACATATAAGTCACCAGAATAGTGGTCCTGCAGTATGTGTCAAGGAAATTATTACTGGAATTTGAAAGGATAGTTGTCTATGTTATTCAGTGGCAAACCTATTAGAAAAACCTTTGGAAAGTTCTGTGATAATCTAGAAGGCAAATAATTTACTAATAAACTTGAATGCTAGGTTGAAAAAGTTGGAAGGTAGAATGTCGATAACATGTTAGTTGTTGTTGGCTGTGTTTGTCTAGTTATATGAAAAAGAGATGGGCTCAGAAATGTAGTGTGCAGCAGGAATAAAAATGAATACAGTGCACACAAATTCAAATTGTATTTAAACGACAAATTGAAAAGCTATAGGAGTACAATTTTTCTTGGAACATTTTTTTCTACCCCTCAAAACTTTGTAGCATCTTTTTAATGTCTTCCAGTACTGAATGTACTATAGATGAATCTAATTGTCTTTTCCCCATGCAACACCCTTTTGTTTCTTATATGTGTACCTAAAGATTTCTTTTATTCTGAAAATTAAGTAACTTAACCAGGAAACATACCTTAGTGTTGACTGTTCCATAGAAACTTTTCCATGTAATATAATACATCCTTTTAATCTATAGAGTTTTGTTTACTATTTTTTATATCAGTAAGAACACTTCTTCCATTTGCTCAGTTCTCTATTTCAGGGGCACTTAAAAATCTTAAGTTGAACTACCTTTGTCCCTTTCATATATATTATCTTCTAAGAGCTTTAGTATCTTTGTCTTTTACCTCAGTACTCTCTGTGATTATCTCAAGTCTTTCCTCTGTATCAGTGATTTGATTTTCAGCTCTCTAGTCTGCTTCTTTGTGCTTCTAACTATTCATTATTCCTTTAACATGTTTTAGTCTTCAGTTAATTTCCTTTGCTCTTTCATCTCCATTTTATTTCATTTTATTCATCAAATATTTATTGACTGCCTATAGTATACCAGGAAAAGTTCTAGGTACTAAGGATATAGTAGTGAGCAAAACAGTGCAAGACATCCTTCACAGGGCTTACTTCTCAATACATTATCTTAGCATCTTGTCTTTACGTCCCTATATTACCAAATTCACATTCTTATTATTAATAAGATCCTCTAGAGCTCAAAGATTACATGAATTTCCCCCCTTAGACAACATTTTGTCCAGGTCATGTACTTCATCTTTTACATACAATTTTACTTCCATCCTTCCTTCCTTTTACAGTAGTAGTCTGCATAATTCTCAGTAATTTTTTTCTCTTACTTATATTTAACACATTAAGTTTTGCCCCATCTATTTTCTTGGTCTGTTAGACAGGTATTGTTCCAATGCTATTGCACCCCCAAATCTCACAGCTTCAACCAAAAACATTTTTCTTGCTGTTAATCTTGCTCAGCTAATCTCCACCTGCTTCACCTAGGTGTGGCTAGGATTAGCAGAACTCCACCTTTCAGTTGAGATTCAGACTCAGATCCGAGTCACATGTCTTTATCGTTTCAGAAACAGCAGCCACCTGAGGTAGTTATTCTTAGGAAAAATAGCAAAGACCAAGAGGCAAAAGCATGCAAGCATACCTAAAACCTCTGCTAGTTTCATACCTGATATTCCACTGGCCAAAGCAAGCCAAATGACGAAGCCAGAGTCAATAGTGCAAAAATGTATACTCTGCCCACTCCACTACACCATGCAGTAGGGCACAGTCATGTGCAAAAGGAGAGTGAAGAATTCAAAACAATAATCTAATCTACCACTCCCTGCTCTGCTGTGGATAACTGTCTCCTTGATTTTTTTCCTACTTACTTGCAACCTCCTCTTCCACTTACAGCTTAGGGTTTAAAAGGTAAATCATATTTTCTTTTTTTTTTTTTTTGTCTTTTTGTTGTTGTTGTTGTTGCTATTTCTTGGGCCGCTCCCGCGGCATATGGAGGTTCCCAGGCTAGGGGTTGAATCGGAGCTGTAGCCACCGGCCTATGCCAGAGCCACAGCAACGCGGGATCCGAGTCTGCAACCTACACCACAGCTCACGGCAACGCCAGATCGTTAACCCACTGAGCAAGGGCAGGGACCGAACCCGAAACCTCATGGTTCCTAGTCGGATTCGTTAACCACTGCGCCACGACGGGAACTCCATATTTTCTTTTCCATTGTGTTGGCATCAGAGGAAGTATATCAGAGAGAATTCCACTAGAGTTGTGTATAGCCTTCCAGAATGGCTTGCATTCTCCTTGCTTTTCTGAAAGTGTGTTGAATATTTTAAAAGAAGTCTCACTCCGTCTAATTAGGAGTATCTTCAACTACAGAATTCCCTCTCAGTCTGATTCTCTCCTGACTGAAGTTATTAATTGCACTTATTAGGGCTTTCTTAATTTAACTCTTCCCATGTATAACCTCTAGGGAATAATGACAAGGACCTAATCACTGTATGAGAGGTAGAGGTCTTCAGAGGCCAAAATATCAGATGATTTTGGCACCGTACCCCACTGTTACAAATCTACTCACATCACCGCCTACAAACTGGACCAAGCTTTGCAAATTTTGGAAGCCCAAGACTTTAAGACTTCAATGTCAAGATCTGAAGTGAAGTGTTGGGGGTGGCTGACTGCACCTCCATCACCAATTCCATGCTCTCAATAGCAGCTAAGAGTAAAGTCCAGCATATGCAAACAATTCTTGGTTAAAAGTAGCCTATTAATCATAAGATATGTGAGTAATAAAGTGAAAAACATCTAAATGGAAATGTGGGAAAGCCTCAGTATCGTAAGCCACCCACTACAAGTTCAAACTTACCAGATATCAGAGAAATATAGTAACAACTGTTATTTGTATTGTTACGGGAATAAGATGTTCCAATCAATTGAATATTACAATTCCTATTACCAGACATTAGTTGTACATATAATTAAACTTTTTGGGGGGTGGGGTAGGAAAGTCTTCCTAGTATTTCACAGCTCCTCAGAATTTTTGTGGAAAATATTAATTTCATTAAAGTGCTTGAGATCCTAATTGAAATCTGTTCTAAATTGATGAGCGTTTACAGTATTTTTCAATGTATGCCAATTTTAGGAGTTGGTCGTTTTCAGGAATGTTTGATTTTTCAATATTCTCCTCCTTTGTCCTACCCAAAAACTGCACATCAATCAAATGCCTAGTTTTAATTTCATCTCTTCCATCAGATTTCTATTTACTTGTCTCATCCACTGAATCATACTACACTTATGGTCAGCACCACACAAAACCATCACAATTTTTTGCGTATTTTGTGTCTTCAATTACACTGAGGCTTCTTGGAGCAGGATCTATGTCTTAATTTCTTTTTTTTTTTTAATATGTCTTAATTTCTTTTGAATCCCCAGAGGGCCTAGACGTTAATGTTAAGAGCATACAGTTTCAATATCCACTGGTTGGGTCTCTGAAGCGCCGTTCTCTGTCAGTGTGTTTAACCACCTAGTATCGGTTGTACACGTCTATTTGTCTGGGGTTTCTTTGTACTCATTGACATTACTCGTTTTCTATCAGAACAAAGGCTTGTTGAATAGATAACTAATGCACCGCCCAGGTGAACTGGAAAAAACGGAATTTGACCCACTGCCCCGGGTAATGAGACTGTGAACGAAGACTAAACCTCTGTTCATAAATAACTTTAAAGACACACGTCTTAAAATCCCACTCCAAAGCCTGGTTACCCGCCAGTTACCCCGGCCTCCAGAGCTGCCGATGCTCAAAGATGTTGACGAGGCAGCGAGGATCTGTGGACAGGAGGCTCAGTCGTTATGGCAACGGTGAGACGCAAGAGCCCTGGCGTCGCCTTCTGACGGAAAATCTTAGCCTGAACCTATAGAAGAGAGGAACGACAGCAGCGACTTGCGGCAGCGGCGTAACTTACGGCTGCCCCGCCCCCTCGGAGAGCGCTGTTAATGGGCGGGAAATACGGAGGCCGGCGCCCTCTCTTTATGCTGTGGGCCGGTGGCTCCTCAGCATGACCCAGTCGGTGGTTGTACAGGGTGAGACGCTTTGGGGAGATGGGGAGTCGGTTGCCGCCAAGCGGAGCGGCATTGTTTACTGCCTAACGTCTATTTTTTTTTCCTTCTCGCGCGCAGTCGGCCAGTGCGGAAACCAGATAGGCTGCTGCTTCTGGGACCTGGCGCTGAGGGAGCATGCCGCGGTTAACCAGGTACCCTCCCGGGAGGAACCCCCCCTCCCCCGGCTTCCGCTTGTCACCGAGGCTCTTCCAAAAAATAGGCAGGGATGACTCTATAGGAGCTTTTATCTGGCCGATATAAGTTGTGTGAGATCTCGGTGAAGAGCAAACGGGTTTCTAAACGTATGTTGGCGTTAGACACACAATAACCTAAAGGAACACTGGCCAGAGACCTTAGCCTTAAGATGCCTTAATTCTCAGGGTTTCATCTTTATCAGGGTTCTTGTGAAGAGCAATGAGATAGCATATGGGAAAATACTTTATGAAACAGGTGCCATGTGTGGCGTTATATTCCTTAATTTAACCAGTCAGCTTTTTATATGATGGCCAGATCAGGGGAAAGCTCTCATTTGATACACCTGTTCTACAGTTCTGTGGGAACGCTTTTTTTTTTTTAACACCCTCAGCTGAACCTAATCTGTAGATCTCAAGGCATTTACTCATCTCTAGATTGGAACCGTCACACCAAGCGTTTTATTATAATTTACTTTTTCTTTTAGTTGCTGTGTACCAGCCATTAAAGTATTGTGGAATTGTTAGATTGAAAGGACTTTATTTAGGAAAGAGGAAAAACATAAAATGCTAATTTTTTTTTCTTTTTAGAAAGCAATTTATGATGAGGCAATAAGCAGCTTCTTTAGAAATGTGGATACCAGGTAAGGTGGGGTTAAAGTTTGTCACATAGCGTAATGATTATTTTCATGTAAACATTTTAGGAGAAAATTCTTCAAAGGACAGTAAAAGCAGTTGATAATTGTGAAGAAGTTGTCCAGCTTTTTTGTTTTTCTCATTATTGAAAACATATTCTCATTCTTTTGTCCTTAATATTCTTGTATCCTTCTGTAGAGCAGGACTGCAGATTTCCTTTAAAAACCATATTAAAGAACAAAGAGAACCTTTAGGGTGCTGTCTAAAAGTTAAAAAGTTAAAAACTTGACTTTGAATTAAAGTTTCACTAAAAGGAATGCTGAAAAGTTCCCTGAGTATCTTGTTAGTGCATTCAGTAATGGCTAACTTTGGAAAGAAAAATATATTGTTGACATTTCTGTGATACTACTTTTGGTCAGGAGTATTTTCTCTACAAATAGAATGTGCTATGCTAAAAAAGAGCAAAGCAGTTGTCCTATTACTTTTATTTAATAAATGATATAAGTTGATATTCAGGATATGTTCTTAAGCTTTTAATGTTAAATCATGAAGTTCATGCATTTTCAAAATACTTTAAACTTGATGGCTTAAAGTGAAAAATATATACTTTATATCCAGCTTTAATCTAACAATAAAAATTTCAGAACTAGAAGTTTGAATTAGCTGGCTGGATATTTGAGGCAGTTATCTCCTAGAGAAGGGTCTTTAGGTGCCACTTCCTTGGTGAATTCAGAATCTGATCTTCATGAGGGCCTGCAAACTCAGAAACCTCATTGACACCTTGAGAAAAGGTCTGAGCTTTCTCATACAGCTAGATAAACCATACTCAGATGGGAGATTAAAAAGCAGGTCAATGTAATAATGGACAGTTGGAACTGTAACTTAAGAAGACTAGATACTCATTTTCCTTCGAAAGCACATTTTCTTCTGTAGGAAATCAGAAAGGCTAAGTAATAGATGGTTGCTTGGTGACCATGGAATCAGACTAAGTTAGGTGTATTACCTTAATGACTGGTGTTATTTATCTTTATTATTTGGAGACATCTGTTTTATAGACTAAGTTACCTCTCGTTTGTAAACTAGAACATCTCCCCTAAGTACTTTTTTTTTTTTGGTCTTTTTTTGCCTTTTCTTGAACCACTCCCATGGCATATGGAGGTTTCCAGGCTAGGGGTCTAATCAGAGCTGAGCCACCGGCCTACGCCAGAGCCACAGCAACACCAGATCTGAGCCACGTCTGTGACCTACACCACGGTTCACGGCAACGCTGGATCCTTGACCCACTGAGCAAGGGCAGGGATCGAACCCGCAAGCTCATGGTTCCTAGTCGGATTCGTTAACCACTGTGCCACGACGGGAAATCCTCCCCTAAGTACTCTTAAAAAACTCAAATTTGCCTTTGCTTTTAAGTGCTTTCCATCTAACTGAATCTTTACTCCCATTTCCTCTGTAATGCTACAGTACTCCTTTCATTCAGTATTACATAGTCAGCCTGGAAGCCATTCTCTCTTAATAAGGTGACTTTACATACCTATACTCTCATCTGCTTTGTTTTATCATTTTACCTGAGCGCATTATTTCCCCAACATTGTTTGAGTAGGGACTTGACATCTTGCTCTCCTTTCCATGTACTGTCCACATATGCAGTATCTGTTACACAAGTTAGTACAAAAATTCTTTTTCAAAAACAACACATCTTTGTCACATTTCTTTATCTTTTGGAGGAAATTATCATACCTTTTAAGTAGAATGATAGGAATTTTCCTATACCAGGGGTTAGCAAACCTTTCCTGTAAAGGAACAGACGGTAAATATTTTAGGTTTTGAAGACCATAAAGTCCATGTCACATCGCTGGAGTCTACTGTTATAGGGCAAATGCAGATATAGATAGTACATAAACAAATGGGTGTGGCTTTGTTCCAGTAAAACTTGTTTTCACAAGTAGCTGGGCAGACTTGGCCTGAGGATTGTAGTTCATCAACCCCTGACCTATAGTGTCCTTTATGCCCAATTTAGCTTCCCTTCATATGTTCTGACTTGTAAACTGTATTGTCTTATACACTGTGTGTGGTCATAGATTTAGTTACTTTGGTGACATATTCAACATGAAATTCTAGGAACAGCCTTAGCTACTCAATGGTATATAAGTGGTATATCAGTTGATGTGTGTTTGGCTACAACAGGAAACCCCACTAATGGTAGCCGAAAAAACAGATGTCACATTCACAGAAATCTGTGTTTGGAGAAGTGCCCTAAAGACCAAGATATTGTTTCATGTGTTGACTTTTTGACCTCATGTTTTTTACTTCCTAACTATAAAATAATAGCTTCCACTACCAGGAATCACATCCTCATTCATGTTCAAGGTAGGGAAAAGGATGAATTGGTACCAGCTGCCTCTGGTCCTTTTTATCAGAAAACTTTCCAGAATACCTTCTTTTTATCTCATTACCCAGAACTCATGGCCAGCCTTGAACTACACAGAAAGCCGGGGAAATAAGTACCTCACTTTTTTAACCTTATGGGGAGTGGACAAGGGAGAAGGAGATTAAGAATGGCTCCTTTAGGAAGTTCCCATTGTGGCTCAGTGGTAAGGAACCTGACTAGTATCCATGAGGATGTGGGATGGATCCCTGGCCTCGCTCAGTGGGTTAAGGATCCAGTGTTGCTGTGAGCTGTGGTGTAAGTCACAGACGCGGCTCAGATCTCTCATTTGCTGTGGCATAGGCTGACAGCTGTAGCTCAGATTTGATATGGAGCCTGGGAACTTCTATGTTGCCCGTGCGGCCCTTTAAAGCAAAAAAAAAAGAATGGCTTCTTTGTTGCCTTTTGTGTCTGCTTCACTTAGCCTATAAGTAGCTTAACTTTATTACCTGATAGCACACAATTAGCCTTGAAGTATCTTAATGACTTTTTCTCATCCTTTATCTTTCAGAGTGGCTGATGGTGGCAGTATTTCCAGGGGGAAAATTTGTTCTTTAAAAGCACGAGTAAGTTGTAAGCACTTGGATTCTTATATTGCATGTGTTTTTAAAATAACTATACTTTTATAACTAACATGAGAATAAAATTTTATTTTTTTATTTAATGATTTTTTTTCATTATAGCTGGTTTACAGTGTTCTGTCAATTTTCTACTGTACAGCAAAATGACCCAGTCACACATATGAATATACATTCCTTTTTCCTTTTTCTCACATTATCAGGCTCCAGCATAAGTGGCTAGGTACAGTTCCCAGTGCTATACAGCAGAATCTCATTGCTTGTCCATTCCAAAGGTAATAGTTTGCATATACTAACCCCAAATTCCCAGACCATCCCACTCTCCCCCTGCACCTTGAAAACCACAAGTCTCTTCTCCAAGTCCATGAGTTTCTTTACTGTGGAAAAGTTCATTTTTGCCATATATTAGGTTCCAGATGAGTGATATCATATGGTATTTATCTTTCTCTTTGTGACTGACTTCACTTAGTATGAGAGTCTCTAGTTCTATCCATGTTGCTGCAAATGGCATTATTTTCTTCTTTTTATGTCTGAGTAGTATTCCCTTGTGTATATATACACCACATCTTCTTAATCCATTCATCTGTCAATGGGCATTTAGGTTGTTTCCATGCCTTGGCTATTGTGAATAGTGCTACAATGAACATACGGGTGCATGTGTCTTTTTTAAGGAAGGTTTTGTCTAGATATATGCCCCTCAAGAGTGGGATTGCTGGGTCATATGATAGTGCTATATATAGTTTTCTGAGGTACCTCCATACCATTTTCCATAGTGGTTGTACCAGTTTATGTTCCCATCAACAGTGCAGGAGTGTTCCCTTTTCTCCAAACCCTCTCCAGCATTTGTTATTTGTGGACTTGTTAATGATGACTAATCTGACTGGTGTAAGGTGGTACCTCATAGTAGTTCTGATTTGCATTTCTCTAATAATCAGTGGTGTTGAGTATTTTTTCATGTGCTTGTTGGCCATCTATGTATCTCCTGTGGAGAAATGTCTATTCAGGTCTTTTGCCCATTTTTCCATTGGGTTGTTGGCTTTTTTGCTGTTGAGTTGTATAAGCTGTTTGTATACTTTAGAGATTAGGCCCTTGTAGAGTAGCATCATTTGAAACTATTTTCTCCCATTCTGTAAGTTGTCTTTTTTTTTTTTTTATGGTTTCCTTGCTCTGTAAAAGCTTGTCAGTTTGATTAGGTCCCATTGGTTTATTTTTGCTTTTATTTCTGTTGCTTTGGGAGACTGACCTGAGAAAATATTTGTAAGGTTGATGTCAGAGAATGTTTTGCCTATGTTCCCTTCCAGGATTTTGATGGTGTCTTGTCCAACATCACAACCCAAATCTTATTCAGTGAAAAACGATGACATTTCCTGGACCCCTCCTAATTTGAGCTTTTCCTCACCACCACATTAGTGAGCAAGGTGGAAAATAGAGGCAACATCACTGGAAAAAAATAAATCATGTTTCTGTAGCCTTTGACTTTTTTCCTGGAAGGTATTCTTCCATTTCTCATTAGGAGTCTTGGTATCATGTGGCTCTGATCACTGAAGAGTCCAGGCTTCAGAACACAGCTTGGTGATTGGGTCCCTCCACTTTGTCCAGTATCTTAGGTTAACAAGCACATGCTCAGAATTTTGTAAATGCTGTTTTACAACTAAGGGAAAGCTCAAAGCCTTGAAAGCTCTCACAGGTGGCTCTAGAAGAGAATAATAAACAACAAACCTTGAAACAATTGTGACTCCAGACCTTGGATGGCTAAGTGAGGAATCCAGAATAATTCCTCCTAATTGTAATTGATTTCCGAGGGAAGATGAATTAAAGGCCTGTTATGACGAAGGAAAGATTCAAACAGTTGTAGATTGTCAGGGTTTAATGCTCAGTGACTGTGATAGTGATGATTCTCTCAAAACCAACTTCTGGAGGTGCTTGAAAGTCAGTTTATAGTCTCTATTCTCCTTCCTTTGCCTAATTGCAAGGTAACTGAAGGTGTGGCTTAAATGTGTTTAATCTTCCACAAATCATTGCAATAAATCTGGGAACAAAAAATTTTTTTTTTCCATTTTGTAATCTCACACAGCAGTGGAAGAAATTCCTCTTATATGGTTGATTATGTGTTAAAGTCAGCATTTAAGATAAAAATGCATATTATCAAAAATATCCTTGAAAATCCCTAAAATTGCCAGGAAATCACCCATATCGTCCTGTGTATGTATGTTGATTGATATATGTAAAGGGGCACATTTGTAAAACAATTTTATACGGTCTTCCTAATATACCACTAGAAAGTGATAATATACTATGTGCTATACTATCATACAATTAGAAATATATTTCTAAAGTACTCTAATAATACTTTTTTTTTTTTGTCTTTTTGCCATTTCTTGGGCCGCTCCCGTGGCATATGGAGGTTCCCAGGCCAGGGGTCCAATCGGAGCTGTAGCCCCCGGCCTACGCCAGAGCCACAGCAACGTGGGATCCGAGCCGCATCTGCAACCTACACCACAGCTCACGGCAACACCGGATCGTTAACCCACTGAGCAAGGGCAGGGATCGAACCCGCAAGCTCATGGTTCCTAGTCGGATTCGTTAACCACTGCGCTACGACGGGAACTCCTGTAATAATACTTTAATTGCCAGCTTATAGTAGCATAGTTAATTACTTTAAATGAGCATAAATTGTAACCCCACTGTAATCAGTACTAGGTAAGTGTCAGACTTTGACTGTCTCCCTTTGATAAAATGGTAGAGCATAGAGTTTGGTGGTTAAGAGTGAAGATTCTGCACCAAGCTAGCCATGTTTGAATCACCTCTACCACTTCCTAGCTTAAATCACAGCCAAGTTATTTAACTTTTCTAGGCCTCAGTTTCCTCATGTATAAAGTGAGAATAATTATGGCACCTTTGCATAGCGTTGTGGGGATTAAGTGGGCTAATAAGTGTGAAGGACTTAGAACAGTGTCATGTGGTAAGTGCTTGGTATTATGTACTT
The DNA here is from genome assembly GCF_016906955.1 of Phacochoerus africanus. Classification (NCBI taxonomy): domain Eukaryota; kingdom Metazoa; phylum Chordata; class Mammalia; order Artiodactyla; family Suidae; genus Phacochoerus; species Phacochoerus africanus. Next base: position 77,972,002 of record NC_062545.1, on the reverse strand, counting down.
ACCAGAACTGAAAAAGCCCAGAAAGCAAGCACTTTCTGACACTGAATCAAGGCTTAGCTTAAAGTACACCCTAATATTATTTCAGATTATTTTTTTTTTAGTTTTGCTTTTTTATTTAACTCAATTTTACTCTCCTTTTCTTCCTCGGTGTAGAAAATATGGAGAATGAAATACAGAATGCTGGGGGTAGAGGGTATATAATTCTACTGCCAAGCTATCCCTGCTCACATTTTGCTGTATTTCCCTCCAGTTTTCTGTTTTTCTTTCCATAGTTAATTTTATGTTTTATATTCTCATTTCCCTCCTAATAATGGAAGTCATTTCCCATGTCAGTAAAACTCGTGATATTTAGTGAGTTTGTGAATTTAGATTGTGAGTTACTTGGGGGTGGGGACCCTCTTGTCATCTTTGACATCTGTCCAAGTGACCTGGCTTTGCACATGATGGTAGTTTACTGATTTGAATTGGACAGTTTTTGGCTATGATTCATAAAGAGCAGAAAATGCATTAATGCACCTTACATTCAGTGAGAATTTTTTCTGGTTAAGCTTCTAGACTTCTGAGACTTTATTCTCTAGAATTTATAGTCACATAGACATATAAATAAAAGAATTGTTAGAAAATCAGTAGATTTATTCAGTTCCTTTTTTTCCTTCTTACTCTTAGAGTAAGAGTTTAGAAGCCATCTTCATTGGATTCTGCCTTTTGAACAGAATGAAATTATTTTTTAATTTTTATAACGGATTCTACATAAAGAGTCAAAGATTTGACCAAGCTTAAACTGTAAAAAGAACCATGTAACTTTTAGCTCAAGAATTCTTTTTATTTACAGAGTGACTGAAGAAAAATATACTAATTACATTTTATTTCTCTTTTTTTTCAGGCTGTCTTGATTGACATGGAGGAAGGGGTAGTAAATGAAATTCTTCAGGGACCATTGAGAGATGTATTTGATAGTAAACAGCTCATCACTGATATTTCTGGCTCAGGGAATAATTGGTGAGAAAATGCTGAACATAAAAATTAAATATCATCTGAAAAAAAATGAATCTTTCCTTCATTCTAGTAGATCCTGCTGATGTGAAAGCAATGTATAACTTGCCATACCTAACTCTAGGCCTTTCAGCCCACCGTCTTTTCCTTGATAAATGATGGTTTTCACAATGCTTAGAAGCTATCTTTATGCTAGTTCATTCTCAGTTTCTTTTAAGAAAAATGAATCATTAAAAATTGATTTACTAACTTTCTCATTGTAAGTTGATTCTTGCATAATGCTAAGTAGTGACAAAGCTGTAAATATTTTTATAAACTATTCTTTTACCTATAGTATTTGACTCTCTCAGGTTCTCACATTGGTCAGATTTAATAGAATTGATAGAGAGATGCAAACCAGACCAGTGTCTCAGCATTCAAGCTCAGCCCAAGGCTATATTTGGCCCTTAAATATATAGTGATCTCTTCTCAATGGGTAAAAAGCTCTAACAGTGATCATTTAAAAATTTATGTTGAGACTGGTTCTATTTTTTTTTAAAAAAATTAAGTAACGTCTTGTTATTTGCAAATCTGTTATTCACTATTTAATCTATTTGTAGTTAATACCTCAGGTTTATAATGTGTAGTATTGTATAATTTTATTGAAGCATGCATGAAGTTTTGTGTTCTGAGAGACTCATTTGGGGAAGAAGCAGTCACTGAGTCCGACTAACCATCCAACCAGCCTTTCTTTAATGCCATATAACTTATTCTGTAACCTTTGAGTGACACCTTGACTGCATGTTATGTAAATCATTCTTACATTTCAGTTCATCATAATGCTATTTGCAAATTTGTGCAACCAAAAAAGCTTACAGAGCCTCATGAATCTCAGTTTTCTGCTCTGTGGCATTTCATCTAGTAATAACATGATGTAACCAATGTTTTTCTCATATTTTAAACCAAAGTTAGGTCAGTTTCAAATTTTTTATTTTTTATGTCTTTCTAGTTGACCGCATTCTGTGTTTTAATTCATAAAGTTCACTGCAATCAGAGTTTATTTTAAATGAAGATGAGAAAAAAAAACTATGTAACTAAAACCTTGTTTTGATGTAATTATACCTTAAAAGAAGGTAAATTTTAAAAACCATAGTTTAATATCTGTCAATAATGAACTATTTTATTTAGGATATTTGAGGGTTATAGATATGTGTGTGTATACATATATGTGCTAAATTTTCTAGCTAGTGTCTTTGAGACATCGTAATATGATTTATTGCTATTAAACAAGAATTGAATACTTAATGCAATAAAAATACCTTTTCAAGTATTCCTCTGATCTTTTCATTAAGGTCAGAAATAATAAAATCTCCAAGTAATAAATGCAAGTATTTTTTTTTTTTTGAAATCTATATTCATTTTTTCAGGGCTGTGGGTCACAAAGTGTTTGGCAGTCTTTATCAGGAAAAGATTTTAGAGAAACTCAGAAAGTCAGCAGAGCACTGTGATTGTTTGCAGTGTTTTTTTATCATACATTCCATGGGAGGAGGTAAGTTATTCACTTATTTGCCTCTAACAATGTGAAAGTGAAAGTGGGAATTCATTTTGCCATTAAGTCTTATTTTCTAGATCTTTGCTTAATAAAGATAGAACTTTTAAGAAGAGTATATGTGTTTATGAAGTATGTGCATAATAGTTTTTAAAATTTTTGTCAAATTGTGTCACTGTGACCATTTTTTTAAAATTTAGGCCCTTTTAAAGAACCAGTAGAGTTGAATCTGAACAAATTTCTCTTCCATTTTTAGTAGACGGTAGATTTCAGTATTAGCTTTAGGGAGTGCTGCCTTTCTCTTAAGAGTTGGCTTGTGGAGTTCCCGTTGTGGCACAGCAGAAATGCATCCAACTAGGAACCACGAGGTTACGGGTTCAGTCCCTGGCCTCACTCAGTGGGTTAAGGATTCGGTGTCGCCATGGGCTGTGGTGTAAGTCACAGACGCAGCTCGGATCCTGCGTTGCTGTGGCTGTGGTGTAGGCCAGCAGCTGTAGCTCTGATTCAACCCCTAGCCTCGGAACTTCCAAATGCCATGGGTGAGGCCCTAAAAAGACAAAAAAGAGTTGGCTTGTGCAGTTCTATATAGGATATAGGATATAGGATATCCTATATCCTAACTCAAGCTGAGTATTAGTGGCATATTCATAGATATGTTTGCAAAAAAATATATCAGTACCCTTTCTTTAATGACCTTCAAGCCTTTTTTGTATCCAATAAAAGAAATAAGTAAAAGAAACTTTTTAAGTCAACTCCTTTAAATCATTCCTTACATGGTAATTAATCACCTTGACCTAGAATAAATGATCTGTATTATTTTCTTTCCCAGGGAAGCCGGTATTTTACAAGTCAAGTAGTTTTCTCTCCATTCCATGAAGTAAAAACAGATCGTAATTTGCTAATTTCAAAAGAGGATTAGCCTATTTTAAAAGAAAAAATTGCCACACTTTATCCCTCCAAACTGAGAGCAAGATTTTTATATTTAGCAGGCTATGTACAATTGACTTTCTTATATATATCTATTATTCAGTATGTTAGCATTTGAAAAATTAAAGTTAAAACTGCTTTGTAACCATGCTTTTAGAAGACAATCATAATCATTAAATTTAGAAACTAATTTTATTTCTACTGGTATAATTGACCTGCAGATTTGAGTAAGTTTTCAAAAATACTGATTTATTGTTCATTATGGTGCCTTTTTATGTCTCTCTGTTACTTAGAATCAGTAGATTATACTTTATTCATAATCCACTGAAAATGGCAAAAATAAATAATATTGAAGGATAAAATTAAGTCTTTTTCCACATCTAATCCCTAATCTCTCCTTACAAATTATCAAGTTTGCCATTGTGTCTCTCCAGATAGTTTTTGTGCCCATTGTGTGTGTGTTTTAACATAAACAAGATTATGCAGTACATACTACTCTGTAATGTTTTCACTTTAGGTCTTTCCTAAACATCTTTCAGTATCAGCTCTAATTGTGTATTAATTTTTCAAGTCATTTCCTCACTGATGAATATCAAGCTCTTTATGGCTTTTAGTTATTACATGAAATCCCCAGTGAACATATTCATTTGTGCCACAGTACCTATAGGCAATATTCTTAGAAGGGAAAGAGAGACCAAAGAATACTATTTCATTTAATTTTAATCTTTTGTCTTTTCAGGGCTGCACTTGGGGCATATGGAAGTTCCCAGGCTGGGGTCGAATCCTATGCCACAGAAACATGGGATCTGAGCCGCATCTGCAGCCTACACCGCAGTTCACAACAATGCCAGATGCTTAACCCACTGAACAAGACCAAGAATCAAACCCATGTCCTCATGGATACAGGTTGGGTTCTTTAACTACTGAGCCACGATGAGAACTCCCAATTTTATAATTGTTTCCCCATACTCTTACCAACACCAAATATTATGAGACATAAATCTATCTAGTATGTTCAAAATGATATATATTATAGTTGATGTACAGTGTTCTGTCAGTTTCTGCTGTACAGCAAAGTGACCCAGTTGTATATAAATATGTACAATATATAATATATATATTCTTTCTCTCACATTAACCTCTATCGTGTTCCATCATAAGTGACTAGATATAGTTACCTGTGATATACAGCAGGATCTTATCCCTTCCAGATGGAATAGTTTGCATCTTCTAACCCCAAACTCCCAGTCCATCCCACTCCCTCCTTATCCCGCTTGACAACCACAAGTCTGTTCTCCACGTCCATGAAGTTTGGTTTTTCTTTTCTGTAGATAGGTTCATTGGGCCATATATTAGATTCTAGATAAGTGATATCATGTGGTATTTGTTTTTCTCTTTCTGATTTACTTCACTTAGTATGAGAGTCTCTAGTTCTATCCATGTTGCTACAAATGGCATCATTTTATTCTTTTTTATGGCTGAGTGGTATTCCATTGTGTATGTTATGCCACATCTTCTTAATCCATTTATCTGTTGATGGACATTTAGGTTGTTTCCATGTCTTGGTATTGTAACTAGTGTTTCAGTGAGCATGTGGGTGCATGTGTCTTTTCCAAGGAAATTTTGTCTGGGCATATGCCCAAGAGTGGGATTGGTGGAGCATATGGTAATTCTATATTTAGTTTTCTGAGGTACCTCCATACTGTTTTCCATAGTGGTTGTACCAATTTACAGTCCCACCAACAGTGCAGGAGGGTTCCCTTTTCTCCACACCCTCTCCAGCATTTGTTATTTGTGGACTTGTTAATGATGGCCCTTCTGACTGGCATGAGGTGGTACGTCATAGTAGTTCTCATTTGCATTTCTCTAATAATCAGTGATGTTGAGCATTGTTTCATGTGCCTCTTGGCCATCTGTATGTCTTCTTTGGAGAAATGTCTGTTCAGATCTTATGCCCATTTTTCAATTGGTTTTTTGGGGGTTTTTTGCTGTCGAGTTGTATAAATTGTTTATATATTTTAGAGATCAAGCCCTTGTCAGTTACATCATTTGAAATTGTTTTCTGTGATTCCATAGGTTGTCTTTTTGTTCTTTTTTATGGTTTCTTTTGCTGTGTAAAAGCTTGTCAGTTTGATTAGTTCCCATTGGTTTATTTTTGCTTTTATTTCTGTTGCCTTGGGTGACTGACCTAAGAAAACACTTGTAGGGTTGATGTGAGAGAATGTTTTGCCTATGTTCTCTTCTAGGAGTTTGATGGTGTCTTGTCTTACGTTTAAGTCTTTAAGCTATTTGGAGTTTATTTTTGTGGGTGGTGTGAGGGTGTGTTCCAGTTTCATTGATTTACTTGTGGCTGTCCAGTTTTCCCAGTACCACTTGCTGAAGAGACTGTCTTTTTCCCATTTCCTATTCTTGCCTCCTTTGTAGAAGGTTAATTGACCATAGGTGTCTGGGTTTATTTCTGGATTCTCTATTCTGTTCCATTGGTCTGTATGTCTCTTTTTGTACCAGTACCACACTGTCTTGATTACTGTAGCTTCATAATATTGTCTCAAGTCTGAGAGAGTTATGCCTCCTGCTTGGTTTTTGTTCCTCAGGATTGCTTTTGACAATTCTGGGTCTTTTATGGTTCCATAGATGTTCTTGGATTGTTTGTTGTAGCTCTGTGAAAAATGTCATAGGTAATTTGATAGGGATTGTATTGAGTCTAGATTGCTTTGGGTAATATGGCCACTTTAACAGTATTAATTCTTCCAATCCAGGAGCATGAAATATCTTTCTGTTTCTTTGAGTTCCCTTTAATTTCCTTGATTAATGTGGGGGTTTTTTTTTGTCTTTTTGCTATTTCTTGGGCCGCTCCCGCGGCATATGGAGGTTCCCAGGCTAGGGGTCTAATCGAAGCCATAGCCACCGGCCTATGCCAGAGCCACAGCAACGCGGGATCCGAGCCGCATCTGCAACCTATACCACAGCTCACGGCAACGCCAGATCATTAACCCACTGAGCAAGGGCAGGGATTGAACCTACAACCTCATGGTTCCTAGTCGGATTCGTTAACCACTGCGCCATGACGGGAACTCCTGATTAATGTTTTATAGTTCTCAGCATATGTCTTTCACCTCCTTGGTCAGGTTTATTCCTAGTTATTTAATTTTTTGGGTGCAATTTAAAAGGTACTGTATTTTGATATTCCTTTTCTAATATTTCATTGTTAGTATACAGAAATGCAACCCATTTATGAATGTTAATCTTGCATCCTGCTAATTTGCTAAATTCATTGAGCAGTTTGAGTAGTTTTTGTGTGGAATCCTTAGGGTTTTCTATATATCGTATTATATCTTCTGCATAGAGTGACACTTTTACCTCTTCTCTTCCAATTTGGATACCTTTTATTTCTTTTGTTTGTCTGATTGCTGCAGCTAGGACTTCCAGTACTATGTTGAATAAAAGTGGTGAGAGTGGGCGTCCTTGTCTTGTTCCAGATTTTAGTGTAAAGGCTTTCAGCTTTTCTCTGTTGAGTATTATATTTGCTGTGGGTTTGTCATAAATGGCTTTTATTATGTTAAGGTATATTCCCTCTGTACCCACTTTGGTAAGAGTTTTTATGATGAATGGATGTTGGATTTTGTCAGATGCTTTTTCTGCATCTCTTGAGATGATCATGTTGTTTTTGACTTTTCTTTTGTTAATGTGGTGTATGATGTTGATTGATTTGTGTATGTTGGACCATCTTTGTAAACTTGAAATGAATCCCACTTGGTCATGGTGTGTAATCTTTTTTATATGTTGTTGGATTTGGTTGGCTAAAATTTTGTTGAAAATTTTTGCATCTATATTCATCATAGACAATGGACCTATAATTTTCTTTTTTGGTAATATCTTTGGTTTTGGTATTAGGGTGATGGTGGCCTCATAGAATGTCTTTGGGATTATTCCTTCTTCACACTTTTGGAAAAGTTTAAGAAGGATTGGTGTAAGTTCTTCTTTGTATGTTTGATAGAATTCAATGTGAAGCCATCTGGTCCTGGACTTTTTGTTTGTAGGGAGTGTTCTTATTACATATTCAATTTCATTTCTAGTGATCCGTCTATTCAGATGATCTCTTTCTTCTTGATTCAGTTTTGGTGAGCTGTATGTCTCTAGAAAGTCATCCACTTCTCCTAGGTTGTCAGATGTGTTGGCATATAATTGTTCATAGTATTGTCTTAATGGTTTTTTGTATTTCTGCAGTATCTGTTGAGGTTTCTCCTTTTTCATTTCTTACTTTGAGTTCTTGTCCTTTTCTTGGTGAGTCTGGCCAGAGGTTTGTCACTTTTGTTTACCCTTTCAAAGAACCAACTCTTGGCTTTATTGATTTTTTTTTTGTTTGTTTTTTGAATCTCTATTTTATTGATATCCTCTCTGATCTTTAAGATTTTTTCCTTCTACCGACTTTAGGTTTTTTTTGTTCTTTTTCTAATTCTTTTAGGTGGTAGGTTAACTTGTTGATTTTAGTTTTTTCTTCTTTTCTTCTCAATGAACTTCCCTCTAAGAACCACTTTTGTGGCATCCCATAGATTTTTGAATGGTTGTGCTTTCATTAGTCTCAAGGTATTTTTAATTTCCCTTTTGATTTCCTCCTTGACCGATTGGTTTTTTTAGTAGCATATTGTTTAATCTCCATGTAGACAGTTTTTTCTCATTTCTTTTCCTTTGCTTGATTTCTAGTTTCATGCCGTCATGGTCATGGAAGATGCTTGAAATAATTTCTGTGCTCTTAAATTGGTTGAGGTTAGTTTTGTTTGCCAGTGTGTGGTCAGTTCTTGAAAATGTTCCATGTGTACTTGAAAAGAATGTATATTCTGGGTTTTTTGTATGTAATATCCTGAAAATATTAATGAAGTCTAACTGTTCTATTGTATCATTTAGAATCTCTGTGCCTTATTGATTTTCTGTCTAGAGGATCTGTCCATTGATGTGAGTGGGGTTTAAAGTTTCCTATTATTGTATTCCCATCAATTTCTCCTTTTATGTCTATAATATTGTATATATTTGGGTGCTCCTACATTAGGGGCATATATATTGATGATTGTAATATCCTCTTCTTGAATGGAGACTTTTATCATTAGTGTCCTTCTTTATCTTTCTTTATGGCCTTCATTTTAAAGTCTATTTTGTCTGATGTGCATATTGCTACTCTTGCTTTCACATGAAATACTGTATTCCCTCCCCTCACTTTCAATTTATTTGTGTCCTTTGCCATAAGGTGAGTCTCTTGTGAACAGCATATTATAGTCTCTTGCTTTTTTATCCAGTCCGCCACTCTGTGTCTTTTGATTGGAGCATTTATTCCATTGACATTTAAGGTAATTATTAATAAATAGGAATTTATTGCCATTTTAAACCTTGTTTTCCAGTTGATTCTGTGTTTCTCCTTTGTTCCTTTCTTTTTTTGGTTGGATGATTTCCTTTTATTTAATACTTGTGTCCTCTTTTTTTAGTTTTTGTGATTGTAGTGTTTGGTTTTGATTTGTGGTTGCCCTGTTTTTCAAGTATGTTAACCCCTTCCTATATCTGCTTGATTTAACCTGATAGTCATATAGGTTCAAACACATTCTTTAAAAAAAAGTCTTTAAAAAAAGGATTTTTTTTTTTTCCTTTTGGATCTGTATACTGTCTTATTTAAGTAATTACTTTCCAACTGGGATTTCCTCCATCCTATTTCTTTTAGAATGGGTTTAGTGTTGCTGTACTCTTAGTTTTTATTTGTTGGAGAAATTCATTATTTTTCCTTTCATTGTAAATGATGTTCTTACTGGTAGATTATTCTAGACTGCAAAATTTTCCCTTTTAGAATTTTGAATATATCTTGCCACTTTCTTCTGGCCTGTAGTGTTTCTGTAGAGAAATCAGCTGATAGCCTTATGGGGGTTCCCTTATAATTAACTCTCTGTTTTTCTCCTGCTGCCTTTAGATTCCTCTCCTTTAACTTTTGACATTTTTATTATAATATGTCTTAATTGTGGACCTGTTTGGGTACAACCAGTTTGGGGCCCTCTGCTTCCTGTATCTTGATATCTGTTTCCTTTAGATTTGGAATTTTCAATCCCCTTTTCTTTTTCTTCTCCTTCTGGAATCCCTATTATGTGTAGATTGGCCTGGTTTATATTATCCCATAGAATCTCTTATATTGCTTTCATATTTTTTCATTTGCTTTTCTGTCTGCTGTCCTGATTGGGTGATTTCCATTATTCCATCTTCTAAGGCACTAATTCTTCTACATTATTCATTCTGCTGTTTAGTGCCTTTAACTTGGTTTGAGTCTCTGCAAATGAATTTTATAGTTTTTCTTGGCTCCTCCATATATTTTCTATTTCTTTCTAAAGTATCTGCTCTTAATTCCTTCATATTTGCTTTTTTTTGGGGGCGGGGGGTCTTCTTGTCTTTTTAGGGCCATACTCATAGCATGGAGATTCCAAGGCTAGGGATCTAATCTGAGCTACAGCTGTGGGCTTACACCACAGCCACAGCAATGGAGGATCTGAGCCACATCTGTGACCTACACCACAGCTTACAGCAATGCTGGATCTTTAACCCACTAATGAGGCCAGGGATCAAACCCGTGTCCTCATGGATGCTAGTTAGGTTCACTAACCTCTGAGACATGACAGGAACTCCCATATTTGCTCTTAATTCCTTCAGCATTGTCACTGTCTCCTTTTTGAGCTTGGTGTCTATTAGGCTGCAGAGGTCTGTTTCAGTGTTTGTGCCTTCAGGGGAATTCTGTTCTTTTAGTTGGGAGTGGTTCCCGAGCTTCTTCATTTTGCTCCCTAGCCCCTTGGTCTGTCTCCACACAGCCAACCCTAGTCCTCTTCCTGGAACTGACCTCCAGAGTCTGAGTCTCAGTGCCCAGCCCCTGCCTGAGCGTCTCAGGCTATGGTGTCTGAGGCAGTAGTATCGATGATCTATGTGGCCCTCACTCTGCTTTGCCCTCCTTATTCCAGCTGCTGTGCTTTTCTCGGAGACTTTGAGGTTCCTCCGTCTCAGCAGATCTCCCCACCGGTTAGGTGGCTTCCCAGGGTGTGGGTTCCTTTCCTCTATCACAGCTCCCTCTCTGGACTGCTGGTCCCATCCTGATTTATTCTTTCTCTCTCTCTCTATTTTCCTTTTGTTCTACCCATTATGTGGAAGATTTCTTGCTCTTTTTGGAGGTTTATGGTTTTCTGCCAGTGTTCAGTAGATGTTCTGTGCAAATCATTCTATAGGTAGATGGGGGTTTTTTGATGTGTTTGTGGGAGAAGTTGAGCACCATGTCTTACTCCTCCGCCATCTTGATCCCTCCCCAAAATCATGTTTTAATTTGCATTTTCTTTTCTGTTTATGGCTTCACCTGCGACATCTGGACGTTCCCAGGCTAAGGGTAGAATTAGAGCTACAGCTGCAGACCTATACCACAGCCACACCAACACAGGATCCAATCTGTATCCACAACCTATGCTGCAACTTACAGCAGCATTGGATCCTTAACCCTCTGAGCAAGGCTGGGGATCAAATCTGCATCCTCATGGACACTATGTTGGTTTCTTGATCTGAGCCACAAGGGGAACTCCTTCACTTTTTTAATTAGAAGAAAAGTTGCGCATCTTTACATCTATTTGCCATTTGATTTATTTTGAGTTACAGTTTATATCCTTTGCCCATTTTTCCATTGCATTATTTGTATATTTTGTTGTTGATTTGTGACCCTCTGTATTAAAGACATTCAGTCCATCATATGTTTTGGAGATTTTTTTCTTAGTTTGCCTTTTTATTTCATTTATGGGTTGTTGGTGTTTTTGTTTCTTTTTTTTTTGAGAAAGTTTTATTTTTAATGGGATCCTAATTATCTTTTCTGTAATCGCTCTGGTTTTTTTCAATGCTTAGAAAGTCCTTCTCATTGAAGGTTATCCCCTAGAAATCTCCTTTGCTTTCATCTATAGTTCCGACATCATAACCTGTTAATATTTATCCATATGGTTTAGAGCCTTGGCTTTTAAACTTTTTCATCAAAACAGCAAGAAATACTTTTTACATCACAACCCAACACACACACAAAAACACACAAACTAAGACAAAAGATTATTTACCCACACTGTATGTGATACATTGATATTTCTGTTGTTCGTTTAAGCAAAGAAAATAGTGGAGTTCCTCTTGTGGCTCAGTGTGTAAAGAATCCTACTAGTATCCATGAGGATGTGTGTTTGATCCCTGGCCCTGGGTTAAAGATCCCATGTTGCTGTGGCTGTGGCATAGGCCAGCAGTGCAGCTCTGATTCGACCCCTAGTCTGGGAACTTCCATATGCCTTAGGTTTAGCCCTTGAAAGAGAGAGAGAGAAAGAAAGAAAATACTTTATAAATTAGTTTCACAGCTCACTAAGGGTTCATAAGCCATAGTTTGAAAAGCACCAGGGTAAAGGAATCCAGTTTTCTCTAATTTTAAGGTCTTAAAAATATCTGAATTTATATAAGTGTAAGTCTGTGTTAAAAAGTTACCTGAATGGGATTCCCAGAGTTTCTGTTTTTAGACAAATAGTAAAAAAAAGTTTGCTCTTTGAAAATTTTGTAAATTCAAGTTGCTCATACTAACTTTAAACAATTTTATCAGTGTTTAAATTGCTCAGTGTTGTGATAGTGTTCATCATTAAGAGTCTGTAAGGGCTAGACCAAAGATGCCAACATAGCTTGTTTTTTCTTAAGTTGCTTAACATCAAATATGGACTAAATATTGTCTTGAATTTTTTACTTTTCAGTCAGGTTTTTTTGGCATCATACAGATATAAGTTAAATGTTAAAAAAATGTAAAATATAGAGGTCTCTCATCATTGCAGTTGGACCCAGAGATTGAATTTATGACTATAAGCTTCATTACTATATTTTCTTTGTTTTTTAATCTGAAATTAATATATAATCATAGAAATAAGTTGAAAATTGTACATCTTTAATAAATACATGTTTTCACCAAAAAAAAAAAAAAACCCACACCCAAATTTCTTACAGTTATATTCTGAACCATTTCTGCTGTTTTCTGTTTGAAATCTTAATCCTCAGGAACAGGATCTGGACTTGGCACATTTCTTTTAAAGGTGCTTGAGGATGAATTCCCAGAAGTATACAGATTTGTGACTTCAGTTTATCCTTCTGGTGAGGATGATGTCATAACCTCACCTTATAATAGCATCTTGGCAATGAAGGAACTTAATGAGCATGCAGACTGCGTGTTACCCATTGACAACCAAGTAAGAGATGCCATTGTGATTTATGGAAATATTGTGTATACACTCAATCCAGTGTTACGCTTATGTGTTTATGGGAAACATTCTCTCCACTTTTCAGCCTTCTCATCTAAGAGGAAAAAAATAAGTTTAAGCTTTTTATTTTCCTCTTCTTTCCTTCCTGGTAGAATGGCATCTATGTCCACTCTTCTTAATAGCTTTTCTCCCAATATTTTTCCTTTAAAAGTCTTTATTTGACATCATTAGCAAACTTAACCTCATGGTGAATTCTGGAAAGTTGGGTACAGCTATAAAGCCAAAGAGCCTGGTTACTTCAAGTGCTGGGGCTTTTAAAAAACGACAAGAGAAGCCCTTTGATGCAATGAACAACATTGTGGCAAATTTGCTGCTCAACCTAACCAGGTAATCCTACTGATGGTATACCTAAGGGCAGTTTAAAAACTTCACTGTGCATTTGATGATGTTTTGCCTTAGCTTTTTTGCTATTCTTTAAGTTTAGAAGCTTATTTTTTTTTTTATTTAAAATGAAAAATTTTAGTTTGTCTAGTGTTTTCAGATCTTAGGAAAGCTTACAGAATATAATTAAGTAGTTATTGAAGTATTTTTAATTCACTCTAAAATCTCTTTTACATAAGATATTTTTATGTATGTAATGAGCAACTGTAGTGTTGTGTTTGGTTACACTTCACATAATCCAGAAATAAGAATTTCTATAGATATTGTGTGTTTTACTTATCTTTATATATGATCTTCATGATGCTAAATTTATCTAATGCAAGAATAAAAAAAGAGCCTACATTCTCAAGTACAGTGTACAAAAAGATGTAAGGCAATGTTTGCTGACTAAATCAAGGTACATTCAGTTAAATATTTTTCACGCTTTAATGTTACTTTTTTTAGCTCTGCAAGGTTTGAAGGATCCCTTAATATGGACCTTAATGAAATCAGCATGAATTTAGTTCCTTTTCCTCAACTGCATTATCTTGTATCTAGCCTAACACCTCTGTATACACTGGCAGATGTTAACATTCCTCCTCGAAGGTAAGATGCAATAACTCTATTCTAGTACTTGAGGACTTGAATAACCTTAAAAAACACACAGTTTTTAGAGAAAAGTGTATAACTAATCTCTTCATTATAATTTTCTTTGTGAGAAGTATATTAAATACCAGTTGATAACAGCCATTTTTCCATTAAACGAATGCTTTTTTAGAAGTCATTTTTAAAATGTCAGTGTTAAGCTATTTGAAATTAAATCTAATAACTAAATTTTTAAGCTTAATAAAATTATTAAAAATATTTATTGAAAAAGACTTAAGAGCTTCAAAGTCTTACTTAAATATGAATATACTTTCAAAGACATACTTAAATGTGAATACTAATTCTGTCCCTAGCGTCAGAACCTTGGGCAGGTGACACACTTGTAGTTTTTCTCATCTGTAAAAATAAGAACAAGAGTATTTACCTCATATGCTCATTGGTTTTATTAAAAAAGAGTATCATTTGAAGTTCTGATCAGTCTAGCACCACAAAAAGTTTTCAGATTATTACTCTCTATGACATCCATTACCGTCATTTCCAGAGCATCTTGTTTTGTAACTATGTCATTTTTAAAGTGTAAAACTGATGTCAATTTACTTTAACAATGTAGTTGAAAATGGTCTCGGCATATACAGTGATGATGAGTTTGAAAAGGTCACACTGACATTCACAGTTGACTGACGGAAAAGGTCTTGTCAAACTCTGTTAGAGGAAAGTACATAAACGATCAAGTGAAAATTACAGATCTTTTTAACAGTTTAAATTTTAGCAAGAAAACAATTCTATAATGTGGGAATGTCACAGTGATATTAACTTTTATTTAAGCAAGTAGCAAATAACCACCTAGGCCAACTAATAACTACAGACTTTTTCTATGTGGGACACTGATGAGCTTAAGAAGTTAAACAACTTACACACTGTATTGAACATGGGGATCATTCATTAAATGTTCACTCTTTATTATCAACCCAGCATATTAAACGTGAGTGTATTTAATAAAAGATATGCCTCTAAAGTGAACATATAGAATGTTAAGTTGGTGCTATACTATTGTACAGTGATTATCCAGACATTTAAAGTTAATCCTTAGAAAATAGACGTGTAATTTCTAATTAAGTTCAGCATATACCACCTCCACATTTTAAATTTGTATTTATATAATTTTAACTTGTTGAAGGTTTGTTTTAATTAAAATGGGTTAGTGGGAAATCTGTAAGGAACTTTAAAAGTGTTAGACTCTTAAGGAGCTTATCACAATGTTCTTTCTAGCTTTGTGTTTTTTTTTCTTTTTGCTTCTGCTGTATTGTAGATATTTCTAAGGCTGTCATATCCATATATGGACACATTTATCCTGCAGCAAATAATAAATTGTTTTAAAAGGCATAGTTTTAAATTAAAAAAAAATTTTTTTTTTAAGGTCTCACCTTTGGCATATGGAAGTTCCCGGGCTAGGGGGTCGAATAGGAGCTACAGCTGCTGGCCTACACCACAGCTGCAGCAACACCAGATCCTTAACCCACTGAGCAAGGCCAGGGATTGAACCTGCATCCTCATGGATAGTCAACTTCTTTACTGCTGAGCCACAGTGGAACTCCCTAAAATTTTAATTTCTTATTAGTGGTTTCCAAAGAACTGAGGATGGTTTTTGGTTGTTCCTTACATTAATAAATGTCATCTAGTCTATTTTTATCAATGAAAATAATAAAGCATATATTAGGGTGTGTATATGCTTAAGTTCCTCATTTCCACTGTAAATAAAGATAAATATGTCAATAACTGTAACTAGCTCCTTGCTAGTTTTTATTTGAGACTAAAGATAAGTCAAGAATGAGTTTGCCCACGTGTTGTATAACGGTTCTTAATCTTTCTGGGTTTCCTTGACATCATAAAAATGCTCCAAAGCACATATGCACCAAAATTTTGAACACAGTAGAGGAGTCACGAATCCCCCAAAACTCACCATCCGCAAAGGGAGTCTTCTGTCCCTACTGCAGGAGAATCAGGATAGAATATAAGCTCCATTACAGTATGAAATTTTTGTTGTTCTTTGCTGGTGGGGGTCTCGCACCTAAAATAGTGCCTAGCATGTGGTAGGCACTGAGTAAATAATACCTACTGAATAAATAGGCAGCATAGCGTAATTTCTGTGGCTCTTCCCAGACATTCTGCAGATTCAGTGCACAGACCTCTGGCTAGAGTTGTCTAAGGAACCTAATTTTATTTATATTAGTGGGATTTAAGAACATATTGGGGACATATTAAAGGCCTAGGAGCCCCTGTATTGTTAGATATAAACTTCATCAATCACTTTTATTTTCCTCTCTAACTTGAATGATAATGCAGTTAAAAGATGTCATTCACTTCAAAGTCTCCCTTTTCAGGAATAGTACTGCAGAGTTGTGTCTTTTTTGGGGCGGGGAGGGGGAGAGCTTAAACATTGTCCTTTGATAGTTTCCTCTTAATTATTCCTAATTAACTTATGGTATATTTTATAGAGACAGTAATCTTAATGTAGTAGATTTTAATTAGTTTTGATAGTCTTGATACTATGAAGTAGATAAGCATACCAAACTAAGTAATAATGACACAAGTTTCGGAAATTAGTACTACATAGAACTCACTAATGATGTAGTCATCATACCTGAAATCACCCGTGTATTGCAGAACCTTTTTATTCCCCCCAAAAAAGAAAAAGTATTGTATGATCTCCCCTCTTCTTATATTTACCATCAGGTTTGCCTTGAGAAAATGATAGCTGAGATTCAGAGTGTATTTGTGTATGAAGTTTGTTCACCTATAGATGACTGTCTCTTCACTTTATAGTTACACGTAGAAGAAAGATAGTGTTTTGTATAAACAGTGACTCTTTGATTGTTCTAGGTTGGATCAGATGTTTTCAGATGCCTTTAGTAAAGATCACCAACTAATTCAAGCTGACCCCAAACATAGTCTCTACCTCGCCTGTGCCCTCATGGTTAGAGGAAATGTACAGATTTCTGATCTTCGCAGAAATATTGAAAGGTTCAATTTTATATTTCTCAAGATAAATTTCTTATGTGTACTGTTTGCAACAGTGTAGTATATTAAAGTATTATTGTCACTTAACTAAAGTGTGACCTTGAGCAAGCTACTTAGTCTCTTGGAGCCTTATTTTCCTCAAAGGTAGAGTAAGAAAAATAATAGTACAAAGTTGTTATTTATGTTCATTGTGTTTTATACATTAAATGATGAGATGGTATTTTCTGAAAGTGTTCAGAAAATTTAGCAATTCTTACTGTCTTTATTACCACCATTATTACCACTACACTGTTTCTAGGTTTGTGTTACTATTTATTGATAGTCTGCATTTTAGGAAAACTGCTCTGTTGAATTACAAAGTAAGGAAAATTAGGGAGTTCCCGTCGTGGTGCAGCGGAAATGGATCCAACTAGAAACCATGAGTTGTGGGTTCGATCCCTGGCCTCATTCAGTGACTTAAGGATCCGGCGTTGCCGTGAGCTGTGGTGTAGGTCGCAGATGCGGCTCGGATCCGGCGTTGCTGTGGCTCTGATGTAGGCCAGCAGCTATAGCTCCGATGAGACCCCTAGCCTGGGAATCTCCATATACCGCAGGTGCGGTCCTAAAAAGACAAAAGGCAAAAAAAAAAAAGAAAAAAAATTACAATACCTTTCTTTTCATCCCTAGATTTCTAATGTAAGGAATATGCTTCTAGCTTTCTGGATCACCATTACAGCCTATCTAATGTCCCTTAGTTCATGGTCAGACTGTACCATGATACTGCTGATAGTAAAAAGTAGATAATTTAACATTACTAAGAAATAGATAACATTAACATAAACTGAGCACTTAGAATGGTACCATTAGTAATGCCCTAGTTGAACTAATGTGGTACCTTAATTTTAGTACCTTAATTCTTACCTTTGAGTTTTTGTATCTCAGATTAAAACCTTCTCTACAGTTTGTCTCCTGGAATCAAGAAGGCTGGAAGACCAGTCTGTGTTCAGTACCTCCTGTGGGCCATTCCCATTCCTTATTAGCTTTAGCAAACAACACATGTGTGAAGCCTACCTTCATAGAATTGAAAGCACGATTCATGAGGCTCTACAAGAAAAAGGTAATCATCGTACACCTTCCTAACCATGTGTGTTCATTTGGCTATTTAAGGTGTTTTTGCAAGAAATACTCTATTACAAATCAGGGGCGATCCTGACTGCTATATATGTGTATTGATTATAACTGAAGAGGAGAGGCTTACACTCGAAACGAGAAATCTCATGAGTAGGATTTGGGTTCTCATTTCTCTTGTAGAGCTGAATAAACTATTTTATTTTGTATTTTTTAATTTTTATTTTACGTTGGAATATAGTTGATTTACTATGTGGTATTAGTTTCAGATATACAGCAAAGTGAATCAGTTATACAAATACACATATCCATTCTTTATCAGATTCTTTTCCCACAAAAGTTATTGTTGAATACTGAGTAGAGTTCCCTTTGCTTACAGAGGTCCTTGTTGATTAACTGTTTTGCATATAATGGTATATATATGTTAATCTCCACTCCTAATTTATCCTTCCCCTCAACTTTTCCCCTTTAGTAACCATAAATTTGTTTTTGAAGTCTATGAGTCTGTTTCTGTTTTGCAAATGAGTTCATTTGTGACATTTTTCAAGATTCCATATAAGTAATATATTTATCTTTCTCTGACTTACTTCACTTACTGTGATAATCTCTAGATCCATCCATGTTGCTGCGAATGGCATTATTTCATTCTTTTATGGCTGAGTAATATTCCATTGTATATAGGTACCACATCTTTATCGAGTCCTCTGTCAGTAGACCTTTAGGTTGTTTCCACATCTTGTCTGTTGTAAATAGTACTGCTATGCATTGGGTGCATGTATCTTTTTTTTTTTTTTTTCTTTTTTGGCTGCCTCACAGCATATGGAGTCCTGGGCCAGGGATTTTTTTTTTTTTTGGTGGGGGGGGCACATTTGTGGCATATGATAGTTCCGAGGCTAAGGGTCGAATTATAACTATAGCTGCCAGCCTTCACCACAGCCACAGCAACACCAGATCTGAGCCCCATCTGTGACCTATACCATAGCTCACTGTAGCGCTGGATGTGAGACCAGGAAACTAACCACATCCTCATGAATCCTAGTCTGGATCATTGCCACTGAGCCACAACAGGAACTCCCCTGGGCCAGGGACTATATACAAGTCACAGTTGTGACCTGTGCTGCAGCTGCTGCAATGCTGGATTCTTAACCCACTGTGCCAGGCCGGGCATGGAACCTGCATCCCAGCACTCCAGAGATGCTGCCAATTCTGTTGAGCCATAGCGGGAATTTTAGTATCTTTTTGAATTATAGTTTTCTCTGGATATATGCTCAGGAGTGACATCGTGGGATCATATAGTAGTTCTAATTTTAGTTTTTTAAGAAGCCTCCATACTGTTCTTCATAGTGGTTGTAACAATTTACATTTCCACCAACAGTGTAAGAGGTTCATTTTCTCCACCCACTCTCCAATATTTATTGTTTGTACAGGTCTTTTTTTTTTTTTGCCTTTTGTAGGGCTGCTCCCACAGCATATGGAGGTTCCCGGGCTAGGGGTCCAGTTGGGGAGCTCTAGCCGCTGGCCTATGCCAGAGCCACAGCAACACCAGATCCAAGCTGCATCTGCAACCTACACCACAGCTCACGGCAACACTGGATCCTTAACCCACTGAGCAAGGCCAGGGATCAAACCTGCAACCTCATGGTTCCTAGTAGGATTCATTAACCACTGCACCATGACGGGAACTCCTGTTTGTACAGTTTTTGATGATGGCCATTCTCATCGGGGTGAGGTGATACCTCCGTGTAGTTTTGATTTGCATTTCTCTAATAATTAGCGATGTTGAGCGTCCTTTCATGTGCTTGGGGCCTTCTGTATGTCTTCTTTGGAGAAATGTTTATTTAGACCTTCTGGCCATTTTTTTTATTTGGTTGTTTGGTTTTTGATACTGAGCTGTGTGAGCTGTTGATTTTTTTTGGAGATTAGTCCCTTGTCAGTCACTTTATTTGCAAAGATATTCTCCTCTTCTGTAAGTTGTCTTTTCATTTTGTTTATGGTTTCTTTGCTGTGTAAAAGCTTTGAAGCTTAAATAGGTCCCATTTGTTTATTTTGCTTTCATTTTCATTACTCTAGGAAATGGGTCCAAAAAAAGATATTGCGGTGACTTAGAGTGTTCTGCCTATGTTTTCCTCTAAGAGCTTTATAATGTCCAGCCTTACATTTCAGTCTTTAATACATTTTGAGTTTTTGTGTGTGGTATTAGAAAATGTTTAAATTTCATTCTTTTATGTGTAGCTGTCCAGTTTTCCCAGCACAACTTCTTGAAGAGACTGTCTTTTCTTTATGTATATTCTTGTCTCCTTTGTCATAGGTTAACTGACCATAGGTGTGTGGGTTTATTTTTAGGTTTTCTGTCTGTTACATTGATTTTGTGCCAGTACCATACTGTTTTTATTACTGTAGCTTTGTCTGAAGTCAGGGAGCATGATTCCTCCAATTACATTTTTCTTTCCCAGGATTGCTTTGGCTAGCCAGGGTTTTTGTGTTTCCATACAAATTTTAAAATTAATTGTTCTAGTTCTGTGAAAAATGCCACTGGTAACTTGATAGGCATTACATTGAATCTGTAGATTGCCTTGAGTAGTATAGTCATCTTGACAATGTTGATTTTTCCAATCCAAGAACATGGTATATCTTTCCATCTGTTTGTGTCATCTTTGATTTATCAGTGTCTTAAAGAGTTTTTCAGAGTACGGGTCTTTTGCCTCCTTAGGTATTTTATTCTTTTTGATGTGACAGTAAATGGAATTGTTTCCTTAATTTATCTAATTTTTCATTGTTAGTATATAGAAATATCAGATATTTCTATGTATTAATTTTGTACCCTGAAATTTTACCAGATTCATTGATGAGCTTTGATAGTTTTCTGGTAGCACCTTTAGGATTGTCTATGTATAGTATCATGTCATCTGCAAACAGTAACAGTTTTACTTCTTTTCCAGTTTGGATTCCTTTCATTTCTTTTTCTTCTCTGATTGCTGTGGCTAGGACTTCCAAAACAATGTTGAATAAAAGTGGGAGAGTGGACATCCTTGTTTTGTTCCTGATCTTAGAGGAAATGCTTTCAGCTTTTCACCTCCAAGCATGATATTAGTTGTGGGTCTGTCATATATGCCCACTGGTGAATAGAGCTGGGTTTTGTCTCTGTGGTGGGCAGGGCTGTATTAAGGGATATGGTTAGAGGTGACTTTGGGCTCAGAAGGACTTTAGGCAACCTCTCTGCTGATGGATAGGGCTGTGTTCCCACCCTTTTGGTTGTTTGGCCTGAGGCATCCCAGCACTAGAACCTGCAGGCTGTTGGGTGAGCCAGGTCTTGTGCCAAAATGGTGACCTCCTGGAGAGCTCATGCTGATGAATATTCCCTAGGGCCTCTGCCACCAGTGTCCTTGCCCCCACGGTGAGCAATAACCAACCCTGTCTCCCCAGGAGACCTTCTAAGACACACAGGTAGGTCTGGCCCAGGCTTCTATGGATTACTGCTTTGCCTTGGGTCCCTGTGCTCGTGAAACTTTGTATGTGCCCTCCAAGAGTGAAGTCTGTATTTCCCCCTAGACTGTGGAGCTCCTGCACTCAAGCCTCGCTGGCCTTCAAAGCCAAATGCCCCCATTTGGAGACTCCTCCTTCCAATGGAACACCCTCCCACAGAACCCACTGCAATAACATTATTTTCCAGTTTATGGGTTGCCCACCCGGCAGGTATGGAATTTGATTACCTCATGAAAGTGCCCCTC
Source organism: Phacochoerus africanus (assembly GCF_016906955.1). Classification (NCBI taxonomy): domain Eukaryota; kingdom Metazoa; phylum Chordata; class Mammalia; order Artiodactyla; family Suidae; genus Phacochoerus; species Phacochoerus africanus. The sequence continues at coordinate 77,950,409 of NC_062545.1, read as the reverse complement.
CTGTCATCTCATTGTGGCTGCTTCTTTGTCTTTGGATGGAGAATATATTTTGGTAGGTTCCAGTCTTTTTTGTTGATGATTGTTCAGGAGTTGTGATTTTGGTGCTTTCATGAGAGGAGGTGAGCTTGAGTCTTTCTACTCCACCATCTTGTCTCCTCCCCTGAAAGTCACTGAACTATCATTTTAGTAAGAATATTTACAGGATAATTGTCTGTATTCAGTTTCCTGAAAATAGTCATTATTCAGTTTTTTTATTTATAGGCTCATCTTCATCACTATCTACAAATTGAAGGGATGGAGGAAAGCTATTTCACAGAAGCCATGTCATCTTTATCAACACTCATAGAGGAATATAACCAACTGGATGCCACAAAATGCATGCCTACGGAAGATGTACCTAGACTAAGTGTAGCTATATAAAAAAGAAACTCCAAAGATACAACTTTCTTTTCTTAATTTCACATTTTTCATCCCCTCTCTGTTTCATAATTTTTGTGATTCAGAAAGCCTAATGTATGTTTTTCATATTGGGAAGTATATTTATCTAAAAGAGTGGTTTCCATTTAATCACAATTTGTTGGTGCTACCTCTGTGTGAAATTAGCCAAGTCTGAGTAACTTAACTTCAAACATTTGTCTTCCACAAAGTCCTGTTTTCTAAAATTGAAAGAACAGAGTTCTTCAACATTTTACTTTGTTTATAGTCTTATATTTATGCATTTATACAAAGATAATCATGTCTTAGGTAAAAATCTTATGCAGATATATTTTTATATGTATAATTTATGTTTTCATATTCTGTTTAAACTTTTACTCTACTCCCATATATACTTTTAAAGAGTCAGAAAAGAATATAAATATTTCTGTGTAATATCCACTAACTTTTCACAATAGTCTTTTTGGGGTTTGGGGTTTTTCTGGCCATGCCTACAGGGCCAGGATCGAACCTGCACCACAGCAGCAACCTAAGTTGCTGCAGTGACAACACTGGATTCTTAACCTGTTGTGCCATCAGAGCACTCTAGGAATAGATTTTATTACAACTCTTAAGGAGGTTTTCTTTCTTTTGTGGGCAACCACTTCTTTGCACTCCAAAGAAACAATTTACACTTATTTTAACTCATGTATTAAGTTATATCTAAATATAATGCTTTTTTAATCAAACTGGTTGATTTTGTAATAGTGCCCATATTTTTAAACTATGCAACTTATCAGTTTTGCTTGTCACTATTCATAAGTGAATAGAACATTATTACTGAGCTTGATAGTTTCTTTCAAACTTTGCAGCAAATGAGTATAATAGTCTAATGAAAGTGTTTCATTTACTATAAATCTCCAGTTTTAGTCTTCAGCATTTATCTTTAATCATAATTTATATTTAAAATGCATATCATTTACGGAATTTTTAGGAACAATTTATTTTCAAGCCGAAAAAGTTGTCACGTGCTTTAATTTTTTTTTGTTTTGTTTTTAAGTTTCTTTCCTTTTCAGAGTAAAGATACTACTCATGGTCATTATTTTCAAAATTCAATTTTTTACACGTATTTGGTATAAAAAAATTAGATTACAGTTGTCAACAGTGACCAAAGAAAGTTACACTTTCTCCTTCCAAAAGAAATCTTAAACAATGTTTAGGATAGGGTAATTTAGAGCTTAATCTTACTCCTATTTAAGATTTAAACTAGAATCTTGCTCCCCCTATAATGATTATCATGTGATTGGAACCTAGCTATTTGTCAAAGTACAGATAAAGTTTTAAAAATTTAATATACTTTTTTATACCTTCACCAAATTATTCCATATTAGAATAAAATGTTCTCATAAATTGATTGTTCATTATACAGTGGAATATGTAGATGGAAACAAGTATCTGTGTATTACACAGTTATACATTTCAAAGAATTCAATTTTAAGGTTTTCATATATTACATATATTTTTAGGAGAACCTTTTTAAAAGCTTCTAATGCCTTAAATACAGTTAGTTATCTGAGAATAGCTAGGCGTTCTTACTGCTTTAAACTAATAAGGCAGATGTGCCACACTTTTAAAACCATTTTAAAGTTTGATATAATGGCATGATGAGCCATAACTTTTCCCCCATGTGCTTGGTTTCATAGGATCTTGAGCTCAGAAAATGTATCTCCTGGATCTCTGCAGTTTCTCTGACATACACAAGATGTAATCCACAGCATCTTCCATTTAAATGACCCTTCATTTGGGCAGTCAAACTGAATGGTAATCATTTTAGACTTATTAGGGACACAGCATCTCTTATCCAAGCATATTCCACAGAAAGTGGGTTTATAACTCTGAGTGCTTGAACATCCAGAAAAGATAAATTTTTCAGCTTTGAAGAGTTGGAAAGTAGGTTGGCATGTTTTTCCTTTGGGGATCTGAAAAGATACATGACATTAAAGAAGTCTCTCTTTGAACTTAATTACAGTAGTTCAGAAAAAGTGATACTTTATAGAATATTACACAAATATGCAGATATAAATATTTTCAGGGCATTAATAGTTGCCAGTTAGTGACATCCAGCCCTCGCTTCTCTACCTTGAAAATCCCCTCTCACCAGAGGACCTTGAGAGTCCTCCCCATTCTTTGTCCATCATATTATAGGACCCAGTGGTTTTTGCTCTCTACCTCTGACGCAGTTCCACAATAAATGAAAATGTCTCTATTCTATTTAAGATCAAGGTTAATATGATAGGGAATAACTTGGCAAGAAAATTGGTTTTGTAGCATTTCTGAAAATTACTCTTGAGATAGTCATCTTACCTAAATCCAAAAGCAAGATCAGCTCTGATTTTACCAAACAGTCATAGAATAAGTATTCCATCATGGTCCTTTGGCAAGTGCTAGCTAAGCAGAGCATTTTGGAAACCATGTGGTTCCCTCTCCAAGTTGGTGATAGGAAACTAAGAGCAGAACTTCTCTGATGCTCATAAAGTCCTTTTCATTATTAGAAGGTAGCCACCAAAAGCTTTTATCACTTGTTTTGATTCCAGTACACAAAAATAATATAGAAAAAAAGAATCTTAAAAGGATCTACTCTTAAAAACAACATACATGGTGGGGTACAAAAACAAATCAAGCTCATCAAGACCCATACTATTAAACTGTGAGAGTATATAGAATCAGTAGTTTAACATTACCACTCTGCTTGGTAAAATTTTTCTCACAAAGTACAGTTAATATTTGCTTTCCTCCATAATAGTTTGACTTTGTTACAATGAGGTGGTTTTATTAACAAACACTTCCACACAGACACAAACTTTTCAGGAGTCTCCATTCTGAATTCTAATGAAGTTAAATCTAATTAAACTTTACCTTTATTGTCTTTGATACTATTACTGTCACAAGGCTGAATGTAACACAGTCTCTTCTCATTTCTCATTTGACAGTTGCTATTTTCATTGGTTATCCTGTTAGATATTCCCATCCCACATGTCCTGGAGCAAGGGGTCCACTTCGTTGCTTGCACAAGACACTTTCTTTTCCAAATAAGGGGGAGGGTCCTATACGCTAGAATAAAGCGGGGGGAGTACATTTTTATTAATATATGTATCATGTAGATAATTTTTAATCATTTTTAAGCTAATAGTTAATAGGTCTGAACTTTATAATATAACTCAGAATGAAATGAGCTTATGGTCTAATGCATCATTTTTCCCACACCCCAAGTCACCTTTTGATCAAGTGTTTCCAACATCTTGGGAATAAAAACACTTCCTCTTTGAGAAACTGAGTAATGTACCCATTTGCTTCTTTCTTCTTAGCCCATCCACCAAGTACTAAACTTATGTTCTGATGGATATCTGCCCTGTCTCTGGTTCTTGCCTCCTGCTTGCTATTTTCCAACAGACATTAGAAGTTCCCATTGTGGCACAGCAGAAACGAATCCGACTAGGAACCAAAAGGTTCCGGGTTCGATCCCTGGCCTCGCTCAGCGGATTAAGGATCCGGTGTTGCCGTGAGCTATGGCATAGGTCACAGACTCGGCTTGGAGCTGGCATGGCTGTGTCTATGGCTAGCAGCAACAGCTCCAATTCGACCCCTAGCCTGGGAACCTCCATATGCCGCAGGTGTGGCCCTAAAAGGACAAAAGAAAAAAAAAACAGGACATTAGTAGGATTAAGGAAATTTAAGATACTAATCAGAACAATGTCACATTTTGTGATGTGTTAAAATCTGAAACACAAAAGTTACATTTGAAAATTGATATCATTGAGACATTTTTCTCCACTTTTAAAAAAAAATCTAGTCTTTTAGAAAATTCCCTACACTGAATTAATCTAAATAATCACATAGTCATGGAAAGTATGCAATCTGTTTTATTCATTCTGCTTATTACATTCCCTATGGTGTCAAGCATATGGTATTCTCTCTGTTGGCTAGCCATTTCTTATCACTTCAGAGATGTGGGGAATGAATGGATGGAGCTGTGGGTGGATGAGTGGGGTGGATAGATGGAGGTCCCTCCACTGCCTACAGCTCAGTAGAAACGAGGGAGGGGAAGGGGATGGTTAATGAGACTATGAAGAAGGCATCGTAATTCTTCCATCTCCTTGTAAATCCATCTTGTGCTGCTCAGGAATGAATCAGGCACTTGGTTCATTTTAAGCAAACTACATATTGTTGTCTCAAAACATTTCCTTCGGGTTAATATGCATCCTAAAGTGGATGCTTTGGGAGTAAGGTGGTGGTTTGAATCTGCAGTTGAACACAGCAAAATTCTGGCTACACTACTTTAAAATGTCAGTTTTAAAAAGACCTCCCCCCACCCCAAATGCCTTTTTGATAGGAAATATCACTTTGAAATGTGTGCTGTCTTTGAATAAAACTGCTTTGATACTGCTTTCGGCATTTTTACAGGAGGATCTGGCAATCGCACATAGAACTGAGGGAGAGGAAGCAGAAACAGAGATACCTGGAAGGTAGACAACAGTTTAAAGACCTCAGCGCAGGAAGCAGATTAAAAGCTTGGTGCCCATCTGCAATAAATAAAGGCAGGTTAGATCATTGTATTACCAATAGCCCCACTTAAAGGTAAGCCAAGAGCTGCAGTTCAGGGATTTGCTAAACATTCATTGAAAGGCAGGAAAACTAGAAGAGATTTCTAAAGTGAAAATTTAGTGTTTGGTGAGCAGTGAGAAAAGCATGGGGGCATTACATCATGCATGCTTCCTGACGATCAAGCAAAAAGCAGATTCCAGCCACAGACCATCTGGAATTAAGCATATAAATTACTGTCTCATATATATCTTAAAGTGTGTGTCATTGTGCTTAATTTTAAAAGCCAAACTCCTGGCCCATAAACACCATTTTCAGAGTTAAGTGGAGGAGAGATATTAAACTGAACCTGTGCTTCCTTTGAAACATGTCTAGGCCTCTATCTTAATCACCAGAGAGCACTTGGGAGATTTTCATTTCTGTAGTGAAGCCCTAACCACTAGGAATGACCATCTGACGCCTTCTCCAACTAGGTTCCAGGTGAATCCATTGAAACAGCTCTTAACTTCACAAATGAGACCAGCTTGACCTTGACTCAAAGGCCGTCATTTACAAGAGGACAACTGCTACTCTCACCAGGGAGTTTAACATGCGAGTTCTAAGAATGCACATTGAGTCATTCAGATCCAATCCAGAAAAACAACTGTTACACATTTTGAAAAAAATAATTTGGCTCAAAATTTCAAAAGTTTCAGAGCATTGGTATCATGTTGTTAGCTGAATATGTAGAGTAGTAAATGCCAATTCACCACAACCTGTTGAATTTTTTTTCCAGTTATAATTGGAGTCCCAGAGGATGTTCCTTTAAGGGTCTTTTAAGTATCTAAAACTCATTTCTCTGATTGTAGTTGTTTTTAATTAACTATCCATATAATAAGTGAACTTAGGAGTTTTTAACATATATTAAAATACTCCATATTCCCACGGCATTCATTTACTAAGCTCTAAATTCCAAGAAAAAAGCATTCTTGATTTCTGGATTCAAACACAGATGTGAATGATAGCCAGGGAGCAACATAGGCCCTTTTCAGTCTTTCTTCACCTGTGCTTCGTTTGCTGGTGTTTTTGAAACTCCTGTCCCCCGAATAAAATGCTAACTTAGAGCAGACCAAACCTCAAGGTGTAGGAATATACTGACACCAGCTGTAAATGGACAGGTGCTCAAGTAACCCAGAATCCCATCACAGGCTTCTGCCCACACACATACCTGGGCAACCTACTTACTGTTAATTGTTACTGTAAATGTGTAATTGTTAAGCTTCATTTTCAGAGTGAATGAAAGGGTAATTTTGTAAATATTTCTAAAAACAAAACGGATACAAGTTCAAAACAAACTGAAATGTTTTCAATCAGTAGCCTTCCATTTCTGTTTTTATCCTCTAGAAAAGCTTATTTTGGAAGTGTTTAGAACTAGATGGTTCATACTTCTTGCCCATAACATAACAATACAAACGAAGTTTCTCCAGGCCAGGGTACATATGAAAAAGATTTGGCAGTTTTCCTGAGAAGAGGTTAAATGGAAATAAGCAGAGGTAGTAAGATTTTAGAAGCGTTTTCCTGACCTAGTAGAGATTTCAAAAACTGTACTATTTTACTGCAAAAAAATCTACAACATAAAGTTCCCTTTTCAGATACTGAGAGGATACCTGCTTGGGGCAGAGACTGAGTACAAAGCACAGTCCGACTAAATCTCAGTGACCACCCATCAGTAGTTACTGAGGACCTGTAGTACAGAAAAGGAACATGAACAAGAACCAGGCAAAGTCATACATGAGACATAGTCCTCATTCTAAGTACCTGGCATGGTTCTGTAGCTTGTTGAGAGCTGCTGTTGTGACGGTCCCCGGCCACATTTTGATTGATGGGTCTTCTTTCCACCTTTAGCCCCAGAGCAGTGATTGTCAGCCCGCTTTGGTATGAACAGAGGTGTGCAGCCGATGGCCCCACTCACACAGAGGCAGCTAAACAGGGGATTGGGCTGAAACACTTGGCCGTTCTGATAATGTACCCTATTGAACTCACATCCCACAGCTACAAGGTCTGAGAAGAGAAAAGAGCCAAGTCACCAAGGAGGCCATAACTGATAGTCTAGACCTCCAGTCACAAACTAGAGAGGACATCACTCTCTCCTTTATGAAATACAGGTCTCCGTTTCTTAGGCCCTGTCTGGAACCTCCTTCACAGAACATCTGTGAAAAGTGAAAATGAGACATTTTCGTTATATCATAGGTTATCAGCCGCGCGTGTTCACCTTCAGAATTAAGGACCTTGTTCTCTGTTCTAGGGTAAAGTTAATTTAAAAATCACCCTGGGTACAGCACCGAATGGGCACCAGTTTTGGTCCCTGCACCATAGTTTGTGACCCCGGTCATAGAACATCCCTACCCACATCCTCATTACAGTACTCATCACACTGCAGGCAAAGTCACTTGTGGAAAGAGCTGACACAACAGACTTTGTGAAGGCAGGGCCTGTACCTTTTTTCCATGTGTCCCAGTTGCTGGTCACAGTGTCTAGCTCAGTAGTGGATGCTCCCAGAGTGTTTGTTAAATAAGTGAAATTAACTTGCCTTGCACTGTTTGGGAGAAAGGGGTGTCCGAGTCTGCAAGATCATTTCAATGCAATAAAAACAACAGGTTTCTGAACATGTGTAAACATCTGCTAATTTCACAGGATGTCCATTGTGACAAGGCTGGTCTCAACTGGGACAGGAAAACTAAACCCACCTCATGTTTAGTTAAACTAGGCTGATTATTCCAAATTAGCAACTGCAGGAAAAAAATCCTGTCTCGACTCGACATTTTCCAGGCAATCCAGAAGGCACTTACATGCACACACTCCAGTCTCGTACCAGGGCCCGTCTGCGGAGTAGTCACAGTACAGCCCTTTGTGGGGGTCACAGAGGTCAGCTTCGTTGCAGGTGTCCCCCGGCTGCTTGGCGCAGATTTTACAGCATCCACAGCCGTCCCTCACCAGGCTCACTCCAGGAGGGCAGCTGGGCTTCCGACGAGGGCACTGACAGGGCCAGTGACAAAACTGTTTGCGACGGTGCACTTCAGCCACCTCTGCAGGCCTGCCTTCAGGTGCCGTGTCTAACAGCCCGGTGCCCTGGGCCCTGCAGCAGAACTTCATTTGGTAATAAAAGTGATGTGAGAAATGGTTCCTCTAATTTCAGAGGTTTTCTAGAAATACATTTCCTCCAAATTACATTTCCCCCAAGCACAGTGCAGTGAGTTTTAATAATAATATCAGTATTTGATGTGATCACTCATGTCTGTACTCAGCTTCCAGCATATGCCTCTCATGCTCCTCTTTTCTCATGAATGGCTCTTTCTCAGTCTCTGGCTGGTTTCTTCTCATTTTCAACTCTAACCACTGGAGCCTCCTGTGGGTAACCTCTGAAGTAACTTCCCTCATTGCATCTCTTATCTCCACCCAGGTTCTTCTTCTGAATGCAGACCCAGATTGCCTGCTTCACAGATCTCCACTTAGATACTTGACAGGTATAACAAACTTCACATGCCCAACAACAAACTCCCAGTTCTCCCCTCCAACGTATTCTACCTCAAAAGGGCAAAAGAGGCAGGTGAGTCAGAGAAGGTGTGATGCCGCTGCTGAAGGGGGCCACAAGCCAAGATGCAGGCAGCTTATAAAAGCTGGAGAAGCCACAGGGCAGAGTCTCCCCCTAGGTGCCATGGAAGGGACACAGCCCTGCCTTGATTTTAGCTCAAGACCAGTTTTCAGACTACAGATGTCCAGGACTGTACATAATAAATTTATGCTGTTTTAAGCCACTATGACTGTAGCAGTTTGTTTCAGAAGCAACAGGAAATGACATGCCCCATTTTATAAATAGGCTCAGATTGCTTAACTTACCCAAGGTCACGTATCAAGTAAGCAGTAGATGGATGTAAACCAGGCAAGCAACTCTCAATCCTTACCCCACTCCCGTCCCTAGGCCAGGTCTTGCCACAGACCAGCTTTGATATTCAACAGGTCTCTAAATCTCTGCATCTGTTTCTCTTCTCCAGGCTGCACCTCCCTGAGCTCAAAACTAACCCATTAATTTCTTGGCATATCTCGCTTTGATGTCAGCTCACCTCCCTGCCCCCCAAGAAAATGCTCCTCAGCTTGTCCCCATTGTAGCAAATGGTGGCATCATCCACTGAGTTCTGCAGGCCAGGAAGCTGAGCTCACCTTCACCTGCTCCATCTCCATCCCTCACCCTGGAGGTCACCAATACTCCTGAGCACAGCCTTCAGGGCCTTCCTCTCTCTTGCATTCCTACATTCCTCACCCTCCCCTCTGGCAAGTGCAAGTGCATGTGGTTCCCTGTGTATCTGATGCTGTTCCTTCTGCCTGTAATCTGCACCTGCCTTTACTCCTTCAATGAGTTGCCACCTTTTCCAAAGACTTTCTATGAACTTCTCCACACTCCCTATTACCTGTCTGTGTATTGAAATTATCTGTTAAGTGTCTGTCTTCTCCACTCACCATAAAGCTACCCAGCCTTAGGGCCTGGAGGTTCACTTGCTGGTGTACTACTGGCACTTAGCAGTACTTGGCAAGTCATTTCTGTACTTAATTTTTATTTGATGCAACTGAAAGCAGTTGGTCTGATCCAGAGATCTAAATTTCTTCCCAACCCCAAAACCCTACATTTAAAAGTATCTGTTTGAGAATTCCCTAGTTCAACCTTTTTTAAAAAAAGAAAAACCACTGGTAAAACACATATTCCAGAGTGGCACATTCAGCTACTCTTTGAGTTGCATGTGAAATATGAGAATAGACTTTGAGGATATAGTAGTGCCGGGCTTTTGGAGGAAGAGGAGAGGAAATTCAAAATGTAGAAAGGTATAGAAATAGCAAGGCTAGAAATAGTGCCTACTTCTTCTTGGCCAGGTTCATCCCTGGTTACCAGGGGCCCCTTGCTGCGTTAAGTGGCCTCTCAGCTGGGATAAAGTTCATAAACTCTCTGTTCTTCCCTTGCTCCACTTCTCTAAGCCTTTGGACTCTCAATTCTCTGCTCTCCCTAGGATTCCATGATACCAACCCCCTTACTGCTCCTCCCGACCCCAGTTCTACCCCTACCTCTAGACATACTTTCTCAAAATCCTTTGCCAGCTCCTATTACCTGAATTTGACTTAGATTTAGGCTCATTGGTGTTTCATGACCTTCACATATTGTTGTCCTCACTCTGCACACTGTCTCTTGCTGTTTTATCTACCCCTTTGCAGCTTCAAAACTAAATTTCCATCCAGGACTTCTCTACTGAGCTCAGACCCATATAGCTAAGTGCCTACTAGACATCTCCATTAGAATGTTCTATAGGAAAAATTCACATCCCAAACTCATCATTGACCCACCCACCCAGACAGCTTCTCCAGACTTGGGAGTTAGGAAGCCAGGGGTCATCCAGGTCATCTTCCTCCCCATCACTTCCCAGAGTCATTTAGTAACTAAGCCCACTTATCATCCTCATATCCCTAAAACTAGTCACTCTTCCCCAATTTTCACCGCTACCAAGTACTGTTACAGTAAGTTGCTAACTGGTCTCCCTCCTTCAAGTATGACTTCAGCAAAACCACCATGTCACAGCTGGAAGGATCTCTTAGAAAACATAACTGATCCTTCTCATCTCCTTAAAGCCCATCATCAGTAGTTCCCTACTGTCAACAGCATGCAGTCCAAACTTCCGAGCATGGTTTGTGGGTGCTGGTTCCTGCCTTTCTCTCTAAACAAAATGCTCCATGCGCTCCCCTCCTATGCTGTGCACTTGACCAGACACACTAGTTGGCTTCTCCTCATATTGTTCCCTCTAATGACACTCCTGAAACTGCCCACCCCAGAGATATCTGTTTATCTTTCCACTCTTGAAGCATTTCTGCATAATCTCCGAGGTCACAAGGTATCAGATGCCCAAGGATAGAGAGAAAACCTTGCAATCAGTCTGAGCAAAGGGGAGTATTAGACACAAGAAGATGAGAATGAGATCTGACTTCTCATCAAAAGAAGGAAACCAAGATGTCCTTCAGCAGGTGAATAGATAAACTACAGTACACCCAGACAATGGAACATTATTCAGTGCTCAAAGGAAATGAGCCATCAAGTCTTGAAAAGATATGCATATTACTAAGTGAAAGAAGCCCATCTAAAAAGTCTACACGCTGTATGATTCCAACTATGTGACATTATGGAAAAGACAAAACTATGGAAACAAGTAGAAAGATCAGTGTTTGCCAGGGATAGGGGAAGGATGAAGAGGTAGAGCACAGAGGATTTTAGGGCAGTGAAAATACTCTGTACAATACTGTAATGGTGATATGTGTCATTATACTTTGTCCAAACTCACAGAATATGCAGCACCAAGAGTGAATGCTAAGGTAAAGACAGACTCTGGATGGTTACAATGTATTGGTGTGGGCTCACCAGTTGTAACAAATGTTCCACTCTAGGTGGGGATGGTGATAATGGGGCAGGGGGAGGGCGCATGCATGTGTTGGGGCAGGTGGTATACAGGAAACCTCTATACCTTCCTGTCATATTTGCTGGAAACTTAAAACTACACTAAAAATTAAATCTTTAAAAAACAAAGATAAGGAGAACAAGACACCCAGACACCATAAAGAAAGAAAAAAACAAAACTGTCAACCTGGGATTCTATTTCCAATGAAACTATCTTTCAAAAATGAAGGTGCAATTAAAGACATTTCCATATAAACAAAAACTGGGAGAAATTGTTGCCAGCATACTTGCCTCACAAGAAATACTAAAGGAAGCTCTTCAGTCTTAAGGGAAAATTACAGTAGATAGTATTTAGAAATACAAGAAGAATTGAAGGGTTCTGCAAATGGCAAGTATGTGGGGAAATACAAAGAATTATATATAATTTTCTCTTGTCTTTGGACGTCTTGGTTCTTTTTAAAATCAAAATCTCAAGATAACAAAAAAATCATCAGAATGATACAACAGAAAGAACAAGGGTTTTTATCACAGAGCCAAGCTTTCGTCTAGTTTTGGGATCTTAGATAACTTCCTTTCTTTTATTTGATCTTTGACCCTCAGCCTCCTCTATGAGGAGGGTTAATAATATCCATTTTGCAAGGTTATTTTGCGGATTAAGATAATGACTAAAGTGCCTATTGTAGTGCTTGGCACATAGTAATGTTCAATAAATGGTAGATATTATCAGATGCTTCAGAAACTCACAATGGCAAAGCAATATTTTTTATTGCTCTATCTATAACCCCCCCCCCTTTTTTTTTGCTTTTTAGGGCTGCACCTGAGGCATATGGAAATTCCCAGGCTAGTGGTCTAATAGGAGCTATAGCTGCCAGCCTACAGCACAGCCACAGCAGTGCAGGACCCAAGCCACAACTCAACCTATAGCACAGCTCATGGCAATGCTGGATCCCCCAACCCACTAAGCAAGGCCAGGGATCGAACCTTTTTCCTCATAGACACTAGTCAGATTTGTTTCTGCTGTGCCACAATGGGAACTCCTCTATAACCCACATTGTGTTCCTTTTTGTTTTATATTTTGGGCACACCTCTGTGTGTTGGAATATTTGCTGCTTAGGGGTCCATTATAGCTTTCAATCCCCATGAGTGACTGACCTTTTCTCCAGCTGATGGAACAGGAGGTAGGCAGTCCCATCTCACCTCAACTGGGCAGAATGCCCCTCCACATAACAGAACCACTGACATTCTCATGTGGCCCTTTTAAAACCTTAAATTTCTCCCTATATAATAATTTTCAATCCCTGGTTTTCTAAGATACATCCACTACTGACAGCCCCAATCAAATGTTAATTGACAGACATGTCCCTGCTTTCTAAATCACCAGGTTTCAAAAGCTCTGTCCTGTGGGCTAGCAATAGCCTCCACCACTTACATAAATCCATAAATAAGTCACCCTGTTTTAACCTTTCTGTCAAAAAATACCAAGGCAATGAACTGCTCACATGACATCAAACTTCCCTTTGGTCTGTTGCTTGAAATAAGTCACCATGAACGGATTCTCTTTCACCAAAAGGGAGAAAAGACAAGTAGAGCATTTTAAAAATACAAATGTTTGTTCTGAAGTGCGCCTTTCAAACAAGGCCAGGTTCAGTTGAAGAAAGTGGTCAGGATCATTTTTTCCAGAGGCTCAGTGGAAAGCCGAGCCTGCCCCGGCGTCCGCCGCGGGCACCGCCACCCCGCCCGCAGGGCTGCTGCTCCCCAAGTGTGAATAACACACCTTATGAAAATCTGGGAGCTGCTCAAACATCTCCGAAGCAGGACTTCGTGCCCTTACCTGAAAGGGAGAAATGTTTTCCACTCTCCCCTGAAGCTAACGAACTAAAACAGGGCTCATTTTGGAGGGAAAAAAAAATGGCTCCGTATCCGTCAGCAAGCATTTCCCCAAGGCATGTTTCCCTCCTCTTCCGCATCTTCTCGTCTTTTTTATTTCTGACCTCAAGAAATAAGGGCTGCAAGAGTGCCCTGGGGTTTGGGGGTGGGGGGGAGATCCGGGACTTACCTGCGACAGAGCAGCCAGGAGAAGCAAGGAGAGGAGTGGCCCCCGCATGGCAGCCAGGACTGGAGGCCGTCGCACAAAGCTCTCCTCTGTCTCCACCGCCCAGCTCCCGGCTTGGTGCTTCTGCTCTCAGACGCTGCTTTCGCTTTCCCGGATCCCTTTTAATACCCTGTTTACTTTCAGGCGACTCTTCTCATATTTACCTTCACGTGGTCTGGAGCGCGCTCTTCCCGGGACTGAGAAGAGCCTGTCAGTGGTGACTTCCGTTCTACCTGCTCCCAGAGATCAAAGCCCAGCCTTGGGCAAAACGGTGAAACACTTAGCCTCCTGACCCTCAGCGTCTCTCCGGGTCTGCCCTCCCCAGCCCTCTCCGTGCTGCTTGCCTTCCGCAGGCCTTCAGACACAGGGTACCAAACTGGCCTCTGCCAAGGGCACCCATCACAACCAGCTGCAGAGTCCTTGCTCCCCATCCGTGACAGGTTCCCACCTGCCGTCGCCGACGCCCCCAGCTCCTACTCGCAGTGCCCTTGCTTACCTCTATTATAGCACACTTCTCACACCAGGTGGATTAGGTTTGGAAAAAATGTAGATGGAACACAGGTGGACACCTCCAGTACCAGAGAGAAGCCCCTGGGGGTTAAGATAAAACAATTACACTACTAGCAATCATTCATTTAACAAATTAATATTTAAGAAACTTATTACACATTTGTATCCCCTTCTCCTTCTAATTCTCACCTCCCTGGCCTGTGCGGTCACCAGCCCATCACCTCCTGTGTCTGGTTGTGTGTGACATTTGCTTTTCTCGCCTTCTCGACCTTTGTCTTTCTCCATGTAGCTTGATGTGCATCTGTGATGGGGCTTTGTCTTCTTGTGGATCCCATGTCCGGTCCACCTTCCTGACCCCATTCCAGGGCCGATTTGTATTCCCTTTCACCTGCTGCCTATCCTCTCTGTACCTGTTTACCTCTCTTGGGTTCACTGTTCACCTTTGTTTCCGTGCATTAAAATGGTGAGTGAAGCTCACTCAGGCCCAGGCCCAAAACCTGGGGAAAAATTGGGCTCCCTGCCAACCACAGGGAATCTAGGGTCCTGAGAGAGCCAGGGATGCCATAAAACATGCAAACAGACTCTGCACAGTTTACTAAGTAGTCAGTTATGCCATAATTCTGTACACACCAAGCAATAAGGAATATGGTGTCAACTCCTCATGCTTCCTCCCTGAGAAACAGGACAAAGACTGTGCAATAGAGAAGAACCTTCGTGTTCTACTGCAAGTTCATCACTAAAGGGATGTTGCCTATAAGCTTAAATTAGACATGATGGCCCATCTCTGGGAACCCTGCTTCCCAGGGAAAAAGCATTAAGCTAAAATACCTTTATTTAGCTCACAAGAAAAATCCTGACCAGGCCCACCTGTGAATGGCTGCAGGAAGAAAAACCAACACATCCTTTGGGAACCTGGCTGGAACCAGGACTTTATCCCCTTCCCTTTTAGTATAAAAGAAGTCTGAATTCTAACTCCAGGAAGATGGTTCTCTAGGACACTAGTCCACCATCTTCTTGGTCTGCTGGCCTTCCAAATAAAGTCGCTGTTCTTTGCCTCAACAACTCATCTCGATTTATTCGGCTGTTGCGTGGGGGAGCACTATGAGCTTGGACTCAATACACCTGAGAACAGCCTAGTGAAGGAAGATGGATCTGCAGTGGTCCAATTTGATCTATTATTTTTATCTCTCTGGTTTAACACCATCTGTCCTTCAGGTTCCTAGCCTCAGAGAAGCAATGTACCACACAGACCATGAGAAGGGATCTTTTCTCATTTCCTCGCTGGTCCATCAAACACAGATGAATCTAAGCCCAGGATCATCAGCATATTCATCAGTTATATCCTTCCTCTTGCAAATGTGATACTGCACCGATCTGTTCAATGTTTGAACTTAAAGAGAGTCATCTTCCTCCATGGGCTCTCTGTGAAATGCAGCCATTTTTCTGGAAATGGCTTCCCTCCCACAGGGTAGGGGAGGGTGCCGTACTGACCATCCTTGCCTGTCGATAGGAAAGGAATGTCTTAGTTGAGAATGAACTTGCAAATCCTCTGCCAGTGCACAGAATAGATGGGCCCTGGATTACTTGCTCTGGCATGTGTTTAGACATCTCCAGCCATGGACGCACTCTTATTTCATTCTTCCAAGCCTTCTGTGCATGGACTAAGTGGATATGCTATCTCTAGAGGTTGGGGCTGCCACCTTCTACTTTAGACAGGAGCCATCATGGTGTGCACCCTGCCCTAAGCACTTTCCTCCATTATCTCATTTAACAAAATGCTGATCCACTTTGGAGTTCATTTCACAAGTGTTCAGCTCGTGATGTACACTCAAATAGACATGTCACTGAGCCTAACTAATATTTGCATCATGTTTAGTGATTTATAAGGAAGTTCACATGTATCATCTTTTTTAATTTCACAGCTCAGTGAGGTGGGCAAAAGCAGTATTACCATCCTCATTTAACAGATTAAAAAGTTGAGGTTAAGTGATTGTACTTGGTCCACACAACGCACCTAATCCATGCCCTCTGGAGCTATAGAACCTACCTGGAGAGAGCACGCTAAACACATAAACATGCAAAGTATCCATAATTAAAAACTGAATAAAAGCTGAAGGTTAACAATAAAGTACAAGAAACTGCAAGAGAGAAGGACAGATAGGAGCTAATTTAGATGAGGAATGTGGCGTCCTTGAGGAGGTGACACAGAGAGTGGAAGCCAGCTGAAGGGTCTGGGATAACTTCCGGACTAGGGCTCTCTCCACTGGCAAAATATGCACTCGGATGGTGAGTGACAAGCTCCACCTGCAAAGAGCATGTCCCACGGCCATTTCCATAAGGTTCCTGAACTCATTCCAGCAGAACGGTCCCTTTCCCTGGGACGCTGGGCCACCTGGGCAGGCAGAGATCAGCAGCTACACCTCCATCCCTGCACTAGGCACAGCCTGAGTCTCCCTTTCCTCATCCCCTCAGCTGCCTTTTCCTCTCTCACTGGTTGTGGAGAGGGAGCTATTGTCAGACGGAGAAGAGATGGACATTGAAACCGGAGCTTAAATGATAACAGCAGCTGACAATTATCGAATATTGAGGCTCTCAAAGCTCCACTACACTATGCCCTGAGCTCTACAGAGATGGACTCAACTGCTCCTCCAGCATCACTGCCGGGAAGGTGTGGGTTATTACCTTCTTGGTTTGAGGAAACTGAGGCAAGGCCACATGGGCAGCAAGAGGAAGAGCCAAGATTCCAAGTATTTAATCTCCCTGCTCTGCTGCCTCTCCGCAGGGCCTGAGAATTCCAGAGTGAATCTGCAGCAGGGTGATTTATTGAGATATTAATTTGCAGTGTGTCAGAGTTGTTGTGGCGTAGCAGAGATGAATCTGACTAAGAACCATGAGGTTTCGGGTTCAATCCCTGGCCTTGCTCAGTGGGTTAAGGATCTGGCATTGCTGTGGCTGTGGTGTAGGCCAGCATCTACAGCTCCAATTAGACCCCTAGCCTGGGAACCTCCATATGCCATGGGTGCAGCCCTAGAAAGCCAAAAAAAAAAAAAATGCAGTGTGTCCTCTGCGTTTTCTTTTCCTCCTGCTCCCCTCTCCACTTTCAGAAAGTGAGTGAGGCCTTTTGTATTTCCCTCCATCCATCCTCCAGCTGAAGGATCCTTCTGCAAATGCTTTCTCTTGCCTTTTAGGGAAATTGGATCTGAAGAGGTGAGGCTGGGAAAGTTAGGGGGGGCGGGGGCGGGTGAGTTTGAGGCAGCCAAGGGGAGGAGGAAGCTAGTGAAGAAGGTGGGGTGGGAACGGGACATCCAGGTTATCTCTGAGCCGGTTCCCCAGGGACCTCTGTGTGTGTAGAGCCTTCCGTGCTCGTGCAGATGTGGACCATTGGGAGTGGGCAGGAGGCTCAGAAAATGAAGACCAGTGAATTCCCATCCTGGCTCAGTGGTGAATGAACCTGACTAGGATCCATGAAGACGCAGCTTTGATCCCTGGCCTCGCTCAGTGGGTTAAGGATCTGGTATTGCTGTAGCTGTGGTGTAGACCGGCAGCGGTAGCTCCAATTCGACCCCTAGCCTGGGAACTTCCATCTGCCGCAGGTGCAGCTGTAAAAAGCAAAAAAGAAACAAAGTGAAGACCAGAGGCTTGGCCTTTTTTCCTCTGGGATTGTTGTCCAACCTCTGAGGATGGTAGGGGTGATACTGGGAGGAACCTGCCAATGACAGCTTAGAATAACAAATTTGACTCCAGATGGAGATGGGGGAGAATAGTTTGGAGCCAGGTTTAAGTTAAATTTTAACTTAATTAATGTTAATTAAATGATCTAATTAAAATTTTAATTTTAATTTGAAGAAAATGAAGAAGCGAATATTTCCTACCCCCCCCCCCGATCTGTGGCTTATTCATCCTCTCTGTAAATCCCGTCTCACAAAATCACCATCCATCTTGAAAGTTCATAGGCCTCAAGAACCAAAACCAATGCCGGGAACCTCAATTCCATCTCCTCTGGCTCTGTCTGCTCTGCTCCACCAGGGCCTGCAACTAGATCTCCAATCAGCGATTCTTCCAGCCAGGTTGCCACCACAGGCCCGGTAGTGCTAAAGGGCATTCAGAAGGCAGGTGTTCCACACAAACCTTTTTAAAAGGACTCCTTTTAAAAATCAACCTGAAGTAGTTCCCATCCTGACTCAGCAATAACAAACCTGGCTGGTATTGCTGAGGACATGGTTCGATCCCTGGCCTAGCTCCATGGGTCAAGGATCCAGCATTGCCGTGAGCTGTGGTGTAGGTCCCAGATGCAGCTCAGACCTTGGGTGGCTGTGGCATAGGCCGGCAGCTGCAGCTCTGATTCAACCCCTAGCCTGGGAACCTCCATGTGCCGCGGGTGCAGCCCTAAAAAGACAAAAAATCAATAAATAAAATCAGCCTAAAACTACCATAGCTACGCATGACTATAATCTTGCATAATTTACTCCCTGCATCATTTGTGTCCTTTTTCTAACTCTTACTGTTGCTCTTCTCACCATGTGTGTATTTTCTGTTAACGTCTCCCCCCCACCGCCCACTTTTTTAAACAAAGCTCTAGCCTCAAACTCCTGACATGAGGAGTTTCCCCAGTGGCTCAGCAGGTTAAGGAGCCAGCGTTGTCACTCGTGGCTCTGGTTCCATCCCTGGCCCCCGGAAACTTCTGCATGCCATGGGTGCAGCCAAAACAAACAAAAAAGATCCTGACATCGATCTCATGATATAAGCCTGGGGAGAGCAGATTTCCTCACTCATCCTCCCCCACTACCCCCAGGCTCCTGGCTGGTGTACCTGAGCACCCTCTGAGGGGCTGGTGCCTTGTGGCCAAGGTGCTGCCAATCCCTCCACCTCCGAGGTATCCAGAAGGGTTGCCAGGCTCTGCTTGGCCTTCCGTCCAGCTTTTAAGTATACCAGGTCCAAGTAGGAGCAGCTCCAGACCACCGCAAAACTCTGGCCCTGCCATCTGTGTGGGCCTCGCGGCAAAATCTCTTTGAAAAGAAGCAGGTGCCCTCATTCCCAGGGCATCCGAAAGCCAGGCTGTGGCCCAAGGAAAACAGGCCAAATACCTCGGAGGATCTAATGCACTTTGTCACTTGGCCCTGTTAGACTGGTTTGCGGGGTGAGCACTGTGTGGGAAAGGGCGCTGGGTTAATCAGATGCAGGCCCCTGACCAGTAGGAAGGGAGAGAAGAGGAGGACAAGGAACTTCCCACATTTCCAAGTGGAGCTCATCTTTCAGGGAAGGGAGAACATGCATAATGTGGTGTCGTTCCTGAGCCTGACAATGACTCTGTGTGTGAGCTATCAGCCAATAGACCAGCAGGCCCTTTGGCAGGGTGACAGGCTTGCTGGACTTGGAGCCAGTGGACCCCAGCGCACATCCAAGTTCTGCTACTTAGGAGCTCGCTGACCTTGGGCAGCATCCTCCACATTTCCACCTCTGGGTTTCTTAACCCTGCAACCCATCCTCGACACTGCTGCAGATTTATCTTCCTTAAACACAAATTTGACCATGTCGCTCTCCTACTCAAAACCTTTTCTAACTCCTCCTTGCACTCGGGGTAAAACCCAGCTCCTGGCTAGCACAGTGGAAGGCCCTCTTGTGCGTCAACCTTCCTTTGGGCCGCCCCTCCCCTCCTCCCCCCTGCACTCGCAGCTCAGCACAGAACTGCTGTGCTGTGTGTTCCCCCAGACTTTTGCCTTTGCTGATGCGATTCTGCCAGGAGAAGCCTGCGCACGGTTCACTTCTCTGGTGAACCATTCAAGTTAGTGACTCGAGAAGCCTTCCAGTAAAGGTCCTCAGGCCCCTTGTGCACCACCAAAGGCCTTGTAAAACCTATATTGCAACCATGTGTTGCCACAGATTTAGTTAAAAAAAAAAATCGTGGTAATAGGAAGCCCAGTTAATTTTTTAAATGTATATGGGATATATTTATAACTAAAAAACATTTGTTGTTAATATAAGCCTCAAATTTAGCTGGAGGTATGTTTATATGGATTTTTCCAATTAGATTTAGTCACAAGAGAATCGAGGCTGAAGAGACCCATAGGTATACCCTTGGTACCCACAAAATGACTGGCAGGTGCTTTATAATCTTTATTTACTTTACATGATCGGCACCTGGAATTTCTCGCCTTAAGTTACTCATTTTACAGCCAAATGAATAAACACGACATCCATTTTTTTCTTCGCCTTTTAACATCAGATATCCTGTTCAAGCCTAAGTGTCGCCCCACGCACAATTTAGACTGGTTTCTGATTTTCCAGATCCAACCTGCAATGGACGCCGATAGACGCTAGATGGTGCAATGGACTAACGTACTTGCCTTTCGCTCCATTGCGGGAGCGGGAAAGAAAGAAGACGCAGCGCTGCCGCAGAGCCCCTGCATTATTGATTGTAACGCTGCCGCAGAGGTGGGAGGAGCCCGCCGCCATCTCGGCAGGTCTCCCGCAGGATTCCGGAACGTCCCTTCAAGATGTTTTTCCCTCGCTGCCAAGTCCCTTGATGTGGGAGGGGAGGGCCATTCATTGCACACATTTTTCTCATTCATAGGAAGATCGGACTTTTCAATAGTCAGAATTGTTTCATATTGTCATTGGGAACAGCGGCACCAAAGAATAGCAGCTATGCTTTTTGAAAGCCAACGCCTTTTTAATCAACATCTATTTTAAAATATTACCAATGTAATTAAAAGGCAATAAAATCGTGTGGGAGTGGGGTTAGGGTGTTCACCACCCAATTATGACATTCGTTTATAAAATAAATGAAATAGATGAAAATACTTCGGATGTAAAATAATTTCATTAGATTGATGTGGGCACGCCTGCATTTTCAGCCCGCGTGGTAACCGGAAATCTGCACATTCTAAATGAAAAGAGATGCTCTAAAACTAAACCGTGGGTGGGGCCTCCATGTGAGCCATGGTTGGCAACTCTCACTAATGACCAGTAGAGGGCGATAATCCTTTCAGACAAAAAGGGGATTCATACGAACAAACGATACATTTATGCAGCCAACATTTCATTGTAACAAGGAACTTAAAATGTATGCTCATTCACCAATCCTTTCATTTGGGCAACGCCCTTTCTTAGAATAGGGATTTGCTGGTTAGAGTGCTGTATTATCTCCCTTCTTTGCAAATCACGCACCCGTAATGCTTGTCCTCTGTATTGTCTCACTGATCAGATTTCCTTAGTGAAATGAGACTTTAAGGACAGTACAAAGCATCTTGACTCAAGAAGCTTTCTAGATGCTGTACTGATAACCACCAAATACAATTCAACAATGCTTTTTAAATCAACTTTCCTACATTGAGTCTTCCCCAAGCTTAAGCTTAATTTTCACCAGTAACACATTCCTTTTTCTTTGTGTATCCTTGTATCACTGGTTTTAATAATATTTGGTCAAACTGTGTAATTATCGGAACACAACCAATCGAAATGAACAGGTTAGGAAAGAAGCAAACAACACACTGTGGGCCCATTAAACAGCAGCCTCTGTGGTACCAGCCCCCAGCCCCCAATGCCCTATGGGCATTGGTCAGCATCTTGGTTTAGGCTGCTCTCGTAGAACACCATAGACTGAGTGGCTTACAGGCAACAGAAATTTATTTATCATAGTTCTGGAGACAAATGTCTGAGGTCAGGGCCATGGTCAGGTTCTGTTGATGGCCCACTTCTTGGTTCAAAGACAGCAATCTTCTTGCTATACACTGACCTGTTGAAAAGAGGGAGCGAGAGCTCTCTGGACTCCCTGATACCATCACGTTGGAGGTTGGGTTTCAACACATGAATTTTGGAGGAACATAAACATTCAGTTCATTACATCCAGTATGTTTCTTTCTTCTTCTTTTTTTTTTTTCTTTTTTGTAGGGCCGCACCCACATCCTATGGAAGTTCCCAGGCGAGGGGCCTATACCACAGCCACAGCAACTCAGGATCCGAAGAACTGCATCTTTGAACTACATCACAGCTCACGGTGATGCCGGATCCTTAACCCACTGATCGAGGCCGGGGATCGAACCCACGTCCTCATGGATAATGGGTTTTTTCTTCTGCCCGCAATGGGGACTCCACAGCCAGTATGTATCACAAAGGAAATTGATAGTTAATCTGGCCCGTTGGTGGCATAGAGGTCATTTAAAGAGCTCCTACTTAAATTTGAAAAGTAATCATTTTTCAAAAGACAAATAAAAAAAAATACACAGTAATCTACCACTTAGCCAAATCCACAGGCAAGGTAATTGAATCAATTGCTAAATCCTATGCTGGCCTAACCCAAGCCCTGGTGGAACAAAACTGAGCTCCATCTCACCCCCGGCAGGGCTGGTGCTTGATGAGGCTCATCCACAAAGGCCTCCCTAGAGTGAGACGCGTGTCATATTTTTGGAGTGTAGAAAGCAGCTCTTCAGCCCTGGCTGCTTAAATGCCATCTGTGGGCCCCTGCCAGTCACACAGACATTGTCCTGACCAGCCCCTTCAGATTTTATGTCTAAACTTAGGATATCCAACTGCAGCAAGAATTTTAGTCCTGAAACTCAGGTGAACAGAAAATAGCACATATACTTATTTATTCTTTTCGTCTTTTCTAGGGCCGTACTCACAGCATATGGAGGTTCCCAGGCTAGGGGTCAAATCGGAGCTTGTAGCTGCTGGCCTACACCACAGCCACAGCAATGTGGGATCCAAGCCGCATCTGCAACCTACACCACAGCTCATGGCAACGCCGGATCCTTGACCCACTGAGCAAGGGCAGGGATCGAACCCGCAACCTCATGGTTCCTAGTTGGATTCGTTAACCACTGAGCCATGACGGGAACTCCAGCACATATATTTAGAATCTCTTAAATTAAGTTGAATGTGACTCCAAACCCTCCTTTAAGGGCTGCTGAATCATAATCATTTTGGGGCCTGGTTGGTGGCAGGGTTCCTGGGTCCTACAGCCCACAGGCCACCTTGCCCCAGGGCCTGTGGTTCCTTCCAATCTAAAGACCTGGCTGTTTCTGTGCCACTCCTGGGGCTGGAGAATCCCTGGGGAGCTGGAAGGTCCTGAACCTGAGGTCCAATAGCTCTGGTGAGGGAGAGTCTAGGGAGGTCTGGCCCCTTTTCAGCACATAGCCGAGGACTGGTGAGCAGCCCCCACTCTCGCAAGACCTGGGGCCAGTGGCAGGAGGATGTTTCTCCCTCACAACTCAGTTACCTCCAAAGACATGCCTCTCACTTTAGGACAGAATTTGCTGTCAACACGAGTGGCTGTGACCCCTTAGCACCAAGGGGTGGTAGAGACAGTTTGTGGCTTGGCACTACATGGACATGAGTTCTGTTTTAATGGGGACAAAACAATTTTAAAGATTTGAAGCAGCTTTCATTAAGAATATCCTGTCTTTTCTGGACAGTTGTAAAAACAGGAGGGATGGAAACTTCTCCACCGTGGAGAACACAGGGCCTCTGCTGCCGGGCTCTTGAAGCATCTCCACATGTGAACAATATTATTATTATTATTTAGGACTGAACCTGCGGCGTATGGAAGTTCCAGGGCCAGGGGTTGGATTGGAGCTGCAGCTGCTGGCCTACACCACAGCCACAGCAATGCCAGGGATCAAACCTGCACCCTCACTGACACTATGTCAGGTTCTTAACCTACTGAGCCACAATGGGAACTGCAGCAAATGCATTAATTTTTCAGTATAAGCAATAAATGTAATTTCTATTAGAGTTGTATACCTTTTCTATGCTAGTTTATATGATTCAAATGTTGGCTTTGGGAAAACAAATATGGAAGAAAATCAGAAAGGAATCGGCAGGTAGCAGAGTGATGGCAAAGAAGACCGGAGCTCACAGCACCTGGGAGCTGGAGGGTCACCCAGGTCAGAGAGTCACTTCCATTAGGGAGTACCTTATTTTATTTTATTTTTATTTTGTCTTTTTAGGGCCACACCCACTGCATATGGAGGTTCCCAGACCTAGGGGTCGAATTGGAGCTGTAACTGCTGACCTATGCCACAGCCACAGCAATGTGGGATCCAAGCTGCATCTGTGACCTACACCACAGCTCGTGGCAATGCCAGATCCTTAACCCACTGAGTGAGGCCAGGGATTGAACCTGCGTCCTCATGAATACTAGTTGGGTTCATTAGCCACTGAGCCTCTACGGGAACTCCAAGCTCCTTATTTCAGAAGACTGTGCAATTGTTACAATCCTCTGCAGCAACTCTGGCCAGTAGAATGTCCTGCTATGATGGAAATATTCTGTAATATAGAGTTTGCTGTTATAGTGGGCTTGCTCCTGGGTGCTTAAAATATGGCTAGTGTAACCAAGAAACTGAATTGAAATTTTTACTTCATTTTAATTAATTTAATTCTAATTTAAATAGTCATCTGTGCTGTCCACGTTGAACAGCACAACTCTGTGGTCTTTTCCTCTCTCTTTTTTTCTGGCCCCACTCACCACATGCAGAAGTTCCTGGGCCAGGGATACAACCCCCACTTAGCAGCAATCTGAGCCACAGCCATGACAATTGCTGAACTTTTAACACATTAAGCCACCAGGGAAGGCCTCGTCTTTTTCTCTTTTATTTTTTATTTTTTTGTCTTTTAGTCTTTTCTAGGGCCGCTCCCGTGGCATATGGAGGTTCCCAGGCTAGGGGTCTAATCAGAGCTGTAGCCACCAGCCTATGCCAGAGCCACAGCAACGCTAGATACGAGCTGCATCTGTGACCTACACCACAGCTCACGGCAACACCGGATCCTTAACCCACTGAGCAAGGGCAGGGATCGAACCCGCAACCTCATGGTTCATAGTCAGATTCGTTAACCACTGAGCCACAACGGGAACTCATCTTTTTTCTCTTTTAATCTAGGATGTGTACCTCACCTACTTTCATAAAAATTCTAAAAAGTCAAGTGTAGCCTGAAACAGAAATATTGAAAAAGAACTTCATGATAAAAAATAATAAAAGAAGAAAGCAATTCTATAAGAGAGAGCAGAGAAATAGATGTTCCCAGACATATGGAGTATGTTAGCCTTTGCTTCTGAAAATTAAATTTATTTCTGAATTGCTGGAAAGTAAGGCAAAAATGAAGAGTCACTGTTGGAGGCCAGGTTGAAATGTGTAGAGAAGAAGTGTTTGGCTGCCAGCAACCCTTATTTTCTGGGACAGGCTGCCCTGCCCCCTGGAGCCCCAGCCCTCACCCACCACATCCACTTGCTTATAGCCAAGCCACTCAGGATGACCCTACCCTGACACCTACCTGGGCAATCACAGTCATCCCCTTGATAGATTGTACCTGGCACACAGGAGAGTGTGGTCTCTCCCTGGGCTAATGGATGCAGGTATGACACTTGGGGTCTGTGGACCTAAGGGACAGCATGGCAGTCAGCACCCAGGCAGGAGAACGCAATGTGATGAAGTCACAGGCATGGCTCTCTTAATTATGAGTTCTGTGAGGGTGGCCACATGCGCTGACTTCTCCAGGCTTCCTCTTGTATAAAATGGAAGTGATTTTCATTCAGATTTCACAGAAACACAAGGATGTAGTAAGTGCTTCACAAATACTACTTTTTTTTTTTCCTTTTTAGGGCCGCACCTGTGGCATGTGGAGGTTCCCAGGCTAGGGGAAGAATTCAGAGATGAAACCACCGGCCTATACCACAGCCACAGCAAGGTCAGATCCAAGCTGTGTCTGCGACCTATACCATAGCTCACGGCAACACCGGCTCCTTAAACCCCTGAGCAGAGGCCAGGGATCGATCCTACATCGTCATGGATCCTAGTCAGATTTGTTTCCACTGCGCCATGATGGGAACTCCTACAAATACTACTATTAATTATCATGATATTAGGGTCAGAATCCTGCCGGCCTTCAAGCTCCTGGATTGTGTCATTGTCAAAGCCTTAGCAGCTACCAGCCCCTGGGCTCCATGCGATGCACGCCTCCCCCATACTCTTAAAATAAGATTTTGTTTTGCTTCAGTGAATTTAGGTTGAGCTTCTGGGACCTGTATCCAGCAGATTCTCGCTTGTAGACCATTCTTTGGAATTCCACCTTCTCTTCTTCTCTCTGCAGGTGGCTAGGTGAACTGAAGCTTCCACAGCCACTATCCACAGGACAAGGGCATGGAAGAGGGGAGCTCAGGTGGACACAACTCTCTTATTTTTTTTATTATAGTTGATTTACATTGTTCTGTAAATTTCTGCTATACAGCAAAGTGACCCAGTCATACATCTATGCACACTCTCTCATATTATCCTCCATCATGTTCCATCACAAGTGATTGGATACAGTTCCCTATTTTATACAACAGAACCTCTAATAATGATCTTGTCCTTTCGATTAATAAATTAGTATTCTCTGTTGGTGAAGTAATAAGTTTCGATTTCTCACATAACGTTCTTCCCAGAAGCTTTTGTCTGAGAATCTATCACATGCGATCTTCTCCAAGTTTTAGGTGGGCAAGGCATAGGTCCCCAGACCCTACTGCTGATCACAATGAAGCCTAGAGAATAAACATCCATGGAGCAAATGAACAAGGGAGCTCATTGGTGAGTTAAGGCACGAGCAGAGTGTGGGAGCAGGATGAGGATCAGCTGTTTGTGCTTTGTCCTGGAAGGACAGACATTCCGTGAGCATGGTAATGAGGAAGGGCTTATGAGACAGAACATCCACTCATTTCAAAAATATGAGGCCGTTTGGGTCTGTTTTTCACCAAGAGGAGAACTGACGATTAAGTCCTTCTGTGAAGGTAAGAAGCACACCCAGCGGGAGGCTTGGGCTCAGGCTGAGGACAGGCTTTGAGGGGGCGGGTGGCCGTCGTGTGTGGAAGAGAAGCTGTCAGGACTGTCTCCAATGCGGGTTCACTTCTGGTGGGGGGATGGGGGGTGGTCCCCCTGAACGCCCCCTCTCCATCCATCTAGCTCAGCTCCCCAGGAGCCCTGGGGCCAGGAGTCTGTTCCATCCTGGCTCAGATTCATGTGGATGACTTGGCTGATTGCTTAGGGCTGACATTTCTGATGCCCCCACCCCCAATTCTTTATTTAATCCAAAACAAAGGAGGAAGAGAATCATTGTGGACACTATTTGTCATCTATGTAAATCCAACCACAGTTCTGCTTTTTTCTGCTTTGACCACATCGGGGTAACACAGCTAGACAGATTTCCATCAGTTCTGGATTGCCTAACTCAAAATATCGATTAACTGGTCTGGAAAATTTAATTTGGGGATCCTGGAGGCTCCTTTGAGAGGCAGTTAGGCAGTCATCCTCCAGGGTAGCAGAAATGACGTACCAGAGGCCGGTGGCCATTGCCCAGGAGAGACATGACTTTCACACTAAGTTTAGTGAAGGCCACAGTCTGGATGGCAGTGGAGCTGCTCTTCTAGCTCAGTGCCTCTGGAGCAAACACCGATCTCGTGGAGATCATGACTCGGGATCTGAGTGGGGCCTGAAATTTTGCCTTTCTTACCAGCTGGCAGGTAGAGTCCACGCTGGTGTCTGTGAGGATGCAGGTTCGATCCCTGGCCTCACTCAGTGGGTTAAGGGATCCAGCACTGCTGCAAGCTGCAACATAGGTCACAGATGCAGCTCAGATCCAGTGTTGCTGTGGCTATGGCGTATACTGCAGCTGCAGCTCCTATTTGACCCTAGCCCAGGAACTTCTATATGCTGCAGTGTGGCCATAAAAAGAAAAAAAAAATTCAAGATGGGTTTGGGAAGATATTTTAGAAACAAGAAAGTCATCTAATAACTTATAATCAGAGGCTAAATAGTGTGGCCTGTGGCGATGGCTCAGGAAGTGTGTATATATGTTGAGGTGGGAGGAAGGAGTGAGTGGAAAAGCAGCAAAAAGAGTTAGTAACCCCGGGAGCAGCTGGGACAGTAGCCAAGTGCAGGGTCAAACATCATCTTAAGAAGTTGGAAAGAATCCTTTAAACACAGTCCACTCTCTATATTTGTAGGTTCTACATAGATCAATCAATCACTCATGCACACTTCTGCAGATACAGAAGGCCAACAAATATTATGCTGTCTTTTATAAGGGACTTGAGCATCGGTGGATTTTGGCACCCACAAGAAGTCCTAGAACCAGTCCCTTATGGATACCAAGGGAAGACTGAACGTACTTGATGTATCCCTGAGGAATGGTTTTATAACCGTTTTATAAATGTGAACTCTGATTGATAGACTCCTAGAAAAGGTTTTAAGCCACAACAGGACACAGTACCTACATTCATGCCCTCTCACCTGTCCTAACAATTGTGTTTTGTCAAAAACTAAAACCAGGAGTTCCCTTCATGGCACAGTGGAAACGAATCCGACTAGGAACCACAAGGTTGCAGGTTGGATCCCTGGCCTCAGTCAGCGGGTTAAGGATCCGGCATTGCAGTGAGCTGTGGTATAGGTCACAGACATGGCTCAGATCTGGCGTTGCTGTGACTGTGGCATAGGATGGCAGCTACAGCTCTGATTAGACCCTTAGCCTGGGAACCTCCATATGCCATGGGTGTGGCCCTCAAGAGACAAAAAGACACACACACACACACACACACACAAACTAAAACCGGATTTTTTTTTTTCTGTATTGTCAGCACTGCTGTAATAATGTAATATGATGTAATCACAATAATAACAGGAGCTGAATCTGTATTCCGACCTTTGCATTTGCAGAGACCACAGCCTTATCAGATGCCTCCCCCTTTCCTACCCCCCTGGGCCAAGTTATTGACTTTGATCTTATTACCACTGTAATGAAAGATTTTACTTGGAAAACCCAAGGACTGCACTTTTTTATTACTTTGGTCTCTATACTGGTAAGCAGGAGTATTGGTTATCGTGGTAAACATGGTAGATGGTCTATAGCAATGTAGGTATCTATGGGTTGGTTTGTTGATTGTGTAAAAATTAAGGAACAGAAACCTCAATTAAAATAGAGTCAAGAGGCCAAAAGAGGGAGCTCTCACATCCTACCGCCACAGCAGAGCTCAGCAGGAAGAATTTCTCTTCTTGCTTGGCAAGAGCTCAGCCAATGAGAAACTGTCACACTTAGCTAATGAAAAACCACTATACTTGGAACCCTCATTTCATCCAATGGGCTCTTTGTTTACTCCAGCTCTGCCAGCTCCCTTTCCCCCTCTTTAAAAGAGTGCTCCTCTCTTTGCGGTGTGGGGTCTAGCCAGTGGCTTACCAGGGTTGCAGACCCAAATAGTAATTCTCTGTTGACCCTGAATAAACCCATTTTTGTTAGAAAAAGAACTAGCAGACTATTTGTTTTAGGTCAACAGTTCACAAAGGCTCCATAGAGACATCTAGACTGCCTCTGAGCTGCTTCCAAGTGTCTACCCTAGGGTGTCTCTAACAAATCACCTGGGATTTTTATTAAGATGCAGATTCTGATCCAGGAAGGTTGAGGTGGGGCCTGAAAGCCTGCATTTCTAACAAGCTCTCATAATGACCATGTTTGTGGTAAAGGCTCTTCCCTGTGAAGGCGGCCATGAGCCATCTCGGACTGACCCCCCTTGGGGATGCGTGTGCACCTGCTGTAGATCAGGGAGGCAGCCACCATGGACTCAGAAAAGCCAAAAGCTCAAGACAACAGGCTTTCAGGTAGAAACACCTGTAAACCCAACTGATAAGTCTTAACAACCCCAGGGTGGATATTCCATTGACAAGGAGATTCTAGGACCTGGAGATGCCTGCAGAGCAACTGTCAGTCAGCTGCTTCTCAGAGGAGGCCGCGGAGGAGGGGCAACCAATTTTGGCAAGAATGAGGACTATTTTCTTACGGAGAGCTCCCTAATTATGCAGTTAGAGAACCATGTGTGGCACATTCCAGGGCCTACACTGCTCTCATAAGGATTCCACTGTTAATTTTAAGAAGAGAAACCAGCAATGCAACTTTCTCCACTCCCCCACCATTCACACATTGGGTCTGTGTGCCAACTCAAAGCATACCCACTGGAAATGAAAACAGAATTTTTCTGGAGTTTGACAAGCCCTTAAATTGAAGCTTGTCAAGCTCCAGAGCTACACAGGGGGAGGACTTGGTTTTCTTCCTCCCATTGCTGAACAAAATTTTCTATCTGATGATTCTTAAATTCACGTCAGACTTTACATATACATATATTTTTATTTTTGGTCTTTTTGTCTTTTTAGGTCCTCACGCACAGGATATGGAAGTTCCCAGGCTAGGGGCCGAATCAGATCTGCAGCCACTGGCCTACCCATAACCACAGCAACTCGGGATCCGAGCCACATCTGTCATTTATATTACAGCTCCTGGCAATGCTGGTCCTTAACCCACTGAGCAAGGCCAGGGATGGAACACGTGTCCTCATGGATACTAATTGGGTTTGCTAACTGCTGAGCCATGATGGGAACTCCAGACTTTATATTTGTTAAACCCCAAATGCCAGAGCCCAGGCAGCCTCACACGGGGTGCTTCACACAGTAGGCGCTTGATCCACATTTATTGTCTTTCGCCCTGTTCATGACTGACCTAAGGAAAGAACCTCCAACCAGAGCCCCTTGTGAACAAACCCACACACCCATGCTCTGGATGCTGCCCAAGCAAGTCAGTCAGAGAGAACCCCTCCCTCTGCAAATGTGCATGGGCAGTACCTACGGAGCTATTAGGTCACAAGATACTGTGGAGCAATGAGACAGCAAAGCTGGACTTGACTGCCGGCCACTCCAGCCAGCTTTGTTCTGGCGAGCACCACACTCCACAGGGCAAGGGCTTTCAAAGTCTCTTGACTGCAACTCTTAGTAAGAAAAATATTGTATATTACATCTACCTACACACACACACACACACACACACACACACACCGGAAATAAGTGCTTTATGAAATCATGGTTATCCCGCTCTATATAATGTGCCCTATTTTTGAGTGGTCATCTCTTCAAATGCATTGTTTAGACAACTCCTTAAACTACATTTGTTTTCATAATATTTTCTTTAACCCCAACTACAAAAACTACATGGCAGCTTTTTTTGCCTGATCTCACAATTTTGTGTGTATGTGTGTGTGTGTGTGCTTTTTTTTAGTGCCTAGGGCCACAGCTTGCAGCAATGCCAGATCCTTAACTCCCTGAGCGAGGCCAGAGATCAAACCTGCATCCTCACAGATACTAGTGAGGTTCTTAACCCACTGAGCCATAACAGGAGCTCCTGATCTCACAATTACTAAGGTACTATTTTATGAATTCCCTTTAGCGTCATCATCCCACTCCCTGCATTGCTCCTGTAGTTCCTCCCCTATCAGTGAATTTTATGCTCCTCTTTTAAAACCTGGGGAAGCAGTGAGCACAATGATGAGTAGCATAGAATCTGGATCCAGACTCACTTCCTTCCCCACTGTGAGACCTGGGCAAGTTACTTAACCACTCTGTGGCTCAGTTCCCCCATCTATAAAAGGATTATAATAAAAAGGCTACCTCATAAAGCTGTTCTGAGGACCTAATGTGTTAATACAGATAAAGTGCTTAGAATATTGCAGGTGCACGAAACTGGATGGTGTCCTTCTGCATCCGTGGTCACGGCCATGCTACACTCACACTGCATCTTTCTGACCTTCAGAGTTAATATTTTAAGTACGTAAATTTCTTTTTAATGATTCAAAAACGTATTATTTAATGTAAATGATTTCACAAGATGCTAAATCCGCTTTAGACTCTCCTGAGTTACAAGGAGCCATCGTTAAAAACATCACTAGGCTGGGTCACTGTGACACCTCCCTGGCCCATGACAAGTATCCTTTCCCACATGTTCCATCTTCCCTTTGCTCCAGCATGTTTCTGTGAGGCCAGCAGCCCAGAGAAGCGTGTTTGTTAGAAGAATGAACAAAATTGCAAGAATAAATAGGTTATGGTTGAAGACTTCCTTAGTGAGTAAAAGGCATACACTTCAGTGCATGTGTTCAGGGACATTTTCTCTGGCTGATCTGGGGACACTGGTTTTCAACTGTGCTCTGTATAATTGCTGCTGCCCAAAAAGGCGTCTCAGTTAATGAGGTGCCGTTGGTCCCCATTCTCGTGCTGTTTCATGAATGAGTATAGCCTCTTCTTCCCTACCTGATTCTAAGCAGACTTCAGAGACTATGGTTTTTTTTATTTCATTCATTCATTCACTCCTTCTTTCAACCATAAAAATTGCCAAAGTGCCAGGCATTATGCTAGGTGATGGAAAATAATAATAATCTGTAACCCTTAAATACATGGACTTCATGGCTGTCAAAGTGCTTGTAGATAAATTACCTCGTTTATTCCTCTAAACAGCTCCATGAAGCCAGGGATCTTATTTCCATTTTATGGGCAGAGAATGATGCAAAGAAAAAGTAAAGGGAAAAGAGAGAAGTATTTGTTAACTGACCAAAGGTCCTGAACATTCCGTGCAAGCTGGTGCTGGTGGAAAATGACACACTTCAGGGCCTGAATGGACTTTGATCCCTGAATTATTTGGTGCTTTGCATAGACCACCACGGCAGGCAAAGGGTCACATCCTAAACACTTTGGAGGAAGACAATTTTGATGTTGATGAGATTTCAGGTTATGTCTGGGGAAGGGGGAAAGGAGGGTAATGAATTCCAAGGAGGAGGTAATGAATTCCAAGGAGGAGGAGATTAACAACGCTGGTCCAAATATGTGGGGGTGGGAGGGCAGGCAAGACTTAAAGGAAAGTCAGGAGGTTGAGGTTGATTTCAGTCTAGGGGAGAGGACAGCCGGACAAAGAATGGGGGGCCCAATGAAGGCATTAGAGCACAGAGAGCAGAGATTTAGAATCCCAGGACTGTGTCCAGGATGTTACAAACTGGCCTTGGGAAAAAGGAAACACTCTTTGTGCTTTCACCAACAACTTCCAGCCAGCAAAGTGGTTCCAGATTTCTGGCAGCCTTTTAAATTAGCTTCAGTCCCAAATTTAAAGCAGAAACTGCCCTAGATTCCTCTGTTTCTCAAAATTTCCCTTTTCTGTTGCACCAGGAAGCTCAAGATACTCCTCTCTGATGATCTCGTGGATGTTCAGAGACTGTGGCTTCCCGGATGAACCAATGAGCCAAATATTTATTGCCTCGGGATCGCCATGGCGAGAAGGGTGGGATGAGGCCGGCACCGCAGCAGGTACCATGTGCTGATTTATGGCAGGATGCTTGTGATGTACCTTTGTGGGGATATGTGTTCAGCAAAAGAGGTTATACCTGAGTAGGATGCCGGATCAGATGGATGGGGTGGGGCCATATCACAAAAGACCTAAAGAGGGAGGAGGTTAAGTCAGAAGGTCTAATTAAAGTCCGGTGCCACAATAGGTTTTCACATCTGTAGAATGAATGCACGTGTGATTTACAACAAGCATATTATTCCGGACCCAGGACACAGCCATCTTTTCTAAATCACTGGGTCCTGGGTGTTACATTGGGACAAAACTCAAGTATGAGATTCACATCTTGTAGAGTTATCCTGAGATCAGGGCTGGAGAGGGGTCTGTCCTTTTCCTGAAGACAGTGACTTTCAACTCCCTAGATCTGTGATGCGTGGGAAGCAGAGGAGGAAAGGCTGGAAGAGTACTTCACATGTAATGGGCGCACCCTACTAATTGCTGAATAATAGAGAAACCATGAGTGAAAGAGGAAAGAAGCCACTACTGTGGCCAAATTCTCCTCCTGTGCAAGATGGGCCCCAGGAGAGCAGCCACAGGGAAGGTGGAGACTGGGGACATGCCTGCTGCATCCCTGCTGAACACAAGGCCATTTCTGTGAAGGACACTCCACACTGATCACCAAGTCTTCGTTAAACGTCATGATGCCTTCTCCACTTCCCAGTCCTTTCTAGGTATCTAATGTCAAACATGTAGAATGTGTAGAAATCTATATAGAGAGTTTCTGAACGTTAACCAGGCAAGTCTCCCAAATGAAGCCTGTACTGGTCCACAAGAGATGCTTCCAAACAGCCTTCAGCAGAGACGATGTCACCAGAATCCTCTGGGGATGGAACTGTGGGCTTGTCATTCTTTCCCATCACTCCTCCTCCCATTTTTTTTTACTCTTTTTTGAATTAAAGTATAGTAAATTTACAACGTTGTGCCAATTTCTGCTGTACAGCACAGTGACCCAGTCATACCTATATATACATTCTTTTTCTCATATTATCTTCTATCATGGTCTATCCCAAGAGATTGGATACAGTTCCCTGGGCTATACAAGAGGACCTCATTGCTTATCCATTCTAAAGGTTACAGAAAAATATGGAATGCTTCACAAATTTGCATATCATCCTTGCATGGGAGCCTTATTAATCTTCTCTGTATCATTCCAGTTTTAGCAGATGTGCTACCAAAGCGAGCACTCCTCCTGCCTTCTCTCTGCACACAAACCAGGGCACATTTATCTGACCTTCAGACCAGACCTAGGGCACTTGCTCAACTTTAATAATCAGAACAGGGTAAAAAGAGGAAACCTACTAGACCAAGGTCATTGTCTTAAGGAGTAGTCTGAATACCAGCAGGGGGAGCTGTCCGTGAGGAATGTGGTGGGGGGAGCCCTCATTCAACCAGGAAGAGGATTCTTGCCTGAGTTCCATACATTTCTTTCCCTTAAATGTGTCCAAAACTCTCTTAGAGCAATAAAAAACAGAGAGGCCCTTCTTTAGCCATCCTTTTCTTCCTCAACATGAGACTCAAGCAGTAAGAAGCTGGGCCTGCCATGAAGGCCCTGCGCTCATGTGTTTTCTTTGTACCACTTGATCGAACCATCATTTAACACTGGTGCAAGCCTGTGGCTTGGATCCTACACTTCTTAGCTGTTATCAGTTCATTTCATTTGGCCAATACAAAGAAAAGAAAGACTTTCGGGTATATTCATTGAATTCAAATCTAATGCCCATTCCTCTGTCCAAGTTTCCCTGACTTTGGTGCCTGGGGAGATATTGCAGAGGTCATTGACCCAGAATCCTACACTTCCTTAAAGTGGGTTCTGCGGGCTGGATGGAATGAGAGGGAATGAGGAAGAAGAGGGAGGGGGAAGCAAAGGCAGACCAAAGCCAAGTCCTTCTGGTTGGGCCTTTTGGAGGAAAGTAATTGTCCCCCTGCTTGGGAATTCATAACCCAGGCACCTGATGCTAAAAACCGCCCACAAGGAGGGTGGTGGCCCTCTGACCCTTTCATGAGGAATTAAAATCTACACTTTGACTTGTAGCTATGTTCTTCAGCTGGGGAAAGGTACTCTGTGTATCAAATATCTTGCCTCTCAAAATGAGAGATCCTATTTAAAGACTGACTGGGGAGTTCCTGCTGTGGTACAACAGGATCAACTGCATCGTAGAAGCACTGGGATGCAGGTTTGATCCCCAGCCTGGCACAGTGGGTGAAGGATCTGGCGTTGCCACAGCTGCAGCACAGGTCACCATTGCAGCTCAGATCTGATCCCTGGTGCAGGAAGTCCATATGCCTTGGAGTGGCCAATGAAATAAAATAATAAAGACCTGTTGGAATGCTGAATGTTTTTCTATGACAGCCCCTTTTGGAATCTGCCCTCTTCTACATTCAGGAGGGAAAGTCTCAGCTCATACCTCATGAACACACAGTAATAGCACTAGCTCTGCTACTCTGGAGGCAATTATCCAACATCATCATGGGTAGTCTTTTCCCACTTTAGACTTGAGTAGAGTCTACTGCTTTTACAAGCACTTTGGATGCAAGCACCTGTGCACAAGACGATGGGGTGAGATAGTCAGAATACTTAGGTCCTGACAGCCCTTTGGGGTGGATGGTGCAGAGGGGCCTGAAAACCCCTGCCAAAAATGTGCAGGGTTTACTGAGATGGTCAGAACATGTAGTTTAGTTCAAGATATGCTTCTTTTAGGTAGATATTCATTTAACGTCTGCGACATACAGCACTTGGTGCTATGGGAAGGAAAAAGGAAGACAGAGCCCCTGCTGTGTAAAAGAGGTATAAGGTACAACAGACTCAGACTAAAAGAAGTCTTGTTAAAGCTTCATTCTGGAAGGGGTATACATTTCTGAGTTCCCCTTCTCTGGCTGCTGAAGAGAGTTGAATTATTAGCTAGAGTCCACTCCATCCAGACAACCATCTCAAGTGGCACCAGACCTCTCCAGCCTTTGATCAAGGACTTTAAGGACATACTCAAAGCATTTGTTGGGAAAACACTGGATCAACACATGGAAATGACAGCTAGATGCAATGAGCCTGGCTCACACTTAGAAACCTCAAGCACACAACATCAGATGTTGGTCTGTCTTGGGACCTGAGACACAATTTCACCTCTTTATCCTCCAGGAACTAGTGAGACCAAGTTCCTTGCCAACTGGTCTGAGTTCTGATGTGGTCAGGTTTCTCTTCGCCTTGGCTGCCTCTCCTCGGCTGGTTGGTGCCTGTTTAGGCCTTTTGCCAGGCTGACTGGCTGCTTCCTCCTCCCACACACTCAGCACCCTGGTGGCTGCCAGCTGGATCTTCCCCTGTCCCTAGGGGACTGGCTTCTCTTACATCCTCTCTCTGCCCTGAGAACTGTCTCTGGGCCTTTTAGTAAAATGGGAGAGGAGACGGTGTGATGGAAAGATCTGTTTCCACTGTTTGGGGTCTGAGATAAAAAGGGATCCTGCCTGGAGCAGAAACAAGACTCAAACTGCCACTGCCTGTGTAACTGTTAACTGTCCAGTGGCTGGTTCTCCAGCCTGAGCTCTGACACTGACCATCGCATAGGTTGGGTAGGCAGAAAGCATGAAAGACGTTACATAGAAAATCATGATGAAAGGAGTGCAGGAAAGCAGGCTCTTTGACATTGCCTAATTCAGCCCCCTCTCATGTCTCTTCATGCCTCAGTAATAGGAAATCAATCTAAGTGCTATACAGGGGTATCCATGGTATCTTTCCCTAAAGATAGGAAAATATGTTCAGGGACAGCAAGTGCAAAGGCCCTGAGGTATGTTCAGAGAATAGGAAGAAGGCCAGTGTGGCTGGAGTAGAA
Organism: Phacochoerus africanus; assembly: GCF_016906955.1. Lineage (NCBI taxonomy): Eukaryota > Metazoa > Chordata > Mammalia > Artiodactyla > Suidae > Phacochoerus > Phacochoerus africanus. The sequence continues at coordinate 77,913,340 of NC_062545.1, read as the reverse complement.
TGAGAGAGGGTGAGAAATGTGAGAGGGAGCCGAAGCAAGAGAAGTCACAGAGGGTCTTGAAATCAGACTAAGAATTTTAGCTTCTGTGTTTGAGTGCTTCGGGCACCAGAGAAAGGATATCTGGGTGCTGTGTGGTCAGGGACAAGAGAATGAAGGGAGACAAGTTAGAGACTTTCACCTTGATTCAAACAAGAGGTGATGATGGCTTGGCCAGGATGGCTGTGATGACTCTGGAAAAATGAAGCAAGTGAGAAATGAAGTATAGGGGAGTTACAGTGTTCCCATTGTAGCTCGGTGGGTTAAGAGCCTGACATAACATCTGTGAGGATGTGGGTTCGATCTCTGGCCTCATTCAGTGAGTTAAGGATCCAGCATTGCTGTGAGCTGTGGCATAGGTCACAGACCTGGCTTGGATCCCTTGTTGCTATGGCTGTGGCATAGGCTGGCAACTGCAGCTCCAATTCAGATAGGGATGGAGTAGGATAGTTACACACATAGCTGTGGAAGTCCCAATAAGGGACCATAGATAGAGAGGGAGCCCTAGGGGACTTTGGGAGACCCCTGTAAGTTAATAACTGCTCAAGAGGGCCATCAGAACAAGGCAGGCTTGCTTGACTAGTGGAGATGTGAGACATGCCTCAGGTCACTGGGTGGGGAATGGGGTGAAGCCTGCATTCATGCTCAGATCAGGGGCAGGTGTTTAAGGACCAGCCTTCTGCTGATTTGAATAAGCACGATGACAGTCCTGGTTTGACCTTAGAGGGTCAAATTCTCTCTTAGTAGATACCAAGGAGGACCTACTACTCAAAGAAAGAGAAAAAGGTGGTCTTTCCCCACCCCCACTCCCCTTGGATGATAAAACGGTAGCCTACCTAATTCTTGGGGCAGAGCCTCCTCACCTGCCTGCTTCCATCTCTCACAAGCATCCTATCGTATCACTGTCTCTCGCTGAATTCCTTCGATGCTGAAGAACAAAGAACCTGAAACTCAGTAAGTCCAGACACCAGGTGAGTGATTCTATTTTAAAAACTGTGGATTCACACAAGGGACCCAGAATTGCCAAAGAAATCCTGAGGAATAAAAACCAAGCAGGAGGTATAACTCTCCCAGACTTCAGGTAATATTACAAAGCTGCAGTCATCAAGATGGTGTGGTACTGGTACCAAAACAGACATACAGACCAATGGAACAGAATAGAGAACCAGAAATAAACCCAGACACCTATGGTCAATTAATCTTCAACAAAGGAGGCAAGAATATAAAATGGGAAAAAGACAGTCTTTTCAGCAGGTGGTGCTGGGAAAACTGGACAGCCACATGTAAATCAATGAAGCTGGAACACACCCTCACACCATGCACAAAGATAAACTGAAAATGGCTTAAAGACATAAATGTAAGACCAGACACCATCAAACTCTAGAAGAGAACATAGGAAAAACATTCTCTGACATCAACCTTACAAATGTTTTCTCAGGTCAGTCTCCCAAGGCAACAGAAATAAAAGCAAAGACAAACAAATGGAACCTAATCAAACTGACAAGCTTTTGCATGGCAAAGGAAACCATAAAAAAACCAAAAAAAAAAAGACAACTTACAGAATGGGGGAAAATAGTTTCAAATGATGCAACTGATAAGGGCCTAATCTCTAAAATATACAAACAACTTATGGAACTCTACAGCAAAAAAGCCAACAACCAAATTGAAAAATGGACAAAAGACCTGAATAGACATTTCTCCAAGGAAGACATACAGATGGCCAACAAGCACATGAAAAAAAGCTCAATATCACTGATTATTAGAGAACTGCAAATCAAAACTACTATGAGATACCACCCCCCACCAGTCAGAATGGCCATCATTAATAAGTCCACAAATAACAAATGCTGGAGAGGGTGTGGAGAAAAGGGAACCTTCCTGCACTGTTGGAGGGAATGCAAATTTGTACAACCACTATGGAAAATAGTATGGAAGTACCTTAGAAAACTATATATAGAACTACCATATGACCCAGCAATCCCACTCCTGGGCATATATCCAGGAAAAACTTTCCTTGAGACACATGCACCAGCATGTTCACTGCAGCACTATGCACAATAGCCAAGACATGGAAACAACCTAAATGCCCATTGACAGATGAATGGATTAAGAAGATGTGGTATATATACACAATGGAATACCACTTAGCCATAAAAAAGAACAAACTAATGACATTTACAGCAACATGGATGGAACTAGAGACTCTCATACTAAGTGAAGTCAGTCACAAAGAGAAAGACAAATACCATATGATATCACTTATATCTGGAATCTAATATATGGCACAAATGAACGTTTCCACAGAAAAGAAACTCATGGGCATGGAGAACAGACTTGTGGTTGCCAAGGGGGAGGGGGACAGAGTGGGATGGATTGGGAATTTGGGGTTCATAGATGTACACTATTGCCTTTGGAATGGATAAGCAATGAGATCTTGCTGTATAGCACTGGGAACTGTATCTAGTCACATGATGGAGCATAATGGAGGATAATGTGAGAAAAATAATATATATATGTATGTGTGATTGGGTGACTTTGCTGTACAGCAGAAAATTGACAGAACACTGTAAACCAGCTGTAATGGAAAAAAATAAAAATTTTTTTAAAAAAAGGCAAAAAAAACTGTGGTTTCAAGACCCAGTCTGGATTTAGGCTGGGTTCAAGTCCCGATCTGTGTTCTGGCTATGTTCAAGCCATTAAGTGCTCTCTGTTTCAATTTGACCCCTAGTCTGAGAACTTCCATATACCACCGGTATGGCCCTGAAAAAGGAAAGAAAAAGAGAGAGAGAGGAGTTATGGATGATTCTAGGGTTTCTGGTAGAGCAACTGAAAGAATAAAATTTTCTTTTTTTTCTTTTTTTGGTCTTTTTTTGTCTTTTTAGGGCTGCACCCATGGCATATGAAGGTTCCCAGGCTAGGGGTCTAATCAGAGCTACAGCTGCCCACCTATGCCACAGCCACAGCCACACCAGATCTGAGCCACGTCTTCGACCTACACCACAGCTCACTGCTATGCCAGATCCTTAACCCACTGAGGAAGGCCAGGGATTGAATCGCAACCTCATGGTTCCTAGACAGATTCGTTTCCACTGCGCCACTATGGGAACTCCAGAATTTTCATTTTTTTGAGACAGCAAGTTTGCAGGGCACCTCAAGAGTGTGATTCTGGATCCATAGTGTTCTAGACACCTATTACCTATGGTATTATATTTCTATGGCTGCCGTAACAAATTACCACAACCTTGGTGGCTTAAGATTAAAAAGCGTATTCTTCTCAGGGTTTGAGAGACCAGAAATCCAAAATCAGTTTCAGTGGGTGAGACCTGGGCATCAGCAGAGCCTCAGTGGGGGCTTTAGAGAAGAATTCCTGGCTCTTCCAGCTCCTGGTGGCAGCTGGTATTCCTTGGCTTAAGGCTGCATCACTTCAGTCACTTCACTCCAGTTGCTTCCATGGTTACATTGCCTTCCCCTCTGTGTATCAAATCTCCCTGTGCCTTTCTCTTGCAAGGTTAGGGCCCACCCAGGTAAGGAGGCTCATTTCATCGTCTTGGTATCTTTAACATAATCGCAGAAGCATGAAGTCCCCTCTGCCATCAAAGGTAACACACGCAGGTGACAGGGACTATTGACGTGGATCTGTTTTGGAGGGCCATTATTCAGCCTACCTCAGACATTCGAGTGGAAAGCCTGCATAAAAGAATTCCCTATATGAGTCTGGATTTCAGGGGGGAGGTGCAGCCTGGAGGTAGAAGTCTAGGTCATCAGCATTTTTGTTCTGAGACTGGACCACCCAGGGAGGCCTGTAGAAAAAGAGGATGCCCAACACCCAGGGCACTCCGGTGTTCAGAAATGTAAGCTATGGGGAGAAATCAGCAAAGGAAACTGAGAAGAGCAGCAGGAGAGGCCAGAGGAAACCTGGGAGGCTTCTGAGAGGCACCCAGAGAATGTCTCAGAAACAGCAGAGGCACCGACCGTGTCAAGTGCACTGATGGATCCAATAACATGAGATGAGAACACTGGGTTTAGCAATGTGGAGGTCACTGTCAATCTCGATGGGGCAGTTTGAATGTAGAGGAGGCGACAAAAGTGTGATGGGAGAGGTCTCAGGATGGAGTAGAGAAAGGAACAGGAGAGAGCAAGCCCTGGCAGCTTTTTAAGGTGCTCTGACCTGGAAAGCAACACCACCCCCCCACCCCTCCCCTGCCAGCTGTCCCTTTACCTGCCTGAGCTTTCAGAACAGCAGAGAGAATGGGCTTTGGAACTGTTCTAGCTGGAGTTTTAGGGTCCAGCAAAGAGAGGGTGGATACTGAAGATTTCACTTGCCTGTTTCATCCAAAGTTTGTTGAGCCCCTCTTACTATCACTAAGGCTGACTGTATTCTCTCCCTCTCTCTTTTTTGCTTTTCTTTTTTGGCTTCCTTGCAGCATGTGGAGTTTCCAGGCCAGAGACCCAGGGGTAATTTGAGCCACAGCTGCAGCAACATTGGATCCTTAACCCACTGCACCAGGCCAGGGATCAAACCTACATCTCAGTGCTCCAGAGATGCTGTCAATCACGTTGCACCACTGTGGAAACTCTTAAGGCTGACTGCATTCTGAAAACTCCCCCTAGAGAGCTTGTCCCAGAATTCGAACCCCTTGGTCACTGTGGTTAGAGGGACCACCCCCTCAGCAGGCCCCAGGCACAAGCAGGGGTGCCTTGACTCTTGGACATGTGTCATGCAGCCCCCTCCCAGGTCTTTAAATAACAAGGCTTCTAAGTTGATGGGAGCAAAGCACTGCTGTGCACACACTCTGGAGATGTAGAGCTAATTAACCTTGAACGAGGCAAGTTTCCAAATCTCTCAGAGAAGTTTATTTATGCCTCATATAACCGAGGGCCCTGACTGCAGATTTTAATTCCACATTTGAGAAGGTGTGAAGCATTACTTTCATATTCATGGAGAGCAGAGTAAGTAAATTAGCACCTGCTTGCCAGGAGTTAGTTAAGGAAAATTATAAGATTCTCTCCTGCGTTTCTAGAGGAGGCCATAGCACACTTACCTTTTCATAACTGTGACCCCTAAGTTGGCCAGGCTACAAGGAGGCTGGAGGGGTTCACCCTAGCTGTTGTTCATTGAGTGCTTGCTCTGTGACAAGCATCGTACAGGTGCTTTGTATGCGTTATTACTTAATCCTCACAAGAGTCTTGTGAAGTAGGTACTTCTGCTAAGCTCATTTTAAAGCTGGGGGAAATGAGGTTGAGTGAAGTCACATGGCTTCGTGCCATTCCCACGCAAATCGCAGGCGGATGCAAAGCCGGGACCGTTAGTGCCTCTCCCGGGAGGTGAGATGCTTGTGGTTCGCCAAGGAAGATGGAAGTCGGCTTTGGGATGAGATCTCATGTCCAGAAACCAACCTGCTTGGTTGCCCTGCACCTGAAAAAGCTTTGGCTCTCGCCAGCATCCTTTCAAATTCTCCATTCGGGAAAGAAAATGAAATGCCTCCTATGTACCTTGAGACAGAGCCACAAGTAGTCTAGAAGGTGTGCGGTAGAGGGTTGCTCCTTATATAAAAGAATCCTTGTAAACACAGACATTCACTTCTGGACAGAGCTTACTGAAGGAGGCTTGGGTTTGCTTATCAGCTCAGCTGGACTGTGCATGTTAAAGAGGGAACGATTTACAGGCAGCTTCCATTTCCCCAGAGCCCATGGGCCCAGCAGGATTTATTTTAATTACAGCAGTTATTTTAACAAGGTAAAATTTAACACAATACCCGTACTAACTACCCCTAAAGAGTAAGTGGTATATATGGGGCTTAGAATTGGCATATGAGGGCTGTTGGTTTCCAGAAACTAAACTGGCTCCCTAAGGCCAGCTCGAGGCAAAAGTTGTCAAACAAATTTATCCTCCCAGCTCTTTGGATTGGTACCTTCTTCATTTAGGAGACCCCAGACAGCCTTGGCTGTCTGCTACCCACCAGGAGTCCCAGCTGCCACAGCCTCTTGCTCATGGAGGCCCCTATCCCTGACCCTCCTTGCTCTCAACAGAATGTATGTCCTAGACTCAACTATTTTTTTGGCCGTGCCCATGGCATGCAGAAGTTCCCAGGCCAGGGATCAAACCCTCACCACAGCAGTGACCACACTGGATCCCCAACCTGCTACACCACCAGGAAACTCCCTGGACTCAATTTTTTTGAGCTCCTTCTGAGGTGATCCCCAGACTGATTCCACTAGAGCAGAGGGCTGGTGTTTTTCAGGGAGGAGAAGCACTTTTAGGTGACATTGAAGCCACTGCCAACTGTCTTCCTTTATCCATCTTTGGAGCCACCTCTGAAATTGGCCATGCTTTCCCCAGGCTGTGTATAATCAACCCACTGACAATTTGAGAGGCATGCGTGTTCATGGGTGGACCCTCTTCTATGAAATGGTCTTCACAGAACTTATCATTAATAAATAGGAATTAGTTTCTCAAGTCCAAATGAGGTACTAAAACATATAATATAAAATATAATATAATATCTGAGACAAAAAGCACTCTGAATAGCTTGTGATTCAGCCTTGTAATTCAGTGTCCGTGCCTCACTACCCCAGAGAGACAAGACCAAGGCAGTTACAGTACGTGCCCCACAGGGCTTTGTGCAGATTGAGTGTGATCACTCCTGTGAAACCCTTAGAGACTACTGGCTTTTAGTAAACACTCAGAAAATGTTAGCCACAGTACCATCAATCCTTGAATAACAATAGCTACACTTAATGGGTAGTTTAGCCACTGCCAAGCACTGATCCACACAAGAAAGCTCAGATTGGAGGTTAACTCATTTGACGGTCACAACCACCCTACAATGAAGGCACTGTTGTTCCCCATTTGAAAGAGAGACACGTGAAGGCACAGAGAGGTTAAGCGACTTGCCAAAGGAACACAGCATGTAAGTGGCAGAGCTACCACGTGGACCCTAGTAGTCAGGCTCCAGGGTCCACAGGCTTCCAACCATCAAGCTCTACCCCACCTAAGGGGGGTGCTTCTAGAAAGCAGGTCAAGTGGAACATCATCTGATAGACATCCATTGGGAAAATATAAACACCACGCGCCCAGCTAGAAGTGGACGGTTCTCAGATCTGCAGGTCAGGATCCGTGTTTCTGTAACGGTGTGAAATTTAAGGGGAGGGTGTTCCCCATTGGGAATGAACACAAGTCACTCTGAAGTTAGGGGCTAAAGAGAGGCTAGGAAACGTGCTAGTGAAAGGAGAGAGGGTCAGGAGGGAAAAAGGAAAGGGGGGAGGGAGCCATCATTTACACGCCCCCCCTAGGACCCAGCAGCATTTATGGGGCCAGCCTGTTCAATAATGCATACAATACACAAGGCTCTGAGGACTAGCAGGATGTTGAAATGTCCTCCTGAACGAGAGCCACAATGGGAATTCTTGCTGTTTGATGTTGGTCGGCCACATCGACATCTATGAATTGCTATGCGTGCCATGGAAACCGTGTACCAGACCCTAAATCTTTGTATTGTGAAGTAAAAGGCCTTTCCTTTTGCCACCCACCCCCCGCCCACCTCCCCCAGGCCTCCCCTCAGTCTCAAAAGGTTGAGTCAAGAGTTAGTGATTAGGAAATATTGTTACAACCAAAAACTAGTTAAAACAGACACCATTATATTATGATCTGCCTTGGCCCACTAACTTATTACTAATATTTACTTTCTAGTTAGCGTTCTATTGCACCAAGTGTTCTCTTTTGGAATTGAGACACTCCCTAACACCCCTTCCCTGTGAGCAATTTTCATTCCAGAGAGAAGGTCAAGGGACAATAACCCCAATGACAACCAGAAACCATCACCGGACCAACTGAAGCTGGATTTGATGACACTGAAATGATCTATGGATGAACAATAACAGAGACACCTTCAGCAATGACCCTGTCTTCTGAGCTGAACCTATAAACCTCCTTGCTATCCCCTCTCAAGTCAGGATGTAGTTTTGAAGCATTAACCCGCTGTGTCCTCCTTTTCCTGGCAAAGCAATAAAGCTGTTCTTTCTCTTCCTCAAAACTCTGTTTCCGAAACTTAATTGGTGCATTTTCCGCTACACCACGGGGCAGCACTTAGCGTGCACGGTCACATGCATTTATTCACACAGGAGCCCTGTCTCTCCAGTTCAGATGCTGCTGTGCCTCGTCTGTAATTTACACATTTGATACTCGGGGAAGCAAAGAAGGGAGGGGTGAGAAAGAGAAACTTTTTGTGGAGATTTACCTAAGATTTTCTTTTTTTTCAATGACGCTAAAGGCAATGTTCACCTTGTGATTCTTTTCAAAAGCATCTCATCTTTTAATAAAATCTCTTCCAAGTTTGCCCCCAAAGAGGAGATCTGCACTCAGGGATCCGGCAAGATAAGATCTGGGCTGCTCCACATTTAGACTCTACCTGGGGAGCCAAAACCATTAGCTGCTGATGCTGTGGACATTTCCGGGGCTGAGTGGAATAAACCCAAATCCAGGCTCACAGGGTGAGCAAAAGGGCTCTAAGGTGTTTGTTACTCTGCCTTATATCAGAGAGTGGCTCTCCTGTTGCCATGGGGATAGAAGCCCTGGAGCTGGCAGGAGAACTATTATTTTCAGTGACTGGCAACATGCAGGGAAGTTTGGGGTTTTTTGTTTTTTGTTTTTGCTTTGCTTTTTTGTTTTTGTCTTTGCAAGCAGCACCTCTGATTTCTACTAAGGAACTCTGAAAACGTAGAACTTCTTAAAAGTAGAAGGGAACAAATACATTTTGCAATAAATTGCAAATACTCCTTTTCCTTGCTTTGTCCCTTTGGAGGAAAATTAGGAATTATAAACTAGGAGAATGGGCAGTGGGTTCTCAGCTGTGAGATGCAAGCTAACAATCTAGGCTGTATCATTGTTGTTAGGTATTCTAGAAACCCTTTACTGGGCTGAACTGAAGCTGCATTAGAGCTGTGAATTGCCCTTGGGGCTTCTAAATCCACTTGCCTAGTTGGTGATTTTAGAGCTGAAGGTGGCTCCTTGCCCTCTGTAGAGGCAACTGCTCCAAAATAGGCTTCCTGCTCCAAGAGCAACATAAGGCCAAATTGTTGCCTCCCAGCCTCTTTTTTGATCTCCTAAAGGGCTTCTTTGACCATACAGATAAATTCCCATTTAAATTCAGGCACATTCACCCACAGGCTGATGGATGAATTGAATGATAAATAATACATGTAGACAAAGACAACACCAGGGCTTATATGCAGATGAAAGAACACTAGAAATTATTTCTGATGGAAATATAAAAGATTAAATTCAAGCAGGGAGTGGAGGAGGAAGGATTTTTTCTAAAGCTCCTGAAGAAACAATCTCATTGTTTCCCTTTCAGAAAGGCACTTTCTGTCTTGAGTTGGGAATTCAGTGGGCACTAGTAACTCAGGCCCCAATGGAAGATGCTGGTCCACTAAGGACAGAGCCCAAGAGAGCTGAAATTGAACTAAAATCTAAGATAGGGCACCTGCTGGTGGGGTGGTTTGGGATCCATCTCCTTCCTTCTGGGAATTTCCTTTGGGGAACTATGACTTTTCCAGTCCCTTTTCTAGAGCCAAGTGTATTGTGTTCTATCATCCACTATGATGGGAACAGGGTTGGGGATATGACCCAAGTAATCCCAGGGAGACTGAGTTGCTGGGCTTGGCTCTCATTTCATTGATTTTTCCAGCCAGTGGGATGTAAGCCTGGAGCTGCTGGGGCTCATGAGGTCAGGAGATCCTGCCTTGAAAACACAGGAAAACTGAGCCAAGAAATGGAGAGCTGCAGATTCCTCCCAATCATGTTTGTGTGAGCGCCTGAGTTCAGCCATTCCTGAAGCTAGGATAACATTGATGCTTCAGTTACATGGGCCAATTAATTCACTTTTGTGCTTAAGTCAGTTTCTTTTTTTAAAAAATGTTTGTTATAGTTGACTTACAATGTTCTGTCAATTTCTGCTGTACAGCAAATTATCCCAGGCATACAGATATATATACATTCTTTTTCTCATATTATCATCCATCATGTTCTATCACAAGTGACTGGATATACACTTGTGCTATACAGTAGAACCTCACTGCTTATCCATTCTAAATATAATAGTTTGCATCTACTAATCCCAAACTCCCAGTCCACCCCACTCCATCTGTGCTTAAGTCAGTTTCAATGGGATTTCTGTCACTTTCTGTCAAGAGCTCAGTCCTGAGGGGCTGGTGATTCCTACTCAAACAGCTTAGGAGGCATCACTGTGTAACAGAAGCAAACCTGAGTTTGAATTCATGAGGAAAAGAGATAAGGATATTATTGCCCTATGCCAGGGTAATCAAAGCCCAGGCTGGGTAACTCCTCATCTCTCTCATATGATTCCAGCCTCACCTCTGCTAATAAAGCTCCCAAGGGGACTTGAGTGAGAACTTGTGTTGCGAAAACTGAGAGGGTATGGGATCCTAAGTGAGAATTACTTGTGGTATCCCTAATCTTAAACTGTAACAACTTAAATATATAAATGTTCATAAATGTGCATAAACATATACAGATATAGATATAGAAAATTGCTTAAATGAAAGCAGACTTCTTGTGGGTATTAGCAAGAAGGTTTATCTCACAGATGGGCAAAACCTACATGAGAAATCCAAGTTCATCAATGTACAAATTAGGGAATAGTTATCTGTTAAGAGTAATACAGTATGTCTATAAAGAATTACATGGCATTTGTAGCAACATGGATGGAAGTAGAGACTCTCATACTAAATGAAGTAAGTCAGAAAGAGGAAGACAAATACCATACGATATCACTTATACCTGTAATGTAATATATGGCACAAATGAACCAATCTACAGAAAAGAAACAAACTCATGGACTTGGAGAACAGACTTGTGGTTCCCAAAGAGGAGGGAGAGGGAGTGGGATAGACTGGGAGTCTAGGGTTAGTAGATACAAACTACTGAATTTGGAGTGGATAAGCAATGAAATCCTGCTGTACAGCACAGGGAACTATATCTAGACACTTGTGATGGAACATGATGGAGGATAATGTGAGAAAAAAATATGTGTGTGTGTGTATATATATATATGACATATATATATAAGAATGTATATATTATATATATAAAGAATGCATGTGTGTGTGTGTATATGACTGGGTCACTTTGCTGTACAGTAGAAATTGACAGAACATTGTAAATTAGCTATAATAGAAAAAATAAAAATCTTAAAAAAAAGAAGAATTACACGGCAGACAAGGCTGTCACCTGAGATTGGAAGAAACAATTCACAAATTAAAACAAAAATGAGAATCCAATCAAAACCGTGACCACTGCAAGAATATATGCTGCTGGAAATAGGTGAATGAGAAAGGCGTTCCAAGCAAGTTCCAAGTGCTCCAAGCAGGAGAGATGACCATTCGCCAAGAAGAGGAAGTCATGCCTAACTTGAGCCATGAAACACTTGACATCCACCTGTTAGGGTTTAGGAAGATTCCCACAGGGAGGAGGCAAAATTCCATCCTGTGGGAAGAGCTGAGATAGATGGTTCCCATCCTCACACAGATGGTCCAGAAGCAATGCTCAGAAGATGAACTATCTCCCCTTTTCTGCCCACAGATACCGTCTCTACTCAGGCTCTTAGACCTCTTACCCACAGCAACCTACCTCATCCTTTTGACTTTACCTTCAAAAGGTATAGGGAGAGCCTAGTTCCTTCTCCCCCTTTTGTCCTGGGCACCATCAGCCTTCCTGTGAGTACCTCCCGGTTGGTCTCACCACTTCCACCCTCAGCCTCCTACGGTCCCTTCTGTAGATCACAGAGTGAGCCTTTAAAAATGCAAGTCGGATCACATCACTCCTGGGCTAGAAAACCCTCCATCTCCCCCAGGAAAAGCCAAAGTTTGAAGCATCAGAACAAAGAACATGGGATGATTATGACACATTTCAACCAGATAAAGAAATGAAAGCAGGAGTTCCCATTGTGGCTCAGTGGGTTATGAACCTGACTAGTATCCATGATGATGCGGGTTCGATCCCTGACCTTGCTCAGTGGGTTAAGGATCTGGCATTGCCACAAGCTATAGTGTAGATCAGCAGCTGTAGCTCTGATTTGACTCCTAACTTGGGAACTTCCATATGCTGTGGGTGCAGCCCTAAAAAGCAAAAAGATAAAAATAAATAAAATCAAAATAAAGGAGAGGAGACTTGAAGCATTATGGGGAAGACATAAGAAGCATGAGGCTGAAGTCAGACTGTCTGGATTTAGAGCCCAGCTCTACTACTTAACTAGCTGTGGGATACTGGGGAAATCACTTCATATTCCTACAACCCAATTTTTTCATCTGCAATGAGGATTCTAACAGTACCTATGCTATCAGGTTGTTTGAGAAGAAAATAAGATAATACATGTAATGTTCTTAAAACCTGGCCCAACACATTGTGGGAGTTCAATAAATGCTATTACTGGTTGTTACTGTTTGTGTTAAAGAAAAAAATTTCAGACAATTTAGTGACGAGAAAGTGTCAAAATATTGCTATAATCACGCTTGTAAGGGTAAGAGGCCCATAGTGGGCCAAGTCAGAAACATTCCACAGAAAAAGAGAATGGAGGATATATCGTTGTTGATACAAAATAACAAAATGCTTGGTTAAAAGTCTCTGAAATCTTTACTAACCACCAGCTGAAGGTCATCTGGGTGGGGAAGTAACTGATTTCCTCAACCAAGTCTTCATCCTATTAAAATTCAGCAGAAAATTGCATAAACATTTTTTTTTTCCTTAAGAGGAGGTTAATTGATTTTTACCACAATTAGAAAAGGTCTGCCCCAGACCAGATTTAGGTCACTTTTTCTATTATAGGAGAGCAATACACTAAAACATCACACTCTCTCCCTGTCTCCTTGGAAGTTTTCTTTAAGGGGAATGTGACAATGAGTCATATTTTTATCTCGAAATAATGAGAGTGAAGCCCCACTCTCAAAGTAGACCAAGTTTACATGATTAGATCATATGACATGATAATGGAAGTGTATAAAAGGGAAACCCATTCATAACAAAGATTCAAAGATAAAAAATACAGGATTTGAGTCAAGCAGACTTATAGTCAAAACATGGTTTGGTCAAGTTACTTAGCTCTCCTAATCTCACTTTTACTTAACCTGAAAATAAAGATGATCATCTCTGTCTCACGGGCTTATTGTGTGGACAAGGTAAGACAAAAATATATCAAGCACCCAATAGGCTGGTATGTCACATAAACTCAAGATCATATAAATCTTCCTTTTCTCCTGCTCCCCATTTCTCACTACCACTGCCCTCTGTAGCTAGGAATCTTCAACTTTTTTTTTTTTTTTTGTCTTTTTGCCATTTCTTGGGCCGCTCCTGCGGCATATGGAGGTTCCCAGGCTAGGGGTCTAATCGGAGCTGTAGCTGCCGGCCTATGCCAGAGCCACAGCAACGCAGGATCCGAGCCGTGTCTGCAACCTACACCACAGCTCACGGCAACGCCGGATCATTAACCCACTGAGCAACGGCAGGGATCGAACCCGCAACCTCATGGTTCCTAGTCGGATTCATTAACCACTGCGCCACGACGGGAACTCCGGAATCTTCAACTTTTATGTCAAGTACAATCCATTAAGTCTCCAAGCTAGTTGTCATACCACCATTTCTTGCATTTATTAGCAATTCTCAGGAGGAGAGCAAAGTTAGCAATAATCAGTCTCTCTTGTCCACTCCAATCATCCACACTTATCCTAAGAACCTAAAGCTCAAGTCTAGGGTACCATCTTTTAATGGTCCCAGCAAGCTGGTCTGCAGAACTGCAGAACTGCATGAGATCCCCAGTGTGGCTGAGAGGATGGCCACACCCCCACCTCTGGGCTATTTTTGTAACTTAACCACATCCCAATGGTTCCATCAGCTCCTGATATGCAGCCACCACCCCAAAGCGCAGCACTCTCCCCTGCCCTTTGGGCTGGATGGTGATAGAAGTTACAGTATTTCTTCCATCTCTCTCATCTTTTCCTGCTCCCCAGTTACAAATTAAAAATTCCCACCTGTTAGAGAGACGTGAACATGCTGGTGGTATGTGAATAGTTTATATTTGAATTGCCTTTACTGAATAGCCTATATTTGAATAATGTCCAAGGAGGGAAGGAAACATGGACTCAACCTTCCTTACATTCACGGCCAGTTAAAAGGAAGCGCCTCCTCCTTAAGGATGGAGCAGTTTCATTTCATTCTGTTATATCCTCTGTGTACTTGTACATAGTGGAATGTCAAGAGTTACTGACAAGTATGAATAAATTCCTCTACAGCCAAGTTAACATGTACTCAAGAGAGGTGATTTTTGGGGGAGTTTTATAATGCATCTTAATATTTATTTAATGAAGTAAATGCTTCATTTCATAAAATAGACATGGCCAGGGGCTTGTAAGAAACTTGGTACATTTATTCTGTGGTTTGGAATTCAGTTATGTGGATTTTTGGAAGACGTGCTTCCTGTCAGACCAAAACACTTTTGATGAAGCACCAGGGCACTGAAAATGATGGTTTACTGTGTGAATGGGGATAATAAAATGTGTGTATTGTCCAAATTAGAGACTGGGCTCAGGTCAATCAAATCAGATTCAACAAAGGAAAACAATGTGGTTCCCATGTGAACAAATATGGAGCAAGAAGAGAATTGGGACCAGTGGTGTGGCTGATCATGAGTCATGAATGGTTTGGATATCCACAGAGGGCCCCGTGGCAACGGCAGGCCATTGTGTGTCAGGCTGGGCTGCGGGGTTTTACTTGGAGGTCAAATAGGCATGTGTTCATTACTTTTGATTTGGCCTTTGAGAAGAGCAAAGCCGGGAAGGGGGATACTGAGTGTCTTCTTCTTCAAGTTCCAAATTTCGAAATCAGTGTAGACCAAGCAAAGACGTTTCAGAGGAAAACGAGAACAACATTTTTTAAAAGGAAGTCTCATGAGAAAATACAAAAAAAAAAAGAGGTCCTATGTTTGGTTTTTAAGGAAAGAGTAAGGGGAGCCATGAATCTTTAAGTGGATAAAATTGCTTTACAGCGAGGACAAAATGATTTATTCCCTTCAGTGAAGTAAGACAGAAAGAGAAAGACAAATGCCATGTCACTTGAATGTGGAATCTACACTATAACACAAGTGAACTCACAATACAGAAACAGACTCACAACTCACAGACACAGAGAAAAATCTATGGTTGCCAAGGGGGATGGGGGTGGGGAGGGACAAATTAGGAGTTTGGGATTAGCAGATACAAGCTACTATATATACAATAGATAAAAAATAAGTTCTATTGCATAACACAGGGAACTATATTCAATATCCTATGATAAACCATAATGGAAAAGGTTATGAAAAAGAATTATATGTACACATATATGTATGCATATATATATATATGATATGTATGAATGTGTGTGTATACATATATATCTAAATCACTGCACTGCACGCTGGAAACTAACACAACATTGTAAATCAAATATACTTCAATAAGGAAAGACTTATTCTCTCCACACCCGGTGGAAAGTTGAAGTAATAAGGCTTCATGCTGACACTGCTCCATGAGTACTGATAAACCTATGACCCAGGCATCAGGACACCCGTGACATAGTCTGCTCCACCCGGGCCACAGCCTGGCCTTTAGTCAACACATGACTCAGAAGCCCTGAGTCTCCTCCACCAGCATAAACAAAATCCACCCCCACAGGAATCTCAGGAGGAGGAAACAATTCTTATCCTCACACATGGCAAGTATCACAATAAAAATATTATATTCTAGAAAAAAGCGACATGGTGGAGAGGAGAGGTGAAGGCCACCACCGCCAGGGCTGGTGCCCTGTAATTCCTGTGCGTGTGGACTGGCAAGGGCTTCGGGTGCTGGAGTAAGTGGGAATCTCTGTCCTCAGTGAACTTCATACACTTTATTTTGTCTTTTTAGGGCTGCACCTGTAGAACATGGCGAGGGGTCAAATTGGAGCTACAGTCACTGGCCTTATGCCACAGCCACAGTAATGCGGGATCCGAGCCACATCTGCAATCTGCACCACAGCTCACGGCAATGCCAGATCCCCGACCCACTGAGTGAGGCCAGGGATTGAACACACAACCTCCTGGATGCTAGTCGGATTCGTTTCCATTGCACCACAACAGGAATTCCCATATACATTCATTTGGTTTACACCTACAAAATAGAGGCCTTGAGCCTATACAAGTTGTATTGAGCAGAAAAAGGAGGGGTTTTATAGCATGCAGAGCAATACAACTCTCTTCTAGATGTTTAACAGCCCCCACACACCTCAGGGACACAGCCACACGCACCTTACACAAGACCTGATGGCTTTCCTCCAGCTCAGGCTGCTCTCTTGGCCACAGCCTCACCCTGGGCATGTCTCTTCTGTTCTGTTTCTGCACTCTATATTTGCTGGCTCTTTCCTAGTTTGCACCCACGCTGCCCCATCTCCTGAGATTAAGGATCCTTGTACAGTCTCTGCTGGGCCTTCACTACAGACTTCACCTCAGCACTTGCTTTTGGGTTACCCAGGACTGCGCGGATGAGAACCAGCCTCATCTACCTCATACAAGCTTGGATCACAGGTCTCTGAACCCCCAGTCTAGGAAGTATAAAGCTTGATCAGGCTACCCAAGTTCACTCTGCATATAAGTGACTTCTATGTATCTAGAAGGGTCATCAAGATGAAACGTATAGACATTTGGCCCAGATTCAGAATATTCCAACCTGCCACTCTAAGAATGTGAGGCAACTAGATGGAGGCCCCTCCCCTCAGCCAGGAAGAAGCGCTCTCTGGGTTCTGATAAGACCTAGGTCACAGACAAGATGCCTCCAGGGGTCAGAGAGGCGATGGGAATCGCTGAAATGGACCGAGAAGAGGAGTAGTGGGAGCCATGACCACTGGAGAGCTGCCCCCCCCCCCCATATGAGTCCACTAGGACTGTCAGGACAAAAAAAACACAGGACAGGTGGCTTAAACATTACAAATTTATTTTCTCATAGTTTTGGGGACTGGAAGTCTAAAATCAAGGAGCTGGCAGGTTTGCTTTCCTCTGACTCTTGTCCCCATGCTGTGTAGATGGCTGTCTTTTTGCTTCATGGTCCTCCCTCTGTGCATCTCTGTCCTAATCACCTCTCCTTAGAAGGACCCCAGTCAGACTGGATTAGCACCCCACCCTAGGACCTCATTTTAGTTTCATCACCTCGTTAAAACTCCTGTCTCCAAATACAGTCACATTCTGAGGCTCTGGGGGTTAGGGCTTCAGCCTATGAACTTGGGGGACACAATTTAGCACATGACACCCTCAAAAAGAGGAGCCATTACTTGATGTCTACTAATGCATGCTGTAATAATACAGAGCCAGCATTGACAGTGCATCTTAATTCTCAGGAGAAAGCAGAAATCTGGAATTTCACTTGAAATCCTCCATTTTAAAATGTGGACAACCCATTTTTATTCCTTAAAACTATCACGTGGGCTGTCGGTGCCCCCAGGCAGCCAGTGGGTGACCTCTTCAGTTAGGCATCGTACTTCCTTGCAACCCCACAGCAAGAATGGCTATTGGAGATGCTTGAGATTGGGCAACCCAAGTAGCTGATGCTGAAGGAACACTGGCTGGACCTGTGGACCTCTTCTCCCAGCAACATACTGACCTTGACCTTGTGATGGTGAGAAGAGCCAAGGGAAGATCAACCTCAGGGACAAGTGGAAAGGGAAAGAGCGCACTTCTCCCTAAAGCCCATGCTCTGAGGTTTAGCTTCCTGCCCCAGGCCCCAACTTCATTCTGCTTGGCCTTTCTGGGCAAGAGGTGGTACCACGTGACAAAGAGTCCAAAGAGAAAAGTGGAAACGGAACAAACTGCTACGTGGAAGTCACCGTATTTAAACGTGTTGCTTTTCACACCACGAGCTTCACCCCAGCACCAAGGCGAAATGGTCTCCTAGACCCACATCAACATGATTGTCCTCAGGGACAGAAGGATGGAGGAGGGTTTTGTATGGGGGACACAGGGCTGCACAGGAGAGCTGGGACCCCAGAATCTACCCAGGAAGCCCTGTTTTTTGTTTTCTGGTTTTTTTTTTTTTTTTTTTCATTTTAGGGTTGCACCTGAAGCATATAGAAGTTCCCAGGCTAGGGGTTGAATTGGAGTTGCAGCTGCCAGCCTACAGTAGAGCTCACAGCAATGCTGGATCCTTAACCCCCTGATGGAGGCCAGGGATTGAACCCACATCCTTATGGATACTAGTCGGGTTCTTAACCCACTGGGCCACAAGCCCCATTTTGAGTGAGCCTCAGGAAAACCCAATCAATCTGACCTGGCTCTGTTCCCAAGAGAGTCCTATAAATGGGCACAGAGAGGAAACTAGTACCTTTCAGAGAAGATCTGTGATTTCTCTGGACTTTCTTCCAACACTTCAGTGGAGAAGCTGCCTCCAGGACCATGATGGTAGAGGGAGTGTCGGCCAAGAGTCATATTTGACCTTAAAAGACATAACTGTGGCAGATTCTGTGGAGTCCTGGGAGCTAAAGTCCAACAGACCCCAGAGATGTCTAGGAGGGGCCTGGGGCTAAGAAGAATGGTGGGTAGGCTTCATCTGTCATATGGGCAGAGAAGGACAAGACCAGAGAGGCAGAGGTGAAACTAGCCCAGTGGATCCCTATGGGCAAGGGCCAAGGGGATGGCAAACTAGGACTATATTCACGTGCCAGCTCTGATTGGTAGTGGCTGCTGGAGGTGAACATGATCTGCAGCCTTATGGGGCCACTGAAGGAAAGAATGCTGTGATTGATTAGCCCTGTCTGCCCTGGGCACAGCATGGGGAGTGGCCCTGAGTGCGTCATCCCTGCTGAGGAGGTCAGGCAGTACCAATCAATTACCCAAGGTTGGAGATGGGAAATATCAAGGGTGTATCGGCCACAAGGGGACAGAAGACAAATGAGGGGTCTCAGTAGAAAAAGCCACAACAGAAACAAGGGATTGGTGTTATTTGCCTGGGGAGCAAAACAAAAGCTTAGGAATGTGAAAGTCAGCGCAGAGGTATGAGAACCTGAGGTGTTGGTTTTTAGAAGCTAACTAATAACCTGAAGGCCAGGAAAGAGGTTTTCAATTGCCAGAACAAGCGAGGGGCCAGTATGCAGGTAAATAGGGAGAACGAAGGACAGCGGGGACAATCAGAATGCCTGAGGACCTGGAGGCTGATTTGTTTACCAGAGGAGCCAGACAGCTAGTACTCTCAGACTGAGGGAACCAGATGTGCACGACTAACAGAGAACCCAGCTGCAGCTGGTTAAGAAGGAGCTGGATCCTAAAATCACTTCGGGACCCAGCCTGAGACAGGCCAGTTCCTGGACTTCATTCAATGGGGTATTTACTAAACAGCCCCGCTGTGTCAGGAGTGGAGAGGAAAGAAGGCACGCTTGGGCCCTTGAGATGCTCAAAGTGAGGCAGGAAAAACAGACAGGCCCAAGTCACTGTAGTGGCTGTGCTAAAGGTAAACCCAGCATGTGGTGGGGGCTCAGGGGCAGCAGAAACTAATGCTCATACCAGAAAATGGGTGTGAGCTTGCTGAATGCAGGAGACGCTGTAGCAAACACATATACAAAACTACCTAACAGGTACCAGGCATCATTATCGATGCTTTATGGGTATCAACTCATTTCCTCCTCTGAGGGAGGTATTTTGTTATTACCATTTTACAGACGAAGAAACGGAGGCTCCAAGATATTAAGTGACTTGCTCAAGGTCCCACAGTTTGTTAAATGGCAGAGCCACATTTCAAAACATTGTGGCCTCCCCCCTCTCCCTGAGCCTGGGCCTTGCTGCCTTTTAAGGGAAGGTTAGAATTAGTCCTAACAGACCATCCTTCTTGGGGTGCCCTGCCCACAGCGTGCAGAAAGTTCCCCGGGGGCAGGAATTGAACCCATGCTACAGCTGCGACCTGAGCCACAGCAGTGACAACACCAAATCCTTGACCTACTACACCAGCAGGGAACTCCCTAAAATGTCATTCTTAAAGGATATTTCAGGGTTAAAATGAACTTTGGGTCCATCTAGTCCAAGTAATAGATTAAATGGGGAAAGTTAGGCTAAATCCCTGAAAAATTTTTAATTCCTAGATTTTTCTGAAGCCTCTGAGACTACAGAAGCATCACCCTCTTCTCTATTAAGGGCTAATATCCCTCAGACAAAATTATTGGGTACACAGCAAGGATGCCACTCAATCTGAAATCAAGGATGAATAACCAGGAGACTGAAGGCTCTCATACCAATAAAAAGCCACAAACCCTTGGATTTCTCATCATGGCTCAGCAGAAATAAATCAGACTAGCATCCACGAAGATGCAGTTTTGATCCCTGGCCTTGCTCAGCAGGTTAAGGATCCGGCATTGCCATGAGCTGTGGTGTAGGTTGCAGACGTGACTCCAATGTGGTGTTGCTGTGGCTGCAGTGTAGGCCAGAAGCTACAGTTTCAATTCAGCCCCTAGCCTGGGCACCTCCATGTGCTGTTGGTGTGGCCCTAAAAAGACTAAAAAAAAAAAAAAGCCATAAAAACCTTGCCTAGTTTTAGATATAAGCCAGTTTTGTGGACTTGGGGTCTAGGAATTGAAGAAGAGGGGTCCCCAGAGGAAGACCCTGCAACATCATGGCAAGCATGCCTGGTAAGGACTCCTCTGGTCCTTCCCCAAAGAGAGGTACAGTGCCACACATATGCCGAGGAAGGGGGTCTAGTGAACAAGATCTGACTTGACATTGATAACTGGAGACACAAAGCATCAACACGGCCCTCCTGTGTGAATGGGGACATAGCAGTTCCAGGTAATAAACAGGGGTTTCCTGGCCCAGGTCTGGCTTACAACAGGCCCACTGAAACCATGGACTCATCCATGGTCATTCCCACAGGCTCCAAATGTACAATTCAGTGCATGTGCACACACACACACACACACACACGATGCCTTGGTCTTGAGGAAATCCAAGCAGAAGCCTCTAAAACATCATTCTTCCCAAACCCAGTTCAAAATTATAAATCCAAAGCAGTATAGCTCCCTCAAGGAATGGCAGAAAAAAAACACCCTAAAGGATGCATCTTACCTCCATTTGCTTTGCCAGTCTGGCCTCTGCAAACACTAGACAGATCCTGAAGGATGGCAGTAGATGATGCCACTCTACCAAGCCCAAATGCAGATGCTGTACCAGATGAGGTAGGTGTACTTGTTGGAGCAGATGAACATGGACTTGGGTACATGGAATGCAGCCATTGAGCTGGCAAATACAAAAAAGAGGCTCAGAAACAGATAACAGTGGCATTCCCGTTGTGTCTCAGAGAGTTAAGAACCCAACATAGTGTCCATGAGGATGCGGGTTTGATCCCTGGCCTCACTCAGTGGGATAAGGGTCTGGTGCTGCCACAAACTGTGGCACAGGCCAAAGGTGAGGCTCAGATCTGGCATTGCTGTGGCTCTGGTGTAGGCCAGCAGCTGCAGCTCCAATTCTACCCCTAGCCTGGGAGCTTCCATATGCTTGCAGGTACAGCCCTAAAAAGACAAAAACAACACAAGACAAACAAACAAATGAAAGCCAGATAACAGTGTTATATTTATGCACTGGTCTGAGGGTTATATTAACTCTCCCATCTGCTATAATAACATAGTCCAAAAAAAAAAAACCCTGGACTGCTTAGATATCCCACTGATTATCACACTGGTCCATTATACTAATGACACCATGCTAATTGGATTGGATGAGCAAGAAATCACTAGTACAGTGCAGGCCAGTCTAAGCCACGTGAATTCTGGAGGGTAGGAGATAAACTCTGAAGATTCAGAAACCGACCATATCAGTAAAAATTTTAGGTCTCCCATGATCTGAGGAGTGCCAGGGCATCCCCTCCAAAATAAAGGATAAATTTTTGCATCTTGTATATCGCTCCACAAAGAAAGGCCAGTGATGCCTGGTTCCAGTAATGGGTACCTGAGACTTACTAATACATGGGAGTCAGTCAGAGTGACCAATAAGAGTATTCCTGGAAGCCACCACTGCTCAGAAATGGCCAGCAAGAATTTCACCATATACACAGGCGTCACCAACACAATCCAAATGCACCCCTACCTCACTTACTTTTACCAGGAACCTAAATGTCTACTCCAAAAACAACCAACACAAGAGGAAGCAAGAGTATAGATATTTTGAAAGTCTGTCCAGTGAACACCTGGTTAAGGCCCCTCCCAGAGCTTTGAAAGGGGTCGTACAGGTGAGGGGCCCTGGAGTTTAAGGGCCATTAGCTACTAGGTAAATCGAGCAATGGCCAGGAGTCAAGAGAATGAGCACGGAGGTGAGGCTGGAGGAGAAGGGGTGGTCAGGCCAAGCCTGGGGCTGGAAAAGAGTGCTTACTTCTTTATCCCCCTGGCTGCGCCTTGTGGCTTGCGGCAGTGCCCAGCCAGGGATCAAATCTGAGCCAGAACTGTAACCTATGCCACAGCTGCAGCAACTCAGGATCCTTGACCCACTGTACTAGGTGGGGAATCGAATTTGCGCCTCCACAGAGAGAAGTCGGATCATTAACCCATTTCACCACAGCAGGAACTCCTGAATGTTTACTTTCTAATGCAATTTGCAGAGTCTCTTTTCTATTCCTATGTATATAAATGTTTTCCCTGCTGCAACAATTGCCAAGGGCTCTTTGTTTATTTTCTCAAACTAGGTTCCATCAAATACTTTCATAATTAGGAACAGTTGGTGAGGCACAGGCACCGGGAGAGGAGCTGACTCTCCCTCCTCATCGAAAAAAAAAGACACAGAGACCAAGAGTCTGGCTTCTTAGCTGCTACTCTGGGTGGGAATTAGAAAGATCTGGACATGCTTGCCATGGTCTAAAATTCAAGACCCAAGCCTTTAGACCCAAGCATGAGAGCTTGCGGCTCCAGTTTAGCCCATCTGCAAATCGATGCTATTTCCTAGTCAGTGACTGCTGGATGAATGGCACTGTCGAACTGCAAAATATTAGTATTACTGCTTTTACTTTTTGATCTCATGGGGCAAGATAAATTTATGTTGTTGTAATTGTTTCCATGGCAGCAAATCATATTGTCCCAAACAGGGGATTTTATGACTTCATGGCTGGATTAAGAAAAAGGAGAAATCAGATTGAGTATGAGAAATTTGTTCAAGCATAAATACCTTCAATGGTAGCAAAGGGAATAGAGCAAATGGCAGATAGGCAAAATTGCCTTTGGTTTAAATGTCCTTTTCACAAGTTCATCTCCGTGAAGAAGTCCCTTCTCCAGGCATATAATTTGTGTAATGATACCTCTTTGCTTGAATTCACAGAAGGCTAATGGTGAAGCTCATCTATTTCAGGAATGCCTCAGCAATGCTAATACTAATTGTTTTGCAGCAAATATCTGGATTTCTGCTGTAAGTGGTTTGGTTTTGGCTTTCCTATTTGTTTGGATTTTTTTAAAGCTCCCTCAAGGCTTTATCTACAAATTTATTTGAAATAAGCCAATTTCCAGATAAAAACTGGCCTTTTGTCATCTGAAAACCTGTCAAGAACTCTCCTCAGCAGAGGCATCAGCTTTGCCTTTCTTCGGTTCCTATTGACTATATTCTCACATTTCCAGAGCTTCTTGTTTCTTTCTGTCTATTGCCCAAGAAGAAAAGCAAATTTCCTTCTGATTTTGAAGCCACTTCAATGTACTTCAGTTTCATTTAACCATAGACAACAGTGACTTGGGGTGTGAAAACTCTGGGTCTCTCTCTCTCCCCTCCTCTTCCCCCTTTTTCTCTCTCTCCCTTCCCCTCTCCCCTCAGCTCTCCTTCCCTTCTCTCTCTGTCCCTTTCCTCTCTTTCTCTGCTTCTCTCTCTCTCCATCTACCCTACTCCTGCCTTTGCATAGAAATATTTCCAGGGAGTTCCCCTTGTGACTCAGCAGTAAAGAACCCAACTAGTATCCATGAGGATGGGTTTTCAATCCCTGGCCATGTTCACTGGGTTAAGGATCTGGCATTGCCACCAGCTGCAGTGTAGGTCACAGATACAGCTTGAATCCTGCGTGGCAATGGTCTGTAGCTGCAGCAGCAGTTTGACCCCCTAGCCTGAGAACCTGTATATGCCATGGGTATGACCCTAAAAAGACCAAAAAGAAAAAGAAAGAAATATTTCTATTTCCAGTACCTTCTAAGAGTCCTCTTCTCTTCTTTTAACCCTCAGATGCCCAGAGTCTGCAAGTTCCTGCTGATTTATAAACTTTTGGCCAACTACCTCACCCAGGAGTATCACATGGCCTCCACTCTATACACCTGGGGGTTTGCTGCTTATTATCAAGGTCTCTCAGTGATCTCTCTCCATTCTTATTCTGAAGACTCCACCTTGTTGAATCCTGTGCCATGAATTACAGGCAGACCTCGGAGATACTGCCAGTTGGTTCTGGACAACCACACACAAAAAAGAATATTCCATTTAAAAGTTATATTTACAGTATACTGTAGTCTATTAGGTGTGCAATAGCATTATGCCTGAAAAATGGACATACTTTAATTTAAAAATACTCTACTGTAGAGTTCCCATCATGGCTCTTCGGTTAATGAACCCGACTAGGATCCATGAAGATACGGGTTTGATCCCTGGACTCACTCAGTGGCTAAGGATCTGGCGTTGCCATGAGCTATGGTGTAGGTGGAAGATGCGGCTCGGATCTGGCATTACTGTAGCTGTGGTGTAGGCCAGTGGCTATAGCTCTGATTAGACCCCTAGCCTGGGAACCTCCATATGCCACTGATGTGGCCCTAAAAAGACAAAAATAAAAATAAAATAAATAAAATAAAAATACCCTACTGCTAAGTCAGAGTAGTGACATCAAAGAACACTGATAACAGGTCATGATAACAAACAATAATAAAAAAGTTTAAATACAGGCAAGAATTGCCAAAATGTGACACAGAGACATAAAGTGAGTAAATGCTGTTAGAAAAACGGCACTGATAGACTTGCTTGACACAGGGTTGTCCCAAACCTCCAATGTGTAAAAACTGCTGTATATGTGAGGCGTGCAGAAGCAAAGCATAGAAAATTAGGTACCCCTGTACCCTGCAGTATGACTCCATTAGTGAATGCTCCGTGATGGTTTCTTTCATGTGTCAATTTCGGTAGATTATAATACCCAGTTATTTAGTCAAGTGCTGATCTAAGTGTTTCTGTGACGGCAGTTGGCAGATGTCCTTAACATCTACAATAGTGACTTTAAGTAAAGGAGATGACCCTCAATAACATGGGTGGGCCTCATCCAATCCACTGAAGGCCCTGAAGGCCCTAAAGGCAAAAACTGAGGTTTCTCAAAGAAGAAATTCTACCTCAAGACTGTAACATCAATTTCCACTCGAATTTCCTGCCTTCTGCCAGCCTTACAGACTTAGGATTTTGTGGAACCCCACAATCATGTTAGCCAATCCTTGAAATAAATCTGTGTGTGTGTGTGTGTGTGTGTGTGTGTGTGTGTGTGTGTTCCATTTCTCTGAAGAACCCTGACACACACACATAAAAAACATATTATGTGTATAGCGACATGCTGAGCAATATACTGTGAGAAATAACACATAAAATGTGGTTCACTTGACCTAAAGAGCTTACCACTCTTGGAAAAGCCAAAACTAATTGTGTCTGAAACAGCAGTAAATTGTTAAAAATAATAAAAATAGGATTTAGATGTTCTATGTAGATGCCCAGGAGTTCAGGAGAAAGAAAGATCAGTGAGAAATGGAGGGGTTCAAGGAAAAAGCTAGTATTGAGGTGGCCCTGGGAAGAGATGATGATTTGCATGGGCACAGGAGAGACCAGAAGGCACCCTGGCAAGAAAAGCCATGTAGATGAAGGCTCAGAGACAGGCATCGGTGCAGTCTGGTTATGGGACCAGGAAGGGACAAGCCTGAGTGGAGCAGGATACATTTTTAAAAACTTGGAAAGAAAGATTGGAGAGGAAGTTTGAGATGGATTTTGGAGAGACCCCAGTAAACCCTGGGAGGATCATTTCGGCCTTGGTGTGATAGAAAGAGGTCCTAGAATTTAGAGAGGAAGAGAACTTTTACACTTGCTTAAATTTAAGTGCCTTACCCAAACACCCATTGCTAGTCAGTATGAGAGCTGGAGAACTAGGCTTATTTTTTTTAATTGACATATAATTGACATACAATATCTTGTTAGGATCAGGTATACAACATAATTATTTGACATTTATAAGTATTGCGAAATGATCACTACAATGAATCTAGTTAACATTGCCACTATGCAATGTTAATACAATCTTACTGACTGTATTTCCCCATGCTGTAATTTCCATCCCCATGACTTTTATTTTTATTAACGAGATGTTTGTACTTCTTGACGCCCTTCACCTATTTTGTCCCACCCCCTCCACCTCCCACAACTTTCCTCTCCTCTAGCAATATAGTTCATCAATGTCTTATAGTTTTCCATATGTAGGTCTTTCATCTCCTTGGTTAAATGTATTCCTCAGTATTTCATTCCTTTTGAT
This sequence comes from Phacochoerus africanus, assembly GCF_016906955.1. NCBI lineage: Eukaryota > Metazoa > Chordata > Mammalia > Artiodactyla > Suidae > Phacochoerus > Phacochoerus africanus. Next base: position 77,886,754 of record NC_062545.1, on the reverse strand, counting down.
GCAATTATAAATGAAGTTGTTTTCTTGATTTCTGATTTCTCTTTCTGATAGTTTATTCATAGAGTATAGAAACACAATAGAATTTCACGTATTAATTTTGTATCCTGCAACTTTATTGAAGTCGTTTATTAGTTCTAACAGTTCTATAGTGGAGTATTTAGTGTTTTCTAGGCTATAGTATCATTTCATATGCTTACCTCTTCTTTTCTGATTTAGATGATTTTATTTCTTTTCCTTGCCTAATTTCTATGGCTAAGACATCCAATACTAGGTTGAATAAAAGTGGTAATAGCAGGCATTCTTGTCTTGTTCCTGATCTTAGAGGAAAAGCTTTCAGCTTTTCACTATTAAATATCATGTTAGCTGTGGATTTGTCATATATATAGCCTTTATTATTTTGAGGGTTTTTTTAAGTCATAAATGGATGTTGAATTTTGTCAAAAGCCTTTTCTGCATCTATTGAGATAATCATATGATTTTTATTCTTAAATTTGCTAATGTGGTATTGATTTGCAGCTATTGAACCATCCTTGCATCCTCTGGATGCCACTTTATCATGGCATATGATTCTTTTTATATTGTTAACTTTAGTTTGCTGATATTTTGTTAAGGATTTTTGCAGATATGTTCATCAAGGATGTTAGTATGTAAATTCCCCCCCCCCAACTTTCCAATATCCTTGTCTGGTTTTGGTATCAGGGCAATACTGGCTTAGTAAAATGTGTTTGGAAGTTTTCCTTCCTCGTCAATTTTTTGAAACATTTGAGAAGGATTTGTATTAACTCTTCTTTGGATGCTTTATAGAATTTGCCAGAGAAACTGTCTGGTCCCAGGTTTTTGTTTGTTGGGAGATTTTTTTTTTTAGGGCTGCACCCACAGGATATGGAGGTACCCAAGCTAGTTGCAGGATACAAAATTAATACACAAATCATAGCTAGAGCAATGCTGGATCCAAGCCATGTCTGTGACCTACACAACAGCTCATGGAAACACTGGATCCTTAACCCACTGAGCGAGGCCAGGGATTGGACCTGTGTCCTCATGGATACTAGTTGGGTTCACTAACCACTGAGCCATGATGGAAACTCCTGTTGGGAGATTTTTAATTACTGTTTCAATGTCTTTATTAGTAATGTGTCTTTTCAGATTTTCAATATCTTCATGAGTCAGTCTTAGAAAATTGTATTTCCAGTAATTTATCCATTTCTTTTAGATTGTCCAGTTTGCTTGTGTATAAGTGTTCATAGTTGTCTTTTATGATCCCTTGTGTTTCTGTGGTGTCATTGTCATTTCTCCTCTTTCAATTCCTAATTTATTTATTTGAGTCCTCTCTTTTTTTCTTAGTTAATACAGCTAAATTTTTGTCAATTTTGTTTATCTTTTCAAAGAAACAGGTCTTAGTTTTGTTGATCTTTCCTATTTTTTTCAGTCTCCATTTATTTCTGCCCTCACCTTTATTATTTCCTTTCTTTCTTCTACTAATTTTGGGCTCCTTTAGGTTTAAAATTAGATTAGTTTTTTTGAGATTTTTCTCATTTCTTGAGGTAGGCTGGTATCACTATAAACGTCCCTATAGGAACTGCTATTGCTGCAGCCAATAGATTTTGGCATGTTATATTTCTGTTTTCATTTGCCTCTATGTATTTTTTAATTTCTTTTTTATTTATTTGATGATAATCAGCTGTTCAATAGCATGTTATTTAATCTCCATTTTATTGTGTTTTTTCCTATTTTTTTCCTGTAATTGATTTCTAGTTTCACACCATTATGGTCAAAAAAGATGCTTGACATGATTTCAATTTTTTTGAATTTATTAAGACTTGTTTTATGGTCTAACATGTGATCTACCTAGGGAATGCTCTATACACACTTGAGATGAATATATATTCCATTGATTTTGGATGGAATGATCTTAATATATCTATTACTTCTTTGGTCTAATGTGTCTTGTTTTGTTTTGTTTTGTTTTTTGTTTGTTTGTTTGTTTTTCCATGCCCATGGCATACGGAAGTTCCTGGGTCAGGGATCAAACTCATACCATAGCAGTGACTTGAGCCACAGCAGTGATGATGCTGGATCCCCAACATATTGTACCACCAAGGAATTCCTAATGTTTCATTTAAGGACAAAATTTCCTTATTGATTTTCTCTCTGAATGACCTATCCATTGATACAAGTGGGGTGTTAAATTCCCTACTATTATTGTACTTCTGTCAATTTCTCTCTTTAGGACTGTAATACTTGCTTTATATAGTTTGTTGCTCCTACTTTGGATGCATATATATTTATAACTGTTATGTCTTCTTGCTGGACTGGCCCCTTTATCACTATATAGTGTCCAACATCTTTGTTCTCCACATTCAATTGGCTGCTAAGTTCCATTCATTATACTTCACCAATACTTCTTCCATCTTCCTGTGCCTGCATTCCCACTGCTACTTCTATCCTACTGCCCACAGATAGGCAGCCACAAGCTCTAACCTAGATAATTATGCCCTGCCTTGCATTTCTCATCTCCAACTCATTTCTGAGGGTATAACTGGATTAACATTACTGAAACACAGCTCTGATGTATTACTGATCGGCTCAGTATTCCTATATCTCTTCCCAATGCCTTCAAAATAGTCCCTGAATGACTTATTTTCTGCACCTTCCTTCCACTCCTACCCCACATACTCTAGGCTCCATCCCAACGCAGCAGACACTCTTCCCCTCCTCACTCATGGTTGTCTTGCTCCTGTTTTTCTATTCATGTCACTCCCTCCACCTGAATGGCCTCCCCCAGATTTGGCAGGTCCATATACTATCTAATTTTCAAGGTCCATCTCAAATGCCCCTCTTCCTTGAAGTCTTTCCTAATTCAAATGGAAGCAATTTCTCCCTCTTCTTCATTCTCATAACCCTAATTTTTAACTCATTATTTCCCACCTTAAGTTATTACTCATAAACATTTTCCTTCTCAGCCCAGATTACAAATACTTTGAAGGTAGAATATGAATCTTTTTAGCACCAATCTCAAAGCATTTAGCATAATGTTTTGCATATATTAGACATTAAATGAATTCTGAGGGAAGACATTGTAGGACTTGGTGCAGACTGGGAAAATGAAAAATAAGATAACTTGTGTAGTTTCTGCCATGATGCAGTGGAAACGAATCCGACTAGGAACCAGGAGGTGGCAGGTTCAATCTCTGGCCTCGCTCAGTGGGTTAAGGATCCCATGTTGCTGTGAACTGTGGTGTAAATCAAAGATATGGCTCAGATATGGCATTGCTGTGGCTGTGGTGTAGGCCAGCAGCTGTAGATCTGATTAGACCCCCCCAGCCTGGGAACCTCCATATGCCGTGGGTGCAGCCCTAAAAAGACAAAAGACCAAAAAAAAAAAAAGAAAGAAAGAAAAAGAAAAGAAAAATAAGATAACTTGAAAGTTTTAGGGCTTAGCTGAGTGGAAGGAAAATAGTGACATGGTAGGGATAGTGACTCTGACAGTGGAAGGTGACTGGAAATTTTAGGTGACAGTAAGACAACTAAAGGAAATGGCCACTGGGTAGGTGGAAATATGGGGCTGGAATGCAAATGAGATGCCAAGATAACTGTGAGAAATAAAGCTCTGACAATACGTATGATCCTCAATGAATCAAGTGAAGAAAGAGAAAAATGCAGGTTCAGGAAATGAGCCTTGAGAAACAAAGAAACTGCAACCAAAAAGTAAGAGACAAGAACTAACACTGTAAAGAGTCCAGCCTTTCCAGAAGGAAGCAGATGTCAGCCATGTTAAATATAGAGACATCTAAACACCCCTCCCTGAATAACAGTTTACTGAACATCTGCTATGTGCCTGGCAGTGTTGGATGTGCTGGAGATTCAGAGTTAAACATGACAGGGCCCCTGAAGAGGTGACAGTCCAGTGAGGAAGAAGAGGAAGCACAGACAGACAGATATATCAGGTGTCAATGAGATGCTATAAAGACAAAGAGGGTTGAGGGGACAGCTGAAGATGGGATTGTACACTTAGACAGGGTGGCTAAGAAAGGCCTCCCCATGGAGGTGACATGTGAGCAGAAGGCTGGAGGAAGAGGGAGTGTACACGTGCACGTCTGGAAATCTCCAGATGGGGAAAGCATGGCAGCTTCCTTCTGGGTGCTTTCACCTGCTCAGGCTGGTAACCGGTAGGAGCATGAGCTGAAGAAGGTGGTTAGAGGCTTGAGGATGGAGAGAAGGCCTGAAACAACTATTAGCATCTGCTGGGTAAAAGCATGTTTCAGGTGAACGGAAACTATACCCTGTGGAGGGGCTGTAGAAGTGGGGACGGTGAGAATCAGAAGTGAGCCTAGTGAGTTCCCATTGTGGATCCGTGGTTACCAAACCCGACTAGTATCTGTGAGAATGCAGGTTCAATCCCTGGCCTTGCTCAGTGGGTTAAGGATCCTGCATTGCTGTAAGCTGTGGTGTAGGTCGCAGAATCAGCTCAGATCCTGATTTGCTGTGGCTGTGGTGTAAGCCGGCAGCTACGGCTCCAATTCAATCCCTAGCCTGGGAACTTCCATTTGCTGCAGGTGCGGCCCCAAAAAAGACACACACACACACACACACACAAGAAGTGAGCCTGGACTTTCTCCAGCAGGAACTCTGTCTCCAGGGCATAATCCTTCTCTGGATCACCCTCTCCTTCCAGAGAAAACCAACCATTCCTGAGTGCCTGCTTCAGCAGTCCCACCACGTCATCATCATCTCTGTGGCAGAGAAGGTCTGTGGACTCTTTAGTTCATTTTCAGTTTTTATTTTATGTATCCAGTTCACGAGCAAATCCTGCCAGCCCCTTTCCTCTCTTGATATTTAGCCCTTCTACCTTCATTTTGGTACTGTCACAGCCTGAGAACACATACAGGTAATTTCCCACAGGAACCATCTTCCTGCTCAGATTTCTTCCCTCTATCTGCTACCCTCCTCCACTGACCTCCCTGCCTCAGCCTGAATTATCTTCCTCTGTTGGTAGTTTTTAATTGAACCATCATTTTTATTTCACTTTTCCCACCCTACCTGGGCTGGGATTCCAACAAATTCCCATGTTGCCCAAGGCAGAGCCAAGGTGTGGATTCTTTGTATCAAAGACCAGGAAGCTCTGCTACCTCTGCCTCTTAGTTGTGTCCCTCCCCCTTGGCCTCACTTCTTGCCCCAAACCTGTCCCTAAGCTGTGCCCACAAGCTCAGCCAGGCCATCTGTGAAAACTTGCCGAATGGCTCCCAACTGGCACAGGCTCTATGTGGTCACGTAATTCCCACCATTCCCTCTGTCTTCTGTTACCTCGTTTACGTGCTTATCCTCCTCTGCAACTCCAGCTCCTGGCTTGTAAATGTAATACTAAGGGAACACCCAGCTAAGGACCGTGTGAGTCTGTGGCTGTGGTTTGTCAACTCCCAGGATGGCTCCCACTTTAAACAAGTGCTTAGGTTTGTACAGCAAAGGAAACCATAAACAAAATGAAAAGATAGCCTACGGATTGGGAGAAAATATTTGCAAAGCATGCAACTGCCAAGGGCTTACTTTCCAAAATATATAAACATTTCATTCAGTGCAATAACAAAAAATAAATGACTCAATCAAAAAATGGGCAGAAAGACCTAAATAGACATTTCTCCAAAGAAGACATACAGATTACCTCCTGGCACATGAAAGATGCTCAATATCACTTATTAGAGAAATGTTAATCAAAACTACAATGAGATATCACCTCATACTGGTCAGAATGGCCATCATTAATAAGTCTACAAATAACAAATGCTGGAAAGGGTGTAGAGAAAAGGGAACCCTCCCACATTTTTGGTGGGAATGTAAATTGTTACAATCACGATGGAAAACAGTATGGAAGCTCCTCAAAAAACTAAAAATAGAGTTGCTATACGATCTGGCAATCCCACTCCTGGGCACATGTTCAGAGAAAAATTCTAATTTGAAAAGCAACATGCACCCCTATGTTCATTGGAAGCACTATTTACAATAGCCAAGACATGGAAGCAACTAAATGATGTCTATCAACAGACAATGAAGAACACACACACACACTGGAATATTATTCAGCCATAAAAAGAATGAAACAATGCCATTTGCAGCAACATGGATGGACCTACAGATTATCATACTAACTGAAGTAAGTCAGAAAAAGAAAGAAATACCATTGGTATCACTTATATGTAGAATCTAAAATATGACACAAATCACAAAACAAAAACAGACTCACAGGTATAGAGAAAAGAGACTAGTGGTTGCCAAGAGGGTGGGGGTGGAAAGGGAAGGATTGGGAGTTTGGGATTAGTAGATGCAAACTACTATGTATAGAATTGATAAATAAGGTCCTACTGTATAGCACAGGGAACTATAGTCAATATCCTGTGATAGGAGTTCCCATTGTGGCACAGTGGTTAACAAATCCAACTGGGAACTATGAGGTTGTATGTTTGATCCCCGGCCTTGCTCAGTGGGTTGAGGATCCAGCGTTGCCCTGAGCTGTGGTGTAGGTCGCAGACATGGCTCGGATCCTGTGTTGCTGTAGCTCTGGCATAGGCCGGTGGTTACAGCTCCGATTCAACCCCTAGCCTGGGAACCTCCACAGAGTGGCCCTAGAAAGGGCAAAAAGACAAAAAAAAAATCCTGTGATAAACCGTAATGGAAAAGAATATGAAAAAGAATATATATGTATGACTGAATCACTTTGCTGTACAGCAGAAATTAATACAACATTGTAAATCAACTATACTTCAATAAAATTTTTAAAAACCTACTTAGGTCCTTGATCTAAAAATGTAGGGAGGAGGAAATAGTCATGAAACCAGGAAAGCCCAAGCATGCCGATGTGCTCACAGCTCTAAAAACAACTGCAAAATTGCAGCATTTCCACACTGAAGCTTTGTTAAAAGGTAGTAGCAGGGCAAGCCCAATTATTACTGCAATATATCCTGTGAATCTATGAGCCTTCACTGGGCTGAAGTTACAAGAAAATGTATTCCCTCCCCAACTCTCAAACCCCTATTCCCATCACAAAACAGCAAAGTCATGGGCCAGGAACTGTGATTTTAGCCTTTCTCTGAAGACTGTCCTCCTGGCTCCTGATAGCTTGGACGTCAGCCCATGGACCTGTTCTTCAGAGGGAATGAATGCCAGCAGTCTGTGAGCTAACTTAGCCTGAACTTCACCCTTGAGACTCAGAACCTGGCTCCAGAAGACAAGGCGAGAACAGGTCAGGGAAAAGAAGTCTTCAATAGCTGATAGCTAGAAGCCACCCTCTGAAAGTCGCTGTCACCGAGGAAAGAAGAGCAGGGTCCCCTGACGGTTCCCACACATTGCCTGCCCCCCGTTCTGACTCCTCTCTCCATCCGCCCAGCTCAATCCTCTCCCCAGTGGGCATCCACACCCCACAGTCAGAGACGTTGATGCTATCCTGAGTGAACGCTAAAGGCAACCCAGGAGGCTTTGAAAAACAAATTCCAATGATCCATTTGGAGGAAATACGCCAGAGAAATAAAAAGGCAACATTTTGACCAGCATCTCCAGCACGGAGCATCGTGCGCGGTGCAAGTGAAACAACGCTTCAATCCTGAGCTTCAAGACAGTGAAGAAACGTCTATCTCGCCTTTGTTTGTGGGGAATTTCCTGAGAATGCCCAGCTCTGCTGCTTTCATTCTGTATTCTTAGCCAAACGCAAGTCCGGAACCACACACTAGAGGTCGCTGTTCATTACACTCCAACCTCACCTCCCGCCGGCTGGACCCCCTCGCATCTCCACCGTAGGGGGGAGAACCTGCAGGCTTTGGCGGCAGGAAAATCGGCTTGGTTACACCCAGGTGGAGTGTGTCAGGATGCAGAGGCTTGCAAGTTCGTTGCCCTTCATTAGACAGACAGAAGTATAAAAAAGAGACAAAAGCACATTATGAAAGATGCTTTGCATTAATTAGAGTTGTAAAGTACTGCATTACTTGTGACATTTAAACACTCCCCGATGCCTTCCCCACCCCAACTACCCAGTGGCATCACTTCTTTCCAGGTGACCCATCACGTACAATAACAAGGACCTGAATAAAAGCTAAGGTTTTAATGCAGACGGTACCTGCAGCTAGCCACCACCACCGACGCCACTGGGTTGGTATCCTTCCCAGCTGGTTCTGTGCCCAGAATATAAAACGGCTAAGGAATAGAATGACAATAAAGCAGATAACACTGTAAGCAATCACAGCCTCTCTTGATGCTGAGATTTCTAGAGCTGCTACTCAAACAGGGATACTACTCTAATCAAAGCCCATTATCAATGAACCAGGATGCAGGCTGGCTGACTCCTAGGTCCCTTTCCTAATTCTCCTAATTATGTCCACCTGTTCCTTCTTTAATCCTGACTTAGTAAGTTTCCATTCCACCAACACAGACAGATCCCAAAGGCGATGTGGAGGCTGGAGCTGACATAAAAGCCACAGGTGGTACTGTTTCCAGACAAGTCATGAATGTTTAGTGTTTGCTGCCTTCCCACTCTGTCCTTTACTCTAGAATCCAAAGTTGACTGTAGATGGTGACGTAGGGTCATGACACATGTAGCCACTGCTACAAGACAGTGTACGATTCAGCATTGAGGGCATAGCACGTGGAGTTCCCGTGGTGGTTGTCATTAACGAATCCGACTAGGAACCATGAAGTTAAGGTTATCCCTGGCCTCGCTCAGTGGGTTAAAGATCTGGCATTGCCACGAGCTGTGGTGTAGGCTGGTAGCTACAGCTCTGATTAGCCCTCTAGCCTGGGAACCTCCATATGCCGTGGGTTCGGCCCTAGAAAAGACCAAAAAAAAAAAAAAAAGAAAGAAAAGAGATCATGGCACAGACTGCAATGCTTTGGGAAATTCCTAAAAGGTAGAGCCCAAAGCACCAGTGCCGACGGCAAAGATTTCTTGGTGAAGAGTGGGGCTTAGACCCTTCTGCCTGCGGGCTGCGAGCAGAGGTGGGAGCACATGAGGCAGGGAGCAGCGGAGCAGGTGCAGGGAAGAAACAGGAGTGTGGCTTTTGTGAGGAGACCGACTGCAGTCGAGGTGCTGGCACTGAGCTGGAGAAGAAGAAGGGAACGACTAACAGAGCAAGAAGGACATGCTGATGTATATACGGGAAGAGTCTGGCTGTGCAATTTTTTATATTGTGGTAAAATATACATAACATAAATTTACCAATTCAATCATTTTTAAGTGTACAATTCAGTGGCATTAGTATATTCACATTGTTGTGCAACCATCACCACTATTCATCTCCAGAACTTTCTCATCATCTCAAATGGAAACTATAGCATTTAAACAAGAACTCCCTATTCCTTCCTCCCCAAAGCCCCAAATAACCTGTAATCCACTTTCTGTCTCTTTGAATCTGTATGTTCTAGGTACCATATACAAGTGGCACCATACAGCATTGCTCCTTTGTGTCTGGCTTATTTCATGTAGTGTAATCAAGGTCTACGCACATTATAGTATGTGCCAGAACCTCATTCCCTCTTTTTGCGAAATTTTTAAAAAATTATAGTTGATTTACAATGTTCTGTCAATTTCTGCTGTATGGTAATGTGACCCAGTCATACATATATATATATATTATATATATATTATTTTTCTCATGTTATCCATCATGTTCCATCATAAGTGACTAGATATAATTCCCTGTGCTATACAGCAGGGTCTCATTGCTTATCCATTCCAAAGACAATAGTTTGCACCTACTAACCCCAAACTCCCAGCCCTCCCACTCCTTCCCTCTCCACCTCAGCAACCGCAAGTCTATTCTCCAAGTTCATCAGTTTGTTTCTTTTCTGCAGATAGGTTCATTTGTGCCATATATTAGATTCCAGATATTAGTGATGTCAGATGGTGTATGTCTTTCTCTGACTTGTTCGTTTAGTATGTGAATCTCTAGTTCCATCCGTGGTGCTGCAAATGGCATTATTTTGTTCTTTTTTATGGCTGAGTAGTATCCCACTGTGTACATGTACCTCATCTTCTTAATCCATTCATCTGTTGATGGACATTTAGGTTGTTTCCTTGTCTTGGCTGTTGTGAACAGTGCTGCAATGAGCATAGGGGAGCATGCATATTTTTCAATGAAAGTTTTGTCTAGATACATGCCCAGGAGTGGTATTGCTAGATCATATGGTAGTTCTATATTTAGTTTTCTGAACTATCTCCATACTGTTTTCATGGTGGTTGTACCAATTTACATTCCCACCAACAGTGCAGGAGGGTTCTCTTTTCTCCATACCCTCTCTGGCATTTGTAGACTTACTAATGATGGCCATTCTGACCAGTGTGAAGTGGTGTCATTCCTTCTTAAGGCTGAATAATATTCTATTTTACATTTATACTACATTGTGTTTATCCATTCGTGCATTGATGAACATTTGGGTTGTCTCCACTTTTTTTTTTTTTTGGCTATTGTGAGTAATGCTGCTATGAATATTGGTCTATAAGTATCTGTTTGGGTCCATGCTTTCAGTTCTTTGGGATATTTATCTAGGACATGGAACTGCCAGATCAATATGGTAGCTCTACGTTTAACTTTTTGAAGAACTACCAAATTGGTTTCCACAGCAGCAGCACTATTTTATGGATGCTTTGCCCCCAACAAAGCACAAGGGTTACAATTTCTCCACATCCTCACCAATGCTTAAAACTTTCTCAGGTTTTTCGATGATGGCCATTCTTTTGTGTGTAAAGTGGTGTGTCTCACTGTGGTTGTGATTTACATTTTCCTAATGGTTAGCAATGTTGAATATCTTTTCAGGCGCTTATTGGCCATTTGTATATCTTCTTTGGTGATGTGTCTATTCAAGTCTGTTGCCCATCTTTGAATGACTGTTCACTTTCGAGGCAGTAGGACTTTTCGGTTCTGGCTTGGCCACTTCCTACCTGTGTGGCCCTGAACTAGTTACCAAATTTCTCTGTGCCTCGGTTCCTTTGTCTGGGAAGGTAGAAAAATAGTATTAACCCCATAGGATTCTATGAGGATTGAGTGAGCTCCTGTCTGTTAAGCACTACAGGTAGTGCCATAGTAGACACACAGTGTTAGATTTATTATTACAGGAGGTGGCCAGGAGTGGGGAGAGATTGAGGATGGGGGCACAGTGAGGAGAGAGTGTCCTTCCACCAGTGTTGGTGGAATGGCCCCAGCCATCTCCTAGACCACCCTCTTTATATAACAGGAAAGAAAAGAGATGAAGAGTGAAGCCCAAGAGCCCAGTGGTGAAAGGAGACCTTGAAGCCTCCTCTCCAGAGTCCAAGTCCAGGACTCCTTCTAGCAGACTTTCTCTGCCTTCATTTCAGTCTGCAGCAGTTATTGATGTCCTCTTGGGAAATGACTTGAACATCTTCAAAACCACCTTGACCTCCTGGTCCTGGCATCCCAAGCTTGTATCCATGGGCCTGCAAGAGTAGTCAGTTCTGAAGCTGGGAAGAGGAGCTGGTGTGAGCAAGAGGCAGTGTTGCCTCCAGAATCCCCTTCTGGGGAAAAGGAATCCTGGGCTGTCTCAGTGTTCAGGGCACTCCAGCTTTCCAGACAGCATCACAGTCCCAGATGACATATTCCCACCTTTCCCTCTTACCTCCTCCCCATAGGGAGAGGCCAGTTCCCGCAGCAGAGGAGGGGCTGTGGGACGCCACACAGGGCCAAAGCCTGCAGGCAGCCTCACTTTTCGTGAAGGTCTTACTGAACGGAACCCTGCCTAACTTTAGGAAACTGATTGCTCCATGTCTGCCAGCAAGTGCGAAAATGCGATCTGCCTCCCAACCCCCATGGGGCAGGTGACACAGGAATTGATGGATAACTGACCAGGAAATAAGCTGAGGTCACGCGCGGTCTGCTGAAGGTTTTCTCAGCATCTCAGACACAGAACACCTGGCATCACTGGGGCATCAATCTGGCCTCCTCTCCTAGTGCCCAAAGCTGAAGTTCATTTGCAGTTTCCGAAACAGTCCCGCCTCCCGCAGCAGAATCTGTTCATCTCAGTCTCGCGCAAACCACGGCCGCCTGGCGTCTCTAACTAAGACCCGGCGAAGGCTCCATCTTCCATCCTCTGCCCTAAACAGCACACCACCGTGCGCCCCATCTGATGAAGCGCCCCTTTCTGCACGGTCTGCTTTCTGATGATTCACATCAAATTTCCTGTTTGGCTTCCTCTGCAGAGGCGCGGCTCCTGCTGTTTTCGCCCATCCTCTCGTGGTGGCTCCGCGGAGAATGCTTATCGCACTGGGTCATTTAGCAGCTGTAATTCTCCGCCGACGCCGCCCCAGGCAGAAGATAGTTTCACATTTTAAAATGTTTTGATTATCTCGTCTTTCTTATGCTTTCTGACTTTTCGGCTAGGATTAATCATAGTGCGTTTTTACAACCCCAGGGTCCTAAATGCATCTGTAATAGCCTGTCTGGCAGGCAAGAAGCATGAGCAAGGAGCACGGCCAGGCCTCCCCTAGGCAGGAAGATGAGGCCAAGGGAACAGCAGCAGGAAGTGTGCTGTCCTCCCCCACCCCCGGCCCTACTCAGACATTTGCAGGAACAATTCAGAGCTTTGGGTATTGCCCAGGACAGTAAGGATCATTAACGTGGAAGGCACAGCAGCTGTGGTGCAGAGCGTGGTTTTCAAACTGTGTTCCGCAGAGGGGCCAAGACAGGGACAGAACAGGTGGAGAAGAATGGATAGGCAGGCACTGGGCTGCCTCCCTCCATTCAAGCAGAGCAGCTCTGAATTTCTATGCTTCATCCGAGCTTTTCCTGGGAAGAAGAACCTCTCTGGCCCCAGCATGCAAACCCCTTAGTGCCCTTGTAAGGGCTCTGTCCTAGAAGGCAGCTCCCTGTACAACCTAGCAACATCGCCTTTGGCAAAACACTGAGCTTGAAGTCTCCCTGCCATGTCTGGGATGGAAAGCCTTGGACTAGGAGATGGCCAAGGTCCTTCCAGCTTGGCAATCTCCTCAATGTTATTTGTTACCCTTGCATGGCCATGTCAGTTCCAAGACAGAAAGACTCAGACCAAACTCCAGATTCTGCCATCAGCAGCTCTTATCCAAGGTAGACCCCTCCTCCTGCCTGAATTTCAGGTCACCCTCCCCTGTGATCACAAACGATATTCATGACCTTGAAAGGTTTTTATGAGGATGCAAAATAATACATAGACTTTTTCTTGGCCCAAAGTACCTGTTCAGTAAAGGGTAGCTATGATCTGCCATGATTTTTATGCATGTCCCTTGACTTGGCCTTCCTAGTGCTAGGAACTTGCCCACTGAGTATCTGAGTGGAAGTTCACCAAGATGTTCACCTTGTTCATACGAGGATATTCACAGCAGCAAGATTTGTAATACAAAAAAAAAAAAAAGTGGGAGGGGGAACAAATAGACTGTCCATCAATCAGAAGCCAAACAAATAAATCAAGAATTAGGCCTTTCTTGGGACTTCCCGTCGTGGCACAGTGGTTAACGAGTCCAACTAGGAACCATGAGGTTGCGGGTTTGGTCCCTGCACTTGCTCAGTGGGTTAACGATCCGGTGTTGCCGTGAGCTGTGGTGTAGGTCACAGATGCGGCTTGGATCCTGCGTTGCTGTGGCTCTGGCGTAGGCCAATGGCTACAGCTCATATTAGACCCCTAGCCTGGGAACCTCCATATGCCGCGGGAGCGGCCCAAGAAATAGCAAAAAGACAAAAAAAAAAAAAAAGAATTAGGCCTTTCTGTATATTTGTATTTTGTGACCATGGATAGATTTGTTCACTGATCTATTTATCAAAGTGAGATTATAGCCTATCCTTTTGTTTACCTCTTCATACTTCTCTATAGTGAAGGTAAGATCAATAAATGTTATTGTTGTTATTTTTTGGCTTTTTATGGCTGCCCCACTGTATATGTAGGTTCCCAGGAAGCCAGATCCCAGCCACATCCACAAGCTACTCCGCAGCTCATGGCAATGCCAGATCCTTAACCCATTGAGTGAGGGCCAGTGATGGAACTTGCATCCTCATGGATACTAATTGGGTTCTTAACCTACTGAGCCACAATGGGAATGCCAATAAATATGATTTTTTTAAAGCAAACATTCTATATTCAATATATATTCTACATATAAAGTAAACCAATTTTTCCTATACAGAGGCTGATGGGTCACCCATTTCTACATTCTCAGAGTGTGTAGAAATCCTGGGATGTCTTTCTGGCCAGCTGTCAACAAAGAGCCTGGTCTTCAGATGGATTTTCTCCAGTCTTTTTTTTTCTGGACCACATCTGCTTCACTTGATGAATTATTTGGTCCTTCCTGGGGTCTTCTCCAAGTGAGACAACTCTCTGACCCTTGCTTTTGTTTTTCTGTTTTACAGCAGCCGAACTAAGAGAAAGGAGAGTTTACAATTCTTAACAGTTCTCAAAACGCTTAACCGAAAGCTCAGCCTAAACATCGTCAGAGCTCTCTAAGGACACAAACTCGCCTTCTCCAGTTTCAATGTCAGCTTCTCTGCAGTTGGGTTTAAGATTCGTAAAGAGGCTCTACATCCCCAAGCTGATAATCTGTTCCATTTACAGGAAAAAAAAAAAAAAAAAAGGCTGCTGTCCTTATATAGAAAGCTCAGATCTTTGAAGTTTCTCGGTTTTATTCTTAAGATTTCTTTTCCTTACTAGCTTTAAAATAAAATGTTCCTTTTTCAGATATGCAGGTCAGCACTAACACATATTTCCACCATACAGATTAAATACTCTGGCCAATACGGGTCCAAAGATGCAAGATTTCTGGCTTGGGAAATACATTTGTCACTAGATTTGTTTGGTTCCTTATCTGTGAACATCCCACACACGTTGAATGTCACAGTACTTCCTCTGGCTTCAGGGCCCCATTATGACATCCTGTCACACCTGACTTCTAAAGTGTGCAAAGCTTTACCCAACCTTTCCCTCTCCCACCCCAAATACCCTTCTACCACCCAAGCTCCCCAGTGCTCATGCCAACTAAAACTTTCTCCTTCCTCATGTAAATATCAGAAGGAAAGTAGCCATTTCACTAATTTAGCTTAGAGTGTGAATGACTGATGGCCTGAAAACTTCCCCAAGGAAAGTGGAGGTTTTATCAGAGGCATTTGATACAAATGTTCACCCCTGCTGAGACGATATTCCTCCACATTTCTTTCCTCCATTCCTAACCCAGTCCAGGACTTGACGTTGGTCCACAATCATTGTGGGAAGTGTCCTCATGGCAAATAAGATCTCAGTTCATCAAGAAAAGGTAGCTTGTTTTCTGGTAGACTGTTCTGTGGTCCCGACTCCTTCCTATTTTGCCCTTTTTTTTGCAGGGGGTGGGCACACCCACAGCACATGGAGACTCCCAGGCTAGGGGTCTAATCAGAGCTACAGCTGCTGGCTTACACCACATCCATAGCAACATAGGATCTGAGCCACATCCACTACCTATACCACAGCTCATGGCACTGCCAGATCCTTAATCCACTAAGCAAGGCCAGGGATCGAACCCACAACCTCATGGTTCCTAGTCAGATTCGTTTCCACTGCGCCACAACAGGAACTCCTCTGACTCCTTTCTATTTGGGTATCACATAGTCTTCACTTCCCTTCCTCTGTTTTTCCCCCAAGGCCCAGGGCCCATGGGTCTTTATTCTCTCCCTCTGCATTTTCAGGGCAGCTCAAGGGCACAGAAGCTCAGCATTAACCCACTGCCCGTATTTTCTATTTGAGTGGCTGCTCAGGAATCTGGGGATAGATCTCAGAGGGACTCTACTCTTAGGATCGGGCTTCCCAGATGCCCACCTTCCATGTAGAGAAAAGTAACTAGGGTCTAGGCTAAGAGTCCCCTTCACGAAATCATGACTGCTGCCTATTCAAGAGCCCCTGTGAGATCCTGAGTGTGTGTTCAGGCAGCATTTACTTTCCTCCTACCTTCCGCGGCGTTCTGCCCTCAAGACTCCCCCAGCAGGGACCCCTGCCTCCCAGCTATCCTGCAGCTCCACCAAGTACCTTGTTGTGTTTCTCTGAATCACAGTCTTTTTCTGAATCACAGTCTAGGGGTGAGTCTGTTTCCCACCATTGTTACCAAGATGTTCCATAAGCCAAAACAGGAGATAGTTGGGTCTATTCAGTGGCTTGGAGCTGCCAATGGACCACTTTTTCACTTGAGTATGATTCATTTTATTTATTTATTATTAATAATAATTATTATTATTATTATTTGGACTTTTCTAGGGCCACACCCGCGACATATGGAGGTTCCCAGGCTAGGGGGCTAATCGGAGCTGTGGCTGCTGGCCTACACCACAGCCACAGCAATGCCAGATCGGAGCCCCATCTGCGACCTATACCACAGCTCATGGCAACGCCAGATCGTTGACCCACTGAGGGAGGCCAGGGATCAAACCCTCAAACTCATTGTTCCTACTCAGATTCGTTAACCACTGAGCCATGATGGGAACTCCTTAAGTATGATTTAAATTTTATTACTGTTCCCCTTCCCTTTGGAAGTCGACACACATCCTCCAGACCAAGAGATAGTGTGGCATGCCCGCTGCATGAAATCTCTCCAAAACAAGTGTTGCTAGGTCAAAGCTGAGTCTATTGCTCTGGCAGCAAAGGAGAGCACTTCTCAGAGTGTTAGTAACATCTCCAAGTGAGAAGGGCTAAGTAGATTTATTTACTGAGATTTTTGAAGTCTGGGTCGAGACAGGTGTTTCAAAGCGGGGGTGTGGTCGGGCCAGCGGAAAGATCATTATAACTTAGGGCTTGGTGGACAAAACAAGACAAGGATTTTGAGGCAAGAGATTCAAAGAGTCTTAGGGTATAAACTGCCATGTGATTTTTTTTTTTAATCAGAGCATTTATAGGTCTTGCAGGAAGTAGCTGCAGTGACCATTTAAGTTATCTGCGACTTTTATCTCCTTGGGCAAGAGTTGTCTAGGAACTCTTCTAGAATCCCTAGAAGAAATGAAGTTATGTGTGGAAGCCAGTGGAAGAGTGAAGACATGTGTGAATGGTAAGCTGAGTAGGAGGTTTGATTCTCCAGAGAAGTAAGATCCAGTAAATAGCATCCTGAATAGCCAGCCCCACCCTTCCTTTCAGAATCTGCAAACCTAGAAGCTCCAGCCCCTCTTCTCAGAGTGCTTCCTTCCTCATCCAGATCACCAGCAAGGTAAAGGATTCCTATGTCATGCCCAGCTCAGCCACAGACTGTCTCTCACCTTGAAGCTCATCCATATCTCAGGCAAACAGAATTCCTTCCCGCCCCCTGGGCAGGCCCTGACAGGCCTGCACTCATACACAATAGGAATATACAACATTGCATTGTATTTAAGGTATGACCCTTGCTCTATGACTCTCCCAGATACTTGAGATTTTGTAGAAGAGGCAGAATGTAAAATGTGGGCCTCTGAAGTGGCATCACAAAGAAATACCACCAAAAATAATCCATGTGAATTACTGAAGGAAATGGGACAGAGATGGCTAGATGTCCTCCCGCGTTTTCACTCCCCGTTTCGCAGCATAGAGTTATCACTGAACCCTGGCTGCCCAGCCAGGAACCACATTTCCCAGCTGGGCTCACCTCTAAAGGTGGCTGGTTCTCATGAAGGAATATGAGCAGAAATGACTCTTTTTTTTTTTTTTTGTCTTTTTAGGGGTCTAATTGGAGCTGTTGCTGCTGGCCTACCCAGGGCCACAGCAATGCCAGCTCTGAACCATGTCTGCAACCTACACCACAGCTCATGGCAATGCCAGATCCCCAACCCACTGAGCAAGACCAGAGATTGAACCCACAACCTCATGGCTCCTAGTTGGATTCATTTCCACTGCACTATGACAGGAACTCCAGAAATGACTTTTGACCTTCTAGGTCAGGGCTTTTAAGAACTGGGTGTACCATCTTCATATTCTTCCTACCCATCTGCCACCTTGATGTTGATAATGACAAGGCCCACAGGATGTGGGGAGATGAAATAAAGCCTGGGTCTCAGGATCATCAAATGAGAAAAAGCCACCTACCACGCAGGAAGTGAGAGGGAAATAAACTCCTATTATGTTAACCATGAAAAAGCTTTGGTCTATTTGTTACAGCAGCTAATTCGGGAAGTAAAATGATCATGATGCTCCCACAGGGAGCCAGAAGAAAATTATCTCCATCATTGTTTGCAATGAAAAAAAACCACACCAGAGTGAAGAACACCAAGTTCAAGCTGTGGGTGACATTGATGGGAAACCAGAACAAATTAATTTGGTTTCTGCATATTAATAAAGTGGCAGGTATTTATAGAACGTGTTATTAACTGATCATCCTTTGAGAACCAGTTTGCTTCTTGGGCGAGGTTTTGGCAGCTGTGAATAGGCTGATATTTCTCTTTGGTTCCCTGCTCCTGGTAATAAACTGAGATTATTCTAATCTCTTTACTTCAGATGGAAAGAAAGATAGGGGCCAAGTCATATCTGAGCCAGAATCTCCTCCATACCTAGGTGGTTCTTCCTGGAGCTGAACTTGCTGCAGAATCAAGAGGATAATCTCCCCCAGATCCCTTCAAATACCCTCTAGGCCTGGAAGAATGAATGTCCTTGCCACAAAGGAGCCCTCACTTTCAGGCTGCCACTTTGCCTCCTTCATTGTATTTAAGCTGAGTCAAAGAAAGAAAAATACAACATGCCCACAAGGATAGATGAGAGCTGTCTTCTCTTTATGTCCCTATCACGTCCTAGAGAGGGATGTAACATGGACAGAGGTCCAACATCCATGCTAGGTCACCTGGGATAACGTGTCTGAGGGCTTGGCCGCATTGGTCCCCAGCCCAGGAACATGGCGCTCCACGTGCACCTGCACTGAGCAGTGCCTGGTCTAATTCCAAGGCACCCCCACACCCATGGGATCACGGTAGCATTTGACCCACCTTCTCTGTCTGCCCGACCAATTCTGTGTAAAATAAAGTTGATAGCATCGCCAATTTCATGGAGGAGAGGTAGTTGCAGACAGTAGCTATGAGGGAAAATACAGAGCACTTGATAGAAACACAGCAGACATGCTCGGAGCCTCCCTACGGGGATGGTTCTTTCTAATGCAAGGTAAAAATGAGTTCAGTGAACTTTAAAAAAAAAAAAGTTTTTTTAAATAAAATTTTTCCTTTCTCAATGAAATGTCTATAATGGAAAAAAAAAATTGTAGCATTTGGTCCATCCATCCTGAGTATAAAAGGATTCCACGGGCAAATAATGTTGTTAGAAGAAGCTGTCCAGCTCATGCTTGTTCATTCACTCGTGAGAGCGTGTGAGCTCTCCAGCAAACTGGCTTTGTGACAGTCTCCTTTGAGGAAGTCACATGGGCACCTGCAGCACATTTCCAAGTGTAAGCCTGGTGCTGGTAGAGTGTTTGTGGGCAAGGCCCCTGTGAAAGCAATGCAGGTGGCTCCTGGAGGTTTTGATGGGAGTGAGGAGGGAAGTTGGCTTCAGGGACTGGAGGGCTTGGAAACCTGACAGACTCAGCACTAGGAGCTATTTATAGATAGTAGTTTTTCAGCCTTACTGATGCGATAAATGCCAAGCAAAATAAGACCCTAAAGGAAGTTGCTCCGTTTAGCCAGCAAATGCGGCAGAGGATAATAACGGAAAGTTCTTCTTTACTCAGCTATGCTTCTTAATTTCTGGGTAGTGGTTCACATTTCAGAACTTGAGGAGCATAGGGAATGTCTTTGGATTTTATTAGTTTTCATAACATGAGATTTTAAAATAAAGAGAGCTAAATGTATTTTAGGTTCAAGTGTACTTTTTGTTTTAAAGTGTCCAAATCGAAATACCATCAAAATTCAGACCACCCAAGGGCTTCTGAAATGAGAGAAAAATGTCACCTCCAATAGAATCTGGTATTGTCCCCTCACTTCCTGAGTTGTGCTGTTGTCTCCTGAGCTATGGTGTTGTCCTCTCACCTCCTGAGTTGTGGTGTTGTCCCCTTACCTCCTGAGCTGTGATGAAGACCAGCCTAGGTGCCCCTGCTGCCCACCTAACCAGCTCTCTAAGAGCAGCAGCCATAGAAGAAAAAGTGCCTTACCTTGTAGTTTGTTTCGGTTTGACTAGAGACCCACTGAAGGTAAGTCAAATAAAGGAGATTTGTTGGGGGAATCCATAAGACATGAAAAAGAAATGGAGTTCCGAGGACATCTGAGAACAGGGGCTATGATAGAACTAAATCTCAAAGTGCTGAGGGGAAGGCCTGGCTTCAAGGACACTCAGTGGATGGAGTTCCCGTCATGGCTCAGTGGTTAACGAATCCGACTAGGAACCATGAGGTTGCGGGTTCGATCCCTGGCCTCCTTCAGTGGGTCAAGGATCCAGTGTTGCCGTGAGCTGTGGTGTAGGTCACAGATTTGGCTTGGATCCCATGTTGCTGTGGCTGTGGTGTAGGTGGGCAGCTGTAGCTTGGATTACACCCCTAGCCTGGGAACCTCCATATGCCATGGGTGCATCCCTAGAAAAGACAAAAAGATTAAAAAAAAAAAAAAAAAAGACACTCAGTGGGCCCCAGAGGTAAGAATTAACAGATCCTCACTTCACAAACTTTAAGATCTGCTCAAACTCAAGTCAGATCATCTCACCCTTTGGCTCAAACACTCCAGTGACTCCCCATCTCACCCAGAGTGAAGACAAAGTTCTTACCACAACCACAGAGCCTGTGTGGTTCTCATGCCCTCCCTGACCTATGGCTTCCCCCAGTCCCTCTGCTGAAGCCATGGTGCCCCCCTTGTGGTCTTAGACACCCCAGGAACACTCCCACCTCAGGGGTTTTGCACTTACTTTTCCCTCTGCCTGGAATGCTCATCCCCAGACACCTGCTTATCACCTGTTTTAGGTCTTTGCTCACCTGTCATCTCAGTGAGGCCTCCCCCCACTCCAACACACCCGGTCCCATGTACCTGCATGCATTTTTAAAAAACTTTTGGTTATGGAGTTTGCATTGTGGTACAGTGGAAAAGAATCTGACTAGGAACCATGAGGTTGTGGGTTCGATCCCTGGCCTTGCTCAGTGAGCTAAGGATCTGGCATTGCCGTGAGCTGTGGTGTAGGTCAAAGACACAGCTCGGATCTGGTGTTACTATGGTTGTGGTATAGGCTTGGCAGCTGTAGCTCCGATTGGACCCCTAGCCTGGGAACCTCCATATGCTGTGGGTACAGGCCTAAAAAGCAAAAAAAAAAAAAATTGGTTTTGAAAAATTTAAACATACTCAAAAATAGTATAATGAATCCCCTTTTATCCATCATTGATCAGATGTCTAAATTTTACCAATTTTGTTTCATCCATTCCTCCTCCATTTTTTCTCCCTGTATTATTATTTCTAAACCTCCCCAGCATTTCTCATGAATGTATATGTTTCCTATTTCCTTGGTTCTTTTATGTCTCCCCTCCTAGAAAGTCAGCTCCAGCAGGGCTGGGATGTTTGTTCAGTGCTATGTCACCAGCACCTACCAGAGTGCCGGATGCTCACTAATAATGGCTGAATGAAGCCATGAGGCAATTAAACTACAGTGTCACCTGTTTTCTTCCTTACAACCTGCCCCCCCCATCTGACCTGCATAGCCCCTACTCTGACTCCACCCACTAATTGTCAGCTAGAGCAGCCACCTAACCCCCTTTCAGACTCTCAGGAGGCCCCGGGTCACATTCCCAAGAGGCAAAACCAGATTGGCTGAACTCTCTGTGTACTATGTCACAGTATTCTGCCAAGTCTGTGGATTAACTTCCCTGGTGTCCTCTGGTCCCTGCTGGTCAGGTGACACAAAAGTGGACCCCTAACAGGGGCCCCAGGTGGGGCATTTCCCTTAAAAGGGGTTTCACCTACAGCTTGTTAGCAAATGTGATGAGATGAGGCTATGTTTGCTTTCAAGTGGGTGAGCAACTTTCCTAGGCAGCCTTAATCCTTCCAGCCAGAGGTGACTGTGCACCCCAGAGAGAAGATATTTTCACCAGGCTCCATCTATGAAGGAGGAAAGGATGCAGAGGGTTCAATATCCTCCATCACTTTCAAGGCCATCAACCAGCAAAGACCTTCAGGCATCAGACACTCTGCAATTAGGCCATCAATAAAAGCCAGGAGGGGTTACCAGCCCTGATGACAAGTTAGGAACTGGAAGGACAGGATTTATGTGCTTGCCAGTGCTCCAGCAACCACAACTCAGAGAGCTTGCCCCATGCTCCTTGCCCAGTTTCCAGTCCACCTGCCAAAGGGGCGTAGCTTCCTCCTTGGTCAACTCCCGTGTAAACCAAGCACTGGCTACACAAGGGCAGATCCAGAAGAAAATATCACCACATCAAAGCACATCTATCCCAGGGCTGCCACATCTTTCCAGCAAAGACTAGTTTCCCTGACAGCTCTGCTCCACCCAGCTGCCACTTTGGATGACTTACAGGGCCACCCTGTTTTCAAAGTCATCCTACAAGTCCCCACTCTGATTCAAAAACAATTTTTTTTTTTTTTGTCTTTTTAGGGCCGCACCTGTGGCATATGGAAGTTCCCAGGCTAGGGGTCTAATCAGAGCTGTAGCCGCCAGCCTACACCACAGCCACAGCAATGCCAGATCCAAGCCGCATCTGCAACCTACACCCCAGCTCACGGCAACACCAGATCCTTAACCCACTGAGCGATGCCAGGGATTGAACCTGCGTCCTCATGGATATTAGTCAGATTCATTTCCACTGAACCATGATGGGAACTCCTGATTCAAAATTTTTAATTAACAATCTTTCTTCCAGTGGATATTGGATATTTTAGCAAGGAGCATTGACTGAGACATCCATGGGCAGAGCCTTTTTCTCTTTCAAAAGTAGAACTGACAATCATCTGGTGTGATCTGGCACTGCCTTCCTGCAGTTAAAGTACTGAAATATATCTGTGACCCTTAGTGTTCCATTCTGAAGTCCCCAACCATCTCAGCCCCTCCTCCAAGACTTCTGGACCTGGGCATGATCCAGAAATAAAAGGGTTAATGCTGGCCCAGTAGGGGGTCACAGGTTTCCCCAGGAGGGCTCAGTACTCTACCATTTGTTAAATAGTTTGACTATGACCCCTCCCTTTCCCCCCACATCCCACTTCTGAGTTAAAAACAACCTCTAGGAGTTCCCGTCGTGGCTCAGTTGTTAACGAATCTGACTAGGAACCATGAGGTTGCAGGTTTGATCCCTGGCCTTGCTCAGTGGGTTAGGGATCCAGCATTGCTGTGAGCTGTGGTGTAGGTCACAGACGCGGCTTGGATCCAACATTGCTGTGGCTCTGGTGTAGGCAGGCAGCTACAGCTCTGATTAGACCCCCAGCCTGGGAACCTCCATGTGCCGAGGGAGCAGCCCTGGAAAAGACCAAACCAAACCAAACAAAACAAAACAACCACTACCCCTCATTTCAGATATTTTTGGGGCACAGGGGCCACCCTGTCGCATATGGAGTTCCCAGACCAGGGTTCAGATATGAGCTGTTTCGGCCTAAGCCAATCCTTTAACTCACAGAGCCAGACCCGTGTCCTGGCACTGAAGAAACTCTGCCAATCCGCTTGCGCCACTGAGGGAACTCCCAGACCTTTTAATCTTTGCTAATTTATAGAGATGCGTGCAATGGGATAGGGATCAGACCAAGTCCTAATCCCACACAGAGGCGGGACAGCCAGAAACAGAATTCATCATTCCAGTGGCAAAGCTATAAGCATTTTCCTCCACTTTGGATGTCTTGCTGCCAGAATGATGTTCACAAGGACAGGAATTTTTGTCTTATTTGTACCCTGCTCCATTCCAGGGCTCAAAACAGTGCCTGTCACAAAAAAAAAAAAAAAAAAAAAAAAAAAGCGCGCTCGATAAATCAATACGGCTCTATGCAAGAAGGCAGGAATTTCCCCTGATCCGATGGCCCAGACCAAAACCTAGGAGAATCTAAAGCTTTTCAGGATTTCATAGCTTTGATTTTTTTTTTTTGGGGGGTCTTTTTAGGGCTGCACCCGAGGCATATGGAGGTTCCCAGGCCAGGGGTCTAATCAGAGCTATAGCTGCCAACCCACACCACAGCCACAGCAATGCCAGATCCAAGCCTCGTCTGCGACCTACACCACAGGTCATGGCAATGCCAGATCCCCAACCCACTGAGCGAGGCCAGGGATCAAACCCGCAACCTCATGGTTCCTAGTCGGATTCGATTCCACTGCACCACGACGGGAACTCCCAGCTTTTTTTTTTTTTTTTTTTTTGAATTATTCAATCTCTTCCCACCTGGAGGCCCACAAGCACATCCGTCATGCTTGCCGCCACCCACGGCCACTTGATGCTGGGTAGCTGTCCTCTGACATCTATAAGGCATTCTAGTTTCTCCAAAAGATTCTGATTTTCATTTCCAGAAAACTAGCCTCGCATATGACATCGTTTTGACCAATTCAGCAGACACCACGCCAGGATCTCAGCTGGCACAGGTGAGACAGAGTGAAGAGGGCAGCAGCCTGCGACCCCAGCTCTGTGACAGCCACGTCTCTGTGGCTTCTTGTCAAAGGTACCCGGAAAGTGGAGTGGGGCCAGGGTCTGGGAGGAAGAGGCACTGGCTGCAAGTCTCTGAGATCCCGTGCGCCCGAGCTCCCATTCTCCAGCCTCCGATGAAAGTGGCTATGGAGAGAAGGAAAATGCTGGGTTTCCTTCACCGAAATGTCCCTCACCCCCCATCCATAGCTCAGCCAGACCCCACCACCACCACCACCACCACCACCGGGATGTGTTTTCTGCCAGCAAATTCCCTGTGGGGTTTGGATGGTGACAAGCAGAGGCTCTAAAGGAAAACTTGAAATCTGTGACATTTGAGAACCAGCTCTCTTCACTGTTTATAAAACCATGGGGGAAAGTGCTGGCCTAGGGACACAGGTCCCACAGGCAAATCCATGCTTCCCTCTCAACTAGTATGGGCACCCATGTGGCTGTCCCTGCAGATTCTCCACTGAGGGCCCTGCTCCACAGAGCCCGTGTTCTAAGATGGATTTTATCTGTCTGCTTCCACCCCAATCAGGATGCCGATGGCACCACTTCCCAGGCCTCGAGGTGACACTCTGTGTTTAACCCCTTTCATCCCTGCATGACCACGCAGTCTGCAAACTTTAATTAGTACCCCTCACAGAGTAGCAAGGTCCATCATCCCTGAGTTGGGGTTTGAGGAACCAAGTCACCCACAGGCTGTGACCCACAGGCCATGGGCTGAGTCAGGACAAGAAGGGGAGGCCAAATTCCTGGCCACCAACTGCCCACATCAATGGCCAGGCCCCGTACCTGTGGCCAAGCCTTTCTTATTTAAAGGTGCTGGCTTCAGCCCACACCTCCTCTGGTGTTTTATTCTCATTCCACAACCAACAAGGATGTGGTGGCCCAGGAGTGGCAGAGAACAGGGGAGAGGGCTAGTGGAATACACCTCAGATAGCATCGGGGGGCCTCAGACCTGGTCAAGAGAGTGGGCCCAAGGTGAAAGTTTCCTTGTGTGGATGTCAGACCACAGAGCCCCTGTCTCATCCTCCAAGGCTTCCAGGTGCCTCTTGCCATCCACGCCTGGTCCGTGCCTCCACAGAGCCTCAATTCTTACCATTGCCTCAATCCTAGGTCATCCCTTCTGGAAAGCCCTCCACTCCCAGGACTCCCTCTCTGCTGACAGACCTTACTCTGAGCAGAATTTTGAGCAGCTGTGACACACACACCCTTCTGAACCTAGAGAAGGTTCTTGGTTCTCACACTCTATCCATCTTCATCCTCAGCAACAAAAATGTTGCAGGAAGGTACCTCACACTCATGGCAAGGCTGCTGATTTCCTTTGTCCCCGGTCCCCTGCTCCCACAGCACCCCAACCCGATCTGGCCTGCCCTTTTTAACCCTCTCCAAGACGACCCTTTGCTATTTAATTGTTCTAAGTGACTAAATGAGTGATTTTAGCCTCCATTCTTTTCTTCCCATCACTGTGCTTGTGATCAGCCCCTCCCTTCCTGCTCTTCCTTACATGATACATGCCATGCTTCTTTCTGCAACTCCTAGACCCAGATATCTTTGCCCCAAAGGCCTGGCACTTCAGCTCACCTTCTATATACAGAATCTCCAGCATCCCCTGGAAAAGTCAGGAAGTGACTCTATATGAAAGGAGCTCTCAGAGCGTGGGAGCATATGTGTAAGTGGAGGCACAGGGTTACCTGGGCAAGTGTCTTGATTGGAAGTGGGGTTCCCAGGTGTTGCCAACAAGGACCGTTTTTTGGCCATGCCCTCGGTATGCGGAAGTTCTTGGGCCTGGGATCAAACCCGCCCCACTACTGTAACCAGAGTCACAGCAGTAGCAACACCAGATCCTTAACCCACGGAGCCACCAGGGAATTCCTAACAACTCCCCCTCCCCCACTTTTTTTTCCCCCAAAAAGGAAAACAAACACAAGGAAATAGAGTCCTGATAAGTTCTCATCCATCAAGAGGCAGAAAGGCACAGTGACTTCGGGATGGATCTGGGGCCCAACGGAGAATTCTGGCTCCATGTGGACCAGTGGTGACACACGCCCCTTTCTTCATCACCTGGGTTTCAGTACACTCTTCTGAAAACTGGCTAAAAGCACACCTCCTCAGGATTGTCATGAGAAATAAATGACTTGAGGCATCTACCGTTTCTAGAACAGTGTCTAATTCTTACTAGTTGTTAGAGGCCACTATTTCTTTCAACCAACAGTTACTCAGTGCCAAACACTGTGCTAAGTCAGGAGCTGGCCATCTGAGGGACTAGTGGGGGAAGTAGACAAACAGGTATTTATAGTTCACTGTGGTCATGGTGTGATGGGGACACAAACGGGCACTATGGGGGCACCTTTGTGTGAAACAGGAAACAGTTCCAGCCCTGAAGGCACACACTGAGCCATGGATCTTGGGCTGGAATTCCATGACTTATTTCCTAGGCCAGGTGACTGCACAACTATACATGGTGGAACTTCAGAACAGCATAACCCACCCTGGGAAGGAAATGGAATGAGTCAGAGATGGGTTTAGAGATGTGACGGCTGCATTTATCCCTATTAGGGCTTCATTCATCAAAATGGATAGGAGAAGCCGAAGCCGAATTGTAGGCAGAGAGAACAGCATGAACAAAAACAAAGAGGCAGGGAAGAGCACATTTAATGCAAGAAAGTGCAATTGATTTGGTGCTTCCTCAAGCATGAGGCAGCTTGTGTGTTAGGCAGGAGCTGAGCAAGGCAGCCACAGGTCCACTATGCTAACAGCAGCCTCCCAGGTCCAAGGAAGATAGCCACAGGTTCATTCCCTACACTGAGTTATCAACATGAATGTGGCTTCCTCTTTCCTTCTCTGTTTTACTCTCGGGCAATAGTGGGTGTTGCCAACAGCTGACATTCTGAGGACCAGTGACCTAAAAACAGCTTTGGGTTCCCATCCTTTCTGGTCATCAAACTCAGACTGGGGATTTGTGTCAAGAGGGAATCTTTCTAATTTTTCAAGGAACACTAAATGGAAAGGTTGAATTATTCGTACCCTCTCTGTGCTACAGCTTCCTTTGAAATCCCAAGGGGAATTCTTGCTCAAGTCACTTCAACGAAAGAAGAAATGGATATACACTGATTATAGAAATAATTGTGCCATGACATTGTACAAGTCCACCGAAAATGAAATACACAATTCCATGTCAATGTGGACATTCTCAACCATAATTTTGCTTTGGAGATCTAACTCCTATCTATTGTGTTATTAATTAAATACTACACATAAATGAATATTTATTTTCTCATCTTGCAATCTAGGAAAGCAGAGTACTTAGATTTCCAGGGCAGCAATATGAGTTTATTCAGAAACATAAACTTGGACCTGAAAACTCTTTAATCCATTTCAACCTTGAATTCAGGTCTTGGCCCAAGTGTCTCTTAATTACCTCCTTTAATTATTGAATAACTATATCTAGTGTGGGTCATAAGAGAGACGTGATCTGAATTTCTAACTTATTGGAGACCAACATTTAAATGGAGAAATTAAGCTACCAGGTGGCATGCAAAATTCCAGAAGAGATACAGGGCAGAACGTTTGGAAATTGGAGAAGGACCAGATTGTTTGGGAGAAATGGGGAAGGGCTTGATGGAAGAAGAGATCTTTAAGATGGCTCTAAGAGGCTGCATAGGCATTTCTTAGAGGATGTGAAGGACATTTCAGACAGAAGAAAGCGCAAGGTTCAAAGAGTCTGGTGTTTCAGGAAACAACAAGCCATTCCACCAGAATGACTGTGATGGAGGGTGGAAGGGTCAGAGCAACAGAAGCTGAGTTACAGCTATGGACTGGAACTGGATTTTGATGAGTTTTAGAATCACATGGTTGGGTTTGGTTCTTCAAAAGACATTTCTGGTGGTATAGAAAGGATGGAATGGACACAGTCATGTAGATTCCATGGATGGAGCCATGGCAACCCCCAGATGAACAATGGCGATGGCCTGACCTAATGAAATACAGTGGGGATATTTATGAGGCAGAATTCTCTGGCTTTGTGATTGACTGACTGACTACGGAAGAGAAGGAGAGGAAGGGAACCTAGAAATTATCATACTGAGTGAAGTTAGTGAAAGACGGGCATCATATGCTATGACTTATACGTGGAATCTTAAAAATGGATACAAATGAACTTATTTATAGAACATAAACAGACTCACAGACTTTGAAAAATTTATGGTTGCCAAGGGGGACAGCTGGGGGAGGAATGGACTGGGGGTTTGGGACTGGCATATGCACACTGAGGTATATGACTAGCCAATGGTGACCTGGGAACTCTACCCATTATTCTGTGATAATCTATGTGGGAAAAGAATCTGAAAGAGAACAGATGTGTGTATGTGTATAACTGAATCACTCTGTTGTACAGCAGACATATCACAACTTTGTAAATAAACCGTAGTTCAATAAAACTTGAAAAAATGAAAAAAAAAGAGTGACTAAAATTCCTAAACTAGAAAACTGAGGAGGTTGTGACACCAGAAATCAAGACCAAAAATACGTGAGGTAGAGGAGGTGATCAATAAAAGCGTCCCATCTGAGACGCATTAGTTTTGAGGTAACTTAAGGCAGTCCAGTTGGAAGATTCCAGTTGGTCGCTGGAAATATTTGTCTAATCTTAGGAGAAAGAACAGGGCTAGAAAGAGGGATGTGGAGATTATTATGGACTGAACCATATGAAATGGCCAACACTTGATCTTTACCTACAAAAATAGCAATTTCATTTGGGACAATACTACATATGGGAAAACATTTTGAGTGAGAGGGAAAAGACGAAGTCCAAGGACAGCATAGAATCTGGCAAACACTGACTTCTAAGTGTGGGCAGAGAAGGAGAAATTGTGAGGAAAATTGCAAAGTATTGGTAACAGAAAGTGATCTATGGGGAAACTGAAGGGGGGGACTGGTGGAGAGGTTGGAGTAGGAGGGCTTTTCAGAAAGAAGTGCATGTTCAAGAGCCTCCAAAGCTACTGAAGATGCACGTTAGGAGGACAGAAAACAGGACCGGGTCTGGCAGCTGGGAGGTGACTACAACCTCCTCGAGAATTTTAGCTCAATGATGAGACAAGAAGTGGAAAAGAGAGGGCTGGCAAGGTTTTATTTGTTTGCGTGTTTTGTCTTTTAAGGTTTGGGGAAACTTGGACCTATTTGTGTGTAAAAGGAAAATGCCAGAGAAAAGGGATGTCATTAAAGATACAATACATGAGAAATTGAGAGAACCAGGTCTTGGATGGAGTGGAGGGACAAACTTGGATGCACCTGGGGAGAGATTTGCCCCAGAGAGAGGGACAGAGGAGATTCACAGAAAGAAGTTTTATGTCCCCAACCACTGTGTGCATTTCTAGACACGCATTTGAACAGGTCATGTTCATTAGTGCCATTATATCGTCATGGGACAGATCCTTCTCAAAGAGAAATATGGCCGTGATTTTAATTACCAGAGCTCCTTGGCAGAGATGGGTTGCAAGGCCTTTGATGTGCTCTTGGGCACACCTACCTTGTAGGTGGAAGCATCACCACTAAGCTCTCTCCAGAGGCTGTTATGGACCCACCCTCAGGAGAAGAGCCTCGGGAGGTCTCCTTAGAAAGACCTCAAAAGACAGACAGACAAATAAAAACAAACTCCAAACAGTCAGGATCTTTGGTGAGAACTGAAGGAAGGTATTTGAATTCACTCTGGTTATCAGTTTCTGGGGAGCTATTTGGACATTTCTTCTGGATTGGAACCCAGGGTTCCAACTCCTATCACTGAGAAGAGTTGGAGCAAAGGGCGTCCCTTTGGTTCTAACAAAAGGAGAAATTAATCATCCAGGAAAGCTGTTTTTTTTGTTCTTTTTTTTTTTTAATGATGGATCATAAGCATAGATGCTATCTTAAAATTCTCAGCTAATCCCATCCTAATTCTCATCACTTTAAGGCCAAAATGCTAGGATTATGTCATTGTCATCTAATCAGAGTAGTAGGAGAAACAGGATTAGAAACACCAGTCTTCTCAACCATGGAAAATTAATAAGTGAAAAGCCCGGCAGCCCAGCCCTCTAACAAAAGAGTCTGTAACTCATTAGGTAAGAGAGTCAAGTTGTCAGCCCACCTGACCATAGACCCGGGAGCCAGGGGAATGTGAGCTACTGGTAACAGAGGGTACCAGGTGAGAGACAAGGAAGGCTCCCACTAAGCCTCTTACAATAAATCTAGGAGCACTGAACTATGGTAACTGTCAACCTCTGGCTGTCTCTGGTACAAGAATCCCATCCGTACTAGGAGATTCTTAATAATACATCTGTGACAAATAAGCAAGTGAAGGAACGAGTGGTATTGCCAGGTAACCACACTATTGTTCCACATAGGACTTTGGTCTGTCTGAGTGTCTGTGTGTGCCTGAGAGAGAAAAGGAGGTAGGTCCTTTGGAAAGTTATCTTACTACCAGTTTCTGATCTGACGTGATGAAACAAATTTTTTAAAAAATACCATGGAGGAGTTCCCATGGCGGTGCAGTGGAAACAAATCCTACTAGGAAACATGAGGTTATGGGTTTAATCCCTGGCCTCACTCAGTGGGTTAAGGATCCGGCATTGCCGTGAACTATGGTGTAGGTCACAGATGGTTGCAGACGCGGCTTGGATCTGATGTTGCTGTGGCTGTGGCATAGGCCAGTGGCTACAGGTCTGATTCCACCCCTTGCCTGGGAACCTCCATATGCCATGGGTGTGCCCCCCCCCCAAAAAAAAAGACCATAGGAAAAAAATAAAAAATAAATTTAAAAGACCATAGATCTTCAATCTATTTACGCATATGTATATATGTGCATAGATAAACATAGACACAAACATGAACTCGAACACACACACACACACACAATGGGGAGTGAGGAGTAGAGGCAGCGGTAAGACTACAGCTTGGAGTAAGATGATCTGGGATTCTGAAAGATTATGCGAACACTAACACAATTTTACACCTAGTAGCATCAAAGGGATGTACCAGACTTTTGAGATAAATAAAACAGTAATAAAATGTTTCCAGCATCCAAAGAAATTTTGACTTTAGCTCCTGCCTTTTGTTCCCTTCAGATTCCTTCTTTTCTTTTTTCCCTATAATCTTCCACATTTCTTTTACTGTGAAGTGATTTTGTTGCTATGGAAACCACAGGGTCTGCATAAAGCTCAAATATGATGTTAACTTATACAGTGATTGAAATGTGTCCCGTGGCTTGATGAAAAGCTTTTGGAGGAATTACCATAGCCTAATATAGTAATGTGCCCCTATAAAGCATATCTAGGAATATACCTTTATTTTTCTTAAATGGATGGACATTTGGGTGGGCCAGCATGATTAATGAAGATCTCACAAATGCCTCTGAATGAAAATACAGCTTGGTTAGGAAATTCCAGGCTTATAAAATCATAGTAATTATGATTTATGGCATACAGAGTTTATCCCTCACACGCGAAGCTTTGCCTTGTTTGCAAAGCACTTAAGTCCTAGCTTTCTGAAAGAGCTTTCCTGGAAATATTTGAGAAGAGCACATCAACCATCTAAGGGAGATTTTTCAGGTGGCTTCCTGCCTGAAGGCAGCAGATAAAGAAGCTCACCTTTCGGAGTCCTTTCTAGGCCCATGAAAGCCTATTCTCCCTCTGGAGATCTTGCTCTGTTTCCGAGGCTAAGTTCTGCCTCCAGACAAACACATATGTTTCTGATGTCATCATCTGGCTTGGAGTCCGTATATGATTCAGTGGCACTGGAATCCTCCCTGATACTCTGAAATCACTTATTACTCTGATAACCGGAGGCAGCCTAGGAACCCACAACCAAATATCCACCTAGTTTATTTGAGGACAAGCCCCAGACCTACAAGATCTGTTAGGCAATAAAGACAGAGGTAGAATCGAAGGCGAGCCGCTGCGATTCCCAGGCTCCCCTGAGCCACCCAGCCCTCCGCCCAGCCCCTCACAAGTGTGCCATCACACCACCACTCCAGAGAACATTCTTGGTGGGTGAAAAGAAAGCATAATTATATGCTTCAGAGCGGGTGAGGTTTTCTTCTATTTTCAAAACAATGAACATCCTGTGGAAAGATAGCGCCACTTGTGAATAAGCTCAGATGCCTGCCCATGAACACGCAGACAGCGGTTTGAAGGAGAGATCAGAGAATGGCCCTATTAATATTTTTATTCCTTGGACAACTGAACTGCATCGTTTTATGGTGACCCCAGGAACAAAACTCTCTGTAAGCATAATTAGAAGTGTAATATCTTTAAAACTAAAATATATATTCTCTCCTTCTCCCTTTCCCTCCCCCTCCCGTTTCTTCCCCCCTCCCCCCCTTTTCTCCTCCTCCTCCTCCTTCATCTCCCTCCCTCTCTCTCTCTCCTCACACTAAATAGCCTAGTTAGTGCCGAGAGAAATCTGGAGGTGTTTATCAGTCCACATCACACAAAACTCAAGACTAACTTTCACACAGTATTGCATTTACTCACTCAAGTCTTATTTCTTACTTCAAAACATGATTAGTGAAGAAGTGGCAACTGTTTTAAGTGTTCCCTTGGGTGACATGGTAGTCCTGTGCATTTGGAATCAGGGCAAAGCTCCATGAATCTGCAATAACATATGGTTTCCAGAACAGAGATCATTTCCGCTGCAATTATCACACCAACATGCTTCAAGGTCCAGCAGAAACTCCTGGAAAACAGTCATCAGTGGGGCTAAAGGAAACAGCATGTGGTAAGAGAAATGTTTATCCTTTCAACACTTCTCTGTACTAAATATTGAGATCCGATTCCACAGGTGAGAGAACCAAGACCCAAAGAGAGTCACACACAGGCATCTCTCAGGGCTCTTGTTTGGAATGGACTTCCAGGGCCCAGGCTATTCTCTCACCATGAAATTCAGCTGTCCTGCAGAGGTAGTGTTGCTTCTAAAATATCATGTAGGAGTTCCCATTGTGGCTCAGCGGAAACAAATCCGACTAGGAACCATGAGGTTGCGGGTTCGGCAACCCTCAGTGGGTTAAGCATCTGGCATTGCCGTGAGCTGTGGTGTAGGTTGCAGATATGGCTTGGATCCTGCAATGCTGTGGCTGTGGAATAGGCCAGCAGCTGTAGCTCTGATTAGACCCCTAGCCTAGGAACCTCCATATGCCATGGGTGTGGCCCTAAAAGGACAAAAGACCAAAAAAAAAAAAAATCATGTAAATGTGGTCTTTTGTACCACAGCCCACTAAACCCTCAGTTCTACTCAGACTGCCCCAACTTAGCACATGGTTTCAAGTAAAAGCACATTGCTGATTTTATAAGGCTTGGGTCAAGTTCTTTGACTATATGGACAGAGTCTATCATAAGGAAATGAAAACTGGTGAAGGAGTTACCACTGTGGCTCAGCAGGTTATAAAACTGACATAGTGTCTGTGAGGATGCGGGTTCAATTCCTAGCCTCAGAGGGCCAAGGATCCAGCGTTGCCATAAGGTACAGTGTTGGTCTCAGATATGGACCAGATCTGGTGTTGCTGCGATTGAGGCACAGGCCAGCAGCTGCAGCTCTGAGTTGACCCCTTGCCTGGGAACCTCCATATGCATGGATGTAGCCCTAAAAAGGGCGGGGGGGAGTATAAAAACCTGTTGGAGTTCTCTTGTGGTGCAGTGACTCAGGTTCAATCCCTAGCCCAGGAAATTCTACAGGGTGTGGGTGTGGCCAAAAAAAATTATTAAAAAAAATTTTTTTAAAGAAAACTGGCAAGAGCTTTTGGAATACGCTGTCCCAGGAGAGAGGGCAAAGCATTCTGGGAGTCACAAGCACCACCACAGCCTTCTAGAGATTCCTGGGCAGACCCTAGACCTCATTTCTTTTATTTCGGTGATGGTTTGGGAATAGGATCTTCCTCCTTGAAAATCTGATCTTTGGCAGTAAACTTAGGAGGCTGAGTCACTTTTCCTCATCCCAATTTTGTGTTTTGCTTCTTAGGCAGGTGGGAACTTTTGGAAAATCCAATTTGTTATGAGTGTGTGTGTATGTGTGTGTGTAAGACTTTGGGAAGGAGAAGGCAAAGAAAAAGTATAAATTTATCCTGGAGCTAATTTTCAGCAGATTATTCATAGTCTTATTCTGTGGCCTGGAAAGACTGTCATTGTATTGGCACAAATGACCTGCCATGCTGTTTGCCAGGCAAGAGTTAAAAAACAAAACAGGGGGGAGAAAACCCCAACCATCTGTGGAAAATGCCTTGGCAGAAGGAGCACATCCCTCCCAGACCCCAGGTCCTTCATGACCAAGTATCTTCCTCTTCTCGGTGTTGGACCCATTCAGAGGCAGGAAGACAAATGCCAAGTTTCCCAATAGCACCACTGAGGGTTTCTGAAATGAAGAGAAATCTGGACTGCTAGAGGGAGCTCTGGAACAAAGACATCTAGCCTGCTTTGCCTAAAGGTGAAGGGGGTTCTTTGCTTAGTTAGGCAGTAACTGGGGCAGAGCTCTTGCAGAACAATGCTGTGTCTCCCCTATCTGTTCTTGCCCTGAGCCTCGAGATGCAGGTATTCAGAGAAGTCATTTGTTAAACTACTTAAACTCAGATTGAACCTCTTGCTTGATTAACTCCTCTTTCCAAATCTGAAGCAAGACCACAAAAGTCAGACTACATTAAAAGGATAGATAGGACCTAGAGACTATCATACTAAGTGAAGTTAGTGAAAGACAAACATCATATGTTATAAATTATATGCAGCATCTATTATAAAGGATACAAACTAACTTATTTGTAGATTCACAATAGACTCACAGACTTTGGAAACAAACTTGTGGTCACCAAAGGGGACAGGCTGGGGAGGAGGGATGGACTGGGGGTTTGGGACTGGCAGAGTACGCTGAGGTATATGGAATGATTGGCCATCGGGGACCTGCTGTACAGCAGAGATAACTCTGTGATCATCTATATGGGAAAAGAATCTGAAAATGAATTGATACGTATATATGCATAACCGAATCATTTGTTGTACAGCAGAAAGCATCATAGCCTTGTAAATCAACTATACTTCAAAACTTTTAAAAATGAAAAGAAGGAAACAATCATTTTCATTTTGGCCCATAAGTTCATTTGGGAAACTTTACTGGGATATGTTGATGGGGACACAGCAAGGGACCTGCTGGTTCCCTTTAACATCTGAGTCTTGCTTTCCACAAATACTCAACTAACCTACATACATATGAAACTTCTGTTATGTGTTTTGAATCATGTAGACACTTTGGAAAACAAAAATATACAAGACTTCTCATACTGAGAAGCTAGCAGAGATTAGAGTTGATAGACATATGAATGGATAACCGAAAATAAAAATGTCCTAACTCATCAGGACATTTTCATCTTTTATTTAGTCATTCATTCAACAAATATTAATTTGGTACCTATTATGTGTCAGGTACTGTTCAAGGTACCAGAAGTAAATGAAAGAACAAAATAGATAGCAGTTTTCATAGTTATTAAACTCGGAGCAAATCAGACGATAAAAAGTAAAACACAGGTAGATAAATTGTGTCAGATGGAGATAAGTGATATGGAGCAGAATGAAGCAAAAAAAGCAATGGAGGAGTTCCCACTGTGGCTCAGTGTGTTAAGAACCCAATATAGTATCTGTGAGGATATGGGTTCGATTCCTGGCCTTGCCCAGTGGGTTAAGGATCCGGTGTTGCTCCAAGCTGCAGCATAGGTTGTGAAAGCGACTCAGATCTGGTATTGCTATGTCTCTGGTGTAGGCCAGCAACTGAGCTCCGATTTGAACCCTAGCCCGGGAACTTTTATACGCCATTGGTGGGGCTATTGAAAGACTGAAAGACAGACAGACCGAAAGACAGACAGACAGAAAGACAGACAGACAGAAAGAAAGGCATTGGAGAGTTCTAGGTATGGATGAGGTGGAGGAGGGGTTGGAAATTTAAACAGGCTTGTTGGGGAAGCCTCAATGAGAAGGTGAGAGTTGAACAAATCTTAAAAGCAGTAAAGGAAGGACCCTTGGTAAAACAGGAGAGGGGACAAGCATTCCAGGCAGAGAGAATAGTGAGCGCAAATGCCTGTTACAGGAGTGTCCCTGACATGTGTGGTTGCAGCAAAGCAAGTACAGGGAAATTATTAAAATGACATCAGAGAGCTATGGGCTGGACAGGGCATGAGCAGAATATGGAGGGTCATTTCAGAGACATGCTAAGAATTTCTGGCCTTACTTCTAAAATGGGGAGTCAGAGGAGGGTTCATTTTTTTCTTGTTTGCTACTTACTTGCTGGATAACACTGGGCAAACCAGTTACTCACTCTGAGCCTAAGGTTCCTCACCTGTCAAATGGGGAGAGTAATAGAATAATAACATCTATTCCAAGCATGGTTGTAAAGTTTTTTTTTTATTCTGGTGAAATATACATAAAATTAATCATTTTAACCTTTGGTAAGTCTTCAGTGGCATTCAATTGCTAACGCTGTTGTTCAACCACCACCATAATCCATCTCCAGAACTTTCTCAACATCACAAATTGAAACTCTATACCAATTAAACAACTCCCCATTCCCTCTTTGTCCTGGCAACCATTGTTCTACTTTCTGCCTTTATGATCCTGACATTCTAGGCACTTCATACAAGTGGAATCATACAATAATTGTGTTTTTGTGACTGGCTTATTTCACTCATCATAATGTTCTCAAGGTTCATCCATGTGGTATCATGTATCCAAATGTTCTTTATTTTTTTGGTTTTTAGGGCTTCCCCTATCATGGGAACTGAGCTGCACATGCAACCTACACTACAGCTCACAGCAACGCTGGATCTTTAACCACTGAGTGAAGCCAAGGATCAAATCCACATCCTCATGGATACTAGTCAGATTCATTTCTGCTGCGCCATAACAGGAACTCCCAAATGTTCTTTTTTAAGGCTGAATAATGTTCCATTGTCTGTATATACTATGTTTTGTTTATCTAGTCATCTATTGATGGACAGAGGTTGATTCCACCTTTTGGCTATTGTGAGTAATGATGCCATTAATATGGCTGCACAAATATCTCTTTGACTTTCTATTTTCAATTTTTCTGGTTATATACATACTCGGAAATGGAATTGCTGGATCAAATGTTAACTCTATGCTTAACTTTTTGAGGAATCACATCTTGTTTTCATAGTGGCTGTACCATTTTACGTTTCTACCAGCAATGGCTAAGTGTTCCAATTTCTCCACATTCTTGTTAATACTTGTTATTTTCTGCATGTTTTTAAAAAATAATAGTCATCCTAATGGGTGTGAAGTGATACCTTATGGTTTTGATTTAGGTTTCCCTAATGATTAGTGATGAAAATCTTTTCACGTGGAAATCTTTTCATTGGCCATTTGCCGGTCTTCTTTGGAGAAAAATCTATGTAAGTCCTTTGCCTACTTTTTAATTGTGTTGTTTGGGTTTTTGCTGTTGAGTTGTAGGAATTCTTTATATATTCTGGATATCAGTACTGTTTCAGATACAGGATTTACAAATATCTTCCCCCTTTTGAAAATTGCTTTTTCACTCTCTTTATAAAGTCTTTTGATACACAAAAGCTTTCAATTTTAATGAAGTCTAATCTATTTTTTTTTTGTTTCCTCTGCTATTGGTGTCACAGCCAAAATATCATTGGCAAATCCAAGATTGTGAAGTATTTTTCCTATGTTTTCTTCTAAGAGTTTTTTAGTGTTAGCTCGTATGTCTAGGTCTTTCCTCTATTTTGAGTTAGTATTTGAATATAGTGTGATATAATGTCACTGAAGTGTTTTTAACAAAGAAAAATCATGATCTGGCTTCCATTTTCAAAGGTCACTCTTGTGGCTGTGTTGCAGCCAAAGTGGCAATGGTGCTTTATTCAATCCTTTTATGAACCAAATGGTGGATACCCAAACCACAACTCAGTATGATTTTATAAC
This sequence comes from Phacochoerus africanus, assembly GCF_016906955.1. Lineage (NCBI taxonomy): Eukaryota > Metazoa > Chordata > Mammalia > Artiodactyla > Suidae > Phacochoerus > Phacochoerus africanus. The sequence continues at coordinate 77,848,312 of NC_062545.1, read as the reverse complement.
TTCTCAGTCATGTCTTTGTTCAACAATTGTCTAAATAATTTGATACTACTTTTTTCATGAGTATGTGCAAAGCTCCACCGTCCCCACCCTGAACTACAAAAACTCTAACCTATCATAGAGAGGAATAGAAAGATAAACATTTCTCTACACTAACGTTATGATTTTATTATTATTTACTTCTTGACTATGTATTCAACAAGAATTTATTGGGTGCCTACTATAAGCCAGGCACTTTCCTAAGTCTAGGAGACATAGTGGTAAGAAAGGCAGATCCTATGCTCATGGAACATACATATCTTGTCATGTGTTAAAAACTGACCGAATGAATAAATAGTCCTCATATCTAATGACTACAAAAAGTATGATTAAATCAACTATTGAAAAAAAACCCAACTTTCTATTCTCAGTCATACCCCAAAAATTTATTGATATCAAAATCAATCAATGTCAATACAATTGGTAAATAATTTATAGAAAACTGTACTACATTGCTACATAAACACAGATGTTTAGTTTTTCTGTGGTCACAGTCAGCAAATCATATACATGAATTCATTCAGGCCTATTTTGTTTTAAATTCAGAACCTCCTATATGCCATGCACTGCTCTAGGAGCTGAGTAAGACTGTGATATGAACTTATGTTAGAGAGGAGAGCAGAGGTCAGGTTGTGGAGGGCTATGCAGGCCACTAGAAAAAGTATGCCTGCTTGGAACACAGTTCAGGGTTGAATGATTTCAGGTGATTTCTATAGTGTCACCTGCTGGTTCTCAACCCAGCTGAGCATTGTAACTACATAGGAGTTTTAAAAATACCAATTCCTTACTCCCACCTTCAGAGATCTTAATTTAATTAATCTTAGATGGGACCAGGCCATCACTTTCTTTTAAAGAGTCCCTAAGAGATTCTCAAACCCAGTTAGGGCTGAAAACCAGTGCTATGGAAGTTTGTGGTTGCATTTACCATATGTCACAGAAGCCCAGGGTAGTTATTTTCTCTGAAAATAACCTTCATTGCTTTATTTTTTTTTCCTTATAACCAAAGTAACATCTGCTTATTGTAGAATACACAGAAAAGAAAAAGAGGAGTTGCCATTGTGGCACAATGGAAACAAATCTGACTAGGAACCATGAGGTTGTGGGTTTGATCCCCGGCCTTGCTTAGCAGGTTAAGGTTCCAGCATTGCCATGAGCTATGGTGTAGGTTGCAGATGCGGCTCAGATCTGGCATTGCTCTGGCATTGGTGTAGGCCAGCAGCAACAGCTCCAATTAGCCCCCTAGCCTGGAAACTTCCATATGACACAGGTGTAGCCCTAAAAAGACAAAAGACCAAAAAAAGAAAAAGAAAAACAGAGGATAAAGATGGCAGAGGAGTGAGACATGGTGTTCACCTTCTCCCACAAACACATCAACAAGAACCATCCACAGGTAGAACATTTCACATGGAACATCTACTGAATTTTGGCAGAAGACATTAAACATCCAAAAAGGGCAAGAAACCCTCCACATAACTGAAGAGAACAAAAGGGGGGTAAAGAGAGAGAGCAAGAGAGAGAAAGGAATAAGGACAGGACTAGCACTCCTGAGAGGGAGCTGTGAAAGAGGAAAGGAACCCACACCCTGAGAAGTCACCTAACTGATGGGGAGATGGGCTGAGATGGAGGGACCTCAAAGCCTCAGAGAAAAGTGAAGCAGCTGGACTGAGGAGGGCAAAGAAGAGAAAGAGCCACAAAGACCATCTCCCGGAACACAACAGCCTGACATGCTCAGAAGGAAGCTGGACACTGAGACCCAGGCTCCAAAGATGGCAGGGGCAAACTCAGTCATTTTGGACTCCAGAGGTGGGCATGGCCTGCTACCACTAGGGGTCCATGAACAGGCACCATCTATGGCCCCAGTCACCTCAGAGGCCAGCACAGAGGAGGGCATTGCAACCAAGCACCACCTGTTGTTGCTGTCACTCACCTGTGAACACACATACCCTGTTGCTGCCACTGCCAAATGCTTTGGGTGCCACCTACACCTGCCTGAGGGTCACTGCCACTTCCCAGGGCCCTGCAACTAGAAGCCTGAGCCACCTTCCTGCAGGTCCTTGCCACTGTCAAAGGCCCATCAACAGACACTAGCTACTAGCCCTGTGCATTGCCCCCATCTCCCTGGAAGCACACACTGCACCCTATCAAGGGGATAACAACCTGCACATACTGAGGAAAGTGATAGCAAGCATCCAAACCAAAAGCAGTCTTCATGCCAAAAATAAATAGTAAGCCCTTACAAAATACCCAGGGGTACCCTCACATATAAATAGCCTTACAAGACTATAGTAACTATTTTCCCTAAACTCACAGAATAGGAAAAATATATGCAAAATGAAGAAGCTTGGGAACCATTCCCAGTTAAAAGAAGAGGAGAGTTCCCCCAAAAGAGCAAACAATGAAAGAGACCTCTGCAGTCTAACAGAAACCAAGTTCAAATAGGAGATAGTGAAAATGCTGAAGAGATTAAGAGCAAATACAAAGTAATTAAGAGTGGATATGAACTGTAATGTAGATTACTTTAGAAAGAAAATAGAAAATATAAGGAGGAGCCAAGAAAAAACAGAAAATTGGGAGTTCCTGTCGTGGCGCAGTGGTTAATGAATCCGACTAGGAACCATGAGGTTGCGGGTTCGGTCCCTGCCCTTGCTCAGTGGGTCAACGATCCGCCATTGCCATGAGCTGTGGTGTAGGTTGCAGACGCGGCTCGGATCCCGCGTTGCTGTGGCTCTGGTGTAGGCCGGTGGCTACAGCTCCGATTGGACCCCTAGCCTGGGAACCTCCATATGCCATGGGAGTGGCCCAAGAAATGGCAAAAAGACAAAAAAAAAATAGAAAATTCATTTGCAGAGATGTGAGCTGAGTTAAAGGCAACATAGAGCAGGATGAATAATGCAGAGGAATAAATGAGTGACTTGGAAGACAGGATAATGGAAATTACCCAATCAGGGCAGCAGACAGAAAACCAAATGAAAAAGCATGAAAGGAATATAAGAGATCTATGGAATAATATAAAGCGAGCTAATCTACACGTAATAGGGATTCCACAGGGAGAAGATTAAGAAGGGGATTTAAAATATATTTGAAGAATTATGGCTAAAAACTTTCTAAATATAAAGGAAACAGATATCAAGACATAGGAAGCACAGAGGGCCCCAAACAAGTTGAACCCAAACAGGCCCACGCCAAGACATATTATAATAAAAATGGCAAAAGTTAAATATAAAGTGAGGATTCTAAAGGCAGCAAGAGAAAAACAAAGACTTAATTATAAGGGAACCCCCATAAGGATATCAGCTGATTTCTACAGAAATACTACAGGCCAGAAGAGAATGGCAAGATACATTCAAAGTTCTAAAAGAGAAAATTTTGCCATCTAGAACACTCTACCCAGCAAGAATATCATTTAAAATGGGATAAATAAAGAATTTCTCCAGCAAACAAAAACTGAAAGAGTATAGCAATACTAAACCCATTCTGAAAGAAATATTGAAATGGCTCCTCTAAATAAATAAAAAAGAATTAAGAAGAAACAGGATGGAGGAAATCACAGTTGGAAAGCAATCACTTAAATAAGCCAGTATACAGGTCTAAAAGGGGGGGAAGGGAAACCTATCGTAAAAGCAATTGTAAACACAAGGAATAGTAAAAGGATAAACATGAAGATGTTAAAAAAAAGTCATCAAAATCATAAAATGTAGGGAAGGAAAGTAAGAAAATCTAGACTCTTTCTTTATTTTAGAGTGTGTTTGAGCTCTCAGGCTAAAGCAAGCAGATGTAGGAAGGAGTTCACATACTTAAAAAACAGGGAAACCACAAATCAAAACCAAATAATACATTCACAAAAACTAAAAAGATGAGGACACAAACGTAAAAGGAAAATATCTGACCAAAAAAGAAAAGGAACAAAGAAGAAACATAGAGTCAACTGGAAAACAAGGTTTAAAATGGCAATAAATTTCATATTTATCAATAATTACCTTAAGTGTCAATGGACTGAATGCTCCAATCAAAAGACATAGAGTAGCAGACTGGATTTAAAAACAAAAAAAAAAAGAGCAAACAATACTCTGTTTACAAGAGGCTCACTTTAGGGCAAAGGACACATACATTGAAAGTGAGGGCATTGAAAAATGTATTTCATGCTAATGGAAAAGACAGGAAAGCAGGAATTGCAATACTCATATCAGATAATATAGGCTTTAAAACAAAGGCCATAAAGAAAGACAAAGAAGGACACTATTTAATGATAAAAGATCTACTCAAGAAGAGGATGTCACACTCATCAATATACATGCCTCTAATATAGGGGCACCCAAATAAATTCAACAATTACTACAGACATAAAAGGAGAAATTGATGGGAATACAATAATAGTAGGTGACTTTAAACTCCACTCACATCAAGCGACAGATCCTCTAGATAGAAAATCAATATAAAGCAACAGAAATTCTAAATGACACAGTAGAAAAATTAGACTTCATTGACATTTTCAAGACATTACATCCAAAAAAATAAGAATATATATTCTTTTCAAGCACACATGGAATATTCTCAAGGACTGACCACATACTGGGGCACAAAACTAACCTCAACCAATGTAAGAGTAGAGAAATTATTTCAAGTATCTTCTCTGACTACAATGGCATGAAACTAGTAATCAACCACAGGAAAAGAAATAAGAAAAACTGACTACATGGAGACTAAACAACATGCTACTAAAAAAACAATGGGTCAATGAGGAAATCAAAAGGGAAATTAAAAAATACCTTGAGACAAATGATAATGAAAACACAACCATTCAAAATCTATGAAATGCCTCAAAAGCAGTTCTTCAAGGGAATTTCATAGCAATCAGGCCTTTCTCAAAAAAGAAGAAAAATCTCAAATCAGAAACTTAACCTACCACCTAAAGGAATTAGAAAAAGAAGAACAAACAAAACCTAAAGTCAGCAGAAGGAAGGAAATCAAAAAGATCAGAGAGGAAATTAATAAAATAGAGATTCAAAAAACAATAGAAAAAAAATCAATAAAGCTAAGAGTTGGTTCTTTGAAAGGGTAAACAAAAGTGACAAACCTCTGCCAGACTCACCAAGAAAAGGAGAGAAAGAACTCAAACAAAATAAGAAATCAAAAAGGAGAAATCTCAATGGGTCCTACAGAAATACCAAAAACCATAAGGCAATACTATGAACAATTATATGCCAACACATTTGACAACCTAGAAGAAATGGACAAATTTCTAGAGACATACAGCCTTCCAAAACTGAATCAAGAAGAAATAGATCAACTGAACAGACTCATCACTAGCAATGAAATTGAATATGTAACAAAAACACTCCCTACAAACTAAAGTCCAGGACCAGATGGCTTCACGTTGAATTGTTTGGTAGAATTCAAACAAATTCTTTGTTTGGTAGAACAAAGAACTTATACCCATCCTTCTTAAACTTTTCCAAAAGTGTGAAGAAGGAATAATCCCAAAGACATTCTATGAGGCCACCATCACCCTAATACCAAAACCAGACAAAGATATTACCAAAAAAGAAAATTATAGGCCCATATCTTTGATGAATTTAGATACAAAAAATCTCAACAAAATTTTAGCCAGCGGAATCTGACAATATATAAAAAAGATCATACACCATGATCAAGTGGGATTCATTCCAAGTTCACAAGGATGGTTCAACATACACAAATCAATCAACATCACATACCACATTAACAAAAGAAAAGTCAAAAACCGCATGATCATCTCAAGAGATGCAGAAAAAGCATCTGACAAAATCCAACATCCATTCATCATAAAAACTCTTACCAAAGTGGGTACAGAGGGAATATACCTTAACATAATAAAAGCCATTTATGACAAACCCACAGCAAATATAATACTCAACAGAGAAAAGCTGAAAGCCTTTACACTAAAATCTGGAACAAGAAAAGGACGCCCACTCTCACCACTATTATTCAACATGGTATTAGAAGTCCTAGCCACAGCAATCAGACAAGCAAAAGAAACAAAACGTATCCAAATTGGAAGAGAAGCGATGAAACTGTCACTCTATGCAGAAGACATAATACTATATATAGAAAACCCTAAGGACTCCACACAAAAACTACTCAAACTGATAAATACAGCAAAGTAGCAGGATACAAGATTAACATTCATAAATGGGTTGCATTTCTGTATACTAAGAATGAAATATTAGAAAAGGAATATAAAAATACACTACCTTTTAAAAATCACACCCCCAAAAAATTAAATACCTAGGAATAAACCTGACCAAAAAGGTGAAAGACTTTTATGCTGAGAACTGTAAAACATTAATCAAGGAAATTAAATAAGATTCAAAGAAATGGAATGATATTCCATGCTCCTGGATTGGAAGAATTAATATCATAAAAATAGCCATACTACTCAAAGCAATCTACAGATTTCAAAGCAATCCCTTTCAAATTACCCACGACAATTTTTCACAGAACTACAACAAACAATCCAATAATTTATATGGAAACATAAAAGACCCAGAATTGCCAAAGCAATCCTGGGGAACAAAAATCAAGCAGGAGGCATAACTCTCCCAGACTTCAGATAATAATATAAAGCTACAAGTAATCAAGACAGTGTGGTACAGGTACAAAAACAGACACACGGACCAATGGAACAGAAGAATAGAGAACCTAGAAATAAAGCCAGATACCTATGGTCAATTAATCTTCAACAAAGGAGGCAAGAATAGAAAATGGGAAAAAGACAGTCTCTTCAGCAAGTAATCCTGGGAAAACTGGACAAGTGCATGTAAATCAATGAAACTAGAACACATCCTCACACATGAACAAAAATAAACTCCAATGGCTTAAAGACTTAAACTTAATAAAAGATACCATAAAGATCCTGGAAGAGAACATAGGCAAAACATTCTCTGACATCAATTCTACAAATGATTTCTTAGGTCAGTCTCCAAAACCAATAGAAATAAAAACAAAAATAAACCAATGGGGAGTTGCCATTGTGGCACAGTGGAAACGAATCCAACTAGGAACCGTGAGGTTGCAGGCTTGATCTCTGGCCTTGCTAAGTGGGTTAAGGATCTGGAGTCACTGTGAGCTGTAGTGTAGGTCACAGATGTGGCTCAGATTCTGCGTGGCTGTGGCATAGGCCAGAAGCTATAGCTCTGACTGGACCCCTAGCCTGGGAACATACATATGCCATGGGTGCAGCCCTAAAAAGCAAATAAATAGGCCCACACCGCTGCCGCCGCCCTCTTTGGGACCCGAGACCACAGTGCAGGCGTTGAGTGGGCCCCCGCCACCCGAGCGCTCCACAGGCCCCGGGGCGGCCACCTAAGTGGATGTTGCTGCCACCGCCAGGCCTGCGCCACTGGAGCCACACCAAGGAGCCACCGCTGCTGCCAGGGATGGAGCCCAGATCTTGAATTGAGCACAGCAACATACAGCACCTCTACACAGGGCCACCCAGCAAGCTGAGGATTCCACACAGCTGCTTCCCATGAGGAACACAAGCCTCAAATGCAGGGAGCGAGGCCTCTGCATGCGGCCCCCCATAAGTGCGTGAAACCAGACTAAACACCAAGGAAAAAAAGACTTGCGATAACGTCATATTGGGATTGGAAAAAAACATATTTGACTATCAGGATTTTAAAACTTCTTTGAGATAGGATTAAGATGGTGGAACAGAAGGACTGGAGCTCAACTTCTCTCCTAAAAACAACAAAATTCACAACTAAAGGCTGAGCAATCTTCATTTGAATGGACCGGAAACCTTAAAAAAAGATATCCTACTCTAGAAGAAAATGAGGGGGCCACATCAAGAGGTAGGAGGGGCGATTTCATGATATAAACAACCTCCCGAGTGGAAAGCCCCCCAGACTGGAAACTAACTGGTTCACAGAGATTCAACTACAGGAGTGAGAGTTCTGAGCCCCACATCAAACTCTCACATGTGGGGATCTGGCACTGGGACAAAGAGCCCCTGGAGCATCTGGCATCGAAGGCCAGTAGGGCTTGTGCGCAGGAGCTCCACGGGACTGGGGGAAACAGAGACCCCATTCTTAAAAGGTGCACGCAGACTTTCACGTGCACTGAGTCCCAGGGCAAAGCAAAGTCTCCATAGGAATCTGGGTCAAACCTGACTGCAGTTCTTGGAGGACATCCTGGGAAAACAGGGGTGAATGTGGCTTGTTGTGAGGGAAGGATATTGAAGGCAAAGTTCCCAGGAATATTCAGCAGCCGTGCCTTTCTCTGGAGGTGGCCATTTTGGGAAAACCAGGCCGTACTGTCAGTCAGGGCTGAGAAACCCCAGGGCAAACAACAATCCAGGTGGGATCACAGCCCTGCCCCTCAGTAAACAGGCTACCTAAAGACCCCTCAGGCACACAACTGCCTCTAATCCCATCCACAGACTAAGCCCCACCCACCAGAGGGATTAGAATTGGCTCCACCTACCAGTGGGCAGGCATCAGCCCTCCCATCAGGAAGCCTACAGCAAGCCCCCATACTGACTTCAGCCACAAGGGGGACAGACACCAGAAGTACGAGAGGCTACAACTCTATTATCTGTAAAAATGTCACCACACCAAAAACCTCTAATAATGAAAAGACAGAAAACTATAACTCAGATGAGGGAGAAAGGAAAAAACCCAGAAAATCAGCTAAGTGATGAGGATATTCTCAGCCTCCAAGAAAAAGACTTTAGATTGTTGATGCTGAAAATAATGCAAGACATTGGAAATAAACTGGAGGCAAAGATGGATAACTTACAGGAAACACTGAGCAAAGAGATAGAAGATATAAAACTTAAACAAGAAGAGATGCAAAATACAATAACTGAAATAAAAAATTCACTAGAAGCAGGAGTTCCCGTCATGGCACAGTGGTTAACGAATCTGACTAGGAACCATGAGGTTGCAGGTTCGATCCCTGGCCTTGCTCAGTGGGTTAACGATCCAGTGTTGCCGTGAGCTGTGGTGTAGGTTGCAGATACAGCTCAGATCCCACGTTGCTGTGGCTCTGGCGTAGGCTGGCAGCTACAGCTCCGATTTGACCCCTAGCCTGGGAACCTGCATATGCCGTGGGAGCAGCCCAAGAAATGGCAAAAAGACAAAACATAATATTAAATTTAAAAAAATTTCACTAGAAGCAGCCAACAGCAGACTACAGGAGGCAGAAGAATGAATAAGCGAGGCGGAGGGTAGACTATAAGAAATTATGAATGTGGAACAGAAAAGAGAAAAAAGCTTGAAAACTAATGAAGAGAGTCTCAGAGAACTCTGGGACAACATTAAATGCACCAACATCTGTATTATAGGGGTGCCAGAAGGAGAAGAGAGAGAGAGAAGGAGACAGAAAAAATATTCCAAGAGATAATAGCTGAAAACTTCCCTAACATGGGAAAGGAACCACTCACTCAAATCCAGGAAGCACAAGTACCATATAAAATAAACCCAAGGAGGAACACCCCAAGACACATATTAATCAAACTGACCAAAATTAAAGACAAAGAGAAAATCTTGAAAGCAGCTAGGGAAAAGAAACAAATAACATACAAGGGAACCTCAATAAGGCTATTGGCAGATTTTTCAGCAGAAACTCTGCAGTCCAGAAGGGAGTGGCATGATATACTTAACATGATGAAAGGAAAAAACCTCCAACCAAGATTACTCTACCCAGCAAGGCTCTCATTCAGATTTGAAGGAGAAATCAAAACCTTCACAGATAAGCAAAAGCTGAGAGAATTCATCAACACTAAACCAGCCTTATAACAAATACTAAAAGAACTTCTCTAGGCAGAAAAGAAAAGACAGCAACAGGAAACAAAAATTCCACAAATGACAAGGCTCACCAGTAAAGGTATATATATGGTAAAGAGAAGAAATCATCCATGCACAATTATACCACCAAAATCAGAAATCCCGAGACGAGGTGGGTGCAAATGCAGGACACTGGAGATGAACTTGCAATTAAGAGAACAACAACTTAAAACAATCTCATATACATATAGACTCTTATATCAAAACGTCAGAATAACTGCAAACCAAAAATCTACAACTGATACACAAACAAAGAAAAATCAACTCAAATACAACACTAAAGATAGTCATCAAACCAGAAGAGGAGTGAACAAGAGAAGTAGGAAAGAAAAAAGACTAACAAAAACACATCCAAAGCAATTAATAAAATGGCAATAAGAACATACATATCAATAATTACCTTAAATGTGAATGGACTAAACACCCCAACCAAAAGACACAGGCTGGCTGAATGGATACAAAAACAAGACCCACATATATGCTGTCTTCGAGAGATCCACTTCACTTCTAGGGACACATACAAATTGAAAGTGAGAGGATGGAAGAAAATATTTCATGCAAATGGGGATCAAAAGAAAGCTGGAGTAGCAATACTCATATCAGACAAAATAGACTTTAAAATGAAGAATATATTAAGGGACAAGGAAGGTCACTACCTAATGATCAAAGGATTATTCTAAGAAGAAGATATAACAAATTTCAATAGCTACGCCCCCAACCTAGGTTCACCACAATATATAAGGCAACTGCTAACAACCTTAAAAGGACAAATCAACAATAACACAATAATGGTGGGGGGACTTTAACACCCCACTTACAGCAATGGACGGATCAACCAGACAGAAAATCAATAAGGAAACACAGGCCCTGAATGAAGCTTTAAACCAGATGGACTTAATTGATATTTATAGGACATTAAACCAGATGGACTTAATAGATGTTTATAGGACATTCCATCCAAAAGCAACAGAATACACATTCTTCTCAAGTGCACATGGAAAATTCTCTAAGATTGATCACATCCTGGGCTACAAATCCAACCTTGGTAACCTTAAGAAAATTGAAATCATATCAAGCATCTTTTCTGACCACAATGCTATACGACTGGAAATCAACAACAAGGAAAAAAAACTGCCAAAAACACAAACATGTGGAGACTAAACAATGTGCTACTAAACAACCAATGGATCACTGAAGAAATCAAAGAGGAAATTAAAAAATACCTAGAAGCAAATGACAACAAAGATTCGAAACTCCAAAACCTATGGGATGCAGCAAAAGATGTTCCAGGAGGAAAGTTTATAGCAATACAAGCCCACCTCAGGAAACAAGAAAAAGCTCAAATAAACAAGCTCACTTTACATCTAAAGCAGCTTGAGAGAGAAGAACAGACAAGACCTAAAGTTAGTAGAAGGAAAGAAATCATAAAGATCAGAGCAGAAATCAATGAAATAGAAATGAAGAAAACCATAAAGATCAATGAAATGAAAAGCTGGTTCTTTGAAAAGATCAACAAAATTGATAAACCCTTAGCCAGACTTATCAAGCAAAAAAGAGAGAGGACTCAAATCAATAAAATTAGAAATGAAAAAGGAGAAGTAACAATGGACATCACAGAAATACAAAGGATCATAAGAGACTACTACATGCAACTATATGCCAATAAAATGGAAAACCTAGAAGAAATGGACGAATTCTTGGGAAAGTACAATCTTCCAAGACTAAACCAAGATGAAACAGAAAAGATGAATGGACTAATCACAAGAACTGAAATTGAAACTGTGATTTAAAAATTTCCAACAAACAAAAAGCCAGGACCAGATGGCTTCACAGGTGAATTCTATCAAACATTTAGAGAAGAGATAATACCTATCCTTCTGAAACTATTTCAAAAAATTGCAGAGGAAGGGATACTCACAAACTCATTCAATGAAGCCACCATCACCCTGATACCAAAACCAGACAAAGATACCATAAAAAAGAAAATTACAGGCCAATTTCCCTGATGAATATCAATGCAAAAATCCTCAACAAAATACTAGCAAACCACATCCAACAATACATTAAAAGGATTGTACATCAAGATCAAGTGGGATTTATCCCAGGGATAAAAGGGTTCTTCAACATCCACAAATCCATCAGTGTGATACACCACATTAACAAACTGAAGAATAAAAACCATATGATCCTCTCAATAGACGCAGAAAAAGCCTTTGACAAAAATCCAACACCCATTTCTGATAAACACCCTTCAGAAAGTGGGCATAACGGGAACCTACCTCAGCATAATAAAGGCCATATATGAAAAACCCCACAGCTAACATCATTCTCAATGGTGAAAATCTGAAAGAATTCCCGCTGAGATCAGGAACAAGACAAGGATGTCTGCTCTCGCCACTACTCTTCAACATAGTTTTGGAAGTCCTAGCCACAGCAATCAGAGAAGTAAAAGAATTAAAAGACATCCAAATTGGAAAGGAAGAAGTAAAACTATCACTATTTGCAGATGACATGATACTATTCCTAGAGAATCCTAAAGACTCTACCAGAAAACTGTTAAGAGCTCATCCATGAATTTGGCAAAGTCACAGGATACAAAACTAATACATGGAAATTGACGGCACGTCTATACACTAACAGTGAAAGATCAGAAAGAGAAATTAGGGAAGCAATCTCATTTACCATTTCATCCAAAAGAATAAAATACCTAGGAGTAAACCTTCCTAAAGAGACAAAAGACCTGTACTCTGAAAACGATAAGACACTGATGAAAGAAATCAATGATGACACAGATGGAAAGATATACCATGATTGTGGATTGGAAGAGTTAATATTATCAAAATGACTATACTGCCTAAGGCAATATACAAATTCAATGCAATCCCTATCAAATTACCTTTTTCACAGAACTTGAACAAAATATTTTAAAGTTTGTTTGGAAGCACAAAAGACCCAGCATAGTCAAAGACATCCTGAAAAAGAAAAATGGAGCTGGAGGAATCAGGGTCCCTGACTTCAGGCTATACTACAAAGCAACAATCATCAAAACCACATGGTACTGGCACAAAGACAGAAATATAGATTAGTGGAACAGGATAGAAAGCCCAGAATTAAACCCATGCACCTACAGCCAACTCATCTATAACAAAGGAGGCAAGAATATACAAGGAGAAAGGACAGCTTGTTCAATAAGTGGTGCCGGGAAAACTGGACAGCCACATGGAAAAGAACGAAATTAGAACACTCCCTAACACCATACACAAAAATAAACTCCAAATGGATTAAAGACCTAGATATAAGACCAGACACTATCAAACTCCTAGAGGAAAACATAGGCCAAACACTCTCTGACATAAACGACAGCAACATCTCAGATCCACCTATCAGAGTATTGACAACAAAAACAAAAATAAGCAAATGTGACCTAAGCAAACTTAAAAGTTTCTGCACAGTAAAGGAAACCCTAAACAACACGAAAAGACAACCCACAGAATGGGAGAAAATCTTTGCAAGTGAATCAACTGACAAGGGATTCATCTCCAAAATTTATAAACACCTTCTGCAGCTCACCAACAAAAAAAGAAACAACCCCATTGAAACATGGGCAGAAGGTCTAAACAGACAATTCTCCAAAGAAGACATACAGATGGCCAAAAACACATGAAAAGATGTTCAACATCACTCATTATTAGAGAAATGCAAATCAAAATCACGATGAGGTACCACCTTACACCAGCCAGATTGGCCATCATCCAAAAGTCTACAAACAATAAGTGCTGGAGAGGGTGTGGAGAAAAAGGAACACTAGTACACTGTTGGTGGGATTATAAATTGGTGCAACCACTGTGGAAAGCAGTATGGAGATTTCTCAGAAAACTAAACATAGAACTACCATTTGATCCAGCAATCCTGCTCCTGGGCATCTATCCAGAGAAAACCATGACTCGCAAAAACACATGAACTCCAATGTTCATTGCAGCACTATTTGCATAGCCAAGACATGGAACAACCTAAATGTCCATCGACAGAGGCGTAGATCAAGATGTGGTACATATACACAATGGTATATTACTCAGATATTAAAATGAATGAAATACCAGCATTTTTAGCAACATGGATGGACCTAGAAATTATCATGCTAAGTGAAGTCAGCCATACAATGAGACACCAACATCAAATTCGTTCACTGACATGTGGAATCTGAAAAAAGGACAGATTGAACTTCTTTGCAGAACAGATGCTGACTCACAGACATTGAAAAACTTATGGTCTCCAGAGGAGACAGTTTGGGGAGTGGGGGGATGTGCTTGGGTTATGGGATGGAAATCCTGTGAAATTGGATTGTTATGATCATTGTACAACTACAGATGTGATAAATTCATTTGAGTAATAAAAAAGACAAAAAAGCAAATAAATATTAATTAATTAAAAATTTTAAAGTTGCAATTCTTACTTAAAATAAAAATAAATAAATAAATAAACCAATGGGACCTAACCAAACTTAACAAGCTTTTGTACTATAAAGGAAACCTTAAAAAAAATAGACAACATATAGAATGGGAGAAAATAATTTCAAACGATGCAACTGACAAGGGCTTAATCTCCCAAATAGATGAACAATTCATACAACTCAACAGCAAAAAACAAACAACTCAATTGAAAAATGGGCAGAAGACCTGAAAAGACATTTCACCAAAGAAGACATACAGAGGGCCAACAGGCATAGGAAGAAATGCTCAACATCACTAATTATTAGAGAAATGCAAATCAAAATTTAATGAGGTACCACTTCACACCAGTCAGAATGGCCATCATTATAAGTCTACAAATAACAAATGCTGGAGAGGGTGTGGAGAAAAGGGGACCCTTCTGTACTGTTGATGGGAATGTAAATTGGGACAACCACTATGAAAAACTGTGTGGGAGTACCTCAGAAAACTAAATATAAAACTACCATATGATCTAGCAATTCCATTCGTGGGCAAATATCTGGACAAAACTTTCATTGAAAAAGATACATGCGGAGTTCCCGTCGTGGCGCAGTGGTTAACAAATCCGACTAGGAACCATGAGGTTGCGGGTTCGGTCCCTGCCCTTGCTCAGTGGGTTAACGATCCGGTGTTGCCGTGAGCTGTGGTGTAGGTTGCAGACACGGCTCGGATCCCACGTTGCTGTGGCTCTGGTGAAGGCCAGTGGCTACAGCTCCAATCGACCCCTAGCCTGGGAACCTCCATGTGCCGCGGGAGCGGCCCAAAGAAATAGCAAAAAGACAAAAAAAAAAAGAAAAATATACATGCACCCCATGCTCACTGTAGCACTACTCCCAAAGCCAAGACATAAAAACAATCTAAATGTCCATTGACAGATGAGTGGATTAAGAAGACGAGGCACATACACACATGGAATACTGCTTAGCCATAAAAAAAGAACAAAATAATGCCATTTGCAGCAACACGGATGGATCTAGAGACTCTCAGACTAAGTGAAGTCAGTCAGAAAGAGAAGGACAAATGCCGTATGATTTTACTTATATCTAGAATCTAAAATATGGCACAAATGAACCTATCTACAGAAAGAAACACACACATGTACAAGAACAGACTTGTGGTTGCCAAGAGGGAGGGGGAGGAGGAGTGGGATGGACTGGGGGTTTGGGGTTAGTAGACGCAAACTATTGCATTTGGAGTGGACAAGCAATGAGGTCCTGTTGTATAGCACAGGGAACTATATGTAATCACTTTTGAGGCAACATGGTGGAGGATAACAAGAGAAAAAGAATGTGTATATACATATATGTATAACTGGGTCACTTTGCTATATAGCAAAAATTGACAGAACATTGTAAATCAACTATAACACAAAATTTTAAAAGAAAAAAGAAAAAGATCGCCCATAATGCCACTTCACAAAGATTTCTTTTATCAAGATGTCTGTGTATTTTCTTTTTATATATGTTTGTGCTCTTTGTCCTCAAAATGGTATCCAACTTTCTCATCATTTGACTATGTACCGTAAAAAGCTTTCCAGTGTCAGAACAGAGGATATTTTGATCTTGCCTGCAGATAATCCCTCAGCCCTCCACATGCAGAAATGGGAGAGTTCTGTTTAGGCAGGTATGTTTGCTGTTAATCTTCGTTCTTTTAAAAAAAGGCCTTACTGCTGTGGCATGGGTTTGATCCCTGGCCCAGAAACTTCCACATGCTGCAGGTGTGGTCAAATAGGTGGGGGCGGGAGGGGGGCTTAGTGTTAATCTCTACCTGACTGATTTCCTGATCACATCTCCCTGTCCTTCACAACAACTGAGGGTACCCACACTCAGGGACTTGCCTTGAATTCCTTCTTAGACTTTTCAAAAGCCTGGTTGACAGATATATCTATAGAGGATTGCCTGAAGGACATGAGTCTATTTATTCCTCTCCGCACTCTAAAATGTGTCCTTGTAGCGTGCCAGACCTTGGAGGATTGCATACATAGCACACGCTATTTTAACTCCTTGTAAAAATGCTTCTACAGGATGGAATCTCGGCTGTATCATTAGTCTTATTGGCATCATAAGAAACAGTTCTCTGAAGTTTATCATCCTAGCTCTTATGAAAGTAGACACATCATTATGCTGGACTTCATTTACTTATATCATTTGGTGTTCCTTTTCTGGAAACCCACAGAAGTGGCTCAGGAAAAGAAGCACAATTTCTATGTATTTCCTTAAGCTCATGCACCTCGCCGTGCTTAAATTTTTTTGTGTCTGCATTGTCCTTTGGCTGCTGGGAAGCTCAGTAGAATGGTAGCCTAGGATTATGTCTACCCAGAGGAGGCATCCATGAAGTTCCTTTCACCTATGTTCTCTTCAACTGTTGGTTTTAACTTTTTATTTTGGATATATTTTTAAAGTCTTGGTGGGAGAGTGGAAAAGGAGAAAAGAAAACAACAAAGGGAAGATAAAGAAAATATAAAAGGCGGAAGAGAGAGAAAGAGAATGGTGGGAGGGAAAGAGGAAGGCAGGCAGAAAGGCAATAAAGGGTAGTCTAATAAATAGTGTCAAAGCTTCTTAAGGGGGAAGGGATCACCTGGTGTTCAGTTGTGCTGGACCTCCACGGCCTGAAGAGGTCAATGGTAAGACAAGTTCTTACAGAGGGCTGCCCTCTGCAGGACCCACTGCCACATGCTTTAAATACATCAGTCTTAAATATTTAAATTCAATCTCCTGAGCAACCCTTTAAGGAAGGCCTCATCATCACACACCCATTTCTCAGATTTACACAAAACAAAACACCAGCGAGGTCCTGTCGTGGCTCAGCAGAAACGAATCTGACTATTATCCATGAGGACGCAGGTTCAATCCCTTGCCTCACTCAGTGGGTTAAGGATCTGGCGTTGCTGTGAGCAGTGGTGTGGTTTGCAGATGCAGCTCGGATCCCATGTTGCTATGGCTGTGGTGTAGGGCAGAGGCTACAGCTCCAATTCGACCCCTAGCCTGGGAACCTCCATATGCTGCAGGTGCAGCCCTAAAAGCAAGCAAACAAACAAAAACCAAAAACACCAGGGAGGAGTTCCCATTGTGGCTCAGTGGTTAATGAATCCTACTAGGAAACATGAGGTTGTGGGTTCGATCCCTGGTCTCACTCAGGGGGTTAAGGATCAGGTGTTGCTGTGAGCTGTGGTGTAGGTCACAGACGTGGCTTGGATCTGGTGTTGTGGCTGTGGTGTAGGTTGGCGGCTACAGCTCCAATTAGACCTCTAGCCTGGGAATCTCCATATGCCGCAGGTGCAGCCCTAAAAAGACAAAAGACAAAAAAAAAAAAAAAACAGGGATATAGAGAGGGGAAGTAACTTGCCAAAGTTCACAATGTGCATGGTGAAACAGATTTTGAATCCAGTTCAAGACACCACAAGCCTGTAGTTGAAGGCGCATATGACTCTTAAAAATGGACCACTGAAATCTTTTAGAGAAATCAAAACTCTAGCAGAGAGACGTTTTCTTTTTTTTTTTTTACCAATCCCTTACTTTACCATCATCTTGGTGAGTGTGGGGTGTGTGTGTGTGTGTGTGTGTGTGTGTGTGTGTGTGTGTGTGTGTACGTTATAAAGGATGACTTTCCCCTTTATCCATCTATTTCCGTTTCCCAAAGAAATGTAATTACACTGAAAATGAGATCAGGAACGGGAGGGAAACAGGACAGACTTGCTGGCAGGAAGAGCAAGCAGGAAAGCCAAAAGGACAAGGGGAAAGCTGACAGGACAGAAGGAAAAGAGTGAAGGATGGGAAAGCATACAGAAAGAGACGCTTGCAAAGAACTGAAACCCTGACTGAAGGCCAGGGATAAAACAAAGACGATCTTGGCGGCAAGCCTGGCATGAGAAGTGGCAAACAAGAGCTACAATAACAACGAGGTGTTCAGGAAAAGATGAGGTTCTAAGGAGAGAAAGAGCAAAAGCTTTTTCATCCCCTCCTGCAAGGTCTGGGTCCAAGGCCAGGGGGCAGGAGCGGGCCAAGGCACAGTGAGGAACACAGCCCCCACCCTAGACCTCAACACCCCTGTCGCGACCCAAGTCTTACATTGTAAAAAATTAGACAGTTCTGTTACTATTTTTAGGAAAGATAATTTTTTTCTTGATCTCCAATTATGCGGTTGCTCTACAGATTCGTCATTTCCCTACAGCTCTAAGATCCAAGTAAAACTCAATATAATTTTAAAAATCTCTAAATCTCTGAGCGAGCTTTAAGTTGATGCGCAGATGAAGATGGATCTGTGGGCTCTCGGTGCCATGCAAAATGAGGCTCCATTCACAAATACACTGAAGCCACCAGGCACTCAGCCTCTGTGTTAGCTGCTAAGTGAAAACTCATCATTTTGCTTTGTGTAGGGAGGGAATCTACTTCAACTAGGTCTTTTTAAAAATTATCCTGGTCACAACACGGCCGGTTGTAGAGTCAAAAGATTCCATTCAGGAAAGCACCCAAAAGTCCAGCAGTTATGCCCTGAGTGAAAATAATGACAATTCTTTTTTTCCCTCCTCTTCAATGTTTTACTTTGGAAAAGGTCAAACCTACAGGAAGATTGCAAGAAAAGCACAATGACTGTCCATATACCATTCAACTAGATTGGTCAGTTATTAAAATTTTGCCACATTTATGCCTTCTATGTGTATGTGGTGGGTGATACACGCATAATCACACATACACTCTCATTTTTTGCAGAACCCATGAGCTATCAAGAGTTATTTGCAGGCATTATAATCCTTCCCTCCAAATACTCCAGCATGTATCTTCAAATAACAAAGACACCCACTTTCATAACCATGGTACATTGATCATACTCATAACATTTCACAATTGACATAATACGATTACCTAATAATATACAGTCTACATTCATATGTCTCTATCCTAATAGTATCCATTATATCTGAGTTCCCTCCACACCTCAATCCAGGATCTTAACAAGGAGCAATCACTATATTTGGTTGTCATATCTCTTTAGTCTCTTTCAATCAGAGTCCCTCAGCTCATTAAAAAATAATCTTCGCACTGTTTTATGAATCCAGGCCAGTTATTTTGCAGAATGCCCTCAGTTTATATTTCTCCAGTTGTTTATTCATGATTCATGTTAAACCCCAGAAATACTGTTAGGTTGAAGCAAATGAAATTGTCATTTTTATAGATCAAAACCATTAAACCTCGGCAATTTAATGCGGTTCAGCTAAATGCATAAGGACTACTATGTTCTTCCTATTCCATCACATCAAGGACACATGGTGTCTGTCTGTCCTGTTTCTAGTGATGTTTGATCATTTGGTTAAAGGGGTGTCCACTGGATTTCTCCATTGGAAAGGAATCCTTTCCTCTTTGTAATTAATAAGAAATCTGTGCAGGATCCTTCAAGATTATGTAATTATTCTGTTTCCTAGCAGTCTTTCATCCAGTTATTTTATCATCCATTGATGATTCTTGCTTGAATCCATTAAGACTATGGCACATATAAAATGGTATCTTTCTGTTTCTGTCATTGCTTCCATATTTATTAGCTGGCATTCTTCTGTAAAGTGCTTTACCTCCCCACAGTTCATAAACTTTTTAGTAAGAATTCATGGATTCTCCTTGATTTAATTTGTTATAATTCCTTCCTGCCATTATTCCCTATAATTGTTTCACATTAAAGATTTTATTTTTTTAAACTTACTAAATCATCCTTGCCTTTCTAATGCCAGCACACATTCCTCCCACAGTGTATATTATTGGCTTTGTCAAATTTGAATATACATTTCCTGAGAGGCAATTCCAGAATCGGTCATGAAAGTAAGATTTTCAGTTTTTATACTTGGTATGAACGGTCCATCTTTTTAAAACAGCTTAGGTCAGTTCCTTGAATTGAACAAACTTTTACTGGGACCGTTTTTGGTTGTCACCACTTTGTTGCTGTGTGTGAGTCTATGTAATGGAAGTAGGTGGTGGAGGGGAAAGCATGGGCATGGGAGCCTCTCAGATTTGGGCTGAATCCTGGCTTTGCCTCTTAACAGCTATGCAAGCTTGGGGAAGTTATCTTGCCTCTCTAAGCTTCAGTTTCCTCAACATTAAAAGAGAGAGAGAGAGAGAGAGCGCTAATCCCTGATGTGTGTGGTTGTGAGTATTCAGGGAATGATGCATACAAAATGATCAGCTTGGTACCTGACATATAGGAAATGGTACTTATTATTACCCTTATTAATGTCATTTTTCACACTTACAATGTCTTTGCACTCTTAGATCATTTTACATCTCCCAAATTATTTTTCTACAAATGCATAGTTTTTTGTTTCTCCAAAGTGAAAAGTCATTTTACTCTTTCCTAGCCATCTTTTTAATTTAGGTCCTTTTTTTTTTTTTTTTTTTGGTCTTTTTTGCTATTTATTGGGCCGCTCCTGCGGCATATGGAGGTTCCCTAGGCTAGGGGTCAAATCGGAGTTGTGGCCACAAGCTTACGCCAGAGCCGCAGCAACACAAGATCCGAGCCACGTCTGCAACCTACACCACAGCTCAGGGCAACGCTGGATCGTTAACCCACTGAGCAAGGGCAGGGACCGAACCCGCAACCTCATGGTTCCTAGTCAGATTCGTTAACCACTGCGCCACGACGGGAACTCCTAATTTAGGTCCTTTTTGCATCTAATTGACTCTTCTTGGTGTTTGCAAATCCTCCCAACCTGAAGCATTTTCAAACTTCATTTAAACCATGTTTCTTTCATTTATTTGCAAAATTTATAATCCTGAGTTTATTTTATATTCTCCTTATCCTCTTGCAGAAATAGCCTTGTCCAAAAATTCATTTATAGTCACCCTATATTTAGTTAGGAAGGTTCTTTCCTCCCTTTCACTGGCTTTTCTCTATCCCTTTCTCTCCCCTACCCTCGTTTTTTCTCCTGTCCCCCCTTATTTTTGCTTTTCTTTCTTTCAGATGATGGATATGTTTTAGAGCACCTGCTAGGTCAGACAGTGTACCAGTAGGTTTTCTGACCTTAGTCTTGGAAGAAACAGGTACATAATTCAAGGTACATAATATGAAATTATCAAGTAACCAGGAAATTTAAAGGAGGAAAAAATGTAGAATGAGTAAAATCTAGACATTTGGTATCTTGGAAGATAATTGGCAAAAGTTTAAAATCCAACTCTATTCTAGTCTAGTCTCAAATAAAGTTAAAATTTTAATCTAACACTGCAAATTCACCAGGCTTATATATATTTAGGGACATGCTATACACATAAGTGCCACTTTCTAATGTGGAAAAGTCTATTCCTATTATTCCTTCCATACAAGACTTAGAACATTGCATCTAATGCTATAAATAGTAAAAAAAAAAAAAAAAAAAAAAAACCTGAGTAATTTTTCTGATCTTCCTATTCACTAATTCTCTTTTTATCTTCGTCTATTTTTTTTTTTGGTCTTTTTTCTTTTTAGGATTCATGCATTATTTTTAACCCATATGAGTTTTACATTTCAACAATGTTTTTCCTTGAAATTCTACATATTTCTTTTTCAAAAGTGTTTGGCTCTTCTTTAAAATTTCTTATTCTATGTAGATATTTTCAAGCTTATCTTTATGTTCTTTAAACATGGTATGCATCAGGGTTTTATCTTCCTTGAATAAGAATCCATTATTGAAGCCTTCGTAGATCTGTTTCTCTTGCCTGTTTTTCTATTGGTTTTCCTTCATGGTGCCCATTTTCCTTTGTGCTTAGTTATTTTTTACTGTGAGCAGCTCATTTTTCATGGAAAATTACTTGTGGGCCTCCTTTGTGGCCTGGTATGAAGATGTTTTCATTCAGAGAGAATTTCTGGCTGCTTCTACCCGGCTGCCTGAGGCCACTGCCATTCCCAGACCACTTTAATCTAAATTTAGGCTTGAAGTATTTCAACTACCCAAATGATATAACATTTGTACTACAAAAATGCATCAGGTCAGATTTTTGTGGGCTAAGCTGTGTCATGGCCAGTCCCTTCCAACACTGGCTCTTCTCAGGACCAAAGCCACTTTCCTCACAGTCCACTGGAGGTGAGGGTAGGAAGGATATATTAATTTCTGGCTGACCCTTCCCCTAAGGATCTAGCCTTTTGGGATCCCCGTTTTATTGGAGCAGGATCTCCCATTAGATACTCCCCTTCTTTAAACAGGCTCTCACCTTTGTTTTATGTCATCTCAGTCTCTTAGACCATTACAACAAATCCAAGTTTGCTGGGTTCATCGGTTTAGGCAAATAACTTTAGGGCAAAAATAGTTTCCTTTGCAGATTTTTTGCCTTTACTAAGATTGGCCTGATAAATTTTTTATGATAGTTTTAATAGCATAGAATGGTTAAAATTATTTTAGATTACATTTTATCAAGACTTTCTAATCACTTTTAATAAGAGTGTGCAAATACATAGCCCATTGTACTCTAAGAAATAGAATTCTAAATCCAAAGTGCAGCAAATTCTCAGATACCACATGATCATTCTATTTTTTAAAATCACAAAAAATGACTTGCTTAAAAATTTCAATCCCCAAATATTCCTATTTGTTTACCATTAATTATAAAGCCTCTTATTGAAAATGCATTCAATGATCATTAGTAGTAGCTGTGTGCTCTGTCAAATGCTGGAAGACTTTAGATGTCGATGGTTTATATGCATGTAATTTTTACAATAAAATCTAAAAATCCTAGGATAAGCAGGGAATAAAGTATCTTGGCTGGTTACATTTTTTTGGCTAATGAAGGTTAAGCAAAAAAATGGTCTTTTTGTTTCATTATTAAAATTGTCTTAAATGTGTAAATAAACATCAGTTAAATATGCAAAATACAGTTTGACTCAGAATCTTACAATATTTCTGTTATTAAAAACTATCAAAGGTATTTTCCAACCAGATGATCTTCCAGAAGTTGTTCTCCCAAATTAAAACTATACATTTAATATACAAACCCATCTAACATTTATTTGCTCTTTGTCTATTGGTCATCCAAGTCAAAAGGTGAGAGAGAGTGAATAGCATTTGGTTAGTTCAGTCTAATAAATTAAATGTGCTTAAGGTAATCCCAGTTTTTATTCCCCAACAATTCTTATTTTTCAAGCGGCTTTGAGAAAATGGCCAGAATTATCCCTCTTTTACAGGCCAGCAAACAGAATGTTACTGACTGATTCAAGCAGTAAATGATCAGTTCAACATTTAGGTGGTAGAACTGTACTATTATTTCCCCTGACACAGCTTTAGAGCAAAATTCAATCATTTTTAAAACCCTGAAAGAAGGCTTCGGTGGTAATTCAACTGGCAAGAAAATCTAACATATAAGCAGTGGAGTAGGACTTGGGAAATCCTTTGACTCCGTGGATTTTTTTTCAACAATTATTTACTGTGCACCTACTTTGGAGGCTACACTAAGCAGTGGAGACACACAGTCAATAAGACAGTGTCTGCCCTCCAGCACCTAAGACCCTTGGAGGTGACAATGGGTCAACAGCTTTCCCTCTCCACCACTTTCCCTTCCCTTCATCTTCTGCTGTGCTCTGCAATTGCCACTTCCTCAGTGTAACCTAGAGTACAGTTTGGGCGGATACAGTGGGAACTGGGAGGCCCCCTCACTGCAGCATCTGCCTTGTTGACTAAGGTCCCAGCCTGGTCCCTCTTCCTCATCATCTTGTCTAGAAGTGCCTTCTTTGCTCATCCCAGAGCTCACACCTTGAGTCCAGTAGCACCTAGGTCAGGCTTTATTCTGAAATACAGATGCTTATATGATGGTCTATATAATGGTCTGAATGATGGCTTATATGATGGTCTTATGTGGTCCTCAAGGCAGCAGAGAACCTCCTGATAGAGGCAGCTCCATCATCAAATGTTTGCCTTGGTAAAAAGAAGCATGTGAGTGGCCTTGCTTATAAGCACAAGAGACACATCCTGGGGATTTCTAACAAATAACTGGGGAAATTTCAGCTGGGAGGCTTAGGTCCTTATCAGTCAGTGAGAGCAACAAACCAGAGAAAGTTAGGCTTTTATGGTCGATGACATTTCATTGTTCCCAAAGCTAGTGAAAACTGGGGACATTCCGGACACGTATGTTGTCTCCCAGTCTCCAAAAAATAAATCAGAAAGAGGAAAAACGGATTGGAAAGAACCATGGAAAATCCTGGAGAGAGACTTTTCCTCTCCAATTCTCTTTTTCAAAGCCTCATGACTGCTTCCCAGTTGGGTGTACAGGGGTGAAGTTAGAAGATTGAGTAGGCTCTGTCCCTCCGTGGGTCTCTGAGGAAATGACCATGTTAGAAAAGGATAGTATTAGGAAATCAGAACAAGCAGGCAGCCTGGTTCTGGATGAAGTCAGAGAAAAGTGAGCAATGACTAGGACCAGATTTATTTATGCCAGTGGGAAGCCTGGACTCCCACCCCCAACTCTCCCCTCACCAGTAACTTGTTCCCCCACCACTCCCTGCAGGCTCATGCTCAGCCCTCAATCAACCCACCTTCTCCTCCCACTTCATTTTAACCCAACAACCAATTTACAAATTTTAGTATCGTGGCTCTCTCTCAACCTTGGCTGCATATTAGAATTACCTGGGGAGCTTTTAGAAACCCCAATGCCCAGGCCAATTAAATCAGAAGTGAAACCCGGGCATCAGTAGATTTTAAAGCTCTCCTGGTGATTCCAGTGTGCAGCCAAACTTGAGAACCTCTGTTATAGGAACACAACTTATTAATAATAAATTGAATACTGCCTAGCTTTCCTTCAAAAGCAGAGTGTCAGAAAGAAAGCAGACTGGAGGGATAGGGTAGCGGTGGTATGTAGATGGTACAATTTTGTACCAGTAATGAAGACAACACGTGTGTGTGTGTGTGTGTGTGTGTGTGTGTGTGTGTGTGTGTGTGTGTGAGAGAGAGAGAGAGAGAGAGAAAGAGAGACCCATGTGTTCTAGGAAGAGCTCATTCAAATTTAGAATAAAAACATTGAGATCTCACAGGGGAAATGCACAAAGGTCATGAACAATTCACATAGAGAAATACAAAGAGTAAACAAACACAGAAATATCTGTTTTGCTGATAATCAAAAAACCTAAATTAAAAGCAATTTTGAGATTGTATTTTCTAACCACTAATGTAAGAGGGAAAGGCTTAAATGACACTTAATTTTGATGAGCTTGCAGTGAAACCAATATGCTCACAAATTCTGACAGCATTGGAAATTGGTTTTAAAAAGCTCTTTCTGAGTAGCAACCAGCAGCATGAGAAAAAAAAAATTAGAAATGTGTGTGGGGTCATCAACTACAAGAGATTTATCTTTAGGAGGTATTTACACTGAAGCCCAACTGTTGTAAATCAACTATACTTCAATTTTAAAAAATAAATCCAAAAAAATAAACTGAAGCAAAAAGAAATACACTTGACAACTGCCTCTTGCCACAAATTCTAAATAGCAAAAAAATGGAAACAACCTAAATTTCCAACTTCAGGGTAATGGCTTAATAATTCATGGTATACCAGCACCACAGAACATTATGCAGTCATTAAGCTGACAACTCTGAGGACTGAGGAAACATGGAAAAAAAGGGCTCTCTTGAGGGGGCCACATGCCCCCAACTCAGCACAGCCCCGCCTCTGCACAGCACTCTGCCTGTCGGGCTGATCTGAGGAGGAAGCTGTAATTTGACCTGATTTCCCAGCTTCCCCTGGGAAACCACCGGATGTAACTCCTGTCAGCTCTCACATCGCTGTTCCTGTCCATCACCGTGGGGAACCCGGCTTGCCAACCGCCACCTGGGCTGTTATCCCCAGAGCTCTCAAAGTCCCCTCATCTCACCCAGCCTTCTACGCCCACCCCCAAAGCCTGGCAGTCCACCCTCGGGAACCCAGCAGGTGTCATCAACTAGCCTCCTGTATCCGCGGTTTCATCCCTGAGCCTTCCCTTATCATTCCATCTCAGTGCTTAGCAAGCGTTGTAGACATCGGAAATGTTAGTCGTCAAAATGATTGGATGCTGTTTCTGCCAGGGCGGTAGCATTTGCTGCAATGAGCCGAACAGCCCCTCACAATGAGGAATTGCTCTATAGCCTACCAGACAAACACATAACTCAGGAAACCTTTTATAATAATCTGAAGCTAGATTTTAACTCTGTTCTACATGTAAGCCCAAAGTCTTTTTTTATACAGTTTTAAAATGTATTGAATGTTGCAGAAAGAAAACGTCCATGTTAAATGGGGGAGGGGGGAACACTGCCTTGTTTTGTGCACCTTCTAAAGGATGGTACAACAATTTGGAAAATTGCATCCTGGAAGGCAACACACCTCTGACGGTCTGCCTGTGCAGCTCAACAGTTCACGGTGTTCCCACTAAGGGTCCAAATAGCAAACAGCTTCATTAAGCCTTTTAATGTAGTTATGACCCAACATTTTTAAATGTCAAAATGAAATTATCTTATTATAAATTACTTTCCTTTTCATCTTTGCATTCTATTACAGCCAGGGTGTTACAGAATATTTTTATAGAAGAGGAGCATTGGGTCTAATAGGAACCATATGAAGCTCCCTGTCGGGCTTCTGCAAATGGAGATGGTTTTTCCTTCCTCCTCTCACACCAAGCTCAATCTGGTCCTCCATGTCTGCTATCTTCTCCATTAAAAGTCTCAGTTCTTGCTGAAGAACATGCCATCAGACTCTAGTATCCACGACCCCACCCTGCCTTGGTGCTCTCAACTGCTGACACCCAGGTCATGTCCCTTCATGTATTGATTTTTAACACCTGGATCAACTGTCTTCCTTTCTACCAACACTTTTGTCACCATTCCTGGAAACCCCAACCTCTGTGAGGATGATCTATTATCACCTTGGATTTGCAGGCTCTTCATCTCCTCACTTCCAAAAAACTACCGCCTCCCACCTTAGCTATCTGCTACCATGGTTGTACTCCAGTCCCCTCCACCACCAGTGAGGGCACCACCTCAAATGTCTCAGTTTAAATCCTCCACGCTCTACCACCTTGTCCTTCCAGTTCATTCACTCTAGTGTCCCCCTCCAACAATTCTTAGGCCCTGTCTGAACTCTCAATTCATTGGTCCTATTCATTGGTTCTGCTCTCTCTCCTCCACTGCCCACATTTCTGTCTTTACATCTGTCCTTACTGTTGACCAAGTTTTGGTTCCATGATACACAATTTGATACACACACACTCACACGCACACCTCTACCTATATCCATATCTGCAATTATTTGCCATTTGCCCCATTCATTTTATTGTCTGAAAAATCTCTAATTGCAATTAAACACTCTACTTCCTGGTGAATACAGCTGAGAAAAACACACAATCTTGTAAATCGGTCTAACTTTATGACAGAAACTTTCAACTAGGGGTTCAGTTCATTCACAGTGATAATATAATCCTAAAATTATCTCTAAAAAGTTGACTTCTATAAAATTAGAACATTCTTTTATACCATACACAGCAATAAACTCAAAAGGGATTAAAACCTAAGTGTAAGGCCGGATACTATAAAACTCTTAGAGGAAATATAGGCAGAACACACTTTGAAATAAATCACAGCAATACATTTTTGGATCCATCTCCTAGAGTAATGAAAATAAAAACAAAAATAGGAGTTCCCATCGTGGCGCAGCGGTTAACGAATCCGACTAGGAACCATGAGGTTGCGGGTTCAGTCCCTGCCCCTGCTCAGTGGGTTAACCACTGAGAAACCATAAACAAACCATAAACAAAATGGAAAGACATCCTACAGAATGAAAAAAAATATTTGCAAAGGAACCAACAAACAAGGGATTAATTTCCAAAATATATATATAAAAAAACTCATGCAGCTCAATATGACAAAAAACCAAAACAACCCAATCAAAAAATGGTCAGAAGATCTAAATAGACACTTGTCCAAAGTAGAGAGACAGATGGCCAAAAGGCATGTGAAAGGATGCTCAGCATCACTAATTATTAGGGAAATGAAATCAAAACTACAATAAGGTATCACTTCACACCAGTCAGAATGGCCATCACCAAAAATTCTACAAACAATAAATGATGGAGAAGGTGGGGAGAAAAGGGAACCCACCTACACTGTTGGTGGGAATGTAAATTGTTACAACCATTATGGAGAACAGTATGGAGATTCCTTAAAAAATTAAAACTAGAGTTACTAGTTATAATCTAGCAATCCTACTTCTGGGCATCTAGACAGAGAAAATTATAATTTAAAAAGATATATGGACCCCAATATTCATCACAGACCTATTTTCAGGGAGTTCCTGGCTCAGTGGTAATGAACCCAACTAATATCCATGATGACGCGGGTACAATCCCTGGCTTTCTCAGTGGGTTAAGCATCCAGCATTGCCATGAGCTGTGGTGTAGGTCTC
The DNA here is from genome assembly GCF_016906955.1 of Phacochoerus africanus. Taxonomy (NCBI): domain Eukaryota; kingdom Metazoa; phylum Chordata; class Mammalia; order Artiodactyla; family Suidae; genus Phacochoerus; species Phacochoerus africanus. The sequence continues at coordinate 77,819,594 of NC_062545.1, read as the reverse complement.
AGATGCAGCACAGATCCTGCGTTGCTGTGGCTGTGGTGAAGGCCAGCAGCTACAACTCTGATTTGACCCCTAGTCTGGGAACTTCCATATGCCGCAATTGCAGTTCTAAAAAGATAAAAAAAAAAAAAAAAAAACTGTTTTCATTAGCAAAGACAAGGAAGCACCCTAAAAGTCCATCAACAGAGGATTAGATAAAGAAGATGTGGTACATCTATACATAGGAATATTACTCAGCCATAAAAAAAGAATGAAATAATGCCATTTGCAGCAGATAATCCCTGGCATGGACCCAGAGATTTACCATACTAAGTGAAGTAAGTCATAGAAAGACAAACATCATAAGATGTCACATATGTGGAATCTAAAAAAATAAAAAATGATACAAATGAACTTATTTACAAAACAGAAACAGGCTTACAGACTTCAAAACCAAATTTTTGGTTAACAAAGGGGAAACATTAGGGGGAGGGATAAATTAGGAGGTTAGATTAACATATACATACTACTATCTATAAATTAGATAGTCAACAAGGACCTACTACATAGCACAGGGACCTCTACTCAATATTCTGTAATAACCTAAGTGGGAAAAGAATCTGTAAAAGACTGGATTTGTGTATACATATAACTGATTCACTCTGTTGTACACCTGAAACTGCACAACACCGTAAGTAAACCATACTCTAATGACACTTTTAAAAAAGAAGTTGACTGTCTCACTTTTTAAGGCAACTATTTCACATTCTCTGCTTTCTTCAAATCACCAATAGCATCTCCCCTCCTCACCCTTGGATGATGGTCTGAAGTTTTATTTCATTGAACAAATATACCAAATTTGATGAGAATCACTTTATCATTCTGCTACTGAATCTAAGAACCTATCTGCATCTGTAGACAGTACATATATCTTTCTAATTTAAAATGGATGAACTGTTCATATTCTCAGACCAACCCTCCACTTTTGCACTTAGTCCCATCATTCCCATCACTCCTCACGTACTTACAGCCTTCTTCCTCAAAATTATCCCCTCTATGAATCACCATCTTCTGTCTCATTCCCAACAGTCTGCACATTTGCCCTGCCCTGAATGCATCCTTTCCCAGCTACTGCTCTATTTGCTCCTGCTCAGAGCAAAACTCAAAAATTATCAGTACATACCATGTCTGTTTCTTCACCTCTCATTCTGTCTACAATGCAACTTACCAGGATTTCATCCTTGCCATAGCAACGAAACAAATCTTAAGGTTGCCATCGACCTCCATTTGGCTAAACCCAATGGACAATTCTGTCTTCAATTCTATTCCAACTCTCAGGAGCACTTGACCCAGTCCATCACTTCCTTCTTAAAGCATGTTTTCACTGCTTCTAGGTTACTACACTATCCAGTTCTCCTGTTTTACTGGCCATTCATTCTTAGTGCTCTTTACTTGTTGCTTCTCTTCTGCTCAACACCAAAGTCTTCTGAGCTTAGTTCTAATCCTCTTCCTTTTTATCTACACTGAGATCTATGGCTTTAGACATCACCTACAAACTGATGATTCTGTTTATTATCTCTAGTGCTAACTCTTCTCAAGTTCAGATACATATCTCTTCCTACTTATTTGACATCTCCCCTGGTGCTGCTTAATAGGCATCTCAAACTTAGCATAACCAGCAGGAAATGCTTGACACCCTCACTCCTCACCCCCATCCCTCACAATCCACTCTTCCATGATGGTGGATAATGACACCATCATCCACCCAGTTGCTCAGATCAAAAACCTAGGAGTCACCTTGAACTGGTCCCTTTCCCTCGTCCTTACATCCAACCCAACAGAAGAAGAAAGTGTGACAAGGGGAGAACCTTTGAAACACCTAAGGCAGAAAGACAAAAGCCTGGCGATGCGGGAAGTACGTGATTGGCATTTGCCCCTCACCCAGTCCCATTAGCTGTGGCACAACCTCTGGTAGGGAAACCAGTTGTGAAAGGACAATATCAAGAGTGTATGGGGACATGGAGACAAGATTTACACTTAGGCGATGAGGTAATTTAGGAGAGGGTTTACAGACTTTTTTTTTTTTTTTCCCTACCTTTCCTATGAAGTTATCCCTCTTCAGCTTTACTTTCTTTCTTTCTTTTTTTTTTGTCTTTTGTCTTTTTTTGTTGTTGTTGTTGTTGTTGCTATTTCTTGGGCCGCTTCCGCGGCATATGGAGGTTCCCAGGCTAGGGGTTGAATCGGAGCTGTAGCCACCGGCCTACGCCAGAGCCACAGCAACGTGGGATCCGAGCCGCGTCTGCAACCTACACCACAGCTCACGGCAACGCCGGATCATTAACCCACTGAGCAAGGGCAGGGACCGAACCCGCAACCTCATGGTTCCTAGTCGGATTCGTTAACCCCTGCGCCACGACGGGAACTCCTCTTTTCTTTTTTTTTTTTTTACCATTAAAGTATAGTTGATTTATACTGTTTCATCAAATTCTGTTGTACAGCAAAGTGACCCAATCACACACATCCTCCTGTACTGTACAGTAGGGTCCCATTGCCCATCCATTCCAAATATAACAATTTGCATCCAAAAACCCCCAAAATGCCCTCCATCATACTCCCTCTCCTTTCCCCCTTGGGAACCACAAGTCTGCTCTTCTTGGCCATGATCTGTTTCTGTTTTTTGTTTTTGTTTTTGTTTTAAGATAGGAACATGTGGAGTCTAAAATACAAACTGTCTTTAACTGTGATGTCATGGCCTTCCCAACAAGAGTTGTATCCAACACACCATAAATGTGCTGTGTGTTTTATGGTCCAGACCTTGTCACATTAATCTTCAAAACCACTCCATGAAGTAGGGCAAGAAATAACCCCCTTTCATGGATTTAGTATCTTGGACTCATGGAACAAGAGAATCAAAACAGATTTTCTGGCTGCAAATCAAATTAGTTTAGTAAGTACACATTGACTGACTGCAGTGGCTCAGGAATGGTGCTGAGGGGGAATCCTTCCCTCTCCACTTCCTCTCCAGTCATTCATATCCCTGGGAACACTTGGGGTGTTCACTAGCTCCCCACACATGTACCAGAGTAGCACACCTCCACTGATGAATATTTCAGGCAGAGGAAGGAGGCAGGGAAAGGTGGGAACCCTCCCAGGCATAACAATAGGTATAGAATCTCATGCAAACAATCCTGCCTTAGCCCCCTCATTCTAGCAAGCGCAGAAATCCCTGACTTTTTTTTACTTCCCCATCTGTAAAGCAATCTCAAAACTTATTTCCCTTATAACTAAAAATCTTTCTCTAATACTAGATACCAAAATACAGATTTTGTACTCACCGCTTTTTAAATCCTAAGAGACCTCCTCTCCCTAAATGCATGCTGTCATTGTTCTCAATTAAATGAGTAAGAGCTAGACCAGGTGAGAGGAGTTGAGCTCCCTGGCAGAGGCCTGGGGCTGATGAAAGCGCTAACTCAGTGGGTCAGAGGAACACATCCCTAGAGACATCCTCTCAAAGCATACTGAGAAATCCAAGTTGAACCAGGTGTCAGAAGACCTACTGAGCTTTTTCAATGGTTAAGGGCAGGCTGTGATCAGCAGAGCGAAGGCTGTTAAAAGATCAAAGGCAACATGGAGCAAAAGACAACTCAAGTCAGCTGTGAATAATAACTTGTTTTCTTCCTTAAGGAGCAAAACGTGCTACAGCTAAAGCCGGAATGAGTCCACAGAGGCTCCATCAACTAGCGCAGGAAACGCTGATGTGGATATGGGAGTGGGGGAGGGGCATAATAAAAACTAGTGTATATGGTCCACAAACATTCGTTAAATCTCTCTGGAACTATGAGGAAAATGATTGCAATCAGGGTCTCCACTTTATAGCCAAAGGAACTGATATTAAAGGAGTAAATTGCTGAAACACTAAGTAGATGAACAGAAACAAAAAAGAAAAAAAAAATCCCAATTTTTTATTTTGGGATCTTATTTTATTCCCCTAGTCTGTCCATCTGAGAATGTATCCTTTATCTTAAAATGATGGTTATCTAGCTATTTTCCCCCTGGGGAAAAATCTGAAAAATGGCAAAATGCCTAATCTATAGGCTCTCTTGGGAAAGGGGTAGGGAAGATAAGCTATTTTCCTATCAATGGAACACCAAGATTGACTGGCAGCCAGGAAGCCAACCAACTTAGCACTTCTTTCGTATTGGGAAGAAATATGATATATGAACGCACTAAGCCTTAAAGAAACTGGTTAGAGGGGAAGATAAAGCAAAACCCAAGTGTAGGAAGGCAGACAAGTAGATCCATTTGCTGGGTTTCTATCCAAATCCACCTAATTATGCATGAGGCTGGCTGGCAGTCTGACATCAGCTGGGCTGTCCCCAGGCTCCCAGGCTCAGCCTGCAACCTCCAGTCTGCACCAAGTGGATAACAGGGCACCAAATAAACCTTGTAGAAGTAACCAGGGTTTTCTGACTTTGTGTCCAAAAGAGACACCTCCAAATATCAAAGTGTACTCCTTTTTTGTTTGTTTGTTAAGAATTGCTCCTTCTTTGAATGTCCAAGACCTGGTTATACTTTGTTCCTGCTTCCATACAGCTGAACAGTCTCTCCTCCCTGCCCTTGGCCTTATTCTCTTCCTTCTTCTACAGACCCACCCAGAAAGGACGGCATTTCCTTGTCTGAAATTCGGCCATGCTTTCTGCACCAAGGATATTTTAGGGGGAAAAAAATTATAATGCTTGGTGGTATTTACAGGAACATCTAAAAAGAAATCCTATGAACCTCAGTCTTATTCTCTCCTTCAAGCAAGTAAAACCAAGAGGGACTTTCTTCCTAGGGGGTAAATTTTAAAGAAACGCATCTTTCCGCTGCTGTTTTCTCTTGCCTGCTTCTTCTGTTTCACCCTCTGCCCTACCCTCAAGCAGCAGAGTGAAAAGGGAGCTTGTTGTCCATGCCCTCCCCCCCCTCCCCCCTCCCCCCTGCCCCCTCCCCCCACTCTCCGTACCTACCCTCAAGGATAGAGGGTGACGGGCCACTGCCAACTGATCATGAAAGTACGGACAGATTCTCAGGCTCTGGACTGTGTCCACAGCCTGCCCCTTCTTTTCCTCCATGTCCCTCAGCCCTTCCTCTTCCACCACGCCAGCTGTCTGCACCTGGACATCTCTGTCACTCTGCTCTCTGACTCTGCCTGGCCAGAGGCCAAGTTGGCATGGTCCCCATAGAGGTCTGTGCATTGCTGTGGGCAGCCAGCTGGAACTGGGTGGGGGTGGGGTGGTCTCTTGGGAGGCCTCTGGCCCCACCAATGCCTGAAGTAGCAGATGGTGCTCTGGCTTTACCTAGTCTTTACCCAGGGTAAACCAGTCTACAGGCTTCTACAGCGTGTGCCCTAACCAAATGAGGGGGCTTTTGCAAAGCATGTCTATTAAGGAAAAATGTAGTTTGGGTTTATGTGGGTGGACTCTGGAAACCACATACCATCTAAATCATCTCTTCAAAATGCAATTATAAATATTCAACGAAAATAACAGACTTTTTTTCAATAAATTTCCATATATTTAATGCTCCTGAAGTTCATTTAATCTCTTGTGAGTCTTTACATGGCCACAGTTCCAGGTACCAGAATTACACTGTTGTTGCAGGAAACCCCAGTCTACACCCCGTTATGTTAAGGCTTCTGGGGAAGTAGCAACAGAAAGCCAAATGGACCAGACTTAAGCAGAGAAAGGGGATTTTATTGGAAGGTGCTTACAGAGCTCACAGAATCAAGTGAAGGAAGAAGGGGGTGGTAAGGCCCAGAGCTGCGGGGGATCGAAGTCCCCTCTCATGCATTGCCGTGGCCCTGTGCCCTATGCATTAACTTTCTATTGCTGCCATAACAAATCACAATAAATGTAGTAGTTTAGAGTGACATAAATTCTGAACTCACAGTTCCATAAGTCAGAAACCTGGCTCCGCTTGGCTGAGTCCTCTACTCAAGACCAGGATCAAAAATGTCAGCCACACCAGGGTCTTATCTGGAAGCATAAGGGGAGAATCCACTTCTAAGCTCATGCAGGCAGTTGGCTGCATCCACTTCTTTGTGATGATAGGATTGAGCTTGATGCTTCCTCAATGGCTAGCAGCTGGGAGACACCAACAGCTCCTCAAGACAAGTGCACTTTCCTCACATGTGGCTGCTTCCATCTCCGAGCCAGCCATGGGGTGGCAAATTCCCCCGTGCTTCAAATCTCTTGACTTCTGCTGCTTTCCAAGAACCAGATGGTGCAATCAGACACACCCAGAGAATCTTCAGGTCAACATAACAATTGTGGGAGTGAGAGCTCTTGATCTCATCATATTACGGGTTGGCAGGAGGGGATGGGAAATTCTGCTGTGACTCAGCTTTCTTTTAGTCCCTGTCCATCTGTGTCAATCTTCACATCCTAGAGGTGAAACTACAAGTTTGGGTCAAGCATCCACCGCCATCAATAAGCTAGGACTGGGGAATAGGCTCATATACAAGAGGGGTCAGCACCTCGATATCAGTGACTGCAAATAGGGAAAGAACGATGGGAGATGAACAAAGATCACAGCTTTGTCTGGTTTAGTTAACAAGTACATATCTGAGCTTCATATGCTTTTCCTCTGAAGAGCCAGGGGTTGGTATGCTCCCCTATACTTCTCTCTGAGGGAGAGGGTTTATCCCGGTGCCTTACAAAGGGGGTCAGTAGAAAGCCGTCCAGAACCAAGTTAAAAACACTGTGGACTTATTAGGGTATTTTCATACCCTTTTTGCCACTTCCAAGTAAACCAGGATTTGGGGGGCATCATCCTACTGATTTTAAAGATGGAAAAACTGAAGCCCCAGCCAAAAGCATTGGTTCTCTTTGGGGTGAGTTTCCCCGAGGCTCTTGGAGAAAAACCCTTAGGAATATCGGACAGATATTTTTTTCTCATGGTAATGATGACAAATGAATGCTCCACTCTTGTATAGTAGCACTTCTTACTTTTCAAAGTAAGAAGATATCATTGACTTTTATACCTGTTGGTCTCATTTGGGGGAAAAATGTACAGTTGGCCACATTTAGTAAGTGTCCAAGAGTTCCCTTCGTGGCTCGGTGGTTAACAAACCTGACTAGAATCCATAAGATTTCGGGTTTGATCCCTGGCCTTGCTCAGTAGATTAGGGATCTGGCGTTGCCATGACCTGTGGTGTAGGTCGCAGACATGGCTCGGATCTGGTGTTGCTGTGGCTGTGGCGCAGGCCAGCAGCTATAGCTCCAATTCAACCCCTAGGCTGGCAACTTTCATATGCCGCAGGTGCAGCCCTAAAAAGCAAAAAAAAAAAAAAAAAAGTGTCCACTTTTTGTAGAGTTCCCTAGGAGAAGTAGAGAGATAAGAAAGAAAAAAGACCTTGGGATACAGTAGAGGAAAAAGGACTGGAACAAATTATGCCTGGAACTCTGTTTTACTTAAAATGAAAGAGAGCCTCTCTCCAGGAGCAATGATACAAAACTCTGTAAAATCACAAAGTCAAAATGAAATTTTTATTTCCTTTAAAAGTTCGTAGGTCACACTGAACACAATGGTTAGGATAACTTCAAACAGAATCACAGATCCAGGGCTTGTAGGAATGACTTTCTCTTTCACTTGCTTCAGTTCTCACTCATGATCTGTTCCTTGCATTAGTCATTCTTACTACCTAGAAATTATTCCCTCGTTCCTTTATTTATTTTTTATTTTTTGGCTGCACATGGAAGTTTCCAGGCCAGGGATCAAACCCTTGCCACAGCAGTGATCTGAGTCACAGCAGTGACTATGCCAGATCCTTAAACCGCAAGGCCACCAGGGAACTCCTCCCTCATTCCTTTAAACTGTTTTCCTTCTTGCCTTTAAGTTTCTTCTGAAATGATTTATTCCTCACACCTCTTCCCTCTGCCTGTCTGTTCTTTATTATCCTTAACTTCTCAGTTACTATCTGAGTACCAACTCTAGGGGCCCCAACAAGAAAAACTATGTACCATCTTATCTTAGGCAAGACAGACAAAATAGTTCCACCAGCCCAGGGCTTGGTCCCATCCTGTGAGATGACCAGAGGGATATTGAAAATATCTTCACTAATACTGGGTGGCCATTCTGTTTTGGTTTTTTATTTATTTATTTTTACCAAGTTGAGAAACAGAAAACATCATCTCATGTATTATTCATTGCTAGTGATTCTACATGTTGGTTCGAAATGCAGCCTAGGTAATTTATCTTTAGGGCAATTTATTGATGCTTATGTTCTACCATGTGATCAAATTTGTTAAGCATTTCATGGACCTTTGGAAAGTAAGGGCATAGCATTGTCCACATGAAGTTTTCTCTCTGCTGGTTAACATGAGTATTGATTATTCAAATCCTCTACAATTTTTTAAAAAATCTAACTTTGTCAGAGAACTTTTCTAAAAATTTAATTGCAGTAAAATACACATAACAAAATTTACTATGTTAACCATATTTAAATGTGGAGTTCAGTGGCATTTACTACCTTCACATTGTTATGTTACCATCACCAACATCCACCCACAGAATTCTTCACCGTGAAACGCTGAAGCTCTGCACCCATTAAAGAGTAATTCTCCACTCCCCCTAGACCCTGGCAACTGCTGTTCTGCTTTCTGTCTCTATGGGTTTAACTATGCTCAGTAACTCACATCAGTGAAATCATACAGTATTTATCCTTTTAGGGCAGGTTTAGTTTCATTTAGCATAATGTCCTCAAGCTTCATTTCTATTTTAGCATGTGTCAGGATTTCCTTCCTTTTAAAAGCTAAATAATATGCCATTGTATGTGTACCAGATTTTGTTGATCCATTCATCCATTAATGGACACTTGGGTACTCCCACCTCTTAGCTATCTAAAATAATACTGCTATGAACACTGGTAGACAAATAATAATTTTGTCCCTGTTTTCTTTTTTTCTGCTTTTTAGGGCCGCACCTGCGGCATATGCAAGTTCCCTGGCTAGGGGTGGAATCAGAGCTACAGCTGCCAGCTCTTGCAATGCTGGATCCTTAACCCACTGATCAAGGCTAGAGATTGAACCCACACCCTCATGGTTACTAGCCAGGTTCGTTACCACTGAGTCATAATGGGAACTCCAAGTCCCTGTTTTCAATTCTTTGGCATATAAGATCCAGAAGTAGAATTGCTGTATCATATGGTAATCCTATGTTTAATTTTTTGAGGAACTGCCATATTGCTTTTCATAGCAGCTGCACCATTTTACATTCATAACAACAGAGCACGAGGGTTTCAATTTCTCCACATCCCCACCAACACTTGTGATTTTGGTTTTTTGAGTGTAATCATCCTAATGGCTGTGAGGTGGTATCTTTTTGTAATGATCTGTCAAAGACATTTGTAATTCCCATTACACTTGTGGTTTCAGTCTTGTACTCTAGTAAATAATTGTGCTTTACATACTTGATATTATGTTTTTTGTGTATAAAAGCTGGTAACTATTACTAGGTCATCAGGTCTGGGGGTAGGGAGTATTGTTTTGCTCTGCAAATAACCCTAATTGCTTGGCCAATTGCTTCTTAAATCCCAGCAGAGGTTGAAGATAGATGGTCACCTGATCAGTCTCTGGGGTTTGTGGCCTCTCCCACTGTCTTTCATCCTTTCTCTACCTTGAATAGGAATTACCACTAGCAGCAATAAACACTGTAGTGAAAAGCTGCAGTGCCCCAGAGGGAGAAGCCAGGGAAAAGGTGAAATCAAAAGATGTTCACTGTATGGAGTTCCCATCATGGCACAGTGAAAACGAATCCGACTAGGAACCATGAGTTTGCGGGTTCGATCCCTGGCCTCGCTCAGTGGGTTAAGGATCCAGCGTTGCTGTGAGCTGTGGTGTAGGTTACAGACATGACTCGGATCTGGTGTTGCTGTGGCTGCGGCATAGGCCGGCAGCTATATCTCCAATTGGACCCCTAGCCTGGGAACCTCCATATGCCGCGGGTGCGGCCCTAAAAAGCCAAAAGCGAAAAGCCAAAAAAAAAAGGTGTTCACTGGAATGGGATTTCAGGTAGAGCACTTCCCTATTTATTCTTTATGTATCCATATTTTAAAAATTCTCCTGTAATAGATATTGCTTTTGCAACAAGAAACAAAAAATCTTTTTTGTAATTTCAAAAACCCCAGAATGCAAGTTGCCAAGTTTTCTGAATGAGTTGCTTCCTTTATATCCCATTGCTACATCTTCTACAAACAAATCCCATCCACATCACTCCACATCCACCCATATACCAATGTATCCACATGATTTATTTTTATGTCATTTTTATTGATATAACAATGATACAATAGCATGCAACACTATGAAATAGGCACTTAGCATTCTATTTTAACAACATGACAAAGAAATTTTTGAATTCATTGCTTATGTTAGAGTAGAATTTTGCAAAATAACCAGTAAAGATACAGCAGGTGATTACTAACTGCTTGATCTATGCCAGACACTGCACCTAGTCCCTTACTTTATTGTAAAGTACACAATTTGACAAAGCAACATTTTCCTTCTGTGACAAGGAATGCTTGCTAGAGTCTATCTTTTCTGAAAAATGGATTCTTTCTCTTCCAAGACCCTCAAGGCATTCATGCACATCAAGCAGTCCATTTAAATTCTCTCGCCATCACTAAGAGGAAAACAAGACTGGATATTACTTATCTCTCTGTAGAGTTGAGGAAGCTACAGAGACATGACTTCCTCAAAATCACACAACTCTCAGCGGCATCTGAACATCTCTCCACTTCTAGAGCCGAAGGCAACGAGAGAACAATTCTTTAATTTAATACATATATTTTGTGGTCCTACTTCGTCTCAATCCTGCCCAGAGAATCAAAGGTTGATTCACTCATGCCCAACTGCACTGTGTGCCAGGGTGTGCCAGTTGCAAGGAACAAGACAGATGGAGTCTCAGTCCTCACGATGCAGAGGCCCTTCCTGTTCTCAAGGAGTTTGTGATGGGGGGATAAACAGGGGAGCATTTGCAAGCTGGGCATGTGGCTTAAGAAATAGAAGTGAAAGTTATGTTTGAGGAAATGGAAATGTGCATGAAAATGCTGAAATGAGAACAAAAATATGGTAAATAGGAATTCCCGTCGTGGCTCAGAGAAAATGAATTGACTAGTATCCGTGGGGACGCAGGTTCGATCTCTGACATTGCTCAGTGGGTTAAGGATCCGACATCGCCATGAGCTGTGGTGTAGGTCTCAGACACAACATGGATCTGGCATTACTGTGGCTGTGCTGTAGGCCAGGGACTACAGCTCCAATTCAACCCCTAGCCTGGGAACCTCCATGTGCTGTGGGTGTGGCCCTGAAAAAAAAAAAAAAAGACAAAGAAAATATGGTAAATATATGCAGGTCAAAGAAACCCTCAGGGGAAGGTGAAAGTTACAGGGTGAGGATGTGGAATAGAGGAAGCAAGTGCATAGGCAGAGATTATACCTGAGAGTATCGCAGGCCCCCTTGAGAGAAGCCGTGCCTCCTATGGAGGGACACAGTCGGTTAGAGGCAAACTTGTAAGGAGAGAGAGAAGGAAACAAAACCTAACCTCACCCAGCCACCTCCTCTGACCTCCTGCTGGATCTCCCATTGGCCAAGCCAAGGAGCAGGATTATCTATTGATAGTGTAGATGGGTCAGTTTCCTGGGCTGACAGCAGAGTGAGGGTGGTGGACAGTGGGTCTGGGAGGTGAACAGGAGCATCAAACACCTCTGGTTATGCAGCTACATTGTATCCCTTGACCGAGTCCTTTGGCCCTTCTAGATAGCAGTTTCTTTACTCTTCCCAGGAAGGCCTCACTCTGGTCTTCTTTAAGGCAACGCCCAGGTCAGCACTGTATGAAAAAAGAATCATCCATCTGAACTTGGCTTTTATTAGGAATTAGGGGAGATTTCCTTCTACCATCCACCAAGAGGCATCCTGTCCCACTACCTGGGGCATATTTGGTGCTAAACTTGCTTCATCGGAAGTCTCTTAACTGGTGAATGGATGAGCCTTTGTAAAATGAAAAAAGTGCCTCTGGACTGAAGCTCTGGGGATCTTAATCTTGGTGTGCACCTCGGGGAATCAAGTCCACCTCTTGCTCTAGAAAGAGGCAGACACAGAAGGTCATGTCTCCTCTTTAAATGCAAATGCTATTTTAATACAAAATAACGGAGGAGCAAGGAGGTGAAAGATGAGGGGAAGATGATCATTATCTCCATTGAAAGTGACTTCTTTCAGCTCATTGAAGGATGCTACGTGGTAATCACTACTGAGAAGGAGTGTGAGATGCTGGCTGGCCAGCCGGCTGGCAGACAGGGCCAGAGTAAAGGGATTGGCTTTAAATCAGGGACCTGCAGCATGTGAAGTTCAAAGGCTCCAAAGGGTCATCCACTGGCCAGGACAAAGTGCGACTCATTCAGCAATGCTGAGTGTGTTTTGGGAACTGGCATACCCATCAATTGAAGAGGATGAGAGCCTACCAATGTAAAGAGAGAAAAGGGCTTCCTCCCCAATCAAAACCAAGAAGACATGGTGGCTCATTTTATGCATGAGTTCCAACATGCTTGCAGAGTTACACGCTTTGACTTCTTGATCTGAAGGGATAGGAAAAGTGACTCAATGAGGAGGTTAAGTGAGCACTGGAGCGAGGCTGCCTGGCTTCTTTTGGGTGACCTTGCCAAGTTACCTAACTTTTCTGCAGCTTAGCTCCTCGTCAATAAAATAAAAAATAGTGCCTCCTCGTGGGACTGTAATGAGGGCTAAAATATCTAATAAGGAGCTAGTAAAGTTAATCAAGGTGGAACAATACCTAATATATGAGAAGTACTATGTGTGTTTAATAAAATAAATGTTTCAACAGGGGGGGAAATAGAATCTAGAAATTCTCTAACTCAAACCTCCAGTGAGTTGCCCAGACGAAATGGAAAAGACAAAGATGATTCCTATTTGGTTTAAGCAGGATCCCAAATAAATTTGAGAGAGGATTTTCTACTGTTATTTTTAACTTTATAATGATTTTTATTTTTTCCATATAGCTGGTTTACAGTGCTCTGTCAATTTTCTACTGTACAGCAAGGTTACCCAGTTACACATACATGTACACATTCTTTTTTCTCACATTATCATGCTCTATCATAAGTGACTAGATACAGTTCCCAGTGCTATACAGCAGGATTTCATTGCTTATCCATTCCAAAGGCAATAGTTTACATCCATGAACCCCAAATTCCCAATCCATCCCACTCTGTCCCCCTCCCCCTTGGCAACCACAAGTCTGTTCTCCATGCCCATGAGTTTCTTTTCTGTGGAAAGGTTCATTTGTGCCATATATTAGATTCCAGATATGTGATATCATATGATATTTGTCTCTCTCTTCGTGACTGACTTCACTTAGTATGAGAGTCTCTAGTTCCATCCATATTGCTACAAATGGCATTATGTCATTCTTTTTATGGCTGAGTAGTATTCTATTGTGTATATATACCACATCTTCCTAATCCAATCACCTGTCGATAGACATTTAGGTTGATTCCACATCTTGGCTATTGTTGAAAGTTGCTGCAGTGCACACAAAGGTGCATGTATCTTTTTTAAGGGAAGTTTTGTCCTGATATATGCCCAAGAGTGGGATTACTGGGTCATAACAGCAGTTCTATAGATAGTTTTCTAAGGTACTTCCTTACTGTTCTCCATAGTGGTTGTACCAGCTTACATTCCCACCAACAGTGCTGGAGTGTTCCCTTTTCTCAACACCCCCTCCAGCATTGGTTATTTGTGCACTTGTTAATGATGGCCTATCTGACTGGTGTGAGGTGGTATCTCATGGTAGTTCTGATTTGCTTTTCTCTAGTTATCAGGGATGTTGAGCCTTTTTTCATGTGCTTGTTGGCCATCTGTATATCTTCTTTGGAGAAATGTCTATTCAGGTCTTTTGTCCATTTTTCCATTGGGTTGTTGCCTTTTTTGCTGTTGAGTTGTATAAGTTGCTTGTATATTTTAGAGATGAAGCCCTTGTCAGTTGCACCATTTGAAACTATTTTTTCCCATTCTGTAAGTTGTCTTTTTGCTTTTTTTATGGTTTCCTTTGCTGTGCAAAAGCTTGTCAGTTTGATCAGGTCCCATTGGTTTATTTTTGCTTTTATTTTTGTTGCCTTGGGAGACTGACCTGCTAAAGCATTTGTAAGGTTGATATCAGAGAATGTTTTTCCTATGTTCTCTTCTAGGAGTTTGATGGTGTCTGGTCTTACATTTAAGTCTTTAAGCCATTTTGAGTTTATTTTTGTGCATGGTGTGAGGGTGTGTTCCAGCTTCATTGATTTACATGTGGCTGTCCAGTTTTCCCAGCAACGCTTGCTGAAAAGACTGTCTTTTTCCCATTTTATATTCTTGCCTACTTTGTCAAAAATTAATTGACCATAGGTGTCTGGGTTTATTTCTGGGTTCTCTCTTCTGTTTACTGGTTTTTTTTTTTTTAATGTTTACAGATGTTAGGAAGTATTTGGCCTATGGTCTTCTTCTATGACAGCTGTCATATATTTATATTTATGTGTCTATTAATAGACAAGCACACATATGGGCCAAATTCTCCAAGTGCATAATCTTCTCTCTGAGGACTGGCATTCACTTGTAGTGAAAAGAGTAATGGATCTGAAAGTACATTAGGGCTTTGGTTATGGGCCCTTTCTGAGAAATCCTAGATAAAGCTAGCTTTGAGATATGCTGCCCCATCTAGATATGAGTTGATGTCTCAGAGTGCTATGAGGAGCAACAGAGTTAATATAAGAATGGTGCTTGAGACATGATGGACACTTGGGAAGTGTTAGCTATTTTGTGTTATTATCTCTAATGTCCCTTCCAGGATTAAATGGTGTCAGGGCACCTGTTTGCTCACAAAGGAAAAGAGCGACTGGGGAAATCAAGTCAATGACCACTTCTACCAGGGCTGAGAAAACAAAACCTGCTATAACCATAGAAAACCCCCATGTAAGAATTGCTAGTACAGGACTTCTCATTGTGGCTCAGTGGGTTAACATAGTGTCTACAAGAATGAGGGTTTGATCCCTGACCCAGCTCAGTGGGTTAAGGATCCAGTGTCGCTGTGATTCTGGCAAAGGCCTCAGCTGAAGCTCCAATTTGTCCACTATCCCAGGAACACATGCTGCAGGTGCAGCCATTTAAATAAAAAATGAAAAATAATCACTAGTAAAGAACTTTCTGGCATACCCCTGAATCTCACTATACCTGGGCCTCTCACACAGGAGCTGAATCTCAGGGTACCCTGGCCTCTGCTCAGGGCCTCCTGAAGGTCTCCAGAGGAGTCAACATGATGGCTCTAATCGTTTGGCCCCACTCAAATGACATGATGTGCTCAGGTTTACAAATCTAAAAATAATTAATCTAAACAGAAGTGGTCTCTTCCCTGGAGGCAGTCACATTATAAAAAGCCTGAAGTGTCAGAATCAATTACTTTATGATTTCTCATTTGTTGAGCCCTTCATCTAAAACAAGCCTTGTCATGCTATTGTTTCTCCTTTAAGAGAAACCCAGTTGCTATAATAGGAACTGGCAGCTTTCCTTTAATTAAAAAAAAAAAACTTACTGATAATTACTTTTGGTGATCTACAACTGCTGCATTGCATTTTGTGTTCTGTGTGGTGTTTTGCCCTACATCACTTTATTTTATTTAAGTAAATGTCTTGTTATTAAAATAATTGGTGTTTGGAGTTCCCGTCGTGGCGCAGTGGTTAATGAATCCGACTGGGAACCATGAGGTTGCGGGTCTGGTCCCTGGCCTTGTTCAGTGGGTTAAGGATCTGGCGTTGCCGTGAGCTGTGGTGTAGGTCGCAGACACGGCTCAGATCTTGTGTTGCTGTGGCTCTGGTGTAGGCCAGTGGCTACAGCTCTGATTGGACCCCTAGCCTGGGAACCTCCATATGCCACAGGAGCAGCCCAAGAAAAAGGCAAAAAGCGGCCAAAAAAAAAACAAAAACTAATTGGTGTATTGTTCCTGTTTTTTAAGTATTTTGAAGATTAATCTTCTCTCTTTTTTTTTCTGATAAACCAGTCAACCTGATCTTCAGTTCTCGTAGCCTAGAAGGCTTTGAGGAATAGATAACGTCTTCAGTGTCAGTCAGGCTAAACCAGAAATATAAGCATCCTTGATATAGGACACCGAAATGAAAATTACCTGTCTCAAACTTAGAACTGACTAAAATGGGGGACTGGCTTCTACAAATTCCTACTACAACCTGTTCTCACCTACATATTTTTAACCCCAATTCATACTACCAAGTAGCCTGAAAATCATTAAGCTGAAACTGAAGCAAGAGGCTATAAAATAACCAAGCAGATTTTTAGAATAATAAATAGAATTTTTAGAAATGAAAAATATGCAACTGAAATTATGAACTCAATGGACAGTTTTAACAGCAGAAAAGATACAGCTGAAGAGAGAACTAGAAAATCCGAAGCTGAAGAAATTTTCTAGAAAGAAGCACAGAGATACAAAGAGAAGCGAAAAATACAAAAAAAAAGAAGCTGAGCCATGCAAAATACAGTGAGGACAACACCTAACATACATCTAATCAGAATGTGTGTGTGTGTGTGTGTGTGTGTGTGTGTGTGAGAGAGAGAGAGAGAGACAGAGAGAGAGACAGAGAGAGAAAGAGAGAGAGAGAGAGGTTGGATAGAGGCAATATTTGATAAGATAATGGCTGAGGATTTTCAGAACAAATGAAAGACACTATGTTTTCAAGAAGCCCCATGAAACTCAAGCAGAATAATTAAAAAGAAACAAGTACCTAGAAGTCATCACTGAAGCTGCAGAATATTAAATTTAATTACTTAAATATACATGTTAAAGTTTCTAAAAAAAGTGTTAAAATAATAGAAATACAGTGTTTAGCTTCCAAGTTCATAGAGGAAAAAGAGTAATGAGAAAAAATAGTCAATCCAAAAGAAGGTAAGAAGGCAAGAATAAGAAACACAGAAAAAGTGAGACACCATAAAGCACAAAATAAGATTTATAATAAGTCCAAATATATCAGTAGTTATAATATTAGACTAAATGTTTCAACAGAAAGACAGTTAGTCAGACTAGTCTTTTTAAATCCCCTTATATATTTCTAACAAGAGACACTTCTAAAATACAAGAATATCAAAAAGTTGAAAGTAAAGAGACAAAAGATGTATGCCAGGCAAACACTAAGCAAAAGAAAACTATTAATGTCACTAAAATAGACTTTAAAGAAAAATTGTAACTAGATATGAAGAGAATCACTGTATATGAAAAAAAGTCTAAATGTTTGTGCACCTAATAATATTATCTTAAAATATTCCCCCAAAGTGGAGAGAATTACATGGAAAAATAGACAAATTCACAGTCATGGTAGGAGATTATGATGTGATTCTCACAATAATCAATTCATCAAGTGCACAAAAAAAATTCAGTAAGCATATAGAAGATTTGAACAAGCAATTGGGAAACTGAACCCAACAGCTGTCTTTTCAAGCCTACAGGAAGAGTTACAAAATCTATCACATAATAGGCCACTAAAGAAGTCTCAAAAACCTTCAAAATACTGAAACCATACAGACCATGTTCTCAGACCACAATCCCCTTCCTCTTGAGTGTGGGCTGAACTTAGTGACTCATTTCTAACAGGAAAAAAAAAAAGAAAGAAAGAAAGAAAAAAAAAATGGGTGTGAGACGTTGAAGGGTAGGCCACAAGGCACTGCAGCTTCCTGTAGCCTCTTTCTCTCTGGATCACTCTCTCTGAGGGATGCCATGTTGTGGGGACACCTGAGAAGCCTTATGGAGAGGTAAACATGGTGAGGAACTGAGGCCTCTGGCCAACAGCCATGTGAGTGAGCCACCTTGTGAACAGATCCTCCAGCCCCAGTCAAGCCTTCAGACAAATGCAGTCCTGGCCTACACCTTGACTCCCAGAACTACCTAGCTAAGCTGCACCTGGATTCCTCAACATGGGAAATGTGTTAGATAACATTTGTTGTTTCAAACTGCTGAATTTGGGAATAATTTGTTACAGACCAATAGATAACTAATTCGATAGGGTTGGAGTTTCCAGGGTGCCTACACTGGTCAGAACAGTAACAATATACACACGCAAATTAGAGAACATGACCACATATAAGAAGGTGCTAACTGCACACTGTAGGAAACAGGACTGTGCTCAATGAGGTGATAATTCTAAAGTACAAAAAACAAGCTGGAGGTGAAAGGTATCAATTTTCCAGGAGAAAAGTAGGGTTGGAACTTAGTGATTTATTCATCCACACAAAAAATATATTCAGCACCCACTATGCACTATATAATGGGCTAGGAAATTAAGCTACAAAATGTCTCAGCAATAATTCCTGCCCTCAAAAAAATCCAAAAAAAAAGTGAACAAATAATTGCAACATGGGTGATAAGTGCTCTTTGATAGTACCCTATGTGGGACTTCAAGCCCTCTTCCAGGAGATAGAACCCAAAGCCTCTGGCCAAGATAAGAATTACCAGACCTTTATCATCACCCCACCCATCTTGTTGTAATGCCCCCCGACCCTGAAAAAATTGGCCTACTCCTTCCTTCCCCCTACTAGGAAAGATATGTGGCCCACTCCTCATCCTGCCCCTATGGGGGCCTTATATGGCCCCAAGCAACAAGCAAGTGGGGAAAGTAAGACCCCTCTTTCCCCAACCAATCAGCAGGTCAGCAGGTATATTGTAAGACCTCTCCTCTCTCCCTGAGCTATAAAAACAGACACGAACACACGCTCTGAGTCAGCTCTCTCTGATTATCAGAAAGTTGTCCAGCTGCTCTAGCAGCATCTATTATCTCTTCTTTCTCTTCAGGCTGCTATGCTGGAAAATTATTTTTCCAAGCCACATGCATGAACTATAACACCCCACAATTTTTGGAGATTCAGGAAAGCGTCAGAGATGAAGCAATTTCTAAACAGAAATGAACTTTGGGGATGTATTATCCAAGCAAAGAGATGATAAGGGACAATGCTCCAAGTCCAGGAAATAGCATGTGCAAGGGCAGGAAGTTGAGAAAGTATCTGACAGAGTTCAGGATGTCTGGAGGTTTGGACTGAGAGGGTCCAGTGTGGGAAGAGAGAAGGTTGGAGAGGAAAGTAAGGCTCAAACTTGCAGACCTTGAAAGCCCTTTAAAGAGTCTGTGCTACATCAAGAGCGGGGGGGAGCTGCCAATGGGTTTTAAACTCCAAAGTTCTGGCAGAATAAAGTGAGAGCAATGCCATTTGGATGTATAATTCTACCCAGTTTACCTGGCCTCAAAGATACTCCATCTCTTTAATCCTACCAATTACTCCCCAGGTAGGTGTTATTGCCTTTGTAAGAAAGGGGCAACCAGAAGCTCCAAGTTTTGTGCTCACACAGAGTCACACACTAGTTAGAAGGAGCAGAGAGAGGACTTAAAAGCAAAGAAGAAAAAAAAGAAAAGACGGGAGTAAAGAAAGGGCCGATAGGCAGGGAACCAGTTTGAGAGGACAGCACAAAGGACAGGATTATATTTTAAAAGTCAATGTCAAGGATCTATTATTGTAATAAACTTTCTTTTAAAAGCATATTGTCTTTCTCTGGCAGGGGTGAATATACGAGAATGCATGTAAGACCCACTGTAATTACAGAGACCTCAGAATAACTTTGACAGCTTCCTGAGGCTTTCTTTACAATAGCCTGTGATGTTTATCTGTAGCCCTGATAGAAATTCGTATAATGACAATGCACAGGTGATAGACGCCACTCCCGGCACAATTTTGTGCCATTTGTGTGTGATTCCACCACAGGTGAGCCCAGCCAAGCTCCCCAGTGAGAAGAGCCCTTCCCCCCACTTTCCCTCCCCACCCCCCCCACCGAGAGAGAGAGAAAGAGAGAGAGAGAGAGACAGCTGCCCCCTGAAGGAGTGCTCCTGGCCTAGCCTGGAGAGGAAACAAAAGCAGAAGATTGCTGGCTGAGCATAAAGCACATTTTTAAAACACTTAACTGAAAGAAAAAAAAAAGAAAGAAAAAGAAAAATCCTGAGCTGTATTCCTGAGAGTGCTACTTATCATTTCGTCCAGGCTCTTCATTTACATAATTTACCTAAGTATAAATTCTCAGTTACTTTTAAGAATTTCCACCTCTAGTCTTAACCAAACGGCAGTCGAAATTCATTTGTATCAATAACTGTTGTAATGAGCAACACCAATCAAATGTCTGGGTGGATGTCTGAGGGTTGTTTTTTTTTTTTTTAAGTGCACTGCTTTTCATTTTTCTTTAATATTTTAGTGGTAGGAGAGGAAGAAAGTGAATATCTACCCTGGGAGACAGGAAAAATCTGCAAGCAATGAAAAAGAACAAGATAAAGGCAGAAACATTTTTCTTTTCTTTTTTTTTCTTTTTTTTTTTCTTTTTAGGGCCACACCCATGGCATAAGGAAATTCCCAGGCTAGGGATTGAATTGGAGCTACAGCTGCTAGCCTACGCCATAGCCACATCCACACAGGATCCAAGCTGTGTCTGCGACATACACCACAGCTCAGGGCAACACTGGACTCACCGAGGGAAGCCAGGGATTGATGGATACTAGTTGAGTTCATTTCATGGATACTAGTCGGGTTCATTTCCGCTGCGCCACAATGGAAACGCCCCTTTTTTCTAAATTTGAGGGACCTGTTCATACACAGTCTAAAGAAAAAATACAGATTAAAAATGAGTTCATTTATAATGGAGGCGTGTCTTTGGTAATATCTGAATCTCAAAATTGCAAAAAGAGCCAATCGGACCCTGGGCCTCAAAATGTGCAAGGGAAAGTATCTTGCACCATCTAGAAATTAAGAAATTGAACATGGATCTGATCAAGACTCTGGACTGACCCACCCACTCACAGGAATCATAGAGGACACAGGTGCAAGTGAAACGACACAAGGGAAGCAATTAGCTAAATCCAGAATGTGGCATGTTCTTTAGGACGAATGACTTGTTTTCAACAACAAATCAATAGCGTGAGAAGAAGAAAAAAAGAGGGAGAGATGAGGTAATACAGACTTAACAACCAAATACAATGTGCAGAACTTCTCTGCAAATGGATTCAAATGAACCAACTATAAAAAGGCATCTTTGAGGCAATAAGCAAATTTAAATAGGGCAGGGTGATTTTTGTTTTCTTAATTTTGTTATTAAGGAGTGATGGTGAATGTTATTAGGTGCAATAATGGCAGGATGGCTTTGTTTTTAAAAACAGCTCCAGGAGTTCCCGTCGTGGCGCAGTGGTTAACGAATCCGACTAGGAACCATGAGGTTGCGGGTTCGGTCCCTGCCCTTGCTCAGTGGGTCAACGATCCGGCATTGCCGTGAGCTGTGGTGTAGGTTGCAGACGTGGCTCGGATCCCGAGTTGTTGTGGCTCTGGCGTAGGCCAGTGGCTACAGCTCCGATTAGACCCCAGCCTGGGAACCTCCATATGCCGCGGGAGCGGCCCAAAGAAGTAGCAAAAAGACAAAATAAAATAAAATAAAAAACAGCTCCATAAGTTAAAGATGCAAGACTAAAGTTGTTGTTTTGTTGTGGTTGTTTAACAGCCACAACTGCGGCATATGGAAGTTCCTGGACCAGGGATTGAATCCAAACAGCAACTCCAGCCTACACCACAGCTCCTCCTTTAACCCACTGCCCTGGGTGGGGGATCGAACCCACGCCTTTGCAGCAACATGAGCTGCTGCAGATTCCTAACCCATTGCACCATAGCAGGAACTCCCACACAAAAGTTTATACTGGTGAAATAATATGATATCTGGGCTTTACTTTTTAAATACTTCAGTGTTTTTTTTTAAAGGAGGCTATAGGAAACAAGATAGGCAAAATGTTGGTTAGTGTTGAAGCTGGTTTACGGCATAAGTGGATTCATTATACTATTCTCTCTACTTCCATGTGTTTAAAATTTTCCATCATTAGGATGAAGGGAAAAAAATGAACTCCCTTAAGGATCAATTTCTGTGGCAGGGCATGGTTTAATCTCATTTAGGTCACTTATAAACTAAGTGACCTCAGAAATAGACTCTTGGAGCCCAATAAGACCTCAGGGATTATTTTTTTCCCTTGAATTGCAGATGAGAAAGTTGATGCCAAAAAAGGGAAGTGAATGATCCAGACTGTCCAGCAGCCTGTGGAATAGCAGGAATAAGACCCAGATTCTCAGTCCAGCTTTCTTTCTTCTCCACCCTCTGTCAGACCAATTATTGAATCCTCCTGAAAGCCAGCATCTTCACTCCTAAAGTGAAAACACCATATTTCATCTACCTAATTCATCCAGAATTACCCTGGGGAGGTGAGAGGGCTTTATAAAAAACTCTTCGCAACTGTAGGACATCATTACTGTATTTCCCCAGTTAAATTCACCCAGTATTGAATGGCAAACTCAGAGTCACCAGAGAAGGGGCTGCAGGGTTGGGGGGATAGGGGCCGGGAAGAGTCATAAGGAACAGCAGAACCACAGAATGGTTTTTAAGGCGGCAAAACAAATTCAGTGTAATCTCCCCCGGAATGAAAAAATGACTGGGGACAGAGCAACAATTGCTCCAAATTATACCCCATAGAGCTCATCTTGCATCTTTACCTGAGAGAAGCATTCAGAGGGGGCCTCTCATGTGACACAGGTTGCCCTCAGAGGTACTTCAAGGTGGGGGGGAATCCTTTGCCTGAAAGCCATATGGCTTCCTGCTGGTGGCCCAGGCACAATAGTGTGCCTGCCAACCAAGAGGTGTGACTTCTCTAATTGGCAGAGTCTGTTCAAGTGTCTGGCCACCAGCTGACAGATGCTAACATTGGCAGTGGGGAGGGGGGATCCGAGATGGGGAGAGGGAGCTGTACTGTTGGAAGGGCAGAACTCTTCCATTCCACTGATTCATCTTTTTCCCTTCCCTCATCTTAAGAATCGAGGGACACTGGCAACATAATGGGCTGTTTGGGTAAAAGATATCATAGTAAGAGATGTCAGACGCCCGCTCAGGAACATCTGCTCTGCAGAGCACCTACAAAAATAACTCTAGGACCATGAAGGAAAGGCTGAGGCTGGTGACTCCCAGAGGAAGGAAAGAAGAAAGACGGTGGGAGAATTAGATACCCACCTGAACACAGCCGCCCTTCCATGGTGGCAAGCAGTGGGACTGGTGGGGAGCAGGCTGAGCCACATACCCAGGGCAGCAGAGGAAGACTTTTTTACCTATAAAACTTATGCCATAAGGAGTTCCCATGTGACTCAGTGGGTTAAGAACCTGATATTGTCCTTGAGGATGTGGGTTCAATCTCTGGCCTTGCTTAGTGGGTTGAGGATCCGGCATTGCCATAAGCAGCAGATGCACACTCAGATCTGGTGTGGCTGTGGCTGTGGTGTAGCCCTCACCTGGGAACTTCCATATGCCACAGGTATGGCCTTAAGAAAAAATTGTGCCATGATTCCAAACTCCTGCAGTGAAGAAGTCTTGCATGGAGTGCAAAGAGCCCGAGTGTGGGCAGCCAACAGCTTCACTTCTTTCATTTTGTCATTCAACAAACATTTGTTTAGCACCTGTGCCACGCCAGGTGCCAGATTAGGTGCTGGGGAGCCAGAGATAATGTGAGAATTGGGAGATGCAAGGAGTTTATGGGGAGAAAGAGATGCAAGGAGTTTACAGGGAGAAAGAGAAAAGAATAGATTTTTACTCCACAGTGAAACCTTGGTTTCTGTGGAGCCATCTAACTCAGACATGAGTATTTGAAGCTAGGCTCCCTGTTGACTTGCTGAATGACCTTGTAACAGCCACCCAATTTTCCTGAGATTTTGTTTCCTTACTCCTGTGAAACAGGAGTAAAATGGCTTTTCCCTTTGAGGAGAGGCTCGAGGAAGAATGTTTCTATGAGAGGCATGTAGATGTCCGTGTATAAGGCAGCTTGACCAGTGGCCTTGCGCTTTTTTTCCATGTAAGGAAGCCTTCAGATTTCCAGAAAATTATATATCACCTTGATCTCTCTTTTCTGAAGAGTATATGACCACACAGAAAAGAAAACAACCACGTGCACTGATTCCCCATGAAAACAAACACCTGGGAAGAAGCAACTATTCAATTGAAACGTGTCGGGTTGAAGTACAAAATACACACAGTGGCCATGGCTGCCAAGTGTTTCACATCTACTCCATGGCAGGTCCTAGGCCATGGGTTTTATACACACACATATGCATCTCATTGAATTCCCAAAGCAGTCTGGTGAGTTAACGTTATTATCCTCACTTTACAGGTGAGGCAATTGAGAGCCAGGGAGGTTAAACAACCTGCTCAAGACCACACAGCTAGCATGTGGGCTGCCTTGGTTCAAACCAAACCCACCTGACTCTAGGGTCATTTTTGAGCCTCAGACTGCACCATCTTGGCTATTGGTGGAAAAGGACAAAACTATGACTCCAGCCAGCCAGCAGAGTAATGCACAGAACCATGAGGAGGCAGGGCTGGAGGAGAGCATCAAGGTCACTTGCTCGCCCTCTTCAGCACCAGCCCCCTTTATAGAGGAGGAAAGCAGGTCACCAAAGGGGAAGTGTGTGGCTGGGAAAACTCACCCGCCATCCCGTGATCTTCCCCCCAGATGGCATGGCCCTGTCTGAGGGTCACTCATCAGAACCTGGGGATGAGGGATTTATAAGGGATGACTTCATAAGGACCAGAGCAGTCAAGTGCAGAGGGCTGACCATTTCTGGGTCTCTCCTTCCTGAGTCATCTCCTCCTCTAATGCTTGGCCTCCCATCTGGCTTTGGGGAAAAGCATGCCCTAGTCTAGTGGTTTCAAAAATTCAGCACCTGGAGGGCTTGTTAAATTCAGTTTGCTGACCTCCACACTGCATTTCTGATTTAGGAACTTTGGGAAAGTGGGATGCAAGAATTTGAATTTTTATCAAGTTCCCTGATGATGCTGATGCTGCTTGTCCAAGATCACACTTTAAGAACTACTGGTTGGAGTTTCCGTCATGGCTCAGCAGAAATGAATCTGATTAGCATCCATGAGGATCCATGGTTCGATCCCTGGCCTTGCTCAGTGGGTTGGAGATCTGGTGTTTCCACGAGCTGTGGTGTAAGTTACAGACACAGCTCAGATCCCGCATTGCTGTGGCTGTGGTGTAGGCCAGTAGCTATAGCTGTGATTGGACCCCCAGCCTGCGAACTTCCATATGCCATGGGTGTGCCCCTAAAAAAAAAAAGAAAAAGAAGAACTACTGGTATACAACACTGATCTTGAGGATGGGCGAGTATTTATGACAACATTTAGTTAAAAACCACTGAGTTGCTCCCTAAAATCTATTCTTTCTTTCTTCTGCATGAATAGAACCTGATTATTTAGCTGAGCACATAGCCAACCAAAATCAAAACAGCCTTTTCTAGATCCCTTGCAGCTGTGTGGTTACTGGTAAACCATATGATCGAGTTAAAATAAGGGGTTATGACTGATGCATGCAGTTTTCTGGCTGTGCCCTTAAAGGGATAAGGCAGTCCCTTCACCTTCCCCTACCCTCCACCCCCAGTCTTGGCTGGAATACAGGCTTGGAGGGTAGTCATCTCAGACTATGTAGAAGGAGAAGGGGGCACTGATGATTTAGTTGAAAACAGTCTTTAACCGTCTTGAAGGTAAAATAGACTCCTATCTTCATTTAAGCCACTGTTATTTTGGGGTCTCTGTCACTTGCAACCAAATCTATCTGCTAACAGATAGATACCAAAAAAAATATGCTAAAAAATATCTTAGAATGCCAGGAAATAAGGTAGATAGGGTAGCTAAACAGATAGTTGAAGATCATCTTTCAACAGCCAGAGTCCAATATGTAATATACACTTGACCTGGAGAGAGAGTTACGCAAATGGATCACCACCAATCAGCTCTAGCTGGTTTGGCCAAGGTTTAACTTTGCCAAAAGTCATTGAGTCATTTCTAAAGATTTCACTTCCATTTACAATTATAGAAAGTGTTCCTCATTCATTCTATTGCCCTGCCCTGCATTATACCTATAATCTTCCCAACTTGGATTGCTATCTGATACACAATTAAGTTTCTAGAAGACTAGAATCTCAGCAGATGGTTTAAAATAAAAGTTAAATGGATATAATTTGTGTTTACTTTCATCTAATTGAAATCAAATACTATGGAATTGCCAATTTCAAAGGGATGGTTTGAGCCAAGTAGATGGAGTTTCCCTTTAAATAGCAACGTTGTGGAGAGCATACGGGAATGAGGGTATAATTGTCCAAGAAAGGAAGGAAAGGGAAAAGGTCAGTCTCACCATAGCCAGGTTCCGACGGTGAAGATTACTTTCATCTATATGTTACTTTCTAAAACTATACAGCCCCTCTATTGGTCTTTGAAAAAAAATCAAGAGTCAAGAGAAATAGCAAAAATCAGAGCATCTCAATGTTGATGAATAACAAGAATAAAACTTTATTTTATACATGTCTGTAGCATGTCAGAGTACAGCTTTTCACAACACATAATAGTCTCCTCAGAGGAAAGAAGCCAAACATATTCTACCTTTCAAAATAAACTTCTAGTAGTGATCACACACAGTTTCGTGAAGTTGCTGGCTCATGGTGATTCTACACAGACGTTTTAGAGCAATAAACCTATTCACAAGATTGGTTGCCAGCTCCCCCGCAATAATACATGGCTCATCTGGAGTTGTTCCAAACAGAGGACACTGATTAATTGGATTTGAACTGAAGACTTCTGATAAACAATTTTTGGACACTTCTGCCTGTTCTTAGAACCTGGAACAGTATCTGACAAAGAGATATCAGAAAAGAAAGGAAAAGGGAAAAAAGAAAAGAGGTAAGGAGGCAGGAAGGGAAGAAGGCAGAAAGAGAAGGAGAGGGAGGGGTTGGAAGGGAAGAGAGAGAAAGAATGAATGAATACAATGTACACAGATCAAAAAGGAATAGAGATAAACAACTTGAAATTCTAAACATCCCACAATGTGACGTACCTTATGAGAGGTTACAGAGGTAGTTGAAAAGAATCCCACATTTTCCTTTGTAATTAAGTCTTTGGCAGCACTGTACGTGGTCACAATTAAAGGTGACCATGTACGTGGCTGGCATTCAGTTACATGGAGTCATTATGAAGCAAATGCATATTTACAAAAACCATTGACAATACTTACGGTATGACTGAACATTGTGCTAATTATAATTCATGAACAGTACATAAGAATATATATTTAAAAGAAGGTACTAAGCAGTTTCAAGATAATCTTCAAATTTCAGTAAGTATGTCTCTTGCAATACCCACTGTGATTTCATCAGATTCTAACTGTAACTTTCAAATTAGACTGTGACCATGGACCTCCCAAAAGTCTGATGTCACTGATGGCAGATAATTTCACTGCTCTGTGAATGTTTACCTAAGTAAAAATAAATTTTTTTTCACAACATTGGAAATTATGGTGACTAGAGGCCCTCCCAGAATATTAGCCATTCTTGTTGATTATCTAAATCTGTTTTTATTAAGGTTTAGAGAAAATAAATTAATAGAAGGAAGGGATGTAATAGGAAGTTAAGGAAAAGGAGGGTAGATTGGGGTCAGTCCCACTGGGAAAATGACTGAACCCTCCCACAATGCATTTCCTGTGATGACAGTTGCACGTGAAGAAGCGTGGTGGTCGTCGTGGAGGCACCCTTAAGGCACCTATTTGATTATATACAGTTAAAAAGTAAGTTTCAGGAGGTCCCATCGTGGCTCAGCAGAAATGAATCTGACTAGCATCCATGAGGACACAGGTTCGATCCCTGGCCTTTCTCAGTGGGTTAAGGATCTGGATTTTGCAGTCAGCTGTGGTTTAGTTCGAAGACATGGCTCAGATCCTGAGTTGCTGTGGCTGTGGCTGTGGTGCAGGCCTGCAGCTACACCTCCGATTTGACCCCTATCCAGGGAACCTCCATATGCTGCAGGTGGGACCCTAAAAAGACGAAAGAAGAAAGAAAGAAAGAGAAGAAGGAAGCTTAGTTTCAGAAGAAAACACTGTTAAAAGTGATTTCAAGAAGGTACCAGTCTGTTATGGGATTTTTTTAAATAAAAAATTAAAGGTTGTTTGGCTAGAAGATACCCCTCTTCTCACATGTTTCTTGATAGTTAAGCAATATACACAGGGATGCTCATCCTGTTTCAAAAAGATAGAAAACAAGAGGGCTAATTACAGGATGTTTTAAAAAATAATACTCGACAATTTTTTTATTTGTCAATTTGATTGCAAGCCATAAAAAAGTGATTAAAATACTTATTGTGCTGTAATTTCTTTAGAATTTTGTATTTTTAGAGTCATGTTTCCAAATGATAGCATCTAAGGGACTCTCAGAATTTAAATGCAAAATTAAAAAGCACTTGTACAACAAGTACTTAGCAGCAGCTAGTTCTTATCAACACAAAATGAAGCAGGTTTTGATTCTCACCAGGTGATAGGCAGCTAATTACCACAGAGCGAGAAAGCTTGGGAAATTGGGCGGTTTTAACCAGGCTTTTAAATAAAGTTGGTGGAGTTCCCATCGTGGCTCAGCAAAGAATCTGACAAAGTGTCCGTGAGGATGCTGGTTAGGTCCCTGGCCTCACTCAGTGGGTTAAGAATTCCGTATTACCTCAAGCTGCCTTGGAGGTTGCCATGCCCACGCGGCAGCAGCCATAAGCCCTGGGTGCGGTTAAAAAGAAATAAAGTCGGTAACCAGCAGCTGCAGAAACCCAACAACTGCCAGAGCTCACAGATTTAGGAGCGGAGCCAAAAGATGCACCTGAAAGCGAACCAGGTGCCAGTAGGCACTTGTAAATGCAAATGAGCGAGAGAATGAAAGAATGACCAGGCATGGCTCAAAGATCCCTGATCTAGGGAGTAAAAGCATTTTACAGGTTTCCTCGTGGGTTGGTGATGGATATTTTCTAAACATCTTTGCAAGTCTGACTCTTCATGACTAAACTTTGAAGTGACTCTTTCCGAAGCTGGTCCTCCAACAACCCTCACCAGCAGCTCCTCCCCACCCCACCCCCAATACGGCCCCTCCCTGGACTGCAGCCACCAACTGACCTTAACACTGCCACAGAATGCACTTTTTCTCCTTCCGGCTGCCTCACCTGGGTCTAAGTAAGAGCCGAAAGGAGATATGTACGTGATTGTTCAGCCAGGCGGGTGAAAGTCTAGTCATTTTGCAGGTTCTACAAACCTAGAAAACACCATAGTTCGGGACTCTCTGCTTTCTCCTGGCACATGACACCCGCAGGCCATCCCGAAGAGGACAGATAGAGCCGTGGGCTCCGGAGGCAGGAGTCACCCTGGACCGAAGGACAGATGGGTGGGGGTGAGGGGGGGGCGGGGGCGGGGATAAGAGCCAGGACTTAGTGGGGAAAGAGAGTTACCCCCGCAGCCATTGAGGCCATCAAGCAAGTTAATGATACGTTGACACGTGTGGCCCTAAACCTAAGGCTGTGCAGTTTTGTGCACAGCCAGGTTCTCACTTGGAGCTTGCCTGTTCCCTCCCTTCTGTGGTAAATTGGAAGATGGGGCCACGTTCAATTGTCAGAAATGCACAAATGTTCACCCATTTTTGATGAATGTATTTTTAGAAATCAATGTTTTCTTAAATGTTAAGGGTACTCTGGTAGGAAGACCCAAATGTAAGACCAGTAATACTTTACCCCTGGAGAGAGCTGAACTGTTGACAAAGGAATCCTGCCGTTTGCTGACTTCATTTACTGCGACCAACCAAGCTGTAAGGTAGGTATCCGGTCCCGCCAGCACCCTGTCCCCATATACCGCTTAGGAGAAGAGAAGACTGACACCCAGAGAGGCTCCATGACATTCCTGACACAAACAGCCAGCAAGAGCAGCCAAGCCCCTGCTGACAGCCCAGGCCCCTCCCTCTGTGTCCCGGTATAATCTGCTATTTAGATTAACCTGGGCATGGACCTGGATCTGTTCATTTGTGTAGCTGATTTTTTTTTAAAGGTTTAATAGTGTGCCCACAGTGATCAAATGTGTGTGGTTTTCCCACTTTTTCAGAAAGAAAATCATCTTGGACCCACAAAGAATAGCTTCACTTCTTGGGGGGGGGGGGGTCGGGGTGAGGATTCCCAGGAATGCCTGAAGGTAGCTTTACTCTGAAATTGAGGGGCAGAGTGAGTGGCTCACTTGTCCAGGGAGAGGATATACAGGACAGCAGTGACCCCTGCAGGGGTGGGGGTCCCTGGAGGGATGGGAGGCTCAGAGCCCTGGCTGGTCAGTCACGGAATCTGCTAGCATGGCTCCAGGTAATTTTCTGCAGTGATAGGGGTTCTCACTTGGAAGGTGAGAGGAGAGGGGTAGAAGGAAGGATGCAACTGTCCTCCACATTCTGCTCAGCACCTGACCTCAACAATGGGGTTAATAGGCCCCAACATTCTTGGTTCTCACCTGAGCAGGGCTGGGCCATGTGCACTCAGCCACCTTCACACAAGCAGCCCTCAGTGGGAAGAGAGAGCTCAGAGGAGCCAAGGCACCCTTCAGCCCCCACCCACCCTCAGGGAGGAGGCCAGTGGGGCCAGGTGTGGGGGGCCCAAATGTTCATAGCAGCCTCAAAGAGGAGTGGGAAGGAAGTGGGCATCCCAGTTTAAAAGGATATGGGAGTTCCCAATGTGGCTCAGCAGGAATGAACCTAACTAGTATCCATGAGGACATGGGTTCAATCCCTGGCCTTGCTCAGTGGGTTCCTCATGTGGTGTTGCCATGAGTTGTGATGTAGGTCGCAGACACAGCTGGGATCCCCAGTTGCTGTGGCTGTGGTGTAGGCTGGCAGCTGCAGCTCCAGTTAGACCCCTAGCCTGGAACTTCCATATGCCTTGGGTACAGCCCTAAAAATAAATAAATAAACAAACAAACAAAAGGATATTGCCAAATACTAGATTTCAGGCATGGCTAGGCAAGTTCTGTGCATAAAACATTGACCTTATGCCTGAAGAATTTACTGCTTAAAACATAACAATAGTTTTCCACAGAGGACTGTGTGACCAGCTGATGTGGGGAGAGAGAGGTGTCAAAGCAAGCTTGTCTTTTGTGAAAACAACCTAATAGAATGTGCTCATAATCATTTAAGATGCATCATTGAAGACCAGCTCTAAAGAATTTGTGTTTTTTAATTATCATGCTGTTCTTTGGTTAATTTCACTTGTGCAACAAAATTCCAAGTCAAGCACACCTAACTGGACGATAGCAATTCATCCCTACCATATATGCTACTTCCAGTAAGATACCCGTCCCTTTACTGGGAAATCATGCTGTGATTCATTATAAGGAATAGCCATACTGTGCTAGTTGTAAAGGACATAAGAATTTATGTGAGGAGTTCCCGTTATGGCACAGTGGTTAACGAATCCGACTAGGAACCATGAGGTTGCAGGTTTGATCCCTGGCCTTGCTCAGTGGGTTAAGGATCCGGTGTTGCCGTGAGCTGTGGTGTAGGTCACAGAGGAGGCTCAGATCCTGTGTTGCTGTGGCTCTGGCATAAGCCAGTGGCTACAGCTCTGATTTGACCCCTAGCCTGGGAACCTCCATATGCCACGGGAGCGGCCCTAGAAAAAGGCAAAAAGACCAAAAAAAAAAAAAAAGAATTTATTTGAGTAGGAGTAGGGGACAGTGGTCTGGGGATTAGAGACCTATGTTCTAGTCCCAAAACTTCTGTGTGGTCATAAATATCAGTTTTCCTGTCTTTAAAATGTGAGATTGACCTTGGTGGGTATCTCCAAAAGTATGGATTTTAGGGAGTACAGTGATAGGCTTTTCATTTTAGTAATTATTTATTTTAATGTGGATTAGAAATTTATGTATAACTAGCTCATAAAACCTGTGAGTTCCCATATATTATTGCTTAGGGTGGGGCTCTGCTGGACATTGGTGATGAAAATTGTGAAAGTACTTGAATTATGGGGTAGCAAGCACATGCCTGTGATGGGCAAAAGATCCAGGAGCCTGATCCTCAGCCCTAGTGACTCAGAAGCAGAGATTAAGCAGATGCTGAGCAGATTAAGCATCAATGACTTGGATTCTTATTTCCTGAGTTACTAGCCCCATCATCAAATTCCATCAGCAGTATGTCAAATATATATATTTATATTTACATATAAATATATATATACACATATAGCTTGTACAATGTAATGGAGTATGATGTGATGATTTAATATATGTGTCTACTGGGAAGTGATTATTAGAATCAAAGTAATTAACACTCCCATCATCTCACATGGTTACCTTTGTGTGTGCATGAGAACACTTAAGATCTGCTCTCTTAGCAAATTTCAAGTATTCAATATAGTATTATTAACAATAGTCACCATGTTGTACATTAGATCCCAGAATGTAGTCACCTTATAACTGAACATTTGTACCCTTTAACCAACATCTCCCCATTTCGCCCACCTCGCCAGCCTCTGGCAACCACCCTCCTACTCAATGGTTCTATAAATTAGACTTTCTTATTCCACATATAAACATGATCATATAGTATTTGTCTTTGTCTGGCTTATTTCACTTAACATAATGCCTTCAAGGTGCATCCATATTGTTCCAGATGGCAGAATTTCCTACTTTTTAGGGCTAATATTCCGTTGCATACATATACCTATATATCTCACATTTTCTTTATCCATTTATCCATTGATGGACACCGTTTGACTGCATGCCCTGGCGACTGTGAATATTGTTGCAGTGAACATGGGGTGCAGATAGCTTTTTGAGATAATATTTTCATTTCTATCAGATATATTCCTAGAAGTGAGGTAATTCTATTTTTAATTTTTTGAAGAAACCTCCATGCTGTTCTCCAGGGAATTTACATTCCCACCAACAGGGTATAAGGTCCTCTTTTCTCCATATCCTCAACAACACTTATCTCTTTTCTTTTTGATAGTAGCCATTCTGACAGGTGTGAAAGATATTGCATTGTAATGTATATATAATTGATAGTTCCAATTCTTAAAGGTTATATTCTATTTACTGTTATTATAAAATGTTTACTATTGTACAACATATCCTTATAGCTTTTTTTTTTTACCTAATCATATGTACCCCTTAATCCCCTACACCTATATTGCCCCTCCTCCCTTCCCTCTCCCCACTGGTAACCACTAGTTTGTTCTTTATATCTGTGAATCTACTTCTTTTGTGCTATATTCACTAGTTTGTTGTATTTTTTGGATTCTACATTCTGTGTTGATAGCACACAGTATTTGTCTCTTTCTCTGTCTGATTTATTTCCCTTAGCATAATGGCCTCCAAGTTCATCCATGATACTGCACATAGCAAAATTTTATTCTTTTTTCTGGCTGAGTAATATTCCTTTGTATATATGTACCACATCTTCTTTATTCATGCCTCTGTTAATGAACATTTAGATTGCTTCCATGTGTTGGCTATTGTACATATGGCTGTGGTGAACATTGAGGTGCATGTATCTTTTTAAATTGGAGTTTTCTCTGGATAGATGTCCAGGAGTAGGATTGCTGGATCATACAGTAGTTCTATATTTAGTTTTTTAAGGAACCTCCACACTGTCCTCCATGTGGTTGAGACAATTTACTTTCCCACTAACGTTTGTGAGGGTTCCCTTCTCTCTACACCCTCTCCAGCATTTGTTGTTTCTAGACTTTTTGATGATGGCCATTCTGACTGGTGTGAAGTGATAACTTATTGTAGTTTTAATTTTAATTTCTCTAATAATTAGTCATGTTGAGCATCTTTTCATGTGCCTATTGGCCATCTGTATGTCTTCTTTGGAGGAATAATCATTTAGATCTTCTGCCCTTTTTAAAAAAAAAAATTTAATGACCACACCCACAGCATATAGAAGTTTGATAGACAGGGACTGAATCAGAGCCACAACTGCAACCTCTGCCACAGCTGTGGCAACATTGGATCATTTAACCCACTGAACTGGGCTGGGCATCAAACCTGAACCTCCATGGTGACTCAAACCACTGCAGTTGGATTCTCAACCCACTGTGCCATGGCAGGAACTCCATCTGCCTTTTTTTATTGGATTTTTTTGGTTCTTTGATATGAGATGTTTGTATATTTTTTAGATTAATCCCTCATTGGTTGCTTTGCTTGCAAAGATTTTTCCCCATTCTTTTTGGTTTTTGTTTGTTTGTTTGTTTTATAGTTTCCTTTGCTGTACAAAAAACTTTGAAGTTTAATTAGGTCTCCTTGGTTTATTTTTGTTTTTATTGTCATTATTCTAGGAGGTGGATCAAACAAGGTATTGGTGCTATTTATGTCAAAGAGTGTTCCGCCTATGTTTTCCTCTAGGAGTTTTATAGTATCTGGCTTTACATTTAGGTATTCAACCCATTCTGCATTTATTTTTGTGTATGGTGTTTGAGTGTTTTGTGTATGTTGTTTGTGTTTGGTGTCTAATTTTATTCTTGTGCATGTAGCTCTCCAGTTTTCACATACTGCTTGTTGAAAAGACTGTCTTTTCTCCTTGTATATGCTTTTCTCCTTTGTCATAATTATTTGACCATAAGTGCATGAGTTTATTTCCAGGCTGTCTTTTCTATTCCATTGATCTTTGTGTCTGTTGTTGCACCATTACTGTCCTGTTTTGATTACCATAGCTTTGTAATATAATCTGAAGTCAAGACGTCTGGTTCTTCCAACTTTATTCTTCTTTCTCATTTTGGCTACTTGGAGTCTTTTGTGTTTCCACACAAATTTTAAAATTATTTGTTGTAGTTCTGTGAAAAATGCCATTGGTATTTTGATAGGAATCACACTGAATCTGTAGATTTCCTTGGGTAGTATATTGAAATGGATCATTTTAACAACATTAATTCTTCTAATCCAAGAACATGGTGTATCTTTCCATTAGTCTATAATTTCTTTTATCAGTGTCCTATAGTTTTCAGAGTACAGGTCTTTTACTTCATTAGGCAGGTTTATTCCTAGGTATTTCATTCTTTTAAATATGATGGTAAATGGGATTGTTTCTGTAATTTCTCTTCCTGATCTTTCATTGTTAGTGTATGGAAGTACCACAGATATCTGTATATTAGTTTTGTATCTTGCAGCTTTACCGAATTCATTGATGAGCTCTAACAGCTTTCTGGTGGCATCTGTAGGATTTTCTAATTTTTTTATTTTTATTTTGTCATTTGTCTTTTTAGGGCTGCACCTGAGGCATATGGAGGTTCCCAGGCTAAGGGTCCAATTGGAGCTGTTGCCACCAGCCTATGCCAGAGCCACAGCAACACCAGATCCAAGCCACATCTGCAACCCATACCACAGCTCACAGCAATGCCAGATCCTTAACCCACTGAGCAAGGCCAGGGGTGGAACCCGCAACCTCATGGTTCCTAGTCAGATTCGTTTCTGCTGCACAACAATGGGAATTCCTGTAGGATTTTTTATATGTCCATTGCAAAGAGTGACAGTTTTACTTCTTCCTTTCCAATTTGGATTCCTTTTATTTCTTTTTCTTCTCTGACTGCTATAGCTAGGACTTTCAAAGCTATGTTGAATAAAAGTGGCGAGAGTGAGCATCCTTGTCTTATTCCTGATCTTAGTGGAAATGCTTTCAGCTTTTCACCACGCAGTATGTTAGCTGTGGGTTTGTCAAATATTGCCTATGAACAACTATATGCCAATAAAATTAACAACCTAGAAGTAATGGAAAATTTTTTAGAAAGGTACAATCTCGAGGACTGAACCAGGAAGAAATAGAAGCTATGAACCCACCAATTACCAGTAGTGAAATTGCGTCAGTAATTTAAAAACTCCCAACCAACAAAAGTCCAGAACCAGATGGCTTCACAGATGAATTCTACCAAATATTTGGAGAAGAGTTAAGACCTATCCTTCCCAAACTATTCCAAAATATTGCAGAGGAAGGAACACTTTTGAATACATTCTATAACATTAGCATCACTCTGATGCCAGACCAGACAAAAATATCACAAAAAAGAAAATATCATTATTGCACTGTAATTTTGATGTGTATTTCCCTGATGATTAATGATGTTGAGTGCCTTTTCATATATCTATTGGCCATGTGTATATTCTTTGGAGCAATGTCTATTTAGATCCTTTGTCCATTTTATTTTATTTTTTATTTTTTATTTTTATTTTTTTGTCTTTTCTAGGGCTGCACCCGCAGCATATGGAGGTTCCCAGGCTAGGGGTCTAATCGGAGCTATAGCCGCCAGCCTACATCAGAGCCATAGCAACGCCAGATCCGAGCCGCGTCTGTGACCTACACCACAGCTCACAGCAATGCCAGCTCCTCAACCCACTGAGCAAGGCCAGGGATCAAACCTGCAACCTCATGGTTCCTAGTTGGATTCATTAACCACTGAGCCATGATGGGAACTCCCTTTGTCCATTTTAAAATAAGATTATTTGGGGGCTTTTGCTATTGAGTTTTATGAGTTCCTGATATATTTTTGGATATTAACCCCTTATTAGCTATATGGTTGCAAATATTTCTTTCCATTCCATAGGTTGCCTTCTCATTTTTGTTTACTATTTCCTCTGCAATACAGAGGCATTCATTTTTATGTAGTTCCACTGATTTTTGCCTTTATTGCCTGTGCTTTTGGTGTCAAATCCAAAAAATCATCGCCAAAACCAATGTCAAGAAGCTTTCCCCCTGTTTTTCTTCTGGGAATTTTATGATTTCAGGTATTATGGTTAGTCTTTAATCCATTTCAAGTTAATGTTTGTGTATTGTGTAAAATAGGGACCAGGAGTTCCCGTCGTGGCGCAGTGGTTAACAAATCCGACTAGGAACCATGAGGTTGCAGGTTTGATCCCTGCCCTTGCTCGGTGGGTTAACCATCTGGCGTTGCCATGAGCTGTGGTGCAGGTCACAGCTGTGGTGCTCGGATCCCGCGTTGCTGTGGCTCTGGCGTAGGCTGGTGGCTACAGCTCCGATTAGACCCCCTAGCCTGGGAACCTCCATATGCCGCGGGAGCAGCCTAAAAAATGGCAAAAAAAAAAAGACAAAAAAAAATAGGGACCCAGTTTCATTCTTTCACATGTAGATATCCATTTTTCCCAACACCATTTATTGAAGAGATTATCTTTTCCCTATTGTGAACTGTTGGTGCCCTTGTCAAAGATTAGTTGATATATTGCCCTCTCTCAAAGATCTTTTTCTAGTGTTTTATGGTATCTAATGACTCATAGTTGGGAAATAGAGGAAAAGAAAAACTTAAAAGCGAATAAAGAGATGCTATTTCACTAACTTCTAAAGCAGTACTTCTCAAATTTAAAATTTTAGCATGCATGCAAATTACCCAGAGATCTTATAATGCATATTCGGATTCAGGAGATCTGGGGTGGAGCCCAAGGATTTGCATTTCTAACAGGCTCCAGAGCGATGCTGCAGCTGCCAGTCTAGAGACCACATTTTGAATAGGGCAGGTACAAGAAGTATATCTAGAGAGAGGGACCATGATCTGCGTGGGTACTTTACACAATTAAAACAGATATATCTTTGACTTTAAGACTAATCACAACCTCTCTTTATTGAAAATAGGAAACTCCATCTTCTCAGTAACACATGAGTGGCGAAAAATAGTTTTCCCAGATCTCACGTGGTGTTTGCAAATATTTCTGTCTACCTAAAAATTCTAGGAAGTTCAACTGAAAAATTCATAATTAATAAGAGGACTCAGTTATACAGTCATCCATCAGAAAAACCTGAATAAAAAATGGGCAAAGGTCTTGAATAAGCATTTCTCTAAAGAAGATACATAAGTGGCCAACGAGCACATGAGAAGATGCTCAAGATCACTAATCATTAGGGAAATGCAAATCAAAACGAAAGTGAAGTACCACCTCACACCCACTAGGATTGGTACTATCAGGGAAGGAAGGAAGATGGAAGGAAGAAAGGAAGGAAGGAAAGGAGGAAGGGAGAAAGAAAGAAAATCACAAGTTTTGGTGAAGATGTGGAGAAATCAGAACTCTTGTGTGATGTTGGCAGAAATGTAAAATGGTGCAACAGCTAATGGAAAACAATGCCTCAAAATTTAAAAATATGGGAGTTCCCGTTGTGGCGCAGTGGTTAACGAATCCGACTAGGAACCATGAGGTTGCGGGTTCGGTCCCTGCCCTTGCTCAGTGGGTTAACGATCCGGCGTTGCCGTGAGCTGTGGTGTAGGTTGCAGACGCGGCTCGGATCCCGCGTTGCTGTGGCTCTGGCATAGGCCGGTGGCTACAGCTCCGATTCAACCCCTAGCCTGGGAACCTCCATATGCCGCGGGAGCGGCCCAAGAAATAGCAACAACAACAACAACAAAAGACCAAAAAAAAAAATTTTTAAATATAATTGCTGTAACACTCAGCAATTCCTCTGCTGTATATACACCCAAAAGGGTTGAAAGCAGGGCTTTTGCAATAGCCAAAAGGTGGAAGCAATCCAAGTGCCCATCAGTGGATGAAGGGATAAATGTGGTATTACACATATGATGTAATATTATTCACCCTTAAAAAGGGAGGAAATTCAGACACATACTCAACAGGGAAGAACCTTGAGGGCATTATGCTAAGTGAAATAAGCCAGTCACAAAAAAATAAATATCGTATGATTCCACTTATATGAAATATCCAGAGCCGTCAAATTCACAGAGACAGAAAATAGAATGGCAGTTGCTAGGGGCTGGGAAAAGGGACTGGGGAGTTCTTGTTTAATGGGTACAGAGTTTCAGTTTATCATGATGAAAAATTTCTCGAAATGGATGGTGGTGATGGTTACACAATAATGTAACATACTAAGTGCCATTGAACCACATTTGTAAAATTAAGATGGTAAATTTTGTTATTTGTACTTTACTATGATTTTTAAGAATTTAAGGAACATAGACAACTATTTGAATAATTGGAAAACTGGTGTTACAAGTTTGCACTAGTTCTTTCTATCTTCTGAATCCTAATCCTGATAGATTGGTTTCTTTCATTGTTATGGCAGATAATTTTCCCCTTCTATTGCTTTTCTTTTTTCTTAGGGCGGCTCAAATAACTGTGAAAGGGTTAAAAAGCGATATTTGTTAGAAAGCATAATGACGCACATGTTTCTGCTCAACTGGAAATGCCTTGTCTGCTGGGGCTCGAGTCAGGAAGGTGTGTTTCCTATTAGAAGGAGCTGGCTCAGAAGTTCTCTGTGCTGCTCACAGAGATGGAAGGACTGGGGATCCAGGAGAAGCAGGATGAGGACCCAAAATGAAAGGGCAGTAAAGAAAATAGAAATCATCCCCAGCAGAACTAAGTCCTGAGTTACAGGCACACATATAGATGGGTTCCTAGGTTTGCAACTGAAGCATTCCTGAAAAGTCATTTGATATTGTGGAGTTCCCGTCGTGGCGCAGTGGTTAACGAATCCGACTAGGAACCATGAGGTTGCGGGTTCGGTCCCTGGCCTTGCTCAGTGGGTTAACGATCCGGCGTTGCCGTGAGCTGTGGTGTAGGTTGCAGACCCAGCTCAGATCCCGCGTTGCTGTGGCTCTGGCATAGGCCGGTGGCTACAGCTCCGATTCAAACCCTAGCCTGGGAACCTCCATATGCCACGGGAGCGGCCCAAGAAATAGCAACAACAACAACAACAAAAGACAAAAAAAAAAGAAAAGAAAAGTCATTTGATTTTGAATGGCCAAAAATCACACATTAGGACATAGGTTATTAATTGGGGAAGAGTGGTTTATACCCAAAGGGGGAAAAAAATGCTGAATCCTTAGTAACTGATCCCTGAGGTGCTGCCCTCTCAGGCCTGGGCCATTAAGTGCATTAAAGAAAGCATATTAAGTCAAGTCTCCTTTCTTTGCATGCCTTCCCTGATCCCTTTTTAGGGACCCCAGCAGAATTATGAGGCCCTCAGCCTTTAAACTTGAACTCTGGGACACACTGGTTATCTCAGGCAGAGGTGGTACTTTCTTTCTAGCGTGGAGGCAGGCAAAACACAAACAAAAACTAAAATCTTAAAAACAAGCAAATAAATAAGCATGATAATTTGGAATAAAGGAAATAGAGTGATGTAAAAATGAGCAACTTGGGGTGATGCCATTTGACAAAAGATGGCTATGGCGGGTGTCCATGGGGAGGGAACATTTGAGCCAGGATGTGAAAGGTGGTAGACACACAAAGAGTAGGGAAGAGCACGGCAGGAAGAGAGCAAGCCATGGGCTCCTGAAACAGGAAAAAGCAGAAAGTGGTCAAGGAAGAGAACCTCAGGGGAGCAGAGAAGGAGAAAGTAAGGGCAGAGGGAGGCAAGCAGAGGCCATATCTTGGACAGTTTTAAGAGACCATGGTGAAGACAGAATTTTATTCTGTAAGAAGAGGAAACTACACTACAGAAATATGTGACTTGGCAAAGCAGAATTTAAAATGGTGTTTAAACAAGGCTATTCTCTGGCTTTTACTACACTAGATCCATTGCATTTAATTGTACAGTAATTTTTTGTGTGTGTGTGTATTTTGTCTTTTTTAGGGCCATACCCTCGGCATATGGAGGTTCCCAGGCTAGGGGTCTAATCAGAGCTGTAGCCGCTGGCCTACGCCAGAGCCACAATAACACCAAATCCAAGCCATGTCTGCGACCTACACGACAGCCCACGGCAACGCCGGATCCTTAACCCACTGAGCAGAGCCAGGGATCGGACCCGCAACCTCATGTTTCCTAGTCGGATTCATTTCTGCTGCACCACAACAGAAACGTCTAATTGTACAGTAATTTAAATCCATATTTAATACTTCATAGCAGTTTTAGGTTCACAGAAAAATTGACAGGGAGGTACAGAGATTTCCCATAAACCCATTGCCTCCCCACGCGCATAGCCTCCCCCATATGAGAGTGGGACATTTATTATAGCTGATGAGCTTATCCTGACCCATCATGATCACCCAGAATCCATAGCCAGCATTAGGGTTTACTCTTGGTATTGTACATTTTATGGGTTTGGACAAATGTCTAGTGACATGTGTTCACTATTATAGTAACATATAGAGCACTTCCACCGCCCTGAAAATCCTCCATGTTCCACTTATGTGGCCCTTCCCCCCAGTTTCTGGTAAGGAATGATCTTTTTACTGTCTCTGTAGTTTTGCCTTTTCAAGAATGTCATGTCATGTCATACAGTATGTAGCCTTTTCACATTGGTTTCTTTCACTTAGTGATGTACATTGAAGTCTCCACTGTGTCTTTTTATGGCATGAGAGCTCATTTCTTATGATCGCTGAATAATGTTCCATGGTCTGGATGTACCCCAACTTATTCATCCATTCACCTATTGAAGGACATCCTGGCTGCTTCCAAGTTTTGGCAATTATGAACAAAGCTGCTAAAAAAAAATCCATGTTAAACATATATTTTATATCATTGTTTCTTCACAGGTAATTTATTCTAATACTTAATAGACAAAATTGTTTTTTCTTCATAGTTGTGGCAGGTACATTATCTTGTTTTATTGTAGATGGGACTATTTTATTTTTAGCTTACATTAAACTCATACACCCTTTTCTATACAGACAAGGCCAGTGTTTAGGCACCAGCTTATCTTCCCTCTGTGTGTGCCAATACAGTAATTTTCTTGATCCAATCTTATCTTCAGACCAAGACCTGATAACATTTGTAATTATCAAGAATATTTAGTACAGTTCTCGCTCCTTCTTTAGACCTTAGGCTAAGAATAAACCCTGACTCCTCCCATTAATTTATTCACTTGTTGATTCCTCTTTTCAAGTCATTAGCTCAATACATACCTCTTTAGTATCTATTATAAGCCAGGGACTGTGTTATTTCTGAAGATACAAGGATAAATAAAACAGGTTCTGCCCTCAAGGAACTCATCCTGGTTGGGGAGACAGACACTAAACATAATAATGACGCGATGTGATAGACCTATAATTATAATGGCAGCATATGCAAAATGCAAGGGTATCTCGAAATAGGAGAATGATTAATTTTGCTTGAGGGAGCTGACGCAACTTCACAGAGCCTTTGGCATTTGACCTAGGTCTTAAAGATTTGAGAAAGATTTTACTAGGCGGAGATGAAAAGTCTTTCCAGAAGGAGGGAACAACACAAGCAAAGAGGATAAGCAACATATATACTTAGAGGTTTCTATATTTTTATCAGAAGAATATTCTTACATGGTTTAAAAAGAATTTTCATGAAGCCTCTTCCCCACAACTTCATTCCTACTCTACCTCAGAGACAACCTCTCTTTCATTTTTTCCCTAATAACCTTTTATGTTAGAATAGTTCTAAATTTGTAGTTCAGTCATTTTCAGCTTCCCTGGGGGGTGGGCTCCAGAACCCACTCAGATATCAAAATCCATGGATGCACAAGTCCTTTATATAAAATGGCAGAGTATGTGCATCTCATCTACACAGTCCTCCCCACATGCTGTAAATCATCTCTAAATGACTTACAACACCTAAGACGATGTCAACAATATGTGCATAATTGAAAATACAATGCACATGCTATTAGGTAAATAGTTGCCAGTGCGTAGCAAATTCGGGTTTTGCTTTTTTTGAACTTTTTGGAATTTTTTTTTTTTCCAAATATTTTCCCTTTGCTGTTAGTTGAATTTCTGGATGCAGACCCTGCAGGTAGAAAGGGCCAGCTTATTTGTCACAGCATCGCCAATACATCTAATACAGGGCTTCCCTCACATGGGCTGTTGCATGTGGACTTCACCATGGGGTAATTGGTTAGGAAATCACCCTTTTGTGGGAGAACTCCGAAATGCTGGTATGTGGTCTTGTTTTCTTGGGAACCGTTCAGTTTCTCCACCAAAGAATCCTCCCATGTCTTGGCTGAAAAACTGCCTGAAGTCTGAGGAACATTCTAGGAGGCAAAGGCTTTGAGAACTCCTCCCATTCTATATGCATATTTCCAATTCATTCCCCCATTTGCAGCCCTATGCTGAACTCCTGGCCAGGCTGTGCATATTGTCCCCAAATTCTAAGCCTTTTCTTCTCCTCCTCTCTCTTTCTCCAGAGAATAAATCTTCCTCCTGGCTAGGAAGTCATGATCACACAGCTGCAGGGAGTCTATGCCTGGGCTGCAAGCAGAGTGGGGAGACTCTTCCTTCATATTCTTAAAGTTCTTCCCACATC
This sequence comes from Phacochoerus africanus, assembly GCF_016906955.1. Lineage (NCBI taxonomy): Eukaryota > Metazoa > Chordata > Mammalia > Artiodactyla > Suidae > Phacochoerus > Phacochoerus africanus. The sequence continues at coordinate 77,776,455 of NC_062545.1, read as the reverse complement.
CTCTGCTGTATTAGACTCCTCAGCTCCTGAACTGCCAGGATTCTACAGGACTACCCTGCTCTCTCTTTGTCAGTACCCTCTGCTTGTCTTTTTTCTTTTTTTGTCTTTTTAGGGCCACACCCATGTCAAATGCAAGTTCCCAGGCTAGGGGCCAAACTGAAGCTACAGCTGCCAGCCTACACCACAGCCACAGGAACGGGAGAGCCGAGCTGAGTCTGTGACCTATACCACAGCTCGTGGCAACACTGGATCCTTAATCCACTGAGTGAGGCCAGGAATTGAACTGCATCCTCATGGATACTAGTCAGGTTTGTTACCACTGTGCCACCATGAAAACTCCTCTGCTTGTCTTTTAAGATATGACATCTTCAGCCCCAGTGTATCAGACACCTCTCCTCTACCCCTTTTCTGACTTTTGAAATATGATCGAAATATTTCATGAACTAATGTCCTCTCTCCTACTGTCTTTGTATTTGCAAATTTAAGTCTCTCTTATCCTTTCAAATATTTCAGTAGGGTCTTCGAAAGGAGAGGCTTTAGACTTGCATGTTCTTTCTTCTCTTTTTAACCCAAACCAAAGGTAAAACATGTTAATGGTTAGGAGTACAGATAGATCTGTGTTTAAATTCTGCCTTCATGGCATACTGTCTCTAAGACTGGACAATGTGCTTAACCTCTTGAACCTCTCTATAAAATGGGGATAATGCTGCTACCTAGCTCATTGGGTCACTGTAAGAATCAGATGAAGTATTTATGTTTGGCACAGTGCCTAGCATTCAGCTACTCCTAAATACATGTCAGTGATGGTCATTTTGTAGGTAAGAGAGGATTTTCACATGAAGGAAAAGAAAACTTTGGGACATGAGGCTAAAGCAAATTAATGTTATAAAGAGATAAACTGAGGAGTTCCCATTGTGGCTCATCAGGTAAGAACATGGCATAGGGTCTACGAGGATGAGGGTTCAATCCCCAGCCTCACTCAGTGGGTTAAGGATATGGTGTTGCCACAACATGGGTCGCAGATGTGGTTCAGATCTGTTGTTACTATGGCTGTGGCGAAGCCCTGCAGCTCTCATTCAGCCCCTAGCCTGGGAACTTCCTTATACTGCAGGTATATGCACAGCAAAAGAGAGAGGTAAATTGTATCATTACTGATGGCTCAAAAAACAGGAGGCAGGACATCAGTTGTGAGGCTACCGCAACAGTCCAAGAAACACTGATAAGACCATGAACCAAAAAGGTGGCTGCCTTTGTTGAAAGGGTAAGATTGATTAAAGCTAGGTGAGACAAACTGTTCTCAATCCCGGCTGAAAATTATGATGCCCTGTGGAGATTTTTGAAAATACTGACTACCCAGGTCCCACACCCTGACCACTGAATCAGAATGTCTGTAGGTGTGACCCAGGCATCTGTGGCATCTCCCAGGTGATGCTAATATGTATCCAGACTTGACAGCCACTGGTTTAGGTGATGGAAGTCATAAGACTGGTCAAGTGGTTGTTGGAAGGCACCAAAGAAGAGAAGTGCACAGCTACCACCAAGGCTCTGGTTTGACTGATTGGTTGGGTGCAGCTTCGGTCTCAGGAATAGGTTTAGGGGGTAACTCGTACGGTCGCCAGCAAGCAACTTTTCCTCCAACCTCCTCTGCACAGAGGACAGAAGTTGTGATGGCTGATGAAACTGGAAATAAAGTATGTTTGTAATTATCACACTGCCGGTCCTCACCTCTTCCACCTTTAGGGGAAGCAGAATGTTGGAACACTTTCTCCCCAGTGCATCCACAGCTGGCCAAGGGATACACCCCAAGCTTCTGGGGCCCACAGGCAGTCACTGGGCCCCAGGGATGGGCACCAAAGTGGGGAGTAGGTGGCAGATCGCTCTCCTGGACATGAGCCCAAAGCCAGGTTTGCACATCGTCTTATTTATTTAGGATTTACAACCTGCTCACTTTCAAAAGGACTTGAGGCAGCTTATCAGATTAAGCTAAAGCACAGATTAGGGAACCAAAATGGAGACCAACACCACCCGAGGGCCTGGAAGGATTAGATGCTTCCGGGCACTGAGATGAGCTAGTCTCTGGAACTGGGCCCTGATGTTGGCTCTGAGCTCTCCAGATGACACTTCAGGTTGTTTGGTGTTTAAGTTTAGACTCTCAGAAAAGCACACCTTTTCTCAGGAGGGACCGGCCTTTTTCATGAAATGAAACTTGAAAAGGTTTGACTGCATGTCTCTAGCCCGCCCCACATAACAGATTCCTAGAAGGAGAGAAGAAGCTAAGTAAATGGCTCCTCTGGGAATGATGGTGCTGAGAGACTCAGCAGGTATAAAACTCACAGCACATGCCTGGGAGTCAGGCCTGGGCTGCGTTACCAGCAAGTCACTGTAGCTTCTTCATCCACAAAAAAACTGAACTGAAGAGATACATTTCATCTCTGCCACTTAGATGCACTCATTTGGGATTAGCTTAAGAAGAATGCTTAGATTGGTTGTGAAGGTTTCCTCACACGCCTCTCTTTCTAACATTAAGTGACTCAGTTGAGCCTTTGGTACGCGCTCAGTGTTCATTCATGGTCAAATCTCCAACAAGGCTCTGTGGTGCAAAATTCTTCTTATTGATAAAGTGAGAACCAAATAACTTAGATGTCACATATGGGGAAGACAAACTGTATTCTATGCTCAGTCAAACCTAAGGTCAGCCCACATCAACTTGGGAGAGAGCAATCAGGATTCCTGTAGGTAGAGCCAGTGTCAAATTTAAAAGAGTGCGTTGACTCTTCAAAAGAATCTGCAAGGTGGGAAAGTCCCTCTCCATAAGGTGTTATGTACACATACGTCTCCAGAGCCCTAGGGCTCCCAGGAGCTCCGACTAACCTCACTGATGCTAAACAGACATTAGTTCATTTAATCCTCATAAGAGTGATGTAAAGCAGGCACAAATTTCCCCAATTTACATTCAAGGAAACTGAGGTTAAGTAATCTGCCCAGCACTACCTAGATTGGACTCAAACCCAGGTCTGTGTTCTTCCAAAGTCCCTAACCTCCCCCTGTACCCTCTTGATCAACAAAGTGCTTGATTGAATCTCTGAAGTTTCATCTCAGAGTTCCTGCCGTGGCACAGCAGAAACGAATCCCATCAGGAACTATAAAGTTGCAGATTGGATCCCTGGCCTCACTCAGTGGGTTAAGGATCTGATTGCTGTCAGCTATGGGGTAGGTTGTAGACGCGGCTTGGATCTGGCGTGGCTGTGGCGTAGGCCAGCAGCTGTAGCTCTGATTCAACCCCTAGTCTGGGGACCTTCAAATGCCATGGATGTGGCCCTAAAAGGACAAAAGACACACACACACACACACACACACACACACACACACAAATATTAAGTTTCATCTCATACAGCAAGAAAACTACTGTTTTCTGCAGATTTCTTGGTCAAGATTGTAAGAGCATAGTCAAAAGTTTTTGACATGGTAACCAAGAACATCTTGCCATGTTTGTATAATCCTTTTCAATGATTTTAAAGATCTTCAAGGAGTTCCCATTATGACTCAACAGTAATGAACCAGACTAGCGTCCATGAGGATGCGGGTTCAATTCCTAACCCCGTTCAGTGGGTTAAGGATCCAGCATTGCTGTGAGCTGTGATGTAGGCTGGCAGCTACAGCTCAGCTTTGATCCCTGGCCTGGGAATTTCCATATGCCACAGGTGCAGACCTAAAAACAAACAAAAAAAGGTCTTCAAGTCTATGAGATTAGTATTATTATTCTCCCAGCAATTCTATGAGTTGGTTCAGGGCTGGGGGAGTTAATCCTACTTGACCTTGGGGAAGACCCCCAGAAGTTAAGTGACTTGCATAAGGGAATCAGTTGATGAATAGACCAAAAGCAAAACTGCTCTGCTCCCAGCCATCCCTCCACCTCTGCACAGTGGCCTTAAGGATGCTGCTCTCTCTAATGAAGGGCTATACCTATCAGAGGTGGTTTTGCCTAAATCTGTTTCATCAGGGCTCAGAATAAAGACAGTTACCTAGGAAGAGCAAGCAAAAAAAAAGGAGGGGTACTGGAATTGCCCACACACTGCTGAGAAATCGCACAAGAATAGCCATACAGGGAGCCACGTGCAGGGTTTTAGTGGCCCAGTTCCCAGAGCCAGACAGCTGGGGCCTCACCCAGCTAATTCTCTCTGTGAGGACCCAGTCCTTCTCCTCTACTGGTTGGAGGACCAGGGTTGCGGTGGGGGTGGGTAGTGGTAGGTGAGGGAAAGAGTGGTTCTCTACCAGGAAGGGCACTGACTTCTGGGTTATAATCTGCACAGTATCGTGCTGGCAGTTTTCTGCAACAAATGGTAGAACGATCGCTTTTCACACTTGATCCTCATTTCCAGAAAAGGAACTTCTATTTTAGGTATTCAGTTATATTCAGTATACTTGTATTGAACACTGAGGTCAGCATGGTGCTAGTGTGTTAGGGAGAATTGACACTGTTATTATTATCCAAATGAAATGTTATGAAAGTACAGTGGTTAGTATCAAATTAAACATTAGAGAAGAACACTGTGCTATCAAGGCAGGGCAGAGCAAATAACCTAGAGGTTTACACTGTAACTCAAGAAAGTAAGTAGAGGGCAAATGTGGGGACCTAGATGAACTGTTTGGCGCCTTCATAACTTTTAGTGAGAATGAGCCAAATGACTCAAAGGATGCTTTACAAAATCAACTGACTGGAAATTCTCCATATCTGGGGATATCAAAAGTATATCTCAAACGGCAAAGGGAATCAAAATCAATCTTTCTGAGAGACGAAAGGGATTCCTGAGCTTACATTTAGTTTCTAAGGCGATTGCATCCTCCGATAAAATTAGATAATGGCGAAATTTTTGAGAGTCGTCTTATGATTATCAGGTACTAGTTTAAGCAGATGTTTTCCTCTTTGGGTGTCTCATTTGTTATGAATGTAATCCCTCTGATCCATAAATGATGTTTTTCTCCATCATTGTGAGCCAGATTCATGGGCCATAGCAAAGGCTGAGTGACCCAGTAAAAATGTGAAGGGAAAAGCAAGCTGTTCGTCTTTGCAAGGTGTTTAGCATGGACTGCATTTAGACACAAATTTTTTTTTTCATGATAGTTTTACCACTTTGAAAACTGGGAGTGTAAAAAAGTAGTGCTGTAAAAACACACAGCAGCACAACAAAACTTCACATGATATTTGCCGTTTAGCTCTCACCCTAGGCCTTCATATGTCTCCTCACTGTTCATGGCTTATGCACTGGCAGTTTCAGGCCCCAGCTGGGACCAGAGCTTTCATCCTTCCCCAGATTGCATCACTCCAAGGAAGGAAAACCTCAGACCTTCATTTCTCGGCACAATTTCCTTTAGCCTTGCTCAAGCCCAGTTCACTAAAAAATTTTTTTAAAAAATCAGTGTAAAAACTTTTTAAAAGTTTCATTTCAAATTTAGATTTTGGGGAGTTCCCATTGTGGCTCAACAGGTTAAGAATCTAACATAGTGTCCATGAGGATTCAGGTTCCATCACTAGGCTCGCTCAGTGAGGTAAGGATCCGGCATTGCTGCAAGCTGCAGCATAGGTCACAGATGTGGCTCAGATCCAGCATTGATGTGCCTGTGGCATAGGCTTCAGCTGTGGCTCCAATTCAGCCCCTGGCCCGAGAACTTCCATATGCCACAGGTGTAGCTGTAAAAAATAAAATAAAATTTAGATATCAAAAATAAGTTTTTAAGAAAAGAAAATCATGGACTTGGAGAATAGGCTTGTGGCTGCCCGACGGGTGAGGGAGGGAGTGGGAGGGATCGGGAGATTGGGGTTATCAGATACAATTTAGAATAGATTTACAAGGGGATCCTGCTGAGTAGCATTGAGAACTATGTCTAGATACTCATATTGCAACAGAACAAAGGGTGGGGGAAAAAATGTATACATGTAAGAATAACGTGATCCCCATGCTGTACAGCGGGAAAAAATAAAATAAAATATGTAAAAAAATAAGTTTTTAATCGAAAGATGTACATAGAAAGAATAGGGAATTGTAAGTGGGAGGAGCTGGACTCTGTCCTTGTGCTACAGCTCAAAGCTATGTTACCTTCAGCAAATCAAGTAGTCTTTGCGGGGCTCATGTTTTCATCTGCAAAACAGTGGATCCCAACACATTCTGTAGTCAATGCCGACTCATTCATCAACACTTTGGGTGTCTACCCTCTGCCAAACCCTCTGCAGGGTGTTAGGCAAATCAGAAATGACAAAGGGGAGATCCCGTCGTGGCGCAGTGGTTAACGAATCCGACTAGGAACCATGAGGTTGCCGGTTCGGTCCCTGCCTCTTGCTCAGTGGGTTAACGATCCGGCGTTGCCCTGAGCTGTGGTGTAGGTTGCAGACGCAGCTCGGATCCCGCGTTGCTGTGGCTCTGGCATAAGGCCGGTGGCTACAGCTCCGATTCAAACCCTAGCCTGGGAACCTCCATATGCCGCGGGAGCGGCCCAAGAAATAGCAACAGCAACAACGACAAAAAGAAAAAAAAGAAATGACAAAGGTCTGAAGCACGCAGTCAAGGAATCTTCAGCCTGGCCTCACTGGTCACTGGCTGACACTGAGCTTCACTGAGACGGTGACGGTACTGCCAGAGCAGCCTACTGACTGTTTTTGTTTTTGTTTTTGTTTTTGTTTTTGTTTTTTTTACCAAAAAAAAAACCCAAAAAAGCCATATTTTAAGAGAAAGATTTAACCTATTTCCCCAAACCCAAAATAGAAATGGAGCCTTAATGCTAGACCTATTTTTATACTTTGTGTGTCTTATGCAAAGATGCTGGGTCAGATAAAGAAAAAGTAACACCCCAGAATCAGTGCCAAGGATTCTACTTCAGCCCCTGAAAGACTCTCTACTAAATGTTTGGGGCAGCATTTCCCAAAGCGTGTTCCCTCGTGCACCAGTTCTTCGGCACGTTACGTGTTCGGTGAAGGGAGGTTCTAGCATTATAGCAGCTGGAGAAACACAAGGCAAAAAAGTTAAATATATTTCCTTAAAGCAGGTTTTCGTGGTACCTCTGCCATGTGATGTGACTCTGAAAGAGCAGGGAGGTGGATTTTGAAGCACTAACCAAACTTATTTGACCATAGAAACTGTTGGTCTGTTTAGCAGAGCATTTCATTTTGTGAGGCTGGTCGTCTATTGGGATTTGCCATTAGGACACTTATGAAAATGGTAATTTATTTATTTATTTTTTCTCTTTTTGTCTTTGTTGTTGTTGCTGTTGCTATTTCTTGGGCCGCTCCCGCGGCATATGGAGGTTCCCAGGCTAGGGTTTGAATCGGAGCTGTAGCCACCGGCCTATGCCAGAGCCACAGCAACGCGGGATCCGAGCTGCGTCTGCAACCTACACCACAGCTCACGGCAACGCCGGATCGTTAACCCACTGAGCAAGGGCAGGGATCGAACCGGCAACCTCATGGTTCCTAGTCGGATTCGTTAACCACTGCGCCACGACGGGAACTCCCGTAATTTATTTTAAAATGCATGTCTTTCACACAAAAACTTGAACATAAACATTTTATGCACATAGCATTTTATTTATAATAGTCCCAAAGTGGAAACACCCCAATGCGCGTCAACTGATGAATGGATAACATGTGGAATATCTATACAGTCAAATATTACTCAGCCGTTAAAAGGAATGAAATTTTCCACCACATGAATGAAACTGTAAAGCATAGTAAGGAGAAAGAAGCCAGACCCAGAAGGCCACATATTCTATGATTCCATTTATATGAAATGCAAATCCGTAGAGGCAGGAAGCATTAGTAGAGTTTGTTAGAGATTGGGTGTGGGGGAGAACATGAAATAACAGCTGATGGTAATGGAGTTTTTTGGGGTAGAGGTGCTGAAAATGATCCAAAACTATAATTTGATGAAGGATAAAACTCCAAATAAACTAGAAACCATTGGAGTGTGTTCTTTAAATGGGAAAATGTTATGCAATGTGAATTACATCTCAATAAGGCTGTCAACAAGTACATACCTTTGTGGGAAAAAAAGATGAACTGAGAGGGGTTCAGACCTGTCTTTTTAAATGCTATCCATTTTTAGTTATGATTTATCTTCTTAGAGGTTTGCATGCTGTAGTGGAAGGGACCCACCGGGTTTAAAAACTACTTTTACCGTTTACTGATTAAGCAACCATGGAAGAGTCCTAATCTTACTAAGTCTCCCTAGAATTCCTTTTTTTTTCTTTGCATTAATTTTTTAATTCAATGAATTTTATTATATTTTTAGTTGTACAAATATCATCACAAATGCTCCCCTTATCTAAAAACAGAAATAATAACAGGACTCCTGTGAGGATCAGTGAAGTTTTTATGGATTTTCTTGTGAAAAGTGTAAGATTTTTGTAAAGGTTAACAATTATTTTAACTGTAAACAGCAACGAACCACTTGAGTATGAAAACTCTGAGGTCTTCAGCAGATTATTGGATCTTTCTAGGCCTGTTTTCTCCTCTGAGATAAAAAAAATAATACTTTCCTCACTGGGTTGTTATGAGAATCTAATGGGTTAATATGTGTAAAACTCTTAAAATAGTGCCTGACATATTTATAGCTTGATTTCTTATTTTTCTTGCCAATTTACTTACCACCGTATTTTCTAGTTGTTGTATTTTTTTATTTCATTCTTCCCCTTGTCTTGATCTCTTTAACCATATCTAATATAGAATTCCTCCCTTTCTTTGTAGTGACTCTTAGTTATTTATAAATCCCCATATCCCTGTTTTCCTACCATTATTTTAGCCTGGATGTGCCAAATTACATTTGCTGTTTCTTAAACATATGCCTTCTAACCCATGTTGTAGTTTTTGGCTGGTTTCCAATGTCAGCAACCTCTTTGCTCATTGGTTCAAGTTATCTGAGTGATGATGATGATAAAGACTATAACAAAAAGAAAAAGAATGAAAATTCTACCTTAATTTTTATTATCTGCTCTCTTTGAAGGAAGAATAATGTTTTGGGGTGTTTTTTGTTTTTTGGTTTGTTTTCTGTGTTTCTGTTGTTTTTGTCTTTTTAGGGCCACACCTGTAGCATATGGAGGGTCCCAGGCTAGGGATCAAATCAGAGCTATAGCCACCAGCCTACACCACAGCCACAGCAACACCAGATGTGAGTCATGTCTGCAACCTACACCACACCTCACAGCAACTCTGGATTCTTAACCCATTGAGCAAGGCTAGGGATCGAGCCTGGTCCTCATGGTTGCTAGTCAGATTCGTTTCTGCTGAGCCATGACGGGAACTCCTAGGAATAGTTTTTAAATGGCAATGTCACCGGAGAAATGCGGAATGCTAAGTACTGGTATGGTATATTTGTGCATTTATAAATCAGTATTAATGAATTGAGTCTAAAGGCATAGTAAGGATATGATGTTTCTCTTCTTTTGGTCACTGTATTAATATTTTGGGGTAACTTTGGTCACTTACTAGCAAAACTTCATAACAAAGATAGCATACTTGTATCAAATGAGGAATATGAAAATGCAAATTTCAGAAACAATAAAACAGAGAAAAGAAATAGGACCCAAGAGAACTATACTAGTTTTTTTCTATAAACTATATATTCAGCAAGATCTTTTTCAGCATTACAACTCTATGGTTCTAACACATTAGTAGATTAGATTCACCATTCATTAATTCATTCATTTAATAAACAGTATTGACTGCCTACAGTATACTGGAATGTAGCGCATGTGGTGAGTCCTCTGTGAGTGTAAACCTCACAGAAGGGTACCTCACCCAGACTGGTGATCTGGCAAAAGCTTCCTGGTCAACATGCCACTGAGCTAGGTCTTAAAGAAAAAGAAGGAAATTGGACAGTTGAGGGAAAGAAGGGCATTCCAGGAAAAGGATGAGATACCTCAGGACCAAGGCTGGAGAGCAGCCACCACGTTCAGGGAATATGTTAGTACTTATCTATAAATGCACATGACAATGTGCCTGGTAAGGAAGTTGGTGAAGGACAAGGCGTAAGACGTAATTTGCTCTGTGTGCCTGGTATGTTGCTTAACACATCATGTTCTTCGTTCAAAGTTTGGACATCATCCAGGAGCTTTTTAATTGAATAAGTGACCTGATTACATTTGCATTTTAGACCTATTTGGGAAACGTATAGAAAAAAAATAAGAAGGCAGGTGTAGAAACAGGAAACTAGTTAAGAGGCAAGAAATGATAAGGATCTGAATTAAGGCAGACACCTTGAGAATGGAAGGCATTAAGGACAGACCTGAGTCATATTCAAAAAGAAACAACTAACCTGGGTGACAAATTGGATGCACAGACTAAAGGAGAAGAAGGAGCCGGGAAATTCTCCCAAGTTGCTCTTGGCTGACTGAATAGATGGAGCACCAGCCTCCAAGGAGAGTGTTTGAGTGAGGATGGAAAGAGGAACAATTCCGCTTTTAACATGTTTAGTTTGAAGGGGCTAAGAGACATGCAGGTAGAAATATCCCCCAGGCATTGGTGCTGAGTCTAGGACTCCAAAGAAAGGTCTGGGCTGGACTTATAGTCCTAGTGGTTATTAGCACATAGGAAAAAGCTGCTATCACTAGACTGTAAGTTCAGTAGACAGGGACTTTGCCTTATTTATGGTAGGAATACAAGAAATATTTCAATGAGGAGTTCCCATCATGGCTCAGTGGTTAACGAACCCCACTAGCATCCATGAGGACATGGATTCCATCCCTGGCCTCGCTCACTGGGTTAAGGATCTGGAGTTGCCGTGAGCTGTGGTGTAGGTCACAGACACAGCTCAGATTCAACCCCTAGCCTGGGAACCTCCACGTGCCACCAGTGTGGCCCTAAAAAGCCAAAAAAAAAAAAAAAAAAAAGAAATGTTTGAATGAATGAATGTCATCCCAAAGGGAGTGAGAAGACTGAAGCCCAAACCTGGGATTCCTAACATTTAAGTTGAGCACACAGCAGAGGATGATAAGAAACAAGGGGAGAGAAAATGAAAATACTAATTTGAAAAGATACATACACCCAGTCTTCATAGAAGCGTTGTTTATAATAGCCAAGATATGGAAGTAGCCCAAGTGTCCATTGACAGATCAATGAATAAAGAAAATATGAAATATATATATAAATTGATCAGCCATAAAAAAGAATGAAATTCTGCCATTTGTAATAATATGGATGGGCCTAGAGGGTACTGTGCTTAATGAAATAAGTCAGACAGAGAAAGACAAATATCTGTTATCACTTACATGTGGAATCTAAAAAATAAAATAAATGAATGACTATAACAGTACAGAGGCAGACTCAAGATATAGAGAACAAACTGATGGTTACCAGTGGGGAGAGGGAATGAGGAGGGGCAAGGCAGGCTATTAAGAAGTACAAACTGGAGTTCCCATTGTGGCGCAGCAGAAACCAATCCGACTAGGAAACATGAGGTTGCAGGTTTGATCCCTGGCCTTGCTCCATGGGTTAAGGATCCAGCGTTGCCATGAGCTGTGGTGTAGGTCTCAGTTGCTGTGGTTCTGGTATAGGCCGGCAGCTGTAGCTTAGATTAGACCCTTAGCCTGGGAACCTCCATATGCCGTGAGTGGGGCCCTAAAAAAAAAAAAAAAAGGTACAAACTGCTATGTGTGAAATAAATAAGCAACAAGGATATATTGTACAGCACAGGGAAATATAGCCATTATTTTGTAATAACTTTAAACAGAGTATAATATGCAAAAATATTAAATCACTATGTTGTAAGCCTGAAACTAAGATAATGTTGTAAATCAGCTATACTTCAAAATATAGACATACATACAGAAATAAGAGGAAAAACAGGAGGAAACCTGAAGGAGAATGAAGTCATGAAGTCCAAGGAGGAAAACTTTCAAGAAGGGGAGCATTCCAGCAGGACCAAAGAACACCGGAAGTCTGAAAAAATGAACCAAAAACATGTCTCTTGGATTTTCTATCAGGGAGGTTGGCAGCTGGGGGGAACAATACCAGCTCAGTGAGGGGGGAACCACAGTTTTGAAGGCTCTTAGCTAGGAAGGAGAAGAGAGAGGGTGCTAACTGGAGGAGATATTTTGGGGAGAAGTCTTTCTTTGTTCTAAGATGAAAATGTCATAAATAAGTCTATTTGATGAGAGGGAAAAACTAGTAGAATGAAAGTGGTTGAGGCATATGACAGAGGAGAGATAATTAATGAAATGAGTTTTACAAAGACTCCTAAATTAGAGTCCTCTATACAGGAAGCTCCTCATTGGCTTGTCAGAAATAATTGCTACATGATTTACAAAACAAATTTGTATTTAAGTACTTCATGGGATTTCCTTTCATGGCCTAGCAGAAATGAATTCGACTAGAAACCATGGGGTTGCAAGTTCGATCCCTAGCCTTGCTCAGTGGGTTAAGGATCCGGCATTGCCATGAACTGTAGTGTAGGTCACAGACACAGCTTGGATCCCATGTTACTGTGGCTGTGGCATAGGCCGGCAGCTGCAGCTCTGATTCAATGCCTAGTCTGGTAACTTCCATATGCCACAGTTGTGACCCTAAAAAGACAAAAAAAAAATACTTTAGTTGTAGAAATCAAGAAATACTTGTAGTATTGCTCCACCATCTATGAGGAATAGCCATATAGCTCTCAAATTTTCCTATTTTCAATTATAAAATGAAGCTATACCCCTTTATCCCATCTATTTTTCCTCCCTCCACCCCTCTCCCTCTCCTCAGCCCTAAGCAATGGTTTGTATTCAGAGCTCCAAGTGGCAGAAGATGCACCTATTCCCAGTGTTGGTTTATTCCAACCCACAGGCTTTTTGGTTTTTAATTTACATGCAGAAACAACAGAAACAAACAAACAAAAAAGAAATCCCACTGAAACCATGTATGCAATCCTGTGGGAGGAATGCTTCAGGAACCTGGTGAAACAATGAGATTCTAGAAAGCTAGGCCCAAAGCCCCTCTGGGTTGTAGAAAGACCATACCTCCAATCACACCTTTCCAAAGCAAATGAGGAAAACTCTGATCAGATCAACAAGAAGAAGAAATCCAACAGAGTGCACTCCTGTTTGTACAACTGTATTAAAATTCAATTTCCCCTACTTCCTCCAAGTGGCTACCATCATGTTGTCCATCTTTCTATCTGAACGGACAGGTCTGGTATTTCCATCTTGGTGTTGGTGGTAGGGACTCTAGACAAAGGAGTTTCCTTAATTCCTTGTCTTCACCTCTCTTTATGTTATGTAGCAAAGTAGCCCATTTAAAACATCATATCTGTTCAACATACTAGTGTTCTAAAATAAAAACAATGTATGGCCTTTATAAAAAGCTCCAACAGAACAGGTGATATTAAGCAAAATGTAAAGGTGCCTCCTTTCCCCAGAGCTAACCAGTGATAGTAGTTATTGGGTATCCTGCCAGAAACTTCCAAAGGTGTAAACAAAAACACAATCACACTTCATTTGAAGGGAAGGTGATGGTGGCAATAATGCTTTTGTGGCGTTCCCGTCGTGGCGCAGTGGAAACAAATCCAACTAGGAACCAAGAGGTTGCAGGTTTGATCCCTGGCCTTGTTCAGTGGGTTAAGGATCCTGCATTGCGGTGAGCTGTGATGTAGGTCGCAGACGAGGCTCGGATCTGGTGTTGCTGTGGCTGTGGCGTAAGTTGGCAGCTCTATCTCTGATTGAACCCCTAGCCTGGGAACCTCCATATACCACCGGTGCACCCCTAAAAGGACAAAAGACAGATAAATCAATAACAGTTCTGTTTCTCAATCTGCAAATGGACCGGCCTGTTTTTTCCTTTGGAGCTGAATGCACTGAGACGGGCACCCCAGCTGTACACTGTAGTCTTGGTTGAGTAAGTGATACAGTCTGAAGCGGTCTTTAGAAGGGTTGTGAGGAAACTTCAACTCTCTGATCTGCCTCTTTCTCATCCAGAAGAGAAGGGCAGCTTTGAAAAGTTAAGCCCCTGCCGAGGCCTCTCTCTGACGCTCTCCCGCTCTCAGGAAATTTTGTCCTTTTCCAGCTGGAGCCCTGCCTCCTCAGACAGCAACAGCATCCTGAGGCTGGCTTAGCTTTAATGAGTAGCAGATTAAATAGAAAGCCCAAATCCTCTTTTCTGAGGACAGGAGAAGGTAGGCCTGCTGTGGAAAATACCATGACCTAGGAAGTACATGAGGAGGAACCAGAATTGTTACTGTTACTTTTTTACCATTATTATTATTATCTTTAAAAGTAGAGTTGATTTACAATGTTCTGTCAATTTCTGCTGCACAGCAGAGTGACCCAGTCATACGTATCTATACATTCTTTTTCACATATTACCTTCCATCGTGTTCTGTCACAAGTGATTGAATATATTTCTCTGTGCTGTACAGCAGGATTATTATTAGTAGTAGTCTTTTTAGGGCTATACCCATGGCATACAGAAATTCCCAGGCTAGGGGTCAAATTGGAGCTGCAGCTACCAGTCTATGCTACAGCCACAGCAACATGGGGTCCAAGCCTCATCTGTGACCTACACCACTGCTCACGACAATGCCAGATCCTTAACCGAGTGAGGCCAGGGGTGGAACCCGTGTCCTCATGGATACCAGTTGGGTTTGTTACCACTGAGCCATGATGGGAACTCCTTATTATTATTACTATCATCATCATCATCATCACATCCTTTTAAAAATTCTCAGGATGATTTGCTGTTTCCACACATATCGTTTTTCTTGGATCTGCTTGAGAGTGCTCCCTTTCATCATACTGACTAGTTATACTACTGCTTAGAATGTGCAAACCTGTGCATCTGTGTGCTTCTGTGGACCAAAGAGAGCTCTTGTATCTTTCTCAGACTCAGACTTTCCAGTCTTCGGGGACCTGAGCAAGCAGATGAGTAAAAGGGGAAAACAGGCCGGGTCATATTTTTTGGCATTGGCCCAATTTTCCAGTCTTCAACATTCTCGGCCAGTTTCCCTCTCCTCATCATTGCTATTGTGCTGCTTGAAAGACACAGTGGAAATAGCTCTGAGAACACAAAGAAAGAAAGAACACACACCATGGGGTTAGCAGAAAGGAAACCCTCATAATAGATTTCAAAAGACTCAATCCTGGAGCGATCCTGGGTCTTAAAAGATTTACCAGAAATATGGGCAGAGCTCCAAGACCATGAATGCTGGAAAAAATTACAATATTGGGCATTGTCAGATAGGAGATAAGGAGGAGAGAAATTCCAAATTAATTTATAATTATGTTCATGTATGGCTTCTGGTTAGCAAGGCCCTACCAAGAACTCTTAAGATGTAGGCTTGTTGCTCTGTTAGTTGGAATACATATGATGAAATATTTGCTGAAGTAAATTTGTATCATCTTATTTCTGAAATAACTTCATGTACTCTAGTCCTTTCAAGTAGCCAAGTCCTGGGCAGAGGAAGAGAGTTCCAGGGATATTTTTAAAAAGTAAATATTTCCTATAGATATAGGCCTGGCTTAAGTTCTGACTATGCGTTTCCAGGAATATTGAAATCTGTAGCTTGAGTGGGCCACAGCTGTGTCCTCAGTCATTATTCTCTGTCTTAAGAACTCACGAGGAATAGACTCATAGCAAAGAAAGCACTGGAAATTGAACGATAATAAGAATCTCCCTAGAGCTGCCTCAAGAAAAATAAATTGCATTCAGAAGTATATTTTTCTTTATTCCAGTGTGGGCTCTAACAACATATGAAGGCTTTTAATAGATAATCTGGATTTATTGGCTTTTTCTTGAAAGGTTGCAAAGATAGATTCATTTTATGGATGTGTATACAGATGACCAATGTACAAATTTCAATAAACTTCAAGTTATATGGAAATTTTAATAGCTTGGCTTAAAACCAAAAACACTCATCAGACATTCAGGGTTTACTGGCTCCTTTTGACGTTTGGAATTCTGGGGGGCAATAAAGAAGATATAACAGTATTTTTTGAAAACTAATTGGTGAATAGATTTGTCTAAAATAGAGACTCAGCAGTCCTGTCTGTAGGGTCCCTGTCAGAAGTGCTGTGGGAAGTAGGCTGGATAGCAGAGCATGGATGGATGTTTAGGGGAACAGACTGGTATCAGAGCACAGAGTCTTCATGGGAGACAGACAGGAAGGTGCAATGGCTCAGGTGTCATAAGGTGGAGACTCTGGCACAGTCTACCATTGCTTACCCAACAGATCCTTTCATTCAGATACTGGGCAGAGAGCCTTTGATCAAGAAACATGGTTCTGGCTCTGAGTCTGTAGAGAGAGGAACATAGGGTCCCATTCTTTTCCAGTGATCAAGAGGCTTCTGCTCCTGATAAAAAGCTAAAGATATATGAGGAGACAGTCTCTGGGCTCTTTCTAGGCCAACCCAGGCCACCTGTCATTTCTGGCCTGTGAAAGCGGCGAAGCTCTTGGCTGTGGCAGCCACATTGCCATCCTGAGAGGATGAGTCCTTGGATGAAAAGGCAACATGCCATGGATAATAAAACAGGACAGAAAGAGCCTGGCATTTTGATGATCTCATGGAGAAGGTCAACCAGTGTCAGCAACTTGCTATCTCTAGACTTCTTGATATGAGAACAATAAATCCATCTGTTTTAGCCACACTGTTCATTAACCTGTCCATTATTTGAAGCTGAAAACGTTCCTCATTATAGTCTTGGTTCTAAAACCACACTGTAGCATGACATTGAACACACACATACACATCTGCACAAAAAGACCTTGTTAAAAAAAATTAAATGAATGACTTCTCAGATCCTCACATTCCTTATTTATAAAACGGAGAAGAAGAACAGAAAAAAAATCACTACAATCTTTTCAAGATCAGCAAAGCTGTCTACCTTTTTGAAATAATTAAAAACACATAGTTTGAGCTTCTACCTAAGACCTTAAGTCTTTTCCAGGCCCTGTGCAAAGGGTTTAGTCTATATTCCCTCACTTCACCTTTCAACAACCCTTTAGAGTGAGTGTTCTTAACCCCATTTTATGAAGGAGAAAACTGCAATTGAGGAGGCTGAGTAGCATGCCCAAGGTCACATGGCTACTGAATGACAGAGCCAGGACTCACAGTGGCCTGTTTTCTGCATCTGAAGCCATTCACCACCTAGAGAAACACAGCAGAAACTTGTCCCCACATTGTCACTGAGAGTGAGGCCTAATGCCTTATGGACACTCTGGTGATGGGTGTTGTTTTACATTTCAAGAGATGGGACTGGACCTACGATGACAAACAAAAACCATGTAACAGTTTCCCCATCCCAGCACCATCACCATCTTCAGAGATGGGCCAAAATTGCCCATAGGAGGGTCAAGATTCTCCTAAGATGGAGTTCCCATCATGGCTCAGTGGTTAATGAGTCTGACTACGAACCATTAGGT
The DNA here is from genome assembly GCF_016906955.1 of Phacochoerus africanus. Taxonomy (NCBI): domain Eukaryota; kingdom Metazoa; phylum Chordata; class Mammalia; order Artiodactyla; family Suidae; genus Phacochoerus; species Phacochoerus africanus. Next base: position 77,759,080 of record NC_062545.1, on the reverse strand, counting down.
TGCAGGTTCGATCCCTGGCCTTGCTCAGTGGGTTAAGGACCTGGCATTGCTGTGAGTGGTGGTGTAGGTTGCAGATGCGGCTCAGATCTGGCATTGCTGTGGCTCTGGTGTAGGCCGGCAGCCTCAGCTCCGATTAGACCCCTGGCCTGGGAACCTCCATATGCCACAGGAACAGCCCTAGAAAAGGCAAAAAGACAATAAAATAAAAAAAGATGGTTTGATGGATGAATAAAGAAATATTAAAAAAAAAAAAAGATTCTCCTAAGGCAAGAATTTGGAATGTTTTGTGATATATACAGAAACAGCTAATTGAGGCACTGAAGTTCCATGCTCATGTCTGTGCCAATTTTGAATTGGAAGAACTTTGAAAGCAGGAGTAATCAAGGCCCATCTGTGTCGTATAAAGAAATCGCAGAGAAACATCCAAACATAGATTGTCTGTCCATCATGGTCTTTCCGGGTACACAGTTAAAATAAACTGCATAAATAATTCACTCTAGATAACAGAATGAATGGAATGTCAACTAAAAGGGTCACTAACAACATCAGGGAGAAGGAAGGAGACTCTGACCAAAAAGGTGACTTTGGTTTTATAATTATGATTAAGTTTGGGGGCAGGAATTAGACCACAAGTCTATTAAGGCCTGTCACAATTCATGATATTGCAACCTTATTCTCTGAATATGGAAAAAACATTTATTCTCTGAGATTAGTTTATTGCAAAGATAACTTTTTTGGTAGCGAATCTTAAAAATAAAGACAAGAAAAAAAAGGTGGGTAAAGAAGATCACCCACAGTCCCACCACAAAATGTAACATTTTATTATGGATTCATTTTCTGAATGAATATATATGGTGTTGCCATTAGTAAAAAAAAAAAAAAAAAATGGAATATTGGTAAGACAACAGTAGAGTGCTTTTTCCACCACATACCAGCTTCATGACCTTGGGTGAGTTTCCTTAACCAATCTTAGCTTTGGTTTCCTTATCTATATAGTGGGAATAATAATAATAACCCCGGAGTTCCCGTCGTAGCTCAGTGGTTAACGAATCCGCCTAGGAACCATGAGGTTTCGGGTTTGATCCCTGGCCTGGATCAGTGGGTTGAGGATCTGGCGTTGCCCTGAGCTGTGGTGTAGGTTGCAGATGCTGGTTCGAATCCTGCGTTGCTGTAGCTGTTGTGTAGGCCGGTGGCTACTACTCTGATTCGACCCCTAGCCTGGGAACCTCCATATGCCACAGGTGCTGCCCTAGAAAAGACAATAATAATAATAATAATATAATAATAATCCCTACTTCATAATCGATTAAATGTTATTTTATGTAAAGCACTAAATAAATGTGAGCCATTACCATGAAATGTTTTGTAATATATCCTATCCTTTCTTTTATGTTATTTCATAATCTTCTACAACATAATCTTTGGCTGCAAAAAATTCAGTTGTAACATGTTGTAATTCAACCAGTCTCTTATTGTTGAACATTTCAATTATTTCCAATATTTCACTACTTTACCCAACTTACACTGTGACAAAAAGAAAATACTTATAGTCAAGATTTTGCACACACCTCTGATAATTTCCTGCAGATGTAGTCTTAGGAACAAAATTGCTAAGTCAAAATGGTTGATACAAAGCTGAGTTTCCAGAAATGTTACATGAATTTACAGTTCCTTTAGTAGTGTTCGGAAGAGTACAACCCTCCCACCACTACTTTGAAAAATATTCAGTATTTTGCCAATGTGATAGTCTAAAAAAGCTTTGCCTCTTCTGTTTTAATTTCTTTTCATGGGTAACTGCTGAGATGCAATGTTTTTTTTAAAAAATTTTATTATAGTTGATTTACAATGTTCTGTCAATTTCTGCTGTACAGTAAATTGACCCAGTCATACGTATATATAGAGACATTCTTTTTCTCACATTATCCTCCATCATGTTCCATCACAAATGATTAGATACAGTTCCCTGTGCTCTTCAGTAGGATCTCATTGCTTATCCACTGCAAATGCAATAGTTTGCATCTACTAACCCCAGACTCCCAGTCCATTCCCCTCCCTCCCCCGCCCCCTTGGCAAGCTCATGGGCATGAAATGCTTTTCCATTTGTTTGTGGGCATTGACATTTTGTCCTTGTGGACTTGTCTGTTCCTGCACTCTCGAAGGGTCAAATTTCTTAAAGACGTGTGTTCGCACTGGGTCTCCATTTCCTCACTCCCCACCCCACAGCAGTGACCTCCACTTCACCAAATTCTGGGGTCAGTTTTTCTGATCTCATTTTTCTAGACCTTTTGGTGTAATTGATACCATTTACCACTTCCTCCCTACAACACTCTCCTCTCCTGCCTGCTGAGATACCACACCTTCCTGTCTCTCTAGCTGTTTGTTCCTTCTCAGGTGTTCCCTCTCCCCCACCCCTTGCGGCCCAGACCCTCCTCATTCACTTCCCATGTAATTAACACATATGCTCATTACCACATTTATATCTCTTACCACAACTTCTCTCCTGAGCTTCAGACTCAAACATTCAATTGATAGTCACAGCTCTGCTTAGATGTATCGCAGGACTCTCAAATGGAACATGTTCTAAAAAGAACCTTGGGGGAGTTCCCGTCATGGCGCAGCAGAAACAAATCCGACTAGGAACCATGAGGTTGCAGGTTCAATCCCTGGCCTCACTCAGTAGGTTGAAGATCTGGCATTGCCATGAGCTGTGGTGTGGGTTGCAGACGCGGCTCGCATCCTGCATTGCTGTGGCTCTGGCGTAGGCCGGCGGCTACAGCTCCAATTCGACCCCTAGCCTGGGAACCTCCATATGCTGCGGGTGTGGCCCTAAAAAGACAAAAGTACAGAAAAAAATAAAAATAAATAAATAAAAGAAACCTTGGTTACCCCTGCTCTTTCCTAAGTCTTTCCTATCTTAAATACCACTGCCAGTTTCAGAGCTACTTAGGTTGGAAACCTGAGGGTCTGGAATTCCCATTGTGGCTCAGCGGGTTAAGGACCCAACGTTGTCTCTGAGGGAGGTCTTCCATCCCTGGCCTCATGAAGTGGGTTAAGAATCCAACATTGCTGTGAATTGTGGCATAGGTCGCAGATGCAGACTGGATCTGATGTTGCCATGGCCGTGGTGTAGGCCAGTAGCTGCAGCACTATTTCCACCCTTAGCCTGGGAACTTCCATATGCCGCAGGTACAGCCCTTAAAAAAAGAGAGAGAGAGAGAAGGAAGGAAGGAAGGAAGGAACCCAAGGGTCATTCTTGGTCACTTTCTCTTTCCCCGTTGGACCTTCCCTTCCCACACACAAGCAAGGTCAAATCTTTCTCTTTCCAAAATATGCCCTCACCTTGCTACTTGCCTCCCTCCTCTCTCTAAATGTTTTTTTTTCGTCTTTTTAGGGCCACACCCAGAGCATATGGAAGCTCCCAGGCTAGGAATAAATGGAAGCTGTAGCCACTGGCCTACACGACAGCCACAGCAATGCAAGATCTGAGCTGTGTCTGAGAGCTACACCACAGCTCACGGCAAAGCCGGATCAAACCTGCATTCTCATGGATCCTAGCCATATTCACTTCTGCTGAGCACGACGGGAACTCCCCCTCTATAAACTTCAATCCAGGTCCGCATCACTGGCCCAGCCTACACCACCACAGTAACTCCCCTGTTGTCACCCTATTCATTTATTTTCTTGTGTCCCTCCAGTCTGTTGTCCATAAAGCAGTCACGGGACATTATTATTATTATTTTTTTTTTTTTTTCTTTTCTGGCTGCGCCCGCGGCATATGGAAGTTCCCAGGCCAGGGATCAAATCCAAGCCACAGCTGTGACCTACACCATAGCTGCGGCAACGCCAGATCCTGAATCCACTACACCACAGGGGGAACTCCACGGGACATGTTTTTAAGTGGAAAAGTTGACCACGTTATTACCCTAAGCAGTCTTCACTGGATTCCCAAACTTTTCTTTTTTTTTTTTTTTTTTGTGGGAGGGGGAAGGATGAAGCAGGAGCAGTTCTAGATCAAAGGTCATTAGAAGTGATTTTTCGCCCGTCTTGTCTCTCAGCTCCACATGCCTTCCTACTCTTCGCTCTCTTCCGAGGAACACAGAGCTCACTCGGGCCCAGCCCTGGCCTTTTGGAAGGGCCTGTGGGGACATTAGCGCTAGAGTAATAGGACTCCTGGGGTCCCTGGTATCTGCTCTGTCTCTACTGAGACTCCCTTTGCAATCCCGACCCAGCGTCTGCTTCCAGCCGGCCTGCACCACCATGTTGGCGAGGGAGGGGCCTTTTTGTTTGGTTTCAGGGCGGCCTGAGACCACGATGGGGAGAAAGGAGTTAAAGCCAGGTCCCAGGATCACCAGGGCGGGGAAGTTCCGGTGGCCCAAGCTGAGAGTGGAATGGGGAGACCCGCTAGGAAGAGCGGTTTGGGACGCAAGGGGGGGCGGTGCCAGCCATGCTCATCCGCGCTTCGGCTCCATCCGCGCTAGGCATCCACGGGTAAACCGTACCCCCTGCCCTCAGCCCCTTAGCGGGTTTCTAATCCTCCCCCTCCCAACCCCCCCAGAATGGACCACCCTCGCCCTAGGCCGCTCGGAGGCCAGCGCTCGCCCGCAAGCCGTGCGATCCTCCCGCCCCAAACTTTTCAAATACATTCCAAACCAGTTGTCATGATCTAGAAGGCTCTGCATGGCTTGATCCTCATCTACTTCACCCGTTTCACTCCTCATCACTTCCCTTGCCCTCTCCCTTACCGTCTTTCCATTCCTCGTATTGCTAAATGTCTTGCCATTTTAGGGACCTTGCAAATACTGTTGCCTCCAACTGGAAGGCCCTTCCCACTTCTTCCTGCCCCTCGTCACATAAAACATGCCATTATATCCTAAGAGTCTTGTTTATTCACCGCTTCTCAGAGAGATCTTTCCTGCACATCCTTTGTTCTCTCATAGTAGCCTGCCTCCCATGTAACAGGCTCTCAAGAAATATTTGTTGAATAATAGATGAATGGATACTTTGCCCAGATTAGTTTTTATTAATTAGTTTATTAATTATTATTTAATTTTTATTAATTAATGCTTTCTCTTCTGTCCTTTGCTCTGTTTTGTTGTGTTTTGGATCCATAGGTGTTTTTCACTTGAATGTTTTCAATTCTATCACTTCTTTTCTCTAAAATTCTATCTCAAGCGTCAAGCTTAGGCTGGATTTACCCATTTTGTTATGAACTCGCCCCCAAATATGCACGTTTATCCTCTTCCATTGACCACTTTAATATTTTAACTTACATTTTAATCTTAAACCCCAGTGGAATTTGTACTGTTATATGACATGATGCAAGATTTGACTTGCATTCCTTTCATTTATGGCTGATTTTAAAAGCCACATGTAATGTAATTACATATTAATATTTGGATGTGTTCTGGCAATCTTTAGACTATTCCTTTTGTCTGCGTCTCCATGCACCAGTGCCACTCTATTTTATTACCCAGCAAGGCCTGTACCCTGTCATTATTTAAAGGATTTTTAAGGGCAGTAATGACTACATGAAAGTTTTCAAAAATTTTAAACTAGTCTCCCTCAGTTTTTCCCTTCTAGACAAACTTAAAAGAAAAAAAAAACCTGTAGAATTTTATTTGGAATTGTATTTGATTTATAGTTTAATTTTAGAGAAATTAAAATCTTTACATTAATAAGACTTTCCTCCTAGGAACACAGTCCATCTCTCTGTTTAAACATTTTTACTTATGATTCTCAGTAGAAATGTGCAGTTTTTATACACAGGTCCTGCTCCTTTTTAGGTTAATGTGGGGTGGGCACCACCAGTGCCATTCCCATCAAAGACTGTTGGCATTCCCATGTACTTTCCAGAGGCTGCTTACTGGGTGTCCCTGCGCCTCCAGGAAGGGTTTTTCTGGCCATAGGAGCCCACTAGGACTGTTGGCAGTGCAAACTGGAAAAACGGAGTTTATGTCCCTAGAAATAGCCTTTTTCTAATGATGATGGAGAGTTGGTGAGTAAACACCAGCTTCCTCTGCCTGCTCTTGTAATAACTCTGCTGTGTGCTTACATTGTTCCCAGAAGGGCACAGTGGGCTGATGCTCTATTTGCCTGCAGAAAAATCTGCTTTGATGATACACTCTCTATTGACATCCCTCCCATCCCTCTCTCCCATCCTCATTCCCAGACTGGGTTCCTGGGATCACTCTTTAATAAATGATGCTAACATTCATTCTTGTCTCAAGGCCGTAATCCAAGGGAACCCAAACCAAGACACAATCCTACTTAGTTGGGGTTGTTATTATAAAGGAGACTTACAAAAATTATAATTTCTTGTTAGCAATATAGGAAAGTTATTGATTTTTTTGTCCATAATAGAGATAGATCATATATCCATATAATGACACATTCAAACATAAGATTTTGCCATGAAAAAATTAGTACTGCTAAGTTGCTTTACATATCCACACTAATGTGCCACAAATTACCATGTGTATTATACATCTATACAGAAACAGTGTATAGAGTTTTTTATATATAATCCCTATGTGTACAGTATTTTGGGGGCAATTTGGAGAATTTTCAAGGTCATTTTGGCTATGCACAGCTTTCACTGCACTCACTGTTTTTAGAACCTAACCACATGATCTTTGGCAATTGACTTCCCTACTGAATTTATTTATTAGTTTTAATTATGTATTAGTTTTAATTGATTCTTTTGATCTTTCCAGGGAGACAGTCACATCAACAGGAAATAATAAGAATTCTGTATCCTTTTCATTATTTATACATATCACTTCTTCATCTTGTTTCATTGCATTTACTAGAATTTTCAGCTCAGTGTTAATTTTTAGTGGTGAAAGGAATGTTCTTGTCCAGTTTTAGGTTTGCATAGAAATAGAATGTTTCTCTTTCCCTGGAGAGAGTATGTGAGAGAGTGTGTTTGGGGAATGCATACAGCTTATTCAAAGGCAATTAAGTAAAATACGTGATAAATTAAGTGCGGGATGGAATAAATTTCAATTTTACTCCAGTATGGAGTATTTTCTGATATTTTGATAAACCATTCCTGATAAACTTGATTTTTTTGGCTTAAAATGAGTATAATTTCTATATCCTCATTAATAATTTAAATATATTTGAGGTCTTCACTGGCTGATTTATTTTCATTGGACTTTTGATTCTATGGATCATATGAAGAAGCACTGTTCTTTCAGACTGGGCTGAGATCTCCAAAGTTCAGGTCAATTGACCTTGATTTATAAGTTAGAAAAATTGAACCTCTAAAATATAACAGTATCTAGGTTTCCACACTTGCCAAATTCACACCCCACATAACTATTTCTGCTTATATTATTGGTTCTCAGAAACTCAGATGTTTTCTCATAGACACAAAATCTAAAAATTTAAGATGATTTTAAAATTTGGAAGTTATATCTGCTATCCTCCTCTAAATTTCATTTTGGGAGTCGCTTTACTAACTTGGCCAGTTTTGTTTTGGTAGTTTTATAACCTAGCAGTCTTCATGAAGCTAGACACGAGGAGGGCCAGAGATGGTTTTGCCAGGGCACATGTCGGATGGTACCAGTTTTTTTTTCTTTTGACAGCCACACCTGCAGCATATGGAAGTTCCCATGCTAGTGATCGAATTAAAGCTGCAGCTGAGGCCTACACCACATGCACAGCAATGGCGGATCCAAGCTGCCTCTGCAACCTGCACCATACCTTGGGACAACATTGGATCCTTAATCCACTGAGGAAGGCCAGAGATTGAACCTGCATCCTCATGAATATTGGCCTTGTTCTTAACCCACTGAGCCGCAATGGGAACTCCAGATGGCAGTACTTATCTGTTGACCATATATGAAGGGCAAGATTTCTTCCTTGAAGAATACTCAATGCAATATTTTTTCCCTTAGAAAATCTCAAGTTTTATTCTGTATGGATATATGTTGAAAATTCCTCAGTCCAATTTTTCTTGTCCCACTTCCTATTTTCTCTAGATTAGCGAAACCAGGTTCTGGGTTAATTACACTAAAGTAGAAGATGAGAGGGAATAAATACTTTCCACCAAGTCTAAAAAACTGAGTCTATTTTAAGGCACAATCAGTTGCAAGTACCTTAATTTATCCAACTTAGTCATCTATTGACAGACACTTAGGATACAAGCTTGCATGATTACAAAAATGCTGAAATTGTCCTTATACATATACCATTTTGTATGTATGTGAACATATCTAGCTTGAACATAAGAAGATATGTATTGGACAGATATAGACCTATCTTAGTGAGTCCAAGAAGGAGTTGACTAACCAAGTTAGAGGAAGGAATATGCCATGCTACACGGGTCTCAGCAGTAGGACTTTGTAGATCATTTCCCCAGAACACTGTCAGTTTAACCATCAACCAATGTGGCGTGCTGGCTAGTTGCTCTCCAAAGCCACTTCCTCTTCCCCTAAGGAATACCACTAGACTACTTTTGCATATAGGGGTATCATGTGACTATCTCTGACCAATAGAATGTGAGCTAACATTCTCACATTTAGGTCTGACTCCTAAAACCTGCCATGGGGTTCTCTTTCTTCCCTTGTGAAGAATCCAGTGAAATCCTGGTTAAGGGCAGAGGGGGTCTCTCAATCACTTGGTGAAAAGTTACCCAACAAAAATTCAATTGAACTGTGACTTCAGAAAGAAGTAAATTTTTGCTACGTAATACCACAGAGATTCAGGAATTGTTTGGTATAGCAGCTGGTTTTTCCTGACTAATACACCCGAGTCTGCTGTGTATCTATAATCCTGTTTTCAAATTTTCAGTAAATAATGCTTGGCTCATTATGGGTTGAGTGTCTACCCCTGATCATTTGGCTATGGCTAGGCTGAAGGGCTGCTGGTCACTTCATGTAGACATGGTCTCCAAAGCCCACCCCTGAGTTTTGGGAGCTAGTCCCAGAAAGTAGGAATCACTGTGAGCTGAGAAGCCAGTAAAAGAATCTTCTCCATGGAGGACATTAATGAACAGGAATGACCTAGGGCCAACTGACCTCTCATGGTCGGAACAAGGGTAAAAATTCTATCAAACTTCATTCCTGGAGTTCCTGTGGTGGCACAGTGGTAACAAACCCTGCTAGTATCCATGAAGACTCAGGTTTGATCCCTGTTCTCACTGAGTGGGTTAAGGATCCAGCATTGCCATGAGCTGTGGTGTAGGTTGCAGACACACCTGGGATCTGGCGTTGCTGTGGCTGTGGGTAGCTGTAGCTCCAATTAGACCCCTAGCCTGGGAACCTCCATATGCTGCAGGTGTGGCCCTAAAAAAAAAACCCAAAAAACAAAAAACAAACAAAAACTTCCCATTCTCATACATTTCACATCCGTGCAAGACCTGTCACAAATCCTTCATCCTCAGGAACAATTAGCTCTCTGTGGGAAATGTGGAATACATGCAAGTTAAAAGATTATTTATGTGAGAAATTTTGTTTTAGAAGATAGTGTAAACTTTGCTGGAGGGACCTGGCCTATCATTCTCTTGGAAAGAACAGCATTTTGACTGGAAAGGAAGAAATTCCTGTTAAACGCATGGTGACACTCAATCATGGAGACTTGAGGCTTGTGGAGATATGGGTAAATGATTACAATGGGGCATTTGTCATTTTAAAAATTCTGACCCAGCATTCCACCTCCTCTCTTATTTGAGGGAGGGTCCTGTTATCAAAATTGGTCTAGGACAAGGTTTCAGCATTTTTCACAGAAGCTAAAGAAAGGCAGATACCCCTCCCTCTCCTCTTGACTGCCTCTTGTCCCCATCCCCCACAGACAGCCCCATCCCCCCACAGCCTATTGGATGCTGCCACCCAGGAGTTTGAATCTTCAGCAACTGAGAGGAGAATGAAGAGACAGCCTAGAATCCACCTCCAGTAGTGGCAGAAGTCCCTGGCAGTGTGAGGCCCCAACACAGTCTCCTACCCCATCCTCACCTGTGCCCCTGGGTGCTGATTCCTGATCCCTGCTTGTTTTCTGAACCTCGTTCTCAAATCTTCTAATTGATTCTGCGAGCCACCCAACATCCTTCTAATAAATTCTTTTTCTGCTTAAATTAGACATAGTAAGTTTCTTTTAGGCTTGCAACCAAGAACCTTGACTGTAATAATCATTTTCTCTTCCTTCTGTTCATTTCTCTCCCTTGACAACCTGACAGATAGAATATTTGAATTCTTGAAAGTGGCAAGATAACTGTTATAAAATCCATGTCTCATACAGATGTAGATCACTAGAGCAATTAGAAAGCTGAGATATTATCTTTTATTCTTTGGGATGCCAACAAGCCATAACCAGAAAAAATATCTGAATCATCAAGGGCACACTCTGGAAACAACACTAGTCAAACACACACACACACACACACACACACCCTCACTGTGTAGCTCTTAAGTGTCTTTCCAGAGATGACAAGTCAGGCTCAGCTCACTCAAAGATCAGGCCTCACCAACTTATGGTGGCTGCAAACAAGGACATCTGAAGACTTTAGATCCAATCAGAGAGGGGCTTCCTTGTGGCTCAGCCACACAGGAGGAGACTCAACAGCATCCCTGCATAGAGTAGAGCCAGGAAATAGATGAGTGAGTAGTCAAGAAAGGGCCAGAGTGGGAGGTACAGCTAGTTAGAATGTCAAAGAAAGGAACGGGCCATCTTGTGACCAGAGAGCCTCGCATATTAGCTGCCTACCAGGGTTCCTGTAGGAGACCTGTGGGAAGACAATTATGTGGGATTGCAAATGTTTCCATCTCGAGCCTCAAGATTACTAGATCCCATTCCCAGATCCTTGGACCACACCAGATAATAGTCCAGGCCTCCTTTGGGGTGCCTGGCAAAGAATCCAAGAAGATGATCTTCAATCACCACCACCCTTCCCACCCTCCCTGTGGTCCCTGTGGGATATGGCCTCTCTCCCTGTGTAGAACCAATCTTTCCAACAGGCCCAGCTCACCCAGCAATGACCCTGGAGCACTGAAAGCACCCAGCAGAGGTCCATGGACTTGGGCTCCAAAACCTTATTCTTGACAGTGCCTATTTATTTAGCCCAGTCTCTACCCTTTTAAGAGGGAAGGGGGCTGGAGAGACACATATGAAGATGGCTGTGCTGTAGCCCTGCCAGGAAAAGCAGCTGTCCAGTTTGTACAAAGTTTTACAAGAGAGGGCTAGTATAAGAGCCATGCCAGGATGCCAGCTTCAGAAGCTGGGCTGGGCCTCTTCCAGAAGCAGGTTTAACACCACCTGCCCCCATCCCCTCCTGAGCTCAGGCTGGGTGTGTATGGAGGGTCCTTCTCTTCTCACAGGAAATTCCCCCAGACCATCTCCTGCTGGCTCATGGCCCACTCTGGGCCCAACATACCCTAAATCTACTGGCTGTGTTCTGGACATCATGGATTTTAAAATAGTTAGTTCTTGCTGTTAGAACCTGCTAACAGGGTGATGTCAGAAGCAGGAGTTGGAGTTTCCGTTGTGGCTTAGAGGGTTAAGGACATGATGTTGTTTCTGTGAAGGTTCGGGTTTGATCCCTGGCCTCACCCATTGGGTTAAGGGTCTGGTGTTAAGCTGTGGTGTAAGGTGTAGGTCAGAGGCAACTCAGATCTAGTGTTGCTCTTGCTGTGGTGTAGGCCAGCAGCTGCAGCTCTGATTTGACTTCTAGCCTGGGAACTTCCTTATGCAGTGAGTGCAACCATAAAAAAAAAAAAAAAAAGTCCAGGAATTTCACAGTAGGCCAGGTGTACAGGGTACAGAGGGGTTAGGCATGGGACCAGTTTCCCCAGGGTCTCCTGCTTTCACAATAAAGTTTTTGGAAAATTGTTGCTTTTTTTGTTTTGTCTTTTGGGGTTTTGGTTTTGTTTTTGTTTTTTGGGGTTTTTTTTTTTGTCTTTTTAAGGGTCGCACCTTCAGCATGTAGAGGTTCTAAAGCTAAAAGTTAAATTGGAGCTGCAGCTGCTGGCCTATACCACAGCCACAGCAACACCAGATCCGAGCTGTGTCTGTGACCTACACCACAGCTCACTGCAAAGGTGGACCGTTAACCCACTGAACATGGCCAGGGATCAAACCCATGTCCTAATGGATACTAATCGGGTTTGTTTCCACTGAGCCCTGACAGGAACTCGTACAAAATTGTTCTTACAAATCCTGAAAGGTCTATGAGAAGTTAGAAGGCTAGTTGTGGGTGGATGGGAGCAGAAGCCCTCCAATTCTCCCAGCCCCAGCTGGAAGCCTTCCCTAGATACCACCTCTTTGGCAAGAATTCTTCAAAAGGTAGGAAAAAGAGCAGAGAAGAGAAGGAAGGGAAAAGGGAAAATTAAAGTAGCAAAGAAAGAAAAAAGCTCTAAAAGGTTTATTTTTACTGTTTCTTCTGTTAACAAATAGTGCCCAATGCAAAATTTCAGAAAATTAGGAGTTCCCATCATGGCTCAGTGGTTAATGAACCCGACTAGTATCCATGAGGATGTAGGTTCGATCCCTGGCCTTGCTCAGTGGGTTAAAGATCTGGCACCGCCCTGAGCTGTGGTGTAGGTCACAGACACATCTTGGATCCCGTGTTGCTATGGCGTAAGCTGGCAGCTGCAGCTCCAATTCGACCCAGGCTGAAAACCTCCATATGCTGCGGGTGTGGCCCTAAATAGACAAAAAAAAAAAAAAAAGGTTCAGAAAATTAGAAAAAATAAAAAATAAAGATGACCTTTAATCTGATAACTTGGAGAAAATCACTTTTAGCACTTTTATGTATGGACTTGCACACTTTTCTTTCTATGAAAGTTTATGTAGAGAAGTAAATTTTAAAATAATGGATTATTTATGTAAAAGCACACACACACACACACACACACACACACATATACACACACACACACAGCCTAATTTGTGGTTCACTTTTTTCTCTTAACACTTTATTGTGAAAATCTTCCCATGTAAATAAACAGCAGCAGCATCATTTTTATGGCTATATAGTGTTCTATTACAGATATAGCATAGTTTACACACCAAATCCCTTATTAATGGGCTTTTCTCAATATTTCACTATTGTAAACAATGTTCCAATCACTTGCATGGCAGGTATATCTTTTCGCAAACTTGTTCCATTCCGTCCCAGGGGAACAGCTGGGTCAAAGCTATATACTTTTTTTTGACTTTTTATGGCAGCACCCGCAGCATATGGAGGTTCCCAGGCTAGGGCTCAAATCAGAGCTAGAGCTGCTGGCCCACACCACAGCCACAGCCATGGCAGATCTGAAATGTGTCTGCCACCTACACCACAGCTCATGGTAACGTCAGATCCTTAATCCACTGAGTGAGGCCAGGGATTGAACCTGCATCCTCAAGGATCCTAGTCAGGTTTGTTAACCACTGAGCCACAAAGGGAACTCTGAAGCTATATACTTTTTTCATAAGTCTTACTAAGTTGTTTTCTGGAAGTGATATATCACCTAACACTCCCATGGGCAGTGTGCATATCCATTCCCTACACAGTTTAATGTCTTTGGCCAGCTGGGTGGTTGAGAAAACTCTTATCTTTGCATTGCTTTGGTTACATGTCGTGTTAAATCTCTTTTCATGTTTACTGGCCATTGGGGGATGCACTTCCTTTTCCCATGTTTTCAATTGACGTTTTCATCTTTACTTTCTTGTTTTGTTTTGTAAGCACCCTCTATTAAGGATTCTTATCTTTGCTAAAGGAGTTGCTATTGAGTTAACATTTAAGAGAAGATTGAAACTGAAATCGTAATTTTAAGGCAAAAAACTATAACTAAGACAATTAAAAATGAGGAAGATGTTACTCTAAAAGCAAGAGGATAAGTTGAGACAAAATAAAGCTCAGATAGAAATGGGAAACCTTAAGGTGAAAGAAATAGAAAAATAACCACTACCCGTTAAATCAAAGAGAATTTCTAGAATAATGCCTACATTATCATTTGTACATTACAAACTGTCCATAAGAAAGCAAAGCTGGGGGCATAGAGGTCAACAAGACTTAGGAAGGCTAGGGATAGTGTCATGGATCTTGAATCAATATCCACGTAGAGACCTGCACAGTAGATCAGAATGGGGCAATAGCATCTGGAGCTTTCATGCTACTCTATATACTTGTTCAGACCATTAGCAAATCCTCCTGGGAGGCCAAATCCACTTAAAAACGCATTGAAGAAGGGCAACAGATAAAAAGGTAGGCAAGGAAAAGATTACAAAAGCAGGATGAAGTCTTGATGGGGGCAGGTTAATCTGCCATTTTAATTGCATTGTCTTTTTGTCCACTAATTAGATCAAGAAGCTATTAGAGTTACAGACGCTAAAAGCCACTCCTCTTGAAGAAACGATAAACAATGAGAAGCCTCACCCCACCTACTCTCCTTGACATTGTAAGAGAAGTAATCTCACATGGAATTCCAAGGAGCTCTCTATCTTGAGGATAGTTTTACTGAGGGTACAGGACTTTAAAAGGGAGGACGGTACACCAGAACTGCTTCCCTGTCCATTTAGTCTTTTTTTTTTTTTTTGGTCTTTTTTGCTATTTCTTGGGCCGCTCCCGTGGCATATGGAGGTTCCCAGGCTAGGGGTCCAATCGGAGATGTAGCCACCGGCCTACACCAGAGACACAGCAACGCAGGATCCGAGCCACGTCTGCAACCCACACCACAGCTCACGGCAACGCCGGGTCGTTAACCCACTGAGCAAGGCCAGGGATTGAACCCGCAACCTCATGGTTCCTAGTCAGATTCGTTAACCACTGCCATGACGGGAACTCCCCCATTTAGTCTTTACACAAGTCACATGTGTATGCAAGATCAGTTTTGCTCTGTCCCCGTTTTACATATGAAAACACTAAAGACCAGAAAAGATAAGTGATTTGCCTCATCGAGGTGCTCTCAAGTGTGCACTACCTACCTGGAGTCAGAAACAGCCCCAGACCAGTGCTGTCCAATAGAAATATAACATGAGCCACATATGCTACTTTATTTTATTTTATTTTGAGGTAGATTTCCTTTTTTTTTTTTTTTATCTTTTTGCTTTTTCTAGGGCCGCTCCCGTGGCATATGGAGTTTTCCAGGCTAGGGGTCGAATTGGAGCTGTAGCTGCTGGCCTATGCCAGAGCCACAGCAATGCAGGATCCGACCTGCGTCTGCAACCTACACCACAGCTCACAGCAACGCTGGACCCCTAACCCACTGAGCAAGGCCAGGGATCGAACCCGAAACCTCATGGTTTCTAGTCGGATTCGTTAACCACTGCGTCACGACGGGAACTCCCACATATGCTACTTTAAATTCTCTCATTTAAAAGGTAAAAGAAACAGGTGAAATTCACTTTAATAATATATTTTATTTAGCACAATTCATTTGGACTCTTACCCTCCTAACATGTAATTGGTATAAAAATCGATTAGATGCTTTACATTTCTTTTTTTCATCCTAATCTTTGAAATCCAACATGTCTTTTACCTTTCATGGCATATCTCTATTTGGACTCACCACATTGCAAATACTCAATAGCCATGTGTGGCTAGTGGTTACCACACTGGCCCGCCTTAGACAGGTGGTTCTCAAGGTTTGGTACCCTGACCAGGAACATTACCTGGGTACTGTTAGAAGTGAAAATTCTTGGGCTTTATCCCAAATCTACTGAGTCAGACCCTCTGGGAGTGGGGGGGGGCATCAGTCTGTGGTTTTTTTGTTTGTTTTGGGGGTTCTTTTTTTGGCTGCTCCAGCATGCGGAAGTTCCCAGGGCCAGGGACTGAACCTGTGCCCCAGCAGTGACAACACCAGATCCTTAACTGCTAGGCCACCAGGGAACTCCCAGTCTGTGTGTCAATAAGTCCCTTCTGGTAATTCTGAATAACATGCTAAGGTTTGAGAATCATTGCTCTAGACAACTGCCTCTCCATCCCAGTTCAAATAAACTAGGCAGCCATGGCAGGCTAATACTGATGACAAGGAGCCCCTTCTCTGAGACAAACAATTCTTGGCTAGATAAAGCTGGCATTCTCTTGTATGGAAATCTTCTAGTCCTAGTTGTGGTTCCATTTCTTGGGACTATGGGTGAATTACCAACACATAATTTAAACTCGATTTTATTTAGCATTTTATTTAATAAAGGAAAAAACTAACACCCTATATGATCACCTTGAGTTTAGTTATTAACTTCTCTTGTCCTCAGTTTCCTCATCCATAAAATGGGGATTGTTTAATAAATGTTAACAACTTAAAAAAGCACTGTATACCTAAAATGAAAGAGTCAGCAAAAGTGACTTATATTTTTAAAATTTTAATTAAAAAATTAGTGGTAAGGAATGGTAATATTATTGAGCATAAAAGCAGAAGTCAATTCACTTATATTTCTCAGAACATTAAATTTTGCTGAGGGGGCAGGGTAGGGTTCTTGCCAAAATCATTAAGGAGAATTCATCTGAGCATGCCTTAAAGCAGAACTTCCAGTAAACAGGAATTACCTATAAAGAAAATCAGGAAGCCAAAGTGGTTTTTTTCTTTCTTTCTTTTTTTTTTTTTTGTATGAAGTTACATCCTGCCATAGAAAAACTGAATAGGAAATAAAGACTGATGTACTCCCAACTCTACACTCAACTGGCTATTATATTATCAAGGAAAATCTGAGCAAAAGCTCAGATTCAGTGAAGGAAAAAAACACGAAAAGGCTGAATGTCATGAGAAATCAAAGACAACCAATGGCTACAATTAAACATGATTTTGGAAAAAACTACACAAACACATCTCTACTCTGTGACTGTAGATTCCCTAGTTACCACAGGCCCTCTCCACCCTCTACCCCCATTGCCCAAATACTTCCTGCAGACTTTTGCTCTAATATATATATATATATAAACAGAAGATTAATAAATTGATCCTAATTTCTCCCATCTCCTCCCCTTCCTTTTCTTCCTTCTCCTTATAATTATTAATAATTTTAATTGTGCATTTCCAGAGTTCTCTTAGATTTTCCAGGTTTCTTTAATGGAATTCTACCTTGCTCTGCACTCTTCCGTTTGATCGGAGAAAACTCATCACCTTAACACTTTCCCAGTTTATCCTTTCACCTTCAAATGAAAAGACATCAGAAAGGCAAGTTCCCATGGTTTTGAGGGAATGGCCGATGTTTTTCTGCTTTGGCGGCTGCAATCCTACGCAAAGCACAAATTGCAGCTCACACTCTCCCCTTCTTCCCTCACCCAAACCCACTACCTCAAGTCCACGTAAACCTGAAAAACACAGACACAGAACTCCTCCAACCTAACATACCCTCTCACACCCTACGCGGCACGGACGCCAGGATGCCCGAAACCACAGTAACGCTCAACCCACTCGGTGGCCCCACCCATCACCGCCCCGCCCCCGCCCCAAACACCAATGGTCGCCGCCTGCAGCTCCCGAGGGGCCCGTTGATAGGGCAGCGGCGCCTGCCACTCTCGCAGTGCGTCCCGCCCCTCTTCACTCCCCACTGGGGCTGGAGGGGCTGGAGGGGCTGGAGCATCAGCGCGAGTAGCTGTGAGCAGCCGCGGCAGCGGCGGCGCGTCGTTGCAGTTGCGCCATCTGTCAGGAGCCGAGCCGGCTGGGAGGGGGCTGCCGCGGAAGAGGAGGAGGGGTCGCCGCGAGCCGAAAGCCGCCGAGACCCGCCCGCCGGCCGGCCGCGGGAGCAGAGGCGAGGTTGCTTTCGGAGCCGCGCGTCCACCGCCGTCCGGGCGCGCGGCGGTTCACCCCGCGCACCGAAGGGCTCCCTGGGCGCACACAAAGCCGCCGCCCGCGCCGCACCGCCGGGCGGCCGCCGCCCGCGCCTGGGAGAGACCCGGCCGCCGGGCCGGGGACACCCGGCGCCGCCCCCTGGGCGCTCTCAGAAGGCCCACACGCTCCCGGGCCCGCCGAGGAGCCACCGGAGACGCTTCGGCCGCGCCAGAGGAGGGCGGGGAGAGGACCATGTGAATGGGCTCCGGAGCCTGAGCGCCGCGCAGGTAAGCTGCCGGGGATGCGCCGCGGGGCCGCGGGGCCGCGGGGATGCTGCGGAGACGCTGGCTGCCGGCGCCCCCACGCAGCGCCGCCCCCGCCGCGGGGCCCTGCGCTGCAGTCTGCTGGCCTGTGCAGTCTCCCGGGCGCCCCGCAGGGCTGCCGGCGAGTTGGCCCAGCTCGGACTCTTCCCTTGGTCTCGCCGGAGGACATCTCTGTGAGGTGCAGCCCCGCGGCAGCGCAGGGATGGGGGGCCCATTTCCTCGCCCGCGAGCGGGGCGCGGGGTGTGAATAGGAATTGGCTTGGGGGCGAGGCTGGCTCGGACTCCGCCCCCGCCCTCCTTTCGGGGGCCCCCAGTGGGCACCCGGGCAGTGTGTGTTGTTTTAATGTCAGGGATGATGTAATCACTTAATAATTGATGCCCGGTGCTGCTTTCCTCCCCACCCCACTCCACCCCTGCCCCACTCCTCCACCTCTCGGCCTCCTCTTCCTGCGGCGGTCGCCTTCTCAGCGCATCCTCCTGCCTATTTCTGGCACCTCCCTTGTGCTACTCGGATCCTCCCCTCCACTCTTCCTGTGCCACCACCCACCCTTCCCCAGTACCCCTTGCTGGAGCCTTAGCTCCTCTTCCTCTGACCCCCGCCCCACCCCCACCCCTCCTGCTCCCTCAGGCCCTTTTCTCCTCCCTTCCCTGCTTGCTGGATTTCCTCTCGACTTCCCTAGATCGATGACTGTTTTTGTTTGGTCGCCTCCTCTCTCTTATCTCTGCGGCCACAGGCGGAGGGGACTGAGCCAGAAAGAGGCCACCGAGCTTGGGCCCAGGCGGAGGTTTGCTGGGACTGAGTGAGAAGAGGGATGATAAAATCACCCTTCTTGCCTCTCCTCCCCCAATAAATCACACAGACTCGCCGGGTGTGTGTGTGTGTGTGTGACACAAAGAGCCCTTTCAGTGCACAGAGAGGAGACACACAAAGTACCCAAGGATGGGTACGATGTTTCTTGTTTCTCTTCCCCGGGGCTTCCCTTTCTCTCAGATAAAGCAGTTGATCTTTTCTCTGAGAGTCTTTCCTGCCACATTTACCAAAAAAAAAAAAAAAAATACAAGGCCCCAGATGTAGAGTGGCAGGTGCTGGCATTTTGTTGTATTCATGGACGGGTAGTGTTGACTGGCAGCTGCAGTATTTCTTGGATTTAAGGGGGAAATGATTTCAGCCGTGTTGAGAGTTGCTTTACTTTCAAGGTAGCACGCACACCCCTGCCTAGTTTTAACCCCCTTTCATTATTTAGGGAGTAGGAAAAATTGCTGCGGGGGGCGGGGGGGGGCAGAAGAAATTTGTTTCTGAAAGAGAGTTAAATTGGTGTTTGAGAGAAGTGAGGCAGCCTGACTTGCTTCTAGCCTGGAGTCTAAGGAATCCTGAAGTCTTGTGAAATGAAGTCTTGTCTGCCCAATGCTTGTTGTTCTACCCTGACACTTAAACAAGCTCCTGGAGACATTGCTAACACAGCATGAGATGGGCATTAGGAAGACGACTGGAGACCCTGTCTATCCTGCTTCAGGGTAGCCTTCAGACACCCCCATCCTTCCTCCCACCACCCAGCACCTGCCTGAGGTACCTCCCACCCTTTGTGCTTTTTCTCTCCTGAGTCCCTGCCCCAGGAGTCCTGTGCTTTCAGTTGAAGGGACTCACAGATTTTGAAAGGAAGTGGTTTTGTTAACTCTCTCAGGCTTTGGAGGCATTTAATTTCTATGAGCAAAGGATGTAGAGAATCTTTGGACTGAACTCTTAAACCCACTGTTTGATGGTCCTCTTAAAGAGGAAATGGAAATGTACAGCCAGGGGCTTAATCTTACAGTTGGTGACTATTAGGTGCTTAATAATGTCAAAACTTAAGTTGAATCCACTCATTCCTAAGATCATGGGTCTTTGACTAGTGTAAAGAGTACAACTGTCTCAAGTTTGTTCTTCAAGAATTTTATTAGAAAAGAGTTGTTATGGTTCATTAAACATTTACTTCTGCACTTTCTAAGGACATTCTTCTTGGAAGATTTTATATTTTAAAAAAGTAATAGGGTTAATGAGCGTACTCTAAAAAATAAAATAAAAACGAACAAGTAAGAACCTCCCCCAAAACCCCCAAAGTGATCTTTGTTTGATGCCAGACCCAGGAATGAAAGTCAGTGCATAATAAACTCTCACTCTGTTGACCAAGTGCAAGAGAATGATGTGGTTGAATGTGAGCAAACACACTCTGCTCTGTGTACCTTCACCCTCTTCTTTCTCGTGGTCTGGAAGCTCCAGCCGCATCTGATTTACTTGGGTCCTGTTGAACCGTTAGGGCCCAGCTCAGAAGTCTTCTACTCTAGGATACTTTCTCGTCCTTCAGACAACTCACCATGCCTCTAATTTTGTTTTCACACTTCAGCAGCTGGCCTTAGGTTTGTCACGTGTCTGTTTCCATCATTAGCTGATCAGCATGTTGAAAGAAGGAACCTGGTCTTATTTGTCTTCTTTAAACAAATGTGAGTTAGGCCTTTAGTATGTGCTAGGCACCTGGATTAATTGGCTGATGTTAGCAGCTGTGACAAATAGGCCTGCAAATGTATAATGACTCAAAAGCAACAGACGTTTATTATTCTATATGTAATAGTCAAAAATGGGTATATCTGGTCTGTAGGGGGCTTTCCTACAAGCAGTAATTCTGAGCCCCAAGCTCCACCATCCCATAGTGCTCCACTGTCACCTGCTTTCAGCTGGCCGAAGGACAAAAAGGAAAGCACCGACATTTTAAATGCCGTGGCCTGGAAATGACACCCGTCACTTCTACATTACAGCCTTTGCTTGAGGGCTAGTTATGTGGCCACGTTTAACTGCAAGGGAGCCTGGGAAATACAGTTTAGCCACGTGACCGGAAAAAAAAGGTCAAGAAGAAATGTATTTATGGTCAGCAGCTTTGCCATATGCCACCATTCAACAAGGCACAGTCACTGCCCTCAAGAAGTTTGTAGGCTGATCAGAAACTAGAGCCCATCCTCATCATTGCTTTTGTTCTTTTGATTTTCCAAGTTCAGATCTTTTCATTTTAAACATGTTGCCAGAAACTTTGCTTTTGTCCACTCCAGTGGGCAGTTCCCACCCAGTCATTCCTTGTAATACAGTGATCTCTTGGCTCCTGTGCTGACACCAGACATGGCTCTCCAGGAGCACCTTTGGTGGCTTCGGCTTTTATCTGCTGATTTTATAGGCTCCCTGAGTGGCTAGGAGGGGCTTTCAGAATCACAGCCCTCCCTTCTCTAATTGGAAGAAGAAATGAAGCAGACAGCACAGCAGAAACTTCTTGCCCCAGGCCATGTTCATGGGGAGGGAGCCTTAGCCAGCTCAGCTATTCAGTCCTGCCTGGGTTTCCCCCACCCCCACCTCTGAACCCCGTCCCCCAGCCGCCCTGAGCTGGTGACTGTGAGCCCTGCACCTTCCACGGAGTTAAGTGGACTCCAGCCCTCCAGGAGCGGGGTGAGCGGCTAGTGTTCTGCATAGTCCGTGTTCTCTACAAGCCTCCCCAGGAGCAATTCTATCTGTACTAGTCATCATACTTAATAAGACATGTGTTTTTGCTACAAACAGTTTGGTATATTCCTCTGATCTGCAAACATGTGCCCAGTATGTTACCGTGTCTAAGGCACTGGGAGATAGGATTGTGAAAGTGAATACTTCTCCCTGTCCTTGTCCTTGTTCAGGAGCTTAGTCTACTAGAGGAGATAAAAATAACATGTAAGAGCTAATTTTTATTGAGCATTTACTAGGTTGCAAGCCCTGTTTAATCTGAACAGTAATGGTATGTATGACCACCTAAAATTAATATCGTAAACCAGCTGCCCTTCAATTAAAAAAATCTGATAATGATATGAAGTGGTTTCAGTTATCCCCAGTTTACAGATGCAAAGTTTTTTGTTTTTTTTTTTTCTCTGTACATACACCTGAAGTTCTGTTTAATATCTATATATTACATTCAGAAATAAGAAACTGATGCTTAGGGAGATTAAAATTTTCACATTTACATTCAAAACAAAGATTAATTTGCACTCTCTTAAATTATGTATAAACGGATAGCATATATTCAATTTTTAATGGCTCCTTCATTTCTGCAAATTGTACATTTTATTTTGTTGCGCTTTTCCAGTTCTGTTGAGATATAATTGACCTCTAACATTATATAACTTAAGATGTGCAATATAAGATCTGATAAACTTACACATTCCGAAATAATTACCACAACAAGGTTAGTTAACATCACCTCAAAAAATTATCATTTTTTTTCTTGTGCTAGAACATTTAAGAATTACCTTATTAGCAACATTTAAGGATAACATACAGAATTTTTAAATATTGTCACCATGCTCTCTTAGATCCTCAAAACATAGTCATCTTGTAACTGCAAGTTTAGACCTTTTGACCAACAACAGATGGGCAGTTGAAGCAAGGGAGGTTAAGTAACTAATTCAGGATCATACATAGCTAGTAAGTGGTAAAGTCAGGATTGAGGCCCAATTATTTTGGTTTCAAAGCCTTTGGTCTTAGTCATGAGGCAATATGCAAAACACTGCATGTGGATATAATGAGAATATTAATTAAAATTTGTCACATTCCACATAAGATTGGGGGGGTGATGTAGATGCTTTGGAAATTGATACTATTGTTGGGAAACAACTCTAAATAAGAAATAAAATGCCCTTTCCTACCTCCATTCCTTCCATTTAGACCCTCATCTACTGCTCACCTAGGAAATAAAAAATCAAAAAGCGGGAAAGCAAAACATGTTTATCCTGGAAATACTTTTACTGTGTGTGATTCTTTATTTTAAGCTGGGCCCATCTGTGGTCCACAGATCGGTCTCTAAGAGTTTGCAACTCATCCTACATATTTATTCATCCAGCATCATTCATTCATAGTCTTTACCATTTGCCAGACATTGAACTAGATGCTCAGGGACAAAATAATCCAGCCTCGTGGCACAGAGTCTCAACCATGGTGATAACTGTTGTGATCCTGGGGGTCCTCGCGGGAGCAAGGGTCATGAACTCCAGGGAGAGGTGGGAAATTGGGGTGGCCAGGCAGGGGAGGCCAGAGGAGGAAGTGTCATGGAGCTGAAGAGTAGTGTTGGTTGGCCGAGTGTTGAGGGAGGGCCACTGCCCCAGAGGGAGCAGCTCAGAAACCAAATGCACAGACCTTGTAGGAAATGCCAGTAGCTCACTGTAGAGAGATGGCCTTAGGGAGAAGATGGAGCTGGTAGAAACCTTGAGAATGTTCTTGGTACTTTGTCAGGAAGGCCATTTTAAAGAGTTGTAGGTGGAGATGCTGCTTCGATCTGATTTGTGTTTTAGAAAGCTCCATCTGGCCACAGCGTGGGCTGTTGACCAGAGGCGGTCAAGAGGGATGCAGGGAAGGTAGTTCTGGCAACTCAGATGAGCCATAGATGGAGGAGCTACTTGAAAGAGGGGATGAAGCAAAAGAGAATAAGAGAGGTGAGACAGTATATTGGAGGGTGGCAGCAAAAAGGGGTCCTTGGGAAGTGAGTGGAAAGAGACATGCAGGAGCAGCAGGATGGGTGTTTAATGAAGAGGTTATCACGGGCACTTGGGACTTCCCGTTAAGGTATCATGTAGGCAGTTGAATAGATGGGTCTGGAGTGAGGAGAGGACTCATGCACAGATCCATTAGCAGCACATGACACAGTTCTAGGGGCCTTGGAGGTGAGCAGTATCGCTCTGGAAGAGTGTGTAGGGTAGAAGAGCAGACAGGGTGGAGGAGGCCCTGGGGCCCTGCTCAGGAGGTGCAACCAGAATATTATGTGGGCCCTGAGAGAGAGGTGGCCTGGATCCCCAGGAGGGGAAAGCCGTGCCCTGGAGGTTAAGCAAGATTAAGAATGAAAAGTGTAGGAATTTCCGTTGTGGCTCAGCAATAACAAACCTGACTAGTCTCTATGAGGACATTGGTTCGATCCCTGGCCTGACTCTGTGGGCATTGCCGTGAGCTGGGGTGTAGGTTGCAGATGTGGCTCAGATCCCATGTTGCTGTGGCGTAGGCCAGCAGCTTCAGTTCCTATCGACCCTTAGCCTGGGAACTTCCATATGCTGCAGGTGCAGTCCTAAACAACCAAAAGAGCAAAAAGAGCAGTTGGGTTTCGTGCCCGGCCACAGCAGCTTGAGGGTAGAAATTTAAAGAGCTCTGCTGCTCCCCAGACCAAGGGAGAAACGTGTAGCAAACCCCACAGAACACAGACTCATAGGGGACTGAGGGATCATGTAGTCCAGCATGTCCATTTTACTGGTAAGGAAAAATGAGGCCCAGGGTGGGCTAAGGCTGAGTGACTTTTCCAAGGTGGCAGTCCTTGGACACCCCTTAAAGCCCAGGTGAGGGAGGTGATCAAGGGCCGGGACTCAGGGTATGATCCATTCCACCCCTGCCAGCATGTGAGCTGAGCCAAGTTACCCAATCTCTCCCTTTCTTCACCCTTAAAATGGAGTTAATTGTTCTACCTCAGACGTTTGCTATGAGGAGTCATGAGTCAATCCATGCAAAGCACTCAGAATAGTACCTGCACATAGAAAAGTGGTGTGTTTACTGCTGTTGTTAACGTGTATATCTATGTGAATATATGTCTATTTATACAGGTAACATATATACATCTAACATGTGTATCCCTTAGGAAAGGGAGGATGAAAGTTCATTCTGTGCATAAAAGGACATTTTGAATATTTTAGAAAGAGATTTGGGTGATTGTCAGTTCTGAATCAGTTCCTGGAAAACGTAGGAAAGTAGTTGATATAGTATGATTGAGAACAGCCCTTTCAGCAGGTCTTCTTAGGAAATGCAGAACGTTTCTTATTCTTGAGAGTAGGAAAACATAAAAGGACTTTGAAGTTAGCCCTGTAAAAGGATTTTAGTCAAATAACCAGAATTTTAACCTATTGACAATGTAAATCTCTTGACTTTGACTTCAGAATGTC
Source organism: Phacochoerus africanus (assembly GCF_016906955.1). NCBI lineage: Eukaryota > Metazoa > Chordata > Mammalia > Artiodactyla > Suidae > Phacochoerus > Phacochoerus africanus. The sequence goes on along the minus strand of NC_062545.1, from coordinate 77,734,107 downwards.
ATCATGACTTTCTGAAAGTAGAATAGACCACAGGCAGAGTAGAGAAAAACCCCACGAGTTAACGACTTGCCTGCACTTGGTTCCTATGAAAAAAGGACGATTTGGGTTATTTAGAGAAATAGAATTTTTTTCAGTGTTCCTTGTTGAGCAAATCTAATTTCTAGCCACTAAAATACATGAGAAGCCCCAACAATATTATCCAAATGGACTTGGGTGACATGCAGTTCAGACAACTTTGGAATAAGTGGCACTCTGGACTTGATTAGAACACAGTAATCCTAGAAGGATATAAATTGAACTGGATTTATGGTCTAATAAAAACGTGGGAAGAAAAGATAATGCTTACTGACTCATGAAACTTTAACGACGTTAGTAGGGCTTGGAGTCATCGTAATGTTTGGATGAGGGTGTTTTCCCATTCATCTCTGCCTGCTTCCAGATGCTCTGTGCTGCGCCTCACTCAGGGCATGAGGCAGAGTCTTCTTCAGGTAGGAATCATCACCTATTCGGCCCCTGCCCACCTAGGACCCCAAGCAGCACCAGTTGGTTTGGGCAAATATGTGTTGAGCGCCCATTAACTGTAGGTTGTGGGGAGAACAAAATAAGGTATGGGAAAGTCTTAGCCCATCACTTATTTCCATTCAGAAGGTCTTTTCTGAGGGCTACTTATTTCTGACCTGTATTCCCCTCTCTGATGGTGTATAAAAACACAGAGCCTCCCTAAATACACCAGAAAAATAAGCACACCTACCTTTGTGATTGATTCCTGGAGGCCTTGTGAAGTGCTTCACATACAGTAATTTACTTGGTCATAACAATCCACGGGGCAGGGATTATTATCCCCATTGGTTACAAGGGAAGGTTGAAGCTCAGAAAGGTTAAGTAACTTGCGTTTTGTCACACAGCTAGTTACTAGAGAAGCCAGCTCTGTCTGTCCTAAATTCACGGATGCTTTTGCTCCAGAGCAGTGCTTTGTCATTTCCTGCCTCCTTTCAAGCCTCCTTGCCTTTGTATGGCAGATGCCTCTGTGTTAGGTTTTGGGGGTTACAAACCTTCCCCCCACTTCAGGAAGCTTCTCTCCTTCTGATGGCTTTACCCAAGACTTATTTTCTTAGAAGCCCCCTTAGTCCTACCTCTCGGCTCCCATGGCACCTGGATACCATCTCACCATCACTCGCATCACAGCCAGACTTAGGAAGCAGAGTGGGATCAGACAGTGGGCAGATACTGGTCCTTTCCCCTGATTGGCAGGCTCTTTGGAGGTCCTGTGTCTTACTCATGGTGGACTTGCCAGCTCAATGCCCAGTGCTATTCCAAGAGGTACTTTTGTTATTCTTTCCATTTAACAGATAGGGAAACTGAAGCCTAGAGGTTAAGCAATTAAGTCAGGGTCAGACAGCTAGTAAGCTGCAGCAGTCAGTCTGGCTCCAGAATCAATGCTCTTCACACTAGCTTTGTTCCATTTCTCAAATGAGATTATAAACTGTGAGGCTAGACGCAGTGCCCACTACTTCCCAGCCCAGTACCTCCCCGTCCGCACACAGTAAAGATCAGCCCTCTTGTTTCTTCCACCCACCTTGGCCGAACAGACGCAGCGAACTAGGCGTTCTCTCATGAGAAGGAAAGAGCTTTGGGGCCAGGGTTGCAGGCATAGCCTCTGAGGCTCTTACAGAATGCAGATTCTCAGAACCTGTTCTGGCTCAGTAGGTCTGGGGTGGGCTGGTCGAAAGCTGAAATCTCTTCTGGACGTGAGCATGGCCGTGAGGGTGGAGCCATCAGGGAGGCAGCTTCTGAAAGATAAGGAATGAAGAAACAGTGAACCTCAACCATGGTGGTGGGAGCTGGCTGTTGAAGGGATAGAAAACATCAATCAGCCAGAACCAGAGGCAACAGCAGCCCAGGGGAGGCTGAGATCAGAAATCCATCACAGAAAGACCTCTTACCTTGTGTTTTTAAGATTTCTAAGTACCTGCTCCTTTTGAATGTGCTGGTGGGATTTTATCTGATGAATTCAAACACTTTCATTTTCTTCAGAGCTTCCATCTTTGAGGTACCCAAAAATAGTAGGCTTTTCATGGAGTTGTATAAGGATTCCATCTGCTTTACACTGAAAAGTAGGGCTTTAATGGAAAATTAAAAATGAGTCAGATCGCCTTTCCCACAGTAAAGCCCAAGGCACTTTTCCCAATCCTTTCTTCTTTTAATCCCCAGAAAAAGTTACTGAATCTGTATTTCTGTGAAAATCTGCCCAATTTAAATTCTCCTGAAAAGGCAAATAAACACCACCGAGTTCCTTCACTGCCACATGCTGTAGTATCCAGTCAGAAGCAATAACAGTTTCAGATGTTGTGTCTTGTAAAATTTGATTTTTCTTTCACTCTTAATTTTATTCCTGAAATTGTAGGATAGGTTGCCCATAGCAAGGCACGTGCACACAAGGACATGTGAAAAGTACTATTTCTGATCAAGGTTTCTCTTATTTGCTTTCGGAGTGCAAAGGGCTTCACCTTTTTATTGTCTCAGTGCTAAGAAATACAGACAGCCCCTCATCGTTTTCAGATACAGGAGCTGGGTTGTCAGCGCACCCACACTCTGTCACCTTCTGCCTTTTATCGTTGTCTGCTGCTTGAAAACGCCAGCTCTGTGGCTGTTACCTTGTATGTGCCTCTACTTGATCGATATTCTCTTGATAGGTTACGTCCTTCAGGTTCTTCTGTGGTTTGCAAATAATGATGCCAGTTGCTTCACTCCTGCACCTTCTAGCTTGAGTTGAGGAGGTGTCACTCCACATCAAAACGCATGTGCTAGCTGATGTAGATCCTGCCTCTCTTGCCTTGTCCCTTTGCTAACAATCCAGCGAGCAGGAGAGAGGCCGCACCCTTAGCCTGGCATTCGACGCCTTTACCCAGCTCCCCTCCTGAGTCAGCCCTGGCTCTCCTTCTTCACTACCACGTGAACGCTTGGCTCGCCAGATGTCAAGCTGCTGTCTCATTGGTATGGAATATGCTTCCAGCCTCGGTTGTCCTTTCCTGCACATCCCAGCCCTGCCTTTCCCTGGGAACTCTATTCATTTCTCAAGGCCCAGCCTGGAACCCCAGCTCTGAGAAGCTTCCCCTTGTCTCCTCATTCTCTTGCATCAAACATTTGTGCCTCTCAGTTGCCTCCTAATCAGTGATGCCCTGGTTGCTAGTTAAATCCTGATGTGAGAAATCCCAGGGGCAGAGGATTTTTGTGACTTGCCCAAGGTCATGCATCCAGTTCCTCATTAAGTTTAGACCAGAATCCAGGTGTCCCAGAAATCTGTATATGTGGGTCCTGCCTTCTCAACAGAACTTTGGCTTCATATGCGCAAAATTGTTGGGGTTTTGTCCCCTATAACATGTAACACACTGTCATGTAGATACTTAGCTGGTGTTTGTTCACATAGACTCTGGGGCAGGGCACGGAAATAGGGAACTGCTTTCCTGGCCACCTGTGGGGCCACCCTGGCGTCTCCTTGGATGTTGAGCTTCTGTAGTTTCTTAGGGCATCAGATTCACTCTCTACAGACCCACGTGATTTAGGTTCAGGGACTGACCTACTGTCTTAGGAACCACCATTGTATTCTGAGAAGGGTATGTGTTTAAAGATCTTTTGTCCGTAATCGGGAGCTTTTCATTAAAAATTTAGGGTGAGAAATGGTTACTTCTTTGCCCTCTGCCATCAGGTTTTCACCAACAAGATTTTCACTAAAAAGAGTGGGAAGTTACCAATAGTGCACAGTGACATTTCAGGCTGAGGAGACACGCAGAATGTTCAAAGTCTGGAGGACACTGGAAAAACACAAGAGCGAGGGATGGAAGAGGGTATGGTGGCAGAATGGACCGCCAGTGTTGTGCCTGCAAGGCTGTGGGGCCCTGGGGACTGGAGGAAGCAGGGGCTCATCCATCAGCACCTGCCCATCGCTGGACCCAGCACAGCTTTGGATGTGGGCATGCCTTCCTCTCCATACATTCATTTTGTTCACTTGGTGAATCACTACCTGGAGAATCTCCTTAGCAGGGAAGGAGTGTTCCATCCTAGACTTCAGGTCCTACCACGTAATGATTTAACACCGGATCCCAACCACAGCCTCTGTTGGTATATCCTTCAAAAGAATCATGGAAAATAAGCCTTATAAAATATTTTCCATGGTTCAGGGAGGGACGGCTTGAGTCATTTCTGTAGCAAAAGACACAAGAGCACAACAGCACAACAGGCAGTGTTTGTCGGCCCCTCATTAGGAGGCGTCTCAGCTCCCCGTGAAAAGCTCTCTGTGAGTCCTCATTAATGGCTTTCCCTGCCTAGCCCTCACCTGGACGCCAGGTTTAATGTATCAGAGGGATGGAGGGCATTAAAAATGCCTTCAGTGGATGTAGACTCGCTGCCACAGTGAAGAGGGGGAAGGGCGGACCTGATGCCTCACTCAGTGTTATTTGAAATACCATCATGGTCTTTGGAAAGCAGTAGTGAGCTTTTTTCCTTCCTTCATCGGGTGTTGCCTGTGATTTCAGCGCGGTCCTGCCCGCCTCCCCACCACCACCTCAAACGTGGGAGATCATATATCACTAACAAAACTGCGCTTGCCCCTTGGCCAGCGTCTAATGTAACCACTTCATGTGTTTATCCACTTTGTTCATGTTCAGTCACTTTTGTACTTGTCAGGGTCAGCGTTGTCCATTTTCAGTGGCCAGCTTCTAGAAGACGGAAAGCGCTGCTGTTTAATTTGCTTTGTGCCCTGTAATTCTACACTGAACTGTGCATTTATTAAATGCTTGTTGATTATGATTCCAGGCTTCCAAGTTGGAGGTCTTCCAAGTGTTTTCAGTACTTGTAGAATGAGATGCACCTTGAGTAAATTCTCTTCTTGTAGATAACACATCAGGTCCTCTGCTTTGGTAGATCCTCAGAGTCATGGGTTAAAATCCAGACTTTGGTTTTGCACATAATGTTGCACCTTACATTTCACCCCTTGGATAGAAATGCAGTGATCCAGTTTCTAATTCTGTCAACAAGTTAGGGCCCAAAGCACAGATAATATGTCATACCATACCCTTCTTTTTGTATAAGTGTGGTTGATCGTGTAATTCCCATTGTCTTATCGTTATTATTCAGCAGATTCTTGATTGCAGACTGGTAAGAGTTGGAGGTTTTCACCAAGGGGCCGAGAATTGCCCAGTGAGGGCTGATGAGACGTGGCTGGGAAGAACCTTTAAGGACCGCAGTGTCATGAGCAGAACCACATGCCTCTGTGGAGCCACTAGCTCCTGGGAAGTTCTGATTAGTATAAACGTAAGTGTAATACAAGGAGAGCTGGTATTCAGAAAACATTCTCTGATTGTACTGCAGCCCAACTGTGCCATGTCCGGAGTAGGAAGGTGTTCAGACCCCCAGTCTGGGGTCCCTAGGCGAGCCCCAGTGCCTCCACTTTTCTCACATCCCTAGCTTGTGACAGAGGTTATGTTTCCAGGGCATGAAACACCCCAGCCTCCACCTCCACAATCACTACCCATGTACTTGCAATGCAGAAGTGTCACTGTGGAAGGAGTCTTGCTTGTGCTCCCCACTGGGACCCTTAGCTGGGCTCTTGGTGCCACCCAGATAAGCTCGAACATGCAGAAATGATCCACAAAGGAGAGTGATGTTGGCGAGGCTGGGGAGAGGGGACGATGGACAGAAGGGGGTCATCAAAGGTTTAGTGGGGCAGGATCACGTTGCATATAGAAGGGGCCCTTGCCTTGGTTTCCTGTGGCTGTGTAACAATGGCTGTGTACTGGGGGCTTCAAACAACAAAGCACTTCCTCTCCCTGTTCTGGAAGCCACAGGTCTTGAAATCAAGACTTCAATAGGGTTGATTGCTTCTGGAGGTTCTGAGTAAGACTCTGTTCATGCCTCTTTTTGTTTTGCTTTTTAGGGCTGCACCTGTGGCATATGGAGGTTCTTACCAGGCTAGGGGTCAAATCAGAGCTGCAGTTGCTGGCCTGCGCCACAGCCACAGCAACCCTGGGTCCGAGCCACGTCTATGACCTACACCCAGCTCATGGCAACGCCAGATCCTTAACCCACTGAGCAAGGCCAGGGATCAAACCTGCATCCTCATGAATACTAGTCGGGCTCATAACCCGCTGAGCTGCAACAGGAATTCCTGCGCATGCCTCTTTCTGGTGGCTGCCAGCAGCTCTTGGCTTTCCTTGGCTTGTGGACCCATCAGTACAATTTCGGCTTTCATCTTCACGCTGAGTTCTCCTCTGTGTGTCATGGCCTTTTCTCTTACAAGGACACTTGTCCCTGGATTTAGGTTCTACCCTAATCCAAGATGATCTCAGTTCAAGATCCTTAACTTAATTACATCTGCAAAGACCGTTTTTTCCACATAAGGTCACATTCACAGGTTTCTGACAGACGTATATTGGAGTGGCAGCACCATGCAACCTACTGCAGCCCTCAAAGGGATGCAAATGAGAAGTAATTTGGAGGGGGAGAGCAGATGAGAAAGGTATTTGAAAGTTGGAATGCCTACTAATGTGATTTTTGACTGTCGCTGCAAGATAGGTGAAGATAACAGTGAAATTTCTATGTGAAAAGAAATTCTGAGGCATGGGCTATCCTGCAACTTTTCAGTAGAATTGGAAGCTGAGCCATCGTCTGAGGTTGCAAGATTTGGAGATGGGAGGGAGCCTTGGAGGATACAGAAAATGTCCAACCAGCCAGGAAAATATAGGATACTATGTTAATAGATGGATTTAAAATTGCTACAGAGAAATAGGCCCCTTTGAAATTTTCAAGTATTTTGAATGGCTTAGCCCAGTTTTGTGGCTTTGCTTGGTAGTGCTCATCACTTTGCAATGGAAAATCGGACCTTGTGGTGACCTAGAGTTGAGAATTGGTTTGAAGAGTCAAATGCGGAGGATATTCTCAGAGACTAAAGAAAACAGCAGTTGAATCAGCTGAAAGCAGGGTTCAGGCTGGGTAGGGGATTGAGCTGGAATTGGGATGATGGATAAGACGGGGAAGGGTTTTGGGTCTGTGATGGGTGAACACAGCAGAAATGGAGAAGGAGAGGCAAAGGCAGGAAGGCCCTGAAGAAATCCAGCCAGTGGAGAGTTCCAAATGATGCTGAGCAAGGTGGCTTCCTGTTGAATGGGTGCATTCAGAGATTAAGGACATTAATCCTTATATAAAGAATTCAAGAAAACAAAAGCCGTAGTCTCCTTTTTGCCCTTGGTTCAAATCCTGTATAAATGGTATCTTTTAGAAAAATGACGTCAGTATGTTGCACTTTTAAAAAATCCTAGGTGAGTGTTCTGGGCCCTCTGAGACCTTGCATCATGACCAGCTGCTTTAGTGGGGGACAATGTTTTGAACCGGTATTCAATTTGCTTTCCTTTCCTTCTCATTCTTGTTGCCCTGGGAGCCTCCCCTATTGAGGCTAAGGATTCCATTACTTCAGGGGGAGGACAGAGTATGGCCCAAGACAAAGAAGACATTGTTCCGCTTTTGATTTCCAAAACAGGACCTTGAAGCCTGTTTCAGAGCCCAGGCGGCCTTAGCCCGGCCTTCATGTAAAAGAGGCAGGCTTTGTTAGAAGAGAAGTGATGTGTGGATTCTGAGGAGCCAGATCTTGGGAAGACGAGGCGGAGATTGTACAGTCCGCCCTGCGGGATGCGGAGGCTGCCGGAAGGAGGAAATGCCTCCCCGGGTTGGAGGCAGGAGCTTGGAGGGATTGGGGGAGACCAGAGATAAGAAATGAATGGGTCACTGAGACCCCTCACTCCAGGTGGGTGGAAGAGAAACTGCAGGGAGAGAACACTTGTGCTACCTCCCCACCCCCACCCTCCCACCGCCTGGAACTCTGGAAGGAAGCCTCCTCGGAGGAGTGGGCCCTGCAGTGGGGCAGGTTTAGGCAGACACAGCCCTGAGATGATGGTCTTACCCCTGTTCCCTAATGCTCACATGTGACGTGGGAAAGATCCCAGCAATCCTGCAGGGTCCCTAGGCCAGCTGTGGAGGTGCTGAGGGAGCTGGGTGGGAGAGGCCTGGGGTCAGGAAGGAGAGGGCACAGAATGAACGGGGCCAGTCTCACAGGTGGGGGCCGGCCTGGGTGGTGGCTGCCGATATCCACCCATCACATCAGCAGAACCAGGCCAACACCCCCAAACAAAGGGATGGACAAAACATCCTAGGGAAGCCAGCGGGGCCCTGGAGGGCAGTGCCTGGACTGGGTCCTTGCTCCCTGATGTGATCTGTAATCTTACCCCTGGGGGAAACAAGGAGAGGGCAAGGATCCCAGCCCTGAGAGGCAGTCTGAGACAAGCTCAATTTAACTGATTGCCCCGAAGCAATGAAAATTTTAAATCTGAAGGCATTCCATTATCTTGAAGGAGCAGGATTGTTTTTTTTCTACTGTAAACAGAAATGCAGTGGTCATGGTCAAATTGAATTCAACTCTGGAGAGATGAAGTAGCATCTTGTGTACACAGCTGAGTAGTGAGTATAAACTTCAAACCTTCCACGTTGTATTTGAGTTGTGTTTTATAGCGATGGTGATGATGATGGTGGTGGCCAATTTGCTCCCTTGGAGTCGTAGACTTATTCCTTGGGGGACAATGTGATTTAGCGTACCTGCTGTAGGTTCATCTGGGGCCAGAAGTGGGAAGATCTGTCCTCTGAGGAAGCAGAGTGGTCGACCACATAGTCCAACTGTAGTGGGGATTAGGCTTCCTGTTGCTGAGCTGGCTGCAGCTCTCCCCAGTGCCCTGGGAGGAGGGACCTCAGTTGCCATGGAGTCTCAGGCTGGTGGAAAGTCTTAGAATTTCAGGCCTTTCCCTGATGAACTTTACTGTGATGCTGGATCTTCATGGTGATGCTGGAAGAGAATTTTCACCGGGTTCCATTATTTTAAAGGTATCAGGGTGGAATTATAGTTTCTGACTGAGATAAGGGGGAAAATTCTTCATTTTTATGTAATCGCCATGCACTAAATAAAGCCCAGGTTTGTAAAGGGATTCATTTCCAAGTATAATTCATAACTAGTTACCAGAACACTCAAATGAGAGAGGGGGGAAGAAACCCAGTTAGCTCTTTTAAAGACATTTTATCTCTCTTCGACATTCATACGAGGATGAGGCTGCATTTAAGATGTTTTTAAAACCTGCTGTTTCTTGAAATGCCTAGTAATTTTGGAAGGGAAACCTTCAGTCTTTAAAAAGCATGCGTTTTGTGGGGCGGGTTAAGGTGGGAAGTTTTCTGTTGGGTACTGTTTTATGTATTTTTTTCCTAGAAAATTACAGCGACACTTTAAACACATCTTCTCAAAACAGGAATACCTCTCCTTTCCCCCTCATCTGTCAGGGGAGCAAAGGGAGCTAGTAGAGAAGGGGAACCAAAACATTTATTGAAAGGAGTCATTAACTGATATCATAATATTTTGGACCTATGAAATAGTCCTTTTCAACATCTTCTCAAAAATACAACTTCTGGGAGTTCCCATTGTGGCTTTCTATGAGGAAGCAGGTTCCATCTCTGGCCTTACTCAGTGTGTTAAGGACCTTGCATGCCCCAAGCTGTGGTGTGGGTCGCAGATGTGGCTCGGATCCTGTGTTGCTGTGGCTGTGGTGTAGGCCAGCAGCTGCAGCTGAGATTCAACCCCTGGCCGAGAAACTTCCATGTGCTGTGGCTGTGGCCATGAAAAAAAAATAAATGAAACTTATAAAAATTAAAAACATATCCCTATATATACATTAGAGCAAAAAAAAAAAAAATCCTTTTCTACTGATTATCTAAACAGTAAGAAGAACATAAGGTAGTAATTGTTCTTGGCTCATATTCACTCACTTTAGTCAGTTTTTTAGCCATTTGCCTCTAATACTGATGTCATGATTATTTTTCTGATGAATGAATTGTTTCAGATTTTCTCATGGTATTGCCCACAGTCTCCTTCAAAGTTGTATTTTATAGTTAATATTTGAAACTATTGCTATGTTCAATTGGCATTTATGGATACAGCATAATATTTTTAACGGAGGAAATAGCTCTTTCTACAGATGCATGTGAGCTCAGAACAAATTCAGCTAAATGGAGGCTTTTCTCAGACTAATATTTTTTTCATACTGAAATGTGTAAATATTTTAGTCCAGATATTTTCACAGGTCTCTTACCCCCATTCAGGATTCTTACCTTCAATAAATATTTTTATAAGACAAAACTCATGAAAATAAGTTCCTCCGTCATCCTCTTGCATGTTTTACCACATTTAGGTGATACAAAATCATAGATAATTCATAATTGCACACCATTGTGGTAAAGAATATAAATGTATCCAGTTAAAACCAGGAACACCATCAAAATATTGCCACAAGTTGAGAAACCCCCGAATATCCGTAATACAGTTTTAGAATTAAATCTTGGACACTGAGGTCTCTAATGTGTATAGTGCCTGCCTTTGCTTTTGTTGTGATAAATTTTAACATCTTCCTATCTGTAAGCCTGGTTTTCAGTTACTGCAATTGGTTAAAGCCTTTTTAAAAAAAAGCCGAAATGTTTTGTTGCTTCATTTACTACTTTGATCAAAGATATCCATCTGTTTCGGAATGGAACACACCCAGACTTTACAAGATTCATCCACATACCATTATGGCACACTTAGGTTGATTTAGAGAGTCGTTTTGCAAACATCTCTAAAACCTAGTTGATGATGACAGGTGGCAAAATAGAAGGCGGGTAGTGCCATACTGAAGTGTTTTTTTGTTTTCACAAAAATGTCATAGTTCAGTTTTTCTAACTATTTGTCCATTTCTACATCTGTAGTTAGTTTTGCATCTGGTAGGATATAGCCACTTTGTGTGTGTTTGTGTGTGTGTGCGCGCACGTGCATGCTTTTTAGGGTCACATCCATAGCATATGGAAGTTCCCAGGCTAGGGGTCAAAACTGGAGCTACAGCTGCCGGCCTACATCACAGCCACAGCAATACAGGATCCAAGTCACATCTGCAACCTACATCACATCTCACAACAACGCCAAATCCCCAATCCATTGAGCAAGGCCTGGGATCAAACCCTCATCCTCATGGATACTCTGCTGTGCCGCAATGGGAACTCCCAAGCTGCTTGTTTGACTGCAGCTATGGATTATTTTACATGGCATACCCAATTCAAATAACTTTCTGCTCTGTAAGTTTCTTGATTTAATGAAGACAATTATTTATAATATCACAAAATTTGTATTTGTATTCTGCAGAAACAAAATTTCTTCCCTTGTGTTAAACTTCTGGCAGATTCTAGTAGCATTCACACTACCATGAGGTGTTTCACCTGTGGCAGAATGAACTTCCAAAAGCTTTATTTTGATCCCAAGAAATAGATGGGGGGAAAGAAATCAAACCATAATTGAAATAAATTGATTTTTCTCTGTAAAACACCTGTTAATACTAACACACACTGCAATCATTTTTTTTTCCTTCTGCTAAGGAAAGCAGCATATTAAAGCTATGGCTTCACTTTTGTGTATGCACAAAAAAACCCCCAAAACCCTGAACTCAAAAATAAGTGGAATCAACATAGAATAACAGTCTTTTGATCTAAAGGAAAAGTCATGCTTCCTGGAGTGCTATCAGGGAACCTTTCATAACTGGCTGTGTTGAATTGTAATCCTTGGTCATGAGCTTATTACAAGAGCTGTTAACATTTGAAGTAGTTACTGTTGCTTCTTGAGCAGATTGGACTTGGCAAATCTATCAGTAAGGCTCCCATGAGGACTGAGACCCATGCACATCTTGTGTGAGCTAACATTCGTCATCAGCTTCTTGAAAAAATGAAAATTCAGTCATTCCCATTGTGGCTCAGTGGGTTAAGGACCCAACATTGTCTCTATGAGGATGCAGGTTTGTTTGATCCCTGGCCTCCCTTGGTGGCTTAAGGATCTGCTGTTGCCGTGAGCTGTGGTGTAGTTTGAAGATGTGGCTTGGGTCTGGCGTTGCTGTGGCTGTGGTTTAGGCTTGCAGCTGCAGTTCCAATTCAGACCCTAGCCCAGGAACTTCTATATGCTGCAGATGTGGCCATAAAAAGTAAAAAAAGGTAATTTTTCATTTACTTGACATTTTTTCCTTTTTCAGCCCATTGCTGCTGAAGGGAATCTTGCAAAGTAAAATAGACAAATGATCAATAAATGGCAAAAACACTGTAATGAGAGCATTTATACCATTCTTTTTTTTTTTTTTTGCTTTTTAGGGTCGCACTTGTAGCATGTGGAGGTTCCCATGCTAGGGGTTGAATCAGTCACATGCATTCTTGAAAAGATCTATTTCCTGCCAATATTTCACAAACACCTAACCTGTCATTTTCTTGTTTCCCATGGACCCTTCTGACCAGTGTTTAGTGCATCACAGGCCATAGTGAGGGTCAGCACAACTGGTTGGAGCATCCATTATCTGGCAGGGATGCTACCAGTTGGGACCAGGAGGGGCCTGCATCCCTAGCTGCTCACGTCCAAGTGCTCTTTATTGTATTGGTGAGCATCCTGCCTGTTCTACATGAAAGAGAGGTGCTTGCCTTCAGCTAAGACTGGAAAAGGACAGGAACAGAGATAGATGGTCACTGGTTACCATTCATTAAGATGAAATGTTAAGATGAGAATTCTCTGCACTCTGCACGTGTGTCACTGGCAGGCAAGACCATGGCTGAATCTGGAAGGGAGGAATGGAGGTGGCTAAACCCAATCTTGGTGCATTTGAATGCAACCCTTAAAAATAGTATCAGGTCTAAAAAATGAGACATCTGATGGGCTACTGGGACAATAGGGGTAGTCCAGTTCTTTCACAGACAAGCCAAGGCATAAGGTCACCCTAGTCAGAGATCACATTTCTCTGTCCTCTTTTGTCTGGACTGTTCTGATAAGACTACTGTTCTGCCCTCCTCTGCTGCTGGCTTCCAATCCCACTTCCCACAACAGCTGAGTGAGCCTTTCAGAATCCCTGCGAGACCACATTGCTGGGTGACACCCCTCAGCGTCGTCCTCTTGCAGTTGGAACAAAGTTGAGCTCCCTCACCATGGCCCAGGAAGCCTTTAAGCTCCCACCCACCCAGCTGGCCGCACTAGATTTTAAGCTTCCCGGCGCCACGTACCTTTCCTGTCTGTTTTCTTCACCAGTGTGGCATGCAAGAGCCGCTCAGTGCATTTTCTCGAAGGAGTGAATATGATTTACTTTGAGTTGATGAAAGGGAAAAAGAGGGAGTGTCTTGCTAATCCATGGGGATAAGGAAAATGCAAGTCTAAATATTATTTCTAAATGTTATTTCTGTCTCTGATAACAAAGTGGGACAGCAGAATATATCCCAGGACTAAATCGTGAAATCTTCAAACCATCCTGCTTCTGTAGTCTCCCATCCCCCATCCCTTCCCCTACCCAGGGATGTAAGTGTGAGTTCTAGTGCATCTATTATTTGATCCAGCATTAGGTCGGAGATTTCGTCTTGTGCGTACTTCGTGTACGTGACCAGGAAAGGTGCTTCTTGGATTGATCTGGGGGAAACCGGGCCCCGAGATGGTGGTGGTGGAGGAATACTTTGAAGTCACAATTTTGAGATGGGGTGTTCTTATGCAACTGCTTTCTGTTGGATCTCTTTTTAAAACATTCTACTGTTCAATTTTATCATGAATCCCTTTCCAAGGACAGTAAATGGTTTTACACACTATGACATCGTTTCCATGGCAACTAATGTATTTTAGCAAAGACAGAGTCTGTGCTAGAAGTAGGCTAAAAAGGACAAATACAGAAGTAGCACAGTGTAAAATGTGGGGCACTGTGTGTTGTAGTAAAGGTGTTTTTTTTTTTTTCCCCCTGACTTCTTGTTTAGGAAAACCTGTATAACTAGAACTTGGCTTCTTAGCTCTTACTCATAAAATTTTTTACTGCACCCAGCACCGTCTAGTATTTTGCTGACACAATTCCTTTAGTGGGTACTTGAATTTTTTTTGTTTGTTTGCTTTAACATGTTCATTCTACCAACCTACAAACATTTGTAATTTCATCCATTTTTATAAGATGTTTTCATCAGCTTGCATTTTCCTGTGGCAGCCGTCCCACTTCTCTTCTGCCCTTGATGGCATGTCATGCCTCTTGAGAGGCTGGCTACACTTCTCCACATCATGTTTGTTAGAAAAAAGAAAAAGAAAAAAGCAAATCAAAGCCATTCCAGTCAAGCTTTCACCCCACCACTCGCTCCAGCTGCTCACACCCTTGTCTTCTAAGGCTATTACAATTTATCTCTCGTTTTTTTAGAAACTAACGTGTAGGCGTATACATTTCAAATAATTCTTCAAAGCATCAAGCCCCATGGGTTAGCAAGTATGTAAACCTTCATTTTAAAAGAATAGGAGATCGAGTTACCCTGCTTTGGGCATCTGACTGTACTTGGATTTTTTTGGTTAAGTGCTAATAAAAACCTCTTCTGTCTTCTTTAATAAACCCCAAGTGGTGGGCAGACAGCAGGCAATTTCCTATTTCACAGAAAGAGAAACCAAGGGATAGGTCTTATGACTTATAAAGATAGCAAACCAATTCTGGGCTGGATGCTACCCTTATTTATATTTTGTTGGCCCACATGGTGCATTTAAAAAATTTAAACCAACACTTAAAAATTGGGCAGTTTTTATAAAAACTGAGATTCCCAGCTTCTCTTGGCGGGGGGGGGGGGGGGGGGCGGAGGAAGGTCTGGCAAAACCGAGCCTGCCTTCCGTCATTGACAGCGGCCTGCCCAAGCAGTGCAGCTGTCCTCTTGGGGTGAGGCAGGGGTCTTCAGCTCACCCTAGCCCTTTCAAACCTGCATCATTCATTTATTTTACCTGCCTGGCCCCTGGGGGTTGTTTAATATGTGACTCTTGCTCTACTCTTTCTCTTTCCCCAGTCACAGAGTAAATAAATAGCAGAGCTAGGAACAGAACTTGGTTTCCAAGCCAACTGCTTCCTTCCTGGCTCTGGACCAAAATTCTGTGTTTTCGAGAGTAATTCATAGCATGAGAGGCATCGTTAGGTGGTTGAGCCTATGTTTTGCACCTTGCTGCTCGCAGTAGCCCCTGCAGTTAATTGGACCAGGTACATTGCTCTACTTGGGGTGCCGCCCCCTCCTCTGGTCTCTCTCAGAAGGTTGTATGTGCCGTCTGTTGTGACAGGCAAGATGGAAGTGCCACACCAGTGCTAGCATTTGTCTGTGTGTAGAAACCCTGGCCAGAAGGGAGATGCCCCAAAACGCGGGTTCCAGAGTTTCCAGATTTTTCAATGAGGTGAATGAATATTTATATAAAAGAAATAGGAATGAGGTGGTGAGACAAAGTGTATTTGCTGTCGGCCAAGCCCCGTGATGTCCTCGCAGTGTGGGAGACCCAATAGTGTTCCCCAGCCACCTTTGCTGTCCCCTCCTGGACCAGCCCCTTCCCATTAAATTCCTTTGGGGATCCCCTCAATGTTGGTGAGCTGAAGATTGCCCTCAGGGTGGTATCGACTTGTTCCCAAGCTCTTCCCTGCCCTGCACCCCTCACCCTTTTGAACATGGACTTATCACTGCACCTTGACTGGGGGCCGGGGTGGGGGGAGAGGTTCAGACTCTGCCATCTTGAACTTCATTAGGTGACACATACAGGAGGACATGGGACATTGAGCTCATCTGGGGCCAGAGTGAATGGGCAGAGGAAAAAAAATGTTTTTTGTTTTTCTGGGGGAACAGGGCAGTGAGGGGGTACCCCAAAACAAAAGGCCTTGTCTGAGCCGGGTCCTGTCCCTGGGGCCTGCTGAGCTGTGGGCCACACAGGCGCTTGGGGTGCACCGAGTGTCTGTGTGCAGCTGGGGTGGCTCTGGGGTACCCAGTGTGAGAGTGGGCCTGTTCCCGGGCTTCAGGCAGCAAGCCAGGGGCCGCCCCTTCACCGAGGAACATTGAGGGGCTTCTGTGTACACTCTGTGTGTGTTTCAGCTTTCTTTGGAATTGTGGCAGAGTCTGGCCCTGCCTGGTCTTTTTTGTGCCCTGGATCCTAAGTTAAGAATAACCGAGGGAACACTGCCCCCGTTGACACGCTAGATATGGAAGCTGCTATCAAATGGCTATTTTATCCTCGGTTGCCACTGACATCACACCACGTACAGCTCTGAGTTCTCACTTTAGTGTTGATTGAATAGAGCTGTGATCGTTGGAGCAGAAAGAAGCCATTCAGACGTGAATATGTGAAGACGCGTCTGGTAATGTGCAGATGTTTTTTGGCAGGTCAATGAATATTTTAAATCTTTTGCAAGTAGTAAAAAGGGTTGGATTGGGACTAGAGGAGATTCTGTGCAGGAGAAAAGTCTACCTCCATTATACCTCATTTCTCTCTCTATCTTCCATTTCTTAAAATCATCAAACAAAAGCCCGAACCGTGATTTGAGTCTTGGATTCATCACGGCCCTTCGTTAAATCTCCATCTTACACAAGACGTGATTATGATTCTAAAGTGTTGAATCTTGGACTCTTCTCAGATTTTTTTCAATAAAAAGGAAGCACTGGACAGTGTTAAAAAATGACAGCAGAATCTCTAGATTGGCTCTTTATCATTTATTTCTAGTTAAAGACACAGGACTAAGTTTAAGGAGCAGGTCATCCTCTGAGTGTGTGTGTGTGGGGGTGGGTAGGTGGGTGCGTCCTGGTTTATACATCCCACCCCAGCGCACACTTCTGCTCGCAATGCAGGGGCAGCAGGGCCCCTGATTCGGTGCAGTTTCAGTTCCTTCATTTCCTTTGGTTGGTTCTTCATTAGTCACCCTGTTGTGCCCTGCAGAGATGACACTAGGCCTTGTTGTGTAGCAGGCACTGTGCTCAGTGCCATCCTGGCCACAGACAAGCTGGCATCGAGCAGGGGAGATGGTGACACAGGTCCTGTGTGAAGTGCTGTGGGAGCACAGGAAAACCAGTTCTTCTAGAAGTGGGACCAGGAGGAGTTCCCGTCGTGGCGCAGTGGTTAACGAATCCGACTAGGAACCATGAGGTTGCGGGTTTGGTCCCTGCCCTTGCTCAGTGGGTTAACGATCCGGCGTTGCCGTGAGCTGCGGTGTAGGTTGCAGACACGGCTCGGATCTGGCATTGCTATGGCTCTGGCGTAGGCAGGTGGCTACAGCTCCGATTCGACCCCCAACCTGGGAACCTCCATATGCCATGGGAGAGGCCCAAGAAATAGCAAAAAAAAAAAAAAAAAAAAAAAAAAGGACAATAGAAGTGGGACCAAAGGGAAGCAGGAGCAGAAAGATGATCCTGTCCTGAGCCCTAAAGGCCATTTAGGAAAAAATATTCCTGACCTAGCAGAGCATGGGAGAGTGGAATGACCATGCCTTGTCCAGAGCCGGGAATATGCTGGGCGTCTGTTTTATTGTCCTTTCCTGGGACAACGGGAGGGTGAAATATACTGGTAGGGGAGTTCCCTTTGTGACTTACAAGGTTAGAAACCCAGCTAGTATCCATGAGGTTGCAGGTTTGATCCCTGGCCTCCCTCAGTGGGTTAAGGATCCAGCATTGCCGTGAGCTGTGGTGTAGGTGAAAGACACGGCTTGGATCTGGTGTTGCTGTGGCTGTGGTGTAGGCCAGTAGCTACAGCTCCGATTCGACCCCTAGCCTGGGAACTTCCATATGCTGCATGTGTGGCCCTAAAAAAAATACACACACGCACATGCAAAAGAGCACCCCTCACTGGCAACATGGCCAGGACCCCTTTGCCAGAGCTGGTTAACCTCTGCCAGTGCTGTCCTGTTGCAAGGAGTGTGGCAGGTGCCTAGGGGAGATGGCCCCTAGGTGGGAGAGGTGGCTGTATCAAGACAGCTCGAGGTTGAGGGCTTCCCAGTGTTATTTTTAGAGTTTTCACTAGAAATAAAAACCTTTGTGTAATCCTCCAAAGATGGAGGATTTGAGCTGATCTACATTACGGGGAGTGCTTCGGTTTTGGTCCAGGCCTTGTCCTTTGGCTTCCATTCCTGCAGTCAATCACACATTTGTGGCATTTATGGATCCGCCTTTTTCCACTGGGGAATCTGGGTCACTTCAGTCATGTTCTCAAGCAAAACATCACTATTTCAGCAGGAAGAATAAAAGCGTGGAACATGCTCTAATGCCCACAGGCCCACAATTGAAGACATTTATATTGTAGTAGTCAATTGTTTAAAGTGTCAGCGCAGTTACATATGCATATCTCTATCTGTAAACACACACACACACACACACACACAAACATGAACACGAGCAGGGAGGTGTCTATCTTGCCTTAAGCATTAGAAATGTAAAACTTGGGTATTTCAATAGTCTAGGTTTAGAATTAAGTAGGAGAATAATTGGTCAATTTTTTAAATAGAGTAATTATTTAAATTGTTATTTCTGTTTCACCTAAACATTTGATGACCAAAATTTATATTATTCTCAGCTTTTCAGAAAAGGCCAGAGACTATAAAACTCTTAGAGGAAAACATAGGCCAAACACTCTCCCACATAAACCACAGCAACATCTTCTCAGATCCACCTCCTAGAGTAATGACGATAAAAACAAAAATAAACAAATGAAACTTAATTAAACTTAAAATTTTCTGTACAGAAAAGGAAACCCTAGGCAAAATGAAAAGACAACCCACAGAATGAGAGAAAATATTTGCAAATTAAGTGACTGACAAGGGATTCATCTCCAATATTTATAAACACCTTCTGTAGCTCAATACCAAAAAAACAACCAACCCCATCAAAAAATGGGCAGAAGATATAAATAGACAATTCTTCAAAGAAAACATACAGGTGGCCAAAAAACACATGAAAAGATGTTCAATATCACTCATTATTAGAGAAATGCAAATCAAAACCACTCTGAGGTACCACCTTACACCGACCAGAATGACCATCATCAAAAAGGCTACAAACAATAAGTGCTGGAGAGGGTGTGGAGAAAAGGGAACCCTGTTACACTGTTGGTGGGAATGTAAATTGGTGCAACCCCTGGGAAAACAGTATGGAAATTCCTCAGAAAACTAAAAACAGAATTACCATTTGATCCAGCAATCCCACTCCTGGGCATCTATCCAGAGAAAACCATGACTCAAAAAGATACATGTACTCCAGTGTTCATTGCAGCACCATATACAATAGCCAAGACATGGAAACAATCTAACTGTCCATCAACAGAGGAGTGGATCAAGAAGCTGCGGTACATATACACAATGGAATATTACTCAGCCATCAAAAGGAAAGAAATAATGGCATTTGCAGCAACATGGATGGACCTAGAAATTATCATGCTAGTTAAAATCAGACTGAGAAACCAACATCAAATGCTATCACTTACACGTGGAATCTCAAAAAGGGACACAGTGAACTTCTTTGCAGAACAGATAACGACTCACAGACTTTGAAAAAC
The DNA here is from genome assembly GCF_016906955.1 of Phacochoerus africanus. NCBI lineage: Eukaryota > Metazoa > Chordata > Mammalia > Artiodactyla > Suidae > Phacochoerus > Phacochoerus africanus. The sequence goes on along the minus strand of NC_062545.1, from coordinate 77,714,687 downwards.
TTATGGTCTCCAAATGAGACAGATTGGGGAGTGGGGGGATGTGCTGGGGGTTTGGGACGGAAATGCTATAAAATTGGGTTGTGATGATGCTGTGCAGCTATAAATGTAATAAAATTCATTGAGTAATTAAAAAAATCGCTTTTATTTAGGAAAGAGAGCTTTTTAAAAAAACTAATACCATTCTAGATTGGGGTGCTGTGTGAATTTTACTTTTAGGCAATTCTATTTCATCCATCCATATCCTTCCTCTTTGAAACAATGGAGCTGGTGCCTAAAAATATCTCAGGCCCCGTATGCTTGCTGGGAGTCTTTGAAGTTAATGCTGTGACATCCTTCTGATTTCTGGCTGCTATGGGGTGATGCATACATGTATTGTCTTTGTTAATTAGCTCCATCTGTTTAGTAAACCTGAAAAAGAAATTGAATGATCCGCATACACGTACGACTTATGGATAAAATTCCTTGTATGGCAGTGAGCCAGCAGCTGCAAGCAGATTTTTGGTTTTCCTTTTGGTACTATTTGCTCAAGAGCCATGGAGTGAGGGCTCATTCTTCCAGAGCCCATTGCTGAAACTGGGGACCCAGTGATCGTGGTCGTGCTGTGTGCACAAGAGAGGTGAAATTGTCTTGCTAGTTTAGAAAAGGTTCTGATTCTCCAAGTGCTCTTTCTGTGGCAGAGGAAGGACTCTTTCACCTTACACATGAGAACACACCATTCTGTAGATCAGAATGACAGCCTTCCTAGACCTCTTTTCCAAAGACAGTACAGGATGGCCTGTCTCAGAAGTGTTCAAGAATGCGAGTCAGGGAGTTTCCGTCGTGGCACAGTGGAAATGAATCCGACTAGGAACCATGAAGTTGTGGGTTTGATCCTGGTCCTCGATCAGTAGGTTAAGGATCTGGTGTTGCGGTGAGCTGTGGTGTAGTTCACAGATTTGGCTCAGATCTGGCATTACTGTGGCTGTGGCGTAGGCTGGCAGCTGTAGCTCTGATTGGATCCCTAGCCTGGGAACCGCTGTATGCCACGGGTATGGCCCTAAAAAGGAAAATAAATAAATAAATATTAAAAGAAAGAAAAAAGAATGGAAGTCAGACTTCCACTGCATAGATGTTCCCTTTGGTAGAAAGTCCTCAGAGTAATGGCTTACTCTTTGCTGGGTGTAGGAGGGCAGGGGACATTTCTGGATGGAGAGAATTCCATTCCCCCCCACAGCTTAGCAGTGTCTAGATCTCCAGTGGATGAGCCAGAAGAAAAAGAAAAGGCATGCATTGCCTGGTGGCATTTGGTAGGACAGGATGGCCTGTCTCAGAAGCAAGGAATAGATGGGGGTGTGGGTTGCTAAGGCACGTGCCCGGAGCCGGTGCCCGTTGGCACGGTCTCTTCCTCCAGCCTGTGTGCTGCTCCTCCTGTGTGTCTGCAGCGAGTTCATGATTTGGATACCCATCTGTGCAAGACAATATATGAGTTTCTCATTCTCTTCCCCATGGTCATTTTTTCTTTCCTTCATTCTGAGTCATCTTTGACTAAACAAAACAAAGATGTGACTGTTAATTATGCAGTTTTGCAGACAGCACAGAAGTTCTCTTCTGTGTGTGTGGAGCGGGGGGTGGTTTTAATGGGACTAGTAATTTATGATGGAGGCATTTTAAGCCATGGGCCAGGAAGAAAGATGCCAAAAATCACATGGAAAACAAGTTTGAGTCTCTACTAAGATAGGAAAGATTGCATCTGCTTTCTGCTTTTTAGATTTGTCAAACCTTTCACTTTCTGCCCTAACATATTATTGTTAATGTAATTCCATTCAACCATTTTTATTGTTTTCTTTAGGTAATTTATTAAAATTGATGCTTTGTTCAAACAGCTAAAATCATAAGTAATAAATGAGGTACCTTTGTATTGGCAGGTTGTAGGTAGAGTGAGTGAGCAAGTGCCACCATCCTGCTCCTGGCACTTGAGGGATTCATGAGACCTGGGTATGGGTGCCCTCAGAAATCAGTGCTCAGCTTTGCAGGGGCTTGACATGAGGTTCTAAGTTGCTCTTGGGGCTAGATTTCCATGGACAAGTCGTGCAGGCTGCTTCGTTGGCAGGCCTCCCAGAGAGGGGAACCCTAGCTGATGAGAAAGCAGGGCTTCCCACAAAGGCTGTTTTGACAGTGAGGCTCGCCCACAGACAGGAAGTGGGGCAGAGAGGGACTGGGGACTATGGGAGGTTTAAACCAAGGGGTAAGTTGAACAAGACTTTGGAGACTCGTTTTTAATGTGTCTCAGCTATGGAGACTCATTTTTAATGTGTCCCAGCTATGGATGACTTGGGGGCAGGCACTTTGGAGAAGGGGTATGCGTGTGTGTGTACACACTCAAGACCTCCATCCCTATTTTTCCTGGCTCTGGAAAGTTAAGATCTCATGCTGGCTTGTCTTTGGTGGTATAGGGTCAGGTCTTTGCAGTTGCAGGCAGGTGTTTGTGGCAACTGTGACTTCTCAACAATTGTGTGAACAAGAAAAAAGTTGTGGGCAAATTGATCATCTCCAGGAAATGAAAATTGTATGGTGGTGCTTTGTGAGTGGTTTAGAGGCAAAGGGTGCTCAGTTCTCTTCTGATGTCTTTTTTTTTCCTCTTCTACAGTTTTTTTTTTTTTTTTTTTTGAAGAAGCGGGATGCTAATCTAGACGTGGAAAAAGTAAGTTGGCAAGTTTTGCCCTGAGAGCACATGCCTTGTAAATTAGAAGGGGTTTCCCTTTGGAACCCAGGATTTGGTCCACTTTGAACTTGAGGATTGGTGACTCTGAGAGCGTTGGTTTCTAAGAGAGAGGTGGAGTTGGCGGCGGTGGAGTTGGTATATGAAATAGAAAGTCTCAGCTCACTCAGGTGAACCTACTATTTTCGCCCTCCCCTTATTTGTAACACTCAATTTTGATAATTATGAGAACATATGTTTTAGCTCTAAGATATGTCTTCCCAGCCCCAAAATAGAACAGAACAGCTGCCGGGTGGCTGCTGAGCCTTCCAGGGGCTGCTGAGGGCTGGGCAGCCCTCTGGCTTCTGGTTGAGAGAAGCTCCCTGTAGTTCATTCATTGTTGATTTTTTCCTCTACTCTGATAACTGCTGCTTGACGCTGCCCTAGTTGTACCTTCAAATTGCAGTCGCCATGGTTTCATTCACTAAACATTTTTTTGGTGTCCTCTGGGTGTTAAAGACACCTTACTGGACTCTGCTGAGACAGAAATGAATGTGGCAAATGGTGCACAGGTAATAATTACACAGTAGGATAGAGCCAGGCAGGAGGGGCTTTGGAAGCTCAGGCCGCGAGGGCCAGGCATCCAGAGAAGCTGCTGCAGGGAGGGGATGTGTGAAGGAACCATGTTGCCATTCTTCCTGCAGATGTCTGCTGAGTCTTCTCTGCCTGTACTTCTCTCGTCTCCCAGGCACCTTGGCTTCCCGTGAAAGGCTGGCCTTGCAGGTCTCATCAGCCACCCATAGGATCTTTTCCTGCCCCAGACTCTGCTGCCCAGTTGGCTGGCCTTGGGTGTGATGTCCCATGGGTTCCCTGATGGCCTGCCACCTCGTCATCTAGAATGACTTGGATGTTATTCCTCATTTTGAATTACGCATGAGAGAGGTCCTTCTCCTGAACTAGAGCCATTCTGTCTGCAGACAATGCACCTTTGTTTTAAGTCGAGGAAGTATACTGTCTGAACTCTTGGTTGAGAACAATTATGAGCAACCCCTGACCTTTGACCCCACACAGCCCTCTCCCCTCCCCCACCCCCAGCTTCTGCATAATGATCTGTGCTCTCCTTTCAGTCATGGCCTTTTTGGCTCCTACAAACCAAAGGGCCTTGGCAATGAAAAGGCTCTGGTCAGGGCCAGGAGGAAGAAAGCCTTTGTAGACCCCTCCATGCACTTGGGTTCAGGCTGTAGAAGCCTGGGTTTGGCAAACCCAACCCAATGGGCCTGAGCCCTGTGGCCCTCCTGGTCCAGGCTCATGGCAGGCTGGAGCCTCTGGGTGCCAGGAGCCACCCCAGGGTGGAGTAGCACAGAACAGCGGATGCCCAGGGTGGGGGTCCGGGAAGTGCCTGGTGCTGGTCCAGGCTTCAAGGCTTGCCCAGCCTCATACAGCTCAGGCCAAGGTGACTCCCACAGCTGTGAGGCGGGGAGCTCCAGCCTGTGGAGGAGGCATGTCTGTGAATTTGTGTTCCAGGTACAATCCTATGCCACGCAGACCACAGGGCTCGTTTAATATGGTGAAGGGCCCCAAGTGGAGTGAATTAAATTCTTGCTTCAGCTCTGCTGTTAGCTTGCTGTTAAGACCTGAGGCAAATCTCCTCTCCTCTCTAAGCCTCATTTTTCATTCCACTTTCAGTAAAGTGGTCTCTTTTCCAAGACCAAGTCAAATGCTTCATCATTTAACTTAAAACATAAAGCATATATTTTTTTGGTTTGTTTTCTGATTTGAGGCTTGTATCAAAAAGGAAAAAGGGGAGTTCCCCTCATGGCTCAGCGGAAACGAATCCGACTAGGAACCATGAGATTGAGGGTTTGATCCCTGGCCTCACTCAGTGGGTTAAGGATCTGGTGTTGCCGTGAGCTGTGGTGTAGGTCACAGACGCAGCTTGGATCCTGTGCTGCTGTGGCTGTGGTGTAGGCCAGCAGCTGTAGCTCCCATTTAACCCCTAGCCTGGGAACCTCTATATGTCATGGGTGCAGACCCAAAAAGGAAAAAGAGCTGTTGGCCACAGTCTAAAGAAAACTTAATAAGGCCTTATAGGTTGGGAGGTCCTTGCAGGTGGAGCCTGGCTGGTTGTTCCTCCAGGTAGAACCCTGGCAGCAGGCATTGTCTTACTGAGGACTGAACCATGTGAGGACCCAGGGAAGTCAGAATAAAAAAGACTGAATGGGCTGGGAAATGCTTCTTGGGCTGCAAGAGAGTTTGAGCTCCTCAGAAGGGCTCTTCCTGCACCCTCTCAGTCCAGTAGTTAAAGACCTGAAAAACACTTATCTGCCCTAGAGGAGTTCACTATTTTAAAAGGTCTAATTCAAAAGCTTCAATTCCAAACCCTTTCTCTAATGCTCAGAGAAGGCTGTTGAGTACAGATGCACCAACGATTGTGTTTATGTATCTGCCAAGAAGAATCTAGTACAGGACACGCCTCCGTTGTTTAAAGTAAATGATAGCTGTTGGCCAACCCAAATGAAGAAAAGTCTCTGATGTCAGAGTTTTTCTAATGAATTTTTGAGTTTTCTCTTTCCACTGAACATTTTGGTAAAGATAGAAGTATGAAAGGAAAATTAGCTCTAGTTTTGCATGTCCAAGCTGAAAGTAAATCAGTATGCCATCTGTAATTGTTATTGTCTGCAGTTCATTGGACTTCCACCACATACTGAGTGCTTATTCTTCCACCACATACTGAGTGGACTGTTAGAACAGTCTCGTGAGGGGACCATGTCCCTGACCATGAGTTGCTCAAGGCAGGTAGTGACAGCAAGGATGGTAAGCCTCTTTGTCTGGTCCTGAGCGTTCTCTTTCCCATACCTCTTCTTACCTTGGAATTGATGCAGTATTTGAGACTATATATGGGTGTTACTTCTTCTGAAAACGTTTTATGAGTAAGTAATAAAAAGGCAACGTTACTTCCTAAAGCAGTCTTCCTTGACACTCTCCTTCTGATCCTGGATGGCATTGCCCTCCCACCATGCACTGCTTCAAAGCTACATTGTTGTTTTGAATGATAGCCATCTGGTGTCTGTGTTTCCTGTTGGAATATAAACTTTGTCAGGTCTGAATCCTTCAGGGACTGAGCCTAGAGCCGGCTCCTAATACACGCTCTCAACATACTGAATGCCAAGCTAAGGGGAAGTGAGAGCCAGTGAAAACTACTTTGATATGTAGAAAAGTAAAAAAAAAAAAAAAACAAAAAAACTGTGTACCCCAGAAATCATGTTTCTTTTCTCCACCTGTAGGTTTTCTCTGTGGAAACTGTTTGTTAATAGCATTATACGATAAGACAACAGTTCCTTGGCTTTCTTCTCCAAAGTGCAAAATTTCAAGCAAACAAATAGGTAATTCTTAAGAATGAAGTAATCTATCACATCACCTAGAATGGTGTAATGCCTTTATTGAAGAATCAATGAGGTGGAACAAATTGTGAGGACATATTTATATAGTTACACTGTTTTTTAACCAACTTATGCATTTTATATTTTACTTATTTTCAGAGGGTGTATTATTTTTGTTATGCTTACCAGTTGTTATTCTTTTTACTATGCTATATAAAATATTTAATGGTATATAAGGCTTTCTCCTTTATAAATTTTACTTGCATAATATAACAATTTAATATAATGCTAATTTTTAAAGAAAAATTGAAATGTAATAGATAAAACTGGGATAAAGTATAGAATAAATTTCCTATTTGTCTCAGCATATTTTCCATTCCACTTCTCCAGTGGGAGTCACTTAATCTGTTTCTTAAGATCCATGTTATAATAATCTGTGTGAATGTAATTGGTGTAAATGTATGTATTTTATTCTGTAAAAAAAAAAGATGTGCATAGGAAAGTCAAACCACAATAAAATTTTGTTAGGTGAAAAAAAAAAAAAGAATGAAATAATCTGGCATTTAAAATGGATGAGGAATGAGGTCCAGGAAATATAAGATAATACATATAAGAAAGGAGATGTATGTACATGTATGACTGGGTCACTTTACTGTATAGCAGAAATTGGCATTGTAAATCAACTATACTTTGATAAAATATTTAAAATTAAAAGTAAACTATTGACACATTAAAAAAAGAATGAAGTAATCTGGGCAAGCAAAGCAAGTCTGAAGATAAATGAGGGAGAAGCGGTGAGAACACAAGGAAAACACTGAATACCTTTTTTCAAAGAATCTTCTAGAATTATTGAGGGAGCTACCTCTGAGGAGGGTTTCCATAAATCACTGATTTGACAATATGAGGCGTATCTTCTGAAAGTGAAACTCAGCTGAATTTAAAAAACTATGTAATTTTGGTTTTATGTCAGAAAAACAAAATCACACTTTAAAATAAAAAGCTGATAAACCTGAGTCATCTTATTTAGTCATTTAAATCATGATTTAAATGAAATTGATTGAAATAATATCTGCTTTGGTCATAACTACTCTCAAAGGTCTGAGGAGAAAGGTGAGATTTTCAGGTATCCTTCATGGCCTTTGACTAGCGTGATTAAGGGATTTCAGCACCTACCCTGGAGAGTTCCCTGTCATATTTGTAGTTTCAGTGAGACCGAGATTTCCTGTACTGCTGTTGCAGCTGTGAGCAGGGTTTATCTAGCTGCCTCCAGACCACAACTATGGCCAAAATACTGCTATTTATTTGATAAGACATGGGGGCCACCTCAGATAAAATTGTCGTTCAGAAAGAAAAGTAAATTCAAAAAGTCACCTTCTGCTTTAGAGCTGTTTTCCTTTTTTCAGTGAATTTTTTTTCTTTTGTCTTTTTAGGGACACACCCACGCCATATGGAGATTCCCAGGCTAGGGGTCAAATCAGAGCTGCAGCTGCCAGCCTACACCACAGCCACAGCAATGCGGGATTTGAGCTGTGTCTTTGACCTACACCACAGTTCACGGCAACTCCAGATCCTTAACCCACTGACCAAGGCCAGGGATTGAACCCTAGTCCTCATGGATACTAGTCGGGTTTGTTAACCGCTGAGCGACGATGGAACTCCCTCAGTGAATTTCTTGAAATACATTAGTCTGTAAATAAATGGAGACTGTACATAAAAGTTGCTCCATTTTTCAGTCTTCTTGTTTTAATACGTCCCAAGGGAAATGATGAAAATGTCCTAGATTCTTATTGTAGGGCTAGTCGTTTTGCGGGGAAAAAAAAAATCTGTTTCAAAACAGTAAAGGATTCAAAATTCAGGACTGCATTAGAAACCAAGGTTTAAAGCCGTGTGTATGTGATTCCTTCACAACTGTTGTGAAGAGGAAAAATTTGTCCATGTAAGATTTTTTTTCAGAGGGAGAATAGGATTTTTCCAGGGGTCAGAAGATCAGCAGGGCTTATACGGTGTGTCCAGAGGCTCGAGAATGCTGGTCACTGGGACGGCATGAGGACTGTCTTCAGTGGGAATGTGGGGGTTGGGGCTGGGGTGCCCGCCTCACTGGGTGAACAGCTTGCTCTCGTGAGGAGGAGAGTGAAGAGGAGGAAGGGAGGAACAGCGTAAGCAAAACGCCATCTGTAGCAGCCCCTGCTTCCTGAATGGAGGGCAGGGCTCACCAGGTGCCTGTGGGTCCCTTAGGGCCACTCTGATCCACGTGCATCGGGTTGCCAGCCCCAGGGCCAATGGGGTGCCCTGTTAGCCTCCATTTTCCATGTCCCCTGCCCCAGCCTTAGACACACCCATGCCCCTGGTGCCTGGGCATTGGGAGAGACCAGCCTCTGTTTCACTGAATAAAGACCAGGCTTCACACAGCCTGTTTCTCTAGTGACTAGGGACCAAGAAAAGGGAGTGGCTTTGTGGGGGGGGCGGGTTGTGTATGTATGTTTAGGAATGAGGAACTTACACAGAGTTCTGTTGTAGGTCGAAGAGCAAACATTTTTAGTCCTGGACCAATAATAGTTGTGCATCTCCCGTAATAACTGACCACCTATATTTCACATAAATCTCTGGATTGTAAATTAAGCACCATTGTCCAAGAAGGAAAAGCATGCCCTCTGTCAATTCGAACTTCCAAGATAGTGAAAGCTTCCCCTTCCTTGATATTTTGAACTCAAGCAGATAGTGACGGCTGTTGGAAGGACTACAGATGACAGTATTGTGTTGAGATTCAAGGAAAAAGTTGAAAAGTTGGGGTTGAATTATCTAGCCCTGGATACAGAACAATTAACTCATTCTTTCCTCCAACTTTAATCAAGTCCGGTGAGTCAACCACTGTTTAAGCCACATGTCATCATACTTAGTTGTCCTATTTTCCATGTGAGGAAAATGAAGCTCAACAGAAGTGAAATGATTTATCCAAGGATTTGAATCTAGGAAACAGTGAGATCTTAAATAGGTTTCAGAGAGTTCCCATTGTGGCTCCACGGGTTAAGAACCTGACTAGTATCCATGAGTATACCGGTTCAGTCCCCAGCCACACTCTGTAGGTTAAGGATCCAGTGCTGACACAAGCCGCAGCATAGGTCACCGATGTGGCTTGAACACCGGTGTTGCTGTGGCTGTGGTGTAGGCCAGCAGCTGCATCTCTGATTCAGTCCCTGGCCTGGGAACTTCCATATGCTGCGGGTATGGCCTTGAGAAATGTCAATAAATAAAATAGGTCTCGGACCTGGACACCCTCTTTCCACACCACAGAGGAGGTTTTCCTGTACTGAAGCTCCGTGGAGCAGAAGGCAGATGAGTCATCATTAGCCCCCGTCATTGAACTGGTAATTTTATATGCACCTTTCATTTTCTCTTCCCTGAATTTAAAAGGACTTTCTCCCTTATTTGTGGTTTTTAAAGTAGTAATGATGTTCTTATCAAGGAGACATTAGAAACTTAAAAGGGGCACTGTCTCTTTATTTATTTATTTAAATTTATGTTATTGAATTGATTTACAGTATTGTGTTTATTTCTGCTGTTCGGTAGAGTGATTGAGTTGTACATCTATACACACTCTTTTTCATATTCTTTTCCATTATTGTATATCACAAGATATTGAATACAGCTCCTTGTGCTATAGAGTAAGGCCTCGTTGTTTATCCACTCAATGCATAATAGTTTGCATCTGCTACTCCCAAATGCTTAACCCACTCTCCCCCACGTCCCCCTTGGCTACCACAGGTCTGTTTTCCATGTCTTAAACCTGTTTCTGCTTCATAGATAAGTTCATTTGTGTCACATTTTAGATGCCACGTATAAGTGATATCATATAGTATTTGTCTTTCTCTTTCTGATTTACTTAGTCTGATAAGCTGTAGGTACATGCATGTTGCTGCAAATGGCATAATTCTTTGTTATGGCTGAGTAATATTCCATTGTATATATGTACCACATTTTCTTTATCCATTCATATGTTGATGGGCATTTAGGTTGTTTCCATGTCTTGGCTATTATCAATAATACTGCAGTGAACATTGGCATAGGGAAGCAAGTTTCTTTTTGGTTTTTTTTTTGGTCTTTTGTTGTTGTTGTTGTTGTTGTTGTTGCTATTGTTGCTATTTCTTGGGCCGCTCCCTCGGCATATGGAGGTTCCCAGGCTAGGGGTCGAATCGGAGCCATAGCCACCAGCCTACGCCAGAGCCACAGCAACGCGGGATCCGAGCCGCGTCTGCAACCTACACCACAGCTCACGGCAACGCCGGATCGTTAACCCACTGAGCAAGGGCAGGGACTGAACCTTCAACCTCATGGTTCCTAGTCGGATTCGTTAACCACTGCACCACGACGGGAACTCCGCAAGTTTCTTTTTGAGTTCTAGTTCAGGAACCATCTCTTTAAACCTGACCCGGTCCCACCAGGTGATCCCCGTGACAGCAAGAGTGACTTCCAGAGATGGAGTTCTGTGGTGGGACCACAGAACAGTCAGGGGAGGCCTGTGATACCCTATTCTCTTTCCATGACCAGTTCCTAGGCTTGGGGAATCATTTTACTGTATCCTCATCTCAGTAGGATTCATCCTTCTCCAAGAGCTGGATATTGCCAGGCAAGGGTGGGGAGGATTGCCGCCCCCATGACAATAGAAAATCAAGATGAGCTCCCACCTCCTCTGTAGGCTTCCTCCTGTAGCTGTGAGATGCTGCATAACATGTCCCATGGCAGCCAGGCCTGCTGGGTGGAGGTTGGAGTCACTGGGTGGTTGTCTGCCCTGCATAGACTTACTATTGGCTGAATTTGTTTGTGAAGGAGAGATAGTAGTAAAATACATATGAAGAATGGCTTGCTTAAAAGATGCTTTTGTCACTGCCCCAAACACCTTTAAAAGCCGAGCTGCACTTTTTCTGGGACTGGTGTGGAAGGGACCATAAAAACACGTACAAATTCAAGCTTTTCCTTTAAAGAAGATTATTACTGCCTGCTTCTGGCCCACAACAAAATTTTATCTAAGCAGAAAATCTTCCAGTATTAGTTTGCTGTGGCTGCTAGAACCAATGACCGCAACTCAGTGTCTTAAAAAAATAGAGGGTTTCTTCTCTCATGGTTTTGGGGTCAGGGTCCAATATCAGGATGTCAGCAGGAATGCACTCCCTTCAGAGGCTTTTGGGAACATCTGCTGCTTGCCTCTCCTCTTCCAGCCTTTGATGGCCACGGGCGGTCCCTGACTGCAGCCACATCTCTCCAGTCCCTGCCTCCGCCTTCACTTGACCTTCTTCCCTATGTGTGTCTATCCCATCTCCCTGGGTATGGCTCTTCTGAGGACCCCTGCGAAGACTGTGGAGCCCAGATAATTTAGCATAAGTTCCTCCTCTGGAGATGCCTCGCTTTATCATGTCACAGCCTGCCATGTAAGATAATAGTCCCAGATCACAGGAAATAGAAAGAGGATGTCTGGGGAGGGGTAGAGATTTTTCTGCCTTCCACACCTTCTTTTGGGGAATTTCTGAATTTTTCTTTTCCTAAAATCTAAAGCCCGCACCCATTCATTTCACAAGTTTCTTTAGTGAATTTGATTTTCTTGGAAGGGGCCACTTGGAAGACCTAAGAACTGACCTTGTCTGCCAGGCCTCGGAACAGGCAAAGCCATGCCTGTCTTCTTTCTCAGATTGGCGCTAGTGTAAGGATGGAGAATTGCGGGCTCGGAGAGCTGGCGGAGGCCTTCAGAGTCAGATCCTCCAGTCTGAGGGGAACCTGAGGCTAGAGAGGCAGGGTCACTAAGGAGCAGAGTGGGACCAGCTTCATTCTTCCACTTTGTTTGTGCAGATCCCTAAGCTGTCCTGTAACTAAGCCTCTGGGCCTGTGTTCACATGAGAGCCCTCTGCACTTGAAAACCCCATGCCTGCAAATCCTCCTTTCCTAGGCCATTAGCCCGGGTTCTTCCAAGTGTTCTTACATTACCTGATGTCAGGAGTTCTGTCATTTTGTCTTTTTTTTTTTTTTTTTTGCTTTTTAGTTCTGCACCTACAGCATATGGAGGTTCGCAGGCTAGGGGTCCAATTGGAGCCATGGCTGTCAGCCTACAGCACAGCCAACATCAGATTGAGCCACATCTGCAACCCACACAACACCTCACAGCAACACTGGATCCTTAACCCACTGAGCGAGGCCAGGGATTGAACCTGAAACCTCATGGTTCCTAGTTGGATTCATTTCCGCTGTGCCACAACAGGAACTCCAAGAGTTCTGTCATTCCGGTTGCTTCTTACTGGATATGTTTCCTGCCTGTTATTGTCTCTTTGTTTATTTGGTTTTGGAGGGCTGCACCTGCAGCCTGTGGAAGTTTCTGGGCCAGGGATTGAACCTGCATCACAGCAGTGACAACACCACATCCTTAACCACTAGGCCACCAGAGAACTCTGGTCATTGTCTCTCTGAAAGCGTGTTCTCAGATAGGAACAACACTTCAGAGATGGCCTGGTCAGTGCAGAGTAAGGACTCTATACCTATGTCTAGTAAGCCCATGAGCTGCCCTTGTTTTTTGCATCTTCAAGTGTATATATAAGTACAGGCCAGAATTTCATCTGTGATTCAGCCACTCCATCGCACCTGCAGCTTGCATGGAGCTCATATTCAGTGTCTTTAAATACGAATTTCTTTAAACCCATCCCCTTTGCCCCTGCTGGAGAAGAGCTGGGTTTCTGTCAATAACAGGATGAGATCAGCTTGGGATCCAGGATATAGTCCAGACAGGAATCCTGAGAACAGAGAGATCCGTGGCCTGGGGTGTGCTCATGGAGATGTATGAGCAGCAGGCTGTTAACAGGAGGCATTGGGGATGTTGGGTAAGGCACAGCACTGGGGAAATCCTTCCAGGGCTGGCCGTCTAGATGGACAGGTGTTTGGCAGCAGAATTGTCTGGCAGAGCAGGTCAACGGGCCAGATGCATGCAAGAAGCACTAGTGTACCGGGTTGTCAGGAAGCTGTAGAAGAGCTGCATCCAGAAGAACGAGTTATAGGATCAACCGCCAAAACTGCTGAAAAGGGGGAGCAGGAGCCTGAGCCTGAAAGGTAAAAGGAGCCCCCAGGTCTGAAGTCAGGAGTTGGGACACTGGTGAGAGTCTCCGGGTCAGTGGCCTGGAGCCTAGGGTCAGGGTCTCTGGCAGGACTTGCGAACAGAGTAAATTGTCCCAGCTGAATGGGTGGGAGGGTATGGGGCTGGGTCTGACATGTTCCTATATTTATGCAATAGATGTTTTACAGTCAAAAGCAGGATTTTATGGGTGGCTGAAATAGCTCAGTTGGGAGAGCATTAGCCTGAAGAAAATCAGGATTTTATCTGTTTACTATGGGGAGATTTTTATTGTTTTGGTCAGCCCTAGTAACCGTTCCAGCCTTTCAGTCCTTAAAAGTCTGTGTTCTTTCTTCTAATTAATTAGTGATCCTCTTTCAGCTGTGAATTATTTGTGATCTCCATAAGCACATCTGATGAAAACCTCCTTAACCAAGGGTAATGCGCCTCCCAAGCCCTACTGTACAAGCACCTCCCTCCAAGTCCGTGTCACCCCCCTGTGATGCTTGTACCCTCAGAAGTGGCCATCCCATCACCCCCGAGTCCACCAAACCCAACTGTCACTTGGCCCAGGGTCCCCCATCTTGCTCAGCTATGTTTTGAGTGGCTGTCTGAAGCTCTGCTGACATCAGGGTGCTGTATCTGCAGTCTTCCCCTTGACAGTCCCATGAAAGTGCCCGAGATGAGGCAGCGCCACACCAAAGGAGTGTTGGGAGGGGACTTGGTTAAACACTGCATCGAGGGCAGAGGTACCATGGTGTTCTCACTGATGCCGGTGGCTTTCCATCCTGAGCCCCACTTTCCGTAGCACACCCAGGGGCATTAGCCCGTGGGTGATTTTGAAGGAGGAGCTAGAACCCCATTCAGATGTGAAAGGGTTCACTTCCACCAAAGACCCAGCCTCCTCTTCGGGTTACGTGTGGTCTGTGGAGAGCAGCCCCCACAGCAGGGGGAACGTGGCAACTTCTCGGAAGAGGTAGGGGTGTTCATGAAGTTGTGAAATGGGCCACTGCTGAACCCAGAGTGTAAAGGGAAGGAGAGGAAGTAGATCACTGCCGTTCGCAGAAGAAGATGAAACAGGGTGTCCATTTGCATAGTCCTTCCCGTAAAAGGACCCTGTGAAAGCGAGATGGCTCCAAGGTCGAGCACAAGGCCAAGTGAAGCAGCGGAAAGAGTGTGGGCCCCGGGGGCTTGAGTACATCCTGACTGTGCCGTTAGAGAGCTGTGTGATGCTGACTGTGGGGGAGGCAGATAGTCATCACGTGCTGCGTTCAGGGTGCCGTGAAATCGATACAGATGTGAGAACATCTCGAATGGGAGTCTGATGAAGAGTGAAACTAGGGGGCATTGGAATAATTTACCAACGTCTGTTCATTGTCCCCCTTTCTCTGGGCCATGACTTCTAAGCATGGTGTGAATTCACAGCCAGGGTGGGAGAAGAGGCCAGGAAGGTGCCTTTCTGCCATCTTAATTTATCTTCCGCTCTCCATCAAGATTGAGTGCTACAGTAATTTAAAACCAATGAATAAATTTTTTTGTGGAGGGATTTGTGTCATTATACATTTATCCAAACCCTTAGAATGTACAACACCAAGAGTGACTCCTAACGTAAACTGGCGACTATGGGTGATCCATGATGTGTGCATGTAGGTTCATTACATGTAACAATGGCACACCTCCACCATCATAGTACCACACAGTATTTTCACTGCCCTACAGATACTCTGTGCTCTGCCTGTTCATCCTTCCCTCATCCCGAACCTCTCACAGCCAGTGATCTTTTTTTTTTGGTCTTTTTGCCATTTCTTGGGCTGCTCCCGCGGCATATGGAGGTCCCCAGGCTAGGGATCTAATCAGAGCTGGAGCTGCCGGCCTACGCCAGAGCCACAGCAACGCGGGATCCGAGCCACGTCTGCAACCCACACCACAGCTCATGGCAACGCTGAATCATTAACCCACTGAGCAAGGGCAGGGATCGAACCCACAACCTCATGGTTCCTAGTCGGATTCGTTAACCACTGCGCCACGACGGGAACTCCCCAGTGATCTTTTTATTGTCTCTCAGTTTTGTCTTTTCCATAATGTCATGTAGTTGGAACCCTCCAGCATGTAGCCTTCTCAGATTGGCTTCTTTCACTTACATATGCATTTAAGTTCCCTCCGTATCTTTTCATGGCTTGATACTCATTTCTTTTTAGTGCTGAATCATATTTTATTGTCTGGAGGTACCATGATTATTTACTTATTCACCTCCTGAAGAACATCTTGTTTGCTTCCAAGTTCTGGGAATTATGAAAAAGCTACTTAAAGCATCTGCGTGCAGGTTTTTGTGTGGACGTCTGGTTGTCGTCACGCGGGAGCAGAGTAGGGAGATGGATGGAGCAAACACTCCGTCCAAGACCAGGGCCCCCTCAGAGGGCTCTGCAAAGAGTCAGAGGCTGGGAAGACAGCGCCCAGGAAGGTGGCTTCAGGGCTCAGGGTACCATGACAAATGATGAGGAGGATGTTTGCAAAGGAGTACATATGCATACAAAGGACTGTGTCTGTATGTCAGATACATACCTGTTTACCTAATGGCGGGGGGAGGAGGGAGACAGGGGGGAGAACACCACCCCTCTCCCCATCTTGCGCCTTAAAAACTAGACCACCACCAGGACTTTGGAAGCCTCTGTGTGTTCCTCCCTGGCCCTACCCGTCTCCTTCAGAGGAAACACTGTTCTGAATTGTGTGTGTGTCGTTTCCTGGCTCTTCTGGGTTTATTTCCCTAAGCAATCTATTATTAAGTTTTGTTTGCCTCGGGGCTATATATAAATGGTACTCCAGTACATTTGCCTTTTTTTTTTTTCAGTCAATATTCATTTTTTAAGATTCATCGCTACCGATGCCTACAGTGACACACATGCCATTCATTTACCTTCACCACTGTATGGCCTTGCCTTGTGTGAATACACCACAAGTTATTTATCCTGTCTCCTCTCGATGGACATGTGGGTTCTTTCCAGTTTTGTGCAGTTTTAAGCAGTGCCGCTGTGAACATTCTTGTATGTGTGCCTTGCGGCAAACAGTTCCTCCTATAAGTATTGAAGAGAATAGATTCCTGGGTCTTAGAGTATGTGCCTCTTCAACTTGACCGTGTAATGGCAAATTGTTTTCTATAGTGGTTATAGGATGTTCCATTTGACATTCCCAGGAGTAAGCAGATTAACTCCAAAAAGAAGGGGAAGTCCAAAGGGAAGACGAAATGCAGGATTAGCCAAATATTGGTGAGGAGAAGGATGTCATTAGGGTCTGATGAAGTACAGCTCCCCACCACCGTGTGGGGCAGAGACAGCTGGGGATGTGAAGAGAGAGGTGTGGGCAGGACAAAAGGTTATCTTGCCTGGACCGTTGTCACATGGTCATTAGGGAGCTGATTCCATCGCAGTAGGAATGAAACCCCCAGATGTCTTCCATTTTCACTGTTTTCTCTGATCAGTAAGAACCTTTAAGTTCTCTGTCTGAGGAGCAGATAGATGCTGCCAGTCATTTAAGTGTCTGTTTGCACATCAAACTCGGGGCTGGGGGTGGAGGGGGTGGGTGGTGGTATGGATTCTAGTAAAGCTTTTGAAACAGATAGCCACACGGAGGCAGACAAATGTTTTTGGAGGTTACTTTCCTCCAAACACAGAAGATTTTTCTGACAGCCATATTTTGTATTTTATAAATCCAGGAAACTGACACAGGGTTTGACAGTGCTGTTTCTTTGACCTCTCAGGCTCAGTTAATGAGAACTCAGATCTGCTCTGTGGTCATTCACTTGACCCGAGAAAAATGGGTCTGTGGCATTTTGAATGGCAAATTATCTATGACATGTGACATGGTCCTAGGTGTGCATTTTGGCCTCATTTGTAAATCCTGACTGCTCTGATATGTAAAGCTGATAGAATTTATCTTTTCAGAGCATACCCATTCTTCCAAATCTGGATTTAAGTGAGGACAATGTCTTTTGTTGGCATTCCTATGAAACTGAAAGTAGAGCATTAAACCATTAAAAACACGTGTTCTCCAGAATCTCAGAAGGGCAGCTTTTTTTAACTTGTTATTTTTGGGTCACCCTTCATTAATAGCATTCATCTGATTTTTTTGATTTCAGGCCAGAGAGCTCAGTGCTGGTGACATTTTCAAAATATTTCAACCATAGTTTCTCATCGTCTGTTGACTAGCATTGTCTTTTGATGGTGACATTACACATTTGGGAAAGCAACATGGCATACTGGAAATAGCACTTGTGCTGTTCCAAGAAAATGTAAAAAAACCTCAGTTTCCCACAACTGAGGTCTCATTATGCAAACTATGACAGGTCTACTCAATGGAACATTGTCTGTTAGTTAAAATGATGATTTTAAAAATTGTGACATAATTTGGACAAGTGTTGAGTTAAGGGAAGAAAAGCAGTGTACCAATTCGCCTGTGGAATATAATCCTAATTTTGAAAGCAAAAATGCTTGGGTGGAAAAAACCTATAAAAATTACACCAAAATGCTGGTTGTATTTGGGTAATTAGATTATAGAGATTTTCTTCTCAATGTGGTTACATTACTTTTATAATAAAATTAATTAAGAGAGTGGAAAGAGAGCATCTGGATTCAAATTGCCACTCTTCCATTAACTGGCTGTTTGACCTTGCACAAGCTACTTAAGAGACTTCCTCGGGCACTAAAGATGGTACATTTACCCCTGTAGGGTTGTTAACCTGTCAATGGAGGTGACAGTCTTAAGACACCCTGTGCAAGTAGCTAGTTTGTTGGTTCCTACCCTCCTCCCCAAGCTTCCCCTTCTCTGTCGAAATAAGCTTCGCCCAAAACACACCCAACAGCCACGAGTGATATTCTTTTCTCGTCTGGTTTCTATTTTGTCTAGTTGGAGTCTTACTCTGATCTCAATAAGTACTTTTGACCTCTTGGAACTTCTTTTTTAGCCATGACAACTGACGGTTATTTTAGAGAAGTGGCCGATGAGTAAGAATGCTTGGTCTTTTGGGGACAAGAGGGGAAATTTGAAGAACTGGACCTTCTCAAGTTCTAGCATTTCAGCTGTTCAAATACATGTATTTGATTGACAGCAATACATTTGCTAATTTGAGGGCTTCCTTGTTAACCTCCTTCAGCTGGTAAGGAGGAAACATATTACAGGCTTGCTAAACATGCTGGTGATTTTATTAGCTCCGCCAAGTTCTTCTAGGAGACAGGTACAAATAATATGTACAAAAAGAGTTCAGCCAGGATCCCTGGGGGCTGTGTGTGAGCTTTAAAGGCTTTGTGATGACATGAGATGATCGCGTTCAGCAGTTGATGTAAACAGCGTCAGAGATGCTCTCTGAGAGCCTAGCTTCTCACTTGTTTCAGAGTCAATTTCCTGGGAGCTGGGGGAGGAAAATCCGTTTGTTATTAGTCATGGCCAGCTACAGATTGGCTAGGCAGTGGAAAATGTAATCTTGCCCAGGATTTAGGGAACACTCTTTGCAAAAGTTCAAAAAAAGATGCCTATCTGTCTGTCTGTCTATCTATCTATTTTTTTCTTTTAGGGCTGCACTGGCGGCATATGGAGGTTCCCAGACTGGGGGTCGAATCTGAGCTGTAGCCACCAGCCTACACCAGAGCCACACCAACTTGGGATCTGAGCCGCATCTTCAACCTACATCACAGCTCATGGCAACGCCAGATACTTTGACCCAGTGAGCGAGGCCAGGGATCAAACCCGCTTCTTCATGAATGCTTAACCACTGAGTCATGACAGGAGCTCCCAAGATGCCCATATTTACATGGCCCCAAGTCATCCCTTCTACTTACACCAAGATGCAGAGTATCTGAGATCTTCCCTAGGCTCTTAGACCTACAGTCTCATGGGGTGGAAGTACATTCCTGACCTACTCAAGGCTAGAATCAGGTCTGTGAACTCCAAGTTCATGTCCCATCAGAAACAGCAGACTCACCCTCTGCTGCTAGCTGCCCTTGTAAGAGTCACTAGACATGCTGAGCCTCACTTTCATTGTAAAATGAGAGGTTTAATCTCCAAGGGCTCAACAAGCTCAAAATCCCAAAGATTCAGTAATTCCCTGGAGTATTTCTTTAACATGTCCATGTCTTGAGAGGTACGAGTAATTAAACCAGAGAAAGTCACCCATAAATTCTTGTCCCTTAAAGTTCGAGGCTCTAAATCAGGTGCCATGCCCTCTGTAGATGGCTTGGCAGGATCAGGATCTTTCTGCCAAGGGTCACAGTTCCCCATTGGTCCAATCTTCATGGCCCCACAAGGGCCCAAAATGGCATAAAGCAAACTGGAGAGCCCTGGTGGGAACTTCCTACTGGCTGTTGCAGCTTTTTAAGAAAGAGAAAAGAGCAAGGACAAGAAATAAGGGCATAAAGATTAGATGGGAAGAAGTAAAGTTGTCTTTATTTGCAGGCAACTTGGAGGTTTATCCAGACAAATCCAAGGGAATATATAAAACTGCTACTGGACAGAATGAACCATAAAACTTAGGAAAGTCACAAGATACAAGGTCAATGTTACAAAAATTAATTGTTTTTCTATAGATGGGCAGCTAATAGGTGGAAAAGAAGGCTAAAAAACCAGTTCTGGCTATATAACAACAGAAAAACCTAAGTTACTTAGGAATAAATTTAACAAAAATCAGTCAATTGGTGCTGTCTTTAGTGGGGGTGGGGGTGGTGTTTAGGCTTATGGGTGCTCGTGGTCCCAGACAGTCCTGGGGGAGTGGACTTTGTTTTGTAGCCCTTATCCTTTCTTAAGGGAGGAGCTGTATAAACTTACATAACTGCTGTTGATCATCATCACGACATGGATCGTGATGTCGGTTTATGTTCAACAAGCCAGCAGTGCTCCTAGTTTATCTGATACCAGGCATATTTTCTTTGCACTAGGGTGAAGTTCTGAGTGGCCCAGGTTAATTCTCAGGCATAAGATGTTCGCTCAGAAAGTTGTGATTTTTCTTTATTCTTTGTTCCTACTTCTCTCCAGGGTGCGATGAGGCCTTTAATCCAACAGACAGCAGGAGGATCTATGTAATGAATTTTTACATGCCCTGGTCATTTTAATGTAATTGTCCTTCTTTTAAAAGGCTTCATTAAGTCTATTGTTAGGATGGTAAAACTACCTAAGAGAGACAAGAGGGCTTTTCCCATTTTCAGAATTCAAGACAGTTTCTTAATTGCACTGCTTTAGGTGAACAGTAATTAAATGGGTTGGGAGAATGTGCAATATTTATTTATAGTAACGCAGGCATGTCACGTATTTATAGTCATTACTGCACAGTCTACTTGATAACATCCTTTTGGAAAAAAAATATCATGACTGTTAAAAGTAGTTCCAGTAAGTGTTTTTGGCAGGTCTTTAAATCTAGCTGTGAATATTAACAGATCTAGATTCCTTCCGTTAAAGTACCATACATAGTAAACTTTTTGCGAGGAACCTGTACTTGCAAAGCCCTAAATATGCTTTTAACATTTTTAATTTAAAATATTTGAATTAAATATGTTTGCCAATGTCAATAGTCTTTAGAATGTTATAATGTACCTTAATTATGACAAGATGATAGGGGAATAACTATTCCTAGGTTCTTTTTTTTTTTTTCCTTCTTTTTGTCTCTTTTTTTTAGGGTCGCACCCGAGGCATGTGGAGGTTCCCAAGCTATGGGTTGAATCGGAGCTATAGCTGCTGGCCTATGCCAGAACCGCAGTAACGCCAGATCCGAGCCGCCTCTGAGACCTACACCACAGCTCATGGCAATGCTGGATCCTTAACCCACTGAGTGAGGCAAGGGATCGAACCTGCAACCTCATGGTTCCTAGTCAGATTCGTTTCCATTGCGCCACGACAGGAACTCCCCTAGGTTCTTAAATTTGGTAGTAAATGCAATTTTAGCATTTTGGTGTGCTCTGATACAGCAGATTTGGCAAGCAGATAGCAAAGAAGTTTTCCATCAATTATTGAGAATCTTAATGCCAACTAAACCACTGTTGGGGGCCCTTTTTGAGCACCAGATGAAAGCTAGGGGTCCTCCATCTGGAAAAACATTTACACACATAAAAACAAGCACAGATACAGTGTGTTAGCCAGGGCAGGTCTCTGGACCCCTTGAATGCCTGTTCATGGACCAGAGATAAGAATCCTTGCTCAAATGGCACACTGTACAAATAGCCCCTTCTGATGTATACATTGCTTCATGCCTAGCTCTCCCATGTCTATGTCTACAAAGCTATTTGTATTAATACCTTTTCTCCATTGGACATTTTTACTCAATATTTTCATTTACCAACTCAGTTTAAATGGTCCCTTTTCCATCACTGCTGATTTCTTGAGCTTCTGGTTATTTCCTCAGTCATTACAGGTAGTCATCAGCCTCTGCCTCTGCCTCATCTCCCTCAAAGCCAAGAACAAACCAGCTCTCTTCCTCTGTGCATCCAGCACATTGGAAACGTTTTATCTGTCCCCAGAGTCACTGCTTTCTCCCGCTCTGTTGTTTATCCACACCAGCTAGAGTGAGCCTTCAACAGCTAGGCTTGCTGGGAGGGGCCATAGAAGAGATGGCCCCTCCCAGCCCCACCTGCCACTCCTGTGGGACTCCTAGCCTTCTGTGTGTGTGTCAGAGGTGGTGGTGGGGGGGATGCCAGCCTCATCCAGGCAGGTTCCCTTGGCCCCTACCTGCTCTGCCACGTCTGGGGGTTTTCTGGCACCACACACAGCAGATGCAACCCCTCAGCTCCTTTGCTCTGGGGGTCTGCCCTCCTGCTGCCCCCGGAGACTGTTCCTTTGCTCAGGTTCCTCATGTTCCTTTCCAGCCACTGCTTTCCATCTTTCCTGCACCACGGACACTGCCCTGGCCAAGAGAGCATCTAGGACAGGTTGTCCATCTGCTGAAGCAGTGGCTGGGCTCTTCACATATTCTGTTCATAGTCACCGAACCTGCAGGAAGATGGTTCCCCGGGACCAGGAAGCCCTGTTTCTGTGGAAGTCTGTACTTCTGTTCCATCTGCAACTTCCCGCTCCCCATTCATCTGTCTCAATTGAGTCAGCAGTTCAGTGAAGATCCTTTGGGGACTTTTTTTTTTTTTTTTGTCTTTTTGCCATTTTCTTGGGCCGCTCCCACAGCATATGGAGGTTCCCAGGCTAGGGGTTGAATTGGAGCTGTAGCCGCCAGCCTGCGCCACAGCCACAGCAACGAGGGATCCGAGCCACGTCTCCAACCTACACCACAGCTCATGGGAACCCCGGATCCTTAACCTAACTGAGCAAGGCCAGGGATCGAACCCACAACCTTGTGGTTCCTAGTAGGATTCGTTAACCACTGAGCCACAATGGGAACTCCTGGTAACACTTTTTTAAAAAGTGTGGGGGACAAGGGTCTAAGAGTATTGTGAATTATTATTAATAAGAATTTACAAGGAAATAAGTCCCTAACACCCCTCTGTGTGCACAGCCTCATCTTCTCATGCTGGTTTGGAGGCTGGCAGCCCCCTCTTTGCTCATCGGGGGCACAGGGGCAGTAATCTGCCTCTTTTTACTTCCTGGCATGTCTGTCTTGGTGTTTCATGGACTCCTATAGCTAGGGGTGACCCTTGAGGTGATCCCTGATGATCTCATTGGGAAGCTGAACAAGTTGAGAGTCAGGGAGATTAAATGGCTAGTCCAAGGTCACATAGCAATAAAATCACCTTGTGAACCTATGTTTTCTGGCTCCTGGTCTCTCTTTTTGCTACACTACAAGTACGACTCAGCCTGTGATTTTTTTTCTTTTCCCCATCTCTTTCATCTCTTTTCTTAGTGCCTATTTGGTGCCTCGTAGATATTCTGAGCTTTTAATGCCGCCTTGACATTGCTATACCTCAATAAGCATGAGCACTTAATAATTACCTTACTTTTTGAATAGCACTTGGTCTTTTCAGGATCTTTCACATGTGTTTCATCATTAGATTTTGCCACAAACCAGTGAGATATGTTGCTCTTATGATGGAGGAAAAAAGTAGAGACCTCTTTGAGACCACGTGGCTAATTAGTGGAACAGTGGAGGACAGAATCTGGTTCTCCTATATCAGAGGTTGTGTTGGGTTAACGCTGTTTTGAAAATCTGGCTTCAGGCTCTGGAACCTTGTCTTCCTTTATGGAAATATAAAAAATAGGATTTCCTATTTTCTGACAGTTTTCAGTGTTTCCTAAAGTGTGTTCTGAAGCACACTGGTCCCATGAGATGCTCTGTAATAAAAGAGGATTTTGTGGCCAGATAAGCTGGGAAAAGCTGCTCGGTGTATCCCCCTCTTGGGGATTCCTAGTGCACATGAGCATTTAAAGGCTCTGAGAAGTTCCTCTGCAAAGATCATTGAATTTTTTTTTAATTGTGGTAAAATACACATGACATAAAAATCTCCCATCTTAATCATTTTTAAGTGTTTAAGTTCAGCAGTGTTAAGTACATTCACATTGTTGCCCAACCAATCTCCAGAACCCTTTTCATTTTGCAAAATGGAAACTCCATACCCATTAAACAATTCCCCGTTCTCCCCTCTCCCAGCCCCTGCAGCCACCATTGTACTTTCTGTCTCTATGAATTTGACTGCCCCTGGGTGCCTCCTCTAAATGGACTCACAGTATTGGTCTTTTTGTGACAGGCTAGTTTCACTCAGTACAATGTCCTCAAGGCTCACCCTTATTGTAGTCGGTGTCAGACTTTCCTTCTTTTTTTTTTTTTTTTTTTGTCTTTTTGCTATTTCTTAGGCCACTCCCCAGGCATATGGAGGTTCCCAGGCTAGGGGTCTAATCGGAGCTGGAGCTGCCGGCCTACGCCAGAACCACAGCGATACTGGATCCGAGCTGCGTCTGCGACGTACACCACAGCTCAAGGCAACACCGGATCCTTAACCCACTGAGCAAGGGCAGGGATCGAACCCGCAACCTCATGGTTCCTAGTCGGATTCGTTAACCACTGAGCCACAATGGGAACTCTGAGACCTTCCTTCTTTTTAATGCAGTATAATTTCCATTGTACATATATACCATATTTTGTTAATCCACTCAACCAAAGCTGACTTAAGTTGTTTCTGGTTCTTGTGACTAGTGCTGCTGTGACCATGGGTGTACAGACACCTCTTTGAGAACCCGCTGTCAGTGATTTGGGTACATATCCTTACGTAAATGGCTGGATCCTATGGGAATTTCATTTTCATTTTTTTTGAGGAACCACCATTGTTCAACCTGTTTTTCTACCCAAAGTTTCACAACTGATTCGATCACAGAATCCTTTTTTCGCATTACTCCTTTGAGTATCCTACAGAACATGGGCTTTTCAGGAAATACTAAGAAATCCTGGGCTCAGTAAGGATTTCCGTTTGTTCCAGGGCCTGACAAACCTCAGGATGCCACCTGGCAGTTCAGCCACAAAGCTCCCAGCCCAAGGGCAAGGTCAGCAGTGTGGTCCCAGGACCTGCAGAAGGGGAGGAAGCACACAGGGTACACAACAAACCGGAACCACAGTTCCTCGACTGGAACTGACACTAAACTGGGCACAGGTAAAGAGGCTGCTGTGACTTTGATGTCATTTAATCTCCACTGATTAGGCGGGCATCTTCATTCCGTAAGAGAATAAAGAAGGGTGAGCCCTCCTGCCTCTGTGCAGTAGGGGCCTAGAGAAAGCTTTCCAATGGGAAGTATTAGAATTCAGAGACCTCTGTTCCATCATTCAGAAACCCCTGTTCCCTCATCTCCCTGAAGAGGAGAACTTCAGGAGGAGAGGGAGGTGAGGGTGGAGTCCCTGGGTAGCATGGCTGAGTGCTCCGTGCAGCTCAGGGAGCGGCAGTCCCATATGAGGGTGGAGGACATGGCTCGGTATGCGCTGGACACAGAGTCTGCCCCCTGTGCCTGGATCTGAATGGGCTTCTCCTCAGGGCTTGTTGTGTTGACGCAGTGTCATCAGCCCTTTATGTGATTCCTCAATAATTGAGGGGTAGTTGTAAACACGAATTGTGTGGGTAGATCAAAATCCCAAGAGTTGATTTCCCTCACACAGATGGAAAGGGGTATGTGGGCGGGCAGTAAACTGAGGAAAGAAACACATCCCCCACCACTGCCAGCTGCTGAGTAACTCACATGTCCTTGTGGTCAAGTCCCAGCCCCTGGTGACCTGGAAGGAGGTGTTATGTGTTTGGACACCTGAACACCCAGGGTCATTTCTCTAAACACTAGCTTAAAAATTGGCCTGGGCCATGGAGCTCCTGTCATGGCTCAGCGGAAATGAATCTGACTAGCATCCATGAGGATGCAGGTTCGATTCTTGGCCTTGCTCAGTGGGTTAGGAATCCGGCGTTGCCATGAGCTATGGTTTAGGTCGTAGACACAGCTTAGATCTAGCATTGCTGTGGCTGTGGCAAAGGCCAGTGGCTACAGCTCCAATTTGACCCCTAGCCTGGGAATGTCCATATACTGCAGGTGTGACCCTAAAAAGACTAAAAAAGAAAAGGAAAATTGGCCTGGGCCTGAACGGTTTTAGGAGTGCCTAAAAGAAAACAGACTGGGAGGTTGTCGCTTTATCTAGCTGTTCTTGGTATTGATAAGGATGAGGATGCAAAGCTATGGAGAGGCTGTGTAGTCCCACAGAGCTTTGAGCCAGGATGCAAGACGGCCCTGGAATACCCAGCCTCTTGACTCCCTTGTCTGAGCGCAGATAATGATAATGATGCTGCACGTTGGGGGGTGGGGGTGGAGTGGAATTTCATGAGCCCTCTGAGATCCTGAGATGAAAGTGGCTACTGATGAACAAATTATTATGAGATTTTACTATTCTGTAAATAAATGCTTTAACTTATCTCTCTGACTCCCTTGCTTTAAGTGAGTTCAGACTTGGCTTCTCTCATTGGCTACCTCCCACCCAGGCTGTTTCCCCAGGACCACAGTTGTGTGTGGAGGCACTGAGGTGAAGTGGAAAAGGGCTTGGGAAGATCAATGTAGACCCTCGGGCAAGCTGCTTACCCTAATGGCCTTAGTTTCTACATCTTTTAGGTTCTGTTCTAAGGTTCCTTCCAGCTCTATAGATCTGTGATTTTTAGCAAAGATTAAACCAGAAAGAATTCAGCCTCAAGGTACACACATGTATGGAGCGCCACGTCTGAACCAGGCACTGCTCTAGGTTCTTGGAATAAATTGGCAAACAAGGTAGCTTATTTTCACTGGGGGGAAGAGATGAGACCATAAGCAGTAAATGTTAATAATAAGTAAATTGTATAGTTGTTAGAAGGCGGCAGGTAGGCAAAGTCAAGATAGTGTGATAAGAGGAATTGGGAATGCAGGCAGGAGTGCAATTTTTAAAAATATAGCAAAGAGGAACTTTTCTATTATGAGAGTTGTTAGAAAATCAAGCACATCATTAACGGGAGGCTGTAAAGCTCTCTTGTGGAGATTTTTTAGGAAGTGAAAAGTCTACTCATGTTTTTAGATTCAGGGATATTCTTATTTGGACATAGAAGAACGAGCTCATTGACCCTTTTGAAGATTTTCTTTTTTGAAGATGTAGTGGCTTGTGCAAGAGTAGCTTCCTCCTGCTGAGGATGCGTGTGTTCATACCTACACAAACACATGTACACACATATAGGTGTGTGTGTACACGCATGCACATGCATATCTGCTGCTTAAGGAGCAGTACAAGCCAGACTTGGGAGGACCCAGCTGCTGGCCTAGCTCTACCTCTAGCTCACTTTGCAAAGGCCAACTAAGTCTTATGATAATATAGCCCTCCCGTCCTGCCATTTTATTAGGCAGGAACTGAAACACAGAAATGCTAATGCTTCGCCAGTGTCAGAATGAGTCAGGAATGGCTAATGGGACCTGGCATCCTCTGCCCCCGGCCACCCTCTCCATGCCTTCCCACACTCCTCTGCCCATGAGGCAGGCAGCTTGGCTGTTTCTGCTTCCCCTTCCCTCTTACTTAGGGACCACCTCCACTCCCAAGTCTGTATAATTAAACAGTAATAAAACCAATGTAGTACTTCCCCTAACCCTTGTGTCCAGACCCACACAGTCCAGCTTTGAAATCATGTTGTAACCAAACAGATAGAATCCGGGGACAATGATGTCGAAATAGCAAACGCTTTCCTTGTGTTTCTCAGTGCAACAAGGGGGACATAGAATCCACAGCAGCACCTCGAGCCCTTCCTTCGCCACTAGCCATCCTTATACCCCACAGCCCTGACAAATTGACAGATGTCTCCTAACCATGACCCACTGTTTTCCCACTTGTCCTGCATCATAACCCCCACCCCCGGGGACGGGGAGACACACACACACACACACACACACACACACACACACACACACACACACACACACCACACACACACACACACACCACACACACACACACACACACACACACACACACACACACACCACACACACACACACACCACACACACACACACACACACACACACACCACACACACACACACACACACACACACACACACACACACACACACACCAGGAGGCTGGGCCCAGGAGAGGAGCCAGCAAGGCAAAGCCAGCATCCACTTCAGCAGCTGGGGTGAGAGAGGGCCTGGCCAAGTGCGTTCTTCATTTCCTGATCCCCGCACCGCTGTTCACTGTTGTGCTGTGCTAGCCCTTCTCCTAGATCACCTTCTGGAACTTAATCCCCACAGAAATCCTACCTGGTAGATATCTTTGTCTCACTGATGAAAAAACTGCAGAGAAATTGAGTACCTTTCCCAGTACCATGCTATAGAGATGCTAGGATTTGAGCCCAGGGCTCCCCAGTTATGAAAACAGTGCTCAAATCTCCTCTGAGGTGCTGCCTCTAAGTCATATAAATCCCAGAGGCTCCAGGCTCTTTCACTTGCCAAATTTGTTGGGGTGGGAGACACAATTATAAAACTCTCTGGTGTTGGAGGCGGTTACCTCTGTTTGCACCCAAGATCTGGAAAGCTTAGTAGCTAAATGGAAAAGAGTATGTTCTCCCCAAGCCTTGTGGAGTGGAATCTGTCTTGCTTGGAAACTCAGAAGACAGTCTGGGCTCCTTTGCCCACAGCCCAGAGGAGCCCCAGGAAGGTCTGTGGACCACTGTTCTGACACATCAGACATGATTGCTTTCCGACCCTTCCAGTCTTTCAGTAGGCTCTGCGACCAAGGAGGGCTCAAGTTGGGCCTCACCCACAGAGGAAATGCAGAGACAGGAGCTGGGAGGTGCCCTCAGAGACAGAGGAAATTTTAAGCAGTTCCTTTGTCACAAGCCTAAGATAAAAGATACTTTCTGACAAACATGTTGGTTCAGTGTGTGAATTTGTGAACTTGCTACAAAGAACCTTAAGGGTAAGGTAACCAAGAATGCATTTTGCGGCTACCCAACCCTAGCTCTGTCTCCACCTTGGTTGAAAGCTAGTGCTAATTTGGGAAAGGGTCCTAATGCAAGAAGTGACAGGAGACCAGAGAAGCAAAACAGCTACACCCAAACAAATACAAAGAGAAATCCAGAGTAGTGAATGAGAGCAGGTGAGGCAAAATAGAGGAGGCAGGGTGATGGGGACAGACCAGCAAGGACAGAGTATACCTGAGTGGAGGACACAGGGCACAGGAAAAATCAACCAAGACCTGGGAAATGGTAGGCGAGATCATCACCCAGTGTTAACAAGGTCTTTGCAGGGTTCTGTTCTGATCCGTGACGCTGTCAAGACTTTCTTCTAGGTTTCAGTAGCAACTTAAGCCTAGCGTGCAGAGGGCTTTGCTGGGAGTTCTCTTTCCACATGCCTGAGATTATATTTTTTCATCAAGAGGAAAGTCATTTGAAGGTAAATGCACTTATATTTACAACATCATCCACATCACCCCTTGGTAAAGTATGAGAATGAGAGCAAAGTGAAATGAGCTGGAAATACATTTTATGACATTGATCCACCCAGTGATGTTATCACATATGAGTCATTACCAAGTAGATTCTTGCCATCTTGGAATAGATGTTTTTCAGTTTTCAAAAGTACATAGCGATCAATTGTTGCTATGTTTCCTTTGTGGCAGTGCTACACTTTCCCAGCTATTGTCCCAGTTAATGATATTATGTGACTTCTGACTGCTCTATATCCATAGTTGACGGCTTTATGTAATTTTTGCTTTCAGTTCCTGAAGCATAGTGATATGGTGAACTGATTAAAAATAGCATTCTAATGAAATTGTTGGGTGTGTTGTTGTAGTATAAGTCAGCTGCAAATGAGAAGTTCTTTCCTGAGGAAATTGATAAAACTGAAAGTCAACTTGTATGTTTATATATTTTCTATGAGAATTTTTGGTCCCTCATTTCTTCCCTTTTAAAAAATTTGTGCGAGTTAATTTGTTCTTCCTCCCCAGACACATATTTTAACACTTGTAACAGTTAGCTGAGGTCTGTTATGCTAATATGATACAAGAGTTTGAATTAAATGTTTACCAGCAAAGTATGCAATGGTGTAAGTTTTAAAAAGGAAGCAAAGTGAACTCTTTTTAGTTCAAATACTGGATATTTAAAAATAAAAAATAGGAAATGGTTTTTATCCACTAGGTCTTTGTTCTCAGCCTAGCAACATGTGAAGGGCTCTCATTCTTTTAAAAGGAAGGAAGAAAGAAGAAATAAAATTTCTACTTGATGTTTTCCACTTAATACCAGGCTTGTAAGAGTCACAGTGCTATAGAGGTGGCCTATAGACCTATTTTCCCTAGCCTAGTGTTTTGCAAAAATCTGGGCCAGCATTTAAAATTCAGGAAATATGACACCTAAAAAAAAAAAAACCCAGCAGTTCCTGTTGTGGCTCAGTGGAAACGAATCTGACTAGTAACCATGAGTATACAGGTTCAATCCCTGGCCTCGCTCGGTGGGTTAAGGATCTGGCGTTGCCATGAGCTGCAGTGTAGGTCGAATACTTGACTCGGATCTGGCATTGCTGTGGCTGTGGTATAGGACTGGTGGCAACAGCTCTGATTCAACCCTAGCCTGGGAACCTCCATATGCCGTTGGTATAGCCCTAGAAAGACAATAATAATAATAATAATAATAAAGATTTATATTTTCTCCCTCCCTCTCTCTCTTTTTTTTTTGTTTTGTCTTTTTAGGACCACACATGCATTTGAGTTACACATGCATTTGAGCTACATCTGCTGCTCCTTCCCTCACACCCTTGTTTCTACTGCTACTCTCTCACTGAAGCAGCCATAGCCCAAATCAGAGACTCCTTCTCCTCCGTCACTTGTCCTTTCTTGGGCCCCTCTCCTCCCACAGCCCTCCTCCCTCTCAGCACTGTCGTCCCATGGACTCCATCCTTTGCTTCTGTTTCTAGCTCATCTCCCACAGTCAGCACTGCTGGCTCCTCCTCCATTGTCTACCTTATTTACTTTTACTTCGTTACTCAAGTATTACATGACTATATAGGTTATTTTTAAAATTTTAGACAGTAACAGTGGTATATAAAGAGATAGTCTTTAAAAAAAAAAAAAGGCTATGGTTCCTTTCCACTCCCCTTCCCAGAGGTAACTATGGTTAACCTCTGCATGGGTCCCTTTTCCTGACCCTTTACCATGTAATCTGGTATATATATATATATTGTTGTTTAACATAAATGAGATCATTTTATAGGTAATGCTTCTAACTTGAAGATGATCCTGGTCTGTATAAATAGATCTCTGTCCTACCCATTCTATGATTTACCAGCTTCTTAAATCTTAGTGTTTCCCAGCATAACCTACTGGACAATGATAGTACCTAATATACTGGGGTGGTTTTTTTTCTTTATGATTGTGTGTATGTTTCCTGTAAGTTTTCAGAGCTTTTAAGGACAGTTCTATCAAAGTATTTGTTTAGTGAGTGTGAATGAATGTTGGTATTTTTGCCCATTTAGATCAGTGTAATTTCTGTTATATATATAACGTTAAATTACATTGAAATTTAAAATTAAACTAAAATATCCTAAGTTCTGTAGGGAATATATTATTGTAATTATTGTAAGGTATAGTTAACCTATTTCTCAGGTTATTTCCTATAACAATAATATTTATTAATTTTGTTTATCTCATTAAGATCACCCTACTCTGAAAAAGAGACTTCTGTTACACCACTTTTTTGTTGTTGGGAGAAGTATTGGTGGCTGCTTGTTTTTGTTTTGTGCATGTTAAATGAGTATGTGCTTTGGCATCTTTCCGAGGCAGATCGTGTTTTGGGTGCCATTCATCCTTCATAAAGGTATCATTGATGTCTAAAGAATATATAAATGCACAATGTTGTATAAACAGCATTGACTTAATACAACATCTCTTCAGTAGAAAAATAGTTGAGGTTTATGAAGTGAGCCTTGTCAGACACAATTTGAGCTCTATTGCTGAGGGTTCCTGTTCAGTATCATGCTACTGTTAATAGCCCTGATTGAAGGAGAAACCAATGAAAACATCTATCATCTGATGGCTGTGGGATGCCATCCAAGCTTGTATCCATGGTCGTGTCATGTTCCTGGGTTTGTAAGGGGAAGAAAATAACACTTGGATGTTAAGAATTTATCCATAAGCTGTTTCTGTCAGGGGTGGATGAATTTCTTGCTCCTGAGTTGAAATGAGACATTTAAATACTGGTAATAACTTCCTCATCGCCAGACTCTCTGGAGGAGACACCAAGGGTGAGTGGTGGGAACCATATTTTAAAATGTTATTTGTGTATTAAAAAAAAAAAGTGGGGGAGGTAGAACTAATCCATCATCAATAATGAGCTGAAATCAGTGAGTCACTAACAGTCCATAGCAACATGATACCTACTTGTACAAATTTGAGGAGTAAACAAATATAAAGTAGAAAATAAGCTAGAAAATGGAAACTACATAAAGACCTCTGCCACGTACACGTCTGTAAAACTAATTAAAATTCTGCCCAAGGGGTTACGGAAGTGGCTAAAACGCTGCTTAATCTGGGTCAAGGTCTTGGGGAAGGAAGGCTCAAGTGCTGTGTTTTGAAAGAAAGGTTCATAGAGGAAAGAATATTGCATTTCAGGGGACTGACAGAAAACAGTAATCCATGCAAGCTCTAGTTGGACACAGAGTGAGTCCAGATTCCAGGATTTCAGTACCGGAATAAGAGTGACAGCCTTTGACAAGGGACAGAAGCAAAGTGAAATGATGGTGCCCATGCTGACATCTTGTGTTTGTGTGTTGTACTAGAGTTTGACAGACTCCTTTGAGGGATATTTTTGATTTGGTCTGTATTAAATCTTGGTGCACTCCAAGCCTTTTGGAAGACTGGATCTCCTGGGTTGATTGGCAGGGGATGAGGATGAGGGGATGAGAGAGGAGAGGTGGTTAGACCAGACTAACTCTGAGTTTCTGGCCCTGGGAGGGTATCTGTGCCTCTGACCAAAACGAGCAAATTGAAGGGCAGTTTGGGCAAGAGAAGATCAGCAAACAGCCAAGATTGCCAAGAGAGCCCCTGACCACTCAGCTCCTGAGAACAAGGGAAGTTAACTTGCCAGTGAACTTTGTGGGAAAATTTGTTGCCTGGCTTGGTGACCTTGAGAGCCCCAGCCCAGTGTCGGGGTTGGGGCAGTTCGAGAGGATGCATTAGGCACAAGAGAGGGTAAAAGCAGGGGAAAGAAGTCCCTGAAAGGGAACAGTGAATGTCCAATGATACTTGTAAATTAGGGAGCTGCCAAGATGCTACAGTGTCAAGAAACAGCAGCATGGCAGCATGAGGTCATGTTTTGTAGTGTATATTTGCCGTTTGTTGGATTTTATATCTCTCAGGAAGTAGCTGTGGCTCAGATGCAGACAGCTCTGAGCACCCCGTCCCACATGGACCAGGGCGCCTGACATGAGCTGTGGTCTGGACTCCTTTCTTAGGAGGTCTGTGGGCATCAGTCCCAGGCTGGCCACGCGTCTTGTAAATGAGTGGAACCAGCATCAAACAGGGATGACCTCAGGCTGTCACCACCTGGACACATAAATCAAAGCTCAAGCTATACGATGCTGCCTTTGTTTGTTTGCTGTTTGCTTTTTAGGGCTGTACCTGTGGCATATGGAAGTTCCCTGGCTAGGGGTCGAATCAGAGCTACAGCTACCAGCCTACACCACAGCCACAGCAACACTAGATCCGAGCCATGGCTGTAATCTATACCACAGCTCACGGCAACACCAGATCCCCAACCCACCAAGTGAAGCCAGGGCTTGAACCCGTATCCTCGTGGATACTAGTCAGATTCGTTTCTGCTGCACCACAACGGGGACTCCTGATGTTGCCTTTTTAAAGAGGATTGGCAACACTAAATCC
Source organism: Phacochoerus africanus (assembly GCF_016906955.1). Lineage (NCBI taxonomy): Eukaryota > Metazoa > Chordata > Mammalia > Artiodactyla > Suidae > Phacochoerus > Phacochoerus africanus. Next base: position 77,681,228 of record NC_062545.1, on the reverse strand, counting down.
ATAATCAGCTTAACCAGATCAAGCCAGCCACCCTCATGCCTGAGGCATTTAGAGTGCTTTGCATGTTGGGTGTCTGCCATTCTGTCCCCAGCACCCAACTGGATGGATGCTACACTCAGGATCACAGGGAGGGAAGCGGTCGATGTGCGTTTCCTTCCAGTAGTCTCTCTGTCCTCTGTCTTGCTTTCACTCCATGTAGGATTATTTGGGGAAAAATACTCCAAGGCCAAAGCACATAGCTTATTCCTGACTTGGTGAGCCCATGCGTTGGCGTGGCATGAGATAGATTTCAGCAAATTTTTGTAATTCTGATAAATGGCATCCAGAAGAGGAGGCTTATCACTCGTCAGCTCCTGTGTGTCCTCATCGCCATTCCCACAGTTGGCTGATTCTTCAGGACACATGTGCATCGATGCAGCATTTGTTGGCCCTGACTCATGCTTTCAGAGCCTGGCCAGAACTGCAGCTGGGCACGGTTGTCACCAGACAGTGCCTCAATGGAGGAATCACGCTGCTCTCGTTTGAATCCAGAGAGAGACACTTTGTCGTTTGTTTATCAGGGACGTTTGTATTTTCTCCTGGATTGAAAACAAAAATTACCAGAAACCATTCGTTATTAATACAGGCTGTCCACTTTGAGTCTCAGTCCAGCATTCAAGAGAAGCGATGTTTGTTTGCCAGATAACTTGAGGTCTTTGTGTGTGGAGCTGACAGATGGAGTTCACTGATGGCGAATTTACTTGGCTGCACGCTGAGCCCAGGAGGGCATCCTTGGGCTATGAGGGGTTGGCCAGAAAGTTAACAAGGCTGGGTTCAGAAGGGTTCTGGACAGAGAAAGTCAAAGTAGTGAAATATCTTGCATTGAGATTCTCTTGTCAGTGTAATGGTTACCAGGGCACTAATTGCAACTGTTTTAAAACAGATGTGCCTTGTGTTCATTGTTTCAGGCATGTTAGGGGAGTAGAAAACTTTGAGCACTGTAGTGTTGGAGAGCTCAAGGGGAAAGAAGTTATCTTAAATCTTATCCTCTGAATGCTATCTATTACGTAGTAGTATTCTCCTCCTCCCTAGCTTGAGTGCTTGGCATAAAAATTTAAAGGATATGATTCTCCTCCACCAAAAAGGAAATATGTAGCTAATATTTTTAAATAAGTCCAAATAAAACAGAAAAGTATAAATAAAAAAATGAAAAAAATTCCAAATCCCACCTGTACTGACTGTCCTTCCAGTTATCTATACATGCATAGCACACAGGTGGATATACACACGTTTTTATATGAATAGGATTGTATCATATAGACTAGTCTGTCTTGATCACTTAACAAAATGCTGTGAACTCTTTTCTCTGTTGTTGAATTTAGTTTAATATCAGAAATGTTGATGCCAGCATAAAATTCAATTGTATAGCTATATCCCATTAATTTATTCCTTGTGCCATTCAGTCACAAGATATTTACTTTCTTTTTTTTTCTTTTTTATTTTTTTTTGTCTTTCTGTCTTTCCTATGGCCACACTTGCGGCACATGGAGATTCCCAGGCTAGGGGTCTCATGGTTCCTAGCCGGATTCGTTAACCACTGAGCCACAACAGGAACTCAACAAGATATTTATTTTCAGTCCTACATGTAGTCAGTACTGTGTCAGATTCTGCAGGTACAGCAGCAAACTCTTCTATCAATGGATATTTAGGCTATAGCTGGGTTTTCTGTGTTATAAGCAATACTGACTTAACCAACAATACAACATATATCTTTGCGTTCTTAGTCTTCTAAGACTAAATCCCTTTGAGGAGAATTAGCTGGTCAGCAGATTTGTGCCTTTTGGAGTTTGATCCCTGTTTATTGTCTAACCACTCTCTACTAAAAGTTTACAGTGGTGCCAGATTTTTAGTACTCTTACCGTGATTGTTTCATTGGTTATCATCTTTGTCAGTGTGATAGGTGAAAAATGGTGCTCTGCTGTTGGATTTATATAGTGCCTGAGATGAGAGTTGTAGCCGTGAAGAAATCATGGCCTCCACATGATCTATATAGCACCATTTTCTTTGATTCCTAATTTTATCCCTCTCAAAAGGGAAGTCTCTTTTTACTTTTTTCTTTGAGGTCAGGTCAGATTAGAATCAATGAGGGGTTATCTTTTATTGATTACTGAATCTGCACTGAAAGGATGTTGTGTAAATATCAGTACTGTTTTAAATCTAGTTCATGGGTTTTAGTTCATGTAAATTGATGAATTTCCTTTTATTTTCAAATAGAGGCCATACTTTTGAAAATATAAAAAAAATCATAAGGGTATTTAAGAATATCTAATAAAAAATATTTAATATAAATGCCTAGAAGTATACTGTTTCTATTTAGCTCTTTACCTGGCTATGTAGCATTTAAATTTAAGGTGTTTTGTAGTTTGTTTTTGTTTTATCTGTTTGTTTGTTTGTTTTTCTGGCTACAGATGAAATTCAGTTGTAGCAAAATGATTGTGAGACAGACCTGTCTGAATTACAGTTTCCATCATTCAAGTATTAGTTGCCTTGGTCTCCGCTTCCACACCTGTAGGGATAATAATAATAACCATCTTGAGAAGCATTAAAAAACCCATCTTGGAGTTTGTCTTGTAGCGCAGTGCTTAATGAACCTGACTAGCATCCATGAGGACATGGCTTCAATCCCTGGCCTTGCTCAGTGGGTTAAGGATCTGGCGTTGGCATGAGCTGTGGTGTAGGTGGCAGATGCAGCTCTGATCCCTCGTTGCTGTGGCTATGGTGTGGGCCAGCAGCTGTAGCTCCAGTTGGACCCCTGGCCTGGGAACCTCCTTATGCTGCAGGTGCAGCCCTAAAAAGACAAAAGACAAAAACAAAACAAAACAAAAACCCCATCTTGCTTACTGCCTGCCATCTAATACATGATCAATAGATACTATATTTTTTATCATAGAAAATTTTAGCAAAATTAGAAGCACTCAGAAAAGGATATAATTTCTTTACTGAAATTCTACCACTCAGACACAAGTGCCTCTGGTTTTTAGGTATTTTATTCTAGTATTTTCCCCCTAGATAAATATTTTACAAAAGTGGGACCATACTAAAACTGAGCAGAATTTTGAATTTCAGCAAACATGTGTACTTAATCATTCAACAATGGAAGGAGATGTTTATTAAAAAAACAATTTTTTTTTGCTTTTGGCGGCCACACCCACAGCATATGGAAGCTCCCAGGCTAGGAGTCAAATCACAGCTGCAGCTGCCAGCCTACACCACAGCCATAGCAACACCAGATCGAAGCCGCATCTGTGACCTACACCGCAGCTCACGGCAACACTGGACCCTTAACCCACTGAGCAAGGCCAGGGATGGAACTGCATCCTCATGGATACTAGTTGGGTTCATTATCGCTGAGCCACAGCTGGAACTCCCCAGATTCTTTTTTAAATAGTGGGGTTTAACAGAGAATTTTGTGTTGATACTTCTAATGAAATTTTTTTTAGAGTGAAGATTAAGTATCATTGAAAGGCATTTTGGACAACTAAAGCTGTGAACATTTCAATTCCTTCTAACTCAGATTCAAATCTGCTTCTTATGCAGTCAAAAATGATGTGATTATTTTTTCTGTTATTTGGGAAGATGTTTAAATAGTTGACAGAGTGCAGGCGGCTGAGACTGTAGCCCGTCCGTCTACACGACTTCCGCTCCCAGGAGAACAGTAAGGCCAGTTTACCCTGACCGACTGCAGACTGAAACCTTCTCAGCTTGCCATGTCTCATCCCATGTGACTGAGCTGGATTTCAGGAGACAGTTGTGTTGCTAAGTAGTGTGTAAATTAAATTTTTGTTTATCAGGTTCCTTTCAAGGGTGGGTACTCTTCACAGAAGCCTTGTGATCAATCTTTTAAAAGCACACACATCCATACACACATCCAAAACTGTGAGTTCGCCAAATTACTGCCTTGCATGTTGAGATTATCTAGGAATGATGTTTCATAAATTTTCTGAAAAGTAGGGAATTCAGATATTCTCTGTGCTCATGTTTATGTGCTCAGCAGTCAAAACCTGGCTTGCATTTCTGCCCCTAGGACTCCAACATGAGTTCATTTTAGTTGAAAAATTGTCTGAGTTTTATTGCCATTTTCTTTTTCTTTTTTTTTGGGGGGGGGATGGTTATAGAACAAGTATGGAATTGTTTTAAAGGTTCAAACCAAATAATGTTTTTATTTGTATGTATGTATGTATTTATGTTTATGGCCACACTCTTGACATGTGGAAGTTCTCAGGCCAGGGATTGAATCCAAGCTGCAGCTGTGACTTACACCTCAGCTGCAGCAACACCAAATCCTTTAACCAACTGCACTGGGCTGGGGACACAGTGGGAACTCCCCAAATAGGTATTTTTAAAATATTCATTTTGTTTAGCATTAGTCCATGAAAATACTCTCTCATCACTGGGTAAAACTCATAATTTAGGTTTATATTTTCTTAATTCTGCATATAGTATTTATTTATTGTATATATTAAAATGCTATATAAGCTTTTTATATTGCTATGTATATACAAACTTCTGCATAAACTTTTTTTCCATTTCAGGTTCTGAATTACTTTCAAACTTTTGTTGAAAGGGAAGATCAAAATTTACCTGCATCAGGGAGTTCCCATTGTGGGGCAGCAGATTAAGAACCTGACTAGTATCCACGAGGATGCGGGTTTGATCCCTGGCCGCACTCAGTGGGTTGAGGATCCTGTGTTGCCCACGTAGGTTGCAGATGTGGCTTGGATCCTGCGTTGCTGTGGCTATGTTATAGGCTGGCAGCTACAGCTCTGATTCAACCCCCAGCCTGGAAACTGCTATATGCCGTGGGTGTGGCCCTAAAAAGAAAAAAAAAAAAATTACCTGCATTAGATTCACAGCTCCAGCTATATCTTTATCCTTCTCCTGAGAAATTTCAAGAGCTTGCAGTGAAAAAAATAACTTCACATGCTTGAGGCTTTTACTTTGTCTTATTTGGGATAAGAATTGAGAATCTGGGGCCTCATCAGTGGAATGTGGCTTTATCATTCTCTTTTGCATTTTTGTCTTTGAATCAAAACTTAATTCATAAAACCAAAGCCACTTCTGAAAGTTTACCCAGTAGTTAGAATTTGTTTTTTTTCCCATCATTTTGACCTATTTTTAATAGGAATAGTGTTGAAATACATCATTGGCACAGGATTTTCTCCTTCAGTTTTGGGTTTTTAAAAAATTTTTTTTTATTGTTATTTCCCCAATACAATCTTTTTTTCTGCTGTACAGCATGGTGACCCAGTTACACATACATGTATCTCTTTGAGTTTTTAAACTCCCCCAGAGCAGACATTGTGCTTTCTCCTTAGAGGGTTAACATAAATCCAGATGGCATGGAGGCAATCCCGTGTTGGGACCTGATGAGAAGTTAGGGTTCACCGGTGCTGCACCCAGGGTGACTTGCACTCTCTCCTCCAGCTCCTGTCTTCCTGGGACAATTGCAGGGATGGTCCTCAAGTTTCTCAGCACCTCTGTGTGTTCTGTGCCTTGGGCCAGGGTGCAGAGCTGCTGTGGAAACCTAGAGGTAGCAGGGTCTCCCTTCCCATCCTCAGCCCACTTTCTGGTTTCAGTAACTTCACTCTGAGGGACCTCTGGCTTCCATGCACATTCAGCTTCTGCAGAGTGAAGATCTCGGTCATAGCTAACTAACACTCTTGGAGTCCTTACCGCATGCTAAGACCTTTTTACTGTTTTGCTGGCACTTCTTGGAGATCCTAGGAAATGGGAAAGATCCTTTTTGTGGATGACAAAGCCGAGGCCTAGAGAGGTAGAGTAACACTCCTGTCACACCCTAGCTGTGGGATTATGGTCTGGGGCTTTGTGTGAATCCAGAGCACTATCTATAACCATCACACCCCTTACCTCTTCTTTCTGCCAAGCAAGTTCTGATCAAAGTTCAGTGCCGTAAAAAGTATTTGAATAACCTTGGGCATTTATTTATCTTACATTATCTCTGGAGATCCGTCAAGATGAGATACACTTTGTAAATGAAGCTAACACCATGTGATTATTCTCTCAGAGTTGTAGTTCATATACTGGGTGGTTTGCTCAGGCTGTTTTATAGGGTTTTCCTTAAGTTGTTGAGTTTCCCTGGGGCGGGGGGTGGGGGAGGTTGCCTAAGTATCTGCCTAAAATTGCTGTTGTGTCAGGAAGGCCTTGGGAAAAGTTCATCCAAGTTAGGTGAGGGAGTTGTTTGAATTCTTTCAAATCACTAAACTTTAGATAATCACAAATCTACAAATGGGGAAAACACTCCACTGTTTAATTTTGTAAGCTGTTTATTTTTTCATTTTTTAAAGTTTTATTGAAGTATAGTTGATTACAGTGTTGCGATAATTTTTGCTGTACAACAATGTGATTCAGTTATACATGTACACACATCCATTCTTTTTCAGATTCTTTTTTTTAGACAGATGATCACAGAATATTGGGTAGAGTTCTCTGTCGACCAGTCATTTCATATACCATGGTGTGCATATGCCATTCCCAAACCCCCAGTCCATCCCTCCCCCTGACCCGTCCCCTTTGGTGACCATAAATTTGTTTTTAAGGTCTGTGAGTCTGTTCCTATTCTGCTAGTAAGTTCACTTATATCCTTTTTTTAGACTTCATGTATAGGTGATATCATATGATGTTTGTCTTTCACTGTCTAACTTCACTTAGTATGATAATTTCTAGGTCCATCCATGTTGCTGCAAGTGGCGTTATTTCATTCTTTTTATGGCTGAGTAATATTCCACTATATGTATGCACCACATATTCTTTATTCATTCCTCCGAAGATGGACATTTAGTTGCTTCCATGTCTTGGCTATTGTAAATAATGTTGCAATGAATATCAGGGTGCAAATTACAGTTTTCTTTGGATAGATGTCCATGAGAGGGATTGCTGGATCAAATGGTAGTTCTATTTTTAGTTTTTTGAGGAATATGTATATGTTTTCCTTAGCGGTTGTACCAATTTACATTCTCACCAACAGTGCAGGAGAGTTCCCTTTTCCCTGCACCCTCTCCAGCCTTTATTGTTGGTAGACTTTTTGATGATGGCCATTCTCACTGGTGCAATAAGCTATGTAATTTTGAAAGCATAAATCCAACCATGTATTTTGGAAATTACTTGCAACAGACTAAGTCTGTGATTTTAGAACACAGTTGTGCTTGTAGGGGTCTTACCTCTGATTAAAATTATTCTAGGCCTAGTACATAGTACATGCTCAGTAAGCAGTTGTTTCATGAATGAATTAGTTACTTTATTGATATAATGTTGAGGAAAATTATGTAAATAAAATGAGTGGTGAGCAATCCCAGTGTATATATGAGGGCAGTAATGACCATGTATAATGTATACTCTGTACTTTATAGAGGGCATGGCTGTCCCCATAAAAACATTTTGTGTGTTCAGGATACCTTTTATCTAAAGAAGTTCATGTTTTAGACATGAGTTAATTCTCAAAACACTGCTCCAAGGAAGCTGAGTGACACGCTCTTCATTTATAGATGAAGTATTTGCGGTTAAGACTGGTGAAGTGTGACTAACTCAAGATTAACTCCAGTTGTAGGAGCCTCGTCTCCAGCCTCATCCTGTGCCTGTGACCTTCTCCTCAGCCTTTTGAAAGCTGGGTGGCCTCCTACTGTCCAGCACCACCACTTCCCACCCCCCATTTTTTTTTTTAAAGGAACATTTTAATTATCCACTTTAGAGAAAATGTAATAATCTAGCTATATAAGCATATTTGGTTTCCAAGTATACAACTGAAATATTTCTAGCCATTTGGCCCCAAACACTTCTTTCTGTTCACACAGCCCCACAAAGTGCACAGTAAGCAGATGGTGCAGACAAGCTCATGGTTTATTTACAACCAGTACAGTAGACGGAGGCATATGTGCTAAGCCCTCTTATACCCGCTCCGTGGGAGCCATTAACACATCCATTTAGATGAAAGAGTCTCGGGGCTTTGCTGTGGGCATTTCTGTTCGCTGCCCTGAAGCATCACCATCTGCCCTGCCTCCCCTTGGAGGCCCTGGCACCCTCCCCTCCTGCCTGAGGCGGTCACAGGCCTGTTCTTCACAACAGCCTGCATTCACTTACGTACAGTGCGGATGGCAGCTGCTCTCTGCTTCTCAAACCAGTTTAACCTGAAGCCTGTCCCACTTCCCCCAAGGTTGTTCTTGGACCAAGTTCACTCCCATACACTCCCACAAGCATGTCTGAGCACCTTCCCCACACCAGGCTGGGGCCTGGGGTGCAGAGGGTCCTCGGACATGTGCTCTAGGCTTCCTTTATGCTCTAGCTTCAAGGCTAAAGCTTTCTTTGTCACCAGTGATGCCCAGGGAGCCAGCAGCTGTTGGGCTGTAAGACATCCAGCATCAGGACCAAACCCTAGCTAGCCTCTGCTTTCTGCACCACTCACCAAGGAATTATGTGCATGCTTTTCTTCCCCCTAGTGAGTAACTATTAATTATATTTAAAGACCAGTGATTCAGAAATGTTTTCTACTCAAAATATTTTGGAGGAGGCAGAAGACTTTCTGCCTGGGAACCTCCATATGCCGTGGGAGTGGCCCAAGAAATGGCAAAAAGACAAAAAAAAAAGGCTGAGTTCCCCTCGTGGCTTGGCAGAAATGAATCTGACTAGGAACCATGAAGTTGCAGGTTCGATCCCTGGCCTCGCTCAGTGGGTTAAGGATCTGGTGTTGCCGTGAGCTGTGGTGTAAGTTGCAGATGTGGCTCAGAACTAGCGTTGCTGTGGCTATGGCGTAGGCTGGCAGCTATAGCTCTGATTGGACCCCTATCCTGGGAACCTCCATATGCCATGGATGCAGCCCTCAAAAAGAAAAAAAAAAAGAATTAAAGAGGCATTTCAATTAAAATGATCTTTCTACATAGCAACCCACAGCTAACTAGTAACAGCCACTCCATTTTCTAATTCCAAATTCCTGGCAGAACAGTCTGATTGGTTTCGCTTATCTTTTTCAGCCAAGCCACAGAACTTGTAGGTTCCCAGCCAGCATGTAGGTGGAACGTCCTTCTCAGTTGTTCACTCCATTCCAGTCACACATTGCTGGACTAGCTATGGTCGCATGGCTTGTTGCTGAGCTGTCAGCGGGACAGATTCCCAAAGAAGGGGACAAAGATGAGGCAGACACCCAAAAACATGTATAGAGGACAAATATGATTTGAGAGATCGTAGAACATAAAGTTCTCAAATAAGTCTCTTTGTGAAACCGGATTCTGTAGGAATAAGGAGCATAGAAGCATCTTGACCCATGTTGTCCAGTGTTTGCTGTATTTATGCTCAGGAGTCCAACTCTACATTGTATCTCCCTCCCCCCTCCCCTCCCCCCACCTCACACACACACACACACCCTACACACCTGCCACGTCAACTGTCTATTATGGCTTGTTTCAAACCATTCAGTTTGACTCTAAACTTAAGGACTTAAGAAAAATTGGCATCTCTTTATTTTCTCTTTATTTATTATGACTAGCAACTAAGTAAAAACTGCACAAGTGAAATCCTACAGCATGGAGTAGCATTCCTATGTCTTAATGGCCAAGACCGAGGTCTCAGAATTAACAAGTGCTGAGACTTGCACATCCAGCAGGGGCAGAGGCTGAGACTCTGTGTTTGCAACATACATCAGCTGGTGCTGGGCAAGGTCTGCTCCCTGTGCCAGCAACTCCAATTGTTGTTTGGTAAGCACACTTTTACTCATGGAGGAGCAATTGTTTCCCAGTGTATCATACAATTATATAGTGAATGGAGAACAATAGCCACACTGTAGAAATATTTCTAAAACAAGTCCATGGCAGGCAGTGCATAGGAAGAAGCCCCCAGCTCCACAGTACCGGCTACCATGTGGCATTTAGCATAGTGTGAATGTCAATAAGGGTTCAGGAGGACAGGGCACTTTGTCTCAAACACCTCTCTTTGGAATGAGCCCAGCAGCATCTGTTTCCAGCTCTGCCCACAGGGTGGGTGTGGCAGTGGGGACATAGGGAGCAGGGGTGTGCAGGGGGCCTGGAGGTGGGTGTGAAACCACACCCCCACCCCCACCCTCGCCCCACCCCAGACACTTGCTTCCTCACACTCAGGCTTGTAAGAAGAAAAAAGGTCCCACACATCAGTTGACTTAGTGTTTCTTGAGGTCTTGACTCGAAAGGAACATGGACATGAATGTCATTTCTTCAGGAGGTTAGAATTTGGGGTTTGGGGTCACTTGGGAGCTGAACTACCATGTCTAAGAGATTTATAGTTCATGTAGGAGGAAACTGGTTGACAGTGTTTTTCCTGATCGGTACCACAGAATACGCAGGGTTTTTACCAGACCAGCATTAAAAGGATTCGTGTACTGTGACAGATTGCTTTTGTAATTTATTCTGCCTAGACGGCCCTGGAATACTCTCAGTGAAGGTCTGTGTGGGTCAACGAAGGTTTTGCTCTTCATGTTAGATGGCTGCCAAGGGCTCACTTGTCAGACCAGATGAGGAGAGTGGTATTTAGCAGTCTTCCTCTCACTTCATAATTCATACCCCCATATTTTTATCCTGCAAGAGTATATTGTATGTATATCTTTAAACCTTAGGCTTGAATCATTTATCACAGGCAGCTCTGTGAAGAACAAGGTAGAATTCAGATTGCAGAGCAATTTACTAAATTTGTATTACTCTCTGAGCTGCAACCCTCTGCCCAGGAGAACTACTACCTTCAATGAAAGAATTGTTTATTTATGAGACAATGAAATTAGTCATTATCGCCTATTTAATGACAGAACTAAAACCTAGGTCTCTCTGACTCAGGAGGCATGCTTAGCATTACATCACTGGTTTGCAAACTTTAGTCAATTGTATACACCTGTATGATTTTTTTTCAAATCTGTGCACCATCTTTATTGCTCATTGTCCCTTACATTAAGTTTTTATGCTAAGCCAAATTTATTGATATATTTGTTTGTTTATTTATTTACTTGATATACTTATTTTTGGCCAGGCCAGTGGCATGCAGAAGTTCCCAGGCCTGAGATGGAACCCGCACCACAGCAGTGATGAGGCTGAATCCTTAACCGCCAGGCCACCAGGAGACTTCCAAACTTATTTTTACAAGAAACTTTATATCACCACCTCAAGTAGAAAACCAGTCTCATTTGATAGGAATAGATGATAATCATTAAAGTACATGAGTGAAAAATCAGAACGCTACCCTGTTCTCGCAGATGCCTTTACGTGTGGGAGCCTCTGGTGAAGAGGCCAGAGCAGCTGCAGACAGCTGAGACTTGGGTGTTAGAGAAGGCTTGCCAAGTAGAAAAAAAGCAATAAGCTTCTTGTTCTGTAACTAATTTTGTGATAGGCCTACGGCCAGAGCGCTCCTGGTAGCACACACACTGGAGCACTCAGGTCACCCGTGCCTGTGAAACAAGTACCCATGGAGACGAGACAGGGAGGTTTCAGAGTCCTTCATGGGCACCCACTGAAGATGACCTCACAGTAGAGAGTGGCCATCAAATGCCATGTCACCTGAGAGCTTAAGTTCAGTGGAACTAACATTAGTTGGGTAGAAGTTGAAAGATGGGATAAATCCATCACTCAACCCATTTGTTTTCGGCAAGTCATGAATTTAATTGTCTGCTAATGTGGAGATGAATCCTAGTTAGAAAACACACATATGAAAAAGAAAAAGGTCATTTTTCTTCTAGGCTACGAGTACATGCAGTTTAAGCAAACTTATTTTCCCCTTTAAAAATATGATATATTTTTCTTTTCTGTAGTATATTTATTTTGACTTCTTTTAGAGAAAAATGGCAACAAGACCTCCATGAAAGCCTGTGAACATGTCTCTAAGCAGTCACCCAATTGGGCTTAACATAACAGATGCCAAGACCCTTACTACAAAGGCTAAAGTAAAATATTGTGTCTTTCATGGACTCAGTGCTCATTGAAGACTCAATAAGTACATTTGTGGATTTATTTTTGAAATACTTCCCTGAATAAAGTTGTGTCCTTTCAGGGAGTTCCCTGGTGCTCTGGTGGTTAGGACTCAGCGCTTTCACTGCTCTAGCCCAGGTTTGATCCCTGGTATGGAAACTGTGATCCCTCATCAAGGTGTTGCATGTTGCATCCAAAAAAAAGTTGTGTCTTTTCTGCAGTTAGCTGTAACGTCAGATGTGTTCATGAGTGGGCAGGGCAGAGGCATCAGAGCTGCAGCATTTGCATGTGGAATGCTTCTGTCTGGGGTGACGGTGAAGCTTTGCCACTCCCTGCTCTGGTTTCTTTAGCTGCTCCTCTGGGGCCAAACACTGTCCTCCTTTCTCTACTCTGCTCTGTGACCTGATGTCTAACTTTTCTGCATGACCTCTTGGGTGGGCTCTTTGCCTCTGCTTTCTATTTGGGCTCAGCCGTGGGACATGCCAGAGACTAGAGGGAGGAGGGAGAGAGTAGAGGTCAGAGTGCTTCTTCCCTATGGGTTTTTTTTTCACACTGGCAGCAGCCCCACAAGGATGGTCACAGCTGCGGGCAGGCAGCGCTTGCCCCAGCACTTCTGTGAATACATAGTTCAAGTACTCACTCTCTCGTCTGACCCCTTCCAGCCTCAGAGTGGGACAGATCCTGCCCTACCTGATGCTCAGGGGACTGCACTAGGTCTTGCGGCTTCCCTGCGCCCTGCCCACTTCTTTATAAATTGTCCCTTCATTAAATTCCCTTCAAATTTTATCATAATTTGAGGATGCTACCGGTTCTCCACTGGTACCTAGACTGATAAAGGGTACGTATGCTGACTTCTCTGCAACACTCAGCAAAACTGACTGGTTCCAGAGGTTCTAACATCTGACCTCAGCTTTAACAGCAATGTCTTCACAACACTGTAAATCAATTCTACTTTAATTTAAAAATAAATTAAAGATAGCAATGTGTTCTGTACCACTATGGTTCCCAAACTTGGGGATGCTTCAAGATCACATGGGGAAGCCATGAAAATTCAGATTCTGAGAGTTCCCACTGTGGCTCGGCAGTAACAAACCCAAGTAGTATCCGTGAGGATGTGAGTTCTATCCCTGGCCTCGCTCAGTGGGTTATGGATTCAGTGTTGCCGTGAGCTGTGGTGTATGTGGCAGATGAGGCTTGGATCCCGTTGCTGTGGCTGTGGTGTAGGCTGGCGGCTACAGCTCTGATTTGACCCCTGGCCTGGGAACCTCCATGTGCTGCAGGTGTGGCCCTGAAAAAAAAATTCGGATTCCTAGACCCTACCCCACCCCCACCTACTGACATAGGGGTGCTGAGGATGGCTCTAAGGCTCTGTGATGATTGACCTTTTGTAGGTCACCAGACACAGAATATGGTGATTCAGGGTGCCTCTGAACAGATAACTTGTTAAAGGGCACTAGACTCTTGTCTTGTGCCATGTTTAGCAGTTACCTAGCAGTGAGTGAGTGAGTGGACCACCTGATAGTTGTAAATAAGAATTCTCCTTTAAAAATGCAATTTAATGAGAAAGAAAAAAAAAAAATCTGAGAGAGGGGAGCTCCTGTTAACAGCAGTGAGCTGATGCATTGGCAGGAATGGCCAGCCTCCTTCTGGCTCTCTGTGCAAGATTTGGAAGAGATGAGACCATTTCCTGTTACCCAGGGGGAAAGCCCAGTGTCTCTCTTTGCCATGGGATTGCTCATGATCATCTGTTAAGAAATGATGATGATGAAAAAGTGTAACTCAGGATATGAAATGTAACTACCTAAATGCAGGACACTGGAGTGACCTAGCACTTGAGGATCTGGGATTGTCACTGCAGTGGTGCAGGTTTGATCCCTGGCCCTGGAACTTCTGCATGCTGTGAGCATGGCCAAAAAAAGAAAAAAAAAATACCGGACACTGTTTTCCTGCAGAAAACAATTTTTTTTTTTAAGTTATAAATAAGTCCTATGTTAAAACAGATCTCTTCATGGAATGCTGAGTTCATCCTTGTCAATGACCATGCTCTGAAAAAGCATCAGTGTTCACTTTCCTGAGGGAAAACTGAGATGGGCTCAGGACCCTGAATGAAACTGGGTAATGTGTCCAAACGACACAAGTTCAAATCCCACATGCCTCAAGGGGTCGGATCCATTTGTCCTCATCAGGATGTGCGTATGTGAGATTCTCAGAGACTGTTACTCCCTGTCCCCTACCAGAAGGTTTAATATTTAAAAAAAAAAAAAAAAATCCACCTCTCATTTCAGGGAAGAGGTGCAGAGACAAAGTTAATTGAAGAGTGTGTTCTGCTGAGTCAGCAGAGCAGACCCCAGGCGTCTCCAGCTACCCTGCAGTGGGTATTGCAAAATTGTCTGACAGAATTCCTCACTCCCAGCTCAACAGCGACACCTCTCACCTCAGCAGTGAGCCAGGACACAGAACAGAGTGGTTCTGTCTCCCCCAAAGCCCCGGTGAGGGTCACACTGCTGAGCCCTGTTTGAGAAGGATAGCCAACTGCCATGTGACGTTTTGACATTTCATTCATTTTAAACCTTTTCCTTTTAATGAAGTGCTTTTAGCCGTTGAGTTGTGGGCATTAAGATAAAGGGTCATCCCAGATAGAATAACCTAGGGACGAACAGAGATCTTTTTTTCCAGGAGGGCAGAGCTGAATCAGAGGAGGGATCCACCTGACCCAAGTGGAAATTACTGAAGTGAGTCCTCCGCCTCTCAAGCCCCCCACCCCGCCCCAGTTAGCTTTCAGAGCCATCTAGACTGACTTGCTCTGGAAGGAGTGAGGTGGTTCTTAATGGCCCCTGGAGTTACTCTCAGCAGCATCCAGGAGCCGGGAGTCATGAGCTTGTGCAGGTGAGTTTCACCTTTGAACAGAGTGCTCAAAAAGGAGAAAGTCCAGTCAGGCTTTGTGTTTTCAACAGTCTAACAAAGTAGGTACCGCGGAGTTCCCATCATGGCTCAGTGATTAACGAATCCAGCTAGGAACCAAGAGGTTGCACGTTCGATCCCTGGCCTTGCTCAGTGGGTTAAGGATCCGGCGTTGCTGTGAGCTGTGGTGTAGGTCGCAGACGAGGCTCGGATCTGGTGTTGCTGTGGCTTTGGTGTAGGCCGGCAGCCACAGCTCCGATTCGACCCCTAGCCTGGGAACCTCCATATGCCACCGGTGTGGCCCCAGAAAAGACAAAATAAATAAATAAATAAATAAATAAAAATATGGTAGGTGCCAGTGCAAAGGGACCTAGGAACTGTGCTGGTGTCCTAAGGGGGTAGGGAGTGATGACCAGTTTACAGGCAGTAGATTTCCTCCCTCCCTTATCCATGGGGTCTATAGCTACCCCTGAGAGCCATTGTTGGCTCAGAAGACAAGAGGAAAGGGGTAGGAAGGACAGAAACACTTGAGAGAACTGTTACCGGTGCCAGCTTCTAGGTGGTGCCTGCCCTGCCCCGCTCCCCGCAATGCCTTTCTTTCACACGACCTGTGTTTTTTTCTCACTCTAGTTTTTTGGTGGCCTACAATTCAGTCATTTTTATTTGAGGTTATAAATGACCTTTAAAAAAAAAAAAAGGCCGTTGCTTCACAGGAGGTTGATGACTCATTAAACGATCAGTGACACGTGTGTGTGAATTAATTGAATGAGATTGTTCGGCCAGGGTGAAGGGAGCCGTGATTGGAAAGGAGGGGCACCTCGGGAAGGGGACCCAGGTACAATGTGAGGTGGCAGGAAGCCAGTAGGAGGACTAGAAAGAGGCCAGTCAGAGGAGTAGAGAGAGGATTGGGAGAAAAACACGTGAACCACGTGGACTCTTCCTCCTAAGACCCAGAAGTCAGGCAGCGGTGGTTTTCTTCTGTGTAAGGCCGGTTTGGTGGGGCAGCCTGGTTCCTATCACCACCAACATCAGCCTTTATCATACAGAGCATTGCCAGATTTAGCAAATTAAAAAGACACATGATGCTGAGTTAAATTTGAATTTCAGATAAACAACAAATGATGTTTTTAGTATAAGTATATCCCAGCTTGTTTATCCAAAATTTAAATGTGACTGGGTGTCCTGAATTTTCTCTCTCAGCTTTCAGAATGGCTGAGTGCCTGATACTTGGCAGTTCTGTCAGAAAGATGCTGTGATGGGAAAGCTGAGGCTAAGAGGGGTTGTGGTTTATAGCCTCTTGGGTGGTGGAAAAGCCTCCAGAGCTGCTGTTCCTAAGCCCTGGACCATCCATGGCAGGTTTGTGGATCCATTTTAGGCTATCTGACGTTCATCTCGGGGTGGCAGAAAGGGCTCTAGAAGGAGGTGAGGCCAGCAGAGGCCCTTCCAAAAGGCTCAGAGGGCTGGGAGGCTGAGGCTGACTGACAGAGACTCCAGGAGGCAAACCTTTGGGTGGAGTTAGCACAGAGAGCTGGAAGGTTCAGAAGAGTCATCTGGTCTACCTTCATTTTATGGGGACGCTAAGGGCTAACAAGGTAAAGTGACTACTCAAGTCAGAGAAAAATCAGTGAAGCCTGTGGGAGAATCAGGTTCCTTCAGCCCTCACGGAGTTCTTTCCACTGCATGGTGCTGACAGAGCAGATTCTTAGTCAAGCCTCCAAGTTTCCACACAGCGCTAATTTGTATACAGTACCCACTTCTGCTACCCTGTGGGAAAGATGGCATGCTGCTTATGAGTCACTGCCCTCATTTTCTTTTCTGTTGGTATAAGAACCACCTTGGTAGCCCCTTATTATCAAGAGGCTCGGTTATGTTTTATCTCCCAATTAACAGAGACCGAGAGACCCAGGTATCGCCATTAATTTCTTTAGATGCTGTTTGGGGCAGTTACATGTGTTCCAAACTTTGGCTCTTCGGTAGAATGAAAGAAAAATGTAAAGTTGTGCTTCCCTGTGGCTTGAGAATATATACATAGTGATCTTGTAGTATCCATTCCTGTTGAGGGTATAAGCACGGCAGTGGAATAGTCAGAGGCATTGGCATAGAGCTGCCGGGGTGGAGGGGGGGGCTTCTGTGGTATCCAGTTGGGCAGAGAGGAATGTTTAGGGGAGAGTGGAGAAGCGAGCAATGCTCCTGAGGTGGAGAAAACCAATGCCCCCAGTTCCTCCACAGACTGAGTTTTGGTAACAGGAGGCGTGAATGTTCTCCGACGCCTGACTCTGCCCCCCCCCCCCCCCCGCCTTTTTTTTTTCTTGAATCCTTAAGCATGGCCTTACTAGACCATGGCCTTTCAGGACCATGATGCCACTTCCTGGCTTTTCAATATGTGAGAACGAAATGTTCTTTTTAAGTTGATTTGGTTTATTGTGGCAGCTTTTAATGTAAACTGTGAATTTGAGGATAAGAATACTTCAGTGAGCCAGTGGCTATGTCCGCACTGTCTTATCTCCTCTGTGAATTAGCACATGGGAAACTATTTAGGGGGAGAAGGTCATTTGTGGGAAAGAAGACACTTTTCTTCTTCTCGATTCATGTGGTTTGCACCATCCCTGACATGATGATATTTGTGATGTTTTCTTGGAAAGCAAAATATCCCATGTTAACATACCGTGGCTTCTTTGGGAAGCTGAATTCCATGAGCCCTTTCATAGATTATTTCTTCAGATAATTCTCCTTGCTGCAGAAATGCAATAATCCTAGGCTGATTGTTTCTTGTGTTATCTCAGGAGTGATAATATTAGCCAACCAAAGTCATGGGCAAAGACACCTCTTAATCAGTATATACTCTCCTTTGTATGGCCCTGTATTACCCACCCTATAGGAATCACTGGCTAAAAACATTATGAAGTAGTTACTTCTCTCTCTGGTATTAACAGTAATTATACTCGACTCTTCACAAATTGGAAAATCTGAAACTGAAAAGCTGAAACTATATGATGAATGAAACTGGATGGGATCTGATCAGCTTTGTAATTTGTGCTCCTCAATTCAGTAGCTTGGGAATAAGAAATACCTCTTATACATTTACTAATGTTATCTATTGATTTTTTTTTTTTTTTAATCGTTGGCTAGGGTGAAATTTCCCTTCTAGTCTCAAGCCATAAAAGTGGCAGTGGCATAGTGCAAAACAAATTTTTTGAATGAAGCCCATATATTTGAAGTGATTGAATTAATATTTTTTAAAGAGCCAAATAAGTGTGTACCACTGAAAGGTGCCTGATTTAGAAAATCCCATAAAAACCTCCCAATTAGTCACAACCAGTGCTCAGAGGATGAAGAGGCAGCGTGCCCTTAGACCTCCCAGTGGCCTCCAGAGGCCATTAGGGAGCTGCTGTTTTGAGGCAAATTGGGGGATCCTGGGAACAGTTCTAAAAGAGGGTGGGCCCTTTTTTCTAGAGAAAAGTGGATAAACAGCTAAGCTGCTTAGTTTCCATTTTTGTCCCATAGAGGAACTTTAGCTGGCTTCTTGTCATCTTCTCTTCCCACACTGCCCCAGCAAGAAAAGCATACAGGGTTGGGAATTACAGGAGCTTGAGCCAATTTCTTCAAGACTTACTCTGCATTTTGGTAAATAATCAGTGCTTAAGGACTGCATCGTTAATTAACTTGGCATGCGTGTGTAGCTTATCTGTCACGTTAACTGTACACGTCTTGGACCAAGATGGTGTCTTATACTTCTCTGTTCTCTTCACCAGCACCTAACCAGCATCTCACACCCTGTTTGGTCACCTGTTACACAGAGATCGACCTGGTGCCCCACACATTCATGCCAGTCATGATGGGGACTAAGGTGTGGCAGAGCCTTTTTTCTCAAGGGCTGTGCTTACGAGTAGGCTGCCTACAGAACACTCAGCTGTACGTCTAACACCAGTGGAAGTGAAAAGGAAGTAATCCAATAGTGGGGCACAACCCAAGCCTCGTCTTTATTTGTCACAGTCTCAGATGCACTTGCTCTTTTTGTAATTGACTTAGGTTTTTCTGGTATAACCGGGACCACTGGAGAGGCCATTCAGTTTTCTGAAAATTTGTACAGTGAATGTTACATTCTCAGGTATGTCTTCAGTGGCTGGTGTGGAAGTTCTGTTGCATTTTGGTATTCATTTTCCCAGGCAAAAAAATTCTCTCCCTATAAATATTTGTTCAGGTAAACTACACACCATAAGACTTTCGGTGTGTTCTGCTTCAGGGAGACTAGGCAGGTGTAACAGGGAAAATGGGGAACTCCCCTGAAAGTCCACCTAATCCTAAAGAGCAGGCACCTCCATACCTGTTACTATATGTCTAGTCTTCTATAAGGTGGGGTCTTATGATTTGCTGTCAGCAGTCCTCGTACTATCTGAGATCCAGTGGGATAAAATGCAAGGAAGTGTAAGGTGATTAATTAAGGATGGAACAGCCAACACTGAGATTTTTTAGATTAAAGTTTTGATCTGTTCTTTTTCCAAATCATGTGATTTAGGCATTTGCCATTCATACTTGTCTCTGCTGCAGGCCCGTGCCATCCCACCCTGTCCTCAGAACATGTCAATAATCTGACACTGGATTTCCCACGAGAATAGTTGAGAGAACTGCAGGCCTGGGCAGAGGAGGGTTAAATCTAAAGCCAAATTTTCAGAAAATGAGGCAGAGCTTTGTGGCACTGCAAAATAACCTCTTCACTACCAATTCTACCGCATCATCCTTGGAACTTGAATTCCCATTTTCATCTAGGTGGGTATTTTCGGAAGTCAGTGAATGGTATTAAGTTAGGCTTTGGAAAAATGGAACAATCCTGTTACAGATGGAAAAACAAGCACGGTTGCAGTCAGTCATTCCCGTTTTAGATTATAGTAAACTCCTTCTGCGTCAGGCTTGGGTTTTGTGAGTTTTCCCTTCCTCCCTTCATCACATTCATTATCCCTTGGGCGAGTCTGTCCCTCTGGCTACACACCGGCCTCGGGACACCACCCAGGAGCAGCTCCTGCAGAGCATCCACCCAGCAGGAGCGCCTCCTTTTCTCCCATCCTCTTGTCTTCCCCACCCAGAGATGAGACCCATGCCTAATTTTCAGCTCTTCTGGGGTAGTATGTCATTGCTTAGGAGAAAATTAGAAAGCATTTTACATGGCTTGTTACAAATCGTGAATTGACACGCCATGAAAACCAAGGACTTTTTTCTCCCATTGATGTGTGTGTAACTCCCATTAACATTAATAAAGTTGTTTAGAATCAAAGAACCAGCAGGAACCCCGAAGAGAGGATCCATTTTTGATCCTGCTTTTCAGAGTGACTCACACCCACAGGGCATCAACAAGCATTTTAAAGATAATTTTTACAACTCCTTTTTAAAAAGGAGAGCAATTACTGAATATATCATCACAGCACACTCACGCCCTTCAGTGGGAGGGGTGGCAGCCAGTAGAGTAGTCCTGCTCCACCCAGGTTGGAAGTGGCAAGCCTGGTCGGTCCTTGTGGATGGAGGCAGGATGGAGGTGGGAGATGTCACCTGCTGCCACCACACTTGCGTGCTCCCTTGGGCGCTCTGCGGAGCTTTTGGGACTCTGCACGACGAGGCTGGAGGAGGTACAGGAGCAGTGGGAAGGGACTCATACATACCCGTTGGCACCTACAAGACAGAGACAAGTAAATAGAGCTGTTTGCTTCAGCCGGTTGTGCCCTGCCCTACCTGTGTGTGTTACTGACATAACAGATGAAATGAACAGTTGAGGGGTGGGGGGATTTTAGTCCAGATATCTATAAAGCTTCTGAACACTCTAAGGACCCCCAAGAATCTGAAGAAGTTGTGGAAACGATGGAAAGATAGCCTTAAGCTTTCTTCTAAAATGTGACCTCTGAGAGTTAGAGCTGCACTGCCTCTTACAGTGAATGAATTTGTCCACTGGTTATTTACTCATCATTAGCGCCAATAAAGGGAGACTTCTCACGGGCCCCATGTTTGGGTCTATATGCTTACCTACCCCTTCCCAGCTCCTCTCTACCTACTCTTCCGTGTATAATAGGGCATTAATTTATACAGATGGTCTTAATGTTTGGGAAATGTTCGGTGTGGGTGACAGAAAAGAGAGATTTTCATAATTATCTCCAATTTGGACGGGACAGGTAATATCCTTTCAGTGCCCTGTAGTCTTTCTTAGAAGTGTTAAGTTTGCTAACACTTAAATGAAAACTTGTTTGTTTTTAAGTGTTGC
This sequence comes from Phacochoerus africanus, assembly GCF_016906955.1. Classification (NCBI taxonomy): domain Eukaryota; kingdom Metazoa; phylum Chordata; class Mammalia; order Artiodactyla; family Suidae; genus Phacochoerus; species Phacochoerus africanus. Next base: position 77,660,117 of record NC_062545.1, on the reverse strand, counting down.
TTTTTTAAAAAGTCACTTTTCCTGAAAAGGAGAGGTGGACAACTATAAATTAATTTGATTAGGTTTTTGAATTATAATTGCATTATCTCCCTCACGACTGGCAGCGCCTCATCTAGTTTTGTCCTTGGAAACATTACCAAACCTTATAAGAAATTTGGGTTCCCTCTGCTTTTGTTGTAAGAACTTTGAGTTCCCTCTGCCTTTGTCCGAGGTTGAGCCACACATACTCCTTTCTGAAATTGCTAATCTAGATATTCTGAGGAAGAAAAATACGGAATATCCATTTAATCACCAAACCTTGTTTTCAACCTTTTATTTTTTCTTAAAGAATACATAGGGAGTTTCCCAAGGAAGGAACCAATGCTGGTTATAAACAGAATCAACCTGACACCCTATAGATAAAAATAAGCCCAGAATTCTCTTCACTTTTCCATTCCGCAGGGTTGTGAACTGGGTCAGGATTGTCCTTGTTTTACAAATGAGGTGACCGGAGCTGGAGAGGTGAAGCCAACCTTTCCTGGGGACACAGATCCAGGGAGGGTCAGAGCCAGATGAGGTAGGAGTACTGAGGACTGGAGCTGCACATTTACTGCCCAGCCCTGCCTGCCCTTGAATCTTGTTAGAGTTGGGGTACATAGGTCCACTGTCAGCCCAACAGGTCATTTCTTCCCAGAGACCCAATTCGACCCTCCAGTGCCTAACAGAGTGCTTGGAACCTGACAAGCACTCAGTAAGTGTTTGTTGAATGAACACATTGTCAAAGCCAAAGAATTCATTGTAATTCATCATCTCATCTCGGTGACTGCCCTGGGCACCGCCATATCACTTTGGAAACCTCTTTGCAGGTGAGTTTAGAAATATGTATATATATATATATGCTTTAAAAATAACATTACCAGAATTTGCCACACGTGCCACACGTGCCATTGTTTAAGGCCTCTGATGACCAAGCCCATCAGCAAGTCAAAGCTGCATGTGGAGGAGGTCCTCTTATAGTTCAGTGGGTTAAGAACCAGACTAGTATCCATGATATCCACGAGGATGTGGGTTCAATCCATGGCCTTGCTCAGTGGGTAAAGGATCTGGTATTGCCACAAGCTGCAGCATAGATCGCAGATGCAGCTCAGATCTGGCATGTCTGTGGGTGTCACGTAGACTGGCAACTGCAGTTCTGACTCTATATGCCATGGGTATGGCCCTAAAAAGGAAAAAAAAAAGTTGCACGTAAGGATACTAGATGCATACTTTCTTTGATTTCAACTTATTTTACATGGTTATTTTTTCCTGAAATGTGCACTCATTGTAGAAAATTAGACAGGTTGCAAAAAAGAAAATGAAAACATCTAATCACACTGTATTGGGATAGCAATGTTAAGATATGTCTACTTCCCCTCTTTTGTGTGACCACTGAGAGAGCTGCACTGCCTCTTACAGTGAATGAATTTGTCCACTGCTTATTTACTCATCGTCAGAGCCAATAAAGGGAGCCTATCGTCTATATTATACATGATTTTGATCCTGCTTCTTTCATATTAAATTGGGATCATTTTGTAATATAATTAAATGATAACAGCGGAACTTCCCGTTGTATGAATAGACTAGAAAAATTTACTTAACCATGTACCATCCTATTACTATGTAATTACATTTTCTCATATCTGCTGTTGTAAATAACCTATAGTAAACACTATAGCATCTAAATATTTGCTTCCTTCCCTGATTATTTTTTAAATTTATTATTATTTTTTATATAATGATTTTTATTTTTTTTTCCGTTATAGCTGGTTTACAGTGTTCTATCAATTTTCTACTGTACAGCATGGTGACCCAGTTACACCTGCATGTATACACTCTTTTTTTCTCACATTATCATGCTTCATCATAAGTGACCAGACATAGTTCCCACTGCTACACAGCAGGATCTCATTGCCAATCCACTCTAAAGGCAACAGTCTGCATCTATCAACCCCAAGCACCCCATCCCTCCCACTCCTTCCACCTCCCCCTTGGCAACCACAAGTCTGTCCTCCAAGTCCCTGACTTTCTTTTCTGTGGAAAGGTTCATTTGTGTTGTACATTAGACTCCAGATGTAAGTGATACCATATGGTATTTGTCTTCCTCTTTCTGACTTAACTTCACTCAGTATGAGAGTCTCTAGTTCCATCCATGTTGCTACAAATGGCATTAGTTTGTTCTTTTTGATGGCTGAGTAGTATTCCATTGTGTATATATACATCTTACTAATCCAATCTTCTGTCGATGGACATTTGGGCTGTGTCTAAGTCTTGGCTATTGTGAATATTGCTGCAGTGAACATGCGGGTGCATGTGTCTTTTTCAAGGAAAGTTTCATCTGGATATATGCCCAAGAGTGGGATTGCTGGGTCATATGGTAGTTCTAAGTATAATTTTCTATAGTACCTCCATACTGTTCTCCATAGTGGTTATACCAGCTTATATTCCCATCAACAGTGCAGGCGGGTTCCCTTTTCTCCACACCTGCTCCAGCATTTGTTCTTTGTGAACTTATTAATGGTGGCCATTCTGACTGGTGTGAGGTGGTATCTCATGGTAGTTTTGATTTGCATTTCTCTAATAATCAGTGATGTCGAGCATTTTTTCCTGTGCCTGTTGGCCATCTGTATATCTTCCTTGGAGAACGGTCTATTCAGGTCTTTTGCCCATTTTTCCATTGGGTTGTTGGCTTTTTTTGCTGTTGAGTTGCATAAGTTGTTTGTATACGTTGGAGATGAAGCCCTTGTCAGTTGCATCATTTGAAACTGTTTTCTCCCATTCTGTAAGTTGTCTTTTTGTTTTCTTTTTGGTTTCCTTTGCTGTGCAAAAGCTTGTCAGTTTGATTAGGTCCTATTGGTTTATTTTTGCTTTTATTTCTGTTGCTTTGGGAGACTGACCTGAGAAAACATTTGTAAGGTTGATGTCGGAGAATGTTTTGCCTGTGTTCTCTTCCAGGAGTTTGATGGTATCTTGTCTTCTATTGAAGTCTTAAAGCCATTTTGAGTTTATTATCGTGCATGGTGTAAGGGTGTATTCTAGTTTCATTGATTTGCATGCAGCTGTCCAGTTTTCCCAGCAATACTTGCTGAAAAGACTGTCTTTTTCCCATTTTATGTTCTTGTCTCCTTTGTCAAAGGTTAATTGACCATAGGTGTCAGGGTTTATTTCTGGGTTCTCTCTTCTGTTTCATTGGTCTGTCTGTGTGTTTTGGTACCAGTACCACACTGTCTTTTTTTTTTTTTTTTTTTTTTGTCTTTTTGCCATTTCTTGGGCCGCTCCTGCGGCATATGGAGGTTCCCAGGCTAGGGGTCTAATTGGAGCTGTAGCCACCGGTCTACACCAGGGCCATAGCAATGTGGGATCCGAGCCGCATCTGCGACCTACATCACAGCTCACAGCAACGCCAGATCCTTAACCCACTGAGCAAGGGCAGGGATCGAACCTGCAACCTCATGGTTCCTAGTCGGATTCGTTAACCACTGTGCCACGACGGGAACTCCCACACTGTCTTGATGACTGTGGCTTTGTAATATTTCCTGAAGTCTGGGAGAGTTATGCCTCCTGCTTGGTTTTTGTTCCTGAGAATTGCTTTGGCAATTCTGGGTCTTTTGTGGTTCCATATAAATTTTTGGATTGTTTGCTCTAGTTCTGTGAAAAATTGTCATGGGTAATTTGATGGGGATTGCATTGAATCTGTAGATTGCTTTGGGTGGTATGGCCATTTTTACAATATTAACTTTTCCAACCTGTGAGCACAGAATATCTTTCCATTTCTTTACATCTTCTTTAATTTCCTTGATTAATGTTTTATAGTTCTCAGCATATAAGTCTTTCACCTCCTTGGTCAGGTTTATTCCCAGGCATTTGATTTTTTGGAGTGCAATTTTAAAAGGTATTATATTTTTATAATCCTTTTCTAATGTTTCACTGTTAGTATACAGGAATGCAACTGATTTCTGAATGTTAATCTTATATCCTGCTCCTTTGCTGAATTTTTTGATCAGTTCAAGGAGTTTTGGGGTTGAGTCCTTAGAGTTTTCTATGTGTAGTATCATGTGATCTGCATACAGTGACAGTTTAACCTCTTCTCTTCCTATTTGGATGCCTTTTATTTCTTTTGTTTTTCTGATTGCTTTGGCTAGGATTTCCAATACTATGTCGAATAACAGTGGTGAGAGTGGGCATCCTTGTCTTGTTCCAGATTTTAGTGGGAAGGCTTTCAGCTTTTCTCCATTGAGTATTGTGTTTGCTGTGGCTTTTATTATGTTAGGGTTTGTTCCCTCTGTATCCACTTTGGTAAGAGTTTTGATCATGAACGGATGTTAGACTTTGTCAAATGCTTTTTCTGTATCTATTGAGATGATCATGTGTTGTTTGACTTTTCTTTTGTTAATGTGGCGTATGATGTTGATTGATTTGTGTATGATGAACCATCCTTGTGTACCTCGGATGAATCCCACCTGGTCGTGGTGTATGATCTTTTTTATATGTTGTTGGATTCCTGATTATTTCTTGATGAAAGAATCAGTAGACTCAACCAAGTAAAAATATAAAGTGTCTATATGTGAAAAAATCCTAAATAAAATTAAAGAAACCTTGGAAACGTATTTGCCAGGAATACATCAAAATTATTAACACTCCATGCCCTGGTTTCCTTTCCTTCAGCATCTTTTTTTTTTTTTCTTGCATTTTCATGACCAGGCGCTGACTCTGATTTCTTAACCACTGCATTGGTAGCTCATCTGGTATCTCATTTGGTTTCGTAAAACTCTTCCAGTTACTAGTGAGGTCTTTGCTGACATGTCTGACACCCTTCAGCAGTATCTGTCCTCCTCTACCAGGACTTCCCAGAGATTGTCTGACTTGAAACAAGTTCCTATGTAGCCTCTGTGCCTTTATTTCTCTTGGCAACAACTTAAAAATAAATAAACTCAAATACTGTGCACCATGCCCAGCACCGAGGGGGGTATTTTAAAGTGCGACGTATAGCCCTGCCATTGGAAAACCTCTGGCCAGCTTGGAGACATGCCATGTCCACATGGTGAGTAAACCTGGATTCAAGAGATAGGGAATAAAATAATGGGATGTTACTGTTTAGTAAACCTTACCCACTTTTCTCTCTGACTTCTCTGGCTTCTGCAGTTTCATTGGCTGTGGCTTCAACACACCCGAATCTCAGTTCTCCTGGCCCTTGCCCATGAGGTGATTTCTATCAACAGCCTGCTATACAGCACAGGGAACTATATCTAGTCACTTGTGATGGAACATGATGGAGGATAATGTGAGAAAAAGAGTATTATATATATATATATATATATATATATATATATATATATATATATATATATGAATGACTGGGTAACTTTGCTATACACTAGAAATTGGCAGAACACTGTAAATCAACTATAATGGAAAAAAATAAAAATCATTAAAATTAAAAAAAATACAGATATACTTTAAAAAAACTCATATGGTTGGGTAATTAAGGTTTTACCAAAATTGTAAGATTTCTGTCTTTTTGTTCACTGCTGTATCCTTAGCCATCAGAACAGGGCCCAGCACAGAGTATATGTTCATTTGGTATTCACTGGATATATGAACAAAAAGTCTGCATTTTTTCCCACAGATAAAGACTGCCCTCCCACAATTATACACACGTTGACAATAAGTATAATCAATTCCGAGGGAGGTTATGATGGGCAGAACTCTAGTTCAAACATCAGGCCAACAGGGGTCCTAATCCAGGGTCTGCAATTCACCAGCTCTGTAAACGTGGACAGGTTAATTCACTTCTTCCAGACTGAGAATCTTCATCTGAAAAAACGTGGATAATAGACCCCACTCTGCTGGTGGTCGTCAAGGATGAAATGAGGTCATTTGTGCACCTGGCACATAGTAAGTGTTCAGTATATGTTAACTCTTATATTTATAAATGTTTCCCCCTTCCCTTTGATCCCTTCACATTGTCAAACTACAACTCTTCTCAGGGATATAGAAACAGAAACTGATTCGTGATGAGGAATAGCATAGAAGCTTTGGAGTCGGACCTGGCCCTGCCAGATGTCTGAGTTTTTTAACTTCTCTGCCCTTTAGTGTTTTTATCAGTTGAAGCTGTATAACGTTACCCATTACATAGGATTACTGTGAGGACAAAATAAGATACTGTATACAAAGCGCCTATGACATGTTCGGTAAATTCTCTTTTCCCTTCTTTTGTCTTGGTTCAGTTAGACCATCCCCCTGTGATTTTGGTACCATGTGTGCACATCTCTCTGATACAGTGTTCTGCCATTTATTTTGATAGGACCTACAGAATTTAATACTTCTCTTGATATTATTGTATTACGTTATCACATGCATGTGATTCAGTTTTTTTCACCAAATAATACTATGTATGATGCCTGTATTTGTTTGCTAGGGCTGCCCTAACAATGTCCCACAGTCTGAGTGGCTTAAACAAGAGAAATTTATTTTCTCCCAGTTCTGGAGGCTGGAAGTCTGAGATCTGCGTGTCAGCGGTGTTGATTGCTTTTGAGGCCTCTTCTTGGCAGGAGAATGGCTCTTGTCCATTTGCCCTCATGTGTTCCCTCCTTTTTTTTTTTTTTTTTTGTCTTTATGCCTTTTCTAGGGCCGTTCCCGCGGCACATGGAGGTTCCCAGGCTAGGGGTCTAATCAGAACTGTAGCCATGGCCTATGCCAGAGTCACAGCAACATGGGATCCGAGCTGCGTCTGCAACCTCTACTGCAGCTCATGGCAACACCGGATCCTTAACTCACTGAGCGAGGCCAGGGATCGAACCCACAACCTCATGGTTCCTAGTCGGATTCGTTAACCACTGAGCCACGACGGGAACTCCATGTGTTCCCTCCTTTGCACTGGCCCTGATCTCCTGCTCTTATGAGGACCCAGTGGTATTGGATTAGCGCCCCCCCCCCAACCTTATTTTAACTTAATTACCTCTTCAAAAGCCCTGTCTCCAAAAATAGTCACTTTCCGAGGTTTACTGGGGCTGAGGGCAGCAACATGTCAGGGGGGACACATTTCAGTCCATATCGATGAGTGCCTTTGATATTTTTTTCTCTCATGTCACTAAAAAAAATGTGGGGTACAACCAAGTCAAATTTTGTGACCCACCAAACTGATTACAAACTGCAGATTAAAAGGCACTGCTGTGGTGGGTTGTGTTGGTTTGCCAGGTCACTATGAAATGGGCACAGGCATTGGGACTTGCCTTTGATTGCGGAGACAGCCCCAAAGCACAAAAGGGAGAGTAAGATCAGAGTGGGCAGCCTTTTGCAAACGTACAGCAATTCCCTTAGCTTAAGGTTCAGCAAAACTTTTCTGTAAATGGCCAGACAGCAAGTATTTTTGGATTTTTGGGCCATATCGTCTCAGTTGAGACAACTCTGCTTTTGTATCATGGCAGCAGCCAGAGTCAATACGTAAAGTAATGGGTGTGGCTTTGCTCCAGTACAACCCCATTTATTGACTCCAAAATCTGAATTTCTTAGGATTTTTCATGTATCATGAAATAGTCTTTAGATCCCCCTCAACCATTTAAAAACCATTTAAAGATGTCACTTGGCTGTAAAGCAGAAATTGGCACAACATTGTAAATCAACTATATTTAATTTTAAAAATAAATAAAAATAGGAATTACAAACCATTCTTTTTTTTTTTTTTTTTTTGACTGCACTTACGGCACGTGGAAGTTCCTGGGCCAGAGATCGAACCTGCCCCAGAACAGTGACCTGAGCTGCTGCGGTGACAAAGCTCGACCGTTAACCCGCTGTGCTACAAGGGAACTCCTATAAAAACCACTCTTAGCTCCTGGGCTTGCAAAAGCAGTTGGCTCTGACCCACTGGTGTAAGTGCCTCCCGTGCCCCTTCTGCTGAGGCCAAGGCCTCTAGCTAAGAGGCTGTGAAGGAATTGGCCGGGATGGTTTTCCTCAGTCCATGTAAATTCTTAACTGGTTATCATGTTTGACTCTTGTGATGTATCTATATTTTCAAATGGAAAAATCTCAATGGCCACTCATGGTAAAAAATGATTTTCAGTGCAAATGGTATCTCACCAGAGAGAGCTTTAACTGGGGAATGTGGAAGCCCTCTTAAATGACCCACATTAGTTGTTTGTCAGAGAGTGAGTTTAAGAGTAGAATTAGTAGGAGTTCCCTTTGTGGCTCAGTGGTTAACAAACCTGACTAGGATCCATGAGGACATAGGTTCGATCCTTGGCCTTGCTCAGTAGGTTTAAGGATGTGGCGTTGCTGTGAACTGTGGTGTAGGTCATAGACGTGGCTTGGATCCCGTGTGGCTGTGGCTGTGGCATAGGCCAATGGCTGTAGCTTTGATTTGACCCCTATCCTCCACATGCCGCAGGTGTGGCCCTAAAAAGAAAAAAAAGTAGAATTAGCATCAGGAAGTCTGCACAAAGACAGGATTTGAGTCCAAGGATTTGAGTCTAAGGGGTCTCCTTTAAGGAGCTAATATTCAGGAAAATTGAGCTGTTGAAGAAAGTCCTGGCTATCCTCATGGTCCTCAGAGGACAGCTGCTCAACGCCTGGGCCAGTCCCCATGCTCCCCTCTGAGGTTGAGTGAGGTCTCCCTATAGGAGCCCCGTATCCTCCACTGTTCCTCACACCTGCATCCTCTCCCCGCACAGTATGTGGGCCATGGGGAGGCTCCCTCTCACCTCCCGTGGGGACTGCAAGATGCCATGTAAGTGCCCAAGTCCCTCTCCCAAGCAGAGGGGCCAAGCACACCAAGCCCCCTGAGAAAGCCAGAGTGCAGCCCTGTGGGTTCCCGCACCACACAGATGTACTACAGGGGTGGCCAGGGCAGCTGTGCGGATCCCATGTCTAAGGATAACGGGGCCCACCCTGTACAGACCAACCAGGGAGCCAAGATCCAGCCCAGGACTGGGGGCCAGAACTGTCTCTGCATAAGTGGGTTGCTATCCACTCTGAGGAAGGTCAGAACCCTGCCCCCTGACCACATGTATCCATGTGGGAATCTGAAGAGCCTGGAAATGGACAAAGGCAGGAATGCTGTCCTGGGAGTTATTTTCACTATTTCAGGCTGTTGGGTGGAAACTAGACATTTATCCACAGCAAGGGTCAGAGGCTACAGTTGCCCCTGTGAGCAGGACTGAGCCAGTGTCTCAGGGTAACTCTGAAGGGGGGATGTGGAGCACCTGCTGTGTGCCACGTAGACCGCCTTTATCCTCGGCACTTTCCCATCCAGAGATGCTGCAGACTGTAAGCCAAGGCCCCAGGAAACTGTTTCTTAGTCGACGTGAAAAAATGGGCTCGAATATCCAGACTTTCACTTTAAAAAAGTCAGTCACACAAAATCAAAATGATTTGTGTTCTTTTATTTTGAAGCTGTTTACTTTGTGTCGTGCTAACATATAATAATAAAATAGCTTTGGCATGACAGTCATCTTGAGTGAATTAAAAAAAAAATCCAATGAAATGAAATGGTACTTTTAAGCTTTCAGCACAGCAAATTTTTGAATTATCTTGCTTCAATTAAATTGCTGTGCTCTCTTGCTTTCAGTACTTGTAAGAGCTCTGTTTTGTCTCTGGTTTCACTGCATTAACCACTGAGTTTTTTTCATTGAAGTATAATATTCATACAGAAAAGTACTCAAATTGTTAATTGCACTGAAAATGAATTTTCACAGAGCAAAACACTCCCTTGAAACAAGAATGTCACCCAAACTCTGAAGCCCCTAAACCCCTTCCCAGTCCTAAACCACCGCATTCTCACCAAAGGCAATAGTTATGCCATGATTTCTAACATCCATTGATTTCATCTGTTTTGAAGTTAATATACATAAAATCTTAAGGATGTATTCTTGTGTCTCTCACAACATTGCATTCAGGAAATTGATCCATGTTGCTATGAGTTTGTAGCTTGTTTATTCTCATTGCTGTGTAATATATTGTATAACTCTACCAAAATTTATTTAGCCATTCTATTGTACGTGGGCTTTGGGGTCGGTTCCAGTTTGGAGCTATAGTAGACGGTGCTGCCAGGAACACTCCTGTCCATATCACTGGGTGACTGTGTTTAATGTTGGTGTAGGAGAGATTCCTTGATGGTGAAATTCTGGGTCATAGGACACAGGTATGTCCAGCTCTAATGGATCCTGCCAGGTTTCCAAAGTGTCTTTATCAATTGACGCTTTCACCACCACTGGATGAGAGTCTGCATTGCTCCATGTCATCGCCAAGACTCTGCGGTTTTTGTCTCTGTCATTTTGGCCCCTCTGTGTATAGGTAAGGTAGTGTCGTTTTCATTTACTTTTCCTTGATGACTGATCTAGAGCATCTTCTTCTATGTTTATTGGCCATTTGAGTTCCCTTTTTTGGTGAAATTTCTTCTCAAAGATTTGCCCCTTTTTTTTCTATTGGGTCATCTCCCTTTTCCATATGGATCTGTAGGAGCACTTTGCTGGGTATATATTGCAATTATTTTCTCCACTCTGTGGCCTGCCTTTTGATTTTGTTGATAACTTTTGATAAAGACATTCTTAATTTTAATACAGTCGAAATGATCATATTTTTCCTTCATGGTAAACACTCTCTTATGTTCAGTTAAAAAAATTTTTTTTATTTTAACCTGTCACAAGATCTGACAGTATTCTTTGTTTTCTTCTGTAAAGTTGTGTTATTTTACCTTTTACATTTATTTCCACCATCCATCTGGAACTGATTTTTGCAGATAAGGTCGAGATTAAGATTTATTTATTTTTAAAAAAAATTTTTTTTTAATTTAAAAAAAAGGAGTTCCCGTCGTGGCACAGTCCGACTAGGAACCATGAGGTTGCGGGTTCGGTCCCTGCCCTTGCTCAGTGGGTTAACGATCCGGCGTTGGTGTGAGCTGTGGTGTAGGTTGCAGATGCGGCTCGGATCCCGCGTTGCTGTGGCTCTGGTGCAGGCCAGCGGCTACAGCTCCCATTCGACCCCTAGCCTGGGAACCTCCACATGCCACAGGAGTGGCCCAAAGAAATAGCAAAAAGACAAAAAAATAAATAAATAAATAAATAAGATTTATTTATTTTCAGATGGATGCCCAGTGTATTTGTGCCGTGACAAAGCACCACAAACTGGGTGGCTTAAAACAACAGAAATTTATCCTTTCATAGTTCCGGAGTCCAGAAGCCTGAAATCAAGGTGTGGGCAGGGTCATGTTCCCTCTGGAGGCTCTGGGAAAGAATCCTTCCCTGCCTCTTCCTAGCTTCTGGTGGTGGCTGGTGATCCTTGACGTTACTTGGCTTTGTAGCTGCCTTACTCCAGTCTCTGCCTCCATGTTGTCACATGGACTTCTTCCCCTGTGTCTAAAATTCCTTCTTCTTATAAGGACACCTGTCATTGGATTTAGGACCCACCCATATCCACTGTAACAGTCATTTTAACTAATAATTACATCTTCAATAATTCTATTTCCAAATGATGTCCCATTCTGAAGTATTAGGGAGTTAGGACTTGAATCTGTATTTTAGGGGACAATCCAACACTCAGTTTACCCAGCACCATTTCTTGAACTTCAGTGTCATCTTTGTCTCAGATTAGGTGACTATCAGTGTAGGTCTATCTTTGGACCTTGTTTTTTGTTCTGTTGGTCTAATGGTCTATGACACACATACCACACTGGCTGAATTCCTGATGTTTTATAATGAATCTTGGTATCTGACAGAGCAAGTCTTCCAGCTTTGTTGTTGTTCTTCAAGATTACTTTGCTTTGGGGCACTTTGCATTTCCATGAAAATTTTAGAACCTGCTTGTCAATTTCTACCAGGAAAAAAAACTATTTTTTAAAAATCAAAATTGCCTGGAAGATGCAGTTGGGGGAAGAAGTGATGTCTTTAAAATATTGAGACTTTTGGTCCTTGTACATGGCGTAACCCTCTTTTATTTAGAGTGTCTCTAAATTCTGTCGATAATGTTTATAGTTTTCAGTGTTAAGGTCTTATGTATCTTTATTGGAGGTATTCCTAGATATTTGACATCTTTTGATGGAGATTTGTTTGGATGAAATAAAAAGCAGAGGAAGAGAAAAAAAGCTTCACCAGGTTTACCACTTCCTCGTATTAAGGAATTTTCCCACATGTACCACACTTAGCAGGGCAGAGATTTAAGTTGAGGTCTCACAGGCTCTAGATAAGAGCTGGGCCAATAAATTATTTATCTCTTCAAAAATGCAGTTTTTAGAAGAGGAGAAATGGTCCAAATGTGGGGACCTCAGATATAGGTCAAACAGGTCCTTTGTAGAGAGAGAGGGTGGGGCATTGGGTCGGCCGTGTAGCCACACACATAGCGAAGAGGTGTTGGGGACGCGATGCAGATCTTGGTTGGGCAGGGGTCTAGTTGAGGGGTTTTCAGTGCTGTTAGAGCATTAGGCTTCCCCAGAAGTGCCAGGTGGGCCAGGAGGATGGTCAAGGGGGGTGGTGTTTTGAGTCCTTTCCTCCTTAAACCAGCACTGTTCCATTCCTCTTTTATCTGATATTTTGGAGTGTTGCATAAGCATTGGAATACACATGCATTCACATCTGTATTTGAATGTGCATGGTTCTTGCACTAAAATAATAATAATTAAAAAAAATAAAAAAAAAAACTTCCAAACTAGATGTTAACATTCCGTTCAGCCCCCGGATGCTGGGACTTTCATATTGTAGCCAGCCAACCCTCCAGGGGCTCTGAGCACATCAGTCTTAACCTTGATCTTGGCAGCACTGTGATACTGTGTGCGTGTCACGGTCCTTCCCAGGAGCTGCTGCAGAATGTCTATCTGGAGGGTCTGGAGAGCAGGAATCAGGCTGGAAGGGAGCTCAGGGACTTGTCCAGCCTCTGCACCTGTGTCCTAGCAAAGCAATATTTCTGTTCGGGCTGGATTGTAAATTGCTAGAAATAGCTTCATTTACTGGGAAAGTCAGAAATAATTCAAGTACACTACACAACAGAGTTTCTATTTTATTTTTACCTACACCTAAGTAATGTAGTCACCTGACACAAAATCATTGCCAGAAAGAAAAGAAAGACATTCTTATAAGTATATTACTTCATTCTTGCCTTAGAGAGGCAGAATCTTTTCTCCTTCCAGATAGTCAAGTAATTATTCCAGTGGCATTTACTTCATTTATTTCTTTCCCAAATAAATCCTCAGCCTAGTGGTTTAAATATGACAATCATCATCATCATCATAAATAGTAGTAGTAAAATATGATTTTATAATAAAATAATTGATAGTTAATATATAATGATTATCAATCTATTGCTGTGATTATTAATATATATCAATAATGTATAATATTACGTGAAGGAGGAGGAGAAGAAATGATGTCACCACCACCCTGACTGCTTGGGATTGATGAGATTACAGGGAGCCCTAAAACCCCATCTGACCCCTCCGAGCACCCTCTGTCTGACTCAGCCCTGCCATCTGTGCCAGTGAGCTCAAAAGATGCACCTCAGAGCCACCTCTCTGAGGATAAGCAGAGGATACACCCATTTGCTGGTGTGGCAGTGCCCTGCTCCCCCAGAGCCCAAGTTCCCCCTCCAGGCAATCCTGACCAGGAAGGAACACCTGGCCCCTTCGAGTCCCACCTCCCTGCCCTCTCGTCCTGTGGTCGGGAACTCCTTCGTGCTAGCCCAGGGCCCTCCACGCTCATCCCTTTGTCTGCCCGTTGCCCTTCCTCCTCTTCTGCCCTTTACTCCCAGCCCAGAAAATAATAAAACAACAATCCCAGCCTCGCTCAAGTCTCCCCAGTGGTGGTGAAGCCAGAAGGCCTGGGTCCCCTGCAGACGGGGAGAGCAGATGGGCTGGCGATGCCTCCTCAAGCATCCCCTCCCCATGAGGAGGAAGGCCGACCAGTCCTAACGGGCTCGGTTTCCTAGGGAACCCTGAGTTTTCTGCTGCCCAACCCTTTCCCTTGCAATGGGCTTGGTTGGCATGCTTGCTTGTTTCATGCGTTATCCTGCCATTTGGAACGCTTTAGTTTTGCAGACAATTGATTTTGGACTTGCAAGGAGTATTGTCGCAGGCCCAGCTCAGACCTCACGCCACACAGGACAGCTATAGCCACAGCAGAGCTATGGAGGGGAGGAGAAGGCGCCCTCCCTCGCCCCTGTTCCTCATTCTTCGCTTTTGAAAATAAGACAGCAGAGACTCACACAGCTGCTCCTGAACAGGTGGGCTGTACAGGTGTGCTGGCTGTACTGTCAGCCTGCACCAGCTAGAGGAAGACAGGAATCCCCATCATGAAACTTGGGTCATGTGGTCACAAAGGTGCACTAAAAAAGATAAAGCCCTCTGAACGCAACAGAATGACTGCAAGTGCCTCCTCTGTGCAAGGCAGTGGGCCAGGAGGGGTGTCAGTGGTTTAAAGATAAATTTAGAATAAGTTCTTGCCCTAAGGACCTGGCTTTTTCCTTTGAAGCCAACAGTGTGGTAAATTCCGCAGTAGAAGTATAAACAATGAGATGACTCCCAGTGGAGGAACTTCAGGGAGGGGTTTAATATTTGAGTTGGGCTTAAGGTGCAGGTTGCATCCCTGTTCTTGCAGGTGGAGGAGAGGGTGCGTAAGAGAGAAGAAACAGGGCAGGCAAAGGCCCAGAGGAGGGGCAGGCTCTGGGAACATCAGATGGTTTGGTAAGGCTGGCATGAGGGAGGAAGGAGAAATAGCAGATAAGGCCAGGCGGGCCAGGTTTGGAATGAGAGTGGGTGGCTTTGAGTACAAAGCTGAAGAGTGTGAGTTTAAGTCATTGGTTTTTCTATAGCAGTGTCACCACACTGAGGTCTCGAGCAGCTACTTTCTTCTCCATGCTGTGTACTGGGGTATCAGCTTCCTTTTAAGAGGCTTCCCACTGGTCTATGCTAGAGACCCATTCCCTCCTGTAAGCCATCACTCTGCAGCTGCTCACTGAGAGCCTCCCATATATCTAGCCCTGTAACAAGTTCTGCTGAAAGACCATGGAAGGTTTTGAACCAGTCAGTGGCAGGGTAGCAGGAGCCACTGGGTCAGTAGCCTGAGTCATAATTCTGCTTATGCCACCCAGTAAGCATAAATCCTTAGGCAAGTCTCCTGGCCTTGCTGAGACCCGTTTCTCACCTGTGACATTCAGGCCTGGGCTGGTAAGTTGTTCCCAGGAGAGACATTCTAGGACTAACACGATCAGAGCTGTAATCCAGAGCTTTCCTGTATGTAGACAGAGGAGGAAAAGGCGAGGCCTGAGGCAGAGAGGCCAGTTGGGGAGTGATGGCAAGAACGTCTGTGAGTTTGGGGTTAATAGATGCAAACTATTACATTTGGAATGATGGAACATGAAGGAGGATAATGTGAGAAAAAGAATATATATATATGCACACATACATATGACTGAGTCACTTGGCTGTATAGCAGAAATTGACAGAACATTGTAAATCAACTATAATGGAAAAAATAAAAATCACATACACACACACAGATTTAGAATGGATAAGCAATGAGGTCTTGCTGTATAGCACAGGAACTATATCTAATCACTTGTGATAGAACACGATGCAAGGCAATGTGAGAAAAAGAATGTATAGATAAGTAAGACTGGGTCACTCTGCTGTATGGCAGAAATTAACAGAACATTGTAAATCATCTATAATAAATTAAAAAAAAAGATTTAACAACAACAAAAAAGAACTTCTCTGAGGTGTCTTAAGCATGAGTGAGACCTTTCAGATATTCAATAAGCATGATACTCAGTGCCAGCCACTGCCCTGAGTATTGGGAATCTAGCAGTGACCAAAACTAAGTCCCTGCCCTCAAGGTGATTTCTATCGAGAGGGCAGCAGTGGGACTGGGGACAAGAGTAATGGATCAAGAGCTGCAGTTTGAAATTCATGACAAGGGCTGCTAGTTGGGGGTGTGGGAGTATATGAGGTACGAGGGAATCGAAAGCAGAAAGGTTTGATGGGAAAGAGACCTTCAGGGATAGAACGTAAGGATCATTCTGTGGAAAACCATGATAGAAAACACATTCTTCATGAAGCCAGCACCCCAAACCCATCTCCTAAAATATCCCCTTGTGGTTGCAAAGCCATGACCCTGAAGAGAGAATGTCCTTTGAGACACCCAGCTGTTCTTGACTCCTCACTCCTGTGTCTGAAGCAAAATTACCCAAAGGCTATATGTGGTTTTATATAATAGCAGGTCTCTTTGGTTTCCTCAGAAAGGTCTTTAATAACCAGACCAGCTGTCTCTCTCCTATTCATTCATCATTTATTCACTTATCCTCCCGCCCTTTTCCTCAAGTTACTGGAGTGGATCCAGACGCAGATTCTGAGAGTCTCAAGCTTTTCCTTATTTACCCTTCAGTAATTACACATCACAGGTTGTTTTCCCTGTTAGAGTTTGAGGCTGAGCAATTAGTCTCCCATTGTCTTTGCAGGAAGTGACATCCATGTGACTTCTCTGGAAGGCAACTGTTGGCCCCTCTGGTTAAAAGAATTGGAAAGCGTTCAGCATTTCCTCTGGACTGGCTGATTTAGAAAGCTTTTGGCAATGGGCAAAGTGAATAACATAACAGTTGTCAGAACCAGAAATACCCCTGGGTCAGTTCCCCCAATAAAATGGGCCTCGGGGCTATTGCTCTGGTCTCTTGATGCGCTGACTGTCTAGACCCCTCACTTTGTGGCTGAGCATGGTATCTCAGTGTTCTGTTCCTCTTCTCATGTTTTACTGGGGACTGATTAGTCAGGATGCTTTTCAGCTTCAGATCACTGACAGCCCATCCTAAGGAGGCCCAAATAGTAAGGAATTTGTTGGAAGTCCAGTAGTTCAGAGATTTCAGGGTTGACCAAATGTAATTACCCCCACTCTGCTTCCCTGTGCTTTTTCCTGTCTTGGCCCTCCTGTGTGGCCGAGGTTTATCCCTCAGCTGAAGCGAGGTAGCTTGGAAGTCATAGGCATCACATCCCACATAACCCTCCGGAGGCTATTTCCCCCAGAAGGATGAGGAGAAGCTTCCAGCAAAATGGTTCTGCACATCTCATTGGCCAATCTAGGGTCACATGACTACTATTGAACCTGTCACTGGCAAGAGGAACAGATTTCCCTTAGATCAGTGCATACTGGACTTCAGCATGCACACAGATCACCTGGAAATCTGGTGAAATAGTTTCTGATTCAGTAGGTTTGGGGTAAGGCCTCAGCGCTGACATTTCTCAGAAGCTCCCAAGTGATGCTGATGTGCTGGGCATGTTGCAGCGCCTCAGACCCTTCAGGCCCCCTCCCTCCAGCTGGGGGTGCTGTCACCTGCCTACAAGGCACTGTGGCTGAAGAAATATGGGGAAATCTGCTAAGAAGGAGGAAGAGGTGGCCCCACTCAGGTGAGAAAGGTATTAGAGATGCTGTATCCAGCACATAGTGAGAGTATTACCTTTAAGCCAGGAGCCACACAAAGTCTATGATGTGCATTAGAAGCAAAAAGTACATGTAGTGCTAGGTATGGTGTGGGAGCACTTATAAATATCTTATTATTTATTCATCAATATGTGTACACTGCAGTTCTTGAAACAAAGGATTTAACAGTTATGCTGCCCTCTTCATGGTCATTCAGCTGTTTTTATTTAACACCAAATATCTAGCGTGTCTTAAAAGGAACAAACTCAAATGAAATGGATTTAAATGTCCTTAAGTATAAGAAGAGCGTGCCAAGTCCAGCCTTTGTTCTTTGAGTGGCTATCTCATCAGTCTTAGTTCCCGGGGAGGGAGGGTACACCCCCACTTCTCCTAAGAGTCACTTGACATGATGTCGGGCGTAAAAAATGCTGCCTGCCAGTGGTGACTCTCTGCCAAAGCAAATGGTCACAGTGCCCTTAGGCATGGTTTTCATTGCAGAAAGTCATTCTGCTCTCTTCATTGAAAAGGAAGCACTATTCTGTTACTTGTGTGTGTGTGTGTGTTTTGGCAAAAGACACACAGGAGTCTTGAGCTGCAGCTATTTTGGAAAAAAGACTGAAGGACCAGCGTCCATGCTGAGGCTGCTCCATCACAGCCGCTGTGGGTCCTGGTGTGGAATATGCTGCCAGGTGTTGAGTAAACCCTCCCAGGACTGTCACCTTGCTAGGGATGCCATCTCTGACCTCATGGACTATGACATCCTTATCATTTAGTGCAGTGAGGTCGATAGGACAATTTGTGTCTTTCAGAGACTAAAAGTCTAGAAAAGAAAGGTAAGGGTCTCACAGCCAGCAGGGGAGAAGGGAGTATGTTACTGAAAGAAGTAGGAAAGAGGAATTGGTTTGGGGGGAAAAGCGGTGGAGCTCAGTTTTAGATACCTTTGCATTGTTCTCCTGGCTTCAATTATCTTAAAGGGCTAAAAATTCAAATAAAGTATCTGTAAGCACAGTTTCTGGCTTATCTCGTTTTTCAGACTTATTTGTTATTGGCGAGTGCTGGGTGAATTTGTAAATTGGTTTCATCTTTCCTGCAGAAAAAGGAAGAGGAATCTGGCAGCATGAGTGTGGTGCCCCAAACAAGGAAGATGCTGTGGTTTCCGGAAGGAAAACACAGATATGTTAAATTACTTCTTTGCCTAACGGTGCCTTTTTCCTTTTGTGTTTTTCAGGACCAGTCCAGCAGCCGTATTAAGACATGTGGTGTATATAAAGTTTGCGATCGTTGGGGGACATTTTGGTAAGTGTCACCACCTTTATTTCTAACACCTTGTGATGTAAATAGAGCTCATAAAGGAAAACCATGACCTTGTTCTGCGAATATTTTAAATCTGCACTACCCTTGACAAAGTGGATTTTATAATGAAACGCGACCTTCAGTTGGTATTTTCTGACAACTTTGACATTTTTTCTTGTCATGGTTGATGTTACCGAGCAATATGGGGTTTCCTAAGATTTATTAAGAAGTCTAGATTTTAGGAAAGCTTCCAGATGCAGGATAAAGAACACCCTGGACCATTTAGTTTATTCTCTAAGCCACTCATAGAATATGAGAGTAATATACTTGCAGACCAAAAGAATTTTTTTTTTTTTTTGTCTTTTTAGGGCAGCATCTGTAGCACATGGAAGTTCCCAGGCTAGGGATCTAATCACAGCTACAGCTGCCGGCCTATGCCTGAGCCACAGCAACACAGGATCCGAGCCGTGTCTGTGATCTACAGCTCACGGCAACACCAGATCCTTAACACACTGAGCAAGGCCGGGGATCGAACCTCTGTCCTCATGGATACTTGTCAGGTTCGTTAATCACGGGAACTCCAGAATTTTTTTTTAAATGTTTTTAAATTTCCAAAGCAGAGAGATCCCTCTGATCTCCATGTTGAAGAGAGAGAAAAAAAGGCAGTTAGATGCTTGGCAAATGGGACATGGGACATGAAAGGGCGTTAAGAATCCACCATGCCTGGGACCCAGCCCACCAGCTGGCAGAGCAGTGGCCTGAGAGACCAGGAGCATTCAACTCAAAAGCCACCCAGAAGACCTTGCGAGCAGTAGTCAGAAGGATAGGAGACTTGGGTTAAAGCTCACATTCTCCACTTACTGGTTGTTACCCAGTCTCCCTGAGCCTCAGTTTCCTCATCTGTAAAATGAGACTCAGGCCACTTTGTATGGTGGTCGTAAGAATAAACGAAGCCAGGTGGTGCTGGGGCACCATGAGTGCTCCATAAAGCAGTTATTCCTGGTAACACAACAGCCTTGTTTGGAAGCTGGACATTTGCTGTTGAGGTGTGTAGCTTCCAGTAGGTGGGCTGCGGGGGAGGGGAGAGCCTGGTCACACCATGTTAGCTACCACAGGGCATGTCACAGCTGGTCACCACAGTCTGTCCACCAACATCCACACCATGATGAGCTATGGGAGGCTCTGAGACATTTGCTGTCTTCTCTCGCACTGTCAACCCGTTCTTAAACCGGTTTCACTAAGTTAACGTCTCTCCTGCCCCCTTGGCAGCCAGGTACAGTCACATTGTTTGAGCTTTGTTCAGTACTGGAGTGAGTGTTGTTCTGAACCAAAATAACAAGAAGAAAAAGAAGGGGTTGGAGGAGGTGGTACCCTTGCTGCGGCCTCAGTTCCCATGCTGAAGCTTTCATTTCTAAGCCTTTCTTTGGACCTTTTCGTCTATGCTTATTATTACAGCCTGCACAGAGATCCAGTTATTGGGTAGAAATTTGTGAGCTTTGACTGAAGAATCTGGCCTTGGGGCAGGGCCTTTACCCGTGATGGGGCAGAATCAACTCTTGTGCTGCGAACGGGCTGATGTGTGAGATTTGGGTGTCAGGAAGTGACGACCTCCAGTCTCAGGGCATCAAAGAGATGGGCATGGCCTCAGGGGTTGTCTGGCCCAGTCTCCCACTAGCCACAAAAAAAGTCTTCTCCAGAATTTCTGGCAGAAGGGAATCCAGATTCTCTCAGAGATGAGTGCTCATTATTGCAGAGAGGAGCTTTCTCAGATTAAAAAGTGATTAGAGGGGAGTTCCCATTGTGGCTCCATGGGTTACCAACCTCACTAGTATCCATGAGGATTCGGGTTTGATCCCTGGCATCACTCAGTGGGTTAAGGATCCGGCCTTGCCATAAGGTTGCAGATACAGCTCGGATCCTGTGTTGCTGTGGCTGTGGTGTAGGCCTACAGCTGCAGCTCCAGTTGGACCCCTAGCCTGGGAACGTACATATGCTATGGGTACAGCCCTAAAAAAAGTGATTGGGGGCACTGGGAGATTTGTTGGGGGGGGGGCGGTAAGAAAATTGTGCTAGATCTTGATTGTAGTAGTATTTATACAACTACAGACTTTCATGAAAACTCATAGCTCTACAGTAGAAAGAGTGAATTTGTCTGTAGTTAATTAAACCTTGTTTTTTTCATTTTTTTTTTTCCATTTTCTAGGGCCGCACCCAAGGCATATGGAAGTTCCCGGCTAGGGGTCCATTTGGAGCTGTAGCCGCCAGCCTACGCCACAGCCACAGCAACGTAGGATGTGAGCTGCATCTGCGACCTACACCACAGCTCATGGCAACCCCGGATCCTTAACCCACTGAGCGAAGCCAGGATCGAACCCGCAGCCTCATGGTTCCTAGTTGGATTTGTTAACTGCTGAGCCATGACGGACACTCCCTTAAATTTTTTTTTTAAAGACAAACTTTTTTTTTTTCTTTTTGGGCCACACCTGTGGCATATGGAGGTTCCCAGGTAGGGGTCTAATCGGAGCTACAGCTGCCGGCCTACACCACAGCCACAGTAATGCTAACCTTAATTTTTTTAATGGGGAAAAAAACAACAAGCATTTAGACAAATTCCAGGACATTAGCTGAAATTGTTAAAAAGAAAGAGGGAAGGAGAGAAGGAGGGAGGAAAGAGAGGCAGTCTAGTCCTTGTCCTGAGCTACATGCAGCACATGCTCAAGGGAACAGGGACCTGGTCTCCTGCTTCTGCACCATGCCTGACACAGGGAGGCCCGTGATGAGTATTCACTGGAGCATCACCTGCCCGTAGTCACCCTCTAAGCAGACAGACAAGTGCATTCACTTTCCACACACCAGCCCACTGGATATTTGAAGACACTCCTTTCTCATTTATCTTCTCTGGGCTGACCTTATCGTTTCCTGTTCTTCTGACTCTTTGTTTCCTGGTTCTTTTCCTCTCCCCCTCCCCCAACCCAGGAACTGTCCTTGAGGAAGCATCTGCTTTTCTAGATCTCTATAGGCACAGCCCCCGAGGGGGTCTGGCCAGGGAGGAGCGCACTAGGTCCTCCTTCTGTAGACGGTGTTAGCCACCAGCACTCATCCTCTTCCTCACTGAGGGCTTGGTGCTGGATCAAATCATGGTGGATTTCAAGAACAGAGCTCCTAAAAATAGGGGGGCTAGCCATCCAAGAGATCGGGTGGCCGCAAATCTATCCTTGTGAATGTCTTCACTGAAATGAGGCTGGGCCCTGCCACTCCTCGCTTGAGACTGCACCATGCTGTTTATAAACCCTTCAGGGTAGTGCTGCGTTACACATCCTGACTCTTCACTGTGAGTCATAGGAAGTTTGAAATCCTTAAAATTAAACTCGTAGGTGCTTTGAAACCTTTAGATACTAGCCCGGGGGGAGATATGCCATTACATAAATACAAAGAGGGCAGGTCTCAACCCAGGTTTGTGGTGTCCTCTCAGACAACATTTAGCAGTGTCTGAAGACACTTTCAGTTGTCACCACAGAGGTAGGGAGGGTGTGTACTCCTGGCATCTGGCAGATGGAGGCCAGGATGCTGCTGCAGACCCAAAAATGCACAGGACAGCAACACATGCACACATGCGCAGAATGATCCAGCCCAAGATGTCAGTACTATTGAGGCTGTGAAATTGATATAGAAATAATTTTAAAGGAGATCTTATCGTGGCTCAGCAGAAATAAATCTGGCTAACACCTATGAGGACACAGGTTCAATCCCTGGCCTCACTCAGTAGGTTAAGGATCCAGCATTGCTGTGAGCTGTGGTGTAGGTCACAGACACACCTCAGATCTCATGTTGCTGTGGCTGTGGTGTAGGCAGGTGGCTACAGCTCCAATTTAACCCCTAGCCTGGGAACCTCCATATGCCATGGGCGTGGCCTTAAAAAGACAAAAAAAAAGTAATTTTTAAAATTACAGTGTCCACAGTATTCATTATTTTGAAGGTTTAAAATTTTAAATATTTTGACACTTAAATACATTTAACTGTAAAACATAAAGAAGTCTCTTTGGGGAATCACAGAGTTAAAAGGGCTCCTAAGAGGCCACATTACCCCAGATTCCAAGCAAGAGTTGATCTAAATGAATCAGACAAATGGGTGTCTGAAGTCTTGTACTGAAGACCATCAACTAAAGCTGAAAGCGAGACTCACACAACTTGATCCCCGCATTCACACAAAAGAGGTAGTCTCGTATTTTCAATTTCAGCCCCAGCTTCTTCAGATGTGTTTGCCTTCAGATGACCTCTGAGATGAAATGGTATTTTCAATCTGGGCTAGTCTTTCCTTTTAAATCAAGGATGTGATTCTCGAGTGATGAAAATGTGCTTAGGGAGGAGAGCGGTCTCATTACAGATGATTGAGATGGGGTATTTTGGTACACAGGGCTGTTTATTTGCATCAGTTTCCAGTGACACTACAATCTGGTCTCACCGTGAGTCGCTGAGAGCTTTTGTAGCCCAATATGGTTACATTTGCTGAAGCAGAGAGATTAAAGCAACACATGTCAAGCTGTGATAGAGGACAATCCACTTGAAAAGCCTTTAATTATAGGGCCTATTTCGGGAGGGTAACTGTGCTTTTTGTGAGGTATATTTTGGGATCCACTAACCCAGCTTCAAGGCCAGTAATATCTTCCCAGAAAGGGTGTGGTTGTGTGCTGGTGGACATGAATGTTTTCTTCCCCACAGCTTTAGTATTTGGTATATTCCTTTAGCTTTACTCCCCTTCATTTTTTTTTTTATTTCTGATAATCTTTTCTCTTTCAAGAATGCTGTGAAAATGTGTTCTGGAAAGCTGGAGAAGAGAAAGATAAAAGATCTCATTTAGATGGCCAAGCCCAAAGATTTGAGGGCTTTACATTATCCATCTGCTGTTTTTAAGACGAATAGAATTTGGAGGAATGTACCAGAGCTAGGAGTAAGCAGAGTCAAGTGAGACTATAAAAACACCATGTTGGGGCAAAATATTTTAATGTAAATATCTGTGGCAAAACTACACATTTATAGCTGCTTGTTTCCAGCACCCCTTTCCAACCCATGGGTAGTTCTCATGGGCCATTTCATGCTCTTTCACGAGCACTAAGGACCCCGAGTGGGTACTGGCTTTCACTTTTGTTCTTCAAGACTCCTGCCTTTTCCCTGCTTTACCTCTGGTGCCTCCCTCTTAATACCTGAGTCCTGGACCTAAGAACTTGCTGCCCAGCCAGCATTTCCTAAGTCCTCCTCTTAAAGTGAATGAGGAGTTCTCTTATGGCCCAGTGGGCTAAGGGTCCAGCATGTCACTGCAGCAGCTCAGGTCGCTGTTGTGGCTCGGGTTCAATCCCTGGCCCACGAACTTTACATGCTTCAGGCGCAGCCAAAAATAAAAATGGAAAGTTTTTTTTGTTTTTTGTTTTTTTTTAAGGCGAATGAAAGGAGAAATTGAATCAACAAAATAAAATTAGCTTCTCATTGATTGCAGTAGCAGAGGGGCAAGGCACAGGACAACGCAGATAGAGTGGGAATGAGCCAGTTTTGTAACCCCAGACCCAGCCAGACCTAGGGCAGGAGAACTGCTGTTACCGAAATTCTACCTCATGAAGGCATTTAAATGAAAGCAAGAATGTCCCACTAGGGAGAGGTGATGACACAGCTTCCGAGTGGAGACTCTTCAGGGAGGTGCCCGTGTTCTCCCAGTCTGAGCCCCAGTCACCTAGGGAGCTTGTTTAAGAGCACAGGTCCCTGGGCTGGGCTGCCCTATTAATGGGCTGCCCTGAGTCCCTACCGGGGTGTGTGCCTGCCTCTCCAGGGGGCTCCTCTCACAGACTGCTCTGTCCTCCGCCCAGTCAGGCGCTCAGGTTGCCTGTGGTAGCTCTGCCCAGGCTCTCAGCTGCCATTCCTGAACCTGGCTGGAAGCTTTAAAGAACAGAGCAGTGGGAGTTCCTGTCGTGGCTCAGTGGTAAGGAACCAAATTAGTATCCATGAGGAGGATGCAAGTTCAATCCCTGGCCTTGCTCAGTGGGTTAAGGATCTGGCGTTGCCGTGAGCAGTGGTGTAGGTCACAGATGTGGCTCAGATCTGGCATTGCTGTGGCTGTGGCATAGACCAGCAGCTGTAGCTCCAATTCAGCCCCTAGCCTGGGAACCTCCATATGCCGCCGGTGCAGCCCTAAAAAGCAAAAAAAAAAAAAAAAGAACAGCAGTGTGGAAAACCAGCCCTGTGAACTGTGTCTCTTGGGATAAAACATGATATAAGAAAAAGAATGTATATATATGTATTACTGGGTCACTTTGCTTTACAGCAGAAATTGGCACAACATTGTAAATCAACTATAATTTTTTTTAATACAAAAAAAAAAAAAAGGTAGCTGAGTGCACGCTGCCCTGCTCTGGTGTGCCTAGGACCATCAATACCATGTCCTCTTGCTCCTTGACATAATCCCACAGTCCTCTGCCCCTTGCTCCCTGAGAGAAGTGTCCTTGCCCTCCCAGGTTAGTTTTGGCGCCATTCTAAACCAGGCTTTTGTTTTTGTTTTTTTGTCTTTTTGTTTTTTTGTCTTTTTCTAGGGCTGCACCTGCAGCATATGGAGACTCCCAGGCTAGGCGTCTAATCGAGCTGTAGCCACCCACCTACACCACAGCCACAGCAACATGAGATCTGAGATGTATCTGCGACCTACACCACAGCTCACGGCAGTGCCGGATCCTTAACCCACTGAGCAAGGCCAGGGATCGAACCCGCAACCTTATGGTTCCTAGTCAGATTCGTTAACCACTGCGCCACGACGGAAACTCCTAAACCGGGTTCTTTGAAGCTGCTTCGAGGCCGCTCCTCCTGCTCTTCTGCTCCAATAGCCCATATATTTAGAATTTGCCCTAAAATTCACACCGTGATGTGGTTTTCCTGCAGCAACACTTATGGAGCAGTTTTTCACTTTGGAAGGGGAACCATTTTCAGCAAAAGTAGCTATCATGTGTCCTAGTACATGGCAGGAGCACTGACACTGTGATGCAGCCCCCTGGGATCCAGGGGGTGGGACCACCCCACCCCACCCCCAGCCCTGCCCCTGACTGGCAGGCTGCCATGTGAATGCATGGGATGATACCATTTGTAGCACTCATTTAAGTTCATGAGGAGCTGTGGTGTATTTGCTCCTCCCAGACCTCTTCTTAGGTGGTGGAGCAGGTATTAGGCCCACATGTAATCTAAGGCTTGGAGAATATAGCCTGTGTCTCAGGCAGAGGGTGTTTGGGAGTGTGTGGGTGTTTGTCATCTGGCTCTCATGATGGCATATGGAGAGACAGGTGGGGCAGGAATGGTAGATGTCCTGCTGTATCTGGGACAGCCCTGCCCGGGGAAGAAGTGTCCCCAAACAGCATTTGTTGCACCCCCACTAAGAAGCACTGCTCTGAGGTGGCGGTGCTGATGTGCAGCAGAGCCAGGCTCGTGCACACTCTTTCTGAATCCGGGACCTTCATGGCCCTCTCCACCTTAAAAGCACCACAGAATTGATTCTCCTTTCTTTGGGAGCTGTGGTAAAATTGAACTCAGAAGGGCTACTCCTCAGATTATGACATTGCTGCTCTGTGCTCCAGAGTTCAGGTGCAGATGCCCCAGAGGGACCAGTCTCTCTGAAACCTCAGTGGCCCAGCTTCCCAGCATCCTGGGCCTGTCATTCCTCTCTCAACTGCCCAGTGCAGGTCGGGGGAGGGGGGCTATTTTTGGAAGAGATCAAAGAGGATGCTCCACCCATAGCCCTTCATCCAATCTAACTGACTTAAAAGCCATCCAGAGGGGGAATTAGGCATCAATTTCAGGAGTTCGAGGAGTTCCCATCATGGCACAGCGGAAACAAATCCGACTTGGAACCATGAGGTTGAGGGGTCAATCCCTGGCCTCACTCAGTGGGTTCAGGATCTGATGTTGCCGTGAGCTGTGGTGTAGGTTGCAGACGCAGCTCAGATCTGGTGTTGCTGTGGCTTTGGCGTAGGCCGGTGGCAACAGCTCCGATTAGACCCCTAGCCTGGGAACCTGCATGTGCCCGAGGGTGCAGCCCTAAAAGGGACACAATGACAAAAAAAAATTTTTTTTCAGGGGTTTGAGGTACAGTATTTTAGGCTTCATACCTACCTGATACACATCTACAGCCTGTTGGAGCTTTGTTGAAAGTCTGGTTTTGATATCAGCCAACAAAGAAGCCAAGACAATGACTACATAAGTTTTGTTTTTGTTTTTTCCTCATCTCTACATCAGTTTGAATGAGCACACATGAAATTTATTTGATAAAAATAAAACCGCGTTGTATGAAAAAGCACACGTAAAGCTGACCTGAATATAAATGTTAGGAGATTATGAAAAGAAGACGTAGTAATGGTATCTGATCTCTTTTTTTTTTTTCTTTCCTGGTTTTTCTTTCCCTTCTTTCTCTTCCAGTTTCTTAGTTTTTTATTTTGAAGATTTTCAAGCCCACTGGTGTGGGAGAATGATAAAGGAAATATGTATATATCCTTTACTTAGATTCACCAACTGTTCTAAATTTGTCACATTTGCCTTTTTTATTCCCTCTTCCAATTACATGTATGTAACAATGTGTAATATATAATATGCATGATATATATAATATGTATTATATATAGCATACAGTATATAAATTTTTGCTACAACATTTGAAAGTTGCAAACTTCTTGACGCCTTACCTGTAAATGTTTCATCAAGTATCTCCTAAGTATAAGGACATTCATCTACATAACCACAATATTATTAGCAAGTAAGAAATTTAACAATAACTCCATAATATTACCCAATATCCAGTCCATATTTAAACTATCCCAGTTGTCCCCAGCTGACTCTGGTATAGAACATCTTACCTTCTGGGCTCTTCTGCTTCTTCACGGTGTTATTGAACTTACTCCTCACTTCCTGAAAATTGTTAGATCTAGAGGCTTGTTATTAGATGTAGGTTAAGCCTCTTTTGGCAAGAGTAATTCATAGGTGGTATTGCATGCTTGATAGTACAGCACATCAGGGCAAGACGTCAACTTGTCCCACCATCCCCAGTGCTAAGTTCAATCCCATAGATAACCATAGATCTCATTGGTAAACAGACCTCACCCATGTCCAGGTTCACTCTCGGTAAGGCATCTGCAGGCTGGTACCTGGGTCCTTGGGCTACGTCTTGTTCCCTACCCACCTTTCATCCAGTGCTTTGAGCATCAATGGATAGTCCTCACCTGCATCACTTACTACAGTGGGGTAGTGCTTGATCAAGCTTTTCTTTTTTTTCACCTTGTCACTTCTTCATGGTGAATGAGGTAGGCCTTCATATTCTCACAGTGATGATTTTTAAGCCACTTCTTTGATCGTCAGCTAGATTTTGCCATGATAATGGATTACACTAAACAGTTTTCTTTCTCACCTTGAGAATAAGGAGGAGTAACTTCAGCAGAATGCTTACCACATGCCAGGTACCACATAGGCCCCTTACTTAGAGAACTCCTTTCACTTTCCTTTCATTTAGCTTCCCTCGCAACAGCAAGCTAAGTGACTTGCTCAGGGTCACCCAGCTCCCAAAGTGCAGCCAAGATCAAGCCAGATCTGTCAGGCTTAGAGCCAGGATTCTGTACTCATTTCTGTTCCCTCCCACCCCCAGCCCTGGCTGTGGCTCCCTCCCTATGGTTCTTGCCTTAGAGAACACCTGCCTGGCTGGTGGGTCTGTAAACAGGGAAGGTCAGCAAGGGTGGGGCTGTGCAGCTGGAGAAACACAAGCCACTCACACCTGAAAGGGGCAGTGCTGCTGGGCCTCTGACAGATGTGGCTCTGCACCACCAGAGATCTCCACCTGGGTGTTAATCATTCCAACTTTTTAATGGTGGCGGCCAATTCATATGTTTTGATACTTTTTAGGGAAGTTGCCAATTTTCAGCACCAGCACTGCTGCTGGCTGAGATTGCCTTGAGTCAGTCGCAGCTTTGTTTAGAAATGGAAGTGTCGGTCTATCTGTAGTTTTGTCTGCTTTTAACGTCCTCTTTTAAACAGAAATTAACATTCTGGAGATGTAATGCTGTTTTGGTGGCGGGTATTTGATTTTTGAAAAGGGAAAGTTGGGTTTCATGGGAGTGGTCTTTATGATACATTGTTATAAAACCTGGAATTTCTTAATTAGTAGGTTAATGGCACAATAGTAGATGTTTCATCTGTAGCTTCCAAGGAAAGCAAATATAGTTCCCTCTAAATCTCATCTTTAGGTTTTTTCGTTTTCACATTGTTCGCTGAGCCCTCATGAGGGCAATGAAGTCTGACTGTTTTGCCCAGCCTGCCCTCCGCATTCTCTGTGTATTTAACTGTGTTAACGAACCGCAGAAGAACCTACAGGTTTGTTTCCACGAGAACAGAAGCAGAACTGACAGATAAGTAACTACACTTCTCAGGATGGGCCTCAGCTGGCTGAAGATAAAGACCTATGAGGTTCAGAGTTCCTGTCGTGGCTCAGCAGTAACTAACCTGACTAGTATCCATGGGGATGTGGGTTTGATCCCAGGCCTTGCTCAGCGGGTTAAGGATCTGGCTTTGCTGTGAGCTGTGGTGTAAGTCGCAGATGTGGCTCAGATCCCGCATTGCTGTGGCTGTGGTATAGGCCAGCAGTTGCAGCTCTGATTCAAACTGCTAGCCTGGGAACTTGCATGAAAAAAAAAAAGACCTATGAGGTTAATCCTGATTATTTTTAGCAGAATTATTCTTGAATTTGGAGTAATGGAAAATGACTGCAGTTAAAGACCCTCTCTGGTCTTACTACATCATGCAGGAATTGAGCCCTGCCCTCCCATTTTGCAGATTAATGACCTGAGGCACAGAGAGGTCAAGTGGTACCCAAGTCAGAACTAATTAGCCTGGGTTTCTTGTGAGCACACCTCACGTTTCCTAAAACTAAAGTTTCTCAGTCATCAGGGAGTCACCCTAATGCTTTACCCTGGGTGTCATCTCATTGCCACACTGTTTATTTCCATCTAGACCCTCCAGGACCCAGGTACCACCACCAGTAACAAGCGAAGAAATGAAGGTTCAAATCAGTGTTATTCAGCTGAAATAGAAAGCAAGGAGCATGTGTAATTATAATTTCCTAGAAGCCATGTTAAAAGAAAGTAAGAAAAAAAGACCACTGGAATTAATTTTGATAATGTACTTTAACCTAATACATATCTAAAATATTATATCACTATGCGTCAATATTAAAAATGATTGGATTTTTTTTTTTTTTTCTTTTTAGGGCCTCACTGGCGGCATATGAAGGTTCCCGGGCTAGGGGTTGATCAGAGCTGCAGCTGCTGGCCTATATCACAGCCACAGCAACGCGGGATCTGAGCCACATCTGCGACATACACCACAGCTCTTGGCAACGCCGGATTCTTAACCCACAGAGCGGGGCCGGGGATTAAACCCGCATCCTCACAGATCCTAGTCGGGATTGATAACCACTGAGCCACTAAGGGAACTCCATGATTGGAAGTTTTTTGTAGCACATCTTCAAAATCTCAGTGTGTATTTCACACTCAACAGCACATGTCAGTTTAGATAGGCCACGCTTCAAGTACCCATTGTGGCTGGTGGTTCTCAGTGTTGGGCAGCATGGTGCTCTGGTGGTCCAAGGTCATACCCAGCCAGATTCTTTCATTGAAATTGCTTGAGAAAAACTTAAATCAGTTTTCTTACTTTCCCCCCAGCTGAGGCCACGTATTTCTGTCCTCTTTGTGTCACTTTTTCCCCAGCTAACTCTAATTATAGGGAGATGCTTGGTTTGGCCATAGCCACTTACTCAGCAATTTTCAACCAGTCCTGGCAGCTGGTGAGACCAACATACTCTGCCTTGTAAATGATAGTGTGAAGCGCCCTTCCAGATTTCTCAACAGCAGTTTTCTATGATTTCCTTTCTCTTGGGAATAAAGCAGGGTGATTTTTTAAATCCATCCTTTCTTAAAGACCTATTCTAATCAATGGATTCTTAAAATTCATGCTATCTAGTAGTCCCCCCAGGACCTCAGCAGAACCAGCAGGCATTATCTTTTTTGTTATCTGTATTTAATACCAAATATACCTCTGTTTTGATTCATGATGATTTATTCCTTTCTTCTTTCACTAATCAAATGCTTCTCTAGTATGTCCATCCCGTCTTGAGCATTATTTACCATGAAACTCTGAGAGCGTTATTCACAATGAAACATCCGTAAAGGTCAGATTCTATTTCCACTAAATGTCAAGTCTCTGGCTATTGACTCCCTACCACTCAAAGTATTAGACTGTACAATACTTCTGATATACAATACCAGAAACCAAAAAAATGACAGAAGAATTGGTGACAGGCCCCTAGAGTTTGTTATGATGGCCTTAACCCAAATAGAGACTCTGATTGGTAAGAATTGAAATCTGAATAAGGAAGAGATTGTTCCATATTGTTATTATTTTTTTTCTTTTAGGGCCTCATTTGCAGCACATAGAAGTTCTTAGGCTAGGGGATCGGAGCTACAGCTGCCGGTCTACACCACAGTCACAGCAACACTGGATCCTTAACCCACTGAGCGAAACCAGGGATCAAACCTGCATCCTCGAGGATCCTAGTCAGGTTCATCAACCACTGAGTCATGGAGGGAACTCCTGTTGATGAGAGACCAGACCTCCATCTCTTCCAACATTCTCAGTTAAGTGAAGGGTAGAGAAGATAATAACTTACTGGTCATCCCATGGCCTTGTCTGGTACTTGAATGATGGCACCATGAAACCAGATAAATGCATTTTCCCTAATTCCCTGCAGTGCTGTCTTCTCTAGACTTTGACTTGGTATCAATCTCTCTTACTCACAGACCTCCTGAAATCTGTCATTTAAAACACTTTAGGTGTAAGATTGCACTTGAAATCAGAACACTATGTTGTGAGAACTGTTCTCTTCTCTCACCCAAGCACTTTCCTGCAGTGATGCTCACAGACCCCCAAGTCACAGTCCTCTTACACAGTCTGATTCAACAGTGGTTTTTATTTCTTTGAGTAGCTATCTAGTGTTAATTTCAGAATGTCATTTCATAGCTCTATTTCTGCTAAATAACCAGAAGTTATAGTTTATTCTAACCAAATGGCTGAGAACCTAGATTTTGCTTCCAAGTATGGTGCTGAGTAGAAATGTTTTGGCTTCATCTACAGTATTAATAGTTGACTTGAGAGTGATGGATGAGCCTCGGTATGAGAAGAAGAAAGGAAATCTCGAATGCAGTGGCAGGCCATCATCTACTGCAGGGATTCGGGGCCTGGGGTTTTTATCAGAATCATCTGAGGATATATTAAAAATCCTGGTGTCCAGGCCCTGAGGACAGGGCCCAGGCGAGTATATGAGAACCACTTCCTCTTACACAATGTATCTGCTTGTGAAAACTTAGGGAGAAATTTACTTTCTGTAAATTGTACCTCAGTACATATATTATCCTGAAATATATACATACATTGAAATGTTGGACATCCACCATGGAGAGTATTTTGACTCTTAGATGCTTTGGGGTCTGAAGATAAAGCTCACAAGTGAAACATTCATTCATTCACTCAGTCAACATTTAAAGAGTAGTGCTGGGAGTTCCCGTCGTGGCGCAGTGGTTAACAAATACGACTAGGAACCATGAGGTTGCGGGTTCGGTCCCTGCCCTTGCTCAGTAGGTTAACGATCCGGCATTGCCATGAGCTGTGGTGTAGGTTGCAGACACGGCTCGGATCCTGCGTTGCTGTGGCTCCGGCGTAGGCCAGTGGCAGCAGCTCCGATTCGACTCCTAGCCTGGGAACCTCCATATGCCGCGGGAGTGGCCCAAGAAATGGCAAAAAGACCTAAAAAATAAAAAAAAAATAAAGAGTAGTGCTAGGCATTGTTTCTCCCCTGGGAAAAGAGAGGTAACTGAAACACTTATGTGCCCCTAAGTGTTTTTGTTTTATGGACGAGACCAATATCCACCAGTTAGGATGTAGTGTGAATAGTGTAATGAGCGTATCTACAGAGCAAACAGGGAGAAGGAGACCCCCAACAAACACAAAAACAAATGTGCGTGTGTGTGCGCACACACACACACACACACACAAAATCCTACCCACTTCTTGAAGGTGGAAGTGTGTACCAGTGTTGGGAAGATTTTACAAAGAGGCCACACAACAGGAGTCCTGAAGCATGAGTAAAGAAGTGAAAAATATTCTGCCTGGTTTTCAAAGGAACAGCTCTAAAAATTTGGTTCTAAAGTTAAAAAAAAAAAAAAAAGTCTTTATGATATCATTTGTTTTTAAGGTATTTCATCAGGCTTTGCCATGGTTCAGGTTGTTTATTCTGATCTATCTAGTCCCAGCCCAGTCTCACAGTGCCTGACACACAGTAGGTATGTAGCATAGCCGGTGTGCTGAGTTGAACTGATGCTTTCAGTAGTTTTGCCTTTCCTCTGACAAACTGTTAAGACACAGCGGTATCTGGGGGAGGATAATAGTACCAGTAAATAATTTTCAAAATAGCACCCAGGTTACCTCCATCAGCATTACTTCCAGAATACGAAAAGATTTTGCCCTTGAAGAAAAGCATATTTAAGAACCTGTGAGTGATTCCCGCTGGTACCTGTCATGGTCTGATTTGATTTTTATATTTTGCGAGCATTAACTCTTCTTTCTAACCCAATTTTTACTCTTTTCTCAGTCTTAAATATATCTAAGGCTTTGAAAGAGTGACTGACTGGGCCAAAAAATCAAATGATCGTGGCATTCCTTACTAAGTGTGTCATTCATGTAGACACATAAAACTGCATTGTGTTTTCCTGGATGTTGAAGACTCTTTGAGGATTTGGGGGACAGAGAGTATTTGAGAGTAGCTGTTGTGCATTGAGAAAATACAGTCGATGCTGGGGTGTCTAACCCACCCACTCCCTCGGGGCAGCTGCCCTCCTGACTTGTTTTTGCAGCTTCTATGCTAGTTACCACCACTGATGACTTCGATGCTGAGGAACATAACAGGAAAACGTATGACTTGACCCTTTGCCTAGAGTGTGACATGGAAGGACAAGATCTAGCTCGCAGACTGCTTGGCTGGGAAGGCTGACTGGTATTTCTGGAGGTGTCCTATGCATTGGAAATGTTGACTTAAACCCTAAAGTCAATGTGCGTTCCAGGCCCTGTACCATTGGATAACCATTCTGGTTGGAAGAAGATAGATGATGCCATGGGAACTGGCCCCAGGGTTTTAAGTGACAGGATGGATAGGATACTCACCTTGGGGCTGGACTTGTGCTTGAACCTGCTGCCCAGCTGTGGAGTCTTGGACAAGTCACTTCACTTCTGTGACCCTGACTTTCTCATCTCCAAAATGGCGGCTAAGGATGAAAGGAGATAAGCGTGGTGTGAACATGACGCCTGGCGCTGATACCTGCTGATTCTGAGTCAGGGCTCTTTGCTTTGCCCTTGTTAGCATGTCTATCAGTCTTGTCAGCCTCTTGTTTAAAAGCTGTTCAAGACTCCCCATACCCTCTAAGAAAGACCTAGATGTCATAACAGGCCTTGAATGTCGGGTTAAAATGTCTAGGCCTTTCTCACCCAACATTCAAGGCCTTTTACAAGCTGTCTGAGCCACCTTTCTACCGCATCTGCCTCTTACACTTCATGTTCATCCAAGAGGAAAACCAAACCATCCCTGTGAACTCAACCATGCACTGTCCCCCCATTTCTTAGGTCTAAGTCCAATCTGCTGCAAGCCGAGTCTTAAAGACCTCTTCTTCCTAGTCCCTTAGGCTGGAAGATTCACCCTCTGTCCCACCTTGTCTTTCCCATCAAGGTGCTCAGAGAAGCTGCTTCCTCTGCTGAGGCCACTCTTCTTTTTCGCAGGCAGGCCTGCAACAGCCACCTTCTCACTGTGTCCTCACATGGCCTTCTCTCTGTGCACCTGTATCCCTGTATCTCTTTCTCTTATAAAGACACTGATTCTGTTGGACTAGGGCCCTACCCTTATGACCTCATTTAACCTCAATTAATTCCTGAAAAGTTCTGTCTCTAAATACAGTCCTATTGGGGGTTAGGACTTCAACATATGAAATTTTGGAGGGACAGAAATCAGTAACATGTGGGTATAAAATCCTGGCCAGACCCCCCAAGGGAGCCACACATGCGTGTGTGCGTGTATAGGTTTATGCCCCACTGTGCGGGTCTCCTCTGGTCCTGGCTTTCTTCTCTGCCCTCATGCAGACCACCACGGAGAGCAGAGCCCTGTGTTGTTCCTCTGGCTCGCCAGCTCGGCCAGCCTGGTATCGCATGTGATGTCACACAACTCACACATGATCCCACCCCTCAGAGACCCCGATTTTGCCCCCGCCCCGAGGATCCCAGAGACACACACTGTCTC
Source organism: Phacochoerus africanus (assembly GCF_016906955.1). Lineage (NCBI taxonomy): Eukaryota > Metazoa > Chordata > Mammalia > Artiodactyla > Suidae > Phacochoerus > Phacochoerus africanus. The sequence goes on along the minus strand of NC_062545.1, from coordinate 77,625,026 downwards.
ACGCAGCCCGTCCTTCACAGCCGCCTCCTGACCTCCAGCGGCCTGCAGAGGAGAAGCGAGAGAATGAGGCACAGTGGGGAAGGAAAGGAGTTAGGGGACTGAAACAGAAGGGTGACTTTTGTTTTAAAAGAAAAAAGTGAAGCCTTTCCTTTTAATTCTCTGTTAAGCATCGTCGACCAGGTTTGTTCCCCCCCACACCTCTCCAAGTCCCTGATTCTGAAAGCCGTTGAAGAACCCCTTAGCGCCCCAAGTTTAGACAGTTGATAAGCAGTTCGGGAGACAGCAGTCTAATTGGGTCCTTCGTTAACCCACACCTGATTTACAGAGGGAGGCTCTTTGGTTACAAATAGTTTTTATTCTGCTAAATCAGAGGCCCCTTGTGCTGTCATCTGCCTGCAAATTAGCTGGAGGCACAAGCTTTGCATTATGCAAAGTATTTATTCTCACAATTAATATGCTGGAAACTGTGGTTTCGCACTTTTCTGCCAGTACAGAGGTTCTCACCCAGTAGTGAACAGTCACCTGGGGAGCGTCTACAAAGTACCACGCCTCCTGCCTCCTCCCCGCCCCCACCCCCTGGAGTGTGAGAGTGAGAGACCTTGCCTCCCTAACCTGCTCTGGGAGCCCCATGTCATCACTTCATACCATACTACTTCCTCAGAGATGTCTTATTGAATTTTTCAAATACAGGATTCCTTTTGGCTGGACAAAATCCAGCAACCAGTACATTTTCTTTTTACCTTTTATTGTTTTAGGGTAGAAAACTTCGAATTTACAGAGTAAACAGTGTCACATAATAGACTCCCATGATCACCCAGCTCAAAGGGCTATCCACATCCTGCTATCCTTTTTTTTTTTCCTACCTTTTGCTATTCATGTCTTTTGGCTAATTCAATTTTATTTCATAGGTAAGAGAAAGAGCATCATCCATGAACTAGAAATTGGTTGTGTGTCCTTAAATGTTTTTCCCTCATCTTTTAGCATTTAATTCTCACAGCACCTCGCATTGTTACCCACATTTTGTAACTGTGGACACTGAAGCACTAGGAAATCACACGCCTATACGGTCCCTCGGCTAGTAAGTGCTCAAGCAGGAATTCGCTCCCAGAGCTGTCTAGACTTATGCTTTCCCCCCTAGGCGACACCTTAGAACGAGGAACCTCATGAAATGTGTAGGCCCAGTCTTCACAGTATGGTCAGGTGGGTCGTTTGATAAAGCACACACAGTTTAATGTTCATGTCAGAAGCTAGGTGGTAAGTATTTGGACGTTCAGCTGTAAAATTACTAAAATGTTGTAGTTTTTCACAATGAAATCTTTAGGAGAATTATAGCAGAAGCAACCTTTGTCTTGCCCATCAGCAGTAGACAAAACATGCCAACTATTTTCAGATAGCTATTCTGTTGATACCTGTTCCAAAAAGAGAGATTTGAGATGTGGTTGAAACTTAATCTTAAAAATAACAAACCAGGGGTAGAAATTCCCTGCAGATGTACCTCATCAATGTACATGACTAATGTACCTTACTAAATTCACTAGTAAGGTCCTAGAGAACACAGAAAACCAGAAGCAGAAGCAAAGACCCTCTTGGGCAGCTCCAAAGCTATAAGCCAGACATGGCAATGGCTGATCAATCCTCTTTTCCAGTCCCAGGCAATTGGGTGGGATTCTGTCATTTACCCAAAGGAACATTTTGCATGCATGCATCCTGCGTGTTGAAGCTGTTCCTTAGCACAGAAGGACACAACCAATTTTTTTTTACACTCTCCCAAAAACACTGCCATCCACACTGCTGCCCTCTGTGATGCAATCCCTGATTGATGGTGAGCTGGCCTGGCCTGGAGCTGCTTAGCAGTCTCTGCTCAGTTGAGAATGGTGGTTGGAGGCAGAGATATCCTGTTCAGGGACTCCTGAGCACATCTTGTTGCTGAAGGTCCAAGGAGACCAGGTGTGCAACCCCCTCCCACTTGTGCAGAGTGGGAGGAGTCCCAGGAACCCAAGCGTGGCTGCCATTGCCATTATCCAACTGCCCTTTAGGGTTCTGAGCCCAGAGAAAGCTCTGCCCTTATAGCTTTAGCCTGCTGGGAAGGAGAGAGCTGCTTGGGGATACAGAAGCCATCTGTCCACAATCTTCCAGGGTCCTCACACATTGCCAAACTGTGATCACACCAGGGAACCAGGAAGTTTTTAATAACCACCTTTCCCCCTGATTTCCAAAGTTCCAATTGAATCTCAGAGTCCACATGATGTTCACTGATGTTCATACCATTTTCCTATCCTCCTTTCACTATATTCTGAGCAGAATTTAAAGCCCTCCAGAGGCACCTGTCTCCAAGTTAACTGCTCTGTCAGCTTCCTTCATCCTGAGGTGTGTAGGCTCCAAGGAAGAGAAGGCTTTGTAATTAGACGTGAGTCCCAACTGCCACCATTACTGGCTGCAAGACTTGAAAGTTGCTTACCTTCTATGAGCTCAGCTCCTAGGTCTGTTGTACGGTTTGAACTCGGGTACAGGTATGTAAAGTCACCTGGCATGGTCTTGGGCCACAGCCAATGCCCCTGAGCACTGATTTCCCTTGGCTCTTGTGTGGTTGTGGCAGTGAGATGGGGGCTCACACTCTGCCGCTACTGGTGGTGCAAACACATCTTGTCTCTTGCCATCTGGGCCTTTGTGATCTAAAAATGGACTGCCTGTGCTCCGAGGTAGTCCTCAGAGATGCTGGATTTTTTTAAGTATACTATCTGATTGCTCTGTCAGGTACTTCCTCAGATCATGGGGCACAAGAAGGTCCTGAGCCTGCAGCCCAGAAAGGGTGAAGGGGGGGCAGGCTAGAGGCTGTGGACTTGGATAATCAGGTGGAGAGGGCAGGGGAGAACTGATCCAAATGAGTCTAGAATCAAAAGGTTGGCATTTCTAAAAATTAAGATTGTCTTTTGGGAGTTGTGCCCAGGGTGGCCCCCGAGGGGGCTTAGTTACAGCACACTAAGGAGATAAGTGCCTGGCTTCTGGTCACTTCCCTACTGGAAACCTAATTACAGCCTGGGCCTCTCGTGATTCCCCTCGGGGTGGGGTTGGGGGGGGGGTGCGGAGAGGAGGCCCTGAGGCTGCTAGGGATGGGTGGACCGCTGCAGCATTCCTGCCCACACACGCACACTGCTGCCGCCTTCCTCCTGAAGACGACGTCCCTTATTCTTTCATGTGGTCTTGCAACCGGGAGAGAGTGTTTGTTTAGTTTTGCATAACAGACAGTGAATCTGTTGTTGGACTTGCAGCTTAGCCTTGCTTGTGCACCTCCGAGATCCCAGTGGGTCCTGCCTGCTGCAGCCATCCAGGCACTTGGTTCGCATTTCTCTTCTTCCTGGGACTTGGGCTTGAATGCAAGCAGATGGAAGCGAGCAGGCATGTGGAGGCAGTTAGAGGATTTCTTCCTCCAAGCAGTGCAGGCTTGCTCTCTTTGGTGTGTGGCTGTTCTTGCTCATTTTTATTTTCCATTTGGGTTTTGTCAGGCTGTCAGCTCTTTTTCCCAAGCCGTGTGTTTTTGCTCCTGGTTGCAGGCATGTGCAAGACAGGGTGACTTTGTTGCTTATTGTTTGGAGTCAAACTTTCCACACCGGGGTATGGATGATGCATTTTCACGATGGTGGTGCCGTCGCTTTGTATTTGTAAAATATTCTGCTACTTAGGCGCTTTCGCATACATCACCATTTCATTTGGTCTGGGCAGAGGCTCAGAAAAAAAATGACGGCTGTGCTCACTCTGCTAGTCAGTGTTTTTCCTGTCTTTACACCATCTCTGTAGTCACACCACGAAGGGGAGGGTGGTAGATCGAAATCTGTAAGCTTCTGCCTTGTTCCTTTTCTCTTTCTCGTTTCAGTCAATCAGTTATGTGTTTTTTAAACACTTTATGAGCACACTGGTTTTCTGGTGGCATTTAAATATTGTAGCAGACAACCCTTGCCATCAGAGGGTTCCCAATCTAGCTGAGGAAAGAAGACCTACAACTATAGGTTTATGTGACAGCACACAGCAGGCACTGGGTGACTAGGTGTTGGATAGGTGGGTGAATAAATGAAGGCACAGAGGGTGCAGCAGCCTCAGGCTACCTGGCTGCCTGGGGCGAGAGGACGTGATCTTCTGCACTTGGGACTTACCAGTCCTTTAGGGCAGCTGAAGGAGAGCTCAAGATATCAGGAAACCATGTAGATACAGGCTGCAAAGGGTGAGTAGGGAACATGCCATTCTCCGCTCAAGATGGGACAAGGAGGAATTGGGGGTGGGGCGGGGGGAGGCCACCAAGCAGACAAGAAGAAAGAGGTTGCTTATAAAATTGTGGGGAAAAGTGCTGGTGAAGTCACTCCGCCTGGAAAGTGTCTTCTGGATTTAAAACACCACCATATTGCAGCAGTAGGAGCCAGAGAAGGCGATGGGGAGAGTCAACAAGATACAGGACTTGGCCCTCTCCCTTAAGAGACTCCCCCACACACAGAAAATAGTGAAATAATGTGAATGCCCCACCCCCAAATGACCAAGGGCTGGGGACAAGCCCAGGAATGGAGAGGCTCGGGGACCAGTGTAACCTGAGTTGCTGAGGAAGGCTCCTTGGAGGGTGAGACTGGCGAGGGCTTGGCACGCGGAGGACACATGGGGAGCGCGTGGGCAAGTTGCGTGGAGCTGTGTACCATCGTGGGTGGGATTGTGTTGGGCCAGTGGGAGATGCTGGCAGAGATATGGGAGCGGGGGGCCGGGGAGCGCCAGTGTGGAAGGCATGGAAGCCAGGCTGGCAACATGGCTGAGCAGGGCACTGAAGGTAGCAAATGGAATTGTTGTTTATGCCCAGCATTCTTGATGATGTCCTGCCACCCCAGGAGCTGAACCAGGTTGGATGTCACTGATGGTGTGAGAGTAAACTAAGGGAAGTAGATGCCGTCTTAGGTCGGGCACCGAACCTTTTCCTTGTCTCCTGGAGGCCAGATACTGCCTCTCCAGGAGGCAGAACAAACAGCAAGAAAGAATATTCTCTAGTAAGGCTGTCGGTAGGACACTGTTCTTATTGGTTGTTTTGGCTGCCATGAAACAAAGTTTGTGTTTTAGACCTTTGCAAACTCTAGGCATTTTCCTTATGATGACTTTTTCAAAATAATATCTGTTAGTACACCCCCCCCCCACCCAGTGTCAAGAACTTAGGAAATAATGAAATCACAAAGAACAAAACAAAAGCCACCTTTTATTCCATCACACAGAGACAGTAGGCACATTGTTAGTATTTTGTTCAATATGCTTTCCCAATACAAATTTGTAAATTATTAAAACTACTTTCAAATTTTACTTTTAATGCTTTATACCTTGTTTTTAAACTTGACAATAAACCAAGAATATTTTTCTAGGTTAATAAATTTGACAATACGATTTTAGTGCTGTATCCTAGTCCATTATAGGACTGTACTGTAGTTTATTTAATTAGTCACAAAGGAAGCCAGTCTCCTATTTTTGCTCATTTTGGTTGTTTCCAATAAATTCAAGTTTTATGTATTTTACAAAGCAACATCATACCAGGGTATTTTCTGATACTCTTTTGTTTTCCTGAAGTGACTTGCCTAGGCCAATCCAAATGCATATAGGAAATTCCTTATGAAGTTTCATCTTATTTTTAGTGTCACTCCCTCAAAAGCAGTTAATCAACCCCCAAGAAGAAAAGAATTGGATGTGTTGTTGCATGCTTCTCTACGACTGTTAAAAACACCAGCAGACCGAGCCCCATTGCTGATAGATATAGCCAAATACAGAATAAGAGTTTAGGGGTCTCAGTTGGATCAGGTGGTGCTTTGAATTTAAATACCATCCTGTGGTTGATTGTAGCAAAAGTTCAGCAACAACAAACTTGCTAAGTAACCCTCAATATTATCTTCATGTAGATGAAGAACCAAGCAGTAAAGAACTTGAACCCCCTCTCTCCACCTACCTCCTGACCAGGGTCTCAGGTCTCCACCTACCTTCCTGACGTGGGGCACCGTTTGAGCGGCTGGTTCCAACTGCCTTTATTATAAGCTGGGTGGAAGAGACGGTGCCAACCTTATTTTTCCTCTGCAGCAGAGTTTGATTTGCAGAGGCCTGGAACTTCCTGCTCGTGTTTCTTTTCCAGTAATAGGTGTGATTCACCATAGTTCAAGGTAACCCATTTATAACACCTCCTTTTTTTTCAAGTGGAATTTTTCTGAGGGAACCCTAGAATAGGGAGGAATCCTGCTTATCTGCCATGAGATCCTACTCCCTGCCTCTCAGAGTTTTGCAGTATAATTAGGTTACTTGTTTTCCTTAATTATTTTCTGTCATCCTGTGCTTCATCTGAATGAGGCGAGTGTTGAAGAGGAGGTGAAGGTCAAGAAAAATAAGCTGTGTTTTGTTTTTTTTAAAGAATTACTTTGTCTAGGAGTTCCCGTTGTGGCTCACTGGATTACGAACCCAACTAGTATCCACGAGGATGTGGGTTCGATCCCTGGCTTCACTCAGTGGGTAGGGGGTCTGGCGTTGCCATGAGCTGTGGTGTAGGTCACAGATGCGGCTCGGATCCTGCACTGTAGGCCAGCGGCTGTAGCTCCGATTTGACCCTTAGCCTGGTAACCTCCATATGCCACAGGTGAGGCCCTAAAAAGCAAAATAAAATACAATTTAAAAATAAAAGAATTTGTCTAACTGTTGCTGTGCATCGAAACAGCATTTTTCATATTGGACTAGGCAATTTGCTAAAGATTTTATTAATTCTAATAGTTTATCTGTATTTCTCTTAGATTTTCTGTGTAACCAGTCACATCCATAAATAGTTTCAAGTTTTAGTTTTTCCTTCACATTCTTTTATTTATTTTTCTTATCTTACTGCTCTAGGACCTATGGTGCAGTGTTAAAAAGAAATAAGGCAGGCGCCCATCCTTAACGTATTTCTGATTTTCAAGGGAAGGATGCTAACATTTCACATTGAGTATGATGCTTACTCTTGGGATTTTGTTAATATTTTTTTAACTGAAGTGTAGTGGACTTAGAGTGTCATGTTTCAGGTATACAGCACAGTGATTCAGTTATACATACATGTTTTTCCAGATTCTTTTCCTTTATGTTTGGTTAATGCTTTTTGTTAGGTTAAGGAAGTTCCCTTCTGATCCTAGTTTTACTAAGAGTTTCTGTTTTTTAAAATTACAGGTAATTGTTGAATTTTATTCATTGCTTTTTCTATTGATTAGATCATAGGGATCTTCTCTTTTAATCTGATAATAGGGAAATCATGTCAGCAGTTTTCTAAAGTTCAACCATCCTTGCATTATTAGTAAAAATCCAAGTTAATCATAATATATTTTATGGACTGTTGGGTTTGGTTTGCTAATATTTTTTTAGGACTTTTATGTTTGTATTTATATCTGAGATTGGCCTATCATTCTCCCTCCTCCTTTTTTTTTCCTTACTGCCCTTGTCTGATTTTGATACTAAGGTGACACTAAATGCTTTTCTGTTTTCTCTCTTTGAAACTTGCCTCTTTTTTCTCTAAAACCATCTGAACCTAGGGTTGATGAGTTTTATTTTCTTTGTTAGAAGGACACATAGATTTTTAAATGATGAGTCAGAGAATTTCGCTGAAATTCTTCATTTCACTGAAATTTTCAAACTTGATATTCAGTTGTCCATTCTTTGCTGTTATCTTTAATCTCTGATAAATCTGTAGTTATACATTCTCACTTTCATTCCTAATATTATTATGGGGACCCTTTCTCTGTTTTTCTTGATCAGTTTTGGTGATTTGTCTGTTATTAATCTTTCATATCTTTTTCCTTGTTAATCCTCTCTAGTGTATCTTTGTTTTCTGATTTTTAAAATTTCTATCCTTTATTATTCCCGTCATGCACTTTCCTTGGAACTCTTGTTCACTTTCTTCTTGAACTGAGTACTTTCTAGAACAAGAGTTAAGCATTTTCCTCTAAATACAACTTTAGTGGAATCTGACAAGTTTTAATATGGAAGTTTTTCTTTTTGTCCTTTTTTAGAGCCACACCCACGGCATATGGAGGTCCCAGTCTCGGGGTCTAAGCAGAGCTACAGCTGCTGGCCTGGACCACAGCCACAGCAACGCCAAATCAGAGCGCATCTGCGACCTACACCACAGCTCTCGGCAATGTCGGATCCTTAACCCACTGAGCAAGGCCAGGGATCGAACCTGCAACCTCATAGTTCCAAGTTGGATTCATTTCTGCTGTGCCATTCCGGAAGCTCCTAATATGGAATAGTTTCATCATCATTCAGTTCTAAAAATAATTGCCATAATTGTTTCTTCCTTGATTCAAGGGTTATTATTATTAGCATTGTCATGTTAAATCCCCAAACCAATGAGAGTTTTTTAGTAATCATTTTGTTTGAGTATCAAACTTAAAAAAAAATCTGTTGTTAGAGAATGTTGTTTGCATGATACCAGTTCCACAAAGTTTATTGAGACTTGGTTCACGACCTAGTACATTTTCAATTTTTAAAAACATTCTGCGAAATTTTTTTTTAATGCACATTTTCTTTTTCTTTTTCTTTTTTTTTTTTTTTAATTTTCCCACTGTACAGCAAGGGGGTCAGGTTATCCTTACATGTATACATTACAATTACATTTTTCCCCCAGCCTTTCTTCTGTTGCAACATGAGTATCTAGACAAAGTTCTCAATGCTATTCAGCAGGATCTCCTTGTAAATCCATTCTAAGTTGTGTCTGATAAACCCAAGCTCCCAGTCCCTCCCACTCCCTCCCCCTCTCATCAGGCAGCCACAAGTCTCTTCTCCAAGTCCATGATTTTCTTTTCTAAGGAGATGTTCATTTGTGCTGGATATTAGATTCCAGTTATAAGTGATATCATATGGTATTTGTCTTTGTCTTTCTGGCTCATTCCACTCAGTATGAGATTCTCTAGCTCCATCCATGTTGCTGCAAATGGCATTATGTCATTCTTTTTTATGGCTGAGTAGTATTCCATTGTGTATATATACCACATCTTCCGAATCCAATCATCTGTCGATGGACATATGGGTTATTTCCATGTCTTGGCTATTGTGAATAGTGCTGCAATGAACATGCGGGTAATGCACATTTTCTGATGGGAATGGGGGAGACAGAGTTCTAGGTATACTCATTAGATTATACCTCTTAATTGTGCTATTCAAAATTTGTATAAACTTATTAATCCATCAGTCACTAAGACAGGTGTTGTTAAAACCTCTCACTGTGTCATCACTTGGTCCTTACAGTCCTGGTGATGGACTTTGTACATAGTTATATCCATTTCCCAGGAAGAGTATTGAAGAACTTTTCATTGGCATCATCCTCTTTTTTTTTTTTTTTGTCTTTTGTCTATTGTCTTTTTTAGGGCCGCACCTGCGGCATATGGAGGTACCCAGCTAAGGGTCAAATTGGAGTTACAGCTGCTAGCCTACAGTGCGGGATCCGAGCCACATCTGCAACCTGCACCACAGCTCATGGCAATGCCGGATACTTAACTCGCCACACAAGGCCAGGGATCGAACACACACAGCCTCTTGCTTCCTAGTCGGATTCATTTCTGCTGCACCACGGTGAGAACTCCCTCATCCTCTTTCTCTCAGAACATGGATTCTTTCCTCAAGCTTCTACGTAAGTATGGATCCAGTTTCTCAAGGGCTTTGGCCACAAGAGACTCATCTTCATATTACTTTCTTAGCTTCAATACTATAGGCTATTTCAAGGGAATAAAAAAGTAACACAAAATCATAGAGCTACTATGCTGAAAGGAGACTAAAGTTCATATAGTCCAGCCAGAATCTGTTTCTCCAAATTCTTCCAAAAAGCTCCAATGTCAAGATACTCTCTACCATCTTTGGAAAGTTCCCATTGTTAAGATGAGTCATAAGAAAATATTCCTTCTTATTGCTACCATCAGTTTTTTAAAGACTACTTGAAATATATTCTCTAAGTAAAACAATTTTTAATTTTTGTATTAGTTTCCCCTCCCCTGAGATAATTCCACGTCCTTTTAATATCCTAATTACTGTCTTACTAATGAGTTCTAGATTCTGTATAGTCATGGCTTGAGAGATTTTCAGATTATTTCACACATACAATGCCCATATGTATGCGTGTGTATGTGTTTGTATATCTGTGTTTTTAAGGAATATTTTATTGGATAATTGTTTAGAAAGCCCCTTGGGAATATTATATATTGAGGCTATAACCCACTGACCTCAGCGTGTAATTCTCTCTCTCCTTCTCTCTCTCTCTCTCTCTCTCTCTCTCTCTCTCTCTCTCTCTCTCTCTCTCTCTCTCTCTCGGGAAGCAGTTGAGATGGGGGACCATGACTCTTGCTTCTTGATCCTCAGCGTGTGCACCAGGGTCCATGTGATCCTTTCCTGAAGGACACGCTGCACAAGGAAGAAGAATAACACCGCAGCAGCAAACTTCCTGTTTGCAAAGAAAATCCAACTTTGTTTAGAAACTATGCCAGCTTGCTTTCGATGTGTCTAATAGAGAACAGGGAGAAACTTGACCTTCACTGGCTGACATGAAGTAAGCATTGTGTTGGGAGTTCCACGTCCACAGATTATACACTGAGGGAAGGTAGTGAGAGGTGTCAGAAGACCTCCTCCCCGTGGGGACAGTGCCCTATTGTGCTTGCAGTGAGTCGGCTCTAAGTCATGGGCACTCCACCCCCATGGCTCTCACCATCCTTTCCAACCACCCAGAACTGTTCAGACAGTAGGAGAGTCCCACCTTCAGGCAGTGCAACTAATATCTTAATATTGCTTACCATGTAATTAATAAGAAACAGGGACAACATCGCCCTTTTAACTGGTCTTTCTTGGTGCCTAATATTCATTAGCACTGCAATTTGAAGACTCCAAGTTTAGACTTGCTAAGAATGGGTAAGGGCAGCCTCTGGTTTGGCAGCCCCTTTAATTGTGATCTGTTAACCTCAGCTCAACCGAACCAAGGGAGGACCTCCCTCCTTGGTTAAGTTGAGCTAAGTTTGTTAAGCAACTTTACCCAGCATGTTTCCATCAAAAGCACCCACATTTCTATGTATGCCTGGAGCCCTAACTTGTGAGACCAGAGCCAGTGCTATTTCTCAGTGAATACCTCAGTAGGTCCCACTGGCTTTTAGGCAGTCATGTCAACCAGTTGACTCAAATTGAAATTACTTTCGGCTAACACCCACCCCCAATCTCTTTCACAGGTGCGGCTGCTAAACCTCCATCCTTCACTTAGGCCACATGTTTTCAATCAGGCCCCCAGGTGTGCCTTCACTAATTGTATCATTTAAGTTCTGGCCTGTGACTCTAGTCCATCAAGATATTTTTGTGTCTAGAGTTTGTCGTCCACAGCATTTCCTATCCCTACAACATTTCTGTCCCTCCAGAAGTTTGTCTCATCCAAACATTTTATCAAGCAGATTTTCCCTGTCTTCACCTAAGACGTTGGCGTGTTTGTTGAAGCGCTCAGGCCCCGTTTTATGCCACTGAGGGTCACCTTCTAGGTGAATGGGGACTCACTGACCCACCTCATTAGCTGCCCTAATACCCAATCCATAGTTTTCTCTCTTATTCCCAAAGGGTTATGAGTGGTCTTTTTGTGTGATAGATCGCTGAAGTTCATAAAGAACCACATTTATCTCACACCTGTCGAAATAGAGCGTGTGGGCTAACCATCCATCCTGTGAAAGCATCGTGTATGAGGGATGAGATCAAATGCTGAAACACTTGAGCAGGATTATCCAAATTTGGCTGTTTTTCCCCTTGATGCTTTTTTTTTTTTCATAAGATCCATCAATGTTGAGATGGAGTCCAATTACAGAAACAGGACTGAATTTCACTCAGTGCTCTTTTTACCCCGTTTTGTGGGCATTCGGTTTAACAGTTTCCCTCACTTACACTGAACCATCAAATACTCAAATGTGTTAACGAAAATGTTAGAGATGAGCGACGTCCTCCAGTCCCATTCTGCCCGTCAGCAGCTCTGGACCCTCCATCCCACCCTCACCACCACCTCCCTAAATCAAGATTCACTGACACTGGCTTCAACCTCAAGAACCTCTCCCCAGCTGTGTGCCCCTCTTCAGGAGCACCCTTGACTTAGCCACCCTTCAGAGAGCCACCAGACCTAGTCAGTCTAGCTCAGAACTCATTAGAGCCTCACTTTCACACTCCAGATTCAGCTCCATCCTGAGCAGCCACCTCCCCAGGCCAAAGACCCTGCGCCACCTAGTGGATTCATCCCTCTTGTTTACTTCAACCTACCCCCCGCCCCACCACTCCCTGACACCCCTCTTGGCTCTGAAAGTTCCTGAGCCCTGGGAATGTCCCAATCCATTTCTAGATTTAGAAATCTTGTTTCTCTCTGAAATGATAAATTAATACTTTCCTCCATGAAGCCTTGACTGATTCCCCCACTGAAAATTATTGTTTTTTTCTCCACTGAGCTCCTAGTAGCCCTGTGTAACTTCCAAGGAACATTGTCTTATGTAAAATTGTATGTGTACTTGTTTTATCCGAAAGCTGACCCAGGGCTGAGACAATGGCTTATTCACCTTTTCTAGTTCAGCAAGATCCAGGCAGTTAGTAGACAATCCAGATATGTTTGTTGGATGGATAGATGGACGGGTGGGTGGAAGGATGGCTGGCATGGAGACTCAAGAAAGAATAAATAGTCAAGACCACAGAGTTTTTGCTTGTAGAATTAATAATAAGATCAGTTCCCAAATTCACTGTTAAGTCATTTGTCCAACACTGCACCACATTCTTGACTTGATATTTTATGGAAGTATTAGTAATAAACATTGAGTTTTAAGAATTAAGCCCAAAGTCTCATATTTGATTGTTTGCTATGTTATAAATATATTGCCCCTTAGTTTTGCATGCTTAGGAATATATATTTGCGGGAAAGGCATGGTGGGCTTTTCCTATCACATTTTTCAAGCTCCAGTAATAATTTGAAAGAAGACACCGCCAGTTGGAACATTTGTCCTCCACAATTTAAAATATCTGTGAAGGAGTTCCCGTCGTGGCGCAGTGGTTAACGAATCCGACTAGGAACCATGAGGTTGCGGGTTCGGTCCCTGCCCTTGCTCAGTGGGCTAATGATCCGGTGTTGCCATGAGCTGTGGTGTAGGTTGCAGACGCGGCTCGGATCCCACGTTGCTATGGCTCTGGCGTAGGCCAGGGGCTACAGCTTCGATTCGACCCCTAGCCTGGGAACCTCCATATGCCTCTGGAGCGGCCCAAAGAAATAGCAAAAAGACAAAAAAATAAAATATCTGTGAACACATTAGCAGCATAGGTCTTTTTATTTTATTTTATTTATTTATTTTTTTTGTCTTTTTGCTATTTCTTGGGCCGCTCCCGCGGCATATGGAGGTTCCCAGGCTAGGGGTCCAGTCGGAGATGTAGCCACCCGCCTATGCCACAGCCACAGCAACTCAGGATCCGAGCCACGTCTGCAACCTACATCACAGCTCATGGCAACGCCGGATCGTTAACTCACTGAGCAAGGGCAGGGACCAAACCCGCAACCTCATGGTTCCTAGTCGGATTCGTTAACCACTGCGCCACGACGGGAACTCCAGCATAGGTCTTTTTAACTCTATAAATTAGAATTCTCTCAATAGAAGAGTGCACTTGAATTGTACTATTAACAGTTTCTTGTTCAATTTTTAAAATTTTGAGTGAGGAATGGGCTAGAGATCTCATGTTACAAGTAGAGGTTAAGCCCCAGGATGAACTGGTTACCCCACCTAGAGAAGGTGGTTCTGGCTTTCTCAGGCTAGCGTAAGAAAAGCACGCTATTGCCGACCTGAGCTAGGGCTGATTAGCCTCATTTGAATCTGAAAGGGAGCCCACATCCTTCCTGTAGCCATGCAAAGATGCTGAAAAAAATGCACAGAGAAAACAGATGGACTAATATGTGTTGTGTTTCCCAGACATCCTGTGTCCCCAGTGCCCCCAAACAGTGCAGTAATTGGAAGTGAGGTTGAACAAGAAAAGAACAAAGGAATAAAAGTATAAAATGCTATGGAAAAGCCAGCCAGAAGCTGTTCTTCTTAACTGGCTTCATAGTATTTTTTTTTTCATTTTTTAAAGGTTTTTGTTTTTTGTTTTTAAGGGCTGCACCCGCAGCATATGGAAGTTCCCAGACTAGGGGTCGAATCAGAGCTACAGCTGCTGGCCTACACCACAGCCACAGCAATGAGGGATCCAAGCCATGTCTGCGACCTACGCCACAGCTCACAGCAACACCAGATCCCAGACCCATTGAGTGAGGCCAGGGCCCAAACCCAAATCCTCATGCGTACTAACTAGTTGGATTCATGTCTGCTGTACCACAACAGAAATTCCCATAAAGTTTTAACGAAGTATAGTTGATTCATAATGTTGTGGTAATTTCTGCTACATAGCAAAGTGATTCAGTTATATGTGTATATACATGCATTCTTTTTCAGATTCTTTTCCCATGAAGACCATCACCAAATGTTGGGTAGAGTTCCCTGTGCTATACGGCAGGTCCCTGTTGGCCAGTCATTCCATATACCTCAATGTGCATATACCAGTCCCAAACTCCCAGTCCATCCCTACCTGTCCCCTTTGGTAACCATAAGTTTTTCAAAGTCCGTGAGTCCATTTCTGTTCTGCAAATAAGTGCATTTATGTGCTTTGTTTCGATTCCACATATAAGTGATGTCATATGTTTGTCTTTCACTGTCTAACTTCACTTGGTAGGATTATCTCTAGGTCCATCCATGTTGCTGCACATGGTATTACTTCATGCTTTTTATGGCTGGGTGGTATTCCATTGATATATGTACTGTATCTTCTTCATCCAATCATCTGTCAATCAACATTTAGGTTGCTTCCATGTCTTGGCTATTGTAAATAGTGCTGCAGTAAACATTGGGGTGCATGTATCTTTTCGAATTCTGGTTTTCTCTGGATAACTGTCTAGGAGTGGGATTGCTAAATCATGTTTTTAGTTTTAGTTCTATTTTTAGTTTTTTGAGGAACCTCTATATTGTTTTCCATAGCAGTTGAATCAATTTACATTCCCACAAAGAGTGTGAGAGAGTTCCCTTTTCTCCACACCCTCTCCAACATTTTGGTTGTTTTGTTTTGTTCTGTTTTTTGGGATTTTTGTTTGTTTGTTTTTTGCATATAGCAGTTCCCAGGCTAGGGGTCAAATCAGAGCTACATGCTACATGCTTAACCCTCTGAGTGAGGCCAGGGATTAAACCGGTATTCTCATAGATGCTAATTGGATTCGTTTCCACTGAGCCACAACTGGAACTACGCCAGCATTTATCGCTTGTAGGCTTTTTGATGGTGGCCATTCTGGCTGTCTTAAGGTGGGTACACCACCTTAGTAGTTTTGATTTGCATTTCTCTAATAATTAGTGATGTTGAGCATCTTTTCATGTATTTTTTAGCCATCTGTATGTCTTTGGAGAAATGTTTCTTTAGGTCTTCTGCCCATATTTTTGATTGGGTTTTTTTTCCCCCCCCTGGTATTGAGCTGCATGAGGTTTTTGTACATTTTGGAGATTAATCCCTTGTCAGTCTCATCATTCACAAGTATTTTCTCCCATTCCATGGATTGTCTTTTTGTTAAGTTTTGTTTTTATGGTTTCCTTTGCTGTGAAAAAAACTTTTAAGTTTAATTAGGTCCCATTTGTTTATTTTTTTTATTGTCATTACTCTAGGAGGTGGATCTGAGAAGATATTGTTGTGGTTTATGTCCGTGAGTATTTGGCCTATGTTTTCCTCTAAAAGTTTTATAGAGTCCAGTCTTATATTTAGGTCTTTAATCATTTTGAGTTTATTTTTGTGTATGGTGTTAGAGAATGTTCTAATTTTATTCTTTTACATGTTTTCATAGCACCAGTTATTGAAGAGACTTTCCTTATTGTATATTCTTGCCTCCTTTGTCATAGATTGACCATAGGTGCGTGGCTTTGTTTCTGGGCTTTCTCTCCTGTTCCATTGATCTATAGTTCTGTTTTTTTGTGCCAGTGCCATACTGTTTTGATGATTGTAGCTTTGTAATTTAGTCTGAAAATCAGAGAACCTGATTCCTCCAGCTCCATTTTTCTTTCTAGGGATTACTTCGGCTATTCAAGGTCTTTTGTGTTTCCATACAAGTTTAAAATATTTCTGTTCTAGTTCTTTGAAAAATGCCATTGGTAATTTGATAGGGATTGCATTGAATCTGTAGACTGCCTTGAGTAGTATACTCTTTTTAACAATATTGCCTCTTCCAATCCAAGAACATGGTATATCTTTCTATTTGTTTGTGTCATCTTTGAGTTCTTTCATCATCATCTTATAGTTTTCAGAGTACAGATCTTTTGTCTCTTTAGGTAGATTTATTCCTGGGTATTTTATTCTATTTGATGTGATGGTAAATTAGATTATTTCTCTAATTTCTCTTTCTGCTCTTTCGTTGTTAGTTTATAGATTTCTATGTATTAATTTTGTATCCAGCAACTTTACTGAATTCATTGATGAGCTCTAATGGTGTTCTAGTAACATCTGTAGATTTTCTATGTATAGTATCATGTCATCTGCGAACAATGGTAGTTTTACTTCTTCCTTTCTAATTTGGATTCCTTTTATTCCTGCTTCTTCTCTGATTGCTGTGGCTAGGACTTCTAAAACTATGTTGAATAAAAGTGGTGAGAGTGGACAGTCTTGTTTTGTTCCTGATCTTAGCGGAAGTTCTTTCAGCTTTTCACCACTGAGAATGATGTTAGCTCTGGGTTTGTCATATATGGCCTTTATTGTGTTGAGATAGGTTCCCTCTATGCCCACTTTCTGAAGGGTTTTTATCAGAAATGGGTATTGGATTTTGTAAAAAGCTTTATCAGAATCTATTAAGAGGATTATATAGTTTTTATTCTTCAGTTTGTTAATGGGGTGTATCACACTAAATGATTTTCAGATACGGAAAAAATCCTTGCACCCCTGGGATGAATCCCACTTGATCATGGTGTACAGTCCTTTTAATGTATTGCTGGATTGGGTTTGCTAGTGTTTTGCTGAAGATTTTTGCATCTACGTTCATCAGTGATATTGGTCTGTAATTTTTTTTTTTTTTTTGTGGTCTTAGTATTTTTTTTCAAATGTGGTTCTGTAGATAGTGGCACAGGAAAGAAATGCAGGGTCATAGTTTTCTGTTTTCAAGTAAAATTGTCTTGCACAGTAGTTTCACCAAGACTTGATCTCATTCATTGATTCTAGTGATTCCTACTGTGCCCATTTCAAAAGTGGCCACTCTCTCTCCTTTTGTTGTTCTGTGACATTTGAGCTCCTTTCTTGCTTTTTAAAATAAGTTCCCCAAAATTTGGAGTGACTAAAGGATAAGCCGTTTATTTCAGCAGTTCAGTCACAATTTCCATTTCACCTTCCATGTTAGTTTCTTTTTCTTGAATTGTATTGGCATGAGATGGATAGACTAACCAAGAAAGGAAAGAAAAGAGAGGCGAGAAGAGGGGAGAGTAAGGAAAGGGCTGAGCCTGCTTAACACTTCTTTTCTCACCAAGTGTTTCCTGGCTTACATCTAGTACAGGCAGGGCTTCTTAACACTGTGTCATGTTGCAGAAAGTCACAGTCGAGGGGATCTGGGGCCGTGCAATTAAAAACAAGGACTGCTTCAAAATGGATAAGTATATTAGGAGCAGTCAATGACAGTGTCACTGCACAATCGAGATGTTAAAGATTTAAATTAGATGTAACAGGGAAATTCTACAGAGGTAGAGATGTAAACTTTGGAATTCTTTCCAGAGGAGATCATGCAGTTTTTCTGAAGATCTTCATCATAAGCATAATTTCCATCCCTTTACTGTAGGCACTTACCCCCATACTTACTTTCCTTTTTGTTTCTTTTTTTTTTCTTTTTGTCTTTTTAGGGCCGCACACGAGGCATATGTAAGTTCCCAGGCTAGAGGTTGAATTGGAGCTACAGCTGCCGGCCTACACTACAGCCACAGCAACGCCAGATCCAAACTGTGTCTGCAGCCTACACCACAATCCACGGCAACACCAAATCATTAACCCACTGAGTAAGGCCAGGGATCGAACCCAAACCTTATGGTTCCTTAATCAGATTTCGTTTCCACTGCACCACAACAGGAACTCCATCCCCATACTTTCTTAATTCCCAGTTGACTTCTACATATAGATTTAAAGCATATATTTATTTAAAATACTTATGTGAGGGTATGAATGCTACTTATCTTGTGCTGAAATTTTACCCTGCTACTTATAATTGAGTTACCTAAACTGAAATTTTTTACCATTTAAGGAAAAACCCTGGAGACACGTAAAATAGTGTATAATTTCCCTGGGAGATGCAGAATAACTTCCAGAAGATAATTAGATGCTTTGAAAATAAAAAGAAATAGGGTAGAACCTGAACTAAAAGAACAACTTGTTCTGTTTGCCTTCCTCCGGGATATCTTAGAACATTTTGGGTTTACCCCTTAATAAGGATTTGTTAGATAAGGAGCTCTTAAGTTTTCCATGTTCAAAGTACAGCCTTGGCCTCTAAGATGCACGTATTTGGATACACAGAGAACATGGCATCATCCTTTCTTTAGAGTAGCACATTTTGCATATCCTGAACATGATCTTATCACCATTAAATTTTAGCTGTTGCTCCAGAAAGCACTTTTAATCAAAAGTGCACCATTCCATGTAAGAGATCATCAGGCAACATTTGGGGCTGCAAATATTGAGCAAATACTAGGGTTTGTAAAAATAAAATTCATCTTCACCCATGAGTTACTAGTCCTAGAAGTTTGCCACAGACTCAAAATGCTAGTGATAAAAGGAATATGCCAACTTCTCTGGATCAAGCCATGGCAGAGGCTAGGGCCAGGAGAGCGAGTGGCATCCCTGAGGTCACCAGTGGATCAAGGAAGAATAGCAGTACAAACGTTTCTGCCATACCATTTTATCCATCTCCTAGGGAATGTGTTTCACTGCATACAGTTCACCACTTTTGATCAAATACATAAAATCTTCAACTTGGGTTAATCTTTTCGATTACAGTAGGCATAGAATGCAGACTGCAAATGCAGACAATACAGATAATTTTTAATTTTTTGGAGCTACATTAAAAAAAGCAAAAAGAAACACCTGAAAGTCATTTTAATAACATATTTTATTTGACAACATATCTAAAACATTATCCTTTCCACATGCAATCAGTATTTATAAAACTTAGCAATGAGCTATTTTAATTATTCTTTTTTTCATACCAAGTCTTTGAAATGCTGTTATATGCTTTGCACTTGTATCTCATTTCAGCTGGCACCAGCCACACATAGCATCTTGGCTAGCGCGGGTCTGCAGGCGTAACAGGCCCCAACTCTGCACCAAACCACAGACCCCCTAACCCTTGACATCGTAAATGTCTCTGAGTCTAGTTCACATACCTTTTAATTTTTGTTCTTGATATATCATGCTTATCCTGAAGATCGAGAGAGGTAAACAAGCATGAGCTGCTGTAAAGTGAGTTTATCTATTGAAAACATGGTCCAGCTCTTGCTAAGGTAGCATTCCAGTGTGATATATTACTTCGGCCTCCCCCCAGTTCCATGAAGTTCTCCATTTCCCTAATGTCAAAAGTTTCCTTACTAGCTACAGCTGTTTCCTACGGATAATGTTCTAAATGGGTTTTATTTATGAGATGTTTTGTACTGTAAGTGCTATCAGAATGAGTATGTATTCCAAAGCCTGTATCCCAACCCAGTCTAATTAACTGCCTTCTAAGAAATCATTGTTAAACTTTAGCCGTAGCTCCCAACAGTGGTATCTCTCACTTTGACCTAATTACAAAAATCTAAGATCAAAGAAGAGGAGCATTTTGCTTTCTGTTGGTTTATGCATCGCCTTTCACATCTCCCAGGCCCCACCTCCTACCACCAGGCAAAGGCACCACATGGAATAAGCAGTGAATGACTAAAAGCTGAGGATATGTTTTGTTCTGCTCTCAGTTGGAGTAGAAATAATAACACCTACCTCAAAGGCTTGTGAGAGCGAAGCATAAAGCCCAGTGTCTGATGCCCAGTTAGTGTTCAACAGAATTGATGGTTGCTGTTATTATTTACTCTGCAGTTACTTCAGAAAAATAGGATGGACAGTATTGAGAGCGAGTAGGTGTAACTAAAAGGAGGCCTGCCAGCTTTGTTTTAGGACGTGAGCCATGTGATTCCTGGAACCACATCAGGTTCCAGCCAGTACCGAGAGCTTTGTTTCCAGTGTCTTCAGTATGACTGCGTGAACCTACAGTCGCTCGCAATGACAGTGGGAGTGTCAGAGCCAAAATGACTAGTTCAAAGGACACGAGTGTCCAATGACAGGGGAGGAGCTGACCCAAATAATGTGTTTCAAGTCCTTGGAACAGTGATCCTACCTGGTTTCATAGTGAGTACAGAGAAGACAGAATATGCGTTTTGAGGGTCATTTGGGATCTTTGTGACGCTTTAAACAGCTCCACAGGGTAAGGAAGTTGAGGTTTCAGAATAGACGACTTCCAAGATAACTGCCTTCTTTCCTGACCTTTTGCCTCCACTGCCCACTACACCCCTTCACTGGAGCTCATCTGCTGTCCTTGAAGCTTCCAGATATCACCTCCTGGTTGAATACAGCTAAAGTCATTACTTGGTCCTCACAGGTGTAGTTCTCTCACTGAAAACCCGTGAATTCTGCTCATGCTCTTGAATGCCTTCCTTTCTTTGCTGAACCCCCTCCTTACTGAAGTGCCGCTTGTGACAGGAAAGTATTGACGACGAGGGGAAATGACGTAGACTTTTAGGCTATGTGCAGACCTCTGTGAACACCTTTTAATTTTCTTAGACATATTTTAGGAGTTCCCATCGTGGTGCAGCGGAAACGAATCCAACTGGGAACCATGAGGTCATGGGTTCGATCCCTGGCCTTACTCAGTAGGTTAAGGATCCAGCACTGCCATGAGCTATGGTGTAGGTTGCAGACTCAGCTCGGATCCTGCGTTCCTGTGACTGTGGACTAGGCCAGGGGCTACAACTCCGATTAGACCCCTAGCCTGGGAACTCCCATGTGCCACAGGTGCAGCCCTAAGGAAGCAAAAAAAAAAAAAAGGAGTTCCCGTCGTGGCGCAGTGGTTAACAAATCCGACTAGGAACCATGAGGTCGCGGGTTCGGTCCCTGCCCTTACTCAGTGGGTTAACGATCCGGCGTTGCCGTGAGCTGTGGTGTAGGTTGCAGACGTGGCTCAGATCCCACGTTGCTGTGGCTCTGGTGTAGGCTGGTGGCTACAGCTCCGATTTGACCCCTAGCCTGGGAACCTCCATATGCCACGGGAGCGGCCCAAGAAATAACTTAAAAAAAGACAAAAAAACGAAAGAAAGAAAGGAAATATTTTGGCACCTAAGTTATTTGTCTAACCATTCAGCCTGAGTACCTGAATGTGAGTTGGCATCTCTCTTGGGGGAGGGAGCGAGGGGCGTTTTTCCTCTGCTTCTGTGATCCAAACATAAAGCACTAAGACAGTTTGCAAGGGGTAGTCTCTCTTGTTCTTCCTGATTTGCATGAAGTTTTAACCCCTGTTGCTGGTGGAGGATTCTCAAGACAAAACTGACTGACAGCCAGTGCCCAGCAGTGTGGAGAGAAGTGGCCACTCTGCTTTTCCTTTCTCCGTTGCCTCAGCTAGGCAGTTACATCTCTATTTAGTAAAAGAAGGGGCTCTGAAACACATGTCAAACAGTGGTATCTTCACACCTTAGAATACTGCTCAGCAATGAAAACTGCAATGACTAAAGCAATAAAAACTACTACACATGAACTACTGAAAAATGTACATCATCATGGATAAGTGTCAAAAATAAGTAGAGACTAGAGTTCCCCTTGTGGCTCAGCAGGTTAAGAATCCAGCATAGTCTCTATGAGGATGCAGGTTTAATCTCTGGCCTCCCACAGTGGGTTAAGGGTCCAACATTGCCACAAGCTGCGGCTTAGGTCACAGATGTGGCTTGGATCCTGCGTTGCTGTGGCTGTGGTATAGGCCAGTGACTGCAGTTCTGATTCAACCCTTAGCCTGGGAACTTCTATATGCCACGGTGCAGCCATTAAAAAAAAAAAAAAAAAGGAAAAAATAGATGCAAAGGGTGCATCCCATAAGATTACATTATTATGAAATCCTAGGCCAGACAAATTTCATTAACTAATCTTCTAGCAGAGTAATGGTAGAAGTCACAACCACAGTTGCCTTGGGGGGGACCACCTGCAGCTCTTTCTGGTGTGGTGACTGTGTTCTCTCCCTTGATTGGACTTTAGATTGTATAAGTATAGACATCTGTCAGAACTCACCAAGAACCTAAGATCTAGACATTGTACTGTGCATGAAATACACTGAAACTTAGAAGCTACAAAGAAAGAGAAAGGGAACTGAAAAATTCATCATACTCGCTAAACCTCCCCTGATTATTCGGAAGTCTCTTTACATTTCGGAGATATATTCTTCCAAGCTGATGATTGGGTAGCTTTCATCACCCCCTTTTTGTACCAGGTGCACCATGGGGTGTGTATACCAGGTGCCTAATGGGGTGCATGTGTACCAGTGCACAGTGGGGCTTGTGTGTACCGTGGAGTAGCATTTTCCCATTTCTTTGGGGCTCTTCTTAGGGCCACACACACAAATTTTGTCAGAAGCATAGAGAGTCTTCTTTTTCACAAAAATTATCTTAGATTGTGCAAGAAAAGTTGTGCAAGGGAGATTTATTACTTGAAGAATATTTTCTGGAAGGCATATCTTCACTCCTTAGTTTATGATTGGTTGTGTTACTTCGGAATTTGGAAGCGCGCTCTTGGACCAGAACTCTTTGCAAAATTTCCTGTGTTGTGAAATGCAGACATTTACATTAAACTTGAAATCTCTTACTCATCCCTCTCTCCCTCCTTCGAGTCCATCCTCCCCACCTCTTACGTAATCTTCCTGAAATGCAGAGCTCTTGTGTAACTCTTGCTCAGAAACCCTGATGGCCTGCTCTCTCTTTCACACGTAGGTTGCTGCCTAACTGGCTGGTGGCCCACCTACGGTCTTGGCTTCTGTCACCTCAAACAAGGCTGCTCCCTGGATCTGTGCTTATAAGAGCTATTCCTCGGCCTGGGGATCAGTTAACCCACCCCGCTCCTCTACCTGTCCTTCCAATGGGCCTGGTTCGGACACCCACTCTCTGCGTGCCTGTCCTTGCTTCCCCCGGGGTAGGTGTGACCCCCCCACACACACCAAGCTCACGAGGCACCCTGTGTGTTTCTCCAGGAGAGCACCCTTGCCACATTGGAGAAGAGCAAAGTCTTCCCATGTCTACCCTCTCCCATTGGTTGGATGCTCTTCATCGATGGGAATGCATTTTACATCTTTGTGTTCTGTGCATACTGCTGGCTATTGATCTAGAAGTGGTGGGTGGATGGATGGATTAATTCATTCATCATTTACTCATTCGGCACTGCAGCACCTTCTTTGTAAGACCTTCAAAGAGGAGATAAACGAGACCAGAATGGTCTGTGGCCCTAGCAAAGGCAGTTCTTCTGGGACAAAGTTACAGTATTCTGGTCCTGCTCTCTGTTTGCCTTTTTTTTTTTTTTTCCCCAAGTGGTAGCAAGAACCTGAGAGGCTTTCTGCCTAGGTTGCACTTTCTGCCTCTCCTTCTCTGCATGAGGGATTCTCTCCCCAGTTCTAAGGAAGAAAATGAGAATGTAGCACTAATAGTGTAAACCAGAGCTGGGAGAGAAAAAAAAAAAGAAAAACATAATACTCATAACAGCTAACAGTAAATTCGCTTTTTACAATTTCTAAATACCTTCAGACCACATCATTTTCTCATCACCAAAATCCCACAGATGAAATGGGGACGGTAATTGTCCCAGCAGGCAAATGAGGTGAAGTGAAGGCCAGATGATTTCCCCAGCGTCGCATGTCTGGTTTGTGATAATGCTGAGACCAGAACAGGAGTCCCTGTGTTCCCACCAGGGTTGGGTGAGTGTTCAAAAGTACGAGTTCCCAGGAAGATCAAATAATTGCTGGAAAAGCACTTCCGATCTCCAACGAAAACACATCTTTCCAGCCGAGTGCCCTCCCTAAGGCCTGGAGAGTGTCATCTGCCAAGTAGCTGTTCTTTTGTCTTCTGCATGAACTCCCAGAGGCTGAGGGCTGCTGCAAAATCTGGGAGACTCAGGAGCGGCCACGCACTGCCAAAGTGCATTTAAACCCTATAGAATCAGTCGCTGACTGTGTCAATAGAAGTTAGAGAATGTCTTTTCTTCAGTTCTTGCCAGGACACAGGTATGGAAGCGAATGCAGATGAGGAGCTTTGTCACTCATGCCTGCATGTGTGTGACGGAGACAGCTGTTTCTGCTAGGCCAGTGTAACATTTTGAAGCAAAGAGTTAACAGCAGGATAACGGCTGCTGAACCTGCAGCTGCAGCTGCAGCATTGCTCTGGGGGGGAAGGCAGGATGGCTCTTCTCTAGCTGTTCACAGGGCGAGAGGCAGGAACAGGAAGAGAACTTGGTCATATTTAATTCCATGCAGTCTGATCGCACGTCCCATGTTAGAGGCTTAACTCAGAAGCTGACTCGAGGGACAGGCTTTTGAGACCCAGGGGTCATTCCGTGAGAACTCTTAGAACCCCTTTTTCCTATAAAAAATAAAATTCTGGAGTTCCCGTCATGGCTCAGTGGTTAACAAATCTGACTAGGAACCACGAGGTTGTAGGTTCAATCCCTGGCCTTGCTCAGTGGGTTAAGGACCCAGGGTTGCCGTGAGCTGTGGTGTAGGTTGCAGACGTGGCTCGGATCCAGCGTTGCTGTGGCTATGGTGTAGGCTGGCCACTACAGCTCTGATTGGACCCCTAGCCTGGGAACCTCCATGTGCCTCAGGAGTGGCCCTAGAAAAGGGAAAAAAAAAAAGACAAAAAATAAAAAATAAAATCCTATGAATTTTATTGGGAGTGAAAGAGCCAGATCTTTTCAGACATTAACGAATGAGTGGCTGTGATCTTTGTCTGCCTTACTGATTTGCTTCACAAAGGAGACCACAGTCACTCAAAATCTGAAACATATTCCTAATTTTGTTTGAGCAAAGTTGTCTTTGATATCAATTTTTTTTCATTATGGCCTCACCCAAGGCATCTGGAAGTTCCCTGGCCAGGGATTGAATCAAAGCTGCAGCTGTAGTAATACCAGATCCTTTAATGCGCTGCACCAGGCCAGGGATGGAACCCGTGCCTCTGCAACAACCCAAGCCTCTGCTGTGGATTCTTAACCCACTGCACCACAGTGTGAACTCCTTATATCAAATTTTAACTGCTCTTTAGGTATCCAATTATGGGATCTGCTTACCCTTAAAAAAAAAATAAAGTCCCCTCTACCCTGTTCCCTCTTACCCATTTATCTTTCAAGGTCTCCACTGGCCAGCTTTGTTAGCCAAAATGTACAGACCTTTCTGTGGTCACAGTTAGAAAATGAGCCTCTGAAAGAAGAGGGACCAAAGGTCCTCGGGGAATGGACCAGCCCTGTGAACTGCCTTGGTGGAAGCCCTCATTCCTCTGATCCTACAGCCAGAATTACACAGAAAGTATTTCCTTTTGTTTTCATGTAAAACCTATTTATGCAGCTGCTTCAGGAATCTGGCATAAAACATATGGGAGGGAAATCACAAAGCGAAATAAGAAATTCAGAGGAACAGATAAAACCACATTTTTCATTGTCAATCCTGAAATGACCCATTGATGTTTAACTTTGTTCTTAATTTGGAATTCCGCTCAAAACTATGATGTTAAAAGAATATCAGGTCCCTTTGTAATTGCGGGCTGTAAAATTTTCTCAAACTTGAGTCAAGTGTGACCACAGTGTGTAACAGTGTAACTCGATTGACTGTGTGGGGGTTTCTAAGTGTTGTGACCTTGTCACCCAGACTGTCTTGTCCCCTATTCATGTCCTCATCAATAAAAGGAAAGGGGAGTTCCCATCATGACTCAGCAAAAACAAGTAGATCATACATGAGGTTACAGGTTCCATCCCTGGCCTTGCTTAATGGGTTAAGGATCTGACATTGCCTTAAGCTGTAGTGTAGGTCGCAGATGTGGCTTGGATCCCGTGTTTCTGTAGCTGTGGTGTAGATTAGCAGCTACAACTCCTATTCGACCCCTAGCTGCAGTTGCAGCCCTAAAAAGACAAAATATTAAAAAACAAAAACAAAAAAAAATTAATTTAAAAAAATAAAAAGAAAGGAAATAATCACTAGTTTCTAGTTTTTGTTTGACATGAAATGGCAAATAGTACATTCCTGTATTTGTATTTGGCTTTTGGCTTTTGATTTCAATTCCGATTCCTCAAACAGTGGGACAGTTCTGTTCAACCACAAAGTCTGTTAGGTTCTTGCACCACAGAACATGTGGGAATTAATTCTTCCCTTTGTTGGAAGCTGACATCGATGAGAAATCCTCCCTCTCCCACTTATGTCACAGATGACTTGCAGTGAGCTGGGCATCAACTCAAATCATCTTTACTCTGGGGTTGGAAGTTCCAGAATATCGTGTCAGTGAATTAACCCTGGCTTCAGGCCCAGAGGAAAGGCTGGCTGTTAACACTGATGTGTCCACCTTCCATATTGTTGGGAGAGTAACATCATGTTATTGTTTCTTGCGGGTGTTTGTTTCCATGCTGGGAGGCGTTGATTTGCCCCTCTGAATGCCACACGTGATAGCTCCTCATTCTGTTCTGAAGGCTGGAGAATGGTCGTTATAGTCAAAGAGACATGAATTTGAAACCTGACCTCATCACTTCCTTGCAGTGTGCTCTTGAGCAAATTCCTTAATCAGTTTAGGTTTTCTACAGTAAAATGGATCAAACAAAGAAAATGTAGAGACCTAGCACAATGCCTGGTGTACAGCAGGGTCTCAAAGTTGTTTATCCCTGTTCCCTTTCCTTCTTTTCAGTGGAAACTTCTGGGAGGAAGCCTAAAAGATAAGGTTTCCTATGAATTCTTTGGTGGGAGGTATTGTTTTAATCACTATCATTCCTACAAAAAGAATAAGGGAGAATAAGTTTCTACGGGAGTCATGAGAGGCAGCAGGGCCTATTCTCATGGTTCTCAAAGTGCCACCCTGGACCAGCAGTTCTGGAATCATCTGGGCACGTGTCACAAATGCATGTTCCCAGGCCACGCCCCAAACTTACTGATGCAGAAACTTTGCAACGAGGCCCCTCAGCCTGTGTATGCACAAGGGTTCCAGACCATTCTCACATGAAGTTTGAGAACCACTGGTGTGGTGCTAAGAACAGCAGACTAGCGTCTTTCGTATTCTGTTGCATAAGCCAGCAGCCGTTTCTCCAGGCTGGGCCTCGCCACCCCATCATCCTCTGAGATCTCGTCCATTTCTGGCGTCTTGTGGTCTGGTCTCAATCCAGCTGTGTCCAAGCAGCATTTTCTTAGTGACCTTTTCTAAAAAGTAGAGTAAGACAACTGTGTTTTCATTATTTCTAAAGTAGCACATTTGTCATTGCACAAAATGAAAGTAAGCAGAATCAGGAAACTGAGAACCATCCAGAATCTCAGCATCCAGAGATGTTCTTTGGTGCTGTGTGCTCCCAGTCCTTTTTTTTTTTTTTTTTTTAATGTGAGTACGCATGTATATGTATATAGAAAGCATCTCCCCAGTTCATTCAGCATCAATCTCCTGGGTGTCACCTATGCCAGGCAGTTTGGGGCTCTTGTGGATACATCGTGAACAGTTAGGAAAAGCCCCCATGGAGCTTTCATTCTCCTGGGGCTGGAGGGGGGGACCAGTAAACAAGAAAATAAGTAATTAAATAAGGTCATTACTGGTAGTGTTAAGTAAATAAAACAGGGTGATAAGACAAGGGCAGTGGCCACTTGAGAGTTGATGTCAGGGAAAAAACCTTCTCTGATAAGGTGACATTTGAGCTGAGACCTGACTCCTGGGAAGGAGCTGGCTGTGTGGGTATTTGGGGGAAAAGCATTTCAGGCAAAGGGAAAAGCTTGTGCAGAGGCCCCAGAGGCCACCCTTCTGGCTAAAGAAGAGGCAGGAAAATGAGGCTGGAGAAGAGGAAGCCAGACAGACAGGCAGGGGCCGGAGCAGGGACAGCAGTATAGTTAAAATTTATTCTAAATATAATCCATTTTATTTTTTTTTCTTTTTTCATTGTATCTTATTTACTTTTTAGGGCCTCAGGTATATGGCATATGGAATTCCCAGGCTAGGGGTCGAGTTGGAGCTGCAGCTGCCTACACCACAGCTCATGGCAACGCCAGTTCCTTAACCCACTGAGTAAGGCCAGGGATCCAACTCGCATCCTCATGGATCCTAGTTGGGTTCGTTTCCGCTGAACCACCACAGGAACTCCTAGGAATCCATTTGAAGACCAGGAGTAACTTTTTTTAAAAAGTCACCGTGATTTCCATGCAGAGGATGGATTACAGCAGACGAGAATGAAAGCAGGAGAAGCAGGAGTGTATTTATTTCTATTTAGTGTTTTGTGACTTGCCTATTTCCCTTGACTTTGAATCATGAACATTTCCCGAGATTATTGATATTCTGCCGCATTATCATTTTTAATGGCTGCCTAGAAATCTGGTGTGATACCTGTATTTTGTTAATCCCTGTGGTGCATACCTAGATTTTCCCCAGCTTTTTATTAGGGATAACTCTGTGAGGATTGTTAAATCTCTGTGCACATCCTCATCGTTTCCTTAGAATAACTCCTAGAGGTACAAAGGCCGTAGGCTGCATTCAAAGAGTCTCTTTTCAATCCATTGATGAGTTTCCTCTATAAGTGTGTACCTGGGCATCTTCCACTCATTAACACCTTCACCTGGTGGACTTGCCCAGGCTGGGGCCAGAGGAAGGCAGATGAGGCACTCTGCTGGAGCACCCCAAATGGCTCAGTAATCAGGATACATAATATCTTTTTTTTTGTCTTTTTGTCTTTTTTTTTGTTGTTGTTGTTGTTGCTATTTCTTGGGCCGCTCCCGCGGCATATGGAGATTCCCAGGCTAGGGGTTGAATCGGAGCTGTAGCCACTGGCCTACGCCAGGGCCACAGCAATGCGGGATCCGAGCCGCATCTGCAACCTACACCACAGCTCACGGCAACGCCGGATCGTTAACCCACTGAGCAAGGGCAGGGACCGAACCCGCAACCTCATGGTTCCTAGTCGGATTCGTTAACCACTGCACCACGACGGGAACTCCAGGATACATAATATCTTAATGCAATCTTTTTTATCCTGACTGCTAAACTTTTTGGCATCTCTTTAAGTTTTGCTCCCAGGACAAGCGCCTTGCTGTCTTAGACCTGACCCTGGCTCTTTTTTTTTTTTTTTTTTTTTTGCAGGAAAAAAAAACGGATGGAATGATTTGTCTTTGGGTTTGAGTGTGTTGTTACTTCTCCTATTACAGAATGACATCACTAACCTAATTGTTAGCTACATAGTAACACTGCATGTGTCCATTGTTTTCTCAAGTAAATGAGAAAATACAGTATGTGACTGGGCCCTGGGTCTGAGATAGGTGTTCTTTACTCAGGAGGCCCGGGGGAGCAGCTGTCTAAAGTGCTCTACTTTTCCCTGCTTGTGAGTGGCTGTGATCAAGCATGTGCTTCCTAGTCCAGCTCAGTTGCCCCTGAGGGTTTGTAACCAGGGGGTCTGCATGGCTCTGATGCAGGAGCCCGCTGGGTGTCTAACTAGACTGACCTTTTGGGCCCTACAGTGGCCAGTTAGTCTCTCTACTCTGCTCAGATTCTTTGGTTCTCTCAACCCTCACAGGAAAACAGGAGGACTCAAAGTTAGTGTTGGATGGTTTGGGGGTTTTGTTTTTGTTTTTGTTTTTGGTTTTTAAATAGGAAAGAGCAGTTGGCCAGAATCCACAAGTGAAAACTCTTCAAGTGACCAAATACGTTTTCAATTCCATATTTTGGTTTCCTTGCCTGCATTGCCATTCCCAGCCCCTGGTCTCCACCCAGACTTCAGGAGCATTTTTCATCTTCCCTCCACGAATAGCTGAGGACAAGAGGGATCTGTGTGTTGTAGGAGCCCCCACCCTCCCACTCTCAACCACAGGATGTTGTGCTCGCGGCCCCGCTGACCTTGAGGTACAGACCTCCATCTCACAGCTGGGGTCAGCCTTTCACGGTCCCTGGGCCGGGCAGCCCGTCATACCACGGAGCCAGGGCCACTGTCACCGCTCCAGAAAGTCTGCAGGCGCTGCCAAGCAAAGTGTCTTTCTCCTCTGTCATTTCCTCCTTTTCATCACTGAAGCCAGCGAGCCCATTTGCAGCAAGTAAGTGCTGGGCATCCAGGTTGTTAGACAGGTGCTAAGCAAGAATGATTAACATCAGCAGAACCTCCGAGTCCAAAAACAGTCCACCCAAAATGTGGCAAAGCCACATCCCTCCAGATGGTCAGAGAAAGTGCCGGTGTCTAATCTGGCAAAGTCCTCAGCTCTTGCCTCCACTTAGGTAAAGGAGAAAGCCCAGGAGGCCTTGCTCCAGGGACTCTGAGATGGGGTATCTGGTAGGATCCAGCAGCCTTACTGGTCGGTGGAGGTCCATCCAGTGTGTTGGGAAAGATCATGCGGTCAGACGGCTCAGGCCCTGTGACAGCAGCATAATGGGGGGACAACAGTGACACTTCATGGAGCCGCAGAAGTGATCTGTGAGGAATCAGAATGTGGCTGCTCCAAGCCACTGGTCTCTTCGTGATTTCCTAGCAGCCCTGGCCGAGAGGACTGCCCAGAAAGCCGGGGCTTCTGAGCTGTCCCCCCTCAGCCCTG
Source organism: Phacochoerus africanus (assembly GCF_016906955.1). Lineage (NCBI taxonomy): Eukaryota > Metazoa > Chordata > Mammalia > Artiodactyla > Suidae > Phacochoerus > Phacochoerus africanus. Next base: position 77,594,164 of record NC_062545.1, on the reverse strand, counting down.
AAGAAGTGGTGGAGCTAAGCATAGCCTTTTTCATCTCCAGACCCATGTTCTCTCCTGTGCGTTATCAGAGAAGGGCTTCTGAGAAGATTGTGCTCATGCATTATACTTAGGTGAAAATTAGCTTATGACATGCAAAAATGCTGTTCAACTGAAGTGCCTTTGTTTTGGTGACCCCTGAAATTGGCCCTTTGATGGAGTGATTCAGATGGAGCTTTTTAACCTGAGGTACACTAAAAGCTCCTTTTTCTCTCTACACCATCAACAACCCTCATTGCCACCTCCTAAGTAACATTTAAAAAACATAGCATATGAGTGTAGTCATTCCTTTTGAAAGCTCTAGTTAGTAGATATTTTTCTTGTGTTGAAACCAAATAAAGGCTAGGCAGAAATTCAGCTTTCTCCCTTCTTTATTTTCTTTTAATTTTTATCAGTGTAATTCATTTTATTGTCTACTCAGTTAATCTCATTCAGTGTTATCCCTAACCCATGGTGGTTAGTTTGGCCATGTGACTGGTCACCCGTGATGGCAGACTGGCAGTCCATCTCCTGGGCTGCCAGGAATCAGTGGATGTCATCTGTGCCTGGGATAGAAAGGCCAATCGTGGCCCTAAGAGAACCCCAGGCCCCAGCACACCTCTAGGCCTCACACGCATGTGTCCGTGGTGTCCACGGTTCCCTGAGTACCTGCTCTGTGACCAAATGAGGGTCTAGGTGCTACCTACCAATGTGAACCCTATGAAATTGGTGTTTCCTTTCTTTACATCAGAGATGGTCAGGCATCAAGTTCCTGTCATGGCTGAGCAGGTTAAGAAGTTGAGATACTGTCTGTGAGGATGCAGATTTGATCCCTTGCCTCTCTCAGTAAGTTAAGGATCCGGCATTGCCATGATCTGTGGTGTAGGTCGCAGATACAGGCTCAGATCTGGCATTGCTGTAGGCCAGCAGCTGCAGCTCTGATTCAACCCCTAGCCTGGGAACTTCCATGTGCCACTGGTACAGCCCTAAAAATAATAATGAAAAAAGAGAGAGATTAGTATAGCTTCCTATCAGTAATTGATAGTAGAATATGTCAATTCTTATAAAAATTGGCAGAATCTCCTTTTTACGGGGCAGGAAACAGAATAATTTTAGCCACCTACTCAGTATAAACTCTCCCCGCCCCCACTCAATCTTTCCACCCTTCTGACACCCTGGGGTTATGAGAAGTGAGGGGGAACAGAAGAGGAGAGGAATGAAGGGAACCCACCCAGAACTGAAGGGGTGGAATTGAAGCCATTCAAAGAACAGTCACTCCTGTCTCTCCCACATGCCCAAGTAATGAACTGCCTGCCCCGGACCTCCCCTGAGAGGAGCAGCTAGGCAGGCGGCAGGCGCCTCCAGTGGGGACCAGGGCCGCTCAGGCAGACAGAACCCTGGTGGGGCTGAGGGAATGAGGCTACATCCTGCAGAGATGGGTTCCATGTGGCCTCCCTGAAACCGGGTCCAGGCTCCCATTATATCAGCATCATCTCATCCTCTTGATTTCCTCCCAGCACAGCATCATCGCCTCCCACACATGTGCCTCTGTTCAGAGCCCCACATTATTACAGGTTAATAATGTAAACAAAATGCCTCCACCCTCAGTGCATAACAACAACAGGGTAGGTTTCAGGTGCCTGGTGGACTCTGTAGAGCTCTCTGAAGGTTGCTTTAAATCTCAAAGAACCACAGCTACATGGGACACGGGACTTTGGCCTGGGGACATTTCAGTTTCAAATTAGGAAGATTACGAGAAAGGACAAACAGAGGGAGGCCTTCTGGCTGATCTGTGCACTTTCCTCACTTGTTCTTTAGAGATGGGGAAGCCATTCTTGGCACCAGGAGGAGAAATGAACAGAGGTGAGGGTGACAGAGCCACTGTCACACAGCCTCCCTGCAGGAGAACAGACAGCCTAGAGGCAGAAAGTTCCCTTCACTTCTTTAGAAAAGGTTCAGTGTCTCATCACTTGTTACTCATCATCGTTTGAATGTGTTTATTAAATGCCAGATTTAACCAGGCATCGTCCTTGTGCTGGACCCAGTCCACCAAGGATCCGCAGACACGATGCCCGTGGAAAGGCATTCTTGGAGAGGACACGACTATGTGTGAAAGAACACCCGTGGCTCTTTCCCAGAGCTCACACCTCAGCCTTATCTCCTGAATCACCCAGATGCTTCCTCGTTCCCCGTAGGGAGCACATGTTCAGAGCAGCCTCCTCTGGGGCGGGCACTAAGGGGCGCTCTGTGGAAGATGAGGATGATAGGATGACTCTGACTCCAAGCACCTCACAAGCCCACCCTGGCCAGGCACCCAGAATGAGGGAGAAAGAGGAGGAGGAAACAGCAGTGAATTTGCCCAGATCCTCAGGCCGGCTGCCTTTGCCTGGGGATCAGCCAGTCGAGCAGCCATCAAGCTTGACGTGCCTTCCCCATCACTCCTCCCCAGGAGCTTTCCTGTGGCTACAACCATGTGTCTTTGGGGACCCAGCTCCAAAGACAGAGCTGAGTTGACAGTATAAATCTTCAGGAGTTCCCGCTGTGGCTTGGTGCGTTGAGAACCCAGCATGGTGTCCTTGAGGATGCAGATTTAATCTCCGACCTCATTCAGTGGGTTAAGGATCTGGAGTTGCTGTGGCTGTGGTATAGGCCAGCAGCTATAGCTCTAATTCTATCCCTAGCCTGGGAACTTCCATATGCTGCAGGTGTGGCCCTAAAAAGAAAATATATATATATATAAACCTTCAATCCCAAACCCTTGCAGTGGAGTGAGGCCCCCCTTCACCTGCGAGCTATAAAAATGCAGGTTCCTTGGCCTCCCAGACCTGTAGAGTACACTAACCCCTCATTCACATAGGCTTGTTTCTCTCGGCTGTGTGCCTAGGAGTGGAATTGCTGCTTACCAGATAGCTCCATTTTCATCTTCACTAGATAGTATTAAATTGTTTTTCCAAAATAGTTGTGCCAATTTATATTTAACCAGCAAGTATGTGGATCCTGCTGTCCCTCGTTTTCACCAGTACTTGATATTGGCAGACTGAAAATTCTTCCAACAGCATTACTCCTTTATGTTGGAATTACAGTACAGAAATGAAGGAGGAGTTTTTTGTTTTTTTGTTTTTTTTTTCTTTTTAAAGCTGTACCTGCAGCATATGGAGGTTCCCAGGCTAAGGGTCAAATCGGAGCTGCAGCTGCAGGGCTACACCACTGCCATGGCAACACTGGATCCGAGCCACATCTGTGACCTACACTGCAGTTTGCAGCAATGCCAGACCCTTAACCCACTGAGCAGACCAGTGATTGAACCCACATCCTCACAGAGACTATATCAGGTTCTTAACTTGCTGAGCTACAAGGGGAACTCCTGGGGGGGGGGGGGGCTAGGTTTGGTTTGGAAATGAAAGATGCTTTTGTCACCTGGCCTAAGTGAAAAGGCAGAAATGCTCTGGTACCAAAAAAGTGATAAAATTCCTTGTTTTGCCATGAGGAAGCAGATTCAAAAGTAAAAAAGTTTTTTTGAGCCATTATTTTAAGCTGATGAAGAGTCAAATGTTTGAGGCAGAAAAGAAAATTAAAAGAATAGGAGTTCCCTCATGGCTCAGCAGGTTAAGGATCCAGTGTTATCACTGCTGTAGCTCTGGCTACAGCTGTGCCTTGAGATGCATCCCTGGCCCAAGAACGTCACACGATGTGAGTGTGCCCCCATCCCCCAAATAAAGAATGGCAGGGAGGATTAACCAGCAAGCATGTTAGAACAGAAACAGTTTTAAAACAGTTGAGATATGTTTGGTTAAGAAAAACAAAGCAAACAGCTTAATGAGTTTGGAAGGCAGGAGCTGGTATAAATAACCAGTCCATTCTGTAAGAGATACGTAGATCCACTAATTTTTCAGCAACATTTTAATTTCAGCAATGGAACCTATGTAGAAAATGCAGATCCTAGGAGAGAAGCTCGGTAGTTAGGAAATTGGGGAGGGGTATAGAAGAGAGTGCGTTCAGGCCACGTGTGTCCAGATTAAAGTTGAAACCTGGTGGAAGAGTGAACGGCATGGGTATGTAGGCTGGCTATACACAGGACCATCCTCTTTCACCTGGGTTGTAATCAGCATGTCAGGTCAGCCTTTGTCAGAAAGAATTACACAGGGCTGTTGCCTGGGTTCGTTGCAAGCGGGTATCCATGTGACTTGCAGAGTCCATCTGAGTTGTATTGAACCAGAACTGGAGTCGAGTCATCATTACCTGGAGTTTGTGAGGCTGCTCCCCAGGAGCTTGGTGTGAGCACTGAAGACAAGCCAGGTCTGCTTGGCCCCTGGGCCAGATTGCTGCTGCTCAGAGCTGCTTCTGGGTGACTGTAGCTGATGGGAGAGCAGAGTTTCCATCCTCTGACCTCAATGAGCCTGTAGATGTGAGCAGAGCTGTCATGCCTAAAACACAAGCCATCTTCTGACATCAGTCCTGAGCATTTGTTCGTGTTTCAAATTCCATGCAAGATGGATATAACTGCCACCTCTGCATCATGATAAAGACGTCCTTAAAAAAAAAAAAAAAAAAGACGTCCTTGTTTTTTGTTTGTTTGCTTGCTTACTTTTTAGGGCCGAAGTGTAGCATATGGAAGTTCCTAGGCTAGGGGTTGAATCGGAGCTGCAGCTGCCGGCCTACACCACAGCCTCAGCAACACAGATCTGAGCCTCATCTGTGACCTACACCACAGCTTATGGCAATGCCGGATCCTTAACCCACTGAGCAATGCCAGGGATCGAACCTGGTCCTCATGGATACTAGTCAGGTTCATTTCCACTATGCCACAATGGGAACTCAAGACGTCCTTGTTGACTTGATGGAGCAAACACTACACATGTTTGTGAGCTTGGTGGGCCCCTATTCAGAGGGCTAGGGCTCCCCTGAGCTCCTAACCTTAGCTCCTTCTCCAGGCTCCCTTAGTGGATAGTGGAGGGCATTGCTGGAGATTAGCCGTCACGTACCCTTGTCAGCGGGCAGTCGTCTCTTTCTCCAGGTGTCCCGAATTGCAGATGTCTGTCTAGCTCTGTCGTCTGCGTTGTCATTTTTAGACCACCATATACACAGCTGCACCACAAGCCTCACCTCCCATTCCTAGCAGCCCCGAGAGATCCTGGGCTTCTCTCTAGAAAATATCTCATAGCCCCATATAAACCCCCTCTGCAGAAGTACAGTTTCAGATCCTTATTCTCACATGTAACATAAGCTCCAGTTTTGCTACCATTGAGGATGACTTGTGAGGTATGAGTTCTGCCTAGATAGGTAGCTAGACTGGGGAGAGCTGTTTGTCCAGCTGAGGAAGTCACCTCTTAGACACTTTTCTTTCCACCACGTGTAATCCCTTCCCACTCATGACCGCTGTCCGGCTCCCCCATGCTTCTCTTTTCCACATTTCGGTATGTATCTCTCCGGACCCGGTTTCACTCCCACTTAAACCTGGATAAGTATCAGCTGAATGATGTGTAAATGCTTTTGCCTGCCAGTACATAGCTAAGAGTACATATCTTAGGTTCAGCCAGGTCTGGGTTAAAATCCAGCTCACCTTTGTCGTGAGTCCTTGGGCAAATAACTTGACCTCCATATGCTTATCCCCCCATCTGTAAAATAGTGCCAATAATAATAACACCCAGTTCACTGACTGGTGATGGCTCAAAGGAGATAATTTGCTTATTGCACGTAGCAGAGTCTCAGGCGCCATGCCGAGTAGTCCGTAGAACGGACGTGTGGTTGTTTATGATCTGGCTTCATTTCCAGCCACTTTCCGAGCTGCACACATCCATTTCATCAAACCACAAGCTCCTTTTGAGCAAGAGGAACCTGGCCTCTTCACTCTGGAGCCCAGAGCCTTGCCATACCTGGCATGTTTCAATGCTCTGTAAATACGGGACAAAACCAGGGCATGGAGCTCTGCCTTAGCACCTGTGTGGTCTCCTGGGCTGCTCACTCCCACCTCACCTGGGTCAATGTCCAGTCACCCTCACAGCCGCCAACCTGGATGACAGTAGGCTCCCTTGCACCCTCTCCCCAACCCGAGTCTATTCCTTCACTTGCTTGTCTTCCTCCTAAATCTCTATGAGCTCCTCAAAGGCAGAGGCCTTGTTTATTTGACTTTATATCCACAGCCCTTTGCACAGTGCCTGTCACGTAGAGAGGATGAGAATGTGTTTGCGGAACAAAGGCTGCAGGGAGGGCCGAGTGTAAATAAAAAGATACGTGCAGAGAGACAAGAATGTAAGGGAAATGAAGCAGTTGAAAACTGGTGATTTGTTACTATGGTGATGTCTGAGTAACTTTTGTTTGGAAGGATGGGAGAAGTTCTGTCCTTGTTTTTGTTGTCTTCTTAACTTCATCTCCAGCAGCTCAGGAGAACAGCTGTATCTAGCAACCCTAGGGTAGAGCCAGAGAGAAATGGAACCATGTGGCCAGGGAGGGGCTGGGTCAAGACCAAAGTGTGTCATGAGTGCCTGAGCTGGTTGAGCCAGATCAAAAGTTATTCTTTGTTTTAGCCAAAAAGGGAAGTGGAGGACATAATCAGGTCTCCTGCAAACCATAGTTGGAGAGAGCACTTTAAGCCGTCATGCAAAAAAATGAAATAAAAACTGTAGGGGAGTTCCCATCACGGCTCATCGGAAATGAATCTTGACTAGCATCCATGAGGATGCAGGTTCGATCCCTGGCTTCACTCAGTGGGTTAAGAATCTGCGTTGCCTTGAGCTGTGGTATAGGTTGCAGAAGCAGCTGTGATCCCATGTTGCTATGGCTGTGGTATAAGCTGGCAGCTGCAGCTCCATTAGACCCTTAGCCTGGGATCCTCCATACACCAAGGGTTCAGCCCTAAAAAGACACACACACAAAAAGTTATAGGACATAGCAATGCCCCACTCTTACCACATCAGTAAAACTCTTGTAATATGCTTCTGCAGGCTCTGGCCATGGCAGGGGAACATCCAAGCATTTGTAGCCAAATCTGACCGTGTGGTGAGGTCATTCTTGGAGTGCTCATGATTGATAAAGTTCAGTCTAGGGCTATGGAGAGTGGGAGAGCTATGCTGTGCCTGTCTGGGGACTCAGTTCTGCCTCAGTGTGTGCAGAGGGGCCCTGGGCTCCTTCAGGAATGTTAGGCTTGATGTGAACCCTGACAGCTCCTTGTCAAAGCCCGTTGCTCAACTGATGAGGAAACTGGGCTGCACAGTGTTGGCGTGACATGCTGCAGACTACATGGCTACCCAGCCGCCTTGTCCCAAGCGATGCCACTGCTTCCAGACCTTCCCTAAACCAGGTGCCTGATGCCGCAGAACTAAGAGTCCAGAAGGCTCAGGAGCCAGTCCTAAGCTAGATCACTCCAAGAAAAAAGCGCTTAAAGAGCACTTTAACCATAGTGCAAAAATAAGATAAAAGCTGTACAACATAGCAGTGCCCGGCTCCTATCACATCAGTAAAACGCTCCCATCATTAAACCTGTCATTTAGTGAAGAGCACAGCATGCTTCTTAAAAGGCAGCCTGGGGTCGTCAGAGCCAGGTCATTCTGGCTAGGTAACCCTGGACAAGTTACTTAAATTCTATGAGTCCAAGGCTCCTGAACTGTGAAGCATCCTTTCAAAGTTGTTCTGAGGATTAAATGAAATACCGTATGTGAACTGCCAAGCAGAAAATAAATTCTCAGTAAATAGTAGCTATTGTTACAATTCATTGTGGTTGTTATGCTATGAACTTGCCTTAATCCAAGTTTAACTGTTAGTATCAAAGGAGATTGGAAGCTCTTATTGGTTCTAGAGGTGGAAAAGGGAAAAAGAACAGGTGGCCAGCAGAGCCTCCCTAAAGCTCCATGTTGGAGTTACGGCCTCCCTGTGTTGGGGTACAGGCCACCTCTTATAACAAAAAGACCCCATCACCCATCTCGCTTCCCCTAGAAAAATAGGGGTTCCCACAGGATAAGTGTTCATATGCCTCTCTCATGTCGTAGTCAGAGATCAGAGCTTTAAGGTGGTTGACGCTGTGCCCTACAAGGCCATCCGGGGCCCAGGTTCCTACTGCTCTGCCATCCCTGGTGGGCTGCCCTCCTCTGCCTGGTCGATGCCAGTTTACAGGTACCACATCTACTTTCCAGCCCATAGGAAGTGGGAGAGAGAATGAAGGGCAGCCCACTCTTTTGAGGGATGCAAGAGTCAGATGTATCACATCCACTCACAACCAGTTGGCCAGAATACAGTGACGTGTCCACACCTAGTTGCAAGGGAGTCTGAAAACAGTAATGTTCAGCTACGTAGCCATAGACCTCAAACTCTATTATTGTGGGAGAATCAGGGTGAAGTTGGTGGGACCGCTAGCGTCTGCCCCTCCCCTCAGCAGCTTTTATCCTCTCACTACTCTCTCATCTTCAGTGAGGTGGATTTGGGCCTCTTCCCTTCAGGCCAAGGGTGACCCTATCTGATGCCAGAATCCTGCAAGCTCTTGGAAAAAGGGAAGATAAACTGCTGTGCTGTCCTCATTAAGGAGATACCCTCAAGTTCAATTCCTCTACAAGACAGCACTCTGAAAAAAATCATCGTCCTCTGCCTCATACATACACCCAGTAAGAAGTCACTATTGACTTGCTTTACCGTAAATTGTATATGTGTTTATAAATGTATGCTGGTATAGAAACCAAGTCTTCCCTTTTTGGATCTGTTAACAGACCTCTGACTGGATCTCATCTGCCAAGTAGGTCATCAGTGAGTAGTCTGGTCCACATAACACGCATTCCTCCCACACAAAGTGGCCACCATTTGTCATCCCAGATACTGTTGTTACAGCTGCTGGGGAAGCATCACTGACTGCCTCCAGTGGATTCTGTGTTCTCCCCCTCCTACTTACTAACTCCCTCCTTTAATTTCCTTGTGTCTGTGTTGGCACTTGTGTTCACGAGTGAGACCTTTTGCGAAAGTTTTGTGGAAGCAGGTACCACATCATCAACCAGCCTGGGGCTCACCAGGGTCAAGGGAGGTAATGTCACGGAAGGGCAGACTGACCTCATTTCCTTAGACAAGGAAGTGGCAGGAGGAGGCAGCCTCCGGTCAGTGGCCCCTCTCCTCCCTTTGTCACCATCATCACTGTCACTGTTGTTCCTTGTCCCAGTAGAGGCTGTGGAATTAGAGAGGGGTCTGTTTTCTGACAGCTCTTCTATCGGCATTCACACCAAAACAGCTTCTGAGAAGGTTTGAAATTCTAAACCAGTGCAAGGGACCCAAAAGTCATGGCTGCTGGTGTTGCTGATGTCTTGCATCTTGAGAATGTGCCAAAATAAAGATCCAGAGGAGGAGGGACCCGGCTTCATGTCCTTCTTCAAAGAAAAGGTGTCGGCCTCAGTTCCAAAAACACAATACAAGTGGCCCCACCACCAGATTCTCGGGGCAGTAGATTTTGATGGGCTCTGACTTCATAGCCAGATAAGTAATCAGTGGAAAAGGGAGAAATAGGCCACACAAACATGAGCTCCAGGGCAAAAGGGAAAGTAAAATATTCCTAGGCAAAGTCCATTCTGTTTCTTTAAAGGAATAGAGCTTCTTGGCGGAACTGACAAATTAAAGGGAAAAAGAATTCACTGTGTTTTGAAAGGAGGAGGCTGCATTTGCAGAGTCATCTGGCGAGGAAGCTCCTTAGAGACTGGAAAGATTGGCAAAGCTGGGTTTTGTCTGGCCTTGGAGAGTGAACCCCCTTGGCTTTCATTCTCCACATTGGTGGGGAGGGGGCATTGATGACGCCTGTTCAAACAGCCACTTTGTGCTAATGTGTTTTCTTGTGGCTCTGCCACGTGACAGCCTGACCCTTGGGCCCTCCGCCACTTTAGCCCAGAAAGCCAATCTCTACCGCTGTGGCCCAGAAGCGATGCTGATTTTCCTGTTTCTCTTTGCTGGTTCATGAATAGAAGCCCCCATTTTTGTTTTTATTTGTGTTTTCCTGTGGTGGTTTATATAGAACAAAACCAAAGGGAGTGGAGAGAGGCTTGACCTTAAATATCAACATTAGGAAGAAACGTCTTTGTTGGATCTTTGGTGTTTCTGCAAAACTTGAGGTCGAATTAACCAGCTTTGGTTACTGTTCCGTGCCCTGCTTGGCTTGCCCCAGATTCTAGGGATCATTGGCTCAAAAGTCAAAGCATCAATAGGCCAAGCTGAACTCCCACCAGGAGAGGGGGAAGGAACAAGAGGAAAAGTGAGAGCAAAATACAGATTGTTTCTGCCCAGTGCCCTGAGCAAGTCCCTTTGCCTGCAGCAGGCGTCCAGTGAACAACAGTGCTTTGCTTCATCCTCTCACCACCTTCGAGCCCTGCCCGTGTGGGCTCTTCAGCCGTTGCTCACAGAGGGGCCTGCAGACCCTCATAACCTCAGCCTCCGTGGTTGGGTTTCAAGGGTGACTTGAACAAACACTCTCATCCTGAGTTTACTGGGTTTCCCCAGGTACCTAGGAGCTCAGTGGGTTCTCAAGAACCCACTTAGCCAGCCACCCCACTCCTGGTTCTTCTATCCCAGATTCTGCCACTTGCCACCTACACGGTCCTCTGAGTTGATTGTAGTTGATCATAGCTTTGCCCCTAATTAGATGTCTGTGGAGGTTTTCTGTGCATTCACCACCCACTCTCAGCACTGCCTTCACTGCCCACTACCCAGCACAGATGTGATGAAAACACGACAGTGAAGTCTCTCTGTCTTTTAGTACCTTTCACACCTTCCAGAAGGAGAGATTGCCTCTAAACGGGCTTTGGAAGCAATCGCTCTCACTCCCTCTCTTAATATTTCAGTTCACAGCGCATCCTTCATCATTGTATGGTTGTTATCAGCTCATATACAATCAAGTCAGTAATTGATAAGATTAAAATGCTTTCTTATTAACAAGTAAAGCTGATTTATTCTCATTTTAAAAAGTGATGAATTCTCAGTTTTTAAAGAATTAGCACATTTTATAATTTTTCAAATTACAAATAACGCTTCATAGGACCTCTTCGTGTGTCATTTTTAAAAAAAAAACAGTCAAAAACAGGCCCATTTTTAAGGGTTTTTGATACTATTGCCAAATTGGTTTACAAAGAAGTTATATGCTAACTTCTGGTCTCCTATCAGCAATATGTGAGAATATTTGTCTCCCAGGACTTTCTTGGCTATTGGGCAAGCATCTCTTTTGAACTTTGTTAATTTAGAAGTGAAAGTATCTCACTAATCTAAAATGAGTTTCTTTGATTACCACTGAAGGGAAATGTATTTCACAAGTTGTTTTTTACTTTCTTCGAATTGCTAATTCACATGTTTTTCCATTTACCTAATCTCGAGGGTTTTCTTATCTATATAAATTCCTTATATATTAAACTGTTCACCCAAGAGAATTGAAACCATATGTCTACACAAAAGGTCATACGTGAATGTTTACAGCAGCGTGATCCATAAGAGCCAAAAAGTGGAGACAACCCACACGTCTGTCAGCTGATGATTGGTGAACAATAACTGATAAGTTCCTACAACGGAATACTTTTCAGCCATGAAAAGGAGTGAGGTACTAAGTCATGTCACAAACTGAGTGAATCTTGAAAATGTCATGCCAAGCAAAAGAAGCCAGTACAAAAGTTGCCTATTGTATGATTTCATTGATGTGAAATATTCAGAACAGGCAAATCCATAGAGACATAGATAGATTCCTGTGTGCCAGGGCCCGGGCTGAGAATAAGATGGGAACTCATTGCTTCATGGCAACAGTTTCTTTTGGGAAAGATGAAAATGTTCTGGAATTAGAACATTTCCCTTGCAAATATATTAAAAACCGCCAAACGTACGCTTTATTAAAAGGGTGATTTTGTGGTATGTGAATTCCCTGTCTAGAAAATCATATAAAATTTTAAAATACTGACCCCAAGGAACATTGCTATGCTCCAAAAGGGGCAGGGGGAGGCCTGAAGAGCTTTATAATCTGTGCTCTAATTCTTTCTGAACTCTTTGGCAAAGGCAGTTAAAATATATCTTTTTCCTTATCACTGTTTCACTCTTGCCTTAACCCTGACAAGAGTGAATGTAAGAAGGTGAATGTAAGAATGTAAGAATGTACAAGGTGAATGTAAGAAGAAAATGTTCTTTGTGCCTTTTGGAGCTGTTCTGTGGCTTGGTATTGAAACCTCACTTGTCATCCAACGTGGTACCGTGGAAACAAATCCTACTGGGAACCATAGGGTTGTGGATTCGATCCCTGGCCTTGCTCAGTGGGTTAGGGATCCAGCATTGCCATGATCTGTGGTGTAGTTTGCGGATGCAGCTTGGATCTGATGTTGCTGTGCCATAGGTTGGCAGCTGTAGCTCCCATTTGAGCCCTAGCCTGGGAGCCTCCATGTGCCGCGCATGTGGCCCTAGAAAAAAAAAATGCAAAAAAAAGAAAACAACCCTCGTTTGTCCACATGAGTTTGGGAACGGCTCCAGCCTTTGGTTGACTGCAGTGTTAAATCTCAGCGCTGGGGTCTGACACTTCCATTTCTTTATGAAATGCTTATGGGTCCCCAGGTGTTGGGGAAGGTTATACAGAGAGAAGGGAACGTCCTGGCAGCGTGTGAGCTGCTGCCTCGCAGTCTGGAGGTCATTTGAACAGGACAAGCCAGCGTGGGGAAGCCAAAAATATTCTCGGTGCCAGGAATGTGGCTTTTTCTCAAAGTAATGCGACACTTTAAGAGTGAGTGATTGATATTAGTTTGGTTCCCTTACCTTGCAACATGGAACAAACCCACCTTCCTCACAAGGCTCTGTAAACGATCCAGTCAGTCCAAATCCACCTGTTAGGATTCCTGAAACAAAGCTTTCACGTGAGTTGTAAACAGGCTGCGTTCTCCCACCGCTGCTTGTGGTGTCTGCGTGTGTCTGCGTTGCAGGTACTCCTGCTTTTACATGAGTCTCAGCCCTTAGGAGTAGCTTTTTATCATGTGGATTTGATGAGGCGGGGGCTGGACTCTCCCTCTCCGGGCTCCACATAGAGTAGAAATCTGTTGTTTTGTGCCTGGAGGACGCCTGACGTGTATAGCTCAGTTTATATAGTGAATGTGTTCCTGGAAGTGTGTGTGATATAAAGCACAGCGTGTTTTTAATGTGGCGGGAAAGCTCACTCTGCACCAAGGAGCCCAGTGCTGACTCCTTTGTGCCAAGGATGCCTTCCTGTCCCATCTAGGAAATATCAGGAAACTAAGGGCTGCTTTAACGTCATTGGCGAAAACATTCATTAAGGTGCCAAACCACATCAAGGGAGCTGGAGACTCCCCACACCTGGTGTGGTCCCCACGCCCCTGCAGAGCCCCTGGCTCAGGGCGGGGGGATTGAATGGAGGGGATTGGGGCCAGTCCCTGAACTCAGGGCCTCCACTGGTCACACACATGAGATTGGCCTCTGTGCAGCCAGCGGCCTTCCCCACAGGTCTCTCCCTCCGTGCCCCCTACCCTGGCGCCCACTCCCTTGTGTGGACTGGCCAGGATTCCATGGGCAGGAGGCAGTGCGGGTGTAGAGGCTCCATGTACTGGCCAGGGACTCAATCTGCCTGGCCTCACATCCCATCTTCACCCCTCGCTGAGCTGTGGATGATTTCCCAAACCTCTCTGCTCCTCTGCTGCAAAGCGAGGGAAAAGAGCAGTCTCACCTCTTGGGGTTGTAACAAGAATCTGGAGAAACAACACAATCTAGTGCAGAGCACAGCCCCCGGCCTTTGCGTGCTAGTGGCCATTACTGCTGAGATTGGAGCCTGAACCTCCATGGTGCACCATCCCACCAAAACACGTGTTCATGCTCTTTGGCTGTGTAGCAAATTAGGACAAACTGAGCAGCTTAAACAGCACCCATTTATTAGCTCACAGTTCTGTGTCCCAAGGCCAGGCTCCGTGTGGCTGGGCTCTCTGCTCACAAGGCCAGACTCAGTGTGCTGGCCGACAGCATTCTCATCTGGAAGCCTTACTGAGGAAGGATTCATTTTCAGGTTTCTTCAGCTTCTTGACCCAGTTCTGTTCCTTGTGGTTGTAGAACTGAGGTTCCCGTTTCTTTGCTGTCTGTCATCTGGGGACTGTTCTCAGCGCCTATAGGCCACCCATATTCCTGGCCACAGAGCCCCCTCTGTCTTCAAAGCCAGCAGTGGGCAGTGTCCCTCCCATGGAATTCCTCTCACATTTTGAATCTGCTTCTCCAGAAGGAGCTCTTTTAAGGGCTCACCTAAAAGGTCAGGTCTGTCTGGGATACTCCTCTTCATTCAAGTCATCTGTGCCAAAGGAGTTCCCCTTTGCCTCAGCGGACTAAGAACCCAACTAGGATCCATAAGGACCTGGGTTTGATCCCTGGCCTTGCTCAGTGGGTCGGGGATCCAGCATTGCCATGAGCTGTGTAGGTCGAAGACACAGCTAGGATCTAGTGTTGCTATGGCTGTGGTGTAGGCTGGCAGCTGTAGGCAGCTCCATTCAACCCCTAGCCTGGGAACCTCCAGTGCTGCGAGTGTGCCCCCCACCCCGCCAAAAGTCATCTGTGCCAAATAAAACAGTCAAATCATGGGAGTGATGGTACCATCATCTACAAGTCCCCAGGATTATCCAGAGCTTACACACCTTAGAGTTCTGCCTCCCACACCACCTTTTCAACAAGGCGGGTGCTTTAATGCCTCCCTTCCAGTTGGCAGCAAAGAGAAGATCTGCCCTCATTGGCAGAGACCTGTGTGCCCTTTTTCCATAGCTGGGCTGGGCCAGCGGCTGGACCCAGCACCCATGCTACGTGCAGTTCAGGCTCCAAGAATCTACATCTCCGCAGCGCCATCCCAGCCATGACCCTTTCCCTGCTTCAGGACAGTGAGGAGTGCCTGGGCATCAGAGAGGGTCCAGCCTGGTCCTGCTTTCTCTGCAGCCTCCCCAGTCATCCCTGACCCCTCGGCCCCAGGCTGGCCTCAGAAGACAGCCCTGCCTACATTCCTGCAGGGTGTATAGGACCCAGTGTCCCACAAAGAGGAAAGCCGCATTGTAAAGGACTGAAAATGCTGGGACGTTGGTGTGACAAGCGCTGTGGTCCAGCTACCATTGCCACTGATGAGGCCCTCTGTGTCTCCATGTCCTCTTCCAGCTGATCCATGGGGGAAACTAAGGAAAGCCTTTCCTAGACTTGCAAGGGATTCGTTTTCCTCACTGAGAAAGTAGCAAAACACCTCAGGTTGATTCTTGGGGGTGTTTCTCGTTTTACAAGGATCGAGAGTCCCCTGCCATGACTTCTGTCCTGTCACCATCCCATTTCTGACCTGCCTCTGTCCCATCCTAATCCTCTGCCTCACGCTAGTACAGTTGACTGGAAAATGGTGTTTGCTCCTTAAACTGCCAGCTTTGGCTTTTCTCTCAGAAAAATGCATGAAGCTGTGCAGTCGATCTACAGTTTAGCTTTCAACACATTTCCACCTGTCCCTTCCCAGTTCCTGGAGTTTGGTTTCTAGGTCCTTATTAGTTCAGTTCCCTTTCTCGTTTGTACCTTCATTATGATACCTGCCCAGGTAAAGCAGAGACCAGCTAAAGGGACAGTCAGTGAGAGCCCCAAGAGACACGCCACATCACAGCACAGGCCGGTGTGGCTTTGCTGTCACCCTCCGGAGTCTGGGCTGTCGGGAAAAGGATGCCACTCACACCTGAGGGCTTTTCACCTTTCCACCCCTCCTAGGTTGATTTCTGAGGCAAAAGTGCTTACATGGCTGAAATTAAAGCTATTTGTTCTCTGGTTCTCCTTCCTCCTCTTGGAATCCCGTTTATGTGTCTCAAGAGAAAGTAATTTGCTTCTGCAGAAGACTTCCAGGGGCCTTCTTCCTTTTCCGGTCCCCAGCTCTCGCACACACCTGACATCTCACAAGTCCTGTGCTGTTCTAACCTGGGCATGAGGTGTTGCCTTACTCCCTGGCACGTGAGGAAGTGTGAGCGGATCGGTGTTTAATGTGCACCTAGCAGACCCGACCGTGGCATCAGTGAAGGGATGTGTGATCAGCCAGACTCCTTCTGGATCAGAGTAACCAATGTCCAGAGTGACAGACAGAGTCCATCCTGCATGTCAGCTCCGGTCCCCCTCGAGGGCTAGGTGAGGAAGGATTCTGACAAAGTGCTGCGATGGATTGATGACATCCGCCATTCCCACGGGAGCAGGGTGTGGCAATCCCTGAGCTTTTCTCTTTAGCAGCGTTTGCCCAACTTGTTTAACGCTGTTGTGGCACAAATGAGGAAAACCACAGGACTAAGGAAATTTTAAGTAAATCAGATTTTACTTGTGTAGTCGAAACAGAGCCCCTCCTTTTGCAGAAGGACTGGAGAACAGGGGGCTTCACAGCTATGATCCACATATCCTGACCACGGGCACAGGATCCTCCAGGCCAAAGTGCTATGCATCAGTTTTTCTAGGCACAGCCACATTCAGAGAACAGTGGTTGTGATGTCATGATGTTGCAGAGAATAGTGGTCATGAGTTCATGATGTACGATTTACTGATCAGAGTAACTCCAGGGCCCCACTCTCCAGCGACATTATCTGCCATTTCCCAATGGCCCGTGGGTCTTTATCAAGTATATTCATTCGTTCATTGTCTGTTCCTGATGGGCCCACAGCATTGGCCAGAACTGTATGTAACAAAGGATGTTTTCATTTTAAATTAGATGCTCAGAATTTTGCTTCATGGCAAGGAGCCTGAAATCACATTAAGTACAATTCGTATAGCGTCTTCTGACTCTCTCATCAGGAAATGGTTAGTCTGACCCCTCAAGTGGGAGGAATGAGACCACAGGTTCTTACACAAATATTTTCATTGTGATTAACTTTTAATGCCTTGAGCCCATATTTAATGATGTATTTCATTTTCTTCATGTTTGTCAATGAAGGGAAGAAAGTAAGCAAGATCTGTACACAACATTTCCTTACTCAAAACTGCAAACACATGAAGTAGTAACGGAGCTCTCCCTTCTATAAAAGAGAATTGTTTTCTCCAAAATGCTTCTGATGGAGTTTGAGAGGGTTTTTTGCATTTAATCATTTAACAAATATTTATTGTGCTCCTGCTATGTTCCAGGCACTGTTTTGACACTAGAGATGCAATCATGAAACAAAAGAAAAATAATCCCTGCCTCCAAAGAGCTTACTATTTCTTTCCTTCCATTATTTCATAGGATTATATACAAGCTGATAGACATTTATTACAGTGGTCATACTTTTTAAAGTAGATCTTGAACGATTTTTTTCGTGGTTTGGTTAGATGGGGGATCCTATTTTCAGTAGGTTTCTGATGTAGGGTTTATTTTGATGGAGTTGAAAGAGTAGTCTGTAATGAGAGTTCTCATTGGGTTTAGTTTCTTTTCTCTATCACAAGGAACTAACTTCTAGAGTATTTTATGTCCGTTTTTAAAATTGCCTTTTTCTACCTTGCCTGCCTATTCTTCAAGGAAGGCATTCCGGATTGCATGTCAGTCATATACATATAAGAGTAACAGTGCCTATCCTGTTTCTAAACTATAAATTCTTTCCTCTTCTTAAATCTAGATTTCTCAACCTTGACCCACCCACATTTGGGGCTAGGTAGTTCTTCGTTGTTAGAGGCTGTTCTGTTCAGCTTAGGATGTTTAGCAGCTTCCTTGGTCTGTTTCCACTGATGCCAACAGTACCCCTTACCCTCAAGCTGTGACAATCAGTATGTCCCTTGGTGGGAGGGGCAGCCAAGTCACCCCCAGCTGAGACCCATAAATGATATGATTCTGTGATTCAGGTCTCATGACCCCTGATTACAGCAGGTCAGTGCAATCCCTGAAAAAAGCACCTGAGACAAGCAGTATCTTCTGTTGGCCTTTGAAGGAGCTTGAGGGCAACTTTTCACCAGGAAAGAGTTAATATAAAGCGAGTCTTATGAAGCAATCCCAACAGCAAATGATGCAACTCCTCCAGTCATGCCTTGGAGATATTTTGCATTTCCTATTGGAAACTTGTTAAAATTGTATCCATTTACCATAAACTAGAGAGCAAGTCAGACACAGTACACTGTAAATTAATCTGGAATGACTTACACATAAATGTGTTCCAGCTTTGGTGAGCTCAGCTCAAGCAGCACGCGGCTCAATTCCAGACGTTTCCATCCTTAGGAAC
Source organism: Phacochoerus africanus (assembly GCF_016906955.1). NCBI lineage: Eukaryota > Metazoa > Chordata > Mammalia > Artiodactyla > Suidae > Phacochoerus > Phacochoerus africanus. Next base: position 77,576,012 of record NC_062545.1, on the reverse strand, counting down.
TAACATGTAATTCAATAAGTATTTATTGAAACATGCAGTAAACGTGGGCTTCTGTGACCCCAGTGAGCAGTGCTCAGAATAGCGCCCCCGAGAGTCTCCATATCTGATGTGGCACCCCCATTTTGGTTGGCAAGGTATGATAGAAAAACTGGCTCTTTCATTCCCCTCCACTACCTCAAGTCCTTTCCCATCGTGCACCAGCTGTGCCTTCCCCAGTGAGTACGAGTAATTATACATGATGTCATGTGTTTCTTAGTTGGTTCTTTGGTCCCCAGTGGGCCACTTTTTAGAGTTTTGGCAGGGACAGTCATTGCATGTTCTCTTTCCCCACTGTCAGCTTGACAGGGTCTTACAGGGTATTGTATTCCAAAGTGGGATCATTTAACCAACTTACCTTCTATTTTTGAATCTTCTTCACTTCTCACACATACCGATAGATTCAAAAACACAGGGCATACTGCCGATAAACAGCTCCTGGAAGAAGGGTTGGCCTTGACGCAGAGAGAAAGAAAAGGTGAAAGAAAAACAGTACATTAGGGAATCTTCACTTAGTTGCGTGCTCTTTTTTTAAGCACCTACTGTGTACCAGGCACCAGCAATATACCTATGACAAAAAATGGACTGGGCCCTGCTTTCCCAGAGCTCCCAGTCTATTGGGCAATAAGACAAGTGAACCCGCCATGTTTCAACATGGCGAGATAGGTGCTGTAATAAGGGAACTCAAGATGCTGTGGGAGCACCTAGGAAGGGCTCCACCCCAGCCTGGGGGATGGCAGGGGCTTTGTAGAGAAAGCAGTGTCTAGACCAAGATATGAGGGATATTGTATATCAAAGCGGGGAATGTGTTCAAAGCCACATCCTGAGGACTAAAGTCTGGTGGGAAGAATAGACCTTTGAAGAGTTGAGAAGTTCGGCATGTTTGGATAATAAAGTGTGAGACAGGAAGAGTCAGACGTCAACAAAGAGGAGCCAGTAAGGACACTTTTTAGGATTCTGACTTGAACGCATGGGCCATTGGTGGTGCCCCATTTACTGAGATGGGCGCAAAACACGTAGATTTGGTCTCAAGGAGGGTGGGGTGACAGTGACTCAAGTTTTAATTCACCACTAATTCTAGAACATGAGAAAGATTTTTTTTTAATGTTTCTGAAAGATGTCAAAAGCTAATGGAAATTAGGAAAATTAATTAGCAGGTTTAAATGATTTTGTTACTCTAGGCTATCATGACAGCCTGCACACATACTCAGACCTCTTAGTTTCTGCCAGTTGTTATTTCTTCATCCAGCAGTTATTTCTTCAGTGATACGTATCATCATCTGATTGCTTAAAATTTATCAAACGTGTGCCTGAAGAATGAGTCTCCATGGATGCAGGGCAGTGAGCTGTTGAGGGGCCGTATTCCAGCTTTCCCAGTACTCCTGGACCCTCTTCTTTAGATTTCCTTTGCCAGGTGCAGGAGGCACTGAGCCTATGGCATAGGCTCGGTTTTGAGAGCAAACACTATTTTTTAAAATGACTAGAGAAAAGCGTAATAGGTTAGTTATTAAGGACTAATGAGTGGACTGTCTTTAGGCAGATGTGTGACATTCCAGAATTGTAAGTAAGGGTGCAGACCTCCGAGGAAAGATGCTGCTCTGTGAACATGGCTGATCCCATCACTGGGAGCCTGTGGGGAATGACTGATTGTCCAGGGCACCGAGATTGCTTCCGACCCTCAACCCTTGCCACTGCTTTTCATGCTGCTCTAGGTCTGAAATACCCAACGGTGAGCTGTGTAAATGATTCCTCTTTAATCATCAAGCAACCCAGCCAAGAGGGAGCGTCCAGGTTCATGGGGTCTTTTTTGTTTGTTTTCACCAGGAATTTAGATAATGGGCTGTGTGCAATGTAAGGATAAAGAAGCAACAAAACTGACGGAGGAGCGGGATGGCAGCCTGAACCAGAGCTCCGGCTTCCGCTATGGCACAGACCCCACTCCTCAGCACTACCCCAGCTTCGGCGTGACCTCCATCCCAAACTACAACAACTTCCACGCAGCCGGGGGCCAAGGACTCACCGTCTTCGGGGGCGTGAGCTCTTCGTCTCACACTGGGACCTTGCGTACGAGAGGAGGAACAGGTCAGAACCCAGCTGCCCCTTAAGTCTTCTGGCGGTTGAACATTTGTGCTCCTTTGATGAGGGACTCAATGTTTTACGTTTTCAGTCATTCTCCAGCCTCTGCCAGATAAGGGGCTGTTAAAAAAGCCAGAGCCAAGGGGAAAGGGGGAGAAAGTGGGATGGACAGGGAGTTTGGGGTTGGTCGATGCAAAGGATTACATTTAGAATGGATAAGCAATGAGGTCCTGCTGTACAGCACAGGGAACTCTATCCAGTCTCCTAGGATAGACCGTGATGGAAGATAACGTGAAAAAAGAGTGTCTGTGTATATATATGACTGAGTCACTTTGCTGTATAGCAACAATTGACGCAACAGTGTAAATCAACTATACGCTAATAAAAAAGAAAAAATCTAACCCTCCACCCAAAAAAGCCAGAGCTCAGTGTACAAATCTTGATCCTGGCAACAGTAGTGTGGGGGCCCCCAGTTGCTGCCCTCTGAGATCCTGCAAGGTTACGGGAGAAAACCTGCTGCTGAGGCCCTTGAGGCCAGTGGTGGTGCGCCTTGGCTGGCTGCCTCCAAATAACTGAGTGGCTTTTCCAAAATGCAGATGCCTGAGTCCCAACCCCAGGGCTTTGGAATCAGAGGTCCTGGGACTGGATCTGAGCGTGGATGTTCTGAGTTCTCCAGACAAATGCACTTCTTCCCTGAATCCCACCCCCACCCCCCATCCCGTTCAGAGCATTTCAGGGTGGTGCTCTGCCTCTCCGCTTCCTAACTCCCAGCCTGCCCATCCCTCCAGAGTCATGGGGCCATTTGGCCATGTTGTCCTTCGGCTGTTCACCTTCATGGGTTCTCTGCTCTTCCCATCATCTTCCACATGACTGACTTTATCAGCCCCATTTTTCATGTATCTTTTGTATTTTAAAATCAAATCTAATGTATCCTTAAGGGATCTTCTGTCTCTCTCTCTTTTTCCTTTTAAAATTTCCTTCTCTCTCCCAAGGCTGTGTTTCACTGCCATGTGCATTTGCTGACTTAGCTAATACTTTGGAAACTCTCTGGCATGTGTTCTCAGACATATGTTTTCTGAAATATTTGTAAGTTATCTCATGCATCCTTAGTCTTCCAGATCCTCTCCCAGTATGTGAACCATGGTAACTAGATGTTTGACATTATTTGTTCCAAAATTGGTGTATTTATTACAAAAGTTTTTTAAAATATACATCAACCCTTATGCTCTCAGCTTGTGTGGGAGCAGATGTCCTCCATAACGACCCATTGTGCCTTTTTAGCTGGGGAGTTGCCACTACTGAGTCCTCAGCAATGGTTTTCTTCCTCTACACCCAACAGGGCCGTGTGGTTCTGTCAAGGGGACCTGACCCACAGCTTCAGGCATTTCACTACTTCTCTTCTGCCAGCACATCACATACTGCCTGGGAGAAAAAATGTTTATGTTCATCCTTGCATTATGGTGGGTCCAGCTGTCCCTATAAAGCAGGCCTGAAGGGTGGCAGGGTGACTGAGGGCTGGGCACCCTTCCTCCTCATCCTTCCAGCCTTCCTGGGAGGCACCTGGGCTGAAGGGCTGAAAGAAAGAGGCGGCCAGGCAGTCTAGGGACGTTTGTCTCTGGAGGATGCAGGAGGGGAAAAAAGCCAGAAATGCACCCAGCCCACACTGTGCCTGTTGGGAGAAAACAAGTGCTTTGCCAGCCAGACTCCGAATTCTGCTGACACAGGCACTGACCTTGTGCGTTCATGCACAAATGCTCGACATGAATCCCATGTCTGCAGGTATTGTTCATAAAGTCACTAGAGAGGACTCCTCGGTTGAACGTGGGTCTGTAACACAGTCAGGGACAATGTTCGTACAAGAGGGCATCTGATTCCTTAGAACGTGTGAAAGCCGAAACAGGACCCCCCAAATGCTGGTGGATGTTTCTGCCTGGGTTATTTGGCTTGAACACATGTGCATGCCTTTCTCCTTCATGCTGCTTTCAGTGCTTTAAGGCCAGGAGCAGTGTCTGTGTCTCCCTGCAGCCTCCTTTGCCTCCCCCTCCAGCCCTAGAGGATTAAAAACCCCCAGTGAGGACCTGCTGGCTGCTGCAGGGAGACGTGGGCGAGGGCTGGTATTGTCCTCATGCCCCTTGTCTTCCACACCACGGGGCTTGGAATTGTTTTTAGATTCTGAACTGAAGGGTGTCTGTTCACAGCGTGTTCATGAGGATGGGCATGGCCTCACAGGCTCCCATTCTGTTTTCAGCCAGGATCTTTTTTAATCTTTCAAAGAAATCTCTGAAAGGTTTTGCATTTTTGTCAAACAAGCCCTGCCGCCCTGCACGGTCAGACCTTCCACGTGCCAGCCCTCCACAGGAAGGCCCACTTGGGGTTGGGAGGCGCAAGCCCTGCCTCCCCCTCCAGGTCTGGAACAGTCCCTGGACACATCCGTTCCCTTGGAGCTCCCAACGTAGCAGAACGGGAGCTTGATGAAGAGCAGAACCCACAGCAGGTGTTCTTCAGCCACATGAGGCACTTCGGGGTGCAGGGAGATCAAAGTGAGAAGCCAGAACGTAGAAAAATGGGGTGTATTCGTTATCAATGGCTGCACAACAAACAACCACAAAGCGTAGCAGCTTCAAAAGGAAAACACATCTGTTACCCTGCCATTCGTGTGGGTCTGAGGTCCAGGGATGACTCGGCAGGGTCCTCTGTTTCAGAAGCTCTTCCAGGCCGCAGTCAAGGTGCATTGGCCAGGCTGCAGTCCTCTCACTGTTCCTCTGAGAAGGATCCGCTGCCAGGTTCATGGGGTGTTGGCAGGACTCAGCTCCTCATTGGCTGCTGGCCAGAGGCCACCCTGAGTTCTTTGTCGTGTGGGCCTGGCCGGCCTGGCAGTTTGCTTCATCAGTGTGATCAAGCCCAAGCAGCAGTGCAGAAGAGATAGTGGAAGCCTATCCCTTGCAGGACATCCCGTCACCTGTGCCACGTTCTCTTGGTTAGAGGTAAATTACCGTGTTCAGCCCACACTTGAGTGAAGGGATCCTGGGAGGTGGATGTCACCAAGGGCTGTCTTAGAATTCCGCCGATGACACGGAGCAAGTCCTAGGCCAGGCGGGGCACTGGATATTCCTCACAGTTGATAGCAAACCTCTGCGCAGCAGGACCGGCCTCTATGAGGCATCCGACAGATGAGAAGTCACAGGGCAGGTCTGAGGAAGGGCAAGGACTGAGATTCAGCACGAGGAGGGGCACGTTCAAGGTGGAAAGAGAGAGAGAGACCCAAGGCAAGAGCAGGTGCAACGGCAAGACTCCTCTGACTGCACTGAGCGTTTACGGAGAGGGGCTTCTCAGCACCCAGGCTACAGAAGAGTTTCCTGTTACATCCTACATCCTGTCATGCCAAGGGAAAGAGTGGTCCATCTTACCCAGACCTGATGGGGGCCCCTGCGCAGAGACCGTGTGTGGGATAAAGGGTGTCTAATTGCTGCCGAGCTCTGCAAATCTCAACTACCACGTGGCTGCTGCCCCTCGGGCGTGGCCATGATATTGACATCTGTCTCTTCCCGAGGACTCACCCAAGTGTACAGAGACTAAAGCCTCAACTCCAGGCTTTAGTTGGATCATACGCTTCCCCTGCAAAGACCAAGGCATAAACCCAGCCCCGAGACTCTGGTTTCACACATTCATTACAACACTGCCTCATGTTATCAGTGCTGATTAGATGTAAATTCGGCAAAGGAGCTTTTAGCAAAGATTTAATTTCTTGGAATTAATTTCCCCTGGTGTAATAATCTCTCCCCTTTTGCTTTTGCTTTTGTCAGGAGTGACGCTGTTTGTGGCCCTTTATGATTATGAAGCCCGGACGGAAGATGACCTGAGTTTTCACAAAGGAGAAAAATTTCAAATACTGAACAGCTCGTAAGTTTGAAGAGGGTCAGGAAAGCATGCACGGCCTCTCAGAGTGGGAAACAGTTCTTGTGTTAGCACTCACTAAAATTAGATCTCTGAAATTCTAGGACACTTAATCGTAGCATTTCAGATTTCCGAATCTAATCTTAAATTGCTGAGAATTAATGAACTGACGAATTGAACACTTAATTCATTAATTCTAGCAGTTTAACTTGAGGGAAGAAAAGTTGATGAACTAGTGCTATACTTTACGGTGCTGTGCATCCGGGCAGCTTTTTGGAAGCTGTCATGGAAGCAGAGTGGATGGTTTTGGTTTTGGTTTAAAGGTTGTGAAAGCACCTGCATCACCCTCTACAAAGCTACAGTTTCAGGTGATTGCCACAGGCTTGCCTAGCCACAGCACCCTCTCTGTGCCTGTAGCTTTTCTTCTAAGTTCACCTGTTGGCCTAACTTCACGGAAGGCTGGCACCAAGTTCCTTTTTCAAAACTGCCAAGTCAGTGAAGCCTGTGGAGGCATTTTGCCATAATGAAATTTTGCAAGTGACCGAAATCTTTGTAAGTTAGAAGGAAAAGCAGTTTTGCCCGCTTGAAAATGACCACAGTGCAGGCATCGTCAGTGCAGCAGGCAGTGGGGGAGTGTCCAGGCTGAGAATCACTCACTTTCCAAATCCTGCATTTAATACTTCCTTTAGGGAGAGTAAATATGGGTCAGATTTCCCCATGGTTTTTAAATACTGTCTGTTAGGTGAAGACACCTACCAGCTGTGCACACCACTATGAGTGCACGGGGTCGGGGGCCCTCCAGAAAAACCCAGGCTTGAAGAAAATGGAGGTGTCCCTTGTCTGCAAGACAGACCCTCTCCCCACACCTCACATTTTCCTCCTGAGCGCCCCCCAGTGGCTGGGGAAGGACACCACCTGGGTGCTGGCTACTCTGCCCTCTGCTCTCTGAGCAAATTGGATTTCTGAAGGGCGGGAAACCTGGCTTTCTCAGTTTCCCTGAGAGCACGCGTGAGGGCAGGCAAGAGGCAGCCCACCCACCTCGGAAAAAGAGTGGTCCTTGGAACAGGGAACTTCCTCAGGCCCTGACAACTGCCTCTTGGGAAAACCCACCCCTTCTCTGGGACGCCCCTGATTCTCAGGACCACCTATCAGAGGCAAGAACGGCCTACCCCCTTCCCATAAGAGGCCAGTGACTTCCAGACATCAGAAGGCACCATTTCCATAGTTACAGGGTTATTTTTGAAATCTTTATTGTCATCATTAGCAGGAGAGTGGGTAGGTTTTTTTTTTTTAACTTTTTACTTTAAAGACATGTGGTCAAGTACACGGATCAAAAATGTACGTGGTGATACTTGAATAAGAATAATGCCACTCAGCTTGAAAATGGTTCAAGTCGTGCATTTTACATTATACTTATTTTACTGCAATTTCATTAAAGTGTGTACTATTTGCAGAATCCTCACAAACCAAACATTCCTGTGCAACACATACCCAGATGAAAAAAAATTACCTGCCCCCGCCCCCAAGCCCTCCTTCTGTAGCCACAGGCATTTTTTAAAAATAGTAAACAGTTGCCCTTTATTGAAGGCTCCTTATGTGCCAGCCATGTGCTAAGTTACAAATGTTCTCGTTTATTCTTCACAACGACTGTCTGAGACGTGTCTCAGTCATTGTTTGACAGATGAGGAGCCAGAGGCTCAGGTTAGGGATCTGCCCCGGTGCATTGGGCCGGCATCCATCCCAAGGGCAGCGTCAGGGTCAGTGTGGGAAAGGCCCCTGCTAGAGGGGCTGAGCCATTTGTGTTGCTTGAAGGGATGGGGGGGGGGGGATTTGATCTCTTCTGATTGATGATTCCTTACTGTTAATCTGATGCTCAGATGAATGCTTCTTATCAGTCTACTAACTTTGAAATCTGAAATAACCCTCCCTACCTCTCCCCATTTTATGCAATATTTCCTAAATGCCAAGGATGGTTAGAACTTTCAATCAATCTGTAATTTCTAAAAGGTGAGAATTAAAGAATAGTAGGCATTCCCGTACACAGTTCTTCTTAGGTTTTCCCCACAGGGCAGGTGGATCCCCACATCGGTTGTAGGGCACTTGGAGAGCCAGTCCTTGCCCAAATCAAACTTGAGATTTCTTCCTCCGTTAATGTGGATAGGATCTTGAATGGCTTTCAGTTGCAGCTGTGGAGAAACACTCAAGGAAGAGCTGATCTATCTCAATCTATATTATGTGATTTGCATGCCTGACCTGTAATGTTTACAGAAGGCTTTTGAACTTCTGACCCTGTTCTCTTAGAAGAAAATATTACAAAGGGGTTTTTTTTCCCCCCTCTAATATTCTTCTCTCTTGCCAGTGGAATTTCTCATCTTACATGCCATTTAAATACCCTTTTCCAAGGTTATTGGGGAGGGGTGCAGGGGAATAAGCTTTTTGTAACAAACACAGTATCCTGAAGTCAAGGGTAATAACAGGGAAGAGAAAATGAGGCAGGAAAAACAAAGCGAGAGGATAGAACCAGATGGCAGGCGTCTCCCTCCCCCTCCCCCAGCCTCTCTGGGGCCCTGGCTCTCATCGCTTGAAAGAGAGGGAGGGACAGGGCTGTGATCTCCCTGGGGCAGCTGCCACATCTCCCAGTGTGTGTCCTCCCACTCCTTTCCCAGTCTAGAGGCAGAACTCAAGGACCAGCCTTTGTGTTTTGCTTGGCAGCATGACACGTGATCCGCGTGTGCGCCTGTGCCCAGCACTCTCCTCACCAAGGGGAGTGGGCCTCCTTCGCTGACCTAGTGTAGGTGCTTAGTACAGGGTATTTGCACATCCTTGAACTTGACCCATTTTTGAATAGGTACCTTCATCTGTTTTATTCCCTATTTTCTCATTTCACGGCCAGGGATGTACCACCTAGAAACAGCAGCTCTAAAATACAGTAAACACTTTACACAGAGTGGAGTACTGCTCATTGCCTAGGCTAGCAACTCCTTTAAGTTCTTTTCATCATGATAAGAAGAAATCTGGTTTAGAGCCCATCAAAGCATTTCTCAGATTGTTATGGATATGCTCTCTGAGAGTAAGATGAGCAGTGACCAAAGTTAGAAAGAATTCAGCATTTATAATGATAATGCTCCATAGCTCCATAGATCAAGGCTGACTTCTGTTGGCAAATGCCACTTCCTGGCTCCATCAGGGCTCTGGGCTCCCAGCTCCTGGGACCATGAGCCCTCTGAGCAATGCTGGGGATTGGAAAGAGACTTTTAATTTTGATAAGTCTTTAAATTAGAACAACAGGGGAAGCTCTTAGGCAAACTTAAAAGCTGTTCTAAACCAGGGCCAGATAAGAGTTAAAGAAACTATTCACAAACTATATGTGCGTAAATCGTATATTTGAATCCAAGCAAGATGAGTTAAAATATCATCAACCCTGGAGTTTCCGTCGTGGCGCAGTGGTTAACGAATCCGACTAGGAACCATGAGGTTGCGGGTTTGGTCCCTGCCCTTGCTCAGTGGGTTAACGATCCGGCGTTGCCGTGAGCTGTGGTGTAGGTTGCAGACGCGGCTCGGATCCTGCATTGCTGTGGCTCTGGCGTGGGCCGGTGGCTACAGCTCCGATTTGACCCCTAGCCTGGGAACCTCCATATGCCGAGGGAGCGGCCCAAAGAAATAGCAAAAAGACAAAAAAAAAAAAATCTCATCAACCCTGAATTAGTGAAATAGCTGAACTGTAAGAACTCTTTAAAGAAATGCAGCTTTAGGTGTTTCCACTGTGGCTCAGTGAGTTAAGAACCCAGCATGGTGTTCGTGAGGATTCCGGTTTGATCCCTGACCTTTCTCAGTGGGTGAAGGATATGGTGTGGCTGTGGCATAGGCCAGCAGCTGCAGCTCTAATTCGACCCCTAGCCTGAGAATTTCCATATGCCACAGGTGCCACCCTAAAAAGAGGGGAAAAAAAGAAAAATGCAGCTTTAATAATACCAATTACCTACAATAACTCAAACAAGGAAAAGTAATATAGTAAAGATCCTATTTTCCTAAATCAAGGTGAATAGTTTGTGCAGAAATCACCTATTCATTTGAATTAGCTTCCCAGGGTCTTAAAAAGAGGATTTATTCATTTGCTCAAAGACTTTTTTTTTTTTTTTTTAATGTCTCAAGTCTATTCCAGCCTATCTGGGCACAACATGTGAGCTTTACTACATAATACATTGTGTCCTTGTCACCTCATATCTCCTTTGATGGAGAAAGTGACCCTAGATGGCCTTGAAAAAGAAAGAAGGATTTTATTTCTCTCATGAGTAACTGAAAACCCTTGTGAGATTAATGGAGTCACTTAAGAGAAAATCATGAATTCCTAATACATGACTTTAAAATGATCTGGTAGTTGGATTCTCATCTCTGCTGAGACCAAAATGAGATAGATTTGAAATGGAAATAGCTTGATTAATACCAGATCACCTGAATAAGGCTGGGCTTGTCCCAACCTGCAGCAAAATGTGTTGGCTTCCTGCCTCAGATGACATTTCCATCTTTTTTTTTTTTTTCATTTAAATCAGTTAGAACTAACTCAGTGAAGGTTATCTTGCAATAAAAAAAAAAAAATTAGTCTCTACTGCAAGCATTTAATATTTCTTCACTGTTTTGGAGAATACCCAGGTGTGAGTATAGGGGCGGGAGGGTATTGTGGGTGTGAAAGAGAGAAAGAAAGGAAGAGAAAGGCTGGAGATGATAGGTATTGTTATTCTTTATGATGAAATGTCTCCATCTAGTGGAATTTCCAAGCAGTAAGCATTACTGTATTAAAATGAAGATAATGGCTGCAAAGCAATTTCCTTAAACATATGCAATGTTTAAAGAAAAAAAACTTCCGCATATGTTCTTAGATGGTATACTGACAAGTGCATGTATTTCTTTTGGAGGACATGGAAATGAAACCAACAGAAACCGCTAAAATGTTAACATTTTTTAATTTCATGATTTGAACCTGAAAGGAGAGGGATGAGATCGGTGAGCGACCCAGGGCCAGTTCCACAGCCCGGTAATGATCTAGTCTTCAGTTGGGGGGTTGGGCCTCAGGTGTTCACATGCAACATACAGTCTTTGGTATGTGTGAATTATTTTATCATAAAAATCTGGACATGACCTAAATTTAAGCTTATTAATAAAGGACTTTCTGGGAGAAATTATCTCCCTCTTTTGATTATCTGTTTAAATTCATTTAATAGATTAGAAAAAGACTGAGAAACTAATTAAAACATACCTTGTTTAAAACCTTTGCCAGCAGATGCAACCTGAGATTATCACACAAAGTGAAGTAAGTCAGAAAGACAAATACCATATGATATCACTTACATGTGGAATCTAAAATATGGCACAAATGAACCTGTCTACAAAACAGAAACAGACTCACTGACATAAAAAACAGACTTGTGGTTGCCAAGGGGAGAGGGGATGGAATTGTATGGATGGGGTGTTTGGGGTTGGTAGATACAAACTGTTACATTTAGAATGGATAAGCAATGAGGTCCCACTGTATAACACAGGGAACTATATCCAATCTCCTGGATTAGACCATGAGAGAAAAGAACATTTTAAAAAGAAGGATATTTGTAGCAACATGGATGGAACTAGAGACTGTCATACTGAGTGAAGTAAGTCAGAAAGAGAAAGACAAATACCATAGGATGTCACTTATATCTGGAATCTAATATATGGCACAAATGAATCTTTCCACAGAAAAGGAAATCATGGACTTGGAGAATAGACCTGTGGTTGCCGAGGGGGGAGGGGAAGGGATGGATTGGGAGCTTGGGGTTAATAGATGCAAACTAATGGATTAGCAATGAGATCCTGCTGTGTAGCACTGGGACCTATGTCTAGTCACTTATGATGGAGCATGATAATGTGAGAAAATAGAATGTGTACAAGTATGTGTAACTGGGTCACCATGCTGTACAGTAGAAAAAAAATTGTGTTGAGGAAATAACAATTTTTAAAAAAATGTTTAAAAAAGGATATCTGTATCTGCCTGAGTCACTTTGCTGTACAGCAGAAATTGGCACAACATCATAAGTCAACTATAGTTTTAAAAAACAAAAACAAGAAATAAAACCTCTCCAGCACCCTGTTTTCTTATAGGGTATTCTGTTATTCGTGCCACCAACGCTCACCCACAGCTGCACATGTACACTTGTCACCGTTTGTCTGCCGCTGTATGGAATCCTATCTGGGATCATTGTGCATCCTTCCCTCCCTCAGAGCCAGTCTTTAGAGGCTGGGCCCCTGGCATAAGGCTGGTGTTTGATACAGAGGCTAGTTATCCTCTACCTAATTGCATCCGTCTGGGGAAGATCTTGACCAGGGCCGAAAGCCAGCATTTCTCTTCCCCTGTCTGAGGGCTTAGACTAACAGCTCAGCCAAAAAAAAAAAAAAAAGTGATTAAAAAAAAAAAAAAATGCAGCTTGGGATTTCACTTGCTCCCACCAAGGACCAAAAAAGGAAGGAGAGAAGGCTTCTGGTGATGAGACATCTGAGAGGCCTCCGTCTGCTCAGGGGCAGTTGCATCCTCTCCGCCCCTCGTGCTCCTGACCTCGGGCTGGGGGAGGGTTTGTGGACACAGTCAGTGTCAGAGCTACCCCAGGAAGTCGGCTAAGCCCTGTTGATGGGGAGAGGCACACACCGCACCCTGCTCCCCGTCACGTGCAGCTGGGGGAGTCTAAGCCTGTGAACTCTGAGCATTTAATCTAGTCACTGGTTTTATGCTGAGGGTGGTGTTGCAAGCACCCTCTTTCACATTCACATCCTTCTGCCCACAGTGCCGTTGAGCCTCACAGATGAGACCATCCTGTGGCTGGAACACTGGGCTCCAGGGGGCGGTGTGACTAACACTCTCATTCCCCTACCCATCCCTGCACACACTGCTGCACCCCCACTTCCTGTCCTACCCCTGGATTCAGGGCAGGGCTGACAGTGCTCCATGAAGTAACCTCAGGCTGCAAATGTCCAGGAGAGGCCCAGCCTCTCATAGGCTTTATTCTTCTACCCATTTTCTTGAGAGCAAACAAGGCAGGTACTCAGAGCACCTCCATCCTTTATTAGGCCTCCTAAAAGGCTTCCTTTCTCAGATGATCTATAGCTTTAGACAGTCTGTCTGTCTGTCTCTGTCTCTCTCCTTCCCCCCCCCCCCCCCGCTTTTCTTTGCTTTATCTTTTGAATCATTTAATGATGGACCGAATAACATTAAAGCCAGCACTTGGATGCTGGTTGCCTCGGGGCAGGGCAGAGGAATGAAATGGTAGCAGAATTGGTGCATGTTCTATTTTTTTCCCAGCTTTATTGATATATAATTGGCAATGTCCCATTGTAGAGGTTTTAAGGTGTACCATGTGATGGGTTGATGTGTGTATATATTGTGAAATGTTTACTGCAGTAAGGTTGGGTAACATCCTTCGTCTCCCATAATTAGCATTTTTTTCAGTGTCACTGTTTTTCGTCAGTAGGCTGGGGCTCAGTTCCCTTTCCCTTTGCCCAAGTTGGTGACACTTACCAAGCAAAAATACCCCCACCAGAGCCCCCCTCATGACCAGGGTCCTACATTTTTAATTTCTAAATAAGGCAACAGAGGAGAGACAAAGCTAGATTCCCCTCTCAGCTGACTCAGATTGTACCCATTTGACCCTTGAAGTGGAGTTCCCTTCATAGCTCAGCAGTTAGCGAACCCAACTAGCATCCACGAGGATGTGGGTTCGATCCCTGGCCCTCCTCAGTAGGTTAAGGATCCGTCATTGCCGTGAGCTGTGGTGTAGGTTGCAGATTCGGCTTGGTTCTGCTGTTGCTATAGCTGTGGTGTAGACCGGCAGCTACAGCTCTGATTCCACCTCTAGCCTGGGAACCTCCATGTGCTGCAGGGGCGTCCCTAAAAAGAAAAAGAAGAAGAAGAAAAAAAGACCCTCGCAGAGGACTGTGTTAGAGTTGGCAAAACCAGATAGCAGAATAACTAGAAGGTGGTCATATGCGCTCACAATGTGGAGTCTGTGACCACAGGACATTGAAATGGTCCACGAATTCACTTCCTTTTCTCTTTTCTCTCTGCAGGGAAGGAGACTGGTGGGAGGCCCGCTCCTTGACAACCGGAGAGACAGGTTACATTCCCAGCAATTACGTGGCTCCAGTTGACTCCATCCAGGCAGAAGAGTATGTTTTCTTTGGTCGTTTTCACTTAACTGCTTGCTTTTAAAAGAAAGTTGCCCCAGTAAAATGCTGTTAACATTGTGTGAGATCGAGGAGCTCCCATCGTGGCTCAGTGGAAATGAATCTGTCTAGTATCCATGAGGACACAGGTTCGATCCCTGGCCCCTCTCAGTGGGTTAAAGAGCCGGCGTTGCCGTGAGCTGTGGTGTAGGCTGCAGACGCGGCTCGGATATGGCATTGCTGTGGCTCTGGCGTAGGCCAGCGCTCCAGCTCCAATTTGACCCCCTAGTCTGAGAACCTCCATATGCCTCAGGTGCAGCCCTAAAGAGCAAAAACGAACAAACAAAAACGTTATGCAAGAGGGAGAAGTCAATCAGTAGAGTTGATTAAGGGGTGAGAGAGTGTGGTCCTGCCACGTCCCCCAGGCCCTCTGCCACATCTACATAGTATTTGTACCCTCACCAACTTAATATGTTTTTTTAAAGCTTGCTAACTTTTGAAAAACATTTATTTTGTAAAGAAACTTTGTATTAATACCTTAAATGAGAAAACCCGATATTACTTGCCATGGATAGAAAGTAACCATGAAAAGGTAATGAGGAGTTCCCGTCGTGACTTAGCGTGTTATGAACCCAACTCATCCATGAGGACGTGGGTTTGATCCCTGGCCTTGCTCAGTGAGTTGCAGATCTGGCACTGCCATGAGCAGTGGTATAGGTCACAGATGCAGCTCAGATCCCATGTTGCTATGGCTGTGGTGTAAGTTGGCAGCTATAGCTCCAATTGGACCCCTAGCCTGGGAACCTCCATATGCCTCGGGTATGGCCCTAAAAAGATTTTTTTAAAAAGGTGATGAAATTCTAGCTAGAGCACTATCACCAGCCCAAGGGTCTAGGCCTGAAGTCTGTTGAAGATATGGGGGGGAAGGGAATAGGGAGGGTGGG
The DNA here is from genome assembly GCF_016906955.1 of Phacochoerus africanus. NCBI lineage: Eukaryota > Metazoa > Chordata > Mammalia > Artiodactyla > Suidae > Phacochoerus > Phacochoerus africanus. Next base: position 77,560,878 of record NC_062545.1, on the reverse strand, counting down.
GGAGAGAGAGAAAAAGGAGGTGGAAATAATTGAGGTTTCCTCCTCCCCAGAATTGGAAAGGTTAAAAGGTGCTGAAAAGACAGGTGTCCAGGCCCTGGGTAGGGGTCCCTCACCTGCAGGTGTCCCACAGCTCAGGCAGTCCTGAGGGGGGCATTTCAACTGGCCCTTTCCTCTGATATGGGGTGTCAGGTGCTTCTTTCACAGCAAATTGTGACCAGCGGTTTGTTGGCTCAAGGATTTTTCTGATAGCAGTTTCGAAAGGTGGTCAGGAGGCTGGGCAGATTCTAGAAGGAACAGCTGTGGTTGCTCCTCCTGCCCGGGGTGCTGAATAGGCACCTCCAAAGTGGAGAGCTGTCAGTACGGCTCCTGTGAGCGCCCAGACATCTCAGCTAAGGGCCGGGATCCCCCACCACACCATGGGAACCTGCCTGTCCTGCTTGTTGGAGGCAGTCCTGACTTACCAGAAGACAAGTCAGGAAAAGTCGGCCACAGAACCCAACCTTTGGCTCTGGTATCCCACTTGCCCCGGGTTTGTCTGACCCCTGTGAGGAGGATTAGACTCCACAGCCCAGCCAGATCCCCAACTGGAACGTTGTCTTGTCTTTAGCTCCCCTGCATTTCCTCTAAGAAGATCTGTTTTGTTTCCCACCCTCAAATATTCAGTGGTTCTGAGCTTCTTTTTTCCTCCCAGGGATTGTTTCATCATCAGGGAATAAAAGAATCCATATTGAGTCCTTATTTTAAGGCAGGTTTGCCAACATCTTTGTCTTCCTTCAGAGTAAAAGGTACCACCAAAACAAAGCATTGCTCTGACTTAACCGGGAACCTAGTCTCCATGTTTTTAAGTTATATTTAGAATGGCCAGGGGTTTTTTAAATACTCAGTTTTTAAAGAATAAAATAGCATTTAAAAAATAATACCTGTGGTTTTACATGAGCAATGAATTGCCGTTATCTTAAATTGCAATTGTTTCAGTACACACCATTGTTCTTAGGGCCCTCTTTCCACCACGGTTCATGTTTACACTGCATTTTAATTGGGTTATTGATACAAACCCAGAAAGTCATTTCTCACAAATAATTGGTGTAATTCTTTGTATTACCACCTCATGCTAGGTTAGGATTACTGCAGTCTCATGCCTTTAAAATCACCAAGGAGCTGGCACGAAACATGTCTTCTCTTATCCTCAGGGAAGCTCTTTCATTCACAAAAGAATTTGACAGTGACACATAATAGTGCACATATAATGAGTTGAAATTTCATTTTAGAAACTGGATCCTCTCACCATCACACATTCTAGAAACAGATCCGTGCAGATTCCAGTGGACCTCTGCTTGGTTTCCCTAGGGCTCATGAAGCACCTGCTGCTCGCTCACTCAGCACCTACACAGAAACGTTAACCAGTCGCCAGGCCGTGGTCAGGGCTGGAGAGCGCAGGGGAGATGAAAGATGGATGAGGAAGGTTGGGGGGTGACCTGAGGTGATGTCTCCTAAAGTGGCAGGAGAGCATCATGATAGAATATGATCAAGTCCTCGGCACCGAGTTGTTTTTGAGGACATGCAGTTGGCTGCCTGGGAACCTGGCCCTGGCATCTGGGCCAAGGCACACCTGGGGCAGGTCACAGCCCAGCTGCTCAACAGCTCCCTTCTGCCTGCCCACATTCTCATGCTGCTGGACAGAGAGAGGATGGAAACGAGCATGGGGGCCGCAGTCACCTCAAGTTAGGGCTAGTCTAGAGTTCCCGAAGTTAGGAAGTTGCTGAAAACACCATGTCTTTGTTTTTGATCCATTCTAACCGACTTCTTTTTAAATGCGTGATTAATGATTTTTATATACACTCAGCCTGTGTTTTATTATTTCCCAGGGGTTGTAATTATGCTCAGAAATCCAGGGTCTTGTAGAGGCACGTGGGAAGGGTCGCTCTTGGTTGCCATTTCAAAACAAGGTCTTGGGTTTCTCTTTTTGTGCACACAGGTGGCACTTTTAACACAAATCCACAGGTTGCTGTCATCTCTGGAGGCAAGAAAAATAACCTGCAATTCAAATCTGATTGTTTTTCAAGAGTGAAAGAGACGGACTGGGGATGAAATTGGGCATAGATTGAAAAGGAACTCGTTGAGGCCAAGAAAAAATGTACAGGGGGCGGGGGGGTGGGGGGGGGGCTGAGGATGGAATCGGAGATGAGGATTCCCGGGCAGAGGGACCAACGCTGTTCCATTGTTGTAAATGTTCATTATAAAATGTTTCCTTCCCTTGATCTCATTGAAAGGTGGTACTTTGGAAAACTCGGCCGAAAAGATGCTGAGCGACAGCTTTTGTCCTTTGGAAACCCAAGAGGTACCTTTCTTATCCGTGAGAGTGAAACCACCAAAGGTAAGATAACGAGCTGAAGAAGCTGGCTTGTCATTCAAATCGCTGGATTAGTCAGAGGGGATGAAAGGCTTATCTCTAATGTACCAGGAGTTTTAAATGGTACATATATCCCCCCGCCTTGTGAGCCAAGTCCTATTTTCAGATTTTCCTCCAGGCTCCAGAACTACAGACAGTTCCAAAAGGATGGCAGAGGCTCAAAATCGAGACCTTCCTCCCCACACGGGGGCTGGGGCCGCTTCTCTCCTCCAGGGACTCTGAGATCATAGACTCTTCAGAAGTCCTTTAGGATGGGGATTTTCTGAAAAATCCCTCTTGGTTCCTTGGGTGCCCATCGCACAGGTTGTTTTCCCGCACTTCTTTTGTTTTCTCCACCACTGAGGACTTTTCTTCTTCCATCTGCCCGCCATCCCATTTTTCTAACAATGCATTAGAGCCCACAAGAGGAGCTGGGGCCCAGGGAAAGGAGCAGTGGCCTTCTATCTTGATCTGCCAGGCACTGGTTCTCCAGCTCCTGGGAACAGTGTTGTGAAGCAAGAAGTGGAAGCTCAGTTCTAGAAAAACGGTTCTCAGATTTCTTCAGTGTGCACTGCCCCTGCCTGCATGATGCTCTGTGGGTAACCAGACTAGGGCCACAGCCCAGCCCTGAGCAGCCCTTCCCTCCTTCCCAGGGGTGAGTTGGGTCTGTACCTTGTTCACCAGCACACGTGTACTGAATAGGGTATTATAGGAAAAAAATCCAGGGAGTGTTCATTCTCAAGGCTAGAATCATTTTCTTGCTAGTATCTTCTGACATTTGCAGAAAAAGGTGTTTTCTTCCTGTGTTATCAAGTAGAAGTGTGTGTGTGTGTGTGTGTGTGTGTGTGTCCTGATAGTTATTCATCAGGATACTCGAGTAAATGAGACCTGAAAAACACATCGCTACTGAGAATGATTGAAGCTGCTAATGCTTTGCATATTCCCCAGGTGCCTATTCACTTTCCATCCGTGACTGGGATGATATGAAAGGAGACCATGTCAAACATTATAAAATTCGCAAACTTGACAACGGTGGGTATTATATCACCACCCGGGCCCAGTTTGAAACACTTCAGCAGCTTGTACAGCATTACTCAGGTAACCTGAATTCTAACTCGCTACTGGCCACTTGGATGCTGGAGGGAGTGGGTGGGCACAGAGCAGGGAAAGAGGTACAACGAATATGGACAAAGCCACACTCGGGAAATACTTGGCTTTGCCAGCCCCTCAAGGTGGGTCTTGGCCAACTGGGTTCTATCAGTTTTTTTCCTTCAGAGCTGTTATTAGTTCCATATGTTTGTCAAAAGCTTATAATGCTGTAGTTCCCCACGTAGAAAGCAAGAGGTTAAATTCTAAAAGCTCTTTGTTTTTTCCATCATCATCCTGAACTCCCTGAAAGTTATCTCTTCCTGTTCCCTGGCAGTGTGTAGTTTAGAAACCCTGCAAGGCAGAGGGCGTGGTCTCCAAGAGGACACTTACCTGGGGTCTCCCACAGGGGGTGCTGTGTTTCTACCATCTCTCTACACTCAGCACTGTTGCAGGAACAGCTACACATACGTTTCATTCTCATGACTAGATAAATTTTGCCATCCATTTATTTATTTTTTCTTTTTTCTTTAGGGCCTAACTTGCTGCATATGGAGGTTCCCAGGCTAGGGGTTGAATCAGAGCTATAGCTTCTGGTCTACACCATACCCATCCACTTACCATATTCTACGTCCCCATCAATACTTCTGTTTCCTAACTAGGCTTAGACATATTTGACCCACAGCCCTTAGATCTGGTACAGCTCTTACAGTTACTTTAAACTTTTAAACAGAACACCGGAGTTCCCGTTGTGGCGCAGTGGTTAACGAATCCGACTAGAAACCATGAGGTTGCGGGTTCAATCCCTGGCCTTGCTCAGTGGGTTAACGATCCGGCGTTGCCGTGAGCTGTGGTGTAGGTTGCAGACGCGGCTCGGATCCCGCGTTGCTGTGGCTCTGGCGTAGGCCGGTGGCTACAACTCCGATTAGACCCCTAGCCGGGGAACCTCCATATGCCGCGGGAGCGGCCCAAAGAAATAGCAAAAAAAACAAACAAACAAAAAAATAAATAAATAAATAAATAAATAATAAACAGAACATCAATCCCTGTCCTAACACCAAGATGTCACCATTGGTCTGTCGTTCCTAGAAACAAAATTATTAGCTGTGTGATTTGTACATTTTACTAAAGAAGGTAATTGTATGTGCAGTAGTTAAAATGATGGTTTTCTCAAGTTCCCACTGTGGCACCACAGGATAGGTAGTGTTGCTGCAGTGCCAGGACATGGGTTCAATCGCCAGCCTGGCACAGTGGGTTAAAGGATCTGGCGATGTCACAGCTGTGATATAGGTCACAACTGCGGCTCTGATCTGATCCCTGGCCCGGGAACTCCATAAGCCACAGAGCGGCCAAAAAAGAAAAAATAAAAATTAAAAAACAATTGCTTTCTTTCCTAGATTAGCAAGTGTATCCCACTCTGTCATATATACACACCAATGGACATAGCTGTGCAGATGCAAATAAAGAGCTATATCCCATTCAGCCCACTAATTTTTTGTGCGACTATATGTACATTTTATATCATCCTTCAGAACAATGGTAAGACCCCAGGATAATACACCTCAACTATTGCTCTGCACTCATTTATTTAAAAATATGCCTGGGAGTCCCATCGTGATGCAGCGGAAACAAATCCAACTAGGAACCACGAGGTTGTGGCTTCGATCCCTGGCCTCTCTCCATGGGTTAAGGATCTGGCATTGCCATGAGCTGTGGTGTAGGTCGCAGAGGCAGCTCAGATCTGGCATTGCTGTGGCTGTGGCGTAAGCTGGCAGCTATAGCTCTGATTCGACCCCTAGCCTGGGAACCTCCGTATGCCGCAGGTGCGGCCCTAAGAAGAAAAAAGACAAAAATAAATAAAAAATAAAAATATGTGTGTAGAATTTTTTTAGCACCAAAAAAAAGCAGTCTTTTGAAAATGGCCATAAGAAAGATCTGTCTGTCGACCCTGGGCTCTAAGGAGCACATGAAAAAATTAGCAGCACTGGGAGTACTTGTTGATTATGGCGGTGGGTAACTTTCCTTTATGTTGGATTCTCATGAAATTCTTGGCAAAAATGGAGCAGAATCTCTCCCTGAGCTTAAGTGATAGACTCAAAATGCCCACACGTTGTAAGGATTTTTCAAATGCCGAAATATATTTCATTACAGCCAAACATCAGCAGGATCCCCAGGGTTTGGATCATTTGAAAATATTGTGTTGGAAAGGGCACCTTAATAACATCATAAAGCTGGAAAGAGAGAAGGAATATGAAGAGCAATAGACATTTTTTAATCTCAAAAAAAAAATCCATCTCAAGTCGGATTTGTTTTTATATTGGCTTTCCTTCTTACCTCTTTCTCTCCCTCACACAATAAAATGCCTTTGAAATATTGACACATAAATAATTTCCTGCCTAAACATCTCAGAACCTGAGTCTATCAAAAAGGAAGGAATAAAAAGGAACTTGCAGCTGGTTCCTGGAGAAAAGGCAACAGCACCACATGCTATTTGCCTGCATCTGAGAGGCCTCTGGGGGATGTGGCTGGTGGGGCTCTGTCCACCTCCAGCCAGGCGCTCTGCAGCTTTTGTCACTGCCCTGATTCCTTGTCCATTGTCACCTTTCTCACCTGACTTATGTTTAACTTGCCATTTAGACAATTTCCTCTCACTACTGCTAGATTCTCAAAGGCTTATTCTTTAGAGAGAGAGAAGAAAAGGGAAAGAAAAAAAAAAAAAACCCTCCAAATAACCTATAAGTGATAACGACTTTTTTCCTTCCTCTTTTTTGTAGGAAATAGAGTTCTCTCACATCCTCAAGTTTCTGCAAATTTTAGTTTCCATTCTTTCTCTTTTCAAACCAGACTCCTAAATTATACATTGGAGACTGTTATAAAGATTTTTTTTAATGGAAAATATCAAAGAAGCAAGAGCATCTGACTGGTAGAATAGAGTCAGTTAAAATTGCCAACGAAATCACTAGAGAAATATGACCTCTTTTTTTCCTCACCCAGTACAATCTTCAGCCCTACTAGTTTATAACAGTCTAACGTTCTGTGGAAGAATCCTGTACCGAAGTTACAATTTTAAGTACATTCATTGCAAAGACAGTCCACAAACCCTTGATATTAGGTGGAGGGAAAAGACAGTTGTGCTGATATTCTGTAGTCCAAAGGAGCTTATTGAAATCAGTGGAGGTATTTTCACAGTTTCAGAAGATGTGTTATTAGCACCCTGGGCTGAAAACAGTCTGTGTCTGTATGTATGAATAGACTCTATCAAACCCGGAGGTATGGAATTCCAACTCTGAAATGCCTTCCAGTCTACCTCCAACGAACACGTTGCAGTGTGTGGTGTCTAATCTTCCAAGACGTGTGTAGTTCTCTGCTGATGTAGCCCTGTTTTGAGTCACACTGTGCGCTGGCTGGGTTTGTGCACCTGTAAGTGTCATTGTTTGATGTGTTCTGCTTTTCTTTCCCTCTCCTGCCGCTGTCCCCGCTCCATCAGAGAGAGCCGCAGGTCTCTGCTGCCGCCTAGTCGTTCCCTGTCACAAAGGGATGCCAAGGCTTACCGATCTGTCTGTCAAAACCAAAGATGTCTGGGAAATCCCTCGAGAATCCCTGCAGTTGATCAAGAGACTGGGCAATGGGCAGTTTGGGGAAGTATGGATGGGTATGCTGAGACTCAGTTCCTCTCTTACCAGCCCTCTCGTTTGGGAAGTCCCAAACATCGGAGATGGAAGGTGACAATAAAGACCTGATGGCCAGGAAGAAAACGGTCGTCACTAATAATTTTTTGTCATGATTTCAGAATTCTGGTCAAGATCGGCAGATGGCTCAAATGATACTAGCGTATGAACCTCAATTCATAAACCAGTAAATGGTACCAAATGCCCTTATTGCGAACTGCAGGTGTTTGTGCAGTGAACTCAGTGTCGCCCTCAGGGGCCGGTCACCTTCCATCTCTCATAGTGCATGCATGATTATGGATTATAAGGACTGTGTTTTCTTTATTAATTCCCTTTCCTATAGAGAAAGCTGATGGTTTGTGTTCTAACTTAACTGTGATTGCATCGAGTTATACCCCACAAACTTCTGGATTGGCTAAAGATGCCTGGGAAGTTGCACGTGATTCCCTGTTTCTGGAGAAGAAGCTGGGTCAGGGGTGTTTCGCTGAAGTGTGGCTTGGTAAGGCAGAGGGCACATTTTGTTCAGGCTGCATCTCAAAGCCAGTTACAAGGACGGTTTTGAACCAAAACGCATATACGGCCATTGGGACCAAGACACATAAACCCAGATAGCTAGGTGGGCACAGGCCAGCCACCTGTATACCCTTGTGTGCTTAGTGAAGGCACACACGGAACAGGCAACCAGCACAGTAGCACCCCGGTGTTTGCTCTTCCTAAGACACGAGAAGGTAAGATTGTCTAGCAGGGCTCCTGGAGGGAAAGACCACCAGCTTTTTTGCTCAATGGCCTGGGTTTGAATCTTTCCTCGCTCATTAACCGTGAACAAGGGGCTCATTAAATCTCTTTGACCCTCAGTGCCCTCATCTGTAAAACTGGAATAAGACCTACTTCATGGGATTGTTGTAAGGATTACATGGGACGGTATGTTAGAGCCCTTGGCATACAGCAGGTGCTCAGTAGACACACATACTTCTCTCAGTTTGGTTGCTGTATCACTGACACTGCCAATTGTACTGGCCCTGTACTGCTTCGCTAACACCCCGAAACATCCATCAGTAAGGTAATTTGGGTGCTGATGGAATCCTCCTCCTTCCTTTCTTAGATCCAATTAAAAATAATAGAGGTTGATACCTGCTGATTTGTGTGGGTATAGGTGTTTAGGTGTGGTCTGCATTAGAAAATGTAATATAGTTAAAGCACTTAGACTAGTAAGTGCTGCATAGAGAGAGAGACACAGACATACACATGTATGTATATGTGTGTATGCAAGAGCTATTATAATGGGTATTATCATTAAAATTGTTTTCAGAGTCCACATTTTTGTGTCTGTCTCTCTCTGGACTTTAACTCTCATATTGTAGAATGTGTTTATATGGCCCTTCTCTCTGTCATCCACTCGATTTATAATTAAAGTTGTGGGTCCTAAGGATTTTAATGCAGTCACTCACAAAATTAGGACAAATTAAACTTTATATGAACATTTATTTTCAAACTTTAAGATTGCCATCTTTAAGTCGTTACACATGTTATTAAGGTTTTGTTTCCCATTGAACATAAAGTATCATGTTGGGGTAGTTCAGGGTCAGGATGGAAGGAACACATAAGGAACTAGGCTGTTATTCGAAAGGAAAATCTCGCTCTACTTGAATTTCATTGGCGCTACACTGCTCACACAGACCCCGTACAAATTGTCACATTTCCCATTTACATTTAGTGGTCAGTTTATTATTATAAGATTGGAGCGAACTCTTCTTTAAGCCCCTTATTCTTCGATAGTTTACGTTTTCGTAGGTTGCATGTTGTGATATATGAACCATGCTTTTAACAAGGTAACAGAGTTGCTCCAGTTCACAGAATTTTTTAGTTCTAAAACCCATTATAGGAAAATATAAAAGTTAAGTTAAACCAGCCTTCTTTTCCAAAGAGAAAACATCGTAATTTCACTTAGCAGATTTTTTCTGTTTCCCTGTAGACAGTTTTAATTCAAAGCCATTAGACTCATAATGGATACACATAGAATGAAGTGGTTTTTTTTTAATTTGGGGGCAAAAAGAAACTAAAGCTAATCCAGTTTCATTCCTGTGTTTTACAGATGAGGTAAATGATGGTGATCATAAACCAGGCTGCCTCTAAACCTTCTAGACTTTTTTTTCAAACATGTGAAATTTAAACAGTTCTGTTCCCTCTTAGCTGCTGTTTCGAAGTCATTGTTCTTGTGGCTGACCCTCAGTAAACTTGAGGAATTTTCCTTTCCTGGTTGAAGTATTGGCAAGGAGACAGTGAACTTCTTGCCAGTGCTTATCAGCACACTCAGCTCAACTTTTCAAGGACTCAGTCAAGTAGCTCATCCATGGCTAACAATTGAGTCTAGAGGTAACTTCTAAACATCCTCAGTGTGTTACTATATACTTTTAAGTGGCCCACCCCATGAAGTAGAACTTAATCTGATTTCTTCCATGCTCATTCTGCTGCCTTAAGAGATGCAGTTGGATGACCAGGCCTGTTCTAACCTCTGGACATTCATCCTTAAAAAGATACGTCGGGAGTTCCCGTCGTGGCACAGTGGTTAACGAATCTAACCAGGAACCGTAAGATTGCAGGTTCGATCCCTGCCCTTGCTCAGTGGGTTAACATCCAGTGTTGCCATAAGCTGTGGTGTAGGTTGCAGACGCGGCTCGGATCCCGCGTTGCTGTGGCTCTGGCATAGGCTGGCAGCTACAGCTCCGATTAGACCCCTAGCCTGGGAGCCTCCATATGCCACGGGAACAGCCCAAGAAATGGCAAAAAGACAAAAAAAAAAAAAAAGATACCTCTAGGAGTTCCCGTTATGGCTCAGTGGTTAGCAAGCCCAGCTAGTATCCATGAGGACTCCGGTTTGATGCCTGGCCTTGCTCAGTGGGTTAAGGATCCAGCATTACCGTGAGCTGTGGTGTAGGTCACAGATGTGGCTGGGATCCCACATAGCTGTGGCTGTGACATAGGCCAGTGGCCCTAGCTCCGGTTTGAGCCCTAGCCTGGGAACCTCCATATGCCTCAGGTGTGGCCCTAAAAAGACAAAAAAAGACCAAAAAAAAAAAAACTACATCCAGAAAGTACTGGGGACTAATGTACAGCATGATAAATATAATTAACACTTCTGTATGTTATTGAAAATTGATTGGAGAGCAAATCCTGAGTTCTCATCAGAAGAAAAAATTAATTCTGTTTCTTTAATTTTGTATCTATATGAGATTATGGATTTCACTAAACCTTTTTACAGCTGAACCTGCAGCATACGGGTTCAGCTGCCAGCCTACATCACAGCCACAGCAACACTGGATCCCAGCAGCATCTGTGACCTATGCCACAGTTTGTGGCAATGCTGGATCCTTAACCCATGAGTGAGTCCAGGGTTTGAACCCGTATCCTCATGGACACTATATCAGGTTTTTAACTTCCTAAACCAAAATGGGAACTCCCACTAAACTAATGATCTATATAAATCACTTCATGATCTATATAATTCATAAAACATAAAACATATACAGTGCTATATTATATCTCAATAAAACTGGAAGGGAAAAAAGTATCCAGAACTTTTTGATACCAATTTATAATCACATGACTGAGCCAGAAAAGGAAACAGAAAGAATTTTAAAGAATTATAAACCATGATATAGCCATAAGTAAACACATTTTTCCTGTTGAAAATACTTGACAGAGTCCTTACATTTGATTGTCTTTGTTCAACAGAAACTATATTAAATTTTTTTAAACTTAAAATCTAACAACTATGGATTTAAAAGAATTTTTTTTTTCCCCTTCAAGAGAGATTCTTTGGTTTGACTTCATATTATGGAATGTCCGCAGGTACCTGGAACGGAAACACAAAAGTAGCCATAAAGACTCTCAAACCAGGCACAATGTCCCCAGAATCATTCCTTGAGGAGGCACAGATCATGAAGAAGTTGAAGCATGACAAACTGGTCCAGCTCTATGCCGTGGTATCAGAGGAACCCATCTACATCGTCACCGAGTACATGAATAAAGGTTGGGCGACCTGGGCACCACCTCACAGTGACCTGCAGGGTTGTTCTGGGGGGGGGATGTGGAGCTGCCTGCTGGCTTTTTTTCCGCCTTTCTCCGTACGTCAGGCATTATTCCCAGGAAGCGCAATTTTGAGTCCTCACTAATGAAAACATTTCAAGAACACACTATGACCTGGAGTTCGCCCCCCAGATCCTTGTGAAACACAGCGTGTGTCAGGAGTTCTAGCTCCTCTCCACAATTAAAGAAATTCATTTTTAGTATCAGGGGTGCTACAGAGGGCTCTGAAAGTTTGCTCTTATTTGCAATGCCAGAGCTTGTGTTAAAAATTGTGTGCAGGGGTGAAGTGTGAATATCAGACACTGATCTCTGGGCCAAGTTTAGTCTCCATCTTTTCAACATCTTTTTTTTTTTTCCAGCTCTTCTTAAACATGAGCCATAGAAAGACATGCTTTTAAAGAGCACATTTTATTCCCATTCTTTTTCTCTCTCTTTGTATTTCTAATCAAAGCAGTCTTGTTGGGGATAAGGCCAAAGATCATTTTGTTTTGGAAAAATAGATGAACCAAACAAGAAACAGCCTTAAAAGGCAACGCATTGTACATCAGAGGACACCAGTGCAGTTTTTCCTTTCCTTGTACTTTCTTTTATAATATATTTGGAATTATTTCCTGGAAGATTGTTTGTCTTTGGTATCCAGGGTTATTTGGTAAATAGCTCTGTGAGTAAGGCATGAAAAAAAAGTCACCTATGATCACTCCAAGCCTCAAGCCTCTGCACATGATGCTTTCAGCCCCGAAGTTCCTTCTCAGCTCCTTAGGCCGTGTTATCACAGTGACTTTGAAGCGCCTGCTGTTTTATTTCAGATGTCTTTTAGGGCCTGATTGGTCATGACCTAATGTGGGAAACTACCTGCTCCACGCTGTATTCCACATATATTCTTTTTCCTGATTTTAAATCTGCCAATAACCTGGGCCATTGGTTCTCAAACTTTACTAGTTTTCAGAATCGTCTAAAGGGCGTCTTAAAATACACCTGTCTGGACCAGACCTCCTGGGTTTCTGATTCGGTGGTGAAGGGTGGGGCCAACGGTGTGCATTTCCAATGAGTTCCAGAAGGGTGTGGGGGCCTCTCTTGCTGGTCCCAGGACCACACTTTGGGAACCACTTGGCTGAGCACTTTATTCCCCACATCACTCTTGTGCGGGGCTGATCAGGAATGAGATTGCAGTGGTGCAGCCTTTCCCGTGTTCTTCCTCATCACATAAGGGGAATCGAGTCCCATTTCTTCTAGTTTTATCCTATTTTTGTTGTCCTTAGAAATGGAGTCACCATTGTTTATTTTTAAAAGCTAAAACCACTGCTTTTCAGTGCCGCCTTTCAGTGTTTTTTTCTGACCTTTTTTGGCGTAACTTTTTTTTTTTTCATTAAAAGCATTATTTCATTCAATATCTCATTACATCTAATAAGAAAACCCAATTCTGCCCTTTGTCGGGAATTTTTATCTTTCAAAGGAAATCGAAATGGTTTTATGTTTTGTTTATAGGAAGCTTACTCGATTTCTTAAAGGATGGAGAAGGAAGAGCCCTGAAGTTACCAAACCTCGTGGACATGGCAGCACAGGTGAGCCCGGTGGTACCTGATTCCTGCCTCAGATTTCTAGACACATAAGGATGTGGGGCCATGTGTAACACGTTCCCTTGGCTTCCACAGGTTGCTGCAGGAATGGCGTACATCGAGCGCATGAATTATATCCACAGAGACCTTCGGTCGGCAAACATTCTCGTGGGGAATGGGCTCATTTGCAAGATCGCCGACTTTGGATTAGCCAGATTGATCGAGGACAACGAGTACACAGCAAGACAAGGTGGGCACGGGAGCGAGGAGGCTCCTGACCTCATCCTGCTGGGGCCTGCCTCCCTCCTTCCTTCCCTTCTTCTCTCCAGAAAAATACTTGGAATGTCATTCTTCAGATGGGTTTTTCTTTCCTGATCTGGCAGGAATTTGGCAGCTCTGCAGGTGGGAGACTATAGCAGGTTCAGTGGGTGGCTGAGATGTTGCTTTCTGGTGAGTGAGTGGTCCTCCTGGCTCGTGCTGCCCTCCTCACTGCATCCAGGCCTGGGACATTTGGCTTTTGAAGAAGAGACCTGTGGGAGACCAAGAGATCAGTCAGGCAGCAGCTCACTCCATCAAAGTCGCAACCAATGGCAGAAGGCGTGCGGGGTTGGAGAATTTAACAAAGGAGTTGTTTACAATGGCCTGGGCTGGGCTTGGGAAAACCGACAGGGTGTGATGCCACACCCCAGGGCTGGGGACAGCACCAGGACTAAGAGGGAGCAGTTGTGCAGAGATCCTGCCTTTGGTGGAGAGGAGACGGCAGCTGGGGTGGATCTGGTGAACGGGCACCTGGGCTCACCGTTCAGCCCTCCTCCGCATTTCCTGCAAAACCGGGCTAGAGCCAGCAGTCACGGTAGCCCGTTGACAAGTCTACATGGGTCCAGAGTGGGGAGAGGATGAGTAGAATGGGGATCCACAGGGAAGATAGAAGATAACAGCATAGTCCCTTGAAAGCTCCACTTCATTTAATCATCCACTCCCAGCCCACCCCCTCCAAACATCTGTAGAAATTAGGCTCTAGACAAAATACATCCCAAAGCAGCAGCCAGTCCACCAGGAGAGCTATTCAGGGGTGTCTGGAGCACTAGGTACCAGGGAGGGAATTCCCAAGGCTATTTGCTTTCTTCTCAGAACCTCAGAAAGTGATCAAAGGGTAAATGTGTGGAATTAAGTATGCAGTTCGCAATCAAATGTAGGTTTCTCATGGAGAATATAGGGCTTACATCTAAGGAAGGAGGTCACCTTCACTGTTGTCCTTAACCAAAGCCTAGCCGTTCTGAGCAAGGCTAAGCAGTCACCAGGACAGACCGGGTGGTGCTTTCTACTAGATGCTACAGTGGTGATTTCTGGAATTCTTCTTTCTTTCCTTCTTTTTTAATTCTTTCATTTCATGCCAGTTCTCTCCTGCTTTTATCCTCCTCAGCAGTCTCAAATGATGAGGAAAAACGCTAAACTAAGACCCTGCCTCGCACAGATACTGTCCAAATGCTAAATTACACGTCAGTCAGACAGCTCGGCTATATGAATTTCCCCAGCACGTGGCAGTTCTTGTCCTGGAGCCAAATGCCCACACAGTGAGCATGCCCATGCATCACACACACACACACACACACACACACACACAGGCATGCCAGTGCAGGGCCAGATGGCAGCCATATCACTAATCAAAGGCATGCAGGCAGCTGTGATTGGCACTGGCCATCCGGAGAGGAATGTGGGCATGATTTGGAGTCAAGGTGAGTTGAGAGGGCCTGATGTGCCCCCAGGTCTGAGACCTTGCCCTGATGAGAGAGTTTACCCTGAGGCAGACCTGTCAGACCCCAGCTCACGGACCCAGAAGGACAGAAGAATGCGTGAAGGGCACAAGACATGAATATATGATTTAGGAATGGAGAGGGTCGTGTCGGCGTCCTGTCGGATGTGAGTGGGGTTCTGGTGCCAGAGGGAGTGGTTCAGGATCAGCCTCTCCCCCTCTCCCAGGCTCTGGATCTGTGGGATCTGTGGTTCACAGCCTTGAACCATCCGTAAATGAGAAGGTCACAGGGCCAGGAGCCAGAGCATGCTGGCCGGGGCGCTGCTGACAGAGCTTGATGTTTAGTTTACAGAGCCAGGTGCCCTGGGCAATGCTGTGCAGGGGAAGGCATGTCAGGAGCCCGTCGCTGCTGTCCCCTCACTGCACGCTGCTGCCATGGAGCAGGGCCCAAGCAGCCACCCTTCAGCCCTGGCCACCCAGCCCTGCCTCCTCACTGTGAGCTGTCCTGACTGCCTTTCTGGTGGCTTCCTCTACTGTCACCTGCCCAAATGTTTTTCAAGAGATCCACCTCACACCCTTTGTACTATGTTTCCTTCCTTTCATTGCCAACTAGAATACGCCACTCTTTCCTCTTAAAATTCTTTTTTTCTTCTCTTCCCTTTTGCAAGTATCTTCAGATCCATGCCAAACACTGGAAGGAGATAAGTAAGGAGAAGTAAATGGACTGGAAAACTGAACTTAGGGGATGAAACGAAAGACTGGGGACCTAGGATTTGCAAGGAGAATAAAGGAAATGCTGCAGGGGAGGAAAAGGGGGAGCTGGGGTATTCGTAGAATACCTACCCAGGGCCAGGCCCAAGCAGGCACATGCAAGGAGTAGAGCGGTAAAAATAGAAACGGGTTCAGAGGGGTTAAGTAAGTTGTATAAAGTCACACAGCTAAGAAAATTGCCAAGGCAGGATTTGAATCCAAGTGTGGCTGGCCCCGTGCATCTGCCCTCTTAAGCTATGCTGACTGCTTTTCATCAAGACAATGATTAAAAGAACAGAAGATAAAAATGGAGGCGATTAGTCATCAGTTCCTTTTCCCTGTTATTTTATGGGAAAGCTTTTAAGGGGCACCTTCTGAGGTGCATGTGTGAGGGAGTTGGAAGAATGCATTTTCCAGCTCTGGGACAGCCTGGCTGTTTACACAATTCCTCCCGAGCGTCTGCCCTTCCTAGGCCACTTTATGAGGCAGGCAGGGCGTGGAGTATATCTGCCGGTGTCCTCTGCAGATGGCAGGTGTGCTTCGTGCCGAATTTTCTGCGGGGGATTCATCATCTCCTCCAGACAGCTGCTCCATGTGCCTGAAAATATTTGCACATCAGGTTTTATGTTCCCCACAGGCCGCAGCCAGGCCGCATCTTGATTGTGGAAGTGTGGGCAGTGTTCAGAAGTGTGTGCCTATTACAGGTATTTTAGGACTGTGAGTGACAGTTGTTTCTCAACACAGTTGTGAGTCTCCCATCCAAGAGCACAATGAAATATCCTTTGTCTGCCTGTGCCCACCCCCCCACCCCCACCCCCCGCCACCCGGCTGAATGAGCTGACACATCCCAGAGGAAAAGCAGAACTGGAATTCTGTGGTCTTTTCTTCCTCCGGCTCCTGGCCCCACTGGACTGTAAGCGGCAGCCTCTCATCAGGGAGAAGGTACAGACCAGGCTCAGAGCCCAGGAGGGTGGTCCTCCACCAGCTGCATTCTGGAGGCCGCAAGAAATTGTTTAGGGGTATCGCTCATTCTCTGTTACCTCTGCCTGTCCCCCTGTGACAGCGGCTAGATCTTCTTTAGTCGTGAACCCTTTGTTCCACTGTGTTCAGTCAGGATCTCTAAGTAAAGCAACTTGAACTGAGTGCCTTTCCAAGTGCAAGAGCTTTGCTAGGAGCCTCAGGGAGAAGGAAGCCCAAGTCTGTCCAGGGGCAGGCAGTAAGCATGAAGCCAGACAGAACCGGATTTGAAACCCAGCCCTGCCACCTGCCAGCTCCAGGGCCTTGGGCATGTTACGTAATTTTTCTGCACCTCAGCTTGCTTATCTATAAAGTGGAAATATATCTTACCTGCTTTGTGCTTTAATTTTTACAAAGATTAAGTGAAACAATACGTGTAAGTTGTTCAGCATGTTGCCCAGGGCATAGCAATTAACAAAAAGGACTCTGAGCGTTACGTCCCGGACAGACCAAGTTCTTGAGGAATAAACAGACGAGAGCATGTGCTGAAGACACATGGAGAGGCTCACACACCATTCGGGAAGGGGAGAGAGGGATCAAAGCTAATTCCTGGGCGGTCAGATGTGAGTAATGGTGAGGATGAAGTTGCCAGCAGCGGGAACGAGTAGGGTAGAAGGTCAGGAAGAACGAGGGTGAGTTCGGCTTGGAGTTTGTGGAGCTTGAGGTGGTCATGCCAGTGAGTCTGAGCTTGGTGTCCATGCCTAGAGAGGTGTGTCCTCCCCTAGCCTCTCTGCCAGGGGGGCCTCGCCTCCCAGCCCTCCCTGCCATGTCGCCACCCCTCAGCTGTCTCCCTCCCAACCCCACCCTGCCTGCACCCTCCCCTGAGGTCTGGTCACAGCCCCCTCCCTCCCCAACCCTGCACCTTCACCCCAGAGGCAGTGCAGGCATCACGGGATCTGGTGTCCCATCATCCTCATACGTCCGACGCTGTCCCCTGGGCCACTCACCAGGGTGGCTGTCACCAGGCCTTGCTTTCCAAGCCTCTCAGCCCCTCCAGCCATGGTTCCTCCAGAGCTCACACAGACAGGGGGAGAATTCTTGACACACTTTTTTCATGTGCTTTTAGGAAACTCAGTGCTAATGTTTCTTTTGTTTTGTTTTTAAGTTTCATTGAAGTATAGTTAATTTACAAGGCTGTGATCATTTCTGCTGTACGACAGAGTGACCCAGTCATACATATACACATAGTGATGACTAATGTTGATTTCCACCTAACAAGCTCAGCAAGAACTGGCTTATGTATCATAATGACTTGGTTTTGTGGATACTTTTTTTTTTTAACTTTTTTTTTTTTAAGCCTCCACCCATGGCATATGGAAGTTCCCAGGCTAGGGGTCAAATCAGAGCTGCAGCTGCTGGCCTGCACCACAGTCACAGCAATGCTGGATCCAAGCCTCGTCTGTGACCTATGCCACAGCTCAAGGCAGTGCCAGATCCTTAGCCCACTGAGCGAGGCCAGGGATTGATCTCACGTCTTCATGGATGCTAGTCAGATCTGTTTCCGCTGAGCCATGTGGATACATTTTTTTTTTTTTGAGCCATAATATACATACAGTAAAATTAATAAATATGAAGGGTATGACTCAGTGAATTTTTACATTTATGCTCCTGAAACCATCCACAGATGACGCTGCAAACACTGCCAGCCCCTAAAAGAGCTCTGCACCCCCTTCCAGCCAGTAACCACTCCCAGAGGGAGCCGCTGCGTTCCCTCTATCACCAGGCATTCATTTTTCCTATAATCACTTCCTATAAATACACCATACAGTATCACTCTTTTGTGTCTAGCTTCTTTCTGTTCACTTCACAAAATTCATCCATGTTGCCGCAGGTAACAATAGATCTTTCCTTTTCTTTACTGAGTAATGTTCCATTGTACAAATAGGTCTGTGCATCCATTCTACTGGTACTTCTTACTGGGGTTCTTTATGAATTAAGCTGCAGTGGTGGGCACATCCTCCTCTCTTTTGGGTGTATTCCTGGGAGAGGAATTGTTGGTCTTAGGGCAGGCCTATACCCCCCAGAAGGTTTCGTGGCCGTATTTTTAAAGGTAGACTACACAGCTACCATGTTATTTACTGGTGGTGTACTTCCCTCTAGGTTGCTAAAGCAGCCTGGCGAGACCAAGGAAGCTGAGGTTGGCAGTCAGGAAATCTGAGTTTGAACTAGCTCTCATTTAGAAGTTTGGTGTGTGCCAAGGCAAATCAGTTAACCTTTTTTTTATTTTATTTTATTTTTTTTTTGTCTTTTTGCTATTTCTTGGGCCGCTCCTGCGGCATATGGAGCTTCCCAGGCTAGGGGTCGAATCGGAGCTGCAGCCACTGGCCTATGCCAGAGCCACAGCAACGCAGGATCCGAGCCGCGTCTGCCATCCACACCACAGCTCACAGCAACGCCGGATCGTTAACCCACTGAGCAAGGGCAGGGACCAAACCCACAACCTCATGGTTCCTAGTCAGATTCGTTAACCACTGCACCACGACGGGAACTCCGAGATTTATTTTATTTATTTATTTATTTTTTTGAGTTAACCTTTTTTGAGCCTCATTTTTAGCATCTGTAAAATGGAGATAATAGAAATAATTACCTCACCTAATAGTGTGGGAATTAAATGAGCTCTCAATAACAGCTCTTGGAGGGTTGTGAAATATAAAAAGCATTCTTATGGCCTGAACTTTTTGTATTTAATATCACTTTTCTTTGAAAAGGGTCTTTATTTTCCTACCTAAAAAAAATCGAAGTGGTTCCCATTGTGGCTCAGTGGGTTAAGGACCTGAGGCAGTCTCTGTGAGGGTGTGGGTTCGATCCCTGGCCTCACTCAGTGTGTTAAAGATCTGATGTTGTAGCATTGTAAGTCACAGCTGTGGTTCTCATTCAACCCCTGGCCTGGGAACTTTTTTGTGCCGTGGGTGTGGCCATAAAAAGAAAAAAAAATTAAGGAAGAAAACTCATAGTAATCAGTAAAGAAAAATCAATCTTGTAAGAGAAAAAAATACATTGCTTCATTATTTTACAGCCAGTTCTATTCATCTGGTCAGTCACCATTTCATGTCACCTACATGCCCAGCAGCCCCTCAGAACATAGCTGGGAGCCAGTGGTCTACTCACCATCTTCTCCAGCACATTTTGCCCCTTTCTCAGATTTGCCTTCTCACCAGATGGAAGGAAGATGCCCCCTGCTTCCTTGCCTCCATTGTTTTCAATCTTGTCAACTCTGAACATCCGATGAGCATTCTCAGTGTCACTGATGTTTGTGCCCATGTGTGTGCAAGCATTCACATGCATACATGCAAGCATACCACCCCCTTCCAAAGATGGCTGGGACTGGACTGGTTAAGAGCATGACCCATGAAATCAAATTACCCTGATGTGAACCTTAGCATCACTGCTAATGAGCTGGAAGGCTTTGGACAAGTTGCTTAACCTCTCTGAGCCTTTATTTCCAGGGATAATAATAGTTACCTACATCACAGAATTGTCGTATGGTTTCCCTGAGAATATGCATAAAGCAAGTGCTGAGCTGATAGTTATATAATTTTAGTAACAGTAGCAATAGTAGTATTACTACTTTTGATCCAGTGGGGTGATAATAGCAGGCTCTCTCTCCCTCTCCCCCTCCCTTCTTCCCTCCTTCTGTGTCTCTCTGTCTCTCTCTCACTCACACAGCCTCTTGGTCTTTTCTGACTCCCTTCATCAGAATCTCCCACATGAAGGACCTGCCTATTTCATTCTTTTCTCTCCTGATTTGAATTGTCACAAAGATAGGAACTTAGAGTTGCTCTGTGTTTTGGGTTAATCTGGGGTTGATTTTTTTTTTTTTTTTTTTTAATGTCTAAGTTAATGACAGGATTACTGTTGAGAAAGCAGATGTCAAGGAAATTTAATTTTGGGGTCTTCAGATCGTATATAGTAGAAACAGGGGCATTTAAGGACTTTGTGTAAAACCTGCTATAGGTTTAGGTTTGTGCACTAAGTAGAAGAAAAATGTATCTGTTCAAATGCTCCCAGTATTGAGGGTTTAAGTTGAATAGATTATTATCTGGAGAAAAATTCACCTATAAATTAGACTGCAAAGAATTCATAATTGTTGCAGTTTTCATGTTAATTATTTCATGTTAAAAAATTGTTACTGCATAAATTAACACATTCTTTCATGGAGAACATATTTTAGAAAGATTTGTTACTTTAATAACTCTTTGTGTATTAGAAATCCCAGATGCCTGTACTAATTAAATACAATCAGATTTTGGATTCAAAAAGCACAGTAGCCATTTAACACAAACAAGCAGGCAGCTAGGTTGACAAACACAGTCAGAAAGAAGTGGATCCCTGTTTCTTTCACATTTTGAATTTCACAATTCAGAACTGTGAATTCAATTCCTGCCCTTCCTTTGTATGGCAGCGACCGGGGATTATCAGACTCAGAACGCCAGCTTTCCAGCTCAAGGGCTCCTACGGAATTATTAATCAGCCTCTTCTGAGGCCCCTGTAATCCGGTGGCAGATCAAGGCTGATTTCGCCGTAGGATGCCGTCCCTCTGCCCTGGTCCGCACATGCGTTTCTTGTTCTCTGTCAACAACAGTGCTGCAATTTCCCACACAGTGTGCCGTGACCTGAACAGCAAGTGTCAGGGGAGGAGGGGAAAAAACCCTTTTAATTATTGAATTTAATCTAATTCTTCCCATGCTCGAGAAGGAAATCATCCTTTGACGAAAAGCAAACCCTTTCCAGTGCAGCCATTGTTTTAAGCACTGAGCAGGAAGCCCGTCTGTTTGCACTGACCGCACCGCCCGAGCTCAGGTCAGGGTTATGGGTCCCGAGGGGTGTCCCGAGAGCCAGGGGGCTCCCCCGCACAACACCCTGCCCTGGGCTAGGTCCCAGCCTTCCACCCTGCTGATCAGGGCTGCATGCAGGAGCCCAGCCTGGTATACCTCTCAAGCCTCCCAGATGTGAGTTGGTACCTCTCCATTGCAGTGCCTTCATTTGTATTCCACCCCACAGTGCAGCTTCCACCAGCTCTTCCAACAGGGATGAGAGAAGGACGCTTTGTGTATCTGCAGAGCCACCGTGGAGCCCTGGGGCCAGGTTAAGTGCTAGGGGCACGGGTCAGACTGCCAGGGAGAGGCAGGTGGGTGGTGCAGACTGAGTTATCCTCTGAGAAGGGACGTGTGAAAAGCCAAAGACTAAAAGGAAAAGAAAACTCATCCTAGCTTCCCCCAGCCTTGCTTTTAGGATTAAACTGTTTGCAAGGAGGAGATGCATTCGTTCCTTCCATCCCTGTGGCCTGGCTGCTCCCTGACTCTGCTCCTGGGGCGGTGAAGGCTGGGGACAGATGGGCCTCCTGTAAGCCCGGGTCACTCAGAGCCCGTCTGTCTGAATACCTTTCCTCCTTCTCTGCACTGGGCAGTCCCGTTTTGTATTCTGTGTGGGTCTCTCACTCCTTTGTGCGGTGGCAGGCAGAGCAGTTTGGTGGTGTTTTCTGAATGGTCAGAGCGCGTCCTTGGTCTGTACACCCATGTTTCTTCGTAATCATCAAGAAGGAAGCAGATGGTCACCCTCTGTGATTTTAAAGTGTGTAAATAGGAACTACAGACTGCCATCAAACATCAGAAATGTCATTTGGCTTCCTTGCCTGCTTTGCTGGCAGAAGGAACTCCTGCATTTGCATCATCCGGATAAACAGTGCCAGACAATGCACGTGGAAACTGCCCCGTGTTCTGAAGGAGGGGGCGGAGCAGCACTGGGCCGAACACCCCAAAAGCACGGCGGGAGTGGTTTGGAAAAGCAGCCCAGAGTGCTTATTGTCTTGCACACATCCTCTCTTCCCTCCATGTCTTCCTGACTCCATCCAGACCCTCGGCACGACCGCCAGCTCTTCCCAGGCAGTATCCCGACCCCAGGGCCTGTCCTTGCCGCACAGCAGACTCGGTGGAATGATTCAGACTGACTCAGGCCCATGGCCCCTCCTGGGGGTGACTGGCTTCTTGGGATGATTTCTGTTTTGAGCTCCGTCCCGGACATCCATTTTTACTTAGGTCTGAGTTCTCACCACCCTGAATGGCAGCACACAGATGATTCCGAAACTCTGCGTGCAGCTTTCTGGGTGGTTGTTCTGGATAAAAGACCACAAATGGAGTGTCCGTCATTTGGGCTGTGATTCAGAGTTTTTTATTCTGCTCCTCCTTTCCTTGTGGCTCCTGGGAAGCTGGGAGGATCATTGGAATTATTCAGTGCTTTGGTGGTTTAGAACAAGCAGGGGTCCTCCCTTCCTCAGTTCCACCCAAGATAACCACTTACACAAGCCTCCCCCCCAACACAGTCTGCACTTCAGGCAAAGTCCTCTTGACGAGTCTCAGATATCCTTCCTGAGAGTCCAGGGACCAGGTGCCCATGATTCCAGGAGATGCTAATTAATTTCCTTTTCTTTTGTACAGCCAATGAGAGTCATCCTGGGAGGAGGGTGATGGGGAAGGGCAAGCAGCCCGAGAGTCCTCCCCTCACCTTCTGGCTCCACATAGATTTGTTGAAAAACATCACCGCCCAGGCCCACTTTTGGCTCCTCTGTATAAGGCTCTCCCACACCTCCGCCTGCTGGCCTGTCTTTCCTCACCTTCAAGACGCTGGGACTAGCGCCTTAGCTTCAGCCTCATTCCCCACCCCCCAGCCCCAGTGGCTGAGTTTGCTCCCCACTGTCCTCTAGTTGTCCTGATGAGGTTTTTCGTTCTTGTTTTTATTTTTTTATGTATTTATTTTTTTGACCGCACACATGGCATGTGGAAATTCCTGGGCCAGGGATCAAACCTATACCACAGCAGCAACCCAAGCTGCTGCAGTGACAGTGCTGGATCCTTAACCCGCCATGCCACAAGGGAACTCCCTGATGAGGTTTCCAGTACCCACCACTGGTGGACTGTGTACCCCGTTCCTGTCCGGTCCTCGATTCGGGGCTCCCCTGGGAACTATGCTCAGCCTTCTCAGCCTGAATATTCCCTCCGTGGATTCAGCCACACCAGACTTTGGATCCGTGGCTGGCTAAACAACCCTCAAGTTTGCAGTATATTCAGGCCCTACTTCTAGACCGGGTTCTGCCTTGGCCCAACTTGGTCCTCGCCCACCCACCTCCCCGTGGGACAACACTCCTCCCTGCCCCCACCTCCTTCTGTTTCACACTCCCCACTCACCGTTATACATCTCCGATGGAAGAGCATCTCAGTCCATTGTACCATTTATTTTTCATTTGTTTTTTACTTTAAAACATGGTGCTACAACCTTACAAGCCTGAAGTTGAAATTGCAACAGAATGTGTCACCAGGAATAACTGGAAAACACACAGTTGTATTACTCCAGACACGTTTGGGAAATTCCACAGTCATTCCTTTGGCCGCGTGTGAAAATTCTAACTTTAGCTCTGCCAAGTTTTATTGGGTTCGAAATCATTGTTTTGTTTGAATAACCACAAGTTCCAGGTCAGTTCAGCTTTGATTTTACCTCCTTCACAGGATATCCTGTCCTGGTCCTGCCGTGCCACCCCTCCCCCCGCAACCATGTTACCAGCTTCCTGTTATTGGCATAGTTTGTGATTTTTTTTATTCCCCAGGGTAACTTTAAAGTTGAAGTACCACACGTTATTTAATATTGGCTTAATTATTTGCAGAATTTGCGGCTTCATAACTGCAGAGGGTTCTGGATGGATCTTTGGTTCAGAAGAAGCATCCGTTGTGGACACTAATGCATTTCCTCCTTGCAAATGCTATTAGGGCACCGCTTGTATTCTCTGTTGGGAGGATTTGGCTGCTTTATTTTCCACTGGCTTTGCCTTCTCCACCTTGGCCCAGTTTTTCAGCCGGAGGGGATATTTTCTGAGACAAGGTTATGGAAGTGGCCTGGTCAACGGGGTGGGGGTGGGGGGTGGGGAGAGGCTTAACAGTCCAGCTCTCCACTAAGTGCTGTAATGTGAACTGAGCCCCACCCAGGCCTGTCCTGGCTGCTGCCCAGAGCCCCACCCCAGAAGAAGTATGGTTCACACTGCAGCACTCTCGAGTGGCCAGCCCAAGCCCCCATTCCCTGTGAGCTTCCTCTTTCCCCTCTCTCCAGAGCTCTCTTCTTCCAAAAGCCAGTGCCACAATTTAGCTCTCTGTTGGCTTCCCCTGAGCACTCTGTCCTGCAGCTGTCCTGCAGCTGCCCTGCAGCTGCCTGGACTCTTCTAGGGCAGGAGGTGATGCATGCGTGCTTGGTTTTCTCTGGAGGGACTCCCACTGTGCTGGGGACTCACTGCTTGCTCAGTAAATTCTCAGTGATTGATTGCTGAATGTAGAGTTTTCTTCACCCTCTTTCCTCCTCTTAAAATTTGGAAAGCTTTTGCTGGCCTGATGCAACCAAGTGCCTTTGCATTAAAATCCAAGTAAAATAATAGCTGGCGTTTATTTAGCTATTATGAGGTGCCAGAGACTATGCTGGGCCCTTTGCATTATTTACAATGCTCATCCCAACCTCGAGAGGGTATCACTACCCCCCATTCCAGATGAGGAGATGGAGGCGGAGGGGGCTTTTAAAGGGCCACCCAGCAGAGCCAGTGTGTACACCCAGGTCTGCCTGACTCTGAAGCTCCTTTCCTAAGTGACTAGCCTGGGTCTTCTGCAAATGACCACCCCATCCTGGCTCAGCCCAAAGTGGAGCCTCATCACACTGTCACAGAGAACATTTGCTCCCTGTTTTCTGGCCAGCTTCCACACGCCTAGTGCAGGCGGCAGACTGGAGAGTGAGAGTCTCTCCAGTCCTCCTTTGAGCATTTGAAATGCCACTGCCATCGCCTTAATGCACGAAGATGCATAAAGTGCAGGAAGTAGCTGAATGGAGTAAGAACTGTTGCTGTTTAAGGCAGGAGGAAGCGGTGGCCTGGCCCCTGGGAATAAAGGACCTTCGTTAACTTGACTGGGGCCTGAGGGTTGCGATGAGCCATCCTGACCTAATGAATTTAGCTGGTCATCCTGTTTTCACGTAAAAACGAAGAGCATGCAGACTATCCTGGCGTGTGGTGAGGTGGATTTTATTCCTCGAACTCTAAGGGTGAAAATAATGATTTGTTCCACCACTGTACTGTCACTCCTTTCTTTGTTCAGTTGGATTAAATTTGTATAAAGGAAGAGAATTTCTGTGGCCATCAGAGTGTTGGATAAATCACGAGGTTGACCCTTTAGCCAATTAAAGCATTTAGTGCTGTTGCTGTTTAACCAGCCTTAGGCAAGGTCCCGTGGAGGATGATCGATATCAAACATGGTCTCCAACCTCAAAAGATTTACGTTCTTTTAAGGAAATAGAAAATAACACCCGCAGAACTAGGCGCAAATGCGTTGGAGACATGGGTGTGGCAGTAGAGTGTAAGGTAGTTGAGTGCATGGGCTCCGGAGCCAGGCTCCCTTGGTGCAGATCCCAGTTGTACCATTTCCATGTGGCCTTTGGCCTATCGTTTTACCTCTGTTCCATTTTCCATCTGTGGAACAGCACTGTTATTGGTTTCTCCCTCGTGTGTGTGAAGCACTTAGCATGATGCTCGACACTTAGCAAGCACTCGATATATGTTTACCTATTGCGGGAGCTACTATTGTCAGGCGTCAAACTGTTGTTTACAGCACTGGCTCCAAGAACACTGGCGGGATCGATGCAGGCTGGCACAGTCACAGGTGACTTGATGGTGACTTGATGGGACTCGAGCTGAGCAGGCCTTAGCTAAGCAGATAGAAGGAGAGAGGACATTGGGACTATGTTAATGTAGAAGAGGCAAGTTCACGATTATGCCAAGTGTGGGATACAGGTTATGGGAAAGCAAACTAAACTGGATCCGCTATGCCTTTGGGGCAGCAAGACCCACAGTTGAATAGATACCTGGGTCCTTGGAAACCTGGTGGGGGATTTTGACTTAACACAGGAGGGAACCGGCTGTATTGGTTGCAGGGGAGGCAGGTGTGAATGTTATGAAGTTGAGGTTTAAAGTGGTCAATTGGAAAGACAGTGAGCTGAAGGCAGGGCACCATGGCTAGAGGATTAAACAGAGGGCTGAGGACCCGCATTGGGTTTTGGCAGAGAACTCAAACAGGAAAGGGAAAGTTGGAGGGACATGTCAAAGAGGGAACCAAAAGGCCTTGGCGATGGATTAGACACTGGGTTTAAAGAGATGGAGAAGTCCCAGCTGACATTTCAGGTTTTTCACCTTGAAGCCTGGCAGAATGGTGATCTGCCAGAAAAGGGATAGTAAGAAAGGGACTCAGGCCATTTGCATCTTAGAATATTAAAGCAAGAATAAATTCTGTCAGTCATCTAGTAAATTTTTCCACCTACAAGAATTTCTTTCACAGCAAACTGTTTTATTGATAGTAACATCATTTGATGAAAAACAAATTTAGATTTGTAGTGGCCACATTTGAGATAAAGGTGGGACATCCTAGGGGCTTTGTCCCCTAAACATTTGCAAATTGGGGATCAAGATGAGAGAAAAAGATTTGCCCAGTATTTCCTGCCCAGTTCACACAGGGACCAGGGCGGGGTTAGTTGTGAGAGACGGCGTGTTCCCCCAGGAAATAGAGAAAGGGCTGCACCCTGAGGCCTCTGAGACCCTTGTAACTAAGGAGCAGGAGACTGAGAAAGAGCCTGCAGCAGAGACAAGAGAAATGCCTAGAAAGAAAGGAAGGGCTTCAGGGGAGAATCCACTCAGATCATTCGTTTCTCATGAAAATGTTTGCATTTCACGAAGTGTGGGGTGTGCTAGTTCTATTCCTCTGTTCCTGAGATGATCCGTATTATTCACATGTGAAAAGTGTGCTAAAACAGCACAAATGGGACTGGGGCCACACGTTAAATAAACATGATGACAGAAGCAACAGTAGACGCATCATCTACCCGATTGCTAATCGCTCATAGACCCCCCTTGGGCCTTGAAATGTCAGGATGCTTTTCAAGACTTTTGGAAAGTCAAAATGCTTTTCACGGTCTGTCTCATCGCAGATCATTCTCAAGGTAATGATGTGTTATCTCAGGTTTTAAAGACAAGGCGAGAATGAGGTAGGGCATGCTCATAGGCCACTGGCTTCCCACCACTCAGGTGGGGTCTAGAGCCCTGAGAACAGCTGGCAGAGTCCCGAAGAGTCACTCCTTAGGGTCCACTTTATCCTTCTTTATAGCAGTTGTCGCTGTCACTCATTTACCTCCTTCCCACACGAAGCTGCAGGCCCCCTGAGAACAGAAGGCAGAAGTCCCTGTGGTGTCCCCACACTCAGTACTGGGCCAGGCACGTGGGAATCTCCAGACAGAGTTACAGTAGGAAGAGAGGGAACAAAACCAGGCCAGAAGAGGTGGGGTCTTTTGTTGTTCTGTGGACAAATTTTGATAGCTGAATAAATCCACGGCCCTCTCTCCTACTTGGGGCACAGGTGGATATTAATTTTAATCGAAGTAAGACCTGTGAGGCCAAATGATTGGTGTTCAGTCCCCTGCTTCCATCCCACTCTATTAGAAAAAAGAATTTTCCACTTTCTTTTGCCATGAACACTCCAAGGCCTCTGACCACCTTGTCTTTCTGCAGGTCTGCCCCCACCCCCACAGTCCCTACACAGCCGACTCCAGGAAGCCCACCACCTCAGACAGGCTCACTCAGACCCAAAGGGCTCTGAACATATTTGTTGGCACTAAAATCCAGATCTTCCGGGTGTTTTTAAGTTCACTAATGTGTGACAGATGGTTTTCTTCTGTAGTTGACAGTTGTTAAACCCTTAAAAGGGCATCCAGATGGTGTCAGACAGTGACACTGGTCACCAAAGACCCGCAGAGGACTCCAGAGCACAGGGAACTGATAGCAAGCCCACTGGGAGCCGTGGTTGTTCAGCCGGGAAGGGGAGGCTGGGAGGGCTAAGCAGTAATCCCGTTACTCATTCATTCAGCACCTCCTTATCTAGCGCCCTCCATGCAACAGGCACTGGTTCAGTACTGGAGACGTGGTGCCCCTACAGAAAGATGGCACTGGCCCCAAGGACAGTCTGTCTCTGGAGAGAAACACACTTCTGACAGCTCACAGATCCCTCCAACTTGCACGGTTTGAAAGTGCAGAGCCGGGGAACCTGCTCCAGTCTGAGTGGCCCAGGCCAGGGCTCCTGCACAAGAAACACTCAGGCAGAGAACAGAGGAGGAGCGGGGGCCACCCATAGGGCGGGAGTAGGGTAGGACCTCCGCCAAAGGCAGCAGCCTAAGCCATGGCCCTGCAGCCAGCCCGGCAGTCAGAGAAGGTCACTGAGTAGGGGAGTGAGCAGTGGAGAGGAGGCCAGGAAAGTGGGGAGAGGGGACCAGATGGGCCCAGATGTGGGCCCAGTGGGAAGGCACTGCGGGAGTCCGGGTGGGTGGCATTGGGCGACCGAGCAAGGATGAGAGGGCAGGTGGGAAGATGAAGAGGGCTGGCCACACTCAGGGGTGCAAGGCGAGCTCACCGTGGACAGTGCTGAGGCAGCAGAGCTCAGTGATGACTCTGTGGGGATCTGTGGAGCTCCTTCTCAGGGGAGGCTCCATACAGAGTGAAGAACCAGTGGCCACAGCATCCAGGCGAGAAAGGCACTCCACATTCCCCTATCTTCATCAGGCAGCTCACAAGCCACGTACTTAAAAAGCAGCAGGACCATGGGCAAGTTAAATTTTGGATGTTGTGCTTGAGAGGCTCTTTGAGGTGACAGCAGAGGCTCTGAGGAAGGAACTGATTATACAGGTCAGGGGTCAGGAACTGGGGAGGCAGGTCCCATCGGATGGTACAAACACAGGCATCACTGGAATAAGGAGAGGCGTCGAAGCCATGGGAGTGAGCTTGCCTGTTGTCACACAAAGCTGACACCCATTCGCTTCACATCTCCACAGGAGTGAGGTGTATATAAGAAATGTTTATTAAAAACACCATTGTGTGGAAGTTCCCTTTATGGCTCAGCAGATTAAGAACCCTACAGAGTGTCTGTGAGGTTCAATCCCGGGCCTTGCTTGGTGGATTTAAGAATCCAGTGTTGCTGCAAGCTGCAGCATGGGTCGAAGATGTGGCTCAGATCTGGTATTGCTGTGGCTGTGGCATTGCTGCGGCTATGGTGTTGCTGTGGTTGTGGCGTAGGCTGGCAGCTGCAGCCGTGATTCGTCCCCTGGACTGGGAACTTCCATGTGCTGTGGGTGTGGCTTTAAAAAAAAAAAGGAGTTCCTGTTGTGGCTCAGTGGTTAACCAATCCCACTAGGAACCATAAGGTTGCAGGTTCAATCCCTGGCCTTGCTCAGTGGGTTAAGGATCCGACATTGCCGAGAGCTGTGTTGTGAGTTGCAGACGTGGCTCAGATCTGGCATTGCTGTGGCTCTGGCATGGGCCGGCAGCGACAGCTCCAGTTAGACCCCTAGCCTGGGGAACCTCCATATGCCTTGGATGCGGCCCTAGAAAAAGACAAAAAATAAATAAATAAATAAATAAATAAGAAAAAACAGTGTTGTGTTTACTTGCCACAGAAAATGACTCAGCCTGGGGCTAGCTGGTCCCTGATGCTACTCTGGGAGGCAAGTGACCAAAGTACAAAGACACTACATGGATGGTGATTCCAGGCCCTGGGTCCCAATGACAGCACCAAGTCAGGCTTTCTGCAAAGAGTTAACCTTGGGAAGTTGGTAAAATCTACAGACACTGCCTGGAAAATATTCAGTGGAAAAGATACTTTCAAGTCTATATGTAAATATGTATATGTTATGTATGGCCTCTGTCTACTGGCTTAAAAGAATCCTAAACTGTTGTAGTAATTCAGTAAGAAAGACTAGAGTGGCGGTCGTATCTTGACTTTTTTGTTCATCTAAACATTGAACAAGCACCCTGAGGGTTCCCAGGTCCTCCAAAGCTCATGGTATCTGTGCCACGGACCCCATGCCTGCATCGGCTGCCTCATTTCCTGCAGTACTTTGCCAAGGAGAGGAAATTGGCACCTGAATCCTGCTCCCAAACAAGAACGAGTCAACTGGTCTCATGACAACACCAAGTTCACTATAGTATAGGTCTCCTGATATTGTCCACTTTTCTCTACAAATCCATATCAATTAAAAGACAACTTTGGAAGTTCCCACTGTGGTGCAGCAGAGACAAATCTGGCTAGTATCCATGAGGACAAGGGTTCGATTTCTGGCCTCGCTCAGTGTATCAGGGATCCGGTGTTCCTATGAACTATGGTGTAGGTCGCAGACGAGGCTCGGATTCCGTGTTGCTGTGGCTGTGGTATAGGTCCACAGCTGCAGCTCCAATTCGACCCCTAGCCTGGGAACCTCCATATGCTGAAGGTGCAGCCCTAAAAAGCAAAAAACAAAAACAAAAACCCCTTTTGACCTTGGATCAGAATTCTACTGGAAGAGTTCTCCTTGTGGCTCAGTAGCAAAAAAAAAAAAAAAAAAAGACCCAAACAGGTATGGAGAAATCGGCCAAAAATGTTCCTCCTTTTTTCCCCCTCCAAAATGTGTTAGGTGTAAATACTCTGCTTACCTTAGAAAGAAAACTACTACAAAATAAATTAATGTGAGGAAGCTCCTGCTAATAAGTCAAAGCACATGTCTGCAAGTGACTTCCTTTTGGAGAGCCATTCCAGCATTTGTTTCACCTTATTTCTTGAAGGTTTATACATTATAATTCTTTTTGTAGATGATATCGTGAGAAAATAAAGCAGACTAGTGCAACTGGCTGATATATTGACATTTGCTTTTTTTATCTGAAATTATGAAATCTTCTCTCAGAAAATTCAAAATGACCTTATCCCCATTTTAAATAGTTTACTTTCAACATCACTCACATCTTGAGCAATGTGGAACGAGTCCAGGAAGGGAAGAAAGGCTTCTTTTGCCTGTCATTTTATTTACAGGATTTGTGTCTGCACAGTGGAGAAAAATGTTCTATTTACTTCAGAGATGGACAGAGATTTCCAAGCCATTTGGCTCGAGAGATGGTTTAAATAGGAATGAATTTAATATACCTTTAATTCTCTGAAATAAGAGAACTCCAGCTGAGGTTTGGTCCAGGGCAAAGTCAGCTCTCGACACTGAAGAAAATCTATCACGTTAATCCCAGCGGCTTGGAGTCCAAAGCCACGTGAACAGAAAGCTAGAGGATAGGAGGTGTGAGAAGAATGCTTTGAAAGAAACTTTAAAAACAAAATGACTGTTCAGAGGATACCAGACCTTATGTGGAATCAGGCGGCACTTAAACAAAGATGTAAGATGTTATGCTTGAGAAACACATAGCAAATTAAAAATAACTTGATGCATAAAAGGAAAAGAAAACTATAGAATAGCTTCTGCTCCAGTGTTAATGGGAGACGCCACAGAATGAAATAAAAGGATTTTTGTTTTTAATTTTGTTTCACACTGACATAGAAGAGGTGGAGAGGAAAATTATATTGCCAGAAAATGCCAGGGTAGATTTGCTGAAGATGTTATCATGCACTGTGTTTAAGACAAAAATCTAATTGCTATAATTTATCATACCTCTGGTTATTAAAACTATGCTAATTTAAAGAGTTTAATCATTTGCCAGTTTTACACATAACGACTTTTGGTAGAAGACACTATGAAAATTTCCGATTTTCGTCAGCCTTTGTACGTTCTATTTAGGTGTTCCTAAGTAAAATTAACAGGCTTTAAACATATAATTGTGTTTACACCGGTAATGGAAATTCCTTGTGTTTTCCTCTTTGTTTGATGAAATATTTGGAATTGCTTTATATCTGCTGAGCCTAACACATGAGAACACAGGCTGCTGAGGCAATTTTCATTCCCTGCACACACGTCTGGCTTTGTAAAGAGCAGGGTGGACCCCACCCTTTCCTTTTGATTGGAGAAAGGAGTCTTTCAATCGGAGGAATTTGAAAGAAAAGCTTCTACTGACTTTGGCACAAAATTTGCTTCTTGGTCTTGAGAAATCAGACTTATCAGGCAGTCCCTGAGACCAAACCACTCTTTAAAAACAAACGTTAGCTAGTACCCTCTCTGGCTGGCAGGGGGAGTGTAGGGAGGTAGGCTGCAGATCCTACAGCGCAAAAGATAATCCTATCCCAGATTTCAGCATGGCCACATCGGGGGAAGGAAGAGGGAGCAGAAAGGGAGGGAAGTAGCCAGAGGCAAAATCATTTCTCTACTGTGCATGAAGGAGGCATTGGGGAAATACAGCCCATTTCAACCTAACATGTGGGCTGCAGCAAATTGTCTCCACCTGGGGAGAAGTGTGACGGTTTGAGCCGGTTTTTGTGCACCTTGATAAGAGCAGGCTATGGTCTTAAATACTAAAGGATTTTTGAGAGTAGTAGTATGATTTAATACTATGTGCATGTATTAAAATAGAGCATTATTTGAAGGAAAAGGAAAAAACAGGATAAATTAGTTTCCTAAATCACAAGTCCAGACCAAACCTATGATATTGAATAGGTTGTTTGTGTTTTGTTTTGTTTTGTTTTTATGTCTTTTGGGGGCTGCAACTGCAGCATGTGGAGGTTCCCAGGTTAGGAGTCAAATTGGAGCTATAGCTGCTGGCCTATGCCACAGCCACAGCCACGCCAGATCTGAGCCACATCTGCCCCCTACACCACAGCAATGCCCGATCCTTAACCCCCTGAGCGAGGCCAGGGATCAAACCCGTGTCTTTATGGATCCTAGTCAGTTTCCTTACCACTGAGTCACAACAGGAACTCCTTGAATAGGTTTTTTAGATTCGGGTTCTAGAAGCCAGAACTTTAAGGGGCTTTGAAGCCCAGTGCTTTGATGGGACTTGCTTAAGGTCGCAGAGCCAGGACCTGACCCCACAGCTCTTTAGTCCTGTTTCACCTCCCTCCCATCCTCCTCTCTGAACCCCATCCCATGAAAGCTCTTCCACGAGCTCTTCTTTACCAGCGCCATGCCCTCTGCCTGACGAGTAACCAGTCTTCTTTCTACAGGTGCAAAGTTCCCCATTAAGTGGACAGCCCCCGAAGCAGCCCTGTACGGGAGGTTCACAATCAAGTCTGACGTGTGGTCTTTTGGAATCTTACTAACAGAGCTGGTCACCAAAGGAAGAGTTCCGTACCCAGGTAAGAGCAGGGCGCAGCGGAAATGTGCCCAAGTGGAGGCTCTCCCAGCGCTATTTGGAGAGAGCCCCATCTTCAGCTTTCTGCTGAGCATGCATTTGGAGAACATGGACAGGGATTTAGCCAGAAAAAAGCCGAAGTGGGAGCCACTGTGGTCAGTAGACAGGCAGCCACCACGCATTGTGTGCCAGGATTAACACACTTGGCAGCTGGCACAGTCTTCAGTCCACCCCAGCCCCTAGAGTCTCCCCACTTGAGGTAGGGGTGTGTCCTCGGCTCCCAGAGCAGAAACGTCACTGGCAGAACATCCACCCAAGTTTGTTCCCACTACTCTCTGGTCACTCTGTAGCA
Organism: Phacochoerus africanus; assembly: GCF_016906955.1. Classification (NCBI taxonomy): domain Eukaryota; kingdom Metazoa; phylum Chordata; class Mammalia; order Artiodactyla; family Suidae; genus Phacochoerus; species Phacochoerus africanus. The sequence continues at coordinate 77,527,135 of NC_062545.1, read as the reverse complement.
CGGACCCATGGAGTGAGCCTGGCAGGAAGATGCCAGGAGCTGTGTTCTCTGCGGGCCCCGCTCCAGATGGCTGGAGAGAGCACAGGCGGAGGGGGAAACGCAGTTTAGAAGCCCCTCTCTGCACATTTCTGAACAGTTAAAAGATGCTCCACGAAAGCAAGTATGGTATAAAGAAATGGGAGCTGCTTAAGCCCTGGAATTTTTCTGGGTTATCAGAGTCAGGCGCTCCAAAGAAATCACAGGTTTAGGTTATTCACACTTAAATTCATTAATATAGACGGATGGTGACATAAAGGACACTCACGCCATTTCACCTCCACGCTTTAGTGGTTACAACCCAGCAATGATCTGCCTTCTGAAATGTTAAGGACGTATTTTTCAGTTACCGTTGAGTGAAGAAAGAACATAGCTCCCCATCACTCCCTGCCTAAGAAAGGAGCTTAAAAAAAAAAAAAAAAGCTGTGATAGAAACCATAGTGGAGATTAATGAGGAATTGACGACTCTTGCAAATCCTGGGTTTGTAATCGTATCTTTGCAGTCAGAGGAGCCAGGGAGGGCAGATTCATTTGTAATCCCTTTGTTCCTTTCCTATGATTGTTTCTGGTCATCTTCGGAGAATGCAGAGAAGCAAAGATCTCTTTCTGGGTTGGTCATAGCCTCAAGACTCCTAGGAGAGCCAGGCTGGCACAGAGGCCAAATTGATAAATTCACAGGCCCTGAAGCATCAGTGCTGCGTGTTTAGGGATGCGGGGAGGTCGGTTTTACTGCTGCTGCAGCGGCAACTGCTCCAGCACACAACAGTGGGCAGGCCCCCTGGAAACAGCCAACGAGCACGAAAGAAAGGGCCGCCCTGGAGAGGCCTGGACCACAGCACGGGCATTTTTGAATCGCTTCTCAGGGGGGGAAATGTACAGGTCCCACGATTTTGAAGATGTGAAGGCACCTCTTTTTTCATTGTCTGAATTTTGAATGCATTTCTTCCCGAGCCCACCTTTGCCAGGGTTTTGCGGTCACCCAACCTGGGAAATGCAGTTGTGAGGGAAGGGTCATGTTTTGTGTTTCTGTGAAGCCCTTCCTTCCAGGAAGACAAAGCCGCTTTTTGTTTCTCAGGGTCACACACAGAAGCCAAGACAAAGGGGTGGGGGCGGGGGCCTCAGAGGAGGAAGGCAGGTGTATGTTTCTGAGGGAGTCTTTTGTCAAGTTTGGTGTTAGCAGAAAGAAAGCAGCCTCCTTCTACAATTCGTTTAGTGTTGCGTCGCCAAGGGTGGACTGTGCCTGGCGTTGTGCTCTACCTGGGCGCTAAGTACGAACAAGCCATTCACACTCCCAGCAAACGCTGATGAGAACGGTGCTCAAGCCACTCATTGTTTAACTTGCCGGGAAGAGAACAGTGAGCAAAGGGAGAAACCAGCCTTTTTTGTGACGTCTTTATTCTTGGAGGAAACCATCTTCAAGGGATGGAATACTTGAATTCACCCACTGTGGGCCCCAAATCTTAATTCCAACAGTGAGGCAGGGGCCCCCAATTCAAGTATCTACAGACAACAGGTCCTGAGAAGGGCCTTTCACTCAGGATGAAGATGGTAAAGAAGCCCGCAAGGAAAACTAAGTGCACTTGATGCTGGGCGCTTTGTTATACAACTACCAGCAGCTGCTGAGGTGCAGGGGCCCTGTCGGCTGCCCTCATTCTGTGAGGGGCTGTGTCTGGGAAGCTTCATGGAGAAGAAGGCATGTGGGGTTTCCCCCTCAGATTGAGGAAGAGGGAAGAGGTCCCAGACAAGGACAGGCAGGTGGGAAGGTACGAGGAGCTGCAGGGCGGCCAGTCTGGGGAGAAGGCTGCCAGGCGGGGCACCTGAGGAGCAGCTGGAGAACCAGCCCGGACCAGCCAGGCTGGAGGGGGCTGGTGCTGCCACAGGGGAGTCACAGGAGCCACACAAGGTTGTTCCCAGCTGTGGATGCTGCTTGTGCTTGTTTTTCTTTTTCTTTCTTTCTTTTTTTTTTTTTTTTTTTTTTTTGCTTTTTAGGGCTGTACCCATAACATATGGAAGTTCCCAGACTAGGGATCTAATCGGAGCTGAAGCTGCTGGCCTACTCCACAACCACAGCCACAGCCATAGCAGTACAAGATCCAAGCTGCATCTGTGACTTCCACCAAGCTCACAGCAACGCCAGATCCTTAACCCACTGAACGAGGCCAGGAATCGAACCTATATCCTCATGGATAGTCGGGTTCATGACCACTAAGCCATGAGGGAACTCCTGCTTGTTGTTCTTTAACATAGCTGTCTTCGGATTTTGGGGCGGCTTTTGAATCTCACAGTAAACTCTTCTTGAGGGAGAGGCTTTTACAGAAGGATCCCAATTTAGGATGATTACCCAAAAGAAGGATAACAAGTTCTAAGTTCAAAACAGACAGTTTTGCGAAGCGTCATCCAACGTCACCGTGAAAGGCAGGCCCCCCTCTCTGCAGTCTTGCTGTCGACGTGGCCTCATTGGCAGCACATGCCCAGGGGCTGCTTCTCCACTGCCATGAGTCCTCGTGCCGTGGGCAGCACACAGGACCAACTCCCAGGCTCCATCCATCGTGACTGCCATCTGACTTCTTGATGCAGTTATTTCTCAGTTGGGGAGAGTGTATTCTCAAAGAACAGTAGGAAGAGATCCATTTTTCTGAGCTCTTTCATAGCTGAGAATGGCCGTCTGTCACCTTCACACACAGGAAAGGTACTTCGGCTGGTAGGTGAGGATGGGGGTCAAGGGAGAGGGGGAAAGTGACTTCTAAATGGGTTTTGCAAAAGCTTCCCAGGCATGTTTGCCCACCATGAAGAAAGGTCCAGAAAAAGAATCAGAGAAGGAGCTTGGAATGGTGCATGTGAAGTATGACCAAACAGAGGGCCACAGGGATGAGGAGAAAATAAAGCACTGGATTGGTTGGTTGGTTAGCAGGTTTTGCAAAAGGAATGGATTGAAAGGAAGGGGAGAAAGGCCATCTCAAATTGAGTGAGAGCCTTGAAGCCCAACTCAAAATACTGAAATGCGATGCTGAGATTAACAGGGAGGTGATGGAGAAGACTCCATCACCCCACCAAAGAAGGTTGCTTCCAAGATGTGTGACAAACATGGACACGGTTCCAAAGAACAGCTCTGTTTTCCAGTGTCCCCTGACCTGAGTGCCTTCTCAGCACAGCCGTCAGCCAAGGTTCAGAACCATCTTTTGCATCAAGATTAGAACTGATTTTGTACTGACGGATTGTTAGATTAGATATGAGAAATGAAACCCTTAAAAGTTTCCTAGGGTTGATGCATAAAATCAGAGTTAGGCACTTTAACCTGTCATTTCGCCTTTAAACCCTTCGTCTCCACTGCCACTGCCCCGTGGCAGGCCATCATGCACTCTTGCAGTGACCCCTTCACAGGACTTCCTGCTTCTGGTCTCTGCCCACCTCCCTGTTTTCCCCCCTCCCCCAACACACACACACACCATTCCATCATTATCACCCCGAGAGGTACCCTAGAAAACATAGACCCACTTATCTTATGCTACCAGTTAAAAATATCCATTGTTTCCCATTGGCTTCCAGATGCATTTCAGAAGCCCTTGTTTGGCATAGTCCTTTATAACACTTTCCTTCAATCATTCATTCCCCATGTATTTTTTTGAGTACCTGCTATATGCCAGGTACCACTTAGGCACCAAGAGTATAGCAATGAGCCAATAAAAAAAGGCGTCTTCCCTCCTAAACTTCTGAGTCTCACAGGAGACAGACAAGAAGCAAAGGTAAGTGAGCAAAATATGTCCAGTGTTGGTGGTAATGGGTAGGGAGAAAAATAAACCAGGGAAGGGGATAGAGGGTGGGCAAGGAAGGACCTCCCCAGAAGGGGGACATCTGAGGAAAGGCCTGAAAGAAGGGAGGCTCAGGGTCCATCCCTGGAGAGGAGTCTTCCTTTGGAGGGAACCAGACCACAGAGGCCCTGCAGAACCACAGTGAGGCTGGGGTGGCTGGAGCAGAAGGAACAGGAGGTCCAAGAGGCCCCAGGCAGATCAGTAGGGCCTTCCTAGGTCATGAACAGGAATTTTGCATGTGCTTGTTGTGAGTTAGGGGTCAGTGAGGGCCTTGAGCAGGTGATATGTCTCAACATGCTTTCTCTGTTATCACTTCCTGACCCTTCACACCAAAAGAGCCCTTCAGACATGCAGGTCTGTCTGCTCTGCTCCACTGTCCACCTTGGAATCCTTCAGAGCCGAATGCAAACCTCCTCTCCTTGCATAGCCTTCTCCACGTCTCTTCTTGGGGTGCCCTTCTGCTTGCTTCCGTGGCACTGGGTACATCTCTCTTGACGCTCTTGTCTGTCTCTGTTTCTCAGTAGCTCTGAACTCTGAGAAGAAGGGGGCTTGTATATGTTTCCTGTGCCCAGCACAGTGTGTGCCCCACAGTACACTCTTAAGTCTAAGTGGAGGCGGGGAGGGGGGACAATTCTACCTATATGAGGCTTCTGAAATAAGACCTTGCCCGTAGCCTGCAAAGCCTTTTGACTCTATTTCATCATCTCCACACATAAATATAGCATGTATTTTCCCGGCCACAAAATACCCTCTGTCCTCAAAGCTGTTCTGGGAAATTGACCCCATGGTCCGTTCAAACACCATGTCCCAGCGCTGTTCTAGGCAGAACATCCCGGCCGTTCTGTGCCCTGGCTCTCAGCTGAACACCTGCTTTGGGAATTTGGCAGGATCTGGCAAAGCAGGAACATTCTCTTAAGCATATCACATTTATTCATGCATTTGAAGTGCTTTCAAATCATCTCACCAGAGACAGCTGCCTGACTTTCATGAATGCATTTTGTCACTTGATAATGATTTGAGGAGGAAGATAAATTAGGGAATCTGTAGCACTTCCCTTAAAGAATTAGAAGCCTCCACCTTTGTCCTCCCTCTGCCCCACCCAGATGCTTCAGACGGAGCCTGAACTGTAGACTCTGTGTTCAGCAGCCCGTCACTGTCGCCTGCACGCCTCTCTCCCCCCGCTGTGCCCAGCATGCCCACAAAAGCAGAGTTTTTTGGGGGTGGGAAGAGGTTAGGACTCTGCAGCCTGGAGAATGGGACACAGGAAAACCCTGTAACCTCAGCCAAGGGTGCTTTGTCCTCTGCCCCATCCACAGTCCCCAGGCTTCTCCTCACAGTGTTCTCTCCAGAAGGAATCCTGCCTGTAATGCCCTGGAGTCACGTTGTCACCTCCCCTTACAAGGTTTCTCTTGGCCAGTGTGCTGGTGAAGGAGGAGGGAGGGCAGCCAGGGAGTCCTGCCTTCTGCAGCTCTTCCCTCTCGGCTGGGCTGGGCGCTTCCATGGCCTTCCTAGGGGGCACCCTCCCTCCCTTTCCCTTTCCCCTTTTCTGGGACAAAGGAGCTCTTCAAGAGCTGGTACTGTCAGCTTTAAATAAGCCACGTGTGTTATGGTAACTGAGTGGCCATCATTTCTGTATTTATCAATACCGTGGGCTTAATAAAAACAGCTGTCCTGAGGTGATCTGCTTAAGATGAGGAAAGAGAAACAAAACTAGTCATTATTGTGCCTTCTCAAAGTCATGCCTTCGTTTTCAGCAATTCTCTCTGAGCAGCGTCTATCTGCCCAAAATCTGGACTTTGATCTCATAACCGCAGCCTAACTTGAAGCGTCCCAGTTGTTGCCCAGTCAGATAACGGGAGCACATGAGGATCTGATAGCATGCTCATGCTGAGCAAGCACCATTAACTTGCCCCCCCTTCCTTCCTCCCTCAGCACTCAGCACTCGCACAGCACCGATCAGCACACAAGTAAACACGAGGGCTTTTTGTAGGGTTTATGCAGAGAAGCCAGGGGGAGCCTCTGACGGAAAGCCTCATGCACAATAGGGTATAATTTCCTTTCAGCGGAAAGCTCGCTTTGCAAAAGCTGGATATCTGAGAACATGAACATCCCTCCCATTGTCAAAGTGCTTAATTATTCACCTGGCACGCAAATCCAGGTTCTTGCAACCCCTCAGTCCAATCCAGATGCAGACCTGAACGTGTACCAGCAAAAATCCCTGATGGTGCAGAGGTGGCCCCCCGGAGATCCATATTAGGGAGCTGCACAAACCAAGAGCCATGAAGCCCAACACCTTCCGTTCATAGAAGACTTCTTTTCTGACAGCAGAAAACACGGTGGATGTTGAGGTGTTTTGTTGGCAAACGAAGACACCGAGGCCAGCGGAAGTCAAGGCACCTACTGAGAGGCACAGACTCAGAAGCGATGAAGGGGCCATTACAAATGAATTGTTTTCTCCCCTGGAGAGTCTGCAAGAAAATCAAGGAGGTTCCCCTGAGTTCATATGTAGCTCAAGAAGAGGAATAGGAAAGTGCAAAAAAAAAAAAAAAAGAGGGAGGGGAAAAAAGGGGAAGAAAACACACATGTGAAAGTAGGCGTTGCTGGCAACCATACCTAGGAAGGGTTGGAAAGTGAGAGTGGAAACCTGACCTCAATTCAGAAACCAAGAGGAAGCCAGCAAAATGATTTGGAAAGGATAATCGGGTCATAATGGCAGGAAGTGAATACGGTCCACTTGGCAGGAGAATCTCAGCTGCAGGGTTTGGGGGAGACCGGCTAGAAATGGTGCTGCCAGCAACCACGTGGGAAAGCCTGACTGCAGGGTGACAGGAAGATCCCGGGAAGAGGAGTTTGAGATCGAACCCCAGCACAGCAGATGACGCAGGTTTTCTGTGAACTGATACCACTGGACTGTGTCCTAGGAGAGTGACCCATGGAAAGGCCCCGTTTTCCTGACCCACCCCAGCGAGAGAGCAGGAGGGTCAGCAGCCACGGCAGTGGGGACAGAGGAGGACAGGGCTGGCCTGAAAACAGCTAGCGAGTCTCCTCTCTGGCCGCCAAGCCCTGCGCCTTTTCTCTGATGGGGAGGTTGGGAACCAGGCAACGTGCCCTGGGAAGCTTTGTGACCATGACTCTTCCCACGGTCAGATGCCACTGGCAGATGGAGGCCATCCTCCTGTTGCAAAACGGTCTCTGTTGCCGCTGCCACTAGGAACCATCGTTGGCAGAGTTTCCCTGAAACCTGTCCCTACACCATATTTTAAAGTTTGTCTTTTCTGTTTCTCTCCTGGCATTCTCTCCACTGAAGGAGGGGGAAAAAAAGGAAGCGCGTTCCCAGGCACACGCCTGCCTGGAGGGGTGAGAGGAGGAGCAGGAAGAGGGTGCAGGCAGAAAGGAGGTGGAGAGCAGACGCATCCAGGGAGCTGACAGCCCCCCACCCCCCAGCAGGACCGAGTCCAGCTCCGCCCCTGGTCACAACTGCCCAGGGAGCAGGCTGCCTCGGGAGACACTACATGTTGATGGTCAAGTTACTGCACCGGCTGCAGCCAAGGCTCAGGCAGAGCTCTGGAAAAAATGGGCTTGACCCAAGCAGCCAATTAAACTTTCCACTGGTGGAGACTGAATCAAGAGTTTTAAAATAATACGTGAAATCTTTCCAGTTGAGCAGTTCGTTTTGTCATGACACGAAACGGTTATTGACAGAAGCACCACAGAGCAAGAGGAGAATGACTCAGGAAACTCCGGGGTGTCGTTTTGGACGGTCCCTGGGCCAGAAGAGAGCATTAAAAGGCATGGGGTGGGGGGTGCAGGTTATAAGTACCTGTCAGACCTGAGGGTCAGATCTTCCCTTCGATCCTCGCAGGGCGGGGGATAAGGGGATTTCTGCAGGTTTGGGCTGTGTGGTTCTGAGATATTATGAAACCAAGGGCTGTGCTGAAATACAACGCAAACGCTTTGGACAGTGCCAGTCCTGAGACGTGCTTATGCTCTCTTCCTAACCTTTCCGGGCCGCTGGAATGTGGTGGCTGCTGTCCCTTGTGCCACGGCTGCCCAGCCACAGCCCTTGGGACTGGATGTGCTTCAGAGTCAGAATTTTTTCTTTTAAGGAAGCCCATACAGAATTTTTTTTTAAGGATGTCCATTTCTTTAAGGAAGTGAAAAAAAATAGACCATAATTTATATAACACCCTAGGAGAGTCTGGGACTGCACTCTGTTCAAACACATTCTTACTTCTGCAACGATATGTATGAAGAAATAAAAACGGTCAACAGCCTCATACCCGGTCAAATTTTATGGCCAAATGAGATGAGTTCCCAGAACTTTTGGTTTGCAGAGCTTGTTGGATTGGGGAATTGCAGATAAGGAAATGCTCATCCCTGCCCCTGTTTGTCCAGAGCGCTGTGGGATGCTCTCCTGGCAGCCCTCCCTTCTCCCCTTGCTTCTGGATCGCTGCCCCATCTGGTTGTCATTTGAGTTTTCAGTAGTTGGAGGAGGGTGTAAGGCAGTTAGCCACAGAGCTGACCAAACATCCAACTGAAGAAAACCCCCGATAAAGTCAGGGAGGGCATAGAGGCGGGGGACCCAGACTCACTCACCAAACCTCTCACTAAAATAAGGGTCACTCTGAAATGTGAGCAAGGTTATATTAGGGTAATTACATTGAAAGCCTTCCTCAGCCCGGCAGGAATAATCCATGGACTTTATCCCCTCCAGGAAGTATGGTGGCAGAGAATAAGAAAGCATCCTAAAAAGGTTTTGGATAAGCATGCGGCTGACAGCCCCAGGAGCCCAGATAAACCCAGCTCCAAAAGCAGCAACAGAACAAAGAGAGATGGCAACAGATCCCAAAGTCTGAGTGTCCCCTACCCACGGGACAGGGTTGTGATCTGAGCCCAGCTGCTGTGGCCAGGCCTGCAGGGTTCTAGCCAGTGGGTGGCCACTTCATCCGGAATTAAAGAGGCTGCCACATGCCTGCGCTGTGTCCTGCTGATTATATTCCTGAGAGCAAGGGGGAAAAAACCTGGGTTTCTGAATGGCTGGGACTCAGGTTCCTGCTTTTATAAATTAACTGGGTCAGAAGTTGGAGAGGATTCTAGAGGGTAGACTCAGTCAGGGCCAGGGAGCAGCCGAAACAGACAAGGGCTTGGCAGGTGATGGCAGAACAAGACATGGCCCCCCAAATGGAAGGGAAACCAGAAAAGAGCGCCTGAGAGTGATTGGAGAAAGGGCCAGGGCCTCCGGCTCCCCCTGAGCATGGTATTTCCTGTCTGTCAAGAAGGCCAGCGTGCAGAGAGGCTGCACCTCTCAGGGGTTAGCAGTCTCCCAGAATGTCTCCTGGTAGCTCCATGCAGCCTGAGGTTTCAGCATCGGACAGCCCCCACCCCCCACCCCCACCCCCCCAGAGGTCACAAAGGTCTCCAATGACAGATGGCCTGTCCAAGGTCATCTGTAAACACAGACACCCTGTCTCCCCATCAGAGTCAGCAAACCTCGGGGCACTTGGGGGTCAAGGGGCTGGACGGTGCCTAGCATGGTCACGTGATGTCAGATTGTGGCTGGTGGGGCGCCAGAGCTTCCCCAGGCATGAGGACAGCCAATTGAGGAAGTTCATCAATGGAGCTTATAAACAAAGGACAGTTTCCTTTTCATTCCATGGATTTTTTTTTTTGTCTTCATATATATATATTTTTTGTCAGTTTAATGGAAGTATCATTTACATATAACAGAATTCAACAGTTTTAAGAATTCAGTGAGTTTTGACAGTCTCACCACCACATACAGGATATAGGACATGGGTTGGCAGACTGCAGCTTGTGGGCCAAATCTAGCTCCCACCCCATTTTGGTTTGATACATTGTTAGAGTTGTTAAAAAAAATAAATAAATACAAGGAAAGATGTGCAACCTGCAAACCCTACAGCCTTTACTATCTGACCTTCACAGAGATGATTTGCTGATAGAGAACATTTCCATCACCTCAGTGTTCCCTGCGGCCCCTTCCCGGAGTTCCCCGCCCCCTCCCCCTGGCAACCACTGATCTGCTTTTTATCACTGTGGTTTTGCCTTTTCTAGAATTTCATATCCATGAAATCATACAGTACGGGTTGCCTTTTGTGTCTGGCTTTTTTCACTTATAATGCTTTTGAGATTCATCCTCTGGGGCTTTGCTTGGGTCAGCAGTGAGGGCCTTTTTTATTTCTGAGTGGTGTGAGATCTCCCTTAAAGGCAGGGTTCGACTCTGGGTGAACAGGGGGGCCCTCAGCCTGTTTTAACCACCTGTAAGCTGCGAGGAGGCCAAGAGGAGATGTGGGGGTTGGTGGCCGGCCGGGCGGCGTTAGGTGCGCGCTCTCACTGCGCATGTTCCTTGCAGGCATGAACAACCGGGAGGTGCTGGAGCAGGTGGAGCGCGGCTACAGGATGCCCTGTCCGCAGGACTGCCCCATCTCTCTCCACGAGCTCATGATCCACTGCTGGAAAAAGGACCCCGAAGAGAGGCCCACGTTCGAGTACTTGCAGGGCTTCCTGGAAGACTACTTCACCGCGACAGAGCCCCAGTATCAACCCGGTGAAAACCTGTAAGACCCGGTCTGCAGAGCGAGGCCTTGTCCCAGAGGCTTCCCCGCCCCCTCCCCATTAGCTTTCAATTCCGTAGCCAGCTGCTCGGAGCAGAGCGGCGAGAACCGTCCAGGATCAGATTGCATGTGACTCTGAAGCTGACGAACTTCCATGGCCCTCATTAATGACACTTGTCCCCAAATCCGAACCTCCTCTGTGAAGCATACGAGACAGAACCTTGTTATTTCTCAGACTTTGGAAAATGCATTGTATCGATGTTATGTAAAAGGCCAAACCTCTGTTCAGTGTAAATAGTTATCCAGTGCCAACGATCCTAGTGCTTTCCTTTTTTTAAAATGCAAATCCTATGTGATTTTAACTCTGTCTTCACCTGATTCCACTAAAAAAAAAAAAAAAAAAAATATTATTTTCCAAAAGTGGCCTCTTTGTCTAAAACAATAAAATTTTTTTTCATGTTTTAACAAAAACCAATCAGGACAGGTGTTCGTTTTTTTCTTTTTTCTAAATGTGAATATATACATTATATAGGTCCCTGAACATACACCTTGTGGGTGCTAACGTGGAGACAGACCGTGGCCATCGGGGGCCTTAAGGCTTCGGGACCCAAAGTGAAGATTTGACTGCAAAATCAGCATTGAAACACTGGTGTGATTCTGAAAACCAGTGACCTCATTTTTTCGGCTTTTGCAAAAGCATGACTCTTCTTTTTTGGCTTTTCATTTGGATTGCATTTTTTGGGGTTGTTGACTGTACCTGTAGATGACTGTTACTTTGACTCTTTTCAGCAGCCCCTGAGTAGAATCACAAGGTCTGTTTCCAGTATTTGCTTCGACTTAACTACCATTTGTTCTTGAAACGAAAGTGAGCCTCTTTAAGCAAGCAAGCAAGCAGCCAATACTACCAAGGGAACTGCAAGACGGATACCACACAAACTTCTTGTATAGAAACATGAATGCTGAAATGTTTCCAACTGTTTTAATTTAATAAACCTTGTAACCACATTTAAATGGTCTAAAACCCATAGCATTGTAGTCATGGCAACCTGCTAAACTTTCTTGCAACTAAAACTGAGGGTGGGGGTTGTACATTTTCCATTGTAAAATAAGTGTTTTAATGTCCTGTACTGCTAATGAAATGACTTTCTTTATGTCCAAGGGTTCTCCAGTGAAATAACTATGCACTACTTTACATTTCATGGGGATGCACAAAAAAAAAAAAAAAAAGGAGTATTACATTTTTAGTTGCTGTTTGTACCAACCTTGAATTACATGTTTAACAACCACAAATCAAAAAGCCTATTTCTATTGAGTTTTTAATACTGACGAGCCACCCCAAAGTCTTAATTCCTTTTTATTATGATTTCTTTGTGAGTTTACATTTTTAAATTGTTTAACTTTCTTAATTTAGTAATTAAAAAGAAAGCATTTTACATTTAAAAAAAATTTTTTTGTTCATTTGTTTAAATCATGGAAAGTACTCTAGGAATGACAGATCTGTCCCATACCAGGAGTCACCTGGAGGATTTAACCATTGTGCAATGATTTCCAAATGACAGAAACATTCAGAACACCTGGAGTGGGGGTTCTTTCCCCCCCCCCCAGCAAGGTTGGGCTATTGTCTAGCTGATTCAGAGGGTTTTGAAAGCAAGGCCAGGCATACCTTAGCATTTTAATTTATTAGATGTTTTTCTCTAACTGGAGTTTTCTGTGTCCCTCTTGTAGGGGAAAGTGGCAATTACAAGAAGAATCTTTCTTGTCCTGGAGTCAGTATATGTTTCTGTATCTCTATAATGAAGTTGCTCAGCAGGAGAGCAGGCCGGTATGGCAGAGGGGTGGAGGGTGGCTCAGCCAGGCCTGGCTCTGCACCGGTTCAGCTGCTGGGCCTTTACAGCCACCTGGAATCACTCCCTTTCAGGTCCTGCCTATACGCATGAGGGGGTTCCATGAGATTCACTAGCGGTTCTGAGATCCTGGGACTCCAGGGTCACAGGTGTCTTGTGTGAAATCACACAAGGAGAACAGTTTTCTTGCTGAAATACCCTTTCTATTTAGAAAACTTCCCACATTTTTTTTAAAGTGAAACAGGGATTTTCTGGCTAACCAAATTTTTATGGTATTGATTTTGGTATGAAGACAATTGATAAATTGAAAAAATTTTCCAAGATCTTATTCCAATGATTATCACAAGACTGGGTGATTCATTAATACGTTCTAGAGATTTTTTTGTTGTTATTGAAGTATGACTTTATTTTCAATTTTCAGATCCTACTAGGTTGGGTAACTTTCAAGTACTCTCGGGGATTTTTGTGTATGTTTTTGACTCAGTCATTCAAAAAGATCTGAAAAAAAAGTCCTAACAGCCTGTTTAATCAGATCTTTCAAGGAAAAGTCTCCTCAAAGGATAGCCTTTAATTCAACCACTGAGTTCATGGTGGATTCTCTCATCTGAAGCAAAACTCCAGACTGGGGCTAACTCAAGGGCATTCTTAGGAAACACAGCTTGATGGAACTGTTCTGAAACAGAGTAGATTGTGGAATAAAGGTAAAAGAGTAGCTGTAAATGTGAAGAAATCAGAGACATTTCAGATTTTTTTTCTTGCAGGAAGTTTATGTGCTGTCAGGAGGTACTCCTGAGGCAGACCCTTCCAGGCAAATGAAACACAGCCTCCAGGGAGACCCAGCTGCTGCCAAAAAGCCTCCCTCCCTCGAAAGTTTTGGAAGTTTAGGGTGAGGAAACTGAATGTACTGACCACGGTTCTCCTATGTCTTAAAAGGCACCTTAGCAGCAAGTGGTGGTGACATTCTTTTTTCTCTTCATAACCTGGCAGTGCGTAAGGGCTTGCTCTGTTCCCTAAGGAGAGCTGGCGTCTGACATTGCTGTGCTGCATAGAGAGCCTTCCTATTATTCAAGTTCTTTTTACTTTCTTTTTTTCTTTTTTTTCTTTTTAGGGCATCACCTGTAGCATATGGAAGTTCCCAGGTTAGGGGTCAAATCAGAGCTGCAGCTGCTGGCCTACTCTGCAGCCACAGCAACACAGGATCTGAGCCATATCTGCAACCTGTGCTGCAGCTTGTGGCAATGCTGGATCCTTAGCCCACTGAGCAGGGCCACAGATCGAACCCACATCCTCACAGACACTGTGTCCAGTCCTTAACCCACTGAGCCGCAACAGGAACTCCGTCTTTGTACTTTCTTAAAATTATATGATAACCTACTGGTGGAGACAACCTGACAAAGCTCAGACATTAGAAACGTGACCAAATGGTGTTTGTTCACCTGTCTCTGCTCACACTCCACTCTGAGTCCACTTATTCCTGGCACACTGATGGGCCAGGAGGACCAGAGAGCCACGGCAGACTTGGGGCCTCCTAGGTGTTAGGGCATCAAGATGTAGACTGAAGCCACTGATGCAGATGTATTCAGCTCTGCCACATCGTGACAAAGAAAGGTGTATGAGGAACCAGGCATTTCCATGAGAAAAGTGAAGGGTCTTCAGCATCCTTCAAATACAGCCACATGATTGAGGATTTCCTGAAAGGTGCAGAGGGTGTTTACCTGCCTTGAGAAAGACAGGAATCCTCCTATGGCTAAATCTTGGCACCAGGGGATGTTCCTAGTAGCACTGGAGCTACAGAATATCATCTGAAATGTCCTCTGGGACCTTAGGAATTTATACTGTGTTAATTGAAATGGCTCTTTCATGAGTCATGAAAGAAGATGAGGTTTCCAGCGGAGTGCAGAGGAGAATGGCAGCAAAGGCACTGTGTGAGAGATGTCATCTGCTCCCTGACATGGTTCCCTCTGGATGAGAGACCCTCACTTGACGAAACAGGCATTTCCTAACAAGCTGTATTGGTGTAAAAAGGGACTTGGTCAGTTCATTGCTGAAAGGCATTTTTAATAGGGTTAGATAAGTTTTGTTGGCTTTCTTACCACTATATATTATACTGCTGGAATTCAATGAGATTGTCCAAAATATTTTCTGGGATGGAGGGAGAGAATAAGAGGGAAGGAGGGAAGTGGGGAGAATAATTTGGGGATGGGAGGCCAGAGAAAGGAAGCTCAAGTTCTTATTCTAAAAATGATATTGTGGGGTACTGATTTACTAAGACAGGTGCCAGTGATATATGTTTATTTCTCAAAAATGGGTTCTGACAAAGAGAAGAAAATGAAAACTTAGTATCTTTAATATCTTTGTGATATCAAATGAAACTTCCTAATCTATGAATATCTACATTCTCAGAAATTTTTCTTAGTAAATGTGTAAATCATACCTCATTCTTTCTGAAGGCGCAAAATATTCAGAATCCCATGTGTAGAGCTACCTTATTTTTAAAGTCGATCCTGGGAGTTCCCGTTGTGGCTTATCAGATTATGAACCCAACTAGTATCCATGAGGATGCAGGTTCGATCCCTGGCCTCCCTCAGTGGGCCTGGGATCCAGCATTGCTGTGAGCTGTGGTGTAGGTTGCAGATTCAGCTCTGATCCCAAGTTGCTGGGGCTATCTGTGGTTTAGGCTGGCAGCAGCAGCTCTGATTCAACCCCTAGCCTGGGAAGTTACATATGCCACAGGTATGGCCCTAAAAAGCAAAAAAAAAAAAAAAAGAAAGAAAAAGAAAAAATTAAATTAATCCTGAAGACTGAAAATAAACCTAAGTGGTTTTCCAGTATGACCAGGACTATTCTAAGGAAAGGTGATCAGTGACCAGTGACTGTTCCACCAGCGGCCAGAACCCTGTGCTCCTGTCCAGAACACTTACTATTCTTCTAATAGCATGTTTAATGATGTGACTTGTCCCAATGCATTGTCCTACCAGATCACGAGCTCCCTGAGACCAGAAAGTGCCCAACTTGTTCACCACTCTGCTCCTGCCCCCAGAGCAGCAGATGGTAGATGGTGGATGAACGGATGGATGGCTGGATAGATGATGCCGCCCAATGGCAGGGAGGCGGGCAGGGGTGGGATGGGTGGGAGGAAGGTAACACCCTTATCTAAGAGTCTGCTGAGTGCCTCAGCCCATGCTTCGAGCTGCCTGAGGCACTCATGCAGCCCGTTGAGCATTGTGCTCACCAGTGTCCATCCATGATTTGAAGACCCACTCCATGGCCTGAAAGTCACTACCATTAGTGCTTCCCAAACATTCCCCCCAAACTTGTCCCAACACCAGTAGAAGTAAACCCATGCCCCCTGGAACCTAGGGCCTCCAGAATCTCATTCTAACTTTGTGATTTTAAGAAAACCTGATATTTTCCTTAAGATACCCATTTTTTGGTCTTTGTGTCAAACTCTTCCCAGACCTTCAGGCTGTGCATTGTTAACCAGCCTATGGCTTGTCACATCCCTGGCAAACCTCTGTGTGGTCCAGGGAGTTCCTAGGCTCTGCTTGAGACCACAGCATGAAGATGCTGTCTGTAAAATAGCACTGCTCACGTGGAAATGTTGTAGTTGGGAGAGGTAACATTAAGCCCATTAATATGGATTCTCTTTATTTGACTCCCCTGTTTCATCCACCAGAGAACAGCCCCCCAGCTGAGGATGGGACAGAAGATGGCAGGGTTTGGTAATGGACAGAGCAAAATCACCCAGAGCTGCCTGGAAGTGAAGGTCTGGTCAGTCAGCCTCTGGTCCAAGATGACAGCAAATGGGAATAGACAGGATGGAGACGTTGGACAAGGAGGAAGAAACCAGAACTGGAGCCCTTTGCCAAGGCTGTTCAAGGCCACGGGGTGACAAGAGAGATGGCTTTGAATATGTGTAAGGACTTAGCCATTCATTTTTTTTTTTTTGCAAACATTTGTTGAGTGCTTTTTTTCATGGGTTAGACCTTGTGCTTAGCACTAGAAAGCCAACGTGGCACTTAGTATTCCCAAACCAGTGAGGACAGAGACCCATAAGAGGTGCAATAAACTCTCTGCTGGGAGGAAACACAGGTGACAGCAAAGGACTGCCAGATGGCCCAGAGTGGGGAATGCATGGGAGACTTCCTGGAGGAGGTGGTGCCTAAAAGACCAGCAAAAGCAGATTATACTGGTTAATGGTAGGCTTGGTGTTCTTTGCCTTTGGAAGTGTTTCCTTCTGATCCCCAACTCCCCAGTAGGGGCCAGCTCATGCTTCAGATATAGAAGATGCTCAGAAAATGCATCTAAATGAAGAGGAAACCAAAACCAAGTGAAAAAAAATCTAAATCTCTTTTTCCCCCCATCCCCAGACATTGAAAGGTATGTGGGTACGTCTTTTATTCTGACAGGTGCGCTGCTAACTGGAGGGATGAGAGAGAATGCCGTGGAAGGACAGAGAGTAAGGTTTCAGGCAGATTTTTGGCTCCAACATCCCAATTGGAATGGAGTTTGAACTATATTTATAGAGGATGAGAAACAAAGAATTACGGGGAAAGGGGCTTAAAATAACTCCTCGCTTCCTCTCTTAGTAACAGTGAGTAGGGGATTTTCTCCCATTGATGAGCCCATTGTCATTCTTTTGTCTCCTTCCTTTTATGAGGTGATTCTGCTGGAATCATCAGGCAACATGTAAAGTCATGAAAACAGGTCTATGTTAGCAGTTACAAGGTGGTGTGGTTGTCTTGTTTGGGAAGTTGGTTCCCTTTGGTTAATTATCAAGTGCTAACTATGTAATCACCATGAGTAGCTAATTGGAAGTAAGAGAGAATGAAATAGGTGTTATTCTGATAGTGTTTTTTAACAAAAACGATATGTGTAATACTGTGGGGAAATATTACTAAATAGCAAGAGATTTTATTGTGTGTGTGCACGCGCACACATGCGCACATGAGCATGTGTTTACAAAAGGATTCATTTAAAGCCACTCAGAAACTAAATCCAGGTATGTGGATCCTTTCATGTTTAGACGCCTCCCCAGGGGCGAGTGCTGAAAGATGCTGAGAGGAAAGCAGAGCCTCTAGAGATGGCTCTGCAACCCAAACCACCCTCAATGGAGCTGGAAGGTCTGAAAATTCCCAGAGCGCAACAAGGAAATGGTAAGCAACTGGCAGCAGTTGCCAGGAGAATTAGGGAATGAATAACAATGCTTTCTGGTAAATTAACCATATTACATTGTGCACAGCAAAGTGATGGAAAAACCCTGTTAAAAGTTGAATAATAATTTGCCCACATCACATACGTAAAATGCATCATTTTCCTACTTCAGTGGACTTTAGTTTGATTTCAAATACGAACAGCTCCAGTTCTGTTCACCAAAGCATTATTTGTGAGATAATTGGGAAGGGAAAGATGAATCAGACCGTAATTAGTGCACTCCTCCATGCGCCCCTTCACCTCCCCCCTCACCTGTGAATTTCAGAAAATATTTGTTTACACGTTCCTGAAAGTCTCTAAGTGAAAGTGCGAGGCATTCATCATTGTCACCGCTGTCACTAAACCATGACCTCACCATGTTTGAGAGGGGAAAAGCAATGCTACATCCTGAAATTCAGTATTTTTCTGCTCTAATTCAAATAAGTACTTGGTTTTGAATACTAGGGGGGAAGGAAATATAGCAAAGCTGTTCTTAAAACAGCAAGCCAAGAACAAAAGCAACGTGTACAGCCACAGGAGACCTTGGAAGATACATAGATAAAACAAAAAGCTGTGCTAGGCTGGGAGTCTCTTTCAGAATCATATGCAAAATGGAGAACACTGTTCCAAATGTAAAGATTTTGCAGTCTACAATATCTGAAATAGAAAAGCATCGTGTAATCCACCCTGACATCCAGAAGCCGTGCTATTACTCTGAGTTATGATCCTGATTCCTGGCTAATGTAGGTTTTCAGAACCAGAGTGGTCAGAGGTAGGGTGGCATTCCGCAGTGGACCGGAGACCCTCTGCTTCTGCTTGCGTTCCCATGGCAACCACTGTCCGTTTTCCTTCCCCTCCTCCTGCTCCCCTCCCCCAACCAGAACCATAGCATTTTTATTTAGATCTTCACTCCTCCTCTTCATCCCCATCTCTCCACCAAGGGTCATTCTTTGCTTGTTGAAGTCAGCCCTTAGATCTCAACTTTCCAGAGTAAGTGTGTGGCTGATTCTCTCCACTTCTCCTGAATATCCCTCAGTGATGCATGATCCTGCCTGATCCTGCCTCCCCTAAAACCCCGCTGGCCCCCAGAGGCTGAATCTTGAAGCCCACAAATCTCAATACTTCTTATGTCTCAGGTACCTGTTATGGTTGAGCAAAGGGGCATCCCCCATCCTAATACTCCTGCCTCCTTCCTTTTCTCCTCCTATCCCCTGCCCCTCACTGAAGATTTATGTGACACTAGTTTTGTCCCTATGCCTCTTGCCACGAGCTATACATTGCCTTTTTTACAAAGTAGAAAAATCTTTTTTACCTCAAGACGCTTTGCTGCCATCTGCCAGAAAAGTCTTGCAATAAATATGCCAAGAGATGATGAGTAGAGTGTGCATGGTGCCCCCTAGCATTGTGCAGTATACAACTGGCACAACTGTATGTCACAACCCTGCACTTGGAAATCATCTGAGCTGTCCCGGAAGCTGGTTGTAAAAATCAGAACACGGCATGTCAGTCTTGCCTTTTTATGACAGTTGGCAGTTTCAAAATCTAAATCTTTTGGCCATGATCACAAATTGCCGAGAGGTGGTTTCTGGAAGAGACAAAAAGCCCCCAGGAAGCTGTGCTTGTAAGAATAAAGGGCTCTTGACTCAGCCTAACATTTGGGCTGCTAGCTGGGCCCGTACAGTCCACACCACACTGGGTTGATTTTCAGAAAGCATCAGAGTTAGAAAGTGGTAGATCTCAGGACGGAGATGCAGGACGAAAGTGAACTTGGCTCCTGTTGGGTCAACTGTTGCCCCTCCCTGGCATTGGCTGTGTCATTTCTTATTCATCACCCCATTTATTCCCCTCCCTCCTTCACACTGAGCACAACCTGCATGTTCTGGTGATCATTTGCCACCAAACAAATCACCCCAAAACTTAGAGGCAGAAATAGAAACAGTCATTGATTTTGCTCACAAGTCTGCAGCTTGGGCAAGGCTCAGCAGGAACATCTCTGCTCCATGTGGCATCGGGGTTGGGGGCCACAGACAACCCCCTCTCCCCCTGTGACTGGAGGACCTGCCTTCCCAATGACTTGTGCACATGGCCGGTGAGTTGATGCCGGCTGCTGCCCAGAGGCTTGGCTGCAGCTATTGCCAAGGGCTTTGGTTCCTCTCCACTTGCTCTCTCAGGTGGCTGGCTGGGCGGGGGTGGGGCTGAGGGGGTTGTTCACACTGTGGAGCCCAGGCTGAAACACCAGTCAAACCACCCCAACTGACTCGTCATAGAGCAGAGACCAGTTGCCCCCACGAAGCCCTACACATGTTTCACATTTCTGATCAAAATAAATGGCTGGTTTTCAAGCACTAAGGTTTGGGATGGTTGTTTTGCAGCAGTAGATCACCAGAATGTCCAGGTTGGGCTGAACATGGTGTGAATCCATTTCCATATCTTTCTAGGATGCCTCCCAGCACTGCGGAGTTAAGGAAGCTAAGAAAACTACATTTCCCTTGGAGCTCCCATCGTGGCTCAGTGGTTAACAAATCCGACTAGGAACCATGAGGTTTCAGGTTCGATCCCTGGCCTTGCTCAGTGGGTTAAGGATCTGGCGTTGCCATGAGCTGTAGTGTAGGTCACAGACACAGCTCGGATCTCACGTTGTGCTGTGGCTGTGGTGTAGGCGAGTGGCTACAACTCCAATTCGACCCCTAGCCTGGGAACGTCCATATGCTGTGGAAGCAACCCTAGAAAAGACAAAAAAAAAAAAAACTATACACCTCCCAGAATCCCTTACCATGAGGATCAAGAGTGTCAATCACACCATACCAAGACATATTAGAGCAAGGTGTGGAAAGCAGAAGTGAGGCAGAAGCCAGTTTCCTGCAAGTTGTGTCTGTTTTCTGCTGAAAACCAAGGGCATGGGGCCAGTAATATCCAATCCCCAGCTTCACAGGTGTTAAGAGGCAGTTGTAAAGGGGGCAGTGGCTAAGCTCCACATCCTAGCCTGCAGGCAGGTATTCCCAGCTTTCTGAACACATTCTGACTGTTGAATTGCAGCTTTGGTGTTCTTGGGGTCAACAGTGCCGGTGG
This sequence comes from Phacochoerus africanus, assembly GCF_016906955.1. Lineage (NCBI taxonomy): Eukaryota > Metazoa > Chordata > Mammalia > Artiodactyla > Suidae > Phacochoerus > Phacochoerus africanus. The sequence continues at coordinate 77,506,612 of NC_062545.1, read as the reverse complement.
CAGCCTCCTGAGTTCCACCTTCCTGAAGGTGGCAGAAATGGCAGCCCTCCTAGGAGGTCAGTTCTGCTGCATCCTGGGAGTCATCTCTGGGAGCCCATCATAGAGCCCTCTCTTCCAGCCCTTCCAGCAAGTTTGTAATTTCCCTCTTTTGCTTAAAAACCCTAGTGAGGTTCTTATTTCCTACACTGAGCCCTGCAATTGACCCCAAGTGTTATGCCTGTCCTCAGCCATCTTGGTTCTTGCTTGCTTGCCTTCTCATTTAATCACTCCTTTGACAAATATTTCTGGCATACCTACCATGTCCTGCCAGGCACTGTGCTAGACATTGGGTTTAGCACCAAATCTTTTAGTTGAAAAAGTTTTTGAACTAAACAGACATGGCTCCACCCTCATGGAAGGAGCCAAGGCTAAGACCAGAAGCCAGGCAACTGCAACCCTCAGGCCAAATCAGTCCCCTGCTCATTTTTGTAGAAAAGTTTTCTTGGAACACAGCCACACTCATTCACTCATGTCTTGGCTGTTGCTGGTGTTTCCCTACAATGGCAAAGTCGAGCTGTTGCAACAGGGCCTATAGGACGCACGGAGCTGAAAATATTTCCTACCTGGGCTTTCATAGAAAAGGTTTGGCAACTCTTCCATTAGGCAAATAAAACTCCAGGCCAGGCTCCTCTTGTCCCCACATGCAATCAAGTGCCAAGCTGCAAGCTCAGCTCCTAGCCCTCCATGAAGACTATCTCATTTAGTTCTCACAACCAGCTTTGGAATATACGATCATCAGCTCTGTTTTATAGAGAAGGAATCTGAGATTTAGAGAGATGTGGGCTGGGGCGACTGGGTAGATGGCAGTAGCATTAACGGAGATGAAAGGCAAGGGAGGAGGAGCTAGAAGTAGGCAGGAGCTGCTGGATTCAGTGTGGACCCAGGTAGGTGAGGCAGCTGCAGCAGCATCTAGAGGTTGTCCTGGCTGATTTCCTGCCTGGTGTGGTGTAAAGCATTTTCAAATCTGGCCCATTTTAGGTTCAAATCACAATTCTTCCTTTCCTAACTGTGTGACTTGGAGCAAGTACACTTCACATCTCCAAGCCTCTTAGCTTCCGTCTCCTCACAAGTGAAATGGGCTTTTGACAAAATGCAATCAGGGAATAGGCATGCAACATCTGGCATAGTGCTTGGTTCATGGAAGACATTTGATCCATGTGGGCACCTCCCCTTTATCTTCAGTCTGTCCTTTGTACGGTGGAGCGAAATCCAGATGCTCAGCCATGGTTGTGTTGTTCTTCTAGTCAAAACACATGATGGCTCCCACTGACCCTTTCTAGTAGAAGGAGACACGTTTGGAGGGGCTGCCCAGCCCACACCTCTTTCTTTAAACTTCCCCCCACACCCCACTATTGAAGGTCAGGTTTTTACCATGTGTGACCCTCCCTCACACCAACACAAGCTGATGATACTGGGGGTTTGGGGTGGGGAGGACAGATGCCTGATAGGGGCAACCAACCCACTGACTTGCCACTAGCTCATGGAATTGTCTCCCTTGAGTTGGGACCAAGAATCAAGAGGCTCTGGGGACAGATGCTTGGCCCATAGGTTAGGTTGAATCAGGAGAAATGATGGTCCATGGCAGAGCAGAGGGCACAGTCTGCAGAGAGAAGCAGTGGCCAGAGACCATAGCCCACCAGAGGGAGAGTGGCTGGGAACAGTGGCCATCCAGCTCTTGTGTCTGCTGGTCCAACTCTACTTCCTGAGCTCCACTTCTGTGAGAATCCCCAACTCTTGCAGATACCATTTGGTCCCTTGAGCCAGTGCCAGGGAGGTTAGGCTCCTGCAGTCCAGCTGTACTGCCTGTCCCCTCTGCCATCGCCCCTCCACACACATACATCCTGGCTCTACTGAACTGACCACAACTCCTCAAGCATACTCTCCGCTGCTCCCATCTTTCCCCCTTGCCTGGAATGCTCCTTTGCCCTCTTTTCTCTTCTTAACAGTCTGTGCATCCTTGGAGGCCCAACTCAAACCTCTCCTCCCTCCTGAAGCCCTCTCTGATCCCTCAGTCCTAAGTGGTGGCTCCTCCTAAGGACTCTGTGCACCGGCTCTGGTTTCCCCAGGGCCTCCTTCTCTCTGGGTCCCCTCCTTGCCTCTGTGCTCCCTGCTGGTAGGAACTTGGCACATGGCAGGCCCTCTGATGTGACACTGAACTTACTCCAAGGCTTGCGAAACCTAAAACACTTTCCGAGTTTCTTCACCACAGAGTATTCTGCCAGGATAAGGCATTGTTCGTTAAAATGGCAACGCGTTTCAAGAATGCTTCAGATTAAAGGGATAAAGATCAAAGGGCACATTTTTGGCCAGGAGTTCTGAGTCTTGCAGACCCATATAAATTGTAGACATTTTATTTCCTGAACTGATTGGAACCATAACACTGGATTTGGTGCTGGAATATAAAACTTTCTGAAACTTTCAGCCGGGTGGAAAATCTGTCGCCTCTTTACTGCAAGGGGATGTGCTTATCTGCCATGAAAGCACCCGTGTCTCTTGCTGAAACTGGCTAGTAAATCGGGAAGGCCTGACTTAGAAGCCACTTGCATTGTTGATGCGGACCTGCAGAGCCCCGCCCTTAGTTGAGTTACAGGCACACCCGGCCTCCGGCATAGCAGGAAAGGGTGTGTCCATGTTGCATGTGGACATGTGTCCACTCGGATTCAAGATCCTGCAGATCTGTGTTGAGAATAGGAAGCAGCTGCGCATGCAGGCAGCACTTGAGACGCTGGCTGCGTTTGGCAAACATGTGAGTATTTCCCCACCAGAATCTTGACTGCAGCTGTGGAGCTGGCTGCTCCTCTGCCTGAGGCTCAGCCTCGGGCATGCTCCCCCCACCACACCCCTAGCTCGGCCGCTCAGCCTCCCTCTGGACCAGAGGCTGGCCTTGAGGTTCTAGGGCATGGGATGAGCCAAGCCCTTGACCCTGATTTCAGGGAGGGAGGGCGACCCTGCTGGGAAGGAGGGACACCAAAGGGGCTGGTGACAGGAGTGCCCAGGGCACAGTAGGGCAGCAGGGCAGTCTCAGCCACGAGCCTTCAACTTCAAATTTTGGACAAGCCAACCAAGCTATGTTGGCTGGGCTTGGCCTGAATTGACCCCTGGGAAAGCAGGTCACAACGGGGACAGTGACCTGTGGTCAGTCTCATGGGGGAGCCGTGAGGTTGGCCTGGGATTTGGGGAGCAGGATAACCTGACACCTGTCCCACTAGGTGAGATGCCGGCTCACATCTCTTCTCCCACTTGCTTTGGGGCTGCAAAGTGAGGCCTCAGCCTGACCTGAAGACCAGAACTTCAAAGAAATGCCTTCCTGTTGGATTTAATGAACCTGACCTCTAGTGAGAGTCTTGGAAGATCACAGACTTACAGAGTGCACGGCACTGTTTTGTTTTTTTCTTTTTCTTCTTTTTTTTTTTTTTGTCTTTTCTAGGGCTGCACCCTTGGCATATGGAGGTTCCCAGGCTAGGGGTCTGATTGGAGCTGTAGTTGCCTGTCACAGCCACAGCCACAGCAACTCATGATCCAAGCAAGCCTCATCTGAAACCTATACAACAGCTCACAGCAATGCTGGATTCTTAACCCACTGAGCGAGGCTAGGAATCAAACCCGCAACCTCATGGTTCCTAGTTAGATTCGTTAACCACTGAGCCACAACGGGAACTCCACCAGGCACTGTTTTTAGAGCAAACACCTGGCTTGATAGATGAAGCTGGTAAAATTAATTAATTAATTAATTAAAAAATTTGAAACTCCCATGGGCTTTATTCTGCCCCCTTGTCCTTTTCATAATGAGGGTGCCTCCACGTGCAGGGTCTGGTCCCTGGGCTGGCTGCAGTGAAGGATGCCCTGCCTCGGTCCTTATGCCCTCTTTTGATAAAAGAAACTATCTCAAGTAACCTCTCCTTACTCATCGGAGGTTCAGCTGTGCTTCTCTGGAGGTGGGATGGGACCAGGTGGCAGAGAAAGTGATGTGCAGAGGGGATTTTAGCAAGAGGAAACTTTCTCCAGAAGCGGAATGACTCTAGAACTTGGTGCCCCATTTGGCCTTCTTAACACTGAGAAACCCTCTGGTCAAGTTGTCCTCCACGTCCAACTCCCAGGGGCAATCCGACAGTCTATCTTTGGCCCTCCCTAGTCACATTAGCAGCTCTTGCCCTGACTGGCTGCCCATTTGCAAGCTCACAGCTGACTCAGGCAACTGAGAGAGCAGGGTCTGAAATTTTCTATGAGATGCAGATTCCGGGACTCTTCTGATCCTGGGGCGAGACCCAGAAAATCCACATTTTTTTTAAATACACAACATTCTTCTTTCTGATGGCAAAAGTAATATATGTGCACATTCTCCTCTTGGTGTAAAAACAATAAACATTCACCTAAAGCAGTGCCCCTCACCCCTTCCTGACACCAAGTGGTCCCACAGGTAATCACTTATCATCTTGGTTTGCATCCTTGTAATATTCTTGGACCACAGGTACATGGATGGGGCTTTTTTGTTTCTTCTTCTTCTTTTTATGGCCGCACTGGCAGCATATGGAGGTTCCCAGGCTAGGGGTTGAATCAGAGCTACAGTTGCTGGCCTACACCACAGTCACATCAACTCAGGATCCGAGCCGTGTCTGCAAGCTACACCACAGCTCACGGCAGTGTCGGATCCCTGACCCACTGAGCGAGGCCAGGGATCAAACCTGAAACCTCATGGTTCCTAGTCGGATTTGTTTCCACTGCGCCACAGTGGGAACTCCAACAGCGGCTTTTTCTTTACACGAATGAAACCACACTGCACATACTGTTCCACACCTTGACTTTTCACCAAGTAATGGAGTTACTTTCTTTTTCTTCCTCTTCTTTTTTTTTTTCTTTTTAGGGCCACACCTTTGGCATGTGGAAGTTCCCAGGTTACAGGTTCAATCAAAGCTATAGATGCCAGCCTATGCCAGAGCCACAGCAACGCCAGATCCAAGCTGCATCTGCGACCTACACCACAGCTCACAGCAATGCCGGATCCTTAACCCACTGAGCGAGACCGGGGATTGAACCCAACCTCATGGTTCTTGGTCAGATTCCTTTCTGCTGCACCATGACAAGAAGTCCTTAGAGTTACTCTCTTCTTTTTAACAAATGCTATTTTAGTAAGATTCCATAGAATGAAAATGGCATTGGTCACTTAACCAAATTTCTGTTGACGGCTAGTTGTTTTTTTTCCAGATTTTCAGTGTTACAAAACCACCTTCATCCTTATACTTTTTTGGGAAATCAACAAGGATTTCTCTTGGAGAAATATCTAGAAGTGGAATTGCTTTGCTATTCATGTTAATACAGTCTTGAGTTTAACATATACTGCTGAATTGTCCCATCAAACCATTTAATCAGTATCCGTGAATAATCATTTTCCTGGAATCGATGTTTTTATAACAAGTGCCCCACTGACTTGGATGCAGGTGTCTAAGGACCCTACTTTGAGAACATAGTGGTCTTATTGGCTGACTATGGCTATGACAACACTGCACTTATAGAAGTTATCCCCAAACCCACTGGCTTAAAATAACAAGGTTTTGTTGTGGTCGTGGTTGTAGTTGTTTTCTCAGTGTAATATACAGCTGGGACCACAACCCAGCTAGGCTTGGCAGGACTCCAGGCTCAGAGTTCCCAGTTGCCCACTGCAGGTCTTGGCTCCAGGCTTCAGGTCAAGTTCAGGTCTGTTCTATGAGTGTTTATGATGGGGCCCAGGTTCAAGGGGTCAGTGCCTTCCTGGGAAACACTTATTTTATGGCTATTATACCCCAACCAAGCCAAACCTTTTATACCTAGAGTTGCCGTTGTGGCTCAGTGGGTTAAGGATCCAACAGTGCCTCTGTGAGGGTGCAGGTTTGACCCCTAGCCTCACTCAGTGGGTTAGGGATCTGGCATTGTCACATGCTGTGGTGTAGGTCACAGATGCAGCTTAGATCAGATGTTGCTGTGACTGTGGCATAGGCTGGCAGCTGTAGCTCCAATTTGACCTTTGGCCCAGGAACTTGTATGTGCCACTAGATGCAGCTGTTCAAAAAAACCTCTCATACCCTTTTAAGTATAGTCATTTCTTGGTAAGCAAGGGGAATTGATTTCCACAACCCCCACAGACACCAAACTCTGCAGATGCTCAAGTCCCTTATATAATATGCTGTAGTACCTGGATATAACCTACACACATCCTCCCATATACTTTAAATCACCTATAGATTATCTAATAAAATGCAGATACCATATAGATAGCAGTAAATACAACGTCCAGATAAATAATGACCAGCACGCACAGATCCAAGTTTTGCCTTTTGGAACTTGCTAGAATTTTTTTCTCTGTCCTTTTAATATTTTCCATCCTTGGTTGGTGAAATCCTCAGTTGTGGGACCTGTGGATAAGAAGGGCTGACTGTACATCCAAGACCATATGTATACACTCTTAGGACCTCTGCTTGCCTTGTGATCATTGAGAAGTCAAGTGGCCAAACCCACACCAGTGGGGAAGGAGCATCTCCTTATCCTTTGGTTGCTGACTCTGCCAAGTGACAGCAAAGGGAAGTGAAGAATCAGGACCAGTTCTTTTTCATGCCAGTCCACCATAGTGCTTAAGGGCACAGGCTTTGGCTCCAGAACCACCTGCTTTTGGATCCCTTGTTTTGAATTTCCGTAGGGAAATTACCAAGTATAGTTGACCCTTGAACATCTCAGAGATTGGGGCACCCACCCCCATGTAGTCAAAAATCTGTTTTTAACTTTATAGTCAGCCCTCTGTATCCACAGTTCTACATCCACAGATTCCACCAGCCCGGGATTGTGTGGTTCTGGTACATATTTATTGAGAGATTTACGTGGAAGTGGACTTGGGCAGTTCAAACTCGTGCTGTTGGACGGTCGGTTGTATAGAGCTATTGTTCCCCACTGTTGTGCTGAGACGATCCTCACCAGAAACATGTTTTGGTCAACTTATAATATTTAATTTAGACAAATGTCTACTTTTAATATTTAATTTTTTTTAATTTGGTTTCAAAACTGCTTTTAGAGTGGCACAGTTGTTCAGTGTCCTGTGAAAAACACATTCCTACAAGTTAAAAAAATCCAGTCCTAGCTCCCTTGCCTCCTCTTGTTAATGTGCTAGTCACACCTTCCTTTGTGTTCATTCCAGTGGGGTTTAGAGTGAGTCACTTACTTCTCAGTTTATTTTATTCAAAGGAAAAAAAAATACAGTAATTACCATAATTCCTTAAAGGACCTCAATTTTGAAAATGAATGACCCGAGGAGTTCCCATCGTGGCTGAGTGGTTAACGAATCCGACTAGGAACCATGAGGTTGCGGAATCCCTGGCCTCACTCAGAGGGTTAAGGATCTGGCGTTGCCGAGAGCTGTGGTGTAGGTCGAAGATGCGGCTTGGATCTGGAGTTGCTGTGGCTCTGGTGTAGGCCGGCGGCTACAGCTCCAATTAGACCCCTCGCCTGGGAACCTCCATATGCCACGGGTGCATCCCTAGAAAAGGCAAAAAGACAAATAAAATAAAAAAATAAAAATGAACAACCCGATTTCCCTGGTGGCCTAGCAGATTGGGGATGTGACATTGTCACTGCAGTGGTGTGGTTTTGATTCCCAGCCCAGAAACTTCCACATGCCATGGGTGTTGCCAAAAACAAACAAACAAACAAAACAGAACAACCCAAAAAAGATTAAGTGGGTTTTCCATTAATTTTATCTATTTCTGTTTTTTTGAAATTTTTATTAAACTATAAAGCATTATACACACAGAAACTGTTTTAATGAACAAGATAAAAATTTTTATTGTTATGATTATATACTGTATGAAATTCAGATTGATAATTTTTATCTTTTTTTTTTTTTTTTTGGCTGCCTACAGCATATGGAGTTCCTGGCCAAGGATCTGATCCAAACAATAGTCGTGACTTGCGGCAATGCCAGATCCTTTAACCTATTGTGCAGGGCGGGGGGTCAAATCTGTGTCCTGGCCCTGTAGAGATGCTGCCACCACCAATCCTATAGTGCCACAATGAGAATTCTGAGAATTTCTATCTTGAGAATTTTTTAAAATTCTAGGTATTTCAAAATAAATAATAAATAATCTTTTTTTAAAATTAAATTATAGTTGATTTACAAGGTTGTACTGGGGCGTTCCCGTTGTGGTGCATCAGGAATGAATCCAACTAGTATCCATGAGGACATGGGTTCAATCCCTGGCTTCCTTCAGTGGGTAGGGGATCCAGTGTTGCCATGAGCTGTGGTGTAGGTCACAGACATGGCTTGGATCCCACATTGCTGTGGCTGTGGCATAGGCCGGCAGCTGCAGCTCCAATTGGACCCCTAGCCTGGGAACTTCCATATGCTGCAGGCGTGGTCCTCAAAAAGCAAAAGAAATAAAATAAAATAAATGTAATAATTTGCATCCACTAACCCCAAACTCCAAGTCCATCCCATTCCCCTCCTCCCTTTGGCAAACACAAGTCTGTTCTCTATGTCTGTGAGTCTGTTTCAGTTTTGTAGATAGGTGCATCTGTGCCGTATTTTAGATTCCAGATATGTGATATCATATGGTATTTGTCTTTCTCTTTCTGACTTACTTCACTTAGTATGAGAGTCTCTAGTTCCATCCATGTTGCTGCAAATGGCATTATTTCATTCTTTTTATGGCTAGTATTCCATTGTATATATGTACCACATCTTCTTTATCCATTCTTCTATTGATGGACATTTAGGTTGCTTTCGTGTCTTGGCAATTGTAAATAGTGTTGCAGTGAACACAGGGGTGCATGTATATTTTCGAATTAGGGTTTTCTCCAGATATATGCCCAGGAGTGGGATTGCTGGATCATATGGTAGCTCTATTTTTAGTTTTCTGAGGAACCTCCATACTTTTTTCCATAGCGATTGTACCAATTTTCATTCCTACCAAGAGTGTAGGAGGGTACCTTTTCTCCACACCCTTTCCAACGTTTGTTATTTGTAGACTCATTAATGATGGCCATTCAGACCAGTGTAAGGTGGTACCTCATTGCAGTTTTGACAAAATCCTATTTCTTAATAGTCATCTTTTCCGCAAAAATTTATAGTCTCATTTGTCTAGAATTTTTGAAAGGCAAAAAACCTCAGGAGTTCCAAAGCACACCTTACAATCAAAATGTTTTCACCAAAAAAACCTCTACAGATGCTGAAAATATGGCCCAGTTTGACTTCTCTTTAGATTTGGGAAGTTTACATACTAATACAGTTTAGACTAAATCGGTCATTGAATAATGTAAAAATTAATATAGATGTATGAATTTGCTAGGGCTGCTAGAACAGCATATCTCAGCCTGGGTGGCTTAAACCATAGAAATCTGTTTCTCACAGTTTGGAAAGCTAGAAATCCATCCAAAATCAAGGTGACTGCAGGTCTGTTTTTTTCTTCAAGGTCTTTCTCCTTGGCATGCAGAGAGCCACCTTTATATGGTGTCCTTGTATGGTCTTTCCCCTGTGTGCATGCGTCCCTAATGTCTCTGTGTGTCCTCATCGCCTCTTCTTAGAAGGACACCAGTCATCGGATTTGGTCCCACCTTAATGGCCTGATTTTAACCTAATCACCTCTTAAAAGCCTTATTTCCAAATCCAGTTGCATCCTGAGGCATGGGGGCTAAGAGCTAAGGGCTTCAACATATGAATTTTGGAGGGACACAATTCAGCCTATAACAATAGATTATGAACAAAATAACATTAAAGAATTTGTGTAGCTTTATAGAGATGTCATTCATATAGCATATGATTCACTCCTTTATATAATTCATATACCATATGTTTCTTACCCTTTAATGGCTTTTTGCAGACTCTCGGAGTTGTTCCACCATCACCACAATCAATTTAGAACATTTCCTTTAACCCCAGAGTAACCCCAAACCCCTTAGCCATCACTCATTCATTTTCTTCCCATCCCCCCCATGCCAGCCCTAGGCAACATCTAATCTATTTTCTGTCTTTATAGATTTGCCTATTTTGGATATTTCATTTAAATAGTATCATACAATATGTGGTTATTTGAAACTGGCCTCTTTCATTTTGGAATAATAGTTTCAAGGCTTATCCATATCATAACACGTTTTGGTACTTTTTTTTTTTACTGCCAAATGATATTCCATTATATGGATATACCACATTTTATGCATCCATTAATCATCTTGCAGACATTTGAGTTATTTCCACTTTTTGGCTATTGCAAATAATGCTGCTCTGAACACTCATGTACAAGTTTTATGAGGACATATGTTTTCATTTATCTTGAGTATATACCCAGGAGTGGAATTACTGGAGCATATGGTAACTAAGCTTACCTGTTTGAAAATACTAAAGATTTACTCCAATTATTGTTATTCACACTAAATCACCAAGTAAAGATATTCCATCTTCATGGGCTGGAAAACTTAATATTATTACGATGTCAGTTCTTGATGACATTGATCTGTTGAGCCAAGGCAATCCCAATCAAAATCTCAACAGAAGAGATAATAGAATTCTAAAATTTTTAAGGAAACAAATGACTTAGCCAAAACTATGTTGAAGAAGAAGAAGAAGAAAGTTGGAAGAGCTGTACTATCAGATTTGAAGACTTACTATAAAACTATGAAGCAGAGTGATACTGGGGCAAGGATAAACAAGTACATCAGTGTAACAAAATACACTCCAGAAGTAGACCCATAGGCATATAGTCATTTGATTTGCTACAAAGGCACCATTGCAATCTAACAGGAAAGGATGGTCTTTTCAATACAAGGCTACCAAATCATTTGCACATCTGCGAAAAAAACTGAGCCTTCACACTTACCTCAAACCATACACCAAAATTAATTTGAGGTTACATCATATTCCTAAACATGAAAAGTAAAACTCTAGAGAAAAACGCAATCGAATATCTTCACCTTGGAGTAGGCAGATTTCTCCAAAGGATTTCAACTATAAAACGTGATAAATTGGATCTTTTTAAAAAGGCAAATTATAAAATAAGAAAAAACACCACTAAGCAAGTGAATAGGCAAGTCACACTTAGAGAAAATATTTATAATGCAGATTCTTACAAGATACTCAAACCCAGAATATATAAAGAACTATACATCTATAAGAAAAAGAAATTATTTAAAAATGGGCAAAAGACTTGAACAGGCCTTTCACAAAGGAGGATATTGAGATGGCCAATAAGTATTGGAAAAGGTGCCACACAACATTATTCATCGGGAGTTCCCGTCGTGGCACAGTGGTTAACGAATCTGACTAGGAACCATGAGGTTTCGGATTCAATCCCTGGTCTTGCTCAGTGGGTTAAGGATCCGGCATTGCCGTGAGCTGTAGTGTAGGTTGCAGACACGGCTCGGATCTGGCATTGCTGTGGCTCTGGCGTAGGCTGGTGGCTACAGCTCCGATTAGGCCCCTGGCCTGGGAACCTCCATTTGCTGTGGGCGTGGCCCTAAAAAGACAAAAAGACAAAAAAAAAATTGCTCATCAAGGAAATGCAAATTAAAGTTACAATGCGAGAGCATTGATGGGCTGATAGCAAAAGGACTGCCCAGTGTTGGGTGAGGAGGTAGAACAACTAAGAGGTCATTTACTGCTAGTGGGGTACACGTTTGTTCCACTATTTTGGAAAATTGGCAGTAAAGTTAAGCATATGCCTATCACCCCATGTCCCTGCGACTTCACTCCAGGTATATACCCAGAAGTCAGTGCCTATACCTACTTGTGTATGAATATTCAGAGCAGCTTTATTCTTTTTTTTTTTTTTTGTCCTTTTTAGGGCCACACCCTGGCACGTGGAAGTTCCCAGGCTAGGGCTCAAAGAATCAAAGCTGTAGCCACCAGCCTACACCACAGCCACAGCAACAGCAGATCCGAGCCGTGTCTGCAACCTACACCACAGCTCATGGCAATACTGGATCTTTAACCCACTGAGCGTGGCCAGGGATTGAACCCGCGTCCTCGTGAATGCTAGTTGGGTTCATTACCACTGAGCCATGACAGGAACTCTCTCATAGCAGCTTTATTCTTAATGGCCAAACACTGGAAACAATCTACATGTTCATCAGCAGAAGAATGGATTGATGAACCTGGATAAAGTTATACGATTGGATACAGTGCAGAGCAATAACAAAGAATAAACTATTGATACCTGCCAAACAAAGATAAAATCTCAGACTTACAGCACTGAGTGAAAGAAACTAGACACAAAAGAGTATGATCTATAGGAGTCCATCTACATGGAGTTTAAAAAAAGAATTAATCAATGATGATAGAGTTTAACCTAGGACTGTGTTGGGGTCGGGAGGGTATTAACTGGGAGAGGGCACAAGGGAACCTTCTGGAGCAAAGGCAATGTTCTAAACCTTGGTGAGTTTGGTGATTCGATTGGTGAATACATAAGTGAAAATCCCCTGAGCTGCACACTTAAAGACTAGTGCACATTATTAAATGTAAGTTGTTCCTCTGTAAAAAATAAATGAGAAAGACTGCTCCTATTAATAGAGATTTTATAAGGACTTAAATTTCAGTTTACTCTCTCTTCGGAGGGCAGAAGGAATGTTAAACTTCTCTGTGCCTCGCTTTCTCCTCTATAAACAGAGATAAATCCCTCATGTCTATTAATGTGATAATGAGGTAAAGTATATAAAATATGCCACCTAACTTCTCTCTCCCTCGGTTTTCCTATCAGTAAAATGGGTATAATAGTAACTGCCTCGGAGTTCTCGTCGTGGCGCAGTGGTTAACGAATCCGACTAGGAACCATGAGGTTGCGGGTTCGATCCCTGCCCTTGCTCAGTGGGTTAACGATCCGGCGTTGCTGTGAGCTATGGTGTGGGTCGCAGACTCGGCTCGGATCCCGCGTTGCTGTGGCTCTGGCATAGGCTGGCAGTTACAGCTCCGATTAGACCCCTAGCCTGGGAGCCTCCATATGCCGTGGGAGTGGCCCAAGAAATGGCAAAAAAGACCCCAAAAAAAGTAACTGCCTCAATAATTTTTAGCTTCTTCACCTAAAGCACTAAGAACTGTGTGTGACCCAGGAAGCTTTCGATAAATGCTGATAGTGGCAGCTGTTGTAGCTGCTATAAATATGGACTAGAATAATCTCAAGGTCCATTCAGCTGCTCTAAGGTCTGTAAAGAAATGAGAGCCAGGAGAATAGGGTGTATGGCCTCTGACTCCTGCAGCAGGGCTGAGATGAACCCCAAGTCCTTTGTCACCCCACCCTGAGGTCTTTCCAGTGCCCCATGCTGCCTAAATGGAAAAGATGAGTCAGAGAAGCACGAGTTATGTGTTGACACTCACATGCCTGGCCCTGTGCATCCAACAGAGTGGCTGCGAATGTGAAGCATGGAGCGGGGAGAGGGTCTCCCACCTCCTTCTCTTCCCCTATAGGTACTCGGACTACAATTGCTCCTTAGTTACCCCTGATATGCCAGGTTCTGTCCTAAGCAGTTTACTCCTAAGGCTTATTAGCCCCATATCACAGTTGAGAGAACAAACTCAGGGGCACTGAGTAGCCTGCCCAAGGTCACACAGCTGGGAAGCGGGGGAGGCCAGGACTGAGGGCAGCCTGTCTGGTGCCAGAATCCGCTCTCCTGATCTCTGCACTGTGCCACCTCCTTAACAAGCAGGCTCAGCTTTTGTGGGAACCTTTCTCAGTCGTGAGTCACTCCTTGAAGCACCTTGCCTCCTCCCTTCTCCACCTCATCTTTCTTGGGCTTTAAGGAGCTGCAACAGCCTGCGTGGTCCAAGTCTTCCCCGGGGCAGAGTTCACTGCCCCCAGTGGCCTCCTCAGAGGCCCCATCCTCTTCCAACCTGCAAAGCTGCCTCTAATGAGCTGGCATGGGAGATGCTCAGGATCTAACGCAGACATATGCCACTTGACATTTTTTTGAAAATTTTTGCACTCCCTTCCTCCAACACCCACCTTTTGGGGGGAGAGCAATGATTTATGACACCTGGGCAGCTTCGCCGTTGCCGTGAGCAAGTCTGTCATGGCTAATGTGGTTTGGGGCTTAGGTGTGTGAAAAGCCCTCAACTCTGCAGACTCCAGGGTCCCCTGTCTTCACAGATGTCAACCTGTGCAATCCTGTTAAATCCAAGACAAAGTCGAAAATGTGGGTCCTGCAGCAGTGCCGGGGGACTCATGTAGATTGCATGCAAAAAGCCCCTCAAATGTGTGCTTCAGTGAGTTCTTTTGGCTATCCTTTCCCCCAAACCAGAATTCTAAAGTAGAACCACATTAACCACGCACCAGAGACTAAAACACAGGCCACTGCCCCCCCCCACCCCCGTCTTTCTAATGCTTTGATTTCTCTGGAGTTCATTGACTTCCAGAAAGTTGTCTATTAGGGGCTAGAGGGGGCTGCCTTTGGGGTAATAGATTTTCTATACCACAGACCTCACGGTATAAAAAGCTGCTCTGAATTTGGGTTCAGATACCATTTACCAGTGTCCCCTGCACCCTGACCCTCATTTTGTGCTCTGTTCTGCTCCTCAGGCCTCCAGCAGATATAATTTGCAAATCTAATAAAGGGCTGAGCAGGTGTCAGAGCACACCAGCCTAGCTGCCTGTCACGACAGGAAACTGTGCTCTTTCCAGACCCAAATTTATGTCCAACCTACATCAGCTTTACATGGTGCCACGCTGCTGTAGAAAGTGATTTACTCACGAGGGGTTGCGTGGCAGGAGGCAGACCTTCCGGAGATGTGTGCTAACCCCACTGACATCGCATAAAGACCCCACCTGAGGGTCAGGGCAGTTCTCCTGAAGACCTCAAATCAGAGAGTCTGGGGTGATGCTCTCCGCAGGTAAAGGTGGCAGACATGTGTCCTGGTTGGCTTTCAACCCTGACAGCCATAAAACAGAGGAAGCCAGAGAAGTAGAGCTCGCTTGGTTTTTGTAGATGGCAGAAAACTCATGTGCAGTATCCTTCCTTTATTACCAGTGCACACTCAAAACAAGTCTGTACGTAGTCAAAGGGAAAAAAATCAATATATGCATATTTAATACATATCCACTTAAATAGAGGAAACATTGCATTTTCTAAACATTGGCAGAGGGAACCAAATCTGCCTCTGCTCTTCGGTGAATAATGGAGAGAAGAGTGAAACCCAGATCTTGAGGCTCTTCCAGGGGCATGCGGTGTAGACCAGGAGCAGAGGCAGCCAAGAGGTGGAGGCTAAGCTTTGGCAAGAAAAGGCTCCCTTCCTGCACTAGGACAAGTTCTCCTGGGCTCTGAGGCCATCGGTGGGCCTCCGGGTCAAGCCTGTCTGTGCCAACAACTCACCCCACAAGTGACCTTCTTCAGGGAGTCTTCGTTCTCTTCAGTAGGGAAACCTAGTTGCCATGCTTTGCCATGGTGGGCCATGGAAAATTATTTGGGGGACTCTGACCTCCCACAGTTATGAGACATAGAATGGAGGAGGATATGTGATCCACCTTCCTCCTTTTGATGAGCTCAAAGATAAGGGATGATGGGTACTCTGTCTGCTATTTAAGATTGAGGCTGTCCTGGTGTGCTCGTGGGGAGGGGGGGGGGTGTTCGTAATTTACCCAGGGAAATTAACATTAGCTGCAGTAACAAAAATCCCAGAAGCCTCCAAGGCTTAATATAATTCAGTCACACTCTAATCTAAGGTGGGTTGAGCAGCTCGCTTGCATACCTCTCCTATGAGCTTCAACTCAGGCTCTTTCCATTTCATGGTACCACCATGCCCTAGGGCTTCTTTGAAGCCTTTACTGGATCCTCTGCCTTCATCTGGCCATGAAGGGACAATGATTTGATAGTCTAATGGGATATTTTAGGGGCCAGATCTAGAAGTGGCATCTATTACTTCTGACTTTCCATCAATGAGAACCTGTTGCACACTTCATATAGAATCAAGGGGTCTGGAGAATGCTCTCTCCTCCTGTGCCTGAGAGAAGAAATAGAATCAGTGGAAATTTAGCCATATAGGAATGGAGGTCAACCTGAACTAAAAGTTCAAGGCCTGACAGCATCCCTGCTCTACCTGGAAGCAACATTTAATAATCCCAGTCAATCCTCATATACATATATGTCACCTACATAGTATGATTTCTGGACCATTAGAAAGCTCTCCTGCTCCAAAATGCTTTCCCTAGTCTGCCTTGTCTGGAACTTTACCATTAGAGAATCATCCAATTGGGTTCAACATCATCTTGATCTTTTCGTTCTCTTTTAAAATGTGTGCAAGTGGGAGTTCCCGTCATGGCGCAGTGGTTAACGAATCTGACTGGGAACCATGAGGTTGTGGGTTTGATCCCTGGCCTTGCTCAGTGGATTAAGGATCCAGCATTGCTGGGAGCTGTGGTGTAGGTTGCAGACACGGCTCGGATCCCATGTTGCTGTGGCTCTGGTGTAGGTTGGCAGCTACAGCTCCAATTAGACCCCAAACCTGGGAACCTCCATGTGCCACTGGAAGTGGCCCTTGAAAAAGGCAAAAAGGCGAAAAAATAAAATGTGTGCCAGTTATCAATGTGTTGCCTCCCGGCTCCAAGTTCACCCTTCATTGCCTGCTCTTCAAAAATGGACCTGTACCCTTTAAATATTTTCCTTTGCAGCTGGCACCAATGTAAGTTTTGTGAATAGAGGATGCTGGAGAGACACTGCAGGAGGAAGGGGAACTCTGTCCTGGTTCCCTTACGCTTGCTTTGCAGACTCCCACAGCTTTCCAGGCTCCTGAAGCACCAGTAGCTTCTCCAGTGCCCAGCTCCGGACATGCACAGGGGCCAGAAGTTTCTCTGGCACTTCCCCCACCTCAGGTGGTTTTATAGCAGAGTCCCTCTGTGGATCCCTGTGATCAGCTTTTCCTGACACACTAGAAAGTAGATTTCAAGCAAGCTCCATGGGTGCAGCATCTCAGGGTCTTTCCTGCCATCCATGAGATAGTTCTCCAGCCCTAAGGGTTGTTGCTGTTCCCTAAGTGCCATTCCTATAGAGTTCTCTCTCTTTTTTTTTTTTTTTTGTCTTTTTGCCATTTCTTGGGCCGCTCCCGCGGCATATGGAGATTCCCAGGCTAGGGGTCAAATCGGAGCCATAGCCACTGGCCTACGCCAGAGCCACAGCAACGTGGGATTCAAGCCGAGTCTGCAACCTACACCACAGCTCCCAGCAACGCCGGATCCTTAACCCACTGAGCAAGGCCAGGGATCGAACCTGCAACCTCATGGTTCCTAGTCAGATTCGTTAACCACTGCGCCACGACGGGAACTCCTATAGATTTCTCTTTACGTCTTTCTAATTCTTTGCTACTTTAATACCCTGTTAGAGTTAATCATTTTTTTATGTTATATGCTCTCTGTCCAAACTACTGTGTAGAGCCTCCCTCTTGATTGGATCCAGAGTGATATGGGCTGCAAATGTCCTTGGGGTTGAATTCACAAGAAGTCAAGGACATTTTAATGTAAAATAGTTGTTTTGTTTTCCCAGGCAACGAGAGAGCAGTGGGTACCTTGGAGCTAAGAGAGGGGGCTATGTGAAGAAAGACCTAGCAAGAGATGATGGAAAAATCCAAAGGATAAACTTTGCCTAATTTACAGTTTTACCGTGGGCTGACAATAGCTGTGAAGTGTTCATCTTTATTTCAGGGCAAAACGTCTTTGGTTCCCTAGGGTCAGCCTACCAGCACCAGAAATAGAATGAAAGCACAAGTTTTTCTGGTGAAGCAGCAATGATTGTACTTTGATAAGCTCAGTACGTTGCCCCCTTTGTTGTTTTGTTTCTTAATCATACATAAAAGTGTGTTGCCATATAAAACAGAAAGAGGACAATTCTGGACATTTTATTTCACTGAACAGAGCCAGGCTACTCCCTGGGTATACATTAGCTCCTTCAGACAGGACATTACCACCTTCAGGCTGCAAGGAAAACGTGAATCAAAACCATGAGGATTATCAGACAAAGACATGGCTCAGTTATAGAGAGGCTGGCATTGTCTTTCTCTGGGGGTTGTTAAAAATAGGATGGCAGCTCCTGTCTTTAGGATGGTGTTAGTGTGGTCTTGATTAAAGGCAGGAGTCGGAACAAGGCAACAACAAGCTCCCTTCCAACGTAAAAAAAGAAAACTTTTTATTTAAAGTAATGTATCTAGGAGTTCCCGTAGTGGCACAGCGGAAACGAATCCAACTAGGAACCATGAGGTTGCGGGTTCGATCCCTGGCCTTGCTCAGTGGGTTAAGGATCCGGCATTGCCTTGGGCTGTGGTGTAGGTCGCAGACACGGCTCGGATCTGGCATTGCTATGGCTGTGGTGTAGGCTAGCAGCTATAGCTCCGATTGGACTCCTAGCCTGGGAACCTCCATATGCCGTGGGTGTGGTCCTGAAAAGAGAAAAAGACAAAAAATAATGATAATAATAAAGTAATATATCTACACAATTTAAAAAACAAATGGTACAGAAGACCTATTTAGAAAACCAACTATCCTCTGCCTTACCTTCTTCTCCCACCATCCATTGATTCCTTCTCCTCAGTTCTCTTTATGTTGTGATTTATACCTTTTTCATATTCCCTCGTTAGCATTCTGATGGCCCCGTGGAAGGGAGCGGATAGAAACTCATGTGTGCAGCCTGCCATCTTGAAAAATAAGCTTCCTCTCAATGTTGATTCAGTTTTTTCTTAGGCAAGACCATAAGAAATAGAATTCAGTGTTCTGAAAATTCTCTGCTTACCAAGTCAAAAATGCATGTATATGTGTATCATTTAAGCCTGTAAAGGAAACATAATTCTTCCATCAGTCTAGTTCTTTTGACCTTCTAGATATTTCTCTATTGGCCACTTGCCTTCAGAACCCAGACTTTTTGTCCTCACCCATCTGGTGCTCTTTGGACAAGCAGTACGTTGAGCCTCTATGTCTCAATTAAAATTTTCCACATAAGTCAACTCTTATGATAGCAGATGATAATATTATTACCAGGATAAAAACAGCAATAGCAAAGAGTGTCTGGGCCACAACCCCGAAGTGCCATGCCCTGTGAAGGGGGACGCAGGCAAAGGAACTAGAGCTGAAGTGGCTAAAGTGTCAAATCCCCACTCTGTGTAATTACACTCTTCCAAGGGTGGCTGTCCCCTCTCATAATCACTCATCCTCAGCTGGGGCCTCCTGCTGTATACCCTCCCCCTCTACCCCGCCAGACAGAAAAATGGAGGGCTGGGTGGTACATGGAAGAGAGAAATGAAGCTAAATTGATCCAACCCACTGCTAGTGAATCCAGTTATACCTCACGTTATCCCAATTTCACTTCTCCTCAACGGCGACAAACACCCCAGAAGGCCCTGCCTGACAGGCTCGGAGACGCTAAAGCAGGGATTTAATCCATCATGTGCCCCACGTTTAAGCTCCTTTATGCTCCTGGCCATTAGCTGATCATCTTGGTTTATTGACAGTTGTTTTAAAGACAGCTAAGGAGACAACACTCGTGAAAGGCACCTTTATCTGGGTTGGCATCAGCCATAGGGAAAGAGCTGGGGTATCTGCTTTGCAAAAAAAAGAAAGAAAGAAAGTAAAGAAAAAAGTCATCAAAGCTCCTTAGCACATAATACATTTTAGTAATCAGAGCCAGAATCCAAAAGCATAATAAAGAAAAGCAAGTGAAAAATCTTGATCATCCTCATATTTTAAATGCCTTATTTCCTGCCAATCTTCTATCTGTTTCCAGAGCAGCAAAAGTTGCCCACTCTGCCAGCGCCTTTGTCATCTGCCAGCTGTTACTTTCCTGAAAAAAGGGTCAGAAGGCTGCTGGTAGCTAATAGCCAGACACAAGCTGTGAGGAAGAACTGTCCCTTGGGGGTTTTAGCTGCTGGCTGATTGTCAGCTGAGAGCTACAAGTCCTGGTTTGATAAAAGCCAGCTAGAGCTTTCAACCCTTCTTTTTTCTTTTCTTCTTCTTTTTTTTTTTTTCTTTTTCCATTTGTGCTCTGAAATTGTTGTACACTCCACATGGAAGTCCCTGAGCACGCGGGCCTTTGTTCTGCCTTGTTAGGCACCCACAGAAGAGCCCGCTCCAGACAGTCACTTTGCAGGGGTGGGGTAAGTGAGGCAGGAGAAGGTGGGGTGAAGCAGGAGAAGAGGGCTTGGGGTGGAGAAGCTCCTCAATGCCCGGTGGCCCATGAGCAACCCTGAGCGAGGATGAAGCAGCCGAGAGCGCAGGCTCAGACTGCTTGTTTCTTGCGACAGCTGGTGGTAGGGTAGGATATGCTTGTACGTTAGAGTTAGAATGCATTGACTCGAAGCCCCCTGAAATGAAATGAGTCACCAGCTCCCTGCGCCAGGCATGAAATCCAAATCTTAAACTGTCTCAAGGCTCCCAAATGTTCCCAGAGGCCAGCAGTCAAGAATTCCCTTCTCCGCAATGGGGGGTGGAACTCAGGGCTCTGTGGATTTCAGGGGGTTGGGCCAGAGGAAGAGGGGCAGCAGGAATTCTGCACACAATGTGCTTTAAATTCAGATGCTTAGGGGCTGTCGTGTGCGTGTGCAATGCATCAGTGATGAAAAATAAACACCCAGCAGAAGCTGGCTTGGAGTAAAGATGAGTGCACAATAAATTTCAACCGGTTCAATTAATCGCTTGCTGCTTGTTGTGAATATTAATCCCAGGGAGGGAGCTGGCTTCAACCCAATCAAAAGACAGGTGAAAACAGAAAACAGCAAAACATTTGGGATCTTTAGAAGGAAGGCTTACCTGTGAGCCAAGCGTTGATGCTGAGTCCTGAAGAGAAGCAGAATCTGCAAAACAGCCCCTCCTGTCTCTGTGCTGCAGTAACCGGCTCTCCCTGCCCTCAGCCCTCGCCTGTCCCCTTTGGCACTCCTCAGGGCCTTGTATGGGAAAGGCTTGGCCTGAGGCTGTGGAAGATGAAAGAGCTGAGACTCCGAATTTGTTTGGGGTTTTTTTGTTGTTGTTTTTTGTTTTTAATTGTAGTAAAATACACCTAACATAAAATTTACCAGAATTTTTTCATCATCCCAAACAGAAAAACACTGCACCCACTTAACAATAGTACCTCATTCTCCCCTCCCCCAGCCCCTGGTAAACCTCTATTCTACTTTCTCTATGAACCTGACCTCTCTAGGCATCTCATAGAAGAGCAGTCATGTAATATTTGTTCTTTTGTGTCTGGCTTTCTTCACTTAGGGTAATGTTTCCAGGTGCATCTGTGTGGTAACGTGTATCAGTACCTCATTCCTGTTTAAGGCTGAATAATATTCCATTTTATGGATTCACTGCATTTTGTGTATCCATTCACCCACCAGGGCATTTGGGCTCTTTCCCCCTTTTTACAACTATGAATAGTGCTGCGCTGAACATGGGTGAACAGATATCTGTTCTTCTGGTTTTATATCCAGAAGCAGAATTGCTGGATTACATAGAAATTCTATATTTAACTTTTTGAGGCATCAGCAGTTTCCTATTTTATTGTAATTCTTCAAATTTCTCATGTAACGGAAAGAAAAAAAAAATCATTACCAAAGATAAATGATGGTCTCTTTTGCCACTTAGGGAATGGTATTGATCTTAGTCGTGGATGGCTGCTTATGGAATGACCTTGCTAGGACATGTTTGGCTGTGAAAGGTGAGATCCCTTTCAGTGCTCAGGAATGAGAACGTTACCACCAAGAAAAGCAACTAGGTGGTATTGGCCTGATAAAGTGGCAAGAATATTGTCTTCCCTGGATGGTGCCATGATAGGAATCTAGGGCCCTGAAAGGAGGGAGAGATGTTTATGGAGAGAAGGCGGCCAAGGTCTGTACCACCATAATCTGGGGGCCCTAAGGGGACCAATGAGATTTTCCCCAGTGAAATTAGAATGCCTTATAGTTGATTTGATTTTATTTTACTTTTTTTTTTTTTTTTTTTTTTTTTTTTGCTTTTTAGGGCTACACCTGCAGCATATGGAAGCTCCCAGGCTAGGGGCTGAATCAGAGTCACAGCTACCTGCCTACACCACAGCCACAGCCACATGGGATCCGAGCCACATCTGGGACCTACACCACAACTCACAGCAACGCTGGCTCTTCAACCCACTGAGCGAGGCCGGGGATCAAAACCATATCCTCATGGATACTAGTCGGGTTCATAACCCACTGAGCCACAACGGGAACTCCACCTCATAGCTGATTTTAAATTGCTTACTTGGTTTGCTCTGGGCTGCATCTTCCCTCCAGCGTCCCTCAACTTTCAGCTAAAATCTGTTAGGAGCAGTGGAGTTGTGGCTGTGGCCCTTTGAGCAAATGGGAAGGACAGACAGGTGGGGGAGGGGCTTCCCGAAGTTGAGGGAGGTTGAGTGGGAACAGGACTTCCGAGTGAGGGGTGGCTGTGAGGCCAGTCAGAAATCCCCCCGGGAGTAGATATGCAAGGAAAGGGCTGTTGCAAACGGCAGGGAGCCTTGGGGCTTTCCAGGCTGTCCTGGGAATACCACACCCTTGAGCAGAAGAACCAAACCACGCGAGGCGATGCTCGCCAGCTTCACATGTGGGCAGAATGTTAGGGAATGTTCTCGCAAGCCAGAAACAGAGGGCTTCTCTTGGAGACAGGTTTCAGCAGAATGCACAGCCTGTGACACAGCTCTGAGGCTTTCAGGGAGCTGGGTGACGTGGGGGCCATTTTACGTTAGAACTATATTCTCTTCACGATGAGGAACCTGCCTGACACAAGTCTCTTGGGGACGATGCGGAGGAGGGGCGGGCCTGGGAATGGGAACTTAGAACCACCTCACACGGAAACAGGATCTTGTCAAGGGCGGTCACCTCAGTGAGGCCACCGTGGGTATCAGAACCCTGACTCTGAGCGTCAGATCGGGTCACCTCAGTCCAGAGATTCATCTGTAGAAACACAAGGGAGGTTTCTTTCAAGGAGACTTTTAGCACCGAAAGACTTGTTAGCCTGAAAGAACGTCCACGCTGGAGGAAGCATGAGGAGCAGTTTCACTCATCTCTAGTTACATTTTTACACAACCAACAGTGAAAGATGCACCATCATTTTAGTTCTGAGACAAGTCTCCTGTGTTTCTCTTAGCGGAGGGTGGAGGGATAAGAAGAGCCTGTGTGACTCGTGGATTTCCCGCCCCCAGACGCCTCGGCCTGACCCATCCTCTGCATGTCCTGCCTTGTTCGCATTCTACACCTGCCCGAGCGGGCCATTCACACCCGCCTCAGGGGCCTTATCACCGAGTCTGCCGAAGTCTCGGGAAAGGAAAACAAATGATACAGAAAAATAAATCACTGTGGGTGCGTGTCTGAATTCTAGAGGTGGAGGATGCGCCGACGGGGTGGGAGCGGAAGAAAAATGGCTAGTTTGGTTGTGGAAGGCCAGTCTCCCCTGCACACCACCCCCGCCACCCGTCCCCGCCCCCCCCCCCCCCCCGCACCCGCATCAACCAGAAGGAGAACGGAAGTGATCTGTAGAATAAGGTGGTAGGAATTAGCAGATTTCCCCTCAAATATCAAGGGACACTTAGTGCCCCATTACCAGAATAGGGTCAAAGGGATCAGAAGAGGCTTCCCAAATGGCTAAAGTCAGGGCTTAAGGAGAAAGGTAACTCCAGTGAAAACCTCTCCATGGCAGGCAAAGCTGAGGGTCCTCAGAACATCAGTACTTCCGTCAGGCCCTGTGCTTTAGACTTTGGCTACTGAAATTGTGGTCTGCAGAATAGCAGTATCTGAGAGCTTGTTAGAAATGCAGACTCCCAGGCCCTACCCCAGCCTTACTGAGCCAGCATCTATCATTTCAAAAAGCCCTAAGCAGGAGTTCCTGTTGTAGCTCAGCAGGTTAAGGACAGGGCATACGCTCCATGAGGATTCAGGTTAGAGCCCTGGCCTCAATCAGTGGGTTGAGGATCTGGTGTTTCAGCAAACTGTGGCACAGGTCGCAGATGTGGCTTGGATCTGGTGTTGCTGTGACTGTGGCTGTGGTGTAGGCTTGCAGCTATGCGACTGACAGCTATGCTCCAGTTCGACCCCTAGTCTGGGAACTCCTATATGCCACAGGTGTGGCTGTAAAAAGAAAAAAAAAAAAAGAACCCCTAGCAATTTATATGTATGCTAGATTTTCATAAGGGATGCTTTAGAGTATTGGTTTGCAACTTTGGCTGTGCGCCGGTATTACCCAGGAAACTCTGTTTTTTGGTCTTTTTTTTTTTTTTAGGGCCACACCGCAGCATATTGGAGGTTCCCAGGCTACAGGTCTAATTGGAGCTGTTGCTGCCGGCTTACAGCAGAGCCACAGCAATGTCAGATCGGAGTCACATCTTCAACCTACACCACAACTCACAGCAACGCCAGATCCTTAACCCACTGAGGGAAGCCATGGATTGAACCTGCAACCTCATGGTTCCTAGTCGGATTTGTTTCCGCTGTGCCACAGGAAACTTTTAAACATACTGATAGCAATTCCCCCGGAAACTTTTAAAAATACCGACCGTCCCCCACCAGAACTCTCAGGTGACCCTAATGTAGAGCAAAACCTGAGAACTGCTGCTTTAAAGGGCTGCAGTCTGGGCTCTTTCTGGCTGTGTGTGTTGGGAGGCATCCATGAGCCAGTGGGGTGCTGATAAACAAGCTCTAAGTTTGATCTGCAGACTGAAATGTCTGCCGGTTTCCATTGTGTATCTATTCCCCCCTCCACCAACACCATAGCTGATTTCAAGCTATGACGCCCTGTGGCATCAAGTGCAATGCCCTGAAAGTGGAGTCAGGAAGTGATGCTTCAGCCCTCCAGAGCCTGTACTAACCAGCACCCACAGTGTGGGGCTGCCAGACTGTGTCCCCATTGAGTCTCCTCCTTCTGGACCTTAGCACTCCCTGTGCAGGCCTCTTCCCCAAGGGGTGGGTACTGAGTTTAAACCTGGGCCAGAGTGTACACAGGTGAGGTCCCTGGCACGCAGGACATAGCTGGTTGTTAGGCAGGGTGTGTGAGAGAGGATGGGACATGGGACGTGCAGAAGAGTCATGCTGCATGTTGGGTTCGCAGCTCTTTCCTGAGCCCTGCTGTGGTATGGTGACCCTCTGTTGTCACCAAGCATCCTCAGTGCCTAAGAACAGGCTGGTTTCCAGCTGGGATGTGCTTTGGGGAATCAGTGGGGGACTGTGTTCTCACACTGGGTGAGGGACAGGGAGCAAGGACACCACATGTTGGAAACAAGAGAATTGGAAGGATCAAGCATGTAAGTGGGAATAAGCCAGGAGGGTATGACTCAGCCTCCACCACCCAGGAGCCCTTGGAAATGGTGGGAAGGTACTGGACTCTCCACAGGATGCATAGATGGACTTAAGGCATTTTATTTGTTCATTAAAGGAAGGATGGTTTCTAAAGTCTGGACGACTTGGGGCCATGAGCTCAGAGCCCGAAGTTGGATTGCACAGGTTGAATTCCCAGCTCCACCAGGCACTGGCCTCGTCGCCTTGGGGAAGTGCCTTGAGCATCCATTTCCTACTCCCTGTCTGCCTCATCAGCCCCAGGAAGGCAGAGGTTGGCTGGATCAGTGGCCGGAAAGGGTCAAGGAGGGCAAAAGGTGAGGTGGCAGTCACGCTGGGAGGCCTGGACGAGGAGCCAGTGAGGAGGTGTACAGACCAGGCTGCAGCCCCTCCATGAGTGGAGTCTCATGGGAAGATGGTACCCCAAAAGAGGGGTAGCCAGAACCTAGGGAAACGACTAGTGAAATGGGGTCAAAGACAAACATCACCTCCTTCCCAAGGTGTTGGCACCAGCTTGCTGCCTCTCACCCAAATGCCAAGTAACACTTCTTTAAAATAATCATGTGAGGGCTTGAGCCTCACCAGTTCCTGGAAATGAAGCCTCTCAAAGGGCCTGAGTGTTCTCCAGGCTGCTGATATTTCCACTGCGTGGGGGAGGTGGGGAGAGAGAAAGAGGTGGGGGGGAGGGGTGTCTCACGGGTTGTCAGGGTCTCATGGCTTCAACATCCTCGTCAGCCTCACTGACAGTCGGGAGCAGCCTCTTTGCTTGTCTGTTTCCAACCCAGAGCTAACCCATCTTCAGGAAGTCGAGCAGGCCAGGTGCTCCCACAGACTAGTGCACCTCCCCTCAGGGGATGCGCCCTCTCTCCCAGGTCCTGGACAGGCAAAGCCCTCAAGAGGTACATGGTTGGACCTTCGGTTTTTGCTCAACTGGATTCTCCCATGTGGTTGGATTCTCTGATTTGCAGTAAATTCTCTAACCTACAATACACCCTTATTTAATTGTTAGCACTAGAATGTGTCATGGCTACGTATGAATATTTCCATATTATCTACTCTTTGGTTGAGGGTTTTTTTTTTTCCCTTACATTATTGGCTAATAACTGATTCTTGGGATCTTGGTTGAGTCATGCACTTATTTAATGTTTATTATTATAATAGTAGCTAATATTTATTGAGCACAATGCCAGACACTTTGCATAGGTCATTTTAGCTCATCTTCATAACAGTCTCTCAGGGCTGCTGTGTACAGGTATGCAATTGGTGCCTGGTTGAGAATGCAAAACCCACTCTTGTCCCCATCCACCAAGCTCCGTGCTGGGGGAGAGGCTTCATGCCCGTGGCAGAAAGGAGATGTTTTCTTTACACAAAGGCAGGAGCCAGGTTCGGTGCACTTGGAGCCTGGATCACCCATGAAAGAGAAACCTTACGACTCCCATTACTCGGATTATGAAACCAAGGTGTAAAGAAGTTAAGAACTTCCCTAAGGTAACTCAGATGGCAGGAGGTAGCAGAAGGACTAGTTCCAGGCTCCAGACTTGCAGCCCAGGCTCCTGACCCGGATGCTATTGGGGTAACATCTTCTCCACTCCCAGGAGTGTCTCGTTCTTGGCTGAGCACCCCAAAGAGCTATTCACATCCACGCGAGCTGCCTAAGGTTCTTCACAGCATGCTACATCAGTGCGCTCATGAAGGATGTTCTTTTTCTCTTTTTTTCTTTCTATGGCTGCATCCACAGCATATGGAAGCTCCCAGGCTAGGGGTCAAATCAGAACTGCAGCTGCCAGTCTGTGCCACAGCCACAGCCACACCAGATCCAAGCCACATCTACAGCCTTACACCATGGCTTGCAGCAACTCTGGATCTTTAACTCACTGAGCAAGGCCAGGGATCAAACTCACATCCTCACGGGGACTACATCAGGTTCTTAACCCGCTGAGCCACAACAGGAACTCCTCATGAGGGACACTCTTGACACCAAAGGAATGGGCTCAGACTCTCTGGGCAGAGAGCTCCAGCTACCACACCCAGCTGCTTTAGACTAATGTTTCACACTGTAACAGGAAGAGAAGGGGCATCAGGAGCTGTCAGGGAAATGATACCCCAAGGAAATTAACCCTCTAGATTCTCTTTTCTAAGATGAGCCCAGTTCTGATGACAAATAAGAATTTGGAGTCTGGAGGTCAGGCAGCCGGGTTTGCTCCATGGGAAAGGCTTACCGAGAACTGTCCACCTATCTGCCTTCTAACCACACCTCACATCTTTGTGAATCTTTGAGAGATCAGCCTGTCCGTAAAATATACCTGCCTTCTAACTTTACACCTAAAGTGTCCATCATTTATCGCATTTTTCTGGGTTATAGTTATCCTACCTGCCACCACCATTCTCCAATGCTTTCCTGCTTGCTCCCTGATGCCAGAAATTCCTTTAATGTGGAAAAAGGGCTTTCATTTCACAGAGAGTGATGAGGCTTAAAATGCAAGCACCCCTCAGAGGGGTAGCACAGTGATTTAAATTCACATCATGTAATTGAGGTATAAATGAGCAATCGCTTTTTTTCCCTGAGAGCATCTTTTGATGAGGGAAAGGCAGAAGAGAGGATAAGGATACGGAAAAGGCAGTGTTGGGGGAAGGACAGTCGAGAGAGGGGAAAGGGAACAGGAAGGGGACGAATCTGTGTGGCTTTGGCATATGCCCGCACTCACCTTGCATCCCCAGTGGTACTGGGCTGCGTGGTGCCAGGGAGGGGCAATAGGGAAGTCAGCTCTAATTGGAAACCCAGCTGTGCAGCCCTGACAAGCTACCTCCCTTTTGTGCACCGTCCTTGCCTCACCTGCAAAAGAAGGGGAATAAAATCCACCCTGAAGGGCTGCTTGGGGGATTTGTTATTTTATTTTCATTGTGATGAAATAACATTTGCCATCTTAACCATTTTTAAGTGTCTGGTTCCATGGCCTTATGTACATTCACATTGTTGTGTAACCATCACTGCTATTTATTGCCAGGACTCTTTTCATCCTGCAAAACTGAAACTCTGTACCCATGAAGCTAACTCCTCACTCCTTCCTCTCCCCAGCCCTTGATGACCCCTCTTCTAATTTCTGCCTTTGAGTCTCACTGCCCTGGGTACATCATGTAAGTGGAATCGTATAGGATTTGTCCTTTTATGACTGGCTTATTTCACTTAGCATATTGTCCTCCAGGTTGGTCCAAGTTATAGTACATGTCAGAATCTTCTTCCCTTTTTAGGGCTGATTAATTTTCCATTGCAGGTATACACCATGTTTCATTTATCTGTTTTTTTGTTTTGTTTGTCTTTTGAGGGCCACACCCACGACACATAGAGGTTCCCAGGCTTGGGATAGCATGGGAGCTGCAGCCACTGGCCTACACCACAGCCCCAGCAATGCAGGATCCAAGCCAGCATCTCGGACCTACACCACAGCTTATAGCAACACCAGATCCTTAACCCACTGATCGAGGCTAGGGATGGAACCTGCATCCTCATGGATACTAGACAGATTTGTTCCCACTGAGCCACCACAGGAACTCCCATATTTTGTTTATCAATTCGTCCATCATTGATGGACATTTAGGTTGCTTCTCCCTTGGCAATTGTGTATAATACTACTATGAACATGGTGCGAAAATTTCTCTTCAAGACCCTGCTTTTGGAGTTCCTATTGTGGCTCATCGATTTAAGCACCCTACTAGTATCCATGAAAATGGGGGTTTGATTTCTGGCCTCACTCAGTGGGTTAAGGATCTGTCATTGCCATGAGCTGTGGTGTACGTTGTGGATGAGGCTGGGATCTGACATTGCTGTGGCTGCGGTGTAGGCTGGCAGCTCCAGCTCCAGTTGATTCAGCACCTAGCCTGGAAACGTACATATGTGTCGGGTGGGGCCCTAAAAAGACAAGAAAAAAAAAAACCTGCTTTCTTTTCTTGCAGTTTTCTTTGAGACCTTCATTTCTTCTAGGTATATATCAAGAAGTGGAACTGTTGGATCTTATGGTAATTCTCTTTTTAATTTTTTGAGGAATCACCATACTATTTCCACAGAGGCTGCCTCCGTTTGTGTGTGTGTGTGTTTTTATAGCCACACCCATGGCATATGGAGGTTCCCAGGCTAGGACTCGAATCGGAGCTGCACCTGCTAGCCTATGCCACAGCCACAGCAACAGCAGATCCCAGTCACATTCAAGACCTCCGTCACAGCTCACAGCAGTGCCAGATCCTTAACCCACTGATCGAGGCCAGGGATTGAACCCATGTCCTCATGGATACTAGTCAGGTTCTTAACCTGCTAGGCCACAACGGAAACTCTTGAGGCAGTATCATTTTACATTCCCACCAACAGTGCATGTGGGTTCTGAATTCTCTAAGTTTTCCCTGACACTTGTTCTTTTCTTTTTTAAAAAATAGTAACCATCCTAATTGTAAATGTAACCTGCCCAGAAGTCAAACAATTGAGTACATCTAAGTAAGGAGGGCTTGGAGAGTAACATAGGATTATCGATCACAGACTTTCTCAAAGGGCAGGGGACCCCTTCCTGCTCTCTCACGCCCACACTGCCGTCTCCATCTCCTCAGTGGGGCTCGTGCTATTTTCTCATCCTCCGTCTCCAAATATTCTCTCTCATCTGCCTTGCCCTGCTGTGTTCGGCCTCCACAGGAAGCAGAATCTGGTCTCTATCTGCTTTTCTCTCATGGAAAGACGCTGTCTGGAGTTCTGGTGAATACATTTCTCCACCTCATTACACAGATAATGAAAATCACTTGCCGCATAGTAGATACTCAATAAAAGGTAGCCGACCTAGTGCCTACTTCATAGGGGTATCCTGAACACGGCGTGAATAAATGCAGGCGAAGTTCTTAGAACACTTCTGGCACTTAACAAGTACTGAGGTTGGCTGTCATTATTGTGATGGCGATAAATGGGGAGCCCAGGTTTTTAGAACTTAATCATTTTTTAGCAAGAGGTGCTTCCAGCAACTTTGGATCTAGTTGAGGAAAGTCATCTTGAGGAGATAATCTTTGACGCTTCAAGAATGTTAGTGTCCCCCTTTAGGTCTGCAAATGTAGGGGGAATAGGCACGATTGCCCCGGAAGAAATGGAATGACAGAGCTTTCGTAGCTTGACAAAATCTGCTGTTCCCAGTATGCTCTTTGCAAGGGAAGATAAATCTGAACGAGGAACCTCTTGAAAAGAAAAAAAGGATTAATGGAGTTCCTGTTGTGGCACAGTGGTTAACGAATCTGACTAGGAACCATGAGGTTGCGGGTTCGATCCCTGGCCTCGCTCAGTGGGTTAAGGGTCCCGCATTGCTGTGAGCTGTGGTGTAGGTCACAGATGAGGCTCGGATCTCTCGTGGCTGTGGCTATGGCCAGCAGCTACAGCTCCCATTGGACCCACAGCCTGGGAACCTCCATATGCTGTGGGTGCAGCCCTAAAAGGACAAAAAAAGACCCCAAAAAAAGAAAAAAGATTGATAGGTACTCCTTTCCTTGTAAGAGTCTGTGTTACTAAGACCTCTTTGCTAGCTCTGTGAAGTCCTGACTGAACCAGCTGACAGAATAGGAACCAGGTCCAGAGGGGAACTCCCTGAGAAGGAAGGGCCACTAGGACCCGTAGGGCAGGTCCAAGGGCCCACTGGGGAGGAGGAGGACAGTGATGGGTTCTGGCTTCTGCCTGGGTCTGGCAGCCCCTCTGGACCAGAAGCAGCCCACAAAGGCCATGGGAAAGAAGCCCCCACAGACTCTGTGGCTTTAATAGAGCTAGTTTATTTGGAACTGCCTGCACCTCCATCATTTTTGTTTCTGAGAAAGATACAAGGACATGTTGAGAATATTTCAGTTTGCATGTCTAGCATCGAGCACATGTCTGGAATCAGGCAAGTGCTCTCTAAAGGATGGGGGACTGGAGTGACATGAAAAGACAGCACCAAACACTGGGGGCCTGGGCATTTCTTCCTGCCTCTGTCCCAGATGCGCCTCCAGAAGGGAGTACTGGAGAGAATTAGCCAATGCTCGGGATGCTTTGAATGAGGACCATTCTCAGGAAAGTTCAGAACAGGAGTTTTCTTCTCTTCCTCATGGTGTGTCATTGTTCCACTCTGCCCTTTCGGCGCTTGAAATCACAGCACTTAAAAATGGAAAAATCAAGCTTTGTCCAAGGAATGGATCTTTTCTTTTTTCTTTTTATCCTCCTTTTTCATAGATGAATGCTGTAGAATGGAGAGTTCTGAGTGCTGGGTCCAAAAGGTTTGGTTTGGCTTTGTTTACCAAGGTAGGGAGAGCTGACCTTTACCTAATTATGCCTTTTGCAAGAATACTGAGCAACTCTAGAATGTGGCAAACACCAATCCTCTCAAATTTTAACTGGAGGGAGAGGGCTCGGCCCTTAACAGCTCTGCCCTTTCTGTACACAGCAGCCATCAGCGTATAAACACAGCAGCCATCAGCATATAAACACAGCACCATGGTAACTGACACAGTCTCAGCCCCACCCTTTAAGTGCCCACACCTGCCCCCCCCCCAAGTATTGTCAAGAATCATGCAAAGAAAGCAAGTCACCTGTGCTTCATCCAAGTGTCGAGGAAGAACAGACCAGAGCAGGGCAAACAAGGAAGGGGATGTAACATCCACCTGGCAGTGAGACAGTTCTGGAATCCTTCTCTATGGACTAGCTGTGTGATCTTGGAGAAGTTACCCTGTGTCTCTGAGCTTCAGATTTTTCTCAAAGGTAAAGCGGGCCTGGCAGTAGTAAAGGTGTCTCATAGAAGTGTTCGGAGGATTAAATGCACTAACAAGTAGTATGTGGTAGGTCCTCCATGAACAGTTCCTCTCCTGCCATGGCAGCTGAAAGGATGTATGTATTTACCTGAAAACACCGCTGGGGACTCCTGCAATGGGAGGTGATCCTTTGCAGGCTCCCTGGCACTTCCCTTGTCATCCCTTTTTCCCCATAACCCCTCAGGCATGTTCAGACAGAAGTTCCTTGAGTTCAGGACACCATCTGTAAACACTTTACATCCTCTGGTGGCTTTTCAGTGGGGCCCCAGCAAGGGTTCCTAGGTAGGAGCATTAATTCATTCTTCTGAGTGCTGCCTTTCTGCTCAGGATAAACTGAGGCAGGAGGAAGGCCCACCTACCAGCAGTTCAAAGCAGCACCCCAGTGCTTGGTGTCCTCCCTCAGGGTCCTTAGGCCCACATCTGGGGAAATAGTTGGTGGGAGAAATGGAAAAAATATTCCTCTTACGCTTCCTGATGGGTTGTATTCCATAGACAGGACTTGTCAGAAGCATCTTCCAAGCTTTTCTGAATCCATTTAAGGGCATCTAAGAGAAATGAAAAATATTTTCATCCTGTCCTTTCTTTTCTCTCCCTCTTTTTTTCCTCCTCTTGTTCTTCTCTTTTCTGTTCTCATCTCCTAGTACCAAAAGCTTTTTCAAAGTATCCTAGTACCATACGGCTCCACACAAAAAATTGCTCTTTTCCCCTAAACTAAAAAAGATTATTATAGTAATAATTTTGAGGCAGAAATTTCAAGCCTAGGGTAATAAGCACAATTTTTAAATCGTTTCTTTTTTTTTTCTTTTTATGGCCGCATTGAGGCATATGGATGTTCCCAGGCTAGGGGTCAAGTCAGAGCTGCAGCTGCCAGCCTACACCACAGTTCACAGCAACACTAGATCCTTCGCCCACTGAGAGAGGCCAGGGATCAAACCCCGTATCCTCATGGATATTAGTTGGGTTCTTAACCCACTGAGCCACAAGGGGAACTCCGTAAATCTTTTTTTTAATGAATAAAATACTACACTCTTGTGAGAAAAGGAATCAAACTCACATGTGTAAATAGTGTAAAAGCCCTCTATTTTTACCGCACTCCCCTCAATCTCATTCCCTGGAGGTAACCACAACTGAACAGTTTGCTTTGCATTCTTCCATACATTTCTGTTATTTTTGGTCATTTGGCAGATATGCTTACCTGCT
Organism: Phacochoerus africanus; assembly: GCF_016906955.1. Taxonomy (NCBI): domain Eukaryota; kingdom Metazoa; phylum Chordata; class Mammalia; order Artiodactyla; family Suidae; genus Phacochoerus; species Phacochoerus africanus. The sequence goes on along the minus strand of NC_062545.1, from coordinate 77,473,353 downwards.
ATGTTCTGGGCAGTGTACTTAGGTGTTGGGACCAGGGGTGAAAAACAAACATAAATATACATATACATGTATATTTATCTTTCAAATCTATTGGCAAAAATGAGACCATGTTTCTCTTTTTTTAATAATTTTTATTTTATCCATTATAGTTAGTTTACAGTGTTCTGTCAATTTCTACTGCACAGCAAAATGACCCAGTTATACATATATATATATATACACATTCTTTTTCTCACATTATCCTCCATCATATTCCATCATAAGTGACTAGACATAATGTCCTGTGCTATACAGTAGAGAGCATGTTTTTCAATAAATAAAATCTGTGAGCCACGTTTGCATGTTAGTATGTAGAAATAAATATTTATTTTTAACAGCCGTGTCATATTCCATTGTAAGGATACACCAAAATGTATACAGTCTGAATGTGCTGTTTTAAAGACATCCCCTCTGCTTGCAGAACATAGAGCAGTTGGCTCCACACGGCTCACCTGAGCAGAACCTGGCCGTCTGTAGAGGGGGCCTCTGGGCCCATCCCCTTGCTTCAGGGTAGAGAGATGGCCCCCTGAATGTGCTGCCCCTTGGGACTCAACCTGGAGCGCAGCGCACCTGCCCAGCAACCACCCAGGTCCCTCTCACTCCAGAGCCCCGGCCATCTCAGCTCCCATTGTAGTCTGCTGTCCCTGTCCTCCTGCTTCCAGCATCTCCTGTGGCAATGAGTTCTGTAGGTACTGATTAAACAAGAAGAAGGAAAGGTGAGAAAATAAACTCGAGGTCATGAAAAATGCAGTCAGAGGAGGACTGTATGTGTGTTTTCTTTAAAGTCACTTTTTCATGCCTGTAGATGAAGCAGGCATACACTCAGTGCGGCTCTCACGCACTCATGGGGGGATGGGCGGTGAGCCCTCCCTTTGTAATAAGGGCAGCAAATGCCTATGCTTTAAACACAGAGAGTAAGAAGTTCTTGCTTCACACTCCTCCCCACGATCAACTGGCCCCTAATTTCCTCTTCTGGTGCTGCTGGTGAATAATCAACCCATCTTAACACCCAAGTTCACGGCCCTCCCCGGGCACCGTCTCTGGCCAGGCTGCTGTGACAACGCTCAGGTCCAGGGCAGTGGGGACATTCCTCAGCACTTACTGAGCTGGGTGGTGAAAAAAAAAAAAAAAAAAGCAGTCTAATTGGCCAGTGGCCTTTTCTAGTGAATGAAGGAGGTTTCGTTTTTAAGAAATAAAGTGACTTCTCAGCGGCTGTTGATTCACTGCCCACAGGGAGATTTTTGGAGCGGAGGCTTCCTAGCCAGGGTAGAAATTTGCATACAACTTCCACTTCCTGCTTCGGAGCCTGTTGGGCGGCTTACCTGGGCCTGGAGAGGGTGGAGGGAGCCTGGGAGCGACCCAAGGTGGAGCGACCCAAGGAGAAGCAAGCGTGACCACCCTGTGCCCTGGTCTGTCTGTCCTCGGTGGCTCTAAGGTACGTTGTTCAGAGGTGTCGCCGGCCTCGCTTTACTTCTTAACCTCTGACCCACTTTCCAAAACTCTGTTTTCTCCTTCGATGACATGTGCTACCTGACTTTCCTCCACGCTCCCCTCCCCACCTTTCATTTGTCCGTGTACCGAGAGACCAGCTTGGGCCGAGAAAATGACAGTTAGGTTTCTGCTGCGAGAGAGTGCTGGGGGGTTAGCATTTCACACGGGGCAAGCGAAGATTAACTCTTTGAGGAGGGGAGACGCCCGTGTGTGAGCTGCCTGGGGACCAGTTGTTTGAGGACTTGGCGTCCCCACAAGTTTCCTTAAGAAGACAAGCCCCACTTCCTCCAAGGAGGGAGCTGGGAATGGCAAAGATTAAGGATTTGGCTTCTGGCCCCGGGACACGTCAGTGGCAGAGATGGAAGGAAAGTTCCCAAGTTTTCCTGATCCTTGTTTTACTCAGGGAAAAAAAAATCAACACCACATTCCTGGGCCAGGAAGCTCAGCCCCCAGATCTGCTCTGTAAGGGCTGAAGGCGGCCTTCTCACCCTCCCAGACAACCCAGACGTTTGCTGGCATGGACTGGAGGCTGGTACCCTTTCGGGAAAACAAGGGGAGAAGTGCTATTATTTGATATTGGAAGTTAAGCTTCATGTGACTTTCAAGTTCAAGGTGGTCTCTTAGCATAGGGGGGATATTTTTAAATGAACAGGAAAAAAAAAAAAAAAGAGAGAGAGAGAGAGACCCAACCAATAATGAAAGAGAGGACAAGAAACTGACTTTCACGTTCTCACTCCACTCCTTGCTGGCTCTGTGACTTAGACAGTTTACTTTGGTTTCCCTAGGCCTGGATTTCTTCATCTATAAAGTGTGGGTGGGGGTAGTGCATGAACAGGATTATGTCTAAATTCCCTTTAACAAAATAAGGCTAGGGCGATGGGAGCCCCACAGGGGTAGTCATAGTGGGTGGTCTTAGAAGACGTGTTTTGTTTACTAATTATTCCAATATATTAATTTTACTTCTCGGCCACTCTACCAGATAGTTAGTGCCTGGAGGAAAAGGACTCCATCCTTAACCCTTCTCTACCCTCTTCTTCTGTCAGACACCTAGTAGGTGCCTTCCCTATAAGCTGCTCTGCTTTCTGTCTCACTTATCTGCTCTCAAGGCGAAAGGTAAAGCAGTAGTCTGGGTGAAAGGCTGGGGGGTGGGAGCCTAGAGCTGGGCAGCCACGTGGCTCCGTGGGAGAGCTGCCTGGAATCCATGTGTTATTATTGGCTCTAGCTAAACAGGAGACAACAGGGAGTTTCTTGAATTAGTTTATGTCCCATTTGGGTTACCCAGGAAGAACTGGCCCGTGCACTTGCCCACAGAGGCAAGGCAGGCCAGAGAGCTGGCGACCAGCCTGGCTCCCGAAGGCTGTGTTAGTGCCTTAGCTGGAGCTGGAAACCACTCCCTGGCTAGTCCGGTCCCTGTGTGTGGGGCCTTTAATGGGCGGTGGAAGGGAGCTGTGAGCACATCCTGATACCATGTAAGGGTGATGACTAGGATTGGGCCACATTGTTAGATGGCAGACACACAGAATCTTTAACTTTTTCCAAACAACAAGTTTTAAAAAAAATTGTTATTGTTTCTTTTGAGCTATCACTCTCCCTTCATAAAGTTCAAACAGGCTCTGGCTGATTGGGACGGGCTGACCTGGGGATTTGGGTATGATTAGCTGTTTCTGTGGGATATCAAGTCCCTGGTATGGTCCTCATCATGTTTTTATTTTTTATTTATTGTTATTTGTGTGTGTGTGTGTGTGTGTGTGTCTGTGTGTGTCTTTTTAGGGCTGCCCCTGCAGCACTTGGAAGTTCCCAGGCTAGGGGTCGAATCAGAGCTACTGCCACCCACCTACACCACAGCCACAGCAACGAGGGATCTGAGCCTCATCTGTGACCTACACCACAGCTCACGGCAACACTGGATCCTTAACTCATTGAGCGAGGCCAGGAATCGAACCCGAATGCTCATGGATGCTGGTCGGGTTCATTACCGCTGAGCCACGATTGAGCCCAGTCATGTTTTTATGTGGCTCTCTCTGTTGATCTGGAATAAGAGGACAGGAAGTTCAAGATGTTTCGCCTATGATGAATTACAGATTGTTATTTTCAAATAACACACACCATTATCTGAAATCAGGCTGTCCTTTGCTGCCAGCCTAGCTTTGATCCAGAAAGGCCACCCACAGTCATTCGTCATCTGGTGTCATCTATGATGAAACAGCATGAGGTAGACGCCTCTGCTGGGTCTTTCGTCTGGGGTGGGCTAACCAGGGGCAGAGTCTGCGTGGTGACCCGATGTGTAGGGGGAGGGGACTGTTGAGTCGGGGATGCTCCCCTTTGGAGGGTGCAAAGATGGAATACATGTAAACCTGCTTCTCTCAGGATTAAGGAATTACTGACTTTCAAGGGCTCTGAAAACAAGAGGAGGAGTTGCAGGAGTTAACAGGCATCAGAAAGATCGGTTATGTGGATAGTTGTCTAAATTAAATCTATGTTTCGAAGGATCGAAATCTCAGAAACATCCTGAATTCAAACCATTTCTCCTGCTATAGGCGATTTGAGATTAGCCTTGAAAAAGGCACTGCAAGCAGCTGCTGCAGAACGGAGCCCACAGATGCGACATATTAAACTTTAAATTCCTTTCAGATCCAACGAAATGACCCCTCGTGTTTGATCACATTTCCTTATCAAAACAATCCCTCAGTCCTTCCGTGAGAAAGCATCTGAGGATTAGAATCAAGACGCTCTCCCCCTGGGCCTCTCCTGTTTCTTCCTAGTGCATTGTCACCCAGATATTTTTAGTTCATGAAAACCGGGGCTGTCTTCCCTCCGACACTGGACATTCTTTACGTTTCATGCCCAGCAGGCCTCTTACTCACCCGTGTATTCGGCAATGCCCGAGTTCCCAGCTCACTCTGTGGGAGTGTGTGGGGGGTGGGTGTGTACAGATGTGTACACAGACCTTCCTGGAGACCAGAAGCTGTAAACTGGCTGAGGAAGGAGGTGGGCTTTCATCCCCCTCGTGACCTGCAGAGCTGTACCAGTTTGGCACCGTTCCCTGATCGGGCAGCAGCAGTCACACTTTTGGGGATGGACTGGAGCTCCTCTCCCTGAAGACCCAGGCTGGCTGGGGTCTGAGCAGCCTCCCTCTCAGGGAAACGTGGCTCTTCCCTGCCTCACAGTTTTCCTGCACTCACGCTTCCGGTGTTTTTCCTTCTTCCTCTCCCAGGAGCAGTCCCCAGGTCTCCTTTTCTGTCTCTGATCTCCCCTCCTCCTCTCTGTGCTGTCTGTCCACACTCTGCCTGGCTCAGCAGCCCACCTGTAGCCCTGGCCTTTCATCTGCATTGGTTCTTCCCCTTCCCTTCCAACTGCTCCTTCTCATAGCCAGCAATCTGGGGGGAAAAAAAAAAAATTCACCATTTCTGTAAGCCTCCCTCCCATGCCAATAAAGGACAAATCTTAAGATTTTTCCTTCAAGGTCTCCCACTTTACTCTTCCATTTTCCTTTCTTTCTTTCTTTCTTTCTATCCCTTCTTCCTCTGCTGATTTTTCCTTTCTGCCCCCTCATCTCCTTCACGCTGGGATCTGGACTGAATTAAGAATCATGAACGTGTGTTTAGAGAAACCTTATCTGACACAAAACAAACACAAGAACCCATGGGCTGGTTTGAGGTTGTTCTCGAAACATTTTTTTTTAAAACAGCTTCCAACTCGGTAGGGGCAGGGCGTTTGCATTCATCCATCATCTAGTTGAGCAGCTCAGAGGAGCTGCAGAACGAACTTCTGCAGATCAGTTCAGGTCACACTGCACTGCCCTCAGCCTGCTGTAAGTTGTACTCTGCAGAGTACGAACAAGGGCCAGTAAATGTTCTCTGGACTCCAGGGCCCATCACAGCTTTCAATCCTCTGGCAAACCAAGTGGAAGAACTCCTCTGTCTGGGAAATTCTGCGAGTAAACTTGGAAATATTTATTCCTTGGAACTTGAACCTAAGCCACACACAGTTCACTCAACACCAGCTTCCACTAAGCAAACCGATATTGGGAAAGTTTGCATGCATTTGGGCAGTATGCAAAGAACATTAATGAGTTTAGAGGTTTGTTTGTTTGTTTGTTTTAATCCAAGACTTTTAGACATTAAAAAACAAAATTACTCCCTGGGGAATGAAGTAAGATCTTGAGAATCTGTAATTGCAAGTATCGGTTCCAAATTGGATCTGAGGCTCTTCCTAGCTGTAAATTTTTATGTTTATTAGTATGTCCACCTGAAATGATCATCTAGGACCCTTCAACCCTATTGTTGACCCAAAGAATGCTTAAAAAAAAAAAATCCAAGCACTTGGTAGCAGCAAGCCTTGATTATTTAGGAGCTGGTAATGTGGTTTATTAATTACTCAGGCTGCTCGCTGCTGCCCTTCTTGTGTTTCTTGCACTGCTATTTGTCTTCTTCCAGGGACATAACACCTTCATTAAATCCCGTCCGTCCTTGCCTCAGAGGCGTCCCCCTGGAAGACTTCCCCTCTCTAGATGCATCACCATTTATCATCACCCTTTGTTTGTGCTCTGTCAACAAGTTTTCAATTTATTTTGAATTCAGTTTATGATTAAAATTTAATGAGATCCAATCAAGTGCTTTTCTCAAATCAAGATGCCTCTGCAGTCTCATCCATACCCTCTATTGTAGTGGCAAGAAGGAAAGCCATCACAGGTTTCCAGCCTGGCCATTCTTTATTAAAAAGCAGGTGGCATGCAGCCACACCTCCTCGGCTTCAAGGTGAACGGTTCTGAAACCTATTTGTTCCAGAAGTTTTTAGGCTTTCCTCAGCCCTCGCAAATCCCTTTCTCCCCCCGACCCCCAAAGAGCTGTAATGATTGAGTGCTCCCCTTGGAGACACAAGTGGGCTCAGGGCACAGGCTCTAGTGCTGAACTGCTTGGATTTGAACCCCAGCTCTGATACTTATCAATCCTGTCACCTTGGGAAGGTTACTTAACCCTTCCCCGGTTCAGTTTCCTTGTTTCTAAAACGGGGCTGACAACAGTACATAGGAATAGGGTGGCTATAAGGCTACAATACATGTAAAACACTTGGAACAATATTTGACACATAGTAAATATTCAACAAATATTAACCATTGTTATTAACAGAGGATAAGCTTCCTTAGGCATATCCGTTTCCTTAGGTTTATATTAATTTATTGGCATAATCTATGTCAGAAGTTGGGAAATGACAACCCTCGGACCAAAAGTGGCCCATGGTCTATTTCTGCTCCTGTCTGTTGCTAAGGATTTACATATATATATATATATATATATATATATACAGTTTGTTTGTTTTGTCTTTTCTAGGGCCACTCCAACGGCATATGGAGGTTCCCAGGCTGGGGGTCTAATCAGAGCTGCAGCCACCAGTCTTCACCAGAGCCACAGCAGTGCAGGATCCGAGCTGCATCTGCGACCTACACCACAGCTCATGGCAACGCCGGATCCTTAACCCACTGAGCAAGGCCAGGGATTGAACCCTCAACCTCATGGTTCCTAGTCGGATTTGTTAATCTCTGTGCCACGACGGGAACTCCAGGATTTATATTTTTAAAGTGTTGTTTAAAAACAAACAAACTGACTAAAAAGTGAAGTTTGAGACAGGCAGTATGTGGTCCACAAAGTGTGAATTATTTTCTCTGTTTCTAGGTGGAAAATGTTTGCTGATGCCTGGTCTATGTGGTTTGATGGAAAGAATCGGGTATCTATAGTCTAGAACTGGCTGTGACTTTGGAAAATCTACTTAATGTCCTAATGTACCTAAGGCTCCTTAGAGTGGGACTAGCAAAATGATACTATGTATGCCATCTGTGACCCAGCTTGTTTTAAGGACCAAATGAATTGATTTGTATCAAATCTGCTGGATATACACATGTTGGTTAAAAAGAGAGGGTCTTAAAATAAATAAATAAATATATATATATATGGAGTTCCTATCTTGGTTCAGTGAAAAAAACAAATCTGACTAGGATCCAGGAGGACACAGGTTTGATGCTTGGCCTTGCACAGTGGGTTAAGGATCCCATGTTGCCATGAGCTGAGCTGTGGTGTAGGTTGCAGACATGTCTCGGATCTGGCATGGCCGTGGCTGTGCTGTAGGCCAACAGCTACAGCTCCAATTCCACTCCTCACCTGGGAACCTCCATGTGCCGAGTTCAGCCCTAAAATAAAAGCTAAAATTAAAATTTATATATATATATATATATATATATATATATATATATATATATATATATATGAGTTCCCTGGTGACTTAACAGGGTTAAGGATCCTGCCATGTCTCTATAGCGGCTCAAGTCACTGCTGTGGCATGAGTTTGAGCCTGAACTTCCATGTGCTGTGGGCGTGGCGACACACATTAAGTTCATACGATAGTTTTGGCATTCAGTTATAAAACCAGTGAACAGGAGTTCCCATTGTGGCTCAGTGGTTAACAAATCCGACTAGGAACCATGAGGTTGTGGGTTCGATCCCTGGCCTCGTTCTGTGGGTTAAGGATCCGGCATTGCCGTGAGCTGTGGTGTAAGTCGCAGACGCAGCTCAGATCCTGCGTTGCTGTGGCTGTGGTGTAGGCTGACGGCTACAGCTCCGATTAGACCCCTAACCTGGGAACATCCATATGCCGTAGCGTGGCCCTAGAAAAGACCAAAAAAATAAAAATAAATAAATAAAACTAGTGAACATAGTCTAGAAAACTAGTTCCAAGGCCAAATCACTTCTTATTGTAAAAATAACAACAAAATAGCCTTGGCTTTTTGAGAGCTTGATGTGGGACAGGTCCTACAATCAGTACTTTATATCTTCTTTCATCCTCACAATACCCAACTATGGGACAAATGTTGTCACATTCCCCATTTCACAGATGAGAAAAATGAGGCCCAGAGAAGTTAAGTAATTTTATCAAGGTCACCCATATAATCAGCTGCCAGAGAAAGAATTTAATTGTAGGGAGTTTGAATCTAGAGCCTATGCATTTTTTAAAATTTTATTTTATTGAAGTATAGTTGATTTACAATGTTATATTAATTTCTGCTATATAGCAAAGTCTGTTATACATATATATTATTTTTCACATTCTTTTTCATTATGGTTTATTATAGGGTATTGAATATAATTTTCTATGCTATGTAGCAAGACTTTGTTTATCCATCTTATATATAGTTTGCATCTGCTAATCCCAAACTCCTAATCCATCCTTCCCCCTGTAGAACCCAACCACGAGACTGCTCTTTATATTTGTTTGTGAGTCTGTTTCTGTTTTGGAGATAAGTTCATTTGTGTCACATTTTAAATTCTACGTATAAATTACGTAATACGAAGTTTGTCTTTCTCTTTCTCATTTACTTCACTTAGTAGAGTAATCTCTAAGTCCACCCATGTTGCTGCAAATGGCATTATTTCATTCTTTTTTAGAGCTGAGTAGTTTTCCATTGTGTGTGCGTGTGTGTGTGTGTGTGTGTGTGTGTGTGTATGCACATATATATACCACTTCTTAATCCATTCATCTGTCAGTATACACTTAGGTTGTCTTTGCTATTGTAAATAGAGCTGCTATGAACATAGGGGAACATGTATCATTTTGAATTAGAGTTTTGTCTGGATATCTGCCCAGGAATGGGATTGCTGCATCATATGTCAACTCTATTTTTTGTTTTTTTGAGGAATCTCCATACTATTCTCTATAGTGGCTACACCAATTTACATTCCCACCAACAGTGTAGGAGGGTTCCCTTTTCTCCACACCCTCTCCAGCATTTGTTATTTGTAAACTTATTAATAGTGGCCATTCTGACTGTTATGAGGTGATACCTCATTGTTGTTTATCTCCAATAATTAGTGATTCTGAGCATTTTTTATATGCCTATTGGCCATCCGTATTTCTTCTTTGGAGAAATGTCTAAGTCTTTTGTCCATTTTTTTTAAATTGGGTCATTTGTTTTTTGTTATTGAGTTGTATGAGTTCTTTGTATATTTTGGAAATTAAGCCCTTTATTGATCATATCATTTACAAATATTTTCTCCCATTCTCTAGGTTGTCTTTTCATTTTGTTCATGGTTTCCTTTGCTATGCAAAAGATTATAAGTTTGATTAGATCCCATTTGTTTATTTTTGCTTTTATTTGTCTTGCCTTGGGAAACCAGCCTAAGAAAACACTGGTACAATTTGTGTCAGAGAATGTTTTGCCTATTTTCTCTTTTAGGAGTTTTATGGTATCATGTCTTATATTTAAGTCTTTAAGCCATTTTGAGTTTATTTTTGTATATGGTGTGAGGGTGTGTTCTAACTTCATCAATTTACATGCAGCTCTCCAACTTTGCCACACCACTTGCTGAAGGGATTGTCATTTCTCCCATTGTATATTCTTGCCTCCTTTGTCAAAGATTAATTGACCATACGTGTGTGGGTTTATTTCTAAGCTCTCTATTCTGTTCCATTGATCCATATTTTTGTTTTTGTGCCAATACCATGCTGCTTTGATTACTGTAGCTTTGTAGTATTGTCTGAAATCTGAGAGGGTTATGCCTCCTGCTTTGTTCTTTTTCCTCAGGATTGCCTTAGCAATTCTAGGTCTTTTATGGTTCCATATAAAGTTTAGGATTATTTGTTCCAGTTCTATGAAAAGTGTCATGGGTACTTTGATAGGGATCACATTAAATCTCCAGATTGCTTTGGGTAGTGTGGCCATTTTAACAATGTTAAATTTTCCAATCCAAGAGCATGGGATAGCCTTCCATTTTCTTGGAATAACTTTCAGCTTCCTTTGTTAATGTTTTATAGTTCTCAGCATACAAGTTTTTTACCTCCTTGGTCAGGTTTATTGTTAAGTGTTTTTTTGTTTGTTTTTGATGTGATTTTACAAGGGATTTTTTTTTTTTTTTAACACTCCCTTTCTGCTGTTTCATCGTTAGTGTAAAGACATGAAACCAGTTTCTGGAAGTTAAACTTATCTCCTGCTACCTTGCTGAATTCGTTTATCAGTTCTTAGTTTTTGTATAAGCCTGTACATTTAAGTCCTGCATGTTTTCCACATCCCAGAAGTACGTATTGATTCAAGGTGAGCCCATCTGGATGGTAGATGCTACAGTAAACTGTGAACGTGGACATCAGATCTGTTAATGTGTGCCCTGAGAGAGACTTGTGTCGTGTGCATACTAGGGCAGGGTCTAATAGATGTGCAGAAGGAGAGGCAGGCATGATGTCAGGAAAGGAAGCTTTTGGATGAACTGTGAAATCAGAAGGGTAGTGCTGTGAAGACTAACAGGCTCTGTTTCAAGACACTAATAATTTAAGGCAGGATGTGCTGGAGGAGAAAAAGGTTGCTGGGAACAGACATGAGCAAAGTCTTGGAGGCAGCAGACAGAATAAATGGGAAATTCTGTGAATGGTACACTGAGGAGCATTGTCACAAAGGATGTGAAAATGGCAGGAAAAAAATAATAAAATAAAATAAAAAATAAAACGGCAGATGTTGGAGTTCCTGTTGTGGCTCAGCAGGTTACGAACCCAACCAGTATCCAGGAGGATATAGGTTTGATCCCTGGCCTTGCTCAGTGGTTTAAGGATCCAGCGTTGCCACGAGCTGTGCTGTAGGTCACAGTCGCAGCTTAGATCTGGCATTGCTGTGGCTGTGGTGTAAGCCGGCGGCTATAGCTCCGACTCAACCCGTAGCCTGGGAACTTCCATATGCCACAGGTGTGGCCCTAAAAAGCAAAAAAAAAAAAAAAAAAAACAAAAAAAACACAAAACCAAAACTGCAATGTCTGGCCAAGGTCTTATCTACCAAAACATACTGCTCAGGAGGGGAAGCGAAGAGAAAGTACTCAAGCCTGAGGAGGCAGAAAGGAAGCCAAAGAGAGAGACTGGGACAGAAGAACTGATAGACTTGAGGAAAGGTGCTGGTCAGAATCCAAGGGCTAGATTCACAGCTCACAGTCCAAAGGGCAGAGAGTTTCCCTAGAAGGAAGCCTGCTGTCTCTTGGATCGGATCAGAGTTAGAACTAGACTCGCATGAGCCACTGCTTGACCTGATTGTGTGGACCTGGGACTAGCCCTCTGTCCCTAGCTTGTGCCACCCCGACCCCATCCTAATCCCACTTGTCCCCACCATGGACAGGTGTCCTCTCCTGGGTGGTCTCAGCAGTGCCCCTCTCACATTGGTTCTTAATCTTTGTGGACATCAGAATCACTGGTGGAGCTTTTCCTTTTCCTTTGTTATCTTTTAAATAGATATACAGGCGCTTGGTACAACATTTCAAAGGTACAAAAATGCTCTGAAAAGCCAGTCTCCCCCCTGCCCGGGTCCCCAGTCATGCGGTTCACTTCCCTGAGGCCGCCGCTCTACCAGCTTCACAATAAATCTTGGATATAGTTCCACCTCTGTTCACACAACACCTCCTCAGTCTTTTCAAAAAGACGCAGAGTATTGATTGTAAGGCTGGACCACAGTTTTATTTTGTGGTGGTTGTTTCGGCTGCATCTGAGGTATGTGAAATTTCCTGGGCCAGGGATCGAATCCACGCCGCAGCAGTGACCGGAGCCACTGAAGTGACAACACCCGATCCTTAACCTGCTGAGCCACCAGGGAACTCCTAGATCATAGTTTTTAAAAGCAGAACCTTTTTGGACACGTGAGTTGTTTCTAGTTGTTTCTAGTTTCTAGTTTGTTTCTAGTTTCTAGAAACAAACATTGCTGTGTTGGCCTATCTTCATAGCCTCTTCATTTTACACAATAGGTGCGTATGTCCATAGAGGAAATTCTTGGAAGTGACAGTACTAGGATAAAGGACATAAGATTTTAAAATTTGCATAGTTATGGCCAAATTGCAGAGATTACACTCCCCTTGGCAGAGCATGAGAGACCTTATTACCTGTGGGACTTGAGCAGAAATGCCAAGAGAGGCCTGGCCCCACCGTAGGATCTCTAGTTGTGGGACCTGGGCATCTGCACTGTGAACCTCCAAAAGAACTTCTGAGCCAGAAACTCTCCTGAGATCTCTGACCAGCCAGCCTCTCCCTTCCCTTAGGGACTGGAAACAACGAGGTGCTAGACTCGGCCATTGTCCTCCAGGCCTAAAAGGCCTCAGCTTCTCCCTGGCATCCTGAGCTCAGCATTCATGCTAATGAGATGAGACTGTCCAGGGCCCCGCCAGCTGTGGGGCTTGCCAGGGCCTGGCTGGCAGGTCTTCTGTCCCCCTCGGCCGACAGAGACTTTTCCTCTAGGTCACGGCTAGAAAACAGGGTTTCTCCACTTAAAACCAAATGACGCCCTTTGTTAGAGATGGGAACACAGGCCATGTCAGGGTGACAACCACCTGGACGTTGTATGGAGCAGGCCTGGAAGAAAACAGGGCAAAATGGAAATGATTAGGAGCACTGAGATGCTGGGTTAATTTTTTTAAATGTGTAGCGGGTTTGGGTGGTGTTTTTTTTTTGAACAGTTTTGACAGTAAAGACAAAAAAAGAACTCTCACTTCCAACCCAACCCATTGATCTGCCCATGGCCCTCTGAAGTGGCATTTGTATGTGGTTTTCTGTGACACCCTCAGAGGGTGGCAGGGTTGTTCTGTCAGTTCTGGCGAGGCTCTGAGGCTCTGAGCATGCCTGAGACCAGCTGCCTCCCTGCCAGGAACAGAAGAGCAGACTGGGGGGGGGGGGGCAGGGGGAGAGACTCAACTTTATTTGCAAACAAGTGTTCAGGTCAATCCTGCCATGGGTGGGGCCTCTTTAGGTGTGGCCCAGGCCCACCCTGGGGCCTGACACTTAGCAGAACTTAATAAATATTTGAGAGAAAGAAAGAGAGGAGGAGGGACGTATACTCCTGTGGTATAACTTCAAGGACTCCAAGGAGTTGACCAACCAAATCCTCCCAAGCCTGATGTTCTCACACTCAGCATCCTTCCAGCTACACAGATCTGTTTCCCCTCCGAAATAGGCATCATTCATTCATTCATTCATTCAACAAATATTTATTGAGGAGTTCCCGTCGTGGCACAGCGGAAACGAATCCAACTAGGAACCAGGAGGACATGGCTTCTATCCCTGGCCTCGCTCAGTGGGTTAAGGATCTGGCATTGCTGTGAGCTATGGTGTAGTTCACAGATGCGGCTCCAATCTGGCGTTGCTGTGGCTGTGGTGTAGGCTGGCAGCTACAGCTCCAATTAGACCCCTAGCCTGGGGACCTCCATATGCGTGGGTGCGGCCCTAAAAGGACAAAAGACAAAAAAAAAATTATTGAGCACTTATTATATACTTGGTACAGCTCTAGATGCTAAAAATATGACTGTGAACAGAAGAGTGGGGAATCACACCCTCCTGAAGTTTACATCCTGAGAGGAGGGGGGGAGACCATGAACATAGAATGTCCTAGATGTTTGTATTGATAACATATATTTTATAGTGTGTACAATGGTGATGACTGCTGGAGAGAATTATAAAGCAGGGAAGGGAGACAGAGAGTGTGAAGAGCATGTAGAAGTTTTACAGGGTGACCAAGGAGACCTCACTGAGGAAGTGACAGCTGTGTAAAGACCCCAAAGGAAACAAGCCAAGCAGATTTGGGGGGAGGGGGTGGCAAGAGTGTTCCAAGAAGAAGGAGCAACAAATGCAAAGGCTCTGAGGAAGGGCCTTTGTTTTCCTATATTGGTTTCCTCCCTTGAGCTGGATCACAAGCAAATTGAGGGTAGGAATCATGTTTCATGTCTTTAGAAATAATTTTGGTTACCTTTCACTCTATACCCTCTGTTATCTCTTGAGTTTTGTGGGTATTGCCGTTTGTAAAAAAAAAAAAATTAATGGAAATTTTAATTTGAGCTTGTACCTCTTTTTTGTCTTTTTTTCTTTTTCAGAGCTGCACCTACAGCATTATGGAGGTTCCCAGGCTAGGGGTCTAATTGGAGCTGTAGCCACCTCCAGCCTACGACACAGCCACAGCAATGCTGGATCCGAGCTGCATCTACAACTCACAGCACAGCTCATGGCAATGCTGGATCCCCAACCCACTGAGCGAGTCCAGGGATCGAACCCGAAACCTCATTGTTCCTAATCCAATTCATTAAGCACTGAGCCGCAATGGGAACTCCTGAGCTTATGCCTCAAAATGGAAGTACACAGCATAAAGAGGGACACACGGGAGGGTTGGGTAATCATTTGCTGTTTGACTCATTTGAAATATCATAGTCCAAGTTCCTGTTGAGGATCAGTGGGTTAAGAACCCCACATACAGTCTGTGAGAATGCAGGTTGGTTCCCTGGCCTCGTTCAGTGGGTTAAGGATCCAGCATTGCCATGAGCTGTGGTGTAGGTCGCAGGTGTGGCTTGGATCTGGTGATGCTGAGGCTGTGGTGTAGGTCGGCAGCTATAGCTCCGATTAGACCTCTAGCCTAGGAACTTCCATATGCCACAGGTGCAGCCTGAAAAAGAAAAAAAATTTAAAATATAAATAAGTAGATAAAACATCAGGATCCATTTTATTTTTGGAAGATTCTAATCCCATAGCTTTCCTGAAAGGCTGTCCATTGCCATGCCAGGCTTATTCACTCTCATCTGAGGGACCATTTGTTTCTTTTCAGGCCGGCTCCCTAGAATTCCCATCACAGGATGAACCTCAGGTTTCCAGTTATGTGACCACGCTCTGGAGATGACTGCATTTGTCACCCTTTTTATTAGCTCCCTCCAAGCCCTTGAAGGCTCCTCAACTAGAAGAGAATTTGCAGCTTTTTAAATTTAATTTTATTTCTTTTAGGGAAGCCCTTCTAAGGTATTCACATTCGAAAACCCAGGGAGAGTATAAACAGTTGTACTTGAAGTGTGGAAAATGAAAATGAATCTCATACCAAAAAAGAGCTGACAGTGTTTAGTCCTCTTGCTGGCTGGCTCGCCGGCTGCCTCTCTTCCCCCCACCTCCACCCACACCCTGCGCCCCCTGTTCAGCTGTGGGCCCACAGATGCTCACAGGAGATTACACAACACTCAGCCAGCCCTTCGGAAAATACTTTTGTTTCCTGACCAGCTGAAGAGCATGTTGCATGGCATATCCAATTTCATAGCTGCAGAAAAATTCTAAGAAAAAAGGAAAACAATGGGGAGCATTTTTAAATAGACCCTAGTTGAAATATGTGTGTTTTGGGTAGGCGCCTGTTCACATTTACAGGGTCTAATCAGTTTAGGTGATGAGGCCTCTTCTCTGCAGAACCAAAGGGCTTAGACAGTGGTCTAGAAGGGAGCCAGCCCAGGGCAGGGGACATCGAGGCCAGGAGGGAGGGCCAGCCAGGACTTGGAGGCTGAGGGAGTTTGCTGTTGTGTCAGGAAAGCGTTACCAAAGTGGTTTGCAGCAGACAGCTAAGTCGGACACCACGTGAGGGTCTGGGAAGTGTTAGAGGGCAGGCATTTGGCAGGGAGCACAGGGCAAATCGAGGTCTTTCTGTAGGGCTGGGAAGGTAAATTTGGTGGGAAACCAATGATCCCACCTCTGCTCTGTGGGGCCGCATTTTTTATTTTTTTCATTTTTAAAATTTGAAGCATTTTGAAAGCTTGAAGCATGGTTGGTTTACAAGGTCGTGATCATTTCTGCCATACAACACAGTGGTTGAGTTATACATGTACACACATCCATTCTCTTTTAGAGTCTTTTCCCACATAGATGATCATGGGGCAGCATTTTATTTTATTTTTTTTTTTTGTCTTTTTTTTTTTTTTTTTTAAGGGCTGCACCCACAGCATATGGAGATTCCCAGGCTAGGGGTCGAATCAGAGCTACAGCTGCCAGCCACAGCCACAGCCACAGCCACAGCCACGTTAGATCCAAGCTGCATCTGCGACCTACACCACAGCTCACGCCAACACCAGATCCTTAACCCATGGTGCAAGGCCAGGGATCGAACCTGCAACCTCATGGTTCCTAGTCAGATTCATTTCCACTGCACCACGACGGGAACTCCACAGGGCAGCATTTTAAAATGCATGCGGGAGTTCCCGTCATGGCGCAGTGGTTAATGAATCCGACTAGGAACCATGAGGTTGCGGGTTCCGGTCCCTGCCCTTGCTCAGTGGGTTAACGATCCGGCGTTGCCATGAGCTGTGGTGTAGGTTGCAGACGCGGCTCGGATCCCCGCGTTGCTGTGGCTCTGGCGTAGGCTGGTGGCTACAGCTCTGATTGGACCCCTAGCCTGGGAACCTCCATATGCTGCGGGAGCGGCCCAAAGAAATAGCAAAAAGACAAAAAAAAAAAAACCTTAATGACAGAAGACATCTCCCTGGGATTCATACATAATGAAATTTCATTCCTATTTGAGGCAAACAAATTAGAAAACCAAAGCACCCCCCCCCAAAAAAAAAAGTGGTAGCAGAAGGGATTGAATAAATAAAAAATAAATAAATAAAATAAAATAAAAATAAAAAAATAAATAAAATGCAGGCTGTCATGTTGCCATTGGGTTGGGGACTGGGCTTGAGAGAAGGAGAATTTATATTTGTACAACTTATCTTAGGGCAATAATTGATGGTCATCATGCCTTTGGGCATAGGAAGCCCTCTGTGAGTGTTTGTGGTTGAGATTCCACGTGGATAAAACAGGAGTTTCAAAATTCATTACCACTGGCACCACCCTTTTCTCCGGAAGGCACTTGAGGTATGTTATGTACAAGGCCTCCATGGGACAGACTGCTAGGATTTTTTTCCTTTTCCCTCCCTCGTTCCCAGCACACCTCTGGAGGCTTCTGTGGGCCTCCGGACGGTCACTCCTGTGCCATCTTTTCCTGCAGCCTGCCTCCCTCCTTCCCCTGGAGCTGAAGCATCCTGGGACATCATCTCAACCAATCTAATGATTGGTTTCTCATTCCAATGAGAATGATTGATGGATTTCCCATTCCACACTGATTGATTCCATTTTTATAGATAAAACCAATAGAACCTGGACAGGGGGCGGGGGGGGGGTGGGAGCTAAATGTGCTGTGGGCTAAAGGCTACTTTAACAGATCTTGCCTGTTCAGCCACTACATCACAGACCAGATGGTCATGGCTCCCCTCACTGCAGGCCTCGTGCGAGAGGGAATAAAGTCCTCCAAATAACCTAGAGTTTTCAGTGGAAAATGTCACTATGACATTTCCAGTGCTTTTTATTTTATTTTATTTTATTTTTATTAAAGTACAGTTGATTTACAACACTGGGCCAGACTGCCGCACAGCAGAGTGACCCAGTCATACATACATATACATTCCTTTTCTCACATTATCTGGTGATTTTAAACCCAGTCTTGCTTGCTTGCTTGCTTGCTTTTGAATCTTTTTAAAAAATTGGGCAATAGTCACACAGGCTGAAAGTATAAAAGTTCAAAAGGTGAGAGTTCCCTTGTGGCACAGTGGAAATGAATCTGACTAGGATCCACGAGGATGCAGGTTCCATCCCTGGCCTCTCTCAATGGGTTAAGGATCCAGCGTTGCCCTGAGCTGTGGTGTAGGCCAGCAGTTACAGCTCCTATTCAACCCCTAGTCTGGGAACCTCCATATGCCATGGGTACAGCCCTAAAAAAGCCAAATAAATACGTAAAAAATAAAAGTTCAAAAGGTTAAAAACTCTTCCCCTCCCTTCTCTCCCCCAGCTTTGTTCCAGCCTCTCCATCCTCAAAGGCAGCCAATGCCCCAGTGTCCTGTGTGTCCTCACTGTATGTTTTATACGTGTACAAGCAGACGTGTGTACACACGCTCCCACATTTCCCTCTCTGTATTTTTTCCACACAAAACAGCGCCTTCTGCACATCGGTCTGCTGCACCTGACTTTTTAATCACTTAACCGTACATTTTAGAGATCATTCCACATCCGTTCCTGGGATTTCTTTCATCATGGATTCCGGCAACCCACGTTCAGATCATTTCTCTTTCCTTAAAACTTGGCTGTTGGTTTTCGTCTCTTTTCCCTCACTGGTGTATGACTTCTACCACATGATGGCCCGGTCACATTCTTTGAATCGCCTTCCAGATAAAAAATATCTTAATTAAGCCTTAGTGCCTTTGCCTGGAGGTTAAGTGAACCATTTTATGTGATTGGGGCTCTGCCAGCCCATTGGTGTCACACTCTTCTTAATTTAAACCACATTTGGAATGAGGTCCCTTAAGGTTATAAAGTGGGGGACTCCAAGAAACGATCTGTCTTCTGAGGCTGTGGCACGTTTTTTCTCTTGTTCCAGAAACTAGAATGAATCGAAGCATTCCTGTGGAGGTTGATGAATCTGAACCATACCCAAGTCAGTTGCTGAAACCCATCTCAGAGCATTCCCTGGAAGAGGAATCAGAACCGCCTGCTCCAGATACCAGACACATGGCACCCAACAGCTCCTCTGCACCCCAAACCCCTTGCTATGCCTCAGGAGACGTGGCTCACACTCACCCACCCCTGAAGCTTTCAAATCATCAGTGGCCTGTGTCCCAGCAGGTCACCTGCCTGCGCACCAAAGTCCTGGAGGAGAGTGAAGACAGCTTCTGGAGGAGACACCCAGACCCGGGCAAAGAGTTTCCCTCATGCTCCTCCGTAGCCAGCCAGGCTGAGCCTGAATCTGTGGTTGGAGCTCTTCCCCCAGAGCATCAGTTTTCACTTATGGAAAAACGTGATCAATGGCTGGGATCTCAGCTTTCAGCAGCTTCTCCCGACACTGGCCATGACTCAGACAAATCAGACCAGAGTTTACCTAATGCCTCAGCAGACCCTCCGGACAGTAGCCAAGAGATGGTGCAACAGCCTCAGCCCCACAGGAACCGAGCAGCCCCAGACCTGCCTACCACAGACACTGGGTACGATTCCCAGCCCCAGGACGTCCTGGGCCTCAGGCAGCTGGAAAGACCCCTACCCCTCACCTCCGCCTGTTACCCCCAGGACCTCCCCGGGCCTCTCAGATCCAGGGAGTTCCATCTGTTTGAACCTCAGAGATACCCAGCGTGCGTACAGATGCTGCCTCTCAACCCTTCCCCGCACGCTCAGTGGAACTATCACTACTATGGTCCTGGAGGTCCTGATTACCACGTGCCATGTAAGTGAGCTTCTCTGGACATTCTGGGCTAGGTAACCAAGTAGACAGGAATCTCACATCCTGCTTTGCATCACTAGACCCATACAGATAAGGGCAGAAGGCAGAGAAGACGTTCTGCTTCCCATGGGGCTTTCCGTGTGTGGTTGGATTTGTACACAGCTTTAGAAGAATGCTTTTGCTTAGCCTAAAGCCCATCGCAGGTGGAACGTGCTTCTCTGGGAAACTTTGAGTGTAAATCAGATTTCCTCTCCAGGGTAGTTTACCTAAAACTTGCCTAGAGGCAGGGAGGCGACCCACATGACTTCTAGGAAACTTGCTTCTTGTCCGAATGCGTGGGCATCTGGGTTTTTTCCTTCACATGCTTTTTATCCACCTTCAATTTGTTAGAGAAGGGAGCCTTGTGTCAAAAAATTCAGAAGGTGCCCAGAATGTCATTGAGACTCAGAGTTTATGCCATTCCTTGAAAACCCAGTTGCTCCTGTGATTCTATTGCTTAAAGCCCTGTGGAGATTGAACCATCCACATCTCCCCTACGATCTAGCCACACTTGGGGACTGGCAGCCCCCCTCACTTGGCACCCCTGTGCCTTTGCCTACAATCTTTTCTCTACCCGGGAGGTTTTTCCCCTTCTTGTTCATTTGAATCAGTTCTATACTTTAACAGCTTTTTTGAGATGTAATTTACATACTGTAACATTCACCCTTCCCCTATTTAAGCATGTGATTCAGTGACCTGCAGAGCTATGTAACCATCATTGTACATACACATCTTTTAAGACTAAGCTCAAGTGCCCCTCTGCAACCTCCCCAGATCCCTCCCCAGGGGGCACCTAATGCCAGTATGGCATCTACTTAGGACTTCTTTACTACTTCTTCCAGGCAGTAGGCTTTTGCCTACTGTATTTTGTATTTTCAATCTATAATTCCCCAGCATTTCATGCAGTGACCAGCATATACTTGACTCTCAAGACATTATTTATGAATGAATGAATGAATAATATGTATCAGTGCAGTAAGCATCTCTGAAAGTGATAAAATCTTTTTTCATCTTATTTTTAAAAATTTATTTATTTTTTATTTTTTTATTTTTTTTACTTTTTTGTCTTTTCTAGGGCCACACCCACGGCATATGGAGGTTCCCAGGCCAGGGGTCTAACTGGAGCTGTAGCTGCCAGCCTACACCAGAGCCATAGCAACACCAGATCCGAGCCACGTCTGTGACCTACACCACAGCTCACGGCAACGCCGGATGAAAGTGATAAAATCTTAGATTGAGATTAAAAAGTCTGTCCCAATTTTTGATGTCAATTCTCTACAAGGCCGCTAGAAAATAGTAGAGCTTTAGAGGTGAAACACAAGGCTAGGAGATCCAATATTTCTTGAGCAAATAAACACCATAGAAAAAGCAGTTCAGGAGTTCCCATTCAGGAACTGTCAGCAATACAAATTATCCATGAGGACTCAGGTTCGATCCCTGGCCCTAGCTTAGTGGGTTAAGAATCTGGGCATTGCCATGAGCTGTGGTATAGGTAGTAGACACAATTCGAATCTGGTATTGCTGTGGCTGTGATATAGGCTGTTAGCTGCAGCTCCGATTTAACCCCTAGCCTGGAAACCTCCACATGCCACAGGTGCAGCCTTAAAAAGACAAAAAAAAAAAAAAAAAAGCAGTTCAGATGGTCTGACCAAAGACCTGGTGCCTAGCTTTAAAATAAATTGTAGGAGTTCCCGTCGTGACGCAGTTGTTAACGAATCCGACTAGGAACCATGAGGTTGCGGGTTCGGTCCCTGCCCCTGCTCAGTGGGTTAACGATCCGGCGTTGCCATGAGCTGTGGTGTAGGTCGCAGATGCAGCTCGGATCCTGCATTGCTGTGGCTCTGGTGTAGGCCAGTGGCTACAGCTCTGATTAGACCCCTAGCCTGGGAATCTCCATATGCCGCAGGAGCGGCCCAAAGAAATAGCAAAAAAAAAAAAAAAAAAAAAAAAGACAAAAAAATAAATAAAATAAAATAAAATAAATTGTAGTAATGATTGCATGAGTTCCTGTTGTGGCGCAGCGGAAACGAATCTGACTAGGAACCATGAGGTTGCAGATTTGATCCTTGGCTTCACTCAGTGGGTTAAGGATCCAGCGTTACTGTGACCTGTGGTGTAAGTCGCAGACTCAGCTAGGATTCTGTGTTGCTGTGGCTGTGATGAGGCCAACAGCTATAGCTCTGACTCAGCCCCTACCCTGGAAACCTCCTTATGCTCCGAGTGTGGCTTTAGAAAGCAAAAAAAAAAAAAAAAGCAAATGCTGTAATCAATTATAATTTATGTTTTTGTACACATAATTTATTATAAAGCTTCCTAAAGCAAAGGGAATAACAGAGTAATTCATAATTTTTTTTTAAGTGAGGTCAAGGAATTTAATGCTTAGAAGAAATAGGCAAGAATAGTGTGAGTTAACCTGTGAGTTAAGAGGGAAGCCAAGAGCTGGAGAAGCTGCACGGCTTGGGGAGAAAGAGCTGCTGAGACCTACAGCTGGGACTCTGGTGTTGGTATTGGATGTTGGGAAGTCAGCTGATGGGGAAGCGTAGTCAGTAATACAATGGGTGTGGTGGTCGAGTTCCTTATGTATGAATCACTGAAGACTGAACCCTGGCAGGGGCAGGCTTTGCATTTATTTTCTCAATGATTTCCAAGTTAAAAAGGAATAATTTTGTAGGAGTAATACCACAAACTACCTTTTTAACATTCTACTATCTGCATTTAAAGAGAATTTTTCCTATCAGAATAGTACTATTTGTTCACTCTCCAAATTAAAATATGCCCAGAAGCCCAATTCATATTTCCATCACCCAAACATAATTCTTTATTGGGGTTTGACATCTTTACTGGTTTTTTAAATTTGCATATTATATCTTTAATATAAAATTAAAATGGTTTCCAGGGACAGTCAGTGTACCTCTTCCAGCATCATTTAAAAATGCTGTATATTATTTCACCAGATGGGTCTATCACATTGGTTTTTTAAATTCTTTGTTATAGTTGATTTACACTGGTCTGTCAATTTCTGCTGTACAGCAAAGTGACCCAGTTTTACATATATATACACATTCTTTTTTTCACATTATCCTCCATCATGTTCTATCGCAAGTGACTAGATGTAGTTCCCTGTGCTGTACAGCAGGATCTCATTGCTTCCAATCCAAATGCAATAGTTTGCATCTACTAACCCCAAACTCCCAGTCCATACCCTCCCCCCTCCTCCTCCCCCTTGGCAACCACAAGTCTGTTCTCCACGTCCATGAGTCTATTTCTTTTCTGTAGATAAGTTCATTTTTGCCGTATATTAGATTCCAGGTATAAGTGATATCATATGGTATTTGTCTTTCTCTTTCTGACTTACTTCACTTAGTATGAGAGTCTCTAGTTCCATATGTTGCTACAAATGGCATTATTTTGTTTGTTTTTATGGCTGAGTAGCATTCCATTGTGTATATGTACCACATCTTCATCCATTCATCTGTCGATGGACATTTAGGTTGTTTCTATGTCTTCGCTATTGTGAATAGTGCTGGTGAAGAACATAGGGATGCATGCATTGAATTGTTTTTAGGCTGTTCTCTGTTGTTGAATATTTTAAATAGTTTCCAATTTATGATCCAATAAGCAATGATACGATACATCATGTACGTAAGTTTCTGTCTGCTTTCCTGATTAATTCCTTCGGTTAACCTGTAGAAGTGTGACTACTTCACCAAGGGTTTTGGAATACTAAGTCCCAAGCACTTGCCTTTAACCACTAAAAGGAGAAAGCTTCATCAGGATAGCATTGATTCATTATAATTTGAGGGTCCCAGGAAGATCTTTCCACTTGAAAATGTTTTTCCTATTGAACCCTGAAATGGCACCACTAGCAATCCAGTCTCTAGAGGTAAGCTTTGCCCCCTCTGGGCAGGCTCTGTGAAAATGCAAACACTCCCACTGAGAATACTTCTGGTCTCTAACACTTGCTTTCTTTCATCAGCTCCCCTCCCCTTGCTCTCTGTATTATTTCCTTCTATTGAAGTGAGGTAGGAAGGGGAGGCCTAGGATCCTGGGAGTGAAGACAGGTGATGAAAGGCAGAGAGGAGAGAACTTGGACAGGAGAAGGGAATAATTCACAGTAGTTGTGTAAACAGCCAAGAAGCACATGAAACCAACCTTAACAGTACTAAATTTAAGAAATGCAAAATTGTTAAAGGTATTATATTTTTCCTAATTTGGTGTGCAAAAATAAAAAACCTTGGACAATATCTAGTGTTAGCAGGATTATGGGGAAATGAAATTTCCTGTCTGCTCTTGATAGGAGTACAGATTGGTACAATCTTCCAGGAGGCAATTTCACTATCAAAATTTTAAATGGGACTTGTGTGATCCAACAGTCTCACTCATAGGAATCTATCCTATAGATGCATTAAACAAGCATATACAAAAATACATGAATAAGGATGTTTAGGAGTTCCTGTCGTGGCTCAGTGGTTAACAAATCCGACTAGGAACCATGAGGTTTCAGTTTCTATCCCTGGCCTTGCTCAGTGGGTTAAGGATTCGCCATTGCCATGAGCTGTGGTGTAGGTCACAGACACAGCTCAGACCTGGTGTTGCTGCGGCTCTGGTGTAGGCCGGTGGCTACAGCTCTGATTAGACCCCTAGCCTGGGAACCTCCATATGCCATGGGTGTGGCCCTAGAAAAGACAAACAAAAACAATAAACAAACAAACAAAAAAGGATGTTTATAAAAATACATGAATAAGGATATGAATAATATCCATTACTTAGATTAAAAGTAAGAATAAAAACACCAAAAGGCCTATCACTGAAGGGACAGATTATTATAAATAATTATAAAGTATAAAATTATAAATGACATAAATTATTGTAAATAACTTCATTTACTTATACAATGGACTACTAGACCCTGTTACATAGAATAAAATATCTGCTCTGACATAAAGAAAAAATTAAAGGAGAAGTATGCAGTGTTGATCTCATACACATTTTTTTTTTAACTACATGTGGATTTGGTGGGGAGGGGTTCTTTTTCTTTTTTCTTGACAACCACACCTACAGCATATGGAAGCTCCTGGACCAGGGGTCACAGCCATGGCAACACTGGATCCAAGCTGTATTTGTGACCTGTGCCACAGCTTGCAGCAAAGCCGGATCCTTAACCCAGTGAGGAAGACCAGGGATTGAACCCACATCCTCATGGAGACAGTGTCAGGTCCTTAACCCCCTGATCCACAAGGGGAAGTCCAACTATATGTGTTTAAAACTCCATTAGGAGTTTCCATGGTGGCACATGGATAATGAACCGACTAGTATCCATGAGGACATGGGTTTGATCCTTGGCCTTGATCAGTGGGTTAAGGATCCGGTGTTGCTGTGAGCCGTGGTGTGGGTCCAAGATGCGGCTTGGATCCCACACTGTTGTGGCTGTAGTGTAGCCTGACAGCTACAGCTCCAATTCGACCCCAAGCCTGGGAACTTCCATGTGCTGCAGGTTCGGCCCTAAAAAAGCAAAAAGTAAATAAATAAAGAAGAGCTCCATTAAAAGTCTGAAAGTTTGCCCCAACATTCACTGTGATCATGAGGGGAGAGGGACAGGGAATTAAGAAAACAAGGAGATTTTTCTTTGAACTCTGTATACTTTTGTTAAATTTGTTATAGCCAACGGGCACTGCTTTTATAATTAAGAAAATATGTACAGGTTCAAAAGAGACATAAAGGGAATTGAGAGTGTACAGGTGGGCTCACCCTAACGCACCCCTCACATGCCTTGGCCCTGGCTCCCAGGGGCATCTAATCTGCAGGGAAGAGGGTCAAGTTCGGGCATGTTTTGTCAGGAGACCTCAGTGATCATGGTCCTTCTTTGGGGCCCTGCAAGCCCAGAATATATATGAGGCCTCCAATGACAAGGGCTCCCGGAAATGTTGCTGTGACGATTAAATGAGATAATGTATTAAAGACACTAGGAAAGTAGCTGGCTTGTAGTAAGACTTCCATCACTAGCAGCTCTTAGTTACTATTATTATTACTTAAGTGGATCCTGCAGCCCAGCCCTGCAGAGTGCTCCTCCACTTCCAGATCCCACTCGCTGGCACAGATGTTAAGCATTCAAAGCAGGTGTACAGATGCTTACTTTCATGTCAGGGCTATAACTGCACTTAATTGCCAACAAAACCACTTCAAAAGAACTGTTCACCTAAGCGATGCTTGTGCAGTCGGAAACCATGGCTACGTGGTTCTACTTGGCTTTAGAGGAGCATTACTTCTTCATCCATTAATGAAAATATACATAAATCACGGTCACCATGCAAATGGCATACCTTACTTAGCCTTTGCAAGTGAAAGCAAACGTGGTTGCTGGTCATCCGTTTCATGTAGGGAAAAAACAAAACAAAACAAAAAAAACACACAAGTTTTCAAAGCAGGTGAACTCTCCCAACCTTCTAAAGTAGGAGTTTATCCTTACTGCCTTACAATCATTCCACTGAAGGCTGCCAGAATCGAGATCATGCCTGTGCCATCAAATAAAGCCCATGATGCAAATACATTGGGGAAAAAAAAGAATATAATAAATCTCAAGCGCCCTTGTATTACTGTAAAACCCTTGCTTTCTCTACCAAGGAGACTGAATAAAATAAACCAGTGGGCACATGGCTATTTTTGTTCATAGACCCTTAAATGATTATTTGTATGTTAGAACCCAGGCACAATTAAAAGTAAGGAAAGAACAAACCAGATTGAAGAGATGATAAAAAAAGGAGTTGCCTTTCAGGAACCACAGCTGTTTTCAGCTGTGGGAGTTCCTGTAACAGTTTGTGTTGGCCATTTTGTTTTCCCAGCTAAAGTGATTGCGTTAGAGCATCGTATCTTTTGACAACTTGAAAATCAGGTTTTATTCTCTCTCTCGTAAGTTCTTTTAATACCATTCTTAATAAGGAAGAAAAATGTCAGATGTTTTGACTGGTAAGTGGAGAACCTCGTGTATGATTTGGTTTACAGATTCTGAGGGGCTCAAAGCCCATAACGTGAAGACCACATGGACCTAGGCCAAGAGGGTCATAAGATTGACAAGTACCATACAGCTCTGGCCACCCATTTATGATTGTGCAAGAGTCATAGTTTTGTTCTGTGGTTTAACACTGCCTCGGAAGGGAGGCGTTACTGTGCTCAACCACCCCCCCCCCCCCCCCCCCCCCGCCCACGGCTTTCTCTTTTCATTTTTCTTTTTTTTTTTTTTGTCTTTTTGTCTTTTCTAGGGCCGCACTCTCAGCATATGGAGGTTCCCAGGCTAGGGGTCGAATCGGAGCTGTAGCTGCCGGCCTACACCACAGCAACGCAGGATCCAGGCTGCGTCTGTGACCTACACCACAGCTCATGGCAACACCGGATCCTTAACCCACTGAGCAAGGCCAGGGATTGAACCCACAACCTCATGGTTCCTAGTCGGATTCATTAGCCCCTGAGCCACGACGGGCACTCCCACTTTCTCTTTTACATCTCCTGCAGAATACACTTTCCTGGTGGAATTTTAGGCACCAAGGATAAGGCACTAGGGGAGCTATTTGGGGGCCCTGATTCTTAAGTCTATCACGTAGGTGGCTGCTGACTTGCACGCCTCTCCTCCTCACACAGTGATGAGTATGGGTTTGTGTTTCAAAACAGACCTCCACAGACACACAGATTTTCCTTCTTCCTCTCTCCACTTATTCTGAACTACTCAAGAGAACTATATCCTATTTATCTCTCTTCACTGCATGCCTAGCCATAGAGGTTCAATAAATATTTGTTGCATGAATAAAAAGAAATCTGTTTCCTACTTCCTGGAAAAAGGAGTGATCCCCTAATCATGAATAGAGCCTTTGTGACAGCAAGCCTTGGAAAGGCCACCGTGTCTTCTGGGAGAGCAGAGGAAAGGAAGGAGGTCAATGTGATTTGGAAACAGACCTTGTTCATTCATGTCTCGATGTACTTCACAAATATCTGCCCAGTTGTGTCCTAGGCACTGGGTGGGTGGTAGTGACTACAGCACACGTGGTCGTGTCTTGGTGGAGTTCACAGTCTACTGGAGATGAAGCCTCCAGATAAGTAGAAAACAGCAAACAAAATAAAGTCGAAGTGTGATAAAGGAAATAGCCAGGTGTCAGAACAGACATTATTAGACAGGATGGCCAAAAGAAGGCTTTTGGAGGCGAACCCATCTGGGCTGGGATCTAAAGGATGAGAAGGCCCAGGAAGCCAGGAGATTGGTTATCACCAAGGTCCTGAAAGCAAGTGAGTGGAATGGGAGCTGGATGAGCCGGGAAACAACAATTTGCTATAAGACGGATGAGGCAAGGGCCATGGTAAGGAGTTTGGATTTTTTTTTCTACATTAAACTTCTTTAGGAAAACAGAAAATGGAACACTGTAATCCTGAATAAGGAACTTAGAACTATACTTGGTGTGTAACGAGCACTCAACAAATGCTAGCCATTTATATACATATGGTACCCAACTAAACTAGCAAGCCTTGGTCAAAACAGTGGAATGAAATTATCGAAACTTGAGCAATGAAAAGATATCCATTTACCCAACAAACATAGTTTTTTATTTCATAACTGTTCCACACAACCAGCCAAATTCCAGACAAAAATCCGTCAAGT
Organism: Phacochoerus africanus; assembly: GCF_016906955.1. Classification (NCBI taxonomy): domain Eukaryota; kingdom Metazoa; phylum Chordata; class Mammalia; order Artiodactyla; family Suidae; genus Phacochoerus; species Phacochoerus africanus. The sequence goes on along the minus strand of NC_062545.1, from coordinate 77,445,106 downwards.
TCCACTTACAAAAAGGAAACCTTATTTTTTGATTGACCCTCTGATATTTAATATTTCTTTGTTTTAAGCAGTCGAACGACAGCCTAGAGAATTATAATGTCAGTACCATCATTTTAAAAATAGATGAGGTGGATCATTTTCATCTGCTCACATAAACCAGTGTAAGTTTTTATCACAGGTGGCCATTTCAGAAATGAGAGTTACAGCTAATCAAACACTTAGCCCACATGCCTTAGTGATTTTAATGATATGATTTGTTGCTATGAGACAAAAACATGTTGTGCGAGAAATAATCTGTTAGAAATCATATGACCTTGATTCAAAGGCTTTTGATTAACAGCGCTAACATCCGCTTTCTGGAAAAGAAACAAACCGTATGATTAGAGCTGGGTAGTCCTTTTAAAGCAAATAAAACATTATGAGCCACTTATTAATGGATATGGGAAGCAAGACTGGCTCTAAGCATTAAAAACTTTCAAGGCCACTGGCAAAGTTGCTCCTCTTTTATCTTGTACTACTTCCACATGGAAATAGACAGTCTAGAAGACCCAAGACCTAGCAGGCAGATTGTATAGTTCTACATGGCTTCTTATGTGTGTGAAGTTGGCTTTGTTACTATTCAGTCTTCATCCATAGTGTGTGTGTGTGTGTGTGTGTGTGTGTGTGTGTGTGTGTGTGTGTGTGTGAAGTTGGCTTTGTAACTATTCAGTCTTCATTCATTTACTTTTTGAGCATCCCCTGGGGTTTGGCACTGTGCTTGGAGACATGGTGGCAAACAGATGCAGTTCATGTTGTCCTAGAGCTTAGAGTCTAGTAGGGAAGGCAGGCAAGAAATTGACAAGTAAGAGTCATGCTTTCTTATACAAACCTAAATCTGATAAGCGCTTGGAAGAAAATAAAATAGGGAGATGGGATAAGGCATCTGGTGAAGGGGTGGGCCTCTTAGAACAGATGATATCTGAGCTGAAACCTGAATGTCAAGAAGCTGGTCTGTAAAGATATAGGGCAAAAACATTCTAGGCAGAGAGGATGGCAGACTCAGGGTCCCAGAGGTGGGGACCTGTTTGAGGCGTTCAAGATGAAGAAAGACAGCAAGGGTAGCTGGTGTTTGGTGAGCCTAGGAGAGTGTAGTAGGAGGTGAAATCAAGAAGGACGGGGAGGAGTTCCCATCGTGGCTCAGCGGTTAATGACTCTGACTAGCATCCATGAGGACACAGGTTCAATCCCTCGCCTTGCTCAGTGGGTTAAGGATCTGGTGTTGCCATGAGCTGTGGTGTAGGTCGCAGACGCAGCTCGGATCCTTCGTTGCTGTGGTGTGGTGTAGGCCAGCAGCTACAGCTCCGATTCGACCCCTAGCCTGGGAACCTCCATTTGCCTCGGCTGCAGCCCTAAAACTCCAAGTGGAGTGCTGAACCCCTTGGAATGTATCTGACCTGCCCCCAGGAAGGCTATGAAAGCAAAACCTGGGTGGTATATCTTGTCCTAGACCACAGGGGTCTCCATGGTCCTATCTCCCCATTTTTTTCTTTTTTTTCTTTTTTTAAGGCTGCACCAATGCCATATGGAAGTTCCTGGGACGGGAGTCAAATTGGAGCTGCAGCTGCTGGCCTAAACCACAGCCACAGCCATGCAGAATCCTGAACCCACTGAGTGAGGCCAGGGATTGAATCCACATCCTCATGGATACTAGTCGGGTTCTTAACACTGAGCCATGCGGGAACACCTGTCTCCCCATTCCTAGAGGTGCTCTCCAAGTCTTGGTCTTTATCAGCCAGAGACAGGGACCTGGGACAGGCCCAGGCAGATCCTTTTATCCTCTTCCCCTTTCTTTAGCCTCTAATGTTATGACCAGGCCTAAGCAATAGCAGGCCAAGGGTCATGGTCAGGGCCAGGAGACAACCTCGGTTAGAGGGGTGTGGTCAGCTTTGCCAGAGGAAGCATGACAGGAGGGCCCAGCTCATGTCACGGGTCAAAGTAGACAATGGGTTGAACACAGGGAACCCAACCAGGCTTAGGAGACTGGCCTGGACATATTGCCAGGGTCACCCAGCCAAGTTTCCTGAGTCTAGACAGTGCGGACCTAGCCACCACACTAGGAAACATATTCTTTGTCTTCTGTTCTGTATTCCCCTAAATGTTCCCCTGAAAACTTCAGTGGTTCCTGACTACTTGCCAAACTAAGAATAAAATTCTTAGCCACATTCTCACCCTCCCCATTCTGGTTCCACCCTGCTTTATATGCTGCTTTCTTTCTCTCTGTCTCTCTCTCTTTTTTTTTTTTTTTCTTTTTTGGCCACCCTGTGACATAAAGAATTCCTGGGCCAGGGATCAGATCAGAGCCACAGTTGTGACCCAAGCCGCAGCTGTGGCAACGCCAGATCCTTAACCCACTGTGCCCTGCCAGGGATCAAACCTGCATCCCAGTGCTCCCAACACACTGCCAATCTCGTGCCACAGGAGGAGCTCCAATCTGCTGCTTTCTTGCTCGCCTGCTAGTTTTATTTCACTTTATATCCCTGCATGTATCCTACCTATGCAGTAGGCAAATCTGGTTATTACTTTTGTAACCAGAAAAAAGAATAAAGACCAATAAACATCTTTTGAAAAATAAGATTCCTCCTTACCCTAACAAGCTATGCCTCCTCAATCATCCAAATTCTTACTTGGGCAGAAGTGGCATTGCTCAGATCACCAGCAGCTGCTGATGGTTCATTTTTCAGGGTTACCCCTGGCTCTCTCCAGTCCCACTATAGGGTAGGGAAGTCACCCACCCCTGAGGTGCATCCAGTCTCTCAGATTTCCCACACTTGAGCCCCTTTCCTTTGGGCCTGGACAGTTCCCTCCAGAGCCTTCCTCTCCGGCCCCTATTGGGCTCCCTGTACCCCTTCTCTGGACTTCACCTCCCTTTTCTCACCTGCGTGGGCACATTGCCCTTCTTCCCTCTGGACCCTGCTGCTCCTCGGCCTGGCTGGGACCAGCTTTCTCCTGGGTTACAGATTCACCCAATTCACTGCCAGGCCTGACTTTGCTCTGAGATCCACCCTCTTCTAACTTCCCTGCACCCCAGCTGCCCATAGCCTTTAGCAAGGGGGCACCGAGAAAGTTGGGAGGTATTGCCAACTTGGTTGGCTGCTTCCCAAAGTTTCAGCCAGGTTTTCATTCATTTAGTTCTTCCGAAGAGAGTGTGTGTGTGTCCACTCAAGGGAAGGAAAGGAGGGAGTCATGATTCTATATCTCTCATGAGGATGATTTCTCCTAGCCTTGGGTTCTAAAAACTTGGGGAATTGCGGTAGGATTAGTGGTGACCTGGACTCCGTGGAATGTATCTGACCTGCCCCAGGAAGGCTGTAAAAGTAAAACCTTGGTGGTATATCTTGTCCTAGACCAGAGGGGTCTCTGTGGTCCTGTCTCCCCATTCTTAGAGGTGCCTTTCATGTCCCGGTCTTTATCAACCAGGGACCTGAGATAGGATGGGTTTGGATTACTCTAAGCATCTTTATTTTTTTTCAAATTCATTTTAATTGTTTCATGTTAATTCCATTTAGTTTTTTGTTTTTGCTTTTTTTTTTTTAAAAAAAAGCTTTTTGTTGCCAACTGTGTTAATATGTTTCTTTCTAAGTGTCTTATTTAAATAGGAACCTGTATGGAGCTTTGTGGTTTCCAATCAGAACACCAAACTCATGATTTCATGGGTGTTTTTATTGAGGAAAAAAATAAAAACAATGACTCAATGGAATGAAAACTATCAAGTAAATAATAGTAGAGGAAAAAGGCAAACATCTCAGAGGTGGTAAATGATATCCAGAAACCTCCATTGGTAGCAAGACAAACATTGGCACTGAGCTAACCTGCCTCTCCACACAAAGCTGCTAGAATCAGTGCTCGCTGTTTTCCTTGCTGTCCTCACCCACAGATGGCCACAACTACCCTCGAGAAGCCTACCAGCAAGTGATCCAGCCCGCTTTCCATGGGCAGGTGCCCCCTGGAACCAGTGCAAGAGGCCCATACCCTGTGCAGAAGGTCTTCCTGAACTATCCCAGCCCCTGGGACCAAGAGGAGATACCTGCAGCAAGAAACTACTCCTCCCCGGGGTTCCCGGGGTATCAGTAAGTGTGATGGGGCCACATTTCAGGCCATTTTCACCTGAGAAAGAAGGATGCCAGTGCAACCAAAATGCACAGAACTCTGTTGTTAGGGCCCAGGTTAGTGACTGAGTCACACGGGCTTTCCAGGGCAGGAGGAATCAGGAGCTGGTTGAGAAGAATCTCTTCAGTAGGAGTTCCCATTGTGGCTCAGTGGTTAACAAATCTGACTAGGAACCATGAGGATGCAGGTTTGATCCCTGGCCTCGCTTAGTGGGTTAAGGATCTGGCATTGCTGTGAGCTGTGGTGTAGGTCCCAGACTCAGCTCGGATCCTTCGTTGCTGTGGCTCTGGCATAGGCCGGCGGCTACAGCTCTGGTTAGACCCCTAGCCTGGGTACCTCTATATGCCATGGGTGCGGCTCTGAAAAAAAGACAAAAAAAAAAAAGAATATCTTCATTAGATGCATGGAGCCACTGGTGACTAGTCAAGATGCTCTTTTGGAAAGGCTCTTTAGATGCTAAGTCACAGCTCTCAGTTCACCTGGCCTTTTAGCCCACGTCATAGGGTTTTACGTTTAGTGACATACTTCCAGTGCTATCAAGTTCTTTTTGCTATCCCTGGTTTCCATACCTGTTAAAACCCATTTCTTTCTTTGAAATTTTAAATTCAATTAGTTCTCAATAGATACTTAAAATAGCCTGTTATTGTCTTTTGTAATAAAAGCATTCCCTGGAGGTCCCGTTGTGGCTCGGCAGAAACGAATCTGACTAGCATCCATGAGGACACACGTTCGATCCCTGGCCTCATTCAGTGGGTTAAGGCTCCGGCGTTGCCGTGAGCTGTGGTGTAGGCTGCAATGCGGCTCAGATCCCACATTGTTGTGCCCATGGCATAGGTTGGCAGCTACAGCTCTGATTCAACCCCTAGCCTGAGAACGTCCATATACCATGTATGCGGTCCTAAAAAGCCAAAAAAAAAAAGAGCTTTCCCACATGTTGAACACCATTATTAGATCTCTCCCATACTCCTCCCAGAAAAACAATTTTGGTTTCTCTTGACTTTAACTGTCTAATCCTTTAATCATTGTTCTCTTTGTTGTTCTCTTTGACTCTTCACACTTTCTTTTCCTCTTACTTTATGAATCTAAAACACATAGGGAAAACTCATGTAAATTGAGCTTCCTAATTTATGACAAAATTGGAAAAAGTGTAGATACAGTGTTTGCTCTTGTTCAAGCACAACTTTTATATGCCACTCAAAGTAAATCTATATTCTGTTTTGACAATGGAGTGAGATATGAAGGTCCTATTAAAGCAGTTTTTTGGGTTTTTTTTTTTTTTTGCAGAAATAGTGAAACCAGTAATTAGCTCAAAAAGTTTATTGAAAGAAAAAAAGCTGACTCTATTTACAATACCAGATAAGTCACATCTGCTTCTCCTCTTTGCTCAAAAGCCAACAAGCCCTCAGATTTTCTTTGCAGACAGATGCTTAATTTTTTACAAACAAAATTGCATGGAATTTAAATAATGGAATTAAGTCATGATTTTACAGCCAGATAAGCACTCGTGCAGAAGAAGTATCTAAAATCCCAAGAACACAAACAAAATTTAAGCATCTTTATGTTTGGTGTTGAATAGGAGAGGTAATAGTAATTTTTAAAATAAATGTTTATTTTGAAATAATTTTAGATTGACAGAAGAATTGCAAATATAGTACAGAGTAAGTGCTTTTGTAACATCAGTTTAAGCCAACTTAAATTGATGATCGCCTTGGATTTTTTTTTTTTTTTTTTGGTCTTTTCTAGGGCCACACCCATGGCACATGGAGGTTCCCAGGGTAGGGGTCCAATTGGAGCTACAGCTGGCAGCCCACACCAGAGCCACAGCAATGCCAGATCCAAGCCATGTCTGTGACCCTCACCACAGCTCATGGAAATGCCGGATCCTTAACCCATTGACTGAGGCCAGGGATCAAACCCGAAACCTCACGGTTCCTAGTCAGATTCATTAACCACTGAGCCATGACAGGAACTCAACCTTGGATTTTTTTTTTTTTTTATCATTTTAGGATAATGAAAAAAAATTTCAGGTAATGAAGCTAACTCTCCTCTTACTGATCTTTTAAAAGATAATCTAAATACAGAAAGTTTATATACCTGAAACTAACACATCATTGTAAATCACCTCTACTTCAATTAAAAAAAAAATATATAGGAGGAAATTAAAAAATTCCCTGGTGGGTTAAGGACCCAGTATTATCACTGCTGTGGCTCAGGTCATTGCTCTGGCGTGAGTTTGATCCCTGGACCAGGAACTTCTGCTTGCTAAGGGGGTGACTCCCCCCCAGAAAAAATTCAGAAAGTTTACTCTGTCATTACTCACCATAATATTAGTGTTGTGTTTTGGGGTTTTTTGTTTGTTTACTTTTTTAGGGCTGTATATGCAGCATATGGAAGTTCCCAGGCTAGGGGTCAAATTGGGGCTATAGCTGCCGGCCTACACCACAGCCATAGCAATGCAGGATCTGAGCCGTGTCTGCAACCTACACCACAGCTCTTAGCAACCTTGGATCCTTAACCCACTGAGCAAGGCCAGGGATCAAATTTGCATCCTCATGGATGCTATTCAGATTCCTTAACCACTGAGCCACCATGGGAACTCTGTTAACATTTCTTTATCAAATAAGCAATCATCTTTTATAACAACTGGGTAACTTTGGGGACAAAGCCAGTTAATGCAAAAAAGGATATGGAACTGGGTCCCCATTAAATGAAGACATATTTTATAGAAATTTGGTTCTCTCTATTAATATAAAATAAAAATAGCTTGCTGAAACATTCACAATTAGAAATATAATATAGTTGAGATTCTGCATAATTTGACTTTAAATCTTATCACATAGGAGTTTCAGAATTTTTGATTAGTCTTGGGTAAAAATACAGAAGCATAAACAACAATCTATTAAAATTAGGCATATCCACATAGATTTTATAATCAAAACTTTTTAAAATTTGTAATAAAAAGTAATTTCAAACACATAAATAACAAACATTCATGTTCCCACTACCTAGATTTTTTTTTTAATGTTCGCATAATGCCCCATTTACTTGAAAAAAAACTTTTAAAGAGGAGTTCCTGTTGTGGCTCAGGGGTTAAGAACCTGACATAGTATCCATGAGGATGTGGCTTCTATCCTTGGCCTCACTCAGTGGATTAAAGGATCTGGCCTTGCCACCGGCTATGGCATAGGTCACAGATGTGGTTTGGATCTACTTTTGCCTCAACTCGGGCATAGGCCTCCGCTTCAGCTCTGATTCAACCCCTAGCCCAGGAACTTTCACATGCTGCCCTCGCGGCCACAAAAAGAAAAAAAAAGGTTTTTTTAAGAAATAAAACATTACAGGAATTCCTGTCATGGTGCAGTGGTTAACGAATCCGACTAGGAACCATGAGGTTATGGGTTCGGTCCCTGCCCTTGCTCAGTGGGTTAACGATCCGGTGTTGCCGTGAGCTGTGGTGTAGGTTGCAGACGCGGCTCGGATCCCGAGTTGCTGTGGCTCTGGCGTAGGCCGGTGGCTACAGCTCCGATTAGACCCCTAGCCTGGGAACCTCCATATGCCACGGGAGCGGCCCAAAGAAATAGCAAAAAGACAAAAAAATAAAAAAGAAATAAAAGAAATAAAACATTACAAACACAGTTTTAGCCCCCCTATCAGTTAGAATTGAGTTAGAGAAATAGAAACAACTCTAGCTACTGTAAACAGAAGGGATTAAATATAGGAAATTGGGTGCATACAGCATTGTTGGAAGTTGGAGGAACACATTTTAGGCTGGGCTTCCAGGAATGGTCCCAGAGCAACATCACAGAACAGGGGACCAAAGAGGCTGCTTCCTCTGGTGTGGTCAGAGAGGCAGAGGTTCAGAAAGCCACCGCAGAGCCCTCCATTCCAGGCCGTGCTGCCACAGTGCAATCCAGAATCAGGAAACCACCCCCCCTCCCCATTGCAGCTATTGGGGCACTGGCAAACAAGGGCGCCTGTGCCCTGCCCTCCACACTGTGAAGCTGCCACGGGAACTCGGCACCTCATGACGACACTTAGAACCGAAACCACAGACGTGGCAGAAGCATGGCCTCCAGTCCCTTCCACCTTCCAAATCTCAGACAGATCATCTGATTGCTCTCAGCCAACTGTGCATGGGAATACTGGTGACCAAAATAATAAATAATAAAAATGCCCTATAATCGTATAATAGAAACCTCTTTAAAGGGCCCTCAGAATAATCAGATTTTCCTTCAGGCATTAGCAACATAGATACCTTCCAACTTACATGATCTTTTCTATCAATTGATACATAATTAAATGTTATCTATCATGACCCAAAAATCCTGTCTTTTTTTTTTTTTTTTTTCATTTTAGATGCAGTACTGATTTGGGTGGCGGGGGGATAAATTTTTTTTTTTTTTTTTTGTCTTTTTGCTATTTCTTTGGGCCGCTCCCGAGGCATATGGAGGTTCCCAGGCTAGGGGTCTAATCGGAGCTGTAGCCACCGGCCTACGCCAGAGCCACAGCAACTCGGGATCCGAGCCGCATCTGCAACCTACACCACAGCTCACGGCAACACCGGATCGTTAACCCACTAAGCAAGGGCAGGGACCGAACCCATAACCTCATGGTTCCTAGTCGGATTCGTTAACCACTGTGCCACGACGGGAACTCTGGGATAAATTTTTTTAATTAATTTTATTGGAGTATAGTTGACATAACAAGTTGTGTTCATTTCAGGTACACAGAAAAGTAAGTCAGTTATATGCATATCTGTAGATACGTATATATCTGTTCCTTTTTCAGATCCTTTTCCCATGTAGGTTATTACACAGTATCAATTACCCTGTGCTATACAGTAGGTCCTTGTTACCTATCTATGTTATACATAGTGTGTACATGTCAATCCCAACCCCCTAATTTTTTCCCTCGTGCCCCACATTTCCCCTTTGGTAACCATGAATTTGGTTTCAAAATCCTTGAGTGCATTTCTGTTTTGTAACTTCGAAAAGTCCCGTCTTTTCCTCTAAATGCCTAAACACCAAACCCTGCATGTCACCCATTATATTACTTTGTTTTGTTTGTGATCTTGTCTGACCTGTGCAGGAGACTTACCTTCCCAATTAGACAGTCCTTAAATCGAGAAATTAAATCCTGCTTCCCTTTCACAAGCCCTTACAAATGGCAGTTGGCTGAATTGCCTATCGACCAAAACTCCGTGGGGGGGAAAAAAAAAAAACTCTTGTCCTTCTGGCTCAGAAAAGAAATGGAGGCAGAGGAGAGAGACCCACTGGTCACGAAAGGGCTTTCTGTCCCTCCCAGTCTGCCTTTGTAAAGCATGGCAACTGACTGTGAATTTGCTCCTTTCCAGGGACCACGTGTATAACCAGCCACCTAACAGAGCTGGTGCTCCTGGGGCGTCCTTGGAGTGCCCTGCAGAGCTGAGACCACAGGGTCCCCAGGCTCCATCCCCAGCTGCTGTCCCTAGACCCCCCAGTAACCCTCCAGCCAGAGGAACTCTGAAAACAAGCAATTTGCCAGAAGAATTGCGTAAGTTGTTTGCAGTGTTGTTTTTCCCTTCTCCTTGTCAAGTCTTCTGCTTTGAGAGTATTTGATGATAACTCACCCAGAATCTTGGACGGTTCTCTCATTCTACACAGTGAAAGGAAATATCCTCTTTTTTTTTTTTTTTTTTTTAATGAGCGGCATTTTAGATGAATGTTTGTAGTGATTCTAATCCTACCTGAAATACAAAGTGTTTACCACTAGATTTTCTTCAGCATATACTCCAACAACAAACAATCCCAACGCTCTCTGCCTCTTCTAAATGATGCTCTTGAGTGGACTCGTCCCTGGATAAATTGATGGGATGTCCATGTGGTATTGGCCAGGGAACTAGCGTCTCACCATAAATTAGCAGCAGCCTTCAAGAACGAGGTCATTTCCTGCAGGAATGAGCAATCTTGTTTGGAAAAAGCGGTCTCACATTCTCCATACTGCTTTACAACCAAATGCAAACTAAGCCTTTTAGTTAAAGAAACACTCGACTAAGTGTCAGGTGATGATGCTTTTTCCACATCTTTGCAGCCAGAACCAGAAATGTTGAACAATCACCAAAATGTTCTCATATTAAGGTCAGTCAGGACAGTAAGTTCCAGAAATCTTAAGAAAGCAGTTGCTATTTGTAAAATTGCGGTATTCTGCTGTGCTTGCCAGAATTCTAATAATCCCTTTCCAGATCTAGGTACTGCTTTGAACCAAAGTTAAAATTAAGCCCTTTGCATTTGCTTGTTGGGGAATCTATGCTCTTTGGTCATTTAAGACTTGGAAAGATTTCTAGGACAATGATCCATGGTTGTTTTTCACTTAAACAGCTTTGTCTTACATTCTTAGACATTTAAATTTTGAGCATTTCTGGAGAATGGGTGGTGTTAGGATATAGTCTGGATGTCAATGTATAGATCACATTAACTTACCTTAACCTATAAGGGAGTCCTAAAATTCTTATAGAGGAATTGGCTGAATATTAGATGTTAAGAAGAAAATGAAGGAGTTCCCATTGTGGCTCAGTGGAAATGAATCTGACTAGCATCCACGAGGACGCAGGTTCAATCCCTGGACTCACTCAGTGGGTCAAGGATCTGGTGTTGTCGTCAGCTGTGGTGTAGGTAGCAGACACAGCTTGGATCCCAAGTTGCTGTGGCTGTGGTGTAGGTCGGCAGCTGCAGTTGCAATTCAACCCCTAGCCTGGGAACCTCTGGATGCCACATATGCAGCCCTAAAGAAAAGAAAAAGAAGAAGCAAATAAATTGAGTGCCGACAATAGGCCTGACTACTTAAGTGAGCCAACATGACCATTGTACATACTTTCATTTGAGAGGTGTATTGCAAAAAACACGAGCCTAGGCAGAGATGAGTGGTTTCTCTCCAACCATCTGCTTTGTTCTCCACTCTCTGCCCCAGGCTTCCTGAGATTAGCCAGTTGATTCCAGACAAAAAAGCCAACACACAAAGATCATTCATCTACCACATTAACTCTCCAGCCAGATCATTTACTCAAGACCGTAGCCTGAGAAAACACTGGTTCTCATCCTGTCTGGGTTAAGCTTGTGGGACCACACCATCTGCCACTCTAGGAGGATTTAGGGAGGAGCAAGGGGTGAGTGATGCCGGACCTCCCAGAGCCAGGGTCTCTCCTTCAAGCTGCTGATGTTCTTAGTAACATCTCTGAGCTTTGTTGACAACTCCAACTTCCTGGCCTTTCCCCTCCTCCTCACTTGCTCTTGTCAAGTTCAGGGCAGCAGAGAGCATCACGCGATCAGAAGAGGACACTGCCGGTGGTCCCTTAGAGAGGCTCAATTTCCAAGCCTGCAGTGAGAGTATTCCCTGGGCACAGTGCTAAGTGTCCCTGATGTACCAGGGGTGGCCCAGTCTCAAGGACCCTGCGCGTTCTGGCTGCTGTGGTTTTTTTGCATGTGTCATGTGGTTTTGCAGAAGACCTCCTCTGCCTTTCGCAGCCCGCCAGTGCTCTGCCCTGTGCCTCTCCTTTCCATGCTCCCTGAGCACTTTGCCCCTCTGGGCCTGTGAGGCTCTGCCCTGAAGACAACAATCCACCCTCGTGCAGGCATAAGCCCTTAGTCTGCCCCATGTCTTGAGGCTTCTCTTCATTGTTCCAGAAGCACAAAAGACATTGACTACAATCTGCAAATGTTGTTTGGAATAGAATAATTTGACCAGTTTCTAACAGATGTGAAAAATCTCTCTTAGGGAAAGTCTTTATCACTTATTCTATGGACACAGCCATGGAAGTGGTGAAATTCGTCAACTTTTTGTTGGTAAATGGCTTCCAAACTGCAGTAAGTATTTTATCCAAAAGAAGACTGAACAATGAAAGTGAGTATAATGACAAGAAAAGCAAAAGTATAAAGAGCTATTGATGTTTTAAACTGTATTATTTATGTGATTATGAACTAAATGCTTATGGATTTAGGTAATTATTTTCTAGGGTTTAAAACTATCAGAGTTCCTGTTGTGGTGCTTTGGAAATGAATCTGAGTAGGAACCATGAAGTTGTGGATTCGATCCCTGGCCTCGCTCAGTGGGTTAACGATCTGGCTTTATCGTGAGCTGTGGTGTGGGTTGCAGATGCGACTCAGATCTGGCATTGCTATGGCTGTAGCTCTGATTAGACCCCTAGCCTGGGAACCTCCATCTGCCACAGGTGCGGCCCTAGAAAGACAGGCAAAAAAAAAAAAAAAAAACTATCCAAAGTCTCCAGAATGTTTTTCCTGCATGCCTTTAAATGTCCCCGAGTGCCTCCCAACAGCCAGAATGGCATTCATGCCAACCATGTATGCAGCTGGCACCTGGCCTGAAGGAAATACCAGACTCTTGGTGCACTTGGCACCTTTGCCCTTCCTCGCCAGTCATCCTCACTATGGCTGTGCTTCCTACAGGTTTCACCAGGTCACCTGCTCATTTTACATGGTCCCTTTCTTCTGCACTGGGTTGTGAGGTTTGCAGCAGAGGCTCTGAAGCTGGGAGCCCACTGTGTACAGCTGCTGTCTACACCTTGTGATGCTTCTGGACAGGGAGCCCCTGGCCAGCTTCTCGGCTGGTCTATGCTAGTTCTGAGGAGGTAGACAAGCCAGCCTTGTAGTTCCCTGTGATCTGAGCCCAAGAAATCTCAGGAAGCACACACTCCTCAAGTCTCCCACAGTGCCTCGAAAAAGCACAGCTTCAACCCGTGTAAGTTTTCTTTAGGATAAATAAAATGCCACAGGAGTCTACTCAGAGAACTGGCTTTCCTCAGACTCTGAGATCACTTCTCTTCCTCCCCAGACACCTCTTCTGAGTGTTTAGTGACAGCAAATTCTAGAGAGTGGTGAAAATTTAAGAGAAATAACTATGAATAGGAATGTTGAAGGATAAAGAGTAGAAACTTAGTAACTAAATGTCTTAATGTAATTATAGATTATTTTGCATCCATAACAGGAATTTTATTCACATTTTTTCTTTATTCTATAATTATTTTTAAATGGCAGTACATGAAAGTTTCAAAAAGCATACAGTTTATACACTCCAACTGCATGTCTATATAGAGATTGAAATTTCAGTCTCTCATTTCTGGAATAAGAAAGCACTGTGGCAACCATGACATAAAATCAAATTATAGGACATAAGTCCAGCATTTCAGAAAAGATCTTACCTTTGGTCCTTTCCAGTAAGTATACTATCGCCCTTGGAGAAGAGGAAAAGTTTTTGTGACCTTACCAACCCGGGGCTGCTTGGGCCGAATTTAAATTTGTCCTTGATCCTTATCACTATGAAGCCTGCGGTTAGAATCACAGAGCCTGGGGTTCCCTTTGGAGCCCAGCAGGTTAAGAAACCTTCATAGTGTCTGTGAGGATGAGGGTTCTATCCCTGGCCTTGCTCAGTGGGTTAAGGACCTGGAGTTGCCACAAGCTGAGGCGTAGGTGTCAGGGCTTAAGGAGAAAGGTCACTCCAGTGAAAGACTCTCCATGGCCTGCAAAGCTGAGGGTTCTCAGAACAGCAGGACCTCCCTCAGGCCCTGTGCTTTGGACGTTCACTACTTATATTGTGGTCCACAGAATAGCAGCATCTGAGAGCTTATTAGAAATGCAGAATCGGAGTTCCCATTGTGGCTCAGTGGTTAACAAATCCGACTAGGAACCATGAGGTTGCGGGTTCCGTCCCTGGCCTTCCTCAGTGGGTTAAGGATCCAGTGTTGCCATGAACTGTGGTGTAGGTTGCAGACGTGGCTCGGATCCCGCGTTGCTGTGGCTCTGGCGTAGGCCGACAGCTACAGCTCTGATTCGATCCCTAGCCTGGGAACCTCAATACACCTCGGGAGCAGCCCTAGAAATGGCAAAAAGACCTAAAAAAAAAAGAAAAAGAAAAAGAAAGACATGCAGAATCACAGGCAAGGCTCCACTACAGACCTACTGAACCAGAATCTGCCATTTCAAAGAGCCCCAAGCAGGAGCTCCCACTGAGTTCCCATTGTGGGTCAGTGGGTTAAAAACCCAACATAGTGTCTGTGAGGATTTGGGTTCAATCCTTGGCCTTGCTCAGTGGGTTAAGGACCTGGTATTGCCACAAGCTGCAGCATAGGCCTCAGATGTGGCTCAGATCTGGTGTTGCTGTGCTTTGGTGTAGACCTGCAACTGCAGCTCCAATTAGACCCCTAGCCCAAGAACTTCCATATGCCACAGGTGCAGCCATAAAAAGGGAGAAAAAAAAAATCACAGAGCCCTATTCTAGACAACTAAGTTATTATATCGATACATCAAGATCCCCTTAGCAGAGAAAAATAAAATTAGTGGATATTTTAATTAGTACTATTTTCAAAGTACTAGGTGAGTTTTGGGAATCCACAGGGAATAAATACAGTGTAATAGCCAGGGACTAGCAGAAGCAGGGAATTCCTCCCACTCTGAGATCTGAAGAGGCAAGGGAACAGGGACTCCTGCAACCTAAAGGGGGCGCTCTATTGGTTGACTAGGGCTCTCCCCAAGCTGGAGAGCTTAAACAACAGACATTTCCACACAGCTGTGGAGGCTAGAAGTCCAAGATCAAGGTACTGGTTTTATTCTGAGGTCTCTTCCTTGGCTTATTGATGGCCATTCTCTCCCTCTGTCTTCACCTGGTCTTTCCTCCACGGGTCCTAATATCCTCTTACAAGGACACCAGTCACATTGGCTCAGGCCCGCCTCCCGCTCCCCACATATGACCCTGACCCCACCTCTTTTTTTTTTTTTTTTTGCTTTTTAGGGCCACACCCATGGCATATGGAGGTTCCCAGGCTAGGGGTCGAATCAGAGCTGTAGCTACTGGCCTACACCATAGCCACACCAGATCCAAGCCATGTCTGTGACCTACACCACAGCTCAGAGCAATGCCAGATCCTTAACCCACTGAGCAAGGCCAGGGATCAAACCGACACCATCATGGATCCTAGTCAGGTTTGTTAACCACTGAGCCACAGAGGGAACTCCCAGTAATCACCTCTTTAAAGGCCCTCTCTCCAAATTCAGCCACCTTCTGAGGCCCTGGGGTTAAGACCTCCACATATGGGGCCACATTTGGAGGGGCACAGTTCAGCTCCTAACAGTGACTAGGTAGCAAAGTCCTTCTCACAGGAGCTGTAGGTTTTAAAGAGACCCAGAGAGACCAACGGAAGATCTCCAGTACCTTGTGCTTCCAGAATGTCCCCCCTCAGCAGCAGGGAAGAATTTAGGTGCAGGAGTAATAAGAGCAATGAGAGTAATGGCCATCTTTGAGTACTTACTTCATGGGAAGCATGACAATATCCCTTTTCCATGTTCACTCCTATTAATCCTCACAACCGCTCTAGGAAGTAAGCTTATTAACCACATACTACAAATGAAAAGGGTAAGACTTAGAGGGTTTCAGGAACGTTTCCAAAGTCACACAAGCAGGAAGTGCAGGAGCCCAGAGTAGAGCCATGGAAGCCTGTCTCGCCTCAGCCCTGCCCTCGATGTGCTTCTCTCTCGTAAATAGACGAGGATAACTGATACAGCCACGGAAATTCTCTCACAGTTATCTAATGCAGGCGTTGGCCATCAGACGTTTTAAAGCAGGAATTGTCCAACCCCAAAGGAAAGCTGTTCCATTTCGGATGTTTCACCAGTAAGGAAAGTGCATTCCGAACTTTGTGTTCTGTACTGGGTCTGAGTTCGGTGCGCATGAGGCAGGATCTTGTTCCATGGGACGCTTAGAACCAGGCTGAAGAGAAAAGGGTGACCTCATGGAGACATTGAGTGACTGAGAGTGCTCTGATCACGTGCTCACTGTCCTCTGTCACCGGGGTCACTGGAGAGAGAGTTTACTGAGATGAGGAGGAGGAAGTCAGCATGTGGGGAGCATTCACAGGAGCAGAGGGGCTTGCGTTGTGCTTTTAGGGTGCCAGGGACACCAATACGGAGAGCAAAGTAGGCAGAACACGTGGGGCAACAAGAGATAAGGCTGGATCATGGATGACATGGAAAGCCTGCTGAATGGCTGGGACGGGACTCAATTGCCCCTAAATGGTGGTGTGACATTTAGGATAATTGACCTGGGAGTGATGTGGCTGAATCAAACAAGCCCTCTTCAAGGACACCCTCCCTGCGTCACCCATCCCTGTATATAATCCCTCTTCCAATCTGGAGCAGCTTGTGCACACACGCTGCTCTCTGGCTGCAGCACAGGCTGAGCCCAAGAAAGGCCTTCTTCCGGGGTCTTCTGCAAAAGAGGAAATAACTGGGTTTTCTCTCCTTCAAAGACTTGACACTTAATACCAGTCTTTTCAAGGCTCAGGAGTTCTACTTCTTGACTTTTATCATAAACCTTTCCCCCACCATGTCAGTAATTGTTTTAGTGACTGTGCCTTGGTTTTGCTTCAAGTTTCATATGATCCTTTTGAAATATATAGATCAAAATTGGTCATAATACCGTAATAATGACCTGGCTAATGCAAGCACAGCACCACATTGGATCTCAGTACTTGCACACCACACATCCATTAAAATATTCCAGAATCTTGTTTGTCTTTTAAATTACAGATATATGTTGCTGGCTTATATCCAACTTGGTGGTCTGCTGTGTCTCTCAGATTCTAAAACATAATTACAAATATTAAATACTTAAATGACTGCTAATCTTGAAATGAGACTTTTTTTTTTTTTTTTGGTCTTTTCTAGGGCTGCACCAGTGGCATATGGAGGGTCCCATGCTAGGGGTCTAATCAGAGCTGTAGCCACCAGCCTAAGCCACAGCCACAGCAAGCAGGGATCCAAGCCACGCCTGAGACCTACACTACAGCTTACGGCAGTGCCGGATCCTTAACCCACTGAGCAAGGCCAGGGATCGAACCCGCAACCTCATGGTTCCTAGTCAGATTCGTTAACCACTCAGCCACAAGTACTCCAAAATAGGAGACATTTTAAGAAACGTGTATCTTGTTTGTTAGACCTAAAGGCTCCTCCTTGCAAAACACCTTAGTGACTTTTTCAGGTTTAAATGTATACAGTCTCTGGTGCTTTCTCTTGCTTTGCATAGAGACAAAGCTTCTCTTTAAGAGCCACCTTCCACATTTTTTTTCCCTTGCAGATCGACATATTTGAGGATAGAATCCGAGGCATTGATATCATTAAGTGGATGGAACGCTACCTTAGGGATGTAAGTACATTCTAAAATTCTGAACTCGTTTTCTGGGGAGAAAGACAATTAGCTTGTGGAGTGATTTTATGAAAGAAGCATTGGCAACCTCATCAAGTCCAAAGCTGACAAAGTCCTAACAAAGCTTCCCTTGTTGGCCGCCGTGTAAAGACTTGGAAAGGAAGGATGGGGTCGCCTCCTGGACATGCACAGGCAGGAAATAACTGTCGAACCAGACACAGGTGGTTGATAACAATCAGAGCAAACAATTTTTTGACCAGAATAGGAAAGGAGGAAATGAAGGCAGGGGGTGGGGAGGGAACGGCAGAATTCAATTTAATCTGAGGCCACCCCAAGTGTTTTGGAGGATCAGGCTGAAGAGGTTTCCCGGGCAGCCTGCAGGCCTTGCAGCAACCCCCCACCCCCACCCCACCCCACCCCACCCCACCCCCCGCAACACTCCCTCACAGCCTTGTGATTTGTTTTCCACGGACAGAATCTATACCGGCTACTGGGACACTTTGTGCTTTAACAAGATAGCAATTGATTGCTGCCAGCCTGTCCGTGGCGGCAGCCTCTTTCACCTCTTTCCGAGCGAGCAGTGGGGAACAGAGTCTCAGCAGGCCGGGGTTTTGAGGCTTTTCCTTTTGTCTGCAGCCTGATGTTTGCTTTGTGCTGAAGGGTCTGCGCCTCCTGACTGCGCTAAGCTAAGCAGCCGCGGCCAGCAGGGCAGTCAAGGGTGCAGTAACTGACAGTTTAGATCCAGCTGCCCGAGGGAGGGGGTTTTCACGGTCGCCGTTTAGCAGAGCCTTTCAGCCACAAGGCAGTCGCTTGGTGAATTACGGGTTTTATTGGACATTTATTAGGGATGGTTGTGGAAAACGGTGGGCAGGACCGCATCCATTTGGGAGAGAGCACCTGGACTCTACGTATCTGAAGGGAGCCAGGAGCCGGTGCGGGAGGCCAGAGTCTGCCTGTGCAGGGTCAGTGCCTTTCACTTTGCACATGGAGCCGACCCTCCATCCTGCGGTATATCAGCATGCTCACAGCCCGGCTGGCGGCTTTCCAGCCTGCCTTCTCCACATGGACCACACTCTACCCTTCCATAAACATGCTTTCTCCCTCTCATTAACAGAAGACAGTGATGATCATCGTAGCAATCAGCCCCAAATACAAACAGGATGTGGAAGGCGCTGAGTCGCAGCTGGATGAGGATGAGCATGGCTTACATACTAAGTACATTCATCGAATGGTGAGTGATAAAACCACAGCACCTCGGCAGCCCTCAGAATGGGGCTCTTCTGTGCAGCCTGTCCTGTACCGGAGACCAGCTGGAGGTGGCTGGCTGATGGGCGAAGAACCCCCGCAGGAGAGATGGGTGTTGGTTCCAGCTCTGCCTACGTGGGGGACTTTGGGCAAGTCACCACACCTCTGGGACTCCATTCTTCTCAGTAACAGGGAGATTAATCTGCAATCTCCTGGGGAGTTCCCACTGTGGCTCAGCGGTAATGAACCCGACTAGTATCCATGAGGATGTAGGTTCAATCCCTGGCCTCACTCAGTGGGCTAAAGGATCTGGCATTGCTGTGAACTGAAGTGTAGTTCGAAGACGCGGTTCAGATTCTGTGTTGCTGTGGCTGTGGCATAGGCTGGGAGATACAGCTCTGGTTCAAGCCCTAGCCTGGCAAATTTTATATGCTGCAGATGCGGCCCTAAAACAAGACAAAAACAAAACAGAACAAAACAAAAACTATGATCTCCTGGAAAGCAGTGCTCTGCTGACTTTCTTGTTTACCAACAAATGTGAAGTCCTGGGAACACAGGAGACAGGGCTGTGAGGAGAGCAGGGTCCATATCCTACTCTGCCCCTACCTTTTCAGAGAGGTCAAGTAACCCAGCCAAGAGGATGCATGTTTTCAAATCTGGTTTCCTCCGGTATAGCTTGTGTGACCACAGGCCAATGGCTTAAACCTCTTTGTTCCTCTGCATCCCTCTTTAGAAAATGGGTCACTAACACAGTGCTGTGAAGATTAATGAAATTGTGTCGGTGAGAAGCCTATGGCCCAGATTAGATGCTCTGTCATGGCAAGGGATTGTTCCAGCTCATGATGGATGAACTATGGGCCTCGTCCCTCTAAAACCAGCAGAAGAAATGGATAGGAAGGTAGACTCACTCAGCATCTGATAGAACATTCTGTCTGGAAATACCATCCAGCTTTGGAACTAGCTGTGCTGTGGGCAGGCAACCTTTCTTTCTTTCTTTCTTTGTCTTTTTAGGGCCACACTTGCAGCATATGGAGGTTCCCAGGCTAGGAGTTGAATCAGAGCTGTAGCCACCAGCCTACACCAGAGCCACAGCAACGCCAGATCTGAGCCTCATCTGTGACCTACACCTCAGCTCACGGCAACAACAGATCCCTAATCCACTGAGCAAGGCCAGGAATCAAAACTGCAACCTCATGGTTCCTAGTCGGAATCGTTTCCACTGCGCCACAATGGGAACTCCCCCAAGCAATCTTTCTGCTTTCTGTGATCATACTGACCCTGTGGAGAGGGTGCCTGCTTGACTGGGATGCTGGACTAGATTTGTGACTTTCACTCTCCCGTGGAGTCCCTCCGGATGCCGTCCACTCTGGAGGTGGGGTGACTTTGGGACTCCCACCCCACCTCACCCAGAGCTGCTGCCTTTCTTAGGCTTATTTACCAAGGATTCTGAGGCTTTAAAAGGCTTGAAACTCACTGGCCTAGAACTCCTTTTCAGCTTGAACATTCTGCAAGGGGGGAAGGCACCCAGAATGGGCATAAAAGATCACTGATTAAGACAGGAGGAGGGGGAAGGAGGCAGAGGTGGCCCAGACAGCACAAGGCAGGAAGCAGTCAGGCAGTCAGAGACAGGCAGCTTGACCTCATGGGAAGCAGACGGAAACCCAGGTCTGTTGTGTGGGTCAGGAGCACAGGAAAAAAGCAGGGTGACTGAGTAGGTAGGTGTTCCCCATCTGCATCCTCAGGGTCTCTGGCTCCTCCGCTACCAAGTGCCCACCACTTAGCTGAGCTCAGAACCAACCCAAAGTAAAAGCCGAGACAAGGTGGTGAGATCTGAGTGTGAGGCCAGAGTCAGGAGATGAGTTCCCTTCTATTCCATTCTCACCCAGTCTGACAGCCCCTGAGCAGGGCCCAGGAAGGCACCATTCTGCCCTCAAACCTCACTGCTGGCCCTGGATGCTGCTGTCTCTTGGCTGTCTGCACGGCCTTCCAAAGCTCTCGAGCTCTAGGAACCTGCCAGTCCCGGAGCCAGCAGCTCCTATGTGTGCAGGGCCCCAGGGCCCTGCCAGTTCCTAAGGAAACCCATCCAGCTCTGCTGATGTGGATCGAAGAGGCCAGATGCAAAAGGGCCTTCCTGCACACCTGGCTGACTTCCTGGTCCCCTCCAGGCAGCAGAAAACTCTAAGACAGGAGTTCCCATCAGGCTGCAGCATAAATGAATCTGACTAGTATCCATGAGGTTGCGGTTTCCATCCCTGGCATTGCTCAGTGGGCCAGGGACTTGGTGTTGCCATGAGCAGTGGTGTAGGTTGAAGACACAGCTCGGATCCCATGTTGGTGTGGCTGTGGCATAGGCAGGCAGCTGTGGCTCTGATTCCATCCCTAGACTGGGAACTTCCATATGCTTCAGGTGCAGCCCTGAAAGGAAAAAAAAGAAAAAAAGAAAAGAAAAGGAAAGAAAACTCCAGGACAGAGGGAGGGAGAGGTACCCACAGGTAAGTGCATCACAGAGCCAGCAGCTTTCCAGAAGGCCCACTGCTGGAAACAGGAGAGATGATAACAAGGGTGCTGCTGCTGGGGGGGTTTAGTGGCTTAGCATAATTGTACAGGATACAATGTCCTGGAAGCAGAAGATAAACCCAGTTCTTCGCCTTTAATTTACAAGCCCTGTGCCCTTCCTTTCAAGTGTCTGTACTTGTGTGGTTGGTGCTATTAGTCGCACCCCACTTAGGCCATTTTATTTGTTTTATTATTTTTTGGGGGGGTTCTTTTTGCCTTTTCTAGGACCACTCCCACGGCATATGGAGGTTCCCAGGCTAGGGGTCTAATCGGAGCTGTAGCCACCAGCCTACACCGGAGCCACAGCAACACGGGATCCGAGCCGCATCTGCAACCTACACCACAGCTCACGGGCAACGCCAGATCCTTAACCCACTGAGCAAGGCCAGGGACCGAACCCAAAACCTCATGGTTCCTAGTCAGATTCGTCAACCACTGAGCCACGAAGGGAACTCCAGGCCATTTTAAAATATGTTGTCTTCTGATTTTTAAAGAGAGGTAGTTCTGAGAAAAGCCTCGTGGAGGATTTGTGTGAGTTGTGATTGTGTGCGTGTGTGAGTCTGTGTGAGTCTGTTAAGAGTGAGTGTTTATTGAGGGAGTGTCTGCAGTGACTCCGTCGTCACCACTGTCACTTTCCTCTCGGTTCTGTTATTCCCATGCACGGGTGAAGAGTCTCTGCCGCAAAAATCCATTGGAAGATGAGATAGTTGGGAACATGTGATTTCCTCATCTCCTTTGTCATCAGAGGATGGAAAGCTTTGTGCTGGTCACAGATTTGAAAGACTCTAACTCCCTTTATATTGAAAATTCTGGCTTTGATAGAGTTCTTGGCAGCTAAATCTTTTGGGGCAAGTTGGAAGTGGTGGGGGGCGCCTAAAGCTTGGCAGACAGCTCCTCCCCCTGACCTCCCAGGCTCTTCTCCCTCTCCGTCCTGTGCTCCAGCCGCAACTCGTTCCCGGCTGGTCCCAACTCCACGAACACGAACGTCTTTCACGCCTCCAACATTTGCTCATGCTGCTTCCTCTGCTGGGAGTGCCCTTCCCCTCGCTCCTCATTCTCCCTGCCTGACCAAGTTCCCCTTTCCTTTTAGTATCCCAATGACACCTCCCTTGCAACTTCTTCAGTCCACTGATGTAGAAAAGGATGGCCCCCAGTGGGCTTCCACAGTAATTTGTTCAGACTTTTCACACTGCACTGCGGCGGGTAGTTTTCCTTTCTGCCTGCTCATTAAACTGCTGGCTTTGTGTGGATCAGAACGACAGCCCTGGTGTCTGGTAAACGAGTTCTCAAAAAACAAACAAAAATCCTTCTCTGTCAGCATCTGCCCATGTCCATGTCTAAATACTCTCAGATGGCCAATTGCAAACTACCGATGTGAAGTCACTGGACACAGAACTGGGAAGGGATGCCCCAGAGCAGCTTCTGTGAGCTGATATGAGGCAGCTCAGCACACCCTAGAAGGTACCTTAGTCCTTGAAACCCCCAGTCTAGCACAGAGTGTGACTTTAATAGGCTTTCTTTCTTTTCTTTTTTTTTTTAAATGATTTTTTTTTCCCATTATAGCTGGTTTACAGTGTTCTGTCACTTTGCTACTGTATAGCATGGTGACCCAGTTACACATACATGTATACATTCTTTTTTCTCACATTATCATGTTCCATCACAAGTGACCAGACAGAATTCCCAGTGCTACACAGCAGGATCTCATTGCTAATCCATTCCAAAGGCAACAGTCTGCATCTATTAACCCCAAGCACCCCATTCCTCTCACTCCTTCCCCCTTCCCCTTGGCTTTCAATACAGGACGGGTGAATGGGCGAATGGTGTAGGTGTGTGATGTAGAGTGTAACATTATAAATCTCTGGCACTGGAGAAAATCAGCATAAAAATGCTCTGTGGGCTTGCATGATAGTGCGTACCATTCACTCCTCATCCTCACTCCGGAAATGAAACCTTCAAATGTTTTCTGTTCCAGATGCAGATCGAGTTCATAAAACAAGGCAGCATGAATTTCAGATTCATCCCTGTGCTCTTCCCAAATGCTAAGAAGGTAAACAAACAAATCGTAGAGGCCGTGTGATTTCCTCATCCAGGCAGCTTTGGTGTGTTTGCTGCCTGGGATTTTAAGTGGAGAAGCTCGTCAACTCTCTGTCAATCCGTAGAGATAGCAGTGTTGCCAGAAAGATCAACAGGTTGTACCACTCGGTTCAGCAGCGTGAATCAGGAAGGTTTTAGAGTCTTATCTCCTAGACCATTGCTGTCCTAATTGTTCAGACAGCCATCACACACAAAGAAGCAGTTTGTGTTTTAACTCAGCAGACAGAAAGAGACTGTTCATCTGATATTTATCTCTTGTACATAAAAGTCAAGATGGGGGCTTTTTTTTTTTTTTTTTTTTTTTTGCTGGCTGTTCCTCAGAAGTGTTTTGCTTCGTAGAGTTCAGCTCTCAGAGCTGTAGCATACTGGGAATTAATCCTACGCAGTCACCAAAAGAACTTTGCTGTGGTTCATGTGAGTTTTCCCCAGAAGGGCAAGCCAGCTCATTTGAGGAATGGGGACAAAAAACATCCGAGGCCCCATGCCAGGTGGGGTGAAGGGAAGGAAACAGAGTAGCAAACGTCTTGGCAGCCAGACCACGGCACGCTAATCTCAGGCCCAGCCCCACCCTGAAGGATCCCTCGATGCCAGGACCGCCTTGAGACTTCTGCTCCGGATGAGGGCACGTCCAGTTTGTGGGGAAGGGACCCCCTGGGGTTGCACAGTTCACAACCTGCCCCATAGTGTGCTTTCCCTCCCTCACCCAGGCTCGCTCTGTGCTCACTGCAGGATCCCCGTCCTGGTCTCCCTGGCTCCACCTTGACCCTGTAGCAGCCATCCTCTGCTCTGCCGTCAAAGTGGAGCATCCACAATGTAGATCTGATCTCCCCTCAGCCTAGAAATTGTGTGGCGGTTTCCTGACTACAAGATCACATCCATCTTCCTTAGCGGGATGCCGGAGGCTCCTGAGGAGGGGCTGTGCCCACTTACTCCGCTTCCCCTCTAGCCGCTGGATGCACACGCGACTCTGCTCTGGTCACAGTGGACTGCTGCAGCATGCCCTCACACACACGCCACACCCATTTGTGCCTCTCTGCCTCTGTGCTCTGTTCCCTGTGCTTGCAATGCCCTTCTCTGACTGGCGGCACCCAGTCTCTGCAGCTTCTCCTGAGCTCTCCTCCCCCTAAGCCTGCATACCAGACAGTCTCTTTAACTATGGTACCTTGAGTGGGTGGCATGTGGTGATGGGTGGCGGTATTGGGAGTAATTGTTTCGAGTTACTGGAGCACGGTGATAGAAAAAGCAGACCAATTTTGTTGGTTTTGTTTATGCTTTTTAAACTTCTGCCACGATCCCTTTGTTCCTTGCACTCAGGGCATGCAGTTGCCTGGAAAATAGTTACATTTTTGGAGTTCCCATCATGGCACAGTGGAAACGAATCCAACTAGGATTCATGAAGTTGTGGGTTCGATCCCTGGCCTTGCTCAGTGGGTTAAGGATCCGGCGTTGCTGTGAGCTGTGGTGTAGGTTGCAGACATGCCTCGGATCTGGCGTTGCTGTGGCTCTGGCGTAGGCTGGCAGCTATAGCTCCGATCTGACCCCTAGCCTGGGAACCTCCATATGCTGCAAGTGCAGCCATAAAAACCAAAAGAAAGAAGAAAGAAAGAAAGAAAGAAAGAAAGAAAGAAAGAAAGAAAGAAAGAAAGAAAGAAAGAAAGGAAGGAAGGAAGGAAGGAAGGAAATGAATTAAGGAAGGAAAAGAAACGAAAGAAAGAAAGAAAGAAAGAAAGAAAGAAAGAAAGAAAGAAAGAAAGAAAGAAAGAAAGAAAGAAAGAAAGAAAGAAAATAGTTACATTTTGACTCCATCCTAAGTCCCTGACTCCTCAAGGCAGTAACTGTGTCTTTCTCATTTGGGTTTCCTCAGTGCCCAGCAGGGTGCCTGACACGCAGCAGGTACTGCCTCCAAGCTCGTCTTGGGATCCCCAGATGAGTCCTCATCTACTCAGAGGAAAATCCATGAGGCCCTACCTGATGCAGCCTCTCTACTTCCAGGACCCTTCTCTCTCTTCCATTCACTCTTCTCTGGCCGCACTGGCCTTGCTACTCCTTGAACAGGCCAGTTAAGCTTCCAGCACAGGGCCTTTGCTCTTCTACCTGCCTGGACCCAGGCATCCTCAAAGCTTGCTCCCTCTACTCTTTCACATCTTTGCTTATTTTCTCAGTGAGACCATTTCTAAACACCATATTTATTTACTTGTTTGTTATTTTTAGGGCCACACCTGTGGCATAGGGAAGTTCTCGGGTTAGGGGTCATATCAGAGCTGCAGCTGCCAGCCTACAGCACAGCCACAGCAACGCCAGATCCCAGCTACATCTGCAACCTGTGCCGCAGCTTGTGGCAATGTCAGATCCTTAACCCACTGAACGAGGCCAAGGCTTGAACCCACATCCTCTTGGATACTTAACCTGCTGAGGAACTCCCTAAACGCCCTATTGAAAACTGCCCATCTTTCATCCCTGCCCAGCACTCCCTACCCCTTTCTCAGTTTTGTTTTTTTGTTTGTTTTTTTGGTCTTTTTGTCTTTTTCTAGGGCCACATCTGCGGCATATGGAGATTCCCAGGCTAGGGATCGAATCGGAATTGTAGCCACCAGCCTATGCCAGAGCCACAGCAACATGGGATCTCAGCCACGTCTGTGACCTACACCACAGCTCATGGCAATGCGGGATCCCCAACCCACTGAGCAAGGCCAGGGATCAAACCCGAAACCTCATGGTTCCTCGTCAGATTCGTTAACCACTGAGCCACGATGGGAACTTCTCTTTCTCTGTTTTATTTTTCTCTACAGCCTATATTAACATTGAACACACTCTGTCTTTTACTTATTCGTTATCTGTCTTTCTCCAGCAGAGTGTCCACTGCCTGAGGGCAGTCTGCAACTACACCCTCACCGTCCCTGGCTTATGGGTTCTGCTCTTGCCTGATAACTAGCAACTGGTGGGCTCCTTCTGCGGGCCAGACCTGTGGCTGGAGTGAAAGGATGATGAATTAGCTTAGGCCCCCAGCCCTGGCATACTTCTGCCACAAGCCACGGGGGAATTCACATCAGTCAGCATGACCTCTGTCCTACCCCTTTTATGGGAGGGTGGTGAAAGGCAGCTGAAAGGCACAGGGCAGGTAGCCTGGGAGGCTGCTGGAAGATGCCGGCACATGTGCTTTCCATAACGAGCCGCACAGCCTGCTCGGAGCCAAGAGCCTTTCACACTCGCGGCCCTTCCAAAAGCAAAACGGTCCAACTCCCAGGAGAGCTGAGTACCAGACGCCTGCGAAGGGCAAAGCCATGGAGGTGTGGGAACTGAGCCTAGGATCTGGAATCCAGGTTTTTCTCTAATGGCTTTTGCTCCTGTCATTCTCTCTCCCATAGGAACACGTGCCCACCTGGCTTCAGAACACTCACATCTACAGCTGGCCCAAGAATAAAAAAAATATCCTGCTGCGGCTGCTCAGAGAGGAAGAGTACGTGGCTCCTCCCCGAGGGCCTCTGCCCACCCTTCAGGTGGTCCCCTTGTGACCCTTCTACCCCTAGATCAGGCAGGCTGGCAGCATGCAGAGCTGTTGTCTTCAGTCCCTCTGGCCCCAGAAAACCTGTTCTGCAGAGTACTCTTCTCCTGAGACCTTGGGGGACTTGACTTTGAAACAGAGGCCACCAAACTCTGCCGTGTCCAGAATGAGCGCTCAGCACTCAGCAAGTGGATAATACCAGTGACGTTGCCGTAACTGTAAACGACCACAAACACTCTCCCATTGCTCAGAGCTACTTTTCTGCGTTAGCCCGGTGCTGGGTGTGCTCAGACCAAACTGATGCATGGACAAATAATAAAATATTGACTCTTTTGTAAACCTGCATGTCACTTATCTCAGAGGAGATAGATACATAGTAATTGACATGGACAGTTGCTTCCAGGGATATCAGTAAAGCTGCTTAAATATAATATTAGACAAATGTAACGAACTGCCTCGTACTAAAGAATTAAGGCCAGAGAGTTAAACAATCCCTTTCAATTTAATCTGGGGAGGTTTGTTCCTGCAGTAGAGTTTTTAAACAAAGAAACTTTGTTCCCCACCACCATGATTCTAAATAAAATCATAGTTCCTGGGGTCTGGGCTGTAGACGTCAAAAAATCTGTGTACTGGAGTTCCCGTCGTGGCACAGTGGTTAAGGAATCTGACTAGGAACCATGAGGTTGCAGGTTCGGTCCCTGCCCTTGCTCAGTGGGTTAACGATCCGGCGTTGCCGTGAGCTGTGGTGTAGGTTGCAGACGCGGCTCGGATCCAGCGTTGCTGTGGCTCTGGCGTAGGCCAGTGGCTATGGTTCCGATTTGACCCCTAGCCTGGGAACCTCCATATGCCGCAGGAGCGGCCCAAGAAATGGCAAAAAGACCAAAAAAAAAAAAAAAAAATCTGTGTACTGTATGAAGTGACGACGGGGAATGTACAATGCAGGCTAGAATTGTGGCTTGGGAGATCTGTGTTCCAGTCTTGGGTCTGCCACTAACTAGCTATGTGACCCGGAGCAAATCTTTTCACTCTTCTGAAACTCCAGGGACGCATTTGTATAATTTCATGGACAGAAGTTTCTTTAATGACTCTAAAAGGTTTAAGACCTAGAAACTAAATTCTAAATACTCCTGAAGAACGTATGAGTTTTTCTGGAGTTTCAGTTGTGACTCAGTGGGTTAAGAACTCAACATACTGTCTGTGAGGATTCGGGCTCTATTCCTGGTCTCGCTCAGTGGTTTAAGGATCCAGCATTGCCATGAGCTGTGGTGGAGGTCAGCACCTGCAGCTCTGATTTAACCCCTAGCCTGGGAACTTCCATATGCTGCACCTCGGCCCTTAAAAGAAAAAAGAAAAAAAAAATGACTACGTTTTCTTTTTCATAATAATCTCCTAGGGAATGGAAGCGCATTTTTTTTTTTAAAGCAGGGACTTTTTCTTCTTTTTAAAATATCTTCAATAATACCCTCACATGAATAATTTGGAAATACATATCTTGCTCATCTGATTGATAGCCAAAAAAATACACACATATCCATATGTAAAATATGTACATGTGTGTGTGAATATAGATATTATATATAGAATATGTATAGTATGGAATTCTCTATATCCAGATTATATAATATATATATTCCATATATATTCTACACAGTAAAAGTGAAATGACTGCAGGGGGCCCAAGATAATAACCTGATCTGAACACTTTTGCAGAGTGAGACCTTCTGCTTTCCCTTCTCTGTCTACCTAACTTCTTTTTTTTTTGTCTTTTTTTTTTTTGCTATTTCTTGGGCCGCTCCCACAGCATATGGAGGTTCCCAGGCTAGGGGTCTAATCAGAGCTGTAGCCACCCGCCTATGCCAGAGCCACAGCAACGTGGGATCCAAGCCACGCCTGAGACCTACATCACAGCTTACGGCAGTGCCGGATCCTTAACCCACTGAGCAAGGGCAGGGACCGAACCCGAAACCTCATGGTTCCTAGTCAGATTCGTTAACCACTGCGCCACGACGGGAACTCCCAGTCTACCTAACTTCTTAAACAAGGCTCGATTGTGTTACAATATAGTTCAGCCCATATATGTCACCATAGGGAAGACAAATATTTATCAACTATAAGAAGAAACTTTGCTGATAAATTGCAAAGAACACCACTTGAATTTATATTATAACCTAGATGTCTACTGGGTACAGTGAATGTAGTTTTTTAAAACTAGGAAAAGAAGGAGTTCCCATCAGGGCGCAGTGGAAACGAATCTGACTAGGAACCGTGAAGTTTCGGGTTCGATCCCTGACCTCGCTCTGTTGGTGAGGGATCCAGTGTTGCCGTGAACTGTGGTGGAGGTCACAGATGTGGTGTGGATCTGGCATTGCTGTGGCTGTGGTGTAGGCCGGCAGCTGTAGCTCCGATTCAACTCCTAGCCTGGGAACCTCCATATGCCGCCGCAGGTGTGGCCATAAAAAGCCCAAAAAAGCAAAAAAAAAAAAAAAAAAAAGAAAGGAAGAAAAGCTATATACCTGAAGTACTCATTGTGTAAGACTGACGAGTATCTTTAACATCATGGCATTTGAAACCTGGAAAAACTGACATACTTATTTGATTAAATTGAAATGCCTGGAAAACACCCCAAACACAATATCAAATCTTCTCTCTTTTGATGATCTTTTTTGGAGGTCAACCATCAATAAGGATTCTAAACACAGTTGTAAATAAAATGGCATCAGCCAATGATTACCCTGAATGTTTCTAGGTTGCGGAGATTTAATAATGTGATGTCATTACCTCTCCCTCCCTTCAGAGACTGGTCCTGAGTCCTCAGCCACCACTCCGCCCCCAAATGAATGATGAGGGAGGTCCCTAGGGCTCCACAAATAGTCACTATAGTGTTTCAGCTGGTAGCACTGGTAACAACAACAACAACAAAACTAAACCAAAAAAACCTACACACACATGCACAAAACACACCTGGCCAAGTGATAGATCTTTGACCCCTAGAGTTTCTATGGAATCTGACGACTACGAACATCAAAGGAATTTTAACAACTATTTTAGAGCACTGACACTGAGATTAACACTTGGTTTATTTAGACATTATCCTGGTCCCCTTGCATTCATCTGCAGATATGTGGGGGGTGGAAGCGGGGTAGGGCTGACTCTGTAGAAATCACCTCAGCCTCAGGCTTGATTCAGACCTAAACTGATTTTAGAGGTGAGGTGTGCAGAATGCAAGGTTCGATTCTTGTCTGATATTTTCTAATGTAAAATGTAATTTTTTTTGTCTTTTTGTTGTTGTTGTTGTTGTTGCTATTTCTTGGGCCGCTTCCGCGGCATATGGAGGTTCCCAGGCTAGGGGTCAAATCGGAGCCATAGCCACCAGCCTACGCCAGAGCCACAGCAACGCGGGATCTGAGCTGCGTCTGCGACTTACACCACAGCTCACGGCAACGCCGGATCATTAACCCACTGAGCAAGGGCAGGGACCGAACCTGCAACCTCATGGTTCCTAGTCGGATTCGTTAACCACTGCGCCACGACGGGAACTCCCCAAAATGTAATTTTTAATTTCAGGGACCAGTTTCAAAATATCTGCCTGTTTAGTTAACTTCTATATTATTTAAAAAGGAGTTTCTGTCATGGCACAGCAGAAACAAATCGGACTAGGAACCATGAGGTTGCAGGTTCGATCCCTGGCCTTGCTCAGTGGGTTAAGGATCCAGCGTTGCCATGAACTGTGGTGTAGGTTGCAGATGCGGATCGGATGCCGCGTTGCTGTGGCTCTGACGTAGGCCGGGGGCTACAGCTCCGATTAGACCCCTAGCCTGGGAACCTCCATGTGCCATGGGAGCGGCCCAAGAAATAGCAAAAAGACAAAAAAAAAAAAAAACTCAGTTCAGGGCTACCATGGAAGTAGTAGACCACCTATTTCTCAGCTTAGTGCTCAGAAAAATTGTTGTTGATGCCTTCTTCCCTTTCTTCCAGTTAAATAAGTCACCTATTTAAAGATTGAGTTTTTCTCAGAGTCATGTCAGCAAGGGAGGCAAGCTCTGGGTTTTGAACATTCCAGACCTTGTTTCAGGATGTTTTGCCAATAGCATTCTTCTTAACCACAGTCACTTCATCACCTACCTCATCCACTTTGCCAAACGCCGCATTGTCACCATTACATTTGCCAAATGAATTGCAAAGTCCTCTGATCACTGGGAAATGATCCCGAGAGAGTCTCTCAAAACACAGGATCTTTCTGTTTCTTCTTAGTGAACCGAAGTGTCAGTGAGACTCACCTCCTCGTGGCAAATGAAAAGGAAGGTTAAACTGTGGGAAAATGCCACAAGGAAGAAATGTCTCCCCTCGTGAGGAATTATGCATTATTTTTCAAAATCAAGTTCTATATGAGCCCACCAACCAGATTAAACAACAAAACCTGGAAGGATGAATGAAATCACCAAAATAAATTTATTATTATTATTATTACTATTTTTGTCTTTTGCCTTTTTAGGGCCGCACCCGCAGCTTGTAGAGGTTCCCAGGCTAGGGGTCTAATCGGAGCTATAGCCACTGGCCTACACCACAGCCACAGGAACACCAAATCCGAGCCACGTCTGTGACTTACACCACAGCTCACAGCAAAGCCGCATCCTCAACCCACTGAGCAAGGCCAGGGATCGAACCGGCAACCTCATGGTTCCTAGTCTGATTCATTTCCACTGAGCCATGATGGGAACGACCAAAATAAATTTAATTCCCATATCATTTATTTCTACCACGGACTCAAGTCTGGAAGGGACTCTAGACATCAAACCCCTCTGCAGTCTTGCTTTATGCATGAGGAAAGTGGGGCATAGGGACACTGTGGCTCTGCCAAGCTCACTCTGGGGCTAGGACTCAGGTATGCCAGTTTCCAGTCTGCAGACATGTATTCTGGGAACCTAGAAAGCTTTCCAGTTTGGAGTGGTTGATTTAGTCAACAAATGACCCTGTATCTCCTGGAGGTAAACTGAGCCTCATGAACACAGACGGCCTGAGGGAAGATGCACCTTTGTCCTTGGGCAGCTGGAGGATTAAATGATCATGTTGCAACTTGTTCTGTGGGAAAGTCTTTGGGGGATTAATTATTGCTATGATTATATGGAGTGTGACTTTTTTGGAAGTAGTTTGCCACGTATATTTCCTAGCACTGTTCTGTGACACCAAGGCACAATGGAAAAGATCTTGATACCTTCTAGAAGTTTACAGACAAAAACCTGCTCTTTGATCAATTTCTTTTATCTGGCCAATTTCCAAAACAACAGCAATGCAAAGGTTTTTTGTTTTCTTTTCTTTTTTTTTTTTTTTAAGTTCTATTCTGTGATATTCCCTCTCTTCTGATTCTACAAATAGTGGCGCTTGCTGGAGTTGATACATAGCTGTTAGGAACACCTGTGTTACCTCTCGGATGAAGAAATGAGAAATGCATGAGTCTTGCTAACTCTCCTTGGGTGGGGGGAGGTTGCAGGAAGGGAGGCGCATCAAACACACAAAGAAGCCTGGCTCATTCAATTTAGCTGGCATTCAGGGAGGCCCGAAGCCCAGACAGGACTGCATGTTCCTAACTTCATACCCATTTGTTCCATTTTCTCTTGGAAAAGGCTTTCCGACAGAATCACAGGATACTGGTGGGAGGCTTTCGCAGACCCTGGGCAGTCACGTGCTGCCAACCCACCCACGCATGCCACAGTCCCTCCATCTGTGACTGCATTCGCTCCCAAATCTTTAGCCTCAAGCCAAGCAGGTGGGACCTGTAAGAGGAACCCTCAGAGTAGTTCATTTCTCTACTTAACTTACCAAGGAGCGACAGTGTCTGCGGCTAGGTCACCCTTCCTGGGGAGTTTCGGAAATGATATTTGATCCTTTGCTAAACAATGAAAAGCCTTGGAGCACAGGGTACCTGGACAAAGGTGATCATGTTCTGGGCCTGCCGGCTCTTTTCCAGAAACACTTGACGGGAAGGAGTAATTGCAGCCCCCAGATCTCCCAGGACTTGGAAACCCAAACCAGAAGGGCACACACTTCTTGTCCCTTGCCTGACCTCCCTTTGCTCCCTTCACCAGGGAGGTGCTGATGGGGGCGGGGTACCAGAGTGGGAGAGGGAACTCAAGCTGGATGGATCCCATTAGGCTTCATGTGCAAAGCAAGTTGAGTGAAGTAGCTGCTCTGGGATGCGTCCAACACGGCTGCTCTATTTTTAGTCCCTCCCTGAGTGCTTCCCAACCCCGCATTGTGCGCCTGGGCACCTGGATCGGCGGCAAAACCTGGAACCGAGCCACTCATTTGTAAACTGGAAGGAAGGAGGCCATTGATGCGGGGCTTGTTTATCGCTGACAGGGAAGGGGGACCTGGAATGTTAATGAGGACGGCTCTCCGAAGCGCGCCGGCATGGTTAGCTAGGAGTTCAAAGGAGGAGGCAGGCTCAGTCCCGGGCCGAACAAATGCAAACCGTTGATAGAAGGAGAAATCAATTATGCTGTCGCAGGCCTCCGTGTCATTGTGCTGGAGTTGTTAGAAAAGGTAGGACAAGGACCAGCTCTCAAAAGGAAACAAAGCCACATGGCCTTGAAGTAGAAGGAGTTTGCCATGGCAACTGATGGAAATGTGCCTCCCGGGCACTGAGCAGGTGTGTTATCTTACAGAATAAACAGCCTTCTCTCACTCCCAGGTTTTTATAATAAAACCTGTGTTTGGATGACTTTCCCCTCCTCTTTGTTACCAGGAGAAGTTGGCTGTTGCTCAATCAGCCCAGGGCTCTAGTCAGGGAAATGTAATCAGTGTTATCAAAAGGGCTGCTTTTGAAAAGCTGGTGCTCGGCTTGGCGGCCAGCCGCCCCTCACCGAGCAGCAGCTGGGCCGCAGGTAACTGTCTGGCCTTTGTCACCTTCCAGTGGAGGCGCGGCACAGAAATTGCCCAGTTTGTACATGTATTGAGGCATGACTGTGAGGCCCGGCTCTCAAGCTGGTGGTGGTCAAAAGCTGCCTTCTTTCAGGAAGAGAAATGTGCTTAGGTGAGATGGGACCTGACCAGTTTTTAGCATCCTGTTCTCTGGGGTGGGCCAAGGGTCGAGTTCAGGGATTAACTGATTGTATCTTCCAGTCTGCTGTTATTCACAGAGTTCAGTTACTCAGAAACTTACAGAAAGCTGCTGTCTCCCTGTCCTTTAAGCCCCTTTCACATAGATTCTGGAGTGGCACAGTCTTGTGTCCGAAATGTATACAAAATTGTGGAGATTTTATAAAATCCTCCCGAGCCAGAAAGAAAAGTTTACTTTTTATTGTTACAAGGCCAACAACAATAAAGCCGGAGAGTCCAATTTTCAACGCTTTCACTTTATAACTAAAAGAAAACTTCCACTCTGGCTTCAAATTGATTTTCAAAACAAGATGCTCTTTCATAACGGGCCTCCTAGAACACAGACAATTCCAAATTAGGTTTGGGCCAAACGGCCGACCTGAGAATCGTGCAGCCAAGGCCAGCCACCTGAATGCAAAACTGCCCGGTGGCAGTTAATGGCCCGCCACACCCAATGGCCCTCCCCGTGCCCCACTGTGCCCCTTTCCTCCAACGAGATGCCCAGCTCCTGCCCCCCAGCCCCCAAACGATGCCCTGGAAGCCCCTCCAAACGTCACCTTAACTGTGACCCTAATAGGAAAAAATAATGGCTGCTAGAGGAGTGGATACGGAAAGGATTTCATGCACTAAACCTCCCAGGCAAAGCGATACCGCCAAGTTCATGTACTAAACCAGGCTCTGAGGTAAGCTCAGGGGGACATTCCAAAGTGGGTGGGCAGGGCCTGCCCATGTAAAGTTGTTAAAATTCAAGATTCTGGAGTTCCCATTGAGGCTCAGCCAGGTAAGAAGCTGACATTGTCTCTCTGAGGATTCCGGTTTGATTCCTGGCCTCGCTCAGTGGGTTAAGGATCCGGCATTGCTGTGAGCTGTGGTGTAGCTGCTTGGATCCTGTGTGGCTGTGGCTGTGATGCAGGCCGGCAGCTGCAGCTCTAATTCAACCCCTAGCCTGGGAACTTCCATGTGCTGCAGGTGCAGCTGTAAAAAGAAGAAGAAAAAAAAAAAAAAAGCAAGATTCTAAACTAGGTCTTTGCATGCCAACATATACTTAGTCTCTGAAAAGATATGTGAGCAGAAGTCTCCAATACCCCAGTATGAGCATGAAAGTTCTGGTGCTGTCATGCTACCATTTCTAATGAAATTCGTTCAACACTAAACAAAAAAGGTCATGGTGTCGTGGAGGGTAGGGCAGAAGCTACAGATCAGCATCCAACCTCCAATTACTTCTTTTTTTTTTTTTGGCTTTTTAGGGCTGCACCCTCCGCATATGGAGGTTCCCAGGCTAGGGGTCGAATCGGAGCTGTAGCTGCCTGCCTATACCACAGCCACAGCAATGCTAGATCTGAGCCGCATCTGTGACCTACACCACAGCTCACAGCAACGCTGGATCCTTAACCCATTGAGCAAGGCCAGGGATCGAACCCACAACCTCATGGTTCCTAGTCGGATTCATTTCCACTGTGCCACAATGGGAACTCCTAACCTCCAATTACTTCTTAAATGCCTACGGTGTGCAAGGGACTATGTTTGATATAAAGACCAGTGATACAGACTCTTGCCCTCCAATTATTTAAAACCTAACAGGGGAGACAGGACATCAGGTGAAAAGAGAAAACCCAAGGCAGCATACAGTAAATGCTAAACAAGGGGCCAGCTGGTCCCTTTCGCTGACTCACTATGACCCAGGACTGTGCTCACTTTTATTGTTTCAAGGTCAGATCTTCAAAGAAGCTGATGACTGGAGATTTTTCCTAATAAATAGATGTACTCACTCCTCCTCCCCACATACACCATTTAGACTATAATATTCAAGGTCCCTATAAATCACCATGTAAATGAGATCTGAGATTAGGAGACAGAATGTAAGAAATGGGAAAGTATAAAAATGCAGGGCAGAGTATGCATATTAAACCAATAAGGGACAATGCAGCCCACAGGACATACATCAGGCCTCTCTAAAGAGCAGCCTAGGAGTTCCCGCTGTAGCATGAAAGGATCAGCAGGGTCTCTGCAGCACCAGGACATAGGTGTGATCCCCAGCCAGGCACAGTGGGTTAAAGGATCTGGTGTTGCTGCAACTGTGGCTCAAATCTGATCCCTGGCGCAGGAACTCCATATGCCGCAGGGTGGCCAAAAAAGAGGAAAAAAAAAAATGTTTTTTAAAGCAGCCGAGTCCCATACCTCAAAAAGGGCCAGACCACATTGTGAGAAGTGACAAGTCGAGGATGTGCTTTTTATGCTGCAGCCTCTGCATCAGGGGGTGGCAGAAACCTGGTTGGGGCTGGGATCAGGTGGCAGAGAGCAAATGGACTTCTGTGCTGTCAGGTAGGGTATAGGGAAGGCTTGAAGTCAAGCCTGTCGGGTAATATATAAATAACTGAGCAAGAAAGTGGAAAATGATAATGTGCTGGAATGGGCAGAGAGATTCTCACCATGAATGAATATTGGCCTTGTCCAATCTCCCCAGACCAAATCTATGGCAGAAAACACTGACCAAGCTGGCTATGATGTGTCTTGACATGTTTCTTGCTTGAGTGAGTTGTAATCAGACAACTCTGAGCCTGAATCGCAGTTCACTTACAGGTTGTGTGATCTTAGGCAAATGGCCTTCCCTCTGAGAGTCTCAGCCATAAACTGGGGGTGACAGCACCAGCTCCATGGGAAGGTAAGGTAAGACAGATGATATGAAGGTTCTAGAATAGTTCCTGGCACGTCGTAAGTAACAAATGTTCCTTCCTTTCTTGCCCTTTCCTTCTCGCTTTTTACTTCATAATTAATGAGTATTTATGGAACTCTCTCATTTCTGAAAAGTCAAATAGCAAATCCTAACAACAAAAACCGTTCATTTTCAAAATGAAGACTTAGGAGAGGTCAACACAAGAGCTTTTACACTGAAAACTTCCATCTCATTTTTCAGAGGAGCTAATCAGCATAGCTTGTTTTCTTAATAAGGCCGGCAAGAGGCCATGGCCAACTCAGAACATCACAGCATCTGGAGACAGCCTTCCAGCCTCTGACATCTTGCTAAGGAGCAAGGCCCCCAGCAGCACCAGCTAGGATGATTAAAGTAGAACATATCAGACATTGCAAGGAGGTTTGACTTTAAAGGAAACTAACTTTAGAGATTCACAACGGGGCCTCAGAAATAAGATAATGGATTTGAAACTATTTTGAAATGTAATGTGAAAGGCATGGTTGTATTCCTATTATACCTACTACTTAAAAGGAGATTTTGAATTCAGGTTGGGAAAACTGCTATGCTCTCCTCTGGCTCTGCTGTTCTAGGAAATGAGGTCTCACTGTCATGTTCTCATCTCCCCACAGCCCACTGTAACTGGCCAGGGAGGAAAGTGGGGTGAGGTTGGGGCTGAGTTTGAGCAAATACTTAAATTGAAAGATAGTAACCATATTGATCAGCTTTTGTTAAACTTTTTTTCTTCCAAAATGAAGAAGTACTCTCTCAAGACACCTCCCATGTTCACTTAAATAATTTTCATTATACAGTTGCTTAAATAAGTGCCAGTATATAATGAGGTATAAATGTTTCATACTTATAGCTTATTAAAAGCTATGAGAACACAAAATGAAGTTCTAGACATCTGTTGCACACAATGAGAATATACTCAACACTACCAAACTATACACTTAAAAATGACTAAGATGGTAAATTTTACATTATTTGAGTTTTTGGGTTTTTTTTTTAACCACAATTAAAACAAACTATAAGAACAAATCAGAGAGTTCCAATTGCGGCATAGGTAAATGAATCTGACTAGTACCTGTGAGGATTCAGGTTCAATCCCTGGCCTTGCTCAGTGGGTTATGGAGTTGGTGTTGCTGTGGGCTGTGATATAGGTCACAGATGTGGCTCAGATCTGCCATTGCTGTGGCTGTGGTGCAGGCCGGCAGGTGCAGCTTTGATTTGTCCCCTAGCCTGGGAACTTCTGTATGCTGTGGGTGTGGCCCTAAAAAGCAAAAAAAAAAGAAAAGAAAAAAACCCACAAGTTTCACAAGTTAAATAAAAACAAGATAAATTCAAATAAAAATTTTGCTGAAATTAAGTAGCCAATGTTGGATTTAATTACAATTTACACACGTAATTATAAATTATAATTTATACATGTAAATATACATGTGATTAAAATGCATAAACTTACACTTTTATGCATTTAATGTCTCAATTGTTGACCTAAATATTTGATTTTGAGCATGACGGACAATCCTTTGATTCATAATCATTGTAACTACAATAATTTTTCCTCCGATCAGGTTACTCATTTGAAACCACCAGTTGATTATTTTAATTGGCCAAACTCATTTTAAAATGGTTTTCTCCAAAATATAATATTGATAATTATTAAAAGCTCCCAACTGAAGTTCTTCATGGAGAATATTTGCCAGCTAGTATGTCATATAAATACACACAATACACACACAAACACATCTGCCAATAATCCGAATAAAGTGACTGCTCTGCCTAGCTTCCTTTCAGTTCAACCTATGGTACCAAGAGACCTGTAATGACTCAATTTTCTCTCCGCTTTCCTCTATTTGAACTACTATAAGGCTTCATTTATTCTGGTGCCATGATTCATTTGGCCTTCACTTTGCATGAATGCATCATTTGTGTATTAAGTCAGCCAGCCCGGTTCTTTTCTCATTAGCCTGTGGCAATTAAAGCAGCATGGTTATTTTTATGATGGAAAGTCAAAATTGATGGAAAGTCAAAATTAATTTATTAAATAAATTAAGACATAAATCTCATCACTGGAAAAGCAGTTTTACCCTTGTAATTTGTCAGATAACTTGATATAATGTTTATCAAACAGAAATCAAGATGCATTTTGTTTCTTGATATATCAGGAATGCCAATCTAAAGTCCCAACACTTTAAAAGTTAAATACTGCCACATTAACAACCAGGTGATACCAACACAATTTTCAGCATAAAATACCTACACTAAAAGTATGTCTTATAAAATGAACATCCCAGGTAAGCTTATATTTTATTATGTAAGTTTTTTAAAGATCATCATTGAAATGAAAACATGATATTACTGATGGACTATCAAGAATACAGGCACAGGCGAGTTCCTGTTATGGTGCAGTGGAAATGAATCTGACTAGTTTCCATGAAGACTCGGGTTCAATCCCTGGCCTCACTCAGTGGGTTGAGGATCCGGCATGGCCGTGAGCTGTGATGTAGGTCCCAGACTCTGCTTGGATCCCTTGTTGCTGTGGCCAGCAGCCGCATCCCTGATTGAACCCCTAGGCTAGGAACTTCCATATGCCGAGAATGTGGCCCTAAAAAATAAATAAATAAATAAATAAATAAATAAAAACAAAAAAAAGACTACAGGCACAGGAGCTTCTGCAGTGGTGCAGTCAGTGAGTTAAGAATCAGGTCACTGTGTAGGTACATGTTCTATCCCCAGCCCAGCACAGTGGGTTAAGGATCCAGTGGTGCCACAGGTATGGCTCAGGTTCAAACCCTGGCCTGGGAACTTCCATATGCTGTGGGTGTGGCCATAAAATTTTTTAAAAAAGACAAGCACAAACTTCTCTAGTTTGAGGAAAGATTGATATTGTACACATCGGTAACAGAAATCTTTAAAGCATCAGAGCACCAGAAAAGTGGAGTGAGGAGAGCATCTTCAGGAGAGAGAGCCCTGTGTGGGTGTTGGGCCCAAGCAGGAGCAGAGGGACCCCTGCAGAGGGTCGGCTTGGCTCAGGGTCAGAGCCAACATACGCTGAGGGGATGGCTCAGCAGAGGGTGCAGCCTGGTACATGGGTTTCAGAGCCCATGTCAGGTGATGGGGGTGTGAGATGCTGGAGTCCAGGCAGGAGGAAGAGGAGATTTCAGAGCCAAGGTGGGGTAAGAGGGGTATCTGTGTAGGATGGTGGTCCAGCACTGGTTGTTGCAGCCAAAGCAGGTCCAGTACCTAAAAATATACGGTAAGAACATAGCATCACTTCTGTGGTATTCCTGACAAAGATAGAGGTTTAACTTATTCATGAGAAAACATCAAACACAAATTGAGGGAAGTTCTACAAAATGACTGGCCCTTTTTTTTGTTTGTTTGTTTGTTTGGTCTTTTAGGGCTGCACTCGTGGCGTATGGAGGTTCCCAGGCTAGGGGTGGAATCAGAGCTACAGCTCCAGCCTACGCCACAACCACAGCAACGCCAGATCTGAGCAGAGTCTGTGACCTGCACCACAGCTCACAGCAACACCGGATCCTTAACCCACTGAGTGAGGCTAGGGATCGAATCTGTGTTCTCATGGACACTAGTGGGGTTTCTTACCACTGAGTCACGATGGGAACTCCTGACCCATATTCTTTTAAAATGTCAAGGATGGTTAAAATCACAGAAAGATGGAGGAACTATTCCAGAGTGACAGAAACTAAGGAGGAGTTCCCTTGTAGTGTAGTGGGTTAAGGATCTGGCACTATCACTGCTGTGACTTTGGTTGCTACTGTGGTGTGGGTTCGATCCTTGGCCTGGGAATTTCTCCATGCCATGGGTATGGCCAAAAGAAAAAAAAAAAAAAACTCAAAAAAAGAAAGGAGACTAAGGGATTAAGGAAATGTGGGGAATAATTGCATCATGTGGTTCTGAGCTGGAATCCTTTGCTGTAAGGATTATAGGGTACATTCTAGAGCTATGGAAAAACTCCATGGAGTCTGAGGATTAGATCTCGGTGTACCAATGGCAATTTCCCAATTTTGCTGTTTAGATTGGAGCTGTAGGGGAATGTCTCTGTTTGAGTCAACATAGACTATGATTCAGGGGTGCTGAAAGAATCAACTTGGCAACTTCCTTTCAAATGGTTCCAGGAGAAAAGGTCTTTGTACTTTACCTGGAATTTTTCTGAAAATATGAGATTGTCTCAAAGTTTAAAATTTCATGAGATTCAATGTTATTTCCTTTTTTTAAAAAGGGGATAAAAAATTCATGTCTAAAGTCTGACCAACTATGTAGAGATACCTTGCAAAATGGTAAGAGTTCCCATATTGAGCACTTATTGCGTGTCAGATGTTAGACTAAGCAGTTTGTGTATTTTATCTCCTTTAAATTTCACACCAATCTTAGAAAGTATTACTAGTTCCTTTTCACAGATGAGGAACCTGAGGCTCAGAGAGAATAAGTAACCAGGCTTTTAACTAACCTATTCTACTGCTCAAAACAACAACTGAAAAAATTTCCAAAAAAGCCTGGAGAATGTTAATAGCAGTAGTCTCTGGGCAGTGGAACTACAAATAACTTTCAGTTTTTCCTTTTGTAGCTTTTAGCATTTTCCAAAGTATCTACAATGGCATACTGCTTTTGTAATTAGGAGAAAAACAGAAAGTCATCATTAACAAAATAAGCATTTGTTGTGGAGTGATGTTGTAAAAATATGTTGATTATTCAAAACCATATTGAACAACCCAAACTGTTAATAGTGATATTATCTCTTAGTAGTGGTATTACTGTGAGTTTAATTTTTTGCTTCTCTGGAATTTACAAAATTTCTATAATTAATTCTCTCATTCATTCAACAAATAGTGAGCATCTGCTATGATTTATCTGTATAAGAAGAAAAACTTTTTAAAGAAAAAAAAAGGACTTTATAAGTCCAAAATTGTAAATTTTTTTTTTCAAAAGAGCAGGAAGGAACAATAGGTATGCTTAGAGAAAGACTGGGCACCGTGACATGCAATTGTGTTTCAGTAGTAAATTTGAATTATCTTTTCTAAATACTTTTCTGTGCTTTCCCGGTTTCAACAATACATCTTACTTCCTACGTTATTTACAGCTGTGTCTCAGTGCTTAGGCAGCACATAGAGTTCAAGAAGATTTGTTGAATGAATGAAGGCGTTTTATTACAATACCCCCCAGAAAAAGAACCATAATATAGTTTTTAAAAACAGCAATGACTGGAGTTCCCATTGTGGCTCAGTGCTAACGAACCCCACTAGTATCCATGAGGATGAGAGTTCGATCCCTGGTCTGGCTCAGTGGGTTAAGGATCCACTGTTGCCATGAGCTGTCGTGTAGGTCGAAGATGTGGCTCGGATCACATTGCTGTGACTGTGGTGTAGGCTGGCAGCTGTAGCTCTGATTCAACCCCTAGCCTGTGGCCCTTAAAAAAGGGGGAAAAAAGATTTCTAGCCAATGTATTTTTAGGAGAATTGGTGACACATCACTACACCAGCATCTACTGAGGATATTGCTGTACAGCTGAGTTTCTTGGTAGTGATAGCTAAGGTTCACAGTGAAATGGAGGGATGGGTAGGGTTGGGATGACTCAGTCATAAGCTCCTATTTTGCTAGTAATCACGAAGCTTATTTCTCTGGTTTTTATAAAGTGACATGAATCGAAACCCTAGGAGAGACTGGCTATGAGGTCAGTGTGGGAGAGAAGTCCCTTAGCTGGTCCGAGAATCAAGCAGACTGCCCAGCATCCATATCTCCACTTGGCTGTTCAACTCTCACCTCAACTGTGGGGAGCTTATATGCCATGATTTTGCCAAATCTGAAGATTCCCAAAAACCTCATGAAGAAGTCCCTATGTGTATCCAGGGATTGCTAGACCTTTCTTGTCATCCTTGAATCCATTTTCTCTTGCAGCAACACACTGGCAAATATTGTTGATTCTACCTTCAGACGATATCCAGACTGTGACCCCCTCTCTTACCTTACTCGGATCATTGAAAGGGTCTCTCAGTGACCCCCTATTTCAATCCTTGGCCCCCTGCTCTATTTTCCACATAGCAGCCTCCACAGGATCATTTAAAACCTATCTCAGATCATGTCTTCACACAAAACCCTACAATGACTACAGCCCTCAAAAGAAGGTGCTAGCTTGTGTCCCTGACTCTGTCTTATGTCTGACCTAATTTTCTACAGCTTTCCCCTTGCTCGCTCCACTCTAGCCATCTTGACTTCCTTGCTGTTCCTCAAACATACTAGTCGCACTGTGCCCGGGCTATATACTCTGCAGGAAGCTGCCTCCACCCCATCCAAATGGCCCCCCTCTCTCGGGATCTCTCCTTAAATGTCACCTTATCAGAGAGACATTTCCTAACCATCTCTGTCTAGTGGAAACCTCCTATCCAGACACCATCTCCTCTATCTTGCTTTTCTCCTCGCTTTTCCTCCTATCCAGACACCATCTCCTCTATCTTGCTTTTCTCCTCTATCTTGCTTTTCTTCTTGCTTTTCCTCCTATCCAGACACCATTTCCTCTATCTTGCTTTTCTTCTTGCATAGGAGTCATCATCATTGGGACAGCTCTGCCCACCAAGTGTGTCCAGTTTTCCTAAACACATGCTATGACTGCGCCTCCTCACCTTTGGAAGTCACGTACTGCCAGGTGACTTGCTCTGTCCAGTGCCATGTGAGACAAGGGCCATTTGTCACTTTCAGGAGGAAGCCAGCGCACAGGTCACCCCTCTGTCCTCTCCCTCTCCCACAGAGATTGGCCATGCTCCAGATGGTGCTTCTCCGGGCAGCCTGGGTCCCAGAGTGATGCTGCACAGAGCAGAGCCCCCAGCCAACCTGCATGCAACACAGAGTAAGTGAGAGATAACCTTTGTTGTTTTAAGCCCCTGAGATATTGGGTTATTACCACAGAATAACTAGCCTGTCCCAACTGCCCCACTCTGACATATTACCTATTTATTTGCTGTCTCCCATATGCCCCCCCTCTAGAATGTAATCTTTTTGATGGTAGGACTCTGTTCACTGGTAGATCTCCAATTCCTGGAACAGTGCCTGGCACACAGTAGGTATTCAGTAAATATCTGCTGGCTGCTCTGATGAATGATGAATTGATCACAACAACGGAAATGGGAAGATTTAACAATGGCAGGCTTTACTCTTGCTGGATGCATCGACAAAATCATTCACTCTACCTGATCTGAATGTGAACAAAATCATTCCTGATTTCAAGATTGGATGTGTGGCTGCTTATCTCGCCAGGCACAGTTTGAAAGCACAAATTGCTTATGGGTACATAACCTAGCTAGTCATGAAAGCACATAAAGGAGTGAAAGTTACAGCACGAATGGAGATCTGGCACAGTGCTGAGGGGACTCGGCTGACAACCATAAATAAAAGGCATTATCGGGGTTTGTGTCGATGCTGAATGCTGATGTGGTTTGCTCTCCCTGTGTGGACATTAGCATTTGTAATGAACTGAGCTTCAGAGGCCTGGGATTTTATCTGCCGTTATCATAAATTGCTGTATGAGCCCCTCTCAGGACTTTTGCAAAAGCTGCGTGTGCTTTTGTGAGCTGCTTTCTTTTCACGTGCTTCCTCCCGGTATGGCTGAATTTGGATGGGGATAATGCACTTCCTGTATCGTGTGGCACCGTACAAGGAAACTCATTGTATCCCCTCAGAGGAAGAGTACATCTGTAAGTAGTTTTTAGGAATGCACTGAAGGATCTTGTTAGGGTGACTTATTCTCCCAGTTCCATTTGGTTGATGAAGTGGACCACGTGACAGATGTGCATAATGAACCGCTTTAGTTGCTGCCAGTGGGAAGCTCAACCTATAAAAGGCGAAATCTCCTGGACTCATTGAGGGCAGAGCCAGCCGATCACATAGAGAGAAGTCTGCTTCATTCTGAGTTGTCATTTTCTTACTGCCGCATACAATGCACCAGTGTTACTAGGCTTTGCTTTTACTTTCTCCTAGAGCAACTGCCTTTCCAGTTGGTTCCTAATTCCAACTG
Organism: Phacochoerus africanus; assembly: GCF_016906955.1. NCBI lineage: Eukaryota > Metazoa > Chordata > Mammalia > Artiodactyla > Suidae > Phacochoerus > Phacochoerus africanus. Next base: position 77,400,559 of record NC_062545.1, on the reverse strand, counting down.
GAAAGGCAGTTCTTTCTGCATACGATTCCCCAAAGAGCAGACAGTATTAAGATGTGCAAGGAATCAGCCATTAAACACACTTGCAAGGAGTCTTTATGTTTTGTCATTTAAAAAGGAAACATTATTTACATCAGAGAGTAGGCTTACCATTTTTTTGGGGGGAGTGGTTCTTTGCCTCTTCTCCATCTCTTTTCCTCTCACCCTTTTCCCTATTTCTTTTCTTTCTTTTTTCCATTAGCTTATTTTTTTCTCTTTATATTCACTGGTAATTCCCTAATGACTGCAATCACAAGGAATGCAATTTGTCTCCCATTTTCCATAGGAGACAGAGCAGTGACATTTAAGCCAAAAAACACAAGTGACCAACCTATTCCAGGAACTGTCTAACGTGCAGCTCATTCTAGCTGCTTCTGGGTTACTAAGGAACAGTGAATGAAAAAAATTAAAAAAAAAATGCAAATTCTATTGCCCATAAGGGAAATGATGAAAAAGGCTATTAAGTCCACTTGACTCAGCTCTACCATGGAGCATCCACACGTACCCAGCACCATGCTAGGTGGCCATGTAGGTAGCTGAAAAGAGAGCACGTGACCCTTGAAAGTCAGTGAATACATGTTGGTGTATGATGACATAGCCACATGCCATAATAGCAGCACAGGTAATAGGGCTTTAGGTGATTCCAGAGGGCAGATCTGAGTGAGAACTTAAATGGTCAGGCAATGGACTTCCCGTTGTGGCGCAGTGGTTAACAAATCTGACTGGGAACCATGAGGTTGCAGGTTCGGTCCCTACCCTTGCTCAGTGGGTTAAGGATCCGGCGTTGCCATGGGTTGTGATGTAGGTCACAGAGGCGGCTTGGATCCTGAGTTGCTGTGGCTCTGGCGTAGGCTGGTGCTACAGCTCTGATTCCACCCCTAGCCTGGGAACCTCCATATGCCACGGGAGCGGCCCTAGAAAAGGCAAAAAAAAAAAAAACCCAAACAAACAAAAAAAATTGTCAGGCAATGATTTGGGCTGAAGGCAGGAACTGAGCTAGACCTTGAAGGACAAGTCAATTTTAAATGCTATCGACAGAGCAAAATCCTCTTTTAAAGAGGTCAAAAGTGCATGAGAGCTTATCAAACCCAGCAGTCTGGGGCACTTCACTTATAGCCCTAGTTTCCCAGCTAACCACATGTTAGAGGCACAGGTCATCTAAAGAACATTACAAATACACACATTCATCAGATGTTAGGATAAGGCAGTTAACCACAACATAAAATTCGGAGATGTCACATCTGTAGGCTTTATATTGACTTTGAAAACAGAAGAATTTTTTTTTTGTCTTTTTTTTAGGGCCACACCCATGGCATAGGGAGGATCCCAGGCTAGGGGTCAAATAGGAGCTAAAGCTGCTGGCCTACACCACAGCCACAGCCACGCCGGATCCTTAACCCACTGATCGAGGCCAGGGATTGAACCTGTGTCCTCATGGATACTAGTCAGGTTTGTTTGCACTGAGCCACTACAGGAACTCCCAGAATTGTTTTTCTTATATACCAGTAAGTGTCGTGGATTAAAATCGCCACGGAATTTAAGGAATTATATTTAAGAAAACACAATCTGGGAAATGAGAATTTAATCTTCTAATTGCAAAACAGCTTAAGAAACTTCTTTTGGAGACTTTTTAAAATGTCAGATTTGGCTTCAGTGAGTTTAGTGAATTTTCCTTTGGAGACAGTATGAAAGCCCACACAGAAAGGCCCCTGGCACCTGAGCCATCTCCTGAGTCTGATGCTGGCCGGAGGCCTCTGGTGAAAATCCCTGGCTGTTTTCTCCAGAGGAATGACAAGGTTTGGCAGCAGCTACTGAGGTCACACAGAGTCAGGAGTGGCTTGTTCCCAGGGTCGGCTGGGGTGGGGGTGAGAAAGAGCTCAAGGCCAAGAGTTTGACTTCCTGGCCCTTCCAGAAAAGGGTAGTGCTCTTTAATTTATCCCTAACTGGAATACTTTGCTGTGGGTTTTCCTTTTAGAAAAGACAAAACATGCCCTTTTAACCATTTCCTCTCCAAAGACCTTTGTTAGAGTTGATTTAGTTGTTTCTCTATCAAAATAGCTACCATGTAAAAACTATTATCAAAAATGTCTCGTATTCCTGTTTCACATAACTCAGTAATATGGTTTTCTGAGGTCTTAAGCTTGGGACTGTCAGTCCTTTTTGTTGTGAGAAGTTGAAAGGAAAAATTAAATAGAGTTTGTGTAAAAATAGAAAGAAACCCTTTTGGACTGACCTCCTTATTCTGAGCACCATGAATACTTGAACGTGGGGGTACACAGACAAGGCATTCTCACACATCACCTATTTTACTAAAAAATGTTATGAGAGAAAACTTAATTATTTTTGTATTTATTTTTCCTTAAGTCCTGGTTGTAGCCTTCAGTGATGGGCACCAGAGAGGCATACGTGTGTAGGTAGCTGAAGGTACAGCTAGCTATGTGGTCTGCCTGGAACCTAAAATTAGATTGAGTTGACGATTCTACTGGGAGAGATTTTTTTCCCCTCAGTGTTTTCATTTCCAAACTCTGCTACCTCCCACTTCCTGCAGAGACTGAAGTCATCATAGATACTACTCAAAAGTAATAACTCCTGAGAGACTCTCTCTGCAAAATCAGCATGCAAAAGGCAGTTGGCCCCAGAAGCCAAGGACTTCTGGCTACAGCAGTAGAATGTTAAAGCCACACCACAGTAAAAGGAATCTGGGTTTCCTATATTTTAAACCGTCTATTGTTGCAGCCTTAGCTTTGGTGAAATCTAGAGAAATGAATTAAAGATTTTGCTTTTAGAGTTTTTATAAAAAAATAAGGCATTTCTGTTTTTATTCCTTAAAAGATGAGGAAAATTAGGTGCTGAAATTGTGAGGCATTCTGAAAACGACTTGGAATAATTATGTTTGTTAGACTGGGCAGCCCTGATATTGTATGCTATATAAATCAACTTTCATTATTCTTTAATGATTCTTTGCAATTCTTTTTTTCTAGAACTTTGCAAGCTTTGACTTCTGTTCACCTTGCTGTGGAATGCTTTAAAGGGCATTTCATCTAATAGCTGAGGAAAGTGATAAATTATAGATGCCAAATCATATAGTAGTGATTTAGGTAGCATTAAGGTAAGACTGTAAGCAATAAAACACAAATTTTCCTGATCAACCTCTACATTAGAAACAAAAAAGAAACAGCTGTCAGCATAATTAAAGCGAGACATGTCAAGATGCTTGTTAATATGCCAATCTGAAGGCTTTTTTTAAAAAAACAAAAACCTCAAAATCATAAAGCTGGGAATATTTACCACTTTAAGAATTTCTGTATTTATTAATGAGTATGAAGTGATTTTGTTCTAAGTTTACTCTGGGAAGACAGATATAAAGAAAGAAAAAAAAGAAACCCAGTTTCAATTTCTTAAGCATTTGAGGAGTCAGGACAAGGAGGTGGTTAAAAGTTGGCCTGGGTCTAAATTTTTACCACATCCGTACCAGCTGTGCAACCTCACGCAACTTACTTAACCTCTCGGGCCCTCACTTCCTCAGCTGTAAAATGGGGAAAGTAGTGGGTCCTACCTCATGAGGTAATTGTGAGGATTACAAATAAAATGTTTACAATAGAATCTAACAGAGCAAGCACTCAGCAAAAATGGGTTGAATGATATCTTTCCTCTGTCTAAACTCCCTGGGGCTTTTCCTCTTATCTGCATGAAAGCTGACGTCCTTACCATGTCCTACAAAGCCCTATACAACTAGCTTGTTTACTCTCTGACCTCTTTTCCTCCCCACTCAGCTTACACACTAAGTGCCCTCCCATCTCAGGACCCTTGTCTTGAAAGCTGACCCTCAGACATCCTCAAGGTTGGCTCATCACTTCTGTCAGGTCTTTACTTCAAAAGCAACTTATCCCTGAGACTTTTCCTGGACCACCAGCTAACGTTGCAACACCACTTGATATTTCGTTTGTTTGCTTTTGAGGGCCACACCCAAGGCATATGGAAGTTCCCAGGCTAGGGGTCAAATTGGAACTGCAGCTGCCAGCCTACACCACAGCTTAGAGCAAAGCCAGATCCTAAACGCAATGAGGGATTGAACCCTCATCCTCATGGATACTAGTCAGGTTTGTAACCCACTGAGACACGACAGGAACTCCTCTCGATATTTTATAGTCCTCTTTTCTGCCTTATTTCTCCCCTTAGTACTAACTACTTCCTAACTTACTACAGATTTTACTAATTTATCTTGTTTACTTTCTATATCTCCTAACAGAAAGGAAACTCCAAGAAGGCAGGGATTTTTGTTTTGGCCACCACTGTAGCCCCACTGCTTAGAACAGTTTGTCACAATAGTAGCTGTCAATAAATATTTGAAGGTGGAATGAATGGACGATTTCCCTTAATTTCTTCTTTTTTTTTTTTTTTGGTCTTTTTAGCTATTTCTTGGGCCACTCCCGCGGCATATGGAGGTTCCCAGGCTAGGGGTCGAATCAGAGCTGTAGCCACTGGCCTACGCCAGAGCCACAGCAACACAGGATCCGAGCCGCGTCTGCAACCTACACCACAGCTCATGGCAACACCAGATCGTTAACCCACTGAGAAAGGGCAGGGACCGAACCCGCAACCTCATGGTTCCCAGTCAGATTTGTTAACCACTGCGCCACGATGGGAACTCCTCCCTTAATTTCTAAAAAATAATTACATCCTACACATTTACTTCATTCCAAAGTTTCATGAGATGTAATTTTTTTTGTCACATACATTTTCTTGGTTGCCATGATGACTGTCAGCCACTTAAACAGCCACGACTGCACTTTAAAGGCTTGATGACTATCTAATGAAAGTGGGGGGACGAGGTTAGCCCACCCCGACCATGATGCAGCTGTTCCGTCTAAGTGTTCATCAGTTCACCCAGAGGAAGAAATACTGCTGCTCGCTGGACCCCCCTAGTTCCTTTCTTCAGCCACAGATAAGCCAGGAACAACCTCTGATTTTCCTTTTCCACCCTTTTCTTTTAGTAGCTACAAAGGGGTGGGGAAAGCTTCTTAAGTAAATAGAGCATACAATTTTCAAAATCTGAATGTACGCAAGGACAGAGTACATGGAATACTATGAGTTATCACTGTAGAATGATTTCTCTCTCTCTCTCTGCCCGCAGGGGTTTTTAAATATGGACATATGGAGTTCCCCTCGTGGCTCAGAGGTAACTCATCGACTAGTATCCATGAGGACACGGGTTCAATCCCTGGCCTCGATCAGTGGGTTCAGGATCTGGCATTGCCGTGAGCTGTGGGGTAGGTCACAGGTGTGGCCTGGATCCGAAGTGGCTGTGGTGCAGGCTAGCAGCTGTAGCTCCTGATTGAACCTAGCCTGGGAACTTCTATATGCTGTGGGTGCAGCCCTAAAAAGACAAAAAATAAATAAAAATAAATAAATAAACATGGACATGTTACAAGGGCAGGAGGCAAGATGAAGGATAAAAGCTCCTGAACATCTCCTGTGCTCCTGGCGCAGCTTTATACACTACATCTCGCAACGATCCTGCCTGGTTGATATGCTCATCCCCAGCCTCTACATGCAAAGCTGAGGGGAGACCAAGGCTCAGAGAGGATAAGCGACCTGTCCCAGGCCACCTGACCAATAAGTGCAGCGCAAGACACAGAGTTTATCAGGAACAGGACAACCATTTTCATTTTCTCTTTCCTCTTTGCCCCTCTAAGCAGTTTCCTAAGCATTAGACAAATTTGTATGTCTTGAGCCAACACCTAATGGATTAGAGAGTTAGTGGGTTTCTACAACAGCTCAAAGCTGGTGGCCTGAAGCTATTGAGATGTCAACAGCTTCTCCTGTCATCAGTGAGGTGAGGACCTGTGCACTAGGGATGGGCTGACATCAGAGACGGGCCGAGTCTGTGCCCCGTCCATACTCCACATTGGGAACCAGAGATCGAAGCAGTCATACCTCCTTCCCCAACAGCCATAGCTCCTCATTTTACTTCTCTGGCGTTACTCAAACTGCTCGGCTTCGTTGGATAGAAATGTAGGTACTCATCTTATTCTAAAGGAGGCACAATGGCCGCTCCTAGTTGATTCCAGGTAGGATTCCAGGGACAGGGTGCATCTAACCACCAGACAACACTGGTGTGGGAAATCACCTAGCCGGACTTCCTGACCGACACCGTGAGGCCTGGACAGATACAAACTTGTCCAAGGTCACAGAATTGAGACCAGAACCCTGGTTTTCTTATCATTAGTTCCTTAATTTTTAATTATACCACACAACTCCTCTTTGTCTTTGAGCAGAGTTATGATCTATATTGAATGTGCTTTAACAAAAAGCCATCTGGTAAACGTAGGAGTTCCCATCATGGCTCAGCGGTTAACAAATCTGACTAGCATCCATGAGGACACAGGTTTGATCCCTGGCCTTGCTCAGTGGGTTAAGGATCCAGCGTTGCCACGAGCTGTGGTGTAGATCGAAGAAGCGGATTGGATACCATGTTGCTGTGGCTGTGGTGTAGGCCGGTAGCTGTAGCTCAGATTCAACCCTAGCCTGGGAACCTCCATATGCTGCGAGTGTGGCCCTAAAAAGCAAAAAAAACAAACAACAACAAAAACCCCCAAAACGTTGTATAGGTAACACAGGGGCCTGGAAAGACTTTAGGTGAGGAAAAAAACCAATAGTTCAAGTAATAAATAGCAATCACTTTAGGTTGGTGGCAGCGGAAATGGGGAAAAAAAGAAGCTGAATGCAAGAAACATCATAATGGACTTGCTAGGTCTCAGAACTGATTTGGAAGGATGAGTTTATGGGATTATAAAAGGAAAGCCAAAACTGGAGCCAGAGCAAGTGTGGTGCAGTGATTAGGATGGGTCTGGTTTCAAATCCCAGATTCCATGCGTTCGTTGTATAACCCGCCTCCCCTCACTCAATGAATATTTACTGAACACCAGTATGGGCCAGGCCTTGTTCTAGGCACTTGGGCTATATCAGAGAATAAAACTGACAGAGATTCTGGTGTTTACATTCTAGCTATGACTTAACTTTGCTAAACCTAAGTTTGCTCATATAGAAGGAATAATATCCATTCATAATGTTGTGAGGATTTATATACTCAATAAATATTAGGAATCATTATACCTAAGTTTTGAGTCTGGGCAACTATGGTAAAAAGTGATATTAACACAAACTGTGAAGTTGAAAGGATAAGATGATCTTGAGGAAAGATGCACTGTGAGCGTGCTGAGTTATAAGCCTTGATCACCCCAAGTTCTAATAACATGCAGTCCAGGATTGTTATAGAGTTTGGGCTTGGATTTGGGGAACAGTGGCCTGAATTTCCTAATGGCCCTGACGTTCTTTAAATAAAGAGGTTGAGATTGCACCTCAAATCCCAGATTCTTGAGTTTGAACTATACTAGGTACAAGTGAGAGGCCTCTGTGGAAGCACAGTGCTGGATCCAGGCTCTGTCTTGAGATGCAGCAACCCTGAGGGGATCAGGAATAAGGTGGGGTAGGGCAGATGAGTGGGCAAAAATGAATACCCAGCCATTCTCTGAAATGAACTCTGGAACTCTACTGCTGGGGCTTAAGACTTGCGTATCAAGCAAACTTCAAGGGGTACAAGGTCAAGAAAAGACTACTGGAGTTCCCGTCGTGGCGCAGTGGAAATGAATCCCACTGGGAACCATGAGGTTCCAGGTTCGATCCCTGGCCCTGCTCAGTGGGTTAAGGATCCGGCATTCCCATGATCTGTGGTGTAGGTTGCAGACACGGCTGGGATCTGGCATTGCTGTGGCTCTGTCGGAGGCTGGCAGCTACAGCTCTGATTCGACCCCTAGCCTGGGAACCTCCATATGCCACGGGTGCAGCCCTAAAAAGACACAAGACGAAAAGAAAAGACTACTAAACAGAAAACCAACTTTCTGTTTGATGGCAGTACCTAGGTCATCAGGAGATTTTGGGGGTGCCCACCAACTCCGTATGGGCACAGGTGGAAAAGCAACCTGAACAGCCAACAAGGCTGAGGAACATCCCGATCAACAGGAGCTACACGTCTGACCACCAGTGGTTCTCAACATGTGGTTCCTGGACTAGTAGCTTCAGCATCACCTGGGAACTTGTTAGAAATGCAAATTCTTAGGTCCCATTCCAGACCTCCTCCCCGCATATCTGGGGGGCACAGCCCAATAACCTGTGTTTTCATAAGCATCTAGATGATTCTCTGATGTATATTAAAGTTTGAGAACTACTGAGACACACTGCTGAACTAAGAAATATCTTCCTAGCTAGAGGCATCCAGCCCCTAGTGCCCACTTTCCAAATTGCATCTCCCTTGATTCTCTCTGTTTACATATTTTCAGCGTTTTCTTTTTTAAACAAGACTGTGAGGTGGAGAAACGATAAACAAGAAGGTTCCATGGGTGCTGAGTCAAAGCAGACTTCTTTCACTCAACTTTATCCTTTCATTCAAAATCTAACAAGAGGGTTGCACAAAATATCCCTTTAAAGTTTTCCCACTTATTTTCATGTTCATTAGTAAGATACATTTCATTTTTCAGTCTTCTCTGCAGGACTAGGACAGGATCTAACTGGGCTTTAAAACCAATGTGAATTAAAGGAATTATGGATAATAAAACTAGCAGGTATAATTGAATACTTACTATGTTGCAGGCATTATGCTGTATTTCACATGGATTACTTAATCCTCAGCCGTACACTTAACTTGTACTACCCCATTTGTACAGATGAGAACACTGAGGCTCAATCAGGTTAATTGCCCAAGGTCAGTTTCCATGAAAGGGCATATGTGGAGTTTCAGCCCAAGCAACATCAAAGCTATGATCACTATGCCATTTGTCTGTAACATTAGAGTCACCAAGGAGCATTCCAAAACTGTTCCTGCCTCAGTCCCACCCCAGAGAGTCTGATTTAATTGGTCTGGGTTGGGGCCCAGGCAGGGACTTTTTTTTAATTTTTATTTTTTAAATTTTTATTTATTCTTTATCTTTTTAGGGCCACACCCGAGGCATATGGAGGTTCCCAGGCTAGGAGTCGAATCAGAGCTGTAACTGCCACCCTATACCACAGCCACAGCAACGTGGGATCCGAGCCAAGTCTGCAACCTATACCACAGCTCACGGCAATGCCAGATCCTTAACCCACTCAGCGAGGTCAGGGATCGAACCTGCAACCTCATGGTTCCTAGTCGGATTTGCTTCCACTGTGCCACAACAGGAACTCTGGAGGTTTTTTTTAAAAGCATGCAGATGATTCTACCACAGTCAGGTTGAAAACCCCAATATGTAACACAGTCTCTGTGCTTAAGTATAGCACACAAGTCGGCTGCTAGGAAGTGGTGGTGAATTCAAATCTGTATTGGTCTAGAGTTTGGTTCATTGCCTTCACCTTAATCACTACCACTTTCACTCCAGTACCACCTGACAATTTTCGAAGAATATTTCCAGACGCAAAAATAAAGGTTCCCAGTTAGCATATCTATGAAAGATGTTGCTTTCAAGAAATGTTTTCTTGGAGTTCCCGTCGTGGCACAGTGGTTAACGAATCCGACTAGGAACCATGAGGTTGTGGGTTCAGTCCCTGGCCTTGCTCAGTGGGTTAGGAATCCGGCGTTGCCGTGAACTGTGGTGTAGGTCACAGACTTGGCTTGGATCCCACATTGCTATGGCTCTGGTGCAGGCCGGTGGCTACAGCTCCGATTTGACCCCGAGCCTGGGAACCTCCATATGCGTGGGAAAAGGCAAAAAGACCAAAAAAAAAAAAAAAAAGAAATATTTTCTTGATTTCTTAAGTCATCTAAAACTGTCTTTTTCTTCTCCTCCTCCTCTTTCTTCCTTTTCATTTTTAAAGGTTTGGCCTCTGGAAAACATTCCAAGTATAATGGCAAAACATCTAGTTTTCCTATGAGCTTATAAAATGAAGTGGTTCTTCAGAGTAAACAAAAGATCTTTTCATCTAAAATTTTAATTGACACCAATTCAGCTCCCTGGGAATTAGTTCCAATGTTTGGCTCAGGTTTCTGGCACTGAGCACTGGGCCCTGGCCTCAAGCCTGCACTCGGTCACCTTACATCTGCACCTCAGGGCTTCTTGCCAAGAAGCTGGTCTCATGGCAGCACTACCCTATGGCTTAACATCCGAATGTTGAGCCTTGATACCCAGCCTGGCTGAAAGCAGGTCAAATGACTGCAACTCTGTTTAGCAAACAACTTAACAGGAGTCACCTGATGAACGATGGTAATACCTCCGACATTTCTGGAAGAAAAGAGAACCAATTTTCATTAGTTTGTCTAGGAACAGAGAAGGGTGTTTCTTAAAGTTTAATTTACAGCCAGAAATGTGTGGATTGATATAACCAACATATAAAAGGGGAAACATCTGTCACTTCTACTTGTAGCCATGTTTGTAGCAGCTCTTTCAGAAAGGAAGACTAGAGACCAGCTATCCTGGTCTGGGGGCTCTATAGTTGGGCTGTTCAAGATGGCTGTTCTCTCGCTCTCTCTACATCCCCTGCTCGACCTGGCCCTGCTTCATCCACATGACTATCCAATCCTCTTAATTACAGAGCTTAATTAGCCCTGGTAACTGATGAGCTCCTGGACGTTGAGTCCCTCTATAAATGGCAGCCTCCTTCTCCCACAGGTAGTGAAGAGTGCAGCTATGTCCTGCCCACACGGTTGGGTGTGATCCAGGACCCTTTGTGGAAGATCCACCTAGCCAATAAACCATCGATGCCTCTGTTGCTCCCAGCTCTTTCTTCAGCTTCAGGCTGGGCAGTTACTAGGCTTGCAGGCCCATGGGGTGCAGCCCGAAAGGAGCAAGGCAGTGTCTGAAATTTGGTCTTCCCGCTAACCAGGTGGGTTTGGGCAGATAACTTAATCTCTTTGTGCCTCAGTTTCCTCATATATAAAATAAAGTTTGGGCTCATTAAATGAACTCTAAATCTGAGTCCTAAAATTGTATCACATGTATGAATATATATTTATAGTTCTTCTAATTTGGTGTAACCACTTGAAACTTCTTACCAGAGAAAATTTGAATTTGTAAAAATTGAGGTTGACATTAAAGAGGGAATTTAAGAACAAGGAATTGCAGAGTCTTCGCTGTAAGAAGCTAGATAGATAATATATTTCAGCTTCCTCATTTTATCTTTGTCTTTTTCTTTCCTTTCTTCTATTTTCAACAAATATTTTATGAGTTCTGGAACACATCAGGCACTGAGGTAAGTGCTGGAGACCAAGACTGAGTCCTTAGGCTTAAAGAACTTCCAGGACAATAGACACAGACAAGTGAGCAGGTAATTAAAATAGAATGAGGGGATTTCCCATTGTGGCGCAGCCGAAACGAAACCACCTAGTATCCAGGAGAATGCGGGTTTGATCCCTGGCCTCACTCAGTGGGTTAAGGATCCAGCATTGCCACAAGCTGTGGTGTAGGTCACAGAAGCAGATTGGATACCACGTTGCTGTGGCTCTGGTGTAGGCCGGTAGCTGTAGCTCGGATTCAACCCTAGCCTGGGAACCTCCATATGCTGTCAAAATAAAATAAAACACAATGAAGTGAGTGCTACAACAGAGGTGGGCATAGGGTGCAAGGAAGGTTGAGGCCAGTCTCAGGGTGGGGGAGGGGCAGGAGTTAGAGAAGGCTCCTGGAGAGAAGTCATCTAAACCACAGCTGGCACGTGCCAGAGCTGGTGGAGGAACTGGAGCTCAAGGCCCCAACTTCCAAGTTACAGGCTTGGTTGAATGTAATGACATGAGGTAATGGTTTTGGGATTTGTGCTTTTGGCACAGGTGAAACATTACAGCGCCTGCCTTTGCTGCCACCACATTAATGAAGACTCGTGCTCTTTCCTGGACTCTGGGTTCAGGGTCTCCCCTCTCTGGTTCCAGTATTTTCAGCAGCAACTCATCAACACAGCGCAACTGTTATCACAGGCCCGTCACCTGAGAAGCACCACCACCAGTCAACTCCAGGGATGAGGATCTTTCAGCTGCTGAGTGGTGTGGATGGAGGGCTCTGACCGGTTTAGGAAACAATCCAGGTTAGTGACCACTCAGTTACAGGACAGTTATAAGTCAGGATGCTTGTTTTCAAATATTTGAAGGGTTAGAAGAAGGGATTTGATCTCTTCTGTGTGGGTTTAAAGGGAAGAATAAGAACCAAATGAAGGTGTAAGAAGTACAGATGAGTTTATCTTCCCTAAACAAGAAGAACTTGAGGCTGGTTGCACTGGTGGTAAGTTAATGAGTATCTTTACAGCAAAAGTATTTAAAACCAGGGCAAAATGACCCATTCGTTGGGATGTTACACAGGGGATTCATGCCTCTAAAATTTGATGTATAGAAGCCTAATCAAATTCTTCTAGCTCGAGTTCCCATCATGGCTCAGCGGAAACAAACTTGACTAGCATTCATGAGGACGTAGGTTTGATCCCTGGTCTCATTCAGTGGGTTAAGGATCCAGTGCTGCCATGTGCTATGGTGTATGTAGGTGGCGGACGCGGCTCAAACCCCACATTGCTGTGGCTGTGATGTAGACCCCTAGCCTGGGAATTTCTACATGCCGTGGGTTTGGCCCTAAAAAGACAAAAAAAAATTCTTCTAGCTCAGACGTCCTGTTATTCTGTACTGTCACCTCTGGCCCAGGCCAACTGAGCTCTAACTGTTGTAGTTTCTTATCTATGTTCCACAAAGTATTTACTCTCAGTTCTACTTCATTAGCATTTGCAAGCACATTATCTTCACATCTCTAAGTAAAGACAGACTTACTGTATTTGATATTTAAAAGGGCAATGTAGTGTTTTTTTTCTCCACGTAAAGCATTAACATATTTACCTCTAGGTAGAGAAACTGCTATATTTAGGTAAGAAGATGAGTGGTTTGGCGCATACCACACCACATCCCCAGTCTGGTGCATGTGTACTGCCTTGTTTCAGGTGTGCTTTGTCTGTGTACCTATATGCTATTTGTGCTAAGATCTATCTTCTTCCACACCCAAAGGAAGTGTAACCATTCTTCCCTTCCTTTCTTTCACTTTCATTTTTTTATTGTGGGAACTGTGCTGCTGTTGCCTGAGTCTAAAGATACAGAGGGAGAGGAAGGAGAGCACAGACAGTGAAAATTGACATTACTGGCAGCTCTGACAGGTGCAATTTAGATTTTGTTAACCCCAAATTATTTTCAGAGAGCAGAGGTAAAAGATGATTTATATTGTTTTTTAAGGCAGACTTCCCTGTTGCCAACACAGTAAAATAAAACACATAATTCGTTTTTACCTGCTTTCAATGCATGGTGCATGTAATGTTATAAATCAGATATATTAAATAATATTTTGTTTTAAATTAGAATTTGGATAATATATTATCTGGGGCCTAAAATATGTACGTTTCAGAACCACGTAATAGCTTTTTCGAGAAGAGAAGACAAATGCAAGCCCATTTTCTAGGTGTTCAAAATCAAACAACATGAAAAGGACCAGTCAAGGGGTTCCCGTCGTGGCTCAATGGAAATGAATCTGACTGGTGACCATGAGGATGCAGGTTCGATCCCTGGCCTCGCTCAGTGAGTTAAGGATCTGGCATTGCCATGAGCTTTGGTGTAAGTCACAGATGTGACTCAGATTCTGCATTGCTGTGGCTGTGGTGCAGGATGGCAACTGTAGCTCCAATTCCACCTCTAGCCTGGGAACCTCCATATGCTGTGAGTGTGGCCCTAAAAAGACCAAAAAAAAAAAAAAAAAAAGCTGGGGGAGAGAGAAAGAAAAAGACCACTCAAAATGAGCTGGCTCTTCTCTAAAAGCCAGAGCACATAAATTACTTTAATATATTATGCAATAGGAACATTCCCTGCACTAGCTCCTACAAGCTACCTCAGAGAGAAGCTTATGCTCAACTACACATTAGGGGGCTAAAAACGTGTTCCAAAGCTGATGGTTATAACCACTTATTGTGCACTGGAAGGGTGCTGGGAATGGCTCTGACAGTCCCTAAACCTCTGAGCAAAGTTTCAGGAAAGGGCCTCTGAGAGCTGCTTGCGGTGCACAGGATGAATCAATCCCTTCTCCCAAGGTTATCCTGCGAGGGCTTCCCCTCAAAAGAGTCCTCATCATCTGGCTTCTGCCTGCAAATGCAAATTAGAGCTTTATAACTGTACTGATACGGTAGCGCATGGAAAAAATAGCACAGAAAATGACAAACGGAACTGGCAGGGACAGCAGCAAGCAGCTCTATAGCAGCTGATAGATTATTTTTTCCCTCTTCCAGTTGTTTTTCATGGGATAAAAATTGTTTTCACTCACGATTTTTTTTTTTTTAACTACAAAGAATGGTAAAAGCAAGGGGACACCAGGCAAAATCCCCCCAAATCACTGCAGGGACAGAGCCAGGACCTAAGTGGGGCACTGGGCAGAGGAGGGCAGTGAGTCACTTTGAAAGGAATAAAAAAGGCAACTAGGAGCAGAGGATAGGACAAAGTCTGCAAAGCCAGGGAGCAGATGACATAGAAGATTCTACAGCTGCTCCCTGCAGCTGCTCTACTAGTCTCCTCGGCTTCAGAGTAGAGGTGAATGTGTGCAGACAAAGGCAAGAGGCAATGGGAAATATCTACCTTCCATTTCTAACCAAATGGAATCTAATCTTCACAAAGCGAATCCTGTTCTCATGAGGTGGTTTTAAGATTTCAAATACAGGCAAAATACTAACCAGCAAACTCTATGCGCTTCTTCGCTGAAAGCACAATTAGGTACACCCAAATTACTGAGGGCACACTGCAATTTCTAAGGACAAACTCGGAGCTGGAGCCTTGAACATTAGAAATGGTAGCAATTTAGTAACATGATGGTATATGGCCTTGCTCAATTGTTTCTGAATTCAAAATGCTTTGTCACATGTAACCTTAATTTTTATATGCTTTAGGCCACATAATGGCTTTAAGCCATTATTTCTTGTTTTATTTATTTATTTATTTATTGGCTATCCCACAGCAGGTGGAAGTTCCCAGGCCAGGGACTGAACCCATGCCACGGCAGTGACCCGAGCCACAGTAGTAACATCAGATTCTTAACCACTAGGGCACCAGGGAACTCCCATTATTTCTTATTTTAAACCCAATACAAATAAGAGTGGTTGATCCCTCTACTCTGAAATAATTTCCAAGAACTCTGGACCCTATTGAGCTCTACCATCCTGAAGAGTGGCTCTGGTTGATTTGAAATCCTATCCTGAGGAAATAAATACATAGTTGGGGAGGGGGAAGAGGAGAGGCAGGCCAACTCCCCCACCCCTTTGTTTCCTTCAGGATCCATAGGCATCCTAAATGGGAGGGTTTTCTCCTCCTTGATAGTAGAGAGCATGTAGGATCAGAAAAAGATGTTCTTCTGGAGTTCCCATTGTGGTTCAGTGGAAACTAATCTGACTAGTATCCATGAGGATGCAGGTTCGATCCCTGGGCTCACTCATTGGGTTAAGGATCTGGTGTTGCTGTAAGCTGTGGTGTAGGTCGCAGATATGGCTTTGATTTGGCATTGCTGTGGCTGTGGCTGTCGCATAGGCCAGCAGCTGTAGCTCTGATCCAACCCCTAGCCAGGGAACCTCCATATGCTGTGGGTGTGACCCTAAAAAGACAAAAAAAAAAAAAAAAAAGAAAAAGATATTCTTCAAAAATGTCAGCAGCTGAGAGAAGTCACAAAAGAGGACTAGAGTGAACAGTAACTGCATAGTTACTAGGCTGTTTTACAAATTAAAAAAAATCTAACAGGCTCATAAAATTTAGCAGTTTGTCTAATATAACATAGGGTCAGAGTCAAATAAAACCTGTGAGACTTCAAAACTACTTTCTACGACAATAAGGCCTGGGGTTCTCAGAATTCTATAGGGCTCTTTCCGCTAAAAGTTTACAAAATGTAGACAGAGAATGTGTATTTCATTGATTCAAAAAAGCTGAAGCCACTGCTCAGGCTACAACACCTTCACAGGGCAGTGGTACCCTCCTCCTGACTGTAGCCAAGCACTTAGAACCATGTGAGCTTGCTCCAAGGCCTCCAGCCAGGCCTGAGTCTATGGAGTACTAGGGCTAGCAGGTGCATGATCTCCCAGCTCGATTAGGCATGGCACAAAGCTGGAAGGACAGCGATTCACGGAGTATGGTGTAGTTGGAGCAGCCTTAAGGATAACAAACATGCCACCAGATGCAAAAGCACTTAGTTTGGTTGAGATGTGTTCTTACCAACGTGCTTAGAGAACGGAGATAATTTCAATGAGCAATTCAACTAACAGAATAATAATGATCTCCAGTATGAAGCCATGTTCATTGCCTGACCCCACCGTGTCTAAATCTAAGACTCTCCCAAATCCGTCTCTTCTAGAGGTCTCTTCATTGTTCCCACTTGCTTCCCTCACTCCTGCCTTCAGGCCCCAGCTGCTATTGAGTCCTCTGTCTAACATGCCTTCATTTCCCCCCGTCCAGCAAATCCTACCCCATCTTTCAAGGCCCATCTCAATACCCAACTTTCCTCCACTGAGTTTACCTTGATAACTAGTAGCAGTCGCCTCTAAAATCCTGAACAGAAGTTACCGTAGTGGTGCAGTGGAACCGAATCCGACTAGGAACCATGAGGTTTCGGGTTCCATCCCTGGCCTTGCTCAGTGGGTTAAGGATCCAGTGGCATTGCCGTGAGCTGTGGTATAGGTCACAGAGCTCAGATCCTGCATTGCTGTGGCTGTGGTGTAGGCGGGCGGCTGTAGCTCTGATTAGACCCCTAGCCTGAGAACCTTCATATGCCGTGAATGCAGCCCTAAAAAGCAAAAAATAAAATAAAATCCTCGAGAGCCATAACAGTATCTCCACTCTTCACTTTCACACTTTTATTTTTTTTTATTTATTTTTTTGCCTCCCGTGGCATATGAAGGTTCCCAGGCTAGGGGTCGAATCAGAGCTATAGCCACCGGCCTATGTCAGAGCCACAGCAACTTGGGATCCGAGCTGCGTCTGCAACCTACACCACAGCTCACAGCAATGCCGGATCCTTAACCCATTGAGCAAGGGCAGGGACCGAACCCACAACCTCATGGTTCCTAGTCGGATTCGTTAACCACTGCGCCACGACGGGAACTCCCACTTTCACATATGATTACATTCAGCTTAGAATCTGACTGCAAGGTCTTTATAAACTCTCATTATTTCATCTTTGTAAATCCCCCCAGTCACCGAACTGTAAGCATCTTGAAGGCAGGGGCTCTCTTGACACAGTAAAATAAATGGCAAAGAGAATACCACAGCCATGATTCCTAACCCCTAATCTATTCTTTTGTTCACTTTGGATTTAAACCAGATGTGAGCTGAGGAATGCTGTCCTTTGAGACTCAACTAAATTGGCTCAAATCCCAATCCTTTGTGCAGTGGGAGCCCTACATTCCTTCCTGCTGGAGGGGTTCTCGAGGGGATGGGGTGATTTACAATTTCTTTGCCTAGCCACCTCTAGCTCCAGGTTCTTGCTTCTGGAGACTTAAAGACTTTAGTGGCTCAAAGAAGCTACTAAAGCCACAAAAGACCAACATTTCCAAACATGGAAATCAGCCTTTTTTTTTTTTTTTTTTTTTTTGCCTTTCTAGGGCTGCACCCACGGCAAATGGAGGTTCCAAGGCTGGGGGCTGAATCATAGCTGTAGCTGTAGGCCTACACCACAGCCATAGCAATGCTGGATAAGAGCCGAATCCATGACCCACACCACAGCTCTTGGCAACACCAGATCCTTAACCCACTGACCCAGGCCACGGATCTGACCCACGTCCTCATGGATACTAGTCAGATTTGTTAAGAGCTGAGCCACAGCAGGAACTCCTCATCTCCTTTTTTTTGCTTCAGTAAAATGGACTGAAGCAGGAATGATGCCTGCTGAAGAGAAAAATCAGAATCAAGACATGTCTTCAAAGAGTAATACTTTATTGTGGGTTCTATTTGCCTTTGAAGATTTAGAAGAAAAATACTCTGTATTAATTAACTCTTCAATACACAGAATATAATGCTAGAAATTACAATTTTTCTTTGCCATTTTCTATGACTGATTTATTACTTGCACGGTAACAAAGAAATAAATGAAATCTGCTTCATTATTTTTCATGTACGACAGACTAGTAACTGCTAATTAAACACATACTGACTTTTGATGTTAACCATAATTTTTCCTCAAATAGATAGTATTACATTTTTTGTCTCTTTGGTCCAAATAGGATGTTTCATGTTCAAAGAGGCGTATAATGTAGTGGATTAATACAGACTCTAGTGTCAGACTGCGGATTGAAATCCTATCCTGATACTTACTAACTAGTAAAGTAGTGACCTGATGAACTCCTTAACCTCTCAGTAACAAATGTGGACAATAATAGTACCTAGTTTAAAGGATTAAATAATATGTATAAAGTGTTTTGAACCGTGGTTGACACACAGCAAAGACTTTGGGGAGGTAATTTCCTTTTTATTTGGTATCGCATGGTTCATGCTATATACCCATTGTTAAGGGCTAAACTGTGTCCCCTCAAATTCATATGTTGAAGCCCTAAACCCCAAAGACCTTCAGAATGTGACTGGATTTAGAGGCAGGGCCTTTAAAAGGGGAATTAACTTAAAATGGGGTATTAATCCAAAATGACTCATATCCTTCTAAGAAGAGGAGATTAGGACACGGATAGAGGAATGGCCATGTGAGGACACAGAGCAGGCATGTGCAACCCAGAGGGAGGCCTGTGAAGAAACCAGATCTGCCCAACACCTTGATTTCTAGCCCCCAGAGAGAATAATCTTCTGTTGCTTAAGCCACCTAGTCTGTGGTATTTTTGTATGGCAGCCCTAACAACTAATACATGTGTCAAAATTAAATCTGGTAAAAAGACATTTAAATATGATGATAAACTAATGGTTTGTCATTCCATGTCTCAAAGCATTTCTTTAAAGAAGTTTTGATTTTTGTGAAGCCGAAATCATAATGGTTAAGACCACTCAAGTCTTGGTTCTGTCATTTTCCAGCCAGGTACCTTCAGGCAAACAAAGCCTAAAAACATAAATAAGGACTGTTTAAGCTCCAGTACTTCACCAGTGTGTTGTCAGGACTAAAGGAGATAATATGTACCACAGTACTTGGCATATAATAACATTAATCAAATTCTGTCTAGCTATCTATCCAAATGTCTGCTGACAGTGGTGCAGAGGGGAGAGGGGAAAACGTTTTCTTAGCATCTGATACTTTTTGCTTAAAAACAACAACAACAACAACAAAAAACAGTTCTTGCTGTGATGCAGTGGGTTAAGAATCCAACTGCAACAGCTTGGGTTTGATTCCTTGCCTGGTACAGTGGGCTAAAGAGTCCTGTGTTGCTGCAGCTGCAGTATAGGTCACAGCTGTGTCTCAGATTCAGACCCTGGCCTGGGAACTTCCATGTGCTGTGGGTGCAGCCATAAAAAAAAAAACAACACAAAACCAAAAAACAGGTAAGAAAGTTGAGGTCTATAGCAGTCAAGTGATTTCTCCAAGATCATAGAGAATATGATGGAGCTGGGATTCACAGACAGGTGAATGTATCTGACTCCAAGATATATTCTCTTTCCATTGTACCACATTACCTTTTCCATTAATTTTCCTAGATTCTAGTGTGTTGTTCCCTGGACCCATCTAGCGTGTGTGTGTGTGTGTACGTGTGTACTCAATGCATGGGGCCAGAGCACTAGGAAATATCTTTTTTTTTTTTTTTGTCCTTTCTAGGGCCACGCCCACAGCATATAGTAGTTCCCAGGCTAGGGGTCCGGTCAGAGCTGTAGCTGCTGGCCTATGTCACAGCCACAGCAATGCAGGGTCTGAGCCATGTCTGTGACCTACACCACAGCTCATGGCAACGCCGGATCCTTAACCCACTGAGTGAGGCCAGGGATCAAACCCACAACCTCATGGTTCCCAGTCGGATACGTTTCCGCTGCGCCACAATGGGAACCCCTAAATATCATTTTCAAAGGGTCTTCTCATATATCAAATAAAAGTAAAAAAATAAAATCCAACGTTTTGTTAGAAGTAATTCTAGCTTTGGTTATTCTACTGCCCTGTTATAGAGACAGAAGTGATTTATATTCTCACATTGCAGTGTCCTGATTTGAACCAACAGACTATGATTTCTTAAGGATTATAACTTATGCTGCTGTTGGACCAACCCCAATATCTAATTTTAGCACAAAACTTGCTCTGGCAATATTTAATCCTAGTTAAATAAGTAAAGTGTGTTCTCAATTGCTAAATGATAGCTCTCCATTTCATTTTGTAAGTTTTCCATACCTCTAGTTGGGGAATCATGGTCCAGCTACCCATGGAGTTATTTTAAGATATTCACCAAGGCATTTTTCCAACTAGTTTCTTTAGCAAAACAAACAAAATCATAAGGTAATCATTTTTGAATCATTTGGTTTTTTACTAAATTACCTCCCAGAAAATACTTGATTCCATCATGTGAGCAGTTAACTCACATTTTTGTTAAAAATAGGCTAGCTCTTAAACATACCATGCAGTACCACTTTTTAAATGCTGCAATGTGAATGGCTAGGTTTCTACTACTTCAATTAAGAACAGAAAACCAATGCTGGGTGATGGGACTGTTTTTCTAGGTAGAGCTACAATGACGAGGTAGGCAACTTTGCTCTAGAAAGTATTTGTGCTACTTCACTAGTTTTATACTATGATAGAAGCTTAGTCTGCCTGCTATTTAGATACTTGGGTTTTAAATGTGAAAACCCCTATGTTCAAAAACTCTTTAATCCAGTAGAAATAGTTTAAATGCTGACTATAAATTATAGTGAAGGTCTGCAAGACAAAGATTGGATTGTTATTGTCGAGAGAATAGAAGATCAAAAGACTGAAATCGTTTTTTAAAAATCTATCTTTACACGTAAAAGAATACAGGAGAAGTTCCCATTTGGTGCAGTGGGTTAAAAATCTGACTGCACAGAATGGCCATCATTAATAAATCCACAAATAACAAGTGCTGGAGGGGCTGTGGAGAAAAGGGAACCCTCCTGCACTGTTGGTGGGAATGGAAACTGGTACAGCCACTATGGACAACAGTTTGGAGATACCTTAGACATCTATACATAGAACTTCCATATGACCCCACAATCCCACTCTTGGGCATCTATACGGACAAAACTCTACTTACAAGAGACACGTGCACCCACATGTTCATTGCAGCACTATTCACAATAGCCAGGACATGGAAACAACCCAAATGTCCATCGGCAGATGATTGGATTCGGAAGATGTGGTATATATACACAATGGAATACTACTCAGCCATAAAAAAGAATGACATAATGCCATTTGCAGCAACATGGATGGAACTAGAGAATCTCATACTGAGTGAAATGAGCCAGAAAGACAAGGACAAATACCATATGATATCACTTATAACTGGAATCTAATATCCAGCACAAATGAACATCTCCTCAGAAAAGAAAATCATGGACTTGGAGAAGAGACTTGTGGCTGCCTGATGGGAGGGGGAGGGGGAGGGAGAGGGAGGGATCGGGAGCTTGGGCTTATCAGACACAACTTAGAATAGATTTACAAGGAGATCCTGCTGAATAGCATTGAGAACTTTGTCTAGATACTCATGTTGCAACAGAACAAAGGGGGGGGGGGAATGTAATTGTAATGTATACATGTAAGGATAACTTGATCCCCTTGCTGTACAGTGGGGAAAAAAAAAATCTGACTGCAGTGGCTCTGGTCACTGTGGAGGTATGGGTTCAATCCCTGGCCTGGAAGGGTGGGTTAAAGGATTCTGTGTTGCCACAGCTGTGGTAGAGGTCACAGCTGTGGCTCAGATAAAATCCTTGGCCCAGGAATCTCCATATGCCACAGGTATGGCCATAAAGGAAAAGAAAAGAATATAGATAGCATTGTTTGAGGCAAACAAGGAAGTGGAAAGACGTATCCTGCTCCTTTTGCCCAAATTTCAAGAGTAGTTAACTATGTGGGAGGGCTCCAAAGTTATGTCAAAGGGTCTGAAAATCTACCTGTTCTCCAGTAACAGTCTGAGGGTTGCCTGAGAAAGAGACTGGACACCCCTGCTCCAGCCTCTCTTTGATTTTCTTCCTTCTGTATCCAGGAAGGGATGAATGAGAAAAGGAGAGTAGCTAGAAGTGGAGATGATGGTAAAGCACTATTTGATAGGATTTTCATCACCAAAAAGAAGTAGAATGGAGCAAAGTTAGGATGCTCTTCCTCCTTTGTTCTACGTTAACTCAAGTACTGAGTTACGGTGCCCCTCAAAGAAAGGAGCCACTACATGGACAGTGACTATTCATCTGAATTTCTGTGATTTGAGGTCCCTCAAAATGACTGGAGGGGTTGGGAGGGTTTCTAAACAAAACAGGCTGCTAAATTACGTTATTTTCTAAACTACGTCCATATCAAATTGAAAAAAGAATCAGGATTTCTAGTCAGGTGGCACAGTGAGTTCATGCTTCAATTTATCTTGTATGCTCTAAACATGTCTACGTAATGGCAGATAAAGCAGAAAAAGAAAAAACCTAAAGGTCCTTACTGGGCTCAAAAAACAAGATAAACATCTTGTGCACTAGCAACACAACAGAAATGCACAGCAGTGAGCTGGCCTAAAGCTGTAGCTATCCAGGTCTGGGTCTTGAAGCAGTTGGTGGCAACTGGAAATTTAGCTCTGGTGGGATACCAAGGCTAAAACGCTTTACTCAAGATAGAGACCAAAGTCAGCACTTTGGTCTGAAAGTACCAGTTTTGAGAGCCAGGCACTGGGGTAGATCAAGCACCCTGGTGTTCTCACGACACTCCCTGCTTTACCACTAACAGTCTAGAACTTCAGAAAATCCCTTAGATCCAGGTGAACAGCAATGATTAGTATCTTGACTTTTCCCAGCCCCAGGAAAGGAGGCTGAATAAAACCACTGCCAATATACTGCCTGGAGCTGTGGGTTTATCAGAAGTAGTGGACCTAGGAGAGCAAAAGGTCAAGAGAAAAACATCATTACAATAAATGAACTGAGATAGCAGCTGGCTCAGTTACTGGATTAGTCATATTCCTAACATCAGTAAGGAGCAGGAGCCCTCTGAAGCCATGTTAATTAAGATCTTGTTCTAGACTGAGGCATGAAATGGGGATAAGGGCAGATGAAAATATTCATTAAATTAGAGGAGTAAGAACAAATAAAAAATCTCTCCCACTCAAAGTGATTGTGTGATTCAAAGTTCCAAAACATATAAAGAAGTTAATGCTAAAAAAAAAAACAGTTGTGCCAGTGATGGAGTAACTGGTACCAGACTAGATCTCCTGCCTTAAAAATTATAAAAATAAATATAAAACAACCATTTTCAGAAGTTGAACAATAGGCCATATGGAACTCTGTTCCCTGGGAAGAGAAAACAAATGAGTTGACTGCACAAATGCCCCAGCTTTCTGCCTGAGGTTCTCTGTGAATTGACATACAAAGGAGAAGTCGGGCAGAGCAAGTGTTTTGCTGAGTCTGAGATTGGAACTCATGAACTGCAATTTGAGAGAGTACCAGAGAGGAGAAAGCTGTCCAGAGATAGAATTTCAGAAATCTGCATGAGGGTCATCTTGAGTGTTTGGTTGCATTCTAAGATGCACATGCATAAGATAGGACCCCATACGGCCAGGAAAAGCAACTCCTGGGAGGAGGACAACTCTCAGAGAAAGAACTGGAGATCTGAGCCTAAAGCTACCCTTTCATAGGATGGAAAGCATTTGAGTTCCAACCAGTAGTGAGACCTCTTGAACATGTGGGTGCCAAGGGACAATGCTCCATGGCATTTTTCCATGTCTTGTGATTTTGTCCCAGACTACCTTTCCAAGGATGTTTGTATATGTAAACCTTTCGATATTTTAGTGTTGCTCTCCAGGACAAACGGCAAATTTGCTTCCTGACCAGCATGATAAAGAGAATGGTTCCTTCCAGGGCAAAACTTAGACAGATTTGAGTGGTTTCCTAAGCTCAGGGTGCCCATTGTGTGTGTAACATGCATTTGAATCCACTCTGATGCTGCCATGAGGTTCAGTGAATAAGGGAAACCAATGAGAATATGAAGCTTAGGATGACTGCTGTGCTGTAATAAAGTCCTTTGTCTCTGACCTAGGACTCTCATGTCTTCTGCCAGCATGTAGGCTACTGTTGAGGGCTTACAAATAGGTTAAAATCTCAGATCTGAATGGTTCCTGATTGACAGCATTTAATAGAGACTTCAGAAAGGCCGTACTATAAATGCACAGCTAAATGTAGCCCTAGAGTAAAGAATTCTTTAAAACAAGGTTGGCAAATTTAGCCCACAGGACAAATCCAACCAGTTTTATTTATTTATTTATTTTTTAAATTGTTATTTCCCAATACAGTTTTTTTTCCTACTGCACAGCATGGTGACCCAGTTATACATACATGTACACTTTTTTTTTTGTCTTTTTGTCTTTTTTGTTGTTGTTGTTGTTGCTATTTCTTGGGCCGCTCCCGCGGCATATGGAGGTTCCCAGGCTAGGGGTCTAATCGGAGCTGTGGCTGCCAGCCTACACCAGAGCCACAGCAACGCGGGATCCGAGCCGCATCTGCAACCTACACCACAGCTCACGGCAACGCCGGATCGTCAACCCACTGAGCAAGGGCAGGGACCGAACCCGCAACCTCATGGTTCCTAGTCGGATTCGTTAACCACTGCGCCACGACGGGAACTCCTGTACACATTTTTTTTCTCACGTTATCATGCTCCATCATAAGTGACTAGACATAGTTCCTAGTGCTACACAGCAGGATCTCATTGCTAATCCATTCCAGAGGCAATGGTTTGCATCTATTGACCCCAAGCTCCCAATCCACCCCAATTTTGTTGTTGTTGTCGTTTTTTTTGCCTTTTCTAGGGCGCACCAGCAGCATATGGAGGTTCCCAGGCTAGGGGGTCTAATCAGAGCTGTAGCCACCCGCCTATGCCAGAGCCACAGCAACTCAGGATCAGAGTTGCATCTGCAACCTACACCACAGCTCACAGCAACGCTGGATCCTTAACCCACTGAGCAAGGCCAGGGATTGAACCTGCAACCTCGTGGTTCCTAGTCGGATTCATTAACCACTGAGCCATGATGGGAACTCCACCCCAATTGGTTTTAAATGTCTTTTGAGAAAAGAATGTGTGGTTTTGTTTGTTTGTTTGTTTGCTTTAACATATTTAAAGGATTATAGGAGACGGACTAAGATGGTGGAATAGAAGGGCTGGAGCTCAACTTCTCTCCTAAAAACAACAAAATTCACAACTAAAGACTGAGCACTCTTCACCCAAATGGACCAGAAACCTTAAAAAAGATACCCTACTCCAGAAGAAAAAGAGGAGGACACATCAAGAGGTAGGAGGGGTGATTCTGTGATAATAAACAACCCCATACCTCCTGGGTGGGAAGCTCCATAGACTGGAAACTAACTGGTTCACAGAGACTCAGGAGTGAGAGTTCTGAGCCCCACATCAAACTCTCACGTGTGGGGATCTGGCACGGGGAGAAAGAGCCACGGAGCATCTGGCATTGAAGGCTAGTGGGGCTTGTGTGCAAGAGCTCCATGGGACTGGGGTATATGGAGACCCCATTCTTAAAAGGTGCACATGGACTTTCACGTGCACTGGGTCCCAGGGCAAAGCAAAGTCTCCATGGGAATCTGGGTCAAACCTGACTGCAGTTCTTGGAGGACATCCTGGGAAAACGGGTGAATGTGGCTTGTTGTGAGGGAAGGACATTGAAAGTAAAGCTCTCAGGAATATTCAGCAGCAGTGCCTTTCTCTGGAGGTGGCCATTTTGGGAAAATCTGGCCCCACCCGTCAGTCAGCTGCTGAGAAGTCCCAGGGCAAACAACCCAGGTGGGATCACAGCCCTGCCCCTCAGTAAACAGGCTACCTAAACACCCCTCAGGCACACAGCTGCCTCTAATCCCATCCAGAGACTAAGCCCCACCAACCAGAGGGATTAGAATTGGCTCCACCTACCAGTGGGCAGGCATCAGCCCCTCCCATCAGGAAGCCTACAGCAAGCCCCCATACCAACTTCAGCCACAGGGGGGCAGACATCAGAAGTAAGAGAGGCTACAACTCTATTATCTGTAAAAATGTCACCACACCAACATCCTATAAAAATGAAAAGACAGAGAACTATAACTCAGATGGGGGAGAAAGGAAAAACCCCAGAAAATCTGCTAAGCGATGAGGAGATTCTTAGCCTCCAGGAAAAAGACTTTAGACTGTGAATGCTGAAGATGATGCAAGACATTGGAAATAAACTGGAGGCAAAGATGGATAACTTACAGGAAACACTGACCAAAGAGATACAAGATATAAAACTTAAACAAGAAGAGATGCAAAATACAATAACTGAAATAAAAAATTCGCTAGCAGCAGCCAACAGCAGAATACAGGAGGCAGAAGAACGAATAAGCAAGGTGGAGGACAGATTAGTGGAAATTACGGATGCAGAACAGAAAAGAGAAAAAAGGATTAGTGGAAATTATGGATGCAGAACAGAAAAGAGAAAAAAGACTGAAAAGAAATGAAGAGAGTCTCAGAGAACTCTGGGTCAATGTTAAATGCACCAACATCCATATTATAGGGGTGCCAGAAGGAGAAGAGAGAAGGGGACAGAAAAAAATATTCCAAGAGATAATAGCCAAAAACTTCCCTAACATGGGGAAGGAATCACTCACTCAAATCCAGGAAGCACAATGAGTACCATATAAAATAAGCCCAAGAAGGAACACCCCAAGACACATATTAGTCCAAATGACCAAAATTAAAGACAAAGAGAAAATCATGAAAGCAGCTAGGGAAAAGAAACAAGTAAAATACAAGGGAACTCCAATAAGGTTATCAGCAGATTTTTCAACAGAAAATCTTCAGGCCAGAAGGGAGTGGCATGATATACTTAACGTGATGAAAGGAAAAAATCTCCAACCAAGATTACTCTACCCAGCAAGGCTCTTATTCAGATTTAAAGAGAAATCAAAACCTTCTCAGATAAGCAAAAGCTGAGAATTCAGCAACACTAAACCAGCCTTACAAATACTAAAGGAACTTCTCTAGGCAGAAAAGAACAAGAGAAGAAGGAAAGAAAAGAGAGCAGCAAAAACAAATCCAAAGCAATTAAGAAAACGGCAATAAGAACATACATATCAATAATTACCTTAAATGTGAATGGACCAAACGCCCCAACCAAAAGACATAGACTGGCTGAATGGATACAAAAACAAGACCCATATATATGCTGTCTTCAAGAGACCCACTTCACTTCTAGGGACACATACAAATTGAAAATGAGAGGATGGAAGAAAATATTTCATGCAAATGGGGATCAAAAGAAAGCTGGAGTAGCAATATTCATATCAGACAAAATAGACTTTAAAATGAAGAATATTTTCAGGGACAAAGAAGGACATTACATAATGATCAAAGGATCAACCCAAGAAGATGATATAACAATTTTAAATATCTATGCACCCAACACAGGTTCACCACAATATATAAGGCAACGGCTAACAACCTTAAAAGGAGAAATCGACAGTAACAAACATCCCACTTACAGCAATGGACAGATCAACCAGACAGAAAATCAATAAGGAAATACAGGCCCTGAATGAAGCATTAAACCAGATAGACTTAATAGATATTTATAGGACATTTTATCCAAAAGCAACAGAATACACATTCTTCTCAAGTGCACATGGAACATTCTCTAAGACTGATCACATCATGGGCTACAAATCAAACCTCAGTAACTTTAAGAAAATTGAAATCATATCAAGCACCATATGACTGGAAATCAACAACAAGAAAAAAACTTCAAAAAACACAAACACATGGAGACTAAACAACATGCTACTAAACAACCAATGGATGACTGAAGAAATCAAAGAGGAAATTTAAAAATATCTAGAAGCAAATGGCAACAAAGATACGACACTCCAAAACCTATGGGATGCAGCAAAAGCCGTTCTAAGAGGAAAGTTTATAGCAATACAAGCCCACCTCAGGAAACAAGAAAAAGCTCAAATAAACAAGCTAACTTTACATCTAAAGCAGCTCAAGAGAGAAGAACAGACAACACCTAAAGTTAGTAGATGGAAAGAAATCATAAAGATCAGAGCAGAAATCAATGAAATAGAAATGAAGAAAACCATAAAAAAGATCAATGAAATGAAAAGCTGGTTCTTTGAAAAGATCAACAAAATTGATAAACCCTTAGCCAGACTTACCAAGCAAAAAAGAGAGAGGACTCAATAAAATGAGAAATGAAAAAGGAGAACAACGTACATCATAGAAATACAAAGGATCATAAGAGACTACTACATGCAACTATATGCCAATAAAATGGGAAACCTAGAAGAAATGGACAAATTCTTAGAAAAGTACAATCTTCCTAGACTAAACCAAGATGAAATAGAAAAGATGAATGGACCCATCACAAGAACTGAAATTGAAACTGTGATTAAAAAACTTCCAACAGGCAAAAAAGTCCAGGACCAGATGGCTTCACAGACGAATTTTATCAAACATTTAGAGAAGAGTTAACACCTATCCTCTGAAACTATTTCAAAAAATTGCAGAGGAAGGGATTCTCCAAAACATGAGGCCACCATCACCCTGATACCAAAACCAGACAAAGATACCACAAAAAAAGAAAACTACAGGCCAATTTCACTGATGAACATCAATGTAAAAATCTTCAACAAAATACTAGCAAACCAAGTCCAACAATACATTAAAAGGATTATACATCACGATCAAGTGGGATTTATCCCAGGGATAAAAGGGTTCTTCAATATCCGCAAATCCATCAGTGTGATACACCACATTAACAAACTAAAGAATAAAAACCATATGATCCTCTCAATAGACGTGGAAAAAGCCTTTGACAAAATCCAACACCCATTTCTGATAAAAACCCTTCAGAAAGTGGGCATAATGGGAACCTACTCAACATGATAAAGGCCACATACAACAAACCCACATCGAACATCATTCTCAATGGTGAAAAGCTGAAAGAATTCCCGCTGAGATCAGGAACAAGACAAGGATGTCCGCTCTTGCCACTATTTTTCAACATAGTTTTGGAAGTCCTAGCCACAGAAATCAGAAAAGTAAAAGAAATAAAAGGAATCCAAATTGGAAAGGAAGAAGTAAAACTATCCCTATTTGCAGATGACATGATACTATACCTAGAAAATCCTAAAGACTCTACCAGAAAACTGTTAGAGCTCATCCATGAATTTGGCAAAGTCGCAAGATACAAAATTAATACGCAGAAATTGATGGCATTTCTATACACTGAAAGATCAGAAAGAGAAACTGGAGAAGCAATCCCATTCATCATCACATCCAAAAGAATAAAATACCTAGGAGTAAACCTACCTAAAGAGACAAAAGACCTGTACTCTGAAAACTATAAGCCACTGATGAAAGAAATGAAAGATGACACAAATAGACGGAAAGATATACCATGCTCATGGATTGGAAGAGTCAATATTATCAAAATGACTATACTACCTAAGGCAATCTACAGATTCAATGCAATCCCTACCAAATTACCAAGGACGTTTTTCACAGAACTCAAACAAAATATTTTAAAATTTGTTTGGAAGCACAAAAGACCCAGCATAGCCAAAGACATCCTGAGAAAGAAAAATGGAGCTGGAGGTATCAGGGTCTCTGACTTCAGGCTATACTACAAAGCAACAGTTATCAAGCCCGTATGGTACTGGCACAAAGACAGAGATATAGATCAGTGGATCTGGATAGAAAGCCCAGAATTAAACCCACCCATCTACAGCCAACTAATCTATGACAAAGGAGACAAGAATATACAATGGATAAAGGACAGCTTGTTCAATAAGTGGTGCTGGGAAAACTGGACAGCCACATGGAAAAGAATGAAATTAGAACACTCCCTAACACCATACACAAAAATAAACTCAAAATGAATTAAAGACCTAGCTATAAGACTAGACACTATAAAACTCTTAGAGGAAAATATAGGCCAAACACTCTCTGACATAAATGACAGCAACATCTTCTCAGATCCACCTCTTAGAGTATTGACAATAAAAACAAAAATAAACAAATGGGACCTAATCAAACTGAAAAGTTTCTGCACAGCAAAGGAAACCCTAAACAAAATGAAAAGACAACCCACAGAATGGGAGAAAAATCTTTGCAAGTGAATCAACTGACGAGGGATTAATCTCCAAAATTTATAAACACCTTCTGCAGCTCCATACCAAAAAAACAAACAACCCCATAGAAACATGGGCAGAAGATCTAAACAGACAGTTCTCCAAAGAAGACATACAGATGGCCGAGAAACATGAAAAGATGTTCAACATTGCTCATTATTAGAGAAACGCAAATCAAAACCACTCTTACACCAGCTTACACCAGCCACCTTACACCAGCCAGAATGGCCATCATCCAAAAGTCTACAAACAATAAGTGCTGGAGAGGGTGTGGAGAAAAAGGAACCCTAGTACACTGTTGGTGGGATTGTAAATTGGTGCAACCACTGTGGAAAGCAGTATGGAGATTCCTCAGAAAACTAAACATAGAACTACCATTTGATCCAGCCATCCCACTACTGGGCATCTATCCAGAGAAAACCACGACTCGCAAAGACACATATACTCCAGTGTTCATTGTAGCACTATTTACAATAGCCAAAACATGGAAACAACCTAAATGTTCATCGACAGAGGAGTGGATCAAGAAGATGTGGTACATATACACAATGAAATATTACTCAGCCATTAAAAAGAACGACATACTGGCATTTTTAGCAACATGGATGGACCTAGAAACTATCATGCTGAGTGAAGTCAACCGTACAATGAGACCCAAAATCAAATGCTTTCACTGACACGTGGAATCTGAAGAAAGGACAGCCTGAACTTCTTTGCAGAACAGATGCTGACTCACAGACATTGAAAAACTTATGGTCTCCGGAGGAGACAGTTTGGGTGGTGGGGGGATGTGCTTGGGCTGTGGGGTGGAAATCCTGTGAAATCAGATTGTTATGATCATTATACAACTACAGATATGATAAATTCATTTGAGTAATAAAAAAAAATAAATAAGCAGAGCCAAGAGATGGGCTGGAAAGATTTGTGGTGACACCAATTGAGCATCTTTATTCAAACGTGTCTGAAATAATATTTATTCTGCTTATAAGAAAGAATAAATGCCACCCCAAATCAAATTAAAAAAAAGGATTATAAAAAATCAAAATAAAGAAGACTATCCAAAAGAGTCTATCTATTGTCTGTAGAGCCCAAAATACTTACTACCTGGCCCTTTAAAGAAAAATTTTGACTCCTTCTTTAGAACCATGTTAACAAAGCTTCAGAATAAGACTTGAAAAGACCAAGCTGATCTGGAGTAAATTAATTGCCTGCTGCAACAAAATACTCTCAAAAGGAAGACAAAGACTAGAAACTTAACAGCATGTTATGTTACAACGTCCAGCACCAGTAAAAAAAATTATTAGACATGTAAGAAGCAAGGAAATGTAACTTATAACTAGGGTAAAATCTATTACCTAGTCTATAGTCTGTTAAAGTCTATTGGAATTAACAGAAAAAGACTTTAAAGTAGCTCTTATAAGTATGTTCAAGGATATAACCAAAAGCATGAAATAACTTGGAAACAAGTATGGTATCTAAATAGATACAGAAAAAGAAGTTTTAAAAATCATACATAACTTTCAGAGCTGGAAAATACAGTATTTGAAATAAAAAAAATTAAAATTTCATTGGAAGGACAGCAGATTATACACTATAGAAGATCAATGAATCTGAAAAATGGACAATGGAAATTTTACAACCTGGAGCATTAGGAGAAATGGAAAAAAGGCCAAAGCGCTCCAGTTAACTGTAGAACAACACAAAGGAGCATAATTCAGAAGTAGAACAGAGTCCTGGAGTTGCCCTCGTGGCTCAGTAGAAACAAATCTGACTAGCACCCACGAGGACACAGGTTTGATCCCTGGCCTTGCTTAGTGGGTTAAGGATCCAGCGTTGCCATGAGCTGTGATGTAGGTTGCAGACCAGGCTTGGATCTGGCGTTGCTGTGGCTGGGGCTTAGGCAGGCAGCTGTAGCTCCGATTAGATCCGTAGCCTGGGAACCTCTATATGCTGCAAGTGAGGCCCTAAAAAGAAAAAAAAAAAAAAAAGAAAGAAAGAAAGAAAGAGTGCATTGGAAAAAAACATTTGAAGAAATACTGATTGAAATGTTCCCGCATTAGATGATAATGATTAACTTACAGATCCAAGAAGTTCAATAAACTCTGAGAGGGATAAACATAGGATCGTCACACCAAGGAACATCATAATTAAGTTGCCATAAGCCAATGATAAAAAGAAAATCTTAAAAGCATCTAGAGGAAAAGATATTACATAGAGGGGCACAGAGATAAGAATGATTACCGATTTTTCATCAGAAACAAAGCAAACCAGATGACAAGTGCTGAAAGCAAACATGCAAATAAATAAACATCACCAATTTAGAATTCTTTATAAGAAAATATAAGCTTCAAAATGAAAATAAAAGACTCTTCTGACAAACAGAAGTGACCCGGACTATAAGACATTGTAAAGAAAATTCTTCAGGCTGAAGAAAATAATACCAGATGGAAAACTGAATACACAAAAAAGAATGAACACTGGAAATGGTATATATTTGGATAAATATAAAATAAATTTTAAAAGATTATTGAGGAGTTCCTGTCGTGGCGCAGTGGTTAATGAATCCGACTAGGAACCATGAGGTTGCGGGTTCTATCCCTGGCCTTGCTCAGTGGGTTAACGATCCGGCGTTGCCGTGAGCTATGGTGTAGGTCACAGACGCGGCTCGGATCCCGCGTTGCTGTGGCTCTGGTGTAGGCTGGCAGCCACAGCTCCAATTAGACCCCTAGCCTGGGAACCTCCATATGCCGCAGGAGCGGCCCAAGAAATGGCAAAAAGACAAAAAAAAAAAAAAAAAAGATTATTGACTATTTAAAACAGGTATCACAATGTATTGTGGGTATATGACACATATGTAGAAGTAAAATGTCTGACAACAAAAACACAAAGGATTGGAAGGGAGAAATGGGAGCATACTACCGTAAGGAGAATAGTATATTATTTGAAGGGAGACTGTAATAAATTAAACTTATGTGTTGTAACCCTAAAGTAACAATTAAAAAGCAATAGAGAAGATAAAATGATTTTAAAGTACTCAAATATCTGAAAAGAAGGCAGGAAAAGAAGAAAAAGATAAAGTGGAAAACAAATAGCAAGAAAGCATACTTAAACCCAACCATATCAATAATTACATTAGCTGTAAATGGACTAAGCACATCAATTATAAGACAGAGAACATCTGACTGGATAATAAAGGAAGACCTAACTGTATAATGTCTATGAGACATTTTAAACACAGAGGTTAAAAGTAAAAGGATTGAAAAAGATATACAATATAAATACTAATTGTAAGAAAACTGAAATGGGTATATTAATATTAAACTAAGTAGGCTTTAGGTCAAAGAATATTACCAAAAATAGAGATGTTTCACAAGTCAATTATTAGAAAAATATAATTCTAAATATGCATGCACTTAATAAAAGAGCTTCAAAATACAAGTAAAAACTAATGCAAGCAAAGGTAGATATAGATAAATTCACAGCAATAGAGATTTCAACTTCTCTTTGATAAAGTATTTGATAGAACAAATAGACAAAAAATCAGCAAAGAGGGAGATGACTTTTACAACATCATCAAACAACTTCGTCTAACTGACATTTATAGAACACTATCTGAAAACTTTAGGATACGTATTCTTTTCAAGTATGCACAGGGCATTCACCAAGAAAGACTACTTGCTTGGCCATAATGCAAGCCTCAAAAAAATTAAATTAGAAATCAATATAAATATATATGCAAACCCCCAAATATCTA
Organism: Phacochoerus africanus; assembly: GCF_016906955.1. NCBI lineage: Eukaryota > Metazoa > Chordata > Mammalia > Artiodactyla > Suidae > Phacochoerus > Phacochoerus africanus. The sequence goes on along the minus strand of NC_062545.1, from coordinate 77,366,504 downwards.
GAAGTTAAATAACATATTTTTAAATAGCCCATAGGCCAGAGTTCCCTTCGTGGCTCAGTGGTTAACGAACCCAACTAGGATCCATGCAGGTTTGATCCCTGGCCTCTCTTAGTGGGTTAAGGATCCAGCATTGCCATGAGCTGTGGTGTAGGTTGCGGACGTAGCTCGGATCTAGTGTTGCTGTGGCTGTGGTGTAGGCTGGCAGCTGTAGCTCTGATTTGACCCCTAGCCTGGGAACTTCCATGTGCCACAGGCACAGCCCTAAAAAGCCAAATAAATAAATAAATAGTCCATAGGTCAATGAAGAAATTATAAGGGACATTACAAGAAAGTACTTTGAACTGAATAATAAAAGATATCAAAATTTGTGTAATGCACATAAAGCAGTGCTTAGAGGGAAATTTATAGCACATCATCTTTGATTAGGGACCATAAAAAGAATAAGTATACTTGAACGTCTGAATTGAATAGATTTTAAAAATTTAGCATGACTGATCCTCTCATGTCATTTTCTGGTTACATTCTCATAAAGACAGGTTCATTCTTTCAACAAATATTTACTGAACACTTACTATGTTCCAGGAATGTATGAGTAATATGGGAAGGAGGTAAAAGGGAAAAAAATTCCCAGCCACTTATGGATCTTACTTGGGTAAGGAGCTGGGGTCAGACTGACTATAAACAACAATTAACAAATAAAGTTACATAGTCCTGGAGTTCCCGTTGAGGCACAGTGAGTTAAGGATCCAGTGTTTCCACAGCTATGGCTCGGATTCAATCCCTTGCCTGGGAACGTCCATGTGCCATTGGTTTGGCCACTAAAAAAACCAACCAACCAACCCTAGTATTTTACTGCATGGAATAAATGAAAAATAGAGCAAGGTAGTGGAGGGAGTTGCAATTTTAAGGAGTAGACAGAAAAGGTTCTTATTGAGAAGGTGAAATTTGAAGAAAGATCAAAAGAAAGTAAGGGAACGAACCGTATGAAAATTTGGTACAAGCAGTAAGAATGTGCCTGGTGTTGGAGGGAAGATGAAGAGGGCCACACGGCTGGTGCAGGGGGAGCCCAGGGAGAGCAGCAGGAGATTGAGTCAGAGGGTAAGCAAGGAAGACAAAATAGGGCCTTAAAAGCCTTGGTAGGGAGTTTAGCTTTTACCCTCAGTGAGATGTGAAGCCTCTGAAGTGGGCAAAGGAGTGAAAAGATCATCTTGGATTTTCACAGAAGCATTCTAGTTTTTGAAATGAATACAGACTGAAAGAGAGCAGGGGCTGAAAGGAGACCAGTTAGGAGGCTACTGCAAGAATCCAGGAAGAGAGCTGATCAGGGCTTCCAATAAAGTGGTCAGTGCCACAGAAGTGATGATTCAGGAGGAAGGTGCTGAGTCACTGTTTTGAGTGGAAGGAGGGACAGGATCTAGTGCACAAGCCGCAGAGATACAGATACAGTAAGAGGAAGGAAGGCAGAGAATACGGCCACAGATATTGGTAGGTGACTTGTGGTGGTGAGGGGTGAGGGGAGAGTTATGGGGATTCTTCCCTGATTACTCCTGTTTCTCAGGGAAATGGGGTGTAAAGCCTGAAAAGGAAGAGGGGAAAGAAGGTTTTGGTGGCTTGAGGAGAAGAAGGTATGGAACATTGGATTAGGAGAGTAAGAGAATTTGCATTTGCCATGGTCAGTCTTCTCAACCCAAGATACTTTTGCAACAGTTCTCTAGATATTTTGCTCTTGAATCTCTGTACATGAAGAAAGCATAATTTTGAAGCAAGTAATTATCAATGTCTATCCATCTTTATTATGCCTATTCTATTCCAGAGAGAGAAAATTCTGCCCACTAGTAAGGGTAGTTGTGCTTCGGAAATGTACAGCTAAATATGAATGAAATGCGGGCAGATTTGCAGCTTTCTTGTACTTTGACAGAAACTAGATTGAGGTTCTCTGTTTTGAATTCCTTCTTTACTTCAAGACTACCTTCAATAGAGAATCAGCACTTTATAAATTTAAATACAGTTATTATTATGTGTATTTCCTATTAACTCTAAACATTTGCTCAGCTGAAGTAAAAAAAGAATTTTATGTCACAGAGGGAAAAATACCTATCTAAAAGGCTGGAATGTTAGAGGTTTTTCCCAAAAAGATCATGAAGTTTTCTAATGACCAGCTGATATGGAAAGCTTAGAAAAGATAAGCGATGCTTTTTTCATCTCCTGCAGATACCATCTAATAAAATCATCTGAAATAAATAAGGGTGTAAGTTGTGTCATAAATATGCTATACATCAAAATTATAAATTTATAAAACCTCTGATGAGGTGGCAAAAAGACTAGTTATCATTTTATATTTCTTCTATTGATGCAACTCTTCTATTGATGGAAAATAGCAAAGAAATCTTGGTGTTTTATGAGATATGAGCAATGTGTTGATTCTCCTAAAATATCTTACTCTTCTAAAACTCTGTATTTGAGAAATAATTCATCCCTAAATTACAACAATATTGGACTACATTTACATGTATATATTTTCCCAGAATCTAAACCATTTGTAAATGTTGAATCATCTCAAATCCCCCTATTACGGGATCTTACCTGTCAACATTTCAAGATAGGATCCTCCTGCAATCCCCACCCACCTCCCATGCTGAACCAAGGGACAGGTGTCTATACAACTGACATGTGTTAAACAATGAGGTAATGGGTTCTCCTTTTGTATGTAGGAGGATGGCAGGTTATTATTTATGAAAATTAGGCCACTTCCTAGAGTAATTACTGCTCATATTAGGGAATAAGATTTTGAAAAAATCATTAGGAATACTCAAAGCCAACCAAAGACTTAATACATTCTACTTGTAGGTATAAATGAAGCAAAATTAACCAAGTTAACTTGCTGGTTCCTGGCAAACATTTTGGGTCCTAACCTTTTCCAATCACTCTTAAAGACAGAGGAAAACAGTTATAATTCTTAGGCAGAACTATTTACTCAGCTTAGTTCAAGTTTTGGTTTTGAATGGCTTTAGGCAGTTTTTCACTCTTAGGCAAAGTCTGTTCAGCTATTCTCAGGTAGGTTTGACTTTTTCCAGATGTGTAATTTTTTTTTATTTTAATTTTTTGCTTTTTAGGGCCACACCCAAGGCATATGGAGATTCCCAGGCTAGGGGTTGAATCAGAGCTACAGCTGCTGGCCGACAACACAGCCACAGCAACGCCAGATCTGAGCCACATCTGTGACTCACGCCACAGCTCATGGCAACGTCAGCTCCTTAACCCACTGAGCAAGGCCAGGGATCGAACCCGCAACCTCATGGTTCCTAGATGGATTTGTTTCCACTGCGCCACAACAGGAACTCCCAGATGGGTAATTTTTAAAATACTGGTTGAAAATGAATAACATAAAATGTTCAGATTAGCTCCAACCCATGATCATGAGGACTTTAGGTCTCTGCATGTAAGGAGGCTTGTTCTCTAAAGCGTTTCTCTACAGATTAAGAATGTACACCAAACAACCTGATTTAAAGAAATACTACATTATAAATGGTCAAAATATTATGGGGTGGGACCCCAGATTTTAACACTGTAAAGGGTTATTCATACTTTTAGCCCATGCTGCTACTGGTATAAAAATTTTCATAATTCACTGAAATGCTTTATTTTTTGTCCTAAACTTGTCTTTTCATTCCCTCACAGAAAGGAAATGTAACTCAAATAAGAGCAAATTTCAGTCATCATGCTTCAGATATAAGACATTCCTGATAAGTAAATTTTAAAAAATAATTGCTAAAATGAGCTTTTGTTTTATTCAGAGCTTTTACGGATCTCAGCAATTCTTGCCCCTCATTTGCAGATATAATTGAAGGTTGGCCGTGCTAGGGCCACACTCCAAATTTCATTTTGCCACCATCAACCATGTTCACATTTTCAAAGTTTCTCAGGTTTAAATTTCTTGGCTTTCTGATAACAGTGTATCTATTCTGTGTATAAGAGGAGACAGGACAGCATGCCTTAGAGTGATTATTCAAACATGCAGCTAATCCTAAAGCCTTACTTGCATCATTGATATCAATCATAAGCTATAAAAGCTGGGGAAACTTAGAGCCAGCCCAGTGAGCCCTCTTTTCGTGGAGCTTGTTAGATCTTCTTCAGGAAAATGGGGCCTGTGTTGGCCTCTGGCCCTGTTTTTGAGAGCACTCTGCCTGCATGGCTCATGTGCTGCTGTTACTACTACATCATTCTTAGCTTCTCCAGGATAGGCACTCACCTTCCTTGCTTGCTCATCATGAAGCACCTATTCAGTACTTACAGACATCAAGTACTGAAACATCTTTGTCAAATTGATAAATAATTCCATAAGACAAGGGGTTTGAACTTGATGACCTTAATGTTTTTTTCCTGATCTAAAAGTCTGTGATTTCTCTTTGTCTCAGCCTCTGCCTATATATTTTAAGAAATCCCGAGGATGTTTATTTAATGAATGATATACAAAAGTTGCCAATTTGGTCATTAATGGGGTGTTAATCCTTTTCCTGCATTATGTTAGTAATTTAAGACCCAGAGTGAAGTAAAATCCTGTTAATAGTTACTCCAGATCTGTGCTTTCCAATAAAAATATAGTACAAGCCCAAAAATACAAGCCACAAATGTAATTTAAAATATTCTGGTAGCCATATTAAAGCAGTAAAAGCAGGTGAAATTAATTTTAATATTTTATTTAACACTATATATCCAAAAATATCATTTCAACATGTAATTGATAAAATTGCTAAGGTATTTTACAGTTTTGGTGTGTATGCTAAGTTTCAAAATTCAGTATGTTTAATACTTGTACACCTCAACTTGGATTAGCCACACTTCCAGTGCTTAACTAACTATATGTGGCTAGTTAGTAGCTGTTCTTTTGACAACAGTGTTAGAGCCTCATACTCAAGTGCTCCGTGGATCAGGAGCTTGTTAAAATACAAATCCTTGGAATCAGAATCTGCATCTTAACAGGCACTCCAGGTAATCTGTGTGGACATTTAAGTTTGAGGAAGGAGTATCCAAATTCTTTTTTCAGTGAAACCTGAATTTTCAGGTTTTGAATTTTTTTCTTTTTACGGCCATGTGCAGCATATGTAAGTTCCCAGGCCAGGGGTTGAACTGAAGCTGCAGCTGCCAGCCTACGCCACAGCCACAGCAACACCAGATCTGAGCCACATCTGTGACCTACCTCACAGCTCACGGCAACACTGGATCCTTAACCCCCTGAGCGAGGCCAGGGATGGAACCTGCATCCTCATGGACACTATGTCAGGTTCTTAACCCACTGAACCACAACTGGAACTCCTGCTTTGACTATTTTTATAACTTTCACATTCCTAATTTGTATATTTTTTATGTGTCATGCTTCCTGGGTCTCCTTCTCCTCGTTTTGAAAAATAGCTTTTTTTTTTTTTCTAGTTAAAAAAGCATAACCTGTTTATATAGAAAAACTGGAAACTACAAATAAAAAAAAATCACTTATCTTACCAACCAGAGGTAACTATTATTATTTTGAGAGTTTATACTTCCGGTCTCCATAAAATGTTATTTCTTAATTACATAATACACAAATAAATTCTTATAATTTAAACAGTGACATATAAAATGAGGTCCCCTCAACATCTTCCCTAAATGAAGTCTCCACTTGATCCATTCGCCTGGTGAAGGACATTTAGTTTGTTTCAGTTTTGGGCAGTTGTGAATAAAGTTGCTATAAACGCTGACTTTCAGGTTTTTGGGCAAATATGTGGGAGTGAGATTGCTATCAGAAAGCTTTTTTTATAGCTGCATTGTACTTCAAGATTTGAATGTATATGAACATATATTCATTTATTCATTCAAGCAACAGATGTCAAACACTTGATGCCTATACTGTGTTAGGCAAGGAGAATATAGTAAGGCAATGAGAATACATTAGGCAAAGAGAATGAACATAGTGTTGGTCAGTATTGGTCCCAATCCTCACAGAATTTGTTTTTAATCAAATCCCTACTAACAGACATTTATTTCCAATTCCCTTATCATAAACAGTGAGTTTTAAAATTCCAACTTAATCATCTACTGTCTGCCCAAAATTTTCCTTGGAGTTTTCAAGGAAAAAAAATGAGCAACTAGGCAGTTAGTCTTGGTTGCATCTCCTAACTCTAACCACAGTGTGGTTAGAGTTGGGTGGGAGATGGGAGGCAGAATCTCACCTCAGGCAGCTGTTGAGGGTTATTCCTAGGTTAATGTGGAGAACCTAGGATCATCCTGCATCTTCCTAGGCCAATGGCTTTCAAAGGTGAGTATCCACCGGGATCCCCTGGAGGGCTTGTTAAAGTACAGATTCTGTTACCCCCACTGCTCAGTGAATTTGAGATGGAGCTTGATAATATGCATGAACAAGTTCTCAGGTGAGGTTATCTTTGCTGTTCTTAGGAGTGTACTTTGAGAACTGCCCTTCTGAGAAATATCTGGGGGTCTCTACCCTAAATTTGGACTCTCTATTAGTGGTTAGGAATTCAGCGATCTAGAAGTAGCTATCTTTGAAGTTATTGGAAGAAAATTTGTGGGCCTAGAGGCTCCTTTGTAGGATCTCCTGACAACTCCAGTTCCTTGGATTTTGTTACCTTCCCTCTTGACTACAATCTTCATGCAGACTTGCCCCTGAGGTATCCTGCTTGGCAGGGGAGCTTGTCCTCTGGCCCTCCCAGCATCGCCAGTAGGCATGAAGGGACTTCACGTTTGAAGGCTTCTTTTGGAACGGTACCTTAATATTGATAATAAGGTACTGTTAAGGTAAGGTACTGTTAAGGTACTATTAAGCTCCAGAGTTTCCTCATCTGGGTTAGAGGTGACAGGGTTTCTAGCTGCAGGAACCTTGTGAGAGCTGCAAGGCATTTACCTCAGCCTTGAGAAGGGCTGGAATGTGACAGGCTTGCCCTGGATTTGGGGGGATCTTGATATGAGCTAGCTCTGGGAGCTGTAGGGCCCAGATCCCACAGGCAGAGGAACCAGGGTCCTGAGAGTTGCTGGCGAGTGTAAAGATAACTCAGAGAAGGCTTTTTGGTTTTCTTAGCTAGTTTGGTGGGCAAGTTCAAATAAGGGAGATATGGGTTCACTCCCCTCATGGTAGCTTTGAATCCAGTTTCACCGTTCACTGCCTCCATTGCTAACTGGTTCTTGGAAAATTTCCTCATTTGTAAAATGAGGACCACACCCCCATCTCTCAGAGTAACCGTGGGGACTAACTCAGTAACAAGTGTAAAGTACTTGTCAGCTGAGGACTTGACACACAGTATGACTCTCTTTATCTACTGGGAGCAGAGGTTGGAGTGAAGCTGGTACCTTGTGCTGTGGGACCTTGAGTGGATGCATCACAAAGTGTTTGATTCTCTTTGCATCTAAGGGTACTGGCATTACTCCCTCTGGAAAAGAAGGCTAGCTTTGGGGGCCTGCTGTCAAGTCACTCACAAGCATACACATTCTCTAAAAGGAGTGTAAGACTGGAGCCTATAACAGCTGACAGGATAAGAGCCTCACCACACTAGCATTTGAAGACTGCAGAGAATCTAAGATGACTACTCACAGATGGGAGAACTAGAAAAAAAATAGGACTGCTTTATTTAAATCATTCATTATATTAATTTCCTGAGAAATAAAGTGACTTTCTCAGGATCAGAAAATATTGTAATATTTAGAGTTCCTAACTGTGAGTGGGCCTTGTTTGCAGCTACTCTACATTTTCTGAATCTTGTTCCTTTTGCTCTACCCATAAAGCACTTGATCTGTTTCCTTTTATATACATACAGTTCTGCGGCACCATGTTCTTGCTTAGGGAAGGACTTTGGGAGAGTACGAATTTAAGGACAATTTGGAAGAATGAGAGTACATGTTGGCAGGACAAAAGCACTGGAGTTCATCTTCCTGCTTTCATTTGTCATTCCCAAATACTCTACAAGCTTAATACTACTTATAAGTTTGTTATAAACGTTATTCCAACAACCTGACTTTAGCTTATTTGCATAGTACCTATGTTTATATAAACATAGTACCTATGTTTATATTCCAGTTTTATGTTTTAGTAATCAGGAATTTTTTTCCTGTTTTTAGGCATATCTTAGCCAGTGAAAATAATTTCCCCTACGTCAGAACCTTATTCAATGAAGAAAATAATCAGGAGTTCCCGTCATGGTGCAGCAGAAACGAATCCGACTAGGAACCATGAGGTTGCGGGTTCAATCCCTGGCCTCCTTCAGCGGGTTAAGGATCTGGTGTTGCCATGAACTGTGGTGTAAGTCGCAGACATGGCTTGGATCCCACATTGCTGTGGCTGTGGTGTAGGCCAGCAGCTACAGCTCTGATTAGACCACTAGCCTGGGAACCTCCATGTGCTGTGGGTGCAGGCCTAAAGAGACAAAAAGACAAAAAGAAAAGAACCAGAAGCCTACATTTAAAAAAGTCTATAGGAGTTCCCGTCGTGGCGCAGTGGTTAGCGAATCCGACTAGGAACCATGAGGTTGCAGGTTCGGTCCCTGCCCTTGCTCAGTGGGTTAACAATCCGGCGTGTTAACGATCCGGCGTTGCCATGAGCTGTGGTGTAGGTTGCAGACGCGGCTTGGATCCTGCGTTGCTGTGGCTCTGGCGTAGGCCGGGGGCTACAGCTCCGATTCGACCCGTAGCCTGGGAACCTCCATATGCCGCGGAAGCGGCCCAAAGAAATAGCAAAAAGACAAAAAAAAAAAAAAGTCTATAAAATGTAAACTTTGAATTTAACAGAATATTTATGAATATTTCTTTTCTTTTAATAAAAAGTTGATTTAAAAAAAACATAAGAACAGGGAGTTCCCATTGTGGCTCAGCAGGTTAAGTACCCAACATAGTCTCTGTGAGGATGCAGATTCAATCCCTGGCCTCACTCAGTGGGTTAAGGATCTAGTGTTGCCACAGGCTGTGGTGTGGGCCACAGATACTTTCTGATTTGACCCCTGGACTGGGAACTTCCATATGCCATGGGTGCAGCCATAAAAAGGGGGGAAAAAAGGCACAAGAACAAACAGTAAATAATTTGAGAACAGATGTCCAGGGTGCACACACATGCCCATACACTCCTACTTTCCACTGAGTTCCTGCTACTTTAGTTGAAGACCCATCATAGGTATGAATCTTCATTACAGGAGAGCTTGGGGCTCTGCTCCCCTATCTCCAGTACTTAATAGAAAGGAAGATGGGTAGTGGTGTTCCCTAGGGCTTCAATTGCAAAGGAAGCATTATCTTACTGAAACAATGTTAAAAATGGTGTGTGGGCTTCCCTCAACTGTGAATTAGATAGATTACTGAGAGCTAGCCTGAATACCTAACGGCCATTTTAAGACTGTTTCAATGAGAAACACATTTGTGGGTCCAAAAATTGGCTAACCACCAACAAACATCTGAAATACAATCTGTTATAGATTGGGAAATAATTGAATATTTTTAAAAATCTGATTTATACAAATTCTTTCAAGTATGTAAAAAGCCAAAGCATTTCTTGAGTCCTTGAACATGTTGCATTAACACAGTACTTGTACTAACATTATCACTTAAAGCTCAAGCATAACTTGGGGGTTTGTCATACTATTTGCTCTATTTTTTAATATGTTTGATGTTTTTCATAATAAATAAAATTTCAATTTTTTTCATATTAAAATATTGCATTTAATTAATAAAATCCTTCAAACATAAATTTAAAAAATTCCTAGGGACTCAACTTAGGGCAAAATTGAGAGGCAATAAAAGAATCCCCAATAAGTAAAAACTTGAATTTTTAATGGCATCCATAATATAAACAGCAAACCATCTATCAAAATGTTGAAAACATTTGAAATAATGGACCTATTTTAAAGCATTCAAAATCTCCTATCACTGTTGTTCATAATTAAGAATGTCTTTCAAATGCCGAACTTAAAAAAAAAAAATCCATTGCAACTGATGTAAAAAGGGAAAATTTATCTTTTTAGTATTTTCATCTCTTTAGATATAGCTTGATAAAAGTCTACTAGACTTACTAAAATATAATTTTATTAAATCCATAGATAAACCATTCACTCTTTAGATAGCTATAGTAAACTAAAAAATTTGCTATAATATTCTTTCATATCTTTTTAAACAAAATATCTTAAAAACCTACAATGGCACGATGTACAAGAGAGCAATAATTACAGCAGACAAAATAATAAATGAAATATGATATGTCTTCTGCTGCGTACCTATAGGTTTTACAGAATAATCATTACAACAGATGTCCTTAGAGAACAAAGGAGAATGTGAAAGTAGAAAGGTGGAGGAAGGCATGGAAGGTATTTTCTGTTATCTTCTACTGTGTGGTCTTTCACTGCAGTATTCTTTAAACAAAAAAAGGTCTCCGCAAGGGCAAGCCCTGCTTCAAATGTCCCCTTACCCTCCTGACTAGAGAATAATGTGTTTGTGTAGTATATGATTACATCAGACAAGGCTGCGAACACATGTGATTTATTCAATGATCCTATTCTGCTTCCTTTTAAAGATAAAGAATGCATTTAAGTCGATTGTGTCTGAGACTGTGGTAATTCCTTAGAAGGCTCCATTCAAACAGAATAATGTTACTTTATTTTAAAACATTAAGAGCACAGTTATTTCCTTGGTCTCCATTTTCTTTCCAGGCAACATCAATTAATACTTTCGTTTAAAAGAGAAAAAATATAAAACACAAGCAATTACTTTGAAACAGTTTTAATTTTTCTTTGCATAAGCAAAACATCCCCATAAAACATTCACTTTTCAAAAATCTTTATATACAAGTAACTGTGGAAGATGGAGGAAATAACTAAAAACACTGCCACTACCAACACAACAGCTCCTAACAGTAGGCCAGGTCAGGATGCAGAATTCATGAAAACAAGCTGCTCACATTCCCAGAACCACAACCCCCAGCGAGGAATCTTGTCCTCTTTAACTTGCTGGGTGGCAGAGCCCGGAGGAATTACTCAAACTATGAAAATCCCAAAGCATGGTCACCTAGGGGGAAGTGAGGAGACAGATATGACTTGAGCATGACAATTATTTTCTTATAATAACAGTAAAGAAAACAACCTTAAGTGGTAAAGGCTCTTTGAGCTCCAACTTAAACAAGTAGCTAATGGTATTTACCAAACCTAGCATTTGTTAGCTAAGGCAGAACATACACTGTACATGCGCCTTTTTTCTTTCAAATAATATTCTTTAATGCACTCACATTTATTGATTATAGATACATGCAAGTGATATATAAATAATAAAACATAGCAAACACCAGACGTACTGTTCTAGGTACCTTCATGTAGTTTATTTCACTTAATTCTCACAATAACCCTATGAAGTTATGAGATCCATTATTATTCATGATTTACAAAAGAAAAAAAAAAAAGCTAAGTCATAGGGAAGTTTAATTATTTGACCAAAATCATACAACTAGAATGCAAAACTAGGTACTTTGTCTCCAGAGCTCTTGCTTTTAATTTAGCTCTAGTTCTCTCGTGAAATTGGATTTTTAACCCCATTATCACAGAACTATTCCTCCAAGACTGTAAATTCTACTTCTCTGGGAACTTCCACCTCTTTGACTCACTTTTACCTTTGCCTCCCAATTCCTTCTGGTTTCACCTGTTTTCCTGTACAACCTGGACCCCCTAGTCATTTCAACTATGCCCAAACTCCTTCCCAGGCCTCTCCTACACAGTCAAACCAAGGTGGTCACCTGTAGCTGCCACCTTCGTCCCACCTCTGCACCCAGCAGTGAAGTACCACTGCTGATGCAATGAAGAGTCGTGCTGCCTCTTGGTCAGTGGGCCTTCCCTGCTGCTTGGCAGTCCTCTCTTGGGCAATGCACAGCATCCATTGCAGCTGTTCCAAACTTCTTCCAGGATTAAATCCCCCAAAGCACCTTGCTAGTCCTTTGTAGGTTATCTTACCATGGCTTTATTTAAAAGTCAACCAAAATAGGGCTGTCAGATTAAGACACAGGATGCCTGGTAATATCTGAATTTCAAATAAAAAGGAATCATATTTTGGGATAAGTATGTCCAAAATATTGTATGATAGAAATATTTAAATAGTATTTAAACTAATAAAAATAGCCAACTATGTACTGAGAGCCTATCAAAGATTGCATACAGGTACTTAATACTAAAAACTTATTCATTGTTTATCTGAAGTTAAAAAAATTACTGGGCATCCTGTATTTTAATTTGCTAAATATAATTCAGTCAAATGCCCCTTCTTTCCATTCCCAGAAGTACCGTTCCTTTTTTCAAAAGTTAATTCTCTGACCTATGGTAGTGATCTTTCTTCATTTTCTTCTTCATCCTACAAATTCTTTATACTTTTCAAGCATGCTCCAGTCATCCCTACCATGGTATTAATGGCTCCACTTCTTCACCCCTTCATGTCACTTTGTCATTTCTCTAAAGAGGTGAATTCTGATTCCCTACCCCTTGAATTTTGCTTGGTCACATAACCTGCTCTGGCCAACAGAATGAGACAGAAGTGCCAGTGTGTCAGTTTGGAGTCTCGGCCTCAAGAAGCCTTATATGTTTCTGCTTACTACTTAAAACTCTTCTTCAGGACAAGAGAAACAAAACAAAACCATCTGTAAAAAACAAAAACAGTAATTTGAAAAGATACATCCACCCCAATGTTCACAGTAGCACTATTTACAATAGCCAAGATATGGAAGCAACCTAAATGTCCATCAACAGATGAATGGACAAAGAGGGTGTGAAATATATGCATATACAATTACAATATATATACCATTGTATATATATTTATATACACACATATATAGAATATTACTCAGCCATAAAAAATGAAATTTTCCCATCTATAGCAACATGGATGAACTTTAGCATTACACTAAATGAAATAAGTCAGAGAAAGCACTTATATGTAGAATCTAAAAAAATCCAACAAACTGGTAAATAGAGTAAAAAAATAGAAGCAGACTCACACATATGGAGAACAAATTAGTGGTTACCAGTGGGGACAAGGACAAGGGAGGGGTAATATAAGCATAAGGACGTTAAAAGGTACAAACTATTATGTATAAAATAAGCAATAAGAATATATCATACAACACAGGGAATATAAACAATAATTTATAGTAATTATAAATGGAGTATGGCCTTTAAATATGTGAATCACTATACTGTTCACTTGTAATGTATATTATACTTCAATTTTAAAAAATGCTGCAATGGAGTTCCTGTTGTGGCTCAGTGGTTAGCGAATCTGACTAGAATCCATGAGGACATGGGTTTGATCCCTGGCCTTGCTCAGTGGGTTAAGGATCCGGCGGTGTTGCTGTGAGTTGTGCTGTAGGTCACAGATACAGCTTGGATCCTGCGTTGCTGTTGCTGTGACATAAGTCGGTGGCTTCAGCTCCGATTTGACCCCTAGCCTGGGAACCTCCATGTGCCGTGGGTACAGCCCTAAAAGGCAAAAAAAAAAAAAAAAATGCTGTAATACCAAGATAAGGAAATAACCTAAATGTCCATTTAATAGATAAATGGATACAGAAGATGTGGTGTATATATACAATGAAAAACTACTCAGCCATGAAAAGAATAACATGATACCATTTGGAGCAACATGGATGGAACCAGAGGTTATCATACTAAGTGAAGTAAGTCCAAAAGACAAATACCATATGATATCATTTATATATGGAGTCTAAAATATGACACAAACAAACCTATCCATGAAACAGAAACAGACTCACAGACAGTAGAGAACAGACTTGGGGTTGCCAAGGGAAAGGAGGGTGGTGTAGGGATGTACTGGGAGCTTGGGGTTATCAGAGGCAAACTATTACATGTAGGATGAGTAAACAGCAGGGTCCTACTACATAGCACAGGGAACTATATTCAATATCCTGACATAAACCATAAAGGAAAAGGACATAAGAGAATATACATATGTATATAATTGAATCACTTTGCTATACAGCAGAAATTGGTGTAACATTATAAATCAAACATACTTCAATTTTTAAAAAATGCTGCAATGGAAAAAACAAAAACAAAACTCTTCTGGACTTCCCTTGTGACTCACATCATAACTACTCAGCATTGTCTCTGCTGTGGCTCTGGTTTGATCCCTGGCCGGGGAACTTCCATGCTGCAGGTGCAGCCATGTGTTTAAAAGAACAGAAAAAACAGGAGTTGCCGTTGTGGCACAGGAGAAATGAATCCAGCCGGTAAACATGAGTTTGCTTTGATTCCTGGCCTTGATCTGTGGGTTAAGGATCCGGTGTTGCTGTGAGCTGTGGTGTAGGCTGCAGATGCATTGCTGTGGCTGTGGTGTAGGCCAGCAGCTGTAGCTCTGATTAGACCCCTAGCCTGGGAATCTCCATACGCTGCAAATGTGGCCCTAAAAAGGCAAACAAACAAAAAACAACTTTTCTTCCATCTCCATGAAAGAGGTATGCCAAGGCAAGTTAGAGAATCCCAGGAGGATGACAGATAAGTGAAACAGAGTCCAGCCAAGAGGATAGCCCCCAGTAGACTTCCAAATGCACAAGCAAACCCAGCTGAGATCAGACATTTGAACTATAATTACTGACTTAATCCACTGTGTTTTAGAGTGTTTGTTATGCAGCAAAAGCTAACTGAAACACCTACCCTGGAAAAACTGCTCTTCACTAGACTACCCAAACTTTCTTCCTTGCATACTCAACCTACTGCAGAGGTCATCCTTTTTTTGCCTTTGTTCCTCACCACTTATTTTTGTTACCTGTACCACTTCTCTCTTAACTGACACCAAAAACCTCTTAATGGTCAGTTTTAGTGCTTTGGTTCTGTCCTTATCCACCTCGGCCTCTGTCTAGCACCTGACACTACAGATCACCTGACACCTCTGTTAAACGTGCCCCGTCCTTGACTGTACTGCACTAGTCTCAATTTCTTTCATTGTTTCATCTACTTAAGGGGCTTATCTCTTTCACTCTTCTGGGACTTTATTCATTCCCCCAACAGCAACTGTCATCATTTGATTCACACATCTTTATCTCTAACTCTAATTTCGCTTCTAAATTCTAGTTCAATTGGTTCTCAAACTACAGTGTGCATTAGAATCACCCAGAGGTCTTAGAAATATTCAGATTGCTAGGGCCCCACGCCTCAAGTTTCATACTGTTAGTTTTGGATAGAGACTGAGAATTTATGTTTCTAACAAGTTCTCAGTAATGCTGATGCATCGCTTTGAGGACCACTATTCTAGTTTCCTATTTCCAACAGTCTCCACCCTGTTATCGACAGGTACCTCAAAGATCATGAACAGTGTCAATTAGTTTTTTTGTTTTTTGTTTTTTTTTATTGTACGCCCTAGGAACCAATTTGGGCTAACTAAAGCAAAACAAGAGTTTACCAGGGAGCGCACAGAATCAACGTGAAGGCTAGTGAACTGTGTTCCAAATAAGAAAGAAATCAGAAAAGAGGCTACTTGACAGTAGGAGCATTACCTCTAAGTCTGAAGAAGTAAACAGTGTTTCTTGTGTTCTTGAGTCCCTCTGTTCAAGATCAATTCCAAATGAGAGTCCTCTACCCATCCCTTAGTTTGTACCAGGGTGGTGATAGAAAGGATTATGGTGGAAGTAGCCACCAAGGACTCCTTTCATACTTAGTTCAGACCCTCATCATCAAGCAGGTAGATTACTACAACAACCTCTCAACTGGTTGTATTGCCCCTAATCTAACCTCCAAGTCACTCTCCTCATCATCTTCAGTTATCTCTTTAAAATGTGTCATTTTCTTCTTTGCCTTGTCTGATGTAATATTCCTGTTTTGTTTTAATAAATTGCTTTTCATTAGGAGGATCTAATTCCCTAGTAACCGGGCAAGGATCAGAAGCAGTCCCAAAGTTTTACAGAGACCCCCTTAGGAGTATTTTAGAGATTACTATTTCACTAGACAGAAAACTTTCTCGACATAAGGACATGTCCTCATTGTATCACCAGCATCTAGCTCATAGCAGGCACTTAATGAAATGAACAGTCTTGGAGTTCCTGTCGTGGCACAGCAGAAACAAATCCAACTAGTAACCATGAGGGTGTGGGTTTGATCCCTGGCCTTGCTCACTGGGTTAAGGATCCGGCATTGCAGTGAGATGTGGTATAGGCCGCAGACTCAGCTCGGATCCTGCATTGTTGTGGCTGTGGTGTAGGCCGGCAGCTGTAGCCCCAATTAGACCCCTAGTTAGCCTAGGAACCTCCATATGCCATGGGTGCGGCCCTAAAATGCAAAAAATAAAAAGAAATAAAAAGAAATGAACAGTCTTTGTGTCCAGGCCCTCCTTATTTCAGATTACTATACGTATTTGTCTCCCAATTTCCCTGGTCTGCTGCCTCCGCCTGCCTATCTCTTCACTACCAAATCCTTCTTGTATACCACTGCTAAATCAAGCCAATTATCATTTCCTGCTCAAAACTTTCTGCCTCCCTGATACATGCCTGCCAACTTTATAAATTCCCCATGATTCAGAGCCTTCCATAATCTGGTTTCAACCAATTTTTCTAGGCTTCTTCCACTCCTTACTTATTTTGTCAGCCAGTCTAGATAGTAAGTTTTCTTTAAGTTACTTTTCCTGCTCTTGTTGGTTTGGTTCCACTTTTGGGAAAGTCTTTCTCTTTTATGGTGTTTAGCCTACTTTACCTTCAAAGTCTAGTTAACACCTGTCAGTTTTCCTAATCTTTTCAAATCCATGATTCATATCCCAGGTTTTTTGGTCATGTCCTCTACCCTATGCCCCTTAACTTACAGGTTAAGGATCTTTCTACTTGAAGCTTGTGTTAATGTCTTGTTTGCATGAATACTTAAGGGTTGAACACGTGCTGTCTTAAGCTATCACCATATATTTGTATTACTTGTTCTACCAGATTTTATAAGTACTAAAGAGTTTCTACTACGAATTAATTTTCTGTATTTCCCAGAAATTGCTCTAGTGCCTTACACTTAATAGTGATGAGTATAATCTGTTGAATAAATGGATTTTTATAATATAGGGCTAGTGTTTGGGGTTGGTCCTCTTGAAATGGCAGCCACTGGTTGTGACAGCAACTCCTGAACTGCTGGAATCAGGGGTATGAATCTTGGTAGCTTCGAACTGAAAGGTGAGTTTAAACCAAAGCTGATCAAGTTGTAGTCAAATACTAGGAGGCCAAACACAAGCACCAAGTGAAGAGATCCAAACCTGAGATGGAGTGTAAAGCAAATGGTATGGAATCAGGCAAAGACACAATAGAAGTAACAACAGTTTAATAATTCATAGATGGGGATCTGGGATGGTAGACGTTTTTAAAGGCTTGTGCATAGCACTTACCAAATCAAAATGAGTGATTTGTTGGTAAAATGGACTTGCCTAAGAATCAGAAATGGGGTTGGCAGCCATTTATCATTTCTAGCAAACACATACACGGAAATAAATTTATGATAGCAAACACAGTGAAATAGACCTGCTTTGAGAGATAGATTTAATTTGAGCTCCATTTTCTTGCTTCTGCCCTGTCATCTTAATTTATTTCACACCTTTGCACAAGTTCACATCCAAGTTCTAATGTATTTTTTGATTCCTCTATATTATGGATAAAAAACATATTTTAAAAGATTTAATATCATAATACTACGACACCAAATACAAAAACTCAGAATTTTTTTGCTATATTTTTTAAACTTTTAGTCTACCAGTCAGTAAAGCTACAATAAGAACACTGTACCTAGTAATCACTGATTTTCCTACATTAACTGTTTATGGACTAGAAAATTCCAAGAATATCTCACAAAGTTTTTTTTTTTTAATTTTAAACAAAAAATCCTAATTATAAGAAATGTGTATCTTATTGCTGAGAGCTCTAAAGAATTTAATTCCTAAAGATATCTTGCCCTATAAAGCATTTGTTTTGTTTGCCGTCAACTTGTGAGGTTGGGGTTGGGCAGCTCTCTGCCACACAGTGTTTCCTTGTACTCATTAGCAGCAAGCATTGTGGCAAAGACTAATGTCCACAGGAAAAGCACAGCAAAATTCACTTTAAATCCTATTGTAAATATGCAATAATTCTCTTCACAAATTGTAAAATAAATTTTATTTTGAATTAAATTAAATGCTGAATAAGGTATACTTTAAAAACCTATATTATTCTTTCTGAATATTGTCACTGAGAGAAGGCTAAGCTCTCATATTAATTTCTTTAAAAGCTAATATTTGGCAAACAACATAGAAGAACAGGAAGATCACTTACCAAGAAGCTAGGTTACTCTTTGGGGGTCTTAGGCAAGCTATTTATTCTAAGCCTCAATTTCCTCACCATAAAATCTAAAGACTTGAATTCGTTCAGTGGTTCTTGTGAAAAAGATACTGCATTGGAATTACCTGTGGACATTTTTGACTTGGTAGATACAAGAAGGAAGAGCCTGGATAATTATAGCTTCACAATACTTCATAAGGGATTCTGGTACATATTACTAGTCTAAATGATTTCTTGGGTCTTTCACAATTCTAAACCTCTACTTTTTACATCCAATCAACGGAATTTTTATTTTATTTATTTTGGGGGCGGCACCTGTAGCATATGGAAATGTATGGGCTAAGGGTCAATGAGACGCAGCTGCCTACGTATGCCACAGCCACAGCCACACGGGATCCGAGCTGCATTTGCAGCCTACACAGCAGCTTGCCACAATGCTGGATCTTTAACCCACTGAGTGAGGCCAGGGATTGAACCTGCATCCTCATGGACACTATGTCGGGTGCTTAATCTGCTGAGCCACAATGGGAACGTCAATGGAATTTTAATAGCTCCTAGCTTTCATCATTATTCTTTTCTTTCGTCTTTTTTTTTCGGTGGGCTGGGGGGTCCTGCACTCACAGCATATGGAGGTTCCCAGGCTAGGGGTCTAATCGGAGCTACAGCTGCCAGCCTATACCACAGCCACAGCAATGCAGGATCCGAGCTGCGTCTATGACCTACACCATGGCTCAAGGCAATGCCAGATCCTTAACCCACTAAGCAAGGCCAGGGATTGAGCCCATGTCCTCATAGGTGCTAGTCAGGTTCGTTAACTGATGAGCCATGACAGGAACTCCATCATTATTCTGTTCTTAATGGGTAAGTGTATTTTATGAAAGAGAGAAGCTGCCTCTAAATTATAAATAATAGCTTGCAGTTACTGAGTGCTTAATCAGTTCTGAGATCTAACTCACTTAAATTCTCTAATTCAATGCTCACAACAACACTGTGAGGTAGGAACTAGTATTATCATCTATATGTAACAGATGGGAAAACTGAGGGACAGAAAGTAATTTGCCCAAAGTCACAGAGCTGGTAACTAGGGAAACTGAGCCATAGAGACTAAACTCTATGCTATGCTGCTATTCGAGAAATGAACTATACATACAAACACGCCCATCACTGTTTCCTATCTCTATGCTATGCTGCTATTCGAGAAATGAACTATACATACAAACATGCCCATCACTGTTTCCTATCCACACAGCACTGCTTTCCCTGCTACTTTAGGGAGAGAAAAGGCTGTGTTTTTAGAAATTTGTAGGATCAGAAATGATGGAAAGAGGAAGCTGGGAAAGCAAGAATGAAATGACTCAAATGAGCTGGGCCTAACACCCTTGGCCCTGACTTAGACCAACTAGAGACTACTTAGATTTACAAAGGCCTCTAAAAAGGGTAACTGTCCCTAGAGTAATTTCCCTTCAGTTGTCACTTCATTCCATAATATCTGAGACATGTTCTTTTTGACTGATCAAATATTAATTTTAAAAGCATTAGAAATATACCTTTTTGGATGAGCTAGACACAAAACTACAAAGTAAAACAGGAAAATAAGCACAAAAGCCAAGTTAGAGAGTCAGAGAGAGGGTAATTATAATTGAAATGATTCAGTCTGGAAATCCTGTTGTGGCTCAGCCAAAACGAATCTGACTAGCATCCATGAGGACACAGGTTCAATCCCTGGCCTCGCTCAGTAGGTTAAGGATCTGGTATTGCCATGAGCTGTGGTGTAGGTCGCAGATGAGGCTTGGATCCTGAGTTGCTATGGCTGTGGTATAGACCAGCGGCTACAGCTCTGACTCAACCCCTAGCCTGGGAACCTTCATATGCCTCGGGTGTGGCCCTAAAAAGATTAAAAAAAAAGAAATGATTCAGCCTAATACTAATTTTGGGTGTATAAAAAATTTATAACATATAATACATCTTTGGCGTATGGAGCATGAGGTTTAGATGGTAGAGACTAATACATTACAAGGATAAACTTCCCTTCCGCACAGTACAGACAGAGAGTAATCTACCCGAAGTTGGTGGTCCTGAATTTACACTGTTAAATGCCAATCTGCACGGCACTTATTTTTTCTATCTGGGCGCAATGAGCAATCTGGGAGCAGACATCCAGTTAGATCTTGTACTTCACCAGGTGAGTGATAGCAGGGCAACAGGGCAAAAGGAGATGTGGTTCCGGGTAAGAGAGTGGTAATTTAAAATAGAATGTGGCTTGGATATGGCATTGCTGTGGCTGTGGCATAGGCCGTCAGCTGCAGCTCCAATTCAGCCCCTAGCCTGGGAATTCCCCTATGCTGCAGGTTTGTGGTCCTAAATTAAATAAATAAATAAATAAAAATAGAATAGAATGCAGTGGAGAGGAAAGAAGTAAAGGCAGGAGCAGGCAGATGGGAGAAAAAAGAGAAGTCTATGGACTGGAGGTCTCAGGCCAGAGAAACCTGAGAAGGGTGAGAGGCTGAAGCAGAGTAGGGAAGAGCACTGGAAATAAGATGTTAGGGAACTGAGAATGGCTGTACTGTGAGCAACTGAGTGAGAGCTAGACTGAAAGTTCTGGCTGGACCATGTGAAGTCTGCATTTATGAGGTTAGAGGTGAAATGGATTGGGTGTACGACAAGATCCAGAGTGTGGCAATAGAAGTCAGTGGCTAAAGATCAGTCACATCAAGGAACTCTGAGGCTGGTGCTAGGTGAGCTGTCTACTTGAGTGATAAATTCACTCAGGATGAGGGAAGGGGTTCAGATAAAGAGGAAGATGTAAGCCATGTGTCACAGTCTTTAAGAAATTAAGTCTTGGAGCTCCTGCTGTGGCTTAGTGGGTTTAGATCTGGCATCGCTGCAGCTGCAGTTTGGACTCGATCCCTGGCCTGGGAATTTCCATATGCCATGGGTGTGGCCGAAAAAGAAAGAAAGAAAAAAAAAAGAAATTAAGTCTTCAAAGACTTTGGGGTTTTTTGTTGTTTTTCATATATTTTTTACTTTACTTTTAAAAATTTTATTGGAGTACAGCTGACTTATAAAGGTGTGTTAGTTTCAGGTCTATAGCAAAGTCAATCAGTTATACATATATCCTTTCTTTTTCAGATTCTTTTCCCATACAGGTTGTAACAGAGTATTGGGTAGATTTCCCTGTGCTACACAGTAGGCTCTTGTAACTTATCTATTTTATTTTAGTTTCCATTTTTTAAAAGTTTTATTGAAGTATAGCTGATTTACAATGTTTTGATAATTCCCGCTGTACAATGAAGTGATTCCATTATACACATACACATATCCAATCTTTTAAAGAGTCTTTTCCCATTTAGGTTATCACAGAATATTGGGTAGAGTTCCCTGAGTTAAACAACAGTTCCCCCTTGACCACCCACTCATTTTCAAAAGACTTTGGATTTGCTTAGTACAGGGGACTGGGTTCTAGAAAGGGAACCTTTCCCCCTTATCTGTGAGTTTCAGTCTAAAAACCATTCATATTAATACAGAAGTAAGCAGCAGCTTAAGAAAAATGGGTAATGGCTCCCTTCACCCTTAAGACTAATTTTGCTTTACTTGGCAAGAACCTATGCTTCACATTTTCATTCTGAAGCTAGGTCTCCTCTGCTAAAGTTAAATGGAAAATGAAACTACCTGCTAATTCAGGCAAGAAAAATCTCAGCTCCCTGCTCTCATAAGTTTGTGAAGCTAAATGTTTTAAAAACAAATTAGAATTCGGTTGCCCTAGTTCTGGTTTGAAAATATCTGGTGAAACCACTTGGCACAGTTTTCCATTACTCTTTTTTTTTAAGTATAAAAACACATATATAAAAGTTTCTTATAATCTTGAAAGGACAGGGTGGCATGCTATTTACTGACAGGCTGACCTTATACACAAAGAACCTCCATCTTCAACAAGCTGAAATTACTGATATTGATGCCTTCAGAACATTGTCTGCTTCAGAAAGCAACATGTTTTGTCCAAGTCATACAGAAGTGGCTAGATGGACACCACTTGGTCATCAAATGATGCAATGCAAAGGGCAAGGGGACATTTCTTCTGCACTTCCAACCATATGTCTGATACTGTGCAAGGAAAAAAAGGGAAATGTCAAATATGATTCCTGGTGTCAAGAAACTTACAATTTACTGGTCAATTACCTACTACTTTAGCTCAGAGCCATGTCCTACATTTTTTGGAACCACCCCCAGCATCTAACATAGGACTTTAGCGATATCAACAAGAAGTTAGTAAAAAGTTAAAGTGACAATATAGAATGCTTAGACTTAACTGATAAAATACATGTTTAAATAGATGACCAAGAGAAAAGATAAAGTTGAGCTTGTGTCATTGCAATCTATGAAAAAATCTTGTTATTTTAATTTTATATTTTTATTTTGAGCATGTATTGACACAGAAGGCTCCTGTTTCTACTCATTGAAATCTTTTTTTAACACTCACTTCTTTTTTTAAAAAAAAATTATTGGAGTATAGTTGACTTACACTGTTGTATTACTTTCAGGTATACAGCAAAGTCAATCAGTTATATATAAAAATATACCCATTCTTTTTTCCCCTAGAGGTTATTACAGACTAGTAAGTAGATTTTCCTATGCTATACAACAGGTTCTCATTAATCATCTACTTTATACACTAGTGTGTATATGTTATCCCCACCCTCCCAATTCTTCCCTCCCCCCAACAGTTTCACCTATGGAAACCATAAAACGGTTTTAAAATCTGTTTGTTTCCATTTTATAAATAAGTTCTTTTGTATCATTTTTTATTAGGTTCCACATATAAGTGATACCATATTTCTTTTTGCCTTATTTCATTCATTAAGATAATATTTAGGTCCATCCATGTTGCTGCAAATGGCATTATTTCATTTTTTATGGATGAATAATACCCCATTGTATATATGTACCACATCTTCTTTATCCATTCCCCTGTAGATGGACATTTAGGTTGCTTCCATGTCTTGGCTGTTGTAAATAGTACTGCAATGAACACTGGGGTGCCTGTATCGTCTTGGGCTAAAGTTTTCTCTGGATAGATGCCCAGGAGTAGGACTGCTGGATGATATGGTAGTACTATATTTAGTTTTTTAAGGAACTTCATACTGTCCTCCATAGTTGTTGCACCAACTTACATTCCTACTTACAGTGTAGGAGGGTTCCCTTTCTCCACATCCTCTCTAGCATTTATAGTTTCTAGTTTTTGTCCATCTGTACATCTTCTTAATGTCTATTTAGATCATTTTTAATTTAATGATCATTTTTATTTATTTTTTTATATAAAGCTCCCCTACTCAATGAAATCTTTAGGGAAGAAAAAAGCTAGGTCAATTTTTCTTAAAGGTAGGAATTAGAGGTCAGGCCTATCCTGTATGGGGTATCAAAAGTAGCTGAGTCCTTACCTGCATCCTTTTCCCTGGTAGCCAAGGCTATAGCTTTTTTAAACATGCAAAACTATAGGTCAACCTGTTACTAAAACCCCTTCCCTCTTGGGTTCTTTGATTTTATATTATATTGTTCCTTCCATTTACTTATCAAAATATTGAGCAATTACTATGTACCAGCAATGTGTTCCTCTCTATTACTTCTGATTCCTTCACTAGCTCTTCATTCTCTGCCCTACAACTCCCTCTCACTTTTTAACCCTTATTCTATTTTTCTTATAAATTATACATATACTTACAGATATATGCATAATTCATATGTATATTATATATAAGTATATATAATTTATATCTATATAGACATATATACTTACCTTTCAGAAAGTATATCAGTTCTCTGAGGTTTCCAGCCTTTAGGCTAATGTCTTCCAACTTACATATTCTGCACATCCAGATGGAATGTTTCCTGCTACTGCTACACTCATTGATCATTCCTTCTTAGTCTTTCCTGCTGGCATCTCTTCCTCTGGGAAGTACTAGTTCTGAAATTTTTTCAAAACTCTTAGTTTGTCTTTTCACTCTATACTTTATCCCTACACGATTTCATTTCCCTCTCCCTATCATCAAGTTTAAGGATGGATTTGCTTCTGTTCTTGCTCTTTTCATGCTTTAGGTCTTCATCAAGCCTGTTGCCCCTATTTTTATCCGGATAAACCCTCTTCTTCCTGAAATATTGGCTTAAAGTCATGTTCCTCAAGAAAGTATTTATTCTTTTCTCCAGACTAGGTTTGACAGCTCTGCTATGTGACTTTATTGCACCATGTCCCTTTCTTTTGAAGTATCTATCATCTCAAATGATCTGTTCAATGGCGGTCCTGTCCGTTAGACTAGATGTCAGTAAATAATAGCCCATGGATCAAATCCAGCCCCTGGATTTTGTCAATAAAGTTTTATTGGAAGCCAGACATACTTTCACATATGTATTGTTGATAACTATTTATGTATTGTTGATGATTGCTTTTGTGTTTCAATGGCAAAGCTGAATGGTTGTGAGAGAAACCACATGGCCTGAAAGCCTAAAATTTATCTGCCTCTTTTCAGGAAAAGTTTGCCAAAAGTTGCACTGCACTATAAGCAGGAAAGATGAAATCATGCCTGTCATTCTCACTTCTATATTCCCAGCACCTAGCATGACACCTGGCACATAACTATTTCTGGACTAGGTGTACTAATTGTATTTCGACCTCAAGCTTTAACCCATCTTGTCGGTGATATGAATAAGATCACATTAACTGGCCTGTGTTTAATAACAGCATTATAATCGCTGCTTATCCAGATAATGATTGTAGTATTCCAGTCCAAGGGGGGTTCAGAAATTAACCAAATAATACACAAACGAATGGATTGTTGCAACCAGAGGTAAACACTATGGGAAAGAAGAACACAGTACAATTAGAGTGTGTAACAGAGACCCATAATCAAATACAGAGTTTGGGAAGGCTTCCCTGAGGAAGTGACCTTTGACCTGAAATTTGAAGAGTGAACTAACTGTGCAAAAAGAGGAGAGAAAGAGCAAATCAGGTAGAAAGAATATCATATATAATTCTTTCTTCTTTGGAGAGAAAGAACATTGCATGTACTGGGAACTAATGTTCTTGTCAAATAATGAACATAAAGTAAGTTTCTTGAAAAGTTAAGGGTAGGATCCAACATGGACCTAAATGCTAGGATTTTAGGATTATAATAATGTAAAGTTTGAAGCATTCTGTTTTTGGCCAACAGTAGGAAAATGGTAAACTATTATATTTCCATAGCAGAGCATATTTTGCATCCACTAGAATAATATTTATGAAGAATTCTAATTTGCATGGGAAGTGTTCCTATTATAACGTAAAGTGGAAAAAAAAACAGGATATTATTTCTACTATGTAATGTATTTATAGAAACATTTTCTAGAAAAAATGGACAAAAATATTAATCATTACTGCCTCTGGGTGGGATTGAGTGTCCTGTATTTTCTTTATGGCTTCCCATATTATTTATCCTATACATTTAAAACCTTTTAAGATTGAAGAAATACATTTTATTAAAAAAATAAGGAAATACAAATGTTGGTCTGAGAGTAAATAGTCTTTCCTGGCCCCTGAATGGGGATGTAAAACGAGGATCAAAACCCAGAAGAGTTCACTGTCAGTAACAAAGATTATTAGTGGAAGTTTTCCTGAAATGTGGTTTAAGTGCGCTGGGGACTTTGGGGCCAGGGAAAACTACCCCGAGATATGCTGCACTATAGACATACTGCTTCTGAGATTTTGTATCTTGATTATTTAAATTGGGAGCTTAATCTAACCTTACTCTATGTGCTTGGCTTCTTCCTGCCTAGCCACAATCCATCAGAAATGCCCCAATATCAGTTCTGGATTCATAATTTAAATGAGGGTCCTGGAGAGCTCAAGCATCAATTCTAATATTACTCTATTCTGAAAGCTTCTTTTTTGTTTCTCAAACATCATTTTTAATTTATAAGCTCATTGGTCTCCCCCTTAAAACTATTATTGATAATTTATGGAAGTGGAGTTGAGAGTTGTTTTTTAAAAGTTTTGCTTCTCCCTGTAAGTAATTAATTCGTTTAAAAGAACAGAGAGAAATTCAGCTCTCACAATGATTGACTTCCCTTTAGTTTTTTTTTTTTTCTAAGAGACATATAAACGTTGCTCTTTTAGTCATAAAATACTTTATTAATCATTTAGGCAATACATATTTATGTGACTACCTATACCCAAGCAGCTCCTATGAATAAACTGGGAGAAAGGTGCATGAAATCTTTTGAAAATGAGCAGAGTTGATGGCAATTACCTCTAGAGTCTGCTGCACTTACTTAGGGCTTCCTTATCCCCTCTGGGAAGGAATGAATTTGTTTTCCATGGTGGTTTCATAGAGGCCAGACAACGGATGAAGGGCTACGTAAAAATTTTCCTTAGATCAGGGGTTTTCAACCTACTAGATACCAGTAGCACTCCTTCAGATGTGATAATCAAAAATGTGTTTCATGATATTTTACCAAATGTCCCCAGGGTGGGGGTGGGGCTGGGGCGGGGGAGGGGACTGCCTGGGTTGAGAACCACTGGACTAATGCATCAGACATTTATTCCTTAAGAAAATTGAGTGCTATGATTGGTAAAAGAAAGGAATAACACAAAGAATACTTTGAATTTCATTGAATTTACTAAAAACCAAACAAAAGCAATCAAATAACTGAATAAGGAGGAAAACATGAACCTTGTCAAATCACTATGCTCCTCTGCCTATTCCCTAGATTAGAGATGAATGAACTGACAAGACAGGCTATTTCCATAACAGAAATGACTAGCATGTGTGTTGTATACACCCCCCCACACACCCCCACTCACACTTTTAAACTGAAGTATAGTGGATTTACAATGTTGGTTAGTTTCTGGTGTATGGCAAAGTGATTCAGCTATACATACATACATATACCTGTATACATTTTGTAAGTATGTGTTCTTTTTCATAATATTTTCCATTACAAAATATTGAATATAGTTCCCTGTGCTATACAGTAGGTTCCTGTTGTTTATCTGTTTTAATATATTAGTAGTTTGTATTTGTTAATCCCAAACTCCTAATTTATCTCCCCTTCTCTTTCCCCTTTACATAAGCTTGTTTTCTATGACTGTGAGTCTGTTTCTATTTTCTAAATAAATTCATTTGTATCAGATTATAGATTCCATATATAAATGATATTATATGATACTTGTCTTTGATTTACTTCACTTAATTTGGTAATCTCTAGGCCCATCCAAGTTGCTGCAAAAGGCATTATTTCCTTCTTTTTTATGGCTGAGCAGTATTCCATTTGTATGCATGGAATCTTACATCTTCTTTACCCATTCCTCTGTCAACGGACATTTAAGTTGCTTCCATGTCTTGGCTATTGTAAATAGTGCTTCTATGAACACTGGGGTATGTGTATTTTTTCCAATTAGAGTTTTCTCTGGATATAAGTCCAGGGGTGGGATTGCTGGATCAAATGGTAACTCTACTTTTAATTTTTTAAGGAACCTGCATACTGTTTTCCATAGTGGCTGCACCAGTTTATATTCCTACCAGCAGCATATAAGGGTTCCCTTTTCTCCACATCAGGGAGAAAAGTCTATTTGTAGACTTTTTAAAAAAAATTTATAATTTTTTTTTTTGCCCACTCCTGCAGCATATGGAAGTTCTCAGGTCAGGGATCAAATCAGGGCTGGAGCTGTGACCTACACCACAGCTGCAGCAATGCCAGATCCTTAACCTACTGTGCCAGGCATCAAACCAGTGCCTCAGAAACAAGCCAGATCATTAACTCTCTGCACCACAGCGGAAACTCCCTATTTGTAGATTTTTCAATGATGGCCATTCTGACTGGTGTTAGGAGATAACTCATTGTAGTTTTGATTTGCAAGAACTGACTAGTATACAGATGCTATGGTATAAAAGTAATAGATTTGGACTTAAAAGGCATGGGCTCACACTAAATAGCTTCATTTCTTTGGGCCTCGGCTTCCTGATATGTAAAATGGAGGTATGGTGAGAAGGCAGACAGTCTTATAAATAGATCTTTTCATTTTTTAATTTAATAAATATTCAATAAATATAGTCCAGGTACTACACTTAGAACTGGTATGTAAAGGATGAAATGTGTTCCCCTCCTTCAAGGAAATTACAGTCTATTAGAATGACAAACAAACTAACAAAACTACAATAATCTATGCATTACAACAGGATCATGAGCAATAAGCAGTAGCAGCATAGAAATCTACTTGGGGGGAATCAGGGAAAGCTTTGCAAGGGAAGCGGCACTTTAGCTAAAACCTGAAAGATGAGTAAGAATTCTGACAGGAGGCAAGAAGGGGGCAATATTCCAGTTAGAAAGGCAAAGGCATAGAGACTTGATGCTTTTTCAAAAAGAATATTTAAGGAAATGCAAGTACTTCAGTGGTACTAGAGAATAAATACATAAAAAGGTGAAATGTGCTACACTGTAGATAATTTAAAATTTGTGTGGTAGACAGATCATCCATGCTGTAGTGTTGAAAATAAGTGTGGAGGGGAATAAGGCTAATCAAGTAACTACTGGAATAGTTATCTAAAGAGAGTGAAAGCCTACCGAAGGATAATGATTATATGAACAGGAATGGGGAATATTCAGGAGAAAGAACTGGCAAGACTTGAAGTCAGAATGTTGGAGGGATTACAGCTATGATTTATTAGGCAGTTTGGTAGGCACTTTTTTTTTTCTGCAATAGCTTATTTAGTATTTATAATATGCCTAATAAAGATGGAAAACAGTCCAATTTTCTAAAAACCATTTTGGCAAAGAATCAGTTAGTTATACCTACCAAATACTTGTTTGGGGGAATATTAATTTTGAATTTATTTAACAAACACATTTCTTGGTAAAATTGCTTTTTAATGAATTGACCTTTGGTGAAGTGACTTAGAACCTAAGGTAATATACTATTATCCCCATTTTACTGAGAAAACTGAGGTTGAGAGTTAGCAAAGGCAAGACCAGGTCTATCGAGCTAGGGCTTTTAATCTCTACATGGCTAACAGTATAGGAATAAAGGAAACAAAATGATTTGGACTATCTTGTTTCAGCTCTAATACGCCATGATGTTAATATTCTTAAATCAGGAACTAAAACTTAAAAAAAAATGACGCAATGAAACTAAGCTCAAAATCCAATATATTAAGAGTACCACAGCTTCCGGAGTTCCCTTCGAGGCTCAGCATTTAAAGAACGTGATTAGGATTCATAAGGATGCAGGTTTGATCCCTAGCCTCACCCAGTGGGTTAAGGATCCAGCGTTGCAGTGAGCTGTGGTGTAGGTTGCAGACATGGCTTGGATCCCAAGTTGCTGTGGCCGTGGTGAGGGCCAGCAGCTTTAGCTCCGATTTGACCCCTAGCCTGGAACTTCCATATGCCTAGAGTGCGGCCCTAAAATAGCAAAAAAAAAAAAAAAAAAAAAAAGTACCACAGCTCCTTAAAACCAGCTAATTAAAACAATGAAGGTAAGATGGTTCTCTTTGCTGTTCTGGGGTCTTTCACTCTTTTCTTTTTTTGTCTTTTTAGGGCCGCACCGGGGCATATGGGGGTTCCCAGGCTAGGGGTGGAATTGGAGTTATAGCTGCCGGTCTCCACCACAGCAACGTAGGATCCAAGATGTATCTGTGACCTACACCACAGCTCATCGCAACATTGGATCCTTAACCCACTAGGCAAAGCAAGGGATCGAACCTGAGTCCTCACTGATGCCAGTCAGATTTGTTTCTGTTGAGCCATGTTAAGAACTCCACTCTTTTTCTAGACTGTCATCTATATGGAGTCAACTACCACTTACATGCATGTGACACATAAAACTCACTGATGCCCTTTAAACATTCATTCCAGATATTTGTTTCACTACCAATGTAAGTGGTGTTATTTTTCTGACAATTGAAAAAAAAAGGTCACCATAATTCTACTCTTCCAGGTATGAGAATTTTGAAATCTTTTAAACTCAACTCTGTATTTTTCTCTGCTTGAGAATTCCTAGCAAAAATTGCACATGACCTTTCTTGGATCTGTAATGATCATGGCTCCCAGCCGCAGACAGTGGAGTCCACTCCAGGAGTTCAGTAGAGAGCAGTAACTCCTCTTTGGGGCATTTAGAGATGTATGTGGGCATTTTTTTTTTTTTTTTATCACAGTGGCATATAGTGCCCAGGGGCCACGGATGTTA
The DNA here is from genome assembly GCF_016906955.1 of Phacochoerus africanus. Classification (NCBI taxonomy): domain Eukaryota; kingdom Metazoa; phylum Chordata; class Mammalia; order Artiodactyla; family Suidae; genus Phacochoerus; species Phacochoerus africanus. The sequence goes on along the minus strand of NC_062545.1, from coordinate 77,336,019 downwards.
AATATCTGGCACAATAAAGAATTGTTTCATCCAAAGTATCAGAAGAACCCCCCCTTGAGAAACACTGAGCTCAGGGTCAACTTCATAGTCATACAAACTGTGCAGTCATATAGGGCCCACTGCTTGGTTTAATGCTCTGCAGTTACCATTCTGAAAATCTTAATACTTTTATGTTTGAATGTCTGTTTCATAAAAGAAGTCCAGTGGTACGTGGTACGGTAGGTCATCCATGCAAGCAAAGGCAGCCAACGTGTTTGTCCTTTTTTCCTTATCACTTCGTTTGCATGCAGTCTGCATAATGCCTGAAAAGCACAGGTTTCTAGTGACCTTAAGCGGTCCAGGAACTCAGGGAGTTACAAAGAGATGACAAGGCAAGCCTGTTACATCTATGACTGATTTAGTGGAGGCGCTGACAGTTCCAAGAGGCTATGTTTTCCATTTCTACCAGAACTTGCTTCAGGCACAGAAAGAAGGCAATGGCATCCTAAGAAATACAAGTGACCAAAGAATCAATCATATCCTTCCTTGTGTGTGCTACTTCCCTGTATTACATTTACACTGAAAATGATGTCATGGAAGAAAAGGGAAAGGCAGGGCAACCCATAGTTCATTTCCTTTCAGTCCTTCCTTACACAGGTTGGTAGGATGTGTGCATATGACAAAGGGAAAGGAAGGAGTTGCCTGGTGGCTTGGTGGGTCAGGGATCTGAAACTGGCACTGCTGTGGCTCAAGTTGCTGCTATGGTGTGAGTTTGAGTCCCCCCGCCCCCCACCCCCACTCTTCAGGCCCTGGGGTACTTTTTGGTGGCACCCCACCAAAAAAAAAAGGAAAGAAAAATAGCTGAGTTGGTTTTATACAACATTTACACTGTTCCTTAAATACATCTTTGTGGCATGTACAAGCTACAAAATATGAATTGTGTAATTCTGGTGATTCCATATATGAGTTAAATGCCCTTATATTTGCATTTATAAATGGTACTGCACAATATAAAGATGAATGGTAAAATTCATTCTAATAATTTAAAATTCTAATTTTTCTTTACTTAGAATGACATTAAAAAGCAATTAAAAAAACAGCATGACATGTTGAGGGAGAGATGACAGAAGAAAGAAAAAGCTTTATATTTTAGTACATATAATGACATTTTTTCCCCTCCTTTTTGAACAGGGGCCCTACATTTTTCATTTTGCTCTAGGCTCAACAAATGTGTAGCTGGCTGTAACTGAGCCAGTTTAAGCACCAAGGGATTAAAGGATAGTATTTAGCTAACAGAGCTCTGAGAGGACCAGAGAACCAGATCTGGCTAGAAACAACACTAGAAACAACATCCAGGAAACCAAGCCTGGAAGGACACATCCCACATCACATCCACTATACTAGCAGAAACCCACCCCAGCACCACTTGCCAGTCAGTACCTATGACTCATTTTTAGATGCCAGAACCTCTCCTCAGCTACTCAGAGGCAGCAGACACCTCCACCATGGTGCTTGCCAGAAAATCCGATTGTCCTGAATGCAGCTGAAGCATCATGTTGCTCGTTTTCAGATTCATGTCTTGAATGGGTGTATCTGATTGCTAGAAACTAGGTCACATAGTGATAGGCTGAAGCCTGTATGTAATTGTTAGCATCTTCTACAACTAACTCCTCATTCAGTGAAGTCACTTTGATAGCTTGGGTGTAGTCAGTGATACAAATCAGGGTCTTTCCCTTCCTCCAGCTCACCACTCATCCACGCTAGGACTATGGTTGTGAGGGAGTCTCAAGACAGTTTTTAACTTTCTAGCTTCTAAAGTACAGAAAAGCAAGCTAGAAGGGGGTTGGATAAGTGTCAAATAAACCATTTTATAATATTTGCCAAAAAATCATGGTAGCTATTGCCTTCTGTTCTAAATTATAAATTACTAACAAGCAGATGCTAACAGACATTGAACAGTACTGGTACAGAAGGCTGAGTGGGCTTTTACTAAAGGTAGGGCATGATGAGTATAGGTCAGTGAACTAGAAGAGATGATAAAAATGTCAGTTGATATGACTAAAATACATTTCTATGATGCTAGACCATGACATTCTAAGGGCATGAACCATGTCTGTTTTGTTTCTCACTCTTAAATCAACTGGTAAATAGAAGCTACCGCAGTGGTAACAACAAAAAAAAGATGCCTTAAGGTTATGGACTACAGAGTTCAATTTTAGCATTTCTCATATATGTAGATAAGAGTTCCAAATGATTTTACTATTTTTAGATGAGTTAAACTTCTGGATGTCAACATTTTGATACTTTCACATACATTATCTCACTTGAGCCTTATAATATCCCTGAGAAGTTAAAACAGGAATTACTATCCATTTCATAGATGAGGAAACAACCCCTCCAAATTCAGTTATCTGTCCCAACTTATTTACCTAGTAAATAACAGTTTAAGTTTTCATTCTCTGTCTCAAAATTCCAGAGCTCTTTCTTACCTCAGGAGAATATATTTATCAAACACATTTGATAGTGACTAATTAGAGAAGTATTGTCAGGTTTTCAACTTGAGCATTAACTGAAATTTGATTACATGCAATGGACACATTATCCTGATTTCATGCTGCAAATGTTTTTCTTCAAGAATGAACATTTTTTCTTGGGAGTTCTAGAAGAATTTGAGTGGTAGTTGCCACTGCATTTTCTTAAATTATGTTGATTCAGGAGGTAGGAAGAAAGAAACTCTTTTCTAGAAATAGCTAATTGTGAATTTGATACTTTTTTGGTTTTCCCCTTCTATTCTTTTTACAGCCAGACCTGCTGCACATGTAAATTCCAGGGCTAGGGGTTGAATTGGAGTTGCAGCTGAGGCAGCTTGGGGGCAACTCCAGATCCTTAACCAACTAAGCCAGGCCAGGAATCAAACCAATATTCTCTGAGACAATACCGAGTCCTTAACCGGCTGAGCCACAGCAGGAACTCCTACTTTTACCTTTTTCTAGCTAGGAATAATATACATATTATGGATGCCCTTGATTATAATATAGTACAGAGAATCTCAATTTTATATTAAGAATCATGAGAGTGGTGGGTGGGGTTGCTAACAGTACCAAGTTCCAAGCTCCAATCCCTCAAAATGTGATTTAGCAAAGGCCAAAATATCAAATTTTAACCAACACACTAGTGGCATAGAATACTGTGAGAATCACCAGTATTGTGCATCTGACATCCAGCTTGTACAAAATATTTACCGAAAAATGCATTTAGCATGGTAGTCCTATTTTTAAGTCACTTGCATAGGCTTCTAAAACTTAAATCAACTTAAAAGATTTTGCCTCTTAAGATATTATTAGGTAATTTCCTGTATATTAGTGGAAATCTTGCCACCTATGTTTACAATCATGCTCTCAGGTTGAAAACTGCAGGCTAATTCTCTGTGGTAATCAGTCTCAAATCCCTTGAAGCATAAATTCTTATTAGCATTATATGTTATGGAATTTATAGACAGCTTACCAGTGATCTGTGTCTTTGAGCCTTTTAAGACCCACAATGGTTCCAAATAAGGATCTCTCACACCAGTTCAAATACAAGGCAACCTAGTAATCATTAAAATACACCTATATAATAACATGCGTGAAAGAATCTCTAATTTGGGTAAACTGAAAATAACTGTCAAAGGTCGTAATTAAGTGGTATATTTCAAACTTGAAACCACGGTTCTGTCTCCTACTGCTTAAATCTTTTTGTTGGGAAGATTTGTGGATTTTTAAGAGGAACTCTCGTTTCACAGATGAAGAAACTGAGGCCCCAAGAAACCAATTTATTTGTCCAAGGTCACACCCAATATTAGGGATCAAGTCAGACAAAACGCCAACGGTTCCAATAAAATGGCCAACCCAGCCCCATCTGCTCCTACCCTTTTTTTCTGTATTTCACAACTGCACCCCTAACCCCCCTCCTTTCTGGATAAAGTTGTTTTGTCTAACGGTTCTTCCCCGCTCGCTCCCTTTTGCTTTTATGCCTTAGGGTAGTAAAACCTCACACCAACTGTTAATGAATAACATTGTGAGCCCACATCTGACGCAGTGACTTTCAGGGGCTTTTTCCCTGGCCGAAGATTTCGCTGAAAGGTTCTTAATCCTACATTCCGCCGGGGAAGAGAGGAGAGGGAGGGGAGGAGGGAGGTCACCGGGAAATGACAAGTCCGTACATGTACAGGCGCGCGCCCAGGACGCAGCCTACCGGCCCCGGGGAGGAAACTAGGCGGGGGATACTAAGGCGAGAAGAAAGGAAAGGGGCGGGAGAAAAACACCATGGTGGGAAATCCCTGTGCACTGGATCTGCCAACCCCTGGAAAAGCCGAACATAGCCGAACGTGAATAAATCTCATTAAGCTGCTGGGCGCAGACACTGCAGCACCACGAAGGAGGGGGCGCAGCTGCTCGCGCCGTACGTCCGGGAGCGAGCGCCGGGGCGGCCCTTTTATAGGCCGCAGCCCGCGCTCAGGCGCCCGCCCCTCGCACCGCCCCCGGGCCACGCGCGGGTCCGCCGCGCAACCTGAGAAGGGCTGTTGGTGTCAGCCGCTCACCCTCCCGCGAGGCCGCGGCGGCACGAGATCTGCGCCTTGTCTCCCCGCCCCCCCCGCGGGCGGGTTCTCTTACCTTGTAAAAAGCTGTTTCCGCGGCTGCCCCCGCCTTCTCTGCAGGATGTGAAATGGCGGTAGGCGAGGCGAGCGCGAGCACTGCGGCTCAGGCCAATCCCTCCTCGCCACCAAAACGGCCCTGAACACTGGCGCCCCCCTCCCGCCAGGCCCTCGGAGCCCATCCATGACATCGGCGCTCCGCCCCCCCCTCCTCCGCGGCCCCTCACCCAGGTGGCCGTGCCCACCGGCCGAGTCATCGATCCCCCCAAGCCGGTCGCGAACCCAGCTTGACGGCAGCCTCCTCCCTCGCCGCTTGCCCGAGGGCGGGGGAGAAACCACCTTCTCGGCCCCCGCCTGGGTGTCCCGGTCGGGCGCCCGCCCAGCTCCCTCCCTTTCCCGCCGCGTCCCCTCCCCCAACTACTCACAGCCCTCCCTTCGCCACACACTCAACCCCCTTCTCCCCTCCCCCAGTGGTTGCGTCCGTGACATCATCATCATGGCAACAAGAGCTGCAGCCTGGGACCGAGGAGCCCGTGTGATTCCCGGCGGCGGCGGCAGTGGTGGCAGCACCAGCAGCAGCACCGACGAAAGCGTGAGGGCTTCTCTCCCGTCGCCCCTCGCCGGGTGCTCCTGAGGAGGCGGCCGCCTTGCCACACAGCCCCGCCCGCCGCCGCTGCTCGCGTTGTCGGAGTGTGAGAGGAGGGGGCCGAGCCGCGGAGGGGAGGGGGCGCCGCCGCCACCGTTGCTGTGGGGCCGCCGCTGCGGAAGGAGCCGCCGCTGCCAGGTCGCTAGTGAAGAGAAGGCGGTGGCGGCGGCGGCGGCGAACATGTTCTCAGTGAGGATCGTGACTGCCGACTACTACATGGCCAGCCCGCTGCAGGGGCTGGATATCTGCCAATGCCCCCTCACCCAGGCCCCTGTCAAGAAGGTGCCGGTGGTGCGAATCTTCGGAGCGACCCCGGCAGGTAAGCGGGCGCGGGGCGCGGGCGTGAGCGGCGGGCGCCGGGGCAGCCCTCCCCGCCGCGCACTCGCGCGCACGCCACCGGCCCTCTCGGCGGACGGCTGCCGCGACTTCCCTCCCCTTCACCCTCGTCGCTTTTCCTCACGCGCGTGACAGAGGCGCAAAAATGTGGGTCCGCGCGAGCGCGACGGCCCTCCCCCCATCCAGCCTGTGGCGGGGAGGCGGCGGGCGCCGACTGTTTACACTGCGTGCGGCGGTCGCTTGCCGAGTCCGCATACGGGGTCGCGGGCAGGCGGGCGCCGCTCTCGCCCCGGAGGACTAGCCAGGTGGCCGCGCCGCGTCCTCCTCGAATGGGTGCGCAGGGCTGCACTCTGAGATCGGTCGCTGGTGGGGCACCCTCTGCGTCTCCCAAGTGCCCCTTGTTGGCAATGGCCTTAGGTCGTGTGGGGAAGTGTCACCTCTGTCGTCAGTCCTTCCTCGTCGCCTTTTCTCAGCAGCGCTCTCCTCTGCCCTTTCTGGAGATGCCGAGGGCTGAAGGGGGGCGCCTGGGGCCAGCGGATCTTTCTCATTGAAGTGACCATGTGGTTCTGCTGTGAGTGCAGTCATAACTCCTTAGAGTTGAAAGCCTCAGAGCGGAATAGGGCTGCCTCCCCAGGTGCATGGCTTTCAGGGAAACGTGTATCCACGGAAGTAGGAAATGCGTGTTTATGTTGCCTAACATAAAACATCCCACTTAATAGCGTGAATATCTTAGGAACCACAGCTAAACCCAGCGACGCAAACATTAAAGAAAATGCCTCTCTGCTGGGTTGTAGGATTACATTTTAAATACACATACGTTTAAGACAAAAACTATTTGGAAGAACAAGTGGGGCGGGGAGACAGAAGCCACGTTCTCTAAAGCTCTTGGGCATTTATGATACTATAAATAGCATAGTGGCCAAATTTACAGGGTTTTTAATTGTTTTGTTTTTCTATGTGCTTTGAACTGCCTACGTGAAATAATGGAGCTGCCTCCTGGAAAGAGATGCTCTTACCTCTAGCTAGGTATTGCCCTCTGGGATTTTAGCTAGCATTTCCCACTTGATGCTCCTTGCCCTAATCACCATTCATCTTATTACTCCAGTCAGTTTTTCTGGGCTCTCAAGATAATAGCACTTTCTCAAACACAGGCAGTCTTTCCAAGCGGTTATCTCTTAATGTGAATTCTCTTTGTTAAAAATGTCAACGTTGTTGGTGAGGTTTGGTAGGATATTTCTTTTTAAAACAGTGAAAAAGATTTCGATGGTGTGGACATTGTAAGATGGGGAATTTGGATGCTGTTAACAATTTGTTGAAAGTGTAACACCTGAAACTTTGGAAGCTGGAGAATAGAGGCAATAAAGTGTTTTGAGGGATAGATTTTTCTGCGCTTTTAAATATAGTGGTGCTGTCTGAGTTTCTAATTGGAATTTCAGTGTAATATACTGATTTTTTTTTCACTTTAGATGCAGAGCAAGAATAAAATGGTGATGTTGCTATAGCTCTGTTCAGCCAAATTTTGAAGTTATAAAGTGGCATGCTAACAGGATATACGGTGGCATCATTGCTGTGTATTATAATTTGTACGGGTTGGGTTATTTTTCTACGCATAGTTTTTTTCTCTACACAAGTTATTCATTAAAAATATGTATCCCTGAGTCATTTGCAAGCTGTTTTATAGGCTAGTTTTGTCTGTGGAAGTAAGTGAATTTCACTGTGAAAAAGCAGTAATTTTATGTAAGAAGATATTCTTTAAAAAAAAAGTATGATGTAGTTTTGTGTTTCTCAGTATGAAAAAATAGACAAGTGAACTAGTCTATAAAAAGGAATGTGTATTTCTTCCCTCTTAGACATCTTATAGTAGATTGCTGGTATTCCCCCGTAAAAAACACCTGGATGTTTAAAAATGCACCTTGAAATGTATAATGTAAATCAATACGTCTCTTTTGTACATACATTGAAAAATATAAAACCTGATACGGAGAAACTCAAACTTCAAGGTGATAAGGATTATCAAACTGAGTTTGCTATAAGTACAGTTAACAATTTGAAACAAAACTTTTTGTTTCCTCAAGAGGTGAAATATTTTAATGTCTCTAGCATACATTTAGAGTTAACAGCTTTAGAAATCAAGCTAGCATTTTTAGGATGTCAGAAACTCCCAGTAAAATTAGTGTTAATTAAACATAAACAAAAACTGTGCAATCATGTGCTTCTGAAATTCCCCAAAGGAAACCAGTCCAGTCCACCTGGTAAAATAAAATTTGAAGATAATTAATAGAAAAGAGATGTTAATTTGGCTTAGTAAAAGTCTGAATGCTAGAATTTTTAATGAAGACAGGTAATATTGTTTGATAGCACAAACTATGTTTATATATCTAATTACTCATATTAATGAAAAATTGTAACACATGATAAATCTATGTTATAGAGTATCATAAACTTAAGCCTTTCATATATAATAGTTAATTTTGGAAGTCCTTAATTTTTTATGATGGTTTGGAGAAAATATGTTTTTGAACTGAGTTTTGCTTTTCAAATGAAGTCATGAAAATTGGCAGCAGAAGAAATTTTCTCCCAAATAAAGTGGCCATTTCGGATTTATATTATACATTTTGAACTGATTGGTTTATTACATTTTTACTAGTTTTTTCTGTTATTGCATGAAAAGTATTTTTCTGCTTTAGAAAACAGTCCAGTTGACTTCTGATTGTCCTGTGTTTTGAGGGCATATTTGAGTAATTTAAGAAATAAATTAAGTGTCTTAGGTTTAAAAGCTCATATTTTAAGTTGGTGAAATTTGAAAAAGTATTTTTTTTTAAATTTGGGTGGCAAATTTTTACTGTCTGATTTAATCTCTTGCTTGCTGGTTCCTGAGAGAATTGCTTAAATTTTCTATATGTAAGTAATGGAATTATTTTAAAAATCCAAAACCCTTTTCTGCTTTTCTTTCACTCATTTAAATATGTTTTGAACATTGTTTTGCTATGCAATGTATTGAGCAATATAACTCCATTTTAGTGACTGGTTTTAATGGAGGCAAGGTTATAAATAACTCAAGTACAGGACAGTGTTTTTTTATTTTGATTTGAATATGGGTATGACTGCTCTGAGAATTCACTTCAAATGAAATCCTAAGGCTTTATTGTAAGGACCTGACTCAGGTGGATCTGGGAATCTGTCCAGTTTCCACATCCCAATTCTTGCTTATTAGTTGCCTGATGTAACTCACTTCATGTTGTGCTTAGACAGCTTTCTAAGTTTTCTCAGCATCAATTTAAACAGAATTATCCTTTCAAAAAGCCTCCCTGCTGAGATGCAGAGTAGGAGTAAATAGAAGAGTGTGAGTGAGATGTTCACAAAGCAAGTAATTAAACAAAAGTAGGCCAAACAGACTATAGAGGGAGCTGCTTGACTTTGAGATAACTGTAAGGAACTGTGCCATTCCTCTGTCTGCCTCCAGCTTGTGAAAATTTTAGTAGACTGTTGTAGATGCTATGCAATCAGATTTTTCAACATAAATTAATAATTCTTAAATGCTATATAAATGTATGTAGTTGCTTAATAACCTCACTTTTTTGATATCTTGGTGGTTTATTAAATATGAGATGAGAATAAATTTAAAAGCTATAGCTTTTATTAGTAACTCAGATTGCAAATGATTTCCTCTAATAAAAGTCTTTTTTGTTCATAGCCTTTTTTGTGAAACCATTTAAAAATATTTTAACATCACATAATATCTATTTGGTGAAAACATTAGATTTTTCAGAAGCACTACTGAAATTCAGTGCTTTATCACGAACAAAATCACTTAGCAGGTAATCTGCAGCCCTGAATTGCAGATTTTATTAGATTTCTGTGTTGTGTTTGATTTCATATAACCATCAGTAAGTCAGAAACTTGTTAAACAGGCGTCCTCTTAAATCTGTGGACACGGTAGAATGTTGTAATATGTGACTCAGTTCATTCAGTGAACACTTAATGAGAACCTTCTATGTATATTGAGCTATTTTTTAAGTGCCGTCGTTATGAACAACTTTCACCCTCCATAAGTGCACGTGGGAGAGATGATAGACATGTAAACACTAGTCAAATATAGTTTAATTGGAACATGAAAAGAGATTTGTATAAGGCACAATAAGGACTCAAAGGAGGACATGTTCAGTGACCACCTTTTGACATGTTCAGTCAAAAAGGGGAGTCAGGGAAGGCTTCATGAAGGAAGTATGGATTAAGCCATTTTAAAGGAATTTTAAAATTCTGATAGAGGAACAGATACAAGGTAATTCGCAAAGAGAAAACTGCTTTTGGCCGGGCAGCTTGGCAATGCATACAAGAATCCTTGAAAAGTTGTTTTTTTGACCCAATAAGTCCAGTTTTAGGGATATTAATCTATGAATGTAAGTCTTTTGGCAAAATCTGATTATCTTTTGAATCCATCTACTTCTTTTCATTATCCATCACTACCCTAGTCTAAACTACTAGCATTTTTGGATGTGTTTACAATACCCTTCTGATCTTGGCCTACCCCAATCCACTCTGTTCCATTCTAGTCTATTTTCTACACCATAATCAGAGGGATCTTTCAAACTGCAAATCTGATTATATCTCCCTACTCCTTGATATGCTTCAGTAGCTTTCCATTGCACTTAGTATAAAGACAAAGCTACATGACTTATGTGGTGGCATCTACATGTCTTACAAGGTCTTGCATAGTCTGGCCCCTACTTTTCTATCCAGTAAGGGCTTGAGCCATGTCCTTCTTGCCTTGCTCTTTACGTTCCAGACATATTGACCTTATTTCAGTCCCTTATTCTTGCCATGCTCCTCCCACAATGAGGCCTTTGTACCTGCTGTTCCCTCTGCCTAGAATGTTTTTCTTTTTCTTTCACCTAAACTCCAATTTATCTTTCCTCAGGGAAGCCTTCCCTACCATAGACTCTCAAAACTCCATAAACTCTCCTTCATAACACTTGGTATAGTTGTAATTATGTATATTTTGGAGATTAATGTCTGTTTTCCTCAATAACCTCCATAAGTGCTGGTAATGGGTTCATTTTTGCTCACCATTATATAGTCAGTTCTTACTTATCTTAGTGCTTAAAACTCAAGCATTTTTTGGAGTTCCTGTTGTGGCTCAGCGGGTTACAAACCCAACTAGTATCCATAAGGATGTGGGTTCGATCCCTGGCCCCACTAAATGGGTTAAGGATCCAGCTTTGCTATGAGCTGCAGTATAGGTCACAGATGTGGCTCAGATCTGGTGTTGCTGTGGCTGTGGCGTAGGCCAGCAGCTGCAGCTCCAATTTAACCCCTAGCCTGGAAGCTTCCATATGCAGCAAGTGTGGCCCTAAAGAGCAAAAAGAAACTCAAGCGTTTTTTGTTGTTTTTTTTTTTTTTTCAGAAATTAATCAATGGATAATAATCATCATAGAGATCAACCCCAAATGTCCACCAATTGGGAAATGGTTACATAATTTGGGCATAGTTATCCAGTAGAATTTATGTCATTAAAGTCATGTTTTCATGATTATAATGTAAATTCAAATATAGTATAAAATAAGACAGGAAATGTTGTCAGTATATTACATGAAAAAAATCAGTTTACAAAACAGTCACTTATTAAAAATGCAGAAAAATACACCAAAATAAAAAGGTTGCTTTTCTCTGGGAGGTGTGTTTTCTATTTTTTAGATTTTCTGCAGAGAACATGTATCGATTTTATAATTTGGGAAAAGACCTGTTCATGAAATTAAGGAAAAACTAGCTTTCTGGATATGGTTCAGAAATACGGGGAAAAAAGGACTTGAGGTTGATAACTGGGCTTCAAGTAAGTATCAACTAAAATGTGTGACTTCATGATGATAGTCTCAGACTCGATTATACAAATTCAATTTTGGAAGTTTAAAATTATTCTTATAGAAAGCCAGTAAATTCCTGGTTTTATTATACTCGTTTATGTGTAAACTGATTTTAATTTTAAAATATTTTGCAAAGTAGCATGGATTTGGCACTTGACAGTGATGAAACAGAGCAAAGGCCAGAAATTTTTCTGGACACAAATATTTCTGAGAACTTAGTGTGTGATAATGGGTGCTACCTGTCCTATCAGTAGGGAAAAGAAGAATTCTTTAATAAACAGTATCGAGATAGCCACTGGGTCATCTGGAAGAATAAAAACTTGGCTTCCAGATGAATAAGAAGATTGAAATATGAAAACAGGGAGTTCTTGTCACTCAGCAGGCTAAGAATCAGACTAGTGTCCATGAGGATGAGGGTTTGATCCCTGGACTCGCTCTGTGGGTTAAAGAGGGTCCAGCGTTGCTGCGGGCTGTGGTGTAGGTCACAGATGCAGCTCTGCTCTGGCATTGCTGTGGCTGTGGTGTAGGCCAGTTGGTGCAGCTCTGATTAGAACCCTAACCTGGGAACTTCCATATGCTGCGAGTGGGGCCCTAAAAAAAAAAAGTGAAAACAAACTAAACAGTTAGGATAATGATTATTATTTTTATATATTCTTGGAATGGTGAAGTATAGAACATGGATACTAGTCAAATTTGTTTCCACTGGGCCATGATGGGAACTCCCGTGAAGTATAAAACAAATGAAGCCAGATTGCTGAATTTTATAAACTGTATAGAGGGGAAAAAAAATCACAAAATTAAAAGAGAAATAGACTAGTACAACTTGTATCCTTTTCACAAAGGACTAATTTCCTCTTAATGTACAAAGAGCTCCTAGAAAATTATCCAGTGGAAAAAAAATGAGCAAAGAGAATTTGTATGAAAAGATGTGCAATTTTTATTATATTGAAAATATAAATTAAAGCTACAACATACGATTTATCACCTATCTAATTAGGAAAGATTGATTACCTAGTATAACTTGGGGAGGGTGAGAGAAAGAGAAAATGGGTGTTCTCATATATTGCTGGTGGGAATAAAAAATGTTCGTTTTCTGTGGAAAGCAATTTGAAAATGCATGTATATTTTGATGTAGCAATTTCATTCAAGGATTTTATCCCCTCGAAGATTTTATATATATGGTTAAATAAGCATGTAAAAATATTTGTGACAGCATTGTTTGTCATTGCAAAAGATTGGAAACAGTCTAGACATCAATCAGTAGGGGAGTGGTTAAGTAAATTTGGTATATCTCTTCAAAGGAATACTAGGCAACCCTCAAAATAATGAGGCAAATCTATTCATTGGAATACTAGGCAATTCTCAAAGTAATGAGGCAAGACTATGTGTACTGCTATGGTACCATGTCTAAGATATATTACAAGAAAAAAAGCAAGATGCAAGACTCCATGTATAGTATGCTGTCATTTGTGTGGTTTAAAAAAATGAGATATGTGTATATATATACATATAAATAAATATATGTATATATAAATATAAACATGTATTTACAAATAAATATTTATATTGTATATATGTATGTACACATATATCTGAAAGTATACATGAGAGGGTAACTGGTGGCCTAGAGGACAAAGGTGGGAGTCTAATTTTTTTTTTTAATACTGTTTGGTAATTTCTGGATTTTTTTTTTTTTTTTTTTGCCATGAGCATGTTAATACCTGTTCAAAGTTAATTTTTTTTAGGTTATGTTGTGCTTGCAGGACTTGGTAAGGAAGAACAAAAATAAACAGCTCTAAGAGTCATAAATTATTGTCAAATGATTAGTGTCATACTGTTTAATTTTAGATTTTAGTAGAGGTCTTCTAATTCAGAGCTTCCAGTTGATGTTATGTGGCTCTCTGGAGAGTCACCCTTGTGGAGTGGGGTCTGAAGGTAAGGAGGTAGCCTGATGAGTACAAACAGAAGTTATTGCTCTGTTTAGTATTTTAAGTTCATGAAAGGAGGTGCTGCTTTACTACTTGGAATCTGCCTCAGCTAGCCAGAGTATGTAGCTGCCTCTTGTGGAAAAGAGATCTTGGAGCTGTTATTGGAGTTGGTGGTATTCCTGGTGCTTGAGAAGCGTGCCATCCAGCTCAGGGTGCAGCCACTGACAGTGAGAAGACAGGTAGCAGGGATGTTGTCCTGGGGGTCTAACTCAAGGCCGGAATTTCTGTATTCGATCCTCTTAGCCATGTGTGTCTGATGTGCCATTTAGCTTGCCACAAGGTGACTCCCTAATAGTGCTTGTAAGTTCTGCAAAAATAAAGCATCATTGTTACTTTGAAATATTGCTCCTGATGTAAAAAAGTTGGATTTGAAATTCATTCATATTGTTACAAACTTTCTTTAAATTAAAATTTTTCTTCCATGATTATGTAAAGAAAATCTGATAAGTTTTTTTAAATCAAGCACCATGTCTATGCTTATAAATGCCCTCTTGTTGGCCAAAGTTCTGAACAAATACTTAGAATGTGAAAAGGGTTGGGAAACATCGTTCTGCTTAAATTCTTGCATTTCATTTAAAGAAAACTGTTATCTAGGTAGGTAAGCTCAGAGATTTGTCCTGTGTTCTCTAGTTAGTTGCTTTGGGGCTGGGTCTGAAAACTGGGGATTTTGACTCTCAGCCCATACTGCCTCATACTGGCCCCCTAGACTGCAGGGAAAATTGGAAAGGCATTATTATAATTCAAAGATGAACATACAGAAGCTTAGAGGAATTGTAAGAAAAACTGCACACACACAGTTTAGAAATATTTTTGGCCTATGTCTGACAGTGTTTAGAATCTTCCTGTTGAATAGGTCATAATAGGATTGTTTTGTGATGATTGTACCTATCTCCTTTTGAAAAAATTGTATAAAGGTTAGACTATGACAAGAAGAATTTAGGACAGATGTTAACAAAAATCGATACTAGAATTGTATATATATAGTTTTCTAATGAAGAGGGGACTGTATCAAGAGACCTTTCAAGTTCCTCTGGTGTTACAGTAAACTTTTTCCTCATCTTTTGATTGGGTTAGAATTTGTTCAGTTTAAAATGAGTGAAAAATGATTTGGGTTTAAAAGTAGGTTGGTTAAAAAAATAAAAAAAATAAAAGGTTGGGACTAAATAGGCTTCAAAGGATGTTGTCATTAGCCTTAGATATTTCAGAGAAACACTTAGAAACTTATTAAGATATGGGATGAGGGAGTATATGTCACTTTGACACCTGGCTGCCGTTTTAACACTATAGTGATAGTAAGAAAGGAAATAATAGGAGTTAAGGTACAGTCAACTTAGAGTGAAACTGTTAACTTATAGTTTCTAGGTAAGATACAGGTAAGGCAGGAGTAGGTAGCTTAAGTAATTAAAAAAAAAATCCACTATTCAAACATAAAGTGGACGCATTTTTTAAACCAAGGCAAATTATAAGTAAAACCCTCTCTTAATGACAGTCTATTTAATCTTTTGGTATGTTGGGGGGGTATTTTTTTGGGGGGGTGGAGTTGGTCATTCTTTTTAAGTTTTCCAGATGATCTTTTGTGTTTCTTCTAGTTCTCTGTAGATTTTTAACCATTTCATTTTTTTTAAGTGAAAAATATTTGGTTGCTTAATTAGTATTTGGCAAACTGGACTGTTTTCTGCAGCAGAAATTGAACATATGCCTAGCAAAGTAAATTCTGGGGAAAAAAAGTTTAGTAATTATCTTTGAAAAAATTAGGGGTTTTTTTGGTTCAATTCTATTTTCTTTTTAGTTGGTAGTTGTGAGAAATACTAAGATTTTAAGGTCAGTTTCCTTGGGGGCAGATATTTAATTTTCTTTGGGTTAAGAGAGCACTTACCATATAAATGATTCAGAGATTAAAAGAGTGTGTTACCTCAAAAATGCTTGTGTAATCTATAACAACCTAACAAGAGTTTTCTATTTTTCTTCCATTTATTACAATTACCAAGGAAATATAACAAGAATTTTTCAAATATCTTATTTTGCATATATATATTTACACTTCAAAGTAATTTATATATTAAATTAGATTTTGTTTGAGATGGTAAAATTAGGTTTTGTTTGAGATGGTGAAACGAAAGACTTTGTAAATAAGAATACATGTTGATATGTGAAAAAATGTGAAGTTAAAACATGTTGGCATACTCTTAGTTTCTCAGAACAAGAAAATGACTAATCTAAATTTCATTTCAGAATAAAAACCAAGACAAGCCACATAAAAGCAACCTAAAAATTAAACTGTCATCATATTATTTGTTTTAAAACTATGGAATAATATATCTGAGGAAGATTTCTCTCAAAATTGTTTTTCTCAATTTCAAGTAAGTAATTTATTTTGGTTGATATATTGGGGATGAGGGGAGGTGGGGGTGAATCTTGGCATTGAAATTGATCAAACTACTCTTACTTGAAGTAACAACTCAAATATTAACCACTTTAAGCCTTCTGTGACTCCTTTGCCCAGTCCCAAAAGATTTCCACTGGTTTCCCACAGTCCTAGCCCCCTTTCAAATTGCTGATAAAGGACTAAGTACACTGAGTGTTGTGTTTGTAGGAATATTCTTATGGCACTACCCTTATGTCCTGCCTCCCACTCCTATTTCAGTTACCCTCCACACTGCCTTCTGCTCCTGAGACACCCTGTACAAGTTATTTTACTTCTGTGAGCCTTAATTTCCTCCTCTGTAAAATGAGTTTTAGTAATTTCTACCTCATTGGATTATTATGATTAAATACAGTAACCAGTAAATATCTGGCATATATAGTAATGTAACTTTCTTTATCCTTCTAACTGCACAATCTGCCACGTTATTACATATAAACCAAGCACTCTTTAAAATATTTGAATTGAATTGAAATGAAAAATGGAATTTTTGTAGCATTTATTCATTCCTCACAATAAGACAAACTGAAATACCTGTACATTGTGGTATAAGACTTTTTACAGTTGGTCACTGACTCATATATCTAAAGGCTAGGTAATTACCTATTTAAAACAGTTTTTAAAAATTGGCTATTTTTTTTTTTATAAATACCCCACCCAGACCTGATTTTTCTTTCTTAACTGGTGATGTATATACATATATAGAAAAGTATCTAGGCCTGATCTTGCCTTGAAAAAGGGCAGTGTTAAGCCATTGATCAAAGAATAACTACAGCTTTCCAGTACTGCAGTTTAGGTTAGTGTATTTCTTATGAAAGAACCTTATTTTCCAAAGCCATTAGTAGTGCCTTCTTTTTTAAAAATGATGGTAGAATGAATTCAAAGTGTGTGTGCCAGAGGTCATAGTAAGAGTGACATTGAACCATTGCTCTCTTTTTTTGCCTTTTGTTAATTCGTAACGTACAAAATTGGAAGCTTTTGTTTTTTAAACCCATTTCGGATTGTAGAATGTGGACCAAATGAATTCATTGTTGCTCGGAGTTTCAATTTTCTTTACCAAATTTTTTTTTACATATATTCCCAGGTTTGGTTTGGTTTGGTTTTTTTAATGACATTGCCTTTGTTTTTTTCATGAAGTTGTTGGAAAGATTTTCAAATTAATTTTGATAAATCACACTGGGGTTGATGATGCTTGATGATAAAATAGAAACAAGTTAGTCAAAGACCTTAATTTACATCATTTTACTAAGGTTATAGGCCGTTTATTGAGTCTTTATTGCACACCTTGATCTAAGTGTTTTAATTTTCACAACTCCATAAAATAGATACTGTTATCCCCATTTTACAGTTGAGGAAATGCAGTGTGGATAGGGTAATTAACTTTTGCCTGAAGTTATTCAGCATATGTTTACCTCCTAGCATGTAATAATTGAAATGAGGGAATGTCTTATCAGGCCATTGCCTGCCTACAGAAGAAGAAAAGCCAATCTGAGATATATGTCTCCTAACACTAACAGAATTTGATAATAGCCATTATTAAGACATGACAGTGACCATGATTATATTCTTATTCACTAATATTTTTTTGTAGTAAATGTATACCCTGCTACTTTGTACTGACCCCTTTTTCCCTGAGCAGTATTAATGTGGCTTCACAAATTCATGTTCCCATTTAGACTGAATTATTTTGTTATGTATATGTGTTTTTAAGGTGATAGTTGGCTTTACTATAATATCAGTCTGATATAAAATATTTTTATAAGTTTAAACAAATAGTATATGAATATATTCTCATTGTGAAATTTAAAAAGCAGAAACAGGTAAAATAAAATTTTCCTTGGTCACTAAGTCTGTTCACCTTCCCATTAATTTTAGTTTTCGTGTAACAAACCTCTCCCCAAACTTAGTATATAAAATAATAGCCATTTGTTAGCCCATGATTCTGGCATTGGCTCAGTTCAGCAGTTCTGCTTCTGCTTCTGACTGGGCTTGCTTACGTGGCTGTGGTCAACTGTGAGGTCATCTGGTTGGCCTCGGATGGCTTCACTGAGATGTCTGGATATTGGTGCTGGAATGGTAGAGAGGCAAGTGTCTCCAGCAGGCTAAACCTTCATCTGGAGGCTGTAGTAGGCTTTGCAGGAGCAGCAAGTGAAGACAAGCGTCAAATATTTTATCTTGGCTGATGGACCAAAGCAAATCACGTGGCCAAGCCCAGAGTCCATGTGGGAGGGCTTTCCTGAGAGTGTGTGACCATTAGGGGGCCATTACTGCAACAATCTATTATTCCTCTGTTGTTGGCTGACTTTTCAGGAAACATTTGGGGAGTTCCCATCGTGGCTCAGCAGTAAGGAACCCGACTAGGATCCATGAGGACAAGGGTTTGATCCCTGGCCTTGCTCAGTGGGTTAAGGATCTGGTGTTGCATTGAGCTGTGGTGTATGTAGGTCGCAGACATGGCTTGGACCCTCTGTTGCTGTGCTGTGGTGTAGCCTGGCAGCCGCAGCTCCCATTCGACCTCTGGCCAGGGAATTGCCATATGCTGTGCGTATGGCCCTAAAAAGACCAAAAAAAAGAAAGAAACATTTGCTAGTTTTCAGTGCCCTGCTCTTGAAAAAGTGTAGTGTTTAAGCAGTTTATTTACAAATTCAGATAAATTTAGTTAATGTCTTTTCCTCACTTGTTATATTCCATTCTCATCATCCTTCAGCATTGTTCCTGGTCCCACTCACCCAGCAAATTTAACTGAGTGCCCACTGAGTGCCCAATAAGCCATCATGAGGTGAGCAGCAGATAAGAGCAAACTACTGTATTCATCTTCCAAGTTACCTAAATTTGTCTGCCTGTCTGCTCTATGATATGAATAACATTCTATAGAAGCAGACAGAACAAATTTTTTTTTGAAATGACGAACTGCCCACACCAGGCTAAATATATGTTGTGTACTACATTTTTTATGTCTTAGAAGAATTTCTTTTAGGAAGGTAAACTATATAACAGAGATTGTTTCAATCTGTACTCCCAACCAGCAATAATGAGACTTTTTCCATGTTTTCACCAAGATTATGTTCTCACATGTTTTGATCTTTACCAGTTCTGTAGAGAAAAACAAGGATCTCAGTGTAGTTTTAAATTTGCATCCTTTTATTATGAGTGAGATATGAGAGTCTTTCCATATACTTGAGAGTCATTTGTATTTCCTTTTCAGGGTACTACTCATTTATCTTTTACTCAGTTTTCTGTTATGAGTCTTTGTCTTTTGCTTAATTAATTCCAAGGAGCTCTCCAGTATATTAGGAAAATTGGTCTCTATATGTGCATTGAGTTACAAATATTTTTCCCAGTTTCTTTATCCTTGTACATTATCCTAAATACATTTTATTTAAATATTTTTTCATTTTTTAAAGAACTTTTGTATCTTAAATGAGGCTTTTTGATTATATTTAGTTGAAGTTAGGTTTAAGTATTAGGCATGAGAATGGAAGAAAATTAAGAGAACTTACCTTTCAAAACTATGACTTAAAATGAACAATTTCACAAGGATCCTATCTTTGATATACTTTTTTCTCTTCCAAGTTTAGTTCTGTCATGAGACTACTACTTTTGACAGACCAGTCTGAGAATTCCCCTATGAAATTGCCATGAGTTTCTAGTTTTATACTTGTTGCAAATGTATAGTTTACGGCTAGTTCACAGACCACACTTGAGTAGCACTGTAGATGTCTTTTTTAAACCAGTCTAAAGAGACCTATATCTTTGCTTCTTGAATCCTGTTTATTTTTCCACATCAAAATTATTATTTCTCTTTCCCTTTAGTTGTGCTATTTATGTGCTATATCATTTCCTGTCACTATTTTTAATCCCTTTTTTTGGTCATTTAATTTTTTTTAACTTCATCTGAGGATCTTTCCAATGGAGGTTTTAAACAATATAATATTTGTTATAATTGATATTTGACCTCTATAATTTTATACTTTTTAGTAATTCTCTTTCATTCTTTCCCTTGGTTCCTGTTTTTTGTTTTTTTTCCAGCAGAGGCTCTTTTATGCGTTTAATTTATTTTTTAGTCTTTTCGAGGGCTGTACCTGCGCCATATGGAGGTTCCTAGGCTAGGGGTCTAATCGGAGCTACAGATGCTGGCCTACGCCAGAGCCACAGCAACTCGGGATCTGAGCTACGTCTGTAACCTACACCACAGCTCACGGCAACACCGGATCCTTAACCCACTGAGCGGGGCCAGGGACCGAACCCGCAACCTTATGGTTCCTAGTCAGATTTGTTTCTGCTGCACCACGATGGGAACTCCTATGTGTTTTATTTTTTTAAAAAAGCATAATAACAAATCATTTTTAAAAGAATATATATACAGAAATATATTATTATAAAATTCAGGAACAAATAAAAATATTTTCACTTTTATATAATGCAAGAAATTTAGCTTATTTTAGATTTTTATACTCTCAGCCTCCCAATCCTTTCTACTAACTAAATAAATGTTTTTTTTAATTTTATAATGATTTTTATTTTTTCTATTATAGCTGGTTTACAGTGTTCTGTCAATTGTCTACTGTACAGCAAGGTGACCCAGTCACACATACATGTATAAATTCTTTTTTCTCACATTATCATGCTCCATCATAAGTGACTAGATATAGTTCCTAGTGCTATACAACAGGATCTCATTGCTTATCCATTTCAAAGGCAATAGTTTGCATCTATGAAACCCCAAATTCCCAATCCATCCCACACCTTCCCCCTCCCCCTTGGCAACCACAAGTCTATTCTCCATGTCCATGATTTTCTTTTCTGTGGAAAGGTTCATTTGTGCCATATATTAGATTCCAGATATAAGTGATATTACATGGTATTTGTCTTTCTGAGTTACTTCACTTAGTATGAGAATCTCTAGTTCCATCCATGTTGCTGCAAATGGCATTATTTTGTTCTTTTTTATGGCTGAGTAGTATTCCATTGTATATATATGTACACCACATCTTAATCCATCTGTTGATGGACATTTAAGTTGTTTCCACATCTTGGCTGTTATGATGGTGCTGCAATGAACATGTGGGCGCATGTATCTTTTTCAAGGAAAGTTTTGTCTGGATATGTGCCCAAGAGTGAGAACTAACTAAATAAATGTTAAATGTTCTAAACATCTTCTCTTTAAAAAATTTTAGCCTGTTAAGTTTTATTAAAACAATTTGGAACTCACCTCTACATATTAATTTGGTATGGAGCACCACCACTAATCTATTTATACCCGTTCTTCAGTTCCAGTTTTAATATTTTTCATTTGTTTGTTTGTCTCAGATACATTTTCAGGTACTATTTTCCAGGATTTGTGGATTATTTTTGTGAAGCCTTGAATATCTGAAAATAGCCTTTTTTGTGTTCACATGTTCATGAGAGCATGGCTCAATGTGGCATTCTTGTGTCCCAGGCTTTTCCTTTAAAATTCTTTAAACATTATTCTAGTGTCTGAACTTTGAACGAGACAGGAAAGTCCTTTTAGAGATGCTGGTGCTTTTTATTTTGGGATGATTCTTTTATTATACCTTTGATTATTGCCTCCATTCCATTTGTTATGCTTTTTTAAATTAAAGAAATACCAGCTATTTGTGGATCAGTTCACATTTTGTTTTTTATACCTGTCTTATTTTTAACTCTCTCTTTTTGCATTCTTGGTAAACATATTTGTTTTTACCTTCTTCATTAGTGATATGTTTTTCTGCATTATTGATTCTGTTCTTTCTCATCTTCAGCGTGGATATTTTGTTGTTTATATTTCTTTCCTTTTCCTTATCTCTTAATTTATATCTTCATTTACATATGTTGTGTTTTTATTCCTTCCTGGTCTTTTAAACTAATCATCTTTCCTTTAAAAGATGTTTCATAGCAACTATTTTCTTTTATCTTGTTGAGAGCACACACTACATTTCTTCTGTTTCCTGATGTAAATTATCACAGATTTTTTTCTTTCCCTCCGGCCTTTTAAGATGTTTTATCTATGCTGCTCAATGTTTGTATAGATCCCAAATTTATCCATCTATGAAGTAGACACTCTTTATCCAGTCCTGGTGTTTGCAAGTAGCAAAATATGGAAAGCCCAATTGGTTGTCTTCACTTTCACTCATAAACTGATAGAATTGCCCTCCCAGTTATACAGAGCTAATAATTGAGCACAACCCACTTAGCTGAAAACATTCATCTAATGTGACCCTATTGGACTGAAGTTTTAAGAGTTTTCCCCCTGGATAA
Source organism: Phacochoerus africanus (assembly GCF_016906955.1). Lineage (NCBI taxonomy): Eukaryota > Metazoa > Chordata > Mammalia > Artiodactyla > Suidae > Phacochoerus > Phacochoerus africanus. The sequence continues at coordinate 77,313,896 of NC_062545.1, read as the reverse complement.
CCTGAGGCTCTTTCTTTCTACATATCTTTCTTTCTGTCTGCCTGACTGTCTTTCTTTTCTCCAGAGCATTGCATGAAAGTCTCCAGGTATAAAGGCCCTTAGGACTTCTGGCAATTTTTATCAGTGATGGAAGCTAATTTAACATCTAGAGTGGAGAGAGCTATGCTCCATCAGTTTGTTGATACTGGGAGTTATGTTTTTTGAATAGGTGAAGAGAGAAAGTTACTGAGTGAGAAAATATAACCTTGGTATTGAGTAAGAAAATACAACATTACACATCTTAGAAATTTTTTAGTAAGGGACCAGTTTCTGTTGGAGTAGATTATGTCTCCAAGGTAGAGAATAGAGCTATATGTCTTATATATTTTAGTGAAAAACTGGGAGAAGAGTTATTCTGTATTTCATTGATTATAAGATGTTTATCTCTTCCCCTGCCCCCCCTTTTTTCCTTCACCTGTGGCATGCAGAAATTCCTAGGTCAGGGATTGAACCTGAGCCATAGCAGTGACAACATGAATCATTAACCACTAGGCCACTGGGGAATCCCCCTCCCATTTTTATATCTTGGTAATTGGGATGTGTCTTAATATCAGTGGCACATCACATTTAATTGGAAGCATTTTTCCTTTCTTAGTACAGAAATTAATGATGTCTTATAATCATTGGCATTTTATGTTCAGTGAAATATGTTAATAGATGTTTAGCTTAATGGCATTCTAAGTTTAAACTCATTTATTGTGAGTAAAGAGTTAATAATAGCTTTTCTGGACAGTTTTGGCTTGGGTTAACTCTCTAGCTTTATTCACCTGGAAACCTCATAGAAACAGGCACCGTTGCTTTTGGTAAAAATGACTCATGATTACTAAATTACATATGGACTGGGAGGACTGTGAATAAACTGTAAATACCAGCAGCAAGCAACAGCTTTGTGCTTCCCTGAGTGTGATAACTCTTTTTTTTTTTTTAAGTAATATTAGATTCCAGACTTTATTTTATTTTATTTTATTTTAATTATTTATTATTATTTTTTTCCCACTGTACAGCAAGGGGGTCAGGTTATCCTTACATGTATACATTACAATTACATTTTTCCCCCAGCCTTTCTTCTGTTGCAACATGAGTATCTAGACAAAGTTCTCAATGCTATTCAGCAGGATCTCCTTGTAAATCTATTCTAAGTTGTGTCTGATAAGCCCAAGCTCCCGATCCCTCCCACTCCCTCCCCCTCCCATCAGACAGCCACAAGTCCCTTCTCCAAGTCCATGATTTTCTTTTCTGAGGAGATGTTCATTTGTGCTGGATATTAGATTCCAGTTATAAGTGATATCATATGGTATTTGTCTTTGTCTTTGTAACTCTTAAATTGAGTGAGTCTCTTGTGAGGCTGGGAGTCTGTGTCGGTAGTACTGGATGTAATGGTTACTATTCAGTGCTTCTAAGCTAGGGTAGTTACTGCACCAGTCCTTGTGATCTCATCCTCTTTCATTTGACCTGCCCCCTGGGGGGCCAAAGAGAATATTCCCTGAGTTGCTGTGAAGACTCCCTCTGAAGAGTAACTACCTGACACTGCCTTGCTGGCATGTTGTTTCATGTTTTATATCCTGCTAAGTGTAACTGTGTAGTTTGGCCCATTTGGGTCATGTGAGTCTCAATGTTTAGGAACAACAGGTGGTATTGTTGCTTTTATGATTTTATTAAAAATTTTTTTGATTTTATTTGAAAAATTTTTGATTTTATTTAAAAAATATTTGATTTTATTTTAAAATTTTTTGTTTAATGATTTTATTTTTAAAAATTTTTTATTTTAAAAATTTGATTTTATTTAAAAAAATTTTTGTTTTTAATATTTGCCCAGTGAATCTGTATTTATTTTTCTTCATAATTTTTAATTATAAATATATGAAAATATAACATGTATAGATTCAGGTATATTTTAAAAAATATATTTACTACCCAAAATAAGAAATAGACCATTACAAATATCGTCGAAGTCTCTGATTGCCTCCTCCTCTCTTATATAATTTTGGTTAATCATTTACTTGTTTTTCTTTATAGTTTTACCTCATTTATATATATATCCCTAAACAACATATCGTTAAGCTTTATTTTTTTAGAGTTGTTTATGTGTGTTCTTTTGTGATCCCCCTCAGCATTATGTTTTGTTGAACTATATAGATATAGTTCATTCATTTTTCTTGATGTGTAGTATTGCATTATATGAGTATATCACAACTTTATTTATTCTTTCTCCTATCTGTGGACATTTGAGTTTTTTCCTGGGTTTTTTATTTTAATCCTCAATTACAAACAATATTGTTATTACAACTGTTGTACATGTCATTGTATAAGCATTATCATGGTTATGCTAGTGATGAGTTTGCTATGGTGCACATCTCTATTATGTAATGCCAGATTGTTTGCCCAAGTGGTTCTACCAAACTGTCCACCTATTAGCAGTGTGTGAGAGTTTCTCATGTTCCCCATATTCACTAACATTTAGATTTGTCAGGCTTCTTAAGTTTTAAACCAATTCTTATAGGTGTAAATAATATCTCTCATTGTAAGTTTGTATGTTTTTCCTCTCACTAATAAGGTTGAATTTTTCCATAAACTTATCTACTTGACCTATCAAATATTGAGGTGTGTTAACATCTCCAACTTGTGGATTTGTCTGTTTCTTTCAATTCTATCAGTTTTTGCTTCATGGTTTGTTTTTGTTTTTTTGTCTTTTCTAGGGCCGCACCCACAGCATATGGATGTTCCCAGGCTAGGGGTTGAATCGGAGCTGTAGCCACCGGCCTGCACCACAGCCACAGCAACATGGGATCCAAGCCATGTCTGCGACCTACACCACAGCTCATGGCAATGCTGGATCCTTAACCCACTAAGGGATCAAACCCGCAACCTCATGGTTCCTAGTCAGATTCATTAACCACTGAGCCACGACAGGAACTCCGGCTTCATGTATTTTGAAGCTTTGTTAGATTCTTAACATATTTAGGATTATTATACCTTCTTGGTGAAATGGCCTCTTAATCCCTGGTAATACTTCTTGTCCTGAAAGTCTTCCTTGTGTTATTAGTTTCACCTTTCTTTTGAGTAGTTTTTGTTTGTTTGTTTGTTTTTGTCTTTTTGCCATTTCTTGGGCCACTTCTGTAGCATATGGAGGTTCCCAGGCTAGTGGTCTAATTGGAGCTGTAGCCGTCAGCCTACTCCAGAGCCACAGCAACGCGGGATCCAAGGTGCGTCTGTGACCTACACCACAGCTCACGGCAATGCTGGATCCTTAACCTCCTGAGTAAGGCCAGGGATCGAACCCGTAGCCTCATGGTTCCTAGTCAGATTCGTTAACCACTGCGCCATGACGGGAACTCCTTTTTTGATTAGTTTTTACATGGTATATTATGTCAGGAATAGTGAAGGGTCTGAAATTTTACCATCTTGCAAGCTAACAAGTTACCTTGCAACAAATTACATAGATGCTGGCAATAGACGTGAGAGTCCTGGCTCTCCTCTTAATTGATTACTAATAAGGAGTAACTGAGGTTAGGAGATGGTTGCAGGTCAAGTACTGAGAAGCAGGTTCGAAGAGACCCATGGAGAATTGTCTCCCAACATAGCTTTTCCCATCCTTTTACTTTTAACCTGTGTTTGGTTTTATATTTAAAATGGGTTTCTTGTAGACAGTTTATAGTTGGGCTTATTTGTTTAGCTAGTCTGACAATCTCTTTTAACTGATGTGTTTAGATTTTTTTATATTTAATATAGTTAATGATATGGTTGGACTAAAATATACCACTCTGCGAACTGTTTTCCGTTATTCTGTCTGTTCTTTGCTTTTTTCCTCTTGTGGATTACCTGGAATTTTTTTCTTTTCTTTTCTCTCTACTATTGTTTATTTATACCTCTTTTTGAAATTAATTTAGTGGCATTCCTAGGGTTTGTAATATACCTATGTAACTAAGTCTTCGTCATATAATAGTACATAATTTCATATATATTACAAGAATTTTACAGCTATTTATTCCAGATTCTTCCCAGTCTTTGTGCATTTATTGTCATACATTTCACTTTTGTGTACTCTCTCAGTACATACTGCATTACTTCTGTTTTTACTTTAGACAGTCATCTTTTAAAGAAATTACAAATAAGAAATGAGGTTTTATGTTTATGTCATTTCTAGTGTTGTTGATTTCTTTGTGTGATGCAAGTTTTTGTCTGCTATCATTCCATCTACCAAAAGAACTTCCTTTACTATTTATTGTAGGACAAGTCTGTCTGGTGGTTATGAATTACTCAGTTTTTGATTTTCTGTAAGAGACTTTATTTTATAAAATATTTTTGTTAGGTATAGAATTGTAGATTGCCCTTTGTTTTTTTTAGCCACTTAAAAGATGTCACTCTATCGTCTGGTTTATGTAGTTTTGCTGTAATTCTTATATTTTATTCTCTATACGTGGAAGTCTTTTTTTTTTTTTTTTTGGTCTGTCTTTAATATTTTCTCTTTTTGGATATGATGTGTTTTTACCTTTGATTATCGTGTGTCTATTTAATTTCGTCTGGTGTTGTCTGATTCTTGGGCTTGCAGTTTGGTATCTTTTTGGAAAATTCTCAGCCATTATCTTTTTTCTTTTTTTGACCTGTTTTTTCTCTCCCTCTCTCATATTAATTGGCATCCCCTCACTTTCAGTCTGTATGTGTCCCTACATCTGAAATGGGTCTTTTGTAGGCAGCATATATATGGGTCTTGTTTTCGTACCCATTCAGCCAATCTGTGTCTTTTGATTGGAGCATTTAATCCATTTACATTTAAGGTAATTCTCAAAATGTATGTTCTTATTGCCATTTTGTTAATTGTTTGGATTTGTGTTTGTAGATGTTTTTTCCTTCCCCCTCCTCTTTTGTTCTCTTTACCTGGGATTTGATGATTGGTTTTTTTTTTTTTTTTTTTTGTCTTTTTGCCATTTCTTGGGCCGCTGCCATGGCATATGGAGGTTCCCAGGCTAGGGGTCCAATCAGAGCTGTAGCCGATGGCCTACACCAGAGCCACAGCAATGCGGGATCTGAGCCGTGTCTGCGACCCACACCACAGCTCACGGCAACGCCGGATCCTTAACCCACTGAGGAAAGCCAGGGAGTGAACCCGCAACCTCATGGTTCCTAGTCAGATTCGTTAACCACTGTGCCACAACGGGAACTCCTTGATGGCTGTTTTTATTGTTGTGTTTGGGTTGCTTTTTCTCTTTTGTGTGTTTGTTTATTATAGATTTTTGATTTGTGGTTACTACTGAAGTTTTAATATAGCAATCTTTTATATACAAGGTTGTTGGTCTCTTAATTTCAAATGCATTTACGATATCCTGCATTTGTACCCTCCTCTTCTCAAAATTGCTGGTTTTGTTAATCATGTTTGTGTGTGGGTGATTTCCAATCATATTTGTGTGTGGATGATTTTCTACTTTTATTGTACATTTGTCTTTACCAATGAGCTTTCCTATTCATAATTTTCTTGTTTCTAGTGTGGCCTTTTCTTTGCCACCTAAAGAAGTCCCTTTAGCATTGTTGTAAAGCTGATTTGGTGGTGCTGAATTCTCTTAGCTTTTGCTTGTCTGTAAAGCTTTGGATTTCTCCATCAAATCTGAACAAGAGCCATGCTGGGTAGAGTGTTTTTGGTTGTAAATTTTCCCTTTCGTCATTTTAAATATATCAGGCCATTCCCTTCTGGCCTGCAGAGTTTCTACTGAAAATTCAGCATAACCTTATGGGGATTCCCCCATATATTATTTGTTGCTTTTCATTTTTTCCCTTCATCTTTAATTTTTGTCAATTTTATTAATAGTTGTCTCAGCATATTCCTTCTTGGGTTTATCCTGTTTGGGACTCTGCCACTTCCTGGACTTGAGTGTTTCCTTACCCATGTTAGAGAAGTTTTCAGCTATTTTCTTAGGCCCTTTCTCTTTTCGCCTTCTGGAACTTCTATAATGTGAATGTTGGTGCATCTAATGTTGTCCCAGAGGTCTTTTAGACTCCTTATTTCCTTTTATTTATTTATTTATTTTTGTTACTCTCTTCTGTGGCAGTGATTTCCACCAGTCTGTCTTCCAGCTCACTTATTCATTTTTATGCCTCATTTATTCTGCTGTTGACTCCTCCTGGTGTATTTTTCATTTCAGTTATCGTATTGTTTATGTCTGTTGGTTCTTTAAATCTTCTAGCTCTTTGTTAAATATTTCTTGTGTCTTAGTCTGTGCCTCCATTCTTTTTCCAAGATCTTGGATCATCTTTACTATCATTACTCTGAATTTCTTTTTCCCCAGGTAGATTGCCTGTCTTTACTTCACTTAGTTGCTCCTCTGGGGTTTTACCTTGTTCCTTCATCTGGAAAATATTTCTCTGCCATCTCATTTTGTCTAGTTTTCTCTTTGTGGTTTCCATTGCTCAGGCTGCAGGATTATAGTTCCTCTTCTGGCATCTACCTCCTGGTGGGTGAAGCTGAGACTTTTCCCTCTGGTGGGCAGGGCCACTTCAAGGGGTGTGTTTCAAGGTGGCTGTGGACTCAGGAGGACTTAGGCAGTCTATCTTCCGATGGTTGGGGTTGTGTTCCCACCCTGTTGTTTGGCTTGGGGCTTCTCAGCACTGGAGCCTGCAAGCTGTTGGGTAAGGTCAGGTCTTGTTACGAAAATGGTGACCTCCAGGAAAGCTCATGCCATGGAATATTCCCTGGGGCCTGTGCTGGCAGTGACCTTACCCCTACAGAGAGCCACAGCTGACCCCTGACTGCTCAGGAGACCCTCCAAGACCTGGTCCAGGCTCATACAGAGTTACTGTGTTGTCTTTGGTCCTAGTACATGTGAAACCTTGTGTGTGTTCTCCAGGAGTGGAGTCTCTATTTCCCTCAGTCCTGTGGAACTCCTGCACTCAAGCCCTGCTGGCCTTCAAAACAAAATGCTCTGAGGGTATCTCTACCTGATGCCAAACCCGTAGGCTGGGCAGCCTGACATGAGGCTCAGAACTCTCACTCCTGTCAGAGAACCTTTTCACTATAATTATTTTTCAATTTGAGGGTTGTCTACCTGGAGGGTATGGAATTTGATTATATTGTGAAATTGCCCCTCCTACCATCTTGTTGTGGCTTTTTCTTTATCTATGGATATAGACAATATATAAGTAGGGCCACTCCTGCGACATAGGGATGTTTCCAGGCTAGGGGTCAAATCGGAGTTACAGCTGCCAGCCTGCACCACAGCCACAGCAACTCAGGATCTGAGCTGCGTCTGTGACCTACACCACAGCTTACGGCAATGCCGAATCCCCAACCCACTGAGCCAGGCCAGGGATCAAACCTGCATCCTCATGGATGCCAGTCAGATTCATTTCCACTGTGCCACAACAGGAATTCTGTAGAATATCTTTTTTCATAGGTTCCAGTCTTTTTTGTTGATGTTTGTTCAGCAGTTGTGCTTTTGGTGTTTTCCTGAGAGGAAGTGAGCACAAATCCTTCTATTTTGCTATCTTGTCTCCTCCCTCCCTGGGAACTAATGATTTTAATGTTGCTGGCTTCAAAGAATGAAAGTTTTTTTTAAACTCTAAAAGATATACTTCATAAGAAGAAAGACATTCCCAGCTGGAAAGTCTGTATATTGAGTATCAACTCAGGGAAGACATTAGGGCAACAATAAAAAAGCAAGCATCTCTGTCCATTCAAAGTGAAAGGTGGTAAAAGCTATTTCTTTTGCATCTTCAGACCTCAAATCTGGAACAAGGTTTGGAAAGCACCTCTAAACAATTCATATCACTCTTCTTTAAGTTGGTTTTATTACGAGCATATCAAGTTTCTCCACAGGTGAGTCACTGGGAGGCAAGGTCCATAGGGAGGCAAGATCACAGCTGGACTAGGGACTTGCCTCGAGGACAGTCTTTACGTATTTAATTTGGAATTTAAAAGTTATATATTACCAAATAGCCAGACCCAGATTTGTTTATTTTACTCTCTTAGGACTATATAGAAGTTACATAGACATGAGGTACAGTATCAGTAAGAATTTAACATTATTGTTTTGTTTTTGTAATCTATTAATTGAGAAAGTGGTTCAGAAGTGTAAATGGAATGCCTTCTAAGGAGACTTTTTTTTTTTTTTGTCTTTTGTTGTTGTTGTTATTGTTGTTGTTGTTGCTATTTCTTGGGCCGCTCCCGAGGCGTATGGAGGTTCTCAGGCTAGGGGTCAAATCGGAGCCATAGCCACCAGCCTACGCCAGAGCCACAGCAACGCGGGATCCGAGCCGCGTCTGCAACCTACACCACAGCTCACAGCAACGCCGGATCGTTAACCCACTGAGCAAGGGCAGGGACCGAACCCGTAACCTCATGGTTCCTAGTCGGATTCGTTAACCACTGTGCCACGACGGGAACTCCCAGGAGACTTTTTTATGTATAGAATATTTAGGATGATTAAAAATAAACTAATTGGTGTAAATAAAACAAACTTAAAGCTTGAAAATTTCAAAGAGTGAAAAAAATTTTGAGTAGGTACAAGTGCTTTAAATTATCAAAAGTGATAAATGGGACTTATCTAGTTTCTTTTTTATAAGGTAGATAAATAAAAAGGAATGTTAACTTAGCAAGATATGCTTCTAATTTTTTTTTCATTTACATCAATTAAAGTATGTCAGACTTACTAAAAAAAGGAGCCTTTGGATATGTCTGCTACAAGTATCTAAAAGTTAAAAAAATCTTACATTTGAAATCTGAAGCATAATAGTGTGGAGTGGGTATTAGTATCATAAAAAAATTGTTTAGGGGAATTGAAGTGGTTCATTGTAACCATTTTTATTTCATCTCAGCTTTACCTAATAAAATATATTGTCATTGATAAATTTTACTTTTTCACAGAAAGGAAAAGTGTTTTGTTTGATCAGTGTTCAAGTAGTTGGCAGATTTTCAAATGGGGACATCTCCAAGTTGATATTGGAGAAAGTCACATAAAAGGACAAGGAGCCAAATGCCCGAAGCATTGTATTTTTGGCTGAGAGCCCCAGTATATATAGATTTAAAAATACGAAAATTGAAATAAACTTGATCATGGGCCATTTCTTGTCTACTAGGTTAAATTTGTAGTATAAACCTAGCATATACTCAATAATGGAGGGTCACGCTTCTGATGACAACTGTGATTCTTTCTGGCTCTACTTTTGAAATTGTAGAATTAGAACAGGGAATTATTTTTCTTCTGATGAAAAGGAATACTCTAAATTACTTAAATGCAATTGAAACCCTGATCCTGAACAAACATGTATACATACACACGTGTGTGTGCACATGTGTGCACACACACGTGAAGCTGTGTAGTGATTTTTTTATCCTAACATGTTTTTCTCGATGTTATTATTTGATGTGTTGTAGAGCTTTCATAAATGTTTACTCAAGAAAAGAATTATTGCTTTGCACATTATCATAAACAGGTGACAACCTTTCATGTAGATTATGGACTTTTAAATCCATTTGCTGCCCATTTCTATTGTTACTCCTTTGAGGTCATTATTTTTGCTTGCACCATCATAATAGCCTCTTACCTTGCCTATAACTTCGCTTATTTTCACATTTAGCCCTATCATATCACTAGCGTGATTGTTCTTAAACCCAGATTTCATCCAAATGTTGACATTGACAGTGGTGCAGGAAAATAGATGAAAAATTGTTAACCTAAATGTTAGCAAGTGAGGGGTAATTACATCTGTATGGTAACATGGTCTGCTATGCAAACATCAAAAGTCTTACTGAGAAAGAATAAAAGGGAGAAATATCCACTTGTATGACTAACTGAAGAAAATAGACTTTGAAAGTTTGTGCAGTATGATCCTTCTGTTTAAAATATATATGTAATGTAGACATAAAGACATATACACTGGAATGTAAACTGTTTATCTCCAGGTGGTAGAATTGAGTAATATGTTTCTTTTCATATTCTTTTACATCTATTGAATAAAAGGACTTTATAACTGGGAGGAAAATTTAACAAACCCCAAGCATAAACTATTCACATTATTCTCCTGTTTGAAACTGTCATTTTCTTCCCATATTCTGCAGAGGTATTTCCCCAATAGTAGGCCGTGGATAGAACTGCTTTAGAATCACCTGGGTGTACTTATTAAAAGTAGATTTCTGGGGTATACCCCAAACATATGAAATTAAAACCTTTGGGGCTATATAGGATTGTGTACTTCTAGCAAGTGCCACCTCTGATTTTTATGAATTCAGAGTTTGCAGACTGGCCTACAGTATAAAGTAAAACTCTGTATGACCTAAAACTTTTCTATGTTCTGACACCTGAGTGCCTTTCCAGACTCATCTTCCTCCCCCAAGTGCTTTGCTCTTCAGTTTGAACTACTTGACCTTCCTCAGATAAATGTTTCGTGGCTCTGCATTTGCTTTTAGGAAAGCAGGAACTCTGGTTATCCTAGGAGTGGGGTCCCTGGCATAGTTTGTCCGTCACTAAATGTTTGGTGACTGGAATGACTATGTCCATTCAGTGAATTCTTTATATTTCAGAACCGTCCTTAGACATCATCTCCATTTTGAAGCCGTCTTGATTTCAGTCAGCTCAGAGTTGATTGGTTGTTTGTGTCATTATTGTACTTTGCATCTCTGTTAGAGCAGTTACCATATTCACTTGTCTGACTTGCCAGTTAAAGTTTCAGGAGCACACATCAGTATACTGTTTTGTGTTTGGTGCTTGGTGCCTAGACATGCAATAAAAATTAGCAAAGACTCGTGGTGGAAGGACAAATATTGTATGATTCAATTTATTTTTTGTATTTTATTTATTTATTTTTAATTACTTAATGAATTTTATTACATTTATAGGTGTACAACAATCATCACAACCAAATGTTACAGCATTTCCATCCCAAACCCTCAGTACATCTGCCTACCCCTCAACCTGTCACATTTGGAAACCATAAGTTTTTCAAAGTCTTTGTCAGTGTCTGTTCTGCAAAGAGGTTCATTGTGTCCTTTTTTTTAGATGTAAGTGATAGCATTTGATCTTGGTGTCTCACTGACTGACTGACTTCACTTAGCATGATAATTTCTGGGTCCATCCATGTTGCTGCAAATGCCCTTATTCTTTCCTCTTAATGGCTGAGTAATATTCAGTTGTGTATAAGTACCACATCTTCTTGATCCACTCCTCTGTCGATTGACATTTAGGTTGTTTCCATGTCTTGGCTATTGTATATAGTGCTGCAATGAACACTGGAGTACATGTGTCTTTTTGAGTGATGGTTTTCTCTAGATAGATGCCCAGGAGTGGGATTGCTGGATCAAATGGTAATTCTATTTATAGTTTTCCGAGGAGTGGTTGCACCAGTTTACATTCCCACCAACGGTGTAATAGGGTTCCTTTTTCCCACACCCTCTCCAGCACTTATTATTTGTAGACTTTTTGATGATGACCATTCTGGCTGGTGTGAAGTGGTACCTCATAGTGGTTTTGATGTGCATTTCTCTAATAATGAGTGATATTGAACATCTTTTCATGTGTTTTTGGGCCACCTGTATGTCTTCTTTGGAGAACTGTCTGTTTAGATCTTCTGTCCATTTTTTGATGGGGTTGTTTGTTTGTTTTTGGTATTGAGTGGTAGGAGGTGTTTATAAATTTTGGAGATTAATCCCTTGTCAGTCGCTTCATTTGCAAATATTTTCTCCCATTCTGTGGGTTGTCTTTTTGTTTTGTTTAGGGTTTCCTTTGCTGAGCAGAAACTTTTAAGTTTAATTAAGTCCCATTTGTTTATTTTGGTTTTTATCGTCATTACCCTAAGAGGTGGATCTGAGATGTTGCCATCGTTTCTGTCGGAGAGTGTTTAGCCTATGTTTTCCTCTAAGAGTTTTATAGTTTCTGGTCTTGTATCTAGGTCTTTAATCCATTTTGAGTTTATTTTTGTTTATGGTATTAGGAAGTCTTCTAATTTCATTCTTTTACATGAGGCTGTCCAGTTTTTCCAGCACCACTTACTGAAGGGGCTGTCTTTTCTCTGTTGTATATTCTTGCCTCCTTTGTCATAGATTAGTTGGCTGTAGATGGGTGGGTTTAATTCTGGGCTTTCTATCCAGATCCACTGATCTATATGTCTGTCTTTGTGCCAGTACCACATGGGCTTGATAACTGTTGCTTTGTAGTACAGTCTGAAGTCTGGGAGCCTGACTCCTCCAGCTCCGTTTTTTTTTTTTTTTAAGGATGTCTTTGGCTATTCTGGGTCTTTTGTGCTTCCAAACAAATTTTAAAATATTTTGTTCAAGTTCTGTGAAAAATGTCCTTGGTACTTTGGTAGGGATTGCATTGAATCTGTAGATTGCCTTGGGTAATATAGTCACTTTGATAATATTGACTCTTCCAATCCAAGAGCATGGTATATCTTTCCATCTATTTGTGTCATCTTTGATTTCTTTCATCAGTGTCTTATAGTTTTCAGAGTACAGGTTTTTTGTCTCTTTAGGTAGGTTTATTCTTAAGTATTTTATTCTTTTTGACACAGTGCTAAAGGGGATTGTTTCCCTAATGTCTCTTTCTGATCTTTTGTTGTTAGTATATAGAAATGCAGTCAATTTCTGTGTATTAATTTTGTATGCTGTGACTTTGCCAAATTCATGGATGAACTCTAGCAGTTTTCTGGTAGAGTCTTTAGGATTCTCTAGGTATAGTATCATGTCATCTGCAAATAGTGATAGTTTTACTTCTTCCTTTCCAATTTGGATTCCTTTTATTTTTTTTCTCTGATTGCCGAGGCTAGAACTTGCAAAACTATGTTGAAGAGTAGTGGTGAGAGTAGACATCCTTGTCTTGTTGCTGATCTCAGTGGGAATTCTTTCAGCTTTTCACCATTGAAAATGATGTTTGCTGTGGGTTTGTCATATATGGCCTTTATTATGTTGAGGTAGGTTCTCTCTATGCCCACTTTCTGATGGGTTTTTATCAGAAATAGGTGTTGGATTTTGTCAAAGGCTTTTTCTGCCTTTGATCTATTGAGAAGATCATATGGTTTTTATTCTTCAGTTTGTTAATGTGGTGTATCACACTGATTGATTTGCGGATATTGAAGAATCCTTTTATCCCTGGGATAAATCCCACTTGATCATGATGTACAATCCTTTTAATGTATTGTTGGATGCAGTTTGCTAGTATTTTGTTGAGGATTTTTGCATCTGTTTTCATCAGTGAAATTGGCCTGTAATTTTCTGTGTGTGTGTGTGTGTGTGTGTGTGTGTGTGTGTGTTTGTGTGGTAACTTTGTCTGTTTTGTTGTATCAGGGTGATGGTGGCCTCATAGTATGAGGTTGGAAGTATCCCTTCCTCTGCATTTTTTTGGAATAGTTTCAGAAGGATAGGTGTTAGCTCTTCTCTAAATGTTTAATAGAATTTGCCTGTGAAGCCATCTGGTCCTGGACTTTTGTTTGTCGGAAGTTTTTTAATCACAGTTTCAATTTCAGTACTTGTGATTGGTCCATTCATCTTTTCTATTTCATCTTGGTTCAGTCTTGGAAGATTTTACTTTTCTAAGAATTTGTCCATTCTAGGTTTCCCATTTTATTGGCATATAGTTGCATATAGTAGTCTCTTATGATCCTTTGTATTTCTGTGATGTCCATTGTGACTTCTCCTTTTTCATTTCTCATTTTATTGATTTGAGTCCTCTCTCTTTTTTGCTTGGTAAGTCTGGCTAAGGGTTTATCAATTTTGTTGATCCTTTCAAAGAACCAGCTTTTCGTTTCATTGATCTTTATGGTTTTCTTTGTTTCTATTTCATTGATTTCTTCTTTGATCTTTATGATTTCTTTCCTTCTACTAACTTTAGGTCTTGTCTGTTCTTCTCTCTTGAGCTGCTTTAGATGTAAAGTTAGCTTGTTTATTTGAGTTTTTTCTTGTTTCCTGAGGTAGGGTTGTATTGCTGTACGCTTTCCTCGTAGAACGGCTTTTGCTGCATCCCATAGGTTTTGGAGTGTTGTATCTTTGTTGTTATTTGCTTCTAGGTATTTTTTAATTTCCTCTTTGCCTTCCTCAGTGATCCATTTGTTGTTTACTAGCATGTTTAGTCTCCATGTGTTTGTGTTTTTTGCAGTTTTTTTCTTGTTGATTTCCAGTCGTATAGCATTGTGGTTGGAAAAGATGCTTGATATGATTTCAATTTTCTTAAAGTTACTGAGGTTGGATTTGTAGCCCAGGATGTGATCAATCTTAGAGAATAATCCTCGTGCACCTGAGCAGAATGTGTATTGTGATGCTTTTGGATGGAATGTTCTATCTGGTTTAATGCTTCATTCAGGGCCTGTGTTTCCTTACTGATTTTCTGTCTGGATGATCTGTCCATTGCTGTAAGTGTGGTGTTAAAGTCCCCCACTATGATTGTGTTATTGTTGATTTGTCCTTCTAAGGTTGTTAGCAGTTGCCTTCTGTATTGTGGTGATCCTATGTTGGGTGCATAGATATTTGCAATTGTTATATCTTCTTCTTGGATTGATCCTTTGATCATTATGTAGTGTCCTTCCTTGTCTCTTAAAATATTCTTCATTTTAAGGTCTATTTTATCTGATAGGAGTATTGCTACTCCAGCTTTCTTTTGATTCCCATTTGCATGGAATATTTTCTTCCATCCTCTCACTTTGAATTTATATGTGTCCCTAGAAGTGAAGTGGGTCTCTTAAAGACATCATTTATATGGGTCTTGTTTTTGTATCCATTCAGCCAGTCTATATCTTTTGGTTGGGGCGTTTAGTCCATTAACATTTAAGGTAATTATTGATATGTATGTTCTTATTGCCATTTTATTAATTGTTTTGGATTGGTTTTGTTGCTCTTTTTTCTTTCCTTCTTCTCTTGTTCTCTCCTCTTGCGGTCTGATGACTATCTTTAGTGTTGCATTTGAGTCGCTTTTTCTTATTTGTGTGTATCATTTGATTTGCAGTTGCCCTGAAGTTTTGATATAGGAGTCTATATATATGTATACATATATATATACACACGAGATTGCTTTTTCTTATTTGATATAGGGGGTCTGTGTGTGTGTGTGTGTGTGTGTGTGTGTATATATATATATATGATTACTTTTTCTTATTTGTGTGTATCAATTGGTTTGCAGTTGCCCTGAAGTTTTGATGTAGGAGTCTATATATATATATATATGACATTGTTTTAAGTTGTTGGTCTCTTAATTGAAAGTGCATATCCAGTGTCCTGCATTTGTACCCTCCTTTTCTCACAACTTCTAATTTTGGTAGCATAATTGTGCATGGATGATTTCATATCTTTACTGTATATATGCCTTTACTTGTGAGCTTTGTTTTTGGTGTTATTTTTGTTTCCTGTTTTGTCTTTTTCTTTTCTGCCTAGAGAAGTTCCTTTAGTATTTGTTGTGAGGCTGGTTTAGTGTTGTTGAATTCTCTCAGCTTTTGCTCATCTGTAAAGCTTTTGATATCTCCTTCAGATCTGAATGAGAGCCTTGCTGGGTAAAGTAATCTTGGTTGGAGGTTTTTTCCTATCATCATGTTATGTATATCATGTCACTCCCTTCTAGCCTGCAGAGTTTCTGCTGAAAAATCTGCCAATAACCTTATCAGGGTTTCCTTGTATGTCATTTGTTTCTTTTCCCTAGCTGCTTTCAGTATTTTCGCTTTGTCTTTAATTTTGATCAGTTTGATTAATATGTATCTTGGGGTGTTCCTCCTTGAATTTATTTTACATTGCACTCGTTGCACTTCCTGGATTTGAGTGAGTGGTTCCTTTCCCCTGTTTGGGCAGTTTTTTGGCTATTATCTCTTCGAATATTTTTTCTGTCTCTCGCTCTCTTTTCCTTCTGGTTCCCTATAATACTGATGTTGGTGAATTTAACGGCATCCCACCTTATTTGTTCTTCTGCCTCCTGTGTTCTGCTGTTAGCTGCTTCTAGTGAATTTTTTATTTCCATTGTTGTATTTTGCATCTCTTAAGTTTTATATCATGTATCCCTTTGCTCAGTGGTTCCTGTAAGTTATCCATCTTTGCCTCCAGTTTATTTCCAATGTCTTGCATCATCTTAGGCATCAACAGTCTAAAGTCTTTTTCCTGGAGGCTGAGAATCTCCTGATCACTTAGCTGTTTTTCTGGGTTTTTTTCTTTCTCCCTTATCTTAGTTGTAGTTCTCTGCTTTTCATTTTTATAGGTTTTTGGTATGGTGTCTGTTTTGCAGAAAATAGAGTTGTTAACCTCTCTCATTTCTGGTGTCTGCCCCCTTGTGGTTGAAGTTGGTAGTGGGGCTTGCTGTAGGCACCTGTAGGGACTGGTGCCTGCCCACTGGTAGGTGGGGCTGATTTCTATCCCTCTAGTGGGTGGGGCTTTGTTTCTAGGTGAGATCTGAGATGGCTGAGTGCCTGGGGGGTCTTTTGGCAGCCTATTTACTGGTGGATTGGGCTGTGATCCTACCTGGATTATTGCTTGGCCTGGGGCTTCTCAGCACTGTTGGGTGGGGCCAGATTTTCTCAAAATGGCCACTTCCAGAGAAGTGCACGCTGCTGAATATTCCCAAGAGCTTTGCCTCCAGTGTTCTTCCCCAACAACAATCCTCAGTCACCCCCTGTTTTCCCAGAAAATCCTCCAAGAACTGCAGTCAGGTCTGACCCAGATTCCTATGGAGACTTTGTTTTGCCCTGGGATCCATTGCATGTGGAAGTCTGTGTGCGTCTTTTAAGAATGGGGTCTCCATTTCCCCCAGTCCTGTGGAGCTCCTGTGCACAAGCCCCACTGGCCTTCAGTGCCAGGTGCGCTGGGGGCTCTTTCTCCCAATGCCAGATCCCCAGGTGTGGGGATTTGACATAAGGCTCAGAACCCTCACTCCTGTAGGTGAGTCTCTGTGATACAGTTGCTTTCCAGTCTGTGGGGCTTCCCACCCAGGAGGTATGGGTTTGCTTATATTGCATAATTGCCTCTGCTACCTCTTGATGCGGCCTCCTCTCTTTTTGAAAGTTTCCTCCATTTGGTTGAAGGTTGCTCAGCATTTGGTTGTAATTTTGTTTTTATGAGAGAAGTTGAGCTCCAGTCCTTCTGTTCCACCATCTTAATTCTGTCTGCTGTATGATTCCATTTAGATGAGGTATCTAAAATACTCAAATTTAAAAGTTACCTTGCGGTACAGCAGGTTAAGGATCCAGCATTGCTGCAGCTGTGTTGCAGGCTACAACTGGCATGGTTTGACCCCTGGCGCAGGAACTTCCACATGCTGTGAGTGTGGCAGGCAGAAAGAAACAAGAAAGAGAGAGAAGGAGGGAGGGAGAGAGAGAGAAAGGAAGAAAGAAAAGGAAATACTCAAATTCAAAAAAAGTAGGTCAGTGGTTACCAGTGGCTATGAGAAATGGGGATTTGTTGTTTAATAAGTACAGAGTTTTAGTTTGGGGTAATGGAAAGAAATGTTTTAGAGATGGATGGTGATAATAGTTATACAACAGTGTGAATGTCCTTCATACCACTAAATTGTATACTCAGGAAGGATTAAAATGTTAAATTTTATGTTATGTATATTGTGGCACACACACACACACAAACCCTTGTGAAAGTAAAGATCTTGGCCTATTCATCCAACTTTCTTCTCTGCAGTTACTAACATTGTTTGGTTTCATTGTTAATTGTGTTTTCTTTTGACATAGTAGTGCTTGATTTTAAAGATGTTTGAAATTAGGTTGAATGAAATTAAGAGAAAGCTCATAGGAAAATCTGTAACAAATAAACAGAATGTATAAAGGAAAGGGAGGAGTTCCCATCATGGCTCAGCAGTAACAAACCTGATTAGTATCCATGAGAAATCAGGTTCAATCCCTGGTCTCACTCAGTGGATTAAATGATTGGTGTTCTTGTGAGCTGTGGTGTAGGTCAGAGACATGGCTCGAATCAGGTGTTGCTGTGGCTCTGGTGTAGGCCAGCAGCTGCAGCTCCATTTCGACCCCTAGCCTGGGAACTTCCATATGCAGTGGGTAGGGCCCTAAAAATACTACTACTACTACTACTGCTAATAAAGTAAAGGGGAAAAAATAAAGGGAAAATTTAGCCTTTAAAAAAAATCACATATTTAAAGAAATTATTATGATATTATGAATAGTAATTAAAATTGAAGTGGCTGCCACCTGCTACTAACCAGTATATAGTGGTGAAACAGAAGCAGTATGGCATTGTGGAATTTCAAACTTGGTAAGGTTGAAGGGTCATTTTTTTCTCTCCTTAAAATTGCTTTCCTGCTCAAGACCAGGATGATGGCAAGTGACACATTGAGTCCTTTGAGCAGTATCCTAGGTGGTTTTTGTAGCAGATCTCATTTGAACTGCCTGTAACTCCATGAAGCGAGATGGTTCTGTATTCCTATAAGGAATACGTACGTGCTTTTGAATACTGTTGACCTGGAAGGATTGCAAACCTAGTCGATGTATATGTATGTGCATGCACATGTGTACGTTCCTTCCAATACAGTGGTTCTCTCAGACTCAGTTTGCAAAATTATTTCTTTGGAAGTAGTTCAAAAGGTAGATCTGGGGACTTTTCACCTAGAATGTGTGATGGAGAAGGTCTGAGGTGCTTTTGATTTAGGTAGCCCTCAAAACTTTATATAAGATATGCTATTTTGATGAAATACAATATTTTGGGCTGGTCACGATCTCTTTTAGAAGCAAATTATTCTTATTATCGGAATAGTTAGAATCTAGAAAAGAAAGGCATATTATTATTTCCTGTGATTGCATCATTCATATTTACTCCCTGTTCTTTCTTGCCAGTGATCTTTGCATTTCTACTTTCTTAACTTTTGCCATTGTCTGTCAAGTGTTGATAAATCCTTGTTAGTGACAGGTGATTTGAAAGGATAATGTGTTCATTCCTCTATTCTTTTTATTTAATCTGTTTTATTGAGGTATAATTTACATAAAACAAAATTGATCACTTTTAAGTATACAGTTGGATGCATTTAGACAAATATGTGTGGTCATGTAACAGCCATCACCAGAATCATGTTATATATATAGAACATTTCTGTCACCCTAAAAAGTTCCCTTGTCCTCTTTCAGTCAAATCCCCCTCCCCACTTCTAGCAACTACTGATATATGTTTTTTCACTATAATTATTATGGTTCTCCTTTTCTAGACTTTCATATAAATCAAATCACAGTATGTAGTTTCTTGTGTTTTCATCCACATTGTTGCATATATCAGTAGTGTGTTTCTTTATGTTGCTGGGTCATATTCTATTATATGGATATACCATTCACTAGGAGCTGAACATTTGGGTTGATTCCACTTTGGACTATTGTGAATAAAGCTGCTGTGAACACTCATGTACAGATCTTGGTGTGTGTGTATATATATGTATGTATGTATGTATATATTTATTTCTCTTGTAAATACTTAGGAATAGGATTGCTGGGTCATACATTAAATTTACTTCATAAGATCCACCAGACTCTTTTCCAAAGGAGTTGTACCATTTCATATTACCTCCAGCACTGTATGGGAGGTCCAGTTTCTTCACATTCATCATCATTTGCTTCTGGTTTCATCTTTTTAAAATTGAGCTCTTTCTAGTAGGAATAAAACAATATATTGTTTCAAGTTTTCATTTCTAAGGATTGAGGCTACTGAACATCTTTTGATGTTCTTAATTACTATTGGCATAGGTTCTTTGGTGAAATATCTAATCAGATCTTCTGCCCATTAAAAATATTATTTTCCCTCTGCTCTGGTCCCCCTACCTCATTATTCCATTACTTGGCCCTGGCCCTGCTCGCTTTTTTTCTCTGTCCTTTGGATACTTGGCTTCTTACACTTAGAGCTTTCCAAACACCCAGCTCAGGCCCAGGACATTTCCTTTTCACATACCACTGTAAGTCTATATTATTTTATATGGGAAATCTTCATGATTCCATCTCATTTCCAGAGTTCTCCCTATAACCAGTGCGGGATAAATTTAATGAACAAATAGCTTTTCTCGCTCTTTCTCTTGTGAGCAGACTAGGATAGTTTAATGCCTTGTTCCACTCTGGAGTAATCTTTTTGTTTTGTTTTGTTTTGTTTTTTTAAGGCTGCACCCACAGTGTAAAAAAGTAAGTTCCCAGGCCAGGGGTCAAATTGGAGCTGCAGCAGCTGGCCTATGCCACAACAATAGCAACGTGGGCTCCAAGCCTCATCTGCAACTTACACCACAGCTCCCTGCAACACCGGATCCTTAACCCACTGAGTGGGGCCAGGGATCGAACCTGCATCCTTAAGGAGACTAGTTGGATTCTTAATCTGCTGAGTCACAACAGGAACTCCTCCTCTTGGATACTCTTAAGATTTATAGAACGAATACTATCCTGCTCCCCTTTTAGACTCAGTCTTTCCACTCAGGAGCTGGTATCTTAGGTTTTTTGGGTGTATCGGCTTTTGTATAACACAGATTGCTTGGTTGTCTTTCCCAGCCAAACAACACAAGCAGCAGACTAAGCAGAAGCAGATATGAGAACCCAGCTTTCCCTTACTAAACCGGGCATTTGATTTACAAAAATGTACAGCAATTTCTATCTTTGTACTAATTTTTTTTTCTTTTGGAAAACAAAATGAAATGTTACTCATTTCATTTTAATGAATTAAAATGTCAGTACTTTCTCAGTTTTAATTTCTAATGTGGTTAGTATTAATGGATATAACCCATGTAAACAAAATTCTTTGGTGTTCTCCATAACTTTCAAGAGTCAGAAGCAGTCCTGAGACCAGAAGTTTTGAGAATTGCAATAGCCAGGGTATATTGATAACTTATTACGTGTTCTTACTCATTTAATTCTCAAAACAGTACTCTTAGATAGGGATTATTACTATCTCCAGTTTACTAATGAGGAAATAGAGGCAGAGGGAGATTAATTAACCTCTCCAAGTTCATACAGTTAATAAGTAGAGAAGCTGGGGTTCAAATTCAGTTTTGTCCTTTTTTAAATTTTTAACATCTTGTGTTCTCCTTTCTAGTTTACAGTTAATCACTAGTTCCTATTATTTTTTCCTTTAAACTATCTTCAGTTTTTTCCTATTGTCACATCCTAGTGTGATCTTATTATTTCATTCTTAGAGGCAGCAGCTTCTATTTTTGATCCTTGCTTCTTGTCTGTTATTGTCAAATTAATTGTCCAGATGTACGCCTTTTCTTATTTTTCTTCTCCTTTCCAAAATCTGTAATAGTTTGCACTTGTGAACTACTTTAAGCTCTTATCCTTCACTTTGGGAACTCAAATAACATGTATGTGAGTCTGCTTAAAGTCACATAGGTTACTAATGTTTTTCAGGCTTGTTTCTCTTTGCTTCACTTTGGATAGTTTCTATTGTTGTGCTTTCAAGCTTACTAATTTTTAGTTCTGGAATTTCTAATGTGCTATTGATTCATCCATTGTATTTTTTCATCTCAAATATTTATTTTTTTAATCTCTGATGAGATAAATATTTTGATTTGTGTTCTTTTTATATTGTTGATGTTTTCCTTAACATATGAATTACAGTTAAAACTATCTTGATACCTTTGCTAATTCTAGTATCTGTTATTTCTTGGCATATTTATATTACTGCTTTTTCTTCTTGTTATGGGTCACATTTTCCTCTTTTTTTTCCATTCCTGATACTTTTTTTTGGGGGGGGGGTGCCAGACATTGTGAATTTTCCTTGTTTTGTCCTAGATACTTTTGTGTTTCTAGAAATAGCCCTGAATTTTATTCTTGGACACTGTTAAGTGATGTGGAGATAGTTTGACACTTCCAGTGCTTATGTTAATGCTTGGTTAGGTAGGACCAGAACAAACTTTATCTAGGGCTAATTGTGCTCCACTTCTGAGGCAGTAATTTATGATTATTCTACCTGATGTCCTGTGAGGTATGACATCTTTTTCCTTCCTGAATGAAACACAAATTATTCCCACCACTGTCTGAATCTCCAAGGTTATTCCCTCTGTTTCTTTTAGTTGGTTCTTTTCCTGCTTGGGGTGGATTCCTCACAAGCATGTGGTGATACTGCTCTATAAAGACTTGAGAGGGACCTTCTACAGATCTACCCCACTCTTCTCTGCAGCTCTCTCCTCTCTAGTACTCTACCAGACAAATTCTAGCAGCTTCCTCATCTCAGGCATATGGCTGGAGGTTCCTTCTAACATTGCTCCCTAGAAACTCTATAAGCGGGGAGCTGCTAGAAGGGACTCATTTGTTTCCCTTCTCTCGGATTTACTCTCCTATACTAGCCCTTGTCCAGTGTCTGAAAACCATCATTTCATGTATTTTTCTTTTCTTTTTTTTTAAGTTGTTTCAGGTGGGAGAGTAAATATATTCCCTGTTACTCCAAATAGACCTTATAGCCAGTCTGTTCATTTGTTAAAGATTCAGCTCAAGTATTAGTGCTTTTCCAAACTGTTTCATGATCTGTTCTCTAGTTAGGAATCATGTAGTCACAAAGAACAGAGCCCTTTCAAATCTTCATTGCATGGTACAGGTAGGTCTATCTTCTCTTCCATTCTCTTTTCTGCACATCAATTTCCTCAGCAGGATTTTTTCCACTTACCTTAGGTTCTCCTTTGGCAGGGTTTTACTTCTGACTTTAACCTAACATGACCTTTCAGCTCTAGTCCTTAAACTACGTAATCAGATTACCTGTTTATGTGAGTGGCCCCAAGGAGCCAGAAAATTAATGTTAGTCTTGGGTAAGTAGAGTTCAGTAGTGACATGACCGTGATTAATAATAAATGAAAATTAAAAATTTTAATTAGTAAGCATTTTACAATAAGTAGTTTGCATCAGAAATACCAACCTATAAATTCTACCTGGGAAATGAAAGTCTCAAATAATACTCAGTAAACACAATGTTTGTGCCAAGGTAAGCTCAGACATTTTGCTGCTGTTTTTTGATTAATAAATAATACAATTAATCTGAAAACATTCACTGAGTATATGTTACATACCAGGCACTATCCAAGGCACTAGTAATTCAAAGAAGTTTACACTCTAGAAAAGGTTGGCAAACTATATATAGCCTTGAGAGCCAAATTCAGCCCCACACCTGTTTTTGTAAGTAAAGTTTTATTAGATCACAGCCCCTCTCATTTATTTTCGTATTATCTATGGTGGTTTTTGTGCTTCAACAGGTTCTGAGTAGCTGTAACAGAGACTATGGCCCACAAAGCCTAAACTTTTACCTTTTTGTCCTGTTATGGAAAAAGTTGCCAACTCTTGGCAAGGTGATTATATGTATTTTTTAAATATAAAAAGTTGGGCTTCTTTTTGTAATGTCAGGACCTTCTTTAATCAGGTCTTAGATTTGGACCAAAACGAATATTTAGGAAGAGGTTAAATTACTTTCCTAGGAGTTCCCGTCGTGGCACAGTGGTTAAGGAATCCGACTAGGAACCATGAGGTTGCGGGTTCGGTCCCTGCCCTTGCTCAGTGGGTTGACGATCCAACGTTGCTGTGAGCTGTGGTGTAGGTTGCAGACGAGGCTCGGATCCCGAGTTGCTGTGGCTCTGGCGTGGGCCGGTGGCTGCAGCTCCGATTGGACCCCTAGCCTGGGAACCTCCATATGCCGCGGGAGCGGCCCAAGAAATAGCAAAAAGACAAAAAAAAAAAAATTACTTTCCTAAAGCCCAGACATTAGATTAGAAGTTCTTAGTTTCATTAAGACCATAGGATTGTTTTGTTTTTTAATTTTTGGTTGAATTTGAGATATCTCACATGAAGGCATCTGGGTTTGTGGTGATTCAGAACACATGAGATGTGTTTGGCAAGAGGCTAAAGGCCAAGTGTTGCAACCACCCACATAACAATCTTTTGCAAACCTTTGATTGTTTTCTGTAATTAAAAAAAAAAAAAACAACCCAGATTTTTTTCCCCTGCAGTATGTTAAAACAAAACAAAAATATATATGCTTTGATATGGTAGGTATAGTTGAAAATGAACTTGTTCTCAAATATAAAAATTAAACACAGAAGCTCAGGAGACATCATCTGCATCTAAGTGTGCTTGTGGGTTAGCAATCGGTATGTTGTTCCTCTCTGTTCATGGTTATTCAGTTAAGGTAAAGAAGTCTCATACAGATTTGTGTGAAGTTATTCAAGTCTGTATACTATAAGAACAGATGTTACTCGTTTTTAGTATGTGCCTCTTTTTTAAAATGCCATAGCCAACAGTCTCAGTAGCAATGCTAGATTCTCCTACTGCTCCACAGGAGATTCCCACTGAAGAAAATCTTGGGAAGAAAAGGTAGAGTTCCCATGATTTGGGGAGTTTTCATAACTAAGATAACCATTTATCCCAGTTTGCTTGGGATGTTCCTAATTTACACTAATGTAATTACTAATAATGCCCCTCTTTATTTTCAAAAATTCTACTTTGGATGACATTGTACGGTCACCTTCTTTATCTATGATCATGTTGACCGTTGAGCAACTGGATTTGCTTTAAAACTTAGCATTTAACTAGATCATCATTTATTCTGATTGTCATTCTCACAGGAGAATTGGTGGATTGATGGCTCTAAGTCCGTATCGTTGTTAAAGTGAAACTTAACTCATACATAAGCTTATCTGATAGTAAGAACCTAGATGATGTGTGTTTCTGCAGTTCAAAATCCTTTGAATCCCCAGTGCTAACAGTGAACTTTTTGTGTAGTGTTTAGGAACTTTCTCAATCTCTTTTCTTTTCCTCTTTTTCTTTCTCGTTCCCATGAACCCTATTGCAGCCACACTTACATGGTTGGATTTTCCTCTGTGATTTTTCGAATTCCCATACCTTTTTTATACTGTTCCCTCCATTTTTTTTCCTTGTCTACATTTTCCAGTCTCCTTTTCCTATCTGTAGTTGTTAAATTCCTACCCATCCTTTAAAGTCCATTGCAGATATCACTTCCAGGAAACCTTTTTTGACACACCCCCATTATAATTAAATTCTCTTTCCTCTGGGCTCCTTAAGCATATAGTTTCTGTCTCTATTATGTCTTATCATGGAACTTGGTGCCCCAACTCTTTAAAGACCAGAGACTATATTTAATTCATTTTAAAATCCGCAATACCTATACAAAGCCTTTTTATATACTAAGTGTTCAGTAAAAATGTATGGTCATTTTTGGTGTATTCTCTTAATTTCTTTAGAACATTGGCCAGCAAATATTTTTAAAAGAACTTTTTGCGGGGGAGTTTTGTAAGGGTAACTTTAATATGCCAATTTCTAAATTTGATACCTTTAGTTGTCATTGCTTTGTTTTACGTGCATTCTTGTTAACACTTTTTTTTCTTCTGATAAGACACTTTAACTAAGACCAAAAGTGTCTATTTTTCCTTCATGTCCAAAGCAGTCTGCCATGTTATAAGAGCTTATGTTTTTTTCCCATTGCCTTCTTACTGTCTTCAGTTAATTCTTAAAAACGATGAGGTGATCAGTTGCCTAACTACCTTAGTTCTCAGAGTTAATCATCTCCTTCCATAAATCTCCCTTACTTTGGTCACTATATTTCCAGGAAAGAAGTAGGATGAAAATACTAAGTTCTCTTTGCCAGTTGAGGAAAATATACCTTAAATATTAACATGGTTTGTAAAATTTTTCCACTGGCAAAAAAGAAAAATGAGTAGGTGACACTACAGCTCTGGCACTTTTTTCTTTCAAATAAGTCTCATCTCATTAGACTTTGGGAATAGGCAAAGCCTGCAGCTAACTCCTTAGCCATGTTATCTTGTTTGTATCAAAAAATTTTATTTCGTTTTGTTTTGAATGAAAGTAGAAGCTCATAAGAATTTTTTCAGAACCTAAAACCGAAAGATGAAGCCAGATTCTAAACTGCTGTCTTTGCCATAGCTGTTTAATAATCAGACCATCATTTTTGTCTTTGGGAAGTTTTGTTACGGAGTTCTGTTCAGTACTCTGATCACATCTTAAACTTTTCATTTTTTTCGCTCAGAATAATAGCATTTTATTTCACATAAGTTATGAAGAGGATTGTGGCTTGTAAATGAAATAGGATAAATCGATTGGTCTCATCTTTCTCATTTGTATTATAGACTAAGTTCGTGGATCATCATGTATGTGATCAAGTCTGAAGTTAATGTGTTCTCATGTTAGGAATGTTGGGATTATAACACCACTGACTTGTGGGAGCATTTCAAGTTAAATAGTATCTTAAGTGTCACCACTTAAAGGTACACTTTATATTTCACCATGTTCTTGTGAGATGGACGTTGTTTTGGAATACCTGAGAGTTCTGGAAACGCATTAGGGGAAACCTTACATTGGGGCTTACATCAGATGTAATAGACCCATAGCCTTTGAGGAAGAGACATTAAATTCTTCCAGTTACTTCAAGTTCTGGAAGTTCATCTAGATTGGGCTGAGAGGCAGTTTGTGAATGTTTGGGTGATGGGAGAGGTGATGGGACAATCCAACCAAAAGGTAGTCTTGCTTTCAGTGTTCCCCTACCTTTGACCTTCAGTCTGTGGTAATGACTTAGGGTCATCTTGAATAGTGTAGACTTTATCACAGGGGGAAAGTGGTATCATTTGATAGGTACAACGACAGGAACTCCCATTCTTAAAGAGTTTTAAATGTTTGCATTTGATTCATTGACCTTTTACTTTCAGATTTTTAAGTATAAGGAATTCATTAGAAAGTATTGCAGCAGTGGTTTTGTAAATATTAATAATATATGTCTGATATGATTATAAATGGTATTTCCTTTTGGGGGGGGGTGGGGAGCTGTACCTGTGGCACATGGAGGTTCCCAAGCTAGGGATTGAGTCGGAGCTGTAGCCACCAGCCTGCACCAGAGCCACAGCAATTCGGGATCCGAGCCGCGTCTGCAACCTACACCACAGCTCACAGCAGTGCTGGATCCTTAACCCACTGAGCAAGGCCAGGGATTGAACCTGCCTCTTCATGGATGCTAGTTAGATTTGTTTCTGCTGAGCCATGATGGGAACTCCATAAATAGGTATTTCCTTTTAATCACTAATTTTATTTGATTAAAAATACGTCCCTGGAGTGTTTTGTTTATTTTTGCCTTTGTTTTGGCCACACCTGTGGCATGAGGAGGTTGCCAGGTCAGGGATTGAACCTGAGCCACAGCAATAACAACTCGGATCCTTAACCATTAGGCCACTGGGGAACTTCAGTCCTGGAGTTTTGTTGTAGTGTTTTAGCTTGTTTGAAGTAGTCCTTTGGTAAAGTGAAAAGAACACCAGACTAATCAAGAGCTTACTATATTCCTTTTAACATATTCATATGAATAAAATTGAATTCATTTAAGATCATTTAAAGAAAAGAATCAAGAGCTTAGAGTTCTTCTGGTTCTGAGGTCCTCTTAAATTCTTGTTGTCCAGTTAAAGGTGTGATTTTAGGTACTCTGAATCTTCTGTTTCATATATTAAATGGGTAAGCAAACTGCAATATATCCATACAAGGAATTACTATGGACTAATAAAAAGGAGTAAACCACTGATACATGTGATGTAATGGGTGAACATCAAAATCACTGTGCTGGGCAGAATTCAGGCACAAAAGGATATGTACAGTGTGATCTCATTTTTATGAGGTGCTAGACAAAACTATTGTGAAAAATCGCAACAGGAATTGCCTCAGAGGAGATGGAGATTGACTGAAAAGCAGCATGAGGGAATTTTTAAGAGTGATGAAAATGGGAGATGTTCCAAAACTTGGTAAAGATATACACATTTGTCAAAATTAATCAAGGCACACTTAGTATTTGTGCATTTCACCAAATGGAAATTTTACCACTTTTCCTCCATTCCCCCAGGAAAAGAACAGTGAACAAACACCGAATTCTGGTTACTAATTGCTCAGTGGTAGTGGTTAGTAATTCTCAAACTGCTTTTTATGTTTTCTGAGTTTTTGCAGATAAGTAAACATATTTAGGAAAATGGGAGCCAGGTTTCTCACTGTTGGTAAAAGAGAGAAACATGGAAACAGGGACAACTAGAATGTCTCTGGGGTATTAGGTTGTAATTGGAGGCATCTATGAACTCAGTTTTTTACTGTTATATGGAGAGAAGGCTGGGGGAAAGAGAAAGGGAGCAAAGGAGATGAGAGAGGGAGGGAAAGGAAAGAAGAAAGAAGATATATTGTGGTTGTATATGTGTATAAATATATGAATTTCCTAGCTTTGTTTGCTTAGAGGTTCTGGAATTAATGTCACCCCATAGCAATAGCAGTGAGCACATTCTACATGTAGTTTTGTTTTTTTTTTTTTTTTTTTTTTTGGTCTTTTATCTTTTTAGGGCCACACCAGCGGCATATGTAGGTTCCCAGGCTAGGGGTTGAATCAGAGCTATAGCTGCTGGCCTGTGCCACAGCCATAGCAATGCCACATCTGAGCCTCATCTGCGACCTACACCATAGCTCATGGCCATGCCGGATCCTTATCCCACTGAGCGATACCAGGGATTGAACTCGTAACCTCATGGTTCCTAGTCGGATTTGTTTCCACTGCGCCATGAGGGAACTCCTACATGTAGATTTTGATTTCTAAATAGCATTCTCACTAAATGTACCTTTGAGAGATAGCTGATGTCATGTTTGGGCCAGAAAAAATAATATGATCCTGGAACATCTTATTGTTACAGAAAATTAGAAAGTGTTCAAGGAATGATGGAAATATATCAAAAAGACACAAGAATTCTGGTTTCCATTCACGTGAAAAAATTTAGAAGTTGTCATCCTTGTTGTCTTGTTGTTGTGAGGACAACAAGAACGAAGTTGAATGAGCTAAAAATCAACCACTCTTCTTAGATCTGTAAGAGAATTGTGGTCACAGAGTAAACCAGTACCCAGCAAACTGCAGACAGATATGGAGAATCACAGCTTACCAGGAGCAGAAGCTGATGGAGTGAGGAAAAAAACTATTGACCTTCCAGAAGCTGAATGTGGATACACTTGAGAATTAAAAATTCCCAGGCTGAGTTCCCGTCGTGGCGCAGTGGGTAACGAATCTGACTAGGAACCATGAGGTTGCGGGTTCGGTCCCTGCCCTTTCTCAGTGGGTTAATGATCCGGCGTTGCCGTGAGCTGTGGTGTAGGTTGCAGACGCGGCTCGGATCCCGCGTTGCTGTGGCTCTGGCGTAGGCCGGTGGCTGCAGCTCCGATTGGACCCCTGGCCTGGGAACCTCCATATGCCACGGGAGCGGCCCAAGAAATAGCAACAACAACAACAACAACAACAACAAAAAAGACAAAAAAAAATTCCCAGGGGCTCAGAGACGGGGGTCCTACAGTGTTGTGAGTTTTTCTTCCAAAAGCTATACCAGGTTTTCACAGTGAGGACTGTGCGTGAAATCCCCTTATGCTTACAGCAAAAGGGAATGAATAGTAACCATTTTGAAATACCATGAGCACTCTATTCTCCCTCTGCCCCAAAAAGGAAACCACCAGAGCCTAACCAATCTGGGGAGCAGAAAATACCCAAATTCAGCCCCCTCTAGCCTTGCAGTCTCATCTAAGGGGGAGAAAAGGATGAGAGGCACTTGCGAAGGCCACAGCTGGGCATAACGGGGCCAACAAAAGACTCAGACCTATAAACGTAAGACAATAGAACACTTTCCCCTCCCCCATATCTTATCACCATACCAACAGGACTCTTTTCTAGTAACAGAAGATTACAGATGGAAAAGTTGCAGGGCTCGCCCTCTTTTTAAGGAGTTTCTGGGGAAACTAAAAGACAACAGAAGAGATAAAAGTAAGGAAATTAGAGGAAATTTTAGCCTCTGCTACCTGTAGCTATATATAGTAAATACAGCCTAACTCCTAGTCAAATATGGCATAGATTTTGGAATTGTCAAACAGGGACTTTATTAATATGCCAAGAGCTCTAATAGGAAAAGTAGATAACATGCAAGAACAGATGGGTAAGGAGAGAAATGAAACTCTTAAGAATTGAAAGGAAATACTAATAATCAAAAGCACTGTAACAGAAATGAATGCCTTTGATAGGCTTATAAGAAAGAAGAGAGGAAGGAACATAAGAAATGTTTGAAGTAATAATGACGAGAATTTTCCAAAATTAATGATAGACACCAAACCACTGATCCAGGAAACTCAAAGGACACCAAATATGATAAATACCAAATCTACATCTAGGCATATCATTTTAAAATTGCAAGAAACCAAAGACAATGTCTTGAAAGGGGAAAATACAACTTAACATAAACAAGAAGGCTAAGAATTACATTGGACTTCTCTTCACAAACTATGCAAGCAAGAAGAGAATGAAGTGAAACGTTTAGTATTGAAAGGAAAAAATAAAAAATCTAAAATTCTGGATACATTGAAATTATCCTTCAAAAGTAAAGGAAAAATAAAAACTTTCTCAAATAAAAATTGAAGGAATTTGTCACCAGTAAGAAGTGTTTCTTGCCTTGCAAGAAATGTTAAAAAGTCTTCAGAGAAAAGGAATGGTATAGGTTAGGATCCACATCAAAAAAGGAAGAGCATTAGAGAAAGAGTAAGTGAAGGTAAAATAAAACCTTTTGTTTTCTTATTCTTAATTGATGTAATAGACAACTATTCGAAATAATAATAGAAGCAATGTATTGAGTGAATTAGTTTATGGGGAAGTGAAATGAATGATAGTCATATCATAAGGGGAAAAAGGGAGGAATTTAGAATACCATTACTAAATTTTTGGAATGCTATTATAATGTACTTGCACTACCTGTGCAGTGCAGTCCATATAGTGTTATTTGACAGTGAGTGTGGATTAGGTGTAAATATATACTGCAAACTAGAGCAACCACTAAAATTCAGTTTTTTCTTTTAATAATTTCAAAATGTTGCTTCACTGACTCTGCTTTGCATTGTTTTTAGTAGGTTTGGCAGTATGTTTCTGCCCCAAATTTTGGACTCCCAATATTCATGATTTATAACACTGCCTTATTTGGGCCCCTGTGTGACCAACTGTATGGTTAATAGAACTAACTGGTTATATCAGTTCAGTACTCTTAAATAACTAAATGTTGTCCTTAGAAACTCCTTTTACTTCATATACAAAAATCATAGGTTATTTAGGGGTAGGAGGTTGAGCCGTGGAAGGAGGGTATGCTGCTTCTACCTTTTGAGAGAGCAGATATTAAATACAGTGTAGTAGTGTAGTTTTATTGTCATTTTTTTATGTCTGGAAAATAAAACTTTCTTACATTAATAGTTCTTTCTTAATCCTTAATTTCTTTGTTTTTGGTAAAGATCATTTTAAGTGGAATATCTCTCTATAATAAATGATTTCTATAATACAAATCCAATAATTCATTTTGATGAATGCATTGATTTTAATGGTATATTCAAAGTTAGGTCTTCTCATTAGAGACCTCCAAAGAAAACAATTAGTATGGATAGTTAAAAATATATGAATACAGCTGAATTATTATAAAGCTGAATGCAGCTTTATTCAGATGTAGTTCATGTACCATGCAACTTACCTATTTAAAGTGTACAATTTAATGATTTTGAATATATTCACAGAGTTTTGCAGCTATCATCACAATCAATTTTAGAACATTTCTAACATAGCAGTTACTACCCATTTGACTCAACACCATCAGCCTTTTCAACTTCTAATAACCTTTCTGTCCCTGTAAATTTACATATTTTAGACATTTCACATAAATAGAATTATAGCAATATGTGATCTTTTGTATCTGGCTTCTTTAACTTAGCATAAGGTTTCCAAGGTTCATCCATGTTGTAGCATTTATCAGTACTCATTCCTTTTTATGGCTGAGTAAATATTCCATTGTATGGATTCCAGTCTGTATCCATTCATCAGTTGATGAACGTTTGGGTAATTACCACTTTTTGGCTTTTATAGGTAATGCTGCTATGCGCCTTTATGTGCAAGTTTTTGTGTGGATGTATATTTTCATTTATCTTGGGCGTGTATCTTGGAGTAGAATTGCTGGCCATATGATAACTGCGTTTAATCCTTTGAAGAACTGTCAGACTGCTTTCCAAACCAGCCACACCATTTAACATTTCCACCAGCATTGTATGAGTTTTCTAATTTCTCCACAACACTTGTTATCGTCTGACTTTTTGATTATAGCATCCTAGTAGGTATAAAGTAGTATTTAATTGTAATATTGATTTGCATTTCACTGATGGCTACTAAGGAGGAGCATCTTTTAATGTACTTCTTGGTTTTTTTACGTTGTCTTGGAGAAATGTCTGTTCAGATCCTTTGCCCATTTAAAAATTGAGTTATTTGTCTTTTTATTATTGAGTTGTAAGAGTGTTTATTCTAGATACAAGGCCCTTATAAAATATGATTTCCTAATAGTTTCTGTTATTCCTTGAGTTATCTTTTTACTTTTTTGTAGATGGGTAAAAGTTTAATGCTTTTGAGTGTTTAGCTACCTTATGGTGTGGTTGGGAAATTTACTAGATTTGCATATTTTAATTATTTGCAATATTTTATTTATGTGCCTTTGAAAGGAAATCCAGGCATTTATATACAAATTTGACTGGACAGTAAGTTTATTTTGATTAGCTGTTAATATTGCTTTAAATCATCTGAGTTGAATTTTTACATTGTAATCAAATTACTAATTTTACTTTAAGACCTTGAATTACTTACTTTTCAGTTGAAATGCCACAGAGATTACTGTGTGTGACCATTTGGGCTAAAACAGTGAAAACGATAATTATTTTATAAGCCAGAATTTTATTTTTTAGCAAGGGTTAATAAGCACTAGTTATTTTTATGACATTTAATCTGAAAGGTACACTTTTTTTTTTTTTTTGGAAATTCTAGCTTGAAATCACTCTTAGCGGTTTAAATTTTTAAGGCTAAGCTTTTTAAAAATATGGTGTGTGAAATAGTACCCAAATGGAGGTTCACAGTCACTATGAAAGTAAAGGTAGGAGTTCCTGTTGTGGTACAGCAGAAACGAATCCAGCTAGGAACTGTAAGGTTGTGGGTTCCATCCCTGGCCTCGCTCAGTGGGTTAAGGATCCGGCGTTGCCATCAACTGTGGTGTGGGTTGCAGATGCCACTCGGATCTGGCGTGGCTGTGGCTGTGGCCGGCAGCAACAGCTCCGATTTGACCCCTAGCTTGGGAACCTCCATATGCCGTGGGTGCAGCCCTAAAATGATGAAAGACAAAAAAAAAAAAGTAAAGGTAATTACCAATTTCCTTTCTATAATAATGACTGAAAACTAAACTTTGCAATTTGGACATATCATTTCATCAGATTTTTGACATATTAATCATAATAGAATTTGTATGTTATGTTTTGCTGTTGGATATTTTACTGTTTAACATGGAAAGTTGGTCCTTAATTCAGTCCCCTCTAGTACATTGCAAATAGGGGGAGATAGGAAGACATTATGCATATCTTAATTAGCATTTGAAAAGCTAATTTATAAGGAGAAAAAAACAGTCAAATTTTCTGCTAGACTCAGTTTTTGAAAGCCCTCTTAGGATTTACCCAGTATGAAAAAAACATCCTGTTGTGTCAATTTTCCAACCATAAATTCTCAGCATCAGCTTTGGGTGTTCTATAATTCAGTTGAGTTGTGATACTAACTACCCAAAGTTTGTGCAGATCCCACAGTAAGGGATCAGTCCTGTAAGACTGTTCCCACTTTAGATGCCAGTCACCAATGGAGTCCCTGGGCCACATGCACTTCTGTTCAGTCAACTATAGATTAGGGAGTTTCCACAACCCCTCCTTCAACCCCCTTTCAGATTCAATAAATTTGCTAGAACAATTTACAGAATTCAGGAAAGTGCCGTACTTACACAGTTTATTAACAAGGATATAAATGAGCAACCTGAGGAAGATTATACATAGGGCAAGGTTCAGAAGGGTCCTGAGCTCAGATGCCTTTGTCTTCATGGAGTTGGGATGGTCTACCAATCAGAAACTTCCCAAAGTCTCATTGTTCAAGAGTTTTAATTGAAGTTTAATTGTAAAGGCATGATTGATTGATTCATTGGCCATGGGTGATTGAAGCTGGAGATGAGATGGAGATAAATGTATCAACTGGACACACTGGTACCATTTAAGGGTACTGTTAAATGTAAAAATGGGAAAATTGATCTTCCCCATTGAGTAGAGGGCCATAGGCCGAGATATAATGTGTGCTTTGGCCACCTGCACAGTTGTGTTAAAGTTTTACATCTGCTATTTTGCTATTTGTTTTCTCATGTATAAAAGCATAAAACATTTTTATTGCTCTTTTCCTCCATTACAGCCTTCTTTTACGCTGAATAGATATTTTCTAGTATACTGTTTTAATTCTGTTACTCTTTTTTGTGTGTGTATGTTTGTGTATATGTGTATTTGGGGGTTTTTTGTGGTTGCCATGGGGACTGCAGCTGACATCTTAATTTAAAAGTTTTGATTAATCCCAGTTTAATTTAAATATATAAAAACTTTGCTCCACTGTAACACCATTTATATAAACTACATCTTTATACATTATAAGCCCATCAACACAATTTTATAATTATTTTATGCACCTGCCCTTTAAAGGAGCTAAGGGAAGAGTTAACGGAAATTTTTTTCTTTTGTACTTACCTACATAGACACCTTTACTCCTGCTTTTTATTGCTTAGTGTGGATTTGAGTTACTGACTATTGTTCTTTCATTTCAGCCTGAAATGAAATACCCAGTTCTGCAAGGGACATTTTCTCAATTTTCGTTTTTCTAGGAATGTCTTAATTGCTTTTTTCCCACCCCACCTAGCTTTTCTTCATTTTTGAGGGTTACCTTTGCTAGATAGAGAATTCTTGGATGATGGTCTTTTTCTTTCATCACTTTGACCATGTCATCCTACTGGTCACTGGCCTCCATGGCTTATAATAAGAAATCAGCTATTAATCTTATTGAGGAAACTTTGTACATGCAAATTGTTTTTCTTTTGCTGCTCTCATGACTTTCTCTCTGTCTTTTGACAATTTGGCTGTGAAACATCTAGGTATGGATTGCTTCCATTTTGTCCTGTCAGAGTTTTTGAACTTCTTAAAGACAAATGTTTTCCATCCAATTGGGGAAGTTTTTGTCATTATTTTTTTAAATATACTTTCCACTCCTTTTTTCTTTTTGTTGCTCAGATTGGAGAAGCTCAAGTGACCTGTCTTTAACTTGACTGATTCTTTTATCTGCCAATTCAAATATGCTACTAAGCGCCTTTACGAAATGTTTCATATCTATTATTGCCCTTTTCAACTCCAAAATGTCCATTTGATTTTTTTTTTCCTAACTGCACTGGGTTAAAGTACCCCTTTCACATTTAAATTCCAACTTTCTATTTGATTCTTTTTTATAATTTCTATCTCTTCATATATATTATCTTAGGTAAAACATGACTCTGAAACTTTGCTTTAATTATTTAGATGTAATTTATTTCTTTGAAATGTTTGTAATTGGTATAAGGTATTTGTCTAGTAAGACCAATATCTGGGCTTCTTCAGAGACAATTTTTGACTTTTTTTCCTATGTATGGGCCATACTTTCCTGTTTCTTTGTATGTCTTATAATTTTTGTTGGGAACTAGACATTTAAAATAATGTGACAGTTAAAGAAAATTATATTCCTTCCTACCCCCTGGATTTGTACAGTCTCTATTCTTTGAAGCCTTTTCAGCTAGCAGTGGTCAGTTACTGTTTGGTCGGAGGTTTCTTTAAATGCCTTTCAGCTTTTGCTCAGGGTGTGTGGGTGTGGGTGTGGGTGTGTGTGGGTGTGTGTGTTCAAGTAGAGCTTCAGGGTCAGCCAGACGTGAAAGATTAGGGCCTTCTCAGGTCTTCCTGCACATTCACACAACTCCACACATACATATAACCTTCTAAATTCCCAGAACTATGTCAGAGCATTCAATGCCCCTTAGGGACATTTCATTCCTCAGTTTTTCCTTTTGAGTATTTTGATCAGCTGCTTATTAGCTACAACTAGTAAAACTCCCTCAGGCAACTGCAGTGTTAAACAATTGCTATTGCCTGTTTTCAGCAAATATGCTGCAGATGGCACTATACACATAGAGTGAATCCTGAGTCTTACCAAATAAAGACAGTTCCCAAGAATGGAGATTTTTGGCATGCTGCCGGGCAGGCAAATAGTGATAGTTTTCTGGGGATGGAGTTTTGGGGGAACTTCAAATCTATTCTGGCTTCTTCAGTATTCTGGCTTGGCTTTTGGGTTTCCTAACTACCATCATTGCACGGTTTTGGTTTTTCAAGGCTAGTCTGGGGCTGGGGTTGGGGTGATTGGATTAGGGCATGTTAAGATGCTGTAAAGCTTGATGTTCTTACTAAGAGTCAGCTGGTTTTCTTGAATGAATATTCCTTGGATTGTTTCAGCCCTTTAGTAAACTTCCAGAATGCTGGGAAAAATTGATTTTGAAAGTATTTGCAGTACTCTTTTCAAAATTCTTTTGTCGAAGTACAGTTGATGTACAATATTATATAAGTTATAGGTGTACAATATAGAGATTCATAATTTTTAAAGGTTATACTCCATTTAGAGTTATTATAAAATATTGGGTGTATTCCCTATGTTGTAAAATATATCCTTATAACTTATTTTATGCATAATATTATTG
The DNA here is from genome assembly GCF_016906955.1 of Phacochoerus africanus. NCBI lineage: Eukaryota > Metazoa > Chordata > Mammalia > Artiodactyla > Suidae > Phacochoerus > Phacochoerus africanus. The sequence goes on along the minus strand of NC_062545.1, from coordinate 77,277,306 downwards.
CCTTACTCCTATATTGCTCCTTCTCCCTACTGGTAACCATTAGTTTGGACTTATTTCAGTTAGTGTAATGTCCATCCATGTTGTTGCAGATGGCAAAATTTCATTTTATTTTATGACTGAGTAGTGTGTGTGTGTGTGTGTGTGTGTGTGTGTCACAGCTTCCTTATTTGTTGATAGAGACATGGTTGTTGTAAATAATGCTGCTATGAACATTTTTGAATTAGTGTTTTCATTTTCTTTGGATATATGCCAAGAGTGGAATTGCTGGGTCATGTGGTAGTTCTGTTTTCAGGGTTTTGTTATTGTTGTTGTTGTGTGTGTGATTTGGGGAGGGGGGCACAGCCAGGCCAGGGATTGAACCTGTGTCACAGCAACAACTGAAGCTGCTGCAGTGACAATAAGGGATCCTTACCCTGCTGTGCCATAAGGGAACTCCCTGTTTTCAGTTTTTTGGAGAAATCTCCATACTTTTCTCCACAGTGACTGCACCAATGTACATCCCCTCCTATAGTATACAAGAGTTCCCCTTTCTTGATATCCTCACCAACATTTGTTATTTGTGTTCTTTTTGATGACAGCCATTCTGACAAGTGTGAGGTGATAGCTTGCGGTTTTACTTTGCATCTCCCTGATAATTAGTGATGTTGACATCTTCTTATTTGCCTGTAGGCTATCTGCATTTCCTCTATGTTTCCTATATAAAAATGTCTATATTCAGGTCTTCTGCCCATTTTTTAAGAGATTTGTGTTTTTTGATATTGGGTTGAGTGAGCTGTTTATATGTTTTGGATACTAACCCCTTATCCGTTGTGTCATCTGCAGACATTTTCTCCTATTCAGTAGGTTATCTTTTCATTTGACAGTATTTGCCACTATTGTTGCTTTTATGGAGGAACAGATTTTCAAATGTCCTTCCTCTGCCACTCTGGAAGTGCCACTTCCCATTCCTGTATATTTTTATCAGCATCCTGCTTCCAGTTTCTGATCCATCTTCTCATTATTTGCCTTTCTCTTGTATGTTTCAGCTGGACCCTTGGAACTTTGGTTCCATGGCTAGCATACTTACATTCTCAGTTATCCACTGACTATTACCTCCCTTTCTTGCCAGGCAGCCCTTTCAGGGACTGATTCTCTCACATGTCACATAATAAAAATCCTCTTCCTCCATTAAATATTAGTATTCCTCAAGTTTCTGGCCTACCTCCCTTCTCTTGTCTGCCTATACCTCTCAGTACTCTTACCCAGTTGTTGCTGATACTCTCAAATCTGTGGTCTTATCTAGCCCAGATCCCTGTCTTAAGCTCCACATCTGAATCTAATTGTGCTTAATATAAATCTTCATTTGGAATTTCTACAGGCATGTAAACTTTCTCAAGTTCAAAACAAATCAATTTATTTTTCCTTCTTGGTTTTCTTTGAGTGACATTCCCATTTATCCAGTTGCCTAAGCCACAAATTTGGGTCAGTTTTTATTCTTTCTCCTTTACCCTACCTCCAAATTGTAGTCAGTTACCTTTCCACTCTGTGCCCTAAATCTTTCTTTACTTAGGTTTTCTGCATCTCTACTGATATCTTGCTGGAATTACTCCAGTAGCCTCCTATAAAGAGATCTTCCCATTATTGTTCTGTCCCCATCATCTTCACAATGTATCCACAAGGGACTTTATAAAATGCAAATCCACCACAGGTCACAGAGTCCACATGCACACCCCAGTTATACTTTTCCCTTCTCTCCATTGCATTCCTTGCTCCATCCTAATGGCCTTTTCCCTATTTCTGGACTATGTCATATTCTGGTTTGCTTTCAGGTGTTTGTATATATCTCAGTGTTCTTTCTCACTTTGCTCTTTGGTTATTTTCTCAGGGAAGCCTTCCTGTATTCTCACAAACTGAGTTAGATACTTCAGTATAGAATTACCACACTGTAATTGCCTATTTGCTCATCTTTATCTCCCAGTAGAATCACAAGTCCATGAGATTAGGGACTGTGATCACAAGAAGGTTATGGCCTAGCACTTAACACTGGATTTCTACAAATTATTTGGTGAATAAGAATTATGCCTACATATATGAATGAAGGAGCCAACCATGTTCAGCACTGAGAATACAGAGATACATTAGCCAAATTATCAGTGAAATAGACCTTTGTAACATCTGGCATTTAAGGGATATAGCTGTATTAGTAATGTGGGATTAGTAACTGAAATGATTCTAAATTTCTGTATACTTCAGTTGAAGAAATAAAATGACATGAATGTGAGACTCCAAAGCATTATTTAAAAATGAAAGGAGAAAATGAAGAGAAACCATTCAACAGGAAGTTATATACATATGCCCTTTGTGAAGTTAGTGATTATACTTAGTTTTTGTTCTGTTGTGTTTTTAATTTCTGGTCATTGAGAAGTAGGTGTTTTCTTCCTCCTTGCCTTTCTTGTACACAAATTGTATACAATTTGTATATTTATTAAATATATACAAGCCAAAAAAATCGCCCATTTGGTTTAGTGTATTATGTATAGTTTCATAACTGAAATAAATCTAGCACCAGAAATAAATATATCATAAACATCTCTTTATTCTCAGAAATACACATCAATACAATTTGGTGCTGAGGTCAGCAAGTTTTTTCTTCATAGGGCTATTTAGTATTTGAGACTTTGAGGGCTAAAAGCAGCCATAGACCATTCCAAATGGGTGTGGTTTATTCCAATAAAACTTTATTTACAATAACAGTTGTCAAGCAAGATTTGGTATGAGAGCCATAGATCTGGTCTGTGTTATAGATGTACCATAATTACTTAATCTCCTATTTGGGGAAATTTATTATCTTAATCTTTTTACTATTATTAGTTATATTAGTATCTTAATATCTAAATCTTTATGTACATTCTTACATTTTTCCTTAGCATAAGTTCTGAAAAAATGTTATTTCTTGGACTAACAGTACATCCTTAAGACTTTTCTTAAAGTTCCCTTGTGGTACAGCAGGTTAAGGATCTGGATTTGCCACAGGTGTGGCGCAAATCAAAACTGCAGTGTGGTTTTGATCCCTGATGTGGGAACTTCCACATGCTCTGGGTGTGGCCAAAAAAAAAAAAAATTACTTTTTAAAATGAGAATCAGTGATATAACAGTTGCTTTCTAACTGTGACTATGAGGAGTTTTGTTTGGTTCTTGTTGTGGTTTGTGGTTTTTGTGGGTACGGGGAAAGAAAGATGGAGTGAAACTTTAGATAGAAGCATATAAAGATTAGAGGGGAACATTGAGTTAATGCTAGTAATATAAAACTTAAAAAGAAATGTTCCATGAAGAAGAAAATATGAAAAATCTCATAAATATAAATTTTCCACCAACTTTCTGTTCATCTGTTTGATGACTCTATAGAGTTTTGCTTAAAATCTTGTGTAGATTGGGACTGGGGAGATGGAGTTTGCAAATTACAAAATGAGCACTTCTTATTCAGTTTTGTAAGATACTCTTAGGCCAGCATGATTTTGATTATGATTACCCACCAGCTTGTTTTTTAAAAAAAGAAAAAAGAAGCCATTAAACTTTTCTGTTGTTGTTAACAAGGAAGTCTAATCAATTAGAGCAAGGATTGGCAAATTACTATCACTTACGTACTGTCTGTGATTATTGTCAGGCTACAACAGCAGAGTTAAGTAGTTGTATCAGAGACAGTATAGCCTATAAAGCCTAAAATATTTACTATATGTCACTTTACAGAAAAAAATTTACGGATTCCAGAATTAGAGGAATGGCACATATTCATCTTTCTGTTTATTGAAAATGGATCTACAGAAGCAAAAGTAATTTTGTTCCAAATAAACTAACAACACTTTAGAAGCACAGTTGATTAAGAGACTAAATCTGGGCACTTAAAACATAGACAAAAATGTGGAAAACAATGTAAGAAATGTTGGACTACAGAGGACTTAATGTTTAGAGTAATTGTAAGTTCTGAGAAAGATTATATTTAGAGCAACCAAGTGCTGACTGTTACAGAGGCAACTACCTACTTACATACAGTTGTAAAGTGTTGCTATAGTGTCTTTTTTTTTGTCTTTTGTCTTTTGTCTTTTGTCTTTTTAGAGCTACACCCGCTGCATGTAGAGGTTCCCAGGCTAGGGGTCCAGTCGTACGCCAGAGCCACAGCAATGCCAGATCTGAGCCGCTTCTGCGACCCACACCACAGCTCATGGCAACACCAGAACCTTAACTCACTGAGCAGGGCCAGGGATCGAACCCGCAACCTCATGTTTCCTAGTTGGATTCGTTTCTGCTGCGCCACGAAGGGAACACCTAGTGTCTTTTTTTTTTTTTTAATGATTTTTATTTTTTCCATTATAGTTGGTTTACAGTGTTCTGTCAATTTTCTGCTGTACAGCAAAGTGACCCAGGCACACATGCATATATTCTTTTTCTCACATTTTCTTCCATCATGCTCCATCGCAAGTAACTAGATATTATTCCCTGTGCTGTACAGCAGGATCTCATTGTGTTTTCCTTCCAAATGCAATAGTTTACATCTGTTAACCCCAGATTCCCAGTCTATCCCACTCCCCCCCTCTCCCCCTTGGTAACCACAGGTCTCTTCTCCAAGTCCGTGAGTTTCTTTTCTGTAGAAAGGTTCATTTGTGCCATGTATTAGATTCCAGATATAAGTGATAACATATGGTATTTGTCTTTCTCTTTCTGAGTTACTTCACTTAGTATGAGAGTCTCTAGTTCCATCCCTGTTGCTGTAAATGGCATTATTTTGTTCTTTTTATGGCTGAGTAATATTCCATTGTGTATATATACCACATCTTAACCCATTCACCTGACGATGGACATTTAGGTTGTTTCCATGTCTTGGCTATTGTGAATAGTGTTGCAGTGAACATACTGGTGCATGTATCTTTTTCAAGGAAAGTTTTGTCCAGATATACGCACAAGAGTGGGATTACTGGGTCATACAGTAGTTCTATATTTTAGTTTTCTGAGGTACTTGCATGCTTTTTTCCATAGTGGTTGTATCAATTTATATTCCCATGAATAGTGCAGAAGGGTTCCCTTTTCTCTGCACCCTCTCCAGCATTTGTCATTTGTGAACTTATTAATGATGGCCATTCTGACTGGTGTGAAGTGGTACCTCATAGTAGTTTTGATTTGCATTTCTCTACTAATCAGTGATGTTGAGCACTTTTTCATGTGCTTGTTGGCTATCTGTATATCTTCTTTGGAGAAATGTCTGTTCAGGTCTTTTGCCCATTTTTCCATTGGGTCGTTGGCTTTTTTGCCATTGAGTTGTATAAGTTGTTTGTATATTTTAGAGATTAAGGCCTTGTCAGTTGCATCTTTGCAACTATTTTCTCCCATTCTGTACGTTCTTTTTTTTTTTTTTTTTAAAATGGTTTCCCTTGCTGTGCAAAATCTTGTCAGTTTGATTAGGCCCCATTGGTTTATTTTTGCTTTTATTTCTGTTGCCCTGGGAGACTGACATATGAAAACATTTGTAAGGTTGCTGTCAGAGAATGTTTTGCCTATGTTCTCTTCTAGGAGTTGGATAGTGTCTTGTCTTACATTTAAGTCTTTAAACCATTTTGAGTTTGTTTTTGTGTATGGCGTGAGTTATATTCCAGTTTCATTGATTTATATGTAGCTGTCCATTTTTCCCAGGCTATAGTGTCTTTTAAAAGTGAGCAGTTATGATATGACAGGTTTGCTGGTGCTTTCCTGAAGTAGCTTTGTTGCAGTTTCTGAATAAGGCAATATTAGTCAAACTGAAAAATTCAGACTCGTAAAATTTATCTTGAAACCTGTGTACATAAGCTTATTCTCCCAATGACAGTCTATTCCTCCTGGATTTGTTGCCTTATTTCAGTTTCACATGACAATAATAGGGGATACTCAGAGAGTAGGAATATTTTCTTTATTTGGATCCACACGTTACCTAGCAATAGCTGATATCCAGAATCTTCTCAGAACCCCAAATCATTTAGTAAGATTTCAAAATAGCATCTATTTCACTAATTTCATAAAAAAACTTTTAACTTTAATTTTTTTACAACCACATCTGGCATATGGACGTTCCCAGGTTAGAGATCGAACTGGAGCTGCAGCTGCCAGCCAACGCCACAGACACAGCAATGCTGGATCAGAGCTGCGTTTGCGACCTATACCGCAGCTCACAGTTCCTTAACCCACTGAGTGGGGTCAGGGATGGAACCTGCTTTTTCATGGATACCAGTCAGGTTCATTACCACTGAGCCACAATGGGAATGCCATAAAAACATTTTTAAAGGAATCCTATGTATGGAAGGAACTCTCTGGAGGGTAGTGAAAAAGCCTCTTAGGCTGAAGTCAAACCTTCCTCTTAACTAGGCTACTAAATAGATGTTGAAAAAACTTGAAATCCCTACCAGCTACCTGGACTTCATTTAAGGGAAGCCACTAACTTAATGCTTTTGCCACTGGTTTTAGGGTGTTTTCTCACAGCTGAAACTAATCCTAATTAAGGCAGTTAGGATAGACTGATGTATCTTTGAAGGACTTTATATTTGTATGGCTTCACACATTTATGTGTGTTAGAGCTGATATAGGGAAATAAAAGTGGACTGTATCTTGTGAATAAAATGCAATACTATAACAGAACTACACAGTTTACTGTAATAGAAGACATAGTGTTGCCAAAGAGAAATTGATTCATGTTCATTTTTACACATTTCTCTTCTTTTAACTTTTTGAGTTTATTTTATCTTATTCTCATAATTTCTGTGATACTCTGTAACAGAGTATTATTGCTCTGCCAAGAATTCCTTGTGATGTGATTGTTCTTTAGGAGATTGTTCTTGAGGAAGGGTGGTGAGGCACTGAGCCATCCCTAGCTGATGGAGAACTAGAGGGAAGTGCATCTGTCTAGATATAGTGACTGCATCTTGTGTGGGACTTCGGATATTGAGGGTAGGAAAGTGCGAAAAGCTAAGGACCCTTTATGTCCTTTTGTGCCCCAGATAGTGGTGCCTTAGTTGTAGCAGAGTCCCTTTGTTTTCAGAAGTTTTTTTTTTTTTTTTCCAGATATTCTAGGCTTTTAAACCATTCCTTCTCCTTAAGTGACTATTCTGATTTGCTGGAGGTTTGTTCATTCATTTAATAAATATCAAACACATACTGTGTGTTTTGTGCTAGATCCTGGGAATATTACAATCATTCACACACAGCACCAGTTCCCAAAGAACTTGCAGTCAAATGAGAAAGTCAGATACGAAAACAGGTGTTTATAATACAAAATAACTGAGGAATTAATTATTATGGAAGCCAGTATTAACTTTTTAAAATATTGAACTAGCATGGTTAAATGGAAAGAGCATTGGTTTTAGATTTTGTTCATCTGCTTCTAAATCCTGATTGAATTACTTAAAAGGTATGTGATTTTGGGAAAGCTAACCTTTGTGATACTGGCAAGGTTGTTCTAAGTTTCAGAAATAAATATATGTAAAGCACTTAGTCCAGTGCCTGCTGAATAAATCATTTCTGCTTTTTTCCTAAATCATACATCACAGATTATTACAATTCTAAAGCCTATAAATGGAAAGATAATTTCTCTGGTCTCTACTTTAGAGGAAATGTGAAAAGAGGATATTTTAATTTTTTTTATGAACTTCGTAAGCATTCTGCCTAAAGAGAAACTCTAAATAGAAATCAGATTTTATAATTATTCTTGTAAAATTTATCCAAATTTCCATTATTAAGGTATAGACTATAAAATTAATATCTTAGGAATTTGGAATATTGATTGTGAAATATGCTAGTAATTCTGTAATTACTGGTCTTAGAGTTTTTCAGCTTAAAAAGGGAATACATTTCTGTCTCCCCACCTCCCTCATCTTGTGGTTTAGCAGGCCAGCTACTTTTGACCAAATTGTGGTTTATATCCAGAAGTGTAATGGTTATAACCTTTTTTCATGAGATGTTTAAAAAGCATTCACACAGATCATCAATAAATTGATGAAGTATCTTTTCTTAAGACTTACTCATCATTACAGTTTGATTTTTTTCTATTTGAAGAATTAAAACCTGTAATATTAAAGAAATAGTATCATGCTGTATTTAGAAATGAAACAGAATAGTCTAATAATTTGCTTTTAACTGAAAATATTTTCATTCCTTTGAAATTAAGTAACATAAAAATAGGAACCAAAATTGGTTTAATGGCAACAATATGTAATTCTTTGAAAGCATCGAAATTGGTAGCTCAAGTCAGAACACGGCACTTGAGAGGGTATAGATCTTATTCCATTATGTGACCTTTCCAGTTTTGTTACACTTAATATAATAACTATTCCAGATTTATTTGTTAATTCTCTTATAACTGTACTTTAAAAATAAAACAGGTTAATGTTATACACTATAAAAAGTGGAGATAACAATATATCAACAGGACATAGAACTATTTTCTATGTATTTTTTATAAATCACTCTAAGTTATAAATGGGAAGTCGTGATCAAATAAATACTTACTTTTCTACCAAAAGAAAAAGCCAGTGGAACAGAGTGGGATAAGTGGTGGGGGAGAAGCCCTAGGATTGTGTGTGGTGTTGGCAGGGGCAGTACAGTAATAATAGTGAGTGACAGCATGAGAAAAATGAATGTATTCTTCCATCACTGCTGTTCTCCTCTCTATTCGAATTAGACAAATGGCATGTGCCCAAGGGGAAATGGGGACAATGTTCTGAGGACAGGAACCACTGTTACACAGCCCTGCTGGATTTATGAGAGTAATGTTGCATCTGCTTTTCGTTGCTCCTGTTACTTAACCTTGTCATGGATACATTATTGTTCCTATAGCACTTGTTTTGTGGGTTCTTACTCATACTACTTTCTTTATCATGGCTGTATGGGATTATCTGTTGAGAAATAAGCACCATTTACCCCTTCTGCACCTTGCCTGATATAATGGCTTCTTAGGAAGTATGCATGCTTGTTTTTCCCCCCTCATTATGTCTCCCCTGTCTCACTCCACCAAATGGGCAATTTAGATATCCACAAGTCCATTGAAGGCAACTGTCTGTGGGGGTTTTCTTTTGATTTGTTTTTGCCTGTTTCATTTTTTTTCCCTTAATCACAGAATTTCTTTTTAACCCTTCCCAATTCCTTCCCCTTCCTCTCCACTAGCAAAATTGCACACAATGGAACTGCTTTTACCCTCTCCCAGAGCTCTCTATCTTAGGGAAGTCTTTTAGTTGAAACCATTTATGTCAAGATATTCATTGACTTATTTACTAAAGTTTTAGTAAATTTTTGTAAGCTTCATAACACTGTGTTAAGTGGTATTATAGGACAATTCAGTGAAGTACATAAAAGTAGTTAGATTATTAGAGTGAAATATTCAAACATATTTTCACCAAAACTTACTGTTTAAATCATACTGTAATGCTTATACTTATAAAATGCTTTTGTATGTTGTGTTATAAAATGTAGTCAATACAGGTGGCTTTAACTATGGGTTAATTACTTCAACCCTTCCCTCAGAGAAGCTGTGTTGTCATTAGACCATTTAAATGACTTGTATTCTGAGCTTTGTACTGTTAAGGTTTTAAAGTGCATCTCAAGACTAAACTTTATGATATGTTACATTTTAGGTCAGAAGACATGTCTTCATCTACATGGCATCTTTCCTTACCTCTATGTGCCATATGATGGTTATGGACAGCAGCCAGAAAGCTATCTTTCTCAGATGGCATTCAGTATCGACAGAGCACTTAATGTGGCTTTAGGCAAACCATCTTCCACTGCTCAGCACGTGTTCAAAGTGTCATTAGTATCAGGAATGTAAGTATATGATAACATCTTTTAAAATTCTGTGTTATCTGTATTTATGCTGCTCTTCTAGTTAAGAGAAAACATAACCAATTCAAATATACTTTGTTCATTTTTCTTTTACTTCTAATCTAAGGGCACTGGGGCGAATTTCTTACTATTTAAAAAATTTTTTGCAGCAAAAGATAGATGGGTAACAGGGATTTTGGTTTTAACTTTTTCCACTTCTCTGCTTCCTAGAACTGTAGAAATTCATGTAATTCATTGGTCAGATATTTATTGAGAACCTTTTATGTGCCAGGCACTGTTCTAGGTTCTTGGGATTGGTGAACAAAACTAAGATCCCTGTCCCCATGGAGGTTATAACATGAGATAATTTTATTTATTTATTGTGATAAATGAGTGCCGTAGAACAAAATATATAAAACAGGATAAGAAGGATCTGTAGCATGGGGTGGGGAAGTGGAGTGGTGGCAGTTTGTCATTGACAAGGTAAATTTGATGTTTGAGCTAAGACTTGAAGGTGAGGAAATGGGAACAAAATGGAGGCCAGATGTCTGGAATGGAGGGGAAGGAGAGTGGACAAAATGAGGTTGGAGAGAAGTGAGAGGATAGAGATCTTATTGGCCAGTGGATCACCAAAGTCAGTTTTACCTAGTTTGACAGCCATGAGAATGCACCTCTCAGATCTCCAAATAACAAGGAGCATAATTGAACAATGGCCCCAGCTACCTCACTAAAATCTATCCATCTATCATCCCATATAAGCTGAAGCTGCTTTCCATAGGCTACTCCCAGTCAGTGACTAATAAACATGGCAAAGATGCTAAGGCAGACCTGTTTCTGGGAGACATTGAGGGCTCTTGGACAGCCTTTCTGAACTTTCATTAGAATCATACTGTACTAGAAGACACTTCCACCGATCTTCTCTCTGTCCCTCTCTCCCCACTTGGATCAGACCTGTATCTAAGTCTGGTGGTTGTCCCAGCCACTCCCAGATTCCTCCTTGTATTCTCTCCAAGGAGTTTCCACTAATAAATTTCTTGCACATTTTGACATTTACTTCTTGAAGGACTCAGACTTAACACACTTGAGAACTTAGTTAAATGTATTCTTTCATCCCACCCCAGACCTGATGACTCAGACACTCTAGTGGTGGGGCCCAGAAGTTTGTGTTTTAATAAGCCTTTCTGTCGATTCTGACACGTACTCAAGTTTGAAAACCACTACAGTAAGCTATTCTAAGGACTTTAGCTTTTACTCTGAGCTATTGCCTGCTTTTGAGCAGCCATGATCTAACTGAAACTTGAAAGGGTCACTTGAGCAACTATGAGAAGAATAAGTCATGGGAGCATAAGATTAATAGCAGGGAGGAGTTCCTTTGTGGCATAGCTGCTTATGGATCCGGTGTCATTTCTGCAGCAGCTTGGGTTGCCTGCTATGGCTGGATCCAATCTCTAGTCTGAGAACTTCCACCTGTCACAAGTGTGGCCAAAAAAAAAAAAAATAGTACAAGGAGGGAGAACATTAAGACTCTGTTTCATTAATTTGAGTGAGAAAATAAGGTGGCTTGAATGAGGACAGTAGCAGGAAGTGGTGAGAAGTAATCAGCTCCTAGATCTATTCTGAGTGTAGGATCACCAAGATTGCTATCTTTACTGGATGAGGTTTCGGAGAGGAGTCAAGGATGACTCCAGAATATTTAGTCCATGCAGGTGTAGCAGGCCAACAGGAAAGATTTGAAGCTCTTACTGGAACATATGAGTTGGATATATCTTTATGAAATCCATATTGAATCTGTCTGCTTCTTCCACCTTAATCCAGTTTTTCACCTGGACCACCACTTTATCGTTTTAATTGGATTTTCTTCTGTTCATGTCTCTCTCCAGAGCTGCACAAGTACTCTTCTTAAAATGTAAATTGGGTCCTGTTTAAAGTATTTAAAATCCTTGAGTGACTTCATATTGTTTATAAAATAAAACTTAAGCTTCTAACCATAGCCTGTGTGATCTAATCCCTGCCTACCTCTGTAGCTTTGTTTACTGTGTTCCATCCAAAAGCACTGGTCTTTTTTCGATTCCTCTCATGCACTGAGCTCTTTCCTACCCTTGTACGTGCAGTTTCCTTTCTTTGAGTGCTCTACCCTTCCCCAATCCTTCACATCTTTCATATCTTCAGAGAAGTTTTCTCTCATTTCTCGTCTTAAAATAGATTTTCATTTTTATTATTATTCTGTATCTTGGCCCATTCTTTGTTTCCTTTAGTGCTTACTGCAGTTTGCAGTTATTTTAATGTTTTGTTAATTTTTATGTGCTTATCCCACCAGCATGTACATTCTATGAGTAAAAAGAACATGTTTGTCTTGTCCATAATTATATCCCTAGCACTTCATATGACATTGGGTCACTTAGTAGACATGGTTCAGTAACTATTTGGTTGAATAAATGTATGAGGTGAAACAACCATCCTATGATAACAATAATTAGGTTAAAGATAATCATTAGCTAACTTTCATATACATATTCTTATTTCAAAGTTGAATCTCCAAAACAGCCTAGTGAAATGAATAGTCACCAATCTTCTGTATTTTTGATGGGCATTTGTTAAAAGCATAGCCATATTTTTAAGAATAGTTGAGTCACAAATCTAAACACTTAGAGGTAAAAGATGAGCTGTTTACTCTAATTTATGGCTGCCATTCTCTTTTTTTCTCCTGTTCTAATATTTTTGTTTGTTTTTTTCCTTATCTAGCTCTTCTTTTCCATTACCATGAATTCTAGCTTCTGTGATTCCTTTACTTCTTCAATATTCCCTACTTCTTTAAGGTAGACCTGGTTGCATCTAGCTGCCAGGTTAAAATTTGTACAAGATTTAATTCCAGCCTTCTTAGACAGTACATTATTCTTGAAGCTGGGGTAAGAGAGACCCCAGCCTTAAACAGCTTGTTTCAGGGATTCCCTGCCACTTAACTACCATGATTCTAGAAACTATTCTGTAAGATTCTTAATCTAAATTAATTGAGTTTTTGCTATCTCTGCTCATTTTTTCCTCATTGTTATATTAAAAAGCTAACTGATTATCAGATACAATTTTTTAAGTATAAACACATCTACTCTCCAACTCTGTGCTCCATCTACTGTATTTCTCCCAAGAGTCTCCTTGTTGAGGAATTTTTTTTTTGACAAAATCAGCTAAAGCCAATATCAGAAGTGAGGATCGCAGGTTAAATTATACAGAGAAGAAGCAGAAAACTGAATTTATAGAATTTCTTGGCTAGAAGAAGCAAAAAATGAATTTATAGAATTTCCAGACTATATTTTGGGGCAATAGGTATGAAAGCAGAATCCTATATTTAAAAAGAATTTTGGAGATTTAAGAGTCTTGTATTCAGTTTTTGAAATTTATGAGATTCTAGTTGTAAAAACCTAAAGATTGTCAGCAAAACTAAAACAAAGCCAAGATAACATGGACCACACCAGTTTAGATTTAATTCTTTCTTTCCCATTTACCTAGCTAAGGGTAACCCCAGTCTTTAGTCAAGAGAGCTATATTTGTGTATATGCAAAATACTGTAGCAGGAGAAATAAAGAGTTGAGTTTTGCCAGTGAGAGAGAATGAGATCATTCATGTAATGTGTTTTTTACTCCTTCCTTCATGGCAACAAAAACAAGGTGAACAGCGTCAAACTAGACAGGAAGTGGTAAGTGTTTAAAAAAAAATGCAAAGAAAGATAAAGGGGAGAGGATATGGAGTGATGGTTAGAGCAGACCTCAGGAGGTGAGTTTAAGCAGAGACCTGGATGGAGATAGAAAGTATGCCATGCAAAGGTGCCCAGCAGAACCTTCCAGGCAGAGGGAATGTCATGTTACTTGAAAGTGGGTAAGTTAGAGGGGGCTGAAGTTTTATAATGACTGGAGGAAAAAGGAAGAGTGGGTCTGAGATAAGATTGGAGTGAGTAAAGGATGAGATAAAGAATCTTCTCAAACTTTTTTTTTTTTTTTTTTAAATAGAAATTGCCATACAGATTTTAATAGAAATCTGCCTTACAGGTCAGATAGTTTTGACCTAAAGGCTTGAAATAGCTTATCCTTTTTTAAAAAAGTTGTTTAAGTATACCCAAAATAATGATTCTGTTACCAAATTACTTCTGTATTTGAAGTCTACTACCTATCAGACATGACAAAGAGAAGTGGTGTCCTAATCAGACTAAGTTCTATCTAGTGCCCTAAGGGGAAAATATTTTTTAAATGAAAAGAAATTGAGTTTATCCTCCTAAAGATTTGACCAACCACTTATTTACAGACAAATCGAGGCAAATAAAAAACTTTCTATTTTGTCTTCAGATTCATACCTATTTTTATATTGTTTCTAATTGTGTCATCTTTGAAAACAGAAGTCTGTGTATGAGTTTCAGATCCTCCTGAAATAACATGACGTGATAGCTCAACTTATTCCATCTTGCCTTGAGAACTTATTTCTCACCCCATCATTTAGATTTTTGCTTCTCCCTTTATCCCCTGCAGCTGATACCCTGAAAAGAACCCAGACTCCTTAGTAAGGCCATGGTCTTTTCAATCTCTTAAGTTCCTATCTGCACAGTTTTCATAGGCTTCATTTGTTTGTGTGTGTGTTTTATACACACACATAGATATGTATAACAGGTAAGTTATCTCTGCTTATTGAACTTATAAATGTAATAATAAAAAGAGAAAAGTAAAGAAAGTGATCCAAATGCTGTTAACTAAAAGACTATGTTATTGGAGTTCCCTGGTGGCCTGGTGGTTAAAGATCCAGCATTGTTGCTGCTGTGGCACAGGTTCAATCCTGGTAACTTGTGCATGCCACAGGTGCAGCAAAAAAAAAAAAAAAAAAGATTTTTTTTTTGTTGTTGTTGAAAAGCTTTAAATTTTGACAGAAAAAAATGGGAGATGGGAGAAGCTATCTGAAAGGTCTCTTTTTCTCATGCATGATCAGAGTTAAGAGAAAAGAGCCACATTTTAATAGAGCCATGATGATTAAAATTGAGCTACAAATAGTTTGCTGCTTCTTTTTGTCACAGGTATTTTTTAAACTTTTTAAAAGAAGTGATAAGATTTCAGTATGTTCTATGTTAACTTTGTGGTAGATTTAATTGAAAGGTCTTAGAGGTCTTTTTGTTTTGGCTGATTTTTTAGAGGGGTGGTAATATTTAATGTAAGTAAGACTGAATTAGGCCAGCTGAGTCTAAATTAGGACAGTAAGTTGCATTATTTCATCTCTGATGAAAATAATTGGAAATATCTTTTTCTTTTATTTCAGGCCTTTTTATGGTTATCATGAGAAGGAAAGACACTTTATGAAGATCTATCTTTACAATCCTGCAATGGTGAAAAGGTACAAAGATAAATGAAATAAAAATATGAATACCTATCACTTAAGTGTTTTAATAATAAAAAGAAAAATCTAGAAGAAAGGACTATGTAGTTTGTAGCATTATTATAGAAAGAGACCATAATAAGTACATATATGTATAAAGAGAGAGATCCATGGCTTGGACTCTAGAAGGGATATTTTAAGGGTAAGGGACCTTGTTTTACACCCCCTAATTGCTTTTTTTCTGTCTTAGAGAGTTTGTGGAAGTAGATAAAGGTGATGGCTGCCTTGTATGATCTTAGTGCTCTGTTAGCCAGACCAAATGTTCAATACTGAGAGAAATTTGTTCTTCAGTTCCAAAGCAAGGAGAAATGTGTGAGTTCTCCCAGAATGGGAGAACTTTCTACTGTGAACTTATCCCCTTTCCAGAACTTAAAAGATTTTTCTGATAAGATAGGTGATGAAATTAACAATTTTTTCATATTGTTTAATGAAATGTATCACCAAATAGAAGACTTATATAACTAGATGGATCTATATTTTCCAAATGACCAGTGCACGATGTTAGAAAATTATACATATAGAAAAATACTCTATTAGGTAGGCCTGTAGATTTTAATGGAACAGAGTACAAAAAGTTCATTATTATGGTTTCAAATTCTACATTGTTGCTAACCTTTAAGAAACTACCACTCAGTAGCATTTCCATGTAGCAGTAACAAAGATCAATTTATCTGAAAAGGCTATTCATTTACTCTTCCTTTTTCCAATTACATATCACTGTGAGGCTGGATTTTTTTTCATATGCTTCAACCAAACAATGTATGAGAACAGACTGAGCAGATGCTGATGTGAGAATCCAACTATTAAAACAGATTTGCAAAGATGTAAAACAATTCCTCTTTTGGCACTACGTTGGAAGGATTTTTTTGGGGGGAAAATATGGTTTTTCTTTATTTTTTTACAAAACAATGTTATTTATGTTAATATAATGGGTTTATTCTTATTTTAAAATTAGTAAATAAGCTTCTTAAAATTTTCTATTTTAATCTGATATGGTAAATATCAATGGATATTAGCCAGATAAGCAAAAGCTCTTTGACACTGTTATTACTTTTTAAGAATGAAAAGGGGTCCTGGTGTCAAAAAGTTTGAGAACCATTGGAATAAACTTGCTCTTAATTTTCTGAGAATCTTTTTTTTTTTTTTTGTCTTATCTTGTCTTGGGCCACACCCGTGGCATATGGAGGTTCCCAGGCTAGGGGTCTAATTGGAGCTGTAACCACCGACCTATGCCAGAGCCACAGCAACGCTGGATCCAAGCCACGTCTGCCACCTATACCACAGCTCACGGCAACGCCGGATCTTTGACCCACTGAGCAAGGCCAGGGATCAAACCCGCAACCTCATGATTCCTAGTCGGATTCGTTAACCACTGTGCCACGATGGGAACTCCAATTTTCTGAGAATCCTAAAATCCGTTCACATCCATTCTTTCTTCCTCACTGCTTATTACAGTGAAAGAGATTTCCCCCCTTACTAACAAGACTCAGCATCTAGTCTCTTTGGCCTTTTTGTCCATCTGTCCTTTACCCCCATCTCCCTTTCCACACCATTTAAATGTTAATAAGACTCTATTTTATACATACACACATTCATACTCACAGCTATTCTCCTGGAAGAATTTATCTATACTTTGTGTATCCAATTTCTTACCTCCCATTCACTCTTTAACTTACTCCAGTGTTAGCTCTGCCTTCTTTAATGACCTCATTGTTGTTAAATCCAATCAACACCTCTTTGTCCTTAATGTTTTGACCTCAGGTCAGTGCTTACAGTGCCTTAGAGTCAGGTTACTTTGATATAAACCTTCTCTGGTTTTACTTATAACTATGTAGTCATTCATATTTATACCATTATGTTGGTTTCTCTTTAAACATCTGCAGTTGTATCTTGGACTTTTGTCTTAAACTTTCATTTTTTTTCTCTATATATGTTCCCCTCACGTTACAGTCTTATATACTCCCACGTTTTGTTTTTTTTTTTTCCTTTATGGATTTGGTTTCCAAATGTACATCATTAGCTTAAATTTTCCTCCAGAGCTCCTGATCAATATATCAAACCATCTACTGGATAAATAAAATAGCACTGTAGTTAAGAGTGAGGGCTCAAGTTGGAGAATATTTGGGTTGAATTTTAGCTCTTCCACTTTTTTCTTGTGTGATTTTAGACAACTTTTGGATCTAAGACTCAGTTTCTCTATGTATAACATGGAGATAATGGTACCATAGGTTTGTAGTAAGAATTACTTGCAATTAAGCATTTGGAGCACCTAACAATGTCCAGTATACAGTGCCAAAGAATATGTTAGCTACCTCTGCTATGGTAATAAAATTATCCTTATACTCATTTTTATTATCATTAATTTCTAATATTTTCATAGAAATCTACCTGAGAGAGTTCCTGCTGTGGTGCAGTGGGTTAAGAATCTGATTGCATTGGCTGAGGTTGCTGTGGAGGTGCAGGTTCCATCCCCAGCTGGGTGCAGTAGGTTAAAGGATTGGGTGTTGCCACAGTAGTGCTGTAGGTCACAGTTGCGGCTCCAATTCAGTCCCTGGCCCAGGAACTTTCATATGCCGTGGGTATGGCTATTAAAAAAAAAAAAGAAAGAAGAAAAATCTGCCTGAATACTTCAGTACACCTAAACTCCTCCAGTATGTCTAAAACTGAGTTTATCTTTATTCCCCCTCCAAATAAAATCCCCAGATGTATTTTCTTCCAGTCCTTTCTATTTCAGTAAATGCAGCACCACCAACTAGCTGCTTAACCAGGAAATCTAGGCATTATCCTCAGCTCATATTCTTCCTCACCCTCCACATTTAGTTAGTCATCAAGGCTTGACTATTTTATTCCTTATATGTCTCCTGAATCAGCACATTTCCACGATCCTTGTGAAAGCCACCATCATTTTCCACAGTAACCTTCTCACTCCCTATCTCCAATCTCTTATGTTCTCTAGCTCCCCTGGTCATTTCATTTTCCTGCTCGTCACTTCTCAGGCAAATTCCACCACTTCTTCAAATATCTTCATTTCTGATTTCTTATTACCTCTGCATGATCTGACTTCTTACCCTCTCTCCATCACCACCATAGCCTTTGTCACTAGGCCTCACTCACTGGTTTCAATTCTTGAATAAACCATGTTTTCTTGTTACCCTTTACATTTACAATTTCATTTGCATGAAATATTCTTTCTTCTCTTCAGAGAAGTATCTCCAGTTCATTGTTTACTCTCCTGCTTGGATACTTCTGTTCAAGAAGGTTTTGCAGAAACTACAATCTGGTTAATTTCTCTTCTAGATGTTTCATGTATTTCCCCTGCATAGCACTTATGCTATATATAATCGCCTATTATTTGTGTTCTGCATCACAAAGGACAAATAACACAGAGAAGAAACATATTAAAAGAGGTAACATCTGGGGTTCCCATTGTGGCTCAACAGTAGCGAACCCAACTAGTATCCATGAGGATGTGGGTTTGATCCCTGGCCTTGCTCAGTGGGTTAAGGATCTGGCATTTCTGTAAGCTGTGGTGTAGGTCACAGATGTAGCTTGGATCCTACGTTCTGTGGCTATGGCAGTGGCCTGCAGCTGCAGTGGCCTGCAGCTGCAGCTCCAGTTTGACCCCTGGCCTGGAACTTCCGTACGGCACATGTCGCCCTAAAAAGAAAAGAAAAGAGGTAACATCTCTGTGGAGGTGAATCACATTTCCTTTTTTAGAATTTTGTTTAATCTTTTCAAAATTTTTTCTGAATTTTTAAAAGGAAAATCTCACATTATTTAAACTTTTTTTGACATTTTACCTTTCTCAATATAATTAGCATTAAACTGGCTTTAGAAGTCAAAATATTCTTCATTTAAGACTTTTTTTTTTTTTTTTTGAGTTCCCTAGTGGCCTAGCAGTTCAGGATCCAGCATTGTCGTTGCTGCGGCTTGAGTCACTGCTATGGTGCACATTCGATCCTTGGCCTAGGAATTTATGCATGCTGTGAGCATGGCAAAAAAAAAAGTTAATTTTTAAATTTTTTTTTATGGTTGCACTCATAGCTTATGGAAGTTCCCAGGCCAGGGATCAAATCCAAGCTGTGGCTTGCAGCTGCAACCTATGCCAGAGCTGTGGCAATGCTGGATGCTCTAACCCACTGTGCTGGGCCGGGGGATTGAACCCACGCCACCAAGGGTCAACAGTGGGTCCTTAACTCACTACACCACAGCAGAAACTCCAAAAAAGACATTTTTTGTCATTCTCTTTTCGAGCATGTGGTTTACTTTATTTAAAACTTGATCTAAACTTTCAATTTACAGCATAATACAAATTTCTAGTAAAATGAAAATGAAAATTTTGTATGTACTTAATGTATTTTAGTCACTGTATTTGTATATTGTTTTAGTTAACATTTTAGGGAACATAATTTCATTATGTAACTTTTTTTTCCCTAATTTAGGATATGTGAACTTTTGCAAAGTGGAGCCATAATGAATAAATTTTATCAGCCTCATGAAGCGCATATTCCCTACCTCCTGCAGCTCTTCATTGACTACAATCTATATGGAATGAATTTAATAAATCTGGCTGCTGTCAAGTTCCGAAAAGCGAGAAGGAAAAGTAAGGTTAATTTCACAATGTCAGATTAAAGCTTTGAAACATAATGTAGTTGATGATTTATAAAATAATACATATTTAGAAAATAAATGCCAAGCAGATAAGAAATAAAAAGAAATACGCGGAGTTCCTGTGGTGGCGTAGCAGTAACGAACCTGACTAGTATCCACGAGGACATGGGCTTGATCCCTGGCCTCGCTCAGTGGGTTAAGGATCCAGTGTTGCCGTGAGTTGTGGTGTAGGTTTCAGACAAGGCTCTGATCCCTCATTGCTGTGGCTGTGGCATAGGGTGGGCAGCTACAGCTCAGATTCCACCCCTAGCCTGGGAACTTCCGTATGCTGCAGATGTGGCCCTTAAAAGACCAAAAAAAAAAAAAAGAGAGAGAGAGAGAGAGAGAGAGAGAAATATGCAAAAATGCCTTAAAGTTTATCAAGAAAAGAATCTCAAAATAATTTTTTGTAGTAACTTTATTGAAATATAATTCACATACCATATGATTCATTCACTTAAAATAGACAACTCAGTGGTTTTTAATATATTTACAGAGTTATGCGTCTATCACCATAATGAAATTTAGAACATTTTCAACACCTCTTAAAAAAAAAACCCATAATCTTTACAAATCACCCCATTCCTCCCATGCCTCTACCCCTTAGCAACCACCAGTCTCCTTTCTGTCTCTTTATCTTTGCCTGTTCTGCCTATCTCATTTAAGTGGCATCACATGTTTGGTTTTTTTCCTCTTAGCCTAATGTTTTCAAGGTTCATCCATGTTGTAGCGTGTATTAGTATTTCATTTCTTTTTATGACCAGCTAATAGTCTGTTGTATGAGTATTCTGCATTGTTTATTGATTTATCAGTTGATGGACATTTAGAGTTTCCCCCTTTTGTCTATTATGAACAATAGTGCTGTGAACATTCATAAACAGCTGTTTGTATAGCCATATGTTTTTATTTCTCTTGGGCATATACCGAGGAGTAGAATTTCCGGGTCAAATACTCTCGCAATCTTTTGCCTTTTATTCTTACTGGATTTCTTCTCTTCTACTTAAAACAATGTGAAACCAGCATTTTTCCTCCAACACTGCTGTCCTTTCTGTTATAATTTTTTTCTTTTCCTTCACTGGAAAAGTTTTAAAACCAAAAGTTAGCCTTTTTTTCCTCTCTCATAGTTTAACAGCTATTCTTTTTGGTTTAATTACTTGCATTTCTTCTACCATACCCAAACTGTTCTCTGAAAAGTAACCAGGGAGGATTTTTTTTTTTCCCCCTGAATGCTGGGCTAGGTTACTGGGATCACCTCTCCTACTGAAAACAATTTAAGAGTTCCTGTCATGGTTCAGCAGGTTACAAACCTGACTAACATCCATGAGGGTGCAAGTCCAGTCCCCAGCCTCGCTCATTGGATTAAGGATCCAGCGTTGCTGTGAGCTGTGGTGTAGGTCGTAGTTGTGTCTCGGATCTTGCTTTGCTGTGTCTGTGGTGTAGGCCGGCAGCTGTAGCTCTGACTTGACCCCTAGCCTGGGAACTTCCATGTGCCACAGATGCAGCGCTAAAGAGGAAAAAAAAATTAAGGGCTAAGATAAGTTGTTGTTGTTTTAATCTTAATTTATCACAGAGAATACAAAACAATACTGACCAGTACAAAACAGTACTGGCCAAAAGAGGGACTAGATTGCTGAAAACAGCCTTTGCCTTGAGGGGTTTGTTAATCCTAGAAAATTTAGAACATCTACAGAGACAGTCTCACTAGGTGAGGGAGATAGAAACAACGACCCAAGGCCTGCTGATCAGGTCGGAACCCTCAAACTAGGAAGTGGAACAACTTCACAACATTTTCGGCCCAATTTGAATCTCCTGGGACAAAAAGAGATTCCCAAATCTAGAACTTCATCTGAGGTGGTGGAATCATTTGATATCCATATGCAAGAAAATAAAAGTAGAAGAGCCCAGACACATACCTCACACCTTGTATAAAAATTAACTCAAAATGGATTATAGGAGTTCCCGTCGTGGCTCAGTGGTTAACGAATCCAACTAGGAACCATGAGGTTGCGGGTTCAATCCTTGGCCTCACTCAATGGGTTAAGGATCCCGCATTGCTGTGAGCTGTGGTGCAGGTCACAGACGTGGCTTGAATCCTGCATTGCTGTGGCTGTGGTGTAGGCCAGCGGCTACAGCTCTGATTGTACCCCTACCCTGGGACCCTCCATATGCCGAGGGTGCGGCCCTGAAAAGACAAAAAAGACAAAAAAATAAAGATTATAAACTTAAGTGCAAAATGTAAAACTATCAGACTTCTAAAAACTAAGAGAAAGTTCCTGACAAATTGGTTTTTGTCATTTAAAAACTTTTGCTCTATAAAAAATATTAAGAAAATGAAAAGATAAGTCAGACTGGGAGAAAATATTTTCAAATGATCTGGTAATATCAAATACATATCTAGAATATATAGAGAACTCTTGAAACTCAATGATAAGAAAGCAAATAGCCACATTAAAATGGTCAAAAGACCTCAACAGACACTTGAACAAAGAAGATATAACCATGGAAACACATGCAAAGATGATTTTTAATATTATATATCACTAGAGAAATGCATATTAAAACCACAAAGAGCTGTCATTACACATCTATTAAAATGGTTTTGATTACCCCACCCAGAAAAAAAACTAGCAATAAAATAAATGCCGGTAAGGCTGTGGCATAACCAACAATTCTTATTCATTGCTCGTGCGGAAGCAAAATAATGCCATCACTTTGGAAGACAGTTTGGCAGTTTCTTGTAATGTTAAATACAGACTTACTACATGAACCTGTGATTATACTCCTATATATTTACCCAAGTAATTTAAAACATATCTACCCCAAACCTGTATGCAAATGTTTATAGTGGCTATATTTCATACTTGCTGTAAATATAAAGTAACTAAGATGTACACTCAATGTGGCAATGGATGAACTGTTATATTCCATACAGTGGAATACTGTTTATCAATAAAATACATCAAGCTTTTGATTCATGCAGTATCGATGAATCTTTTTTTTTTTTTTGCCATTTCTTGGGCTGCTCCCACAGCATATGGAGATTCCCAGGCTAGGGGTCGAATTAGAGCTGTAGCCGCCGGCCTACGCAGAGCCACAGCAATGCGGGATCCAAGCCGCATCTGCAACCTACACCACAGCTCATGGCAACGCCGGATCCTTAACCCACTGAGCAAGGCCAGGGATCGAACCCGCAACCTCATGATTCCTAGTTGGATTCGTTAACCACTGAGCCACGACAGGAACTCCTCAATGAATCTTTAATGCATTTTACTAAGTGAAAGAAGTCAGACCTAAAAGACAACAAATTGTATGATTTAATTCATATAACATTCTGGTAAAGGCAAAAGTATAGGAATAGAAAACATATTAGTGGTTGCCAAGAATTGGAGGAGAGTGGATGCTGACTACAAAGCAAATGTATAGGGGAAATTTTAGGATGAAGGATTATTCTGTACATTACTGGCATGATGATATGATTCTATGCATTCATCCAACCCATAAAAACTGCCTTAACCAAGTATCAATGGGTAACATCCCCAGTTATGTTGTGTGGATACCATATCCCTTGTCAGTGATGTGATAAGGATGCTTCATCTCTGTGGTATTTACAGAAGCCTGTAGCAACAATCTAATTATTTAGAGAAATACATCAGACAGACCCAGATTGGAGGACATTCTGTGGGTTACCTGACCAGTACTTGTGACTGTCACCATCATGAAAAACAAGGAAAGACTGAGACATACACCAGAGGAGACTAGGGAGACATGATAACTAGCTGCTGTGTGGTACCCTACATTGGATCCTGAAGCAGAATATCGACAGTAGTAGATAAACTGGTGAAGTTCAAATAGAGTGTTTAGTTAATAGGAATGTACCTATGGAATGTGAAATGAAAAACAATGGGAGAGACGTGATAAGCAATATTCAGAAACTCTTCTGTACTATCCTTGCAACTTTCCTGTATCTAAAATTATTCCAAAGTAGAAAGGGGGGGAAAATAGTAACAGGTTGGTTATCAGTGGCAAGTATAGCTAGGAGTTCAAGAAGAATTGAATGGAAAAAGTTCTAGAGTGTGTACGGGAGGTATTTATCGGAAAAGGAGGTCATTTTCACAAATTTGTTTCCAGTAGGTGAAAAAGCATCAGAAAAGCTTGAATTAGCAAATTAATATAAGCCATTAATTTTAATTATAAAGTTAGATGTGTATTGGAAGGGATTTTCAAAATACAGAAAAATTTTACAAACTTGAAGGTAGAAATACATGAAATTTAGTTGGAAAAAATTAAAAGCAGGGAAATTTCAAGTATGAAATTTTTTACCTTTATTATTACTAAATAGCCCTCAGATTTTTGTTTTATAAAAAATAGATTAATAGTTGTACTGAAATCATGGACAGAATAGGTATATTGTTTTTTGCATTATATTTTATCATGTTACCACAGACACATTATAATTAAATGGACAGTAAGTTTATTATAAATATATGTTACATATATATGCATAATGTAACATTTTTATGTTTTAAGGTTAATGTATATAATGTAGTCTTTTGGAAAAAAGTGTCTTTTGAAAGTAAATTCAAAAGTGAAAATGATTTAGAAATTTTACCATTATATATGCATATACAATTTTGTCTTATTATTTGGATATATTACTCAATTGTCAAATGAATGTTACTGATTACTATTGTTAAGGTGAAATATATAGAAATATTCTTAGCGTCATAGAGACATTTCGTATTACATTTTTTAACATCTGAGTTGAAAAGCATTATGTATGTATTTATAAAATAATACATAAAGAGATAAAGCATGAACTTTTATAATGTGACACAATTTTGAATCACATTTTTTGAATAACTTGTGTAGGTTATTCATTCATATAAATTTATTAGAAAATAATATTTGTTATAATCTTCAACTTGCAAAATAATTCCATGTAAATACCCTAGCCACATAATAGCAAAGCCTTCAAAAACTTCTGAAGGTATATAGATAGAATCACTTGCTTTAGTTGGGTATGTGTTTTGTTAAAATATCAAAGATGGTTAGGTCTGATTTATTACACCATCATTTTGTGATTAAGCTAACCAAAAAGAAAAAGTACTAAATTTAGTTGGAGAGGATTGCAAATATATTATCTTTCTTAATGTTAGGATTCTTTCTATGCCCCTCACTCAAGCTTACCTTATCTGAAAATTTAAATTCCCCATAAGAGATCACAGAAAATTTGCTAAAATTGAAGAAACTACTTCCCAAGCAGGGCTGAGTTTCTACAACTGGGACAACTAAGCAAACTTGTATAGCTCCCTCTAGCTGCTGGTCAAATTGTATTTGCATTTTCCCCAGGTTTCCACTCACTGTTACTGCCATTACTTTTGGAATGCATTGTGTAATTTCTTTTTATTCAGAAATGAGTATTAAAGTATGTTTTGAATTTTGCCTGGAATCTGATTTCCACTAGGATTTCATTTGAGGCTCATGCAGAATATGCTAGGAATTTAGATTAAAATCTACAAAAATTCTTCTTTGTTTTTATTTTATTTTATTTTGTGCTTTTAGGGCCACACCCACAGCATATGGAAGTTCCTAGGCTAAGGGTCAAATCAGAGCTGCAGCTGTGAGCCTATACAACAGTCACAGCAACACAGGATCCAAGTCACATCTTCGACCACTATAGCTCATGGCAGCACTAGAGCCTTAACACACTGAGCAGGGCCAGAAATCGAACCCATATCCTCATGGATACTAATCTGGTTTGTTACTGAGGAGCCACAGCAGAAACTCTGTTAGTTCTTTATTTTTAAAGTGAGATTTTAAGCGTACCCATTACAATAGCACATTTAAATGTATCATAATTTTATTCTAGTACGAAAGTATTGTAGCCATTTCTCTCTCAATTCCATATATTGCAGATACTTTTACCCCATTCAGTTTGGAAATAGTACTCTCCATTGTGAGGATCCTGTATGAATTTTTAGGATATAATTTTAGGAACCAGTCATATGGGTTGTATATTAATTTACCTAAAGGGTAATTATATGCAAATTAAAAGTGGAACTTACCTCTTTTACCTTTTTATTCCTAGGTGATCCATTGCGTGCAACTGGATCTTGTAAGGATCGGCTACCAGGAAAAAATTCTTTTACTGGTACTTTATTTCGGTGGGAAGATGATGAGATACCAAGGTGAGTTAATGTTGTAAAGGAAAACTTACATATATCCTACTGTATTCAGAAACCAGTGGTTAGCATGATTTAACTTTAGCCTTTATTATGATTATTTTTATCTACAAGTTTATCAAAACAAATCTCAACATTAGTATGTTACGTAGAGTCAGATTTCAAAAATAGATCATGAAAATAGGATGAAAATATACCTAATTATTACCTAACTAATAAAAGGAATCCAGATGTAAGTTTTTATACTTCTCTCCAACATTCGTCTTCATTGTACATTCTAAATTGATATATAGCTTTAAACTAAAAATTACATAATAAAATAGTAATTTACAACCTAAACAAATATTTTTAATAAAAATAACTCAGCAGGTTAAGAACCCGACTAGTATCCATGATGTGGGTTTGATCCCTGGCCTTACTCAGTGGGTTAAGGATCTGGAATTGCCATGAGCTGTGGTGTAGGTTGAAGATGTGGCTTGGATCTGGCATTGCTGTGGCTGTGGTGTAGGCCTTTACCTGCAGCTGCAGTTCAACCCCTAGCCCGGGAACTTCTCTATGCCGCAGGTGCTGCCCTAAAAGGAAAAAATAAATAAAAATAACCCATAAATATTAAATATTTGTGGGGGGAAAAAAGGGGGCTGACATAGTGTATAAGAATAATACAATTTGTGATTTCTTTTGACTTTTTGATTTACTAGACTTTCTTAGAGAAAACATATTACAAATGTTTAGAGTTTCCTACCATAAGATGGTTATATAATCAATACCTATCTTAATTATCAGTAACAGCTTTATCTACATAGAACCCAGAAGACTTCTGTTTTATACCACAGAGTTGTTGCCCAAGCTCTCTTATTCTTTTTATTGATTGTTTGGGTATTGATAGGGTGGTATGGTTTTCCTCTTTTCACTACACATAAGTCACCAGATATGTTTTAAGCAGATATTTTTTTGAAGAGTGCAGAAAAGGAAAAGCATTTAGTTAAGTGACTTCATTTTTTATTTCATGATAAGAAAACGTGAATTTATTCATCAGTTGAAGATAAAACGGTCATAAAAATATTTGTTTAGAGCTTAATTTAAGCTAGATCCTAATACATTCCTCACAGAATTTCTGTATTATAGAATTATTTGGGCTTTTTAAGACCTAAAACTAAGAAAGAATCTCATTAAGGGAGTTCCTGTCATGGCTCAGCAGAAGCAAATCTGACTAGTATCCATGAGGATGCAGGTTCGATCCCTGGCCTTGCTCAGTGGGTTAAGGATCCAGGAGCTGCAGTGTAGGTCACAGACATGGCTCGGATCCCGCATTGCCGTGGCTGTGGTGAAGGTCAGTGACTATAGCTCCGATTGGACCCCTAGCCTGGGAACCTCTATATGCTGCAGGTGTGGTCCTAAAAAGACCAAAAAAAAGGATCTCAATCAATATAGAAATACATTGTCTTATAACTGAAATATCATACCAAAATGAAACTTCAAAGGCTTCAAAGTAATATGGTCAGTGACTTGCCTTACTTCTGGATTCATTTAACAAGTAACAAGACTTTTTTTATGAAAGTTGTACACATGCACATACATGTGTACTACTTGGTTCCTTCTCAGATACAGCAGAATTGTTTTTATAATTGTGTTGAAATGGTATTGTTTAGAGAGAACATTATCAAACTCAAATTCTAATCAGATACAATAGAGTTGTTTTTATGATTGTGTTGAAATGGTATTAAGTTTAGAGAGAATATTATTTATCTAATTTAGGTTCTGATCAGTCTAGAACAAAGTAACCCACAAGCTATTTGCTATCTCATTTTTTAGGCCTGTGACACAGTTCCTCTATCTATCTAAAATTGCAGCAAATCAGCTTAACCCAAGGATTTTACCTACTCGCTAGATTCCTTGGTTTTTTGAGTTGTACATATAGTAACTTGGTTTTTTGCATGATCAACTCAAATCAAGGTTTATTTGAAGCATATGAAAGTTCCCAGACCACAGATTGAACCCAAGCTGCATCTGTGACCTACGCCATAGCTGCAGCAATGCTGGATCTTTTAACCCACTGCACCAGGCCAGGGATCAAACCCATACTGCTGCAGGCAGATTCTTAACCCACTGCCCCAGAGTGGGAACTCTAAAAACTTTTTGAACAAACACTTTTCTGATTAGGTCAAAGACTATGGTATAGCTTCACTGCTTAGGAGTTAGTTTGGGGAAACTCTATGTATTATAATGAAAAGTTTGAATTATTAACTTTTAAGACCTGGCAGATTATAAACAAAGATACAAAAAAGCAAACTAGTGAAATTAGAAAGGTATTAAGATTTAGAATTTATAATAAATGTAGGATAGCTATATGTTTTGACCCATATTTTTAGGATGCTTGTTATTAAACATGAAAATTCATCATTTCGTTAAGTACAAAAAATATAATATCAAACATTTTTGCCAAATCGGTACTCTTAAATTTTCTTTCTTTCTTTTTTTTTTTTAGGGACACACCTGCATCATATGGAAGTTCCCAGGCTAGGAGTTGAATCAGAGCTGCAGCTGCTGGCCTACGCCACAGCAATGCCAGATCCGAGCTGCATCTGGAACCTACCCTGCAGCTATGGCAACGCCAGAGCCTTAACCCACTGAGAGGCCAGGGGTCCAACTTGCATCCTTATGGATACTAGTCAGGTTGTTAACCCGCTGAGCCATAATGGGACCTCTAGCACTCTTAAATTTTATTAGTCTCATGTTTATCCTCAGTGTTAGTACCTTCCTCTGGGTACCTTCTTTTTTTTTTTTTTTTTTTAACAAAAAATGTTTTGTATCCCTTTGCAAACATTGTTTCAAAGGCAGTAACAAATAGAGAGCAACAAACTAATAATTATGAGATGAGTGCTGCTGAGTTAGCAGCTCTACTTAACCTTACTGGCTAGCCAAAGTTACCACTTACTGGAGTTCCCGTCATGGTGCAGTGATCAATGAATCCGACTAGGAACCATGAGGTTTCGGGTTCGATCCCTGGCCTTGCTCAATGGGTTAAGGATCTGGCATTGCCGTGAGCTGTGGTGTAGGTTGCAGATGCGGCTCAGATCCCACATTGCTGTGGCTCTGGCGTAGGCGGGTGGCTATAGTTCCACTTCGACCCCTAGCCTGGGAACCTCCATATGCTGTGGGAGCGGCCCTAGAAAAGACAAAAAGAGCAAAAAAATAATAATAATAAAAAAATAAAGTTAACACTTACTGTAGACCTTCAGGGTCATTTGGCAGAGTATTGAATTCACAAAAGTTGAATTTACCGCAGTAATCTCAATCCTGCCTATCTTTTTAAAGGATCTGATGAGATTTTTTCATATTATAGATGTCTGAGTTCCACCTTTGACAATTGTAAATAGTAGGTCTTTCTGTTAAGCTATGAACATAAATGTTCAGAGAGACAGTTTTCTAACTACCATTTTATTGCTTATCTATGTTTTGTGACTAAAATGAATGGTATACATATGTTTGCTGACTCATTTTTTACTTGCACTTTTTCTGTCTACTGGAAGCAATTGCACCTTTCTGTCTACTGGAAACAAATTTTAAATTCTGAAAACGACTTCCTTTCCCCAGGAACACCTACCTCCTGTTCTGAATGTCTGAAGTAGTTTTGTAATAAGGGGTAGAAATAGTTGTAAATTTATACTGTGAGATTACATTTCTTTTTTATTTCTTTTGACCTCACCCACGGTACCTGAAAGTTCCCAGGCCAGGGATAAAACCCACACAACAGCCATCTGAGCCACTGCAGTGACAGCGCTGGATCCTTAACCTGCTGCACTACAAAGGAACTCCCTAGAGATTGCATTTCTTAATGTTATTGTTTCCCTCTTTTGTCACAAATGTGCTACTCCTGGAAAATTCACCTTAGAGATTTATAATATAATTCTTCCAAAAGTGTGAAACTTTTTCGTGTAAAGGAGAAAACTGTTAGCCAAAAACTGTCTCATCTGATATTTTAATTCATGGCAAAGCTGATTTTGTTAAATTATATGCATAAAGAAGACAAGCTATATTGAGAATTACTTCTTCTGAAAGTTAAAGGGATGGATATATTGTAATAGGATGACTAATACATCCCTTCTCTATCAATGTTAAAAAGATATATTTGTGCAGTTTGTCTATATATGTGTGTGTGTGTGTGTGTATATATGTACATAATTAAATTGTAGAAACTCTGCACTTTAACAAATTAATCTCAAATGTGCTATCAGAGTTACCTTAGGTATAGACAGTGGGAATTGAGGATGGATATGTTAACACATGTCTCTTAAACCGTTTTTAAGTTTCAGTGAAAATGTTAATAAAATCTGCCCTCACCCACTTTCTAGTAAAAGTTCTCTCCTTTTCATTTGGTGACCATATTGGTAGGAGATCTAAATTTTGAAACGACTGTATTGGGATCCACACTAGTTGTGATATGTTCATTGTTCCAAGCAGGGACAGTTTTTTGGTGTCTTCCTAATTTTTCTCATGGCTCTGATAAAAAACAAAATGACTTTTAAGTCAAACACAATTACTGGGGAATAGTTCTGTGTAGTTCTTATAAAAAGTAATGACCTCATCGTGTCACCTCTTTTCCTAGCTATGATTCCCCCTGTTAAACTCCTGTGGTTTCTCAGTTCCATGGTTCTGGAGAATTTTAAAGCATTCCACAGCTCAGCATTAGTTGAGGGCAGGGAAAACAGTATCATTTGCCCACTTTTCAGTATGTTCACCTCCATTCATCTCTTATTATATACTTCCTCCTCATTTTTAAAAACCCATCTTTGATGCTGAGATAGATGTCTCTGGGGAAATGATTGCATACGTATGGTTTTGATGTGCCCCCTCTGTTGTCCCTGTGTCATCTTATTCCATTCTACCCTGGATGTGACCCACATGGTAAGACATTGTACATTCCTTATGTGTAAAATATAATAAAAAATATGTAAAATACACTCCAAAAGATATTTCAGTAGAGTTGTCAGGTTTTGTATTTTTCTCTTCCTATTTTTCATTTCTTCATATATATACATAGAGTAATTAACATAATATCATTGGCTGTTCTGGTTACCACCTGAACATGAAAAATTGTTTAAATAAAAATCTTCAGAAAATTTTCCCTTTCATAATAAATGTGTCCTTTGATACTCTAATACAGCTCTTTAATACTGGAGGGTGTTGAACCACAGAGTACATGTGAATTAGAAGTGGATGCTGTAGCTGCTGATATCTTAAATCGGTTGGACATTGAAGGTATATACACAGTTATTCTTAATATATGTTTTTATTTTCAAAAATAAGTGACCAAACAGTGGATAAAATAGAGAAGAAAACTTTATTAGGAAAGTGAGATTAAAGAAAGGAGGGATGTAAAATCAAATATTATGAATATTTTTCTGTACCTTGAGATAGTCATTAATTTTTTTATGTTTTAATTCATATGAATTTGTTTGCATAGCCATGAACTTGAAGTAAGTGTGACACTAAATAAATTAGCTATTTTAAAGAATTTAATATGCTTTGCCTTTCAACTTTTTTTATTTTCGGATACCAAGGAGTAGACTTATAGGTCTCTTGGCTGACATCAAATGCTTGACTCTTACTCACTTGCTGGGTTTTGGAGAACTAGTAGGAAAACCCAAAAAAGAGTAATATAATAAATGTGGGTTGGCATAGTTTGTCCTATTACACAAAGTAGGTAATTGTTTTTCTTAAATGGCAGTATTTTCTTTTTTATATAAGGATTTCTTTTTTTTTTTTTTTGAGCAAGTATTTTCATTTTGACCGTTGTAGTACTGAAGTATTGTTGTTATTACAGCTCAGATTGGTGGAAACCCTGGTCTACAGGCCATATGGGAAGATGAAAAGCAACGGCGAAGAAACAGAAATGAAACTTCTCAAATTAGTCATCCTGAATCACAAGGTATAAACCTGATAGTACTCTCAAGATTTTTTTAAACTAGATGTTTTAATGGAAAAATTTAAACCATTGAGTTTTTAAACTTGATGTTAGATTTTACTTTTCAAATTACCTTTAAATTTTCTATATATATATTCCCTATTCTCACTGCTCTGAGTGGTAATTCTTTACCTCCAAAGTGTCACTCATAATCTCTCTTCTCATAAGAAATTGACCTCCTCGTTGGTCTTGGTTTTCACTGTACCTTATTCTCTTGCCCTAACTTTTTCCTCCCTTTTCTTTCTCTAGTATGTTCTAACCTTTCATATTTCCAAATGAGTTACAGAATATTTAAAGAAGAGCTTGAATCCCAACTTGGAAACACTTGTTTCAGTTCATTAAGCTTTGAAAATGTAATAACCCTTGAGATTCTGCCCCACCCCCCAGTTATTTTCTGAGTATGTCATATAATTCTCACTTTGATTACCTTGTACAACTCTAAGGAAATACTCATTTTTTTTATTAAACCCTGCTATATTCAAAAAGAACTTGAGTGGGCTTAAATAATGCCATGGATACAGCAGAAACTTTTAAATAAAGGTAAAAGAATAAAAGACAATTCAAAAGGGAAATGTATTTGAAATAAGTGATAAGCTTATATTGAAGTCCAATTAAAAATTTTATAAAATCTTGGACACTCAAAATGCTTTGATAAATTTTGGATGCCTTTTATATCTTTTAAAATAGAAATATTTTGTTTTATAAGGGGAAAGTTACTAGTTACAGGTAGAGAATAATGTTTTTCTGTTTTAGATTTAAGTTATATAACTTAATCTTGAACTGACTTTGTGTTTAATTTTATAGCTTCTGTAACAACCATTTCTCTTTTGTTTGATTTATAATAGGACTACTTTTAGGTGGTGTTACATGTGTCAAGAGAAGGATAGGAAATTGCTACCATTTTAAAAGCTACTCTAGGAAAAAGGAAAATATTTCATTCACTTGCTATCTACATTTTTTAATGCACTTTTAAAATTCAAGATCGCAGGTTTGTGCCAGCAACAGAAAGTGAAAAAAAATTTCAGAAGAGACTTCAGGAAATTCTCAAACAGAATGATTTCTCTGTGTAAGTGGTTATTTATTATAGATCTCAGAACTAATTTTATTGCTTTGTTATGCAGTTTGTTATAAAGGGTATGTTTTAATTAAACAGAACATTATCAGGATCTGTGGACTATAGCGATGGATCCCAGGAGTTCTCTGCTGAGTTAACACTGCACTCTGAGGTTCTGTCTCCTGAAATTCTTCAGTGTACACCGGCTAATATGCTTGAAGTCCACAAAGATACAGAGTTGAGCAAAGGTAAGGTTTTCTTTCAAGTATGTAGAAAATGCCGTAACAGATATCCTGTATATTTAGCACTAAGATATTAATATTTGGTTGAGTTAGCTAGGTTTTTTAATTTTTCCTAGGAAATAAACATCACTGATGTAGTAAAAATCTCTCTCCCATTCCTTTATCATTTCTTCACCTGTAGAGGTAAGCGCTATTCTGAAGGTGGTGCAAACGGTTACCATATATGATATTATATTTTCTTATTATGCATGTCCACAGTATATACTATTATTTTAGGCTTTAAATTTTACATAAATGATGTCCTACTTGGAATAGATTAAGCAACTTGCTTTTTTCATTCGTTATATTTTTTAACAACTTAATTGAGATATAATTTACATAACAAATTTTACTCAGTTTTATATGTATAATTCAATGATTTATAGTTAAGTTTACAGAGTTGTACAGTTATCTCCATAGTTCAATTTTAGAACAGTTTCTTCACCTCAAAAGATTCCTTCTGTCTATTTGCAGTCATGCCTGTTCCCACCTCCAACCCCAAGTAACTACTAATCTACTTTCTTGTCTCTCAAGATTTGCCTTTTTCTGATAAATAAATGAAATCATACAACCTGTAACCTTTGTGTTTTGCTTCTTTCACTCAGCATAGTGTTGTCAGGTTCATCCATATAGTATCTTTGTCAATATTTCATTCCTTTTTATTGCCTAATAGTATTGCATTGTATAGATAGATTTTATTGATTCATTCATCAGTTGGTGAATATTTGAGTTGTTTTCACTTTTTGGTCTTAAGAATAAAGCTCTTCTGGAGTATCTGCTGTATTGCAGTGGGTTAATGATCCAGCTTGTCTCTGGGGCATTCTTGGTTTGATTCCCCACCTGGCGCAGTGGCTTAAGGATCTGACGCTGCTGCAGCTGTGGTGTAGGTTGCAGATGTGGCTCGGATTCAGTCCCTGGCCTGGGAACCTCTGTATGCCACAGATGTGACTGAAAAAGGGAAAAAAATAATAATGCTACTGCTCTGAACATTTATGTGTAAGTCTTTATGTTGATATATATTTTCATTTTTATTGAATAGATACCAAGAAGGAGAATTGCTGGGTCATTTGTTAAATAAACTGCCAAGCTGATGTTCCAAAGTGACTGCACTGTTTTACATTCCCACCAGCAGTATGTGAGGGTTCCAGCAACCCCACATTCTGACACTTGTTATTTTCTGTCTTTTTTAGTATAGCCATCCTAGTATGTGTGGAATGGCATCTTATTATGGTTTAATTATTATTTTTCTCATTAATAATGATGTTGAGTTTCTTTTGTGTCAGTGATATAACTTTGAAATCTGTCTTTATTCTTACATGTTTCTAGGTCATTCATTTTAGATGCTGATTAGCATTCTTTTGTAAGACTAAACAGGTTTATCTGTTAAATGGTTTTCACTTTTGCACTATTGTTAACAGTGTTACATCTTCTTTGTGGCCCTGTACAAGAGTTTCTATAGAAGACAAAAAAGTGTAATTTGCCAGGTGTTAGGGCATATGTATTATACTTTACCTAGGTAGCATCTTTTCTAACAGGGTTTCTGTAATGCAATTAGTTTATACATGATTGGAAAGTAAGAGAATGATGAAAGTTTCACTCACAAGTCATGTTTCGCACATAATTTTTCTAGGCAAAGGGAGCCAGAATAGCAGGAGTAGAATACTGCTTTCAGCAGGAAAGGAATTTTCACTGCTGTATTGGCAGCAAGGGCTCTTTTGACTGTATTGAACAGCTAGAAATGAGCACCTTCACTTATCCAGGGCATCCTCCTTCCCTAAGAGTTACATTCTAGCCTTATGCCCTCTTCTAACTCATGGCAGGTTGCACCATCTCCTGAGTACCTACCTTAGTGGCAGCCTTCTGCCTCAGAGCTCTACCTCCATTTGCTTTGTCTTAGTATCTGCCAGCCCCTCGCTAATCAAAATGTACCCAGAATTTCCATACACCTACTTTGTGCATTTTTAATATCTGCTATGACAGCCTCCAGCCACACTGAGCTGCCTGTCTGATTGAACACTTATCTCCTCGGGTACCAATTATTGATTTCGTTAGTGTTTTCTCATCACAGAGCTGCATAAGTTTTGTCTTAGCCTTTTATTTTCCTTTTAAGCTCAATTTTAGTGCTCACTTTTTCAGATTTTGAGGTATGTTAACAATAAAACTGTCACGTTTTGGCAGTAATGCCAGGATTACAAAATTGCTCCATAAAATGATTGTACCTAAGTTTATATTCCCATGATTTTTTAGACTTTATAGTTTCCTACATCTTCAACAATATTTGATAATGCAAGATGTAAAAATTTTTTGGCATTCTCACTCTTTGAAATCTGAATCTCCTTAGTTTAATATGCATTTCCTGATTACTAATACATTAGAGCCTTTGAGTGTCTTTATCTGAGAGTTGATTGTTCATGTTCTTTGTTCATTTTCTGTTGGATCACTAGTCTTTTTCTTACTAATTCGTAGGAATTCCTATTTTCTAGATATCAAGCCTTTGTCAGTTATATTTATTGTAGAGATATTTTCCCCACATCTAGACTTGTACTTTAAAGTCTTCACAAAATTTTTTTTTTAGCTTTCTCCCCCATTTTCTTTCCTCTTTTGTAGAAAACATTTTATGTGTCTTCAATTTTAATGTTATATTTAACATTTTTTTCCTTTCTTTGGTTTTTGTACCTGGATTAACAAATCCTTTGCTAAACTGATGTAATTAAAGTTTTCATCCTTAAGGCTTATGTATGCTTGTGCTTACAAATATGGTTTCTCACATGTAGGTCTTCACTTCATCTGACATTTTATTTGTGTATATAGTAAGGATCTTATTATATCTATTTTCTGTTTAAGAAGAGCTAGTTCCAACAGATTTATTGAAAATTTTTTTCCACTGAATTTCCCACCCTAATTTATGCTCTCCCATGTTAATGGCACACTGTTGTAATTACTGTTTCTTTGTAAGTATTGATAGATATCATGGGCAGATCTTCCCTTATTTAGCTTCAAAAATTGTCTTATCTACTCTTAATCTTTTAAAAAAGCTCTCCTATGTTATTTATTTATTTATTTATTTATTTATTTATTTATTTTGATCTTTTTAAGGCCGCACCCTCGACATATGGAAGTTCCCAGGCTAGGGGTCTAATTCAGAGCTGTAGCCGCTGGTCTTCACCACAGCCACAGCAACGCAGGATCCAAGCAGCATCTGCAACCTACACCACAGTGCAGGGCAATGTGCTTGTCACGGCAATGCCGGATCCTTAACCCACTGAGTGAGGCCAGGGATCGAACCTGCTACCTCATGGTTCCTAGTTGGGTTCGTTAACCACTGAGCCACGACAGGAAGTCCAAAAATAGAAAGCTCTCCTATGTTACTTTTAAGATCAGATTGTCTTGTTTCCCGGAAGAACTCTGTTGAGATTTTATTGGAAATTTATTGAATTTATGGGCCAATTTAGAAACATTTAAAAATTTTCTCTATACCAAATTATCTCATTTATGTACATGATATATTTTTATTCTTTCATATTGTTCAGTAAAGTTTCAATTTTTTTTGGTAAAATTACTTTGTATCTTTAATTACAGTTGATTTACAGTGTTGTGCCAATTTTCTGCTATATGGCAGAGTGACCTGGTCATACATATATATACATTCTTTTTCTCATTATCTCCCATCATGTTCTATCCCAAGAGATTGGATGATTTCTTTATGCTATACAGTAGGGACTGTTTTATGAATAAGTTTTTTGGTATAATTTTTGTTAGATTCCACATATTAGTGATCTCATATGATATTTATCTTCATCTGACTTCACTTTGTGTGATAATCTCTAGGTCCATCTATGTTGCAAAAATTAAAATTTTTAATTGCTGGTATTAGAGAACTTCAGTGACCTTTGTGTATCATCATATACCCAGCAACTCTTATTAGTGCTAATAGTTTATATACCTTTTCTGTTGGATTTTCTGTGTATATAGTCATCATTGGCAAATAATGATTTTATTACTTGTCTTCCCAGCATCATACTTTTTCAAAAAATATTTTAATGCAATGCTTAAGAATTTTAGGATATTGTTAAAGTAGAAATTATGAAAGCCTTTTTCCTGGCTTTAAAGTGGATGCTTTTATTTTTTTTAATTTTTTTATTATATTTGATATACAATCTTTTCTCTGTCAGTTTCTGCTGTATAATAAAGTGACTTAGTCATCTATCTCTCTATCTATCTATATATATGTATATACACTCTTTTTCTCACATTATCTTCCATCTTATTCCGTCACAGGGGATTAGTTGTAGTTTCCGGTGCTATACAGCAGAACCTCATTGCCTATCCATTCTAAATGTAATAGTTTTTGTCTATCAACCCCAAACTTCCAGTTCATTCCACTCCCTCCCCCTCAGCAACGATAAGTCTGCTCTCCATGTCTGTGAGATTGTGTTCTGTAGATAGTTCATCTGTGCGATATTTTAGATTCCACATGTAAGTGATACCGATAGGATATTTGTCTTTTTTTGACTTAACACACTTAGTATGAGAATCTCTAGTTCCATCCATGGTGCTGCAAAATGGCATTATTTTGTTCTTTTTTATAGCTGAGCAGTATCCCATTGTATGTATGTACACATCTTCTTAATCCATTCCTCTGTTGATGGATGTTTAGGTTGTCTCCATGTTTGGGCTATTGTAAATAGTGTTGCAATGAACATAGGGGTGCATGTATCTTTTTTTTTTTTGGAAAGTTTTGTTGGGATATATGCCCATGAGTGGGATTGCTGAATCATATGGTAGTCCTATATTTAGTTTTCTGAGGAGCCTCCATACTATTTTCCATAGTGGTTGTACCAGTTTACATTCCCACCAACAGTGTAGGAGGGTTCCCTTCTCTGTGCACCCTCTCCAGCATGTTATTTGCAGACTTATTAATAATAGCCATTCTGACCAGTGTGAGGTTGTACCTCATTATAGTTTTGATTTGCATTTCTCAAATAATTACTGATGTCGAGCATCTTTTCATGTGATTTTTAGCCATCTGTATGTCTTCTTTGAAGAATTGTCTGTTTAAATCTTCTGCCCTTTTTTTGAAAGAGTTGTTTGGGTTTTTTTGATATTAAGCTGCAGGAGGTATGTATATATTTTTGGAGATTAATCCCTTGTCATTTGCTTCATTTGCAAATATTTTCTCCCATTCTGTGAGTTGCCTTTTCATTCTGTTTTGGGTTTCCTTTGCTGTAAGTTTAATTTCTTTCCCTTTGTTTATTTTTGCATATATTGTCATTACTCTAGGAGGTGGATCTAAGAAGATATTGCTGCAGTTTATGTCTTAGAGTGTTCAACCTATGTTTTCCTCTAAGAATTTTATAGTGTCTGGTCTTGTATTTAGGTCTTTAATCCACCTTTTGAGTTTATTTTTGTGTATGGTGTTAGAGAGTGTTCCAGTTTCATTGATTTACATATAGCTGTCCAGTTTTCCTAGCACCACTTATTGCAGAAACTGTCTTTTTCTCCATTGTATATTCTTGCCTCCTTTGTCATAGATTAACTCACCATGGGTTCATGGGTTTATTCTAGGCTTTCTGATCTATATTCCGTTTTTGTGCCAGTGCTTAGTAATTGGGAAAGATCCATACTTTGCTCCATTAAATGAATTGTGGAGCTTTTCTTATTTTTCAATCTTTTTTAAGATTTTTTTTTTTTTGGCTGTATCCACAGCTTTTGGAAGTTCCTAGGCCAGGGATTGAATCTGAGCTGCAAATGTTAATTATGCCACAGACAGACAAAGCCAGATCCTTAACCCACCGTGCCAGACTGGGGATCAACCTGCACCTCAGCAGTGACCTGAGCTGCTGCAGAGACAACACTGGATCCTTAACCCACTGTTCCACAGCGGGAATGCCTCAAGAATTTTTATTAGCTTGATATAATGTTTCTTAGGGATTCGATAGATCTGATCTGTAAAACCTTCCAGACTTTAACACAGTTTTTTGTTCATTGATTTTATATGGGGGGGGGGAGGTAAAGGGAGTGAATTTTAAACTATTAATTCAGTTGCCATAATTATTACAGGTCTACTCAGGCTTTCTATTTCTGTTTGAATCAGTGTTTATATCATATTTTTTCCAAGAAATTATCTATTTTCCCGCATTTTTGGTATAAAGTTGTCCTCTTTTACCTTTGGCATTTCCCCTTTTATTTCTAACATAATATTTTTATGCCTTCTCTATTTTGTTTTGATGATACTTGCCAATATTGTCAATTTTGTTACTGGTTTTAGAGAACCAGCTTCTGTTTTCACTGATCTCTGTTTGTTTGTTTGTTTGTTTTAGGATAAGCTGTTTCTGTAGGTTTTTTGTTTGTTCTTTTACTTTGATTAAACATTCTTTATTACCCCAACTATGTCCTTAGGATGTGTTAAAAATATTTTTTCCTGGAGTTCTTGCTGTGGCCCAGTGGGATCGGTGGCATCTCTGGAGCGCTGGGACGCAGGTTTGATCCCCAGCCCAGCACAGTGGGTTAAGGATCTGGTGTTGCCACAGCTGCAGCATAGGTCACAACTGGCTCAGATATGATCCCTGGCTGAGGAACTCCAAATGCTATGGGGTGGTCAACAATGGGAAAAAAATTTTTTTTTCCTTAAGTCTCTTGCTCTTTAAAAACTGTTGAAAGTACTTAATTTTAAGTCTGAATATCCAAAGCAGAAAAATAGAACTGTTTCCAATTAGCTCTCTTATAGCTACTTGCCATATTTTGCTATATGCTCTTTTTTCCCTACCACTGTGTGCTTTTTATTCTCCCTCCCTTTGGTTAGATTTTGAGATTCAGTTTTTCTTTGTTCTAAAAATTATTTAATCAACTATAATAAAAAAATTTAAAAAAAGAAAGGGCTGCCTCACGGTATCCACTAGAGTTATAATCTATCTTCTTCCTGTCTTTGATAGCATTCTGCTATATTTTTCATGTCCTCTTATTGTAAATTATATGCATAAAATAGTATACTCTGCAAAAGCAAAAAAATCATTACAGTCACCGTCCACTTAGTGAAAAGCAAACTCATCATGTTTAATATTCTTTTCCAATTGCCGAACATTTACAAGAATCCCTCTGAAAACATTGCCTGAAATAAAATACTAAATGGACTATAAATTGGAAGTGAGGGAGGTAGGAAATAGGAATAAGAAGAGATTTAGGGAATTCCCATTCTGGCTCAGTGGTAATGAACCTGACTAGTATCCATGAGGACGTGGGTTCAATCCCTGGCCTCACTTAGTGGATTAAGGATCCAGTGTTGCCAAGAGCTGTGGTGTAGGTTGCAGATCCCACATTGCCGTGGCTGTGGCATAGGCTGGAAGCTGAAGCTCCAATTCAACCCCTAGCCTGGGAACTTCTATGTGCCACAGGTGTGGCCCTAAAACAAACCAAAAAAGAGATTTAGAATAATTCTGATTAATTCGGAAAGTTTTGTGAGAAATAGCAATTGTGCTTTAAATTATTTTAGTGTCTATATTATCTCAGTAAATGTTGCATGAATGAATGAGTTTGTAATATTATTTATACTGGAAAAATGAAAAAATAAAAATTATTTAATCCCTCTGTACATTAGACCATCTATAAAAATCAAATGTTGAAACTTTTTGTCTTTTTGCCTTTTTCTAGGGCTGATCCCGTGGCATATGGAGGTTCCCAGGCTAGGGGTCTAATTGGAGCTGTAGCCGCCGGCCTACGCCAGAGCCACAGCAGCGAGGGATCTGAGCCACGTCTGCAACCTACACCACAACTCACAGCAACGCCGGATCCTTAACCCAGTGAGCAAAGCCAGGGATCAAACGTGCAACCTTATCGTTCCTAGTTGGATTCGTTAACCACTGAGCCACGATGGGAACTCCGAATGTTGAAACTTTTTAAATCATAAGTTAAAATATTTTAAAAAGTACAAAATTAATGTAAAATAAATTGTCATTTTTAAACTATAGAGAATAATTTAATCATTCAAATAATAAAGTTTGTCTTTTCTGTTTGTTTTATAAATTTTAATGTACAGTGATCGGAGTAATATGACTGTACAAACTAGGTAGAATTGAGAGG
Source organism: Phacochoerus africanus (assembly GCF_016906955.1). Lineage (NCBI taxonomy): Eukaryota > Metazoa > Chordata > Mammalia > Artiodactyla > Suidae > Phacochoerus > Phacochoerus africanus. The sequence goes on along the minus strand of NC_062545.1, from coordinate 77,235,882 downwards.
CTAAAGAGAATGTATATACTTAGTGATTCACAGTTTCAGGGGTTTTTTTAGTTACTCTGTGTGACCAGAGATATTTCTGTGGCTTTTATTGTGTTTTTATTTAACATATATCACTTAACATTTCAAAATTTTAAGTACTTTTTCTTTATTTACACATATTCAAAACAATGAATTTCCATTTGCTTTAATTTTTTGTATTCTTTGTCATCTTAAGGTCATACTAGACACAAAGTGGAGGAAGCTCTTATTAATGAAGAGGCAATTTTGAACCTCATGGAAAACAGTCAGACATTTCAGCCTTTGACTCAAAGACTGAGTGAGTCACCAGTTTTCTGTAAGTAATAATTCTATCATAATTTTTCAGTATTTTAAATTAGTGAAAGTATGTGTGTCGGGTGGTATTTTTTTCTTTTGAAGAGGTTAGCATTACATGTTCAGTAAATTCTTATTCAGTATATAAAATGAAATGTTGCATTAAGAGAAGTAGTAGCTTATTTTTGTTTTCTACACAGCTTTTTCTAAAAAACAGTTGTGAAAGAAAATAATTTTTTCTCTTTTTTTTTTTTTTTACTTTATTTGAAAGAGAACTATATTGCTTTAAGGGGAAATATGCTTATTTTGAATTAAAATTCTCCAAAGTTAAGTACATGTAATAAAATACCTTAATTGATTCCTTCTTGATAAATACCAGAAATTTCCCTGGACAATTTTTTTCAAGCTACTAATTTTGGACTAGCATAAAATATGACAGTTATTTCTGAGCATCTTTGCATCTCTGTAAATGCATTTTCATTGACATCATAAGCCATTAAGTAGATTTCATTTCAGTAATTTAGTCTAAATTACATCTTTTTCAGAAATTTATTTAAATTTTCATTGCAAAAAGTGAGATAATCATTGAACTTCATGCTTCTTGCTTTGCTTGATATTAATGATCTTATGTTTTTTCCCTCTCTTTCCATTTCTCCTTACTTACTATGTCAAATGAAATATAGGTTCACATATGATCCTAGCTCTCTACAATGTCCTCTCTCAATGTTATTTACATTTTCACTTGAGTGAAACATGAATTGAATGACTAGGGACAATACCAATAGATTGTATACAGCTGTGTTTCAAGAACACTTCGTATGGGAGTAGATAACATTTTTCTTTTTTGAGTGAATTGCATATGTAGAAAGAAATGATCCAAAGACCACATTTAAAAACTAATATGAAATTTATTTTATTTTTTGTCATTTTGTCTTTTAGGGTCATACCCGCAGCATATGGAGGTTCCCAGGCTAGGGGTCCATTCAGAGCTTTAGCCGCTGACCTACGCCACAGCCACAGCCATACCAGATCTGAGCCATGTCTGCCACCTACATCACAGCTCACAGCAATGCTGGATCCTTAACCCACTGAGCAAAGCCAGGGATTGAGCCCGCAACCTCATGGTTCCTGTTCGGATTTGTTTCCACTGTGCCATGATGGGAACTCCTGAAATTTATAATCTAAAATGTTTTATTTCAGAGTTCCTGTTGTGGCTCAGTGGATTAAGAACCTGACAGTGTCTGTTAGGATGCAGGTTCTATCCCTGGCCTTGCCCAGTGGGTTAAGGATTCAGCATTGCCACAAGCCACGGGTGGGTAGGTTACAGCTTGGATCTGGCATTGCTGTGGTGGTGGCGTAGGCCTGCAGCTGTAGCTCTAATTCGACCCCTAGCCTGGGAATTTCCATGTGCCACAGGTGCATCCATAAAAAGAAAAAAAATTTTTTTAATAAATAAAATGTTTGGAGTTCCCATCGTGGCTCAGCAGAAACAAATCCGACTAGCATCCATGAGGATTCAGATTCAATCCCTGGCCTCGCTTAGAGGGTTAAGTATCCTGAGTTTGCTGTGAGCTGTGGTGTAGGTCTCAGACACAGCTTGGATCTGGCATTACTGTGGCTATGGCGTAGGCTGGCAGCTGAAGCCCCCATTCAACCCCTAGCTGGGAACCTCCATATGCTGTGGGTGTGGCCCTAAAAAGACTGACTAAATAAATAAATCTAAATTAATAAATATATATACCTAAATTTTATTTTAGTTATTTATAATAACAGTTAAAAGAGAAATTGAAAACGAGAGGTATATACTTATTTCATGACATTAGGCAAATGTATCATCAGCAAATAGAATTCTACCTTGCAGAAATGCAGTCTCAATGTTAGTCAAGGATCTGAGTCAAATATCTATATTTCGTTTGCAAATATTAACCTTTTTTAAAGTATGAGGCAGAAAAAATAAAACAAACTGCACTTCTAGGTTTATGAAATAGATTTCTGCCGAAGTGGCTCTTAGAAATAAATATCTTCAATTCTCTGCCTTATTATTTGGTAGGATGATTGAACCAGTTTCTTTAATGTCAACAAAGAAAACCTGAAACTTGATATTTTAGTAAATAGGTAATATATTAACTTGTTTTATGGGGAAAAAATGTAGTGTACTAGATCCGAACAAAACTCCATCTTTATGGTCTTTTTTAAAATAATATCTTTTGTTGGGATATAATTCACATACTGTAAAACTCACCTTCTAACATGTACATTTTGGTGATTTTTAGTATTTCACATAGTTAGGCAGTCATTTCCACTGTCTAATTCCAGGACATTGTTAGCACCCTAAAGAGAAACTCTATACCTGTTTGTTGTCACTTCCCATTTTTCCCTCCTCTCAGCTACTGGCAAGCTCTAATCCATTTCTCTCTTTTGCTGGATTTAATATCCTTTGGGCATTTCATATAACATTTTGTTTCTGGGTTCTTTTAACTTAGTGTAATGTTTTCAATGTTTGTTTATGTTGAGGCATATATCAGTACTTCATTCTTTTTGCTACTGAATAATATTGCATCAATATTATACTGTATTTCATTTCTCCATCCTTCATTTGATGGATATTTGGGTTGTTTCCACTTTTTTGGCTATTGTGAATAATGCTGTTATAATTATGCTTGTATAGTTTTTGTGTAGATATATTTTCACTTTTCTTGGGTACATACCTGGGTATGGAATTGCTGGATCATCTGTGTTTAAGATTTTGAGGAACTGCCAGACTTTTTTTCCCGAAGCAGCTGCACCATTGTACAGTCCGACTAACCATGTATGAGGGGTCCAGTTTATTCACATCCTCATCAACACTTGTTATTATCTGTCTTTGATTTTAGCAACCCTAGTGCATATGAAGTGATATATCAGTGTGCTTGTTCAAGTTTTTAAGTAATGGTATTAACTAACCACTTTTAAAGCTTCTTGTGTTTTTTTTCAGGTATAGGTTTTCTCTGACTATCCTGTGAGCTAATAAATAAAGCTTAAGTGAGAAATAAAATGGTCACATGTATTATTTTTGAGGCACTTCCTTAACAGTAATTCATGTATTTATTATATATTTTGTATTTATTTTGAACACTTCTGATCATATTTGGTTTAGTGCCCCTCCTAGTGCCCTAGGAGCTTAAACAGCTTGTTAACATGCAGATTCCTGAGCCCTGCCTCAGAAATTCTAATTCAGTATATATGGTATGGTGTCTGGGAATTTTCTTTTTAATAAGAACTCAAAATGTTTCTAATGCAGGTGGTCAGCGGATCACAGTTTGATAGAAGAGCTACATCAACACATAAATCTTTTATGTGTACCAGCTATATTCTTGCAATGTGCTAACGGCATCTATGATTTTTGTTGTTTTTTATTTATAATTGATCTGAATTATTGACTTATTTAGAAAATTTAAGTTGGTGATGCTTCACTTGTTTTATAGTGGACAGTAGTCCTGATGAGGCTCTGGTACATCTTCTTGCTGGTTTGGAAAATGACGGATATCAGGGGGCAAGAAATAGGATGCCATCATCATGTCGTTCCTTTGGAAACAATAAAAATCCTCAAAATAGTGATGATGAAGAAAATGAACCACAGATCGAGAAAGAAGAAATGGAGCTTAGTTTGGTGATGTCTCAGAGGTGGGACAGCAATATTGAAGAACATTGTGCCAAAAAGAGGTAACTTTTTAGTTAGTCATTACTTAAATAATTTTCTTTTGTCATTGTCACCATTATTTAATTAGAGATTATTTCCTACTGTTATTCATAATAAAAAATACCCTGTAAACTAAACGGACTTCTTTTAAATTCCTTTTAAATAGTGATTTGTTTCATAAACTTCATATTCCAAGCAAAACAAAATTTTGGTACATTTTTAAAAGATTAAGCCTAACTTTTTTTTCCTACTATTTTTGTGATATAATTGACATACATCACTTTATGAATTTTAGATGTATGGCATAAAGGTTTTGATTTATATATATGGTGAAATGATTACCACAATAGGTTTTATCAATAAAAATAAATGGGGGAAATTTTTGTTTCTTCTTGTAATGAGAACTCTTAGGATTTACTCTCTCAGCTTTCATATACGTCATACAACAGTGGTAACTATGATTACCATGTTGTACGTTACATCCCTTACTTATTTATCTTATAACTGGAAGTTTCTACCTTTTGGCAACCTTCCTCCAGTTTCCGCTCTGCCCATAAATCTAACTTAGAAACCAGCTCTTTATGTTAACAGTTTAATATGTGGGTTATAAATGGTACACAATGAAAGAACTTGAGGAAAACAGAATGCCCTCTGAGAGTTAAACTGTTATGGGTCAGAGCAACAAATAAAAGAATCAGCTTGTAGATAAGGAATGTCTTCTGGGTCTGACTAGATTGAAGGAGTTAAATATTAATGAATAAATGACTGTCAGAAGCAGGCAGTGGTATTCTGGTTCATTTCTCAAAGTAAATGAATAAGATAGTAGTGTGTTTCTCCTTTTTTCATTTTTCAAAATTTTACATTATAAACATTTTTTGAAGTATAGTTATTTTATAATATTCTGTTAGGTGTACAGTGAAGTGACTCAGTTACATGTATGTACTCTTTTTCAGATTCTTTTCCGTTATAGGTTATTATAAGGTGCTGAATATAGTTCTCTGTGCTATACAGTAGGTCCTTGTGTTTTTGTTTTGTTTGTTTGTTTTGCTGTTTTAGGGCCTCGCCTGTAGCGTATGGAAATTCCCAAGTTAGAAGTCAAGTCAGTGCTACAGATCCAAGCCGTGTCTGTGACCTACACCACAGCTCATGGCAATGCCAGATCCTTACCCCACTGAGCGAGGCCAGGGATCAAACCTGCATCCTCACAGACACTAGTCAGATTCATTACTGCTGAGCCACAACAAGAACTCCTTGTTTATTTATTTTAAGTTCACTTGTATTAGGTATATTTTTTTGATTCCACACGTTAAGTAATATGATAAGGTATTTGTCTTTCTCTGTCAACTTAATTTCCTTAATGTGACAATCTCTAGGTCCATCCATGCTGCTGCTAATGGCATTATTTCATCTTTTTTTTTTTATGGTTGGGTAGTAATTCCATTGTGTATATATACCACATCTTCTTTATTCATTTGTCTGTCAGTGGACATTTAGGTTGCTTCCATGTCTTGGCTCTTATAAATAGTGCTGCTATGAACATGGAGGGGCATGTGTCTTTTCAAATTAACATTTTCTCTGGTATATGCCCAGGAGAGGGATTGTAAGATCATATGGTAGTTCAGTTTTTAGTTTTCTAAGGAACCTCCATATTGTTTTCCACAGTGGCTGTACCAATTTACATTCCCACCAACAATGTTGGGGGGTCCCCTTTTCTCCACACCTTCTCCAGCATTTATTATTTGCAGACTTTTTGATGATGGCCATTCTAGCCTGTATAAGGTGATACCTCATTGTAGTTTTCATGTGCATTTCTCTAATAATTAGTGATATTGAGCACCTTTTCCTGGCTTTGAGACCATCTCTATGTCTTCTGTGGAGAAATGTCTTTTTAGATCTTCTTTCCATTTTTTGATTGGGTGGTTTGTTTTTTGATACTGATCTATATGAGCTATTTGTATAGTTTGGAAATTAATCCCTTGTCAGTCACGTTTACAAAAATTTTCTTCATTTTGTAGGTTGTCTTTTTGTTTATGGTTTCCTTTGCTATGCAAAAGCTTTTAAGTTTAATTAGGTCCCATTTGTTTATTTTTCTTTTTATTTCCATTACTCTAGCAGATTGATCCAAAAAAATAAATATTGGTGCGATTTATGTCCAAGACTGTTCTGCTTATGGTTTCCTTTAGGAGTTTTATAGTATCTGGTCATACATTTAGGTCTTTAATCCATTTTGAGTGTATTTTTGTATATGGTGTTAGAGAATGTTCTTATTTCATTCTTTTGCATATAGTTGTCCAATTTTCCCAGCACCACTTATTGAAGAAATTGTCTTTTCTCCGTTGTATATTCTTGCCTCCTTTGTCATAGATTAATTGACTATGGGTACATGGGTTTATTTCTAGGCTTTCTGTCCTATTCCATTGGTCTGTATGTCTGTTTTTGTGTCAGTACAATACTGGGGTTTTTTTGGGGGGAGGGTTGTTTGTCATATTAAAATATAGTTGATTCACAATGTTGTGACAGTTTCTGCTATAGGGCAAAGTGCCTCAGTCACTTTACATATGTATACATTATTTTTAAATATTCTTTTCCATCATGATCTTTCCCAGGAAATTGGATATAGTTGCCTATTCTACACAGTAGGACTTTGTTGTTTATGCGTTCTAAAAGTAATAGTTTAAATCTACTAACCTCAACCTCCCAGTCCATCCCAGTCCATCACCCTCCCTCTTGGCAACCACAAGTCTCTTCTCTATGTCTGTGAGTTTGTTTCTGTTTTGTAGATAGCTTCATTTATGCCAGGTTTTATATTACACATATAAGTGATATATAGATATAGATATAGATATGATATATAGATATATATGGTTCCTAGTCAGATTCGTTAACTGCTGAGCCATGACAGGAACTCCTGAAATGCATTTTAGATGCCCTGCATTTCTACTCTCCTCCCCTTACAATTACTATTTTTGATACTATATTTTACATCTAATTATTTTGTGTATCCTTTAACTGCTTATTATGGATACAAATGATTCTGCTACTTTTGTCTTTTAAGGCACCTACTAGCTTCTTTGTGTGTGGATGATTTCCTACCTTTATTGTATGTTTTCACCTACCAGTGATCTTTTCCATTTTCTAATTTTCTTGCTTCTAGTTGTGGCATTTTTCTTTTCCATCTAGAGAAGTTCCTTTAGCACTTGTAAAGCTGTTTTGGTGGGGGTGAATTCTTTTAGCTTTTCCTTGTCTGTAAAGCTTTTGATTTCTCTATCAAATCTGAGTGAAAGCCTTGCTGGGTAGAGTATTCTTGGCTGTAGGTTTTTCTCTTTCATCACTTTAAGTACATTGTGCCACTCCCTTCTGGCCTGCAGTTTCTGCTGAAAAACCAGCTGATACCCTTATGGGAATTTTTATTGTTCCTTTTCCTTTGTTGCTTTTAATATTATTTATCTTTAATTTTTGTCATTTTGATTACAATGTGTCTTGGTATGTTCCTCTGTGGTTTAATCCAGTATGAAACTCTATGCTTCCTAGACTTGGGTGATTTTCCTTCCCCAAGTTAGGATAGTTTTCAGCTATTATTTCTTTAAGTATTTTCTCAGGCTCTTTCTCTCACATTTCTCCTTCTGGACCCCTCTAATGCAAATATTAGTGTGCTTAATGTTGTTCCAGAGGTCTCATAAACTGTCCTCATTTCTTTCTGTTCTTTTTTTCTGATTGCTGGCAGTGATTTCCACTACTCTGTCATCCAGCTCACTTATTTGTCCTAATGCCTCGTTTAGTCTACCATTGACTCCAGTGTATTTTTCATTTCAGTTAGAATTGTATCCTTCAATTCTGTTTGATTGTTCTTTATATTTTCTAAGTATTTGTTTAAAACTTCTGATTTCTCACTCTGAGCATCCATTCTCATCTAAAGTTCTTTGATCATCTTACGATCATTATTCTGAACTCTTTCATTGGTAGATTGACTGTCTCCACATCACTTAGTTCTGGGGTTTTGTTTCATTCTTTCATCTGAAACATATTCTTCTGTAACCTAATTTTGTCTAAATTGCTATTTGTATTTTTTTGTATGTGGTAGCTTAGTTACATTTCTCAACTTTGTAGAAGTGGCCCTCTGTGGGATACATCCTAAGCATCCCAGCAGTGTATCCTCCTCCCATCACCCGAAGGCCAGAGGCCAGCATGTTCTAGGGGAGTGTCTGGCTTGCATTTGCAGATTCTGCTACAGACTGTGGGACTCTAATTTTCTTGCTTCTGCTGTCTGCCCCCTGGTGGGTGAGGCTGGTCTAGAGGCTTGGGCAGGCTTCCTAGTGGGAGGGGCTGGTGCCTGCCCACGGGTAGGTGGAGCTGGGTCTTGGCACTTTGGTTGTGCCAAAGGGGCATGTGCCTAGGGGCATGTCTAGAGGCAACTGTGGTCTCAGCAGATCTTTTGGCTGCTGTCTGCTAATGAGCAGAGCTGTGTTCCTTCCCAGTTTGTTATTTTTCTTGAGGTGTTAGAGCATTGGATTCTATAAGCTGTTGAATGGGGCCAGGTATTGGTGCCAAGATGTCAACCTCCAGGAGAGCTCATACAGATGAAGCTCCCTGACATGTCCACCACCAGTATCTGTGTCCCCAGGGTGAGCATCAGCTGCCTCTCACCTCCCCAGGGGACCGTCCAAGTCCAGTAGGATGGCCCAGGCTCCTAGGCCCACTAGGTCTGGCCCAGGCTCCTCTCAAATTACTGTTTTCACATTTGGTCCCTGCACACATGAGATTTTGTGTGTGCCTTTTAAGAGTAAAGTCTCTATTTCTCCCCCATCTTGTGGGGCTCCTACAATGAAGCCCCCCTGATCTTCAAAGCCAAATGTTCTGGGTACTCCTCTTCCCAGTGCCAGACCCCTGGGTTATGGGGCTTAATGTGGAGCTCTGAGAGAACTCTGATATAAGTATTCTCCATTTTGTGGGTCACCCACCCAGGGGGCTGTGAGATTATATTATATCTTAGGTCTGTCCCTCCTATCCATCACTCTATGGTTCCTTCTTTATATCTGTTGGCCAAAAATCTCTTCTAGTAGGTTCCAGTCTTTTTCATCAGTGGTTGTTTTGCAATTCTTTGTGATTTTTGGTATGCTTGTGAGAGGAGGTGAGCTTAGTTATTTTACTCTGCCATCTTGGCCACTCTCCTCCATAGTATGTTTTTCTAAATCAGTCTCTTATGAGCTTGATTGGTTTGCGTCTGCCCTTGACCAGTATGCTCTGTGTATAGAAAACATTAGGCTTCTGAGCTTAAAACACTCATTGTGCCTCTGTTTTAAACTTGGTAAGCAATACTAGAACTTCTAAAGTCTGTTTTTTGAAATATGGATGTTAATCTGTATGTCATATATACATACTAAATATATATAATACATCTCTAGTTTCTCATCATTACTGTAAAACATAAATTTTCAGATCCCTTTAAAAATTTCAGATCCTGGGAGTTCCCATCGTGGCTCAGTGGTTAACGAATCCGACTAGGAACCAAGAGGTTGCAGGTTCGATCCCTGGTCTCACTCATTGGGTTAAGGATCCGGCATTGCCGTGAGCTGTGGCGCAGTTCAAAGACGTGGCTCGGATCTGGCATTGCTGTGGCTGTGGCTTAGGCCAGCGGCTACGGCTCCAATTGGACCCCTAGCCTGGGAACCTCCATATGCAGCAGGTGCAGCCCTAGAAAAGCCAAAAAAAAAAAAAAAGATAATATTTCAGATCCTAATATCTGAATATATATCAGAACCTTCTCTTCTATATTTTCACAGTATGCTCCTACAAAGATTCGCATTTTTATTCTATGAGTAGGAAATTCCAAACTTGCAAAGTATTATTTCATACCTGCTTCCTAGTTTCACATACTGAGTTCTCTTTGTTGTCATAGTGATAAATTGTTCAAAGATTCAGCTCCTTAACCTTTGAAGACCTAATTTTACCTAGGCTAGAGAGAATCAATGTTCAATTTCCTGATAGATTTGATCCTCAACAATATCATAAAAATGTCACTTGCTGATATTTCATAATCTGTTAAAAAAAAGATGAGGTAAAAGACATACAATTTCTTTGTAGTTATTCTATAAAATATTTTGTCAGTTTTTTTGTGTAAATTTTATTAATCTTTTCATGGAATGTCCTGTTGGGAAATGTTGCAGCCACATCCACCTCTTTTGGAGCATAAGCAATCCTAAATGATAATAAACAGTGCTATAAAATGGCTTTGTTCTTGTTTCTGTGTTTATTATTTTTATAGTGCTACTATTTTGCCTTCTACTTCTTAAAGTTTGTGACTTCAGAGTCATATTTAACTTGTGCTTCTTTACATCCCTCTCTGTTGTTAAATTTTTCTAGTTTAGGGTTTTGTTACTATTTATCTGGAATGCTATGAATCACCTTTTATCTGGTTTCCTTGCTTCCAGTTCTGTTCTCAATATTATAGGGGAGATAATTATGATTGTTAAATAAACACTTAGTAGGCACTTAGAAAGGGAAGCAGAGAATATCAAGACCCTTCATGAGTCCAAGTCACTTTCTGTTGCTTACTTAGAGAAATGTGATAATCGTATAGAGTCTAAATTTCAGCCAGATATTTAAGAAAGTCTTAGCTAACATCCTTGTGGATAAGGAGGATATGTGGTAGTAGTGACTGATTAGGCGAGAGAGCTTAGTTGATTTTGCATTCAAAAAACACATAAATGTGGGCGTTTCCATTGTGGCACAGCAGAAACGAATCCGACTAGTATCCATGACGATGCAGTTTCCATCCCTGGCCTCACTTAGTGGGTTGGAATCTGGCATTGCCGTGAGCTGTGGTGTAAGTCACAGATGCAGCTCAGATCTGGCATTGCTCTGGCCATGGTGTAGGCCAACAGCTGTAGCTCCAGTTCGATCTAATAACCTAGCCAGGGAACTTCCATATGCCGCCGGTGTGGCCCTAAAAGGCCAAAAAAAAAAAAGAAAAAAAAAAGAAATTTTGGCTACCAGCTACAGCTGGGGTAACATTTATTATTCTAACAGATTTTAGATTTTATTGGTAAAATAGTATTTATTTGATGGACCTAAGTCTTGCTATAATAAGTTGATTGTTTCTTTTCTGTTTTAGCAAAATTTATTGACTATTTGATATTTTTATTTGGCTGATCATAGGGCATTTCACTTTTTCTTACTTCCATCTGTGTTTCTCTTCATTGTTCTTTCACTGTTTTCTTTTGATATTATCCCTTTGATTTTACCATCAACCTACCATTAGCATTTCTTTTACAGTTTCTTAGCTCTTAATCTGGCTTAGCTGTTTTATGCTTCGATGCCCATATTCAGTAGATGCACATTCAAATAGGTAACATACTTGTGAAATCACTATCTCATTATTCCCAGTCCTGCCAACATGTTTAAAATAATAGACCTAGTTTATCCCATAATTAAATTAATGCTTGTGTGTCCTTTGACTGGACCAATTCTGTGAAAACCACACCCATGTTAACCTTGGAAAAAGAAACCTCAGCATTTCATAAATATATACTAGAGAGAGATTGAATAGTAGAAGTATGGTGTCCAGGGAGCTCCCATTGTGGCTCAGCAGAAATGAACCCGGCTGGTGTCAGTGAGGTTGTGGGTCTGATCCCTGGCCTCACTCATTGGGTTAAGGATCTGACATTGCCGTGAGCTGTGGTGTAGGTCAAAGACGCAGCTGGGATCTGGCGTTGCTATAGCTATGATGGAGGCCAGCAGCTACAGCTCCGATTCAACCCCGAGCCTGGGAACTTCCATATGCCACAGGTGTGACCCTAAAAAGAAAAAAAAATAGTAATATAGTGTCCAGAAAAGGAGTCATTTAGTTCTGCCTGCGTGTTGGATGTTATATTCTGCCCCAAATACCTTTTTTTCTGTTGCTTTTTAGGGCCACACCTGTGGCATACAGAAGTTCCCAGACTAGGGGTTGAATCAGAGTTACAGTTGCTGGCCTATACCATAGCCACAGCAATGCAGGATCCAAGCTACATCTGTGAACTACACCACAGCACTATAGCTCATGGCAACACTGGATCCTTAACCCACTGAGCGAGGCCAGGGATTGAACCCACATCCTTATGGATACAAGTCAAGTTGGTAATCCACCGAGCCACAACAGGAACCTGAGTACCGTATTTTTTGAGTACTGAAGAAGTAAAGCAAAGGGAAAGAAGAGGAAGAAAACTAGAAGGATTTGTGAACACTGTCACTTTTATAAACAAGATAATATTTGGTCTGATAGAAAGAATAGATAATGTTTGATCTAATTAGAAAAGAATTATGGAACAAATGATAAATACCTTCAGATATTTTAAAGGTTATCTTGGGAAACACAGCATGGACCTGCTACATACGTCTACACAGAAAAAAGGCAGGAGTGAAATTTTTGTGTAATATAGGAAGAAAATTACTAAGAATTAGAGCCATTAACAACAGAAAAGGTACCTTATGAGACAGCAGGCCCCTTAGGCTGAGAAGGTAAATGTGGAGTTGGTGGAGTCTGTTAAAAATAAGTTTTTTTGCCTTGGGTAAAAAGCTGCACTAGATTACTTCTAGTAACTCTTTCATCTCTTTAAGAGAGTGATTTTTAGGACAAACTGATTTGGGGAAGGCTTAATGAAGAAACATTTAAATGCATAATAAAGGGGTATTTTCAAATTTTTAAGACAGGAAAAAAAAATTTAGATGGAGTTAGAAAGTAATTTTGCCCATCCAGATAGAAGGGAAAGTATCAATCTAGGATCTAGTGAAACATTTAAATCTGTATGAGATGAAACTTAAAGAGAGTATCCACCTGGACTTCACAGTCCCTCTGCATTCTTTTTTTTTTTTTTTTGTCTTTTTGCTATTTCTTGGGCCGCTCCTGTGGCATATGGAAGTTCCCAGGCTAGGGGTCGAATCGGAGCTGAAGTCACTGGCCTACACCAGGGCCACAGCAACGCTGGATCCGAGCCGCGTCTGCAACCTACACCACAGCTCACGGCAACGCCGGATCGTTAACCCACTGAGCAAGGGCAGGGATCGAACCCGCAACCTCATGGTTCCTAGTTGGGATTCATTAACCACTGCACCATGACGGGAACTCCCTCCCTCTGCATTCTTTAGTAACCCAGCTTTATAGCTACTGCTGGAATTGACTCAACACCTTTGTTCCCTCCTAGCCTATTTCTTATCTTTTTGCTTTCTCTTTCAGCCCTGCCCTAAATACTCCCTGGCGTGTTTGTTTGCTCTAATTCATAATGTACTGATTGTGTATTTATGAAGATTTCATAAAATGTGCCAGGATGCCACCTTTTTGGAAATTACTGGCTTCTTACCCAGGCTGTTTATATGTGTATACCTAATGAGAGATGAAGGGGAGAATATAAGGAAGAACTTAATTAGATATGGTAGTCTAGGATATTGTGGAGCTTTGAATACTGGAATGAGAGTGTCTTCCATCTCATTATAAAGTGAGTTTATAAAGTATATTTACAGTAACTTGGTAGAATATGGTACCAAAGCAAAGTAAATCTGCCTTTTTTAAGATTATAATTTTCATATATTTTTTACTTCATTTTACTTTTACAGCATGAAATTAGGCAAGTTAGGACTTCCTGCTGTAGCACAGCATGTTAAGAATCTGGCATTGTCTCTGTGGCAGCACAGGTTCGATCCCTGGCCTGGCATAGTGGGTTAAGGATCCGGTATTCCCACAGCTGTGGCATAGGTTGCAGCTGTTGCTCATATTCACTTCCTGGCCCAGTAATACCATATGCCATGGTGTGGCCATAAAAAACAACAACAACAACTATGCAAATTATTTGAGTCTGACATGCTTTTTTTTCTCATGTTCATACTCACTGTGAATCTTAATATATTCTCTAGATCACTGTGCAGAAATACCCATAGAAGCTCAACAGAAGAAGATGATTCATCTTCAGAAGAAGAAATGGAATGGAGTAATAACAGTTTGCTTCTAGCCAATCTTTCTATACCTCAGTTAGATGGAACTGCAGATGAAAATAGTGGTAAGTAAACTAGTCTACTGTGAGCATTTTGTTATGTAGAGGCTGAAAATATATATTTATTTTGAAAACTAAAATCACACTCTCTCTGTATATTGTTGGCTCAGTGAGGCTACAACAATACTGTTAGATTTTATCCTCCATGATTTTTTATTTTGAGAGAATGTAGATATATAGTATTTTTCTCATTTCTAAGAGGATAACATTTATTAATCACTGATTTATAGCTTCATAAACTTTAATCAGTTTATCATCTTAACATTTAACATAGGGAAGAATAAGAAGTATGCTTAGCCTATAGAAGTGATAATGCAAGGACTTACTATTTTATGGAAGATTTTCAAGGTGACAGTATTTTTCCCCATATTCTCCCAAAAGGTACTGAATATTGATATCATCTATTTCTGGTCAAAGGAATATGTGTTTAAAATAATGACTAACAATCAAATGTAGTTAATTTTTGATTATTAGATAGAAGTATTTTCCCAATGATGGGAATAACTTTTTTTTATTGAGATAACTGTTTTAAACATACAAATTTAATTTCATTTGATTTCTTTCTTAGTGATAATATCATGGTGTGGGAAAATATTTTAAAACTTAAAAAAGTAGAGGTGAAATAAATTATTTTTCCCCCATTTCAGACAATCCACTGAACAACGAAAATTCTAGAACCCACTCTTCTGTGATTGCAACAAGCAAGCTGTCAGTAAAACCTTCCATCTTTCACAAAGATGCTGCTACATTAGAACCCCCATCTTCCGCCAAAATTACCTTTCAGTGTAAACACACAAGTGCCCTTTCTTCCCATGTTTTGAACAAGGAAGATTTAATTGAAGACCTTTCACAGCCAAACAACCTGGAAAAAAGTCTAGATCATTCAGTTGCTTCTTTTACAAATGAAAGCACTTACTCTATGAAGTACCCTGGATCTTTAAGCAGTAATGTCCATTCAGAAAACTCTCATAAAGAGAATAGCAAGAAAGACATCCCCCCAGTATCTTCCTGTGAAAGTAGTATTTTTGATTATGAAGAAGATATTCCATCTGTTACGAGACAAGTACCAAGTAGAAAGTATACAAACATCAGAAAAATTGATAAGGACGCCCCTTTTATACATATGAACCGTCACACTAATGAAAGTACATTGGGCAAAAATTCTTTCAACTTTTCTGACTTAAATCATTCAAAAAGTAAATTATCCTCTGAAGGAAATGAAAAAGGAAACAGCACAGCTCTGAATAGTTTATTCCCTTCATCATTAACTGAAAATTGTGACTTGCTATCATGCTCAGGGGAGAGTAGAACTATGGTGCATTCTCTTGATAGCATTGCTGATGAAAATGGACTAAATAAACTTAAAATTAGATATGAAGAATTTCAAGAACATAAAACAGAAAAACCAAGCCTCAGTCAGCAAGCAGCACATTATATGTTTTTTCCCAGTGTTGTTCTTTCCAATTGTCTAAGTAGGCCACAAAAACTCTCTCCTGTCACATATAAACTACAACCTGGCAATAAACAGTCCCGATTAAAAATGAATAAAAAGAAGCTTGTAGGTCATCAAGAGACTTGTACCAAAACTACTGAGGCTGGACCCTCAAAAGATAATTGTATACAAAATAATCCTTGTAATAGTAATCCTGGGAAGGATAATGTATTGGCTAGTGATTTAATTAAGGTCACCCGTGGAGCTTTTGAAAATAAAACATCTGCAGACAGTTTTGTGGACTGTCACTTTGGAGATGGAACCTTAGAAACTGAGCAGTCCTTTGGATTGTATGGAAATAAATACACACTTAGAGCCAAACGCAAGGTAAATTATGAGAATGAAGATAGTGAGTCAAGTTTTATAACACACAACTCAAAAATTAGCCTACCTCATCCCATGGAAATTGGTGAAAGTTTAGATGGAACTCTCAAATCTCGAAAACGCAGAAAAATGTCTAAAAAGCTGCCCCCTGTCATCATAAAGTATATTATCATTAATAGATTTAGAGGGAGGAAAAATATGCTCGTGAAGCTAGGAAAAATAGACTCTAAAGAAAAACAAGTAATATTAACAGAGGAAAAAATGGAACTGTATAAAAAGCTTGCACCTTTGAAGGATTTTTGGCCAAAAGTTCCTGACTCCCCTGCAACCAAATATCCCATTTATCCACTAACACCAAAGAAAAGTCACAGAAGAAAATCAAAACATAAGTCTGCAAAGAAAAAAACTGGTAAGCAACAAAGGACAAATAGTGAAAATATTAAAAGAACTTTGTCTTTCAGGAAAAAACGGTCACATGCTATTCTTTCTCCTCCCTTACCATCTTATAATGCTGAAACCGAAGACTGTGATTTAAATTATAGTGATGTCATGTCTAAGCTAGGTTTTCTTTCTGAGAGAAGCACAAGTCCCATAAATTCTTCTCCACCTCGCTGCTGGTCTCCCACAGATCCAAGAGCTGAGGAAATTATGGCTGCTGCTGATAAAGAAGCAATGCTTTTTAAGGGTCCTAATGCATATATTGGCAAGACTCTTAACTCCCGTACAGGGAAAAATAGTCGAGCAAGAGTACAGGTTAAGAAATCAAAAACAAAGCTTGTTAATCCCTCTGTGGTTACTAAGAAAAGGAACAAACGAAATCAGACAAATAAACCAGTAGATGATGGAAAAAAGAAACCAAGAGCAAAACAGAAACAAAAAGCAAATGAGAAAGGTATATCAAGAAAGCACATAACACTAAAAGATGAAAAACTAAAATCTCAAGCTGGTGCCGAAGTTAAGTTTATGCTGAAACAGAATGTATCTGAGACTGCAAATAGTTCTGGAGGCTCTCAACTACTTTTTAAACAGAAAGATGTGTCACTAATGGGCTCTGCTATAGATCGTCCCCATTCTACTCTCCCTACTGGAATTCACGGACAGCAGAATTTACCTGGCTGCTTTTCTTCTTTCCTAGAAAGCAAGAAGCCTGTAGATTTGCAAGCATTCCCTAGTTCACGAGATGATGTGCATTCATCAGTTGTTTGTAGTTCTTTGGGACCTGGTATCTCAAAAATTAATGTTCAGCGGTCTCATAATCAAAATGCTATGTTTACTCTAAAAGAATCAACCCTGATTCAAAAAAATATATTTGACCTTTCAAACCATTTGTCTCAGGTAGCACAGAATACACAGATGTCTTCTGGTATAATGTCTCCAAAGATAGAAGAGAATGCAAATATACAAAAAAACTATTTGTCATCTCTTGGAAAGTTAAATGAATATCGTAATTCCCTAGAATCAAAGGCAGACCAGATGTATGCCCCTAATTTTCTGCACTGCAAAGACAGTCAGCAGCAGCAGGTTGTGTGCGTGGCAGAGCAGTCAAAGCACAGTGAAACTTGTTCTCCAGGGAATGCTGCCTCAGAGGAAAGTCAGATACCTAACAATTGCTTTGTAACTTCCCTGAGAAGCCCAATCAAACAAATAGCATGGGAGCAAAAACAAAGAGGCTTTATTTTAGATATGTCAAATTTTAAACCTGAAAGGATAAAGCAAAGATCATTATCAGAAGCAATTTCACAAACCAAAGCACTTTCTCAGTGTAGAAATCGAAATATGTCAACACCTTCAGCATTTGGTGAAGGACAGTCTGGACTGGCAGTTCTAAAAGAATTGTTACAGAAAAGACAGCAGAAAGCACAAAATGCAAATAGTATGCAAGACCCATTGTCTAATAAACAGCAACCAAGCAAAAATACTTCTGGTTCCCTTGAGCATAACAAATCAATTAAACGAACACGATCTGTAACATCTCCAAGAAAACCTCGAACTCCCAGAAGTACAAAACCTAAAGAAAAAATTCCCAAACTTCATAAAGTAGACTCTTTAAATTTACAAAACTCTGGCCAGTTGGATAACTCCCTATCAGATGATAGTCCCATCTTTTTTTCAGATCCAGGTTTTGAAAGTTGTTATTCACTTGAAGATAGCTTGTCTCCTGAACATAATTATAATTTTGATATTAATACAATAGGTCAAACTGGATTTTGTAGCTTTTATTCTGGAAGTCAGTTTGTCCCAGCTGATCAGAATTTGCCTCAGAAGTTCCTAAGTGATGCAGTTCAGGATCTTTTCCCAGGACAAACTATAGAAAAAACTGAGTTTTTAAACCATGATAACCAGAAATGTGATGAAAACAAACATCATGCTTCAGACTCAGCCTCATGGATTAGATCTGGAACTCTAAGTCCTGAACTATTTGAGAAATCATCCATAGATAGCAATGAGAATCATCACCACAACCAGTGGAAAAATAGCTTTCATCCTCTAACAACTCGCTCCAATTCAATAAAGGAATCTTTCTGTGTGCAGCAGTCAGAGGACTGTCTAAATGAAAAATCCAGATTGAATAGGAATTCAGTAAGCAAAGAAGTGTTTCTTAGCCTCTCACAGCCGGGCAGTTCAGACTGGATTCCAGGTCATACCAGAAAAGAAATGGGACAGTCTCTCGATGCAGTCAATACCTCTTTTACTACAATACTGTCCTCTCCTGATGGTGAACTTGTAGATGCAGCTTCTGAAGATTTAGAATTGTATGTTTCAAGAAACAATGATATGTTGACACCAACTCCTGATAGTTCACCAAGGTCTACCAGCTCTCCCTCACAATCTAAAAATGGCAGTTTCACCCCTCGAACTGCTCACATTCTGAAACCACTTATGTCCCCACCAAGTAGGGAAGAAATTATGGCAACTTTGTTGGATCATGACCTTTCAGAAACTATTTACCAGGAACCATTTTGCAGTAATCCTTCTGATGTACCAGCAAAGCCCAGGTAATCAGAATTATATTTTCCCCTTGGGTCACTCTGAATGATAATATATGTAACAACATTTAGTACCTGACTACTACTTTTTTTGCTGTGATACTGTATTTGTAAGTATATCATTGGTAGTACAATTTATAATTATGGACATATTAAGAAAATTCACAAACTAGCTGGATGGTTGCACCTAGAGAAATTTATTTAAGTTGAGGAGTGTTGGTCTTGGATCTACTATTATTTTGCATTGTGTCAACATGAAGGATTAGAGATGCAGAGGCTCACTCTAACATGATGCCAAATTAAGAAGTATGTCACAATACTTTAAAAGGATTATAATTTTAAAGACGGTATTTATTTCTAAAATGGTAAACTTTCATAGTCTATCAAAATAACTTTATTTTTTGAGTATTTAAAAACGAGTATACATGTTTTTAGATACTTTCGTGATACATTTCTAAGTGAAGATTTTAAGTTGTTTCTAATACTTTTCATGTTGCCAAGATCTTCAATCATATTGTTAATATTGGTAGTTTGAACAGTTATTAGGAGTGCTAGGTGGACTTTACTTCCCCTTATCTCTTCTTTCTTTTAAGGATCTTTTCAGACTGTGATAAACAGACCAATACACACACACATACACATGGCCAGTAGCAAAATGCAAAGGAATCACAGTACTGGCTTATTTATAAACCAGTAGTTAAGTAGGTATCCTGTCCTGCCTGCATTATCAGAACATATCTGATAGCTAATTTGGGGAACATAGCTTAATCTTAGAAGTTTAAGCCACGGTCCTGCCCCTGTGTCTTTGATCATATTTACCTGATCAGTTGCAAAGAGAGGCAGTTCATGTCAGCCATCCAGTCAGAGAATAGCTAGGACTGCTGAGGCAGATTCTGCTTAGTCTAAATGATGGAATGAAATATGAAGAGCCAACTAAGGCAAGAGGTCATACTGCATGTATGCACTGGCCTTGAGCAGCACCATGTTCCTGAGTCTAATCAAAAAGATGAGGAGCTCTCACTGTTTCTCAGAGGGTTAAGAACCCTTCATAGTGTCTGTGAGGATGTGGGTTTGATCCCTGGCCTCAGTCAGTGGATTAAGGATCTGGCCTTGCCGCAAGCTGCAGCATAGATCACAAATGCAACTTGGATCTGGCGTTGCTATGGCTGTGATGTAGGCTGGTAGCTGCAGCTCTGATTAGACCCCAAGGAACTGCCATATGTCACAGGTGTGGCCGTAAAAAAAGAAGTCAGTAAATGGCAGGCGTTTACCCAGCAGATTAGCAATAATTTCTATAGGAGTCAATTTAAGAAAGGAGTGAGAAAAAGTGATTAGAAATATAGAGTAGAAGGAATTCCCTCCTTTAAGTCTTTGAAGTGAAGGCAGAAAACCACCTCCTTACCCCCGCACTTCCTAACACACATTTTTGCTCTTCTATTTTGCTTAGTATCCACATGGGCCTTTTAGCATGAATGAAATTCTTTATTTCACTGCTGGAATATATGAATGTCTGTTTCTTAGACATTAGTTTCCATTATTTTAGAGGCTTTGTCTTTATCAGTAGTGATTATGGTATATTTTTTTCATCAATCTATATTTTCTTCCTTAGCCTTACACATCTTTTTAATTAACTTATGTACTAGTCATTTACTCTGTATTGCTGTTAGTTGCTGTCCAACTTTGACTCTTGTTTTAATGATTATAAGCTGAAATAAAAGGATAATAATCATTATATTTGAAAAACAATTTTTATTAAAAAACTTATGTATTCGCTCTAGAATATATAGGAAGTATAAAAGAAGAAATAAAAATTATACCATTTCTCTAACTAGTGACAACTACTATTAACATTTTAATGTTTTCTTACCTTTTTAATGTAGTTTTTATTGTTTTATGAAATGTGATCTTACTGTAGCCACAATATTGTGTTGAAGTTGATACCCTTAACATAATGTAAACATTTTCTATATTTATGAGTTTCTTGAGACATTGTTTTAATGGCTGCATAATAGTTTATCATGTGAATGTTACTGAATAGAAAAAGGTGTTCTGTTTTGCCACTGTAAATAATTATATGATTAGTATCTTTTTCATAAAGTATTTCTTATGTTTTGGAGTTTCTTCCTTGTAGCTCTCGAAGTAGGATTACTAAAAAATTTAGAGATCTTGGTATACGTTATAACATGAGTTGTAGCAATTAACATGCTGCTGACATTATTCAAAAAAGCTGAATTTATCCCACCTCAGCAGTTTTTGTTATTTTTTACTTCATTATGATCTCTGTATTATTAATATTAGTCATGTAACATGTACACATTTCCTTCAATAGCAGTAACTCTGCTTCTAATTTTTCATAAATCTGCAAAGCAGGTGTGGGGAAGGTGCTAGATCCTGATTATGGCATTAACTAGAAGGAACCAAAATCTTTCCATGTAAAGGGGAAAGGGAAATACAGTAACTTGAAAAAATAAAAATCATTAAGAAAGAAAGACAGACAGTAACTCTAGTGCTCCTCCTTCAGCTCCAATGAGAAAACAAGAATTCAGTTCCTTGAGTTTTATCTAGAGAATGACCAGGTCATTTGGGTAGTCATGTCCTACGAGAAGTAACTGAGGAACTAAGAACTAAGAGCTATCTTAATATCCATGAGAGATATAACGTGAGGAAGAAAAAATAGACTTATTTTGGAGTTCCTGTCCTGGCTCAGCAGAAGCAAATCTGACTAGCATCCATGAGGATGCTGTTTCGATCCCTTGCCTCGCTCAGTGGGTTAAGGATCCGGCGTTGCCGTGAGCTGTGGTGTAGGTTGCAGGCACAGCTCGGATCTGGCGTTGCTGGTGCTGTGGTGCAGGCCAGCGGCTACAGCTCCGATTCAATCCCTAGCCTGGGAACCTCCATATGCTGTGGGTGTGGCCCTGAAAAAAAGACAAAAAAAGGACTTAGTTTATGTTGCTACAGGAGACAAAAATAGTACCAATGGAAGTATGTTAGATGTTTAGCTTAACATTTATAATAACTACTGGTAACTAAGCCAAGTTACCTTTTAATTAGTGATTCCTCACATATACATACATTAGTAGCACTTAAGCTGCGTGGGCCCTGCCAGCTCCTAAATTCTTACATTGTTGTTAAACCTTGTCGTGTAAAGAGGAGAAAGAATTATGGTAATTTACCTCAGTTGTGTGTAATTTTTTTAATGTTTGAGGGAATCTGGCAAAGTACAAAGATTTATTTGAACTGACTGGCTTTGCTAAACCTGTGTATAGAGTCTAGAAAATGTAGAGGCTGTAAAATCTAGAGATACAGTCTTTGATGATAAATTCTTTCATTGTTTTTATTCATAAGTGGTGACATAGCAAGTTATTTAAGATGGGTAGAGGAGGAGTTCCCATTGTGGCTCAGTGAGTTAAGAACCCGACCCAGTGTCCTTCAGGATGCATATTCAATCCCTGGCCTCACTCAGTGGGTTAAGGATCTGACATTACTGCAAGCTGCGGCATAGGTTGCAGATGCAGATCTGGCATTGCCATGTCAGTGGGCAGCTGCAGCTCCAATTTTTTGTTTGTTTGTTGGTTGGTTTTTTTTTTTTGTCTTTCCGCCTTTTTCTGGGGCTGCTCCCACAGCATATGGAGGTTCCCAGGCTAGGGGCTGAATCGGCGCTGTAGCCGCCATACTGGCCTACATCAGAGCCACCAACGCGGGATCCAAGCCACGTCTGTGACCTACACCACAGCTCACAGCAACGCCGGATCCTTAACCCACTGAGCAAGGCCAGGAATTGAATCCGCAACCTCATGGTTCCTAGTCGTATTCATTAACCACTGCGCCACGACAAGAAATCTTGCAGCTCCAATTTGACCCCTGTTTTGCCACAGGTGTGGCCCTAAAAGAAAAAAAAAAGATGTGTAGAGAAAGGAAATCTGGTGAATTTATGCCACCTCCTCAAAGAAAAGGCTTCATGCAGCACTTAAAACAAAAAAAGCACCCTTCCTTTCCTTGTATTGATGATACCTTAAAGAGGAAATTAATTTAGTACTCATCTACCTGTGAGGAAAAGCATATTGAAACTAAAATGTACCTTCGTAAAATATGTGTGGTCAGAGGAGGGTGTGGAAAAGAAAGAAAGAGATGGGCAGTTTTAAGACTCTAAAAGGAACTTTGAAAACTCTCTAGGTTGGAGAGCTAAATATTTTGGTAATTGCTCTTTTCAGACAAAACAATTGTTGTAAAATATGTTGTTTATAGGGAGATTGGTGGACGGCTTCTCATGGTAGAAACTCGACTTGCAAATGATCTGGCTGAGTTTGAGGGAGACTTTTCCTTGGAAGGACTTCGTCTATGGAAAACAGCATTCTCAGCAATGACTCAGAATCCAAGACCTGGGTCACCACCTCGCAATGGCCAAGCAGTTGTCAGTAAAGGGTCAAGTAATAGCCATAAAATGATTGAAGATAAAAAAATTGTGATTATGCCTTGCAAATGTGCCCCAAGTCGACAACTGGTTCAAGCATGGCTTCAAGCCAAAGAAGAATACGAACGTTCCAGGAAACTGTCTAAAACAGAGCCAACTGGAGTTGTAAAATCTGCTGAGAACTTCAGCGCCTCAGTTAATCCAGATGACAAACCTGTAGTGCCTCCAAAAATGAGTACAACTGAACGTATACTCCCCACCACAGCACATACCAAGGAAGATGTTGATAATTCTCAGATTGGTTTGCAAGCACCAACCACAGAATGCAGTCGAACTGCAAGTGGAAGTCAGCCGCTGCCACCAGTTGCTTCTGCAGATGATGCTGAGAATGATGAGGATGAGGATGATGACTATTACATTAGTTATAGCTCCCCTGATTCTCCAGTAATTCCCCCTTGGCAACGGGCAACATCCCCAGATTCCAAAACATTAAATGGAGATGACAGACCCTCATCACCATTAGACGAACTACATTCCCTAACCATTGAGAACTTCTTAAAGCCCGTAAAAGACAGTATACAGAAAAGCCCCTGCAGTGAGCTTCAGGAGCCTCTAGTGATATCTCCAATTAATGTTAGGACAAGAACCGAGATATGTGAATCACTTTGCCTTCATAGTACACCAATCATACGAAGAAAACTTCTGGAAAGGCTTCCCGAGGCAACTGGCCTTAGCCCTTTGTCAGCAGGTAAGTTAACAAACAACAGAAAGTCTCTGTAAAGCTCTTTGAATATTAGAAATGAAGACAGCATTAGACTATGTAATGAAAATCAGAGCTTTTTACTTTTATTGTTTTGGGGGTTTTTTGGCAGGGGGCGGGGGGGGGGGGCACACCCATGGTGTATGGAAGTTCCCAGGCTAGGGGTCTAATTGGAGCTGTAGCTGCTGGCCTACACCACAGCCGTGCCAGATCTGAGCCACATCTGCGACCTACACCACAGCTCATGATGAAGCTGGATCCTTAACCCACTGAGAGAGGCCAGGGATTGAACCCATGTCCTCATGGATACTAGTCGGGTTCATTACCACTGAGCCATAGCAGGAACTCCCAGAGCTTTTTAATTGATATTTTAGGTCTTCTAATGAGAGATTATTGTTACTTTATCATTTCTTAGAAAGACGTTATCACATGGAAACCCTTTTATCTTTCTTACATCTGCTTCCTTCCTATTTTCTTGCCTTCTGGGTAAAATATAGGAGCCCTGTTAGAAACGTTACCTTCTTGACCTGGTTTTTCACTGGCTTTGATACATACCCAAATCTCTCCCATGCTTTAAAATAGAAGGAAAGCTAAACACCTGCCTTGACCTTACATCTGCCAATTTCTTTTCTTTTTCCCTCTCTTGTAAAGCCAAATCTCTGAAAAGATTTCTCCAATTTGACAGTTCTGTTTCTTTCCCTTCTACTCATTTCTCAACCCACTCCCAACTGGATTCTGCCCCATCATTCCACCAGTCTGGCTCTTACAAAGATTCTCTATAACCTTCATGTAGCCAGTCTTCCTATCACATGCCCTTTAAGCAACCTTTGGCTTGTTTACACCTTCTTTCTTGGAGCGTCTCCTCTTGGCTGTCCCTCTATTCCTTTCTTCCTACTTGCTTTGCTTTGAAACTTACTTCACATTCTCAGTTATCATCTGCATGTTGGAATTTATTAAGGCTTAGCCCTAAGCTGTCTTTATATTCTGTCTGAGTGACCTAATTCCTGCCAACATGATCACTATAGATAACTCACAAATTTAAATTTCCAGTTCAAAACTCTTCTTTAATCTCTAGAACGTTATATCCAGCTGCCTGTGGCATTTCTTCTTGAATGCTCAAAGGCATCACAACATCAGTATTTTTTAAACTCAGTTTTTGATCTCAGTGCATTCATCACCAGCCACCCAACACACCTCACTCACACTCATACAGGCCCATACATTGAAAACCATTGGTCCTTTTTCAGTTTTCTTTATTTCAGTGAATAGTACCACCATGTCTCTGTCATTGAGTTACATGGGTCAGAAAGATGGGATTTGTTTATGATACTCACCTGATTCCCTCATGGCCTATCTTGTGGTTTCCACACTTCATTGTTTTCTAAATTACCCAAATCTCTCTATCTCTGCCCTGTCAGGCCTTCATCATCTCTCACCTGGGCTTCTACCCTAGTCTTCTTATTCACCCTTAGCAATTGCCAGGTTTTTTGCTCAGTAATCAGGGAAAATCACCACTGTTCCTAGTTAATTCCTACTCTTTCTTCTGACTTTAATTCAAAAAAGCCTTCCTAATCGCTCTGACTGGATAAAAATTCCCAATTATATCCCCCTTTGTTGTACGTTATATGAATGTCTGATTCTCTCTCTAGACCTCCTGAGGGTAGAGACTATATCTTTTCCTCATCCTTATAAATAATTAAATAATTCCCTAGGATAATAACTGAGGTATAAAACTCAACAATTAAAATCCATGTTTTTATTTAATAATACAAATTAAAAAAATTTTTTTAGTATGGGGGTCAGAGGTTTGAATTAGTTTCATTTTTAAGTTATGAAGTCTTTGGGGGGAATTTATAGGACAGTACTCATAAATGGCGTCTAAGAGTTTATAGAAATTACAAAAAAAACCACAGAAGCAGACAATTTTGATATACATGTTAAATATAAAATTTCTTTCCACAGAACCAAAAACCCAGAAATTAAGTCATAAGAAGGGAAGTCATAATACTGATGCTCTTAGAAGAGTACTCTTAACACAAGCAAAGGTAACTATGCTAAACATATTTAAAGATCAGTGGAAGATCCGCTTTTATTCTTAGATTTCAGTTAGATAATTGGTAACTTTGTGTCTCAGTTTTTTAATAAGTTTATTATATTTTTGCATCATTTTATTTACATATCTTTGAGACAACAAGAAATTGCATAGTTTTTTTTTAGTTTTTTTTTGTTGTTGTCGGGATCTAAAAGATTCTTATATGTAAATACAAATATTACAGAGAAAGTGACTATGATAGCCAAAATGTGGATTATGAGGATACAAATACATTAACTGATTACTGGCAAAATCAGAACAATCCAATGACAGCAGAGCTCAAGTAAGTGATTTTTGATCCCACCAAAAATATATCCTTTTTCTTGGTTTATTACTTTTTTCCTCAAATATAACATTGATTTTTCAGTTCATTTGACTAAGTAGCAAAGGAAAGCAACATTATTTACCTCTGAAATTCTGAAAAATCATGTGTCTTCAAATGCTAAAATTATTGTAATACTTAACTCAGAAATACATAATTATGTGAAAAAAGTATACATTTGATACGTATCCTTAGAAATATATGATAGAGATCATTTCTATATTGGCCACTTCTCATAAATATCATTAACTACATATATATTTTAGTATTTCTATTTTGAGATCACAAATATTTTTAAAACTTATTTTTAAGTTAGTATTATTAAATTATAGGCTATATATATTAAAAACAAATGTGTATACAGCAAAAATTGACAGAACATTGTAAATGAAGTATACTTTAATAAGAAAATTAAAAACAAGTGTGTGTCATAAATATAAATCAACACTTTGGCAGAAATGGTTAATGGATTTGGAAATCATAAAAAATATATTTTAAAAAATAGGTTATATTCTTTGTAACCTCTTGAAAACTATTTATGTTTTATTTTATCTTTCAGATATGTTATATTAGGGTAAAATACAGACCCACAATGTTCAAACCTTTTATAAATTTTAGCCAAACTAGTTGCAGATACATTGCTTGCCTGCCTGCTTACTTGTTTGTCATACTTTCAAGAAAGGTCAGGATAAGTTTCTGTGTGGTCACAAATGTCAACTCTCTAAAAGACTATTATTTTCAGTATTTGGGATTTATGGGGAAAAAATTAACATATGGTTTACTTACAGATCATTAAAGATATTTCTACATGTATCAGTTCTGGTATCTTGAATTATTAGTCTGAAAAAAATTCTAATAAAATACTTGTGTCTTCTTGGACTTAAAGAGATAATACTAGTTTACCATGTGTTACTAAATACATTATATTATGTAAGCAGAAATAAGTAGTCAAAAGAGAGAAAATGATTGCTCATTTATCTTTTTCTGGCTCTGTGTTTTTGTTTTTGTTTTTAATAGAATCAATTTGCAGCAACTACCCCAAAGAAAGAAACTTCTCAGATTGATGGACCATCTTTAAACAAT
Organism: Phacochoerus africanus; assembly: GCF_016906955.1. Classification (NCBI taxonomy): domain Eukaryota; kingdom Metazoa; phylum Chordata; class Mammalia; order Artiodactyla; family Suidae; genus Phacochoerus; species Phacochoerus africanus. The sequence goes on along the minus strand of NC_062545.1, from coordinate 77,208,398 downwards.
ACTTACGGTTTCAAAGTCAGCATACAAAACTTACAGGAGGCAAAAGCTTTACATGAGGTAAAACTATAGTAAGGACACATATACTTTGACTCATGTTTTATTCTGTGGTAAAAATACAGAAATTTTTTGCTGAAGGAGGAATACATTGATTTCTGTACCTATTAATCTTCATTCTGTTCTTATTATTCTTACTATTTATATATTTATATAGAACAGGAAGACTTTTTTTTTTTTTTTTTTTTTTTTTGCCGTGCCCATAGCTTACAGAAATTCCTGGTCGAGGGATCGAACCCATGCCACTGCAGGAACCTGAGCCACTGAAGTGACAACGTCAGATTCTTAACACACTGAGCCACCAGGGAACTCCTAGAGCCGAGAAACTTAAAAGTAGTCATCAGTTACTGAGACTGCTTTGTGATTTCATACTTTTCACAAATCTTATACCTGAAATTAAAGAAGATGCTAAATTAGAAAAGATTTTTTTAGGAGTTCCTGTTGTGGCTCAGTGGAAACTAATCTGATTAGTATCCATGAGGACACAGGTTTGATCCCTGTCCTCACTCAGTGGGTTAGGGATCCGGCATTGCACTCAGCTTGCATCTGGCATTGCTGTGGCTGTGGCGTAGGCCAGCAGCTATAGCTCTGATTCAACCCCTAGCCTGGGAACCTCCATATGTTGAGGGTATGGCCCTAAAATACAAAGAAGAAAAGATTTTTTTTAGCCATTAGAAACTGTGTATTACTCTGGGATTGTTGTATTATGATGTTATAACATTTCAGATGTGATATCTACTTGTATTTTCTCTTTGGTTGGCTCAGTGGATTAGTGCTTGTTACAATTCATTTGTTCACATAATCTATGACCCAGTTACCTTCACAACACAGACCATATGCAAAGAATAGGAAGCTGTCTTGAAAAAAAATATTTGTCGCAGGATAGACGAGAATATATCTGAATGGTTCACTGTAAATTTATATGTACTGAAGAAAACACAACTTAAGACATACCTGACTGACAGTGAGGTGGAAATTAGAATATATTTTTGTAGTTTACACTTGTGCTGTCAGTATGGTAGCCACTAGCAACGTGGCTATTGAGAATTTTAGATTTGGCTTATACATGTAGGAATGGAACTTGAAATTTCATTTAATTTTAACTAAAAGTTTTATTTCCATAAAAACTTTTGCAACCTCATTGAGATGTGTTACAAATATAAAATGCATACTGATTTCAAAGACTTAATAGGAAAAAAGTATGTGAAATATCTCATTAGTAATTTTTTACACTGATTACATATTGAAAGGGTAGTTTTAGATGTATTGGATTAAAAGAAGATATTTTAAAATCAATTTAGCTTGTTTTTACCTCTTTTAAATGTGACTACTAGAAAATTTTAAATTACATGACTTTCATGATATTTCTTTCAGTCAATGCTAGCTTTAAACAGTTGTTTTATGTCTTGGCCTTTATAGCAGAGAATTTGATTTTGGGGGTGGTGGTGGTTTTTTGGGTTTTTTTGGTCTCTTGAAGCCAACAACCAATAGTTAAGTTCTATCTTGAACTGTTCTAAGGATTGGATGAATAGACTAAGAGAAAAATTTAAATATTGTCCTCATTTTTTGCCCTAAATTTGAACTAAGAATTGTACTTTTTTAGAATTAGTTTGGAACATAATCTAACTCCCTAATTGTTTGTGTATTGTTTCATTCACCAGCAGTTGTTTAGTTCCTGTTTGATACCTGGCCCTGTAATGTCCTCTGAAGCCCAGATAAATCAAGTAATAAGCTTAGGAATGTATATCTAATCACACCTGAAATTCAAAAATTAAAATACTTTGTTAAAAAATATTTATTAAAGTAAATTTGATAGACATTAACAAAATGACTTGTATTGATTTTTTTCTGTTATTATTTGAAAAACATATTTTTTTATTACTTATTCTACAGAAATTAATTTATTCTACAAAACCCTATTTCAGAATCCTGGGCCGCCTTCAAAATCACTCTAGAGCTCTGGCAAGTTGCTCATAGCTTCCCAACACATGTGTTCTTCATCTCAAGGCACACTCCAAATAGCCACCTGGTGGTCAAATAGAGAATGAACAACAACAACAAAAATCTACTCTCCTTTTTTTCTAGAACTTGTGCTCATAGCATTTTTTCTTCTGTTTCTCGTTACCCTGGGCTAATCTCTCTTTTCATGTATAAATATACACACTGCAGCAGAGGTTTGCAGTCCTTGCCCCTCTCTCTTACCCACCTTTTTACTGATCACACTCAATAAATCTCTCTCTCCATCTCTTCATTCCGTATGTTGGCTTCAAAAAAAAAAAAAAACGCCCCTAAGAACGATAATTTTTTTGGCTTTTTTGGGGTTTTTTTTTGCTTTTTAGGGCTGTACCCACAACATATGAAGTTCCCAGACTAGGGGTTGAATTTGGAGCTGCAGCTGCTGGCGTACACTGCAGCCACAGCAACGCTGGATCCTTAACCCACTGAATAGTGCCAGGGATCAAACCCACATCCTCATGGATATTAGTCAGGTTCATTTCTGCTGAGCCACAATGGGAACTTCCAGTAATGTATCTTATATCAAAGATTAAAAAGACAAAATTTGAATGTGAAATTTGGCCTAGTATATAAGTAAATCAACCTCCAGGACTCTTGACCTGAAGCTGTCTTCAATCTTCATGGTCTTTCCACATATTCATTCTCTTCTAATTAAACAGTTTTGTTTTATTTGGAGTTAGGGAGAGATTTTCTATTTTACAATTTTATATATGCTTATTATTCAAAAAAAAATCCTGAAGAGTATATATTTGAAAGTTCTTTCCCTTAGCTCCTCATTTTACTTGGTTTGATTTTTTGTTTAACTTTAGTTTTTTTAAAAAATAGAAACAGCAATATATATTTCTTGAGGAAAGTGGTAGGATTTTAGAAATTTGTTTTATTTTATATGCCTTATACATGCATAATTAATGTTCTTTCTATTTTAAAAAAGTACTTGTAACATATTCACTAATGAATGCATGTACGATTACATGTACATGATAAAAAAAATTTTCAAATCAAGACAAAAAGAATTGCAATGAAAAGTAAGCTTCTTTTCCACCTCAGACTAGGCAGTCCCTGTCCCCAAAAGCAATAAACAGTTTTATGTTTTTTTGTCTCATTGCAGACATTTTCTATGCATGTGCTTAACAGTTTTTACACACATGGAAGCATACTACACTATTCCATTATCAATGTTTTATGGTGACCTTTCCAACATATTAGGACATACAGATCTGGCTCATTCTTTTGAAAATTTTGAAGGTTATAGAGTATTTTATTCTATGTAACCTTTACGGATGTCGCATAATTTATATAACCAGTCCCCAGCTGATGGACACATAGGTTTTTAGTCTTGTATAATTTATTAAAAAACTGGAACTATTATCGTCTTTAGTGAACATCTTTGTGCATATGTTTTGGCTACGAATATGAATATATCTACAGGATATATTTTCAAGAGTAGAACTTCTAGATGAAAGCATATGTCTCTTTTAATTGAAGTATAGTTATGTTTAGGTGTACAACATAGTAATTCAGTATTTTTATAGATGATACTTCATTTAAAGTTATGAAATAATGGCTCCATTTCTCTCTGCTATACTATATGTCCTTGTTGCTAATTTATTTTATACATAGTAGTTTGTATCTCTTAACCCCCGCCCCTGTCTTGCCCCTCCCCCCTTCCTTTTCCCCACTGGTAACTACTAGTTTTTACATTTTGGTAGGTATTTCTAAGTTGTCCTCCAGAGATAGGTACTAAGTTCTACCCTCACTAGTGAGTGCCTTGCATTTATGTTTCAACAGATAGTGTGCAAGGTAAATACAAAATAGAAATCCTGTTTTAAATTTACATGCTCTGAGTATTTACCAATATTGTAACAGTAGTCTACTAATTTCCATTGCCACATATATGACATGACTGCTATAGTGATGACTGTAATTCCAGAGAGAAAATGTGCATGGGCAAAAAACTGGCTTTTGTGTGGTTTATGCCATACAATTCTTATGATTTTTTTCAGAAAAAAATTGTAATTAGAAGTCTGCCTTGTACACACTAAAGTCTAAATTTAAGTAGCCCTCAGAGAATTAATAGATGGGAGCTTCAAGCTGAAAAATAGCTCTTTTGAGTTTAAACTGTAGGTAAAACTATAGTTAACTGGGTACAAAGTAAAAAGTAACAGACTTTGGTTTGAATGTCCAACCACTTGGATATTCTCTTTCTCAAACAGAAACTGAGAAAATCAAGAGGCACTGCATGTACTTTAGACAAATAGTTTTATTTTATTTTATTTATTTATTTTGTCTTTTTTAGGGTTGCACCCACAGCATATGGAAATTCCCAGGCTAGGGGTCCAGTCAGATCTGTAGCTGCTGGCCTATACCACATCCACAGCAATGCCAGATCCAAGCCACGTCTGCAACGTACACCACAGCTCAAGCAGTGCTGGATCCTTCACCCACTGAGTGAGGCCAGGGATTGAACCTGCGTCCTTATGGATACTGGTTGGATTCATTAGCACTGAGCCACAACAGGTGCTCCTAGACAATAGTTTTAAGTATGTATTTTCATTAAGAAATTACAGCATAAGCATATTTTTTAAAAGAAAAATATGAACTCTTTAATCTGATTTTAGAAATAAAAATCTAGTTTTAATTTGTAGAGTGTTAAATTGTGACTTTATTTTTTCTGTAATTTTAAACATATATTTCCCTAGAGTCTTAGTGAAACATTCTTTTTCAGCATGTCTCAAAAAAGTGTTTAAAAACATAATTTTTATTTCTTTTTATAGATACAAAATCTTACTCTAATCAGTGTAGAATTACACGCTCGGACTAGACGAGACTTAGAACCAGATCCTGAATTTGACCCAATCTGTGCTCTCTTCTACTGCATCTCATCTGACACTCCACTACCAGATACAGACAAAACAGAACTCACGGGTGTAATAGTGATTGATAAAGACAAGACTTTGTCTAGTCAAGGTAATGTGCATTTTTATTAATTTTATACCTGCCTACTCTAGGATGAACCTCTTAATGGGACAGTTTCTGTGCTGGAGATCTAAACCAAACAAACATAATGAACTCCTTTCTAAAACGTTTGCTGAGCTGTGAGTAGGAAGTATTGTGTGTAGCTTTGTTCTCAATTCATTATTTTTTCTTGAGTTATAATTAGAAGCAAAACAATATAAAGAGCTTATTAATAAAATTTCCAATTAGCATATCTAATTTGACCTGAATATTATTTTATAAAATATTTATTGTTAATACTGATGATTGTGTTTCTCTAAGATGAGTGGACAATCTTCCTTATATATACATGCTGGTATTTTTCTGCTAATATAAAATTTTTTTACTTTAAGAAGTTAAGGAGTTCCCGTCGTGGCGTAGTGGTTAACGAATCCGACTAGGAACCATGAGGTTGCGGGTTCGGTCCCTGCCCTTGCTCAGTGGGTTAAGGATCCGGCGTTGCCGTGAGCTGTGGTGTAGGTTGCAGATGCAGCTGGGATCCCGCGTTGCTGTGGCTCTGGCGTAGGCCAGGGGCTACAGCTCTGATTCGACCCCTAGCCGGGGAACCTCCATATGCCACGGGAGCAGCCCAAAGAAATAGCAAAAAAAAAGCCAAAAAAAAAAAGAAGTTAAGTTACTACTATAATAGTTTTTAAGAGATTTAAGATGTATTCTAATTTTATTGGTATCTCTTCTTAAATACTTTTGGTTCAGAGGTTCTTTATATGGTATAACGCAATAAGACACTTCATAAAATACCAAGTATACCTCTGCAGTTTTAAATGGTAATATGTGAATTCAGTCAGTTGAACAGGAAGTTTTAACATAGAACAAAACCATATAGAAATTTGCAGTTTAATCAGTGGAGTACTTGAGCTGGCTTGTACCAACTAATGAGCAAATTGCTAAATTTTCATGGATTTTTTTTAAACTAGCTGGTGTCACGTTAGTAGTTTGAAATTAGCCATGGCAGGACGTTTTCACATCTTGGAAGCAGGCAAACAAGGAAGCAGGCAAACAATACAAATCAGGGCTTTTTTTTTCCCCCCTGGAGAGGTAGCTGTAAACATTTTTCCAGCAATCCACTTATTAAAATACTCTCTACTAAGCAAGCTCTTACCATAGAAAGAAACAAAGTAATAAAATTTCTTTTGGGACACACGTTGTTATCTAGGGAATTTTGTGAATGCAGACTTTTCAGGAAAATAACTAAAAAATAAAATTTGAATTTTCAGTTGCATATTAAACTAGGAAACATTTAAGAAAACTTTCAAAAACTAAGTTAATTATATGTATTTACTTTGGGGAATGCTGTCTTAGTTTAAAATATTTTAGTAGCATAATTTCACTCAAAAATAAGGGATAATATACAATTATAAATAATAATAAATATTTTGCTTATTTCTTAGATATCAGATATCAGACTCCATTACTTATTAGATCTGGAATTACAGGACTAGAAGTTACCTATGCTGCTGATGAGAAAGCACTTTTTCAAGAAATTGCAAATATAATAAAGAGGTATTGTTTTATATTTTCTGATTTTTCCAGTTTTTGTTCAGAGTCCTTTTGTGCTGTCGCTGCCCATGATCTGTTATTATACCACAGACTTGTAGAGTTGCCATGTATCAGGAAATGGGAGTCATCCTGCACTGCAGACATTGGGTGATACTTTAGGTGTTAAGTAATATAATCTGGACAGGCTGCACATCATAATTCCAAGTGACTTTATGAGCAGTTATATAAAACCCAACTCTTTTTTTAAAATTTTTTGTGATCTTTTCACTCTGCTTTTTGTTGTTGTTGTTTTGTTTTGTTTTCTTGTCTTTTTAGGGCTGCACCTGTGGCATATGGAAGTTCCCAGGCTAGGGGTTGAATTGGAGCTGCAGCTGCCAGCCTACACCACAGCCACAGCAATGTGGGATCCGGGCTGTGACCTACACCACAGCTCACGGCAACAACAGATGCTTAACCTACTGAGAGAGGCCAGGGATTGAGCCCGTATCCTCATGGATATTAGTTGGGTTCATTACTGCTAAGCCACAATGGGAACTCCTCACTCTGCTTTTTGACCTTTTAAAATAATAGTACAATAATGAGAGTAATTTGGAGCTTCTGCTTTGATAGCATTACAGTAGTTTTTGCTCTCCAAAGCTTTTATTCTCCACTTAAGACTATAGTCAGTTCTTCTCTTGCCCACACAATTTTCCCATTGAAGTGAATCTTCATGTTTACTCTCCTTCATTTTCCCGGGTGATCTTTATGGATGTCCTAAGAGGAAGCACAAAGAGGCTCCTGGGTTGGGTGCAAATTGTCAGTTCAGTTCTACCAATGCAACTCTGTGACCACAGTGAGACATTTTTCTCCTAGTTTCTGATGTTTAGCTTTCCCACATTAATCTCACCCTTATTAATATTTCTTTCTTCCATTAAACTGCCACCTTCCTCTTTAGTTTAAAGGACAGATTTGTAATTACTGAGGCTTTATTTTTGAGGACCAAACCATTACCAAAATTAGGTGGGAAAAGGAAGACATTTTCATTTTTCTTTCTCAGAATTAAAAATGTTAAAGGACAGTAGAGGGTAGAAAAGTGACAACAAAATCACCTGTGGGATCATTTTCAAAATACAGTGTCCACCATGCCTTCATACTTGACCCTGCCCTACCCACGTTATATCAGTTATACCCTCACTCATAGACCTCACTGTTAATGCCTTCACTGGTGGAACCCCAATTTCTAGCAGTTTCTTTGCCAAGTTATATCAAGTAAATACATAATCTAAGTAAAAACTGTTTACTATAAAAGTAGCTTCACGCTAGGAATTCTGATCACCTCATCCGTTCCTGTAAGTAGCACTATCATCCCCTCCCTCCTGAAAAACACTATAAACTGTAGATTTTTACTTTTTAAATTTATATCATGAAGAAGCATGGTTAAAGGTTTAACCTTCTGGTTAAAGTTCAAATGTGTGGTCCTTGTGTAATGTTTTCATTCCTTCTTTAGGTATGATCCTGATATTTTGCTAGGATATGAGATTCAGATGCACTCCTGGGGTTACCTCTTGCAAAGGGCTGCAGCACTAAGTGTTGACTTATGCCAGATGATCTCTCGGGTGCCAGGTATGAAGCACTGTGAATGTTTTATTGTTCAACTACAGAGCAAATCACAAAATGAAGACAAGATGTTAAAAAGTATTATTGCTTTAGCATAGTTTTTAATACTAAATTATCTAAGTTCTAGGTATATCATAACTATTATAAAAATTTTTAAATCAAGAAAAGGAAATATACTATGTAGTATATTTTTTGTTTATTTTCCTTTCATTTTTCATAGATATGTATCATAAGTATTTTTTTATGTAACTTTAGTCCTACATGTATCCCATTTTTATTGTGCTTCCTTCATCCAGCATTTTAATGTAAGTGTTTTTTCTGTTTTATGAGATAAGTCTTTGTAATCATTATGAAGCGTATAACATTTCTTTGACTTGACACAGCATAATTTTATTTGTTGGTTCTTTGTTTTATCCATTTGGTAAGATAGGATGAGATGGTAGAGGAGCACTATTGATTTTTATTTGAGTATTAGACTAAAAATTTACATGAATTTTGAAGGCTGTTCTCCAAAAGTATGATTCTAATTGAAAGCAGGGTCAATAATAATATTCATATCAAAATTAGTTTTTAAAGCATTTTTTAAAGTTATGTTTTCTTTATAGTCACAGAATTCTTAATAACTTTGATCTTAATGCCCTCCCACAAGTCTGACTAGGACAAGGTAGCATGTACTCCCAGAAGCTCAAAGATCAAATACAAAATTAGTAAAACTAATCAAGAGACCTCCTGAAAGGGATTATGAAGTCAGTGAAATGTCTCAAGTTTGGGAAAATTTAAAGGGAAAGGTTGAAGCTAGAAGATTCAAGGACTAAATATTTTGAGCTTTGCAAAAACTTGGAATTAAAAGGCAGAGCTGCTTTTAGTTTTTCATTGCATTATATTTTTGTAGCTTCTGTGTCCCTTGAGTGATACGAGTAATCTCACTTTTTTCAGCACTTCATTGGGGATAGGTTTCTGAACATTCAAGAAAGGGAGCATGAGGAGTTCCCCTTGTAGCTCAGTAGGGTTAAGAACCTGACTGGTATCCATGAGGATGCAGGTTCGATCCCTGGCCTTGCTCAGTGGGTCAACCATCTGGTCTTGCTGCAAGCTGTGGTGTAGGTCACAAATGTCGCTCAGATCCCACATTGCTATGGCTGTGACATAGGTAACTCCTGCTATTTTAGAACACTGATGGAACCATTTTAATTGAGGCAGTGTGGTGCAGTAGAAAGGGCATGATTAGGGAGGCATATAAAGAGCACCAGCAGTAAAGAGCACACATTCTGGAAAGAGGCTGCCTGGGTTCAAATCCTGGCTGTTCTGCAACTAATTATATGGTGTGAAGCAAGTTATTTAACCTATCAAAAACATCAGTTTATTCATCTGTAAAATTGAGATGATAGTAGAACTTATAAAGCTATTGTGAAATACTTAGAGCAGCACCTGAGAATATAGTGAATGTTATGTTTTTGTTAAATGAAAAATTAAAAAACCAAAAGAACTTTTGTAAACCTTTTTATAAAAAATTATAGTTGATTTACAGTACTATGTTAGTTCATATTGTATAGCACAGGGAATTACACCCATAATCTTGTAATAATATGTAATGGAATATAATTGCAAAAATACTCAATTACTATGCTGTACACCTGAAAAAAAACCTTGTAAACGTTATTCCTTCATTTATTTGTTTATTTTTATTATTATTTTGTTTTGTTTTGTCTTTTTGCCTTTTCTAGGGCCGCACCTGCAGCACATGGAGGTTCCCAGGCTAGGGGTCTAATCGGAGCTGTAGCTGCCGGCCTATACCACAGCCACAGCAACTCAGGATCTGAGCTGCCTCTGCAATTACACCACAGCTTACTGCAACGCCAAATCCTTAACCCACTGAGCAAGGCCAGGGATTGAACCCGCAACCTCATGGTTCCTAGTTGGATTTGTTAACCACTGAGCCACGATGGGAACTCCTAAACATTATGTCTTTAAAGAAGAGAGGTAGGTGCACGTACATTGTCTTTGGAATCAGGTATTCCTGGTTTAGAATACTAGTTCTGTTACTATATGGCCTGGGTCAGGTAAAACATTTCTCCTGAGTAGAAAGTATTACAATGCAGGAGTTCCTGTCATGGCGCAGCAGAAACAAATCCAACTAGAAACCATGAGGTTGTGGGTTCGATCCCTGGCCTCACTCAGTGGGTTAAAAGACCTGGCATTGCTGTGAGCTGTGGTATAGGTTGCAGACACAGCTCAGATCTGGCATTGCTGTGGCTGTGGCATAGGCCGGCAAAGCTGAAGCTCCGATTGGACCCCTAGCCTAGGAACCTCCATATGCCATGGGTGTGGCCCTAAAAAGCAAAATAAATAAGTAAATAAATATTACAATGCAAAATAAAAATTACGCTAACATAATAAAGCAACTGTGTTAAAATAGAAAATGTTAAGTTCTTAGAACATAATAGACCCTCAGTTATGGTAAATATATTTATTATTCCAGACCTCTATTCAACAACATTTATATATACCCAACGTTATATAGGAGAAATGAATTTTAATTTCTATACTAGATAAAAATCATCACCTAAGAAACTAGACTCAGGATTCCATTTGCATAAGAGGAACTCTTCATGTAGTTCTCTATACATAGTTAAGAGAATTTCATCCTGAATATGAATATTATTAATATCAATAATTTTCAGAGAATTACATATTACCCAGTTTTTGCCAAGAAATGACCAGTTTAACAATAAATAGTTTCATCCAGACACCAAAGAAATGATGTGGTGTTTTATGAAGAAAAGAGTACCAGAAATCACCATATTGAAAGAGAAAAAGGTTTTTTTTAAAGTATGTGTGTCTATATGTACATTTTTTATTTAAAAAATATATGTGCACCTTTCATAGACATTTTACAAATTTTTTTCATAACTTAAAGGGAAAGAAAAGCCATTTTACTAGTCAAAATGATGATTATTCTCTTAAATAGACTTTGAATTACATTTCACCTTTAATCTTCATCTTTAATTTTATTTATTTATTTATTTATTATCTTTTTAGGGCTGCACCTGCGGCACTTGGAGGTTCCCAGGCCTAGCGGTCTAATCAGAGCTACAGCTGCCGGCCTACACCACAGCCACAGCAACACCAGATCCCAGCCGTGTCTGCGGCCTACACCACAGATCATTGCAACACCGGATCCTTAACCCACTGAACAAGGCCAGGGATCAATCCCACAACCTCATGTTTCCTAGTTGGTTTCGTTAATCACTTAGGAACTCCTAATCTTCATCTTTAATTTTTATTATTCTCATTTTCTTTCTCATAGTTTGCTTGTAACTTTGATTTCTGTGAATCCTAATGCAGTCTACATTCATTTCTATAGATGACAAAATTGAGAATAGATTTGCAGCTGAAAGAGATGACTATGGATCGGATACAATGAGCGAGATAAACATTGTTGGCCGAATCACACTCAATCTTTGGAGAATCATGAGAAATGAGGTATAGTACTTTATTTAAAATTTGGTTTGGGAGTTACCTTTGGGGCTCAGTGGTAACAAACCCCACTAGCAAACATGAGGATGCAGGTTCAATCCCTGGCCTCACTCAGTGGGTTAAAGATCCATCATTGCCGTGAGCAGATGTAGTTCGCAGATTCGGTTTGGATCCTGCATTGCTGCAGCTATGGTATAGGCCAGTGGCTATAGCTCCGATTCAACCCCTAGCCTGGGAATCTCCATATGCCACATGTGTGGCCCTAAAAAGACAAAAAGTAAATAAATATAAATTTTGGTTTGGAAATAAGAGATTAGACCAATATATTGATTTTAATCATTATAGACTATTAGTATTACTTCCTATGTAACTTACACTTCTTTGTGAATATTTTTCTTATACTTACCTGGAGTTATAAAAATAAATACTGCTTTCTAAAATTCAGATCTGTAGAAGTATTTAACTTTATTGTTATTGATGACTTTTTTTTCTTTTGTCCTATTTGTGTCTAAGCACAAACAGCAGTGACTATAAAAGTCTATAGCTATTAGGAGTCCTTTGTGGCTCAGCAGTAACAAACCCAACTTGTATCCATTGGGATTTGGGTTCGATCCCTGGCCTTGCTTAGTGGGTTAAGGATCCGTTGTTGTCGTGAGCTATGGTGTAGGTTGCAGATGCAGCTCAGATCCTACATTGCTGTGGCTGTGGTGTAGGCCTGCAGCTGCAGCTCCCATTCGACCCCTAGCCTGGAAACCTCCATGCACCACAGGTTCGGCCCTAAAAAGACAAAATGACGACAAAAAGTCTATTATAAAATGTTATGTTTCTTTATATGGAATGTTGTATAATTTCATCATTTTTTACTCAAGTCATTTTTTGCATTCAAGGCCAGATGAACTTAGCTTGCCCTTTTTGATTTATTGTGGTAAGAAAAATTTGGTCTGGACATAGGAATGAACTGTTGGACTAAGGGTATTTTTTTTTCATCCATTGTGTTTATTTTTTTCCATTTTTTGAATCATTTTTATTAAAGTATGGTTGATTTATAGTGTTTCATCAATTTCTGTTGTACAACAAAGTGACCCACTCACACACATTTCCCTATGCTCTTCAGTACAATCCCATTACCCGTCCATTCCAGATATAACAGGTTGCATTCCCCAAAACCCCTCAAATGCCCATCCCTCTCACTCCCTTCCCTCCCCCCAACCCCACCCCTGGGAACCCTAGTCTGCTCTTCTTGGCCTTGCTCTGTTTCTGTTTTTTGTTTGTTTGTTATTTTTTAGATAGGGTCATCTGTTCCATATTTTAGATTCCACAAAATGAGTGATATCATGTGGTATTTGTCTTTTTCTTTCTGGCTTAGTTCACTTAGTATGAGGGTCTCTGGCTCTGTCCATGTTGCTGCAGATGGCATTAATTTGTCTTTTTTTATGGCTGAAAATATTTGTACCACATCTTTTTTCTTTAATGATTTTTATTTTTTCTGTTATAGCTTGTTTACAGTGTTCTGTCAATTATATATATATATATATATATATATATATATATATGTTCTTTTTCTCATATTATCCTCTGTTATGCTCCATCACAAGTAACTAGATAGATCTTCTCAGTACTAAACAGCAGGATCTAATTGCTTATCCATTTCAAATGCAATAGTTTGCATTATTAACCTCAGATTCCCAGTCCATCCCACTCCCTCCCTCTCGGCAACCACAAGTCTGTTCTCCAAGTCCATGAATTTCTTTTCCGTGGGAAGGTTCATTTGTGCCATATATCAGATTACAGATATAAGTTATATCATATGGTATTTGTCTTTCTGACTTATTTCACTTAGCATGAGAGTTTAGTTCCAACCGTGTTGCCGCAAATGGCATTATTTTGTTCTTTTTATGGCTGAGTAGTATTCCATTGGGTATATATACCATATCTTCTTAATCCATTCACCTGTCGATGGACATTTAGGTTGTTTCTATGTCTTGGCTGTTGTGAATAGTGCTGCAGCGAACATATAGATGCATGTATCTTTTTAAATGAAAAACTAAGGATATTTTAAAACTGAATGAATTGGAAAGGTAGTACTTGGAAATTAAATAGCAACATCTAGGTGAGTCTTTGGAGGCTGGATAAGGATTTTTGGTGGTACAGATTTCAACAAACTATATCATTAATATGCAGTCACTCAGAGAAATTGTTCTGTCACCCAAAAATGTGAGAAGGAGGATACTTATAATAAATTGGTCTGTTCTTAGATTTTGGACAATTTCAGGAAAAAATGTTTATATTTAAAACAGAACTCTATTCTTCAACTACTTCCCTTTGAAATTGCTTTCTCATTATGCACTTTCTGTTATGTACTCATTATTCACTCTGTCTTTTCTGGCTTCTATAGATTTATATAAAAATTTGAGTTTTCAAGCATGCCTCTGTAATTCTTGTGGGACCTATCACATAATAATTCATCTAGATAAGAAAATATGCTCTTCATATAAAATTTAGATATTCTTATTTTTCATTTTTGTTTTCTCTCTGCACCATTTGCCTAAAGTTATGTTTACATTTCGTCTAATTTGAAAACGTATGATGTTATGTGTCTGCTTGAGGATAGTTTATCCTATTGTTTCTTCTTAAAATGTTGTCATTATAAGAATCCCTCAGTGATTTCAAAAACACAGTTTACCCTCCAATAATACGGGTTTGAACTGCACAGGTTCACTTCTAGGCAGGTCTTTTTCCCCAATAAATATACTACAGTACTGCACAGTCCACGGGTTGGTTGACTCCATGGTTGATTGAATCTGCAGACATAGATTGACAGATACAAAGAACTAACTGTAAAGTTATACACAGATTTTTTAACTGCATTTGGGTTGGTGCCCCAACCCCCCCTGTATTGTTAAAGGGTCAGCTGCAGTTCCTAGTGACATAGCATAAGATGTGGAAGGTACAAATATTGTAATGTATTTTGTTTGTATATTCCATTGAAGTTTTAAAACTTCAGTCTCTGATACTGCCTGGAATGAACACATAAATTAAGTGTATAAACATGAAATTAAATTATTGATCATAGTTTCAGGGGTCTTTTCACTCCTGAAGATCCAAAAGGCAGCTATAGTAATTATGAACTGTTAGCCTAAAAATCACAAAATTGGAGAGTAAATTCAGAGTCAAAGCCTTTCTCTAATTCTAGGCTGACTATACAACATCTCTGATCTTCATTTTTATCTGTAAGGAACAACTGTGAGAAAATTATGAGTTGAGTAATTTACCACCTAGATGGGCCAAGCTAGATTTATTATTTTCTTTCCAACCCCAAAGTACTCCTGGCAGTTGGGAATTTTCATGAAATCCTGAATGAACTTGTGGGAACTACTGTCTTGTATCTCAAGTTGTCATTGAACTTTAAAAGTTATGACTTTGGGCAGAAGTTGGCCCTGAGAGTTTCTTCATATTAGAGGTCCTCAAACTATTTTTTCTGGATTTTAACAGTTCCAGAGGCTCCTTTTTACCTTTATTTCTTTTATCCGTATCTCCCTCATGACACTTAACTGTTTCATCATTTTCTCAAATCTTTATACTTTGATTTAAATATCCTCTTTATTAAGAATAATAAAAACAATTTTTGAAATGATTAAAAAAGAATAATTTATATTCAGTGTTAAGTGCAGGAGAATATATAAAATGAAAATGAAATCTCTTTGTTCTCTCTAGGACATCTCCACGACATTTGCCCCGTGCCCCCCCCCCCCAAGTACAGTTTATAGTCGAATGGATATCTTTTTTTATGCCTACTTTGGGTTTTTTAAATTTTGTTTGTTTTTTAATATACTAGTTTTCACTCTCACGCTCAACACAGAATTATTGCTATTCCCTCTGAATTTTGAATCTTTAGTCACAAAGTGCCTCTTAAATAGTATCATGATATATTTATATCGTGAATCATGATGTATTTGTTGATTGCTTGAATGAAAGAATAAATGACTTTTTCCCAAAGGATTTATATTTAGAGGTCTTCCGGATATCAACTTAATCCAGGCCTTTCAGGAATTTGCAAAGTAGGGAGTTCCTGTTGTGGCCCAGTTGTAACGATTCCGACTAGTATCCATGAGGACGCAGGTTCAATCCCTGGCCTTACTCAGTGGGTTAAGGCTCCGGCATTGCCATGAGCTGTGGTGTAGGTTGCAGACGCAACTCAGATCTTGCATTGCTGTGGCTGTGGTGTAGGCCGGCGGCTGTAGCTCTGATTTGACTCCTGGACTGGTAACCTCCATATGCTGCGAGTGCGGCCTTGCAAAGTAGGTTGGAAATACATCTGATTTAATTCAACACATATTTATGTAGTGCCATCTCTAGTGCACAGATTTGGCCTGGGTTCAGATGAAGTAAGAGTATACCTGATTCCTCTCTTTTAGCAGCCAGAGAGGCAGAGTATCTGGGTGCAGATTGGTAGGTGTGTAGATGTGAGGATGGGTATCTGTGGAAGTTTTCTTCTGGTTGCTTCAGTTTTCTGAAGTGAAAGAAGAATCACTTTTCTCAGCTGAGAGCACAGTAGAGTGGAAGGGCTCTTTGCATTTGAGAAAAGGAGTCGTCTGGGAGGACTTGAGGATGGTTAATTAAGAAAATATAAAAGCTAAGCATTGACAGCCCATTTGAGATTTGCATCAGAAAATTAAAGTGGTATCTGCCAGCTATGTTCAAATTCACAGATGTAAGTGCAGAGTAACAGGGTTAGATTTGCACACAACTCACAAGCCGAGGGTTATGGCTTTACTAAAATTTAATTAATTACAGAGAAAGCAAGAGCGGGGCTAGAACTGAGTGTTAGTGTAGGATTGTGATTATAATGATTGTGGAATTTGACCTAGATTAGGAGCAAAAAGGTCAGGGCAGCAGAGGGAATGAAGGAGACAGTGGTCAGAAAATGAGTATTAAGTGGAGCTCCCATCGTGGGGCAGCGGAAACAAATCCAACTAGGAACCATGAGATTGTGGGTTCGATCCCTGGCCTTGCTTAGTGGGTTGAGGATCCAGTGTTGCTATGAGCTGTGGTGTAGATCAGCAGCTGCAGCTCCAATTAGACTCCTAGCCTGGGAATCTCCATATGCTGTGGGTGCTGCCCTTTAAAAAAAAAAAAAAAAGGCAGGACAAAAAGATTAAAAAAAGAAAAAAAGAAAGAAAGTGGGTTACATGAAATTATGGAGCAGGTACAGTTACTGGAAATCACAGATCTTAGAATGTGATCATCTGAGTGGCTAAAGTGATTTGAAGGCACTGGTGTAAATTTACCTCTGAGACTTATTTTCTGGTAGTGATGTCGAAGGGGACAAGACCAGAGTTAAGAAAATGAGGGAGAAGATTATTGTAGTCACTCAAATGAAAGTTGGCAGTGATACAGAGATTCACAAAACAATTTAAAGAGTAAATCCACAAGAATTGAATGTACAGAAAGATGAAGAGGAAGATATGTCAAGAATGATTATCAGCTTCTAACACAGACGGTTTAAGATCATGTTTAAGTGGGAAGATGAAAATTAAGAATATAGAGCATAAGGTATTAGTTATCCGGGTGAAAATACCCAGCAGACATTCAAATAGGAAAGTCCCAAATATGGGGTAAAGTCTAGACTAGAGATACAGCCTTGGAAGTCACATGAGTATGTATGAGCTCCCCAGGGAGTAAATGAAGAGAGCTATCAGGATTAAGCCAAGCATGACATTTTTGTGAATTAAAGCATTTTGAGGAACAGACAGAGGAATCAGATGCTAAGAAGGAGTAGTCAGATAAGATAGTGAAGAACTGGAAGAAAATACTCCCAGCAGAGTCACTGGAAAGGTCAGTGAGATGCTTTCACACAAACATAGAGACCAACCCCATCTGAATTTGAAACCTTGGAATCTAGTTCTAATATTCCCTATTACAGCATCAGTTTGTCAATAAGCATCTGTTAAAGAGGTAAAATAATATGCTTGTTTTCATCTCTATTTTATCATTTATTAAGGCACTTTTGCAGACTTGCTATTTCTAAATTTTGAAACTCACAAACTTGCAAGATAAGACAACAAAATAATGTATTATTCCAGATGAGGGAACTCTCATTCATAGAAGTTACGTGCCTTGCCTAAAGCCTCATAATTAGTAAGGGGTCAAAACTCAGGACTGTGAGCATACTTTCTCCATAGAGAGCTTATTTTTTATATTTTATTTGAAGTATATATAAAGTAAAACATGTATAAAATATAAAAAATAAGCTCTGTGAGGGAGTTCACGTCGTGGCACAGTGGTTAACGAATCCGACTAGGAACCATGAGGTTGCAGGTTCAATCCCTGCCCTTGCTCAGTGGGTTAAGGATCCGGCATTGCTGTGAGCTGTGGTGTAGGTTGCAGACACAGCTTGGATCCTGAGTTGCTGTGGCTCTGGTGTAGGCTGGCAGCTACAGCTCCAATTAGACCCCTAGCCTGGGAACCTCCATATGCTGGAAGAGCAGCCCAAGAAATCGCAAAAAGACGAAAAATAAAAAAATAAGCTCTCTGAGGACAGAGAGCATGTTTAACATGTGTATGTGTGTGTGTGTCTGAATCTCCCATATATGTTATATGACTTTGATAGAGCATCCAACATTAATGTTATAGCTGTATAAGAGCCAAATGAGCCAAATATATACAAATGGTATATACATTTAGAGGAAAGACAGATTACTGTTGAGATGATGCAGAATGAGGAGTGAGTGAGAAGTGGGTACAGAGATGTTCTTGCTGTCAAAGAACAGTCTAGAAAAGGAGATAGCCTAGGCAGAAAATAGTTGGTGTATATTAGTATATAGAGTAAGCAGCTGTAACAAAGGAATATTACACAGTGAAAAAGAATGAAATTTTGCCATATGGAACAACATAGATGAATCTGATATAATTTTGACCAAAAGAAACCAGATAAAAAATGGTACATGTTAAATGTTTCCATTTATATGAAGTTTTAAAATAGGCAAGACTAGGAGTTCCCATTGTGGCTCAGCAGGTTAGAACTGAGCCGACATAGTGTCCATGAGGATGTGGGTTCAATCCCTGGCCTCACTCTCTGTAGGCTAAGAATCCTGCATCGCCACAAGCTGTGGCATACGTCGCAGATGCAGCTTGGATCTGGTGTAGCTATGCTGTGGTGTGCCTGCAGCTCCAATTTGACCCCTAACCCAGGAACTTACATGTGCTTCAGGTGTGGCCCTAAAAAGAAAATAAAGGGCAAGACTAATATATAACTTTGGTAAGTATTCAGTGGGAAAGAGTGCAAAGGATCCTTCCAGTGTCCTAGAAATTTCTTTATATGAGTGGTAGTTACATGGTTACATACAAAAATTCATGAGTGTTTCAGAGTTCTCATTGTGGTGCAGTGGAAACAATCCAACTAGTATCCATGAGGATGCAGGTTCAATCCCTAGCTTTGCTCAGTGGGTTAAGGATCGGGCATTGCTATGAGCTGTGGTGTAGGTTGCAGACGTGGCTCGGATCCCACGTTGCTGTGGCCGTGGTGTAGGCCAGCAGCTGTAACTCTAATTCAACCCCTAGCCTGGGAACCTCCATATGCCGTGGGTGCAGCCCTAAAAAGCGAAAACAAAAAATCATGAATGTTTCAATTTAAATTTGTGTATTCTTATATAAAATTTGTCAATCAAAATTTTAATTGAAGCCTGTGAGGAAATGAGGAACAACTTTTAGGGGATAAGGTGATAGAATTTAACAGGGCACAGGTGCTTCCTGTGGCCTCCTACTTTTTTCCTTTCCTCTTTATTTTCTCAATCCCTCTGCACTAATTCTCTCTCTTCTGAATAATTTTTTTCTGAAGTGTGTCTTGCACATTGTGTGAATGGAAAAGTGTAACCATGCCTCTATCAGCCGATTCTTTTGTCACTAAAATAAATGGCCAAGGACTGTAACTCCTTCTTCCTTTATACCAATTCTGACATGGATCTACATACTACATTTTTCCAATGTTTAACTTACTGAGATTTCATTCTAAAACAAGTAACAAACTCCTAATTCATAATTTTAGATTCATATTTCAACTTCTGGAGTAAATCACTCTCTAAAGATTGGAACATTCTGAAGCTATATCTTCTTAGTTTTAGAGTTCATGTTTCCTTTAATTTCACAGCTGAGATTGTGGCTGAGCATTTTTATGCTCCTGTAACACCAAGACCCAAAGTAGAGTGAGTGCTATAAGGTTATATTTCAGTCTTAATCCAGTTGATGAAGTTGTATTTGAACTAAAATCATCTGCCATCTGCTTCAGATATTGGGGACCAGTTTCTAAAATTTTATTTAATTTTGAAGTCACAAAATCCTTTAAGTCAATTGTTACAGGTCAACTTAAATGACAAACTTCAAGTTTTCCCATAATGAGAATGCTGCAGGACAGCAGGGTGATCTTTTCTATTGAGATTCTTGAGAGAAGTAATCCAGAACAATACCACTTTTTGTAAAAGAAATGGTGAATTTACCTCCAAGATAATGGGTAGTACCTGCTTTATACTGGTGACTTTTAGAACACGTAGGCTTATTCCAAAGTTTAAAGTATAAAGTGTACCACATTCCAGTGTTATCATTCTGGACATAGAAATCGTAGGTAAAGTGAGAATGGTTTGGGTCACTGCACTGAGATGAGCTTAACATTCCATCCCTGTTTTGTACTTGGTGGATTGTAAATGTGGGAAAGAAAATATTTTATAATTGTAATATACACATGTGAAGTGGTGTTTGAACCATTCCTCAGACCCCAGGCTGACCTAATTTCCATATTACATTGAAATAGCTGCCATCATCTAGATTGCTTGTGTCTTGTAGGTATTTCTGAGAGATCGTCTACCTAGAGGTACATTTTATGAAGTTGGACACTTTTCAGTATTCTTTTCCCAGTAACACAGCTTTCACCTACATGTTTTGAAGATGGGGAGACATTTCTGCCTTTTCTTTTTAAATCTTTTGCTCTTGAAATGAAATTAAGTGACTCCATAATGTCCATGTATTGGGTCTTAGTACTGATAGAATTCCTGGAAACAGGATGAATGACTGCCATTAACTAGTAACTCATCCTCAAATCTGTGGGAGCCTCTTAATCAGCATGTCATCCAGAACCAAAAAGTAAGTATGGAAAGAACAAAAAATTAACATGCTTGACAGTGCTTCTATTTGTTAGTATTTGTATTGGCATAGAGCATTTAAAAAAAGTGATTAAAAACAGGGATCTCTAAAGTAAGTATTATTTGACCAAGTTGAATCTCATCAAATATGATTTATTTTTCCAATTAAATATTAATTTTTTACAAACATTTCTGTCCCATAGGCTATATATACTGTTTTAAACTAATTATGGTTCAGTTGTAACACATCCTTTTTTCAGGTAGCTTTCATATATACTATAAGTTAGAAATAATATTTAGGATCTTTTTGAACCAAATTTGCACATTAGTATGAGCATTATTATAATAGAGTTTTCCTTTTTTTCCTCCTAGGTGGCTCTAAATAACTACACTTTTGAAAATGTCAGCTTTCATGTCCTTCATCAGCGTTTTCCTCTCTTTACCTTTCGAGTCTTATCAGATTGGTTTGATAACAAGACAGATCTATACAGGTAATGTTTTATAACTCTGAAGAGGGTATCTCTTTTTAAAAATAAGCATTATTGGAGTGTAATTTATGTACAGTAAAATGCACACATTTAAAGTATATTGTGGAATTATCTGGTAGCTCAGTGGGCTAAGGGATCTGGCATTTTCAGTGCCGTGGCTCAAGTCACTGCTATGGTTTGAGTTCTGTCCTTGGCCTAGGAACTTCTGTGTGCCACAGGCACAGCCAAAAAAAAAAAAAGGTATATTGTATGATGACTTTGAAAAATGTATACGCCTTGTAACCACTACCCCAATCAAGATAAAGAACATTCAGAAAATGCCCTCATATACCTTTGTAGTTACTCTATCTATTCCTTAATTCACCCAATGAATTGAATTTATTATATGAACTATATTTGCTATAGTTTTGCCAATTATAGAACTTTGTGTTATTAGAATTATTTACAGTCTATCCATTTGTGTCTTTTAAGAAACTCAGCATGTTTTTTGAGATTCAACCATGTTGTTGCACAAACAAGTTTCTTTTTATCATTAAATAATACTCATTTGTATGAATATACCACAATTTATTTATCCAGTCGCCTGTTGATGGACAGTTGAATTGTTTCTGCTTTGAGATCATCATGAGTAAAACTGTATGCAAGTCTTTCTGTGAACATAAACTTCATTTCTCTAGGAATGAAACTGCCAGGTCACATGGTTAGCTTGTTTAACATGACAAGAAACTGCTAAATTGTTTTCTTCACAATTCTTCCAGTGCAAGTCTGCTGGCAACAGATTCTCTCAGCCTTTATTTATCTGAAAGTATCTTTATCTCACCCTCTTTTTTTATTTTTACTTTTTTGTCTTTTTGTCTTTTTAGGGCTGCACCCACGGCATATGGAGGTTCCCAGGCTAGGGGTCCAATCGGAGCTGTTGCCGCCAGCCTACACCACAGCAACACCAGATCCGAGCCACGCCTGTGACCTACATTACAGCTCACAGCAACACCGGATCCCCAATCTACTAAGCGAGGCCAGGGATCAAACCCACAACCTCATGGCTCCTAGTCGGATTCGTTTCCAATGCACCACAATGGAAACTCTTCACCCTCATTTTTGAATGATATTTTATTAATATCTAATTCTGGGATTGAGTTTGTTTTTTTCTTTTACAGGTTTAAAGATTTTATTCCCTTCTGCCCTCCATTATTTCTAATGAGAAATCAACAGTCATTTTCCTTTTTCCAGTGTTGTAAATGCTTTTTTTTTCCCCCCTAAGGTCAGGCTTAATGAATGGATGACTGCTGCCATTGTTACTGTATAAGGCTTATAGTGGAGGCAGGGGTGTTACTCACTTTTCCTGGTCCAGTTAATCTGGGAGTTCTGTTCTCCTAGCCTCAGAGATGAGGCTTTCTCAGCGTTCCTGCCCTTTCCACAGTGGCAATGGACCTCTGCTTTGTATCACTGCCAGGCCCTGGCCCAAGCAGGTTTCTTGACTCTCCTGTAAGGGAAGATAGCTTATGCTTCTATTTCTTCCTCAGCAGTGGTGTTTCTTTGCTTGGAATCTATGATGGGAAGATTCCCTGCCCCTTTGCCAGTGGTGGACAGCTGCTGTTACTTGGTTTGAGGCCCATGGCAGGAACAAGGAGGGTTTCCTGCCCTTCCTTCAGGTGCAGCTTTTGCTACTACCCCTCTCCCAGCCACAGATATCCTTTGCATCTCTTCTTTTCCCACAGATAGTGAATCTTTGCATAAACCCTAAGGATTGGATAGTTTCCTACTGGTCCCACAGCAGCTCATGGCTTTGCTTCATATGAGAGAGGAGTTGAGGAAGTTGCAGGGTTCATTTCTTTATACCCTGCCCCCAGTCTTCCTCATGAGCACTTGGTGGGCGGCCATGGGAAAAGATTGCCCTGCTGTCTAGGGCCTCCAGTGACTCTAAATTGCAATGCTAGCCCACATAGGACCTTTAAGAATTTATTAACACTTTAACTTTCATTCTTACCTGCTTTTATGGCAGCTGCCTCTCCCTCCTGTGCTCTGCCAAAGATGAAGTAGGTTATATGTCCATCTGTTCCTTGATAGACTTGTTACCTGTGAAATGTAGTTCACCTGATTCTTTTATAACCACAACTTATTGATGGCCTCAATAAAACTTATGATTTTGTCTATTATCCCAGTTTTTATCATTTTTAGACTGGAGTAATGTTCTTTCTTTCTCTCTTTTTTTTTGCTTTTCAGGGCCACACCTGTGGCATATGGAAGTTCCGAGGCTAGGGGTTGAATCGAAGCTGTAGCTGCGGGCCTACACCACAGCCACAGCAGCGAGGGCACCAAGCTGAATCTGCAACCTACACCACAGCTTGTGGCAGCACCAGATCCTTGACCCACTGAGTGAGGCTGGGGATTGAACCTGCAACCTCATGGTTCCTAGTTAGATTCATTTCCTCTGTGCCACAATGGGAACTCCTCATTTGCTTTTGTTTTCAGTAATTTCACTAAGATATTCCTAGAGTAGGTTTTTTCTTTTAATCTTTCATAGTGTTGACTGACCTCCTTTTTTTTTCTTTACCTATTTATTTTGTATGTAATTTCGAAAGGTTACACTCCATTTAGAGTTATTAGAAAATTTTGGCTATATTCTCTGTGTTGTACAGTATATCCTTGTAGCCTGTCTTACACCCAGTAGTTTGAGCTTTGTAGATCTTTAATTTTTCTTCAAATTTAGGAAATTTTTGGCTATTTCTTTAAATATTTTTTCTGCCCCTATTCTTTTTTCTAAGAGTCCAGTTACATGTATATTACACTGTTTGACAGTATCCCACAGATCCTTGAGGCTCTGTACATTTCAGCCTTTTCCTAAAAACCTATCTTTAGGTTTACTAACTTTCTCTGTCATCACCAATCTGCTAAGAACAGCCAGTAAATTTTGTATTTCAGTTGTTTTTAGTTCCAGAATTCTCACTTGGTTCTTTCTTTTGATGGTTTCCATATTGAATAGGTTTCCTTGTCTGTTCACTGATTAAGACTGTTCTTCTTTTAACTTTTTTTTCTTTCTTCTTAGGGCCGTATCTGCAGCATATGGAAGTTCCCAAGCTAATGGTCAAATCGGAGCTGAAGCTGCTGTCCTATGCCACAGCCATAGTGATGCCAGATCTGAGCCACATCTGTGACCTATGCCGTAGCTCTGGGCAACGCTGGATCCTTAACCCACTGAGCAGGGCCAGGGATCAAACCCGCATCCTCATGAGTACTAATTGGGTTCATTACTGCTGAGCCACAATGGGAACTCCTCTTTAACTTTTTTTTATTATTGTTTCTTTAGATTTTTGAACATATTTGTAATAGTTACTAAATCCAATACCTGGCCATCTCTGTATTAGTTTCTATTGACTGCTTTTTTCTCAGCTGTGGATCATATTTTTTTTGTTATTTCTTTGCATGATTATATAACAGATACTGTTACAGATCACAGTATGTAATAGTTACTGTAATAGATACTCTGTTTGTTTTACAGATTCTGGATTTTCATTATCTTCCTCTGAAGCATTTTTATTTTTGCTCTAGTAGGCAATTCAGTTATTGGCTGATCACCTTGAACTTGTGCAGACCTGGTTTTTATGCTTTGTGAAGGTGAATCTCTGAAAAGTCCAAGGTGCTTCCTAAGCCCCTTCAACTTGAGAAAACTCCGTCTCCAAATTCTAGCCCATGTGCATGTTGTTAGTACTTGGTTTTAGGATTATCTCCAGTTGGCCTTCTCTTAATACAAAGGCCTCCTAAAGCATGGGTTTTCTGGGCTCTCAGCTGGATGCCTTTGTTGTTAATAAAGGGGATAATGAGGTCTCTCCACTCTGGCATGCCTAGACCTCCAACTGCAACAGTATCTGGCAAGTTCTTTTCCAAACTAAAGCCCACAGCAGCTGCTCTCTTGTAAGCCTCATGTAGTTTCATCCTGCTCATTTGCAGCAGAGCCCTGGGTCACTTACTCACAGGAAATCCCCACCTGTACTTCCAACTGCTAACTCCTGCCCCTTGCACAGGTGCTCTGTCCCATAGATTTCATCTGCAACCTACCAGAACTCTAATCTCTGCCTTCTTGGCTTAGCAGTATAGCCATGCTACGCTGTGACTCTTGCATACTACACCATGTTTAGGAAATTGTCTCCTCAGAGGCTGGAGTTCGCCTCATGAGTTTCTTGTCTATAGGCACATGGTCCTGTACTGCCTGTTATTCATTGCAGAGAGACAAGTACCTTGACTCTATCCAGGCAGGAAGGCTAGTCTAGTTCCAGTTACTCTACAGTAGTCAGAAGGGAAAGTTCCCGCTTCTACTTTTCTTCAAGTGAAAGTTGAAATGAATAGTTAAGCTTAGAAAATAGCTGCATAGGAGTTCCCCTTGTGGCTCAGTGGTAATGAACATGACTAAAATCCATGAGGATGCAGGTTCAATCCTTACCTTGCTCAGTGGGTTAAGGATCTGGCATTGCTGTGAGCGTCAATGTAGGTTGCAGACGCGGCTTAGATCTGGCATTGCTGTGACTGTGGCATAGGCCAGCAGCTGCAGCTCTGATTCGACCCCTAGCCTGGGAACTTCCATATGCTGTAGGTGTGGCCCTAAAAAAGCAAAAACAAACAAACAAGCAAAAAATAAATATCTGCATAAATATAGTCCTAAGATTGTAATATCTGATGTTTGAAATGAATAAAACTCTGCTGATTGAATTGTAAAGCCATAACATGGTGAAGACGGGAAGGTACAGCCTTAACAACAGTTTGATATGCTTGGGAAAACTGCTTTCTGGGCATATCATCTTATCCTCCCATCTTTTTGAGGAATCTCCCAAGGAAGTAAAGTGAAATCACAGAAAGCACCGAGCTTATGATTAAATAGAAACAGAAGCCTGAGAGTAGTTATGTACAAGTAAATAAAATGTACAAGTTATGTACAAGTAAATATTTAACATTGAAATTAAAACTTAACATTGAAAACTACATTCAGTGGTTTGTTTATAAAGTCTAAAATGCTCTAAATGCATATTTTGCTACCTCTATTTAGGTATTTCCTAGGATAAGTCTGTTTTCGCCAAGTGAAATACAAAACTGGACTTAACATACTACATAAGGAACTTGGACAAGACATTAGATGATTTATGTTAAATGGATTTTGTTGCATGGAGAGACCACGCACTCTTCTTTGGAGATACTTTAAGAGAGCAATTTATTTTTAAATTTAAGTGAATTATTATCCATAAAATAAGTCATACTTTTTATATTTACATTTGCTTTCTGCAGTGTTTTAAGGTATAAAAAAATTGTGTGTGTGTGTGTATTAAATTGACTCAGAAATGAGAGAAGCTTGCTAATCAAGGATTTCTTGTATTAAATCTGTTTGTAAAGCACAAAGTCACCCTAATTACTATTATTTTGTTTTTGTAAACTCAAGTTTGGGTCTCCTGGAAGCCCTTGATTTATATGAATTAGTTATGTTCTCAAAGTTTTGTTGTTTAGGACTTAGAACGCATTTTTCCATAAATTGTATCTCATGATCTGACTCCTAAATTGGCCTATGAAACTTTCCTAATCCCTAGTGTGATCTAGATAACTCATAATAGCATCATGATTTCATCAGCTATCCAAGGAATAGTTATCGAATACTATTCCAGTTTCTGAACTAGGAGCTACATAGCAGAGGGTTATATAGCTCAAGAAGGTAATAGAAATTTTCTTCATTTCCTGTGTATAGGGCCAATCCATAGAAAAAGTTCTGAATAAAGTGAGTTTGTACCTGGATTTTTTTTTTCTTTTTTTCTTTTTAGGGCCACTGCCGAAGCATATAGAAGTTCCCAGGCTAGGGGTCAAATTGCAGCTTTAGCTGCCAGCCACAGCCACAGCAACACCAGGTCCAGACATATCTGTGACCTATACCACAGCTCACGTTAACACCAGATCCCCAACTCACTGAGTGAGGCCAGGGATCAAATCCTCATGGATACTAGTCAGATTTGTTTTCCGCAAGAGGAACTTCTGTACCTGGAATTTTTATGTCTCCTTTTTTGTCACCTTCTTCCCACATGCCCTGTAATTAAAATTATCCTGTCACCTCAAGTTGCTCCAAGTTCAACCATTTCAGCACCTACCCAAGCCTATAAGTAGCTTATGCTAATTATATTTCCCTTCCTCTTCCCCAGATCAAAGTTTGTATTTGCTTATTATACTTAAGTTTGACAAAGTAATAGGAAGATAATTTTTTTAACAATGAAAAGTTACCTGAAATACAGCTTTGTCATGTAGTGTTGGTTTGTTTGTTATTGTCTTTTTTTTAAGCCCGCATTCACAGCATATGGAAGTTCCCATATGGAAGTTCCAGACTAGGGGTCGAATCGGAGCTGTAGCTGCCGGCCTACACCACAGCCACAGCAACATGGGATCCGAGCTTCATCTGAGACCTACACCACAGCTCACAGCAATATCAGATCCTTAACCTTCTGAGTGAGGCCAGGGATTGAACCCAAGTCCCCATGGATCCTAGTCAGGTTTGTTACCACTGAGCCACATTGGGAACTCCATTTTTTATTTTTTAAGAGACCACAATTACCCATTCTCTTTCTTTACCGCATGGCTAGCCAAATAGGACTAGAAAGTAGGAATGAAGGTGATTTTATTTCAAAAAGATCACTTTTTAAATACTCTTAAAAATATATTAGGAAAGATGTAGAGTGATATCAGTAAGCAATCGGATGCCCAGGCAGGACCCTCCTTTCCCCTACAAGCACACTGATTCAGTAACAGTTCACATCTTTGTGAGAGATTCAGAAACTAATTGAAAGGCTCCTACACCCTGGGCAAATGCAGAACCAGACTCAACAAAGCTGGGAGGGAGATTCTGGACACCCTCTTGCCAGAGGCCATGCCCCTGACCCAGAGCCGTACAGTCAGGAGAAGGCCCCTATCTCCTAGCTTTTCCCAGGAGGGGGTGGGGTAGGGTGGGTTCATGTGTCTAGCACCTCAGCTTTTCTGAGGGTCCTCTGACAGATCTGGCACAGCCTAGCTGGCAGAGCCAAATAGAGGATAGCATTATAGGTTGGTAGACACCACGGATCCTCCCCACTAAGAGAAGAGTGGAAGGATGAAAAATTCCAACTCTTAGCGTACCCATGGGGATAGAGTTGATTCAGGCACCTACTGCCCCAATTTCCCCAAGGCTCCCAAAGAACTGGCATCTCTCCTTCCACTCTTGAGCTCTGACAGATCTAGCTGCTGGGGAGAAGTGGGGGTGTGGGAGATGGAGACAGTGGTTCAGACTAGGAGACACCATAACTCCCCCCTCCTTCTCAGCACAGAGTGAGTAGAAGAAAACTACAGCTACCTGCTTCTCCCTGGGAAGGGCAAGAGTCAGTTAAAAGGCCCCCAGAATCTCTGGCTGAGCTGAGTGATGGAGGTCTTCTCCTATACACAGCCAGTCCACAAAGACTGAGAGGTGCCTGCTTCATCTAATGTGGGACACCAATACAGAGAGTCAAGACAAGTATGAAAACAAGCAAAGATATTCCAGACAAAGAAACAAGAAGAATCCAAAAATTGACCATAATGAAACAGATATATGATTTACCTGGCAGAACTCAAAATAACTGTTATAAAAGATGGTCACCAGGATCAAGAGAACAATGCTTAAATAATGATTTCAACAGAGATAGAATAAATAAAAAAGAACTAAACATGACTCGTGGAGCTTAAGAACACAATAACTAAACTGAAAAATAGACTGGAGGTATGTAACAAGGGAATAAGAAAGGAGCTGTGTTCTCCAAAACAGGTCATTGATGACCCATGTGGTCTACAGGAAGGATGAACCATTAAATCCGTTTTGTTTTATTTCAGAGGAACTGATTGAACCCACACATTATGCATTATCGTAGCTTTCCGTTTGGCTGTCTGTAATATTGAAGGATTACATGAATGATCTAAAACAAAAAATATGTATTAAAATGTGTATAAAATACATACCATACAGTTCACCCATTTAAAGTGAACAATTCAGTAGTTATCAATCTATTCACACAGTTGTGTAACCATTATTACAATAAATTTTGGAGTATTTCGATTACCCCGAAAAGAAACCCTGCCTCTCTTAGCCATCTCCTTCCAATACTCGCTTCTTTATCACCCCCTTTTTTGTTTGTTTGTTTTATTTTTTTTTGCCTTTTCTAGGGCTGCTTCCTGAGGCATATAGAGGTTCCCAGGATAGGGGTCGAATCGGAGCTGTAGCCACCAGCCTACTCCAGAGCCACAGCAATGCCAGATCCGAGCCACGTCTGTGACCTACACCACAGCTCATGGCAATGCCGGATCCTTAACCCACTGAGCAAGGCCAGGGATCGAACCCGCGACCTCATGGTTCCTAGTCGGATTCGTTAATCACTGCGCCATGACAGGAACTCCCCCCTTTCCCCACCTTAAGCAACCACTTACCTACTTTCTGTCTCCTTAGATTTGCCTTTTCTGAATATTTCACATAAGTGGGATCATATAATTTGCTGCCTTTTGTGACTGGCTTCTTTTAGTGTATACTGTCCAGATTCATTCATGTTGTAGCATGTATCAGTACTTTGTTTCCTTTTATTATCAAATAATATTCCATTGTGTGATCATGTGCCACATTTTATTTATTTATTCATCAATTGGTGGACACTTGGGTTATTTCCACTTTTTGACTATTCTCAGTAACACTTTTATGAACATTCGTGTACTACATTTTGTGTATATGTATATTTTTGTATTTCTGGGATATAATACCTAGGAGTGGACTTGGTTGATTATATGGTAACTATGTTTTTAACAGTTTGAGAAATTGGCAGATTGTTTCTAGTGTAACTGCACTGTTTTATATTCTCACCAGTGGTGTATGAGGGTTGTAATTTCTCCACATCCTCTCTAATACTTGTTATTATCCACCTTTTTAATTACAGGGTAATTTTTTTCCTTTTTGTGTTCATTTTCTAGTTTTTCTGTGTGGATTAGTCATGTTTCATAGGTTTACAAAACCCGTATAATTAAAGCTTGCAATGTATTTAAACCATAATCTTTTTTTCTGTTATAATTTTATTTTTAAAATTATTGTAGTTATTTACAATGTTGTGTTTATTTCTGTTGTACAGCAAAGTAATTCAATTACATATATATATATATACACACACACACACACACACACACATATATATACACATATATGTGTGTGTGTGTGTATTTCTTTTGCTTTTTAGGGCCATACCTGCAGCATGTGGAAGTTCCCAGGCTAGAGGTCGAATTGCAGCTGCAGCTGCTGGCCTACACCGCAGCTGTAACAATGGAGATCTGAGTCACATCTGCGATGTACACCACAGTTCACAGCAACGCCAGATCCTTAACCCATTGAGCGAGGCCAAGGATTGAACCCACATACTCATGGATACTGGTTCATAACCCACTGAGCCACAACGAGAACTCCCCAAATGTATTATTTTTTATATTCTTTTCCATTATGGTTTATTACAGGATATTGAATGTAATTGCCTGTGGTGTAAAGTAGGCCCTTGTTGCTTACCATTCTTTAATAGTTTGCATCATCTGCTAATCCCAAACTCCCAGTTTATTCCCCCTCCTTTTTGGTAACCACAGGTCTATTCTCTATGTCTCATAGTTAAGTTGTGTCATATTTTAGATTCCACATAAAAGTGATATCATATGGTATTTGTCTTTTTCCGACTTACCTTCACTTGTTATGATAATCTGTAAGTCATTCATGTTGCTGCAAATGGCATTTCTTCATTCTTCTTTATGACCGAGTAGTATTCCATCGTACATATGTATATCTTCCTTATACGTTCATCTATCTGTGGACATTTAGGTTGTTTCCTAATGTAAGTAGTGCTGCTATGAACATTGAGGTGTATGTGTCTTTTCCAGTTAGTTTTTTCCAAATATATGCCCAGGAGTAGGATTGCTGGATCATATGGCAACTCTACTTTTAGTTTTTTGAGAAACCTCCATAGTGTTTTCCATAGTGGGTGCACCACCAGTATAGGATGGTTCACTTTTTTCTGCAACCTCTCCAGCATTTATTATTTGTAGACGTTTTAATGATGGTGTTTCTGACTGGTGTTAGATGGTACCTCAGTGCAGTTTTGATTTGCACTTCTGTAACAGTTAGCAGTGATAGGCCTCTTTTCATGTGCCTATGTCTTCTTTGGAGAAGTGTCTCTTTAGGTCTTCTGCCCATTTTTTGATTGGGTTGGGGTTTTTTGTTTGTTTGTTTCTTGTTATTGAGTTGTATGAGCTGTTTTTATATTTTAGAAGTTAAGCCCTTGTTGGTCACATCATTTGCGAGTATTTTCTCCCAGTCCATAGGTGTCTTTTTGTTTCGTTTGTGGTTTCCTTTGCTATGCAAAAGCTTGTAAACTTTATTAGGCCCCATTTGTTTTTTGTTTGGTTGGTTTTTGTTTGAGGGGGAGGGTTGTTGTTTGTTTTGCTTCTTAGGACCGCACCTGCAGCATATGGAAGTTCCCAGGCTAGGGGTCGAATTGGAGCTATAGCTGCTGGCCTATGCCACAACCACAGCAATGTGGGATCCGAGCCTCATCTGCAACCTACACCACAGCTCATGGCAACACCAGATCCCCAACACACTGAGCGAGGCCAGGGATTGAACTCACATCTTCATGGATACTAGTTGCATTAATTTCATCTGTGCCACAATGGTAACTCCTACCTATTTCTTTATTTTTGCTTTTGTTTATATTGCCTTAGGAGACTGACTTAAGAAAACATTGGTATGATTTATGTCAGAGACTACTTTGCCTGTGTTCTCTTCTAGGAGTTTTATGGTATCATGTCTTATATTTAAGTCTTCAAGCCATTTTGAGTTTATTTCCATGTATAGCATGAGGGTGTACTCTAACTTCATTGACGCACATGCTGCTGTCCAACTTTCCCAACACCACTTGCTCAAGAGACTGTCTTCTCTCCCACTCTATATATATTCTGGCCTCCTTTGTTGACTGTTAATTGACCATGGATATGCAGGTTTATTTCTGAGCTCTCTGTTCTATTCCATTGATCCATATGGCTCTTTTTGTGCCAATACCTTGCTGCTTTGATTATTGTAGCTAGGTAGTATTGTCTGAAATCTGGGAGGGTTATATCTCCTGCTTTGTTCTTTTTCCTCAGGATTGCTTTGGAAATTCTGGGTCTTTTGTGGTCCCATATAAATTTTAGGATTATTTGTCCTAGGTCTGTGAAAAATATCATGGGTAATTTGATAGGGATTACATTAAATTTGTAGATTGCTTTGTGTAATATGGCCATTTTAACTATATTAATTCTTCCAATCCAAGAAAATGGGATGTCTTTCCATTTCCTCAAATCATCTGCAATTTCTTTGATCAATGTTTTATATTTAAGTCTAATATTCTTTAAATGAATAGATTTTATTCTTTATCATATACTTTTAGATAATTTTTTTCATTTTAATAACAATATTAAATCAAAACTTCCTTTCATGCCTTTGGTAAAGGTCTCTTTTTTGTTTGTGTTTGTTTTTGTTTTTAGGGGCATACCCACAGCATATGGAGGTTCCCAGGCTAGGGGTCAAATTGGGGCTATAGCCACTGGCATATACCACAGCCACAGCAACACCAGATTTGAGCAGCATCTGCATTCTACACCGAAGCTCATGGCAATGCCGGATCCTTAACCCACTGGGTAAGGCCAGGGATTGAACCTGCGTCCTCATGGATACTACTCAGATTTGTTTCCACTGAGCCACAAAGGGAACTCCAGTGAAGGTCTTTTTGTTGTTGTTTTGCTTATTAGCAAAAAGGTAGAGAGTTTTTTTTTTTTAATGTTTAAACCAAAAGACAGAACATTTGTATTTTCACTCAAAATACTGATTTGACATATATATTTACCCCACATATGGTCTCATTAAAATAATTTTCCTGATTTTTCTGAATCTTCACCAAGTACCTTGTTTCTTCCCATAATATACCAGTACATACTTTTATTTTTAGAGTGATATTAACAATGATAACCCAAAGCCTCCATGTTCTTTAAAAGCCTATCAGTGGAATATTTATAATTATATAATGATTCCAACATTAGCAGTGGCGTCTAAGAGGTAATGGTAATTTTTATAATAAAAAACAGTAACATCAAGCAAAATATTGAAAATAATTATCTTTAGTCTTACCACCTTATTGCAAGTGCTCTTTTAAACTTTACATATTTTCACTAGGTTTTATGTCCTTGAAATACTTGAAATTTTATAATGTTTAACTCCTTAGCACACTTTGCTAAAGGCTCACACCATGACTCCCTCCTTAAATAACCTTACATTAATGGGTAGTTTTTGGCATAATGCAAACAGTATTGGTTTTAAGTATCCACATTTTCCCTAAATGTTCATAGCATGGATTCTTTTTTAACAGATGGAAAATGGTTGATCATTACATTAGCCGTGTCCGTGGAAATCTCCAAATGTTAGAACAGCTGGACCTGATTGGGAAAACCAGTGAAATGGCTAGACTTTTCGGCATTCAGTTTTTACATGTACTGACAAGAGGTTCACAGGTAGGAAATCCCATTTTCTTCACACTTGAAAGTTCTAGGTGAGTGATATACTTACTTTTGAGATGATTTGACTTTTGTAACTTTGTCTCATGCCAACTTGTGTGTGTGTGTGTGTGTGTGTGTGTGCGCGCGCGCACGTGTGTGGCTGGTTAATCAAATCTTGTCATTTCATTTTCTGCAAAAGCTTAATTTTACCTAACAACTCTTGCTTTTTGTTTTTCCTAAATACTAACTTTCTGGCCTCTGTTGAGTTTTGCATGGTTTTAAGAAAATAGATGGCTGTGCCTTTGAGGATGACATAATCTTCCTGAATACTGTCACTGTGATTAGGGATGCCTTCAAAGGCCACTTAGAACTGGGAGAGCAGTGAAGAAAGTCTGCCTTTCTTTTGTTTTATATTCCTAGTTTTGGCTGTTCAACTTTTAACAGATAACTTTAATATTAAAAAAAAAAAAAAACAGGATTTGGGAATCAGTTTAAGTGGGCTGTGTCACTCCTTTTAATGTTAAAGAAAAATGAAGCCATTTAATTTATATCATTCTAACTAATTTCCCAAGGATATAGTGAGAGATTTTGTTAAATGCCTTGCTGAAAATGGTTTCATGCATTCATGTAATAAATATTTATTTGGAGTTCCCATTGTGGCTCAGCGGGTTATGAATCCAACTAGTATCTATATAAAGGTGTGGGTGCGATCCCTGGCCTCTCAGTGGATTAAGGATCCAGCGTTGCCATGAGCTGTGGTGTAGGTCACAGATGTGGCTCAGATCCTGTGTTGCTGAGGCATAGGCCAGCAGCTGCAGCTCTGATTTGACCTTTAGCCTAGGAGCTTCCATATATCATAGGTGTGGTCCTAAGAAAAGCAAAATAAATACATAAATATTTGAATACATTTAGTATATTAAATAAACATTTTGCTAGCCATCAGGGATACTGCTTTAAATCACTCAGGTTCCTTAACCAAATAAAACCTTTTATTTTAATTATTTTAATTACTTTATGTCTGTTACATTCTACCAATTTAGTAAATATAGCAAAAATAGTGGTCTAATTACTTTGGCATTACCTATTTATGTATTTAATTTTATTGCTTATAAGCTATTTTATTTATTTACACTCCCACAAGCTTTAAAAACTATTTGAGCTAGCTGATAATAAAAGGCAAAGTTACCTTAATACTGCATGAGAGCATTTCAGTGAACCCATGCTGGTTCTTGTGCTTTCTTTTCGTGAACTCCAAACCATCTGCTCTATAGCAATTAGCATAAATAATCAGTAACTACTTGACTCATTTTTGTGAGGGACCCATATTAACCTGACTACCTTTCAATTTTGGAATCGTTGTGTTTCCTTCTTGGGAAACTGAAATAGTATTTATCCATCTCAAGCCTTCTGACTGATTATCTAATTTTCCCAAGTAAATCTGTCAAAACTCATTGACCAACTTTTTAAATGAAATTGTCAAATTGTACAGTTGTCCCTTCTATATCTGTTTATTTTCATATAGCCATATTTAAATATTAAAAGAAATCTAATTTGTCTCCCTATTCAAAATTTATTGTGTAAGTTATTTGAAATATGTTTCAGTTTTTATAAAAGCTATAGGAATAGGAAAAAAGGATTTATGAAAGTTCCCCTCTGACATATTAAAGCTGAATAAATAACCAGTATTTTACAACTGTGTTGTAAGAAAGTCTTGCAGCTGTATTCTGAAGAGTAAAACCTACCCCAGATGATCCTCACATATTCAGAAGACCAGTATATTTCAAGTTTCTTCTCTCCCTACTTCCACCTCTCTGCCTACAGTACCGTGTGGAATCAATGATGCTGCGTATTGCTAAACCAATGAACTATATTCCTGTGACACCCAGTGTACAGCAGAGATCACAGATGAGAGCCCCACAGTGTGTTCCCCTAATTATGGAGCCTGAATCTCGCTTCTATAGCAACTCTGTTCTCGTTTTGGATTTCCAGTCACTATATCCTTCTATTGTGATTGCATACAACTACTGTTTTTCCACCTGCCTTGGCCACGTGGAAAACTTGGGGAAGTAAGTTTTTTTTCATAAGAGTTATATTTAATTGGTTGATATAAATCACCTTTCAGTGGTACAGCTTGAGGATTATGATCTTATAACTTCAGCTATGTATGACCTCCTCTTTTCTTAGAAATATTTTATTTTGTTTAAATTGCTTAATGTTAGATTTTACTTATTCATGTCAACCAATTTTTTTCTCTTGAGAAATAGAGTCTTCCTTTATAATGACTTTTGTGTATTTAAAACCCAAGTATGGAGTTCCCGTCGTGACTCAGTGATTAGCAAATCTGACTAGGAACCATGAGATTGCAGGTTCAATCCCTGGCCTTGCTCAGTGGGTTAAGGATCCAGTGTTGCCGTGGGCTGTGGTGTAGGTCACAGACACACCTCGGATCTGGTGTTGCTGTAGCTCTGGCGTAGGCCGGAGGGTACAGCTCCAATTTAACCCCTAGCCTGGGAACTTCCATATGCTGCGGGTGCAGCCCTGGAAAAAGACAAAAATAAATAAATAAATTAATTAATTAATTAAAACCCAAGTACAATAGTTTTTTTTTAAAGTTATTTAAGGTAGGCATTTATATTTAACAACAAATGGTATTTCTGGGTTATACTGTAACTGGAGTATTATCACTGTACAATAAAATTATGTCATTGCTTTTTATCAATTATGTTATCCGTTCTTGGATTAGAATGGTAAAAACAGATTATTTTATTCATTAATTCATCTTCTGTAACTGCCATTGTATTTTAGCCCTAAATTGGTTGTGGAATCTAAAATCACCTCTTTATTAACTGCATTTTGCAGCAAATGACCTAACCTCTTGACACTTCACTTTTAATACCTGTTAAATGGGGTTAAATTTGACAGTATCTACCTCCTGAGATCTCTTGTTAAGGATCAAAGGAAATAATGTATCTTTAGTACCTAACACAGAGTCCAGGCCCATTGTGGCCAACATTTAACTAGTGGTGGTTATTGTTATTGCTGCTATTATCATTATTGTTTATTATTGCTCTTATAACATGTATTATAGTAGCTAGGCTCTGTGAGGTACAAACAGGAAATAGCTTTATTTTTAAATTTCATTGCTCTACCCAGCAAGGCTCTCGTTCAGATTTGAAGGAGAAATCAAAACCTTCTCAGATAAGCAAAAGCTGAGAGAATTCAGCAACACTAAACCAGCCTTACAACAAATACTAAAGGAACTTCTCTAGGCAGAAAAGAACAAGAAAAGAAGGAAAGGAAAAAGAGCAGCAAAAACAAATCCAAAGTAATTAATAAAATGGCAGTAAGAACATACATATCAATAATTACCTTAAATGTGAATGGACTAAATGCCCCAACCAAAAGACGTAGACTGGCTGTATGGATACAAAAACAAGACCCATATATATGCTGTCTTCAAGAGACCCACTTCACTTCTAGGGACACATACAAATTGAAAGTGAGAGGATGGAAGAAAATATTTCATGCAAACGGGGATCAAAAGAAAGCTGGAGTAGCAATTCTATATCAGACAAAATAGACTTTAAAATGAAGAATATTTTCAGGGACAAAGAAGGACATTACATAATGATCAAAGGATCAATCCAAGAAGATGTTATAACAATTTTAAATATCTACGCACCCAACACAGGTTCATCACAATATATAAGGCAACGGCTAACAACCTTAAAAGGAGGAATTGACAATAACACAATCATAGTGGGGGACTTTAACACCCCACTTATAGCAATGGACAGATCAACCAGACAGAAAATCAATAAGGAGACTCAGGCCCTGAATGAAGCATTAAACCAGATGGACTTAATAGATATTTATAGGATATTTCATCCAAAACCAACAGAATACACATTCTTCTCAAGTGCACATGGAACATTCTCTAAGATTGACCATATCCTGGGCTACAAATCCAACCTCAGTAACTTTAAGAAAATTGAAATCATATCAAGCATCTTTTCCAAGTATAATAGTTTTAGTTTGAAGTATAGTCATTACTTATAGGAAGCTTTTATAGAAATTGTATTAATAATTCTTTTTATTAAGAATAGAAATTTGGGCATTCCTGTTGTGGTGCAGTGGAAACAAGTCCAACTAGTAACCATGAGGATACGAGGTTCAATCCCTGGCTTTGCTCAGTGGGTTGAGGATCCACTGTTGCTGTGAGCTGTGGTGTGGGTCACAGATGTGGCTTGGATGCTGCGTTGCTGTGTCTGTAGCTCAGGCTGGCAGCTGTAGCTCCAATTCAACCCCTACCCTGGGAACATGCTATGGGTGCAGCCCTTAAAAAAAAAAGAAAGAAAGAAAAAAAAATTGGAAAAGTTATTTGCAGTCTTTTTATTTAAGGCTTAAATATTTCTTTGGGGAATTTAGTGTAATGTAATCATATGTTGAGTTGAAATTTAGTATTTCAGTATTTTTCCCATGTATTTTAGGATAGTGCCATTTAAGAAATGTTTCTTTTAATAAATTATGACTATTGGAAGAACCAGTTTTTGGTAATTAGACAAACATATTACTACATACATGAATTCATGTTTATATGTTTGAAAATGCATTTCCAATAGAATGAGAAAGATTCCTAAAATTGCCTAGAATCTCTGTTCTGTGATTTGAGAAACTATTTATTTAATATTTTGGGGTTTTTTTCTTAACAGGCATGATGAGTTCAAATTTGGCTGTACCTCTCTAAGAGTACCTCCAGATTTACTTTACCAAATTAGACATGATATCACAGTGTCCCCCAATGGAATAGCTTTTGTCAAGGTAATACTCTTTTATAAGTGAAAGATACCAACGTGGCTTAACTTTTGGAGAGTTAATGGTTTAGCTGTTGTTGGCATATAATACCAAAAAAAAGTTTGCTTCAATATCTTATCTTAAAAAGGGAATCTTCTAAGAAATCATCTTTTTAGATATTATTTTTTAAAAGTCATCTTGTTTTATATGCATTTAGGTTTAGAATCTTTTATTTTTTAGATTTTAGTTTTTAATGAACTATTGCAAGAAATAAATGTGCCTATATACCTTCTGCCCTCTATTAGAGTCTGGCAGACTTGAGTAGCTATTTGATGATCACAGTGATGCTAACTTATAAAGATTAAAATTGCTTTAATGTGTACACTTTACTCGTTGTTCTATATATTTTAAATTAAGATTAACCTATAAATAACGATACTCTAATATATTTATTGATTGTATTTTTAGAAAGATATCCAAGCTAATAACAGAGTCCCATTTTTCTCTCCCTTGTCTCCCCCCAAAAGAGACAAGAAAACCTCATAAATGAATAAGTTAAAGACACATAGGAAGAGATCTAGGAGAAGATTATTTTGCTTCTCATATGCCAACTTCATTCCTTTCTTTTCTCTTTTCTTAGCAGTGAGTCTGTGCTAAAATCATGGGGTGGTTGGTGGTGGTAGCATGGACCCCACTAGTCCTTAAATTCATTCTGGTGTACTTAGCAAAAGTAGCATCATTCTCTACCAGAAAGAGGATATTCAGTTTAAAAAGTACTCTAAAATTAGCTATTTAGTTATGAGGAAAATTTTTACCAAGACAGTTCATGATATATTCCATTTTGGAAAATATTACATTGTAACATAAAGATATACATGTCTTAATGTAAACTTAGAGCTGCTTCAAAAGGTGCACAGAATGAATTAGAGGTTAGAGTATGTTTTCATTGTCACATATCTAGCAGCTTATTATTTTATCTCCCTTTAACAGCATTTTAAGAACTTGCATCTACATTTTGACCCAATGTTAAAGCTTAATGAAAATTAGGTTTTTTAATATTCACAGGTGTGATTATCCTATACCTGAGGTTTTTATTGTTCAGTCTGACATGCATTATCTTGCACGTGTCTGTGAGTCATCTTCAAAGTTAATACTGTTTTGTGGTTTTCATTCCTAGTGGAGTTCTCATAAATTCTCCCTAGTCTTGATTAATAGAAATGATTTTTTTTTTTGGCATCAACAAATTTTATCACCTCACTATTCATCCCCTCTTCCAGATTGCTAATAAATATAGGCCGGAGGGGATGGCTTAGTGGTCTAAGCATCAGATTTGAAATACCTAGAGTCCCTGGAACTACAGGTTTGAATGTCAGCAGAGTCAACCCAGCTCATCATTCTTCCAAGGTAGATAAATGGAGTTCCATGCAGATTACTGTGTGGGGTCATTAGGATGAGATCTTTAAAAACTGAGGTTTGTTATGAGTGATACAAATCCCGTGTGTCTTTCTGAAAGAGTGGGGGTTTGGATCAAAGTTTTGAACAAAATTTCCCTCTGAACTTGTTGTATGGTCTCTTAATGTACTTGTTGACATCCTCCTTCCTGGAGGTCTCTGAACTCCCATAGTAGTGCTACATATGATTTATAAACATTACAGGAACTTTTTAGGAGAAAAGTCCTCTTCAAAAGAAAGAAAATGTGATGACTTTGTATTGA
Organism: Phacochoerus africanus; assembly: GCF_016906955.1. NCBI lineage: Eukaryota > Metazoa > Chordata > Mammalia > Artiodactyla > Suidae > Phacochoerus > Phacochoerus africanus. The sequence goes on along the minus strand of NC_062545.1, from coordinate 77,168,046 downwards.
CAGCCACTGGTCCTGTGGCCACTTTATTGTTAGTATGTTTCAATTCATGACAGTTGGCCATTGTTATACTGTGTACTTCCTTCTTAATTATCTAAATCTGTAATGTTTAAGGGATTTAAACATTCTTTTTTCCTTTATAATAGCCTTCAGTAAGAAAGGGTGTACTACCAAGAATGCTGGAAGAGATTTTGAAGACTAGACTCATGGTGAAACAGTCGATGAAGGCTTACAAGCAAGACAGAGCCCTTTCACGAATGCTTGAGGCACGTCAGCTAGGACTTAAGCTTATAGCAAATGTCACATTTGGCTATACAGCTGCTAATTTTTCTGGGAGAATGCCATGCATTGAGGTAAGTGATATATAAGTCTATAGTTTTTTCAAGAGACTGAAGCAGCATTAAATGAATGCCTGTTCATTAAAGCATTTTATTATGTTTTGAAACTTTAAAGAGTTTCATTTCCATGACATAAGATTAGTTTTTCTCAAACCAGGACTTCTATACATACGTGTTCTTAAGGATTTGTGGATTTTCTCTATGAGAATTATGTCTTCTTTTCCCTAATAACTTTAGGAGTTAGCATACATGTATTTCTGAATAGTCCGGATGATCATTATTGTAACCAATTATTAGCATGAGATTTCAGTGCCACCTTTATAGCAATAACATTGGTACTAAATAATTCCTTTTTTTCTTTTTTTTTTTTTTTGTCTTTTTAGGGCCACAACCGCGGCATTTGGAGGTTTCCAGGCTAGGGGTCAAATCAGAGCTACAGATGCTGGCCTACACCACAGCCACAGCAATGCCAGATCCTTAATTCACCGAGCGAGGCCAGGGATCGAACCTGCAACCTAACCTAATGGTTCCTAGTCGGATTCGTTTCCACTGTGCCACCACGGGAACTCCAAATAATTCCTTTTAATGTATTGATAGAGATCTGATGATAGTTCAGTTATCTTCTCCAAATGTCAGGATAAATATAATTCTGGGAATTCCCTGGTGGCTCAGCAGGTTAAGGATCTGGTGGTCACTACTGTGGTGCAGGTTCGATGCCTGGCTCTGGAACTTCCACAGGCACTACTGAAAAAAAAACCACACACACAGTAATTCTACATTTACTGGTATTTACTAGTGTGCTGGTAGATAATAAAGCAAAACCTTTCTCTTGCGTTGGTAGTTACAATCAAAAGACTTTCCATTAGGGAGTCCCCATCGTGGCTCAGCAGTAATGAACCTGACAAACATCCACGAGGTTGCAGGTTCAATCCCTGGCCTTGCTCAGTGGGTTAAGGATCCGGCGTTGCCAGGAGTTGTGGTGTAGGTCCGCAGACTCGCCTTGCTGTGGCTGTGTTATAGATCAGCAGCTACAACTCCGATTTGACTCTTAGCCTGGGAACTTCCATTTACTGTGGGTATGGCCCTAAAAGGACACACACAAAAAAAGGACTTGTCATTAAGTAAGACTAATTTCTTGTTATTTACTATATTAAAGTGTTACTTTGACATGAATACCATATAGTATAACAGACTAACTCAATAATTTATTAGTGATTGAGAAAAGAACAGAGTAGACTTGTTTGATTGATGGTTTTTTCATGCCAAATGAAGGCTAGAGCATTGTGGTATACTGTATTTGCAATAGTTCAATAAGGGGAAAGCAGTGGAAGAATAAAGTCCCCATACATCTTACAGTGGGCACAGTAAACTCCAAAACCCTGTACAAGGGACTTCATGTAAAGAACTCAAAGTCACCACTCTGTCCTCACTCCAAGTAAGCTGAACAAACCGAAAAATTTACAACTCTTCTTAGATATGTCAGAAAAGTGAGGTCATGCCACCCCCCAAATTGAAGAGAGAGACCAACAGGTGAATACAGAGAGTCACAGTTTATCAGAGCAGAAACCCAAGAGCACATATCTCGGCGAGAACCAGTGCCGTGGTGGGGAAAACTGATCTATAACTGATGAGGCTCAGGGTAGACAAATCTGAGAGATAAAAACTACAAGGGACCCAGCCAAAAGAGTCCCCACACTTTGTGAGTTCTATCTATAGATGCTCAATCAGGTTCTCACAGTGAATATCAGAGAAAAATTGCCTTGTACTTCTGGCACCAAGAGGGGAAAGGAACTATTTTGAAATATATCAGAACATTCTCTTTTTAACTAAGTTTATCCTTAGGAGGAACTTACCAGAGCTTAACCTACTGGGCTTTTATCAGAGCCTAACTGGCCTGGGGAAAGGGAAATGCTCAACTCCAACTGCTCAAGCTTTCCACATGGAAGAAAAATATATCAGCCTACTCTGCTCATCCTATTCCACCAGAGAGGGGGAAAACTGAGAAGTACATGCGAGGTCCACAGTCGAGGCACAGGTTTACTGGAAAACTGAGACCTACTCACTGGGCTAAAGAGCACTTCCCCTCCCCTCACATCTCGCCACCGCATTACTGAAGAACTATTTTTAGCAGTTCCTTTTACCTGAGACAACGTGTCTGGCTATCAAAACAAAAAGCAACTTACTAAAAGCCAAAAAACAGCTTGAGGAGTCAAGGAGAGCATTAGAACCAGATCAGATATGTCATGGGGTGTTGGGATTATCAGACTGCAAATTTAAAACTATGATTAGGATACTAAGAGTGCCAGTGGCCAAAGCAGACAGCATGCAAGAATAGGTGGGCAGTGTAAGCAGAGAAAATTCTAAGAAAGAACCAGAAAGAATTGCTGGAAATCAAAAATATTGTAACAGAAACAAAGAATGCCTCTGACTACTAGACTGAACATGGCTGAGAAAAGAATCTCTGAGCTTGAGGAATTCTTAATAGAAACTGCCAAAACTGAAATGCAAAGAGAAAAAAGACAACAAAGAAAAAAAAAATCCTAAAACGGTAGGACAGCTGCAGAAGGTATAATATACATGTAATAGGAATTCCAGAAGGAGAAGAAAGGAACAGAACAAATATTTAAACAGTAGTGACTGAGAATTTCCCCAAATTAATGTCAGACACTAAACCACAGATCCAGGATGTTCAGAGAACACCAGAATAAATGCCAAAAAAACTAAACGTAGGTACATCATTTTCATACTACAGAAAAGCAACAATAAATTAAAAATCCTAAAGGAAGCCAGAGGGAAAAATACTACAGAGAAGCAAAGATAAGAATAATATCCAACTTTTCCTCAGAAACCATGCAAGCAAGAAGAAAATGGAGCAAGGTATTTAGAGTGTTGAGAGATAAAACCTTTCACCTAAAATGCTGTACCCTGGAAAGTTATCATTTAAAAATGAAGGAGATGGAGTTCCCAGTGGCTCAGTGGGTTCAGGATCCAGCATTGTCACTGCTGTGGCTGTGGTTATTGCTGTGGCCCAGGAACTTCTGCATGCCACAAGTACACTAAAAAAATAAAAGAAACACAAAAGTGAAGGAGAAATTAAGATTTTCTTAGATAAACAAAAATTGAGGGAATTTGTTGACAGTAGACCTGCTTTGCAAGAAATGCTGAAAGAAGTTCTTTAGCAAGAAGGAAAATGATAATAGGTTAGAAACCTAGATCTACAAAAGAATGGAAGAGTATCTGAGAAGAAATAAGTAAACATAAACATTTTTATCTTTCTTATTCTTAATTGATCTAGCAGATAACAGTATTCAAAATAATAATAGCAACAATGTATTTGGTTAGATGTGTTTATATATATATATGTATGTTTATATAAGTAAAATGAGAAATAATGAAAGGAATAGGAAGGGATTAGGATTAATAAGTACACACAATACCTATGAAGTGGTATAGTGGTTATTGAAAATGGTATATTGAAAGTAAATATAAATATTGCAAAATTTAGGGCAACCACTATAAAAAGTTTTTTAAAAAAGAAAGATAATTTGTTCCTGTCGTGGCTCAGTGGTTAACGAACCTGAGCAGTATCCTTGAGGACCCAGGTTCGATCCCTGCCCTCGCTCAGTGGGTTGGGGATCCAGCGTTGCCATGAGCTGTGGTGTAGATCACAGACAAGGCTCAGATCTGGCGTTGCTGTGGCTGTGGTGTAGGCCAGCAGCTATAGCTCTGATTCAACCCCTAGCCTGGGAACCTTCATGTGCCATGGGTGTGGTCCTAAAAAGACAAATATATATATATATATATATATATATATATATATAACTAATATATAAGAAGGAGAGAAAATGGACTAATATAAAATAGTCAAAACCACAAAAGGCAGTAAAAGCATGAAAAATAAAAATCGGAACAAAAACAAAGGCCACACATAGAAAACAATAAAGAAAATCAGTAAGGGAGTTCCTGCTGTGGCTCAGCAGGTTAAGGATCCAACTGCAGCACCTCGGGTCAGGGTCGAAAACTAAAGAGGAGATCTGTGTGATTAAGTAAAACATCAAACAGGGTTTCTTGATTATTCCAGACACTGAGACACTGATGTTTTCAAGCCTCCTTTTCCTATAACCATGTGACTGGGGTGACTTAATCTCTCTGTGATTGGGTAAAGGAGCATAACCACACCATCAGACTATTACCCTTCATATGCTTTATTTGTAAATGTGGCTTATCTGAGGTTTGTTCAAGAAAGTAGCTCAGAGTTCCCACGTGGCACAGTGGATTAAATATCCAGCATTACCACAGCTGTGAAATAGGTTACAGCCGTGGCTTAAATTTGATCCCTGGCCTGGGAACTTCTGTATGCCATGGATGCAGCCAAAAAGAAAGAAAATCAGTAAGGACATAGTTGAACTCAGCAACACAATCAACTGGATACAATAGGCATTTATAGACTACTTTGTCCAACAATAGCTGAATACATACTCTTCTCAAGCTCACATGGAACATGCACCAAGATAGACCACATTCTGGGCCATAAAACAAATCTTAACAATTTTATTTATTTATTTATTTTTCATAACACTCTTTTTTTTTTAATTTTTTTATTTTCCCACTGTACAGCAAGGGGGTCAGGTTATCCTTACATGTATACATTACAATTACATTTTTTACCCCACCCTTTCTTCTGTTGCAACATGAGTATCTAGACAAAGTTCTCAATGCTATTCAGCAGGATCTCCTTGTATATCTATTCTAAGTTGTATCTGATAAGTCCAAGCTCCCGATCCCTCCCACTCCCTCCCCCTCCCATCAGGCAGCCACAAGTCTTTTCTCCAAGTCCATGATTTTCTTTTCTAAGGAGATGTTCATTTGTGCTGGATATTAGATTCCAGTTATAAGTGATATCATATGGTATTTGTCTTTGTCTTTCTGGCTCATTTCACTCAGTATGAGATTCTCTAGTTCCATCCATGTTGCTGCAAATGGCATTATGTCATTCTTTTTTATGGCTGAGTAGTATTCCATTGTGTATATATACCACATCTTCCGAATCCAATCATCTGTGGATGGACATTTGGGTTATTTCCATGTCCTGGCTATTGTGAATAGTGCTGCAATGAACATGCGGGTGCATGTGTCTCTTTTAAGGAGAGTTTTGTCCGGATAGATGCCCAAGAGTGGGATTGCGGGGTCATACGGAAGTTCTATGTTTAGATTTCTAAGGTATCTCCAAACTGTTCTCCATAGTGGCTGTACCAGTTTACATTCCCACCAGCAGTGCAGGAGGGTTCCCTTTTCTCCACAGCCCCTCCAGCATTTATTTTAAAAGAATATAAATCGTACAGTGTCTGCTTTCAGATCATAATGGAATCTGTATGATCTCAATAGTAACAAATCAGTAACAGAAGGATAGCTGGAAAATTCTAAATAGCATAAAGATTAAAGGAAAAATTCTCAAGGGAAACTTTTAAATATTTTGAACTAAATGAAAATGAACATACAACTTAGCACAAGTTGATGGAATCAGCAAAAACAATGTTTAGAGGGAAGTTTATAGAATGAATGCATATATTAGGAGGAAAAAGATCTAAAATTAGTCACCTAATCTTTTACCTTAAGAAACTAGAAAAGAGCAAATTAAATCCAAAATAAGCAGAAATTAGTGAAAATGAAAACAAAAAATCAATTAGAAAATCAAACAACCCCAAAGCTAGTCTTTGAAAAGATCAATAAAATCAGGAAATCTCTAACCAACCTTACTAAGGGGGGAAAAAAAAAAGAGTACACAATTACAAATATCAGAAATGAAAGAGAGGGATGTCACTTCACTTCCCACGGACATTAAAAGGATATTTTAAAATTATAAAAGAAAATTATGCACACAAATATGATAACCTAGACAAAGTGAAGAGTTTACTTGAAGGACATAATCTGCTAAAACATACAAGAAGAAATAGGATATCTGAATAGGCCAATATATATTAAAGAAATTGAATCAATAATTAATGGCCTTCCATAACAGAAAGCATCAGACGCAGATGGATTCACTGCTGAATTCTACCAAACATTTATGGAAGAAATCCTACAAGTTCTCTTCCAGAAAATGCAAGTAGAAGGAATACTTTCTAACTCATTCTGTGAGACCAGCATTACCCTAATACCAAACAAAAGACTTTGATAAGAAAGCTATATGCTGGAGTTTCCATTGTGGCTCCCGTGGTTAACAAATCCGACTAGAAACCATGAGGTTGCGGGTTCAATCCCTGGCCTTGCTCAGTGGATTAAGGATCCAGTGTTGCCGTGAGCTGTGGTGTAGGTCGCAGATGTGGCTCGGATCTGTGTTGCTGTGGCTCTGGCGTAGGCCAGTGGCTACAGCTCTGATTTGACCCCTAGCCTAGGAATCTCCATATGCCGTGGGTTCAGCCCTAAAAAAAAGACAAAAGCCAAAAAAAAAAAAAAGGAAAGAAAGAAAACTATATCCCTCATGAACATTGATGCCAAAATCCTCAAATAAAATCCAAAAATGTATAAGAACAGTTCTACACCACAACCAAATGGGATTTATTCCAGGTAAGCAAGGCTGGTTCATCATCCAAAAATCAACTGAGAGCCATCATAGCACATTCATGATGAATAAGAAGAATCACATGATCATATTAACATGCAAAAAAAAATTTTTTGACAAAATGCAGTATCTTCATGATAAGAATGCTCAGTTACTTAGGAATAGAAGGGAACTTTGTCAGCTTGATGGAGAATAGCCACCAAAAAACCTACAACTAATGTCATATTTAACCATGAGAAACTTGAAGCTTTCCCACTTAGATTGAGAACAAAGCAAAGGGGGAGTTCCTGTCATGGCTCAATGGAAACAAATCTGACTTGTATCCATGAGGACACTGGTTTGATCCCTGGCCTCACTCATTGGGTTAAGGATCCGACATTGCTGTGAGCTGTGGTGTAGGCCAACTCATCTACAGCTCTGATTCAGCCCCTAGCCTGGGAAACACCATATGCTGTGGGTGTGGCCCTAAAAAGACCAAAAAAAAAAAAAAAAGGACAAAGGGTAAGTTCCTATTGTGGCTCACCAGGTTAAGGACCTGACATTATCTCTATGAGGACTGGGGTCTGATCCTTGGTCTCACTTAGTGAGTTAAGGATCCAGCATTGCCCCAACCTGATGCTCCAACTTGACCCCTGGCTTGGGCGCTTCCATATGTCACAGGTGCAGCCGGGGGGTGTGGGGGGGGGGGGCAAAGATGTCCCAACTAATCACTGCTTTTTACCATCATACTGGAAGTCCTAGCTAATTTGATAAAACAAGCAAAGGAAATAAAAGGTATGCAGATTGGCAAGGTAGATAAAACAGTCTTTGTTCCAGATGACATAATTCTCTATGTAGAAAATCCAAAAGAACTGACAAAAAAAAAAAAAAAAACCTCCTGAAACTAATAGCGATTACAGCAGGGTTGCAGGATACAAAGTTAATAAGTAGTATGTACCAGCAATGAAGAAAAAGAATGTGAAATTTAAAACATAATACTGTTTACATTAGCATCCCCCCAAATGAAATACTTTGTTATGAATTTAACAAAATATGTACAGGAGCTATACTAGAAAAACTGCAAAACTGATGAAAAAAATCGAATAACTAAATAAATGGAACGATATTCCACATTCATGGTTAAGATTCAGTATTGTCAGGATGTCAGTTCATGGAGTTCCCATTGTGGCTCAGCAGGAACAAACTCGACTGGTGTCCATGAGGATGCGGGTTCAATCCCTGGCCTCAGTCAGTGGGTTAAGGATCCAGAGTTGCCGTGAGTTGTGGTGTAGATCACAGACTCGGCTCAGATCTGGTGTGGCTGTGGCTGGCAGCTAGAGCTCTGTTCACTCCTAGCCTGAGAACTAATATATGCAGCAGGTGTGGCCCTAAAAGAAGAAAAAAAAAGATGTCCGTTCACCCCAGATTAATCTATAGATCCAATACAATCCCAGTCAAAATCCCAGCAAGTTATTTGTTGATATTGACAAAGTGATTCTAAAGCCTACTTGAAAAGGTAAGAGACCCAGAACAGCCAACTTAGTATTAAAGAAGAATAATGTCTGACCATGCCTGGCTTCAAGACTTAACTGTGAAGCTACAGTAACAAAGGCATTGTAGTATTGGAAAAAAAAATATAGACAAGTAGATCAGTTGAACAGAATAGAGATTCCAAAAATAGGCACACATAAATAGTCAGCTTATCTTTAACAGAGGACCAAAGGCAATACAATAGAGCAAAGATAGTCTTTTTAGCAAATGGTGCTGGAAAACCTGGACATCCACCTGAAAAGAAAAATGAATCTAGCCATAGACCTTACACACTGCATAAAAACTAGCTCATATTGGATCATAGACCTAAATAACTCAAAACTATGAAATTCCTAGAAAATAACATATGAAAAAATCTAGATAACCTTGGATTTGGTGATGGCTTTTTTAGATGCAACACCAAAAGTATGATCCATGAAAGAAAGAATTAATGAGCTTGACTTTATTAAAATTAAAATTTTCTTCTCCATGAAAGACACTATCAAAAGACTGAAAGGCAAGCCTCAGACTTGGAGAAAATATTTGCAAAAGACATATTTGATAAAGGATTTTTATCCAAAATACAACATCCTTTGTACACTGAAGCTGAAGAGAAACATGGGACAGTTGGAGGAAACAAAGAGTAGCTTTAATTGCCAGGCAAAGAGGGAAACAGTAGGCTAATGCCTCAAGACTGTGGCATGCCCCACCCAGGCACAGTGAGGAGTTTTACAGTGTTCAAGGAGCAGCATGTGGTCTGCTGGTTGGTGGTGAGGTAATTTCGGAGTCATCATCATCAACCTTGTGGTTCCAACTCATCTGGGGTCTACATGCTTGTGGTCAGCAAATAGTTAACTTCTTCCACCCAGTGGGGTCTTCAGCACCTACAAAACAGCTCCAAGGACATGGCTCAGAATATTGTCTATAGTCCTTGAGAAAGAACGAAAGGTCCTTGACTTTGTTGAATGGCTTAATTATTATTTTGTCTTGCTTGACTCTTTTCCTTTTTCTCTGTATTTTCTCACTTCTGATTAAATCAATTCTTTGGCTAAAATATTCTGTGGACAAAAAGGTAGGCGGAGAGCATAAGTGGAGGTCAATTCTGGGAGGGCTTCATAGGGTCCTGCTCGGTTGCATATGTTCATATAAAAACCTGCACAAATTACCTAAAGATTATCATATAGCAGTTTTATTCACAGTGGCCAAAATTTGGAAGCAACCAAGATGTCCTTCCACAAGTGAATGGATAAGTAAACTGTGGTACATGCACACAGTGGACTTCAACACTAGATACAGTGCTAGGTACAGTGGATCAAGCACTAACAAGATAGGAGCTCTCAAGCCATGAAAGACATGAAAGAAGCTTAAATGTGTCTTACTAAGTTAAAGATGCCAATTTGAAAGGGCTGCATACTATGTGACTCCAACTATATGACATTCTAAAAAAATCAAAACTGTGGAAACAATAAAAAGATCAGTCATGTCAGGATAGAGCAGAGGGGAAGAAGTGAACAGGCAGAGCACAGAGGATTTTTAGGTTACCTCTTGAACAACACAGGTTTGAACTGCATGGATTCATTTATATTCAGATTTTTTTCAATAAATATCATAGTACTACATGATCTGCAGTTAGTTGAACCTGTGGATGCAGAACCATGGATATGGAGGGCCAACTATGAGACTGGAGCATCCATGGATTTTGGTGTCATGACAGCTTCTAGACCCAGTCCCCCATGTTGTTCATGAGTCACTTGTACTCTGTATACTATAATGGTAGATACATAGCCTTATACATTTGTCCAAACCGGTAGAATGTACAACACCAAGAATGAATCCTAATGTAAACTATGGACTCTGGGTGATAATGATGTGTCAGTGTAGTTTTATCAGCTGTAGCAAATACTCCATGTGGTGGGAGATGTTGATAATGAAGAGGCTATGCATGTGTGAGGTCCAGGGGATTTGGAAAATCTCTGTCTTCTCTCCAGTTCTGCAGCCTCACACTGCTCTAAAAAATAAAATATTCAGAGAAAGGAAAAAACAAAACCAAACCTGGGCAAGGCAATCCATGGCATATTCACACTGACAACAGCAAAACACCACCTGTAATTAAAAAAATAATATTCATTTGAATTTTTTGATCATATGATTTTGTTTGTACTGGATAGATTTTCTTGGTTTCGTAGTTGAATTGTGAAGGCTTATATCTAATTGCATGTTCATATATTTTTAGGTAATATAAAAAATACTTTGTCAGCACTAGGGATTCATATTATTATACACATTTGAAAAATACTGATCTGAATGATCTAATAGAAAAAGTAGAAATGATTTTTATTAATAATGTAAAACCAGAATAGCACATCTTTTCTTAGGCCATTTCCACATTATCCTAATTTTTTTTCTACCTCTTCATTTAAAATTTGTTTAAGGAGTTGCCTTGTAATGCATCAGGTTCAGGATCTGCTGTTATTATTGCAGCAGCTCAGGTAGCTACTGTGGCTCAGGTTTGATCCCTGCCCTAGGAAGTTCCACATGCTGCAAGGGCAGCCAAAAAAGGAAAAGCAAAACCTTGAATTTCAATTAGATGACATGATTTTTTAATGTATTATAATCATATTCTCAAGGTTTTCTAAAGCACTAAAGGTCTCAACAGGATTCATGATTTTAATTTAAAACTCAAGTTTCTGCTTTCAGTTTTTTATGTATTCCTTTGTTCATATACTTAATATTTCCTTTATAAACAGCTTTAAACAGCCTTTTGAGTATTAGTCAATCCTGCGTTTAGTTCAGGTAATTCAGATTTTACAGTAAAAAAGGAAGGATCATTGTAAGTACTGTTTGCATCTTAACACAAAAGAAAAAGTGTATAATTCTTATATTAAAATTTTAAAAAGGAATGTTCCATTTATGCTGAATGGCAATTTCCCCAACTCTTAGCTCTTCTAATAAATGAAACAGCAGTACTGTACTACTCTCCTCAGTTCAACTATGAAATATAATTCACTTGCTTCTCATATTTGTCAGGATCCATCTTTTTGTCAGCTTATGCAATGATCATTGTTAAAACTTACCAATCACCAATGAAAGAACCCTTGTTAGACATATGTCTGCATAGCTGATTTAAATTGAAAACATATTTTCCACCATGTAATTGTGTATTTTTCTTTGTATTTAGTATTATCTAAAAATTAGGTATAACCAATCATTAATATTTAGATTCAGCATTAACTTTAATGATCCTGAAACTTTAACACTCCAGCAGAAAAATTTTGGAAGATGCACGTGCACACATTCATGCACATGCATTGAGTCATTTCCTGCCTAATCAGTTATAAAGCATGTTAGAAAGTCCTTGAATAAACAAGGTTTATTCTCCTAGGATCAAATGCAGCTGTGTACCTTGTATACTTATTGATAAACTCACCACTAAGTCTGTATATTGATTGGTTCCTTCTTTTAGATTATTCATCCACCTCATTTTCTTCTTGAGTACTTGTAGGAAGAAAGATGGCACTGGTGACAGTTTTGTTTTCTTTTTAATGTTCTTTTTTCCTGTTTCTTGTTTGTTTTTTCTTTTTCCTTTTTTCTTTCCTTTTTTTTTTTTTTTTTTCCTTTTTGCTGCACCCACTTGGCGTATGGAAGTTTCCAGGCCAGGGATTGAATCTGAGCCACAATTGTAATTTATGCTGCAGCTGCAGCAATGCCGTGGCCTTTAACCCACTGCACCAGGGTGGGGGTCGAACTCACACCTTCAAAACGACCCTAGCCACTGCAGTCAGATTCCTAACTCACTACACCACATCAAGAAGAACTCTCCTTGTTTCATTTTTAGAAATATTTAGTAATTAAAATTAAGTATTATATGTTAAAGTTTATTATCTTATACTAAGCAATGTTAAGAAATCATTTCCAATGTTTTTGTACCAACAGGTTGGCGATAGTATTGTTCACAAAGCCAGAGAAACCCTGGAGCGAGCTATTAAACTGGTGAATGATACCAAGAAGTGGGGTGCTAGGGTTGTGTATGGTGATACTGACAGGTAATGACCTCTATTTGTGGTTGTCTTTCTGCGTCTCTTGAGATAGTCATTTCAATGTTTGAAATGGCTTAAGGGTTATTCTTCCCCAAAATAGAGTCCTAAGTTCTTTTCAGTCCTTATGATCTTGTGATTGGAATTAACACAGGTCCTTACTTACCAGATAGAATGTTAAGAGACAGAAAATGTATGTGACCTGAGTCACAGATTGTGAAGATGCCCATGGCATCCCTCCTGGTATCCAAGTAGATGGGAGTCTATAAAATCTGTATGTGCAAGAGTCTAGTCTTCCTAAAGAAACAGCTTTTAATGTGAAGAATTCCTCAGATAGCTGCAGCTCTATAAATAGTGCATATAGGCAAGTACAGTTTTCCATTTGATTCCAGAGGCTCACACACTTTCTGAAGCCCATCATTCATAGCCTGACAAAGGATAGGACTGCCTTTGAATTCTGAGTCAGAGTCTTTTTTTTTTCATACCCACACCATATGGAAGTTCCTAGGCCAGGGATTGAACTTGCACTGCAGTTGCAGCAATGCCAAATCCTTGAGCCACAGTGTGACCATTCTAAGAACACTTACCTCAGGAGTGCTGATCACTTTACAGTCCAGTGGAGCAGTCAGAGATAATGCTTCTAATCATTGAAAATAGCTTCTAGGTAATCTTCTCTAGGTAAATCTTCATTTAATCTTCTCTGGTTATTTAACGCACATACAATCAACATGCTCTTACTAATGCTGAATGAGCCCTTGCCTCACGTAGCAGGTGTTTCATTACTACAGGTTGGGATCGTTTCAGGTTTTCCAGGGCCTGGTTATCCAGTCTTTACTGTTCCTCATCAAAAGCTGCTCCTCACTTAGACTTTGGACATTTTACTGCTCTGTAAAATCACTTCTGCTGAGTAGTCTAGCAGAATAAAAATTACTAGAACATAGTTGTGTACCTCGTTAGCAGAGCTCCTCGCAAAATATTTAGGAAAGCAGAGGACGTTAAACATTTAAGTTGTTGAGTTTAATTCAAGCTCCTACATGTCAGTCACTGACAACATGCACGCAGAGTCGGAAGTTGGCATGATTCTGATTGTGATCATGTTATTAGCCTTTAAGATTTTTAGGAATTCAAACAAACCAAAAAACAGGCTCAGAATGTTAAAGCCGGGAGAGGACTTTTAGGTCAGGAGCTTTGATGCAGTTGGGAAAACACCCTAGGAGGGACATTCTCAGATGTTACATAGGAGCAGATTCCCCTGGGATAAGAAAACTTGTCTGAGATCACCCAACTAGTTAGCAGTGGAGCCATAAATTGGTATCTCTCTACATCAGATATCACAGGTATTTTATGATTCTAATCAAGAAAATGTATTTGCAGTATCATTATAACTTTTGAAATCATTCATCATCCAATTCATTAAACAAATGTTTGTCAAAATATGCTGTATAAGAGCAATTCACTTTAGGGCTTTACCTTCTCAATGGTAAGCATATGGCCCCAACTGGGCAATTCTGCTCCTTGAGGAGCAAAATCACTTAGTACAGTGGGTTTTGGCCCCACAAAGCCCGAGCCTACCCAACAACATTTTATTCCTTAGTAATTGTTTCCTCTTGTTAAATTTAACTTTTTTCCTTTGGAAGGACAACAGTGATAACATACTGAGAAGGACTGTTCTAGGAACAAAAGATAATGCTCTAAGAGAAAGAGTTCTTAACCAGGAGTGAGATCTGGATTTTCTTTCTAGCTGTACTCCTAGCTGATTGCATGGCCATCAGAAAATGGCTTAGCTTCTCTGAGGTTATCATCCGAATAAAGGCAATCTGATAGATGATGGTGAATGACCACTGCCTCCCTATAGTTTCATAATCAGGACTCCCTTCATAGTAAGGACTGCTCCCTCCCTTCATAGTAAGGACTGCTCCCTCCCTTCAGTTTCAGGACTGATGATTTTATGAATCTGAGGTCTAGCTAAGGGAGATTGGTTATCAGAGCATCAAAATGACCCTGTTAGAAGTGTGTTTCTCTTTCTAAAGCAGTTATGCATTATTGTTCATTTAGAAAGTATAACGAACACACTGTGTTTCTTCATTGTAGTGGTTCAAACAATTTTTTTATATAATAGTGCTTCTCAATATTTATCCTACTGGAGTGGGACAGACCTACTCCCACTAGTTGAAGCTCTGTATAAGCATTGATTCTCAGGTAGGATAGGGAAGGATGTTTACCGAGACAGACACTTCGGGGGCAGCAGAAGGGAGGTGGGGAACTAGAACAACAACCAAAAAAAAAATCTCTTGGGAAATTCACCTGAGTATAATTGAGAAGAGCCTCTGATTCTCCCACTCAACTCCACATCCCATGTGAAAATCACTGCTTTAAGTGTGAAATTGGATCTATCAACCCCAAAATAAAGGTTATTTAACTAGATTAAAAGCACCAGTGACAGACAAATAGACATTAATTTTAGAAATTAATTTTAGAAATTCTCTGGTGGCCTGGTGATTAAAGGATCCTTGTTGTCACTGCTGAGGTGCAGGTTCAGTTCCTGGCCTGGGAACTTGCACATGCCACAGGCATCCCCCCCCCAAAAAAAAAACTTATTTTGAAACAGTCTTTCTCACCTATATTCTGTCAAGTGACCAAAAACTTGGATTAATCCTGGCCAGCTCTCTTGAAGCTTACTTCCAAATAAAACTGGCCAAGGGAGTTTCTGCTGTGGCTCAGTGGGTTAAGAAACTGACTAGTTGGAGTTCCCGTCATGGCGCAGTGGTTAACGAATCCAACTAGGAACCATGAGGTTGCGGGTTCGGTCCCTGCCCTTGCTCAGTGGGTTAAGGATCCGGCGTTGCTGTGAGCTGTGGTATAGGTTGCAGACGCGGCTCGGATCCCGCGTTGCTGTGGCTCTGGCGTAGCCCAGCGGCTACAGCTCTGATTGGACCCCTAGCCTGGGAACCTCCATATGCCGCGGAAGTGGCCCAAAGAAATAGCAAAAAGACAAAAAAGAAAGAAAGAAAGAAAGAAACTGACTAGTATCCATGACGACATGGATTCCATCCCTGGGCTCTTGGGTTAAGGATCCAGCATTGCCGTGAGCTCTGATGTAGGTCACAGACAAGGCTCAGACCCCACATTGCTGGCTGTGGTGTAGGCCAGCAGCTGCAGCTCTGATTCAACCCCTGGCCTGGGAACTTCCATATGCCACAGGTTTGGCCCTAAAAAAGCAAAAAAACCAAACACCTAGCTGAAACAGCATGGATCGACTCAAACTCACTTACACTACTAGGTAAAAATCTCAAATATATACCCTATAATAATAACCTTTAAGATGTAAAGTATGTATATCTTTAATTTTTATCAACTTTATCAAGGCATAATTTTTAACAAAAAAGTACACAGTGTATATATAGTTCAGTATACAAAATGTATAGAACCATGTAACCAGCTGCCACCCCAATGAAGATGTAGAACATTTATATCACCATAGAAAGTTCTGCCGTGCTCCTTTGCAGTCTTTCACTTTCATCCCCTACCACCAGGCAACCACTTATCTAATTTCTATTTCTACAGCTTAGCTTAGTTTTCTCTGTTCTAGAACTTGTAGAAATGTGTGTATAAGCAGTTCATCATTGTATCTGAGCATTTTAAGAATAATTTTTTTTAATTTGGCATTTACATCTAAAGTTAAACTTGGCATATGACTCAACAATTCTACTCCTTGATATTTATTTACCTAAGAGAAATGAAAACTTAGGTCCACACAAAGACTTGATATAACTCTTCATTGCAGCTTTATTCTTGATAGTCCAAAACTGCAAACAGTCCAAATGTTCATCAGTAAATAAATGGATGGCATATCCATATAATGGAATATTATTCAGCAACAAAAAGGAACCAGTTACTGTTGCTTCAGCAACATGGGTATATTTCAAAAAATCTACTGAGTGAAAGAACCCAGACATAGCTATGTACTGTATATGACATAAAATTCTTGAAAAAACAAAACTAATCTATAGAACTGAAAGCAGGTCATGTGTTGCCTGGGGCCAGGAATAAAGTGGAGAATTATTCCAAAGAAGTACAAGGGACCTTTATGGAGTCACAAAAGTGTTCTATATCTTGATGCTGGTGGTGATTACACAAATACATTAGTTTTCTAGGGCTGTCACAGACTTGGTGGCCTAAACAATAGAAATTAATTTTCTCGCAGTTCTAGAGGTGTCAGATCAAGGTATCAACAGATGTGGTTTCTCCTGAAGCCTCTCTCCTTGCCTTGCACACCTTCTTACTGTGTCCTCACATGATCTTTCCTCTGCTCATGTCCATTCTTGGTGTTTCTTTGTGTAATTTCCGCTTATAAGGAAACTAGATTAGGCTCACCCTAACCACCTAAGTGAGGACCTCATTTTAACTAGTCATCTCTTTGAAGGCCCTGTCTCCAAATACAGTCACATTCTGAGGTACTAGGGGTTAGCATTTAAATATATGAATTTGAGAGGAAACAGTTCAACCCATAACAGATCTGTACATTTGTTAGCACTCATGGAACTGAACACTTAAAAATGTATTCATTTTATTATATGCAGATTATATCTCGATAAAGTTTATTTTTGAAATCTTTCAAAAGGAAATTTTTTAATAACCTATTTTTTAAAATAAATCTAGGAATTCCTGTTGTGGCTCAGCAAGTTAAAACCCAACTAGTTAAAACCCATGAGGATGCAGGTTCAATCTCTGGCCTCACTCAGTGGTTTAAGGATTCTGGCATTTTTGTGAGCTGTGGTGTAGGTCGCTGACAGAGCTCAGATCTGGCATTGCTGTGACCGTGGCATTGGCCAGCAGCTGCAGCTCCAGTTCAACACCAAGTCTGGGAACCTCCATATGCCCCAAGTGCGGTCCTAAAAAGCAAAAAATAAAAAAAGGCTATACTGGTATAATGAGCATCAATGGGCCTAGAAAGAAAATATTATAAAAAGCTTCAGATGGTTCAGAATATAGCCTACCTTAGAAGTATAACTAACTGGGAATTCCCACTATGGCACAGCAGGTTAAGGATCCGGTGTTGCCACAGCTGTGGTATAGATCATGGTTTCGGCCAAAGAAAAAGGTATATTAACTATCTAAAGCCTATTTGCTGTGCCTTAGTGAATGTTAAAACTAATTCGAGTTGATAAATTTTTATTTTAAAGAACTTAAATAATAGTGAACTCTTTTTCTTAAGCTTTTCAGAACAAACCCTAAGAAAAAAACTATCTTCCAGTATTGGCAGAGAAAGAGCTTTTCCAAAAAAAAAAAACTAAACCATCCAAATGAGGTTGAAAATCCAATATATAAGCATTTAAGAAATAATAAGATTGGTTCATGTAGCTCCAAGAATCTTGAAGCCTGTGTTTTAAGATATTGTCCATTTCTACTACTTAATGTCTGTCTTTCTACTAAAGTTGTAAATGAAGATCAACTTTGAAATCTGTCTTACTTAAACATACTTATTAGCCATTATTTCTGTTGGTCTCAAATTGTGATATATACTGAAATGCAAAGTGCTATTACAAAGGTAACTATCAGAAAAAAAAAATGCCCAATACTTTTGTGTTATTTTTTTTAGTGTTTTTGGTCTTGGAATTTTTTTTATCCATATTAGAAATCCTTCCCTCTTGACCTACGTGGGATTATACATCAGAAGTATTTTTCCGGAATTCAACCTGACATTATCTTTCAGAAAAATATTTTTAGTGTATATCAATTATCCAGAGATTTCATTTCCAGGAATTTATTCTAAGGACATAGAAAGTATGCCAATTATTCTATATGAAATGTTAGAAAAAATTAATAACCTAAATTTTCAGTGATGGGGTTTGGTTAAATTATACTATATTCATACCCTGAAATACAGTACAACTGTTAATGTAAAACAACTAAATGACATAGGAAAATGTTCACAATGTACTAGTTAAAGGAGAAAGCTATCAAACTTTATGGTCTGTGATCCCAAATGAGAAAAGATTTGCAGATAGACACAAAAGGTTTGTAGTGTCTTTTTTTCTGAATGGTTAGGTTATAAATGGCTGTTTTCTTTGTGCCTTTTTGTGTTTTCTGACTGTTCTTCAACGAACATACATTTTAAAATATACACGTGTTATTTCCTAAGTTGTGTGGTTCTGGAAGGAAATTTCCTCCCATGTGACAAGTAAATTTTCCATTTCTCTTTAATTTGTGATTGACATAGTTGTCTGTCATAGAAAGCTCTAAATGTCTAGGAATAACCCAGGACTTTCTTGGAAGCTGTGATAGCTGGTCTGTGTGTAGCTGAACTAGAAACATTAGATGTCTTAAAGATCTGTAACAAGATATATCATGAGTACACAAAGAAAGTGTGATAAAACAAGAAAACTCAGATAGGAAGCAACTTCATAAGGAAGAGTAAGGGGAAAACATTTTCTTTGGGGAGAGTCCACTATAGCACAAGGGGATTGGCGGCATCTTGGGAGTGCTGGGACACAGATTTCAATCCCTAGCCCAGCACAGTGGGCTAAGGATCCGGCGTTGCCACAGCTGCAGCTTAGGTTGCAGCTGCAGCCTGGATCTGACCCCTGGCTCAGGAATTCCACATGCCACTGCCATGGGGTGGCCAAAAAAGAAAGAAAAATGTTTTCTTTGGTCTTAAAGCATTAGGCAGGAAAAATACTTTTGTTACAATTACTTGCTCATTACTGTACTTTATTTTTAATTCTCTTAGTATGTTTGTGCTACTGAAAGGAGCCACTAAGGAGCAGTCTTTTAAGATTGGTCAGGAAATTGCTGAAGCTGTAACTGCTACCAATCCTAAACCAGTGAAACTGAAGTTTGAAAAGGTAAGAGAAATGTAATGCTGATAATCACGTATAAAAATTCACATACCTTCTCGGAGTTCCTGTTGTGGCGCAGTGGTTAACGAATCCGACTAGGAACCATAAAGTTGCGGGTTCGATCCCTGCCCTTGCTCAGTGGGTTAACGATCAGGCGTTGCCATGAGCTGTGGTGTAGGTTGCAGACGCGGCTCAGATCCCACGTTGCTGTGGCTCTAGTGTAGGCTGGTGGCTACAGCTCCGATTGGACCCCTAGCCTGGGAACCTCCATGTGCCATGGGAGCGGCCCTAGAAAAGGCAAAAAGGCAAAAAAAAAATTCGCATACCTTCTAAAGATTTCTCACTTTTTCAGTGTATTTTCAGAATCAGTAATGGCATATAGGTCTGTGAATGTGTTAAATTTGAAATATTTTCCCTTTAGTTTTGTATAATTTTGTCAAAATTTTTTAGTAATGTCTTATATAAAGAAATGAAAACTATCATTGAGTAACCCCAAATTTAATGGTATAAAACAAGCACCATTTTATTACACTTATGGATTTTATGGGTCAGGAATTGAGAAAGGATGCAGCAGGGATGGCCAATGGCTAAGGGCTGAAATCACTGAAGCTTGCTTAGTCTCATATCTGAGGGTTGGTGCTTGCTGTTCAGGATATTAGCTGGGGCTGACAGCTAGAACACCTACACATGGCCTTTCCCTGGGACTACTTGTTCTCCCTCATAGCATGATAGCTGAGTTCTAGGAATGAATATCCCAAAGAGAAGCAGATGAAGG
The DNA here is from genome assembly GCF_016906955.1 of Phacochoerus africanus. NCBI lineage: Eukaryota > Metazoa > Chordata > Mammalia > Artiodactyla > Suidae > Phacochoerus > Phacochoerus africanus. The sequence continues at coordinate 77,147,992 of NC_062545.1, read as the reverse complement.
CTCTTCTGCTTTTTATGACATGGTCTCAAAATTATATAGCATCATAGCCTGTTTGAAGAGGGAACATAGACCCCCATCTATTAGTGGGAAGAATATCAGAAGGCCATGTGGGATGGGAGATATTATTTACTTAGTAAATATAGTCTGCCACAAGGACCTTTGACTATTTTCACTTTACTTTTGGGAGTTTCTGTCATGGATCAGCAGTTAGTGAACCCAGCTAGCATCCATGAGGTCAGGGATTCAATCCCTGGCCTTGCTCAGTGGGTTAAGATCTGGCATTGCCATGAACTCTGGTGTAGATCGCAGACATGGCTCAGATCCTGCATTGCTGTACTGTTGTGTAGGCCAACGACTTCAGCTCCAGTTGGACCCCTAGCCTGGGAACCTCCATATGCCTCGGGTGCAGCTCTAAAAAGACAAAAAAAAAAAAAATCTGTTTTCACTTACTTTAGATAGAAAATACGCGTTTTGGAGTTCCCGTCGTGGCGCAGTGGTTAACGAATCCGACTAGGAACCATGAGGTTGCGGGTTCGATCCCTGCCCTTGCTCAGTGGGTTAACGATCCGGCGTTGCCATGAGCTGTGGTGTAGGTTGCAGACGCGACTTGGATCCCGCGTTGCTGTGGCTCTGGCGTAGGCCGGTGGCTGCAGCTCCGATTCAACCCCTAGCCTGGGAACCTCCATATGCCTCGGGAGCGGCCCAAGAAATAGCAACAACAACAACAACAACAATAACAACAACAACAGAAGACAAAAAAATTAAAAAAAAAAGAAAAAGAAAAAAAAAGAAAAATAGAAAATACGCATTTTGTTCTTTTATATAAAAGATACTGAGCTAGGATAGGTGTGGAATGCAAAGAAACATAAGACACAGTGCTGCCCTCCAAGAGCCAGTAATTTAAAAGGAAAGATTAGAAGATTCCTGTTGTGGTTCAGTGAGTTGCAAACCTGACTAGTATCTATGCGGATGCGGGTTTGATCCCTGGCCTCACTCAGTGGGTTAAGGATCCAGTGTTGCCGTGAGCTGTGGTGTAGGTCACAAACGCAGCTCAGATCTGGCATTGCTGTGGCTGTGATGTAGGCCGGCAGCTGCAGCTCTGATTCAACCCCTAGCTTGGGAACCTCCATATGCCGTGGGTGCGGCCCTAAAAAGAAAAAAAAAAACAGAAAAGGAGGTGTTTTTTCCTCCCAGGCTGGAGAGAGGGGCTCCACTTAGGAGGTTATATTTCATGGTGTCTCAGAAAATGGCTAGAATTTCAATAGGCAGCCATTGCACTGCAGTCATTGTGCACAGAAGAAAATGGCATATAGAAGCTTGTGGAATTGAAAACACACAATATGGGAAAACAGTAGAGCAGGGAAGTCTGGAAAAATAAAGTTAAGAGCAGATTATAGTGTCTTAAATGGCAAACTAAACTGTTTAAACTTTATTCAAGAAAGTTTATCCAGGAGTTCCTGTCGTGGTGCAGCAGAAATGAATCTGACTAGGAACCATGATGCTGCGGGTTCGATCCCTGGCCTCGCTCAGCAGGTTAAGGATCCAGCGTTGCCGTGATCTGTGGTGTAGGTCGCAGACGAGGCTCAGATCTGGCATTGCTGTGGCTCTGGCATAGGCCAGCAGCTGCGGCTCCAATTAGACCCTTAGCCTGGGAACCTCCATATCCGCAAGTGCAGCCCTAAAAAGACAAAAGACAAAAATAAAATAAGAAAGTCTATCCAAAAAGAGCATGACAGCTGTTTGGGAGGATTGGCCTCACAGTGGAGTGGAGATGGGTTGGCAAGAGAATCTCAAAACAGGTTGCCTCCTGCAGCCTGTAGAGCCCGAAGTAGTGAGATGAACTAGTGAAAATAAAGAAACAGTAGTTCGAGAGATATTAAGAAAGAAGACTGGACAGCAGTTAGATGTGGTTGTTTTAGGAGAGTGAGTGTAGGAAAGATAAAAGAGGGAGAGGAGAATGAAAGATGACTCCTGAATGTTTATCATGCAGCTACTCTGAAGCAAGGATTGTGCTAGAAGAGATTCAGAGAGGATTGGATATGGGATCTGCCCTGAAGAGTGAGCATTCTAATTTGAGGGGAGAGGGGAGAAAAATTAGAAAACAAAATAATGATCAGTGCTGTCCTAGAAGTATGTGTAATGCTGTGGACACTTAACCTATCTAGCAAAGCGAAGAGCATGGTGACCTTAGTAACGCCAGACATGAACCTAAATACTGCAAAACTTCTCAAAGAACATAAACATTTCTTAAAAATTGTGATGCATATGTTCATGATGAATATTGGTCTATAGTTTCTGTTGTTGTTGTACTGTCCTTGTCTGATTTGGGGACAGAAAGAAAAAAAAAAAAGCTGACCTCAAAAAATGAGTTGCAAGTGTTCCCTCTTCTACTTTCTGAAAGAAAAAGTGTAAGATTGTTACTGTTTTTTCTTAAATAGTTGATAAAATTCATCATTGAAGTCCTGAAATTTTTTTTCCTATCTTTTTTTTTTAGGGCCGCACCTGCGGCATATGGAGGTTCCCAGGCCATAGGGGTCAAATCAGAGCTGTAGCTGATGGCCTACACCACAGCCACAGCAATACCAGATCCAAGCCCAGTCTGCCACATACAGCACAGCTTACAGCAACACCAGATCCTTAACCTGCTAGACAAGGCCAGGGATTGCACCCACATCCTCGTGGATACAAGGGGTTCGTTAATGACTGAGCCATGATGGGAACTCCCTAAAATTTTATTATGGGGTGGGGGTGGGATTTTCTATTAGAAATTAAATGTCTTTAATATATACTATTCAGGTTTTCTTCTTATGTCAGTTTTAAAATTTGTGATTGTCAAGTTTGTCTCTTTTCCTAACTTGTCAAAGTTATTGACATGGATTTATACTTCCTTATAGTGATTTTGATATGTATAAAATCTTTAGTGACAGCCGTCCTTTCAGTTTTGGTATGGATAATTTATTTTTTTCTCTTTTCCCCCTTAATCATTCTAGCTAGAGGTTTATCCATTCACAGAACTTTTTGAAGAACTATTTCATTAATTTCCACTCTTTATTATTTCCTTCCTTTACTTACTTTGGGTTTAGTTTGCTTCTCTTTTCCTGTCTTGTTTAGAAGCTTGAATCATTGATTATAAACAAATATTTTTAATATAAACATTTAAAGATATAAATTTCCCTCAAACCACATTAGCTTCATTTTTCTTTTTTTTTCTTTCTAGGGCCGCACCTGCAGCATATGGAAATTACCAGGCTAGGGGTCGAATCAGAGCAGCATCTGCCAGCCTAGGCCACACCCACAGCAACACCAGATCCGAGCCTAGTCTTGGACCTACTCGGATCCTTAACCAACTGAGCGAGGCTAGGAATCGAACCCAAGTCCTCGTGGATCCTAGTCAGGTTCATAACTACTGAGCCACAACAGGAACTCCCAATTTAGCTTCAGATTTTGATATCGTATGCTTTTGCTTCAGTGATAATGACCTATAGGTTATTTAGACGTAGGTTAAATTTGACATATTTAAGGATAGTCCAGAAGTCTTTTTGTTATTATTTTCCATTTAATTCCACTGTAGTCAAAGAACATAGTCTGTGTAATTTCAGCGCTTTTAAGTTTGTTAAAGTTTGTTAAAGTTTGTTATTTGGCATCTTTTTTATGTGAAGAGCTGTACATCATTTGAAATTACTCAAACGATGTCTTGATCTGAAGCATAAATCCCAGGTACTTAATGTTTTTAATAATACTGTATCACTGCCAGGGGTAGAAGCAGTAAGGAAGAAAAAAAAAAATACATAGTTCGAAAAAAAGCCTTGACCTAAACTAACCACTACATGAACTGCTCTGCAGCTCTTACTTATGATAAATCCTTGCTTTGGATGCCAGAGGGCAGCTGCAATATGGAAAGCAATCCAGTAAATATATTTTGGTTTGTATTTTGTAGGAGGCATTTATCGGCCACTAAATAAGAATATCTTTGATACCTGCAGTTATTACATACAGATTTTTTTTTCTTAAAAGATGATTACCCTCTTGCCTTTATTTCACAGTGCTTAATGTGATAAACTTGTAGTTAGGTTTCCTGTAAAAGAAACCAATTAATATATGTACATAAACCACAAAAATAGTATACCAAACTATTTAAAAGATAGTTTTTCTACTTAAAATATTGTTTAGCTTAAGACTTCTTAGGACATTTGTGGAGTTCCCATCGTGGCGCAGTGGTTAACAAATCCGACTAGGAACCATGAGGTTGCGGGTTCGATCCCTGCCCTTGCTCAGTGGGGATCCGGTGTTGCTGTGAGCTGTGGTGTAGGTCGCAGATGCAGCTTGGATCCTGCGTTGCTGTGGCTCTGGCGTAGGCTGGCAGCTACAGCTCCGATTAGACCCCTATCCTGGGAACCTCTATATGCTGCGGGATCGGCCCAAGAAATGGCAAAAAGACAAAAAAAAAAAAGACTTCTTAGGACATTTGTAAAAGCAAGTAAAAGCCAATAAGGTTTTTGATTTTTTTTTTTTTGTAACCAGAGAGGGTTTTTACAATTAAAATCACATTTCAGCTGAATAAGACCTTATTAAATATTGATAAATTCCCCTGTATAATTTCTGAAGATTATACTTGTTCTGGAAAAGGTATAACAATAACCTAGTAATAAAAAGATTTCTGAACAAAATTTTATCCTGTTTTTTTCCTCTATAATCTAATGGTAAAATTCTGTAAAATTTCATTTTCTAATGTAGTTGTTTTTAGTTAAGTATTTGGTAGTTTATGGCTTTTACCTGTTAGAACATAAATTCATGTTGTAAGTATCTGAGAGGACCAAACTTGAATAAAGTATTCATGGATTAGAATAAGACTATGGAGCATATTATTCCTATTTAATATTAAAGATGGATCTTAGATGAATTAAGGAAAAAACCTTGTTAATAAAAACTTAGTTTTAACCATAAAAAAAAAAAAACTTGTTTGGTCTAGCATATGATCTCTTAGTGAATGTTCCCATGTGACCTTGAAAAAGCCCTGTGTGTCCTGGATGGAATGTTCTGTGATGTCACTTAGGTCAAGTTAATTGATAGTGATGTTGAGGCCAACAACAATCTTACTGATTTTCTGTTGATTTCTAGCAGAGAGGTGCTAAAGTCTCCAGTTAATAGATTTGCCTGTTTCTTCCTTTTAGTTCTGCCAGTTTTTCTTCCATGCATTTTGAAGTTTTCTTATTAGGTACATATACATTTATGATTATGTATCTTCTTGATGAACTGATACTTTTAAGAATATTCCTTGTCTGGAAATATACTTTTCCTGATGTTAATATTGCCACTCCAGCTTTGTTTTGATTAGTGTTAATAAGTGCACCTTTTTTCTAACATTTCTATGTCCTTATATTTAAAGTGGATTTCTACCAGAAAGCATATTGTTGGATCTTTTTTAATCAGATCTAATTTGATCATTTCTGCCTTTGATACCACTTATGTTTTTTACACCATGTTTATACTTTTTACACGGTTTACCTTTAGTGTGGCTACTGATAAAGCCTGGGGACAGAGGAAAAGTAACATAAAAGGGGGCGGGGACACACATCCATTCACCCGGGAATTCCACTTCAAGGAGTTTATCCTATGATTAATCCATACAAGGTTGTTCCCTGGAACACTGTTCATAATTCCAAAAGATTGGAAATATCTTAAATGACCCAGAGTAGGTAACTAGCTACAAAAATTATGATACCCTCCCACCATAGATTGGTATGTAGTTACAAAACAAAATGAGCTTTCTGTACTAGGATGGAATGCCCTCCAAGCTAAGTCATTAAATGAAATAAGCAAAGTGCAGAATGACTTGGAAGGTAAGCTACCCTTATGTATATAAGTACATGTACTTGTATCGACTATCTCTTGCAGAATATATAGGAAATCAGTAACAGGCGCCTCTATGGAGGAGAAAGTAGACTTTTCATTGTATACTCTCTTGTGACTTTTTAATTTGTACCATATGTAGTTGTTATTTAAAGTAATTTTTAAATGGTTGAAAAAGATATAGTTGATGGCTTAGAGAAAGCAGTGTCAGCTGAGATAGAAGCAAAATTGATAGTGCAAGTAAAGGAGTGAGTGTGTGGTGAGAAAGTAAAGACAACTCATTTTGTGTGTTGTACCATGAATTTATTGAGCCCTAAGCCATACATAGAAATTTTTTTATAATTGACATCTGATTAGAAAGACAAAAACGCATAGAAAAATGAGATACTCATTGTTGGGAAAAAATGGTTATTGGAGACATTAATTTCCTCACAGGTATATTTGCCCTGTGTCTTACAAACAAAAAAGAGGTATGTGGGTTACATGTATGAAACACTGGATCAAAAGGACCCAGTATTTGATGCAAAAGGAATAGAAACAGTCAGAAGAGATTCCTGCCCTGCTGTTTCTAAGGTAAGTTTTATCTGTATTGTTTTCATCTTTAAGAAATAAGTGGCTAAAAAGTCTGGTAAAAAATCTTTAAGCACATTTTGGAGTTCCCGTCGTGGCGCAGTGGTTAACAAATCCGACTAGGAACCATGAGGTTGCGGGTTCGATCCCTGGCCTTGCTCAGTGGTTTAAGGATCTGGTGTTGCCATGAGCTGTGGTGTAGGTTTCAGACACTGCTCGGATCTGGCGTTGCTGTGGTTCTGGTGCAGGCCGGCGGCTACATCTCCGACTGGACCCCTAGCCTGGGAACCTCCATATGCCGCGAGAGCAGCCCGAGAAATGGCAAAAAGACCAAAAAAAAAAAAAAACTTTAAGCACAATTAATCAAATCTTATACATGACTATGTATAACTATAAGAGAAACTCTGTTTTTTGAGAATTTAATTTTAATAAAAACAACTTAAGTCCTTAGTTCCTGGTTTCTGCTCCCATACTTTACCTTTTATCACAATTACTTTAAAAAAAAAAAAGAAAAGAAAACTTGATAAAAATTTCCTGCTTAATCACCTAGAGGTGATATGTTATTATATGGCAATACCTATAAGCTGTGGAGCAGAATGAAGAAGGGAAGCTCGACAGAGAAATTTCATAAGTAATATAATCCATCCTAGATTAACTGAAATTGGATTTACTTGCATTACCAAATACAAGTTAGGGAGATTAATTACCTAAATTTCTCAACCACAGTAATTTTAACCATATTATGTTTATTTTTTCTTTATTCAGGCCCAGCCAGACTCCTTAGATAACAAACCAAAAATAAGTGGCATAAATGGAATAGCACTGTACAACTTGAGTTTTATGAGAGCATTAAAAGCATAATAGATTGATAATTATCAATTATTTCAAATTCACATAATATCATATATACGATATTATGTGAATTTGAGATTTTTTTTTTTACATTCTCTTTCTAGAAAAGGTATTCAGGGCATTCTTTCTCTGAAGGAAGAGTGGTACCTTAGCTAAGTTAGCAAACTCATGCAAATATGTATGGTTCCCAGTACTCAGAATAAGATATAGAACTTTCACCTGGAACTAATTTAAATTCAATCCACTGCATAAATCCACTGCATATCAGTCATTTTACAGCAGAAATAGTTCCAGCACAGAAAATTCTATCACAGTTAGTATATATTTATTGGAGCATAAAAGGGCAAAAGACCAACTTTTATTTCACTGTGTGGTGATGTTTAAACTTCTATCCACCTGAATCCAGCCCTTTCTATGACAGGGTAAATAATACATGAAATCATTTCTAGCTTTTTGGGCCTAGAAAGTTCCTAGCTATTTGAATCAACTTAAATGTTTTGTGTTGCTCATCACACAGCAGATGTCTCTTCTGCATGTCATTCCAATATGATTTTCCTCAAACTATATATAATATTCTTTTTTTAGAAATAGCAAGCTATGTAAGTCTCCAAAACATTTTCCAGTTTTGATAATTTGTCTTATCCAATGATTGTAAATAGCAGATTGTTTAGGTGGGTCAGTAGTTATCAAATTGAAAGTATAACAGCAGTGATGAAATATACTATGGGATATTTTATCCTTATGAGCATACCTTTTTCTTTTTTTTAAGATACTTGAGCGTTCTTTAAAGCTGCTATTTGAAACAAGAGATATAAGTTTAATTAAACAGTATGTTCAGCGACAATGTCTGAAGCTTTTGGAAGGAAAGGCCAGCATACAAGATTTTATCTTTGCCAAGGAGTACAGAGGAAGTGCCTCTTATAAACCTGGAGCCTGTGTGCCAGCCCTGGAACTTACAAGGTAATGATGCCTTAGCAGCACAACCCTCCGCACTCTTAAGTGTAGCGTGGTAAGTCTAGTCCTGGGACTCAGAATGGTTTAGAGTGAAGACACCTCGTCTGCAGCTGCAGACACACACTGTCTCTTCCCTGCCTGCATGGAACCTCACTAACGTGACTGGGTGCCCCCCATATGTTGCAGCTCTGAAGAGACAGACAGAGCTCCTCTTCTGGTCTTTCCTGCAAAAACTAAATTCAGTGAAGTCGTAGTCTGTTACAGACCTGGAATCAACTGTTTCCCTCTATGAGAATCACTAGGTAGTCCTTCATATTGATCTCTGCAAGCATGTAGATGGTATCACTCTGGAATCAGATCATCTGACCAGCTAAATTTTCTCTCATGTTTCACTGTTAGATTCATGATAGTTAATTCTTACTCTTATGGGATAGGAAACAATTGAAGCTAGTTGATATCTGCCAACTCATATTGTTCTCCAGGTAACAGTAATTTACAGAGTAAGTTTTATTAAACTCTTACAGCATATCTGCTTAGTGCCGACTAAGTGAAGTATATGTAGTTCTCAAAAAGGTGTAACTCTAAGTACTCCTTGTCAGTTTCTCATGGTTTAATTGTTTAATTTTCATTTAATCTTCTGGAAAGATGCCTTCAATGATAGTCTTTGAGTATTATATTTGGACTTAAATAGGAAAATGCTTACCCATGACCGGCGCTCTGAGCCTCGAGTTGGGGAGCGTGTGCCATATGTCATCATTTATGGGACCCCCGGAGTACCGCTTATCCAACTGGTAAGGCGTCCAGTGGAAGTCATGCAGGACCCGGCTCTGAGACTGAATGCCACTTACTATATCACCAAGCAGATCCTTCCACCCCTGGCAAGAATCTTCTCATTAATTGGTATTGATGTCTTCAACTGGTATCATGAATTACCAAGGGTAAGCCTACTAAATAGTATCTGTGCTATGACCATAGAGAGAATTTACTTAAAATTTTCAGGAAGACTGAAGTTTTTATTTATATACTATGAGAACAAATGCTTTATTATCCAAAACTTGCAAAGATGCTACACTCCTCTGGTTTCGTTTTCTACCAATACCTCCCCAGCTTTGTCAGACTGACCAAATTATAGAGGACTAAAATAAATCCCACAGTTACTTCAGTGGTAAACAACCATAAAATAACTCAAACCAGCTAATAAAAAAAATAAACGAAGGAAATCAGAATTCCCTTCAAAATGGGTATTTAAAAAATATATAAGATGTTTAATGAGATCCTGCTGTATAGCACAGGGAACTATATCTAGTCACTTGTGATGGAACATGATGTAGGATAATATGAGAAAAAGAATGGCTATATATGTATAACTGGGTCCTTTTTGCTGTACAGCAGAAATTGGCAGAAACATTGTAAATCAACTATAATAGAAAAAAATCTTTTAAAAAAAGAAATGTATAAGATGTAGTATCTAGATATAGTCCTGAAGAAACCAGACTAAAGAAATAATATTGGAGTTCCCACTGTGGCTCAGTGGAAATGAATCTGACTAGCATCCATGAGGACGCAGGTTCGATCCCTGGCCTCGATCAGTGGGTTAAGGATCCGGCATTGCCGTGAGCTGTGGTGTAGGTTGCAGACATGGCTTGGATCCTGTGTTGCTGTGGTTGTGGTATAGGCTGGCAGCTACAGCTCCGATTGGACCCCTAGCCTGGGAACCTCCATATGCTGTGGGTGCAGCCCGAAAAAAAAAAAAAAAAGTATAAAAGGCGGAACTAGTAACTCTTATACAAAGTGACTTATAAGGCACCAGGAGAATACACCAAGGATATAATACTAAGATGATAATGTTATTTCAGCCTTATCTTCAACTTCAGAAGACAGATATCTAAAACCAGTATTAACTTCAAATGAGTATGCTTAGGTGACATGTATCTGCTTACATGCTCTAGGTTTACTTTTGCTTGAATTTTGCACCCTACTGCCTAACAAGTTATTTTTAGCCTTCCTGTTGCCTCGTTTCCATGCACAAATTGTGCAGCCCTAACCAGTATCCACTGCCAACCTGGATTTCTTCCATTGTCCTCTCATCTCCATTGCCCCATTGATCTCATCTATCTATATATCTCAACCAGAAAAACTGAGTGACAGGAGACTATTTTTTTTGTATGTCAGTTATACTTCAATAAAAATCTATTATTAGTTTCAAGTGTACAACATAGTGATTTGAGACAAACATTATGAGATGATCATCATCATAAAGCCTAGTTATCATCCACTAGCATTTAAAGTTATTACAATATGGAGTTCCTGTTGTGGCTCAGTGGGTTAAGAACCCTAACTAGTAGCCAAGAGGATGTGGATTCAATCCCTGGCCTCACCAGGTTAAGGATCCAGTGATGCCACAAGCTACAGCATAGGTCGCAGATACGGCTCAGATTTCTCGTTGCTGCAGCTGTGGCGTAGGTCTGCAGCTGGTGTTCTGATCCAGCTCCTAGCCCAGGAACTTCCATATGCCACAGGTACAGCCCTTAAAAAAAAAAAAAAAAAAAGTTATTACGATATTATTGACTGTATTTCCTATTCTGTATATAACATCCTGATGACTTATAATAACTGCAAGTTTGTACCTCTTGAGACTTTTTCCAAAAACTCCAAAAAATGAGTATATCTGATGATATTAAGATGTAAAGGAATCTATAGCTGCACTGTCTAAAACAATGCTCAACACGTAGTAGCTGTATTTGTTGAAGGAGTAAAATGCCTTAGTAAACCTGTAATTAGCATGAGAATAGCTGCTCTGCTATGAAGCTGGCTCAGACATTTCTGAATTGATGTTTTTGTCCATCTAGAAAGCCACCAGCTCCTCTCGAAGTGAACATGAAGGGCGGAAAGGCACTATTTCACAGTATTTCACTACCTTACACTGTCCTGTGTGTGATGACCTGACTCAGCATGGCATCTGTACTAAATGTCGCAGCCAACCTCAGCACGTTGCAGTCATCCTCAACCAAGAAATTCGAGAGTTGGAACGTCAACAGGAGCAGCTTGTAAAGGTACAACCTTGTTCAATAGACCCAGAATCCTAAGCAGTCTGATTCTTCAGGGAAATGTACTCAACTCCTGAGGTTTAGTATAAGGTGGGAAACTGGTGTGAAAGTGGAGTAGGATTCTAAGTTAATAAACTTCCTAAAATCTCAATAATACCACAGTTGTACTAAACTTTTAAAAATGGCTACACTGCAGTTCCTGCTGTGGTGCAGCGGGACCAGCAGTGTCTTGAGAGTGCTGGGACACAGGTTCTATCCCCAGCTCGGCCCAGTGGGTTAAGGATCCAGCAGCTTAGGTTGAGCCTGCAGCTTGGATCTGATCCCTGGCTTGGGGATCCCTATGCCTTGGGGCAGCCAAAAAAGAAAAAAACTTGTTTTATACTTGTTTTATTTTTATGGAATAGTGTATTTGTTTATTAAAACTGTGGTATTATAATGTCCAGCCACCCAATTTCTTTTATAATAGTATTTTTAAAAAGGAAGAAAAGTACTAATTGCTGTCTATTATCTGCTTACCATTCTCATAAAAATCTGGTCTTCCTAGAGAATTGATAGTACAATTGGAAGGTTTGCAGTTCTGAGAGTCCAGATAGAAAATATAATGCTTAACATGACTGAGTCTTCCTATCTGCTGAAGACTGTTCTAGGCCCTCCCACAGTGGAGTCAACTGGCCCCGAGGGAATTCAGTGATTTACCCCATGTTCCACTGCTAAGAAGCAGCCAAGCTGGGATATAGACATAAGATACAGAGGTAATTTCTGAAATGAGGAATTTCAGCAGAAATAAATAACAGGAATCTCTTAAAATAAGTTGGAAAATAGATGGAAATCCTGTGAAATCAGATTGTTATGATCATTATACAACTACAGATGTGATAAATTCATTTGAGTAATAAAAAAAATGGAAAAAAAAAATAATAAGTTGGAAAATAAAATCTAAAGAGGAGTTCCCATCATGGCTCAGTGGAAATGAATTCGACTAGGAACCATGAGGTTGTGGGTTTGATCCCTGGCCTTGCTTGGTGGGTTAAGGATCCGGCATTGCTATGAGCTGTGGTGTAGCTCACAGACATGGCTCAGATCTGGTGTTGCGGTGGCTGCGGTGTAGGCTGGCAGCCACAGCTCCGATTCAACCCCTAACCTGGGAACCTCCATATGCTGCAGGTGCAACCCTAAAAAGGACAAAAGACAAAAAATTTTTAAAAATAAAATCTAAAGAAAAGTTAGTATTACAACACATTTTTAAAAAGTAGTGTATTTCTTAAAGGACTTTTTATACCATCATGTTTCAAGTTACATTTTTAGCTTTCAGGCAAGACAGTAACCACTCTGCCATGGTGTTTGTTTTGTCTTGTCTTATCTTTAGAAGAGCAATATAGAACGCTGTTGGAATGTTTTAAAACCAGCCAAATAATTGAAAGGAGGTGTGATTTAGTGACTAACGAATCAAACTGATAGAAGGACATCAGGATTCCAGTCTGAACTTTATAGTAATGGCCACATCCCATGGCCTCAGTTTTCCCAGAATGCAGGTTAATGCTCTTTTTCGGTTCCATGTAGCTGTTAATGTAAAATCTCCTATACAATCACTCCTAGCAGCTTGTGCTCAGAGGCCTAATGTAATCCAGCCACCAGTATATAAAGGCCAGGTTCTGCACCGTGTCCTCAAGGTAAAAAGGCTTTTGAACCAAGTCAGATTATATACAACCTCCTAGGAAGACAACCTAGCTTGTGAACAGGGAGAGAAAAACCATCTCTTAGGAGACTAGGCTCTTCAGAATTTGCATGATTATAGAAAGATGATTAAAAACTGGTAAAGTATATAGACTGTTCCCTCTGAACCATTCTAGCTACTATTCTGCACAGGTTGAAAATTCTTAAATTTTGCAGAGTATAGCAGTCATCCAGAATGCATTAAACAGGTTTCGTTAAGGACAGGATCTAAAAGGTACAGTGATACTCACGCAGCCACAGAAGCCTGGCCTGTTGAAATGATAAATTGACTTTTCCCTGTCCCAATCCATCTCCTAGTTCTTTTTTTTTATTTTTTCATTATAGCTGGTTTAGTGTTCTGTCAATTTTCTGCTGTACAGCATGGTGACCCAGTTACACATACATGTGTAGATTCTTTTTTCTCACATTATCATGCTCCATCATAGTGACTAGATACAGTTCCCAGTGCTACACAGCAGGATCTCATTGCTTATCCATTCCAAAGGCAATAGTCTGCATCTATTAACCCCAAGTTCCCAGTCCATGCTGCTCCCTCCTCCCCGTTGGCAATCATGAGTCTATTCTCCCAAATCCATGATTTTCTTTTCTATGGAGAGGTTCATTTGTTTGTATATTAGATTCCAGATAAGTAATATTATATGGTATTTTTATATCTTTCTCTTTGTAACTTCACTTAGTATGAGAGTCTCTAGTTCCATCCATGTTGCTGAAAATGGCATTATTTTGTTCTTTTTATGGCTGAGTAGTATTCCATTTATATATAACCAATCCAATCATCTGTCAATGGACATTTAGGTTGTTTCCATGTCTTGGCTATTGTGAATGGTGCTGCAGTGAACATGCAGGTGCATGTCTTTTTCAAGGAAAGTTTTGTCCAGATATGTCCAAGTGTGGGATGCTGGGTCATATGGTAGTTCTATGTATAGTTTTCTAAGGTACTCCATACTGATCTCCATAGTGGTTGTACCAGCTTACAGTGCAGGAGGGTTCCCTTTTCTCCACACCCCCTCCAGCATTTGTTATTTGTGGACTTATTAATGATGGCCATTCTGACTGGTGTGAGGTGGTATCTCATGGTAGTGGCTCAGTGGGTAAAGGATCCAGCATTATCACTGCTGTGGCATGGGTTTGATCCTTGACCTGGGAGCTTTTGCATGCTGTGGGCATAGCCAAAAAAAAAGAAAGAGAGATTTTTAACTTTAGCGTTGTTTTTTCCCATCAGAGAATTAAAACATGTGTCTCTTGTACACTAAATAATCTATAGAAATTTCATAAAACAGAAATTACAGGAGATAAAATGAGTAATTATCAGAAACATTAGTCATAGGAGGTTTGATACACCTCTCCCAGCCCAAGACCAGTCAAATGACCAAAAATATAATTATTAAAGATCTAAAAGATATTATAAGATAGACCTTGTGATTATATATCAAACTCTGTAACCCAATATTAGAGAATATACTTTCTTTTAAGTGTTTATGGAATACTAAAAAATCAACTATATCTTATATCAAGAAAACCTTAATAAATTTCAGGAAGTAGAAATACTGCAAAATTTTATTAGTACAATTCTGTAAAGCTAGGAATTCATTATAAACTCAGAAAACAAATGACCCTTTTATTTGGAAATTTTAACATTCCCTATTTAACAAATGATTTAAGATTCCAAACAGCCATAGCAGATCTCAGAAAAAAAATTCACCGCCTTAAAAATTTTTAATAATAAACATGAAAATTAAACATCTTACTCAAAATTGTTTTAAAAAATAGTAAAATGAGCCAAAGGATAACAAAAGGAAAGAACTAATAATATTAAAGTTTTTTTTTTGTCTTTTCTAGGGCCGCTCCCGCGCACATGAGGTTCCCAGGCTAGGGGTCCAATCAGAGCTGTAGCCACCAGCCTACGCCAGAGCCACAGCAACACAGGATCCGAGCCACGTCTTCAACCTACACCACAGCTCACAGCAACGCCGGATCGTTAACCTACTGAGCAAGGCCAGGGACCGAACCCGTAACCTCATGGTTCCTAGTCAGATTCATTAACCACTGCACACGAAGGGAACTCCTAAAGCATTTTTTTAAATAGCCACTAAAAAGTAGCTTTCCAGGTTGTGGTGTTTAAAGTTTTTAAACATAAGCTGCTTGGTGTTTAAATCACCAGTAAAGGATCTTGAAACTACAAACCGAGTTAAATTTAGTGAGGCAAGTAACTCTATCCTGGTTGATTTATCAGACAAGCACAGAGAAGGCATAAATATTTATGAGTTTGTCCAGCACCTGAACATACCCACAGTACTAGAGCAGTAAGTACATGTTCTGTATTTGGAAATGGGCTTGAGTCTTGTGGCAGAGAGCTACTTGGTGAAAGTCTTCAGAGTAGAACACTTCAAAACTACAAGAGTACAGTGAAGCCAGTGCTCTCAGCAGAGTGCTCGTGCAGTACCGTAATATCAGATGCAGTAACAAGTGTGCTCAGAAAAACTGGCCCTTCAACTGACTGGAGACACTGGCCCAAAGACAAAAATGTACTGCCCTACGAGACCTCTCTCAAACAGAAGCTGTTTGATACAGATCCCAGAATTAACTAGAGCAGGCCTGATTTCTCTCTTAAAAGACAATCTGGTATAGTAGCTACTATTAGTATCCTTTTTTTTATCACTTGGATACACTATTCACAGTAAAATTAGCCTGCATATTCTTGACCCGTGGGGCCCTCACTACTATCCTTTGAAGTTTTTCATGTTTTTATCATCTTTTTTTTCTAAACTGTATGTGTAACCCGAGACATTGCATATTAAAAGCTGATCATTATGTAAGACATGACACTTCTCTTTAAAATTTGCCCCTTTTTTTGGCCACACCCACACCCAAATGGAAGATCCTGGGCCAGGGATCAAACCTGCACCTCAGCTGCATTAACCCACTGCCACTGCAACCACATAGGAACTTCCAAAATTTGCCTTATGATTCATTATTTTCTTTAGGTTGGATATCATTATACATCAGAATCACCTGAAAACCCTAGAAAGTAACATATATATATATATATATATATATATATATATATATATTCTTAGACTAACGCCTGAGCCCCACCCCAGACCATGAATCAGAATCTCTGGGCATGAGAGCCTGTTTTAAGCTCATGTATACCCAAGGTTGAAGCTACTTTTAAATTTACATGCTTTGGCTTTCATTTTTTTTTCCATACTGGCATTTTCTCTTCTGAAATAAGAAAGTGGATGAGTTTTTATGATTAGTGCATTAAATGATAAATCTGAAGATGTTTGAAAAAACCACTGTACATAGCTTGTTTAAGAAGACAGTCTTTGAATGATAACTAGGTAGCTGTTATGCGGATCTTAATATAATAGGATTCTACTATAAATTTAAGTTAACCTCTGGAATGAAATGAATCCTTAGGGAATTTTATGCTTACATTTTGTGAAATAATATCCTTTAGAAATGTCTCAACATAGGATTGGCTATGCTTCAAAGAGATAAAAATTAATGAAACTTTCAGTGGTATGTCCATATGTCTGCCAGTAATCTGTGGTCTGTCATACAGGAGGGCTTATAAAAATGTGTTGTTTCCATGTATATGTAGAAATGTTCCTATCATTTTATGTACTTCTCTTGTACTTTCAGATATGCAGAAACTGTACCGGTTGCTTTGATCGACATATCCCGTGTGTTTCTCTGAACTGCCCAGTACTTTACAAACTCTCTCGAGTAAATAGAGAATTATCCAAGGCACCATATCTCCGGCAATTACTAGACCAGTTTTAAGTTGTCAATATCACAGAATTCCAGGTGCTATTTTTCAGTGTTTACCACTAAACTGTTGTGCATGGTGCTTTTTCAACTTTCATCAAGTCAAGTATGTTCATTGTCTGTCTGTTATCTGGAGACTATGAAGACTTTTATGCTAACTGAATTAAAAATTGTACTTGTTGATCTCTGAATAGCTCATTTCTTACAATGTACAAATTTCTCATCCTTTCACCTTTTTAACATTGTTTTATAATGCAGGTGTCTAGAATTTGCTCCAGTATGTGTAACATCTTGTAAATCCATTTGAGTAGATCATATTTACTTCCCTGTGGAAGGAGCACTGAAAACCTCTTTTAAAAAAACCATTCGTGTTTTCCTTGAAATGTCTGTTATCAAGACGTGTTAGAGATATTCATTCACTTTATAATTTTGACTGCGAAATATTTTGTAAATACACTTTTTTACTTTTCAAACAACTGAGTAAAAATAATGTGCAATGAATTTTATACAAATGATTTTCAAGTTGTTTGGTATATATATCCTCTAGGTTTTGCTTGACTCAGAGTAGAGTTGTTATTTTGATCAAACTGTGCAAACAATAGTACCATGTGTAGCATTTTGAAACATTATTTTCTAAAACCGCTGTCTTGCTTTAGCTATTAATGGGGCATTGTGAGGAACTGTGCAAAGACATTTTTGTTACAAACCTGTGGGCCTGTTGCAATACTTTAAAAATAAAAAATTTTATTCCATTTTTGCTTGTTTTGTATAGACATTTCTATTGCTTCTAAATATGCTTAAAATATTTTCTTTCCTTACGTACTGTACAGTTAATCTTATTTGCCATCATCTTGAACACAAAATGTGTATTTAGAATATTTGTATAACTGTATAAAATAAAAAAGGAATTATGTGGTCAGTGCATTGTTTTTTAAACTGGAAATCATTTTGTTTTAAAAGTTAATAATGGAAACCATATTAAAATTGAATAAAATATGAAATATGGCAGTGTGGTTTTATCTTGCTGTAAAATAGAATTATTTTCATCTAAAAAAATAAATAATTAGGAGTTCCCCTCGTGGCGCAGTGGTTAACAATCCGACTAGGAACCATGAGGTTGCGGGTTCGGTCCCTGCCCTTGCTCAGTGGGTTAAGGATCCGGCGTTGCCGTGAGCTGTGGTGAAGGCTGCAGACGCAGCTCGTATCCCGTGCTGCTGTGGCTCTGGCGTAGGCAGGTGGCTACAGCTCCGATTAGACCCCTAGCCTGGGAACCTCCATATGCCGCAGGAGCGGCCCTAGAAAAGGCAAAAAGACAAAAAATATATATATATATATTTTTTCATCTGTTTTTTAAGCCTACATTGGTTATATTTTCCCTACTCTCTATGAACTTTAATAAGGTTAACTCATTTTATCTTAACTGACGACATTGTAATTCCTTTACCAAAACTTTT
This sequence comes from Phacochoerus africanus, assembly GCF_016906955.1. Classification (NCBI taxonomy): domain Eukaryota; kingdom Metazoa; phylum Chordata; class Mammalia; order Artiodactyla; family Suidae; genus Phacochoerus; species Phacochoerus africanus. The sequence continues at coordinate 77,129,757 of NC_062545.1, read as the reverse complement.
TTTTAATGGCAGCAAAAGTAGTCTAGGAAAAGTGTAGCTCTCATCCTTTCAGATTCTAAGAATCTATATGTTAGTAGATCTACATTTTCATTTAGATATAATTAATCTTGAAACTAGAACTTTCCAGAAGGAAAGCAAATATTAATACTTTCTTTGTGTGTGTTTTAGGAACACACTAGTGGCATATGGAGATTCCCAGGCTAGGTAGGGATTGAATTGGAACTGCAGCTGCTGGCCTACACCACAGCCACAGCAACACAGGATCCAAGCTGCATCTGCAACCTACACCACAGCTCACGGCAAAGCCGGATCCTTAACCTACCGAGCAAAACCAGGGATAGACTCGCATCTTCATGCGAAGACATTTTTGTTACAAACCTGGGCCTGACTAGTATCTTCATGGAGATTAAAACTTTAAATGCCAGTTTTTTCAATTAAAAAAAAATTTCATACAAAGCTCATCTGGGAGTTCCCATTGTGGCTCAGCAGATTACAAACCTAACTAGTATCCATGAGGATTCAGGTTCAATCCTGGGCCTCACTCAGTGGATTAAGGATCCAGTGGTGTAGGTCACACATGCAGCTTGGATTCCGCATTGCTATGGCTGTGGTGTAGGCCAGCAGCTACAGCTCTGATTTGACCCCTAGCCGGGAAACGTCCATATGCCATGGGTGTGGTCCTAAAAAGCAAAAAAAAAAAAAAAAAAACCTCATGTGATTATGTACCAGAAATAGGTCTTCTGTTGCCAAATGCAGTTCTTCCAAATACTGGGATTCATTTTCTGAAAATTATATCGTAAATACGTACTCAAAGAGATAGAAATCACGTCTCGGCACACATTTCTCCCAAGACCAATGGAGACATAATAAGTCCCCACCTCTGCAGATCTGTTTTTTGTTTGGCTGGCTAGAGCTAGTCCTTAGAAAAAACTTCCATTTTTGAGTAATACTGAAGAAATAATATCATTAAAAATTCCCTTAAGTTTGTTAAAATGCTTTTTCTCTCATTCGGACCACTTGCTACCAGTGTGTTTTCCCAGATGTGATGTTTTAACAACGGCTACTTACAATTCTGTCTTCTCTTCACTCCCCTGGGGTCCCAGTCAGCAGTGGGAAAAGGCGGGTGCTGAACCATGTGATACTCAGTTCTATATGAACTTCAGTTTTCTAATAGTGTCTGTGAAGAAGGCCAATTAAAAAAAAATGTGAACAGAAGGGGCATTGTAAAGAATTCTTAGTCCTGTGAGGGCTGGAGAGAATCTGTAGGCTGTATTCAGCCCATTCCCTGCCATCAAGGATGCTGCCCTGATGACCCAAAATTCCCTTCTGGAGCTGTATTTTGCACTAGTAGAGATTTACTGCTGTGTAATCTTGATCTCTCCACCTACTCTCTGTTTTATTTTCATAATAACTGAAGGACAGGGACCTTCCTTAAAGGCCCATCAAATAAGATTTAAATTCATTCCTCAAATTCAGAATGGTATTTCTTAAAATATGTATTTGATTTTATAAAATAAAAACAAACATGGCTATAAATAACATTACTAGGGCTCTGCCAGGAAAGGAGGGAAAGAAAGGGAGGACAGCAGTGTACAACTAGCTGTTTTCAGGTTGGCTGTGTCCTGATGGGCCTCAATGAGACCTGCACCTCTTAGAGGTCAGTCTACCAAATGCACTTGTCTCACTGTTACCCACCAAATACCCGTCTTTCCCCTGATGTGAGGAGACTTGTTACATTTAACCACTTTTGGTTTTAAAAAAGTGAACGAATTCGGGGGAGTTTCCGTCATGGCTCAGGGGTTAACCCGACTAGCATCCATGAGGATTCAGGTTCGATCACTGGCCTCACTCAGTGGGTTAAGGATCTGCCGTTGCCGTGAGCTGTGGTGTAGGTTGGTGTAGGTCACAGATGCTGCTCAGATATGATGTGGCTGTGGTGTATGCTGGAGGCCACAGCTCTGATTGTACCCCTAGCCTGGGAACCTCCATATGCTGCAGGTGTGGCCCTAAGAAGACAGACCAAAAAAAAAAAAAAGTGAAATAATTAGGATGGCATTAATGCCCCAGTTATGATTAGTTAGTAAGTAGCTTTCTATAGGGAAATAGTTATGGACTGTTTCTAGCATTTGAGATCTGTGGAGGAAGTGATAAGACACAGCACTAAACCTGCACCTTACTTCCTCACCCTCATAATTGTGTTGTCACTGGCCAACTCCAAAAGTGGCTTACTAAGGAAAGTATCTTGTAGAAGAACTCTCAAATTTATAGTATCAGGTTTCTCTGTATATTGAAGGCGAAAATATGATGAGGAAGACAAATGAAGGCATTTTTAAATCAAAACACCATCTTAGCACCTGGGAGTCTTACATCTTGTTGGAAGGAAAGACAGGGTAGTTTGGGGAAGAAGTAATAACAGGCTAAGAGTAAGGAAACCCCGTGCCCTGGCATTGCTTATGACTGTTAGTGGAAATGCAGCTCTTTGGAAAAGCAACTAATTTGGTCACAGACATTAAGAAATTTAAAAATAGTTACATTCTCTAAAAACAGAGGATAATACCACCTACCCTGATTATTGATAGAAGTTTTATGAATGGGAATGTGGATGGATGCAAAACAGTTATACGAATGTAAAGTATTAGGTTTTTTCATCTGAAGAAACCAAGGTAATCACCTGTCCTCAAGTGCACCACAGTCTATTTGTAAAGACAAGACAATGGTGTCAAGATGATAAAGATTTTTTTTGTCTCCTCCTCCTCTATCAGATAAACCTAAGAATAAGCAAGAGAAAGCCATAATTGATCACGCTTAGAGAACTCTCAGAAGGCTTAACAACAGAAGACCCCGGGTGAGAACTGATTATTTGAAAGGAGCAGTTAGTCCAGAGGCCAGCACTAGCCCCAGGACCTGGCTTCACCCACCAGTGGGCAGGCACCATCCCTGAGGCATTCTAGACTTGGAGTCTGCCCACCAATGGGCCAGCACTAACCACAGGGACCCCTGGAATTCCACAGCCAGCCACCTCATGACCCAGCCCTGCCAACCAGCAGCCTTTCACAGATCAGAGCCTGGCAACCAACTGGACCAGGGCCAACCACACCTGCCAGACAACCCACAGTCATCAGCCTGCCACAACAGAAGAAGCCACACAGCCAGGAGAGGGGGCACCCCTAGAACATAAAGCTCTGGTGATGAGAGGGGTGCACTTCTGGGATACATAGATATCTCCAAAAAAAGCCCACTTCTCCAAGGTCAGGAAGTGTAACCTGCATACCAGACACAGAGAAATAAAGACAACATGTTAGGGAAGATGAGGTGACAAAGGAATGTGTTTCAAATGAAGGAACAAGATAAACCCCAGAACAACAACTACGCAAAGAGGATAACCACAATCTACCCGAGAAAGTATTCAGGGTAGTGAACATAAAGATGATCAACAACTCAGAAGAAGAATGGATGCAGAGAGCAAGAAGTTAGGATTTTTATTGTGCTTTTGTTTTTTATTGAAGTATAGTTCATTTCCAGTATTGTTTCAAGTATACAATGATTCTGTTTTACACACACCCACACACATATTTTCTATTGGTTTCAAGGTGTTTTTGTGCCAGTACCAAGAATATAATCTTCTTCAGATTCTTTTCCACTACATATTAATTTCAAGATATTGAGTATAACTCCCTATGCTATACATCAGAACCTCCTTGTTTACCTATTTTATATATAGTACTGTGTATATAGTTATCCCAACTCCTAATTTCTCTCTTCCCCTGCCAGTCTCCTCTTTGGTAACCATAAGTTTTTTTGTTTCATCTTGTTTTGTTCCTTAGGGCCACACATGCAGCATATGGAAGTTACCAGGCTAGGGGTCAAATCAGAGCTTAAACTGTTGACCTACACCACAGCCACACCAGATCCAAGTGCATCTGTGACCTACGCCACAGCTTTTGGCAACACCAGATCCTTAATCCACTGAGCAAGGCCAGGGATTGAACCTGCATCCTCATGGATACTAGTCAGGTCCTTAACCCACTGAGCCACAAGGTAACTCCTGGTAACTGTAAGTTTGTTTTCTGTGTCTATGAATCTATTTCTGTCTTGTAAATAAGTTCATTTGCATAATTTTTTACATTCCACATATAAGTGATATCATGTGGTATTTTCTTTCTCTGACTTAATTTACTCAATATAATCTCTAGATCCACCCATGTTGCTACAAATGGGTGCTCAAAGAACTCGGGAGAAGAATGGATGGACAGAGTGAGAAATTAGACGGTTTTAACAAAGGGTTAAAATATATAAAGATCAACTGAACAGAGTTAAAGAATACAATAACTAGGAATACCTGTCATGGCACAGTGGAAACAAATCTGACTAGGAACCATGAGGTGATGGGTTCAATCCCTGGCCTCGCTCAGTGGGTTGAGGATCGGGCGTTGCCGTGAGCTGTTGTGTAGGTAGCAGGTGTGGCTCGGATCTGGTGTTGCTGTGGCTGTGGTGTAGGCCACAGCTGCAGCTCCAATTAGACCCTTAGCCTGGGAACCTCCATATGCCACGGGTGCAGCCCTAAAACGACAAAGACAAAAAAAAAAAAAAAAAAAGAATAACTGAACAGAAAAACACTAGTAGGTATCAACAGTAGACTAAATGAACAGAGGAATGAATCAGCAAGCCAGAAGACAAAGTAGTGAAAATCACTGAAGCTAAATAGAAAAAAAGACTTGTATTCTGAAAACTATAAGACATTGATGAAAGAAATCAAAGATGACACAAAAAGAAAAATATACCATGTTCTTGATTGGAAGAATCAATATTGACAAAATGACTATACTACCCAGGGCAGTCTGCTGATTCAGTGCCATCCCTATCAAATTACCAATGGCAATTTCCACAGAACTAGAACAAAAAAATTTTAAATTTGTATGGAAATACAAAAGATCCCAAATAGCCAAAGCAATGCTGAGAAAGAAAAGTGGAGCTGGAGGAATCAGGTTCCCTGATTTCAGACTATACTACAAAATTACAGTCATCAAAAATGTGGGTACTGGCACACAAAAAAATATATAGATCAATGGAACAGGATAGAAAGCCCAGAAATAAACCCATTCATCCATGATCCATTAATCTATGACAAAGGAGGCAGGAATATACAATGGAGAAAAGACAGTCTCTTCAATAGTGGTGCTAGGAAAACTGGACAGCACATGCAAAAGAATGAAATTAGAACATCCTCTAACATTATACACAAACATAAACTCAAAATGGATTAAAGACCTAAATATAAGACCAGATACTTTAAAACTCTTAGAGGAAAACATAGGCCAAACACTTTTTTTTTTGTCTTTTTGTCTTTTGTCTGTTGTTGTTGTTGCTGCTATTTCTTGGGCCGCTCCCGAGGCATATGGAGATTCCCAGGCTAGGGGTCGAATCGGAGCTGTAGCCACCGGCCTACGCCAGAGCCACAGCAACGCGGGATCCGAGCCGCGTCTGCAACCTACACCACAGCTCACGGCAACACCGGATCGTTAACCCACTGAGCAAGGGCAGGGACCAAACCCACAACCTCATGGTTCCTAGTCGGATTCGTTAACCACTGCGCCACGACGGGAACTCCCCAAACACTCTTTGACATAAACTGCATCAATATCTTTCAGATCCACCTGCTAGAGTAATGACAATAAATGTGAAAGTAAATAAATGGGACCTAACTGAAAGCTTTTGCACAGCAAAGGAAACCATAAACAAAATGAAAAGACAACCCACATAATGGGAGAAATATTTGCGAATGAAGCAACTGACAAGGTATTAATCTCCAAAATATACAAACACGTCCTGTAGCTCAATATCAAAAAACAACCCAATCAAAAAATGAGCAGAAGACCTAAAAAGACATTTCTTCAAAGAAGACATACAGATGTCCAAAAATACACATGAAAAGATGCTCAATGTCACTAATTATTAGAGAAATGCAAATCAAAACTACTATGAGATACTACCTTATACCAGCCAGAAAGGCCATCATCAAAAAGTCTACAAATAATAGAGTTCCCACTGTGGCACAGAAGAAACGAATCCGACTAGTATCCGTGAGGATGCAGGTTCAATCCCTGGCCTTGCTCAGTGGGTTGGGGATCCAGCATTACTGTGAGCTGTGGTGTAGGTCACAGACACAGCTCCGGTCCAGCATTGCTGTGCCTGTGGCTTAGGCCAGCAGCTGTAGCTCCAATTCAACCCCTAGCCTGGGAACTTCCATATGCCATGAGTGTGGCCCTAAAAGGAAAAAAAAAAACAAAGTCTACAATAATAAATGCTGGAGAGTGTGTGGAGAAGAGGGAATCCTCTCACCGTTGGTGGGAATGGACACTGGTGCAACCACTATGGAAAACAATACGGAGGTTCCTCAAAAACTAAAAGTAGAACTACCATATGATCCAGCAATCCCACTGCTAGGCATCTATCCAGAGAAACCTCTAATTGCAAAAAATACATGTACCCCAACGTTCATTGCAGCACTATATACAGTAGCCAAAACAAGGAAGCAACCTAAATGTCCATCAACAAAGGAAGGGATAAAGAAAATGTGGTACATATATACAATGGACTATTAGCCATAAAAAGAATGAAATAATGCTATTTACAGCAACTTGGATGGACAGAGAAACTATCATACTAAGTGAAGTTAAATAGTGAAAGACAAACATCACATGATATCACTTACACGTGGAATCTTAAAAAAAGGGGGGGGGGGGATATGAATGAACTTATTTGCAGAACAGAAACAGACTCACAGACTTTGGAAAACTTATGGTTACCAAAGGAAACAGAGTGCAAGTGGGATGGGTGGACTGGGCTTTGGGATTGGCATATGAACACTGAGGTATATGGAATGACTTGCCAACAGGGACCTGTATAGCTGTATAGCAGAGAAAACTCAACCCAGTATTCTGTAATAATCTATGTGGGAAAAGAACCTGAGAAAGAATGGATGTGTGTGTGTGTCATATATATATATATGACTGGGTCACTTTGTTGTACAGCAGAAATTCTCACAGTCTTGTAAATTAACTACTTTACTTAAAACTTAAAAAAAAAACTATACTTCAGTAAAACTTTTTAAAAAACAGAGCTGGAGGAATTAGCCTCCCAGACTTCAGACTGTACTACAAAGTTACAGTCATCAAAACAGTATGATACCAGCACAAAAATAGAACTATAGATCATGGAGCAGGACAGAAAGCCCAGAGATGTAAACCCATGCACTTATTGTCAACTAATCTAAGACAAAGGAGGCAAGAATATACAATGGAGAAAAGAGTCTCTTCAAGAAGTGGTGCTGGGAAAACTGGACAGCTGCATGCAAAAGAATGAAATTAGAACATTCTCTAATACCATACACAAACATAAACTCAAAATGGATTGAAGACCTAAATGAAAGACCAGATACTATAAAACTCCTAGAGGAAAACAGGCCAAATACTCTTTGACATAAACTGCATCAATATCTTCTCAGATCCACCTCCTAGAGTAATGACGATAAAAACAAAAACAAATGGGACCTAATTAAACTTAAAAGCTTTTTCACAGCAAAGGAAATCACAAACAAATGAAAAGACAACCCACATAATGGGAGAAAATATTTGCAAATGTTGCAACTGATAAGAAAAACAACCCAATCAAAAAAACGAACAGATGACCTAGACATTTCTCCAAAGAAGACCTACCGATGGCCAAAAAACATGAAAAGATGTTCAACATCGCTAATTACTAAAGAAATTCAAATCAAAACCACAATGAGTTATCACCACACATCAGTCAGAATGTCCATCACCAAAAAGTCTACAAATAATAAATGCTAGAGAGGGTGTGGAGAAAAAGGAACCCTCTTACACAGTTGGTAGGAATATAAGTTGGTACAGCCACTTTGAGAACTGCAAGAAAGTTCTTCAAAAACTAAAAAGAAAGCTACCATATGATATTGCAATCCCACTCCTGGGCATATAGCCAGAGAACACCATAATTTAAAAGTTACATGCACTCCTATGTTCATAGCAGCACAATAGCTGAGACATGGAAGCAACCTAAATGTCCACTGACAATGGATAAAGAAGACGTCATCTACATATACACAACAGAACATTACTCAGCCATAAAAAAGAATGAAATTCTGCTATTTGCAACAATGTGGATGGATATAGAGGGTATTATGCTTAGTGAAATTAGAGAAAGAAAAGTACTCTATGTTACTATTTATATTTGGAAACTAAAAAATGAAACAAACTATTGAAAATAACAAAACAGAAACAGACTCACTGAGGGAACAAATTAGTGGTTACTAGTGGAAGGAGGGAAGGGAGGAGGTGCGAAATAGGGATAGGAGATTAAGAAATACAAACTATTGCATAAAATAAATAAGCAGCAAGGATATATTGTACAGCAGAGAGAAATACAGCCATTATTTTGTAGTAACGTTGAGTGTAATCTATAAAAATATTGAATCAGTATGTTGTATAGCTGAAACTAATATTGTAAACCCACTATATTTCAATTAAATAAAAGGAAAACGAAAATTAAATCATGACATCAAAAACATAAAATATAGTGGAGGTGGTAAAAATGTAGTTTTTTGTTTGGGGGGAGAGGGAAGGGTTTTGGCTACACCTGTGGCATGTGGAAGTTCTCAGGCCAGGGATCAAACCTGTGCCACGGTGAAATCAAGCAGGGCCCTGTGGGGCTCCTGGACACAAAAGCCTTACTGTGTCCTCCATTTCTTGTTTTTATGAAATGGGCTTCTTTCAGCCTCCACGGCCTTCCCTGAGTTCCAAGGAGCAGGTTCAGACAGCTGCTGATGTGGAAGGGAGGGGATGCAAAGACAAGGGAGGAAAAGCTAAGCAATAATAGTACAGACTTGGGGCAGGATCCTGGTTCCCCCTCAAGGGATACGCAAAATGACCTAGGCATCTTACACACCTAAGAGAAAAGTTATATTCTTTATGCTTCTTTTAGAAACGAATACTTTAAAACTGAACAGCTTGGAGCCCTTCCTACACTTCTCCCTTGTTTTGATTTCACCCTAAACACAATAACCTGTAAGCTAAAGATTAAGCACCAGGATGGCGCCAAGATCTCCTGATGCCAGCTTCGATGACTAAGATTCCCCAAAAGAAAGAAGAATGCATGTTTGCCCCAAGCCTGATTCTTATCTGAAACCTTGTTTTTCTCCTTTTAAACTGTAAAACTCCCTCCAATTCTTCCTGAAAGGAGGTGGGGCGGGGGGGGGGGGGCACAGTCTTCAAGGCTTTGCCTGCTGTGGCCTTCTTTGCCCAGCAAAGCAATAACAGCTTTTTTTTTTTTCCTCCACCCAAAACTCTGTCTCCACAGTTCTATTTGGCACTGGTAGACTGAGGCCAAGTTTTGGCAACAAAGCAATAACCCAAACTGCTGCAATGATAACACCAGATGCTTAAACCTGCTTCACCACAAGGGAAGTCCAAAATGTAGTTTTTAAATGCATTTCCAATTAAGTTGTCAACTTAAATTTTTACAAATAGATGTTTGATATAAGCTTCAGGGTAACCACAAAGCAAAAACCTATAGTAGACCCACAAAAGATCAAAGGAATCTAAGCATACCATGATGGAAAGTCATCAAATCAACTAAGAAGAGAGCAAGAGAAGAGAGCAAGAGAAGAAGAAAGGCATACTGGAATTACAAAACATCCAGAAAGTAATGAACAAAATGGCAATAAGAACATAACATCAATACCTACTCTAAATGTAAATGGACTCAACTTTCCAATCAAAATACAAAGTAGGTGAATGGATTTAAAAAAAAAAAAAAGAAAAAAAAGGGAGTTCCCGTCATGGCACAGCAGAAACAAATCTGACTAGGAACCATGAGGTTGCAGCTTTGATCCCGGGCCTCACTCAGTGGGTTAAGGATCCGGCGTTGCCATGAGCTATCTATGGGTCGCAGACGCGGCTCAGATCCTGCGTTGCTGTGGCTCTGGCATAGACTGGCAGCTGTAGCTCCGAGTGGACTCCTGGCCTGGGAATCTCTATATGCCATAGGTGCAGCCCTAAAAAAGAAGGAAAAAAAAAAAGGACCCAACTATATGCTATCAACAGGACATTTACCTCAGCTTTAAGAACACACACAGACTGAAGGCAAAAGGGTAGGGAAAAAATTCCATCCAAATGGAAACCAAAGAAAGCTAGGATAGTTATACTTATGTCAGACAAAACGGATTTTAAGAAAAAGAATAAAATAAGTGACAAAAAACTTCTCTAGGCAGAAAAGAAAAGGCCACACCTAGAAATAAGAAAATTATAAATGAGAAAGCCTATCAGTAAAGGCAAACATAAAATAAGGTAGGATATCATCCACAGACAAATATCAAAACTAGCAACAATGAGAGTACAAATTCAGAATATTGAAAATGCATTTGAAATTAAGAACCCAGCAACCTAACCAATCCTGTACATGTATTGATTGCTATATCTAAATCTAATGGGAACAACTAACCAAAAAACTACAACAGACACACACATAAAAAAGAAAAAGCAAACCAAATACAATATTAAAGACAGTCATCAAATCCCAAGAGAGAAGAACAAAAAAGAAAAGGAAGAAAAAAGATCTAAAATAAGAAATCTAAAACAATTAAGAAAATGGTAATAAGGGAGTTCTCTTGTGGCTCAGCAGGTTTAAGGATCCCATGCTGTTACTGCAGCAGCTTGAGTCACTGCCATGGTAGGCTTTGATCCAAACCCAGGAACTGTCTTGTGTCATAGGCGCAACCCAAAAAAAAAAAAATTTAGTACAAATATATTAATAATTACAATGAATGTAAAGGGATTAAATGCCCCAACCAAAAGACACAGACTAGTTGAATGGATACAAAAACACGACCCATACATATGCTATCTATAAGAGATCCACTTCAGATCCAGGGACACAAACAGCCTGAAAGTGAGGGAACAGAAGACATTCCATGCAAATAAAAATCAAAAGAAAGCTGGGGTAGCAATACTCATATCAGACAAAATAGACCTTTTTTTTTTTTTTCCTTTTTAGGGCCACACCTGCAGCATATGGAGGCTCCCAGGCTAGGGGTCCAATTGGAGCTGTTGCCGCCAGCCTGCACCAGAGCCACAGCAATGCCAGATCTGAGCCGTGTCTGCGACCTACACCACAGCTCACAGCAATGCCGGATCCTTAACCCACTGAATGAGGCCAGGGATCAAACCTGCAACCTCATGGTTCCTAGTCAGATTCATTTCCACTGTGCCAAGACAGGAGGTCTCAAAATAGACTTTAAAATAAAGACGGTTAGGAGTTCCCATCATGGCTCAGTGGAAATGAACCTGACTAGCACCATGAGGATTCGGGTTCGATCCCTGGCCTTGCTCAGTGGGTTAAGGATCCAGCGTTGCTGTGAGCTGTGGTGTAGGTTGCAGACATGGCTCGGATCTTGCATTGCTGTGGCTGTAGTGTAGGCCAGCAGCTATATATAGCTCTGATTTGACCCCTAGCCTGGGAGCCTCCATACTGCCGTGGGTGTGGCCCTAAAAAGACAAAAATAAATAAATAAAATAAAATAAAGACTGTTAAAAGAGACAAAGACTTTATACAATGATCAAAGGATCAATCCAAGAAGATATAACAATTTTAAATATATATGCACCCAACATAGGAGCACCAAAATACATAAGACAAATGCTAACAGCCATAAAAGGAAAAATTAACAGTAACACAATAGTAGTGGGGAACTTTTAACACCCCACTTACAGCAATGGACAGATCATCCAGACAGAAAATCAATAAGGAAATATAGGCCTTAAATGACACACTAGACAAAATAGACTTAATTGCTATTTATAGAACATTCGATCCAGAACAGCAGAATACATTCTTCTCAATCACATATGGAACATTCTCTAGGATAGATCACATCTTGGGCCACAAATCAAACCTCAGTCGATTTTTAAAAAGTGAAATCATATCCAGCATTTTTTCCAACCATAACACTATAAGACTGGAAATCAACTATAAGAAAAAAAAAAAAAAACCAGCAAATACCACAAATACCTGGAGGCTAAACAATATGCTACTAAACCACTAATGGATCAGTGAAGAAATTAAAGAAGAAATCAAAACATACCTAGAGACAAAGGACAATGAAAACACGATGATCCAAAACCTATGGGATGAAGCAAAACAAGTTCTAAGAGGAAAGTTTATAGCAATACAAGCTTACCTCAGGACACAAGAAAAATCTCAAACAACCTAACCTTACACCTAAAGCAACTAGAGAAAGGAGAACAAACAAAACCCAAACTTAGTAGAAGGAAAGAAATCATAAAACTGAGAGCATCTATACAAATGAAATAGAGATGCAAAAAACAATAGAAGAGGTCAATGAAACCAAAAGTTGATTCTTTGAAAAGATCAATAATATTGATAAACATTTAGCCAAACTCATCGAAAAGGGGGGGGGGGGGCTCAAATCAACAAAATTAGAAATGAAAAAGGAGAAGTTACCACAGACACCACAAAAATACAAAGGATCATGAAAGACTACTACCAGCAACCATATGCCAATGAAATGGACAACCTAAAAGAATGGAAAATTCTTCAAAAGGTACAATCATCCAAGACTAAAGAAGAAACAGAAACTATGAACAGACCAAACACAAGTACTGAAATTGAAACTGTGATTTTAAAACTTCCAAAAAACAAAAATCCAGGACTGGATGACTTCACAGGTGAATTCTATATAACTTTCAGATGAGAGTAATAGAGTTTCTATTCTACTGAAACTCTTCCAAAAAAATTGCAGACGAAGGAATATTTCAAAGTCATTCTATGAGGCCACCAACACCCCAATACGAAAACCAAAGATACCAGAAAACAAGAAAATTACAGGCCAATATCATTCATGAACATAGACACAAAAATCTTCAACAAAATATCAGCAAACCAAACCCAATATTAAAAGGATCATACAGTATGATCAAATGGAATTTATGCCAGGGATGCAAGGATTCTTCAACATTTGCAAATCAATCCGTGTGATACACCGCATTAATAAACTGAAGAATAAAGAACATATGGTCATTCCAATAGATGCAAAAAAGCTTTTGACAAATTCAACACCCAATTATGATTAAAAACTCTCCAAATGGTAAAAAGCTGAAAGCATTTCTGCTAAAATCAGGAACAAGACAAGGATGTCCACTCTCACCACTATCATTCAATATAGCTTTGGAAGTCCTGGCCCAGCAATCAGAGAAGAAAAGGAAATAAAAGGAATCCATACTGGAAAAGAAGTAAAATCATCACTGATTGCAGATGACATGGTACTCCACATAGAAAATCCTAAAAACTAGAAATCAGAAAACTACTAGAGCTCATCAATGAATTCAGTAAAGTTGCAGGATACAAAATTAATACACAGTTATCTCTCGCATTTCTATACACAACAATGAAAGATCAGAAAGAAAAATTAAGGAAATCATGCCATTTACCCTCACATCAAAAAGAATAAAATACCCTGGAAGTTTGAGGTTAGTAGATGCAAACTATTGCATTTGGAGTGGATAAGCAATGAGACTGATGTATATAGCACAGGAAACTATATCCAATCACTTGTGATGGAACATGATGGAAGATATGAGAAAAAGAATATATATGTATGTATGTATATATATATGTGTATGTATGTATAACTGGGTCACTTTACAGTAGAAACTGAAGGAACACTGTAAATCAACTATAATAAAAAATTTAAATTGAAAAATCATGCAATTTAAAAAAAGAATAAAATAACTAGGAATAAACCTACCTAAAAAGACCTATACACTAAAAGACCTATACACTAAAAACTATAACGCTGCTCAAAGAAATCAAAGATGACTCAAAGAGATGGAAAGATATACCATGTTCTTAGATTGGAAGAATCAGTAATGTTAAATTGACTATACTACCTAAGGCAGTCTACAGATTCAATGCAATCCCTATCAAATTACCAACGGTATTTTTCACAGAAGTACAACAATATTTTTTATGGCCTCACTCTGCAGTGACCCAAGTCACTGCAATCAGGTTCTTAACCTACTGTACCACAGTGGGAACTCCCTAGAACAAAAAAAATTTTAATTTGTATGGAAACACAAAAGAACACAAATAACCAAAGTAATCTTTTTTTTGTCTTTTTGTCCTTTCTAGGGCCGCACTGGCGGCACATGGAGATTCCCAGGCTAGGGGTCGAATTGGAGCTGTAGTCACTGGCCTACACTGGAGCCACAGCAATGTGGGATCTGAGTCGTGTCTGTGACCTGCACCACAGCTCCCAGCAACGCCAGATCTTTAACCCACTGAGCAAGGCCAAGGATTGAACTCACAACTTCATGGTTCCTAGTCGGATTTGTTAACTGCTGAGCCATGACGGCAACTCTTTTTTTTTTTTTTCCCAAAGAAATCTTGAAAAAGAAAAATAGAACTGGTGGAATCCAGTTCCCAGACTTCAGACTATACTACAAGAATACAGTCATCAAAACAGTATGGTACTGGCACAAAAAACAGAAATATAGATCAGTGGAACAGGAGAGAAAGCCCAGAGATGTAAACCCATGCACCTACAGTCAACTAATCTATGTAACATACAATGTAGAAAAGATAGTCTCTTCAATCAGTGGTGCTGGGAATACTGGTCAGCTACATGTACAAGAAGGAAATTAGAATATTCTCAACACCATACACAAAAATAAACTGAAAATGGATTAAAGACCTAAATTTAAGACCAGATACTATAAAACTCCTTGAGGAAAACGTAGGCAGAAAACGACCTGAAATAAATTGCAGCAATAACTTTTTTGTTGTTGTTGTCTTTTTTGCCTTTTCTAGGCCACTCCTGCGGCATATGGAGATTCCCAGGCTAGGGGTCGAATTGGAGCTGTAGCCACCGGCCTACACCAGAGCCACAGCAACGCAGGATCCAAGCCACGTCTGCGACCTACACCACAGTGCACAGCAACGCCAGATCCTCAACCCACTGAGCAAGGGCAGGGACCGAACCTGCAACCTCACGGTTCCTAGTCGGATTCGTTAACCACTGCGCCACAATGGGAACCCCAGCAATAACTTTTTTGATCCTCCTCCTAGAGAAATAAAGACAAAAACAAAAATAAACAAATGGGACATAATTAAATGTAAAAGCTTTTGCACAGCAAAGGAAACGATAAACAAAATGAAAAGACAACCCACAGAATGGGAAAAAATACTTGCAAAGGAAGCGACCAACAAGGCATTAATCTTTCAAATACACAAACAACTCATCCAGCTCAATATCAAAACAAAACAACCCATTCAAAAATGGGCAGAAGCCCTAAACAGACATTTCTCCAAAGAAGACATACAGACAAAAAAACACATGAAAAGATATTTAATATCACTAATTATTGGGGAAATACAAATCAAAACCACAGTGAGGTATCACCTCATACTGGTGAGAATGGCCATCATCAAAAAGTCTACAAATAGGAGTTCCCATTGTGGCTCAGTGGAAAGGAATTTAACTAGCATCCATGAGGATGCAGGTTCAATCCCTGGCCTTGCTCAGTGGGTTAAGGATCCAGCATTGCCGTGAGTTGTGGTGTAGGTCACAGACGCAGCTGGAATCTGGTATTGCTGTGGCTGTGGTGTAGGCTGGCAGCTACAGCTACAATTCAACCCTTAGCCTGGGAACCTCCATATGCCATGGGTGCAGCCCTAAAAAGATCAAAAAAAAAAAAAAAGTCTACAAACAATAAATTCTGGAGAGGGTCCACTCACCTCTCACTGTTGGTGGGAATGTACTTTGGCACAACCACTATGGAGGTTCCTCAAAAAACTAAAAATAGAACTATTATATGATCTGACGATTCCACTCCTGAGCATCTATCTGAAGTAAACTACAGCTCAAAAAGATGCAAGTACCCCAGTGTTCATAGCAGCACTATTTACAATAGCCAAGACAAGGAAGCAACCTAAATGTCCATCAATAGAGGAATGGATAAAGAAGATGTGGTACAACTATACAATGGAATATTTCTCAGCCATAAAAAGAATGAAATAATGCCATTTGCAGCACCATGGATGGACCTTGAGATCGTCACACTAAGTGAAGTCAGAGAGAGAAGGACAAATATCATGTATCACTTATATGTGGAATCCAATAAAAAAAAATCATACAAAAGAACTCATTTATAAAATAGAAACAGGAGTTCCCATCGTGGCACAGTGGAAACAAATCCGACTAGGAACCAAGAAGTTGCAGGTTCAATCCCTGGCCTCACTCAGTGGGTTAGGGATCTGGCATTGCCATGAGCTGTGGTGTAGGCCAGCAGCTGTAGCTCCGATTAGACCCCTAGTATGGGAACCTCCATATGCCACAGGTATGGCCCTAAAAAGCAAAAAATAAAATAAAACAGAAACAAAGTCACAAATTTCAAAATCAAACTTATGGTTACCAAAGGGGAAACCATGGCAGCAAGGGATAAATTGGGAAGATGGAACTAACACCTCCACACTACTATATACAAAATAGATATATAACAAGGACCTACTGCATAGCACAGAGAGGTCTCTTCAATGTTCTACCACAACCTATATGGGAAAAAAGAATGGATAAATCTATATATATAACTGACTCACTTTGCCATACACCTGATACTAGTACAACACTGTAAATCTACTATGCTCTAATAAAAATTTTTTAAAAAGAATTGCATATAAAACCTGAAATCATAAAAGTCCTAGAAGAATACAGGTGTTAAGCATCCTGACGTCAGGTTTAGCTATGATTTTTTTGGATTTGACAGCAAAAGCAAAGGCAACAAAAGCAAAAACAAACAAATGAGACTGTATCAAGTTTTAAAATTTCTGCACAGCAAAAGAAATCAACAAAAGGGCAATGTAGCAAATGGGAAAAAAATATTTCCAAATCATGTATCTGGTAAGGGGTTAAAATCCAAAATATATAAAGAATTCACATAACCCAACAGCAAAAAAAAAAAAAAAAAATCTGATTAAGAAATGGGCAGGAGGGAGTTCCCGTCGTGGCACAATGGTTAACGAATCCGACTAGGAACCATGAGGTTGCGGGTTCGGTCCCTGCCCTTGCTCAGTGGGTTAACGATCTGGCGTTGCCGTGAGCTGTGGTGTAGGTCGCAGACGTGGCTCGGATCCTGCGTTGCTGTGGCTCTGGCTTAGGCTGGGGGCTACAGCTCCGATTCGACCCCTAGCCTGGGAATCTCCATATGCCGTGGGAGTGGCCCAAAGAAATAGCAAAACGACAAAAAAAAAAAAAAAAAATGGGAGGAGGAACTCCCCTTGTGGCTCAGCACTAATGAACCCAATTAGTATCCATGAAAACTCAGGTTCGATCCCTGGCCTCACTCAGTGGGTTAAGAATCCAGCATTGCCATGAACTGTGATGTAGGTCGCGGATGCGGCTCGGATCCCACGTGGCTGTGCAGGCCCTAAA
The DNA here is from genome assembly GCF_016906955.1 of Phacochoerus africanus. Lineage (NCBI taxonomy): Eukaryota > Metazoa > Chordata > Mammalia > Artiodactyla > Suidae > Phacochoerus > Phacochoerus africanus. Next base: position 77,112,239 of record NC_062545.1, on the reverse strand, counting down.
AATCAATAAAATAAAATAAAATAAAAGGCCCCATCCCCAAGCATTCACAGTCTGGGAAAGTGGGGTTAGGTCTTCCACATACAAACTGGGGGGGCTGGAGGGGGGGGCGGGGGATGACACAATTTAGCCCATAACAGTATCTGAGACAATAATCTAGTGCTTTGCAAACAGTACCTCATTTAAGTCCCAATGCCTACACCATCAAAGAAAACCAAGGCATAGAGGAATTAAGTAATACCACCCAGGTACTAGGCAGCAGAGGCAGAAATCGAACCCAAGCTCCCAACACACTCCTAACCACCGTACTGCACAGTGGTTTTTTTCATGGGTTCTACTGGATCCATTAAAGTTCCCCCAAGGAGAGTGAGTGAAATGGCCACTGTAGTGAGCACATAGAAAAATTCCATTCCCCAAACTGTTCTCATTTTCAGTGGGAGGTAGCAGAGGAGCCCCTCCAGTCTGCAAGTCTGTCCTGTTCTGAACCACAGTCCTTCGCCCCATCCTCCCAGCCCAAGAAGCACCTAGGAGCGGGTGGTTGGGCCCTCAGTCCACTCTCATGCCTATAGCCAAGTCCACCGAGGATGAAGTGGGTGCGTGAGGATAATGCAAGCCCCTGCTTCCTCATGAAGAGCATGGGGGACCCTTGGACATCACAGTCAGTTACACTTGAAATCTGATCCTATCTGGCCCAACGCCAAGGCTTCTCAAGGTTTATATTTATGAGGAGCCAGAAAAGGCCGAGCTTCGCTCAGAGTCCTTGGCATGAGACAAAGGTACAAGAGGATCCCTGCCCAGAATGAAGTGCACAGCTGTAAACTAGGTCACTGAAAGCAGAGACAGCAGTAGTCACGTAAGACCATCCAGAATGTCACTTATAACTGCTCCGGTAACACGAGGGAGAATGTGGACATTTTGTTTCTCTCAGCTTAAACTGCCCATTTCAAAAAACATCCTTTACTGGAGTTCCTGTTGTGGCACAGCAGAGACAAATCCAGACTAGGAACCATGAGGTTGTGGGTTCGATCCCTGGCCTCACTCAGTGGGTTAAGGATCCGATGTTGCCATGAGCCGTGGTGTAGGTCGCAGACGCGGCTCAAATCTGGCATTGCTGTGGCTGTGGTATAGGCTGGTGGCTACAGCTCTGATTCAACCCCTAGCCTGGGAACCTCCATATGCCATGGGTGCAGACCTTAAAAAAAAAAAAAAAAAATCCTTTACCAAGACTCTAGTAAAATATGAAGAGCATGGGGAGGTCACTGTATACCTGAATCATGATCCAGGTTTGCGTATTTAACCAAATTATCACCACAGTTGTTTTAAGCAAGTATAAAAATAGGCAGTCTCTCAGCTGCTGGGCTCTGTATGGAAAGAAAGCAAAGTGAGGAAATCAGTTTCTGCTTGTTGTACAATTTTGAAAATCTCCTTTCCATTCTGAAACAGAGACCTATCTGTAATCCTCTTAATTAGGGAAGTATCATTCAAGCAAAATATTAACTGAAGGAGTTTCCATTGTGGCTCAGCAGTAACGAACCCGACTGGTATACATAAGGATGTAGGTTCGATACTTGGCCTCACTCAGTGAATTAAGGATCCTGCGTTGCTGTGGCTGTGTTGTAGGCCGGCAGCTGTAGCTCTGATTTGACCCCTAGCCTGGGAAACTCCATATGCTTCGGGTGTGGCCTTTAAAAAAATAAATAAATAACTGAAACATGCAGCTAGTAATAGCTTCTTTGGTGGACTTATAAGTTTAGAAATTAGGTCAAAAACTATTTTTTTTTTTTTTTTTTTGGCCACCCTGCAGCACATGGAGTTCCTGGGCCAGGGATCAGATCTGAGGAGCAGTCACAACCTACGCCACAGCTGCGGCAACACTGGATCCTTAACCCACTGTGCTGGGGATTGAACCTACATCCAGTGCTCCCAAGACTCCGCTGATCCCCTTGTGCCACAGTGAGAACTCCATAAACCTCTGTTTTTTTGTTTTTTTTGTTTTTTTTTTTAGGGCCGCACCTGTGGCATATGGAGGTTCCCAGGCCAGGGGTCAAGTAGGAGTTACAGCTGCCGGCCGACACCACAGCCACAGCAATGCAGGATCCTAGACGAGTCTGCAACTTACACCACAGCTCACAACAACATCAGATCCTTAACCCACTGAGGGAGGCCAGGGATCAAACCCGAAACCTCGGATCTGTTTCTGCTGCACCACGACAGCAATTCCATAAACTTCTCTTAAGAAGCTGAAGAGCTAAAAATGTTAGATGTTGCCCAAGATATTAGACGGCAATTCTAAAATATCCATGTGATATGAAAATACTATTCACATTTTAGGAACCCAATATACTATCAGATACATTTTGCAGCATTCACAATGTAAAATCTAGAAACATATATAAATACATATCTATAAATATAAAAAAATATATAATTTATATATATATAATTTATAGGTATATAGAATTTTTTTTGACCACCCTATGGCAATATGGAGTTTGGGTCAGGGATCAGATCTGCGCTGCACCATAGCTCTGCGCCGCACCACAGCTCTGCCAATGCTGGTTCCTTACCCTCCTGTGCTTGGGAGGGGTTGGAACCTGTGTCCCAGGGCTCCAGATACACCAACAATCCCACTGAGCCACAGCGGGAACTCCTAGAAATATTCTTGGCTAATTTCTATACAGACACCAAACTCATGAAATGAGACATGAATCTTACATTAAACCAGTGTTAAGTATTTATTCATATCAACATTTTACTCAAACAAGCTTTTATATTGTACAAAGTCATGTAAACAGTGAGTAGGTTTAAATCCAGATGTAATAAATGTGCAAGATCATCACCCCTACTCCATTAAGCCCCCCAAATCAAAACCCATCTAGAAGGGCAACCTCCAAAAGGTCCAGTTTGGTTTCATTTGGGGCAGGATTTCAAACAGTATTGATCACCCTCTTTAACGGACCAAGCAACAGCGGAGGTAACAGGAAATAGGAAAGTGCTTCCTCTCCATTTTTCCTTCAGAGAAAGTGCAGACAATTTCATGCATCTATAAAAGGAGCATGATGTAGTAACCAAGCTATAAAATAGCCTTTAAAAACCACCATTACCATCAGAAGTTTCAGTTCTCTGCATTGATAAAAGCAGTGGTTCTCCACCTCTACTGCATGTTCCACGCTAGGGATACTTTTCAAAACATTAATACTCAGGCTCCACTTCAGACCAATTAAATTCTAACGTAGGTGAAAATGCTGGCATTAGTAGTTTTTGAACACTCCTACGCTACTGGAGCAAAGGCTTATCACTTGACCAGGGGGCAATAATACAAGCTGCAATAACATTTTTCCCTCAGGCTGTTTTTTCCCTCCTGGAGCTTATGTGGTCTGGAGGGTGTAGAAGCAAAATGTCACTTTGTCCTGCTTCAGTATGACTAAGCTCTTCTCATATCATGGTCAGGCGACACTACCCCCTACCTCGCCAAGATACCAAAATTAAGAGTCATCTCACTGGCTCCCATCTCAAAAACAATAAAACCGTGACTATTTCCCATCAGCCTGGACTCTCCAACAAAATTTTATCCCTGGTTTTTGCTATGCTGAAGTCTGAAGATGTGTCACGACCTTTGTGAATATAACGATCATGTGGAAGAGTTACTGCTTTTCCATTGTGAACAGACTAATGCAAACCTGGAAACCTTGGTAGGTCGTGTTTTTTTCCCCTTAAACACTTGTGTTTTGACTTGCTAAGCCATTTCTTCTGCTCTTGCGTTTTTCCTTTCCTAAATGCATGTCTCTGTAAAGTCACAGAAAGAGAGTGGACTTAGAACTGGGTAGTCCCCTAAGGGCAGAAAGTTCTCTGCAAGTGATAAGAAAAGGGCTGAGGAATGAGCACCTGCTCAATTAACCCACAGGTGTTTGAAGGAGTAACCCAAGACCCAGTTCAACCGTAATGTGTCCTTTGGCGGTTGGTGGTACATTCCTCTGCTGTCGCCTTTTTCAGCAGGTTTTCACTCTATCGGACTCAACTGCACTGTGCTATATAATTTTCATAAAACTGTAAATCAAAAATGACTCCAAAGATTGCATGTAAAGGTCCTGGAGATGAACAGACACAAATATACACCAAGGAAACAAGAGCTTGGCTACTATACTGATTTTTCTGGAACTGGGTTTAACCTGTTAACAGTAAGCTTTGCTAATGCTTCAACTAACAGAAAGGTTGTCAGAACAAATCTTAGTTGAAATAGGGAAACATAAGCTTGATGAAGGCCAGGACCTCACCTGTCTTGTCCTCTTATAGTTTTGGAGCTGATTATTGAACCTGATAAATGCTCAGTAGATATGTTAAATGACTGAAATGTTTAGACTTGGAAGTCTTTCTGATTCAGAGAGATCAGAGCTGTAATAATATCTCTTGCAAAGTGGGAATCCTCTTGTACCTTATGCAAGCACAAATGCTACTCTATTAGGAAAGAGCTTTTTTCCTTGATGAAAATCAAACACGTCACTACTAACTTTGTCTAATAAGCCCTTCAAAAAAAAAATCTGCAATTTGGTGTGATTTCTTTAGTGTTTGTTTGTTTTCGGTCTTTTTAGGGCCACACTCACAGCATATGGAGGTTTCCAGGCTAGGGGTCGAAATGGAGCTACAGCTGCTGGCCTAAATCAGAACCACAGCAACATGGGATCCGAATTGCTTCTTCGACCTACACCACAGCTCACATCAACACCGGATCCTTAACCCACTGAGCAAAGCCAGGGATCGAACCTTCATCCTCATGGATATCAGTCAGATTCGTTTCTGCTGAGCCACAACAGGAACTCTGATTTCTTTCCAATTTTAATTCAAAACATTAAACCAGACCATCAGGCCCAGGGCCTGACAATTTGTATCCCATTCAGGCAATTATCCACGAAGCCCAGCACCACCCCAGGTACTGAGCAAACAGGGAAACTTCCTTTTTGGTTATAACAGCTCCTGCCTCAGAGCAGTGGGGAGAGGAATGCTGAGGTGGCTACTCCCTGGATGGGGGCCCCATTCACAGGCTGACCAGCTACTAATGAGGCCACACTCTGCCCAATAAGGGCAATGACAGCTAGTCAAGTTAGCCAGACAGGCTCCTTCTGGAATCTAGACTAGAGATATGCAGAAGAAGAGCCAAAAGGAAGGAGGACTGGGGAGAAGTCCCGCAGAGAGACAGAGCTGCTCTGAGAAACAGGTGGAGAGCAGCCTGGCCCCAGCACTGGGCCCAGCTTCTGAAGGCTGCAGGACCATGCCAGGCCCTGGTTTCCCGACTGCACACCATCTGGTTCCAGGGTGGCCAGAGGGGTTTCTGTATTTATCAACAAAGGAGAACATGACACAAGACTAACCATTTAGCAGAAAACTGGGATCAAAACCCGTGATAATGATCCTCAGGAGAAGAGAGAATGTTGATCAACACTTAGTCGGCGGAGCCCAGCACAAAGTAAGCTCTCAAACACTTGCTCCATGACTGAACAAAAACTGGAAGCAGAGATAACAAAGCTTCGAGGTAGATGCCTGACACATGTGTTCATTTACTCAGTATATGCATGACACTAAGCTAATGATAATGGGCCAGAAGTCTGCTCGGAGTTTGAAGCAATACTAACAAAAGTGTGTGTTTCTCCTCTTCCTATACCTGGCTTCTTCTGGAAAACCTGGATTAGGATAATATCCAAGCTGAATAATAAAAATGAAAAATAACTCTAAAAATTTGAAAATAGAATCATTGTATGACTCAGCAATTTCACTTGTGGGACCACACCTAAAAGAATTAAAAGCAGAGGTTCAAACAGATCTTGGTACATCAATGTTCAGAGGAATATTATGCACAAAACTTCTGAAAGGTGGAAGCCAAGCAAGTATCCACCAACGGATAAATGGATAAGCAAAACATACATACAATGGAATATTCTTTATTCTTACAAAGGAAATTCTGATACATGCTACACACAGATGAACCCTGAAGACATTAAGTAAAATAAACTAGTCATAAAAGGACAAATACTGCATGAATCCATTTATATGAGGTACTTATGAGTAGTCAGATTCATAGAGACAGAAAGTAGAATGATGGTTGTCAGGGGCTGAAATGAGTGTGAAATGGGAGTTACTGTTCAATGGATTGAGAGCTTCAGTTTTGCAAGATGAAAAAGGTTCTGTGGATGATGGCAGTGACTGTGGCACAATAATGGGAATGTACTAAATGCCACTGAACTGTACACTTAAAATGGTTCAAATGATAAATGTTATGTATTTTTATCATGATTCAAAAATAATTTTTTTGTGTCTTTTTGCCTTTTCTAGGGCTGCTCCCGAGGCATATAGAGGTTCCCAGGCTGGGGGTCTTATCGGAGCTGTAGCTGCCAGCCTGCACCAGAGCCACAGCAACTCGAGATCCGAGCCATGTCTTCGACCTACACCACAGCTCATGGCAACACCAGATCCTTAACCCACTGAGCAATGCCAGGGATCAAACCCGCAACCTCATGGTTCCTAGTTGGATTCATTAACCACTGAGCCACGACAGGAACTCCCAAAAATAATTTTTTAAAAGCACCTTATTAATCTCAACAAATTGTTCAGAAACCAGAAAGCCCAATCCCTTGGGCTACTCCTGTCATCCCACAACTTCAAAACATTTCTCCAGACCATCCATTAACTAAGTTAACCAAATGCATCAAAGGCAAGCTACAATAATTTAGAGACCAGACACTAAAGGCACTCTGCAAGCAAAAATATAAGGCAAAAGGAAGCCATGAAACACTATACAAGAAATAATAGCCACAGTGCAAGAACCTAAGGGATCTTCTCTGAAAGAATTAAAAGAAATAAACAGCACAGAAACAGAGGACAGGAGAAGACATAATTAAAATAACCACAGGAAAATGTTGGAAAATAAAGAACAATTCTCTTTGACTGTAAAAATTCAGTGTTATAAAATTTTACATCATTAAAGATGAGACTATTTAAACCTAAATAAAAATCCAACTCAAGTCTGACCGAGTTCAAATGCCAACTGGTCAAAGTGCATTAAAGAAAAGAGATTAAATCTTCCTTCTGACAACCAAGGTCACCTGCCTTGGTCTGCCTCTTTTTTAGATCACCAGGTCCTTCTTAAAGGCCATAATTTATATTATGCCATTTGACAAGGTATCTACAACAACCTTTCTGACCCCAGATAATAGGTAAGTAATCTCTAGTACATGAGGAAATAAATCCTTCTTGGAGATATCCTGTGTGATTACTTGTTCGATACCCCGCTTCTCCCACGAGGTCTGTGCTATCCAGTATGGCAGCCACCAGCCAATATGGACGGTACTACATTTAGAGGTAAGTTCCACGAAGCCAGGAAAGTTCTGCTCTTTTCACTTAGCATCTCCCACAGAAACTGCCAAATAGGAGGCATTCGATAAACACGTGAAATAAATACTCAACAGCTAATGCAGTAAATGAGAGGACTGAAGAAAAGTCAGTCGTAGAAGAATATAAGAGGAGGGGGTTCATGGGGACTGCAGACCCCCAAAGATTTAGGGTCAGACTTAGAAAAGCTGAAACAAAATAAATTCCCCAAAATAGCAAAGAATTTGACACTCCTGAAAAGCGGACCCTGCTACCTAAAGTGCGCTCAGTCCGTGGGTCAATTGCACCACATCACTAGCAATGTAGAGTCTCAGCCCCTACCCCAGCCCAGCTGAATTAGAAGCTGTTATTTTAACAAGCAATTCTAATGCACATTAAAGTATAAGAAGCACTAGTCTAGCTCTCTACCCTTCCGGACTGAGCAAGTATCCCTCAGTAAATTTGCAAAAGAACACTGTACAACTGCGTGTAAATCTACAATAATCTTCATAAAGATTTCAAGGAAGAAAAGAACATTTCTAACAAACTTTGAAGCATACAGTAAGCTTTTCTGTATCCCTTCCCTATCACCTTTACCCCCACTGCATCCCCACAGTATAGAAAAATATCAAACACACAACATCTGGGGGCTCACATGTACAAATATACACACACATTGACAACACTATGAATAAAACAAGGGCACTTAACAAACACAAAAATACAGAGCATCCCAGAAGAATATACCTATTTCCATTAAGCATTTTAAGCTCTATTTTAGTAGTAACTTTTAAGTGGCAGGACTGAATGACACACAGCTACGGCAACCCCAAAGTTCTGGTTATGAGAAAGCTATCCTGATTATTCAGTAAATCTATCTGGAACATTTTCATATGTAATCACACATATTTCAGGAGTGTGTTGCGACACTCTTTTTGGTTTTGTTTTTAATAAACTACAATTCTTCAAACTAAAAACCAGTCCACCAAACATAGTATCAGTGTACTCTGAACACAAAATTCAAGTTGTTTCTGATACCTTACCTGGTAGAAGGAAAAACCTTTTTTAACCCCTTTGCCTTTTATTTAGAAATCAAAGAACTTTCTAGGCATTTAGGATTATTACTTATATTTGTCCATTATATTTTCAGGTACCTCTCTGATCTTCTACCATAATCTTTTTTTTTTTAAATACCTTCATTACTTTTCTAATAAAAACTGACTTCTAAAAAAGATTCTTCTTTAAAAAATAAGAGTATTTGAAAAATGCTCTCAAAGTGTTCTTGGACTTTACTATGAAAAATATGATTAAACGATTGCCCTCCAATAAAGCTGCACCTGAACAGGGTAAAAAGCCCAGTGGTAAGGTACATAAGGGAAAATCTCAAGAGAAACAAAAAAGAAACAAACAAAGAGCTTAACTCTGAGTTAACCACTCCAGTGCCCCGCAAACAAAGAGTCTCCCTTACCAGGTTTGCTGGCCTAGTCCATGGGGAGCCTTCTACCCCGACAACTGGCACGTTCAATGGGTTTCTATGGTCACGTTCCGTGACCGCAGAAGGTTTCCTTCCCTCAGCTCAAACGTAGCTCTCCTGCGTTTGGCAGATTCTTGAGTGCAGCTGACATGCCCTAAGGTGACCCCCCATCACACACATCTCCTGCTTCTCCCCTTGCGTTTGGGCAGAATCTGCCACTTCCTTCCAGCAGACAGAATAGGGCAAAGATGACAGGATGTCACTCTGGGGATCACACTGTTAGTAAAGACTCCAGTTTAGCAGAATCTGGTGAAACAGTCTCTTGTGGCTTGGAAGAAACAAATTGCCATGCTGTGAGAGGATCTATGAGAGAGCCCCATGGCGGGGATCTGTGCGAGGGTCTAGCGATTGAGATTGCTGCCTGCAGACAGCCAGCAAAAAACGGAGACCTCGGGCCACCACAGCGCGAAACTGAATACTGTCAAAAACCTGACAGCCCTGGGAGGGAGGCCCAAGCTCCACAAAGAAGCAGAGCTCTATCCACCAGCCTGACTGTAGCCTGTGAGACCCTGAGCCGAGAACCCAGTGAGGTTGTGCCCAAATTCCTGATTCAAGGGAACTGTGAGGTTAAAAAAAAAAGTCTGCTGTTTTAAGCTGCTAAATTTGGAGTAATCTGTCAACAATAGAAAACTTTGGAAGTTCCCATTGTGGCTCAGTAGTAACAAGCCTGATTGTATGCATGGGGATGTGGGTTCGATCTCTGGCCTTGCTCAGTGGGTTGGGGATCTGGCGTTGCTGTGAGCTGTGGTGTAGGTCGCAGATGCGGCTCTGATTAGCTCCCTGGCCCAGTAACCTCCATATGCCATGGGTGCGGCCTTAAAAAAAAAATAGGAGACTCTGGTATTGGTTACTCTTATATCAGCAATCACTTAACTAAGAACTGATTATTAGAATGAATGTTAATTCTTGGAATACTACTCAGTCTTATCCTTCCAATATGGAAATACATTATTAAACTTTAATAATGCCTATATTCTCATATGGCCATTCACATTTTGGTTTGTGGGATTCTAACACATTTTTTGTAGATCTCCAAATTTTCTGCCATGTTTTTATTACCTTCTCTCCCTGAGTTGCATTTTTACCCCTTATATGTAGATGCTGCAGGTAGAATTCTATTCTAGCAAGCCGCCCAGATGCCAAGTCGCTGCTGCCGCCTAAATTCGAACAACCTGAGAAAAAGCAGTAAACAGAGCAGAGGTAATCTCTAAGCTCTAGCTAAATGAAAAGTATGGAATAAAAAGAGTAAGAAGAATAGGATTTTTACTGTTAATTTCTCTACCAGCCCTCTCCAAAACTGTCAGGTTATTACTATGAATCAATAATGGATGGTGGTCAAGAAAGGTGCTGTATTCCACGTAAGAAAAAAGAGAGGCAAATTTATAGAAATTAGGTAAGAAAAAGCAGACCTATTGCAAAACCAGGGAGAAATTAGGTGCGATTCAGCATCAGATGTGGTAAAAAGGAGTGAACAAAACCTGTTAGCAATGCCAGTCATTTTTCGAAGGACCAGCCCACACCAGATTTGTCACATTCATGATCCCGGACTCTTAGAAGGGATCTAATCATTACTTTGGTTTGCCAGGTGTTTCAAGCTCCGGAGGAGGCATGGATGAGCAATACAAGTACTCCAATCACTAGGAAAGACCGTGTCTCACTGTAAATTAAACTAGTGGCCTGGTTTACAGTACTTGCAACATGACTCCCAAGCAAACTGGTGGTGGAGCAATCCCTGGACCAGCAAGGCTCAGACCCAGACTCTGTCCTGGAGGTAGGCAAGGACCTCAAGAGACCCCATCCAGAGCCCTACTACTAACACCAACACTCTGAAACAGCTTTTTCAATCAAACACGGCATCCCCAAATCCCACTTGAACATGATGGGGGAGAATGAGCATATAAAAATAACTTCTTTTTAAAATGTCTGTAAAAATAGTATAATCTCTATAACTGAATGAATTACTGTATTTCATTGAAACTAAGACCGGATTGTAAAATGCAACATTGTATACAGATATGGAAATGTCAATTAAGTTTTGTCACAATGTTAAAGGATCATGGATTTTAACAAATATTCTGATTTCAGAGACATTAAAAACGTGAAACAAGGTGGCATCTGAGAATCGATGAAATACAGTACTAAAAATGTGTTTCTTCAGATAATTATTCAAATCAAGTATTAAACATTGAGTCTCTTCAACTGACTTGTATTCATAATCAGTAGCACATTCTTAAAGCCACCCTTCCCCCCCCTTCTCATTTGAAATGAAGAATTGGGTGGCACTTATGTTAATTTCTAGCAGACATCTTGCAGACTTTAAAAACCATGGAGTCCTACTTTGAAAGTCTTCTTATTTTCATCACAGATCAGGAGATGAGATAAATGAGGCTTACGTAAGTTAAATGACTGAGTACAGGGCCAGAAGACTTGTAAGCAGTAGTGAGGGCTTGAAGCCAGGTTTCTAGGGCTCCGTTCCATGTTCTCTTCATAGAAATCAGAATCATGAGTCATTAGCATTCTTTGGTCCAACACTACAAACAGGGTAAAACAATTAATAAAAGAAAAAAATCTGTCCATTTTTAAGATGCTCTTCTATGACATGATTCCCTCATCTTCCCTGGCACAATACTGATGGCTGGGAATTTGTTCAACCATCCAATTCAAAGACTTAACAGTTTTGTTCTACCAGAATGGCATCCAACTTCTCAAAAACAAATGCCTTCTTTGCACGCTCTGAGGGGCGAAGGCCATAAAATATTTATTTAGCCACATGCCAAACACAGGCCTCACAACAGGATCCTGCTATAAAAAAGACCACCACTTTTTTTTATGAAAGACTCTGGAAATTACACAACGTTTCAAAATGTTTTAGTGTCTGCTATACTCGAACCTAGAAATTTTGATCCCCAACGCACACTGAAAATCTGTTACACTTTGCTCTGACTGGCCTCTTTAGAAGTGGCAATTACTCAAAGAAGTCAGACAATTATCCATCTTCTCTAAGCATTAGTCCCTTTTGTCCTGGCTTCTTGCAAGGTGATTCACAGGGGGCTTGCCACTATTCACTGGGGAGGACTCAAACATTAACACATCTGAATAGGACTGACTGGAGACTTCTGCTGTGGGCTCCATCAAAATATTTCTAGATGTCTCGACTACAGAATTTCTCATTGTATCATTCACCTCAATCACTTCAAAGTCCATTTCATTCCATTTTTCTGCATCGTCGTCTTCATTCTCTTCCTCATAGTCATTGAGCCCAGAGCTAGACAGCAAAGCTTTCTGGTCCTCACTCTTCCTGCGTTCTTTTCGCTGACGATCGAGAGGTGAGGTGGCTAACTTATACATCACAGGAAATAAAACAGCCGTGGCTACTGATGACCCCAAGCAGGTGTACAAACCACAGGCAAATCCGGGTATCTCCCTTGAAGAATTCCAATTACTGCAGGAATAGCCATCTCTCCCAGGGCAGCACCAACTACAAAAAATGCTGCCGCTTTCCCGTGGATGGTCGTGTACTGCTCAATCCAAGACACACCACTGGGAAACGTGGTTGCCATGGAGGCCCCGTACACAGAAGTTGCTATCCAGAGACAAACTGGACTCTTGTTGAAAAGCACCAGAAATAAAGATGAAGCCAGGCTGCCAGTGTTGCTCAACACAATCATGGTCCCGGGTTGCAAACATGTGGCAAAAAAGATGGCCATGCCCCTGCACGCTGCAAAGGTCCCCCAGAAGATGGAGTTCAACCCAGCTGCTTCCCTTTCTTTCATGCCAGCATGGGTGGTTGCAAAGGAGAAGACGTAAGAGCCATATGTGACCTCGGCTCCAACATAAAAAAAGAAGAAAGGAAGAGGAGACAAAGAAGGGCGTTATGATATTTAGCTCTTCGAAACCTCTGAACAGACACTTCTGCTTTTTCCTGAGTCGAGCTTTTCTTGAAAAACAGAGTGAAAAAAAAGAGAGACACTACCAAGATGTAAGTACCGATCAGAGCATAAGCCCACAGTAAATTCATGTCGGCGGGTATTCCAAATAGAGATTCTGCGTCAGCTTCAGATGACTGGTTGAGGGCAGGATGATTTAAGTCAGCCTCTGTGTGGTTCTCAGCAGACACCATCATGCCCAATGCCAATTTAGCCAGCAGTGGAGCCAAAAAGGCACCCAGGGCAAACTGAAGTGTAAGGCCTGCATATGTGGGGCTCCTTGGTCCCCCCAGATAGCCAAGATTAGGACGTTACCACCTACCAATGAAAGATGGGGAGAAGGATTTACTCATAGGAACTTAGTTTAAAACAGTTTATTATTATCAGAAAGATAGTAAGTCTATTTTACAGGGCACAAGAATTAGAACATTCTAAGTTATCAAGTGCGGCAACTAAGTCAATTCTGTGATTAAGGAATTCCCACCACTGCCAGGGAACTCTAGACACTGGGACATCACACACTCCCAAATGGGATTCTACAAGCTGGAAAACCACTACCTCCTTGAGCCACATACACCAGCCCAAGGCTTAAAAAATACAGTTCAAAAACCAAGCTTAGCACAGGGATAAGGTAGGGAATATATATATATATATTTTTTGCTTTAGGGCGGCACCCTCCGCATATGGAAGTTCCCAGGCTAGGGACTGAATCAGAGCTGTAGCTGCTGGCCCACACCATGCCACAGCAGAGTGGGATCCAAGCTACATCTTCGACCTATACCACAGCTCACAGCAACGCTGGATCCCAGACCCAATGAGGGAGGCCAGGGATGGAAACCAAGTCCTCATGGATACTAGTAGGATTGTTTCTGCTGCACCACAATGGGAACTCTATAAATATTTTAAATATATATTATCATCAGATAGCGGCCAATTTACCGAATCTTTTTGTACTTCAGTTGGTAGCCACTTGAAGAAAATTATTTATGTATATAGCAGATGCCAAACACATGTTCGGAAACTTGAACATTACAAGGTTCCCTGCGCCCATTACAGCAAACAAAGCACGAGGATACCTTCAAACAACTGCAATTACACTGCCTAGGTACCCCACAAGGTGAAAGGCAAGAAGCATCAAGTCTTGTATTTTCTTTCTTTTACATTTGCAGACAAACATACCATTCCATCCTGCAATTTCACAACAAAATTAAGCTCAAAATAAAAAATGTTTCCTCAACCTATTGAATAATGATGGATTGGGGAATAGAACAAATGTCACATGTGTCACTTAGCAGGTTTTTAAAGCTACTCAGATAACATGGAGGGGATCTCCTGAAGGACAGCAGGAGTTTTTGAGAGAAAAGATAAAAAATAAACACAATTAAAACACAGGTGTCTGGAAGTTTCCCATCGTGGCGCAGTGGTTAATGAATCCGACTAGGAACCATGAAGTTGCGGGTTCGATCCCTGGCCTTGCTCAGTGGGTTAAGGATCCGGCGTTGCCGTGAGCTGTGGTGTAGGTCACAGACGTGGCTCGGATCCCGTGTTGCTGTGGCTCTGGCGTAGGCCAGCGGCTACAGCTCCAATTAGACCCCTAGCCTGGGAACCTCCATGTGCTGTGGGAAGCGGCCCTAGAAAAGACCAAAAAGCAAAAAACGAGAAAAAAAACACACAGGTTTCTCTTAGCTCAGTAGGCTGAATGTATTTCAAATTGGATGGCTGCTTCTATGTTTCCTTGGACAAATAATGGTTCCAAACTTCACTTAACCTCTTAACCCACCAATTCCTCCCAGATTACAATGATAAAGTTCTATCCCACGATGGAAGCCTTCTCATCTGCACTGTAAGTAGCCACACGGGGGGGGGGGCCTTCCTATGGATACGGTAAATCAACATTCTCTCGAAGAACCAAATTCTCTGAACTCACTCTGGTGGCTGTTGGAAAACAGGCCCTCTACTTAGCAAGGTGGTTAGAACCAGAGGGTGGTTCTAACTGGGAGAACCCCATGTCCAACTCAGCAGGCCAGTGTCATTTTAGGGGACACTGCAAGTAACAATTTCATCTGCTCTACTTTTTCTAATAGAAATCCCTACTCCCCAGAGGTGATACTGAAAGGCTCACTCACCTGTATCCAGAATGCCCATGGAAATGCCAAAGGTGGATATCATGAAATCAGCAAACACTGCAGTCTTACAAAATGGGAACAAGATAAGACCAACTGTGGTGGCGAACATGGACACCCCTGAGAAGAAAGGTCAAAGTCAGCTATAAAAAACAGCATTTATGGGAGTTCCCATCGTGGTGCAGAGGAAATGAATCCGACTAGGAACCACAAGGTTGCAGGTTCGATCGCTGGCCTTGCTCAGTGGGTTAAGGATCTGGTATTGCCATGAGCAGTGGTGGTAGGTCGCAGACGCGGCTCGGATCTGGTGTTGCTGTGGCTGTGGTGCAGGCCGGCCAGCAGCTGTAGCTCCGATTCGACCCCTAGCCTGGGAACTTCCATACGCCGCAGGTGCAGCTCTACAAAGACAAAAGACAAAAAACAAACAAAAAAGAGTATTTATGGAAAAAGACAACATCATAAAAACTCTCAAAATTCAAAACAGGTCAAATTAAAATTGAGTAATAATGAGTAGATGACAAGTTCAGCTTCTAGTGACAGTTATTTAAAAGCTTTTATCATCTTTGTGGACTATAAAATATAAGTTATTCTAATATAAATACATTTCTAGTACTGCTAATAGCCAAACCATAAATTACACCAGAAATTTTATAGCAAAACAGCTCAAAAATTATTTACTTAAATATTTCATATTTAACAACCTAAAGAGATTTTTAGATATGAGGTAAAGAATAAAAAAGACAAAAATTAAAGGCAATTACTACAGTAGTTTGTAGTAGCAATGTATTAAATAAATTTGTTTGGGGAATAGGGAGAGAAATATAAGAATATATTCTTCCAACCCACCAAGGAAATTAGAGGGATTATTAACTTATTATCAATGATAATAAAATAGTCTCTTTACTTCCAAAGCAGTTTTATAATATGAATCCAGATTTTCTTTCAATAGGTCAACGTATTCCAAAAAAAAAAAGAGTACATTTAAAGCTTTAACATCTATTTTTGAGAATGAGGTAGAGAGGTCTGGGGTCATCACTAACACAGGGTTGGGTAGCAGGGACAAAAATTCAGGCCTTCATCATCTCACCCCCCATCCCTTCCCACCCTCATTCTCAGTCCAGGGTCTAGGCTGGGCAGGTTTAAGGAGTTCGTTCTGATCTATGGCCCCAGGAGGTCTGCCCTATACTGTGACACGCAGAGCTCTTTGGACAACTAGTATGTGATCCTGCAGGGGTGCCTAAACCTCAGTGACGGTCAAGAAGCCTAAAGATCGCTAATAGGCTCGGGGGCTAATCTAAGTTCCCAGAGTGGACTATCCCAGATTCCCAGTAACCGCCAAGAAGAAAGCAGGCACCAGGAAAACCGGACTTCCACTGAGGATGCCCAAACACTACCCCTTTAAGTTGTCAACCACTCTTAAGTCAGTGCGTTTCAAACTTTTTGTGTGTGTATCTTTTTAGGGCTGCACCTGCAGTATACGGAGATTCCCAGGCTAGGGGTTGAATCAGAGCTGCAGCTGCCAGCCTACACCACAGCCACAGCAATGCAGGATCTGAGCCGAGTCTGCCACCTACACCACAGCTCATACCAATGCCAGAACCTTAACCCATGAGCAAGGCCAGGGATCGAACCTGCATCCTCATGGATGCTAGTCAGATTCATTTCTGCTGAGCCATGAAGGGAACTCCCTGTTTCAAACTTAAAAACAGACTGTAGGTGTTCCGTGGTGGCTCAGCAGGTTAGGGATCCAGTACTATCACTGCTGTGGCATGGGTTCTATTCCTGGCCCAGGAACTCCTGCATGCGGTGGCCAAAAAAACACTCCCCCACCCCCCAAAAAAAACCCCAAACTGCAAATTCCTTGAAAGTCACAAAGAAGCTAAAATTGATGTTTACTTACCCAAAAGAAGAAAATGATGATACTGTCAAAAAGAACTCCACCAAGCACAGAGCCACCCAAGTATCCAAACGCACGGCCCACAAAAATCAGAGAAAGGCTGCTGATGTTGCGGTTCACATTTGTTGCCAAATCTTGAAACGTGGGTCCCAGTATGGCAATACTGATTCCCTAAAATTTAAAAAGACAGAGGCTTTTATTTACCATCATTAAAAAGATGTCCGGAGTTCCCTTCGTGGCTCAGTGGTTAACGAATCCGACTAAGAACCATGAGGTTGTGCGTTTGATCCCTGCCCTTGCTCAGTGGGTTAACAATCCGGCATTGCTGTCAGGTGTGGTTGTAGGTTGCAGACACGGCTCGGATCCTGAGTTGCTGTGGCTCTGGCGCCAGCAGCTACAGCTCCGATTAGACCCCTAGCCTGGGAATCTCCATATGCTGCAGGTGCGGCCCTAGAAAAGGCAAAAAAAAAAAAATGATAAAAGATGTCTATCTACAGAGTAGCTTTTTTCAATATTAAGTAGGAAGGAGAAGGGGAGTTCCCACTGTGGAGCAGTGGGTTATGGATCCAGTATTGCCACAACTGTGGCTCTGATTCAATCCCTGGCACCAGAACTACTTCCATATACCACAGATGAGGCCATTAAAAAGAAGAAGAAGAAGAAGGAGGAGAGAGGAGTTCCTTTCATGGTTAAGTGGTTAAGGAACCCAATTGGGATCCATGAGGATTCAGGTTCCATCCCTGGCCTCAATCAGTTAAGGATCCAATGTTGCCATGAGCTGTGGTGTAGGTCGAAGATGTACCTCGGATTCCACGTTGCTGTGGTGTAAGCCAGCAGCTACAGCTCCAATTCTACCCCGAGCCTGGGAACCTACATATGCTGTGCAGGTGTGGCCCTAAAATAGCAAAAAAGAAAAGAAAAAGGAAGGAGGGGGATTTCAATGTAATGTAGAAGATTAAGTTCCACAATCGGGATAAATCACCATGCTTTCACCATGACAACAGTAGTACTACTAAAGCTGTAGATCCTATTTCTGGTGTGCCAAATCCTATTGTTTTTCTAGCTCTAAATTTTTAAAAAATTCTTTAATTCTTTTGACTTTATGGTCCAATGCTGTTTCCTTTTCGAACAATACTGTAAAAGACTACAGTATTTTGTATTTAGTAAAATGTAGCATTAACATTTTTTGAAATAGTTTTGTAGTCTGAAATATACTGCATGCATGCATAACACAAAAATTTTGATGTTAAAAATTTAAGCTATCAAACCATCAAAAGATGACCCCCATTTTCTGATGACCTTAAAACAGCAACATTTCTGGATGTACATGGGGTTCTTTCCTCTGAATTACACATACAAAACACCAGAGAAACAATTTGGTTCTAAATCTACACGTTTCTTCAAAGACTATCCAGGCCTCAGGTGTAGTCTATAAGGCTTTTTAAAAGAGTATTACACCTGTATGCAATGACGTTAAACATTTTACTCAGTCGATGTGATATTAGCCTTTTTTTCTTTTATTTTTAAGGGCCGCACCCTGCAGCATATGGAGGTTCCCAGGCTAGGGGTCTAATCAGAGCTGTAGCCATTGGCCTACACCACAGCCACAGCAACGCAGGATCTGAGCCGTGTCTGCAATCTACACCACAGCCCACCGCAAAAGCCGGATCCTTAAACCCTTGAGCAAGGCCAGGGATCGAACCCGAAACCTTATGGTTCCTAGTCAGATTCATTTCCCCTGTGTCACGACGAGAACTCCGAATATCAGAATTAGGGGTTACATCTGGCTTTTATAGGAAATTCGTTGCACCCACGCACACACAGAAAATGTTTCCAATTGGCCTACATTTCAAGACTAAGTGATTCTAGTTGCATGCTTTGCTGTATTCCCCCCCCCCCACCGCCCCCCCACAGCGGGCGCAGTCCTCAACTAAAGGCTGGCAGGGAGTGAAGGCTGAGTCCAGCTCTACTCAAATTAGTACCCGCCTGTAAAGCAGTTAACAGGACCTGGCACAGCGTCTGCAATGACTTTTCTTCAAATACAAACACTCTAAGAATCAAGTGTGGCTTAGAAAAAGGTACTATGTGACCAGGAGAGATGCTGCTCAGAGGACTCACCCCTCCCCAACTACCCAGGATATCAATATTTAGGACAGATGACCAAGGGAGGTTTCTGGGAGGTAAAAAGGTAATCGCGGGGTGGCCAAGGGGTTTGGCAAAAGACGCTTCTAGTCTTGCAATTCGTTCTAAGAAAAACACTGAAGGATCTGCAAATTTGTTTTAGGTAAAAATTGTAGGCAGGATAAGAGACGGCATTCCTGGCTCAACCACTTAACCAGCCGTATGGTCCGAAAAAGTCACTTTCCCGGGCCTGTTTCCCCAGGCTGCAAAAATAAGGGTTCAATTTGGTCAGCCGAGATGGAGGCAAAAGGAAAAGCAACTTTGTGAAATAATTTGGGGGTTGGTTTGGTGCGGGAGGGTTGAGGGCAGCGAATATAGACCAGCAACCCCTTTTGCATTGCCCCTAATCCCACGGAGGAGAGGTAGAAAGGTTTGCTGGAGTTGGAAAATATATTACGAAAATCGATTTCACACTTGACAATAAACCTCTATAATTCTGTGCCCATTTTTCAGATTCCAAAACTGAGGCTCGGGTAGATTAATGCACCCAAGGTCAAACAGTCTGCAAACGGCCAAGACACCGGCTCGGAAGGTCGCGTTCTCTGCAGGACACCTGCTCACGCTTCAGCCCGGGAAGGTTCCAGCCCCCGCTCTCACCAGCCCCAGGAAGGCAGCACACAAGAGGACGGTGATGAACCAGCGCAGCATGCTCCCGGCCCGGTCGCTCCGCCGGGAGCCCACCACCGCCTCCTGCTCATTCTCCGCCGCGGCCTCGGCTTGGAGGAGCCGCTGCCCAGCAGCCGGGGCCCCGGCCCCATGGGGTTCCAGTTCCAGCTCCAGTGTGGCTGTTCGTGAGCAGCGATCTTGCTGCCGCCCGGCTTCTCAGCGGAGCCTCGGGAACTCCGAGCCCTGTCCCAATCCGGCGCCTCCAGACCCAGCGGTCTGGGTTGGCGTCACCTCCCCGGGGGCGGCCCCAGTTAGGGCCCTGGCGTCCAGCTTCGGAACGCGCTGGGTGTCACAGGCTGCGGACTCAAGCTCTCTCTTGCGCAGGACGCTTGCGCAGGTCACGTGGCGAAATGTGGCCTCTAGCCAGCCGCGGCCTCACAGCAAACCGGAAGTTGATAGGGTTGCCCTGGAGACCGGACACAGCGCTCAGGGTTCAGCGTCTCTCTTGGCTGAGCCCGCAGAGGCCCTGCAGGCGGGCGCCCCGAGGCGGAGCGAGCTACAGCTGCAGCCTGGGACCAGAAGAATCAGGAGGTACAATACGGCCAAGCCGTTAGGAGGAAATAGGGGCCAAGAAATTCTAGTTTTGTCTTCGCGCCGGCTCTCCGGGGTCTCCTGGGAGTAGAGGGAATCCCAGGTCTGTCCCTTGTACGACTTTCTAAAATTGCTGCCCCAGTTCCTTTGAGATTTGTCGTTTATTAATTTGTCGTTTATCTGTCACCCCTCAACATTTGTTGAACCACGTATGTAAGCTTTCACGTGTATTATCTCAGTTGATCCTCACTCTAAATTACATGTTATCCTGGTGTTACAGATAGGACAATTGAGTCATAGAAAGTAGCAATTTGCCCAAGGTCAATCAGCGAATCTGTGGTTGTGCATAAACAGTGTTAACAGTAGCTCAGGATAGAAATTTGGAACCAAAATTGCAGTCACAAGCACACTCTCGCCCCAGTCCCTACAAATATTTCCATTGTTGTAAGGAAGTAGGGGCAGAGCTTCAATTTGCAGAATCCCTGAATAAGGTTATGCCAACGGAGAAGCTACAGCTTTGTCTTAGGTATTCTACCCCCAGCGTTTTGCTCTTTGACCAAATAGACCACAGCCTCACAATATGTAAATATTTTTCTTTATCATCTATCCAAAATGTTATTTTCCACCTGATTACTCAGCCTTTCATCCACTTAGGCTCCCAGATTATACACACCTGTGTCTCATCATCATTTCCCTTGCAAACCCATTTCTCCAGCCCCATCCATTTGGGCATTAAGCCCTTCCCAATTTACCTCAGAAAGCACAGATAGTATGATTTAAGAGAACCTGTCTTAGTGTTTCAGAGTCAGGGACTATCTCTTTGAGAAAAATTTAATGTGGTGGAGACAAAAGGTATATATGTATAGTAAAGAGAATAGAAGGTGATATGGAAGAAGCAGATTAGGTTCAAATTATTTAGGGCTTTATATGCCATACTAAGGAGTTTGAACTTGAGCAACACACTCTTACTGACATACGAATTTAATAAAACCAAAAATATGTTGTAGGAGTATCAAGCTTCACAGTATTTTATCTTTATGACCTAAAACTGAGCTTGTCATTTTCCTCAATAAATCTGTTCCTACTCTGTGACATTGCATGCTGGTACCACCATCCACCCACACATTTATGTGAGGAATCTGAGATCCTAACTTGATGCCTCCTTCTTTCTCTCTCTTCAGTTTATCACCAAGTCCTGCCTATTTTACTTCTACAGCTGTTTCTAAATTCAGGCCTCTATACCTATCATCACAGAGTGCTATTAAAACTTGGTCATCTCACCAACACTGTTGCCCCAACTTGTTTTTTCCCTCTAGTCTTCTGTTCTCCAAATTCATCTTTCTCCTTTAAGTATATAACTGAAATGAAAATCTGCTACATAAAAGGCTTCAACTCCTCCTAAAGAATAAAATCCAACTTTATCCACCCCACCCATCTCTCTAGCTTCACCTCTTCCTGTCTCCATCTCATTCTTTACATTCTAACAACATCAAAATCGCTACTAGTTCTTAACACATCACAGGTTGTTCCTCACTTCCTTACCTTTGATCATACTGCCCCTTCTGCCTAAAATGCCTCCTTTCTCTTCCACTGCTGTGACAGAGGCTGCTAGCTATTCTTCGGAATCCGTTTGCCCTTTTTTCTTAATAAAGTTCTAACCAGGACATGGCTGCCCAGCTTCACTGCATCTCCCAGCTGAGTGTGCAGTTTAGAGATGCCAATAGAAGGTGAGCAGAAAAGCCAGGGGCCTTAAGACAATTGATGTCTGTCTTTCCTCCATGCCATCTTTTTTCTTCCTCACCTGGATCCTGCGCGTGGCTGGACAGAGTTTCAACCTTAGAGATGATGACAAAGCCTCAGGGCACTGAAGACCCATAAAATGGAAGGAGCCTGGGTCCCTGAATGATAAAAGAAACAAGCTATGCACCTGTCAACCTGGTCTCCTCTGTGACTATTACATGAGAGAAAAATCTCTTTGTTTTTAAATCAGTGAATTTTTGTTACAGTATCCTAGTCCCCCCTAATAGTACATGCCTTATTCCTGTCTATCTTTTCAGTAATCCTACATATTTCGGAGTTTCCGTCGCGGCTCAGTGGTTAATGAATCAGACAAGTATCCATGAGGATCCGGATTCAATCCCTGGCCTTGCTCAGTGGGTTAAGGATCCAGTGTTGCTGTGAGCTGTGGTGTAGGTCACAGACACAGCTGGGATCTGGCATTGCTGTGCCTGTGGTGTAAGCTGGCAGCTACAGATCTGATTGGACCCCTAGCCTGGGGACCTCCATATGCCACAGGCACGGCCCTAAAAAGAAAAAGAAAAAAAAAAAAGAATTTAGGAGGAAAAAAAACCTTTTATATTCACCTATCCTTTTGTTGTTCTTCCTTTGTTCCTGACCATCCAGGTTTCCCTCTGGTATCTGTTTCCTTCATCCTAAAGAACTACTTTCAACATCTCTTTAGGGCAGATCTGCCGGCAGAAGCCTTCTAGGTTTTCCTTCATCTGAGGTTTTCCTTCACCTTCACACCTGAAAATATTTTCACTGGATATGGGCTTGGTGTGGTGGTTCATTTCCCTCTAGCTACTTTCAAAAATTTTTTCTTGGGGTTCCCATCGTGGCTCAGTGGTTAACGAATCTGACTAGCAACCATAGGTTGCGGGTTCGATCTCCGGCCTTGCTCAGTGGGTTAAGCATCTGGCGTTGCCGTGAGCTATGGTGTAGGTTGCAGATGCAGCTCGGATATGGCATTGCTGTGGCTGTGGTGAAGGCCGGTGGCTACAGCTCCGATTGGACCCCTAGCCTGGGAACCTCCATAGGCCTAGGGAGTGGCCCAAGAAATGGCAAAAAAGACAAAAAAAAAATATTTTTTTTTCTTCATCTTTGGTTTTCAGTGGTTTGAGTTTCATGTTTCTCTTTTTAGGCATGGTTTTCTTTGAATTTAATTGTTGGTGTTCATCAAGCTTCTGGAATCTGTAACTATGTCTTTTACGAAACCTGGGAGGTTTTCACACACTACTTTTTCAAATGGTTTTTCTGCCTCAATCTCTTTCTGGGACTCTAATGACTTGTATGTTAGACCTTTTGATATCATTGCAAAAGTCCTTGATGCTCATATGTTATATATTTTTTCCAATGTTTTTCCCCTTCTCATCTTTCTGTTGATTTATCTGTCTTCAAGTGCACTGCCTCTTTCTTTCCTCATCTCCCCATTCTGCTGTTGCACCCAGCCACTGAATTTGTTTTTTGTTTTGTTTAATTTTTATTTTTTTATTACTCAAATGAATTTATCACATCTGTAGTTGTATAATGATCATAACAATCTGATTTCACGGATTTCCATCCCACAGCCCAAGCACATACCTCCACCCCCCAAACTGTCTCCTCCAGAGACCCTAAGTTTTTCAATGTCTGTGAGTCAGCATCTGTTCTGCAAAGAAGTTCAGTCTGTCCTTTTTTTCAGATTCCACATGTCAGTGAAAGCATTTGATGTTGGTCTCATTGCATGGCTGACTTCACTTAGCGTGATAGTTTCTAGGTCCATCCATGTTGCAAAAAAATGCCGGTATTTCGTTCTTTTTAATGGCTGAGTAATATTCCATTGTGTATATGTACCACATCTTCTTGATCCACTCCTCTGTCAATGGACATTTAGGTTTTTTCCATATTTTGGCTGTTGTAAATAGTGCTACATGAATTTGTTTATTTCAGATATTGTACATTTCAGTTCAAATTTTCCACTTGTTTCTTTTTCATAGTTTCTTTTGAAAACATCTCTCTTGACATTTATCTTTACCTCTTGGAGCATATAATAGCTGTTTTAAAGTCTGTCTGAAAATTCCAACATCTGTGTTATCTCAGGGTTGGTGTCTCTTGCTTGTCAGTTCCTTTGGGATTTTGGTCACATTTTCCTGCTTCTTTGTTGAAAGGTAATTTTCTAATGTATCCTGGGCTTTGTGACAGTTACATTGTGCAGACTCTGGGTCTGTTAAAATCCTTCTCTGGAGAATGTTTAAGCAGACAATCAACCTGGTTAATTTCAGGCTGCAAATTTCTTTCTTTTTGTCTTTTTAGGGCCACACTGGTGGCATATGGAGGTTCCCAGGCTAGGGGTCAAATCAGAGCTGTAGCCACTGGCCTACGCCACAGCCACAGCAAATGCCAGATCTGAGCCATGTCTGTGACCTACACCATAGCTCACAGCAATGCTGGATCCTTAATCCACTGAGCAAGGCCAGGGATCCAACCAGCAACCTCCTGGTTCCTAGTCAGGTTTGTTACTACTGAACCATGACAGGAACACCCAGGCTGCAAATTTCTTATCCCCTCTGTGGATCATGGTTCCAAACAGTTCAGTTGTCAAACCTGGCGCTGTGCTGCTCAGGCCAGTCCTGAATACGCACCACTCAGGGCTTCATTTGAGACTTGGACAATGGTTTACCTCTTAGATCTGTCGTCAAAGCCATTGCTATGTTGCTTTGGGTATCTCACACTTGCCGGGGTAAACCCAAGGCTCATGTGGTTCATACATAAAATTTTATGGATCACCTTCTCTAACTCTTCCCTACCTCTCCTCCCCACTCACTTTTCAACAGCCAGTGTCTCCATTTCTCAGTTCCTTGGACCAGGAAGATGGGGTTTCTGGCAGAGTTTTGGTTACCCTCGACACCAAACAGTTCCCAAAGGGGCCTCTCCGCAGGACACAGCTGCAGGAAAGAGGGAGGGGAGGAAGCCAGGAAACTCATTGCCTTGCAGGTTTCTTTTTCTAAGCTTCGATTCCCCTCCTTTGTTTACTATTCCGAGTCCTTAGTACTTGCTCTTTGTTATTTTGTCATGAGTTTTTGGTTGTAATCAGTGGGAGAGATGGGCTGGAGTGGGTTTGATGCTAAAGCTGAACCAGGTCTCTTCCTACCTTTTAAGAGTCAGCTGAGTTGTTACTTCCTCTAGGAAGCCTCGTCTGACTCTGTCTTGAGACTGTTTTAGTTTCCCTGCTTTGTGCATAATTCTGATGGGCCACCTGCTACTTCATGTAGAATTTTCCAATTTATATGTCATCTTCCCGTTCATTCTGAGAGTGCCTCAAGGAAGGTACTGTGTCCTATTTATCCTTTAGCAAAGTGCCTGGCAC
The DNA here is from genome assembly GCF_016906955.1 of Phacochoerus africanus. Lineage (NCBI taxonomy): Eukaryota > Metazoa > Chordata > Mammalia > Artiodactyla > Suidae > Phacochoerus > Phacochoerus africanus. The sequence continues at coordinate 77,086,900 of NC_062545.1, read as the reverse complement.
ACATTGGGTCTTTAGTAAATGTTTGTTGAAAGTAGTAGACTTTGCCTAAATACTCTAACCAAAAACCTGAATTCTTATGTAGCTATGCTACTCCTAATTTTTTCCTACATTCTAGCTTGTGTCACAGTTACTTCAGCACTTATCTTTTGTCCCCTAGTAGATTGTAAACTCCATGAGATGGAAACTGTGGATCTTATGTTCCTGTCTCCCTTGTAGCATTGTATTATATACTTAATAAATATTGTATAATTGATTGGCCAACAGGGAACTTCTCTATAGCACAGAGAACCCTACCCAATATTTTGTGATAATCTATGGGGGAGAAGAATCTGAAAGATATTGGGTGTGTGTATGGTATAACTGAAATCACTTTGTTGTACAGCAGAAATTATCACAACATTATAGGTCAACTATACTTGAGTAAAACTTCTTTTAAAAATGAAAAAAATGTTACATAATTGAATTGAGATTCAGTAAACTAATTCTAAAGTTAAACATTTTAATTCACTCTGATTAAACCTCAAAAAATTTTTTTCTCTAGATGAAAAGAAATCTGCTTTCTAATTCTCCCCATTTCATTCCTGAAAGCAGCATGATACTTTCCCCCACTTGCCTCCAGAGGTCACTCAACACCTTTTTTAAAAAGGATGAGTAACACCGCATTGCTTCATGCAGGCTTCTCTTTAGACCATTATTGAGAGTAAATTTTTTTTTTTTTTTCGTGAGACGATTCCAAAGAAATAAAATACATTTGTCAGAGTGTGATAAATCCTCTAAAAAAAAAAAAGTAGAAAAGGGGGATAAGAGTGACGGAAGGGGGTTATCTTAAGGTAGTGTTGGTGGAGGCTCTGTGAGTGATATTTGAATAGTACCCTAACTGAAGTGAGGGAGCTGCCCTGCAGGAAGAACAGGCCAGAGAGGAGGGTAGGTACGAGGGTCTGATAGCAGGCGTGAGCTTGGCTTGTTGGAGAAATTAAAAGGCCAGAGTGGCTAGAGCAGCATGCATGAATGAAGGGAAAGTTGATAGAAACCTGAGAGATCAAGCAGAGTTCTTGATTGTATATGCCTTGTGCTGAGGGCTTTCTGGGTTATGTTGGAAGATGACACTAGCCAAGGGCAGGATGAGGAGGAGAGAACACGCATATAAGTAGGGGCTGATTCCATTAGGTCAGATTCGTGTAGGTAGTGAGAGTGGTCAGATCTGGGAAATATATTGCATTGCTGTGGATGTGGTGTAGGCTGGAAGCTGTAGCTCCGATTAGACCCCTAGCCTGGGAACCTCCATATGCTGCAGGTGCAGCCCTAAAAAGCAAAAAAAAAAAAAAAAAATTTTCCCATTATAATTTATTACAAGATATTGAATATAGTTCCCTGTGCTATACAGTAAATCCTGTTGTTTATTCAGTGTATGGTGGTATGTATCTGTTAATCCCAGACTCCCAGTTTATGCCCCCTCCCCTTCCTTAGACCATTTTTAAAGCGTGCTATTCATTTTTTTCCACTATTGAGTTGGAGGAGTTCCTTATATATTTAGGGGATTAACTCTTTATGGTTTGCAAATATTTTCTCCCATTCCAAAAATACCTTTTCACTCTGTTGTTTCCTTTGATGTGCAAAAGCTTTTTAGTTTGATGTAGTTCCACTCATTATTTTTGTTCTTGTTGCCTGCACTTTTGGTGTCATATCCATGAGGTAATTGGCAAGACCAGTGTCATGAAGCTTACCACATTTTGCAATCATTTGTGCTATTCTGGAAGAAACAATAAAACCATCTTTCTGATGAGGAAACATTTGTTAAAACATTCCAGTAAATAGTAAGACAGTTTTCAAACTCCTCATAAGAATGCTATTATCTTTCCCAACTTTTCACCATGTTTCTTGTAAAGTGGTTGCTTAATCTTGGTGGTTTCATTGCTTCATTAGAGAAAAACATGTTAACAAAATGGGCATATGGTAACTGTTCAGTTGTGGGCAAAGATATAAAAGCCAACTTCAAGTATTCAACTGCAAATTTATACTTTTTTTATAATTAATGAAATAGGGACTAAATAGTCTATTTATATAGATCAAATCACTGGGAATGCCATACTACAAATACAGACTGTGACTACTCAGACACCATGAGCAGCATTGCCTTTGATGATTTTCCAAAATTGAGACCCACTCTTGGTACAGTTCTAACTAAAACAAAATTCAGTCTTCCCTTGAGCCACATGATAATTTATGCTCTTGGAAAATATGATGTTCATTAGAACTGTGGGGGAAAAAAATGTATGTATTGGCGTTCCTGTTGAGGCACAGAGGAAATGAATCCTACTAGGCACCATGAGATTTCGGGTTTGATCCCTGGCCTCGCTCAGTGGGTTAAGGATCTGGCCTTGCCATGAGCTGTGGGGTAGGTCACAGACACGGCTCAGATCCTGTGTTGCTGTGGCTGTGCTGTAGGCTGGCAGCTGTAGCTTTGATTCAACCCTTAGCCTGGAAACCTCCATATGCTGCAGGTGCAGCCCCCCCCCCCAAAAAAGTCTTTTTTACTTAATGAATATTTAGCAGGACATTCTAAAGTCAGACAGTGTGTGGGACCAAACCACACCTTGTAGAATGTCTAGCATCTCTGAGCCTTGCCCATTAAATGCTAGTGGCAACTCCTGGTTACTGTGACACTTTCACAGGTTTCCAAAGTGCCACCTGTGTACAATAAGACTTTGATTGAAAACCACTCATGTAAAATGTCTCCCTCAAATTTTGGCAAGTAGTACTCTCTCTAATGGCCTAGGGCAGCAGAGGAGACTGACATTTCACTTGTGTGCTGTAAGGATTCTAGATAAAGGTATTCTTTTCCAAGATGCTTCATAATAAAAGTTCAAATGTGGTAAGAAATTCAGAGGTACTGCCTTTGTTCTGAAGCCCCAAAGCTTTTAAGAATGTATAGGCATACAATGATAAAGCATGGTCATTGTCAGGTGGCAGAGCCACCCTTACCATGAAAGTTGCTTGCTGTCTAGTATCTGAAGAAACTAGTCTTTGTTTACATACTGTGATAATGTCACCTGGGACAGATTCCTTGAAAGAAATGCCATCCTCCTCCAAGCTCATGACAGCCATCCTCAGCTGCGCCATAACAAGGTTCAAATCTCTACATGATTCAGAAGGACAGGTACATACTCTGATGCAGGAGGAAATAGCTTTTACACCAAAAGATTGCTGTACTTCATTAATATATATTAGCAGAAACCTGATGAGTGTGTGGGTATTAGAGCAAGGAGAGAAGAGTATAATATTAAATCCTGCTTAATTCATTGATATGGGTACACTTTATTGGATATTATGGATTCAGAGGGTTAGATCATGCAGTTGGAGTTGGCTGTAACAGCTTACTTGGTTGGGTGACTAAATTTGGAGTCATTGGTGGTCTGCAGTTAATGAGGCTGAGATGCTAGAGCTTTCTTGGCATGATGTAGAGGAGGGAATCCAAAGATTGGCCTCAGTCTTCTCCCATAGCCAGCTTCACTCCCCAAAGATTTTGGAGCAATGCCTACAAGATCCCAGAGGAAAGAAAGCAGGAGCCAAACTCTCTTTGAGGTATAGAGGCAAATAGTGGAAACATGAAAGAACACAGGGGATATTATTTTCTCCACCCTGTTTGAGAAATCTCTTAGAAGATTCAGCCAACCAAGAGACGAGAACAACTGCAAAGGGATTGGCAATGACTATTGACATGAAATGTAAGACTGAGAGAAATGTGGCGATTATGGTGACAGAACAGAATGTAAGCGTTTTTAGCCCTGATAATGTAGAAGTTATATCACCAACAAAAAGTGGGAAGCAAAGGGGGGAGAAGGATAAATGTATACTGATTTCTTCATCCTCAATAACTAGGGTCAGTGCTAAAAGCTAATAAGCTTTTAAGCTAAAGCTAATAAATAAGTGGTAGAGTTATAAGCATTCTATTGAACAATACAGAGGTAAGCACGTAGACATTACCTACTAAAATCAGGTGATGGATCGGGTTCCGTGGTGTCTCACCAGGTTAAGGAACCAGCGTTGTCACTGCTGTGACTTGGGTTGCTGCTGTGGTGTGGGTTCAATCCCTGGCCTGGGAATTTCCACATGCCATGGCCACAGCCAAAAAAGAAAGAAAGAAAAATAGATAAAGATTAAGAATAGATAATACCCAAAGAGTAAGTGCAATGGCTGAGAAGCTTAGGAAAAAAAGTATTTACCCTAATGAGTTATAAAAATGCAAATGTAGGCAAATATTGTATGATTCCACTGAAGCATCTAGCATCGTCAGATTCATAGAGACAGAAAGTAGAATGGTGGTTATCAGGAACTAAGGGGCGGGAGAAATGGGGAAATAGTATTTAATGGGTACAGAGTTTCAGTCTGGGATGATGGAAACATTGAGGAGCTGGATGGTGGTGATGGTTGTACAACAGTGTGAACATACTTGATGCCACAGTACACTTAAAAATGATTCAGGGAGTTCCTGTCGTGGCGCAGGGGAAATGAATCTGACTAGGAACCATGAGGTTTCGGGTTCGATCCCTGGCCTCACTCGGTGGGTTAAGGAGCTGGCATTGCCATGAGCTGTGGTGTAGGTTGTAGACGCAGCTCGGATCCCGCGTCACTGTGGCTGTGGTGTAGGCCAGTGGCAACAGCTCCGATTAGACCTCTAGCCTAGGAACCTCCATATGCCGCAGGTGTGGCTCTAAAAAAAGACAAAAGACAAAAAAAAAAAAGATTCAAATGGTAAATTTTATGTTATATATATTTTACTCCAATTGGAAAAAACAAAATTTCAAACTTAAAATGAGAGGTTTTTTTTAACGTATAAGTTTTTCGGTTTTTAGAATTTAAAAATTAATAATATTGGATTTCCCATTGTGGCTCATGGGTTAAGGACCTGACATTGTCTCTGTGAAGATGCAGGTTCGATCCCTGACCTTGATCAGTGGGTTAAGGATCCAGTGTTGCCACAAGCTGCAGCATAGGTGGCAGATGCGGCTGGGATCCTGAGTTGCTGTGGCTGTGATGTAGGCCTCAGTTGTACCTTTAATTCACCCCCTGGCCTGGGAACTTCCATATGCTGCAAGTGTGGCTATAAAAAAACACAACACAACAACAACAACAAGCCCTAGTGTTATAAAGGTGTAGAGAAAATGTGATCACACAATTTGGTAAAACATAGTCAAAAAGTACTTGTCCTTCTACCTAGAAATCCCAGTACTAGGAATCCAGACTAAAGGAAATAAAGATAAACACAAAACTGTAGCTATTAGATTGTACATAGCAATAGTGTTTATCACTGGGGAATGTGAAACTCTCTAGATAGCTGATAATAGAGCAAATTAATGATTCACCTGTTTCATAGCATAACTGTACACCCATCCCAAAAAAAGATGTATAACTATATGATGTATTATATTATTATAAGTGGTAAACTTCTATTATTGTGCCTTCTCAGAAACCATCCACCCCTTTTTAGGCAACAGAATCCGAGTTTTCTTAGAAGGGACCACCCTTTATCCTCGTATTCCAAGAAGTGGGTTGACCATTGGCTAACTTCAGGTGGCATGAGGCTGAGGCCTGGTTGAACCAGCCTCTCCTATCCCCCAGCCCCACTAATGGGTTTAGAGATGGGCACCTGACCTGGGTTGGACCAATACGTTTCAATCGCAGAATTTGTCCAAAATGTTGGGAAAGAGAAGGTTTTGTTTTTGTTTTTGTTTTCTGCTGAAAGGATAACTTAGAGTTGTTGCCTGCCTGAACTAAGCCTATAGAAAAATAAGTAGAGTCAGGTAAGGACACAGATCCTGATGTGATCATTTGACCCTAGATCCTATTTCAGACTGTACCTGAACTTTGCACCCTTTGGCGTAAAAGCCAGTCTGATTTTGTCTTTGATCACCTAACAGTAACAACACAGAGTCAGGATGAATGTAACATGGAAAGATGTTTACAAGTATCAAGTGAAAAAAAGTATGCTTCAAAATAGTATGTGTATTTCCTCACTTGTATAGAATATTTTCATGGGTATAATCTTAGGGACACATTCTATAATGATAAAGGCGGTTATCTATGAATGAAAGGGTTATGAGTGGGTTTTCTTCTTCTTTAATGTCTCAAGACAAGCTTTCCTCCTCCTGTAAAATTAAAAGCTACTGTAGGATCTCAACAAGTGTCCCCTTCAGCTCCTTTTGGCTAGCATTATATTTTAGATATAAAATTTAGACAAGGGGCTTCTCCTAGCTGACTATCTATCATCTGAGGCCCTACTGTTGGAGGTGACCACTGAGGTACCTTCATTGCTGCTGGATGTCATTGCTTCTAGACCCTATCAGTGGATGGAGGTCAGAGACACAGATGAGAACACACATACATCCACATACACCTACATATATATGCATGTGCCTACACACACATCACATTTTCCAATTCCAGCCTTCCACCTTTCTGTATATGTACCTCTCTTACCCGTCAAGGGAAATCTGGCTCTTATTTTCTTCAATCTCTTATCTGCTCAAGCCCAGTATATAGAATCAAATCCCCCAGTTCTGTGGGCCTTCCCCTGGGCCCTGGAGCAGCCGTGCCAGCCAAGCTCTCCCAAGTCCTGATCTAGATACTGCTGTGTCACTCTGGCTGCCCTGGCCGAGTTCCCTGGTGAGGTGTTCCTAGCTGGAGAAAGGCAGTACACTGATGTTGAGAAGTTTGGAAACCATGATTTATTCAACAAATAATTACTGAGAGCCTTCTCTGTGCCAGGCACCTTTTCTTTTTTTCAGCAGGTGGGGAATAGTGAGAAGCGGGAAAAAATCCTGGATATATTTGGAAGTTGAGCTAGGAGGATTTGATGACAGACCCAGAAGTGGGTATCAAAGAAGAGAGTTAAGGGTAACTCCAAGGTTCTTCCTCTGAACAACTAGAAAAATGAAGTTGCCATTTACTGAAATGAGAAGAGCTGCAGAAGATGCAAGTTTAGGAGGATATTTCAGGAGCTCGTTTTTGACGGGTTACGTTGGGAGCTTCTTTTTGATCATCCAGTTAGAGGTTTTGGGTTGGCAGTTAGGTAAGAGTGAGCCCATACTGTCACCCGCCATCGGCATCGAGGTGGTAATTCACATCATGAGACAGGTTGAGATCACCTGGGCAGGGACCATAGAGAAGGAGTTCTGAAACTAAGCCACGATGTACCCCCAGTGTTGAGAGGTTTGTGAGCAGGACCCAGCAAAGTTGACTGAGGAGTGGCTAGAAATAGGAGGAAAGCCAGGAAGGCGTGTTAGACTGGAAGGCTGATTCAGAGATCAGAAACTGAGTCACTGGAACATGTGCCACCAGTGGGTCACTCAAATAAAATGACTGAAAAGTGACTGATTTTGTGACAGGAAGGTCAGTAATAACCTTGAGAAGGGCAGCTTCTGTGGAGTGGTAGGGCGAAATCCTGATGGAGATTCAAAAGATAAAATTGGAGAGAGTAGAAATTTTTTAAGAAAAAAAAAATTTTTTTTTGGTCTTTTGTAAATGAATGGAAAGAAATGCAGTAGCTGCAGGGGGTGTGTGGATTTAAAAGAGGTCTTTTGGAGTGCTCTTTTGGTGCCATGGGTTAGGGATCCGGTGTTGTCACTGCTGTGGCTTGGGTGGCTGCTATGGTGGGGTTTAAATCCCTGGCCCGGGAACTGCCACATGCCTCCTGGGCATGGCCAAAAATAAATAAAAGAGGCCTTTATTCCCTCAAGATGGGAAAAAGAGGAGTTCCCGCTGTGGCTCAGCGGAAATGAAATCGGGCTAGCATCCTCGCTCAGTGGGTTAAGGATCTGGCATTGCCGTGAGCTGTGGTGTAGGTCACAGATGTGGCTTGGATCCTGTGTTGCTGTGGCTGTGGTGTGGGCTGGCAGCTGTAGTTCTGATTCGACCCCTAGGCTGGGAACCTCTGTATGCCGTGGGTGTGGCCCTCAAAAAAAAAAAAAAAAGGTGGGAGAAAGAATAGCATATATATGTTAATGGAAATGATCCAAAGAGAGGGAAAAATTGATGATACGAGAGAGAAGCCACAGTTGAGGAAGGAAGCAGGAGATGTTAAGTTTAGGAGTGGGAGAGATGCAGGAGCAACTAGCGAACCGAACATTCAGAGTTGATTGGAGTTTTTCTGACCCCAGGGTTAAGGGTTAGGGAATGAAGTAAAGATTGAGGGGATCTGACAGGTTGAGAGAGAATGGGGATTGGGAAGAGATGGAGGTGGCAATGGGAAGATCATCTCCAAGTTGAAAAGCAGGCCAAGGGAAATAAGGGCCTAAGGGGATGAGTGATAAGCTATGATAAGAGAGCAGAATGTTGGTATTAAGATTTCAGAGATGAGCAATTTCCAGAGATGACAAGATTCCAAGTATCATCATTCAGTCTGAGTGGAAATAAAGTTGCTCCGCACGAACACTGAACATTGGGCCAAAAGCCATTTGCTGGAGTAGCTGATGGATGTGTGTAAAGTGAGGGGAGGCCCACAAGTGACTGAGCTGAGGGCAGGTAAAAGGTGGTAGGGCTGCATGGGTGAGCATGGCAGCAGAGGACCCAATTATGTTGGACACCACTATGGGTAGTGAGCTTCCTGTTTCTGGAAGGTTCAAGAAAACACTGGTGAGGAGTTCCTGTCATGACGCAGCAGAAATGAATCCAACCAGGAACCATGAGGTTTCAGGTTCGATCCCTGGCCTTGCTCAGTCGGTTAAAGATCTGGTGTTGCCGTGAGCTGTGGTGTAGGTCGCGGATGTGGCTTGGATCCTGCAATGCTGTGACTGTGGTGCAGGCCAGCAGCTGTAGCACTGATATGACTCTTAGCCTGAACCTCCATATGCTGCGAGTGTGGCCCTAAAAAGCAAAAAACAAAAACAAAAACAAAAAACCTTTGGTGACTCTTGAGTAGAGGATTTAAAAAAAAAACTTTCTCTAAGATTTTAAGTTCATCTATAGGAGACTCTGAGAACTTTAAACCCTATACATCTGATACTATGATAATTATTTGATTAAACCTCTATAAAATTGAGGTTTTTCTTTATGCATTAGAATTCTATTTTTTTCTATAAAAATTTTCTTGAGAGTGAATTTTATCCTGCTTAGGATCAGTAACAATTTGTCATATCCATTCCCTCTCATTTCCCTTAAATAGGTACCAGATGTATAGGCCCTCCAACGGCCCGTACATCTGGTACCTATTTGCAGACATATAAATAATTAATAGATTAAATGACATATCGCACATTTCATGTTCAGTGTATAAAATCTCTTGAGCATCAGTCAGCATCAATAGTGATTTGCTTTTAGTTAGGTCTCATCAAATAATAAACACCCTCTGACTGCAGTCAGTTTTTCTCCAAATTGGTAATCCACAATAGCAAGGGATTTTTAAAAAATTCCAGCCTAGCTCTTGAACAAATTCTAAAATTGTCAGTGAGTAGGAGTCAGTACTAGCTGAATTTAATATGTCTAATCAGTGTAAGTAAAAGAAGCAATAATATAAGTCAACGGCAAAAGAGTGCCAAACATTTTTGGACTATCCAGTTCTTTTGGTTTATTGCTATTCATGTTCCTCTCCCCAGTGAAATAACAATGCCCAAACACACACTTGAAAGACACATATGAAGCTTTAAAGGAAACAGCTTATTTCTCTTTTATTCAACACAGACTGTTTCCTTCACTTTAGTAATTTTACCTTGCTTCCTCTCTCCAGGGAATTCCATAAATACAATCACAAAGCCTTATAGAAATTTGCTAAAAATTTTTATTGTATTTACTGAGAATATCACGTTCCACAGTAAAATGATCTTATCCTCCAAGTAATTACAAAGTTCTTTGAATTAAAAAGATTTTGGTTAGCTATATTAAACCGCATATTATTTAAAAATCAGCTATAAATTATACTCTTTAAAAAGAAACAAAATTTTTAAGAAGGCAAGTAATAAAATATTGCATACTGATGAAACCCAGCATAATTATGTCACATAGTGATCTATATTTAACAACTACTGTGCCCAAAATGGCATCCTGTGTAGGTAGATCGAGAAGCAGTCACACTGTGATGTGCAGCGTGCTCTTGGAATAATTTGGTTTTGATGTCTAAGATAAACATGCTTTTCTAACTTTGAAAATATGCAAAATAATTTAAAAGTTGCTTTTCAGATAAACATTAAAATACAAGAAGCTGATATGAAAAATACAGGAGATACTTAAAATATCCAAGCTCTCTCTCGATAATATTGCAGGGTTCAGTTTGTCCTAGCTATAACCATCAGGCTAAAATAAACTTGTAGGAGAACAAAATGCCAAAATGCAAGCTGATCAACCACTGTGCAATGCCTTTATAATCTTACCATTTCTCAAACCATGATATTTTAACAGTTACATGAGAAATTGTTACCAAAGGGATATTTAATTTTACTTTCTATAACTTCTAACAAGTCCCATTCTCCCTTCCACATACAAGTCATGTTAACAGTGGGATGGAATTATCATTAATTAACAGAGAACCCCGTGTACTCTAGTAGATTCTAAATGTATGGATTTCCTAATTAGGAAAACCATAGTGTGTATTGTTTTCCTAATTTTTTTTTTTGTCTTTTTGCAATTTCTTGGGCCGCTCCCGCGGCATATGGAGGTTCCCCGGCTAGGGGTCAAATCGGAGCTGTAGCCACCGGCCTACGCCAGAGCCACAGCAACGCAGGATACGAGCCGCTCTGCAACCTACACCACAGCTCACGGAAACTCCGGATCGTTAACCCACTGAGCAGGGGCAGGGACTGAACCTGCAACCTCATGGTTCCTAGTCGGATTGGTTAACCACTGCACTACGACGGGAACTCCTGTTTTCCTAATTTATAAAGTCCTTATCAAATAGTGTTAAGGCAAAGTCTACAGAGACAGCCAAGTTAAATAAAAACCTGTGGTCCCTACTTCTTGTGCATCTTACTCACAGGTAGGGACTCAAGAGACCCACATGGAATTTGGGTTGAGCTTTAGGTGGGTGTTAGAGTCAGCCACAACCATGATGCTGAGAGCCCTTGATAATGGTAGTTCTGAGATGTGCTGACACTGACCTAAATGTAGTCCTTACTTATTTAACTTTTTGTGTTAAATCTGAAAGGTGAGCAATGATACTTTCAGGGTCCATTTTTTAAAAAAAATGTAACTCCTTATCCAGGTTCTAAGATTGATGGCTCCCCAAACTCCAATCCAAGTCTGAAGAATAGCTTAAAGTATCTATTTAAACAGGCTCAAATAGAAAGCTAGTTTGTGTATATATATTTATGTAAATATAAAATATACATAACATCTTTTCACATACCCTCAGAGTTACAGAATACTTTGAATAGCTAACTTGGTGCTAGAAACATTGATGGACTTTTTCTTTAAAGTCATTCCTTTGGGGGAATGCGTTCATCAAGTTTTCATTTGGTGATCTTTTTAAGTTTCACACTGCAACACCTTATGTACTGACACAAATTAGATACCTCTAAGTAGATAACTGAATTCAATAATTTGCTTTATGGAAGATTTTCTCCCTCAGATGTATGTACAAAAGGCAACATGCATTAAACTACTAGATCTACAGATTTCCTGTTGTGTTATAGATATCAAAGAAAAAATAGTTTTGCAAGGAATGTGAAATTTAGCTAGCACCAATTTTGGTCTAACCTTTCTCTGTAGGGGGAAAAAAAAAAAAAAAAGGCATCAGTCTGTTCACAGCCTGGGGTCAAAATACAACACTCTGATAACAAACCCTGGGTCCCTAAAATAATATTCCAATATAGGGTGAATTATGGAAGATAAGTTGACCCATTACTTTCTAGCATATTGGAACATACTATAGAAAATTGCATTTAGGGAAAATCACAATAAAAACAAAGGTTTATATGTTTACACACACATTTAACAAACTGACTCTTCTAACAACTGACAGATACTGAAAAGTATTATTCAGTGAAGAATAAATGTCATATATCAGAGGCTCCAAAATAGCATCACAGATATAATTTGATTTCTAAATGTTATTTTATATTGATAGTGACATCAACGCACATGCTTAGTGACATTCAACTTCAAAATACTCTTATTAAATCACCCTTAGGGAAAGGCTAGAAACATCTCAGAATAGACTGGGAATTTGTGGATTAACTCCTACATTACTGCCACACTTAACAACAGCATTTTCAAACACTCTAGCAAGACAGAAATTCACTGCCACAGTCCCTGTTCCATTAGGGAAAGGGTGCCTGTTACAGGAGTTGAACATGTAAGCTGTAAGGTTAAGGCACATGCAGACAATCTATTGTCAGTGATCATCCATCTTCCTGCTAAAGAATATACAAATGAAACAAGACCTCATCATCTAACTGCCAGGGTGATTTGAAAAGCCACTGGTGAAGCATATTAGTGAGTGTTCATTATTGTATATAGATGATAAATGTCTTCACAATTTTCCTTTTTCAGATCGTAGGCCACACATTAATTACATTAACTCTAATATTCCATCTTTGTTGCTTTCAAATCCATCTATCAGAACAAAGTACCAGGAGTTCCCGTTGTGGCGCAATGGTTAACGAATCCAACTAGGAACCATGAGGTTTCGGGTTCGATCCCTGGCCTTGCTCAGTGGGTTAAGGATCCGGCATTGCCGTGAGCTGTGGTGTATGTCGCGGATGTGGCTTGGATTCTGTGTTGCTGTGGCTGTGGTGTAGGCCAGTGGCTACAGCTCTGATTCGACCCCTAGCCTGGGAACCTCCATATGCCGCGGGAGCAGCCCTAAAAAAGGCAAAAAGGCAAAAAAAAAAAAAGAACAAAGTACCAAAGAATGGTTCCTGATATTTTGACCCCCTTAGCTTGTACTCCCCTTGTCTTTTAATCCCAGAAACACCGTTAATTCACTTGCGATTAAGCAAGAATGATTAACCTGGGCTTTTAGTTGGACACTGAAAGCCAGGTAGGTGGACTGCCGTGATCAAGTGAGCATCATGATCAAGCACTTAGAAAGGTTTTATTTCATTCTCAATATCTTTTCACGATACTAATAAAAAAATGGGAATCCTGTTTTATAAATGAGGTATTCTCCTCTATTATTTTATAGCGGTCAAAAAAAGTACCATAGCGGATTTTGTTGAATGTGTAGAGGCCAAGATGATTAATGTTTACTTTCAAAATATTCATAATTTTTGTTATTTTATTTTTGCCTTTTTTTTGGTCACACCCTCTGCATATGGAAGTTCCCAGCCTAGGGGTCAAATTAGAGCTACAGCTGCCGGCCTACACCACAGTCACAGCAACGCAGGATCCGAGCTGAATCTGGGACCGTCACCACAGCTCAGGGCAATACCGGATCGTTAACCCACTGAGGGAGGCCAGGGATTGAACCTGCATCCTTATGGATACTAGTTGGGTTCCTAACCTGCTGAGCCACAATGGGAACTTCATTAATAATTTATAAAAGGACAAGATAAACTGCTACGTCCCAAGTTTTGAGTGATTCAGAGATGTGGCAATGAATTATTTCATGGGTCTCTATTTGTCTGAGGAGTCAATAAAATCCATATGTGTGGTAGTTCAATAATTATAAGTTGTGTGCAGGTTTCACATTTAGCTGTGGGCATTTGGCCCTTTATTCTTGAAAACTGTAACCTATCACCTATAGAGTATTTATAAAATAAAGCATTAGTCTCTCTGCCAACAAATAAAGCAATAACCATGGCTCTGACTACCACATTACAGTGAACCCGGGAGCTGTGTGTTGCCTTTCTCCACCATGTAATTCTTTGCTCCTTAATGTTTATGCCGGCAACAACGATGTTTTCAGAGTTAGAAATTTTCCAAAGAGTTTTAAATACTTATTTAAATTACTCACATATTTAAAAATTGGAGCTAACTGGCTTTTACTTTCCACTTGTATCTCTAGACTCTGGGAAGTTACATACCATCTGCCATAAAGTATAATCCAGCCTAAGGCAGGTTCATTAGGAACCGCACCCCAGAGGCCCTCTGCATTCCAAAGCCTTCTCCAGGGTGTGCGCTCAGGACTAAGATTGAGCAAAACTCGAATGGAATAGGAAAACCAAAGTAAAAAAAAGAAAAATGCTCTCTGAAAATCCTTACACTAAGAACCGGACGGTCTCTTCTCTCTCAAAGCATTTACCTTAAACATTTAAATGAAATTTTAGATGTTAGCACAAAAGATGACATTTATATGAAACTTATTCCCCTCCCCCAATTTTAGGCACATAAGTAAAACTTTTTTTCTGTGTACCTTTAGAACTCCTAAGTTGAAAGCTGAGAGCAAACCATTCTCCAGGTTACACAAAATGGGATGGGGCTCCATCCTCTGAAACCACAGGGACCAGTAAGTAGTGCAGCTAAGCAACCAGAGGAACGAAGCAAGGATGTTAAGGACATAAAAACTCTCTAGAAGGTTTTGGAAGGACGTGGGGAAGTAACGGGGAAAAGAATGATAAAGACAATAGGAAAAGAGTAAGAAAAAAGAGGCATATGAAAGGGTATGAACGTGCACCACCAGAGGTCCTCAGAGCCACCCCTGCCATAGGTTGCCTACCCCGTATCTCGCATCACATTTTCTATTCGGTCTTCTATTGACTTAACATCAGAGTCATCTGGATGTGAGACAGCTTACAAATAACAGTGGCACAAAATAAAAGGTTAAGTGCAATTAAAAGGATTAGATTACCAGAAGTAAGCATATGTTTACCTTACAACTAAGTGTACATTGACTTTAAAAGTGTAGGAAGTTGAAGCTAATAGTATTAAAGGTTTTTCCATACTTGGGCAGAGCCCACGGGATCGACTGCGAACATGTATTAGCAGATAGCATATGTTCATGGAACGCAAATGAAGTCTTATTTCTGTTTATGAATTGAATTTGAAGCCTAATAGAAGCATTATACAATTTTCTGTGGAAATTACAAGTCTTATGGCAGAGCTATAAAGTATTGATGATTTATGAAGATTTATAAATTTTGAATATAGTATCAGTCATCTGGGTAGTTTATTGTTACTGAAATGGATGCATCCCAACAATATCCACTGCAATAAAAATATAACCAAGATGTTTCTGGAAAATCCCTGAGCATCTGTTCCAATAGTATCCAGTGCAGACTTTCTAGAAAGAGGAATAATTGCTCCTCTTCTTATGTTGGACTCAATGGCCAAACCTTTGGAGAATTTGATGAGTCCTATCAGAATTAGGATGATGAGATAAGAAAGCAGAATTCTCTGTTCTTTTCCTCTCAAAAAAATGTCTTCAATTGAATTAAAAAATGTAGGCCCATCAGGTCACTTAACTGCAATAATAATACTCTGTTCAGAAATTAGAAAGGGTTTACTTTGAAAGATTTGAGTAATACTTCTTGGTCTAAAACCTTTGTGAATGTTAGTTTTTTTGTATTTTCATCATTTGTACATTTTAGACTTTTAGAACTTGTACCACACATATTACTAAATATGCATTTTATGGGATTTAGCTTTGTACTTTTAAACCTTATATTATTATAGCACAGCCCTCTCCATAAGTCTATTTTAGTGAAGCTTTTTCAGTGCTATAGATCCTATTTCTTTCCATTAGACTGAAAACTGCATATATGTAGTATTATACAGAACACAATATTCTGAGATCTTTGTTTTATTATAAATACTTGTCACATTGCTCTTTTATGATGGGAAAATAACAAGGCAAGATCAAGTCTGAGTTTCATATTACTACTTTTTTTCCCCTCTAAAATCTGCCGCATTTTGAAAGAAAAAACATTTTGGAGGTCTTTACAGAATAAATTTTCTACTTTAGATCCAATTCCTCTGTAAAATTGGGGGGGGGGAGTGGAGAGTGAGAAGTTTGTGCTGAAACTGTAGAAGAAAATATAATAGCAGGTTTGATAATTGCTCTTAATTGTATATTCGTGCTAATCGCAAAAGCACTAATAATAATGAGGAAATAATGTTTTGTATAACTGGGCACGAATAAGTGAAGAAACTGATATCACATTATCATTTCTAAATCATTTTGTAGAAGCTTAAAATAAGAACATGAAAAGGCAGTATGATCAAAATGTATTTCTTTTTTAATGCAACAGAACTTAAAAAAAAAAAAAAACCACATTATCCAAGTCCCCTGAATATGAAATGTGGAAGTAATAAGTTGCACCTGTGTATATGGCAGAATAGGTTGCTGAATGTCTTCACCATCAAAATTATTTAATGAGTTCCCTGGTGGCCTAGTAGCAGCATTATCACTGCTGTGGTGCAGGTTCTGTCCCTGGCCCGGGAACTTCCTCCTGCCATTGGGGTGGGGGTGGAAATGCCTATTACAAATAAATTCCACATTTAGCATTTATATTTTGAACCTTTGAGGTTGTAGATAGCAAAGCTGATGCTGAAAGGAAAAGTTCTAGGTTTTCAGGCTGTTGGTTAACAGCCTCGTTTCCCTCTCCCTCTGCTTGCCCCCTCCCCCATCAACAGCTAGGAATCCATATGCTTTCCAGGCGTCTCTGTCCTCAGCCAGAGACAAGAAATGGAAGGACCCTGCTTTTCACAAAGGATCAAAGCTGAAATGAAAAGCAGGGAGACAACAGGTTACAGTTCTCTCTCTCTCGTACAGAGAATTTAGAAAAAGACAACATTTTTCTGAGGTAAACAAGCTACATTTGAGGAAGATTTGTTATACATCTATATTTAGGGTTTAAATATGCTTTGCATATATAGGCTGCACCCACAGCACATGGAGGTTCCCAGGCTAGGGGTCTAAATAGAGCTGAAGTCACCAGCCTATGCCACAGCCACAGCCTCGTCTGTGACCTACACCACAGCTCAAGGCAACGCCGGATCCTTAACCCACTGGGCGAGGCCAGGGATCGACCCCATGTCCTCATGGATGCTAGTCGGTTCGCTAACCACTGAGCCATGACAGGAACTCCAGCTTTGCATATTATTAACTTTTAAAGGCCTAAATAAGAAATAAAAATGTACTAGAATATAATTTGAGGGATGAGGGAAATGTTCATTTTGTTTTTTAGATGAGTATGGGTCATGGCATGACTTCAGTTTTAATTAAATCTTAAAACTCTAAGAGCTTTTGTACATTTGTCTTTGCATAAATAGGAAAAAATACAGGGAATGTTAGTGGCGGGGGACACACTAGGATAAATACATACAAGTAAGCTTTTGCCATGAAGTTTTGAAAATGCAGGAATTGTTTAGCTTTATACATGCTTTTAACCTTTTAAAACCCATTAATTTCATAAACCAATTAGAGTAATTCTTTCAGAAATTGATGTTTTCATCTAGAGCCATCACCATGAATGTGCCTGATCTCATCAGAAATAGATATTTTCTTCAGAGATGGTTTTTTCTTTTTCCCATTTGTGCCTAAAACTGCAACTTGGTAACATGTTTGGTAAGACTTTGTTTGTTTGTTTGTTTATTGTCTTTTTGCCTTTTCTAGGGCCGCTCCCTCGGCATATGGAGGTTCCCAGGCTAGGGGTCAAATTGGAGCTGTAGCCACCAGCCTACGCCAGAGCCACAGCAACTCAGGATCTGAGCCACGTCTGCGACCTACACCACAGCTCATGGCAACGCTGGATCCTTAACCCACTGAGCAAGGCCAGGGATCAAACCCACAATCTCATGGTTCCTACTCGGATTCGCTAACCACTGAGCCACGACAGGAACTCCCAAGACTTTGTTTAAATATCAGGTCCTAGCGCAACGAATTCAGAAGTCAGAAAAATTCTAAGTTAAAATTGCCAGACTATCTTTTAATTATTCTGTTTTACTTTATTGTTATAATTTAAACAAATTCAGAAATTTGGGGTGTTTCTGGTTACTTGAATAGAACACACTGCAAACCTGAAGGGGAAAAATTGTCACTGGGAGAAATGTCTGGTTTCTGACCTGATCTGCCCTTACAAACAGGATCCTGTTCATCTGCACATACTGATTCTGAATACACTGTTAGCACCTGTTCCAGGAAGGTCTCTTGACACTGGAGCAAGATGGAATAACTTAATAATTCCATAGCTTATTTAACATAGCAGTTTTAACATAGACTTGAGACGGAAGTAGATCTGCTATTATCTAGAATCCAAGCTTAAGAAGTTTCCAAATAGCAGAAGAAATTAAAACAAACACCAAAAATAAAAACACCATGTGAGATAACAAACAATATCCCCAGCCCTAATTGAACCACAACCCTTTTAATATAGCTTGAGGTATTTTAAATATTTGTACAAGCTAAATAGCGTTCACAGTTTCCAAAGTTGCTTTTACTGAGATAGCTTATATTCTTGCAATATTTGACTTTGAGACGTGTTTTCTTGTCCATGAAAACTGAGTCTCTGCCCTCAGACTCACGGAAATATGGGACAGCTATTCAGTAGCAGAAAATGGTTCTTGTAGTGAATAAGGGTTCCAGTTCCCAATTATTGTGCTATTCCTAGGATGTGATTAAAAAAATAAGAAATTTGCCATTCATATAAAAGGAAAACTTGCTTAAACTTCTGAAAGCAAGTCCAGTCTGGTGGAGGTATATAAGTCATTAAATAACAGAGTCAGATTCTTTCTTAAAGATTCCAGATGAGCTTGACAGCAGAGAATTCTGGTTCTCCAACATTTTCTCCATCTTTTCTTCTCCAGCGGTTTTACTGATCTCTCTTTGCTTCTTACTATGGATCCAAGGGATAAAACAAAGGACAACACCTCCAATAATGGGAGGGATCCCAGCGAGGTAGAATGCCACATCATAGGAGCCCAACTTGTCACGGAGTAACCCTGGGAAGGGAAAAAACTGTCACCAAGAGAGAACAAGTATGGCCCTTAGGGTTCTCACATTAGTCACACCGATGGCCTCACGGCAACCTAGTAACTTCATCTCAGCAGGACTAGTTCAAATATCTCAGCAGACTTTTTTTTTTTTTTTTTTGCCATTTCTTGGGCCACTCCCAAGGCATATGGAGGTTCTCAGGCTAGGGGTCGAATCGGAGCTGTAGCGGCTGACCTACACCACAGCCACGGCCACATTGGATCCAAGTCCCATCTGCGACCTACACCACAGCTCCCAGCAATGCTGGATCCTTAACCCACTAAGCAAGGCCAGGGATCGAATCCGAAACCTCATGGTTCCTAGTCAGATTCATTAACCACTGAGCCACGACGGGAACTCCTCAGCAGACATTTTTAAGGAAATGGGTCTGAAATATAAACCTTTTCTTGATATGAGGAAGAAAACAATGTCATTTCTTTCTTCTTGTTCTAAGTCTCTGACAGGCCTCTGGGCTTTCCTCCTAAGATATTACATGGAAAAAATATTTGCAACCAAACTTTGGCTTTCTCAGAACCCTTCAGAGGCCACCTGAGCTATTCTGACACATGGCCAAAGGCTCTACTTCAGCTGAAGGTGGATGGGACCACCAAGCTCAGACTTTTCTCAGACTTCAGAAGGTCTACATCAAATCTTTCTTGGGCCTGTTTATGAAATAACATGAAACTATTTAAAATTGGAACCCAGAGACGGGATTAAAATGGCAGAATAGAAGGACTGGAGCTCAACTTCTCTCCTAAAAACAACAAAATTCACAACTAAAGACTGAGCACTCTTCACCCAAATGGACCGGAAACCCATACCCTACTCCAGAAGAAAAAGAGGAGGCCACATCAAGAGGTAGGAGGGGTGATTTCGTGATATAAACAACTCCATACCTCCCGGGTGGGAAGCTCCACAGACTGAAAACTAACTGGCTCACAGAGACTCACCTACAGGAGTGAGAGTTCTGAGCCCCACATCAAACCCTCACATGCTGGGATCTGTCACGGGGAGAAAGAGCCCCTGGAGCATCTGGCATTGAAGGCCAGTGGGGCTTGTGCACAGGAGCTCCACTGGACTGGGGGAAACAGAGACCCCATTCTTAAAAGGGGCACACAGACTTTCACGTGCACTAGGTCCCAGGGCAGAGTGAGGTCTCCACAGGAACCTAGGTCAAACCTGACTGCAGTTCTTGGAGGATATCATGGGAAAACAGGGGTGAATGTGGTTTGTTGTGAGGGAAGGACATTGAAGGCAAAGCTCTCGGGAATATTCAGCAGCAGTGCCTTTCTCTGGAGGTGGCCATTTTGGGAAAATCTGGCCCCACCCGTCAGTCAGTGCTGAGAAGCCCCAGGGCAAACAACCCAGGAGGGATCACAGCCCCGCCCCTCAGTAAACAGGCTACTTAAAGACCCCTCAGGCACACAGCAGCCTCTAATCCCATCCAGAGACTAAGCCCCACCCACCAGAGGGATTAGAATTGGCTTCACCTACCAGTGGGCAGGCATCAGCCCCTCCCATCAGGAAGCCTACAGCAAGCCCCTCATACAGACTTCAGCCACAAGGGTGGCAGACACCAGAAGTAAGAGAGGCTACAACTCTATTATCTATAAAAAGGTCACCACATCAAAAACCTATAAAAATGAAAAGACAGAGAACTATAACTCTGATGAGGGAGAAAGGAAAAACCCCAGAAAGTCAGCTATGTGATGAGGAGATTCTCAACCTCCAGGAAAAAGACTTTAGACTGTCGATGCTGAAGATGATGCAAGACATTGGAAAGAAACTGGAGACAAAGATGGATAACTTACAGGAAACACTAACCAAAGAGATACAAGATATAAAACTTAAGAAGAGATGCAAAATACAATAACTGAAATAAAAAACTCAGCTAACAGCAGAATACAGGAGGCAGAAGAACGAGTAAGCGAGGTGGAGGACAGATTAGAAGAAATTACAGATGCAGAACAGAAAAGAGAAGAAAGATTGAAAAAAAATGAAGAGAGTCTCAGGGAACTCTGGGACAATGTTAAATGCACCAACGTCCGTATTATAGGGGTGCCAGAAGGAGGAGAGAGAGAGAAGGGGACAGAAAAAATATTCCAAGAGATAATAGCCGAAAATTTCCCTAACATGGGAAAGGAACCACTCACTCAAATCCAGGAGGCACAATGAGTACCATATAAAATAAACCCAAGGAGGAACACACCGAGACACATAATAATCCAGCTGACCAAAATTAAAGACAAAGAGAAAATCTTGAAAGCAGCTAGGGAAAAGAAACAAGTAACATACAAGGGAACCCCAATAAGGTTATTGAAAGATTTTTCAGCGGAAACTCTGCAGTCCAGAAGGGAGTGGCATGATATACTTAACGTGATGAAAGGAAAAAACCTCTAACCAAGAATACTTTACCCAGCAAGGCTCTCATTCAGATTTGAAGGAGAAATAAAAACCTTCTCAGATAAGCAAAAGCTGAGAGAATTCAGCAACAATAAACCAGCCTTACAACAAATACTAAAGGAACTTCTCTAGGCAGGAAAGAAAAGATCAGCAACAGGAAACAAAAATTCCACAAATGACAAGGCTCACCAGTAAAGGTATATATACAGTAAAGATATGAAATCATCTATGCGCAATTATACCATCAAAATCAGAAATCATGAGAAGAGGTGAGTACAAATGCAGGACACTAGAGATGAACTTGCAATTAAGAGAACAACAACTTAAAACAATCTCATATACATATAGACTCTTACATCAAAACTTCAGAATAACTGCAAGCCAAAAATCTACAATTGATACACAAACAAGGAATCTCTGGAGAAGAAATATATCTCATAGTAAATAAGTGCATAATCCACCATGAAGGGGGTCATTTGACATCATTCTTGGAATGCTGAAGTCTTCTTAGATCTGATTCTGATTTCCTCTCCATCAAAGAACTTATGATAATTATAATTAAATAATGCCACTGTACAATTAAATAATACAGTTCTACAATTGTATTATTAATAACCATTTCTATCCATGGTACAATGTAAAGTCTATAATGTCTTGTTTATCACATCACCTAGAATGGTGTAATGCCTTTATTGAAGAATCAATGAGATGGAACAAATTGTGAGGACATATTTATATAGTTACACTGTTTTTTAACCAACTTATGCATTGTATATTTTACTTATTTTCAGAGGGTGTATTATTTTTGTTATGCTTACCAGTTGTTATTCTTTTTACTATGCTATATAAAATACTTAATGGTATATAAGGCTTTCTTCTTTATAAATTTTAGTTGCATAATATAACAATTTAATATAATGCTAATTTTTAAAGAAAAATTGAAATGTAATAGATAAAACTAAGTAGTAAAGATGAAAGCCATAAAATTGGGATAAAGTATAGAATAAATTTCCTATTTGTCTCAGCATATTTTCCATTCCACTTCTCCAGTGGGAGTCACTTAATCTGTTTCTTAAGATCCACAATATAATAATCTGTGTGAATGTAATTGTGTGTAAATGTATGTATTTTATTCTGTAAAAAAATAAAAATAGAAATACTCCAGGTAGGTCGGCGGCTACAGCTCCGATTCGACCCCTAGCCTGGGAACCTCCATATGCCATGGGTGTGGCCCTAGAAAAGGTCAAAAAAGGAGGGGAAAAAAAAAAAAGACCTTAGGTTTTATTTGGTCTGCTTAGTCATGGCTCTGCTTGCTTGATTCATAACTAGGTTCCCAACTGGCAAAGTTGCAGATGTGTGCGATTCTGAATGTGAGAATGAACTGAAATGAGCCTCTCACATACCAGACACAGATAATAGTACATACATTTAAATTTTATAATTTTATCAAATCTTACGATAATTTACAGTGGTACCCAATTAATACTGAACATGAAACATCTTTGTACTATCGTTCAGAAGATTTTTTTTTTTTTTTTTGCTTTTTTAGGGCTGCACCCATGGCATATGGAGGTTCCCAGGCTAGGGGTCCAATCAGAGCTACAGCTGCCAGCCTACACCACAGCCACAGCAATGCCAGATCCTTAACCCCACTGAGTTAGGCCAGGGATCAAACCCTCAACCTCATGGTCTAAAGTAAAAAAAAAGAAAAATTGGAACCCAAAACATGAAAAATTCCTCTTTTATTCTTGGTCTGTCTGTCAGATTCACTTCTAGAAACAAACACCGTTCCTATGAAGTGCTGCTTGTAATCTGCTGGAGACTTGGAAACCTTGACAAACTAAGCAAGTTAGATGCAAAAATACTGTAGGTAATATGTGACACGGGGGAGAGGTGGGAAACTGGATGGTTCTACACGGACGGAGACTATCATCTTTAGAACTTAGGTTGGAGTTCCCGTCGTGGCTCAGTGGTTAACGAATCCGACTAGGAACCATGAGGTTGCGGGTTCGATCCCTGGCCTTGCTCAGTGGGTTAAGAATCTGGTGTTGCTGTGAGCTGTGATGTAGGTTGATCCACTGTGCCACAATGGGAACTCTCCTCATTCAGAAGATTTTTAAAGCTGAAATTCACGTAACATAAAATTCACCATTTTAGTGGCATTTTGCATATTCACAGTGTTGTACAACTACTGCCTTGATTTAGTTCCAAAATATTTTTATCACACCAGAAGGAAATTCTATACATATTATGCAGTTACTCCCTAATCCCCCTTCCCTCCACCGCACTGGCAACCATCAGTCTGTTCTCTGTCTCTTTGGATTTACCTATTCTGAATATGAGTCCATTTATGTGACCTTTTGTATTTGACTTATTTGACTTAGCATAATATTTGAAGTGCATCTACCTGGTAGCATGTATTAGTACAGTACTTGATTCCTTTTTATAGCTGATTAATACTCCATTGTATGGATATTTTGTTTATCCATTTATCTCCTGATGGATATTTGGGTGGTTCCTACCCTTATTTTTCATTATTTCTCAGAGGGATATGATCTCTTACACAAAGCATACACATTTAAAAACCTTTCAGAAAGAATCTTCACCTCTTCTAAAAAAGAAATCACATTCCTATTCCTTGAAAAGACATACTAAGTATATACAGGAACTATGAAAACTAAAGTACAGAAGCAAACTGCTCCACATTTTGTTGCGTATTTTACCAATAAGGATAAGAAGGGCTCCTCAGCAAAGTTTTCCAATGTGCCATCCACAGCTGGTCTTACTATGTTATAGATATGGCATATACAAAAGCAAGAGACTTGAGTAACCAATACACTGTAATATGTTTAACATATAAGTGAGACCTAAGGGAGAAAATGCTATAATTTAATATAATTTACCTGCAATGGGTGGGCCCACAGTCATGGGTATAGACATGAATCCGAGCAGAAATCCAATGGCTTGGGAGACATCCTGGGCACCAACTAACTCGAAGGCAATGGGCGCCATAATGGAAATGAAGCATCCATCGAAGAGACCCATGATGAGACAGACAGCAATGAGGGCCCCAAAGATGCTGCACAGCGGAATCATCATGGACATCAGACCAATGAAAAAAAAGGAGAGGACCTAGGACAGACACCAAAATGTCACCTCAGCTCTCTGGAAAAGGGAGCAGTGTCAGGATTACTGAGTGACATCCTTAGGACTTTTAAGTGGTTACCGGTTAGTCACCTCACCCACCCAGTTCACTCTGATTTTATATGCATAATCAACTCCCATAATCATCTCCTGTGACTTTCTTACACTTCGTCAGTATTTGCATTAAGGAACAAGAGGAAAGTCTATTTCTATATACTTTGTATATACTTTCTAGGCCGTAAGCTCTTTGAGGTCAGAATGTGTACAAAAGTCATCTTGGGACTACAGTATAAGGCTTAAGGATCTTGTACCTTGTCAGTGCTCAATAAGTATTTGCTCTTTGATTAACAGCTCTTTGAAATCAGCTCAAATGCACTCATCAAATATATGATTTACTTTTTGTTTTTTTTTAAAACATTTGATTTAAAACTTTTACCTCTGAAACTGTATGCACTTATCATTACTAGTCCTTTGCACAATGAAAATATGCCACCCAGATTTGTCCTTCACATAACAGAGCTTCCAGTTTGGGGAATACGGTGGTATAAGTTTTAGATATTTAGGAGTTTCCATGGTGGTGCAGTGGAAACCAACCTGACTAGTATCCATGAGGCTGTAGGTTCAATCCCTGGCCTCGCTCAGTGAGTTAAAGGATCCGGCATTGCCGTCAGCAGTGGTGTGGGTAGCAGACACGGCTCGGATCCCGAGTTGCTGTGGCTGTGGTGCAGGCTGGCAGCTGCAGCTCTGATTAGACCCCTAGTCTGAGAAGTTCCATATTCCATGGGTGCAGCCCTAAAGAAAATTAAAAAAAAAAAAAAAAAACCTGTTAAATTTTTAAAACAAGCATTATTGTTAGTTATTTAAAAGCAAAATTTCTTGTTTTTCCTTTAAGAATTGTATTTATAGAAATTTACACATTTATTCTTTAGCATTTCTCAGAAAATAGCTAGCCATTTTTACCTTATTTGTAGCTGTAACAGTGAGAAAGGCTGCTTTTTCCCAGCAGGTGAGATTATCTGGGATGTAGATATATTGGGAGGTGCGGGGGCCAAGCCGGCGAGGACATGCCTGTCTCCCACACAGGGACCCTCCAGCCACACGGAGCACAGGCTTACTGGCACATTGCACACAGGGGCTCCCCACTCCCCCAAATACCTGCTCATCTATAGATACTGGGCCCCAGTTTGAAAGGTGAATAAATTTGGTATTACATACAATCTTTTTCCTCCGAACACAGTAGCTCTGGTTAGATTTAAAGAAGGGATTCAAAGGTTCCTAATTCTCTTCTAGGCTCTGCCACTGACATTGGCATAGACTGGTGAAGTCTTGCTTGCTTTTGTTTCTTAAAAACATCCATACAAGGAGACATCTTTTGTCAATGTTATAGGCTCTACAGGAATAACCTCCTGCTTGAATTAGTTTATGTACCCAAGAATGAAAAAAAAAATATTTTTTTCCTATTACCTTTCCCATTTCTGTCATAAAGAGAGTGTTTTTGGAGAAATGTCAGTGGGTATTTTGCTCAGGAAAACATACGGCTGCAGAGGATAAATGAACTGCACCTGAATAAGCAGAAGGCACTTTCAGAGGCAGACGCACAACGGGCCACAGTTAGAATCAAGTGTTGCTCCTGTAAATATATTCAATATAAAGTTTCCAGATTTTCGGAGCTTCTGGCTAGGAACCCAGTAGCTGGCAGCAGAGGCCTGCAGGCCGGTCCATCACACTAAAGGGAAGTGTTGAGGCCACAGCCAAGTGGTTGGCTTCTTCTAAAGCACACCCATCCATTGCAAATGCTTCACAGGGAGTCTGTTCTGCTTGCCCCACTGTTTCTGCTGGAGGAGGAACTGGCCCCAGTGCCACAGCCTCAGTGAGAATAATCATTTCCTTATTCAGGCCAGGGAGTTGCTAAATATTTGGATACCATTTTGGAAATGCTTATGTTTGGTAAACCTCTATCCCAAAGTATCTTCAGAAAAACATAAAATGCTCAAATGAACAACAACAAAAAAGGAACAAAACGACCCCCCCCCAAAAAAAAACTGGGGAACACATAGCAGTTCTTTCCACTTCAATCAGAAGAGAAGCTTACATAGGAAGATAGATCTCAAAGTTTTTTGTTTTTTTTTTTAAGGACTGTACTTGTGACACATAGAAGTTCCCAGGCTAGGGGACAAATCAGAGCCACAACCACCAGCCTACACCACAGCCACAGCAATGCCAGATCCAAGCTGTGTCCACAGCTCATGGCAACACTGGATCCCCAACCCACTGAGTGGGCCAGGGATTGAACCTGAGTCCTCATGGATACTTGCTGGGTTTGTTACTGCTGAGCCACGATGGGAATTCCTGAAAGGAAGTAATTTTTCTAAATTATAAAAAAATTGTCTTAATTACAAAAGTTATTCAGGAATACATTCTTGAAAAAGTTCAAATCTTAGAAAAATAAACACAGTAATATCTTAGAAAAATGTAGGCAGTGATATATGAAAGTCTTCTTCCTTCAAGCCCCTCCACTCTCAACCCTGCCCACATTCCTTGTCAAGGATAACCTCTCAACAATTTGATGATCCTCCCAGACCATTCCTGTGCACACACGTTATTGGTTTGTCTACTCTATGTCCAGAGATGTGGTGTCCACACTTCAGTAGCTCCATGGCACAGAGAAATCTGACACAACGGGGAAGTGATCTAAATCCAGAATTTTCAATTCTTTCACTAGAGTTACAACTTCCTCACCTTTGAAAAACACTCTCACACTTTTGAAACAGTTACATATTAAAGACACAAATCTGCAGTAATTTAATGGTGACTAGAAAGACAGGCCTTTGAAGTTAAGAAAGATGGTTCAAAAGATACCAGGACACACCTTTCCTCTTCCAAGAAAGTACCCCGGAACCTCTTTGAAGATTTTCTTTAACTATTTTTTTTCTGTATAATATGGTTCAGTCATCTCCTCCCTCAGCACTTAGAATTGTTAGACTGAAAATACCAGGAACAGGACTTTGATAGATGTTTAAATACAGAACTCTTAAGCAAAAGTGTAAGATATATTTGTGACCTATAAACAAAGATGTCCAAACTAGGATAAGCAAAATTGCCTTACTCGAGACCTGATCCAGGATCTGCTTCAGTTAAAACATCATCTAAGCAAGGATTTATTTGTGATCCGCTCTAGTGGCACTTTACACAAGCTGTCACCATGCATCATCACACAGCTCTCTGTCCAATCTGGAGACCAGTCATATCTCAGCCCAGAGCCTGCGCTTTTCTGCTCTGCCGCCTCCCAAACCCAAGGTGACTGTGCTCCAGAGAAGG
Source organism: Phacochoerus africanus (assembly GCF_016906955.1). Classification (NCBI taxonomy): domain Eukaryota; kingdom Metazoa; phylum Chordata; class Mammalia; order Artiodactyla; family Suidae; genus Phacochoerus; species Phacochoerus africanus. The sequence continues at coordinate 77,059,197 of NC_062545.1, read as the reverse complement.
CCATGTGGCAGGTTGTGAAGTGTGTTCTGGGCCTGGCTGCTACTCAAAACCCAGTGTCACAGGGACTGGAGGGGATGAGAACTACCAAGACCCCACACGGCTGAGCTGTAACTGATGAAAGCAGGGGAGAGGCTTGTCTGAGGAGACACATGCCAATGAAGACCAGGCAAAGAAGGTGCGTTCCAACCCTTAAATGCTGGGCCAAAGGGCGGACGCCCACGCAGGGCGAGAAGGAGAGAAAAGGAATAAGCATGCAGGCAGCACTGGAGCTGGTCGAAGTGGAGAAGACAGAGCCGAGAATCAGAAACCTCACTGGGAGTTCCCGTGGTGGCTCAGCGGTTAACAAACCCAACTAGCATCAATGAGGACTCGGGTTCGATCCCTGACCTTGCTCAGTGGGTTAAGGATCCGGCGTTGCCGTGAGCTGTGGTGTAGGCCGCAGACTCAGCTCGGATCCCGTGTTGCCGTGACCATGGCGTAGATGGCGGCTACAGCTCCAATTGGACCCCTAGCCTGGGAACCTCCATATGTTGAGGGTGTGGCCCTAAAAGGACAAAGAAAAAAAAAACCTCACTGAAGTCTGATAGGGCAGCAGGAAAGAGGACAGGGCCATGGGGAGTGATGTGGAGGCGGGAGCCCAGCTGCCTATGGGGCGTGGCCTGTACTGGCTCCTGTGCTACCATGTCACAGCATGGAGCCGGCGCTGGCTCCCCGCAGCACAGGACACACTGGAGGCCTCTCTGGTCTGCAGGTGTCTCGCCTGTGACTCAGCATGTGCTGCCATATGTGCACCACACATGGTTGAAAAAAACCAGAGACAACCTAAAAGAAGCCAGGTTGTGGCGAGCCTTCCATCCCAAATGAAATTCCTGACTCCTAACTCACTGCTGTGTAACCACTAACCAGACGTGGGACGAGTTAGCAAAGGCTACATTTCTTCTTTAATTACATGAAACACTAACATATATGCCCCCAAAATGTTGTAAATGGCCTGACTACCCCACCTTTAGGGGGGAACTCGCTAGAGTTGTTTTGGAGTACAGTGTTGATTATAAATGTACCAGGACTTCATCTATCGTAGCCCCGTAGTCTGGGCCTCCATCATCTCTAACCTGGACACACTGATCTCCTAACTGGGCGCGCTCCCTGCTTACACTTTTGCTTCCCTCCCAGTAATCCATCCTCCACACGCAGAGCAGCCCCTGTGACTTTAAGATATAAAATCACTTCATTCTCCAACAAGACGTACTACACTTAAAGGGAAAACCCTTCATCTTGGATGTCAAGGCCCTGTTTAATGTGGCCCCTCCTCCTGCTGAGCCGTGCTCCCTCCAGCCTGGTCCAGGCCACTCTCCCTGTCTTCTCGAGTCCCCAGACACGCCCGGTTTTTTTCCCATGTCAAGTCTGGCTCCAGGAACTCAGGGACCATGTCTGTCTTGTTAGTATCACCCCACCAGCATCTAGGATGGTGCCTGGGGCACAGGAGGCACTCAATTTTGTGTGTGTGTGTGTCTTTTTAGGCCTGCAACCGAGGCACATGGAGGTTCCTAGGCTAGGGGTTGAATGGGAGCTGCATCACAGCCAGATCCAAGCTGCATCTGTGACCTACATCACAGTTCACAGCAACACCAAATCCTTAACCTACTGAGTGAGGCCAGAGATAGAATCGAGTTCTCATGGGATACTAGTTGGATTCATGAGCACTGAGCCACCTTGGGAATTCCAGAATTTTTTTAGTAAATCAAAGGAAACCAGAAGTCTGTAATACAACAGTTGTCCATTAGAAGGCGACCTTGATACTTGAGCCATGTTCACTAAATGTTGGACAGGGATATTCACAGTTAGGTATTAATAAAAGGGGGGGAGTTCCTGTCCTGGCGCAGTGGTTAACGAATCCGACTAGGAACCATGAGGTTGCGGGTTCGGTCCCTGGCCTTGCTCAGTGGGTTAAGGGTCTGGCGTTGCCGTGAGCTGTGGTGTAGGTCGCAGACGCGGCTCGGATCCCGCGTTGCTATGGCTCTGGTGTAGGCCAATGGCTACAGCTCTGATTCGACCCCTAGCCTGGGAACCTCCATATGCCGCGGGAGCGGCCCAAGAAATAGCAAAAAAAAAAAAAAAAAAGACAAAAAAAAAAGGGGGGGAATGATCATCGCACTCTAACTACTTTAAAAAGTGGCATTCTACCAGCTGTCTGAATTTCCTTCCAGCTGTGTGATGACAGGATTCTTCCTGTGGCTGACTCCCGGCCTGGACATAAACACAGGCACCCACAGTGAGGCAGCCTCTCTGATCCTCAGCATTCTCATCCCTAAGTGGAAGCAGCGCTGGTCCCCTCCTCAAAGGGCTGGACAGGAAGTAAAGGAGATGATGTATGTGGGGCACTTCGTTCCCTGTCCAGCATGCGGAGGGGTGGCTGTTACTTCAAATCAATCAGTGGCAATTTATCTGTAATCAATACCTCTTCCAATCTTTGTCTTGCGCCCAAGTCCCACCTTTCCTCCGAGGCCCTGCTCACATACCGCCTCTCATCTCTACAGTGAGCCGATGTGCCCTCCCCAGCCCCAAGTTCCCCTTTGGCTCCCTTTTACCTCCTTTCACAGCCAGGCTCTTGGACAAAGTTGCCTACATTTCCACTTAATCAGCTGGTCATGATCAGTCTTTTGCACCTGCCACCCCACTGAAACTTCTCTATCTTAAATCCAGTGAAAACCTTTCCATCTTTAACGGGACTGCCTTCGCACTACTGACCCTACTGACTACTCCTGCCCCCAGAACCACCACGTGCCCCGCTTTTTCCGATCAGTTTGGCCACGCCCTTCACGTCTCCCTTCCACCCTCTCCAGTCACCCCACACAAGCCCATGAATCCCACAGTCCCACAGATCTCTTAGCCACACTCTTTCATGAGCTCCATCCAAACTCAGCTTGGCTTCCCCACAAGCACTGCAAACTTAAAATGACAAAAACGAACTCATCATCTCCCTCTAAGTTACTGAATTATGGATCTTGATAAACGGCAAAACCCTCCACGGCTTCCTGAGTCACAAATCTCAGGCCCAGCTTAGGTGGCGCCACTGAATTCGCATTCCCTGTACCCATATTTTACTCTCTGTTTGATCCCAACATCTCTGCTCTGGTTCTTCCTGCCTACACTGTTTCAATCTTTTTCTTTACCTCCACATTCTTTTAGAATAAGAGATTTATTGAAATGTAATTTCAAATGCCATAGAATTCACCCATTTAAAGTGAACAATTCACAGTGGGGTTTAGTGCATTAATAAGGTTGTATAAACTTCACTACTGTCTAGTTTTATTTTTATTTTATTTTATTTATTTATTTTGTTTTTTTAGGACCACGCTCACGGCATATGGAAGTTCCCAGGCCAGGGGTCGAATCAGAGCTGTAGCTGCCGGCCTACACCACAGCCACAGCAACGTGGGATCCGAGCCAAGTCTACGACCTATACCCCAGCTCATGGCAACACCGGATCCTTAACCAACTGAGCAAGGTCAGGGATCAAACCCGCAACCTCATCGTTCCTAGTTGGATTCATTAACCACTGAGCCACAACAGGAACTCCTGAACTTTATAAAATATAATTCATGTCCTCTCACTCCCTTGCTTGAAATCCCTAATGGCTCCTGGTAGATCTCAGGACAGGCCTCAGCCTCTTTCATGTTCATAAAAGCCCTTCCGACTTGACCCCTGCCTAACCCCCAGCAGTCATTCTGCTATTCTCTCCTTAGTCCATTCAAACATTCCGCTTCCTGGACATAACAGACCATGTCACACTTCCATCTCTTTGCCATGTGGTTTCCTCCCTTTTTTTTTTTTTTTTTTTCGGTTTTTAGGGCCACCCCTGAGGCATATGGAGGTTCCCAGGCTAGAGGGTCAAATTGGAGCTACAGCTACTGGCCTACGCCAGAGCCACAGCAAGGTGGGATCCGACGCTCGTCTGTGACCTATAGCACAGCTCATGGCAATGCTGGTTCCTTAACCCACTGAGCAAGGCCAAGGATCAAACCTGTGTCCTCATGGATCCTAGTCAGGTTCATTGACAGCTGAGCCATGAAGGGAACTCCCACACCCTTCCCTACTTTTCCTAGCCATTTAAATCTATTTAACTATATTACTCGCCTCTTAATACTCCACCAACCCAGGAAGGCTGCTCAGACCTTTCCTGGGCTATGTTTCTCTGGCCCCCACCTAGCCGACCCAGTACGCCTCTGTGCTGCAGCACCACTTTGTCTGTCTTCCCGGGAGACCACTGGCTACTGAGCGCACAGACCAGGTTTCACCTGTAGCATCCAGCACAGTATCTGGCATGGAGGAGTCACTGAAATCTTTGTCAAGTGAATGTTAATATGATCTTGGAATAGCACGCCCTGCCACACCCAGAAGGCGATCTGCAGTAAAGAAACTCAAAAGACACCCCCCGCCCCCCAGATTTCATAAGGTATTGCAAAAGGCACATGACTATGAGAACTATGCCAAAAATAAACCATTCTTAGAAAAAGCAATGGGCAAAAAACATTTTGGTTGGGTGGATTTCCATGACAAAACATGGAAGATTGTAGTCTGTTCGCCAGTTTCTCATGTTGAAAACCCAACACTCATAACTAATTATGCCCTTGAAAAACTGCTTGTAAAAATAGCTAGGTTCTAGAAAATTCTCATTTTTACCGAAGAATTTAAGCAAATGAGTAAATATAGTGAGCCATTAGGTGACAAGGAAAAATGTCCTGGGGGTGGGGGGAAAGGCTTATTAAGCAAGTACCTGTAGATAAACTTTCTTCACGCCAGGCACGTAATCAGCAATCCGGCCGAAAAGCAGCCGTCCGACTCCGGAAGTGATACCAATGCACATGAGAACCACCTCTTTATTCTTCTCATCTTGAAACCTGTCATTCATATGTTTCATCTGCAGACCAGAGAGAAAGAAGCCACAGTGAACCTGGCAGGAAAACCTGATGAGCTTTGAAGCTTTCTGCAAATGCCTTGGGGTCTTGACCATGTTATGGACCCTTACCCACCTCCAAGTTCAAATATTTCTAAAATTTTTCCTGTGATAACTTCTCATGAGAACACATGAAGAAAAGATAACATGGTTTACCTTGTATAAATAAGATTTTTTTTTTTTTTGTCACATCCAGGACACACACAAGTTCCCAGGTCAGGGACTGAACCTGTGCCATAGCAGTGACAAGGCTGGATCCTTAACCCGCTGAGCCACCAGAGAACTCCATGAAATAAGAAGTTTTATAAGAGGGTTATTAAAAATTGCAAATAAATGGTAAACAGCACACCCTTTATTGGTTACCACTGGCCATAAGCTAAAGGAAGAAAAGAGACCTCTGGACACATCATGCTGCTGCCTTGTCCTCCCTCAAGGTCACCCAGGGACCCAGCCCACCATCTGCTCCCCTGAAAGGCAATTTAAGGCTCAATTCTGGGGTTTCATCTCTTCTAGGAGGACCTGAATCAAACTGAAATAAGTTATACTGGAGCTTCCAGGATAAATATATAAAGTTCTCTACCTGTGGGTTTGACTGTGTGGCATTAGAACAGATAAAAATAGAGTAGGTTTAACACAGTGGTTTTTAAAGAAAGGCCTCTAGAGTGTCCATCTTGGCACAGCAGAAACAAATCCGACTAGGAACCATGAGGTTGCGGGTTCGATCCCTGGCCTTGCTCAGTGGGTTAAGGATCCAGCATTGCCGTAAGCTGTGGTGTAGGTCACAGACACAGCTCAGATCCTGCATTGCTGTGGCTCTGGCATAGGCCAGCAGCTACAGCTCTGATTAGACCCCTAGCCTGGGAACCTCCATATGCCTCAAGTGCAGCCCTATAAAGACAAAAAAATAAAAATAAAAAAATAAAGGCCTCTGGAGAGACTGTTTAAGTCCTGGTTCCATCCCTTATTAGCCTTGTAACCTCGGGTAAGTTCTTAACCTCTAGGGCCTCAGCTTCCTTGTCTGTAGAATGGAGACAGTACTTTAAGAGGTTGCTTGTGAGGATTAAAATACCTATGCAAAGGAGTTCCCGTCGTGGCACAGTGGTTAACAAATCCGACTAGGAACCATGAGGTTGCGGGTTCAATCCCTGGCCTTGCTCAATGGGTTAAGGATCTGGTGTTGCCGTGAGCTGTGGTGTAGGTCGCAGATGCGGCTCAGCTCTTGTGTTGCTGTGGCTCTGGTGTAGGCCGGCGGCTACAGCTCCGATTTGACCTCTAGACCAGGGATCTCCATATGCCATAGGAGAGGCCCTAGAAAAGGCAAAAAGAGACCAAAAAAAAAAAATCTATGCAAAGAACTTAGGGCCTGACACACAGTTAATAGTGATAAAATGTTAATATAGTCATTTTTTTAAAAAAGGACCTTTCCTCTCAATTTACTGTCTACTTAGAGCAGTGACTGCAAATTCACAACCTGACAATGTTTTAAAAGGAGTGACTAGCAGGTGTTACAATGGGTGACAAAACCCTAGGATCAGCACCCCATAACAAAAACTTTGCTCCCACTTTCCACCCCTTGCTCATTGAGCCCCTGTCCGCGCTCACAGCAAGGACAGAACATGTCTGTACTCCCACTGCTTTCTCTGAAATCACACAGTTGTTTCAAACAATCAGACTCACTGTTCTACCCTGAACATCAGCCTGAATTCTGAAAGCCTGCAAAGCACATTTCCCAGAAGGCTCAGTGGTCCAGATGGTTTGCATGTGGCACTTGGAGCCTTTCTAGGTATCATCTCCTTAAAAGACCTCCATTTCACATTTTTTTTGGGGGGGGGTTCTTTTTAGGGCCTCACTCATGGCACATGGAAGTTCACAGGGTAGGGGGTGAATTGGAGCTGTAGCTGTCGGCTTATACCACAGCCACAGCAACGCCAGATCCAAGCCACATCTGCAACCTGCACCACAGCTCACGGCAACAATGGATCCTTAATCCACTTAGCGAGGTCAGGGATCAAACCTGTGTGCTCATGGATACTAGTCAGGTTTGTTACCACTAAGCCATAACAGGTACTCCTCTGTTTTGCATTTTTTAAGCCTACCTGGATATACCAACACCATCATATCTGTCTTTTCCTTTTCAAAACCAGCTCACTGTTCTCCCTAACTTCTGAATTTTCACACTGGTCCAGAATAATTCTCCTTCTTATAGCTTCAGTCTCATCAATCCCTTATTCATCAGTTGCCCATGGACTACATTTATACCCCTTAGTTTGATATTAAAAACCTTCCATATTGGAGTTCCCCCCAGTGGCTTAGCAGGTTAAGGATCTGGTGTTGTCACTGCTGTGGCTCTGGTTACTGCTTTGGTGCGGGTTTGATCCCTGGCTGGGGAACATCCATGTGCCATGGGTACTGCCCTCCCCCACCCTCAAAAGCCCTCTATAATCTGTCAGTAATCTATCTCTGTAACTTTATTACCCACCAGTCCTGGACTCAGAAAACTCAAATGTCTAGAGGACTCAGGCAAACAGCATAAAAGAGTGAAACATACATGGAACTAGAGACTCTCATACTAAGTGAATTAAGTCAGAAAGAGAAAGACAAATAACCATATGATATCACTTATATCTGGAAACTAATGTACAGCACAAATGAACCTTTCCACAGAAAAGAAGCTCACGGACTTGGAGAACAGACTTGTGGTTGCCAAGGGGGAGGAGGAGGGAGTGGGATGGACTGGGCGTTTGGGGTCAGTAGATGCAAACTATTGCATTTGGAATGGATAAGCAATGAGATCCTGCTGTATAGCACAGGGAACTACATCTAGTCACTTGTGATAGAACATGATGGAGGATAATGTGAGAAAAAGAATATGTGTGTATGACTGGGTCACTTTGCTGTACAGTAGAAATTGACAGAACACTGCAAACCAATCATAGTGGAAAAAATAAAACTCATATTAAAAAAAAAAGTGAAACAGACACGCTGGAGAGGGAGAGCATACACTCAGTCGACCACTACCATACAGGACCATCAGTGGCTTTCTGGTTTTTTTTTTGTTTGTTTTTTGCCTGCACCGATGGCATATGAAAGTTCTGGGGCCAGGGATCGAACACTTGCCACAGCAGCACCCCAAACCACTGCGCCACAAGGGAACTCCCTAGGACTGCTGTGCTGCCAAATCAACTTTACAGCCACCTTTTATTTTAAAGAGAAGTCAGAAACCTGGATTTCTGTGTGGAAATGCTGGCATCTAACTAAAACTCACAACACTGCATGACCAACCCCATGCATGCCAAACACAACAGGTCTACAAACTGCATTAGGCCAGCTTTGATCTCAGCCCTAATCCCATCTGGCCCAGCAGGAAGGGCTTACTTATGGTGTTGCTTAAACTTTACATCTGATAGCTTCTCGTCGACACATTTCTGCTGCCTCTTTTACTGACTTTTAAAGACTCTGCTTAAGCCCCACCTTTTCCATAGAGCTTTCTTGATTACCTGACCCTTCCATCCCTGTCCTTGTTACTGCCCCAGTTTTCGTTGGCACCTTAAGTTTTGAGTGTTCCTGCACAAACTTTCTGGCATCTAACTACACATAAGCAGACTCGTCTATGTGACCCAGACATCCCTACCAGCCTGTCCCAGATGCGCACCGAAGCCAGCATGCCCCCTGCTGCACCCACCTGCCCTCACAAGCTGCCTCCCTCCACTCCAGTTAACACGCCTGGTGGCCCAACTCCCCAGGTAGAAACTGGACAACCATCCTAGATGAGCCCGCCCTCCTGATCCAGCATCACCACTAAATTCGGATTATTTTACCTCTGGATCTCTCAGCCACACCTCCTGTGGTCCATGTTCCCTACAGTGTTTTACTTTGGGTTATCACTCCTTACCTGGACCATTACAATAGCCTTTAACACGCTTTCTTGAGTTCCCGTTGTGGCACAGTGGAAACGATGCAACTAGGATCCATGAGGATGAGGGTTCAATCCCTGCCTTCACTCAGTGGGTCGGGGATCTGGTGTTGCTGTGGCTGTGGTGTAGGCCTGCGGCAGTAGCTCTGACTTCACCCCTAGCCTGAGAACTTCCATATACTGCAGGTGCAGCCCTTAAAAGCAAAAAAAAAAAAGGCAAAAACGAACAAAGAAACAAAAAACCTTCCTGCTAGAACTCCCACTCCCAAATCTCTAGTCTGTATTCTCAGAGATCACCAGATCAAGTTCAACATTAAAAACAAATGCTCTGCTTAAGATCCTTTTATGGCCCCACAGCCTTCAGGGTGAAGCTCAAGCTCCTAGTTTGACCAATAAGTCCTCCCTGCTATGCCTCTGATCCTCTGTCCAGCTGCTGCCTCACCTGGCACATTACATTTGTGGGTTGTTGTTTTTTTTTTTTTAACTTTTAAAAACATGGCTACAAGACATGGTCTAAGATTCACTTGTGGCTCAAAGATAAAACAGCTATTGATAAAAGTTACCTCAGGAGTTCCCATTGTGGCTCAGTGGTTAACGAATCCGACTAGGAACTATGAGGTTGCAGGTTCGATCCCTGGCCTCGCTCAGTGGGTTAACGATCCAGCGTTGCCGTGAGCTGTGGTGTAGGTCGCAGACGAGGCTTGGATCTGGCGTTGCTGTGGCTCTGGCGTAGGCCAGCAGCTACAGCTCCGATTCAACCCCTAGCCTGGGAACCTCCATATGCCAAGGAAAGAGGCCCTAGAAAAAAGACAAAAAGACAAAAAAAAAAAAAGTTACCTCAAACTGCCTAATTCTTCTAGGTCCTTATCAGAGATGGATTCCAGTTCAATTCTGAAGAAAACGAATAACCTGATAGAAGGCAGGTGAGATGTATTTGTGTGTGTTCATCAACTTTATTTGGAATTTGAGTCCAGACTCTAATTATCAATCCATTCAGGAAACACCGAAAGGATCTAGTATAACTTTTAAAGAGACATTTTTTTTTTTCTTCCTTTTTAGGGCTGCACCTGCAGCATATGGAAATTCCCAGGCTAGGAGTCGAATCTGAACCGTAGCTGCCAGTCTACACCACAGCCACAGCAACACTGAATCCTAGCCACATCGGTGACTTACACCAAAGCTCACAGCAACGCTGGATCCTTAACCCACTGAGTGAGACTGGGAATCAAACCCATGTCCTCGTGGTTACTAGTCGGATTCATTTATGGGGTGGCACAATGGGAACTCCCCTTAAGAAGCATTCTTTAGTATTCAAAAGAGACTGAGTTTACCAGTCATTCTTTTGATAAAACTAAAAACACCCACCTGCCAAACTGCTGTTCTCCTTTCTTAGTGGTTTCTTTTTTCCCCTGCTTTCCTTTTTTTTTTTTTCCTGCTTTTTAGGGCCACACCCTAAAAAGGTTCCCAGGCTAGGGGTCGACTCGGAGCTGTAGATGCCAGCCTACACCACAGCCACAGCAACTCGGGATCTGTGACCTACACCACAGTGCATGGCAACAGTGGATCCTTAACCGACTGAGCAAGGCTAGGGATTGAACCCACATCCTCATGGATACTAGTTGGGTTTGTTACCACTGAGCCACATAGGAACTCCATCCCCTGCTCTACCTTTTTCTTTTGGGCGCACTCATGGCATGTAAAAGTTCCCAGGCCAGAGGTCAACCCCGAGACAAAGCAGTGACCTGAGCTGCTGCAGTGACAACACCAGATCCTTAACCTGCTGCACCGACAAGAGAACTCCTACCCCTGCTCTAGTTCGTAATCCTTAAAAGAAGTAATAAGGTGAAATGTTTTCAGTCTTTTGAAATAAAGAAAATTTGGTAAATTCAAATTATGCTTAAGTGGAAACTTAGTTCTTCAGCTATGAGAAGCATTATTTCATTGAATTTTGTTACTCTTGTCATGGTTGTTTAAATGAAGTGTGAACTTCAAGCTTCTAATACCTATTTCCCCACCCTCATCCAAAATTTGCAAAATAAAAACGTCGTGGGGGTTTTTGTTTTTGTCAGGAAGTGAGGGTATCTGGGGGACTAGAGAACAGAATCTGGAGGTGCTGCGTCCCTGGGCCTGAGAGACCCTTCCTCATGGAGGGGAGTGGTACTCAGGAGAGCTGGTGTGCTCTACGGGCAGCCTGGGCCTCCCATGATTGCTACCAACTAGTTCACAAATCTCTGCCCATACCTCATCCTCTGGAGCTTGGCACACATTTCAGTTTAGCAGAAGGCATGAATATTGGGTGAAACTGCTATTTCCAACAGAGTCACATGCATGTTGAAAAGATGTTTCCATATTTAATCTAACTTATTTAAACCAAGACAAAGCTCCATCAGAAGAAACTATCTACACAGGGGATAACATCTTGTCCAGTAAATGTTTAAAGTAAACTTTATCCAGGAGTTCCCATTGTGGCTCAGCGGGTTAAGAACCTGACCCATTTTCCTGAGGATGCATGTTTGATCCCTGGCCTCAATAAGTGGGTTAAGGATCCAGCATTGCCATGAGTTGCGGCATAAGTCGCAGACAAGGCTCGGATCCTGCGTTGTTGCTGTGGCTGTAGTGCAGGCTGGCAGCTGCAGCTCCAACTGGACCCCTAGCCTGGGAACGTCCGTATGCCGCAGGTGTGGCCCTAAAAATAAATAAATAAATAAATAAACTTTATCCAGATATGTAGGAATTAGTCTTTCATTTCTATTCTCAAACATCTATTTACTCCAGGGCTGCACACCTCTCAGGGATTGCCAGACTCTGCTGACTGACAGCTTGAAACTTCTGCCATCATTCAAACAACAACTCTCGCTAACCACAGAAGTCACTTTTGGATTGTGCGACACCCCTATTATTGTTTCGTTATCCAGAGATAACCAAGAACTTTGATCCCACAATATCTGCCCCTTCTTTATCCATGAGTGAAAAAGAAGGAAAAGAGACAAACAAGTTCATGGTTAACTCCCTTTCCTCCTAAGTACCTCCATTTTAATAAGTGCTGAGACAGCCTCTCTGTGGATGGCGTGCTGCTGACCAGCCAACTGAACGGGGAAGTTCTCCCCTCACCAGAGCCCTGAGGCAGATCCGCTTTTGAGAGGTCAGAGGTGGCAGCCTGAGAAAGTGACCGCCTCACTGGACTGGCCTCAGCACCAGCTTCTCCCCCCTGCACCTCTTCCCCACCGCAGAGCTGCAGGGCCAGACACTGAGACACAAGTATTCTCTTCCACTGAGGACCTAGGCCACGTCCTCTGGCTGAGTCAGCCATGAAGAGAGCTCCACGGGCAGCCACAGGACAAGACCAGCTCCAGCACAGCTGATGTGAGTGCACTAGAAACTCAAGCTTCTCTTCGACAGATGGTTTCACAATAGAAGATGGCCCAACAGATGGGAACCCCAAGCCCCTTTACTTACAAAAGCCCCAGAAATCCAGTGATGTAGGCATCTGCAAAACAAGGAGGCCACTGGTCCAGAAGTCCCATTATTACCTTAGAAAATGGTACTGTTGGAGTTCCTGTCATGGCTCAGCAATTAACAAACCCTGCTAGTATCCATGAGGACACGGGTTCAATCCCTGGCTTCTCTCAGTGGGTTAAAGGATCTGGCGTTGCCGTGAGCTGTGGTGTAGGTCGCAAATGCGGCTCAGATCCTATGTTGCTGTGGCTGTGGTGTAGGCCAGAGCTGTAGTTCCGATTAGACCCCTGGCCTGGAAACCTCCATATGCCACCAGTGCAGCCCTAAAAAAACAAAAAAACAAAAAAAGACAGAAAGAAAGACAGAAAGGAAGACAGAAAGGAAGGAAGGAAGGAAGGAAGAAAGAAAAAAGAAAAGAAAAGAGAAAAGAAAAAACCGTACTGTTTTCTAAGATTGTGTTATCTGGCTCTGCCATGACTGACGGCCACCAGCCTTACTGTCCTCCCTTGACCTTTTTAAGGGGATGGGTGGTTTCTGTTTAATGCCTTTTATGTAATATGCATGTAATCGTTTACATAAAAATACGATAAAACTTTGGTACATACAAGTTAAACTATATATCTTTGGGAAAGAGTAGTTAAGAGAGGAGAAAAAACCATAGGAAACATAAAACAGAGGTAACTAGCTTTATTTCTGACACTGGACTTGCAGTAACAGCTGAATGACTCAAGTATCAAGTGCTAACAAAGGCAGTATTTTAGCAATACCAGGAGAGCAGGGTCAAACCAGGCCCAACAGAGCAATGGGACCAAGAGAACGACAACTGCCTTTGCAGAAACCAAGAAGAAGAGCCCTAATACCACTATTTATCACCCAGGTTGTTGCAGTTACTGTGCCCTTTGGGAGATAAAGAGATTCCAGGCACAGAGTCATCATCTGTCCTGGTCTGTGAGCATTTGATTCCCTGACGCTCTGCCCTTCTCTTGAGATCCACACCACCAAGCTGAAGAGGGTGGACCACAGGTGGTCATGGGCACCCCTTTTGTCTCTAAGAGAATAAACTCTTGCTGGGGATAGGGGACCTGTATCATTTATGATTCCATGGTACACCCCCAAATGGGGTTCTGGCACTTAGGAGGACCTCTGCAGCTTCCCACCTACATACAGGGATGCTGGGCTCACAGCTCTTACTCGCGGCTCACTCTTGAGATGAGCAGTTTCAGTTGGGTGCCTTTTATCTGCATGCAGTTTAGAGTAATTTCTAAGAATACATCCTTTCACCATCCGAAAAGCTACTCTCTAACTCTAAAAGACCATTTGACTTAAAGCTACATGTATAAAGGTAAACACAAAGAAAAGAGCCTGGCCCCTTTAAAAATCAGATGTACATTTGCAAGGGAGTAGGAGGCCTGCGAGAGTGGTTAATGGATAATCTCAGATTTGGTTGCAAATCAAAACTTTACACTACCCTTTGACTTCAAAGGAAGATGAACAGCAATCTTCTGCATGGAATGACGGTTTGGTTTGGGTTCTTTTTCCTGCCTGTTTTCCCTATCTTCTGTTTTTGCTAAGAAAACAAAAGGAAATGAGACCAGTAGGGCATTCCCTGAGGACTTTTTTTACAGGGGCACCTCACACCAGCAAGCCCAGCAAGGTGACTGCAGATAGCAGAAAACCAAGTCCATAGAGTTGGCTACATACAATTAAACCCTTTCACATCTTAATATTGAAATAGAGCTGTATGGGCATTAGGATAATCATTGATTAGGCCAGCCTCAACTATGAACTGATCGACTATCCTTTGAAATACAACAGCTCTCAAATGTCCTTGAAAACATGGAATTTCCTTGCCTGCCAACATTTTGAAGGACTACCGTCTTGGCAGCCAAGTGTCCTTTTACTAATAAGATATTAGTCGTGACTAAACCTGTGGTGCAGGTACCCCTGCCGCCAAGGCAGCTGACCCAGTGGAGAGCAGACCTTTGGCCTGGCAGGACTCTAGGAGGCATGGGTAGTTGGCTTCTGTTTGCTTTTTGAAACAGCCAGTCTTTCCATGTCATTAAGACAGGTTTCCATGGTGCCAGAAATCACACATGGCATTAAGACACATGGAAGTCAGGACTGAGAAAAAAGAGGGACGAGCATACAGGAAGATCTATTTAACAGCCACCAAGGGGTAGAAAGAGAAGAGTTTGGAAGGAAGGAAGATGGCTGATGGTTTGAAAATCTTGGTCTGATTTTGAAAACATTTTCTTTTTTTTCTTTCTTTTCCCACTGTACAGCAAGGGGATCAAGTTATCCTTACATGTATACATTACAATTACATTTTTTTTCCCCATGAAAACATTTTCTAACTCTAAAAATTCTTTAAATCCTTTATTATTTTTCTTTTTGCTTCAAAAGTAATTTTCCTTAGATTAAAAAAATAAACGAAAAGGTCCATCTCTGACACGGCATTATTTAGAGCTGATAAAAATTTTAGCAAAATGTTTTAGAGGAACGATCAGTCAAAACCACTATAGATTTAGATGTCAGGTCAAATAATCCTGAATTTCAGAAATTCAGATAGACTTCATCTTAGAACAGAAAATAAGCCACTAGGATTTTTTAGGTAACTTAAATTTTCTTTTCTTTTCTTTTCTTTTTTTAGGGCCCCAACCACAGCATATCGAGTCTGCAACCTACACCACAGCTCACGGCAATGCCACATCCTTAACCCACTGAGCAAGGCCAGGGATCCTCATGGATACTAGTCAGATTTGTAATGGCTGAGCCACGATGGGAACTCCCTGTTGGTTTATTTAAATTTTTATTCACTCCACCTCAACCCAAGTTTGATTCTGAACAGTTTCTTTCTTGGAGTATCATTCTTGGCACACCAGGTTCACCACTCTCTCAGACCCTTGGTTCCTGGCTGGTCTGGATGAACCCAATGGGCTGGAAAGTGTTAAGATAGTAGCTATATGTGAAGGAGGAAAACTGCCTCTACTCTGGTCAGGATGCTGGTGGGGAGCTGGGCCATGACCCACAGCTTGGCTCCATGACGGACTGACTAACCCTCAGTGGAGCCCTCTGAAGACACTCAGTGGTGACGCATGGACTCCTGGTTCTGTGGCATCATGCGTCTCCATGTTTGCATTTGTTTAAAAAAAAAAAAAAAGCACGGGGTGGGGTGGGGGGATATGCTCTTTTAAACTTACTCCTAGATTTATCTGGTGATAAAAATCACCGATCAGCTAAACACAGATGCAGAGAGACAGGTGTGGTTTATGGAGTTTCTAATCAAGAGTTCAACTGTATGAATTTGGAAAAGTAGTCCAAAATGAGCAAATGCACCCAACAAAGGGCTAGTTCGATTGAGGTTAAATTTTATAAGTTTAAGAGAGTCTTAAAATAAGAAGGGGTAATTTCAGAAAGTATTTACATCACTAGGATTCTGGGTAATTTTATAACTTTATTTAATGACCCTGGCTAGAATGCTAATAAGCCATATATTCTGTAAATTACCAAAACTTAAACAGTTCTGTTTCTTCTTGAGCAAAGAAAGATGTGTAGACTCTTGGTAATTTATGTGAATGAAGATTAAAAATTGTTATGATTAGGCCCAGATCAGTTTTCCTTCCACTGTTATCATTCCACATACTTCTGAGATTGTCTACCCCAATTTTTTACCCTTTCTTAAGAATAAAAATTTTCAGAATTGAGGGGTAGTGATTAACATTATTTTATTTATTTATTTATTTATTTTGGCTTTTTAGGGCCACACCTGTGGCATATGAAAATTCCCAGGCTAGATGTCAAATCAGAGCTGTAGCCACTGGCCTACACCACAGCCACAGCAACGTCGGATCCTTAACCCACTGAGCGAGGCCAGGGATTGAACCCACGTCCTCATGGATACTAGTCAGGGTTCATTACCTCAAAGCCACAATGGGAACTCCTTAACATTACTTTAAACATGTTCGGTCCTATCTTGTGTGTGATCTTAAAATGTTCAGGAAGAAAAGGACCACACCCTGCAGGAGGATAGATAAGAAAATACAAAGCCTGAGTGGCCTGGATTGAGAGAGCTGGCAGAGCAGAGAGAAAAACATCTAATGGACTGAAAATTGAAAAGTCTACCCATACATAGTAGGGGGAGAGTCTCTGGAGTCAAATTAAGCTCTGCCTCGGAGTCTAAGAGCTTAGGGCTTCAGTTTCTGGGTTTCAAGCCCAATATTGCACACTGGTTCACAATGTGAACAGTACCACTCCTTGGGGGTGTTTTAGGAATCTGTGAAGGCTATTTTTATCTTTCTGATAGAGTTGTGCTCAAGCATTACCTTTTTGCCACAGTTCAGTGGCATTAAGTACTTTCACCTTCTTGTGCAATCAGCATCACCTATCCATCTTTAGAACTTTTTAATTTTCTTGGCGTTCCCATCGCGGCTCAGTGGTTAACAAATCCGACTAGGAACCGTGAGTTTGCAGGGTTGATCCCTCGCCTCACTCAGTGGGTTAAGGATCCGGTGTTGCTGTGAGCTGTGGTGTTTGGTCACAGACATAGCTCGGATCCCACGTGGTTGTGGCTAGCAGCTACAGCTCGGATTTGACCTCTAGCCTGGGAACCTCCACATGCCACAGGTGTGGCCTAAAAAGGAAAAAAAAAAATTTTTTTTTTTCATTTTCTTAAACTGAAGTTCTGTACCCATTAAATAACAACTACTCTAGATACCTCATCTGAATGGAATCATACAGTATGTGATCTTTTGTGACTGGCTTGTTTCATTTCTCATAGTGTCTTCAAGGTTTATCCATGTCATCGCATGTATCAAGCATTACCTTTTAAAATACACATTATTTTATTTGAAATTACCTTTTATTTCTCCTTATGATATACGGCATTATTGATTTTTCTTTTTTTTTATAAACTATGTGTATAGTTAGGTTTTATGAACTAGGGATTTTGTCTCAGGAGAGAAAACAAGGCTCTGGTTTGACACATTGCTCTAGATATGGGACATATCTAAGGTTGCTGCTAAGGGGAACATAATACAGAGCTTAGAAAGCACCTCAAAGGAAGTGTCAGGAGGGGGACCCCAGGGCTGGACAGTCCCAACAGGACTCATAGTGGCCCTGAGAGCTGATGGACAGGAGCCAGGAGACACTAGCAGGGAACTGTG
Source organism: Phacochoerus africanus (assembly GCF_016906955.1). NCBI lineage: Eukaryota > Metazoa > Chordata > Mammalia > Artiodactyla > Suidae > Phacochoerus > Phacochoerus africanus. The sequence continues at coordinate 77,041,709 of NC_062545.1, read as the reverse complement.
AAAAGTCTCTGAGACAGCCTCAGTGCTTTGGAGGAAGAAGTGTATAAATGAAAACCATGTATCCACAGAAGCAGATACAATGAAGCAGGGACAGGAATACTTGATTTATGCTGAGGCTATTCTGATGCTTCATAACTTAAATAATCATGTGGCAACAGTTAAAATTCCAGATGTGTGCATGAGTCAAGAGGGGCGGGGCATCTGCTGGCTACTTGTTGAGCTATGGTCCCCTCAGGCACCTCATTTTCCTGGAAGCAGCTTGGGAGATATAACAATGCCTAAGAGGTGTTATTTCACCTCAGCACTGCTGACTACGTACCTCTTGCCTCCCAGTTTCCATATCTTTAAATCACTCCACATTGAAACTAGTCCAGATAAGCATATTTTTACTTCTATTATTTAAGTGTTAAACCACACCCTGACACAGAGAAAAGTCTCAAAACCAACAAATTCCTTTCCCTGTAGAACAGAGCTAAAACTGTTCTCACCTGCTGGGGTTATATATGGACGATCAAAGAAAAAAGAATTTGAAGAAGAACATACAGGACCATTAGAATGAAAAGTGGCCATAGAGTAGGGCGATTAGAAAACCTGGTATTCGAGCAATTCATCCAACTCATGAGCTCAACCTGCAACTGGGCAAAAAGTATTTGAGTGCCAAGCGCATGCCAGGTACTGGGAATGGAACAATGACAAGGAGGCTGTGTCCCTACTCTTGTCTAGTCTACCTTACCTGTTTCTTCTTTATCATTTCCCGAGGTGTTAGGACACTTCCCACACAAACCTCCCCAATGTATTTTGTAGATAAATCCACAGTCTTCACCAGCCGTTCCCATACTTACATTGAACTCATCATACAATATAAGGGCCCTAACAAAAGTATGCCTCTGCTGCTTTTTTTTTTCTTTTTTTTCTTTTTTTTTCTTTTTTTTTGTCTTTTTGCCTTTTTTCTAGGGCCGCTCCCATGGCATATGGAGATTCCTAAGCTAGGGGTCTAATTGGAGCTGTAGCCACTGAGCGAGGCCAGGGATTGAACCCACAACCTCATGGTTCCTAGTTGGATTCGTTAACCACTGCACCACGATGGGAACTCCTGCTGCTTTTCAACTAAAGTTAAAATCAGATATTCTTAAATACTTGTGGAGTTCTTTCTCCCCCACAAATTTTAACTCTTTCAGTAGTCTGGGGCCTACATGCTAGGGATGATTTTAATGCCTGAATAAACCATGCATCATTTATAAAAACTACTGTTGAAATATTTGTAAATACTTACGTTTGGCTAAATAAATATAATTTGGAACACAGGACAAACTTACTCTAACCTTCCTAAAAACAGCAGCTCTGTTTAGTTTATTTGTAACGACTGGTTTCCTAGATTTCTTACATATTCATTATGTATTGTCTTCCTATCATGTTCCTATGCTAGTGCATTACAATTTGAGAGAAAAAAATACTCGAAAATAAAAAAAACCCCAACTAGTCTGTTTTGATGCAAGTGTTCTGCAGATATTTAACTTCACCATTAATGAGTCACAAGTAGCCAGAAAAGTAAAGATCCTTATTCATCAAGTAGGAGAATGCTGGTGAACACTGCCTAAGGCACAAAACTGATAAATGGGTGAATTTTCACTAACCTGAGTAGTCAAATTGCAGCAGATGTTGAGATCTGCAGGGAAATAAATGCAAGGTTAGCAAAGCAAGAAAAGCATAGACACCATTAAAAAAAAAATCTGAAAAAAAAGTGGGGCTAAAGTGACAGAGAGATGTCTGCTCACTCACATAATACGCACACAAGAATGAGGAACTGTAGTGTTCTAGGGAAGATATAAGTAGTGAGTGGAAAATCTGGAGAAAAAGCACTGCTCGGGTCCTATGCAAGAATTTTAAATTTCCAACATGCAGATTTTAATATAATACATTAGATAAAAATGAGTCGGATTAAAAAAAATCGTCAGCTGTTGGCTGGTCTTAAAAATAGAGATTAGAGAAATTCCATGTCATAGGTTTCTTGAGGGCACTAGGGAACAATCTCCTTTTCGTATCTTCCAAAACCTAATGCTGCCGCCCCTCACCCAGAGAAGACACCTACTGTCACCTTCTCAAAGAAGCTGCCCCTGACTCTCCAAACTGAAGTTACAGCCCATTTTATTTTCCATCTCATTTTATTTCCTTCAAAGCCAATTATCACTATTTGAAAACTACCTTGTGTATTTATGTGTTTACTTATTTATTGAACTCCAGGAGAGCAGAGATTACATCTGTTCTCACCACTGCATCCCCACAACTAAAAGGCACCCAACAGGTGCTCAGTGACTATCTGTCAGGTATTCACTTGAATGCTTGAGTCTGCACGACGTGAATCTGTCTGACTGAGCTATAATCAGAGGAAGTCGAGTACATGTGAGATAATATAACAGTGACAGAATGGAGGACCCATTCTAGTTCTAGTACAATCCCTGCCACCATCAGAGCAAAATAAAACCTCTCTGATGGTTCAGGTTCTCATCTCTGGGTGGGAGAGAAACCAGTCTCAGTGCTGCTTTCCTCACAAAGGCTGCCGTGGGAGTTGAATCAGAAAATCTACGTATGAAGTAAACACCTTCATATTCTTTCTGGAAGTTTGCTGGGATGGGAATGAATGAATGAAATGAAATGGAAATAAAGGAACAAATAAAACATTTCCAGACCCAATAACAAGAAGAAAATGTAGGGGTGTGCATGTGTGGATATAACCAGCACACAGTGAATCTCAATGATTAATTCTCTTTTTTTTTTAAATGCATAGCTTGAATTTATTATTATTTTTTGCCTTTTCTAGGACCGCTCCCGTGGCATATGGAGGTTCCCAAGCTAGGGGTCTAATCAGAGCTATAGCCACCGGCCTACGCCAGAGCCACAGCAACAGCAGATCTGAGCCAAATCTGTGATCTACACCATAGCTCATGGCAACGCCGGATCCTTAACCCACTGAGCGAGGTCAGGGATCAAACCTGCAACCTCATGGTTCCTAGTCGGATTTGTTTCTGCTGAGCCACGAGGGGAACTCAATGGTTAATTCTGATATTAAAATGAATATACCACACAAATACTCTTATGTCAAAGACTATTATAAGCCTATTTTTGAATGAAAAACAAAAAAAATTACTTAAATAGGAAATCTTGATGAAAAAATATGATTACTTTTTATTTGGCAAAGCACCAAAACACTCTGCATGGCTAATGTCAAAGTAACAACAAAGATAATCAGAACAAGCCAAAATCAAGAACCAAAAGAAGAAAGGGAGTGGGGGGGGGAGGGGAAAAAACTGAAATCTTAGCCCCTAATATTTAGCCTCTGGTGTTTAGCCTCCAGGCTAGAAACAAAACTAAAATGTTGACTCTGCCTCTTTTATCTGCGATAGTGCCAAGAAGACTAAGATAGGGCAACTCTTCAGATCCTACAACTGCTTTGGAAACGGCTCTTTAAATGTTTCTAAAACTCTGCAACCATCATGCCCAAGGCTGAGGATACATAATGGGCCCCCAGGTGTTTCTCTGGCCAGAACTTTACAAGGAACAGAGATAAACACAACAGGAGAGGTCAGCTCAGCAGCCCAGTAACCTCTGCGTTACATGGACTCTGCCATGAGCCCTGAATGCTCAGGGCTCTGCCACCCAACAGCCATAGTCCTGAGCTCCAAATACACCTGTGAAAGACAACAAAGCCAGCACACCTGTCACTGGCAACTCTGAAGAACTGGACTGTTTGAAGTGGTGAAGCAACCTCCAGCCAGACTGGGAAATGAACCCTATAAACTGATTAGTTTTCTGCTGGGTGAGACCATTTCATTCCTCTAAGAATTCTTTATCTATTACATACACATTTACGTTTTATTTTACTTATTTATTTTTCCTGGTTTGGCTGTCCTGGGGCATGTGGAGTTCCCGGGCCAGGGATCAGATCTGAGCTACAGCTGCAACCAAAGCAACTCTGGATTCTTAACCCGCTGTGTCAGGGCAGGGATCAAACCTGCATCCCAGCGCTCCCAAGACCCCTCCAATCCCATTGTGCCACAGTAGGAACTCCCACATTTACATTGGAGGAGGTTGTATGATAAGCATCGATTCATTTTTCATGGATATCCCTGCATGTTATGTCAGGTTCTGCCACTTTTATAACCATGTGACTAAGCAACTGAACCTTTCTGTTCCTTTACTAATCTTAAAAAAAAAAAAAATGACCTGTAAAATCCCTTCAACTCTTAAATTACCGTTATACTTTTTTTTTTTTTGTCTTTTTGCCTTTTTCTAGGGCCACTCCTGCGGCATTTGGAGGTTCCCAGGCTAGGGGTCGAATTGGAGCTGTAGCTGCCAGCCTATGCCAGAGCCACAGCAACCCAGGATCCGAGCCGTGTCTGTGACCTACACCACAGCTCACGGCAACGCCGGATCGTTAACCCACTGAGCAAGGGCAGGGACCGAACCCGCAACCTCATGGTTCCTAGTCGGATTCGATAACCACTGCGCCATGACAGGAACTCCCTGTTATACTTTTTTTGTGAACATTTAAATATTTTACTTCAAAGTCACAATCTTAAGAAGACCAGGCTCAGGCCCCAGCTGTGCACCAGGCACCAGCCTTGCAACTCTGAGCAAGCTGTTCTAACAACCCAAGTCTGGTCCCTCCTGCTAAACAGAAACACTGATTCTGCCCGTCTCATAGGGCGGCCCTGAACCACTAATGAGAGAGAATATTTGTGGGAGCTCCTTATAAACTAAATTAGTTAATCCAAATGTGGGAAATCAATAAATACTATGTCTGTTTAAAACAAACTTGTAGTTGAAAACAAACCCTTGTATAGCTGTAAGGACTGGACATACAGATCCTCAAATCATACTCTGAAGCCTGAGCGCTGCTGCTGTTCTGGCCATGTGCCTCTGAGAGTAAATAAGCTCAATCTGACGTGGATGCAGATGCAGCTGGGTTGCATAACTGCACACCGTGTTTGTAATTCTGCCTCCAAATGGTAGGCACCACCTACCATTAAATGAGCGTTTCTCCAATTTGTTACAAGGGAATATAACCTTTCTAATTACAAGTGAGCTGCCAACAGGTGGAGGGGTGAAAAGGCTATAGAGATTAGCGACAGCAAGGGGGAACGCAAAGGGCAAACAAGCAGTGGCGTGGACATGTGGGGGTTAATACACAAGCAATGTGCAGCCCTCAAGCTGTCTGTGCAGCGAAAGACTCCTTCCCAGAGCATGACCTCATAGAAGGCATTTCCCCCGTTGCTCAGTAGTCCTCAGGGTTAGTGTCTGCGAGGGCTTTTCCACAGAGATGTCCCAGAACTTAGAGATAAGAGTAAACCAGCAGAAACGTGCTCTCGATGGATCAGACAATTCTCTCCACCCACCAAAGTCAGCTGGCAGGTGTGGGGTAAAAGCCAAGTATTGGCTCACAAAGGAAGAGTCTGCAAATTAAGCTATTTCTATGTATGTATGTATGTATGTATGTATGTATGTGTTTGCTTTTTAGGGCTGAACCTGCAGCATAGGGAGGTTCCCAGGCTAGGGGTCGAATTGGAGCTGCAGCTGCTGGCCTACGTCACAGCCACAGCAAATTGGGATCCAACCCATGTCTTCAACTTATGCCACAGCTCATGGCAACACCGGATCCTTAACCACCATCCTTAACACCGATTGAGGCCAGGGATCGAACCCAAACCTCATGGTTCCTAGTCAGATTCATTTCCACTGCACCACAACAGGAACTCCTCTCTCCTGTTAATGTATACATTTCATCAGGTCTTTTAACTGTCTCATGTTTTATTTGTTATATACTTTTGAGTAATCGCAAAATTTAACTGCAATGTGGATTTTTGTTTCCTTTCCATCAATTCCTTGGATTAAAATCAAATTAAAGTTTGTCCAAGTTTGAGAAACCTAAATTTAGCTAATAAGGGTCCTATCATGATTTCTGTATCAACTAGAAAGTCCATTGTTTTGATAGAGGATTAATAGAAATAGGAAGCTTAGGGAGTTCCCATTGTGGCTTAGCAGGTTAAGTGAGCTGTGGTGTAGGTGGCAGACATGGCTCAGATCTGGCATTGCTGTGGCTGTGGTGGAGGCTGGCAGCTACAGCTCCCATTCGACCCCTAGCCTGGGAACCTCCATATGCTGCAGGTGTGGCCCTAAAAAGACAAAAGACAAAAAAACAAACAAACAAAAAACCCAAGAGAGAAAGAGCTTCAGAGAACAAACTAGTGGTTACCAGTGGGGACAGGGAGGAGGGATGGGGCAAAATAGAGAGAAGAGCATTTATTTATGTATAAAATAAATAAGCTACAAGGATATATTATACAGCACAGGGAATATAGCCAGTATTTTATAATGACTTTAAATGTAGTATAATCTGTAAAAACCTTAAATCACTATGTTGTACACCTGAAACTAATATAATATTGTAAATCAACTATGTTGCAATTTAAAAAAAAAGAAAAACATTACAGATACAGCTGGGAGGTGGGGGGAAGAACCCAGGAGAGAAGGAACCGCTTTTCGGTACACAAACTCTTCAGGGTCTTCTGAGGACACTTAATGATCTACCTAAATTTAGAGTTTATATGTAAATTCAGAGAGTTTACATGTGACTCTAAAATTTAAGCCATTAGTTTTTTTTCCGTTTTCCTAAAATAGTCCTTATATTATTATTTTAATCCAGTGTAAGATAGCTCATGCTATAAATTAATACATTTTTCCATTTTTCCTTCTGCTATGCTTAATTCTCACTGTAGGAAACAAAACGGAACATAAAACTCTATTCCATGTTCTACTTGTCGTGGCTGTGAAAAGCAGTTCAGTTGGGTCATACTCACAATGCACTAGGGACAAAGGAGGCGATCTGGGGGCTGGAAGCAAGGTTCTGTGACACCCTGTCACTCCATCAGCCTGATTCCTCTCCGTGGCTGTGCAGCACCCTCTGAGTGCTGCAATGGTCCAGCACTGCCTGTCCTTAGTTCTGAGGGAACAGAGGGGAAACCCATCCAGGGAAGAAAACTTTGGTCCAGGCCCAGTGTGGCTGACAGCAGGCAGCACTTCACCTTGGAAGTGACCCAAAGAAGGCAGAACAAACTTTTATAAAAAGAGTAGGAGAGGAGTTCCCGTTGTGGCACAGTGGTTAACGAATCCGACTAAGAACGAGTGGCCTTGCTCAGTGGGGTAACGATCCGGCATTGCCGTGAGCTGTGGTGTAGGTCTCGCAGACGCGGCTCGGATCCCGAGTTGCTGTGGCTCTGATGTAGGCCAGTGGCTACAGCTCCGATTCGACCCCTAGCCTGGGAATCTCCACATGCCTCAGAAGTGGCCCTAGAAATGGCAAAAAGACCAAAAAAAAAAAAAAAAGAATAGGAGAGGGAGTCCCCGTGGTGGCTCAGTGGTTAACGAATCCGACTAGGAACCATGAGATTGCCGTTGGATTCCTGGCCTCACTCAGTGGGTTAAGGATCCGGTGTTGCCATGAGCTGCGGTGTAGGTTGCAGATGCAGCTGGGATCTGGCGTTGCTGTGGCTGTGATGTAGGCCGGTGGCTCCAGCTCCGATTAGACCCCTAGCCTGGGAACCTCCATATGCGCAGGTATGGTCCTAAAGAGCAAAAAACCCAAAACAGCCATGCAGAGGACATATTAATAGGATTCGGGGACCAGGGTGATCTTGTGTAATGACCACTAGAGGGCTTTATTTTTACCTCAGCTTTTTAGAATGAGTTTTGTTTTGAAAGCTATAAATTATGTTTTACAGTATGCACTGAAGAAACCATACGGCATCCTCTATAAAAACCAATTGACGATTTCTTTTACTTTGCTCATTAAATTATAATTGCTCCATTATAAAAGTAACCGGAGTTCCCGACATGGCACAGTGGAAACGAATCTGACTAGGAACCATGAGGTTGCGGGTTCGATCCCCCCGGCCTCGCTCAGTGGGTTAAGGATCCGGTGTTGCCGTGAGCTGTAGTGTAGGTTGCAGATGAGGCTCAGATCCCACATTGCTATGGCTGTGGTGTAGGCCGGCAGCTGCAACTCCGATTCGACCCCTAGCCTGGGAACCTCCATATACCACAGGTGCAGCCCTAAAAAGACAATTCCCATTGCAGCTCAATGGGTTACAAACGGGAACTCCCCAGAAACACAACATAGTTTTCCTCCTACCTCTCCATCACTCCTTCTTAGTTTCTTTTCTGGTTCCTTTTTCACCTGCACCCTGAATATCAGTGTGTCCTAGGGCTTGCCCCTTGGTATTTTTCTCTAATCCTTCCAGCTGATGGCTTCATTAAGTTTCATGAGTTCAGATATCATATCTATGCCGGGGGCTCAAAATTGGTATTTCTAGCCCAGACCTCCTTCCTGAATTCTCCACCAAACTTTTATAGCCAACTGTGTACTTAATATCTCCACTTGGGTGACTGCTAGATGTTTCAGATTTAACACGTCCAGCCCTCGAGTTCTGATCTTCACCCCTTGTCTCCAAAACCTGCTCTGCCCTCATCCATCCTTATCCCAGGAGAAGACAGTTCCATCAGGCCCAAGACCTTGCAGCTGTCCTTTGGCTCATCTTTCTTTCCCACCACACTCCTGATCCAAGCCAGAAATCCTGGTGGTTCTCCTCTCAACGTGCATCCACGATCTGTCCACCTCTCATCCTCATTACTACACCTCAGACCCAGCTGCTGTCACCCTTAGCCTATATCACAGCCACAGCTCCTACCTGGTCTCCCCCGCCTCCTTCCCTACAGTCTGTTCTCTCCAAGCCACAGGTGAGTCCCTCTGCTCAAAATCCTTCAGTGGCTCCCCACTGCTCTGAGAGTAAAAACTAACATCCTGGGAGTTCCCGTGGTGGCTCAGCAGAAACAAATCCGACTAGCATCCATGAGGAGGCAGGTTCGATCCCTGGCCTCACTCAGTGGGTCAGGGATCCAGCGTTGCTGTGAGCTGTGGTGTAGGTTGAAGACTTGGCTCAGATTCCGCGTTGCTGTGGCTGTGGTGTAGGCCAGCAGCTGCAGCTCCAATTCAACCCCTAGCTGGGGAACCTCCATATCCAGAGGGTGCAGCCCTAAAAAAAACAAAAAACTAATGTCCTTGTAGTGGCCTACAAGGTCCTCCAGGGCCTGTCTGTCTCCTATTTCTCTGATCTCATCCTCTGAGCCAGGCCCCCTTGCTCACTGCTCTCACCACCCTGGCCTCTGTGCTGTTCCCTTTATTTATTTATTTTTATTTTATAGTTGATTTACCATGTTGTGTCAATTTCTGCTGTACATCAAAGTGACCCAGTCATACACATATAGACATTCTTCCTCTTAACGATATCCTCTATCATGTTCTATCACCATGCTGTCACCTTTAAATGAGGCTCCTCTGACAACCTGGGTAAAGCTCCCATCTCCCCTCCACAGCACTCCCAAACCCCCTCACACTGCGATTTCTTTTTCCACACACGTGCTACCTTCTAACATGTTCATAATTTACTCGAAATGATCACCGTTTGTACACTCTGCTAGGATATAAACCTCATGAGGCTAATCAGCCTTCTCTGTCTTGTTCAGTGCATGACCCCAAACACCTAGCTCAGTGCCTAAAGTGCAGTGGCTGCTCAAATACGTGTCCAATGACTACATATCTTATGGTTAAGTCCAAAGTGACACTCTAGAAGCAGTATTCATTTTCTCATCATTTTGATCTTTAAAATTCTCTCCTTTGATACCAGAATGATGTTTCACATGTTATACCTATGGATGCATTGGTATTCATATCTACTCAGAACTGAACAAATAAGATTAAACTCAGCACACCTTAGACGAATGCTATTTGTTGGTGGAGAAAAGAGTTGACGTGTCTTGCTTTTGCTCCATAGCTTTATATGCATGTTGAAATGGAAACTTTATACATGGAGGGAATTTCTATGTCTCTTTCACTGTCGTAAGTGTATGGAAGGAGGAAGGAATGATGACTCTTGGTGGCCACCTCCATTAACAGGGAAAGCTAGACAGCTGGTGTCTGCTCCACTGTGTAGCAACTGAAAATCTCAAAGAGTGTTGGGTGGTGTGTGTGAGAAAAGGAGGAGGGTGAAGGAGCCAGGGCCTGACCTCAGGACCACATCAGTTAGATGACAGATGCATCTGACTGACAAGTGACAACCATGATGCAACTCTTCTCCGGGGCATAAAATGTTTCCTTCTCAGTATTAGAGGATGATGACTTAGTTTCCATTGCTTTCACGTCTCTCTACCACTACTCGCCTTGAAAAGCAACTCCTGTGTTCTCTGACTCAGGTAGGAACATAAGGCAGTCAAGTTTTAATAATAATAATATAACATAATATAATAATAAAATAATATAGTATTATTATTATTTTGTCTTTTTAGGGCCACACCCATGGCATTTGGAAATTCCCAGGCTAGGGGTCAAATCAGAGCCTATCCCACCGCCACAGCAATGCGGGATCTGAGCCGTGTCTTCAACCTACACTACAGCTCACGGCAACGCAGGATCCTTAACCCACTGAGCGAGGCCAGGGATCGAACCCATGTCCTCATGGATACTAGTCAGGTTGTTACCGCTGAACCATGATAGGAACTCCAACTTTTAATTTTTAAGCTTTGACCCACATAGTTCTCTGTCAGGGAGAAGATGACTGACTCATGTCTTGAAATCTGCACTCTATGTGTTTATGAGCCCATTTTATGAGCTCCTTTTCAAAAAACTTGGCAAAATGTAAAAGTGTCAGTCTCATAGCAGACAGTAATTGTTCTCAAAAGAAATGCTGACCTGGTAGAAAGATCCCATTTATCTGATACACCATCATTAGAGACACCATCATTTACCTGCTGACAGGGCAATTAAGGGGACACCAAGTCCAGTTGGGAACAAACAAGCTGTATTTTTAAACTAGATATGAGAATTTCCCCTCCCCTCTGCCCCTCCCTTTCTAGAAATGAAGTTTTGAGACAACAAACCAATAAATGGAGAATGTAATACTCAGAAGATAGCTTATGGCTTTGACTAATGCTCCTTCCAAGAGTTCCTGCTATGTTGCAATGGGATCGGTGGCATTTGGGGAGTGCTGGGACACAGGTTCGACCCCTGGCCCGGCACAATGGATTAAGGATCCAGCTTTGCCGCAGCTGTGGCTTAGGTCACAACTATGGCTCAGATCTGATCTCTGGCCCCAGAACTCCATATGCCTTGGAGTGGCCAAGAAAGGAAAAAAAAAAAAGGCTCTTTCCAAGGGCTCTGATGTGTCAGTATTGGAATGTAGCTGTTAGATCTCACTGGCCAGGGCCCCTCTGTCCATGCTGTCATAGTAGAATTATTGCCCAAAGCCAGGGATCAGGGCCCTGAGCCATGCAGATAGGAACAGCAGACATGCTTTCATCTCTTTATGACCTCCTAAGGGGAGATTCAGGTAACATCTGTGAAGAATCTGTCATGTGCCAAGCGTTTCCACAAAATGTCACATAGCCACCACCAGGCTAAGTGTAATAAGTGTAATAAATAACTATACTTGCAGCAAAGGAAATGACTCTGCTAAGGAAGCTATGCTTGGTCCACATCACTCACTGAGTTTGCTCTGAGCTGCGATTTGAGCTTAGGTCCCAAACTCCAAACTTGTAAATTTTTTTTTTTTTTCAGGGCCACACTTACAGCATATGGAGGTTCCCAGGCTAGGGGTCAAATCAGAGCTACAGCTGTCGCCCTACGCCACAGCCATAGCAGTGCAGGATCCAAGCCGAATCTGCGACCTACACCATAGCTCACGGCAATGCCAGATCCTTACCCACTGAGTGAGGCCAGGGATCAAACCCTCAACCTCATGGTTCCTAGTCAGATTCTTTTCCTCTGTGCCATGATGGGAACTCCCATGCTCTTCTAATTATAAGTGATTAGGCCTACTATAAGTGATTAGTGACTACTTCTAGAAAACAATATGATTCTTCATTTTAAAAGTCAACTTGTAAAAGAAAATTTACAAAGTTGAGAATGAAAATGCCTCAAAGCATACATACCCTCTCTCAAATCATCACATATAGTCTAATATAGTCTAACCAACAAGATCTCAGGATTTTTAACATAACCATGAGAGTACTTCACTGTGTTTCTGAATCCTCAGAGGAGACCTAGATAGATAAATTAGTTCCCTAGTTGATTAAGGATCCAGTTTTAACAACAAATCTTATGCTTAAGAACCAACTCCAATCCTGTGACGCTTTACTAACCACTTTTCCAAGTGGATATCATTTTGTCCTTTGGCCCTTCCATAGCCCTCACTGAAACCAGTCAATTTGCAATCACGTTGTCTTAAATAACTCTCATTTTTACGCCAGAACTGGATAGATGCCTTACATATATTTTCTCTAATCCTTACAACTCTACAAAATTGGATTTATCCCTATTTTATAGATGTGGAAACTGATGTTGGAGTGGTTACCCAAGGGTTAGGTCACACAACTAGTAAGGGACAAAACCAGCATTTAAACCCAGCTGTTTTACTTCAGAGCCTGTAGCTCCACCCACTATGCAGTACAGCTTCTGCACAGCAGCGCTCGCTCTGCTCTAACAATCACGTTGCTGCGTCCTGTGACCCTGGGTGCGCTTTTAACCCTCTCAGTGCCTCTGCTGTTTTATTTCACCATGGTTACTGCTTTATGGTAAAAATTTAAAAAGCTAATGTGGCCGAGCCTCCTTGCCTGCCTGCTTGCATCTCTCACAAGTGTCCTATCTTATCTATCTCTTGCCTATCACTTTGTCTCTTGCCGAATTCCATCTGCGTGGCGGCGTGAAGAACCTGAACCTCAGCGAGTCCAGAAACCGGGTTTGCATCGCCAGCTTCTATCTGTTATTCCCTTTTTTTTTTTTTTGATATTATCTTTTAAAACGTCAAGGCTATATGTATGCTGTGAGGGACCATGACATGTCTGCACATATAAAGTCACATCCAGAGGATTTTCCTGAAAAAGATAAGAAAATTTATGGTGAAATTCTTGAAGAGTTCCATCGAGTGCACTGAAATCTCCAAAAGGCTTGCTCTGGTTTCACTGATGCTGCTTATTTCTGAATTTTGTGGAACTGTTTCTATGATTATCTGAAGTTTATGTTAATATATATGTTAATGCCTTGTGATTAAAATGGTCTTCATGAGCAAAAAAAAAAAAAAAAAAGATAATGTATATCACGGTCCTTGTACTATAATGGTTTATATTATTACCTGCACTGGATTTTATGCTCCTTCAGGGCACGTTCTTATGCCTTATATGCAGCTTCCTTTCAGCACCCATTAAAGGGTTTAACAGCAATTAAAGCTACCAGTCTTTGGAAAGATTTGAGACACCTTTTCCCCTCTGAGGGGGAAAGTGGTGTCCTGTTCCATGCAGCTTGGATTAAGCATCCATAATCCAAACCTCGACTTACAACCCAGTGACAAACTCAGGGTACCTGTCACACATGAGATTTAAACAGACTGCGTGGCATTTAACCCTGGTATCTCCCCTCCAGCATGGCTTTAATGCCCTAACAGTTTGAAAGAGAGAAAACCCCAAATGAAAAATATCAATACATTGTGTAAGAAAAACATGCCTGGAAGAAGGGAGTGCAGAAGAAGGACTCGTTTGTTTTTGAGTTAACAGAGACCTCATTGTTCTGTAAACTGTCTGATTTACAGCTTCCCGATGACAGCAGGAAATACAACACTGTCTAAACTCATTCCTCACGATAAAATTTCCTCTACATCAAGAAAAAGACCAACAACACATTCATTAAGTTTCCTTAGGCATCCACACTGCCCCCTAGGTAAGATGGATGTATCTGATGGCACGTCCAGGGAAGGGTCCCATTATGGTCCAGAGTAAGACGGGTGCTGGATCTGCACCAGGAAAGCAGAGTGGAAGGGACCCAAGCCCTGCTCTGCGTTACATGCTTCTCGGGAAGCCACTTCATCTCTTTGTTAACAATGGATCTGTTTTCCGGTCTTTAAAACCCAGGGGACAGCATTATTTATTTTGCCTACTTCACAGGTTTACTGTGAAGGTAAACTGAAATAATATATGTGAAATTAATGTATAGATTATATTACAAGACATAACCAGATAATTACCTACCCCTTGTCCTTTGGTAAATGTCAAGATATTAGCAAAGCTGAGATACTGATTTCTTGGCATGTGTTCGCCTTATAATAACAAAGAGGACTTAACATCTATAGAAGCTATGGAAGAGATAACCGGTAAAATTGATCTTTCTACAATGGAACTATATACATATATATATTTATTATTATTATTATTATTATTTTGTCTTTTTGCCATTTCTTGGGCTGCTCCTGTGGCATATACAGGCTAGGGGGTCCAATCGGAGCTATAGCCACCGGCCTACGCCACAGCCACAGCAACGTGGGGATCCGAGCCGCGTCTGCAACCTACACCACAGCTCATGGCAATGCCAGATCCCTAACCCACTGAGCAAGGCCAGGGATTGAACCCACAACCTCATGGTTCCTAATCGGATTCGTTAACCACTGAGCCATGATGGGAACTTCGGAACTATATATATATATATATTTTTTTTTTTTTTAAAGCTTCAGATGGTTCAGCTATGCCTTCCAAAAAGTGTGAAAATGAACTTTCAGATGAAGATGTAGCCAGCGACTGCCTAGGTGACAGGCGCCACATAATGGGTCCTTTTACCTCAGTCTCTGCAAACGCCACATGGCTCAGAGGACTAAAAACTAGTCCTCTCTCTGTCTCCCCATTGGTCATCCCAGCCCCTTCCTCAATGCCTCTGGCAGAACGAAAATAAGGAGACACGAGAAATCAAAATTACCTTGGACCAGGACACGCCTACCATCACTCTTTGGGTTTCCTTGACCCAAGTGCAGGAACTCACAAAGGACTGATGATGGAGGTGACTCACTGACCCCTTGAGCCCAGTAATTCCTTGACCTATACTGACAACCTGCACCAGAACTTTAAGGAAAAAATGGCACAAATGTCCAGAAGTAGAGAGAAAGTCTCCAGATCACACACATAGTACACATACAAAAGAAAAAGTTATCCTCATGCCATTTGTGTTTATCATTTATCAACTATGTTTTTTTTTCTTTTTTCTTTTTTTTTGTCTATTTAGTGCCGCATCCACAGCATATGGAGGTTCCCAGGCTAGGGATCCAATCAGAGCTATAGCTGCCAGCCACACCACAGCCACAGCATCGCCAGATCTGAGCCTCATCTGCAACCTACACCACAGCTCACAGCAATGCTGGATCCTTGACCCACTGAGCGAGGCCAGGGATCGAACCCGAGTCGGCATGGATACTAGTCGGGTTCGTCAACTACTGAGCCATGACGGGAACTCCCATTTATCAACTATGTTGAACTGTAAACACATTTTCAGTCACAACAGTGAGAAAAAAGGAAGAAACATAACATGCACTTTTGAGCAAATTTTGCCAGAGGCAAATGCTTCAGATACCACTTCCTCTTGTTTCATTATGAAGAGGCTAAAATTTGCCTTGCATTAGAAATAAACAATATAAAAGTGCTTGAGCACTTGAAATCCTAACTTCCACTGAAACCCTTGCTCTCTCCCCTCATGAACTTGTTAACATTTCTCAAATACTCCTCCGAATAGAATTCCCATTTTCTCAGAAGTGTCCCACAAGCAGATACCATACTTCTGGGTGTCAAAGCCACTGGCTTTTATTATTTACCTAATTTTTGCACCCTTTGGTTGAAAAATTATTTATTTATGTTGACAAAATCATTGCACCATCTTTGTCCCTAATTATGATTGTAAGCTAATTAAAGAAAAAGTGACCTATCAAGTTTTTTGTATTGATGATATTTGTCCCGACATTTTAGGCTTTTTTTTTTTCTGTCTTTTTAGGGCCACACCAGCAGCATATGGAGGTTCCCAGGCTAGAGGCTGAATTGGAGCTGTAGCCGCCAGCCTACCCCACAGCCACAGCAACGTGGGATCTGAGCCTTGTCTGCGACCTACACCACAGCTCACAGCAACGCCAGATCCTTAACCCATTGAGCGAGGCCAGGGATCAGACCTGCATTCTCACAGGTATTGGTCAGGTTCATACCCCTGAGCCACAGCAGGAACTCCCTAGTCTTCCTTTAAAAAAAAAAAAAAAAATTGTTTCTGTTGGTGCAGGTTTAGCAATTTTTTAAATACCGAAGCACACTGTGAAACATATTCTCTGTTTAACAATCTGATGGATATGCTGACTTTGTCTTAGGAGATCTTGAATTTCAGGAGTCCCTAAATCACAACCAGGATAATGTTTAAGGCCAGCCTCAACGTCATCTTTCTTGCTCTTCTGAGAAGTTTTTCTGTGGGAACAACAGTATCCATTCCCAGCAAAGCCAGAGAAGCATACTCACCAAGTGAACGTAAGGCACGAAATATCCAAAAAGAGCAAGTGGTATTCCTATTGCCCACACGGCATATGCTGTCACCCTGAAGATGGCAAAGTTGAAAATTTTTTTTGGAGGGCTGAACTTTCTCCTGGAAAAGAGGGCAGCTCTGTTTCCTCCTTTGGTTCCCTCTTTTTCTTTGGTGCTGGAAGCCAGAGGTCGGTAGGTAAAGCCAGCCAGAAAGAGAACAAACATGAAGACGCAGAGGGCCCTCAGTGTGTGGAAGAGCCCCATGCTGTCAGTCAGGACCCGTAAAAGGAAAGGCAGCAAAATTGTGAAGATGCTGCTGCCAGCGGTGACGATGCCATTCACGAGCCCAAGGCGCTTCTTGAAATAGTGGCCCAGGATGACCAACGAAGGCTGGTAGGCAAAGGAGCAGCCGCAGGCAAATATAATGCCATAGGTAAGGTACAGAGGCTCTATGGAGCTGTGGAAAGATGGAAAGATGAAAGCAGCTTTTGTTACTTCTGTCACGTGCTTCATAGAATTTAAAACCTTAGAGCAAAAGTGGGCTTCAGTTAATCAACATATTTTCTACAAATAAAAAGTAACCAGGAGTTCCCATCGTGGCTCAGTGGTTAACGAATCCGACTAGGAACGATGACGTTTCGGGTTCGATTTCCTGGCCTCGCTCAGTGGGTTAAGGATCCAGCGTTGCATTGAGCTGTTGTGTAGGTCGTAGACTCGGCTCAGATCTGGTGTTGCTGTGGCTGTGGGTAGGCTGGTGCTACAGCTCTGATTCAACCCCTAACCTGGGAACCTCCATATGCTGCGGGTGCAGCCCTAGAAAAGACAAAAAAAAAAAAAAGTAACCAAAAACAGAAGTGAAAATCTTAATAAATCAAGACTACAACACTAGGAGTTCCTGTTGTGGCACAGCAGAAAAAAATGCGACTAGTATCCATGAGAATGCGGGTTCGATCCCTGGCCTTGCTCAGTGGGTTAAGGATCTGGCATTGCTGTGAGCTGTGTGGTGTAGGTGGCAGTGAGGCTCGGATCCCTCATTGCTGTGGCTGTGGTGTAGGCCAGCAGCTACAGCTCCAATTCAACCCCTAGCCTGAGAACTTCCATTTCCTGCAGGTGCAGCCCTAAAAAGCAAAAACAAATAAACAAAAAAAACCCCTAATGTTTTCATTTAATCTGAACGGGTAATTTTAAAAATGCCTCGAGTATGTGAAAAATGACTGTTAACGTCATTTGTGATTTGACTTCTCCTTCTCTTTCTGGGAACTTCAGGTGACCCACGCAGCACTGCGTAAAAACTGCTACGCACTCCACAATCCAGAAATAAAGGACGATGCCAAGCAGGGCCCCAGTAACTCTGGCAGCGATTAAACTAACAAATCAAAAACCTAGTCTCCGTAAGAAAAATTTCTAAAAATTACAATTTAACCATGAAAATCCATTAGTTGATGGAGTTTCCCCAGGCACTTACTAAGCAATCTAATCAAAGAAAAGGCTTCACTTGATGTTTTCTCCCCAAGGTTATGTTAGGACCGTTTGTGCAGAGGAGCGGTTGTGTCGCATTTTGCTGGCCTAAGGGCTGGACAACCTTCGCCCTGTACTGCACTGCTCTCGGTGTTGTGCAAGATAACGAGAGAAATCATATTCTGATTGCAGGAAGACTAAATGAAAGGCGTTCACGGGGGATCCGGCTGGGAAGCTTTAGGGCCATGTAGGTCTCGAAAGAATAATCAAGGATTAAGAACTCTATCCTTTAATCAAGCAATGACACACGTCTCATGAAAGTAAAGGAACATAGCATTACATTCTTTGACACAAAGCAAGGAGTAAAAACTAAAGGTTTTTTTCTTTTAAAAAGTTCAATTCAAAGGACTATTTACCAGTAGTAAAGGCAAGCTATTTATTAGAAACTAAGATAAAGTTGGTTAATAATTAAATTTTGGACAATAATTCTAGCCTAGCAGTATGCTGAGGTAATCACAAGGAACTCGAGAATCTAATAAAATTGAGCATGCCGACAATCCTCTCTCTCTGAGATGCCCTCCCTCCTCTCTTACTCCATAGGTAGCACCATCTTCAAATGGCTCTTGAGTCACTCCCAGATTCTCCCAGACTACCCTTGTCTCACTCTCATCACCCTTTATTGACTCTCCACTCTTTATTCAATAAACATATTTAACAGCCACTATGTTCCAGGTACGTAGTGGAAAAAAATATTAAAAATGTGGTTATGCCCTATTTCTAGTCTGCTTAGTGAAGCAAGACATCCATCCCCGGATAAGCAATAAGGTCCTGCTGTGTAGCACAAGGAACTCTATCTAGTCACTTGTGACGGAACATGATGGAGAATAATGTGAGAAAGAGAAAGTGTATATGCATGATTGGGTCACTTTGAAGTACAGCAGAAATTGACGGAACACTGTAAATCAACTATAATAGAAAAATAAAAATCTTGAAAAATAGAACAAAAAATAAATAAACAAAATTTAAAAAATAAAGTTTAGGAGTTCCCATCATGGCTCAGTGGTTAATGAACCCAACTAGTATTCATGAGGACTCGGGTTTGGTCCCTGGACTCGACCAGTGGGTTGAGGGTCCAGCATTGCTGTGAGCTGTGGTGTGGATCTTGGCCGCAGCTCAGATCCTGCGTTGCTGTGGCTGTGGTGTAGGCTGGCAGCTACAGCTCCGATTCGCACCCCCAGCCTGGGAACCTCCATATGGCATGAGTGCAGCTGTAAAAAGATAAAGAATTACTTAATTAATTAATTAAAAAAACAAAGTTTAGCTGATGAGTAAAAAAAAAGACCTCTACCCCCAAACAGTAAGAATATAGAGCAAAATATAAATATTACTAATACTTCATTCATTCTGCATCCATTCTTCCACAAAAGTAATTTTTCTAGATAATTGCAACTTACTGAAGGTGCTAATATATTTTTAGTTAACAATTTTTATTTTATTTTATTTTTATTTTTTTGTCTTTTAGGGCCACATCCTCGACATATGGAGGTTCCCAGGCTAGGGGTCAAATCGGAGCTACAGCTGCGGGCCTACATCACAGCCATAGCAATGCGGGATCCGAGCCTTGTCTGCGAACTACACCACGGCTCATGGCAATGCCAGATCCTTAACCCACTGAGTAAGGCCAGGGATCGAACCTGCGTCCTCATGGATACTAATCAGATTCGTTTCCACTGAGCCACAATGGGAACTCCCCTTTAGTTAATAATTTTTAAAGGAAAAATCTAAATACATTTACACCTAAATACATTTCTCTACCTTCTTCAAAGAGGATATTAAAAATAGTATTCACAGCACGGTATCACCATGAACATCAGTATCTATACAATTATACCACATTATTATAAAGCTGTCAGTTGGAAAACCAGAGAACCACAGGCGTAAATTGAAGACATTCTTTTGTATACCATTTAAATCCTGAGTTCTGGCTAAGATGAGCCTTTTGTCTCTCCTACAGAGTAAAGTACATAACCTTTGTAGTGGCATTTTCACTGCTGTTGGAAGCATTTTCACTTCTAAATTTTCGCCTTACTAACAGATGGTTCAAATTGTTAAAGTTTGACAACTGAAAAAGCATAGCGTAAATCAGTAAGATACCAATTACGTGCGCAAAAAAAGGATTCAAAGAAGAAACACTGATGTGATTCAGGGTTGCTAAAAAAGGTTTTCCTGAGAAGGCAGAACTTGAACTAGAGCAAAAGCGGGTTGGTCTACTGCTCAACACTTGGAGTTTATACACATGTCCCCTTGCTCTTGGGTGTTGCCCTTAAAGTTTGGTAACTCTTGATCACTGGGTGAAATAATGAATAGAAAATATGAGAACACTGCATGTAATAAGGTTAAGATGTACATACTGCTTGCTATACATGAAATAGATAACAAACAAGGACCTACTGTATAGCACAGAGAACTCTATTCAACCATATTCTGTAATAACCTGAATGGTAAGAGAATCTGAAAAACAATGAATATAAGTATATGTACAAACTGAGTCACTTTGCTGCACACCTGAAACTAACACAACATTGTAAAACAACTGTTTTCCAATGAAACTAAAAAAAGAAAAAAGGTAAAGATGGCTTCAAGACATTGTGTTTTAGGAGTTCCTACTGTGGTGCAATGGGTTAAGAACCCAACTGCAGCAGCTCAGATCAGAGCAGAAGTGCAGGTTTGATCCCCGGATGACACAGTGGGTTAAGGAGCCAGTATTGCTGCAGCTGTGGCTTGGACTCAATCCCTGGCCTGGGAACTTCCATATTCCTTAGATGTGGCTATTAAAAAGAGACACTTTGTTTTAGTTAGGGGAAGCAGGGGAAGGGAGCAAGAGAGAGAGAGAACTGGGTCATAATGTAAAATACATTTCATAATTTTTATTTCTCAATGGTCAAAAAGTTTAAGAAACACTGCTTGCTGTAAGTGGGTTTGTGTGTATGTGTTTGTCTGCCAAATCAGGTAATAAGTTACATTGGTTTTCTCTCTCTCAGTTCTCCCTCCACCAAAGCCTGGGTGTTAATAAGTTCAGCAAGCACTAAGGCCACTGGTACCTGGTGGCTTCCAGACCCAAACAGGTATCTGATGAGGCAGTGGTAACACCATGTTCTACTAGTGATAAAGAAGAACTAAAAGTAAATGACCTCACAGAATTACCTAAGCAGTATCTTTTACAAACAAAGCTGTTTCCTGTTTCTTTAAAAAAACAACCTAGGAGTTTCCATCGTGGTTCAGCAGCTTAAGGACCTGACCTTGTCTCTGTGAGGATGTTGGTTCAATCCCTGGCCTCACTCAGTGGGTTAAGGATCCAGTGCTGCTGTAAACTGCAGTGTAGGTTACAGATTAAGCTCGGATCTAGTGTCGCCATGGCTGTGGCACAGGCCGTAGCTGCAGCTCCAATTCCACCCCTGACCTGGGAATGTCCATATGCTACAGGTATGGCCATAAAAAGAAAGGGAAACAATAAATACAAAATAAAAGTATAAAAAAATACAGAAATTGATACAATGTTGTAAATCAACTGTAATTAGGCACTTTAAAGGTGGAATATTTATTTTCTAACAAGAAATAAAAATAATTATTTAGAATCCATATAAAATTTCTAAATTAGGTGAAAGAAAGTCTTATTGTGTATGTGTATGGATGGGGGGGAGTAAAATTAGTAAACCAAGGATTTTGTTGATTAAATCTTGAATATTTAAAAATAGAGTAAGAATTCTAAGTTTGATTTTTTCTTTCTAATGACCCCAATATCACGCTTTCAAGGAGAGAACAAAAAAAGCTACAGGAGGGATAGAGACAGGAATGAGATAAACTACTAGAGACAGATCGGAAATCATCTTAAGGGTTTTGTTGTTAATCACCTCCTATTAGCCAGAGCTACCTATTAAACTAGTATTTCTCTAACTGGGGATTATTCTGACAATAAAAGGGGATGTACTGGTAGAACTGGAGCTGGAGGGAGAGGTTCCTCCTATAGCAGAGTGCCTGCCAGCCCTTTACAGTTAGTTCCTCTGCAGCACACTACAGCTTTTAACGGACACATGGAAAGTATACTGACAGGAAGTTTTAAGCTGTATTTGAACGCTTCGTTTTATCATGATCTTTTTAAATTTCAACATGAGCTTTTTTTTTTTTTGTCACACTCAGGCCATATGGAAGTTCCTGGACCAGGGATTGAATTCAAGCCACAGCTGTGGCAATGCTAAAACCTTAACCCACTGTGCCGGGGCAGAAATCAAACCTACACAGCCAGAGACAATGCCAGGATCCTTAACCCAGTGCGCCACAGTGGTCCAAATACAGCAGCTTGGGTTGTGAGGTATGGGTTCCATCCCTGGCTTGGTGCAGTGGGTTAAAGTTGTCAGCATTGGGGCAGCTGTAGTGTAGGTCACAGCTGTGGCTCAGATTCGACCCCTGGCCCAGGAACTTTGATATGGTGTGGGTGGGGACATAATTTTTTTTTTTTTTTGGTCTTATTAGGGCTGCACTCGCATCATATGAAAGTTCCCAGGCCAGGGGTCTAATCAGAGCTGCAGATCCTGGCCTGTTCCACAGCCACAGCAATGCAGGATCTGAGCTGCATCTCGACCTACACCACAGCTCACAGCAATGCCAGATCCTTAACCTGATGGGCAAGGCCAGGGATCGAACCCAAGTCCTCATGGATACTAGTTGAGTTTGTTACCACTGAGCCATGACGGGAACCCCATAATTTTTTTTTTTAATTAAAAAAGAAAGAATTCTCTACCTGGGTTGAAACAAATAGCAAAGTCTGGATCTTGTTAATAGAAATATTTCATACCAAGCCTATGAACAACAGCTTCAAAATACTACTTCTCATACTCTTTGGGCCTCAGACAGAGCTGATCTTAAACTCAGACCATTGCTTTAGGCAACTTATTGTTATAACTCGAGTTAAGATTTTTCTGTGAATGGAAAAAACAACAGGAGAAACATTTTTTCTTGGCATCAGGGAACATGTGTATCCTGACTGACATTTAACTCTTAGGCTTTGTAAGCAAAAACATTCAAATTCACAAGCTCTGATTTGTTGCTGTGGACAACAGTGCACAAGGGCTATGGCTTAACATTTAAGCAGCAAAAAGGAGGATTTTCCCTTGTAAACAGCAAAGTTTCCAAAAGGAAATCTTTATTTTATTTGTATTTTTTGTCTTTTTAGGGCCACACCCACAGCCTATAGAGGTTCCCAGGCTAGGGGTCAAATTGGAGCTGCAGCTGCTGGCCTACACCACAGCCACAGCAACGCCGAATCCTTAACCCACTGAGCGAGGCCAGGGACTGAACCTAAGTCCTCGTGGATCCCAGTCAGGTTCGTTAACCACTGAGCCACAGCGGGAACTCCTCCAAAAGGAAATTTTTAAGGCATCTAACAGTTTTTGAAAAGTTACAAGGAGAAACCAAGTCCTTACCTTACAAAAGAACTTGACATGAGTCCAACAAATCCAACAGCAGCACCCACGACAGCTGTTTTCCGACAACCAACATGTCTGTGAAGACGCTGACTATTGGGCAGCAAAAGAAAATCATCCCCATGGAGAGGGAATTTACCCAAGCTGTAAAGAGAGAACAAAAGGGACATTATGACAAGTAAGTTCTATTTGTTCTTATCCTGTAGGATACAATACATAGTTAGAAAAGTATTGATGAATGGGGGTAAGTCAAACTAAATAACAGATGTGACTCATGGATCAAAGGATTGGCCAATACTATTTATAATTAGCAAAGGAAGTATTTGTGTTTAATCAAACTATTGAAAAGTTTGTACTTTTTTCTTTTCTTTTTTGTCTTTTCTAGGGCTGCACCCATGGCATACGGAGGTTCCGAGGCTAGGGGTCGAATCAGACCTGTTGCTGCCGGTCTACGCCACAGCCACGGCAACGCC
Organism: Phacochoerus africanus; assembly: GCF_016906955.1. NCBI lineage: Eukaryota > Metazoa > Chordata > Mammalia > Artiodactyla > Suidae > Phacochoerus > Phacochoerus africanus. The sequence goes on along the minus strand of NC_062545.1, from coordinate 77,017,885 downwards.
AGATCCTTAACCCACTGAGCGAGGCCAGGGATCAAATCCGCAACCTCATGGTCTCTAGTCGGGTTTGTTAACCACTGAGCCACGGCGGGAACTCCAAAAAGTTTGTATTCTTAAATAAACATTCTCCCGTTGACCTAAACACTATTAATCTCTAGCCTTGTATCTATGGTTTTAAGCAACTTCTAATCTATGAAGAGAAATTTATTAAAAAAAAAAAATGATACATGGAGTTCCTGTCATGGCTCTGCGGAAACAAACCCGACTAGTATCTATGAGGATGCAGGTTCAATCCCTGGCCTCACTCAGCGGGTTAAGGATCCAGTGTTGGCGTGAGCTGCAGTGTTGGTCGAAGACAAGGCAAGGATCCTGCATTGCTGTGGCTGTGGTGTAGGCCAGTGCCTGCAGCTCTGATTCAACCCCTAGCCTGGGAACTTCCAAATGCTGTGGGTGCAGCCCTGAGGAAAAAAAAAAAAAAAAGATTCATTAGGAACACATGCCTAATCCAAAGAAATGATCAAAGTCCAAAGGAATGAAGATGACTGAAGTCAAGACAATGGGGAACTCTTGAGGAAGGAAAAGGAATATAGCCATTTGAATCCAGCAGTTATGAACTGAACATCCTGCCTTGAGTCTGTGCTTTTGTTAAGGGAATCAAGTCATATACAGGTAGTCTATTTGTTGACCTGGAAAATAGTTATTGCATATTCACTTTATAAAACCACTCAGCCCTCAGTCTAAATGAATCTGACTGGCATCCATGAGGACGCAAGTTCGATTCTTGGCCTCGTTCACTGGGTTAAGGATCCAGCATTGCTGTGAGCTGTGCACCACTCAGATTTGGAGCTGCTGTGGTTGTGGTGTAGGCCGGCGATTATAGCTCCAATTAGACCCCTAGCCTGGGAACCTCCACATGCTGTGGATGCAGCCCTAAAAAGACTAAAAAAAAAAAAAAAAAAAACCCAAAAAAACAAAAAGTATACATGCATTTTATCTTTTACAATAAAAAAGATTTAAGAATTGTAAGTCATAATTTCCCATTCTAATTCTGTAGATCGAAACAAACAAGAGGAAAGCAAAAAAGAAAAACATACCAAGTACAAATGATCACAAATTTATGCCAAAGAAAGGACTGATCTTACAGGATATCAAGTCTGTAAATTCTTAAAACATACAATAAACTACTGGGGCCCAAGTGAACATGAGCTATAACACAAAGAGATCAGGGTCCAAATCCCCCAGCTTTGTAACTACAATAGATCCTTCAGCAAGTAGGATACATCCTTCGTCAAGTCACTTCCACTGTTTCCCCTTCTTGAAAGAGGACCAAATACATACCTTTCCAGGATCACTAAGGATTAGAAAAGATATATCTAAACATCAGTATAGAAGGTTACGGGAGCTCTTTCACAGTTTTTTTGGGTTTTTTGTTTTTTGTTTTGTTTGTTTTGTTTTTTTTGCTTTTTAGGGCCTTGCCCACGGCATGTAGAGGTTCCCAGCTAGGTGTCTAATTGGAGCTACAGCCACAGCAACTGGGGATCCGAGCCACGTCTGTGATCTACACCACAGTTCACAGCAACGCTGGATCCTTAACCCACTGAGTGAGGCCAGGGATCAAACCCGCAACTTCATGGTTCCTAGTTGGATTCATTTCCGCTGTGCCACAATGGGAACTCCTCAGCAAGTAGGATACAACAAGTTGTCTTATAAAAAGAAACAGGTGATCTCGAGCACCCCATCCATCTTTGACAGGCTATTAGTCCATTACTCTATCTCCTGGCTGTACCCAGGCCATATGGAAGTTCCCAGGCCAGGGATCAAACCCAAGTCAGAGCTGCAACCTATACCACAGCTGTGGCAACGCCAGATCCTTTCAACCTACTACACCAGGCTGGGGCTAGAACACGCCACCACAGAGACAACAATGGATCTTTAACCTGCTGTACTACAGCGTGAACTCCTACCTTTTTTTTTTTTTTTTGGTCTTTTTAGGGCCACATCCACAGCATATGGAGGTTAATTTCCACTGAGCCATAAGGGGAACTCCAACCATTTCTTAATAATGAGATCCAAATGGAAATTTACCAGACTAACAATTTCACTTAATTCTTTCCCTAACAATTCCACTTAATTCTTTCCCTTCTTACATTTTAAACTGTATATTTTAATCAGCCATAATTATCTTTCTTTTCTTCCCTTTCCAATAGGAGACTGTGATCTTAAAACAAAACACAATAAAAAAGACTGTACAAAACAATGGGTCTGCTCAGGGAGAAGTAAGAATTCTTTAGTCTAAGTTATATAAAAATGCCACTGATTTATAACAATTTAATCTTATTCAAAAAACCTGAGTCATCTATCATGTTTACGAACAATGTTAACAATCTAGGCAGACTTGAAGAGCATCCTAACCTTTATTTTTTGGATAAAGGCACTTTTACAATTGAGTGAAATGCCAATTCTAAATAGGAGACCAATTTAAGAAATTCAAGAGTATATATTTATATTGCATGTAACACTCACATAAATCAAGGCACTTTAAAGAATCAGAACAAATCTTTCTGCTTTACGGTAGGCGTTGGTCCACTGCAATACCAAATGTGAAAATGTTTAGAGGAGAATTTTACATCCACTGAACAAGCACTAACTGCAGGATACAATCAAATACAACTTTACTTTTTTTTCTTTGTCCTTTTTAGGGCTGCGTGCGTGGCATCTGGAGGTTCCCAGGCTGGGGGGCAAATTGGAGCTACAGCTGCTGGCCTATACCACAACCATGGCCAACGCCAGATTCGAGCCATGTCCGCCACCTACACCACAGCTCACAGCAATGCCAGATCCTTAACCCACTGAGCGAGGCCCGGGATCGAACCTGCATCCTCATGAATACGAGTCGGATTTGTTTCCACGGAGCCATGACGGGAACTCCAAATACAACTGTATTTCTGTCTCAATTATCTTCTCAAAATGTATGGGGAGAAAATGTTCCCTTGCCTCTGGACCACTTCAGCAGGCCCACACAACTCTTCTGGTCTGGTCAGTGCTAAATAACAGAAAGGCCTACAGTCACTCTTAGGTTACAGACCAATCTTCTTCCGCAACCCCAACTGGAAAGAGAGGAAGATCAGCTGCGTCTCTTTTCCACAACCTTTCCTACCATCCTCAGCTGTCATCTTCTCCAAAGTGAGCATGAGACAGAGAGGTCCTGGGAGGAGGAAGGTGAGGAGATTTAATTTAAGAGGTTCTGCCAACAGGCCTGTCTGAAGCAGACCCTTGTTCCCCAAGGCATTTCTGTGTCTTCGATGTTTCACCTCAGAGGTCCTTCTGGCTGTAGCTCCAGTGACATAAACAGTTCATTCTCCTCCCAGCTGGCTGGCTGTCACTTAAAGGACTCACTGTTGTAGCCTCATTGCCCTTCCAGGAGGTTTATTTGGACAGGAATCCAAACGGCTCCAGGCTGCCCTTCTCCAGTGCTGGGCCTGCCTCTGCTGTGCAGGAAATAATTCAGATTTCCTTTGCCCTCACAAACGCTGGAGTGTAGGCCAATTCCAGCACAGCCCACCTCCTGCTGTGGGATCCATGGGCCACCTACACTTCTCTCCTTGTTGAGGTTTCTCAGGGGATTCAGACCTCAGCCCTCTGTCCCCCTCATGAAGGGAATTCTTTAAAATCTCTAAGTAATTCCTCTAAAGCTCCTCTCACTAGATATTGAGAGAGTGTGGACCCCCACTTTTCCCATGAAGCCGCCGTACCATTTTACAAAGGAATCCTCACACAATGTTCCTCCTCGACCCATGAGTATCCTTCTTAGGGGTTTTAGAGCCTCTAACTGGTTCTTGAACGTGAAATATAGCACTTTTTTTTTTTTATGGCCACGCCTACGGCACATGGAAGTTTCTAGGCCAGGGATCCAATTGGAGCTGCAGCCACTGGCCTACGTCACAGCCACAGCAACGAGGGATCCAAGCTGCATCTGTGACCTACACCACAGTTCACAGTAACACCGGATCCTTAACCCACTGGTCGAGGCCAGGGATCAAACCCGCATCCTCATAGAAACTACTGAAGTTCGTTACTGCTGAGCCACAATGGCAAGCCCATAGTTTTTTATAACATGGCATTTTAAACATGGCATGACAAAGCATCCAAGGCACTATAGGTTATGATATATACCATAAAAAAAAAATAGACTGTTGTTCCCTTTCACCCCTTCCATGATTGACATGATTATTATTAATAACAGAAACAGAAACAAAGCCATAGTCACTATATGCAACATTTTAAAAAATGCAAACTAGCCCTAATCTCTCTATGTAATTCAATCAATCAAAGGAAGAAGTAAAACTATCACTATTTGCAGATGACATGATACTATACCTAGAGAATCCTAAAGACTCTACCAGAAAACTGTTAGAGCTCATCCATGAATTTGGCAAAGTCGCAGGATACAAAATTAATACACAGAAATTGATGGCATTTCTATACACTGAAAGATCAGAAGGAGAAACTGGGGAAGCAATCCCATCCACCATCACATCCAAAAAAATAAAATACCTAGGAGTAAACCTACCTAAAGAGACAAAAGACTTGTACTCTGAAAACAATACGCTGATGAAAGAAATCAAAGAGGACACAAATAGATCGAAAGACATACCATGCTCTTGGATTGGAAGAGTTATATTATCAAAATGACCATACTACCTAAGGCAATCTACAGATTCAATGCAATTCCTATCAAAGTACCAAGGACATTTTTCACAGAACGTGAACAAAACATTTTAAAGTTTGTTTGGAAGCATAAAAGACCCAGAATAGCCAAAGACATCCTGAAAAAGGAAAATGGAGCTGGAGGAATCAGGCCCCCTGACTTCAGACTACACTACAAAGCAACAATCATCAAAGCCGTATGGTACTGGCACAAAGACAGAAATATAGATCAGTGGAACAGGATAGAAAGCCCAGAACTAAACCCATGCACCTACAGCCAACTAATCTATGACAAAGGAGGCAAGGATATACAATGGAGAACAGACAGCCTGTTCAATAAGTGGTGCTGGGAAAACTGGACAGCCACATGGAAAAGAATGAAATTAGAACACTCCCTAACACCATACACAAAAATAAACTCAAAATGATTAAAGACCTAGATATAAGGCCAGACACTATAAAACTCTTAGAGAAAAACATAGGCCAAACACTCTCTGACATAAACGACAGCAATATCTTCTCAGATCCACCTCTTAGAGTACTGACAATAAAAACAAAAATAAACAAATGGGACCTAATCAAACTGAAAAGTTTCTGCCCAGCAAAGGAAACCCTAAACAAAATGAAAAGACAACCCACAGAATGGGAGAAAATCTTTGGAAATGAAGTGACTGACAAGGGATTCATCTCCAAAATTTATAAACACCTTCTACAGCTCTATACCAAAACAAACAAACAAACAAACAACCCCATCAAAAAATGGGCAGAAGAACTAAACAGACAGTTCTCCAAAGAAGACATACAGATGGCCAAAAAAACACATGAAAAGATGTTCAACATCATTCATTATTAGAGAAATGTAAATCAAAACCACTCTGAGATACCCCCTTACACCAGCCAGAATGGCCACCATCAAAAAGTCTACAAACAGTAAGTGCTTGAGAGGGTGTGGAGAAAAAGAACCCTATTATACTGTTGGTGGGATTGTACATTGGTGCAACCACTGTGGAAAACAGTATGGAGATGCCTCAGAAAACTAAACATAGAACTACCATTTGATCCAGCAATCCCACTCCTGGGCATCTATCCAGAGAAAACCATGACTCACCAAGACACATGTACTCCGATGTTCACTGCAGCACTATTTTCAATAGCCAAGACATGGAAACAACCTAAATGTCCATCAACAGAGGAGTGGATCCAGAAGATGTGGTACATATACACCATGCAATATTACTCAGCCATTAAAAGGAATGAAATACCAGCATTTTTCGCAACATGGATGGACCTAGAAATTATCATGCTAAGTGAAGTCAGCCATACAATGAGACACCAACATCAAATGCTTTCACTGACATGTGGAATCTGAGAAAAGGACAGACTGAACTCCTTTGCAGAACAGATGCTGACTCACAGAGATTTTGAAAAACTTATGGTCTCCAGAGGAGACAGTTTGGGGGGTGGGGGGATGTGCTTGGGTTGTGGGATGGAAATCCTGTGAAATTGGATTGGGATGATCATTGTACAACTACAGGTGTGATAAATTCATTGAGTTAAAAAAAAATGCAAACTAGCCCTAACCTCTCTATGTAATTCAATTAATCACCCATACAGGATTTCCTATTACGGGGGAAAGTAAATCTTTTTCAGTGGAAGAGTTACAATTTACTTACTTATTTATTTTTAGGGTTGCACCTGCAGCATGTGGAAGTTCCCAGGCTAGGGGTGAAATCAGAGCTGCAGCTGCTGGCCTACACCACAGCCACAGCAATGCTGGATCTGAGCTGCATCTGTGACCTGTACCATAGCTCACAGCAAGGTCAGATCCCTAACCCACTGAGCAGTGCCAAGGATCAAACCTGCATTCTCATGGGTAGTAGTCAGGTTCATTACCACTGAGCGGCAACAGAGCTCCCTTGGTTGGGAAATCTTTAGTAAAAAATAAGAAGCTGGAGTTCCCAGGTGGTTCAGGGGGTTAAGGATCTAGCATTGTCACTATTGTAGCTCAGGTCACTGATGTAGTGTAAGTTCAATCCCTGGCCTTAGAAACTTCCACATACCATAGACACTGCCAAAGTATAAATAAAATAAAATAAAATAAAATTCACCAATTTTAAAAAACAACAGGGGAGTTTCAATTGTGGCTCGGCAAGTTAAGAACCCGACATAGTCTCTGTAAGGATGTGGGTTCAATCCCTGGTCTTGCTCAACAGGTTAAGGGTCCAGTATTGCCACAAGCTGCAGTGTAGGTCAAAGATGTGGTTCAGATCTGGCGTTGCTGTGGCTGTAACGGAGGCCTACAGCTGCAGCTTAGATTTAAACCCCTAGCCCAGAAATTTCCATATGCCACAGGTGCAGCCATTAAAAATAATAATAATAAATGAATAAATAAATCAGTAAGTAACAAGAAGCTTTCCAATTTCTCCATCCAGACTCCCTTTGTTTCCATACTGAGAACAAATCCTCAGTGCCCAGAATATGACCAAAGGAGAATGCAAATCATTCGGAGGAAAATCTTTTTTTTTTTTTTTTTTGCTTTTTTTGGGCCACACCAGTGACATATGGAGGTTCCCAGGCTAGGGGTTGAATCCGAGCTACAGCTGCCAGCCTATACCACACCACAGCAATGTGGGATCTGAGCTGCATCTGTGACCTACACCACAGTTCACGGCAACACTGGATTCTTAACCAGCTGAGCGAGGACAGGGATTGAACCCCAACCTCATGGTTCCCAGTTGGATTCATTTCTGCTGTGCCACAATGGGAACTCCAAGTTTAATATTCTTAAAGATTTTCCTGCATATTAAGAAAAACAAAGGTATTATAATAATGCAGATGTAAATTAAATGACTGAAAGGACAAAGTGTTTACAGTTGAAAACACTCAAAGGGAAGAGTTCTATAATTAAACATTTATAAGTACTCTTGTGCCCTGTTTTAATAGCTCTAACTCCCACTTCCACTTGATCTTGGCCTCTTTTAAGACAGCTTTGCTCTATAACATCTGAACATTCATCTGACAACCCTCAAATAAAATGAAACAATATATCAAAACTGAGATTAAAATGCAAAATATTATTTAACAAAGTCTCAATGACTTTTGGAGCATGGAGTTGCCTGGCGACTACACAAAAATTCAGGAATGAATAGATTGAACCTGACCATTTTACTGCCACCTAAAGGTTACCTTGGTAGTTATATTTCATTGGGGGGGTTTTAAATTTATTTGCTATTAACTTTTGTTAGTGGCATCAGAATGGTCAAGAAAACACTACTACAAATAATAATTATATAACTGGGGGGTAGGGGGCTTTTTTAAACACATTGGAAAACAAAACAAAACAAAAAACGCACAGAAACTGGAGGAGAGTTTATGCTTGAGGAGCTGAAACTGAAACAAGAATTACAAGTTTGTAGGTTTTCTTGAGAATCAACAAAATATGTAGGTGCTAGGAAGACTAGTAAGGGGCCAGCCCAAAGAAAAGCAGTAGCTGGATAAAAAGAGAAACAGGATATCAATATTTATTGACTCTGAATGGGCTCAGATGTTGATTTTGGAAGACAAAGGCTACAAAATGTCTACTATAAATGTTAGAAGTACTAAAGGATAATGTTTTCAAAGAATTAAAATATGGTCTTATTGAGTGAACAGATAGAGAATCTCAACAGTGAAGTGTAAACTAGAAGAAAATGGAACGGGAGTTCCCGTCGTGGCGCAGTGGTTAACGAATCCGACTAGGAACCATGAGGTTGCGGGTTCGGTCCCTGCCCTTGCTCAGTGGGTTAATGATCTGGCGTTGCCGTGAGCTGTGGTGTAGGTTGCAGACGCGGCTCGGATCCCGCGTTGCTGTGGCTCTGGCGTAGGCCGGTGGCTACAGCTCCGATTCAACCCCTAGCCTGGGAACCTCCATATGCCGCGGAGTGGCCCAAGAAATAGCAACAACAACAACAACAAAAAAAGACAAAAGACAAAAAAAAAAGAAAATGGAACGTCTAGGAGTGAAAAGTACAACTGAAAAAGTGCATTCGGTAGGCTTGCTAGCAACTTGTAAATAAAGCAAGAATCCAAGAACGTGAAGACAGAAAGTACCCAATCTAAGAAAAGAGAGAGAAATAATACTAAACACAAATGAACACAGTCTTAGAGATCTGTAGGACAAAAATAAAGAGGCCCAACACAAATATAATTGAAGTCCTAGAAAAGGGAGAAAGAAAAAGGAGCAGAAAGATATATGAATTATGCCTCCTTCCACCAAAAATCACAAATTTGGTGAAAAGCATTAACTTATAAATCTAAGAGGCTCAAAGAAACACCAGCAGTATAAATTATAAGCATACCATTCCTAAGCACATTATGATTAAACTTCCAAATACCAAAGATAAAGAGAAAATTTTGAAAGCATCCTGAGAAAGATGACATATCCAAGCAGAACAATATCATTATCACCTAGCTTCTCATAAGAAATAATGGAGGACAGACATTGGAACTGGAGCTGTCATACTAAAGAGCTGACAAGAAAATAAATTATAACCATGAATTCTATAACCAGCTAAACTGCCTTCAAAAAATAAAGGCAAAATAAAGATTTTTTCAGATAATAAAAACTGAGAGACTTTTGTCACTTGGAAATTTCCACTACAAGAAATCTTAAAGAAAGCTCTATAGACCGAAGGGAAATGATACCAGCTAGCCACTTGGGTCCAAGAAAGGACTGACACATACAAACACACACACACACACACACACACGTTGTTTTCTCATAATTTCTCTCTCTCTCTTTTTTTTTTTTTTTTGGTCTTTTTGCCTTTCCTAGGGCCGCTCCTGTGGCATGTGGAGGTTCCCAGGTTAGGGGGTCTAATCGGAGCTGTAGCCACCAGCCTACACCAGAGCCACAGCAATGCAGGATCCAAGCTGCGTCTGCGACCTACATCACAAGCTCATGGCAACGCCAGATCTCTAACCCACTGAGCAAGGCCAGGGATCGAACGTGCAACCTCATGGTTCCTAGTCGGATTCCTTAACCACTGTGCCACAATGGGAACTCCTCTCTCTCTTTTTTTTTTAATGGCCACACCCACAGCATATGGAAGTTTCCGGGCCAGGGAGTGAATCAGAGCCACAGCTGTGACCTACACCACAGCTGTTGCAATGCTGGATCCTTAAACCACTGTGCTGGGTTAAGAATCAAACACATGCCTCCACAGCAACCTGAGCTGCTGGATTCTTTACCTACTTTGCCACAGTGGGAACTCCTCTCATAATTTCTTCACAAGACATATGACCATTTTTAAATAGCAAAAACTATAACACTGTATATAGATTTATTGTATATATAATAATGATCTAACATTTAGATGGAGGTAAATAAAAACACACTGTCACAATATTCCTATATTTTATCAGAAGCAATTCCATATCAGTGTAAAGTACATGGAGACAGCTTAAAGATGCATGTTGTAATCCCTGCAGAAAGCACTAAAAAAAAAAAAAAAAAATGAGAGATATAGCTTGAAAGCCGAGAGAAATTAAAATTACTAAAAATTACTTTAAAAAAAGAAAGAGGAGAGAAATACGCAAGGAATGAAATTTGATCCCCACCTTATACCATATTTTTAAATTACCTCAAAATGGATCATAAAACTGAAATGTGAAATTGAAAAGTATAAAACTTTTAGAAAACACCAAAGAAAATCTTTGTGACCTTGGGTTAGGCAAAGATTTATTTTTTTATTTTTATTTTTTATTTATTTGTTTATTTTTATCTTTTTAGGCCCATACCCATGGCATATGGAGGTTCCCAGGCTAGGGATCGAATCAGAGCTGTAGCCGCTGGCCTACATCACAGCCACAGCAATGCTAGATCTAAGCCATGTCTTCAACTTGTACCACAGGTCACAGCAATGCTGGATCCTTAACTCAAGGAGCAACATCAGGGATTGAACCTGTGTCCTCATGGATACCAGTCAGATTAGTTTCTGCTGAGCCATGATAGGAACTCCAGGCAAAGATTACTTAGATACATCAAAAACATAATCCACGAGTTCCAGTCATGGCTCAGTGGTTAACGAATCCAACTAGGAACCATGAGGTTGAGGTTTGAGCCTTGGCCTCACTCAGTAGGTTAAGGATCCTGCATTGCGGTGAGATGTGGTGTACGGTCACAGATGCGGCTCAGATCCCGTGTTGCTGTGGCTGTGGTGTAGACTGGTGGCTATAGCTCCAATTAGACCCAGCCTGGAACCTCCAAATGCCTCAGGTGTGGCCCCAGAAAAGACAAAAAACAAAACAAAACAAAACAAACCAACCAATAATCCATAAGAAAAAACTTATTAACTTTATCAAAACCAAGAAAACACTGTTAAGACAATGAAAAATCAAGCCACAAATGGAAAGATGCCAAATTATATAACTTATTTTAAAAAACCCATAACCAGATTATATAAAGAATAGAGTTGCCATATGATCCTGCAATTCCACTCCTGGACATATATCTGGAAAATATGAAAACTCTAATTTGAAAAGATACCTGCATCCCAATGTTCATTGCACCAGTATTCACAACAGCCAAGACATGGAAGCCACCTAAGTGCCCATCAACAGATGAATGGATAAAGAAGATGTGGTATGTGTATATATATATATATATATATATATATATATATATATATATACACAATGGAGTATTACTCAGCCATTAAAAGAATGAAATGATGCCATTTGCAGCAACATGGATGGAACCAGAGATTATCATACTAAATGAAGTAAGTCAGACAAAGACAAATATCATATGATATCACTTACATGTGGAATCTAAAATGTGATACAAATGAACTTATTTACAAAACAGAAACAGACTCACAGGATGTAGAGAACAGACTTGCCGTACTTGCAGAGGGGAGGGATGGAGTGGGAGTTTAGGGTTAGCAGATGCAAAATATTACATATAAAATGGATAAACAACAAGGTCCTACTGTATAGCTCAGGGAATTATATTCAATATCCCATAATAACCATAATAGAAAAGAATATGAAAAAGTGTATATGTGTGTATATATGAATCGCTTTGCTGTACATCAGAAATGAATACAATATTGTAAATCAATACTTCAATAGAAAAATAAACAGAAATAAGTGAAAGAGAATAAGAAAAGATATACAAAACTAAGAGTTGGTTCTTTGGAATGATAAAATGACAAACCTTCAGCTAGCTAACCAGAAAAAAAAAAAAAAAAAAAGACAGGACTCAAATGAATAAAATTGTAAGTGTACAAGTGGAGCGTGGTGTCTATAGTTACCAGGACTATATTATGTACTTGAAAGTTGCTAAGATCCTAGAATGCTCACCACAAAAATAAAACTGTAACTACATGAGATGACAGATATTTTAACTAACCTATCTGTGGTAATCATTTTATACTATGTATGCATATAAAATAAACATATTGTACACCTTAAAAAAAAGTCCACCAGGCACCCACAGCCAGGTACCATGCTTGATATTGATGAAAAGCTACCCCTCCATGGAAAAGCTCACCACTTTCACTAAATTAAAATAAAATCTATAAACCTCAATCAAGATGACACAGAGAATTCACACTCTGTTCCAAACAAAAATTAACAATACACTTAGGGGAGTTCCTGTTGTGGCTCATTGGAAACAAATTCCACTGGTATCTGTGAGGACACAGGTTCGATCCCTGGCCTTGCTCAGTGTTGCTGCGAGCTGTGATGTAAGTGGAAGACGCAGCTCAGAATCCCACTTTGCTATGACTGTGGTGTAGGCCGGCAGCTGTAGCTCCAATTCGACCCCTAGCCTGGGAACATCAATATGCCACTAGCGTGGCCCTAAAAAGCAAAAACAAACAAAACAAACAAAAAACAAAACAAAAAAAAACCCTCCCCTACACTTGGATTTTTTTTTAAAGAACAGGACACTTTTTTTCTTTCTTTCTTTCTTTTTTTTTTGTCTTTTTGCCTTTTCCTGCGGCATAAGGAGGGTCCCAGGTTAGGGGTCCAATCAGAGCTGTAGCTGCTGGCCTACGCCAGGGCCACAGCAACTCAGGATCCGAGCCGCATCTGCAACCTAGACCACAGCGTGACGCCGGATCGTTAACCCACTGAGCAAGGGCAGGGATCGAACCCGCAACCTCATGGTTCCTAGTCAGATTCGTTAACCACTGAGCCATGACGGGAACTCCGAAAAGGTCACATTTTTTTAAAAGACCTAGCCATGAGCCACAGACTAGCTGCCGAAAGGGATGGGCTAGTGGGTTGAGCCTGCCTTCCAGGGTCCAGAAAAGGATAGCCAAGCTCACTGACTGAGGCCAGAGAGGGAATCCCCACCCCCACTCCCACCTCTCACCCGACACCCTGTGACAGGAGGTGAGAGATGAGAACTTAGTGATTCCTATACACATTAAAGATGTGGTACCCTACAAGCCTTTAGGGCAGGAGGAGGATACAGACTCAGCCTCATGACCAGGCCTGGAAACAAGGTCCCCACTGGCTCCCAGGATGAGTCTGTAAGATTTTCAGAGTTACTGTAGAACAAGAAACTTAAAAGGCCCAATTCTAACCTAAGAATTCAGGGACTCAGGTGGAAGTATAAACTGTTAGGTAGAGAGGATTAAAAAAGTTTAGATTCAAAACAAAACAATATACCTCCCACTCAGAATGATTCTGCAAACCCAAATTCTAAAAAACTGAAGCCAACCCAATGCTAAGAAAGACAGCCAGCAAAATCACCAATTAGCAAATACAGTCACTCCAGATGAAATGAATCCTGGAGACCAGTCTGACCACCACTCCAAAATGACTGTTAGAACTTTCAAGGAAAAAAACAAAGGAGTAATTTCCACTTAAGAAACTAATAAATAATGACACAAAAAAAGCATTAAAAAGAAATCCCTGGCCTTGCTCAGTGGGTTAAGGATCCGGCGTTGCCATGAGCTGTGGTGTAGGTTGCAGACACGGCTCGGATCCCCGCGTTGCTGTGGCTGTGGCTGTTGTGGCATAGGCCGGTGACTATAGCTCCAATTTGACTCCTAGTCTGGGAACCTCCAGATGCCTAGGGAGCAGGCCAAGAAATGGCAAAAAGACAAAAAATAAATAAATAAAAAAATAAAAATAAAAATAAATCCTGGATATGAAAAAATAGTCATTGAAATTTAAAAATTCAATAATGGAAAAAAAATTTATTCCAGATTACAAAGCTAAATATGAAAAAAAATTAAGGATTTTAAAATAAAAGAGCACACTGTGACCTCATGATAGGAGAATACTTCAAGGGATTTCTCTCATGGCACAGCAGGTTAAGGATCTGGTTTTGTCAGTGCTGTGGCATGGGTTCAGTCCTTGGCCCAGGAATTTCTGCATGCTATGGGTGCAGCCAAAAAAGGTTAAGTACTTCCAGACGTAAGCACAAATCATGAAGGAAAATATGGATAAAATCTGACCTCACTAATATTTCCAAATCCTATGCAACAAAGACACAAGAAACAAACCAAAAAGAGTTGAGTCACAGAATGGGAGATAATTGCAGTACACATCAACAGTAAATTATAATCATCTTGCATTTATAAAGAGAGCCAATAAATCAATAAGAAACTGATAGCCCAGAAAAAAATGGGCAAGGGAGTTCCCATTGTGGTGCAGCAGAAATGAATCTGACAAGTATCCAGGAGGATGCAAGTTCGATCCCTGGTCTCTCTCAGTTGGTCAGGGATCTGGCATTGCTGTGAACTGTGGCATAGGTCGCAGATGCAACTCGGTTCCCAAGTTGCTGTGGCTGTGGTATAGGCCGGCAGCTGTAGCTCAGATTTGACCCCTATCCTGGGAACTCCCATATGCCGTGGGTGTGGCCCTAAAAAGGAAAAAAAGGGGGGGGAGGGGCAAAAGAGTTGGAAGGAAATATACAAAAGAGAAAAATCAACGGCCAAGTAACATTTACAAAAACGCTCATTAGCAATCAGAAAAATGCAAATTAGAAGAATAATAAATCACCCTTTAATTTGACAAAAATTAAGACACTTGACCAAGTTTTAGTGAGACTGTTGGAAAATAAGAACTCATGTATACCAATGTAAAGTGAAACAGCCATTGTGAACAGCTATTTGGCAATATCTAGAAAAGCCAAAGATGTGCATACCTGAATTCCAGCAACATGCACTCCAGGGAAACTTCACACATGGGCACAAAGAGGCATGATTAAGAATGTTCACCAAAGCATTTTTTTAAGAATAAAAAAATGGAAAGAACCTAAATGACCATCAACATTAGAACAAATAAAACACTATGACTGAAGTTCCCGTCGTGGCACAGCAGAAACGAATCCCACTAGGAACCACGAGGTTGCGGGTTCAATCCCTGGCCTTGCTCAAGTGGGTTAAGTGGGTTAAGTGTTGCTGTGAGCTGCTACATACGTTACAGATGCAGCTCAGATCTGGTGTTGCTGTGTCTGTGGTGTAGGCCAGCAGCTGCAGCTCCAATATGACCCCTAGCCTGGAAACTTCCATATGCCACAAGTGCAGCCCTAAAAAGCCAAAAACAAAAGAAAACAAAACAGAGAGAGACAGTATTTCAGCAAAACTGAAATCTTCAAATCTCATAGGTTCCACCATTCTGGAATTAAAGCTTCTCTTCACATTATAATTATTAATAGCTCTTTTCAAACATCAAAGAAAAATACAACAGAAAACTCTATTATTCCCCCGCCCTGTGTCTATATACTGATAACACTTCATGATGCTTACAGATGAGAAAGGCAGCTCTGGGGCTAACAATTCACAAATGCTGGCAGTTAGGACCACAGGTCAACGATATAAGGCATAGAGTGCCTTAAAAAAAAACTATAGGGAGTTTGAGGTTATACTCTATGGTTTCACTGATACTGACTGCCTGACCAACTTGTTTCTACAATTCTCGGAAACCCCATTCTCAGATAAAAACACCCGTAAGATCAAAACTTGAGACTTTCCCGGAGTTCCCGTTGTGGCTCAGAAAGTAATGAACCTGACTAGTATCCATAAGGATGGGGGTTTGATCCCTAGCATTGCTCAGGGGGTTAAGGATCCTGCATCACTGTGACTGATGTAGGCTAGCAGTTGCAGCTCCGATTCGACCCCTAGCCTGGGACTTCCATGTGCTGTCAGGGGCGGCCCTAAAAGACCAAAAAAACAAAACAAACAAACAAAAAAAAACCAACCAAACAAAAAAAATTTTTTTGAGACTTTCCTGCTTTTCTAAAAATTACTTTTATTTTGGAATAGTTAGATTTATAGAAAAATTGTGAGGACAGTACTGAATGCCCACATACTCCACATCGTTTCCTTATTATTAACAGCTTACATTAGCATAGTACATTTGTCACAAGTAATGAAGCAGTATTGGTACATTACTCAACCTATACTAAAGTCTGCACTTGATTCAGATTTACTCAGTTTTAACCTCATGTCCTTCTTCTTCTTCTTCTTCTTTTTTCTTTTTTTTTTTTTTTTTAGGGCCCCACCCTCAGCATATGGAGGTTCCCAAGCTAGGGGTCTATTCAAAGCTACAGCTGCCGGCCTACATCACAGCCACAGCAATTCAGGATCCGAGCAGTGTCTGGGACCTACACCACAGGTCATGGCAACACCTGATCCTTAACTCACTTTGAACAAAGCCAGGGATGGAACCTGCAACCTCATGGTTCCTAGTCAGATTTGTTTCCACTGCGCCACGATGGCAACTCCTAACCTCATGTCCTTTTTCTGTCCCAGGATCCCATCAAGGATACCACGGTTTTTGTTTTGTTTTGTTTTTTGTCTCTTTTTTTTTTTTTGCCTTTTCTAGGGCTGCTCCTGCGGCATATGGCGGTTCCCAGGCTAGGGATCCAATTGGAGCTACAGCTGCCAGCCTACACCACAGCCACAGCAATGCAGGATTTGAGCCGAGTCTGCAACCTACACCACAGCTCATGGCAACCCCGGATCCTTAACCCACTGAGCAAGGCCAGGGATGGAACCCGCAACTTCATGGTTCCTAGACGGATTCGTTAACCACTGAGCCACGACAGGAACTCCAAGGATACCACCTTACATCTAAGTCATCATGGCTCCTTAGGCTCCTCCTGACCCTGACAGTTTGTCAGATTTTCCTTGTCTTCTTGACCTGGACAGTATTGAGGGGTACTGATCAGGTATTTTGTAAAACATTCCTCAGTTGGGATTTGTCTGAGGTTTATCTCATGAATAGTTTTTTGGAAGTTAGACCACAGAAGTAAAGGGCCATTTCATCACATCATACCAAGAGTCCAGAGCATCAACATGATTTATCAATTTTGACATGAACCTCGATCACTTGGCTGAGGTAGTATCTATCAGGTTTCCCCACTGCAAAGGTCACCTTCTATTCTGCCCCCACCCCTTTTTTTAATGGCTGCACCCACAGCATATGGACATTCCCAGGCCAGGGATCAAATCTCAGCCTTATCTGTGACCTACACCACAGCTGTGGCAATGCCAGATCCTTAACCTGCTGCACCGGGCTTAGGATCGAACCCTCACCACCACAGAGGCAATGCTGGATCATATCCACTGCACCACCACAGCAACACCTATTCCCCTTTTCCATACTGCGTTCTCACAAGGCACCACCACGAGGCCCCATGTAAGGATTAGGGAATTACACTCTACTTCTTTGGGCAAAGTGTCTACCTGCATAAATTAGTCGGAATTCTGCATGGAAGATTTGTCTACTCTCCTGAATTTACTTATTCAATTATTTAGTGGTATCAATATGGACTCACCAATACTTATTTTATACTTGGATTTATAATCCGATACTACTTTATTTATGTGGTTGGCCACTGGGAGCTCTTTCAGTTGGTTCCCATCACCTTTGACATACCCCATAGAAGAGGGTATTCTATGGATTTTTGTGAGGTTTAATTATTATTATTTTTTTTTTGAGCACTTCCTCCTGACTTTCTAGTATTATAAGGTGATCCAGGCTCATCCTGTATATCTTCTGCCCCAGTCCTAGAACCAGTCATTCCTCTAAAGAGCCCTGGCTCCTTTTATCAGATAATGGTGTTAGAAACCAAGATCTGGGTACTAGATGTGCTTGTTGCTACAGAGGTGGTGTTACTTCCAGGCCTGCTTTGCGGACAGAGCTGGAAATGCATGTATGTAACCTAACCCATGTATTTACTTACACATAGCTATAAATATGCTCTTTTTTTTTTTTTTTTTTTTTTAAGGGGCTGCACCTGCAACATATGAACGTTCCCTGGCTAGCGGTCAAATCAGAGCTGCAGCTGCCAGCTCACGCCACAGCCACAGCAATGCCATATCCTTAACCCACAGAATAGGACCAGGGATCAAACCCATGTTCTTATGGATACTAGTCAGGTTCATTACCACTGAGCCACAATGGGAACTCCTATAAGTATTTTCTATATGTAACTATCCATATTTATATTAAACTAAACATGAATTCATACTCCAACTCCAATCCATTATCACATGAATCGTTCTAAACTTCTCCCTTGCTTGTCTCTATCTTCCTTTCCTACATTGAAAAATCTAAGAGTCTCCTACTTTTCACCTCAGAAAAGTTACACGAGTAAAAGGAGAAGTGAACTTATGCTGAGAAAGGAAATTACTTCTCCAAATAAGTAAATTTTCCTGTCTTGTTCATAGTATCAAGACTTTATAGGGAGTTCCCATCGTGGCTCAGCAGAAAAGAATCTGACTAGCATCCATGAGGACACAGGTTTGATCCCTGGCCTCGATCAGTTGGTTAAGGATCCAGTGTTACCATAAGCTGTGCTGTAGGTCGCAGACTCGGCTTGGATCCTGCATTGCTGTGGCTGTGGTGTAGGCCAGCAGCTGTAGCTCCGATTCAACCCCCAGCCTGGGAATCTCCATATGCTGCAGGTGTGGCCCTAAAAAGACAAAAAAAAATAAAAGATTTTCTAATAAAGAACTTTAAAAACAATACTGTTCACCTAGATGTAAAGTGAACTAAAGCTTCTCTTTCCAGTATTTTCCAGGTCATGGCAATACATTGAAGATAATAACACTTGCACAGCCTACCGAAGCAAGACGGACAAGGCTGCTCAGGGCTGGAGGCACTGGCTCAGGGCCCTGGGACTCTGGAGTGCTGAGTGGGGACCAATAGAGACACTCGCCGGTAACAATTCATCTCGCCTGGGAAGCACTGAGCTCAATCAAGTACAATAGCTCTAACCCCACAGAGTTTTCTGGAGTTGCATATATACACTACTCTTAAAATATAAAAAGTAACATAATGTCTGAAGTTAAAACAAAACAAAACAAAATCACAGTACATTATACCCATATCAACTGCTGGGTCTCTAGGGTTCACCTTTAATCAACAGCTCTAAGAAGTTCAAAGCAGGAATTCCCATTGTGGCGCAGTGGTTAACGAATCCGACTAGAAACCATGAGGTTGCGGGTTCAGTCCCTGCCCTTGCTCAGTGGGTTAAGGATCCGGCGTTGCTGTGAGCTGTGGTGTAGGTCGCAGACAGGCTCAGATCCTGAGTTGCTGTGGCTCTGGTGGAGGCTGGAGACTACAGCTCCGATTCGACCCCTAGCCTGGGAACCTCCATATGCAGAGGGTGCAGTCCTAGAAAAGGCAAAAAGACAAAAAAAAAGAAAGAAATTCAAAGCAGTGTAGTTACAGTCTTGAGTTTGGTGGATTTTTTTATTTCACCCCTAACTTATATTCACAATTCTGGCCTCTATTACGAAGTTCCTCACTCTGTATTTATTAAAAAGTATACCAAGAGTAAAGAACACTTTCTAATCTTACCACTGTTCAAAGTGGATTATCAAACCGCCTGGCCCACATCCACAAGGCAGTGTGCTAGTCACAGGCCAAATGATGAGGCTTCTCAGGTGTCCTGAGAGGATGCCAAACTGAAAGTCTGCTGGTTTGATCTCTAAAGGAGATTAATCCAGTGTGATTCAACAATAAAATACCCACAGTACAGGTCCTAAACTACCACACGACTCTTATCAAAAGACCTATTAAAAGTGGAGTTCTCATTGTGGGCTCAGTGGTAACAGACTCAACGAGTATCCATGAGGATGCAGGTTCAATCCCTGGCCTCGCTCAGCGGGTTAAGGATCTGGCATTGCTGTGAGCTGTGGTTTTGGTCGAAGGCTCAGCTCTTAGCCAGCATTGCTGTGGCTGTGGTGTAGGCCAGCAACTACAGCTCTGATTCGACCCCTAGCCTGAGAACTTCCATGCGCTACAGGTGCGGCCCTTAAAAGCAAAAAAAAAAACAAAAAACAAACAAACAAACAAAAAGCAATGCATGTGAAGAAGCTGGGAAAATGGAACAGTGCACCCTCCACAACGTTATCTTGGACTAGGCCGGCCCTGGAAGCTGTGAGCTTAGATCAGACCACACTGACCTCAGTATAACTGCTCTCAGAGTTGTCTCTTGAAGTCACAGCCTAGGCTTTCATCAGAAGGAAAATGCCTGATGAAATCCGTTACTGCACCTCCTGTAAGGGTAATGGCAACATGCTTTCAATATTCAGGGCCTCCTAGAAAGTTAAGAGGAAACGCTGGCTTCCTTGAGTGCTAGGTTATCGCTCTCTTCTCTAACCACCTCCACCTTGCTTCTCTTTTCCTTTTGGTTGCCAGGAAGCTCAGAGTCAAATTTGTCATTGCATGATAACAACAAAGGCCCTGCGGTTTATTTTCCTCCTGGTCTCACCCACAAAACATATTTTCAACAGTTCCTGATTTCTTATTTTCTGTTCCTACCTTGCCACTTTATTTGTGTAGTGTTTTATACTTCTGAAAACCACCTCAAATCCTTTGCAGAATGTGGTAGTATAAATTAATATACATATAATCCTCTTTTACTATGGTGGTTTAAACTTTGCAGTAATAACAAGATGAATGGCTTATAATGGGAAACTTAATTAAGAGGAAGTTTTTTTTTTTTCACTAAATTCATACATAAGATATTGAAAATATTCTCAGAGATCCCATTGTGGCACAGCAGAAATGAATCCGACTAGTAACCATGAGGTTGCCAGTTCAATCCCTGGCCTTGCTCAGTGGGTTAAGGATCCGGCGTTGCCATGAGCTGTGGTATAGGTCACAGGCACAGCTTGGACCCTGTATTGCTGTGGTTGTGGCATAGACCAGTAGCTACAGCTCCTATTCAACCACTAGCCTGGGAATCTCTATATGCTGCTAGTGTGGCCCTAAAAAAAGCATTTAAAAAAAAAAAGATATTGAAACTTGCAAGGAAATAAGCTGTTTTCCACCTGACCATCATTTTCTTTTTCTTTTTTGTCTTTTTAGCGCCACACCTGCAGCATATGGAGATTCCCAGGCAAGGGGTTGAGTCTGAGCTGAAGCTGCTGGCCCATGCCACAGCCACAGCAACACCAGATTTGAGCCGCATCTTTGACCTACACCACAGATCACAGCCACGCCAGATCTTTAACCCACTAAGCGAGGCCAGGGATGGAACCTGTGTCCTCATGGATGCTAGTCAGGTTCGTTTCCACTAAGCCATGATGGGAAAGCCTGACCATCATTTTCTAATAAGACTCTATGACATAAATTCTGGATTATCGAGAAAAATACTTTCCTAACTAAATCCCCTTCAAGCATCCATTTTTCCTACACCCATTTCTGTGTTACCTCTTCTGTCTCACAGTGAACTTTTGCCTCTCTTTTTTTAATGGCCACACCTACGGCATATGGAAATTCCCCAGGTGAGGGGTCGAAATCACAGCTGCAGCTGCCGGCCTATACCACAGCCACAACAATGCCCGATCGGAGCTACATCTGTGACCTATGCTGCAGTTTACAGCAACACCAGATCCTTAACCCACTGAATGAGGCCAGGGATCGAACCTGCATCCTCAAAGACACTGTGTCAGATTCTTAACCCGCCAAGCCAGTACAGGAACTCCCTTGTCTCTTTTCTTAATTACAGGAACCATTTGAGTAGTGGCTATACCAAGAATTAAAATCCTAACTAATAAGGGTCAGTAGGAACACTAAAAATACATTCAGAGCAAAAAACTAGGGGACCAAAAAAAACAGGAAGAACAGTTGACATGTTGGTTGGCAAAAAGAAAAAAGAAAAACCTTAAAGCAACAAAATCAAATTTAACAGAGAAAAAATAAAACATTTTACATGTAGAGCCCAGGAAATTAAATGGACAAATACGAGTGGGAAATATAGCTTTATTCATGCAATAAATATGTACTGAGTCATAGACTTTTCTGAGCACTGGGGATCTCAAGTCCCTAATCTCAAGAAGTTCATAATCAAGAGAGTCAGACAAGGAGAGAACAGTATACAGTGTGACAACTGGCCCTGGTGTGAAATGTGTGCATGATAGGACCACTGAAGGGGGGGTACCCACCCCAGAGGGGGCAGGGAAAGAAAGATCTACTCTTTCCTCAGGGCTAACACCCAAACTATCTTGGAGGGTGAACAGGCCTTAATCAGGCAGGGACTGGAGGATTGGGGGAGGATGCAGAAGCATTCACATAGAAGGGAAAAGCCAAGTTAACATCTATAAGTGGTTGTCTAAGGGTACAGCCAGAATCACTGCACAGCCTTGCCTGCCAAATACAGGCTTTATCCTTTATATGTAAAGGAGTCATCGCTGGGTTTCAACCTGGGAACCACGTGATCAGACGGTATTTTAGAAACCTCACACTGCCAAGCTTGGCGAGTGGGCTCTTCCTAGGGGAGACTGGGAGGGAGGCATAAGGAAGGCTGCTCTGAGTGACAAATGGCCATGATCTGATCTCAGAAGCAGTAGGGTATCCGAAGGGACAGATCGAAGAGATTTGAGTCACAGAATCAACAGAACTTATGATTCTTTAGACATAAAGAGATGAAGAGAGTGGCAGTAAGGTTGACTCTTAAGAGAGTGACTAGGTGATAAAGTGGAGAGTGGCAGAGGCAGAGTCTAAGAATTAAGAAAAGGAAGGGGCTTGGCGAGTGGGGACAGGGGAAGATCTAGGGGGAAGATTCTGAAAATGAATAGATATGTATGTACAAATAACTGAATCCCTGGGCTGTACACCTGAAAACGACATCAACCATGCCTCAATAAACCAAAACAATTTCGAAGGTGAAGATGATGAGTTTGTTTCAAAATACCAGCAACTTATTCAATAGACTTGAATGTAAGGTAAGTTTCTTTTTCCCAAAGTACTCCTCAGGAAAGAAGGACTTGCTTTGTATTAAATTCTCTTTCAAAGGTTTCCATCTCATGGGGTGCTTTTTCAATTGCTAAATTTTGAATACTTATGGCCAGGGAAAACAAATAAGCCCCATCAACTGTTGCTGGTTTTTGATGCTACAGTTTTGATGGATGAAACTGGTTAAAAAGGAATAAAGAAATTTAACACAGTTATAAATTTGCCTGGGATAATACTTCATACATGCATGTTTAGATGTTACAAATTTCAAGAAGCAACATAGTGAGTAAACAGAGATGACAACTGTGTCCCCATACAACAAAAACATCTGTCCTAACATTGCTGGTAGAGACCTTCCCCAAGGAACCTTTTTTTGTTGTTGTTAGGGCTACACCTGCGGCATATGGAAGTTCCCAGGCTAGGTGTCGAATCCAAGCTGCAGCTGCCAACCTTTGCTGCAGCCACAGCAACGTGGGATCCAAGCCGCATGTGCCACCTACACCACAGCTCATGGCAACACGGCAGGATCCTTAACCCACTGAGCGGGGCCAGGGATTGAACCTGTGTCCTCATGGATACTAGGACATTTCCCCTGTTCATTTCCGCTGAGCCACAAAGGGAACTCTGCAAGGAACTCTGTCTTTATTCCCTAGTTTCCATTTAGCGACTTCCCAGGGGGTCAGCTCAAGGCCTGTGTCTACTTCTCAGTGCCTATTCCTAGCAAAGCCGACTATCTGCCTGGTGCCTTTGGCAGAAGGAACTGATCATGCTCAGTCAGCCCCCTTCTGGGCCTCTCCTCAGGAGGTCCAAATTCTCTGCTCATCCATGATACAGCTTCCAGGGCACAGCCTGCAGGAGAGATACACAACCGACCAAATCACTTGTAAATGCCTCACCAGCCCCACCCTTTACATGCAAAGGGAGCTACTAGATGGCCATAGATCATAATGACTTAGGATGATGAGGGCTGAACTGTATTTCAGACTCACTATGTGCCAAACACTCTGGATGCTTCATACTTAAGTTGTTTAATATCCACAGCAATCCTGTGAGGTAGGTTATTCTTGAGGAAATTAAGGAAGCAAGGTTAAAAGTTAAAAAAAAAAAAAGAAAAAAAAACAACTCTCAAAATCACACAAGTCTAGCGGGTAGTTCTGATGTTGGAATTCAAGCCCATCGTCCTCACTCTTAGCCACTATGCTATACTATCTTTGAAATGATTTAATCAAAACCTGTACTACCACCTACACTGAAAGGACGAGAAAAAGGAAGTTCCCATGTGGCAGAGCAGGTCAAGGAGCCAGCATTGCTGCAGCTGTGGCACAGGTGGCAACTGTAGCTCTTGTTCAACCTCTGGCCTGGGAACTTCCACCAGGCCATGGGTGCAGGAAAAAAAAACTAGAAGAAGAAGAAAAAGGATGAGAAAAGGGGGAGTATATAAGAGTTAAATCTTCATCTGCCATTGAAGGAAGTCTACAGATAAGTTTGAAAATTCAAAATACAGCTATACAGGAGTTCCTGTGTGGCTCAGCGATAACAAACCCAAGCAGTAGCTATGAGGATGCAGGTTAGATCCCTGGATTTGCTCAGTGGGTTAACTATCCGGTGTTGCCATGAGCTGTGGTGTAGGTCGTAGATGTGGCTCAGATCCTGCATTGCTGTGACTGTGGTGTAGGCTGGCAGCTGCAGCTCTGATTCGACCCCTAGCCTAGGAACCTCCATATGCAGCCGGTACACCCCTAAAAAGCAGGAAACAATACAAACAAAAACAAAACACAGCCATATAGGCGTTATGCTCAGAAATATGAAGATAATCTAAGAAACAGCTAAAAGAGTTGAAAGCAGGTGCCTCTGGAGCAGGATGTCCAGGGTGAGGGGGAACGCTACTTGCTAAATAAGCCTTATAGAAATTAGATCTTTTATACTATATACATATCTAACTTTATTAACCATAAAGATTAATTTTAGAAAGAAAACTGATACCACTTTGTTAGAATTAATCAGGTCATATGCCAATTCCCTGCTTTTAAAAATTCACGTGACCCCATTATGATGAAGTAATTTCATAAAACCCTAAGCTGAAAACAAACCATTGGGAATAGGAGAGTTGTGATGGTGATGTGGCCTGACTCAGGATTTGAGAATTCTGACCCAAGCTCCTAGAAACAGACTGGACCTGTAGGTCAGATATCAAAGAGAAAAGCAGATTTCCTAGCCGCAGTTGGAACACAGTTTTTCTTGAACAGGGAGCAGAATGGTGGGTAGTAAAAAGCAGCCTTTCGGTTATAACTAGTTTTGTCTAAGCTAGAAACTAGTTCCATTACTAACCTGCCAGAACATCTAACCTTGGAGCATAAAGACAACTATCCTTAACAAGGGAAATATCTGTGATGTGAAGGGAAAACAGAGGGTTAAAGAAATAGTGAGAGAGGAGTTCCCGTTGTGACTCAGGGATTAACGAATCCAACTAGGAACCATGAGGTTGCAGGTTCAATCCCTGGCCCTGCTCAGTGCGTTAAGGATCCGGCGTTGCCACGAGCTGTGGTGTAGGTCGCAGATGTGGCTCGGATCCCGTGATGCTGTGGCTGTGGTGTAGGCAGGCAGCTATAGCTCTGATTAGACCCCTAGCCTGGGAACCTCCATATGCCGTGGGAGCAGCCCTAGAAATGGCAAAAAGACAAAAAAAAAAAAAAGAAAGAAAAGAAAGAAAAGAAAAGAAATAGTGAGGGAGCAAAAACCAGGGAAGACAGGTCCTGACTATGAACAGGCTGCTTAGCCAAGCAATGTCTCAGCTCTGATGAGGAAGGTGGTATCAGGCCAGCACAAGTAGAGGAAGACAATTATTTTTTAAAAAAGGAGTTCCCATTGTGGCTCAGTGGTTAACGAACCCAACAAGTATCCATGAGGACGTGGATTCAATTCCTGGCCTTGCTCAGTGGGTTAAGGATCTGGTGTTGCCGTCAGCTGTGGTGTAGGTCACAGATCCCAAGTTGCTGTGTGGCTGTGGCGTAGGCCAGCAGCTGCAGCTCTGATTCAGTCCCTAGCCTGGGAACTTCCTTATGCTGCCAATGTGGCCCTAAAAAGCAAAAAAAAAAAATCATAAAGCTTTATGTTGCTATTTACTACGGAACCACAGCCAGAGTTGTTTTAAAAAGTAAAGAGAACTATTACATTTGCAGAGCTCAGAGTAATAAGGTCATTCTAAACAGCTACAGTCAGAGTTTCCATTGTGGCTCAGTGGTAATGAATCTGGCCAGTGTCCACGAGGTTGAGGGTTCCATTGCTGGCCTTGCTCAGTGGGTTAAGGATCCAGTGCTGCCGTGAGCTGTGGTGTAGGTCACAGACACAGCTTGGATCCCATGTGGCTGTGGTGTAGGTCAGCAGCTGTAGCTCAGATTCCACCCTTAGCCTGGGAACCTCCATACGCTGCAGGTACAGCCCTAAAAAACAAAGAAACAAAGAAACAGCTACAGTCCCTTCAAGAGGGAAGAATGAACTGCCTAATCCACTCAAAGGGGCTTATCTGAGTACAAGCAATTTAAGTAGACCTAGGATAAACTCCAAGGCAAAATTTCCAGCTAATCTCAAATCATCAACCCTTCTGCAGCCCAACACAGAACTCTGTATACATTTCCTATAGTTTTATGTTAAGTAACATTTATTAAGTGCTTATGAAGTTACGGTCATCGCTTAAGTGCTTTATATGCATTACCCATGAGCTCCTTGGAACAACCATAACTGAAGTACTCTTATTATCCTTGTACGGTGGAGGAAAGAAACTGAGGCAAAGAGTGGTTAAACAGTTTGCCCAAAGCTCAGAGAGAGAGTGGAGGGAGGGAACCCAACAGTGCTTCCCCACGCCACACTCCCCACCAAGAGCAGCCAGCTACTTTAAGAGCCATAGCAAAGCTTCAGAGACACCCTGGAGCACCTGCTTGTAAAACCATCACGTACAGGGAGTTCCTGTCGTAGCTCAGTGATTAACAAACCCAATTAGCATCTGCGAGGATGCAGGTTCAATCCCTGGCCTCGCTCAGTGGGTTGCTGTGAGCTGTGGTATAGGTCACAGACGCGGCTCGGATCCCGCATTGCTGTGGTTCTGACGCAAGCCAGCGACTACAGCTCTGATTCAACCCCTAGCCTGGGAACCTCCATATGCTGTGGGTGCGACTCTAAAAAGACAAAAAAGAAAAAGAAAAAGAAAACTATCACATACAAACCAAGTCTTGATTAGCTAAGAAAGCATCAACCCACACAGACAGAAAGCTCTCTCAGTAAATCAAATCCTTCTTGCCCTGTCCTAAGTACCAACTGGACAAAGATGCTGTGATAACAGGATTCCCAGCCACAATAATTCTCCCACAGTTACTTACTATCAAAGAATAGGATATTCAGACGTAGTATTTAAACCACCAAAATAACCATCAACTATATACAGGCTGGTTGTCTCATTTACATTCCTCCCTGACAGTAGAGGCTGGCCCCAGATCATCTTTTACATAAAAGGATTTATTAAGACAAGCTGAGTTGATGAATGACTGAGGGGAAAAAAAAAAAAAAACATTAAAAGAAAGATAGAAGAAAGGATACCAAAAACCATTCATCCTTTGCTCTGTACTACTATGTTCTAGCAATTCTGATCTTGCCCATAGCATGAAAGGTAAGAAAGATTTGTCTTCACTAAATTAAAATTATCTGCACCATTCTTCAGTGATTTCAATTTAATCTCAAAATCAAATTTAAATAACAGGCATCTATTGAAAGCCTAACAGTGAAGAGGTAGACCCATGGCCCGGTAAGGCCCGAAATGGTGCAATGTGATCAGCAGCGCTCCCCAGAGCCACACGAGAGGACCCCTGCCCTGCCCCTCTACAGATCACAGACACACACTCTCACGGGACTCCTATCAAATGCCATGTGGACTCTTGGCACTGACTCAATGAGACTTGAGACTCCACACACTTGGCCTTGTTCAGGCCTCAGAGAAGCACATCTCCACACCTGTTGTCCTATGTCCATAAAACAAAAGGGGATTTCATCTAAAAGTCATGAAGCTGTGGCTGTGTCACTGCTGAAGTCAGACTCTGGCAGCACAGAGCACTGAGCGCGTGCAGAAGACTTAAATAGTGAAAGATCTTAGATAAGAGAAAAGCAAAATCTAAGACCGCATGAATGCAATGAATTCTTATATAAAGAGGCATTACTTCTAAGTAGTGCTGAGTGTTCATTTCTTGTAGTTCTGGTGGTACTATGAAGCATGACAGCCACCCATTACTCTTTTTTTTTGTCTTTTTGCGTTTTTTAGGGTCACACTGCGGCATATGGAGGTTCCCAGGCCAGAGGTCTAATCGGAGCTGTAGCCGCTGGCCTACACCAGAGCCACAGCAACTCGGGATCCGAGCCGAGTCTGTGACCTACACCACACTCACGGCAACGCCGGATCCTTAACCCACTGAGCGAGGCCAGGGATCAAACCCCCAACCTTGTGGTTCCTAGTCAGATTCGTTAACCACTGTGCCACGATGGGAACTCCCACCCATTATTCTTAAATACATACACACGGTGGTGAATCTAATATGAGTGACACAGGATGTGACACTGACAGTTTCTGTTAGAAATTAATAGACACGATGGAGTTCCCGTCGTGGCGCAGTGGTTAACGAATCCGACTAGGAACCATGAGGTTGCGGGTTCGGTCCCTGCCCTTGCTCAGTGGGTTAACGATCCGGCGTTGCCGTGAGCTGTGGTGTAGGTTGCAGACTCGGCTCGGATCCTGCGTTGCTGTGGCTCTGGCCTAGGCCGGTGGCTACAGCTCCGATTCAACCCCTAGCCTGGGAACCTCCATATGCTGTGGGAGCGGCCCAAGAAATAGCAACAACAACAACAACAAAAACAAAAAAAAAAAAAAAGAAAAGAAATTAATAGACATGAATGCTAGAGCAGTTTTGACTTTATAAAACTATTTAATAAGACTTTAATAGATTTCAAAAATAAATTTAGTTATTCATAGCCTACATTTTAAAATTAAAATTCTTGATTTATATTCTGTATTTTGCCTTTCAATTTTTTCCTCATGTTAACTATTTTAATGAGACACAATTCATATACCATAAAATTTGATTTTTTAAAATATAAAAGTCAGTGGTGCTTAGTACAGTCACAAAGTTGTGCGACCATCACCATTATCTAGTTACAGACCATTTTCCTCATCCCAAACAGAAACACTGTGCCCATTAGGAACCACTCTCATTCCTTCTTTCCCACAGCCCCTGGCAGCCACTAATCTACTTTTTGTCTTTACAGTAAATGTGCTTCTTTCTTCTTTCTTTCTTTTTTTTTCCTAGGGCCACACCCATGGCATATGGAAGTTCCCAGGCTAGGGCTTGAATTGGAGCCTCAGCCTCCTCCTACACCATGGCCATGGCCACACCAGATCCAAGTCACATCTGCAACCTACACTGCAGCTTGAGGCAACGCCAGATCGTCAACCCACTGAGTGAGGCCAGGGATTGAAACCACACCCTCATGGATGCTCGTCAGGTTCTTAACCCACTGAGCCACAACAGGAACTCCCTATGCTTTCATTTTTGTCCAGCTTCTTTCAGTTAGTATAATGTTTTCATAGTTCATCCAATTTGTAGCATGTGATAGTACTTTGTTCCTTTTCGTGGCTGAGCAATATTCCACTTGTGAATATACCACATTTTATTTATCCATCCATTCACTCACAGACATCTAGTTTGCTTCCACTTTTTAGTTATTACTAATAATGCTACTATGAATGCCCATGTACAAGATTCTGCAGGCACATATCTTTTTAATTCTCTTGGGTAAAACTGCTGGCCACTTTTTGAGGAATCACCAGATTGTTTTCCCAAGTGGCTGCACCATTTTACATTCTCACCAGTAATGTATGAAGGTTCTACCTTTTCCACATTCTTGCCATCATTTGACATTCTTCATTCTTTTTTATTATATCCTCTCTTTTACAACTATCTTCCTGAGAGTAAAATGGTATTTCACTGGATTTCTTTATATATTTTTTTCTTATATTTCTTTCTTTCTTTCTTTTCTGGCTGTGCCCATGGCATGCAGAAGTTCCCAGGCCAAGGATCGAACCTGCGCCACAGCAGTGACAACACTAAATCCTCAATCTGCTGAGCTACCAGGGAACTCCTCATTGGATTTCTATTTGCATGTCTCTAATGACTACTGATGTTGAGCATCTTTTCACATGCTCATTGGCTGGCTGTACATCTTTTTTTGAGAAATGTGTATTGAAATCCTTCGCCCATTTCTAAATTGTGTACTTGTCTTTTCATTGCTGCATTATGAGAGTTCTTTATAAATTCTGGATACTAGTCCTTTAAGATACATGATTTGCAAAAAGTTTTCTCCCATTCTGTGGGTTCTCTTTCCTTTCTTCATAGTATCCTTTGAAACACAAAAGTTTTTAATTTTGATGAAGCTCAATTTATCTCTTCTATTGTTGCTTGTGCTTCTGATGTCATATCTAAGAAATCATTGCCTAATTCAAGGTCACGAAGATCTATGCCTATGCTTTCTCCTGAGAGCTTTATAGTTTTAGCTCTTATATTTAAGTCCTTATCTATTTTGAATTAATCTGTACATATGGTGTGAGAGTCCAACTTCATTCTTCATGTGGCTATCCATGTATCACAATGCTATTACTTAAAAAGACTATCCTTTCCCCCCACTTAATTGTTTTGGCTTGCTTTTTCATCTTAATAATTTCTAATATTTAGGGAGTTCCCGTCGTGGCGCAGTGGTTAACGAATCTGACTAGGAACCATGAGGTTGCGGGTTCGGTCCCTGCCCTTGCTCAGTGGGTTAACGATCCGGCGTTGCCATGAGCTGTGGTGTAGGTTGCTGATGAGGCTCGGATCCCAAGTTGCTGTGGCTCTGACGTAGGCCAGCAGCTACAGCTCTGATTAGACCCCTAGCCTGGGAACCTCCATGTGCTGCAGGAGTGGCCCTAGAAAAGGCAAAAAGACAAAAAAAAATTTCTAATATTTAGAATAAAAATCAGGCGTTCCCTGGTGGCCTAGCAGTTAAAGGATCCAGTGTTGTCATTGCTGTGGCTTGGGTTTGATCCATGGCCTGGGAACTTTAGTATGTTGCAGATGCAGCAAAAAAAAAAAAAAATACACATGTACAGAAATAAAAATCATAACATTTTGAAAATAAAATTTTCATTTTTTAAATAGTTTTACAGACATAATTGTTATGCAGTTAAGCTCACATAAGTACTCAATGAAAAACTCTGGCCTATGTATACACTCATGTAACCACTGCCACAACCAAGTCAGTATTTCTGTCACTCCAAAAGTTTCTTCAGGCCCCACTGTAATTCCTCCCTCCTGTCACTTCCCAGACAACTACTGATTCACCTTCTGTCCCTATAGATTTGTTTGCATATTTTAGGCTTTTCACAAATGGAATGATACAATACCTATTTTGGTTTTTACTTTTACATGTACTTTTATTTACATCTTTGTAGAAAAGTATTCAAATACTGTGGTTTGAAAACGAGTACATTATTTTTTAATCCTTAAATCATTACAAGACTGAATCTTGTCACAACTATACCAAGATATCCTGATTATTAGTAACACAGTGATTTTGCTGAAATAAAAGTAAATAATTAATTTTTGAATACATGTCTTTATTTTACTTTACTACTCATCCAGACTTCACAAGCCTATCCAAAGAATATTAAGTAGAGTTCCCGCTGTGGCACAATGGGATCGGCAGCATCTCTGTAGCACCAGGACACAGGTTCGATCCCCAGCCTGGTACAGTGCGTTAAAGGATCTGGCAATGCCGCAGCTGTGGTGTAGGTCGCAACTGTGGCCTGGGAACTCCATAGCCCCAGGATGGCCAAAAAAGAAAAATAATAATAATATGAATATTAAGTGAAAGAATAATTTAATTCAGTCATCTCTGATATTTTGCTAACTTTCAATTATTTAAAGCCATAACATTACATATTTCCTAATTTTGTTGCTATGAAGGTTATCAAGGTAGATAGCATGTTTTAACAATTGTGTGTGTGTGTGTGTGTGTGTGTGTGTGTGTGTGTGGTTTTTTAGGGCCACACTCTCAGCATATGGAAGTTCCCAGGACAGGGATCAAATCAGAGCTGCAGCTGCCGGCCTACACCACAGCCACAGCAAACACCAGATCCGAGCCGCATCTGTGACCTACACTGCAGCTCAGGGTAATGCTGGATCCTTAACCCACTAAGTGAGGCCAGGGATCAAACCCACATCCACACAGATACTAGTCAGGTTCATTACCGCTGAGCCACAGTGGGAACTCCTCCATTTGTACTTTAGAAGCTGGCTGGGCTGGCAACATTCTGTTTCTTCACAAAAGTTCTTATAATTATACTTCAAACTATAAGGTAAGTTTCCAAAGTTTTCTGTACATGGGTTCTATTTCACAGTAAAAGATGGAGGAAAGGAAACAGAAAAAGCATCTCGGAAGGTCACAACAGGTGACCCTGATGTACACTCTACATCTTCCAACTAAACTTGGTATAAAGAATGGGTCAAGTGGAGTCAGTACACTCACTGTAGTTATATATGAATTCAACTTTTGGAGGATTTGAGTCAAACATACAACTCTCCAGGACTGTCACTCCCTGAGGCAACCAGGGACCTTCTCTACAGATCGTCTCCAGCACTGTCAGAAGAGCTGGGAGGGAACCAAAGGAAAAGAACATCCAAGCAGGAGCCGGCAGGCCAGGCACAGAGCCAAGGGATTTCCTCATATGTACGTCATTTAATCCTGCAGCAATTCTGCCAGATAGCAAGGATGGGCCCCACCTCCCTGATAGTAAAGCTAAGGCTCACAAAGATTAAGTAATTCTGCAGAAGGCCATTGAGCTAGTTAACAGAGTGCGCTCGTTCAAGGTCAGCTTCAGCAACAATGGAAAAGACCTAGGAATTGGAAAAACTAAGCATCCAGATGAATAAGACACTAAGGCTGGGTTCTCTTCTCAGCAACTTGACATCACACACTTCGCCTGAAATGCACCCCTGCTGTCGTTTACCCTGTTTATTTATTCATTCCAACTCTTACTGGGTAATACAATTTTCTGAATTCTTCAAGTCTTCTACAGTGTTAGTATATTACTTCCATAATTGGAATTAAAAAAGTATTTGTTTCACTTTATGCTTACATAATGTGTACCACATGCCAGGCACAGTTCTGAGTGTTTTTTAAATGTTAACTCATTTAATCTTCACAACAACCCTATGAGGATGGTATTATTAGGATTCTCCTTTTACCTAAGGAATCCAAGGCACAGAGAGGTGAAGCCATTTGCCCAAGACTGTAGAGCTAGTAAATAACCCAGCCAGGATTCAAACACGAGCATTTGGATCGTGCTCTTAACTGCTATACATTGCTACCTGTCTATTAAAGAACAGATTATCCTGGAAAAGCAAAATAAAATAAAACAAAGCAAACAAATAAAAAAGATGAGCCTGGTGGGACAAAGCTCCTCTATTATCCTAGGGGACTCAGAACAGAGATGGGCAGGTGGGAGCATGGATGATGGGTAAATGGTACTCAATTCTGGGGCCTGGGGAGTGGGACCACTCACACAGAATGTTAACCTGGTCAAGAACAGCAGCAAACACCAGTGGCCTCTCTGCCTGGTAAGGCAGCAGCCTCCCTGAGGGCAGATGCAATGCCTACCAGATCACCAGGCAGCTCTATACACACACAATGGGGTGCCTGGTGCTGAGAGTCCTTCAACTGGAGTGCCCAAAAAAAGGTAGAGGCCACCCAAAAAAGAACAACTTAGGGAAAGATGCTTCTTTCCAGGCACTATTCCTACGTCAACGCAAAGGAAACGCCATACTTTAGTGACAGGCTCGGTGAAGACTGTCACATTAAGAAGTTTCCACAGTACACAAGAAAGCCTCTACGAACTGAACTCGAAGACCTGCTTCCCCAGAAATCTCACTGTGCTGACTCCGCATTTCATTTACAACGCAATCCTGCTGAACTACAGACATGCTCCAGTACCAATGTTTGTCTCACGTGTTTGTCAAGCCCAGAGTAGGGAAACAGGTCTTACAGCATACAAAAAAGGGCTTTAAAGCAAACTACAGAGTTCCTGTTGTGGCTCAGTGGGTTAACAACCTGACTAGTATCCCTGAGGATGTGGGCTGATCCCTGGCCTCACTCAGGGGGTCCAGGATCCAGCACTGCTGAAAGCTGTGGCAAAGGTCGCAGATGCGGCTGAGATCTGGCGTGGCTGTGGCTGTGGCTGTGGCTATGGCTGTGGTGAAGGCCTGCAGCTGCAGCTCTGCTTGCACCCCTGGCTCAGGAACTTCTATAGGCCCTGGGTGAAGCCCTGAAAGGACAAAAAAAAAAAAAAAAGTAAACTACATATTCTGCTGCAGTGTGATGGCCTGAACTTAAGATAAAACCTGATTCTTTTTTTTTTTTTTTGTCTTTTTTAAGGCTGCACTAGCAGCATATGGAGGATCCCAGGCTAGGGGTCTAATAAGAGCTATTGTTGCTGGCCTATGCCATAGCCACAGCCACGCCAGATCCAAGCCACATCTACGACCTATAGCACAGCTCACAGCAACTCCAGATCCTTAACCCACTGGGCGGTGCCAGGGATCAAACCCGCAACCTCATGGTTCCTAGTCGGATTTGTTTCCACTGAGCCACGACGGGAACTCCAAAACCTGATTCTTGAAGTCTAGTTTATGCCAATTATTTTCCCTTAACAAATGGAATTCAATGTGCCAAAGCCAAAAAAAAAGTAAAATTCAAAGGAATTATGAAGAGAAGGAGGAAACAAGTGCCTCCATCAAACATCTCAGGTCTTCTGCAAACAGGTTTAACAGGATTTTTACTTTGTCTCCCCCCCCCCCCCCCCCCCCGCCTTTCACTTACCTATTGTGACATCCAGAAGCCCAAGAGAAAAAGGGCAATCTGGATGGGGAGCTGTTAGTAAACATCCTGAATATGGGATTCCATCCTCAGGGTGTGTGGATTTACATCATGGGAGGACCTGAGTGCCAGATGGCTGGCTAGTCTATAGTTACATAAATTGGAAATTTATTTTATTTTTTTAAAGTATGCTTTTTTTTTTTTTTTTTTGGCTTTTTGCCTTTTCTAGGACCGATCCTGTGGCATACGGAGGTTCCCAGGCTAGGGGTCTAATTGGAGCTGTAGCCGCCAGCCTACGCCACAGCCATGGCAACTTAGGATCCAAGCTGCATCTGCGACCTACACCACAGCTCATGGCAACGCCGGATCCTTAACCCACTGAGCAAGGGCAGGGATCGAACCTGTAACCTCATGGTTCCTAGTCAGATTCGTTAACCACTGAGCCACGACAGGATCTCCCACAAATTGGAAATTTAAAAACCACTTTGAATCAAACCAAATTTAAATACAGAGTAACAGCTTTATCACTAAAATATTATTTATCAAGTATGTACTTTGTTCTTCCACTCTGATAAAACTGATTTTATAAACAATAACTATGAAAGCCACAGAAAAGAGCAAAACATTGATAATTATGGCAAACTCTATGATGCCATAATTACTAAAGCTTTACCCGCAGTTAAAGCACCATATCAGGTAGGGATTGTTTTTCCTCTTTTCCAACACTAAACTCAACCACACTTGTTCGTTTCACATGGTTCCAAACTGTTGTATTTTTCCACTTCCCTCTGGCTTTCTTGGAAGCCTGACAGGCAGCATGGAAAGATGAAGACTTTCCAAGGTCCGAACACACAGCTGCTCCTTCCAAGGCCAGCTCTAAAACTGACGTGGCCACCTGGTAGGCATCGCCCCATTCAATTATTAACGCCTTGTAGCCTTTCCTATTCCACTCTTCCTTTTCACGGAAGAGGCTTACTGCTTAACTTAAAAACCTGTTATAATGTTAAATGAAAAATGAATACTCTGTACAAATTATGCACAAATAAACACAAGAACTGGAAGTGAAGGTTAAAAGAAAAAAAAAAAGCAGTTTATTTGCTTGAGTAAAGAGTTCTCTTGGAGTTCCTGTTGTGGCAAAGGGGAGACAAATCAGACTGGGAACCATGAGGTTGTGGGTTCGATCCCTGGCCTCGCTCAGTGGGTTAAAAACAACGGCGTGGCTGTGAGTTGTGGTGTAGGTCAAAGACGTGGCTCAGATGTGGCGTTGCTGAGGCTGCGGTGTAGGCCAGCTGCTGTAGCTTCGATTAGACCCCGTGGCCTGGGAACCTCCATATGCCGCGGGTGCGGCCCCAAAAAGACAAAAAAGTTTCCTTGATTCTTTTTTTTTTTTTCCTTAATGGCCGCACCTACGGCATATGGAGGTCCCCAGATCAGGAATTGAATCAGCGCCTCCGCAGCTGCCTGGGCTGCTGCAGTCGGATTCTTAACCCACTGTGCCACAGCAGGAACTCTGATTTTTCTGCTACTACTTACTACAACTACTACTACATTGTGCAATAAAAAGCCACTAAGGAGTAATAATCACAATTTGTCATTGGTTAAGCCCCCTTTCTATAAGGAACCATACATCTTTTGAAGAAAGAGGTGTTAGTTCTCTCCTCAATAAATAGTCTTGGAGTTCCCGTCGTGGCGCAGTGGAAGCGAATCCTATCAGGAACCATGAGGTTGCGGGTTTTATCCCTGGCCTCCCTCAGTGGGTTAAGGATCCGGCGTTGCCGTGAGCTGTGGTGTAGGTCACAGATGCGGCTCAGATCTGAGGTTGCTGTGGCTCTGGCGTAGGTGGGCAGGTGTAGCTTCGATTAGACCCCTAGCCTGGGAAACCGGCCGCAGGTACGACCCTAAAAAGACAAAAAGACAAAAATAAATAGTCTTTTTTTTTTTTTGTCTTTTTAGGGCATATGGAGATTCCCAGAGTAGGGGTATAATCGGAGCTACAGCTGCCCACCTATGCCGGAGCCACAGCAACACCAGATCCGAGCCGAGTCTGAGACCCACACCACAGCTCACAGCAACACCCAATCCTTAACCCACTGAGCGAGGCCAGGGATGGAACCTGCAACCTCACGGTTCCTAGTTGGATTCATTTCCACTGGGCCATGATGGCAATTCCAACAAATAGCGTTTCTTTTTTTTTTTAGGGCCGCACCCACGGCATATGGAGATTCCCAGGCTGGGGATCAAATCAGAGCTGTAGCCGATGGCCTACACCAGAACCATAGCAACACGGGATCCGAGCCTCGTCTGCAACCTACACCATAGGTCCCAATGACACAGGATCCTTAACCCACTGAGCAAGGCCAGGGATTGAACCCACATTCTCATGGATCCTAGTCAGATTCGTTTGTTTGTTTTGTTTTTTGTCTTTTTGCCTTTTCTAGGGCCCTGCCCACAACATATGGAGGTTTCCATATAGGTCCCAGCAACGCCAGACCCTTAACCCACTGAGCAAGGCCAGGGATCGAACCCGCAACCTCATGATTCCTAGTCGGATTCGTTAACCACCGTGCCACAACGGGAACTCCTCGCTCACTGTGTTAAGGATCTGGTGTCACTGTGAGCTGTGGTGTAGGTCACAGACGCAGCTCGGATCCTGTGTTGCTGTGGTGTAGGCCGGCGGCTGCAGCTCAGATCAGACCCCTAGCCTGGGAATGTCCATGTGTCTTGGGTGTACCCCTAAAATGAAAAATATATATATATTTACTTTATTAATAAAATTTAAGATATTTTGATAAAATACTTCTCTAACTATATTTCATCTTCCCAGCATAGCAGTACTAAAATTAAAGTATGACTTTTTTTTTGGCTTTTTAGGGCCACACTCGTGGCTTATGGAGGTTCTCAGGCTATAGGTCAAATCGGAGCTATAGCCACTGGCCTACGCCACAGCCACAGCAACACCAGATCCTTAACCCACTGAGCCAGGGATCGAACCTGAGTCCTCATGGATGCTAGTCGGGTTTGTTAACTGCTGAGCCATGAATGGAACTCCTAAAGTATGACTATTTTCAATGAACTGTGCTATTTAGCCCTTATGAAAACAACCCCCCCAAAAGTGAATTCCCTTACCAAGTTTATGATTAATCTCTCTATCCAAAAGTTTATTCCCTTTCTTGTCCCCTCTAACCTCGATCCTATGTTAAATGAACATTAATCAACCAGAGTCAGAAGACTAAGACTGCTGTTGCTGGTAACATCGCTAATGTACTAAAACTGCTGCTGCAGACACCGTCCTTAACATACGAACTCAACTTGTCTTTCCAGGGCAAGATGAGCTCAAAGTCTTCTGAGCCATGGACCACCTGGCCAGAGAATCGTAAACCATGACTCCCGAATCCATGACTGAGAAATGTCACAGAAATGTCACAAGATGATGATTAACCCCGGCTTCTTTGTTCTTCCTCTTTAAAACATCCGTAATTCAAAGACCAAGATGAAGTAGACCTGAGGCTGGTCTCCTACCCCCTTGCTTGGCGCCCTGCAAGTAAACCCTCACTCTGCTGCAGACGCCGGCTGTTGGAGGTTGGCTTTCTGCACCTCGGGCACGTGAGGCCTGGCTCTGTTGCACCTATGATTCAAAGTCTTACTAATTTACAGTGAGGAAAATTTCCAGATACTGCACCATGAACTGAATTTGAACTCTGACAGTTATTAATGGATGAAATTGCAGAGGTAGGAAGGAAAGACAAACAGTTGATAAGCAGAATTTAGAAACATTTGTTTTTCCTATAGAAAGTCTGTAAAGAACATTTTCTACTTTGTGTTTTCAGAAATCTATTTTTGTATCATACTAAAGATCACAATAAAAATTATCATTCTGCCACTCTCCTCAATAACGTAAGCCAGGATAAAGTTTTAGGGATTCGGCAAAGGAGAAGCACTCTATTGGGGAAAATGAAAAATCTTTAAAGGTTTTCTTTCAAACTCTAAGTACAAAAGTCTATTTCTCAGCCATCAACCAACCCTGAATAAGCAGATAAAAGGCCCTAGTTGTTGAAAGCACAGGGTCCTGTGTATTTCTACAGTCAATCCCATCACCCAAAGTGTACTTACTTCCTGGCAACGAGGAAGCCCACAGCC
Source organism: Phacochoerus africanus (assembly GCF_016906955.1). Classification (NCBI taxonomy): domain Eukaryota; kingdom Metazoa; phylum Chordata; class Mammalia; order Artiodactyla; family Suidae; genus Phacochoerus; species Phacochoerus africanus. The sequence continues at coordinate 76,978,903 of NC_062545.1, read as the reverse complement.
AATCAGGAACCCCTCCACCTTACATGTGAAGATGAGCTCACGCTGCATCTAGAACAATTCTCTCTTGGGACCTCAGAGTGTTTGGTTTGCTCTAATGCTTCCTCACAATGTGTCCTGGACTAGGGCACGGGAGCCCCGGCTCTTTCTCACCTCTGACCGGCTAACTTTCCTGCTTTGTCTCATGCAGTCCTGACCCCCAACTCTGGGTCTTCTTGGGGACTGAAAAGGAAAAAGGAGGGGGGCGTGTGGGATTTAAGCCTGATGGTAACACAACACACAACACAAATGGTACTGCTCCTTTTCTGATGAATGAATACTGGCTCCTCCTTCAGAAGTGAGGGGTCACAAGTATGAGCGGAGGGTCACACAACTTAGGATGAAGAAGGACAAAAACAAACCCAGCAGCCCAGGAAACCATCTCGCATGAGGCATTCCAATTCAGACTCCTACATGCCCCTTAGATCTGCATCAAAATATTTAGGAACTTGTACTGGTTTTTAGTCTACTGGAACACAACAGAACCAAAGATACTGCTGCCTCCTGATTCTGGGATTCAGTGAACCAAACAACAGGGCCAATGAGTCCCATTCATTGGTACTCCCCTCATTTACTCCTCACTACATTAGGCACAGAGGAGCTCCCATTGTGGTGCAGCAGAAACAAATCCTGCATGAAGACACAAGTTCCATCCCTGACCCCCACTCAGTGGGTTAAGGATCCAGCCTTGCTGTGAGCTGTGGTGTGGGTCGCAGACATGGCTTGGATCCCACGTTGCTGTGGCTGTGGTGTAGGCCGGCAGCTGTTGCTCTGATTTGACCCCTAGCCTGGGAACTTCCATATGCCACCGGTGTGGCCCCCACAAAAATAAAGAAATAAAGAAGCAAAGAAATAAATAAATTTGGTACCAAGCAAAGGAGGCTGACGTCAGACATAGTCCTTCTCCAGAGGGAGCCGCAGTCTCAGAGCTACACTACCACATACCTGAACATGGACATGAATTACACAAGAGAATAAATAATTGATCCAGGGGCTGAAAGGGAAAGGATTCTTTTACACCGTCGTAATCTGAAGAGACTTCCTTGCAAGCATTAAAACATCCTGGGCCTTTACATTGGGATTATCAGGCACAGTTGTTCATGTAAGAATTATATCTGACAGAGAAGGCAGAGGATGTAAGGAGAAGAAATAAAAATCCAGAAGCCAAGTTATTATGGAACCCGGCGGTGATCAGCCTGCTAGGATGATGACAGGTGGGAAGAATGGGCTGATGGTAAAAACACACACATGGGGAGTAACAGGATCCAACTCACACCAGCTCCAAGATCATGCTGATCCTTTAGCCTAGTCTGCTTCTATGCAACGTGTGAGTGAAAAGCAAATGTGAAAACATTATGCCACGAACAGGTGAGGCAATGTTTATTTTCCAAATGAAATGATTCTCAGTAACGACGAACTGGTTGTAAATAAAATACCAACAGCAATATCTAGTTACTATGCTTAGCTCCCCTCTCCCAGGAGATGGGCAATGGTCAGCAACTGAGAGGGTGAACTCCAGCCCAGCGAACAGCACTCACTTCTCTCCAGGGAAGCAGGAAGCAGAAGCTGTGCTGAGTGTGCTAAGAACTTGATAAGAACCAGGCAACGAGAGAGCCCTCACCGCAACCAGGTGCTAAGTCTGCATGTTAGAGGTGCACCTGAAGGATCGATCTCAAACACACCCTGGAAGCTTTAAAGAGCACAGTGAGATAAAAGGCCAGAGTTCCTCCCCAGTTAGTCCAAAAAGCATTAGCTTCTCTTGCCTGGAAAATCCATGACCCAGTCCAGCCAGAATCAGAACTGCTTTCTGATAGTTTGCATGTTGGGTTCCCTCTTTAAAATCCCAAAGCATCACCTTGGTCACAACCAAGGTGACCAAGGGGCAGAGTCAAGTCCAGATTCAGAACATACAAGAGCAAGACACAGGAGGCTGTCACGGGTGAGAATGAATGAATGAATGAATGAAGGGCCATATCTATTGAGGGTGAGAGACTCAAACCTCCACAAGGGCAAGCCATGGTCAAAACGCCAGAGTCAGAAACCAGAAAGCACAGGGACAGGAAAGAAACTCAGTTTGGAGCAGAAATTACTCCTGGCATTATATGCTCATATAAAAACCACATGCTTAGTGCAGTAAAGACGTGTTCTGGCAGAATTTACTGTGTATGGGGGGAATACAGTAAATTTAGAGGGATTATTCTTCTAAAAGCTCCCAAGTCCATTTTATCACTCATAAGATTTCATGCATGTTTGTATGATCCAAGATGAAGACAGCTTACTTTTCCATTTGAAGCGAATCAACAGACACCATTGACACTGCCGTCACAGTAAAGAAAAAATTTTTTACCTATCAGCATGAATTTTATCGTTATGTTTATGCTGTGCAATGCCCGTCTTAAAATGCAGGTTTAAGAGGTTTAACTCATGTGCAGAAATTGCGAAATCACACAATTTACACTTCACAGCCCATCCCCAGAAGGCACTTGGAGCTAGCCAGAAGAGACAAATTCAAGCCAGACTCAAGAAGGCGGGAAGGAGAAAGAGAGGGTGGCCGGGCCATGGAGCCAAACCAAAAGGAGCACTCCTCAGGGCACAAGGTTACCCATAGGGAAAGTGTGGACTCCAGAGGCGGGCAGGGGAGGGCGGCAGTGCTGTAAGGAGATGCTCAGGCTGATGGCTGCTGGGTTCGGCCTTCTGACCAGACCTAGACTGTTGGGAAGTCGAGCAAAGCATCACCCCTGCCCACTGGCCAGCTGCAGCAAAGGACGCCCAAGGGCTTTTAAACCTCCACACCCAGACCCACTAGGCACCTGGACTGAGGGTGAGCCAGAGGCTGACTCACCACACTTGCCAGGGTGCTGCCAGCCTGGGCAGGATTGGCTGTCACCATTCCTCACACCACTGCAAGACACAGGCACCTGACTCCAAGCCTCCAGGAGCCTGTCCCCAGGCCCTGCAGGAGATGGAGGGTGACAGCTGGACATGGCTGGTGGCTGGGAAGGGGAAGTGAGGCAGGGCCTGGGGAGGTGGAAAGGCAGATCCTCTGAACCAAGGCCCCAAGCCCCCAGCACAGGTTCCACTGCCCCAGTGGACGCATTCACAAAACAAGAGCAAATGTAAAATTATTAAGAATTTCAAGATGCCTGGAGTTCCCGTCGTGGCGCAGTGGTTAACAAATCCGACTAGGAACCATGAGGTTGCGGGTTCGATCCCTGCCCTTGCTCAGTGGGTTAACGATCCAGCGTTGCCGTGAGCTGTGGTGTAGGTTGCAGACGCGGCTCGGATCCCGCGTTGCTGTGGCTCTGGCGTAGGCCGGTGGCTACAGCTCCGATTCAACCCCTAGCCTGGGAACCTCCATATGCCGCGGGAGCGGCCCAAGAAATGGCAAAAAGACAAAAAAAAAAAAAAGAATTTCAAGATGCCTAACCCAACACTGTAAATCAACTATTACTTCAATTGAAAAAGACAGAAAGAGGGGGTTCCCATCGTAGCTCAGTGGAAATGAATCTGACTAGTATCCATGAGGATGCAGGTTCAATCCCTGGCCTCGATCAGTGGGATAAGAATCCAGCGTTGCTGTGAGCTGTGTTATAGGCGGGCAGCTATAGCTCCAATTTGACCCCTAGCCTGGGAACCTTCCAATGCTGTAGATGCAGCCCTAAAAAGACAAAAAAAAAAAAAAAAGAAAGAAAGGGTGAACTTCAGGATACTGACAGCAAAGCATTAAACCAACCACAGAACCCTTCTGAGCCCAGAGCCCTGTGTGACTCCAGGAAATCAGCCCTGCCTGATTCTCTGCTACAACACAAAAATGTTTTAAAAAGGAGGTCAGTTTATAGCTTTCCATGAAGCTTCCTTAAACTATGCTTTTAATGGAAATGGAAAAAATAACACAGAATTTCTCTAAAAACTATGTTCTTCCAAATACAATGAAATCTCTTCTTCTTCTTTTTTTTTTTTTTTTTTTTTTTTTTTGCCTTATAAGGCTGCACCAGCAGCATATGGAGATTCCCAGGCTAGGGGCTGAATCAGAGCTACAGCTGCCAGCCTACACCACAGCCACAGCAACTCAGGATCCAAGCCACATCTGTGACCTACACCACAGCTCATGCAACGCCAGATCCTTAACCCACTGAGCAAGGCCAGGGATCAAACCTGCAATCTCATCATTCCTAGTCAGATTTGTTTCTGCTGCACCACAAAAGGAACACCAATACAGTGAAATCTTGATGATACTGGTGCCAAAGAATTAAACTAATTCAGGCCTATGGAAAGGACGGGAGCAGGACTGTGACCAGGCTGCTTCAACTCCTCCAACACTGTGGGAAGAGGCATTATATTTCACAGGTCATTATTTGACAGGCATTATATTTCACAGGTCATTTTGGCTCATTTAAACTGGAGTTTTAAGAAGATGGTCATATTATATATTCCAAAATCACGTGACAATAAACATTCCAAATACACTTTGAATGAATGAACAAATATAGAAACACTGACTAAATACTTAGTCACTTTATTTTTTTTTTTCCATTTAGGGAAATAAAATTCCTACTTACTTAATAGCCACACACAGACAATTTAAAAATTATTCCCCACAAAATGAGCTCTATTTCAGAGTAGATCAGATTATACCAGAAGTTCTAAAATAACCTTGAAACTTTAAGATAGATATTGTTAAATAAATTCTTTAAAAATAAATCATATTAAGGGAGTTCCCGTCGTGGCGCAGTGGTTAACGAATCCGACTGGAAACCATGAGGTTGCGGGTTCAATCCCTGGCCTTGCTCAGTGGGTTAAGGATCCGGCATTGCCGTGAGCTGTGGTGTAGGTCACAGACACAGCTCAGATCCTGCATTGCTGTGGCTCTGGCGCAGGCTGGTGGCTACGGCTCCGATTAGACCCCTAGCCTGGGAACCTCCATATGCCGCAAGAGTGGCCCTAGAAAAGACAAAAAAAAAAAAAATCATATTAACCATTCTGCAGTGGTTGAGACTACTCTAATATCTTGTTCAGATACTAATGATCAGCACTATGACATGAGGTTTACTATCTCTCTCTCTCTTTTTTGGGGGGCTGCACCCTCGACAGGTGGGAATCAATCCTTAACCTGCTGTGCTACACGGGGACTTCCATTCATCTGCTTTTTAAAAAGCTGTCAAGTAACCTAGAGTACCCTCTGGCTTACAGCATAAGTTACAGTCACCAAGACCAATGCTTATAATGGTCCATGGATGAGTGCTGGTCTGAACTACTTATCACCAGTTCACAACAAGATAACTAAAGACACTGAGGGTATTTAGAAATGTTTACAGCAAATTTGAAAGGGGAATTTTATGTCTGATAGATTTACAATATAAAATCACATGTCTGCTTCTTTTTTCCGTTTTTAGTAATTCTGGACTGGAGATACATACATGATAACAGATTCCTACTGGCATCTTACTTTACTTCCATTTAAGGTATGAAATTTACATTGTGTAGAAGCTCTTAACTACAGAAAAATCTATTGAAAAGGCTGCCAGAGTTATCTGTCCCTAAACCAGTGACAGGTAGGAAAATTGACATTTAACAACTCTACCCTCTGGTGCAGGGGCCCATTTTTGTATACTTATGTATATTTTTATTTTATTTTATTTTTCTCGTCTTTTTGTCTTTTTAGGGCTACACCCCAGGCACATGGAAGTTCCCAGGCTAGGGGTCCAACCAGAGCTGTAGCCACCAGCCTACAATAAACCACGGCCATAGCAACACATCTGTGACCTACACCACAGCTCACGGCAACACTGGATCTTTAACCCACTGAGCAATTGAACCCACATTCTCATGGATGCTAGTCGGGTTCGTTAACCGCTGAGCCACGACGGGAACACCCTTATAGATATTTTAAAACAGTGTTAACGAGCACTTTTCACACTGGTTTTATGCCAGTGATTCTAAATAGACCCAGATGAAAATGTCTTGGTTATTTTTACAAGAATTTGAGAAAGTATTACACAGACAAAAAGGAGAAATGGAAAAAAGTGCTTCATGAAACCCAAACTAGAAATGATGGAAGAACAACGTCAGTGTGTTACTCTCTCAGTGTGGTTCTGTGATGTGAAGATATGTGCGATCATATCTGTGTGGAAACAGATGCCAGCAATACAGTTATGACCACTTCTTAATGTTTCTAAATATTTTAAGTTAATTTCTATGATGGATGCCCCCATTAATACTACTTAATGGTTTAAAACCAATCACATATTTTAAAACTGCCCCTAATCAGCTCTAAAAGAAATTCCTTCATCATGGAAATTGTGAGTTTGGATACATAAAATATTTGAAGCATGACACCCAAAATAACATAATAAAGACCAGAAATTCTACCATGTTTTCCAAACCAGTAAAGTCACAGAGTCCTTTTGCAATGGTGTTTTAGTTGCCAAAACTCCAAGTCCTAGGTGAGGCCTGGATACGATCAAGTTTCACGCAACATTAACTATATCATCATAACAGTTTTTTTCTGAAGTCAGAGTTAACAACCCATGGCACAGTGGAGTTGAGAGGTGAAAATATACCTCTTCCTTTTTTTTTTTTTTTTTTTGGCCAGGGATCAAACCCATATCATACCAGCAACTCATGCCACAGCAGTGATAACATTGGATCCTTAACTCACTGAGCCACCAGGGAATTCCAACTCTTCATTTCTTATATTAGGATATAAATGGGCATCCTATGCCCATTTATGTTTTCAATTATAAAATCGAAATATAAAATATTCCAAGTGTATCCTGCTAGTACATCATGGATTTAAAATGTCCCAAATGTAAACAGCAACAATTTTTTTTAACAACAATTTAAAAAATACCACAAAGAGGAGTTCCCTTCTGACACAGGATCTGGCACTGCCACTGCAGTGGCACAAGTTGCTGTAGTGGTTGCAGGTAGATTCTTGGCCCAAGAATTTCCACATGCCACAGGCGTGGCCAAAAAAAAAGATAAAAAGCAAATGACAAACTAGGAGAAATATTTGCAACTCATATCACTGACAAATGGCTGAGTTTCTCAATAAATTAAGATTTCCTACAAATCGATAAAAAAGCCAACATCCCAGTAGAAAAGTAGACAAAGGATGTAACAGTTCACAAAAAGGAAATACAAATAAGTGACTTTTTGTACACAAAAGATCCTCGACCTTACCCATAATTGTTATTATAAGTTATCCATATATCATAATAATTATGCATTATAATTATCCAAAACATAATCTTACCCAGAATAAGAGAAACATGAAATACCATCCTTTCTCTAATATATTGTCAAAAAGCATTAACTAATTGTATTGGTGCAGTTAAGGGTAAACTGTACATTCTCACGTACTACTTTTAGGGATATAAAGTGGCACTGCCTCTACAGAGACAATATGGTAATTTCAATAAAATTAGAAATATATACCAAAAAAGTTATTATTGGGTCAAAAGAAACTGAATTTGGATGGCATACATTTGAGAAATGTACTTATTGTATACATGATCAATTTATTGAAGTTGATCATTTCTTATGGCTATATAACAGAATATCTTTATTTTGAGAAAATACCCTCTTACACTGTGGGTGGGAAAGTACACTGGTGCAACCACTATGGAAAATAGTATGGAGGTCCCTCAAAAAACTAAAAACAGAACAACCATACAATCCAGCAATCCCATTCCTGGGCATCTATCCACAGAAAACCATTCAAAAAGATAAACGCACCCCAATGTTCACTGCAAAACTATTTACAATAGCCAAGACATCAAAGCACACTAAATGTCCATCAACAGAGGATTGCATAAAGAAGATATGGTACATATATACAATGGAATATTACTCAGCCATAAAAAATGGAATGAAATAATGCTATGCTGCAGCAACATGGATGGACCTAAAAACTATCATACTAAATGAAGTTAGACAGTGAAAGACAAACATCATATGATATCACCTATATGTGGAATCTAAAAACAAAAACAAAAAAAGGATACAAATGAACTTATTTGCAGAACAGAAACAGACTCTCAAGACTTTGAACAACTTAAGGTTACCAAAGGGACAGGCAGGGGCCAGGGGGAGAGCTGGAATGAGGGTTTGGGATTGGCATATGCACACAGAAGTATATGGAATAATTGGCCAAGGGGGACCTGCTGTATAGCACAAAGAACTCTACCCAGTATTCTGTGATAACCTATGTGGGAAAGAATCTGAGAGAGAATGGATATGTGTATACATACAACTGGGTCACTTTCATGTACAGCAGAAATTATCACAGCCTTATAAATTAACTATTCCTCAATAAAACCTTTAAAAAGCATTTAAAGGAAAAGGGCTATAATATATTCAACTTACACTTAAATGGTTGAGAAAAATACGTTTTCTTAAATCCATGCATATACATGCATATGCACACACAGAGAACGAGAGAGAAAGAAGAGAGCAAATGATAAAGCAAATGAAGAAAAAAATGTTAGGTGATAAAGGGTTTACAGATATTCTTTATACTATTCTTACTCTTGTGACTTTTTTGCTAAATAAAGTTTTTAAAAGTGTGAAAAAGTACACATACTCTTTGCCCCAGAACCTTCCCTTTTAGGATGTATCTACAAGTCTACCAACATATGTTACTTATTTATATGGAGAAAAAAATATTAATTATAACATTATTTGAAAAAGAAAAGCAATGAAACCACCTATGGTCCATCAAAGGGGCCCAGTTAATAACTGGACATCCATACAGTGGAATGTTGTAGAAGACTGGCTACTCGTCTCCTGTGCTTACTGAGCACTTGAAAACTAAATTTACACCTGATAATGCAATTCGGTTACTAGAAAATCATTAAGTACGTTTGAAAGTCTTTATGTATGTGAATCTACTATTTCCAACTGGACATTTTAAGAAATCTAAGCATAAGATCAGTGGAGCACAGGGAACTAGATCCAGTCACTTGTGATGGAACATGATTGAGGATAACGTGAGAAAAAGATTATATATATTAATCTGTGGTCACTGTGCTGTATAGTGGAAATCAACAGAACACTGTAAATGAACTATAATGGAAAAAATAAAAATCATTTTTAAAAAATTAAAAATAGTAAAAAATAAACATTGAACCCCCCCAAAATAATAAATACAAGATCAGTACCAAGATAGCCTCCAAATTGAAATGTGTTATAAATGTAAAACATATGAATTTCAAAGACTTAATATGAAAAAAAGAATGCAAAATTTAAGTTTTTACACTGATTATATACTAAAATAACAGCATGGTGGTATACGAAGTTACATAAAACACAGTATTCAAATTAATTTAACCTGTTACTGTCTACTTTGTAAAACATGGCTACTACAAGATGATTTACATACATGGCTTATATTTCTATTGACAGTACTGCTATAGAAGAGCGGTCTACAACTGTCACCTGCAGATCAAATCTGCCCACTGTTTCTGTACAGCCCACAAACTAAACATAACTTCACATTTAAAAAAAAATTATTTTATTTTAGTAGAGTTGATTTACAATGCTGTGTTAGGCTTTCACATTTTTAAATAGCTAAAAAAAAAAACCAAAAGAATAGTACGTCATAAATGAAAATTATATGAAAGTCAAATGTCAGAGACCAACAGTTTTACAGAAACACAGTCACACCCATCATTTACATGTTATGTGTGGCTGCTTCTGTGCTACAGCGGCAGAACTGAGACGCTGTGGAGACCATGTGGCCTGCACTAAAATATTTACCACAAGGTCCTCTACTAAGACCATGTGCCACCTCTTGCTACAGATGGTGAAAAAAAATGAAACATCTCCATGTGGTCTGTCTGAGCCCATCTTTAAATACGAAATTTAGTTTGGGCACTGGGAACTATGACTGGTCACTTATGATGGAGCATGATAATGTACGAAAAAAGAATGTACACATGTATGTGTAACTGGGTCACCGTGCTGTACAGTAGAAAAAAAATTAAAAAAGAATATAAAAAAAGTAAATAAATATGAAATTTAGTTTGGAAAGCAACAATGAATATTTACAACTGCTACCCTATTTACTTTTAAATAGTATCCGAGGGGATCTATTTGTGTCTCAGGAATATTAAGTTCAACCCTCTTATCAGAACTCCTTGCTGATTTAGCCCAGATGATAAGGTCTGATAAGACGTGGCATGCCAAGGACAGTTAGCCCATTCAACCCCTTGATCCTGGCTACACTGAACTCACTTGGCTTCAGAGTCACAGCAAAGTCCCACTCCAGCCTCAGCAGGACTCACTTCAGTAACTGTGCTTGCCTTGGGTCCTGCTCCTGTTTTGATGATTCTCTTTCCTGGCCTTGTCTTCCTGGGCTCTACAGTTGTCTTCTGAATGGGGGTGAGGACACCACCTTGGTCAGACCTGAGCCCACCTCTCTCGTTGTGTCGGGCAGGAAAGGGAAGTAAAAAGGTGCTTAACTGCTTTGAGCCCTTCAGTTTCCTTCCTAGTGGTCCCTGGTTGGCAAACACCACCTGAGATGGTTCACCTCTGGGTGCCAGAAAGGACGGAGTGAATGAATGAAAAGGTGTAAAGCTACCACAAATTTCCTGAAATTCACTTTCCCAGATGTACTATGCCTTTTACTATTTGCATCAGCTCTTTGCATTATATTTCCTAAAAATCGAGTAGACTGTCAACAAGAAGCCCTACAAGGGCAATAGTCTGAGTAATAAAATTCATAGGTAAATGCTACATCTTGAGGCGGCAAGATGCATTCATGTTATTATTTACATCTCTTGAATGGTGTTGCATATTTTTTCGTGTTATTGCATTTCTTCTTTGGTGAATTGGCTGTTGATATCTTTCACCTATTTTTGTCTTTTGGGGGTGGTAGTCTTTGCAAAAGCTATAACTTAGGATGATAATGATATCATACCCAATGTTCTGTCCATCCTCAAAAAGTGGCCCCTAAAATGTCAATAATTTGGCTCTGCTCTCTTTCCTTTTCCTTCCTTCTCTCCCTGCAGTACAAGAGAAAGGGCACTAGATTTGGAGCTCTAACCATCGCTGAGTCCCTGGGACTTATCTACTTACCTATAAAGTGAAGGGCCTGGATTAAGTGATCAGCACAAGGCCTTCGATGTCTAAAAAGTCTCTTGGTCTGTTAGTCTTTTTCTATTCCCTCCTCAGTCATCACTAGCTTCATTCTACTCTGTGACAGTAAGATAAGATAGTTTAACTGTGAGCTAATTACAGGACTTTTTTTTTTTTTTTTTTGGTGGCCATAAATCAGTGGTGACGTAAAAAGCAAAAACAAGAAGGAGAGAGAAAAGAAATGGTCCTTCCTGTCCTGAGGAGTTTCGGTTTCTAATTTTAAATGATAAAATTAGTTAAGATTCTACCATCTCAGGGTCAGACTTTGGCTCTGTCAAGGATGTTAACGGCATTATTGCAAACAAATAGCTTCAAAGCAAATAACCAAATATTGACTAAAGCAGACACAGTCCAAAATTTTGGTTTATTTGGTCGTGCAAAAGAATACGCTGGTCACATCGACTTTGATCCTCCCACTTCTTGTACCAATCCTCTTATTCTGATTTCCTCACAACTGCCCTCAGCCAACTTACTTCTAAAAGACAAAATTTAAATAATCAATTTGGGCATTGCTAAAGCGATCTTGGTTTAGAATGTTTTATCATCAAGGGGGCCACTACTTTGCATTTTGTAGCATCCTCCATCCTAACATCTGCCATTTCCTTAGAGAGAAAGTTAAATCTTCCCTTAAAAGATCTAGCTTCCCCCAAAAATATAAGTACAATTTTTTTTAAATGGTGAGAGGAGAAATCCACTCAAAATTCTACCATTCCAATACAACGACAGCTTGTTTCTTCATACTCCCTACTCCCTTCATCTTTGTTCACGTTCATACACATTTTTAGAGTCATCATTATGTGATACATCCTGCTCTTTTCACCATCAAACACTTTCCATGTTGCTATATAGAAGTCATTATTACTATCAGTTGTGATATGATTCATAAAGTAGATAAAAGTAAATGATTTCAACATCTTCTCTATTTGAGGGTATGTGTCTCCAAAGTTTTTCTTTTTTACAGTAATGATGTAGTGAAGATCTTCATGCATAAAGCTTTTTCTTTCTAATGAATCATTAGGTGAGATCCTAGGGAATGAGATTCTGGGTCAAACAGTATGACTGCGTATATATATATATTTTGGGGGGGGTGGGGGGGTCACGCCTATGGCATACGCATGTTCCCGGGCCAGGGATCAAACCCGAGCCACAGCCATAACCAGAGCCACAGCAATACAATGCTAGATCCTTAACCCACTGAGCCAGAGGGAACTCCCCATATTTGGCATTTTCTTACAGATTTTGCCAAAATGGGTTTTTCAATCAAACAGTAAGGACTATTAAACACCTAAGTGTGACAGTAAAAATATTATGGATATGAAAAATATGCCTTTTTCATGATTGTAGGAGGTGATGGGTCTAAAGGTAGTGTGATCAGTATCTTCTTCAGCCCTTGATTCCTCAATGCTTGGGGCATAATAAGCAAACATCCTACTACAGTCCTTTCAACTGGTGATAGAAGGGCAAAACATTCTTTAGGTTTCGGTGAAAGCATCTTAAAGAGAGTCTGTAAGCTTCGTGACCTTATTTTATTTTTCTGTCTTTAACATGATTTATTTCATCATACATTTCTATAATTTATTTTGTAATAATGGCTATGTTTAGCAATCGGCTCACAAAATTCCTGAAAATTTAACAACCAGCTCCTGTGAGCTGGCATGAGACTGCTCCAGCACACCACTGAGTATAGCCATATGGGCACAGAGAAAATTGGATTCACTGTTTATAGTACATACCAGAATAAATTCCAAATGGATCAGAAACACAAATGTGAAAATAAGATAAAACTGTGCAAGTCCTAAGGAAGATATGGATGAATTCCTCTATAAAAGGGAGTGGGGAAAACTTTCACCACCTTATTTTAAAGGTGTCTCTTTTTGGATCTCTAAGTGGGATGATATTTATTTTTGTTCAACTTGTACAATAATTCTTTTTCTCAAGACCTGACTCTTCTCTAGACATATGACTAAAAAAGAAAGAATAAGGGAGCAAACAAAAAAATGGCTTCAAGGAGTTCCCGTCGTGGCGCAGTGGTTAATGAATCCGACTAGGGACCAGGAGGTTGCGGGTTTGATCCCTGCCCTTGCTCAGTGGGTTAAGGATCTGGCATTGCCTTGAGCTGTGGTGTAGGTCGCAGATGCGGCTCGGATGCCACATTGCTGTGGCTCTGGCGTAGGCCGGTGGCTACAGCTCCGATTGGACCCCTAGCCTAGGGAACCTCCATGTGCCATGGGAGTGGCCCAAGAAATGGCAAAAAGACAAAAAAAAAAGGCTTCAAAGAAACAAATAATGGAAACATTTTCTTACTACTAATAAACTGCAAGAAATAATGCCAGCTAATTCTATTCACCCTGTAACATCTTTGTCATTAACAACTTTCCCCTTTTATCATTACTAAGACAATATCTGATACATATTTTAGTTCATATACAAAAATGGAAATGTAGAAAGCTCTCTGCCTTCCAACAACAACCCAAAAAAACTGCTGTGTAATGAGAGCTACAGAGAAAAGTCTCAAAGAACACAAAATCAAATACAGTCATTTCTCAGTATCTGCAGGGCGACTGGTTCCAGGACCGCTTTTTTTGTTTGTTTTTTGGGGTTTTTTTTATCCTTTTAGGGATGCGCCTGTGGCATATGGAGGTTCCCAGGCTAGGGGTCCAATGGGAGCCAACAGCACAGCCATAGCAATGCAGGATCCAAGCCACGTCTGCGACCTACACCACAGCTCACGGCAACACCAGATCTTTAATCCACTGAGAGAGGCCAGGGATAAAACCCGAAACTTCATGGTTACTAGTTGGGTTCGTTAACCACTGAGCTACGATGGGAACTCCCAATCTTCCCATATACTTTAAATCATCTCTAGATAACTTATCTAATGCAACATAAATGCCATGTAAATAGTTGTAAATACTATGTAAATAATTGCCAGGCATGTGGAAATGCAAGCTTTGCCTTTTGGAAATTTCTGCAATTTTTTTTCCAAATATTTTGATCCACAGTTGGTTGAATCCATGAATGCAGAACCACCAATATGGAGGGCCAACTACACTATACTAGAAAACAAAATAGGACCCACTATATATAGGCTTTTGCAACTTGCTTTTTTTTGGTCTTTTGTCTTTTTACAGCCGCATTGCGGCATATGGAGGTTCCCAGGCTAGGGGTCCACTTGGAGCTTGTAGCTGCCGGTCTACACGGGATCCTTAACCCACTGAGTGAGGCCAGGCATGGAACCTGTGTCTTCATGGATGCTATTGGGTTCACTAATTATTGAGCTGTGACAGGAACTCTGCAATTTGCTTTTTTTTGTAGCTTCCAAACATATACTTTTTGGAGTTCCCGTCGTGGCTCAGCGGTTAAGGAACCCGACTAGCATCCATGAGAATGCGGGTTCGATGCCTGGCCTCCATCAGTGTGTTAAGGATCCAGCGTTGCCGTAAGCTGTGGTGTAGGTCGCAGACACGGCTCAGATCCTGAGTTGCTGTGGCTGTGGCCTAGGCTTATGGCTATAGCTCCGATTTGACCCCTAGCCTGGGAACCTTCATATGCCCTGGGTGTGGGCCCCAAAAAGACAAAAATAAATAAACATATACTTTTAATTATGAAATATTTACACCATACAGAAAATTATAGGAACTCACCAAACAGCTTTATCTAAACATAACTAAAATAAATTATAGCATTGAAACCCCTGTGTGTGCTGTGCCCTTGTGTGGCCCCATATCTATCCCCCTCTCTCCCTTCACAGAGGTAAACCATATCCTCAATTGGCTATATATAATTTCTATGCCTGCTTTTATGTTTTTATTACATAAGTATTTTTAATAAAATATATTTACCTTATTCAATCCTAAAATGCATACCTTTTTCCTTTTATAACATCTCTAAAATTGGAATGCATCTTACACTCCAAACTAAAGCATCACATCACAAATTAATCTGCATTACACATGCATGCTGTGGGTGCGGCCAAAAAATACAAAACAAGCAATACTGTTCATTATTGGGGTGTTTGGGGGAGGGGTTGTGCTGTGCCCACTGCAGGCAGAAGTTCTTAGGCTAGGGATCACGAATCCAAGTCACAGCAGGGACAACATCGAATCCTTAAACACTGGGCTAACTGGGAATTCCACATCAACAGTGTTTGAGATTTCTGTAAAATGCAATAATATTTTTTCCAAGTTTGTTTATTTTTGTCTTTTTTGGGCCGCACCCATGGCATATGGATGTTCCCAGGCTACGGGTCAAATTGGAGCTGTAGCCGCTGGCCTACATCACAGCCATAGCAATGAGGGATATGAGCCACCTCTGCAACCCACACCACAGCTCACGGCAATGCCAGATGCTTAACCCACTGAGCGAGGCCAGGGATCAAACCTCCATCCTCACGGATTCTAGTCAGATTTGTTTCCACTGCGCCACGATGGGGACTCCCCATGTTTTTTTTAAATGAAATGTAAACAGTATCATAAACACTCTACAATTTTGTGTTTCATCTAATACGATGTTCTTGAGATTTACAAATGTTGTTATATGTATGCAACATCTTTAAATGTTCTTAATTCACCATTACATATCACAGAATTAAGAGTTCTCTAGGTAAGGAGCAAGTCCTATGCTAGCTAATAGAAATACTGTTTCTATTAGCTGGTAACCATTACTGTTCAAATGTGTGTGTCTGGCTAACATAAAGAAAAAGAGTGACAAGGAAGGAAGGAAAGAAAGAAGATAAACAGAAGCAGCTTCCTTGAGATGTAAGCAGGAGGACAGCAGGCATCTGCATAATCAAACATGATTCAGGAATAAAAATGGTGACAGGAGGAACTGTTCCCTGGAAATCTGTGCTACTCCCGAGTCCAGCTGGAGATGCAGCCTGCTCCTGTCAGCCAAGCAGGCACTAAGACCCCAGACCCCATCTGTACATAGCCAACTCCTCTCACCCACTCCAAGGGGGTCTCCCACCAGATCAGGACCGGATAGCCACAGGGATGGCGGCATTTACAGAACATAGACTGCAGCCCCAGTCTGTTTCCTCTGCTTCTGCTCCTTCCTGCCCCTTCACCCCACCTCTTCTCCCTACTCCCCTCTCTGCTCATTCATGTTCCTCTTTCCTATTACTTTACTTGAGGAAGTCCAATGAACTATGTCCAAAGTCGTTTCTCTGCTCTGTCTCTGTCTCTCTCTTTCACACACACACACACACACACTCAGTGAAAAGCCATAGGCCATAATAATCACTCAGTACTAGATTGTGCTGATGGGACATAAGAAAATTTCCATTACAGATTCCTGAAGCCAAACTCCAGTTTAAGCTTATTGAGAATTTTTTTTTTATAATTTTTTTTATTTTCCCACTGTACAGCAAGAGGGTCAGGTTATCCTTACATGTATACATTACAATTACATTTTTCCCCCACCCTTTCTTCTGTTGCAACATGAGTATCTAGACAAAGTTCTCAATGCTATTCAGCAGGATCTCCTTGTAAATCTATTCTAAGTTGCGTCTGATAAGCCCAAACTCCCAATCCCTCCCACTCCCTCCCCCTCCCATCAGGCAGCCACAAGTCTCTTCTCCAAGTCCAGGATTTTCTTTTCTAAGGAGATGTTCAGTTTTAAAAAGGTAGGGAAATAACAGAACGAGAGTCCCTAATAGATTTTCTTTTCTCTTTCCATATAATACAAAAATACTTTGATGGCAGCAGATCATATTTCTAAAAAGAGCCTCAGGGAGTTCCTGTTGTGGCACAGTGGAAACGAACTGACTAGTATCCATGAGGATTCAGTTCTGATCCCTGGCCTTGTTTAGCGGGTTGGGGATCCAGCATTGCTGTGGCTGTTGTGTAGGAGGGCAGCTGTAGCTCTGATTCAACCCCTAGTCTGGGAACCTCCATATGCTGTGGGTGTGGCCCTAAAAAACAAACAAATACAAGAATGAAAGAGTCCAGTAGGGTTTCACACACACTCTTACCTTTCAGAATCAGAGGATATAATGTAATGACTCTTATAGGATGTATTACATTGCTAATTAACTCTTTTTTTTTTTTTTTCAGACGCACCTGAGGCACATGGGAGTTCCCAGGCCAGGGAACGAATGGGAGCCACAGCTGCAACCTATACCACAGCTGCGGCAACAACAGATCCTCAACTACTGTGCCACAGTGGAATCTCCACTAATTAACTCTTATACATGTATTATGCCCCTCTATTCCCTTTTAACCTAAGTATGTGATACTACTTTATTTAATGGCAGCTAACAGAGAAAGGCCCATTTTTATGCATATTTCTAAAATAAAAGTATTACTAAATTTATTAATGCATCTTTAAAAGAAAAACAGGGAGTTTCCGTTGTGGCACAGTGGAAACGAATCTGACTAGTATCCATGAGGACATGGGTTCGATCCGTGGTCTTGCTCAGTGGGTTAAGGATCTGGCATTGTCGTGAACTGTGGTATAGGTCACAGACAAGGCTCAGATCCGGCTGTGGCTGGGCTGTAGCCTTGCCAGCAACTGTAGCTCTGATTCGACCCCTAGCCTGGGAATCTCCATATGCTGCAAGTGCAGCCCTAAAAAGGAAAAAATAAAAAATAAAGAAAGAAAAATAGAATTCCTAAATTAATTAATAAGCTATATATTTTTATCTTTAACAAAGGTAATATTTTAAATTCTAGAGTATTTTATTTAACATAGGGTAATAGAACTAAATGCCCCAAACATTTTCCTGGTTTTCTTTCTTCAAAATATTCTACAAGCCATAAAATCTGCAGGTGTTCCGGTGTTTCAGAGCATTCTACAACTAAAGTTCTTGTTACCTACTGACATACTTGAAGTGTATTTCAACATAAATTATTGGAACATTCTTTCAACTTTCAAATTTGATTAATGTACTTTCTGTCAAGTTATCCTAATTAACCTACAGCCTTCAAGCTTTGGGACTATTGCTGCCAATTCTGTACAACCATTTGTTCAACGCACAGTCTGCTCTAATGCCCTCTGAGGTGAAATTATGCATATAAACTCTTTTGATTTTTACTCATTAACTAGACATCGGAATGTGCCATGCAGTATAATCTGTATTAATGTGTGAATACAAATTCTGCCTACTTCATATGAAGCATTCAGAAGCAACTTATTAAACAAATATACTTTCTGACTAAAGGACTTCCACTGGTTCAAAAAATTCACTGAACGTCAAGCAATGTGCCAAGCATGCTGCTGGGCAGTGCAGACGTACCATACATAAGGCATAGAGTCCCCACACTCATTGGCCTCTGCATCTAGGAAGGAAGACACACACTGACAAATAATTACAACTAAACAGTAGGAAATCTCATACCACAATGTGTGCCTTGCACAACACCTGCCCAAGTTAAGCTCAGTACCTATCTCATCAATACATCAATTTCAAAATCCAAAAAGTCTACCCAGTAAAGAACTCTGTTGAGGAGTTGCCGTCACGGCACAGTGGTTAACGAATCTGACTAGGAACCATGAGGTTGCTGGTTCAATCCCTGACCTTGCTCAGTGGGTTAAGGATCCGGCATTGCCATAAGCTGTGGTGTAGGTCGCAGATTCGGCTCAGATCCCGTGTTGCTGTGGCTCTGGTGTAGGCCGGTGGCTACAGCTCTGATTCAACCCCTAGCTTGGGAATCTCCATATGCTGCAGGAGCGGCCCTAGAAAAGGCAAAAAGACAAAAAAAAAAAAAGAACTCTGTTGAATTTATAAATCAGGAGTGATACAAAGGGTGGAAGAGATGACAAATCATGCTTCAAATTAAAATTGTGATTTAAGAGTTTCTGTCATGGCTCAGTGGTTAACGAGTCTGACTAGGAACCATGAGATTGCGAGTTCAATCCCTCCCTCAGTGGGTTAATGATCTGGCGTTGCCCTGAGTGATGGTGTAGGTCACAGATGTAGCTTGGATCCCATGTTGCTGTGGCTGTGGTGTAGGCCAGCAGCTACAGCTCCAATTGGACCCCTAGCCTGGGAACCTCCATATGATGCAGGTGCGGCCCTAGAAAAGACAAAAAAAAAATTGTGATATAGTGGTAATGGGCGCACAACACTGTGAATGTACTTAATTAAGGCCGCTGAAATGTATACACTCCAAAATGGTTAAAATGGTAGATTTTAAGTTCCATATATTTTACCACAATAAAAATTTGCATTAAGTTGTTAAATGTTTAAACAACTTCGCCAAAGACTTAAAGCACACGAATACTTCCACATTTCACAATGGTGCATCAAAGGCAGGGAGAAGAGGAAGCCACCAGCACACAGCTGAAAGCCGACAGAAAATGTGAAACTACTTTGCTGTTCCAACCTTACTGAATTGTGCAGTTCACCCTCCCTGCCCACACAGCCTGTAGAGTACAGCTGAGAAGGGGGAGGCAAATGCCACAACCTTAGAAACGGGTTTCACTACAAATTCACGGTTTCCAAGCTTGGGTCAGTTCTCAGAATTGCTCGCAATCATCTTCCTTATCAATTATCAGCTCCCAAACTTTTGCCACACTCTCAAATCTGCTACTCAATCCCGCATGCAACGCATAACACGAAACCTCTCCTCCTCGTCGTGGGAAGCAAAGGGCCCTTCAACGTCTTGATCCTCACTCACCAACCCTGCCTCCATCTGCTCTGGTCCTCATCTTCCCCTTTCCAGGTCCTCAACAGGTGACACCTCTGGCAAAAACCTCCTCCACCTCCACCACCACTACCACCAGCAGCTGAGCTCTGGATTCCCGACCTGCGACCTGCTCACGAACATTACTCTACCAATTAGCCACTCGGTAACTTGACCTTCTCCCTCTCCACAGGCTCCTTCTCCTCCAGCTAGACCCGTACTTTAAAAAATTAATTGTTGGAGTTCCCGTTGCAGCTCAGTGGTAATGAACCTGACTAGTATCCATGAGGACGCAGGTTCAATTTCTGGTCTCACTCAGTGGGTTAAGGATCCACTGCTGTGAACTGTGGTATAGGTCACAGATACGGCTCAGATCCTGTGTTGCTGTGGCTGTGGCATAAGACAGCAGCTGTAGCTCCAATTTGACCCCTAGCCTGGGAACTTCCATAGGCCGAGGGCGAGGCCCTAAAAAGGCAAAAAAATAAAATTAAATTAAAAAATTGCAAACCCCCCCAATCCTAAATCCTATTCTAGTGCCACTCTATTTCTCCCCTTCCTCACTTCTTAGCCTGCATCCCTGTCCCTACCCTCATCAATGCTCCACAGACTGTCAGGCCCCATTGCCTGCACACCAGGCCCCTGAGCACACTCTGGCTGAAGTCATCAGTGATTTCCTGCTGACTTATTTTAATGGACCCTCTTCAGTCTTTTTCAAAAATAGAAAAATCAGATTTAAAAAAAAACAAACAAACCAATGGAGTTCCCGTCATGGCTCAGTGGTTAACGAATCTGACTAGGAACCATGAGGTCGCGGGTTCGATCCCTGGCCTTGCTCAGTGGGTTAAGGATCCAGCATTGCGTGAGCTGTGCTGTAGATTGCAGACGAGGCTCGGATCCAGAGTTGACGTGGCTCTGGCATACGCTGGCAGCTACAGCTCTGATTCAACCCCTAGCCTGGGAACCTCCATATGCCAAGGGAGCGGCTCAAGAAATGGCAAAAAGACAAAAAAAGAAAGAAAGAAAGAAAAATCTCGGCCATATCTGACTCTCTTGACTGGCAGTATCACCATTCACCCCCCAAAAAAACCTGTCTTTCCAGAGTCCTCACACTATTTCACCTCCTCATTCAGTCACAACTTTTAACTAAGAAAAGAAATACATAGTATTAGTGTTCTTTTTTTTTTTTTTTTTTTTGGTCTTTTCTAGGGCCGCATCCGCGGCATTTGGAGGTCCCCATGCTAGGGGTCCAATCAGAGCTGTAGCTGCCAGCCTATGCCAGAGCCACAGCAACACAGGATCTGAGCCACGTCTGCAACCTGCACCACAGCTCTCGGCAACGCTGGATCCTTAACCCACTAATCGAGGCCAGGGATCGAATCCACAACCTCATGGTTCCTAGTCGGATTCGTTATCACTAAACCACAATGGGAACGCCTGTCCTGTTAAATTTTAAAATACAGATAAGCATATAAAATAAAATTAAAGTTAAAATAAGGCGCACAAGGAATGAAAACATACGTCCAAAGACTTGGGCACAAACGTTCATAGCAGCATCTCTCATAGCTGGCAAAAGCTGGAAACCTAAATGTCTATCAACAGGTGAATGGGTTTAAAAAAAAAAAAACTGTAGAACAGGCGTACAAAGGAATACTATTTTACAGTCGTCCCTCAGTACCTGAGAGGGGTTGGTTCTTGGATGCCAGTAGTTACCAAAATCTACAGATGCTCAAGTTCCTTACATAAAATGACATAATAAAATGCTATCACTTACATGTGGAATCTAATATATGGCACAATGAACCTATCTACAGAAAAGAAATAAACTCGTGGACTTGGAGAAGAGACTTGTGGTTGCCAAGAGAGAGGGAGTAGGACTGGGCATTTGGGGTTAGTAGATATAAACTATTGCATTTGGAGTGAATAAACAATGAGGTTTTGCTGTATAGCACAAGGAACTATATCCAATCACTTGTGATGGAAAATGATGGAAGATAATGTAAGAAAAAGAATGTGTATATATGTATAACTGGGTCACTCTGCCGTACAGCAGAAATTGACAGAACACTGTAAATCAACTATAATTTTTAAAAATTAAGAAGTTCCCATTGTGACTCAGCGGTAATGAACCTGACTAGCAGCCATGAGGACTCGGGTTTGATCCCTGCGCCTGAGCAGTAGGTTAAGGATCCATCGTTGCTGTGGCTGTGGTGTAGGCCAGCAGCTCCAGTTCCTAGGCTGGTAACTTCCATATGCCATGAGTACAGCCCTAAAAAAAAAAAAAAAAAAAAATTTACCTAATCCTAATAATCTGAATATACCTATACACAGGTTGCAAGCCTAAACCTGCTAAGGCAGCTTTGTTAATCCTTGGCTGGGGTAAGCCTATGAATGCCTACCTGACAACCACAAGATAGTGTATTAACAATGTATGTTCCCTGTGGTTCCACACAAAGCTTCCAGAGTTACAGGATGATCGTGCTATAATAATACAGAAGAGAAATGGTGGATGGCAACCAGTTTCCATTCACTTATTATTAGTCTTAGAAAAGCTAATTGATTTTGACAGTTCTACTAACTCACTGACTTGCTTTTCAAAAAATTAAGGATATTTCCAGCTAAATAGAGTAATTATCCAAAGATTAGTGACCAATGATTAATTTATCCTCTTAAGTGACCATAAATAATAAGGATTACATTGCCTTGACATTTTTCCATAACCCATTCTCAGTTGCCACCAGATACCTAAAGTCATCATGAGGAATTAGAGAAAAAAGACTGATTAATTGGATTAAGCATTACTTTTATCCAATTTTTTACCAAAAAGAATAACAGTTTCCCCCCCCCCCTTTTTGGCTTTAAGTGTCTCAATATTTGTTTTCTAACTGATTAAGCTACAAAAAATAATCACCTATACAAACTAATTATAATAGCATACACATAACAAATGAACACTAAATTACAGAAAACAGTGTATTTTGAAGACATTACCAAAAAAACCTACATTGTTCTTTTGTAATTCCTGACCTTTGTTATCAGCATCTGTCTGATGTGTTGGCATAAGATTTAAAAGACTATATGGCTTCTGTCTCTCAGTCTCTGAGGAAAAAGTGTTTTAGATAGACTTCCCTTTTCCTACCCTCCCCGTGATTATTGGACATCAAATTGACTTGTCAGCAGACCAGTACTTTGGCTCACCCCAGCAAGCACAAGAGCAGACAAACTCGGTCAAAATCCTGCATTAAACCCTGACATGTGCTCTTATACAGACCTTGTAAATGAAGCCAAATGGTATATTAGAAGGTGAAACAGTTACTAGAAGGGTAGGGGTGCCTTGGCTTACAAAATAAAGCAGATACCCTCTTTTTTATCTTTTTGCCTTTTTTTTTTAGGGCATCTGTGACATATGGAAGTTCCCAGGCTAGGGGTCGAATGGGAGCTTCAGCTGCCAGCCTATGCCACAGCCACAGCAATGTGGGATCTGAGCCACATCTGCAACCTATACCACAAGCTCAGATCCTTAAGCCACTAAGTGAGGCCAGAAACCAAACCTGTGTCCTCACGGATGCTAGTCGGGTTCATTACCGCTGAGCCACAACGGGAACTCCCTCTTGTTGCACAACCATCAATTCCCTTTCGCCCACCCCCTGCTTCTACTGCTTCTTCCTCCAGGGTCACTGCACTTCCAGCACCTGCAGCGGGGCTTCAATCACAAGAGAGCAATGCAGGATCTGAATTCTGAGCAATTACGGCAGAGCACATGAGTCAACACACACACCCACATACAGGCACCGTGCCAACCTACTCAACAACGAGAGTGTTCTACGTGTAGTGTTTTGCACGACCAAAGCACTTTGACATTCCATTAATTTACTTGAGTCCCATTGCTATGCTGTGCAAAAGGAAGCCAAGGTAAAACACACCTGCGTGTGGCCAGGCACTAAGTGTTCACCTGAATGGGGGCTGACTCCATTCCCGGCCAGTCAGCACCACAAAGCGACATCTCCTCCTCGCTATCAAATCTCAGATGGCACAGCCAAGTCCTGTTTCTTAAGAAGCTGTAAACTATTCAACCCTAGTCAACAGTGAACTTAAATTTCACTTATTTTGGTTTTCTAGTAGCTTTCCTAGACAATTTTTTAATAAAGAATGAGCCTGCACTTAAGAGTTAGCTGTTTTTGTTATGGATTGTGAGTGAAGTGGCTGACTCAGTTCCTAAACTCTGATCTACAAGATAACATCTTCCTGTTGAACGAGTTTTTACCACTGTCAATACATTACATTTAAATTAAAAATACATAAATTAATTGAAACAATTCTAAGCTATTCTCACAGGCTTAGTCCAGAACATCTTGAAAATAAGACTTACTGGCTTCATTAATTACATCATGAATGCAAGAAAGGGTAAATACCAATACTCTCAGAGGTCATGTAAAACTAAAGAGGGGATAAAAATTAAGTCTTAGGACTAAGTTTTGGAAATACTTAAGACAATGACAGTACAAAATACAATCTGACCTTTGGAAAGTTGCAAATCTGAATCAGAGAAATCTAAATTCTGGAAAGATTTTTTTTTTAAATGAAGTTTTGTTTTTTTTTTTTTTTTTGCTTTTTAGGGCCACACTTACGGCATATGTAAGTTCCCAGGCTAGGGGTCAAATCTGAGCTACAGCTGCTGGCCTATACCACAGCCACAGCAACTCGGGATCCGAGCTTGTCTGTGACCTACATCACAGCTCGTGACAATGCAGATCCCCGACCCACTGAGAGAGGCCAGGGATCGAACCCACAATCCTCATGGATCCTAGTCGGGTTTGCTACCACTGAGCCACAACAGGAACTCCCTGTTACTTTTAAATAAGATGATTTCAATGGAAACCAACCTAGGAGCAGCCCCTGGGGCTTCTTGAGACAGAAGTTCTATTATTACACCCCCTTCCTCTTAGAGACATGGGCTCTTTCCAAAGTTCTACCTCTGGCTTCAGCTTCTCTCTGAGGCTCCAGGTTGACATGTCTGGTTATCTCCTTGACATCATCCCCTGATGTCCTGCTGGCATTTAACACTCGTATGTCTGACATCTGAGTCAGCCTCTCCCCAGCAACTCCACCTCCATCACCCCTGTCAGCGGCACCATCCAGGACTAACCACATCACTTGGAGGGCCCAGTATACAACGAAAATGTGGGGTTCCTGGTCCAAAAATTATTCAGACTCGGTCTCCAGGCATGGGCACTGTCTCTGTTTCCATGTCACCGTCCACACTCATCACTCAGGCTTCCCTCAGTCTGTCCTTTGAAATGCCGTCCATCTACCCCTTCCTTCCCACTGCTGCACCTCAAACCCACCCCAGCTCTCAGTCAGACCTCCATGACTGGTATTCCTCCTCTTTCCCTCTACAACCCAGGCACAGGTTTTGAGGTGAAAAAAAAGTGTGACTTTTTTCCCAAAATCCTTGATATCTCCCGATTGCCTATTAAATCACATCCAGGCACTCAAACCTCCCATCCCCCATTCTGATTCAGCCTCATCTTCTGGGGACTTTTCTCTCCAAATTCTGGGCTCTAGCCAAACCAAACCCCTTGTCATTGACTTAATGAGCCCAGTATATAGTGGTGTATAAAGAACCTAGGTCCCGGAGTTCCCCTCATGGCTCAGTGGTTAACGAATCTGACTAGTGACCATGAGGTTACGGGTTCGATCCCTGGCCTTGCTCAGTGGATTAAGCATCCAGCATTGCCATGAGCTGCAGTGTGGGTTACAAACACGACTCAGATCCCGCGTTGCTGTGGCTGTGATATATATAGGCCGGCAGCTGCAGCTCCGATTAGACCCCTAGCCTGGGAACCTCCATATGCCGTGGGTGCGGCCCTAAAAAGCAAATAATAATAATTTTAGGGAGTTCCCGTCATGGCGCAGTGATTAACGAATCCGACTAGGAACCATGAGGTTGCGGGTTCAGTCCCTGCCCTTGCTCAGTGGGTTAAGGATCCGGCGTTGCCATGAGCTGTGGTGTAGGTCGCAGACGCGGCTCGGATCCTGCATTGCTGTGGCTCTGGCGTAGGTCAGTGACTACAGCTCCGATTCGACCCCTAGCCTGGGAACCTCCATATGCCGCGGGAGTGGCCCAAGAAATAGCAAAAAGACAAAAAAACAAATTTTTAAACACACAGACACCCAAAAGAATTAATTAAAGATATTTCAACAGAATTAGCTGGGTCTGAAGCAGGAAGAGGCAAGTTAAGATGTGGCAAGGTGAGACAGGGCTGCTCTTGCAGACTTGAACCTCTAAAGGACGAGACGTCACCTGAAGGGGTCCCTAGGTCCTCATGGCCAAGTCTCCAGAGGGTTAATTCCCACTCCTGCACCCAACACCTGGACTGAGAGAGCAGCGGAAAGGGAACGAAGGCATGCCCCACCTGCCAAGGTGTGTCAGGTGAGATTCCAAGGACGAGGTAAGCTCAGGCCTTTCTAGGCTTCCCATCTGTGGTAACGAAGTTTTACTCTAATGTATGCACTGGTATGTGTCCTTTTGTTTTCCAGATGTCATACATGATCTCCAAGCCATTTGCTGCTACTAAAGGACTCCAAGCCTGGGAAAACACACTCCCCAAGCAAGGAATTATGATTTAAATCTAATCTTTAAAAATAACATGGGCAATTATCAAATTAGCAAATATTATATAAAAATAAGATCTAATATTGGTAGGGTTTTCAGGAAGCCAGTATATTGCTGGAACGCAGTAAATGGACTTGAGTTCTCTAAAAAACACTCTGACAATGTGTAACAAGTGTTATAAAGTTGTTCATACCCTTTGAACCAGTAATTTCACTTTTGGACATATACCCCATGGAAGCAATCCAAAAGAGGAAAAAAAAATTGTTCAAATATGTACAGACATGGAGTTCCCGTGGTGGCTCAGTGGTTAATGAATCTCACTAGCATCCATGAGGACACAGGTTTGATCCCTGGCCTCACTCAGTGGGTTAAGGATCCAGCATTGCTGTGGACTGTGTAGATAGAAGCTACAGCTCCCATCTGACCTCCAGCCTGGGAACCTCCATATGCTGTGGGTGCAGCCCTAAAAAGACAATATATATAGACATGGAGTTCCCACTGTGGCACAGTGGTTAAAGGACCCAGCATTGCCAAAGCTGAAGCATAGGTTGCAGCTATGGCTGAAATTCAATTCCTGGCCCCGAAACTTCCATATGCTGTAACTGCAGCCATTAAAAAAAACCTTTTTTTGAGCTTCCATCACAATTCAGCGTTAAGCAACCTAACTACTATTCAGGAGGACATGGGTTCAATCCCTGGCCTCTCTTAGTGGGTTAAGGATCCAGCATTGCTGTGAGCTGTGGTGTAGGTTGAAGACATGGCTCGGATCTGGCTGTGGCTATGGTGTAGGGTAGTTGCTGTGGCTGTGGTATAGGCTGGCAGCAGCGGCTCTGATTCCCTAGCCTGGGAACTTCCATATGCTGCAAGTGTGGCACTAAAAAGACAAAATATATAAAGGAAAAGGGTTAGTACCATGTTGTAAATCAACTATACTCTAATAAAATTAAATTTAAAAAATACAGTAAAAGTTAAAGTTTGGTATTCCTTGGTTTTGCTGAAAAAGGGTGTTTGAAAGCAGTATATTCTTTCAGGAAGGCTTTTTTTTTTTTTTTTTTTGGTCTTTTTGTCTTTTTAGGGCCACATCTGCGGCACATGAGGTTCCCAGGCTAGGGGTTGAGTCAGAGCTATAGCTGCCAGCCTACACCACAGCCACAGCAACACCAGATCCAAGCCGCATCTTTTTTTTTTTTTTTTTTTTCTCCACTGTACAGCAAGGGGGTCAGGTTATCCTTACATGTATACATTACAATTACATTTTTCCCCCACCCTTTCTTCTGTTGCAACATGAGTATCTAGACAAAGTTCTCAATGCTATTCAGCAGGATCTCCTTGTAAATATATTCTAAGTTGTGTCTGATAAGCCCAAGCTCCCGATCCCTCCCACCCCCCCCCCTCCCATCAGGCAGCCACAAGTCTCTTCTCCAAGTCCATGATTTTCTCTTCTAAGGAGATGTTCATTTGTGCTGGATATTAGATTCCAGTTATAAGTGATATCATATGGTATTTGTCTTTGTCTTTCTGGCTCATTTCACTCAGTATGAGATTCTCTAGCTCCATCCATGTTGCTGCAAATGGCATGATGTCATTCTTTTTTATGGCTGAGTAGTATTCCATTGTGTATATATACCACATCTTCCGAATCCAATCATCTGTCGATGGACATTTGGGTTGTTTCCATGTCTTGCCGAGCCGCATCTTTGACCTACACCACAGCTCACAGCAACACCAGATCCTCGACCCACTGAGTGAGGCCAGGGATCGAACCCGAAACCTCATGGTTCCTAGTCAGATTCATTAACCACTGAGCAACGACGGGAACTCCATGTAGCCACTTTTTTTAATAGGCTTCTTTTTTTTTTTTTTTGGTCTTTTTAGGGCCACACCCAAGGCACATGGAGGTTCTCAGACTAGAGATCAAATCGGAGCTGTAGCCACAGGCATCCTTACGGATGCTAGTCAGATTCGTTTCCACTGAGCCACAACAGGAACTCCTGTAACCATTTTTTTATATATCCAGGCAAAGACTTTTTTTTCGGGTGGCAACACAGTATGCCTTCAAAATTTTTTTTCTGGTGGCCAGCAACAAAATGTGGGGAAATATTCTATTTGCCTTTGATCCCATACAAGGAGCCTGTGTATCAGAAACACGTAAGAACCACCAAACAAGAGGATTTTAGATTAGAAATCATTTATCACTCTGAGGTTAATGTTCCTCACACATCACACAAATGCAAATATTCATCTATTATTTCTTCTGACTCTTCTCTAGACCCCACAAAGAGAAATATCAATGAGAATTTAATGTGCATTGTCTGGCTAGGGCTCGGGTATAATTAGAATTGCATGATCTAGCTCTTAACTGTCAATTGGATGTTAAACATCTCCATTTTGATCCAAAACAAAATGTGGCCAAATAATCTCATTTAAAATCAGGACCAGGGAGTTCCCGTCATGGCTCAGTGGTTAAGAAGCCTGACCAGCATCCATGAGGACTCGGGTTCTTTAACCCCTTGCTCAGTGTGTTAAAGGGGGTTCTTCAACCCCTTGACAGTGGGTTAAAGATCCAGCGTTGCCATAAGCTGTGGTGCAGGTCGCAGACGCAGCTTGGATCCTGCATTGCTGTGCCTGTGGTGTAGGTCAACAGCTACAGCTCTGACTCGACCCCTAGCCTGGGAACCTCCATATGCCACCGGTGCGGCCCTAAATAAATAACAACAACAACAATGACAACAGCAACAACAACTGCAGTAAAATAAATAAATAAAGTAAAATAAAATAAAATGAGGACCATTGCAGGCAAAAAATAAAAAATAAAAATAAAATCAGGACCCTGGGAATTCCCTGGTGGCCTAGTGTTAAGGACTCAGTGTTGTCACTGCTAGGGGTTGGGTTATTACTGTTGCTCAAGTTTGATCCCTGGCCCAGGGAAAGTCTGCATGCTATGGGTGAGGCCAAATAAATAAATAAAATCAGGTCCCTTTACCAGGTCCAGCCCATTCCATAATGAATATTTTTCTCTGATAAGAAAGAGGAAAAAAAACCTAACACCTACAACAAAAACTCCATACATCTATCATTTATCCCTATAAAACTGCTTATTAGGGCAAGTTTACTATTACAGTCATTAAAGTTAATACTTCTAATGCTAACGGTTTTTGCTTTTTAGGGCTATACCTGTGGCATATGGAAGTTCCCAGGCTAGGGGTCCAATCGGAGCTGTAGCCACCGGCCTACACCACAGCCACAGCAATGCTGGATCAGAGCCGCATCTGCGACCCACACCACAGCTCACAGCAACGCCGGATCCTTAACCCACTGAGCAGGGCCAGAGATCAAACCCGCAACCTCATGGTTCCTAGTCGGATTCATTTCCGCTGAGCCGCAATGGGAACTCCTGCTAATGGTTATTTTTAATATTAATATTTTTACTATTAGAAATGCAACACTTGTTCAACATAGAAAAGCTAGAAGCTACAGAAAAACCAACAGAAATTAAGGAATCCAAAAAAACCTGGAAGGTAACTTTAGAGTTGGGGGTGTTGTGCAGCTGAAGTTCAAGTATTCCATTACCATAGGGCAACAATAGCAACTTTCTGCCTCCATTCGTGCTAAAACATCAATTAACTTTGTAGAATGTTGTTGTTTAAACAACCATTGACAAATGTGAATCCTTTGAGATGCTGCCATTTCAAACTGGAATGTGAAGTCAAAACAAGTAAAAAGGATAATTAAGCAAGATGAAAAGGTTTTCACTATTAACAACAGTCACCAGACTAACCCACTTGACTTGGCATTAGGATCTATCTACCCAGAAAAGTCAATAAATATCTCCATTTAATGAGTAGTGGTTTTCTACTTTTATGAAACGGATGTCAGAACTGGTTTTTGGATCCAATCTAAATCCATCACAAGACTAAATGTGACTGCACACAGGCAGAACACTGCTGGTGCAATTCACTCGTTAGCAAAAAATGGGTAATTAGCTAGACTACAGACCAATGCATCTTTCTGAGTTTTATCCACTAATTTAAACACTGACCTTTCCTTCAGATTTAACTATTTAATGGTAGAAAAGCATACTTTTTTTTGTTGTTGTTGTCTTTTCTAGGTCCACACCCACTGCATATGGAGATTCCCAGGCTAGGGGTCTACTCAGAACTGTAGCCGCTGGCCTATGCCACAGCCACAGCAACTCGTGATCTAAGCAGTGTCTGGGACCTATACCACAGCTCACAGCAACGCCAGATCCTTAACCCACTGAGCGAGGCCAAGGATCGAGCCCACAACCTCATGGTTCCTCTCATTAACCACTGAGCCACAATGGTAACTCCAGAAAAGAATACCCTGAATTGAATTTAAAATGCCAGGCAATGATTCTCAAGTGAGAGGGAGAAGGAAGGCAGCACGGGTTCCCCTAAGAGGATCATATCAGAAGTTCTAGAGAGGCACATTTAATTTTTAAAAGTATATTCAGGAATTCCCATCGTGATGCAACAGAGATGAATCTGACTAGGAACCATGAGGTTTCGGGTTCAATTCCTAGCCTCACTCAGTGGGTTAAGGATCTGGCGTTGCCATGAGCTGTGGTGTAGGTCCCAGACACAGCTCAGATCTGGCGTGGCTGTGCTGTGGTGTAGGCTGGCAGCTACAGATCTGATTGGACCCCTAGGCTGGGAACCTCCATATGCTATGGATGCGGCCCTGAAAAGACAAAACACCAAAAAATAAAGTACATTCAGTATTTTAATTTTGTAGTTTGTGAGGACTGCTAGGGGAGAGGCAGGTTTGGCTGCATTCACCCACACCATGTAAAATTTCCTAGGATTAAACCTGAGCCGTAGCAGTGATGCCAAATCCTTAACTGCTGGGCCACCAGGGAACTCCTACAATTTTGTATTTAAAATTTTTTTAAAAAGAGCTTAATTATTTCCATAATATCACTAAAAGTAAAGTGGCAAAATCTTAGCTGGTGGGTAAATACTGAAGCATGGCTTTATCTTTGGAGTATTAGGGACTCTCACTCAAAAGTTAAACTACCCTTGGAGATGTACATTAAATTTTCAAGGGCTATGAGAGTTTTATGTCCATTGAGAGGGAACAAAGAGGGTTAGAAACACGGCTTGGGTCCACATACATTTCAAGTCATTTCATACATATCCCCATAATTAAAAATTAGCGAAATGAAACTAATGCATTTGGAGTGGATAAGCAATGAGATCCTGCTGTACAGCACAGGGAAGTATATCTAATCACTTGTGATGGAATTTGATGGAGGATAATGTGAGAAAAAGAATGGAGATATATGTACAACTTTGCTGTACGGCAGAAATTGATAGAACATGGTAAATCAACTACAGTAAATATATTTTTTTCAAAATAAAATGAAAAATATAAATGTTAAAACGCAAAAAAAAAGAAAAAGTGAAATGAAGAGACTTCCAACTTGGGAATAAGACAAGTCACTGCCTCAGTCTCCGAGCTCTAGTTCCTCCAGGCAAGGTTGGGAGTTCTCTTGCTGTTAATGAAGATAACTTAGCTAAGAAGGTCTGATCACGAACATACAGGGATGACTAAGAGCCCCACTTTCCCCTATCACTCCAGCCCTGCTTCTGCGCAGCCCCCGAGGGTAGAGGGCTGGAGTCCTGGAATTGCTCCTTCTGAATCCTACCAATAAAAACATGCACAGTTTCTGTGTAGGTGGCACCAGGCTACACTGGTGCTCAGAGCCGTGGCGAACGGACTATTTGGCGTTTGGTTTGTTTTTCTTAAGGTTTATTTGTTACACTTCACTATGAGATCAGATCTCTAGTTGGGTTGTGCTAACTTTACTACATGGAATTCGATTCCAACAACGACTTTACAGGATTTCTGATAACTTGGGTAGGAGACACTGTTAAGGTTCTAGAGAACATGTAGGTAAATGTGCCAAAAATAATTTCAAGGGGGACGAAGGTAGGATTCTACATCTCAACCCAACTTTAGTAGCCCAGCTAAAAAGATGCTCTTAAATTCAACTTAAGGGATCAAAACACTGATATCATGTGGCCCAGCCCTTAACTGTGCAAGTTACAACTTCATTATCTATATAAATGGAGATAATTATACTACTCTAAAAAATAAAACTGAGTAATGTATATGAAAACTCTTTCTATAAGCCTACTCTAAAAAATAAAACTGAGTAATGTATATGAAAACTCTTTCTCTCATTTTTTTTTCTCCTTTTTTTTTTTTTCTTTTTAGGGCTGCACCCACGGCATATGGAAACTCCCAGGCTAGGGGTCAAATCGGAGCTGCAGCTGCTGGCCTAACACCACAGCCACAGCAAAGCTGATCTGAGCCACCACCCAAGCCGCGTCTGAGACCTACACCACAGATCACAGCAACTCCAGATCCTTAACCCCCTCTTTCTTTATGATAAACTGACTATGCAAATTATCACTTAAATACAGGTTATCTTAAAAGCGCCTTTCACAGAATGCTGGATTAGGGTGGGCTGAAATTAGGTTCTCTGTCTTCCATTCTAAACTTAATTCGTAACTCATTTGAATCATGCTACCCCCAAAACATTCCATGTGCATCAAAAAATGTAACAGTTGCATAAAAGCATTATTTATCCCACAGTTGTGTTAAAAGGAATAAAATGGCTAACCCTTTCATCAAGGGTTCCAAGGACCAAAAACCACAATGAAGAAAGGAGTGGCACAACTAAAGACACAGAGGCGGAGTTCCCGTCGTGGGTTAAGGATCCGGTGGTGCCATGAGCTGTGGTCTAAGTTGCAGATGCGGCTCGGATCCCGAGTTGCTGTGTGAGTTGCTGTGTCTCTGGCATAGGCCAGTGGCTACAGCTCCAATTCGACCCCTAGCCTGGGAACCTCCATGTGCTAAGGGAGAAAAGACAAATAGACAAAAAAAAAAAAAAAAAAGACACAGAGGCAAGGAGTTCGCTGCTGGCTTGGCCGGTTAAGGATGCAACATTGTCACTGGTATGGCATACCTGGCCCCAGAATTTTCTCATGTCACAATCACACCAAGAAAGGATGAAGGAAGAGAAAGAAAGAAAAGCAAGGAAGGGGAGTTCCCGTCGTGGCACAGTGGTTAACAAATCCGACTAGGAACCATGAGGTTGCGGATTCAGTCCCTGCCCTTGCTCAGTGGGTTAATGATCCGGCGTTGCCGTGAGCTCTGGTGTAGGTCGCAGATGCGGCTCAGATCCTGAGTTGCTGTGGCTCTGGCGTAGGCCAGCAGCTACAGCTCCGATTCGACCCCTAGCCTGGGACCCTCCATATGCCGCGGGAGCGGCCCAAGAAATGGCAAAAAGACAAAAAGAAAAAGAAAAAAAAAGAAAAGCAAGGAAGGGAGAGGACAGAGAGAGAGAAAGAAAGAGAGAAAGAGGCAAAAGACATCAGGACAGATTCAGGAAAGCGCAAGACCTTCAGCTAGGCTAGAGCATAAAGAGCAAGAAGGAGAGAAAAGTGAGATGCAAGGCTAGAGTGTCAGGCAAGGGTCAGGGCTCAAAAGCTTTTCGTTTTCCTAGAACTAAAGGGTATCACTGATGGCTTTGCAACAAAAAATGATACGGTCCAGTGTTTTAGAAAAATCACTCAGGTGTATAACTGAGGACAGGTAGACCGGTTAATGGGTTATGACAGTCACTGAGGCCAAAGGTAATGAAGCATGAATTTAGGCACAGCACTATAGGAAGAGAAGGGGACTGATTCATGAGGCATTAAGGAGGTAAACACAAAAGGACTTGGTCTGATTTAACAAAACAGGAAAGAAAAGGGGAGAAATAAATCAAGATGGATTCACAGTTTCTAATGTGAGCAACCTGAGACGTTATGCACTAAAAGAATTCAGAAGAAAGGCATGTCTGGTTTTGATGGCAGGTGAACACTAGATGAGATAGATAAGAAGTGAGTTCATTTTATTTTACGTTTATTTTTTGGCCGTGGCATGTGGAAGTTACCGTACCAGGGATCAAAACAGAGCCAGAGCAGTGACCTGAGCCACTGCAGTGACAAGACCGGATCCTTCACTCACCGCACCACAAGAGAACTCCAGAAATGAAGTCATTTTAGTGGAGTATGACATACCTGTGCATCCAAAGGGAACTCTTAATACAGGTCGTGAACACAAAAAAGAAATTTGTGAATAATAACCCTAAGATAGTGGCTGGAGCCACGAGGCCTATGAGACACACAGAGAAGTCAGGAAAAAGTAAAACAAGTACATGGCCCGGGATGAAGCCTCGAGGAATTAAAGGGGTTCAACGAGGACCCACATACAACGATCCGCAAATCAAGAGCACAGAGTACAGTTTATTACAAAAGATACTTCAAAACCACTCCTGAAATACAGACTTATTTTTGACTGATTTGGTTCTGTTAGCAGTTAATTTTATTGATAAAAATCCCACGAGAAAACACCACAGGAATACTCACATCACTGTATTCAATCAGAATTCAGTATACACATTTACAATGCTCTGAATTCAGAAACATTCTGGAAATGAAGTAGGAAATGCTCACACTTCACTAATTCTTTCTTTCTTTCTTTTTTTGGTCTTTTTAGGGCCATACCTGTGGCAAATGGAGGTTGCCAGGTTAGGGGTCCAATCGGAGCTGCACCCACCAGCCTACACCACAGCCACAGCAACTCAGGATCCAAGCTGCGTCTGTGACCTACACCACAGCTCATAGCAACACCAGATCCTTAACCCACAGATCAAGGCCAGGGATCAAACCCAAGTCCTCATGGATGCTAGTCAGGTTCCCTAACTGCTGAGCCACAATAGGAACTCCTCATTTCTTTATTATTCCAAAATCCTGGAACTATTTTTGTGGTCTAACGACTTTTTTTTTTTTTTTTTTTTTTGCTTTTCAGGGCCACACCTGTGGCATATGTAAGTTTCCAGGCTAGGGGTTGAATTGGAGCTGTAGCCATGTCTGTGACCCACACCACAGCTCATGGCAATGCAGGATCCTTAACCCACTGAGCGAGGCCAGGGATCAGACCTGTATCTTCATGGATCCTCGTCGGGTTTGTTACTGCTGAGCCATGATGAGAACTCCTAACACTTTATTTTAACCAACAGTTTAGGTGAATTCACATGGAGTATAAAGTTGGATGGTTTAAGATGGAAGATAGTGAAGGAAATTCAACATTCTAACAGCAGCCATAAGTGAGTTCTCTTAGCTTCTCAACCTCTTTTTGAGTGCAAATTAAGAGTCATGTATTTCTTGGGGAGTTCCCATTGTGGCTCAGTGGTTAAAGAGTCAGACCAGGAACCATGAGGTTGCAGGTTCGATCCCTGCCCTTGCTCAGTGGGTTAAGGATCCTGTGTTGCCGTGAGCTGTCATGTAGGTCACAGATGCAGCTCAGATCCCAAGTTGCCGTGGCTCTAGCGTGGGCCAGCAGCTACAGCTCCGATTAGACCTCTAGCCTGGGAACCTCCATATGCCATGGGTGTAGCCCTAAAAATGGTAAAAAGACAAAAAAAAAAGAGTCATGTATTTCTTCCTATAAAATTGGATTGTCATGATCATTGTACAACTATAAATGTAATAAATTCATCGAGTAATTAAAAAAATTAAAATGTGAAAAAAAAGTCATGTATTTCTTATGGTGAAAGATGTATAGTGGAGGACCATGAATCAGATAATTCATTCACTGTAACCATCTTTTTAATTTTTTTTAAACTTTTTAGGGCCGCACCCACAGCATATGGAAGTTTCCAGGCTAGGGGTCAAATTGGAGCTGCAGCTGCCAGCCTATACCACAGCCACAGCAACATGGAAGCCAAGCCAAGTCTAAGACCTACAACACAGCTCACCGCAATGCTGGATCCTTAAGCCACTGAGCAAGGCCAGGGATCGAACCCGCATCCTCATGGATCCTAGTCAGGTTCGTTTCCACTGCACCACAATGGGAACTCCCTATAATGATCTTAGCAAAGCACCATTACTAAAACCTTCCCTATGATATAGAAATGGTTAGTTATGCAGGCAGCTTTCCCCACCAAAAAGAAAGCCTTAGCTTAAAAGCCAGACATAGCAGTTCAGTTCTGAAATAGAGGCAAAACATCCTATAAGTTCAGGGGGAGCATACAACAGCCGTATGTAAATAAAAGCATAATGACATTATGCAAATACAAAAACTTAAAAAAAAAAAAAAAACTTCAGGAGGAACTAACTGACAAAGTTTTAGAGGGGCTGATAAAACTATATTGAGAGGTGCTGAAAGATGCATACATCCCTAAATGCCACTTGGTGATTATAATTATCTAACCAGCAATCCACCTCCATACAGAGAAGGCAGAGCTGCACTAGAGATTGTAACCAAAGAGTGTCCCTTTGGGGACCTTTTTGATAGCCCACTTTCCTTTGAAACTACTGAATTTTTAATACCTTGATTTGTACTTGAAATATCCAAAAGAGGAAGATAATATGCAGTGGATCCCAAATTTATTTAACCACAGGCCTCTACTTTCAAGAAATTCTGTTAAAGAGCACATTTTGGGAATTACTGGAAGAAGTAGGGGTCTTCTTGACCAAGCCTCTGGACCACAAAGACATAATTTCTTCAAAAGAACACCATGACCATAAATATTGATTCCGAAAACACACCTGTTTTAAATGAATATTTTTAAAATGTCAATATACCATTAAAACATCTGCTTTTCTTTTTCTAGGCAGAAAGCAGGTAAGTAAACTAGATTAATATCCTAGTACCATCCAAGAGAATGTTCACGGCACGGTATCAGGAAGCTAAAAAGAACCTTAGACTCTTTATCAGTTCCATGAAGAAACTAAAAATAGGTTTTCCTATATCCAGCAAAGTTAAAGTTGCCATTTCTAAGGGAAAACAATTTCCAGTTAATGGTAGTATCTGTTGAATTTTCTCCAAAGTATCTGACTTCCCTCTACCCAGGCAAGCAGAAGGCACCTATGAAAAGATAAAAGGTAACTGAAAAGAGACAGCTCAAGCTCAGCTTGCTCCCCATGACCAACCTTACTAACACAGCAGCACGTGCAAAGCTTATCTCTGAGTGCCCTGTCACTAGCAGCCAGGATAACCTAATGGGAGGTAATGCACGCAACATTTTTCATTGGTTCTAATGCCTAAATTCAGCTTGCTTCCCCTTTCCAAAGTCTTAATTTCACAAAGGGTGATCCGTGGCCACACAGAAAGAGGCCATCAAATGCCTTTCCCAGCCTCTACCATTCTCCAGAATTTCCTTAGAATTTCAACCTTTTAGAATAAAGACTGAGTCCCGGTATATTTCAAAGGGAAGTACTCTGTCTGTTTACTTGTACCCCACAGCAGACCAAAAGACCTTGTCTCTCTCAGTTTCCACCTCCGGTGCCCAGCACAGAGGGTGTCAGAGGTAAATATTTGCAGAATGAATGGGGAGTAACATTAAGATGTGTAAACTCACACATAGGTTCGTGTGAATGATTTCCTTCAGGCCCTTTCCTGAGAAACTGTGGGTGGATCACCAGTTACATAGGAAGAGGTAAGAGAGCCCTGAAGAGAAATAAGCCTGAGAAGGCTCCTCTTCAATTTTGCCTGGAAATATTTTCCTGCTGTGGATCAGTCTTAAGGAGCCTGGTTCTTCACCACACTTTTGCTTGAATGCCATATGAAATTATCTTGTTTCTCCACAAACATCTCCCTATACATCAAAAATCTATGTCAATGAAACATTAATAATTGGCCACTGTGTACTGACAGCAAATAAGACCAAGAAACAGGGACTGTAATCCTTCAGACCTCTTTTCTAACCCCCGAATTCCTGGTATAATACTTAATTTCTAACACCTGAATTAATAAAAGAACGTTTGATTCGCAGAATGTTATCTAGCCAATGCCAGAGAATCAAACATTAAAGACCTAGCTTCTGGAGTCAGATAAACCTGAGGTTGGGCTCAGGCTCCACTGCTTACTTAATCTCTGTAAGCCTGAATTTCCACATCTGAAAAGAAAGATTAAATAAAGCCTATCTCATGGAGTTGCAATTAAGATTTAAAATAGGAATGCAGTGTTCGCGGTGTGGCACAGCAGGTTAAGGAGTTGGTTGTTGTCTCTGCGGTGGCATCAGTTCAATGGTGCAGTGGGTTAAAGGATTCGGCATTGCTGCAGCTGCAACACAGGTTCCAGCTGTAGCTCGGATTCAGCCTCTAGCCTAGGAATTTCCATATGCTGTGGGTTCAGCCATTTAAAAAAGAAAAAAAAAAAAGGAATGCATGTAAAGTGCTTAGCACTGGGCCTGGCACATAGGAAGTTCCCAAGAAATGTGAACCATCATTTGGAAACCTAGGTTCCCGTTCCATCCCCACCTCCCTGTGTATCTTGGCTACAAACAAACAAATGGAGACAATTAACAGCCTTCTAATGCCAGGATTATCAGTCACAAACAAGGTAATAGAAAATGAACCTCGACTTTGAAAAATAAAGGTTTTAAAAATTCCAGATAGAGGAGTTCCCATTGTGGCTCAGTGGAAATGAATCTGACTAATATTCATGGGGACACAGGTTTGATTCCCGGCCTTGTTCAGTGGGTTAAGGATCTCGTGTTGCCATGAGTTGTGGTGTAAGTTACAGACGCGGCTCAGAACTGGCGTGGCTGTGGCGTAGGCCAGGAGCTACAGCTCAGATTCAACCCCTAGCCTGGGAACCCCCATATGCTGTGGGTGCAGCCGTAAAAAAAAAAAAAAAGACCAAAAAAAAATTCCAGATACTTTTTGCATTGTACTAGAAGTTTGCATACATCTAATCACAGATGACTCAGCATGAGAACAACAAAATAAAAAAGTCTGAAGTCAAACTTTAAAGCCGGTATTCTCAAATGCTTCAGTACCTGTTGTAGATGATGGACTTTATATGAAACATGGGGGGGTGGAGTGTGGAGGGAGTGTGGGTGTGCATGGCACAAAGAGAGAAAGAGATGGAGGGAGGGAAAGAGGCAGAAAGGAGAGGGAGAAATCTCAGCATTAACTGCCTTTATTGTGTTAGCATTTTTTTCACAGGTGGGGTTAAATCTGTTTTCTTCCTCAGACCTTACAACGTTTATGTTGTACATGTTTCACATATTGACCATGTACAAGCAAAGGCCTGTTGTCCCATCTAGCTGCTGCATTACAGGGCCACTCCAGGTGTGCAGAAATTAAAGAGCACCCAGAGCAGAGGCTGGTTTTCAGCTACTGCTGACCCGAGCTGTGCAGCTCTGTGCAAGGGCATAACCATACGTGGCAGTCGTGCAGACGAGCACAAAGATCTTGAGTATCTGACCGGCACACCTGTATGCCTGTTTACGTGACACACAGCCACACATACACAAACATGACTGAAAGCTGTCAAGGATTTGAGTAAACGGAGAAAGACATTTATCAAAACTGAAAATATGAAGTTTCAAAAAGTTCAAGAGAGGAGGGCCCCATGGCTTCCTCCCCTACAGCTACCCAGATTTGGGATACTGTAGTAGTGCAAACCTAGGGGATGGGAGAGAGGCAGAGGCTTCGAGACTGAGACACTCTGATGCCTGGCAAAGGTACGATCTCTCTCCAGCAGGTACTCACTCTCTCTCAAAAAGTTAGAAAGGAGGAAAAAAAAAAAAAAAAAGAACTCCACAGACACCAATGAAACTACTCACAAGAATTTGAAAAACCAGTGGTAAACAAAAGATTGTTGGAATTCCGGCCGTGGTGCAGCGGAATGGAATCTGACTAGGAACCATGAGGTTTCAGGTTTGATCCCTGGCCTCGCTCAGTGGGTTAAGGATTTAGTGTTGCCGTGAGTTGTGGTGTAGGTTGAAGACGCGGCTCGGATCTGCTGTGGCTGTGGTGTAGGCCGGCAGCTATAGCTGCAATTGGACCCCTAGCCTGGGAACCTCCACGTGCCGCGAGTTCGGCCCTAAAAAGCGAAAAAACAAACAAACAAAAAGATTGTTTTGTCTGGTGTTTTGACTGCATTAAAAGTCTGTATTCCAAGGCAAGAGTATGCTAAATGCTGAAGGAACTAGTCTTAAAATGTTGACTCTGTGAATTCTGACTCCTTGAGCTTTTCCCTCCCAGATACTACTCATAAAGACACAAAATTATTTTTGTTTACTACTGCATATGCAAATCTATCCAGCTAAACTTTACAATGGTTGTTACCTAGGCAAGTACATGATACTACATTTTGAGTACTTCTGTACCTAGCCCTGTGACCTGCATAACACGACAGCTTCAAAGCTATTTAAGGAACAGAAATTCTTGGAGTTCCTGTCATGGCTTATCAGGTTACGAACCCGATCAGTATCCCTGAGGATGCGGGTTCAATCCCTGCCCTCGATCAGTGAGTGAATGATCCGGTGTTGCCGTGAGCTGTGCTGTAGGTTGCAGACCCGGCTCGGATCCCACATTGCTGTGGCTGTGGCGAAGGCCAGCAGGTGAAGCTCCGATTCAATTCCTAACCTGGGAACTTCCATATGCCACAGGTGCAGCCCTAAAAGGAAAAAAAAAAAAGGGGGGGGGGGACAAAAATTCCAGATTAAATATCATACCTGATTCACATGCCAAGGAGACAATGTACAAGAATATGCATGGCAGCATTAGCTATAGCAAAATTTGGAATGCTTATTAAAGGAAGAATGCATAAATTATAATATATCCATGCAATGGAAAACTACAAGTTAAAATGTAAATTTAAGCTACCAGCTCAAACTGAGATATTACAGGGATAGATCACAAACACCATGTAGAAGAAAACTCTTGTAGAAGAAAACAAGCTGCATAATGATACATACAGTAAATTACTCAATATATAAGGCTTTAAAACTCCCAATATACCTCTCCCTTAGAATCTAACAGTCTTGCATCAATTTTTCTATGCACACCAAAGACTTAAGGAAAATTTACTCTAAAAACAATTGAAAATTAAAAAAAAAAAAGACTATTAACCATATAAAGATCCACAAATGGCAGGGAGGGAAGCCTGATATAGTAATGGAAATCATGTAGCCCTTTTAAGTCTCAAGATGTGTGTTTTATCTCCATTCTGGCCTAAGACACTATATTACACTAAGCTTCGCTTTTCTCACCTAAATGGGGTTGACAACGCCTGCCTTGCAGGGTGAAGTGAAATAATGAATGAGTTACACAGAAGGTCTTGGACTTCTTAGGTCAAGTAGTAACCCCCTACAAAGAAAAAAATGTTGAGTCTGTACCTTTTTCATCTAGCTTGGTATATGGCAACCCTTCACCTTCCTCTTCCCAGTCCCGGATCTGGCTGCCTCCCATGGTTTCTATATTTAGCAAAGTGACACCCCCCTTCCCCCAACCTCTACCTCCCTCCAAAAAAAGCCACCAAGAAACCGTGGTTCCTTCTGGGCTCCCTTCGGAACTCCAGTGACCTTGGAATACCTAATTCATCTCGCCAACCCTGCCTCCCCCAACACTCACAGCCCTCCGTAGTGCCGGGGGCAAATGAACGAAAACCCAACTGTCACGGTCACGAAGGAGACCGTGAAAATGACGGAGCGGTGTAATAGGGTTTGGAAGTGTACGTTTGTTTTCAAAAATTAAAGTCTACCGCAGACTCTTAACCCCTATTCTGCAGCGAGGAAAGCAGGAAGATCTAGGCAAGTAAGTTTTGCGACTTGTTTCCAAATATTGTCCCTCCATCTGGATTCAATACAAAGACCGGCGCACCGAGGCCCCTGGAGCTGCAGGCTGCTTTTGCTATTAGACAGACCCACCTCCCACACCCTCAGCACCCAGGGACCCACCGGGGCGCACACGGCGGCGCTGACGCTCACTCAGCACGCGGAATACGCGGGATGCGCAGGGGTCCCCGCGCTCGCCCCCACCCCGGGGCTGGCTGCGGCCGGCGCTGTGCCTCACCTGTCTTGAAGACCATCTTGTCATCGTCCTTGGACCCGAAGGTCTTCAGCATAGACACGAAGAGCACCCCGCAGGCGTTCTGGAAACCGAACACCGACCCGTTGCACCACATGGCTGCCAGCATCACCACCCAGCCCCAGCCGCCCTCAGGGGGTTCAGGGGGCTCGGCGCCCGCCGGCCCCACCAGCTCTACCTCCACCTTCTCCGCCGCCACTGCCTCCGGGCCGTCCAAGGGTCCCGGGCCAGGCAACGGAGCGGCCCCCAGGGGCGCGGGGGCCGGCCGGCTGTCCCTCGCTCGTTCCCCGCGCAGCGGCGGGCTCCTCCTGGGAGCGCACCATGGCCCGAAGCGGCCCCCTTGGGCGCCGGGG
Source organism: Phacochoerus africanus (assembly GCF_016906955.1). Classification (NCBI taxonomy): domain Eukaryota; kingdom Metazoa; phylum Chordata; class Mammalia; order Artiodactyla; family Suidae; genus Phacochoerus; species Phacochoerus africanus. Next base: position 76,936,239 of record NC_062545.1, on the reverse strand, counting down.
AAAGCGAGGGACACGAGTTCCCGGCGAACTCGCGGAGGAGCCGCCGACTTGGGCTGGCGGGCTAGTGAGGCCGAGGCAAGGGCAGTGGAGCCCCCGGTGGGCGGGCGGCGCAGGGCTCAGACTCAGGCCTCCCAGTCTACCGCCCGCACCCGGACTGAACAGGCAGCCCGGCCGCCGGCTCTTAAAGACGCCCCCCGCCCCGCCGCCTGGGGCGTGGCCGGCGGCGGGACCTGCCCCGGAATCTCCAGATGATTGGGCTTCCTGAGAGCGCAGGGGGCCCACCCCCCGCCCACCGCGCGCGGACCAGGTGCCTGCGGGTGGCTGAATCTGCGCGCGCGCCTGCGAGAGGTCCTCCTCCTAGACGGGGTCACAGATGTCTAGGTCACGCCGCCACAAAGTGTTAACGGAAGGGGCGAGTCTCCTCCTAGGTGCAGGTTGGGTGGGTCATGGGGACCACACTACCGAACTTCTTTAGCCTCAGCTCACTGACAGCCTCACGACCAAACATCGTCTCTTTGTTTTCTTTTTGTTTTGTTTCTTAGCATTAACCTCTTATTACTAATCATAATATATAAGATACGTCATGCCACCTGCTTACTTAAAAGAAGTCGGAAAGATCGGAGGCCTTATCTAATTTCTCCTGGATTCGTATATGATTTGCCGTGAATACTTGGCATGTTGAACGGGCTCATTTTGGAAGACAGACTGGTCTTCCAATAACAAATACCAAGTTCTTCAAATAACACACGTTTTTGACAGACAGCTAGAAAACATTAAACTGCAGCACAATTGTTTGCACTTTAAACAAAAGCTAACACCTGTATTCAACTCCTCTGTCTCCCTGAAGCATGGAGCAAAAACATATGTAAAAGAAAGAAGAGTAACTAGTTATGCGGTGTTGAGTACAATTCTTTCTCAGTTACTCAGATTCTTCACTTCAAAGTCAAAATATGCTAGTTACCATACTTTATGACGGAGTACACAAATGAGTGTGAGTGATCATATTTGTCTCTGCCCATTCAAAAAACTGGTAGGAATAAGTTCTGAGAAAGGAACATGTATTCCTTCAAAACAGTAAAGAAGAGTTTCTGCAGCAAATAGCTTTTGAGCTGAGTGCTGAATCATACAGGGAACTTCAGTGGACAAAGATAGGGGAAGAGCATTCTAGGTAGCGAAAATAGCACAAGCTAAGGGAAAGCAGTTTGCTTGAGGAACAGGGAGCAAAGCTCAAGAATAATATATCTAAGGGATGGGGTTAGAATGGTAAACTAAAGAACAGTCTTGTACGGAGTTCTCGTCATGGCTCAGTGGTTAACGAACCTGACTAGCATCCATGAGGACATGGGTTCGATCCCTGGCCTTGCTCAGCGGGTTAAGGATCTGGCGTTGCCGTGAGCTGTGGTGTAGGTCGCAGATTCAGCTCGGATCCCGCGTTGCTGTGGTTCTGGTGTAGGCCAGCAGCTCCAGCTCCGATTAGACCCCTAGCCTGGGAACCTCCATAGGCCGCAGGAGTGACCCTAGAAAAGACCAAAAAAAAAAAAAAAAACTTCCTGATTGCTCACAAAGCCACACATCTACCATGTTTCCTCCCAGTCTTTTTTTTTTCCCAAAAAAAAGGTTTTTTTTTTAAATAAAACAGAGTCACAGTGTTGTTGACTGAATTGTGTACCTTCCCCCAATAAAAACCTGTGTTGAAGCCCTGAGCCCTGGTACCTTAGAATGTGACTGTATTTGGAGAGAGGACCTATTAAAAAGGTAATTAAGTTAGAATGAGGCCATCAGAGTGGGCCCTCATCCAATCTGACTGGTGTCCTTACAGGAGGAGGTTAGGACACAGAGAGAGAGAGACCAGGAAAGGCTGGGTGAGGGCAAAAGAGGAAGGCAGCCATCTGCAAGCCAAGGAGAGAGGCCTCAGAAGAAACCAAACCAACCTGCTGGCATCTTGTTCTTGGACTTCCAGCCTCCAGAACTGTGAGAAATAAATTTCTACTATTCGAGCCACCTAGCCTGTGATATTTTGTTATGGCAGCCATAGCAACACATATACAGCTGAACATAATTTTGTATCCTGAATTTTTTTCATTTAACCCATCATATCATAAACAACTTCCCAGGTTATTAGTGTTCAAAAACATGTTTATTTGGTTTTTTTTGTTTTTAGGGCTGCACCTGCGGCCTATGGAGGTTCCCAGCCTAAGGGTCGGAGCTGGAGCTGCCAGCCTACACCAGAGCCACAGCAACTCGGGATCCGAGCTGCGTCTGCGACCTACACCACAGTTCATGGCAACACTGGATCCTTAACCCACTGAGCAAGGCCAGGGATCGAACCTGAAACCTCATGGTTCCTAGTCAGATTCATTAACCACTGCGCCACGACGGGAACTCCAAAAAAACATGTTTAGTGTCTATAAAGAATTCAGCTGTAGATTTCCTATCACTGCACATATAGTTTATTTCGGCTTTTTCACCATTGTATATAATAATACAAAAAACATCCTTACATAAAAATCTTTATCAGCATCTCCAATAATTTTTTAGGATAAATTTATTTATTTATTTATTTATTTATTTTGCCATTTTCTTGGGCCGCTCTCCCGGCATATGGAGGTTCCCAGGCTATGGGTTGAATCGGAGCTGTAGCCGCCAGCCTACACCACAGCCACAGCAATGCTGGATCAGAGCCGCATCTGCGACCTACACCACAGCTCACAGCAATGCCGGATCCTTAACCCACTGAGCGAGGCCAGGGATCTAACCCGCAACCTCACGGTTCCTAGTCGGATTCGTTAACCGCTGTGCCACAACGGGAACTCCTAGGATAAATTTCTAAATGTAAGTTTACTAACTAGAAGCCTATGATTATTTTAAGGCATTAAATACAATGATAAATTTTAAAGCAACTTTATCAGTTTTACTCCCACCAGCATTGTGTAAGAAGCCCCATATTGGAGTTTCCATCGTGGCGCAGTGGTTAACGAATCCGACTAGGAACCATGAGGTTGCGGGTTCAGTCCCTGCCCTTGCTCAGTGGGTTAAGGATCCGGCGTTGCCTTGAGCTGTGGTGTAGGTTGCAGACGCGGCTCGGATCCCGTGTTGCTGTGTCTCTGGTGTAGGCCAGTGGCTACAATTCCGATTAGACCCCTAGCCTGGGAACCTCCATATGCTGTGGGAGCGGCCCAAAGAAATAGCAAAAAGACAAAAAAAAAAAAAAAAAGCCCCATATTAGTGCATCTCAGCAAGTATGGAATAATATGTTTGAGGGAGGGGGTTGCATCCATGGCATGTATAAATTCCAGGCCAGGGATCAAACCTTCACCACAGCAGTGACAATGCCTAGTCCTTAACCCACTAGGCAACCAGGAAACCCCATAATAGGGTATAAATACTGCCGATTTAGGATTAAAATGAAAACTCATTGTTATTTTTGAAGCCTTTGGTTATAAGTGACAAAGATTGTATTCATCAGTCATCTGTATATCTTTTTTATAAATGGTCTCTTGGAGTTCCTACTGTGGCTCAACGGGTTAAGAAACCAACTAGTATCCATGAGGATTTGGGTTCAATCCCTGGCCTCACTCAGTGGGTTGAGGATCCAGTGTTGCCATGAGCTGTGGGAGTAAGTTGCAGACACTGCTTGGATCCCGAGTTGCTATGGCCGTGGTATAGGCCCGCAGCTACAGCTGCAGTTCAACCCCTAGCCCAGGAACTTCCATGAGCTGCAGGTGCAGCCCTAAAGAACAAAATAAAATAAAAGGTCTCATGATAGTCATTCTCTATGTTTTCCAACGATCTTATTGGTGTTTATTGAAGTTTCTCATATAGGTCCCATGCATTTCTCATTAGGATTATTTTCAGGCATTTCACTTTCATGCTGTTGCTGATGATTTGTTGCCACTGCTTCTGTGCATGATTTTTTTCTTCCATAAAAACTTCTAACTGGTTATTGCCAATACAGAAAAATAACAAAAACTCTTTTATGACTTTAGAGCTTATGTTAGATCTAATCCTACATCTTAAATGGATATGAGTTAACTGTGTGTACATATTTACCCCCTGTACATTTCTAATTGAACGTAATTTCAACATTTTCTTTCTTTCTTTTTGGAGTTTCTGATGTAGCAAAATGGGATGGGCAGCGACTCTGCAGTGCCAGGATGCAGGGTCAATCCACGGCTGGCACAGTGGGTTAAAGGATCCAGCGTTGCCGCAGCTGCAGCATGGGTCACAACTGCAGCTCAGATCTGATCCCTGGCCTGGGAACTTCATATGCCATGGGGATGGCCAAAAAAAAAAACAAAAACAAAACAAAACAGTGCCTGACATACAGAAAGCACTTGATAAATTTTAGTACCTATTAATAATTACTAATAAAAATGGAAACATCCAACATGTCCATTAATTGAAGAATAAATTGTGGTCCGACCCTTCACAAGCTGCTGACCCAGGGCCCTGAGACAGTTGAAAACATGAAGTAGGACAAGAACCAGAAGCTGCCTGTGACCTGTGCCTCCCTGTGGAGAGGCTGTGGCATTACTCATGCTGGGGAAAAAAAAATCCTTAGTTGTAAATATACCTTGGAATTACGTGATAGTACCTCTGGAGAAGGGATCTTATTATTTTGTTCAACAACTTGCTTAAAAGCCAGAGTCTCTTCTAAAGCATCACCACAAAACCAAGGGGTCTATGATGTATGAGAAATTGTGTCCATGTATAAAAAAGCCCATGATGTCACAGAATGCTCTGTTTAACAATGTCCCTCATGCTTATACCTCAGCCCCTCCTCACCTTATGAGGGGCTGTGCTCATCGTGGGTTCATTACAAAGACTGGCTGCTGGGGTTGAGGCTGTGGGATGGCATTATGAAAACATCTTCTCCCAAATCACCATGGAGGTGAATCCCTAAGGAGTGCCTTCTGCAGACACACAGAAACTAAAACACCAAGCATAAAGAACCACAGGGATGGAGTTCCTATCATGGCACAGTGGTTAACGAATCCGACTAGGAACCGTGAGGTTGCAGGTTCGATCCCTGGCCTTGCTCAGTGGGTTAAGAATCTGGTGTTGCCGTGAGCTGTGGTGTAGGTCGCAGACGTTGCTGTGGAGAAGGCCACGGGCTACAGCTCTGATTAGACCCCTAGCCTGGGAACCTCCATATGCCGAGGGAGCGGCCCTAGGAAAGGCAAAAAGACAAAACAAAAAACACGGGAATCTTGAGGTTTTTTAATATTTTTGCTATGACCCACAGTGTGAAACACATTGATGTCACAACCTGGTACATACACAATCTCACACACAAATTGGGACAAAATTTAACAAAGCAATGTTTTACAATACTAAGTACAACAGCACATTCTGATCTATTTAACTTCACTGAGGGGCGGGGAGAACCTACTGGTGAAAACTCTAAATGGATTTTGTAGATTTTACGACCTCCTAAGGAATTTTGATTTGAGGTTTGAAAAACGCTAATCTTGTCCAATGCTCCCGTCTTACAAATGAAGAAACAGATCCTGGGAAAAAGGAAATGGCTCTGTTTGGACTATTCCACGAAGACACATACATCTACATGACAGTGACGAGGCGCCAGGCCTCCTGGTCCTCATCGTAGCCTTTAGAGAGACATAATATTTCCTATCGTAATTTCAGGAGCAAGATTCCAGTCCTCTATCAAACAGGGGACGAAGGCCACCCCCCCTCACCTTTCCTGGATGCCCCCCATTTTTTGTGGCTGCAAGGATAGGGGGCCCCTGCAAGCTCTTCTCCTGAAGACCTAACATCCCAGTGACACCAGAGAGACCCTTCTGGGGTTATACAGATGTCTATTTCCCCTCTAGCCCCCCCCCCTTTTTTTTAAGGGCCACACCTGCACCATATGGACATTCCCAAGTAGAATCTGAGCTGCAGCTGCCGGCCACAGCCATAGCCTACGCCACAGCCACAGCCACAGCCGCGCAGGAGCTGAGCCACATCTACGACCTACACCACAGCTCAAGGCAACACCGGATCCTTAACTCACTGAGCGAGGCCAGGGATTGAACCTGTGTCCTCTGGGATCCTAGTCAGATTTGTTTCAGATGTGCCACAATGGGAACTCCCCTGCTTCCTTTGAATTAGATGACCCTGGGAAGGGTCATCTGAGAGCCTGGCCTCAGAAAGTTAAAATAAAGGATAGTTCCCTCTATGGGGAGAGCTAGGATATAGCAAGAATTCTGCAGAGAACTGGTCCATGACTAACTCTGGTTGATCAAGGTTTGTGTGGGACAATTTGGCACTGTTGATAGAGAAACTATACCCCAAAGCTAGTTGTGATGGACTTGAGAGAAGCACAGCAGCACCTATTCAGCCTCAGGCAATAGTCTTCTCTGCTCTCATGCCTTAAGGCCATTTCGTCTCCTGGCTCTATGCCTCTTTGCCTATCTCGCATAAGGGGTCTTTAAAGGGTGTATATTTTTCAATCAATAATTCCTGATGATATGGGCATGATTTATATACAGTATTTAAAGGAGTCAGGAAAAAAATACAGAAACAAAATCCAGAGTGGTTTTTTTGTTGTTGGTTTTTCCACAGGCCATACTTCTTTTTTTTTTTTTTTAATGGCCACACCCATGGCATATGGAAGTTCCTGGGCCAGGGATTGAATCTGAGCCACAGCTCCAGCAATGCCAGACCCTTTAACCCTCTGCACCGGGCCAGGGATTGAACCCTCACCTCCGAAGCGGCGCAAGGCTCTTCAGTCAGATTCTTAACCCACTGCAACACAGGAACTCCACAGGCCAAACTCCACAGGTTCAAACTTTTGAACAACAGGAGGAAGAAGGCTGTCAAGATATAAAGGAAGAGGAAATGGTTAAAGATAGGCAAGTTGATTACAGGCCAGGAAAAGCTAATAGATTGGGAGGATTTTACTTATCTCTTCCTAGAGCAAGAATGTACAAACTCCAGGAAGTTTAATCTCTTCTCCTGGTTTTTTTTTTTTTTGGTTTTTTTTGTTTGTTTGTTTTTTGTTTTGCTTTTGCCACCTACACCACAGGTCCCGGCAACACCAGGTCCTTAACCCTCTGAGAGAGGCCAGGGATCGAACCCACATCCTCATGGATCCTAGTCAGGTTTGTTAGCAACTGAGCCACAAAAGGAACTCCTCCACAATACTTCTCTTAGTTTTTCTCTCTTCTCCCCACCCATTTTCCCCGGCCCATCCCCATCCCACTCTCAAACAACTGGATTTAAGACCAAGGTATAGAATTTGAGATAAAGATTCAAGGACAGGAAGCAATACTGCAAAACTGGTAGGTTAGAGCTGAGACCAGTTAATGCTAGAGAAAGCACTGTCTTACTTACCTGTCTCTGCTCAGAACCCCAGTGCAGCTCCTTCCTGGCACTAGGTAGGTGTTTCACATATGCTTACAGAATAAATAATTGACAGATACAATGTGAGAACAAGCAGCAGGTATATAGAAAATCAGCTTTGACTGTGGATTCCACACTCCAGGAATCCATTCAAGAGACCAGGAAGTACAATCAGCAGAGAAGACTAAGCTAGACTCAGAATTCATAGATAGTTGCGAGTCAGAATCAAGAACGGCAGAGAGGGAGTTCCCATTGTGGCTCGGCGGAAATGAATCTGACTAGTATCCATGAGAACGAAGATTCGATCCCTGGCCTCGATCAGTGGGTTAAGGATCCCGCGTTGCAATGAGCTATGGTGTAGGTCGCAGATGCGGCTTGGATCCTGCATTGCTGTGGCTGTGGTTCAAGCCCTAGCCTGGGAACCTCCATATGCCTTGGGTGCTGCCCTAAAAAGACAAAAAAAAAAAAAAAAAAACCGGCAGAGAACAGGCTTTCCTTGGGTAACACAAAAATATGACCCATGACAGCAGATTGGCTCAGTATCAGTATTTAAAAAAAAATGCAAGTTTTCAGGGGGGAAAAAAAAAACCCTCAAGGAGTTCTGCTGTGGCGCAATGGGATTGCCAGCATCTTGGGAGGGCTGAGAGGCAGGTTCGATCCCTGGCCCAGCATAGCAGGTTAAGGATCCTGTGTTGCCACAGCTGCAGCATAGGTCAGATCTGATCCCTGGCCAGAGAACTCCGTATCAACTCTATAGGCCTCAGGGTGACCAAAAAGAAGGAAACAAAAAGCAAAAAACCTCCTTCCCCATCAGAGCTACCCAAAGGCAGAATGGATGGCCTCATTAAAGAATAAGCTCTTGGGAGTTCCTGTTGTGGTTCAGTGAGTTTCAAAACTGACTAGTATCCATGAGGGTGAGGGTTCAATCCCTGGCCTCCCTCAGTGGGTTAAGGATCTGGCATTGATGTGGCTGTGGTGTAAGCTGGCAGCTGCAGTTCCGATTTGATCCCTAGCTTGGGAACTTCCATATGCCTCAGCTTTGGCCCTAAAAAGAATATACATACATACATACATACATACATACATACATACATAAAATAACAGCTAAGGTATTCATTTTTTTAAAAAAGGAATAAGCTCTTCCTTATCTTGGGCGTATTCAAGCAGAGGCTGAGCACACGCTAAAAAACACACAGGTAGTTAACAACAAACAATGAGGTCCTACTCTATAGCACAGGAAACTATATCCAGTTTCTTGGGATAGACCATGATGGAAGATAATACGTAAAAGGGAAGGTAATACGTCGTGGAGCAGCAGAAATGAATCTGACTAGGAATCATGAGGTTGAGGGTTCGATCCCTGGACTCGCTCAGTGGATTAAGGATCTGGCATTGCCGTGAGCTGTGGTGTAGGCCACAGATGCAACTCAGATCTGGCTTTGCTGTGGCTGTGGTGTAGGCCTGCGGCTACAGCTCCAATTGGACCCCTAGCCTGGGAATCTCCATATGCTGTGTGTGTGGCCCTAAAAAGACAAAAATAACAAAATAACAAAATAACAAAATAAAATAAAATAAAAGGGGAAGAAAGGGACTGGATCACTAGGCTGTAGAGCAGAAATTGACACAACATTGGACTTGATGGTCTTTGAAACTCCTTCAAATTCTAAGGAACTCTGACCCCTCTGATTGGTTTTCAGCTACTGGGTGAGAAATTCTGGGGAGCTTGGGTGAAGTAGGAGAAGTATCTGCACCATTTTGAGCAAGATCGGCTGGAAACTCAAAAATGTGGCAGGATCAGCCATTCCTGTTGTGGTGCAGCAGAAAGGAATCTGACTAGGATCCATGAGGATGTGAGTTCCATCCCTGGCCTCGCTCAGTGGGTTAAGGATTCAGTGTTGCCTTGAGCTGCAGTATAGGCCAGCAGCGGTAGCTTCTATTGGCCCCCTAGCTTGGGAACCACCATATGCTGATAATTTGGTCCTAAAAAGCAAAAAAAAAAAAAATTACAAAGCTTTTGGAATACAAAAGTGGAAAAGATCTGATCACTCAGAGCAAAAAGAGTTTCTTCTTCTACCACCTATTCATCCACTACCCCCTCAAGAATCTAATAAAAATAATAGCACTTTTTTTTTTTTTTTGCTTTTTAAGGCCACACCTAAGGCATATGGAGGTTCCCAGGCTAGGGGTCAAATCAGACCTGCAGATACTGGCCTATGCCACAGTCACTGCAAGGTGGGATCCGAGGCTCATCTGTGACCTACACCACAGCTCACGGCAACACCAGATCCCAGACCCACTGACTGAGGCCAGGGATCGAACCTGCATCCTCATGGATACTGGTCAGGTTTGTTTACACTGCACCACAACAGGAACTCCCTAGAACTATTTTAAAATGAAGACGGTATTATTTTCCTGTTAGGTCCTATAACAAATTAACACAATTTTACTGGCCTAAAACTAACACAAACTGGAGTTCCCACCATGGCACAATGGGTTAAGAATCCAATAGCAGCAACTTGGGTTGCTGTGGAGGTGTAGGTTCAATCCCTCGCCCAGCACAGTGAGTTAAAAGATTTTCATTGCTAAAGCTGTACTGTAGGTTGCAGCTACAGTTTGGATTCAGTCCCTGGCCCAGGAATTTCCCTGGGCTGCAGGTGCAGCCATAAAATAAAAATAAATAAAATTAAATAAATAAAACAACACAAATTGGCTCTCATACAGTGCTGAAGTCAGAAGTCTGAAATGAGTCTTACTGGGCTAAAATTAAGATGTCACCAGGCTGGTTCCTTCTGGAGGCTTCAAGGGAAAAACCTGTTCCTTGTCCCTTCCAGTTTCTAGAGGCTACTTTCTTTAGCTCACAGCTACAGCGCTCCCATTTTTTGGCTGCTATGATCATCTCTTCTTTCCTGACTCTGACACCCCTGACTTCTCTTACAAGGACCCTTGTGACTACTTTCGGCCCATCCAGGTAATCCAGGAAAAGCTCCTCATCTCACATTTTCAAAGTCCTTTTTATAATGTAAGGTAACACATTTTCAGAGTCTGAAGATTGGGACATGGACTTCTTTGGAAAACTATTACTTTGGCTACCATAAGGATAGTAAGCCTTGGCTTTTTACAGTTAGAGATGTGATGTGGAGTTCCTGTTGTGGCGCAGTGGAAACAAATCCGATTAAGAACCATGAGGTTGCAGGTTCGATCCCTGGCCTTGTTCCGTGGGTTAAGGATCTGGAGCTGTTGTGAACTGTGGTGTAGGTTGCAGATGTGCTTCAGATCCTGTGTTGCTGTAGCTATGGTGTAGGCCTGCAGCGGTAGCTCCGATTTGACCTCTAGCTTGGGAACTTCCATATGCCACAAGTGTGGCCCTAAAAGCCAAAAAAACCCCACAAACACCCCTCTGAGAATTCCCTGGTAGCTCAGCAGGTGAAGGATCTGGAATTGTCACTGCTGTGGCTCAGGTTCAATCCCTAGTCCCAGGAATTTCTGTATGCTGCAGGACCCACCAAAAAATAAAAAGATAAAAATATAACATCTCTGAACTCATGTGCGTGCAACATCCTAGGCTTTTCTCTCAAATATTTGAAACTATGATTAAATTACATTCATTCATTTATTCAATAGATATTCACCAGGCTGATTCCTAGCAAACTTGATTTTTGATTCTAATAAAGACTATTCTGCAGGAGTTCCCATTGTGGCACAGCGGAAAGAAATCTGACAAGGGTCCATAAGAATGCAGGTTCGATCCCTGGCCTCACTCAGTGGGTTAAGGATCTGGTGTTGCTGTGAGCTGTGGTGTAGGTCGAAGATGTGGCTCAGATCCTGTGTTGCTATGGCTGTGGTCTAGGCTGGCAGCTATAGCTCGGATTCGACCCCTAACCTGGGAACCTCCATATGCCAGGTGTGAGGCCCTAAAAAAAAAAAAAAAAAAAGACTACTCTACAGATTAAGAGGAACACTTCAATATTTCTAGCCAGCAAATAATTCAATAAACATTTATGAGGACTAAACACAGGAAATAAAGAACTCAAGCTTTCTGACCTCAAGTAATACAATACAAATATAATGCATATGAAACATGACTTAACATCAGGGCTTTTTTTTTTTTTCAAAGTTTTCATCTTCCTTTGAATTTATAATTTATAAAATAATTGTCACCCTCCACCCTTATCCCTTTCTAGTGCTGCTTCTTCTAGTATAGGAATATGAAAGCAGAAGTTTTGATTTTAGGTTCTGAGTAATTTTCCTATTATAAATATTATAATCCCATTTTTTGAATTTTTATTTTTCATCGAAGTGTAGCTGATTTACAACGTTGTGTCTGTTTCAGGTGTACAGCAAAGTGAATCACTTATACGTATACATGTAACTATTCTTTTTCAGATTCTTTTCCCATATAGGTTAGTACAGAATATTGAATAGAGTTCCCTGTGCCATATAGAGTAGGTCCTTGTTGATTATCTATTTTATATATAGTAGTGTGTATGCTAATCCCAATACAATAACATTTTTTAATTTTAAAATGTATGTGATTTTTCCCTCTAGGATGGGCTTTTGAGTGGGTTTTTTTTTTCTCTTTTGCATTTTACATTTTCTAGTTTTTCACTAAGAAACATTTATTTATCATATAATGAAATATATGCAAATGTTTTGGTTGTTTCTTTTTTTTGTTAAGCCACACCTATGGCATGCAGCAGTCCCTGGGCCAGGGATGGAACCCGCATCCTCACAGAGACAATGTCTTTAGCCTACTCAGCCACAATGGGAACTCGTGTGAAAATGTTTTGATGTAAAATAGATCCTTACCACTTAGGATGAATCAACCTTCAGTATAATTTTTCCGTTGGAAAAGTTCGATGCATTCTACTCAGTTTCCACACTAGTAGTACATATCTGTACCACCTGATAGCTTCAAGTAATAATTATAGTCATAAAGCATTTATGAGATTGTAAGATTAAGTTTTGACTCCTCTTCAACTCATTCTGGAGCTTGGGGACTTGTTAAACTTCTCTGTACTGTGGTTTCTGGCCACATTTCACTCTGGGATTTCTTTCCCTGACCTGGCACAAATTAAGAGGGATAAGGGCCTTTAATGGTCAAATAACCTTTGAATACTTTCTATTCATTATATTTATATCCATTAATGGTCAGTTTAGGATATTAAAAAATGGAGGGAGTGAATTGGGCACAATTATTGTAAATCGAAACTAGCAAGTTTCAAAACCTGACAAGCTAATTGATTCCCAAATTAGATCCTAACTCCTCATTGTAGCTTCCTGAAGGTCAGCCGGGAAACACACAGCTAACGTAAGCACCCATGTAAGGTTATAATTTAACCAGTGGCTCCCATTTGAAATGACCACATTCCTACACAGGAAAGGAAATGTTTATTCAACAGTTTTATGTTTTCTTCCATGGGATTTGAAGGAATTTACAATGTATTATTCTAACTCCAGCTCCTTTCTTGAACAAACCTCAGGATGAGCCCCATTCACAAATAAAGCCTATCAAAGGTAGCGGTGTGACAATATGGTTATGCGCCTTTACTGAACCCCAGAGAGATTAAGTCACCCCAGTCACAGGGTTACTTGAAAAGAAGGCTTGAGAACATCAAGTTCCCTGTGTCTGGAATAATCAAGAAGCCCTGTTTAATGTTTACTGAATCACACAGATCTCCTCTTTAGTTTTCAGCCCTGACAGTCTCCAGTTTTCACATACGATAACTTGTTAGGTCAGACCCTCTCCTTATTCATTCATTCCACAGCCATCTTTGAACACCTGCTCCACACCAAGCACGGTATTAAGTGTTGGAAGAATAACGGACGTATTGCCATGCTAAGCCATCTGCAAGCCCTTTTCACCAACACTGTATCATTTGACCATGTGATGTGAGCTATTTTCAATGGGAACTGAGACTCAGTTATCCTTGCATCATCTCGGACTTCGTTTGGTGCCTGATATTTTTTTTTTTCCTTAAAAAAGTTTTTTTCCTCTCTCTCTCTCTTTTTTTTTTGTCCAAATCCACGGCATATGGAAGTTCCCAGGCTAGGGGTCAAAGAAGAGCTGCAGCTGCCAGCCTACACTACAGCTCACAGCAATGCTGGATCCCTAACCCACTGAGCGAGATCAGGGATCGAACCCAAGTCCTCACGGATACTAATCGGGCTTGTTACCACTGGACCACGACGGGAACTCCCTGGTGCCTGCTTAATGCACCAAATGTTTGTAGAACAAAGGCATAAATGTAGGAGACACTGAGTAAGGGACGTATAAAACTTCATATCCCTGGTTTATGAACTTTTTGTTTTCATGGGATTATCAGACATTCATTCACTTTTCTCAACTCTTTCTTCCCTTGAAAAAGCTTTCTGGTCTCCTCTCATTCCCTTCTCTCCTAATGATGCTCAGAGGCAGCACCTCAGATCCCCAGAAGTCTCTAAACCTTCTGCCTCTGTCCATTGGCTGGTGAACCTTGCCATTGGCTGCTAGCACTCTTTGGGTGAGGGGACACTGTGGGTCAGCCCCACTCTGGCCTCTTTTTGAATCTAACCAACTCTTTGTGAAGAGTGTAGCAATTGGATGAAGATGCAAACGTTGTGCTCTCATTACTGTTATAGAATCATTTTACCTGGGATAAAAGTCTGTGTAACTAGGTTTTCCTTGTTAGATTAGAAATCAAAAAAGCCACACATCAAGAAATCTGGAAAACAGTGGTGGAAACCATGGCTAAGCTGATGTGTACTGACTGCTCAGGGTGAGGGCAACAGGCAAAATCAGATGGTGTTCAGAGACTGCTGATTGATAACTAATTGATAATTCAAGCAGTTATCTACTCCCAAACAGAAAAATGCACTTTAAAAAAAAAAAAAAAAAAAGTGCCTTCCAGGAGTTCTCACTGTGGCTCAGTAGCAACAAACCCAACTAGTATTCATGAGGATGCAGGTTTGATCCCTGACATTGCTCAGCAAGTTAAGGATCTGGCATTGTCGTGAGCTGTGGTGTAGGTCAAAGATGAGACTTGGATCCCATGTTACTATGGCTGTGGTGTAGGCTGGCAGCTGCAGCTCTGATTCACCTCCTGGCCTGGGAACTTCCATATGCCACAAGTGAGGCCCTATTAAATAAATAAATAAATACCTTCCAGAACAACCAAAAAGTTTAAAACCTTTCAGAGCATCACTCTGAAAACAGTCCTGAGGAGATATAAGACTCCAAGAAAATTGGACCACCTTTCCTACCTGAAGTGACAGTGGTCCAGTTCCCTCCTGCACATAGTCAACAATTATTTATTGAACATCTATTTGTCAGGTACTCTTTAAGATACAGTGGTTTAAAAAAAAAAAAAGGCAAGACAAGGTGGAGTTCCTGTATGGCGCAGCAGGTTAAGGATCCAGGGTGGCTTGGATCCAATCCCTGGACTAGGAACTTCCATATGCCTTGGGTACGGCAAAAAAGAGAAAACAAACAAGCAGGGAGTTCCCTGGTGGTCTCATGGTCAGGATTCTGTGCTTTCACTGTTTCAGCCCAGGTTCAATCCCTGGTCTAGGAACTGAGATTCCACATCAACCTGCTTCACACTGTGCCCCACCCCTCCAAAAAAACAGACAGTGATACCGCTGGGTGGTTAGAGAAGGAGAAACACTTCAATTCAGCCAGCCCTGAGAGATGAGTGGGAATAGCACATACAGGGCTTCTACAACAAAGTGTTCTGGGCTGCTCCCACACCAGAGAGGGGGAGGGTTTGAAATGAGATCCTGAAGGCAGGAGGCAGAGGGAGAAGGGCCTGACCTCAGAGAAGGCAGTGGGGTTTATTTTGAGGACGCTGGAGAATCATGAGAGCAGGGGAGAGGCAGATTCTGATGGGTTTTCTCTCTGCCACATACGTGGCAAGAACAGTGTTAAGGGGGAAGTTCCCATAGTGGTGCAGCAGAAATGAATCCGACTAGGAACCATGAGGTTGCAGGTTCAATCCCTGGCCTCACTCAGTGGGTGAAGGATCCAGCATTGCCGTGAGCTGTGGTGTAGGTCGGAGATGCGGCTTGGATCCCACGTTGCTGAGGCTGTGGTGTAGGCTGGCAGCTGTAGCTCCGATTTGACCCCTAGACTGGGAACCTCCATATGCCGCAGGTGTGGCCCTAGAAAAGATGAAAAAAAAAAAAAAAAAAAAGAACAGTGTTAAGGTAAAACGGCACCTCAAGGGGGAACACAATATTTCCCGTCCACCCTGGGGCCTCATGTGTGTGGACGCCGCTGCAGAGGATGAGCTACGTCAGTCCATGTCTTGTTACTTTACTAAGCACTTCCCTTTTAAGAAAGATGGTGCCAAGTGTTACCTAAATCACCACATTATATCATCACGAAAATGTTAAGTCTAAACCAGCTGCAATCCTTTGACAAAAGACTTCAAAGGCCTCCCTGTCCCAGGCACCTGCAGGGCTGTGCCCTGCTGAGACCACCCTCCGATAACATGGCAGGAAGAGCGCCAGGATGAGGGTCTTTCACCACCAAGGCAAATCAATGGGTTTGTAGATGTGGATCAGGAGGAAACGTGTATTCCTCCTTTCAGCACAGATTTATGGCCATTAGAGATACGAAAGCAGAACATAGCACCTGTCCTTAGTCAAGCAGGAGGGAATGGAGTAAGAGCCCCTGTCTGTTGCTCTCCTTTTAACCCCTCACTCTCCAGCTCCACCCCTTCTGGATTTCTGTGGTGGATAATGCAAGAGAGCTGGGGGCAAGACACAGGGGAGGGTGTCCGAAACACACCCCAGAAGCATTAGGCATGAGATCAGGTACAAACTGAGATGGAGGCTGAGCTCTGGAGAGAAGAAGACTGGTGGCGGGTAGTGGCCGCAAGCATGGGCCCTGGCATCTTCCAGGCCAGGCTTTGGGGGCATATTCTGTCCCTGACCAGCAGTGTGACTCCAGGCAAGAGTCTTAACCACTTTTTTATTTTATTTTATTTTATTTTATTTTATTTTATTTTATTTTATTTTATTTTATTTTATTTTATTTTTGTCTTTTGTATTTTGTCTTTATAGGGCCGCACCCACAGCATATGGAAGTTTCCAGGCTAGGGGTCAAATCAGAGCTGTTGCTGCCAGCCTACGCCACAGCCACAGCAACTCAGGATCTGAGCTGCATCTTCGACCTACACCACAGCTCACGGCAACGCCGGATCCTTAACCCACTGAGCGAGGCCAGAGATCGAACCCGCAATCTCATGGTTCCTAGCCAGATTTGTTTCTGCTGCGCCAAGACAGGAACTCTGAGACTTAACCACTTTAAATCTTACTTTCTCATCTATAAAAGGAGGGGAAATAGTACCCACCTCATTGGGTTGCTATAAGGACTGGAGGAAGTGGTGTGCAAAGCGCCTGGCTCAGAGCCTGACACACTGGAAGTGTATATTTGTTTTTATTTTAATTTTTAGGGCCATACATGCAGCATATGGAAGTTCCCTGGCTAGGGGTCAAATCAGAGCTGAAGCTGCTGGCCTACACCACAGCCACAGCAACTGGGGATCCTTAACCCACTGAGCAAGGCCAGGGATCTAACCTGCATCCTCATGGATATTAGTCAGGTTCTTAACCCACTGAGCCAAAATGGGAACTTCTGACACGTTGTAAGTGTTAAGAAATTGGTGGCTTTTCTTGCCCTAGAGACTAACAGAGGAGGCTGGATGTGGAAGGGAGAGAGGTGGTCCCACCACTGTGCCGTAAAGGTACAAGAGCAGGGATGGGCTGGCAGAGCCTGGGCCCCCCCAGGCCACAAGTGAAAGTCAGGCCTCCTCTGCCATCCTGTGCACACATAAGCCTCAGGTCAGAAGGGAAGTAAGCAGGGTACCAGCACCATCACAAGAGCCAGCCTCCAGGTCCCCTCGCCTCCTGTCCCTGCCCAGACTGCCATTGGCTGCTGCTCGCTGAAAGGGGTGGCAGGGCTGCGTCCACAGGGAGGAGACCCTGGGAGACTGTTTACTGGTCCTGTTAAGGTGCTGTCTCCCTCAGCCCCGGTGGTCCACTCCATTCACCCAGCTGCACCAAGGAAAGCGGATGACTTTACTGGGCCTGGAGAAACCCAGTGTGGCCCAGAACCTCCTGATGTACAGTCTTCACACTGTGTTTACAGATCACAGCCAAGGCTGCTCCTGCTTCTCTGCTGGGTGAGGACCCACCCCTAATGCTGTGTTATGTTTGACTCTGACAGCAATTTGTTGTTGTTTTTCTTTATGATTTCTAAGTACAACCCCTCAGTCTACATTCCTGGCACAGAAACAAAGAGCTGGTTAAAGCTAATACCTTGTGCTAATGGAGCCTGGAGATCAAAGCCAGAGGATCAGGGTGGGCAACTCTTCCAAGAGCCTGAAAGTCGTTTTCCTTCCAGCACCATCTCCACGCTCTGGTTCCCTCCGTTTGCGCAGATGATTCTTAGATGTAACAGAATCTTCTGTCTCCACTTGCAGCCTGATGCCAAGTGAAAATTCATGCCTAGTTATCAACTCTTGACAAAGAATAGAGTTAAGTAGGATGAAAATTAAGAACAGAAGCAAATCAAAGCTTAGGTGTTTTATTATGCATACCGCCACCCACAGAGCCCAGCTCTGCTGATTGAGAGATTAGAGGGAAAAGGCTGGAGGGGAAGAACCAGCTTGGATCCGGTGTGGCTGTGGCTGTGGCTGTGGTGTAGGCTGGCAGCGGTCTGATTTGACCCCTAGTCTGGAAACTTCCATATGCTGCAAGTACAGGCTTTAAAAATAAAATAAGATAAAAAGTAAAAAATAGAAAGAAAGAAAAAAATCCACTCAATATTTTGAGGATCTACTGTGTACTTACTAGGCATTGAGCAGGAGAGCTCTGGGAATAAAAAACAAAACAAACAAACAAAAAAACTATATAACCTCTGTCTTGCTTAGTGTAAGGATTAAGGATTAGGACCTGTACTAAGAACAGAGAGGAGGGAGTTGCAGATACTGCCTTGGGGAAGTTGGGAAGGCTTCAGGGAGAAGGTGATAATTCAAGTAATCCTGCAGGACTAGGAGTAGGAAACTGCCAAGTATTAGAAATAGCATGCACTAAAGTACAGAGCCATAAAGAACATATTCTGTTCAAAGGACGTTAAGAAGCTGAAGTCTGGAGTTCCCGTCGTGGCTCAGTAGTTAATGAATCTGAGTAGGAACGATGAAGTTGCTGGTTTGAATCCTGGCCTCGCACAGTAGATGAAGGATCCAGCATTGCCATGAGCTGTGGTGTAGGTTACAGACGCGGCTCAGATCCTGCGTTGCTGTGGCTGTGGCATAGGCCAGCGGCTACAGCTCCAATTAGACCCCTAGCCTGGGAACCTCCATATGCAGAGGGTGCAGCCCTAGAAATGGCAAAAAGACAAAAAAAAAAAAAAAAAGAAGAAGAAGAAGCTGAAGTCTGGGGGTTCTTGTTGTGGCTCAGCGGGTTAAGAATCCAGCTAGCATCCATGAGGATATAGGTTTAATCCCTGGTCTCCCTCATGGGTTAAGGATCCAGTGTTGCTGCAAGCTGCATCATAGGTAGCAGTTGTGGCTTGGATCTGATGTTGCCTGTGGCTGTGGTGTTGTAGGCCAGCAGCTGCAGCTCTGATTTGACCTTTAGCCTGGGAACTTCCATATACCACAGGTGTGGCCCTAAAAATAAAAGAAGAAGCTAAAGTCTGGTGTAATTTAGGGAGTGGCAGGGGATGTAGTCAGAAAGGCAGGCTGGCAAAATACACTATGAAGAACCTTTCCAACCACACAAGAAATGTGGAGAAAATGGAATGGAACTCTGCTGGGAGTCTTCAAGTAGGAGAGCTGTTGGGTGCTAAAGGGTGGGAGACTAAGGATGGAGGGTGGTAGGTGAGGGTCTGGAGAGAAGGGGAGAACTGGCAGAAGAGAGGGAAGAAAGTCAGGGTGAGCTGCCAAGATCCCTGGCTGGGCGACTGGGTGGGTGGTAATGCTATTAACAGAGATGAGAAGTACAAGGTAGCCAGCCGGTTTGGCAGGGGAACCTCCCATCCACTCCAAACCTGTTTAATGCACCTTGGAGCGCTCCGCAAGAACCCCAGAGGCAGCTGAGAACACAAGCCTGTGGAACAGGAGGCAGGGGCTCTGGCACGAGCAGGGACAGGCCACTGGAGGAGATGCACCTACAGTGGGGCATCAAAATGGACACCAGTGGACAGTCTAGGAGTGAAGTGTGATATTAGGAGCCACCAACCAGAAAGAATCTAGAAGAGTCAGTGATGCAAGAGGTTGGAACATAGGAGACGGAGAGAGAGCGTCGAGGAACAGGTATATCCAGCCAGGGACACCCCGACTCTCCCACCCTCACACACATCTGTGATGAAAGAGAAGAAAATCTGTCAGGAGGAAGGCAGCTGAAATTCTTCCTTTCCTTTCTTTTTCTTTTTTTTTTTTTTTTTTTTTGGTCTTTTTAGGGCTGTACCTGTGGCATATGGGAGCTCCCAGGCTAGGGGTTGAATCAGAGCTGTAGCCACTGGCCTACCCCACAGCCACAGCAATGTCAAATCTGAGCTGTGTCTGTGGCCTACACCACAGCTCAAAGCAATGCCAGATCCTTAATCCACTGAGCGAGGCCAGGGATCAAACCCACATCCTCATGGATACTAGTCAGATTCGCCAACCACCGAGCCACGACAGGAACTCCTCCCTTTCCTTTCTTTCTTGGACTGTGCCCACTGCTTCTTGGCCTCGTCTCTAGTCCAAAGCTACCCTTGCAGCCAGAAGGGAAGTCAAGATCCCAAGTCAAGGGGAATAGACAGGTTAGTCTTTTCCTGGGAAGGAAAAGCAATGTATCCTCTTTGCTATAAGGTTTATTTTTTTCACCACTCTGAAATAAAAGATCCAATAAAAAAAAAATTTGGAGGAGTTCCCATTGTGGCTCAGCGGAAACGAATCTGACTGAGCACCAGGGTTGGATCCCTGGCCTTGCTCATTGGGTTAAGGATCCAGTGTTGCAGTGAACTGTGGTGTGGGTTGCAGATGTGGCTTGGATCCCACATTGCTGTGGTATAGGCTGGCAGCTGTACCTCTGGTTCAGTCCCTAGCCTGGGAACCTCCATATGCCGTGGGTGCAGACCTAAAAATAAATAAATAAATAAATAAAAATAAAATGAAATTATGGAGTTCCCGTCACGGCAAATGCAGAAACGAATCTGACTAGGAACCATGAGTTTGCAGGTTCGATCCCTGACCTTGCTCAGTAGGTTAAGGATCTGACATTGCCTTGAGCTTCAGTGTGGGTCATAGACATGGCTCGGATCTGGTGTTGCTGTGGCTGTGGTGTAGGCCAGCAACTGTAGCTCCATAGACCCCCAGCCTGGGAACCTCCATATGCCATGGGTGTGGCCCTAAAAAGAAAAGAAAAAGAAAAAAAAAGACATTATAAGCTATGTTATTATGCATGTTTCATAAATATCACTTTTGGTGGCTGCATAAATCACTTTGGAAATAATAATGTATTTGAATCAGTTATAACATGTACATGGTAGGTGGCTCAGTGGATTAGGGATCCAGCATTGTCACTGCTGTGGCACAGGTTTGATCCATGGCCTGGGAACTTTTGCATGCTACAGGTGTGGCAAAAAAAAAAGAACATGTACATGGTAAAAAATTCAAAATGTGGAGTTCCTGAGTGGCTCAGTGGAAATGAATCTGACTAGCATCCATGAGGACGCAGATTCCATCCCTGGCCTTGCTCAATGGGTTAAGGATCTGGCATTGCTGTGTCTGTGGCGCAGGCCAGCTGCTACAGCTCCCATTTAACCCCTAGCCTGGGTACCTCCATATGCCATGGGTATAGCCCTAAAAAAAGACAAACAAAAATTCAAAATGCAAGAAGGATATACATGAAACACAAGTCTCTCCTACCCTATCTCCCAACTACCCAGTTCTCCTTAAACATAATGCTGGTTCCAGGCTGTTATGTATTCTTCCAGAGATATTCTATGTATATGCCAATATGCATATAAATTACAATAATACATCTATATATTTGCATATAAATGCAAATAAATATTCTTCCTTCTTCTCCCTGCAAAGGTAGCATATTATACACACTGCCTGCACTTTGTTTTTTCACCTCTCAGTGTATCTTGGAGCCTGTTCCAGATTGCCAAATGAAAGCTGACTGGTTATTTTGATTGGAAAAGCAATTTCTTAGCAGGCAACAAATGGTGGCTCTCCCAGGAGCAGCAGGACCCTCCCTTGAGCCAAGGGGACAGGCAGAAAGTGGCCTGCCAGCCAGACCTACCCTGTGAGCCAAGAATGTCAAGTCTGATATCTCCATTTCCCGCCCACAGAGTGGGGACACTCAGAAGCCCAGGAAGCAGGAGAGTTTCTGGTAAATAAATGGAGGCAGGAAGCACATAGCAAACCAGACTGTAAGACTGAAGCTGGCTCCAGAACTAAGGTTGTCTTTTGTCTCCCATTCCCAGGCTTGTGCAGGTCCACATATTCTAGGAGACTCCCCCAGACCTCTCGAGCTTTCAGTCTCTCCTGTGCCTCAGACGCAGATGGGCTGCTCCATGGATGGTGAGACAACCTTGCCCACAAACATCCCTCTGTCTCCTGCAATGGCGCTTTTCTCTTAGTTTTCTTGAAATTTCCCAGTTTGAGGAGGAGCCTTCTGCCCCTAGCTCTAGCCTGCTAGAGGTTTAGGGAGACTAGCCTTACTAAACCAACTGGTCCATGCACTGACTATTCAGAAAGGCACCAAAAATCAGAGGTTTAATATGATAATAATAAAAGTCCTAAAAAAGAGGGAGATCTTGACAAGAAATGTGGACAGGGGCCTGAAGTATTGGTTAGAAACAAGATTTTCCTGGAGTTCCTGTCATGGTGCAGCGGAAACGAATCCTAATAGGAACCATGAAGTTGCAGGATCGATCCCTGGCCTTGCACAGTGGGTTAAGGATCTGGCGTTGCTGTGAGCTGTGGTG
This sequence comes from Phacochoerus africanus, assembly GCF_016906955.1. Lineage (NCBI taxonomy): Eukaryota > Metazoa > Chordata > Mammalia > Artiodactyla > Suidae > Phacochoerus > Phacochoerus africanus. Next base: position 76,913,924 of record NC_062545.1, on the reverse strand, counting down.
TAGGTTGCAGATGCAGCTTGGATCCTGTGTTGCTGTGGCTGTGGTATAAGCTGGTGGCTACAGCTCTGATTAGACCCCTCAATTGGGAACCTCCATATGCCATGACTGTGGCCCTAAAAGGACAAAAGAAAAAAAAAAAAGAAAAAAAAAAGATTTTCCTGTTTCCTGAGCTTTTTTTCTCTTTTTTCTTTTCTTTTTCTTTTCAAACTATGGTCCTTGACTCATCAGTGAATCATGAAAGCAAATTTAGTGACTGGTGGATGTGATCAGGAGCTTTTTTAAAACAGTGGAATAGAATGGAAAATACTGAAGTTTGTGCACATATTTCAAGGACTGCTTTGTGAAATTCCTTTTTCTGTTATATCTCAAGTGGCATGAGTTTCGGTGACGATATAAAATATATTTATTACTGTGGCTTAAGACACAAAGTTGGAAACAAATGACTTCACAGGAAGGAGTGATGAATGTACTCTTGAGGAGCCAGGGGGAAATACCTCAAAAGTACAGAACCTAGCCTGAGCAGTTTCTCTGAAAATGTTTACTGAGGCTGTGCATGCTCCAGGACTTTAAGGGAAGGCCAAATAAAGTAAACCAGGCTCAATGGCCCTAATAAGTGAGGGGAAATTCTTGGGATCAAGTGTGAGGGCTGCTCAGAAAATGTATGTTGTATCTGGTATCCATTCACTTTGCTCCAAGGCCTTTGCTGATGTTCTAAAGCAGGTCCTCATCATTTCTGGTCTGGACTCTGATAAAAGCCTCTAAGCTGGTATTCCTTCCTCTGTGCTAGCCCTCTATACCAGGCAATAGTGTATTCAGCTGTAATAGAAAATTCTACCTCAGTGGTTTAAATAAGTAGTGATTTATTGGAGTTCCCGTCGTGGCGCAGTGGTTAACGAATCCGACTAGGAACCATGAGGTTGCGGGTTCGGTCCCTGCCCTTGCTCAGTGGGTAAACGATCCGGCGTTGCCATGAGCTGTGGTGTAGGTTGCAGACGCGGCTCGGATCCCGCGTTGCTGTGGCTCTGGCGTAGGCCGGTGGCTGCAGCTCCGATTAGACCCCTAGCCTGGGAACCTCCATATGCCGCGGGAGCAGCCCAGGAAATAGCAACAACAACAACAACAACAAAAAAGACCAAAAAAAAAAAAGTAGTGATTTATTATTTTTATTTATTTATTTATTTATTTATTTCTTGGGCTGCTCCTGCGGCACATGGGAGGCTCCCAGGCTAGGGGTCCAACCTGAGCCACAGCCTCCAGCCCACGCCAGAGCCACAGCAACGCGGGATCTGAGCCACGTCCACGACCCACACCACAGCTCATGGCAACGTCAGATCATCAACCCACTGAGCAAGGCCAGGGATCAAACCTACAACCTCATGGTTCCCAGTCGGATTCGTTAACCACTGTGCCACAACGGGAACTCCCTAAGTAGTGATTTATTATCCACATGTAACAAAAGGCCTGGACACAGATGGACCAGAGCTTATATAGCATCTCAAGGGTATGATGTGAAAACCAACTCCTATCTACCTGCTCTGCATCCTTAGCATGAAAATGTCATCCTCATGGTTGCAAGATGGCTGCTGCAATTCCAGACATTGTATCCTTTTCCCAGATAAGAAAAAACGTAAAGGGTATAGGATGGAGGAACTTACCTTTTTATCAGTAAAACAATAACCTTCCTTATGATTACTGAAGTCTGTCCAGGCAGTAGATATCCAAATCTTATTAGAAACTTATACTGTCACATGGCCTCCCAAAGGGTTCCCTGTGCCAAAGGAACCAGTCGATTTGCCTTTGTGACTGAACTTATCTATGTCTGGAACAAAAAACAGGGTTTTGTTAGTAAAAATTTGATGTCTAGAAGCATTGGCTACATCTCCTTTAACACAGCCCTTGCTTCAGATCTTTCAATGGTTTTCTATTGCTCTCAAGAGTAAATCTGAAATCTGAAAATTTGTTGCTATGGACTGAATTGGGTCTCATGCCAAATGCATATATTCTCATGCCTAAGATATAAACTAAGGCATATAAAAAACTTTAAGGATTTCAGAGTTCCCACTGTGGCACAGTGGGTTAAGAACCTGGCTGCAGCAACTTGGATCACTGTGCAGATCAGGTTTGATCCCTGGCCTGGTGCAGTGGATTAAAGGATCCGGTGTTGCCATAGCTCTGTCATAGGTTGCAGCTCAGCTAGGATTTAATCTCTGGCCCAGGTACTTTCATATACCACTGGTGTGGCCCTAAAAAATGTTTCTTTTCTTTTCTCTCTTTATTTTCTTTGCTTTTTAGGGCTTCACCTGTGGCATATGGAGGTTCCCAGGCTAGGGGTCGAATCAGAGCTGTAACTTCTGGCCTACACCTCAGCCACAACAACTCAGGATCCGGGCTGCCTCTGTGACTGTGAGCTGCATTGCAACTCATGGCAATGCTGGATTCTTAACCCACTGAGCAAGGCCAGGGATCAAACCTGAGTCTTCATGGATGCTAGACAGATTCATTTCCGCTGCGCCATGATAGAAACTCCAAAAGTTTCTTTTAAATAAAAACTTTAACAATTTCCGTGGTGGCATAGCAGGTCAAGGATCAGGTGTTGTCGCTGCTGTGGCACAAGTTCAGTCCCTGGCCTGTGAACTTCCACATGCCCTGGTCTCAGCCAAAAAATAAAAAAATAAAAATAAATAAAAACTTTTAAGTTTCTTTAAGCACAAATCAATTAGAACTATGCAACTGCCAATCTAGCAGATGGAAAGGGACTCTGGGAGCTATGCAAAATTAAAGACTTTTATAGCCAGAGGGGAACAAGAACAAGGAAGTTACACTGGCAAAAAGCAGGCTTGTTGTGGCAAGGTCACTTTTCCTTAGGGGACGGCTGGGGTGTCTCAGGCAGAAGACATCACCAGTGGTGATCAGGTGATTCCTGATGGACTGGTTTAAGATTCTATTTCTGGAAGGGGCTGAAACTGTAATTAAGTCTCCATTTGGTGACATGGGGCTTAGTATAAACAAAGTATAAGCAACTCCATGCAGGGCCTGTTGTCTTATGTTTGGTTGGTTGGTTGGTTTTTATTTTATTTTTTTGCTTTTTAGGGCTGAACCTGGGGCATATGGGGATTCCTGGGCTAGGGGTCAAATCAGAGCTGTTGCTGCTGGCCTACACCACAGCCACAGCAATGCCAGATCTGAGCTGCATCTGTGACCTACACCACAGCTCACCGCAACACCAGATCCCTAACCCACTGAGTGAGGTGAGGGATCGAACCCGCAACCTCATGTTTCCTGGTTGGATTCATTTCCGCCGCGCCACAACAGGAACTCCCTTTTTTTTTTTAAACACCCCAATACTTCAGAACTGGGCCTTCAAAAAGGTAATTTGAGTTAAACTGCCTTTAGGGTGGGCCCAATCACACCTGACTAATGTCCTTATAAAAGGACATTAATCTTATAAGAGATTAGGACATAGGGACACCAGGGATGCTGGACACAGAGGAAAGCCCACATGAAGTCACAGTGAGAAGGCAGCCCCCTGCCAACAAAGGAGAGAGCCCTCAGGAGAAACCAAAGTGCCAGCATCTTCATCTTGGTCTTCCAGCCTCCATTTCTCCACTGTAGGAAGTTACTTTCTCTTATTTAAGCCACTTACTCTATGCCATTTTTTCTTGGTAACTTGAGATATTGTGATTTATAATAAGAAATATATATTGTTTTTCTTCCCCTTCCAGGCACAGAGCTCCTGAAACCTTTGGAATTTTCAAAGTGAGGAGAGCAATAAAGGTGGCTTTTGTTACGTTAATGAGGTGAATTTTGGAGAGCTCCTAGGTAACCTAAAGATCCAGGCTGGTTGCCAGGGGAACCAGCCATAGGGATTAGAAGATTGGAAATTTCAGTTCTCCAAAGAAGGGAGAGGGGCTGGAGATGAGTTCAGTCATCAGTGGCCAATGAGTTAATTAGTTTTGCCTATGGAATGAAGCCTCCACAAAAACCCAAAAGGACCAATTCAGTGAGCTTCTGGGTTGGTGAACACATGGAGATGCAGGGAGAGTGTTGCTCCCAGAGAGGATGGAAGCTCCTCACCCCTCCCACATGCCTTGCCCTGAGCCGCTCTTCCATCTGGCTATTCTTGAGTTATAAACTTTTCTAATAAAGCAGTGATCTAGTAAGTAAATGCTTTTTTTTTTTTTTTTTTTGTCTTTTCCATGGCTGCACCCATGGCATAGGAGGTTCCCAAGCTAGGGGTTGAATTGGAGCTGTAGCTGCCAGCCTACACCACAGCCACAGCAACATGGGATCCAAGCCATGTCTGTGACCTAGACCACAACTCACAGCAATGCCAGATCCTTAACCCACTGAGCAAGGCCAGGGATTGAACCTACAACCTCATGATTCCTAGTCGGATTCGTTAACCACTGCACCATGACGGGAACTCCAGTAAAATCTTTCTCAGTGTTCTGTGAGTTGTCCTAGCAAATTAAGTGAACCCAGGGGGATGGGGGAAGCATCTTGTGGGACTGAGCCCTTAACCTCTGGGATCTGACCCTCTCTCCAGGTAGACTGTGTCAGAATTGAGTTGAGTGTTTCATGGGAGAGAAAACAAATATATAGAAACAAACCCCAAATAACCTAGGCTCTAGCAAATTCACACAGTTGCTTAAAAGAGCTGAGCAGGATCTGGATCCCCACTAGCCCTGGGCACCCTCTGATGCCATGTCCCCTTGCTCACCGCCTTCCAGGCAGGCCGCCTTCTTTAGTTACTAGAACAGGTGAGCCCTGTTCCAGGCTCAGGACCTTCACATGCACTGTTCCTTCTCCTTAGAGCTCTGTTCCCCTGTTTTTTATTTTTTATTTTATTTTATTTTTTTATTGGTCTTTTTGCCTTTTCTAGGGCCATACCGGTGGCATATGGAGGTTCCCAAGCTAGGCGTCTAATCTGAGCTGTAGCCACCAGCCTACACCAGAGCCACAGCAGCTCAGGATCCAAGCCATGTCTGAAACCTACACCACAGCTCATGGCAATGCCAGATCCTTAACCCTCTGAGCAAGGCCAGGGATCGAACCCTCAACCTCATGGTTCCTAGTCAGATTCGTTAACCACTGTGCCACGACGGGAATTCCATCCTCTTGTTTTAAATGACCAACTCCATGTCCTACAGGTCACAGCTAACTTTTCTCTGCCCTGAACATCCCCTAAAACAGAGTTGGCTTCCTGATATTCTCTATCCCAGGCCATGGTGTGTTTTTTTCATAAATCTTATGAACGATTGTTGTGATTTGTAATACTTTTTTAAAAATAAATTTTATTAGAGCATAGTTGACTTAGAAAGCTGTGTTAGTTTCAGGTGTGATTTGTAATAATTTTTTTTTTTTTATTTTCCAGTAGAGGACCTAAAGCTCCAGCAGGGCTGGAAGATGTCTAGTTCCTAGTTGTGTCCCTAAGGCCTGGCCCATCCTCTACCGTCCATAAATCATTTCTGAAAGAGTGAATAGGTGTATGTTACCTGATACTTTCTGCTGGTTAAATTTATTTTTAATTGTGTGTGGAATGAGAAGAAGAAGAGCAAGCTTGGCCTTTCTGGACAGAGCTGGGTAGTGGTTGAATGCAATCCTCACCTGCAAACATGCTTCTGGGGTTTTGAGGAGAGTGACACTGTCCTGCTTCCTTTAAGCCACTGAACGCCTTTTAGTGACTTCGGTGGCAAGGAGTAAAGATGATCTGCCAAGGAATTTGCTTGTTAGTGGTTCTAGTAACAGCCTGGTGAAGGAGGAGATTAGATGTAATCCTGTGACCTAAAATTCGTCAGAATTTCATCAACTGCAGTGCATCCTTATCCAACCCTGCTCCAAACTCTACCAAGTTCATTAAATGAAGACATCCAAATGTATTCAAACCCTTATGCACTACCTTTGTAACAATCCAATAACAAAAACAAAACCCAAGCTGTTTTAAATGTCTTGTAGAGTTCCCTTCATGACTCGGCGGTTAATGAACCTGACTAGGATCCATGAGGATGCAATTTCGATCCCTAGCCTCACTCAGAGGGTTAAGGATCCGGCATTGCCATGAGCTGTGGTGTCGGTGGCAGATGCGGCCTGGATCCTGCGTTGCTGTGGCTGTAGCGTAGGGAGGCAGCTACAGCTCCAATGTGACCCCTAGCCTGGGAACTTCCATTAGCTGCAGGTACGCACCCCACCCCAAAAAAGTCTTGTTTATCCCAAGCATCCCATATCACAAAGGCTGAACCTTTTCACAAAGGACTACCAAATGGAAGTTGGAATCTACTCAAGTCTTAAACACTGAGCTAGAAGTAAAGAGTCTATTGTAGTCTCTGCATCTAAGGTGAAACTGTGAGATTCAGAGCAGTAACTGCCCTCCTTCAGCTGGCCATAAATGTCTCCTTGACTGAAAAATTCACACCTGCCAGATGGTTGGAACAATGTAATATTATTTCAAAACACCCAAGGTCATGCAAAAGCAGAAAGATCTAATAAAAAAATAATAATGTAAGAGTTATTGGAGTTCCATTAATAAAATCTATCTCAAAAAGTATTCTGTCCAGGAGTTCCCATCATGGCTCAGTGGTTAACAAATCTGACTAGGAACGATGAGGTTGCGGGTTCAATCCCTGGCCTCGCTCAGTGGGTTAAGAATCTGGCTTTGCCGTGAGTTGTGGTGTAGGTTGCAGACGCACTTTGGATCCCGAGTTGCTGTGGCTGTGGTATAGGCCTGCAGCTACAGCTCCAATTAGACCCCTAGCCTGGGAACCTCCATATGCCACAGGTGTGGCCCTAGAAAAGACAAAAGAAAAAAAATCCAAATAGTAGCTTTCCCTTTTTCTCATTTTATAATCATAGATGTGCTTATTTTAAAAGACATTGTGGGAGTTCCCATTGTGGTTCAGTGGTAATGAACTCATGGGCATGCACAATGACACAGGTTCTATTCAGTGCCCAGCTCAGTGGGTTAAGGATCTGGCATTGCCATGAGCTGTGGTACACAGCTCAGATTTGTCACTGCTGTGGTATAGGCTGGCAGCTACAGCTCTGATTCAACCCCTAGCCTGTCAACTTCCATATGCCCTGGGTTTGGCCCTAAAAAAGCAAAAAAAAAATAAAAAAATAAAAAAATGAAAGACATTGTGTTCCTGGCAGGATGTAATCAAACAATATTTTTAGAAGCTGAAATCATATAATATCTAAAGATGCCAACTATTTTAGGGTTCCTTACCCTGAATTTTAAAAATATTAATAAAATTTGCTTGTAATGAAAATATTCTAATTCTTCCATCTTTGTAAAAGCAGATTTTAGAAGCTCATATTTGTTTATCTTATACAGTACAAAAAGGATTACACCATGAAGAAACAGGATTGATCCCAGGAATGCAAGATTGGTTTAACATCCCAAGTCAATGTAATACACCACAGTAATAGAATAAAGACCAAACACCATAGGACAATCACAATAGATGCAAAAAAAGCATTTAACAAGATTCAAGACACATTTATGATAAAAAGAAACACTCAACAAAATAGGAATAGAAGGAAATTTCTTCAACCTGATATAAAACATCTACCAAAAACATACAGCTAACATCGTACTTAATGGTAAAGATTGGCAACTTTTCCAAGATGAGAAGCAAGACCAGGATGTCTGCTCTCCCCATTTCCATTCAGTATTGTTCAGGACATTCTAGCCAGGGCAATTAGGTAACAATAAGAAACAGAAGGTGGGAGTTCCCATCGTGGCTCTGCAGTAACGAACCTGACTAGGATCCATGAGGATGCAGGTTCGATCCCTGGCCTCGCTAAATGGGTTAAGAATCTGGCATCACCGTGAGTTGTGGTATAGGTTGCAGATGCAGCTTGGATCTTGCGTTGCTGTGGCTGTGGCTTAGGCCAGCAGCTGTAGCTGATTTGACCCCTAGCCTGGGAAATTTCATGTGCCGCGAGTGTGGTCCTAAAAAGACCAAAAAAAAAAAAAAACCCACACAGCTGACTTCTTTGCAGAAACTGGCAAGCTGATGATTTTAAAAGTCATGTAAAAATTTGAATATATATATACACACATATATATGTATATATATGAATGACTGGGTCACTTTGCTGTACAGTAGAAAATTAACAGAACAGGATAACCCAACATAATGGAAAAATAAAATCATTAATAAAAATTCAAGAGATCCAGAATAGCCAGACCAATCTTGAAAGAGAACAAAGTTTTAGGACTCACATTTCTCCATTTCAAAATTCACTACAAAGCTACAATAATCAAGGCAGTATAGTACTGGCATAAGGGCAGGCATATAGGTCAATGGAAGAGAATTAAGAGTTCAGAATTAAACCCTTATATTTACTGTAAATTGATTTTGACTAGGGTGCAAAACTTTTCCATTGGGAAAGAATGGTCTTTTCAATAAATTGTGCATGGGCACTGGATATCCACATACAAAAGAAGGAATTTGGGCCTCCCTCCCTCACATTATACAAAAAATAACTCAAAATCAAAAACCAAAAATTAACAGCTAAAACTATAAAACTCTTTGAAGAAAACATAGGAGGAAGTCTTGGTGACATTGGAAGAGACAATGGTTTCTCAGAATGACACCAAAACACAATCAACAAAAGAAAAAATTGATAAATTGGACTACATCAAAATTTAAAATTTTCATGCTTCGAAGGACATCACCAAAAAAGTGAAAAGACAATTCCCAGGACAGGAGAAAATATTTATAGGTCATAGATCTCATAGGAGACTTGTATCTAGAATATATAAAGACCCCATAAAACTCAGTAACAAAAGACAAATTATTCAATTGTAAAATAAAGGATCTGAATAGACATTTTTCCAAGGAAGAATTACAAATAGCCGATAAGCACATGAAAAGATGTTTAACATCACTGGTCATCAGGAAAAATGCAAATCAAACCACAATGAGAAGCAAATCTGCCCGGAAACAGTTTATGACATGTTATTTGCTGGAAAAGAAGTATTTCCTTTTGCTGACAGGCGAAATAAATTCAATAGCATGCAAAAAAACAAAAACACACAATGAGATACCATTTAACAGACATTAGGAAAGTGGAAAATAACAAGTGTTGGTGAGAATGCAGAGCAATTAGAACATAGAACTACCACATGATTCATTTATTCCACTCCTAATTATGTACCCAAAGAATTAAAAACAGGTATTCCTACAATCTGGGATGTAAACAGGAATGCAAAAACGAATACGTGTACATGAATATTCCTAGGGTCATTGTTCACAACAGCCAAATCATGAAAATAATCCTAATGTCCATCAACAGAAGAATGGGTAAATTGGAGTTCCCCTGTGACACAGCATTGTCATTGCACTTGGGTCACCACTGTGACATGGGTTCAATGCCTGGCCCAGGAAGTTCCACATGCTGCAGACATTGCCCCCCCCCCCAAAAAAAGCAAGTGAGTGAGAAAGAGAGAGAAGAATGGATAAATAAAATATGGAATTTCCATACAGTAGAATATTATTTGCCAATTTATTTATTATCTTTTTTCTTTTTTTTTTTTTTTGGCTTTTTGCCATTTCTTGGGCTGCTCTCATGGCATATGGAGGTTCCCAGTTTAGGGGTGGAACCGGAGCTGTAGCCACCGGCCTACACCAGAGCCACAGCAATGACAGATGCGAATCCGTTCTGCGACCTACACCACAGCTCATGGCAACGCCGGATCCTTAACCCACTGAGCAAGGCCAGGGATTTGAACCCGCAACCTCATGGTTTCTAGTCAGATTTGTTAACCACTGAGCCATGATGGGAACTCCCAATTTAAAAATTATTGAATTACTGATACATTGAACAAAATGCATGAATCTTGAAAACATCCTGCAAAGTGAAAAATGCTAGTCACAAAAGATTCCATATTGTATTGTTTCATTGTATGAATGTCCAATTTGGCAAATCCATGAGCATATAGATTAGTTGTCTTGGTTTGGGGAAGGAGAGTGGAATTGGAGGAAGATGGCTAAGGGGAGGAATGTTTCCTTTGAGATAATGAAAATGTTATACAATTGGGGAGTTCCCATCATGGCTCAGTGGAAACAAATCTGACTAGCATCCATGAGGACACAGGTTCGATACCAGGGCCTCACTCAGTAGGTTAAGGATCTGGCGTTGCCGTGAGCTGTGGTGTAGGTTGCAGATGTGGCTTGGATCCCATGTTGCTGGGGCTGTGGTGTAGGTTGGTGGCTACAGCTCCAACTCCACCCCTAGCCTCCATGTGCTACAAGTGTGGCCCTACAATGACAACAAAAATTTTTTAAATTTTTATATATATATATATATATATAATTTTATATATATATAAAATTGTAGTCATAGTTGCATAAGCCATTGAATCATACATTTGAAATGAATGAATTATACAGTTATATGATTTATAGCTGAACAAAGCCATTTAAAAAATTAACAGTGAGTATTTTTTAAAAAAGCAAACTACTTTCTTGGAAGAAACTACTATTTCTGGTATTGAGACTAAAGAGACTGAGACAGGTGTTCAGAGGATCATCCTATAAAATGTGGTAAATGGAAGTCCCAGTGATATTCTTCAAAAATGCAACAACCGGACTTCCCGTGTGGCTCACAACAAAAAATGTGACAACCTAAGGATGTTCTTAGAATACCCTTTAACACAAGTTAGTGCACTAAAGAAAATGTAATTCCCTGCCATCTGGCTTAATCCACGAAATTGCTCTGGAGAAAAGGACAGACTGCACATCTTTCAGGAGAATTGCCATAATCATTTCTTTAAGCCTGCTTTTTTCTTTTTTCTTTCCTTCCCTTCTTATAAATATAATGCATGGTTGTTGAGGAAACTAGACACAAATGAAAGAGAAAATCAAAATTTCCTATAATTTTATCATCTAGAAATGATTGCTGTTAGCTTTTGAAGTTGGAGATAAACAGTATTGGAAAAATTATTTAAAAGAAATCCACAGAGTTCCCATCGTGGCTCGGCAATTAACAGACCCAACTAGGGTAGAACAAGTGAGTCATACCACATTCCCTAGAGGGGACAGGATCACAGCTTATAGAGCCCCACTTAGGGAGTGTTATCTTACTCCTGGCCTTTAGGCAAAGAACTGCCAAGAAATCTCCCTCCTGATGACTCTAAATACACTGCTCATTCATATAAGAAATTGATGATTAACGATCTGATTTATTGGATTTATACGCCACAAAGTCATATAGTACTAAAAATATGCCTGCACTCTCACCTGACAATTACAGAGGCTGGACATGGAAGGATGATGGTGGTTTCTCACAGCAGTGGGATGATTTTCTTCTCTGTCCTCTTCCTTTCCCTCCTTCTTCTGTTCCTTTATTGTTCTTAAGTTTGCAAAATAATTATGATAAGTAATTATGTAATTTTGTCTTCTAATACATTTGCCAGTTATCTGGGTTAATACTTTGGCAGATAATTAATTTCAAATCACTATTATTGTGTTTTAATTTTATTTATTTAAAAAAAATTTGGAGTTTCTGTCATGGCACAGTGGTTGACGAATCCGACTAGGAGCCATGAGGCTGCGGGTTCGATCCCTGGCCTCGCTCAGTGGGTTAAGGTTCCGGTGTTGCCATGAGCTGTGGTGTAGGTCGCAGAACATGGCTCAGATCTTTCATTGCTGTGGCTCTGTTGTAGACTGGTGTCTACAGCTCTGATTGGACCCCTAGCCTGGGAACCTTCATATGCCACAGGAAGTGGCCCTAAAAAAGACAAAAAGACAAAATAAATAAATAAATAAATAAATAAATTTACGGCTGCACCCATGGCATATGGAAGTTCCTGGGCCAGGGATTGAATCTGAGCTACAGTTGGCATGGCATAGCTGCAGCAAGGCGAGATCATTTAACCCACTGTATCCGGTCACGGATGGACCCAAGATGCTGTAGCAGGGTTTTTAACTCACTGCTCCATAGTGGGAACTTCCACTACTATTATTTTTAAATGCACAGATGTAGTAGGTAAATGCTAAGAATGATCCCTATTGTTAATAACATGTTCTCACATCTCCTTGTACACTAACCAGAGATGTTGCCACTTAACTGAAAGGAGATGAAGCATCCTTCCTTTCCTGGCCTCTCCAGGAATACTTGAACCCCAGAATTAGTGCCTATTGTTAAGCCCGGAATTAGTAGAAAAACAAATTTTTTTAATCAATTGCTTTACAAATTAGTGTAAATTACTGCATTTGGTTTTTGAGCTGGATTTATATCTGCTCAATAATTCACTCTGAGAGAGCAAAGTCCAGGTCCATCTAGTTGTAGCTACAATTCAAATTAGTAAGGAGGAGTTCCCGTCGTGGTGCAGTGGTTAACGAATCTGACTGGGAAACATGAGGTTGCGGGTTTGATCCCTGGCCTTGCTCATTGGGTTAAGGATCCGGCGTTGCAATGAGCTGTGGTGTAGGTTGCAGACTCGGTTCAGATCCAGCGTTGCTGTGGCTCTGATGCAGGCTGGTGACTACAGCTCTGATTTGACCCCTAGCCTGGGAGCCTCCATATGCTGGGGGAAGTGGCCCTAGAAAAGGCAAAGACAAACAAACAAACAAAAAACAAATTAGTAAGGAAAGGTCTTAACAGCAACGAAAAGAAATAAAGGCGTTCCCATTGTGGCTCAGTGCTTAACTAATCCGACCAGGAACCATGAGGGTGCAGGTTCAATCCCTGGCTTCACTGAGTGGGTTAAGGATCTGGCGTTGCCGTGAGCTGTGGTGTAGGTCACAGATGTGGCTTGGATCTGACGTTGCTGTGCCATAGGCTGGCAGCTACACCTCCATATGCCAAGGGTTCGGCCCTAGAAAAGACAAAAAAAAAAAGAAAGAAATGAAAAAGAAACCAAACCCTAACCCTAACCCTATCCCTAACCCTAACCCCTAACCCTAAACCCTAACCTCAACAAAAACAAAGAACTTAAAACTTGGCTCTTTTCTTACCCTCAATTGTCCCTCTATGAAAAGTTTCGACTTAACTCAAATTGTTCTCCGTCTAATGTCCTCTCATTCACTGGTAATAGCTATCTATGCCTATAAAATGTCACAGGGGAGCTCCCTGGTGGTCTGGAGGTTCAGATTCAGGACTTTCATTGCTGTGGTCCAGGTTCAATCCCTGGTCTGGGAACTGAAATCTCACACCCAGCTGTTGCATTCCAAGCTAAAAAAATAAGTAAAATGAAACAAAATAATTCCATAGATTAAATGCAATCCCTTTTCCTCCTGATTGTTTTTTGAACATCTGGAGACAACTATTACGTCCCTCTTTTTTTTTCTTTTATGGCCATATCAAAGTTCCCAGGCTAGGGGTCAAATCAGAGCTGCAGCTGCTGGCCTACACCACAGCCACAGCCACACCAGATCTGAGCTATGTCTGTGACCTACACTGCAGCTTGCAGCAACACCAGATCCTTAACCCACTGAGCAAACCTGCATCCTCATGAACACTATTTTGGGTTCTTAACCTGCTGAACCACAATAAGAAAGAACTCCTATTATGTCCTTATTAGGTCAAACTCCTTTCTTTCTCAAGGACTTCACTCTTAAAAGTTCCCAATTCCTGGAATATACTTCCTCAAATCTTCATACACTGCCTCCTCCCATCATTCGGGACTTAGCTCAACTCCTATGTCACCTTACAGAGAGGTTTCCTTAGCATTCTAGTTAAGATAGACCCTTCTTAGTCATTCTCCATCAACTCTGATCATCCTTTTATCATTTATCACTTCCTAAACTCATCCATTCGTTTACATGCTTTCACAGTCTCTTTCCTTCCTACAACGTGAGTCTGGGAACCTGTCTCTCTCGTTCATACAGATCCTAGCAGAAATGAGTATTGAATAGGACCCAGCCATTCCATTCCTAGGTATTGACCCAAAAGAAATGAAAGCATTTGTCCACACAAAAAAATTGTAATATGAATGTACAACCTAGTAGCATTTTCCCTAATAGCCCCAAACTGGAAATAACCCAAATATCCATAGTCAGATGAAGAGATAAACAAAATGTGGTATATCCATTCAGTAACAAACTAAAGAGATGAAGCAAGATGTGCAAACCTCAGAAACTTCAGGCTGAATCCAAGAGGCCAGTCACAAGAGTTCTGCTCTTCTATTCCCTTTATATAAAACTCAAGAAAATATTAATTAATCTATAGTGACAAAGCAGATGAGTGGTTGCCTAGGGCTTGGGGTGGAGGGAGAATGGACTACAAAAAGGCATGAGGAATCTTTTTGGAGTAATCAAAATGTCCCCATCTCTATTGTGCCAGTGCTTTCATGAGTTTATTATGTCAACTCACCAAATCATACACTTTATTTTTGGCCAATCTTGCACCATGCTGAAGTTCCTGGGCCAGGGATCAAACCTAAGGCACAGCAGTGACAACACTGGATCCTTAACAGTAGGCCATTGGGGAACTCCCCCTTTTTTTCATATAATTTAAATGTATGTACTTTATTGTACATAAACTGTATTCCATTTAAGCTGGAAAAAACATTTTGTTCAGTGAATGCCTTTTTCCCTTAGTAAATCATCTCCACCTGGTCTGGCAAGGTTTGGAGATGTTTCAGCACCCTCATCACCATCTTTTGAATGCAGTCCAGATAGTTCAAGTTCCTCCAAGGGTGTGCCCAGACCTGGAAGCAATATTGCAGATGTGGTTTGAGCAGATTAGAGCACAATGGTTCTCTTTTACTCCACTTTTATTGCTGTGTATTTATACCAGGCTTTGCTGTTTTCAGACTTTGTCTACCTCATGTCTTCCGTTTCAGTCAGCCTGAATGTTCTGTCTGTGCAGCTTAAATTCCTGTGGACCTTTCTGGAGGTCTGCTCACAAGGATAATTGACATTGGTTTGGTATCCTGGGTCATTTCCCAGCTGTAGAACTACGTCTCCATTATCCTAAGTGTTCATATTTTCCCCTCCCGGTATTCATTTAAGTTTTTCCTTTTGGCTTCAGTCCACCTTCCAAGTCTGCCGAAGTATTTTACATCTATGTTTTCTAATGTTATCACTGCTTTGTGTCATCTACAAATTTAACAAAGTGTCCTGTCTTCATTCTAGTGGAAGGTAAAATAGTTTAAGGAAGAAAGCAGCACCCTGAGGCTTGCCAATAGATTCCCCTTGTCAAACACTATGGATTTATTCATCACTCATCAACACTCTTGGGGTACACTGGTTCTTCAAATTGCTTTGAATTGGCCTAGCTGCTTTTTTAGTTACATCACATTTCTCCATTTGATTCACAAGACTATCGAGAGACTCAGAAAGTCTTGTTGGGAATTCCTTAGAGTAGGAATTACAAGATAGGGGTTCTGGGTCCAACTTTACTTCTTTCAGCTGCGTATGATCAGACTGTTTTTCTTTTTTTAAAAATGGCTGCATCCATGGCATATGAAAGATCCTTGGCCAGGGACTGAGTCCAAGCAACAGCTGCAACCTCCACTGCACCTGTGGCAACACTGGGCCTTTTAACCCACTGCACCATGGCAGGAACTCCAGTATTTCTTTCTTGATCTTGGTGATTATAACAGCACATACACGTTGTAAAAATTCACTGCATTTAATCATTTGAACACTACCCTATTTGTGAGTATTAGTTTAAATTGTTTTATTTTAAAAAGTTTACTTTCCTTCAATCAGGACATCAAATAATATAAAAAGATCATATTCTTGTTTTAAGAACCTGTATGTTTTAAAGTGTCAAGAAATACAGCAGAACCATGAGGTTGCAGGTTCGACCCCTGGCCTTGCTCAGTGAGTTAAGGATCTGGCGTTGCCGTGAGCTGTGGTGTAGGTTACAGACACGGCTGGGATCCCGCGGCTTGGATCCCGCGTTGCTGTGGCTCTGGTGTAGGACGGTGGCTACAGCTCCAATTAGACCCCTAGCCTGGGAACCTCCATCTGCCACGGGAAGCGGCCCTAGAAAAGGCAAAAAGACAAAAAAAAAAAAAAGAAATACAGCAAAATGTAAGAGTGGTATTCTGGATGGTGAGATTACACATACTTATTTCCTTCTCTGCAACTTCTTCAATAATCAGAAAAATGACTTTGTTTTCTATAATTGGGAAAATATCAAAATTGTATTTTAAAGAAAATGCTTTCTAAACTGTAAACATATACAATGCAAGGTATTGTTCCAGTGCAATGGCTGAAACATAAGAATTCTTGATAAATGTGGAGTGAATGACTATTCCCATATCGACCAGGCAAGTACTTTCAAAAAAGCAATGGGATCAGACACTCTTGGCTCCCAGGGAACCCACGCTGGCTCCTAGCAACGACTACCTTCATTTCTAAAAGGTCACAAACCACCTACACAATGATTCTTCCCAAAATATTGCCAGGACAATATCTAGAAGATAACAATCTCTGCCTCACTCTGCTTCCTCACATCTCCTTCAAGATTAGCTGATGGAGTTCCCTGGCAGCCTAGAACGTTAAGGATCCAGTGCTGTCACTGCTGTGGCAGTTTGATCCCTGGCCTGGGAATGTCTGCATGCCCAGATGTAGCCATTTAAGGAAAAAAAAAAAAAAAAAAAAAGATTAGCTGATTATCCTTTTCTGGGATTGGGACTCCTAGTCACTTCAATCAACCTAGTACTTTCCATACCACATCTCACCCACCTTGAGGGTAGGGTAGGACTACTCTGGAACCCTTCCTACTCAACTTCTTCCATTTAATTTTTTTGGCTGCACCTTTGGCATGTGAAAATTTCTTGCTCCAAGTCCATTTGCAGCTCCCTACCACCCACAGGCCAAGGACTGAACCTGCACCACAGCAGTAACCAGAGCCACGGCAGTGACAATGCCAGATTCTTAACCCACTAGGCCACAAGGGAACTCAACTTCTTCCATTTTTAAAACTATATCTAGTCACTTGTGATGGAGCATGATGGAGGATAATGGGAGAAAAAGAATGTATATATGTATGTGTAACTGGGTCACTTTGCTGTACAGCAGAAAATTGACACAACACTGTAAACCAGCTATAATGGAACAAATAAAAATCATTTAAAAAAAGAAAGTTTCTGTGAATCCATTCATGGCCTCACCTGAGAGTGGTAGGGAGAAATGGCTAAAATTATCTATGTTCCCTGGTGGCCTAGCAGTTAAGGGTTCAGCATTGTCACTTCTGTGGATCTGGGTTTCATCCTTGGCCCTGGAACTTCCGGGCATTGTGAAAAAACAAGCAAACAAACAAAACCTATGATGAAAGGAAGGAGAGATCAGAAGCTAGATGATCAGATGATTGCAAAGGGACTTGGAGCAAGTCTCCCCCCTCCTATTTATTTATTTCTTTTTAGGGCCACACCCGTGGCATATGGCAGTTCCCAGGCTAGGGGTCAAATCAGAGCTGCAAACGGAATTGCAGCAAGTCTCCCCCCTTCTATTTGTCTTTTTTGGGCCACACCCGAGGCATATGGAAGTTCCCAGGGTAGGGGTCAAAGTGGAGCTGCAGCCGCTGGCCTACACCACAGCCACAGCAATGCAGGATCCGAGCCACAGCTTAAGGCAATGCTGGATCCTTAACCCACTGAGCGAGGCCAGGGACTGAACCTGCATCCTCATGGATACTAGTCAGATTCATTCTCACTGAGCCATGATGGCAACTCCAGGACACAGTGCTTTTACTGCTGTGGCCCAGCTTCACCCCTGGTCTGGGAACTGAGATCCCAAATCAAGGACTGTGCATCCACCACTTCGATGCTCCTTTCTTGATGCCCCTTCTCCCCAGCCACTGTCCATCTATTTGCAGAAGAAAAAAGCTCAAGGACAAATGGAAATTAAAATGCACTTCTCACAAAAAGTTAATATAAATGGTGGATCACAAATTTGGGATTATTCAACAACTACCACAAAAAGCGTTTTGAGGAGTTCCCCTTGTGGCACAGTGGTTGACAAATCTGACTAGGAACCATGAGGTTTTGGGTTCGATCCCTGGCCTTGCTCAGTGGGTTAACGATCTGGCGCTGCCGTGAGCTGTGGTGTAGGTTGCAGGCGCGGCTCGGATCCCGCGTTGCTGTGGCTCTGGCGCAGGCAGGCAGCTACAGCTCCGATTAGACTCCTAGCCTGGGAACCACCACATGCTGTGGGAGTGGCCCTAGAAAAGGCAAAAAGACCAAAAAAAAAAAAAAAGTGTTTTGAGTTAGATTTCAGTAATACTATATAATACTTCTCTTATTTGATGCAAATACTTTAGACACTATTATCAGAGATAAAAATTACATAGGAAACAGAAGGCTGTATTACCAAATCTCAAACAAGAGGGTTACGGATTAAAACAAACCAAAAAACACCTCTAAGAAACTGTCTCTTCCGCAGGGAATGTGGCTATCTTTAAGACTGGTTGAATTGCTGGAGTAGGTCTTCTTGGTGGAGAGGGGTCAAGGTATATGTTGATGGACAAAGGGAACGAAAAACGACCACCAAACCGACAGTATCTTGAGACCAAAAAATGAGGCAGGCCACCCCCCATAATCAATGAATCAGCTCATTGCAGGGCAGTTTACTCACAGGGTGGGACAGGGTGGGTGGGTGACATCCAGAAGCATTCACTGCCACCATTGGGACAATTTTATAGTTAACCTAGAGTGTGGGGGTACGTGCTTGGAACTGGGAAGTGCATTCCTAAATCAAGATTTATGAATGGGTAACTAGCCTCATGGGCGCCAGAAATATGTCAGTGAAGGTCTTCATTATTGTTTGGAGACTAATAGGGCACAAAGGCCACCTGGCCTAACAATCGTTAAACAACATCTATTAACTACAAAGCCCTTGACACCAGAGAAGAGATTTACTACCCTAGGACGGGTCAGCTGAAGGACAGGAGGAACCGAATGGGCCCAAGATGGCATGGGGTTATGATGCTAACTGCCCAGTGCGGCAGGGTCCTTTCCGTACGTAGCTGGTGAAGACCCACTGCTTTGCCTCCCTCCTAAATCACTACCTCCATTAGCATTACCTGGACCAGGCAGGGGTCAGGCCCTGGGGAAGGACTGTGCACCCACCACTTCGGATGCTCCTTTCTTGACTCCCCTTCTCCCCAACCATTGTCCATCTATATGCAGAAGGCAGGATGTGAATCATTTTAACTTAGCCCTTTATCCCATTTAGCCATAAAATACAAATACCTGCTTCAGATCTAAAACTGCAGTCTTTGTTTTAAGTGAACAATCAGGCAACAAGTGTGACAACAGCTCCCTCATTTTTATAGGGAAGAGGAGAATATTAGGCATTTGGAAAGGCTTAGGGAGAGGGAAGGCCAAAGAATGGGTTTACAAGAGAAGAGAAAGGATGCAGGAAGCAGAATTGAGGTTCCAGCTTTTGTTTCATGTCAACAAACTCACACAAACGCACGTACACATAGGCATGGAGGGGCTCCTTGACAAAGAACTGAAAACAAAGGCATTTGTTTTTCTGTGTATAAGGGAGCTTCTCTGCCAGGGAGTTAATCAAGAAAACTAAATTCTAAACTTACGGCAAATAAGTTGGCATTTCTAGGAGGAAGAAATAGAAGGTGTTTTCCCATTTTCCTAGGCACAAGGTCAGGCTTCAAGAAAATGTCAAAATGGTTGGAACCATAAGGTTTCGGGTTCGGTCCCTGCCCTTGCTCAGTGGGTTAACGATCTGGCACTGCTGTGAGCTGTGGTGTAGGTTGCAGACGCGGCTCGGATCCCGCGTTGCTGTGGCTCTGGCGTAGGCTGGTGGCTACAGCTCCCCCGATTCAACCCCTAGGCTGGGAACCTCCATATGCCGAGGGAGTGGCCCAAAGAAATAGCAAAAAAAAAAAAAAAAAAAAAGTCAAAATGGGTTGTTTGGCTTTGGCTTACTCCTAACAGTATGCACACACCCAGGGCCTTCTTGTGACCTTTAGCTACCTAGGGCTACCAAGTACCCTAAAGGGTCCCCTGTCTTAAAACTTAACTTTTCTCTCCTTTCTCACTTCAACTTCCATCCAAACGTCCTTTCCCTCAAAGATAGACAGGGCTCCATTTAGTAGCAGACGCTCTTATAATCAATTATAAGGTTATATGATCAGGTAGTAGACACCTCTCTTAGAGACCTATGTTTTAAGACAGTTAAAATCTCAAAATGAGATTAGAGAACTGGTAGAATTATAGGCAAAATAACAGGAAAGTCAAAAATAAAAGTCAGGCTGTAGGTGTCTGTTTGGAGCTGGGGTCAACTTTCCAGGCAGCTCATACTAAGCATGTAGAGTTACCTTGGACCATTTCTACTCTCCATGACTTTCCTCCCTTTATCTAAAACTTAGTCCAAAATTCTCTAAAATACCACTGGTTATTCTGGAGATCCCTCCTCACTCACTTACCAAATGAAACAGAGGACTCTGTTGGGGGGTGGGGAGAGGGAACTGTCACATCACAGGAAGAAAATGGCATATCAGAATGTAATATCTCAAGTAGGAGGCTAACTTCCAACCTAATACTAGAATGTTACTGTTCATATTATATATAATATATAGTTGAGATGAAATCATCAAGTTATAAAAATATATAAAATCTTGTAAGAAATCACCACTTGATAATTCTCGTTAGGTAAAGGCTAAAAATAAAAATGCAGTTATTGGTGAAGTTCCATCAATTCTTTTTAATTCTCTTTGCTTTTTTCTCCTGGTCCTCTGTTATCCTTTCTGCAGGTCGCTTCTTCAGCCCCTTCATTTTCTTGGTTTGTAGTTTGCTTAGGTCTTGCTTCTGCATATGAATCCTTCCATAAGTTGTACCAAAAGTATCATGAGAGATATTTTTCTTCTTCTTTGGCTATGAAACAAGAATATATATATTATTTAATGGTGTCCACCATTATGATCTAGTAAAAATCTAGCGTTCAACTCTCATATTAACAATTTCCATCAGTACACACCCCTTCAACGATGTGGGGTCTAGAGCCCTACATCCCTTTCTTCTCAAACTTAAGTACATACAAAGCACTTGGGGATCTTGTTAAAATGTAAATTCTAATTCAGTAAGATTAAGGTGGGACCTGAGATCCAGCATGTCTAACAATGCCCAGGAAAACTGAGAAGTAACGCTACAGAGTACATTAACCACTGTCATGCACCAAGAGAACTTCCTGTGTTCGGCTTAAGGAATTGTGACTATCATTTCAATCTTTACTGGCATTCCAGAGATGCTATTTCGAGTTACTTTAAAAAAACCATTCAAAGTCAAAACACATTTTACGCAAGTACAAGTTATATATATATATCTTATGCTTGAAATCCCATCTTCACGATGCCCAAAATGATTCCCATTTTTGCTGAAAATGGGCAGTCTTGGCTACGAGAAAGCTCTCAGCAATACTTGATGTTTGGTTTCTATGATTTTACTATCCTTTATGGTTGGTTTATTTGCTTCTTTCTCCTTTCCTTGTCTCTGAGAGTCTAATTTTATCTATTTTATTGATCACTTTATGTATATTCTTTAATGTAATATGCCACAAATTCTTTCTGTAAAGAAGAGTGAAATATACAAATAAACATGGGACCAATCTCCAAGTCATGTACCTTGAGGGCTTTAGGCATTTTCATAGATAACTTATACAGATCATCTGACGCAAGGTGTGTCCTCCTCAGAACCAGATCCAATGAGGGTCCCATCTCTTCCAATTCAATGCGTGGTGTTCTGCAGCCAGATTTCTTCAACAGCAACCTTTATGAAATAGCAAAAAAGAAATGTTGCTTTGGGAGTTCCCGTTGTGGCACAGTGGTTAACGAATCGGACTAGGAACCATGAGGTTGCGGGTTCAATCTCTGGCCTTGCTCAGTGGGTTAAGAATCCGGCGTTGCCATGAGCTGTGGTACAGGGTGCGGACACAGCTTGGACTCTGGTGTAGGCCGGTGGCTACAGCTCCGATTAGACCCCTAGCCTGGGATCCTCCATATGCCGAGGGTGCAGCCCTAGAAAAGACAAAAAGACAAAAAAAAAAAATAAGAAAGAAATGTTGCTTTGACTTTGATAAAAGTTCCATTCCCTACCCCCTCCCAAATTTGTGTTCTAGAGGATTACAGTTCCATAAAATAAAAAAATGTTTAGAAAGGCTAAGATTATTACAATTTTTATATATTTAGGCCAAGTATATTCTTTGCTTCACTCATTTTTAAAAACCAAAGTATACAATATTGTTGAGAAACAGCAAGTGAGACAGATCTTGTATGAAATAGGATCCTTCCCTGGCCTCGCTCAGTGGGTGGGTTAAGGATCCCAAGCTGCTATGGCTGTGGTATAGGCCAGCAGCTACAGCTCCAATTGGACCCTTAGCCTGGGAACTTCTATCACTTAAAATGCTAATTTTCAGCTAAAAGAAAACTTGTCAATCCAGAACATTTAGTTCATGGCATGCCTGAAAGAGTCAGATAACGCAAGTACCTTTTCATTTATGGAAGTGTCCTCCTAACAAAGTAATCTTTTGAGAGATGTGTAAAATTAAGATTATTTCCAAGTAACTACATATAACTACATATGTTGCTATTTATTGAAGCATTAAATTACAGTGAAAAATGTCTGTGTGGATAATCTGATCTTAATCACATCACTGAGGATGTTTACTATTCTAGTTCTACTTGTCAGAAATAAAAGGAAACTTTCTCCAATTTTCAGTTCTCTGCATATGATTTCTGGTGATAGGGCTGTCATCTTTTCTCTTTATTAATAGCTTTAAACAGTGAATTTTGACTCTAAAATCATTAATTGTTAATCCTTTAAAAGACATGTTACATGTATAACTGAATTCACTTTGTTGTACAGCAGAAATTATCACAAAATTGTAAATCAACTAATTAAATAAAACTTATAAAAAAATCTGTTTACTCTAAAGAGAAACGTCTTAATAGGGAATTTATAAAGGATTTTTGGGGTCATGCCAAGGAAAATGAAGAGACTATTAGACATCAACTCTAAAAAAAAACAAAAATTAAAACCAATTCCTTTACCCTCATCCCATCATACACACTACATTTTTCTTTTTTGGCTGCACCCGAGGCATAAGGAAGCTTCTAGGCCAGGGATCGAATCCAATATGCATCTGTGATCTGTACCATAGCTGTGGCAACACCAGATTCTTAACCCACTGCACCACAAGAACTCCTCCCTTTTTTTTTTTTTGGTTTTTTAAAAATTTTTTACAGCCACACCTGCAGTATGTGGAAGTTCCTGGGCCAGGGTTTGAATCCAAGCCACAGCTGCAACAACACTGGATCCTTTAACCCACTGTGCTGGGCGAGGATCAAACCAGCACCTCTCTATCCACCCCACCTGCTGCAGTTGAATTCTTAACCCACTGTACCACGGTGGGAACTCCATACACTGCACTTAAAATAAAAAACAAACAAACAGACATTTCTTGGAATTCCCGTTGTGGCTCAGCAGAAATGAATCTGACTGGAATCCATGAGGACACAGGTTCAATCCCTGGTCTTGCTCAATGGGTTAAGGATCCAGTGTTGCCATGAGCTGTGGTGTAGGTTGCAGACGCGGCTCAGATCCCGCGTTGCTGTGTCTCTGGTGTAGGCCGGTGGCTACAGCTCCGATTCGACCCCTAGCCTGGGAACCTCCATATGCTGTGAGTGCAGTTCTAAAAAGCAAAAAAAAAAAAAAAAAAAAAAAAAGAAAGACATTTCAATTGCAAGCCTTAGTAACGCCAGTCAAGTATCTACTGCCTAGAACCTTTACAAGCCATGCTTCATCTCCACCTCAGATCCTAACCTCAAGCTTTGTTTCCCTATAAGCTCTAAATCAAAGGTGACATTCAGTTCTGCAAGACTGCATGGAATAAGATGCAGGGACACAGAAAATTCTGTTCCTTCCCTCTCATTTAGATATGTTAATTGGTTACTTGTATATATGTATATTTAAATATGATTTCCCTATTTCCTTCTTTCTTTCTGCAGGTAAGGGGGGTGCCATGCCCAAGGCATGTGAAGTTCCTGCGCCAGGGATCAAACCCAAGCTACAGCAGCGACAACACTGAGTCCTTAACTGCTAGGCCACCGGAAACTTCTGGTTTGCCTATTTCTTGAGAAAGACTGGCATTACCACTCTTGTTTAAATTGTAATTTCCTGGAGTTCCCGTCGTGGCGCAGTGGTTAACGAATCCGACTAGGAACCATGAGGTTGCGGGTTCGGTCCCTGCCCTTGCTCAGTGGGTTAACGATCCGGCGTTGCCATGAGCTGTGGTGTAGGTTGCCGATGCGGCTCGGATCCCGCGTTGCTGCGGCTCTGGCGTAGGCCGGTGGCTACAGCTCCAATTCAACCCCTAGCCTGGGAACCCCCATATGCCGCAGGAGCGGCCCAAGAAATAGCAACAACAACAAAAGACAAAAAAAAAATTGTAATTTCCTTATTTTTCTTCCTTCAATGTCCCTCTCTTCTCTTGGCATTGTTTTCATTACTTAAACTCCTTGCCTAGAATGCTGTGTTTGCTTTTCAAGATATGCTAATACTTCTTGTTCTGCATATTTCACCCCATAAAACCTAACCAATGCCATAGCAGAGGCATAGGTGGCAGTTACTGAAGATTTTGTTTTATGTTAATAGCTGTGGTATCTACAGTGAACAAAACTCTCCAAGGAGTTAATTACTATAGAATATATAGAAGATGTCAGTAATGCTTTTATTTCCCCAACAAGTCAGGTCAAGGTTATAGTAATGTAATTCCATGTTCAGAGGTCCTTTTAAGTTCAAAACCATTTAATAAGCCTTACTGATCTTTACAAATTAATAAGTGTCAGTATTAATGATTACCTTTTATTAACTCCCTAAGGGCTGGCTCGAAGAGGGCAGGCATTCTCTCAGGCTGTGAGAATGCCTGAGGTCAGGCTCTCTTCTCTGGCATAGTCCCACCTCCGCCTGCACGTCTCTCCTCTCAGGAGAGAGCACTGTCTATCACAGGGGGACCTCACAATTACCTCGATGGTATCACCACACTTTGCAAAGGAAAAACAGAGGCCCTGACTTGCCTGCGTCACGTGGTGAAGCCTGGCATAGAGCGCTAGACTCAGAGGTGACACTCATTCCTGGGACCACCTCTTCCTTCCCCTCCCCAGCACAGCACAGGCCCCTGGAGGCTAAGCTAATTCACAGGCATGGCATGTCATTAGGCTTTGTTTGTGTTTTAATTTTATTGGAATATAGTTGACTTACAAAGTTGTGTTAGTTTCAGGTGTAGAGCAAAGTAAATCAGTTATACATAAACACATATCCATTTCTTTTTAAGATTCTTTTTCCATACAGGTTAGTACACAATACTCAGTAGATTACCCTGTGCTGTACACACAGCACCTATTTTACATACAGTAATGTATATATTGTTACCTACTTTACATAGTGTATATATATTAATCCTAACCCACTATTTTGTCCCTCCCTACCCTCCATGTTTTCACCTTTGGTAAACCTAAGTTTGGTTTTGATTTTTTTTTTTTTTTTTGCTTTTTAGGGCTGTACCTGTGGCATACAGGCATATGGAAGTTCCCAGGCTAAGGGCTGAATCAGAGCTGCAGCTGCTGGCCTACACCACAGTCAGAGCAACACTGGATCCTTAACCCAATGAGCAAGGCCAGGGACTGAATCCACATACGCAGGGATACCAGTCAGGTTCATAACCTGCTGAGCCACAACAGGAACAGGGGTTTTGAGATTTTTGAGGTTGTTTCTGTTTTTTAAGTTCTATTGTACCATTTCTATTAGATTCCGCATATTAGCGATCTCATGATATTTGTCTTTCACTGTCTGACTTGCTTCACTTAGTATGATAATTTCTAGGTCCATCCATGTTGCTCCATCATTAAGGTTTTTAATTAAGACAAAATAAGCTTGTTAGGATTTGTATTTATACTGTGATGAAGGTAGGGATAGAAGGCTTGGGCTGGAAAAAGAAGGTAAATGAATTCTCTCATTCCTTTCAGATTTAGACTCCAGGTGTTGAGATTTGCTTTAGCTGGCCTAAGAGTTGTGGCTGGCACTCTAAATCCAGTCAAGAAAAACAAGGAGGTATTGCATAAAGGTAGGGCGGGTCAAGACTAAGTGTTTTAAGCTCAGAAGGAGTGCAGCATTTGATGCTCCAGGGCTCTGGAAAAGCAGAGTTTCAAAGGCAGAAGTTAGCAGAGGAGTGACAGACTTGAAGATCAGCTTAGAGCTAGTTTGTCACTGCTATTTTGCAAACTTTGCAAACAAACTTTCATCCAGACACCAATTCTAAGCTTTAGCTCTCTAAAAGTCACACTTAAGTGCTAAGCCTGAGGATTATAAAAACATGCTAAGAAAGGTACTTACTTATAGCTTCGAAAGTAAATCTTCCCATTCAGTGCAGTGAAGTGCAGAACATAGTCTAAACCAGCCAGGCGGATATTTGGTACTGTGGGGCCTCTGAAGAAATCTAAAAGCACATATTAGCTTATTAAAAACAACAACAACAACAACACACCTTTAAAATTCAATTACAAATTAGCTGCATTCTAAATGCAACTCTTTGGATATTATCTAAAAATTGTAAGCAGCAGAGTTTCCTGACAGCTAGGCGGATTAAGGATTTAAGGATCGATCCACTTGGCACAGGTCACAACTGCAGCTTGGATTCAATCTCTGGTCCAGGAACTTTCATATGCTGCGGGTATGGCTAAATAAATGAATAAAAATTAAGAATAAAAGCATGTTAAAAAAAAAAAAAAGGTAAGTAGCACAAAACTGATCCCTGAAAAATCTCCAGCAGTCACTCTCCTCTATCATTTAATCTTATGATAGTATTTCTTACTGAGCCATACAACTTTTTAGTTTTTTTTTTTGCCTTTTCTAGGGCCGTCCCCACGGCACATGGAGGGTCCCAGGCAAGGGGTCCAATCGGAGCCATAGCCACCGGCCTACGCCAGAGCCACAGCAAGGCCAGATCTGAGCTGCGTCTGCCACCCACACCACAGGTCACGGCAATGCCGGATCCTCAACCCACTGAGCAAGGCCAGGGATTGAACCCGCACCCTCATGGTTCCCAGTCGGATCCGTTAACCACTGCGCCATGACAGGAACTCCACAATTTTTTAGTTTTGAAGCTCTTCCTCTAAGCTAATGCTCAGAAGAGTACATCATGTTTACTGTGGATATTAACTTTTTAGAAAATGTAAAACAAGGCATAAATTTTTAATCTATTAAGATAGGTAGGTTAAAACGGCAAATTTCTAGAAAAATGGTGTTCAAACTTTTGACTACTGAATCAAACTAGCTTTTGTTATACAGTGGAGGCCAATTAGGAAAATTCTAACAAGAAATCGCAATTATGTGAGCAAAGAAAAGCAGTCTAAAGTGTCAAAGCCAGAAAAGAAACATCAAGATCAATGAGTAGATGGTTTTTCCAAAAAGAGTAATCATACCTGGGTGGCACAGGAGATAACTGTAAATTACATACAGGCAGATAAAATCTACAATGCATTATTTATGTCATTGTTATACCACTTTCTATTCAGAGTAGGGACAAAGTTTCTTTTAAAAGAGAGGAGCTGATTTTTTTCTTAAAATAATTTTATGATTTTTTCCATTTTAATTGATTTACAGTGTTCTGTCAATTTCTACTGTACAGCAAAGTGACCCAGTCATACATATATACATATATTTTTTTTCCTCACATTATCCTCCATCGTGTTTCATCACAAGTGACTGGATATAGTTTCCTATGCTTTACCGCAGGATCTCACTGCTTATCCACTCCAAATGCAATAGTTTGCATCTACTAACCCCAAACTCCCAGTCCATCCCATTCCTGCCCCCTCTCCCTTGGCAACCACAAGTCTGTTCTCCAAGTGAGTTTCTTTTCCATGGAAAGGTTCATCTGTGCCGTATATTAGATTCCAGATATAAGTGATATCATATGGTATTTGTCTTTCTCTTTCTGACTTACTTTACTTTGTATGAGAGTCTCTAGTTCCATCCATGTTGCTGCAGAGAGGAGTCACTTTAAAGAAAAATCTCCAATTGACAATTCTCTGGATGCTACATGAACATGGCTCAAGTTATGAGGGGGGCATGTGAATGAAAGACATTTGAAAAACAATCAAGTTTGATCACCTCATTTATAAGATAAGAAGACTGAACCTAGAGGAGGCTAAATGGAAACACACAAATAAACTTAGCTAAGAAAATGGGATGTATAAAAGGATATCCAACTTAACAACTTAGGAAGAGCTGCCTTAAGACAGGTGATGTCACAAAGAGGAAATATCTTCATTCTGTCCCAATTTGTAACCAACATTTTTCTTCCTTTTCTTCCTTCCCATCAGCTCATAATGGGACTTTCTTCCATGTGTATGGACATAAACATCTTTTTTCATTTGCTTTTTCTTTTCTGTGGACAACTAAAAGAAAATCACGAGTTCCCTTGTGGTTCAGTGGGTCAAGGATCTAGTGTCACCACAGGGGCTTGGGTCACATGCTGTGTCGAGGGTTTGATACCTGGCTTGGGAACTTCCACATGCCGTGAGTGTGGAAAAAAAAAATCACTGCACTAATGTACACTAAACAGACACAAGTGTGCATGCACATGTAGGCAACACCCTTCTCTATTATTTCAAACAAAAATTCCTCAGGATATTTTTATAAACCAATTGTACACTTCTCAAAGCTATTTATTTACTTATTTACTTATTTGTCTTTTTAGGGCTGCACCTACGGCATATGGAAGTTCCCAGGCTAAGGGTCAAATTGGAGTTAACAGCTGCCAGCCTATACCACAGCTCAAGGCAATGCTGGATCCTCAACCCACTGATTGAGGCTAGGGATCAAACCTAAGTCCCCATGGATGCCAGTTAGATTCATTTCTGCTGAGCCATGGCGGGAACTCCCCTTCAAGATATGTGAATCTAAACTCTGGTCATAATTAATGAAGAACTTTCCCACAATTTTACCAAAATCTGACTCTCCTTCAGTCCCCAAGTTAGTAAAACCCCACTCACTGTTGTGGCAGCATTACTGAGGTCAGAATTCTGGAGAACAAGATATGTACACTCTGGTTACCCCTGAAATTGGGCTTTTGTAATGCAAACCTTAAAGGTATGTGCCTTTTACCTACTTTTTTTTTTTTGCTTTTAAGGCCGTACTTGAAGCATATGGAGGTTCCCAGGCTAAGGGTCTAATCAGAGTTGCAGCCACCGGCCTACACCACAGTCACAGCAATGCAAGATCCGATCCATATCTGTGAACTCTACTACAGCTCATGGCAACATGAGATCCTTAACCCACTGAGCAAGGCCAGGGATCAAACCCACATCCTCATAGGTACTTGTCTGATTCATTATCGACTGAGCCATGATGGGAACTCCCATACACTTTAAGAAAGAAAAAACAAAACGAACAAAAAGAATGAAATGAGGTAGAAAGTTTTAAGAACACTGATCCTTACCTGACACTATACACAAAAATTAACTCGAAATGGATCATAAAATCTAAACCTAAGATCAAAAATTACAAGATTTCAAAAATATAAGTTTTATATATATATCATATATATATATATATATGATATATATATATGAGAAAAATCTTTGTAATCTCAGGATAAGCAAAGGTTTCTTAAACAAAACACTGTAAAAAAAATACCATTAAAGAAAAAAAAAATGGATAAAGTAGACAGGAAAATTTAAAACTTTTGCTCTTTAGGAGTTCCCGTCGTGGCTCAGTGGAAACGAATCTGACTAGGATCCATGAGAACGCTGGTTCGATCCCTGGCCTTGTTCAGGGGGTTAAGGATCTGGCATTGCTGTGGCTGTGGCATAGGCTGGCACGTGTAGCTCCAATTTGACCCCTAGCCTGGGAATCTCCATAGGCTGCAGGTACAGCCCTAAAAAGCAAAAAATAAACAAAAAAAAGTTCTGCTCTTTATAAAAGACTAAACTGTTTGCAGGTGACATGATAAAATCCAAAAAACTACTAGAGTTTATCAATGAATTCAGTAAAGTTGTAGGATGCAAAATTAATGTACAGAAACCTGTTACATTTCTACATACTAATATCACATTATTAGTAAAGAGAAATTAAGCAAATAATCCCATTTAAAACTGCATCAAAAAGAATAAAATACCTAGGAATACACTGACCTAGGGAAGTTAAAGACCTATACATCTGAAACTTACATAATATTGTAATTCAACTACAATACCTCAATGAAAAAAAATATTTTTGAAAAGACATCATTAAGAGTTCCCATTGTGGTTCACAGGGTTAAGAACCTGACATAGCATCTGTGAAGACACAGATTTGATCCCTGGTCTCACCCAGTGGGTTAACGATCCAGTGTTGCCACAAGCTGCAGCACAGGTCGCAGATGCAACCAGGATCCAGTGTTGCCATGGCTGTGATGCAGCCCACAGATGCAGCTCCTATTTGACCCCTAGCCAGGCAGGGAATTTCCATACACCGCAGGTGTGGCTATAAAAAAGAAAAACCAAAACCAAAACCAAAAACAACAGAAAAGCAAGCCATGGACTGGGAAGAAGTATTCAAAGACTATACAGCAGACAGACCAAAGACTGACTGACCGATTTACACACACACACACACACACACACACTCTACCTTAGTATTCAACAAGACGACAAATAACTCAATTAAAAAATCAGACTAAGATTCAAAAAGAGACTTTACCAAAGATATATAAATGGCTGGAGTTCCTGTCGTGGCGCAGTGGTTAGTGAATCTGACTGGGAACAATGAGGTTGCGGGTTCAGTCCCTGCCCTTGCTCAGTGGGTTGACGATCTGGCGTTGCGGTGAGCTGTGGTGTGGGTCGCGGACGCGGTTCGGATCCCGCGTTGCTGTGGCTCTGGCATAGGCCGGCAGCTACAGCTCCGATTCGATCCCTAGCCTGGGAATCTCCATATGCCACGGGAGCGGCCCAAGAAATGGCAAAAAGACAAAATAAATAAATAAAAAGACAAAAAAAAAGATATATAAATGGCTAATGAGCACATGGAAATATGTTCAATATCAACAGTCACCAGAATATGTCAATTAAAATTGCAATGCCACCACTCCTCTATTTTGTAGATTTGACTTTGGAAGCACATTACTATCACTATACAACACCCATTAAAGCAAATAAAGTTAAAAAGAATAGCCTACCAAGTATTGGTAAGGAGGTGGAGCACCTGGAACTTCCCTGGTCAGTGTATTTCCTAGGGTGGGAAGGCAAAATGGTACAACCATGTTGGAGAACATTTGGTAGTTCCTTCCTTTTTTTTTTCGGCCACCCTAAGGCACATGGAGTTCTGAGGCCAGGAATCAGATATGCGCCACAGCTGGCGACCTAAGTCACAGCTGGGGCAATGCTGGATCCTTAACCCATGTGCCAAGCCAGGGATGGAACCTGCATCCCAGCGCTCCCAAGACACCACTGATCCCACTGTGCCACAGCAGGAATTCTGGCAGTTTCTTGAAAAGCTATACATACACTATAAAATGACTCAATCATTCTTATTCCAAGGTATTTACCCCAAAGAATGAAAACAAAGGTCCCCACAAAAATTTGTATATAAATGTTCATAGCACCTCTATTGCTAACAGTCAAAAGCTAGAACCAGTCTAAATGTCCATGACAGATGAAGGTGTAAACAAACTGTAGAATGGCTATAAATGGAATACTGCTCAGCAATAAAAAGAAATAAAGGCTTGATACATACAACAATGCGGATGAATCTCAAACTGAGTGAAAGAAGGCCAAGAAAAGTACATACTCTATGATTCCATTTATCTAAAATTCTAGAAAATGCAGGAGTTCCCATCGTGGCACAGTGGTTAACGAATCCAACTAGGAATCATGAGGTTGCGGGTTTGATCCCTGGCCTTGCTCAGTGGGTTAAGGATCCAGCATTGCCGTAAGCTGTGGTGTGGGTCACAGACGCGGCTAGGATCCTGCATTGCTGTGGCTCTGGCGTAGGCCAGTGGCTACAGTTCCGATTAGACCCCTAGCCTGGGGAACATCCATATGCCTTGGTGTGGCCCTAGAAAAGACCAAAAAAAAAAAAAAAAAAAAATCTGAGCAGAAATAAATGAAATAGAAAAGAAACAAAACCATAGAAATGATCAATGAACTAAAAGCTGGTTCTTTGACAAGATCAACACAATTGATAAACCCTTAGCCAGACTCAACAAGAAAAAAGAGAAAGGACTCAAATCAATAAAATTAGAAATGAAAAAGGAGTAGTTACAATGGACATCACAGAATCACAAACTACCATAAGAGACTATTACAAACAGCTAAATGCCAATAAAATGGACGACCTAGAAGAAATGGAAAAATTCTTAGAAAAGCACAATCTTCAGAGTTCCCATCGTGGCGGAGTGGTTAACAAATCCGACTAGGAATCATGAAGTTGCATGTTCGATCCCTGGCCTTGCTCAGTGGGTTAAGGATCTAGCATTGCCATGAGCTGTGGGGTAGGTCGCAGACGCAGCTCGGATCCTGCATTGCTGTGGCTCTGGCGTAGGCCGGTGGCTACAGCTCCGATTCGACCCCTAGCCTGGGAACCTCCATATGCCGCGGGAGAAGCTCTAGAAAAGGCAAAAGACAAAAATAAATAAATAAATAAATAAATAAATAAATAAATAAATAAATAAATAAAAATTTAAAAATAATACAAAATCTTCCAATATACAAAGTCCAGGACCAGATGGCTTCAGAGGCAAATTCTATCAAGTATTTAGACAAGAACACCTATCCTTCTGAAACTATTTCAAAAAACTGCAGAGGAAGAAATACTCCCAAACTCATTCTATAAGGCCACCATCACCCTGATATAAAAACCAAAGATAAGGAGTTCCCGTCATGGCTCAGTGGTTAATGAATCTGACCAGGTTAGATGAGGTTGTGGGTTTGATCCCTGGCCTCGCTCAGTAGGTTAAGGATCCAGCATTGCCGTGAACTACCTGTGACCTCTGTAGGTCACAGACTCGGCTCGGATCTGGCATTGCTGTGGTTATGGCTGTGGCTGGTGGCTACAGCTCCAGTTAGACCCCTAGCCTGGGAACCTCCATATGCTGTGGGTACAGCCCTAGAAAAGACAAAAAGACAAAAAAAAAACAAAAAACAAAAAAACCAAAGATACAACAAAAAAAGAAAATACAGGCCCGTATCACCAATATCACTGATGACTGATAAACATAGATGCAAAAATCCTCAACAAAATATAAGCAAACCAAATGCAGCAATATGTTAAAAGGATTGTACATCATGACCAAGTGGGATTTATCCCAGGGATGCAAGCATTTTTCAATATCCGCAATCAATCAGTGTGATACACCCCATTAACAAACTGAAGGATAAAAACCTTCCAATAGATGCAGAAAAAGCTTTTGACAAAATTCAACACCCATTTCTGATAAAAACTCTTCAGAAAGTAGGCAAAGAGGGAACCTACCTCAACATAATAAAGGTCGTATATGACAAACCCTAAGCTTAACATCATTCTCAATGGTGAAAAGCCAAGAATTCCCTCTGAGACCAGGAACTAGGCAAGGATGTCTGCTCTCGCCACTACTATTCAACATAGTTTGGGAAGTTCTAGCCATGGCAATCAGATAAGAAAAATAAATAAAAGGATCCAAATTGGAAAGGTAAAGTAAAACCACTACCATCTGCAGATGACATACTATACCTAGAAAATCCTAAAGATGCTACCAGAAAACTGTTAGAGCTCATCAATGAATTTGCTAATGTTGCAGGATACAAATTAACAGAGCAATCAGCTGCATTTCTATACACTAGCAATGAAAGATCAGAAAGAGTAATTAGGGAAACAATTCCATTTACCATCACATAAAAAAGAATAAAATACCTAAGAATAAACCTACATAAAGAGACAAAAGACCTGTACTCTGAAAAACTATAAGATGCTGATGAAACCAATCAAAGACGACACAAACAGATGGAAAGATATACCAGGCTCTTGGATTGGAAGAATCAATACTGTCAAAATGACTATACTACCCAGGGCAATCTACAGATTCAATGTAATCTCTATCATTTTACCAAAAACGTTTTTCACAGAACTAGAACAAAATATTCCTAAGTTTATTTGGAAACACAAAAGACCCAGAATAGTCAAAGCCATCCTGAGAAAGAAAATCAGACCTGGAGGAATCAGGCTGACTTCAGCCTATAGCTACAGTCATAAAAACAGTATGTTACTGGCCCCAAACAGAAATATAGATCAGTGGAACAGGATAGCCCAGAATTAAACCCATGCACCTACAGTCAACTCATCTATGACAAAGGAGGTAAGAATATACAATGGAGAAAGATGTCCCTTCAATAACTGGTGCTGAGAAAAATGGATAAAAATATGTAAAAAAATGAAATTAGAACACTCCCTGACACCATACAGAAAAATAAACTCAAAACGGATTAAAGACCTAAATATAAAACCAGATATTAGGAGTTCCTGTCAGTGGCTCAGTGGTTAACGAATCCAAGAGGAACCATGAAGTTTCGGTTTTGATCCTTGGCCTCGCTCAGAGTTGCCGTGAGCTGTGGTGTAGGTCAAAGATGCGGCTCAGATCCTGCGTTGCTGCGGCTCTGGAGTAGGCTGACGGCTACAGCTCTGATTTGACCCCTAGCCTGGGAACCTCCATGTGCTGTGGGTACAGCCCTAGAAATGGCAAAAAGACAAAAAACAAACACACACCAGACCAGATACTAGAAAACATAGGCCAAACACTCTCTGACATAAATCACAGCAATTATCTTCTCAGATCCACCTCCTAGAGTAATAACAGTAGAAACAAAAATAGGAGTTCCCATCATGGCTCAGCAGAAAGGAATCTGACTAGTACCCATGAGGACTCGGGTTCGATTCCTGGCCTTGCTCAGTGGGTTGAGGATCCTGCATTGCTGTGGCTGTGGTGTAGGCTGGCAGCTGTAGATCTGATTTGATCCCTAGCCTGGGAACCTCCATATGCTGCAGGTGTGGCCCTAAAAATCAAAAAAAAAAAAAAAAAAAAAAGTTTTTGCACAGCAAAAGAAACCCTAAACAAAGGAAAACACAACTCACAGAATGGGAGAAAATCTTTGCAAATGAAATGACTGACAACAGCTTAATCTCCAAAATATATAAACACCTCCTACAGCTCAATACCAAAAATACAAACAACCCCATCAAAAAATGGGCAGAAAACATCTAAACAGATAATTTCCCAAAGACATATGGATGGCCAAAAAACACACGAAAAGATGTTCAACATCACTAATTATTAGAGAAATGCAAATCAAAACCACTATGAGGTACCACCTTACACCAGCCAGAATGGCCGTCATCAAAAAGTCTTCAAACAATAGATTCTGGAGAGGCCGTGGAGAAAAGGGAACCCTCTTACACTGTTGGTGGGAATGTAAATTGGTGCAACTACTATGGAAAGCAGTACAGAGATTCCTCAGAAAACTACAAATAGAATTACCATTTGATCCAGCAACCCCACTCCTGGGCATCTATCCAGAGAAAACCATGACTCGAAAAGATACATGTACTGCTTGTTCACTGCAGCAATATATACAATAGCTGAGACATGCAAGCAACCTAAATGTCCACTGACAGAGGAGTGGATAAAGAAGATGTGGTACATGAACACAATGGAATGTTACTGAGCCATATAAAGGAATGAAATAATAGCATTTGCAGCAACATGGATGGACCTAGAAATTATCATGCTAAGTGAAGTTAGACAGTGAGACATCAACCTCATATGCCATCACGTACATATGGAATCTAAAGGATACAATGAACTTCTTTGCAGAACAGATACTTACTCACAGACTTTGAGCTACTTATCGTTACCAAAGGAGACAGTTTGGGGATGGGGATGTGCTGGATGTTTGGGATGGAAATGCTGTAAAATTGGGTTGTGATGATCATTGTACAACTATAAATATGTTAAAATTCATTAGGTTAAAAAAAAAAAGAAATACTGGAGTTCCTGTTGTGGCTCAGTGGTTAATGAATCTGACTACGAATCATGAGGTTGCTGTTTTGATCCTTGACCTCATTCAGTGGGTTAAGGATCTGGCGTTGCCATGAGCTGTGATGTAGGTCGCAGATGTGGCTCAGATCCCGAGTTGCTGTGGCTCTGGCGTAGGCCAGTGCCCACAGCTCCGATTCGACCCCTAGCCTGGGTGCATATGCCAAGGGTGCACCCTGGGTCCATATGCCAAGGATGCAGCCCTAGAAAAGACAAAAGGACCAAAAAAATAAAAGAAAATATCCTTGGAGTTCCCATCGTGATGCAGCGGAAATGAATCCGACTAGAAACCATGAGGTTGCAAGTTTGATCCCTGCCCTTGCTTAGTGGTTAACGATCCTGCATTGCGGTGATCTGTGATGTAGGTCTTAAGACGTGGCTCGGATCCCACGTTGCTCTGGCTCTGGCATAGGCTGGCAGTTACAGCTCCGATTAGACCCCTAGCCTGGGAACCTCCATATGCCATGGGTGAGGCCCTAGAAAAGCCAAAATAAAATATTGTTCTAAATTTGAGTTAGGAATTTTCGGTATGAACTCAGGATATATTTTATCTTAACAAACTTCATAGTTCTGTCCACTAAAAAAGCTCAAAAACAACGACCAACCCAGAAATAATCCCTAGTATACAGAGTATGATTTCAAAAATGATTTCTCACTAACAAGATGCAAGGTTCGTTATAGAAATAGCTGGCTCAGGACTGGGGCAATTAAAGTATAAGAGGAGTCTAAAACAACAAGGGGGTGATGGCTTAAAATATACTGAAACTCAGCATTGTCAGAAAGACTGATCCTAAACTGGGCAGGAATGATGGCTGAGGTAAAAAGGGAGATATTATGAGAATAGGGATAAGGACCAAAACCTGGTTAAAGAGAAATAGGAGGTGAAAGAGGTGGAAGATAAACTGGTTATAATTAGAAGGAAAAGCCCCCGTTTGGACATTTTTTTCAATGCATCAATTCTAAGCAAAAATAACACCTCAAGTATGACTGTGTCCATGAGAAAATAGATTGGGAAAGGGCACAGGAGGTTAACCAGGGTGTTAATGAGAAAGACTAGGGGATTTGGTGTCAGAGAACAGATCAGATCCTGATTCTGCACTTACTACCTCTTCACTGTGGGCAATTAAGTTACCTGGTCTCAATTTCTTCATCTACAACATAGGAATAATATTACCATAAGAATGTAAAGTTTGGAGTTCCCGTCGTGGCGCAGTGGTTAACCAATCTGACTAGGAACCATGAGGTTGCGGGTTCGATCCCTGCCTTTGCTCAGTGGGTTAACGATCCGGCGTTGCCGTGAGCTGTGGTGTAGGTTGCAGACACGGCTCGGGTCCCAAGTTGCTGTGGCTCTGGCGTAGGCTGGCAGCTACAGCTCCGATTAGACCCCTAGCCTGGGAACCTCCATATGCCGTGGGAGCGGCCCAAGAAATGGCAAAAAGACAAAAAAAAAAAAGAATGTAAAGTTTGTTTAACCTTTGTGTGGCTCCTTGGAAATGAGGACTCTAAGGAAGTCATTAAGGTTAAATGAGGTATGTGATAAGGATGGGGCCTGATCCCACAGGACTAGTGTTCTTACAAGAAGAGACACCAGAAAACTTAAACCCCTCTTTCCTCTTTCTCTCTCTCTCCCTCCCTATCTCATCTATAAGGAAAAGCCTTGTGAGCACACAGCAAGAAGCCAGAGTCCTCACTAGAAACTTGGACTTCCAGAACTGTGAGAAAACAAATTTCTGTAGCTTATAAGCCATCCAGTCTATGGTATATTGTTATAGGCAGCCTAAGCAGACTAATATACCTGCAGAGCCGTACAAAGGATTAAATGTAATAAATTACCTGACCTAATCTATAGAGGTTATTTTCATTATTATATATATTCAATTGGAATAACAAATTTGGGGAGCTCCCTTTGGGGCACAGCAGAAATGAATCTGACTAGTATCCATGAGGACGTGGGTTCAATCCCTGGCCTCGTGTTCAGTGGGTTAAAGATCCGGCATTGCTGTGGTGTGGGTCGAAAACATGGCTCGGCTCAGATCCTGCATTGCTGTGGCTGTGGTGTAAGATGGCAGTTGTAGCTCCAATTTGACCACTGGCCTGGGAACTTCCATATGCCATGGGTGAGGCCCTAAAAAGCAAAAAAAAAAAAAAAAGAATTAGGAAACGAGAAAGGTTAAGAAAATTAAATTAATAAACATGAATGTAAATATGACCACTGATAAGAGACAAAAGGCAGTGAATAAAAAAAAAAAAAATCACCCAGTTAGGTAAACTTAAGGTAGGCCCTAAAGGCACACTTAATAAATAAAAGTAACCTATTACTTGATTCACTATCTTCCCCCCCCTTGCTCATGGCAAGGCCAGAGACTGAATCCTCGTCCTCATGGATGTTAGTCGGGTTCGTTAATCACTGAGCCATGAAGGGATCACACTATCATCTTTCCATGCAAGGAATAGTATACTTTTTATGGTTAAAAAGTAACCGTAAAAATTAGGAGGAACTGAATCAAAACATAGATACTGACTGGTTTTCAATAAAGAAAGGTAGGACTTGCTAAGATTAACTACAAATCTATATATTTAAGAGAGCCAAAGAGAAGCAAAATTCAGACTGCACAAAATAGATACCTGGCATGAAAATACTTTTCTTTCTGGCCAATTGCAAAAAGGAAAACAAATTTTCCTAACAGGAAAAAAAGCCCTTGATAAAATTCTCTTTACTTATTGTTCTACTTTATTTGAACACACAACACAAACCAAGATGTCTGCACCTTTCTTACTTCCTGTTTATATTAAAACTCAACTCTGCTTAGTGTGAGAATCTCATTCCATCCCTCTGCCTTTTGTTCTTTCCCTATTCCTTTTTGTTTTTCATTCCCTCCCATTCATCACTACATTATGTAGTTATTCCTGCCATCTAGTGGATGCAGAAAATACTAAGAAAAATACATTTAAACAAAAGCCAACAAAGCTCTATTTTAACAAATTATAAGTACTGCCCTCAACAATAATAATTACACGGAAGAACAAAGGGGAAAAGGCAAGCAAAGTTTCTGCATGGCACAGTAGGGTAAAGATGTGGCATTGCCAAAGCTGTGGTGCAGGTGGAACTGCAGCAAGGGTTTCAAGTTTCATACACCCTGGCCATGACAAAACAACAATGACAACAACAACAAAAACCCTGGTAAATTCACTATCAATCTCAAAGACAATAATTATACCTTGTATACTGGATTTTTAAGGTGACTTGTGAACACACAGAAAGGAATGTAGTCATTACATAAAACATTACAAATGAGTGTAGTTCACTAAGAATCAGTCACCTGTAAAACAACCTTACAAGGTTAGCACGAGAATGAAGCAATATACAGAAAGTACCTAGTATGCTTGGCATTGAGGCTGATGATGATAACGAAATGAAAGGAGCTGAGGAAGTCATTGAGGGCTTTCTAGGAGAGAAACTTAAGCTGATATTTGCAACAATGGAAGAAATCAGAAACAAGAATGATTTAGTAAAGACAATAGGAATGTGCTTAACATTTTCAATAAATCACTTTTTTAATGGAAAAGAGAGGAAAGAAACTGGAGATCAAGAAAGTAATTTACATGGAGTTATAGTGTACAATGCCTTGTATATCAAACTAAGAACTAAGGGGTTTTTGGAGTTCCCGTTGTGGCTCAGTGGTTAACGAATCCGACTAGGAACCATAAGGTTGCGGGTTCGGTCCCTGCCCTTGCTCAGTGGGTTGACGATCCAGCGTTGCTGTGAGCTGTGGTGTAGGTTGCAGACGCGGCTCGGATCCCGTGTTGCTGTGGCTCTGGCGTAGGCCGGTGGCTACAGCTCCGATTCAACCCTTGGCCTGGGAACCTCCATATGCCGCGGAAGCGGCCCAAGAAATAGCAACAACAACAACAACAACAACAAAAGACAAAAAAAAAAAAAGAACTAAGGGGTTTTGGAGTTGGAAGTGGATAATGCATAATAATTTTAAAAATTTAACTTTGCAATTTTCTAAATTTAATTTAATAATGCTCATGATCAGGAGATGGCTACCAGCATTTAATAAAGTGTAAAATGTACACAAACAGGAGTTCCCGTTGTGGCGCAGTGATTAGCGAATCCGACTAGGAACCATGAGGTTGCGGGTTCGGTCCCTGCCCTTGCTCAGTGGGTTAACGATCCGGCGTTGCCTTGAGCTGTGGTGTAGGTTGCAGACGCGGCTCGGATCCTGGCGTAGGCCGGCAGCTACAGCTCTGATTGGACCCCTAGCCTGGGAACCTCCATGTGCCGCGGGAGTGGCCCAAAGATATAGCAAAAAAAGACAAAAAAAAATGTACACAAACAGGCTGGTACCAAGTTAGCATACCATCAAAAAGTTAATTATACCATATATAGGGTATAACATCCCTTTAAACCCTCCTCTGCTGTTGTGGGGAATAAAGAAAATAAAGGAAAAAAGCGATCAAAAAGAAAATCTGTATATCTAGAGTGAAATGGCAAACTATTACCACCATTAACAAGTCTTAGAAGGCCTCCTTGAGCTTTCCTGTGGATAAGTATTAAAATACTTACTGGGGGAGGGAGTGGGATGGACTGGGAATCTGGGATTAATAGATACAAACTATTGCCTTTGGAGTGGATAAGCAATGAGATCCTGCTGGGTAGCACTGGGAACTTTATCTAGTCACTTAGGATGGAGCATGATAATGCGAGAAAAAAGAATGTATACATGTATGTGTGACTAGGTCGCTTTGCTGTACCGTAGAAGACGGACAGAACACTGTAAACCAGCTACAACGGAAAAAAATAAAAATCATAAAAATAAAAAAATTTTTTAATTAAAAAAAAACCACTTACCAATAAGAAGACTTTTCAGCCTTCTGTAGTCTTCTGTTACATCAAAATCATCACCTGCGAATATTAACATGGGCTTTGTTCCCTCGGGACATTTACTATTCTGGGAAATAAAAAAAAAGTAATTATATAATTATCAAGTCTAAACTATTTATATGTTGATTTTAAAGTAGTCAACACTTGAGGTTTCCTGCAGTGCAGCAGGATAAGGATCCAGCATTGTCAATGCCTGGGTCACAGCTTTGGTGAGGGTTTGCTCCCTGGCCCAGAAACTTCCACATGCCCTGGGCATGGTCCCCCCCCAAAAAAAAAGAAAGAAAGAAAAAAAAGTGGTCAATACTTATACTTAGTGATTCATTTTCATATTTTCTTACCTGTCCTAAAACTATGTCTACAAATACTGATTCTAGACTTAAAACCAGGGTGAGGATTTTTTTCATTTACAGTGTTTTTTTTTTTTTCTTTTTATGGCCATACCCATTGCATATGGAAATTTGTGGGTTAAGGGTCAAATCAGAGTTGCAGCTGCAAGCCTACACCATAGCTCTGGCAAAACTGGATCCAAGCCACATTTGCAACAATCCTTAACCCACCGAGCAAGACCAAGAATTGAACCTGCATCCTCACAGAGACAACATCAGGTTGAGTCAAAACACAACTCCTAATTTACAGATTTTACATTAAAAAATAATTTTTTGTTTCACTCCCTCAAAGTGCCAATAAGTGATCAAAGAATGATGTAAGGTACTTTTAAAAATCATTTTCTATGCAAATAAAATAAAAGCTAATTAAGTTTGCTGCAAAACAGGAGTTCCTATCATGGTGCAGGGAAACAAATCTAACTAGGAACCATGAGGTTGCGGGTTCAATCCCTGGCCTTGCTCAATGGGTTAAGGATCCAGCGTTGCCAGGAGCTATGGTGTAGGTCACAGATGCAGCTTGGATCTGGTGTTGCTGTGGCTGTGGTGTAGACCGGTGGCAACAGCTCCGATTAGATCCCTAGCCTGGAAACCTCCATATGCCGCAGGTGCAGCCCTAAAAAGACAAAAAGACAAAAAAATAAAAGTTTGCCTCAAAATAAACATAGCCACTTAATAGCCAACACCCCAGAGTCAAAGTGAATTTAATTTGTAACAATGTGCCCTTCCTACTGTGTCACATAAATAGTATTTTTACTTTATTTTTTAAATTTTTTTAATTTTTTTTTTAGGGCCACACTTGCATCATAGGCAAGTTCCCAGGCCAGGCATAGAATCAGAGCTGCAGCTGCTGGCCTACACCACAGCCCCAGCAGCACCAGATCCGAGCTGCATCTGTGACCTACAACGCGGCTCACAACAACCCCAGATCCTTAATCCACTGATTGAGGCCAGGTGTCAAACCCACATCCTCATGGACAGTTGGGTTCGTTATCCCTGAGCCACAACGGCAACTCCATAAATAGTATTTTTAAATGAAAGCTAAACTAGGGTTCTCCTGTGGCAAAGCGGGTTAAAGATCTGGTGCTGTCATTGAAGCAGCTTGGGGTAGCTGCTGTGGCACAGATTCAACCCCTGTCCCAGGAACTTCCAGATGCTGTGGGTGCAGCCAAGAAATAACAAACAAATAAATAAAAGCTAAACTAAATTACCAACTAAGCATTCATATGGGAAGCAATATAATGTTATACAACCTATAGCAAGTATGGACAACCCTTACCCAGCAGGACTGAAGTTCTTACTATAAAAAGTATTGTCTAGTTCTGGATTTTCAACACAAGAAGAATGAGAATGTTTGTTTTACCAAAGTGAAAGAAGAAAAAATCAACAGAAAAAATCCTTTAAGTGAAGGATTAATTTATGGAGGAAGAAGAATGACTATTGGTTTGAGCTTCCCACTGATTCTAATACCTCTGCTCTGACAAGCAATCAAGTAGTATCCAAATCCGGGGCAGAGAGTGGGGTAGAAAGGACAATACACACCTTCTGCCCTTGGACCAGAGGTCATCTGCTGCTTCCCTGTTCACCAAGACCACTGGGTGTCACTCTCTATTTCCATACATGAAAGCTGAACTGCCTATGCTTAGGAGATGGGCCCAAGATCTGTCTCTCTGTCTGAGGACCTGAATAGACCTTCTAGATGCAATGACCTCTGTGTTCCATCTGTGCCCACCTGACCCTCCTACTGGTCCACGAGGGCTAGTCAGGTACACAGTAAGTAAGAAAAAGTGAGGCCACATCAACTGTAACTTTGGCTTTCCATCCATCCTAACCACAAAGCATAGTAATAAAAAATAGTTCAAGGAGTTCTCACTATGGTGCAGTGAGTTAGGATCTGTTGCCACGCCTGTGGCCTAGATCGCCCTCCAGCTCAGATTCAATCCCTTCAATCCCTGGCCTGGGAACTTCCATATGCCATAGGTGCAAACTAAAAAAAAAGTTTAAGACCGAATATAAACATCATAAAAATATAACAAATACGTAACTAAACAAGTTATTATAAGAGATAGTACCTATCACAGAGATCTCTAATATTTTTTTCACAATGTGAAAACCCTGAACCACAAGAAACTACAGTGGATGAGCTTCATTCTAATAGTCTGAAAGCACTACAAATTCAAAATACTATATACTGTGATAAGAGTACACTAAAAATACTAAAATTGTGTGAATTAACTTTTTTTTAAGTATGTACTTTTATTTTTTTTTATTTCTTTTTGTCTTTTTGCCATTTCTTGGGCCGCTCCCATGGCATATGGAGGTTCCCAGGCTAGGGGTCGAAGCGGAGCTGTAGCCGCCGGCCTACACCACAGCCACAGCAATGCGGGATCCGAGCCGCGTCTGCAACCTACATCACAGCTCACAGCAACGCCAGATCCCTTAACCTACTTAGCAAGGCAGGGATCAAACCTGTAACCTCATGGTTCCTAGTCGGATTCGTTAACCACTGAGCCACAACAGGAACTCCTGAATTAACCTTTTGAATTAAGTTTTTTTAAACAAAGAAAAGAGGAGGTAACTCAATGTATTCCATCTTTCCTAAAATAAAATCAACTAACCTTAAGTATTAAATAGATATAACAACATCAAATGAGATATTATATGAGAAAATGCTTATCAGTGGAGATAATACATTGAAAGATGTTTTGGAAAGAGTATCAACTGTGATGCTTTATTATGGATGCCACCATTTTATTACAGTCTCTCTTTGGGACTGTGTACGAATCCCAAGAGATGAGCAGTACCACTGCTGCTAGCCTGGTGACCAGTGGGTGTGAGCACTCGCTGGTGCCTGCATGCCAACCCTCTGCTCTTTCTACTTCCCTTCCAATGCGATGAAATACTCCATCCCTGTGTAGCTTCTAAACTAGACCACACGGGATTCCCATTATGGCACAGTGGAAAGGAATCTGACTAGTATCCATGAGGATGCGGGTTCCATGCTTGGCCTCGCTCAGGGGGCTGGAGATCCAGTGTTGCTATGAGCTGCAGTGTGGGTTGTAGACGAGGCTCAGATCTGGCATGGCTGTGGCTTTGGTGTAGGTCGGTAGCTGTAGCTGAGTTATCACAGCACCTATTTTATGGAACCTCAGAGTGCTCATTTTTATGATCAGTATCTTACCTTAATATCTTTTAGAGAGACAAACTTCTCAACACCTAATTCAATCATATCCAGCACATGGTAGTCATACATACGACCTAGAAGAAAATAACATTTTCTTTTAACCATTTATTTGTTTTCCCAAATAGCCACTTTATATTCATTCACTTATCTGCATGTTCACAATGGCCCAATATCTGCCTTTTTTCTTTCTCCTTATTCCTCCCAAACACATCCCTTCTTTCCTAAATTTTCAATTCTACCTAAATTGCTGCAACCTTAGCT
Source organism: Phacochoerus africanus (assembly GCF_016906955.1). NCBI lineage: Eukaryota > Metazoa > Chordata > Mammalia > Artiodactyla > Suidae > Phacochoerus > Phacochoerus africanus. The sequence goes on along the minus strand of NC_062545.1, from coordinate 76,869,182 downwards.
CTGAAAAGGATCTCAGAGATCATTTAGTCAAACTCCCTTATTTATTTATTTGTTTTTGGTTGTGCCCTCTGAACAGGAGAATTCCTAAGCCAGGGATCAAACCTGTGCCACAGCAGTAACCAGAGCCACAGCAGTGACAATGCCAGATCCTTAACCCTCTGAGCCACCAGGGAACTCCCAAACTGCCTTATTTTATAGAAGAGTAAATAAAGGCCCACAGAGGGTAGAGGGCTTGCCTAAACCAGTGAGGGTGCCAGCCCAAGTCTCATACACAATACAGGGCAAGAGTCCATTCCAAATGTACTCATTACACAGGTATTTAATAGAAGTGGGTTAATTTATGTGGGTCAGTACGCTACCTTTTTTCCTAATATGATATAGGATATGTATGTTTTATATTCAAACAATTTCTACAACTTAAGGCAGGGTGATATTTACATGCCCATTTAATGAATCCGACAAGGAACCATGAGGTTGTGGGTTCGATCCTTGGCCTTGCTCAGTGGGTTAAGGATCTGGCGTTGCCATTAGCTATGAAACGCAAAAAGACAAAAAAGAGAAACAAAAACAAAACAAAAAACCAAGTGGTGATTGAGAGAAATGAAAAGATATCCCATTTTAATCTACCATTTTAGAATGGTAGATTAAAAAATTTTTATTCCAACTCAGAAGGAAAACAAAAAATTAGTGCTTACTAGTTACTCCAGAATCCTCCATATTATCAATTAATCTGGCTACAGAACTCACTCTATAAATAAAGGTATTAAAAAGTTAATGATATTTACCTATTACTAGGTTATTTGGCCGCTTCTTATTATGGGATCCAAACATGAATAAAGAACAATCTGACTTCTTTGAAAAAAATTCCTGTAAAAGAAATCCCATCAATCAATGCATAAATAACTAGCCTAAAGACTCCACACAAAAAGCAAGGTAGCAGGATACAAGATTAACATATAGAAGTCAGTTGTATTTCTTTATGCTAATAATGAGATATCAGAAAAAGAGTTAAAATTTTCCCCTTAAAATCACATTAAAAAAAAAAATACTTAGGGGAAGCTCCCGTCGTGGCTCAGTGGTTAATGAATCTGACTAGGAACCATGAGGTTGCGGGTTCGATCCCTGGCCTTGCTCAGGGGGTTGGGGATCCGGAGTTGCCATGAGCTGTGGTGTAGGCTGCAGACTCGGCTCAAATCCTGAGTTGCTGAGGCTTTGGCATAGGCCAGCGGCTACAGCTCCAATTAGACCCGTAGCCTGGGAACCTCCATATGCCACAGGTGCGGCCCTAGAAGAGATCAAAAAAAAAAAAAAATACTTAGGAATAAACCTGACCAACAAGGTGAAAGACTTATATGCTGAGAACTCTAAAACATTGATAAAGAAAAGAGATGACAGAGTTCCCATTGTGGCTCAGTGGTTAATGAATCCGACAAGGAACCATGAGGTTGTGGGTTCGATCCTTGGCCTTGCTCAGTGGGTTAAGGATCTGGCGTTGCCATTAGCTATGAAACGCAAAAAGACAAAAAAGAGAAACAAAAACAAAACAAAAAACCAAGTGGTGATTGAGAGAAATGAAAAGATATCCCATGCTCTTGGATTGGAAAAATTAATACTGTTAAAAATGGCCACACTTTCCAAAGCATTCTACAGATTTAATGTAATCCCTATCAAATTACTCATAACATTTTTCACAGAACTAAAACAAATAATCCTAAAATTTATGAAACCATAAAAGACCCAGAATTGCCAAAGCGACCCTGAGGAAAAAGAACAAAGCTGGAGGCAAAACCTTCACAGACTTCAGACAATACTACAAAGTTACAATAACCAAAACAGCATGGGGGAGTTCACATTGCTGGTCAGTGGTAATAAACCTGACTAGTATCCATGAGGACGTGGGTTCAATTCCCGGACTGGCTCAGAGGGTTAAGGATTCGGCATTGCCATGAGTTGTGGTGTAGGTCGCAGGTGCAGCTCAGATCCTGTTTGCTATGGCTGTGGTGTAAGCTGGCAGCTACAGCTACAATTTGACCTCAGCCTAGGAACTTCCACATGCTGTGGGTGCAGCCCTAAAAAGACAAAAAAAAAAACCAACAAAACAAAACCCCCGCATATTAACTAGCACAAAAACAGACACATAGATCAACAAAACACAACAGAGGAGTTCCCATCGTGGCGCAGTGGTCCTAGCGGTTAACGAATCCGACTAGGAACCATGAGGTTGCAGGTTCGATCCCTGCCCTTGCTCAGTGGGTTAACGATGCGGCGTTGCCTTGAACTGTGGTGTAGGTTGCAGACGCGGCTTGGATCCCGCATTGCTGTGGCTCTGGTGTAGGCTGGTGGCTGTAGCTCCAATTCGACCCCTAGCCTGGGAACCTCCATGTGCCGTGGGAGCGGCCCAAGAAATAGCAAAAAGACAAAAACAAAAAAACAAAAACACAACAGAAAACTCAGAAATAAACCCAAACACCTACGGTCAATTAATCTTTGACAAAGAAGGCAAGAATATATAATGAAGAAAATACAGTCTCTGCACTCCTTTTCATTACAAACTTTATCAACACCATCTCAGCTGTGACTGGTTCCATACTGCATGCTAAGCCCGCACTGACTGACAGACTTACAATGTTCCTACGGGGAAGAGCTACCTCCTCCACTTGACTCTCAAAAGTGGTGACTTCCATTATAGATTCGGGAGGAGTGGAAATAGTTATGGGGTCCCAATCCCAGACAGCTCCTTTTATACTGATGCCTACACTTTACAGCCCACATACTTGGATTCACTTAATTGAGATTCTCAAAGCACAAAAAGTAGATTGAATCCATTCTAGGAAAAGCTTCCTAAGGTTAATGACAATAATTTAAGGAACACTTGAAGCAACCATAATCCTCAATTTTTCTTGACTGCAAGACCTCCTGAGGTGTGGGCCCCTAGTTTGGTTATCATTTATTCCAGGGTTTAAGCAGAAGAAAACAGGGGAAAACAACTACCTACTTGCTTCTCCACTCCCTTCGTAGAGGTTACTAAGCCAAAAAGTCCAAGAATTCTGGTTCTGCCATTTACTATGGAATCTGCTCCACCTTTTCGAGAATTAGTTTTTTTTGTTTTTTTTTTTGGCTTTTTGCTATTTCTTTGGGCCGCTCCCACGGCATATGGAGGTTCCCAGGCTAGGGGTCGAATTGGAGCTACAGCCACCAGCCTACACCAGAGCCACAGCAATGCGGGATCCGAGCCGCGTCTGCAACCTACACCACAGTTCAAGGCAACGCCGCATCGTTAACCCACTGAGCAAGGGCAGGGACCGAACCCGCAACCTCATGGTTCCTAGTCGGATTCGTTAACCACTGCGCCACGACGGGAACTCCGAGAATTAGTTTTATCATGCATAACTCAAAAGACAATAACATCTCCTTCAAAAATCTTCAAGGGCCTTGTGAGACATCATTTGTGAAAATAACTTATACTGTGTCTGGCACAAAGTAAGTGTTCAAAAAAAAAAAAAAAAGTCTTTTCTGGAGTTCCCGTCGTGGTGCAGTGGTTAACGAATCTGACTAGGAACCATGAGGGTTCGGGTTCAATCCCTGCCCTTGCTCAGTGGGTTAATGATCTGGCATTGCCATGAGCTGTGGTGTAGGTGGCAGACGTGGCTCGGATCCCGCGTTGCTGTGGCTCTGGCATGGGCTGGTGGCTACAGCTCCGATTAGATCCCTAGCCTGGGAACCTCCATTTGCCGTGGGAGCGGCCTAAGAAATGGCAAAAAGACAAAAAAAAAAAGTCTTTTCTATGTCCAAATTGATAAAAATCCTTCCTTTAAAGACATTTTTTTACAGTCACATGTTAGCACCCCAAAGCTTTCCATGAACTACTTTTCACATGTATTTAGAACTCATTTCTGTCATCCTTTTCTGTCAAGTCCACTTTTGTTAAAATTCTAGAGCAAGGGTAGTCAAATTAACTGCAAAGAGGCAGATAATATTTTTGGCTTTTTATATGCTTAAAAAAACAAAACAAAACAAAACAAAAGCCCTGAAACATGTAAAAACCATTCTTAGCTCAGGTGCATCACAAAAACAGGGATTTAACCCATCGGAGATAATATCTGCTTACGCTTGTTCTAAAGCACAGTTATAAGATGGCAGTAAAAGCAATGTGCTTTTGGCGGATGGATAGTCAGGAGGAGGAATTCAACCTAATTTCCAACATCGCCTCTGTTTCCACAGCCATTTTAAGCTCTAGTGGTCTGAGATTTACAACAGCCAACGAAATACCTCCCCTCCCTGGAACTGGGAAATCAGAGAGGAAATACCATATTGACACTAGACGGGGGAAAAAAAAAAGTACCAAATGTTGCTACAGATTCTACAATATAACACTGCCACAAAGTGGTCACTCAACTAAATGCATCATAGTACCACAAAACAAAACCAGGCCCTGATCAAGTCTTATATGGGAGAGACAGAATTCTTTGTTAGCGCCTATTATTTTCACTTTCATGACCAATTTAACAAATGACTGAAAACCCAAGAATGCACTAAAAGTAATTTTATTAAAAAACTGAATGTTTATCTTGACAATACTTTTCTTAAAATCTTTTCTTTTAAATTCACTAACTAGGAGTTCCTGTTGTAGCACAGCAGAAACGAATCCAGCTTGTATCCCTGAGGATACAGGGTTTGATCCCTGGCCTCACTCAGTGGGTTAAGGATCCAGTGTGACCTGCAGTGTAGGTCTCAGACACGGCTCTGATCAGGCATGGCTGTGGCACAGGCTGGCAGCTACAGTTCCAATTTGATTCCTAGCCTGGGAATCTCCATATGCCCTGAGTGTGGCCCTAAAAAGAAGAAGAAGAAAAAAAAAAAAAAAGAACAAGCAATAGAGTTCCTGTCAGGAGAACATAATTATATTCGGATTTTTAATTTTATTTTATTTTTGGTCTTTTTCTCTTTTTTTTTTGGTCTTTTTGCCTTTTTCTAGGGCCACTCCCGCGGCATATGGAGGTTCCCAGGCTAGGGGTCAAATCGGAGCTGTAGCCGCCGGCCTACGCCAGAGCCACAGCAACGCAGGATCCGAGCCACGTCTGCAACCTATGCCACAGCTCACGGCAACACCAGATCCTTAACCCACTCAGCAAGGCCAGGGACTGAACCCGCAACCTCATGGTTCCTAGTCGGATTCGTTAACCACTGCGCCACGATGGGAACTCCGTTCTTTGGTCTTTTTAGGGACATACCCATGGCATATGGAGGTTCCCAGGCCAGGGGTCCAATCAGAGGTGTAGCTGTCGGCCTACACCACAGCAACACCAGATCCAAGCTGCGTCTGCAACCTACACCACAGCTGATGGCAGTGGGTCCTCAACCCACTGAGCGAGGCCGGGGGGATCAAACCCGCAACCTCATGGTTCCTAGTCAGATTCGTTTCTGCTGCGCCACCACAAGAACTCCATACTCTGATTTTTTAAAAGTTAATTTAGGAGTTCCCATTATGGCTCAGCAGTAATGAATCCGACAAATAACCATGAGGATTCGGGTTTGATCCCTGGTCTCACTCAGTGGGTTAAGGATCCAGCATTGCCACAAGCTGCAGCATGGGTCGCAAATGCAGCTCAGATACCAAGCTGCTATGGCTGTAACACAGCAGCTCTGACTTGATCCCTAGCCTGGGAGACTTCATAGGCCTCAGGGGCAGTCCTAATAAATAAATGAAAGTCAATTGAATAGTTTAACCCACATACTCTCTTAAGATTTTCTTCAGTAAGAAACCAATAACACATTAATTAAAAAAAAAAAAAAACTAATAACATCACATACTCTAAGTCCATAAGTCCATTCATCATTCACCACTTACTATATACTACCTTTTATCTTCTGATTTCATTCCCTAGCCTTTTTCATTTAGTTTTGATTACCAATACAGGAATTTGATTCACTCTAGTAAAGCAACTGATAATTGTTAGTAATAATGCAGGTAATGTTCCTTGTTCTAAAAATACTTGGAAAAAAATAAAAGTGAAAAATTTTTTTCTTTTTACAGCTGCACCTAGGATAGGGGTCCAATGAGAGCTACAGCTGCACCTAGGATAGGGGTCCAATGAGAGCTACAGCTGCAGGTCTATACCATCTGCCAGAGAACCATCAGATCTGAGCCGAATCCGCAACCTACACCACAGGTTGCTGGCAACACTAGATCCTTAACTCACTGAGCAAGGCCAGGGATTGAACCCAGACATTATGTTGGGTTCTTAACCCGTTAAGCCACAACAGGAACTCCAAAAGTCAAATTTTTAAAAAATCAAACTTACTTTATAAAAATAGATCCATAACAAGATTTCTTTTGACAATCCATTACTTATACACATAAAATGTAATTTAATTTTTTTTTCTTTTTTTGGTTGCACCCTCAGCATGAAGAAGTTCCCAGGCCAGAGATCAAACCCAAGCTACAGCAGCAACCAGAGCCACTGCAATGACAATGCCAGATCCTTAACCCGATGAGCCACAGAGAACTGCATAATGTAAGTTTTAAAAATTCTTGGAGTTCCCGTCGTGGCGCAGTGGTTAACGAATCCGACTAGGAACCATGAGATTGTGGGTTCGGTCCCTGCCCTTGCTCAGTGGGTTAACGATCCGGCGTTGCCGTGAGCTGTGGTGTAGGTTGCAGACGCGGCTCGGATCCCGTGTTGCTGTGGTTCTGGCGTAGGCTGGTGGCTGCAGCTCCAATTCAACCCCTAGCCTAGGAACCTCCATATGCCGCGGGAGCGGCCCAAAAGAAATAGCAAAAAGACAAAAAAATAAACAAATAAATAAATAGAAGAAATGACTAAGCAGCTTAAAAAAAAAAATTCTATCAATATACTTGCAAGCAATGAATAAACACTATTCATAGTGAAATGTAAGATCTATAGTCATTTTTTTTTTCTCCTTTTGCCATTTCTTGGGCCGCTCCTGCGGCACATGGAGGCTCCCAGACCAGGGGTCCAATCGGAGCTGTAGCTGCCTGCCTGCGCCAGAGCCACAGCAACGTGGGATCCAAGCCGCATCCGCAACCCACACCACAGCTCACGGCAACGCCAGATCCTTTAACCCACTGAGCAAGGCCAGGGACCAAACCCGCAACCTCATGGTTCCTAGTCGGATTCACTAACCACTGCGCCACGATGGGAACTCCTATAGTCATTTTTTTGAAAGCATGGAAGTTTTATTTCCTCTGAATTTTATTATATTGAAATCCCCTCACACAGGCTAATTTGTAATTCAAAAATCATAAATTAGGAGTACTATTAATTAGTTTGAATAATCACTTATATGCCCTCTTCAATCAGAAAGATTCTTGAGTTCCCACTGTGGCTCAGTGGTTAAGAAATCCGACTAGAAACCATGAGGTTGTAGGTTTGATCCCTGGCCTCACTCAGTGGGTTAAGGATCTGGTGTTGCCGTGACCTATGGTGTAGCTTGCAGACGTGGCTCGGATCTGGCATTGCTATGGCTCTGGTGTAGGCTGGAGGCAACAGCCCCAATTTGACCCCTAGCCTGGGAACCTCCATATGCCTTGGGAGCGGCCCAAGAAATGGCAAAAAGACAAAAAAAAAAAAAAAAAGATTCTTGTACTTACCAATGATGTCTGGTCCTCAAACGGTCTTGTAATATTTTTCCTAATATTAAAAGACACATTAATTTTAATAAATAATATGCCAATTACCATAAAGTAACATGTTAAAGATAATTTTACATTCAGATAATCAAAAAAAAGCTGGAAGAATATCTATGTATTTATTCAAATATTTAGTGCTTAGTGTATGCATGACACTGTTCAAGGGGCTAGGACACTACAATAATATGTGAAACAAGACCTTTGCTTTCAAGGAGCTTACATTCTAGCAGGAAAACAAACAATTTCAAAATTTAAGAACTGCTGTGACAAAAATAAAATAGGGTATTGTGTTAGAGTAAGGAGTGGAAAATCATTATTTGATCTGAGACTTGATAAATGAAGAGTTAGCCAGGGGAAAGTTTTGAGGTTAAGAGTATTCTAAGAAGAGGGAACAGAATAAGCCAAGATTCTGAGACGGAAACAAGCTTAGACTATTCAAGAAACAGAAAGATGACAAATGTCAATGGAGCTTAGGAAGCAAAGGGTTAATATGGTGGGGTATGAGGTCAAAGATGTAGACCTGGGAGTTCTCTTGTGACGCAGTGGACTGAGGATCTGGCACTGTCACTACAGCAGCTCAGGTCACTGCTGTGGTGTGGGTTCGATCCCTGGCCCAGGAACTTCCACATGCTGTGAGCATGACCAAAAAAAAACCCAAAAAGATGTTGACAAGGCCCAGATTACATAGCGCTTCAAAGTAAGGAATGTAGTTATTAAAACAGTAACGGAAGCACTGGGGGCTTTTAGACAAGGGTGACATGACTGGATTCAAATGTTCTTTTTACAGGACTTCCCTGTCTGTTATGTGAAAATGGAATGTAGCACACCAAGAGTAAAGGGGTTAGGTTAGTGAGGAGCTATCACAGTAACCCAGGAAAGAAAGATAAAAAGGTGGGTTGGACCAGGAATGGCAACGGTCAAGTTGGAGAAACAGTGGGTAGAGAAATGCAGAATACTATCTTACAAGCAAAAGGGAGAGAAACAGGATTATACATATTTTTTGGCCACATCTATGGCATTCGTAAGTTCCCAGGCCAGGGACTGAACCCCCGCCAAAGCAGCCACATGAGCCACATTAGTGACAACTGCTGGATTCTTAATCCGTTGTGCCACCAGGCATAAGAAAATTCTGGTAAGAAAAATAAAAAACTGGAGTTCCCGTCGTGGCGCAGTGGTTAACGAATCCAACTAGGAACCATGAGGTTGCGGGTTCGGTCTCTGGCCTTGCTCAGTGGGTTAACGATCCAGCGTTGCCGTGAGCTGTGGTGTAGGTTGCAGACGCGGCTCGGATCCCGCGTTGCTTCGCCTCTGGTGTAGGCCAGTGGCTTCAGCTCCAATTCGACCCCTAGCCTGGGAACCTCCATATGCCGCGGGAGCGGCCCAAAGAAATAGCAAAAAAAAAAAAAGACTAAATAAATAAATAAATAAATAAAAAACTAATGATGGTGGCTGTTCTGGTGAGAGAATTTATATTTTCACTATTTTTGGATTTTTTTTTAGTCATGTATATAAAATATCTATAAATTCATAAAAATCATGAATTGTTTTAAAGAGAAATCAGGGAATTCCCTAGTGGCTCAACAGCTGAAGGATCTGGCATTGTCACAGCTGCAGTAAGGGTTCAATCCCTGGCCCGTGAACTTCCACACGCTGCAGGTGAGGCCGAAGAGAATAAATAAATAAATAAATAAATAAATAAATTCCTATTTAAGGAACAGTTAATTTTAATATAACCATTTAATAGGCATTATACTGGTACTAAAAACAATATCTAAAAGACCACCTTTCAATAGAAAAATGCCTCTAGTACAATGAAAAAAGCACAAAAGAATTGTCAGGATAATGGAACTGTTTCTGTACCATGACTTCAGTGGCAGACACAACTCAATGCATTTGTCAAAACCCATAAAAGTGCACAACACAAACAGTAAATTTTCCTTATGTAAGCAACAACCAGAATGTGGTATAAAACAAAACAAAATACAAACTGTAATAAATGACTTTAACTATAATATAAATGAATTTACACAATTACTTGAAGGGGCAAAAAACCCTAATCTGGAAGTTCCCTTACGGCACAGCAGGTTAAGGATCTGGCATTGCTGCAGCTGTGGCACAAGCTGCAACTGCAGCATGGGTTCAGTCCCTGGCCTAAGAACTTCCACATGCTGTGAGAGTGGCAAAAACAAAAGAATACCTAATCTGATTTACAATGGAAAACAGTACTTTTACCAGATATTGCGAGGTTAAAGATAAAAAAAAATGTACACAAATTCCAAGCTCTAGGTAGTATAATTGCTTCTTGTAGGGTTAGAAATTCTCAAACTATATTAGAATTATAGTAAATATAACGAAAGCCAGGTTTCTTACTGTCAGCGGAAAGAAGTTCCAAAGAAGAAAAGAAGAAGGCTGGAATGAAGTCTGTAGTACTGAATTGGATTCAGAAGCATTAGTATGAATGTGTAATTTTTTAGGAAGTATCATTATCAACTCAGTTTTTGGGTTTTTTTTTTTTTACTCATAACATGTTTTATTTAGTATCCATGTTACTACATATCTATACCAAATAATTATATAAAAGCATTACAAAAACAGCAGAGTCATTTCCAAATGAATTAAAGATCAATATAAATCTTCAGTAACTTTCAAAATTGAACAGAGAAACAGAACTCAAACCTATTTCCATTTTTCTGGCTGCCTATTTTAAGATCACTGCAATATCTCTGGCAGATAGGTAAATATTCAGCCACAGCCTTCTCATAAAGCAATACCATCTACCCTTTATCAGTTTTTTTAAATACAGAGATAAACATGAATGCATATGTGCATGCATTGGTTAATATACATAATATGTATTTTCTTTTTCTTTGCTTTTTAGGACCCCAGGTGTAATATATGGAAGTTCCAAGGCTAGGGGTCTAATCGGAGCTGTAGCTGCCAACCTATGTCACAGCTATAACAATGCAGGGTCCTTAACCCACTGAGAGAGGCCAGGGATTGAACCTGTATCCTCATGGATACTAGTCAGGTTCATGACCACTGGGCCATGATGGGAACTCTCATAATATGTATTTTTAACCTGTGTCTGCTGAGGAGAAATTTTCTTTTTTTTGCTACTCCAGTAGCAATGGAGCATACTCAGTTCTGGTTCTTAAGTATCAGTCTCCCAGAGCTGCAGCAATGAACAAGAGATGAGACTGGAGCATCTTGTGGTGCCAGAAAAGAGGTGGCTCAAACAAAGGAGGCATGTCGAAAAGGCGGCACATAAGCCAGCCTAAAAGAGATCCCAATGGCCAAACACAGAACAATTTATGCAACAAAATAATGACAGCACTGGATTATAACCCAAAAGAACATAGTTAATATCTGTAAGTCCACACTGACATAAATAATTAAACAAAAAGAAGGAACAAATTTTCCTTATAGAATTTCAATTAATATAGAGGTGGGGGGAGTTCTCTTGTGGCACAATGGGAACAAATCCTGGGGAATCTGACCAGGAACCATGAGGTTGCGGGTTCGATCCCTAGCCTCGCTTCAGTGGGTTAAGGATTTGATGACACCGTGAGCTGTGGTGTAGGTTGCAGATGTGGCTCGGATCCCCTGCTGCTGTGGCTGTGGTGTAGGCCAGCAGCTACAGTTCCAATTAGACCCCTAGCCTGGGAACTTCCATAAGGGATATTTTACAAAATTACTGACGAGTACTCAAGGTCATCAAAAAGCAAGGAAAGACTGAGGAATTTTCGCAAATTGGAGGAGACTAAGGAGACGACAACTAAATGTAATGTGGGATCCTGGAAGAAAAGAGGGTATTAATGGAAAAACTAGCACAAACCAAATCAAGACTATAATTTAATTAACATTATTATACCAATGTTCATTTCTTACTTTGGATAACAGTACTATGGTTATGAAGTTATAACATTAAAGAAATGCTGGGAGAAGGGTATATGGAAACACTACTATTTTTGCAACTTTTCTGTAAGTCTATAAATATTTCAAAATAATACATACATGCTATGATTATGACTATGTAAAGATATTCAATACAAAATGATAATAGAAATGGGAAAGTTATTTTAAAATACTGACAGTTATGTATGCAAGGAAATGTATTTTTTTTAAAACAAAATATTTTTCTAAATCTCCCACAAAGTGGTTTTTGGTTACTTTTATAATGACTTTTTTTTTTTTTTTTTGGTATTTCTAGGGCCAAACCTGTGGCATATGGAGGTTCCCAGGCTAGGGGTCTAAATGGAGCTACAGCTGCCAGCCTACACCACAGCCACAGCAATGCCAGATCTGAGCCGAATCTGCGACCTACACCACTGCTCATGGCGACACTGGATCCTTAACCCACTGAGCAAGGCCAGGGATTGAACCCGCAACCTCATGGTTCCTAGTCAGATTCCTTTCCACTCTGCCATGACAAGAACTCTGGTTAATTTTATAATGGAGCAATATAATTTAGTAAGCAAAGTAAAAGAAATCATCACTTACTTTTTATAGAGGACGCCGTATGGTTTCTTCAGTGCATACTGTAAAACATAATTTATAGCTTTCAAAACAAAACTTATTCAGAAAAGCTGAGGTAAAAATAAAGCCCTCTAATGATCATTACACAAGATTACCCTGGTCCCCAAACCCTATAAGATGTCCTCTGCATGGTTTTTTCGTTTTTTTTTTTTTCCGCTCTTTAGAACCACACCTGCACATATGGAGGTTCCCAGGCTAGGAGTCCAATCAGAGCTACAACTGCCAGCCCAAGCCACAGCCACAGCCACGCGAGATCTGAGCCGCATCTGTGACCTACACCGCAGCTCACGGCAACACCGATCCTTAATCCACTGAGGCCAGGGATCAAACCTGAGACCTCATGGTTCCTAGTCAGATTTGTTTCAGCTGCACCATCACGAGAACTCCTGCGTGGCTTTCTTTTGATCACTTGTAACACCTTGCAACATAAGCTTAATATCCTAACTTAGACTGGACTTCCCTAATTAACAGTTTCTATGCCCTTTCAATATTCTAATTTAAATGAGCCCCTTCATTTCCTTAAATTCTACCTATTCCATTCTTTCCAGGCAAACTATCTGAGAGTAGAAAGAGCAGAAGAAAACAGAAAAACAAATCCTATCAGGAAAGGCTGACAGAACTGAAATAATGTTGTGTGGAGGAGGAGAAGAGAACTGAGAAACAATCATGATGATGGCAATCAGAATTCAAGCCAGAGTTTAAACTCAGCCCTAAAAAAAATTCCTGTTAGAAGTTCCTTTACGGCGCAGTGGGTTAAGGATCTGGCAGTGCGCAGCTGTGGCATGGATTCAATCCCTGGACTGGACATTTCCACATGCTGCAGGCGTAGCCGGGGGAAAAAAAAAAATTCCTGCTATTCAACCCTCTTTTCATTTTTTTTCTAACTTCTTTTCACCCAGCCACTAATCATCACTTATTACTTGATGGTCAGCATTGACCATAGGGCATAGCAAAGATCCAAGGATTAACTTGCATTACAAAAAGAAGTCAATGAGTAAAACAATGAAAAATAGGTGAAATGATCACTCATCAACTACCACAGCTATGAACAAAGGAAATTCACCAGTTAAAACACCCCCCCCCCACTTTCTAGGGCCATACCTGCGGCATATGGAAATTCCCAGGCTAGGGGTCAGTTCCCAGGCTAGGGGTCGAATTGGAGCTACAGCTGCTGGCCTACACCCACAGTCACAGCAACGCAGAATCTGAGTCATGTCTGCAACCTACACCACAGCTCACGGGCAAGGCCAGATCCTTAATCCACTGATCGAGGCCAGGTCAGGGATCAAACCCAAGACTTCACGGTTCCTAGTCAGATTTGCTTCCGCTGTGCCAAGACAGGAACTCCAAAAATCTTTTTTTCTTTTCAGGTCTGCACCCACAGCATATGGAAGTTCCCAGGCTAGGGGTCCAATCAGAGCTATAGCTGCTGACCTGCGTCACAGCCATAGCAACATGGGATCCGAGCCACATCTACAACCTACACCACAGTTCATGGCAACGCCAGATCCCAACCCACTGAGTGAGGCCAGGGATCGAACCCGCATCCTCATGGTTCCTTGTCATAGCTGTTTCCATGAGGCACAATGGGAAATCCCCAGTAAAATCTTTTCAAGTACTAAAACTTTGAGGATTCTGGACCACTTATTTCCCTGCGTCAGTATAACGAATATTACCCCTTTTCCTGACAACTCCAGAGTCATCAATATGAATGTTAACAATTACACTAATCTGGAATACTGTGCTGCTCTCAGAGGTTACTTAAATATGCAAGGCCAAGGGGGAGGAGGAGGGAGTGGGTGGTTGGGGAGCTCGGCGTTAACAGATACAAACTATAGCCTTTGGAATGGATTAGCAAGGAGATCCTGCTGTGTAGCACTGGGACCTATGTCTAGTCACTTATGATGGAGTATGATAATGTGAGAAAATAGAATCTGTACATGTGTGTGTAACTGGGTCACCATGCTGTACAGTAGGAAAAAAAAAACCTGTATTGGGGAAATAACTATTAAAAAAATAGTAATAATTACAACAAAAAAATATGCAAGGCCATTGTACTGACAGGAACCTGGAAGGACAGGGTCACTATCCCATTACGCAATGACATTTGGAAAAAACAAAAAGGATGAGCATATATCAAATATCCAGTTATATGAACTGACTAGCATGTTTAACAAGTACAGAACGTTTAATCAAGTTTAAAACTCTATTCAGTTATTTACTTAATTTATCTGCTGTACTCAAGGCCTAAATATGCAACTACCTAACCAGATTTCTCCACATACTACGCCTTTCGTTCAGTGATTAAACATTTATTGAGCACCTACTACATGCCAAACACTAGGTAAGATACAAGGCTACAGAAGTAGGAAAAAACCAAAGAGGTAGAAAAAAACCAGAGAGCTTTTATCTTTATCACTAAAATTAAATGTCCTAAAATGAACACACCGCTTTTCCCTCCAAACCGGCTTCTCATGGCACATTTTCTAACTGGCATTACTGCTCATCAGACATTCAAGCCAGAAACCTGCTAGGTCATATTTCTCATACACCCTTCATCTCTCATTTTCACTGCCACCAGATCCAGATGCTCTTTACCTGCTGCCAGCAACAGCTGAGTTGCCTACATTTGCTCTCAGTTTTTTCTAGTCCAACCAATTGGAAGGACTGACTCCCTCTCTCACTTCGGACCTTTCAATGGCTCCTTAGAGCTTTCAGATCACAGATGAAGCTCTGGGTTAACATCTGATCCCTGCCCCTTCCAGCTTCTTCTGGCCGACTCTCCTTTAGCCATGCCCAATACTTGTGTTTCCCAAATGCCCCACGCTCCTTCACACTTCCTTCTGCACATGGTTTGTGCTTAACTCGGAAGCCAGTCTTTTTCTCTTCCTCCCTCCTTTCTGTTCCAGCTCCTCCTTCAAAACAAAGTTTAAGTGTCATCTCTAGGAAGGCCATCCAGTATATGGAAACCCCCATGGGATTTCCCATCCTACCCTGTGTGTATCTCGAACACAGCACTTCATTCACAATGCTGGAATCCTTGTCTGTCTGCCTCACTAAGCTCGATGAAGGGAGAGACTTGTGGCATGTGGAAGTTTCCAGGCTAGGGGTCCAATCGGAGCTGTAGCCGCCGGGTCTATACCACAGCCACAGCAATGCCAGATCCGAGCTACGTCTGCGACCTACACCACAGCCCATGGCAACGCCAGATCCTTAACCCACTGAGCAAGGCCAGGGGTTGAACCCGCATTCTCATGGATGCTAGTCAGGTTCGTTAACCGCTGTGCCATGACAGGAATTCCATTTTTTAGATAGTAATATACAATTATCTCATTTTACAAATTAGGTATGTAAATGTGAGTAAATCAAATTCTAGTAATTGAAATCAGCTGAAATTTACTAAGGGAACTGGCTGCTGTAAGGAAAACCAGTAGTGAGTGCCTTGGCAAGGCAAATAACCTCCAACTTTAGCTTTTCTCTAGCTAGCAGTTCTTAAGGCAAGCCAAATTTATCTTATGTATTTCTCAGGCAGCCCAACTAGTACGCTAAAAATTTCCTAAAATAATTTCAACACCATTTAAAGAATAAGTATATATACATACATACCACATCTCTAAGAACTTGTGTCACTGTTGAATTTGCATTTCCTCCTTTAATCAGCATAGCATTTTTAATATTTTCACTGAGTTTCGGTTCTCTCTTCTCCAGGAATCTCTTGGCTCTTTTTGTTTTGGGCTTTCTGTAAAGAAAATCACAATTCATGACAACTTAAAACACTTCCCTCATATTACAAAATGTTGACTTATGTGCAAATCCTAAAAAAAAAAAAATCAGCAAAGAACGTGAGTTCCTGTTGTGGCTCAAAGGTAACAAACCCAACTACTATCCATGAGGATTTGGGTTTGATCCCTGCCCTCACTCAGTGGGTTAGGGACCCCACGTTGCTGTGGCTGTGGTATAGGCCAGCAGCTACAGCTCCAACTGAACCCCTAGCCTGGGAACCTCCATATGCTGCTTGTGGGGCCCTAAAACACACACACACACAAATCAACAAAGATATTACATAACATGTATCAGTTAGGATTCCACCACTCAACAAAATCTCACTTTTTAAGGAGACATTAGTAAAAGATATTCAGATATTAACTGTTATATAGGTGTCAATTTTATTATCTTTTGGTCTTTTAAAAAAGAACAACAACAACAAAAAAAAGACTTCCTTTTTTTTTTTGTCCTTTTGCCATTTCTTGGGCTGCTCCCACGGCATATAGAGGTTCCCAGGCTAGGGGTCGAATGGGAGCTATAGCTGCTGGCCTATACCAGAGCCACAGCAATGCAGGATCCAAGCCACGTCTGCAACCTACACCACAGCTCACAGCAACGCCAGATCGTTAACCCACTGAGCAAGGGCAGGGACCGAACCCGCAACCTCATGGTTCCCAGTCGGATTCGTTAACCACTGCGCCACGACGGGAACTCCCTCTAAACCTTTTTAAAAAAAATTTTTTTAAAAGGGGAGTCCCCATGGTGGCACAGAGGTAACAAATTCAACTAGTACCCATAAGGACATGGGTTCGATCCCTGCCCTCACTCAGTGGGTTAAGGATCCGGCTGTAAGCCATGGATGTGGGTCGAAGACTCACCTCAGACACCACCCCCCTACCCCCAGTTGCTGTGGCCGAGCTGTAGGCTGACAGCTACAGCTCCAATTCAACCCCTAGCCTGGTAACTTCCATATGCCTCAGGTACAGCCCTAAAAAGCAAAAAGTAAAAAAAAAAAAAAAAAAGAAAGAAAGAAAGAAAGAAAGAAAGAAAGAAAGAGGAGGAGTTCTGCTGGGGCCCAGGTTCAATCCCTGGTCTGGCAGCTGAGATCTCGCATCAAGCCATTGCATGCCACAGCCAAAAAAAACTGCAAAGCAGTAATACTCACTTAAATCCTTTTTTTTGGTGGTCAGTGTGGGGTGGGTGGGGCATAGCAGCAGTTTAATGTGGAATCTCTGTTCCCAGACCAGGGATTGAACCCGGGCCCCAGCAGCGAAAGCACTAAGGCCTAACCACTAGCGAACCCCCACTACTGCTACTTTTACTCCATTATTTTTTCTTTACTCTTAAAGCAGTCAAAACAGTACTCTACAGGAATTCCCTTCTGGTGCATAGGGTTAAGGATCCGGCATTGTCACTGCACCAGCTTGGGTTGCTGCTGTGGCTCCAGGTTTGATCCCTGGCACAGGAACTTTCACATGATGCAGGCACAGCAAAATAAAACAAAACAAAAAAAACAACAACAAAAAGTACTCTTCACCCTAATACAAAGAACTGCACACCAACTGCTAATCAACCAGTAAGCAGCTACTAAACATAAGGAGGCAACTTACTGCTTATTGTTCCTCCAGGTTTAAACCACAACACCTGCCACTGTCCCACTCCAACATCACGCCTAAGCAAGTCAAACATTATTGTCCTCAAATGGGAAAAATAATGATTGACACTTTTATAGAGTCAGTCTATTTAGGCTTAATCTTTTACAGGTGAAGCAACTGAGGCTCAAGAGGTAACGTGCCCAGTCACAGAGCTTTGAAAGTAGGCCAATCTACAAAATGAGCTACATTAAAAAAACCCATCAAGGAGTTCCCGTTGTGGCTCAGTGGTTAACAAACCTGACTAGTAACCACGAGGTTGCTGGTTCAATCGCTGGCCTTGCTCAGTGGGTTAAGGATCTGGCGTGCCATGGGCTGTGGTGTAGGTGGCAGACGCAGCTTGGATCCCACCTTGCTATAGCTCTAGCGTAGGCCGACGGCTACAGCTCAGATTGGACCCCTAGCCTGGGAACGGCCCTAGAAAAGACAAAAAATAAATAAATAAAAACCCATTGAGAGCAATCACTATGCAAAACATGAAGGGAACCAGCTTTAAAAAAAAAAAAAAAAATTAAGGGGAAACAACTCCATTTTCTCCAAAGAAAAAAAAATATATACACACACTTAGCTTACCATGCAGAGTTTAAAAATTCTCCTCCAGATAAAATGTCAAGGACATACAGTTTCTAATCATTTACTAGTTGATAAAGATACATATTTTTCTGTCAAATCAAGAGAGATTTATGCGTCTACATGGCAATAAAAGTGCTATAAGCTCTGTATTCCATGTGATTTACTTCTCACCAGTAAGGCAAATAACACTCCGTACATTTTACTACTGTTTGTCCCCCAATGAGACAGTAATCTAGTCTTATTCATCTGTGTAGCCTTCATACCTGGAGGAATATACAGCAGATACACAAAAATCTCTGAATTAATGACCAAAAGAAAAATCTGTCCTTTTGATTACATGTTGGTCTGTTTTCGATTTTTAGGGCCACATCTGCGGCATATGAAGTTCCCAGGCTAGGGGTCAAACTGGAGCTGCAGATGCTAGCCCATGCCACAGCCACGCAGGATCCGAGCTGCGTTGGCGACATACCTAAGCCGCAGCTCACCTCAAGGCCGGATCCTTAACCCACTGAGCGAGGCCAGGGATGGAACCCACATCCTCATGGGTAACAGTCTGGTTGGTTACCGCTGAGCCAGGATGGGAACCCCCTGATTACATGTTAACCCAGGTTACACGCAAGAAAAGCATGGCAAGTAACAGCAGAACTATTTGGGAGATGGATTACTATTTCCTGAAGGAATTTAAAATAGACATTCAAGAATAACTAAGAACTGTACAAGTTTGGGAGAAAGAGAAAAAGCTAATGATGGAAGTTCCTTGGTGGCCTAGTGGTTAAAGACTCCGCTGTTGTCACTGCTGTAGCTCGGGTTCGATACAGGGCCCCAATGCGGGGCTAAACGGAAAAAAAAGAAAAAGCTAATGAGAATGTCTACTTGCTGAAGCAAAGGCTTTGTATACATTCTTGCAAATAATCCTCAGTTTCCTGAAGTACGACTATTATGAACACTATTTTATAGAGCAACTGAGACTTAGGGAGATTAAAAGGACCAGACACAAAGCTTTAAGGTGGACACGCCTGGACTGTCGCCTAAATCTGTCAGATTCTGCGGCCTGTGTTCGGAACCCCTCCCTCTACCACTTTCCTCACACTTCTGTGGAAGCCAAGACATTTCCAATTGGCTACCACAAAAGCGTCCAATGCCCTCGTACCACCTCCACCCAGCGGCTCCCACTCGTGGACTTCCCGGCTCTTCGTCTCCCTGCAGCATCCACAGAGGGAGCGCCAGGCTAATGGATCGATCCGCCCGGACTGGAACGGTTCTAAGGCAAGTGTGCGGCCAGGAAGAGCTGGAGACAGAGGCTCTACCACTCCGTTCTGCTACAGGAGCCCCCTGCCCAACGTTACCCAGGGAAGGGGCCTAACGCACTTACACAACTCGATCCAAAGCGTCCATCGCTACCGCAACAAGAAACGTATGAATGCACGTGTACCGCTCACTACAATGCCGGGCTTTGGCAAGGGCGGAACTGGCGGATCCGCGGAACCGGAACTTGTGCGCGACGTCACTTCCTGGGACCGCCCCCGCCACGGAAGCCTAGAGACACTAGTGGCCATTTTTTATGAAATCGCGCTCTGTTACCTTGGTTACAGGTTCCTGCCTGGGTTTTTTTCTGGAAGTACCTCTAGGAGCTTGATGTACACACCTGTATGTATAGCGGACTCACCTATTCAAGGACCAGGTGTTAGTGATCTGGGAATCCCCTCGGGATGCTAGAAAGGTTGATGTCAATAGATACTCACATTATACTAAAGTTATCAGTGTGAAATGCGCTTTTTCTTTCTTTCTTTCTTTTTTTTTTATTTTGCTTTTTAGGGCCGCACCTGTGGCATATGGAGGTTCCCAGGCTAGGGTTCAAATCGGAGCTGCAGCCGCCAGCCTATACCACAGCCACAGAAACGGAGGATCGAAGCCTCGTCTGCGACCTACACCACAGCTCACTACTACCCCTGCTCCTTAAACTCTGAGCCAAGCCAGGTATCCAACCCGCAACCTCATAGTTACTAGTCTGGTAGGTCAACCACTGAGCCAAGATGGGAATTCCTAAAATGTGCACTACTGACATAAATGCAATACCAGTGAAGCAGAGTTTATAACAGTGCGTGGCACATAAGAGGTGTCCATAATATAACAGCTCTTAATCGTTATTTTTCCCCAAAATTGCAAATTGCTGTATACTTCACTTACTATAAGTTATCCCTGTAAAGTGTACAATTTAGTGTCTTTAGTGTATTTACAAAGATGTACATCCATCACCACTATCTAATTACAGAATATTTTATATCACCTATCTCCTAACCTAGTAGCACTCAGCCATTTCCACTTTTTTTTTTTTTTGCCCATCCTACAGAATGTAAAAGTTTAGGGACCAGGGCACCCCCCCCCCCCCCACATCCCGGGGCAACTGAAGTGACCCAAAAGCATCCACCTGATCCATAGCAGTGACTTAGCCCACTGGGCCACCAGGGAATTCTCCCACTTTCCGCTCTTACTAACCCCTGAGCTATGTCTGGGTAGATGTACCTATTGAGAACACAGCATATAAATGAATTTATACAATATGTGTCCTTTTGTGTCTGGCTTATTTCACTTACTGTGTTCATATATGTTCACATGTTTTCATACAGGGTCATATGTGTTGATGCATGTATCAGTACTTAATTCTCAGTACACTTTTTTTTTGGCCGCACCTGTGGCATATGGAATTTCTCAGGCCAGGAATCAAATCCAAGCCACAGCTGCAGCTTATGCTGCAGGTGCAGTTAATTCTTAATCCACTGAACCACAGCAGGAACTCCTCAGTGCATTCTTTATGTAGGACAAAGTAATTGTCAATTCTATAGATACGTAATGTTTATCCATTCAAAATGTTTCCAGATTTTTATTATGAATTACGCTGCTTTGAATATCCATGTACAGGGTTTTTGTTTAGATTTTCTCCAGTTCTATAGAAGTAGAACTGCATATGGTAAGCCCCATTATGGGTGACATTTTGAGGAACTGCCAAACTATTTTCTGCCTGCATCATTTTACAGTTCCATTAGCAATGTAACAGGGTTTGGAATTTTTTTTTTTTTTTTGTCTTTTTGCTATTTCTTGGGCTGCTCCTGCGGCATATGGAGGTTCCCAGGCTAGGAGCCAGAGCCACAGCAACGCAGGATCCGAGCCGAATCTGCAACCTACACCACAGCTCACGGCAACGCCGGATCATTAACCCACTGAGCAAGGGCAGGGACCAAACCCGCAACCTCATGGTTCCTAGTCGGATTCGTTAACCACTGCGCCACGACGGGAACTCCATGGAATTGGTTTTTTCTCTTGCTACTGTAACAAATTATCACAAGTTTACCGGTGTAAGATAACACATGTATTATGTTAGCATTCTAGAAGCCAGAAGCCTGAAATTAGTTTTTCAAATCTAAAATTAAGATATCAGTAGAGCTACATTCTCTCCAGAAATTCCAGGGAGAATCTGTTTCTTTACCTTCCAACTTGGAGATGCTGTTTGCATTTCTTGGTATTCCTCCATCTTCAAAAAGCATCATTTGAACTTTTTCTCTGACTCTAAGACCTTTTACTCCATCATATAAAACCCTTGGGATTACATGTGGCTCACCTGGTTAATTCACAATAATACCACCCATCTCAAGATCCTTAATCATTTAACAAATTCCCTCTGGCCAAGGTACTCACAGATCCCTGAGTTTAGAACACAGGCATCTTTGGGGAGGGTAGCATTATTCTATCAACCACAGCTTCCAACTTCTCCATTCCTCTCCAAAATTTGCTCTTGTTTTTTCATTAAGCCATTGGAGCAGGTGTGAAGTAGTAACTGGTAGTTTTCATTTGCATTTCCCTGATGACAAAGGATTTTGAGGTTAGGCTCTGGTTAGTTTCTCTTGAGGGCAGATCTTGTTAAAAAGAGTGCTCTGGGAATTCTTTGGTAGCCTAGCGGTTAAGGATTTGGTATTTTTACTGCTGTGGCTCAGGTTCAACCCCTGGCCTGGGGAAATTCTACATGCCATAATCACCCCCCCCCAAAAAAAAACCAGAATGCTCTGGCATAACTCTAGCATATTTCAAAATGGTTCCTTTCTGGAAACACAAGGAAATTTTTCTGCATCATTCACTGTGAGAACCTAGTTGGAGGTAAAATTCATGAGTGTGAACGAGGATCCCCAATGGCTATGTTCTCCCGGAGTTTTTAACTCTCAGTGTTGTCCCCTTTGAACCTCCAGCAATTCATTGATTACAGTTCAGATTTTCCTAGCCCAGCACTGGTTCTCAGAGAGGTTTGTGCTTATGGGGTTTTTGTAATGCTCTGTATTCACCCGTCTCTCCGATTTTGGAGGCAGAGGTTTGCCCTGTGACCTCACTTCTCTGATAGGTCCAAGAAGAGATGTTGATTTTTCAGTTCACCTTTTTGCTTGTTAGGATGGAGCAGCTACTTCTAGCTTCTTAGTGCCAGACCAGAAACCACAAGTCTCTGTGATAACACAGTGGATTCTTGAAAAGAGGGTTAGGGTGACAACCCCTCCAAATCCGCATATAATTTTACAGTTGGCCCTCTGTATCTGTGGTTCTGCATCTGAAGATTCAACCCATCAGAAACAGCATAGTACATATTAACTGAAAAAAGTCCGTACATGTGGACCTGCACAGTTCAAACCCTACAGTTCAAGGATCAGCTGTATTTTACTGCATGCCAGACATTGAATTTTACCCTGTTGGGTGCTAGATATATTAAAAATGTTCTTATGTTGTTCTAGGATACAATTGACTTTAAAAACAGTTAAATCCTTTCAGTTCTTGCTTTTAACCTTAGTTAGGTGGGGGCGAGATCCTCACTTAAGCTAATTTTGCTCCACTATTGAGGCAAACCCTTCTGAAAACTCTATTCATGCCTCATGAATTATGAGGGTTTCCACTCTGGCTGGGAACTGTAAGCTCCAGGGATTGTTCAGATGGCTTCCCCCCCACCCCACCCCCAATGGTTTTCTGACACACATGTGATCAGTATTCTGAAGACTCCAGGAAGACTTTACAGATCACTGAATTTCTCTCTGCACACCCTCCCCCTCCAATATGCTGATCTGCAAACTCCAGGCTCCTTAGTCTCCCTAGACTCTCAGTTCCATCTCAAATGAGGAGAACACTGAACCCCATCTGGACACCTCCTCCCTACACTGTGACCTGAAAACACTCTCTAGGCAGTATGATGGGGAGGGCAATCATTGGGCTCACCTCACTTGTTTCCCAGGACAACTGGTGCATCAAAGTGTATAATGACAGTGTGGCAGACAAAATAATGCCCCCCTAAATGTCTATGTCCTAATCTCCAGAACCTGTGAATGATACCGTATATGTAAAAGGGATTTTGCAGGTTGATTATGTTAAAGGTCTTTAAATAAGATTAACCTGGATTTTCTGGGTGGGCCAAATCTAATTACAAGGGACTTTTTAAGAGGGAAGGATGTGAGTCAGAAGATGCAATGACAGAAGCAGGTTAGAGTGAGGAGAGATTAACTGCTCTGAAGATGCTGTGCTGTTGGCTTTGAATATGGAATAAGCCTTAAGCCAAGGAATACAAGCAGCCTCTAGAAGCTGGAAGAGACAAGAAAATGGATTCTCCCCTGGAGTCTCCAAAGGGACACAACCATACCAACATCCTGATTTTATCCCCATAAAACTTTATCTTGGCATTTGACTCCCAGAACTGTATGTATTTATGTTGTTTTAAGCCACTAAGTTTGTACTGTTTTGTCACAGCAGCAATAGGAAACTAATATAATCATGAGTGGGAAACAAGAGTTTTCTAGAGTTGCAGCGTAGGTCCCAACTGTGCCTCGGATCTGATCCCTGGCTCAGAAACTCCAAATGCTGCAGGATGGCCAAAAAGGAAAAAAAATTATAAAATAAAAAATTACAAATTGCTGCTATATTGGGAGTTCCTCTCATGACTCAATGGTAACAAACCAACCAGTATCCATGAGGATGTAGGTTTAAACCCTGGCCTTGTTCAGTGGGTTAAGGATCCGTTGTTGCTGTGAGCTGTGGTGTAGTTTGCAGATGCAGCTCAGATCTGGCGTTACTGTGGCTCTGGAGTAAGTCAGCAGCTATAGCTCTGATTAGACCCCTAGCCTGGGAACCTCCATATGCCACAGGTGCTAAAAAGACAAAAAGACCAAAAAAAAAAAGCTGCTGTTTGAACCAAGTAGCACATACTGTTATCAATAGTTTCACCATGCCAGCCATATGTCAATGAATTTGTTATGATCAGCAATGTAGTACATAATGAACAAAATGGATTGATTTTCCAACTTTTTTTTTTTTTTAATCATTTTAGGGCCACACCCTCAGCATATGGAAGTTCCCAGGCCAGGGGTTGAATCTGAGCTGCAGCTGCTGCCTACGCCACAGCCACAACACTGGATCTGAGCCTCATCTGTGACCTACACCACAGCTCAAGGCAATGCCAGATGCTTAATTGAGCAAGGCCAGTGATCAAACCCACGTCCTCATGGATACTTGTCGGACTCATTACTGCTGAGTCACAACAGGAAATCCCTCCAACATCTTTTATAATAGCTTTAAGGAATAATTCTCCTTGATGTACTTTAGCAAAATGATCCTTTTAAGTAGAACATCATTATTTGTATGCAAAATTCACTCACTGTATTCAGCGTCAGAAGTAGTATTTAGTGTGACTATTATACAGAGACTGTGATTCTAGGATTCATTCACTACGTTAATTCTAGTAAGTTAGTAAGGCACATAAATGCTGGAGGAATTAATATATTAAGTTCTAATCTTCTAAAAAAATAAAATTTTGGAGTTCACACTGTGGCATGGCAGGTTAAGTATCTGGTGTTGCAGCAGCTCTGACTTGGTCACAGCTGTGTCTGGGATTCAATCCCTGGCCCAGGATCTTCCATATGCCACAGGTCCAACCAAAAAAAAAAAAAAAAAGATTTTATTTTAATAATTCCAAATTTATACTTAACTCTAAAAGAAACTAAAACACATCATGTTCTTTAGAGATTATACTGACCTCATCAATTTAAGAACAACATCACAGTCTAGATGAGCTTATTTTGCAAGATTACAGATCTCAAGAATCTTGCCTTTTCCTTCTTTATATTTTTCAAAATGTATATCAACTAGGATTAAGTGTGGCTATTACAGAAGCTGAAACCAGAGAGAAGTTATCCCCCCAATAGAAGCCAGAGGTAGGCAGTTGCCAGGCCCTCTCTGCCTGAACAGCAGCAGTAGTCCCAGGTTTGGAGTAACATTCATAGGATCCAACTGGCCTCACACTATGCTCTATACTCACTTAACTTTATAGGAAACAGCAGCATGAGGCTTGTGTCACAGGAGTAATTATTCTACCTGTCCAAGTGTCAGCTCAGGTGTGAGGAAATAAGACCATTTGGGTGGGCGCAGAAGCCACACTACCTTAGGAGCTTCCTGACCCCTAAGAACCGATTTCTCTCTCTTTTATTTATTTACTTTTTTTGCTTTTTTTTAGGGCCACACCCTCAGCATATGGAAGTCTCCCGGCTAGGGGTCGAACCGGAGCTGCAGCTGCGGGCCTACATCACAGCCACACCAGATCCAAGCAGCGTCTGTGACCTACATCACAGCTCACGGCAATGCCAGATCCTTAACACAGAGCAAGGCTAGGGATCAAACCGGTATCCTCTTGGATACTAGTCGGGTTCTTAACCCGCTGAGCCACAACGGAACTCCGGGGAGTCATTTCTAATCATGAATACTACCTGGCATCATAGCTGACATTCTATAATTACCTTGTCCAGTAGATTTCTAGAGAAGACAGTGCTGAAAGGAACACCTGAGGCCATTTTACCAGGGAGAAAGTTTTATTAACCCTCTTTATTCACAGCAGTCCAGAGCAGCAATAATAGTACCAGGATTCAATTGTCCACCTTATTTTCAAGCCATTCATTGTTTCTATTTCCAGGGTTACTTCATAATTCAAGAAGCCTGCTAGAGCTCTAGCCACTACATCCTTGTTCCAGCAGGAAGAAAAAGAAGATGAGCTGGTCCATTTCCCTTTATGCCTTAAATGTTAAGGATCAATCACTCAACACTTCTAATTCCATGTCACTGGCCAGAATTTAGTCATACAGCAGCTTTCACATACACAAGGAAAGCTGAGCACATTGCTAACCTGAGTAACTTCTGGTATTCTGTTACAAAGAAGGAAGACCAGATATTGGGTCGGGTAATTAGCAATCTCTCCACATACATATGGTAAAAAAAAAAAAAAAAAAAAAGCAAGCTTTGGATTAAACAAAAGCTGAATCTAAAATCATATGAAAATTGGAAAGACAGGAGTCCCTGTCATGGCTTCAGCGGTAACGAATCTGTCTAGTAGCCAGAAGGATGCGAGTTCCATCCCTGGCCTTGCTCAGCAGGTTAAGGATCCGGCATTGCCATGAGCTGTGGTGTAGGTCACAGGTGCAGCTTGGATCCCACGTTGCTGCGGCTGTGGTGCAGGCCGGCAGCTACAGCTCCGACCTGACACCTAGCCTGGGAACTTCCATATGCCATAGGTGTGGCCCTAAAAACACACACACACAGAAATTGGAAAGACATTCATGCTTATGATTTAGAAATAGTTTTAATCAGGGTAAGTTATTTTCCAATGAAATAGGAAAAAGTTACAAAATTTACTGAAGGAAAAAATTCCTCATCTTAGAACATTAATCCTCTGTCATAACAAAGTTACATCTGCAACACTTGTCAGACACAATTAATGTGAGGTGTGTTTTAACTAATTAGAACCAGGTGAAATCATATGCAATTGCTGGGTTTTGCAGTCAGAAACAAATAGGGCAATTTCATACAGTTCAACGTGTATCAAAGTTTGTAATTTACTTAATAATAGAATAACTGTTACTTACAGCTGAATTCCAATAATCTTTCTTCCGTGGGAAAGGAGTGAAATTAGAGCTGGAATATTAGGAATTCCACTTTTATCCTTAAGCATGTCTGAATTTTTTCTGTTCTCAGAAGTAACACTGACTTTGGTAGACTGGAAAATGGGCCCCCAAGATTTTCATGCCATAATTCTCAGTTTTATGCCTGTTTAAATTACATGGCAAAAGGGACTTTACAGATGGAATTAAGGTTATAAACCTTAAAATACAGAAGTTATCCACATGTGCCCTATGTAATCAAATGGACCTTTACAAGTAGGTAGAAGGGTCCATTCACGAGAGGATGATGGAAGAAGCAGAAGAGATTCAAAGAGTGAGAGGGACTTGACCATTGCTGGTTTTGAAGAGAAGGGGACCACAAGTCAAGGATGGCAGGCCACCTCTCGAAGTCGAGGAATGGCTCTCAGCCAACAGCAAGGATGTGGGACCTTGATTCTTCCACTGCAAAGAACCGAATTCTGACAACTGAATGAGCAAGGAAATGGGAGTCCCCTACTCGACCTCCAGCCTCCAGAAAAGGAAATCCTGCAAATAACCTTGATTTTAGCCCATCAAGGTGAGACAGGTGAAACCCATGTTAGACAGCTGACCTGCAAAACTGTAAGACAATACACTTATGTAGTTTTAAGCCACTAAGTCTGTGGTAATTTGTGATGGTTTCAACAGAAACTTACACACTCACCTTAGTTAAACCTCCAATTTAAAGGACTCGTCACAGAAGGGTCCCTATAATCATTTACACCGTATTTTTTTAAAACTCATATCTGGTCCCTAAATTCTAATAGATTAAACTATGCTATAATTGGAAATGTGTGTATTGCCAACAGAAATAATAAAATTGTGAACAGCTGAAAGCTACAAAGCCTATTATATAAAACCCCTAAAAAGTTCGCGACTAGTTATTATGAGAAACATTTCACCTAGGAGTCATTTCTAAGGCTGTATCTTGAGTTTCGATAAAAACAGAGCCTTCTGTCTCAGAGGGTATATCAATAAGAGCACCAGAATCCTCTATTTCCAAGTTCGGTGGGTCCCCGTGTTCATAACTCAGGTTTGAATTATCTTTCATTTGAATCTCTTGTTCTTCCAACTCCAAAGGTTTATCTGGGTCTGGAGCTACAACTTCCTCATCTTCATTATCATGCAGAAAATTACAAATCATGTTGGGTCTACATGAGTAAACATTCTCCTTGATTTGTAGCCACTCCACACCACCTGACGGGAAGACAAGAAACATGAAAAAGGAATGTGAGTTACTTAAATATAGTTTCAATTTAAATGTTCATTCCATATTTATAAAAATAGCAACACAACAATGGGAGGAAAAAGTATGTACACATGTATGTGTAACTTGGTCCCCATGCTGTACAGTGGAAAAAATATATATATTAAATAATATATTTATAAAAATAAAACCTCGGAGTTCCTGTCGTGGCTCAGTGGCTAAAGAATCCGACTAGGAACCATGAGGTTTCGGGTTTGATCCCTGGCCTTGCTCAGTGGGTTAAGGATCTGGCATTGCCGTGAGCTGTGGCATAGGTCACAGATGTGGCTCAGATCCCTTGCTGCTGTGGCTGTAGCGTAGGCAGCAGCTACAGCTCTGATTAGACCCCTAGTCTGGGAACCTCCATATGCTGTGAGTGCAGCCCTAGAAAGAGGCAAAAAGACAAAAAAAATTAAAAAAATTAAAAAAAAACCCTCAACATAAAAGAACATGGTGCCTGTACCTACTGATAAATATGCACATAATTTCCATCTTCCATGGAGAACTCAGGAAGCCTATAGGGTATGTAGCATCAAAACCACTTAAGTATCAAGTTCCCACTGTGGTGCCAACAGGATCAGCGTCATCTTGGAAGCACTGGGACACAGGTTCAATCCCCCACCCAACACAGTGGGTTAAGGATCCCACATTGCTGCAGCTGCAGCTTAGGTCACAAGTGGGACTTAGATGTGATCCCTGGCCCAGGAACTCCATATGCTGAGGGGCAGCCAAAAAAAAAAAGGAAAAAAAAAAATCCCAGTAGGAGTTCCCTGGCAGTGCAGCAGGTTAAGGACCTAGTGTTGTTACTGCAGTGGCTTGGGTTGCTGCTGTGGCTTGGGTTCAGTACCTGGCCCAGGAACTTCTACATGCTGCAGGCAAGGCCAGAAAACAAACAAACAAAAAAACTACTATGAGTAAACAACTTCAGTTACTATTCCAAACTATTTGTCCAGAGTCCAATTCCCAACTCATTCTCAGCGATAATTGAGCTCCCACTGCCATCTCTTGGCTTTAAAAAAATTTAGCCACTTTCCTGCAGCTTGTTCCTTACCCCATTTTTTTTTTCTTTTTAGGGCTGCACCCACAGCATATTAAGGTTCCCAGGCTAGGGGTCTAATCAGAACTACAGCTGCTGGCTTACACCACAGCCACAGCAATGCCAGATCTGAGCCATGTCTGTGACCTACATCACAGCTTACGGCAATGCCGGATCCTTAACCCACTGAGCAAAGCCAGGGATCGAACCCACAGCCTCATGATTCCTAGTCAGATTTGTTTCCACTGCACCACAGCGGGAACTCCATTGCCCAATCAGTTTTCATAAGACAATAAATGATACTACTCTATTATCTTGTGAGTCAGACTTAGATATTATTTTGAGTTGGAAAATCCAACTGTGAAATAAGACAAGTCTCAAAAAAAAAAAAAAAAAACCTTGAAAAAAATTTTTGTTCTTTCCTCACAGCCCTTTCCCCTCAATAAACTCACATAATTAAGAAATGCTCCAATAATAGTAGCTATTTTTTCTTTTATCTGTAGGACCCTTCCAGCCAAGCATTTTCAATGGATCCTCAGTTTCTTTTTTTTTTTTCTCCTTTTTAGGGCCACACCTGCAGCACATGGAGGTTCCCAGGCTAGGGACAGAATCAGAGCTGCAGCTGCTGGTCTATGCCACAGCCAAGCAGCACCAGATCCAAGTTACAGCTTGTGGCAACACAGGATCCCCAACCCACTGAGCAAGGCCAGGGATCAAACCCGCATCCCCATGGGTACCAGTCAGGTTCTTAACCCACTGAACCACATGGGAACTCCTGTATCCTCAATTTCTATAGCAAGCCCAAGCTGTTTACTCTCATCTTCAAAATTCCATTAGATATCCCTAAGATACCCCAACCCATCCTGCCCATCCCTGTACAAGTATCCATATGCTCCTATCCCCCATCATAAACTAAGTCTTCTGCCCTATTTGTTGAAACGTGGTTACTGCTAATGTCTTTTCTCGTGTTACTACTATAAATTCTCCTTCTTCCAAAAATTTATTATGGAGATCCTCCGTCGTGGCTCAGCAGTATCAAACCCGACTAGTATCCATGAGGATGCAGGTTTGATCCCTGGCCTCACTCAGTGGATTAAGAGTCCAATTCAATCCCTAGCCTGGGAACTTCCATATCCCTTGGGTATAGCCCTAAAAAGACAAAAAGAAAAAAAAATTTTTTGATTAGTATTTCCCCACTGGCTCAGCTTCAACTACTGACTTCCTACTTTTTTCCCTGCAATTGGACTTCCCATGTGGCTCACAATATATTTTTTCCTGCAATAACATCATTCACCTAGTCACCAAATTCAAAACCTTAAAGCCATCATGAAGCCTACTCTGTAATTTAGCACAATACCTGTCACATAATGGATACATGAAATAAGTTGAGTGAAATGGGTGTCATCATAGTCATCCATGTTTGTTTCAATGTGATTTACTTAAGAGTACAAG
Source organism: Phacochoerus africanus (assembly GCF_016906955.1). Taxonomy (NCBI): domain Eukaryota; kingdom Metazoa; phylum Chordata; class Mammalia; order Artiodactyla; family Suidae; genus Phacochoerus; species Phacochoerus africanus. The sequence continues at coordinate 76,838,290 of NC_062545.1, read as the reverse complement.
TTCTCCAAGTTCCCTTGTGGTGCAGTGGGTTAAGGGCCTGGTGTTGTCACTTCAGCTATTTGGTCACTTCTGTGGGTCCTATCCACCTGCCACTAATGTGGCCAAAAAAGGGCTTCAGAGTTCCTAGAAAGTAAGGACCACATCTTCTATTTTTCCCTGCATCTTCCAATGTGTGGCAGCCAGCCTCCAAGACGGTCCCCAACAATCCTCACCTTACATGCAGGCCCCTGTGTCATCCCCTTCCACGTGGAATAGAATATGAAAGAATGTGATTTTTTTTGGGGGGGGGGACTGCACCCAAGGCATGTGGAAGTTCCTGGGCCAGGGATCGAACTCAGGCCACAGCAGTGAAAACACCAGATCCCACTGTGCCACAAGGGAACTCCAGACAGAATGAGGTTCTAAGGCGAGTTCATAAAAGACATTGTGGGGTCTACCTTGTTCCCAAGGATCACCTCATCTGGGAAAGCCTGCTGCCATGTCAGGAGACACTCCAACAGTATTATGGGGAGGCAAAGATGTGAGGCCTCCTGCTAACAGCCTGCACAAACTCACCAACCGTGAGAGTGAGTCATCTTACAATGACGTGAGATGCATCCAGCCTTACTCAAGCCTTCAGATGACTGCAACCCAGCCAAGATACTGATTGCAACCTCACGAGAGACTCCAGCCAGAACTACCTAGCTAAGCTGCTCCCAAATTTCTGCTTCATAGAAACTGTGTAAGATGCTGTTCTGTTGTTGCTGTTTTAAGCCATTAAGTTTAGGAGTAATTTTTAATGCAGCAATGGATAACCAATACAGCCTTGAATAGTTGGTTACTATTTATTTGATTAAAATAGACATGCATATATCTTCGCAAAGATCTATTAGATTATTAAGTACTATAGGAGAAGAAATTCTATAACTTCCTTTAAAAACTCTATCTAGGAGTTCCTGTCATGGCTCAGTGGTTAATGAATCTGACTAGGAACCATGAGGTTATGGGTTCGATCCCTGGTCTCGCTCAAGGGGTTAAAGATCCGGTGTTGCTGTGATCTGTAGTGTAGGTGGCAGATGAGGCTTGGATCCCACATTGCTGTGGCTGTGGCGTAGGCCGACGGCTACAGCTCTGATTAGACCCCTAGTCTAGGAACCTCCACATGCTGCGGGTGTGGCCTTAGAAAGACAAAAAGACAAAAAAATTTAAAAATTAAAAAAAATGAAAACAATATCTAAATGATAGCTAAGCAATCTTATCTGAATCTGCCTTTCAAGTTCATTCTAGAACTTCAAGTGCCTCCTTCTTCCTATTATTTTCAGAGTGCCTCAAAAAGGGATAGTTGTGGAATATATAAAAGACTTGGTATACAGTGATGTGTACTTGATATAACCAATTTCTATAAAATTAATGTACCTTCAAATATTTATTCCTTAAAATACAATAAATCAAGCCATGAATATTCATCAATAGAGTCTTATTTAAATATGCCTTTGAGCAATAAGTCATTTTTTTTTTTAAAGTGGGCAAACACCTTTATTCCAACCATGTCCCAAATTCCCTAGGGTAGATGAAAAAGCAAGGTGTGGTCAGCAATAAGCTTTTAAATCATCAAATGATTGTTTGTTCATCTCCACAAACACATGTATGCTATGGGTGCAAGAAGCACTGTCCTCAAGTCTCTAGTGTGGGATGACCAGTACCTAGAAAGGCTAAATGGATGCCTATTAAGAACTAGACTCAGGAGTTCCCACTGTGGTGCAGCGGAAACAATCCAACTAGTAACCATAACGTTGCAGGTTTGATCCCTGGCCTCGCTCCGTGGGTTAAGGATCCAACGTTGCCAAGAGCTGGGGTACAGGTTACAGACAAAGCTCGGATCCCGCATGGCTGTCACTGTGGCTATGGCACAGGCCAGCAACTACAGCTCCAATTTGACCACTAGCTTGGGAACCTCCATATGCCCCATGTGCTGCCCTAAAAAGAAGAAGAAGGAAAAAAAAAGGACTAGACTCAGGGGAATTTTGTGGCGGTCTAGTGGTTAGTACTCAGCACTTTCACCACTGTGGCCTGGGTTCAATCCCTGGTCTGGGAACTCAGATCCCACATCAAGCTGCTGTACACCACAGCCAAAAAGAAGAACTAGACTCAGAACTAACAACTTGGCGTTCCCCTCGTGGCTCAGTGGAAACGAATCTGACTAGCATCCATGAGGACGCAGGTTTGATCACTGGCCTTGCTCAGTGGGTTAATGATCCAGCATTGATTGCCATGAGCTGTGGTGTGGGTCGCAGATGCGGCTCAGATCCCTCATTGCTGTGGCTGTGGTGTAGGCCAGCAGTTACAGCTCTGATTTGACCCCTAGCCTGGGAACCTCCATATGCTGCAGGTTTGGCCCTAAAAAAAAAAAAAAAAAAAAAAAGAACTAACAACTGTGGTCCTGGAGTCCCTCATATCAATCTAGCTTGGTTGTGAACGTATGGGAAAGGTTACTGTATCTGCCAAAAGGTTAGGAGATCCTGTGGGGTTACTCCTTGGGAATCCAGAACTGCTATCATCATTTCTTCTGCACTTACAAAGCAGTTTTACTGAAAGTGAGAGAGAGAAAGTGGTGGGGTGGGGGGTTTGCCAAATTCACCAAGAGCTGGAAATCACATCAGGTTTCCTGACAAACTCCTCACAGTCGTTTGCAATGCAAAGCAGGTATTTTATATGTCTCCAGCGCCCTCTGCTGTGTAAGAATTAAACTAAATTTTAAATTGTACTTTTCATGGGGCATCCTCAATTTTAACATACCTAACCTATCACATATAGTTAACACTACAAAGTACAAAGAATGTCTGGGCAGCAACGTGCCATTTTCAAAGCCAATATTAAATCACCTATTTTCAGGGAAGTGAACTAACCTTTGTGTTCTTCTCCTTCCTTCTTTTCTGTCAGAAGAGTTCTTGTCATGCTGAGCTTCTTCATTGTGTGGCATTTATATTTTAGCACTGTTTTATTATTGCCTTCTGCATCTACTAGAGTATAAAATGAGCATAATTATTACACTGCTTGATGTCATCAAATAACAGTAAGCCTCAATGATTCCAGTTTATTTATTTTTATTTTTTTGTCTTTTTTTTTGCTATTTCTTTGGGCCGCTCCCGCGGCGTATGGAGGTTCCCAGGCTAGGGGTTTAATCGGAGCTGTAGCCGCCAGCCTATGCCAGAGCCACAGCAATGCGGGATCCGAGCCATGTCTGCAACCTACACCACAGCTCACGGCAACGCCGGATCCTTAACCCACTGAGCAAGGGCAGGGACCAAACCCGCAACCTCATGGTTCCTAGTCGGATTGGTTAACCACTGCGCCACGACGGGAACTCCTGATTCCAGTTTAAAGTACTTCCTGTCAAGAAAGTGTAGTAAGTTCATGAGTTAATTCATTCCAGGAGTTCCCGTTGTGGTGAAGTGGAAATGAATCTGTCTAGTATCCATAAGGATGTGGGTTTGATCCCTGGCCTTGCTCAGTGGGTTAAGATCTGGCATTGCCATGAGCTGTGGTGTAGGTTGCAGACATGGCTCGGATCCTCTGTTGCTGTGGCTGTGGTGTGGGCCAGAAGCTCCGATTCCACCCCTAGCCGTGTGTGCAGCCCTAAAAAAAAAAAAGACAAAAAAAAGAAAGAAAGAAAGAAAAGCAGAATTCTCGCTGTGGCTCAGTGGTTAACGAATCCGACTAGGAACCATGAGGTTGCGGGTTAGATCCCTGGCCTCGCTCAGTGGGTTAAGGATCCAGCATTGCCGTGAGCTGTGGTGTAGGCTGCAGACTCGGCTGGGATCCTACGTTGCTGTGTCTCTGGTGTAGGCCAGTGGCTACAGCTCCGATTGGACCCCTAGCCTGGGAACCTCCATATGCCACAGGAACAGCCCTAGAAAAGGCAAAAAGACCAAAAAAAAAAAAAAAAGAAAGAAAAGAAAGAAAAGATTTAACTCATTCCTCCTGCTCCAAGTGACAGATAAAATACATAACTTAAGGCACAAGTGAACTCAAAAACAACAAATGTCTCTCCAGGGAACAGAAACATAAAACTGTGAGTGACATTAAATCTATGGGCCTGTTAGGTTCCAGCCCTGAGGTAGGAAAAGTGGAGGCAGGAATTTGACCTTACAAGATAATGAGGTCTAAAATCCTACAACTCCAGGAGTTCCCGTCATGGCGCAGTGGAAACGAATCTGACTAGGAACCATGAGGTTGCAGGTTTGACCCTGGCCTCACTCAGTAGGTTAAGGATCCAGCGTTGCCGTGAGCTGTGGTGTAGGTCGCAGACGTGGTTCGGATCCCGTGTTGCTATGGCTGTGGTGTAGGCCAGTGGCTACAGCTCCAGTTGGACCCCTAGCCTGGGAACTTCCATATGCCGCGGGTGCGGCCCTAAAAAGAAAAAAAATAATAAATAAATAAAATAAAATTCTACTACTCCAGGAGTTCCTGTCATGGCGCAGCAGAAACAAATCTGACTAGGAACCATGAGGTTTTGGGTTTGATCCCTGGCCTTATCCAGTGGGTTAAGGATCTAGCATTGCCAAGAGCTGTGGTATAGGTTGCAGACATGGCTTGGATCTGGCATGGCTGTGGCTGTGGTGTAGGCCAGCAGCTGTAGCTCCGACTCGACCCCTGGCCTGGGAACCTCCATGTGCTATGGTTGCGGTCCTAAAAAGCAAAATAAAGTAAAATTCTACTACTTTGCAAGACCAGGGAGTTCTCTTGTGGCTCAGCCAGCTAAGTCCCCAGTATTGTTACTGCAGTGGGCTCAGGTCATTGCTGTGGTGTGAGTTCGATTCCTGGCCCCAGAACTTCTATGTGCCACTGACGCAGGGGTTGGGGGAGACACGTGGAGTGAGGATTAAGTCATGAAGAGAAAAAAAGTGCTGCCAACCAGATGCATGGGGTCATGGCTTTATAAAAACTGGTATAGGTAGGAGGGAGGTTGAGGCTCTGAGCTAAGGACGTGAAGCACACTGAAAACTCCATAGCCTGCCACTGCGCAGACAACTGATTCTACACTTTAGAAAGCCCCACAGTGATATCTATTCAGTTGAACCACATGAAATTGTTGATATTCAGCCCAAATTGGTAATTTCATATGGTTGAATCTAGTACAGATGCTCATCCATCTAGCAATTCCATTGCTAAGTGTACACCTGAGAGACATTTTTACATTATGCACAAAGAGACATAAAAACATTCATGGGTGCATTTTTGTCTTAATTAATAAGCATAATTAAGAAAATGGGCTCTGGGAGTTCCCATCGTGGCTCAGCAGAAATGAACCCGACTGGGAATCATGAGGTTGCAGATTCAATCCCTGGCCTCGCTTAGTGGGTTAAGGATCCAGCGTTGCCATAAGCTGCAGTGTAGGTTGCAGACGCAGCTCAGATCTGGCGTTGCTGTGGCTGTGGTGTAGGCCGGCAGCTACAGCTCTGATTCAACCCCTGGCCTGGGAATCTCCATATGCCACAGGTGCAGCCCTAAAAAAAAAAAAAGGAAAAAAAAAGAAAATGGGCTCTGGAGCAAACCACCTGGGTTCAAATCCCTGCTTGGCTTATTTCATGTTCGACATTGGGAATCTTATTTACCTTTCCATGCTTCAGTTTCTTCAAATATAAAATGGAAGTAACAGTGATAGCTGCTTCATAGACTTGTGGAGAGGATTCAATGAGTTAATACCTGTAGCATCGGAACAGTGCCTGACATACAGAAGGCACTCAATACATTTTAGTAGTTACTAATAATTACTGATAAAAATGGAAGCAACCAACATGTCCATTAATTGGGGAATAATCATAAAAAGAATACTAAACAACAGGGAAAAGAGAATTACATATACCAACATGTACAAATCTCAAAACTTAGCTCTAACTGAAGAAAGATATAGAATGTGTATGTATAATATGCTAATATTTATATTAAGTTTGAAAATATACTATTTATTAGTTATGGTTACAAACATATGTAATATGTATTTATATGTAATATAAAATCAGGTATAGGAAAGAGAAACACCAAAAACACCAAATTTAGGAAAGTGATTACTACTGAAGACAGAAGGGAATAAGTGTGGACAGGGGTGTACAAGGGCCTCAAATGTATCTGGAATGTTTGTTTGTTTTTGTCCTTTTTAAGGCGGCACCCTAGACATATGGAGGTTCCCAGGCTAGGGGTCGAATCAGAGCTACAGCTGCTGGCCTATGCCACAGCCATAGCCACACCATATCCAAGCTGAGTCTGTGACCTACACCACAGCTCACAGCAATACTGGATCCTTAACCCACTGGGTGAGGCCAGTGATCAAACCTGCATCCTCATGGATCTTAGTCAGGTTTGTTAACTGCTGAGTCAAGAAGGAATTCCTGGAATGTTTTTTAATTACCTAATAAAAAGACAGGATTTCATACAGCTGGACAATGGATACACGAGATATCTAATTTTTTTTTAATTTAATTTTTTCCTTTTTAGGGCTGCACCCCCAGCATACAGAAACTCCCAGGCTAGGGGTTGAATTGGAGCTGCAGCTGCCAGCCTATGCCACAGCAATGTCAGATCCAAGCCTTGTTGGGTTCATTACCGCTGAGCCACAATGGGAACTCCAAGACATCTAACTTTACTACCTATTATACATAAGTATGTTTGAAATATTTCATAGCAAAAAGAGTTGAGGCGTTCCCATCATTGCTCAGTGGTTAACAAACCCGACTAGGAAGAGGTTTTGGGTTTGATACCTGGCCTTACTCAGTGGGTTAAGGATCTGGCGTTGCCGTGAGCTGTGGTATAGGTCGCAGACATGGCTCGGATCCTGAGTTGCTGTGGCCAGCGGCCACAGCTCCGATTAGACCTCTAGCCTGGTAACCTCCATGTGCTGTGGGTGCGGCCCTAAAAAGACAAAAGACAAAAAAAAAAAAGTTGAGTCAGTACAGGAATCACTTACCATGTTCAACATTTTCTTCAAATATAACACAGGTCCCAAGGGTGTCTGCAGAAAAATGTTAAGGCAACTTGTTAAGAAATAAGAGCTACTTTCTCCAAAAGGCATTAGGAAAAAAAAAGGAGTTTCAGCTCTCTGACATCCTCCTACCTTCATATTCCCCAGCAAAGACATAGCCGTCCACCTGCAGAATGGGCCTCTCAGTATTAATTCCCTACAATAGAAAATAAGATCATAAAAAAAAAAAAATCATCATTAGAAAAAGCATTTGGGGATGGCGGAGATAGGTGAAAGGGTGAAGAAGGGCTCAAAAGAACTTCCAACTATGAAATAAGTCCTAGGATGTTTTAAGAACATCATGGTGCCTGTAGTTAATAATACTATACTTTATATTTGAAAGTCATTAAGCAAGTTCTCACAAAAAGAAAAAATTTGGGGAGTTTGCGCTGTGGCTCAGCAGAAACAAACACAACTAGTATCTGTGAGGCTGTGGGTTCCATCCCTGGTCTTGTTCAGTAGGTTAAGGTTCTGGTGTTGCCATAAGCTGTGGTGTATATGTCACAGATACAGCCCGGATCTGACAATGCTGTGGCTGTGGCTGTGGCTTAGGCTGGCAGTTGTAGCTCCAATTCCCGCTCCTAGCTTGGGAACTTCCATATGCCTCAGGTGAGGGCCGAAAAAGAAAAAAAAAAAAATTGTAACTATGTGTTATAATGGCTGTTAGCTAGACATAGTGGTCATCATTTCACAATATGTACAAATATTGAAAAAGCGTACAGCTGAAACTAGTATAATGTTAAATGTTGGTTATTTCTCAGTTTAAGATAAAAGATGCTGTATATCTGAAATTAACACAACATTGTAAATCAACTACACTGCAATAAATTCTTTTAAAAATAAAAAGAAGGGAGTTCCCATTGTGGCACAGCAGAAACAAATCCGACTAGCATCCATGAGGATGTGGGTTTGATCCCTGGCCCCACTCAGTGGGTTAAGGATTTGATGTGGCTGTGATGTAGGCCGGCAGCTGCAGCTCCAATTCATCCCCAAGTCCAGGAACGTCCATATGTCACAGGTGCTGCTGTTAAAAAAAAAAAAAAAAAAGCCCCCGCATCTAAATTTTTAACTCTCTCCAGCCACATATGTAGACACCCAGGCAGTCAGCGTTTTTCTTCTCCCATCTGCTCCCCGTAACCCCTAAGCCCGTACTTCTGTGATTGTCTTCACTGTTCACTGCCTTTGTTCGGGGAATGAATTCTATCAATCTTAAGGGGTGGTTATACTTCACCATTCATTCTTTTAAATTTAAGGAAATCTACACCCCCCCCCCCCCAATTCTACAAGACTCACCAAAATCTTGCATTTATGTTCAACTTTCGAGAGAAAGTCTGAATCAATAATTCCTGATAATTCCACCAGAACCAACTGCTCCTGGTGGAAAAAAGAGAGGTTAACTCTCTAGCTCGCGAGGGTGCAGGAGGAGGCGGTTAACAAGAGAAGCCAAACGACCCCAGCGCCACCACCCCTTCTTTGTGAAATCGAGGTCCTGCTTTCAACCAGAGGAAGCCGGCGACGGTACCTAGGATAACTTCCCTCTTTCCCTTCCAACCGCCGAGCCGCTCGCAGGGCGCCGCGCGCCCAGGGTCACGATCCCGCCCGGGGACCCTCCCCCCTTCGCCGGCCGCGCCCGGACTCTCAGCCACGCGGCCGCTGCCGCTGCACTCACGGCCTCCTCTTCGTCCTCGTCCCCATCGCCTCTCCGCGGTTCCTTGGCCGCCGCCATACCGCCGCTTCTCTGCGCCGCCTCCCAGCCGCCGGCCCCGCCCGCCTGGGCCTCCATCTTGAGTACGGGCAGCAGCTCCCGCCCCGCTGCGGCTCCAGCCGCGCCCACCGCCCCTGCCAGGACGCGAGATGGCGGCTCCCAGGCCCACGTGGAGCTCCTTCTTTCTCTCTTAAGAGCAGGAGCCAGTCCCGATCCCGTGTCCGAGGAAACTCTCGGGCTCCTGGCCCAGATGGAATGAGAGCTGTAGAGAGGCACAGGGGATAAAGGAGATGCTGGCATGGTGCACCGTGGACCAGGTGCAGCCTCCAGTGCTTGGAAAGAAATTCTTTTTTTTTTTTAATGTATTTGTGTTTTCTAAGAAATTCTTAGTATCCTGAGAGCTAATTCAGGCTAATTAATATTCTAAATATCGTGTGAGCTAATTCAGGATAATTCCTGTAAGGAAAAGAGAGGTGGTTACAGAAAAAAATGAGACGGTCTCAACCGAACCAGATTGCCTTTAATCAGCAAGGAGGAGCAGCAGCCGGGTTGGAGGCCAGACTGTTGCGCCAGGGTCTTGGGGCTTTCAGAATATATAGGGGAGTTTAGAAGCCCTGTTTTTTGTCAAGGTTATTTTTATCAGTTACAGTTTAGCAAGTGTGGTCGTTGACTCGGGAATGTGTGTCGGGCGCCGTCAGGAACGGGTCGTGCCTGGAGCCAGTAGTTCAGTATCTCCTCCTGGGCGACCTGGGCTTCCCTTCACTTCTTAGCCTCGGAACTTCCCATATGCCACATGCCACAGTTGCGGCCCTAAAAATAAAAAATAAACAAATAATCTTTATCTAAGACAGGATAGTGTCTGTCCAAAGAGCATGAGCTTTGAGGGTCTGATGTTTGTCCATTTCTACTGCATTATTACCAGCAAGGCATGCAGCAACTTGGTTATTGTGAGAATTAAATGAGATTATTCAAATAAAATAGATTTAGCCCAGTATTAGACATTTAATGTGCATTTAATCTATTATTGGGGTAATATACAAAAATTTAGGGTATTAGGACTTTTAAAAAACATTTTCCGAGAATTCTTGTTGTGGTACATTGGGTTAAGGCTCTTGTCTCTGCAGCAGCTGGGGTTCCTGCTGAGGCGCAGTTCAGTCCCTGGTCCAGGAACTTCCACATGCTGCCGGGCAGCCCAAAAAAAGAAGAGTTCCTTTTTTTTTGGTCTTTTCTAGGGCACACCTGTGGCATGTGGAGGTTCCCAGGCTAGGGGTCAAATCAGGGTTGTAGCTGCCGGCCTATGCCAGAGCCACAGCAACGTCTTCAACTTATACCACAGGTCAGAGCAACAAGGCTAGGGATCGAACCCACAACCTCATGCTTCCTAGTCAGATTCGTTAACCACTGAGCCACGATGGGAACTCCAGAAAAATGTTCTAAGTAATGAAGATCTGCTGCTAAATTATAAGTAACAAAATAGGGGAAGATTTCCAAGTCAGATTAGAAAGAGCCAGGGGAGAGACAAATTACATGGTTTTCTACAGCCACTGTTAGAGCTAATAGAGAAAAATCTATGCAATTTGGTGGGAGGACCAATTGATTTTAATTGTAGTTAATAAGAGGAATCTTATTTTAAAAAATCAGAAATACAGTGTCTGAGAAACATAGGGTGTCATGCTCAGTATTCAAAAGCTCGCCACAAGGAGGAGACAAATGAATTAAAAATTGTTTATTCTGCTCTTTTTTTTCCTTTAGAACACATTTTATAAAGTGCCTGTATGAAACATATACTTAGTAGCAGAAGTCTAGCAAAAGAACCTTTAGTATTAACGTTTTGTCTTAAAAACATTTTACACTTAAATAATTGTTTATAGTCCATTGAATTCTGTTTTTTTAAATCCATCTCTTACTCTGCTTTAAACTAAATGTGGAGTTCCCATCGTGGCACAGTGGTTAACGAATCCATCTAGGAACCATGAGGTTGTGGGTTGGATTCCTGGCCTTGCTGAGTGGGTTAAGGACCCAGTGTTGCTGTGAGCTGTGGTGTAGGTCGCAGACTCGGCTCAGATCCCGTGTTGCTGTGGCTCTGGCAGGCCGGCGGCTACATCTCCAATTAGACCCCTAGCCTGGGAACCTCCATAAGCCGAAGGAAGCGGCCCTAGAAAAGGCAAAAAGACAAAAACACACAAACAAAACCCAAAAAACTAAATGCTAGACCAGCGACCCTCAGACTTCAACTGCATGAGATTCACCTTGGACAGCTTGTTAAAGCCCCGATTGGGAGTTCCCTGGTGGCTCAGCAGGTTAAGGATCTGGCATTGTCACTGCTGCGGTAAGTGTTTGATCCCTGGCCCGGAACTTCTTCGTGTCATAGGCACAGCCAAAACAAAAAAATAAAAGCCTAGATTGCTCAGCCAGAGATTCTGATTCAGCAGGTCTGGTATAGGACCGGACGTAAAATAGGCATTTCTAACAAATTCCCAGGTGATATTGATGCTTCTGTTCCAGGGAACACATTTGAGAACCACTATGCTAGCTAGATGGCTATGGAAGAAGCCTCTTGCCAGTTAAATATTGGGAGTTCCTTTCTTGGCTCAGTGGTTAACAAATCCGACTAAAATCCACGAGCATATGGGTTCGATCCCTGGCCTCGCTCAGTGGGTTAAGGATCCTGCGTCATTGTGCCTGTGGTGTTGGCCAGCAGCTGTAGCTTTGTTGCTACCCCTGGCCTGGGGACTTCCATATGCTGTAGGTGCTGCCCTAAAAAGCAAAAAATACATATATATATATATATATATATATATATATATATATATATAGAGAGAGAGAGAGAGAGAGAGAGAGAGAGAGAGAGAGGGAACATACTAACCAAAACATTTTCAGTTTGCACACAAGTAACTTAGTATCAGAAATAAAACTGGAATGTTCATTTTTGGAGGACTTTGATTTCAAAATAAACCAGTTTACACTTAATTTGGTAGCAGCATGGCACTATTGGAAGCTACTGGAGTGTGTTTTAGGCAGTGAAGTAAAATGGCACCTCCATATGGAAAGACTAAGGGAGTGAGACCAGGTGGGATCTCTGGGGATTCTTCTCAAACCACAACACAGGCACCCCATATGAAGCTCTTGATAAATGTAGAAAATGTTCCCAAAGCAGCTCTTTGGTTCACAGACAACTAACTAGAAGTTTCCTATGATGTTAAAGCAAAAATAGGTGGAGGAAGATGCAAAATCTGCCTTTTTGTTTGTTTTTGTTTTTAGGGCCACACCTTCGGCATATGGAAGCTCCCAGGGTAGGGGTCGAATTGGAGCTGTAGCTGCCAGCCTGCACCACAGCCACAGCAACGCCAGATCCTTAACCCACTGAACGAGGCCAGGAATTGAACCCACATTCTCACTGACATTATGTCGGAGTCTTAACTGGCTGAGCCACATGGGAACTCCAGAAAGTGAGGCTTTTAAAAAAAAATTTATGGAGTTCCCGTCGTGGCGCAGTGGTTAACGAATCCAACTAGGAACCATGAGGTTGCGGGTTCGGTCCCTGCCCTTGCTCAGTGGGTTAACGATCCGGCGTTGCCGTGAGCTGTGGTGTAGGTTGCAGACGCGGCTCGGATCCCGCGTTGCTGTGGCTCTGGCGTAGGCCAGTGGCTACAGCTCCGATTGGACCCCAGGCCTGGGAACCTCCATATGCCGCGGGAGCTGCCCAAGAAATAGCAACAACAACAACAACAACAACAAAGACAAAAGACAAAAAAAAAAAAATTATGGAGTTCCCATCGTGGCGCAGTGGTTAAGGAATCCGACTAGGAACCATGAGGTTGCAGGTTCGGTCCCTGCCCCTGCTCAGTGGGTTAACGATCCGGCATTGCCGTGAGCTGTGGTGTAGGTTGCAGACGAGGCTCGGATCCTGCGTTGCTGTGGCTCTGGCGTAGGCCAGTGGCTACAGCTCCGATTAGACCCCTAGCCTGGGAACCTCCATATGCCGTGGGAGCGGCCCAAAGAAATAGCAAAAAGACAAAAAAAAAAAAAATTTTCTGGTCCTAAGAGCTTTCAGATGGGGGGACTTCTCAAGGGAAGGGGTAAGAGATCATTATAGAAAGGAAGCATGAGTGTTGAAAAACAAGCATTTAAATATTACTGACTTAAAAGGAAAAAGTTTTAGAGTTCCCATTGTGGCTCAGTGGTAACAAACCTGAATAGTATCCAGTAGGACGTGGGTTTGTTAACCAGATTGAACTGCAGCTCCAATTTGACCCCTTGCCTGGGAACTTCCATATGCCGCAGGTGTAGCCCTAAAGAGGAAAAAAGAAAAAAAAAAAAAGGCCACAGGACTTGGGCGTCTGTCTAGATGAAGAGGCCGTTAAGGAATTTATCCAATTTATGAGCCTGAGAGTCAGTTCAGAAGTGTTGTATCTGCAACATGCAGGAGAGCCCCAGCTGCCCTGTCCAAACAGATACAAGGGTGACCAACCAGGCTAGTGGTTCTTATGTGTAGTCCCTAGACCCTCTCGGTCAGCATTACCTGGGATTCTGTTACAAACGCGAATTCTCAGGCTTTCCGGTTGTGGCTCAGCGGTTAGCAAACCGGACTAGCATCCATGAGGACTCGGGTTCGAACGCTGGCCCCGTTCAGTGGGTTAAGGATCTGGCATGGCTGTGAGCAGTGGTGTAGGTTGGTGGCTATAGCTCCGATTGGACCCCTAGCCTGGGAATCTCCACAGGCCGTGGGTGTGGCCCTAAAAAGACAGAAAACCCCCCCCCCCCAAACAAAAGGCAAATTCTCAGACCCTACCCCAGACTACGAAGTCACACATGCTGGAAATGAGGCCTGACAATCTGTCATTGAACAGGCTCTCCCGGTGATTCTGACGCAGGTGAAAATTGAGTGCGGCCAGATTTTTTTTTTTTTTTCTTTTAAGAATTTGAAATGGAAGATACCATGAGGATCTGTCTGTTGATCATGGCAGTAGAAGCTGACAGCCGGTCAGAGAGAGACGAGTAAGCTGGAATTATGAGTAAGCAGAGCTATAACTAAATGAGGTGGTTGGCTGGTAGTCATAGGACCGAGAGGAAGGGTGACACCCCATGGTCGGGGAATACTGTGTTCCTGAGGCAAACGAGAGTGACAAGTTCACCCAGTCTCTAGGTGAGCATGGAATCTCTCCAGCTCCATGTCCATTTTGGTTCCCAATTGAAGCCCAAGCACATTGCTATTCTTAGATACCTATGATATTCTTATCTCCTTTATTGTCACATGAAACCTTAAAATAGATAGGCTTCCCATTACTGAGTGAGTCTATGTTCCTAAAACAAAAAGCGGATGGACCTCTAAGGTAGATGGAGCAAAAGTTTCATAAAAAGAATTCTTTAAAAAAAAATACACTCATGTTTTTCCTTTTTAAAAATAAATTTTACCATTCTATTTTTAGGTGTACAGTTCAGTAGTTAAGTATATTCACGTTGTTTGTACAATCATTCTCCAGAACTTTTTTCTTCTTGCAAGGAATTGCCTTTTAAAGAATGAATTCTTGATGAAATCTATTTTAATGCTATAACCTTTCCACTTGAACAACTGAGCAACTGCCAAAGTTAACCATCAGGTCTGATGCTCAGGTTCATATTTGGAGGTTTTTGTTTGTTTGTGCTTCTCTTATTGGCCTCCTTATTGAGGCAATACTTAGAAAAGGTACTGTTGGGAGTTCCTGCCGTGGCGCAGTGGAAACAAATCCGACTAGGAACCGTGAGGTTGCAGGTTCAATCCCTGGCCTTGATCAGTGGGTTAAGGATCTGGCACTTCCGTGAGCTGTGGTGTAGGTCACAGATGTGGCTGGGATCTGACATTGTCGTGGCTGTGGTGTAGGCCGGCAGCTACAACTTGGATTAGACCCCTAGCCTGGGAACCTCCATATGCCGCTGGTGTGGCCCTAAAAGGACAAAAGACAAAGAAAGAAAGAAAAGGTACTATTGGGAATTCCCTGGTGGTGCAGTGGGTTAAGGATCCAGTGTTGTCAGTGCTGTGGATTGACTCAATGCTGGGGCTCGGGTTCCATCCCTGGCCCAGGAACTTTCACATGTCGTGAGCGTGAACAAAAAAAAGAGAAAAAAATACCATTACTTTTTCAGCTGGAATGTGCCTTGACCTCTTCTCGAATCCTCTCATTTCTCTCAGCTATTGCCCTAATCTGAGTCTAAACTTCCCACTCTCCGAGTTCCTGGAGTTCCCGTAGTGGCACATCGGAAACAAATCTGACTGTTATCCATGAGGACACAGGTTCGATCCCTGCCCTTGCTCAGTGGGTTAAAGATCTGGCGTTGCCATGAGCTGTGGTGTAGGTCTCAGACGCAGCTCGGATCCCGAGTTGCTGTGGCTGTGGCGTAGGCCGGCAGCTGTAGCTCCGATTCAACCCCTAGCCTGGGAACCTCCATATGCTGCAAGTGCGGCCCTAAACAGCAAAAAAAAAAAAAAAAAAAGTTTCAAGAAAGGAAGTCAAAGTTCTAAGAATAAAACTGTTATAGTTATACTTAGGGTGTTACAAATGTTTTAGTTTGTCATGACAGTTTGGCCCCTATCAGAATGTACCATACCTCATCAAACCTCGCACTCTTCCTTTCACCCACCAACTACCACTTTTGTTTTAACCAAGCCAATCTTCGAAAATGCTACATCCTCCTTTTTTTTTTTTTTTTTGCCACTGGGCCTTTACCAATGTCATTTGTTCTGCCAGGCTGACTTTTGCTCCTTCTCAGTCCCTGCCTATTGCTTCTCTTACTCCAAGAAACTTGTCCTGACTAACCTTCTCCAATTTAACAGTCATTGATTCAACACACATTTTCTGAGCACTTAGTATGTATGTGCCAGGCCCACCAGTTCCTGTTGTGGCACAGCGGAAATGAATCCGACTAGTGTCCATGAGGATTTGGGTTTGATCCCTGGCCTCGCTCAGTGGGCCAGGGATCTGGCGTTGCTGTGAGCTGTGGTGTAGGTCACAGACCTGGCTTGGATCCCACGTTGCTGTGGCTGTGGGGTAGGCCAGCAGCTTCAGTTCTGATTCAACCCCTAGCCTGGGAACTTCCATATGCCATGGGTGTGGCCCTTAAAAAAAATAAATAAATAAAGTGCCAGGCCTTCCCTCTAATTTTCCTATGAATTTCTGTGCTCAGCTGTTAAATTTATTAAGCAAAAAGAACATGAGACTGAAATGGCTCTAATACTGTAGCAGCCCAAGTAAGCAATTTAGAGATCTAAGCCTGTAAATGCTTCAAGGTTATGACATTTAAACCTAAGAACAATCACAGACAGCAACTAGGCTTTAAACTATAGCCAATCAATAAATTCCTTATTTTGCTTCCCGGTCTTCTCTATTAAAGTTGCTGCCTAGATCCCATGGATGAAGCTCCACTAACCATTTCTGGTTTTGCACTGCCCAATTGGAATCGATTTTTTGCTCAGATAAATTCTTTAAAAATGTTTAATATGCCTCATTTTATCTTTAAATCACATTACTCACGTCTGCTTTGTATTTGTTAGTTCATGTATGTGTATTTTTTCCTCAGATTGATTTCAAGGAGTTCCCATTGTGGCTCAGTGGTAAGGAACCCAACTAGTATCCATAAAGATTCGGGTTTGATCCCTGGCCTCGCTCAGTGGGTTAAGGATCCGGTGTTGCCATGAGTTGTGGTGTAAGTCACGGAAGTAGCTTGGATCCCACGTTGCTGTGGCTGTGGTGTAGGCTGGCGGCTACAGCTCCGATTCAACCCCTAGCCTGGGAACCTCCATATGCCGCGGGAGCGGCCCAAGAAATAGCAACATCAACAACAACAACAACTACAACAACAAAAGACAAAACAAAACAAAACAAAACAAAAAAATGTCTAAGTCCAAACAGCCACAGCCACAACTGGGGATCTGAGCTGCATTTGCAACCTACACCACAGCTCACAGCTCTGCAGGATCCTCAACCCACTGAGCAAGACCAGGGATTGAACCTGCATCCTCAAGGATACTAGTCAGGTTTGTTACCCGCTGAGCCACAACAGTAACTCTACAACAGCTCTGAGGGTTATGATGTAGATGATTCAACTGAGTGACCTATCTCTGTACTGTGCTCTCCTCCTTGAGTGTTCTTTACTGGAATCACTCATTTCTGAACCTAACTCATTCACTGTTTACATTATTTCTTCTCCATAGAAGTGACTTGACTTCAGTGACTGACATATGTTAAGTCCTCCAAAGTAATGAATATGTGTTGTGTTAGCTTTTGCAATAAAAGTAAAAGTTCTTTCATTGCAGAAACCCAGTTTTTTGTTTTTTCTTTTTAGGGCCACACCTGCAAGCATATGGAAGTTCTGAGGCTAGGGGTCAAATCGGAGCTGCAGTTGCTAGCCTATGCCACAGCACGGTAACACCAGCTCCTTAATCCACTGATCAAGGCCAGGGATCAAACCCTCCTCCTCATGGATACTAGTTGGATTTGTAACCTGCTGAGCCACAATGGGAATTCCTGGGAACCCAGTATTTGAAGTAGTTTCACACAGGCAGATTTTTTTTTTTTTTTTTTTGGCCCCATCCTTGGCATGTGGAAGTTCCCAGGGCCAGGGATCAAACCCAAGCCAAAGCAGTGACAATGCTGGATCTTTAACCTGCTATGCCACAAGGAACTCTCTCTCTTACACACACACAGACACACACACAGGCACACACACAGTAGAATTAATACAATTCTGAATTTATAGTGGGTGCTTAATAAATGTTTCTGAGTGGCTGAATAAATTGCAAAGAAAAATGTTTTACCCTTAAGAGAAAGAGTCTTCTTTCCCTAAGTCTGTGTTTTTCAGTGTGGTACTGGACTCCCTGTATTAGAATCTTGAGATGCTTGTTAACAGCAGAAATTCTTCAGCCACAGACCTACAGGCATCAGAATCTTATGAGGGCGAGGTTGAATAGGTGGGTGTAAGGACCAAAAATCTGTACTTTTAACAAGTGCCCTCAAGCGATTCTGATGCACTTGCACCATTGCCCTAAGTACAAGGTAGGACAAACAAGTCCCAGGAAGGCACTTGCTAATTGCTCAGCAATGAAGAGCATGGACCTTGAAGCCAGACTGCCTGAGTTTATCACAAAATGTATGACCTGGGCATGCTCTTTAACTGCCCTGTGACTCAGTTTCCTCATCTACAAAATGGAAAGAACAGTATAATTATCTCAGAAAGGTGTTGTAAGGATTAAATGAGTCAATATATGTAAGGTGCTTGGAAGAGAGCCTGTCTATATAAGCACTCTGTGTGTTTGCCATGATCAGAAAAGGATGCACTTTCCAGCAAAATGGTACACATTTCTGTATAGAGCCTCTCCAATTGTAGAAGACCTAACCTGCAGAGTTCGTCTTTTTTTTTTTTTTTGCCTTTTGTACGGCCGCTCCCATGGCATATGGAGGTTCCCAGGCTAGGGGTCGAATTGGAGCTGTAGCTGCTGGTCTACACCAGAGCCACAGCAGCGCGGGATCCGAGCCATGTCTGCGACCTACACCACAGCTCACGGCAATGCCGGATCCTTAACCCACTGAGCAAGGCCAGGGATCGAACCTGCAACCTCATGGTTCCTAGTTGGATTCGTTAACCACTGCGCCACGACAGGAATTCCGAGTTTGTCCTTTTTTTCCTTTCTCCTTTTCTGTTTTAGAGGAGTAGACACTTCAAGCTATGATATTGCCTTACTGCAGGGCAAACCTGCACAAAGAAAGCTTAGATCTTTCACCACATGCTGCTGAGCCAGAGATCAGTACTCAGTCAATTAAAATCAAATAAAAAGGGCAGGAATTCAAATGAGTCCAACGTATTTTCTCACTTACCAGAAAGTGTTTGGATAGCTACAGAGGGTAACAAAACAGAAAGCCTATTGTAGCCACAACTCTCCAGCCAAGTCATCTCCTGTCCCAAGTCTCAGTGGAGATCATGTTGCCCGTGGGGCCTCTTCTTCCTTCCTACTCTTGTCTCCAGGACGTCTGCTAGCCTCTGGTAGATGGAAAATATTTCCAAGACTGAACCAGAGAGTTTATAACTCTCCCTCATAGCGTAAGATGAGCTTTGGCAACTGATCACTCGAGGCTGAATCCTTGATGGCAGGTGTGCCTGGGAAATTTAGGGCAGTTTTTCTACAATGGGCTCCTTGTTGGTGTTGACTCCAGACTGGATATGATTTTTTTTTTTTTTTTTGCTTTTTAGGGCTCCACCTAAGCATGTGGAAGTCACCAGGCTAGGGGTAGGATTGGAGGTACAGCTGCCGGCCTATACCGCAGCCACAGCAACGTAAGATTTGACCCTTGTCTGCAACCTACACCACAGCTCATGGCAATGCCAGATCCTTAACCCACTGAGCAAGACCAGGGATTGAACCTGCATCCTCATGGATTCTAGGGGAGTTGTTTAACTGCTGAGCCACGAAGGAAATCCCCAGACTGGATATGATTAATGGAATCATTTTTTTAATAACTATTTTTTTATTAAAGTATAGTTGATTTACAACATTGTGCCACCAAACATTGTGTATACCAAAGTGACCCGGTCATATCAGAATGGACTCTTGGAGTTCCTGGCATGGTGCAGTGAAAACAAATCCAACTAGGAACGATGAGGTTGTGGATTCGATCCCTGGCCTCGCTCAGTGGGTTAAGGACCTGGTGTTGCCGTGAGCTCTGGTATAGGTCACAGACTCAGCTCGAATCTGGTGTTGCTGGAACCTCCATATGCCTTGGGAAAAAACAAAAAACAAGAAAACAATGGATTTTTAAAATTAGACTTTCTTCTTCTTCTTTTTTTTTTGTCTTTTCAAGGGCTGCACCCGCAGCATATGGAGGTTCCCAGCCTAGGGGTCTAATCGGAGCTATAGTTGCCGGCCTACACCAGAGCCACAACCACTCCAGATCTGAGCCGCCACTACAACCTACACCACAGCTCACAACAATGCCAGATCCTTAACCCACTGAGTGAGGCCAGGGATTGAACTCGCAACCTCATGGTTCCTAGTTGGATTTGTTTCTGCTGCGCCATGATGGGAACTCCAGGATAATTTTTTAATGAATCAATTCTTTTAAAAATTATTGCATTATAATATATGAATTACATCTCAATTAGTTTTTTTTCCTTCTTAGGGCCGCACCCATGGCATATGGAAGTTCCCAGGCTAGGTGTGGAAGCGGAGCTGTATCTTCGGCCTATACCACAGCTCTCGGCAATGCTGGATCCTTAACCCACTGAGCAAGGCCAGAGATTGAACCTTCGTCCTCATGGATGCTGGTCAGATTCGTTTCCACTGAGCCACAATGGGAATTCCTGAACTATATCTCAATTAAAAAAATGATTCTAAGAGTTCCCACTGTGGCTCAGTGGGTTAAGGATCTGATGTTGTGTCTGTAAGGATTCAATCCCTGGCCTCTAATTTTCCATCACTCACCAAAAGTAAGTTTTCCGTCCATGAACTTTAATTCTACTTAAAGTGTTTTTTAAAAAAATATTTATATATAGGGAGTTCTCAGCAGCTACAGCTCTGATTGGACCCCTTGCCTGGGAACCTCCATATGCCACTAGTGCGGCTATAAAAAGACAAAAAAACATATCATATATAGAAAAGTTGGAGTTCCCGTTGTGGTGCAGAGGAAACAAATCCAACTAGGAACCATGAAGTTGCGGGTTCGATCCCTGGCCTTGCTCAGTGGGTTAAGGATCCGGCGTTGCCGTGAGCTGTGGTGTAGGTTGCAGATGCAGCTTGGATCTGGCGTTGCTGTGGCTGTGGCATAGGCCAGGGGCTACAGCTTCAATTGGACCCCTAGCCTGGGAGCCTCCGTATGCTGCAGGTGCAGCCCTAAAAAGGACAAAAGACACACACACAAAAAAAAAGAAAAATAAAAAGTTGCAAGAATATTACAAGATCCCTAGGATAGTCTTCACCTTAAAACCATTATATATAAATACATATAGTCTACTTCTTTCTTTTTTTATAATGATTTTTATTTTTTCCATTATACCTGGTTTATAGTGTTGTGTCAATTTTCTACAGTATAGGAAGGTAACCCAGTCACACATACATGTATACATTCTATTTTCTCACATTATCATTCTCCATCATAAGTGACTAGATATATTTCCCAGTGCTATATAGCAGGTACTTCTTTATTTCTATTTATTTATATACTTTTTCTTCCCCTGAGAAATTTAAGAGTAAGTTGCAAGCACGATGCCTTTCTAACATTAATTCTTAACTGGAAAAATTGTACCGCACCCAGGAACTATAGAGTAATCCAGTATCGGTCTTTTCAGCAACACCCACTCAGGCAGATTATAATCAATGTTGATAGCATCACTTTCAAATTCTAGCATCGTCTGACTTGAACAATGGTAGATAAAAATCCAACTGTAAGAATAATTAATAGTCTTTGCTCAATAGATATTAACTAAAAATTATGTTGGTGCCTTAATGAATAAAAGAATAAAACATATCCATATGTTGCTCATTTGAGAGTTGTTGAGCTTAACAAAGATGTATGTTTTTCCCCCCTGTATTTTCCTCTTATACAACTGAACCATTTTCTTTCAGGGTGAGAAGAGGATTTAAAATAAAATTGCAGATGGAGGGAGTTCCTGTCATGACTCAGTGATTAAAGAATCCAACTAAGTAAGAATGATGACGTTTGGGGTTCGATCCCTGGCCTCGCTCAGTGAGTTAAGGATCCCGAGTTGCTGTGAGCTGTGTTGTAGGTTGCAGACTCGGCTCAGATCTGGCATTGCTGTGGCTGTGGTGTAAGCCACTGGCTGTCTCTCCTATTTGACCCCTAGCCTGGGAACCTCCATATGCTGCAGTTGCAGCCCTAAAATAAATAAATAAATAAATAAATAAATAAATAAATAAATAAATAAATAAATAAAACACATAAATTTCTTTCCAGTGCTGTCTTTTTCAAACAAAGCACTCTTTTTTTTTTTTTTTGGTCTTTTTGCTATTTCTTTGGGCCGCTCCCGCGGCATATGGAGGTTCCCAGGCTAGGGGGCGAATCGGAGCTATAGCCACTGGTCTACGCCAGAGCCACAGCAACGCGGGATCCGAGCCGCATCTGCAACCTACACCACAACTCACGGCAATGCCGGATCGTTAACCCACTGAGCAAGGGCAGGGATTGAACCCGCAACCTCATGGTTCCTAGTCGGATTCACTAACCACTGAGCCACGACGGAAACTCCCAAATAAAGCACTCTTGGGTAGAAAATCACTGCATAGATCAGCATAATAAGAGAGCAAAATGGCCAAGGTCATCTCTATGAGGAAGAAAGTTTTATAGCAGCAAATTGCTGGCAACAGTTTAGATCCTTATTCCCGGTTTTAAGCAAAATCTTTGGAACACAATTGTTTCTTTTTTTTTTTTTCTTTTTTGCTTTTTAGGGCTGCACCTGCAGCAAATGGAAGTTTCCAGGCTAGGGTTTGAATTGGAGCTGCAGCTGCCAGCCTATACCAAAGCCATAGCAACCCGGGATCCCAGATGGCTCTGTGACCTACACCACAGTTCATACAACCCACTGAGTGAAGCCGGGGATCAAAACCGCATCCTCACGGATACTAGTCAGGTTTGTTACTGCTGAGTCACAATGGGAACCTCCTATTTCTCATATTTAAGAGAACAGGGAGTTCCTGTTGTGGCACAGCAGAAATGAATGTGACTGGTATCCATGAGGATGCAGATTTGATCCCTGGACTTGCTCAGTGGGTCTGGGATCCCGAATTGCTGTGGCTGTGGCGTACGCTAGCAGCTGCAGCTTTGATTTGACTTCTAGCTTGGGAATGTCCATACGTTGCAGGTGTGGCCCTAAAAAGCAAAAAAAAAAAAAAAAAAAAAAAAAAGGGCAAATTTGTGAAAGTTGTCTAAATCTTGGTTAGAACCTCATCATCCTGTGTGCTCCCTAATGTGAAACTGGCCTCTTACTCGATGAATACAACCTGACTTACTGTTTTAGTAGCATCCAATATTTTGAGTGTACTGCCATCTTTCTGGTACCGATGAGGCTTTGGTTAATTAAGGTCTGGTTGATTAATTAGGAAAAATACTTTATAATATAAACACAAGTAAAATGCACTTTATGGAGTTCCCTTGTGGCGCAGCATGTTAAGAATCCATTGTTGTCACTACAGCAACCCTGCTGCTTGCTGCGTCATGGATTTGATCCCTGGTCCGGGAACTTTCACAAGTGGAGGGTGTGGCCCAACAAAAAAACAAACAAAAATGCACTTTATTTTTGTTGTGCTGATACCAAAGGTAAAAAAAACAGCTAAACTTATTGCCTTCTCTAGAAATGCAGTGTCACTGAATATTTATTAAGCTTCCTTGGTATGTGATAATCTTTTTTTTTTCTGCACCTACGGCATATGTAGTTCCCAGGGTAGGGACTGAACCCATGCCTCAGCATCGAGAGGGGCTGCTGTAGTGACAAAACTGGATCCTCCACCCAATGCACCTTAGCAGGATCTCCCATGATACTCTTTCATGTATCTGTTCATGTGGAAATACATTTAAAAGTTGATGATGCAAAGTGATTTGATTGCACTGTGACTGAGGAGGCTGTGATTTTTCCACAAAGATAATGTTTCTTTTCATACTTTGAATGACACCAGGACAGCAACTAGTTAAGGATAAGAGCTAACAACATTAAACAAAAATTTTCCAGTGTTTTTAAAAAAGAACATGATTAAGTAGTTGTCACCGTATCTTCCTCATTTTGTTACGCCTCATTCTTTGATTAAAATGACATCTTTACTATAAGCACTAAACACTGCTAAGTATCATCTTGACTGGATTTGCTCATCCTGTGTTTCTAAGTTTATTTTCTCAGGGTTAACTCATACACCTGTTTGGGGAGGTTTTTTTTTTTTTTTTTTTTTTAAGGAGGGAGGTGGCTTACTTTAGTGTCACAGAATTTCCATAATGATTTGCCACATGATTTTCCATTATCTTTTTTTTTTTTTGGCTTTTTGTCTTTTCTAGGGCCGCACCTATGTCACATGGAGGTTCCCAGGCTCTGGGTCTAATTGGAGCTGTAGCCGCTGGCCTACACCACAGCCACAGCAATGTCAGATCTGAGCCGAGTCTGTGACCTACAACACAGCTCACAGCAACTCAGGATCCTTAACCCACTGAACGAGGCCAGGGATCGAAGCCAAAACATCACCGTTCTTAGTTGGATTCGTTAACCACTGAGCCACGATGGGAACTCCCTCCATCTGCAAGTCTTTAGGGTAAGTTGGGAACACATATGGGCATCACCTATGGCTTTTCATAAGTCTCTGATAACTTTATTTATTTTTTTGTTGATTTTAATTTTATTTGATCATTCATGTGCCAATCACAAACATCCTGGTTGCACTGAAATAATTTTGGATGAAATAATTTATTTACTTTTTGTCTTTTTAGGGCTGCACCTATGGCATATGGAGGTTCCCAGGCTAGGGATCAAATTGGAGCTGTAACTGCTGCCCTACACCACAGTAATGGCAACGCCAGATCCAAGCCACGTCTTCGACCTACACCACAGCCTATGGCAACACTGGATCCTTAACTCACTGAGTGAGTGGGATTGAACCCACATTCTCATGGATACCCGTCAGATTTATTTCTGCTGAGCCACAATGGGAACTCTCTCTGATAACTTTAGATATACTTTAGGAAGAAGAAAAAATCTTTTATTTACATTATGCTAAATTAACAGTACCTATTTATCTTTCATAAACTTGTGTTCCATGAAACACTGCCCAGTATCTGATAAGCAATAAGTAGGTGACTATGTGTTACTTATTACTGTGTCTTTTGGTGTTGAGCATAAAACAGTACACGTTGTAGGAGACTGATACACTTTTGATGAATTGAAACAATTCATTGCAAAATTCTAGTTTGCAGATAAAAACTCATTACATAAGGGCAAGAAAGGATTGACTTGGAATTCCCATTATGGCTCATCATCAGTAACGAACCCAACCAGTATCAATGAGGATGTGGGTTTGACCCCTGGTCCTGCTCAGTGCAGTGGGTTAAAGAATCCAGAAGCGTTGGCATGAGCTGCAGTGTAGGTTGCAGATGAGGCTTGACTCCCAAGTTGCTCATGACTTTTTTTTTTTTTTTTTTTGCTTTTTAGGGCCAAACTTGAGGCATATGGAAGTTCCCAGGCTAGGTGTTGAATAGGAACTGCAGCTGCTGGCCACAGCCACAGTCACACCAGATCTGAGCTACATCTGTGACCTACACCACAGCTCATGGCAACGCTGGACTCTTAACTCACTGAGTGAGGCCAGGGATCAAACCCACAACCTCAGGGATACTAGTCAGAGTTGTTACTGATGAGCTGCAACAGGAAATCCCAAGCCTCATGACCGTTAAGCAAGTTCTGTAACAGACATCAGGTGTCTCATTTGTAAAAGAGAAAAATGGACTGGATAAGACTAAGGTCCCATCTACACAGCTTGCTTAATGCTTTTTCAGGAACAAAAAGGTCTCATAACTGAGACAAGGAACTGACAAAACCTGGTTCCTATGAGAAAAGTGATAAGGAAGATGATAGGCTAATATATAGTATCATCATTCAGTAATGCAAATGCTTGGCCTTCTGCAGCCCTGTACCAGACACTGTTATTCATCTGATGTCATCCACAATTAGAACATTTTGCCAGAGCTTGCCCTTAAAGGGGTTTGCTGTGTTCTGGAGATGGACTGCAAAACAGTGTAGCGATTGGGAATTTTGCTTCAGTCTTGGTGTTCCAGCCCTCTGAGCCGCCTTCATTCTGCAAGCTCTTAGTCTGGTATCTACATGTTAGTATTTTACATTGTGTTGTAATCTCTTGCAGGGCAGGGATCACACCTCATTCAAGTCTGTTTCTCATTCTACCTTGCATAGTGCTTGCAGATAGTGGGGACTCAATAAATATCATTGCAATGATCTCTTTGTCTAAGAAAACAAACTTTTAAATGGCATTTCACATTAAAGAATATGATATTCATATGGTATCTACCACCTAAAAGATTTCCTTTTTTTTTTTTTTTTGCTTTTTATGGCTTCACCAGCAGCATACAGAGGTTCCCAGGCTAGGGGTCAAATTGGCGCTATAGCTGCCGGCCACGGCCACAGCAGTGCCAGATCCGAGCTGCATGTGTGACCTACACCACAGCTCATGGCAGCAGTGGAGCCTTAACCCACTGAGCGAAGCCAGGGATGAAACACACAACCTCATGCTTCCTAGTCAGATTCCTTTCCTATGCGCCACTATGGGAATTTCAAGATTTGCTTTTTCTGGGCATTTCTGTCATGGCTCAGTGGAAATGAATCCAACTAGTATCCATGAGGATGTAGGGTTAAAGATCTGATGTTGCTGTGGGCTGTGGTGTAAATCACAGACAGCTCAGATCCTGCGGAGGCGTAGGCTGGCAACTGCATCTCCTATTCAACCCCTAGCCTGGGAACTTGCAGGTGCGGCCCTAAAAAGCAAAAAGAAAAAGAAAAGAAAAAAAGATTTGCTTTTTTTATGCTCATTATTTGACCCTTTTTCTTTATTTTTTATTTTATTTTAATTTTATTTTTTGTCTTTTTAGGGCCGTAGCCACAGCATATGGAGTGTCCCAGGCTAGGTGCTGAATCAGAGTTGTAGCTGCTGGCCTACACCACAGCCACAGCAACACCAGATCCAAGCCATGTTTGTGACATATACCACAGGTCACAGCAACACTGGTCCTTAACCCACTGAGTGAGGCCAGGGATCATCATGCATCCTCATGGATACTAGTTAGATTTGTCTTCTCTGAACCATGACAGGAATTTCCTGTTTTTCATTTTTTAAAGTTTCATTGAGGAGTTCCTGTCATGGCTCAGTGGTTAACAAACCCGGCTGGCATCCATGAGGATGTGAGTCGATCCCTGGCCTTGCTCAGTGGGTTAAGGATCCAGCATTGCTGTGAGCTGTGGTGTAGGTTGCAGACTCAGCCCGGATCCCATGTTGCTGTGGTTGTGGTGTAGGCCAGCAGCTATAGCTCTGATTCGACCCCTAGCCTGGGAACTTCCATATGCCCCGAGTGCAGCCCTAAAAAGACAGAAAAATTAAAATAAAAGTAAAAATAAAATTTCATTGAAGTATAGTTGATTTACAAGTTTGTAATAATTTCTGCGGTACAATAAAATGATTCATCCATTCTCTTTCAGATTATTTTCCTACAGAGATTATCACAGAATACTGGGTAGAATTCTCTGTGCTATATAGCAGATCCCCGTTGGCCAATTATTCTATATACCACAGTATGCATATGCCAATCCCAAACCCCCCCGGGTCCATCCCTCCCCCACCTGTCCCATTTGGTAACCATAACTTTTTCAAAGACTGTGAGTCTGTTTCTGTTCTGCAAATAAATATATTTCTATTCTTTTTTTTTGTCTTTTTGCCTTTTCCAGGGCCACACCCGTGGCATAAGGAGGTTCCCAGGCTAGGGGTCGAATTGGAGCTGTTGCCACTGGCCTGTATACCACAACCACAGCAACATGGGATTCGAGCCACATCTGTGACCTATACCACAGCTCACAGCAACGCCAGATCCTTAACCCACTGAGCAAGGCCAGGGATCGAATCCACAACCTCATGGTTCCTAGTCAGATTCGTTAACCACTGAGCCATGATGGGAACTCCTGTGTCCTTTTTTTTTTAAAATGCCACATATAAGTGATATCATATGATGTTTGTCTTTTACTGTCCGACTAATTTCACTTAGTATAATCTCTAGTTGCTTCCATGTTGCTGCAAATGGCATTATTTCATTCTTTTTCATGGCTGAGTAACAGTCCATTGCAGACACGTACCACTTCTTCTTTATCCATTCATCTGTTGATGGACATTTAGGTTGTTTCCATGCCTTGGCTATTGTAAATAGCACTGCAATGAACATAGGGGTGCATGTAACTTTTCGAATTACAGAACATTTGACCTTTTCTTCAGATCAGGTTTATCCTTCCCTACGAAGCACTCACTGGTTGCCACAGACTTCGGTGATGGCTGCTGCTGCTGCTTTTTTTTTTTTTTAATGATTTTTATTTTTTCCATTATAGCCCTTGTTTACATTGTTCTGTCAATTTTCTACTGCACAGCAAGGTGACCCAGTCACACACATATATATTGCTTCTTATTTTTTTACACCACGCAGGTGGCTGAGCATATTGGGTCTCTATCACATTAGATTTTCTGTTTATCACAGGTAAGAAGAGCTCAATGTCACCTTGTATACTGTAGGCATGGCACTGTCACAACATAGGTACTAAATAAATATTTGATGATGCTCACACTGATCGTAAAGATCGATAGTAAATTATTTACTGTTAAGGGTTCAGATCAGTTGCTTATAGCAAACCTCAAATATTTTACTTACCTGCTTTTTTTAGGAGGAAAAGTGCTTTGGGGTGACAGCTTTGCTCCAGTGTTCCAGTGCAGGCCTCCCTTCCAGACCCCTGAAGCCTGGCTTAGCTTGTACCCAGCCACAGCCTTCTCAATTTGTATTGTCTTAGTTTTTCTGGAAGCCCGGGGATGTGGAGGAGGATCAAATATTAAAAAAAAAAGAAAGTCCAAGTGTTTTTTCATGAGTTAATTGTGAACATATTGTACAAAGGATAACAAAAGAATAGACATTATAGACATTGCAGGAGTTTATAATCTAATGGGACAGGAGTTCCCGTCGTGGCACAGTGGTTAACGAATCCGATTAGGAACCATGAGGTTGTGGGTTTGATCCCTGGCCTCTCTCAGTGGTTTAAGGATCTGGCGTTGCCGTGAGCTGTGGTGTAGTTTGCAGACGCGGCTCAGATCCTGCGTTGCGGTGGCTCTGGCGTAGGCCAGTGGCTACAGCTCTGATTAGACCCCTTGCCTGGGAATCTCCATATGCCGAGGGAGCAGCCCTAGAAAAAGCAAAAAGACCAAAAAAAAAAAAAAAAATCTAATGGGACAATGTGGATACACACAACTGAAAATATGTACGAATAGATAACACAATAACACAAACTATATATCACGTATGAACAACTGTATCTCCATACTCAGAACCAGAAATAGTCAAGGAAGACCTGATGGAAGGAGAGAGGCAGGAAGAGGGGAGAGGAAGGAAGGAAGAAAAGGCAAGATGAGAAGGGGTCCTAGGATGGAGAGATGAGGCTGTGTGGGGCTCTGGGGTGGGTGTGGATGACCT
Source organism: Phacochoerus africanus (assembly GCF_016906955.1). Taxonomy (NCBI): domain Eukaryota; kingdom Metazoa; phylum Chordata; class Mammalia; order Artiodactyla; family Suidae; genus Phacochoerus; species Phacochoerus africanus. The sequence continues at coordinate 76,809,348 of NC_062545.1, read as the reverse complement.
CTCTGTGGTATAGATGGCCAGCTGGGTCATGAGAGTGGCCCTTACACTCCACAGCAGGTTAAGAGACTGGCTGAGTAAGGAGGAAGAGGTAAACTGAAAAGGAACCAGAAGCCTCGCTATAAAAGATGGACAGTTTCTATGAGGGGCTGCTTGCAGATTTGCGATATATCCCAAACAGCGATTGAGGAAGATGAATTGTGCTATAATAATAATAATAGCCAACATGTATTGAACATTTGCCATATGCCAGATGCATGTATGTATGTGTTTCTGTATTAGCCCATTTTATCTTACAACAGTGCTGTGAAGGAGACACTGACATCTCTATCGTCTAGGCAAGGATACCAAGGTAAGTATCTATTCAAGTGCTTCTGAATAGCAAGGAGACTGGACTACGAACTTAAGTGGACTGACTCTGACCCATTGTGTGCCACAGCATCTCTATTCCTGCAGAACTCTTCATCTACGTGGCAATGAGGAGATTCCTGAGAAGGTTGTAGTAGTCTGAGGCATATAGTGATCAGACCCCAAGTTTAGATTGTGATCATAGAAAAACAAGGAAGAGATGAAACTGAGAAAAATTCCTATTGGAGAATCAATCAGACTTGCTAGATATATTTGAAAATGCAGAAGAGGAGTTCCCGTTGTGGCTCAGTGGGTTAGGAACCTGATGTGGTCCCTGTGAGGATGTGGGTTCGATCCCTGGCCTTGCTCAGTGGGTTAAGGATCCAGTGTTGACAGGAATTGTGATGTAGATTGCAGACGTGACTGGCATCCGGCATTGCCGTGGCCGTGGCATAGGCTGGTGGCTGCAGATCTGATTTGACCCCTAGCCTGGGAAATTTTATAGGCTGCACATATGGCTGTAAAAAGAAAATGCAGAAGAGAGAGACTAGGAAGGTAAGGGTGTTTGTGTCTATATGATTTTATTCCAAAAAGATTTCTCGAGCACTTACTGTATGCCAGAAACTGTTACATGCTATGACAGAAAGAGTGACCCAGACAGGCAAAGACTTTGCATTTATGGAGCAAGATGGTGTTATTAGTAAAAAAAAAAGTTACATATGCATAGACTAAGTCTAGAAGGAACACACAAATTGGTAACACTGGTTGTTTATGAGGAACAAGATGGAAGCAGGGGCAGAGGTAGAAGGGGAACCAGTGTTACTCTTAATGGATTTTAACATGTGACTGTTATCTATTCAAAAATCACAATTATTTTTTGAAAACTGAGATAATAAGGCTGTATATATACTAAGACATATATTGTAGGTGTGTGTGTATCTATTTGCCTGTGTGTTCATAGACTTTCTGGCATTTCATCTAAACAACTAGCAAAACTGGACACCTCTGGGAGGGAAACTGGGCAGGTGGGGAATAGAGGTAGGAGAGTGACTTCACTCTACACTCTTCTGTATCATTTGTATTTTTATGAATTTGGTTATTGCGGGACTTCAAGGTTTCTCCAAGGAGATAAAACTCAAAAAGCCTCTGGCTGAGATAAGAATTGCCAGGCCCTTATCAGCCCACCTGTCTCACTGTAGTTGTTACAATGTTCCTAAGAACCTCTCCACCCCAACGACTTGGCCTACTCCTTCCCACCACCCCATTACACAAAAGGTGTGTAGCCCACTCCTTACTACACCCCACTACACAAAAGGTGTGTAGCCCACCCCTTACCCCAACCCTAGAGGGGTAACATATGCCCCCAACCAACCAGCAGATGTAGCCAAAACCCCATCCTTCCCCCACCAACCATTAAGTGTATCAGAAGACCCCATTCATCCCCAACCAATCAGCAAATGTATCAGAAGACCCCATTCTTCTCCAACCAATCAGCAAGTGTACCAGAAGACCCCATTCTTCCTCAGCCAATCAGCAAGTGTATCAAAAGACCTCATTCTTTCCCAACCAATCAGCACGTCAATAGGTGTATGGAAAGACCACTCCTCAAATTCCTTTGTCTTTGGGCTATAAAAACAGATGCGACCATGCTCCCTGGGTGGGCTCTCCCTGATTATCAGGAAGTTGACCTGCTGTGTTAACAGTGCCTCTTGCCTCAATAAACTTGTCTTTTCTACACGTTGGTTTAAATCCGGAAAATTCTTTTTCCACAACAGTTATTGATTATATTATCCATGTATAAATATTAATTTAAAATTGAGTTTGGTGGTGTTCTCTTATGGCTCAGTGGGTTAAGGATCTGGCATGTCACTGCTTGGCTCTGATTATAGCTGTGGCATGGGTTTGATCCCTGGCCCAGGAACTTCTCCATGCCACAGACGCCTCAGCAAAAAAATAAAAATGAATTTTGAAAATAGTAAGCAGAGGAGTTCCCGTCGTGGCGCAGTGGTTAACGAATCCGACTAGGAACCATGAGGTTGCGGGTTCGGTCCCTGCCCTTGCTCAGTGGGTTAACGATCCAGCGTTGCCGTGAGCTGTGGTGTAGGTTGCAGACGCGGCTCGGATCCTGCGTTGCTGTGGCTCTGGCGTAGGCCGGTGGCTACAGCTCCGATTCAACCCCTAGCCGGGGAACCTCCATATGCCGTGGGAGCGGCCCAAGAAATAGCAACAACAACAACAACAACAATAACAACAAAAAAGACAAAATAAATAAGTAAATAAATAAATAAATAAATAAATTAAAAAAAAATAGTAAGCAGAAACCTAGGAATAGAGGTTTTATACACAAAGTTGCACAGGTTTTTAACATTTTCTGTATGCTAGTGTGCTTTCACCAAGTTGTAACTTTTACTAAACTTAACATTCAAAGAAAAAGTGGGTGTATGTGTGCACATTTGGTGTAGGGCAAGCAGCAAAAACATTGGTGTTGTCAAAATAAGGGAACTGAAATATTTTGGCCTTTGGCTAATGTGGGAGAAACTTCTCAGCTATCAAAATTCTCTAGATAAGTGTTCAAAGAACGCCTAAGGCAGTTTCACTTCATACAATAGAAACACTGTTGAAACAGGTTCAGCTGGTGGCCAACCTCCACCCATAGGCTTCAGGGTTTTTGTGTTTTCTTGTAAGAACTAAGCCTGACATGACAGCCTGTACTGGGCTTTCAATCTGAATTGATCCACTGAGTCACAAACACAGTTTGGATCATGAAACCCCTGATTCTTTCACAGAAGTTGTGATAGGGATGCAGTAAGATAGTTTCACAGGTAGTTACGGAAGTTCCATTAAGGCACCATAGACAGAGAGGGAACCCCAGGGGACTTTGGGAGACCACCGGTAAGTTAATAATTGCTCAGGAGGGCCATCAGAATGAGGCAGGCTTGCTTGACTAGTGGAGGCATGAGATATACCTCAGGTCATTAGGTGAGGGATGGAGTGAAGGCTGCATTCAGGTTCAGACCAAGGGCTGGAGTTTAATGCCCACCCTTCTGCTGATTGGAATAAGCACCATGACACTCCTAGTTTGAATTTACAGAGTCAAATACTCTCTGACATGATACTAAGGAGGAGTGACAACTCAAAGAGGCAAAGGCAGTCTTTTTCCACCCCCATGCCCCTTGGATTATATAACTGTAGCCCACCTAATCTTTGGGCAGTCTCCTTGCCTGGCCACTTGCATCTCTCACAGGCATCCTATCCTATCACTTTGTCTCTCGCTGAATTCCTTCTGTGTTGAAGCACAAAGAAACTGAACCTCAGTGAGTCCAGACACTGGGCAAGTGATCTTAAGTTGAAAAGAGTGGGTTCAAGTCCCAATCTGGGTTTAGGCTGGATTTGAGTCCTGGCACAAGGGCTCTGGCTAGGTTCAAGTCATAAATGCTGTCAGTTTCAGCAGGATAGCCATTTTTTTTTTTTTTTTTTTGCTTTTTAGGGCCACACCTGCAGCATATGTATGTTCCCAGGTTAGGGGTCAAATTGGAGCTGCAGCTGCCGGCCTACACCACAGCCACAGCAACTCGGGATCCCAGCCCAGTGTGCAAATTACACCACAGCTCATGGCAACGCTGGATCCTTAACCCATTGAGCGAGGCCAGGGATCGAACCCGAGTCCTCATGGATACTAGTCAGGTTCTTAACCTGCTGAGCCACAATGAGAATTTCCAATTTTCAGGGTTTTAAAACAGTTTAATTGAACTATAATTGACAAAAATTTGCACATATTAACAAGTGTTCAGCATGATATATTTTAGTATGTGTATAGCTATCCACCACAATCAAGATAATAAACACATCCATCACCTCTAAAAATTTCTTCCTGCTTTTTTGTAATCCTCCCATCCTGTCACTCCAGAACTTCTCCCCTCCCTAGACAACCACTCATGTGCTTTCTGTCACTATAGAAGATTTTGCGTTTTGTAGAATTTTATATAAATGAAATCATACAGGATGTATTTTTTCTTCTTACACTCAGCATAGTTACTTAGAGATTTATCTATGTTGTAAGTACCAAGAATTCTTTTTCATTCAAATATTTAAGATTATAAGTCCACACTCATTGTAACAAATACCACAGAGATCTTGTGTATTCTTTACCCAGTTTCCCCCAGTGTTAACATTTTGTAAAACTGTAGTACCCTATGGCAACCAGGATACTGGCATTGACACAACCTACCAATCTTATAGTCTTTTTGAATGTGTACATTTAGTTCTAAATAGTTTTGTTTTTGTTTTATGGCCGCACCCTTTGCTTATGGAAATTCTGGGGCCTGAGGATTGAATCCAAGCTGCATCTGCGACCTACATCGCAGCTGTAGCAATGGCAGATACTTAACATAGCTAAGGATATATTTCACATCTCTGGGTAAATATATAAGAATGGAATGGCTGATTGATGTGCTAGCTGGATTCTTAGCTTTTAAAGAAACTGACAAAATTTTTCAAAGTGGCTGTACCCACCAGCAGTGTTTGGAAATTCTAGTGGCTACACATTCTCTCCAACACGCCAACCTTTTTTAAAAGTCAGCTTGGAGGAGTTCCCACTGTGGCATACTGGGTTAAGGATCTGGCTGCAGCTGTAGTGTAGGTTGATGCTGTGGCTCTGATTCAGTCCTGGGTCGGGAACTTCCATAGGCTGCAGGTGCAGCCGAAAAAAAGAAAAAAAAAGTCAACTTTGAGATATAATCTACATACCATACAATTTACCCATTTATTTAAAGTATACAATTACATTGTCCTTAGTGTATTCACTGGGAGGGGCCATCTGTCACCACAGTCAATTTTAGGACATTTTCCTCACCCCTGAAAGAGCCCCCACATCACAATGAGGTCACTCCTCATTCTCTCTCCAACCCTTAACACAAATCCTATGTAACCATACTGACATACTATCTGTCTCTATGGACTTGCCTTTGTCTGGATATTTTATGTAAATGGATTTGTACAATATTTGGACTTTGGTGACTAGTATCTTACAGACATGATAGCATTTTCAAGGTTCGTTCATGTTGCAGCACATATCCATACTTCACTCCTGCTTATCCCACTGCATGCTTATCCCACAAATCCACTCACCAATGGATGGACATTTGGGTTAATTCTACATTGCAGCCATTTAATTCATTCAATTCATTCATTTTGGCTGTGCCTGAAGCACATGGAAGTTCCCAGGCCAGGGACTGAACCCAAGCCACAGCATCGACCAGAGCCACTGCAGTGACAATATGGGATCCTTAACCTGCTGCACCACAGTGGAACCCCTGCAGCCTTTAATTTTTATTGTCTTTTTTAAAATGGTTGAAACCACGGCATATGAAAGTTCCCAGGCTAGGGTTGAGTTGGAGTGGCAGATGCCAGCCCTCGCCACAGCCAAAGTAACTCAGGATCTGAGCCATATCTGGGACCTCCACCGCAGCTCTTGGCAATGCCCGATCCTTAATCTACTGAATGAGGCCAGGGATCGAACCTGCATCTTCATGGATACTAGTTGGGAACAACTTTTTTTCCACCTTTCTTTGTTTTTCCCCTGTGGCCTATTAAATTGAAGCCATTCTTAGGTATGTAGTGATACTTCATGGTGATTAATTTTAATTTTTTTGGTCTTTTTTTCCTTTTAGGGCCACATCCATGGTATACGGAGGTTCCCAGGCTAGAGGTCTAATTGGAGCTGTAGACGCTGGCCCATGCCAGAGACACAGCAACGTGGGATCTGAGCAGTGTCTGTGACCTACACCACAGCTCACGGCAACACCAGATCCTCAACCCACTGAGCAAGGCCAGGGATCGAACCTGCAACCTCATGGTTCCTAGTTGGATTCGTTGATCACCGAGCCATGATGGGAACTCCTATTTTTTTTATTTTTGTCTTTTTAAGGCTGCACCCAGGGGGCATGTGGAGGTTCCCAAGCTAGGGAACCTACAGCTGCTGCCTACACCACAGCCATAGCAACTCGGGATCTTGAGCCACATCTGCAACCTATAATGCAGCTCACCGCAATGCCGGATCCTTAACCGGCCAACAGAGGCCAGGGATCGAACCCAAGACCTCATGGATGCTAGTCGGGTTCATTAACCGCTAAGCCACAACGGGAATTCCTGAAGCAACAACTTTTATTAGGTTCTACAATGGTAATTATTTGAAATGGGATGATCTACCAGCACTTGAATGTGTTTTGAATGAACAGTCTCATGAATGAGTGAGCTCTGTTACAGGGCATAGCATTTGCTCCCAAAGGCATTTGGATCAGTTTTCTTTATGAGGGTGGCATGACTTTGACAAAGATGGGAAAATGACCTTCATGTCCTGTCTCCCCTCCCCTGTTCCCCAGTTTCTACACTGCAAAAGTACCTAGAGCTTTATCAGCACTGCAAAATGTCTGCTGACTCATATCAGCCACAAACTGTTACCAGTTTGTAACCATATAAGTACAGAAACTGAGGGCAAGTGTTTTAAGAGTTTTTATAATATTTGGCAGAGTAACTTTGCCAGCTGAATTAATTTTTTAAAACCAGGCTGTATCTGTAAAAAATTCATTGTCATAGAAATTGACTTATTGCAGTTTATAGAGTCATCAGTCTTTGACAGAGTAGAAATAAAAACTGGTCCTGGAGTTCCCGTCGTGGCACAGTGGTGAATGAATCCAACTAGAAACCACAAGGTTGTGGGTTTGATCCCTGGCTTTGCTCAGTGGGTTAAGGATCTGGCATTGCTGTGAGCTCTGGCATAGGTCGCAGAAGTAGCTTGGACTGGAGTTGCTTGGCTCTGGCATAGGCTGGCAGCAACAGATCCGATTAGACTCCTACCCTGGGAATCTCCATATGCCGTGGGAGCGGCCCTAGAAAAGGCAAAAAGACAAAAAAACAAAAAACAAAAACAAAACTGGTCCTTTGTGTCAAAATTTAACACTGTTCTAGGAGACCCTATAGGCCGAGTGCAATAGAAAAAAGCCTAGTGACTCCTGTGTCAGACCAGCCTTGTCTTTCTAAATGTGTGGATTCCACTGGCCTGTCTCTGAACCTACCTGTTCTTACTGTAACCCTGGCCTCCGACCTATTTCTGCATCAGAGGGAGCTGACTTCTAAACTCACACTACTGGACTTCCCTTCCAGGCTCAGTGGTTAACGAACTTGACTAGGATCCAGGAGGATGTGGTTTTGATCCCCCATCTTGCTCAGTGGGTTAAGGATCGGTGTTGCCATAAGCTGTGATGTAGGTTGCAGATGTGGCTCGGATCCCGAGGTGCTGTGGCTTTGGCATGGGCCGGCAATTGTAGCTCCAATTGGACCCCTAGCCTGGGAATTTCCATATGCTGCGAGTGCAGCCCTAAAAAGCAAAAAAAAAAAGAAAAAAAAAAAGAAAAAAAAAAAGAAAAAATCACACTACTGTCCCTGCATGGTGTAGATTATGGTAGGTGGCTCAACTTTTCTGCTAGATATTATTTACTATAGTCCTATAATTTGCTTTTCTCAGTTAACATGTTATAAGAGTGTTATCATGCCAGTATAGACTTTAGAGGTTTTTTTTTCTTGATAGACTTAGTTTTGATAGCATCAATGTATGTTTCTTTTTTTCCCTTTCTTGTCTGATACATGGCATATGGGGTTCCCAGACCAGGGATCAGATCTGAGCTGGAGTTGCAACCTACACCATGGCTGTGGCGAAACTGATCCTTTAACCTACTGTGCCAGGCCAGGGATCAAACCTGTGTCCCAGCACTCCAGTTGCCACAAACCCATTGCGCCACAGGGGAACTCTAGCTTCAACATATGTCAATGTATGATTATCTAACCAATCCCCTTTAGGCCCAGGTTTGTTGTAGCAATGGTAGCAATTCTTTCAAATTATAAGTAAATACATTTAAGAAGTTAGCATAAAAGGTTATTTTATTTTTTTTAGGGCCACACCCATGGCATATGGAAATTCCTAGGCTAGGGGTGGAATCAGATCCATAGCTGCCAGCCTAGGCCACAGCCACAGCAACGCAGGATCTGAGCCGTATCTGTGACCTACATCATAGCTCACAGCAAGCTGGACCCTTACCCCACTGAACAAGGCCAGGGATTAAACCCAAGACCTCATGGATACTGGTCAGGTCTGTTAACCGCTGAGCCATGATGGGAACTCCTGTGTCTCACTTTCTAACTCCACTTAGAATAACTTCTAAGTCCATCCATGTTGCTGTGAATGCCATTCTTTCATTCCTTCTTATGGCTAATATTCCATCAAGTATATGTTCTACATCCTCTTTATCCACTCCTCTGTCAATGAACATTTAGGTGGCTTCCATGTCTTGGCTATTGTATATAATGTTGCAATGAGCATTGGGGTACATGTATCCTTTTTTGTTTGTCTTTTCAGGGGTGCACCTGTAGCATATCAAAGTTCCCAGGCTAGGGGTCGGAGCTGGAGCTGCTGGCCTACACCACAGCCACAGTAATGCTGGATCCGTAACCCAGGGATCAATAGGATCGAACCTGCATTCTCATGGATGCTAGTTAGATTCATTTCTGCTGAGCCACAAGAACTCCACATGTATCTTTTTGAGCCATGGTTTTCTCTGGATAGATACCCAGGAGTGGGATTGCTGAATCATATGGTATTTTTAGTTTTTTTTGAGGAATCTCCATACTGGTTGTACCAATTTACTTTTCCCAATTTACTTTTCCACAATGGTTGTACCAATTTACTTTTCCCACCAACAGTGTAAGAAAGTTCCCTTTTCTCCACACCCTCTCTAGCACTAATGGTTTGTAGACCTTTTGACGATGGCATAAAAGGCTATTCTCGATGAAAGTGCCCATAATCTCACAGTCCCAGCATAGCAATTCTGGATTCTTTTACCCACTCTTTGGTTCATTAAACTCAACATATCCAAAATCAGACCTATTATCCTCTAGCCTAATCTTCCTCCCTTCTCCTGAATTGTCAGTAGAACAAAGCCAGAAAACTAGGTGTTCTACTTCTTACCTCTTGAAGATGTCATGTTTAGCATTTTGTTTCTTTGACTTCAAGGTATGAATTGTAACATTTCCTTTTCTTTCTTTTGCACCGGTGGCACATAGAGGTTACCAGGCTAGGGGTTGAATCGGAGCTGTAGCAGCCAGCCTACGCTACAGCCACAGCAAACAGGAATCCGAGCCGTGTCTGCAACGTACACCACAGCTGATGGCAACGCCTGATCCTTAACCCACTGAGGACAGAGACGGTTTCTAGTCAGATTCGTTTCCGCTGTGCCACAACAGGAACTTAACTGGTGGCCTGACATCAGTCTAACTTTCTGCAATCCATTTTAAAGCTTCCCTCAGGATTCTTTTTGGCTCCCAAATTAGATTTCTTCAAGATACTATGAAGAAATTTTCCTTATTATACAGATATCTTGAGCTGAAAAAATTCTAGAGAGTCAGCTCTAAGCCACCAGTAGCCAGTACTCCCAATAAGGGAATTAATGTGATTGGTCCTGGGGGCAGGCGCTGATGGGGAAAAGAAATCCAAATTTAGCACCAAAGTATCCACTGGGAATTTTTCTACCATCTTAAGCACATTCCCTCTTTCCTCCATACTCAGTACTTCCACCTAAATAGATTCTTGCTATTTCTAGAGCAAGCAATTTACCTTGATCTGTTTGAAAAAAGATCTGCTTAAAATGGTACATTCTGGAGGTCCTGCTATGGCACAGTGGGTTAATGATCTGGCTTGTCTCTGTGGAGGTGCCAGTTTGACCCGCAGCCTGGCACAGTGGACTAAGGGATCCAGTGTTGCCACAGTTGCAGCATAGGTTACACCTCTGGCTCGGAGTCCATCCCTGGCCTGGTAATTTCCATATGCTATGGATGTGGCCAAAAAAGAAAAAAAATGCTACATCCTTACCCCTCCACCCGCCCCCCCCAGCCCCCATTTTGGCTGTACCCAAGGCAGGCCAAAAGTCCCCAGGCCAGGGACTAAACTGGCATCACAGCAGTAACCACGCCAATCTTTAACCTGATGAGCCACCAGGAAACTCCCATCCTTGTTATTTAGTATATTCCCATAGCTATTAGATCAAAGACCATGTCTTCCAACCTCCCTGGAGTAAGAGGCAGATTCCCCTGTGGTCCTGCAGCATGTATCTACCACATCATTGTCTATTTCCACAATTAGAATGAGATCCTAGGAAGGGGAGTGATTATGTCTTACTCATTTTTATATTCTCAGCATCTAGCACTATGTCCTATATTTAACTGATACCCAGTATTATTATTTTTTAAATAGGGAGTTGTCTATTTGTGGCCATGCCACCTACGATGAGCCACTGCAGTGATGCCACATCCTTAACCTGCTGAACCACCAGGAAACTCCATGAGTACTAAGTTTAACTTACCAAACACTCATGTTGTTTTACCTTATATATTGGACACATTTCCTTAAAAGTTTTTTCTTGTCTTTTTTTTTTAAAGGGTCACACCCAAGGCATACGGAGGTTCCCAGGCTAGGGGTCGAATTGGAGCTGTAGCTGCTGGCCTACTTCACAGCCACAACAATGCCAGACCCAAGCCACATCTACAGTCTACACCACAGCTCACAGCAACACCAGATTCTTAGGAACTCAATGAGCGAGGCAAGGGATCGAACCCACAACCTCATGGTTCCTAGTTAGATTCATTAACTACTGGGCCACGACAGGAACTCTGTACATTTCCTTAAAAGTTTTAATATAATTGCATGGACATTATGACCAGATCACTAACCAGCACCCTAAACTTTTGACATTAAATTGTTTCTAAGTGATTTTATATGACTACATAACTCAAGTTGGAAATGCATTGGCGGGAGGTCCTGTTGTGGCTCAGTGGTTAATGAATCCGACTAGGAACCATGAGGCTGTGGGTTCGATCCCTGGCCTTGCTCAGTGGGTTAAGGATCCAGTGTTGCTGTGAGCTGTGGTGTAGGTTGCAGACACGGCTCGGGTCCCAAGTTGCTGTGGCCCTGGTATAGGCCGGCAGCTATATCTCCGATTAGACCCTTAGCCTGGGAACCTCCATATGCCGTGGGAGCAGCGCTAGAAAAGACAAAAAGAAAAAAAAGCATTGCCAGTTTCCCTGTGGCACACTGCAGTGGCTTGGGTTTGTTTCCTGGCCCAGAAACTTCTACATGTCATGGGTATGGCCAAAGAAAGGAGATGCAGGGAGTTTCCGATGTGGCTCAGCAGGTTAAGAATCTGACTAGTAACCATGAGGATGTGGGTTTGATCCCTGGCATCACTCAAAGGGTTGCTGTGAGCTGTGGTGCAGGTCACAGATGCGGCTCATATTCAACCCCTGGCCTGGGAACATATGCTGCAGACACGGCCCAATAAAGATGTAGGCAGATTATCCTAGTAATGATTTTCTAGGCTACCATCACTGAGTCAGTATGTATTTCCATAAACAATTCACCAACATTGCATTTTTTTTTGTTGTTGTTTAGGGCCACACCCACGGCACATGGAGTTTCCCAGGCTAGGGGTCGAGTGGAGCTGCAGCTGCCGGCCTACACCACAGCCACAGCAACACTGAGCAAGGCAGAGATCATTCCTGCGTCCTCATGGATGCTACTCAGATTTGTTCACTGCTGAGCCACGATGAGAACTCCCTATTTCTCCTTATTTTGCAGGCTTTGAATCCCTGAAAAATAACGAGGGCTGGTTGGGAGAAATGTGAGTAGGAGATACCATGAGCCTGCGTGGAGCACCAGGGTGAAAGACAATAAAGGGCTAATGGAGGAGGCTAACTTCAAGGATTCACCCCGATCTCCCCTAAATACTAAAATGCTAAAACTGAAGTCAAAAGAAGGAAACCTTTTGACTATCAAGGATGGGAATTAATTCTTGAACTGTAAATAAAATAGGTGAAATAACTTAATTCTCAAGTTTTGGTAAGTATAAAAAAGGAGACTTATTTGGAAAAGGTTTAGCTGAGAGACTGCATGGTGAATAAGAGAATGAGCCAGAAAGTGAATCTGGACCCATCATTTCTACTTGTGCAACCCTGAGCAAGTTAAACAGGACAGTGTTTTGGGAACCTGTTTATAACTAAATCTCCACCCCACCCCCCTACAGGAATAGTGTCTTTACACAACAAAGACAAACCATATGGTCTTTTTTTTTTTTGGCTGAGCCCTCAACAAGTGGAAGTTCCTAGGCCAGGGATGGAACCCATGCCACAGCAGCAACCCGAGCCATTGCAGACACCAGATCCTTAACCTACTGCGACACTGGAGAACTCCCATATGGCTACTTCAATGGATCCAAGAAAGAGGTGGGGGGAACCTGCCAAATTCAATACCCAGTCATGAGCAAAACAGAGCAAACTATAAACAGAGGTAGACTGTAAAACCATCTAGGCATCTACATAAACCAACAGCATTCTTAATGGATTACTGAATGTTTTCTCCCCAAAGTTGGGATAAGTAAGCCCTTAATTGAGGACCAGGGTTAGGCTAAGGCAAGACCCTAGGTAGCAAAATGCAAGGACACAGTCACTCCCAGATCCTTAACCCACAAATCGAGGCCAGGGATTCAACCTGCAACCTCATGTTTCCTAGAGGGATTTGTTTCCCCTGCGCCACGATGAAAACATCCTCAACAGGCTTATATTTATATAGAAACACAAAGTACATGAATAGTTAAAGCAGTAAGTAGACCTACACCTACATGGTCAACTAAATTTTTTTTTGTCTTTTTGTTGTTGTTGTTCCTATTTCTTGGGCTGCTCCCGCGGCATATGGAGGTTCCCAGGCTAGGGGTTGAATTGGAGCTGTAGCCACCGGCCTACGCCAGAGCCATAGCAACGCGGGATCCAAGCCGAGTCTGCAACCTACACCACAGCCCACAGCAACGCCGGATTGTTAACCCACTCACTGAGCAAGCACAGGGACCGAACCCACAACCTCATGGTTCCTAGTCGGATTCGTTAACCACTGCGCCACGACGGGAACTCAACTAAATTTTTAAAAAGGCAATTCAGTGGAAAAAGCACAAATAGTTCTCTGTGATCATATGAATAAAAATCAACCTTTAATGCTACACATTACCTCATGCCACAATGAGATGGATCACAGCTGTAAAAGCCAAAAATTACAAGGCTTTTACAAGAAAACAATACCACCATCACAATGTGAAGGAAGCCCGATTCAGACAGAAATTATCTCATTTAAACAGTTGATAAATTGGACACCATGGCCCAGGTCACAGCTTTGGCTTAGATTTGATCCCTGGCCCGGGAACTTCCATATGCCACGGGTGTGGCCAAAAAAGGAAAAATTTGATTAAAAAATTTGATAAACTTTTATTTGGCACATTTAGGAGCTAGACTAGGATAAAATACTTGCTAAACACTAAAGAAAGAAACTATCCAAAATAAAGTTTTATATCTCATTAATAAAAAGAGCCAAACTCATTTGCCAAAAATTGGGAGCCAACAAAATGTTAAGAGAATAGCTAAACAAATTGTGATATATTCATGGGATGGAGTACTACTCAGCAGACAGACAGACCTGATTAAACCTTTCCAAACTTTTATAGTACTGCTCATTACTGTATGCCAAACTCACCTGTTCCTGTATAAGAATTTGGTGTTATAGGTATAGCACACATATATAACATCTTGCTTTTAGATCAAATGTTTTTGTTGTTGGTTTTTGGATTTTTGTATGTATTTTTAATATTTTTCATTATAGTTGATTCACTTAACCCTTTTTTACTCAAATTTTGGACAATTTTTTCCCATTTTTGGCGGCCCTTTGGCATACTGAGCTTCCAGGCCAGGGATCAGATTTGAGCCGCAGTGGTGACCTAAGCCACAGTTGTGGCAACGCCGGGTCCTTAATCCACTGTGCCTGGCCTGAGTTGCTGTGGCTGTGGTGTAGGCCAGCAGCTGCAGCTCTGATTTGACCCCTAGCCTGGGAACTTCCATATGCCATGGGAGCGGAGCTAAAAAGACAAAACCAAAATAAATAAATAAATAAATAAAAGTACATCAATAGAAAACTTTCTGAATGTCACTAGACAATGAATTAAGCAAACTTTTATTGAAGCTTAAATTGTGGTACAGAAATACATTTCAACTGATTTAAGTCCAACACCATGAAGAGAGAAATTATGGCACCAAAATTTTCCCTCCTCTATCATACATACTAGGATTAATTTAAATTACTATTCAATCTATAGTTTTCATTTTTCTAGGCTTTGTTCCATACAAATTTGTGCAGTTTTTCAACCTTAAATAGAAATCTTAAATCTATTGGGGGGGGGAAAAAAATCAGACCTCAAGCCAACAAATGTCATCAAATCTACTGGGACGCTGTTCAAGAACAAAATCCACTTTTGAGCATTGGTCCTCATAATAGCACCAAAACATTAGGTACTGTGTGCTAATTACAGAATCAGACTGACCCATTGATTGAAAGCTTCTTCAATGAAACTTTGAATCAACAACGTGCTTAAAATAAAGTCAAGTGTTCCAACCACTTGATTTCAAACCAAGTAGATTTTATGTTCAAAAACACTAAAAAAAAGTGTCATTTATAAATACGGAAGGAACAAAAACATCACTGCATCAATCCAGAGAGAATTAAAAATTTTGTTTGAGGACAAAAAGAAATACAAAATTAAATCAACTTTGTTCTTTTCTCAGCTGCCTAAATATCAGTGTTTTGCAAATATAGCTAAAAGATGCCAACTCTTTTCAGTCTGTATTTCTAGTCATTTTCCCATTGACCATTTTGGAATTTTGTTATGTCTGCTTCACTGCTTCACTGAGTATGTCTGAATAACCCGAACAGTTCTCATTCTAGGCAGTTTCACTTGCTCTCATGAAACCATAGTGAAAAGAACACCAGTAAGAGGAACTCTTAGACTATCACATGCATCGAAGTCACAAGACAGCAAAGACATTGATTTTGCTTTGAACCAAAGTTTATGGCATATCATTAATAGAAATTAGTGGAAATGGCTGCAAAAATAAAGTTAACGTGAATCATCTGAGCTTATCTGATTTGTTGAATCCAACACAACCTTTATCTTAAAAATCCTAATAAATACAGTATATTGATAATAATTCTTTTACACTACCACTTAGCCAGTTAGTAAAGGCATGGTACTCCTGAGAAGGTAATCTCATTTAATGGGGTGGGCATGAGAGCCCAGAATGGCATGTGATTTCTATTCAGTTCTGCCAATATTCCCTAGCATCAATCTATGTCTTCTTTTCTCATTGATATGACCTTATTTTTGTTACTTTCTCCAAAAGAGCTCATTCTAATGAAAAGGCCAAACTCCCCTGACCTTAAAAGAAAATGAAGCCCAGGCTCTATCCCCTCCTCCCCCCTCTGGGGTATAAGAATAGCATAAACCCACAGTGTAATAGTGTATTGCTTTACTGAGGGGGTGTGGTTGGGAGGGGAGATACCATGGAGAGGAACGAATCAATTAAAATAATACAAGTTTAGGAAGCAATGTTAAAATAGTAACGCACAAAATGGATAACTGCAATCATTAGAGGACTTGACTCGTGGAAGGAAAACTTTAACTGCTGTTGCAAAAAACATCTGTATGAAGTAGAAATTGGTTCTGATAACATTAGTAGAGAGTATGTTCTAGAAAGTGGAGGTAAGGTGGATGTAAAATCCTGGCAGCAATTTTATAGAACAGTCCCAGATGGCTAGGCTGAGGCCAACACCTAATGAGGACGAAAGCCTTGTCTGTGGGGAATTTTGGATGAAACCTGGAGAAATATTACACTGTGCGTAAACCAAATTGAATTGTTTTCACAAGTGTTGTAAAGTTTCATACAGTAAAAGGTTTTTTCTACATGCACTTCAATTTCACAGCAAGAGTGGCATAGGATACCTAAACACAGAAGAGAGCATTCATGCAAGATATCTAACTCCTTGATATAATAATGCATACAATTCAAAATGATTACACTATCATTACATCTAGGGCTTTCTGCAACTACAAGGTGGTGGTTATGGAAAGCATGGCCCCTGGTATCAGTATCTAAAAAGCAGCCACCACCTTCTTCTATGTGTGTTCTCTTTTTGCGTTTTTTCTTCATTTTTCTTAATCAACTCTGCTGTTGTTGCTGCTTCTTAGCAAAACTGGTAAAAACAAAATTGTAATCATTGAACATAGCACTCTGGCAATCAAGACGTTTAAAACCTTCAATCTTCTGGGGTGAAGAAAGCACGGTGCGACATTTAGAACTCTGGGGAAAAAATTAAATTAACCATTAGTGCTCCCAATTTGCAGAAGTATTCTCAAACAGAGTAGTCAGGCAATAAATATTTGAGGCTACTATCTTAGTCACTAAAATATTTTTTCTTTCCTTTTTTTTCTTTTGCATTTTTAGGGCCATACCTGCAGCATATGGACGTTGCCAGGCTAGAAGGTGAATCGGAGCTGTAGCCATTGGCCTACACCACAGCCAGAGCAATGCGGGATCTGAACTGCGTCTACGACCTACCCCACGGCTCACGGCAACACCAAATCCTTTACCCACTGAGGAGGGCCAGGGATCAAACCTGCGTCCTCATGGATACTAGTCAGATTCGTTTTCCTTGAGACACGATGAGAACTCCCTACTTTTTTTAGGATGGCACCTGCTGCATATGGAAGTTCCCAGCCACGGATCTAATTGGAGCTACAGCTGGTGGCCTCCACCACAACCACAGCAATTTGGGATTGGAGCCTCGTTAGCAAACTACACTACAGCTCACGGCAACGCTAGATCCCTGACCCACTCACTGGGGCCAGGGATCAAACCTGAGTCCTCATGGATACTGGTGGGATTCGTTTCCACTGTGCCACAATGGGAGCCCCCCACTAAAATATTTTATCTGTGTCTTCTTATTGGCTAGATGAAATGACACTGTGTGTCCCCCAGCACCATCGCCCTAAGGCCTGTCAACAGGGAAAATAAACAGGACAAGAGGAGCCCCTGAACTGGGTTAGACATAAAACAAGAACCAAGAGAAGTCTAATGAAACACACACAAAGCTTCTTCATCTACCAAAAACCTCAATTAGTAGTACCTCTGGATAACTGACTGATTATGTGCCATATCAAAATACACTGTATGACACATGTCACTATCCTTACGTTCCTAAGATTTTACTGTAGGTAATAAAACACATTACCTGATTTACAAACAGGGTGGTCACAAATTTTCCTGGCTTGAAGACTTCCACCACTTTCCTGATCAGGTCATCATAGGAGGTCTGACTTAAGTTTGTTTCAAAGCTAACATAAGAAAATTCTGGTTCTGGAGTGATGTGAATAGTCCAATAAGTTCCCTTAGAGAAAGAGTTCTGGGTTAATAATGGAAAGGGTACACTCAAACATTTAAATTATTAAGCAAGAGACATTAGTACTTACATCCGATTTCATTCCATTCATCGAATACCCACAAGGATTGAACAGTGTGGCATCAATGACAGAACCTGGTATCAGGTCACGAATTCCACTCTCCTAGAAAAAAAGCAAAAGACTGAATCATAAATTTGAAAAATAAACAGGGAATAAGTTAGAACATTTAGTCACCAAGCAAAAGGCAGCATTAGTATTGAGAATGCTTACACGAGTGACATCCTTTGCAGTAACACCATCTTTCATGTAGAACTGGTCCATAACTGCTGGGTCAAGCTCACTCATCAGAATTTCCAAGGTTTGATCTGGCTGATTGATTACTCGACTCTCTGGGAAATCCAAAGTATACAAGTACCTATAACAAAAATACAAAATTATTTCTAAAAAACAAGTGGAAATTTAAAGAAAATCTTAGAACAAAACATTGATGAAATTGTGTCCAACATACCAACAGTCAGAATTCATACGTCCCATACAATATGCTGCTCCATCTGTTTAAGGAGAATGTAAAATAAATTTAATAGATCCATCTGATTCACATAGGCAGGATCCCCCACGCACCTTTTAAATAAAATCTTACTGATGTCATTTAGAGATGCACTTAAGCCAGTGAGTCTGTCTAAACGGTGCTGAGAAACCTATGGTTTACTTCTCCCCTAAAACTCCACAAGGAAATGGAATTTGGTCACCCATTTATCTATTCTCCCAAGTAAATACAAGTTATTTTACATAATACATTCTTTCTTCCATGGTGTCTTCAAAACATTCAACACAGTAAATAAATAGCCTAGTATAGTTTCATATTAGTAGAGAGATAAGAATTGAATGATAGAAATCTGATCTTTCTTTGAAAATCATCCATGAGTTGACTTTATACCAAGTTATTAAAATAATCTAAGGTTGGAGTTCCTTTGTGGTGCAACACGTTAAAGGACTGGCCGTCACTGTGGCAGCTCTGGCTTGGAGAAAGTTCAATCCCTGGTCAGGCAACTTCCACATGCCACAGGTGAGGGGAAAAAAAAAAATCTTAGGTTTTCAGCCTCATCTAGGATATGAGGGAATTAGATGAGAAAACTTTTAGTTCCCTGTCCTTGGAAGCTCAAAAAGATCTATAAATAAATGTTTAGTAAATGGATGGAAGAAAATCTCGCCAATTTAGTTGAAGTGACAGCATGATCTATGTTTATTTTTCTAGATGAAGGGATCACAGCCATCATAACCACTAAGCTAGATGCAGGTGATCAGTTCTCTGATTTTCCCCCAATCATTTCAACAACACTTAACACACATATTCTAAAATTTTTAATAAGCTATACTGAGACATTTATCTTAAATATATAATGGGCTACACTTGATACACAGGAATACATATATGTGCACATGTATAAAAAATCTTTCTTTGAAATGATATATCCTCTAACTTTAAGAAAGGATTCAATTCTATTTCAACTTACTTGGGAAAATTGCATTAAGAAACTCTATTTCTTCCTGGAAATTCCGGTGTGGGTACCCTTGGTGAGAAGGCTTCATGAAATTCTTACGAGAATAAAAGAAGCTCTAAAAAAGACAGATAACTTCATATACAGAACTCTATCACCTTTCCGAAGACTATCAACTATTTCCTATATATACACATCTAAACCAAAACTATCTCTACCAACACTTTCCCCAATGACACTTAACATAGTGTTTTTTTCTTTAATATACTTAAAAGATGTGTAGTAACTTGCTGGCAAACAAAAAGTGAAGGTCCACTGTGTCAAAGAGCAGGGTTTCAGACAATACCAATGACTTAATGTTATATAGAGCACAAGTTGTTTTTTTAGTTGTGGATGAAGAGTCTCAACAGAATGTAGACTGTGCCAGTGAATTTCTAGAAACTACAAAATGCCCGATCTACTGGTGATTGGTCATAACAACCTGTAAAGACAAAGTACAATATTTCTAGAGCTGAAATTCCTAATCTGTTTTAAAATAGGCACATAAACAAAAATTCTGTGGGAGAACACAAAACTGTGCATATTTAGTTTTGCAACAGTGATCCAAAAGTTAAGAACATACTGCAAAATTTGTATGTCTTTGAGGAATCAACAATTAACAAAAACTATTTTAGGTTCTAATAACAGCTATCCTTTCCTTAGTTAAGTGAAATATTAAAATTTAACACCTGCTTATCAGAACAATTATGCCCTAAGTATAACTCTTGAATGCTATCAGAATGAAACTACTGCTCTTTAACATAATCGATTCTTTATTATGATGACCGGATAATTTTTCTTGTTTTCTCTTTTAAGTGTTTCCAACCCCCGTAGTAATAATACTAAAGTATTAACTATTGAAATGTTTGTTTTTTTCTTTCTCCCACTTGAGTTTTATCCCAACTCATCCTCTGGCTCCTCCATATTTTCTGCCATTCATGAGCAGCAGCAGGCACTCTTCCTCCCACAGCGAGTGCCCTTGGACCCATTACAACGGAAGAAGTACACAAATTTATTTACCAGGCACATCAATGAACACTAACATTTATGCCAACACTCCTAAAAGGATAAATAATGCTTTTTGATTACTTACTTGAATTGAGTCAAACCCACTGTAATCCCTAGCAAGTTTCAACAGGGGAACCAGTGCTTTCAGCAAGAGGGTGGTACCACATGTCTTCAAAATGAAACGTCTCTTGGAGACAAACATGCTACTCTCACTGCAATTAAAAAAAAAAAAAGTCAAACATTGTAACAATGGTTATGTACTACTGAGATGCTTAATCTATTACTAGGCTATTGTGTACAATGTAAATGTGGGGCTAGTAATTTTAAATGTTATGGTCTCAAGAAAGCAAGTAATGTACTGTAGTATTCTTCCTATTACATAAAAATCAGTGTAAGGTTCTAGAATCCCACAAAAATAGAACTTGACTTAGGTAAAAAGCATATTAGCTCATTACACAAACCCTCTTTTACTAGCCAACTTTTCCTCTTACCTAACCTATCCTGGGACATTTACTAAGTTCATACTCTACCTCATCTTGGACCGCCCCACTCTCACATGTATTTCTGTAACCATCTCATTACTTTTCACTAGATAATAAGCTCCACGAGGAAAGGAATGTTTGTTCTTACTCACCATTATATCCCTAGGGCCTGGAACATAATACGCATTTGAAACATCTGTATTTGCCAAACACAAGCTTAGAAAAAGCAGGCATCTCATGCACTTTGTTCAATACAGTAGCCCCGAGGCCCATTATAAGAATTCAATAAGTTAACCCTGTACCTATAAAAAGGTTATATGGCTTTCTTCTCTTATATACAGCAATTTTATTTGTATGGTGAAGCTAATTTTCATTTTGCCAGAAGTTCTAAGTGGTATAAACTAATAAAAAAAGCAAAAAAAAAGGTATAAACTAGTAAGGAAGACCTGTATCAGAGACTGAGGACAAAGCAACAGTGACATTTAACAAACTCTCCTTTATAGATGCTTCCCGCTGACTTTAAGGAGGTAATTAATAATGACAAGCATCCCAAAGAGCTATTAGGTAAGACTTCCAAAACCAATTACCCTACTACCTAGGGACACCTAAGTAAACATTTCAGTTTACATATTTTTCAAGACAAGGTAAAAACAATTATAGAACCAAGACCCAGACGGAAATCTGTTAGCCAACGCTTGTTTTATAGGACTCACCTGAGTACATAAGCTTCCTGCTTGTCAGTTTTTGTCACACTTATGATTGAACATTGCACATCCTTCAAAAGTATGTCCCATTCGGATCTATTATTTAACCGAAAAGAGGATAATTAATTCACAACAGTGCTTGCATACTCTCAAAAATTACAAAGCTCCTAACTTAAAAGTTCCCGAAGATTTAAGACCACAAACTTTTTTTTTTTTTTTTTAGTGCCACATCCACAGCATATGGAGTTTTCAGGCTAGGGGTTTAACTGGAGCTACAGCTGCTACTGGCCCACACCAAAGCTCACAGCAATACCTAGACTCCTGACCCACTGAGCGAGGCCAGGGATCGAATCCACACATGCATGGTTTCTAGTTGTATAAGCTTCCGCTGAGCGACGAAGAAGATATTGGCCCAATCAATGGGCAATTGGATGACCAGTCAGAAGGCAGAAGCTCTTTTGCCCATGTGGCACATGGAGGTTCCCAGGCTAGGGGCTAAACTGGAGCTACAGCTGCCAGCCTACACCACAGCCACAGAAACGCTGGATCCTTAACCCACTGAGCACTGCTAGGGATCAAACCTGTGCCCTCATGGATGCTAGTCAGATTGGTTTCCACTAACCCATGACGGGAATTCCCACCAAGCAACTTTTAAAAAAAAGCTAACAATTACTTTTTTTAAAAAGGTGCTAAAAGTTTATATGAAGAAGAAAATACACATTAGACTGCCATGTTTTTACAGTTTGTTTCAAATTTTTAAAAATGGTTCAATTTGTTGTCTAGCAAAGGAAAAACAATTGCAATTAACAACTAGTTCTGAGTAACACAAATGTATAGACTGCTTTAATCCTCTTGTTTAGGTAACAAGGCTTTCTTATTTCTATAAAATGCTTACAACATTCCAGCACTCATAATATTTCAATTCCACAAATAACATGCATTCGTGCAAAAAGGGAAATATGGCCAGACCTAAAGGAAAATATGGGGCTCTTATTGAATCTATTACTTTTCTGCTTTGTGAGGTTTTCTACAATCACCCCTGGGCTTGCTTTAATAAACCCACTTCACATGACTGATAAGAATAAATCACAAAGTGCACACAGAATTTACCTACTAGACAATAATTTAAATACTGAACATGGGAGTTCCCATTGTGGCTCAGCAACATGAGGACACAGGAATGATCCCTGGCCTTGCTCAGTGGGGTTAAGGATCTGGTGTTGCTGTGAGCTGTGGTGTAGGTTACAGATACGGCTCATATCCTGTGTTGCTATGGTTGTGGTGTACGCTGGCAGCTGCAGCTCCATTTGACCCCTAGCCTGGGAACCTCCACATGCCGTGGTGCAGCCCAAAAAAGCAAAAAAACAAAGCTGAATATGAAGGCAAGTAGCAAAAATACCCACTATAAATATTAGAAGCAGCAAGTACAAGTCTAGAGCACAGGGATCTCTTTAGAGATCTAATTCAGACCTTCTTTCAATAATGCTATAGGCAAAAACGTTGTTACCCACTGACTTCCCAACTAGAATTTACCACTCTTACCACTCTCTTCTATTTGCCGAACACTTTTTTTTTTTTTTTGCTTTTTTAAAGGGCTGCACCTGTGGCATATGGAAGTTCCTGGGCTAGGGGTCGAATTGGAGCTACAGCTGCTGGCCTACACCACAGCCACAGCAATGCAGGATCTGAGCACATGTCTTCGACCTACACCACAGCTCATGGCAACACCAGATCCTCAACCCACTTAGAGAGACCCAGGATTGAACCCACAACCTCACGGTTCCTAGTCAGATTAATTTCCACTGTGCCACGATGGGAACTCCTCCGCTGGACACTTTAATCATTCCTTCTCAGTTCTAGTCACTATTTATATTGACTCCCCCTCCCCAGTTTTATTCAGATTTAATCAACATACATCACTGTACAAGTTTAAGGTGCACAGCACAATGGTTTCGCTTCTTCTGTATACTGCAAAGTGACTCCTGCAATGCTTAGTTATTAGCTTATCAAATAGGTACCAAAAAAAAAAAAGCACTCTAGACTGCCCTTAAGATTTATTTACTCCTTTCTTTTTTGGTCGCCAGGGCATATGGAATTCCAGGGCCAGGGATGAAACCTGCATTCCAGTGCTCCAGAGACACCACTGAGGCTGATTACAATCCCACTGCACCACAGGCGAACTCCAGGATTTATTCTCTTAACATTTTTCACATCATAAAGCAGTGTTAACTACAGGATGTTAAGACTTTTAAACATTCCCCTCAAATGTCTTTCAGCATTTCTTTTTAAGTGTTCCCTGGCCAAAAAGAGGGTGCTAAGCCTTAATCAGAAGTTCTGTGCACACAGATGGGGCTTGTTTAATGGAGCCTCTATCTAGGCTGTTTCACTGGGAAACTCCTTTTGTGTTTTCTCTTGCCTGGAGCACACATTAAGATTTCTGTTAAATAAATAAATTAATTAAATAAAATTAGGAGTTCCTGATGTGGTGCAGCAGAAATGAATCCGACTAGGAACCATGAGGTTTCGGGTTCTATCCCTGGCCTCGCTCAGTGGGTTAAGGATCTGGTGTTGCTGTGGCACAGGCCGGCAGCTGTAGCTTCGACTAGTCCCCTAGCCTGGGAACCTCCATATGCTGCAAGTGCGGCCCTCAAAAGCAAAAAAAAAAAAAAAAAAAAAAAAAAAAAGAAAGAAAGAAAGAAAAGATTCTGTTAAGCAAGACTGAGTAAAGGCCTAGGGATCCCACACTCAACATAAGCTTTTATTCTGTTTTCAGCCTCAATGATACCTGCTTCCCTGTTTCATATAAATCCTGTTTTACTCTCTCCAAAGAATAAAACTATTATCTAATATTCAGATCTCCTGTCATCTCCCTTCTCATCTGACACATTTTATGATAAAGACACAATCAGAAGAATAATTGAAACAGAAAGTGTGTATTGATAGATACATAGATAAACTAAACCTATCCCTATGTTCTGTACTTCAGCCACACTGAGTTTTCCCACAAACATGTTCTCTCTTCCCAGAAATAGGGCACCATAAAATTGATCATTCAAATCAAGCCACTTCAGAGTGAATGAGAACCTTATAATTATGCAGAGACAATAGCTATAAACTTTGTTCTGGGTACTGCTGGAATGGATTTCACCCTACCCAGAACCTGTCCCCACCTTCCTTCTTCCACCTAAGTCACCCCACTACCCCCTACCAGATCAAACCTGCCATTAAAAAGGTCTCAAAACTCAGAAGGCTTATCTAAGTGTTTTAGTTGTGTGGCTATTTTGGTATTCATGTTTTAATTCCACTAGAATCATTCCATGTAACTACTCAATAAGAAATGAATTTTATGGTTTCTAGCCTCGGTGCCTAACTCACTTCACAGCAGGCCCTCAAATATTTGCTGAATCTCAGTAATTCTTCTGATTAGATCTTATAAACTTGCTAGAAAATCAAACAGCTTTCAATTAAAAAAAATCCAAAATTGTTACATGATCCTTTACTGTTTTGTCACCATAATAGTTCGGGTATTTACAGAGTGGCTGAGTTCTTGAAAAGATAAAAAACAAAAGATTCATCGAGCAGAGTTATTCTGTTAACGAACTACAGATATATTAGTATATTCCACTTGAAATGCTATCTCATTTTTTTGGCTGCATCCAAAAAACCCAAGTTCCTGGGCCAGGTATCAAATCTGAGTGACTTAACGCCACAACCACGGCAAAAATGGATTCCTTAACCTGCTGCACTACAGCAGGAACTCCTGAAACCCTACCTTATTTTAATCTACACAAACAAAGGCTACTCATTTCACTGCCCACTATCTTAGCTGTTACAGAACTCATTCGTTATAACCTACCTAGACATGGTTACTTTCTAAAAATTTTTTTTTATGCAACCCACTCCTCTTTCTGGGAATCTGACACACGATGTCAGATTTTGGGGAGCTTCCTGATGGCATAACAGTTAAGGATTTGGTGTTGTCACTGCTGTTGCTCGGGTTCGATCCCTGACCAGGGAACTTCTGCATGCCATGCTGGCCAAAAAAACCAAAAAAACCCATTTGGTTCGTCCCACCAGGATCTGTTCATTTTCAGTCTCAATCTTCCTACTGATCTACCTTCAGGTTAACCCACTCTTCTGTCATTTTAATTCTACTCAAGACTATCCAGGAAACTTTTAACTCCAGCAGTTCTTTTTAATTGTTTTTTATAGCATTTTTAAAATTACTCAATTACATTTATAGTTGTACAATGATCATAACCAAATTTTGTAACCTTTCTTTTATTACTCAATGAATTTATTACATTTGTAGTTGTACAATGATCATCACAATCCAATTTTATAGGATTTCCATCCAACAATCCCAGCGCATCCCCCTGTCCCCCAACCTGTCTTATTTGGAAACCATAAGTTTTTCAAAGTCTGTGAGTCAGTATCTGTTCTGCGAAGAAATTCATTGTGTCCTTTTTTTAGATTCCACATGTAAGTGACAGCATTTGATATTGGTGTCTCACTGTCTGACTTCACTTAGTGTGATAATTTCTAGGTCCATCCATGTTGCTGCAAATGCTAGTTCTTTTCTTTTAATGGCTGAGTAATTCTGCATTGTGTATATGTACCACATCTTCTTTATTCACTCCTGTCAATGGACATTTAGGTTTTTTCCATGTCTTGGCTATTGTATATAGTGCTGCAATGAACATTGGCGTACACGTTTTAATTGGGTTTTTTTGTTTTGCTTTTCCTGTACCCACAGTATAAAGAAGTTCCCAGGCCAGGGACTAAACCCGCACCAAAGCAGTGACCAGACCCATAGCAATGACAACACTGGATCTGCAACGGCTGAGCCACCAGAGAACTCCAGTCTTCTCATTTTTACACAACTTCTATAGGTTACAGAAGTTATGAAAGCCATTGCTATGATATTCAGATCTTTCCTGCTTATGTGCCATCCAGTGGCCAGTCTGGGAGGTGATCTGTCAGTTTTCAAAGCCTTTCATATGCTGTTTAGCATCAGATCCATATACAAATAGCTAAGGAGTGTTCATATAAGTTATTAAAGGATTACTTTCTTCACCTTTCCCATAATCTCCATGATAACCTCTGGTTCAATGGGGTGTGGAGAGATGGGTGAAGAGGACCCATTTCTTGGTACTGTGGCTATAAAGCCAAGGCTTTAAGTTTCTCCACTCTGCACAAGTTACTATAGGATTGCCTGAGCTGTGGCAGGGAGAATATGAAAAAAGCAAAGCACTACAAAAACAAGAAAGGGGTTTTCCACATTTTCTCTAACCCAAAGGGGCCCACTTCCTTTCCTTCCTTGCATACCAGAAAAAGAAGACCTCTCTTAGAGCTCTGTTTGTGTGCAGTTCTGGGTTTCTGGCAGCTTGAGTCCACCTCAGGAGACACCAGAGGGGACAAAAAAAACACAAACAAAAACCAAGAAACAGAAACTCCTGGCTATTTCAGTAATATTTTGAGTTCTGGCTTCCTTCTCCAATGTACCTAACATTTACTGATTTTCAGGGTCCTCAGAGCTGCTCCATGCATTCTGTCCAGGGTCTTAGCGATAGTGTGTGCTGTTTCCATCATGATGAAAAAGAGAATGCTCTTGTACTCATTCATCATTGTTATAAATTCTGCAACCAAACTCTTCCTCACCTAATAGAAACATAGGTGGATGGTCTGTATCAGCCAGGTGATTACAGAAACAACCTTAGGAGAAGAGAACTGCTGTCTCAAAAAAGAATAAATCAAGGAGCAGGAAAGATGGGACAGACATGGAACTGAAGAAGTCAATACAATGTTATCTACGAGCATATAGAACACTGCTTACTCTATTTTGAACCTTTCTCAGAGTTAGAACTTCCCAGTTCTGAACTTCATGTCTTAACAGCCCTGTAAAAAAGAGCTCTGTTTAGCCTCTCTGAATCTCTACCTACTTCCTCATTCTCCCCCTTTCTCCTGACTAGGACAAACTGCCATCACACTCCACAAAGCCCAGGCTGGAATATGGCGGGTCTGCCACTTTAAAAAATATTCTCCTATTTAAAGTTTTCTTAGTCTGTGGTCTAATAAGCATGAAACTGGACCCTTACCTTATACCATACAACTCAAAATGGATTAAAGATTTAAATTAAGATGGGAAACTATAAAACTCCTTGAAGAAATCATAGGGAAAAGCTTTAGGACATTGGATTTGGCAATGCTTTCTTGGATATTACCCAATAAGCACAGGCAACAAAGACAAAAACAGGAAAATGAGACTACACCAAACTTAATAACTTGTGTATCACAGGAAAATACTCAACAGAGTGAAAAGACAACATACAGAATTGGAAAAATAAATGCGAATCATGTATCTGATAAGAGGGAACATCCAGAACATATAAGAAACAAAAACATATAACCTAATTAAATAGTGGGCAAAGAACTTAAATAGACAGCTCTCCTCCAAAGATATATGTACGAATGGCCAACAAGCATGTAAAAAGCAGCTCAAAATTGATAAAACACTGTAAATCAATTGTAACTAAAAAAATTAAAGATGCTCAACATACCACTAATCATAAAAAAAAATGCCGGTGTGTTCCCATCGTGGCTCAGTGGTTAATGAATCTGACTAGGAACCATGAGGTTGCGGGTTCGATCCCTGGCCTCGCTCATTGGGTTAAGCATCCGGTGTTGCCATGACCTGTGGTGTAGGTTGAAGATGCAGCTTGGATCCCGCGTTGCTGTGGCTATGGTGTAGGCCAGCAGCTACAGCTCTGATTAGACCCCTAGCTTAGGAACCTCCATATGCTGTGGATGCGGCCCTCAAAAGACAAAAAAAAAAAAAAAGAAAGAAAGAAAGAAAGAAAAAAGAAAGAACAAGTGTTGGCAAGAATGTAGAGAAATTTTAACACAGTGTACTACTGGCAAAAATATAAAATGGCGCAGCCAGTATGGAAAACAGTATGGACACTCCTTAAAAATTTTGAAGAATTACCACAGGAAGCAGCAATCCCACTCCTGGGTATATACACAAAATCATTCAAAACAGAATCTGAAGAGATATTTGTACATCCATGTTCATTGTTATTTACAACTGTCAAGAGAAGGAAGCAACCCAAATGTCCATCAAGGGATTAATGGATAGACAATGTAATGTATACATATGATGGATTATGTGGCCTTATAGGATATAAGTATAGGATAGGATTTTCTGTCACATACTTCAATGTGGATGAATCTAAGGATTTTATGCTTAGTGAAATAAGCCAGCCACAAAAGGATGAACACTGTAGCTTTTTACTTATATGAGGTACCCGTACACTCATACAAAGCAGCTAAAGTAGTCAAAATCAAAGAAAGGTGATCACTAACGGCTGGGCAAAGAAAAGAGAGGAAATTAGTGTTTAATGGAGAGTAACATTATATTCAGACCTTAAAACCTTACTCAACGTGGTAGTAGTAGTCTGTGTCAAACCCATCCTAAAACATTAGATTATTCTTTAGCAAAGTCTAGGCTGACCAGAAGTTAAATTCTGAGAATGCCTTTGTATGGTGGTTAATTCAGATATCCAGAAAAATAAGCTTTCATCTTTTGTTCAAAGGAATCAACCAGACTGTACTGTTAACTATAAACACAGTACTAAGTTCTCCGCCTCAAACTTTTAGTCATTGCTACTTTCAATGTGTACTTCTCAAAATTTGAGTGAAGGAGAGAAAAGACTAGCAGAACATGCCACTAGTCCTACATGTCTTTTCCAACATTAACCTTACAGGTGTTTAAAAAAAAAAAAAAATCACCTCTAAACTTCCCACAATTACCATGTATTCTCTTCACCTTCCAACAATACAATTTCCTGTATCAATCCACCTCATTAAGAAGAATAGCTCAGGTCTATGATGAATTTTTTTTTTTAAACATTTATTTATTTATTCAGTCTTTTTTTTTTTTTTGCCATTTTCTTGGGCCGCTCTTGCGGCATATGGAGGTTCCCAGGCTAGGAGTCGAATCGGAACTGTAGCCGCCAGCCTACGCCGGAGCCACAGCAACTCGGGATCCGAACCAGTGTCTGCAACCTATACCACAGCTCACAGCAACGCAGAATCCTTAACCCACTGAGCAAGGGCAGGGATGGAACCTGCAACCTCATGGTTCCTAGTCGGATTCGTTAACCACTGAGCCACGAGGGGAACTCCTATGATGAATTCTAAAGCAAAAAGGAAAGACAATTTTAGAGTCCTGAAAGATCGGACTATCTTTCCTTACCAAAATTTCTTATTTTCTACAGACTGTTTCCCCATACCTGCCATTCTCATTAAAAAGGCTTCTGTTTGGTCCAAAATTTTAGTGCAGCAACTCTAAGACATTATGCACGTAGACAAAAAATGGCCTATTTCTATTCAACATCATTTGAAACTTGAAACATTTAGCAGAGAAAACTGCAAGTTAAACCTAATATATTATACCTTCTTTCACATTTCAATTTTAAATACGGTGTGAAATAAGTCCGTTTTAGATCATCTGTCCTTTCTTCAGTTAGATGTCTAGACTACTGCTTTTCTCCAACATATTGTTAACTAGTATTATTTAACTGAAGCCATACCAGACAAGATTTACTTTCTTAAAACCAGGAGTTCCCATCCTGGTGCAGCAGAAATGAATCTGACTAGGAACCATGGGGGTGTGGGTTTGATCCCTGGCCTCGCTCAGTTTGGTTAAGGATCCAGCATTGCTGTGAGCTGTGGAATAGGCTGGCAAGTGTAGCTCTGAATAGACCCCTAGCCTGGGAACCTCCACATGCTACAAGTGCGGCCCTAAAAAGACAAAAAATGACAAATAAAATAAAATAAAATCCGAAACCAACAACCCAATCGAAAATGGGCAAAAGACCTGAATAGACATTTCTCCAAAGAAGGGATACAGATGGCCAACAAGCACATGAAAAAATGCTCAACATCCCTGATTATTAGAGAAATGCAAATCAAAACTACCATGAGATACCACCTCACACCAGTCAGAATGGCCAACATTAATAAGTCCACATATAACAAATACTGGAGAGGGTATGGAGAAAAGAAAAGGGTACCCTCCTGCACTGTTGGTAGGCATGTAAATTGGTACCACTATGGAAAACAGTATGGAGGTACCTTAGAAAACTACCATATGACCCAGGAGTCCCACTCTTGGGCACATATCTGGACAAAACTTTCCTTGAAAAAGACACATGCACCCCTATGTTCACTGCAGCACTATTCACAATAGCCAAGACATGGAAACAACCTAAATATCCATCGACAGATGAATGGATTAAGAAGATGTAGTATATATACACAATGGACTACTACTCAGCCATAAAAAAGAACAAAGTAATGCCATTTGCCACAACATGAATGGAACTAGAGACTCTCATACTAAGTGAAGTCAGGAAGAGAAAGACAAATACCATGTGGTATCACTTATATCTGGGATTAACAGATACAAACTATTGCCTTTGGAATAGATAAGCAATGAGATCCTGTTGTATAGCACTGGGAACTATATCTAGTCACTTATGATGGAGGATAATGTGAGAAAAAGAATGTAAATATGTATGTGTGACTGGGTCACTTTGCTGTACAGTAGAAAATTGACAGAACACTGTAAACCAATTATAATGGAAAAAAGAAAAAATTATTTAAAGTTAAAAAAAAACAAGCTTGGTGGCCTAGAACCTGGCATTGCCTCTGCTGTGAAGCAGGTTTGATTCTGGCCTGGGAACTTCTGCATGCTGCCTAAGTGGCTAAAAACAAATGTGCCCCTTTTGTCTCCCTTGAGAAATTAGTAAAAGACTCCAAGTATCATGTAATTTGTTCAGATTACACTGAAGGTAAATTCCACTAAATGGTGTACAGGAGTGGGAAATGTTTAAAAGAAAGGGGGTTCCAGCTTGACTTGAAGTTAAAGTTTGGAAAGCTAAGCCAAGTGCATTCTATTCCCTCATACCATATTAAAAAAAAAAAATCAATTCCAAATGGATTGCAGATCTAAATATGATAAGTAAAAACAAAATTTAGAAGGGAAAAAAAAAAGAAACATCTTCATTACCTCTGAAAAAGCAAAGATATCTTAATCTTAAATAGGATAGAGAAATTACTATTAAAGGTGAAAATACTGGTAAATTGGACTACATTAAAATTATAAACTTCTGGGAGTTCCTGTTGAGGCTCAGCAGGTTAAGAACTCAACTAGTATCCATGAGGATGTGGGTTTGACCCCTGGCCTCACTCAGTGGGTTAAGGATCCAATGACACTATGAGCTGTAGTGTAGGCCAGCAGCTACAGCTCTGAATGGATACCTCGCCTGGGAACTTCCGTATGCCACAGGTGCGGCCTTAACAAAAAACAAAACAAAACTTCTGGAGTTTCTGCTGTGGCCCAATAGGTTAAGAATACAACTGCAGTGGCTCCAGTTGCTGTAGAGGTAAATAGGGGTTTGATCCCTGGCCTGGGAACTTGCAAATGCTGCGTGCAGCCATTTAAAAAAAAACAAAGAGCTTCAGTTTATAAAGCTATCATTAAAAAAACAAAAAAGGAGTTCCCGTTGTGTTGTGTCGCAGTGGAAACGAATCTGACTAGGAACTATGACGTTATTATGGCTTC
Organism: Phacochoerus africanus; assembly: GCF_016906955.1. Lineage (NCBI taxonomy): Eukaryota > Metazoa > Chordata > Mammalia > Artiodactyla > Suidae > Phacochoerus > Phacochoerus africanus. The sequence continues at coordinate 76,777,269 of NC_062545.1, read as the reverse complement.
AATCCCTGGCCTTGCTCAGTGGGTTAAGGATCTGGTGTTGCCGTGAGCTGTGGTGTAGGTTGCAGACGGGGCTCAGATCTGGTGTTGCTGTGATGTGGTGTAGGCCGGTGGTTACAGCTCCAATTAGACCTCTAGCCTGAGAAGCTCCAAATGCCGTGGTGAGGCCCTAGAAAAGACAAAAAAAAAAAAAAAAAAGGGAGTTCCCTTCGTGGCGCAGTGGTTAACGAATCCGACTAGGAACCATGAGGTTGCAGGTTCCATCCCTGCCCTTGCTCAGTGGGTTAAGGATCTGGCGTTGCCGTGAGCTGTGGTGTAGGTTGCAGACGCGGCTCGGATCCCGCGTTGCTGTGGCTCTGGCGTAGGCCGGCGGCTAAAGTTCCGATTCGACCCCTAGCCTGGGAACCTCCATATGCTGTGGGGGCGGCCCAAGAAATAGCTAAAAAGACAAAGGAAATCATAAAGGGTATAAAATATTTGTAACACACATTTTGGACAGAGAATCCATTCATAAAATATAAAGAACTCCTACAAACTGAAAAGTCATCCAAAAATGAAAACAGGCAGACCTAAGCAAGTATTTCACACAAGATAGCCAAATGGTGAGTAAAGATAGAAGAAAGGAGGCTCATCTCCATCAGTCTGAGGAGAAATAGACTACTATATACTCACAATAGCTAAAATTAAAATATAAGTAAAATACACGTACTGATGAAGATAAAGAACTGGAACCCTTATGCTAAATATATATGCATACCCTACAATCCCATTCCTAAGTGTATGCATTTCTAGCAGGAAAGCATACATATTGCTCACTACGATACTTACAATAGCATCCACATCAATATATACTAGCAAACTAGAAATTACTCAAATACCCATATTAACAGTAAAATTGGATAAAATTTAGTATGTGGACACAGCATCAAAAATGAACTAGGAAACCTCAAACACAATGTTGACCAAAGGAGGCATAATACATACTAAATGATTCTGTGTCACACAAAAATGGGGGAAAACTAATCTATGCTATATGTTAAGAAGTCAGGATAGTGGTTTCCTTAGGTGGAGAGGGGGATAGGTTTTAACTGGAAAGAGGTATACAGGGGCCTGCTGGCTAGTTACATTCCTTAGATTTGAGTGCTGGTTACATGAATGTGATCAATTTGTGAAAATTCAGGATATAATTATGATTTTAACTTTTGTTATGCACCAATAAAAAGTTCAAAAAACCCAAAATATCTGTATTCACAAGATAAGTTGTTTTCCTTATACATTTTTCCTATTATGTTGTTTTCTTTGACAGATTACCACTTTCTCCAGTTCTGCCAGAATATTTCCTTCAAAATGGCCCTATGGTTTTTCTTTTGGTTCATGTCTTTGGAACAGTTTTCATGTTACAAGTTCTTTAAACCCCACAATGCTTCCAATTAAGTACTTTTTGATACCTGATGACAGCAGAAGCTTTTCTATAAAACAATTTCAGCAGCTTTTCAAACTCTCCAAATTCATATTCACTGTTGTTACTATACAAAGAATCTGGGGGCATATATTATTCTAAGTTGATTTAGTACAGATGCTAAGTGCTAGGTTTATATACACTGAAGGGAGGGCTTTTATGACAGCAATCACAATGTGGTTTGCAGCAATAATACAACACATATACCAACAATGACTCGACTGATTAACATTTCTATGAGTAAGGCAATTCAGTCACTACAACTTGAGAAGCATTGAAAAGCTAAGTTACTACACTGAAATGATCAAACTCTTTACTGGAGGCACACACCCATTTATTTTGTGTTATACAGAACCTCCAAGTTCTATCCATCTTTTCATTTACTGTTTTAGCTACAAGATTTTTTTAATGGCTGCATCTGTTGTTAAAAAATTTTTTAATTTTAACCTGCAGCTATGGCAATGCCAGATCCTTAACCCAATGCACCTAGCGGGGAGATGAACCTGTGTTGCCACAGAGATAATATCAGATCCCTAACCAGGTGCACCACAGCAGGAAGTCCTACAAGATTTCTGACACACACGTGTACCTGGGAAACTATCACAAGACAGTGACCACACGCCTCACTTCTAAAAAAAAGTCCCTCATGCCTCTCTGTAATCCCATTCTTCTCCTTTACTCCCATCCTCAGGCAACCACTGATCTGCCTGTCAGATTAGTATACATTTTCTAGTTTTACTGACATGAAATCTTATAGTACTTCCTAGAGGGGCTAGAGGGGCTTATTATTATTTTTTCTCCAGCATATCTCAATTTTTTATCACTTAGTATTCCATCGTATGAATATATCATAATTTGTTTATCCATTTACCTATTAAGAGAGATCTGTTCTCAATTTGAGGACCATCACAAAATAAAGCTGTTACGAAATTCATGTAAAAGTCTTTGTATGGACACATTTCCTGTTCACTTGGGCACATATATGAGTGGACTAGACTGGCTGGCTCATAACAGATATATTAACTTACTAAGAAACCACCAAACCATTTTCCAAAGTCCATACACTATTTTCCATTTCCACCTGCAGTGCACTGCATGAAAACTCTGATTCCTTCAGATCTTATCAGGGTCTGATATCAAAATTATACAAACACCAAAAGGAACTGTGAAGTGTGTTCCCCATTTACTATTAGAATGTATGAAAATGGGCTATAATTACTTCTCCCTTGAATGTTAGAACACTCAAATGTAACCATCTGGACCTAGATTTTCCTTTATGGGATGATTAAAGATTAATTCAATTTGTATAATGATTTACATAGAACTATTAAAATTTTCAACTTCTTGCATTCAATGTGGAAAGGCATTTTTCTACAAACTTCCCCGTAATATCCTTGTTGTCTTTTAAATGTCTTTAGCATCTGTAGTGATGCCCTTTTGGGACATCTTAACCCTTTCTGCATTCTTAGGAAGCAGAGTAGTTAGCTATGTTTTCTTTATAAACAATGTAGTTAATTTTACTCCAGTCTGTTAATGTCTTAACAAAAGTCATGAAACTATGACTTTGGTCTATTTGCATTTTAGTGGAATTACTGAGGATGTGAGGCCAGGGCTTAGGAAGGATTTTTCTGGTTTCCAAATATTTATATCAATAAATAAGAACAAAGCTACCAAAGACTGATTATTCCATGGAAGAATTAAAGTTTAACTTCACTAAGCACTCTAAAACTCGACATCTCCCGTACTTGAATAAACACCTATCAAACTGCTAGGGCAACTTTTAATGTCAAGCAACCCTTTGGACTACCATCTTAGCAGATTTTCCTTTCCTCTCCATCCTGGTTTGCTTTTAAATAAGGAAAAAAAAAAAGTTCCCCCCTTAAAGGCAAAGAATCAAAGATAAAGATGTTAACACTTACAGAGTGGTTACTATGTGTCAGTTTTTAAGTACTATATATGAATTAACCCACACAACTAATACAATATATTAATACATGCATTAATTAAGAAAAATTTAAGTACTAATCCTCACAATTACCCTATGAGGTAGGTACCATTACCGTCTATTTTAAAAATGAGGAAACATCGAACAGCTAGCTATGAGATGATGTTTGAATTAAATCTAGACATCCCATAGGCCACGCACTAACCATTTCAAGATGACTGATAATCCTTCTCTGGTTTCTGAAGCCTGCACCCCACCTCCTCAGAGACCAGAAGCCAGTAATTCCTGCTGGGCAGGCCATTGATTTTAGGTGACTTAACAGGCATATATAGTTTTCCAGGTACTTTTTTTTTACTTCCTAGTAAGTAACCTAACCAGTTAAGTCTTTGCCTGACAGGTAAAAATGTTCCTCGAAAGTTAGTTACCAATGGACCTCTCTCTCGGTTAAATCCACCAGATGTTCTTACTCGCTTTATTTATAACAGCTGAAACGTGGTAGTAAACTCACAATATTTAACGAATTTTAGTGTCTACAAAGCTTATGGCCCTAAATCACGATTTCAACAAAACTGAATATTCTGTCCTTGAAGGTTTAACTTTTGCTACTATTTTAAGCTCCACAATGAAGCAGATTTCAGCTGATGAATATACAAAAGAAATGGCTCTCAAACATCCAACTGAAGAAAGCAAGTTGCACCCTATAAGCTCTTCTCCTTCTCCTTGATTCAGCGAAGTCAACCAAAAAAAGCCTAAGCTTAAATTTTCTCATTTCTGCAGGGACGAAAAACCCATTTCCCTTTATTAAGAACATGTACTTACAAATAAAACTTTGACATTATTTAAAGAGCTAGAACAGAAAAATTATTCATTTTATAAGACAGTTCTTACTCATTAGTTCTTCCTGACAATATTTTCTAGATAATCCTAACATAAGCATTTAACCAAAGGCGTATCACCAACAGCAGGGAGTTTTCCCCATCTGTGAAATGGAGGAAACACCAAGCTTTGCCATATTTGTAAGTAACTGCTTTCTATGATAAACATATGAAGTGCTAAGAGCAGAGGGCTATATTAAGGTAATTTAGGTATCGCACAAAGGTTGAAAAATGAAACCTGTCACATTTTAGCTAACGCGATGCCTTCCTACAGGAGAATCCTTCAAGACAGACCGCCCTAAAGTCCCGGCAGCACGTGTCCGCCTGGATTCTTCTCCAGTCGCTTTTTGTCAGAGACGGCGGAGAGCGCAGCCAACATTCCTGAAACGCCCATTGGCCCACACCCTGGGGCCAGGCTCCCGGTCAGGCCCAGGAGCTCATTGGTCGTTGCCTCTCAATGAAGCGGCCGCGCCGGTTCCTCCGCCTCTCCGCCACACTCGCTGCACTTGTGCGCGGAGGAGCCTAGAAAGGCGACGGGTGCCTAGCGGAACCAGCGCTGCGGAGAGCGGGCCCAGGCACCTTCCGGGTCGCCTATACCCTCGTCTGCGCCAGGACCGAGACCACTGCAAGACCGCTCTTTTCCTGCGCGACAGTTCAGCTCTCTCGCGTGACTGCCCGGGTGGGAGGCTGAGGCCTCAGATTCCTTTGCAGGCTCAGGCATTAAAGGTATTATGCCCGAGCTCGGACGGGCCTTTAGTTGGTAAATGCACACAAGCCTTACTCCACCCGGCACCTCGCGCGGACCCCAGTGACTCAGTAGCAGGCTACACAATCCAAGGTCGAGACTCGGGAGTAAGCCTCGGTGGGCTCCCCGGCCGTCTCCAGAGGCCGCCCCGATAAGGCTTGGTGCAGAGCGCGTTAGGGCGGCGGTGGGGCCCAGCCACTGCGACACCACTGCTCCCGCCCAATCCCCGCCGGCCGGGCGCCACATGCTGCCAGCGCCGACCGCGGGCGGGAGGCCTGCTCGCCAGCCCCTCTGCCCTGGCAGGCCCCCTCCTCCCGCCTCAAGCGGAGAGAAAGAGTCCGACTCCCGATCAGCCCCCTCCCTCCTCTGTTCCCGACCCGCTCCCTCCCTCTTCCACTCCAGAGGCGGGCACGCCCGAATTAGCGCCTGACTAAGCCCGCCGAGCCACACCTGCCTGGAGGGAGCCCGCGCCCACCCCTCGGCGCCAGGCACCCCACCCCGGGCCCCGACAACCTACTCCGGGGCGGGTGGGGGGGGGGGGAGTCGGGAGGCGAGGGCAGCCAAAGCACCCCGAGCGGCGCTGCACGCCGTCCCGCACGCCGCGCCGGGGACGTTACCTGAGCACGCGGCGGCGCCGGCCTCCTCCCCTCCCCCCGGGCAGCGCCCGGCCGGGCAACGGCGGCGGGAGAAGCCGGCTCGGGCCCCGCGTGGACCTGGCCTCTCCCCCCGGCGCCGGGGCCCAGGCCAAGGCCACAAAACGACCCCCGCCCACGGACCTGCCCCCACCAGAAGGCTGCGGGAATCCAGCCCCCGCCCCCTCTCTGCCTAGGGCTAGTGCCTTCCAGGCGGCGACAGACCCCATACCCGACAGTGGGCGAGAGCCCCGAGCACCCACCTTGGGATGGTGCGAAGATCCCCAGATCCTTGATTTGCGTCGGGCTGCTGCCTGGAGAACCAAACCTCCAGCAGCTTCTCGGTCCCTTCGAAAAAATGTGCAGCTTCCATCACCGTGAGACTAGCGAACAACCAACAACCACAGAAAATCAACTAAATTAAATCTCTTCTCCCGCCGCTGCCGCCGCCGCTGCGGATTGTTCCAGCTGTGTTACTAAAGTTCAGGTTCCTTTTTTTGCTATAATTTTATATTAACTTTTTTTAAAAAAAGGGCTAATAAAATTTTCCCGGCTTTTTTTTTTGTGTGTGTGTGTGTGAGCGAAAGTTGAACGTGAGTCTGTTGGAAATAGAGGCAGATACAGCTCAGTCTCTTGTAGTCCGCTGTTTCCCCGTTAGAGAGAGTAGAGCGAGCGCTAGCTAATGTCGCCGGCCATACTGTGGGAGCGAGGGCGCTGCGTGAGTCGGGAATTTATATACTCCGTCTACCCCCAGAGGCCAGGAAGTGACGTAACGTCCCTCCCCCGCGGCTCATAGCTCCAGTCTCCTGTCAATCACCAGCCGCCCATTTGCGGCTGGCTAGCCGCCCGCCTGCGAGGAGCGCGGGGAGCGGCCCGTATCCCTGCGGTTCGGTTTCGGGGTGGCCCCTGGGCGGGAGACGGTACTCTGTTGTCCGGCTGGGGACTAGGAATTGGGGGTCGAATGTGGAGAGAGTGGCAGAGCGGGGAGGGAGTGAGGAAAGGCTGGGTAGCGCTGCGTAAAACAACTGGCTAGCGGGGAACATGGGTGGGTCCTCTGGAGGGTTGGCGGGGTTCGGCGGGGGCGGTGGCCACTGCTGGGATGGCGTGGTGGTTTTGATCCTGTGCACTTCGCCGCGATTGCTGAGGTACTCAGCCATTCTCTAAAGTGTACTTCCCCAAGGCCACCGAAGCCAGGCGTTAAAACTCCACGTTTGTCCGTGACGCACATGTTGCCAAGGGTCGAATTAGAAGGCGCTTTAATTCTGCTCACGCTTTAGCTGATGTGCGAACGAACGCAGTTCTCTTACCGTTTTACACAATAGCCAGAAGCGCTGTCTCCCTATTCAAAAAGGGAAAAGCAACGTGGCGCCCAGCCTTGAAGGACTCCGGCTCTACCTACCTCCCACCATGTGGCTCGCCAAGCCTCGGAGTTGGCGGAGCACAGTAGCTGCCGTGAAGCACTGGCAACTCCGTGCTCAATTAGGTCAACTGGTGGGAATTTCTTCTGCAAAACTATTTCTAGAACCTGATTTATTAAATATAACCTGAAATTGTTTGCATCAAAAGGAGGGGAAAGGAGTTATTATTGCTTGGAGCAATACGGGGGTAAAGGAGGAAAAAAGGAATTATGGAATTATATGAAGTCATCTGTTAGAAACATGAAAATTGTGACGCACTATAAGATTTAAAGAATCAATAAAAATAATAAGTATAATCTGAAATTGCACGGATATTAACAGGGATTCAGGGCTATCACTAGTGATCACTAGACTCATGAATCTATAGTTTCAATAATCAAGTAAAGTGTAAAAATTGTGAAGTCGTAGTCAAACTGTATAACGAGGTGGCAAAATTGTGGAAACAAAGTTGTGACTTTTATTCTGAAATATGGTAAAAACAATCTGACATAAAAATCACCATTGTTACAAGACAAAAGACTCTCACCGTCCTTAGAGACTTTCCTCAGCTACAAGTCAAATAAGACAACGTTGTTATGTGTGCAAAACTTAATGAAGTAGTTTGGGTTTGTACTCTAGATTCCCTGCAGGGTAGTACTTGTCTTACAACAACATGAATTTGTTCATATTTCTCTGTCAAACTTTGCTGTTGAAAGAAGCTATGTTATGCAGTGGGTACATATGCTACTTTTGCCATGTTTTTAAAAGCATCCAACTCAAACAGGGGATTGGGACAAAAGATAATGAATGTTGCTTATTATAATAATTCACAGAATGTGGTGGTTATACTTGGAATAAAGATAAAAGAAGTATTTATGTGTTTTACAAGCTATTCAGTTATTTGATGGTTGCTTATTGAAATGAAGAATCAGTCTACTAAACCACCTCAAACACTAATTGTGGTATAAACATAATTTGGCTTGTAATTGCTTGTAATTAGTTGCTTTTCAATTACTATTATGCTTTTTCCCAATGCAATTTAAGTGAATATAAAAGTGCCAAGAATCTTGGCAAGGTAAGTCTTTGTTAATTAGATATAGGATAATTGAAACAGTGTCTACCAACTGGACTGATCCTTTGTAAAATACACTATTTTTCTTAAGTATCATTTCTATCTTGAAGCTCAAAGTCTCTTGTACTAATTACCAAGTTGGTCAGTTAATCTTACTTAAATATTTCACTGAACTTAATATGTCCAAAACATATTTATTATTCCTTTATCATCAACCCCATTTCTCTCAGTGGAAATTTTCTCCACTTAAAAAAAAATTCTTATTGAACATTTTTTGCTTTGTAAATAAAGGACTACCTTAAGGACCTAAAGGATACTCATTCCTTAGACCTTAAGGCACCTCTCCTTATTCTCTTTGGTAATCCTTGCTATTGAGATCTACCCAAATTTTAAAAAATCCTTGGGAGCTCCCATGTGGCTCAGTGGGTTAAGGGCGTGGTGGTGTCACTGCAGTGGCTCAGGTCACTGCTGTGACTCAGGTTCAATCCCTGGCCCAGGAACTTATGAATGCCAAGGCTGTGGCCAAAAAAGAAAAATAAATAAATAATCCTTACTTGACCCCGCTTCTACCTTCAGCTACACTCAACTTTTCTGCTCTCCACAGCAAAACTTCCTAACAGACATAAAGACAAAACAACCTAGGGGGATTCTATTTTTTTTTTTTTTGGCATTTCTTTCTTCCTTTTTTTTTTTTTTTTTTTTTTGTCTGTTTGCTATTTCTTTGGGTCGCTCCCGCGGCATATGGAGGTTCCCAGGCTAGGGGTCTAATCGGAGCTGTAGCCACCGGCCTACGCCAGAGCCACAGCAACGCAGGATCCGAGCCGCGTCTGCAACCTACACCACAGCTCATGGCAACGCCAGATCGTTAACCCACTGAGCAAGCGCAGGGACCAAACGCGCAACCTCATGGTTCCTAGTCGGATTCGTTAACCACTGCGCTACGACGGGAACTCCTATTTTTATTTTTATTATTATTTTTTTTATCTTTTAGGGCCGCATCCATGGCATATGGAACTTCCCAGCTACAGGTCAGACTGGAGCTGTAGCTGCTGGCCTACACCACAGCCACAGCAATGTGGGATCTGAGCTCGTCTGTGAGCTACACCACAGCTCACAGCAGTGCCAGATCATTAATCCACTGAGTGAGCCCAGGGATCAAACCTGCGTCCTCATGGATACAGCAGTTTATTACTGCTGAGCCACCACGGGAACTCCAGAGGGATTCTATTACTAAAAGGAAGGAAGGAGAAAATGGATGCAGGGGACAATCTACAGTCCTGCCACACCTTTTCTTACCATCTAATCTACAGTAGCCAGTTAGTCACTCCCTAACACACCATTCTGCTTAAATTATCTGCAGAATTCTTTTCATTCTCTTGTTTCTACTTGTTTGTTGATTCTCAACTCCCTCCTACCAGCAATTATATTTTAAGCTCCATAAAGCTTGTTTGTCCTTGCTCAATACTGTGTATCATTGACCCCCCCTCCCCCACCAAAGTGTTAGGCATAAGGTTAGTGTTCAATTAGTATTAATTGAATAAATGAATTTTTAAGTGCCTTTCTAATAGATCCTACTCCTTCAAACTAAGCTTATCTGCCAACTTTCCCTCAAAGCACCCCCCAATTCCTTGCACTATTCAAAACTCATTAATTTTTTTTTTTTTGGTCTTTTTAGGGCCACACCTGCAGCATATGGAAGTTATGGAAGTTCCCAGGCTAGGGATCAAATCTGAGCTACAGCTGCCAGCCTACACCATAGCTACAGGAACACCCAATCCGAGCCGTGTCTGTCACCTACACCGCAGCTCATGGCAACGGTGGATCCTTAACCCACTGAGCAAGGCCAGGGATAGAACCCACATTTTCATGGTTCCTAGTCGGGTTCATTACCACTGAGCCAACATGACAACTCCAAAACTCATTACATTTCTAATACTACAATTCCACATCACATTCTTTTTTTTTTCCCTTTTACAGCCTTGCCCTCGGCCTATACAAAATCCCAGGCTAAGGACTGAATCAGAGCTGCAGCTGCCAGTCTATGCTACAGCCAGAGCAACACCAGATCCTTAACCCACTGATCAAGGCCAGGGATTGAACCCACATCCTTATAAGACTACTTCGGGTCCTTAACCCTCTGAGCCATAATGGGAACTCTCTAACATTACATTCTGTAGGACAACACTTCCAACAAACATTATGTTAGTTATTAATTGCTGTATAACAAATTACACAGGTGACTTAACACACATTTATTATCTTGTGATTTATGTAGGTCAGAAGTTTGCATGTGGCTTAGTTGATCCTCTGCTTCAGGGTGTCTCACAAAGTACTGGTCCGTGCTAAGGTCCCATCTCAAGGTTGGACAAGGAAAGGATCTGCTTCCAAGCTCACATGGTTGTTGGCAGTATTCAGTTCCTTGCAAGCTGTTGGACCGAGGGCCTCAGTTCCCTGCCATGTGGGCCTACATAGATCAGCTCACAATATAACAGCTTGCTTCATCAGGGCCAGAAACACAGAGAACCACAAACAGAGTCTATTAGTAAGACAAAAGCTACAATCTAATCTAACATAATTGGAATTCCCACTGTGGTACAGTGGGTTAGTGATCTGGCTCCTCTCTATGGTGTTGCCAGTTCGATCCCTGACCTGGCACAGTCGGTTAAAGATTGGACATTGGTGCAGTTGCGTTGTAGGGAGCCTGCAACTGCAGCTCAGATCTGATCCCTGGCCTGGGAACTCTGTGGGGCGGTCAAAAAATAGAAAATAAAAATACTCTAATCTAATCACACAAACGGCATCCTGTCGCCTTTGCCATAGTCTATTGGCTAAGAAGGTTAGAAGAATGTCACAGGTTCTGCCCATCCTGAAGGGGAGTGGATCCCACAAGGGCATGAATGCTGTAAGTGGGAGATCACTGAGGGCCAGTTTAGAACATGCCCATCAAATCACTACCTTTTGGGAAGTCCAAGAGCATCTGTAATTGAGACCACATATAATTTACCACTCAATAGCTTCACTGTTGGTTTAATCTGCCAACTACATTGGCATATCCATATTTTTAAAATTTTGATAATCCTCATCTCAAAACAAGGCACACACGTAAGTGTTCATATACTTTTTATTCTATTTAAAGTGACTGATGGAGTTCCTATTGTGGCTCAGTGGTAATGAATCGGACTAGCATCCATGAGGATGTGGGTTTGAGCCCTGGTCTTGCCCAGTGGCTTAAGGATCCATTGTTGCCATGAGCTGTGGTGTAGGTCACAGGCACAGCTCGGATCTGGCGATGCGGTGGCTGTGGTGTAGGTGGGCAGCTGTAGCTCTGATTGGACCCCTAGCCTGGGACCCTCCATATGCCACTGGTGCGGCCCTAAAAAAAGATAAAATAAAATAAAATAAAATAAAGTGACTGGGTGGTGTGTTGAAGCTCACTACTTCCTGTTTGTTAAGTTTTCAGAACTTTTTATTTATTTTTTTTGTCTTTTTTTTTTTTTTTTTTTTTTTTTGCTATTTCTTTGGGCCGCTCCTGCGGCATATGGAGGTTCCCAGGCTAGGGGTCCAATCAGAGCTGTAGCTGCCAGCCTACGCCAGAGCCACAGCAACGCGGGATCCGAGCCGCGTCTGCAACCTACACCGCAGCTCACGGCAACGCCGGATCGTTAACCCACTGAGCAAAGGCAGGGATCAAACCTGCAACCTCATGGTTCCTAGTCGGATTCGTTAACCACTGCGCCACGATGGGAACTCCGGTTTTCAGAACTTTTAAGAGCCAGATGACATCCTGTTCGAGCTCAAAATTGGCCATGCGGGAGTATTTACTATCAGGACATCAGTAAACTCTACAGTCAAAGCTCTCCATACCCTCCAAGAGGCAGTTGTTAAACACTTACCTGTATACCACTGGCTGTCACAAATCTGTCACTTAGATGGTTTTGAAAACATGGTTTTCTCTAACGTTAATATGAGTTCCACCATCCATGGCTCTTATGGGGCTTCGCTTGGTATTGCAAGTAATGAAAGTGATTCGGAAACTCTAGGTAAGATACGGTATTATTACTGCAAAATACAGAAGCAAAAGTACTGAGGAAAGGAACAGCACTGCAGTGCCTCAGATGTTTTATATTAAATTGTGAAACAAAAGTGTCCAGATATAGTCTGTCCCCAAAGCTGTTTGACTTCTTTAAGGTGACTAATGGGTAAGAGGAGATTTGCCAAAGTCAAAATGCAGTTTTATTTGGAATGACTCCCCTTTATGTTTTGTATTGTATTCAACTTATTAGACTCAGGGGAAAGACAAGTAACAGAAAAAAATGAAATGACTAAGAGAGAATAAGAAACTCAGAATATAACAAATTTAGTGATGGTTAAAGATGAATTAAATATTTAACAGCAGACCTAAAGTTAAAAGTAAGAAAAGACAGGGATTCCCTGGTGGTTCAATGGGTTAAGGATCTGGCATTGTCACTGCTGTGGTATGAGTTTGATCCCTGGCCCAGGAGCTTCCACATGCCAAGGGTAAGGCCATTAAAAAAACAAAACAAAACACAATGACCTTAATGGAAATGGACAAAGCTATTTATAAACAGTGTAGTTGACCAGAGTCTTTGCAAAATATGCTCACATAATTTTCTACTCATTTTCATGAGTAATTATTCAGTGAGTAAAGAATTTTTAATGTGCTGTTTGCAGATTTCATGTGGTTCACAAACAAGTTCATTGTTCCATTTTTTAAAGATTCAAGCAGATAACCTCTTTGAAGTTTCTTTAATTTTTTTTCTTTTGAGACTTTTTAAAACTGTTTTTTGAGCTCTATCTTCTATTTTCTTTATCATGATCTCAACTTGTAGTCATTCTGTCATCTAACAGATTAAAAAAGTAATTATTTTGAATATGCACAAAATATAAATTAAATGTAAAAATAATCACAAATTAATTTTTTTTTTTTTTTTGCTTTTTAGGGCTTAACCCACAGTATATGGAAGTTCTCAGGCTTGGGGTCAAATCAGAGCTGCAGCTGCCAGCCACAGCCACAGCCCCAGCAATGTGGGATCCGAGTTACGTCTGTGACCCACACTACAGCTCATGGCAATGCTGGATCCTTAACCCACTGGGCCAGGGATCCAACCCATATTCTCATGGATACTAGTTGGGTTTGTTATCACTGAGCCACAATGGGAACTCCATGATTAAAATTCTTTTCAGATACTTCGAAAAGCTATTTTCTAAACCGAGTATATAATTACTTGTTAAAACTGAAAACAACGAATATATGAAATATATTTATTTATTTATTTATTTATTTATATAGGCCACCCTGTGGCATATGGAGCTCCCAGACCAGGGATCAGATTCAAGCTGCAGTCTTGGGACTCAAGCTGCAGCTGCAGAAACATGGAATCCTTAACCCACTGTGCCAGGGCCTGGGATCGAACCTGCATCCCTGCGCTCCCAGCATGCCACCAATTCCATTTCGCCACAGCGAGAACTCCATGAATTGTATTTAATATTAACAACTCTTACATTCCCAATTATAGTTTTTAAATTTAACTTTGGAAAATTTAACGAATCTTTATTACATATTTTTATGAAAATCAAACTATCTGCAATTCTACTATAACATGTCCATTTTGCTAATGTGGAGTCTATAACACACTTCATTTATATTATGTCTATACCTACATATACACAATTTCAAGAATAATACAAAAATATTCAGTATGGCAAAATGTTCCTCAGTCACTGTGTTCAACTATTTGAAATTTCATCCCCATTTGTGAGTGTCTCTGGTGTCCCGAGAGAAGCAAGAGAATGGATACTTGGCACTAGTAAAGAAAGATACTTCATTATGGCAAAGGCTAGTACATTCACAACGAGAGGAAGAATTTGACAAGTTATTTGGTCTTTTATCTGTTTCTGCTCTTCAAATCCTCCCTACATTCCAAAGCAAGTTCTTTCTCTTATAGCACCAGCACCATAAACCATGATTGTTGGGGTTTTTTTGGTGGGAGTGGGGGTGGGGGGGTAGGGGGACCCGTCGCAAGTGAAAATTCTGCATCCAGGTATTGAACCTTGCCACAGTGACAACGCCAGATCTTTAACCTGCTGCACCACAAGAGAACTCCAAAACATGGCATTTGGATTCAGTTGCCTTTTATATTATAGACATAGGGTAGGGGAGATAGAGAAATATTTTCTTGGGGTATAATTGGTATTATTTCCAGGAATGGTTGTTTAAGTTTATGAGTCACAATTATACCAGCAAATACCCTGGATTCCAAGTATCTGAGGTGCCCATGATTTATTTAATAAGTATATTTTGGGTATGCCTGTAACGTGCAGGATCTGGGCAGGGCCCTTTCAGCTGGGTCTCAGGTACTGGTTCCAGAGTTCATAGAATTGTTGTTTCTGTGGGTCACTTTGCTGTACAGCAGAAATGGACACAACATTGTAAATCAATGATACTCTAACAAAAAATTTAAAAATGAAGAATTGTTGTTTCTGGATTGTGGCCTCTAAAGGCCTTATATAGCTGTGGCTTAAAGTCCAAATTCCCAATTCTCCCCTAGTCTTCTTATGCTGCTGGTAAGCATAAAGTTTCTTAGAGTAGAGGTTTTCAATCTTTGGGTCCCACCCAAAAGATTAACCCTAACCCTAACCCTAACCCACTCCATTTCAAAGAACATGTCATATTGAAATTTAAAAGTCTGGAGTTCCTGTCATGGCTCAGTGGTTAACGAATCCAACTAGGAACCATGAGGTTGCTGGTTCAATCCCTGGCCTCGCTCAGTGGGTTAAGGATCTGACGTTGCCCTGAGCTGTGGTGTAGTCGGAGATGCTGCTCGGATCTGGGCTTGCTGTGGCTGTGGTGTAGGCCAGCAGCTATAGCTCTGATTGGACCCCTAGCCTGGAAACATCCATATGTCTCAGATGCGGCCCTAAAAAGACAAATAAAATAAAATAAAATAAAATAAAATAAAATAAAATAAAATAAAATAAAATAAAATAAAAGTCTGCCTTTTCTGAGGATAAATATTTACAGAAATTCAGTTAGTGTATTTCTTTCTTATGGTAAATTTTAAAGTCAAGTCATATGGGAAATAAGTTCTTTTTAATATGTAATATAAATTCTTAGAAAAAAATAAGCCCTATTCTCTTCCTCCCTCTGCCCTCAACTCTAGGTCCAATGCCTAATATCAGAAAGCAGAATCAAGTTTATATCCCAGAGTTTGGAGGCTTCTGCTCTGTAGACACTGAGCAGCTCCAAGTAAAAGAACCATCTACTTACTGACATTTGAGGCTCATTCCAATTAAAAAAATTCAATTTGGTCTTCCTATGGTGAGGCCCACAAGTCCAGAAGACAACAGCTTACAATCTGTGTTGTAGTGCTTCACGCATAAAGACTAATAGTCAAGCCTTCAATGTTTAAAGAGAGATCAAAGTAAATAGAAAAGAAACCAGAGGAAACAAATAATCTAGGAAGTAGAAGTAAAATTCTAAGAAGAAAGACCATAATTACACTCCATAGGGATAAGAGAAGGTAGTCTATCCATAAAAGTAAAAAAATAAAACAAAAAACCCAGAATGCAATAGAAACAAGAAACATTCAAAAAATAACAATAAAAAAAAGTGCTTGGAAATTTCAAATAGGATAGCTGAGATTAAAACAACGAAGTGGGAGATAAATTTAAAGAAATCTCTGAGAAAGTAGGATAAGTCAGAGATGAAAGATAAGAGAGAAAAGACAGGAAAATTAGTTGATCAATCCAAGAGTCTCTATATCCAAATAGTAAGAGTTCTAAAAAGAAAGAAAGAGAGGAGGTAATTATCAAACAAATAATATAATAAAAAATTTCAGAACAGAGGGATATTGATTAAAACGGCTCACCTAGTGAATGAGGAAAAAAAAGACCCAAAACAAGGCACATATTTGTGAAATTTCAGAACACTCTGGATAAAGATTTTTTAACTTCCAAAAGGAAAAAAAAATCATAATAAAAGGATAAAGAATAAGAAAGCACTGAAATTTTCAACAAAATCAAAAGCTTAGACAAGAGCAATACTTTCAAAATTTTGAGAAAAAAGTGTTTTATCTGAGAACTCTTGTAACGTCTAGTCTCAAGCAGTACCTATGTTCGTTTCTTTCTTCTTTCTCTTTCCTTCTTTCCTTTTTTTCCTTTTTCCTTCTTTCTTTCTTGTCGATTATTTTTTGTTGAGATATAATTAGCATATAACATTATATTATTTTCAGGAGTACAACATAATGATTCAATATTTGTATACATTGGGAAATTATCACCATAATAAGCCTAGTTACTATTTGTTACCATAAATAATTAAATATTTTTTCTTTTTTTTTTCTTGTGATGAAGACTTTTAAGATTTACTCTTGGCCACTTTCAAATATGTAATACAGTATTATTAGCTATAGCTATAGCTATCATCGGTATTTTAGTACCTAGGTTTTTTTGTTTGTTTGTCTTTTTGCCTTTTCTAGGGCCACTCCCTTGGCATATGGAGGTTCCCAGGCCAGGGGTCTAATTGGAGCTGCAGCCACTGGCCTACGCCACAGCCACAGCAACGCGGGATCCGAGCCGTGTCTGTAATCTACACGGCAGCTCATGGCAAGGCCGGATCGTTAAGCCACTGAGCAAGGCCAGGGATCAAACCCGCAACCTCATGGTTCCTAGTCGGATTCGTTAACCACTGCGCTGAGAGGGAACTCCAGGTTTCTTAAAATGTGATTGTTCTGTATTTATCACCTATAGAATGGTATTACAGTTAGGGCAATGGAACCAAAACATTAAAGAATTAAGTTCTATTCGTGGCTTATTGTCTTGTACGCCTATTGTTTGAGAAAGTAACGGAGATAATTAGAGGAATAAACCATCACTATCAGCATGTTCTCTCTCTTAGGATATCTTTATTTGGAGCTTTAGAACAAAAGCTATTCAGGCAACTGGAAACAGATTTTAGTTGGTTACTCAAAGCTTCTTCTCATCCTGGGTGCTAGAAAACTAGTTAGGAAACAAGCAGCTTTGGTACACTCCTTCTCCCATTTTTAATAGATTAAGCTATACCTGCTGCATACCAAAATACTGCCTTGTTTTGGAATAAGGAGAGTATGCTGATATAATTAGACTCTTTTATAGTTTGAACTCCCAACTTGAAGAGACTTTAAAAAAAACCAACTGAGAAGTTCTGCTGCTGGCACAGTGGGTTAAGAATCTGACTGCAGCAGCCTGATTCACTCCAGAGGTGCAGGTTTGATTCCTGGCCTGGTGCAGTGGGTTAAAGGAGTTCACATTGCCATAGCTGCAGAATAGGTCAAAGCTGCAGCTGGGATTCAATCCCTGGCCCAGGAAGCTTCCATATGCCACAGGTGTGGTCATAAAAAACAAATGAACGAAAACCCAAACCATAACCTAGATGTGTCAAAGGAAGCAGAAATCATACAGCCCTAGAGAAAGATGGAGGGAATAGTGATCTGACGACTTTGACAATCTCTGTATTTGAGATGCATGAGATTTCCCTCTGAACGTCTAACCCCTCTGCATTTTACTTGAGTTAATTTGGACAGCTACCTTTCGCCTGTAACCAAAGAACACTTGACTCAATGGTTTTTAAAAATTCCTTTTTGGAACCTTACGCTTCTACATTTTCACACCTCTCTGTATACACCTGGATCCTACAGATTTCTTATAATCTGTTTTAAATTGGTTTGGGGCAGGGAAATATCAGGGAAGAGAAGACATTTCCTTTGCAATGTCCTACAAGAGAGACTCCTGGATCCTTCTAGTTATAGGGATCCAGAGGTGCTTAAAGGATCACTTTCTTCAATACTTTTGAAGAAGGGTCTTTAGCAGTTCTGGTGGATACTGAAAGAAACCAGATGATCAACAATCTGATGAATAATGTGTATAATTTGATACCACTTATTAATTTATAATTATGTCATACTGTAATTTATGAATAAATGTAATAAAGTTATTAAATTTATTATAGTGTTATTATTTCAGTACTCTTCTTGATAAAGCTATTAAATCTTGGTTGTCAGTTTCTTTTTTTTTTTTGAGGGCCACATCTGAGGCATATGGAAGTTCCCAGGCTAGGGTTGAACCAGAGCTGTAACTGCTGGCCTACACCACAACCACAGCAACATCAGATCTAAGCTGCATCTGCGACGTATACCACAGGTCATGGCAACACCAGGTCCTTAACCCACTGAATGAGGCTAGGGATCAAACCGTGTCCTCATAGATACTAGTCAGATTCGTTTCTGCTGAGCCACGATGGGAACTCCTGGCTGTAGGTTTCTAACCATCGGTTTTTTCTGTAGATTTAATACATATAGGTACAATATTTTAAAAACACATGGACTTTTGAGAAAATTTCCACTTATTTTCTTGATCTTAAGATTCTCAAAAATCTGGGAGAAAAAGGACTTTTTTCAAAAACAAAATGAATTTGATTAAACTATCAATCTAGATAGATTTTACCTGCCAGATAGAGCAGATTCTAAAACAGTAGTGGTGAATTTGCAAGGAAGAAAGTTATTGTTTAAAATTATAACCTAAAGGAAATTACCATGTGACACAGCGGGTTAAGGATCTGGCATTGCTGCAGCTGTGGTGCAGGTCACAACTGTGGCTCGGGTTCCATCCCTGGCCCAGGAACTTCCACATGCATTTGGGTGTGGCCAAAAAAAATTTATAACCTAAAGACATTCAGTAAATTAAAGTCTAAAATCTTTCCTTTACATTGACATAATTAATGGGACTGACAATGATACTCTCAGCTCCTCATCACCAGATATTGAACACATGGCTCCACAACACAGTCAAGATATATCCATTTAATTATTTTCTTTTTTTAAAAAAATGCAAAATTACATTTTTTTTTTCTCGTGTGTGGGAACGGAGTTTTCTTCTTGGCCCCTTGCTGAAACTTTAACAGACTGTATGGTATTGAGATCTCTACTTGAGAAAGCCTCTGGTGATAAATTATCAAAACAGAATTTTCAGCCATGCAACTCAGAGAATGTCATAAGCAAATCTAACCTTCGTATGTTTTACAGAACCAGTTTGGTATTGCTTTTTCAAAATTTACAACTGCAGTTGTTAACTTAGCAAAATTTTGTTTTTTGTCTACTGTGTCCTTCACACCATGTGAAAGCCTAAAATTAGGGCCATTCATGTGAGCTGTGGTGTAGGTTGTAGACACGGCTTGGATCTGATGTTGCTGTGGCTGTGGCATAGGTTGGCAGCTATAGCTCTGATTCAACCCCTAGCCTGGGAACCTCCATGAGTTGCAGGTGTGGCCCTAAAAAGAAAAAAAATAAAATAATAAAATTAAATAAAACTAAAATTAAGACCATTCAAAGGACCATACATGGAGTTCCCTTGTGGCACAGCAGGTTAAAGATCTGGCATTGTCACTGCTGTAGTGCAGATTGTATGGCCTCAGAAGTTCCACCTGCCTCAGGCACAGCTAAAAAAATGAATTGATTAAAAAAGAAAAGAAAAAGCACCATACATAAAATGCATGAAACTAGGGATTTATACATTTCAGGATAAACTCAACTAATGAATTTTATTCCACAGAATGTAAGAATCACAAAAATTTGAAGTAGGGGAGATGCCATTGCTAAGAATAGTAAAGTATGCACAGTATGTATAGGTAAACATCAGATAATTGTGGATACTTTGGTATCTGGTCATATCATAAAGTAGGCATTTCTAAAGCAGCTTCCCTTCTAAATGACTTTCAAATTTGGAGAGAATAAAACCGAGTTCCTCTTGCGGCTCAGTGGAAACGAACCTGACTAGTATCTATGACAATGCAGGTTCAATCCCTGGCCTCACTCAGTGGGTTAAGGATCTGGTGTTGCCACAAGCTGTGGTGCAGGTCACAGACACAGCTTGGATCTAGTGTTACTGTGTCATAGGCTGTAGCTCTGATTTGACCCCTAGCCTGGGAACTTCCACAAGCCACACCTGCGGCCCTAAAAAACAGCAGCAACAACAAATAATGTACATTTACTTAAAAATTGGTCACACTATTTACAATCCATTAAATCCTTATGAAAGTGGAATAGGCCAAAAGGGAAAATCATCATAATTTTGGATGAAAGGAAATAAGTTATTTCTACCCTAAATTAATTAAAAATGAGAATATTTTGTGTTTATACATGACAATTCTTATCTGCTCTTAATAGTAAAATCTCTTTACTACTTATTTAGTTTCACACCAAAAGAAAATGTGAAACTTTTCCATTCACCTTGATATTTCTACAACCAATTTTATATTTAGCATGGCTTTTACTTAGCCTTAAAAAGAATGTTTTTCCTAAGAAAAATAATATTTAAGGAGATAATCATCTCAAGTCATCTAATTTTTAAATTGAGGTATAGTTGATTAACAATATTATTACATTATTATATTATTTTCAGGTTTATAGCATAGTGATTTGATATTTGATTTACATAATTATTACTTTAATTTTTCATTGGATATTTTATTATTATTATTATTTTTTGTCACACTCATGTAAAATAGAAGTTCCCCGGCCAGGGATCAAATCTGAGCTGCAATGGGGACCTATGCCACAGCTACAGCAGTGCCAGATCCTTAACCCACTCACAGTGAGAACTCCAAAGCTTAATTTTATTTATTTACATATATATGTGGCACACTGTTGGCATATGTAAATTCTCGGGCCAGGGTTTGAATCCCAGTCAAACCTGTGGTAAATGTCAGATAATATAGTTCAACCCACTATGCCGGCCACAGGGGATTGAACTTATATGTCTATGCAGCAACCCAAGCCGCTGCAGTCTCGGATTCTTTTATTTATTTATTTATTTATTATTACTATTTTTTTTCCCCACTGTACAGCATGGGGACCAAGTTACAAATACATGTATACTTTTCCTCCCATTGTTGTGTTGCGATGTAAGTATCTAGACATAGTTCTCAATGCTACACAGAAGGATCTCATTGTAAATACATTCCAAGAGCAATAGTTTGCATCCGTTAATCCCAAACTCCCGATCCCTCCCACCACCTCCCTCTCCCCCTGGGCAGCCACAAGTCTATTCTCCAAGTCTATGATTTCTTTTCTGCGGAAACATTCATTTGTGCTGTATATTAGATTTCAGTTATAAGTGACATCATATGGTATTTGTCTTTCTCTTTCTGACTTATTTCACTCAGAATGAGAGTTTCTAGTTCCATCCATATTGCTGCAAATGGCCTTATGCCGTTTTTTTATATATACCACAACTTCCTAATCCAAACGTCTATCAATAGACATTTAGGTTGTTTCCATGTCTTGGCTATTGTGAATAGTGCTGCAATGAACGTATGGATGCATGTGTCTTTTTCAAGGAAAGTTTTGTCTGGATATATGCCCAAGAGTGGGACTGCTGGGTCATATGGGAGTTCTATGTATAGATTTTAACGTACCTCCATACTGTTCTCCATAGCGGTCGTACCAGCTTACATTCCCACCAACAGTGCAGGACGGTTCCCTTTTCTCCACACCCTCTCCAGCATTTGTTATTTGTGGACTTATTAATGGTGGCCATTCTGATTGGTGTGAGGTGGTATCTCCCGGTAGTTTTGATTTGCATTTCTCTAATAATCAGGGATGTTGAGCATTTTTTCATGCGCTTGTTGGCCATCTGTATATCTTCCTTGGAGAATGGTCTATTCAGGTCTTTTGCCCATTTTTCAGTTGGGTTGTTGGCTTTTTTGCTGTTGAGTTGTATAAGTTACTTGGATATTCTAGAGATTAAGCCCCTGTCAGTTGCATCATTTGAAACTATTTTCTCCCTTTCTGTAAGTTGTCTTTTTGTTTTCTTTTTGGTTTCCTTTGCTGTGCAAAAGCTTGTCAGTTTGATTAGGTCCCACTGGTTTATTTTTGCTTTTATTTCTGTTGCCTTGGGAGAATGACCTGAGAAAATATTCATGAGGTTGATGTCAGAGAATGTTTGGCTTATGTTCTCTTCCAGGAGTTTGATGGTGTCTTGTCTTAGGTTTAAGTCTTTCAGCCATTTTGAATTTATTTTTGTGCATGGTGTGAGGGTGTGTTCTAGTTTCATTGCTTTGCATGCAGCTGTCCAGGTTTCCCAGCAATGCTTGCTGAATAGACTTTCTTTTTCCCATTTTATGCTCTTGTCTCCTTTGTCAAAGTTTAAGTGACCATAGGTGTCAGGGTTTATTTCTGGGTTCTCTCTTCTGTTCCATTGGTCTGTCTGTCTGTTTTGATACCAGTACCACACTGTCTTGATGACTATGGCTTTGTAATATTGCTTGAAGTCTGGGAGAGTTATGCCTCCTGCTTGGTTTTTGTTTCTCAGGATTGCTTTGGCAATTCTGGGTCTTTTGTATGGTTCCATATAAACTTTTAGATGGTTTGTTATAGTTCTGTGAAAACTGTCATGGGTAATTTGATAGGGATAGCATTGAATCTGTAGATTGCTTTGGGTGGTATGGCCATTTTTACAATATTAATTTTTCCAACCCAGGAGCATGGAATATCTTCCCATGTCTTTACATCTTCTTTAATTTCCTTGTTTAATGTTTTATAGTTCTCAGTATGTAAGTCATTTACCTCTTTGGTCAGGTGTATTCCCAGGTATTTGATTTTTTGAGGTGCAATTTTAAAAGGTATTGCATTTTTATATTCCTTTTCTAACATTTCATGCGACTTATTTCTGAATGTTAATCTTATATCCTGCTACTTTGCTGAATTTGTTGATCAGTTCAAGTAGTTTTTGGGTTGAGTCCTTAGGGTTTTCTATGTATAGTACCATGTCATCTGCGTACAGTGACGGTTTTATCTCTTCTCTTCCCTATTTGGATGCCTTTTATTTCTTTTGTTTGTCTAATTGCTGTGGCTAGGACTTCCAAAAACTATGTTGAGTAGTAGTGGTGAGAGCAGGCATCCCTATCTTGTTCCAGATTTGAGTGAGAAGGCTTTCGATTATTCTCCATTGAGTATCATATTTTCTGTGGGTTTGTCATAAATGGCTTTGATTATGTTAAGGAATGTTCCCTCTATACATACTTTGGTGAGAGGTTTTTTTTTTTTTTGTCTTTTGTCTTTTTTGTTGTTGTTGTTGTTGTTGTTGTTGCTATTTCTTGGGCCGCTACCGTGGCATATGGAGGTTCCCAGGCTAGGGGTCCAATCGGAGCTGTAGCCACCGGCCTACGCCAGAGCCACAGCAACTTGGGACCCGAGCCGTGTCTGCAACCTACACCACAGCTCACGGCAACGCGGGATCGTTAACCCCACTGAGCAAGGGCAGGGACCGAACCCATAACCTCATGGTTCCTAGTCGGATTCGTAACCACTGCGCACGACGGGAACTCCTGGTGAGAGTTTTTATCATGAATGGATGTTGGACTTTCCCCAATGATTTTTCTGCATCTATTGAGATGATTATATGGTTTTTGACTTTTCTTTTGTTAATGTGGTGTATGATGTTGATTGATTTGCATATGTTGAACCATTTTGTGAACCTGGGATGAATCCCACCTGGTCATGGTATATGATCTTTTTGATATGTTGTTGGATTTGGTTGGCCAGAATTTTGTTGAGAATTTTTGCATCTATATTCATCAAAGATATTGGCCGATAGTTTTCTTTTTTGGTGGTATCTTTGGTTTTGGAATTAGGGTGATGGTGGTGTCATAGAATGTTCTTTGGGAGTGGTTCCTTCTTCTTCAACCTTTTGAAAAAGTTTAAGGAGGATGGGCACCAGATCCTCTTTGTATGTTTGGTAGAATTTATCTGTGAAGCCATCTGGTCCTGGGCTTTATTTGTAGGGAGTGTTTTTATGATGTATTCGATTTCCTTCTAGTGATGGGTCTGTTCAGTTGATCTATTTCTCCTTGATTCAGTTTTGGCAGGCTGTAAGTCTCTAGAAAGTTGGCCATTTCTTCCAGATTGTCAAATTTGTTGGCATATAGTTGTTCATAGTGAGGTCGGATTTTTTTTTTTTTCTTTTTGCCATTTCTTGGGCTGCTCCCGCAGCATATGGAGGTTCCCCAGGGTAGGGGTCTAATCACAGCTGTAGCCACCAGCCTACGCCAGAGCCACAGCAACACCAGATCTGAGCTGCGTCCACAACCTACATCACAGCTCACGGCACGCCAGATCCTTAACCCACTGAGCAAGGCTAGGGATGGAACCCTCAACCTCATGGTTCCTAGTCAGATTCGTTAACCACTAAGCCACGATGGGAACTCCGTGAGGTCGGATTCTTAACCCACTGTGCCACAGCAGGAATTCCTCCAAAGCTTAATTTTTTTTAAAGAAAGCAATTATGTGAATAAAGTGTTGCAGTAATTTTAGTCTAGCTTTGTTCAAATAGGCCAGTACCGATGTACGGTTGACCTTTGAACAGTCAGCCCTCTATATCTGCAGTTCTTCATCCATGGATTTGATCAACTGTACTTCGTGTTGAACTGTAGTGTGTACTTAGTGAAAAAAGTCTGTGTATAAGTGGACCCATGCAGTTAAAACCTGTGTTGTTCATGGGTCAAATGTCTATACTGGTCAAAGGTATATACTTGACCCACTCAGTTATAATCATGCTCAAGGAATAGTTGTTCACTCAGATTTTATATTACACTCAGGGAGTTATACAGAAAGATGAACGATTCCTTTCTTCTTTGTACTCATTTCTTTTCCTTTTCTTGCATCTAGTGACCTACATAAAAGTTAACTGTAACTCATTTAAATCCAGATGTCCAATGTGAATAATGTATTGCTTAACTCAACAGGGCTGTAACCTGAAGTGTGAGAAGGGGAGTGTCAGCGTTTCCCAACAGCAACGTCTTTAGCAATTAAGGTGTGGCATCACAAGCACTGAAGAACTCCATTCCAGTCCAACATGTTCTGTTCTGCATCTTTCAATGTACAGTAAACTCTCCAATATGTACATTCTAATCCTTAAATAAAGAAAAAAAGAAAGAGAAACAAACAAACAAACACCATCCAGAATCAAAAGTCATCTATGGCTTCTAAAAATTCTTGGACATAATCTATTGGTCACTAGATTTCCTTCATCCCCGCCCAGTTCCACAGTCTTGAAGAAGGTTTCCCAACAGGAGATGAAAGGGACTATTTGGAAATGTTGCTAAGTAACACACAGGGTACAGCTGTGTGGTGGTCCTAAACAGATGACACAGTCTTGAGCCTTGTGCTGGTTCACAATTGTGCCACAACATAATAAAAGAGCCGCAATATTATGTAGATACAGTGAGGCAAAAGAGAGAATTCCTAACCTCAATTGTTAGTTCAAAGATCAGGTCGTTGAAGAAAGACAACACCATAACACCTTACACCTGTGATTTGTTCTTGTTTTCCCCAGAACATTTTTCAGGTTTAGGTATCCTCTTTTGGTATTCATGAATTAAATAATTCATTCAATCATTCAGTGACTATTAACTGATTACCTATTATGGCATTGTTACATCAAACTACTAAAATTGAGACCCATATGAACATGTGTGTGATTATATTATTAAACAATGTATTAAAATAAGCTAACATTATTTTTGATAATAGCTCTAATATTTTACATTTTAAATCAGCTCTTCATCACAGACCATAACAAAATTATGCAGTAATTTAAAAAATTTCTGAGTGATAAGATTACATATTTCTGTGAAAGGGATAGTCAAAAAATCTTCAGCAAAGCTAAGGGCAATAGGATTCAGAAACCCATTTTCCTCTATACCAGGGTTTCCCAAACACCGCCAGCACCTAGGCCACTCGTCAGATTTGCAAATTATCAGGTCTTTTCCCTGGACATCCTAAATCATTGAGTCTTGATTGGGGCCCGGGAATCTCTGTTGCTAACAATCTCCAAGAAACGCCTTTTCATTTGGGGAACTTGGAAAAACATTGCCTTTCACCAGAAAGAATGAAGAAAACCTGTTTTAACTATAGTTGCGCATGAAAATGTAGGATGACATTTAGCTTTGTGTTATGACATCCAATAAATACATTTGAGCTTGTTTTTCTTTTACTGTATTTTAGGGCCGCACCTGGGGCATATGGAGGTTTCCAGGCTAGGAGTCGAATCAGAGCCTACACCACAGCCATAGCAATGCCAGATCTCAGCCGCGTCTGTGACCTACACCACAGCTCATGGCAACACCTCATCCTTAACCCACTGAGTGAGGCCAGGGATCAAACCTGCATCCTCATGGATACTAGTCAGATTCATTTCCACTGAGTCACGACAGGAACTCCTTGAGCTTGTTTTTCTAATAAACTATTTGTTAAGAGAAATACTACAAAATTAAGCACGATATAAAATAAAAAAACTATCAGGATTTATGGCTCATATAATTTCCACACAAAATGATAGGTACTGTAGCCTTTGACTTCAAATCCCAGCTCTGCTACTTCCCAGATAAGTGACCTTGTGCACATTACTCCTCAGCTTCCTCATCTGCAAATGGAGATTATCTTGGTAGTAACTTCCTAGAGAGTCCTTTTGAAGATTAAATAAGATAATTAAAATAAAGCCTTCCAGTATATAAAATGAGTAATTATTTGTTGGGCATCTTATTAAATCTTGTATTAATTAACTGAAAGAATTAATACACGTCAGGCCCTTAGAAGGGTGCATGGTACATAGTAAGCTATTACTACATAAATTAGTATTGAGACAGTAATGACTATCGATGTTTTCAATCCATTTTCATACAAATATCCTTTCATTTGTTCCTTCCATTAGCCCTGTGAGGTAGATATTATTAGCCCTTTTTTATTAAGGTGGAAGTTGAGCCTTAGAGAAATAAAACATTTAATCAACACTTCACGATTTATGACTTGAGCCCTACTTAGAACGCTAAATTTGCAGGGCTTTGTGATGTGGACCTCTTTCTTTTGTCATACTAGGGCCTGGACACAAGGAATACTTCATAACTGTTTGCTGGATTGAATTTTTTTTTTCTTTTTGTCTTTTGAGGGCCGCACTTGCAGCACATGGAGGTTCTCAAGCTAGAAATCTAACTGAAGCTGCACCTGTCGGCCTGCACCACAGCCACAGCAAGGCCAAAACTGAGCTGTGTCTTCGACCTACACCACAGCTCATGGCAACACCGATCCTTAACCCACTAAGCGAGGCCAGGGATTGAACCCCATGGTTCCTAGTCAGATTCCTTTGCACTGAGCCACGACGGGAGCTCCCAGTTTGAAAGTTTAATTCAGGATCACAAGTCAGAGCTTCTGTTTTGTAAAGTTTTGCCCCATATTTTTCTGTCCCATCTTCCTTGCTCTAACACTCATAGGATCCATTCCCACCAGTTTCCCTGTTTCCTATTAATACACATTTACATATCTCTTTGGAACAGAAAAGTACTTTTCTCCTTAGGACCCCTGGAGCCAGGAAAGGCAGGTAGGGCATCCCCTGGCAAGGTTACTGCCTTAGACAAGGTTTTATAGGGTTTTTAAACAAGGGAAATGGTTTCCTCGGGCAGGGAAGGAGATTCTATTTTCACCTGCAAGGGAAGTTCAAGGAAATTTGAAGGTATAAGATTCCCAGTTTTGTTTGAGTCCATCCAAATATTCCCAACTCAAGACTCAAGAGCTTCCCTCCTTCCTAATTTATATCTTAATCTTAACATAAAAGAGCTGGTGAGGTTGTGTGTTCTGTTGTAATTCTGTTTTCTGCAAAATTAAATTGGGGCTTGTCTGCCAGGCAGCTGCCAGATCAATTCTCTTAAGGTTATTATAGCATTTATAGAATTTGTCTGGTTTCTTCTTATTCCTTGAGCTCAGAGCTCAACACACTGACATTCTTATTCTTACTGATATTCTTTTATTCTCCAGTACAACTAGAAGAAATCCCAGCTCTCATTTTTGTGTCCATCTTTCTTATCATACTAGGCTAGCCCATACTTGAAGTCTCAAAGCCATGCCTTTTTCAGACACTTCGTCCCAAACAAACAGATCGTTTTAAGGAATCATGATGTCAGCCCATCCTGTAATGCTTAGTTTCCTGTGTTATTTTGGCTAGACTATAGCACTTAGTTATTTAATCAAACACTAACCCTGATGTTACTATTAGGAATTTTGTAGGTTGGATGAGATTAAATTTCTGTAGCTTTTTTTTTTTTTGCTTTTTAGGGCTGCACAAACGGCATAATGGAAGTTCCCCAGGCTAGAGGTCCAATTGGAGCTACAACTGCTGGCCTACACCACAGCCACAGCAATGCCAGATCCGAGCCATGTCTGCGACATACACCATAGCCACAGCAACGCCAGATCCCTAACCCACTGAGTGAGGCCAGGGATTGAACCCGCATCCTCATGGACACTAGTCGGATTTGTTTCCACTTTGCCACAACAGGAACTCCCCCCATTTTTTTTTTTTTTTAAAGATTGCCACAGTTGCACCATATGGAAGTTCCCAGGCCAAGGACTGAATCCGAGCCACAGGTGTGGTAACGCCACATACTTTAACCCACTTCACTGGGTTAGGGATCAAACCCGAGCCTCTGTAGCAACCCAAGCTGCTGCAGTTGGATTCTTAACCTACTGTGCCACAGCAGGAACTCCCTCTATAGTCTTTACTTATTTTTTAAATGAATTTTATTACATTTATAGTTGTACAACGATCATCACAACCCGATTTTATAGCATTTCCATCCCAAATGTAGTCTTTAAGGAGATCATCCTCTATTATTATCAGTTAAATGAGTATTCTCATCCAGTCAGTTGAATGGCCTTAAGAAAACACAAAAGGAAGAAATTCCATCACAGACTTTGAAAAACTTATGGTTTCCAAAGGACACAGGTTGTGGGGTGGAGGGATGGGCTGGGGGCTTGGGATGGAAATGCTATAAAACTGTGTCATGATGATTGTTGTACATCTATAAATGTAATAAAATTCATTGATTAAAAAAAAAAAAAGAAATTCCACCTTATGGGCTTCTGTTTCAGTTTCTGCCTGAGTTCCTAGCTTGAGAGCCTGCCCTAGAGAGGTCAGACTTGACTAGCCAGCCCCCTAAGATTGCTTAAAGTAACAATTCTCTGCAATATACATATCTATATATGTATTAGAGAAACAATACATATGTGTATCTGTTGTATTATGTATATAATGGCCTCTTTTTCTCTGGTAGAAGCCCAACTAATACATATGCCATGGATTCAGGGCCAGGTACATGATTTGCTTGGCCCAGTGCAAAATGAAAACATGAGAACCCTTGTTCAAAAGCAGGATCAAGTGCCTTAATGGTATTAAAATATAAAAATTTTCCTTTAAAATATTTTATTATTTATAAAGCATATAGAGGTAATGATATATGAGTCACAACATAAACTTACTAATTACAAAAACTGATTTTTGTGGCATAATTTTTAATAAATATACTTTATTAATGTGATATTTTGTCTTTTTTTTTTTTTCCTATTTCTTTGGGCCGCTTCTGCGGCATATGGAGGTTCCCAGGCTAGGAGTCTAATCGGAGCTGTAGCCACCGGCCTACGCCAGAGCCACAGCAACGCGCGATCCGAGCCGCGTCTGCAACCTACACCACAGCTCACGGCAACGCGGGATCGTTAACCCACTGAGCAAGGGCAGGGACCGAACCCGCAACCTCATGGTTCCTAGTTGGATTTGTTAACCACTGTGCCACGACGGGAACTCCTAATGTGATATTTTGAATGATCATAAGATTTTCCTGTCTTGCTTGTCTGCAAATTCATTTGTTAGGTCATCAAAATGTATATTTTAGCAACCTCATTTTCAGTCAATATAATTGAAAGCTACATGAGGTGGTGTTGGCAAATGCCAGTTAGCAAATAATTTTTAATAGTTAATTTTTTTTTCTTTTTTTTGGCTGCATCCATGGCATGTGGAAGATTTCAGGTCAGAGACTAAAGCTGTACCACAGCAGTGACCCGAGCTGCTTCAGTGACAATGCCAGATCCTTAACCCACTGAGCTACAAGAGAACTCCAATAATTTTAAAATTTGAAAAGGATTTTCCTGCTGATACAACTCTTCCTGGAGCTATTAAGAGTGTTTTATAGAGAAAAGAGTATATTGACTATGACAACATTGGATTAAATTTCTGATAAATTATTTTGAAATCTATCTTTTAATCCATATAGAGCTAATAATTCATATGGAACGATTTTTCTAAAAAGACTTAACTCTACATATGCATCAGTTTCATGTAAATCTGAATTTCATTGTAAATGTAAATTTATGTAATAGAATTTAAGCATTTTCCCTGACATTTCCTGTAATTGTAAAGGTCATATAAGAAATTGAATGTGACTTTGTAATTTGTATAAATTCAGGATGACTGTGTATGTCTATTATTTCATCTTTAATTAAGAGGAAAAATTAATTGAAAATTATCATTTTCCTTAATAATTTGTTCACTTAAAGCTTTGTATGAAAATAATGTTCTTTTCAGTTAAATGTGACAATCTTTTGTGTGTGTGTGTGTGTGTGTGTGTGTGTGTGTCTTTTTTGCCATTTCTTGGGCTGCTCTCGCGGCATATGGAGGTTTCCAGGTTAGGGGTCCAGTCGGAGCTGTAGCCACCGGCGTACGCCAGAGCCACAGCAACGTGGGATCCAAGCCGCGTCTGCAACCTTCACCACAGCTCACGGCAACGCCAGGTCCTTAACCCACTGAGCAAGGCCAGGGATCGAACCCGCAACCTCATGGTTCCTAGTCAGATTCGTTAATCACTGTGCCACAACAGGAACTCCAAATGTGACAATCTTTAAATTCAGTTTTTATTTGTAAACCTGTGACTACTAGATTTGCAATACTGAAGCAGTTTTTAAACCTTTGAAATTGTTAAAAAAAACAAAATTCAACGTAGTAAATGTAAAGATCTAATTGACTTTATTTAATGATTCATTAATTGGGCCACATCCCATCTAGCAAATAGAAAGGTGCACCTTCTGAAAAGCTGTACAAAAAGAAAGGCTTTTTTATAGGCAAGAGGAGGTGGGAAAAGGAAGCTGCTAGAAGAGTGGATGTTTCATGCAAAGTCACCTTCCTATAGGGGATGGATGTTGTCTGTAGGGCAAATTACCCTACTAGTGCTGACCAGGTAATTCAAAAGGCTACATTCATGGGAGAGGCTGAAACTAAGTTTAGGTATTAAATCTTGGTTTGCTGACATGGGGCTTAGACTCCATTTTGGGCCTGTGGTCTCTTTTTTAACAGAGTCTAAACTCACTAACAAAATTTTAATAACTTTCATATATGTTTTATTATAATATCCATGTGTATGCTTTCATTTTATAATAATTTTAAATGATTTGTTGACAGTATTTATTGCCAGAGTACTGGCAGTTTCTGTCTGGGTATTCAGGCCAGAGAGTTAGTATATGTCAGATGCTGCCACCTCTGCTTTTTGTGCTGCTGCTACCACTATCACCAACACCAATCTGGGACCAGAGCCTGGCCCAGGCATAGGCAAGCGTGACTATCAGACCAATTATTCAACACCCAGGGTGCCTGCTATGCCCATATGCAGACACTCGTCTGCATGTGGTGCTTCCCTCTGTCCCTCTGTGTCTCCTTGCTCAAAGGACTGTTTCACTATCCTACTGAACTTTACTTATAAAATACAAGTTTAGTCCCAGCCAGGGCAATCAGAGAAGAAAAAGAAATAAAAGGAATCCAAATTGGAAAGGAAAAGTAAAACTATCACTGTTTGCAGATGACATAATGCTATACATAGAAAAAATCCTAAAGATGCTACCAGAAAACTGTTAGGGCCCATCAAGGAATTTGGTGAAGTTGCAGGATACAAAATTAATACATAGAAATCGGCTGCATTTCTATATATATTAGCAATGAAAGATCAGAAAGAGAAATTAGGGAAACAATTCCATTTCTCATTGCATCATAAAGAATGAATTATCTAGGAATAAGTGCGTCTAAAGAAAAAAAGACCTGTACAGTGAAAATAAGGCACTGGTGAAAGAAATCAAAGATGGAGATTCCTCAAAAAACTAAAACTGACCTGATTCGACCCCTAGCCTGGGAACCTCCGTATGCAATTGGTGCAGCCCTAAAAAGACAAAAGACAAATAATGAACAAACAAACAAAAAACTACTATGAGGTACCACCTTATACCAGCCAGAATGGCCATCATCAAAAAGTCCATAAACAATAAATGCTGGAGAGAGTGTGGAGAAAAGGGAACCGTCTTACACTGTAGGTGGGAATGTAAATTGGTGCAACCATTATAGAAAACAGTATGGATATTCCTCAAAAAACTAAAAATAGAATTACCATATAATCCAGCAATCCCATTCCTGGGCATTTAACTGAAGAAAACCATGGCTCAAAAAGATACATGTACTCCAATGTTCATTGCAGCACTATGTAAAATAGCTAAGACATGAAAGCAACCCAAATGTCCATCAACAGAGCAATGGTAAAGATGTGGTCCATATATACAATGAAATATTACCCAGCCATACA
Organism: Phacochoerus africanus; assembly: GCF_016906955.1. NCBI lineage: Eukaryota > Metazoa > Chordata > Mammalia > Artiodactyla > Suidae > Phacochoerus > Phacochoerus africanus. Next base: position 76,744,654 of record NC_062545.1, on the reverse strand, counting down.
AATGAATGAAATAATGGCATTTGCAGCAACATGGAAGGAACTAGAAATTATCATATTAAGTGAAGTTAGTCAGTGAAAGACAAACATCATATGCTATCATTTATATGTGGGATCTACAAAAAGGATATAAATGAATTTAATTGCAGAACCAAAATAGACTCACAGACTATGAAGAACTTATGGTTACCAAAGAAGACAGATGCAGGTGAGGAAGGGGTGGACTAGGGGTTTGGTATTGGCTTGTGATGATGGTTGTACAGCTATAAACACAATATAATTCACTGAATTATTTTAAGAAAACAAATAACGCCCCCCCCCCAAAAAAAAAACACAAGTTCAATGATAAAATTAAGTATGAGGCCTGAGAGGGAGGCTCAGAGCCCCATGAAGCAGCCCTGTATGGATTACTAGTACACTAATTTTATACTTCATTTATGCTATATTACATAAGCAATCCAACTCCTAAACTCCCTTCTTGAGGGTCTGTTTACTGCATAAGGAATATACTGTCAGTGTCTGTGAAAATTGAGTCTTCCAGGAAGCAGATGTCAAGAAGGAATTAGGAGAGCAATAGAGTTACTGGACAGTGAAAACCTTCAGACTTGGTGATTCCCTTAAAATCAGGTAGTCTTAATTTAGATATTATAAAAATATTAAACTAATTTAAAAACTTTAAAGAAAATTAAAATAAGGTTTTCAAAATTTTTATTTTATTTATTTATTTTTGTCTTTTTTTTTTTAATCTTTTTAGGACCACACCCTTGGCATATGGAGGTTCTCAGGCTAAGGGTCTAACTGGAGCTGTATGCGGCCTTTGCCACTGCCACAGCAAATGCCAGATCTGAGCCACGTCTATGACCTACACCACAGCTCATGGCAACACAAGATCCTTAACCTGCTGAGCGAAGCCAGGGATTGAACCCACAACCTCATGGTTCCCAGTAGGATTCATTTCCGCTGCACCATGACGGGAACTCCAAAAATTTTTTAATTTGTAAGGAGATTTCAGGCATAAATAGTTATGTTTCAAAGCAAATTTACAGGACTTCCCATCATGGCTCAGGAGTAACAAATCTGACTAGTATTCATGACAGCACGGGTTCCATCCCTAGTCTTGCTCAGTAGGTTAAGGATCTGGTATTGCCGAGAGCTGTGGTGTAGACATCAGATGTGGCGTGAATCTCGCGTTGCTGTTGTGTAGCCTGTAGCTCTGATTCAAACCCTAGCCTGGAAATTTCCATACGCCATGGGTGCAGCCCTAAAAATGCCAAAAAAAAAAAAGAGTAAATTTATCAATGTCAGAACTTCCCATTAAAGTTTTAAAAAGCATTTTAAGTTCAAATATAAAAGTGGATAGAGAACTTATGAATTTGAAATGCTTCTGCAAAAATATACAGTGGAAAAAAGACAGTCTGTTCAACAAGTGATGTTGAGAAAGTTAGACAGCTGCATGCAAATCAATGCAGTCAGAACACACCCTCACACCACACATAAAAATAAATTCAAAATGGCTTAAAGACAAATATAAGACATGATGCCATAAAACTTTTAGAAGAGAACAAAGGCAAAACATTCTCTGACATAAATCATATCAATGTTTTCTTAGGTCAGTCTCCCAAGGCAATATAAATAAAAACAAAAATAAACAAATGGGACCTAATCAAACTTATAAGCTTTGAAAACATAGAGCAAAGGAAACCACAAGCAAAAGGAAAAGATGACTGATGGACTGGGAAAAAATATTTGCAAACAATGAGACTGACAAGGGCTTAATTTCCAAAATACACAAACAGCTCATACAATTCAATAAGAAAAAACAACCTAATTTAAAAAATGGGCCAAAAACCTAACTAGACATTTCTCCAAAGAAGAAATACAAGTAGTCAATAGGTACATGAAAAGATGCTCAATATTGCTCCTTATTAGAGAAATGCAAATCAAAACTATAGTGAGGTAACATCTCACACTGGTCAGAATGGCCATTATTAAAAAAAAAAGTCCAAAATAACAAATGCTAGAGAGAGACAGTGTGGAGAAAAGGGAACCCTCTTACATTGTTGGTGGGGATGTAATGTGGTGCAGCTACTATGGAAAAGAGTATGGCGTTTTTCTTAAAAAACTAAAAACAGGAGTTCCCTTGTGGCTCAGATGGTTAAAGACATGGCGTTGTCCCTACTGCCGCTCTGTTGTCAGCTATGGTGTGTGTTTGATTCCTGGCCTGGGAACTTCTGCAATCTGTGGACACAGTGAAAAAATAAAAAATAAAAAAACACACACAAAACCTAAAAACAGGGTTACCACACGATCCTGTAATCCCATTCCTGGGCATACACTCAGAGAAAACTATAATTCAAAAATATACCTGCACCCCAATGTTCACAGAAGCACTATTTACAACAGCCAAGACATGGAAGCAATCCAAATGTCCATCAACAGATGACTGGATAAAGAAGATGTGGCATACACATACACCCCCCCCCCCACACACACACGCACACACACACACTGGAATAATACTCAGCCATAAAAAAGAACATGCAGTAACATGGATGGACCTAGAGACTATCATACTAATTGAAGTAAACCAGAAAGAGAAAGACAAATATCATATGATACCAATTATCTGTGGAATCTAAAATATGATACACATGAACTTATTTACAATTAGAAACAGACTCACAAACATAGGAAACAAACTCATTAAAACTGAGGGGAAAAGGGGGTGGATGAGGGATAAATTAGGAGTCTGGGATTATCAGATACAAACTACTATATACAGGATGAATAAATAACAAGGTCCTACTGTATAGGACAGGGAAATCTATTCAATGTCCATAATGGAAAGGAGTATGAAAAAGAATGTATGTACGCATGTGTATAACTGAATCACTTTGCTGTATACCTGAAACTAACACATTGTAAATCAATCACGCTTCAATTTTTAAGAAACACCTCTGTATTTTGGAGAGCTATCTTCAAAAGGCCATGATAAAAATAGAAAACTATTTTGGAAGATCCTGTTGTGGGCTTAGCAGGTTAGGAATCTGACCAGTATCAATGAAGATGCAGGTTGGATCCCTGGCCTTGCTCAGTGGGTTAAGGATCCTGCGTTGCCATGAGCTGTGGTGTAGGACATTACATATAAACACATAAACCATATAAACTTTGACATAAACCACAGCAATATCTTCTCAGATCCACCTCCTAGAGTAATGACAATAAAGACAAAAATAAATGGGACTCAAAAGTTTTTGCACAGCAAAGGAAACCCTAAACTGAACAAAAAGACAAGCTACAGAATGGAAGAAAATATTTGCAAATGAAGTGACTGCAAGGGATTAATCTCCAAAATTTATAAATACCTCCTGCAGTTCAATAACAAACAACCCCATTCAAAAATGGGCAGAAGATCTTAACAGACAATTCTCTAAAGAAGATGTACAGATGGCCCAAAAACACATGAAAATATCACTAATTATTAGACAAATGCAAATCAAAACCACTATGAGGTACCACCTTATACCATCCAGAATGGCTATCATCAAAAAGTCTTCAAACAATAGATTCTGGAGAGGCCGTGGAGAAAAGGGAACCCTCCTACACTGTTGGTGGGAACGTAAACTGGTGCAACCACTGTGGAAATTCCTCAGAAAACTGAAAATAGATTTACCATTTGAACCAGCAATCCCATGCCTGGGCATCTATCCAGAGAAAACCATGACTCGAAAAGATACATGTACTCCATTGTTCATTGCAGCACTATTTGCAATAGCCAAGACAAGGAAACAACCTTAATGTCCACTGACAGAAGAGTAGATAAGGAAGATGTGGTACATAGACACAATGGAATATTACTCAGCCATTAAAAGGAATGAAATAATGGCATTTGCAGCAACATGAATGGACCTAGAAATTATCATGCTAAGTGAAGACAGTCAGATAGTGAGATACCACCATCATACGCTATCACTTAAATTGGAATCTAAAAAAGGACACAATGAACTTCTTTGCAAAACAGATACTGACTCTCAGACTTTGAAAAACTTAGTTTCCAAATGAGACAGGTTGGGAGGTGGGGGATTCTCTAGGGGTTTGGGATGGAAATGCTATATAATTGTGTTGTGATGATTGTTGTACAATTATAAATGTAACAAAATTCACTGAGTAAAAAAAAAAAAAGAAAATAGCAGGGTTAATATACTTTCATAGTTCTGAGGAAAATTCATTTTTAACTTGGAAATGTATACCCAGACCCCCACTGCCCCCAAAATCAAATATAAGAATGTGGAAAGCAACCAATCTAATTTTATTTTATTGAGGAGCTCATTGCCTATCTTGGAAGAAAAGGTCATAAACATGACACACATAAGATAAGTAAAGTGCAGAGAAGTCTCACAAGGTATTACCAGGATGGATGAGGGGCACCCAACTTAGTCTGGGGGAGACAAGGAACACTTCCTGAAAGACGATCCCCAGTTGAGCCTTATACCATGAGGAAACAACTTAATAAATCTCTTCAATAAATTTCCCTGGCCTGCATAAAACTGTGTTGAGAACTTTTATCCATATTCAAATTTGACTTCCACATAGCCTATGAACTGGCCATGACTAAAGGTATAAGCATTAAAAAATGATCATGACTTTGCTTACTATTTCTATCACATACCCAATGAACCTGATTTGCAAGATTTGCAGCTCAGTTCTCTGAATGACTAATCCATTGGAAGCTGGGCACACCTACCTTTCCTTTTGACTTGAACAAACTGTTGGAACCATTACTTTATTCTTTCACTGAAGTTCTCTACCTATGTCAATGAACTCAATTTTTTGGGGTCTTTTTTTGGCGGGGGTGGGGGGTGGGGTGCACTGCACTTGCAGTATGGAGGTTCCCAGGCTCGGGGTCTAATTGAAACTGTAGCTGCTGGCCTATACCACAGCCACAGCAACGCCAGATCCGAGCTGCATCTGTGACCTATACCACAGCTCATGGCAACACTGGATCCTTAACCCACTGAGCGAGGCCAGGGATCGAACCGCAACCTCATGGTTCCTAGTCAGATTTGTTTCCACGGCACCACAACAGGAACTCCCAATGAACTCAATTTTTAATGTTTAGATAAATCTTTTCAAATTCCTTACTGGCATGTGATTAGGCCATATTAATTTCTGGTTGGTTATTTATTTATTTATTTATTTATTTATATTGCTTAAAAGCTAGGGCAGGCTGCATTATGGTATTAAGGGACAATTCATGCTATATTAGGGCTAAGAATTTTTTGGGGGGGCTGAGAATTTTAAAGAATTGAAAAGCTGACTGGCAAAGTCATATTTGTAGACTTAATTTTCTCTTTTCTATGTTTTCTTGAAATCATAGTAAGCCAAAGAAACAAGATTCTTATGTAGTCTTGCTCCTACTTGGAAAGAATGGAAAAAAAGCCCCCCAGCAATCTCTGAAATAAGCATTATATAAACATTAATATGAAATAAGGATCCATAGTGATACTGATTGATCTTTGTGGCTTTTTTTGTAGCACACTGTAGTTTCAGTAAATTTGAGGACATCCTATATTTTCCTGTGCATGATCTACTAAAAAATTTCAAGAAGAAAAGATTTTGTAATCTGTTTACATAGAACACTAGGCTAATTTTTGGGGGGAGGTGGGTGTACAACCGCAGCATGTGGAAGTTCCCAGGCCAGGGACTGAATCCGTGCCACAGTTGTGGCCTGTGCTACAGCTGCCGCAATGCCAGATCCTTAACCCACTGTGCCACACCAGAATTTCTGTAGGCTAATTTTTAAGGATCAGATTCATTCACCATGATATGTTTTTGTTATCAGAATAGAGAAATTCAGGAGTTCTCCTGTGGCGTCGTGGGTTAAGGATCTAGTGTTGCCACTGCAGCAGCTTGAGTTGCTGCTAGCAGGGTCTAGAGTTTGATTCCTGGCCAGGGAACTTCCACATGCCATGGGCATGACCAAAAGAAAAAAAAGAATAGAGAGATTCAGTTAAAAGATGAAGGGGAGTATATTAATAGTATTCTTATAGTTAAACTCTCCTTTATGAAAAGAAAAAAAATCTAAATAAGAAACCCAGTCTGGGGATGGATGTCAGAGATTCCCTCCCATTCCCCCTGAATAGGGTTCAGTGAAGGACCATTTTCTTCACTTTTCCAGGATGGCCCTTCATTCAGAGACAGAGTCAAAGCTCAGGCACGGTCCTGGATTGAATAGTGTTCTCCCCGCCCGCCCCCAGTTCATGTCCACCTGGAGTCTGAGTGTGATCCCATTTGGAAATAAGGTCTTTGTAAATGTACATGAGTTATGAAAAGGTGATATTGGGTTAGGTGGGGGCTTAAATCCAATATGACCGATGTCCTTTTAAGAAGAGGGGAATTTGGAGTTCCCGTCATGACGCAGTGGTTAATGAATCCAACTAGGAACCATGAGGTTGCAGGTTCGATCCCTGCCCTTGCTCAGTGGGTTAATGATCCGGCGTTGCTGTGAGCTGTGGTGTAGGTTGCAGAAGCAGCACAGATCCCGCGTTGCTGTGGCTCTGGCATAGGCCGGCGGCTACAGCTCCGATTGGACCCCTAGCCTGGGAACCTCCATATGCCGTGGGAGTGGCCCAAGAAATGGCAAAAAGACAAAAAAAAAAAAAGAAGAAGAGGGGAATTTGTGCAACACTACATACAATAGCCAAGACATGGAAACAACCTAAATGTCCATTGACAGAAGAGTGGATAAGGAAGATGTGGTACATATACACAAGGGAATATTACTCAGCCACTAAAAGGAAAGAAATAACCATTTTTAGCAACATGGATGGACCTAGAAATTATCATGCCTAAGTGAAGTTAGTCAGACAGTGAGACACCACCATCATATGCTATCACTGAAATGTGGAATCTAAAAAAAGGACACAATGAACTTCTTTGCAGAGCAGATACTGACTCTCAGACTTTGAAAAATTTATGGTTTCCAAATGAGACAGGTTGGGGGTGGGGGATGGGCTAGGGGTTTGGGATGAAAATACTATAAAATTGGGTTGTGATGATCATTGTACAACTATAAATGTAATAAAATTCATTGAGTTACTAAAAACAATTTTGGATGAGCTCATATCCTGCCTCTTATCTTCCCAACATAATTATATCATAATTTTTAAGAAAAATCATTAGTATTTGCAAAAAAAAAAAGAAGAGGGGAATTTGGACACAGACAGATGAAAGAAGACCGTGTGGAGAGAAAGGCAGGGATTATAGTTATGCTGCCATAAGCCAAGGATTACCAGCAGCCACCAGAATATAGGAGAGAAGCATGTAACGGAGATTTCCTCTGAGTCCCTAGAAGGAATCAACCCTCCGTGCACCTTGATTTTAGACTTCTGGCCTCCAGAGCTGTGAGATAATAAATTCCTTTTGTTTTAAACCACTGGGTTTATGGTAATTTTTACAACAGCCCTCGGAAACTGACAGAGACACTAGCAGCTGTTTTTTCACTCTACCAGCAGCAGCTGGGCATCTCTCCCTTAGTCTGGCCTGCATCCTCATCCAGTAGGGAGGGAGGTCTGATTCTTTTTTCCTTCCTTTTTCCTTTTTGTGGCCACATGTGCAGCATTATGGATGTTCCCAGGCTAGGGGTCTAGTTGGAGCTGCTGCTGCCAGCCTACATCACAGCCACAGCAACACCAGATCCAAGCTGCATCTGTGGCCTATGCTGCAGCTTGCTGCAACACCAAATCCTTAACCCACTAAGTGAGGCCAGGGATTGAACCCATAACCTCAGGGATACTAGTCAGGTTCTTAACCTGCTGAGCCACAATGGGAACTCCGAGAGGTCTGATTCTTAATTCCGATGCATCCTATTCCTCTTCTTCAGCTCTCCTGACATTGACTCTGTACTAAAGAGACCAGAATCTGTTTCCTCAACAGCCTTTGAGCTTAGACCATCCTTATAAAAAGGAGCTTTGTTCTCAGACTTTAGGATCAATGTTAAAGTAAACTGAATATGCCCTCCAGAAGAATAAGGGTTATTTGCATGACAGCTAATACTCTGAAATCTGATTGGCCAGAGAACTTGGTGCTTATTGAGTAGAAGGAGCAAAGTTAAGGAAGCCTCTTATACATATTGAGATAATGGACATCTCAAGGGCAGTGGCAACAATAAATTCTCTGTATTTCATAAGCCTTATGACTCTTCTGTGCACAGAGAAGGGATAACTAGTGACTGCTATCAACCACATATGAAGGAAAAGAAAGCACAGGTGGTAATTTTAACATATAAAAGTAGAGTTTGACACAAAGAGGATGCAATGTCTCGGGATTATCTGATGTTGATAACTGGCACTAAAAATACTTGGCAGCTCAATCTTTATCCTCTGTTGTCTTAGGGACCTGAGATTAAATCTTATCATTGGCTAACTACACAAATTATCCCCCCAGAGCCTCAGTTTTCTCATCTGTAAAATGGAAATACTGCATATCTTCTTCACAGGATGGTTGTAAGGATCATATTAGCTAGTTTATATAAAATGCCTAGGATTTAGTAAATGGTAGCTCTCATTTTCACCCCACTTACTTGCCAAAAACACATACCAAAACTCCTTCCTCAAGCCCCTTGCTCTTACTCCCACTGCTTTTTTTTTCTCTGTATCTGATCATGCTTTCCACATCAAATAGAGATAAAAAGTTATTACAGATCTTCCTTGATTTATGATAGGGTATGTCTCAATAATCCCATCATAAAATTGAAAACACTGTTAAGTTGAAAGTGCATTTAATATAATAATAACCAACTGAACATCATAGCTTAGCCTGGCCTAACTTAAGTGTGTTCATTTTTTTTTTTTTTTGGTCTTTTTGGCTTTTCTAGGGCCGCACCTGTGGCATATGGACGTTCCCAGGCTAGGGGTCTAATCGGAGCTGTAACTGCCAGCCCACGCTACCGCCACAGCAACTCAGGATCCGAGCTGCTTCTGCAACCTACACCACAGCTCACAGCAATGCCGGATCATTAACCCACTGAGCAAGGGCAGGGATCAAACCTGCAACCTCATGGTTCCTAGTTGGATTCATTAACCACTGCGCCACAACGGGAACTCCCTTAAGTGTGTTCAGAACACTTACATTAGCTTACAGTTGTACAAAATTATCTAACGTAAATCCTACTTTATAACACAATTTTGACTATCTCATGCAATTTATTGAATATTATACCGAAAATGAAAAACAGGATACTTTTAAGTTTTGCCTTTTCTTTCTCCACCAGCTCTTTCCCCTCAATATATGAAAATTTCCTTTCTCCTATTAATGATTTCCTTCCTTCTGTGGACTTTATATTTTGTTTATTCTTTTTCTAGTTCTTTTAGGTGGTAGGTTTGGTAGTTGATATGAGATTTTTTTTTTCTTTTTTGAGGAAAGTCCCTTTCTCCTATTAAAAACAAATAATAAAACTCTGAACCTCTCTTAAGCATGGTAACTACAATCCTATTTTTCTCAGCCAAGCCTCTATTTTTCTTTTTTCTTTTTGGCTGCACCCACACTGTGTGGAAGCTCTTGGGCCAGAGATCAAATCCGTCCATAGCAGCAACCCAGGCCACTGCATTAACAATGCCCCTGCGCCACAAGAGAACTCCTTTTGTTCATTTAAGTTTTATTTACCTTTTGAAAAGGCAGTATTTCATGGATCAAAATTCAAAAAGGTATACAATACAAATTCTGCCTCCTACCTCTGATTCTCAAGCACAGTTTTCCTTGCCTGAGCAGATAGTCTCTTGTGGTCCTTTTAGAGATAAGGCATGCATACATAAGCAAGTATGTATTTTTTCTTTTGTATAAAAATGTTAGCATACGATAGACACTCCTCTGATTTTTGCTCTTTTTCACTTAAATATATATCTTGGGGGCCTTTCCATTTCAGTGCCTAAACAATTTTCTCAACATTCAGGTCTTCTGAAAAGGAGATGTCAAGATAGGATGAGACCTGCAAAAGACTTATTGGAAGAAATGCTTTCGAGGGACAGAAAGAAGGGAGCTGAAGGAGTTGTCAGACCATGATGGTGATCTGACCCCTGTGAAGGAGAGAGGGAAGGAAGAAGGGTTGGGTAGGCAGTGATTCAGACAGCAGCATAGTGCTGAGAATGTTTCAGATAGGCTTAAGCCTAGGGAGTCCTTAAGCTAAAGTCACCTGCTTTAGTCAGAGGACCTGCCCTAGTATCCTGCTATATTCAGTCATAGGCTAAAGGCGACCCTTGAGGAGAGTGGCCTCATTGCAAATGCAGGGTAGATTCAGAGTTTAGCAACTGGGGCCTTCCTGCAGGAGGAGATCTGAGAGGCATATTTCATAGCTTTCATGTTAATTTTAGGGCTGCATAATAACCCACTGATGGATGTGCCATAATTTATCTATCCAGTTCTCTTCTAATGAACATTTCTGTTGTTGCCCAATCCTTTCCTAGTAGAAACAATACTCAATGAGTAACTTTAAATTATATCATCTTGCACATATAATGCATTCCACATATTGGGCTCCTGGAGATGCAGACCTTGAGATAAGATTAACATGTAAGCAGTTTATTACAGAATTTTGGCTAGCATCACTATCTCTGGAAGGACAAGGAAGAAAATAGGGTGGGGAAGATTGAGGAATAGGTCTGTTATGCATTCTCACTGATGGCCTGAGTCAACCCCACAGGGAGTTCTGAAGACAGGATGACCCATTAGAGTTGTCCTGAGTGGAATGAGAGGTGACTGCATTTGTTTTTTTAATTTTTTTTTTTTGTGTGTGTCTTTTTGCTATTTCTTGGGCCGCCCCTGCGGCATGTGGAGATTTCCCAGGCTAGGGGTCGAATCGGAGCCATAGCCATCGGCCTACGCCAGAGCCACAGCAACGCAGGATCCGAGCCACGTCTGCAACCTACACCACAGCTCACGGCAACGCCGGATCGTTAACCCACTGAGCAAGGGCAGGGACCGAACCGGCAACCTCATGGTTCCTAGTCGGATTCGTTAACCACTGAGCCACGACGGGTACTCCTGTTTTTTTAATTTTAATTTTTTTTAACTGAAGTATAGTTGATTTACAATGTTCTGTTATTTTCTTCTGTAGAGCAAAGTGATCCAGTTATACAAATATATACATTATTTTTCATATTCTTTTCCATTATGCTTTATCACAGAATATTGAATATAGTTCACTGTACTATATAGTAGGACCTTGTTGTTTATCTATTCTATATAAAATAGTTTACATCTGCTAACCTGAACTTCCCACTCCATCTGTCTCTCAATTCCTTCCCCCTTGGCAGCCACAAGTCTGCTCTTTATGTCTGTGAATCTGTTTCTGTTTTATAGATACATTGATTTGTGTCATATTTTAGATTCCACATATAAGTAATATCGTATGTTGTCTTTCTCTTTCTGACTTACTTCATTTAGTATGAGAATCTCTAGTTCCATCCATGTTGCTGCAAGTGGCATTATTTTGTTTTTTTATGGATGAGTAGTATTTCTCTGTGTGTGTGTGTGTGTGTGTGTGTGTGTATGTGTGTGTGTGTGTATAACATCTTTTTTCATTTTTAAAAGTTTTATTGTAGTTAATTTACAATGTTGTGATAATTTCTGGTGCATAACAAAGTCATTCAGTTATACACATATATACATTCTTTCTTTTTCAGATTCTTTCCCCATATAGATTATCACAGAATATTTGATAGTTTCCTGTGCTGGTCCCCCTTGGCCAGTCATTTCATATCCACAATGTGCATATGCCCATTCCAAACCCCTGGTCCATCCCTCTCTCCTACCTGTTCCCTTTGGTAATCATAAGTTGGTTTTCAAAGTCTGTGAGTCTGTTTCTCTTCTGCAAATAAGTTCATTTGTATTCTTTTTAAATTTAATTACTTAATTTTTTTTTTTGGCTTTTTAAGGCTAGACCCATGGCATGTGGATGTTCCCAGGCTAGGAGTGGAATTGGAGCTATAGCTGCCGGCCTGCACCACAGCCACAGCAATGCCAGATCCGAGCTGCATCTGCGACCTACACCACGGCTCATGGCAATGTTGGATTTTTTTTTTTGTCTTTTTGCCTTTTCTAGGGCCGCACCTGTGGCATATGGAGGTTCCCAGGCTAGGGATCTAATCAGAGCTACAGCTGCCAACCTACGCCACAGCCACAGCAACATGAGATCCGAGCCGGGTCTGCAACCTACACCACAGCTCACGGCAACGCCAGATCCTTAACCCACTGAGCAAGGCCAGGGATCGAACCCGCAACCTCATGGTTCTTAGTCAAATTCGTTAACCACTGCGCCATGACGGGAACTCCACAATGTCGGATCTTTAACCCACTGAGCGAGGCCAGGGATTGAACCTGTGTCCTCATGGATATTGGTCAGATTAATTTTTGCTGTGCCACTATGGGAACTCTATCCATCCATTTGTTGGTGGACATTTAGGTTGTTTCCATGTCTTGGCTATTGTGAATAGTGCTGCCATGAACACAGGGGTGCATGTACTTTTTTTTTTTTTTGGTCTGCACTTGTGGCATCTGGAAGCACCCCCAGGGCCAAGGATCGAATCTGAGACATAGCTGCAACCTATGCCACAGCTGTGGCAACCCTGGATATATAATTCACTGCACTGGGCTGGGGATTGAACCTGAGCCTCTGCAGTTACTTGAGCCACTGCTATCAGATTCTTAACCCACTGTGCCACAGTGGGAACTTCCTGCACGTATCTTTTTGAATTATTGTTTTTTTTTCTGGATATGTACCCAGGAGTGGAATTGCAGGATCAAATGATAACTCTATTTTTAGTTTTCTGAGTTACCTCCATACTATGTTCCATAGTAGTTGTACCAACTTACACTCCCACTAACTGTGTAGGTGGGTTCCCTTTCTCCATACCCTGTCCAGCATTTATTATCTGTAGACTTTTTGATGATGGCCATTCTGACTGGTGTGAAGTGGCACCTCATTGTAGTTTTGATTTACATTTCTCTAATAATGAGCAATGTTGAAAATATTTTCATGTGCTTTTTAGTCACCTATCTGTCTTTTTTGGATAAATGTCTATTTAGGTCTTCATTTTTTTTCTCTTTGACTGGGTTGTTTTGTTGTTGTTGATTTGTATGAGCTATTTGTGTATCTTGGAAATTAAGCCCTTCTCGGTCACATTGTTTGTAAATATTTTCTCTCAGTCCTTATGTTGTTTTTTGCTTTATTTATGATTTCCTTTGCTATGTAAAAGCTTATAAATTTGATTAGATTCCATTTACTTATTTTTCTTTTTTATTATATGAATTTTATTATATTTATAGTTGCACAGCCATCATAACACCACAGCTGTGGCAACTCCAGAAACTTAACCCACTTTGCCGGGTGGGGGATTGAACCCAGGCTGCTGCTGAGACAACACCAGATCCTTAAAGCACTGTGCCACAGCAGGAACTCCCCTGTTTGTTTATTTTTGTTTCTATTTCTCTTGCCTTGGGAATAGAGAACACTGGTATGATTTATGTCAGAGAATGTTTTGCTTATGATCTCTTCTAGGAGTTTTATGGTTTAATGTCTTATGTTTAAGTCTTTAAGCAATTTTGAATTTATTTTTGTGTATGGCATGAGGGTGTGTTCTAACTTCATTGATTAGCATGTGGCCATCCATCCAATTTTCCCAACACCACTTGCTGAAGAGACTGTCTTTTTCCCATTGTCTATTCTTGAGAGATTTGTGCCTTTATATCCCTATATTAGTCACTGGATGTAGATTGCTCTAGGAAAATGATGAGGTGAGGTAGCAACGTGGCTCTTTAGCTAAGGTAGTTCCTGGAGAGGGCTGACGGCTGAAAGGCTCTCTGTGGCAGCACTTCCAGCAGCTTGGGGTAACAGTACATCTTTTAGTTCCAAGGCGCCCTCTGGGAAGGTTTATTACAGCATCTACAAGGAGTATAATTGTAGGATACTGTTATATAATTTTAATTGATATTGCCAAGACCAAAATCTAATGTATGTATTGGTACATATCTTGTGAATATATGTTTCCACTGGCAATGCAAGAGAGTGCCTGTTTCCCCCATACTTGGTAATAAAGGGTGTGGTCAAACTTCCTGATTTTTTTAAGTCAAGCTTTTCATAATCTGTATTTGATTTTTTTCCCCCACACTCATGGCATATGGAAGTTCCCAGACCAGAGATCAAATCCACTCTGCGGTTGTGGCAATACTGGATCCTTAACCTGCCATACCACAAGGGAACTTCCTATATTTGATTTTTTACTAATACCTTTTTTCATATTCCATTTACTCCCAAGTGCACGTTCATTAAGCCCTAGCTCTGCAATGTACTCGATATTTCAGTTTGCTCATATGTAAAATTAGAATAAAACAACACACCTTTTTTTTTTTTTGCCTTTTGTCTTTTTAAGGGCCGCACCCACAGCATATGGAGGTTACCAGGCTAGGGGTCTAATCCGAGCTACAGCTGCCAGCCTACACCACAGCTCACGGCAATGCTGGATCCTTAACCCACTGAGTGAGGCCAGGGATCGAACTTGCAACCTCAGGGTTCCTACTCAGATTCATTTCTGCTGTGCCACAACAGGAACTCCATAAACTACATACTTTATAGGGGTATTTTAGGGACATAATGAATGCAAAAGCTCATATTTAAAAATAGCAACCTGGAGTTCCCGTTGTGGCTCAGTAGTAATGAATCCTACTAGTATCCCTGAGGATGTGGGTTCGATCCCTGGCCCCACTCAGTGAATTAAGGATTTGGTGAGCTGCAGTGTAGGCTGCAGACCCGGCTCAGATCTGGGTCTGTGGCTGTGGTATAGGCCAGCATCTGCAGCACCTATTTGACCCCTAGCCTGGGAACCTCCATATGCTGCGGGAGCGACCCAAGAAATTACAAAAAAGACAAAAAAACCAAACCAAAACAAAACAAAAAACCAAAAAAACCCCCCAAAACTGCTCCTATTCCTTTATATCCTATCTTATTATTAAAGCCAAAAACCTTGAAGTCATCTTGGATTATTCTCTATTCCTCAACCCCACACTTAATCACCAGATCCTGTTAAATTTGATTCACAAATATAAATCTGGTATCTGCCTTTTTCTCATAATCAGCACTATGCCTCTGCAGGTCCTTGTATTTTACAAGAATTACTGCAATAGCTTCTTTACTGCTCATACCCTCTTGTAATCTATCCCGAACATTGTTGTCAGAAGGATTTTTTTTTTTAAATACACAACATTGATTACTTCTTAGCTCAAAAGTCTTCAATGGCTTTCCTTCTTTCTTTCTTTGGCTTTTTAGGTCCATACCCCCGGCATACTGAAGTTCCCAGGCTGGGGGTCAAATTGGAGCTATAGCTGCCAGCCTACACCACAGCCCAAGCAATGCTGGATCCTTAACCCACTGAGCGAAGCCACGTCCTCATGGATATTAGTCAGGTTTGTTATCCCTGAGCCACTACTGGAACTGGCTTTCTACTGACTATAGAATGAGGGAATCTAAAGTTTCTGCTTGATATATATAGGTCTTCTTAATGTGATCTCTGCTTATCTCTCCAGTCTCTTCTTAGCCATCCCTTTCCCTGCCTTAAACTGTAATGTTCAAGCTGGTTGGATTCACCAGAATATATCAGATTCTCTCCTGACATATGTATGTGCCACTCTGCCAGAAATAATTCCCTGCTCCCTGCTTCCCAACTTCTTCAAAGAAGAGTCTTTAAATTTTGGCTCAAACCTACCACTTTTTATGATGCCCTCCCTAACTCCTCTGGAAGTCCCCCTACTCTATATTGCTCTTTGTTCCCACAGAGTTTATTTTTACTTATTTTTTTAGGCTTTTTTTTTTTGGCCTGCACCTGCAGCATATGGAAGTTCCCAGGCTAGGGAGCTACAGCTGCAACCTACACCACAGGTCAGGGCACTGAGGGATCCTTAAACCACTGACCCAGGCCAGGGATCGAACCCACATCCTCATGGATACTAGTAGGGTTCCTTACCACTGAGCCACGACGTGAGCTCCCACTTTATTTATTTATCTTCTTCTTCTTCTTTTTTTAAAGGGCTGCATACAGAGGTTCCCAGGCTAGGGGTAGAATTGGAGCTGTAGCCGCAGGCCTACACCGTAGCAACGCAGGATCCAAGCCACGTCTGCAACCTACACCACAGCTCACTGCAAGGCTGGATCCTTTACTCACTAAGCGAGGCCAGGGACTGAACCTGCATCCTCATAGATGCTAGTCAGATTCGTTAACCCCAGAGCTGCAAGGGGAACTCCCCACAGTTTATTTTTAATTTGCTTGCATGTTGATTTTAACATGTTTTAATCTCCGGATGGAAAAGACCAATTTTAGCTGGTATCTGCAGCACTTACCATAGTACCTGGAAATAACAGACAATCAGATACTTCACGATTTACTTCAAGATCTGAGGAAATTTTCCAGGAAACTAACTGTTGTAATAAATAAATGACCCCCCCCATCCAGTTTTCCAAGTTTCTTCCAAAACCTAGCAGGCAAGTCACTCTTAACTTTCCTTACCACATTAGGTAAAATTGACTATTTCCTCCTCTTGTGCTTTCACTGAATGTGGTATGTTAAGTCCTATCATAGCACCAATGATTTTTAAGATTGTATCCCAAGCATCTGATACGTTTTAGGCACGCAATAATGAACCAACATTCACCTTAAGGAGATTTAAACATTCTAGGAAAACGTCACTGTTAGGCATAAACCTTAAGACACTCTATACAATCCAATCTAAATGATTGTTTTTAAATTGCTGCATCCTGCAGGCACTTTAATAGTTCTCAGACAGTTGGCCAAAAGCTTGGCTACGGGAATCGCTTATGCTAGGAGGAGACTACGACTAGAGCGCCAAGGATGGGCTGCTAGGACCTTTAAGTTACAGGTTTTCAGGCCGACGCCGACGGTAGAACCAGGAAACCGCTAAAAGTTCAGTTTTTGAAATACGGTTTTTGCACCGTAAAGAAAAAAGATTAACCTATCAGAAAGAACCGAGCACATCCAATTACCAATCAAGAGCCGGAAAGAAGCCAAAGCAGGGATACCCACGCACCAACGAGGACGTCATTCTTAAGTCTCCGCCAATGAGCTGTTGGATGCGGGACGGGGCAGGAGGCGGACCAACTGCCACCAAAAACAAACAACAATCTGCAGTACAACTGCTCTCACCACAGTCCTCGCCTAGCAAACCACTGGAGGAAACTCGTGGGCAAAGCCCTTGTTAAATACTTTCCAGTCTCCTCCTCTCCTGGGGGCAGTTATAATAGAGTACCTTCCTTACACCAGAAAAAGGACCTTCTTTCCACCAGCTCCCACAAACTCGCAGAAAGCACACTGCAAGTTTGCACTTTCTACCTTCACAGGAACTAGCAGTCCAACGCTACCTGAGGGGGGAGGGGCGGCCTCAGTGCGCAAGCGTGCATGTCTTGCAGAGGCGGGGCTGTAGCGGCCCAAGGCAACTTGGGTATTGTATTTCGTTCTACCGCATCACTCAACTGTTACTGAGGCTTATGGAACTACATTTCCCAGGAGCCTCCGCGGCCTCGGGGCGGGAGGGATGGTTCGTTAATGAGCTCGAGGAAGCCGCGGCGCGGCCCACCAGGTTCCAAAACAAGGAAATGAAGGGGGGAGGCGGGACTGAGGGTGCCTGTAGGAGCCGCAGCCGCCGCCGCTGCCGCCGCCGCCGCCGCAGAGGAGGAGGAGGTGGAGGAGGTGGCCGCCGTGGCCGCCGAGGAGTCCCTTGCTGAAGGCGGATTGCCGGGCGGCGGGCGGCGCGCGCGCGCCCCAGAGGCGGTTGTTGGAGAAGTGGAGCGGCGGTCGCGGGGGGGAGGAGGAGGAGGAGGAGGGACTGAGCGGCGGCGGCCCCCGCGTCCCGGTGCCTCTATGGGGAAAGCAGACAATGGATTATGATTTCAAGGCGAAGCTGGCGGCGGAGCGGGAGCGGGTGGAGGATTTGTTTGAGTACGAAGGGTGCAAAGTGGGACGCGGCACCTACGGGCACGTCTACAAGGCGAGGCGAAAAGATGGGTAAGAGCAGGGGCGGGGGGAGTAGGCTCGTTCGGGTCCTCGCCCTGCCCGCGACCGCGCGGGATGGGTGGGTCGGAGCCCGGACGGGCCAAGCCCGGGGGGCGAGGCGGACGTGGTCCCGGGGCCGCGTCCCGAGGCGGACTCTGTGGGACACGGGTTCTGCCCGCTCGCGCGGGCCCCGTCGCGCCCCTCAAACTCCTGCGGCGCAGCCCCGTCGCGGGGTGTCGGTTCCGTCCCGGAGGGCACCCTCCGCGTGCATGGAACTGGCGGCGGGACTCGAGTTGGGACCTCGGTTGGATGTGGAGTTTGCGGGGCTTTGGTCTCCGGGGGAGACGCAGAGGTCTGAGAGAGCCTTGCCGAGGAGTTGCCGCTCTGGCCCTCGGTTGGTGACGGTCGTGGTGGAACTTCCAATCGGCTGAGCGCCTCCCGGGGGCGGAGGTTTGAAACCTCGCCGAGGTCTCCGTCGGGCTGCCGAGTGCCTGGGTCCTCGCCAGCCTCACGGGTCTGAGCCGTTGGGCACCTTTTCCCTGGGGGAGAGCCAGCGCTCTGGCCCCTCCGCGCAGTCCCTTCAGTCCCTGTGGAAAACCCGGCCACTTCTCCACCTCGCTTCGCCCACCTCCGATCTTGCTTTCTCACACTCTCCATTCCGCACCTTCCCTTGAATGTAGACCTTCTGAGAGACCAACCGGGTTTTGCCCGCAGAACTTAAAGAGTTCGCTGTGGTAACCCATCCCATCCTCCAGCAGCCTCCCCTTGGGTATTCTTAGGTTCTCCACTCCATCCTCTGCCAAGCGGCTGCGTGCTGCGGTTTATTGGGCACCTAGATTACCCATAACGGAATTCAAGTGGCACGGAGTTGGGCCAGAACCCTTGTTTTCCTTGGACTTGAAAGAAAATCATAGGAAGCCCGTCCTGATTGTTCTCTTAGGAGGGCACAGGGCTCTCCAGTACAGGTGGAACCAGCTCCCTGCCTGAGAAGGGTAGGTTTAAACAAGTCATCACCGCAGGGCCCATCCTGGCAGAAATTCCACTTCCCCAGAGTTAGGGAGCCGGGGAACATCTGCCTGTCCCACTTAGTCTTTGAAGACGGTCAAAGTGTGGAAGAGAGGTTTTAGGATCATAGCGAAAAATTGCTGAATGAACAGAGTATCCGTCACCGTGACGTTAGTAAGATCTGAAGTGCTGCTTATCGTTCTTCCACACTCTGTTGTAATTGATAAGGTTGATTGATGAACTCTAGGACCAAAGTAGGTAGGGGATGTGTACGTGTGTGCACTAATTTTATACAGGGAACGAGAAAGCACAACTCTATAAACTGGTTTATCATAAAGTATGGTGAAAACTGCAAAGTACTTAAAATTGTAAAGGGTTGTTATTATTGCATATAATTTTTTCCTCTTGTTATAACTGAACGGGTCCCCTAGAATTCAGTTGTTTGTAAACCTTTCTCATGATTCTTTTAGTTAATTGCCATATGTCCCTGCTTAAGTATCTTGGAATGTGAAGTACTATAATTAAGTTGTATTTTGTTTTTGGAATATCCACTCTCCTTGTTATACTGGTGTCCCTCTGGGAATCTTATCAGATACATTTGGGGAAAGCACATCTAGCTTTACTATTTGGACGTTGACACTGTAAAACAAATCAGAAGTGTTCTTCATCCTCCTCACACTAACTTTGTAATGTACTTGGCCTGGAATTAAAAAAAATGTACTTAATTTTGTTGTTAAAATAGCTTTTTTTGAAGGCAGCTTTTGAGAAAAGTTAAAAATTCTACTTATGAATTGTATTTGAATAGCATGAGCTACAACAAAAACCAGATAATTTAATTCCTGCTTCTCTTTGTTCTTTTTGAATATTTTCCCCTCTAATAAAATTCTTGATTTGAATACACTTTTTTTCCTTGAGTGAAATTTGTTTGATTAGAATTAATAAAGCCCTAGTAAAGATCAGTTTGGATATCTTCAAAATATTATGCTTTAAAAAGACTTTTTCAAATCTGAAAGCATAACTTTTTTTTGGCTGTGCTCCTGGCATGTGGACATTCCTGGGTCAGGGATGGAACCTGTGCCACAGTTTCAACCTGCACCACAGCTGGATCTGGTAACACGGAATCCTTAACCCACTGTGCCACAAGGGACTGTCCTGAAAGCATTACTTTAAATCTCTATGTGTGAGAAAAATCAGTATAAAGATTTTTGTCTTGGACCAAGAGTTTAGTTGAGATTTGAGGCTTTAAACACCCACATGTCTTGTGGGTGGGTAGCAGGATTAGTTTTATGTTCATTGATACCATTGATTTGAAAGAACAGAAATCTTTTAGTGATGGCTCTAAATTGTGATACACATTTGCATGGTAAAGGATATTACACTCTGATTATGATAATTACAGGTTAGCCCTTTCCAGAATTGATTTTGGTTAATTCAGAAAAAATGTATATTGATGTTTGAGGGAGCAAGAGAAATCACAGGAGTACCTTAAAGAGGAACTATTTTGGTGAATATAATGCAGCATATAACCAAAAACTTGTTCAGGTGTCTAAAAGAAACACTGGAAGAAGTAATGTAACATAAAACATAATTAGAAAAGTTTCTGCTTATAGTTTAATACCACAGTTTACAAAACCTTAGAATGCTATTTCCCTTGAAACGTGACTTTAACTTAGGTCATATTAATTATACTACATAAATTTATAACATACTGGAAATGTAAAATTTACATCTGGGTTTTTTTTGCCTTTAATAAAAATGTTATTTGTTCCATCTTTTTATTTTGAAGGAAGAGGGTCTTTTGACCCAACTATCTTTTTTTTTTTCTTTAAATCAGGCTTAAAACTTAATATTGAAGAGAAACTAGACTTTTATTATGAACAAGATTTATAATACCATTTTTCTTTCAACATTAGTAAAAAGTTACATAACAGCATGGTTGCAAATCTCAAGATCATGTTTATCAAGTTTGAAACACTTCTTATTTTGATTGATAAAGGAATATTGTTAATAAGTTCTTCTGTGAATAAGACTTTCAGACAAACATGATTCCATAGGATAGTGTTATGTCTGAAAACTGTTGTACCCAACAATACTGCTATTCAACTTTGCAGTCATTCATTTAGTCTTTTGAACCACTCCAATAAAAGAATGCTCCTTTTTGGAGATGTTTTGAAATACAGTAATTGAAAATGAAATGGCTGACAGAGACATTTTACAGAGTTTCAGTTTTGCCTTAGGGTTTCATGTCTTAATGTGTATAATGAAATTTTTCACAATGTATGTAGTAGGTACATGTAGATACATATAGGTACATAATAGATACATTAGTGTCTGGCTGTTTTTGATGCATTTTTTACATTTGGTTCTAAAGTAGATGATTGTATTTGCGTTTTGGGTAGACTTCCCAAAAAGTAAAGATGTATCAGTATAGGAGTTCTTTAGAGGCACAGCAGAGTTGTTGCTACTGTTGTGTGGGTTTGATCCCTGGCCCAGGAACTTCCACATGCCCTGGGTGTGGCCAAGAAAAAAAAAAGATGTATCATTGGTCATAGCATTTTAGAACTTTGAAGAGTTTCAGATCATCTAGTCTAATTTCCTCTTTTTACAAATGAGAAAACCAGAGCTTTTAGAATTTGTCATGTGCATAGTCTTGCAAAGACGAGCCTATAATCCAGATCTCTTGACTCTTGAGTTCTTGCATTTTCTAATGTCTTTTCCTTCTTAATACTTTGGGAGAAAAAACCAAAAAAGACAATATTGCCTCCAGTTTTGACAATTTTATTGGATAAATTTTTTCCAGGCAAAGCATACTATATATTGAAAATACGGAAAAGGAAAAGTATCACATATGAGGGGCATTTTGAAAAAGTGTAGGCCTTTAGATTCAGTCACATATAGCTGCTTCTCATCTGGTTTCTCTCCATCTTCACTGTCATTACTTTTGGCCATCATCTCTAATTTGCCCAGTAGCCAAACTGGTCTCTGCCATTTGTCTTTCCTCACTGTAATTCAAGATCCAAGTTGCTGCCAGAGTTATTTTCCTACAAAATAAAATCCATCTTATCTCTTCTTGGAAAACTACATTCTCCTGCTCATACGGTTACATCAGATCTTAATTCCTTAATTTGGCATGGAGAGCCATTTGCATTTGGATCCTAAAGTCTTCAGTCCTTACCATCTATGCCTTTACACCTGCCCTTATCTCCCTCTTTTCCCATTGTGTTCAAGCCATATGCTTTTATAGCATTCAACTGCTCAGATTTTCTAGAATTTGCTGGGTCCTTTCCATGTCTCATTTTCTTTTTTCTATGCTCAGCCAGCATGATGTTCTGCCCTTCCTCCCCCCCACCCCCACAGACCTGGGAAACTCCTACTCACGCTTCAACACCCAATTCAAATAGCTTTTCTTCTTGAAGCCTGCCCTTAATCACCCAGTGTATTCATCTGTGCTTCTGTCCTTCTTTGTTCTTACGTGTATACTATTACTATGATATTCATCTGCCTTATAAGCTGTTAGTTAAAAATTGGTCATCATCATCATCTTCCCATTTCCAGCACCTTGTACAGGGTTGGGCATGTAATTACACACAAAAATCTTATTAAGTTAAAAAAAATTCCTTAAATTGGTAAACATACTTAACTGATGTTTTTAGTAATTGTTTTGAAAACCTGAAATATAGTTACATGAGGTAAGCAGTTTAATGTAAATATTTATAAAGTACTAACTAGGTCTAGTGTAATTTTTTTCTCTAAGAAATTTTATGCTTCATTTCAAGGCATTTGATACATTTCTTTTAATGGATGGATGAGTAACATAGGTAATTTTTTTGAGTTAAACATTTTTTCTCTTAGATCAGTTCTTTTAAAAGTGCTAGACTGTAGTAATCCGTCTTATGTGCTTTTACTATCTATTTTATAGAGATTTTTATAGAGATTTGTAGAAAATGTCAGTATTGAAATGTATTTTAGGAAAGTGTTTGATATTATAGATTCATGTTAAAAATTAAGTGAACATTGGCTTATGTTTGACTGGTTCTTCATTTATGTACTGTAAGCCTTCAAAACTTTATTTTTGAGGCCAAGGGGAAATGTGCTTTTTAATGAAATTTGATTGTCTAAGAGTAGTGGTTGACCAACTTTTTCTGTAAAAAGGCAGCTGCTAAATAGTTTAGGTTTTGTGGGCCATACCGTCTATGTCACAGTTACTTGAATCTGCTGTTGTAATGCTAAAGTATCCACAGACAATTTATAAATGAATACAGATTAAACTGGCTGTGTCGTAATAAAACAAAACAAATCAAAACAAAACAGGTGTGGGCTGTATTTGGCCTACAGGCTATACTTTGCCAACCCTTAGTCTAGAGCAGTAATGTCCAGTAGGACTTTCTGCAGTGATGAAAATGCGTCTGTGCTGTCCACTATGGCAGCCACAAGCAACTATGGCTCAAGAAACAAGGTCAGTATGACTGACCAACTGACTAGTGGCTATGATACTGGACTTTGCAGGTTTAGAGTTTTCTGAACAAGTAGCTTGGCAACACAATTCTCAAATCCATGAATTGACCTTTTAATTAAAAGTATAGGAGTTCCTGTTGTGTCTCAGTGGATTAAGAACCCGACAGTGGGGTCTGTGGGGGATGCGGGTTGGATCCCTGGCATTGCTCAGTGGGTTAATGGGTTAAGGATCCTGCGTTGACACAAGCTGAGGTGTAGGTCACACATGCGGCTTGGATCCAGAGTTACTGTGGCATAGGTCCTAGCTGCAGCTCTCATTCAGCCCCTAGCCCAGGAACTTCCACATGCCAGGTGCAGGCATAAAAAGAGAAAGAAAAAAGATAAATGACAGTGTGGACAAATGAAATAGGAAAGTTCATGTTTTTTCTTTCAAGTTGGAGAAAATTTGAGGCTGAAATAGTTTGATGAAGCAAACCAATACTCAAACTAACTGAAAAGCTGGCAAATTATACATGGAATCAAGGATATTGACTTTTTTTTTTGGCTGTGCTTGTGGCATGTGGAAGTTTCAGGGACAGGAATCAATCCCACACCATGACAGTGACCCAAGCCACTGTAGTGACAATGATGGACTCTTAACCTACCCTTAACTTACTGTGCTACAAGATCATTAAAAAAAAGGGTATATGTGTTTAGTAAGTAGTAAGTGCATGTGTATAAAAAAGATTATACAATGTTTTATTGTAAGCCTTCTCTTTCCCAATTACCCATTTCCTTTTCTAGAAGCAGCTGTTCTTGGTTTTACTTTTTAGAGACATTTTCTTGGGAGTATGTATATTTAATAAGTGGAAGTGTGCTGTACAGTTTCTTCTCTATATTTTTAAAATTAAAAAAATTTTTATATTTATTTATTTATTTGCTTTTTAGGGCTGTATCCATGGCATATGGAGGTTCCCAGGCTAGGGGTCGAATCATAGCTACAGCTGCCGGCCTATGCCACAGCCACAGCAATGCAGAATCTGAGCCGTGTCTGTGACCTACACCACAGCTGACAGCAACATCGGATCCTTAACCCACTGAGCAAGGTCAGGGATTGAACCCGCATCCTCATGGATACTAGTTGAATTCATTTCCTCTGCGCCACAGTGGGAACGCCTCTTCTCTATATTTTTTAACCTTATATATAACTTGACCATTATATATCTTATGTATAGAGATGCCTAGTTCCTTGTAATAGTTTCATTATATTCCATTGTATTGACTTAGATAATTTATATAACTATCCCTCTTGGGTGTTTAAGCTGTCTCCAGTCTTTTTCTAGTACATTATGGTGAATAGCCTAGTAGGTACATTATTTTGTGCACATTAATATTGCTGTAAGTGAAGTGTCTAGAAGCTGCTTAACTTTGGATGTGATGGCTTGAAATGATTTGCAAATATGATGAAGCACAAGATATAAATCTCTAAAGACTGGAGATAGGAGGGCTAAGAATAAAGAAGAGAAATATTAAGGCTTAAAAAATCATTATTAATACATCAAAAATGAGTTCAAAATATTAGTTTGCATAGGAAATTCAGGTTACTGTTTTGGCAGCATGGGAAAGGCATATCTGAGTTTTAGCTAGGAAAGAAGTAGATCAATGGAAAGGATTTTTGGTACAGTGGATTTCAGTATTGGTGAATTAAGAATTTTTACTTTTGTGTAATATATTTTTGAATTAAATATGCTGGATAAAAAATGTGATGTTAAATTGTTATTTGTTTTGCAAAATGCTCAGTAGTGTATAAAGTTTAGACATCAATATAGAAGGCTTGAAGGCAACATATTACAATTTGGAATTTTCTTGGTGGTAAATGATTAAATATTTCACTAATATGTTTTTAAAGATCAGTTCTCTTGTGAGGTTGTGACTATATGATTTAGTGCAGCTTTGGATTCTAAAACAAAGGGACAAGACACTTTTTTTTCAAAGAGCGTTCTAATATTTTGACCTACTGATATGACTATTTTTTTAAAAACACGTAGTTTTTAAGGTCTAGAGCCGTAAAGAGGTGGCTGATGGAGCTATTTAAAGATTTTTGTCCATTTATAAATAGCTGATAGTCCAACACTTCCTGTAATAGCCATTTTGAGCATGCATTGTGCAGGATAAAAGAGTGTCTCGAGAGAGAGGACAGGATGTAATTCAAGATACAAGTGTGCAGCAGTAGTTTTTTTATTGAGGATTTGAATTCTTATGCAGCAGTGAGTGATGGATCAAAGAGAAATAAAAACCTGTCAAGTCCTCAAATAATTTATGTCCATATGAAACACCTTTAATTTCTAATAGAATAAGTCTTTATTAAGGAAAAACATACACTCCTTATAGAGGCTTTAAATCTGTTGTGTATTTTCTATTTAAAAATATTATTTCAATGAGACTTTATAGTTGATCTCAGTTACTGAGGTGAATAGGATCAGGATATGGATTTAATTACCAAGCAGGCCAACTAACTTTGTTTTGTTTTGTGACCACAGAGCAAAGCCCTGTCAGGGAAAAATGTTTTGCGGATATTTATAGGTATTTATATTTGGACAGAAAGGTGAGTCCATGGCTTCTGGAAAAATAAGCTAAACCTTTCATTTTGCCTCATAGGTGGGTTAGTTGCATCTTTCTGTAGGAAAGTTATTTTCATTATGATTGTTAGGTAAGCTCACCAGTCAAAGAAACAAGCAGTTTGAGGAACAAACTATCTTACTTTTTTACAAAAGTGAGTTTCCTTTTCCCCTTTCCCTTTTACAATTATATTTGCATTAAGAGAGTTCCATGCAGGACTAGTGGTCAGGACTCTGCACTTTCACTGTTGTAGCCCAGGTTCAATCCCTGGTCTGTAAACTGACATCCCACATCAAGCCACTGCATGCTTTGGCTATGGGGAAAAAAAGAGTGACTTAAACACTGAGTGAATCTGAATCCTGTAGTTTTGAATTTTGGTACAAATAAAAAAAAGTTGTTTTTTTTTTTTTTTTTTTTGGCTGCGCCTATGCCATTAAGAACTTCTGGGGGCCAGGGATTGAACTTGTGCCACACCTGTGACCCAAACCACAGCAGTGAAAACGCTGGATCCTTAACCTGCTGTGCCACCAAGAGAACTCCTAAAAATATATTTTGACCACCGTTTCTTCTGAAAATTTGTATGTAATTTGAGCTTGTGTAACTTAGAAAGCCAGTTCTATTAATTAATTTCTCAGCAATCTTTTAATCTTTATAGTATATTTGTATCAGAGTGGTAATATTTTTATTTTTATGCTATTAAAATTTATTATTTAAAATAATAGGAGATCCTGTCATGGCTCAGCAAAAATGAATCTTACTAGCATCCACGAGGACGCGGCCTGACTCAGTGGGGTTAAGGATCTGGCGTAACCTTGAGCTATGGTGTAGATCACAGACATGGCTCAGTTCTGGTGTTGCTGTGGCTGTGCTGTAGGTCAGCAGCTACAGCTCCAATTCGACCCATCGCCTGGGAACCTCCATATGCCAAGGGTGCAGCCCTAAAAAGACAAAAAAAGTTGCACATGACTAAATAAACTTCAACAGTACAGTTGTACATAAGATGACAACTAAAAGCCTTCCTTCTCACTGTCCACTCCCAAGCCTCCTTCACTTCTCAGAGGTACCCAGTATTAACTGTTACTGTTTTAAGTTTTGCTGGTGCTTACCATTCTAACTTTAAGTAACATACATGTAATTCTCTGTCTTGATTTAACTACTTTAGGCAGTTTCTGTTTACTTTCCATTTGAAAAGATGAGAAATTTTTTGGGATCTCACTACCTCCTGTTTCCCATTTCCTCTCTCAACCTTCAAATTCATTACCTTTGTTATTTTACTTTTTTTGTGGTTAATATTTTTTATGACTTTATATATATATATCTATAATTTTTTTTTTTTGTCTTTTGTCTTTTTAGGGCCGCACCCACAGCACATGGAGGTTCCTGGGCTAGGGGTGGAATTGGAGCTGTAGCTGCCACCCTACACTACAGCCATAGCCACAGCCACAGCAATGCCAGATCCGAGCCGTGTCTGCGACCTACACCACAGCTCACAGCAACGCCAGATGCTTAACCCACTGAGGAAGGCCAGGGATTGAACCCACAACCTCATGATTCCTAATCAGATTCATTTCTGCTGCTCCAAGATGGGAACTCCTAAACTATAAACTTACATTTCTTTTTCTTGGTTTGTCAATGTAGATATTATTTGCGGTCCTTCTGCTATGAACGACTACATATTTTTCCTACTCTCTCCATCTCTCGATTTTTAAAGTAAAATTTTTATGGCTTCCTGTTTTTTTCTCTTTTTTTGTCTATGGGTTGATTTTTATTTTTTTATTTTTATTTTTATTTTTTTTTGTCTTTTGCCTTTTCTAGGGCTGCTTCCTGCAGCATATGGAGGTTCCCAGGCTAGGGGTCTAATCTGAGCTGTAGCTGCTGGCTTATGCCCCAGCCACAGCAACGTGGGTTCCCAGCCACGTCTGCAACCTGTGCCACAGCTCACGGCAATGCCAGATCCTTAACCCACTGAGCAAAGCCAGGGATGGAACCCATAACCTCATGGTTCCTAGTTGGATTCGTTAACTACTGCGCCACTACGGGAACTCCTGTGGATTGATTTTTAAAAGTGAACACCAGAAACCATTCAACAGCTTTAAAATATTATGATTATGAAATTTATTAATTGCTGAATAAATTAGTATATTGAGATCCATGGAGAAGGAAAGGTATGCTTGTGTGCCAAATAAGTGCTGCTTGAAATAATCTTCCAGATATTAATGCCCAGTGGATCTTCTTAATTTATTTTGCCCTTTCTTCAAGTCTTCTGGGTCATACTCAAATGGCACTTTTTCTTTATATCCCATGTTTGGTTTTTCTTGGATTCTTTTTTGCTGTTGTTGGTTAGTTGATGTCTTTTTAAGTAGCTTTTTCATATAGGGCGTGTAGATTTTCTGAGTTCTTGCATGTCTGATAATGTTTTTTTCCTCATACTTGATTGATAGTTTGGCTGAATATAGAATTCTATATTAAGAATATTTTTCTTCTCAGAACCCAAAACTATTGCTTCATCGCTTTTGGCATTTCTTGTTGCTCATGGGAAGTTTCTTTATTGGAAACTTCATTTTTTTCCTCTGTGGAATCTCTTAGGAGTTTTCACTTTATTTATGCATTCTAAAGATTTACCAAAGTCTGTCTAGAAAATGTAGGTTTTTTTTTCCACTTAAATTATCTAGCTTTGTTTCCTGTGTCTTTTACAAATTATTTTTTGAATAGATGATCTGTGAATAAAACTTAAACTTCAGAAGTCGAAAAGTGGTATTCAGGAGCTTTAGTTGCATTGCCTTTATTCCTTTACTCCCCTTTTCCAATCCTGCCAGTTTCTTATGGATTAATGTATAGTCGATTTATAATGTTGTGCCAATTAATGCTGTACAGCAAAGTGACTCAGTTTCTTATAGATCTTTTAAGTGGGCTCTTTCTTTTGTCTTTGGTTTAGGACAGGTTATTTTATTGATTGATTGATTGATTGATTGATTGTCTTTTTAGGGCTGCACCCACAGTATATGGAAGTTCCAAGGCTGGGGTTGAATTGAGTTGCAGCTGCCAGCCATAGCCAAAGCCACATCTGTGACCTACACCACAGCTCACGTCAACACCAGATCCTTAACCCCCCAAGTGAGGCCCAGGATCGAACCCTCGTCCTCATGCACACTAGTTGGATTCCTTCCTGCTGAGCCACAATGGGAACTCTGCTTTCAGCCAGTTTTTATTTCCTATTCTTTAGTTCTCCTTCTGCTGCCTCATTTGTTCTCTTATTTTGGGTGTGCTTATTAAGAAATGTTGACCTTTGGGAGTTCCTGTTGTGGCTCAGGGTTACAAACCCAACTAGTGTACAATTTAGTGGGTTTTAGTACATTCATAGTGTTGTGCAACTGCCACCACTACTTAGTTCCAGAACATTTTCATTACCAGTGAAGGAAACTCCATACCCATTAAGCAGTTACTTCCCAATTTCCCCTTCCCCCAGATCCTGGCAAGCCCTATCTACTTTCTGTTATGAATTTGCCTATTGAGGGTATTTCATATAAATGAAATCATATTCCATGTGGTCTTTTGTGTCTGTCATCTTTCACTTGGCATAATGTTTTCAAGGTTCTTCCGTATTGTATTTTTGTGTCAGTACCTTACTGCTTTTTATGGCTGAATAATATACCATTGTATGGTTATACTCCATTTTGTTTATCTTTTCATTCATCGATGGAGATTTGCGTTGTTTCTACTTTTTGACTATTCTGAATAATGCTACTATGAACATTTATGGACAAGTGTTTGTTTGAATGTATGTTTTTCCTTTTGGAGCGGAATTGCGGGTCAGATGGTAATTCTGTGTTTAACTTTTTTAGGAACTGACAGATGTTTTCCACGATGGCTGCACTATTTTACATTCCTACCTACATTATATGAGGGCTCCAATTTCTTTTCATCGACAACACTTTAAGAAAAATACAGCCATTCTAGTGGATATGAAATAGTTATCTCATTGTGATGGGTCCCTCCTCCAGTTTTATTGAGATATAGTTAACATGTAATATTGTATTAGTTTAAAGTTATGTAACATAATGATTTTTGTTTATGTTTATATTGTCAAATGATTACTATAGTAAGTTTAGTTAACAAACATCACTTAATAGTTCATTACACACATTTTTTTATCTTGTGATGAATTTTTTTTAAGATTTATTCTCTTAGAAATTTTCAAATATATAATATAGTATTGTTAATTATAGTTACCACATTACATCTCCAGATATTATTTACCTTAAAACTGGAAATTTATACATTTTGATGACTTTGACCCATTTCTTCCACCCTCTATTCCTGTCCAGGTGAACTCTGGCAATAACCAACCTATTCTCTGTTTCCATGACTTCTGTTTTTATACATTCCACATGTTTAAGTGATATCATACAGTATTTGTCTTTCTCTGTCTGACTTATTTCACTTAGCATAGTGCCCTAAAGTTTCATTTATGTTGTTGTAAATAGCAAGATTTCATTCTTTTTTGTCACTAAATAGTAATCCATTGTATATATACACCACATTTTCATTTTTTTCTTTTCTTTTTGAATGATTTTTATTTTTTCCATTATAGTTGGTTTACAGTGTTCTGTCAATTTTCTACCGTACAGCAAAGTGACCTAATCCCACATACATATATACATTCTTTTTCTCACATTATCCTCCATCATGCTCCATCATAAGTGACTAGATATAGTTCCCAGTGCTACACAGCAGGATCTCCTTGCTTATACATTCCAAAGGTATAGTTTGCATCTATTAATCCCAGATTCCCAGTCCATCCCACTCCCTCCCCCTCCCCTTGGCAACAACAAGTCTGTTCTCCAAGTCCATGAGTTTCTTTTCTGTGGAAAGGTTCATTTGTGCCTATATAGTAGATTCCAGATATAAGTGATATCCTATGGTATTTGTCTTTCTCTTTCTGACTTCACTTCACTTAATATGAGTCTCTAGTTCGATCCATGTTGTTGCAAATGGCATTATTTTGTTCTTTTTTATGGCTGAGTAGTATTCCATTGTGTATATATACCACATCTTAATCCATTCATTTGTTGATGGACATTTAGGTTGTTTCCATGTCTTGGCTATTGTGAATAGTGCTGCAATGAACATATGGGTGCATGTGTCTTTTTCTTTCTTTCTTTTTTAATTACTTAGGCACATTTAATCTTCAAAATTTGATGAACCATTTAAATTACATAGTTTTAAAAATTTTATAGCTGGAGTACAGATCAGGTTAATTCTCCACTTTTCAATATGTTTCATAATCATATCTATAAAATTAGATTAAATATATTGATTAGTTTAATTTTCTGGGTTTCATGACACATCTGGAAGTGTTTTTTTTCAATTACTTGTTTTTTTTTTAAATGTAATGATTTTTTTTTTCGTTATAGCTGGTTTACAGTGTTCTGTCAGTTTTCTACTGTACAGCATGGTGACCTGGTTACACATACATGTATAGATTCTTTTTTCTCACATTATCATGCTCCATCGTAAATGACTAGATATAGTTCCCAGTGCTACACAGCAGGATCTCCTTGCTTATACATTCCAAGGCAATAGTCTGCATCTATTAACCCCAAGTTCCCAGTCCATCCCAGTCCCTCCTCCTCCCCCTTGGCAACCATGAGTCCATTCTTCAAGTCCATGATTTTCTTTTCTGTGGAAAGGTTCATTTGTGCCCTATATTAGATACCAGATATAAGTGTTATCCTATGGTATTTGTCTTTCTCTTACTGACTTATTTCACTTAGTATGAGAGTCTCTAGTTTGATCCATGTTGTTGCAAATGGCATTATTTTGTTCTTTTTTATGACTGAGTAGTATTCTGTGGTGTATATATACCACATCTTCCTAATCCAATCATCTGACAATGGACATTTAGGTTGTTTCCATGTCTTGGCTATTGTGAATAGTGCTGCAATGAACATGCAGGTGCATGTGTCTATTTCAAGGAAAGTTTTGTACGGATATATGCCCAAGAGTAGGATTGCTGGGTCATATGGTAGTTCTATGTATAGTTTTCTTTTTTCTTTTTTCTTTTTTTTGTCTTTTCTAGGGTCACACCTACGGCATGTGGAGGTTCCCAGGCTAAGGGGTCTAATCAGAGCTGTAGCCGCCGGCCTACTGCCACAGCCACAGCAAAGGCAGATCCGAGGTGCTTCTGTAACCTACACCACAGCTCATGGCAACACCAGATCCTTAACCCACTGAGTGAGGCCAGGGGTCGAACTTGCAACCTCATGGTTCCTGGTTGGATTCATTAACCACTGAGCCACGGTGGGAACTCCCTATGTATAGTTTTCTAAGGTACCTCCATACTGTTTTCCATAGTGGTTGTACCAACTTACATTCCCACTAACATGGAGGAGGGTTCCCTTTTCTCCAAACCCTCTCCAGCATTTGTTATTTGTGGACTTATTAATGATGGCCATTCTGACTGGTGTGAGGTGGTATATCATGGTAGTTTCGATTTGCATTTCTCTAATAATCAGGGATGTTGAGCATTTTTTCATGTGCTTGTTGGCCATCTGTATATCTTTGGAGAAATGTCTATTTTCAGGTCTTTTGCCCATTTTTCAGTTGGGTTGTTGGCTTTTTTGCTGTTGAGTTGTATAAGTTGTTTGTCTGTTTTAGAGATTAAGCCGTTGTCAGTTGCATCATTTGAAAGTGTTTTCTCCATTTGGTAGGTTGTCTTTTTGCCATTTCTTGGGCCGCTATCACAGCATATGGAGGTTCCTAGGCTAGGGGTCGAATTGGAGCTGTAGCCGCCGGCCTACGCCAGAGCCACAGCAACGCAGGATCCGAGCCGCGTCTGCAACCTACACCACAGCTCATGGCAACGCCAGATCGTTAACCCACTGAGCAAGGCCAGGGATCAAACCCACCACCTCATGGTTCTTAGTCGGATTTGTTAACCACTGCACCACGACAGGAACTCCTGTTTTTTTTGTCTTTTTTTTTTTTTTTTTTTAATGGTCCCCTTTGCTATGCAAAAGCTTGTCAGTTTGATTAGGTCCCACTGGTTTATTTTTGCTTTTATTTCTGTTGCCTTGGGGGACTGACCTGAGAAAATATTCATGAGGTTGATGTCAGAGAATGTTTTGCCTATGTTCTCTTCTAGGAGTTTGATGGTGTCTTGTCTTATGTTTAAGTCTTTAACGCATTTTGAGTTTATTTTTGTTCATGGTGTGAGGGCCTGTTCCAGTTTCATTGATTTACATGTGGCTGTCCAATTTTCCCAGTACTATTTGCTGAAAAGACTGTCTTTTTCCCATTTTATATTCTTCCCTCCTTTGTTGAGGATTAATTGACCCCAGGTGTCTGGGTTTATTTCTGGTTTCTCTATTCTGATCCATTGGTGTGTATGTCTGTTTGGTACCAGTACCACATTGTCTTGATTACTGCAGCTTTGTAATATTGCCTGAAGTCTGATAGAGGTATGCCCCCTGCTTGGTTTTTGTTCCTTAGGATTTCTTTGGCAATTCTGGGTCTTATGTGCTTCCACATAAAATTTTGGATTATTTGTTATAGTTCTGTGAAAACTGTCATGGGTAATTTGATAGGGATTGCATTGAATCTGTAGATTGCTTTGGGTAGTATGTCCATCCTTGTGAACCTGGGATGAATCCCACCTGGTTGTGGTGTGTGATCTTTTTTATATTTTTGTTGAATTTGGTTGGCTAGAATTTTGTTAAGGATTTTTGCATCTATATTCATCAAAGATATTGGCCTGTAATTTTCTTTTTTGGTAGTATCTTTGTCTGGTTTTTTGTATTAGGGTGATGGTGGTGTCATAGAATGTCTTTAGGCGTGTTTCTTCTTCAACCTTTTGGAAAAGTTTAAGGAGGATGGGTACAAGTTCCTCTTTGTATGTTTGGTGGAATTTGCCTGTGAAGACATCTGGTACTGGACAAGTAAAACAAATAAAAGTGTTTTATTTAGGGAGTATTTTTTTGTATATTCAATTTAATTTCTAGTGATTGGTCTGTTCAGTTCGTCTCTTTCTTCTTGGTTCAGTTTTGGGGGCTGTAAGTCTCTAGGAAGTTGTCCATTTCTTTTAGGTTGTCAAATTTGTTGGCATATAGTTGTTCATTGTATTCTCTTACGGTTTTTTGTATTACTACAGTATCCATTGTGATTTCTCCTTTTTCATTTCTTATTTTGTTTATTTGGGTTTTTTTTCTTTCCTCTCCTCCATGAGTTTGGCCAGAGGTTTCTCAATTTTGTTTACCTTTTCAGAGAACCAGCTCTTGGTTTTATTGATTTTTGTATTGTTTTTTGAATCTCTTTTTTTATTTCCTCCCTGATCTTTATGATTTCCTTCCTTCTGCTGACTTTAGGTTTTGTTTGTTCTTCTTTTTCTAATTCATTTAGGTAGTGGGCTGTTGATTTGATATTTTTATTTTTTTTTGAGGAAGGCCTGTATGGCTATGAATTTCCCTGTGAGCACTGCTTTTGCAGCATCCCATAGATTTTGAATGGTTGTGCCTTCATTATCATTTGTCTCGATGTATTTTTTAATTTCCTTTTTGATTTCCTCATTGGCCCATTGGTCTTGTAGTGGCCTGTTGTTTAGTCTCCATGTAGTTAGTTTTTTCTTATTTCTTTTCCTGTGGTTGATTTCTACTTTCATGCAGTTGTGGTCAGAGAAGTTACTTAAAATAATTTCTATACTCTTAAATTTGTTGAGTTTAGTTTTGTGCCCCAGTGTGTGGTCAATCCTTGAAAATGTTCCATGTGCACTTGAAAAGAATGTACATTCTTAATTTCTTGGATGTTTTGTCCTGAAAATATCAGTTAAGTCTAATTTTTCTAGTGTGTCATTTAGGATCTCGTTGCTTTATGGATTTTCTGTTTAGAGGATCTGTCCATTGATGAGAGTGGGGTGTTAAAGTCTCCTAATATGATTGTATTCCCATCAATTTCTCCTTTTATGTCTGTTAGTAATTGTTGTAGGTATCTGGGTGCTCCTATATTAGGGTCATGTATATTGACAATTGTAATATCTTCTTGAATGGATCCTTTTATTATTAAATAGTGTCATTTTTATCATGAAGTAGTGTCCTCACATTTTCTTTATCCTTTTTTCTGCCAGTGGGCACTTTGGTTATTTCCATGGCTTGCAATTGTAAATAATGCTGCAGTGAACAAGGAGATGGAGAATATCTCTTTGAAATAATGATTTTGTTTCCTTTGGGTATATACCTAGAAGTGGGACTGTTGGATCGTATGGTAGTTCTATTTTAATTTTTTGAGGAACCTCCGCAATGAAATTATTAGGTATCTCCTTTGACCTAGAGGTGCTATGAAAAGAATCCTAAGCTACTGTGAATGAGCTTGGGAGTCTATGACTTAAGATATGATGAATGTATATTCATATTATTAAATTTCCTTCAAAAACTTGACTTTTAATGGATATCTCTGCTCCTTTATTGTGTGGATATATAATACTTTAGTTAACTCTTTCTAATTATTGAACATTTAAGTTATTTCCAGTGTTTTGATAATATAAATAACACACTAATAGTTATTTTTATATATAAGTCTTGGTCCATATAGCTGATTCTTTGCTTATAACAGGGTCAAAAGGTATAAGTTGTCTTAAGGCTTTTAAAACATATTAATATATATTTGTTACTTACTTTTTTCCTATATGGTTCTATTTGCCACTACTAACAGTGTTTCTGTGCCCCTCTTATCTCAACCTCAGTAGCTTTGAATATTCTTTTTTACAGTTTGATAGGTGAAATGTTTTCTGTCTTAGCCTGATAGGAATTAGAGCTATTTTCTTCATGCTTTGCCTCAAGCTAAGATCAAAGTTTGGCCAGCTTTATAGTACAACTCTCTTTAGCTTCTTAGGGATTGTAGTTCATGGTTGAGATACGTCTCTTTCCATCTCTCTGAGGATTTACTTAATTTATAGTTGGTAAAGATGTTTTGCTTATTAAGAAGCAGCTTTTTTTTTCTATTGGAAAATTATACATATATTTAATTTTGGCATCCACATTTTTTCCTACTTTTAAAAAATTTTTTTGCTGCCCTGAAGCATATAGAGTTCCCAGGCCAGGGATCAGATCTGAGTCACAATTGCAACCTACACCACAGCTGTGGCAATGCTGGATCCTTTAACGCATGTGCCAGGCAGGGGATCAAAGCTGAGTTCTGGTGCTGCAGAGACACTGCGGATCCCGTTTTACCACAGTGGGAACTCCCATTTTTCCTACTTTTATGTTGAAGGTCTGTTCAGAAATATTATTCGTTAGTCTATATTTTGCCAGGGAATTAAGTGTCATCTTAATTTCCTACTCTAATTTTTATTGCAATAAAATGAGTTTTTTTTTTTTTTCAAGGATGTATTGTCTGTCATTCTAATGAGTGGCAAAAAGAAAAAAGTTCCATGTTGTGTTTTAAATATAGAAATTGTTACAGCATTTTTTTAAAATTTCAGACTACTGGACAGGGGAGAGAGATCTAGCTTTCCTTTAAACTCTGAAAAGATCACATGCTAAGGTGTGTTTGTATGCCATTTTGGTTTCATGGAACTGAAATACCAATCTATAATGGCTTAAAGAAGTAAGGGGTTTATTTTCCTTTCCTATCAAAATGTCCAGAGATGGGGAGTGCAGGGCTAGTGCATGTGCTCAAGAATATTACTAAGTATCCACCCCCTTCCCTCTATCCTATGTGTGGTTATTTGCTGGGGGAGGGGGTGTGTGGTTCCTTGGCATATGGAGTTACTGGGCCATAGATCAGATCCGAGACACAGTTGCAACCAACACCGCAGCTGTGGCAATGCTGGATCCTTAACCCATTGTGCCGGGCTGGGGATCAAACCTGCATCCCAGCATCTCTAGATGTGCCACTGATCCCATTGTGCCACAGTGGGAACATCTATTTTGTGTTTTTTTGCACATGGTTCCAAATAATTGTGGTACTTCTAGGTATTGCTTCTGTTTTCTCTGCAGGAAGTAGAGGAAGAGGCAAAATCTGAAAGGCAAAGGGGCTTTGCCACCTGAGTTTTAAGCAGGTGCTTTCTCTGGGGTAGAGAAAGAAAAAAGAAAAGCAGATTGTGAGTGGCTTTTGGAAAGTCAGTTAATAATAATCTTGCCACACTGTGGAACAGAGAGTTCAGTTTGAGGTGGTGGAAGTGAAAGAAAGCTTTGAGTTATTATTATTATTATTATTTTTTTTGCCATACCTGCAGCATGCAGAAGTTCCTGGGCCAGCAGTCCAACCCTAGCCACAGCAGTAAACTGAGCCGCAGTAATGACAATGCTGAGTCTTTAATTGCTGTGCCACCAGGGAACTCCCTTTGAGTTAATTTTAAGCTGTTGAAAAACAAAATTCAGTTGAGTAAAATTTAAATATCTTACTGGCTTTTTCAATGATTCATGAATTGAGCAGCATCCAGTCAAGTAGATAAAAAAGATTTTGGAAGAGCCATACAAAGTGAAAGACGTTATAGCAGAAGGGAGCAAAAACAAGGAATTTATACTGGCTCAAAAAGTAGATTGATTGTGGCAAGGTCACTTTCCCCTAGGGGTTGACTGGGGTCTCCCAGGCAGATGACCTCACTGATGGTGATTCGGTGATTCCTGATGGACTGGTTTTAGATTCCATTTCTGGAAGAGGCTAAAATCGTAATTAAGTCTTGGTTTGTTTCTGTGTGGCTTAGTGTCCGGTGACTTCAATTTAGGCCTGTTGTCTTGTTTTTAATAATTTACCCTTTCTGCTCAAGCCTGAGAGATATGATAAAAATTTAAGGCTTTAGTGCTACTCCCAAGTACTGCTCTGAAGATCATAAAGTTTTTGCTGACTGGTGTTGTATTCAAAGGTCATGACATTGGGTTCCCATTCTTCAGGTCAGTCATTCTTTTTGTTCCTTTTCTGACATTCTGGTCTTAGGGAGATCATTTGCTTGCTGGTTAGTGGCTGCAAACATGCATTTAAAACTTTCAAAAGAATACAGTGCTCCAGGGAGACTACTGTGATAATCATAGGCAAGATACTTCCCAGTATTTATAGTGTACTTTGGACCCATGGTCCCCAAGACCCAAACCAATCAGAATCAAATAAGTGGAAAAAAAAAAAACCCTATTAAAGAAGTTATTTTCTAAAGACAGCTGGCTTGTTCAGTGATCTTCTTTCTGTAGCTGGGTCTCAATTTGCCCAGAAGTGTCAGTCCAAGTGCAGCAAACGAAATTGTCCACAACATAGACACCTCCTTGCTCAGTTAAAAGATAATCAAGGGCTATCTTATTATCAGGAACAACCTTGGCCAGAGAGTCTAGGGATTTTTGTTGGGCAGCTATTGCTTTAGCAGCAGGTTCTGCAATATCATTAGGAGTTAAGTTCTTGATCATAGCCTCATCTGCACTTCTAGCCAAAGGAGTAGGGGTCTCCAGGGGAAGTGAATTTGAATCATGAATGCCTCCTGATAGCTTAAAGTTTAAGGTTTCCATAGATAACATAGGTATTCTTATTACCTTTGCCCTGTGTCCCTTTCTTTGTACAGGGCCTGTGTGCAAGTTTCCGCAGGTCTGGGGTTTTAATGAGAGAGAGGGAAAAGTTAAGGAGTAGGATATGATAGAGGGGGGTAGGTTGTTCCAAGGAAGGTATTGGAAATCAGGGAGAAGTTTATGCCAAACAGAACTTTAGCATCACCAGAATCGTGGCAAATTCAACAGTCATTTGGAAGTTGGATTGCAATGGCCTGGGATCTGTAAACAATGACATTGTGATTTTGAAGTCTCCAGCATTTGCACAGGCCAAGGTGTCAGGTGGAACTTTCTGCAGTTGTGAAGTATGTATGCAAGGTTTTATACCTTATAATTTGATAGTGGTGTCAGTGGTAAAGAGTTCTTGGTAGGATTCTTTCCATGAGTCTCACTTTTGCAAGAGCAATCAAGTAAAAGAATAACTGTTGGTAAATGACAAAAGACTTAAAAATATCCATTGCTAGGAGTTCCCATTGTGGCTCAGTGGAAACGAATCCAACTAGTATCCATGAGGATACGGGTTTGATCTCTGACCTTGCTCAGTGGGTTAAGGATCTGGCATTGGCATGAGCTGTGGTGTAGGTTGCAGACGAGGCTTGGATCCCATGTTGCTGTGGCTGTGGTGTATGTAGGCTGGCAGCTGTAGCTCCGATTTGACCCCTAGTCTGGGAACTTCCATATACCACGGGTGCTGTCCTAAAAAAGTTAAAAAAAAAGGGAGAGAATCCATTGCTAAAGATCTGATGAGAGTTCATTATTGACAAAGAAATTTCATTATTTCTGTGACATAAAACATTTTCAGATTATAACTGGAATTATGACTAGTAACATTCTATCATGGCATATCAGATTTCTAGGAATTTCATGCAATTTCTGAAACATTTATATTGATAGAAAGTTTAGCATTACTTCTTAAGTTGACAGTGCTTCCCATGTAATTTAACATATCAAATAAGCCTAAGTCGTTTAGTGTTTTTTTGGCCAATGTCTGTGGCATGCAGAAATTCCCAAGCCAAGGATTGAGCCCACACCACAGCAGTAACCCTAGCCACAGCAGTGACAATGCTGGATCCTTAACCTGCTGAACCACCAGGGAACTCCAAGCCTAAGTAGTTTAATATTTCTTTTTATAAGGAGAGAGAAAAAATCTTTTGAGATGTTCCAGGGGCCCTCTGAAAAATCCCAAAGTCAGTTGGAGGCCAGAAAGACTTCATTTAGAATTCAATTTGGGAAAGTTTGTCAAAATATCAAAATATTTTGCACATTTGACTAAAAAAGATCACAGATCATTAAGAAACAATACTTAGTTATCCATTTAACCAAAGTGACAAAGATTTCACAACACAGAATACGAACCATTCACTGCAATTAAGAATCACTGCAATTAAGGATTTCAAAGACAAATACAGAAGATTACATAGTGCTGAGCATAACTTTATAATATTAATAAGACTAGGTTTGCTTAAGGAATCAAAGACCTAATGATGACGATAACATGAAGCATAGGACGTTATTTTGATAAAACACAAAACTGTTACTTTCTAGGCAGATTGCTTAAAAAGCAATGGAAAACCTTTTACAGCAGCTTATCAAAAGCAGATCCTCAGTCCAAGAAATTTTGCCTTTTTAGCAGATGAAAGAAAATTAAGGTTTAATTTTGCGTAAGTCAATGGATATTGAAGTTTGTTATTTTTGGCTGCACCCACAGTATGTGGAAGTTCCTGGGTCAGGGTTTGAACTCAAGCCACAGCTGTGGCAACCTTGGATCCTTAACCTATTATGCCACATGTGAACTTTCTGAAACTTAATTTTAAAACTCTTATAATAACAATTCAATTTTTATTTTTACTATTTTTTTTAAAACAATTCAGTTATTAGCCAGTTTGACCACATAAGATTCGCATTTACTTCCCTCCCACCCTCCTCTCTCCCTCAACTTTCTGTGTCCACAGTTTGTCCCTTATTCCCCTTTCCCATTCTGAAATAATCAGCTTTATTTTAGGACAACGTTACTTTCTTTTCTCAACCAAAATACATCTCTGTTTCTCATATGTTTTCTTATCAAAAACACACATCCTATTTTCCTTGCATTTAGAGAGGTTTCTCTTATTATTTCTAGTCTTTTTTTTTTTCTTTTTTTGTCTTTTTGCCATTTCTTGGGCTGCTCCCTTGGCATGTGGAGGTTCCCAGGCTAGATGGTCGAATCGGAGCTGTAGCCGCCGGCCTACGCCAGAGCCACAGCAACACAGGATCCGAGCCGGGTCTGTGACTTACACCAAGGCAATACCGGATCCTTAACCCACTGAGCAAGGCCTGGGAAAAAAGAATTATCTACCTTACCTTTGCATTCAAAGACTGGGCTATCAGTTCCTAGAAGACCAGGTAGAATATTTGTATCTCAAAGGCACAGAGAAGGAATGGAAGTTCCTCCTAGAATGGCTTTCGTTCTTAAGGCCAGAATTTTAGTAATACTTAGAAACCTTTTGAGATGAATAAGGGAGGTTTAAGGATTACTAAAAAGGCTAAGTATGTTTTGAATTTTTCATTGAGCTGCATTTCTGTCCTCATAAAGACTTAGTTTATAAGATGAGGACAGTTATTTTTTAATTCCTTGAAGAACTGAGTTGCAAGCAAAATGACTTCAGAGCTAACCCACTATCGACTACGTTTCCAGTTTGCTTCTTTATGTCAGGGAGAAGATCTTCAACTAAGAAATCAAGATTCCTCTGTTCTAGATCTAGATCTCTTTGTTTTTGGAGTATTTTTCCCCCCCTGGGTATATAGTTTCATTTTAGCTTAGGGCAGAAGGCCTTAATAAAAGTTCCTGTTGGAGTTCCCATTGTGGCTCAGTGGTAATGAACCCAACTAGTATCTGTGAGGAAGCGGGTTCAATCCCTGGCTTTGGTCAGTGGGTTTAGGATCTAGCATTGCTGTGAGCTGTGGTGTAGCTTGTAGATGTGGCTCAGATCCCGCGTTGCTGTGTCTGTGATGTAGGCCAGCAGCTATAACTCCAATTTGACCCCTAGCCTGGGAATCTCCATAGGCCACGGATGCGGCCCTAAAAATACTCCCCCCCCCCCACCCGCAAAAAAAAAGTACTGACAGGCTTTGAATATTATCTTAGACTTTGGCCAATTTCTGATCACAGAGCTACTTAAAAAGAGTTCCCATCATGGCGCAGTGGAAACAAATCCAACTAGGACTAGGAGCCATGAGGTTGCAGGTTCGATCCCTGGCCTTGCCCAGTGGGTTAAGGATCCAGTGTTGCTGTGAGCTTGGTGTAGGTTGAAGATGTGGCTGGGATCTGCTGTGGCTGTGGTGTAGGGTGGCAGCTATAGTTTCAATTTGACCTCTAGCCTTGGAACCTCCATATGCCTTGGTTGCAGCCCTAAAAAGCAAACAAATAAACAAATACCCACCAAAAACCAAAACAACAACAACGAAAAAGCAAAACAAAGAAACCTTTAACATATCTTGTCAATTGGGACAAACAGTAAATATTCCTGGCAGTACTGGACAACCTGTTTGACTAAAGAAGCATCTTCAAAGAGGGTGCAAAATATACTACTGTCTCAAGATTCTAAGTCATTCCCAAAGATAGCCTGATGAAAGAAAGACCTAGATATTTCTCATGACACTAAAAGAGACATACAAGAGGGTAATAGCTGTGCCTAACAGAGAAAGGATTAATAACCAATGGGTCTGGATTTGGGAAAGAAGGGCCAATGTGAAATTTTACCTTCCTCTCTTAACTAGGCATGGCTAAAAGATACTGAGGAGAGCTGACTCTGACAAGAATTCTTTTCTCTTTGGCAGCTTCTGCCAGATTTCCCAGGATTCCATCTCTACACTTCAGAGTACGGGTTAGAGTAGAGAGTGTACCTTAGGTATCTACCAGAATTTAGCAAGGTTTTCCATTAATTTTTTTGGCCACACTCATGGCATGTGGAAATTCCTGCACCAGGGATTGAACCTGAGCCACAACAGTGTCAACATCAAATCCTTAACTGGTGGGCTGTCAGGGAACTCTGGTTTTCCATTCATTTTAGTTTCCTGTTGGCTGCTTAAGGAACCAGGAAAATCCCTCAATCTTGTCAACCCTGGGAGAGGCCTATGTGGGGGCCCTTCTTTGAGGATGAATATGAGGGTATCTTTAAGGCCACTAACTTGGGAGACTTGTCTATGGTCTTGTAGTTTCTTCAGAGTTGAAAGATGATTCAGACAGGGGATTAATAGAATGAGTACTCAAGTAAAGTAGGATAGAGGGAGTAGTAGGAGTCATATGTCAGCCTTGTAGCCTTTTGTGTTATGTACCTCTTTGTGTCTTTAATGTTTCATTAGCATTTTACAATGAATCTTTCAGTGAAGCTGTTTTAGAATCTTGAAGCCTTTGGGAGTATTCTGCATTCCATTTAAAATAGGTATCCCATTCTTTTTATTTGCTGTGGGAGTCCTTGCTCTTTTTATTTTGGCTGGGTCCAGGGCATGCGGAATTTCCCAGGCCAGGGATGGAACCTGTGCCACAGCAGTGAATTAACTTGCTATGCCACCAGAGAACTCCTTGTGTCCTTGCTTTCACCTGCCAGGTTTTTTTTTTTTTTTTGCTTTTTAGGGTCACACTTGCGGCATATGGAAGTTCCCAGACTAGGGGTTGAATTGGAGCAACAGCTGCTGGCCTACACCACAGCCACAGTAACGTGGGATTGGAGCTACATCTGCAACCTACTCCACAGCTCACGGCAATGCCGCATCCCCAACTCACTGATCAAGGCCAGGGATTGAACCCGAATCCTCATGGATGCTAGTTGGATTAGTTTCCTTTGAGCCACAACGGGGACTCCACAACTGCAATTCTTAAATGAAAAATCTTGTTTAGTTGGAATGTCTCCCTTAATGGCCATTGTAATTCTAAGTTGTCTTAGGAAGACTTTGCCTTTTTTGTAGATAGTAACAGCTTCCAGGACTCCAGGTAAACAAGCAGTTGTGCTAGAAAGTGTTGTGCTCAATCCTTTGAAACCTGAGGCTCCCACTTCTTTAGCTAAGCTTTGGACCTTTTGGAGCCAAATTAATATCTAAGAGGGATGTGCTTCTGGGTTGGGGATTGTGTGATGCTTTACAGTCTATCTTGTTGCACAGAAACTTTCTTGAGGTTGTCAATCTAATCCTTTCCATGACCAACTTATTCTAGCATAGGTGTCTTAGAGTTGAGTGCTCTAACAGCTCTTAAGTACCTGACCTGTCTGGTCAATATTGTCACTTTGACTTTTGAGATTCCCATTCACACTAGATCTGTTATTCTTTTACCTCATGTGCATAGTATCAGAAACCAACAGTAACCAAGGAAATGGAACTGTAGATACCCAGTAGTATCCAAGGAGATGGCATTCCAGACTTGCCAAGAGAAGGCCTTAGGTGTTCCTAAGTGGACCCACTTGTAGTTCCTAAGATAGAACTTTGAGCTGAACCAGTAGATCCTAACAAATGGGCAACGTGGACTAACCAAGGGCTAGGGACTCAGGTTCTGGGTAGAACTGCCTGGCAGCTCAAGCTGACCCCCTAAGCTTTGAACTAGGAAACCAATTAGATTGCAAGCTCAGTGCAAAGAGAATAGAGCTCAGAACTGTGAGGATCTTACCCATGGTCTGTGGGAAGACAGAGGGTTCATAGGTACCAGTGCCTGTGTTTCTCATCCTTGACATCGTCAGAAGTTTCCTTTGGATCCCGTCACTGCCACCAAACTGTTTAAAAGCAAAATTCAGCTGAGATATTTTAAAGATCTTACTGGATTTGTTCAAAGTGATTTCTGATGGACTGGTTTAAGATTCCATTTCTGGGAGAGGCCAAAATTGTAAATTAAGTTGATTTGTTGCTGTGGGGCTTAGCAGGACTCCATTTTGGGCCTGTTGTCTTATTTTTAACAAAGTATCTATCAGCAAAGCACTTAATGATAAAAACAGTTTCTGAGGTATCACTGCCTCTCACACTATATAAAGATTTTCTGTAATTAGCAAAACAAATTTGTAGACCTTCCAGTCCATATAAGTATAA
This sequence comes from Phacochoerus africanus, assembly GCF_016906955.1. Classification (NCBI taxonomy): domain Eukaryota; kingdom Metazoa; phylum Chordata; class Mammalia; order Artiodactyla; family Suidae; genus Phacochoerus; species Phacochoerus africanus. The sequence continues at coordinate 76,699,980 of NC_062545.1, read as the reverse complement.
AGGTTAAACATTTAGGAATAAAAATGGGCTTTTAGGTAAAGCCATATGGTGTTAGGGGAATCCTTTTTATAAAAATGGTAGGAAAAAAAAACACAACAAGAGAAATTTGGTGCTTATAAGAGAACAGAAATTAGACATAATAAATTTTATATGTGACCCTTGCTCTATATCAACTAAGCTTTTTGGTCTAGTTTATTGAAGTTGTGAATTCAGTGCCTTTATCAGAAAGATATTTTCCAGTGACAAAGGCCTTTGAATAATCAAAGTACTTCTGGGTTCAAGCGATTTAAGTAAGACTTATTCCTTTTTAAAGAACTACTTGAATTTTCCTTTCTCAGTGGGATTTTTACTTCTGATCCTAAGTAAATATAAGTGAAAAGCACAACTGTGCTCTAAGGGAATGTTGGAATTCTAAACCCTTATTTCAAATCTGGGCTAATATTCTCTAGTTATGGTATTTTGGTAAAATAATATATATCTCAAAACTCAGCTTCTCAATCAGTAAAATTTGTATGATTATAAATTACCATCTCGTGGTTGCTATGAGGAGTAATTGAATCATGATGCATAAACGTCTTCAGCAAAGTTTTGGTTTATTTTTTCTCCAAAAATATAAGGGGGTTTCCATGATAAATTTTCCTGAAGCTTATATTGGCAAATAAAAATGTTAGTTATTGAGTAAAAATTATAGTCACCTTGTGTCTTTGAGAATAAGGATTATTTTATTAGTTTCAATAAGAAGACAAAATTTTTCCTTTATCTGCAATTAATTGTTATAAAATATTATATCAGGAAAGACATACGGGTTGTATAATGGGCTATTTTACTTTAAACTTTCAAAGTAGAATCTTAAAAATTTCTTCTCATAAATGAACATGTTTAAGAAAAACTTTAAAATAAGTACACACAGATGGTTAACTTTGAGATGATGGATACATTAACTAACCTTATTGTGATGGTCACTTAACAATATATACACATAACTCATCACATTGCGCACCTTAAATTTCTGTAATTGTCAAAGCTGGAAAAAATAAAGATAAGCAAAAAGAATTAAAATAATTCAGGAGTTCCTGCTGTGGTGCAGCAGAGTAATAATCTGGCTTGTCTCTGTGGAGGTGCCAGTTTGATCCTTGGCCAGCCCAGTGGGTTAACTGTGGTGTAGGTTGTAGCTCCAGCTCAGATTCCATGCCTGGCTGAGCAACTTCCATATGCTTTGGGGGCAGCCAAAAAAGAAAAAAAAAAAGAATTAAAATATTTCATAGATGAACACTACATGTTTTTTGGACATATTTATGCTTTTATTTTCTCAAGAATGTGACTGTCTTTTATGATTTTTGGTAACTTGGATTTTGTCTTGTTTTGCATGTGTGTTTGTTTCGGCCACATCCTCAGCATTTAGATGTTCCCTGCCTGGAATTGAACATACGCCACAGCAGCAACTGAGTGACAATGCTGGGTACATGACCTGCTGAGCCACAGAGAAACTCTGGGGATTTTCTATTTAACAATATATAATGGGTATTTTCCCAATTCACTAAATGTTCTTTTTCAGCAGTGGTTTCCCCTCTCTCTCTCTTTCTTTCTTTCGTCTTTTTAGGGCCTCACCCACGGCATATGGGGGTTCCTAGGCTAGGAGTCCAATCAGACCTGGAGCCTCCGGCCTATGTCACAGCCACAGCTACGCAGGATCCTTACCCACTGAGCAAGGCCAGGGATTGAACCCGTGTCCTCATGGATGCTAGTTGGGTTCGTTAACCGCTGAGCCACAACGGGAACTCCTGTAGTGGTTTTCTTTGAAAGAAAATCTATACCATTCCCATATGCAAACCACCCATCAATAATAACATCAATTATACGCAGTTATCCTTGAAGGTATGGGTTAAAAGTCTGCTTTCTGACCTTCTTTTACCAGAAAGTCACTGTTCTGTATTTTTAATGACTATATTTCACTATATGTATGTGCTATTATTTGTTTAACCAGTTACTTTGTTGATTGATACTGAGGTTGTAACTTTTTATTGTTATAAACAGCACTGTGATCAATAGATATTTAGTTAAAACTTTGTTTTTCTGAGAGAAGGAAATTTATAAAGTGAAAAATTTAAAATGAAAAGGAAAGAGTACATAAGTCAAAATGTGCTTAACAGTATTTGTCTTTAAAATAGAGATCATGATTAGGAAACTTGAAAGTGAGCAGGTATTTCCTGGTATTACTATATTGATCTGCATAGAGTAGGGGTTTTAAGAACTATGTAATTTAATTCAACACAAAAAAGTTCTTTCCAGATGTACTTATAGGTAGTGATTAAAAACACAGCATGAGGAGTTCCCATTGTGGCTCAGCAGGTTACGAACTGGACTACTATCTATGAGATGCGGGTTTGCTCACTGGTCTTGTTCACTCAGTTAAGGATCATGTGTTGCTGTGAGCTGTGGTGTAGGTCACAGATGCAGCTCTGATCCCGCGTTGTTATGGCTGTGGCTGTGGTTGGCAGCTGCAGCTGCAATTTGACCCCTAGCCTGGATACTTCTATATGTTGTGGGTGCAGCCCTAAAAAGCAAAAAAAAAAAAAAAAAACAAAAAAACCCAAAAAACAAAAAAACAAAAAAACCGCAAAAACCAAAAAACCAAAAAGCAGCATAAGCTTTTGGAACTTCATGAAATTGCGTATCTTGGTCAAATTGCTTGCCCTAAAAGAAGTCCAGAAATATTAAATACTTCCCTTAAGATCTCTTAGTATGTTTCAGTTTCTGATGTTATTGGTGTTCTATTCTAACTCCTACTCCAACATTCGTATCTTTAGCAAGATATCTAATATAAAAGTAATGAGAATTATTTGTGGAGTATTCATGATGATTAATGAAGAGACTGATGAAGGCAAATAATTATCAGTTGTCAGAATGCACTTTTCTGTAAACTTTCTAAGATATTGATAAATTGATTGATGTTATGCATTTTTTATCAATAAATATTTATTTAGATCCATCTTAGCAGAAGTTTCAGTCATGTTGTAGAATGTATTTACATCATGTTTGTAAATGACTAAAGAATATCATTAGTCATTGATATGACTACAATATTTTATAATTTTGGGTAATTTTTCAGTCGATGGACATTTTGGTTGATTCCACTTTTTGACTATTGTAAATAATGCTGCTGTGAACATTTAATGTGTATATATATATGTGTGTGTGTGTGTCTTTTTTGGGCCGCACCTGTGGCATATGGAAGTTCCCAGGCTAGGGGTCAAATTAGAGCTGCAGCTGCAGGCCTGCGCAACAGCTACAGCAACGTGGGATCCAAGCCATGTCTGTGACCTATACCACAGCTCCCGGCAATGTCGGATCCTTTACCCACTGAGTGGGGGCCTGGGATCAAACCCGCATCCTCATGATTACTAGTTGGGTTCATTACCTTGCAACGGGAGCTCCAACCACATGTTTTAAATTGTTGGGTATATACCTAAGAATGGAATTGCTAGATTGTATGTTAACTCTATATTTAACCTTTTGAGGAACTACTAAAGCAGCTGCACCATTTTACATTCCTTCATGCAATATGTGAGGATTCCAATTTCTTTATATGCTTGTTAGCATTTGATATTGTTTTTGATTTTAGCCATCTTACTGGGTATGAAGTGTTATCTCATGTGGTTTTGATTTGTATTTCCGTAATAACTAGTAGTATCAAGCATCTTTTCATGCTCAATTTTGGCTATTTGTGTATATTCTTTGGCCCATTTTTAAAATTGGATTGTCTTTTTATCCTTGGTTGTTGTTGAGTTGTAAGAGTTCTTTATATATTCTGGATGCTAGGCCCTTATCTGATTTATGATTTGCAAATATTTTCTTTCATTTTGCGGATTACCTTTTCACATTCTTGATGGTGTCCTTTGAAGCAGAAAATGTTTTAATTTTAATGATGTCTAGTTTATGTCTTTTATTTTGTTGCATTAGGAAACTCCTGTTTGCTCTAAGATTGCAAAGATTTACTTTGTTTTCTTCTAAGAGTTTTGTAGTTTTAGGTCTTTTTTCCATTTTTTTTTCTTTTATTGAAGTATAGTTGATTTACAATGTTGTGTTAATTTCTGCTATACAGTGAAGTAATTCAGTTATACTTAAGCACATATCCTTTCTTTTTCAGATTCTTTTCCCATATAGGTTATCAGAGAATATTGAGTAGAGTTCTTTGTGCTAGACAGCAGGTCCCAATTTTAGGTCTCATATTTAGGTCTGATAGTGGTTTTTTTTTGTTTTTTTTTTTAAGTAAAGGGACATGTGACAAAGTTCCAGCCTTTTAGGATTTTAAGTAATTTGACTAAATTAAAAATACACAGTGAGAAAAGATAACTAAGTGAGAGAGTTCCTGCATTGGCTCAGTGGGTTATGAACCCTATTAGTATCCATGAGGATGAGAGTTTGACCCCTGGCCTCTCTCAGTGGGTTAAGGATCCAGTGTTGCCCTGAGCTGTGGTGTAGGCTGACAGTTGTAGCTCTGATTCGACACCTAGCCTGGGAATGTCCACATGCCAAAGGTGTGGCCCTGAAAAGAAAAAAAAAAAAAAAAAAAAAAGAAAAGACACCTGCCTGTGGCTTAGCACTCAGCCAAAAGCAGCTGTTGCTCTGATTTCCATTATTGTTCCCTTTGTAAAGAAAGTGCATATGTGTGCTATAACTAGGATTAAAAAAAAAAAAAACTAAGTGAAAAAAATAATAAGCTCAGAGTTCTGGAGGTGTTTGGGCAAGATAAATTCTAAATGTGTAGAAACAGTTTTTTTTTTTTTTAATATATATACTTTGGGAAGAACTGGAAAGGATTAGAGTGTGAAAATAAGAAATCTGTAAAAATGGAGAGTGATGTTTCCTTATGAGTTGTGAGGAATAAAGGAGATGATTCTTTTATGCTATAATAATATATATATTAATCCTACCATTAATTTTTTTTACTGCCGTTAATTTTTTTAATGGGAAATTTTGATGATCGTTGGCTCTTCAATATCTCTATTTCTAGAGTGTCATGAAGTCCTTAACAAATTGTTTCAAACATATCGAAAATCCATATAGGTCCTATGATCACTATGTATTCACTCTCTACATCAGAAGTGAGTAAATTTTTTTTTCTGTAAAGGGCCGGATAGTTTCTATACTTCTCTAACAGGCCAGTAAATATTTTAGGCTTTGGAGGCCATGTGGTCTCTGTTAAAAGTACTCGATTCTGTAGTTGTAGAGAAAAAGCAGCTATAGATAACAGGTTAATGAATGGGCAGGGCAATGTACCAGTAAAAGTTATTTACAAAAACAGGCTCAGCTGGATTTGGCTTGGGCTGTAGTTTACCATTCCTGGATCCAGGTTAGTGCTTAACAGATGCTTTCTCTATAAATGTGTGTATATGTATATGAAATATATATATATATATTATTTTTTTTTCTGAACCACTTGAAAGTAAGTTGCAATCGTCGTGGCACTATACCTTTTAATATTTTAGCATGCATCTCCTAAAAATAAACATGTTGTCAGAGTTCCCGTTGTGGCGCAGCGGAAACAAATCCGACTAGGAACCATGAGGTTGCAGGTTCGATCCCTGGCCTCGCTCAGTGGGTTAAGGATCTGGTGTTGCCATGAACTGTGGTGTAGGTCGCAGAGATAGCTCAGGTCTTGCGTGGCTGTGGCTGTGACATAGGCGGGCAGCTGTAGTTCTGATCCCACCCCTAGCCTGGGAACCTCCGTATGCCATGAGTGCAGCCCTAAAAAGCAAAAAAAAAAAAAAAAAAAAAAAAAATTCTCTCGTGTAACCATAATACCATAATTACAGCTAAGAACAATGTAATTTTGTTCTTTTTAATAGAATGGAGATTGTATAATATAGTACAGAAATTATGAAAATCCTTAGATTTGCTCCTCAGCCATTGCAGCCTATTGAACTCTTTGTCTTGGTCCCTCTTTATCTTTTTCTTTTTTCTTTTTTTTTTTTTTTTAATTTTCCCACTGTACAGCAAGGGGATCAAGTTATCCTTACATGTATACATTACAATTACATTTTTTTCCTCCTCCCTTTGTTCTGTTGCAACATGAGTATCTAGACAAAGTTCTCAATGCTACTCAGCAGGATCTCCTTGTAAATCTATTCTAGGTTGTGTCTGATAATCCTAACCTCCCGATCCCCCCACTCCCTCCCCCTCCCATCAGGCAGCCACAGGTCTTTTCTCCAAGTCCATGATTTTCTTTTCTGAGGAGATGTTCATTTGTGCTGGATATTAGATTCCCGTTATAAGTGATATCATATGGTATTTGTCTTTGTCTTTCTGGCTCATTTCTATCTTTTTCTTATTTATTTCTTTAGGTAGAAATCTGTGTTGGGTAACCCTGTTTGCTGGTTTCATTTGGCCCAAGTACACAATCAGATGAAAGGAATATTTTAATTGTTTTTATGTGTTTGGTTTGTATTTTTAAAAATCTGGGTTTTGTTTCTGTATTTTATATGATTTGAAAGAGAGAATTTTGTGTAATTTATAATCAGAAGACAAGACTTCATTAAGTTACATATAATCTCTGTAATTTTCATTTGGTTGTTTGTACTTGTTTACGCCGAAGAAACTGAAGGAAGGTGAAACCAATAATGTGCTTTGAAAAAGTGGCTAGTTTTTGGATTTTCATGCTAAAAGAAGGAGGGAAAGTAATACAAATATTTGTGTTATTGTCAAATTTAACTTTATTGTGCTTTTACGTGACAAGAATTTATAACACTTCAGATAAAGCTGGACCACTCTGAGAAGTTGTGCTGCAAATTTATCCAGGGTCATTGCCCTACTTTTCTCTTCAGTCCCCTACCCAAATTTAGCACACTGCATTGTGCTGCTTCCCATATCATCTCTTAGGCTGTGGATGCAAAGGGCCGTCTACAGCAATTTCTGCCTGGCTGGAAGGAAAGAATTTAATGTGTTGGTACAACTGTGGGTCCGTAGGCTAGTTAGGAATAATGGGCTGCAAGATGGGATAAATAAGACTTCTTCTTAGATTAATGACATAACTATTAGTGGAGGCAGATTGATTATTAGGAACAGACTCAAGATTATTGTTACATCTCTGTATTCTACACAGAGAAACAAATGTATAAAATTAGAATATGAAGAAACAACAGCAAGTAATTCAGGATGGCTAGAATAAGTACATGGGATGGAGGTTGGAAATATATTTGAGAAGGCAGAGCCTGATCATTGTGTGCCTGCCTGGCTAAAGAATTCGGCCTTTAACCTGATAGAGAATTGGGGTAATAGATTCCAAATGGAGTAGATTCCAATAGTTCCCCAAATGGAAATAGTAAATTTTTTTTTTCTGATTGTAAAAGGAGCACATGCTTGTTATAAAATGCAAACGGGCAACACCAAAAAATGTTGACATTCTCTAGAGATAACCACTGCTAATAGTTGAGTGTGTAACCTTGTAGACAGGAATTTCATGATCGGTTTTGCAGCAGTGTAGAGGATGGAGAGGACAAGAGAGGGAGGAGAGTGGAGCAGGAGACTCTTAGGGAGTTCCTGGTGAGAAATGAGGAGAACTTGTTCTTAATGACAGCTATGGAGGTGGGAAAGGGGCAGGGCTGGGGGAAGGTCACAGGCATTTAGGAGGTAGGTGAGATTCAGTGACCAGCTGGATGAGTGGGTGAAGGACACCCCAGAAAAGTGTCCGGGAAGGTCGCTGAGTGGAATGCCCAGAACCTGGGTCCAAATTGTGAGGTCATTGAGGTGGCATAAAAGGAAAAAATAGCAGTTTTACCAACTGCATAATTCCAGAGTGGAAACTGTATCCTTTGTTCTAATTTTCTTCTGGTTTTTCCAGGCTGATTTAGAGAGGGAGTGTAAAAGTAAGAATTCAATTCTGTTTTGATAGATAAGAGCTGTTAAATCTATGTCCTTTTCTTTACTAATTATGTTTCTCTCTTGAATTAGTTGAGGATAGCAAGTTCTTTTAAGGAGTTGCTTCTGTTTTGGTGTATAACTATAGCATTAGCTTTTATAGTTCACAAATTTCCTGTTAGAATCTTTAATTTTTTTATTATTTAAAAATTAAAAAAATTTTTTTCATTTTTGGCCACCCTGCGGCATATGGAGTTCCCTGGCCAGGGATCAGATCTCTCAGTTGCAGTTGTGACCTATGCCATAGCTGCAGGCAACACCAGGTCCTTAACTCACCGTGCCGGGCTGGGGATCGAACCTGTGTCTCTGTGCTCCAGAGATGCTCCTGATCCCATTGTGCCACAGCAGGAATGCCAGAATCTTTAAATTTTTATTCTGAAGAATTGGGATCGGAGTGCAGTGCGAGAGGCACTTGGGCAAGTTGTTGGGAGAGATTCTTTGACCCTGAATCAAGCATTGTTTTGGTGTCTAGTAGTACCTTGCTTTCACCAGGTTCTGCTATGTTCCATTGAGAACAGGCCTATGGAATTCAGTGTGAAACCTCTTTTCTGTGTTGTATAAAAATATGCATAACAGTGCAGTGTTGGCGTGGACTCTTGAGTTCTTGGACACAGTGAAGGATCCTCTCTCTCCAGGTAACTAAAAGATTATTGATTGGTAATGCCTGGGAGTTGTGGAACTAAGCATTTGTTCCTGGGTGAGAAAGTCTTAAGTTTCTGATGCCAAACTCTGCTTTCAGGTAGTATTAAACATGAACTTTCCTATGCATAAAATTTTCTCAATTTAAAAATATCCCCAGGAGTTCCTGTCATGGTGTGGTGTAAATGAATCCAACTATGAACCATGAGGTTGTGGGTTAGATCCCTGGCCTCGCTCAGTGGGTTAAGGATCTGGCGTTGCTATGAGCCATGGTGTAGGTCACAGACATGGCTTGCATCCTGTGTTGCTGTGGCTGTGGCTGTGGCTGGCAGCTGTAGTGCCTATTGGACCCCTAGCCTGGGAATCTCCATATGCTGGGGTGTGGCCCTAAAAAGAAAAAAAAAAAAAATCCCCATAGTAGGAAATTTGACGCTTTTTTTGTTGTTCATCTTTGCATTGAACCATCCTCACTATTGGGACACTTTACTTTATTCTATCCACCTGAAATCCCTTGTGTCACCATTTCAGGAACTTGTTTAGTTTTATCTATATCCTTTCATGAACCTCTAATAAAGAGTTTCCTTGATATATGCACTGTCATAATAATACATCTCCTTTGAGGTTTGATCTGGGTAAGGATTATTGAAATACAATAGTCATAGCATTAACTTAATTTTTTTTCCCACTAGAATTACTTTCTTGTTTAGACTCTATTATTACTATTTTTACTATCCTTTTCATGGATGAAGTTACTCATCTGAGGTCTTATTCAAAATATTATGTAGTGAGAAATAGGCTTTCCCTCATGGTCATTGATTGGGATTGTGAAACAGATAAATAGAATTTAGGAGAGACATTGTCCCCCGTGGTATATTCTCCTACTTAATACTGGTGGAAATTAAAGAAGAGTGTAATAAGAAAGATTTATTCTGAAGTTTTGCTCTTGGTTTTTATTTATGCTTTAAAGCTTATTTCAGAAAGTTTGAATTTTTGTTCTATTGGTTGTGCTCTTTAAAGTCAGTTTATTCCTCGTCATTTAAAAAGTGGCTTCCTTGTACCCAGCTAAACTGTTGTGAATCATGATGAAGCATATGGAAGCTATGTAAATTGATGTGTTGTTCGCTAATAATTTTTTCTTGGCCTCCATGTTTTATGTTTATATCTAAAAATTTAAGAGCTAATGTAATGAACATCAGTTGTTAGAGGGAGACTTTTCTGAGCTCAGATTCTAGCTGTTTAACTTTCACAAATTATGAACTTCTTAGCCTTTAAAATGAGGTTAAGAACTATCTCACAAAATTTTTATGAGACTTAATTGAGATAATTAAATGTAAAGAATCTGGTATAGTGCTGCACAGTGGGGTCTAAAAGACTCTGGCTCCTCCTTTCTTTGCTAAAAGCACATTGGAGCTCATAAAAAAATGGAAAATTAAATCTCTTAAAAGTTTCATTTTCCCTTTAAAAATTAAAAAAAAAATTGTAAATGCTGTCTTGTCTAAGCATTGTCATCTCATGGAGATGAGGATAAATACACTTGTAATACCTTGGGGCTTTTTCAAAGAGCTCATTATTCTACATTTAACTGCCTAGTACAATGCTTGGCACATAAATGAGCCTTAATACATATTTGTTGTAGGGATGCCTTGCAAAGACAGAAAATATTCTCTGTTGCTTTATTTTCTAGAATACCTCAAAAATTGTACTGAAAAAAAAATAGACCTATTTATCTATGTGGGATACTTGGTTTGTTTGGGAAGAGAAATGCTGTTTTATATTTAAAGAAATTTAAGTATATTCAGTTGGCTTAAAATTCTGATTTCTTCTAATATGTTCCTTTATGTCAGAATTTTTGTGTTTTGAAATGAAGGCAACAATGTGCTCTTAAATATTTGAGAACGTGAAATTTCCTAAGTGTTTAAGAATGGCTCTTTTGGAGTTCCCCTGTGGATCAGTGGGTTAAAGATCTGGCATTGTCATTTCATTGGTCTGATTTGCTGCTGTGGCTCAAGTTCCTTCCCTGGCCTGGGAACTTCCACATGCCATGGGCGTGGCCAAAAGAAAAAGAAAAAAAGAGTGGCTGTTTCTCTGAACTTCACTATTTGACCTAGCATTTATTGAGCTTGTACTCCAGACTGTGCAAAGGGCAATGGAAAGCCAAAGATTACTGTGGTCTCTGTTCTCAAGGACTTTCACTTTAGTGACAAGGGCAGAGAAGAAAACCAAAATTACCTTTTAACTGGAAGGTACTATAGTATCTGTGTAGAAAAAGGTAATCACATAGGAAGATTGTTCATATTTGGTGCATAGATGTGCTGTCTGTGCCTGTGTATATGGTGGGTGCATCAGGAAAGGTTTTTGAAGAAGCTGAGACTTGAAGAATTGATGGCGAAAGGTTTAGCTGGAAAGTATTACAGATTGTTCAAAGGCAGGGTGGGTGAGAAGCCTACACGTGTTTTGTTTTGTTTTGTTTGTAGAGGAAGAGAAAAGTTTTAATACACCATTTGTAGTTAATGATACAACAATATACTCAGAAATCTTTGGGATTTTGACAATGTAGATGGTACAGTTAATAAAACTGACCTAATTTCGTAGATAACATACCATATCTTGAGTGCAAAATACATATTTTCTCTTTCTTTTTAGCATCTCTTAACTTACATAGTTACAAAATTCTTTTTTTTTCTTATAATGAAGACTTTTAAGATCTATTCCCTTAGCAACTTTCAAATATGCAATGCAGTATTATCAACAACTATAGTCACTATCCTACAAGTGGTTCTTTATGGCTGGAGTTTCAGGCTAAGGTAAGGCTGTAGAAATAACCACAGGCCAAAGGAGTTATGAAAGAGCCTATGCGGCAAGATAACGATTTTGACAATTATGATATGCATTTTAGAAAGATCATATAGCAGCATAAAAGTGAATTATTAATTAGATTTGGGTTTACTTAGAATACAAGGCAAGTGGTCTTAACAAGATAGAGGTATTTTCCTCACTAAAGCCCAGACTTTATGTGGTGGCTTTAGGATCTGAGTTCACAGGGTCTCAAGTTCCTTCTTTCTGCTTTACTGTCCTTTGGCATAGCTTATGTTACCACATGGTCCAAAGTGACTGCAGGAGTGCCATTCATCATGTCCAGGTTACAGACACACACCCAGCTAAGTCAGTCCCCTTTACGTAGCTTTCCTAGAAGCTCCATCCAGTCACTTCTATTTCTAGCTCATTCACCAGTCCTAGCAGCAAGAAAGGCTAGAAACTGGACACTCTTAACTAGGTGCATGGTGCCCAGAATAAAACCAGGGTCTATTACTAAGGAAGAAAGGGAGAATGGGCAGATGGTAGGTAGGCAGTATGTCTGCCTCAAAGGGGACTGAGAATGGTAGTAAGGAGACCAATTTAGTACTACAGCTAAGGGGTAGTATATGTAATCTCTTACAAAAGAGATTTGATTGAAAGTCGTAACATACAAGAATATAACTCATTAGTAACTGAGTAGGGAAGCTGTTCTGCTGGGAAACGTAGAGAATTTAAAGTATTATTTTGATACCACACTCTAAGTTCTTAGAGCAAAAATTGTTTTAATTATTTTAACCTTTGAGTTAAAATTTTTTTCCAATTAAAATTTTAGTAAAATTGGGTATTTTAGTACTAAGGAGGATTAACATTGGTAAGAATGATATTGATAGTAATTACTTAAAAAATGTACATAGTATACTTTTTTCAGCCATATAACAATATACATTAAAAAGGAATTTACAATAGTTTTCATGGGAGATGAAATAGCAGATAATTTTCTTTTTGTCTTTTACTCCTTCCATTTTAGATGTTATACACTTAGCACTTACTAATTTAAAAAAATTTTTGGTAACATATATACACATAAAATGAAATTTGCCATTTTAATCATTTTAAGTGTACAGTTTAGTGATATTGAATACATTAATATTTTTGTGCCGTCCTTTTCTGCCACCTATCCACAGAACTCTTCACGTTGTAAAACTGAGATCCTGTGCCTATTAAAGGATAACTCCCATATTCCCCCTTCACCCAGCCCCTGGGAACCACCATCCTACTTTTTATCATAATACCCTCAGGGTTAATCTGTGTCATAGTATGCACAGGCATTTTCTTTTTCAAGGCTGAAAAATCTTCCATTGTGCATATAGAGCACTTTTTGTTTATTCATTCATCCATTGATGGAGACTTGAGTGGCTTCCACCTTTTGGCTATTATGAGTGATGCTGCTATCAGCATGAGTGTACACCTATTTCTTTGAGAATCCCTGCTTTTAACTCTTCTATGACCAGAAGTGGAATGGCTGGATAATACAGTAATTCTATTTTTAATTTTTTGAAGAACTACTGTACTGTTTTCTATAGCAACTGTACCATTTTACATACTCACCAAGAGTACATGGGAGTTCCAGTTTCCCCACCTTCTTGCCAACTCTTGTTTTACTCCTTTAACAATTTTTTTTTATAGTAACCATTCTAATGGGTATGTGGCACTATCTCATTGAATTTTTTTTGAAGGTTTAAGAATATTTGAGTTATGCAGTCACACAGCACAAGTTTTCATAAGTGGAAATAGAATCAATCTTGTTACTCTAACACCAGGATTATTTGAATGTTATTTGGGTATATATTCTTTAGTCTTTTTTAGGTCTTTTTTTTTGTTTTAAAATTTTTTAATTTTTTCTTTTGGTTTATATTATGAAGATTTCTCTTTTTTAACATATTTTATACAAAAGTTATTTCAATTTTAATTTTTATAATTGTTTGACTCCTTACATATAGATAAGTGTTTGGTTTATGTGTTTTTGTTTTGTTTTGTTTTTGTTTTTTTTTTGTCTTTTGTCTTTTTTAGGGCCACACCTGCAGCATGTGGAGGTTCCCAGACTAGGGGTCTAATCAGAGCTGTTGCTGCTAGCCTATGCCAGAGCCAGAGCAATGCCAGATCCAAGCTGCGTCTTCGACCTACACCACAGCTCATGGCAACGCCGGATCCTCAACCCACTGAGCGAGGCCAGGCAACCTCATGGTTCTTAGTTGGATTCATTTCCACTGCGCCACCATGGGAACTCTGGTTTATGTGATTTTTAATTCCACAGACTGGCTGATACAGTGACTAAGAGTGTGGCTCTAGAAGTAGACAGGCTGGGTTTGAGGTGCAGATTTGCCACTTCAGGCTGTGTGCGTTTAGGCAAGTTTTCTTTAAGCTCCCTGTGTCTGACTTTCTTCATCTGTAAAGTGAGTTTATTACAGGGCCTATCTCAGAGCTGCGAAAACCAAATGAGTTAGTACCTGTAGAGCTTTAGAATGGTGTCTGGCACATCATACATCCTATAAAAGCTTTTCATGCATTATTGTTTCATTAGGTGGGATCTTGTCTCTTTGGTTTTTAAAAATGCATGTGATATGCAGGTAGTTACTATATCTCAGATTTTTGGCTTAAAATGCCACAAGCACTGCCTTAGAGGAGGATGCAGTTTATAAGGTTGTTGGCAATTAAGAGAAGATCTATCTGAGGCACATAGTGCTGGGCAAATTCCTAAATTAGTAATATGATATAACCATCTCTTGGGGACTCTGACCTGCTGGCTGCCATTTAGCTGTGTCAACTATTCTAGGCTCTTTTGGCCAGCTCAGCCTTTTTGCTTTGCTTCTTTGGGTTTCTTTCCCTACACAGGTCCCCAAATTTCTTGGCTTGGCACTCTACATTTCCTCTATTTCTTAGTTAACAACTTTGATTAAATTGTTAATTTATGTCAAGTACACTGATTTAAATTTTTGCAAAATGTAGCATGCTGTGATTATTAATACCACATTTCACTTGATATTCGGTATACATCTGAGAGATGGTGAAGTCCTCCTTGAACAGATCTGGCTGTATGAGAGATTAATGTCGTAAAGCAATTAAGTGATTTAGTTGGAACTTGAATTCATGCCCCCTGACTTCAGGGCCTGTGTTTCTTTGTTGACATATTGTCATGTTTTGAGACAATGCTTTGTCCCTTCTTTCCTGATTTTTTGATGATATTTTAAAAGAATTTCTTGATATTACAAAAAGATAACATGCCACCCTCTTTTAAACTTAATAACTAGTAAATTTTACATGGTCCCTTTTCTCATATACCAGCTGGATTTTGTAGTCTTTAAGCCCTATCATCAGTAAAGAATGAAATGAAATCTGAGCTCTAAATATTTTACCTGATTAAATTCTTAATTTTTTTATGTGAATGTTGTCAGAAAAGCGATCTATGTTTCATGCTTGTATTTATTTTGTACTGTTGGAACAAGGTAGATTTCCCCCATACTGCCTAGCATATGTAGTATCTGGCTCATTTCAACATTGCTGTCAGACTTGAATTAAATCTTGGCACTAGAATATCTTTATAGTTCTACTTTTCCTTTACCCGTCTGTCTTTGTCCTCTTCCAGATCTGTTTCTAATTGTTTTTTCTCGCATATTCCCAACAGTCTCCAGTCCTAAGAAAGAATGTACCCTGAGCTGTAGAGTCTATTACACTTCATTTTGTGAAGTATATTTTTCTTATGTATTCCTTATATATGTATTGGCTCTCTCACATAATTTTTACAATTTAACTGTTATTAGTATTTCTGGTAGTGTAAATCACCTCTGTTGATGAGACTATAAATTAGTTAAGGCTAACTTGTGTTTTTTCAATATAACTAGCCATGTAATATATAATGAACTCTGAGTATTATCAATATATTGTTGGTTTACTCATCATCAAATCTGAAATCCGATTTCCTTGGCAGATAAAGACTTGTGATAGGCATTTGGCATTTTATGTTTTGGGCAGTGTAACTTTAAATCTACATAAACTTCTCTGCCTTTTGCCTCTGCTGTGTTCATAGATTCCAGGAGGGCTTCGTGTATGGACCTCAGGCGTTGGAGGTAGCAGACTTTTCAGCAGAAGGTAAAGCAGAGTGTTGCCTTCTGGTGTCATTGTGTGTGTGTGCTGGGGTGGGTATGTGACAGGTGAGAGCTTTTCACAAATGTCATCACAAAATAATTTATAATGATGCATTCCACAAGATGTAAAACCAAGCTAATACTTGAATAATTTTACTCAGCATTACTAAACCCCATTAAAAAATAGAAAACTCTAAGTATAACTGAAGACTAAATTTCATTCTCTCTGCTGTTAACTAAAGAGTAAGGGTGAAAGGAAAAGAGCATTAGTGTGATGTATA
Source organism: Phacochoerus africanus (assembly GCF_016906955.1). Taxonomy (NCBI): domain Eukaryota; kingdom Metazoa; phylum Chordata; class Mammalia; order Artiodactyla; family Suidae; genus Phacochoerus; species Phacochoerus africanus. Next base: position 76,684,205 of record NC_062545.1, on the reverse strand, counting down.
GTATGTACTATCTAACTTTCTCAGACCTAGTTTCACTATGATTTCTTCCTGGGAAGTTGGCCAAGTCATTATTCACACGTTGTATTCTTCCTTGCTGCTCCTTCTACTGAAAGATTGCTTCACAGTAAAGAGGCAGCCTAGTCCATGACTCATGACTGGAGGATAGACATTCTTGCTCTGGGTCCCATGTGCCAAAAATGTTAGTTTCCAATATGCTAATTACTTCTCTCTTCAGAACCTGTTAATATGCTGTTCTCTCAAGTTAGCTCTTGTTTCAGGAGAGAAACAAACACATCCCACACGTTTGTAAAATATGTTTTTATAGAGACCTTCTTAATGAGTTATTTTTAAGAAAATAATATGATATACTTTTCCTGGGTAGTGCTTCTTTGATTAAAAAAAATACATTGCCATTTATTTGTTAGATGTTATAGATATTACTTTCTATGAATTTTCGAAGCCATTTATGAGCTTTATTCAGATGATACTTGAGGATTTTTTTTTTTTTAAAGACCTATACCAGCTAATAATGTTGTATTCTTAGACATAAAGTTAATAACATGGGTAGTTTTTCAATAGATTCTGAATGGGAATTAGGGGAATGGTTTTTTAATATCTTCTGGAAATTATATTTTTATTGATATCAAGTAAGTGGCTGCACATTATACTGTATATTAAGGATGTAATGTTCTATAAAGTTAGGGTAGTATATATTTATTTCTACTCTGTGCCCTACGCAGGATGACCCCATTTTATAATCAATTACGTTTCACTATTTCTTTCACTTTCTTCCTATTCAGAAGAGCTGCTTTTCTTAACTAGGAGAGTTTCAGGGCTGTTTATTGAGGTTAGCTTCAATTTTACCTTTATTTATTTATTTATTTTTGGCTGCCTCTGTGGCCTGCAGAAGTTCCCAGTCCAGGGACTGAACCAGCCCCACAGCTGTAACCAGAGCCACAGCAGTGACAACACTGGATCCTTAACCTGCTGAGCGTTGAGGGAATGCTGCAGTTTTACCTCTTAATCTCTTTCTTCTTTCTTTTGCTCTTTTCACTGGCTATTTGGAGGATATTTTTCTATTTACCAAGGATAGATTGGAAGTAATTTCTTTTCCTTTTTTTTTTTTTTTTTAATGGCCACATCTGTGGCATGTGGAAGCTCCTGGGCCAGGGTTTGAATCAGAGCTGCAGCTGTGGCAACACTGTATCCTTTAACCCATTGTGCTGGGCCAGGGATAAAACCTGTGCCTCTGCAGCCACCTGAGCTGCTATAGTCAGATTCTTAACCCACTGTGCCACAGCAGGAACTCCTGGAAGTAATTTCTTGAAGGCCTTCTCATACTTACTTTTTAGGTTAGTTGGCAATTTTAACCACTGTTGAATTATGCAACCTTATATTTGTTTAGCTAATCTGTCTGTGGTGTATTTTATTACCAATTTGAGAATCTCAACAGATTTTCACTAGCATAAAAGATGTAAAGTACTGCTCATATGAGGGCAAAGGAAGACTCTCTTCTCCAGGTCTTCATTCCCCTGACTTCTCTAAAAAGATGTGATAAAATGGGTGGTTATAAACGTAGTTTTTAAAAAATGATTGACTTTATTTTTTAGGTTTACGTTCCAGGTCTTGGGATGGGCCCCCAAGTTGTGGTCCTTGGCTTCGCCCAGGAAAGAATTCAAGAGTGAGCTGTAGTAAAGTGAAAGTTTATTTAGAGAGATACACATTCCATCCATAGGCTGAATGCAGACCTCAGAAACCCGGAGCACCCTCGGTTTGTGTGGTGGTTAGTTTTTATGGGCTGGGTAATTTCATACACTAAACAGGTGGGAGGAGTATTCTAACTCTCTTGGAAAAAGGGTGGGGGTCTCCAAGAATTGCATCATGGCCCACTTTTTGGCCTTTTGTAGTCAGCCTTGGAACTATCTTAGCACCTGTGGGCTTGTCATTTACCATGCTAATGTATTACAATGAGTGTCCAATGAGGCTTTAAGGTCTACTGAAAGTTGAGTCTTCTTCCATCTTGGGCCTACTTGATTCCAAGCAGTATTTTTCTTGCCCCAATGGATGTGTCATTGTTTCAATAATTGTGCCCTGCTTCCCCCCTCCCCCCACCCCCCCCACCCCACCCCAATCTTATCTGTGCTCCATCCCTTTATCTCTGGCTCCCTTCCTTTGAGCCTCTGGCAAACACTAATCTTTTTTTATCTATATGGTTTTCTCTTTCCAGAATGTCCTAGCTGTAATCATATAAGATGTAGCATTTTCAGTTTAGCTTCTTATACTTAGTAATAAACATTTCAGCTTCTAACATGCCTTTTCATGGCTTGATAGTACATTTCTTTTTAGTGCTGAGTAACATTGCATTGTCTGGATATACCACAGTTAATCTATCCTTTCACCTACTGAAAGACATCTTGGTTGTTTCCAAGTTTTGGCAATTATGAATAAAGTTTCTATAAACATTCATGTGCAGATTTTTGTGTGTACATTAATTTTCAATTCATTTTGGTAAATATGAAGGAGTGCAGTTGCTGGATCATATGATAAGAGTATGTTTAGTTTTATAAGAAACTGCCAAATTGTCTTCCAATGTGATTATATTATTTTTGCATTCCCAGAAGCCATGAATGAGCTTTCCTTTTGTTCCAAATCCTTGTCAGCATTAGTGTTGTCAACATTCTGGCTTTTAGCCTTTCCGGTAGGTGTGTAGCGGTAGCTCATTGTTATTATAATTTGCAACTCTCTGATGTCACGTAATGTTCAGCATCTTTTCATATATTTGTCATCTGAATATCTTCTTTGTTGAGATCTCTATACAGATTTTTTGGCCCATTTTAACTTTTTATTATTTTTTATTTTCATATATAATGCAAGTTTCTTTTCTTTTCTTTTTGGCTGCACCCGTGGTATGCAGAAGTTTCTTGGCCAGGGATCAAACCCGCACCATAGCAGTGACCTGAGCTGCTGTAGTGACAAAGCTGGATCCTTAACCTACTGCATCACAAGGGAACTCCATGCCCATTTTAAAATTGGCTCATTTGTTCTCTTGTTGAGTTTGTAACAATGTTAAATTGTTTATTTTGGATAACAGTCCTTTAACAGATACATGTTTTGCAAATATTTTCTCCCAATCTGCAGCTTATCTTTTTAGTCTCTTAAAAGTGTCTTTTGCAGAGCCAAAGTCATCTAATTTACCTGTTTTTTAAAAAATGGATTGTACTTTAATATTGTATCTAGAATTCATCTTGAACCCAATGTCATCTAGATCTTCTCCCATGCTATCTTCTAGGAGTTTCATAGTTTTGCATTTTACATTTAGTTCTGTGTTCCATTTTGAATTAATTTTTGTAAAGGGTGTAAGGTCCATGTCTAGATTAAGTTTTTTACACGTGGATGTCCAATTTGTTCTAGCATCATATGTTGAAAGCCTTTTTCTCTAGTTCTTTGCTTCTTTGTCAAAGATCTTTTAACTGTGTTTATGTGGGTTTATTTCTGGGCTCTCTGTTCTGTTTCATTGATATATTTGCCTATTCTTTAACCAATACTACCCTGTCTTGATCGCTGTAGCTTTACGATATCTTGAAGTAGAGTAATGTCAATCTTCTGCCTTTTTCTTCCCCTTCAATATTATATTGGCTATTCTAGGTCTTTTGCTTTTCCATGTCAACTAGAGAGTCACTTTGTCAATGTCCACAAAATAACTGGTTGGGATTTTTGACCAGGATTATATTGACTCTATAGATCAAATTGAGAAGAATTGACATCTTGACAATATTAAGTCATTTTAGCCATATACATGGAATATCTCTCCCTTTATTTAGATTATATTTTGGATTTTTTTTTTGTCTTTTTGGCATTTCTTGGGCCACTCCTGCAGCATATGGAGGTTCCCAGGCTAGGGGTCTAATTGGAGCTGTAGCCGCCAGCCTACACCACAGCCACAGCAAAGCGAGATCCGAGCCAGGTCTGCGACCTACACCACAGCTCACGGCAACGCCAGATCCTTAACCCACTGAGCAAGGGCAGAGACCGAACCCGCAACCTCATGGTTCCTAGTCGGATTCGTTAACCACTGCGCCACGATGGGAACTCCATATTTTGGATTTCTTTCATCAGTTTATAGTTTTCCTTGTATAGGTCATGGACATGTTTTGTTAGATTTATGTCTTAAGTAATTCATTTTTTTTGGGTGCTATTGTAAATGTTATTTTATTTTTAATTTCCAATTCCAACTTTTTATTGCTGGCATATAAGAAAGCCTTTTTTATGCTATTTTTTATACTAACCTTGTATTCTGCAACCTTGCTATGATTGTTTATTTGTTCCAGTTGTTTTCTTGTTGATTCTTTGGGAATTTCTCCAAGGACAGTTATGCAAGTACAATTTTATTTCTTCTCAATCTATGTACTTTTTATTTCCTTTCCACATTTTATTGTATTGGTGAGAACTTGCAGTACGATTTTGAATAGGAGTGGTAAGAACACGTATTCTTGCCTTGTTTCTGATCTTAACCGGAAAACCATCTAGTTTCTCTTCATGACCTATGATAATCTCAATAGATTATCCTAATCAGTAGTATAAAAGATGAAAGGTACTGCTCATATCAGGTTGTAGGAGGACTCCTTCCCCCTCCTCACAGTTCCTTCCCCTTCCCTAAACTTCTTTGAGAAAGATAGGATTAAACCGATGGTTATAAAAATATTTTAAATGATGGGATTCAGGCAGTTTTTCATTTAATACCTTATACCGAGTAACTGTGCACATGATTTAGTTCCTCTACTCACTTGTGTTCTTGTGTAGGGCAAAGACTATATCTCATTTTAATATTGCAACCTTTGTAGCATCCGGAATGCAGTGCAATAGCATAACTATTCATTGAATGGAAAACTTAATTCTAGACTCTTAATGTACACCTCCATCCTGGGAGTTCCTGCTATAGTTCAGGGGGTTAAGAACCCGACTAGTATCCATGAGGATGTGGATTCAATCCCTGGCCTCGTTCAATGGGTTAGGCATCTGGCGTTGCCACAAGCTGAAAAATAAAAACATAAAAATAAAACTCCATCTTATTAGAAAAGGCAGGTAATCAGTAACATAAGTCTTCTCTGATCAGTTATTCAGTCAGTAAAATATATGATTATTGGTTGCAAGGTATTGTGATAGCTACAGATATATGCATAATAATGATATCTCTTCTCAGGAAACTTAGCCATTTAGGAAATGTTAATTTCAAATCTCACATTCCATTTTTGCTGAGACGTATTTGCCAATATCTCATTTTCTTAATATTCTAATTGGAATGTCTACTCATGGACCTCTTTCATATTCTTTTAAGAAAATTTTATAATTTTGATGTAGGAACTGACACTTATTGAGCCTTTAGTGGGCAGTGGACACTGTGCTAGGCATTTTATATATGTCATCTCATTTATCTTGAAAATTATGCAACGTTAGTGTTATTATTCCCAATTAACAGGTGCAAAAACTAGTAACATGAGGGGATAAGCAACTTATTAGCTGTAATGATTTAGTGTAATAGGTGTCTAATTCCCTACCCTAAGCTCTTTAAATCACACACTATGGAAAAGTTGCCTTACAAAGTTGTAAATGATGAATGTCATTCGTGTAGTGTAGAGATGTGCTTGGCAAATGCAGAGAAGGGAGCTTTGACCTCAAGGCTAGAGTGTTCACAAACTTCAGGAAAGCTTGAGCTTGTCTGATGGATAGAAGAATCAGGGAAAGAGAGATCAGGAAGATCAGTCACTGTGGAAAGGACCGAGAACTAAAAACAGCAAGTATCTTGTGATTTGAAAGTATAATATAAAAATTTCTGCTATGGTAGTAAAATGTGATAGAACAAATTTTGTCTGTTATTTTAAACAAGAATGCCTCCATTTTTCTCTTAAAGTAATTTCGATTGGATTTGCTTACGAGGTGTTGAGAATGAAAGAGTAGATCACAGAGCCATTGCATAAGTCCCACATCATCAGTTGCCAAGGACCTCTTTGTCTGCTGCGTTAGAGCTGTCGGTGCAGTAAGTGCAGAGGGAGCCAAGGCCTAGGGGAAGATGGAGGATCAAAGGTATCCTAAAGAAAGGAGTTTTCTAAAAGTGAAGTGTATTTTATTTGTCCCTTCCTCATATCTCAGTTGATTAAGTACTCCACAAATAGTCATTAAAATGCTGAAAATTGTGGAGTTGCTTTCAGTGAAGTTGGTGCTTAGTTGGGAAGACCAGAGTAAAGTAAAATAATTAGAAGCCACTAAGCAGTGCTAAGCACCATATAATGTAGTATACACTATTACTACTGTGGGATCGTTTTCCTTAAGTGATGTTCTTCAAGCTTCTGTCCTCTGTGCTACTTGCGTGATTTTAATTTCTACATATTTTCACGTCTCTGTCTCTAGCCCACATCTTCCTTCTAAGGTACCCACATGTCTTTTGGACAACTCTGTTTAGACATCGCCACGGTCCTCTTCACTTCAACTTAACTAAAACGTCCCCAGTCTGTTCTTTTTAACTCTGTAAATGGCACTGCTATTACCCAGTTATCCAAGCCAGAAAATGAGAATCATTCTTGCTTTACTTTTTCTTGTTTCTTAACCACATGTTCTGTTGATACTGTTTCCTAATTATCTTTCAAATTCATCTACTTCTTTTTAGTTCCTCTGTGGCCCACCCAATTTAGACAGCAGTTATTCTCTCTCTCTCTCTTTTTTTTTTTTTGGTCTTTTTATGGGCACTCCTGAGGCATATGAAGGTTTCCAGGCTAGGGGTTAAATCGGAGCTGTAGCTGCTGGCCTACACCACAGCAACAGCAGCACAGGATCCAAGCCGAATCTGTGACCTACACCACAGCTCACAGTAATGCTGGGTCCTTAACCCACTGAACGAGGCCAGGAATCAAACCTGCATCCTCATGGATGCTAGTCAGATGTGCTTCTGCAGAGCCATGACAGGAACTCCTCATTCAGCTTTAAATTGCTTTCCCCTATTCTTTTTTTTTTTTTTTTTTGGTCTTTTGTTGTTGTTGCTATTTCTTGGGCTGCTCCCGCGGCATATGGAGGTTCCCAGGCTAGGGGTTGAATCGGAGCTGTAGCCTCCGGCCTACGCCAGAGCCACAGCAACGCGCGATCCGATCCGCGTCTGCAACCTACACCACAGCTCACGGCTATGCCGGATCGTTAACCCACTGAGCAAGGGCAGGGACCGAACCCGAAACCTCATGGTTCCTAGTCGGATTCGTTAACCACTGCGCCACGATGGGAACTCCATTTTTTTTTTTTTTTGCTTTCCCCTGTTCTAAACCAACTTTACTAAACTTCAGGTACCTCATTTTCTTTTGCTTCTGAGCCCTGACACATGCTATTCCCTTTTTCCAGAAGGGGAATAAGAAAAAACGAAGCTGTAGTGACCAAAAGCACAGACTCTGGGGCTTCCTAGATCCAGGTGAATCTTGGCTCTGCCCTTTAGCTAGCTGTGTGGTCTAGCGTGATCTAACCTCTCTGCTTTCAGTGTCCTCATCTGTGCAAGGGGGAGAGTAATAGTGTTTGCTTCCTAGCATGTTGTGAGGATTAAAAGAGATAATATAATTGAGGCTTTTACAACGATGCCTACCTTAAACTAGGTACTATATAAATGCAACTTATTTTTTTGGCTTTTAAATTTTAATTTATTGTTTCATTTCTATTATTTAAATGTAGCTGTTACTGTAACTATTTTTTTTTTTAAGGGTTGCATATGGAAGTTCCCAGGCTAGGGGTTGAAATGGAGCTGCAGCTGCCAGCCTATGCCACAGCCACAGCAATATGAGATCTGGACCTACACCACGGCTCATAGCAACACCGGATCCTTAACCCACTGAGCAAGGACAGGGATTGAACCCACATCCTCATGGGTACTAGTTGGGTTCTTAACCTGCAGATCCAGGATGGAAACTCCATATAACTCTTATTATAAATGTGTTTGGTACTGGGTAGCATAAATTCTTATGTTTTAAAAATGATTTAATTATAAAAGAAAAATGCTCTTTTTTTTCCCTGATAAATTATGAGATGATTAGTTCATTACTGTTGGTATCTTTGTGCTTGGATGGGCAACAGCTTTATTTTCCGAACTTCTTATTTTTCAGCTTTTTAGTGATGAGAGTTTGATCTTAGGTGGACCTTTCCATGAAATGGGTCATCCGACAATATTAGGTTTACTTGAATTTTTTTTTTTTTTCTTTCTGCCATTTCTTGGGCCGCTCCTGTGGCATATGGAGGTTCCCAGGCTAGGGGTCAAATCGGAGCTGCAGCCACCGGCCTACTCCAGAGCCACAGCAACGTAGGATCCGAGCCGCATCTGCAACCTACACCACAGCTCACGGCAACGCCGGATCATTAACCCACTGAACAAGGGCAGGGACCGAACCCGCAACCTCATGGTTCCTAGTCGGATTCGTTAACCACTGTGCCACGACGGGAACTCCTCTGTCTACTTCTTACACCAAAATCAACCCCCTCCTATCATTCTTTATCTGACGTACTTTGCACATTCATCTGTTACGATGCTTATCAGATTGTGTCCTTTCTTGTGTGTCTCTCAGTGTAAAGCTTCACAAGGGAAAAAAAGGATCATTCTGATCTTCCTACTGTTCCTAGAGCACATAGCACAGGCTTAGCAAAATATTTCTGAAAGGAATGTCTGGCATTGCTTGTTATAGTACCTTGTGTAGCACATTAAGTTTGACTTGAGATCATGAATTCTCAAAGGAAGATCATATTTTATGTGAAAAAAATGGTTTACACTAAATATTTGCTAATGATTACTTTCTGTGTAATACAGTCCTTACTCATTTATACTTTAAACTTAACAGTTTTGATACCTGAAGTCTTGAAGTATTACTACAGAAATATTTGTTTGTTTTTGCCCCAGCAAGTGGTGGTTTGATATAGCTTCTGGTTCCCAGACCAGAATCCAGACCAGGGAATTTATTCTCCCAGACCAGGGAATGAACCCAGGCCATAGTGGGGAAAGTGTTGAGTCCTAACCACTGGACTACCAGGGAGTTCCTTAGATATGCTTGTTTGTTTGTTTGTTTTGCTTTTTAGGGCTGCACCTGCAGCACATGGAGGTTGCCAGGCTAGGGGTCTAATCGGAGCCACAGCTGCTGGACTACACCAACAGCCACAACATGGCCAGATTCGAGCTTTGCCTGCGACCCACACCACAGCTCATAGCAATGCCAGATCCCTAACCCACTGAGCGAGGCCAGGGATCAAACCTTCAACCTCATGGTTCCTAGTTGGACTCATTTCCGCTGTGCCACGACGGGAACTCCCAGATATGTTTGTTTTAAATAAAATTACTTCTGAGCAATAAGACTTTGCCATAATAAGAGTTTCTGGGATTTATTATTAGAGTTTTTAAAATAGTAAATGTTTATCTGAATTAGAATTCTTTCTTTCTTTTTTTTAAAGCTGCACCTGCTGCATGTGGAAATTCCTAGGCCAGAGATCGAACCTGTGCCACAGCAGTGACCTGAGCTGCTGCAGGGACAATGCTGGATCCTTAACCTACTATGGCACAAGAGAACCCTTGAATTAGAATTCTGAATGAAGGAAATATCATAAAATGAGGATTTTTTAAAAGAGAAAGATGTATTAATCAGTTTTTAAGAAACTAAATAAAAGCAGTCTTTTTATTTTTTTATTCTTTATTTCTTATTTTTTCTTTCTTTCTTTCTTTTTTTTTTTTTTTTTTTTACAGTTGTACCTGCAACCTGCAGCATATGGAAGTTCCCAGACCAGGGGTTGAATTGGAGCTTCAGCTCTGGACTACACCACAGCCATGGCAACACTGGATCCAAGCCACTCTGCAACCTCTGCCACAGCATGTAGCAATGCTGCATCCTTAACCAACTGAACTAGGCCAGAGATCAAGCCTGCATCCTCACAGAAACAAGGTCAGGTCCTTAACCTGTTGAGCCACAGCAGGAACTCCTAAAAGCAGTCTTTTTAAAGAATGAAGGCAAAAGATAACTGTCAGATCTCCAGATCACAGGGGAATAAGGGGGACTATTATTGTACTTTGGTGATATATAGAGAATGAGTAGATGGAATATTTGATAGATGAAAGAATAGGGAGGCTACTAGTATTATTTGACATAATTTGTTACTAAGGAGAATTCAAAATAATAACAGTATCCTTGTTATAAGATTTTTTGATATTTCAGAATTATTTTTAAGGGACTGTTATAATTTGAACCAAAAATCGTGATAATTAAGAATGCTGTGGTGTTGAACTCTTATAGCAAATGAAATCATATGATGTCTGGGTTTTGTTTCAGAATAATCAAGGAAAGACAAGGCAGTGGAAATAAGGCTGGCCACATGCTGATAATTTTTGAAATTATGTTAGAGTTATATAGAGTATCAGTCATTTTGTTTTTTTGTTCATTTTTATAAAATTTCATGATACGTTAAAAATCTTATGGTATTATATAATAAAGGAAAGAGTTCCTAAATAAGGAAATCATTACTCTTAGGCTGAGTGAATACTGAATTCATGATATTGAATAATTCAGAATTACACTAAATTATATTTTTTGTTTTGTTTTTCCAAATTTTTATTCCGTATTGTTTTATTCTTATTTTTCTATGTGATATGGAAGTCTCTTAATTAGCTAAACCAATTCATCACAAATTAAAGGAAAGTGATAGGACACTGATTTATGGTAACACTCCTTTATCTTTTTTTCCTTTTGTCTTTTCAGGGCCACACCAGTGGCATATGGAGGTTCCCAGGCTAGGGGTCTAATCGGAGCTGTAGCTGCCGGCCCACGCCACAGCCACAGCAATGCCAGATCCTTAACACACTGAGTGGGGGCAGGGATCAAACCCGCAACCTCGTGGTTCCTAGTCGGATTCATTTCCACTGTGCCACGATGGGAGCTCCAATGGTAACATTCTTCTTGAAGAAAACAGTTGTTGACAAACCCACACCTAACATACTCAGTGGTGAAAAGCTGAAAGTATTCTCTCAAAGATCACTTTTATTCAACAAAGTTTTAGGAGTCCAGCCACAGCAATCATAGAAGAAAAAGAAATAAAAGAAAGCAAAATTGGAAAAGAAGAAGTAAAATTGTTACTCTTGGCAAATGACATGGTACTATATGTAGAAAATATTAAAGATGCTACCAGAAAACTTCTAGAGCTCATCGGTGAATTTGGTAAAGTTGCAGAATACAAAAATAATGTATAGAAATCTGTTGTCTGTCTATATACTAACAATAAAGAAAAGAGAGAATTAAGGAAACAACCCCATTTACCATCACATCAAAAAAATAAAATACCAGGAATAAACCTACCTAAGGAGCCAAAAGACCTACACTCTGAATACTATTAGATACAGATGAAAGATATTGAAGATGACCACAAACACATGGAAATATACACTGTGTTTCTGGTTTCAAAGGATCAACATTGTTAAAATGACCATATTACCCAAGGCAAACTACAGAGTCAGTGCAATCCCTATCATATTACTAATGACATTTTTCACAAAACTGGAACAAAAATTTTATTTGTATGGAAAAACAAAAGACCCCCAAAATAGCCAAAACAATCTTGAGAAAGAAGAACAGAGATGGAGGAATCAGGCTTTCTGACTTCAGATGTACTACAAAGCTACAGTCATCAAAACAGTATGGTATTGGTACAAAAACAGACATAGATCAATGGTACAAGATAAAAATCTCAGAAATATACCATGCAGTTAATCAATGACAAAGTTGGCAAGAATATACAATGGAGAAGACAAGTCTCTGCAATAGTGGTGCTGAGAAAACTGGACAGCTTCATGTAATAGAATGAAATTAGAATATTCTTTAATACCAGAGTTCCTCTTGTTGCTCAGCAGTTAAGGACCCAATATGTCTCTGTGAGGATGAGTTTGATCCCTGGACTCGCTCAGTGGGTTAAGGATCTGACATTGCCAAAGACTGTGGTGTAGGTCACAGATGTGGCTTGGATCTGGTGTTGCCATGGTTGTGGTATAGGCTGGAGCTGCAGCTCTGATGTGACCCCTAGCCTGGGAACTTCCTTATGCCACAGGTGTGGCTGTAAAAATATACCATATACAAAAATAAACTAAAAGTGGATTAAAAACCTCAATGTAAGACTAAACACTACAAAACTCCTAGAGGAAAACAAAGGCAGAATGTTCTGACATAAATTGCAGCAATATCTTTTTTAGATTTGTCTCCTAGAGTAAAAAGATAAAAATAAACAAATGGGACCTAATTAAACATAAAAGCTTTTGCACAGCAAAGGAAACCATAAATAAAACAAAAAGACAACCTATAAAATGGGAGAAAATATTTGCAAATGATGAGACTGACAAGGGATTAATTTCTAAAATATATAGCCAGCTTACAGAACTCAATATCAGAAAAATATCCCAATCAAAAAATGGGCAGAAGACCTAAATATTTCTCCAAAGAAGACATACAGATGGCCAACAGGCACATGAAAAGATGCTCAGCATCCCTAATTATTAGAAAAATGCAAATCAAAACTACAATGAGTTATTACCTCACACCAGTCAGAATGTCCATCATCAAAGTCTCCAAATAACAAATGCTGGAGAGGGTGTGGAGACAAAACCCCTCTTAAACTTTTGGTGGGAATGTAAATTGGTATTTTTCACTGTGGAAAAGTAGTATAGAAGATCCTTAAAAAATAGAACTACCATATGATCCAGCAGTCCTATACCTGGGCATATATTTGGAAAAGATGAAAACTCTGGAGTTCCTGTTGTGGCTCATCGGTAGTGAACCCGACTAGTATCTGTGAAGAAGCGGGTTCAATCCCTGGCCCTGCTCAGTGGGTTGAGGATCTGGTGTTGCTGGGACTGTGGTGTAGGTCAAAGATGCATCTTGGATCTGGCATTGCTGTAGCTGTGACATAGGCCAGCGCTGCAGCTCCAGTTCAACCCCTAGCCTGGGAACTTCCATATGCTGTGGGTATGGCCCTGAAAAAAAATGAAAACTCTACTTTGAAAAGCATCCCAAAGTTTATTGCAGCACTATTTATGATAGCCAAGGCATGGAAGTAACGTAAATGTCCCTTGACAGATGAATGGTTTAAGAAGATGTGGTACATATACACAATGGAATACTACTCAGTCATCAAAAAAACCCAAGATAATGGCATTTGCAGCAACATAGATGGAGATAGAGACTCTCATACTAAGTGAAGTAAGTCAGAAGGAGAAAGACAAATACTTTATGATGTCACATATCTGGAATCTAATATACAGCACAAAATGAGCCTATCTACAGAAAGGAAACAAACTCATGGACATGGAGAACAGACTTGTGGTTGCCAAGGGAGAGGGAGAGGGAGTGGGATGGACTGGGATTTTGGGGTTAGTAGATGCAAACTATTGCATTTGGAGTGGATAAGCAATGAGATCCTGGCACATAGTGCAGGAAACTATATCCAGTCACTTTTGATGGAACATGATGGAGGATAATGTAGTAAAAAAAAAGTATATTTATGTATAACCTGGTCACATTTATGTATAGCAAAAATTGACAGAACATTGTAAATCAACTATAATTAAAAATGTAAAAAAGATGTATATATACACAATGGAATACTACTCAGCCATATGAAAGAATGAAATAATGCCATTTGCAGCAACATGGATGGACCTAGGGATTGTCATTGTACTAAGTGAATTAAGGTAGACAGAGAAAGACAAATACTGTGTGGTATTACTTATATGTGGTATCTAAAAAAAAAGATGCAAAGGAACTTATTTACAGAACAGAAACAGTTACAAACATAGAAAACAAACTTACGGTTACCAAAGGGGAAAGGGAGGGGAGGGAAAACTTTGGAATTTAGGATTAACAGATACAAACTACTATATATAAAATAAACAACAAGGACACACTATGTAACACAGGGAACTATATTCAGTATCTGGTAATCTATAATGGAAAAGAATCTGAAAAAGAACATATATACACATATAGGTATATATAATTGAATCACTTTTCTGTACACCTGAAATACTGTAAATCAACTATACTTCAATTAAAAAAATGCAAAATAAAAAAAGGAAAGCAATTGTTGGCAAGACTCAGGTGTCACACTCTTTGAATAATGTTTTCTTGGTAATACCTCATTATAAAAACAATGATCGTATGGTACCATCTTGAGTACTGTATTTCTGATGATTTCATAACTTTGAGTTCTAAAGGTTTGGAAAGGAAAACTTGAGGAACAAATTCTTAGAATTGTTTGTCTTCCTAAGGGATATGAGAGAAGTGTTTAGAAATTGTTCTTTCTTCTTCTCTTCCTTCTTTCTTTTTCTCCCTCTTTCCTTTCCATGTTACCTCAGCTTCTTTTCTGGGTACCAAAAAATTTATCTATGCTCTAGTTCTTCCAATCCAGTATCACATCTGTAAGCTCGAGTCCTTTAAATCTGAAACTCCTATGGCAGGCCCTCAGTAAACATTTTTTTTTTTTTTGAAGTATAATTGACATACAACATTATATTATTTCAAAGTAGAACATCATGATTCAATATTTGTATGTATTATAAAATGATCATTGCAATAATTCTGGTAACATCTTTACAGCATGTTCTTGAACTTCTCAGATATTTTCATATTTGATCAATTTCTATCTAAAGGAATCATTTACAGGCTAAAGAACCTTCTGAGCTGTCACTTGAATTTTGTTTGCAATTTTATCACCCTCCTTATCAACCAAGCTCAGAACCTCAGAATTATCTTTGATCCAGCCTTTTAAATTTTCATCTGGCCCTGCCAATTCCTCTTTTAAAATAACAATCACCAAGTATTCCTTTTTTTCTCCAGTCTTTTAGCATTTTGTTATGGAGAATGGAAGACTTCATCTCATCTCTGCTTCTGGCTGCTGACCTAGCTTCTTCATCTTCGTGAGGAGGTTATAACAGGGCTGTTGTAAGCTCCTTTTGGAGCTGACATTCTATTATATCTTTCCTTCGGACATTTACATTGCAGTAACTCCATAATTGTTTTTCACACCTATAACCTTAGTCCTTCTTAGTAAGATCTTTATACATAACTTTCATTGCCTTTAGGATAAAATCTTATATATTTCCTGGTCTCCATTTATTCATGTTATCATTCTTCTGGTTAATCGTCATCATTGGCACAATTAGACAAAGTACAAGCTTCACGCATCTTCCTTTACCTGCAGAATCAAATTGGTTACTAAATTCTATCAGTTCTGACTCAGGAATGTCTTTTGAGTCCATATTTGGTCTCTTCTGCTTATTCTAGTATGTGTGCTACCGAAATGAGCACTCCTCTGCCTATTCTAATCTAGGCCTTATCTCTTCCCTTCTTGGAATGTTTGAGCAACCTACAGATGTTTGCTCTGCTGTTGGTTTGTAGTTACCCCATTTAGCTTTCTGAGCAAAGATCTGTTATGTACCTTCTCTGTTCTCAAACCCTTTTCTTCCACACTGTTTACATATGATGTAAAAGTTTCTTTGCAGAACTCACTTATTTCCTTCCCTTTACTTTTCTAACCTCATCTCTTTCCCCTTGTCATCATGCCCCCAGCTTCTAGCCATCCTGAATACCAGTGGTCTCGTGCATATATGTCTGCTATTTTTCCCATGCCCTATTTTTGCCTGGAGTTCTCTGACCTCCTCATCCCTTCTCCACCTGAGGAATTCCTCCCTTAAAAGCATCACTATGTAGTTATCATCCTTAAAGCTCTGAGAAGAGATACTAGACTCATTCTATGCCTTTTATGCATACCTCTTGAGTACAGAAGGAGTCATCAGTTATCTGTTTATATTTCCCACTCACTCAAAGTCCCTTTCCTGGTGGATTGTGAACTCCATGGTGTCTAGTGTAGCTAGCCTCTAAGTTTATTCATCCTCGGTTTGGTACAGTGTTGAGATATATGATATTGACTCTGTGGTTGTTTGTTGCTTGATGTAAAATAAGATAGTAAGGCCCTTCTGTTTTCCTTAGAAACAAAAAGGATTTTAACCCTCTTAGTCTGATGACTAAAATTTTCCTCTTGGCTGCACTTGAGCTTGAATTCCCTCATCTTTTCTTAAAAGATTCTTCTAAATTTTTTGTCTGTCCTAGGTCCTTGGGACCAAAGATGGCCCATGACTGATCTGGACACCTGGTAGTATTATTGATAGGAGCCAAAAAGCCTTGGATCTGTTTAATTATGATGATAACAAGTAGGGTTTTGGCTAAACCTACGCTTGTGCTTACCGGCTGCTGAATGGTGTTTCACCTTGCTAAGGTGACTTGAGGTTGGTCACCAAGTCTGAACATTTTTGAAAGGTATAGACTAATTTTTTTCATTAAACCAGTTCCTAATAGTTTATTCAAGAAATGTTCCTACTGAACGTACTTCTTTAGACTTGAGAAATTCTTCCCTGAATTACATTTGAATTCTGCCACTAATGGAGTTACTGTTGTGGTTCAGTGGCAACGAATTTGACTAGTATCCATGAGGATGCAGGTTCAATCCCTGGCCTTGCTCAGTGGGTTAAGGATCCGGCATTGCTGTGAGCTGTGGTGTAGGTCGCAGATGCCACTTTGATCTGACATGGCTGTGGCTGTGGCGTAGGCTAGCAGCTACAGCTCCAGTTTGACCCCTAGCCTGGGAACTTCCAATATGCCTTGGGTGTGGCCCTAAAAAGCAAAAATAAATAAATCAATTCTACCACTGAGCTCAGTTTTCTGCCTGAGATTAAGCTTTTATTTTAGGACAGTGATTTCTACAACTTGCACAAATATGTGCTTCTTATTTTTTCTACTATCTATAGAATTGCTTACATCAAGAATTTTCCAGAACATAGTGTCTCAGATGGAAAATGTAATAGACTCACAGTCTCTGCCAAATTAATTTTTCTATTTTGTTGTTACATAGTGTTCCCATTGAACAATTATTTTTCTTTGTGATGAATGCTGGGAGGGAAGTTGGCATGGTTTTGATACATATTACAGACGTATAGGAGAAATGTCTTTAAATTTAAAACATTCTGTATTAAATAAATCCATGTTTATACTATGAATTTACTTTTAATTTGCCTGGATTTATTTAGTAAACTCCTTTGATTATTTTCAGTGTGCAGTTGCTCTGTCTGTAGTATCTAATATGCACTACAATTTAGAAAGCAGTTTTCCTGAAGGCTTTGGAATTTCTTTGTCTGTCTGTATTATAATAAATAATACACTACTTTATTTATTTTTTTAACTCATTGAATTTTATTACATTTATAGTTGTGTAACGATCATCACAATCCCGAACCAACAGCCCATCCCCCTTCCCCACCCCCCACCTTGTCTCCTTTGGAAACCATGTTTTTCAAAGTCTGTGAGTCAGTATCTCTTCTGCAAAGAAGTTCATTGTATCCTTTTTTTAGATTCCACATATAACTGATGTTGGTGTATCACTATCTGACTAACTTCACTTAGCATGATAATTTCTAAGTCCATCCATGTTGCTGCAAATGCCATTATTTCTTTCCTTTTTATGGCTGGGTAATATTACATTGTGTCCATGGTGTATATGTACCACATCTTCTTTATCCACTCCTCTGTCATGGGTATTTAGGTTGCTTCCATGTCTTGGCTATTGTGTATATAGCTGCAGTGAACATTAGAGTACACGTATCTTTAAACTACTTTTATTTAGAAATAAAATATTTTAAAGAAAGAACTGAGCTGCCTGTAAAAGCCAGGCTATCATAGCAGTGGAGGCCAGGTTCATCTGCTTTTTAGCCTTGTCATGTAGAAAAACAAATTATACTTTTGTGACACCTAATATCATGTGTGCCTGAAACATATAAGCTGTGGGGTATGAAGTGTCTCACCACTTGGAGGAACTCCCAGAGAGGAGCTCTCACTTGGGATGAGAGCGGTAAAGCTTCTCTGCCTCATGTGCTAGTCATTGAAATATTTGCGGGCGTTGTGGGAAAGGACGAATATTTGGTTTTCATAACTAAGGTATTGGCATCTGACCACAGATCGGCTTGACATAGTACAGTGGTGCGAGTGAGTCCATATGCCTCTGGGATTCTGCCACTTCTTCAGATGGTGAACCTCAGAGGTGCAGCATCATCGCTTATCATCTGACAGTTAATATACAAGAGAAATGGTAATACTACATGTACTTTCTTTCATTCTCAGTGCAAAAGCTGAAGATAACTCTTAAGTTTGCAGATCTCTGAGTGTTTTATTAATTTAGCAGATGGAAGTTATATTTAAGCTTATTAAGTGAAATAATTACTGGGTTTGTGCCCAGATCCTATCCATATAATTCAGAGTATGAGGCCTATGCTTCCGTCTATTCTGCTCAAGCTTTCAAATTCCTTTGACAGCCTGGATGTGAAATTCAGAAGTCATTAATGTGATGTGTTAATTTTGCACTTTTTGACTTCCTGCAAAAATCTTATAGTTTCCATAGCAACAATAACCTATCCAGATTGTGTAATATTCTTTACAGTATTAAAAATAAAACTATGCAATTACATGAGCTTCTGGAGCACTTCATTTAGGGCAACTAGGGATTGAAATATTTCTGTTGAAAACAAAATTATAATTTCATATGAATATTTTGTCAGAAAGCATATATAATTTTAAGAATTTATTCAACTAAATATTTAATAGATACCTGGTAGTTAATTTAATTATTAATTATCTGAAATTTACATCTTAAGCATTATGTTAAGCATCTCAGGGACACATACACACAGACACTTTTAAGGTGGGGGGATATTTGGTTTTAATTACATTCAGTTACCTGCTGCTTGTATTTCTTAGTGGTTTCTGGGTGGTCTGAAAAAAGTCTAGTTTTATGTTTAGAAGGAACAGGATGGAAAAAAAGGATCATTTAAGCTTTCCCTATCTTTGACTTTGTTCTTTAAAACATGCATAAGAGATCACTTTAAAAATACTAAAGTTTGGAGTTCCCGTTGTGGCTTATCAGGTTATGAACCTGACTAGTATACATGAGGACTCGTGTTTGATTCCTGGCCTCGCTCAGTGGGTTGAGAATCCAGCGTTGCTGTGAGCTGTGGTGTAGGTAGGTTGCAGACGGGGCTCAGATCTGGTGTTGCTGTGGCTGAG
Organism: Phacochoerus africanus; assembly: GCF_016906955.1. Classification (NCBI taxonomy): domain Eukaryota; kingdom Metazoa; phylum Chordata; class Mammalia; order Artiodactyla; family Suidae; genus Phacochoerus; species Phacochoerus africanus. Next base: position 76,665,060 of record NC_062545.1, on the reverse strand, counting down.
GCAGAGGCCTTCAGCTGCAGCGCCGATTAAACCCCTAGCCTGGGAGCTTCCATATGCTGCAGTTGTGGCCCTAAAAAGGCAAAGAAAACCTATAAAAACAATAGTAAATATTGTGTTAATAGGTGATTTTTCCAAGTGTGAAATTATTTTTTTTTCTTTTTTTCTCTAATTTAAAAGACAATATAACATTAGCATTAAAGCTAGTTAACATAGCTTTACATCTTTTTTTTTTTTTTTTTGGTCTTTTTAGGGCCACACCTGTGGTATATGGAGGTTCCCAGGCTAGGGGTCCAGTTGGAGCTGTAGCTGCCAGCCTATGCCACAGCCACAGCAACACGTAATCTGAGCCACGTCTGTGAACTACACCACAGTTCATGGCAATGCCAGATCCTTCGACCACTGAGCGAGGCCAGAGGATGGAACCTGTGTCCTCATGGATACTAGTAGGATTCGTTAACTGCTGAGCCACGATGGGAACTCTGCTTTCTACATCTTAACACAAGTGTTTTTCTTTTCTTTTCTTTTCTTTTTTGGCTGTGCTCATGGCATGTGAAGGTTCCTCGACAAGGATCAAGCCACAGCAGTGACAACACTGGATTCTTAACCCACTGAGCTACTAAGAAACTCCTGTTTTTCATTTTTTATATTACTTTTGACATATGTATATATACTTTTTATATGTTATAATTTATTTTCTCAGCAGTATATAGTAAACATTTTCAATATTTCTAATCTTCATGATTCTCATTTTAATAATTGCATAACATGAGTTCCCATTGTGGCTCAGTGGGTTAAGGACTTGGGATGTTGTCTCTGTGAGGTGGTGGGTTCTGTCCCTGGCCTTGCTTAGTGGATCTGGCATTGCAACAAGCTGTGGTGTAGATCGCAGATGGAGCTTGGATCCAGTGCTGCTGTGGCTGTGGCATAGGCCTCAGCTACAGCTCCCTTCAGCCCCTGGCCGGAAACTTCCATATACCACAGGTGTGGTTGTAAAAGAAAAAAAACTGCATAACAGCCTGTCCTATTGACATATTTAATTTGTTGTCTCTTTACCAAAATGCTTCTTAATTGTTTCCTGAATGTCATATATTGGAAGAAAAATGGATATAATTTTCAGACTGTAGGAAAAAGTAACCATAACTTAATCATTTGCCCAAAATGTAGATGATTGTGAAAATATTCAAAATGCATGAAAATGATGTTTTAAAATGCATGTTATGATAACCTCTTAAACACCTTTATCTGCTAGTAAACACGGAATGGGGAAAGTGAGGAATAGGTAAGTAGGACAGATGTGGCATTACTTGGTGTTTAACAAAACCATCTTGACATGTGATAACTTGTTGGAGACTCTAATATGATCAAAAGACAAAACTTGTAGGGCATGGGGTTCCAGTTGTGGCTCAGCAGGTTAAGAACCTGACATAGTGTTCGTGAGAATGTGGCTTTGATCTCTGGCCTTGATCTGTGAGTTAAGCATCCATTGTTGGCACAAGCTGTGGTGTAGGTTGCAGATGCAGCTCGGATCTGGTGTTGCCATGGCTGTGGCATAGGCCTGCAGCTGCAGCTCTGATTCAAGCCCTGGCCCGGGGAATCTTCCACATGCTACAGTTGCGGCCGTAAAAAGAAAACAAAAACAAAAACCCGTGGGGCATGGATTATACTCCTCTTGTCAGATTAACCAGTGGTATGAGCCATATTTGTGACATTCAGCTGGGGCTGTGTTGCACTAGCCACTTATCTGATACTATCTTTATGGACTGTATCACCCTAAAAATTGAACCATAAAGTTATTGAACAACTGTCTTCCCTTGCTTAAACACACTGTTAACTATTGTGATTTCCCGGAATTCCTAATTCTACCCCCATTAATTAGTAAAATTGCCGTAACTACTGGGTTTTTTTCCTGGAGTTCTTGAGAATGAGGTGTTGGTGGCTGGAGTTTTGAAGTCTTTCCAAGGCGTTTGGTTGTGGTCTTGGGACTTTTGAAGGTCCCCTGTCCTAGTTGAGAATTAATGTATCTTAGTAGGTTAACATTCTATAAACTTCCCCATCTATTAAGTGGTTCTTATATTATGAAATTATTTTAAACAAATTTACAAGTTTACATCTCTCATTTATTTTTGTAGTTAATGTTTATAACAGAATGCTTTCATTCTGGATAATTAAGACAGTAGAATTATCTTGCAATATGCTTGAGTTTATATTTATGCTTATTTACTTTTTGAAACTAGCGCTGTGTTTAGTATCCTGTTTCAATTTTGCATTTTGTGTTTTGGCTCTGTCTAGTGTTTTCATTATGACATGAATTCCTTTTGGTATTTCACATTTCTGTAATTGAAATATTATCAGAATAAGCAATGCATGCGTAGTGAGAGTGTTTATGTTTCACCGAGAGACTTGTGCATTTTTATTGTTTTATATTTATAATTTTGAACCTAAAAATAGTGTGTAGAAAAAAATAATTTTTTTTTGTTCATATGCAGAAAAGATGAAAAGGAATATGCATTGAAGCAAATTGAAGGCACAGGAATATCCATGTCAGCTTGTAGAGAGATTGCAGTAAGTGGATATAAATATATTACTTATTTTGTTGTTGATATTGGATGATGCTTGATATTAATATAAAAGCTTTGTTAATGTATACAATGCATGGTTATTTCAAAGGCATTAATTAGTTTAAGGGTATGTACGATGAGAAAAGCTGCATAAACTTTTTAATTATTTGAAAGTCATCTTTGAACAATTCTCTTAAAGATATTTATTTAGGATTTATAATCTTAGGAATATTGAGCTAAATGACTAATTTAAGTTATGATTGAGTATAATTATTAATTTAAATTGGTTATTTAATTAATGTCTATCTTTCCTGTAGTTTTAGAACTGATATATGTCTTTATAGAGAAAAGAATAATACTGTTAGATACTATACATATTAAATACTTTTCTGAAATACATTTTAATGTCGCAGTCTACTAGTTGCTAGAAAAATAAGACCATCATAATAGTAGAATAGTTTCTTTAAAAAAAGAGTTCCTTTTTTTGGTCAATTGAAAATTAAGAAATGATTGTCCATAAGAACACCTAATATTTGGGAGTTCCCTTGTGGCTCAGCAGGTTAAGGATCCAGCCTTGTCACTGTGTGGCTCTGGTTATAGCTGTTTGATCCCTGGCCAGGGAACTTCCACATGCTGTGGGCACAATATAAAAAAAAAAGGGAATACCTTACATTTGCTGAATATTTACCAGGTACCAGACTTGACTGCTTTTAAGTAGTAATTAATTTAATTTTTAGAACAATCATACTTTTAATACCCCCGTTTTACAGATCAGTAATCAGAGGCAAAATCATAATTTTGGCATAGAAGCCTTAATATTATATTACCTTATTTTTAGTTCTTCAGTTTCTTATTTTAGTGTTTTAGTTTTTTATTGGGGTTTTATCATGGTGTCACATCTATTAGTGATTTTTGTCCCTGAATTGTAAGTACATTGTCCCATATCCATTAGGTATTTCTGTCTTTAATTTAGTGATTATTACATATTTTGCCCATAGTTCCATATTTCTGCTTCACTCGCAGGAAAGCACTCCATCATCACTCTTGGTATTAAGAAAAATAATGATGCAAAGAATACATGAGGCAGGATTTCTGTAGACCTTACTGGCTAAACTGGCCGTAAGTCTCACTTTCCTTATTTGCAAAATAAGGAAACTCTAAGGTCCATTGTAGTCATAAATTCTTTGATTTCAGAATGGGAGCTTCTCCAAACAAAACAAAACAAAACAAAAAAAGGAGTTCCCATCGTGGCTCAATGGTTAACGAGTCCGACTAGGAACCATGAGGTTGTAGGTTCGATCCCTGGCCTTGCTCAGTGGGTTAAGGATCTGGCATTGCCGTGAGCTGTGGTGTAGGTTGCAGACAGGTTTGGATCCTGAGTTGCTGTGGCTGTGGCATAGGCCGGCGGCTACAGCTCTGATTAGACCCCTACCCTGGGAACCTCCATATGCCTCAGGAGCGACCCCAGAAAAGGCAAAAAGACAAAACAAAACAGAATGGGAACTTCTCACTAGGCTGTACACACTATGAGGGACAGGGACCTTGTCTTTTTATGCATAGTTTCTGGCATACTACCTTGCACAGAGCAGGTGCCCTATAAATGTTTGCTGAATAAATAAATGAATAAACACAACCAAAAAGTTTTATGCGACCCTAAATTTGCTCTAGAACATAAGTTTGGCATTTAAAATTTTCGTTGGGCAGTTTTCCATTATCAGTTGGTGTTTATAATGTCCTACCAGAATAAACATTTGATAAGTCATTTTTAACTCCCTAAAACTCTTACATATTGTTTCAACCAATATGAACATCAATATATTTTTGCTACTTTGAAGTACTATAATTTAGTATAACAGTAATTCCACTTCCACAAGCTAACAGGGTAAATAGCTGAAATTTAAGATAGCGATTATTAGGAAATGAAAACCCAATTCTAGATGTCCTTTTGAGCAGAGACTTATATCTTCTGAGGAATCCATGAGTTTCCTTTTCTCAACATTTGTGCCAGCATTTGTTATCTCTGTTTTTACGCTAATAGCCATTTTAACAGGTGCGAGGTGACGTTATTGTGGTTTTGATTTGCATTTCCTAGATGATTAGTGATGTTGAGCCCCTTTGCTTAGACCTGCTAGCCATCTGTATGTCTTCTTTGGAAAAATATCTGTTCAGTCCCTCTGCCCATTTTCACATTGGATGATGATGAAGATGATGGTTTTTGCTGTTGAGTTGTATGCATTCTTAATATATTTTGGATATTAACCACTCATCAGATAGTTTGCAGATATCTTCTCCTGTTCTGTAGGTGGCCTTTTCATTTTGTTAACTGTTTCTTATGCTGTGCAGAATCTGGAAAAGCTTAATTCTTAAAATCATTCAGTCTTAATATTTTTATTGAGGGTTTGTTTTGCCTAATAGAGCTTTAGAAAGTGCGGAGTTTCTGGATTGAAGAAGTTTTTGTCATTACATGAATGACGTAGCCCCAGTGCAATAGGGATTTTGACAGATGTTTAGCATGTATATTATTGCATAGCAGCTAAGTGCATACATCTTGGTGTATTATGTCCACAAATACAGTTTTATAATTATTGCTTTATGCAGTTGCCTTTTAACTTACTAGAAGAAGAAAAAGTTAGAAATAAAGTTAAAAACAAAAACACATTTATGTTGTTTTTTTCTATTTACTAATGTTTTTTATTTTTTACGTAGATATGAATTACAGTCTTATAGTCCTTTTATTTTTACTGAAGATCTCCTTTTTGTATTTTTTTTTTCTTTTTAGAGCTGCACCTGTGGCATATAGAAGTTCCTAGGCTAGGGGTCTAATAGGAGCCATAGCTGCCGGCCTACACCACAGCCACAGCAACTTGGTGTGGCCACACAGTTCACGACAATGCCACATCCTTAGCCCACTGACCGAGGCCAGGGATCAAACCTGCATCCTCATTGTTACTAGCTGGATTTGTTTCCACTGAGCCACGATGGGAACTCCTGTGTGTTTTTTTTTTTTAGTAGTGCAGATCTTCTAGAAATGAATTTTCTCAGGTTTTTTTTTTTTTTTCTTTTGTCTCTTTAGGGCGGCACCCGTGGCATATGGAGGTTCCCAAGCTAGAGGTCTAATCGGAGCTGTAGCTGCCGGCCTACACCACAGCTGCAGCAATACCGGATCCGAGCCGCGTCTGCGACCTATATCACAGCTCGGGGCAACATTGGATCCTTAACCCACTGAATGAGGCCAGGGATCGAATCCACAACCTCATGGTTCCTAGTTGGATTCGTTTCTGCTGTGCCATGACAGGACCTCCCAGTTTTGTCAGTTTTTGATTTGGGAATGTCTTAATTCTTCTTTCTTCCCCTTCATTCCCTGTTTCTCTTTTCTTTTCTTTTTTTTTTTGAGGGATGGTATTGCTGGATATAGAATTCTTGAATGATAGTCTTTCACTTTCATGTTATATTACTGCCTTTTGGCCCCCATGGTTTCTAATGAGAAGTCAGCTATTTATCTATGAAAATCTCTTCTACATGAGGGTTTTTTTTTTTTTTTTTTTTTGCACCTGTGGCATGTTAAAGTTCCAGGGTCAGGGATCAAATCAGTGCCGCAGCAGAGACTCAGGCCACTGCAGTGACAATGCCAGATCCTTAACCCACGGGATTATCCCACTGCGCCACAAGGGAAATCCCAATGAGGGATTTAAGATTCTTGCTACTTTTAAGATTCTCTTTTTGTCTTTGTCTTTTGAGAGTTTGACTATGATGTGTATAGGTGTGGATCCTTAGAGTTAATTGAGTTTCTTGGATGTACAGATTAATGTTTTTCATCAAATTTGGGAAGTTTGCAGCCATCATTTCTTCAGATAGTCTTTCTGTCCTTTTCTTTCTCTCCTCTCCTGAGACCTCAGTTGTGTGTATGTTTATAGATTTGATGGTGTCCCACAGGTCACTGAGGCTCTGTTCATTTTTCCTACTTCTCTTATTCTATTCATTGCTCAGACAGGATACTTGCAATTGTATATCTTCAGATTTACCAATTCTTCTTCTGCCAGCTCATATATGGTGCCAGTAAAATTTTCTTTTAGTTATTGTACTTCTCAATTCCAAAATTGCTACATGGTTCTTTTTCTTTTTCCATTTAAAAATAGATTTTACTTTTTAGAAAAATATTAAGTTTATAGCAAAATTGAGTGGAAGTTTTAGAAATTTCCTATATACTCCCACACATGCATAGCCTAACCCAGTATCAACATCCTCCACCAGAGTGGTACATCAGTTACAGCTGATGAACCAATGTTGACACTCAAAGACCATAGTTTACATTAGAGTTCACTCTTCGTGTTGTATATTTTATGGGTTTGGACAAATGTATAATGACATGTAGTCACCATTATGGTATCATACAAAGTAGTTCCACTGCCCTAAAAATCCTCTGTGCCCTACCTATTCATCCTGTATTCCCCCCCTTTTGCCCCCTGTAATCACAGATCTTTTTACTGTTTACATAGTTTTGCCTTTTCCAGAATGTCATATAGTTCAAATCATACAGTATGTAGTCTTTTCAGATTGACTTCTTTCATTTAGTAATATGCACTTAAGATTCTTCTGTATTTTTCATGACTTGATAGCTCATTTCTTTCTCTTTTATTTCTTATTTTATTTTTTATAAGTTTTATTTTTAAAATTTTTAAAAATTACTTAATAAATTTTATTACATTTATGGGTGTACAATGAAAGTTTTATTGAAGTGTAGTCGATTTACAATGTTGTGAAAATTTCTGCTGTACAACACAGTGATTCAGTTAAACATATACACATATCCATTTTTTTTTCAGATTCTTTTCCCGTATAGATTATCACAGAATGTTGGGTAGAGTTTCCAGTGCTCTACAGCAGATCCAGCTCATTTCTTTAAGTGCTGACTAATGTACTACAAATTGTTTATACGTGCCTCTACTAAAGTACGTCTTGATTGCTTCCAAGTTTTGGCAGTTCTGAGTAACACCGCTGTAAACATTGTGTGTAGGCATTTGTGTGGACATAACTTTTCAGTTCCTTTGGGTAACTATCAAAGAGCACAACTGCTGGACTGTGTAGTAAGAATATGTTTAGTTGTGTAAGAAACTGCCAAACTGTCCTCCAAAATGGCTGTCCCATTTGGCCTTCCCACCACCAATGGCTGAGAGTTCCTGTTGCTACACATCCTCATGAACATTCGTTGTTGTCAGTGTTCTAAAGTTAGCCATTCTAATATGCCTGTAGTGGTATCTCATTGTTTAATTTGAAACTCTGCTTTAGCCTTTAAGTCCTGCTCGTATGGCATTAAGAAGCACAAGATTAGAGCATTTCAGATGTTTCCTGGACATACCCACAGCTTTGCATATGGATATGGTTACAGTCTTTACTAACTCAAATCCATTCTAGAAAGTGCAAACTAATCTGTAGTGGCAGATAGTAAATGAGTGACTGTGTGAGGATGGAAATAGAAACAGGGATTTACTATAAAGGAACATGAGAAGTCTTTTGGAGATGATGTAAGTCTTCATCCTTGTGATTGTCATAATGGTTTAATAGGTTTGTATCCGTAATAATATTCATAAATGTTATGCCCTTATACCTCAGTAAATTTTGGGGGAAAATCAATAAAGGTATATAGGTTAATTAGTGGATCAAAGGTCTGAAAAGAGCTATTTGTAAGAATCATTGGATCACACCAAGTTGCTGTGGCTGTGGTGTAAGCTGGCCTCTGCAGCTCTGATTAGACCCCTAGCCTGGGAACCTCCACTTGCCTTTAGAGCAGCCCTAGAAAAGACAAAAAAAAAAAAAAGAATCATTGGATCACAAGCCCAGCTAGAGGGCATGACCTTGAATAGGAATTAAAACAGATAGTTTATCCTCTGAAACTGCAGTGACAGAGGAAAGGATGGTGTCAACATATGTCAGTTTGCTAGGAAGATGATGAGGTAGTTACATTATTGTGTGCCTCTTTTTTGTGTGTGTAAATGTTAAGTGGTGAGTGTTTTAAGTTATTGATGAAGACTACATGAAAATTTGCTGGTTAAAGATAAGGTTATAGAAGTGCCGTAGTTCCTTAAAGTAGTAGACCAATTATGGCACCAGTCTGCATGATTGTATGGTTTTTTTTCACTAGCAGCCCAGTGTAAGAAGGGAGAGTTTTTCTGGTTGATTTGGTAGAAGGACAGAGAATGTAAGGTAGTTGAGAGTGAGAGAGGTTAGGAGGGACGGATGGGGAGACTGACAACACTATAAATCGAAAAGCAGATAGACCTTGTTCTTTGCCTTTTTCCTTCTATATCCCATGAGATTGTCAACCTCCTGGCATTTTCTGACTCTTATAGATGTACATAGGTAAGAAGCTTTTTAAAAAAATGTTCATTTAAAAAAAATTACATTTATGGTTACGGAACCGTCGTTAGGTAAGGGGCTTCTGATGTGGAAAAAATCAGGAACATTTCACTCATTACTCTAAAATGATGGGGCTCTGACTGCAGGACACCTTCTGAGAGCAGGGTTGGATGATAAGAAGTCAAAGAACTTGTAGTCGTGGAATGAACTAGGAAGGATGTATTTAGGATGGGAAGAACTTTAAGAACTAAAATGCGTTACTATCTCATGTCTCACTAACAAAGAAAGTCATCTCACATTTTAATTTTATTTTAACCTTATTGATCAGAGATGAATTGTAACTCCATACCTTTGTATGCACTTTATGGTTTACAGTATGCCTTAACGCGGACAGTTTCTGGGTGATGAACATAGTAGGAACACATGAACGTGAGCATTTTTACACTGAAATTTTAGGCGAGTTCTAATGTTAAGTTTTTTACCTGTGTAGTCATAAGTTTGCTCAGTTACAAATGTGGTAAACACCATTAATTTAAATCACATTAATTTGTTGCCTGATGATGAATTAAAATATGTTTATTATAAAAATTCTCACACATTGTGGAAAAAGAATGTTAAGAGCACCTATTATGCTAAAACTTAGAAATAATCGTTATTCACATTTTGTCTATAGTCTTCTAGACTTTTTTCTTTGCAAAAATACAGAGGATTTTTTTTTTCTTACAAGAGTAGGGAGTCCATTAATTTTTATAAAATGTAATTTAATCTGGGGTAATACAAAGGTAAATTTTTAAGTATCAAAATAATAAACATGCTAGGTTCTGTGGGGTATAAGAAAGATTTTAACTCCTAAGTACTCTTTAGAAAATTAAGATGCTCGAAAAGAAAATGAAGGCAGATTGAAAGGAAAATTAGTCAAGGGAAGTAGGGTGGCAGGCATAGGTTGTTGGGGAGGGACAAGAAAGGGAAACCCTGATTTCATGTTAGAATGCTCTCTTCCTCAATTTTGGTTTGCATTGCTCAGAAGCCACTTCTTTAGTCACCTCTGCTCAGTTTTGCCCAGGGTATGTATCCACCAGCAGCGCAGCATTGATGCTCCCATGGTGACTAGTGGGGTCAGCTGTAATAGACTGTTACTTGCAGTTTTTTTTGCATAGCACAGAGCAGGCAGGGTGGAGTGGCAGCTGAAAGATTGCTACTATTTTGTTTCCTCTCTTGCCACCATGGTGGTATAGTAAGCTGCTGTGTAAGCTTCAGTGGAATCCTTGGAACTCTCCTTTGTCTTCAAGGAATAAGCCCTTGTTGTTGTTGTTGTTTTTTTAATTTGTGGAATGGAAATGATAAAATGTATGTTTAGTCTGTGGGTTCCTTGAGAACTTTAAAAAAATCAATGAGCAAGACTCAAATTTTTATTAGTATATTCATTTTTATCAATCTTAAAATTATTTTGTTAAATTTTATGAGTTAAAAGTTGAGAAATATCTGTTTATTCTCCTTAAAATTATATAATTATATCGCAGTTGCTTTTATGTTGCACCAAGTGCAAGGTTTTTCTTAAATATGTGTCCAAGTTTATAAAAGTATAGATTTGTGGAAACAGATCTGATTCAAGTAATTTACCCTTTGTATCAAAGGGACAAAATCAAAATACGGTATTAAGATTTTTGTGAAAACCTCTAAAGGTAGAAAACATTTTCTTTTTTCAATGGACTTTTAACATGATCTTCTGTAATAATTATTTTCATAAAAAGTTTGGCATGATTTGGGAGACTAGAACTAAATTAATCACATATGAAATTGCCTTTGGACAAATCTGTTCTTTGGTGTGATCCTTGTGTTCTCTTTTGAAACAAACAAAAATTTATTTTTGGGATTGAGGACTCAAGTTAGGTTTTTTTTCCTCTTTAAAGTGTTTTTTTTTTCTTCCTTGCATTGGATAGTGATAGTTACTACTTTTCTCATGAGTATATTTAGTTTCCTTGGCATTTAAATAAATACATTTTTTGCGACTCTTACAATGAAAAATGAAATCTTGTTTGAATTGAGATGGAGTTTGGGATTATTTTAGGATAAATCTGGGAAATGGCTACAGGGTCAGCACATAGGAGGAACAGCCATAGGATGAAAAACAAATCCATTTAAAAGTTAAAAAGGGGAGTTCCCACCCATCATGGCTCAGTGGTTAACGAATCCGACTAGGAACCATGAGGTTGCAGGTTCGATCCCTGGCCTTGCTCAGTGGGTTAAGGATCTGGCATTGCTGTGTTGCTGTGAGCTGTGGTGTAGGTTGCAGATGTGGCTCGGATCCCACGTTGCTGTGGCTCTGGCGTAGGTCAGTGGCTACAGCTCCGATTAGACCCCTAGCCTGGGAACCTCCATATGCCGCAGGATCGGCCCTAGAAAATGCAAAAAGACAAAAAAAAAAAAGTTAAAAAGGTACAAGGGCCAGGTAAAACGGTTCAGCCAGCAAAGAGATTTTCCAGTCTTGTGGTATATCTGTCTGCCTTCCTATATACGTTATGAGTTTCTTAAAAGTTATTATTATGTGTGTGTGCACACATGCACCTTTTGGAATATATTTCAACTGCTTTATGTTTCCTCAGGGAAGACAAGGGACCAACCTCTGTATTTTCAGAGGTGGATTTAAACATCTATTATTGCCAATTGTAGAAAAGAAGGGGGTGGTATAGGTTTCTGGGGTTTTGTCTAAAGGAACAGTTTGAGAGGAGAGGAGATCATACTGATTTTTTGCTCACCAATTTCTGTGTGTGTGTGTGTGTGTGTATTTGTATATGTGTGTGTTACAGTGAGGAAAAATAGATTGGTGTGGTAACATTAGTCATAGATGTAACTGAAAACTCCCCCACTTCTCTCTCAACTCAAGGGGACTAGACTAGTTAGTTGGTTGGAAATAGTGCCTTTAGGCATCTGTGGTTGCTATAGCTGCTTTCTCTCTGCAAAGAATTGGTAGTTTATCATTGAAGATGATAGGCTTTCTGCTGTGTCAGTATATGCCTTCCTGCTAAGTAAATCAGTGGCATTATTTCAGTTCTCCTAAAAATATAAAAATGATCAATTTCATATTCCTGCTCTAATTAGATTAGATTTAATTGGCTGTTAATTCCCTATTTTTAGTGTTATTTATTTTTCTCTTGAATAATACTGAAGCAAAATTGTGCCGGTGATACAATGAAGAATAAAGGACTGAAAATAAATCTGATAATGGTATGCAAAGGACTCAGCTCAGAGGCTGAAAATAAATCCACAGTAAATGGTTATTTTATTGTTATTCACAATAACTTTTTTCCATTTAAATTCTAATAAAAATACAGTTTTTAGTTAAAATTGTTATCACTATGGTCAAAGTAAATTATTTTTAAGCATCCATACATTTAATTTTTTAAAGTGCAGTATTATAGAAGATACTAAATTATAAAATACAACATAACTTGGTAATTATAGATTCAAAATACGAGATCTAAGTAGAAAAACAAAGTATTTTTTTTAAAATATATCTTAGGTTTCAGATTATAAAATTGTAGAGAATAAGGACTTTGGATTCAGATAGATTTGAGGTTGTATCTGGACTTTATTATTCCTCTATATCTTAGGCAGGTTGCCATCAGTACCAGGACCAAGTTTTTAGGTAGCTACAGGAATGTAGCTGTTTTCAGGGAGAATCAGTTATATCTGATTTGCTTTGAGGGCTGACATTGCCATGGAAGTAGGCCATGCTGCAGACTACAGGTTGTCCAGATTCTCAGAATCCCTGAGCCTTTTAACTTGTGAATGTTGCAGGTCATTCTAAGTTTCACCTTATAACCAGAATATCAACTAAATCTCATGAAATGTTTTGACAAAGCACTTCTTTCCAAATATGTTCAAGAATCATCTAAATTCCTAAGAGGGAGGAGTTGCCTGTGAGAGCAGAGAGTCTGACCCTTGCATGTAGGTTAGTGCATCTAAGCTCTTGGGTTAAAATAAGGCTAATTTCCAGTTTTATTTTTAGTTCATGTTTCAGATTACTTACTCTGATTTATCTGGATTTGGAGTTAAACATCTTTCTCAGTCTGTGCAATCTCTTTTTCTTCTTTGGCCTAGTAAGAATTATTATCTTATAAACCAACTCTCAACATATCTTACTTCTGTGAACCTTAGTTTCTTCATGTCTAAAATTGGATTAATAGGGGAGTTTCTGTCGTGGCACAGTGGTTAACAAATCTGACTAGGAACCATGAGGTTGCAGGTTTGATCCCTGGCCTTGCTCAGTGGGTTAAGGATCCAGCGTTGCCGTGAGCTGTGGTGTAGGTCGCAGATGCAGCTCGGATCCCGAGTTGCTGTGGCTCTGGCGTAGGCCGGTGGCTGCAGCTGCGATTTACCCCCTAGCCTGGGAACCTCCATATGCTGTAGGAGCAAAAAGACAAAAAAAAAAAAAAAATTGGATTAATAGGGGAGTTCCCATTGTGGTTCAGCAGGTTCATAACCCGACTAGTATCCATGAGGATGCAGGTTCCACCCCTGACTTCACTAAGTGGTTTAAGGGTGCAGCTCAGATCTGGTGTTGCTGTGGCTATGATGTAGGCTGGCGGTTGCCGCTTCAATTGGACCCCTGGCCTAGGAACTCTCATACGCCTCATGTGTAGCCCTAAAAAGCAAAACAACAAGAAGGACAAATTGGATTAGTAGTACCTAACCTCACAGAATTACAGTAAGGGTAAATTAAAGTATGTATGTCTTTTGGTTCATAATCAGTTTCCAGTGAAGGTTAGCCTTTCTCCTTTCTCTTAAGTTGAATTTGTTAGTGTGATGGAAAAGTAAATTGTAGGTGGCCTTAGCTTAGATCAATAATAATACATAGGGGACCCTTTCAATCACTTTGTTGTGGTCTTTGAATGCTAAATTGTATTTAAAATATGCTATAGCAGCAGATACAGTTGTGCCCCTGCCTGAAATATATCAGTTAACAGATATTGATCACGGCTCTTTGGATCACATAGTGTTACTTGCTGAGAGAATACAGAGCAGTATTTTCAGGAAGGTGGAAGTCTCTTAAGTCAGTTGTTTGGAAAGTGAAATGCCTTTTCTGTAGGAAACATTGATATAAATGATGCCCAGGGACTAGTCTATCCCACCAAAACCTGTATTTGGCCTAGGGTAACTGAATTATGGTACTCTAGTACTCTAGTGCTTAAGGACTACTTACAGCATTGTTTCTATGAAGAAACACCTTCAGAATTAAAATCTTACATGTCAGGATACATCATGCCTTGTCATACTTTTCTAAATATGGAAACAGGCTCTTCAGGTCCAGGTCACTGGCCAGGGGTTCATGGCACTAGAAACTAGGGTAGGGATTAGGGCACATGAGCCATAGAGTCAGTGGTTAGGTGACAGCTAGAATTGGAAATGGAAATTCTCTTATCCAAGCAGTGGGAATTGGGAGCTAGGTCTTTACTTGGGGGAAAAAGAGGAAGGAATGGATAATGGGAGAGTTAAGGCAGGCTGGGGACCTGGGAGGCAGCTGGTAGGACTTCAGGGAGTAACCAAGAGAACGAGGAATGGAAGCACTTGGGCAATCAGTAGCCTTCTTGAGTCAGTGGAAAGAGCTAGTAGACTGGGCAAGCCCACAATTAAGATTTTGGTACAATAACACATTATAGCAAAGAATTATCCATAACTGGGAAAAGGAGTTTAGTTACTTCAAGTACCAACAGATTATCGTAATGACATAGTCTTATTTATTACTGTTCTCTTACTTTTTTTTTTTTAACATTTAACCTGATTTTATTCATCATGCTTGCCTTGGGATGGGGAATAGATCATTCAGTAAAAACGTACAGTAAAAACAAAATATGTCTTATCATGTACAGCTTTTAAACTACAATAATGATGTACCTTAATTACGTCCATGCACACAAGTCTAACAGTTTTCTTTTTTAAATTAACACAATTAAGACTTCTAGGAGCATTTTGTATAAAGTAATTCCTAATTTTTCTTTGTAGATAGATCAAACACCTCCAAAATACAAATTCCTATACACAGTGAGCTCTTTACTTAAAATGAATACTTAAGTAAATTAAGTACATGGACAGCCTTAGGATAAGCTGACATTATATATTCAGCTAAGCAGGCAACAAACCATAGTGCCAAAAGGAGAAAAGGGTATTTGCAAATAAATTTTAAAAACTGAGTTAATTTTTTATAATTTTTTATAATTAAATACAGAAAATATACTGATTTCCCAAAATAAATAAGATGTGATGTAGTAACACTTCACTGTAAAGAATGCATACCAGAACATTTATAAATTGTGAGTGTATCTTATTTATTTATTTTTTTTGTCTTTTTTTTTTTTGCCATTTCTAGGGCCGCTCCCGCGGCATATAGAGGTTCCCAGGCTAGGGGTCGAATCAGAGCTGTAGCCTCCGGCCTACGCCAGAGCCACAGCAACGCGGGATCCCAGCCGCATCTGCAACCTACAGCACAGCTCACGGCAACGCCGGATCGTTAACCCACTGAGCAAGGGCAGGGACCGAACCCGCAACCTCATGGTTCCTAGTCAGATTCGTTAACCACTGCGCCACGACGGGAACTCCGAGTGTATCTTATTAAGAATAGTTTACTATAATAAATGTTATAAACAGTGAGTGCATCTTATTAAGAATAGTTTACTACTATAAATGTTATAAATGGTGAGTGCATCTTATTAAGAGTAGTTTACTACAATAAACTTTGACTAAATAGAAGTGCATATTGTGAAGCACTATGGGTGGTATATGTTTTGCCACATACTTTTGTTACCTTGAGGTCTTTTTTTTTTTGCTATTTCTTTGGGCCGCTCCCTCGGCATATGGAGGTTCCCAGGCTAGGGGTCTAATCGGAGCTGTAGCCACTGGCCTATGCCAGAGCCACAGCAACTCGGGATCCGAGCCGCGTCTGCAACCTACACCACAGCTCACGGCAACGCCGGATCGTTAACCCACTGAGCAAGGGCAGGGACCGAACCTGCAACCTCATGGTTCCTAGTCGGATTCGTTAACCACTGCGCCACGACGGGAACTCCCACCTTGAGGTCAATAACACATGTGTACCATTCATTTTTAGTTGCTGCTGGTATCATGTGTTTTTAGGAAATGTGTACAGTATGAAAAACTTGAAAACACTCATGAATGAAAAATGTTTTAGGAAAAAAAATAGATATTTCCATGCAATTATGTACAGTCTCGTTGTGTAAATTTTCAAGGCAAAATTTTTGTTTCCTGTAAAATTTTTGTTTCTCATTGTTCTATGAGAGAATGTTTTTTACTTGTCTTAGTGCATTTCTTTTGTCTCCTCCTGCATTGTATTATTTTGCTCTATTCTTTATTTTTGTGTGCAAACAACATGCCAGTTAAAATGAAACCTTCTCACATGTAGAAAAAAAAGTCTGGGTTTTAAAAACCAAGAATAAAATCCTTTCTAAATGACCATCTGGGAGTTCCCATCATGGCACAGCAGAAATGAATCTGAGTAGCAACCATGAGGCTGTGGGTTTGATGCCTGGCCTCACTCAGTGGGTTAAGGATCTGGCATTGCAGTGGGTTGTGGTGTAGGTCGCAGACGTGGCTCGGATCTGGTGTTGCTGTGGTTCTGGCGTAGGCCAGCATCTACTGCTCCAATTAGACCCCTAGCCTGGGAACGTCCATGTGCCTCGGGTGCGGCCCTAGAAAAGACAAAAAGACCAAAAAAAACCCAAAAAACAAAAAAACCCCACTAAACACTAGTAATAAAAAAGACAAAACACATTTCATGAAGAATACAAAGAGAAATGTCTGCTGAGTGTTTTAGTTCAGATGTTTCAGAATGCTGCTGTATGTTTTATGAGGAATCTGGAAGATTTCATAGCAGAAGGTGTTAACGTGGCCTGTATTTACTTAAGTGGTGACCCAGCTGCACCGTGAAACTGTGGGATGCCTATGGATTCAAGTTGCTTATTAAGGCGGAACTCCCCACTGTTGTTCAGAAATCCTTCCTCATTTTCTCTCTCCCCAAGCTTCCCATCTTCTACTGGCTCAGTTTTTAGCATTTCAGTATCTTCTTTCCTGCTAAAGAACTTGTCCAGGTAACTGGTGTAAGTACTTTCCTTTTCAATTTGCTCATCCTTCCTTACCTCATAACGAAACTGATTCATGAGAAAACAGTCCTCTCCACCGCCCTCAAACTGGCTATCCCAAGAAGACCGGTACAAGCCTTCTAACTGAGCCAAATTTGCCATTCCTTTTTCCTGTTTTTCTCAGCTTACTGACTTCGATATCAAACTTTTCAATTCTAGTTGGGACGCTGAGCTATTCAAGTCATTTAATTTGTCAACAACATCAGTAGGCTCATGTTGTGAACTAAGTTGAATAGTTCCTGCAATAAAGGAATCAAAGTCAAATCCCTGATTCTTTTCCCTTTCTTTTTCAGCCAATTGCTGTAATGCTTCCTCTAGGGCTATCTGGGCTTTAACCAATCCATTCCTTTCACATTTTGACTTGCCTTTCTTATCAGATTTTTCTTTGCTTTGTTCTTTCCAATTGGAAAGATCTATACTAAGCTTGGGTTCATGGTAATGATTAACTTCACTCTCTCTCCAAACTAAGTTATCTAAATAGGATGATGACCTGGTTTTGTAGTTACAAGTATGGCTACACTCCAGATCACAATGTTTGTTTTCATGGTGATCTGGGTACTGCCAACAAGGCTCAGTCAAGTAATTGGTATCAAAAGCAAGATCCTCCAAATACTTTTCACGATCTCCATCCAAATATTTTCAAGGATCGACTTGTACTTCCTCTTCATCAGTGACATCAGACAGAGCTCTTGGGTCAAGTTAAACTTCATCAATATCAAAGTTGTTATGTATACGCCATTCATGCTCTGAAAATTGACAATCATGGTACCTTTCCCAGTTATAAATGTGACTCTGAGTTTCATCCATAAGCAAAACATCATCTTCAATATGAAAAGGATGAATTGAAATAGGCTCATCCATTGGAAAAGAATAAATGCTCATGTAAGGATGGGAAAGCACTTCTTCTGCGTCAACCGATCCATGGGGCTAAATGTCAAAATTTGTTCCAGGAGATCCAGTGCTTCTTGACTAATTCCTGGAAGCAGCTGAGTTAAAGGTTTGTGTGGCTCAGTCATATCATTTCTGATGTAAACTGGAATTACACTGAGAAGCTCCTGACGATCTTCCTCATGCACAACAGGAATAGATTCTAAAATCAGCAGCATCTGTTCAAGTTCGTGTGCACCTGCAAAGAGAGTTTTACCAGTCAGCATTTCAGCAAAGATGCAACCTGCAGCCCGCATGTCAATGGCTTTAGTATTATTATTAGGAGAAAGTAAAAGACGTGGAGATCTGTACCATTTAGTAACCACTTCCTCAGAAAGATGACCCTTATGGGAATAATGAGGATCCATGATCCTTGCAAGACCAAGTTCACCTATCTTCAGCACCAAGTCTTCAGTGCTAATGAAAAGATTAGCTGGTTTGAGATCTCTTGCAGTACATTTGCTGAGTGAATATATTTGAGCCCACGTAGCAGCTGATACATGAAAAGTCTGGCATGCTCTTCCAGTAAAGGGCCCTGTTCCAGCACATTAGCCAAGTCTGTCTCCATGTATTCCCGAACAATGTAAAAACACTGTTCGGTTCGGTAAGAGAGCCCACATCATCTGTTAACTGGCTTACACTAGGACCAAGAATTTCAAACACCTTCACAATGTTATCATGGTCAAGTTCTTCTAATAATTTTAATTTCAGGTAGAGCATGTTTGAAACCCTGGGGATCAGTAAGGACTATTTTCTTGATGGCTACTCTTTTGTCACAGTCATTGTTTACAGCAGAAAAACCAAGCCATTGCCTCCACAACCCAATGGTTTTAAGTCGATATACCTAGCTCCCAGATCAAAACCATGAATGTTCATGAGACTTTCAAATTTCTCTGCCATTTTGAAACCCTTACTATTGCCTTTTCCTTTCAATTGTTGAACTTCTGTGAACAAGGAAGAAAACTGGCATCAAAAGGAAAGATCAAAATAATTTTGCTTCCACAGCAAGATGGTTTCTTGATGTTCACTGCATATGCCAACTGGGCCCACTGAGTTCCCCTTAGATTTAAAGCTCAAAAAGCTCTACTCATATTGAGAATTAAAAAGATTGCGGTACTCATAGTTCAAGAAAGGAGCAGCAACACTGCAGACATTTAAAGAAAACAATGAAGAAACTCAAATGGAATGAAATGACATACCATGTACGCACTCAGATTTACTGTGCTGAAGAATTTAACATTTAATGAAAATGTGAATAAATATGCACACAACAGGCTTCTATGAACATTATCCTCACAGTGCAGATATATTCAGTGTTGGACTGGTCCTGAGCAGCATCATTCTAAGGTGCTGGTAAGCACTATTTCCGTTTTGCTTCCTTTCTTCCTTTGCTGCTGTATATTTCAATAGGAAGCCCTGGTGGCTGTTTATTAACAGAAGATGTCTTTCATTAGTGATCAGGTGGCTCCAGCTCACCACAGTCACAATCAAAGCTACTGTCCATCTTACTAGATACAACAGGACTTCTCCGACTCATCGAGGGAGTGCTGGGCCCACAGACAGCCCCCACTGTCGGCTCAGATCTCCAGCTGTGCTGGTGGCAGCGGCGTCTCCGAGGTTCTCCTACAGTTCTCTTACTTTGGCCTTATATGACTTCTACTGGTGACATAAGCTATTCACATTTTTAATATAGATCTTTGACTTAAATAATAAGCAAGCAAAAGCCAGTCAGAACAGTGTGAAGTCAAGATGAAGTAGAACTTTAACAGACACAAACTAGACTTAGTAGACCACATTTTGAAAAGATGAGGATTACAGTTCAAAACTAGATCATTGTATTTTATTATGATGGGCATTTATGTAGTGGGAGTGAGATAAACTGATACAACATAGACATTGGTTTACAAGCTTCTTAGTACACTCAGTAGCTTGGTAATTTCAAAGTTTGAATGGGCTGTTTTTCTTAGAAGAATGTTCTAATTGGAAATTCCACAGTTTGTAGATTTTAGCGATGTTTTAGATAATATAGTATTCAAATACTTGAAGGAAATTAGCATTTCAAACAAAATGACTGCCAAAAGATTACAATTTGCTCCAGATAATGCCAGGTATTCTTGACAGTAAAATAGTATCAGAAAAGAAAAGGATATTTGAAAATCTTACTTGTAGAGTACTATGTAACTGAGGTTTGGGTACAAGCTGTTTCGTCACCTTTTTGTCCCTATAAGTCAATTCTAATTTAAAAAGAAGCTTTTTCTTTCTTCTGGATTGCCCGACTTTCTGATAATTTTACCACCTTGTGTTTAAATAATCTGATTAATAAGCTTAACTTTATTCGTGGCTTTGATCTTTGGATATTGCTAGCATGGTATTAACTTTATTCCTCCTTAGAATTTTTAAAGTTAGGTTGTTTTAGTCCAATAGAAAAGTAGGCTAAAGCATTAAACAGGAACTTAAAAAAATTGAAACGTTAATGGTCAGTAAATGAAGAAGATGCTCAGTTATGTTAATGATCAGAGAAATGTAAAGTAAAACCACAATAAGATACTTTTTTTGCCCTCCAGATTGGTAACAGTATCGAGTATTTGCAGTGTTGTATAGTACTGGATCTGGCATATAGTATTAGGGGAAATTATAAATTATTTTACTGTAACACTGAGGAAAATAATTTATCTACTGAAGTTAAGATACATGTACCTTGTTATCCAATAACTTCATTCCTAGATATTTGTGCTGTAGCAGTGCTTCTCAGCCACAACTGACCCAGTTCCCCTTTTGATTTTAAAAATTTTTATTTATTCTTTTATTTTTTTGGCTGCACCTGCAGCGTATGCCTTAATTCCTGGCCAAGGACTGAACCTGCGACACAGCAGTAATAATGCCAGATCCACTAGCCACTAGGGAACTCCTCAATCCCCCTTTTATAATAATTAATCTATAGGTCCCTTTGTTGTCCTGAATAGAAATTCAATGATGATATAGCTGATTTATATGCATAATTTAAAAAAATCAGTGTAATCGCTTACTTTACTATAAAAAGTAACTAGAAGAGTTTCCACTGTGGTGCATCAGGGTAAGGATCCACTGTTGTCTCTGTGGTGGCTTGGGTCTTTGCTGCCGAGGTGCAGATTCAGTCCCTGGCCTGGTGCAGTGGGTTAAGGATCCTGCCTTGCCGCTACTGTGGCATAGGTCACAGCTGTGGCTTGGTTTCAGTCCCTGGCTTGTGAACTTCAATGTGCCACAAGTGTGGCCAAAAAAAAAAAAAAAAAAAAAGTAAGAACAAAATACTTTTTAAAGAAATCACATATTTATAAATATAAGAATCAGGCATTTAAAATTTTATTGAGGTATAGTTGATTTACAGTGTTGTGTTCATTTCTTCTGTATAGCGAAATGATTCAGTTATACATACACACATATCCTTTCCCATATAGGTTATTACAGAATATTGAGATTTCCCTGTGCTGTACAGCAGGTCCCTGTTGATCATCCATTCCATATACCATAGTGTACATATACCATCCCAAACTCCTAATCCTTCCCTCTCCACCGCTGTTCCCCTTTGGTAACTATAGGTTTGTTTTCAAAGTCTGTGAGTCTTTTCTGTTTTGCAAATAAGTTCATTTGTATCATTTTTTTTTTTAGATTCCGCATATAAGTGATATCATGTGGTTTTTGTCTTTCTCTGACTTATTTTACTTAGTATGATAATCTTTAAGTCCACCTATGTTGCTGCAAATGGCATTGTTTCATTTTTTTTATGACTAATATTCCATTGTGTATATGCACCCCATCTTCTTTATCCATTCCTTTGTTGATGTCCTTTGTTGACATCCATTCCTTTGTTGCTTCCATGTCTTGGAACTGTTGTAAATAGTTCTGCCACGAACACTGGAGTGCCTGTATCTTTTTGGATTAGGGTTTTCTCCAGATATAAGCCTAGGAGTGGGATTGCTGGATCATATGGCAACTCTATTTTTAGTTTTTTGAGGAACTTGCATACTGTTTTCCATAGTGGCTGTACCAATGTACATTCCCACTAATAGTGTAGAGGTTCCCTTTTCACCACATGTGCTGCAGCATGTTATTTGTAGGCCTTTTGATGATCGCCAATCTGACTGGTATGAGGTGATATCTCACTGTAGTTTTGATTAGCATTTCTCTAATAATTAGTGATGTTGAGCGTCTTCCTGTGTGTTTTTTAAACCATCTATATTTATTCTTCAGAGAAGTGTCCATTTAGATCTGTTGCCCATTTTTTGATTGGGTTGTTTTTTTTGATATTGAGCTTCATGAGTTGTTTGTTTATTTTGGAGATCGATCCATTGTCGATCACTTCATTTGCAAGTATTTTCTCAGTCTGTGGGTTGTCTTGGTTTTGTTCATAGTTTCTTTTGCTGTGCAAAAGCTTTTAAGTTTAATTAGGTCCCATTTGTTTATTTTTATTTTTATTTTCATTTCTCTGGGAGGTGGATCCAAAAAGATATTGCTGTGGTGCATGTCAGAGAGTGCTCTGCCTATGTTTACCTCTAAGAGTTTTGTTGTATCTGGTCTTATGTTAAAGTTTTTAATCCATTTTGATTTTATTTTTCTCTGTATTATTAGAGAATGCTAATTCTCTAATTTCATTCTTTTACATGCAGCTGTCCAGTTTTCTCAGCATCCCTTATTGATGAAGAGACTTTTTTTCCATTGTGTATTCTTGTCTCCTCTGCTGTAGATTAATTGACCATAGGTGCATGGGTTTATTTCTGGGCTTTCTATCCTGTTCCATTGATCTATATATATGTCTTATTTTTGTGCCAGTACTATACTGTTTTGAATAGTGTGGCTTTGTTGTGTTGTCTGAAGTCAGGGATCCTGAGAATCAGACATTTTTATTATAATATCTAAATGCTCATCAGGTCATAGATGCATACCTAATTGTGGAACATGTAGTTGAGTTGATGCTTAGTGTGTGGTTTTGGATAATGTTGAGTTACCACTTGTGTGTATATTTGTGTGTATGTGTGTATTGTGCTAAATTTATACTGTTCTATATGTAATTTGATGAACTTGTGGGCTTCACAATAAAATAAGAGTTCCGGAAAGAAATTCTAATTGTTCTTCAAATTCTTATCTGAATTCAAAACAATGTGAAGCTTATTAGTACACTAAGTAATATTTTTATCCCATCATTTGATTTTCCATTTCACTGCTTTTCCTCCTATTGCTTATCCTATTTATTTTTTCTCTTCTTTGTTTCTTCTTTATGTATTTTCTGCCTCTTTTTCTACCATTTGCCAAAAGTAGGTTTATTCCAAGACTATAGCCATTTGTGAGTCCACCAAGAATATCTGTTCTTGTTTTATCTGTTTTTCTTCTTCTTCTTCTTTTTTTTTTTTTGTTGTTGTTTGCTTTTTAGGGCCACACCCATGGCATATGGAAGTTCCCTGGCTAGGGGTCGAATTGGAGCTACAGCTGCTGGCTACATCACAGCCACAGAAACACCAGATCCCAGTTGAGTCTGTGACCTACACCACAGCTCATGGCAATGCTGGATCCCCGACCCACTGTTTGAAGCCAGGCATTGAACCAGCACCCTCATGGTTACTAGTTGGATTCCTTTCCACTGCACCAATGGGAATTCCTGTTTTTTTTTTCTTATCTGGGACTGTCTTACTATCTATTCAGTTATGCATAGTATGTCTGTTCATACTCAGGTGGTATGTAGGTTCATACTCAGAATTTGCCCAGAAGCATAAGGAAATTTTTTATTACATAAACAATTGCTCAACTAAGTTATTAATTAATAATTGGAAATGCTTTCATTTTTCTCTGAAACAAAGACTAACAAGCCAGTGGGGTTTTTTTTTTTCCAGATATTAGCATTTTAAAAGTATTTTTAGTATAGATTCACTCTGCCTTCATAAAATTTGGTCAGGGATTGTGTCTGATATAGTCACTCTTGAATCCTTGGAATCTGTCTAGTACTGTGCTTGGAACAAAGTGGGCTCTTAATAAATTATTGAATAAATGCAACAGTTTATTTGAATTTGTTTTTTTAACAATAGTAACAACAATTAAGAGCTGAAAAAGTTTTCTCAATACTTGGAGTTCCCATCGTGGCACAGTGGTTAACAAGTCCGACTAGGAACCATGAGGTTGCAGGTTTGATCTCTGGTCTTGCTCAGTGGGTTTAGGATCTGGCATTGCCGTGAGCTGTGGTGTAGGTTGCATACGCTGCTCGGATCCCGCGTTGCTGTGTCTCTGGCGTAGGCTGGCAGCTACAGCTCCGATTTGACCCCTAGCCTGGGAACCCCATATGCCGTGAAAGTGGCCCAAGAAATGGCAAAAAGACAAAAAAAAAAAAGTTTTCTTAATACTAGAAAATTTAAACTTTCTCTTTGGGCAAATTATTATTTGAAATATAATATTAAACATTATGGTCTGTTTTCATTGTCTAAAGTTTTGGATCATTCTGATTCCTGTAACCATGTATGTTTTAATGAATAACTGGTAGAAATAATATTTCTATGAATAATTTTTAAATAAGTTGATTTTTCATGAAATATTTGAGTATTTTAAATACAGGCATTGCATTAAGTGCTAAGGAGACAGTAGTGAACAAAAATTTTCCTTCAACAAGGTTATCTGTAGTAGACCGATAAGAAAACACTAATTTCAATACAGTGTAATCAGGGCCAAGACAGAGGGCTGGAGAAGCAGCTGGACCATAGTTGGGAGTCTGGGAGGGCTCCTTGGGCATTTTGTGGTCATACAGGTCTAAGAGGCCAGTAGGAGCTGGCTGGGTGAAGGAGAAGGAGGGAAGTGGGGGAGGGCATGTGGAAACACTTGTAGGCAGGCCCAAAAGTGAGAGAAAGAGCATGTGTCCTCTTAGTTTTATGAACAACTATGGAGGAGTGTGCTGTTTTCACTCTTTTCAGGCCTACCAATTTAATTAATTTTTACAACAGTATGTGAATTTCCGCTGTGATAAGCAACTGAAATTTGGGAGTTTATTTATGCAGCAGCTAGGGTTACCCTCACTAATGTGTAAATAGTAGAGACACTGTCCAAAGTTGAAGCAAAAAATCAGTGTTAAGAATATTTCTATTTTTAGGGCCACACCCACGGCATATGGAGGTTCCCAGGCTAGGGGTCGAATCAGAGCCGCAGCTGCCGGCCTACACCACAGCCACAGCAATGTGGGATCCAAGCTGCATCTGCGACCTACACCACAGCTCACAGCAATTCTGGATCCTTAACCCACTGAGCAAGGCCAGGGATCCAACCTGTGTCCTCGTGGATGTTAGATTTGTTTCCACTGAGCCACGATGGGAACTCCCAAGAATAATTTTTAAAGTAAATAGTAGGTGAACTGAAAATGATCATCTGAGTATAAGAAGATGGAGAGGGAAGATGAAGATGGGTGTAGTGGTGAGTAAGTTATAATTTCATCTATTATGTCAGAAAAGCAATAATGTTTAAAGTTGGTAAGTCAAGAATTGTGATTTAAATACTTAGAGATATGAAATAATCAGAAGAACCCAAACCAGAAAAGTTAAAAGTAGTTGTATATAGAGAAAGGGAGAGATGGGTCTAAGGATTATTTGCTTATAGTCTCTGCAATATTATTTTTCTTTTTAAACAATATAACTATGTTTATAAAAATCAAACTATATGACAAAATATTGTACATCCACTAGAATGACTAAAATTAAGAGGACTGATTATACCACAGTTGGTAAGTATATGGCCTAACTGGTGTTAGTGGAAGCATAAAATGAAATAGCTACTTTGGTAAAAAGTTTGACAGTTTCTGATGAATTTACACACAAACTTGTTGTATGGTCCCAGCAATTCCATTTCTATGTGTATATATATATATCTCCAAGAAAAATAATATATCCAAGAAAACTTGTGAAGAATTGTTCAGAGCAGCTTTATCATAACAGCACCAAACAGGAAACAATCCAAATGTACATTAATTGCAGAATGGATAAACAATTATATGGTATAGCTATAAGAAAATTACTACTTTAAAAAAGTAAACTGATGCAGGAGTTCCCATCGTGGCTCAGTGGTTAACAAGAATCTGACTAGGAACCATGAGGTTGCAGGTTCAATCCCTGGCCTTGCTCAGTGAGTTAAGGATCTGGCGTTGCCACGAGCTGTGGTGTAGGTTGCAAAAGCGGCTCGGATCCTGCGTTGCTATGGCTCTGGCGTAGGCCGGTGGCTATAGCTCCGATTAGACCCCTAGCCTAGGAACCTCCATATGCCGTGAGAGTGGCCCAAGAAATGGCAAAAAAGACAAAAAAAAAGTAAACTGATACACATGGTAACGTGGATGAATCTCAGAAACTTCCTTCCTTCCGTCTTTCCTTCCTTCCATCCATCCTTCCTTTCTTCCTCACAACCATGGCATATGGAAGTTCCCAGGCTAGGGGTCAAATTGGAGCTGCAGCTGCTGGCCTACACCACAGCCTCAGCAACACAGGATCTGACCCACATCTATGACCTACACCTCAGCTCAAGACAACACTGGATCCTTAATCCACTGAGCGAGGCCAGGGAGCGAACTTGAGACCTCATGGATACTAGGCAGGTTTGTTACTTCTGAGCCACGTTGGGAACTCCTGATTAAATATTTTTTTGCCCTTACTCTTTTTTTTTTTCTTTCTGCTTATAGCAGACATTTAAAATGATCAACAAATATTTATTTAGTCTTATAGGCAATGATTTGAGGGAGGCAAATTCAATTAATGGTAAAAAAGGATGAGTTTTATTTTGTTTTTGTCTTTTTAGGGCTGCATCCACAGCATGTGGAGGTTCCCAGGCTAGGGGTCAAATTGGAGCTGTAATTACTGGCCTACACCACAGCCATAGCAATGCCAGATCTGAGCCACGTCTGTGACCTACACCACAACTCACAGCAACGCCAGACCCTTAACCCACTGAGTGAGGCCAGGGATTGAACCTGTGTCCTCCTGGATACTAGTTAGGTTCATTATTACTGAGCCACGACGAGAACTCCCAAGGATGAGTTTTTGTATCTGAAGGACTGAGTTCCTGTCCTGGCCGTGTGACCTTGGGTGAATTACTAATATATTTTCATCTGTAAAAATAGAGATAATAATATTATTTATCTAATAGGGATTTGGAAGATTAAGTGAGCTAATGTATGGAAAGGTTTAGTATAGTGTCTGGTATAGAAGCTTCATTAAATATTGGATTCTAGGAGTTCCCGTCGTGGCTCAGTGGTTAATGAATCCGACTAGGAACCATGAGGTTGCGGGTTCAATCCCTGGCCTTGCTCCGTGGGTTAAGGATCCAGCGTTGCCATGAGCTGTGGTGTAGGTCACAGATGCGGCTCGGATCCCGCATTGCTGTGGCTGTGGCCGGCAGCTACAGCTCCCATTAGACCCCTAGCCTGGCAACCTCCACATGCCGTGAGTGCGGCCCTAAAAAGACAAAAAACAAACAAACAAACAAAAAAACAATAAAATATAGTTGTTTATTACTACAGATAAACTTAAGCCACTTGTTTAAAATATTTTTCTCCAATTACCCTATTAAGGTAAGATTTAGGGGGGAAAAAAAACCCACTTAGGCATCTGTAATTAGGTATGGAACATTTTAAGGCCTTACCTCCAATCAATTATTATTTTATTGATTCCTTTTGCCCCATTTTCTCCAGGCTTGAGTTGAAGGAACACCTACGCTTTGATTCTGAGGGCTTTCCAGGGTATGAGTGGGGATGGTCTTTTAATAGTTTTACCTCACATGAGAATCCTTTCCTTTCTTTAACTCTTGGGAGAAGGACCTCATTACGTCTCTTTATTCTTCCTCAAAAGAGCTGGTTTTAATCTGCCTTTGCTAATGCTCTCTTTTTGGTGCCTAAAGTATGTCCTAATACTTTCTCTTAAGTATAGAATGAAAAAAGTATAAGAAGCTCTGTTGCAGCATGATTATAATGGTTGTATTGTGAAATACTAGGATTATCATTTCCCACGTCTCTTTCCTTTACCTCATTGTTCTTTAAAGCTACTAGTGTTTTAAAATTATATTAAAACATTGTTCCCATAGCAACACGCTAGCCGATTTCTTGTGGCAAATACTACATCTTCTACAAGTTGGGTTGAAAAAGAGAAACGCTTTCTGAAAGAGTTTATTTATAAAATCAGTCCAAGAGAATATAACTTTATTTTTAAAAAAGCATTTTAAAACAGACTAACAAAGGATTTTACACATTGATGTAAAGTAAGCTTCTTGAGCTTCTTGCTTATGTAAAAGTTCATTTTTGAATTTGTATTAAATCATTTTTCCTCCTCATGATTAAACAGTTTAAATAAAAAGCTTAAACCCTGCCAAATTTCAGTTAAATAATTGTATTTAATAGAATAAATTCTATTTATATATAATACCTGTATCCAGAAGTTTATAGGTTGCTTATGAGAGTGTTAGAGCAAGCCCATAATACCCTTGTAATGATGTTCTAACCTCTAACGCTGCATGATGGATTTTGCTCAGGATCTGTTCCTCCGATTTATTTATTCATTTGGTCTCTCAATTTTGTAAAATTGAATGTCAGGATATTTTTACATTTAAATTACACAATTTTTTTTTTGTCTTTTTCTAGGGCCGCGCACCTGTGGCAAATGGAGATTCCCAGGCTAGGAGTCTAATCAGAGCCGTAGCCACCAGCCTACAGCAGAGCCACAACAATGCGGAATCCGAGCCTTGTCTGCGACCTACACCACAGCTCATGGCAACGCCGGATCCTTAACCCACTGAGTGAGGCCAGGGATTGAACCTGCAACCTCATGGTTCCTAGTCGGATCCATTAACTGCTGAGCCACAATAGGAACTCCTTAAGTTATATAAATTATATTATCCATTTAAGCTACTTCTTACTATCAGTATTACTGTTATTTTTAGTAATATTCAGTTTCTTTTCACTGTTTAATTCATTATTTTTTCAAGAGGGTTTAGATAAGACATTATATTTATAATTAAACTTATTAATCCCATGCTTTCCTTTTCTATTTACTTTAGTTTTCTCCCTCTAAACTTGGTTTAAGCTCTATTAACTCAGAGTTTTTGACTTTTTTAAGAAAGGACGAATGAACTAATTCCATATGTTCTTGTTTGACTACCATTCTCTCTGCTTCCCATACCTTGCTGGAATTTTTGAAAGCTACAGATCCATAAGAAATCCTTTAAAGCTATCATAGATTATATTTATGGAAGTTGTATTTAATGTACTTTAATTACTGGTTCATTCAATAAATTCCAGATGCCGGAGATACAACAGTGAAAAAAAAAAAAAAAAACCACGGACAATAATATTTCTCTTCCAGTGGAGCTTACCTAGTGGATGGATATCAGCTGGAGACTTTTGAATGCTTTTGTGAACACCCTTTGCATTTGCTTTCTTAGCTTTATTCATCTCTATATTCACTGTGCCGTCATTTTCAAGACTCTACTGGCTGATACCGTCTCATCTCTGTATAATTTAGAATTCTAGGTGATTGTATATATTTCATTTTCCAGCTGGACGTTTGTATGTTATTACCTCCCGATGTTGCACTATAGTTTCATATTTGATTCAGGCGCAGATACAAAAAATCAATCCTATCTATCTATATGTCTTCTCTAATCTATGTAGAAAGGGGTCTTTTATATAATAGTTCAAGATTTACTCAACTTGATTTCCAGATCTTGTAATTTTTTTGTTCAAAAAGTTTTTCATATAAAGCTTTTCCAATTTTACTTTTGCTGCCTTTGTCTAAGCCCTTATCATCTCGCTGTGCCTAAACTTTTGCAATAGTATTCTATTCTGTTCTTGCCTCTTCTACCCTATCCTAAACATAGCCATTGAATTAATCTTAAACTATAAAAATGATTGTATCACTCCTCTGCTCCAAAATGTTTCCAGCTAGAATGAGAACCATACAGTAAAATTTGGGGAGGAAGGGATGGTAGGAAACAAACCTTAGTGTCCCTTGGAGGATCAGTGGGGCAATGGTCAGTCACACATTTTTACCTCTCAACAGGTTATGTACTTGTTTTGTTGATAGGTGTTTTTCTTCTCTTTTTCCAGATACTGGAATAGATAAAAGGGATCTTCTGAATAATAGTGCTAGAGAGGTTACCAGTTTTTATTGCCTTTAGTCAACGATTGTACTTTAATAAGATTTCATGACTTTGTTGCCTTTATCATGGTTAGTTTTTGGTTATTCCCTTTTGAAACTGGTTTGTTTAGAATGTTGGTATATTTTCTAGCCTCAGCTTTTGCAATAAATTATTACCAACAATTGTAGACTTCATCTAGAAGACATATTAGGAGTTCTTAGACTTTATTAATCATTCTCTCTAAATAAGGGG
Source organism: Phacochoerus africanus (assembly GCF_016906955.1). NCBI lineage: Eukaryota > Metazoa > Chordata > Mammalia > Artiodactyla > Suidae > Phacochoerus > Phacochoerus africanus. The sequence continues at coordinate 76,634,699 of NC_062545.1, read as the reverse complement.
GAGATAATATTTTTCTAATACCAGCAGGGATAAATATCACAATTTATATGAGCGATTTAGCTAGCACATGAGCCAGCGGCTATGACTTTGTTCATATAATTTCTGTAGGACTTATTTGAGAGTTGAAGTATATAAGACCTTTAATGTCAGTTGTGAAAATCAGGAGTGGCTAGCATAAGTTTAATTTATTTATTTAAAATTTTTGGGAGTTCCCCTTGTGGCACAGTGGAAATGAATCTGACTAGGAACCATGAGGTTTCGGGTTCAATCCCTGGCCTCACTCAGTGAGTTAAGGATCCAGTGTTGTCTTGAGCTGTGGTGTAGGTTGTAGATATGGGTTGGATCCTGTGTTGCTGTGGCTGTTGCATAGGCCAGCAGCTGTAGCTCTGATTTGGGAACCTCCATATGCCACAGGTGTGGCCCTAAAAAAGCCAAAAAAAAAAAAGAATAAATAAATAAAATAAAATAAAATAAAATAAAATTTTTGGTGTTTAGACCCACGGGAAAGCCCATATATAGTTTTATCACATTTAGTTTTGTCAATCTTTTATAGGTAGATAGGGAAACTAACTTTGTTTAGGTTAAAAAACATGCAGTTTTAGAAATGGGATTAACCCCCCCCCCACCCCCTGCAGAGATAGCTATTCCAGTTAGTATTGTAACACCTATTCCAAAACTTAGTGGCATTAAAACCCCTTTTCATTATGCACATGGATTCTATGAAGGGGACTCCAGAAAGGCACCATGTGGATGTTTTTTTTCAGTTGTATGATGGCTGGGCTTTCACTTGGGAAGATGCCTACATGTGACCTTGCTTCTGGGAGACATGGTGGCCTCAAATTGTCACTTTCATTCACTGTGTTAATGGTCACAAGTGAGTCACATGCACACCCAGAGAGATGTCACCTCTTGCTGGGAATGGCAAATTCTCGAAGAGCATGTGATACTGTTGTGACTATTTTTTGAAAAATGCATTGTGCTACAATAGTCAAGTCTGTTGCTTACCAGTATTTTGTTTGTTTCAAGTCCATATTTTATGACTTTAGAGATAAAAGATAAGGAATTCTTTACTTGCATGAATGGAGTTTAGGATTTTAGGAGTCTGTGAACTGAAGGTTGAAAACAGCTTAAAAAAAACTTTTTTTGTTTTTGTTTTTTGGTCTTTTTAGGACTGTACCGTGGCATATGGAGGTTCCCAGGCTAAGGGTCAAATTTGGAGCTGTAGCTGTTGGCCTAAGCCACAGCCACAGCCACGCAGGATCCGCAACCTACACCACAGTTCACGGCAAAGCCGGGTTCTTAACCCACTGAGTGAAGCCAGGGATTGATCCTGTGTCCTCATAGTTGCTACTCGGGTTTGTTAATGGCTGAGCCACCATGGGAACTCCAAAAAAAGTTTTTAACAATACATATTTTTCTATTACTTTGAAAATTGCCTTTTTAAAGCTTTTTTCCCTGTTGAAATAAAAAACTGTTTAGTTTTTTTTTTTTTTTTCCTTCCCTACTTTAAATATAGGGTGTCATGGATCATTAGCGTATCCAGTTAGGTTATGTACAGTTTTCATCATTGCTACATGTATAGGAGACTATATCAAACAGTTTCCAATTGGTAAGAATCCATGAAAATTTACCATGTCATCTGTATTCATGCAGAATCTAGTTTAAATGGAAAAAAATTACTACGATAAAAAAGGAAACGAAGGAAGCACCCGTGTGGCACAGCTGGTTAAGGATCCAACGTTGCTGCAGTTGCAGTGTGGGTTTGATTCCTGGCCCAGGAACTTCCACATGCCACAAGTGTGGCCAAAGAAAGGAACCGAAGGAGTTCCCTCATGGCTTAGCAGGTTAAGGATCTGATATTGTCACTACCGTGGCTCTGGTTACAGCTATGGTGTGGGTTTGATCCCTGGCCCTGGAACTTCTGCATGCTGTAGGCATGGCCAAAAACAAGAAAAAAGGAAATAAACAAACAAAAAAGAAGAAAAAGAAAGTAGGATAAAATTTGTGTCTTTTGGCCTTGGTCTTAAAGATTGAGGGTGCACACATACAGAGCTGTGCTTTTTTAAGGTTCTTGCTACCTGAAGTCAGATGGCTGCAAAGTTGAAGAAACCCCTATGTCTGTCCAGATAGAAAACAAATTGGACAGTGGGAATTGTTTAGACAAGAAGATGGCTTAATTGGAAAAGACCTTACCTAAATGTGGATTTGCCCCGACACAAAAACCTTAACTGACAAAATCTTAGAAGCTAAAGTAGTGATAAACTGGAGCAGCCTGGGGAAGCCGTCTCAACTCTGGATGGTTTGTGACCAGGAGCAGAACAAAGATGGCCTCTTCTTGAACTGTGGACATTTTTTTTCCTCGTAGTCCCTTAAACAAGGATTTAAAGGAGTCAGCAGTTACACTATTTTCTTTCGGCATGTAACCAAATGAATTCTGGTGAAGCTAGCTTCTCTTTTTTGTCCTTAAGAGCATGCTGATGCCATCAAGAATTCTTGTTTTGTGAACTCATTTTGGAAACTGCAAAGACCATTGAGAAGTGAAACAGTGAAAAGTGGCTTACCATCAAAGCTGATGGAGTACCTGGTAACACATCTGGTTTTGCTGTTTTGGTGAAGGAAGAAGCTCCGTAGGTCTCTATGAATCATTGCTTTTACATTAGCATCAAAGACGCTGCCAAAAATCCTGAAAGAAGTCTTGTCCTGTGTCTTGAAAGTCATGCTTTATCTCAGTTAGGGTCTTGAATCACTGCCTTGTCAAGAGCTTCTTTTGAGAAATGGGAGTGGAATATAAGGTTCTTCTTTATTGCAGAGAAGTTCATTGATTCTCTGAAGAACAAGTCTGAAAGCACTGGGGAATTCTGCTTCCATTTGCTGTTACATCGCTTCATGAATCAGGATTTTCAGAACACTTGAAATCAATCCTTTGGATTGTTAAAGCCACTGGCATGTTAAAAAACATTCTGCTTACTATTTTAGCTCTTTATTCTCAAGGAACAGTAATGCCTTTCTAATTGAAATTGACTTTTGTAGAATTATTATTTAAAAATTATTTTTTATTGAGTACAGTTGATGTACAATATTGCATCAGTTTTCACATGTACAATATAGTGATTCACAGTTTTTAAAGTGAAATTACTTAAATTTCTCTTTTAAATTTAATATCCTTTCTAACCTAAGCATCCTTTTTGAATGGGGAGAATTTAATCTGTTTACATTAATGTGCTTATTTGTATATTTAGATTTATTTCTTGTTCTCCTGTTTTTTATGTCCCATGCTTTGATTCCCCCCCCCATCTTTTCTGATGTCTGACGTATTGATTGTGATTTCCTTATTTCCTTTTTTCCTAAACTTCTGATTTGGAAATAACTTATATAACTTATATCCTTTCTAATTTCAAGTTTTTCCAGCTTCTTCCAAGTAGTACAAGGACTTTAGAACTCTAACTCTACTTTCTCCCTCCTGTTATTTCTCTCTGTTATTTAGTTTTACCTTCTTTTTATTTAACTGCAGCTACCCCTCACCCAACTTTGTGTATTTTTAGTTTCTTTAAAGTCAGGGCTTATTTATATTTAGTTACATAATTCTTCATTTTTGTATATACTCCTTATTGAGGTACATTTTTAGTGTTTGTTTTCATCAAAGGCTTGTTTAACTCTCTCTATATTTTTTTAGCCTTTGACTGAAAATGTCTATTTTGCCCTCACTTTTGATATAGAATTTAGCTGGATATGGAATTAGAAGTTAGTTTTTTTGTTTATTTTTGTTTTTGTTTTTAAAGCACTTTGACGATTTCTCCATGGTCCTCTATCCTTGGTTACTGCTAATGTGATGTCCACTGTCAGTGTAAGAGTCCTGCCTTTCTAGGTAATCTGTTTTCTCTCTGAGTTTAAGATTTTCTCTTTGCCTTTGATGTACTCTGCATACTGCACAACACAAGGACCAGGACATACAGCAAACCTATTACTGCTTTGGCAGGCCAGTGGAGAGAGTTTTTCTAATCCTCTTTTCACCAACTTCTTAGTGTTGCTCTTCCTAGACTCTGGACTCTGTGGATGAGGCTCAGTCCAGGGCCTCAGACCTATACCCTAAGACATCCATCTTCTGTTTTTGAGTGGGAATTTAGAACCCCAGCTCCTAGGGCCTGTATCCAGGTCTCAAATCCCCAGTGGGCTTTACACATCAGTTCATTATTTTGGCTCTGATTCAGTTCTTTTGTTCCTGGCACCTGGGAACCTTCGTTTTTGTCTTTTCACCATTTAAAGTGTGTTTAATGGGAAGAATAAAAAAAATGAGAGTCTTGAAAACAAGAGTTATTTTCTAATAGAATCAAAGCCTTCTGAAACAAGGCGATTTATTTCTCCATCTCAGATTTCCAGACTATTTTAAATGTTAGTTGAAGTATATAATATGTATGGAGCTCTGAGTTCTTATTGGTTGATTGATTGTCTGCTTTATTCTGCTCAAGGATTTAAAGTGCTGTTTTGATATATGTGTAGCCTTTGGGAAGTGACACACTTGAGTCCCTGTTTCCTGTTTAACTTGCGGGGTCTTTTCAAAGCTTGTGACCATCCTAGGCATGTCTGACTAAATGTTCTAGAAAGATTATTTAGTACTTCTTTAAATGGATCTTTCTGTAGGAAAACTCTTTGCCATGATCTAAGGTCATGGTTCTCACAGTGTGTTTCTTAAATCCTGTGTACCAGCATTACCTGGGATCATCCAGGGCCCACTGTTCCCCAGTCACTCATTAGTTATTCTTTGTCATGATTTTTATTTTATTTTTAATTGATGTATAGTTGATTTACAATGTTGTATTAATTTCCGCTGAACAACAAAGTGATTCAGTTATACATCTATACACTTTTAAAAAGAGGTCTTTTCCATTACGGTTTATCATAGTGCATCGAATGCAGTTCTCTGTGCTAAACACTAGGGCTTTGTTGTTTATTTATCATGATTTTTAAATTAAAGTTTGATAAAATATTTGAACTCATAGGTGGTCCAGTGATGGATATTTTTTATAAATAGGTTAAGTATGAGTTTTATGGCTTGGTTTATTTTATTTTTTATACAGAGAGAGTTTTTATTAAGTCTTTGGCATAATATCATGTAAAATACTCTGATAAAAATGATAAATATGTTGGTAAATTTGTGATTTCCTTATACTTGAATATTCTTTATTTTAAAAAGATTCTTAAAAGTTAAGTGTTAGATGTGGAATTAAGGAAACATTTTACATCTGTAAATTAATTACCTTATATATTTTTTCATTATCTGCCTGCCCCAAGCTCAGAAGAGAAGTTATAATATTATTTATGTAACACTACTTAATGGTCCCCAGGGATTAAAAACACAATTATCATTGTTACACTTCCTTCTATAGAGAAAATGTGTACTCTCTTAATAAATGTAATGTGCTTTTGTTCATGAAGAATGTCAGTGAATAGTGCCAACTATTTTAGGATGCTAAAATAAAAATATTTACAATCTGAAAATACTTTAAATTATTCTTATGGAAGAAAGATGTTCCATTGTTTTTAGTCTATTACTTAATCATATGAAAATGCTCTGAGAAGCAAACTGCGTGCCATTTCATGATTCAGAGATTTGATGATCATTTAAATCAAGCTTTTGCAAGGAACAGAACCTAGAAATGAAAGCACCTTTATAAAGACATTAAAGTGTCATTAGACTTTTAATTAATAAATTAAAGCTTACACAGTCTGAGTTTAAATGAGTTTAAATGACCAAGTTAATTTTGACCGTGTTAACCTACTAACGTAATGTTGTCTTTCTCAGTGAGTAAGCCACTATACGTTAGATATTGTGAAATCAAAGATGCAATGAGATATCATTTCATATCCAGTAGAATGACAACAATAGCAGTTTTTGTCATTCTAGTGACTATGAATAATAATAATAATAATAATAATAATATTACAAGGAAAATAACTGCTGGTAAGGATGTGGACCTCATATACTCATATATTGCCGGTGGGAATGTAAGATAGTGTAGATGCTATGGAAAACATTTTGGTGCTTCTTCAAAAAGTTAAATATGGGGGAGTTCCTGTCGTGGCTCAGTGGTTAACAAATCCGACTAAGAACCATGAGGTTGTGGGTTCGATCCCTGACCTTGCTTAGTGGGTTAAGGATCCGGCGTTGCCGTGAGCTGTGGTGTAGGTTGCAGACGTGGCTCGGATCCCGCGTTGCTGTGGCTCTGGTGTAGGTGGGGGGGCTACAGCTCTGATTCAACCCCTAGCCTTGGGAACCTCCATATGCCATGAGAGTGGCCCAAGAAAATGGCAAAAAGACAAAAAAAAAAAGTTAAATCTGGGAGTTCCCATCGTGGTTCAGTGGGTTAAGAATCCAGCTAGTATCCATGAGGATGCAGGTTTGATTCCTAGCCTCCATCAGAGGGTTAAAGGATCTGGCGTTGTTACAAGCTGCAGCATAGGTCATCGATGGGGCTTGGATCTGGCGTTTCTGTGGTTGTGGTGTAGGCCAGCAGCCTGTAGCTCTGATTTGACTCCTACTAGCCTGGGGACCTCCATATGCTGGGGGTGCAGCCCTAAAAAGATGAAAAAAAAAGAAAAAAAGTTAAACAAAGAATTACCATACCACCTAGTAATTCCTAGGTATAGACCCAAGAGACCTGAAAATAGGTGTTTAAACAAAAACTTACACACAACTATTCTTAGCATAAGAATATGGAAACAACCACATTTTTACCAGCTGATGATGAATAAACAAAATGTGTTCTATCCATATATTGAATATTATTCACCTTTAAAAAGGAGTGACAGGAGTTCCGTCATGGCGCAGTGGTTAACGAATCCATCTAGGACCCATGAGGTTGCGGGTTCGGCCCCTGGCCTTGCTGAGTGGGTTAAGGATCCGGCGTTGCTGTGAGCTGTGGTGTAGGTTGCAGACGTGGCTGGGATCCCGAATTGCTGTGGCTGTGGCGTAAGCCAGGGGCTACAGCTCTGATTCGACCCCTAGCCTGGGAACTTCCATATGCTGTGGGAGCAGCCCTAGAAAAGGTAAAAAGACAAAAAAAAAAAAAAAGGAGTGATGTACTGATACTTGCTCCAATATGGATGGACCTTAATAATTAATAACATTAGGTGATTCTATTAATATTATATTATATGATTCTATTAAATGAAATGTCTAGAGTAGGCTAATCCATAGAGATAGAAGGCAGATAATAGTTGTCAGGGGCTGGATTGAGGGAAGAATGAGGAGTAACTGCTTAATGGGTTTCTTCTGGGATGATGAAAATATTCTGGAATTAGATAGTGGTGATGGTTGTATAGCATTATGAATGTACTTGAATTCACTAAATTGGATACTTTAAAAATGATAAAATTTATGGTGTATACATTTTAGCTCACTATAAAAAAGAGTATGCAGTATGATTATAATCCCTCTCTTAGTAAAATATTACAAAAGTAAAAAATTTTAAAATCAAAGGAAACTCTATTTCAACATCATTATTTTGTGCTTATAAAAATTACAAAGCATTATGTTTGGTGAAAATACATATGAAGTCAAATTAACCTTCTTTAAAGGTTTCAATTAAAGATATGTATGTTTTGGGCCTCATTCAAAGGAGTTTTGCTAGGTACAAAGGACTGTAGCAAAAAGCACTACAAAGCAGTCTCATGCAGGGTATTGTGCCTAGTACGTTGCTTTTTTTTTTTTTGTCTTTTTAGGGCTGCACCCACGGCATATGGAGGTTCCCAGACTAGGGGTCTAATCGGAGCTGTAGCTGCTGGTCTACACAACAACCACAGCAACGTGGGATCTGAGCTGCGTCTGCATCCTACACCACAGCTCATGGCAATGCTGGATCCTTGACCCGCTGAGAGAGGCCAGGGATCTAAGCCACAACCTCATGGTTCCCAGTTGGGAACTCCAGTACGTTGCTTTTTAACTAGCTGGCTCTCTTCTCAGTCATGAACAGTGTCTCAGCCTTTTACACGTTCCTTGCTGTCTTACCCTAGAACTGCTTGACTTCCTACTGTTGTGATTTTATGCAGCCTTTCTGACATGAAGCTGTCTTCTCCTCGATGGCACTAATCCGGCTCCCTGTCTTTAACTAACCTACTCCTCTAATGACAGTTTCCAGCCAGTCTGAATAAACATCTTGTTTACCCTGCTTTTCCTGGACCTGTTCACTTTTATATTTCATCACCTTTGCTCCTTTGCCTTACCAAGGAGACTTGGATAGCAAGGACCCCCAAGACAGGGAGTAATGCAGAGGGGAGAATGAGAGCTAATAAAGCAAAGGTCCTGTCTTCTTTGTGAAACCCGTTAAAGAGAAATTGTCTGTCAATGTTAATACTGTGGTTCCATGTATGCCTGCTGTTTCTAAAGATCCAACGTTATTTAATGTTTAATGGGTAGCTTATCTAGTAAATATATGTTTCTAGTCAACATAGACCATGTAGGCTGTCTTGAGAATAGTCATTCTTTTTCAAATTAAATTCCACAGAATACTAGTAGCTGGAAATATTTCTAGAAGCTATGCTTTGGAAGGGGGAGGATTCCATTGTCAAATATATTTTACCTTAGCCTGTTAAGGGCTCTGAGATGTAATGAAGAAACCTATTCACTTCATTTCCAAACTTATTTGAGCCCAGAACTTTTTTGGTGGGGGTGAGAAGGGTAGCATAGCTATCAATTTCTTACATAACATCAGTTAGAGAGACACAAATTGGTACAACTGTAGTTAAAAAAAAAAATTAGCTAATCTTACCAGCTAGTACCAGAACCTACTGGTGGTTCATATCTACTTAACACACTTATATATGTACTAAGTTAACCTATAAATTCTTCATCAAGATATGTCTTTTTTTTTCCTCTTACTTACAAGTGTCGAATTGTTGTCTTTCAGTGATTTTCTTGCTCCTTCTTACTTAATCATACCAAAAAAAATTTTGAGGGGTAAATAAAGCACTAGGACTTTTCCAGTTTTAATTGATGAGTAAATTTGCTTACCTCTGTTAAAACTGTAGTACATAGAGTCTATTTGTTGAGTCTGGTATAAAATGTAAGACTTGTATTATTCAAATACCCTTTTGAAATCCAAATCATGTTTTCATTTACTAAGCATTTTTGTCAGGACAAGCCTTTCCATAAAAAAGTAATTAGCCTTGGATGTTGAAGGTATAATTAATAAATAGGCACAATTCATTACTTAGTTAATCCTTCCCTACATTCAGTGCTTATTATTAACCTATAAATATGTAGGCACTAATATTGTGGATCACAGTATATCCCTAATAAACCTATAGCAGGTATCATTTCTTCTCTTTTCATTGGGTTTAATTAGTGTAGGATTTTTAGCTTTAAAAAGCTTTAGCTTTTTCTTGTACTTGAATTTCTATTCTCTGTAAAATGCCTCTGATCTCTTACATTGCTTTTGAGAACTTTGTAGTTTATAATGTATGCCTCTAATACTCATAAATGATTTTTCGGCTCCTTATAATTGACAGGATAAGATTTGATCAGTTGTGACTTGCCCCTTTCTTGTTTTTTCGGGATGCAGTGCTTGAATCTAATGGGGAAATGAAGTTTGTAGCCTTGTGGATTAGATTCTTCTCGTGCATTTTAGGGGTATATTATGCATATTTCCATATAGATCTACTCTATCTTTTGACGATGACCCTGGGTACTATTCAGAATTGTTTCTATGTGGTTGGCCCCTGATCCTGTATACACGTCAGCCAGGTCTAGCAGTTATATAACATGGTGGTTTCAGAGCTTCTCCCAGATGAGACAAAAGTGATTCCCAGGTGAGTTGCCGAAGAGCCAGGACAGATGATCCCTCACGAGATAGATTTGGCACTTAGACACAGCATGAAGTGAAGGTTTACATGACAAAACTGTTTTTCTTCGAGTTGGCTCTAAGACTAATTTTGTTTGTTTAGACATTAATGTCTTTCTACAGTTTCTGCTTTTTCTAGTCACAAGTATCCTTTCTTCTCAAATGGTGTGTAGCACGTACCTTGCCTTGTTATGTGTGACTACTAGTTGTATGTCATACATTTCGTTGACTGAATTAGAGTGAGTTTGATCATGAAATAAGAATTGATACTGTGATCTTTTTTTGTGATGATGAGTTCTTTAAATCAAAATCCCATTCATCTGCTTGACAAAACAGTAATATGTAATATGCTACAGATGTATGTCACTAACAGATACATGATTGTGTAAAGAGTCTATCTTTAGAATTAATTTTGGTCAGATTGTGTATATATACATATATATGTATATGTGTGTGTATATATATATATACTTATTTATATTTTGATATTACTTCAAGAGTAATGCAGCTTCTTAAAATGGGCTTTCTGGTATGATTATGAATTAGAATTTGAACTATAAATTAGAATTCCTGTTTTTTTGGTTTTGCTCTTTCATTCTATAATTACATTTGGGCTGCTTTTTATTTTCTTACATAGAAATTGGAAAATAGCACTTTCCTTTCTACCTCAAATAAATTTATTTCCATGAAAAGATACTACATAAAGTCTAGTTGCCATTTGCTTAATATATTTGTGACTATTTGCTGTTTCTTGCTTGCTATATTCTGATACTTTACTAAGGCAAACCTTTTCTAGGTACTTATTTCTTAAGTAGTTTTTTTTTTTTTGTCTTTTTTGTCCTTTTTTTTTTTAGGGCCGCACCCGTGGTATATGGAGGTTCTCAGGCTAGGGGTCCAATTGGAGCTACAACTGCTGGCCTACGCAGCCAGATCTGAGCCTCATCTGCGACCCACACCACAGCCCACGGCAGCACTGGATCCTCAACCCGCTGAGCAAGACCAGGGATCTAACCCACAACCTCATGGCTCCTAGTTGGATTTGCCTCCACTACGCCATGACAGGAACTCCTTAAGTAGATTTTTTTTTTCTTTTTAGGCCTGTACCCATGGCATACGTAAGTTCCCAGGCTAGGGGTAGAAGCCAAGCTGCAGCTACCAGCCTATACCACAGCTCACAGCAACGCCAGATCCTTAACCCACTGAGCAAGCCCAGGTATTGAACCCACATCCTCATGGATCCTAGTCAGGTTCGTAACCTGATGAGCCATAACAGGAACTCCTTTAAATAGACTTCAAGTGGAAAAGTAAAGAGAACCTGTTTAGATATAAAGTTATTTTTAATTTGTTTTAATATCTATAAACGTTAAAATCTTTAATTTCTGAGTTTAAGGTGGTGATTCATCTTTCACCCTCTTACCAATTTTCTTTTGAAACAAGCAAATAGCAGAATTTGGAACAATTTCTTTTACCCTTGGAAAATTTAAAAAGGATCTCATTCCCAGTGTCATCATATTGAAGAGCTTTGGTAGAGGAAACAGTAAAAGTAAGAACCAAATGAAGGCATACATCACTCTGCCAGTTACCAGCCAGCATGTTCAAGGGAAATGTGTAAGGTTGGTCAGAAAGCCTGCCCCTCCATATGTACTTAGTAACCTGTTCAGGCTGGGAGCTCGGGCTGGAGACAGGAATAGGAACAGCGATGTCAGTAGGAACATGTCTGTTTCCTAATCTGGGCGGGGCTGTGTTTCCTCAGAGGAAGTGCTGACACTCTAGAGTGCATCCTAAGTGCTGTAGCTGTGGCACAGAGCAGAAGTCACTGTGAAAGGTGGTCCTCAGGAGTAAGTGGATCTAGAGGGGCTTCCTACCCCAGCCAGCTTCAGTTCAAGAGGGGAAGCTGTACCCTATTCAACAATTCAACTGATCCACCAGCACCATCAAACAGAACTCTCTGCACTGAGGGAAATATTTGTGCTGTCTAATATTGTAACCACTAGTCATAAGGCTTTTGAGCACTTAAAATGTAGCTTGGAAATGAATAAGTACCAAAAGCCTTAAAAAAGAACTTGTCTCTTTTGGTTATTTTTTCTTTTTTTCTTTTTAGGGCTGTACTCATGGCATATGGAAGTTCCTAGGCCTGGGGTTGAATCGAACAGCCACAGCAATTTGGGATCCAAGTCACGTCTGCGACCTACATCACAGCTCAGGGCAATGCTGGATCCTTAACCCACTGAGTGAGGCCAGGGATCGGACCTCCACCCTCATGGATGGTGGTTGGATTCGTTACCATTGAGCCACAACAGGAACTCCAATGTTTGGTTATTTTTATCTTAAGGAGTTAACCAGATAAATGTACAAAGCTATTTATCACAGCATTGTTTATAATATTAATATTAAAATGCATATATAATATTGGAGTAACGTAATAAAGCAGTCTGTTTCATAAGCAGACTGTGGAATACTATTGGAACTATTAAAACTGATATAACACCTTATACAACTCAGTAACAAAAAATAACCCAATCAAAAGAAAAAAAATGGGCAGAAGACCTAAGCAGACATTTCTCCGAAGAAGACATACAGATAAGCCAATAGATACATGAAAAAATACTCAGCATTGCTAATTATTAGAGAAATGGTAACCAAAACTGCAATGAGGTACCACTTTACACTGGTCAGAATGGCCATCATCAAAAAGGCTACAAATAATAAATGCTGGAGAGGGTGAGGAGAAAAGGGACCCTCTTACACTGTTGGTGGAAATGTAAATTGGTACAACCTCTATGGAAAACAGTATGGAGGTTCCTCAGCAAACTAAATATAGAACTACCATATGATCCAGCAATCCTATTCCTGGGCATATATCCAATGAAAACTTTAATTCAAAAAGATACACGCTCCTCAATGTTCATAGCAGCACAATTTTTTTTTGGCCACACACACGGAAGTTCCTGAGCCAGGCATCAAACCCGTTGCACAACAGTAACCTGAGCCACTGCAGTGACAACATCAGATCCTTAACTCATTAAGCCACATGGGAACTCCATAGCAACACTATTTACAATAGCCAAGACATGGAAGCAACTAAATGTCTATCGACAGATGAATGGATAAAGATGTGGTATGTATGTATATAGAGGCGCGTGCACGCGTGACGCACACACACACACACACACTGGAATGGTACTCAGCTATAAAAAAGAATGAAATATTGCCATTTGCAGCAATGTGGGTGGACCTAGGGATTATCACACTAAGTGAAGTGAGCCAGAATGAGGAAGACAAATACCATATGATATCACTTATACATGGAATCTAAAATATGACAAAAATGAACTTATTTATGAAACAGAAACAGACTCACAGACATGGAAAAAAACTTATGGTTACCAAAGGGGAAAGGTGGTGTGGGAGGGATAAATTAGGAGTTTGGGATTAGCAGATACGAATTACCATGTATAAAACAGATAAACAACATGGTGCTATTGTATAGCACAGGGAACTGTATTCAGTATCCTATGATCAAACATGATGGAAGAGAATCTGAAAAAGAATATAAATATGCAAATATTTATACACATATGCAAATACTCATGTGCATATAACTAAATCACTTTGCTGTATACCTGAAACTAACACAATGTGGTAAATCAATTATACTTCAACAAAAGAAAAATACTGCTGATACAGACACTTATTAACAGGCTGTTTCCAATATGTTAAGTGAATAAAAGCTGGTTAGTGTGCTGCTATATATTTGAAAATATTATGGCAGTGTATATACACACATACATTGATAGACAGATAGGATCTGGAACTTAGGCATCAAAAAGTTTATCTTAATTTCACTCTGCCACTTATTAGCTGTGTGACTTTGCACAAGTTGCTTAACCTCTAAGCCTTTTTAGTTTTTCCACTGTGAGAGAGTAGAAACAGCGCCTATTTCATTGGGTTGTTTTGAAGATTAAATAATGTGGCTGAATTGCTTAGCATGGTTCTTGTATTATACTGTGATAAGATCATAATAAATGGCAGATTTTTTATGGTCATGATTATTATTTTCATATTTATGTGCATAGGAGAAAATTTAGGAGATACATAGTGAAATATTAACAAGTTGTCTTTGGTTGGTAGGACTACAAGTGATCAATACTTTCCTCTTGGTGCTTTTCTATGTTTTCTGATTCAGATCTTGCAATTGGGCATATATTACTTTCATAATTTAAAAATGTTTAAAACCTTCTATGTGTCTCGGTCATTAACATAAGATAATCCACTTAAGCAGAAATGACTCATGGTAAGTGAGTGAAAGATTGTTGACTTCTAATATAGATTTCATTACTTCCCTTAGACCTGCAACAACCATTTTTGAGGCTATAGAAAATCTTAAAATTAAGACCAATAGAAATATAGTAATGTAATTGAAACACTTTCCTGCTTGTGGAACTACACCTTTAATTGCATTTACATCTGGGAGGAAACATAGAATACACTGAGTAATGTTTTAACTTGCATCCTTCATGATTGAGGCAAAAACAGTACATTTATTTTTATTTGGAAATGGTTCTGTTTTGATATTGATTATTTCTAGGGTTCAAATTCAGTAGCTCTAATGGTAATGTGGGTTATTGGACAAGCTATAGATATTTAGTTAAGGTGGTTCTTCAGTGGATAGTCTTGAATTTTGTATTTCCAAAATTTTTGGCAGCAGTCTTTTATATATTTCACTTTGCTTAGAGTCCACATTATATGTCAAGTTCTGTCCTAGGCTCTGGGGAATAAGATCAATGAAAACAGTGGGTTCCAGTCTGGAACAGTGGCAGGTATCTGGTCAGATGCTATAAAACAATCAGATGTTATAAGTGGTATGATAGAGGTAAGTGGGTACAGTGGGGCATGTCAAAAAACAAACCCTACATACTCAAAAAAACAAGGCAGAAAGATGAGCTTACTGCAAGGCTTCATTTGTAAGCTGGGGAACTCAAGTCTATAGGAACAATGAGCTCTGAGTTGCTCACAGACTAATGAATTTTTATGGGCTAAATATGGCAGTTATTTGGCTTTTTCAGCTGGTTGGTTGCCTAGTGGTCTTCTTTCTTACTTTGGATTGTTAGCTGAGTTAGGTGAACAAGGAAGTCCAGGGATGGCTGAACTCTGGAAGTTGGCTGGTGTTCTCTGTTGATTTCTGGTAAGAGCTATAAGTTCCTCAAAGTTTAGGTTAAGTTTTCTTTGTACAACTGGATTGACCATTTCTACTTTATCCCTGGCCTGAGTAACTCTGTTTTAGTTTGGTTCTACAGGTACCACTGAAGAGTAGTCAATTGCATTTTTGGGTGTTAGGCAGAGAAGATAAAAAGGGGGCATCAGGAAAAGACATCATAGTTAGGATGCTTGAGCTGAATCTGGAAGGTGAGTGTTTGAGTATTTGCAGGTTGGGGTGCGTTACTTTCTGGCAGTGAAGGAGCTATGGTATGAGGCAGCATGGTGCATCGGGTAGCCAAGAGGTGGTTTGGTGTGGCCTGAGGTAAGATGTAAGCAAAAGGCCAGCCAGTCAGATGCTGAAAAATCAGGATTCAGTGTTGATATTCTCAGGAATATTTTTAGGATAGGAGAAACTGCTGACAAAGTAGCATTATTTTGTTTGATCAGATCTTTGAAAAAAGTGCTCATGGAGTTCCCTTGTGGTACAGTGGGTTAAGGATCTGGTGTCACTGCAGTGGCTTGGGTTTGATTGGCTCAGGAAATTTTGCATGCCATGGGTGCAGCCCCCCCCCCCAGTTGCCCACATTTAATAGATTGGATAGATTTAGAACTGAGGTATGCTGAACCATGGAAGTTTATATGAGATCTTGTTTTTTTTTTTTTTTTTTTTAAGAACTTTGGATCTTACAATATCACTATGCTGACAACCAAAACCATGTTAGTAGTTCCTGATTTAAAAGTACCCTTCCTGGAGTTACTTCTGTGGCACAGCAGGTTAAGGAGCCCACATTGTCTCTGTAGTGCCTCGGGTTTGATCCCTGGTCTGGTGCAGTGGATTAAAGATCCAGCATTGCTGCAGCTGTGGTGTAGATCAGCTGCCTCAGAAACTTCCATGAAGGATCTTTTTTTAAAATGATTTTTATTTTTTCCATTAGAGTTGATTTACAGTGTTCTGTCAATTTCTACTGTATAGCAAGGTGACCCAGTCATATATATATATGCATACTCTTTTTCTCACATTATCCTCCATCATGTTCCATCACAAGTGACTGGATATAGTTCCCAGTGCTATATAGCAGGTTGTCATTGCTTATCCACTCCAAATGCAATAGTTTGTGTCTGTTAACCCCAGGCTCCCAGTCCATCCCCCTCCCCCTTGTAACTACAAGCTGCTTTCCAAGTCCATGAGTTTCTTTTCTGTGGAAAGGTTCATTTGTGCTAAGTATAGATTCCAGATATAAGTGATATCACATGGTATTTGTTTTTCTCTTTCTGACTTAATTCACTTAGTGTGAGAGTCTCTAGTTCCATCCCTGGTGCTGCAAATGGCATTATTTTATTCTTTTTTTATGGCTGAGTAGTATTCCATCGTGTATATATACCACATCTTGCATGAAAGATCTTTCAGCTCCTCCTTCTTCCTTCCATATTCCCTTAGTTCTGTCCCCTCCTCACCACCTCAGCCTTACCAAACAATGACTTTCACAAGCCCTTGTTGCCACTGTTACAGGGACATCTTTAAAGAATTTGTAAGTTTACAAGTAAAGGAGTGGAGGAAGCTGGGAAAAGATATACTAAAGTAGTTGATTTTACCATACTCACTCGCTCATAAGAAGGCCATTCTATTCTATATCATAATCCTGTGTTGCTTGATTTGGTTTTTTTCTACTCTTTTTTTTAATCAAATCTTCAACCAATTACATATTCATTTGGGCTGAAGTTAAATAATTTTTTGGGAAGGGTCATATGTGAAATATGAACTGATGTTTACTTTTCCTTCCTTCCCTATGGACATTTCTCTCTCCATATTTAAAAAAATGTTGAAGTATCTCCAGTTGTAACAGAGCAAAGCAGCATAAGACCAGCTCTCTGAGCCTTTGGTGCTCCTCCATTCACAGCGAAATGGTTTCTCCTCACCATTAACTATCAAGGGCAGCCTAGCTTTTTTTGTAATCTAGTTTTGTTTCCATCTTCAGTTTGGTTCAAAAAGTATTTGTTGAGTGCCCCCCACACAACTGGCCTTGTTGTCCTTGCAGTAAATGACAATGAACAAGACAGGTATGATATCTGTCATCATGGAATGCATCATTTTAGTGGAGAAAACTCTGTTTTAAGCTTCCTGAATATGTCCAGTAGAGGTTGACAAATCCAATAGACACCTCGCCCAACACTTGCATCATTATCTGTTCTTCCTTCTGAGAGAACCAAATTCTTCTTGGTTTTTTATAACAGTACATTTCTCTCCTGGGAGAAGACAGCTTCTACTGCCTGAGCGCATATTCTGAGTCTCTATTTAATCCTCTTTCTCCTAAATGTTTCTTTTTCAGTCCCTTAAGTCTTTTTTTTTTTTCTTTTTTCTTTTTCCTCTTGAAAGATGTCTCTGCTAATTGACATTCTCATCTTTTCATTAAAAACACTTCTTGGGCAATCTCATCACTTTGCTGATAACTCCTCAGTTTTACCTCCAGCTGAGCATTCTCTCGTGAGTTCCAGATCCAAATCCAAGATCATCAGTATGCCCCCTAGACATCTCAAACTCATCAGGTCTGATTCTAAAGTTAACATTTCTCTCCACCTCAAAGCTAATGCTTCTTCTTAAATTTGTGCTGTTATCTATTCAGTTGCTTGTACCATCCTGGATCACTTGCCCTCAGCCTATCAGTTACTAAATCCTACTGATTCTGCCCTGCCCTCTTTTTATTTATCTCCTCCTTTCTATCCTTATTGCTGTTACCCATGTCAGGTATGATCTTGCCTCCCTCTCCCTTACGCTTATTGGTCTCATCACTTCTAGAATTAGTCTTGACCTATGCTCTCCCATTCCTGGGACATATGTAAATTACCTAAACTTATTTAGTCATGGAACCTATGCCCTGAACAACTTTTGACTTCTAAGTTGTATGAGAACTTACCAATGTTAACTAAAAGGATTCACTGATAATGACCGTACTCACATATGGAATGACTAAACCATTTACCAAATACTTAATATAAGTATATATATGAACATTAGGATATGTATAAAAAGATAAATAATACAAGATGTCATTTGTTACATTACAAATGAGGTGGTATAGGGATTTGGAAGAGGGTGAGATGAATGGAAAGGAACAAAGGAAGTAAAAAGCCAGCAAGGGTTATGGAGGATGGGGGGGTGGATAAAAGGGAGAAAAAGGTAATGTAGGTAAGTAGTAAAGATACATGAAACTGAAGTTAGTGAAATTAAGAAATAAACTAGCCTTCTATGGAGGCTCTGTCTACATAAAATACATGGTGTGGTTGCCATGTTAGTGAAAACAAAGTCTTTTGATTTCCTTCCCCTGAAGTCCTTTAATTTTGCTTAATTTAGTGACTGAACTATGTTTCTGGTCTTGGCTAGTCATTTTTATAGTTATCTGCCCTTATCAAATAGGCGATTGGGCAATAGATTGAGTTTATAACTAGAACAAAGAAATCCCCCCCCTTTTTTTGGTGGTGGTAGTTTCTCTTCATTGATGTGCCTCCTGCCTTCCCCCCACAATTTCAGTCCCTTCTATCTACCCCTACAAAAGAAGGTTGTGAAAATAAGGGATTGTTTCATCCTGAGCACCTTGGGCAGTGAGAGAGAAAACAGAAACCAAAACAATCACTGGATGTGACAGAGATGGACAATCGGGAAGGCCGAAGCAGAGTGGGAAAGTGGTAGAGGAAGTGGAGGAAAGGAGAAGTCCTGGAGGTCATCTCCCCCTTGTTTTAAGAAGGGCTGGAAGAAAGTCTCAAACATTAGGAAGTACAGGTTCTAAAGAAAGGAGGTGGTGTTTGAGCCTCAAGGAGGAGTAGATCAAGGAAGGGGGGACACCTCTCTCTTTGAAGAATGGGACCCCCCACCTTCAGGGTGTCAGCTTCCCAGGCCAGACACTTTCATCACTGTAGGTAATGTACAGAAAGAAGCCTGCTTCATGGTGTTCCTGGCGTAGCTGACCCATCATGGCACTGGTGGGTGCTAAGACATTGTTGACAAAGAAAAATAAGGCATCCTCAGCTTGGAGATGAATTCGCTTCTAGATCAAGAAGTAGAACTGACCAATTATGAGATCAGAAGGCACCAGGTATTTCTTTTTATCTAGGTCTCCTATCTGAGGTTTGGGAGCCTCTTCTACTATCACCAGCACCCAGTCTGAGTCTTTCTTTCAGATCTTCTTGCCCTCAGTGCACCCATTCTCAAATGGATGCTCCTCTTTATACACGAACTTCATCTTCCCAGAAACTGGGTTGGACCAGGCTGGATTGAGGGAACCCCCTCCAAAATCCTTTGATACAACAGCAACAACAAAAAAAACCCAACTTAAAATACATGCCCTTATGATTATCTGTTGCACGTGTATCTGAGCTGTCTGGCTTTGTGTCTATATTATGAAATTCTGATATAGCTTAGCCTTTTCAAAAATCTGTTATTTCAGTGATCTCTTTATAAATAATCTTAGTTTTTAATTTCAATCTTGCCAGTTCCAGAGATTATTAATGTGTATAACTTATAATGGGGGGCTATTCCAAGTATATGTATATAGACTCATTTTTCAGAATTCATTCAAGTCAGTGTATGTTGTGTATGTCTTACTAATGCACCTTTTTCATCTTTTTAGGGTTTTCTCTGAGTTTTCAGAAATTATATTTTTCTTTATTACTGTTTCAACTATTTTTTTTCAAGTTGATTGTACTAAGGAAGAATTGACATATAAAAACTCAGTTTAATATAAAATGATTCTTGGTTTTTAAATGGAAATTGTAAGGTCATTAAGATTTTTCCTGAATGCTCTATTCAAAATACTTTTAACATAATATCCTAGTGTGGTAGTTTCCACATTTTCTGACTGTGATTCACTCTTGCTCTGGTGTTCTCTACTGTTCATAATCTATGATGTGCACTGCTGTGTTTAGTTATTTTCTATTCTAGACCAGTTCAGTGATTTCACCTGGGTAGTGGGGGTGAAGAATGCTGGTTGCAACTCACTCAATTGATTCATAATCCACTAATGAGTTATAAGTTGCAGTTTGATGACAGTATCTTAGATTTTTATGAAAATGAATTTTTTTTTTGTCTTTTTGCTATTTCTTTGGGCCGCTCCCGCGGCATATGGAGGTTCCCAGGCTAGGGGTTGAATCAGAGCTGTAGCCACCGGCCTACGCCAGAGCCACAGCAACGTGGGATCCGAGCCTCGACTGCAACCTACACCACAGCTCACGGCAACGCCGGATCGTTAACCCACTGAGCAAGGGCAGGGACCGAACCCGCAACCTCGTGGTTCCTAGTCGGATTCGTTAACCACTGCGCCACGACGGGAACTCCTGAAAATGAATTTTTAAAAAATACAGAACATTATAATACAAAGATAGCCAATCAAAAATACTCATAATTTGTTCTTCCAGGTAATTCCTGTTGACATTTCAGAAATATATGTGATAAGAATATATAAACAAAATAATTCAAAAAATACAGAAAGACTTAAAATGAAAAATTTGAAACTTCTACTGTTCTTGACCAAATCCTTCTGCACAAAATTATAAGTGATTTCTTCTGGCCTTACCATTGCTTTTTTGTTTGTTTGTTTGTGTTTTGCCTTTGTTTTTGTTTTTTATTACTCAGTGAATTTTATTACATTTATAGTTGTACAATGATCATCACAACCAAATTTTATAGCATTTCCATACCAAACCACCAGCACATCCCGCCACCCTCCAACCTGTCTCATTTGGAAACCATAAGTTTTTTAAAGTCTGTGAGTCATTATCTCTTCTGCAAAGAGGGTCATTGTGTCCTGTTTTTAGATTCTACATGCCAGTGAAAGCATTTGATGTTGGTGTCTCATTGTATGACTGACTTCACTTAATGTGATAATTTCTAGGTTCATCCATGTTGCTGCAAATGCTGTTATTTCTTTCCCTTTAATGGCTGAGTAATATTCCATTGGGTATGTGTACCACATCTTCTTTATCCACTCCTCTGTGGATGGACGTTTAGGTTGTTTCCATGTCATGGCTACTGTATATAGTGCTACAATGAACCTTGGTGTACATGTATCTTTTCGAGACATGGTTGTCTCTGGATAGATGCCCAGGAGTGGGATTGCTGGATCAAATGATAATTCTATTTTTAGTTTTCTGAGGAATCTCCATGCTGTTTTCCACAGCAGTTGCACCAAATTACATTCCCACCAACAGTGTATTAGGGTTCTCTTTTCTCCACAGCCTCTCTAGCATTTATTGTTTCTAGACTTTTTGATGATGGCCATTCTGGCTGGTATAAGGTGGTACCTCATGGTGGTTTTGATGTGCATTTCTCTAATAATGAGTGATGTTGAACATCTTTTCATGTGTTTTTTGGCCATCCGTATGTCTTATTTGGAGAATTGTCTGTTTAGATCTCCTGCCCATTTTTTGATGGGGTTGTTTGTTTTTTTGATATTGAGCTGCAGAAGATGTTTATAAATTTTGGAGATGAATCCCTTGTCCGTTGCTTCATTTGCATTTGTTTTCTCCCATTCTGTGGGTTGTCTTTTTGTTTTGTCCAGGGTTTCCTTTGCTGTGCAGAAACTTTTAAGTTTAATTAAGTCCCATGTCTTTATTTTTGTTTTTATTGTCATAACTCTAAGAGGTGGATCTGAGAAGATGTTGCTGCCGTTTATGTCGGAGAGTGTTTGGCCTATGTTTTCCTCTAAGAGTTTTATAGTGTCTGATCTTATATCTAGGTCTTATATCTAAACAGGATTGCTTCCCTAATTTCTCTTTCTGATCTTTCATTGTTAGTATATAGAAATGCAGTCGATTTCTGTGTATTACTTTGTATCCTGCAACTTTGCCAAATTCATGGATGAGCTCTAACAGTTTTCTGGTAGAGTCTTTAGGATTCTCTAGGTATAGTATCATATCATCTGCCAATAGTGATAGTTTTACTTCTTCCTTACCAATTTGGATTCCTTTTATTTCTTTTACTTCTCTGATTGCCATGGCTAGGACTTCCAAAACTATGTTAAAGAGTAGTGGCGAGAGTAGACATCCTTGTCTTGTTCCTGATCTCAGTGGGAATTCTTTGAGCTTTTCACCATTGAGAATGATGTTAGCTGTGGGTTTGGCCTTTATTACATTGAGGTAGGTTCCTCTATGCCCACTTTCTGAAGGGTTTTTATCAGAAATGGGTGTTGGATTTTGTCAAAGGCTTTTTCTGTGTCAATTGAGAGGATCATATGGTTTTTATTCTTCAGTTTCTTAATGTGGTGTATCACACTGATTGATTTGCTGTTATTGAAGAATCTTTGCGTCCCCGGGATAAATCCCACATGATCATGATGTACAATCCTTTTAATATTTTGTTGGATTTGGTTTGCTAGTATTTTGTTGAGGATTTTTGCACTGATGTTCATCAGTGAGATTGGCTTGTAATTTTCTTTTTTTGTGATATTTTTGTCTGGTTTTGGTATCAGGGTGATGGTGGCCTCAGAATGAGGTTGGGAGTATTCCTTCTTCTGCAATTTTTTTGGGTAGTTTCAGAAGGAGAGGTGTTAGCTCTTCTCTAACATGTTTGATAGAATTCGCCTGTGAATCTATCTGATCCTGGAATTTTGTTTGTTGGAAGTTTTTTTAATCACAGTTTCAGTTTCAGTACTTATGATTGGTCCATTCATATTTTTTCTTTCATCTTGGTTTGGTCTTGGAAGATTGTACTTTTCTAAGAATTTGTCCATTTCTTCTAGGTTTTCCATTTTATTGGCATATAGTTGCATGTTATAGTTTCTTATGATCCTTTGTATTTCTGTGATGTCTGTTGTTACTTCTCCTTTTTCATTTCTAATTTTATTGATTTGAGTCCTCTCTCTTTTTTTCTTGATAAGTCTGGCTAAGGGTTTATCAATTTTGTTCATCTTTTCCAAGAACCTGCTTTTTGTTTCATTTATCTTTTCTATGGTTTTCTTCGTTTCTATTTCATTGACTTCTGCTCTGATCTTTATGATTTCTTTCCTTCTGCTAATTTTAGGTCTTGTCTGTTCTTCTCTCTCTAACCAATTTAGATGTAAAGTTAGCTTGTTTATTTGAGCTTTTTCTTGTTTCCTGAGGCGGGCTTGTATTGCTATAAACTTTCCTCTTAGAACAGCTTTTGCTGCATCCCATAGGTTTTGGAGTTTTGTATCTTTGTTGTCATTTGCTGCTAGGTATTTTTTAATTTCCTCTTTGATTTCTTCAGTGATCCACTGCTTGTGTAGTAATGTGTTGTTTAGTCTTCTTGTGTTTGTGTTTTTTGGAATTATTTTCTAGATGTTGATTTCTAGTTGTATAGTGTTGTGGTCGGAAAAGATGCTTGATGTGATTTCAATTTTCTTAAAGTTGCCGAGACTTAATTTATGGCCCAGAATGTGCTCATCCTAAAGAAGATTCCATGTGCACTTGAGAAGAATGTGTATTCTGCTGCTTTTGACTGGAATGTCCTATAAATATCTATTAAATCCATCTGGTCTAATGCTTCATTCAGGGCCTGTGTTTCCTTGTTGATTTTCTGCCTGTATGATCTGTCCATTGCTGTAAGTGGGGTGTTAAAGTCCCCTGCTATTATTGTGTTATTTTCAATTCCTCCTTTTAAGGTTGTTAGCAGTTGCCTTATATATTGAGGTGATCCTATGTTGGGTGTATATATATTTCCAATTGTTACATCTTCTTGCATTAATTGTTTGATCATTATGTAATGTCCTTCCTTGTTTCTTATAATATTCTTTATTTTAAGATCTATCTTGTCTGATATGAGCATTGCTACTGCAGCTTTCTTTTGATTCCTGTTTTCATGGAATATTTTCTTCCATCCTCTCACTTTCAATTTGTATGTGTCCCTTGAAGTGAAGTGGGTCTCTTCAAGATAGCACATATATGGATCTTGTTTTTGTATCCATTTAGCCAGTCTATGTCTTTTGGTTGGGGCATTATTCCATTTACATTTAAGGTAATTATCAATATGTATGTTCTTATTGCCATTTTATTAACTGTTTTGGATTTGTTTTTGTTGCTCTTTTTTCTTCTCTTGTTCTTTCCTCTTGTGATTTTTTGACTATCTTTAGTGTTATATTTTAGTTGATTTTTCTTGTTTGTGTATAAATTATAGATTTTTGGTTTGCAGTTACCCTGAAGTTTTGATATAGGAGTATATATGTATGTGTGTGTGTGTGTGTGTGTGTGTGTGTATGATTGTTTTAAGTTGTTGGTCTCTTATTTTCAAGTGCATCTCCAGTGTCTTGCATTTGTACTCTACTTACAATTTCTGATTTTGGTAGCATATTCGTACGTGGGTGATTTTCTACCTTTACTGTATATATGCCTTTACTGGTGATCCTTGTCATTTGCAGTATTTTTGTTTCTAGTTGTGGTGTTTTCTTTTCTACCTAGAGAGGTTCCTTTAATATTTGTTGTAAAGCTGGTTTAGTATTGCCAAATTGTGTTAGCTTTTTCTTATCTGTGAAGCTTTTGTTTTCTCCATCAAATCTGAGTGAGAGCCTTGCTGGGTAAAGTAATCTTGGTTGGAGGTTTTTTCCTATCATCCCATTAAGTATATCATGCCACTCCCTTCTGGCCTGCAGAATTTCTGCTGAAAAATCTGCTGATAACCTTATCGGGATTCCCTTGTATGTTATTTGTTTCTTTTCCGTAGCTGTTTTCAATATTTTCTCTTTGTCTTTAATTTTGGTCAGTTTGATTAATGTGTGTCTTGGAGTGTTCCTTCTTAGGTTTATTTTATATGGTTTTTGTTGTGCTTCCTGGATTTGAGTGAGTGGTTCCTTTCCCATGTTAAGGAAGTTTTCAGCTATTATCTCTTTTAATATTTTTTTCTGTCCCTTACTCTCTCTCTTCTCTTTCTGGGACCACTATCATATGGATGTTGGTGTGTTTAATGTTTGTCCCAGAGTTCTCTTAGACTGTCTTCATTTCTTTTCAATCTTTTTTCTCTTTTCTATTCCACATCAGTGATTTCCACTAGTCTGTCCTCCACCTTGCTTGTCTGTTCTGCCTCCTGTATTCTGCTGTTGGTTGCTTCTAGAGAATTTTTTTTTTTTGCAGTTTTTTTTTGAATCCCTGCTTGCTTAAATTTTAAATCTTGTGTTACTTTGCTTAGTGTTTCCTGTAAATTATCAATCTTTGCCTCCAGTTTGTTTCCAATGTCTTGCATCATCTTCAGCATCATCAGTCTAAAGTCTTTTTCCTGGAGGCTGATAATCTCCAGATCACTCTGCTGTTTTTCAGGGTTTTTTTCCTTGTTCCCTTATCTGAGTTATAATGCTTTGTCTTTTCATTTTTATGGGTATTTGGTGTGGTCTCCTTTTTGCAGGCAATGCATTTGTAGCCTCTCTTACTTCTGATGTCTGCCCCCCTTGTGGCTGAAGTTTGTACAGGATCTTGCTCTAGGTTTCCTAATAGGAGGTAATGGTGCCTGTCCACTGGTAGGTGGGGATGATTCCTATCCCTCTGGTGGGTGGGGCTTGTCTCTGGGTGATATTAGAGGTTGCTGTGTGCCTGGGGGTCTTTAGGCATCCTGTTCACTGATGGGTGGGGCTGTGATCCCACCTGGATTATTTTTTGGCCTCAATGCTGATGGGTGGGGCCAGATTTTTCCTAAAATGGCCACCTCTAGAGGAACATACACTGACAAATATTCCTGTGAGCTTTGCCTCCAGTGTCTTTCCCACACAATGAGCCATGTCACCCCTTGTTTTTCCCAGGATATCCTCCAAGCACTGCAGTCAGGTCTGACACAGATTTCTTTGGAGCCTCTGCTTTGCCCTGGGACCCAGTGCACGTGAACGCCTGTGTGTACCTTTCAAGAATGGGGTTTCCGTTTTCCCCAGTCCCATGGAATTTATGCACACAAGCCCCACTTGCCTTCAATGCCATATGCTTTTGGGGCTCTTTCTCCCAGTGCTAGCTCCCCAAGTGTGGGGACCTGATGTGGGACTCAGAAATCCTGTAGGTGAGTCTCTGTGATACAATTACTTTCCAGGCTGTGGGGCTTCCCATCCAGGAAATATGGGGTTGCTGATATCATGTAATCACCTCTCCTACCTCTTGATGTGGCCTCCTCTTCGTCTTCTGGAGTAGGATATATTTTTGAAAGTCCATTTGGTTGGAGGTTGTTCAGCATTTAGTTGTAATTTTGTTGTTTTTATGAGAGAAGGTGAGCTCTAGTCCTTATATTCTGCCATCTAATCCTGTCTTCCTACATCCCTCTCACTGTTGAATGAATCTACCATTGCTTTTAATGCATATACCAGAATATATATCTTTTAAAAATATCAAAAGGAGTTCCTTTTGTGGTGCAGAGGAAATGAATCCGACTGTTATCTATGAGGATGCATGTTCGATCCCTGGCCCTGCTCAGTGGGTTAAGGATCCAGCGTTGCTGTGAGCTGTGGTGTAGGTTACAAACGTGGCTTGGATATGGCATTGCTGTGGCTGTGGCATATGCCAGTGGCTACAGCTCCCATTTGACCCCTGGCCTGGAAAATTACATATGCCATGGATGTGGCCCTTGAAAGCAAAACCCAAAAAAACAAAACAAAAAAACCCCCAAAACCAAGAGATGCTATATGTTCTGTTCCATCTTTATCAGTTAATATTATATCTTACTAATCTTACCAAGCCAAAAATACAGATCTATTTTCAGCTTATTGCATTCTTTTTAATGGCTATGTAGCATTTTAGTGTAAGATGAACTTAATTTATTCATCCAGTTTCTTACTGATACCACTTAGATATTATTAAGCTTTTAAAATTTTTCCCAGTCTGATTGATGAAAAATATGTGTCCATTGCTTTAATTTGCATTATTAAATTAAGTGAAGTAGCCATATTTTCAAGTAATTTTTGGCTATTTAAATTTATATCTATTTTTGTGAAATGTCTTTTCATATTCTCTGCCTATTGTCCTACTGAAGTGTTTTCATTTTTTTTCTTAATGATTTTTTTGTAAGCTCTATAAATCAAACAAATTAGCCCTCTAATGGCTTACATTTTCCGTGTTTTTTGTTAGCCTTTGTTTAGGATATATTTTCTGTACAATACAGTTTTGTAGTCAAATTAATCTAACTTCCCTGTGGATTTTATTTAAAGGGAGTTTTCTCTAGAGTGGGTATTTGTTTTAAGTTTATTGAAGAGCGTGACCAAAACTTATGTTGGAGAAGAACATTTTAAAAATGACGGTCTAGTGAGATTTAACATTTCATATGTATATTTCAAGCAGCCTTACTTTGAGTAGACATTAAATTTCAAAGCTCCAAAATCATTCAACAAAAACTTACTTTAAAGTTAATGTCCTTTTTGCACACATGCTCTGCTAAACGCAAAATTATGGAAAGTGGAGTTCCCGTCGTGGCTCAGTGGTTAACAAATCTGACTAGGAACCATGAGGTTGCGGGTTTGATCCCTGGCCTTGCTCAATGGGTTAAGGATCCGGCATTGCCGTGAGCTGTGGTGTAGGTTTCAGACACGTCTCGGATCTGGTGTTGCTGTGGCTCTGGTGTAGGCCAGCAGCTGCAGCTCCGATTTGACCCCTAGCCTGGGAACCTCCATATGCCTCAGCAGTGGCCCAAGAAATGGCAAAAAGACAAAAAAAAAATTATGGAAAGTTATAGTATTGTGAACTATTTTAATTATTGATTTTTTATAATCATTGTTTAATGCATCTTCATAAAAGTACATATGTCAAAATACAGCTCTTTTTTAAAAATTAAAGTTAACACTCAGAAGAAATAGAACTTATTGATTAAATTTAATGGATGTTTCATATATAAGAAATAATTTATTTCTTTGTGGAAACTCATCCCTCTCTGTGTTTTCTCATAATGCATATAAAGATCTCTTAGCAGAGTAGGAAGGAAGTAGATTTTCTATTTAATGAAAACAATACAGTAGACATTTCCTGGATTGCATTTTGGTCAGATAGATCATTTAGTAGTTTTCCTTATTACTGTGGTAAAAATTCCTGTGGGGTCTTCAGAAACTATAAATGATTAATTTATTTGAGCCTTGACTTCACTGCATTTATCTTCTCTAGAAGCATGGTGATGTGAAATACACTGAATTACTGGTACTGGTAATTTTGCTGTTAATACTTGATCAAAACCCTTAGCTATAAATTATAAACGTTAGTGTAGTTTCTTATAGCATCTGAGGTGGGTTGTCTGACCATTGATAATGCCGGTCATTCTGTAAAGTGGAACATCTAACCATACTAGACAAGTTCCTTCAGAATGCAAAAGCCCTACCTCCCACCCCTCTGCACATCCTTACCAGCACCTTAGCCAATTCTAGGACTTGGGGATGGGGTTTGGGTGGGAGAGAGATCAATTCCAGGGCTATGCCTATTTTTACTAGAGAAAATGTAAACCGTACATTTTAGAAATGTAAGTTATAAGGATTTGGATTAGATGTAAAACCAACTTGAGAGTGCACTGGGGTAAGATTAATTATGGGCATCTGAGATCAAACTGCTACTACTTTATTTTGCTGATTTAATTACCAGCTGCATTCTATTTTTCAGACATTAAATTCCTTGAACATTCTTATTTAATTTTGTTTGAAAGTTTCTTGTTGATAAAAGATATGCTATACAGTATAAGAAACTCTACCCAATATTCTGTGATAATATGTATGGGAAAAGAATCTGAAAAAGAATGGATGTGTGTATATGTATAACTGAGTCAATGTGTTGTACATCAGAAATTATCACAACACTGTAAATCCACTAGACTTCATAAAACTTTAAAAAAAATGGAAAAAGGATAATTTTGAAAATTTGAAAACAGCAATTTTGAAAACAGTATTCTCTTAAGGTGGGATAAATGCCATCTATCCAATGTGTTTGTAAAACAACTCTTGTACTATCACTTTTGTTTTCTTATTTAACAAAACTTGTTGAATGCCTACTTTGTGCCAAACCCTCTTATGCAAGTAGTTTTATAAATATTCATCTGGAAGGTAGAGAGCTGTGCTCTATTACATATGATAGGAGGATGCCATAGCAAATTTAGGATAAAGTAGGGATTTCATTTGATATTTGTTCCCAGGAAGATGAATAGTGAAGGAGTTCTTAGATTTGGTACAGTCATGACATGATGAGAATATTGGCTAATATGCTTTTCTTGCTGGTTGAGTCTCTGTAATTCTCAGTTCCCTCTTTTCAACTTGCATACTTCATTAGGAGTATCTTTTATGACTTTCCAGGTTAGATTATATCTGCTATATATGACTATTCTGTATTTTTGTTAATAGCTTTATCATACTTAAAGTTTTAGAAAGTTTTATAGTTTTGCTTAATCTGCTTCCTCTTTGGTCTCTATTAGGCCATAAACTCCCTGAGGCTCCCTGAAATGTGCTGGGCACTTGTGTTTACTAATGAATTTTGACTTTTTAAAATCATTGCTTACCTGCTGGGTATTTTTAACCAAGTTGCTGCCTCATTCCCATGTCCCAAGGCCAGTCTTTATGGGGGACAGTAGGTAATGGCCAGGATCCTGTGCAGTGGCGAGACCTTGAGACCTTGAAACCTCATTCATGATGATTGTATGGGGAGTGAAGGCCACAGCATAGGCCAGTTATGACACCGCCTTTATTAGGGCAAAGCTCTCTGGTCCTTAACTTGGATCTTATCTGCCGGCCTCATTTTTGGTTAAAATCTTTATAATACAGTTTTATCTTGAATCTCAGCACCCCCCCCAGATAAATTATTTGTAAGAAAAATAGATTTAGTCTTTGAAGTGGGTCATTTTGAATGTTCCATTTGGGAGTTTCATCTTTGAAACCATTTAAGATTTTAGGATGGGAGAGTTAACATTATTAGACTTTTTTTTTTTTTTTTTTAAATGGCCACACCCATGGCACGTGGAAGTTCCTGGGCCAGGAACTGAATCCGAGCCACACCTGTGACCTAAGCCAGAGCTGTGGCAGTGCCAGATTCTTTAACCCACTGCCCTGGGCCAAGGATTGAACTTGTGCTTCTGCAGCCACCTGAGCTGCTGCAATCAGTTTCTTTCTTTTCTTTTCTTTTCTTTTTTCTTTTTGCTTTATTAGGACCACACCTGCGACATGTGGAGGTTCCCAGGCTAGGGGTCTAATCAGAGCTACAGCTGCCAGCTAGGGGTCTAATCAGAGCAATGCCAGATCTAAGCTGCATCTGCCACCTACACCACAGCTCGAGGCAATGCCAGATCTTTAACCCACTGAGCAAGGCCAGGGATTGACCCTGCAACCTCATGGTTCCTAGATGGATTAATTTCTACTGCGCCGTGATGGGAACTCCTGCAGTCAGATTCTTAACCCACTGTGCCAGAGCGGGAACTCCTCAACTTTTTAATTTAGGAGGATAATTTGATGTCAGTGCATGGGATGTATTAGAAATGACAGCCGCTAGATCATCACTCACTAATTCAGCCAGCATTTGAGGAACACCAAATGTGTCTGGCTTGTTACACAGTGGAAATTTAGAGACGGAAGACATAGTTCCTGCATTCTAGAACCTTGCAATCTATTAGGGGAGCCAGATAATCAAACTATGTCATAATTTCATCAGTGGTATGTTAAGAGAAGTAGTACAGTATGGAAGGAAAGACAGAAGAGAGACACCCACTTAGACCAGGAGTTTCAAGAAAGGTTTTTTAGAAGCAGTGATAAAGTCCTTTCTAAAAAGCAAATAGGTATTAGTCAGAAAAGAGGACAGAGGGAGTTCCCGTCGTGGCGCAGTGGTTAACGAATCCGACTAGGAACCATGAGGTTGCGGGTTCGGTCCCTGCCCTTGCTCAGTGGGTTAACGATCCGGCGTTGCCGTGAGCTGTGGGGTAGGTTGCAGACGCGGCTCGGATCCCGCGTTGCTGTGGCTCTGGCGTAGGCCAGTGGCTACAGCTCCGATTCAACCCCTAGCCTGGGAAGCTCCATATGCTGCGGGAGCGGCCCAAGAAATAGCAACAACAAAAAAGACAAAAGACAAAAAAAAAAAAAGAAAAGAGGACAGAGAAGATCTTTCCAGGCACAGGCAAGAGCACATGTATAAGTACTAGTTAAGGGTTTCTTTTAATTATTGAGGTGAAAATTCATGAGTATATTTAAAAGGCAAAGTACATAGCACTTGTTGAGTAACTGGGCACTGATTGGTTTTAAGGTTTTGAACCTGCCTTGGTTATTGGGAAATAGTGGTGTAATTGCAAGAATAGTGGACGCACTAAGAGGTGGAGGTAGGCAAGTGATACTCAGTTTTGGACCTGTGGGTTTTGAGGTACAGTGGGATTTCCATATGGGTGTATGAATGCACAGTTGGAACCTGATGTCAGAGTTTTGGGACGAGATTAGGGCTAGAGATTGAGATTTTGGATTCTCCATAAAAGTAACAGTGAAACCTTAGACACATGGGTAAAATGTCAGGAGAGACTGCAGAACAGAGAAGGAAACGAGGACTAGAGACAGAGGAAAATAAGATGATACTTCTTTTCCTTTTTAAGGCAGTATTTATATTAGAGGTTTTTCTTTTTCTTTTTTTTTTGTCTTTTGTCTTTTTAGGGCCACACTTGAGACATATGGAGGTTCCCAGGCTAAGGATCTAATCAGAGCTGTTGCTGCCGGCCTACACCAAGAGTCACAGCAACGAGGGATCCGAGCCATGTCTGCCACCTACACCACAGCTCATGGCAATGCCGGATCCTTAACCCACTAAGCGAGGCCAGGGATTGAACCCGCAACCTCATGGTTCCTAGTTGGATTCGTTTCTGCTGCTCCAAGACGGGAACTCCCCTAAATAAGAGTTTTAAGGGTTTTTTTTTTTACCCCTCATTTTACTTCAAGGAAATAAAAGGATAAACGAAGAGGAAATATTTGTTAGGAGTTTATATTTATTGAAACTCCAAGATACTAAAAATGTGCCTAGAGTCAAAGATAATTCCGTTTTGATAATTGTGAAGATAAGGAAGGTTTTCAACAAGGCTTTTTACTGGAAGCAAGAAAAGATTTTCTGATTACCCTCCAATGAATCAGAATGCCCCTGAGAATTCCAGGTAATTTAGGTTTTGCTTGTAAACTATTTTGATTTGCATCTGTTTCATTTTTTATACTTAAAGTTTGTATATTCAGAGTGCCATTGATTTATAAGAACTGTATCTGATTTTTCTCATGTGGAGTATGTTACATAAAAGATTAAACATTCAACTTTGAAAAGAGCACTTATGCTGTCATAGTTAAGAGGATGTAAGCTTCTTATTTATTACCAATCTCACTTGCTTTCACATCTCTCTCAGACCAAGTACATGTAGTAATAAAATCAAAGAGAAAAGGAAACTAGATCATTTGTTGCAAAGTGGAAAGTGAAATAACTTTCCCGTAGCCATACTATTATTATACAACCTGCTAACAGAGTGTTTTAGGCACTTTGGGAAATAAATGTGATGGCATGCCCCAATCACAGCATGTCTCTCTCCAATGAGGTTCTATGCCTGTAGTGCCTAGCCTTTCTCACTTAGGTACAATAATAATAGCTAGTGTTTATCAAAACCTTAAAGAGAAGTTCCTGGCATGGCTCAGTGGTTAATAAACCCAACTAGTATCCATGAGGATGCAGGTTCCATCCCTGGTCTTGCTCATTGGGTTAAGGATCCAGCGTTGCCGTGCGCTGTGGTGTAGATTGCAGAAGCAGCTTGGATCCTGTGTCTCTGTGACAGTGGTGTAGGCTGGCAGCTGTAGCTCCAATTGGACTCCTAGCCCGGGAACCTCCATATCCTGTGGGTAATGCCCTAAAAAACAAACAAACAAACAAACAAACAAACAAAAACCAACCCCCCCCAAAAAAAAAACTTAAAGCATGCCAGACGTTCTACTTATCACATTTAGTCCTCATAACATTCTTGCCAATAGTGGTGGTTATAAGAGCAATAACTATAATTTGTCAAGTATTTAATGTTTTCTAAGCATTGTGATATATAGTTATGTACATTCATTTAATCCTTGCAGAAACTGAGTGTGTTTATCAGTAGATTTTTTTCCCCCCTCTCTAAGCCTCTGAGGAGTTAAGCATCTTGCTCTGCATAGCTGTGGTCAGGGCTTAAACTCAGGTCTCTGAATTCTAAAATCTGTGCTTTTTGTATTATACCTGCTGCCTCACTGTCATTTCCACTGGATGGCAGTGGGGACCACTGACCTCCTTGAAGCTTATGACTGGTACCTAAGCAGTGTTGCTAAGGTAAAATAAAGCAAAAAATTTAGGGCTACCTTGAACCTGGGCTGGTTTACTGTTTTATAGACCCCTCTTCAGAGTATGAGTGCCACCTGCTGGAAGGTTATAATGTATCTATGTGCTTGTAAGGTCCTTCCGTAAAGCTTGTCACAGGAGTGAAAGTGTCAGGTGTCAAAATGCTAATTCTTAAATTTCAGCTTAGGAATGCTGGGGCATTTTGAAGTTAGGTGAATCTCCTGTTTGCTACAAAGTACATTTCCTCATTTATCTTCCTTTTTTTTTTTTTTTTGTAGGGAGGGGAGGGTTACACATTAAAAAATGTTACACTCAATGAATGCATTCTAAAAATAAAGCTTTCTAAAAATAAAGATCAATGGTCAAATGAATCATTCTGTTACATATTACAGATCAAATGCGAATAAAAAACTGGATTTACTTTGAGATAAGTGAGTTATTGAAGCATAAGAGGACCCTTTCCTTTTAGATACTCTGAAAAAGGAATCTGGAAGCCCTGGGGGCATCAGAGACTTGGCGAACAAAAAGTGCGGATGAAACAGGAAGAAAGATGGGTGGATTAAAATACAAACAGTTTCTGTAATTGATAGTGTAGCATAAGAGTTCCCAAATGGAGTCAGGATCCTCAATAGTGCTTTAGAGAACAAAGTTTAGGATTACAGCTTTAGATTGTTGTATGTTTAGGACAGTGAAAAGTGGACATTTTTTATAGTCACTTATTTGCCCTGGAAGAGGAATCAGAAAAAGTCTTTGCATGCCCGTTGCACATTTTTCATTAGGCTCCTTTGGGATCATGTTAGTAATCTGTAAGTATCTGGAAGAGATATTATCTCTTAGTGTGGGGTTTTGACAGGAAAATCATGCTATAGTTAACTGCTCTTTATGTGATTAAGGCATATTTGTAGTTGCATGATGTCATGTTGAACAAATATTTGTGTGACAAGAGATTAAAGTCCATTGGCAAGATGTGATATTGCCAAGAGTTCAGGAAAGTACCAGCGCGATCATCATCTCTTTCTTTTATCCTTTTTCAGATCAAATGTGAAAAAAGCTTCACTAGCACGATAGTATCTTAGCGGGTAGATTTCTGAAGAGAAATGGCTTGTGTGTGTGTGTCTATGTGTGTGTGCGTAAATTATATGAGTAATGCTCAGTGTAGAAAATGCATCAAGTAGAAGAATAGGAAGAAAGAAAAATCACACAATCCCATTCCCTAGAGATAACTATATTAACATTTTGGTATAGTTGCTTTTTTATAAACATTTAATATTTTGCACCCTTTCATTTATTTTAATTTTTAATATTTTAAGAAGAGAAAAGCATATTGACTTTATTTGATGTTAATTTTTGTGTGACATAGGGGCCTCCCTAGAAAAGAAATGAAGATGCCAAGAAATAAGTCAACCTGATATGCCATTTTTAACCAAGAGCAATAAATTGTAGAGACGTGACAAGACAAAGGGTTTGCAAACTGTGGGAAGGTAAATATGTAGGGGAAACTAATGAAAGATAAGGCCTCTATTAGCATGGTTTGTTTGTGTTGATCCATTGCAGGGCCGACTTTCTGTCTTCTTCATGGTCGTAAAACTTCCCTGGGAGAGGGGATTTATGGCAGTCCTCATTTCTCAGAGTTTCTACTTTCAGTCCCATAAGGGAAGCTCCAGGAAGGCTCCTTTCTGCATCTGCTGACTCTCCAATGCCTTCAGCTCAGAATCATTCTTATGCCAAAGTATCATATTTTGGGGTGGCCCATTCTGATCCCCTTCACCCTCCTCCAAAGTAAAAGATGAAATTTAAATCTGAGGGAGGCAAAGAAAGGGGAAATTCTGTATCAACTTGCTTGGTTAGGAAAAAACACAACACATTGTTTTCCTCTCTGATTTTTTTTTTTTTTTCTTAAACTGAAGTATAGTTGACCCGCAATACTAATCTTAGTTCCAGGTGAACAACATAGTGATTTGATATTTCTAGACATTGCAAAACCATCATCGCACCCCCTTTTTATATTACATCACAGTATTACAGCATTAAAGCCTATGTCTTTTCTCATGTATTTAAAAACTCTTGGCTACAGCAGAAATGATCTCAACATTGTAAATCAACTATACTTCAGTAAAACTTTAAAAAATGAAAAGCAACTCTTGGCATCCGTATTTGAGACTGTGATATGTGGCTATACCATAATTTACTCATCAGTTTTTCTTTTCTTTTTTTTTAATGAATTTTATTATATTTATAGTTGTACAGCGATCATCACAACCCAGTTTTTCAGCATTTCCATCCCAAACCCCCAGTGCATCCACTCATCAGTTTTTCTTAATATTGAAGAAAATCGTGCTGTTTATTGTTTTTGTTTGTTTCTTCAGTAAATAGCAATAGAGAAATTTACTTTTTTATTTGTTTGTTTCAGTAAATAGAGAATACATTTTTGTGTATTCTGTGGCATTTGTTTAGGGCCTAGCATATTTGGTTTTGCTAGCCTTGAAAGTAAGCAATGATTTAATTAATCTCTGCTTTAGTTTCTCAAGTGTGGCTCCCTTTGTTCCCTGTTCCTGTGTATCATTTTCTTAAGGATTTTGTAGCATTTATTGCATTCGCATACCTTTCAAGGCACACCCTCATGGTACCTCTTTGCTTTTACAGTTCTGTACCGTTAAATATCTCACCCAGAGCTATTAGGAGCTATGCTTATGCTCTTTACATCAAGCCAGCATGCTAAAAATTTTGCTAGAGTGGTGCTGGTTGAAAGAAAAATTCCTTTTTAAGCCTAAAGTAAATATAGCTTGTGGAAAGTTAGAGTCCCTAAGATAACTATTTTAGACATAGTCTATTCAATTTATTAAAAAACAAAACAATTCAAAATACCTTTTGAAAGAAGAGCAATGTTTTATAATATTTCAAGCTATTTACTGGTTGATTTTGTAAGAACCAGGTCAGTTCAGTAGATTTTTTTTGACATTTATTGAGCACTTACTATGTGCTAGTACCATTTTAAGCACTGGGGATCTAAAACCAACAGAAATTTTCCCTTCATGGAGCTTATATGTTAATGGAGAGAGACAGACAATAAACAACATAAAATAAATAAACAATACCGGGTCCCCCATTTGTTAAATGAAATCTTGGGAACAGGTGTATTTTGGATACAGTTTCTTTTAATTTTGGAAAGACAGTGTTTTTATATATATTACAAAATATTATAAAATATATATTATAAAAATATAATATATTACCTAATACCCAGGAGAAATTCTGGTGTAGTAATCAAACTTTTTATTAATATTTATTTCATGATAAAAGTGTGAGCATTCACACTCAGTGGGCTAAATAAAGACAATAGCAGCTTTATGTCAGTGCAAATGAGATATTTCTATAAAATGAGTATTAAAGGGTGATTCTCAAAATAGGTAAAATTACGACTGTGATGCAGATATAAAAGGAACACATTTTATTTATCTATTTATTTTTTGGGGGGCCCTCACCCTCGTTATGTGGAGGTTCTCAGGCTAGGGGTTGAATCGGAGCTCAGCTGCCGGCCTACACCACAGCCACAGCAACGCAGAATCTGATCCACGTCTGTGACCTACACCACAGCTCATGGCAATGGCAGATCCTTAACCCACTGAACAAGGCCAAGGATCGAACCCACAACCTCATGGTCACTAGTAAGACTCATTTCTGCTGTGCCACAATGGGAATTCCAAAAGGAACACATTTTAAAGATTTTATTTAACTCATTATTTTGTTAATGCATTTTCAACTTTTTTTTCTTTTGTCTTTTTAGGGCCACACCCACGGCATATGGAAGTTCTCAGGTTAGGGGTCGAATCAGAGCTGCAGCTGCCAGCCTATGGCACAGCCACAGCAACGCCAGATCCCAGCCGCATCTGTGACCTACACCACAGCTCAAGGCAAAGTCAGATTCTTAAGCCAGTGAGCAGGGCCAGGGGTGGAACCCATGTCCTCACGGAAACCATTTGGGTTCATTACCACTGAGCCACAACAGGAACTTCTTATTTAACTTTTTAAGTGAAAGAACCAAGTAGATGTTATAACCCATTCAAAGTAGAATGCAGAGGACAGACATATTTATAAGTCAGGAATATTAAAATGACATGCAACAAATTCAGGCAAAACTTTCATCTTCTACGATATGAGAGGGAAGTCAACAAACATCTACTGGACAGGACAGAATTTGTTGTAGATAGACAATAACTATTCTGCATTATTATCAGTTTCCTATAATGTACAGAGTTGTAAAATAGCTTCCATAGAATCAGAATCAGATGACCTGAAAGGCTCTGCCTTTGACAGTGCATGTTTTCCATTGAAGTGTAAATTTTTTTTCTTACCTGAGTTACTAGAAAGCTTTTGGTTTTCTGAGCTCTCTAGAATGAAAGATAAGGGCTATAGTGCTATTGTATGTTTGATGTGACAGTACTTTGCAGGGGGGGTGGTAATAATTAAATGCAGAGGAGTGATTATAATTTTAAATAGACGGGCTGGAGAGGACCTGAGGGGGTGACATTGAAGATTGAGTCAAAGTAGATGAGATTTTTTTTTTTTTTTTTGCCTGAGTAACTGGAATGGTGGAGTTGCTATTAACCGAAATGGGGAGAGAGCAGTTGAGGTAGAGAGCAGGGGAGATGGAGATCACAACCTCAGGACTGGCCTTTAGGGGTTCAAGTAGAGATGCTGAGGCCCTTAGAACCCCTTAGCTGGGGTTCAGGGAATATGTATGGGCTCGAAATAAACATTTGGGAGTTAATGTGTATAGTTGACATTTAAAGCTTGCAAACTAGATGAGATCACTTAAAAAAGCTCCTTCTACATGCCAGGCATTGTGCTAGTCCATGTAGAGATAAATTAAAAATTGCCTTTGGAGTTCCTCTTGTGGCTTAGCAGGTTAAGAACCCGACTAGTATCTATGAGGATGTGGGTTTGATCCCTGGCCTCGCTCAGTTGATTAAGGATCCAGTGCTGCTACAAGCTGAGGCATAGGTTGCAGAACTGTGGCTTGGTTCTGGCATTGCTGTGGTTGTGGCCTAGGCTGGCAGCTGCAGCTCTGATTGAACCCCTAGCCTGGGAACTTCCATGTGCCCACAGGTGTGGCCCTAAAAAGAAAAAAAAAAAATTGCCTCTGTCCTCAAGGAGCTTATGGTCTAGTAGGAGAGGCAGATGTAAACAGTTAAGGCAAAATAAAAGTATACTAACATAAATACACATAAATTACAGATTATTTGGTGAGGTCAAATCTGAGTCATCCAGGAGTTCCCTGGTGCTCTAGTGGTTAGGACTTGGTGCTTTCACTCCTGTGTTCCAGGTTCGATCCCTGGTCTGGGAACTAAGATTCCCACATTAAGCTGCTGCATGCCAGGGCCAAAAAGAAGAAAAAAAAAAATCTGAGTCATCCTAAACTCTATCACTCTCAAAGCCACTTGTTCAGTGGCCCCACCGTGAGATGTACAGAAGATAGTCACAGTCTGGTACCTTTTACATCAGCTGGCTTTTTCACTAATCCGCTACACCCAGCATGTTTCCGCTGATATTGGAAAAACTCACTGGTGACACGTTGGCATGGCTTACAACTCTGTGTTATTTGGCCTTTGTCTTATTTCTTGCTTTGTTCCTTGCTCTGACCATAGTGACAGAGATGATTGGGATTCTGGTAACATCTTTCCGGCATCATCTTTAATAAAACAAGGCCTGTGGAGAATTACTCTCTGGAGCCCTTAAACCACAATTGCTAATCAATAGCCATATCAAAGAATGCATCGAAGCCCATGTTCCCACACTGACTACCTGAGTTAGTATTCTGCCTCACTTGGCTTTGTGTTTTTTTTTTTTAATCGAAGTATAGCTAATATACAATACTATATAAGTTATAGGTGTGTAATATAGTGGTTCACAATTTTTAAAGATTATTCTCCATTTATATTTATTATAAAACATTGGCTATATTCTCTGTGTTGTGCAATATGTCCTTATAGCTTATTTTATACATAATATTTTGTACCTCTTAACCTCTTACCCCTGTGTTGTCCCTTCTTTCCTCTCCCTACTACTACCCACTTGTTTGTTTTATATATCTGTAAGTCTGCTTCTTTTTTGTTATATTCGCTGGTTTGTTGTATTTTTTAGATTCCACATGTAAGTGATACAGTGTTTGTGTTTCTCTGTCTGACTTATTCACTTAGCATAAGGCCCTCCAAGTCCATTCATGTTGCTGTAAATGGCAGAATTTTCTTCTTTTATGGCTGCAGCTTTGTATTTTTGAAATGTACTCTGGCTGTAGAGTGAAAAATGAATTAAGAGAGGGAACAAAACAGACACAGGCAACATTCGATTGCTATTTCTTAGCCTTAACTTGCCCTTCACATTGATATTTAGTGACTTATAAAGACCTGTAGGGCAGAAATGGCGTAACAAGTATGCAGGAATGGAAAGTTTATGTTGCTGTAAAATGCAAATTTGAGGATTAGGGGAAATTTTCTAGTAAATGTATGTAGTTGCACACTTTACACTTTTAGCTCCTGTACATTGTATTATAATGTAACCTGAGGAGTTCCTGTTGTGGTACAGTGGAAACAAACTTGACTAGAATCCATGAGGATGTGGGTTTGATCCCTGGCCTTGCTCAGTGGGTCAAGGATTTGGCATTGCCATGAGCTGTGGTGTAGATTACAGATACGCTCTCATTTGGCATTGCTGTGGCTGTGGTATAGGCTGGCAGCTGCAGCTCCCATTCAACACCCAGCCTGGGTACTTCATATGCCGCAGGCGGCCCTAAAAAGCAAATAATAATAACAATAATAATGATAATAGTAATAGTAATAAAATGTAACTTGAATGGCAGTTCCTCAAAAAAACTAAACAGAATTACTATTGGATCCAGCAATTCCACTTTGGAGTACGTAAAATAATTGAAAGCAGGGACTCAAACAGATATGTGTGTATCAGTCTCCAAGGCAGCACTATTCATGCTAGCCAAAAGGTGGAATCCACCCAGATGTCCATGGGGTGATGGAGAAAAAGAATGAATAAGCAAAATGTAGTACCTGCATATAATGAAGTATTATTTAGCCTTAAAAAGGAAGGAAATTCTAACACATGCTGTAACATGGATGCATTTTTAAGACTTTATAAGTGAAAGAAGCCAGACACAAAGGAGCAAATATATTGAACAATTCCATTTATATGCGGTACTTGGAATAGCCAACTTTATAGAGATAGAAACTGGAAACGTGGTTACCAGGGGCTGGGATTGGGAGATGTTATGTAATGGTCCAAGTGTCAGTTTGTCATGATGAAAATGTCCTCGAGAAAGGATATAGCAATGGTTGTTGCACAATAATGTGAATGTTCTTAATGCCACTGAACTGCACACTTAAAAATGGTTAAAACGGTAAATTTTATGTTAAACGTATTTTAGTATAAAAAAGTGACCCAAAAATACATGGAACTGTAAGAAAGAACAAGGAAGATGTCTATAGCTAATATTGGACTGATAGCAAGAGACTTCCAAGATAAAGTACTATTGTTTGTGTAAATATTCACATTTGCTTTTATTTGCATAAAAATGCTGGAAAGATTAACAAGCAACTAATAAAAGTTGTTACTTCTAGGAGGCAAGAGGGCCTGTGGTCACTGGGGACAAGAATGGTAGTGAGGCATATCAATGTATATTCTTTTATGTGCTTTTTTTTTCTTTTCTAGCCACACCTGTGGTATGTGGAAGTTCCCAGGCCAGGGATCGAACCTGCATCACAGCAATACCCAAGTCACAACAGTGACAACACTGGATCCTTAATCTGATGAGCCAGCAGGGAACTCTGTTCTTTCATGAACCTTTGATTTTTGAACTATGTAAATGTATTTATTCAAAATAATGTTTAAACATCGGACTTTAGGTAGATTCATTGTAGAGATAACAGTTATTTGTAGTCACAAAATTGCTAGATGTGACATCCCCTCCCCTGGACAAGTGGGAGGCCTGTGCCACTGTTTGGTGTTTCAAGAGCCTGGTTTAGATGTAGAAGTGAGTTTCACCTTTCCTTCCACTGCAGGCAGCAAAATGAACATATTTTTGGTAGATACTTAATAAAATCAAACTCTTCAAATTCATCAGTACCAAGAGCCATAGAGAGAGAGGCAGACAAGTCATTGTGTCTGGAGCAAGGACTAGTACCAGGGTCCAAGTGCTTGAAGGTTGACCATGGCAATTTGGGTCATCATTAAACACATGATTCGACTGAGCTTGGGAGCTAAAGCATTCAATAACAACAAGCAGGAAACTATCTGGATAGAGCTCTGCATTCCTCCAGAATGCCAGTTTCTCTGATTCCACCATTAATTTGGAGCATATTATGAGTATCATCTGTATCTGAAGCCAGAAACAGGACTGCTTAACCTTTCTTAGGCCAAAATGAGAGAACTGTGAAATCTATCACTGAAAATAGTAAAGAAATAGATAACTGGAAATGGTCTATAAAAGTTCCAGAGATGGAGTTCCCATTGTGGCTCAGTGGAACGAAATATGACTCACATCCATGAGGATGCATGCTCAATCCCTGGCCTTGCTCAGTAGGTTAAGGATCAGTCGTTGAGTGAGCTGTGGTGTAAGGTCACAGATGTGGCTCGGATCTGGTGTTGCTATGGCTGTGGCAACCTTATGAAGCACACAGAAGGTGAGCTTTAGTGTAATAAAAATAACTTGATCAAAGCCAAATATTAAAAAAAAAAAAAGGCTTGGATTTAACTAGATCCTTCCGATTTCAAAATCCTTGCTTTTTCCACTTCAGCTAATAAAGTACTTGTCTTCAGTTCCCACAACATGGAGGGAAGTCAGACATACAAACAGATCAACAGGGCAGAGAAAAACAAATTGCTTAGCCATTCTAATAACTTTAAATGAGTAGAGCATACCTTGAGTGCCTGTGATGTTAGAGTCATCTGATCCCTGTCTCTGAAACTTTTATTTATTTATTTATTTATTTAGTCTTTTTAGGGCTGCACCCGCAGCATATGGAGGTTCCCAGGCTAGGAATCGAATCAGAGCTGTAGCCACTGGCCTACAACTCAGCCACAGCAAGCAATGCCAGATCCGAGCCACGTCTGCGACCCACGCCACAGCTCACGGCAATGCTGGATCCTTAACCCACTGAGCGAGGCCAGGGATCAAACCTGCATTTTCATGGATGCTAGTCAGGTTCGTTACTGCTGAGCTATGACGGGAACTCCAAGAGAAAAATATTTATGTATAATCATCTTGCACATAGAAAGTACTCAATAGGAGATTTGTCCCCTCTCCCTTTTTGTATCTTCCACAGAGCTTTGCATTTAAAAGGTATTTGAAATATTTATCGAATTGAGTATGTTTCTATCTATTAAGTATGAACCCTGCCTGGTTAAGGACAGCCTGAGGCAGGCATATTTATAAGGCTTTCACCTTGAGCAGCTCATGTTATTGTTGCTAAATATTTTATCAAGCAGCTGCTTGTATGTGCCAAGTACTGAGTTTTCAGTTGCTGATCTGCTCTATCTTTCCTTCTTATTATCAGAGTTCAGCTTGAAGCTGCTACTTCTTAACGATTTCTTAACTTCCTGCAACAGGAACATTTACAGAACCTCTTCTCTACACTAATTCTTTTATCAGTGGGTTTGACAGTTGTTCCCTTACACTCACTACTCTTCTAAAAATCCTCAATCTTATGCTCTAGGCATGGATAAGTTAGGGATTTTTAAGTATCTTTCCTTCTTTTTTCAAATGTTTATTGAGCACATATTGTGCTGGAGTCACTATAAACAGTACTCCTGCTTCCCCAGAAGCCCAAATACACATAGAAAAAGGATTGGAAAGGTATGTGCCAAGATGTTGACAGAGTTTGTCTTTTAAGCAGTGGTATTTGGGTGTTTTTGTGTGTTTTTTGTTTCTGTCTTTTTGAGGCCGCACCCATGGCATATGGAGGTTCCCAAGTTAGGGGTCAAATCAGAGATGTAGCCACCAGCCCACGCCACAGCCACAGCAATGTGGGATCTGAGCCATGTCTGCGACCTGTACCATAGCTCATGGCAACGCCAGATCCTTAACCCATTGAGTGAGGCCAGGGATTGAACCTGCATCCTCGTGGATTCTAGTTGGGTTTGTTAACTGCTGAGCCATGACAGGAATGCCTAGATTTTTTTTTTTTTTTTTTTGTGGTCTTTTTGCCATTTCTTTGGGCCGCTCCCGCGGCATATGGAGGTTCCCAGGCTAGGGGTCCAATCGGAGCTGTAGCCACTGGCCTACCCCAGAGCCACAGCAACGCGGGATCCGAGCCGCGTCTGCAACCTACCCCACAGCTCACGGCAACGCCGGATCGTTAACCCACTGCGCCACGACGGGAACTCCGATTTTTTTTTTTTAATGTTGCTTATCTAGATTATCTAAATTTTAAAAATTTCCTTTTGAAGTTATAGGATGTGCATCATTCTCCCACTCCTCGCTGACCGGCTGGTGACCTCTCTCTTCCTCTTTCATTTAGCTTTTGCGAGAATTGAAGCATCCTAATGTGATTGCACTGCAGAAGGTGTTCCTTTCTCATAGTGACAGGAAGGTGTGGCTGCTGTTTGATTATGCAGAACATGATCTGTGGGTAAGTCAACACTCACTTTATTTTATATGAAGAAATAAATGTATGCACTTACATATTGCTAAGGCACAGAAAGGAAAACTTGCTCTGCTGACCATAGTTCAAAATAAATATACTAAATGCAAATTTTGATTTAAAAGAATTAGAGCAATAAACATTAACCCCCTCTTTTACTGTGACATTAGTATTTGTAACATTCAGAAATTTCACTTCAAAAACATTGTTACTGAGGGGGAGATTATAATTTTATGCAAGAAAAATGGCAATTTACTAATTGTGCATTGAAAGTTCCTTTTTTTTTTTTGTGGTACACACAGTTGTTGAAATTTAACCAGTTATGTACTCGTGAATAGTTTCTGTCTCTAAGTTAAGGTCAGTCTCT
This sequence comes from Phacochoerus africanus, assembly GCF_016906955.1. Taxonomy (NCBI): domain Eukaryota; kingdom Metazoa; phylum Chordata; class Mammalia; order Artiodactyla; family Suidae; genus Phacochoerus; species Phacochoerus africanus. Next base: position 76,590,420 of record NC_062545.1, on the reverse strand, counting down.
TGCAACATTTTGCCATTTAAACCAGCTCCACTAAATAGAATACATATGGTTTTGTAACTATTAGGAATGTTTCTATCAATATATAAAAGAAGCCAAAAATTCTAGTTTCACATATTTAAAGTTAGGAATCAGAGCATTTAAACATTTTATCCCAGGATTTGCTAAAAGCAAAAAAATTCAAACAGCAGTAAGTTCAAATTTTGGATAATTATTAATTTTGATTCAATATAATATGGTTTGTCATCTATATAAATTACAAATCTTTTTAAGAATAACATTTAGAAACTCATAAATCTTGAAGGAATTTTCAGAGCTTATGTTTATACAGCAGATATTGACAAGAACCTCCTCTTTCATGGATCTTCAGTACCGGTTTTGACATGTTTTGGACAAGGATGGGTTAAAGATAGAGGTGGATGTAGGAGTGTGGGGCAGGTAGAATTTTTTCTCTTTCATTACAATGTTTTTGTAGTGAAAAACACCCACAATCTAATATGTGTACATAAAAATTTGAATATGGTGATTGAATTGTGTTTATTTCAATGAGATTGAATTCCCTGTTTTTCTCTCCCTCCCCCTTTCTAGTGATTTGCTATTTATTTATTTGTTTATTTTGCTTTTTTAGGGCCTCACCTACAGCATGTGGAAATTCCCAGGCTAGGGTTTGAATTGGAGCTACTGCTGCCAGCCTACTCCACAGCCACAGCAATATAGGATCTGAGCCGCATCTGCTACCTACACCACAACTCATGGAAACACCAGATCCTTAACCCACTGAGCAAGGCCAGGGATTGAACCCTCATCCTCATGGATACCAGTTGGATTCGTTTCCTCTGTGCCACAATGAGAACTCCCATGATTTGCTGTTCAGTATTGACTACAAGAATATATTCTAACTTCATTATGTACTAGGAAAAGGGAATTTTCCAATAATTCTAATATACATATAGTCAGTGATGTTACCCAGACACACTAAGTACTAACTTTTATAGAATAGTAAAGATTTACAGTTTTTTTCTTTTTGTTTACTCTTTCTTTCTGTTAGTAGAGAATACAACATACTATTTTAGGCAGGTTTTTAAATATCATTGCTTTTTAGTTCTTGGTTTTATTTAATGAAAATCTTAATGCTTTCAGCAAATCTAGGCATTATAACCACATAAATATTGTCACATTCATCCTCAATGCAGATTTTGTTTTGGTTTTATCTTATTATTCAAATTATTTTTTGTGTGTGTCATTATTGGCTTTTAACAAGTAATCTTAAAATGTAGAGAATTTGGAGTTCCCATTGTGGCACAGTGGAAACGAGTCCGACTAGGAACCATGGGGTTGCAGGTTCAATCCCTGGCCTCACTCAGTGGATTAAGGATCTGGTGTTTCCGTGAGCCGTCGTGTAGGTTGCAGATGTGGCTCGGATCTGGTGTTGCTGTGGCTCTGGCGTAGGCAGCCAGCTGTAGCTCCGATTAGACCCTTAGCCTAGGAACCTCCATATGCTGCAAGTGCAGCCCTAAAAAGATAAAAAAGAAAAAGAAAAAAAAGAATGTAGACAATTTATTGCAACCTTGATTGTGTTTTATTGACACAGGCAAAGACTATATGTTATTATATTTTTTTTTAAATTTTCAGCATATTATTAAATTTCACCGTGCATCAAAAGCAAATAAAAAGCCCATGCAGCTGCCGAGATCTATGGTTAAATCATTACTTTACCAGATTCTTGATGGTATCCATTACCTCCATGCAAACTGGGTGCTTCACAGAGATCTGGTAAGTATGATTCTTTTAAATTGATCAATTTTTTTCCCTTTCTTTTTAAAAATATCTTTTTTTCTTGGTACAATTATGATGAATGTTAAATATAGAAAAATTTGAAAATGCACAGAAGCAAAAAAGAAGGAAATAAAAATCACCCATAAGCCTATGATCAAAAGATTACCATTATTAACATTTGATGTCTGTTCTTCTACAGCTATAAAGTCTGTAGTTCTCAACAAATGATTGGAATAATATTGATGGAATGGTCATGGCAACGAGTACTTTTTGATTCTTTTTGTTTTTGTAATTTTGCTCATCATTAGCAAAAACATTATTAATTAAAGACTGGGTTCCTGGGAGTTCCCATTGTGGCTCAGTGGGTTTAAACCAGACTAATATCCATGAGGATGCAGGTTCAGTCCCTGGCCTCCCTCAGTGCGTTGAGGATCCAGTGTTGCCTGCAAGCTGCAGCATAGGTCGCAAACGCAGAGCAGGTAGCAGATGCTGCTGGGATCCAGCACTGCTGTGGCTGTGACATAGGCCAGGCAGCTGTGGCTCTGATTCGACCCCTAGCCTGGGAACTTCCATATGCCACAGGTGGAGGCCTAAAAAAGAAAAAATGGGGGGGGGGCAGGGGGAGGAAAAAGCATTGTTTTTCAAAACTAAACTGAAATAATGACAATGCATCCAGTAAACAGAATGTTGTTAGTATTAACAAAAAGTACATGAATACATCTAATGGGGGAATGTACTTATTAGGCATATTAGCCACAATTAAAATGTTTGATTTTATTTTTTTACTCATTGTACAAATAACATAGGGTTAATGTCAAATTATATGCTATTCATCTTTTCATTGTTAATCCTTTTAGTTCATGTTGATGAATTTTTTTTCTGTTACTTTATTTTTCAGACATTGGGTACTGAGTAGCTTTCATACCCATGAGTTTACAATTGGAAGCTTTATTTTGCAACCCCCTCACTCCCCGCCAAAGTGGTTTCATGATTACTTATTCCTTAGGATTTTCAAGATTCTAGGGATATGGTAGGAATAAATTTAGGTCGATTCCATTTTTTTGTTTAATCGAGGACAAGTATTTATTATAAAAAGGACAATGTATTTATTATACAAGGAGATCTAGATAGTACCCCTTGCTACCTTGTCAGTCAGGCCTAGTCATTTGGTTTGACCACCTCTTGCTGTGGCACTGAAGTTAAATTGGAGCCAAATGAAAGGGCCCACAAAGATGCATTTACCATTTCAGCAGAAGCAATTCACCTCATAATTTTAAACTATGGTTCTCAAAGCCTTCCACCTGTCCACTTTACCATTCCCATGAATGAGCAGGTTTTTAAATCGTTCCTGGGTACATGAGATCGTTCTAGGTCAAAATCTCCTTCATGAATTGTTTTAGATTTTAATTTGCCATATACTTAATGTAGCTTAAGTGAGTTATACTTTTGAGGTCATATTCATCTTTGAATCATTGATCAGAATCCTTTACTAAAATCTTTAGTAAATTAGTAAATTATTCTCAACTCTTCTCTTTTTTCATAAAATTGTTTATTTTTGTTCTAAATAGCATAGATTAACATATTTTATTTGTGATGTCGTCACCTGGATATCTAGTGGTATTAATACCCAGTATGAACAGGGCTGGGTTTTCCCCCATCTAAATTTACTGCTGCTTTAGTGTCCTCTATTTTGGTTATGGCACTACCCTTCTTCTATTCTCAAACTTTTTTTTTCTTTTTTTTTGCTTTTTAGGGCCACATCTGCAGCATATAGAAGTTCCCAGGCTAGGGGTCTAATCAGAGCTGCAGCTTCTGGCCTACACCATAGCCACAGCAATGCCAAATCCAAGTCACATCTGCGACCTACACCACAGCTCACAGCAACACTGGATCCTTAACCCACCGAGCAAAGCCAGGGATCGAACCTGCATCCATGGATTCATTTCTGCTGCGCCATAATGGGAATTCCTCACAACTTCTTTTACCCCTTTAGACCCTTATACTTTACATCCAGAACTTGCCTAGTCCTGTCAGTTTCACCTCTAAAATATCTCTGCCATTCATCTGTTTCCATCCTAGTGCCCCATTCCTAGTTCAGGCCTTTATTATCTTTTTCTGTAGTGCTAGCCTTTTAACTTGTCTCCATGTCAGCAATCACTTTCCCTTCCAGTCCATTCTAAACCTTCTATATAATTACTCATGTCCTGCTCAAGAACTTTAGAATAGTTCCTCATTAATTCCGGACTAAAGCTCTAGGCTTTTTTTGGCTTTGAGTTCTTATCAGGTATAGCTCCAACTGCCTTTAAAATTTTTCTTCTATATCCCTATGATCTTTCCTTACACTGTACGATTGAACTATTACTTGTTTTCTGGATCCTCCTGAGAGTTCCTGCCTCAGTGGCCTTTATTTGTCCTGTCTTAAACTCACCCCTTACCCCATCTCTATGAATTTAAATATTACCTGACATTTGGGACCCACACAAATGTTAAAACTTATCCTCATATCCATCCCTACTTGGAAATAATCTCTCCTTCTTGTTGGTTGCTGTTGTACTTCATCTTTACTTCTCTTAGGGCAATTATCTATTAGTGCTCTAGTAATTTAAATAGATTTAAACATCATCTAGAACATCAGCTTATTCAGAGAGTAGGGTCTCTGATTCATTTTGGTGCGCTACTGCTCCAGTACACAACAGGTGTTAAGAAAACCTTTCCTTAGTGAATGAATATCAGGAGTAATACTGATTGTTACGGCATGTTTTTGGATCAGGTAACATACGTCCTCAGCACACTCCCAAATAAACTTTTATTATTTCTTTCTATTTGCAAAGCATGGAGAGATGAGGACAGAACAAATATGACTGTTTCAAAGACCTTCTCAGGGGTTTGTTTGGTCTGAGAGAAGAAATACGATCTAGACACAAACAGTTATAAGATAGAATGTGATATGGCAATGTGAGAAGTACAGGCTGAAAGCTTCTCAGGGTTAGAAGAGGTTCTGAGTTGGGGGATAAGGGCGAGTTTCAGAGAGGTGCCATTCGAGCTGGACTTTGAAGGAAGAGTGGAATTTAAATAGGGATGTGAGAGATGAGGGCAACCTAACGGAGCGTTGGATATAAAACTGAGGTGAGAATGTACTTGAATTATCCCATAAAGAGTGTGTAGCTCTGTCTGGCTCAGAAATGCCTAAGGTGAATTAGGGTGGTATGAAGGAAGACAGTATGAAGTAGTATGAAGCCTGATTGAGGAAGGCCCTACATATCCAGTTAGGGACTTTGTTGGTTAAGTACTAAAAGTTTGTGGGCAACAGAAAAAGTTTGTTTTTTTTCCCCAAATTAAATTATTTTTCTCCATTAAAGCAGCCACTGCTGATTATTATTACCTCATCCGTAGCATGAACACAATATTGAATATGTGTTCTGAATGTGGTTCTGACCTAGTATAACACCGGGTTTATATTTTTCCCACACATTCACCCAATGCCTCTACTCCTTAAGTAAGTAACTCTAATAAGATTTGGAACTTTACGCCAGTAGGAATATCATCTGTGACAGCTTCCTCAGTTCTTTCACTGATCACGAGTCCTGCTGTCTGGACCATACTGTTGTATTATTATGGTTTTGCCAAAGTATTTTCAGGAGTAGAAGCCTAAAACTGTATGTTTATTTTATATTCAGTAGTACATATAGAAATATAAAGTATATCAAGTATGAGTCTGGTTAAAAGGAATATGATAGGGACATGTAAAAATTTATTTTTTCTTGTGTAAGCCTAAGAATAGAGTTGCAGTTTCAGTCAATGTGTAGGTTTTTTTTTTGTTGTTGTTGTTTTTAGCTAGCATTCTACTGTAAGCAAGATCTTGCCCTTCTCTCTTATTTATTTATTTATTTTTTAGGGCCGCACCTGTGGCATATGGAAGTTCGCAGGCTAGGGGTTGCACTGGGGCTGTAGTTGCCGGCCTAAACCACAGGCCCATAGCAACCAGCAACTCCAGATCTGAGCCACATCTGAGACCTCCACCACAAGTCATGGCAACACCAGATCCTAAACCGACTGATTGAGGCCAGGGATGGAACCCTTGTCCTCATGGTTACCAGTGGGGTTTGTTTCTGCTGAGTCACACCAGGAACTCCATTGTTTTTTTTTTTGTTTGTTTGTTTAAATGCTTCATTTCCTATTACTATAAGAAGTCTAGCTTTACACTATTTGTGAGTTACAACTGTTTCACAGTATGTACCGTCTCTGAGTTTTCATTTTGTGCGAGAAACCTAGAAAATTCATACAATTAAAGGTGTTAGAGTAAATATAAACTTGCATGGAATAGTATAACTGAACAAATTTAAAAAAAACCAGTGTTTTGGACTTCACACACAAAAGCATTACATTATCAGTAAGGTTGGTGTTTTTAAATTGTGATTGATTTCATATCTAGAACAGTATTTTAATTATGTCATTTGTATCCAAAATTTAATACAGAAATAGAGAATTTAAATAAAAAATCACCAAGAAAGCTTACTTATATTGAGGAATTGCTTTAAAAGGAAAGGAGAAAAGGATCTAAATATATTCATCTTAGTGGAGAGACAGTGAAATAGAGACATAAATCTATAAATAATTGGGAACTTGTAAACACCAAGGGAGAGAAGCTGTATTTTAATTTTATAGCAGGATATAGCTGAGAGTAAGAAGATGAAATATGGGATGACTCATTTTTATGGGATTGCTATTCTGGTAGATTGGAAGAATGCCAGGATATAGTTTATCTCTTTTTCAAAATTATGAGCTTCTTGAGAGCAAGGTTCATATCTCAGTAATTTTTGTATTCCTCACGTTGGCATATTGTTTGTACTCATAAGTTACTTGAATTGAATTTTAGCAAAGCATCTGGCTGTTCCATGTTATTCTTTAGCTAAGGTATAAATATGTTGGCTAAATGATAGTATTGTTAAGTGGATTTATGGCCTCTTAGTTATAGAATATTGCTACTGGATCAGTGGCATAAACTGAACTGTAAGTTTAACTCTTTTTTACTTTCATGTCTCTGCACCTAGCAGATGGTAAATGCTAAATCTTTATTGAGTAAAGGATTTGAACGAATGCTTCAGGGCCCTCACTCTAGTTCTGTCTTTTGAAAAAGTACTGTGAAAGTCCCATCCCAAAACTCTAACTTGAGGTTTGAAGGTAATTATTGTTCACAGTAGTGGGTGTGTACAGTGGGTATTTTGACGTCCATAGGCAGAAACGACTAGTCTTTGGTCTATAAACATGGTACATGGAAGTTTTCTGAGATCCAGTTAAGGTAGAAAATAATTTTATATCCAGTAATATTTGGAGATTTGTTTTTAACTAACATGACTTAACATTTTTGAATTGTCAAAAAGTCACTTCTGTTATAGACCTAAAGACTTACTTATTCTATCACAGTTTAATAATAATAAAACTTGTCAATACTTAGCAAGATATGATGTAATTCAGTTCATTAAAGAAAATGAGGCAGCTGGAGTTCCCGTTGTGGCGTAGTGGTTAATGAATCCAACTAGGAATCATGAGGTTGCAGGTTCAATCCCTGGCCTTGCTCAGTGGGTTAACAATCCGGCGTTGCCGTGAGCTGTGGTGTAGGTTGCAGACACAACTTGGATCCTGCGTTGCTGTGGCTCTGGTGTTGGCTGGCGGCTACGGCTCCGATTAGACCCCTAGCCTGGGAACCTCCATATGTTGCAGGAGTAACCCTAGAAAAGGCAAAAAGACAAAAAAAAAAAAAGGAAGAAAAAGAAAATGAGGCAGTAGACATTCTAGCTACAGAGAAATATATGACTTGGGATATTTTGTCATACTAACTGACAAAACTGTATAGCATGGGTTTGTTGATGTGTTTTTTCTTCCTTATGACGCCTGCTTGTTCAGGCAAAATTCCTAGTGGATTTTCAGCACCATCATAAGTTGTTTATGATGTGCTGACTGTGTATATTTTAAGTCTCTATGAGTAAGAAATTGCCCCCAGGTGTAGTATCTGTAACAACATTTATCATCTCACAGGTCCTATGTGTCAGGAATCTTGGTGTAGCTTATCTGGATTCAAAGTCTCATTAAATGGCTGCAGTTATCTCAAGTTTTGATTGGGAAGAGTCCACTTCCTGGTTCACTCACATGTTTTTTGCAGGATTCATTTCCTCATAGGCTGATGGGTGGAGGCCTTCCTTGGTTCCTTGTCACAGGGCCTCTCCATAGAGCATCTCAAAACATGGCAGTTTTCTTCACCAGAGTGGCAAACAGGAGGGCAAGAGAGTGTGTGTTAGCAAGATGGAAGTCACAGTCTTCTGTACATTAATCATGGAAGTGACACCTCACTACTTTTACTGTGTTGTGTTCATTAGAAGTCGCTAGGTATAGCCCATATTCAAGAGTAGTTGCATAAGCGTGTGTCTACCAGGGGCTGGGGAGGATGGGGAATCATATCTGAAGCTGCCTACCATAGAGTATAAGAGGTTTTTTAAATGATGTTTGGATCCAGTCATTGTCCTTTTTAGTTAAAATGTAGTAAAGGAAAGGCCAGAAGTCCCCCCTTTTCATATACAATTTTTTCCATATATGAAAGTTGCTTGGATCATGAGAGTTTCAGGGTAGTTTTAGTTCAAGAGAGCAAAAAAATATTATAATGCACCAATTTTTCCTTCATTCTACATTATTTGATGCCTTATTTCCAGAATTTAGTATATGTTCCTTATTTCTCCCTCCTCGCCTTTCCCCTTCCTCCTTCTCTACCTTGCTGTTGAATCACTGGTTTAATCCAGTTAAATCTAGAGGTTATGTCCCATTGAGATCTAGGATTTTTCACTTCAAGTAGAGGTTCTTTCTTTGTTATGCACTCTGAGGAGTTAGCTTATCACAAATATTAGTACTTTCTTCTTTCTATTTTTCTTTTTCACTCATTTGTATAAAGCAAAAAGGCAAAGAAAATTTAAATGATGGAAAAAAATTATTTTCTAAGTTTGATAATGCTCTTGAGTTGTAAAAGTTAGCTGATAAGCAGTAAGAGGAGAGCATGAAATATAGTCCTTGAGTGAAAGAAAGCATTTGAAGACTCTTCAGGAATATCTCTGTATGAAAGCCCAGTGTACAAAATCAAAGATGGCCCTCTGTTTCTACTTAGCTGGAAAAAAAAAGTGCTGTGCTGTTCTTTGTGAAAGTTTGATTAAAGTAAATGCTCAGTTGTTGGAGAATTATCTAGAAATCTCTGCTTTTCACAGCTTTCTTTCTTTCTTTCTCTCTTTCTCTCCCTCCCTCCCTCTCTCTCCCTCCCTCCCTCCCTCTCTCTCTCTTTCTTTCTTTCTTTCTTTAGCCTCACCCATGCATATGGAGGTTCCCAGGCTAGGGGTTGAATTGGAGCTACAGCTGCCAGCCTAGGCCACAGCCACAGCAATGTGGGATCTGTGCCCCATCTGTGACCTACACCACAGCTCACGGCAACGCCGGATCCTTAATCCACTGAGCGAAGCCAGGGATCAAACCTGCAATGTCATGGTTCCTAGTCAGATTCATTTCGGCAGCGCCACAACAGGAACTCCCACAGTTTTCTTCATACCTTGTGTGACAAGGAGCTGCATCAAGTCTTTAATTTTGTCTGTGATAAAGAGGGCCTGATAAGGCAAATGTTTTTATTTCAAAGAAACCCTTAAAATCTTACTGTGGCCATCATCCAGCATTTTGCAGGCATTTTAATAATGTTTTAGTGTTTTAGTCTTGCTTAGTTCTTATAATATGGGAGATTTTGAGATCTCAGATTAAAAAATTTATTTATTTTTTTGTCTTTTTCTAGGGCTGCACCCCTCGGCATATGGAAGTTCCCAGGCTAGGGGTCTAATCGGAGCTATAGCAGCCGGCCTACGCCAGAGCCACAGGAATGCCAGATTTGAGCTGCGCCTGCAACCTACGCCATAGCTCATGGCAACACCGGATCCTTAACCCACTGATTCCAAGGCCAGGGATCAAACCCATAACCTCATGTTTCCTAGTCAGATTTGTTAACCACTGAGCCACAACAGGAATGCCAAAAAAATTATTTAATCTTGGTACTTAAGCGTCAGTTTACTCATTTGTAAAATGACAGTAATAAGTACTGTATATGGTTGTTGACTCCATAGTCTTAGCTCCAAAGTTCCTGAATTCTTTCAAATTTCTTTTCTGTAGAAGCTTCTGTACATTCTTCTCAATTCCATCAGCAATCCAACAATGCCCTTTCTTTTAACCACTTCTTCCCCAGAATTCCTTTAGCCTGATACTCTTCCTAACCCCTTCTGCTTTACAAAGTAGAGCCCTACTATGAATATGAGAAACATGCTTCCTGGTGGTTTTTTTTTTTTTTTTTAAAAGTAGGCCATGTTTCATCTGGTTTATATTTAAATATTGCTAATACTTGCTGCCAAGCCTTCAGTTTAAAAATATAAACGTTAAAAAAACTTGTTTACATGAGATCAAAGTTAGAGTTTCACATACTTTTCATTCTAACGATTCCATGCTAATCAAATGACTATTATTCACTTGATTTATTAACATTCTACTTGAAAGAAGTATTTATTTTAATATGACATAATCATCTTAACTTAGAATGCTGAGCTAACAATGAAAAGTAAAATATGGCCCGGTTATCTTCTAACCTGCAATTTTAGGTGCTTTGGGACAGTTAGAGATCTTATCATGCTCATGTGTCACAATAGGGTTTTTGCTGATGACCTTTGCTTCCTGACTAGTGCCTTAGAGCCATGAGTGGGCCGGCTGCTCATGACTGCAGGCTGCAGGCCGTGGACGGTGGCGATGTCATCCATGTGCAGTGACTCCTGTCCTACTGCCCCTCTGCCCAGGCCTTGTGAAGATGGGCAAGGTAATGTTTCTTACAATGCTCTGGATACTGTGACATACACCTCACAGATGTAAGAAGGTATTATTGAGGTGTTTTCTAGATATGGGCTGTGATTCTTTTGGCATGTCCGTTTTTCCATCGTCCATACACATAGCCCAGTAACTGGAGCTTTCAGCAGAGTCCTGTGCCTCTGTGGGTTTGAGTTAGAGCAAAGTGCTCTACCATCTGTTTAGTAGGTAAGTGATAGACACTAAAAATCACACTTCTAAGCTGGCCAACTTCAAAGCAGACGTGGTTTGACCATAGTGGCCTTTGAGGCCTCGCAAGGTTCAGCTCAGAGACAGGGCTCTTTTGATGATTGCTAACTTTAGCATAGTTTTAGTTCCCTGTACTGACAATACAGGGAACTGCTATATCTAGAAGGCTATTTGCCAAGCTGACTTCAAAGTATCTAAAAGGATATATAATCAAGATAAATTCCACAGTGACAGCACTGGCAGAAACTCATTAGAACCAAGGCCCACAGAAGGAGCCCCAGTACTTTGAGGGCTGTGTTTAAATCTGAAGAATCAATTCAGGCATACTATTTTATTAAATTAATTTTATTGAGGTGGATTTTTTTTTTTTCTTTTTACAGCCATACCTGTGGTGTATGGAAGTTCCCAGGCTAGGGGTCTAATTGGAGCTACAGCTGCCGGCCTTTGCCACAGCAATGCTGGATCCTTAACCCAATGAGTGAGGCCAGGGATTGAACTGGCATCCTCACAAACAGTATGTCAGGTTCTTAACATGCTAAGCCACAGTGGGAACTCCTGAGGTAGAATTTGTATACAATAAGATGCACCCATTTTAATTACTAATTAATGAATTAGGACGAATCTTTATAGCACTATAGGCATTCTATTTGACAGCACCATAGGATGATTTCAAATCTCTAGTGAAAATTATGGTATGTTTATCAAGAAGGGATCTTGGAATTCCCGCATGGCGCAGAGGAAATGAATCCAACTAGGACCCATGAAGTTGCGGGTACGATCCTTGGCCTTGCTCAATGGGTTAACGATCCAGCATTGCTGTGAGCTGTGGTGTACTCTGGATCCTGTGTTGCTGTCACTGTGGCTGTGGCCGTAGGCTGGCAGCTGTAGCTCCGATTTGACCCCTAGAGTGGGAACCTCCATATGCTGCTGGTGCAGCCCTAAAAAGCAAAAATAAAATAAAATAATAAAAAAGAGGGGATCTTGCATTTAAGGACCGAGGATTCATTTCTCTGAGAGATTACTTATGATGGCGATTTTGTGCGATCATATTCTTTAGTAAGCACACATCTGGGTAGAAGTCTTCTTTTGGTGAGGGCTGTAGTCAGTTAAGTATGGTTCATTTTCCAGTTGTGCTTTTGTTCTTTTAACCCTGGTTTAGATGCGTCTCTGAGAGAATTGGGTTCTAATCCTGGGTCTGCTACTGTCTGTGGACAGTGAACTTGGTTGAGGTTACAGGTTTTTTTGCATTTCCTTATGAATAAAATGAGAGGGCTCAGTGATAACTCCTACCTCTGACATTCTTAATTTATCATGATAATAAGATTGAATTATTTGATTTGAATATGAATGTCACAAATGTAAACAGAAAACTACTTTTTACCAGTGTTTCTTCGCTGCAGATGCATTGTATTAGTTAATGAACAGGGTAGTATCTGAATGTCTTTGTAGCTTTATTTCCTGGCCTTGCTGTCAATAGGGAATGGATCTTGATTATATTGTTTGTGACCTTGAAGTTAGTTAAATAGCCTTCTAGATACATGTGTTTGTCTGGTATTAAGCTTTTTATAAAGGTTGCTTTTTATTGGTTCTTGTTAGAGAAAAGAAAACCTTATCTCTGCTGTTCAGGCCTGTAACCACTCCTAAAACACAAAGACAAAGAAGTGCATTGTTAAGTGTTGTGGTGCTCTGGGTTGGCAGGTGCTGTTTACCATGCATACTGAGGTTTAATTTACATAGGTGCCCATTACAGATACTTCTAGAGCATTTTAAGGTAAAATGAATTTAATAATAACATTTAATATATATTGCTTCCCTTTTAAGATAGCCTGCATCTATTTATAGATACATAATTTCTAACTGGGAAGGCATTTTCGATGAGAAATAGCACTTTAAATAGTGATTAGGTTCTCTGAATACAAAGTCCTGTTTAACTCACAATATACCTAAAGTATGACACTTAGAGAACTATGGAACCTAATGTCCATTTTTCTGGATTTCTGTGGGAGAAGTACTGGCTTATAGACTTAAAATATTTGCTTCGTAAGCATATGTCATACTAATGTGTTCCAGACAGTATGCTGGGCACTGGGAATTCCGGGGTAGCTAAATTATATTCCCTTTCCTCATGAGTGTGCGGTGTGGTGGGGAGGATACACATAAATGGATAAACATAAAGTAATAACGTTTAAAAAGAAATTGCAAGGTATATTCAGGGATCAGCTCTGCATGAGTTACTGAGAGCACAGAAGAATACCTGACTAGTTGGGATGGGTCTCTCTTGGAGGACTTGCACTGAGTTGAATCTGAAAGATGAGGAGAAATTTATAAGGAGGAACTGGGGAATGTGGGTGGGGAGAGCACTCCAGGCAGAGGCGACAGCATGAATAAAGGCAAGGGGTAAGAAACTGCATGCATTTGGGTGTTATTGGGGCAAAGCAAGAAGCAGTGAAAGAAGAGGGAGAGAGAAGTAGGAACTGGATTACAGTGGAACCAGATTACAGCTCCCAACACAGGGATGTGCAGCATTGGTTTGAGGGTGCAGTGATGGCAGCTCTATCAGGCTCAGGTCAGCGGCTGGTTGAGAAATGATGAAGGCCTGAAACAGGTCAGGGGTAATCAAGACAGAGAGGAGGGGAGATAAGAGATCACTGTTTAGGACGATAATCAGGCCTGAGGATTAATTGGAGTTAAGTGATAAAGGACAGGTGTTCAGACTTCTGCTTTTGTTGACTGAGTGACAGAGAAGGGAATACCAGCAGAAAGAGGCAGTAAAAACACTCAGCTTGAGCAAGCTGAATTTGAGATTGACTGTGGAGATGCCCAGCACACAGCTCACAGAGAACCTCTAGATATATATGAGTTTAGAGACCGAGAGGTATAGGTTTTGCAGTATTCACATGTGGGTGATTGCTGAAACTCTGGAGTAAATAAAATCAGGACTTTAATAAATCTATATTCAGAAGTAAATTCAGCATATTTTCTGGTAAGTGCTTACTCTAGTTTCTTTTAACTTCTTTTAAAATTGAGAACTTGTCTATCAAAGGACCATGAATACTAACCACTGGCCATTTTTATTCATTGATTTGTTTATTCATTCAACAAATAAGATTATATGCCTGGATTTCGGTAGATACATAAATTGGTAACAGATGTATCTTTCCTGCCCTTTAGGAGGTTGCAATCACAATAATCCGATTATATGTCTAAATCCTTTACTTTCAGTGAGATTATTTTAAGGGGTAAAGTTACGGTAGACTGATACTATGGGCAAGTGTCTATTTTGTTTGTTAAAAAAGTAGGTATCTTACTCATGGTTCTTTGCACTGTTTGTTACAACACAGAATCTTATTTGTTCAAGGCGAACAATGGAGAACAGTGTGAAGAAAGGAACATAAACTGAGGGTTTCTCCTGAGAATGTACTTCTGTATCAAATGTGATGAGAGCTGTGCCAATTCTATATTTAAATAAAAGAATAGTTATAACCATTAATATTAGGCTAGCACTGTTCATTGTTCAGAAACTAGTCTGATTGATACTGGTTTTTTTTTTTTTCTATTACTCAACATTGTAGACAATTGTGTTTGCGTTTTTCTGTCTTTATTGGTGCTGATGAGAGTCATCTTGTGTGTTTCATATTTTTGTCACAAATGTCCCGGGGTAGAGACTGCAAAACAAATGTAGTAGGATAATTGTATATCTTTAGGCTATTTTTTTATGATGTGCCAATTAACTGAAATAAATTTAACCCTATGGGGGGGAAATCGATTCTATGAAAGGAAAAGGTAAATCTAGAATACATGTAAAACATCATGCATGTAGATTCAAGAATTAACTAAATTCTGCTAAAATGAAGATATTTCAAGAATGATTTCCAAGTCATCATATTGTTTACCACATTATTTCCCTGACTTTTGCCTTTAAAAATACAATTTAACTAAAACGAACCCTGCAGCCTTGATTTGTCTATTCGATTTTATTGCTGATAAACTTAAATGTGAGGCATCCAACTCCTGCCATTTCTACTGTTTCTATGGTAACTAAAGTGTGCAAACCCAGCAGTATCACTTTCTTTCACAGCTGGCATTTTGTGTTCACAGTAAGAAGAGGGGTTTTAGTAAAGCATAGTCCGTGTTAATTGGGATGTAACTAGGTCAGAACAATTTTGGTAGCCTTTCTTCCTTCTTTCAGGTTTGTATGTGTGGGTGTGTGTGCATGAGTTGCAGTTTCCTTTGTTTTTTTAAAAGCATCACTTTCACTTAATCACCATCTAAGTTAGTCTTTTGAAAATTAAGCAATCATAACATCTGCAAACACACCTCATTGGAATCTTGAGGGTTAGATGGAGTTGCTTTGAGACTTGCCCCTAGCTTGGTAGGTTGTTGAGTATTATCCTTAAGCAAAAGGAAATTGAAGGAGTTCTGCCGTGGCACCATGGGTTGAGAATCTGACTGCAGTGGCTTGGATCACAGCTGCAGCCCAGATTTAATCCCTGGCCTGGGAACTTACATATGCCTTGAAGATAAAAATTTTTAAAACAATTTTTTAAAAAAGGAAAGGGAAATCAAAGAGTTCCCTGGTGGTTCAGCAGGTGGAAGATCCAGTATTGACACTGCTGTGGCTTGGGTTGCTGCCATGGCGTGGGTTTGATACCTGGCCTGGGAACTTGCATATGCTCCAGGTGCAGCCAAAAAAAGGGGAAAAAAGGGAAATTGATGTGAAAATGCCTTGAAAAGTTAAATGTATTTTAATGGTGATTATATTATTTATTTTGTTTTTATTTTGAAACATCAAGTATGACCTTAACATTTAACTTACTTGTCCAAAGGGGCAGATAATCCCAGTTAAGAGGTGAACGCTAGAAAATGATTCCCTCTGCAATTCTAGATTTTAACTTGACTGCAGGAGCCCTTTTCTGTGGCTCTTAGCCAAGCCCTGGGTTGCTTACTCAGACTATAAAAAGAGCTCATAGTCATAGCTCCCCTAAACCACATCACTGCTTCTGCCCTCATCTCAGGCTCTACATGAAGACCCCACACTTAGAGTTTCCATAGGTTCTGGTATATCATGTCAACAGTATTCTCTACTAAATCAGAACTAGCTAGATGCTCTTTTCTCTGTCTCCTCATTCCATCGCGGTGCTCATATTCATATTCTGTTTCCATATAGCGTGACTTCTAATGAGAAATAGCTAACAGTGATCCCAGGCCATCTTCCTGCTTTTTTCCCATTCAGCAGCTCATAATCTACTTTCATTTCTACTAGGAAGCAATTTTTGTTCCATTATCTCTTTGTGTTCTTATATCTTTATTTTTAAAGGATTTAAGCTCAAAATCTAGGAATTGCAAATAATCTAATAAAGCATACATAATATGGTTTATTTAATAATTTTACAATTAAAAAAACTTCATATCCCAGAGACTCCCATTCTCACTAAAGGTTTGAAAGAATGTACTCTAAATCTGCCTTTACCTTTCCCCCATTTATTTGGGTCTCCTTTACTGTGTCTGGCTTCTGTAAGTGCACAGAAATTATTTTTTTCTGAGTCACCAATGACCTTTCAATTATCCCACAGTTGCCTCTTCTCAGCTTTCATTCTGTTGCAGCGGAAGACTCCTCTTCCTTTTAAAACTCAGTTTCAAGAACCCTGTACCATCTATGTTTTCTTATCTTAGAGCTTCGTCAGCTCCTTCATTGGCTCTTTTTCTTCTACCCTTTATTCCTCTCAGCATTATTTTTTCTTATATTAAAAAAATACCATTTCAGGAGTTCCCACTGTGGCTTAGCAGAAACAAACCCAACTAGTGTCCAAGAAGATTCAGGTTTGATCCCTGGCCTCACTCAGTGGGTTAAGGATCTGGCATTGCCATGAGCTGTGGTGTAGGTCACAGACACGGGCTCACATTCCACCCTCATTGCTATGGAGGTGGTGTACGCTGGCAGCTGTAGCTCCCATTCGACCCCTAGCTTGGGAACTTCCATATGCAAACCGGCAGCCCTTAAAAGCAACAAAAACAAAAACAACAAAACAAACACCCCCCCCCCCCAAAAAAAACAAACATTATGGACATATGTAATGTGGAAGGAAATGATAAGTCTCTCCAAACCCTACTGTCAGAGATTGGGCAGAATCTATAAATAAATTATGCAATTTGTAAAAATCATGGGTAAGACAGAAAGATAACAAAATGCTGCTAATGCTAGTCATGTAAAACTTAGTCTTTCCAGGCCCCCACATCATTCAATATGATCAGCAACCCCCTCCTTAATCTTTGTCTCAACCCTCCCCTGCTCCTGCTCCACCTCTTCTCTCCGGTGGACTCCAGCCACATTGACCTCTTTGGTCTTTCTCCAGTAAGCCAGCCTGGCAGCTCACGAAGGTTTTTCCGGACCCCCCCAAACACCATGATCTTGCTCTGCTGCCATTCTTGTGGCAGCCCTCATCAACTCTTAGAGCATAGGCCAGACAGTGCTCAAGAACCTGTCCTCAAGAACTTGTGCCCAAAGCAGAACACTGCAAGCAGCAAGCAAGCCATTACTTGGGTGTTTTTAGAGTCCTCAGCGCCTTGTCACTCTTTCTCCCTGATTCCTGCTGTTCTCCCTAGCATGTCTCCAGTTCCCCAGGCAGACTCCTGCATCAGGCCTTTCAACTTACTCTTCCCTTATTACACACTTTCTTCAGGTTTTACCCCAATGTTACTTCTCAAGGAGGCAGTCCATAAAATAATGCTGAAAATAGGAGTTCCTGTCGTGGTGGCACAGCACAAATGAATCCGAGGTTGTGGGTTCAACCCCTGTCCTTGCTCAGTGGGTTAAGGATCCGGCATTGCCTTAAGCTGTGGTATAGGTCTCAGATGTGGCTGGGATCTGGGGTTGCTGTGGCTTTGGCATAGGCCGGCAGCTGTAGCTCCAATTAGACCCCTGACCTGGGAACCTCAATATGCCATGGGTGTGGCCCTTTAAAAAGCAAATAAAATAATGCTGAAAATAACATTCCAACCCCCTCCCAACAGTACCTATCCCCATTTCTTGCTTTTTTTTGGTCTTTATCGTCTTCTTAATATATGCTAATATACAAAAGAATATTTGGTATATTTGTATGTACCTTACAAAGCATAAGTCAAGAACCTGTCACTTAACCCAGTAACTGGAATCTTACCATTATCTTGCTTCTATTTATGTTTTTTCCCTCCTCCTGCCTCCTCCCAAGAGGTAACAAACATCCTGAATTTTAAATCTATTATTTATTTCTTTAAGAAAAAGTAGGTTTATCACATTGTCTATATGCCTAAACAGTACAATTTTTTTTTTAGCTTTGCTTGGTTTCAAGCTTTATGAAAATGGCATCCTTCTGTATATAGTTTTCTGAACTTGTTTTTTCACTCAACGTGATGCTTCCAAGATCTGAACATTTTTTAACCTTTTTCTGTAGTTCAGTGACTTTCATTGTTGTTTTAAAATTCATTGTGTGACTTTACTACAATTAATGTCTCCATTTTTCTATTAGCTAGAAACTTGGGTTGTATCCAGTTTGTTGTTTGTTGCTTTTTTTGGGGGGGGGTGTTACAAACTGTGCTGCTGTGATCATTTTTTAATGTATCTAAATATGGAATTACTGAGTCAAGGAGTATACAATTGTTCATTTTTGCAAGATGATGCCAAATTATTTTCCAAAGATGTTATACCAATTTACTCTCCTACCAGCAATGTATTGGAGTCTCCGCGACCTACTTCCTACTCAACTGTTCTTAATTTTTACCAATCTACTAGGTTAAAAATGATATCTCCTTGTGACTTTAATTTGCATTGCCCCCATTATTGATGAGATGTAGCATCTTTTCATATACTTAGTGGTTAAACATATTTCTTCTTTTGTTAAGTCCCTGTACATTTTGTCCATTTTTCTCTTAGTTTTTTTTTTTCATATTTGTAGGTGTTCTTTATTCTGGATACTAAATCTTTGTTACTATTATTGATATATGTGGCAAATACTTCTTCCCATTTGTGCTTTGTTCTTTTTATTTTCCTTATCTTTGATGATTGGAAGTTATTTTAATAGCCAAATTTTTTCTTCTATGCTTATTGTTTGTATCTTGTTTAAGAAATTCTTTCCTATCTCAAGGTCAGAAAGATAATCTCCAGTTTTTTTCTTTCCCTCCAGAGTTTTAAAGTTTTGCTCTTCACATTTAATTCCTTAATCCTCCTGAAATTGATACTTATGGTATGAGATGAGGATTCATTCTACTTATTTTTTCCCCATTTGGATAACCAGTTGCGCCAGCACCATTTATTGATTAGTCTTTCCTTTCTCCGCTGAAGTTCCTCTTCTCTCAGTATCACTGTTCCATCTGGGTTCTCTGATCTCTCCTGTTGCTCATTTTGTCTATCCCTGTACCAGTACCACATTGTTTTAATTACTATAGCTTTAAATAAATCTTGATATTATGCTTTTGTTTACAAATTTTTTTTATTGTAGTTGATTTACAATGTTGTACCAATTTCTGCTGTAAAACAACTCACTTATATGTATACGTACATCCTTTTTTACATCCTTTGCCATCATGGTCTCTCCCAGGAGACCAGATATCATTCCCTGTGCTATACAGTAGGACCTTGTTGTTTATCCATTCTAAACGTAATAGTTTGCATCTATTAGCTCCAAACTCCCAGTCCATCCCACTCGCCCCCACCCCACACCCTGGCAACCACAAGTGTGTTCTCTGTATCCGTGAGTCTGTTTCATAGATCGGTTCATTTGTCTTATTTTTTTCTTTCTGGGGCCGCACCCACAGCATATGGAGGTTCCCAGGCTAGGGGTTGAATTGGAGCTGCAGCTGCTGGCTGGCCTACACCACAGCCACAGCAACACCAGATCCGAACTACATCTGCGACCTACACTGCAACCCTACACCACAACTCATGGCAACACTAGATCCTTAACCCACTGAGTGAGGCTGGGGATCAAACCCACATACTCACAGATACTAGTTGGATTCTTAACCTACGAACCACAATGGGTATTTGTCTTTATCTTTCTTTTTTTTTTTTGTCTTTTTACTTTTTTTTCTAGGGCCGCTTCTGCGGTATATGGAGATTCCCAGGCTAGGGGTCTAATCAGAGCCGTAGCCACTGGCCTATGCCAGAGCCACAACAACTCGGGATCCGAGCTGCATATGCAACCTACACCACAGCCACAGCAACACCAGATCCAAGCCACATCTTCGACATACACTGCAACCCTACACCACAACTCATGGCAACACTAGATCCTTAACCCACTGAGCAAGGCTAGGGATCAAACCCGCAACCTCATGGTTCCTAGTCGGATTCATTAACCACTGCACCACGATGGGAACTCCTGTCTTTATCTTTCTGACTTACTTCACTTAGTATGAGAATCTCTGGTTGCACTTGATATCATGTTTTGAGCCAGATTCCTCTCCTCATCCCTACCCCTAACACTTTGTGAGTATCTTGGCTATTCTTAGCTCTTTGCTCTTCCACATACATTTTTAAAATCAGCTTTTCAAGTTCCACAAGGAAACTCTGATGAGATTTTGATTGAAATTGCATTGAATATACAGACAAGTATGGGGAGAATTGATGTCTTTACTATATTGAGTCTTATCTATAAACATGAGCTCTTCATTTATTTAGGACTTCTTAATGTCATTTAAGATAAAGTTTCAAGGTGTTCTGTATAAAAACCCTATACATCCTTTGATATATTTATTCCTAGGTACCTGATACTTATTTTTTTTTTTTTTATTGTTGATGCTATGGAAGTGCTGCCTTGGAAAATTATATTTTCTAGCTTTTCTTTTCTTTTTTTTTGCTGGTATATAGAAATACAGTTGACTTGTTTATATTGTTTAAGTAGCCAGAAACCTACTAAACTCTCTTACTGTTGCTAAAATTTGTCAGTAAATACTTTGGGCTTTCTATGCAGATAATTATATCATCTGAAAATAACAATAGTTTTGTTTCTGCCTTTCTAATGCATATGCCTTTAATTATTGTTTTAGAGCACCAAACTTATAGTACAGTGTTGATTTTAGATGGTAATAATGGGGCATTATTCTTGATTTTAAGGGGAATGATTCTAATGTTTCCTTCTTAGTTTTTGATACGTACCTATTATCAGGTTAAGGAAGTCTTTTCTAGTCTAACTTGCTGTGAGTTTTTATCATGACGGGGTA
Source organism: Phacochoerus africanus (assembly GCF_016906955.1). Classification (NCBI taxonomy): domain Eukaryota; kingdom Metazoa; phylum Chordata; class Mammalia; order Artiodactyla; family Suidae; genus Phacochoerus; species Phacochoerus africanus. The sequence continues at coordinate 76,569,336 of NC_062545.1, read as the reverse complement.
TTAAATTTTATCAGCTGCTTTTTTAGCCTCTATAAAGATAATTATATTTCTTCTTTAATCTGTTAATGTAGTGTTGTACTTATATAGACTTTCTTATATTAAGCCATTCTGGAATGCCTGTTTCTGGACTTGGCTTAATGCTATTTTGTTTAGTATTTTTGCATCTGTACTTATGAATGGGGTTGGCTTGAAGTTTTTCGTTCTTATACTTTGTCTAGGTTTGCTACCAAGGTTATTCTGGCTTTCTAGAATATGTTGGGAGTGTTTCCTCTTTTTATATTCTCTAAATGTTTGAATAAAATTGAAACGATCTTTCATTGAAAATTTGGAGAAGTTGCCTCTTTGATCATCAGTTTTCTTAGTAGGCAGATTTTTACAGTTTCAATTTATTTAGCACTTTTGGGTTTCTGCAGGTTTTCTAATTCATTTGAGTCAATTAGTACATTTTCTTGATTTTGCCTATTTTGTATACATTATTATTTATTATTTATTTATTTAGGCCACACCTGTGGCATATGGAAGTTCCTGGGCTGGGGATCAAATTCAGACCATAGCTGCAACCTATGCCACAGCTGTGGCAATGCCACTGGATCCTTAACCCAGTGTGCCAGGCCGCAGAGCAAACCCACGCACCAGCATCAATCTGAGCTGCCTCAGAGATAGCACTAGATCCCTAAGTCCCTGTGCCACAAGCAGGAACTCCCACATATTTAAATTAATGGATATAAAGTTCTTCAAAGGGTTCTTTCTAACCTCCATGGAATCCACAGTTATGTTCCTTTTTGTAATTTCTAATATTGTCTATTTGCCCCATCTCTCCTTTTCTTGTAGTTGTCTTAAAGGCTTCATAAATCCTCTCTAGTTCATAGATTACTGCCCTTTCTAAAAAAAAAGTTTTATTGAAGTATAGTTGATTTACAAGGTTGGGATAATTTTTGCTGTACAACAAAGTAACTTAGTCATACATATATAAATATCCATTCTTTTTTAGATTCTTTCCCACACAGATTATCACAGAATACTGGCTAGAGTTCTCTGTGCTATACAGCAGGTCCATATTGACCAATCATTCCATATACCTCAGTATGCATATGCCAATCCCAAATCCCCATTCCATCCCTCCCACCCCCCAAACTTGTCCCATTTGGTAACCCTAAGTTTTTAAAGTCTTTGAGTCTGTTTCTGTTCTGTAAATAAGTTCATTTGTATCCTTTTTAAAATATTCCATATGTAAGTGATATCATATGATTTTGTCTTTCACTAACTTCATTTAGTATGATAATTTCTAGGTCCATCCATGTTGTTGCTAATGGCATTATTTCATTCTTTTTTATTGCTGAGTAATATTCCATTGTGTGTGTGTGTCTGTGTGTGTGTGTGTATACCACATCTTCTTTATTCCTACCCTTAATTTTATCTTTTTACTTCTGCTTTCTTTTGGTTTAGACTATTGAGGTTTTTTTTTAACCTCTTAACTTAGGCACATAATTATTTTCAGCCTTTCTTCCTAACATAAATGTTTAAGGCTATAAATTTCCCTTGTAAGTACTGCATTAGCTCCATAGGTTTTGATAGGTTGTATTTTCATTATTTCACTTCTGAGTATTTAAATTTTTCTTCATGCTTTCTCCTTTACTTCTGAATAATTCAAAGTATTTTTACATTTCCAAATATATGGAGTTTTAAATTTATACTTTTGCAGTTGACTTTTACCTTAATTGTATTTTGATCATAGAACATAATCTGTTTGAAAATAAGGCCTTGCAGTTTCTTGAGACCTGCTTGAACACAACAACATTTGTAAATGCTCCATGTATACTTGAAAAAAAAAATATGTATTCTCCAGTTATTGGGTAAAAGTTGTATAGATGTCTGCTAGATCAGCTTGTTAATTGTGTTCTTTGGGTGGTCTACATCTTAATCTTTTGTCTGCATGACATATCAATAATTGAGAAATGTTGGAGTTCCCATTGTGGATCAGCAGTAACAAACCCACTTGATATCCATGAGGATGCAGGTTTGATCCCTGGCTTCACTCAGTGGGTTAGGATCTGGCATTGCCATGAGCTGTGATGTAGATCACAGATGAGGCTCAGATCCTGCATTGTGTGACTGTGGTGTAGGCCCGCAGCTGCAGCTCCGATTCAACCCCTAGCCTGGGAACTTCCATATGTTGCAGGTGTGGCCCTAAAGAAAAAAAGAAGTCTGTTAACATTGGTCTTTTCCCTCCCTGAAATTATATCAAATACATACACACACACATACACACACACACACTCACACACATCAAGTACATAGCAAGTTTTTAGGAGTGTTCCCTCTTCCTGATAAATTTAACCTTTGTCATTTAGTGACCATCTCCACTCCTAATAATGCTTTTGTCTTAAAAGATATTTTGTCTACACAAGTATAGTTGCTTCTTTTAGCAGTTTGCCTTATGTATCTTTTAATAGTCTTTTATTTTTGGCTTTTATGGTCCTTCTGCTTAGGTGGATCTCTCGTAAGTAGTATATGAATGGATTTTGTTTTTAAGCCAATATGGAAATGATTTGTTTTTAGCAGGAAAATATATGTTTTTAGTCCTTAGGCCTAAGTTAGGAAGTTTTTCCTTCAGAGAGGGTTTCCTTTTGCTTCTGCTGGTTTACTTTAGTCCCTTTGAGTTTCTTGGCTGATTGTCGGGTAATAGGCTCAGATCCCTCACCTTGCTGGTGGCTCAAGGCTCAGCGTTCCCGCTGAAGTGTGTTATTGACATCTGCCCTCAGGCCCATCCTGCCTATCCTTCCTTCTCAAGCCATTATTTGGGGTGGAGCCAGGGGTTGTTGTAGATCTCTTCTCTCTCTTATGAGATCAAGGATCCTTCAGAAATATTTCTTAGGCAGCATGTGGTTGTTCCATAATGGCAAGGTGTTCTGGAGCACCTGCTTAGCCATCATACCAGATGTGGAACTCTCATGTATTCTTGGTTTATTTTTTTCTGCAGTACTTATCAGTATCTGACATACTGCATGTTTGGTATTACTTCAGTAATAATATACTATATACTTGGTATTTATTACATTTCTTTTCCCTCTAGAATGTGAGCTCCACGAGGGCAAGGATTTTGCCTGTTTTTGTTTACTACTATATTTCTAGCATCTAAATCACTGCCAGATGCTCAATCAATATTTGAATGGATGACTGGGAACAGTAGAAAAGGTGATGCCAAAAAGCAATGCCAAGTCTTGAACTTTTACCTTGAAATGCTCTTATATGTTCCTCCATGACCATTATCACAAATTAGAGTCCCCTTACTTTTCCCTGGACTCTTGTAGCCCACTTCCAACTGGTCTGTTTACTGGGTGGTCCATCTGTCCTATCCAGTTCATCCTTCACAAGGCTACCAGAGTTTTCCCCTAAGTATGGATCTGATTATCTCACTGTCTTGTCTCAGTTTAGCCTACAGAATACATTGTTGTTTCTTTAGTGTGACATTTTATTCCCAACATAGTTCCTAGCATTATTTCTACACAGAGCATTCTATGCTCTAGTCATATGAAATTACTTGAAGGCTCTCCCAATACGCCATGTCTGTGGGGGAGGGGGGTTGTAACAATGCTCTTACGTTTTGGGTTCTCTGAGCCTGAAAAGTCATTCTTTTGTTTATGCTTATCAAAATCTTAGTCATTCTTGGAGCTCCCATTGTGGCGCAGTGGAAATGAATCCGACTAGGAACCATGAGGTTGCAGGTTCGATCTCTGGCCTCACTCAGTGCGTTAAGGATCCGGTGTTGCTGTGAGCTGTGGTGTAAGTCACAGACGTGGCTTGGATCTGGCATTGCTGTGGCTGTGGCGTAGGCCGGCGTCTACGGCTCCAATTAGATCCCTAGCCTGGGAACTTCCATATGCTGCGGGTGCGGCCTTAAAAAAGACAAAAAGACAAAATCTTAGTCTTAAATTCATCTAAAGTCATCTCCTTCCTAAAGATTATCCTAATATTCACTGAGACTCATCTTTTCCCAGCCGTTTATTTTGCTGTTTTGGTATTCTATTAAGCTATCTGTCTGTCTTTCCCTCCTAAATATTAAGTTCCTTGAAGTCAAGGGCTTCATGTTTTTCCTGAAAGTGTGTACAGTGGCTTAAGAATAATGGATCTTTGAAAAATAGTTGTCAAACTTGAATTTTAAAAGTTTGGTTTTTGTCTGATGCTATTTTCGTTTTTCTGCTATAGCAAACTGATCTTGTGTCCTTTCTTCAATTATCACACTCCAGTGACAATAACTTTCAAATCTAAATCTTCCTATTTCCACCCTCCTGGCTAGTGTGACTAGGGCCTTTCACATTACTCAAACTCAATGTGTCATTGCCTTCTCTTGTTGTTGTCCCTCCCAAATCAGTACCTCTCATAACTTCTCTATCAGAAGGGCACCATTCTTCCAGTCACATAAACTCAAGCCCTTAGTGAAATCTTTATCATCCTTTGTCTTAATCTTCTGCCTTCAACTAGTAGTCCTGTTAATTTCTGCTCTAAAATGTTATTCAGCTTGGAGTTCCCATCGTGGCTCAGTGGTTAACGAACCCGACTAGTAACCATGAGGTTTCGGGTTCGATCACTGGCCTTGCTCAATGGGTTAAGGATCCGGCGTTGCCGTGAGCTGTGGTGTAGGTTGCAGACATGGCTTGGATCCTGTGTTGCTGTGGCTGTGGTGCAGACCTGGCGGCTACAGCTCCAATTGGACTCCTGGTCTGGGAACCTTCATATGCTGTGGATGCGGCCCAAGAAAAAGATAAAAAGACAAAAAAAAAATGTTACTCAGCTCCATTAACTTCCTCTCCATTTCAGCTGAGAAGTCCTTAGATGAAGCCCTGAAGCCCTTATTACCTCACATCCCAGTTCTGGTACCTCCCCCTTTCCTATAATCTCACTGCCTGTAATATAAAGGTCAGATTGCTTCACCTGGCATTTAAGACTGCAGGGTCTAAGTTCACTGTACTCTCTCCAGCATGAGCCCTCTGCTTTCTGTCAAGTCAGTCTTACTCTCTGCTACGCTTACCTCATTCATAGCCCTTATGCTTCTGCTCTGCCACGCTAGCTTGGGTTCATTTTTCAGGATCTGGATAATGGCCATACCTGCTGCCCCCCATCTCCAGTAAACATTTCCCTTAACAATGGAAACTAGTTCATCACTTCCTCCTTTGAACTTTTTTTTTTTTTTAGTTATCGTTTTCATTGAAACTTAAAAAAGAGCTGGCAAATTGAAAGAGATCTTAAGAGTGATCTAGTTTAACCTCTAACCCAAGACCCCAGTCCTCTCCATAACTCATAATTAGCTTTCATTTCTAGTATTATACAAAGATTCTAACATTTCTACTTGTATAGTGAGCATCTGGAGGCTAGGAACTTGGTTTACTATGCTTTTATTTTTCCTCTTAATTCTGAGTATGGTTAGCGTGGTTTTTTGTCCCTAGAAGACACCACCAAGGATATACTCGTTGATTGAATAAATGAATCATGATTTTTTTTTCTGTAAAGAGTTTACAGAGGAGATTTACTTGGGCAAAAGCCTATTTCCACAGTTTCTCTGTTCCCAAATGTCTACAAATAAGGATGGCTTAAAAGATGGTGGATACATTTGCAGTCTACTCCTTTCTTCATATAGCTGTGTATTAGCCTTGGTTTTAATTTTCCTACATCTTTTAATTATATTTGGAATTTCTCACTTTTGCATGAACTATAGCTGAAAATGTGTATGCATTTTAATGGAGTCTGCTGAATGTTGATCATGTTTTCCTACTGTAGTTTAGAAATATTTAGCAAGGAATATACCATTTGATTCATCTAAATGAAGGTAATTATGTTGTAGTTTGAAATTTTATATAAAATTTTTCAACCACAAAAGCCCTTTGTTGTGGGTGGCAATAGGACAGCTTATAATTTATGCAGGTTTAAAAATTATTAGTACTCATTACTTCTGTGGGGTAAATAGAAATGATAGCTTTAATTCCTTTGTGATTATTTGTATGACATAATTTTGAAAATAAAATGTTTCTATAGCAAAGGTGTTTTTGGAAAGTTAGTGCTAACTTCAAGTATGTCAAATGCTTTAACTATGTAGAGGGTATTTGATATTCAATTATAGTTTTGATGAAAATCCAAAAGTGATATTTTCATAAGAACTTTTTTCCATTTTAGAGCATGTCAAAAGAATAAATATAGTAATTTGAATGCTCTATTTTTATTTCTAGAAACCAGCAAATATCCTAGTAATGGGAGAAGGTCCTGAGAGGGGGAGAGTCAAAATAGGTAGGTAATTATTTCTAAAATAATGTACTAAGAAACTGAAGTGCCTGCAAAGATGGTTTCCCTTTTTAATATTCTTAAGTAGTTAATTTTAAAATTACTTCCTCACAATATTTGTAGAAAAGATGTTGGGAAATGTAGAGAGCTTATAAAATCCCTCAGATTTATTCCCCAAATAAGTTTCTGTAATTCTAAGCTTAGGCAAGCAAAAAATTCTTTCCCACACAATACTCCAAGCATGTATTTAATGTTCTTACTGTCCTGCACAGTTACCCTAAAGATAAATCCCTAAATCTTACTTTTGTCTCAGCTTTACCAGATGTTGTTTCCCTGAATACATCCCTCCCACCCTGATCTGATACATATAGATCTTCACAGATTCCCCCTACCCTCTCCCCCTACCACATGCCCTGTGCCAGATACCAACATATCTTTTCCAAATGAATATATATATATGTTTCTAGACTCTCTTACTTGCTGGTCTTAGATTAAGCTACTGGCATGAGTCTTATTTCTGTATTTAAATTTTCTTTGCACCCTCGAAGATTCTAAAAGAAACTGGCATCCTTTATACCTATGTCTTATTTGGGGAGAAAATGAGCTATGAAATGCTTTATTCTAATTTCTTATAATAAAGCTTACATTTACTGAATGCTCATTTTAAAGAAAGACTTTAAAATAAATTTCGTTTCATCAACCTGCTTTCTTTGCTATTAGAATATATCATGCTGGAAACGATGCAAAATTGTGCTAATTTAACTTACTACAAATTCGTTCGGTCTTGCTTTGACCGAGCATGCCTTCCTTGCTGCTTGGTTTTCTATTTCTTCAGTTAGTTACCTAGCCCAGTTCCTAAAAAAAACTGTTCTAAACCGACTCTTCTTTCTTTGAACCTCTACTCTGAGCTTACTGGGATTCACTCATAAAAAAATTTTGTTGATGTTAATTAAGAACCAGGTGGCTAATTTCCTTCCTTTCCTCTTTCCTTCCTCCTCCCTCCCATCATCTTCCTAGACTCCTCAACTTGTTCCTGTTTCACTCTTACATTTTTACTTGTAGGCATTTACTGAGTACCTAGTTTTTGTTAGACACCCGTGAAAGGGAAATCAAGTATGGTCCTTGTTTGGGGGACAGTGAAATAGATACTTGCATATGTTATCATTTGTTTTGCACAACCACCCTCTATGGTAGTTACTGTAGATGAGGAAGGCTGGATTCAGAGAGATTGTGGTTTACTCAGCCTTTCAAAGGAAGGACTTGAGTTCCAAGTCTGGGATCTCTTTCCCATGGCTGCTGAGACATCAGAGCTATCTGGTGTGACCTCAGGGACCACTTTTCTTTTGTCAGCGCAGCTCTGCCTCTGAAACAGTCTCAGAGAAAGAATGACTCTTCCTGTCCAAGTCCTAGCTAGTGCCCTTCCTAGTCCGGCTGTAGTTAAACCCTTCATATTATAGTAGCTCCATTCCCCCCTTCTCAACTTTCTCTTCTTCACCTTCAGACACTCATAATCCCCATCCCAATTTTAACATAAATTTTCTCATATCCATTTTGTTTTCTTTACCATTTTTTTCAGTTTTGTTTTCCCTTTGTTCCTCTGCTTCTAAAATGTTTCTCATTGGTTTCACTCACCCTAATTTGTTATTATCTGATATCTAATCCCATCCCTTTATTGAAACCGTTCTTTAAAAGGACACCTATGATTTCTTTCTTACCAAATCTAGTCACCCGTGTTTCGTCACTGTTTTCTTTTACTGCCTTGTCATTTGTTCTTCTGACCAGTCTGGCCTTGTGACTTTTCCTTTGGCCTATTTGACATCGGCTAATTCTGTTTTTCTATCTACTGTTTTGGCTGTTACTTCTGTGTTTCATTCATTTTTGTCTCTTATTCCTATTAACCTTTTGTTTCAAGACACTTTAGGCACTGGCTTGAGACACAGCCTGCCTCTACAATTACTTCTTTAGGGAACTGACAAGTTGTGGCCTCAAAACCTTGGGTTCTACAAAAATGATTCTAAGATCTAGATCTTCAAATTCTATTCTCTACCATTAGCTGAAATGTTTATCTCTATTTGAATGCCCTGGAAGTCTATACTCCATTAATTCCAAACCAAATTCATCATCTTCTTATACTTTCCCACCCTTGTGCCAGTCATCACATTTATCCCAGTCACCAAACTTAATGTCTTCTCCTTACTCTTCCAAATAGATCTACTACTCCTCAACATAAATTCTGTTTTCTAGCAAGGCCAGTTAATTGCCTTGTTGTTAAGAGTTTTAGGATTGTAATTCTATCCAAAATCAGGGTTAAAATAAGCTATAATAAATAATAAAGGTTTAGTGAGCAATTATTCTAGTTGTTTATTTTTAAAATTTGTTTTAATAGCACATTTAAAAAAAAAAAAAGTCAGTCATGCTCCGACATCTATGCTTAACACTTTAGTACAGTTTTTTTTGTTTGTTTTTTTGTTTTTTGACTGAAAGGAAAAGCGCAGTTGAATGAAAAACACATTTCTCTTCCCTGTATGCCTTCCCCTTCCCAGCAACCTAAAGATTTCGAGGCCTTACCTAAAATGCTTACTGCTTTCTTTACTATTCACAGTGATTCATCCTTAGGGATCCAGCTCAAGTCCCACTTCTACAAATGTTTCTCAGACATTGTTCCTGATAAAACCATAAAGGAGACATAACCCCTGCCCTCAAGGGACTTGGAGTCTAGTAGAAACCAGTAGTTACTTTCCTTTTAGTTGCTACTGGTTTCTACTTAAAGTACTTAGGCTTTTTGTCCACGCCATGTGTTTTGTCATCTCACCTTCATGTCTGCTGTCAGCCTTAGGCATTGCCTTCCGCTGCTTTTCTATCATTTAAAACTATGGAATTAGCACTCACAGGTCGGGGTTTTACTATCCCTATCTGTTGAACTGAACAGTTGCACTCATTCCTAATTTTAGGAGAACAGCTGTTAGGAATGTTTAGGCTTGTTACCCTTTGTCAAAATTAGTAATTAGTAATTATTTGAAAAAAAATGGTTTGAAACTCTTTTAAAGTTCATACAATAGATGGGAATTGTTTTTAAGAATATTTATTGTTGCCTCTGGCCTTGATATAATTTTTCAGTGAATAGATGTGCTTGTAGAAAACTAAGAAGGTAGAGAATAAGGGGAGAAATACTGGTTTTAGCCTTTACTTGAAAATGGTATGCTTTTCAGCGGGTGGAAAGGGCATTCATATTACTTTGCTATCAACAACCATCAGCATCTATTAATACATAAAGCAGTGCTTTGAGGTAGGTGGGATATTGGTAGAATGGTTTTGAATATTTTTGTTTATTAGAGGGAAATTTGGTTAAGAAAGTGTAGGCATAAACATAGGCTCTAAAGAAAGAAAATCACTGGAAATTAAAAATGCAATATATATCATAGCATAATGGCTTTAGATTGAATGATTATAGTTGAAACTTTATGCATTGTATAGTATACTAGGGACCCTTACAATCAAAATATACTGTGTATATTATATATTTCAAAGTATACAAGTTTATCATTCTTGTGGTTTTTGCCTTTGTGACATGCAGTTATCATACATATAATCTGTTGGCTATCAGATCCATGGTTAAGAATGTAGCTGCTAGATTATAAATTTTTTTTACCAGCTATCCCTGTGACTTTGGGCAAGTCATTGTACTGCTTTGGGTCTTAGATTCTTTATCACAGAAGTGGGGGGAAAGCACTTATTAAACCAGCATCCTGGAGTTCCCATTGTGGCACAGCAGAAACAAATCCTACCAGTATCCATGAGGATGTGAATTCAATTCCTGGCCTCCCTCAGTTGGTCGGGGATCTGGCATTGCCATGAGCTGTGGTGTAGGCTGCAGACACGGCTCGGATCCCATGGTGCTGTGGCTGTGGTGTAGGCCGGGAGCTGCAGCTCCAATTAGACCCCTAGCCTGGGAACCTCCATATGCAGCAGGTGCGGCCCTAGAAAAGACAAAAAAAAAAAAAAAAACAGAGAGAGAGAATTAGTTTCTAGCACTTTATTACAGAAATAATCTTTTTTGCTACTTTCGTATATATCCAATATTTAAATAAGTTAGCTTTGGTATAGACCTTTGTTAAAGGCTGAATTATAGCAAATTCACTTATGTGTTGTATGTATGTTCTTGGAAACATGTATGTGATGTGTTGGTAACATTACAGCAACTGGCTCTCTGGGGCGGGGGGAAGCCCAATTTGTGGCATTTGCTGTTGTCCCCAATATAAATACTCCCCCCATAGCCAGTTTCAAGCCACCAACATGACGTTACAAAATGCTGTGTTGGGAAAACGGGTATAAAGTGGGTCCATAAGAGCCAACTCTAGCACACACAAAACTAAGACAGAGTCAGATTTTAGATGTATAGGCAAGCGGAAGTCATAATTAATTGTGGCAAGTTTTAGATTATTTTCAATTTTAAAAACATTTAAGAATGTTATTCTATCTCCGAAAGCCAGGAATCTGAAGTCAGATCTGGATTTTAATTCTGACTCTCTAATTGCTAGTTCTGTGACCTTGGACAAGACAGAATATCTCCAAGCCTCAGTTTCTTCATCAGTAAAATAGGCACAATAATAGTATCTACCTCAGAAGAGGAGATCTGGTCCCTGGTGCAGACCACTGGCTGAAAAGGGAGGAAAAGGAGTTCCTGTTGTGGTGCAGCAGAAATGAATCTGGCTAGGAACCATGAGGTTGTGGGTTCGATCCCCGGCCTTGCTCATGGGTTAAGGATCTGGCGTTGCTGTGAGTTGTGGTGTAAGTCGCAGATGTGGCTTGGATCCTATGTTGCTGTGGCTGTGGCCCTAAAAAGAAAAGGAAGGAAAAAAATTGCTTTATAAAGTTACTGGCTATGGTCATCAGCCTTGTATGGTTATAGCAGCATGCCAAACTGAGTTCTTATTAATTTATTTTATTTTTTAGCTGACATGGGTTTTGCCAGATTATTCAATTCTCCTCTAAAGCCACTAGCAGATTTGGATCCAGTAGTTGTGACTTTTTGGTATCGGGCTCCAGAACTTTTGCTTGGTGCAAGGCATTATACAAAGGCCATTGGTAAGTTAGTCCAGAACAGTTTAATTATAACTGGTAAGTATTGCATTATCATATCATTATCATATGATATGGCATTGTCATAAATGATAAATGGTATAATAATGTCTTAATAAAAACTGCTTTTTTTAGTTTACATTTATTTATTTTAAATGATTTTTATTTCTTCCATCATAGCTGGCTTACAGTGTTCTGTCAATTTTCTACCGTACAGCAAGGTGACCCAGTCATACATACATATGTGCATTCTTTTTCTCACATTATCATCCTCCATCATAAGTGACTAGATATAGTTCCCAGTGCTATACAGCAGGATCTCATTACATATCCATTCCAAAGGCAATAGTTTGCATCTATTAACCCCTAATTTCTGGTCCATACCACTCCCTTCCCCTCCCCCTTGGCAACTACAAGTCTCTTCTCCAAGTCCACGATTTTCTTTTCTGTGTATAGAAACCACTTTATATCTCTTTGTAAAAGTCTTGCTGTTGTCTGTATTCCCAGATTTTATATTCTGGTAGATTTTGATTTTTAACTGTATAGAAGAATGATTTAAAAATTTTTTTATTATAATTGATTTACAATGTTCTGTCAATTTCTGCTATACAGCAAAGTGACCTAGTTATACACATATATACATTCTTTTCCTCACATTATCCTCCATCATATTCCATCACAAGTGATTGGATATAGTTCCTTGTGTTATGCAGCAGGATCTCATTGCTTTTCCACTCTAAATGCAGTAGTTTGCGTTTAACCCCAGACTCTCAGTCCATCCCACTCCCTCCCTCTCCCCTTCTCCCTTCCCCTTGGCAACCACAAGTCTGTTCTCCATGTCCATGAGTTTCTTTCTTTTCTGTAGATAGGTTCATTTGTACCATATATTAGAGTCCAGATATAAATGATATCATATGGTATTTATTTTCTCTTTCTGACTTATTTAACTTAGTATGAGAGTCTCTAGTTCCATCCATGTTGCTGCAAATGGCATTATTTTGTTTATTTTTTATTGCTGAGTAGTATTCCATTGTGTATATATACCATATCTTCTTAATCCACTCATCTGTCCATGGACATTTAGGTTGTTTCCATGTCTTGGCTATTGTGAATAGTGCTACAGTGAACACAGGTATGCATGTATCTTTTTCTTTTTTGGGGGGAGACTGACTTTCTTTCTTTTTTTGGGGGGGCCATACCTGTGGCTTGTGGAAGTTCCCCAGCTAGGGGTCAAATTGGAGTTGCAGCTGCCGCCCTAGTCCACAGCAGTGCCATATCTGAGCCACGTCTGTGACCTATACCACAGCTCGCAGCAACACCAGATCCTTTAACCCACTGAGCAGGGCCATGGATTGAACCCTCATCCTCATGGATACTAGTCAGTTTCATACTGAGTCACAACAAGAACTCCGCATGTATCTTTCTCAATGAATATTTTGTCCAGATATATGCCCAGGAGTGGTACTGCTAGATCATATAGTAGTTCTATATTTAGTTTTCTGAGGTACCTCCACACTGTTTTCCATAGTGGTTGTACCAATTTACAATCCCACCAACAGTGTAGGAGGGTTCCCTTTTCTCCACACCTCTCCAGCATTTGTTATTCGCAGACTTACTCATGATGACCATTCTGACCTGTGTGAAGTGGTACCTTATTGTACTTTTGATTTGCATTTCTCTAATAATTAGTGATGTTGAGCATTTCTTCATGTGCCTGTTGGCCATCTGTATGTCTTCTTTGGAGAAATGTCTATTCAGGTCTTCTGTCCATCTTTTAATTGGGTTGTTTTGCTGTTGAGTTATATGAGTTATTTATGTACTTTGAAGATTAAGCCCTTGTCAGTTGTATCATTTGAAATTATTCTCTCATTCTATAGGTTGTCTCTCTCTCTTTTTTTTTTATGGCTTCCTTTGCTGTGCAAAAGCTTTTGAATTTTATTAGGTCCCATTGGTTTATTTTTATTTTTATTTCTATTGGTTTGGGAGACTGAGATAAGAAAACATTTGTATGGTTGATGTCAGAGAATGTTTGCCTGTGTTCTCTTCTAGGAGTTTGATGGTGTCTTGTCTTATGTTTAAGTCTTTAAGCCATTTTGAGTTTATTTTTATGCATGGTGTGAAGGTGTGTTCTAGTTTCATTGATTTACATACAGCTGTCCAGTTTTGCCAAGACCACTTGCTGAAGAGATTGTCTTTTTCCCATTTTATATTCTTGCCTCCTTTGTTGACCATAGCTGTCTAGGTATATTTCTGGGTTCTCTATTCTGTTCTGTTTGTCTTTATGTCTGTTTTGGTACCAGTACCACACTCTCTTGATTACCATGGCTTTGTAATATTGTCTGAAGTCTGGGAAAGTTATGCCTCCTGCTTGTTTTTTCCTCCCTCAGGATTGCTTTGGCACTTCTGGGTCTTTTATGGTTCCATATGGATTGTTTGTTCTAGTTCTCTGAAAAATGTCGTGGGTAATTTGATAGGGATTTCATTGAATCTGTAGATTACTTTGGGTAGTATGGCCATTTTAACAATATTAATTCTTCCAATCCAGGAGCATGGAATATCTTTCCATTTCTTTGAATCCTCTTTAATTTCCTTCATTAATGTTTTATAGTTCTCAGCATATGTGTCTTTCACTTCCTTGGTCAGGTTTATTCCTAGGTATTTAATTTTGGGGGGTGCAATTTTAAAAGATATTGTATTTTTATATTCCTTTTCTAATATTTGTGTTAGTATACACAAATGTAACCAATTTCTGAATATTACTTTTGTATCCTGCTACTTTGCTGAATTAGTTGATCAGTTTGAGTAGTTTTTGTGTACAGTCCTTAGGGTTTTTATATATATATATATATATATATATAAAATCATGTCATTGCATATAATGACAATTTTACCTCTTCTCTTCCAATTTGAATACCTTTATTTCCTTTGTCTGATTGCTGTGGCTATGACTTTCAATACTGTGTTGAATAAAAGTGATAAGAGTGGGCATTCTTATTCCAGATTTTATTGGGTGTTATATTGGCTGTGAGTTTATCATAAATGGTTTTTATTATGTTAAGATACCTTCCCTCTGGTAAGAGTTTTTATCATGAATGGATTTTGGATTTTGTCAGATGCTTTTTCTGCATCTATTGAGGTGATCATGTGTTTTTTTTTTTTGACTCTTATTTTGTTAATGTGGTGTATGACGATTTTTGTATACTGAAACATCCTTGTGATCTTGGGATGAATCTCACTCAGTCATGGTGTATAATCTTGTTTCCATGTTATTGGATTTGGTTGGCTAAAATTTAGTTGAGAATTTTTGTGTCTATATTCATCAGATATTGGCCTATAATTTTCTTTGGTTGTATCTTTGGTTTTGATATTAAGGTGATGGTGATTTCATAGATGTCTTTGGGAGTGTTCCTTCTTCTTCAACCTTTTGGAAAAGTTTAAGACAGGTAGAAGTTCTTCTTTGTCTGTTTGGTGGATTTCACCTATGAAGCCATCTGGCCCAGGACTTTTGTTTGTAGGGGGTGTTTTTGTGACATTTAATTTCTAGTGATCAGTCTGTTCAAATTATATATTTCTTCTTGATTCAGTTTTGGTGGGCTATATTTCTCTAGAAAGTTGGCCATTTCTTCCATGTTGTCAAATTTGTTGGCATATAATTGTTTATGGTATTCTCTTGCTTTTTTTTTTAAATTTCTGCAGTATCCACTGAGGTTTCTATTTTTCATTTCTTAATTTGTTTGAGTTTTTTCTCTCTTATTCTTGATCAGTCTGGCCAGAAGTTTGTCAATTTTGTTTAGCCTTTCAAAGAACTAGCTCTTGGTTTTATTGATTTTTTTCTGTTGTTTTTTGAATCTCTATTTTATTGATTTCCTCTCTGATCTTTATGATTTCCTTCCTTCTGCTGATTTTAGATTTTGTTCGTTCTTTTTCTAATTCTTTTAGGTAGTTGGTTAAGTTGTTGAGTTGAGATTTTTCTTCTTTTCTGAGGAAGACCTGTATCATTATGAACTTCCTTCTAAGAACTACTTTTGTGTCATCCCATAGGTTTTGAATGGTTGTGTTTTCATTATCATTTGTCTCAAGGTATTTTTGCTTTTTTTGGGGGAGGGGGCAACCCTCATGGGATATGGACATTTCCCAGGCTAGAGGTCAAATCAGAGCTACAACTGCTGGCCTACAGCAACACAGGATTGAAGCTGCTTCTGCAACCTACACCACAGCTCACGGCAATGCCAGATCCCCAACCCACTGAGTGAGGCCAGGGATCAAACCTACATCCTCATGGATACTAGTCAGGTTTGTTTCCACTGTGCCACAATGGGAACTTCCTGTCTCAAAGTATTTTTTAATTTCTCTTTTGATTTCCTTGTTGACCCATTCAGTTTTTTTTCTCATTTCTTTTCCTGTGGTTGACTTCTACTTTCATGACTTTGTGGTCAGAGAAGATGCTTGAAATAATTTTTGAACTCCCAAATTTGTTGAGGTTAGTTTTGTGCCCCAGTGTGTGGTCAATCCTTGAGAATGTTCCATGTGCACTTGAAAAGAATGTATTTTTTTGGATGTAATGTCCTGAAAATATCAATTAAGTCTAACTTTTCTATTGTGTCATTTAGGATCTCTGTTGCCTTATTGATTTTCTGTATAAAGAATGTCTGTTGGTGTGAATGAGGTGTTTACATCTACTGTTATTATATTCCCATCATTTTCTCCTTTTATGTCTGTTAGTATTTGTTGTATGTATTTGGGTGCACCTGTATAGCGGCATATATATATTGACAAAAGTATCATCCTCTTCTTGAATTGATGCTCTGATCATTAAATATTGTCCTTATTTGTCTTTATGGGCTTTGTTTTAAAGTCTGTTTTCTTCTGATATGAGTATTGCAACACCTGCTTTCCTGTCTTTTCCATTTGCATGAAATATCTTTTTCCATCCCTTCACTTTCAATTTATATGTGTCCTTTGCCCTAAGGTGACTTCTTGTGTGAAGTATATTGTAGGCCCTTGTTGTTTTTTTAAATCCAGTCTGCCACTCTGTGTCTTTTGATTGGAGCATTCACTCCGTTGACATTTAAGATAATTATTGATAAATATGTATTTGTTGCCATTTTAACCTTTGTTTTCTAGTTGATTTTATGTTTCTCCTTTGTTCCTTTCTTTCAGTTGGATGATTTCCTTTTACTTTATGTTTGTGTCCTCCTCTTTTTAGTTTTTGTGAATGTATGTTTGGTTTTGATTTGTGGTTACCCTGTTTTTCAAGTATGTTAACTGCTTCCTATATCTGCTTGCTTTAGCCTGCTAGTCATATAGGTTCAAACACATTTTTTAAAAAAGAGTCTAGATTTTGTTATTTTCCTTCTCCACATTTTATGATTTTGATGTCTTTTTTTTTTTTTAACATTTTCATGTTTGTCCTTTTGCTGCTGTTCCTTGTGTTTATCAGTAGGGTTTTTTTGTTTTTGTTTTTGTTTTCCTTTTAGATCTGTATACAGGCTTATTTAAGTGATTACTTTCCAATTGTGATTCCCTCCATCCTATATCTTCTTTTTTATTTAGAGGAGTCCTTTCAGTATTTCTTCCAGAATGGGTCTAGTATTGTCTCTCTCTCTCTCTCTTTTTTTTTTTTTGTCTTTTTGCCATTTGTTGGGCCATTCCCGCGGCATATGGAGGTTCCCAGGCTAGGGGTCTAATCGGAGCTGTAGCTGCCAGCCTATGCCAGAGCCACAGCAACTCGGGATCCGAGCCGTGTCTGCAACCTACACCACAGCTCATGGCAACGCTGGATCGTTAACCCACTGAGCAAGGCCAGGGATCGAACCTGCAACCTCATGGTTCCTAGTCAGATTTGTTAACCACTGCGCCACGACGGGAACTCCAGTATTGCTGTACTCTTTCAGTTTTTGTTTGTTGGAGAGATTCTTTATTTTTCCTTCTGTTTTAAATGATATTCTTGCTGGGTAGGGTATTCTAGGCTTCAGATTTTTCCCTTTTAGAACTTTGAGTATATCTTGCCACTCTCTTCTGGCCTCTAGTGTTTCGGTAGAGAAATCAGCTGTTAGCCTTATGGAAGTTCCCTTATAATTAACCCTTTTTTTTTTTTCCCCTCTTGCTGCCTTTAGAATCCTCTCCTTATCTTTAACTTTTGCCATTTTTATTATAATATGTCTTGGTGTGGGACTGTTTGGGTTCAACTTGTTTGGGGCCCTCTGTGCTTCCTGCATCTTGATATGTTTCCTTTATATTTGGAAAGTTTTCAGCCATAATTTCTTCAAGCATATTTTCAATCCCCTTTTCTTTTTCTTCTCCTTGGGAATCCCTATTATGCATAGATTGGCCTGTTTTATATTATCCCATAGATCTCTTATTTCACTTTCATGTTTTTTCATTTGGTTTTCTGTCTGCTGTCCTGATTGAGTGATTTCCATTATTCTATCTTCCAAGTCACTATTTCATTCCTCTGCAGTATTCATTCTGCTCTTCAGTGCCTTTTACTCAGCTTACGTCTCTGCAAATGAATTTTATAATTTTTTTTTTGGTTCCTCTTTATATTTTCTGGTTCCTTTCTAAAGTAATGTGCATTACTGTTTATATCTGCTCTTAATTCCTTCATATTCACTCTTAATTCCTTCAGTATTTTCACTTCTTTTTGAACTCTATGTCTGTTAGACTGCAGAGGTCTGTTTCATTGTTTACTCCTTCAGGGGAATTCTCCTGTTGTTTTGAATGGTTCCTGAGCTGCTTCATTTTGCTTCTCTTTTTCTTATTCTGTGAGTTTAGGGAAAACAACTACTGTAGTCTTGGAGGGCTATTTATATGTGAGAGTGCCCCTGGGTGTTCTGTGAGGGCTTACTATTTATTTATTTATTTTGGCATAAGGGCTGCTTTTGGTTTGGATGCTTGCAGTCTCTTTCCTCAGTGTGTCCAGGGTATTACCCCTGTGCTACTATATGTGTGTGTGTGTGCTTCCAAGGAGATGGAGTCACTGGGACGGGATAGTAGCCAGTGTCTGGTTGCTGGGCCCTTGACAGTGGTGAGGACCCACAGGGAGGCTACTCCTGGTTGCAGGGCCCTGGAAAGTGGCAGTGACCCTCAGGCAGGTGTGGGTGGTGCCCAGAGCATTTGACAGTGGCAGCAGCAGGGCATGTGCATTCCCAGGGGAGTGAGAGCAACAACAGGTGGTGCTTGGTTGCAGTGCCCTCTTCTGTGCCAACCTCTGAGGTGACTGGGGCTGCAGGTGGTGCCTGTTCATGGACCCCTGGTGGTAGCGGGCCATGCCCACTTCTGGAGTCTGAGATGGCTGCTATGGTTTGCCCCCACTGCCCATAGCCCACACAAGAGGCACTGTGCTGCCCAAGAGTCTGTGCATGCACAGAAAAAGATATTCCTTTGGTGGTCCACTCCTCTTCCTCTCACCCTCCCCAACAATGAATGATGCCTTGCTTCTGAAGGCCCAGGCCTCTTCCTGGGTTCCATTGGCTATGGTGCTCTATTCCCCAACTCATGGTGCACTGCTACCTAGCTCCTCAGGCTGTCTCCACACAGCTAACCCTAGTCTCCTACCTGGAACTGACCCCCAGAGCCAGGTCTTGGCACCCAGCCCCCTCCCGAGTATCTCAGGCTGTGATGATCAGGGGCAGTAGTACTGATGGCTTGTGAGGCTCTCTCTCTCTGCTTTGTCCTCCTCAATCCACCAGATCTGCTTTTCTCTGAGGGTTTGAGGTCTCTCTCTCTCCACTAATCTCCCCATCAGTTAGGTGGCTTCCCAGGGTGTGGGTTCCTTTCCTCTTTCACAGCTCCCTTTCAGGAGTGCTGGTCCCATCCTGATTCCCCTTTTATTTTTCTTTCTTCTCTCTCTCTCTTTTTGTTCCTTTTTTCCTACCCAGTTATGTGGAGGTTTTTTTGCCCTTTTTGGAGGTTTAAGGTCTTCTGCCAGCGTTCAGTAGATGTTCTCTGTGAATTGTTCTACATGTAGATGAGTTTTTTTTTTTTTTTGATGTGTTTGTGGGAGAAGGTGAGTGCCACATCTTACTCCTTTGCCATCTTGATCCTCACTCTGAGAAGGAGTCTTTTTAAAAAAGAAAGCATTTTCTTTCAGAGGATGGAAGTATCTGATCCAATTTAGTTGCTACAGAAATGGTAACATGCAAATTTTATTTTGTACTCACCTACTATTGATCAGAAAAACTAGACAGAGGTTTAGAAGTGTCTTCTTCGCAAAAAGGGAAACAGAAAAACAGGAGTAGTATAGTATTGGAGAGAGCCCCTTCTATTTGGGGAAAAGTTAGACCTTTCCTAAGCAAGAAGCAATGTGACTAATCTTTTTCTCTTGCCATTACAATTATTATGGCAGTTTCTCCATTAAGGTAGGAAATAGAGCCTGAGTAGATTAGCCGTGCACAGCATCTTGCCATTTCACCAAGTGAAAAAACTGAGTAAGAAAACCTGTTCTAAACACAGTCTCTGTAGGATTTAAAATTCACTTCAGAACAGAGGCAATAGAGGTTTTTCTAACTGAGTGTCAGGAAGAGAGAGCTGTCTTCAAACCGAGATACTGTTTTAGAGGAGGTACAAAGAGAGGGTAGGGAGGGAGTCAACAATATGATTGATGTGAAGGGCTAGTTCTATCAGGTGCCTAAATTTCCTAAGTGCTTTTCTTTAAGTTTTCCTTTTCTTGAATTTTCTGTTTACTTATATTAGACTAATATCTGTTTTGACTAATTTAATGGCTTTTGTTGAGTTCTGTTTGATAAAGTTACTTAAAGTATAAAATTATTAAAAGTAGACAAGTAGGAGTTCCCATTGTGGCTCAGTGGAAACGAATCTGACTAGTATCCATGAGGACATGGGTTCAATCCCTGGCCTTGCTCAGTGGGTTGGGGATCTGGCCTTGCTGTGTATGTCACAGACGCTGCTCAGATCCTGATTTGCTGTGGCTGTGGTGTAGGCCAGCAGCTGCAGCTCCAATTGGATCCTTAGCCTGGGAACTTTCATATGCTGCAGGTGCAGCCCTTTAAAAAAAACAAAAGAGAGAGAGAAAGAAAAGAAAAAGACAAGTAAGCACAATCCTTTCTCTGTTAAGCTTATGAAAAACCTGGTGGCATCCAGAAAACTACAAAGGAAGTTCTTACCTTTGAGAAGATTAGACTCCTGAGTAACCTATTCATGAGTAAAAAGGGAAACAAAAATTAAAACATTAGTAATGTTCTCATTCGTCAGGTGGTCTGCTTTCTGCAAAACTCAGATACCAGAACATATTTATACTTCTTTTGTTTAGGGATTAAGACCCTAGCACAGTATGCAGTATTGTAATTCTTCATAAATACTGCCTAAGGATTTTGTTGTATTAATGAGAAAGGCTATGAGTAGCCACAGCACCATGAGGAAAACCAGTGTGTGTTTGACAATAGAGGAGTGTGAGACTGACCTTCAACCCGTCCCCCTGTCCCCTGGCAGTTGAGCCCACAGTAAAACCCCTTATCAGAGGCTGCCATGCTATCAGCTCTGGACAGTGGCAATGTCTATGAAGGAAGAACTACAAAAAGTAAATGGAAGGAATGCAGCAGTCCTTAGAATAAGCCCGACTCTATTTACATTCCCGAAAATGACTGAGGGGTTGTATTTGTGAGACATTTAAGATTTTGTTTGCGTTTCCTGTGATTAGGTCTCTCTGTTGAGAACAGTAAAATCTCCTAGACAATCTCAGAAGGCACCAGAGGCTAGGAGGAGACCAGAAGTGAGCCAGTGCAAAGGGGAGTGTTAGTTGGAAGCCACAGGTGGTGCCTTACAACAGAGTTGATGGTGAGATAACCCAGAGCACAGGGTGGGAGTAGAGGAGGTGATCACAGCAGAAATCTACGTCATCAGGCTCCTGCCGAGCACTGACCTTCTGTGTCTGGAAGGGAGCATCCCAGCAGGAAAAGGCAGGTTCAGCTAAAACCGTTCTTGTTAAACTAAATGGACCCCCACCAAAATGGGTCCCACTCTCAAATTCTCACTCAGCAAATCCATGGTAGCGAGGCCCATGTTTAACACGTACTTCTGGTGATTCTGTGGTATGTGGGCCCCCCATTTGAGAAGCACAGTTTTATGAATATTTTCTGATTAATTGATCCACTGTCGGAAAAAAAAATAGATTTTTTTTTTTGAAATGAAGATAATTGGGTATGAATTGGAAACCAACTGTATTTCTTATTTCCTCAGGGTAAGGAGAATTGAAATTGTATTTTAACCAGTTTGCAACTTAATTGCTCAGTTAAAAAAAAAAAGGGGAGAGAGAGATTTACCAATTAAAGATAAAAATATAATCACTAATTTTTAATTTTAGTCAATCCCAATTATCCATTCTGGATAGAAGTTAGGAAAAAAGTTAAGACACAGAAAAAGAATAACCCCCACATTAGTTATCTTACGCTTGAAATATATTCAAGCAGACATAATAAATACACACATATTCACGCATTCTTATGATTCTCCATACCTGGTTTATATTTGAAATGAGTATTATTTCTATTCAGATCATAGAAAAAAGAAGAGTTTGATGACATGATATTGGTGAAGGTTTATGGAGTGACCTTTAGTGGGGGAGGTTAAGTGTTGGGGGGAGTGGTGGGAGAGAGAGAGAAAAGAACAAGTCATTGATAAAGGATTAAACTGAGAAATGGGTATAGATGGTGCAGGAGCCAGATGACCATTTAAAATTAGATGCTGGGAGTTCCCATTGTGGCTCAGTGGTGTAGGTTGCAGAAGCGGCTTGGATCCCGAGTTGCTGTGGCTGTGGTGTAGGACAGCAGCGTAGCTCTGATTCAGCCTCTAGCCTGGGAACTTCTATATGCCGTAGATGTGGCCCTACAAAGCAAAAAGAAGAAGAAGAAAAAAAGTAATAAAATAGAATAAATTAGATGCTAATATGAGGCAGGCCACCCTAGAATTTAACTTTACCTGCTACACTGAGGTTCTCCTAGAAATCCAGGTACTGGCTCCTGTCCTTTGAATAGAGGGCAGACCAGGACCTGACATGCCCAGCAGCTTGTGGTAATAGTCTCCCTTGACGGCATCTGGCACAAGGAGAGATGAGACTGTCAGAGATGGCCATATCAGGGGCAACAGTGACAATCAACATGATATGCTGAGAAAGAAGAATTAAAAAGTAGACACTGAAAAGTATTGTTATTCCATTCTTTAGTGCTGTGTCTTCTTGTGTCATTAAGAAAAATTAAATTACATTTTATTTTTATTTTATTTTTCATTTTTTTGGTCTTTTTGCCATTTCTTGGCCTGCTCCCTCGGCATATGGAGGTTCCCAGGCTAGGGGTCCAATTGGAGCTGTAGCTGCCAGCCTACACCAGAGCCACAGCAGCACGGGATCCGAGCTGCGTCTGTGACCTACACCACAGCTCACGGCAACGCCGGATCCTTAACCCGCTGAGCAAGGCCAGGGACTGAACCCGCAACCTCATGGTTCCTAGTCGGATTCGTTAACCACTGTGCCATGATGGGAACTCCCTAAATTACATTTTATATCCTCTTAAGATGGCAAGTAATGGTGTAATAAAAATGGTTATTGAAGGGATGTGTTCCCGTTATCCAAAAGGCTAACTTATGTGGAAGGAAACCATCCCTGAGTGGAGTCAGATACAGGAGACATTGCTATATATCTTTTTTTTATTTGTGATTTGTTTCATGAAATGGCATACCAACAGTCATTCCAGCTACTAGATCGCTTGTCTACACAATGTGATGCCCATGTTTAGAAGACTGTTAAACATTGTACTTTTCTCTGCCATGCCACAGTCTGTGTGTTACTCTTTTCAAAAAAATACTCATTAAACAGCATTTAAGTGGGCAAATATGAAGTATTCTCACAAAAATTAATTCACAGGTACATTTAGCAAAGCATTGTAAATATTATAGTCTTAGAATCTAAATTACTATTTTTCAATAGGTAAATAGAATAATCTATAACTGGTTATTTGAAATAGTTTTTAAAAAAGAAAGCTTTGAAAGATGTCTAGCTTTGTCCTAGCAGGTTGGAGGGTTGGAGCAGCATCTAAGTGAATATGTTCAGATAACATCTATCTCTGCTGATATCATGCAGTGTCAATATGTACCTGTATTTAGCAGCTTCTAGGATCTACTCTTTGTTCAAAAAACTGAAGTTGGTGTTGGTGTCTTTCAGACAAAAGCTGTTTTTCCAAATCATTTCATGTGATCTATACCGTCTAGACTGACAACACAGAAATTCTGCTCTTTCATTATGCATTTGATTATTTATTTATTTATTTATTTATTTATTTATTTATTTATTTATTTATTATTTTTGTCTTTTTAGGGCCTCACCTGTGGCATATGGAGGTTACCAGGCTAGGGGTTGAACCAAAGCTATAGCTGCTGGCCTACACCACAGCCACAACAATGCAGAATCCGAGCCATGTCTGCAACCTACACCACAACTCATGGCAATGCTGGATCCTCAACCCACTGAGCCAGGCCAGGGATCGAACCTGCATCCTCATAGATACTAGTCAGATTGGGTTCCGCTGAGCCACAACGGGAACTCCACATTTGATTGCTTTAAGAAATGTATCACCATACCTGAAGATAATACTGTTTTAGTCTATCATATCTTGAGTCATATGCTCTGTATTAGACTATCAATTGAATGCTTTGGCAATTAAATTATTGATAGTGGTTAGAAAGGTTTTAGCCTAAATGTAAACTTATTGCTTGCTAACTTGAGTTTCCCAAGCTTATCTTCATCACAAAATTTACAAGTAAATGTTTTTTATTTGGCTTTCAATCTGTTATGTGAGGATATAGCTATTTCATGTCATATATATGTTTTCTTAATATACTTATTGTATTTTGTATATTGCTCCACTGAAAAGTTTTTAAAAAATTTTTTTATTTCAGGGATTCTTTTCTATTCACAGTTGACATACACTATTGTATTAGTTTCAGATATACAATATAGTGATTTGATATTTTTATATAAGATAATCACTACAATAAGTCCAGTTACCATCCATCACTCTACAAAGTTGTTACAGTTATCATTGACTATATTCCTCATGTGTTCTTTACATCTCTGTAACTTATTTATTTTGTAGCTGGAAATTTGTACCTCTTAATCCTTGTTACCTATTTCGTACACCTCCCCCCACTCACAAAAGTATTTTTATATGTATGTTGTGATTATACCCAGAAATTATAACCAAAGAAACATAATAAATGTGTATAAAAACTTGTTTTTCTTCCTTCATAGATATATGGGCAATAGGTTGCATATTTGCTGAATTGTTGACTTCAGAACCTATTTTTCACTGTCGTCAGGAAGATATAAAAACAAGCAATCCCTTTCATCATGATCAACTAGATCGGATATTTAGTGTCATGGGGTTTCCTGCAGGTAATTTATTTATTTTTTCAAAATAATATTTGAGGAGTTCCTCCATGGCTCAGCAGGTTAAGGATCCAGTGTTATCACTGCTGTGGCTCTGGTTATAGCTGTGGCACAAATTCAGTCCCTGGCCGGGGAACTTGTGTATGCTGTGGGGGGAGCCAAAGAAATAAATGAAAAATATATTTCAAAAACATTATTTTGAAAAGCATATTTTAAGTAGTTTAATGTACATTTGAAAGCTAAAATAACTAGGAAATTTTTGATGAGTAACACATTATTTCCTATAACAATATCCAATATTTTTTTGTAAGATAAAGACTGGGAAGATATTAGAAAGATGCCAGAATACCCTACACTTCAAAAAGACTTTAGAAGAACAACGTAAGTAATATTATATTACATATAAGTAGTATTCAATGGAAATCTTTTAAAAACCAGATTTTGATTATTTAAACCAGAAACTTAGATGTTAGTATATTAGTTATGTTTATGACTTAAAGAAGATATTTCAGATGTGGTTAACATACATTCCAGCCCTGTTATTTAAGTATTTTAAATACTTAGGCTATCGTATTTAAAAATTGTTAAGAATTCTAGGGTTGGAGTTCCCGTTGTGGCGCAGCAGAAACAAATCTGACTAGGAACCATGAGGTTGCAGGTTGGATCCCTGGCCTCGTTCAGTGGGTTAAGGACCCAGCGTTGCCATGAGCTGTGGTGTAGGTCACAGACGTGGCTTGGATCTGGCGTTGCTGTGGCTGTGGCATAGGCTGTCAGCTATAGCTCCAATTGGACCCCTAGCCTGGAAACCTCCATATGCTGCAGGTGTGGCCCTAATAAGACAAAAATAAAAAAGTTTAAAAAAAGAATTTTAGGGTCAATAGATAGTTCAAATGTCTGTCTCTTCTGTTTTAGAATAATAAAGGGCTCAGTTCAAGGGCGCACAACTATGATTTCTCTTTATCTGAGTAATGATTGGTGACTGAAATGCTGGGCTTGGCAACCAGGATGGGTAGCAGGAAGAAGAACACATGGCCTGGGATCCAAATAAAACAAACTGGTGGGGACTTGAATGATGAGTAGAAATGAGAGGAGTTTGTTATAAATATGCACACCTAGAGGAAAAAGTGGAAGAGGTTTTCTCTTGGGTAACATAACAGAAAAATTTCATGACAGGATGGCTTGTAGAAACAAAAGCAGACATCATAAAGAGAAGCAGAGAAAGGCTCTGATCATTTTGGCCTCTGTTTTACACAGTCCTTGGTAGGGTCCTTGCCTCTATCTATCTGTCTCTTAAAGAGAGCACTGATGTTGCTCAAGGGTCTGTCTTGGGCTCCCTTCTCACTCTAGACATTTCCCCAGGCAGTCTCTGTGATTTTGTTGGCCACATGGGGGCTATTGCTGATAACTTCCAGCTTATATAACTTACTCAGATTTCTTTTCCAAGTTTCAGACCAATTTATCTAACTGCCTTATGGAATCTCAACCTGAATGTCCCATAATACTTCAAAATATGTCCCATAATACTCCTAAATGTCCCAAAATACTTCAAATACTTCAGTGTCCCAAACTGAACTCTTTACTTGCCCTCCCAGCCCTCTCCTTCCACTGAGGACGTGGCTCCATGAGTCACCTAACTGGTCAAGCCGAAGACCTGAGAGATATCCCCGATCCTTCCTCTACCTCACCCTCTTCCATTTTAGCCCCCAGTGTCCAAACAGTTAGTAAACCAATCAATCCTTCGTTCTAAATATCCTTTGCATCTTTATTTCTCTCTACCTGCCACTCTTATAGATGACACCACTGCCCTCTCTCACCTGGAAACCTGCAGTGGCCACCTCCGTGGTATTTCCATTTGATCATGTCAGTCTTCTGGTTGCTCTTAATTCATCACGGCTCTCAATTCCTTAGTGTGGCTAACAAAGCCATGGCTTCTACATCACCAAATTCACCTCCTAAACCTTGGCCCACTTTGTACTCTGTAATGTAGACATCATGAATTTCTTTAAGATCCTCAAAACTTGAGCTTTCCTTGACCTCTGGATTTTACAATATGCTGTTCCCTCAGTCTAGGATGCACTTTCCTCCCACCCATTTCCTGTTTATCCTTTCTGTCCTGATGAGGCCTCCCCTGACCTTCCAGGTCTGTTAGGAGCTCCGCCTGTGCACTCCTATAGCATCCCGTGCTGCCTCCCTCAGCTCTGATCACTTTGCTCTGCAGTTGGCTTTCCCTCGAGAACATGGATTGTGCCCACTTTATAAACCATTGTATGTGTCCCCAGGGCCTGGTACATAGTGCGTGCTCATTAGTTACTTGTCAAATGGGTATTGAATGAAAGTGGTTCAAATAATTGAAGATACTCCAATAATATAAAAGATGGAGAAAATTAATGAAACCACTTAACATTTTATTTTAGTAAAGGCTGAAAGAAAAATTTTACCTAAAATGATGGTATTTACAACAACCAGAAATAAAAGGAGAGAAATTTTAAAAGATAAATTTAGTTAGAAAAGTAATGGGGGGGGGTCTGTGGTGGTACAGTGGGTTGAGGATCCAGTGTTGTCATTGCTATGGCTTGGGTCATTGCTGTGGCGCAGGTTCGATCCCTGGCCTGGGAACTTCCACATGCCTTGGGTGTGGCCAAAAAAAGAAAGAAAAGTAATATAAAAATTCCTAAGCAAACAATTTTACCCACATAATAGCAAGCTACTAATACATAAGACAAAAAAGGGATTTGTTAAAAATTAGCTAAATCTAATGCAATACATACAAGTCACTAAAGTAAAATAAAGAAAAAAAATCCAGAAAGTGTTATTTCAAATGAGATAAAAAGTAAAAGAATAATAATTTGTTTTCACTATATCAGATAAAAAGAAATGAGCCAAAAAAAAAATTACTCTGTAAGTGAAGTGGGGAGGATAACAATAGAAGTTTCTGTAATCTTTCCAAAATGTCAGCTCTTACTAGCTCATTAGAAGGCAAAATGAAAATAAAAGTAAAAGGAAATAAATAAGTTGACTTTAAAAATTGAATGCTGAATAAACGTGATCTGATAAGATGCTTTATAATATATAGAGACTTTGAATTACTTTGAAAACTGTTCAGCTCCTAAACTATAGCAAATCTGGAAAAGAATGATTCAGAAAATGACAAATAATTCATCTTAACTTGAATACTAGGAATAAGAAGAAACCACAATGGGAATTGAGTAATAGTATTTCTCAACTTCAAGACATTTTATATTATGATAGAAACAACTAACCTAGAATCTTGAGTTAACCCAGTAATCAGCTGATTCAACATAAAGACCAAAGCCATGTAGATAGACTCCATTTCTACATAAACTTTAAAGTTTCTTTCCATTGCCAAACTTAATGGCTACCTTGCCAATAAAAATGTTCCTGGTATTGGAGGAAAAAAAAATTTTTTTTCACATGTGGCAGAGATTTTTTAAATTTAAAAAAAAATTAATTTTTTTAATTTAGTCTTTTTAGGGCTGTACCCTTGGCATATGGAGGTTCCCACGCTAGGAGTCAAATTGGAGTTGTAACCACTAGTCTACACCACAGCCACAGCATTGCCAGATCCAGGCTGTGTCTGTGACCTGTACTTCAGCTCATGGCAATGCTGAATCCTTAACCCACTGAGCGAGACCAGGGATTGAACCTGCATCCTCATGGATACTAGTCAGATTCATTCCTGCTGAGCCACAACGGGAACTCCCACAGAGATTTTTTTTTTTAATAAAATACCTAATGTTGGCAAGGATATGATACAATGGGCATATTTACTTTATATGCTACTGCTGAGAATGAATGCTTCTCAAACTGTGATGTACCTACAGATCACCTAGAGACCTTGTTAAAAATACAGATTGTGGGAGTTCCCATTGTGGCGCAGTGGAAACAAGTCCAACTAGGAACCATGAGGTTGTGGGTTCGATCCCTGGCCTTGCTCAGTGGGTTAAGGATCTGGCATTGCCATGACTGTGGTGTAGGTTGCAGACAAGGCTTGGATCTGGCATTGCTGTGGTTCTGGCGTAGGCCAGCAGCTACAGCTCTGATTAGACCCCTAGCCTGGGAACCTCCATATGCCGTGGGTGCGACCCTGAAAAGGACAAAAGACAAAAAAAAAAAAGAAGAAAAGAAAGAAACCAACCCTGCCTTCAACTTGATGATCTCAGATCTTAGACTCCAGAATTGTGAGGAAATGAGTTTCTATTAAGAAAAATGCAGATTGTGATCCAGAATCTGGGATAGGGCCTAAAAATCTGCATTCCTGGTGCAGGCTCTCAGGTTCCATGTTGCTGGTCTGAGGGCCAGGTTTGTGTGGCGAGGTTCTCGAGCACATAAAAAAAGGCTTTTGAAATGTACATATCCTTTGACCTAATAATTCTAAGAATTTATCTGAAGAAAGCAATAAAGCAGCCACACACAGCTAAAATGAGGCACCTAAGGCTTTCACAGAGCTTAACTAACTGCCCAAGATCACACAACTGGTAAATGACTGAGTCAGTGTCTGGTAGGGGGTCTCTGATTCTCACTGCCATGTAGTTCTCTCTCCCTATCATGTTACCAGATTTACCTACAAGGACCTGCATTTTGTAACTTTTGTGAAACAAACATCATTAGTAACAGTAAAAAATATACAGCTACTACAAATAATAAGTTGAAAGAGCATTTGGCAAGGAAAAACTTTTATGAAGCAACAGTAAATTAAAAAAATTAGGACGATTTATATGGTATGTTTCTAATTTTATAAGAATGAAACAAAAATGCCTCTGTATTTATATCATATGTATATCTATGTCTAGAAAAAAATGCCAAAGGAAAATGATCAGACTCTTGACAGTGTTTTCTTTATTGCTGAATAGCTTGTTTAAATGAGTGATTTCAATTTTTTCTTAATATTTTTCTATATTCCCTAAGGGTTTTTTAACCAAAAATATAAACTACTATTTTTTGATCTTTTTATTTGGAAATGTTTTATATATAGGAAAGAATTATATATGCTTGAAATATGTAGTCTATTTAGAACAATAAAATGAATACCCATTTACTCACTCTATACCACATCTGATAGAGAGTATCTACCTAGGAAGGGAATTGCTGAGTCATAAGATATTCATATTTTCACCTCTAGTGGTTAATGCATACTTATTTTCCAAAGTGATTGGAACAATAGAAACGTTTACATGCAGTGTGTAGCAATTATTTCTTCACATATTTACCAACATTTGGTTACCTGTTCTTTTCTCATCAGAAAAATCAACAGCTTAAATTAACACATACCTTACAGGAAAACCATCCTGGCATTTTCCATTAAAAATGTAAATTGTGGAGTTCCTGTTGTGGCTCAGCAGTAATGAACCTGACTAGTATCCATGAGGATGCGGGTTCAATCCCTGGCCTCGCTCAGTGGGTCAAGGATCTGGTGTTGCCGTGAGCTGTGGTGATGTGGCTCGGATCCTGCGTGGCTGTGGCTGTGGTGTAGGCCTGCAGCTGCAGCTCTGATTCAAGCCCTAGTCCGGGGAACTTGCATAAGCCACACTTGTGGCCCTAAAAAGCCAAAAAAAAAAAAAAAGAAAAGAAAGAAAGTAAATTGTGTGAGTGTTCTCAATAATGTGTGATTGTCATGCCTTTGCAGATACGCCAACAGTAGCCTCATAAAGTACATGGAGAAACACAAGGTCAAGCCTGACAGCAAAGTGTTCCTCTTGGTAGGTGCACCTCTCCCAGACTGGGAAGTTGGATCCTTAGCACAGCCCTCACCCCACCCCACCCTTACTGTGGGATTGTCCCAGCTTTTCCTCCTCTTTACAAAGAAAAGAAAGAGGAGGATATTGGAGCAAAATTAAGTCTTTTGAGATGTCACCCTTAATTTTTAGCCTTAATTTTTGCTAACGGTTTATCAGCATAAAAATCATTAAATTCTAAAAGGGCTTCAATGTTAACGATAAGTGCCAATTTCATGTAAATGTGTGTCTGCTAATGATTTCTGCCAGTTTCACATTAATGTTGCCGTGAGCTGTACAAAATGGTGTTTGATATTAATTCTGTTAGACATTAACACAAAAGTCAAAACATGGACTTGTAAACAAACTTTGCACGTACTATCAATTTCTTACGTATTATTCTAGCTTCAGAAACTCCTCACTATGGATCCAACCAAGAGAATTACCTCAGAGCAGGCTCTGCAGGATCCCTATTTTCAGGAGGACCCCTTGCCGACATTAGAGTATGTATCCTTCCTTTTCTGTGTGCTTGGCTCCGAGGTGAAGATGTTGGATGGTGGCTGAAAGCAAGAGACGCTCTTGTTACTAAAGTATTTTACTTTCTTCGTTAATACTACCTCAGAGAAAAAGTAGTCAAGAGACAGATTCTGTGTTTTGACACAGGCAGAGCTGTAGGGAGGTGTGAATGAAAGCAAGTATTTTAGGAATGACCATTAATCAGTTTTACAGATAAAAACTAAAGCTAAGACAGATGGGACTTTCACAGCTCAGCCAGCACAGTGTACACCAAACCAATATAGGGAACTGAAATTTAAAAATTCTGTGTTATCTGCTGTGCTGCCAAACCCCTCCATTTCCTCAGCCTTGTTACACCCACATGTATACATTGTGCTTGGATTTATTAGAGGTGCAGCTTTTCCTGAGGGACAAAAAAATTATTTTCATTGTTGAAGCAAATGCACATTTAGTTATTTTCAGTCCTGATGAAGTGTGAATGGAGAAAGTTCTGTGTCTTACATGTCAACTAGCTAATAACCGCAGCTAAGATTTGCCATTGAAAGTGGCAACTAGTGTAAAACTTAGACGATAAATTGTCCTTTTCTTATTGCTTAAATTATGTTGAGAGGCCAATACCAGCCACAGATGAAGAGTAGGAAATAAGGGGGGGAAAGTACAATTTTAAATTAACAAGGTCAATGATAGATTTTAGGTCATGACATGATTTTTTTTTTTTAATGATTTTTAGTGTGTTTGCTGGCTGCCAGATTCCATATCCCAAACGAGAATTCCTTAATGAAGATGAGCCTGAAGAGAAAGGTGACAAGGTATAAACTATACTAAGGGAAGGGTAATCTAATAATTCCTATAAAACTAGCTTTTATTTAATTGTGTATTTACTTTATTGTAGATGTACTTTGCCATTTGAAAGATTCTTTCACAGATAAATGAAATTCCAGATTTGCTTTATACATATTTTATTCCCTGATTTTTTTTTTTTATGGCCACACCCATGGCATACGGAAGTTCCTGGGCCAGGGACTGAATCCAGATCCTTTAACCCACTGCACCAGGCCTGGGATCGAACCTGTGCCTCCCCAGCAACCTGAGCCACTGCAGTCGGATTCTTAACTCATTGTGCCACAGTGGGAACTCCCATTCTCTGGTTCTTAATTTTTGCCTTTTTTGTTTGTTTTGTTCGGTGTCATTACCATCACTTTACGCAGGCTGCTTTTAAAGCATCATTCAGTCCTTTGATCGTAACTGACTTCACTCCACACAGCCCTACTTTTCCAAATTGATTGAAAAGACTATTCTAGCTATTTTAATGAGTTGCTGTCTATTTTCTCTGTCCCCGTGGGCCTTCAGTGGGATATCTGTGACTGGTTTGGAGGATTACTATGCAATCTAAATGAACTTTAGAGAATGAGTCCTGTTCAGGGCTCAGCACTTTGACTTTGGAGGATGCTGTATTCCCTGGCCGCTCCATTCTCTGGTCGGTCCAGTCACTATAGTGTCCCACAGAGATCACTCCCCAGTTGCTCATCATATCATATGATGGTAGAGTTAATTTAGTTCCATACCAAGCTTACTTTTTTTTTCCTCTTTATAAGAATCAGCAACAGCAGCAGAACCAACATCAGCAGCCCACAGCCCCTCCACAGCAGGCAGCAGCCCCCCCACAGGCACCCCCACAGCAGCAGAACAGCACCCAGACCAACGGGACGGCAGGAGGGGCTGGGGCCGGGGCCGGGGGTGCCGGGGCAGGGCTGCAGCACAGTCAGGACTCCGGCCTTAATCAGGTGCCTCCAAACAAGAAACCGCGGCTAGGGCCTTCAGGCACAAACTCAGGCGGGCCTGTTATGCCGTCAGATTATCAGGTACCTCCCCAGATTTTATACTCTTTAATGTTCATACTGTTAAAAAGCAAAATTCAACTGAGTAAATTTTAAAGGTCTTATTGGCTTTATTCAGTGATTCATGTATCAGGCAGTATCTCGTCTAGCAAATAGAAAGACTCTCTGAAGAGCCGTAGAAAATGGAAGACTCTTAGAAGCAGAAGGAGGTGGGACAAGGAAGTTATTCTAACAAAGGGCTGATTGTTTTTTTCCTTTGGGGGACTATGGGGCCTGTCGGGTGTATTACTTCACTAGTGCTGACCAGGAAATTGCAGACTGACTGGATATGATTACATTCCTGGGGGAGGCTGAAACTGCAGTCAGGTTAGGAATTAAGTCTCAATTTGGTGCCATGGGCTTAGCACAAGTGACTCCATTTGGAGCCTCATGTCTCTTTTTTTAACAATATCTTTTATGAAACAGGAAGTCGGTTTATAACAGATCATTTTAAAATTTACCAGCAAATTAACTCTAAAGTTTGACTATATAAACTGTATAATCCTGTTTCTAGGGCATTATATGAAAATGAAGATTTTTGTCATTTTATGTAATTTTAAGAATTATAGTTTTGTTTCTTGACTTGTTTGTCCTAAAGCTCTGAGGAGGGAAGGTGAGGCAGTCGTTTCCTCCTGAAAGAAAATCTCTCATTTCACATTTGCAGGTGCCTTTCAGGTTTGGGTCAGAAAAAGATACTTAGATAAGCAATTGAAAAGGGGAAGGAATGATGGTTTATTGTGAATGAGGTAAGCAGTGTACTTCAGAAGGATGTGCTGTCACTGAGAGGAAATAAGCAGTACGTGCCACTGAAATATAGAAGAGAAAGGGACTGAGATTGAGACTTCTCAGGAATAACTGCTAAATCTCACTAGAAATAATTTTGAAACTAGAAAATACTTTTTGTTGGAGTTCCCAATGTGGCTCAGCGGAAGCAAATCTGATTGGCATCCATGAGACGAAGGTTCCATCCCTGGCCTCACTCAGTGGGTTAAGGATCCGGCATTGCTGTGAGCTGTGGTGTAGGTGGCAGACGTGGCTCAGATCCCTCGTTGCTGTGGCTGTGGTGTAGGCCAGCGGCTCCAGCTCCGATTCGACCCCTAGCCTGGGAATCTCCATATGCTCTCCATATGCCGTGGGTGCGGCCCTAAAAAGCAAAAAAAAAAAAAAAATACTTTTTCTTAAGATTAAAAAGAAAACTATAGTTGTACTACTAATGCAGGAAATATAAAAAGAAACAAAACCTAAGGATTGGTATTTGGAGAGAGGGGTAAAAATACTGGTGAAAACTATAGGGAATCTTGGGGAAAAATCTTTCAAGGTAATAGCAAGTTAAGAAAAGATCTAAGACGAAGGGGGAATAAAACCAAAGATTAAAAAAAAAAAAAAAAGAAGGTTTAAAACTATAGTCCCTCAGGGAACTGGTGGAGGAGGAGCACTTAGGAGAGAGATAATAGGAAACAAAACCACAGGCAAGGGAGACATAAACTCACTGATTAGGAACTGGAATCAAGAGAAGCAGTACCAAGAAAGACATAATAAATAGCTGTCTAAATGGGCTTTACATTCTGAATATCTTAACACACTAATGTGTTTTTGCACAACTACTTTGGAAACTTCTCCTGGAAGAGTCTTTGCGAGCAGAGGAGGATATAACAGCACTTTCATT
The DNA here is from genome assembly GCF_016906955.1 of Phacochoerus africanus. Taxonomy (NCBI): domain Eukaryota; kingdom Metazoa; phylum Chordata; class Mammalia; order Artiodactyla; family Suidae; genus Phacochoerus; species Phacochoerus africanus. Next base: position 76,534,797 of record NC_062545.1, on the reverse strand, counting down.
GGTTCCAATTAAACTAATCAAGGCATCAGTTTGATCTACTAAAACAGCTTGCTGTTTGTGTAATAATCATGAACATGTTTGAAGTTTACTCTAAACTCAGGTTCCCCCAACAGTAGTTTATTCCTGTTATATGAGCCACAAACCTTTACTATATACTGGCTCATCTTTGTGCCTCTGTGTTATAGTCACTTGATTACAGTTAATTGTGGACAGGTTACTTAACTACTTTATTTATTCCTTTCAAATCCAAGAGTTCTTCAAATGCTTTCCTTTGTCCATACTGAGTTGTCTACTTAAAAATAAAACAGCATGTCTCTGAAATGAGTAGCTAGGTCAGCTAGTTAATTGGAGAGACTAGCATGAGGGGTGAGAGTCCCATTGCACCTGTTGGTGACTCTCATTATTGACGTGCTTGCTCTTTATCCAGTATGGAGGAGCTCGCGTGCCGAGTCTAATCTGCTAAAGTCAAAGCAATTGTAGCCAGCCTGACAATTGTAGGCCTTGTAAATGGAAAGAACATTTTTTTTCATAATAAAATAAAATGCAGTTAGGATTTGTTATAATTATTTTTGTAATAGTTATTTCCCCAATACAATTTTTTTTTCTGCTGTGCATCATGGTGACCCAGTTACACATACATGCATACATTCTATTTTCTCACATTATCATGCTCCATCATAAGTGACTAGACATAGTTCCCAGTGCTACACAGCAGGATCTCCTTGCTAATCCATTCCAGTGGCAATAGTTTGCATCTATTAACCCCAAGCTCCCAATCCATCCCACTCCCTCCCCCTGCCAGTTAGGATTTGGAAAGACTTCTTACAACAGTACAACTAAGGAGAGTTATATTATGTAGGAAGGAGTTAAACAGAATTATTTTTAGCCAGGACTATCTTATTGCTCTGTTTTCTTGGACCATCTGTTGCAAGTCCAATTTGGCTGCCTTTTGCGTACTGAGTGGGACAGCCTTGCTGATTTGTCCTTCCCTAAACCGCCAGTGCCACCTCAAGGTCATTTACATTTTTAACTCCAAGTAACAGCTTTTTACATATGATCTTTCCCACCTTGCTCACAGGAAGAACCAGCTTTCTGGGCATAGCCAAAGTCACTGACTCCAGCTATATTTCTGTTTAACTAGACACCATGTTCTTACTCTGTAGATGAATTTTAAGTATTTTTTATATTGGTCCTTGGTATTATGAAGATGAATATTTCATTTAAGGTAATAAAAATACATTGAATTGAAATTCATTTGTCTCAGCCTTCTCTTGAGGGCATTTTCACATATGAAATTTTCAAAATACTAAATATTACCTTAAGTTTCTAAAAACCACTTATTGCTGCCACATCCTACCCAAGCTGGCCTTGCTTTGTCATCAAGGTGGTGCTGCTAATGCCACTCCAGCATCTATCTCTGAAAACTCTTTCCCCTAAAAATTCTTTTTCTTTTCTTTCTTTTTTTTTTTTTTTTGGTCTTTTTAGGGCCTAACCTGCAGCATATGGAGGTTCCCAGCAATGCCAGATCCGAGCCACATCTGCGACCTACACCACAGCTCATGGTAACGCCGGATCCTGAACCCACTGAGCAAGGCCAAGGATCGAACCTTCGTCCTCTTAGATACCAGTCAGGTTTGCTTCCCCTGAGCCACAACGGGAACTCCAAAAAATTATTCTCATCACAGTTTTGGTATTAATAATGAGAAAATTAACTACGTATCAGTGTACATTATGAACACCAGCAATTCAGTATGCCAAATGGATTATTCTTGTTTGCAAACCTCAGTTAATGCAAAGAATAACCGGAATGAGTCAGTGTTAAGTTTCCCCTCTACCTTTTGTTGCCAGTGTAGCTTATCTTCTAAAGAAATCCAGCCAAATTTTGTGTGTGCCAGAACATGTGGTTACAGTGGTGGCAGGCTGTGATTTCAGATCAGAAAAATGTGTTAACAAACTAAATTAGCTGCCAGCTACCATGGATCAGAACTGGGAGCCTCTGATGAGAACGGCTCTTTTCTCCACCTTCTTGTGATTAGCATCTTGAGCCGTTCTCTTCCTCCATCAGTAATTCCCATTTCCCGTTCCCTTCTCCTAGCACTCCGGCTCTCGCCTGAATTACCAAAGCAGCGTTCAGGGATCCTCTCAATCCCAGAGCACACTAGGCTATTCCTCCTCGTCTCAGCAGAGCGCACAGTACCACCCGTCTCACCAGGCCCACCGCTACTGACCAGCCGCAGCCCAGAGCACAGACTCCAGCAATATGATGTCTGCATTGAAGAGAACCAAAAATGCAACTCTGATGCCGCTCAAAACTCAACCGCTTAGGAGGAAGACTGCAGACTGAGCATTTGCAGGACTGACTAATGTCTCTTCTTTATTGACTCAAAGAAGATTTTTGTGAAGTTTCCCCAGCACCCTGCCCCTGCATGTGTTTCGTTGTGACTCCTCTGAGAAAGCATCTGATCTAATCCCAGCACTTCTGTAACCTTCAGCATTTTTTGGAAGGATTTCCTGGTGCACCTTTCTCATGCTGTAGCAATCACTCTGATTTATCTTTTCAAAGCTCTTTTAATAGGATTTTAATGTTTTAGAAACAGGACTCTAGTGGTGTATAGTTTTATACTTCATGAACTGATATAGCAACACAGGTAAATATGCACCTTTTAAAGCACTACGTTGTTTCCACAGAATAGAAATCTTTTGCTCATGGAAGTCTTAAATGGGAACTGTTACTGTCCCAAAGAACTTTGCTATGATGTTTTAATTTATCTAGTTTCAGGGAAGGTCTAATAAAAAGACAAGTGGTGGGACAGAAGGAACCTGCAACCAAAAACAGCCTAGATCTTTGCTGTTGCTATGCCGTGTGCTATGAAGAACTACAGTATGTGGTAATTTTTGTAGAAACATTTATATGGAACTTAGTTCCCAGAATCATCTTCTTCTGAATAGTATTCAGTAATTAAGAATTATAATTTTAACCTTCATGTAGCTTAAGTCTACTTTAAAAAGAGTTTCAAGAGCTTTGAAGAAGTCCAGTCCTCTGGTGACCAACACCAGAAAACTGAAGAGAATATTAACTGCACTAGGATTTCTTTAAGGAGTCATGTTGATCAAAGGATGTATTGCCTCCCTTTGAAGGAAAAGCTTTTCGTGTGTATTGTACATGAGGTTTGGCTTCTCTAAAAGAACTATTGGTTTCTTCACATCTGGGTCAGCTTGAGTAACTTTTTTTTTACATAATCAAGGGTACTCAAATAGAAGCCTGCCAATTAGTCTGCTTTTAAAATAAAGAGCAGTGTTCTCCAAGTCGTATTTGCATTAGACATAGAGTGACTATTTTTAAAGCATGTTAAAAATTTAGTTTTGTTCATGTTTAAAATATGTATTATGTATGCATAATTTTGCAGTTGTTACTGAAACTTAATTCTATCAAGAATCTTTTCATTGCACTGAATGCTTTCTTTTGCCCCTAGGAGAAACCTTAATAATTGTGCCTCAAAAACTACGGGCAGATAGTATACAACCGTATTAGAAAAAGTGCATATTTGCATTTCCATGATCTATGAATTAGAGGCTGAGTTCTTTCTTAGCCAACGTAAAGAAGCTCCTCAGAGTCACCAGGAAATAAATGTAAAGACTCAGAGCTCCCATTATAATGTACGGGGCAAGAAATATGTTTTCTTCCGAATGCTACTAGCAGCACCAGCCTTGTTTTAAATGTTTTCTTGAGCTAGAAGAAATAGCTGATTGTTGTATATGCAAGTTATATGCATTTTTTTACTCTTCTTTGTGAACTTATCTACCTGGTTATGATACTCTGGGTCCATATACAAGTAAAATAAGATTTTAGAAGCCAGTATACATTTTGCACTATTGATGTGATACTGTAGCCAGCAAGGACCTTTCTGATCTCAGCATAGTCATGCTTATTAATAGCAAAGACTACATAGTGATACTCATCAACACTGAAGATGAAACAGTTGACATGCTCCATTGGAGGGAAATTCTGATGTCTCCATGGTAATTTATACCCCTTCCATGTTTAAAGATGAGAAGTTGCTAGCCCTCTGCATAATGTAGCTACGGGCATGATGTTCTATGCCGTACCCTGAAGCCCGACTGCCATCAGATGCTCTCTACACCCTCACCACCATGCCCAACATCGTGCTGGGTGGACGACACAAAGAGCAAGACATACTTCCTGTCCCTGAAGAGTCTGTGATTGATTCCATGACAGGAAGCTTTCCCGGGATGACAGGCTTAAATGAAACTAGCTTAGACTGTGAAGGTCTGTGTATTTAGCTCTAAACCCACTTGGACAGAGTCATTATTTCAAAGTTTGCTCTATACTGAACCAAGTATCATGGAGAGGTTTCTATGTTTATCTACCTTCAAGAAAGCCAGCACGTAAATATCACCAACAGGCATGAATATATATTTGAGAAGTTCCCAGCAGCCTTTCGGCAATAATTGGGTGGCCCTTTTAGGCAGAACACACTCAACCAAGGGGTTGTAGGGAATTACAATGAAAATAGAGCTCTGTTCCTGCCCACAGGGGGAGCTTACATTTAGGAAAAGACAAACGCAAATATGTGCATGAACCAAAACATCATCTTTATAAACACCTGTGAGATAAATCCTTGTGATATGTGCTTATATGATCACAGGACTACCCTGCTTTCCTTGTATGCAGTGAATTTTACTGGCAGAATCGATATGGAAGCCATAAGGGGGTTTTATCAGTTGCAGTGTTGTCCACACAGGCTGCAGCCAGAAATCCCTGTTACACACATGGCTGGGTTTCTGGTCACTGAAATGGTACTTTCCTCCTGTGTTCCTGCCTCAGTGTTGGTGATGCCCACTAGTGCCCATTACCCGTTGAAATGATTTTGGTTCATCATTTCCTTTTCCTTGTAAAGGGGAACTAAAGCCTTTAATAGACTTATGGGCCCTAAAACTGTGGAACCCCGAAGGAGAGCTGTGAAGCTTTTTGAGATTAAAATTTACCTTTTTGGTCTCCAATTGACCACCTTCTTTTTAAAAAATGTATTTCACTGTCATGTGCCCCGAGAATGCAGGGTGGACATCCAAACCAGGGGAGATAATGGAAAGGAAGGAAAGAAAGTGAAGGTTTCCTGTGCACCATATTACAAACCCGTTTTCCGACTGGCTTTCTGATAAGGTGTGTTTGGGAAAAGGGATTCTAGAGTTTCAGGAGAGCCGAGCTCAAGGGTAAGGTAGCTGGCGGCAGAGCTAATACTATGAGGCTAAAACAATCCTTATGCTGAAGTAGATCCCGCAGTAACATACGAAAACCAAGGACATGTATATTTTTATATCTGTGTGGTTTTAAAACTTTAGTACTTAGACTTTTGGCCTTCTGCACTACTCTTTTGCTCTTGTAAACACAGTTTCTATTGAAGAACAGGAAAGGATGACATTTACCTGTGTTCACTGCCTCGTTCCGGGTGAAGCAACCGCTAGTTGTATGCCTCTAAAACGATGATGTTTTCTCTGCAAAAGAGGAAAGAAAAAAAAAAAAAAGAGTTGGACAGTAAGACTTGCAGCTTAATCTGCTTTGAATAAGTGTATGTTACAAACTCTATGGTGAAGGAATATTACATACATGAAAGTTACAAATCCTAAACTCTGTGGTATTATCTTTCTAGGGAATGGAGAAAGGCAGTGAAAAGGCAGCTGGACTAAAGGAGGCTTGAAGGATTCAAGTATAAATAATATTTTATATAAGACATAGCTGTTTAGGTTTCCTTAATCTTTGAGAATAGTCACAAATATCATAAAGCAAAGTTCATTGTTTTAGGATTTTTTAAAAATGTGTTGTACCTAAGGCCATACTTAACTCTTCTATGCTATCACTGCAAAGGAGTGATATGTATGTATTATATGAAAAAAAAAATCCTTAATGCACTGTTATCTCCTAAATATTTAGTAAATTAATACTATTTAATTTTTTTAAAGATTTGTCTGTGTAGACACTAAAAGTATTACACAAAATCTGGACTGAAGATGTCCTTTTTAACAACAATTTAAAGTACTTTTTATATATGTTATGTAGTATATCCTTTCTACACTGCCTAGTTTGTATTTCCCATAATTCCCGTGTGTGAAGTGTGCCTGTCCTTGTCTCTTTTTTCAGTCATTTTCTGCACGCATCCCTCTTCATACGATTATAGACATGACTGTATGCTTTTCACACACTGCCGCGAGGTGTGTGCTCAGAGCTGGCTGCCCCCCAGCGAGGCCCACTCCCAGGGGTGTGGAATGAGCTGCCGCTTTGAAGCCAAGCGTTTCCTGCTTTTGAGTTGTCCTGACATCTTTCTTGAAATGACTGTTAAAACAAAAATAAATTACATTGCATTTATTTTATATTCTTGGTTGTAATAAAATTTAATTGACTTTGTTTCAGTGTGGATTTTTTTAAGTGTAGGGAAAACCCTTGTCATAAGTTTTGTGTTAACATTCGAGTGCCTTGATGCTTTTCAGATCATATTTGTCCTGCAGAGATGCAAAGTCTCCCTGTGAGTTGCAATGTGTGATTTTATTCAGGATGCTTATGTTGTCACAAAACCACAGAGCAAGGCTTGCAAATACCTCAGAAGCAAAATTACAGCTTATTAAACATCTCTAGGGGAGATATCTTTTTTTTTTTTTAAAAAAAAGAAAATTAGAATGATGTTTTGGAAAAAAACAAATAGGCAGCATTTTGTGGGTAGAGTGGCATTAGGAGTTTCTCCTTTTATAAGGACTTTCTGTTGTATCTGGCTCCCCCTTCTTATAATTTACTTGATGAATCTTCTATGGTTATCCCAGCAGTTACAGGCATCATGGAGTAAAGTGAAGAATGTTTAAGTGACATAAACACAAAATTTGTTTCTATTTAAAACAGATACTGCGCATGTCCACATGCTTCACTGCCTGACACAGATTATGTGTTCAGTATTCTGCCACTCGTAGGGCAGAGCTTCTCTTGGAAAACTGTCCTTGACCACAGCTGCCTTTCTAACCACCACCTGGCTAAGAGAAAGTGGATGGCTGTGCAAACCCCAGCCCCCTCCTGGGAAAATAGCTGAAAGTATGTGTCTATCTCCCCAGTCAACTGTAAGCTCCTTGTGGACAGGATCTGGGTTTTATTCCTCCTGCACCCCCAGCATCTGGCAGGATGCCCAACCCAGAGCAGACAATTAATACAGCGAGTAATTAGCGTCACTTTTGTACATTGGCCTAGAATTCCTGGATAGGCCGTATTTGTTAGACAGACAGGGATGCCAAGATATTTTTGCTCTATGAATAATGAAAATACTAGAAATAGGCATTTCTTTTCTTAATTATTTTTTTTATTGTGGAGGTATAGCTGATGTACAGTATTATGTGTTTCAGGTTTACAACATCATGATTCATAATTTCTAAAGGTTATATTCCATTTATAGTTATAAAATATTGGCTATATTCCTAGTGATATACAATATACCCCTGTAGCTTATTTATTTGATACATAATAGTTTGTACGTCCTAACCCCTACCTCTATCTTGCTTCTCTCCCATCCCCACTCCCCACTGGTAGTCACTAATTTGTTCTCTATATCTGTGAGCCAGTTTCTTTTATATTCACTTGTTGTTTCCTTTTTTAGATACCACATGTGATACCACACAGTATTTTTCTTTGCCTGTTTTCTCTCTCTAAGCATAATACCTTCCATACCTATCCATGTTGCAAATGCAAAATTTCATTCTTTATGGTTGAGTACTATTCCACTGTGTATATATACCACATCGTCTCTAGCCATTCATCAGTTGATGGATACCTAGCTTACTTCCATATCTTGGCTATTGTAAATAATGCACTAAGAACATTGGGTGCATGAATCTTTTTGAATTAGCATTTTCTTTTTCTTTGGATATATATACCCAAGAGTAGAATTGCTGGGTCATATTGCAGCTCTTTTTTTAGTTTTTTTGAGGAGCTCCATACTGTTTGCCACAGTGGCTGCACCAATTTACCTTCCTACCAACAGTGTATAGGGTTCCCTTGGGTATTACTTTCTTAAAATAGGTTCATTTCTTTTATTTTTGGCCGCAAAAGTATAATAAAATATCACTCCAAAGGAATAAACAATTCAAATTGCATTTGAATAAAAGATTAAGCCAAGTTAGTCATACTTAACATCTGTACAAGCCATCTTTCTTTTGGTCCTCCTAGAGGAGGGTATCTTTTAAAGCCTTGCATAGCATCATTTTATCCAGCAGGAAGTGGAAAACTAGTTTAGACAAGTAACACACAAACATAATAGGAAAATTTGTCCATTCAATCTAAATGAGAGAATTTAATATGGGGAAAGAAATGAAAATAGACTTAAAACTTTAAAATGTATTCAGCACATTCCTCCTGGCTTTTCACACTTTCTGCTGTTGAGACTTACAGAAAGTGCTGTTTTTGTTTTGTTTTGTTTTTTCACACAAAGATGCTATTACAGACTGGATGTTTGCGTCCTCCCCTCAGTTCTTATGTTGAGGTCCTTATCTCCGGTTGGCTGTAATGGGGATGGGATGTTTGTTGAGGTAATTAAGGTTAAATGAGGTTATAAGGGTAGGGCCCTGATCCAACAACATTTGTGTCCTTGTAAGAAGAGACACTAGCGAGCACGATCCTGCACTCTTTTCTACCCTCTTCCTCTTCCTACTCTTTCTCTCTCCCTTCTTTCTCCCTTCCATTCCCTTCCTCCCCCTGCTCCCCCCCATCACCCCTTTTCCTACCGTGTGAAGAGACAGCAAGAAAAGGTAAATATCTGCAAGCCAGGAAGACAGCCTTTACCAGAAACTGAACCCTGCCAGGCTCACCTTAGACTTCCCAGCCTCTAGAACTGTTAGAAAATTAATTTTTCTTTTTAAAGCCATTCAGTCTCTGGTATTTTGTTATAGGAGCTTGAGGAGACCAATACATATTTTAGACCAAAAAGTGAGGTGCTGCTGTAACAAAAACCTAAAAATGTAGAAGGGGCTTTGGAACTGGGTGATGCAGAGAGGCTGGAAGGTTTTTGATGTTCATGCTAGAAATATAAAAAGTTAAAGGCAGTTTTAGAGGGAACTCATAAAGAAAAGAGAGCTGGAGAGAAAGCTTCCATCTTCCTAGAATAAAGAACACAAATAGTCATGAATGCTGGTAGAAATATGGATATTAAAGGCCATTCTGGTGACCTGTCAGATGGAAATGAGAAACAGGTCATTGGACTGAAGAAAAGGCAAACCTTGTTACAAAGTGGCAAAGAACTTGTCTGAGTTGTGCTCTAGTGTCTAGTGGAAGGTATAATTTTTGAATGATGGGATTGCTCTTAAAAGATCTCTCTTATGGTAGTAGAGAAGATGGAATGGATAGGTCCATCTCACAGAAGGCATACTAGGAAGGAAGAAGACAAACTTTAAACATTTCAGACTTTGCCTTTCTCTGCTCTTGTCCTCTGCATTCAATCTCTTACATGCATTGGTTGATCCTGGAAACTCTCCTTTGAAAGATCTGGGTCCTCCAAGAAAACGCTTCATGTAACAAGTTTTTTCCTTTGGTTGCAAGATTAACTTAAATTATTTGAAGCCTATAAGCCAAAGCAATCCTGAGAAAGAAAAATGGAGCTGGAAGAATCAGGATCTCTCCATTCAGACTATACTACAAAGCTACAGTCATCAAAACAGTATGGTACTGGCAGAAAAACAGAAATATAGATCTATGGAACAGGATAGAAAGCCCAGAAATAAACCTACACACTTATGATCATTAGTCTATAACAAAGGAGGCAGGAATATACAACGGAGGAAAAACGATCTCTTCAATAAGTGGTTCTGGGAAAACTGGACAGCTACATGTGCAAGAATTAGAACATTCTCTAGCACCATATACAAAAATTAACTCAAAATGGATAAAAGACCTAAATGTGACACCAGATACTATAAAACTCCCAGAGGAAAACTTAGGCAGGACATTCTTTGACATAAACATCTTTTTGGATCCTTCTTTTAGAATAATAAAAATAACAACAACAACAAAACAAATAGGACCTAAGTAAATTTAAAATATTTTGCATAGTAAAGGAAAACATAAACAAAACAAAAATACAACCCACAGAATGGGAGAAAATAGTTTGCAAATGAAGCAACCGACAAGAGATTAATCTCCAAGATACACAAACAACTCATGCAGCTCAATATAAAAAAACCAAACAACCCAATTGAAAAATGGGGAGAACTAATCAGACATTTCTCCAAAGAGGGCACACAGATGGCCAACAAGCACAAAAAAGGTGCTCAACATTGCTAATTATTAGAGAAATGCAAGTCACAACTACAGTGAGGTATCACCTCACACCAGTGAGAATGGCCATCATCCAAAAGTCCACAGACAATAAATGCTGGAGAGGATGTGAAGAAAAGGGAACCTTCCCATACAGTAGGGAGGAGTATAAATTGGTATGGCCACTATGGCAAACAGTATGGAGGTTCCTCAAAAAGCTAAAACTAGAGCTGTCATTTGATCCAGCAATCCCACTCCTGAGCATATATCAGGACAAAAATTTCACTTAAAAACATACATGCATCCGTGTGTTCATTGTAGCACTATTTACAATAGCCAAGACATGGAAGGAACCTAAATGTCCATCAATAGATGAATGGATTAAGAAGATATGGTATATATAGCCAATGGAATACTACTCAGCTATAAAAAAAGAACAAAATAATGCCATTTATAGCAACATTGATGGAACTAGAGACTCTCATACTAAGTTAAATAAGTCAGAAAGAGAAAGACAAATACCATATGACAGAACATATATGTGGAATCTCAAATATGGTACAAACTAACCCATCTATAGACCAAAAACAAACTCATAGACATAGAAAACCGACTTGTGGTTGCCAAGCAGGAGGGGGAGGAAGTGGGATATCAAAAAGATACATGCACCCCAATATTCATAGAAGCACTATTTACAATAGATTTATTTATGAAAGATAATTTTCTTGTGATGTCTTTGTCAGGTTTGGTATCAGGCTTTTCAATGAATTTATTTCATCTCAGTTGTAATGTAACTCTTAAGATATATACTTAGACACGGAATTGCTAAGTCAAAAGGAGGGGGTATTTTAAATTAAGATAAGATTTATTGAGCTAATATTTAGGGAGCACTTCTATATACACTTTTCATATATTAACTCACTTAATTCTCATAAAAACTGTACAAGCTGGGCACTATTCTTGTCCTCATCTTTAATCAAAGAAAAAAAGTGAGACAAAGGTTAAGTGACATATACAAGCCATTCAGCTGATAAGCATCAGAGCTAAGTTCCTAGCCATTTACACCAATGGTTTTCAAAGTGTATTCCCTGGACCAGCAGCATCGGCAGCATCTGGGAGCTTGTTAGAAATGCAAATTCTCAGATTCCATCCCATACTACTGTGTCAGAAACTCTGGGAGTGGTGCTTAGCAATTTGTGTTTTAATGAGCCTCCAGGTAATTCCAATGCATGCTAAAGTTTGGGAACCACTGACTTATACCATATTCTTCTCACACATATTCCTAAATTACCTTCCAAAAGGCTATATTCGTTTACTTCCACCAGTAGTGTGTGAGAGTGCCATATCCCCTGGCCTGAACAAAACTCACTATGAGCAATCTTCACGTACCAATCTGAAAGACAAAAGAGTAGTATCTTGTCTCCTTACAAAAGTATTTCAATTCTCCTGCCAGTGAGAAAGTCAGGTTCTATCCCTTCTGTTCTGCTTAGGCTTCTTCTTTTCTGCATGGCCTTTGGTTCCATTGATCTTCCATTTTTGGGGGTTATTGATCCTAACATTTCTGACCTTGCCAGGCAACCATGTGGTGCTTGGCTTGAGTACTAAATTAATCTCATTCTTTGGAAGAAGCAAATAGGTTATCTTATATAAATACCAAAATCTTACTTTGTTTATTGAGCATGAAATACAGTCTTTGTTAGTGACAATCCTTTACTAAGTTGTATGTTTTTCTTGGACCTATGGGTACCTCTTTGCATCCTGGTGCCAGTGTGCTGAACATTAGTGAGGGTGTCAGATACTGGAGCAGAGGAGATATGAAGTCACCGCGAGGGACAGCTCTAAAACTGTTTGCGGAGACCTAATCCCCAGTCTTAACATTTTTTTGGAGAAGGAGCACTTTTCTAATGCCCAAAAGCAGAAAAACCTTGATTGACCAAGGGTCCTAGTGAGTTTATTTCATGATGTTTCCCATTATATATTTTCACCACATTGCAGAAAAGTCCATAGATATTGAACTGTTTAATACCACTTATGGTCACTAATAATTACTGAGTTGAAATATTCACCTCCACATCAGTTATATCAATGTGGCGTGATGGAAAGAACATTGATATTGGAGACAGACTTAGGCCTGAAACCCCATCTGAGTTGTATGGCCTTGTAAGTTACTGAACCACTCTGATTTTGTGCTGTTATCTATAGAATGCACCCACCCCAAAGCATCTACTTCATAGAGTTTAAGGATTAAGTGAGATAATATGTGTTCTCAGCAGAGTGCCTGGACCATAGCAGACTCTCAATAAATGTGGATTCCATTGGTTTTCTCTTTGTTGTGCAATTTCTATGTGCTTGAATGTGTGTTTCCAGTGTGACTAATACATTTAATGCTCTTTATCCATACCCTATGACAGTTAATCTTCAGCAGAGGTGGCAAGAATATACAATGCAGAAAAGGCAGTCTCTTCAGCAAGTGGTGTTGGTATCCCACTTGGACAGCTGCATGTAAATCAATGAAGTTAGAATATGCCCTCACACCATACACAAAGATAAACTCAAAATGGCTTAAAGGTTTAAATGTAAGTCATGACATCATAACATTCTTAGAAGATAACATAGGCAAAACATTCTTTGACATAAATGGTAACAATGTTTTAAGTCAGTCTCCCAAGACAACAGAAATAAAAGCAAAAATAAACAAGTGGGACCTAATCAAACTTATAAGCTTTTGCACACAAAGGAAACCGTAAACAAAAAGAAAAGACAGCTTATGGACTGGAAGAAAATATTTGCAAATGATGTGACCAACAAGAGCTTCATTTCCAAAATATTTGAAGAGCTCATACAGTTTAATAACAAAATAGCAAACAACCCAATCAAAAAATGGGCAGAAGACCTGAAGAGACATTTCTCCAAAGAAGATATACAAATGGCCAATATGCACATTAAAAGATGCTCACCATTGCTCATTATTACAGAAATGCAAATCAAAACTGCAATAAGGTACCACCTCACACCAGTCAGAATGGCCATTATTAAAAAGTCTAAAACAATAAATGCTGGAGAGGGTGTGGAGAAAAGGAAACCCTCCTACACTGTTGGTGGGGATATACATTGGTACATCCACTGTGGAGAAGAGTTCGGAGACTCCTTAAAAAACTAAATACAGAACTACCATATGATTCAGCAATCCCACTTCTGGGCATATATCTGGAGAAAACCCTAATTTGAAAAGATACATGCACCCCAATGTTCACTGCAGCACTATTTATAATAGCTAAGAAATGGAAATAACCTAAATGTGAGCCATTCCACAGATGCTGAAGTAAGAAGATACACATACACCCACACCACACACACACACACACACACACACACACAAATATTACTCAGTTATTAAAAAGAATGAAATACTGCCATCTGTAGCAACATGGATGGACATAGAGATGATCACAGTAAGTGAAGTCAGTCAGAAAGAGAAAGACAAATACCATATGACATCACTTACATGTGGCATCTAAAATATGACACAAATGAACATATCTACAAAAAAACCAGACTCAGAGATATGGAGAACAGGCTTGTGGTACCAAGGGAGAGGGGGTTAGGGGAGGGAAGGATTGGGCGTTTGGGATTAGCAGAGGCAAACTATTATATATAAGATGGATAAACAACAAGGTACTACTACATAGCACAGGGAATTATATTCAATTATCTTGTGATAAACCATAACAGAAAAGAACATGATAAAGAAAATATATGTATAATGGAGTCACTTTGCTGTACAGCAGAAATTAATATAACATTGTAAATCAACTACAATAAAAATTTTAAAAAGTACTCTTTATCTCCTTCATTTGATGATCCTTTTTTTGACAGAAGGTGACATCTACATCTGGGTAGACTACTAGATCAGGACGCCACCCTTCATGCAGGAGCATAATTACAAGCAGAAGCCTATGTAATAGGCACCAATGTTCAGCTTCTTTAATGAAACTCTATCAAAAAATGAGGGACTCCTTCATTGTGTTTTGGTAGCATCACCCATCACCTCTTTTTTTCCCTACCTCAACAAGAAGGTCATTAAATTCTGTTTCCATACCATTTATAATAAAGCTGTATAATTATAGCAATAACAGCAAGTATCAATTCTGGACAAGCAATTGCAACATGAAGCAGAAGCCAGAGTACAGAGTTCTTCCGTTTCTCCACTGTGGTTCTCATAAATTACCATTTATACTTCCACCCTGAGCGATCAGATCTCCTAAAGATATGGTCCAGAGAGGTGAAATTTCCTTGGCTATGAATATCTTGTACCATTGATATGTAAGAGTTGGCTAGGGACAAAAATAACTCCTGAGTTGGTCTTTTAGCCCTGAAAGGCTAGGTTTGGAAGGTCTGGCTCACTAAGAAGAGAAGGGGGAAGAGAGAAAGAGAAAGAGATCCTTTCTCTGTGGTGGCACATCAGTCCCTCTGAGAAGAGGGTGAGTCTGGCAACTCCAGGACTCCGGCCTGTGATGAGTGCCATGCAGAAAGGCCAGATGGAGTGGGAGCAGTCTGGGCCCAAAGTCCTAACCACTAAAACAGAGTTTCCTTCTAAAAAGTCCTGCACTTTGGAGAAACTTCTGGAAGCCTCATACAAATTGAGCATGGCATGGGCAACAAGGCCAAAGGAAAGAGCAGGTCCAAATGAAAAATAGGGGAGGGAGCAGAAGAGCTGGGTCCAGAAAATTCAAAGTAATTTTTCCCCTGACCTATTTGTAGAAACTTATTAAGCTGTTTAAACCACGAGCATTTCCAGTTTACTCATATATCTGAAAACCTTAAAAAAAAAAAAAACCACTTTCTTGATGTACCAATGGTTTAAATGGTTCCATACATTTTTCTGTATAAACAAAGAATAGATTTATATTTGCTTCTCCACTCACACCATGTATATAAAAGCTCCTTTGGCATAAATGAGGAGCTTAGCATTGATTGTAATATATGTATGTATATAATTACTTATTTGCAATTCATAGGAACTTGCATGTGAAGAAGATGATCCAAAAGAGAACCACAGGTTAAGCAGGGGCTCCTGCCAACTAAGTTATGTGAACAGTTATTGTATGATTGTTTATAACATGCTCTTTGTTTCTAGTGAGGATTGGACAAAGGAAAGTAAGTTTTTAAGCAGAAATTCAGGGTGTGTCTCATGTAGCCTTAATACTGTCTGGTAACTTTCTTGTAAAATTGCCCTATGTCATTTAGCTATCACATTATCATTTTAACATTTGGACTTGTGTCTTGACACCAACTAGATAGTGCACTTGTTAAAGCAAGGACCATGTTTCTGATTTTGTTCACCTTTGAATCTTCTGGGGCCTTATACATATCAGGAATGTCCAATTGCATTAAGTGAGCTATGGAAGCACATGGAATAACTTCCTAAGTTGAAATTTTTAAATTGGTTAGTGACCTAAGTGAGACCACCTACCCTTATTACTGGACACTATTACCCATTATGTTGCCATTAAGGCAGTTTAATCCATGTGACTTGGATGGTCTCTTTGGACAGTTCCTGTCCCTGTGTTCTGCAGGAAAACAAAATAATAGAAAGGCTGGATATCTTATCTGGAACTTACTCTGGCCAACAGAATTAACTTTTGTTTGCTCCAAAGGCTAAGGAATGAAAACAATGGATCTAGAATCTAGATCTTTTCACCAGATCTAGTTTTAGCAAACAAGTCAGTCTCCAGCCTGCCCTGGCCACCACACCCTTTCAAAATCAGAGAGGAGGGGAACAAATGAATTCTGCAACATTTTTACGCTTTTTAAAAAAAGTAGGAAAACACGCCAAATTAAAAGTGTCTAAAATTCTTATAAATGTATCTGCATGTAAAGCTAACTTAAAATATTGTTATGAAAATTGAATGAAGATCCAGTATACAACCCAGTGTCTCACAAACATGTTTTATGGAACACTACCTTGTAGATTTTCACAGACAAAAGCTTACACGGTCATCTGAAAAATTCTGGGTCAAATACAAAATAGAGACTTTCTCAGAGCCTCTAATATGCTGGTGACACAGTGACTTTCCAAAAAATAATATAGCGTACACTTTTCCAAGCTTATTTGACCAAAGAACTTGTTTTTCCTGTACCTCTGAAGAATGCTCTATAGAAGACAATTTGGAAATCCCTGGTTGTGACAGACACTGTAGTTGCCCTTTCTACAGCCTTCCCCTACTTCCTTCTTGCTGTCAGAAGCCTGATTGGTTCACACCGTCCAGAGTGGCCATCTCCTTCCACGGAGACCAAGTCCCTCCTCAGCTCCAGGGGATGGAGAGTGATTAGACCAAACCCAACACATTTGATCTTATTCCCTTTGCCAAGGCATTGGCTCAAGCCCGAGCATGTAATGCAATTCTGGCCAATAAAATGTGAGGGAAAGAAAATCTTTTTTTTTGGGGGGGAGTGTTCTGGGAGAATTTGTTTCAAGATTAAAATGATAATCAAGATAACCAAAAGTATCAAATATTTTTAGTGTCACTGAATTAGAAAATTAAACATGAATTCCTTAGCAGCAGTGATAAACTATGATGATAAACAATCATCGAAGTGCTGGGACAATGGAATCCATAACTGACCTAAGAAATCCCTCAGAGCCTTTGAAGAAGCAGAAAATTCACAATAGCTTGGGTCTCTCTGTGGCTGCCTGGAGTGTGCTGCACCATGTTCCCCCCTTTGCATTCAGCCTCCTTGTGTGCAAAGGTCTGGCAAGATTCCCCTCCACTGCCTTCCAAGCCCTGGTGAAAGTCCTGTTTGAGTCTCATCTCTGTGAAACCTCCCTAATGCCTGCAGCCTCCACTAAGAAGACTTTTTAAAGAATTCTTCCTGGATGCTCAGTATGAACCATTTCCTTTGGCACTGAATTGTACTAACTCCCCATTTTCTCTTTATGAGTGAATGTTTCATTTGGGCCCCCTGTTGAATGAAAGTAGTAAAGAGATGGGAGAAGTGATAAGAATATTGTCTAAGTTGATGGTTCTCAACTGTCAGACCCGATACCACACTTTAATATGAACGATTTTTTTTTTTTGCTTTTTAGGGCCACTCCTATGGAATATAGAGGTTCCCAGGCTAGGGGTTGAATCCGAGCTACAGCCACCGGCCTACACCACAGCCACAGCCACACAGGATCCGAGGCACATCTTCGACCTACACCACAGCTCACGGCAATGCCAGATCCTTAATCCACTGAGTGAGGCAAGGGATCGAACCCGCAACCTCATGTTTCCTAGTTGGATTAGTTTCCTCTGTGCCACAATGGGAACTCCCTATATGAACTATTTTTTTAATGCCATTTATATATCATGAAATTCATAGATAAGGTAACTGACCTACACATATAATTTTAAAATATATCAATACAATGCCCTAGCTGTAGTTTGAAAGAGAATAGGAAAGTAACTTATGATAAAGTAATATCGATTTCAACATGTAAATAAATGACTGACATGATTGCATTGCATTAGAAACCATAAACGAATTAAGGAGAAAAGGCAGGCTGATGCAAGATATTGTATTACAACTCAAATACCATGCACTATGGTGCTATTAGTGATGTGACTTTGAGAAATGATGAACAATTTTTGCAGAAGTTTTTTAAAAAAAAAAGGCCAAAGTACAACTTAGATTTATATGGTAGTCTCATGCCTAGCATTCAGCATATATTAAAAACTATGCAAAAAATACTTTCTGTTTATATGTAAAGTGAGTTCGGTTCTAGGTTCAAGTGCTTATAAACCAGTTTTTCACCTAAAGAATGACTGAAAGGATATTCAAACATTGCAAGGGCTGTAGGGCCGGTCTCACTGCAGGGCACAGTCTAGCACATTTTAGCGGGCACAGCAGCTCTGGCCCTTGTCCACTGCAGGCCAGCAATATGCCCCACCTCCATCAGTAGGGAACCGCTAAAATCCCCACAAACTCCTAAAAAAGCCCTCTGGGAGGTACTGATTCTAGTGAGAGCCACTGAGCTAAACCAAGGCCAGCTAGAGATGGGATTATCACTCAATAATTCAGAATCTTTCTCTCAGCTTTAAAGGCCCTGAGGGCCTGAGTTTACCTCATAATGCCAGTTTACTGGGTCACTGCCATGATTCTCAAAGGGGTGCTGCTAACCAATCAAAGGAGGCAGCAAATCACGGGGCAGGGTGAGTAGAGGGTGGTCTGCCTGCTTCTTTCTCAAGGGTTTTCCATTTGTTCTATTTACTGGGTGAGTTCCATGTATTCTTCTGTTTGAAGAAAGTGTTCCTCAGTTTTAGGAAGTAAATATTATATATGTTTTGACAGTTTTCCCAGATGTATAATTCCTGAGAGGAGGTATGTTGACCTCCTTTCTCCATGCCATAAAGGAATGTCCCAAATATTTTTTTTTTTTTTTTTCCTTAGGGCCATACCTGTGACATATGGAGGTTCTCAGGCTAGGGGTCAAATTGGAGATATAGCTGCAGGCCTACATCACAGCCACAGCAATGTGGGATCCGAGCCTCGTCTGCTGCCTGTGACCTACAGCACAGCTCATGGCAATGCTGGACCCTTAACCCACTGAGTGAGGCCAGGGATCAAATCTGCATCTTCGTAGATACTAGTCAGATTTGTTTCTGCTGAGTCATGACGGGAACTCCTAGTTATTGTCTTAGAGTTCCTACTTCTTTATTGAGACTCCTGTATATTGAGTCACTGTCATCATAGCTTACTTCTTTGAACATATTTATTTATTTGTTTGTTTTTTTAGGGCCGCACCCATGGCACATGGAGATTCCCAGGCTAGGGGTCTAATCAGAGCTACAGCTGCCAGCCTACACCACAGCAATGCCAGATCCGAGCCGCGCCTGCAACCTACACCACAGCTCACAGCAACGCCGGATCCTTAACCCACTGAGCAAGGCCAGGGATTGAACCTCATGGTTCCTAGTCGGATTCATGTCCGCTGTGCCACAAAGGAAACCTCAACTTCTTTGAGGTTTATTTGAAAATATTTCAAGTAGCTGCTTTGAAGTCTTTGTTAACTTCTGGGCCCACTTGAGTCAGTGAGCTCTGCTAATTATTCAAACCTGAATCTCATGTCTCAATGTTTAATCAGAGCATTTGATCCCTGTGATCAAAACTTATGGGGAAGCCATGTCACTGTGAGTAGCTACCTTTAAAATTCACCATGAGAAGTCCTTGTCCAAGAGTAGAAACCTCTCAGGCTAAGCCTAGCTTATCACCTCTTGTTCTCCTCTGGGGCTGGAATGGGTTAGGAGAGAGAACTCTAGAGGGAGAAGGAAGTAAGAACTATGGCTGAGCCATATATGTTAGGAACCATAGCCTGGGTCAGCGGTCAGATCTTCTGGAAGAACTGCAATGACAAGCATCCCCAAGGAGGAAAGTGTCCTCTAGCTGGCACGTCTTCCTCTTGAAGGCGACCGATGAGAGGGTATAGTGAGCCTGGACACAGAAGATTCTCTGAATTCAAGCTCAAGAGGCTAAAAACTATGATCCATTTCCACTCAGAACACTTCTGACACAAAATGCATAGGGTTTTGACACCGAGCCATTCTTCAGTTTTCTGCAGATATAACCTGGGTGTTCTACAATTTAATTCAATTCTGACAGCACCTACCTAGAGTTAGTGAGGTGCCCACAATTTGAGGGTTCAGTCCCATGAGACTGTCCCTACTTCAGAGCCAGCTGTATGATGTCTGGGCTCAGGTTTGATAATATGCTAGAATTGTTGTTTACTATTACCAGTTGATTATATAGGATACAACTCAGGAAGAGCCAAACAGAAAAGATGCACTGAGCAAGCTATGTTGGCGGGGAGGAGGGGTGGTAGCTGTGCAGCTTCCATACCCTCTCTATGCATGCTATCCTCCCATCCATCACCTTGATGTGTTCCCCAACCCAGAAGCTCTCCAAACCCTGTTCAGAGTTGTATGTGTGTGTGTGTGAATGTTTTTTACAAAGGTTCCATTCTGTAGGCACAATTGATTAAAGCATTGGCAATTGGTAATTAACTCAATTTCCAGGCCCTTTCCTCTCCCCAGAGATTGGGAAAGTGAGGCTGAAATCACGCCTTGGTCTTTCTGGTGACCTGCACCTATCCCAAAACTATCTAGTGGCCCCCCAGGCCATTTGTTACCTCATACCACATGAAAACACATTCATCACTCTCAAGATTCCAAGTGTCTTAGAGACTCTTGCGACAGGAACCAGGGACAGGAGTGCCCATCGTGGCTCAGCAGAAACAAATCTGACTAGTAACCATGAGGGGGCAGGTTCAATCCCTGGGTTAAGGATCCAGCATTGCTGAGAGCTGTGGTGTAGATCGCAGACATGGTTAGGATCTGGTGTTGCTGTGGCTATGGCATAAGCTGGTGGCTATAGCTCTGATTCAACCCCTAGCCTGGGAACCTCCATATGCCCAGGGTATGGCCCTAAAAAGCAAAAAAAAAAAAAAAAAAAGAACCAGGGACTAGGACCAAGTTTGGTAACAAATGATGTTACTATTGTCCCTATCACTCAGAAAATTACAAGGGTTTTAGGAGCTCTGTGACAGAAACTGGGAACGAAAACCAAATACATATTTCCTGCATCACAATATCACATGGATGTATTCATCTCACAGATGGATGCCCTGCAATCCTGTATCCAGCTTAGAAATACTCGACTCCTCAGCCAAGTTCTCATTCCCCAACTATGCTTGTGTCTGTCTGGCTTTCATCTGTCTTGACCTCTGCTTTCCTGTTCTTTCATGGCTGACCCACCCCCAGTCTAACCTGACAACTTTATTTATTTGGACATGGAATAGAGTCCATCTGGGATCTAAAATTTATTTAGACATTGAGTGTATTCCACAGAAGCTCCTGGCCTGGGAGCTACTTATAAATATCTCTTTGATTTATTGACATTTTAACCTTTGTAGAGTAATATTATTTCTCACATTGCCACGTCCCATGGGAGCTCATGTAAGCCTCCAGGAGCCAACAACCTTCCCATCTGGATGATGAGCTCTGAAGGAGCACAACATAGATTTCGGTGAGGCAGATGTGGGTCCCAGCTCTTCCTGACCTGTTGTGTCTGTGTGATTTCTCTCTCAGAGCGTTGTGTACTGAACTGTGAAATGAGGATCATAATACTTGCTTCAGAGGGTTAAAACAAGGACCAAATGAGATAAGGTCATGGTCAGCATCTGGCTGAGATGTTATTGATAAACATTATTGTCTTTTTCTGTCTCTTCATGGAAGGGGTCATATTGCCTGGAAAACTCCCATGACCTCCGACCAGTGTCTAGATGTTGCCAGTTGCTGAGCAGTAAATATTTGTTAGGGGAGTGACCTGCTGCTGCTCTATTCTCCTGCATTTTGTTGGTGATTTTCACACTGTGCCCAGTGCCATCCTGGGGGTTCTGAGGAGATGCCCAAGGGCCTAGGTGAGGATTGATAAGGGTACAAAGTAGAGGAGGGAGCACTTGGGTTCCAGGCCCACCCACACATTAGCTCTGCTACTTTGCACTTTAAGTTGGCTTGGGGGAAATATACATACATACATACATATATTTAAAGAAGGGATTCTGTGGTTTAAAGTTTGAAAATACTGACTTATACTTTGAATAGCTTAGAGGAGGAATTTAGTTTTGGGGTTTTTTGTTTGTTTTTTAGGACCACACCCATGGCATATGGAGATTCCCAGGCTAGGGGTCAAATCAGAGCTGCACCTGCCAGCCTAAGCCACAGCCACAGCCACGCCAGATCCAAGATACGTCTGCAACCTACACCACAGCTCACAGCAACACCAGATCCTTAACCCAGTGAGCGAGGCCAGGGATCGAACCTGTGTCCTCATAGACACTAGTTGGGTTTATTAACTGCTGAGCCATGACAGGAATTCAGGAATATAGTCTTATGAATGACACAAAGGTCTATATCTTTATTCTCCAAAACATTAGCCATGATAATTAAATTAAAAAATTCAATTCAGTTCCTCAGTTTCACTAGCCATATTTCACGTACTCAATAGCCACATATGACTAGTGACTACTAATTTAGACAGTATAATATGAACATCTCCATCACTGCAGAAAGTTCTGTTAGACAGCACTAATCTATGGTTTATGTTATTTAAATCATAGGACTTGACTGACAGTGGCCATGTACTCTGTGCTATAATATGTTTGTGAGCTTAAAGGGTAAGCTGAGTTGCTCATAGTTGTAGACTCAGGTCCTAATCTTAACTTGCCTACTGGACTAGCTTCAGGTTCCCTCATCTGTCCCAGGGAGGTCTGGGCCACGTCAGAGGTTTCCACCTATTTCATCTCCAAGGGTCCCTTTGATTGTTATTGTGTTCCTTTGGACCCACACTCATGATTAAAAAAAAAACCAAACTGCTTTATTAGGTAATAATTGGCTTACCCTCCCACTTTTGTTAACCAGTGCTATTTATAACTATCAACAAAAATCTCTGATCAGTCTAAGATTACCAGCATTCTTATTTTGAGTTGAAGTAATTCCAGCCCAAAACTTAGAAAAGGGGCATTGTGGCTAGCTTAGCCTTATCTCTGGTAATCGTACAATTTCCATGTGGAGTTTTTTTTAACACTGAAAATAAGGTATGGATGACTCCTGTCTCTGCTACTACTTTCTTCCATCCTTAGGGTTTAAGGAGCCCAAGTTAGGAGTCTTCTGACTATATGATCAATTAAGATTTCTTTGAATTTTTGAAGAGATTATAGGTCCAAGGAGGGAGTGATCCCAAAAGTTCAATTTGGGAATTTAAAGAATCATTGAAAAGAAGCCAAATTATCAAATGCTCAAATCAAAGTAAAAATCTATAGTTAGACTTTGCAGTATAGAATACAGGATGGGCAGTGTGACTGCATTTTAAAAGTATATTTTGGGTAAGACTTCTGGGTATGGCAGAATCTTAAGAGGTTGGCAAATTCTCCCCCCCAAAATAAATTATAAAACTGGGAAAAATTATTTTTTAAAAAACCCAACAATTTAAGGGCTTTGGAAAACAACCAAAGGGAAACAACAAATTGAGAAACATTTCATCATGAAAAGCTGCTAAAATTCTATGCAAACATAATGAAAAACTGCGGCCTTCATTTCTGAAGCTGCTCTCTTCCCTGTGCCCCCAGCTTATTTAGCCTAGTAATTTTACCAGGGCAATTCTGGCTATGGTAACCAGTAGCCTCACTATCAGAAGGGGTGGATTTGATTTGGAATGGAAGGTGAAAATCCACACCCTGCAGTGTTGTCAGTAGAAGCAGCAAACTCCACAGGAACTGAAAAGGGAAACTCACAGCTCTGCTAGGATGAAATTGCAGTCCTGGTTGAAGTGAGCATCTGACAATCCAGAAATGTAAGAGGGAAATCCTAGAAATGAGAGAGCCATAGAAAAGCTATGTAATCTCTCCACATACCCCTGGCTGACCAGGAAACTATGTGTATATATACAGGGGAGAGTCAAGGATGCTGGAGGAAAATAAAAGTCAAGCAGCCTTGAAAACTGAACTTTGAATGAATTCCTCAACCCCCATACAAATCCATTAGCAGGAATCTTATAAACTTAAGGTGTTTTGAGCACAATCTCTGCCCAATCACTGGCTGACCACTAAACTATGCAAAGTGACAGCTTTCAGCCAGGCTAAAAAGTAAACATAAGAATTTAAAGGAAACAGGGAGTTCCTGTTGTGGCGCAGTGGTTAACGAATCCGACTAAGAACCATGAGGTTGCGGGTTTGGTCCCTGCCCTTGCTCAGTGGGTTAACGATCCGGCGTTGCTGTGAGCTGTGGTGTAGGTTGCAGACGCGGCTCGGATCCCGTGTTGCTGTGGCTCTGGCGTAGGCCGGTGGCTACAGCTCCAATTCAACCCCTAGCCTGGGAACCTCCATATGCCGCGGGAGTGGCCCAAGAAATAGCAACAACAACAACAACAAAGACAAAAGACAAAAAAAAAAAAAAAGAATTTAAAGGAAACAAATGCAAAATCAACTGAGCAGAGACATTAGTGGCCACACACTAGAGACAGATTCTGCTAATTAAGTACAAACAAGTTAATAAAAACCATAATAACTACCTCTGGAAAATAAATTAGAGACCAGAGTTGCTACAATGTATTATCTAAAATGTCAGGATTTCAACAAAAATTATAAGACAGGTGAAGAAACAGAAAATCTAATTCATACTCCAATATAAGTGTGACCCACACTCAGGGAAAAAAAGCAAACAATAGCAACTGATTCTGAGTGAGCTCAGAAATTAGATTTAGCAGGCAAAGATTTTAAAGCAGCTATTATAAATATGTTCAAAGCACTAAAAGAAATCATGCCTAAGAATTAAAGGACAGTGATAGTGATAGTGATTCAATAAATAGAAAATTTCAACAAACAGACATTATGAAAAATAATCTAGTGGAAATTGAGTTGAAATAGATACAGCTGAAATTTAATAATCTATGAGAGGACATTGAAGAAAGAATCAATGAATTTGAACAGAGATCATTAGAAATTATTCAATCTGAAGAACAGAGAGGAAAATGATTAAAGGAAAACAAACTCAGCCTCAGAGACTGGTGGCTTAACAATGAACATATCAATATATAGGTAACTGGATTCCTGAAGGCTAAAAGAGAGACAAGCAGAAAAATATTTAATGACATTTGGTTGAAAATTTCTCAAAATTGATGAAAACATTTATCTACAAACCTCAGAAGCTCAACAAACGCCAAGGAGAATAAATAAAAAGAGATCCGCATCTAGACACATCATAGTCAAAAGCCAAAGACAGGAGAAAAATTCTTGACATGAGTTAGAGAAGATGATTCACTGTGTACAAGAGAACAAGATGATTAATGATCAACTTCTTGTCAGAAACCATGAAGGCCAAAAGACGGCAGAATCATATGTTGAAATTGCTGAAAGAAAAAAAATCCTGTCAATCAAGAATTTTATATTTAATAAAACTTTTCTTTAATAATTAAAATGAAATGAAGATATTTCCAGATAGAGACTGAGAACTTGTTGCTAGCTGACCAGCCTTAAAAGAAATACTAAAGGAAGTTCTTCAGGCTGAAAGTAAGTGACACCAGGTGGTAACCTGAATTCAAAGAAAAAAATAAAGAACACAGGAAATGGTAAATATGAAGTACTTATAAATGTATTACTTTTCATCTCTTAATTTCTTTTAAAATCATAATATTTTGTAAAGTTATAATTATAACACTATTTTTAAGCTTATTAGGTATATGTATAATGTATAAAAGAGTGTAAAGGAAGGGCTGAAATGGAGTTACATTGGAGCTAAGTTGGAATTAAATCAGTATGAACTAGATTGTGACAACATAAGAAATACATTTTAATCCCTCGAGCAATCATTAATAGATATATTTTAAAAATAGTTTCAAAATCAGCAATAAAGATGTTACATTAAAATATTTGTTTCACACAAAAGAAGACAGTAAAAGGGCAAATAGAACAAAAAATCTGCAATATATAAGAATTAAACAGTAAAATGGTAGACATAATCCAATCCTATCAATAATTACATTGCTAACCATCCAATGAAAAGGCAGACACACAGGACATAAAACACAATCAAATAACATGCTGTCTATAAGAGACAAAATTTAGATTCAAAGATAAAAACAGACGGACAGTGAAAGAATGGAAAAATATTTACTTTGTAAGCAGTAATAATAAGAGAGCTGGAATATCTATATTAATATAAGACATGTAGACTTTAAAACAAAAAATAAACTGGAGATAAAGAGAGGAATTTCATAATGATAAAAAATGTCAAGACATCAGGATCTAATAATTAAGTGTATACAACTTAACAACAGAGCCCCCAAATATACGAAGCAAAAATTGATAGAATTGAAAGAAGAAATTAACAATTTCATAATTATAGTTAAGAGATTCCAATACCCAACTTTTGATAATGGACAGAATAACAGGACAGAAAATGAATAGAAGACAAAAACGAATGGTAGGGAAGAATTAAATTGAGCAGAACATACATTTTTTTAAAGTGCACAAGAAATATTCTCCAAGATAGATCATATGCTAGGCCATAAGACATCTAAATACATTTAAAATGATTGAAATTATTCAGAAGATGTTCTTTAACCACAATGGAGTTAAAGACCAACAGAAAGAAACATGGGAAATCTCCAGACATTTGAAGGTTAAACAATGCACGTCCAAATGACCCATGGACAAATGAAGAAGTCAAAAAGGAAATTTTAAAATATTATGGGGAGTTCCCATTGTGGCACAGTGGGAAAAAAATCTAACTAGTATCCATGAAAATGTGCGTTCGATCCCTGGCCTCGCTCAGTGGGTCCCGGATGCAGAGTTGCTGTGAGCTGTGGTGTGGATCCCACACTGCTGTGGCTATGGTATAGGCCAGCAGCTGTATCTCCAATTCAACCCCTAGTCTGGGACTCTCCATATATGGCAAGTGTGGCCCTAAAAAGGAAACAAAACAAAACACGGTATGTTAAAATTTATAGGATGCAGCTAAAGCTGTGGTTGGGTGCAATTTGTAACAATGAATATCTATGTTGAAAAAGAGGAAATATCACAAGTCAATTACATCAATGTTCACATTAAGAAATGAGAACAAGGACAAATGAAATACATAAGCAGAAGAAAGGAAATAACAAAGATCAGTGTAGAAATCAATGTTTTAAAACAAAACCAATACAGAAAATTAATTCAATTAAACCAAAGTATATATTTTGAAGTGATTTTAAAAAATCAAACCTTTAGCTAGACTGAAGAAAAATAAAGAAGACACAAATTATCAAAATCAAGAATGAAAGAGGTGGCATCACTACCAATCTGATAGAAATTCACAGGATTTTATGGGAATATCATGAAAGACACAAATTACCAATACTGATTCAAGAAACAGAAATTCTGTACAAATCTATAACATGTAAAGTAACTGAATTTGTAGTTTAAAACTTTAAATAGAGTAAAATCTAGGTCTAAATTATTTCACTGGTATAATAACTATAAATGCAGTATAACCTTTAAAAATTATAAATCACTATACTGTGCATCTGTAACTTACATAATATTATACATCAACTCTACTTCAACTAAAAAACCTAAACCAACACTACCTATTCTAGGTACTGCTCTGGGTGGTGGGAGGAGGGTGCTTTCCAGATGTAATTGAGGTCCCCAATCAGTTGGCTTTATTTTTTTTTCTTATTTTTTAATTTTGGTCCTTTTGTCTTTTAGGGCTGCACCTGCAGCATATGGAGGTTCCCAGACTAGGGTTCCAATCAGAGCTGTAGCCACTGGCCTACACCAGAACCACAGCAACGCCAAATCCGAGCCATGTCTGCAACCTACACCACAGCTCACAGCAACGCCAGATCCTTAACCCACTGAGCAAAGCCAGGGATGGAACCCACGTTCTCATAGATGCTAGTCAGGTTTGTTGACCACTGAGCCACAACAGGAACTCCTGAATCAATTGACTTTAAAAAAAAAAAAAAAAAAAGGAGATATTCTCAGCGGGTTTAATCTAACATACTGGGCCTTAAAAGATGCTAGGATTTCCCTGGTGAGAGAGTTTTAAAACATGAGAGGAATTTGAACTAAGGAAGTATTACAGACTGAACTATTTCTCTCCAAAATTTTTATGTTGAAGCCCTAACCCAGTGTAACTGATTTTGGAGGCAGGGGCTATAAGAAGGCAATAAGGTACCATGAGGTCCTAAGTATGAGGCCTTAATGTGATATAACTCAAGTCTTTATAAGAGGAAGAGACACCAGAGGCTATACCCCTCTCAGCAAGCACACAGAGAAAAGGCCATGTGAGGCCGCAGCAGAAAGGCAGACATCTACAAGCAGGGAAGAGAGGATCTCAGCAGCAAACAACCCAGAAGGTACCTTGATCTTGGACTTGAAGAACCAGGACTGTGAGAAAATAAGTTTCTGTTGTTTAAGCGACCCAGTCTGTGAGTTTTGTTGTGACAGCCCTAGCAGATTATTACAGAAAGATTCTCCACTGCAGGCTCTGAAGCCTGAGAGGGTCTTGTGACAAGGAATATGGAAAGTGGCCTCCAGCTGACAACCATCAAGGAAACAGGAAGCTCAATCCTACAGCTGCAAGAAACTGAAGTCTGCCTTAGTCAAGTGAGCTCAGAAGAGAACCTCAAGATCTGGATGAGGACACCTGGATATTTTAGTCCTATAAGAACCTGAGCAGGGAAAGCAGCCAGGCCATGCCCAGATGTTTGCCCTGCAGAACTGTGAGCTCATAAAGGAGTTTTAAATTACATAAATAAACAATTTCACTGGTGAATTCTACTAACATTTAAGGAGGAAATAATACCAATCCTATACAATCTTTTCCAAAATAAAGAAAAGGAAGACATGCATCTCACCTCAATTTATTATCCTGATACCAAAACTGTGACCAGCAAAGCCCATTAACAATTCCTGGGACATAAAAATAGGATCTGAATGACAAAGTTTAATCTTTTTTTCCTTTTCCTTTGTGCGTCCTCAGGTTTCACTTGTTCATAAGGTGCAGCACGCGGAGGCCTTGTACCATGCCCTTCAGACCAAGGTTTCTTGTGTGAAAAGGGTGTAAACAACGCTTCAGCTTGGTAGGCGTGTGCTGAGATGCTGTGGCCTGCACCGCAATCTGGAGCAGGAACAGCTGTACCGGCCCTGAGAGAACTCCAACCCCTCCCCAGTGACAGTGAGGGGGACTCTATGAAGCGCCCCACCCACAGCCTGTGCTCTGGAGTGCAAGTGCTGTACCTGGCCAATTTTTGATCAAAGGATAAAGATTTCCTTTGCTTCTGAACCAAACTCAATCTCATTCTACTGGCAAAAAGCACACCAGGTAGAAGGAAGGACACAAGAGGCTTGGAAACAAAACCAGAAAAAGGTATTACAAAAAATAAAGCTATAGAGTCAAATTCCTCATGAACATACATGCAGAAGTCCTTAACAAAATGTTAGCAAAACAAATAGTATAAATTAAAAGTTAATACATAACAAACAACACAGTGGGCTTCACTGCGGTAATCCAAATTATGAATAATATTATCTCTGGATGCTAGGATTATGGGTAGTCTGTTTTCCTATAAATTTTCAACAATGAATATGGTTTAGTTTTTCAACGAGAATTTAAACTTTTTTTTGCTTTTTTGCTTTTCAGGGCCACAGGGGTGGCATGTGAAAGTTCCCAGCTTCCCAGGCTAGGGGTGGAATCAGAGCTACAGCTGCTGGCCTACACCACAGCCACAGCAAGGCCATCTGAGCCACATCTGCAACCAACACTGCATCTTGTAATAATGCTGGATCCTTAACCCACTGAGTGAGGCCAGGGATCCAACCTGAGTCCTCATGGATACTAGTTGGGTTCATTACCACTGAGCCACAACAGGAACTCCTAAACATTCTTATTTAAAAGAAACACAAACAATTTTTCCTCCAGTATTTCCTGGAGTAGACAGTGAGTGGAAGAAACATGGATTTGGGTGAAAGAGTCACAAAGTAAAAACTTTTCTTACTTTCTACAAAGTAAAAGATCAAATGAAAGCAAGAAACAAAAAACAGTACACAGTAAATGTTTATACATGTGATACCCTCTCCTATTTCCTACAAGCAAGCAGGGGTCAAGCAGAGTTCTCATCAGAACCAGGGGCTGCTCAGCTCCTCCACCCCCGTCCTTCCCTATTTGATGGGGACTTTTGCATGTCAGCATGAATTAGGTTTTGTAATTTGCATGGCACTTAGTTCCTCTTTGAAGGAAAAGTGATGAAGTCATCCAAGTGGCAGTTTTTTTAAAAATGGTATGGCATGTGCAGAAAAGAGAAATTCCTAAATATTAATTCATTCCCTGTTCTTACCTGGGACCTTGAATGCTGTAAGTAAACAGTTGTTCTAGCACTAAATACTGAATTAGGTCATTGGGCTTTTGAGAAGGGTAGCCTTGGCTGATGGGAGACCAGTGCTGGCCAAACTCTGAAAGCACCTCTAGAGATTTTGTTTTACTATTTATAATTTTTATTTTTGGGGCTCTCCCACGGCCTGTGGAGTTTCCAGGCTGGGGATCTGATCTGAGCCACAGTTTTGACTTATGCCGCAGCTGTGACAACACCGGATCCTTTAACCCACTATGCCGGGGGTTAAATCCAACCTGCATCCTGTCACTGCAGAGATGCCGCTAGATTTTAAATTGAACTTTATTTCATTTTATATTTTGTTTTGCAGTTTGCAGAAGGGAATGGTGGTTGATTAACAGAGCGATTTCTCTCCTTACCAATCTCTTTCCCTGAAGCTCTGGCTCACAGCTCTCGTGACAACTTCTCCCTCGGTTTGCTCTGTGAGCAAGACTAAATCCTTTTCTACCTGGGTCCCAAACACTTCCCCACCTATTTGACAATGCCTCAAATGCCTTTAACAAAAAGGCTTTACTTTACTGCAGACAGAAGGTCTAAATTGCTAATAACATTAGGAGAGGAACAACCACGGGCTAATATTCAAACTAAAATGCAAACAACTGATAACTGGTTTTTTTTTTTTTGCCTTTTTGCCATTTCTTGGGCCACTCCCACAGCATATGGAGGTTCCCAGGCTAGGGGTCCAATCGGAGCTGTAGCCACGGGGCTATGCCAGAGCCACAGCAATGTGGGATCAGAGCCACGTCTGCCACCTATGCCACAGCTCACGGCAACGCCGGATCCTTAACCCACTGAGCAAGGCCAGGGATCAAACCTGCAACCTTATGGTTCCTAGTCGGATTCGTTAACCACTGCGCCACGACGGGAACTCCAACAGAGCTGTTTTAGAGAGCTGACTGCCCAGAGTGCAAGGTCCCTGAAAGGAGGAAAGAAGGCCCACACTTGGAAGCCATCTCTCCACCAGATGTCAAAGAGCAACTTTGAGTCCTTGGGGGCTCTGGGCTAAATAACAAATACCCAAGAATTCTATGATGCAACGTGGCTGACTTCATACAAATAATTACCAAATTTGCAACCCTCATTCAGGGCTCACAGCAAACAAGGTACCAGGAGCACCACATGCACCTTCCCAATCAAAAGTAGAAGGTGCCAGGTCTGAGTTATCAGGAGCAGTAGTTATATGAAGGATGCTGATACCAGGCAAGGAGCTTCTGCTAAGGCTGGAGGATGGCTGATCGGAAGCGGGCCATGAGACAAGAAATTGAGAGTGAGAGCAGTCTATTTACAGGCAGAGACAAAGGTGTGGGAAGCTCTGGTCTAGGGAAAGGGGAAAGGGTGCAGGGTGGCTGAGAGTGGCCTGGACAGGCAGATGAGGACTGGCCTTAGAGGAGGCTGCAGAAGCTCGCCAAGGGCAGGGCCTGGGTGTCAGCAATTTCCCTAGAGGCTGATTGGGTCAGTGAGGCCCTGACTCCCTTGGAGCTGCCTCTTTCCTGTCCTTTTCCTGTGAACCTGAAATACCACCCCCACCCATCTCAGAATCTGCCCTGCTTGGGTTTGGCCATGGCCAGGACACACATGAGGAACTTGAGTGTAAACCCCCTTAAGGCTTGAAGGTCAAGTCTTTCTATTCCCACCTGTGATGCACAGCTCCAGGGTCACTGTTGACAGATGCATGGCTTGTCTGCCACTTTCCTCTGCTTCCCACATCCCTGGTCTTGCACACATGTCTGTTTGCTGGGCTCTGCAGGCTCTTGTTGCATGACTTGGCATCTGGGCCTCACTCTTCAGGCACCCACCTAAAATTTCATTGAAGGCAATGTGATGTGGTGGGTAAGCAGGCAGACTCTGGTGCCTGATTGCCATTCACTGTGCGGTCATGGGCACCTAAGCGTTTCCTTTCCTGGGGAGAATAACCCAACCTGTCTACCTAAAGTTACGGTAAGAATTGAAAGAGTAATACATATAGAGCATTTGCTAATGCCTGGCATGGGGCACAAGGGTTGGCTTTTTCCTTTTTTTTTGTTGTTGTTGTTGTTGTTTGCTTTTTAGGGCCACACCCATGGCCTATGGAGTTTCCCGGCCTAGGGGTCCAATCAGAGCTATAGCTGCTGGCCTACACCACAGCCACACCATCTGCAACCTATGCCACAGCTCATGGCAACGCTGGATCCTTAACCCACTGAGCGAGGCCAGGGATCGAACCTGCAACCTCATCGTTCCTACTGAGATTCACTGCCACTGCGCCATGATGGGAACTTGGGCTTTTGCTCATTTATTTGTTCATTCATTCAACACATTTATATTGAGCACCCTCCTGCCACACGCTGCCTTAGGTGATGGAGACACAGGGTAAGTACAAAGAAGCGCTGTCTTTTACCCTCCAGTCTAAATAAGGGATGTTGAGACGCTAATCAAATAATTACACTGTATGGAGCTCCCATCGTGGTGCAGCGGAAATTAATCTGACAAGGAACCACGAAGTTTTGAGTTTGATCCCTGGCCTCGCTCAGTGGGTTAAGGATCCGGCGTTGCCGTGAGCTGCGGTGTAGGTCAAAGACACGGCTTGGATCTGGCGTTGCTGTGGCTCTGGTGTATGCTGGCAGCTATAGCTCCCACTCGACCCTTAGCCTGGGAACCTCCATAGCCGTGAGTGTGGCCCTAAAAAGACAAAAGACAGAAAAAATAATAATTATACTGTAATTACTGCAAATGTATTTAGTATGCACTATAAACTAGGTAAATGTATTATAAATGTGACAGAAAACAGTGCTGCAGAGAGGAGGTGTGTAGCACAGAGTGTGACAAGGAGTCTCTCAGGGAGGGGTGAAATGAGTGAGGAAGGATGAAGGGCACTTCAGTCCCTTGCTCTCACCTCCTCACTCAGCATCTTGAGATAACCACTGGCTACCCCTTGGACTGTGGTTCATGCAAAGAAACCCGTTAGCTTCTTGAACTAAATCAGTGCCCAGGATTAAATCAGGATATTATATAAACAGCAACCACCATAAAGTGTCAGGAAAACACAAATGCGATCTTGGCTCTTCCACCAGCTGTAGGACATGGGACAAAGCTCCATATTCAACTGGGCCTCAATTAACCAGCTCTGGAGTTAAACCACCACCATACACCCTACTCCCTGAGGTCTGTGGGAGCCCTGTCGCCTGAGGAGAGCCTGACTCTGTAGCAGGTGGAGGGAGCCTTGTTGGTTGAGTCCCAAGCAATTATGGGGAATATTTCAGACTCTTTCAGGGCCGTTAAGCTCAAAGTGACGAATCACAACAGAAGTGCTGAGAAGAATATAAAAAAACCAGTGACTACATTAGACATATTCAAAACTGTTCAGACTCTCAACTCAAAAATATGGCTCTATATCTTTGGGAGAATGCACAAGGAAGCAGTAACTGTGATGATCTTTGCGTGGCTGGGAGAAAAATAAGACTTATTTTCCATTGTCTTCTTTAATACTTTTTGAGCTTCTGTCTGTATCATTGAATTAGTCCCACGTATCTTTATAAAAATATAATAATTTGTAATTTATCATTAAAAATGTTAAATGGTGAGATGTTAAAATAGAACACTGTTAAAAGCCAAATTATTGGGTATAAAATATAAGATGCAATGGAGATGTTTTTGTCTTTAAAAAAGCTGTGGTGGAATTCCCACTATGGCGCAGTGGGTTAAGGTGTTGTCTCTGAGGCAGTGCGGGTTTGATCCCCAGCCTGGTGCAGTGGGTTAAGAAGCTGGCATTGCCACAGCTGTGGTGTAGGTCACAGGTGCTGCTTGAGTTTGATCCCTGGCCTGGGAACTCCCATATGACACAGGTGCAGCCAAAAAAGGAAAAAAAAAAAAAAAAAAAAAAAAAGCTTTGTCCTTTGGTAACCTTATAAAGCAAATGATTAAAGCAGAAGTTAAGAGTTCGTTTTCATTTTTTCATTCAACAAACACCTACCATGTGCCACTATTCTAGATCCTGGAGATATAACGGTGAACAAAACAGACCCTGCTTCAAATTTTCTTTCCTCATGCAGTTTAAATTTTAGAAGACCCAAGTTTTAGTCCTAAATATGTTACAAATTAGTTGTTTGACCTTAGAATCTATAGGCCTACATGTTCCCATTTTTTTTTGGCTGCTGGTGGCATATGGAGTTTCCAGGCCAGGGATCAGATTCCACCTGTGCCGCAGCTGTGGCAACACGGGGTCCTTTAACCCACTGTGACAGACCAAGCACTGAACCTGTGTCCTGGCACTGCCGGGACACAGCTGATGCTGTTGTGCCACAGCTGGAACTCCATGTTCCCATCTTTAAAACTGGCACTATTCAAGTTCTTAGTTTCAACCATGGACTTTGACTCTAAAAGGTCAATAGTGTAGAGTAGGGTAGGCGAGGCACTGTACTAGTTTTCCATGGCTGTTAACAAATGACCCCCAATTTAGTAGCTTAAGACAACACAAATTAATTTATTTACAGTCTGAAGGTCAGAAGTCTGACATGGGTCTCACGGAGCTAAAAGCAGGTGTTGGCAGGGCTGCATTCCTTTCTGGATGTTTTAAAGGAGCATCTCTGTTCTTGCCTCTTCCAGCTTCTAGGGGTCATCTGCATTCCCTGACTGGTGCTTCCCTTCCTCCATTCTCAAAGCCAGCAGCAGCAGGTCAAGTTCTTCTCCCGATGAACCCTATTTACCTCCTCTTCTGCCTCTTTCTTCCATATTCAGGGACTCTTGAGATGACACTGGGTCCACCCAGATAATCCAAGAAAATCTCCCTACTTTAAGCTTAGCTGATTGGCAGTCTCACTACATTTGTAATCCAAATTCCTTTTTGCCAGGTGACATCATCTATTCACAGATTCTGGAGATTAGGACTTGGACATCTTCGGGATGGGGCATTATTTTGCCTAATACAGATGTTACACAAACAATGTGAGTCAGCCCTTCTCTAACTTTTGAATAAGTCAAACCATTTAAATGAGCAAGCTGTTCTGGTTACCTATTTCTGTGTAACAAATCATCCTCAAACCCAGTGGCTTAAAACAACACAAATCATTGATTTTTCCACCCAAATCTGTCATTTGGACAGGGTTTGGTGGGATTCATCTTTGTTCCATGTGGTGTTAGCTGTGGCAGCTCAGGATCCACTTCCGGAGGGTTCACTCAATGACTGGCAAGCTGGAGCTGGCTCTCAGCCAGCAGCTCATCCAGTGCTTTTGGTCTGAGTCTTGCTGCCTCTCTTTTCATGGCTGCTGGGGCTTCCTAACAGCAGGGCAGTTGGGTTCTGAGAGGCATCGGAGGAAGCTACCAGGCTTCCTCTGACTTCATTTCAGAAGTTCTAGCCTGTCACGTGGGCCACATTTTTAATAAAATAAAGTGATTGCCTTCTTTACATTTTTAGCCAAGTGAGTCACTAAGGCCCTCTCAGATTCAAGGGGAAGCAAATTAGAGGCACCTCTCAGTGGGAGACATGCCAAAAAATTTGGGACCATCTTTATTCTACTGCACACACAAATAAAAACAAAGGCACACAAAAAAAGAGGAAAACCAGAGTACTGTCATATTTTATGTTGATAAACAGGAATATTTAAAAGCAAAACTAAAAATGCTACAATTTATTATATTATCCCATTTGTTTCTTAAAATTAAATATTTTTCTTCTACCAAAAATGTAGAAAGGAGGTGTCGTGGCTCAGCAGTTAACGAATCTGACTAGGATCCACGAGGATATAG
This sequence comes from Phacochoerus africanus, assembly GCF_016906955.1. Taxonomy (NCBI): domain Eukaryota; kingdom Metazoa; phylum Chordata; class Mammalia; order Artiodactyla; family Suidae; genus Phacochoerus; species Phacochoerus africanus. The sequence continues at coordinate 76,498,811 of NC_062545.1, read as the reverse complement.
GTTTGATCCCTGGCCTTGCTCAGTGGGTTAAGGATCTGGCATTGCCGTGAGCTGAGGTGTAGGTTGCAGATGCGGCTCAGAACCTGCGTTGCTGTAGCTCCGATTTGACCCCTTGCCTGGGAACCTCCATAAAAAGTGGGGGGAAAAAAAAAAAAAGGGAGAAAGGTCATAGTCCCAGAAAAATGACAGTTCTTTAAAACTGAGCAACTTTGCTTAGTGAGAAACTCACTATGTTGTACTTGTTTTTCTCATCTCTGCTTAGGTAGAAAACTAGGTCATGGGTAGGGTATCCAGATGGGCCTTGGGAAACCACCAGGCCGACGGCACGGGTGCCTCCGTGGTTGAGAGCAGCAGTGCGCTGCCGCCTCCTCGGCCTGGTTTGCAGCCAGACTGTCCACAACCTCATGTCCTGCTGGCTCTGGGGCCTCACTGCCCTGTTCCGTTTCCAGTCCCCAGGGAGCTGCCAACGGGCAAGTGGGCAGAAGGATCTGCTTGTTGGCTGAGGTTTGCCTGGGGGCCTCCACAACAGGGCTTTTTTTTCTGGCAGTGTCAGGCTCTCAGGCCTCAGCTTGGGCTTCTTCCAATGTGGCTTTTGCTCTGTGGGCTGGCCTCTTCTGATTCTGCAGGCCTGGACAAGGCAGAGATACAAGCAGCTCAAGGCATGGGAAGCCTGCCCAAGGCCACCGGCATCACCCTGTCTGAGTTTATCAGAGTCCCTGGGGGAGGATTTTGAGCACCAGCCCCCACCCTCTGTGAACTCTGACAGCTCTTGGTAGCGCCCACAGGTCCCACAATGGCACTGCTTTTCTGGATCAGCAGAGACCTTTGCTTGGTCTCTGCACCCTTGGTTCTGAGACCAAGGGTGCAGAGATCTCTGAGCCAAGCCAAGACTGTTTTTCTGCCTCACTCACCACAGCCAGACCTAGGAAGCGCACAGGGTCTGGCATCAGTGAGGCAATTCTTTAAAGGAAGGCTGGGGCTGACCTGTAGAAGGAAATCACCTATTTACAACCAGCTCCTCAGGTGGTTAGATGGCTGATTTCTTTCTTTCTTTCTTTTTTTGCTTCTTAGGGCCACATCTGTGGCATATGGAGGTTCCTAGGCTAGGGGTCCAATTGGAGATGCAGCTGCCGGCCTACACCACAGCTCACAGCAACACTGGATCCTTAACCCACTGAGCGAGGCCAGGGATCGAACCTGCAACCTCATGGTTCCTAGTGAGATTTGTTTTCACTGCACCATGACAGGAACTCCAGACGGCTGATTTCTGTAGCATCTCTGGCCTGCCCAGAGAAGTGTGTCAGAGGAGGCAGGAGACTGCAAGCCAGGGAGACCCATACCTTCTGGGTCTCGGCCTCTCTCCAAGGCCTCAGCAGGTCAGGGAGAGGAAGCCTGGCCCCCTTTACTTCACACTCGGCAGAGTGGGGACATTTCCAAAGTTCTCCACACGGAAGGAGGAGCCAGTGTTTATGTTCACCTTCTTCTTTTAGGTAAATAGAGAAATGACCTCAGATTGGACTTGTGATTGTTGCAGGGCCCAGCAGCAAGGCCAGGTGAGAATCCTGGGACTGGAGATACAAGAAATGTAGCCAATATTCAATTCACAAGTCACTAGGTTTCTGGTACACAATTAGCCCACAACACAGGTTTGTCAAAGTAGGGGAAATAGAAATGGGGTAACAACCACTCCAAGAAGCCCAAGAAGGAGGGATCTCAGCAGAGGCAGCAGTTTCCAGTCCAGCAGCGGGTCCAGGATAATCGTGAGTGGGAAGAAGTCACCCTCTACCCCACAGAGCCTCGGGCAGTGCTCCCCCTGCCCCCCACCCGCTGGGGCTCTCAGCATCAGAGTCAGGTCCTCCAATGAAGAGGCTTTAGACTCTGGGTTTACTGGTCTCTTTTTAAGGAATCCGCCAGTAGGGTGTAAAGGTTATCCCCTGGGGTGGGGGGTGGGGGCTCTTATCTCTATCAGTTGCTCCTTCTGTTCCAGGGAAATCTTTCTGCAAATGTTACCAAATACATTCCTTAGTTACCAAGTAAACACCCTTAGTTTATTCTAAGAGTGTCACTCTAAGACGCCTGCAGTCCTACAGCAGGAATTTTAAAATGACTAACGTGCAAGTTCACATTGGCTACTGTGAGTCCATTTTGAACTATGGAACAGCAGCTTAAATCCTATGTTTCACACAAAATGAGTAGGAATCATAAAAGTAATCTCATTGTAACACAAAGGTCTTCTTGGAATAAAAGGGCAAACTAGAAACCAGTCATTGTCTATTCAAGTGTCTGGGAAAGATGTCTCATTTTAAATGACAGGTGTGGTGAGGGAGTGAGAGCACACCCCCTTGGGTGTCCCCAGCTTGGGACATCAGGGAGTGGGATTAAGGGTCAACCTCCACATCTAGCGATGCCTTTAAGAAGCAGGTCAGCTGAGCACAGGCGGGTACAGAGCCCTCTGTTTGCAATTAGCACAAAGAGCCAATTCAACAGTCCGCAAAGCTCATCCTCCATAATAGTCCTAATTAGAAACATTATACATAAGGAGGGGAAACAATTTACATGGACTCCAGCATGAGCTCATGTCAATAGAGTTGTTTGTTTTTCAACCCTGAGGCTCTAGACGCACACAGTTTCAAAAAAATAATGCATATGTATTTTAAAGCCTGATATTTTCAGACACTCTAGAAAAATACGGCAGCAGCAATATGTTGTGGCAAAAATGACCTCAATCATGACTTTCCTCCCCCTTCCTTCCTTCGCTCTCTGTACTGGTGAGTGTTAGAATTTTGTTAGTAGCTTACTATTTCAAAAAAATAATTTACAACCTGTTCTTTCTGCTCTGTTCTTGCATAACCTTGAAATTTAAACATCTTCTGTCTGCTCTTTGTCTTTTTCCACCAGGCAGACCCTGATGATGTTTCCCTTGCTTACGGAGCAGAAATCAGCATGCGTTTCTGTTTAGCAGTGATGCTGCCCAGAGGAACAGTTAAGTCAGCACGTTACTTGTGTTAACAGTGATGTTACTTAACCGTTGCTAGGGGAGCCAGAGAGAAAAGACAAAGAGCATAAACTACAGCATCTTACTGACATTTTACCATCATTGCTCTTCTCTCTTCCCTTTGAGCAGGTTTTTGTTTTTGTTTTTAAATTTTCTCTGCATTTTCTCCGTCTAGAAGTGGAGAATTCTCCATCCTGGCTTTGGGAAGAGTCACAGGGAACCTTATCAAAACCTCACTCTCAGTTCAATCCCACCCCCTACGCCTCTCTTTTTTTCTGCCTTCTGCTCCCTTTCCCTGACTGTACCCATAAAAAAGCTGGTGGATATGTACATAGTCTGTGGGTCCACATTGCCTGAGTTTGAATCCTGGCTCTTGGTCCTGTGATCTTGGGCCACTTGCTCACCCTCTCTGAGCATGTTTCCTCCTCAGTAAGATGGGGGATATGCTGGTTCCCTCCTCACAGTATTGTTTTCAACATTAAATAATTCCAGCATTAAATGGCTTGTTAAAAGCTGAGAATAGAGTAAGAATGGGATAAACCCTGTTTATCTCGTCATCAATATTCTCATGGTTTTCCAGATTTTCTTGGTGGCTGGTCCTCGGTGAAACTGTGATAATGGAGGTTAGCAGTGTGCCCTGAGCACAAACAGTTCAATAAACTCCATGTGATGAGTCCATTTGTAATTAGCGCCCAAAACTGTGCTGAATATAATGAATTGTTCATGGTTTGGAAAGCACATCAGGACCATCCCATGTTCTGGGGTTTCTCCTTTTTTTTTTTTTTTCTTTTTGGTCTTTTTAGGGCCAACTCACTGCATATGGAAATTCCCAGGCTAGGGGTCGAATTAGAGCTGCAGCTGCCAGCCCATGCCACAGCCACAGCAATGCCATATCCAAGCCTAGTCTGTGACCTACACCACAGCTCATGCCAATGCCGGATCCTTGACCCACTGAGCAAGGCCAGGGATTGAACCTGTATCCTCATGGATATTAGTCAGTTTCTTAACCCACTGAGACACAACAGGAACTGCCTAGGGTTGCTGTTTTCAGAAGGCCTGGTAGGCATTCTACGGCCCTCTGAAGAGGTGAAGACTAATCAATGGACAGAATGTCACTCCAGCCCAGCTGAACCCTGCTCCCTCCTTCCTGCCCAAATTGGAGCCTTTTCCTGTGGATTGAGATAAAAAGTCTCTGGAGGCATCACCTCAGGGTGTGGGTGCTGTGTGGGATGTATTAAGTAACACCCAGTAAATCTGCCTTGAAGACAATGGTTGAAATTGTTCTTTCAGTTGGATACCAGAGATATTTTGCCATAGGCCCTTCCATGCTATTATCTATGTGAAAACAAGCTTCACTTTTAGACTCTGCTTAATTCAACAATCCCTGAAAATTTACAAGTTCATAAAAGAAGTTAAAATAATTACCAAGGTATGTACAGATGTCTGTACATGCACATAATGTGTATTTCCCCAGGAGGATCTTGTCCTGGCCCCACCTTCTCCTCTGCCCTGGGAGCCCAGCTTAGCCCAGAGGAAATGCAGGTGTAGGTGAAAGGTTAAAAGGTGCAACTGAGTGGCTCAGATCATTGCCCAGCTCCCAACCAAAGAGCAGTCGCAAGTAACTCCAAGCACCAACACTACACTCACAGTACAAAGACAAGTTCCGTTCCTTTGTGCTGCCTGGAGCCTTTGCCAGATCTTAGGTCACGTTGCCCGGAACCGTGTGGTCCTGCAGTGAAAGGCCCCATTGTGATGACTAATCAACAAGGCAAAGCCAAGGTTGCCTCATGCATCAAAACCTGGAACATCCTGACTTTTTACGTGCTGAGAAGTGTGTGCTTAGTATTGTGTTCAAGTAAATGGGGAGGGGGCATTTCCTTTAAAAATACTTAAAGCAAAGTAGATACTTATCTGCTCAGTGTCCAAATTGGGGGGCCTTTTAAATGACCTGAAAAATGGGCTATTGCTTTCATTGTTTCCTTCCTTCTTCTTCCTCCTCCTCTCTGACATTTTGTCTGCCTTTCCAAAAACTTCCTCTCATAGTGACCCCAGGTTCCTGTTGGAATTTCTCACCCTGCTGCATGGATAAACAAGAAAAATAGACTATTATAAGTGCTCTGAAAACATGGACAAAAAGACTTGGAAAAGTTTCTGATACAAAATTCCAGCTGGGTGTAGAGTAGTTTTTGTGAGTAAATGATGCAGCGAGTTGAATGTATATTAAAAATTCAACATAATTAAGGGCTAACTATTTAACACTTAAGCACATCATCTTTCAGAGGTGGGCATCTGAGTGCAAGACCAAGATCTTAGCCCTGTCTGGGTGCACCAGTGAACCTGTCTGGTCTCAGTTTCCTCATTTATAAGATGATATGTTGGCTCAGATGAACTTCAGGCTCCCTTGGGAAGTTCCTCTGGGTATGAGCTTAAATCCTGACATTGCTATTTGCCCCTCCCTGGTTCTACAATTCCATAATATCCTTCAATTATTCTAGGAGACTAACTTGACAATGACTTGATAGAGAACATTTGGAGGGAAAGTAAGCCTCTACATTGTCAATGTAGATATTGAGATAAGGTGCCATTACTGAAGGTACAATGTTTGCCAAATGTTGAAAGGAGGAGGACAGTGAGACACTGAGAACGACTGACTCTACTCTCTCTTTGACATAAGGAGTCTTGATTTGAAGTTTCCCAAGTTCCTTCTTTTCTCCTAGATGCTTATTTCTTCCAAAACAACTTCCACCTGAAGTCAGGGGACCTGGACCAGTTCAGGCTCTGCCAAAAACTCAGGCTGCTCCCTTTCCCACCTGTTTCTTCCCTGGCCAATGGGAGGTATAGGCTTAGATGATTTCTTTAAAAGCCCAACTAAGAGCTAACATCCATGATTCCAAGAATCCCAGGAATTGCATACTAAAACCAGGGTTTTGAATCAAGTGAAAAACATGACTAAGTATTTGAACCAATAGGGTTTGTTATTTGGAAAGCTGGGCTGGTCATCATGCATGCAGCGTGTATAAGAGGTTATGATTTGGTGGTCATATGCTGGGCCACAGACAGTACATAACAGTGGTTCCTGAGAGAGTGGGAAAAAAATGAAGTGAATTTTATGACTGCTCCTAGCTTACTGTCTGGAGAGTATTTCCAGGCCACAGCAGTGGGGAAGGACTATGAGTGGACCCCAGCAGTATTTCCAAATAGAGAAGATGGGGCTGGGATCCCAGGAAGACCAGTGAAGCCAGAATTCACGGAATGGAATACTGGAGAGGAGAGAGCTACACAGTGAAAAAAATCTGGACTTCTTTAGAGAGTCTGTCTGAGTCTTCAGATGAATACCCACCAGTGCATGCATATAAGGGAACTGCTTGAGGCCAGGGAAAGATCCACCCAAAAGGGTTAGAAGGAAAAAATCCCTAGAGATCACACAGGACAGGGAATAAACTTCATTCCCACCAACCAGAGCTGAAATCCTATAAATTCATGAGGCATTGAGTAGAGTACTCAGTTGTGGGTATTGTCTCAGTTGTGGAGCCTTAGACTAAAGGCTGTTCTGGTCCTTCCATCAAAGCTTAAAGGCAAGTCTTGAAAGGATCAAACTATTTCCAAGTAACTCATAGTGCAATCAAAACAACACTCAAATGAAAAAAATTAAAGAATATCCAGCATTGAACAAGGTAAAATTCAAACAAGAGTAACATGAGGAAAATTATACCAAGGCACATCATAATCAAACTTCTCAAAACTAGTGATAAAGAAATAATCAAAAAGTAGAGACAAAAGTTATGACATGAAAAGAACAAAGATAGGATGATATCAGAGTTCTTGTCAGAAACAAAGCAAGTGACAAGACAAGGGAATAGTAATCATTGAAGTACTGAAAGAAAATTATTGTCAACCTAGAATTCTATACCTAGCAAAAATGTCTTTCAAAAAAATGAATGTAAAAGAAAGACTTTTTCAGACATACAAAAACAAATAATTGATCCCTGGTAGTCCTGTACAATAAGAAATGTTGAAGAAATTTCTCAGGTTCACATAAATCATAGCAATATTTTCTTGGATCAGTCTCCTAAGGCAAAAGAGATAAAAGCAAAAATAAATGGGACTTAATTAAACTTAAAAACTTTTTAACAGTAAAGGAAACCATCAGCAAAATGAAAAGACAATCTATGGAAGGGAGGAAATATTCACAAACGATGAGACTGACAAAGGGTTAATATTCAAAATATACAAAATGCTCATACAACTCACTATCAAAAAAACCCCACAGAACCCAATCAAAAAATGGGCAGAAGACCTGAATAGATAAATTTCCAAAGAAGACATACTGATGGCCAACAGGCACATGATAAAATGCTCAGCATAATTATTATTAGAAAAGTGCAAATCAAGCCCACAAAGAGGTGTCATCTCACACATGTCAAAATGGCTGTCATCAAAAAGTCTACAAATAACAAATGCTGGAGAGGATGTGGAGAAAAGGGAACTCTCATACACTGTCAGAGTGTAATTTAAATTGGTGCAGCCACTATGGAAAACAGTATGAAGGGTCCTAAAAAACTAAAAATATAACCATCATATGATCCAGCAATCCACTCCTGGGTATAGATCCAGAAAAAACAAAAATGCTAATTTTAAAAGGTACATGCACCTCAGTGTTCATAGAAGCATTATGAATAGCCAAAACATGGAAGAAACCCAAGTGCCCAATCAATAGACGACTTGATTAAGATGCAATATAGGCATTCCCTAGTAGGCTAGCAGTTAAGAACTTGGTGAATTGGCATTGTCACTTCTGTGGCTCAGGTTTGATCCCTGGCCTGGGAACATCCACATGCCATGGGCGTGGTCCAAAAAAAAAAAGATATGATACATGCATGCATGCACACACGTACACATGCACACACACACACAGTGGAATATCACTCAGCCATGAAAAAGAATGAAATGCTGCCATTTGCAGCAGTGTGGATGGACCTACAGAATATTATGCTTAGTGAAATAAGCCAGAGAAAGACAAATACTGTGTGATACCGCTTATATGTGTAATCTAAAAAATAATACAAATGTAAAACAGAAATAAACTCACAGATACAGAAAATGAACTTGTGGTTACCAAAGGGAAGAAGGAAGGGGGAGGAACAAATTAGGGGAACAGGATTAACGAATACAAACTACTATATAAAAAAGATAAGTAACAAGAGAATAGCACTGGGAATTATATCCATTATCTCATAATAAACTATAGTGGAGTATAAGCTGCAAAACTACTGAATCACTATGTTGTGTACCTGAAACGAACACAATATTGTAAATCAACTATATTTCAGTTTAAAAAAGAAAGTCCTGGAGTTCCCTTTGTGGCTCAGAGGTAATGAACCTGACTGGTATCCATGAGGACACGGACTTGATCTCTGGCCTTGCTCAGTGGGTTAAGGACCTGGTGTTGCCATGAGTTGCAGTGTAGGTTGCAGACATGGCCTGGATCCTGTGTTGCTGTGGCTGTGGTGTAGGCCAGAAGCTGCAGCTCTGATTCAGCTCCTAGCCTGGAAATTTCCATATGCCATGGGTGAAGCCCCTGCACCAAAAAAGACAAAAAATAAAATAAAAATAGGAAGGAGCAAGATGGCAGAGAAGTAAGACTTCGAGCTCACTTTCTCCCACAAACACATAAAAAAAAACCACCCCATAACTACATGTAGAATGATTCAAACAGAATATCTACTCAATGCTGGCAGAAGAAATTAAACCTCCAAAAAGGGCAAGAAACCCTCTACATAACTGGGTAGAACAAAAGAAAAAAAAAGAGAAAGAGAGAGAGAAGGAATCAGGATGGGACTAACACTCCTGAGAGGGAGCTGTTAAAGTGAAAAGGAACCCACACCCTGGGAAACCACCTAACTGACAGGGAGCTCAGCCAAGACAAAGGGACCTCAAAGTCACTGAGAAAACCACAGCAGCTGGACTGAGGAGGGCCAAGCAAAGTGAGAGCTGCGCAGATCATCTGCACCACTGCCCCAGACAGCACACCCTGAGATGCTTGGGTGGGGGACAGGCACTGAGAGTCAGGCTCTGGAGGCCAGTTCCTGGGAGAGGACTAGGGTTTGCTGTGTAGAGACAGTCTGAGGGGCTAAGGAGCAGTGTGCCATGGGCAGGGGAGTGGAATGCCACTGCCGAGGGAACTGGGGAGGAGGTTTGTGCCTGTGGGAGAAGCAAGGTACCTTTGTTGGGGAGGGTGAGAGGAGGAGGAGGGGTGGATCACCATAGGAATCTCTTTCCCTGCACATGAATGGACTCTCAGAGGGTGGGGTGCCTCTGGTGCAGGCTACAGGTAGTGAGAGGCCACTTGCTCAGGCTACAGGAGACTGGGCGCCTCTTGTGTGGGCTAAGGGCAGTGGGGGCTAAGTATGACATGGCACCTCTTGTGTGATCTACAGGCGGTAGTGACAAACCATAGCGGTCATCTCAGAAACCAGAGGGGGCATGGCCTGCCACCACTAGGGGTCTGTGAACAGGCTCCACCTGCAGTCCCAGTCAACTCAGAGGTCAGCAAAAAAGAAGGTACTGCAACTGAACACCACCCATTGTTGCTCTCACTCCCCTGGGAACACACCTGCCCTCCTACTGCCACTGCCAAATGCCCACACATGTCTGATCACTGTCACTTCCCAGGACCCTGCAACTAGGAGCAGCCTGTGTAGTACCTCCTGCGTGGGCTAAGTGGGGGGTGGGGGGGTATGTTGTGCACAGTCTACAGGTGGCAGAGGCAAACTACCACAGTTACCTCTAGGGGTCCATGAACAAGCATCACTTGTGACCCCAATCACCTCAGAGGGCACCACAGAGGAGGGCACCGTGACCGAACACCACAATGAGAGTGTTGTTGCTCTCACACCCCTGGGAACTCACACACTCTGCCTTTACCACTGCCAAATGCTCTGGGCACCATCTAAACCAGCCTGAGGTTCATTACCACTTCCCAAGGCCCTTCAACAATAAGTAGCCTGAACCACCATCCTGCAGGTCCTTGCTACTTTCAAGAGTCCAGCAACCAGGCACTGATCACTAGCTCTGCCCACTGCCACCTTTTCCCTGGAAACAGGCTCAGTACCCTATCAAAGGGATAACAGCCTGCTCACACCAAAGAAAGAGACAACAAGTATCCAAACTCCCATGCCAAAAATAAACAGTAACCCCCACAAAATACAAAGGGGCACTCTTGCATAGGAAGAGCCCTCCAAGACTACAGTAGTTGGTTTCCCTAAACTCACAGAATAAGAAAAATATAAGTGAAAACGAAGAAGCTCAGGAACCATCCCCAGTTAAAAGAACAGGAGAATTCACCTGAAGCAGCAAACAATGAAACAGACCTCTGCAGTCTAATAGACATTGAATTCAAAAGGGAGATAGCAAAAATACTGAAAGAAATAAGGGTGAATACGAAGGAATTAAGAGCAGATATAAACAGTAATGCACATTACTTTAGAAAGGAACTAGAAAATATAAAGAGAAACCAAGAAAAATTATAAAATTCATTTGCAGAGACACAAACTGAGTTAAAAGCACTAAAGAGCAGAATGAATAATGCAGAGGAAACCAAGAAAAATTAGAAAATTCATTTGCAGAGACACAAACTGAGGTAAAAGCACTAAAGAGCAGAATGAATAATGCACAAACATAAAAAAATAAAAGGAATTAGTGACTTGGAAGATAGAATAATGGAAATCACCCAATCAGGACAGCAGACAGAAAACCAAATGAAAAGACTATGAAAGCAATATAAGAGATATATGGGATAATATAAAGCTGGCCAATATACTCATAATAGGAATTCCAGAAGGAGAAGAAAAAGAAAAGGGGATTGAAATATATTTAAAGAAATTAAGGCTGAAAACTTTCCAAATCTAAAGGAAAAAGATATCAAGATACAGGAAGCACAGAGGGCCCCAAACAAATTGAACCCAAATAGGCCCATACCAAGACATATTTTAATAAAAATGGTAAAAGTTAAAGAGGGGATTCTAAAGGCAGCAAGAGAAACACAAAGAGTTAATTATAAGGGAACCCCCATAAGGCTATCAGCTGATTTCTCTACAGAAACACTACAGGCTAGAAGAGAGTGGCAAGATATATTTAAAGTTCTAAAATGGAAAAATTTGCACCCTAGAATACTCTACCCAGCAAGAATACCACTTAAAATAGAAGGAGATATAAAGAATTTCTCCAACAAACTAAAACTGAAAGAATGCAGCAATACTAAACTCATTCTAAAAAAAATACTGAAAGGGCTTCTCTAAATAAAAAAGAAGTAAGAAGAAATAGGATGGATGAAATCACAATTGGAAAGTAATCTCTTAAGCCAGTACACAGATCTAAAAGGAAAAAAAAAACTACTGTAAAAGTGATGATAAACACAAGGGACAGCAAAAGGATAAACATGAAGATGTTTAAAAAAGGACTTCAAAATCATAGAATGTGGGGAAGGAAGGTAAGAAAATCTAGACTTTCTTTTTTAAGAATGTGTTTGAGACAATATGACTATCAGGCTAAAGCAAGCAGATATAGGGGTTAACATACTTGAAAAACAGGGCAACCACAAATCAAAACCAAACATTACATTCACAAAAACTAAAAAGAAAAGGGCACAAACATAAAAAAATAAAAGGAAATCATCCCACCAAAAAAAAAAAAAAAGACAAAGGAAAACAGAATCAACTGGAAAACAAGGTTTAAAATGGCAATAAATACATATCTATCAGTAATCATCTTAAATGTCAATGGACTGAGTGCTCCAATCAAAAGATACAGAATGGCAGATTGGATAAAAAAGCAAAAACCTACAATCTGCTATTTACAAGAGACTCACCTTAGGGCAAAGGACACATACAAATTGAAAGTGAGGGTTGGGAAAAGCTATTTCATGCCAATGGATAAGACAGGAAAGCAGGAGTTGCAATACTCATATCAGACAAAAAAGACTTTAAAATGAAGGCCATAAAGAAAGACAAAGAAGGACACTATTGAATTACAAGAAGAGGCTATTGCAATATATATGCCCCTAATATAGAAGCACCCAGATACATACAACAGATACTAACAGACATAAAAGGAGAAATTGATGGGAATACAATCATAGTAGGAGACTTTAATACCCAAACTCACATCAATGGGAAGATCCTCTAGACAGAAAATCAATAAGGCAACAGAGATCCTAAAATGACACAAGAGAAAAGTTAGACTTGATTGACATTTTCAGGACATTACATTAAAAAAAATCAGAATATACATTCTTCTCAAGTACGCATGGAACATTCTCAAGGATCAATCACATACTGGGGCACAAAACTAACCTCAACAAATTTAAGAGTATGGAAATTATCTCAAGTATCTTCTCTGACCACATGGCATGAAACTAGAAATCAACCACAGGAAAAGAAATGAGAAAAAACTAACTACATGGAGACCAAACAACATGCTACTAAAAAACCAATGGGTCAATGAGAAAATCAAGAAGGAAATTAAAAAATACCTCGAGACAAATGATAATGAAGACACAACCACCCAAAATCTATGGGATGCCTCAAAAGCAGTGCTCAGAGGGAAATTCATAGCAATACAGGCCTTCCTCAAAAAAGAAGAAAAATCTCAAATTGACAATTTAACCCACCACCTAAATGAACTAGAAGAAGAAGAACAAAACCTAAAGTCAGCAGAAGGAAGGAAATCATAACAATCAGAGAGGAAATCAGTAAAATAGAGATTCAAAAAACAATAGAGAAAAAAATCAATAAAACCAAGAGCTGGTTCTTTGAAAGGATAAACAATGACAAACCTCTGCCAGACTCACCAAGAAGAGGAGAGAAAAACCTAAATAAACAAAATAAGAAATGAAAAAGGAGCAATATCAACAGATACTGCAGAAATACAAAAAACTATAAGAGAATACTATGAACAATTGTATGCCAACAAATTTGACAACCTAGAAGAAATGGACAACTTTCTAGAGACTTACAGCCTGCCAAAACTGAATCAAGAAGAAAAAGATCAATTGAACAGACCCATCACTAGAAAGGAAATTGAATATGTCATAAAAACAATCCCTACAAACACAAGTCCAGGACCAGATGTCTTCACAGGCAAATTCTACCAAACATACAAAGAAGAACTTATACCCATACTTCTTAAACTTTTCCAAAAGGTTGAAGAAAAAGGAACACTCCCAAAGATATTCTATGAAGCCAACATCACCCTAATATCAAAACCAGACAAAAATACCACCAAAAAAGAAAATTGTAGGCCAATATCTTTGATAAATATAGATGCAAAAATTCTCAACAAAATTTTAGCCATCCAAACCCAACACCATATAAAAAAGATCGTATACCATGACCAAATGGAATTCATCCCAGGTTCATAAGGATGGTTCAACAGATGCAAATCAATCAACATCATACACCACATTAACAAAAGTAAAGTCAAAAACCACATGATCATCTCAACAGATGCAGAAAAGGCATTTGACATAGTCCAACATCCATTCATGACCAAAACTCTTACCAAAGTGAGTATAGAGGGAACATCCGTCAACATAATAAAAGCCATTTATGACAAACCCACAGGAAATATAATACTCAATGGAGAAAAGCTGAAAGCTTTCCCACTAAAATCTGGAAAAAGGCAAGGATGCCCACTCTTGCCACTTTTATTCAACATAGTATTGGAAGTCCTAGACACAGCAATCAGGCAAACAAAAGAAATACAAGGCATCCAAATTGGAAGAGACAAGGTAAAATTGTCACTGTATGCAGATGACATGACACTATATATAGAAAACCCTAAGGCCGCCACAGAAAAACTACTTGAGCTGATCAACGAAATCAGCAAAATAGCAGGATATGAGATTAACATTCAGAAATTAGTGGCATTTCTGAATGCTAACAACTAAATATTAGAAAAGGAATATAAAAATACAATACCTGGAGTTCTCATAGTGGCACAGCGGAAATGAATCTGACTAGGAACCGTGATGTTGCAAGTTGGATCTCTGGCCTCCCTCAATGGGTTAAGAATCCGGTGCTGCTGTGAGCTGTGGTGTAGGTCACAGGCGTGGCTCGGATCCCGTATTGCTGTGGCTATGATATAGGCCAACAGCTATAGCTCAGATCAGACCCCTAGCCTGGGAACCTCCATATGCTATGGGTGCGGCACTAAAAAGCTTAAAATAAATAAATAAATAAATAAAAAACCAAACCAAAAAACCTCCCAAAAAAAGAAACAAAAAAAACATAATACCTTTTAAAATCACACCCCCAAAAATTAAATACCTAGGAATAAACCTGACCAAAGAGGTGAAAGACTTACATGCTGAGAACTATCAAACATTCATCAAGGAAATTAAAGAGAATTCAAAGAAATGGAAAGATATTCCATGTTCCCTGGCTAAGAATTAATATCCTAAAAGTGGCCCCACTACCCAAAGCAATCTACAGATTCAGTGCAATCCCTATCAAATAACCATGACATCTTTCACAGAACTATAACAAACAATCCAAAATTTTATATGGAACCATAAAAGGCCCAGAATTACCAAAGCAATCCTGAGAAACAAACCAAGAAGGGGCCTAACTCTCCTAGACTTCGGGCAATATTACAAAGCCACGGTAATCAAGACAATGTGGTACTGGTACCAAAACAGACATACACACCGATGGATCAGAATAGAGAACCCAGAAATAAACCCAGACACCTGTGGTCAATTAATCTTTGACAACAGTGGCAAGAATACAAAATGGGAAAAAGACAGTCTTTTCAGCAAGCAGTGCTGGGAAAACTAGACAGCTGCATGCAAGTAAATGAAACTGAAACACACCCTCACATCATGCACAAAAACAAACTCAAAATGGCTTAAAGACTTAAATGTAAGACAAGACACCATCAAACTCCTGTAAGAGAACATAGGCAAAACATTCTCTGACATTAATCTTACAAATGTTTTCTTAGGTCAGACTCCCAAGGCAACAGTAATAAAAGCAAAAATAAACCAATGGGACCTAATCAAAATGACAAGCTTTTGCACAGCAAAGGAAACATAAAAAAACCCTAAAATACAACTTACAGAATGGGAGAAAATAGTTTCAAATGATGCAACTGACAAGGGCTTTATCTCTAAAATATACCAACAACTTATACAACCCAACAGCAAAAAAGCCAACAACCCAACTGAAAAATGGGCCAAAGATCTGAATAGAGATTTCTCCAAAGAAGATATACAGATGGCCAACAAGCACATGAAAAAATGCTCAACATCGCTGATTAGGAGAGAAATGCGAATCAAAACTACTATGAGGTACCACCCCACATTAGTCAGAATGGCCATCATTAATAAGTCCGCATATAACAAATGCTGGAGAGAGTGTGGAGAAAAGGGAACCCTCTTGCACTGTTCCTGGGAATGTACATTGGTACAACCACTATGGAAAGCAGTATGGAGGTACCTCAGAAAACTAAAATATAGAACTACCATACAACCCAGCAATCCCAATCTTGGGCATATATCCGGACAAAACTTTCCTTGAAAAAGACACCTGCATGTTCATTGCAGCACTCTTCACAATAGCCAAGGCATGGAAACAACCTAAATGTCCATCAACAGAGCAATGGATTAGGAAGGTATGGTATATATACACAATGGAATACTACTCAGTCATAAAAAAAGAACAAAAGAATGCCATTTGCAACAACATGGATGGAACTAGGGACCCTCATACTAAGCAAAGTAAGACAGAAAGAGAAAGACAAATACCATAGGATATCACTTATATCTGGAATCTAATATAATGCATAAATGAACCTTTCTATAGAAAAGAAACTCATCGGCTTGGAGAACAGACTTGTGGTTGCCAATGGGGAGGGGGAGGGAGTGGGATGGACTGAGGGTCTGGGGTAAATAGATGTAAACTATGGCATTTGGCATGCATAAGCAATGAGATCCTGCTGTATGGCACAGGGAGCTATATCTAGTCACTCGTGATGGAACATGATGGAGGATAATGTGAGAAAAAGAATGTGTATATTATGTGTGTGACTGGGTCACTTCGCTGTACAGTAGAAATTGACAGAACACTGTAAACCAACTATAATGGAAAAAATAAAAATCATTAAAACAAGAAATAAAAATTAAAAAGAAAGTCCTTCAGGCTGAAGGAAAAATGACACTAGATAAAATTCTGGAATTTTACAAGGGAATGAAGAGTTCTGAAAATGAAATTTTATTTACTTTAAACATATTACAAGCTATTGAGCAGTACTCTTTTTGTTGTGCTGGACTTGGCTACTAGAATTCGAGTGAGGGCAGAGAAGTTCTCAATGTCTGAGCTGACATGAGCAAGAACCAGAGAACTGAGGCTTCCTAAGAGGAGGTAAATGTGCTCTGCTACCACCAGCCATCATCTTCAACCTAATAAGACTTGGAAGGAGAGACTTAGACTCAGTCTAAGAGTCATTGGAGTATAGGAAATATGGGCAGAGGTATTTCTCCCCATCCTATGGGGATGGGAAATAGGAGTAGCTATACTCTTTCTTTGGTGGGGGTTCTAAGAAAATCATTCATAAAGATAAAGATGTAAGTTAGTTATCCATTTGGACATTTGATTAGGAAAAGGGTTTTTTAATCTATCAGTACATAATTAGGAGCACAGAAGAGTCTTGGAGGAAGAAAAGAAGACCAGAAGAAGGATTACAAGAGGTACTCTGAATGTACCCAGTATGTGAAGGCTAGGGAATGAGTTCCCTGTGGTTCAAAGGCATGGTCCTTGGAAAGTAGCTGGATTTGTTCCATCTCCATAGCAAGACAGTTCTCCCCTACTCCCCAGGGAGCTTGAGCCAAAAGAGTTTGTAGAGTACACATCCAGTGTCAGGAGCTGAGAGCATGGATGTGTTGAACTTAGATTTTCCATATCCCTGCTCTACAAAAGTCCTTCTAAAGAACCACCATGTATCACCCAGTGGAAGCTAGTCTTTGGATATTTGCCTTCCAGGGGGCATCAGAAGTCAGTCCAGGCTGGTCAGAAAGGCAGTGGCTACTGCCAGGCAAAGCACTGATCTCTAAGTCTTTCTGCCCCTTTCCTGTCCTACCTTGTAGCCCAACACACTAGAGGAACCAGCACTGAGGGCAAAATAGGGACAGGTGCTGTCCTGGAAATAGACTTACAATCAGTCAGGGTCTGGGTCCAATCTTACAGTGCAGAGGGTGAGAAGGGGGAGGAAGTGAGAATAGAGTCAAGTTTGGAATTGATATTTTAAATGGCACTGAGACTTAGTATCTGAAAACAACTGGAAAATTATGGAACTGCTGAAGATGCCATTAAGAGATCTACTACCCATTGGAGAAGGTAGACTTGATATCATACATTTGGAAGATTAAGAAAAGTAAAATGCTTTTATGTCTTGGGAAGGAAAAAATAAATTCAAACCAAAACTATCTTTTCCCCACAGGTACAATTACCTCTGTAAAGATGCTTTTCATCTTTGTGCTCTGGTCCCCAGCAGTGAGTGAGGTGCTAATGAGGCCATGGAAGCACTCAGGAGAGCCCTCTGTCACCACGATGCTCCTTGGGGAGCTCACTCCCAGCACACCTGGCCCCTGGGCCGTGGTCTGTTTGCCTGGAAGGGGACCAGGAGAGAGTGATGACCTGGTCCAGAGAGTAAAGCCCTCATGTGTCATGGATCCCTTTTGAGCAGAAGGGTGGTTTCTGGGGCGAAGTTCAGCTTTGCAGTTGCAGTCCAGGTTGGTCCCACAGGAGGGTCACAGGTGGTGCCCCTGCCTGAGGATGTGGTGGGGGCACCCTACCTGGGCTCTCCCGGGAAGAGCTCTTGGCAACAAGTCAGTAGCAGCTGAGCTCTACCCTGGCTGAAACCTAGACACTTTTTCACTCTAAAAGAAATACATGTTTTTTTTTGTTTGTTCTTTTGGGTTTTTCTTTGTTTTGTTTTTTGTTTTTTGTCTTTTTGCCATTCCTTGGGCTGCTCCTGCGGCATATGGAAGTTCCCAGGCTAGGGGTCTAATTGGAGCTGTAGCTGCTGGCCGATGCCAGAGCCACAGCAACTCGGAACCCGAGCCGCGTCTGCAACCTACACCATGGCTCACGGCAACGCCAGATCCTTAACCCACTGAGCGAGGCCAGGGATCGAACCCGCAACCTCATGGTTCTCAGTCAGATTCATTAACCACTGAGCCACGATGGGAACTCCAAGAAATGCATGTTCTTAGTAGAATAAATTAGAACATACAGGTAAGTGAATGGAAAACTTAAATACCTTCAATGATCTCACCATCAATCACTTACTGTTAACATTTTTTGTGTATCTCCTCTCAGACTGGGTGACTGGGTGAATATATACATATATAAAATATGTATATATTCTATAAATATATATACACACGCACACAGACACAAAATCGATAAATATTGTGCACATACATTGTGGGATATTTATATCACTCACAACTTTCCTTTCTCTTAAATAATGTGCAATGAACACAATTGTACACAGATCTTTATGCATACTCTTGATAATTTTCTTTGAATAAATTCTGAGAGGAAAGCTGTACCAAGGAGATTGTACATTTTTAATGGCTAGTATAGCAGCTCAGAATATGTCATTCCAAAATATACCACTTTGACATATTGATTATTTTGAATTAAAGGAACTTGAGAAACAGCTGGTACAAGAAGGACACCCAGACCCTCCTTGGTCCTTCTGAAAGCAGGAGATAAATCTCCAATGTGAAAAGTTCCTTCTCTGATCCTAAGAAGGTAGAAAGCGTTCTTATCACCTGAGATAGGGAATTTAGGGCTGAGAAGTCTGTATCAACACACCTGTCACTTTGTCACCAATTTACTATCCCAAGCTCAAATCCCTCAGTCTTACTAGTTCTTCACAAATGTATTGTTTCTTTTCCAAAAAGGTGTAAAAGCTTCCTGCTTGGGTTACTTCTTTGAGTCTCATATCTTTGTGGGGCTCCTATTTGTATATATGTTAAAATTATTTTTCTCTTGTTAATCTCTCTTTTATTACAGGGCATCTCAGCCAGAACCTAGAAGGGTAGAAGGAAAATTATGTTCTTCCCCAACACTAGTACCTGAACTTCTGTGATAGAGGAGGACCTTGATAAGAAGATGGAGGAATAGGAGGAGCTGGACCTCACAGGCTAGAGAAATTCCTCCTGTCCTTTTCTCCTGTTTACCTATTATTTCCACCCTTTCCTCCCCAGGCTTACCTCCTCTTTTTCTCCTCTTTCACTGTTTAATTCCTTCATCCGTTGCCCCTTATGCCATTTCAGTTCTGAACTTTTTTTCCCTCCTGTGCTCAAACCCCCTCCTGTTTTTGGGCTTTGAGCTCTCTCCATTGCTCAGCCTGCCTTCTTTTGTGCTGGCTTCCTGATCAACCACCATGTGGTGACAACATGGCTGCAGCAGCCTCAGCTTCACAGCTTCTGTCAACTGCAGGAAAGAGTGGGGGTCTTTTCTCAGTGGCTCCCATAACTCCTTTGTTATGGACTGACTTTAGGTCACATGCTCACCTCTGAATCAATGACTGTGGCTGGATAATATGATTAAAATTTTTTTTTGTTGCTGTTTAAATTTTATGGCTGCACCCATGGCATATGGAAGTACTTGGGCCAGGGATTGAATCCCAAACACAGCTGCTACCTATGCTGCAGCTACTCAGTACTGGATAGTTTAACCCACTGTGCCAGGCTAGGGATCAAACCCATACCTCCACAGAGACCTGATTCTTAACTCACTGTACCATGTTGAGAACTCCAAAAATATGATGTTTTTATTGGCCACACCTGGGCCCTAGAGTTGGGGGGTGAAGCATCCTAAAAGTGGGGGAGGGGATCTTTTGATGAAAAACAAGTTCTGTTCTGGGAATAGTGGAATTCCACTGGAACATCTATCTCAGGAAATAGTGAAATGCTTCTTGCATTTTATTTTGCTTTTAAATGTAATAAGTGCTGGAGTGATGCCTGAGGCATAACTGAAAAGAATATTAAGTAAATAAGAGCATTAAATGGACACAAACCTGAAGGGCATACAGTAGCTTATCTAATAGTACAGTTTTTTTTTTTTTTTTTAAAGAAAAATCTCTCAGGTGCCTTGTAAACACAAAAAGAATTCTACAGGAAGGACAATCTAGTCTTGCTTTTCACTCGAATCTACAGTGTTAAAAAGAATTTTATGGAATTCCTGCTGTGATGCAACGGGATCAACAGTGTCTCTGCAGAACCAGGAATCAGGTTCAATCTCCAGCCTGGCACAGTGAGTTAAGGGATCCTGAGTTGTTGAAGCTACGTGTAGGTTGCAACTGCAGCTTGGATCTGATCACTGGCCTGGGAACTACATATGCTGTGGGGCAGACAAAAACAAAATTTTTCCTTTTTATTATTAATGAAAACTTTTTCAGTGCCAGATCTTGAGCTAGGCTCATTAAAGATCATTTTTTAAACCCTTACAACTCTGCAAAGAAATCTTAATAATCCCATTTTACAGATGAGGAAATTGAAGCTGAAGTAGGTTAAATAACTTCCTCGAGTGATACAACTAGTAGCTCCTATCAAGTGATTCAAGCCAAGGGTGTATCTACCAGCATATCTTTCTCTAATAAGAAAACATAAAGTTCCCCAAACTTATGTTTGGTTGAATTTCTGAGGCTTTTAGTGCTTCAGAAGCTACAACTTCAGTTTGCTTTTGAACATCTCAATGACTACAGGGATGGAAATAGCGCTAAATAGGGAAGGAATCCAAAAGAAGAGTCTAAAATTTCAGATATTGTATAGACAGAAAGATATGCCACTTGAGTCTTTTCAAATGGGTTAAAGGAAGCCACAGCTAGTTTCCCAAAAGAGCTATTTCCTTTTGGTGTGCCTGGACTGGTGAGGTGTATGTGTGGGCTTCTTAAGAGCATTCTGATGCCATCTCCTGGTATGGTCAAGGGCTTGGGGACTGGAATACACGAGAAATATGCACCCATCAAAGCACCTTATGGTCGAACTTCTCTGTGCCTCCACTTATTTCTATGGGCTCAAGTTTTCTTTTAATTTTTCTATCACTTCTTTACCATGGTTTGATTTCCTGGAACTTTCAGTCATAAGATTTCAGGTTTGAAATGACAGTGTTTGTTACTCATCTGATACCAGAGCCCCTTTTCTGCTACAGAAATTCAGAGCAGGAAAGTTGATGCTTTCCCTAACAGGTGAATCACCAAGAAAATGTTTGACTTCTCAAAGGGTGATGGTTCCACTCCAAGCTGGCGAATTCTATTAGCAAACAAAGCTCTGCTTTGTAACCCTGACAGATAAGAATTATCTGCAGTGTGTTTTCTGTTTGGTACAGGAAATAAGAGGTGGGTGATTCCACTTTGTGGGATTTGGCAATCTGCTCTTTGGTCAGTATCTCTTATTTTGTTACCCATATTTTAACAGAAAAGAGGTCTTTTAGAAGATTCTAAGACTCATATTTTGAATGGGGAACGGTAAGGAAGAAAGCGTGGGATGCATCCAGAAGATAGACAGTTCATATCTTTGGCTGGAGCAGAGTGTATGTGATGGTTGGAATAGGGTCAGTGACAGTTTAGAGAGGGCCTTGAAGGCTTGGCTGAGGAGTTTAGGCTGTGATCTCAAGGTAGTGGGAGCTACTGAGGGTTTTTTGCTGAGATCTGTGTTTGGGGGAGAATGTATTAATAGTGTATAAACTGGAGTGAAAAA
The DNA here is from genome assembly GCF_016906955.1 of Phacochoerus africanus. Lineage (NCBI taxonomy): Eukaryota > Metazoa > Chordata > Mammalia > Artiodactyla > Suidae > Phacochoerus > Phacochoerus africanus. The sequence goes on along the minus strand of NC_062545.1, from coordinate 76,477,047 downwards.
TGAGAGAGCGGACACAGAGAAACCCAAGAGGGGTCCACTAGAGTCTCCCAGGCTGCAGAAGGGAAGCAAGAGAATGTTGGAAATGAAAAGATGTCACAGGGGTCAGTGCAGTGGTGGAGCAACTGTAGAGATAAAAGTTACAGGGTCAGAATGGATATGGAAGGCAAAGATGCTGCCAAGATTTCTGCACTTGGTGGGTGGAAGGGTGGTGGGGCCAGGCAGGGGAAGCACAGGTTTGAAAGACCATGGGACCATGAATCCCCTTTGGGACATTCTGAGTTTGAGATGTTAATGGGACTTGTAGGTGGAGATCAGAAGACAACATGAAATGTACACCAAGGCCTTGGAGGCTTAAGCTAAGCTTTTGGTCCCAGCTTCAGCTTAAATGAGTCATCTGCATTGAGGCATTTGTTGAAGCTGTAACACTGAAGGAGAACATGAGAGTCTTCTGAGGGAGCAAGCAAGACTAAAGAGTACCAGGCAGGTCCTTGAAGGATCCTGACTTAGGGAACAGGGGGAGAAGGGGTTAGAGCAATAGTTGAAAAGGTTGGGGTCTGGGAAGGGGTCTGGGAAGCAGAGGGAAGAGTTTTAAGGAGGTAGTCGGTAGCATCCACTTTGGCAAAGGGGCTGAGCACAGAAGCTGGAGATCTTTGAGAGAACCATGACGAGACAGTGGGGAGGAAGTGATTTTTCTTTTGATGAGGCAAACCTGACATGTTTCTACACTGCGTGTGATAATCCACAGGCAGGGAGAGAATGAAGATGGGGGTGGGGTGGGCATGTTGTAGACATATCTTTTGGGGCATCATCTCTCAACCCACTACAAGCCCCTGGAACTATGAAGCCCCCTTATTGGAAAAGAGAGTCTTTGCAGATGTGATGAGAGGATCTTGAGTTCATCTAGATTATCCCATGCACACAAATCCAATGACAAGTGCCCTTTTAAGAGACAAAAGAGAAGACACCAAGAGAATAGGAGAAGGTCATGTGAAGAGAGAGGCAGAGATGGCAGTGATGCAGCTACAGCCAAAGAATGACTGGTGTCACCAGAGGTGGAAGAGGCAAGGGGTGCCCCCTAAAACTCCTGGAGCAGCATGGCCCTGCCCCCAGCTTGATCTCAGACTTTTGACCTCCAGAACTATGAAAGAATACAGAACTGTTGTATTAAGCCACCACATTTGTGGTTGTTATATAGCCTAGAAAACTAATACAGGGGGAGGGGGCTCTGAAGTGGTGGCAAGGGCATCTGGCCACAGTCCAGGGTCCTGAAACAGACCAGGGGCTGGATCTCAGGCATCTTAGTGTTCTGTGGCCAGCCCGGGGCCAGCATAGCTAGGTGTTCGGTGACTTAGTTCAGAAACTTTGGGCTCAAACCGAACAGGACTTCACTTCACAGAAATAATTTTCCTTTGTTTTCATTTTCTCTTTTTTCCACTCAATTTTAGAAAATCAAAGATTTCATAGTACTGATATCTTTCTCATCCACCTTCTACCTTTTCAGCTGTGACAATGGAGCCAGTGGGGTCGCCAGGGGTTTCTAGGGGAAACCTCACCTGGGAGCTTACACTTTGTGCTCATCCACACAGGCCAAGTGACATGGGGGCCTGTGATTGAGCTGGGTGGCAGGTGGCAAAAAGAGAGCTCTGGGAGGCCTAGAGACAGGCCTTCCACTTGTAACTGCTATGCATCTTAGCCTCTGACTTAGACCATCCCACAGTTCCTCCAAACTGCAGGGACAGAGAGGCCCCAGCAACCAGGGAGAGATGGCTGTCCCTTTAGTCAACTCCCCTCTGTTTTTTCTGTTGTTTGTTTTTCTTTTGTCTTTTTGCCTTTTCTAGGGCCACTCCCATGGCATATGGACGTTCCCAGGCTAGGGGTCTAATTGGAGCTACAGCTGCTGGCCTACACCACAGTCACAGCAGCACCAGATCCCAGCCTTGTCTGTGACCTGCACCACAGCTCACAGCAACACCGGATCCTTAACCCACTGAACAAGGCCAGGGATCAACCCCACAACCTCCTGGTTCCTAGTCGGATTCATTAACCACTGAGCCATGACGGGAACTCCAACACCCCTCTATTTGAATGAGCCTTTTATTCCCTGCCCAGCAAGCTGACAGATATGGTGGAAAAGCCTTTCTGGGGAGAAGCTGGAAGAAGCTCATATAAAGAACCCAAAGACAGGAAAGACTGTGGCACAGACAGAGTTCCGTGCACATAGTGGATGTCCGGTAAACTCTTTTGTTTTTAGGTCTAGAAAAGAAACTTTACTCTTTTAAATTTAACCCATATGCCACCCTACTTCCCATTGCTTCGTTACAAAACTACCAAAGTAATTTAAAAAAAAAAGTTTTTAAAGCATGCTCTACTGAAGAGCTTCTGGCTGAGACCTTTGAATCTGTGCCCTTGAGGGCTCCAGGGCAGGCCTCCAGCAGGGTGGTGTAAGACTCACTGTCCTGACGCGGGTGGCAGTTGTTAGAACAGGGACTGTTTCATTTCATTTACTGAGTGAAGCATGCTGTCAGCAGGCAGCAATAGTCACAGGACAAGATGCAACCAAATCCGACCCTGATCCCTCCTGCCCTGATCACAGGCAAGCTCTTCCCTTTTCCGGGAGAAAGACAGGAAACAGACAAGGAGAGCCCCCTTGAAGAGGAATTATGTTGAAGTTGATCTAAAGAGATCTGAGCACTCAGCTGCCCTAAAACTGCCCCAAACACTATTGCTACAAAGCCAAATTCATTATCCAGAGGGGCTGTCTTGGATTCTACCCAAGAGATTTAGTTTTTGAAGAGCCTAAAAGATTCCTGGTCTATCTGTAGGATGAGTGTGAGAGCCAGATTCCAGAAGATTATATTGTCCGTGGATGCTGCAATACCCTGCTTGACAAGAATTTAACAGAAATAAATGATTGTTCAGCTGGAGCTGATGTATCTAAGAGGCAAACCTTTCTTAAACCCTACTAAAGTACAACCTCAGTCCACAACTGGATTCAATTACTGCGTGGAAAGAAAGGCATTTTCTCATAAAGCCGCTCTGTTTCCGTGCCTGGCTGTGAGCTGGGTCAGCCATGACAAAGACAAGCCTGTGCGTTGTTTTTGGTTGTTTTTCTTTTCAAGCTCTTCCACTGGTACTGCCAGGCCCCAAGCTGTTTGGATCAGTTATGTGGGCGCCAGTTTACTTGTTTTGGCTTTTAGCCTTTTTGTCCAGCGTTGATGATAGAAGAGCAAGCGGGTGTCTTATTGACCGGTGGAATTGACAGGCTATGCCGCAGGATTCAGAGGTTGCACACGTACCCCTTAGGAGCTGCATTTATGGGGAAGGGGTTGGGAGAGACTGTAGGGGACTTGAGGGGGTCTAGCATAAGTGGGTCTGGGTGTTCCTACTCCCAAATATTAGTAATAATACCTAACATATAGAGTGCTTGCTACATGCTGTCCCATCCTGAGAGCTTTATACGTAGTAACCCACTTAATCCTCCCAACAATCCTCTGAAGTACTATCATTATCTGCATTTTACAGATGGGGAAATTGAGGCACAGAGAAGTTTTATAGTTTGCCCAAGGTTACACCGTTACTAAATGGCTCAGAGCCCAGGCTCTTGGTCACTATAATGTCAAAGAGGCTGTTGCAGAAATTTGAAACCATGATTGGTATTCGTTTAGCTACCTATTTGCAGTATTCTTTTTAAAATTTTTAAATTGTAGCTGATTTACAAGGTGTTAACTTCTGCTGCACAGTAAAGTGATTCGATTATGCATATATATTCTTGATCATATTCTTTTCCATTATGGTTTATCACAGGATACTGAATATAGTTCCCTGCGCTATACAGTAGGAGGACCCTGTTGTTTATCTATCCTATATATAATAGTTTGCATCTGCTAATCCCAAACTCGCAATCCTCTCCCCCTTCCCCAATCTTGGCAACCATGAGTCTGTTCTATCTGTGAGTCTATTTCTGTTCTGTAGATAGGTTCATTTGTGTCATATTTTATATCCTATACATGTGATATCATATGGTATTTGTCTTTCTCTTTCTGACTTTGCTTCCTCTGACAATTTCTAGGTCCATCTGTGTTGCTGCAAATGGCATTATTTAATTCTTTTTTATGGCTGAGTAATATTCCACTGTATATATGTACATCTTCTTTATTCATTCCTCTATGGATGGACATGCAGGTTGTTTCTATTTCTTGGATACTGTAAAACATTTCTTATTTGCAGTATTCTTATTATTTACCTTAATACACTTGAAAGACAATTTTGTATTGTTATACATATGTTTTAAATCATAGGACTGAGGAGACACATGTGGCCCAGTCTGACTTTGTGGCAGATAAGAAATGATTACCGTTGAGAGCCATGGCTTTCATAAAATATATTGCACCTAAGGAGGTGAAGACCAGCCCCCTCAGCTGTCTGATCCTCAGCTCAAGCTTCTTGTGTGAGCTTGGCCCTCTGATAGGAAAATCTGGGACATATGGCCTAGAATGACTATGAGTATAACCCAACCTTCCTCCATCAGCTTAATTCATTACGACACTTACCATTTTGTTGCCTCTTGGCTCCAATGTCACCCTTCATTTTTTGCTTGTCAGTAATAAAGAAGCAGTTCTTTTTTTTTTTTGTGACCGTTAGTGTGGTAGGTAAGCTTTGTCAGTAGAGGGCCTGGAAAGGACATTGTGAGAGGAAAGGGCTTCTTTTCCTGGTTCCAGTGGGCTTGCTTATCAGGCTCCTGCAGCACGCAGAGCTTTCTCTGCAGGGCCAGGTGGCCAGCGCCAGTGGTGCCTTCCTCCAGGCAGCTTCCCTGGACACCTCCCTGTGAATGACTTTGGCTGGAATCCCCATAGAAGGCTTCATGGTAAAATGCCAAAAGTGGGCAAATGGCTTTCCTGGCATCTCATTGCATAGCTTTGCAGTGAATTCTGGAGCATGGTCTCCCAACTGATGGATGGCTTCCTCAGCACTCCAGAGAGCAGGTTCTGCAATGTTTCACCAGTATGGACCCCTATGAAATTTTCCAACATCCAGAGAGCCGTGGCCCATACCCTCTCCAATGTTGTCTATAGCTTAGGCCTGGGAGGAGGCAGCTTCTTCCTGAATGTTGTATTTCAGCCCTTGGAGTGATAACTGCCCCCCATTGTTTGCTTTTTCTCTTTTCTTCAGGGATCTCTTTACCTCTTATTAGCTACACTCATGTCACTCCAATTGCCTTTTAATAATTTTTATAGTTAATTTTCCTTGTAGAAATTACTGTATAATTTCTGTCTTCTAATACATTCGCTGTATTTTTTTAGCCTACCATTTAAAATTAAAATGTAGGAGTTCCGACTGTGGCAAAGTGGAGACAAATCTGATTAGTATCCATGAAGACTCGGGTTTGATTCCTGGCCTTGCTCAGTGGGTTAAGGATCTGGTATTTCTGTGAGCTGTGGTGTAGGTTGCAGATGCGGCTCAGATCCCGTGTTGATGTGGCTGAGGGGTAGGCTGGCTGCTGAAGCTCTGATTCGACCCTCTAGCCTGAGAACTTCCATAGGCCATGGGTGCAGCCCTAAAAAGCAAAAAAATTTAAAAAAATTTTTAATTAAAAAAATAAAAAATAAAATGCAGCCTCCTTTAAGAACCATAGAAGAAACAGAAACAACATAAAAACATTTGCACAACAAATTTACTAGTAAACACTAATGCTTAAATAATACATTTACTGATAAGTTAGAAGGCTCTGGATCCTCCTGCAATTCCTAACTTTCTATCTGCATGATTTTGACATAATTGTAACCCCTTTGCATAACTGACTATGTGCTCTGTTTACCTGTTTGACATTAAACAGTTTGATGTAGTCCCCAGATCCACATGTAGCCATTATCCACACTGTTTTGCACTTAGCATCAGTCACGGTGATGTAAGATTCCATTTTTTCATATGCTAAAGTTTGTTTAGCTAGTTCCTGATTGTTGGAGACTTGGGTTGGTTCCGGCTTTTCTGGATTACAAAAAAAGCATAGCTTGAAGTATTCTTTGTGTAAGTTGCATCAACCTCATCTAATTTCCCCTCTTGTCTCTCCCTTTCTCACTTCTCGAACAGCTGGGCTTATACATTTTCCCACTGGTAGACAACGGGTTATAGGAAAAGGGATGAGAAAGGCAGGGGGGCTGTCTGCCCAAGAAGCAGGATGGAGCTTTTACTAAAGCAAAGGCTTCAAGAAGCGGCAGATTCTACAAAGGAAGTAACTCCTGCCAGGAACAGAACCAGTCTCAGTGGCAAGGGGCAATAGCTGGCTGGAGTGAGGGAATGAAGCATAAGGAAGAAAGTCATGCCTAAGACCAAGGCTGTCTTTTCTTGGGTCTCTCATACTCTAACTTGTGACTAATGCATTAGTCATACTAAGCACGTGAAAACTACACAATATATAGTAGAAAAACATTGTAGTTCTCAAGAACAGCCTCAAAATCAGACAATGCTTGAAGTAATTGAGAGTGGGAAGCACATTGTGATTACTGCTTTCTGACATTTTAAACCACCAATAACTCAATTGTTTCCTGAATTCCCAGAGAGTCAGGGAACACGAAAAAACCTCCTTGTCATTCAACTAAATAAATGTTAACCTCATACTTACATTTTTTTCTCCCCTTCCCCCCAAAAAAAGCATTCCTGGTATGGTGCCCTAAAAGGAGCCTAAGCAAAGCACCCATCATATGGTTCATTTTTTTGTTCATACACAATGTTTATCTGAAGATTCTTTCACACTCATTCTTAAAAGTAGTTTTGCTGCACATGCATTTCTCAGGTGTTTTCTCTTATCACTTTGAAGACACTAGTTTTCTGGTTTCTGATCTGTATAAAAGGTGTTGGCTGATGACCTAATTGCTTCATTGCAGGTGATTTGCCTTTTTTCTGCTTCTTGCCTTTAGGAGCTTCCTTTTTGAGCTTAGGATGCTGCAGTTTTATTACAATGTGTCAGAGTATACTGGTTTTTGTTTGTTTTGTCTTTTTAGGGCGCCTGTGGCATATGGAAGTTCTAGGCTAGGGGTTGAATTGGAGCTGCACCTGCTGGCCTGACACAGCCACAGCAACATGGGATCAGAGCGGCGTCTGCAACTCACACCACAGCTCAGGGCAACGCTGGATCCTTAACCCACTAAGCAAAGCCAGGGCTTGAACCTGGGTCCTCATGGATACTAGTCTGGTTCGTTAACGCTGAGCCATGATGGGAACTCCTGAGTGTAGATTTTTAAAAAATGTATCCTGCCAGGTAAAAATGACACTTTCTGTATCTGTGTCTGTGTCATATCGCTCACCAGTACTAGACCTTCTCATTCATTATCCCTTTGAATATTGCCTTTTCACACATTCTCTCTAGTCTTTTCTGGGCCTCGTATGATCAGTATATTAAACCTCATTCTATCCTTAACCCCTCTTTCATGTTTTCTATCTTCCAATCTTTCTGTACTCTATTCTGAGTAATTTTTTCAAACACACTAGTTAACTGATTCTCTTTTCAACTGTCTTTCTGTTTAATCTAGCCATTGAATTCCTAATTTCAACAATGATATTTTTCATTTATAATCCTTTATTTGGCTCTTTTCCAAATCTGCCTGGACATACGCCACAGTCTTATCACACACTTATGATTCTATCCTGGACTTCTTTAAATATTTCATATACAATATTTTAACCTTTGCATTTAATAATTCTAGTACCAAAATCCTGGAAGAATAAATGCATTGTTTGTTGTTTCTGCTTTATCTTACCTATGGTGGATCGTTTTCTTGCTGTCTGATGATCTTTGATTCTGAGCTCACTTTTCTCCGTCTGTGAGAATCCTGGGGGCCGCACTCAGAGTTGTTCACTCCCCTTTCTGACCCAGAGGTTCGATGTCACCCCCTTCAAGGGTCAAGGCTTAAAGGGGGAGACTTGGTTTGGTTTTTGTCCCTTGCAATGGGCCCAGGGCTTCGTTCTCAATTTCATCTTGCACATCCCACCTCCTGCCTGGATTGTAGTTCACTCCTTGTTTCTGTGGACTCTGGAATCTCTCTTTGCTATCTGTAAGCCCAGCAGCACACATTAAAAACCACATCGTATTTAGGGTCTCATTGAATTGTGGCAGGAGGGTCTTCAGAGGATGGGTTCTGCTGTAATGCTGGGACTGGGTGTCCTGTATTCATAATATTTAGAGCATTGGACATGGTAGAAAGATAGGCACATGCAGAAGGAGACCAAGCCTGCTTTTCAAAATGTTGAGATGAAATAAAGATATAAGAAATAATCAGAGAAAGTTTCAAATATCTCTTCTCTGCCCTTCTTCACATATATGTATATATGTGTACACAGGCATATATGGATGATATATAAAATTAAAAAGTTAGAGATGGGCGAAGAGCTGATACCCAAAGTAAGAATTAGATTTCCGGGAGTTCCCGTCGTGGCGCAGTGGTTAACGAATCCGACTAGGAACCATGAGGTTGCGGGTTTGGTCCCTGCCCTTGCTCAGTGGGTTAACGATCCGGCGTTGCCGTGAGCTGTGGCGTAGGTTGCAGACGCGGCTCTGGCGTAGGCCGGTGGCTACACCTCCAATTCGACCCCTAGCCTGGGAACCTCCATACGCCGCGGGAGCGGCCCCAGAAATAGCATCAACAACAACAACAACAAAAAGACAAAAAAAAAAAAAAGAGAATTAGATTTCCTTTAAGGAACCGAAGCTGGTATTCAGAGTGGACTAAACAGCTTTAACAGAGGCACCAAGAGTGAATCAGTAAGACCTTATCTTTGCGTCTCTGTTTATAAACCAGGCCTGGCTTCACTGTTATTTTATCCTTTTGGCTTCATAATTATAAGACTTAGCTAGTAATTTTCATATGAATATCCCTTTTGAAAGTCCCCTATGATTTCCTTATTTACAAGATGGGTGCTCATTAAAGTCCTCCTGGCCTTATCAGGTGGCTTTTATCCATGGACCAGGAATGCATGGACCATGTCATTTGCTCGCCTTGATGATCTTATAGTGAACGGTGCTGAAATCAAGCAGTATCTCAAAGAGGTGCACATTGTTTCTTATTTCTTCATGCAAGGTTAAAGTTTTTTCCTTCCAGTACTGGAAGGTTTTAAGAGGAGTAGTCTCTGGTTTGTTTTTGTTTTTTGCTTTTTAGGGTCGAACCCATGACATATTGGAAGTTCCCAGGCTAAGGGTCAAATCAGAGCCACAGCTGAGGCCTACACCACAGCCATGGCAGTACTGGATCCAAGCCGCATCTGTGACCTACACCATAGCTTGTGGCAACACTGGCTCCTTAACCCACTGAGTGAGGCCAGGGATTGAACCTGCATCCTCCCAGAGACAATGTCAGGTCCTTCACCTGCTGAGCCACAACGGGAACTCCTGGTTTCTGTTTTTATCACTAAAATCCCCTCTGATGTACTTCCCCCTGGGTACAACAAAGTCTGTCTGGCTTGGCCTCCACCCAGATCTGTGTCTCTCTATTGAACATTGTAGTTTTTCTCTATTCTTCAGAACAGAATGATCCACAACAGGTCCTACTTCTGGGTTGGGTATTAATCGAAGAAAATCTGGACTCTGAACAAAAACCACATTTAAAAGAGTATGTCTTTTCTTTTATTGGCTTTTGCTCTAAAAAGCAAAGGCTGAAAAACAGCTGTTAGCTGTTTATACAGTATTTTTTATTTAAGTGTTAGACAATAGCTGTTTTCTTCTCCACTTAGAATGGCACATTTTTTCTTGGGCCATTTAAGTCTTCTTTCCGTGTGGCCACAAGTATTGGCATGCACCTCCTCCCCCTCCCTAGGTTTCTGGAGGAGATTAAGGTTTTGTGGGGTTTCCCTCCCCTTTTTTTTCTTCAGTTTCTGTTTTTTTGTTTGGAGTCAGACTTGGGTTTCTCAGAATAGATGCTGAGTTTGGTGTCAGGTCAGAAACCTGCAGGTCACCTTTTGGGCCAAGTTGACATAGAAACTCTAGGGCAAGTTTCTTTGGGTGCAAAGCGTTGCTAGTTTATGGCGAGGTCACATGAACAGAATTAGATGTGGACTTTATGATTGTCATCTATCCTTGAGCCCTAAACACTGATGACTGGAGTTCCCATCGTGCTGCAGCAGAAATGAATCTGACTAGGAACCATGAGGTTGTGGGTTCAAGCCCTGGCCTTGCTCAGTGGGTTAAGGATCTGGTGTTGCCTTGAGCTGTGGTGTAGGTTGAAGAAGCAGTTCAGATCTGCGTTGCTACAGCTGTGATGTAGGCCGGCAGCTGTAGCTCTGATTCGATGCCTAACCTGGGAACTTCCATATGCTGCAGGTGAGGCCCTAAAAAGCAAGAGCAAAAAAGAAAACAAACAAACAAAAAACCCCTAAACATTGATGGATGATTTCCTCTAGTTGTAATTCAGAAGAGAATTCCTGCCAATCCCCACCTCTCTGGACATGCGCTAAGGACACCATCCTTCCTCATCACCCCCACTGTCCAGAGCCAAGCAAGATCAGGAGGGGGAAATCATGTAGAAGAGAGAAAAACACTCCCTGGCCTGCAAAGGGACTCAGACCAAAACGTTTTCTTGCATCCTCACCTCATGCGTTACCATAGCAATTCTTTTTATATAAGACAACGGTAGCAACACCAAGTTACATGTTATTTCACATGTTATTTTCCTGGGCTTTTATTTGCCTGCTTCCTTTCAATCGATTTAGCTTCTTTCAGGTCATCAGCTTGCACTGATTGTATGCAGGGGCATAGCCTAGTCTATGACATTTGGAAAGGGTAGCATCTTGTACCTCCCTAAGAATAGATAGTTTTTGGATATATCTCTCTGATATCAAACATTTAAATCCTGCCTAATGAACATGGAGCCCTTTCATTTATTCATTCATTACATCATGGGCCAGGCTACCTCTAACCCAGTTTCTAAGACTCAGGAATTCTTACAAAGTGACATTTGAGAAGAATCATTAACTTGTTGAAAAAGATGCATCTGGATAAAAGACAATCTTTGTACTTTTCACTGGGATCCCTAGTATTTGCAAATCTATAATGACACTGCCACTTCCAATAATTAAACAATGTTTGCTCTTATTTAATAAGGAACAATACATTATGATTTTTTTCTTTTAGCATAGTTGGTCCAAATTAGATGATTAGAAAAACTCTTCCCATGTATATAACTCCAAACACCAGGTTTATATGACATTATTTCAAAAACAGGATTTGTGATCAATAACATTCCTCTCTGGGGGTTTTAAGTTTTGATATATTAAAGACCCTGAGATGTCTTGTAGCAAAGAAACTTTATGAAACTCTTATTTCCACAGGACAACCCTTAAAGTCTCTCAGTACATCCGCTGGGAAAAACTGGTTCTGACATTGTTCACATTACCAGCATCCTCACTTTCTTCTTGGCAGCTCAGGCCTAGGAACCACTGGAGATCCTGATCTCAGCCACTCTGTCCTGCTGCTGCCAGCTCTCCACTGACCTCATCAACTCCCTTCATTTATGGGGCAGGACTCAAATCAGGAGCGAGTGCCCAATAGTGGGCCCGTCAGACTCCCATTGACTCCCTCAGAGGCTTGACCTAAGAAGGGAGAAGTGCTGATGGTTGACCAAGAATCAGCCCCTCCTCCGTTGCTGTTCTCACCCGCCCTCTTGCTCCCGGGGTGTGGGGGTGGCTGCTTCTCTTTTGTGGTACATCTGCTTCCATTATCGGTACTTGTGTGGTTTATCGGCCACCTTGTTCTAGGTGGTAGCTAGAGCCATAATTGGTATGAAGGAGAAAGATGTGGAACCACAGCTATTCTTACAGAAAGGGGCAACCATTCCCCAAATATATGCATAAGGGCATTTACCTTTAGTCACATTAAGGCTGGCACAGAACATGACATCTAAATTGAAATGAGCCTAGTAACCATAAAGAAACACATGTGACTTTGTAAAGGGGGAAAAGCAGACAGCGACTTGGACCACTGCATCACACCACACAGGTGCCAACTTCCTGATGTCAGGGGAATCCATTTAAGTCCAGACATCAGAAAGCTTTATAAAATCTTATGCCAAAGTTCTGCGCACTCTCCCACTGGGCATCCAGGTGCAGGTTGGAGGGGGCAGGGGGACAAGGAGGGAGAGGAGAGAACAAGGATATTCTGGCTAGTAATTCACTTGAGCAGGAGTCAGTGCAGTTTCTCACAGAAGAGTGACTTCCATCTGCCACTGAACTCTGCCAGTGTGTATCCTGCTTGCCACACATGCCACAGATTGCATGCAGTGTTGGGCAACAGGTTTATTTGGTTACATTTATGCCCACATCCACTGTACATGCACACTCTTGGCCAGAAGAAAATAAAAAAGCTAGCAACTGTTTGCATAACAATGATTCCTTTCATAGCTGAGTAAGTTATACATAATATGCTTTCAGCTATTTTGTTACCAATCTTCCTCTGGGAACAAGTGAGGTGGATAAGGTGTTTATGGGCTAGTAAATTTTTTCTACTAATTTGCAAGACTATAATAAAACTCATGAACTTGATGGCCTGCAGGAAACAACAAGACCTGGGAATGTACAGTAATTTGGAGCCAGAAGGCCTCTTTAGGTCCCGTAGGAAATGACTCCCAGAAAGGAGATGAATCACAGTATTACAAACAGAGAAGAATGATGCGAAGTTTGTGCTTAACTGGCCTGGGAAAAGATCTTCTAGAAGGAAAGGGTGGAAATTTCTTGCTTTCAATTATTCTTTCTTTGAAGAATAAAATTAACTCAAATATACAAAAATAATAATCTTCAAATGAAGACAATTAGTGGAGCACAGTTTATCCTGCCTTGTGATACTAACTTTTAGGATTGTCAATTGTTTTGTGCAGCATACACAGTCACACTGTGCCCTCTTGTGGCTGAATTATTATTACACTTAGAATTTGGAAGACACCCTGCTGTATTTTATACTGCAATGATCATATCAGGTTCATTTGGAAAAGTTTGTTCAAGGAAAAATCGTTTGCAGAAGGTGGTTGGCAAAAAGATTCACTGCTGGGGTAACCGAGAGCATATACATCTGGGTGGGGCTGTCCTTACACAAGAGGATCAGCAGTTGAAAGAAGTCCCAAGGTATTTACAGATGCAAAGAAATACCACAGAGGAAGTTCCCTTTGGGCCCAGTGGGTTAAGGATCAGTGTTGCCACAGCTACGGCACAGGCTGCAGCTGCAGCTCAGATTTGATCCCTGGCCTGGGAATTTCTGCATGCTGTGGGTGTGGCCAAAAACATACCACAGAAAGCTGAGTTTTAATTTTTCATTGGATAATACAACTTATTCATTTTTAGTAGTTATCCACATCTGTAAACAACAGTGGTTACTATCATTTAGCAAATGTGGCAAGCAGTCTGTACACATTATCTCATTGCCTCAAAACTATGAGGTTATATAGGAAACTGAGGCTTGGCGATAATAACTGCTTGTGTTTACGCAACTAATAAATGGCAGAGAAGGAATTTGAATTAATCTTTCCCTGACTCCATAAGCCCACACACTTTCCATTGTGCCCACTTGATTCTACAGCCAAATTTCAATGGTTAAAAACATTATCCTCTGCCCACTGAATTGCCTTGGGATCTTTGTCGAAAGACAATTGACCATATACATGAGACTCTATTTCTGAACTTTCTGTTCAGTTGCTCTGTATGTCTACCTTTATACCAAGGTACACTGTGTTCATTACTGTAGCTATATAATAATTGTTAAATGGCTGTAGCAATAAAAATAATTCTTAAAATTGCAAGCCCTCCACCTTTTTTTTCTCCAAAGATTTCTAGCTATTCTAGGTGCTCTACATTTCGAGATCACTTTTTAAATTTAATTTTATTCAGGTATAGTTGATTTACAATGTCGTGTTAATTTCAGGTGTACAGCACAGTGATTCAGTTATATGTATATGTATCATATGTATATATACACACACATGACTCGGTAACACATAAGTATGTGTATGTATATATTCTTCTTCAGATTCTTTTACCTTGTAGGTTATTACAAAATACTGAGTATAGTTCTCTGGGCATTACACAGAATATCCTGTTGGTTATCTATTTGGTATATAGTATTGTGTTTACATTCATCCCTAATTTATGGCCCCTTTCCCCTTTGGTAACCTTAACTTTGTTTTCTATATCTGTGGGTCTGTTTTTGTTTGGTAAATAAGTTCATTTGCATCTACTTTTTTTTTTAAGAGTCCACATATAAGTGATATCATATATTTGTCTGTCTCTGTCTGGCTTATTTCACTTAGCATGATAATCACTAGGTCTATCCATGTTGCTGCAAATGGCAATATTTCATTCATTTTTATGACTAATATTCTATTGTTTATATGTAGCACATATTTATCTATTCCTCTGTCAGTGGACATTTAGGTTGCTTCCATGTCCTGGCTACTGTAAATAATGCCCAGTGAACACTGGGGGGCATATATTTTTTTAAATTTATTATTTATTTATTTATTTATTTATATTTTCTAGGGCCACTCCCATGGCATATGGAGGTTCCCAGGCTGGGGTATAATCAGAGCTGTAGCCACCGGCCTATACCACAGCCACAGCAACTCAGATACAAGCCGCATCTGCAACCTACACCACAGCTTATGGCAAAGCTGGATCCTTAACCCAATGAGTGAGGCCAGGGATCAAACCAAAAACCTCATGGTTCCTAGTCGGATTCATTAACCACTGAGCCACAATGGGAACTCCTTCTTTTTTTATTAAAAAATTGTTTTCTCTTACCCAGCAAGGCTCTCATTCAGATTTGAAGGAGAAATCAAAAGCTTCACAGACAAGCAAAAGTTAAGACAATTAGCAACACTAAACCAGCCTTACAACAAATACTAAAGGAACTTCTCTAGGCATGAAAGAACAAGAGAAGGAAAGAAAAAAGAGCAACAAAAACAAATCCAAAGCAATTAATAAAATGTCAATAACAACATACATATCAATAATTACCTTCAATGTTAACGGACTAAACAACACCCCACCAAAAGACACAGACTGGCTGAATGGATACAAAAACAACACCCATATACATTCTGTCTTCAAGAGACCCACTTCACTTCTAGGGACACATACAAATTGAACGTGAGGGGATGGAAGAAAATATTTCATGCAAATGGGGATCAAAAGAAAGCTGGAGTAGCAATACTCATATCAGACAAAAGAGACTTTAAAATGAAGAATATTTTAAGGGACAAAGAAGGTCATTACATAATGATCAAAGGATCAATCCAAGAAGAAGACATAACAATTTTAAATATCTATGCACCCAACACAGGTTCACCACAATATATAAAGTAATTGCTAACAACCATAAAAGGAGAAATTGACAATAACACAATCATAGTGGGGGACTTTAACACCCCACTTACAGCAATGGACAGATCATACAGACAGAAAACCAATAAGGAAATACAGGCCCTGAATGAAGCACTAAACCAGATGGACTTCATAGGTATTTATAGGACATTCCATCCAAAAGCAACAGAATACACATTCTTCTCAAGTGCACATGGAACATTCTCTAAGATTGATCACATCCTGGGCTACAAATCCAACCTCAGTAACTTTAAGAAAATTGAAATCATATCAAGCATCTTTTCCAACCACAACACTATACAACTGGAAATCAACAACAAGGAAAAAACTGTAAAAAACACAAACACGTGGAGACTCAACAACATGCTACTAAACAACCAATGGATCACTGAAGAAATCAAAGAGGAAATTAAAAAATACCTAGCGGCAAATGACAACAAAGATACGACACTCCAAAATCTATGGGATGCAACAAAAGCTGTTCTAAGAGGAAAGTTTATAGCAATACAAGCCTGCCTCAGGAAATGAGAAAAAGCTCAAATAAACAAGCTAACTTTACATCTAAAGCAGCCCTAAGCAGAAGAACAGACAAGACCTAAAATTAGTAGAAGAAAAGAAATCATAAAGATCAGAGCAGAAATCAATGAAATAGAAGCAAAGAAAACCATAGAAGAGATCAATGAAATGAAAAGCTGGTTCTTTGAAAAGATCAACAAAATTGATAAACCCTTAGCCAGACATATCAAGAAAAAAAGAGAGAGGACTCAAATCAATAAAATTAGAAATGAAAAGAGAGACGTAACAATGGACATCACAGAAATACAAAGGATCATAAGAGACTACTATATGGAACTATACGCCAATAAAACGGAAAACCTAGAAGAAATGGACAAATTCTTAGAAAAATGCAATATTCCAAGACTATACCAAGATGAAATAGAAAAGATGAATGGACCAATCGCAAGAACTGAAATTGAAACTGTGATTAAAAAACTTCCAACAAACAAAAGTCCAGGACCAGAGGGCTTCACAGGCGAATTCTATCAAACATTTAGAGAAGAACTAACACTTATCCTTCTGAAACTATTCTAAAAAATTGCAGAGGAAGGGATAACACCAAACTCATTCTATGAGGCCACCATCACCCTGATACCAAAACCAGACAAAAGATACCACAAAAAAAGAAAACTACAGGCCAATTTCACTGATGAACATCAATGCAAAAGTCCTCAACAAAATCCTAGCAAACCACATCCAACAATACATTAAAAGGATTGTACATCATGATGAAGTGGAATTTATCCCAGGGATGCCAAGGTTCTTCAATATCTGCAAATCAATCAATGTGATACACCACATTAAAAAACTGAAGAATAAAAACCAAATGATCCTCTCAACAGACACAGAAAAATCCAACACCCATTTCTGATAAAAAAACCCTTCACAAAGTGGGCATAGAGGGAACCTACCTCAACATAATAAAGGCCATATATGACAAACCCACAGCGAATGTCATTCTCAATGGTGAAAAGCTGAAAGAATGCCTGCTGAGATCAGGAACAAGACAAGGATGTCAGCGCTCGCCACTACTCTTCAACATAGTTTTGGAAGTCCTAGCCACGGCAATCAGAGACGTAAAAGAAATAAAAGGAAACCAAATTGGAAAGGAAGAAGTAAAACTATCACTATTTGCAGATGACATGATACTATACCTAGAGAATCCTAAAGACTCCACCAGAAAACTGTTAGAGCTCATCAATGAATTTGGCAAAGTCGCAGGATACAAAATTAATACACAGAAGTCAATGGCATTTCTATACACTAACAATGAAAGATCAGAGAGAGAAATTAGGGAAGCAATCCCATTTACCACCACATCCAAAAGAATAAAATACTTAGGAGTAAACCTACCTAAAGAGACAAAAGACCTGTACTCTGAAAACTGTAAGACACTGATGAAAGAAATCAAAGATGACAAAAATAGATGGAAAGATATACCATACTCATGGATTGGAAGAGCTAATATTATAAAAAAGACTATACTACCTAAGGCAATATACAGATTCAATGCAATCTCCATCAAATTACCAAGGACATTTTTCACAGAACTCAAACAAAATATTTTAAAGTTTGTTTGGAAGCACAACAGACCCAGAATAGCCAAAGACATCCTGAAAAAGAAAAATGGAGCTGGAGGAATCAGTCTCCCGAACTTCAGACTATACTACAAAGCAAAAATCATCAAAACTGCATGGTACTGGTACCAAGACAGAAATATAGATCAGTGGAACAGGATAGAAAGCCCAGAATTAAACTCACGCTCCTATGCCAACTCATCTATGACAAAGGAGGCAAGAATATACAATGGAGAAAAGACAGCTTGTTCAGTAAGTGGTTCTGGGAAAACTGGACAGCCACATGGAAAATAATGAAATTAGAACACTCCCTAACACTATACACAAAAATAAACTCAAAATGATTAAAGACCCATAAGACCAGACACTCTAAAACTCTTAGAGGAAAACATAGGCCAAACACTCTAACATAAAGAACAGCAACATCTTCTCAGATCCACCTCTTAGAGTAATGATAGTAAAAACAAAAATAAACAAATGGGACCTAATCAAACTGAAAGGTTTCTGCACAGCAAAGGAAACCCTAAACAATTCAAAAAGACAACCCACAGAATGGGAGAAAATATTTGCAAATGAATCAACTGACAAGAGATTAATCTCTAATATTTATAAACACCTTCTGCAGCTCAATACTAAAAATCAAACAACCCCATCAAAAAATGGGCAGATCTAAACAGAAAGTTCGCCAAAGAAGACATACAGATGGCCAAGAAACACATGAAAAGATGGTCAACATCACTCATTTTTAGAGAAATGCAGATCAAAACCACTATGAGGTACCACCTTACACCAGCCAGAATGGCCATCATCCAAAAGTCTACAAACAATAAGTGCTAGAGAGAGTGTGGAGAAAAAGGAACACTAGTACACTGTTGGTGGGATTGTAAATTGGTACAACCACTGTGGAAAGCAGTATGGAGATGCCTCAGAAAACTAAACATAGAACTACCATTTGATACAGAAATCCCACTCCTGAGCATCTATCCAGAGAAAACCACGACTCGAAAAGACACATGTACTCCAATGTTCATTGCAGCACTATTTTCAATGGCCAAGACATGGAAACAACCTAAATGTCCATCGACAGAGGAGTGGATCCAGAAGATGTGGTACATGTATATACACAATGGAATATTACTCAGCCATTAAAATGAACGAAATACCAGCATTTTTTGCAACATGGATGGACCTAGAAACTATCATGCTAAGTGAAGTCAGCCATACAATGAGACACCAACATCAAATGCTTTCACTGACATGTGGAATCTGAGAAAAGGACAGACTGAACTCCTTTGCAGAACAGATGCTGACTCACAGACACTGAAAAACTTATGGTCTCCAGAGGAGACAGTTTGGGGGGTGGGGAGATGTTCCTGGGCTGTGGGATGGAAAGCCTGTGAAATCAGATTGTGATGATCATTATACAACTACAGGTGTGATAAATTCATTGAGTAATAAAAATTTTTTTTTTCTCTGGCTGTGCTTGTGGCATGTGGAAGTTCCTGGTCCAGGTATTGAATCTGCACCATAGCAGTGACCCAAGCTGTTGCAGTGACAATGTCAGATCCTTAATCTGCTGAGCCATGAGAGAACAGATTTTCTCTTTTTTAACATTTATTTTTACAATTTTTATTTTATATTGGAGTTCAGTTGATTTTCAATGTGTTAGTTTCTTATGTCCAAAAAAGTGATTCAGTTATACATATATCCATTCTTTTTCAGATTCTTTCCCCTTATAGGTTATTACAGAATATTGAGTAGGGTTCCCTGTAGAGCAGGTCTCTGTTGATTTTCTAGTTTACACATGGTAGTTATGTATATGTTAATTACAAACTCCTAATTTATCCCTCCCCCAACCTTTCCCTTTGATAACCATTAGTTTGTTTTTGAAGTTTGAGTGTGTTTCTGTTTTGTAAATATATTCATTTGTATCATGTTTTTTTAAGAATCCACATATAAATGATATCATGATATTTGCCTTTCTCTGACTTCACTTAGTATGGTAGTCTCTAGGTCCATCCATATTGCCGCAAATGGCATTATTTCATTCTATTTTTATGGCTGAGTAATGTTCCATTGTAGGAGTTCCCACCATGGTGCAGAGGAAAAAAAACCAACTAGGAACCATGAGGTTGTGGGTTCAATCCCTGGCCTCGCTCAGTGGGTTAAGGATCCAGCGTTGCCATAAGCTGTTGTGTAGGTCGCAGACATGGCTTGGATCTGGCACTGCTGTGGCTCTGGCATAGGCCTGTGGCAACAGCTCCAATTATACCCCTAGCCTGGGAATCTCAATATGCCACCAGTGTATAAGATGGATCCAAGTAGATATTGCTGAGATTTAGGTCAAAGAGTGTTCTGCCTATATTTCTTCTAGTTTTACAGTGTCCCACCTTATGTCTAGGTCTTTAATCCATTTTGAGTTAATTTTTGTGTTTATGGTGTTAGAGAATGTACTAATTTCCTTCTTTTACATGTAACCGTCCAGTTTTCCCAGCACCATTTATTGAAGAAACTGTCTTTTCTCCATTATTTATTCTTGCCTTTGTCATAGATTAATTGACCATAGGTGTGTGGGTTTATTTCTGGACTTTCTTTTTATTTCTTAATTTTAATTTAGTTTTTTGGCTGCCTCACAGGATATGGAGTTCCCCAGCCAGGGATCAGATCTGAGCCACACCTGCAGCTTATACTGCAGCTGAGGCAATGCTGGATCCTTTAACCCCTTGTGCCAGGCTGGAGACTGAATCTGAATCTTGGTGATACACAGACAATGCCTATCCTATTGTGCCACCGTGGGAACTCCTGTGGATTTAAGATTTTTGTTTGTTTTTCATGGCTGCACGCACAGCATATGGAAGTTCCTGGGCCAGGGATTGAATCGGAGCTGCATCTGCCATCTATGCTGCAGCTGTGGCAATGCTGGATCCTTCAATCCACTGTGCTGAGCTGGGGATTGAACCCATCTCTCTGCAGCAACCTTAGCTGCTACAGTTAGATTCTTCACCCACTGCACCACAGTGGGAACTCCTGTTTCTGGGTTTTCTATCCTGTTCCACTGATTTATATTTCTGTTTTTGTGCCAATACTGTACTGTTTTGATCACTATAGCTTTGTAGTATAGTCTGAAGGTAGGGGGCCTGATTGCTCCAGCTCCATTTTTCTTTTTCAAGATTGCTTTGGCTATTCAGAATCCTTTTGTGATTCCATACAAATTTAAACAAATTTGTTATGGTTCTGTGAAATCTGCCATTGGTAATTTCATAGGGATTTCATTGAATATGTAGAGTTCCTTGGGTAGCATAGTCCTTTTAACAATATTGGTTCTTCCAATCCAAGAAAATGGTATAAACTTTTCATCTGTTTGTGTCATCTTTAGTTTCGCTCATCTGCATCTGGCAGTTTTTCAGAATACAGGTATTTTGCCTTCTGAGATTTATTCATAGGTATTTTATTATTTTTGATGCTATGGTAAATGGAATTGTTTCCTTAATTTCTCTTTCTTTTGTTGTTAATGTATAGAAATGCAACAAGAGTTCCAACTGTGGTGCAGCTGGGTGAAGAATCTGACTGCAACAGCTTGAGTTGCTGTAGAAGTGTGTGTTCAATCCTTGGCCCAGTGCAGTGGGTTAAAGCATCTGGTGTTAGTGGATATAGGTCATAGCTGTAGCTCAGATTCAATCCCTTGGCTGGGAACTTCCATATGCTGCAAGTATGGCCATTAAAAAAAAAGAGAGAGAAAGAAAATGCAACAGATTTCTGTGTATTAATTTTGTATCCTGCAACTTTACCAAATTGATGAGATCTAATAGTTTTCTGGCAACACCTTTAGGATTTTCTATGTATAGCATCATATCATCTGCAGACAAGGACAGTTTTACATCTTTTCCAATGTGGATTCCTTTTATTTCTTTTTCTTTTCTTTTTCTCTTGTGTTTGTATATTTATTTCTTTTTTTCTTTTTTTATTGCTCAAATGAATTTATCACACCTGTAGTTGTATAATGATCATCACAATCTGATTTCACAGGCTTTCCATCCCACAGCCCAGGAACATCTCCCCACCCCCCAAACTGTCTCCTCTGGAGACCATAAGTTTTTCAGTGTCTGTGAGTCAGCATCTGTTCTGCAAAGGAGTTCAGTCTGTCCTTTTCTCAGATTCCACATGTCAGTGAAAGCATTTGATGTTGGTGTCTCATTGTATGGCTGACTTCACTTAGCATGATAGTTTCTAGGTCCATCCATGTTGCAAAAAATGCTGGTATTTCGTTCATTTTAATGGCTGAGTAATATTCCATTGTGTATATACATGTACCACATCTTCTGGATCCACTCCTCTGTCGATGGACATTTAGGTTGTTTCCATGTCTTGGCCATTGAAAATAGTGCTGCAATGAACATTGGAGTACATGTGTCTTTTCGAGTCATGGTTTTCTCTGGATAGATGCCCAGTCTTTTTCTTTTCTGATTGCTGTGGTTAGGACTTCCAAAACTATATTGAATAAAAGTGGTGAAAGTCAGAGTTCCTGTCATGGCTCAGTGGTTAACAAAGCCAACTAGCATCCATGAGGATGTGGGTTCAATTCCTGGCTTCTCTCAGTAGGTTAAGGATTTGGCATTGCTGTTAGCTGTGGTATAGGTCACAGACGCAGCTCGGATCCCACATTGCTGTGACTGTGACATAGGCCAGCAGCTACAGCTCTGATTCGACCCCTAGCCTGGGAGTGCATATGCTGAGAGTGCAGCCCTAAAAAAGACAAGACAAAAAAAAAAGTGGTGAGAGTGGATATTTTTGTTGTGTTCCTGATAAGGACATGCTTTCAGTTTTTACTGTTGAGTATTATGTTATCTATGGGTTTGTAATATATGGCCTTTACTATGTTGAGTTAGGTTCCTTCTATGCCCACTTTCTGGAGAGTTTTTATCATAAATCGATGTTGAATTTTACCAAAAGCTTTTTCTGCATCTATTGAGATGATTGTATGGTTTTTATTCTTCAATTTGTTACTGTGGTGTATCACATTGTTTTGCAATATTGAAGAATCCTTGCTTGCATCAGTGGGATAAATCCCTCTTGACCAAGGTGTGTAATCCTTTAATGTATTGCTGCATTCAGTTTGCAAGTATTTTGATGAGGAATTTTGCACTTATATTCATCAGTGATATTGGCCCTTTCCTTCTCTCCTTCTGGGATCCCTATAATACCAATTCTGGTGTGTTTGACGTTGTCCCAGAGATCTCTTAAACTGTTTTCATTTATTTTCATTCTTTTTTTTTTATTCTATTCTACGGCAGTGATTTCTGCCTCATTTATTCTGCTATTTATTCCTTTTAGTGTGTTTGTAATTTCAGTTATTGTATTCAACTCTGCTTGTTCTTTATATTTTCTAACCTTTTGTTAAAAAAACTTCTTGTAGCTTTTCACTCTGTCCATCCATTCTTTTGCCAAGTTCTTAGATTATCTTTACAATCATTACTCTGAATTCTTTCTCAGGTAGATTGCCTATCTCCCCTTCCCTG
Source organism: Phacochoerus africanus (assembly GCF_016906955.1). Classification (NCBI taxonomy): domain Eukaryota; kingdom Metazoa; phylum Chordata; class Mammalia; order Artiodactyla; family Suidae; genus Phacochoerus; species Phacochoerus africanus. The sequence continues at coordinate 76,454,048 of NC_062545.1, read as the reverse complement.
GTTGTTCTTCTGGGGTTTTATCTTGTTCAGGTAGATTGCCTATCTCCCTTTCTCTGGTTGTTCTTCTGGGGTTTTATCTTGTTTCTTTGTCTGGAACATACTCCTTTGCTATCTCATTTTGTTTAAATTTCTATTTGTATTTTTATGTATGTAGTAAGTTAGTAACATTTCTTAATCTTGGAGAAGTGGCTCTCTATTGGTGGTGTCCTATGTGTCACAGCAGTACACCCTCCTCTCATCACCCAAGGGCCAGGGTAGGTTCTGATCTATGTTTACAGACTTAGTTTTGTAGGCTCGGGTCTGTAGTTTTCTTGCTTCTGGTGTCTGACCCCTGGTGGTTAAAGCTGGTCTAGGGACTCATGCAGGCTTCCTAGCTGGAGCAGTTGGTGCTTCCCCATTGGTGGGTAGAACTGGGTCTTGGCTCTCTGATGGGCATGGCTGTATTAAGAGACATGTCTAGAGGGGATTGTGGACTCAGGAAGGCTTTGGGCAGCCTGTCTGCTGATGGGTGGGGCTATGATCCTGCCCTGTTGAATGTCTGGCTGTTTGTAAGTGTCCTAGCACTGGAGCCTACAGGCTATTGAGTGGGGCCAGGTCTTAGTACTAAGAACTCAAGCAAGATATCTGCCTCCAGCAAGAGTTCATGTAGATGAGCACTCCGCAGTGTGTCTTCAACCAGCCTTTATAACCCAAGAGAGACACACAGCTGCCTCCTGCCTCCCCAAGAGACCCTCTAAGACCAGCAGGTAGGTCTAGCCCAGGCTCCTGTAAAGTCACTACTTTTCCCATGGGTCCTGGAGTGCATGGACCATGGGTACGCCCTACAAGAGTGGAATCTCTGTTTCCTCCAGTCCTGCAGAGCTTCTACAATCAAGCACCACTTGTTTTCAAAGCCAAATTCTCTGGGGGCTCTTCTTCCTGATGCAAGACCCCTAGGCTGGGGTGCCTGGTATGGGGCTCAGAGCTGTCATTCCGGTTGAAGAACATCTGTGATACAATTATTCTCCAGTTTATGGGTCTCCCACCTGGGTGGCATGGGATTTAATTATATTGCAAGTGTGACCCTCCTACTTTGTTGTGGTTTCTTCTTTATGCCTTTGGATACAGAATATCTTTTTGGGGGGGTAGGTTCCAGTCCATTTTATTGATGGTTATTTAGCAGTTAGTTGTGATTTTGGTGTGCTCATGAAAGGAGGTGAGCTCAAGGTCTTTCTACTTATCACCTTGTCCAAAAGTCCCCTCCATATAAACTTTAGAAAGCAGGTTAATCATGATGCAGGCACCCCCCTTTCCTGCCCTGTTGCCCCACACCAAAACCCAGAGCTTTTGCTTTTAGCTTCTGAAGCCCTAAGTTACTTGCCCTTATACATCACAGTTTCAGGGGATATATATAAAGCTCTCTGAGAGGTTTTCTGAAAGATTCTTTTACTAGACTTGTGAGAAGGTACCATCACTCCTCACAATGTAGCAGCCACTCTTGCCAAGGAACCCTTTCCATAAGCCTATTCAGTGGAATTCTAGGTGGAGAGTCACTGGACTGTCTTGTGTTTTCAGTGTGAGTTATACCCTTGGCCCCTTGTGTTGAACATCTTCATCTTGTTCTGTCTCATAATTTTGTGTGTCTGATAGTTATCATATCTTGGCATTTTAAACTCCCAATTTAACATTTTGTTATACATTTAAATTCAGCTAAATTAAAACATTTAAATAATTTCATGTAGCATTTTTAGTTGTTTTGTAAGGGGAGGGTTGTCCGGGGAATTGAGTCTAAAATATGAGAAACAGAAGGCTACAGTTCTTTTTTATCCTGCAATTGCTGCTATGCTCTTCCTCTTACCATTATATTTGCAGATTAATTGTATGGAATATACAAATTGTTTCTCTGCAGTGTAATTGCACCACAGAACACAGAACATTCTTATTTGGAGAAGTGGAAGAAATAGAGAAAGACTTTGCCTTCTGACTACATTGGTGCTCAGAACCCAATAAACCTGAAATTTTCCAAGTCTATTTCAACCCATAAATGTAGCTCTTGTGAGTGCTAAGCTCAGCTCCCAGCTGGGCAGTGTTATGCAGCAGCATTTAAGTGGGAGATGAACAATCCCAAACACATGCTGGTTCTGAGGCAGCTTCCTACAAAATGACTGTATAAATCCAGGTGAGTGCTTGTTAAACACACAATCACACACCCACAGAGCTGGGCTGAGGGTATGTAGGCAGGCAATAAGCATGGTGGGCACAGTTTCTTATGATTAGTAACATGACTATCAAAGAAATAAAGGATCTCTCTTTTTTTTTTTTTTTTAAGGAAAAGGCAGTATTTCTGTTCAAATGTCTTTACAGTTTGGGATACATTTTTTTATTAAAAAATGAATACATAACTGATGCAGTATTATATATATATGTACCTTGGCTTTGGGCAATATATTTTTTGACTAAATGAATTTTATTATATTTATAGTGGTACAACAATCATCACAACCCAATTTTACAGCATTTCCATCTAAATGCCCTGCCTATCCCTCCAGCCCCACAACCTGTCTCCTTTGTTAACTGTAAGTTTTCCAAAGTCTGTGAGTCAGTATCTGTCCTGCAAAGAAGTTCATTGTATCCTTTTTTAAGATTCTTCATATAAGTGATAGCATATGACATGTGTGTCTCACTGTCTAACTTGATTTAGCATGATAATTTCCAGGCCCATCCATGTTGCTAAAAATGCTGGTATTTCTTTCCTTTTAATGGCTGAGTAATATCCATTGTGTATAATGTACCACATCTTCTTGATCCACTCCTCTGTTGATGGACATTTAGGTTGCTTCCATGTCTTGGATATTGTATACAGAGCTGCAGTGAACACTGGAGTACATGTATCTTTTCAAGTCATGGTTTTCTCTGGCAATATTTTTTTAATAAGCACATAACATATATCCAAGAGAAAAAAATCTGAACTAGTAATTTACTTGAGTTTATAAAACTTGCTGATGGGGGTAATGATTAAAACAGTAGCAATAGAAATGTTACATATAATAAAGGTGGCATTTGAATCCATGGAGGAAAAAAATGGATTAATCAGTAGATGAGGCTGAGACAACTGCCAATCATGTGGAGGACTGTAGTATCCTTAGCTTCTTTATAGCAATATAAAAATTTTCAATGAAGTTTTATATGCAAAAGAGAAACACAAACCAACAAATCTTAAAGTGCCAGAATAAATACGTATATATGTGTGCGTCATTGTGTGTGCACACATACATATACTCATGATCAAAATTTTGCAGAACCCAAGAGTATAAAGTAAAAAAACAAATTAAAAGAGAAAATATGTCCATTCTTTTTCAGATTCTTTTCCCTTACAGGTTATTACAGAATATTGAGTAGGGTTCCCTATACAGCAGATCTCTGTTGTTTTTTTACATATAGTAATATGTATATGTTAATCCCGAACTCCTAATTTATCCCTCTCCCCTTTCCCCTAGAGCAACCTTTAAAATAAGCATATACTTTTTAAGGATGCTAGAAAACACAGAGTTACATTTACTACTTCTTAAGTTAATGACAATCTTACTTTACATCAGGCAAGATTTCTTACTTGAGTTAAAGTTCTGTTTCAACAAATACCAGGGACATAGCCAACAGATAAATATTCGAAATAAGTAAGTCCATGGTCAAGGCTTACGTCATTGTGTTGTCCTATAAACACGTTTTACTATTGTTGTAATAGTATTTCTATATAGGATCTTTTGAGTTAATAGTTTAACTCCTAGCTTAAATGTTTCCTTCACACAAACTCCATGTTTTATTCCTCAGAAGACAAACATTTATTGGTTTACTATGTAGATATTCCATATATATATTTAAAGCATATATTTGTATAGCTTTTATTAAGACATTTATATTAGATAAAAGGATCCTTCTATTCATTTTTCACAATATATCTTGAACATCTTTCAATTTGATACACATTTTTCTACCTACTCTTTATTAATGACTGCCTAGAAGTCTATTGTATACATGTACCATAACCTATTTAATTACTTTCATAAATTGATTTTTTTCACATAGAAATATATTTTCGAGGTCTTCCCATATGTCCTGCATGAATCTACCTCATTTGCCCATGTTGCAGAATATTCCACTGTAGGAATAGGCCACAGTTTATTTATCCATTGACAAGTTGTTTCCAATTTTTCTCTATTACAGACAATAAAATTTCTAGTCCATGTCCCCTTGTAAAAGTTTCTTGAAGGCAACAGTTCTCACATTTTCCAAGGATCATACTAGCTGCTGTGCTGAGAATAGACTTGGGTTAGGGAGCAAGAACAAAAGCAGGGAGACTTGGTTGGGAGGCCACTGCAATAGTCCAGATGAGTGGTTAAGTGGCTTAGAGGTGGCAAGGGATGTAGTGATAAGTGTTTGGAATGAGATACATTTTAGAGGTTAAGGTAACATGATTTTCTGATGCTTAGACATAGCATGTGAGGGGAACAGTCATTCCAAAGTTTGGGGCCTAAACAGCTAAGAGGTTAAAGGCACATGAATTAAGACATTGGTCATTGGAGGATGAGCAGCTTAGGGAGAAGCTCAGTATCATGAAATCTGTTTTGGAAATATTAAGGTTAAGTGTCCTTCTGGCTTCCCAGTGGAGATGTCAAGAAACAAAGAGCTCAGGGCCAGAGGTACTGTCTTGGGAGTCATCAGCATAACGATGATATTCATCAGGATAGTAACTACAACTATGAGACCAAGTGAGTGAGTATATAGAGAGAAGAGATTCAGGACTCTTAGAGCATTCTAACATTAGAAATTGGAAAGAGGGACAAGATCCAGAGAAGGATACTGAGAAGGTATAGCCATTGAGACAGGAAGAAACTAGGGGAATGAGGCAGAATTGACAATGTGGAGTTCACTGATGTGGGCAAAAGCCTGATTGAACTGGTATGAAGAGAGAATGGGAGGAGAAGAATTAAAGATTGATTATAAATCTTTGGAGGAATTTTGCCTTAAAAGGGAGCAGGACAACCCAATAGCAAAAAAGCCAGTCAATCAAGCCATGGAAAAATGGGCAAAAGACCTGAATAGACATTTCTCCAAAGAAGATATACAGATGGCCAGCAAACACATGAAAAAATGCTCAACATCGCTGATTATAAGAGAAATGCAAATCAAAACTACCATGAGATATCACCTCACACCAGTCAGAATGGCCATCATTAATAAATCCACAAATCACAAGTGCTGGAGGGGCTGTGGAGAAAAGGGAACCCTCCTACACTGTTGGTGGGAATGTAAACTGGTACAGCCACTATGGAGAACAGTTTGGAGATACCTTAGAAATCTATACATAGAACTTCCATATGACCCTGCAATCCCACTCTTGGGCATATATGCGGACAAGAGTTTCCTTGAAAAAGACACATGCACCTGCATGTTCATGGCAGCACTATTCACAATAGCCAGGACATGGAAACAACCCAAATGTCCATTGACAGATGATTGGATTAGGAAGATGTGGTATATATACACAATGGAATCCTACTCAGCCATCAAAAAGAATGACATAATGCCATTTGCAGCAACATGGATGGAACTAGAGAATCTCATACTGAGTGAAATGAGCCAGAAAGACAAAGACAAATACCATATGATATCACTTATAACTGGAATCTAATATCCAGCACAAATGAACATCTCCTTAGAAAAGAAAATCATGGACTTGGAGAAAAGACTTGTGGCTGCCTGATGGGAGGGGGAGGGAGTGGGGGGATCGGGGGCTTGGGCTTATCAGACACAACTTAGAATAGATTTACAAGGAGATCCTGCTTTGAGGACTTTGCATTGAGGACTTTGTCTAGATACTCATGTTGCAACAGAACAAAGGGTGGGGGAAAAAATGTAATTGTAATGTATACATGTAAGGATAACTTGATCCCCTTGCTGTACAGTGGGAAAATAAAAAAAATTAAAAAAAATTTAAAAAAGGAGCAGGAAAAAAGAAGACAATAGCTTGAAGAGATGTGGAATCAAGTGAGGATGCTAAGATCAAGATATCAAAAACCTTCTTATATGCAGATGGGAGATCCCAGCTAGACATGGGAATTTGGGAGAGAGAAGAGATAACTGCAGGACTGATGTCCCTGAGTAGGTGAGAAGAGATGGGAACCCAGCACACACACTGCTAGGCTGCCTGAGTTAGAACAGTTTGTTTTTCACAGTGGTGGGAAAGCAGAATATGCAGGGGTGAAGGGAGGAGAGAGGTTAAATGTGGTGCTGGGAGTGAAAGTTCTCTACAAATTTTTCTCTACTACGATCTCAGTGCAATATGAAGTAAGAGTCAGCCGAAACTGAGGGCTGGTTGCTTGAAGGCAGTCACAACAGGGTGATTGCAAAGTTTTGCTATAATGGAGGATAGCTGGTCAAACTGCCATTAAAGATAAGCGAATTTTCTTCTCTCTCTCTCTTTTTTTTTTTTTTGGTCTTTTCAGGGCTGTGCCCATGGCATATGGAGGTTCCTAGGCTGGGGTCCAATTGGAGCTGTAGCTGCTGAACAATGCCACAGCCACAGCAACACGGGATCTGAGCCGCGTCTGCAACCTACACCACAGCTCATGGCAACACTGGATCCTTAACCCACTGAGCAAGGCCAGGGATCGAACTCGCCACCTCATGGTTCTTAGTTGGATTAATTTCCACTGTGCCATGATGGGAATTCCAAAGATGAGTGAATTTTCAAGTAAAGACCATCATGCCAATTGGCCAGGCACACTGGTAAGCTGTCTTAGAAAACTGAGTAAGTTTAAGAGCAACAGATTGAGGGGAGTCTTTACTGAGCAATTCGGTTACCTTCTATGGCATTGAATTTATTCAACAAACATTGACTGAGAGCCTGCACCAGCCTAGGAGGTTGAGATGTCAACAGTAGACAAGATTTCTTATGGATTGAGATAGGATTAAGATGGTGGAGTAGAAGGACTAGAGCTCACATTCTCTCATGAAAACAACAAAATTACAACCAACTGCTGCATAACCATCAACAAAATAGACTGGAAACTACCAAAAAAGATATCCTACACCAAAAGACAAAGAAGAAGCTACATCGAGACAGTAGGGGGTTGCTTACATGATATAAGCAACCCTGGGTGGGAACCTACAGACTGGTAAATAACTATATCACAGAGATTCACCCACGGGAGTGAGGGTTCTAAGCCCCATGTCAGGTTGCCATGCCTGGGGATCTGGCCCCAGAGCATTGTGCGGGAGCTCCACAGGATTAGGGGAAACAGAGACTCCACTCTTGAAGGGCACACACAGGCTTTCACGTGCACTGGGTCCCAGGGCAAAGGAGAGACTCCATAAGAATCTGGTTCAGACCTACCTATGGATCTTGGAGGATCTCCTGGGGAAACATAGCAGTTGTGGCTCATTTTAGGGGAAGTTTATTGGAGGCAGAGGTCTTGGGAATAGTCATTGACTATTGTTGGAGTTGGCCATTTTGGAAAAATCTGGCCCCACCCACCAGGGCTGAAAAGCCACAGGCCAAACAACAAATGGTGGGGGGATACAGTCCCACCCATAGGCAAACAGGCTGTCTAAATACCTCCTAGGCACACAGCCCCCTCTAATCAAACCCAGAGACAAAGTCCCACCAACCAGAGGGATTAGAACAAGTTCCACCTACCAGTGGGCAGGCACCAGTCCCTTCCAAGAGGAAGCCTGCAGCAAGCCCCTGTACCAACTTCAGCCACAAGGGGGCAGACATCAGAACCAAGAGAAACCACAACCCTATTACCTGCAAAAAGGAGACCACACAAAAATCTATACAAAATGAAAAGGCAGAGAAATATGACCAAGACAAAGAAACAAAAAAAATTCAGGAGTTCCCACTGTGGCTCAGTGGTAAGGAACCCTAGTACACATGAGGATGCATGTTCAATTGCTAGCCTCACTCAGTGGGTTAAGGATCCAGTGTTGTCATGAGCTGTGGTATAGGTCACAGACTTGGCTTGGATCTGGTGTTGCTGTGGTTGTGGTGTAGGCAGGCCACTGTCGCTCCAATCCAACCCCTAGCCAGGGAACTTCCATATGTCACAGGTGTAGCCCTAAAAGCAGGGGAAAAAAGAAAAAGAAAAAAACAAACAGAAAAAAAAAACAGAAAAATAGCTAAGTGATCTGGAGATGTGCAACCTTCATGAAAAAGATTTCAGACTAATGATAGTAAAGAATATTCAAGATCTTGAAAGTACTAGAGGCAAAGATTGTTAAGTTACAAGAAACAGTGAACAAAGAAATAGAAGATTTAAAGATTAAGGAAGCAGAGATGCAACATACAATAACTGAAATAAAAAATTCATTAGAAGGAGCCAAAAGCAGAATAGGAGGCAGAGGAACAAATAAGTGAGGTCAAAGAAAGACTGATGGGAATCACTGACACGGAATAGAAAAGAGAAAAAAGACTGAAAAGAAATGAAGACAGTCTAAGAAAACTAGGACAACTTTAAATGCACCAACATCTACATTATAGGGGTGCCAGAAGGAAAAGAGAGAGATTAAAGGGCCAGAGAAAACATTTGAAGAGATAACAGCTGAGAACTTCCCTAACTTGGGAAAGAATCACTCACTCAAATCCAGGAAGTACAATGAGTACCATATAAAATAAACCCAAGGAGGAACACCCCAAGACACATATTATAAAACTGACTAAAAAATTAAAGACAAAGAAAAAAATCACAAACATCTAGGGAAAAGAAGCAAATCACATACAAGGGAACCTCGATAAGATTACTGGTTGATTTTTCAGCAGAAAATCTGCAGGCCAGAAAGGAGTGGCACAATATACTTAAAGTGGTGAAAAGAAAAGAACTCCAACCAAGATTACTTTACCTCATAAAGTTCTCATTCAGATATGAAACAGAAATCAAAAGCTTTACAGACAAACGAAAGTTAAGAGACACTAAGCCAGCCTTACAACAAATATGAAAGGAACTTCTCTCCTTTTCTGTGGAAAATAAAAGGCCACAACTAGAAACAAGAAAATTACAAATGACAAGGCTCACCAGTAAAGGCATACATATAGTAAAGGTACGAAATCATCCACACACAAATACACTACCAAAACTAGAAATCATGAGAAGAGGAGGGCACAAATGCAGGATACCAGCAACTTAAAACAATCTTGTATATATATCGACTCCTACATCAAAACTTCATGGTTACTGCAAACCAAAAAACTGCAATAGATACACGCACAAATAAGAAAAAATAATCCATGAGCTAAAGGCACTAAAGAACAGAATGAATAATGCAGAGGAATGACTTAGTGACACTTAGTGACTCACTTAGTGACATGGAAGATAGAATAATGGAAATCACCCAATCAGGACAGAAAACCAAATGAAAAAATACGAAAGCAATATAAGAGATATATTGGTTAATATAAAGCTGGCCAATCTATGCATAATAGGAATTCCAGAAGGAGAAGACAAAGAAAAGAGGATTGAAAATATATTTGAAGAAGTATGTCTGAAAACTTTCCAAATCCAAAGGAAAAAGATATCAAGATACAGGAAGTACAGAAGGCCCCAAACAAGTTGAACCCAAATAGGCCCATGCCAAGACATATTCTAAAAAAAATGGCAAAAGTTAGAGGATTCTAAAGGCAGCAAGACAAACACAAAGTGTTAATTATACAGGAACCCCCATAACACTATCAGCTGATTTCTCTGCAGAAACACTACAGGCCAGAAAGGAATGGCAGGATATATTTAGGTTCTGAAAGGAGAAATTTTGCAGCCTACAATATTCTATCCAGCAAGAATATCATTTAAAATAGAAGGGGAAATAAAGAATTTCTCCAACAAACAAAAGCTAAAAGAGTACAGCAATACTAAACCCATTCTAAAAGAGCTTCTCTAAATAAAAAAAAGAAGTAAGAAGAAATAGGATGGAGGAAACCACAATGGGAAAGCAATTACTCAAATAAGCCAGCATACAGATCTAAAAGAGGGGGAAAAAAACTACTGTAAAATCTATGATAAACACAAGGAACAGCAAAAGGATAAACATGAAGATGTTAAAAAATGACTTTAAAATCAGAGCATGTGGGGAAGGAAAGTAAGAAAATATAGACTCCTTTTTAAAAATAAAATGTTTGAGCCTACATGGCTATCAGGCTAAAGCAAGCAGGTACAGGAAGGGGTTAACATACTTAAAAAATAGGGGAACCACAAATCAAAACCAAACATTACATTCACAAAACTAAAAAGAAAAGTACTTGAGCATAAAATGGAAATCATCCAACCAAAAAAAAGAAAGGAGGAAAGGAGAAACAAAGGATCAAATGGAAAACAAGGTTTAAAATGGTATTAATACATATCTATCAAAAATTACCTTAAATGTCAATAGACTGAGTGCTCCAATCAAAAGACACAGAGTGGCAGATTGGATAAAAAAGCAAAACCCTACAATTTGCTGTCTACAAGAGACTCACCTTAGGGCAAAGGACACATACAAATTCAAAGTGAGGGGATGGGAAAAGCTATTTCATGCCAATGAAAAAGACAGGAAAGCAGGAGTAGCGATACTCATATCAGACAAAAAAGACTTTAAAATGAAGGCCATAAAGAAAGACAAAGAAGGACACTATTTAATGATAAAGGAATTCATTCCAGAAGAGGATATTATAAGCATCAGTATATATGCCCCTAATATAAAGTACTCAGATACCTACAACAAATACTAACAGACATAAAAGGAGAAATTGATGGGAATACAATCATAGTAGGAGACTTTAACACCCAAACTCACATCAATGGGAAGATCCTCTAGACAGAAAATCAATAAGGCAACAGAGATCCTAAAATGACACAAGAGGAAAGTTAGACTTGATTGACATTTTCAGCACATTACATTAAAAAAAAATCAGAATATACATTCTTCTCAAGTACGCATGGAACATTCTCAAGGATCAATAACATACTGGGGCACAAAACTAACCTCAACAAATTTAAGAGTATGGAAATTATCTCAAGTATCTTCTCTGACCACATGGCATGAAACTAGAAATCAACCACAGGAAAAGAAATGAGAAAAAACTAACTACATGGAGACCAAACAACATGCTACTAAAAAACCAATGGGTCAATGAGAAAATCAAGAAGGAAATTAAAAAATACCTCGAGACAAATGATAATGAAGACACAACCACCCAAAATCTATGGGATGCCTCAAAAGCAGTGCTCAGAGGGAAATTCATAGCAATATAGGCCTTCCTCAAAAAAGAAGAAAAATCTCAAATTGACGATTTAACCCACCACCTAAATGAATTAGAAGAAGAAGAACAAACAAAACCTAAAGTCAGCAGAAGGAGGAAATCAAAGATCAGAGAGGAAATCAGTAAAATAGAAATTAAAAAAACAATAGAGAAAAAAATCAATAAAACCAAGAGCTTGTTCTTTGAAAAGGTAAACAAAATCAACAAACCTCTGGCCAGACTCACCAAGAAGAGGAGAGAAAAACCTAAATAAACAAAATAAGAAATGAAAAAAGGAAAAATCACAACAAATACTGCAGAAATACAAAAAACTATAAGAGAATACTATGAACAATTGTATGCCAACAAATTTGACAACCTAGAAGAAATGGACAACTTTCTAGAGACTTACAGCCTGCCAAAACTGAATCAAGAAGAAATAGATCAATTGAACAGACCCATCACTAGAAAGGAAATTGAATATATCATAAAAACAATCCCTACAAACACAAGTCCAGGACCAGATGTCTTCACAGGCAAATTCTACCAAACATACAAAGAAGAACTTACACCCATACTTCTTAAACTTTTCCAAAAGGTTGAAGAAAAAGGAACACTCCCAAAGATATTCTATGAAGCCAACATCACCCTAATATCAAAACCAGACAAAAATACCACCAAAAAAGAAAATTATAGGCCAATATCTTTGATAAATATAGATGCAAAAATTCTCAACAAAATTTTAGCCATCCAAACCCAACACCATATAAAAAAGATCATATACCATGACCAAATGGAATTCATCCCAGGTTCATAAGGATGGTTCAACAGATGCAAATCAATCAATATCATACACCACATTAACAAAAGTAAAGTCAAAAACCACATGATCATCTCAATAGATGCAGAAAAGGCATTTGACATAGTCCAACATCCATTCATGACCAAAACTCTTAGCAAAGTTGGTATAGAGGGAACATCCGTCAACATAATAAAAGCCATTTATGACAAACCCACAGGAAATATAATACTCAATGGAGAAAAGCTGAAAGCTTTCCCACTAAAATCTGGAAAAAAGGCAAGGATGCCCACTCTTGCCACTTTTATTCAACATAGTATTGGAAGTCCTAGACACAGCAATCAGGCAAACAAAAGAAATACAAGGCATCCAAATTGGAAGAGACGAGGTAAAATTGTCACTGTATGCAAATGACATGATACTATATATAGAAAACCCTAAGGACTCAATCCAAAAACTACTTGAACTGATGAATAAATTCAGCAAAGTAGCAGCATGTAAGCTTAACATTCAGAAATCAGTTGCATTTCTGTGTACTAACAATGAAATGTTAGAAAGGGAATACAAAAATACAATACCTTTTAAAATTACACCCCAAAAAATCAAATACATGGGAATACACCTAACCAAGGAGGTGAAAGACTTATATTCTGAGAACTATAAAACATTAGTCAAGGAAATTAAAGAAGATGTAAAGACATGGGAAGATATTCCATGCTCCTGGGTTGGAAAAATTAATATTGTAAAAATGGCCATACTACCCAAAGCAATCTACAGATTCAGTGCAATCCCTATCAAATTACCCATGACATTTTTCACAGAACTAGAACAAACATCCAAAAGTTTACATGGAACCACAAAAGACCCAGAATTGCCAAAGCAATCCTGAGGAACAAAAACCAAGCAGGGGGGCAAAACTCTCCCAGACTTCAGACAATATTACAGAGCCACGGTAATCAAGACAGTGTGGTACTGGTACCAAAACAGACATACACACCAATGGAATGGAACAGAGAACCCAGAAATAAACCTGGACACCTACAGTCAATGAATCTTTGACAACAGAGGCAAGAATATAAAATAGGAAAAAGACAGTCTTTCAGTAAGTGGGGCTGGGAAACCTGGACAGCTGCATGCAAATCAATGAAACTGGAACACATCCTCACACCATGCACAAAAATAAACTCAAAATGGCTTAAAGACTTAAATGTAAGACAAGACACCATCAAACTCCTCGAAGAGAACGTAGGCAAAACCTTCTCTGACATCAACCTTACAAATGTTTTCTCAGGTCAGTCTCCCAAAGCATCAGAAATAAAAGCAAAAATAAACCAATGGGACCTAATCAAACTGACAAGTTTTGCACAGCAAAGGAAACCATAAACACACACACACACACACACCTTACAGAATGGGAGAAAATAGTTTCAAATGATGCAACTGACAAGGGCTTAATCTCTAAAATATACCAACAACTTATACAACTCAACAGCAAAAAAGCCAATGACCCAATTGAAAAAATGGGCAAAAGTGTTCCTCCACTTTCATGGTGCAGCGGAAATGAATCCCACTAGGAACCATGAGTTTTTGGGTTTGATCCCTGGCCTTGCTCAGTTTGTTAAGGGTCCAGCTGTGGTGTAATTCACAGACACGGCTTGGATCTGGCATTGCTGTGGCTCTGGCATAGGCTGGCAGCAACAACTCCGATGAGACACCTAGCCTGGGAACCTCCAAATGCTACAGGTGAGGCCCTAAAAAGACAAAAGACAAAAAAAAAAAGAAAAAAAGAAAGAAAGACAAAGAAAGAAAGAAAAATGGGCCAAAGATCAGAATAGACATTTCTCCAAAGAAGATATACAGATGGCCAACAAGCACATGAAAAAATGCTCAACATCACTGATTAGGAGAGAAATGCAAGTCAGAACTACCATGAGGTACCACCCCACACCAGTCAGAATGGCCATCACTAATAAGTCCACAAATAACAAATGCTGGAGAGGGTGCAGAGAAAAGGGAACCCTCCTGCACTGTTGGTTGCCCAGTTTTTCAATTGGGTCATTGGCTTTTTTGCTGTTGAGTTGTATAAGTTGTTGGTATATTTTAGAGATTAAGCCCTTGTCAGTTGCATCATTTGAAACTATTTTCTCCCATTCTGTAAGGTGTGTGTGTGTGTGTGTGTTTATGGTTTCCTTTGCTGTGCAAAACTTGTCAGTTTGATTAGGTCCCATTGGTTTATTTTTGCTTTTATTTCTGATGCTTTGGGAGACTGACCTGAGAAAACATTTGTAAGGTTGATGTCAGAGAAGGTTTTGCCTACGTTCTCTTCGAGGAGTTTGATGGTGTCTTGTCTTACATTTAAGTCTTTAAGCCATTTTGAGTTTATTTTTGTGCATGGTGTGAGGATGTGTTCCAGTTTCATTGATTTGCATGCAGCTGTCCAGGTTTCCCAGCCCCACTTACTGAAAGACTGTCTTTTTCCTATTTTATATTCTTGCCTCTGTTGTCAAAGATTCATTGACTGTAGGTGTCCAGGTTTATTTCTGGGTTCTCTGTTCCATTCCATTGGTGTGTATGTCTGTTTTGGTACCAGTACCACACTGTCTTGATTACCGTGGCTCTGTAATATTGTCTGAAGTCTGGGAGAGTTTTGCCCCCCTGCTTGGTTTTTGTTCCTCAGGATTGCTTTGGCAATTCTGGGTCTTTTGTGGTTCCATGTAAACTTTTGGATGTTTGTTCTAGTTCTGTGAAAAATGTCATGGGTAATTTGATAGGGATTGCACTGAATCTGTAGATTGCTTTGGGTAGTATGGCCATTTTTACAATATTAATTTTTCCAACCCAGGAGCATGGAATATCTTCCCATGTCTTTACATCTTCTTTAATTTCCTTGACTAATGTTTTATAGTTCTCAGAATATAAGTCTTTCACCTCCTTGGTTAGGTGTATTCCCATGTATTTGATTTTTTGGGGTGTAATTTTAAAAGGTATTGTATTTTTGTATTCCCTTTCTAACATTTCATTGTTAGTACACAGAAATGCAACTGATTTCTGAATGTTAAGCTTACATGCTGTTGCATGGATTTTTCAATGTCCATAAATCTATCTGATACACCACACTAACAAACTCAAGAATAAAAGCCATTTGATCCTCTCAAGAGATACAGAAAAAGCTTTTGACAACATCCAACACCCATTTCTGATAAAAACCCTTCAGAAAGTTGGCACAGAGGGAACCTAACTCAACATAATGAAGCCCATATCAACAAACCCAGAGCTAACATTATTCTCAATGGTAAAAAGCTGAAAGAATTCCTTCTAAGATCTGGAACAAGACAGGGATGTCCACTCTCACCACTTCTATTCAACATAGTTTTGGAAGTCCCAGCAAAGGCTATTAGAGAAGAAAAAGAAATCCAAATTGAAAAGGAAGAAGTAAAACAATCACTGTTTGCAGATGACATAATACTATACCTAGAAAATCCTAAGGACACTATCAGAAAACTGTTAGAACTCATCAATGAATTTGGTATAGTTGCAGGATATAAAATTAATACACATAAATTGAATGCATTACTATATGTTAACAATGAAAGATCAGAAAGAGAAATTAGGGAAACAATCTCATTTACCATTGC
Organism: Phacochoerus africanus; assembly: GCF_016906955.1. NCBI lineage: Eukaryota > Metazoa > Chordata > Mammalia > Artiodactyla > Suidae > Phacochoerus > Phacochoerus africanus. The sequence continues at coordinate 76,438,369 of NC_062545.1, read as the reverse complement.
ATCAAAAAGAAAAAATACCTAGGAATAAAGGTACCTAAAGAGACAAAAGTCCTATACTCTGAAAACTCTAAGATGCTGATGAAAGAAATCAAAAATGACATAAACAGATGGAAAGATATACCATGCTCTTGGATTGGAAGAATCAATATTGTCAAAATGAATATACTACTCAGAGTTTCCGTTGTGGCTCAGTGGTTAACAAATCCAACTAGGAACCATGAAGTTGAGGGTTCAATCCCTTGCTCAGTGGGTTTCCGTCGTGGCTCAGTGGTTAACAAATCCGACTAGGAACCATGAAGTTGAGGGTTCGATCCCTTGCTCAGTGGGTTAAGGATCCGGCATTACTGTGAGCTGTGGTGTAAGCTGTAGTCATGGCTTGGATCTGGCGTTGCTGTAACTCTGGCATAGGCTGGCAGCTACAGCTCTGATTAGACCCCTAGCCTGGGAACCTCCATATGCCACGGGTGTGGCCCTAAAAAAGACAAAAAGACTAAAAAATATATATACACACACACACATATATACATACATATACATACACACACATATATACATACATATAGACATATATATACACACACACATATATACATACATATATATACACACACACATATATACATACATATATACATACATACATATACACACACACACATATATATATATATATACACACACATACATACACACACACACACACACACTACTCAAGGCAATCTACAGATTCAGTGCAACCCCTATGATATTACCAATGGCCTTTTTTCACAGACCTAGAACAAAATAAAATTTGTTTGGAAATACAAAAGACCCTGAATAGCTAAAGCAATCTTGAGAAAGAAAAATGGAGCTGGAGGAATCAGGCTTCTAGACTTCAGCCTATACTACAAAGCTGCAGTCATCAAAATAGTATGGTACTAGCGAAAAACCAGGAATATAGATCAATGATACACGATAGAAAGCCCAGAATTAAACCCATGCACCTATGGTCAGCTAATCTATGACAAAGGAGGCAAGAATATACAATGGAGGAAAGACAGTCCCTTCAATAAGTGGTGCTTGAAAAACTGGACAGCTGCATGTAAAAGAATGAAATTAGAACAATCTCTAATACCATACACAAAAGTAAACTCAAAATGGATTAAAGACCTAAATATAAGGCCAGGTATTATAAAACTCTTGGAGGAAAACAGGCTGAACACTCTCTGTCATAAACAGCAACAACATTTTCTCAGATCCGCCTCCTAGAGTAATGACAATAAAAACAAAAATAAACAAATGGGACCTAATTAAACTTAAAATTTTTTGCACAGCAAAGGAAACCCTAAACTAAACAACCTGCAGAATGGGAGAAAACATTTGCAAATGAAGAGACTGACAAGGGATTAATCTCCAAAAGACACTTTCTGCAGCTCCAAAAAAAAAAAAAAAAAAGCCTCCATCAAAAAATGGGCAGAAAATCTGGACAATTCTCCAGAGAAAACATGAAGACAGCCAAAATGCACATGAAAAGATAGATGTTCAACGTAACTAATTATTAGAGAAATGCAAATCAAAATTAATATGAGGTACCACCTTACACTAGCCAGAATGGCCATCATCAAAAAGACTACAAACAATAAACGCTGGAGAGGGTGTGGGGAAAAGGGAACCTTCTCTCATTGTTGGTGGCAACTACCATGGAAAACAGTATGGCAATTCCTCAAAAAGCTAAAAATACATTTACCATATGACATAGCAATCCCATTCCTGGGCATCTATCTGAAGAAAATCATGGCTCAAAAAGATGCATGTACCACAATGTTCACTGCAGCACTATATACAATAGCCAAGACATAGAAGAACCTAAATGTCCATGGACAGAAGAATAAAGATGTGGTACATATATGCACTGGAATATTACTCAGCCATAAAAAAGGATGAAATAATGGCATTTGTAGCAACATGGATGGACCTAGAAATTATCACGCTATGTGAAGTTAGACAGTGAGACACAAACATCATACACTATCACTTTGTGGAATTTAAAAAAGATACAAGTGAACTTCTTGTAACTTTGAAAAACTTACAGTTACCAAAGCGGACAGATTGCAGGTGAGGGATGAACTGGGGGTTTGGGATGTAAATGTTCTAAAATTAGGTTGTGATGATGGTTGTACAACTGTAAATATAATTAAATTCACTGAATTGGAAAAAAAATTTCTCATGGATCATATAACCAGTGGAGGTATACTTTCCTGTAAGAATAAATCTCAGTTTCATCATCAAATTAAATGGGGACAAAAGGATTGTCTCAGCTATCTGGTGAGAGTAGGTGGAGGGAAGGAAGATTGTGAGAATTGACTAATACATTGGCAGAGTGATGGAAGGCACACATTTACAACTTGGAACAGACACAAACATCTCCTTAGGCATTACCTAAGTTATGCAGAATTAGTTACTACCCTCTGCCATTAACTGATGGTGTGGTCTTCGACAAGTCCCTTTATTTCATGGGCAAAGTGCATCCTAGATGAGGTGTTCTCTGAGTCCCCAACACCTATTTTTCTATTATGCCCAGTAACTAGGGGAGGTGTTTTTTCTTTTCTTTACCAAACTGCTATAATGAACATCTATACTATTTAATGTTAACTATTTTTGTAAGCCTCTCAAGTCATCCTGTCTCTTTCCACTCTGATAGTTTCAGGTAAAACCAAGAAGGTCATCACTGAATAAAACAATTGTAAAAGATATGCTAAAGCTTTGTGTGCTTGAATTTTTCAGCTCTTTAGCTGGAAGTAATAAAATAATGAATCTTATTGGGATTCTGTTCCAGATCAGTCCTGTTCCAAAGAAATTATTGTTTTGGCTTTCTTCTGTTTTTCCAAAGGGAAGTATGCTGAGCTCCCACACTTTCAAAATGACCATTTTTTTCCCCACACTATGGAAAGTTTATGGAATTTTCTATCTCTGATCTATTGTTGTTTTCCCATGGCATATTTATGTCTCGAAGCTACCTTACCTAATGCTCATTACATTTTATGATTTCTGTTTACTTCTTTCAAATGCCTTCCGTTTTTTTTGGCCATACCTCCTGCATGCGGAGATTCCAGGGCCAGGGATTGAACCTGAGCCACAGCAGTGACAATGCCGAATCCTTAACCACTAGGCCACCAAGGAACTCTCAAATGGGTTTTAATACAGTTTTTAGTTAGTTGAACTTTGCTCCATCTTTTTTTCCATCTTTACACAAGTTGATTATTTCTTTATTCTACTGGAAACAAAGCAGTACTAGGTAATAATGTTAGGCAACTATATCAAAGGAGCCATGTAACAATTTCCCACTAAAGGCTAAATAGTAAACACTTGATAAAGGCAGTAGTAATCTTTTTTTTTTTTTTTTTCTTCTTATTAGGACCACACCCGTGGCATATGGAGGTTCTAGGCTAGGGGTTGAATCGGAGCTACAACTGCTGGACTATGCCACAACCACATCAATGTCAGATCTGAGCTACGTCTGCAACCTACGCCATAGCTCACGGCAACACTGGATGCTTAGCCCGCTGAGCAAGGCCAGGGAACAAACCCACAGCCTCACAGTTACTAGTCGGATTCATCTCTGCTGTGCCACAACTGGAACGCTGCCATAATAATCCTTTTGTTTTGTTCTGACCTAACAAATGTTTTTATTTTCCTGTATCCTTCTATTCAATTATATTTATCACACAATGTTAAAAGTAAGTGATTCTAAGTTCCTTCTGCTATTGGAGGTGTGAATGAAAAATATTACCTGCCATGCCAGCAAACAAAGGATGTTGGGCCATCAAGCCACTATAGTCACTTGAGGGTCAGCCCAGAGGGAATGCAAGATGGAGACAAAGGGCCTGCCCACTGCCAAGCCTTCAGCCACTGCAGCCACCCACATTGGTGCACCCTGAGGGGACTTAGGATGGGAAAGAACAGGATACTGACCCTAGATTACTAAGGTGCATATCAGAGGAATGATTTCAGTGAGCCCAGATTCTTGCATCTTCTACACAGGAAAGTAATAAATTCATTAACTTGAGGTATCTTGTTTTCTTTAATTAACAGCGGTAATCTTTTAATGTTTGGACTATCTGGTGTTTGTTGCAAAACCCCCTATATGTCATGGCTACTCCCATACCTCTTCCAAGCAGTCCCTCAGACCTATTCTGAGAGGCTACTTCCTGGGCTTCAAGTCCTCAGAAAGTACTCTAAATAAAACATAATTCTCAACTTTTAGTTGTGCTTTTTTTTTTTTTTTTCCAGTTGACAGAGGGAATTGCTGTATGACTGCACAAACCATTCTACATTTTGCAAGCTGGGATAAATCCTCAAGTGCTTTTCTTCTTGAGCCGGGACTCATTCATCCTTAAAGCTTATTATGAGTTTTTTTGTATATCTTTGTATGAATTAGGATTCTATGCTTCAAATAACTCAAAGTAGCTTAAATAATAAAGAGACATATCACCTTATGTAACAGAAAAGTCCAGAGGTAATTGGCTTTAGGTTAAGGTTTTGAAGTAGGAGACAGATGGGTCCCAGGCTGAGCAATGTTACCTGTTCCCCCTGGACAGATAACTTCAAGATAAAGATAATGGCAGGAGAAAGGAGGATCTGTGCGCAGCTTGGATAAAAGATAGAGACCATCTATTTCTCATTCTTGAGGTCAAGGAAACCCCTGAAACGGAAAGGTTCCTTGGGGGTCAGAAAAAGGAGGGGCACCGGACCATAGTACATCCTATCAACTTCCCAGAAACCCTGGTGGTAGAATCTATCCTGGCTAAAAGACGGGAGGGCCCTCAGTCAGGCCAAATATGGGCTCAAGGACAGACTGAGCAAGATGATTGGCCGGAGGAAGCCTGGAAGGACATCCCCCATACAAGGAATTTAAAGGACCTTCAAACCATGTGTTGCTCTCTTCCTTTCTTGCTCTTTCTCTCTGCAACCCCCCACCCCCACTGCCACAAGCCTGCCTGTGCTTTCATCACATGTATCATCTCTCTTAATAACACTTGTTTTGCCTCACCACCCTCAGTCTCTTTGCTGAATTCTTTCTTCAAAGGGAAAAGTCCTGGAGACCTAGGTCAAATGTTTAGTGTTCAGTGTTCTCACTCCACGGCCACCAGAGAACATTTTGGTCCTACGAACAATGTCATGAGGAGAAAAGGATTTTACAACATGCCAGAACATTCAGGGAAAATAATTAGGTTAGTTTCCAGATTTTATGAGGTTTTTTTTTTTTTGGTAATGGTAAGCTTTTTGAAGATTGTAAGGTATTTTGATTTCTTTTCTTACTCTAAATAATTTTGTATTCATAATTTTTACTCTCTAAAGCAGTTTCTGCAAACTGTATAAACTTCAAGCTTCGCAAAACTTGGATCTGTCCCTGCTGAAGAGAAGGTAGAAGGCTGCTCTCAGAACAACATATTTTATGAAAAAGAGAGTAAAAGGACATCTAATAACAAAAACATGACCAATAAGCTTTTAAACCTGTTTTCAAATTTCTTAGCTTTCAATTCTGCTTATTTGAGTCTGATAATTTTTTTTTTCTTTTTATAGCTGCTCCTACAGTATACAGAAGTTTCCAGGCTAGAAGTCAAATTGGAGCTGCAGATATGGACTACACCACAGCCACAGCCATGCCAGATTGGAGCCTCACCTGTGGCCTATGCTGTAGCTTGAGACAATGTCAGATCCTTAACCCACTGAATGAGGCCATGAATGGAACCCTCATCCTCATGGACACTACGTCAAATTCTTAACCCACTGAGTGACAACGGGAACTCCTGATAAATATTTTTATTTGTAATGAAGCTATTTCAAAGTAGGGACTATGTGTTATTATCCATCTGTGCCTCCAGTGATCAGCAAAGTAATTTGTATATTAAAAAAAAAACATATTGAGTTACTAATGCTTCTTTCCAGTACACTTTCTTCTATTGTTTAATAATCTTTTTTGGCTTATAAAAGCATTCTTTTTTTGGGGGGGGGGGCGCTGCAGAAGTTCCTGGGCCAGGGATTGAACCTGAGCTACAGCAGTGACCCAAGCTGTTGTAGTGACAACACTGGATCCTTAACCCAGTGTGCCACAAGTGAACTCCTTCTTTCCAGTACTCTGATTCCAAAATGATTATACCTTCTTTTTATTTGAACATACACAAAGGTCCAAGCCCCATAGCTTAAGCTAGGAGTTAAACTATTAACTCAAAGGATCCTATATAGAAATACTATTATGGCAATAGTAAAACATGTTTTATAGAACAACACAATGACCTAAGCATTAGCCATGGACTTAACTTATTTCAAATATTTATCTATTGCCTATGTCCCCCGTATTTGTTGAAATAGAACTTTTAACTAAAATGAAAAATCTTGCCTGATGTAAAGTAAGATTGGTATTAAGAAGTATTAAATGTAACTCAGTGCTTTCTAGCACCCTTGAAAAGTATACATTTATTTTAGTAGTTGCTCTACAAAAATGCATTTTAGGAAAGAATTAATGTGAAGCTACTTAGGAGAGAAACATTTGAATTGTACTTCTTACCCTGACCTTTCCAGAAAAGATTTTGGATTCTTGAGTTTTGTTGCTAACTGAAATTCACTCTCACTGAGAAAGCTTGTGAGAATCAATTTGGTCAAGTTTGTAGAGATTGTAGTCATGGGTACGGAGAGGAGAAGCTCTCACTCCTGCAGAATCTGTGGCTTCTTCTAGAACTTCTTCACTTGTCAGTTATGGGTGACACTTTGACACATTATTAAGCAATCACAGTTTGGGCTTCTTGGGGTCTACTTGGAACAAATCCCAAACAAACATGCATTTATCTTTTGTACTTTGCTGTGTGATAAGTCATCTCTCTCAGCACAACATCTTCATTTGTGAAAACCAGGGTGTTGTTTCAGAACAATCTCTGAGGTCTAAGCACTTGTGACATTCTGTTATTCTAGGATCCTACTCTATATATTCCCTGGCACATGTTGAAAGGCTTGATTAACATGGGAAGTAGTTCCCTGTAACTCTGGAATCTTCTTCAACTTATTGTAAATATACTGACTTTAAGCTTGTCTGGAAAATTTCTGGGAATGAGTAATACTTTCCAATATTTCTTAGAAGGGAGGAGATGTCTCTTTCCCCTCAGTGGTTATACCACCCTGCCTCAGAAATCATCTTGGATTTGACATATTTATAGAAATGGTTGGAAGGCTTCAGAATCACCTGAAGGTTTACTAAACCCAGCTAGTATAGGGCACAGTGAGAGTGTGCATTTATAACAAGTCCCCAAGTGATGCTGCTGGTGCTGTTTCACAACCAAACGCAGAGAACAATCTTTTATAGCATTCACCCATTTAGTCAATCCTTCACTTGAAGGATGGAGGACATTTAGTGTCTGTCCTCATGTAGGATGAGGTCTAGATATTCTTGTCCCTAAAGACATCTCTTTTTTCCCTTCAGTGCCCCCCATCAACTCAGGCTAGGAAACTCAAAGCTACAGTACCAGGCAGTCCAGCCAGATGGTGGGTGCACAATTTCCAGTCTCTGGCATGAAGTATGGAGGGGGCCTCGACAATAATTTCTTCTTTTCACCAGTGGTTTGTATTGGGAGACTTCTTATTTAGGTAGACTAGAGCCAGGTGGCACTCCTGACCTTTCATTCAGTTAATTCTATAGATTCTTGTTTAATTCCAAAATATGGCATTTCATCCATCTATTTATCTACCTGCCCAGCTATACAGCCATTTATCTAAATAATTCATAAGCACTCTAAAAAACAGAAGTAAATGTAAACATAAAATTAAAAGCATCAAAAATTCAATTAGGCCAAGAAAACCACTTCCAAATATTTTTTCCATAACTATAGAAACACAAGGAGTTTCCTGGTGGCTAATGGTTAAGGACTTGGCATTGTTACCGCTATAGCTTGGGCTTGGGTCCAATCCCCAGCCCAGGAACTTCTGCACACCATGGGCATGACCAAAAAAAAAACATAAATTACAAACATGAGATTATATTGCTGTGAAACATGCATTGCCATCTATTATGAACATCTTTCCATGTCAATAAATGTATATACTACACAGTAATTTTAATTTTAAAATGATATATTATTGATTATAAAAGTAACAACTTCCTAGTATAAAAGCTTCACACAATCAGAAATATATAAAAAAAGAAAATCTTATCCTGATAAAAAAGAATGAAACTGGATGCATAACCCTTACAGACTTCAGACTATACTATAAAACCACAGTCATCAAAACAGCATGGTATTGGCATACACACAAAAAACCAGACATATCAATCAATGCAACAGAATAGAAAGCCCAGAAATAAACCCATGTACCTATGATCAATTAATCTACAACAAAGGATGCAAGAATATACAACGGATAAAAGATAGTCTCTTCAATAAGCAGTGTTGGGAAAGATGGACAACCTCATGTAAATCAGTGAAAATATAACATTCCCATACACCATATACAAAAATAAACTCGAAATGGCATAAAGACTTTCATATATGACACCATAAAACTAGAAGAGAACATAGGCAGAACAGTCTCTGACACAAATTGAACTAATGTCTTCTTAGTCTCCCAAGACAACAGAAATAAAAGCAAAAATAAAGAAGTAAAACTTAAAAGCTTTTGCACATCAAAGGAAACCATCAACAAAATGAAAAAGTCAACTTAAAAATGGGAGAAAATATTTGCAAATTATGTGACTGACAAGGTGTTAATAGCTAAAATATATAGCCCATATAATTCAATATTGAAAAAGGAAACAACCCAATCAAAAAATGGGAAGAAAATCTAAGTAGACATTTCTCCAAGAAAGACATACAGACGGTCAAAAATCACATGAAAAGACACTCAATATCACTCATTATTAGAGAAATGCAAATCAAAACTACAATGAGGTATCACTTCACACCAGTTAAAATGGCCATCATCAAAAGTCTACAAACAATAAATGCTGGTTAGAGTGTTGGAGAAAAGGGAACCCTCCTACACTATTGATGGGAATGTAAACTGGCGTAACCTCTACAAAGAACAGTATGGAAGTTCCCTAAAAACTAAATATAGAACTATCATTTGATAGTAATCCCACTCCTGGGTATATATCCAGATGAGACTCTAATTCTAAAAGATACATGCACCCCAATGTTCATTGAAGCACTATTTACAATAGTAAAGACATGGAAACAACCTAAATTTCCATCAACAAAGGAATGGATTAAGATGATATGGTGTGTATATATATACAGAGTTGAATATTATTCAGCCCTAAAAAGAAGGAAATGTTGCCATTTGCAGCAACATGGATGGATCTAGAGAATGTTATGCTTAGTGAAATAATAAGACAAAAACATATGATATATCATTTATATGTTAATCTAAAAAATAATACAAATGAATCTATATACAAAACAGAAACAGACTCACAGACATTTAAAACAAATTTATGGTTATAAAAGGGAGGAAGGGAGGGATAATTTAGGGGTATGGAAACTACTATACACAAAATAGATAAGCAACAAGGATTTACTCTATATCACAGGGAATTATATTCAATGTCTTATAATAACCTATAATAGAATATAATCTTCGAGAAAAATGACTGAATCACCATGCTGTAATATGAAACTAATGCAATATTTTAAATTAACTGCAAAAGAGAAAGTCTCATTTTCCCATACCAAAACATCATTTTCAATAGCTGTATTTTATTACATAGAAAACACCATAACTTAACCATTTCCAGGTGAACATTTAGCCTATAAGTTGCTTTCTCTTTTGCTTCTATTATAAGAAGCACTGTACTGAAAAATTTTGCATATAGACATTGGCACATTTCTATGGTTATTTCCTTATTTTAACACTATTTTAATATCTTCATGTTTATGAGGGTAATATATGTTTATAAAATTTATAAATAACAAAAACATTTTTATCTGAGGCAGTTGTGACCAGTATAAAACTGATTAACTGAAAAAGTTAGAAAAGAAGGAATAAAAAAAAAGAGAAGGAATTTTATGAAAGGTTAAGATGACTCTAATAATATTTAAATTGTTTCATAGCATAGAAAGAAAAATAATTCAAATGAAGCCAAAATAACATTTATAAAAATATGCAACTATTACACAGGAAAATCATAGAGCGGTCTTATTTATGAATATCAATACAACAACAAAAATCCGACATAAACATTAGCAAACAGACTTCAGCAGCACATTAAAAGAATAATAACATTAACAATTAGGAATTTCAGGGATGCAAGGACTATTCAATATTTGGAAATCTATTATTATGGTAAGATAAAATTAATATTATTTTTCCAACAGGTACTAAGAAGGCATTTGATAAAATTCAACATCCATTGTTGGTAAAGATGGAGTAAGTTAGCGATAGATGGATACTTTCTTAACAGGGTCAATCACATCTGTCTCAACCTAAAAGCCAGCATTGAGCATTATGGATAAAGAGCACACATTTCATTAAAATTAAAAGTAGGGCAAAGATGTCTAGTAACACTGCAATTATTTAACATTATTCTGTAGGTACTAGCTAATTCAATTAGATAAAAGAGAGAAACTAGAAGTATATATGTATTTTTTTAAAAAACAGTTAACATAATCACTACTTGGAGATGAAGTATGCTCTACACAAAGTCCAAGATAGTGACATGAAAAATGATGTCAAACAATATGGGAAGAAATTTGGCTTGCTATAAAACAAAAAAAAAACCTGACAGAAATAAACAGTCTTTTAAATAAAAAACAATAATCAGTTAGAGTAAGTAATGGAAGACTCTATTTACACTGTAACTGAAAAAGTAAATTAAACTTATAATAAATATTGAAGTTCTTTTTTGGGGGAGGCATGCCTACAGCATGTGGAAATTCCCCCACCAGGGATCAAATCCAAACCACAGCAGTAACCAGAACCACAGAAGTGACAACACTGGACTCTTAACTCACTGAGCCACAAGAGAACTCCTTGAAGTTCTAATTGAAGAAAAATTTAAAACACTACTGACAGATACATAAGAGAATGTGGACAAATGAAAAGGCATGTTCTGCTTTTGAGCAAAAAGACACAACATTGCATGTAAATCAATGAAACTAGAACACACCCTCATACCATACACAAGAATAAACTGAAAATGGCTTAAAGACTTAAACTTGAGACATGACACCATAAAACTCCTAGAAGAGAACACAGGCAAAACATTCTCTGACATAAACTGTACAAATGTTTTTGTAGGTTAGTCTCCAAAGGCAATAGAAACAAAAACAAAAATAAACAAATGGGACTTAATCAAACCTAAAAGCTTTTGCACAGCAAAGGAAACCATAAAAAAAAAATGAAAAGACAACCTAGGGGATGTGAAAAAACAGTTGCAAACAATACAATCAACAAGGGCTTAATGTCCCAAAATATACAAACAACTCAATACCACAAAACAAACAACCCAATCAAAAAATGGGCAGAAGAGCTAGATAGAGATTTCTTCAAAGTAGACATATGGATGGCCAATAGGCACATGAAAAGATGCTCAACATCACTAATTATTAGAGAAATGCAAATCAAAATCACAATGAGGTACCACTTCATACCGGTCAGAATGGCCACCATTAATAAGTCTACAAATAACGAATGCTGGAGAGGGTGTGGAGAAAAGGGAACCCTCCTACATTGTTGGTGGGAATATAAATTGTTACAACCACTATGGAGAAAAGTATGGAGGTACTGCAGAAAACTAAATATGGAACGACCATACAATATAGCGATCCCACTCCTGGGCATATATCTGGTAAAAACTACAATTTGAAAAGATACACACACCTGTATGTTCACAGCAATACCATTCACAATAGCCAAGACATGGAAACAACCTAAATGTCCATGAACAGATGAATGGATTAAGATGATGTGGCACATATATACGGTGGAATACTACTCAGTCACAAAAAAGAACAAAACAATACCATTTTCAGCAACATGGATCCAACGAGAGATTCTCATACTAAGTGAAGTCAAAAAGAGACAGGCAAATACCATATTACTTATATGTGGAATCTAAAAAATGACACAAATGAATCTATAGAACAGCAACAGACTCATAGACATAGAGAAGAGATTTTGGTTGCCAAGGTGTAGGGAGTGGGATGGACTGGGAGTTTGGGGGTAGTAGATTGAAACTACTAACATTTAGAGTAGATAACCTATGAGATCCTGCTGTATAGCACAGGGAACTATGTCCAACCACTTCTGATAGAACATGTTGGAAGATAATAGGAGAAAAAGAATGTGTGTGTGTGTGTGTGTGTGTGTCTGTGTGTGTCTGTGTGTGCATGGCTGAGTTATTTTGCTATACAGCAGAAATTGACAAAATACTAAATCAACTAAAATTTAATTTTAAAAGTTTAAAAAAGACACACACCCCTATGTTCATTGCAGCATTATTCGCAATAGCCAAGACATGGAAACAACCCAAATGTCCATTGACAGATGAATGGATTAAGAAGATGTGGTACATATATACAGTGGAATACCACTCAGCCATAAAAAGAATAAAATAATGCTATTTGCAGCAACATGGATATGACTAGAGATTATCATACTAAGTGAAGAGAAAGAATGTGTGTGTGTGTGTAGACACACATATATGTGTATGTATGTATAACTGGGTCACTTTGTTATACAATAGAAATTGCACAATATTTTAAACCAATAATAAAAATGTACATTAAAAAAGACTCAATATCACACTGATGTCAACTTTCCTTACTTTAAGGCAATCTCAGTAAAAATAGTGTAAGGAGTTTTTTTGAAACCAATTATGATGCCTCTCAAGTCAATATGTGAAATAAATGGGCAAGAAGAGCCAGGATAATTATTTTAAAAAGAGGGAGAAACCAACCTGGACATTAAAACATTGTAAAGTCATACAATTTTTCTTGTGTGTGTGTCTTTTTAGGGCCACACCCATGGCATATGGAAGTTCCCAGGCTAGGGGTCCAATCAGAGCTACAGATGCTGGCCTATGCCACAGCCACAGCAATGCCAGATTCGAGCTGCATCTGTAACCTACATCACAGCTCACAGCAAGGCCAGATCCTTAACCCACTGAGCCAGACCAGGGATTGAACCTGCACCCTCAGGGATACTAGTTGGGTTGGTAACCTGCTGAGTGACAACAGGAACTCCAACAATTTAGGAAGTACAGTGTTGGCATGTGATAGGCAGCTCAATGGACTAGAGAGGAAAGCCCTGGAATGATCCCCCAAACTTATATATGACATAGTATATGGCACTTACTTTTATTCTGCTACATGATAAAGGTACATTTAAACAAGAAGAGGAAAAATAAATTATTCAGTCAATGGCACTGGAACAAATTGGGTGACTGTCTGGAAATAAACTAAGTTAGATCCATACTTCATACCTTACACCAAATAAATTTCAGATGGGTCAAAGACTTAAATATAAGAAGTAAAGAGAAGTAGGAAAAAGTATGGAGACATTTTCATCTTGGAGTAGGGGGGAAATTTTCTATGTATGATGAAATCTGGAAGAATTTTTTAAAAGTTTGATAAATTGAGCTACATAAAAATGAAAAAGTTCAATATAACAAAAATTACCATAAAAAAGTCAAAATTCAAACGACAAACTGGGGCTAAGTTTGCTAGTTTTATCATATATAAAGATTTTTATTTCTCTGTTATAGTAAAGACATACAAATGAGTAAGAAAAATACCTACGACTACAAAAGGATGTGAACTGTTGCAGGAAGACACAAAAGGCTCTTAAATATATGAAACGATACTCCATCTCACTCATGATAGGGAAATGCAAAAAAAAAAAGAAGAAAAACTGTAAAGAATTAACATTTCATATGTCAATTTGGCAAATCTCATAAGTTTGCTAACACACTGTGTTGGCAAGGTAAAAATAAACATTATATTACACCTACTGAATGGAGTGTAAATTGGCACAGAGACTATGAAGAGCAATTTGGCAATACCTATCAAGATTATAGATACAAATACACTTCCACCCAGGAATCATTCTGGAACTTAGCCAACAGGTATCTCTCATATGTGCAAATGACATATGTGTGAAGTTATTCCTTGTAGTGCAACTTGTAGTTGTGAAAGATTGGAAACAATCTAAATGTTCAGCAAGAGAAGTTTGGTTAAATGAATCACAGTGTATTCATACAACAGAAAAACATTGTGCAACTATTTTAAAAAGATGTAGTGACTTGGATTAGTTTTCAAGATAATGTATGGGGAGTTCCCATTGTGGTTCAGTAGTTAATGAACTCTACTAGTATCCATGAGAACGCAGGTTCGACCCCTCACCTTGCTCAGTGGATTAAGGATCCAATGTTGCCATGAGCTGTGGTGTAGGTCACAGACTCAGCTCGGATCCTGCATTTCTGTGACTGTGGTGTAGGCCAGCAGCTGTATTCCTGATATGACCCCTTGACCTCTGACCTGGGAACTTCCCTATGCCACAGGCACAGCCCTAAAAAAAAAAAAAAAAGATAATGTATGGCAGGGTGCAGAACCATTTGAATGAAGAAAGGAAACTAATAGAAATATATTTATTTTTGCTTATTTATGCATAAAATCTTTCTGAATGGATCCCCAGTATCTTAGGTTAGTCTGCAACTAGACCAGATGCCATAGAATAGCTAGCTTAAATAATAGAAATTAATTTTCTCAGAACTCTGGAAAGTGGAAGTCTGGGGTCAGGTTGTTAGTATGGTCAGGTTTTGGTGAGGGCTCTCTTCCTGGCTGTAGATGGCTCCCTTCTCACTGTGTGCTCACATGACCGAGAGAGTAACCTCTCTGATGTCTCCTCTAATGAGGGCACTAATCCCATTATGAGGGCTCTACTCTCATGACCTCATCAAAATCTAATTACCTTCGAAGGGCTCTATCTTTAGATACTATCACATTAGGGGATGGAGGTAGGGATTAAGCCTTCAACATATGAACTTGAGGGGGACACAATTCAATCCCTAGCACTAATAGCAGTTGTCTCTGGGCCCAAGGAGAGAAAGAGGAGGTAGGAGATGGGACTGTAAAGGTGATTTTTTACTATTTGCTCTCTGTACCTCTGTATTTCTTCAACACCAACTGGATGTCCAAAAATTCCATTCAATTCTGACCTTACCTACCTGGAGTTGGTGTCAGATCCCACAAGTTAAGGTCTCAGTCCCACAAGGCTTCCCCCACTTCAGATACCAATTTTGAGTTCTGGGCTACCAGTACTTCTGACCAGCCAGCTAAAATTGGAGGTACCCACAACTCCATTCTCAGGTATCATAATTTGCTAAAATGGCTCACAGAACTCAAGAAGACATTTACTGGTTTAGTATAAAAGATGCAAATAAAGAGCCAAGTGAAGAGGCAGATAGGCAAGATCCAGAAGGGCCCAAAATGCAAGAGCATCTGTCCCTGTGGGAGTCCTCCATCCTCCCAGTGCCTGGCTGTGCTCACCAACCTGGAAGCTCTCCAAACCTTGTTTGGGGATTTTTATGGAGGTTTCATTGCAAGGGTATGACTGTATCAAATCACTGGCCATTGATGATCCGCTCCCCAGGGGTTGGGTGGGGTGGGGCTAAAAGGTTCAGCCCTCAAATCAAGGCTTCGTCTTTCTGGAAACCCAAACCTGAAGCTATCCAGAGGCCCTCGAAGAGTCACCTAATTAGCGTGAACTCAGAAATAGATGAAAGGGGATTGCTACAAATAACAAAAGACATGCTGTTACTCAGAAAATTCCAAGGGTTTTAGGAGCTTGTGCTGAAAAAGGCATGGAGTGGGACACGAAGAGCAAATACATATTTCCTACACTGTCACAGTACCTTTTGAAAATTCTGATCTATGTTTACATACACACACAAATTAAAGTATTCAAACATTAGAGAAAAATGTTCAAAACCCTGGGTTAACATATAACATGCTAGGGTGAGACCTGGGCCTCAGATTTTCTTACTTCTATTTAAAGATTCTTTACAATGTGTCATGATTGTTTTTTCATCTCTTTGAAAATGTTTGCTGATTTTGGGACTTCAGATTCCCAAAAGATTTCTAATTTTCATATTTTAAAAAGGTGAATCCTCCAGACTTGGGATTTAGGGCACTTGTGGGACCTCGACATTAATGTAGTTTTTATCCAATGATCAGTGCAAGGCATAGTATGCAGAGAGACAGCTATTTATATCATGCAAATTGAGAAAGAGCTGAAAACCATTCCACCCAAAATTCCTCTCTACTAGTCTGTTCAAAGACCTGAAAGAAATCCTGTTATTGTAAACCTCTCAAGTGAAAAGCAAATATTTCTAGGAGAGGCACTCTCATGCTCTGAACAACCATTATTAACTTCTGAAAAAATGAATTTATTAGGTTCCTACTTCCAGGTCAGATTTCAAGGGCATGCTCCTACAGAAATTACATAAAGATAGTAAATTTTGGTAAAAAAGAAACTTGTAAGGATCCGTTTTAGCATCTGTAAATTGAATGGGCTGGACCAGCATGTCCTCAAATTTCCTTCCTTCCGGGCTCTGCTGTAGCTAAGAGGTTTTTCTTTTTTCTTTTCTTTTCTTTTCTTTTTTTTTGTCTTTTTTAGGGCCACACCTGCAGCATATGGAGGTTCCCAGGCTAGGGGTCTAATCAGAGCTACAGCTGCCATCCTATGCCATAGCAACGTGGGATCCAAACCACCTCTGTGATCTACACCACAGCTCACAGCAACACCAGATCCATAACCCACTGAGGGAGGCCAGGGATTGAACCCCCAACTCATGGTTTCTAGTTGGATTCATTAACCACTGAGCCATGACGGGAATGCTCTCTCTCTCTCTCTCTCTTTTTTTTGTCTTAGCTAAGACATTTTTCAAATACTTTATCTCACTTGTCCAATACAAAAACTGGGATGTATGGGAAAGGGAGGGCAGTTGTTTTTCTTACTTGTCAGATGAGGAAACTGAGGCTCAAAAGAGTTGAGTCTCTTGTCCAAGATCATCATCCAAGGAACTTGTTTCACAGGATCACTTAACACCAGGTTCAGTGACCTTTCCACTGCATCATACTCATCACTTCATCTACTGAGCATCTACCACAAGGTGTGGGGCAGAGATGCAAAAGCAAAAAGATGAGGCTCCTGCCCTCTTGGAGCTGGCAGCCATTGGAGAAGATAAGTACTTAGCTACATTGTCAGTTCCCTGCTGGAGAGACAGAGGGGAGGACGGAGAGCTGGGAGTGGGAATCAGCAAAAACTTCACAGGAGAGGCAAGTGGCTCAAGCTGAACTAGGAAGATAAGTAGGCACTAGGTGTAAAGAGAGGGCCAGCACCCTCAGGAGAAAAAACTTCATCCTTGCAGTAGGACACTTAGGGCACTCCATCGGTTGTCTGCAGCAGACTGGCAGACAGAAACTTTGGGGCAGAGGTGCCTTTTAACCTCTCTGGATAACATCATTTGTCATTGCCTTATTCAGGTTTGTGCCAGATAGTTGGGGTCATAGGCTGCTTCTAACTGGTGGCTCTGCCATCCCCTTGTGGTTCTTTATTTAAGGAGTTATATTACTACACAATGGAATACTACTCAGCCATAAAAAGAACAAAATAATGCCATTTGCAGAATCATGGATGGAACTAGAGACTGTCATACTAAGTGAAATAAGTCAGAAAGACAAAGACAAATACCATAGGATATCGCTTATATGTGGAATCTAATATAGGGCACAAATAAAACTTTCCACAGAAAAGAAAATCATGGACTTGGAGAACAGACTTGTGGTTGCCAAGGTGGAGGGGGAGGTAGTGGGATGAACTGGGAATTTGGGGTTAATAGATGCAAACTATTGCCTTTGGAATGGATAAGCAATGAGATCCTGCTGTATAGAACTGGGAACTATGTCTAGTCACTTATGGTGGAGCAGGATAATGTGACAAAAAAGAATTTATACATGCATGTGTAACTGGGTCACCTTGCTATACAGCCAAAAATTGACAGAACACTGTAAACCAGCTATAATGGCAAAAATAAAAATCATTATTAAAAAGGGGGTTATATTATGAAAGGAGATGGAAAGTGGTGACACGTAACAGACAATGCCATAACTTCTTCGGTTGTTTCATGTTTAGTTTACTTCCCAGGTCATGGAGTAGGGTTTTCACAAGACTCAGTAACATACCAAAGTTACAGCGATGAAGGACAAGGGCAAGTTTTCATCCTTGCTTAAAAAAAGAAACCCATATGGCTACCACCTGAGCCAGATGGTGCTGTGGGTGAGGGCTCCCTGGAATGGGGACAGGTTGCTACCAGATGGTTTTCAGACACTTCATTGTGAAACCCTCCAATTAACATCCCAGCCCCGTAAGGAACACACTTTGGAAGCAGAATGAGGAAGTCTCTCTCTTCCCTTCCTCAGACTTGCTCCTTATTTTTTGATTACTTGGGTCAGTCTCACTCTGACATAGAGCAGCCTCCCAGGTGTCAGTGGTTCCCCTTTAGCTCATTTACAGACCCGTAAACACGCACAGGCAGACCTCTTGTACCTCACTCCTGAAGTGGGTGAAATCCATCTTCTGCTACACCTTTCACATTTCTAATACAAATATAACACTCAAGGTTCCTCAACAAAACTCTAATTCATTTCATGCTTATAAAAGAGACACAGGTTATTCCAAATCTTTTCCACATTCTACAAATTCTCTGCTCGTATGGTTTTATGGGATGAGAGGAACATTGCATTCACCTGATTCTTTCTCAACATACTGCATTTGTTGGTGGATCAATCCCTTTAAAGCTGCTCCAGGTAGATCCCTTAGTGGGGGTGCAAGTGAAATGCACCAGAGAAAGATTGTGCTGTGTAGGGTGAGAGAAACTCGCACTGTTCCCAAAAGAGAGTGGGAAGGGAGGGTGAAGATGAAAAGGGGAAGGAGGAAAGAGAGGAGCCTGAGTGGCCATGCCACTATCTACCCAGATATCCATGCTTGTAACCTCAGTGACTTCTCTTCACATTTATGTGCCCTCCCCAGGCAGCCAGTGGCCAAAGCCTGCCATTCTTCCTTCTCTGCCATTTAAGTGAAATCTCCTTCATTCTCTTTCTACTATCACATCTTTAACGTGGATCTTCAACACTGGGCTCAGACTATAACAACCTGCAGCTGACCAATTTATTAGCTTCTCAGCTGACCTTCCTCCAATCTCTGTCACATCCCCATTATCAGACCAATCTTCCTAAAACATATTTTGTTCACCACACTGGAAAAGCCTTCAGAGGCTCCCCACTGCCCTTTAATTAAAGCCTAAGAGTTTTAGCCTAGAATTCAAGGACCCAAGCATGCGGCCCTAACTTATCTTTTTGGCCTATCTTCATAGCATTAGCTTTTAGTAAGCACTTACCAAGAGCCAAGCGCGCTGTTAAAAGGGGCTAAATGTTATTCGTCCAGTCGGAATCCCTTTCCAGGAAAGGTGTGTGTCTCCTCTTTCGTGAGGTCCTGTCAGGCAGCCACTGGTGAGAGCTGAACATGTGATGCAGTTCAGCCAATCAGAGCATTCTTTCACCCCGAGCCATAGGCCAGCCAATCAGAGCATTCCCTGCTTCCATAGGTCATCCAGTCAGAACGTCCTATGTTCCTCAATCTCCAAGCCTAGCTTTCTGAAATTTGACTGGTAGGTGTGGGAGAGAGTACGTTTCTCTCTTCTGGGGTTGAAATCTACCCGGGGAAGCAGAGACGATCAGAGAGGAGAGGAGATGGAGAATGAGAGAAGGAGGGGGACCCTGACGATATTTTTGTCTTTCTGGCTCTCACCACACAGGAGGCTAGCTCTACATCCGGACTTTTCCCATAACGAGTCAAAAAGCCTGTTCCTTACTTAAGTTTGTTTGAGATAGGTTTGCTGTTGTTATTTACAACTGAAATGGCAACAAGGCACTTCTCAGGATTTAACTCATTTGACCTTCATCATGCCCTCATAAAGTATCACTGTCACTTTCAACCATTCTGATGGGGTAGCGACACCAGAGGGATGTGACTTGCCCGAGTTCTTGCAGCTTTTAACGCAGAGATAGCAGTTACAACCAGGTGTCATACTACAGAGCTTTTACGATGCGTTCCAAGGCACCTCAGGAACCTCCCCCCTGCCCCGTATTTCCTGGGTGCTAGGAAGGAGGCTGGGCGCAGCAGACTCCTGCTCTCATCTCATCTGCTGCTGTGCTGCACACTGTGACCTCACACAGGTCCTGACTTTCCACATCTGGATCTTTACTCAAGCTGTTTTCACCACCTGAACAAGCTGCCAACCCCACCTCTGCCTGGTAGTACTTACTTCTCTGTCAAATCTGAAATCAAGTGTCAAATCCTTCTGGAAGCCTTCAAGCTTTCCCTACCCAGAAGCAATTACTCCCTCCTTTGAGTTTTAAAGACTTGGGGTTGAACACTGGGCCAAATGAATATCTTCCATCCAGGCCTTATTGCACAGTAACTTGTGGGCATTTCTTTTGGAGCTTAGAGGGACTGGTGGTTTGAAGTCACCAGATTTCCACTCCAGTCCTTTTTACAACTCTGCAAAACACCACCCTTTTTGTAACAAGCCGTTCCAGAGTTGTGGTCATGAAGGATAGCTTTAGAGTAAGAGAGGGCTGGGTTGGAATCTGGCTGTGAAACTCTCAAGCTTAGGCAACCTTAACAGATTGCATATTCTCTGGGAGTCTCTTTTTTCTTATCTGAATATGGGGATGAGAACAACATTGACCTTAGAGAGTTGTGAGAGGCAAATGAGATAACGACCTTAAGATCTTACTATAGTGTCCGGCATATAGCATGTATCTTTTTCTATCTCTCTATCTACCTATCTAAAGTTTTTATGTAAGGGATCATACCTTTGACTTGTGTTGCCCACTCACACAGAGCAGACACAAGTAAAGCACATGTTTATTAAATGAAGGACCAGTCTTGCCAATATCTACTCCCTTAAACCTTCTTCCAGGCTTCTGCAGCAATGGTCAATTGCAGTTGATTGAGGAAACTAAAAAGAATTGGAAGCAGCATGTTGGGATGGAGGTGGTGGGAAGGAAGAAAGAAGATGGGGGGGATGTCAGAAAATAAAAGCCCCTTTTGGGAGTTCCCATTGTGGCTCATTGGTAACGAACCCAACAGGTATCCATGAGGACGAGGGTTCAATCCATGGCCTTGCTCAGTGGGTTAAGGATCTGGTGTTGCCGTGAGCTGAGGCACAGTTTGCAGACATGGCTTGAATCTGGTGTTGCTGTGGCTGTGGCACAGGCCAGCAACTATAGCTCTGATTCAAACCCTGGCCTGGGAACTTCCATATGGCAAGGGTGTGGCCCTAGAAACACACACACACACACAAAAGAAAGAAAAGCCCCTTTTAAGAAAGAGTATCATAAAAGCAGTGAAGGTAATCATGGTTAGCAAAAAACAGATTTTTGCTCATTAGACAAACCTTCAATTCATCCCTTACTTTATCTTCTTCAGTGGATTTCAGGTGAGGTAGCCAAGGACATAGGCTACACTATCTTTTGGACTTGTGCATTCCTGATTCAATCCTCCTTATATTGCTGCCAGAAGGGGGAGCCCTTCAAGGGCCCAAGAGGGTTGCCTAACATTATTACTATTATTTTTTTGTGTGCGTGTCTTTTCACGGCCACACCATGGTATATGGAGGTTCCCAGGCTAGAGGTCTAATGGGAGTTGTAGCTGCTTGCCTATGCCAGAGCCACAGCAATGTGGGATCCAAGCCGCATCTGTGACCTACACCACAGCTCACAGCGACACCGGATCCTTAACCCACTGAGCGAGGCCAGGGATTGAACCTGCAACCTCATGGTTCCTAATCAGATTCCTTAACCACTGAGCCACGAGGGGAACTCCCTTGCCTAACATTCTTGACTAATACTCAGAAATGAATTGTCTGAGGAGACACATGTGTTGACAAAGCAAAAGAATTTATTGGAAAGGGATGCTCAAGTGGAGAGCAGGAGGGTATGGGAACCCAGGAAAACTGCTCTGTCATGTGGGTTGCCATCTCAGGTTTTATGGTAATGGGGTTAGCTTTCTTGGTTGTCTCTAGCCAATCATCTTGCTTGTGTTCATATTAGATTTGACTCAAGGTCCTTCCTGGTTGCACATGTATTTCTCAGCCAAGATGGGTTTCATTGTGAAGGTTTCTGGGTGGTTAGAAGGACATATTATTGGCTGGCATCTCCTCCCTCCTTTTGGCCTCTCCCAAATTCTCTCAGGACACCCTGTTGTGAGACAATACAAGCAAGTGCATGGCCAAGGTGAATGGTTTTAGTCAACAGTTCCCTAACACTATTAGTGGGCACGAGGCAGCTGTGCTTCAGTGATGACTGCAGCTTCCTGCAGCTCTGGGCTGCAGCTATGGTGGTGTGACCTTGAAACAAATATTCAAGTTGTAGCCCTTCCAACAATATTGAAAAGCATATAATCCTTTTTATTTTATCACTCTCTTCTTGAAATACCTAGAGAGGTTTTTGTTTTCAAGCATTAATTTCTGCTTAATACAGATAACATATTTAAAGCAAGCATATTAAAAATTTGTTTTTAGGAGTTCTGGTTGTGGTGCGGTGGAAACGAATCTGACTAGGAACCATGTGGTTGCATGTTCAGTCCTTGGCCTCGCTCAGTGGATTAGGGATCCAACATTGCCATGAGCTATGGTATAGGTTGCAGATCCAGCATTGCATTGCTGTGGTTGTGGTGTAGGTCGGCAGCAACAGCTCCAGTTAAACCCCTAGCCTGGGAACTTTCATGTGTCGCAAGTGCAGACCTAAAATGCAAAAAAAAAAAAAAAAAGAATTCATTTTAAAATGTTAGTCAATGTAAAGTTCATTTAAAACATATTTATAAAATTATGATGTATACCTATGGCAATTATTATGAAGATGATCACCAATGGCTAGATACTAAATTTGGGGAGACACTGATCTTGTTTAATACACATAAGTGGGTAGGCACTATTGTTACCTTCAAGAGAAAACTTTGAGAGGTTAAATGACCTGCCTAGGGTGACATAGGTGGAAAATGATTGTTCTGACTCCACCTTTTTTAAAACTTAGAGAAGAGACTTGGAACTTCATTCAGTTGTCTTCAAGGATCAGACATCAAATAGCATCTGAGCTGTGTCCTGAAGAATTAATTGATTTGGCAGGTAAATGATGAGGTGGGGAGGGATTTCTAGGTTGAAGGAATAGCATGAGCAAAGAGGTGGTGGTGTGGGTGAGCATCCTTCATCACAGGATCCAACAGAGCCCTGCAATTCTGGAGCAAAAGGACAGGACTGGAAGTGAGGCTTTAGGTAAGCAGGAATCCAGTCCTGGGAGGCCTGGGAGGCCATTCTGAGGAGATGAAACTTAATTCTGAAAGCCAGGGGCTGATGGCATGACCTAGTTAACTGGGGATTTTAGAGCGGTCACTCATGGTATTCTGAGGATGAAGTTGTCCTGTAGAGACCTGGGATAAGGCTCTAGAACTATGGGAGAAGAATGGCCTGGAGGAGGCTGGAGGTGAATGATGAGAACCAAAACCATCTCCCTGTGTACGGTTGACAGTTCCCATCGGACATCATTTTACTATTTCTCTGTCTTCATTAACATGACTTCACTATTGCAGGAAACGCTTGCCAAGAAAGATAAAAGTTACAAATACCTCATGGATCATTGAAGGAACTTCTCAACTGTATTAAAATGAACATCAAACTTTTTGTTATATATGGAAGTTCCCAGGCTAGGGGTGGAATTGGAGCTGCAGCTACCGGCCTATGCCACAGCCACAGCAACACCAGATCCGAGCTGCATCTGCGACCTACACCGCAGTTCATGGCAATGCTGGATCCCTGACCCACTGAGCAAGGCCAAGGATTGAACCTGCATCTCCATGGATACTAAGTTGGATTCCTTCCTGCTGTACCTGAATGTCAAACTCTTTAGCTTTTCAGTAGTAAGCTTGAAATGACTACTTACTTCCCTGGACTTTTTAGACCCCTGCCCTCAAAATCCTTACTATCTAGCATTCTGCAATCCTGTACTCTTAATATCATGATCCTTTTCCAACTCCATTCAAGCCCTTCTTGGAGAGGCCTGGCTGAAACCAGATTCTAAGTCTTCTTCTGCATCTGCCCTGCCCTCTCTGGGTGCTTCAGGGACACACTGTGACACTGCTTAGCTTTATCAGCAGTTTGGGTGGTATTTTCTGGGTTGCAATGATGGAGAATCTCTTCAAGAGGGAACATATGGCAAGAAGAGAAGAAGCCCTAGGATAATAAATGCCAGGAATATCATCATTCAAAGGCAGTGGAGGTGCTACAGTATTTTTCTGACAGAGAATCCAATGTTAGAATAAATTTCATGTCGCTCCATTGGCCCTGGAAGTAGGGCTTTGAGAGACGGTGAGGAGGTAATTTGATCCAAGAGTCTTCAGATGGTTAGGACTCGGTGTTCTTTGCTTATTCCAGATACTATTGTCAGTTAAATGTTGTGAATAATTATATTTTCAATATCTTTATGGTTTTTTGATGATAGGGAAAGGAATTTGTTACAATAAATTCATAAATAATTTTACTTTATAGTTTGTGATTTTTTTAACTTGGTTTCAAATTTTTTGCTTCACTATGAATGAGGTCATAAAAATATTATTATTATTATTATTTTTTGCCTTTTCTAGGGCTGCTCCTGTGGCATATGGAGGTTCCCAGGCTAGGGGTCTAATCAGAGCTGTAGCTTCCGGCCTACACCACAGCCACAGCAACACTGGATCCGAGCCACGTCTGAGCGACCTACACGACAGCTCACAGCAACGCCGGATCTTTAACCCACTGAGCGAGGCCAGGGATCGAACCCGAAACCTCATGGTTCCTAGTCGGATTGGTTAACCACTGAGCAACAACGGGAACTCCTATTATATTTTCTTCTAAAAATTTTAGCCTTTGGCTTTTCTTCTTTAGGTCTTAAAGTCGTTGCACCCAATTATTGGTTTGAGGTAAAGATCCAATTTTGCTTTTTTTCTATATAAGTAAAAAATTGTCCCAGCACCCTTTACTGAATATATCCCATCCTTTTTTTCTGCATTTCCACCTCTGTCATCTATAAAGTTTCTATTTACATGCAGGTTTGTTCTGGACTCTCTAAATCTGTTATATTAGATTATTTACTTTTCCCTATCCCCATGTCTCTTTATTACCATAGTTTTATGCAGTCTGCCCCAATCTTCTACTACTGCTACTCCAAAATAGCTCTTATCAAAGTCACCATGATCTCCATGTTGCCAAATTAAATGGTCAATTCCAATCCTTATTTTACTGAATCTCCACTTTAAAAAAAATAATTATTTTAAAAGATAAAATCATGACTCACATACAAATATAAAATGGACACGTCCATTATTTTACTTTACTCATTAATCAATGAAGGAACTAATAAGATGTTATAATCAGTTCAAAGAAGAATTCAATAAAGCCCATGTATTACAACAATAAAGGGAGTTCCCGTCCTGGCACAGCGGAAATGAATCCGACTAGGAACGATGAGGTTGTGGGTTCGATCCCTGGCCTTACACAGTGGGTTAAGGATCTGGCGTTGCTGTGAGCTGTGATGTGGGTCACAGATGTGGCTCGGATCCTGAGTTGCTGTGGCTGTGGCCTAGGCCAGCAGCTACAGCTCCTATTGGACACCCAGCCTGGGAATCTTCATATGCCGTGGGTGTGGCCCCAGAAAAGTCAAAAAGACATAAATAAATAAATAAATAAAATAAAGAATGCTAGAAAAAAGTTATAAATAGACTAAGAACTAGTCTATTCACAGGGAAATTGCATTCTTACCAGTTCCACCAATGCAGTCGGTTGCATTCCACAATTCATTTCCATGGATAATAATCATTGCATTATTATCAGTTTTCAACTTAAAGAGTTATAAAATAACTCAAAGACAATGAAAGATGAAGACAACCCTAAGGGTATACGAGACAGACTTTTTTTGGCTCATTTCCAGGTCTTTCACAATTTTCAAGGTGTTTCAAGAAGGACAATATCTGTTTGTCCTTCTTGAAACATCTTCCCTGGCTTCTGTGCCACCTCCATCTCTTGATGTTCCTCTTACTTTGCTGCTTGCAATATCTCATCTTTTTGATCCTCCTCCTCTTCCCATTTTTCTCTAAGTGTTGGAGTGCCCCAGAGCTCTGCCCTCTCTTCTCTTTTTACACTTTCACTCAGTGGCATCATGTAGTCTAAGAACTGGCAAACTACAGTCCATAGGCCAAATCTTGCCTGCCACCTGTTTCTACAAATAAAGTTTTATTGGAACATAATCATGCTCATTCATTCATATACTGTCTACACTGGCATCATACTATAATAGCAGACTTAAGTAAATGGTTGTGACAGGCTCCAACGTCATACCATTCCACATCTCTGAAATTGACTAATGTCTAAAGGTCTGATACTCAATTATTGGCAAAGATGTGGAACAAATTAGAACTTTTAAACTCTCCTGGTTGGAAGACAAATTGGTATAATCACTTTGGAGAGCAATTTGGCAATATTTAATAAAGTTGATATACATGCCTTACAACACAACAACTCCATTCCTAGGTGCATACCTTAGAAAAACTCCAGTCTATGTACTTAGGGCTGATTATAGCAGTAATGTTGTAGTAAAAATTTGAATGCAATCTTCATGCCCATCAATTATAAAATGTTTAAGTAAATTGTTCTATGTTAGAACAACAGAGTACTAAATAGCAATGAAAAAGAAATGAACTAGAGCTACTCATATCAATATGCATGTATTTCCCAAACAAATCTGCAGAGGAAAAAATCAAGTTGCAGAATACATGCACATACCTAGATTTTTATGACAAGTCTTGCACATTTTTTGTTAGATTTATCCGTAAGTATTTACATTTTTAGTGCTATTACAAATTATTTTTAAAATAATTTAATTTCCAAATTTTCATTGCTAGTGTATAGACATACAATTGATTGTTGTATTTTTTTAGTTTGTTTTTGTCTTTTTAGAGCTGCACCCATGGCATATGGAGGTTCCCAGGCTAGCGGTCCAATCGGAGCTGTAGCTGACTGCCTACACCACAGCCATAGCAATGCCAGATCCGAGCCAGGTCTGCAACCTACACCATAGCTCATGGCAACACAGGATCCTTAACCCACGGAGCAAGGCCAGGGATCAAACCTGTGTCCTCATGGATGCTAGTCGGCTTCGCTAACCCCTGAGCCATGACGGGAACTCCTGACTGTTGTATATTAATCTTGTATCACACAACTTTGCCAAAGTCATTTATTCTAACAATTTTTTGGGAGGGTAAACTCCTTCAGATTTTCTACATAGATTATCATATCATCTGGGAATACAGACAGTTTTACTTCTTTCTTTCCAATTTGAAGACTTTACTTTTTCTTGCCCAAACCCCCAGGACAAAGCTGAATAGTGGTAGTGAGAGTGGGCATCCTTATCTTATTCCTGATCTTAGGGCAAGATAGTCAGTCTTTCAACATTAAGTATAATATTAGCCATAGGTGTTTTGTTGATGCCCTTTGTCAGATTGAGGAAATTTCCCTTCTGCGATACTGTGATATAATAAGAAATGCATATTCCATCTTCGTTCTCAATTTCTAGCACAAAACTCCTAAACCCTGTTAAGTTCCTGAGTGACAGGGGTGATAGGAGAATTTTTGTTTTCATATTCGGTCTTAACTCCCTGACACACAATCTTCTAAGACCCTTAGAATCTCCAGAGTGATAAGGGTATCTTTCTGCTACAGCAATGAAATGACTTCTAGCTGGAGGACTTTAGATAGCTTCAAAACGGGGGCTGGTTTCCAGAAAGACCAAGCAAGCCTTAGAGGGTTGGAACTTTCATTCCCCTATTCTGACCTCCAGGGAGGGGAGAGGAGCTGGAGATTGAGCTGATCACCCATAGCTAGTGATTCAATCAACCAAGCCTGTGTAGAGAGACCTCCATAAAACACCCTGAACTGTGGGATTGGGAGAACAAATGGGGTGCTGAAAAGGTGGCATGCCTTCTGTGCCCCTTCCGCTATACCCTGCCCTGTGAACCTCTTCATCTGTAGCCTTTATAATACCCTTTATGATAAATCGGTAAATGTAAGTAAAGTATTTTCCTGAGGTCTGGGAGCTGTTCCAGCAAATAATAGAACCGGAGGAGGGGGTCATGGGAACCCCTGATTTGTAGCTAGTTGATTAGAAGTACAAGAGGCCTGGGGCTTGTGATTGGCGTCTGAAGTAGGGGATAGCACTCTGGGACTGAGCCTTTAATTTGTGGGATCTAATGCTAACTCCAAGCAGTTAGTGTTAGAATTGAATTAAATTTAGGTCACTTATCTGGTATTTGGAGAGTTGGATAATTTGTTGTTGGTATGAGGAACCCCCCACTCCTATTTCATGTCAGAAATATTCTATGGGTAGAAACATCGTAATACCTTTTATTCTTAGTTTGTTGGGTGTTTTTTATTGTGGAAGGATGTTGGGTTTTTTGTCAAGTGCTTCTTTTTTAGTTAGTATGGTAAATTTTATTGGTCGATTTTCTTGCTTTCTTGGGATAAAACTTACTTGGTCATGACGTATTGTGTTTTATGTAAAGATGCGTTCAATTTGCTAACATTTTGTTAAGAATTGTTTGTGGCTAGGTTCATGAGGTGTATTGGTCTATAGTTTTCTTGTCTTTGCCTAGTTCCGGTATCAGGGTAATATTGGCCCATAGAATGAATCAGAATGAGTTGAGAGGTATTTTCTACTCTTCAGTTTTCTTGAAGTGTGTGTGTGAAAAGTCAGTATGATTTCTTCCTTAAATGTTTGGGCCTGGAGTTAACTTTGCAAAGGTTTTTAACTACACGTTGAATTTCTTTAATAGATATAGGGCTATTCTGGTTATCTATTTTTTTGATTGGGTATTGGTAGTTTGTGTATTTCAAGGAATTCGTCCATTTTACCTATGTGTCATTTCTATTTGTTGTTATTAGAATAGCAGATAAAAGTTCAACCTTCCCCTTATCTTTTCCAGGTAACTCTCCCTTTGTTGCTTTGAAGCAATAGAGGGTCTTGACTGGTCTCTGTGGTTCCCATCTTTGCCTAGGGTCAGCTCTTGGCAAAGCTACTCCTCACTCCTCCTCTCTCCCCCTCCCCCCACCACCTGTACCTCCATAACATTTCCTACCTTAAATGTCTCTAGTTAGCAGAAATCTACCTAATCAGAGAAATCCATTCCAAACTGTGTATTACTTAATGGAGTAATCATTCCAGGAATATTTGTATTTCAAAAGAAAATACGCATAGCAAAAATAAATAAATCTTAGTAGTGTTCTTTTAGGCTCCGTGACAACCAAGGGAGGGAAGAACTTAGGAAGATAGGCTTTCCTCACTTTTTCAAGTCCTTTTCAAAGTACAAGTTTGCTGTACTCACTCTTCTCAACGTTTATTCCTAGGGAGTTCCCTTTGCCCTTTGGTCAACAAAAGATCTTTCACACAACCCCACCAGTTCCTGAGGCTTCTTAGAGTCATCAAAATCCATTCTTTTTGCTCTGCTTTTGTAGAGCCCTGTCCTGGCCCCTCAAACTGTTGGACTTCTCCGAGAAAGCGATATTTGTGCCCAAGAGTGGAGTCCAGAAATGTGAATATAAAACCAAGTCCTGCGGCTGACTTAAGCACGAAAGTTTGAGAGCCATGGTTGCAAGACCGCGCGGTTCCAGACCGAACCCGGGTCTCCGCATGCCCACCTCTTGGGCTGTCGGGTGACAGCCTTTTTCCAGGCGCTTCCTTCCAGAGTGGCGACCAAAACCGACGCGGTGAGTGTCAAGGGTCTGTTGGGGTGGAGGAGAGGGCGCGGGAAGTGGCGGACCTGGGGGTGGGCGCACCGGGAGATCGCGGGCTCCGGGACCCTAGAGCGCTGGGCGAGTGGCCGCGGCGACAGGGATTAGGGGATTAGCTCGGGGGGAAGAGAAAGGAACACAACCTGGGTCCGCGTGCGGCTCGAGCATTTTGACGCGCACTGGACGCAGAAGCCTGGGCGGACCCGCGGACGGGCGGAGGGGGCCGGGTGGTTTGCGGCGGCGGTGCCCGCCGCGCTGGGTTGGGCGGAGCGGGGCGGGGCGTGGTGCCCACAGCCCCCGGCACTTGGTGAGTTTCGCGCGGTCGTGGTGCACGGCGGCGCCATGGAGGCCGGCAACTTGGAGGTGATTTTTGACCGCGTGGGGCACTTCGGCAGGTAGGGAGCTGGGGTGTGGGCGAGGAGGGAGGACAGTGCGGGGGGAGCGGGAGCCACGTGGGTGGAGGCGCCGGTGGGGTCTGTTTCTTTCCGTTGCGGCTGGGTTCTCTCGCGGCGCTCGCATTCGGAAAACATCTCCACCTCTCCTTTCCCAGAGGAGTAGGGAGGCCAGCGTTCAGCCTTCTACCCTGAGTAGGATTGTGCTCTCGAACTGTGGCGCCGGGACCTCCCCAGAGCGATCAAGGGGCGCCGCGGCTCGCTTCTGGAGTGGCGGGTGCGGGGCTCGCCTGGCGCGCTTACTGCCCGGCAGGTGGAACCTGGGGCGCGCTCTCTGCGGGAGCCAGAGTCGGGAGGTCCGGCTGGAGAGGCTGGGTCACACGAATAGAAGAGTGACTGTTCTTGGCGGCTCGTTCCTGTAATCCGCCAAATGGGCTCCTCTTTCACTTCCCCAGGCAACTGCTGTCTTTCCCCGCCCCGCGGTGGCGTCTCCCGCAGTGCCTAGCAGGTATTGAATTGCCCCAGGAACAACCGTTAGATTTTTTTTGCTGTTTTTAGAAACTTAGCAAGTGCCAGCTACACAGCGCTTCATTTGATGCCCAGGGAATCTTGCAGAGGGGGTTGAATACTTACTTCAATCATCAGGAAACTGAGGCTGGTAGCGGCAGGGACCCAGAGCTACCTCAAGGTGGGACACAGATTTGACCTTTCTACATTGTCACTCTTTTTTTTTGTACAGTTGTCAAAAATTTTTCATTTGTCAAATTTAAAATATATTCATTCCTTCATTCATTCATGGAGAAACATTCCTAGAACGTTTTGGGAAGAGAGGCAGCTGGATGAGGGTCCATACAGCATGCTGATCAGAGATTTGCAGCTCAGTCTGAACTTCAGCCTGCCGTTTACCTCTAATGTGATTCTGGGAGTACTGTGTCTCAGTTTCCCATTCATGAAATGAGAATTAGAATCATTTTTTGTGTGCAGCATATGGAGGGTCCCAGGCTAGGGGTCTAATCGGAACTACAGTTGCCGGCCTACACCAGAGCCACAGCAATGCAGGATCCGAGCCACGTCTGCGACCTGCACCACAGCTCACGGTAATGCCGATGTCGGATCCTTAATCCTCTGAGTGCGGCCAGGGATCGAACCTGAAACCTCATGGTTCCTAGTTGAATTCGGTAACCACTGAGCCACTACAGGAACTCCTAGAATCATTTCTGCCTTAGCTCCTTCCAGGCTTGTGTTGAAGAGATGATGTGGTGCTGTTCTCCATCGGTGAAAGTTGCACAAATGTTGGTTATGATTTCCAGTGTCCACAGAAAAGAAGTGGATGAGCAGGCAGAGGAGGGGCAGGAGGCCCCAGCTCTCCCCTCCTTACTTTTGATACCTGCATTTTTGAGTTGTTTTGGCACCTGGCTCGATCATAAGTTCTTGGTACATGTTCCTTTTGTGTACCTTCACTGCAGCTCTGTGAGATTGGTGGCATCACTCTCATTTTATACATGAGAAAGTCAGGCCTTGTGACCAAATCACAAATATATTAGCAGCAGAGAAGAGCTGGATGTCTTCAGATGTCCATTGGCCTCCACAGCCCATGCTCTCAGCCATGGTGTGGTCCTGAGCACAACCCTGGGATCAGCCAAGTTCTTCATGTATTATCTCATCTTATCCTTCTTGAAGCAGAATAATGTGGGGATCACAAGATCAGCTCTGGGGAGGGATATATGAGTTCCAATCGTGGCTTACCAAGTATTAGCTTTATGGTCTTAAGCATTTCACTTACCACTTCCTCATCTGGAAAATGGGGGTAATAATAGTACTACAGATGTTTATTATAAGGACTCCATGTGCAGCCCTCTCATTTCATCCTCACAGTAACCCAATGAGGCAATAGTTACTAATACCATTCTTTCCCCATGTATTTTAGGGGTTAATTGAGATACTTAGGTGCTGTAATAAAGCGATCTCTGGATTGGAAGTTTGTCCCTCTCTGGTAACTGTCCAGGGCAGAATTTTTTTTTTTTTTCAATTTTGGCTGCCCCTGTGGCATCTGCGCTGGGGGGATCTAAGAACCTAGATCTTTGAGTTATCTTGGGATAGAGGGGGAGATGGTTTAAAACTTCAGAGTTGGCATATTGAGCTTGGTGGCTGACTTATATTATGGATATAGGTAGTGATTTTTCCCCCAATTTGCATGAATCTTTTAGGCTCTTGTTTTTTTAAAATTACTTTTTAAAAATTATAATTGATTTACAATGTTGTGCCAATTTCGGCTGTACAGCAGAGTGACCCAGTCATACATATATATACATTCCTTTTCTTATATTATCTTCCATCATGGTCTGTCCCAAGAGATTGGATATAGTTCCCTGTGCTATACAGTAGGTCCTCATTGCTTATTCATTCTGAATGTAGTAATTTTCATCTACTAACTCCAAACTCCCAGTCCATCTCACTCCCTTCCCCTCCCCTTTGGCGACCATGAGTCTGTTCTGTTTTGTAGATAGGTTCATTTGAGCCATATCTTAGATTCTACATGTAAGTGGTATCATATGATATTTGTATTTCTCCCTCTCTCTCTCTTTTTTTTTTTTTTGTCTTTTTAGGGCTACTCCCACGGCATATGGAGGTTCCCAGGCTATAGGTCCAATTGTAGGTGTAGCTGCCGGCCTACACCACAGCCACAGCAACATGGGATCCAAGCCACGTCTGCGACCTACACCACAGCACACAGCAATACCGGATCCTTAACCCAACGAGCAAGGCCAGGGATCGAACCCGCGTCCTCTTGGATACTAGGTGGGTTCATTAACGGCTGAGCCAAGACAGGAGCTCCTGTGCTTCTCTTTCTGATTTACTTCACTTAGTATGATAATCTCTGGTTGCATCCTAGGCTCTTCTTTTTTGACTTCACCTCATGAACATCATAATAGCTGTAACACTTATATGCACCTACAGTGCTTTATGTGTATCAACTCTTTACATTTCCACAACAACCCATTTTCAGATGAGGAAACTAAGGCACAGAAAGGGTAAGGATTTTGCCCAAAGACTCAGGTGGAAGTAACCAGAGACAAGATTCAAACCTTGGCAGTCTGACTCTGGAGTCCATGCTCTTAACCACAGGGGGATATACCAGTTTTGCTTCATTATACAGAATAATGTAAATCTAGGATTGAAAGTAATTTCTTTCACTTCTCACCCAGATTGCAGGGGTCTGTTTCCTTGGGGGGAGGTGTTCTAATCATCTTTGCTTTTCCATATCTCTGAATTTTCTGTATGTCGTGTCTGTATGATTCTTTCTTCCATTAGTGTTTCTCTCCAGCTGTGTGGTATGTTGTATTTCTTAAGTCTGTTGTTCTGAAGGGGCCTAGGTTGGGGGATGCCTGATGGACAACAGTCTTTTATAAGGGAGAGTCTGATATGTAAAAAAAAAACTAAAGAAGTTTTTTTCAGGAAGTTATAATAAGGGAAAGGGAAATTTGAATTGAAAGGATGCCCAACACCTTCCCAGCACATAGAAAGTATATTTAATGAACTAGCATTGCTTCTCTGGAGACTCCTAGTGGCTTATTATTCCTGGAGTATAAAGTGAGAGAAGGCTGGTAAGAGGTAAGCTTATAGTTATCCCCAAGAATAATTTTTTTATTTTTTATAATGATTTTTATTTTTTCTATTATAGCTGGTTTACAATGTTCTGTCAATTTTCTACTGTACAGCAAGGTGACCCAGTCACACATGGATGTATACATTATTTTTTCTCGCATTATCATGTTCCATCATAAGTAACTAGATATAGTTCCCAGTGCTACACAGCAGGATCTCATTGCTTATCCACTCCAAAGGCAATAGCCTGCATCTATTAACCTCAAATTCCCAGTCCATCCCACTCCCTCTCCCCCCACCTTGGAAACTACAATCTATTCTCCAGATCCATGAATTTCTTTTCTGTGGAAAGGTTCATTTGCACCATGTATTGTATCCCAGATATAAGTGATATCATATGGTATTTGTCTTTCTCTTTCTGACTTATTTCACTCAGTATAAGAGTCTCTAGTTCCATCCATGTTGCTCCAAATGGCATTATTTTGTTCTTTTCTATGGCTGAGTAGTATTTCATGGTATACATATACCATATCTTCTTAATTCAATCATCTATCAATGGACATTTGGGTTGTTTCCATGTCTTGGCTATTGTGAATGGTGCTGTAATGAATATGCGGGTGGATGTGTCTTTTTCAAGGAAAGTTTTATCTGGATATATGCCCAAGAGTGGGATTGCTGGGTCATATGGTTGTTCTATGTACAGTTTTCTAAGGTACCTCCATACTGTTTTCCATAGTGATTGCACCAATTTACATACCCACCAACAGTGTAGGAAGGTTTTCTTTTCTCCACACCCTCTCTAGCATTTGTTATTTGTGGCCTTATTAATGATGGCCACTCTGACTGGTGTGAGGTGGTGATTTTTCTTTTGTTAATGTGGTGTATGACCTCGATTGATTTGTGCATGTTGAACCATCCTTGTGAACCTGGGATGAATCTCCAGGTGTGTGATATGTTGTGTTTGATCTTTTTTATGTGTTGTTAGATTTGGTTGGCTGAAACTTTGTTGAGAAGTTTTGTGTCTGTATTCATCAAAGATATTGGCCTGTAGTTTTCTTCTTTGGTAGTAACTTTGTCTGGTTTTGGGTGATGTTGGCTTCATAGAATATCTTTGGGAGTGTTTCTTCTTCAGCCTTTTGGAAAAGTTGAAGGAGGATGGTATAAGTTCCTCTTTGTATGTTTGGTAGAATTCGCCTGTGAAGTCTGGTCCTGGACTTTTGTTTGTAGGCAGTGTTTTTATGACATATTCAATTTCATTTTTAGTGATGGGTCTGTTCAGTTGATCTGTTTCTTCTTGATTCAGTTTTGGCAGGCTGTAAGTCTCTAGAAAGTTGTCCATTTCTTCTAGGTTGTCAAATTTGTTGGCATACAGTTGTTCAAAGTATTCTTTTATGGTTTTTTTATATTTCTGCAGTATCCGTTGTGATTTCTCCTTTTTCATTTCTTATTTTGTTTATTTGGGATTTTTCTCTCTTCTTCTTGGTGAGTCTGGCCAGAGGTTTGTCGATTTTGTTTACCTTTTCAAAGAACAAGCTCTTGGTTTTATTGATTTTTCCTATTCTTTTTTGCATTTCTATTTTATTGATTTCCTCTCTGATTGTTATGATTGCCTTCCTTCTGCTGACTTTAGGGGTTTTGTTTTGTTCTACATGAATTTTCTAATTCATTTCGGTAGTGGGTTAAATTGTCAATTTGAGATTTTTCTTCTTTTTTGAGGAAGACCTGTATTGATATGAATTTCCCTCTGAGCACTGCTTTTGCAGCATCCCATGGATTTTGAGTGGTTGCATCTTCATTATCTTTTGTCTCAAGGTATTTTTTAATTTCCTTCTTGATTTCCTCATTGACCCATTGGTTTTTTAGTAGCATGTTGTTTAGTCTCCATGTAGTTAGTTTTTTTTCCTCATTTCTTTTCCTGTGGTTGATTTCTAGTTTCATGCCATTGTGGCCAGAGAAGATACTTGAAATAATTTCTAAACTCCTAAGTTTCTTGAGGTTAGCTTTGTGACCCAGTATGTGATTGATCCTTGAGAATGTTTCATCTGCACTTGAGAAGAATGTATATTCTGATTTTTTGGATGTAATGTCCTGAAAATGTCAATCAAGTCTAACTTTTCTACTGTGTCATTTAGGATCTCTGTTGCCTTATTGATTTTCTGTCTAGAGGATCTGTCCATTGATGTGAGTGGGGTGTTAAAATCTCCTACTATGATTGTATTCCCATCAATTTCTCCTTTTATGTCTATTAATATTTATTGTATGTATCTGGGTGCTCCTATATTTGGGGCATATATGTTGACGATTGTAATATCCTCTTCTTGAATGGATCCTTTAACCATTAAATAGTGTCCTTCTTTGTCTTTCTTTCTTTATGGACTTCATTTTAAAGTCTATTTTGTCTAATGTGAGTATTGCTACTCCTACTTTCCTGTCTTCTCCATTGGCGTGAAATAGCTTTTCCCATATCCTCACTTTCAATCTGTCTGTGTTCTTTGCCCTAAGGTGAGTCTCTTATAGACAGCAGATTGTACGTTTTGCGTTTTTTTTTTTTTTTGGTCTTTTCCAGGGCTGCACCCACAGCACATGGACGTTCCCAGGCTAGGGGTCTAATCAGAGCTGTAGCCACCAGTCTACACCAGAGCCACAGCAATGCAGGATCCAAGCTGCGCCTGCGACCTACACATAGCTCACGGCAACATCAGATCCTTAACCCACAGAGCAAGGCCAGGGATAGAACCTGCAACCTCATGGTTCCTAGTCAGATTTGTTAACCACTGAGCCGAAACGGGAACTCCTGTTTTTGCTTTTTTATCCAATCTGCCACTCTGTATCTTTTGATTGGAGCATTCAGTCCATTGACATTTAAGGTAATTATTGATAGATATGTATTTATTACCATTTTAAACCTTGTTTTCCAGTTGATTCTGTTTCTGCTTTCTTCCTTTTGTTTTTTGGTCAGATGATTTCTATTTATTTTATGCTTGAGTACTTTTCTTTTTAGTTTTGTGAACGTAGTGTTTGGTTTTGATTTGTGGTTGCCCTGTTTTTTAAGTGTTCTAACTCCTTGCTGTATCTGCTTGCTTTAGCCTGATAGTCATGTAGGCTCAAACACATTATAAAAAAAAGAGTGTATATTTTCTTACTTTCCTTACCCACATTCTAAGATTTTAAAGTCATTTTTTAAACATCTTCATATTTGTCCTTTTGCTGTTCCTTGTGTTTATCATAGCTTTTACAGTAGTTTTTTTTTTTCTTTTCCTTTTTTCAGTCTGTATGCTGGCTTATTTAAGTGATTGATTTCCAATTGTGGTTTCCTCGATCCTGTTTCTTCTTACTTCTTTTTTTGTTTAGAGAAGCCCTTTCATATTTCTTTTAGAATGGGTTTAGTATTGCTGTACTCTTTTAGCTTTTGTTTGTTGGAGAAATTCTTTATTTCCCCTTCTATTTTAAATGATATTCTTGCTGGATAGAGTATTGTATGCTGCAAAATTTCTCCTTTCAGAACTTTAAATATATCTTGCCATTCCTTTCTGGCCTGTAGTGTTTCTGCAGAGAAATAAGCTGATAGCCTTACCGGGGTTCCCTTATAATTAATGCTTTGTGTTTCTCTTGCTGCCTTTAGAATCCTCTCTTTAACTTTTGCCATTTTTATTAGAATATGTCTTGGTGTGGGCCTATTTGGGTTCAACTTGTTTGGGGCCTTCTGTACTTCCTGTATCTTGATATCTTTTTCCTTTAGATTTGGAAAGTTTTCAGCTGTGACTTCTTCAAATGTATTTTCAATCCTCTTTTCTTTGTCTTCTCCTTCTGGAATTCCTATTATGCATAGATTGGCCAGCTTTATATTATCCCATATATCTCTCATATTGCTTTCATATTGTTTTCATTTGGTTTTCTGTCTGCTGTCCTGATTGGGTGATTTCCATTATTCTATCTTCCAAGTCACTAAGTCATTCCTCTGCATTATTCATTCTGCTCTTTAGTGCCTTTAGCTCAGTTGGCATCTCTGCAAGTCAATTTTCTAATTTTTCTATGTTACTCCTTATATTTTCTAGTTCATTTCTAAAGGAATCTGCATTACTGTTCATATCTGCTCTTAATTCCTTGATATTCAGCCTTAATTCCTTCAGTATTTTCACTGTCTCCCTTTTGAACTCAATGTTTATCAGACTGCAGAAGTCTGTTTCATTGTTTGCTGCTTCAGGAGAATTCTCCTGTTCCTTTAACTGGGAATGGTTCCTGCACTTCTTCATCTTGCTTATGTTTTTCTTTTTCTGTGAGCTTAGGGAAGCCAAACTGTATTCTTGGAGGGCTTCTTCTATGCAAGAGCACCCCTTTGTATTGCATTGTGGGGGATTACTATTTGTTTTTGGTGTGGGAGTTTGGATATTTGCTGTCTCTTTCTTCAGTGTGAGCAGGCTGTTATCCCCAGGGTGCTGAGTGTGTTTTCAGGGAGGAGGAGACAATGGGTAGGGCTAGTGGTTAGTGCCTGGTTGCTGGGCTCTTAATAGCATCAAGAACCTGCAGGAAGGTGGTGCAGCTACTCCTAGTTGAAGGGCCCTGGGAAATGGTAATGAGCTTTAGGGGGATTTACAAGGTGTCCAGAGCATTTGGCAGTGGCAGCAGGAGGGTGTGTGAGTTCCCAGGGGAGTCAGAGCAACAACAGGTAGTGTACAGTTGCAAAGCCCTCCTCTGAGGTGATTGGAGCCGCAAGTGCTGCCTGTTCGGGGACCTCTAGTGGCAGTGGGCCACGCCTGCCTCTGGAGTAAGTGATAACTGTGGTGGTTTGCCCCCACCACCTGCAGACCACACAAGAAGCACCCTGTCTCACATGGCCCACATAGGAGGTGTTGCACAGGCTGCTCCTAGTTGCAGGACTCTGGGAAGGGACAGTGATCAAGCACCTGGGCACTGCCCAGAGCGTTTGGCAGTGGCAGCAGCAGGGCAGTTGTGCTTCCCAGGGAGCAAAAGCAATAACAGGTGGTGTTCCATCACAATGTCCTCCTCTGTGGTGCCCTCTGAGGTGGTTGGGGCTGCAGGTGATTCTTGTTCAGGGATCCCCAGAAGCAGTGGACCACGCCCACCTTTGGAGTCAGAGATAACTGTGATGATTTGCCCTCACCACCTTCAGACCACACAAGAAGCACCCCTCCGCACTTAGCCCATGCAGGAGATGCTGCACCAGCTGCTCCTAGTTGTAGGGTCTTGGGAAGAGACAGTGATCAAGCATCTGGGCATTGTCCAGAGTGTTTGGCAGTGGCAGCTGCAGGGTAGGTATGCTCCCAGGGGAGTGAGAACAACAACGTGTGGTGGTTGGTTGCAGTGCCCTCCTTGTTTTTTCTTTTTTTCCAATCCCTGAGGTGACTGAGGCCAAAGGTAAAGCCTACTCACAGGCCCCCAGTGGTGGCAGGGCATGCCTCCCTCTGGCCTCCGAGACGACCTCTGCAGTCTGTCCCTGCCACCTGTAGATCACGCAAGAGGCACCACGTGGCACTTAGCCCACCCCCCCACACACACCCCCTGCCGCCCTCAGCCCACACAAGATCTGGCCACCTGTAGCCTGCACAAGAAGCGCCTGGTCTCCCGTAGCCTGAGCAAGTGGCTTCTTGCCACCCGTAGCCTGCACCCAAGGTGCCCCACCCTCCGAGAGGGTGAGCGCTCCTGCGTGTACAGGGAGATTCCTATGGCAGCCCACCCTCCTTCTCTCGCCCTCTTTGCTTCTCTTGAAGGCCCAGACCTCCTCCCAGGTTCTCTCTGCCATGGCGTTCCACTCACCAGTCATAGCACACCGCTCCCCCACCCATGGCACACTGCTCCTTAGCCCCTCAGGCTGTCCCCACACAGCCAACCCCATCCTCTCTCCAGGACTGACCTCCGAAGCCTGAGTCTCAGTGCCCAGCCCCCACCTGAGCATCCCAGGCTGTGGTGTCCGGCCGGTGGTGCAGATGATCTGTGCGGCTCTCACTCTACTCTGCCCTCCTCAGTCCAGCTGCTGCGCTTTTCTCGGTGACTTTGAGGTCCCTCCGACTCAGCTGATCTTTCCGTCGGTCAGGTGGCTTCCCAGGAGGTGGGTTCCTTTTCTCCTTCACAGCTCCCTCTCGGAAACGCTAGTTCCATCCTGATTCCTTTTCTCTCTCTCTCTTTTTTTCTTTTGTTCTACCCAGTTATGTCAAGAGTTTCTTGCCCTTTTTGGAGGTTTAAGTTCTTCTGCCGTCATTCAATAGATGTTCTGTGCCAGTCGTCTTACATGTAGGTTTTTTGTTTTTTTGTTTTTTGTTTTGTCTTTTTGTCTTTTTGCCTTTTCTAGGGCTGCTGCCACGGCATGTGGAGGTTCCCAGGCTAGGGGTCTAATTGGAGCTGTAGCCACTGGCCTACACCAGAGCCACAGCAACGCGGGATCCAAGCCGCATCTGCGACCTACACCACAGCTCATGGCAGTGCCGGATCCTTAACCCACTGAGCAAGGCCAGGGATCAAACCCATAACCTCATGGTTCCTAGTCGGATTCATTAACCAGTGCGCCACAACAGGAACTCCTAGATGTGGTTTTTTGATGTGTTTGTAGGAGAAGGTGAGTGCGACCTCTTACTCCTCCGCCATCTTGATCCCCCCCCTCACTGCCACCAGAATATTTTTGATGTCATGTTAAGCAGTTTGGGAATTAGCATCACTCTGAAGCCTGGAAGGTACATTGGACGGGCAGGAATTGGGGCAAGGAGACCAGAGAAGACCCAGGGAAGAACCGTGGTGGGAGATAATGAGGGTCTGGACTAGTGCAGGGGGAGTGTGAGCAGGTAGGATGGGATAGTTTTCACAGGTAGAATGTGTGAGACCTCCCGGCCCTAAGGCATGAAGAAGTGGGAGGACCACGAGGGTCCCCATGCCATGCCTCTACCCCATATTTCTAGTTTGTGTGGATAATGGTGCCCTAAACTCAGCAGCAATTACATTCCAGGTGGGTCAGGCTTGGAGCTTGGATACTGAGATCCATGGGAAAATCTCCTGTAAGTTCATTATGGGAATTCCAAGTCAAGACATCCCATAGGCATTTGGGTAAATACATATTGTTCAGGCAAACCGCTTCTTTGTCAGTGTGGATTGGGGGGCCAGCCAGGGCTGCAGTCTAGTTGATAGGCACCTTGTGGACAGGCTGGTTGTGCCCGTTCCAGTCATGCCTCGGCAAGGGCATTGCTGAACACGTTTTCCTCCCCTGGGTCTGGCAGATGTAAGACTTGTAAACTGATGTATTAACATGTATACAGAAACGTGGACACCGAGTCTAAAACCTGCTGAATCATCAAGTGAGCACGCACGTGGGACCACTCAGATCACCCTTCTCATGCCTCCGTCCTCTCCCCCAACTGACTACTGTCCTCACATCTAACACCATAGATTAGTTTGCCCGATTCTACACTTTATATAATTAGAGTAAAAAAATCACTCTCTGGAGCTCCCATTGTGGCTCAGCAGAAATGAATCTGACTGGTATCCATGGGGACATGGGTTCGATCCCTGGCCTTGCTCAGTGAGTTAAGGATCTGGTGTTGCCATGAGCTGTGGTGTAGGTTGCAGATGTGGCTTGGATCTGGCATTGCTGTGGCTGTGGTGTAGGTCGGAAGCTACAGCTCCTTTTGGACCCCTAGCCTGGGAACCTCCATATGCCATGGGTGCAGCCCTAAAAAGAAAAAAAAAATCACTCTCTGTCTTTCAGTTTCTTTGGTTCAATACTTATGTGTGCGCTTTACCCATATCGTATATGCATTACAGTAGTTTGTTGAGTTTCATTCTGTGTCCTGTGTGTGTCATGATGTGACTCTTCCACAGTGTATTCATTTACTGTCAACAGACATTTGAATTTTCTCCAAGTTGGCCTTGTATATGACTTTTGAGAGCTCACATACAACTGGGTATTTACCTAGGAGAGGAATTGCTCTGTTGCCCGAGTGTGTGTGTGGTCAGTTGCCGACCAGTTTTGCAAAGTGGTTGTGATAAACCACACCCTCACAGGTTGTTTATGAGCATTCCAGTTGCTCCAAGCAATTGTTAAGTACTTTGTATGTCAAACCTTGTATCAGCATATTGCTTAAACTAGAGAATTTGATTTCTGGGGGGCAGTGTTTCTCATCCATATCAGAATCTCCTAGGAAGCTTTTTAAGCTTGGATAGCATTCTGAATTCCATCCCACACCTCCTGAATCACAATCCCCAGGGGTGGGGCAGAGAAGACAGATCCTAGCTTCAGAGGCCTGCCAGGATAGGTGCTGTGTTGGGGGCACTATGTGATTGGAGAATGTGAATACTGACTCTGTAGAGACCTTAAGTGACAACTGTGGGTTCAGACTGGCTTGGGAAGGAGCTGAGGCCAGGAAGGTGGCAATAAACTTGAGAAGCTAGTGGCATCCAAAGATTGGAGCCCTGTACCCTGTAGGCGATGGGATCAGTAGGAGGGACGGAGGAGCTGGGAGGATGAGAGGCCGTGGTCAGGGAGCAGAATGTCAGCTTTTCAGCAGTGGAGCCACTCTAGGTGATGACACTACTTAGGTATCAAACCCAAATGCCTTCAGGGGCAGGCAGGTAAACTTCAGACAAACAAAATCTGTCAGCTG
Source organism: Phacochoerus africanus (assembly GCF_016906955.1). Taxonomy (NCBI): domain Eukaryota; kingdom Metazoa; phylum Chordata; class Mammalia; order Artiodactyla; family Suidae; genus Phacochoerus; species Phacochoerus africanus. Next base: position 76,395,866 of record NC_062545.1, on the reverse strand, counting down.
TTTGTGGGGGGGGGGCGGGCTATGTCATAGTTTGCAGAGTCAAAATTTGTGGGGTGCAGAGGAGTCAAAGAATTATAAAAATAGATGTCACACTTGATTGATGTTGTATTTTCAGTCATATTCATAAAGGATTGTTATTATAGGATACCTCTTAGGTCCCAAACAAGGTTTGGTTGCAAGAGGATCAGATGCCCGAGTCTTTATTGCCCCAGCGTCTGGCAGTTAAGATGCTGACCCACCACAGGCTCCACGCCGTAATGATCTGGGTAGGGTGATTCTCTCTCTGTTCTAGACCCCAGGAGCTTGCCTTCAATGAAAAACTCCACACTGCCCTTTCCCTCTAGCATCTCTCAGGCAGTATTTATAATGTTTACCATAATTTACATAAACTAATCTCCTGCTGGAGGACATTTAAGTTTCCAGTGTGGTTTTGTGTTTACAGATTGCGCTGAAAACTAAATTTAGACATCAGCTTTGGGGAGAGTGGATATCTTTATGATGTTAAATATTTGTTACTCTAGGGAAGTTTTATTTTATTGCTCTGAAGGGCGGATGGTAATATCAAAAATAGAGACGCTTAGATTTTTTTTTTTAAAGGAATTCAAAAATCTGAACTGTTTCCATAAGTAAGATTAGCTTTCCACTTTGTTTACATGAGTAATTTGCTAAGGAAAGATTAACCAGTCAGTTTCAGCTAGTCCGCAAACTTGGAGGTATACTGAAATGCTTAAATGAGATAAAGGCCACAAAAGTGCTTGAATTGTAAAGCGTGGTCTAACATAAGATATTCTTAGAGTGTGCACAGTGACCAAGATGGTGCTAGGTAGGTGTTATGTACAGTACAGGCAGCAGGTGTGAAGTATGCGGGAGAGTGGGGAAATGAGGACCTGCCTTGTGTGAGAACAGGCCCTTTTAGAATCTGCCCCATAGATGGGAACCTGAACTAAAGGATTGTCGGAGGACCCTGCGGTGAGAGGGAGCATTAGGACCAGGTTGGGGGGAGGTCTGAAAAGTAGGAATCCTGGTGTATATACACAAGGGAATACTATTCAGCCATAAAAAAGAACAAATTAATGCCATTTGCAGCAATATGGATGGGACTAGAGACTCCCACAGTAAATGAAGTAAGTCAGAAAGACAAATACCATATGATGTCACTTATATCTGGAATCTAATATAAGATGACATATGTCTCCAGTGCAGTTTTGCCTCAGTGTGCTCTGACAGGACCTATTTTGTACTTCCTATTATGATGATATGATATGACATGATAGTAGGTCCTTCATTGTCTGGGTGGATTCTGTTTTAAATCTAAATAATGAAATCACCTGCCCACAGGGTCTGTTCTGACTCTCAATTCCAGGGGCTTGAAATTTGTGGGGCAGGCTAAATTTTAAATCTTCTACCTGGCTGTCCTATGGACACAGTCATCCTTGTGAGATAATTTTTTAGTTCAGAAAATACATTGCTGTTGATTTGAATCTGTGAATTTGGAGACCCTACATTTATTTTTAAAATTTTGAATAAACCTTAAATTTGGGGATAATTTTTTTTTTCATTTTTTTTTCTTTTATGGCCATACCTGTGGCATATGTGGTCGCAGCTGCAGGCCTACACCACCGCCACAGCAACACTGGATCCTTAGCCCACTGAGCGAGGCCAGGGATTGAACCTGCATCCTCATGGATGCTAGTAAGCTTCTTAACCTGCTGAGCCACAATGGGAACTCCTGGGGATAATTTTAAAGTTACAGAAAAGGTTCAGAGAGAGCAAGGAGGGCTCCTGTGTGACCCTCACTGAGTTTCCTCCATCATTAACACTTTATGTTACCATGGCATATTGTCAAATCTGAGAAACTGGCATTAGTATGTTACTATTAACTGCACTCTAGATTTTATATGGCTTTCAGCAGTTTTTCCATGAATGCCCTCTTCCTGTTCTAGGAGTAAGTTCATGGTACCACACTGCATTTAGTTTGTCATGTTATCTCTGTCTCCTCTGTGGCAGTTTCTCAGTCTTTCCTTGATTTTTTTTTTTTTCATGACCTTGACAGTCTTTAGGCACATCGGCCAGGCAACCTGTGGAATGTCCCCAAATCTGGGATTATCTGTTGTTTTTCTTATGATTAGACTGGGGTTATGGTTTTTGGAAAGAAGGTCGCAGAGGTGAGGTGCCTGTTCAACACATCATATGAGGGGGTCTGTGATTTCAACACAGCATCTCTGGGGATGTTAACCTTCAACATTTGGTTAGGATAGGGACAGATTTCCCCCTGTAAAGTTTCCTTTTATCCTACTATATTCTTTGGAAATAAGTCACTAAATGTAGCCCACCCTCATGGGGTAAAGAGTGGGAATTAAGCGTTCTCTCCCATAGGGGTGGAATATCTGTAGTTATTATTTGGAATTGTACTGTGAGAAAGATTTGTCTCTTCTCCCATTTTTCTTTATTTGTTCAATCATTTATTTATATAAGTATGCTGTTGTCAGCATTCTCCAGAGAAACAGAATCAATGAGAGACAGATAGAGATAAAGGTAAGAGGAAATTCATATAGGAATTGGTTCATACGATCATGGAGGTGAGATGTCCCGCAAGGTGATATCTGCAAGCTGGAGACCCAGGAAAGCTAGTGCTGACATTCAGTGCAAAGGCCTGAGAACCACAGGTTGATGGTATAAGTCCCTGTTGGAGCCCTAAAGCCCAAGGAACAGTAGTGCCAATGTAGGGTGGAGAGCAGGAGATGGATGCTGCAGCCCAAGCAGAGAGGTGGGATTTGCCCTTCCCCCACCTTTGGTTCTGTTCTGGCCCCCAACAGATTGGGTAATGCCCACCCCCACTGGTGAGGGCCATCTTCCTTACTCTGTCAAAGGCTAATCCCTGCAGACACCCTCACAGACACACCCCAAGCTGATGTCTTAACAGCTATCTGAGCATCCCTGAGCCCAGTCAAGGTAACATATAAAATTAACTATCATAGTGTGGGATATTCCAAAGTGTTAAAAGGCTATTTTTCAACAGGTGAAAACAATGATGCAAGAGGGTTCACTAGATCTGAGTTCCCTTCTGTAAGACACTGCTGTTAATACATTTGACTCAAAAGCTATCAGTGTGTGTACGGGTGGGCTTCAAATAATTTCAGATGTTGTGAAACTAATTCTCTGTATTAATGTAGATGGTAGGTGCATGGCACTTTCACATTGCTGGGCTGCTTCAGGTTTTAGCTTGACATCTGGAAAGGGCTTGCTTTGGCTTAAGGTACACTGAATCCATCTCCCAGCTCTTATTTGTATGCTCTGAGTGAGTCACTACCCTTCCCTGAGCCTCAGTTTCACTCTCTGTAAAATGAAAATAAAAAATATTTTGTGGAATTGTTTGAAAATTTTATTATTTTACACTTTGGGGTATACTATGCTACTTATTTTATTGCTCAAATTGTTTCAGCTTTGGCCATTGGGAACTCTTTCAGATTGATTCCTCTGTCCCTTTGACATGCCTCTATATTTTTCGTATTTTGAGCACTTCCTTACTTTCTGATACTACAAGATGCTCCAGGCCTGTTTTGTCTTGGCCTTAATCAGACATTTTTCCTGGTTCCTTTTATTGGAGAATGGTATTTAGAGACCAAGATCTGGGCACTGGGTGTGCTTGCTGCTTTTGGGTTATCATTGCTTTTATGCTCTCTCAACAGACAGAGCTAGGTTATATGTGTGTGTGTACAAAAAATGTGTGTAAATACATATATTTATGTGTGTGTACAATGTGTATACATTTATATGTATATAAATATATGTGTACACACATGTGCATGTACATATATTATGTATATACACTAATCTATGTATATAGACATATCTGTAATTATTTCTGTGTTTATCCATGTGTATGTATATTAAGCTAAGCATGATGGAGACCCTTGTTATTTGCTTATGTCCTTTTTTAGCCCAGAGGTCAGATATAATAACTTGCTTTTTTTTCTCTTTGCAGATACCAGATATTCCTCTATTTTATGTGTGCCTTCCAGAACATCTCTTGTGGTATCCACTACTTGGCTTCTGTGTTCTTGTCAGTGTCCCCCCAACATGCCTGCAGGCCCCCAGGCAATGTGAGTCAGGTTCTTTTCCAAGATTTCTCTGGTGTGAGGTTGGAGGACATCTGGACCCGGTTTTCCGTAGGCCGCGAAGATCGCATCATAGTGCAATTACAGAACGGGGAGATCTGGGAGCTCACGAGCTGTCACAGGTTCCGGAGGGACGACAAGTCGAGTTTGAACCATGATTATAATGGCCATAAGAGTAGCTTTCCTTGCCTGGATGGCTACATCTATGACAAGAGCAAGTGGCGCAGCACCGTGGTGACTGAGTGGGACCTGGTGTGTAACCGAGAGTGGTTCGGAAGGCTGATCCAGCCCGTCTTTATGCTTGGAGTTCTGCTGGGAGCGGCAGTCTTCGGCTACCTTTCTGACAGGTAAAATGAGATACTGAGTATTGTTGCATCACTATAGGGTTCATTTTCCTGTCTGATTTTCTCAGTGGACAGGGCATTATGTTCAAAACTTCAGTCGTTTTCACACTTGCTATCTAAATACATGCTTCTTTTCTGATATGTTATTTAGGATACGAAATAGCATAGTGGTAAGGGGATGGGTTCTGAAGGTAGTCTCACTGTGTTCTGCCATTTATGTATGTATGTATGTATGTATTTTTGTCTTTTTAGGGCCATACCTGTGGCATATGAAAGTTTCCAGGCTAGATTTCAAATCAGAGATGCAGCCGCCAGCCTATGCCACAGTCATGGCAATGCCAGATTTGAGCTGCATCTGTGACCTATACCATAGCTCATGGCAATGCCAGATCCTTAACCCACTGAGTGAGGCCAGGGATTGAACCTATGTCCTCATGGATACTAGTCAGATTCATTACAGCTGAGACATGATGGGAACTCCTGTTCCACCATTTATTACCTGTGGGCCCTGGGCGAATTGCCTAACCTGTGTTTCAGAATCTCATTTGTAAGCTGGCAGTGGCAATAATAGCATTCACCTCAGAGGGTTTTTGCAAAATTTATACAGAGAAAGTACCTTGGACATAAAACCACTCAATAGATACTGGTTATTACTTTGGATTTCTTTCTTTAAACAGACCTGCTTTTTAAGAGAAATAGCCTCATCCTAATTGGTCATATCTCTGGAATTGTGAGCTATACCAGCGATATTAAAAAATACACATTAAAATGAATATATAGCTCTTAAAATAAAGCACGGTTCATCTCTGTATGGATGTGGGCCACATTCTAAGTACCTATCCTAAAGCACAGAGAAGAATTTATTTATTTGGTCCCCATAGTTGTGAATTTTATGGTTATATACTGGGTACTGGGAACTTAAAGACAACTGCTTAGGTCAGATGTGCCAGTCTAATGGGGCCAACAAACACATCCAAAGAAAAATTGTAGGGCTTTGTTGTGTCCAGGGCCATACTAGAAGTGAAAACAATGGAGACCAAAACTATGGCAGCCTAAAGGGAAGAGTACCTCAGGTACCCTCCTGTCCCCCGACGTCCCCTCCAGAAGGTGGCATTCGAATAGTGAAGTTGGAGCAGAAGTGGAGTCCATTTATTATTTGGTGACTGAAGTTATGTTTCTTTTTTTTTTTTTAATGATTTTTTATTTTTTCCATTAGAGTTGCTTTACAGTGTTCTGTCAATCTTCTACTGTACGGCAAAGTGACCCAGTCTCACATAAAAATATACATTCTTTTTCTCACATTATCCTCCATTATGCTCCATCATAAGTGACTAGATATAGTTCCCAGTGCTATACAGCTGGATCTCATTGCCTCTCCATTCCAAAGGCCATAGTTTGCATCTGTTAACCCCAAATTCCCAGTCCATCCCTCTCCCTCCCCCTCCCCTGAAGTTATATTTCATTGTTTAAGAATCTTCTGCTTCATAACTGTCTTTCTGGGAAGTGTGGAAATTAGGTTGTCAGTGGGGAGAGGAACAACAAAGGAGTTGAGACAAGAATCCCTGCTGGTACATCTGTCAGTGGAGGAAATGCAAGATGCAAGGTGGCTACAGGAGTAATGGGCTTCAGAGAAGCTTCCTGTCTTTGGCCGGAAGAGGCTTGAACTGACAGAGGAGTCAGAGGGGAGGGAAAGACAAAGGAAGAAGTAGTAATTGGTAGAATCAGGCCTCAGAGAAGGTGGGAAGAGACATGACCCTATATTAAAATTGCAAAATGGTATTTGGAGAGAAAAGGGTGTGTCTCTGGAGAGGAGAGAAGAGGAGAAGGCTGAAAACAGATGCAGGTGGTGTTGGCAGGTGGGCAGAGCAGGAAGTTGCAGGGCTTTCTTTTTGATGGTTTCTTTTCTCTGCAGGAGAGGGCTGCTCATCTGCTAGAGTGAAGACTTTGTGGGTGGTAGAGGGGGTTGATCAGGGATGGGTAGAAAATTGTTTTAAATGACATTCAGGGCTCAAGTGAGATTGGGGAGCATTTTATGTGTAGGACCAACATTCCCTGCTAGTGTGTGTGAAAGCAGAGAAGGCTGAGGCCATGAAGATGACAGTTTCTGATTTGCCTGCATAACCTCTGCAGCACTGGGCAAGCCTGTTGGTTGGTTGGAACCTCAGTAGTATATTCTTTTCCCTTAAAGTTATCTGTCAGGGACATATCCTTGGGAGAAAATACTTGCAAATCATATATCTAATGAAAGTCTGATATCTAGATTACGTAAAGAACCCTTATAATTACAACAGGAAGAAGACAAATAACCCAATAAAAATGTGCAAATGAGGAATTCCCGTTGTGGTTCAACAGGTTGTGAACCTGACTAGTATCCATGAGGATGCAGGTTTGATCCCTAGCCTTGCTCAGTGGGTTAAGGATCTGGCCTTGCCATGAGCTGTGGTGTAGGTCATAGACTCGACTCAGAACCCACATTGCTGTGGCTGTGGCATAGGCTGGCAGCTACAGCTCTGATTCGACCCTGAGCCTGGGAACATCCATATGCCATGGGTGCGGCCCTTAAAAGAAAAAAAAAACAGGAAAAACAAAAAACAAAACAAAAAAAGGGCAAATGATAGATATTTTGCCAAAGAATATATGCAAATGGCCAATAAACACATATAAAAATCCTCATCATTAATCATTAGGGAAACATGAACCAATATGACTTCACTAGAATGGCCCGAATCAAAAAGACAACCAGTGTTGTCAAGGATGTGGAAAAATTTGTGGGATTGTAAAACTGGGGCACCCACCCTGGAAAACAGTCTGACAGTTCCTCCAAAAGTTAACCATAAAGTTAGCATATGACTTAGCAGTTCCACTCCTAGGCATATGTCCAAGAGAACTGGAAACGTAAGTTTACACAATATCTTGTTTACCAAAGTACATGGCAGCATCATTCATAATAGCCCAAAAAGCAGAAACAATCCAAATGTCCATCAGCTGATGAATAGATAAACAAAACATGGGATAGCCATGCAGTGTAACGTTATTTAGTCATAAAAAGAACTGAAGTACTGATCCATACCACAGCGTGGGTAAACCTTCAAAACGCAATGCTTCATAAGCCAGGCTATGTACTTACTGTGTGACTCCGTTTGTATAGAATGTCCTCAGTAGGCAACTCTATAGAGACAGAAAGTAGATTAGTGGCTATCAGGGCTGGAGGGAGCAGAGTATGAGGAATGGTGGCTTCTGGGTGCAGAGTTTCTTTTTGGAGTGATGGAAATGTCTTGGAACTAGGTATTGATGAGAGTTGCACAACTCTGTGAATACACTAAAAGCTACTGAGTTGTATATTAAGAGGTTGGATTTTATGGCATGTGAGTTATATCTCAATTTTTAAAATCTGCAGGTATATAATTATTATTGATTTGCTTTTTAGACAAAGAAATGTCCTTCCTAATTATGAAATCATAGGGCAAGTAAGCAACTTATTCCAGGAGCAGAACATAGCCAGACTTGTGTTTTTAGAGGGTCTTAGTAAGAGCTGTCTCACTCTTGGTGGGAAGAGCCAACCCGATGGGGAAAATGATCCAGCAGGTCATAGAGCAGGTCCTGACAGGGAAAGGATATATCCTCCCTCCCCTTCCTCTCAATGCCAGGTTCAGAGGTCCCCTGGGGACTACCCAGAGTGATGGTGTGTCTATATTAGCAGCTCAGGTAGAGGCCTGTCAACTGAAAAACTGGCCTCTTATAGAAATCATGTGTTAACTCATGACTTGCCCCAAATAAATGAATGAATAACAATCAAATACATAAGCTATAAAAAATATAGGGAACACTCATCTTTCATGAATGAGAGTGGATGTTTAAATTGTTACAGCCATACTTTGCTCTTTCCACTGTATGGTTCTTCTTTTTCAGGACTGGAAGGCGAGTTATCTTGTGGACCACAAGCATTGGGGTATTTCTTTGTGGCATAGGAGTGGCATTCACATTTGATTATTACAGCTTCATGATTGCACGCTTTCTTCTTGCTATGGTGAGTTGGTTTGTTTTTTTTTAACCTCTTTAATTCTATTGCAGTACTTTTCTGTTAAATCTTAACTCTCTGTCTTGCTCATTTAGAATCTAGTGAGAGAGATCAGGGGCTAATCTTTGTTCACTCTTCTGCAGAAATCTTTCTGTAGAATATTAGTGCCTTATGCTCAGAATGGAACTCATTCGAATTGTTGCAGTAAGGCAGAATCTTTTAATTTGACTCTGTGTCTGACATATGATCCACATTCCACAATTACTGACAGCAAGAAGCTGTGAAACACCACTTCTACTTAGCATTGGCCTGGGGATTCTAGCCAATATTATAAGGCAAAAAAGAGAGAGAAGAGACAGGGAGATCGAGGGAGGGAGGAAGACCTAAAGGGAAAGAAAGAAGAAAAAAAGTTGTTATTTGTGGTCATTACAAGTAATGGCTGCAGGATTTCCTGTTGTGGCTCAGCAAAAACGAATCTGACTAGTATCCACGAGGACACAGGTTTGATCTCTGGCCTCGCTCAGTGGGTTAAGGATCCAGTGTTAGCGTGAGCTGTGGTGTAGGTTGCAGACGCAGCTTGGATTTGGCATTGCTGTGGCTATGGTGTAGCCAGGGGCTGCAGCTCCGATTGAACCCCTAGCCTGGGAACCTCCATATGCTGTGGGTGTGGCCCTAAAAAAGACAAAACAAAAACAAATAATGGCTGCAAGTTATTTTACTTCTGAGCAATTAGATTGGTCTAATCAGGTCTTGTTTGCATGAGCCAGACTGTTAAGGTGTATTGTTAAGAAAACCATTTGTAAAATGTGCAGGAAGAATGAAAACAAGAAAGCCTTTCTGTTATGGGGAGCAGGGGAGCATAATGGAAAAGGCATGACTTTGATTTCCAGCTTTGTGACCTTGGGCAAACACGTTATCCTCTTTGAACCTTAATATCTGGTCTATAAACTGTAGAAAATTATATGTGCTTCAAGTGGGTTGTCACCAGGATTCAGTGAGATTCAGGTAAGCATCCACAATTCAGCACCTGGTGCAGAGTCGGCACTCCTCACAACAGTGACTGTTAGTGGAAGTGGAGAACCGCACTTGGTAAGGCTTCCAGATAGGTTCCAAACTTCCAAACCACAGCAGCAGTGATTCTGTTTGGAGGTCACTGGTCAAGAAAAGCAGAGTGAAGAGCTTGTGCTCTTGCTGAAGGCAGAGAAGTGTACACATCCTATCTCACCACAATGGATGATCCCCAAGGGTCTGGAGAGAAGCCAAGAACTTCAGTCTCAGAGGAGGAGGGCACTGCACCCCCTAAGAGGGCAACGTGGTGTGTTCTGTTTTGGAGTCTTCATCGGTGACTGGGAGGGGTTCCTAGAAAGCCACACAGATGACCAAGGATAGGAGGGTGCATTAAGGAAAATTTAGGAGAATTGAAGGTGTCGTATCTTAAAAAAGTATAAATGTATTTAGGAATATAGAGAGGGGTTTTTTGTTTGTTTGTTTTTGTTTCTGTGTGGGGTTTTTTTTTTTTTTTTTGTCTTTTTAGGGCTGCACCCATGGCACATGGAGGTTCCCAAGCTAGGGGTAGTATTGGAGCTGCAGCCACCTGCCTACACCACAGCCACAGCAATGTGGGATCCAAGCCGCCTCTGTAACCTACACCACAGCTCATGGCAACGCCAGATCCTTAACCCACTGAGCAAGGCCAGGGATCAAACCCACATCCTCATGGATACTAGTTGGGTTTGTCACTGCTGAACCACAATGGGAACTCCCTATAGAGAGTTTTTAATACAAAAGATAACCAGCAGTCCTGTCTCTATTGAGGAGACAATAAAAGGAAATGGCTCCGTAGAAGTTCCCGCTGTGGTACAATGGGATAGGCGACATCTTGGGAGCCTAGGACGCAGGTTCAATCCCCTACCTGGCACAGTGGGTTAAGGATCTGGAATTACCATAGCTGCAGCTTAGATCTCGACTCTGGCTCATATCTGATCACTGGCAAGGGAACTCCCCATGCCACAGGGCAACCAATAAAGAAAAGAAGAGGAAAAAAAGGAAATGGCCCTCTAGCTGCAGAACGAGATTTGGTAAGAGACCTTCTGATGGGAATGATAGTACAACAGAGGCACAGGAAGGTATTGAGAGAACATAGGGCCCTCTTTTGGAAGATTTAAGATCATTCTAAAAATACCTATCTTGGTCTTGTAAAATACCATGAGTTGATTTCCAGAGCCAAGAAAATGAGACAGCCACCCATAGAAGACATCTGTAAAATATGGCCTTAATTTTCTGTGGCTCTTTCCTTTGGTTTTTTTGGAAAATGTATTTGTGATACAATTCTGCGTAGGGAAGATGCAGGCAGATCCATTCACTCAGCCCATTTATTGATCTGCCCATACAGTGTATTGCTAGGTAAACCTGACCAGGCTGTTTCAGGGATCCCACCCTGTAGTGGGAAGGTGAGACATGGATGGGCCAGCTTAACAACTCCATACTGTGCTGATGATGGTGGGGCATCAGTGGAGGGGTCCCATGATGGGGGGTTGGGGATGGATGAGAGAAGAGCCTTGCAGGCAGAGGGATCAGCAAGTGACAAGGCCCTGAGATGAGAGAAATTCGAAGGTCCAGAGGCCTGGAGAATAGAGAGGAGGTAAAATGCACTGATGAGGCTGAAGGAGGGGGAGATGGTTAATAGGACCTAATAGGGTGACAAAGAGTTTGCCTGGTTTCCTAAAGGCAGTAGAAATCCACAGAAAGTGTCCAGTGCATTCAGAGGTAAAGTGGTCATTCTGGCTGCTATGTTGGGGTAGGATCAGGGTAGTCGTGAGGAATAGTGTTCTCAGTGGAGGTTTCAGGTGTGAATGGAGTCACAGAGTCTTCTGAAATTGTTTAGGTAGCTGTGTATGGAGTGTTTGAATCCCATGACAGCAGTAACCAGTAGGACTCGAAAGGGAATGGACTCAGAAAGAATTGGCATTGAAAACAAACAAAGGAACATTTTTGGGACTGATGTTATAGCTTACCTTAATGAGGAAATTTGTAGTATTTGAAGGTTTAAATTTACCCAACAACTGGATTCTTCAATAGAGGAGTCCTCATTATCAGGGTTCATTATCTGAGACTTGCAGTTACAAGGTTGCATGGGGGGAAATAAAATCTGTTGTCACAGAATATGAAACTGCACGTTCATACAGTTGTCCCCATCAGGCTCCTCGCTGCTGAGCACTAGTAGGCCAGCCTCTTTGTTACTCTGATGTAAAGTGAAATTGCAATCTTACAAAAGATGTTTGATTGTAAAAAGTCTTTGAAAGCAGGAGGGGAGGGAGTTCCCATCATGGCAACTCCCATCAACCGGACCAGCATTCATGAGGACGCAGGTTTGATTCCTGGCCTCGATCAGTGGGTTAAGGATCTGGCATTGCCATACACTGTGGTGTAGGTCGCAGGTCCTGTCCAAAACCATTTGGTAAAGACCAAACATGTTCATGCATGTTTTTGATGGGACCGATTTCAAGGACTTTTTTGGTATGGACCAAATGTTTTATGGATGTTTCTGACGGGGCCAGACGTCCTTCAAGAAGGGTTTGTTTTATTGTTGAGTTTTAGGAGTTCTCTGTATATTCTTGATATTACTCTCCTATCAGAGGTATGATTTGCATATCTCATTTTGTAAGTTGCCTTTTCACTCTGATGTTCTCTGATGCAGAGACGTTTTTCATTTCCATGAAGCCCAATTTGTCTGTTTCATTGTTGTTGTTGTTGCCTGTCAGAATGAAGCTTCAGTCAGACCTGTTTTTCTTCTCTCTGGTTACCATAAATTTTTTGGTCTCCATTTAAAATTTAGGGTTTACTAACAGGGCTCTCCTCTAGATGGATAAATCAATACACACATTTGCAAGGAACTTAGAAATAAATTCACACTGTGAGGGAAGATTTAAATGAAGCAAAGGGCAATGTCTAACATATCATGTATAGCTATTCAAGTTTTGCCATTGGGATGGACAGGGTGTGAGAAGATGAAAGGACCCATTTGAAGAAGAATGGATTATAATAAACACCATAGTATAAATGTGGTTCGGGTTTCAGAAAACAATGCTTTGTCATTTTCCTTTTTGCCTGTGTAGATTTGCAGAAAGATCTGACCGCTCTCCCTGCTTTGTTTTGCAGGTTGGAAGTGGCTATCTTGTGGTGTTTGTCTATGTGACGGAATTTGTTGGCATGAAGTCCCGGACGTGGGCATCCATCCATTTGCATTCCTTTTTCGCGTTTGGAACCATGGTGGTGGCTCTGACAGGCTACTTTGTCAGGACCTGGTGGATCTATCAGATAATTCTCTCCATGGTGACCGTCCCCTTTGTCCTATGCTGTTGGATGCTCCCAGAGACACCCTTTTGGCTTCTTTCAGAGGGAAGATATGAAGAAGCACAGAAAGTCATTGATAGGATGGCCAAGTGGAATAGGACAAGATCCTTTAAGCTGTCAGAACTTTTATCCCTGGCTGGCAGTGGTCCTGCTGGTACCAAGGCCTCACCAGTTGAGAAGCACAGCTTATCAGATCTCTTTTATGACTGCAGTATTGGAACAAGGACAATTATTGTTTGGCTGATTTGGTTCACGGGGTGTTTTGGGTTCTACTCCTTCTCCTTGAATTCTGTTAATTTGGGAGGCAATGAATATTTAAATTTCTTCCTCATGGGTAAGTGGTTAAATTAGATTTAAATGCATCCCTGAAGTGGTGATGAAATTTCTACCAAGTTTTGAATGTGTTGCTATTGTCTTTTTTTTCCTACCAGGAACAATACTGCGAACTATATTATTATGGTCTCCTTTAGTGTTCCACATGAATATATTTTCTTTAAAAATTGCAAGCAGGAGTTCCTGTCGTGGCTCAGTGGTTAACGAATCCGACTAGGAACTAGGAGGTTGCAGGTTCGATCCCTGGCCTCGCTCAGTAGCTTGAGGATCCAGTGTTGCCGTGAGCTGTGGTGTGGCAGAAGTGGCTTGGATCTGGAGTGGGCCGGCAGCTACAGCTCCGATTCGACCCCTAGGCTGAGAACCTCCATATGCCGTGGGAAGCAGCCCTAGAAAAGGCAAAAAGAACAAAAAAAAAATGTGTATATTTTGCAAGCAGTCAGAGGATTTGAGTCCCTCCTTCCTTTTCTGCCTGTTCTAGATACAGCTTCCCTCCTTTAAGCCTGTCACCATTTCAGAATTTTCATTCAGAAGATAACCTCTCTCACATTTGGCTTGTGCCCTCTTGAACTCCCCCCCTCCTTTTTTCTGTCTTTTTGCCTTTTCTAGGGCTGCTTCCCACAGCATATAGAGGTTCCCAAGCTAGGGGGCGAATCGGAGCTATTGCTGCTGGCCTACACTAGAGCACAGCAACTCGGGATCCAAGCCGTGTCTGTGACCTACACCACAGCTCATGGCAACACTGGGTCCTCGACCCACTGAGCAAGGCCAGGAATTGAACCCGAGACCTCTTGGTTCCTAGTCGGATTCGTTAACCACTGTGCCATGACGGGAACTCCCTCTTGGATCCCTTTTTATGCATCTCCACACATTTGTGCAGATAAATGTTTTGTGTTTTAACATAAATGAGATTATTCACTATATACTGTTCTTTGCAAGTTGCGTTCCTTTTAAAATTTAACATATCTTGGAGATCTTTTTGTATCTTTCTACCTTCAAGTGCCCTTAATTTCAGAATTTTAGTCAGTAAAATAACCTAAATACATACAACTGTAATTTATTTTTGTCATGCTTCTTTCAATTCAGTAGCAGGTTAAAATCACTTCAGACCCTGCTGTGCTAGCTTGAGGTGTGACTTCTAGGGTAAACCAAATTCATAGCAAACATGAGAGAATTTTTCGAAATCTGCCTTTGTCCAGCTAGTCTTAACTCATGGTTATTTCCATGTAGGCTGCTTTATATTATCCCCAGAAAAATTTACTTTAAAAATTTTATATGTAAATATCATCCCTTCTCATTAAAATGCTCGGATGACACATCCGTTTTTGTTTACTATAGCTTAGTAGGAATTATGAGAAAAGACATTTTAAGAGGGGGAAAAAAAACTCTCTCTTTTTTGGGGGCAGATCAACAAGTTTTTAAAAGAGCCCATCTTGACTTCAAACCCATTCTATGTGTCCATTTGATAAAGGATGCGTATTTCTAGAACAGAGCAGCAAATAGTAGGAGAATCAAGTTGGGGTGGGATGTGGCATGGGGAAGCTTAAGAATGCTGGAGTTTTAGATCTTTATAATATACTTTCTTCGTTTTGATGCAGATATAAATTCTCAATAAACCAGGAAATCTCATAAATATTAAAAAACTGTTTCCAAAACAAATAACATGGTTTTATCATCTCTACTGTCTTTGATTTTTCATGTCATCGTCCTTGCCTGCGGTCCTCTGCCTGACAGGTGCTTCTAGTCAGCACTTCTGTGCTGTGCAATTTTTGAGCAAGTTTTTTTTTTTTAATTATTCCCATAGGACCTCATTTCCACTCCCTGAACTGTCTCTTACTTGGCTCAAATCTTTTAATAATAGGAAAAGTCAGGATAATAATCTAGGCCTACTCCTATGAGGCTTTTTTGAGAAACATTATTGTATTTGATCTTGAAAAGTACTTGATGGAGTAAAAAAAAAAGAGAGAAAGAAAAGAAATGTGTTTGATAAACTCTTAAAAAAAGAGGAGTTCCCGTTGTGGCTCAGCAGGTTAAGGATCCAGTGTTGTCTCTGTGAAGATGTGGGTTCCATCCCTGGTTTTGTTCAGTGGGTTAAAGATTTGGTGATGCTGCAAGTTGCACTGTAGGTTACAGATGTGGCTTGATCTGGCATTGCTGTGGCTGTGGTTGTAGCATAGTCTGGCAGCTGCAGCTCCAATTTAACCCTGGGAACTTCCATATGCCACAGGTGAGGCAATAAAAATGAAAAAAAATTTAAAAAAAGGAGTAATCGATGTGCCTGCTGTTCTGGCCCACAGGCATGGACCTTACGCAGGGTCTGTGAAAAGGAGGCATTTTCTCTGGAGTTGTTTATTTGTCATAATGAAAAGGCAAGGGGACTGTTTCTCCAACAGGGCTCAAAATGTTCATTTTTGCCTTTCCCAGCTTTTTTTTTTTTTTTTTTCTGAGCAGCTATAATGGAGTTTAATTTCTGATGTACTGCTAAGAATGTTAACTCAGAAAATATGTTTCCACCTCTCCCTGTGAGGTGTTCCTAAAACCGTGGGAGACATGTTGACCCAGACCTGCCTGTGCAGGTGCTTTGAATGGGCAGATGCACATCAGTCTGAAAAGGCACTGGTGGGTAGTGTTCTGAGGTTAAGCAAGATGCTGAGGGACAAAGGAATAGACCTTTGAATTACATGGATGGTCTAGGCTGATAAATAGTGACAGTTTCTCAGAGGCTATAGTTGGGCTGGCTCAGATCTTGCTTGCTCCCTCAAGAGTTTCATTCTGGCTGAGAGATGCAAAGCTTTTGTTGTTGTCGTTCTAGATCTAAGATACAAACTTGGGTTCTTCAAAGGAAGGGCTTTGAAGTCAGTTATGGACTTAGGAATTCAGCTGTTTATTTTTTTATTTTTTGGTCTTTTTTAGGGCTGCACCTGCGGCACATGAAGGTTCCCAGTCTAGGGGTCAAATCAGAGCTGTAGCCTCAGGCCGATTGCCAGAGCCACAGCAACGCCAGATCCGAGCCGCGTCTGTGACCTACACCACAGCTCATGGCAGCACTGAATCCCTAACCCATTGAGTAAGGCCAGGGATCAAACCCACAACCTCATGGTTCCTGGTGGGATTCATTTCCACTGTGCCACGATGGGAACTCCTGCTCTTTATTTTTTGTTGTGGGGAAGCAAAAAGAGATCCAAGACAAATTCCCATGCCCTGTGGGGAATTCATATTAGGTTTACTTTTAGGTTTAAAACCCTGGAGTTCCCCAATGGCCTAGTGGTTGAGGATCCAGCGTTGTCACTGCTATGGTGCAGGTTCGATCCCTGGCCTGGGAATTTCTGTGTGCTCTGGATGCAGCCAAAAAAAAAAAAAAAAAAATCCATCAAGTAGTTATAGCTGATCCTGAATTTTATACTTTAGTTTCTGAGTTTGAAATTAGTGATACAAAAATTTCCCCATGGAGTTCCCGTCGTGGCTCAGTGGTTAACGAATCCCACTAGGAACCATGAGGTTGCAGGTTTGAACCCTGGCCTTGCTCAGTGGGTTAAGGATCCGGCATTGCCGTGAGCTGTGGTGTAGGTTGCAGAGATGGCTAGGATCCTGCGTTTCTGTGGCTCTGGTGTAGGCCGGCAGCTACAGCTCCGATTCGACCCCTGGCCTGGGAACCTCCATATGCCGAGGGAGCGGCCTAAGAAATGGCAAAAACACAAACAAAAACAAAAACAACAACAAAAAAATTTTCCCCATAGTTCTGCCAAGCAAGAAGCCAAAGATCAGAAATGACCAGTGTTGTCTATTAATTTACATATTTATTCCTTCATCTGGCCTATCCTCCAGGCTTTGTGCTGTGTCCAGGGGAGCTTCCAGCCTAGTTGGGGATGAGATGCCGAGGGCAGGGGATAGGTCATAGGCCATGTCACAGCAAACATCCTCTCTGCTCCTCTGAGTTTAAAAGTTGTAGGGCTTGCTGCCTCTTAGGCAGTTGTTGGATAGTTCTTAGAAACCCCACTGGAAGCAGAATGAGGGCTGACCATTCCTTTTTGGTGGTGAGTTAGAAGGTAGTGTCCCCTTGTCCAGTTGGATGCTATGGCTGATAGCAATGGGTCCTTTTGCTCCATGACAGGTATAGTGGAGATTCCTGCCTACATCTTTGTGTGCGTCGGGATGGATCGTTTGGGGAGAAGATGCATTCTGGGTTTCTCCCTTCTCTCAAGTGCAGTGACTAATGGTGTGATTATGGTGATCCCCCAGGTGAGCTGTTTTATGGGTTTTTGTTTGTTTGTTTGTTTGTTTTTTTAGGGAATGGTTAGTTTTACTATGACACCTTAATGGGACCATTTTTAGCTTATGAAATGGAAGATGAGTTAAGACATATGGGTAGAGTTCATACAAACTATTTAAAATGTTTTCTTAAAAAAATCATTCTTTGCTTTATAGAGATTTAAGGAAAAAAAGAAATGATGGGTTGGGGGAAGCCCATAACCTCACTTCCCAGAAATGGCCAGTGTTGTATTATTATTATTATTTTTTTAATGGCTGCACTGGCAGCATATGGGAGCTCCCTGGCCAGGGATTCAATCAGAGCTGCAGCTTCAACCTACACCAAAGCTGTGGCAATGCTGGATCCTTTAACCACTGTGCCTGGCCAGGGAGCGAACTCACACCTTGTCAGCAACCTAGAAATGCTGCAGTTGGATTTTTTTTTTTTTTTGTCTCTTTAGGGCCGCACCCGGGGCATATGGAGGTTCCCACGCTAGGGGAATGGGAACTGTAGCTGCTGGCCTACACCACAGCCACAGCAACGCAGGATCCTTGACCCACTGAGCAAGACCAGGGATCAAACCTGCAACCTCATGGTTCCTAGTTGGTGTTCGCGGCACCACAATGGGAACTCCTACAGTTGGATTCTTAATCTACTGCGCCACAGAGGGAACCAGTATTGTATTTTGTAAACATGATGATCTTGATCAGGGAGAGCAGATCGCAGCCTCCTGTGATGATCATTATCTTAAACCTTTATTCATGAAAGATCTGCCAGCATCTAGTATGTGCCAGGTCTTTTTGGGTGCTGAAGGCATGCAGTAAGTCAAGTTTCTCTGGGCATAATGAAGATGGGTAAAATAGGATGAGGGGTAGAGAATGACTGTGTATGGAGCAAGGAACACATGTACACAATTTCATTTTATCCAAGGTGACTGAGGATGGTGTGCCTCGCAGAGAAGGTGACATATGATCAGAAACCTGAAGGAGGGAGGGAGCCATGGAGACAGCTGGAAGATATGATGGGTCTCATGTGCAGGACTGTTCCACTTTAAATACTCTTGGTTTTCACTGTGGTAGACTAGTAGTTTCCAATTTCTAGAATGCTTAAATCCCTCAAGTATCTTGTTTTTAAAAATGGAATTTCTCAGTGAAAAACACTGCCATAAACTACCAAGATGGCTTTCATATCCCTATATTTTGTCAAACTCCAGCCCTAGAATACCTCTTGCACCCAGAAGTGCTCCCTCCCCAAATGTTATTAGAACCTGTATTTTCACTCTCCATTTGCAAAATTTGGTCCCTATAACAGTACTTGAAAATATTTTATAAAATTTCATTTGGTGATTATATAATTCTTAAGCAGTAGTGTCTCCACATTTAGATCCAGGCATTTTAAGTTTTGCATATTGTTTGACCTTTTCATTTAAGCTAACCAGTGCCTTCCTTTTATAGTAACACTTCACTTAGTTATCAGGGTTGCCAAAGCAAATATTTTATATATTAAAATTTTCAGTTGATTGACAACTGATTCATGCCAGTTAAAACAAGGTCTATGTCAATTTGAAGGAGCTTCATTCATACCTTTTGTGTTTGTGCTTTTAAGTGGTTTGCAGTTATATTAGTTGAGGTGATGGCAGCTGTTGACCTGTTGAAGACTTAGGGAACCCTAGAACCTTCAAGATCTACAGTGGTTAAGCCCCAGAAGTAAAGAACGACAGGGACATGGCTCATGGGGATTTCTAGAAATAGAGCACTAACCCTTAACCACAAATTTCTCCCCTCTCTTTAAAATTCTCTCTAAATGGTAATGTCAACCCAATATGATTTTAAGTCCCATTAATTCATTCAACAAATATTGTTTACAATAGTGATTCAGGTCACGAGGTGACACTACCTGCTCTAGTAGAGGCAGCCTCAGATCGCAGTGATTTCACATCATAGACATTTATTTCCTGCCCATAGAAAGTTTGGTGTGGGTGTACCTCTTTGGTGGCTGTGGGAGCAGTGAGGGGGTATTTGGCTCCATGGAGTCACTCAGAGACCCAGGTTGACAGAGGCACTGCCATCCTTAACACATAAACTCCAAGGTCACCTGGGACTCAACACCCAGCTGGCAGACAGGGGAGGAGAGAAAAGATGGATTGTGGGAGGTCTTTGTGAGCCGTGCTTTGAAGTGGAACACATCAGGGACGGCAGCAGAAACACACCATCTGGGCAGGTCTCATTCCGAAGTGTCTCCTCCCAAATGGCTTTTCTTATTTGGTAATTTGAAATCCCCAAGTCTGGGAGGAGGTGCAGTAAAGCTTTCCTCTAAATTTCATAAAGATGGAAAACTTGGTCAGACCATGTGTAGGGTTTACAAAATAAATTCAAACAGAAACAAAACTTTTTCATTGTTCTAAAAAATACTGGAGAACTAGAAAGTTTTATGTGATAATTTTAAATTTTATATATATATATATATTTGTCTTTTTGCCATTTCTTGGGCCACTCCCGCAGCATATGGAGGTTCCCAGGCTAGGGGTCCAATCGGAGCTGTAGCCACCAGCCTATGCCAGAGCCACAACAACTCGGGATCCGAGCTACATCTGCAACCTACACCACAGCTCACAGCAGCGCCAGATCCTTAACCAACTGAGCGAGGCCAAGGATCGAACCCGCAACCTTGTGGTTCCTAGTCAGATTCGTTAACCACTGAGTCACTACGGGAACTCCCAAGATTTTATATTTTTCTTTAGAAGTATTAAAAATTGACAGAACACTGCAAACCAGTTATGATGGAAAAAATAAAAAATCATTTAAAAAAAAATGACCTGATGACACAATGATGGTCAGCCTTGCTCCTGTTCTTTGTTTGTTTGTTTTTTCTTTTGCAGGATTACCATGTTTGTCTAATGGTGGCAACCATGGCTGGAAAGTTTTCCATAGGGGCAGCCTTTGGTCTCATTTACCTTTACACAGCAGAGCTGTATCCAACCATTGTAAGGTAAGAGTTCCTTATTTTTCTGTTGTTTTCGTGTTCTCTTTCACATATGTGTCATTTCATTATATCTGGCCCTTGAGGATAAATGCTTTTCTTCTGTGGAAGTTGCCAGAAGCTCCAAGATATGGGACAACACATGAGGGTGATGTTTCTGAATCTGAGGCTTTGTCTGCATGTCATCAGCAAGGATATTAGAGAACTTTTTTTGGAACTCACACTCTCCTATCCTAAAAACATTTAAAATCTCAAAGACAATTGACTTCCACCAGACTCAAGGCTAATTTTCTCAGGATGTGTCTCTTGATGTCCTGATGTCAGTTGTATTAGTTTGTTAGGGTCAAACAAAACACCACGGGCTGGGGGCTTAAGCCACAGAAGTGTATTTTCCCAGCGTTGTGGAGGCTAGAAGTCTGAGATGGAGACTTTGGCAGGTTTGGTTTCTCCTGGAGCCTCTCTCCTAGGCTTAATAAAAGATATTTATTCACAGAGGAAGCATATTCTTTGCTTTTTTACTAGACATTCTATAAGATATCTTTAAATAACTTTCAAAGAAAAGCACTTTAAGATGTTGCTGGACTTTAAAAAATTGAGATAGAATGTTCCATAGATATAAATCTTTTGGCCTCCCAAATTCCCACTCCATATCTCAAATAAATTCCTGCTCTAGAAGACTGATGTTATCCTCAGTATTAGCCTGAATGAGTGTATGTAGGGGCCTGCATAGCTGATGAAGATTGGTTTACAGGTTGGGGTTTTTTTTGGTCTTAAATTGTCTTGAATTATCTGCATGCTTGTATACATCACTGTTTCACAGAATGTGAAAATGAATCGTGAACAATTCTTGAAAAAGTAGAATAAAATGATTTCTAAGTATATTAAGCCAACTTGTGTTTTTTAATTTATTCTCTGCTGGGAAGGTGGACAGGGGTTTCAGGCAGCTGTTCCCTCTTTCAGGCAGCTGTTCCTTCATTCTCTGCATCATGGGTGCCCCACTTGTCTTGCCTTCTTGCTGCCGTCTTAATACTCTTGGTTGTTTTCAGGTCGCTGGCCGTGGGGAGTGGCAGCATGGTGAGCCGTGTGGGAAGCATCATGGCCCCGTTCTGCGTTTATCTCTCCAGCATTTGGATCTTCATGCCACAGGTGTTCATCAGTTCATAGAACTTTACTGAGATAGCAGAGAGGCAGAGCAGCTAAGTTCTATGTTTTTATTTCCTGGGAGCCAATTTATAATTCAGTTATGGCGGTTTGTAGAAACCTTATTAACAGCGCACCAGTTAATAGTAGTGTGGTGGTTGCGGTTTTCTTTTCTTTTTTATTTATTTATTGGTCTTTTTTTTTTTTTTAGGGCCACACCCATGGTATATGGAAGTTCCCAGGCTAGGGGTTGAATAGGAACTGTAGCTGCTGGCCTACACCACCACAGGCAGAGCAACCCCAGATCTGAGGCATGACCTACACAGCAGCTCATGGCAATCTGGGATCCTTAACCCACTGAGCAAGGCCAGGGATCGAACCCCCATCCTCATGGTTACTACCGGGGTTTCTACCGCTGAGCCACAACAGGAACTTCCTGGTTACTGTTTTCTTGCTGGTTGATTGCCTTCCACTTTCCCATTCCCTCCCCCTTATGAGCCATTAATTAATTTCAGCTCTGCCCCTACCCCCTGAGAGGGTCTCCCCTCAACCATATCATGAAGTCGGGATTGCACAGGGAGAGCTCTGGGCTCTGGGCGCTCAGCCTGCACCCCTCCACCTGGCTCCCATGCCCAACCCTTGCCTCTGTGTTCCCACTGTGTGGCCTGGTCAAGGCCAGTTCTGGAGGCAGCTGGTCCTGGAAGGATCCCATGGTGTCTGGTGGAGAGGTTAGGGATCTGTGGTTTTCAGCTTCCCATTCAACTTGAGGGGCCCTTCTCCAGTGAGGCTGCCTGTGTGCTTCCTCCTGTTCCAGTGGTGTGAGCTCTTTGCCTATGTGTGAAGAGTGAGAGCAGTTTGCCGATTTCCTTGTCGAGCTGAGAACTTGGGAAGCCCCATGGAGCTCTGTTACATACCCGGGTCAAGAGGAAGATAGGAGACCTGGAGGAAAGGCTGGAGGCAGGGAGGTGGGGACGGTGGGGGAAGTGGTGGGGGGGTTGCCCAAGGTGCTGCAGTGACTTAGGGGAGAGCCCTTAATGTGCTGGCCCTCCTCCTCCTCTTCCAGGCTCCCTCTCCCAAACTTCTTGGCCGTAGCTCTCTCTAGGTGGTTCCCTCTTAGTCTCCTCCTCTGCTCTTCCTTCTTCCGATTGCCCCTTAGTGAGACTCACTCTTCTTGACTGTCCTGGCCGTCTTTCCCAACCCCTGCATGGATAACCTCTCCTGAGTTCTGCCTACTCTTTCAAGCTGCAGACCTATCAGCCTCACGGGGTATTCTCCCAGGGCATCTTACAACTTCACTGTTTCCCAGACTCAGATAGTTAGTGACTTATGTTCCCTCTTCTGTCTCCACTCTGGGGTAGGAGCCTGTGTCCTCTAGCATGACACTTTCTCATCATGCTCCTAATTCCCCCTCTCCTCCCAAGCCATGACACGGGATCCTCACCTTCTCTCTCAAAATCGCCCAACTTGCCTGCTTCCCGGTTCAGCTCCTCCTTCACAATCCGTCTCCGCCCTGCACCTCCCTCCCCACCCCATCAGAGTAGTTTTCGGAACCACAGCTCCCATCCATCTGCCCCTCACCTTCAGAATAAAACCCAAACTCTGCCTGATACTCACACCCTCTCCAGGTGGACCCTGGACCATCTTCCCTATTTGGTTTCGGTTCCTCACAGACTTTTTCCTCCTCTCTACACCCACCCTGTTCTCATTCATTACCCCTCCTCTGGCTGAACACCCCCTGGGTAGAGTGCTTCTTTCCCACCTCTCCCCATCAAATTTCCATGTATCTGTTTTTTTGTTTTTGGGTTTTTTTTTTTAAGAAAATGGGACTAGTTTTACACAGTCATTTTGTAGCCATGAAAGTGATGTTAAAACCAGGAAAACAGATAAGACTCTTTGACTAGAGCAGGACCTCCTCCTGTGGAGAACAGAGGGGGAGGCTTCTGGGATGCAAGCAGTATTTTGTTATGAGTGAACAAGAAAGACCATGATGTGTGTGCTTTATCATTATTTCTTAAACTGTGCATTTGTTTTATGCATTTTATTTTATTTATTTTTTGTCTTTTTGGAACCACACCCACAGCATAGGGAAGTTCCCACACTAGGGGTTGAACCGGAGCTGCAGCTGCCAGCCTACACCACAGCCACAGCAACGCCAGATCCTTTAGCCCACTGAGCGAGCCAGGGATTGAACCTGCATCCTCATGGATGCTAGCTGGATTCTTAACCTGCTGAGCCACAATGGGAACTCCTGTTTTATGCACTTTAAAGAAATTATATTTTATGGTAGGTAGATAGACAGATACAGCATTTTTTTCTTTTCATTTTAAGAGGTAAATCCAAGAACCATTAGGACTCAGGCTGCTTCAGAAGCTTGAACTCCATCTGGGTCAGAGCCTTGAAGGGCACCCAGAAACATAAGATGCATTAAGGCAGTGATTTCTTCCCAGCACCTCTGTGAAGTCCCTTTCGCGGGGTCTTCCCAAGCTTCGTGGAGAGCTATGGCCCTGCCAGGATCTTGTGGAGGAGGCTGTTCTGGAGCTTTAGTGGCTATGACTTATGTAGCTGGGGAAATGAGGCCAGAACTGGACACACTTGCCTCATTCTGCACTGCTCTGCTACACAACTCATGGAGGCCAAATGTTCTAGGGGTTTAGATGAGGCAGCCCCCCCAGGAATCTTTTAAGACTCAGAGCAGCCCCCACTTCTTCAAGAAGGCCACCGAGATCTAGTAACCTTTCCTCTCCCTTTCCCAGGTCTGTGTGTCTTTTTATAGGTACCCTTTCCACAGCCCAGCATCACAGTCTGGCTGTACTATTTGCATGCATACCTTTGTCCCCCAGTTAAACCATTCCACTCTTGCTGGATAGGGCATTTTGTATATCTCACAACTGGGTCCAGCAAAGCCTTTCTCTCCCCTTGTGTGCCATTCATAATTATAATTCACTTAATACTTTAAATCAAATAGATTGGCTTTTAAAATTTAGCTTTGCCCTAAACAACAACAGTGAAGCCATGGGTGTTATACTAGTTATATGCTTTTCTAAAATACACTGACAAAATCCTACAATAAAATAAGTTGAAACAACCTGAAAAAAGTCATCTTGCACACACACAGGTGGTATGTGCCTGCTCTTTCTTTGAGAGTCTTTGGCTTAGCATGGGTCTCATTCATGTCCCAGGAACAGGCCCTCAGGCAGGTTCACTTAATTGGGGGCAGGGCTGGGCCTGGTTTGCACAAGAAGGGGTTTTGGAGCATCCTCCACTCTTCTTAGGACATGGACTTTTCCAGAAGCATCTTCTTTGTGCCAGCACTTTATGTTCCTCATTAAATAAGTAAAAGATAAAAATGGAAAAGATGCTTTTAAAAATAAGCTAAGATACCCAGAAGATATGTCAATCTCTAAAGGCAAACTGCTATTAAAAATCACTAAAACCAAATAAAGATTTTTTTTTTAAAAAAAAGAACATCCATAAGAGTCCATTATGGGCTATGGAGATAAGAGGGATTTTTTTTTGTCTTTTTTTTCTTTTTGTAGGGCCGCACCCACGTCATATGGAGGTTCCCAGGCTAGGGGTAGAATTGGAGCTACAGCTGCTGGCCTGTGCCACAGCCACAGCAACACCAGATCCAAGCCGTGTCTGCAACCTACACCACAACTCACGGCAACGCTGGATCCTTAACCCACTGAGCAAGGCCAGGGATTGAACCCACAACCTCATGGTTCCTAGTTGGATTCCTTTCCACTGCACCAAGACAGGAACTCCCTAAGAGGGATTTTTAATTTTACTTAAACAGGTATTTAAATAGTGCTCATTATGTGATAGGCCCTATTTTAAGTACTTTACAAAAAGGCGTCTTCATAGAATGCAGGTACTGTTTTTGCTGTCCCCAGTGCATAGATGTAGAAACTAATGTCCAGAGAGTAATTATTAGTCCAGGGTCACACACCTTAAAACTGACAGAGCTTGGGTTCAAACCCAAACACCGTGCCTTTGGAATAGGTTAAAAAAACAAACACTCCTGAAGGGGATGCAGAGAAATAAAGTCCTCCTCCTCCCTGACCCTGGACCCCTTCTCCAGGACAGCCTCTCTGTCAGCGGGGTCAGTGTATGTTTGTAAAAATATTCTGCGAATGAGCTTCATTTGGATGCACCAGATGTTGCCTGTTACTTTTTTTTTTGTCTTTTGTCTTTGTTGTTGTTGTTGTTGTTGTTGCTATTTCTTGGGTCGCTCCCGTGGCATATGGAGGTTCCCAGGCTAGGGGTTGAATCGGAGCTGTAGCCACCGGCCTACACCACAGCCACAGCAATGCGGGATCCAAGCCGCATCTGCGACCTACACCACAGCTCACGGCAATGCCAGATCCTTAACCCACTGAGCGAGGCCAGGGATCGAACCCGCAACCTATGGTTCCTAGTCAGATTCGCTAATCACTGAGCCACGACGGGAACTCCACTGGGATGTTTGTGGAGGGGTTGGGGGCGCTGGCCGGGATGGCGGGAGATCAGACCTTCTGCTTAGAGTGAGAGGGAGGATGGAGGACTCAGTTTGTTCAGTGCCTGCCTAGTGTTGCTAAAGAGAATAGTCAGTTAAAAAAAAGACAGTCCAGTCCTGTCTTGGATCCTCCATTTGATTCTTCTTAGACTTATTGTTTTTCAGACCCTGACAGGCTCTTCTGTGGTTTCAACGTCCTTTGCAATGTCACCTTTAAATTCTTCTGCTGTTTTAAGGCTTACTTTGTATTTCTAAGTAATTTCTAATTACTTGCCATATTTCTAAGAAGTAAGTCATTAGTGTCTGCAAAACAAAGAAAAGAGCTGTCTTCCCAGGTCACCCCTTTTATTGATGTGGCATCATGTCACATCACAGTTGCAATGTGTCTCAGAGGCTGTAGAAGCACCAAGGATACAGATATATGAGAAAAACCTTGCTTTAATCTATTTTTAGAGGCTTTTCCCAGGCAGTACTTTTTGCTGAAGGAGTTTATCTCTAAGGACAAAATTTTTACAGACCATGTAGAGATTTAGTTCTAAAGTCTATTGAAAATCTTTGTAATGATCAACAGAGAAAAGATATCCAGACTTTACTTTTTAATGTGATTTGCATTTTTAAAAGCAAACATCATGGTGCTAGTCTGAAGATTGCCTTTTGTTTCAAAACCTGGAAAGTAAAGAAATTCTGAATGTTGATAGGAAATCACTTGGAAACCCCCCCCCCCCCTCAAGTAGCAGTTAGTTTGCATTGCCTCTGTTTTGTTTTCCCCTAAATTCTGTAGATTTTGGTTCATTGAAGCAGTCATTCCTGCATGGGGGTACTCAGCCATTCATTCCCCACCATTTATCGAATACTGATAGCATGTTGATAATTGAGGCAGGGGCAAGGTTGGCTAAGACAGTCTCTGACCCTCAAGTCCAATTCCAAGGCTCTCAGTTTCCCCACAAGACTCTGGAGTCTGGGAATACAGGAGGACAGGGATTTTTTTTCTCTGTGTACCTCCTAGAACAGTGCTTACTTGTATAATAATGTGAGAGGTAACTGGTATTTATTAAGTGCTCCTCAGTGGTTAATAAATGATCAGATTAAGCCTAGTCAGTGATGGTGGATAATGTGAGAAAAAGAATATGTGTGTATGTGTGTGTGTGTGTGTGTGTGTGTGTGTGTGTGTGTGTGTGTGTATGACTGAGTCACCTTGCTGTACAGCAGAAATTGACAGAACAATTTTTGTAAATCAACCATAATTTTAAAAAATCTTAGGAGTTCCCGTTGTGGCTCAGCAGAAACGAATCTGACTAGTATCCATGAGGATGCAGGTTCCATCCTTGGCCTCACTCAGTGGGTTAAAGATCCGGTGTTGCCATGAGCTGTGGTGTAGGTCACAGATGCTGTTTGGATCCCATGTTGCTGTGGCTGTGGTGTATGTAGGCCAGAGGCTACAACTTTGATTCGTCCCCTAGCCTGGGAACTTCCATACGCCGAGGGTGTGGCCCTAAAAAAGACCAAAAAAAAAAAAATCTTAAAAAAACCCAGCCCAGCATAAGTAACCCAAAAGGTCTCACTGAAGAATAAAAATGAAAATTATGTCCAGTTCCATTCTATTGCCCTCTGAAAAAGGTTCAGAAATGATTATTCTCTGAAGGGTACATTTCTTTCAATGTGTCATTTATTATTTTTTTTTAATTCCTTCTAGTTGCTTGTTGGAACTTTTGCCTTCATGAGTGGAATACTAACATTCATGCTTCCAGAAACCCTCCGGAAGCCTCTGGCAACTACTTGGAAAGAGACTGAAAAACAGAGCAGTTCAGACAAATGAAGTCCCACAACCAAAAATACGGCATTGAAAAATATCGAAGTGATTAACTCTGGGCGTTCTGGTCTTAAGAAATAACCATGGCTGGTGTGCTGTCTAGCACGTGAAATATTAATGCCTTTGTATTAGAGGAACATTATTCTCATCTCCTGCATGTCGTGTATATGTGTCTTTTTTTAAATTTTGTAAAAGGGTTTTGAAACAATTGTTTTGTAAAAGTAGAAGAAATAAAAAACAAGATGAGAATTCTCATTTTTTACATTGCTTTCTTATTGTCACAACATATTTTTCCCTGTTTGTTCTTCTGTGTTTGACTCTTGCAGGCCTGAGGGACAGCTGCACACCCGCTTCAGTGCCAGGACCCCCTTCTCCTAACACCGGGACTTTTGACTGGGAAGAGGAGGCATGTGAGAGTGTGTTTCTTTTGACAAAGCCACTTAAAGATTCTGTTTCTGACATTCCTTCCCCATTAGGAGAAATATAGCTCTAATTCAGGTCTTATAGAGAAATGCCCCTACGGAGTTCCCACCTTGGCACAGTGGGTTTAAGAATCCAACTGCAGCGGCTCAGTTTGCTGCGGAGGTGTGCATTTGATCCCTAGCCCTGGTGCAGTAGGTTAAAGGATCTATTGCCACAGCTGTGGCTCAGATGCAGTCCCTGGCCTGGGAACTTCCATGTGCTGCGGGTGGGGGCATAAAATAAAACAAAAAAAAAACAAAAAAGTCTAACCATAAGAACTATAGCTACCAAAAAAAGATATCTTGCTTTCCAGCACACCGAGGGCTTGAATGTGTAGACCAATGGCTGGTGTTTGTAAGGGACATATATCTGCTAGGGGTCAGGAGTGAGTTTTCTAGCCTGATATTCTTTTTTTTTTTTTTGGTCTTTTTTTAGGGCCACACTCAATGGCATATGGAGGTTCCCAGGCCAGGGGTCATATCCAAACTACAGCTGCCGGCCTATGCCACAGCCACAGCAACACCAAATCCAAACTGCATCTTTGACCTACACCACGGCTCACGGAAGTGCCAGATTGTTAACCCACTGAGCAAGGCCAGGGATCGAACCCCCAACCTCATGGTTCCTAGTCGGATTCATTTCTGCTGTGCCATGATGGGAACTCTAGTCTGATATTCTTATTTTTCATAAATGTGAAATTCTCTCTATAAGCCTCCTTGCCAGTACACAGAAGCTATGGGTGTTTTAGTGTACTGTACTGCAAACTTAAAATTTGCAGATCATCTAAGAAATTGATGTCTGGGTCTGCTCACAATGTAGATAGATAGATAGATAGATAGATAGATAGATAGATAGATAGATAGATAGATAGATATAAATTCAAAGTATTCTTGCCTTTTAAAAAATAATTTTTAGAAAGATTTTACTTTTCTTAAGTAATAAATTTTGTTTCCTCAGCTTTACTTTTGCTCTGGAAATTTAGCTGTTGGATATGTCTTATGCCCAGTATATTAGAATCGATGATGCATTAGTGTTCTCTGCAGAGGCAAGTGAAAGAAAGATTAAGATAGTTATAGAGATACTGGAGTTGAAAAAGCATTGCTATGGCGAAAAAAGGGGATTTGACCTGAATTATTTAGACTTTTTTTTATATTAATTCAGTTCCCTGGCTAATTGCTCAATTCCACTTGGCCTTTCCACTTGTAAAATAAAAAATAAAACCAAAAGCCTTTCTCCTTTTGTAAAAACAAAATAGAAGAATATGAGAGGAAAAGAGGAAGACATTTCTCTATCCCTTTTCTCATCTCTTATTTTGTCTCTTTTTCTTTAATCCTTCAAACTCAGCCTATTTTTTTTATTTTTATTTTTTTGGTGGTCATTTAGATTTTTCATCTTAGTTAATATTTGAAATTTTCTTGGCTTTCTTTTTATGTTCTGGATTAGTTTGCTAGGCAAAATACCACAGACTGGGGGGCTTAAACTATGGAAACTTATTTCTCACAGGTCTGGAGCCTGAAAGTCCAAGGTCAAGGCAGGTATCACTCTGAGGCCTCTTCTCTTGTAGGCAGCTACCATCTTGCTTTGTACTCAGGCAGGGAGAGAGCATGAGGATTCTGTTGTTTCTTCTTATAAGGGCACTAACCCCATCACACAGGCCCCAATCCTTATCATCTCAACAAATTCTACAAATATTCAATCCATAATATGCATCGTGTGTGTGTGTGTGTGTGTGTGTGTGTGTGTGTGTGTGTGTATGCATGTAAATGACCACATCCAAGGCTTATGGAATTCCCCAGGTCAGGGACTGAATCCAAGCTGTAGTTGCAGTGTTACAGCTGCAGCAATGCCAGATCTTTTAACCCACTAGTGCCAGGCTGGGGATCAAACTTGCGCCTCCACAGTGACCCAAGCTACTACAGTTGGATTCTTAATCCACTGTGCCATAGCAGGAACTCTATGTGTGGTTAGTTTTCTACCACTAACGGTCTAGGCAGCAGAACAGAAACCTCTGAGATATTTCCAACAAGGGGGACTTTAATATAGGGAATTAGTTACAAAGTGTGGGACGGATTGGTGGAATAAAATAGAGAAGAAGTTACCTGGAGATCAGGAAGCCACTGCCATCACTGGGCTGGAAGCCCAAGCCTGCCCTTCCTACTTCTACAACCAATGTGGAAATTACATTTCTGCTGCTGACCAGAAGCCCAGGAGCCCACTGATGCTACTGAAACTACTGGCCGTGATTTCAACTTGAACTGAGCTGAGTTTTTAGATTAATTTAGGGAAAATTTACCTTATTTCTGGTATTGAATCTTCTAACCATTAATGTGAGTTTTCTCTCCATTTACTTGGGTTGACTTTAATGCCTTTCAATGAAGTATAATTTTCTCCATGAATTATGCACATTTCTTGTTAGTATTTATTCCTAGGCATATATTTTTATTATAATTAGAAATGTTGTTTCTAATATATTTTCTACTGTTTCTTGCTGGCATAAAGGAAGGTGATGGATTTTTGTATATCACTCTTATATCCAGCAGCCCTGATAAAAAGTGTTTTTAACTCAAAAGGAAAAAATAAACACTTTATTGGGAGAAAAAATGGGCTTTACAGCATAACAACTCACAAATATAAGTCCTACAGGCACCAAATGTACTTTGTTCCTCTAGCATCTTAGTGTTTACAACTTTCTGATTTTATACTTGAAAAAGACTGTTGTAGTGTATATCTAATAGTTGGAAACTAGTCATACATAGACATTAATCTGTCTCTGGTTGTAAACATTTCAAGGAATATTTTACCTCAGCATTGGAAAACTCGGTGAACAACCCATGTATAGGTAGGTAAACTTCAGGCAGGTGACCTTGCTATCAGTTCTCTTTAACTGTGGTCCATGTGTCAACTTGACTTTAACAGGCAATGAAGTGTTAAAAGCAGTGGAGGCATAGGGATTAAAAAAGAAAAAAAAAATAAAGGCTGCTATAAGCCTTCTCATTTGGGCAAATCGACTTCTCTTTTAATATATATTTTTAAATTTATTATAGTTTATTTACAATGTTGTGTCAATTTCTGCTGTACAGCAAAGTGACCCAGTTACACACACACACACACATATATATTACAGTAAATATTTGATGAGAGTAGTGGAAAGGAGATAGGTCAGCCCCTTAAAACTGAGTACTCAATTGAATACATTCAGAGTAAATTTTTAATATGACTTTATACCAAACAATATAGCTTTTAAGAGAGATTGGGGGCAGGGAGAGAAGAACAGATCCAGCTTTGGAGAGGTGTGAAGTTTATACACTTTTAAAAGCCCGCAAATATTTACTGACCGTTATGCTCAACACAAAGAGTTCATTCTATAAAATGTCATTATGCAAAGGAGGTAGTTAACACCTTCTTATGGGTGGTGAAAAGGGGTGTTTTCTTGCTTAAGGTTGTGAATGCAGACTGTGAAGCCAGTCTACGGTGGCTTCCCCAACAGAGTGTCTGGGAGTTGTGGATGTTCATGTTTTATCTGAATGTGTCACCAGTCAGCAATGGCTGTTCGTTTTATCTCTGAAGTCCACACTGCACCTGTATTTACTGACAACTCCTAATTCCCTAAGTGACTTCACTTCCCTCGTTTATTCCCTGCCTCTCTGGACCCACCTACCCCATCAGGGACCAAACTTTAGAGATTCTCTTGAATATTCCAACAAGTAAGTCTTGAAAGTCTTATTTTACAAGGAAGAAAGGATTCAGTTATAGACACTCTCCTACCTCTGTGTCCTGAGTTAGAGCTAAACCAATGTATCAGAGACTTGAATGTCCCTGAACACACCCCTTCCCTTTTTCGCTGCCCCAACCTGTAGCCATGCATGGCTGAATCCCTGGTCCCATGAGGCTTACTTCCTCAATAGCCTCTGAAGAATTCAAGTTCCATTGGCTTGAGGCCCCTTATTTACTGGCAGACTAACACACCCACAAGGCTAACATATCATGAGCCCCTGACACCCACAGAGAGCAGTCGGGGGTGGGGGCGGGGAGTGGGCTGGGAGTCCCTAGCACACTGCACAGGCGAGGCTCTGGGGACCTCCAGAGCCCAAGATAAAAAGATTCCGTTTACACACACAGCTTTCTTCCTTGCTTTCATTTCTAAATATTTCCTTTTCTTCCTGTCAGAGGAAGGCAGAGTCTTGACCTGGGAAGGAAGAAGAAGTCCTCTCAGACATCTTCCATGGCTCCCAATACTTTTCAAATAGAGTCCTCCATCCTCACCAGATTTTTGACACTCACCCTCCGCTCTCACACAAACCCCATACAGCCACCTACTGTTTCCTCAGCTCTCTTTGAACTACCGCCTCTGTGGCTTTGCTCACACCATCCTCCCTCCCGAGGTGCCCCTCCCTCCTCTTCCTTGTCCATCCAGATCTCACTGATTCTCTGGAGCCTTCCTCACTTCCCATCCTCGCTCCTGAACTTGGGTCCACATGCTCCCCTCTCCTGAGCCCCCAAAGCCTAAGTTGGTGCTACTTATTAGAGGGCTGCCTTTGTCCACTTTGTTTCCTTTCTCAAGGGAGAAAGCATCATTTTAGCAATCCTTAAATCGCTGTCAACCCTGGAGCATGCCTTGGACAGAGGGATTACTCTGTAAATGTTTGTTGATTGACTTTATAGTAAATGCTCATATATGTGTACATATATATATATATATATGAATGAATTTTACACATTTTAATTCAGCATGTGCTCACAAAAATTTAGTTCATTCCCACTTTTTGAATGGGGAAACTGAAACTCAGAAGTAGGCTGACTTGCTCAAGGTAAAACAAACAAGTTTACAGACACCAAAGTATAGGTTAAGACCTTGTGCCTTAGAATCTAACACTCAGATGGGGCTTTGGCAAGAGATTTTGGGCCCTTTCTTAGACCTTTTTGTTTGTTTGTTTTTGTCTTTTTAGGGCTGCACCTGCAGCATATGGAGGTTCCCAGGCTAGGGGTTTAATTGGAGCTGCAGCCACCAGCCTACGCCAGAGCCACAGCAACGTGGGACCCAAGCTGCATCTGTGATCTACACCACAGCTCACAGCAATGCTGGATCCTTAACCCACTGAGTGAGGCCAGGGATCAGAACTGAAACCTCATGGTTCCTAGTTGGATTCGTTTCCGCTGAGCCAGGAAGGGAACTCCCCCTTCCTTAGTCTTTTGGAGGCTCAATTTAGTCATCTATAGAATGGGGATATTAATAACAGTACCTAGCTTATAGGGTGATTATGTTATATGGTATCATGCATATAGGTGGCACAGGGTTAATGCCATTATTAGTTACAATTATGTTACATTATTAGTTACAATGTTATTACCATTATTTTGATACTTCAAACTGCTTCCTTGTAAACAAACTTATTGTAGAGTGTTTACTGCATTGTGGACACTCAGCAAATATTTGAATATGCGGGCTAAAGAATCATTTGGTCCTTATCCTAGATTACCTCCTGAGTAATTTTTCCAGCTGCTATCAGGTCATCATCTTAGTGATCAGCAATATTATTCTGCCCTCACCACCCCCGACTCCCACCCCTACCAGCTGACCCAGCAGAGCCAGGAACCAAAGGGAGAGGACAGCTCACTCTGGGCAGTCAAATGAGGAAACTAGTGTCTGCTTCTGCGTGGAACTTACTGGAAGTTGGACAGGTTCACCCCTATTTTCCCATGCCCACAAGTCAGCTGGAGAAATTCCAGATCTGTGGCAAGACAGAGTGTTTGTAAACTAGAAAGAGAAGGGCTGCTGAGGGTGGACCAGCTCCAGGGAGATCAGTAAAGAGCTGCAGCTCCACAGAGCTTTCCAGATGAGGTCAATCACTCCCTTCTCCAGAGGAATAAGTGACAGAGACGCAGGCGTGAGGACCAATGGAAATTAAGGTTAGAAGAACTGTCCTTAATAAATTCCCCAATGGGAAGCAGTTTTGTTTTTCCTGCCTCTCAGGGAACTAGACCAGCCTCTCACTGGGAAAACAAGAGTTGGTGCCAGAGCCTTCCGTGGGTGCCAAGGCTGCGTTCTCAAAGACAGGTACTTGAATCCTCCTGCTTTGGGCTCAGGGGTGGTTCTGAGCCTACTCTGGGAATTTAGGAGCGTGTCCTAGTGGGATCAAGTGACAGTGGTTCACAGGTCTCCAGGCCAGAATGTACTCACCTTGCTGGGTCACTTTTCTCTTCCCCGGTAGCTGGATATTCTCAGCCACAGATTCCTTTCTCTCTCAACTTATTAGAGCTATTTTGAGAAAGTTGCTGGGGAGGGGAGGCCATTGTGAAATAAGAAAGCCGTAAGGGGATAGGTGCCTGCTTTCTTCGTGGCAGGGGACAGGCACAGGGCTGCGCTCCTCAGGGTGGCCACCCTCCACTGGTCTGCCCCTTGCCCTGCACCCTTCACTTCACTTCTCTCCCCCCCCCCTGGCAATCCTGCTCCTTCTCAGCTAGCCAGCCTACTGGGGAGCAGTCAGATAAACTTACGGCTGAGGAAATGTTTGTACGGCTTGAGAAATAGAAATAACAGACACAAAATCACAGTGGAGGACATTGAAGTATCTTTGTGCCGGAGACCATCAGAGCTGGAAGAGAGCCCTGGCAGCCGACCCTGTCACCCTTGCCCTGTGCACAGCAGAGGGAACCGCCTGCCCCCTCCTGAGGAAAAGTGAATTTTACGGGCAGGTGGCCATGATTTGTACCACATGACCTGATGCTCTGGCTGCCGCTGATTGGACAGGGAAGAGCAACTGTGCCAAGGGCAGCTTTACAGCCTGCCTTACCCCAATAAGCTGGCCTGGTGCTGGAGCTTTGTTCAGAAGGCAAAGTGATGACCAACTGGACCAATTGCATTTTCTCCATCTGGAGTTTCTACCTGAGACCTATTAAGGAAAGGTTAACAGCAGGGACCGAAGATAAGCAGGGACAGAATAGGGAACAGGGAAGCTGAGAGTGGACAGGGCTCAGGGGGTTCCTGCTGCTTGGAGGTGAGGCAGTAGAAAGGCATTGAGCCTTCGTCAACCCTCTGCTTCCCATCTTGGGTTCTAGTCTCAGGATGCCCAGCCCAGGCCTCTGAATATCTGTCCCCTGCATTTCCATATGAAGTCTTAGAAGAACCCCTCCTTATACGACAACCTCAGTGGGTCTCCCTTATTTACCACCCATAGGCGCTAATAAAGAATTTGTCTGGCTTGGGAGTTCTCATTATGGCTCAGTGGGTTATGAACCTGACTAGTATCTATAAGGATGTGGGTTCGATCCCTGGCCTCATTCAGTGAGTTAAGGATCCATGAGCATGGCCATGAGCTGTGGAGTAGGTCACAGATGCAGCTCTTATCCCATGTTGCTGTGGCTATGGCTGTGCTGTAGGTCAGCAGCTGCAGCTTCTACTCAACCCCCAGCCTGGGAACTTCCATATGCCACACCTGTGGCCCTGAAAAGCTAAAAAAAAAAAAAAAGAAAAGAAAAAAAAAAGAATTCATCTAGCTTGGTTTACAGATGAGGGAGTTGAGGGAGTTGAGGCAAGGAGACCAGGAGTCACTGCCCAGGGTATAGAATTAGAACTTGAGCCCATGAAGAAAGCCACATTCCTTATCTGGAAAGTCTGCTCTCAAAGGGTGAGGTTTCAGGACAGGGGTAGAGGGGGGGGGTGTGGGGGGGAGTCAGGGGGAGGATGGAGGGAAGGTTTTCACCCATTAGAGTGGGGAGCAGGAAAAGAGATGCCGAGTCTGGTTGCTTAGACTTTGTGTCACATTTTTATAATTAAAAACTAGTTTGTGATCAGTAAGAGCTGGGTTCTAAATTGCCTATGGGTCATGCCCTTCAGTGGCTGCTCCTCAGGAGGTTTCTGGAAGCAGCTCTGCTGCTCTGTTCATCCAGCTTACTTCATCAAACTTCCCTGGGCTGTGCCCATAGGGAAAGCGGTTTAGGAATGAGTAGAAATCTCCCTTCAAATGCAGACCTACTCACCTGGCCTATGTTCTAAAGGCAACTCCAGGCTGGTTTATGCTGATGTCTAAACTCCATGGAGACTTTTTTGCCTTTACTCTGACATTTAATGGGAAGAGAACTTAGAGGGAGCTCTCTCTCTTTTTTCCCCCTCCTTTTTTAGGGCCTCACCCATGGCATATGGAAGTTCCCAGGCTAGGGGTTGAATCTGAGCAGCAGCTGTCGGCCTACACCATAGCCACAGTAATGACAGATCTGAGCCACATCTGTGACCTACACCACAACTCATGGCAATGCTGGATCCTTAACCCACTTAGCAAGACCAGTGATTGAACCTGCATCTTCATGGACGCTATGTCCAGTTCGTAACCTCTGAGCCACAACGGGAACTCCAGGAGCTGTCTTTATCTCACAAGAAATGCTGGCAGGAAAGGTCATGTTTGGAGAGGCTACAAATCCAAGGAAATAACCCTCAGGGCCAGACTTTGTCCTGGATGGAATAATCTTTAAAACAAAGTATGTAGCTCACACTTTGCTTCCTCACAGGCCCATGGATACAGTACGGATTGCAGTTGTGGGGGCCGGTGTGATGGGGCTCTCCACTGCTGTGTGCATTTTCAAATTTGTACCAGGATGCTCCATTACAGTCATTTCAGACAAGTTCACTCCTGAGACTACAAGTGATGTGGCAGCCGGGATGCTTATTCCTCCTGTTTATCCAGGTGAGAGGGATTTTTGCTCCTCTGTCAGGTATGATAGATGTTAGAATGGTATTGTTGGAATTCTGTTGACAAAGACAACTGGATGTGAATATAAGTACAAGGTGAACCTTTAACATCTTGTTGGTTCATCTGTTAGGAAAGGCTTAATTATGCTACAGGACAAAAAGAACCTCCAAATCTTAGCAGCTTAAAAGCAAAGGTTTGTTTTTGCTCATGCCACATGTTGATTGAGCATCAGCAAGTTTACGATTCATCACCCAGGGACCTAAGCTGATGAAGTAGCCACAGTCCTGAATGTGGTCAGTACCTGTAGCTGAGGGGTGAGAGCTCTGGGGGGCAGAGTGGGGGTGGGGTCTTGCCTTGGTAATGAAAGCCTCTGGCTAGGAAGCAACAGTCATCACTTCTGATGACAGCTCATTGGCCAGTGCTAATTACACGCTCCCATCCCTCAGGAGGCCAGGAAGTGCAATTTTTTTTTTTTTTTTTGGTTTTTAGGGCCCCACCCTTGGCATATGGAAGTTCCCAGGCTAGGAGTCGAATCAGAGTTGTAGCTGCCGGTCTATACCACAGCCACAGCAATGTGGGATCCCAGCCACGTCTGTGGCATACAGCTCATGGCAATGCTGGATCCTTAACCCACTGAGTGAGGCCAGGAATCAAACCCACATCCTCCTGGATACTAGTCAGATTCGTTACAGCTGAGCCACAACAGGATCTCCAGGTAGTGCAATTTTATAAGGCTTCCAGAAGGCAGAAAGCCAGAGTATTTGATAAACAGCCCTAATGGCTACGACAGTTGGTAACTCTACTCCTAAGCCAACTTAAAAACCATTAGTCCATGGGGTTAATAGATGCAAACTATTGCCTTTGGAATGGAAAAGCAAAGAGATCCTGCTGTATAGCACTGGGAACTGTATCTAGTCTCTTATGATGGAGCATGATAATGTGAGAAAAAGAATGTGTACATGTATATGTAACTGGGTCACCTTGCTGTACAGTAGAAAATTGACAGAACACTGTAAACCAGCTATAATGGAAAAAATAAAAATCATTATAAATGAAAAAAATGAAATAAAATAAAAGCCATTAGTATATGGCAATCCCATCGTGGCTCAGTGGTTAAGGAACCTGACTAGTAATCATGAGGATGCAGGTTCGATCCCTGGCCTCGCTCAGTGTGTGAAGGATCCAGTGTTGCCATGAGCTGTGGTGTAGGTCACAGATGTGGCTCGGATCCTGCATTGCTGTGGCTGTGGTGTAGGCTGGCGGCTGCAGCTCCGATTTTCTACCACTAGCCTGGGAACCTCCATATGCCAAGGGTGTGGCCCTAAAAAGACAGAAGACAAAAAAACCCCTGAAAAACAAAAAACCATTAGTACATATTCAGGCCTAAAAATGCATTGATTTTCAAAAATTGTCCAGGCATCTTTTCCATTCTGTATTCTTCATATGAAATGGAGGAGGAAGTAGCATTAAATAGGAAACAAAATCACTTTGCAACTAGTGAAATTTATACTCACTGTCTCCTCTCCCTCATTTCCACTCTCTTTACTCCCCTTTTAGTTTTTATTTTTGTATCAAAGTTATACATGCACATAATTTAAGCAGCCAAATGGTTATAAATTATTACCAAAAAAACCCCAGCAGTCTGGATGAACATTGCCCTGTCCCTTTAATCTGGAAACTCAGGTTCTCGGTTCAAGATGCAATCTTTGAGTTAATTGCTGACTCTTACCTCCTGCTGTCTCTGCCTCTCTTTCTGGAATGGCTGTAATTTCGGGCCTCTTGGCTTCCCCCCCTCCTTTTTTTTTGTCTTTTTCTAGGGCCGAACCTCTGGCATATGCAGGTTCCCAGGCTAGGGGTCTAATCGGAGCTGTAGCCACCGGCCTGCACTACAGCCACAGCAACGCCAGATCTGAGCCAGCCGTGTCTACGACCTACACCACAGCTCATGGCAATGCCAGATCCCTAACCCACTGAGCAAGGCCAGGGATCTAACCTGAAACTTCATGGTTCTTCATTGGATTCGTTAACCTCTGTGCCACGACGGGGACTCCTCCCCTTCCTATTTCTATCTCTTTTTATTTTACTTTCTGGGAGGTTTTCTCCACATTATACCTTGCTGCTGTTGTATTTATTATTTCTAGTATAGCATTTTTAATATTCCAAAGCTCTTTTTTTTTGTTCTCTTAATTTCCCTTGCTACCACACACTCTTTGTGTTCTATAGTTGCAATATCTTATCTTTCTAAAAGCATCAGTAGTAGTTTTAGAAGTTTCTTTGCCCTGCATTGTTTCTGTTGTCTCCAAGTTGTGTTGCTGTTTGTTTGATGTGCTCATTTTTCAGGTTATAGGTTTTCCTTGACCATGTGGTATCTTTAACTGTCTGTTGACAATTAAGAGCAGGATGCTAAACAGCTGATGGGAATTTCCGAGCCCTTGTGTAGGACTTGTTTCCTCGAGACTCACGGGAGTGAGGTGGGAGTGCTATTTGGTTGGGGAAACTCTGATGTCCTTATGTTTGTCTTTGGTGATTCATGGTCTGTGGAGAAGAGGCTGAGGTTGGTGAAGACCTGGCTAGCAGCATTCTAGAAGGAGGGGGAGAAGAGGTCTGGGGTCTTAGCAACCAGTTGCCTGTGTTTCCTTTACAGTCTTGTTTTTACTATGATATCCCTGCCTTGCCTGTGCATGGTGTTTCCTGTCCAGAGACCCCGTGTTTCACTTAACAGAGAATAAACCCATCTCTCTTTTTTTTTTTGTCTTTCTGTCTTTACCAGGGCAACACCCGCAGCACATGGAGGTTCCCAGGCTAGGGGTCTAATCAGAGCTATAGCCACCAGCCTATACCACAGCCACAGCAACACAGGATCCCTAACCCACTGATCAAGGCCAGGGATCGAACCTGCAACCTCATGGTTCGTAGTCGGATTCATTAACCACTGAGCCATGCCAGGAACTCCAGAATAAACCCATCTTCTGCCAAGGTGGGAACAGGGGAGGGCAGTGGCCTTGGCATTACCATCTAGGAAATTTGCTTTGTCTGCATCGGTGATGCTGGTGTACTTCCTGGAAGCTGCCTTGTAGGAAACAAGCACAGGAGGCTGGTATGTTTGCAGGATGCACATTCACACGGGACACCTTTCTTGTGACCAGAGTCCTTGTGTCCATCTTTCAGGTGTACCCTTGCCTACATCAGGCCTGGGTGAGTGGTGAGGAGGCTGCCTGGTAGTCACGGAATCACCTTCAAAGACAGAAGCTCACCTGAGAGCTCACTCAGGCCACTGAGGGCCTGGCTCACCCTTTGGCTGGTGGCTGGGGCCCCCAGATCAGAGTCTTTCTCTTTG
The DNA here is from genome assembly GCF_016906955.1 of Phacochoerus africanus. Lineage (NCBI taxonomy): Eukaryota > Metazoa > Chordata > Mammalia > Artiodactyla > Suidae > Phacochoerus > Phacochoerus africanus. The sequence continues at coordinate 76,355,547 of NC_062545.1, read as the reverse complement.
GTGCTCCTGGATAGACTTTGGTTTTCTCTTTGGGCTTTTTTTCAGACCAACCTCAATTCTGAAAGTCTTCTGTTCTTATAAATGTCCCTACTACATGAGGACAATACTGTCCCAGGGGTGGTTGTGAGGATTAAATGAGTTAATACATGTAAAGCATTTAGAACAGGGCCTGGGATGTAGGAAGTTCTATGTCAGCATTTGCTATTGTTATTACTGCTACTGTGGCTAGTTTTCTTTTACACAGCACTTGAGCATGAATTAGGTTACCAGGCTTGCTTCACCCACCGCTGAATTGGAATTAGGGGATGGCTTTTGCAGTGTGTGAGTAGCAGTTGCTATTTGTTTCTTAAGGTTTGGAATGGGAACAGGGAGATGCATATCGATACAGCCTCATCCACTGGCTTAGACTGTTTCCATATAACCCATGTAAAGTCAAACTTAGTTTTCTTGGCAGCTGATTATTTATTTCCTCATTTCTAAACCAGTAGACCCAGCCTGCATTTTTGAGACTGTGTTGAGTTCACATGGGCACATGTTTGAGGACAACAGCACAGACACACTATTAAAGAAATATTTATTGCCTCCTGAAAAGCGAATTGCTTTAAAACCTGCTACCGGAGTTCCTGCTGTGGCTCAGCAGAAACGAATCTGACTAGGAACCATAAGGTTGCGAGATCCAGCATTGCTGTGGCCCTGGAGTTAGGCTGGCGGCAACAGCTCTGATTAGACCCCTAGCCTGGGAATCTCCATATGCCGCAGGTGCGGCCCTAAAAAGACAGAAGACAAAGAAATAAAAATAAAACCTGCTACCTAAATGCCCTCATTCACCTGAAAGCAGGATGCCTCCAGGGGCCTTTTCATCTCTGTAGTGAACTCCAAGGACATGTCTCCAAGCAGAGCTGACCCAGGATCTTCTCTGCTTATCTCCCCCATCTCCTCTGCAGCTCCCCAAACAGTAATCCCTCAGGATTACTGTTCCCTAGTCCCTGGCCTGGACTCTCTCTCATGACCCTCCCCCAGGGATGGGATGGCCAAATACTTCATCCACAGTTGGATTTGTCTATGCCTCTGGGCTATGCTTGTTCTCTCTGCCTACACTGGACACTATTATTTTGGGTCTTGAACCCTGACCCTTATTTCCTGCCTGGCAGTCCTGGAACCCTTCCAGAACTGTCTGGGTCCAATCTCTTATGCTCTGGTAGGGATGCCTGGGGGGAAGGGAGCTCTGGTCACAGGATTCTGAGAGAGAGGTGGTGGTGGGCATGGTCCCTGCACATCCCTGGTAACCCCAGGAATGCTGCTTGGAGCTGGTCCATGATCCCATGGAGTGGAGGGGGATGGAGGTGATGCAGCCTTGGGTGGGCTGTAGGGAGCTCAGTTCCACAATGCAGGCCTTGTTTCCTTGCATCAGGAGGGTCAACAACCTGGGCTTCCTGCTGATGCACAGTCTGTTCTCTGATCTGATTGACCCGGGCTCTGCAGATCTCCCCTTGACTCCTGTCATGTTTTCAGCCCCAGGAAAGAGGCCCTGGATTCTTTCTCCTATTTCAGGTAACTCAACTATGGCCAGCTGGATGCCTCAGCCATGAACTTGGCTTAGATTGATTACGGGCATTTCAAGGGCCTCTGGAATAGTCTAGTGCAAAAGACCCCTTTCCAGGTAGCCCATATGTTAGATTTTGCCCTCATTGGTTGAATCGTTGATTAATCATTATACGAACTCACAAAACTCTGGTCACTGACAGGTCCTCCACTGAAATGTGGTACTTTATCTAATTATTCCTCCCTGCTTCCTTGGTTTTCCCCAGATTCTAGGCAGGAGCTTCCCTGAAGCACAGTCATTGTCATCACTTTCCTTTCTGTTCTGCTTTGCTTTTCTCCACAATCAGACACACCCATTCACAAGCAGAAGCAGTGGTTTAAAGACACCTTTGATCACCTGTTTGCAATCGCCAATTCTGCAGAAGCCGAAGATGCTGGTGTTCTCCTGGTGTCTGGGTAAGAAAGGAAATTTGAAATTATTTTAGAATTTAGAATGATCTTAACAGACTTTAGAGTTCAACAGAAAATAGTACCTAGTACCTACTGTGAGCAGAGGGCTGAACAAGATATGAGATGATTTAGTATATTTCAGGCTTTATAGCAAAGAACTCAAGAAAGACAAGTTATAGTATTGGACTTTTAAACAATAAACAACCATTATAGTTTCTCAGTGCAAATGCTATTTTGAGTTTTCTCAGGGATTATGCAGTGATTTATAAATACAGGTAAAAAAATATAGTAAACACCGAGTTTGTGTTGTATGAGGATGATGAGGCTGAAGGAAAGCAGATAGGTGTGATATTGGAATGTGTGCAAAGGCCCCAGGCATAGGCACATCTTATTTATTTGGTGCCCTGGGAGAATAAGCTGTTTCAAAAAAGTAAATTTCATAGGTCACTAAAGTTATCTCTTAAAGTGTCATTTGGGAAATTTTTTTTTTCTTTTTATTAAAGTATAGTTGATTTACAATGTGGTAGTTTCTGCTGTACAGCAAAGTGACCCAGTGACACATAATACATTCTTTTTCTCATATTATCCTCCATCATGTTCTATCATAAGAAATTGGATATAGTTGGGAAAAAATATTTCTGAAATGGTTAGCATACTTTTTAATTTCATTTATTATTATTTTTCAATGAATTTCATTACATTTATAGTTGTACAGTGACCATCACAACCCAATTTTATAGCATTTCAATCCCAAACCCCCAGCACATGCCCCTACCCTCGAATCTGTCTCCTTTGGAAACCCTAAGTTTTTCAAAGTCTGTAAGTCAGTATCTATTCTGCAGAGAAGTTCATTGCATCCTTTTTTTAGATTCCCCATGTAAGTGATAGCATTTGATGTTGGTGTCTCACTGTCTGACTGACTTCACTTAACATGATAATTTCTAGGTCCATCCATGTTGCTGCAAATGCCATTATGTCTTTCCTTTTAATGACCAAATAATATTCCATTGTGTACATGTACCACATCTTCTTTATCCACTCCTCTGTCAATGGACATTTAGGTTGTTTCCATGTCTTGGCTATTGTATATAGTGCTGCAATGAACATTGAAGTATGTGTGTCTTTTTGAGTCATGGTTTTCACTGGATAGATGCCCAGGAGTGGAATTGCTGGATCAATGTTAAATCTATTTTTACTTTTCTGAGGAACCTCCATACTGTTTTCCAGGTTAGCACACTTCTATTTGATTTTTAACATCTGATTTCAGAAGAAATGCAAAATAAAAGAGTTTAAAATAAATCCTACTAAACATTTCTAACACAAACTGGCACTTAGAATATGACAAAAATTAGTCTATATTTTCTTTCTTTCTTTCTTTTTTTCTTTTTGGTATTTTTAGGGCTGCACCTGCAGCTTATGGAGGTTCCCAGCCTAGGGGTTGAATCAGAGCTGTGGCCGCTGGCCTATACCACAGCCATAACAACACCAGATCTGAGCCATGTCTGCAACCTACACCACAGCTCACAGCAACACCGGATCCATAACCCACTGAGCAAGACCAGAGATCGAACCTGCTTCCTCATGGATGCTAGTCAGATTAGTTTCCACTGAGCCACAATGGGCACTCCTTTCTATATTTTCTTAAACAGGGATCACTATAAGCGTTCTGTTACTTTTAATTTATGATATAACACATATATTTTCTGTGTTATCCTATGTGCTAACACAACCAGGAGCTATAGCCTTCTGAAGAAGAGAGGGATGTCCGCCTTTTCTAAGTTCTCAAAACCACTGCATCTTTTGTTTAAAAAAAAATTATCCCATCTCATCTTTAGAGGTCAGGTTATCAGCTAACATTATCTGCTGGTGAATATACCTGCATCTAAGGCAGATTTTTACCCTTTTCCTCTTCTTGGCCTCCCTCACGATCACAAATACCAAAAGATGTTGGCATCACTGGTTTCCCAAAGTCCCTATCTAAAGGAGCAACATTACTTCTCTACCTTCTGAAGATGGATTAAAACTGTAACTACTGTCTCCAGAGCCAGCTGAAAAGCCACATAGAAACATTGTTCTTCGGTCACACATTGTTTTTGTCTAAACCCAATATTGACACAACCTTATTCACAAACATTGGTTCTAAGTAATTTTTGGAAACAGCTGTGTGCGAGATTCAAATATTCTTTCAAGAGCAAGGCTTTGCCACCATTGAGGATATTAAAAATAATGTACTATAAGCTATTCTAAAAAAGTCACTCATTTTCCTCATGTGAATTATTTTTATCCCACTTGCTTCCAAAAAGGATCAGAATCAGTCTAGTGACGATAAGGTCATAAATGTCCTGTGTACCTTGGCATAAGTGTAAGCCTTATTCATCTCTTCATTCCTTCAAAACAAATCACTCAGCATTCACCAGTATCAGTCACTTTCCTAGGAATTAGGGAAATATAAATGAGCAACTTACTATGTACTGCTTGGCAAATGCTCTCTCTCTCTATATATATATTTTTTAGTATTTTAATGATTTTTATTTTTTCATTATACTTGGTTTACACTGTTCTTTCAATTTTCTGCTGTACAGCAAAATGAGCCAGTCACACATACATATAGATATGCATTCTTTTTCTCACATTATCCTCCACCATGCTCCATCAATAAATATTTGTTTAGTGAAGACAGACATGGTCTTGCCTGCCTGTAGCTTATGTCCTGTAGGGAATGTCCTAAATTTAATGAGCTACAAATAAGATGTGAGTCATGGAGGGATAAACATGCTCTGGGAAGTTAGGAGAAGCCACCCAGGGAAAAGTGATGTTTCAGTGGAGACCAACTGTAATAGTGTAGCTTAGTCTGCTGACCTTATACAAGTGAAGGGGGCAGCATTCCAGGTAGAACCAATAGTACACGCATAGACCTGAATCTAGGGTGACTACAGCATGTGGGCAGGACTGAAAAAAGTCTAGGGTAAGGGGAAGCCATTGAAGGATTTTACACAGTGAAATAAGTGATCATATTTTCATTTCAAAAACATTCTATCTGCAGTGTGGAGAACAAATTTGTAGAAAGAGATGAGGGTGGGATATGTTAGGTGTTGATGCTCATGGGATAGATTAGAGAATAGATGGCTTTGAGAAATTCTTTCAGAGATTTGATGGGACTTGATAATTGATGGCATGTAGAGGGTAAGAGAGGAGAGATGGATGATTACTGCATTTCTGGAGTTAGCCCTGGGTGGCAGAGGAAAGAGGTAGTGAAAGAGCAGTGGGCATGGCATAAAAGTTTGAGACATGGAGTTCTGTCATGGCGCAGTGGTTAACGAATCCGACTGGGAACCATGAGGTTGCGGGTTCGATCCCTGCCCTTGCTCAGTGGGTTAACAATCCGGCGTTGCCATAAGCTGTGGTGTAGGTCGCAGACGCGGCTCAGATCCCACGTTGTTGTGGCTCTGATGTAGGCTGGCTCCTACGACTCCGATTCGACCCCTAGCCTGGGAACCTCCACATGCCACGGGAGCGGCCCAAGAAATGGCAAAAAGACAAAAAAAAAAAAAAGTTTGAGACATGGAGGTAGACCTACCCAGTAGGAGTAGGCAGCATGGATCTGGATCTGGTTTTGGAGCGTAGGAGAGAGAAGAGGGCTGGAGATGTAGCCTTCTGAGTGTTTGGCCTATAGATGATGGTAAAGACAGGGGAGAGGGCAATCTAGCCCAGGGAAAGTGTGCAGAATGAGACAGCAAGAGGGCCAGGGTAGAGACCTGCAACAAACAATATACCTTCCCCAGGAATTGAGTTCAATGAATTGCTTAGAGATATAAATTCCTGTATGTTAATGACCATATAATTAGCAACCAAGTGCATCACTCAAATGATTTTCCTTGCTATTTTAGAGCAGCCATGCTTTATAGCATTTATTCCTGTTGATGAAAAGAACCCAATACCTAAAAATTCAAACATACACTTATCAGCTCTTGGGAGGAGGATTATAGGTTTCTTGTTAACAACCTCATCACCCTCAACCATAACTGAATAACAGAGCTTCTCCCGACCACTCCTGGCTTCTCTTATCAAGAATTAACGTGATGAGCTACAGCTTAACTCATAATTCACGCCCCTGTCTCCTGTACCCCCACCAGCGCTTGTTCCAACTTAGATATTTTGTTCAGAATTGAGGCTGACCTTTAAACTTCGGATGGTTTGCTTACAGTTTATATAAAGCATTATCAAAACAGAAAAAAATTCCTTAAAAATGCATCATTAGGTGTTCCTGTTGTGGCTCAGCGGGTTAAGAACCCGACATCTTCTCTGTGAGGATGCAAGATTGACCCCTGGCCTTGCTCAGCGGGTTAAGGATCTTGCGTTGCCGTGAGCTGTAGTGTAGGAGACAGATGGGGCTCAGATAGCTGTGGCTGTGGTGTAGGCTGGCAGCTGCAGCTCTGATTTGACCCTTAGCCTGGGAACTTACATATGCCACAGGTGCAGCCCTAAAAAGAAAAAGAATGCATCATTATAAGTAAATGAAGAAAATATGGGCAAGAGCTTTTTAGAGAGAATTAAATTCAATCTTTAAAAGACATGCAACTTTTAAAACATCTCATTCCAACCCCCTCCCCAACACAAACATTTAAAATTTACTACCGAGTAATCTGAGCCCAAAAGAGAATAGCAGAATAGATTTTTTTTTTTCTCCTCTGTGTGGGTATATAGCAAGTGTCCTTTTTTTTTTTTTTTTGGCTTTTTAGGACTGCACCCAAGACATGTGGAGGTTCCCAGGCTAGGGGTCTAATTGGAGTTGTAGCTGCCCACCTGCACCACAACCACAGCAACACGTCTGCAATTTTCACCACAGCTCATGGCAATGCGCATCCTTAACCCAATGAACAAGGCCAGGGCAACCTCATGGCTCCTAGTTGGATTCATTTCCACTGCACCACGGCAGGAACTCCACAAGTGTGCCTTTTTAACTGCTTTAGAAAATGTTGCATGGGATTCACTACGAGTTTCACAATATCTCAGGAAAATTTTCTATTTATTGTGTTTGAGTTGGCAGATATTTCAGAGCGCTCCTACTGAAGAAGTGCCATTCTGGGCTGATGTGGTGCTGGGATTTCGAAAGATGACTAAGAATGAGCTGAAGAAATTCCCCCAGCATGTGTGTGGTCAGGCTTTTACAACCCTGAAGTGTGAAGGCCCTACCTACCTCCCCTGGTTGGAGAAAAGGTTGGTTGAAGTGGCTCTTCGCTGCTTTCTTTGTCTGTCAGAGCTGTAAATAACTTCAGAGCGTCTCATAAAATAGATACTGAACATTCTCTGCGGTCCTTCAGAGCTCTTGTGCACATTGTCTCATTGCTCATAAATGGCTGGGGCTTTGCAAAGTAATGAAGACACTACCTGTACCACAAAGAGTGTCACACCCAAGTGAGTAACACGTCCATCTGCTGCTTCCACTTTGCACCTTGGTGCACAATTTGGTCCCTCTCTGTCAGTAAGACCTCCTTAATGAAATAGTTTCTTAGTTTCCTCATTGGTAAAGTGAGACATTTGGAGGATACGCTTCCAGCTATAAAATGATATGATTGACTCTTGCTCTTTGGGTGAGAGAATCTTAGGCTTATTATAAATGACTTTTGAAATATTTTCCTCATTAAAGAAAATAACTCCATTATTTTGTTTTAAACAAGAACTCTAAAACAGAGGACTTATCTAAATTAGGTAATTGCTTCCTCACCAAGTTCAGCCCCCAATTTCATGAACTTGCATTTTGGCTTGGTTTTTAGGACTTTCTGTTTCCAGTTGGTTAGGAAACACATCAAAAGCAATAAATCTCTCTTGAGTTTTGTCTGGAGATTGCATGCATGTTGAGGGTTGTGAAACTTGGGCCCTTTTAATCCCCAAATCAGTGTATTTGGTAGATGAATAGGAACAGTGCAAATTATTGTTTAAATGTTGGACAAGTGACTTGAGCTAACCAGTGGCAACAATGACTTGGTCCCATATGTGGGATAATTAATTGATATAGTTAATTAATTCCATAATTCTTCGTTGAACTTCTATGTATATCTGGACTGTGCTAGAAGCTTGTCAAAAAGGAAGGAAAAATATGATCATTTTTCTTAAGGAATTCGTAGTCTATTGGCAGTTATGGTGTATGTGTGTGTGTATTGATATACATATTAATTAACAATTACAGGAGTTCCCGTCATGGCTCAGTGGTTAATGAACCCGACTAAGAACCATGAGGTTGCAGGTTCGATCCCTGGCCTTGCTTAGTGGGTTAAGGATTCAGCGTTGCTGTGAGCTGTGGTGTGGGTCACAGACACGGCTCGGATCTGGCATTGCTGTGGCTCTGGCATAGGCCGGCAGCTATAGCTCCGATTAGACCCTTAGCCTGGGAACTTCTATGTTGCGGGAGCAGCCTAGAAAAGGCAAAAAGACAAAAAATAAAAAATATAAAAAAATAAAAAAAGTAAACAATTATAGTAACATGTACTGTGGAGGTTAAATACAGACGTAAGAGGATGGAATGGGAGCACAGAGGAGGGAGTCTAAGTCTGGCAGACATGTGTTCAGGGGCATCATGATATATTTTTGTAGCTTTATAAGCACTTGTCTCACTTTTACCTCTTAGCAATTTATCCGGGACATTTTTCTTTTTTGAGTTCCAGTTTCATAAAACCCACAGTTTCATGCCTTGTTCACTGGACCACAAACCCCTGTGTGTATGCTAAATTTAAACCACTGTTATATCAGCTGATAAATGAACACTTGAGACATCATATGATGGAGTTACCCATCAGCCAACATTCCAGTCTCAGGGCATCACCATCTTTTCTGAGTGTCAAGCTTATGTCGTGCTGCCTTTTTCTCCTTATATCATAAAAATGCCTGGAAAAAGAACATGGAAAGTGCTAATGCTATTGATTGTTGAGGTATCATATATTTTATCTTAAAATTCAAATAGGTGGAAATTATTAGGCAACGCCAAAGTGGCAGAGCTTGATACACATATTTTACTCAGGCTGCCCTCAGTCATTTTCACATGAAAAACATACATTATCTGAGCAATTTGTACTGCCTGCTTCTCAAGTATCACCTTCTAGCAAACAGGCCCCTTATTTCCATAATAACCTTATTTTCAGGTCTAATCTCTAACTGTGGGATGAAGGCCTGGAAAAAATCCCTATACCCTCTCATTAGTTGGGAGCCTGCTGTCAGCATTTTACTTTACTTAAAATAACCCTGAGCAAGTGGTACTTTGTGCCAGTGGGAGCCACCTCCTGACTGCAATACCATCGGGCCTGATGACCAGCCAGCGAGGGTTCGTGCCTTGGAGCATCTGCTTCCTGTCAGTTTTTATGGGACAGAGTCAAGGAGAAGAGGCCTGAGGGGCTGCTCATGTCCCCAGAGAGTCCTGGGGAGGTCTTTTTAGGTCCGTTTGTTGGATATCCACGTCCACCATAAGAGTGGGTGGGGCCCCGAGTGACTCAGGCAGACAGTACACACAGTCTACTGCAGGGAAGCCAAGAGGAGACCCTTGTCCTAGCAGCGCCCCTTGCAGGACCCCCCTTGTCCTAGCAGCGCCCCCTGCAGGACTCCTAGGACTGTGACACTTCATGTCTCCTCCTGCCCCCGGGCGGGGCCAGCACATATAGCGTGTGGGGAAGGGCTCTTCTCTGTTAAGATTAGATGTCTTTAAAAAAAAATAATAATAAATAAATAAATAAATAAATAATAAGTTGGTTAATAATGAAAAAAAAAAAAATTAGCTGTCGTCCCTTCCTTCAGGGCCTGCCATCTGACCGGAAGGCCCATGTGGAGGAGGAAGAGGTTCACACGTCCTTTTCCTCCTGAGGAAGGCTTTGTAGAGCTGGGACTCCTCTAAGCCCAAAGCAGGCCTCTCGGGTTAAAGATTTCAGGCCAGGTGGGAGGCGGGGCAGCGTCTTGGTGAGGGCATGGCACCCCTGGGGCTCACTCTGTAGGCTGCCACCCACTCTCCACTACGGGGAGGACCAGCTGGGGAGCCACACAATCCCTGTTTGTTCCTCACACCCAGGCTCTGTTATGCCACCTCCTACTCCCCTTCTACATAGTGTGAGTGTTCAGCCTACAGTGTTCTAACTCAAAACGAGCATCTCACTCTGCAAGCCAGGCAACAAGGCCTTCAATCTGAGTTCCATCTTTCTGAAATAATGTTCATTTCCAGGAGATTAAAAAAAAAAAGTTTTTAACCACAAGTTAGATTGTTAGCATTTTTCAAAGAACAGAAGGAATCATCCCCCAGTTTATTAATTATATCCAAAATACCCTCATCCCCCTCTCAAAAAAAAAAAAAAAGAAAAGAACATATCCGATAATACTCAGAACAAACAAACAGACAAAACCCTTTGAGGTTTAATCAGCTGTGCAGATCATGTTTTATATCTTTGGCCAAAGGAGTCATATTCTGCTGCTTTGTACTTGTCCTTCCAGGAAATGTATCATAGAGCCAGTAAGTCAACTGAACCCGTCTCTTCTCCAGGCATCTTACCTAAATAAATAATCTGAACTAGAGTAGGCTTGTCCTGCCTTGGGTGACATGCAGACTGCTGGGTGCCTGTTTTGGTGCTGGGGGCCCTATAATTTTGGTGCCCTGCATTATTCTGTGGCCCTGATAAGGCCCCAGACTGACCATAGGACTGACCACACTGAGCTTCTCTCCCTGCACTTTTCTTCCCACTCATCTAATAAGTCCTCTCAGTTACTTTCCCTGGGAGAGTCCCAGTCTCTCATCTCCTATAGTTTCTGTTCTGCTGCTTGGCCTGACTCACAGAAGTACCTATGCTGCTTCCTTGGTGGCTGGACAGAAAGGTGAGTTGTGCATCAGGCATGTGATGGTTTGTCCCTGCCTTACAAATGTCCAACTTGCAAAGGTCCCTGCCTTTGCACAGCAGAGCTCCTGCTCCCCCATGCCCAATCCACCCTGTGCCCACTGGAGAGTCCCTCCTCCTTGCAGAGTCTGCCCTGGCCCCGAACCAGAGGAGCAGTGGGCAAATGCTGGCCTCAGGCAATTGTCTAATGTGAGCGCCCCTTTTCTCCCTGGTTATGCAAGGACAAGGTGAGAGGGCACTGGCCAGGAAGGTGGAAAATGAGGGTGTTTGTTTTTTTCTGATGATGGTAAGGTTAGTAGGGAATAGATGGAGGCTGCTTGTGGTGCAATGGCTCTAAGACAATTGCAGAGGGAGCATGGCTACTCCCTTCTGGACCACTCTGCCCATAGAACCCCCAGGCCTCATCCACACCTCCTTCCCCAAAGCGATTAGAAGCTGCTCTGCTCCTGAACAGGGCTTAGACTGACTAATACAAATTTGTGGAAAGGACAAAGCAGAGATGGATCTTCTGAGAAGAGGGAAATGGAATGCAACTTATTTTATTAGAATATACATTGCAATGGAATGAAGGAGCAGTATGGTCATTCTATGAGGTAATATTGTTGAGTTAAAATTAGGCTATATATATATACAGAGAGAGAATTACATAGATAATTATTTAGCTGCTATCTAAACTTACAATACATTAAAAAAATTCTGACAATGAGAAGCTATTTTAGGTATAACTATATTTAAGTGTCACTAGGAATAAATGGTAGATTTCCCCTCCCCCCCGAATCTACATGCATAGCATTATTTGCCAACTAAGATTTTCAATTAGTTTTCTTCTTTGTTTTTTTTTTCTTCTCATTTTCAGACAAATAGACTGGAAATAGATAACTTTTTTTTTTTTTTTTTTTTTTTTAGGGCTGCACCTGCAGCATATGGAGGTTCCCAGGCTAGGGGTCGAATTGGAGCTGCAGCTGTTGGCCTACATACCACAGCTCACGGCAACGCCAGATCCATAACCCACTGAGCGAGGCCAGGGATCAAACCTGCAGCCTCATGGTTCCTGGTGGAATTTGTTTCTGCTGCGCCACAGTGGGAACTCTGCAAGGATTAATTTTTTAAATTGACTATGTCTGTTATTACGTACATACTACACAATAATTTGACCACATCTAATAAGTTCTTTATGTAAAGTATCATGGAGAGCCTGCTCTCCCCTCTAGGTCCTTGACCACCATCCTGTCCTGGCTGTCCTTGCATCTCTCCACATCTTTAAAAATGGCATCCTACCTCTTCCCTGTTTCTCTCCTCACACAGTGATGTAAAACATCAATGCTGTTTTCTTCATTCCTACAAGCTTTAAACTGTAGATGCGTCCCACAGTCACTGGTCTTTCCTGGAGTCAGAGTGGAACTGGGTTGGGCTCCATGCAGAGGTTGAGAGAGACATTGGATCCCTAGTTCTGACCCCCAGACATCACCCCAGCCCTGCTCAGGCCCCAGTCTCCTCCCTTCTTCCTGAACTCGTCCCCTGGCCCCCACCCTCTGACTAGGACATGCCAGCCAGTCTGAGAAGCCAGTTGAGGAAGGGCAGTGTGCCATCCCCTCCCCCTCCACTCTCCTTGGCTGGGACACAGATTTTCTAAAAGCAGTCTGCTCTGTGGGAAAGCATCTTCACACAGTCACCTTATGTTATCACCCCAACGTTGTCTTAGATCCTTAGAGGAGATTTTTTTTTTTTTTGCTTTATATTTGTATAACCCAGAGACCTATTTGGATAATATTCCCAGAAAAAAGGTACCAGCTGTTAAAAATGTTAACAATGGAGTGCTAACATGTCTGACTTAGCCGGAAAGAAGTGACTTAGATTTTTTTTTTTTTTTTGTCTTTTGTCTTTATAGGGCTGCACCTGCAGCATATGAAGGTTCTCAGGCTAGGGGTCTAATTGGAGCTGTTGCTGCCGGCCTACACCACAGCCACAGCAATGCCAGATCCTTAACCCACTGAGCGAGGCCAGGGATCGAACCCACAACCTTGTGGTTCCTAGTTGGATTTGTTTCTGCTGCGCCATGATGGAAACTCCTCACTTAGACATTGTGAATGACAAAACGAAAAATTTTTTTCTAGCTTCTACTCATTAGGTTCCCCACACAATTAGGGTCTAAATTCCCATCAGCGCATTCCAGGCATGCTTGGGTTTCAGGGCAGTATCTTGGCTCTGCTGCCCTCCTTGTTCTGTCTCCGCTGGGCTGCACCCCCTTTCTGTACTGCTGTCCACTCCAAGGTCCATTCCTCCCTCCTGTAACTCTTGCCACCCAGGAGCTGTCAGACAGCTCACCAGAGACCTGCCTTTCCCCTGCACTTTGCCCCCACCTTACACCAGAACCCGTTCCTCCCCATTTAGGACTGGTGGGATTCTCTCTCACGAGGTGTGGGCTGTGGCAGGTAGTGGGAGGTGGGGTGCAGGAATTGTCTCCAGTCCCCAGAGAAGGGAGGGGCAAAGAGGACTCTCCTTTGCCCCTTGGAGGTGGAGTGTGTAACTGTGTGTGTGTAAAAAGTGCAAATACCCATCCTTCTCAGGGGCATGGCTGGCTCAGTCTCCCTCCTTTACTAAAACTCTCAGTGAGTTGAAAGAAGTGGACTGAAGACAACACCAACCCCAACCCCCCTCCGCCGTGTTTATTCATCAGGCTGATATAGTCCTGCAGAGGGCTGACTCTTAGACCTGGTAAAAATATTCACTCTACAGTTTTAAGGTCATGACCAGAGGACAGGGGGATGGGGCTCTTTAGTGAGCACAGCTTCTGAGTTACCCCATCCCCATTTTCTCATGGGAAATTGGGGCACCAGTGTTCTCACTGTCCAGGATGAGGTCTTGCTCAGTTGCAGGAAGCTGCAAGAGGAAAGTCGCCATGCTTTTTATACCCCAGCCATGTCACTAAAAACCTCCAGAAGAACTACCTCATATGGTCATAAAGGCAACTTATAGGCATCTGGTCAGCCAGTTAAACATTCAGCTTCCAGGTACAGTTTTCTCCTGAGCTTCCTAATGCTGTCCTGGTGCATTGTCTACAGGGTGTACAACAATGACTGGGGATGACCGGTGCTTGGGCAAGCTCAGTAAGTTTCCTCCTGGGGTAAGAGGCCTGGGAGGGAGCCAGTAGCCCATCACCATGATAATTTAAGAAGTCTCTAGGCAAGCAGTGGACTTTCATCAATAGCTTCACCAGCAGAGCACCCTTGAAATGGAAAAGAAGGACTTTTGCTTTTATTGAGTTCTTACATACTTGCTGTAAAAACCATGTGAGCTTGGCAGTCTTATCCCTACAGTTAGAGCTGAGGAGACAAGCTCAATGAGTTTGAGAAATTCACTTAAATCCTAAGGCTAGTAAATTCCCTTATGTCTCTGAATCAGAAAAATTCTAATTAGGATGGTTGGAACACACAACATAATGTTTAAAGATTAACACATGGAATCCACAATCTATGAAGAGCGAAGCCAAGATAATGTTCAGATAATGATTAATTAGAAACATTTAAAACAATCCAAATATCATGCTTAGAGGCTATAAAACATAATTAAACCTAAGAGATACATGGGTGTTGGGGGCAGGCATATGAGATACTGGGTCTTGCATTTTACAGTAGCATAGCATATCCCTGAATCCTTTTTTTTCTCTCATAAATTTTTTTTAATTGAACAACTGTAATGTGTTGTGCACTGTTCCAGACTATTTCCAGATGTTGTCTCATTTCTTATTTGCAAGGAGCCTAGGCGATCAGTATTATTATCTCTGAATTATAGACGGAGGATTAAAGTTTAGAGAACTTGAGTCAGTTGACCAAGGTCAGATGATTGGTAAAGGGCAGGGCCCCCTATACTCTTTTAAACAGTCTTTGTATTAACTCTTTTCAAGATTATAAACACTGCAACAGATGGTCAATATTAACACAAAATTCCATTTTACTTTTCTTCTATGCTAGTGTTAGAAAAAAAACTTTACATAGTTATTTTACCTTTAAGAACACCCATCTTTTATCCTAAGATTTATTATATATTTTATTATTTTAAAATTGTTATTTTAAAAGTTATTTATAGTATGTTTTAATAACATACTTTAAGCTCCCAACCTATTTATTCCACTAAAAGAGCTGAAGACTTGTGGCTATAAAATGGGCTACATTAAATACTTTTAACTTCTGTGAATTATTTTACTTAGAAAAAGCGCAAACCAGGCAGTAGCTCCAGCTTCATTCTCTTTCAATCACTTTTGGTTACACCAGGAAGGAATCCATTGACTTTATAGGTCCTGATCAGCCTTAACATGGGGATGGTAGCCAGAATCTTTGTTTTGCTTTCCTCTTCTTAGGTAAACAGCACATTGCCTTCCATGGATTTTCAGAATAACAGGCAAAGTTGCAGAGATTAAACGTGCCACTACTTAGAATTTGGGTTCTGTTATTTGGAGCATTGGTGCTTTAAGTGACAGCTTGTGCGTAACAGTCCATGAACTACCTGTTCACATGGTCTCAGAGCAAGGGGAGGCCTTTGAATTCTCTTGGCCTAGCATTGATTGGCACACACAGTTCCAGCCCTTAGAAAATGTTTGTTGAATAATAAATGACTCTGATCTAGAGGTTTCAAGTGGTTCTTGTTTGGTGGAGATACCTCAGAGGCTGGGGGTAGGGGGTGGGGCGCAGAAACTGTGGACCTGCCCAGGTTGCCCCCCACCCCTCAACAGCAGCTTACCCTTCAGCCAGATGACAAGAAGCTGGAGACCCAGGGATATAATCCTGTGCTGTTCTTTTACAGAATAGCCATCTGAGATGTTGTGGTCAGGGATGATGATGCAGTTAAAAGTAGCAATGGGCTTTTTTCATTCTCATCAACTTGCAACATTTTCTAGAAATGGGTACCAGGGTCAGAGGAGAGCCACCTTCTCACTGATCTTAATACAAGGCTCAGTTGAACATCTCAACCAGGGAGTAGGTATAGAAAACTAAAATTTCTTCAAAGCATTCTTCCTTGCTAGGATAAAATCAATTGTCACACCAAACCATTGTTTACCTTTTTCTCAGACACCTCTTACTTATGTCCTGGAAGTTTCTGTCTTATGCTTCTCTTTAGCATGAAACCTGTCTTTTTTTTTTTAATTTAAGTATAATTGATTTACAATGTTATGTTAATTTCTGCTGTTAATACTAATCACAGCAATGTGATTCAGTTATACATATATACACGTTCTTTTTCATATTCTCTTTTATGAATATAGTTCCCTGTGCTATACAATAAGACTTTGTTGTTTATCCATTCTATATTTACTAGTTTGCATCTGCTAACTCTGCACTCCTATTTTTTCCCTCCCGACCCACCCTCAACCTTGGCAACCATGATTCTGTTACATCTGTAATCCTATATCTCTTTATCTGGCATTGAAGCCAAATGGTGCTCAGGGCTGCTGGCATGACCACTTCTGCTTTCTCAGGCATGGGTAGGGTACCAGCACTCTGCATTTGTGGTGTCAGCCCTTCCAAGATTCTCCTTAGAACAGGCTTAAAATGCGGCAGTTGTAAAGAGATGATGCCAGTGTGGTGCTGCTCCGTATCTGCCAGGGTTCTCCAGAGAAACAAATAGAAAAAAAATGATATCTAAAGAGATTTATTTTAAGGAACTGGTTCACACTGTCATGGAGGCTGACAAGTCCTGAGAGCTGCAGGGTGAGTTGGCAAGCTGGAGGCCCAAGAGAGCCAATGGTGTAGTTCCAGTCTGAAGGCTGGCACGCTGCAGACCCAGGAAGAGCCAATGTTTTAGTTTGAGTCTGAAGACAGGAAAAAGCCCATGTCCCAGTTTGAAGGCAGTCCGGCAGAAGGAGAATCAGCCTTTTTTTCTATTTAGACCTTCGGCTGGTTGCATGAGGCCCACATGAAGGAGGGCAATCTACTTTACAATTTAAGCATTTTTTTTTTTTACAATGTAAGTATTAATTGTATCCAAAAGTACCTTCACAGAAACACCCAGAATAAAGTTTTGCTAAATATCTGGGTGCCCCATGGCCCAGTTAAGCCACGATATAGAATTCATCCTCATCTACCCAAACCAGGATTTCATATTGTCTTTAGTAGTGGCCAACATTTATGTCAAGTCCACTAGGTATTGGGCACTGAGCTGGGTCATAGGTGTAGTAAGAAGCATAAGACATAGTCTCTTCCCTTGAGAAATGTATCATTTATTGCATCGGCCCCCTAGAATTTGTTGTGCTCCTATCTTGTCAAGCACCATCACGCCCACCATTTCATTTGAACTTCATAGTCATCTCTGAAGCAGGCAAGGGAGGGGTCATCTCCATGACACAGATGAGGAAACTGAGGGTCAGAGAAATGAGATGAGTTGGCCAAGACCCCAAAGCTAAAGCGAGGTGACTGAGACCTAAACCCATGCATTCCAATTCTACCTCTCCTCTCATTTGGAACTTACTTCGTCTTGCCAAGTATTTACCCTTCTGTCTCCAGCTCCTTTGTCAGTCTTGGGGAAGAATACAATGCCTCTAAGCAGGACCTTGCATGTAGGCATTTAACCTGCATCTGTTGTACAGAGTTGCTGACAGTCTTTCTTACATCACGTTTCCTATATTCTACAAGTGAGCTATGAATAAGATTATAGGATCTGGGAGTTATTGTTTAATAGGTATATATTTCAGTTTTGCCAGATGAAAAAAGTTCTGGAGATGGATGATAGCAGTGGTTATGCAAAAATGTGAATGTGTACAACTTAATGCCATTGAACTGTATGCTTTAAAATGGTCCAAATGGTATATTTTGTGTTAAGTGTATTTTACTACTATTATAAAAAGATTACAGGACCTAGATTAGACATTTCATTATTAATGTATTTGGTTTGAAAAATTATTATCAATTACAACTATTATGTAGTCCCTTGGCTGCAAATATTTTGTGTTCCTCTCATGCTGACATCCCTGTGGTAGGCATAAGGGGGGGGTTCAGATGAGCCCTGTTTCAACCACCTTGTTAGGGAAACCAGAGTGATACAAAAGAACACACAAGAATTAATAAAATAAGACAAAGTGTCCAAGGCAGTAAATTTAAGGGCTAAATAAATGGTATAAAAAAATGGTTGGGTATTTAAAATACCAGGTTAACCTGATATCTGTTTAGCATATAGAATGACATAGGAACTCCATTAAACGTAAGTGAAGCATATAGTTTGCTTTGTTTTGATTTTTTTTTTCTTTTTAGGACCACACCCACAGCAATGGAAGTTCTCAGGCTGGGCGTCCAATCAGAGCTGCAGCTGCCAGTCTACACCACAGCACAAGCAACACGAGATCCAAGCCACATCTGTCACTTCGACCTACACCACAGCTCATGGCAACACCAGATCCTTAACCCACTGAGTGAGGCCAGGGATCCAACCCGAATCCTCATGGATTTGCTACTGCTATGTCACAACAGAAACTCCCTGTTTTGAATTTTTGAAATAGGCTTTTTTTTAGGTTCAACTTTCAGGATCCCGGGTTTCCAAGGATATGAGGCAATCAGTTAGAATCTGGCCTGCTTGGGCCCAGGGAGCTCTGGAGGTATTTGCTCATTGAAGATTACCTCGGTTTTGTCTTTGACTTCCTGTCTGTCACTTCTGTAAGGAGTGGAGCAGGAAGCTGCTAAGGCTCACCCTATGGTCTCTCCTTCTCCTCCACAGGGTGAAAGGAAGTGGGGGCCTGGTACTCACCCGACGAGTAGAAGACCTGTGGGAGCTTTACCCATCTTTCAACATTGTCGTCAACTGCTCAGGCCTTGGAAGCAAGCAGCTTGTAGGAGACATGGAGATTTTCCCTGTGAGGGGCCAAGTGCTCAAAGTACAGGCTCCCTGGGTGAAGCACTTTATCCGAGATGGGAGTGGGCTGACTTATATTTACCCTGGTATAGCCAACGTCACCCTGGGTGGAACTAGGCAAAAAGGAGACTGGAATCTGTCCCCAAATGCAGAAATCAGCAAACAGATTCTTTCCCGATGCTGCGCCCTCGAGCCCTCTCTCCGTGGAGCCTGTGACATAAGGGAGAAGGTGGGCTTGAGGCCCTCTAGGCCAGGCGTGCGGTTGGAGAAAGAGCTCTTGGTCCAGGGCAGTCGGAGGCTGCCTGTGGTCCATAACTATGGTCACGGAAGTGGGGGCATTTCCATGCACTGGGGCACTGCTCTGGAGGCTGCCAGGCTGGTGAGCGAGTGTGTCCAAGCTCTCAGGACCCCTGCTCCCAAATCAAAGCTGTAGATGACATGAAACAACAGCAGATGGCCCCAGAATATTAATCAGCATATCATCTAAGCAGCAGAAGAGATTCAAATAACTTTCCCACTGAGGGAAAGTTTAATTAGACATGACTTTGTTTTCAAAATTAGAATGGATGCGATATGTATCAATAAACTTGACTAGTACTAATCTAATTTAGTACTAGACTCAAGTGTAGTACTAATGACATAGGGCATTAAGCTCTATTTTTGTTAAAAATACTTTTTATAAAGTAAGATTTCTTTTATATCTCATGTCTAAGGGTCTATGCTAATTCCCACGGATGAAGGATTCTGACATTTTTTTGGGCTGATACATCCATAGGAGGAGATAATATATGGAAAGCACTTCACTCACTGTCAGTTGCAGAGCTGCCCATGAGGCTCATAAGTTGTAGTCAAGTGAACACTATAATCACTTGAAATTACACCTTTGATCATAAAATTCATGCTTGTTCTGTTTAGTGGAAGACAAAGCATGACTGCTGCTAGTACTAGTGGTACCCTCTACTTCCTCTCAGCTGGTACTGATGGCAGAAGACAGGGATGATGTGGTCTACGGATGCAGCATCAACTCAGTAGCTGTCTGGGGTCAATCACCTAAGGGTCATGCTTTCCATTACCACAAATGATTGAGAGCTGGCTTACTGGATGGTTGATTTTGCCTAAGCATTTTTGAAGATTAAATAGCATGTGTAGCCAAAGAGCTAATTTGCTAATTAAGATGGAACTATCACTCTGAATGAAATATAACCAAAGAGTTTTCTGCAAGTTGTTAAAAAGTACTGGGGAGGCGTGGAAATGGGTCTCATGATAAAATGAGCCTGGGAATTGCTGAATTAATAAATCTAATCTGGTTTTTTGACTTAAGCTTTGATCTATGTGTATTATGAATACTCAGGAGGGTTTTTAGCTGAGTGAATGGTGAAAGGAGATGCTTCATTCATTAAAGTAAGGAAGGTTGGGAGAAATATATGTAATCCTAATTTTTTGTTTTTTGTCTTTTTGTCTTTTCTAGGGCCCCTCTCACAGCATATGGAGATTCCCAGGCTAGAAGTCTAATCGGATCTGTAGCCACTGGCCTACACCACAGCTCACAGCAACACCGGATCCTTAACCCACTGAACAAGGCCAGGGATCGAACCCACAACCTCATGGTTCTCAGTCAGATTCATTAACCACTGCGCCACGATGGGAACTCCATGTAATCCTAATTTTAATTTTGGGGGGCTGTGGCTTATGTTTAGTAATAATAAGTTTTATTTTAGACACCTTAGGGGGAAGATATGGGGTTGGCAAAGAGAATGGGAAAGAGAAAGCCTCCAGGACAGCTCCATTCTTGCCATTTTGTTCATTGAATTTTTGCATACGATTTTGTTTGAAGAGAGCATTGTGCTGGGTGAGAGAAAGATGGAGAAGGGCATGTAGGCCAGTGTACCAGAAGATCTACATCATCCTTCGCAGTATTAAATTTCCCAAGTGAAATCAGCGGTGGAGTCTTTTCTATAGAATTCCACCAGGGGGTGTTGTTGTATTGAATTCAGATAAATTGGTACACTTGAAAATTTAGAAATAGCTAGAAATAAAAATTGGATAGCAGGTGTGTGGATTATGTGGGGGATTCTTTTGAGGTTTTGGAGTTTCTGTGCCTAAAATGCACTTGTTTTGAATTCTGTTTAAATTTTTTTGAGACATGTGCAAGCTCAGGTAGACTGAAAATACACACATATACACATGCCCATCCACACACTCACACATGTATTCATTACACATGATTTGTGAGGAATAATATGTTATGATAAACTGGCATTTTGAAGAGGGGGAATACGTTTTTAATGGTTAAAAATGAAAATGGCTGCCCAGAATAGTTGTATTTCAGGCATTTTTAACAACAGTTTTAAGTATACTCAGTTGTTCCTTATGCCCATGGGTTAGATCCTGCAGCATTTGCATTTCCTGTAGGTAGGTTCATACTCTGTATAACTGTTGCCTATTTGGAATGGTGTAAGCAATTACTCTAGTTTAACTCTGCATTTTACATATCTAAAGCCCAACATTATAAGACTGAAAGATGAGAGGTTTCTTGAGAAAGTGGTCATGGCTGCATGCCCGAATTTCATTTTCACTAACTGCTAAATATTTGCTCCATGTCTCTTATAGATTTATTAATTTTGGTCAGTAGCTGCCAACCTGAGTTGCGTATTAAAGTCACCTGGGAAGATTTGAAAAAAACTACTGATACATGGCCCAGCTCTATTCAATAAGCATCTTTGGGGATTGGATGGGGCTCTGGCATCAGTATTTACTTATAACCTGCAGAGTTCTAACCCATAGCTGAGGCTGAGAGTCACGTGTGTTGTTTTGCTCCTTGACTCAACGGGATTCTGCCACTACTGCAACCACTCACTGCTCCTCCTTTTCCAGCCATCTTGGGGCACTGAGTTAAGAGGGAGTGGTTCACATAAGAAGGTATGTTCTGGAGTTCCTGTCATGGCGCAGTGGTTAACAAATCCGACTAGGAACCATGAGGTTTCAGGTTCAATCCCTGGCCTCTCTCAGTGGGTTAAGGATCTGGCGTTGCCGTGAGCCGTGGTGTAGGTTGCAGACGTGGCTCGGTTCCCGCGTTGCTGTGGCTGTGGTGTCAGCCGGCAGCTCCAGCTCCAGTTAGACCCCTAGCCTGGGAACCTCCATATGCTGAGGGAGCAGCCTAGAAAAGGCAAAAAGACAAAAAAAAAAATAAGAAGGTATATTCTTAGGCACTCCTGGGCCAAGTAGTAGAAATTAACTGTCCCCCAAAGTGGCTCTCTAGAAATGCTGGGAGCCACCTGTATGTCAGCTGCCCAGAGATGGCTGCCTGTTTGAAAGAAGACAGACTGATTACGAAAATAGACAATGGCCAAACTACATGTAGAAGAACTCTGATCTGGTCTATTGCAACCTGTCCAGAAAACTAACCTCTTATTTATAAGGACCAGTGAGGGAGCCAATCTGCTACGGACCAGATTTGTAAGAAGCTAAACTTCTATCTCTAGGAACAATTCAGAAACTAAACAATAATTTCTGCAACACTTGGCCCCAAATGGCCAGTACTTGATTAATAACTGACATCCGACTTAAATTTTTTCCTAGTTTTTGTCCAAAAATTTTTTTCCTAATTTTCGTCCAACCTAAGACCAACCAGAGAAAGTCAAATACGCATCCCAGTCAATCACACAGGACACCCCACTTCTTAATGGCCTGCCAATAGCTTCCCCAGGCCCAAAGCCTCCAATTAGGGCACCCTTTCTTCATGATAAAGCTTTTCCACTCTTCTGCCTGCCTTGGCGTGACGGGGGCTGACTCCCTTGCTATAACAAGCTCTGGATAAATAGCCATTGATGTTCTCATTGGCTGGTCTTTTTTTTTTTTATTTCCACAGACGTCCTGTTTTTGTAAGTTGAAGTCTTTGTCGATCTATGCTAAGGCCTGAGAATGGACTACTTAATTCCACCCCCCCCTCATTTTCTATTACAGAAATCTTTTTCTGAACATGGAGAGCAACCCCTTTCCTTCTTAAATCCCTGCTTTCAAGTGCCTGACATTTGTGGCTGAGCTGGGACCTGCTGTGCCTGTGACCCAGAGGGATGTGGCAGATTAGAGCGTCTTGGCATTGTAGGTGCCATGCTCTTTAGCAGGCAGAAGTCATGTACAGACTTCTAGGATTCTATTTGCTCAGGAAGAAAAGAAGTCAAACTAAAAGGCCACACCCAGTAGGACATGGTTTTACAAAAGAAAGGCTCTTTCTTAAAAATGACATATATTCTTCCTTGATTGAATAGATGCATTCAAATCAATTGATATTTGAACCATCTTTCTCCAGCAATCCATTAAGAGCTTTTAGAGAAAAGGAAGAGAATGATCATGGGACCTGTGTCCTCTGGGAGTTGTAGTTCTGGGAAACCTGTTTCAGGACTCTCATAACTTGTCAGATATTTGAAATGAATGTAGCACTTAACAGTATTTTTTTTTTTCTTGATTCTTTTCATCTTTCTTCTTGAGGGTGTGCATGATGGAGACAAATTTGAAACCTGTTTCTTTTGTGTATCATTCACTTAGAAAAAGCTGATTGAGATGTTTAAGTGGTCTTTTTCCTTTTTGAAAAATCTCTGTAGTTTTCCACCAGGCCTGGGGGCTTTATTATCCTAAGTTACTTTGCTGCCTATAAATCATAGCACTAGGTAGCTAAAGGAAATGAGTTAACCAGATCCCTGAAAAAAAAAACGTAATCAATGTTTCCTCAATTATTAGCAGAACAATTGACTTCCATCTAGGCAGGGCACCTGCAGACCTGGCCTGTAGCCATGTTACCCACAATCTCACCACCTAGAGCCTAAATTTCTCTTGAATGATAATTTTTACTCTGATTTGCGTTCTAAGATATCAGTCCACCCCCAGATTTTTCATGCATCCTAGTACTTCTCTTCCATACAGACGCAAGTAGTCCAGCAGTGGGACTTAGCTATTGTAGTGAATGCCAAACAGTTTGCCTGCTCTGCCCAGGTGCCCTTTCCTGGGAAAGCTGCTCAGACTTCGAGTTTACTTTCTGGGCAATATCCCCAGTATCCTGCTTTTCTGACCATAGTTACTGGATCAGAGGAAACTATCAATTAGGTTTAGCTTCAGCTGCAAGTAACAGGAACTCCCCCAAGTAGTTGCTTAAACCAGATAGGCATTTCTCTCTCACATAGTAGAAGCCCAGATTTAGGCAGTTCTGGGCTGGAGTGGAGACTTCATCAATGATCCAGGCTCTTCCTGCTGATACTCTGCTATCTCCAGGGTGTGGCTCAAAGAAACTTTCTAGAAGAATCACAAATACTTTTTCTTAAATCTTATTGCATAGGCCCACACTAGATTCGAAGGAAGCCAGGAATGTATTCTTTTGACTTGGTTGGCAAGGCGAAAGTCAAGGTTATAGCAGGCTCTCCTAAAAGGATCTAATTGTGAATTGAGTTAAGCTGGTCAGGTTCTGCAGAATTTGCACTAAGGGATTCTGGCTGTTTCCTGATACTGGCAGGCCCTGGAGACATGTAGACTTAGGCCAACAGCCCAGGTTGTTCAGGTTTATGTAGAGGAAGCCAGGCAGGAGAGAGGGGGCAAGGAGGAAGCCCAATGGGCCATGTGTTCCTGGGGAAGCATCAAGAATGACCCAGGTCCTGACCTAGTTCCACTTCTCATGAAGTCTGACTGGACAATCAATTCTGCATTCCTTAGAAACCTCACATTTTTAAAAATGGCTTTTCAAAAATTATTGTATTAAGAAGAGTAAGGGAACAGGAGCTGAAGAGTATCGGAGATTCCCCCTAAAAGAAGCTATTTTTCTACAGTAATTAAGGATATGTTTTATAACTATGAGAGTAAAATCTTAATATCACAGGGCAAATACATCATTTGGTGACATCTAGCTTTTACATAAAAATCTTGTCCTTTCTTTTCCTAAATGGGGAATATTTCATGTATCCTTATGTCGTAGGATAGACAAAGTAAAAACTACCCAAAGTTCTTATGTTCTTACATTTGTGCTACTTCCTGAATATATTACCTGTCCCTGGTAAAGATCCTGTTGTAAACATAGTAATGCACATTTTGTCCTTTAATTAGTAGAATTGAATTATGCCCAATTTGTAGGACTATGTGAGTAATGTCTGGATTTAAATTCCTGTCCATGGATTCTGTGGGAAAACATTTTACCATAATCCCCCTTTCTCCTTGAGCCCATTAAGTAGATTCTCTCCTTTCAACCAAAAACTTTAGTTTAAGTCTGCTTATAAAAAATGAGTGGGTCCCTGGAGTTCCTGTTGTGGCTCAGCGATAATGAACCTGACTAATATCCATGAGGAGGCGGGTTTGATCCCTGGCCCTGCTCAGTTGGTTAAAGATACAGTGTTGCCACGAGCTGTGGTGTAGCCTGGCAACTGTGGCTTTGATCAGACCCCCAGCCTGGGAAGTTTGATATACTATGGGTACAGCCCTAAGATGGAAAAAAAAAGAAAAAAAAGTGGATCCCTATGATAAGAAAACAGATTTCAACTAACCACTAGACCAAGGGCAGCCAAATGCTTCTTTAAAGGGTCCAATAGTAAGTATTTTAGGCTTTGCTGGCCATATAGTCTGCAACTGCTTACCTCAACTCTGTCTCTGTAGCCTGAGGGCAGTCAGGTAATATGTAAACAATGTTCATGGCTGTGTTCCAATAAAACTTTATTTATGAAAAGAGGCAGAGGGCCAGACTTGACCAAAAGGATAGTTTGCCCTACAGTAAACAATAAGCACCATTTGGGCAGGGACATATCTGATTTGTTTAGCAGTTTATACTCAGCTCCAAATACCAAGTTTGTTACTTGTCAAACATTTGTTGAATAATTGGGTGAGGACATTATCAAGGTGATATCAATGGACAGATTATTCCATCTTAAATTTGAAAAAACTAGTAAATCTCTCTTGTTGACTTTCTGACTGACTTTCCTTAAAAACTATGAAAATCTACTGCTAAAATACCACAGTTTGAGAATACCATGGAGAATACATTTATGGCCTGGGTTCTCAGGTGGCTGAATTCTCTAACCAGCTAGAAGGAATAGGATAAAGAAAATTTTCTTAAGAGCAAAGCCTTCATGTCAGTTCCCCCATCTCACTGCCCATCTCACTGGCATTATTGTACTAAGCTGGACCATGATGGAGGGTAAGGCTGCACTCTGATAAGGGAGTAGCTGAAAGCTGTCCCTTCTCTGCTTTTGTGACCTCTGAAGTCTTCAGATCCGATGTGCCTGGGATTTTGTTCTTAGAGGAGAGAAACCAGATAAAAGAAAAACCGTGGACCTGTGTCAGGAAATATATCCGAAAAGATCTCTGGTGAGCTGGACGCCTTGTCTCAGCTCAGCCCTTCCCATGTCGACTCCTGCATTCTGCTGTCCATCTAAACCAAAAGCACTTTTTAAAAAAAAAAATCCTTTTTTTTTTTTTTTTTTTCCGCCGCAGCTGTACCTGAGCTCCTGAACTAGGGGTCAAATTGGAGCTACAGCTTGGGCCTACACCATGGCCATGGCACCATGAGATCTGAGCCACAGCTTGTGGCAATGCCAGATCCTTAACCCACTGAATGAGGCCAGGGATTGAACTCAAATCCTCACAGAGACAATGTCAGGTCCTTAACCCACTGAGGAGCAACAGGAACTCCCCAATAGCAGTGTTTTTGTTTTGTTTTTTGCCACACCCTTGGCATATGGAAGTTCCTAGGCTAGGGATCCAATAGGAGCTGCAACTGCCGGGCTATACCACAGCCACAGCAACACCAGATCTGAGCTGCATCTTTGACCTACACCACACCTCACGGCATTGGCTTCAGCCAATCTTATTGAAGCCTAATGGTGTGAGGGACAGCCACCCTCCTCTAAGTCCTGGGACATTTAAAATGGGAGAATTGAAAATGCTCAAATGCTGAAGAAAGGAGGCACTAGAGTGGGAGAAATTGAAGATCTAACCACAGAGTTAATTGATGTACAAGATCCCTAGGGAAGGTAGGGGAAGGGATGGTAGAGAGAGTGATTTCATGGAGACAGAAGGAAGGCCAGCCAAAGGGGATGTGCCTACTGGTACATTGGCAGGGGCGGGTAAAGACTGCTCAGTCCTCATCTGATGACCTTCATTGTTCCCTGTAAAACAGGAGCAGAGTCTTTTGCTGATAATGAGTGAGGAGCTGCAGGACAGGGAAGAAGCTTGAAGAGAGGGTTGTAGCTTTAAAACAGGCAGATGGAAGAAATCTGACCAGGGTTGCATGAGACAGATCACTAAGTGAGGTTTGGACTTGGGTGACCCTGAACTGGTGGTGCCCCAAATCTGCTAAATTTATTAATTAGTTAATCCAAGGCATATATTTATTAAATGCCTGTGGTGTGCCAGGCACTGCTCCCAAACTCAGGGCAGCAGTGGTCAATGAGACAAAGGTCTTGTCTTCAAGAAGCTTAGATTCACTTGGAGGAGGCAGAGTACATATCCTCATGTTCAGAGCTATTAAGGGCTATGAAGAAAAACTTGTTTTAAAAAATAGGGAGGGAGTTCCCTACATGGTGTCTGTGAGGATGCGGGTTTGATTCCTGTCCTTGCTCAGTAGGTTAAGGATCTGGTGTTGCCACAAGCTGTGGTGTAGTTTGCAGATGTGACTTGGATCTGGTGTTGCTGTGGCTGTAGTGTAAGCTGGCAGCTGTATCTCTGATTCGCCCCCTGGCCTGGGAACTTTCATATGCTGTAGGCATGGCTGTTAAAAAAAAAAAAAAAGGAGGATCAAAGGCTATTTTATTTTATTTATTAAAAATTTTCTTGGAGTTCCCGTCGTAGCGCAGTGGTTAACGACTCCGACTAGGAACCATGAGGTTGCGGGTTCGATCCCTGCCCTTGCTCGGTGGGTTAACGATCCGGCGTGGCCACGAGCTGTGGTGTAGGTCGCAGACATGGCTCGGATCCTACATTGCTGTGGCTCTGGCATAGGCCGGCAGCTACAGCTCTGATTAGACCCCTAGCCTGGGAACCTCCATATGCCTCGGGAGTAGCCCTAGAAAAGGCAAAAGGACAAAAAAAAAGACAAAAAAAAAGGAGAGTGGGAGGAGATTGGGTCAGACAACATGTAGACCCAGCTCAGATGTGGAGCCATGGCAAGGATTTGGATTTCGTACGGTGGGAAGTTTTTTTGTTTTGTTTTGTTTTGTTTTTTGTGGTGCAATGGGAAGCTTTCAGAAACTTGGCACAAAGGAATGACATGATCTAGCATTACTTCAGTTGTGCCACCCATGGCCTGTTAGAAAAGTGTAGACTCTGGGTCCATTCTTAGACCAAATAATAAAGCTTTCCTTTGCTTTGAACTGAACTCTGTCTCTTTCTACTGGCTCAAGCTACGCTGGGCAGGAGGACACTTACTAGGGCCTGACTTGAAAAGGCCAGAAACAGGTCCAAGAATCAAGGGGTAGAAATGGGAGTGGCACTTCTCACTATTACCCCTAGTGGCCTTTGAGCAAAATTTTTGCTTCTTGTTCCCACAACCTTATGCTCTGCTGTCTGAGAGATCTTAGTTCCAGTGTGAGGTAATGCTTCCACTAGGAGCTACAAAGGTGATTCCATTGAACTGGAAGCAAAGACTGCCGCCTGCTCCAAATCAACAAGCAAAGAGTGGAGTTAGGGTGTTGGCTGGAGTGATCCGACTACCCTGGGGAAAGTGGACTACTGCTTTGCAGAGGAGGTAAGGGATACAGGAGGTCCCTTAGAGCATGTCTTAATATCACCACACCCTGTGATTAAGGCTAATGGAAAACTACTACAACCCAATCCAGGCAGAACTCTAATGGTCCAGACCCTTCAAGAAAGAAGGTTTGTGTCACCCCATCAGGTAAAGAACTACACCCAGCTGAGATGCTTGGTGAAGGTAGAGGAAGTACCGAATAAATAGTGGAAGAGGTGCTTATAAATACCAGCTATGACCATGTGACTAGGTAACAGAAATAAGGACTATAATTATTATGAGTATTGCTCTTTATTTTGTTATGAATATGTTTTGAGTTTATGTATGTGTGTTATTTGCAGCACAGTAATTAATGTTTACAGTTGTGATTTGGAGTTATTGATGAAAAATAAATTGCATTTAGCTTTTTTTTTCTTAGGGCGTCACCCACAGCATATGGAGGTTACCAGGCTAGGGGTCAAATCGGAGCTACAGCTGCCGGCTTACATTACAGCTACAGCCATGCCAGAGTCTGCGATTTACACCACAGCTCAAGGCAACCGGGATCCTTAACTCACTGAGTGAGGCCAGGGATCGAACCAGCAACCTCATGGTTCCTAGGTGGATTCATTTCTGTTGCACCACGACGGGAACTCCCTGTCTTTTTTTTTTTTTTTTTTTTAAACTAGGCTGGGAAAAGTGGAAAACACTTGAAAAAATATTTCACAGAGAATAGTTAAAAGAAATGTTTTAATACATTGGTCTTCAGTTTTAGTAGTTTAATAGATTCAGTTTAATAGATTGGTCTTCAGTTTTAATGCAACTTTGCTAGTCAGGAATACAATGTCGTAGATTAGTTAACAACTTTTTTTTTTTTTTGCTTTTTAGGGCCGCACTTGAAGCATATGGAAGTTCCCAGACTAGGGGTCAAATCAGACCTACAGCTGCCGGCCTACACCGCAGCCACAGCAACGTGAGAGCCGAGCTGCACTTGCGGTCTATGTACCACAGCTCGTGGCAATGCCGGATCCCTAACCCACTGAGTGAGGTCAGGGATCCAATCTGCATCCTCGTGGATACTAGTCGGATTCATTTCTGCCTCGCACCACAGCAGGAACTCCTAACAACACTTTTGAGTCAGGCCCCAAAAGTTTTCTTCCACTGGCTGTCACTGAAGCCAATAGAATGAGGCTGAAAAGTAGCAGGATATAAGATTAACATTCAGAAGTCAGTTGCATTTCTGTACACCAGCAATGAAATATTAGAAAAGGAATACAAAAATATAATACCTTTTAAAATTGCACCTCACAAAATCAAATACCTCGGAATACACCTGACCAAGGAGGTAAAGGAACTATATGCCGAGAACTATAAAACTTTAATCAAAGAAATCAAAGAAGATGTAAAGAAATGGAAAGATATTCCATGTTCCTGGATTGGGAAAATCAATATTGTAAAAATGGCCATACTACCCAAAGCAATCTACAGATTCAATGCAATCCCTATCAAATCACCCATGACAGTTTTCACAGAACTAGAACAAACAATCCAAACATTTATATGGAACCACAAAAGACCCAGAATCGCCAAAGCAATCCTGAGAAACAAAAACCAAGCAGGAGGCATAACTATCCCAGACTTCAGGCAATATTACAAAGCCACAGTCATCAAAACAGTGTGGTACTGGTATCAAACAGACAGACAGACCAATGGAACAGAATAGAGAACCCAGAAATAAACCCTGACACCTATGGTCAAGTAATCTTTGACAAGGGAGGCAAGAACATAAAATGGGAAAAAGAAAGTCTATTCAGCAAGCATTGCTGGGAAACCTGGACAGCTGCATGCAAAGCAATGAAGCTAGAACACACCCTCACACCATGCACCAAAATAAACTCCAAATGGCTGAAAGACTTCAATATATGACAGGACACCATCAAACTCCTAGAAGAAAACAGAGGCAAAACACTCTCTGACATCAACCTCATGAATATGTTCTCAGGTCAGTCTCCCAAAGCAATAGAAATTAGAGCAAAAATAAACCCATGGGACCTAATCAAACTGAAAAGCTTTTGCACAGCAAAGGAAACCAAAAAGAAAACAAAAAGACAACTTACAGAATGGGAGAAAATAGTTTCAAATGATGCAACCTACAAGGGCTTAATCTCTAGAATATATAAACAACTTATACAACCCAACAGCAAAAAAGCCAATCACCCAATGGAAAAATGGGCAAAAGACCTAAATAGACATTTCTCCAAAGAAGATATACAGATGGTCAACAAACACATGAAAAAATGCTCAACATCGCTGAGTATAAGAGAAATGCAAATCAAAACTACCATGAGATGCCACCTCACACCAGTCAGAACGGCCATCATTAATAAATCCAGAAATAACAAGTGCTGGAGGGGGTGTGGAGAAAAGGGAACCCTCCTACACTGTTGGTGGGAATGTAAACTGGTACAGCCACTATGGAGAACAGTTTGGAGATACCTTAGAAATCTATACATAGAACTTCCATATGACCCCACAATCCCACTCTTGGGCATCTATCCGGACAAAACTCTACTTAAAAGAGACACGTGCACCCGCATGTTCATTGCAGCACTATTCACAATAGCCAGGACATGGAACAACCCAAATGTCCATCGACAGATGATTGGATTGGGAAGAGGTGGTATATATACACAATGGAATCCTACTCAGCCATCAAAAAGAATGACATAATGCCATTTGCAGCAACATGGATGGAGCTAGAGAATCTCATACTGAGTGAAGTAAGTCAGAAAGACAAAGACAAATACCACATGATATCACTTATAACTGGAATCTAATATCCAGCACAAATGAACATCTCCTTAGAAGAGAAAATCATGGACTTGGAGAAGAGACTTGTGGCTGCCTGATGGGAGGGGTAGGGAGTGGGAGGGATCGGGAGCTTGGGCTTATCAGACACAACTTAGAATAGATTTACAAGGAGATCCTGATGAATAGCATTGAGAACTTTGTCTAGATACTCATGTTGCAACAGAAGAAAGGCTGGGGGAAAAATGTAATGTATACATGTAAGGATAACCTGACCCCCTTGCTGTACAGTGGAAAAATAAAAAAAAAAAAAGAATGAGGCTGAGTTCCATTCCAAAGCAAAGGAAAGCTTTCTTCTCTGATCAAAGAATGAAATGGCACGAACTCCAGAGCATACCTTGTCTCAGACAGGCTGTAGGCAGGGCTACTTTATAGGGTCCTCGTCGAAAGGGGAGGGGTTGGAATTCTCGCGAGGTCGGCACAGCTCGGGATTGCATTGCCTGCTGGGGCAGGTCTCTGAACACGGCCAGTCGCCACCGCAGCCATCTTGCCGTCTCAAGTTGAGGTGTGTGTGTGCTGCCTGCTGAGCTGAGCTGTCCTTTTCACACTAGGAAATCAGGTCTGAAGTCCTGGGTGTGAGGCGTCTGCACATGGGACCCTACGAGCAAGTGAAACTAAACTAAGCACAAAGGAAAAAAAAAAAAAAAGGTTAGACTTGATTTTATTACCTGTATTCTATTTTTATTTCCTGGGTATTTTTATGGGGCTTTGCTGGTGACAGATTCTGTGAATTGGTCAAAACTTATTTCGACATCCTGATAATGTGCTTTTCCGTGATGTAGCATATTAAAAGTTAAAAACTACATTTCCTAGACTCTCTTACAGCTAGGGTTCCGCATGTGCTTTAGATTCCTTTGGATTTGTGCATTTGCATGAAACTTGGATTTGGAACTGAATTAAATGTGGAAAAACGTAGGGCCAGAAACAATCACTCTCACTGGAGCAGATGGTGGCAGAGGCCTCATGGTTCAATACCAGCCACTTTCTGTGCATCTGCTTTCCCAGCAATGGCAGAGGTAGTTGGAAGTTGTTCTCAGTAGCTCAGTGAGTTCCTGTTCCTGTCCTTTCCCATGATTTAGGAAGCCACTTGGAAATAAACGCTTTTCTGCTTACATTACCTCCATTGTAGCATCTGCTGTCTACAACTGCATGCTGCATACCAACCGAGAAGCCATCACCATCATCTCCACCACCCAGTTCTCCGTGCTTGGAACCAGACAGTGCGGTAATCAGGGTTAGGGTAGCCTGGAGCTAGACTAGGTAGTGCCCAAGTCAGATCAGTTCAGGGGATGCCCTCTGTTCCTTGAGTTTACTGTCCTCATATTTCACCTGGAGTTCCCATCGTGCTGCAGCAGAAATGAATCTGACGAGGAACCATGGGGTTGTGGGTTTGATCCCTGGCCTTGCTCAGTGGGTTAAGGATCCCTCCTTGCCATTTGCTGTGGTGTAGGTCACAGACTCGGCTTGGATCTGGCGTGACTGTGGTGTAAGCTGGCATCTACAGCTCCGATTAGACCTATAGCCTGGGAACCTCCATATGCTTTGGGTGCGGCCTTAAAAAGACAGAAGAACAAAAAAAAAAAAAAAAATTCACCTGAAATTCCACTCTTAGGATTTCAGTTCTTTAAGGTCTTTCCCCCACTTCTCTGAACTCTTCCTATGTGCATCACACCTGTGTCAAGCCATCTCTTATTATGTATAGTGATTTTTTAACAGTCGTGCCATTTTTTTCCTCTGCTCTGTTCACTGGGGATAGGTTGGGGGAGTGAATATATATCAAGGATGGGGAGGGAAGGTATATAACAGTCAAAAGGAGAGGCATCCAAAGTAAAAATACTTAGGAAGGCTGAGCTCCTGAAGCAGATACTATTTTTTTAATGATTTTTATTTTTTTCCATTATAGTTGGTTAGCAGACACTATTGATTCACACCTTAATGTGCATGCGCTGTTGGTCTCAGTTGAGAGTTGGTTTTGATTATGTAGAGTTGGAGCTGGGGTGAGTTGTAGAGTAAAAGGTGGAAATGTTTATCAGGTCTCTGCTGGAATTGGAAGTGTTTGCTGCCTAGGGGGCTGGTGTGCAGAGCAAGGAGGTATTGAAGATACATTTGCTGAGGGTAGGTCATGCCTTTATCCATTAGAGCTTAAGTGAAAGAATACTATATGCTGATATGGACAGATGTGATGAGGGTGTGGAAACAATGGGCAATGCATTTGCTGTTCTTATACTTGGAAGTGGACAAAGGAAAATGTGTTTAGAGGAAAGGCAGGGAAGGGGTAATGGGAGTATTTTCACTCTGAGACAAGGTAGAACTATTGGGATTTCTCTTCGGACTAATCCAGGAAGGGTTTGGAAGGAGTGGTGCAATTTTTTCTTTTTGTCAGCTAAATACTTCTGGGCTTCAAGTGGAATGATTTTAAAGAGCTTTTGAGAGGCAAGGTAACTGACTGCTTGGTCAGAAGAATCCTGAGCGTTTAATGGGAGAAGGCTGTGGGATGGGATCATTATGACCATTTTTAAGTTCCAATGAACAAGTTTATCCACAAAGCATTTTTCCAGTCTTTCCTAGGAGAATTAGAAACATTTCCACGTATATCTAATTTTAATCTTTCCAACATCCTTGTGAGGTAGGTAAGAAATGTTTTTACACTTTTTTTTTTTAAATCATAAAATTTCATGAAAAGTAGTTTCCAAAGAAACCACGTGGGGCCAAAGTGTGAGGCATGCCCCAGCAGTCAGTCTTCTGAGAGCAGAGCTATTTTTCTTATTGCTGAGGCATCTCGTTCTGTGTGTTCTTTCTTCCTTCTGTCCTGATTTTTTGGCTATTGATGGCCTTCAATGTAGGAAGGAAGGGCTTAGCATTGACTTGTAAAAGATTCAGAAGTGTGTTAATTATGAAGGCTTTCCTCTGGTTCCGAGAGCAGACTATATATAGAATATACTTCCCTTTTTCTTTCTTTTTTATTTATTTTTTTGTCAGACACTTAGGTTTCAGAGTTACAGAAAATTTCTCTGGTACATGAAGCTGTTGAACCTTAGGAGCTGTCTTTTATTCAGCAATTCAAAAAGCCTTTCCTGGAACATGAACTGCTAATGAAAGGCAGAATTAAAAAAAAAAAAAAGATATGACTAATCATTATCTTCCTACCTTCTGTTATTGTAGAAATAATTTTATTGATCTGCCCTGCTAAATTTTACCCCAGTTGGTAACAAAGACTTAATATCTAACATCGGTGGATGAATAATAGACGAAGAGCCAATTTATCCTGGGATGTTAAAACCCAAAAGATAATGGAACCTCTCCTCTTTGTTTAACATGGGATTTGAAACAAGCTACATAGAAATAGTTGTATTTCATTAGAGCATGGTGGTCAACAAGAGAGAGAGATCTCTGTGTTAAAGGACAGGGGTATGGTTTCTCTATTTTAAAGGCAGATTGGGAGTTCCTGTTGTGGCTCAGGAGTAATGAACCCGACTAGTATCCATGAAGATGTGGGTTCAATCCCTGGCCTCACTCAGTGGGTTAAGGCTCTGGCGTTACTGTGAGCTGTGGTGTAGGTTGCATACACAGCTCGGATCTGGCGTTGCTGTGGCTGTGGCGTAGGCCAGCAGCTGCAGCTCTGATTCGACCACTAGTCTGGGAACTTACATATGCCACAGGTATGGCCCTAAAAAGACAAAAAAACAAAACAACACAACAAATCAAAAAATGCAGACTGTGGATTTAATTTTCATCTTTATTTATATTTGATTTATACCTCCTCTTCATTATTTAATTTCACTGTTAAAAAAGCTTGGGACTGAAGGACTCTTATGAAATCAACACTCTTTCGTTTTTAAAGCAGAATTAGACAAAATGAAGGATTTGATTGGTCATTTAGATAGATGTCCCTTCTGACTACTTCCCCTTTTATGCTGAAATTGAATGCTGGTGTACGATTGTGTGGCTTGCAAAGTATTTTCATTATTGTCCACCAAATTTAGGAAGGCTCTAATCTAATAAATAGACAAAATCAAGGTTCTTTTAAAACTTCACCAGTGTTGCTTTTATGGGCTTCAAGAAAGCCACGTGAGATGTACTGTGAGGCTGCAGCAAAAAGTGAGAGAATCTGTTCTGAAATAATTATGCTGCACTGTTTTCTAATTTTGTGTGAGGAAATTGCATAGTTGAACAATGACTCCTTTATTTTCTTAGATCTCCTTATAAACTTCTATACATTTCAGGGAGCATGATTTACACAGTAAAGAAATAGGTCTGTTTCAGTCTTGGGCGATAAGGAGAAGTAGGGAAAGACCTAGGAAAGGGTTCCCCTTTTGTACTTAGAATTTTACATTCAGAAGATGTGGAATCAAGCCTTTTCATTGTCAACATATATGATGTTTTGTGTTTAACGTTTGGCACTGTTTTCACTTTGAAGTACACAGGTGGGGATTTGGGGGAGGCACAATCAGCATTCTTAGGGTCTATGAAGGTCTTAATTATGCTCTAGCATACCAGTGTCTTCTGCTCAAAAACCATCAATAACTCCCCATTGCCCATTAACTAAAATCCTAGCTGTTCAGCTTGCTATTTTCCAAACCTGCCCAGGACCTTCCTCCCTGTAGGATAAGGCGATAGTGTTCTTTTTGGGCAGGGGGAATTAGAACGAACAAAGGTCCAGAGGCAGAAAGGCAGAATGGGTGTTTGTGGAATAGCCAATGAGGTTACCTGGCTGGAATGTGGAGGGCCTGAAGGTTGGGCTCATTTTTACCAAGTCTAGCCTCATAGGGTACTTCATACCTCAGCTACACTCATTTTACTGGGCTTTCTCCATGTCAGAGATGGTTGCAGCAGGGAGGCAAAAATGAATAATTCACCATCCACATCCCCATCCCTGCATCTGCTGTGGGACTTAAGCTGGTAAACAAGCACGGCAGAGGCAGTTAAGTGCTGTGATACCTGATGGGCCAGAGTTAGGGCAATAATGGGAATTTGTTTCCTGTTTTTTACATACTATTTCCCCACATTAAAGACCAAATTAAAACCCCACAAAGACATTAAAATAAGAACTGCATCTATTAAAAACCCATTCCAGTGATCTCATACTTTGTGGTCGAAGCAGCTAATGGTAGCTACACACCCTTAATATCAGCAAGACGTGAAACTCTCATCCCCACTCTCTGGCATTCAGTTTTTTCTTTTCTCTGCTGCCCTTGGTGTTGGGAACTATTTCTCCTGCATTCTCTCCTAGCAACAGCAAAATTCTTTCAGATAGCATTTGTCTCCCTCTCTGAGCACCCTGGGAGTCTCTGAGGAAGGGGGAGGGTGGGAGGAGGGTATAGCTCCTGGTCTTTGGCTTTCCCCTGGGAGGAAGCTGCTCTCTGGAAAATCTCAGCACTGTGAAAATCTCTGCTGCCCTATGAACTTTCCTGAAGGAGCTGTTGGGGAATATGTGCTCTGTGATTGGTTTTGTATCTGATTGGTGGTGTGAACTCAGTCAGTGACCAGGGCTGTCGCTGTTCTGAGGGGTGGGTGAGAAGGAGTCAGAGGTGATGGGGCTGGCACAGTATGAAAAGTATGCTTTAAACAGAAAGTATAAAGGTGAGAACAGTGAACATGCTGAGAAAGGTAAAGAAGAAGAGTGGTCTGGTCCATGGCACACCAAACCACAGGAATCAGAAATAAAGGGACTGCACAGCAGAATTGGCACAATATTATAAATGACCTAATTTAAAAAACAAACAAAAAAACCTAAAAAAAAAAAGAAATAAAAGGAAGAGGGAGTTCCCTGGTGGCTCAGTGGGTTAAGAGCCTGTTTTGTTTGTTACTGTTTTGGCTCTAGTTGCTGCTGTGATACAGATTTGATCCCTGGCCCAGGAACTTCCAATGCTGCGGGTGCAGCCAAGAAAAGAGGACATGGTTTAGAACACTGTAGGTCAAAGTGGGAAGGAAGAGACTCGCTAGTTACATTGGATCAATGTGCTTTCCCAGAAATAATGGAAACCTTGTAATGATTCTGAAGGAAAAGATTGTGGGCTGGGCAGTAACACCAGAACTGGAGGCACAGTTTTCATTTCCCCTCTTATGCCAGTCAAGTCAAGACCCAGTAACTTCAAGTCTCAAACAACAATCTAATCTGAAGGCAAAAGGAATATAAACTAGTGCCAAACTAAAACCAATGTACTTTATGACTTACTATGAATGACAATAATGCATTATACATATCAGCACTTACTGTGGGCCAGGCACACTACTGTACTAAATCCACTAACTCATTTATTCATCACAACAACCATTTGAAGAGGTTACTGTTATTATCTCTATTTTATAGATGAGGGAACTTAGGCACAGAGAAATAAAGTTAACTCATGCAGGGCTACACTGCTGGGGAGTAGTTTCAGAGAAGCCAAGCTTAGGCTAGGCTCCTCTGCTTCCTCTGCTCTTTTGGTTTTGTTGAGGAGAAATTTCTTCCCCTACCCTATCTGTTCTGGAACGAAAGGGGAAGGAGCTGGGGTCACTCACAGGAACACA
This sequence comes from Phacochoerus africanus, assembly GCF_016906955.1. Taxonomy (NCBI): domain Eukaryota; kingdom Metazoa; phylum Chordata; class Mammalia; order Artiodactyla; family Suidae; genus Phacochoerus; species Phacochoerus africanus. The sequence continues at coordinate 76,317,783 of NC_062545.1, read as the reverse complement.
GTATGGGCAGAGCTGCTCCTTGCTTCCTCAAAGCAAGGCTTTTGGCTTTGTTTCCTTAACTTAACTTCCCCAGTCCCTCTCTCTTGAACTCCCTGGGATCCTTTAGTGAGCAGAAGGGCATTGTGTCCCAGTGAGGGCTTTGCTGATTTCTAGGTGCTACTGCCTTACTTTGAGGAAGCAAGGAGTAGCTCTGCCCATACGATGTTCCTGTGGGCGACCCCAGCTCCTTCCCCTTTCATTCCAGAGCAGACAGGGGAAGAAACTTCTCCTCCACATACTGCCTTCACCTTCCTGTCAGGTATCACAAGGGAGAAAAGAATAGCTGCCAAGGGAGCTCCTGAACTTTGAATACGAGGATCCCTAAAAGTTTGTTACTAACTGTGCTTAGAGGATTGAAGGAGAACATTTGCACTCATGGATAATGGAGCCCTTGTAATAACTGCTTCCTGCATTCTGCATTCCCGCATCTCCCCCACCCCCCCCGCCCCCTGCCGCCCACCGCCCACCATCACCATGGCTGGGGAAGCTCCATGTCAACACTTCTCAAAGTTTTTTATTTTGTATTTTATGGCTGCATGGGGTGGGGGAGCATATGGATGTTCCTGGGCCAGGGATTGAATGTGAGCCACAGCTGCAACCTACACTTCAGCTGTGGCAGTGCCGGATCCTTTAACCCACTGCACCAGGTTGGATAGAACCCTCACCTCTGCAGTGACCCAAGCTGCTGCAGTCAGGTTCTTAACCCATTGCACCACAGTGGGAACTCCAAGACTTCTAAAAGTTTGATCTTAGACCATCAGAAACTTGTTAAATAAAAGATCTGGGGGGACTCACCTCTGACTTAATCTCTGGAGGTGGGGCTTCCGAATCTACATTTAGATAACTCCCAGGTGGTTCTCATGCACTCTTAATTTTGAGAGCCTCTGCATTTGGATCTGAAAATAGTATAGTTCCTCTCCTATCTCTAGGGCTAGAGCAGTGATGTGATGAAAAAACAAAATGGCTTTTGACCTCAGGATTTTTAATATATTCACACGCTAAGTTGAAATGACAGAGCCCTGAGATGTTTGCCTTTAGGCATGCTGTACTTCACTTTATCCTGTCAGTTCCATCGCGATCTTTTCCGACCTTAAAAGGTTTTTTAAGCCCTTGACCTTGGGGAAGTTTGAACCAGGAATGTTTTTGACTTCAAAGTGATCTGTAGTGGGGAGATTATTTCTGGCATGTGTCATAATGATAGGATGAGTTGAGGGTGAGGGAGGGGAAATATGCTCCATAGGTGGTCCTATGAAACAGGCAATGTTTGATCATTCTTAACCTAAGCTGCTTTATTGTCATGAAAATCCAGGAATTTCTCATCATGGGACTTTATGTCTGTAAATAAACCTATTTAACAATGCTTCAGATGTTTTTTCAGAACCCAAGAAGTGTGTGTGTATGCGTGTGTATGTGTGTGTGTGTGATGTGCCTTTTATGAACTTTCTGTCCAGGCTTAGAGCTATCAGCCCTCATAGTTTTCACCCTGGCCATGTACTGCTCTCCCAACACCCACATCTTTCTTTTTTCCCAGTGGCTTGTGTGAAGCATTCCCTGATTCTTCTTAGTTCCTTGAGGGGAAAAAGGGAACCAGGTTGAAAAGATTACCTGTGAGCCATCCCTCATAGCTTTGAGTGTGATTCTTTATTGGTTAGGGTAGATGAGCACCAGGGTCTGCTGGAAGAATGTCTTACCTTGGGTCTGATTTCAGCAGGATTGGGTGTGATGTCTGTTGTTTGTCAATAATTCTAGAGGTATGATTGAGGCCCGTTCCGCAAAAGGCATCACAGGGTTACAAGAGGTGGGACCCCATCCTATGCCTGTGTAGAGGAAGGATAAAGCAAGTCCACAAATGCTTGAGTAAGACAAACACCAAGAACAAGAGAACACAATGTTAGGCGGTCCAAAAGAGGAAGGAAAGAGCTCTTTCCCAAGCTGACCAGGGCATGGAGCCATTCTCCAGGCATTTTCCGTAAGACTAGCCCAGAGCTGACTTTCTTAGGTTGTAGACTAGGCAGCGGTGTGATTTTAGGCAGGGCTCCCAGCCCCAAATGGTGGTTCCAGTGTCTGTCATTCTTTATAAGTTTTTCTTTTAGGTTTTGAAAGCTTTCATCTTGATGAGTTCTTCCTTCAGCATGGATACTTCTGAAGGGGCCTTAAGTCATGTTGAACTAGTATCTTAATATTTAGCTACATCCTTAGGGTGGGGAGGAGGAAATTGACAGTCCAGTGAACACAATCCCATCTAAGATGGAGCTTGAGATGGGAATTTGAGGGGAAATCAAGTGTGGTTCAAGTATAGTGATAGAAGTAGAAGGGGAACTAAAAATAAACTGATTAGTTCACCTTGGAGACTGGCTCAAGCTATCATTGAGGTTTCCCACAGATAGCAAAAGAGTATTTGATGGGCTTTAAATGGGATTACTATGGTTTTTGATGGACTGAAAAATTAATAATAGCCCTTCACAGCAAAAGACTTTCATTTTTGCTTTAACTTAGCAATTCTACTCTTAAGAATTTAACATGATGCAATAATTATGAATACACACAGATTTGATTCATTTTTTCACTCTTTAATTCAACAGTTATTTATTGAGCACATTCTACATGCCAGGTACAGTTCTAGGAACTGAGATTATAGCAATGATCCAAGCAGACAGAGGCTCTGACCTCATGGAGTTTACATTCTAGTTGGAAGAGACAGATAATAAACAAGGCATGGTGTTATCAAATCTCCGGGGCCATTTTCTTTTTCTTTTTTTTCTTTTTTTTTTTTTTGTCTTTCGTCCTTTTTAGGGCTGTATCTGTGGCATATGGAGGTTCCCAGGCTAGGGGTTTAATTGGAGCTGTAGCCACCGGCCTATGCCACAGCCACAGCAATGCCAGATCTGAGCTGCGTCTACGACCTACACCACAGCTCATGGCAACGCCGGATCCTTAACCCACTGAGCGAGGCCATGGATTGAACCTGCAACCTCATGGTTCCTAGTTGGATTCATTTCTGCTGTGCCACAACGGGAACTCCTCCTGGGCCATTTTCAACCTACATCTTATTAGATCTCTCAGTTTTTTTCTTCTAGAAATACTTTCTTCGCTTAGTTTCTGGGACACAACATTCTCGTACTTTACTGCCTATCTATCTCCAAATCCTTTGTTGGATCCTCCTCATCTTCCAGACCTTAAAGTGGTCAACCCCAGAGCTAAGCCTTCAAAAATTTCTTCCTTCCCTCTCTCAACATCAATATGTTGATGATCCAAATTTATATTTCCAGTCTGCACTGCTCACCTGAATTCCAGTCTTTTATATCCAACTTCCTACTTGAAATTTCCACACTCTAAACTTAACATGACCACCAAAATCAAACCCTTGATTTTTCACCTCAAACTGCTCTTACTTGAGTTTTTCCCTTCTTAGTTAGTGGCAACTTCATTCTTCTAATTACTCAGGAAAAACCTTGGGATCATCCTTGACTTCTTTTCTTCACAGTCTATCTCTGACCCATCGGATTTAACTACAAAGATGTCCATCACAGTATTGTTCATAAAACGTAAATTTGAAAATGATCTAATCATTCAACAATGAAAGACTGGGTAAATTTTGGTACATGCAGCCATAAAGTGAAGTTGCATGTTAGTAGGTTAATGTTCAGTGACATTTTTATTATGGAACATTTCAAACATACTCAAGTAATAGAGAGCTGTGTATTCCCATCACCCAACTACAACAATTATCAACTCACAGCCTTCTTGCTACATTTATACTCCCTTTTACCTCTTATATACCCTCTGGATTGTTTTTAAGCAAATCCCAGATATCATAGTATTTAATATTTGATAAATTATATATTTAAATGTGATTTAATAATATGTTAAATAATAATTTTATTATTTAACATGTAAATTATATAACTATGTTACAAAAGCAGTTTATAAAGAAATACACATAGTATGATTTCACTTTTGTAAACTGAAATATATATGTATATTATATACACAGGAAAAAAATCTGACAGTTATATCTGAATTGTGATATTATGACTAAATGTTAATATCTTCTTTTGCTTGTGTATATTTTCCACAATGAATTACATTGAGAAAAAAGAATGGGAGTGGAGGAAGATATTGACGCCAGCACCATTCCTTTCTAAATTAATTCAGGTTGGGTACTTCACATTGTGAAACAGAAATAACCCCCTAGTGGAGGTGAGGATCCTTGTCTGTCAGCTTCTGTTTTCTCTCTGGGCAGTCTCTAATTAAAAGTTGCTGCATTAATATCCATGGCTACTGTAGGATTTCTCAACTTTGGCTCTATGGACATTTCAGGCTGGGTAATTCTATATTGTTGAAAGATATCCTTTGCATTGGAAGATGTTTTGCACCATCCTTGGTCTCTTCATTAAATGCCAGTAACATCCTCCCTCAACCTTCATCTGTTGTAACAACCAAAATGTCTTCAGAATTGCAGATGGTCCTTTGGGAGGCAAAATTACTCCTGCTTGAGAATCACAGCACTGCAGCATGTGTGCATGTAAGTATGTGTGGTGACTAGGAGATTAGCAGTAAAAATGTTCTGTTTCACTCATTTTGCTGGCTGAAACCTCAAGGAGGATGTAATTTGTGATCTGATAGAAGCTGCTTTTGTGGTTTACTGACCCATACATTTAATTAACCAAGCTATAACTCAGTGGTCAATGATTATCTGCATTTTGGAAACATATCCAGAAATGACCAAGACAAGTACAAGTCTGTAGGAAAAGCAAAGGTCATGAATGAAAGACTGCTTGTCAGCCCTGACAGTGATTAGTTTGATTTGCCCCTCCAGCGTACCATCTGACCCATTTCCCAGTCTGTTAACTTTCGTATCACATGGAAATACTATGTGGAAGTTAAAAATGGGATATTGCTTCCTAGAAAATTAATGATGCTACATACATATAAATAGTTCCTTTTTTATTAGTAATGAAAACCTAGAAATAGTTGCAAAAGATAAGGGGAAAGGGCATTTACACGTTAAATTTTATTTGGATTGCCCCCCCCTTAATGGAAACATTATTAGAGAAACACAGAAATAAGGGAAAATATGAGATCATCTTGCCCATTATCTTCAAGAGCCACACTGTTCTGTGTTCCCCCTCTCTATCCCCAGTCCAGAGTCTCATTAAATATCCCTATTTTAATAATACAGGATACCTTATAAAGAGTAAGTCAACAGATGAGCAGAGGGTATAAATTAATGGTACCATAATCTTCAAAAGATGACTTCTTTAGTTAGTGGCTTTGTGTTGGTGGAATGAAAATTAAAACTTTTGGCAAAGTCTTTATCAGACATTGGTGATCCAGGTTTATTGAGCACAGTACAAATCATATTTTATTTATTTATTTATTTTGTCTTTTTGCCATTTCTTGGGCCGCTCCCATGGCGTATGGAGGTTCCCAGGCCACGCGTCCAATCAGAGCTGCAGCCGCCAGCCTACGCCAGAGCCACAGCAATGCGGGATCCGAGCCATGTCTGCAACCTACACCATAGCTCATGGCAATGCCGGATTGTTAACCCACTGAGCAAGGGCAGGGATCGAACCCGCAACCTCATGGTTCCTAGTCGGATTCGTTAACCACCGTGCCACTGTGCCACGACGGGAACTCCAAATCATATTTTAAATAACTTCACGCAATTAAATGACTTAATAGGATATTGAGTCTTAGTGGTTGCAACTGTTGGGTACCCCTAATCCAGAGAATACTATATAAGATAATTATCATATACATCTCAATGCTGACATTTTATTTTTCATAACATCCAGGATTCTTTTTAATGGTAAATAATAAAAACAATTACTATTACCTGAGTAACTTCTGTGAACCAGGTATTGTTTAGGTACTGAACAAAGAATATTTTATGCAATCTTTGGAGTCCCACCAGATGCATAGGTCTGTTTACCCATGAGAAAACTGAGGCTCAGGGAGGTTAAGTACTTTGTCCAAAGTCTCATAGCTTCTGAAAGGCAGGAGCCTGATTCAGCCAAGTCTGACACCACAGTTCAAGTCTGACACCAGAGCTCATGTTGTTTAAGTAGTCACAAGATGTGAAGTTTTCTCTGAGTTTGAGCCTATCTGCAATAGCCAGAGGGCTATATCTGAGAAAAAAAAAAGAAAGTCAATCTTAATGATACACTTAGGGGGCTGAAGACCTAGGGTGCCCAGGGAATGGACTAGATTGGGTTGAAAAGTTTTGTTATATGTAGAGAAATAGCCCAAGTGATTTGTGCAGTGACAAAGATTAAACTGAGTCTTTCTTAAGCCGGGGGGCTTTAGAAAGGAGGGCTTCTTATGGGAAATTCCTGAAATTCAAATGCGCTCGCAGGGTGGGGGTGGGGGGGACGACAGGAGTAGTGGTGGGGGTGCCGTATTTGTTCTCTGTTGTCCTTGTTGTAGGCTGTCAAGGGGAGAGGATAGATCTCACAGAGAAGCATGGAAAATGCAAGCATAGAGTCTGAAAAAAATGTGGCCACAGCTAAAGATAACAAACCTAAACCTAATCCCAAACCTCAAATGGATTGTGAGAAAGAATTCTACTAACAATTGAAAATGGAGCAGCCAACACTGGACTTCAGGCTGCGAGCTTTCAGCCTTATTAATTAAGGTCAGGGTGGTGATGGAAACACCAGCTGGGGAGCATTTTGCTGAAAGATAAATTTGTCCCTCTGTATCTCTGCAAGACAGCAGGGAGGTGTGTGTTTGGAGCTAAATTAATTTGATTTACATCATGCCATGGTAACTTCTGTTCTCTCTCTGCTGTCAGATGTCTTAGCTGGCTTTCACCCCCTCCTCCTTCACCCCCACACATTTCATAACACGAGGAGAAAGCACGGGTTGGCTTCAGGCAGAATTTAGAAATGGAATAACTTTAATTTGATTATTCTGCATCCACTGCCATTCTCTCCTCCCCCTTTCCCTTCTTTCTTGAGGGAGAGAAGTTGTAAACCTGAGCATAAGTGAGATGTATTTTCATAATGTGCTTAATGGCACAAACTGCTTGACAATCAGAACTTGTTCCTTGTAGCAAAACCTGGCAGCTCACCTATCTTCCTCCTGTTCTTCAATAACTCTAATACTAGAAAATGAAATTATGGCGCAGGATCCTGTTAGGAATGTGCTTTTTCTGGCCATGTAGCTCTCAGGCTCCGGAAGCCAGGCTGGAGGGCGCCTCCTCCAGGACCCTATAAGTGGGGTTGGGCCCGGGGTCTGGCTTAGCCGAGCCACCCGGGCATCCTTGGACCTCGCCTAGCCCGCCGCCCCTCGCCTCTGCCAGCCGCGAGCTCTCGGCCGGGCTGGATAAGGTTATGAGGCTTCCGTGGACGGAGGAAGGGAGGCGGGTCCGAGCCCGCGCCCCGGCCGAGGGGGAGTTGCCACAATTGGCAGCTCTGGCCCTGGCCACATCCCTGTTGCGGGTCGGTGAGCGCGGGCGGCCGAGCGCAGCCTGTGCTGGGCTGTCATGGCGTGGCAGAGGCCTCCGCGGAGGGGCTGCGGCTCCCTGCAGCGGTGTCTGCTCGGCGCCGCGCTGCTGCTCGGCCTGCGGCTCTGCGCGGAGCTGCGGCGTGCAAGTCTCAGGCCCCCGGCCAGCAGTGCTCCGCCAGGCCGGGCACCACGGCCCCCCCGGCCGCACCTGCCGCCGGCGCCCGGCCTGCAGCGTGGCGCCAGCTGGAGGCAGGTGACCTACGTGCGCAGCGGGCGCCGAGCGCCGCCGGGGGGCGGTGGGAGTGGGACACCGAAGCCCTGCTGTGCCCCACACGGGAGTCCCCGCCGCAAGGTCAGTGGCAAAAGATGTAGTCTTGGAGTCTTGGGCCTTAGGCCCTCATCCTCCTCCTGGTCCTCGCTGCAGAGCGCTTCTCTCCGGCCCCGCAGGCTGCCTCTTCAAAAAGGTCTTGCACTTCCTCTCTTAGCCCTGCGCTCTTTTAGGCAGCGCCACTAGTGGCATCCTTCAACGCCCAGATGCAGTGAAGTGGGACTGAGCTGAGTTCATTCAGTATTCAACCAGTATTTGCTGAGCGTCCACTGTGTGCCAGTCATGCGGGCATCCATCAGGAAAGGACCAACCACCTCTGCTCTCATGGAGCTTGCATTTTAATGGAGGGAGGGCATGAGAGATGGGCAAGGCAAGGAAAAGGAAAGAGTTGTGTTTTTGTTTTTATTTTGTGCTTCTCCTAGTTTTCCTTGAGGCCTGCACAAAGCTGGGTGGGTATCTGTTGTGCATTGCTTTTCCACTCTATACATTGACCCTGGTGATGAAAATCCACTCAACTGAACTGAATTCCACCGCAGACGTTGGCAGGGTGGTCGGTCAGGGGGAGGGGGAGGCGGTTGAGAAGTTGAATCCCCAGCACCACTTAATAGGAAGTGAATTGGAACCTAGAGGACTGAAGTAATACCCTGGGCTTGTCTTACAACACCGACAGTGTTGATCTTCCTACCTTATTAACTTCTTGGCTCACACTTCATTGAGTAGTTATTTTATTCAATTTTAACCTCTGATTGTTAAGCCTCTGGCCTCCTACCATTCTCTTGGAGCTCAGTGATTTACTTGATACTTGGGAGTGAAAAGATGAAGAACTACAGGTATGAATTAGCCTGTCTTTATTACTCATCAGCCTTAACCACATCCTCTGCTGGCAACTTCTTTCTGTTGCCTGGTTTTCCTCTTTTCTTTTAAACATTCCCCCCCCCCCCCTCTATCTTTCCCACCACCCCACCTGTTGGGGAGAAAGAAAACTCTTCACTGGACTCGGCTGCTTTAGCTTCTAACCTTCTTTTCACTGTCACACCCACAAATTTCTGACACCCTTTTTCTTTCCCTCATTTCCTCTTCCTCCTCAAGCTTTGCCCTCTGTCTTTCCACACCACTGCTGTCCCTGTCTAGGCCATCATTGTTATCTTCCTGGATGGATAGATAGATTGATAGATAGGTAAATAGATAGATCTATATGGATCTATATCTGTATCTAAAGCCTCATTTCCTATGAACGTCTTAATTTGCTCTCCTAGAAAAAGGCAGCTGCTTCTTTCTTTGTGCTTCTAATGCACTTTCCATGCTGCCATGTTTTGCTAAAGGATTTTTAACACACTTTTGCCAAAAACTTACCAGGCCCCCAGTGTTACTGCATCAGTGCTGGGCATAAAATGAGCTCAAAGTCTAGTGGGGGAGGCACACAGCACAGACATCCAGTAATGTGACCAATGTTGTAATTAAGGTCTTGCTTGAACTATGCCTGAGGAGTAAAGAAAAGCTAGCCTGGAGGGAACATTTGGCCTAGGACTTGATATTGCTTAGGAGTTCATATCTTTTGTCCCTCTGGGTGTCAGCAAATGTTCTATCCTTGACACCCTCAACTCTACCACTTGTCCTTTCAGCCTTTATTGTTTCTCTTTCACCTGTCCAAGAATTACTCCTAAATCTTAGTCTCCATTTCAGACAACAGAGTAGATAACTACAAATGCAAAGGTTTGAAATGCATAGACTCAGAGGGCTACTGGAGGGCAAGTTCACAGTCACTTCCTTTAGGAGGCTACTACAGTGATTCCTATGAGAGATAGTGATGGCTTAGGATGGTAGAATTGACCGTGTGAGAAGTGGTCTGATACTGGATATATTTTGAAGGAAGTTGAGGAAGGAGGAGTTTTGTCGTTGTTTATGTTTTGTGGGAGGTGAGTGGAAATCAGGAATTTGTTTTAAACATCTTGAGTTTCAGATATCTTTTGGGTATCCAGGTGGAAATATCAAATTGGCAGTTGAGTGTGGAGTTAGGGGGAATGCCCAGGCTAAAGATAGAGATGTGGGAATCATCAGTGTACAAGTGACCCTGAAAAGCCATGAGACTGCAGGAGATAATCTGCGCAGCGAGGGTGGCTAACAAAGGCAGAGATCTGAGTCTGAGCCCTGTGGCTCGGTTTTATTAAAGTTTAACTGGAAAAAAAAAAAAAGGAAATATTTGCATAGTCTCGCATGTCATAAGCATTCAGTAATGGTAGCTTTAATTTTCATCAGTCTGTCCCAAGTCTTTAGCCTCAGCCATTTCCTAAATGTTGTTGTAACCTGGTTCCATTCCTTTGGTTTATGCTTTCTTTTTTTTTTTTTTTTTTGTCTTTTTGCCATTTCTTGGGCCGCTCCCGTGGCATATGGAGGTTCCCAGGCTAAGGGTCTAATAGGAGATGTAGCCACCGGCCTACACCAGAGCCACAGCAACGTGGGATCCGAGCTGTGTCTGCAACCTACACCACAGCTCACGGCAATGCCGGATCCTTAACCCACTGGGCAAGGCCAGGGATCAAACCCACAACCTCATGGCTCCTAGTCAGATTCGTTAACCACTGAGCCACCACGGGAACTCACTATGCTGATTCTTTTACTCGATCCTTCTTTCCTATGATTCATGGCCTTTCCATCCTTGAACATTCAGCTCAAGGATCATCTTCTGGACATCTTTCTTCATCATTCCTACTTCCTTGTTGATCATTTGCCAGTTTGGGAGACAACAGAAGTGCATTCTGATTTGTGAGTTGCTTTGCACATGTTGGGACCTGTTTCGGATTGAATATTTTGTCTGTACAGTTGTTTGTGATGGAAGGGATTGCATTTTCCAAAGTGACCTGTAGTAAATGCTTACTCCCAAGACACCAATAAGTTGAGGGAAAAAAAAAAAAAGATTCTTTCTCTTTCAACCTGTTATGTATAACTCTAAAGGTCTTTGGTTAAAAATATGTAAGAATTGAGTGAAAATAGCAATTAAAAATTACTATTTTTAAAATATTGTTTTAGTTCTTAGCCTCTTAAAGAAAAAAAAATTCCCAGATTTCCTTTTCCCTAGTTATTTAGTTAGTTATTTTCTTATTTTCAGGATATACATTCTAACTTTCCCAAATTCCTAGATAGTAGGAATCTTGAATTTGTTGCATTTTCCCAATATTTACAGTTGAATTAAAATGTTCCTCAAAACTGGAAAGACCAGTTATCTAATATTTTCTCTCACTTCTGGGAACAGAGCTCAATGTCCCTTATTTCTGTGTCAAGTCTTGTTCTTCCTTAGCCTGCCATCAAGACAAGATGAAATATAAGCTGAAGGCACAGTTAAATAATTTATATAATTAAAGTTTAGATGTTATGTCTTAAACTCCTTGGATCTTAATTTTATTTAAATTTTGTTTGTTGAGAGTAAATATAAACAATGTTATTTAGTTTCTTGGTTACTTTGCCCTAGGCACCTACCAGATGGGTGAAGGAGAAAAAGTTCCATTCTATTTTGAGGATGGCTTTCTGGGTGGATGAAAACCTGCATGAAATAATTGGGTTGCCGAGTGTTTCTTGTCAATGTGCTTCCTTTGCAGGTGTTAGAGGCCCCAAAATTGAGCAATTATATTGCCACTTTAATCATAGCTTATACTTCTCTTAAAGAAAATAATCTATTATAAAAAAGAGAAGTGAAGTGTAGCCCTTCTATAATTCTTTTCCTCTTTTTTCATCCTCTTCTTTCACCAAGCCATGCAAAAAATAGCTCTAAATATAAAATCCTCTTTCACATCAGGGGTTCAAATCTTACAGCATTGTGAAATGAGGGCAGATGAGACGTGATGTGTAAATACTGCCCTATGTGATCAGGACTCCCCTGGAACCAACCCAGACATTTTTGTATATTACAGAGGCTTTAAGCATACAAATATCACTGTAATTACTTTTCATTCCTTTCCTTTGTTTTCTGTCTGTGTTTCTATCTGGTTTTTCTTCTTTAAACAGACATTTACTGTGATTACATGGGTGAAGTTCTCCTGGGGAGGGCATTAATAGAGGACTAAGATATGGTCTGCATGATTTATGCTTCTTTCTACAATCTTGGGTAGATGTTTCTTTTACAAGTTGGCAATACACTTAAAAGACAAATATACGTCTCACTTGCACAGGATATGTCTTGTTGACAAAAACATTAATCAGTAGTCAGTCTAAGAAAGAAATGGAAACTTTTATTTGTACCAAACTGAAGATTATAACCCAGGAGGAAGCTCTGAGAACTGTTCTAAGGAGGTAAAGAGGGGAGGCCAGTATATAAGTGATTTTAGAGAAGGGGTTCGTGCAATCAAGCAAACCCTTGGTGGAGGGTTACTATTATTCGGAAGGAGCAGGATGTAAGTTAGTGGTTTTAGTGCTTTTCTAAGTATAGGAAGATGTAAGAAACTGGATTCATGACTTTTCCACTGAACATATCTACCCGAAGGTCTATTCTACCAGTTTTCTCACAGGATGCCTCATTCTGGTTTTGCCCTCAGTTCCTTTCAGGGTGTATTGTAGGTCAGCAACTGTGGTGGCTCATGACTTGATTCTCATAGAACTGGATGTTGGGCAACATTCTTTTTTTTTTTTTTAGTTGAATATTTATATAAATTTTTTATTAAAGTACAGTTGATTCACAATGTTCTTCAATTTCTGTTGTACCACAAAGTGATCCAGTCACACACAGTTCCCTGTGCTGTACAGTAGGGCCCCATTGCCCACCCATTCCAAATATAACAGTTTGTATCCAAAAACCCAGAACTGCCTGCCCCCTGAGAACTACAAGTCTGCTCTCCTTGGCCATGATCTGTTTCTGTTTTATAGGTAGGATCATCTGTGCCATATTTTAGATTCCACAAATAAGTGATATTGTATAATATTTGTCTTTTTCTTTGTGGCTTACTTCACTTACTATGAGAACATCTAGTTCCATCCATGTTGCTGCAAATGGGATTAGTTTGTCTTTTTTATGGCTGAGTAGTATTCCGTTGTGCATATGTACCACATCTTCTTAATCCATTCATTTGTCTATGTACATTTAGGTTGTTTCCATGTCTTAGCTATTGTGAATAGTGCTGTGATGAACATAGGGGTGCATGTATCTTTTTCAATGAAAATTTTGTCTGGATGTATGCCCAGGAGTGGGATTGCTGGATCATATGGTAATTCTATATTTAAGTTTCCTGAGGTATCTCCATAGTGTTTTCCATAGTTGTTGTACCAATTTACATTCCCACCAATAGTATAGGAGGGTACCCTTTTCTCCACACCCTCTCCAGCATTTGTTATTTGTTGACTTGTTAATGATGGCCACTCTGACTGGTGTGAGGTGGTACCTCACTGTAGTTTTGATTTGCACTTCTCTAATAATTAGTGATGTTGAACATGTTTTGTGTACCTGTTGACCTTCCCTATGTCGTCTTTGGAGAAATGTCTATTTAGATCTGCCCATTTTTCTTTTCTTTCTTTCTTTCTTTTTTTTTTTTTTTTTTGTCTTTTCCAGGGCTGCACCTGCTGCATATGGAGGTTCCCAGGCTAGGGGTCTAATTGGAGCTGTAGCAGCCGGCCTATGCCAGAGCCACAGCAACGCCAGATCCAAGCTGCGTCTGCGGCCTACACCACAGCTCATGGCATCACAGGATCCTCAACCCACTGAGTGAGGCCAGGGATCGAATCCACAACCTCATGGTTCCTAGACGGATTTGTTAACCACTGAACCACAATGGGAATTCCCTGCCCATTTTTCAATTGGGCTGTTTTTTGTTGTTGTTGTTGAGTTGTATGGGTTGTTTGTATATTTTGGAGATTAGCCCTTGGCTGTTGCATTGTTTGCAAAGATTTTTCCCATTCTATGGGCTGTCTTTTTTATTTTTTAATGGTTTCCTTTGCTGTGCAAAAGATTTTGTATTGAATTAGGTCCCATTGGTTTGTGTCTTTTTTGTCATTATTCTAGGAGTCAGATCAAACAAGATGTTGGTGTGATTTATGCTAAAGAGCATTCTGCCTATGTTTTCCTCTAGGAGTTTTATAGTATCTCACCTTATATTTAGGTCTTTAATCCATTTTGAGTTTATTTTTGTGTATTGTGTTAGATAGTGGTTTTGTTTGTTTTTGCTTTTTGTGTTTTGCTTTTCAGGGCCGCATTCACAGCATATGGAGGTTTCCAGGCTAGGGGTCTAATCAGAGCTCCAGCTGCTGGCCTGTGCCACAACTGCAGCAACATTGGATCCTTAACCCACTGAGCAAGGCCAGGGATTGAACCTGCAACCTCATGGTTCCTAGTCAGGTTACTGCTGTGCCATGACAGGAACTCTGATAGTGTTCTAATTTCATTCTTTTACATGTACTTTCTAGTTTTCCCACTACCATCTATTGAAAAGACTATCTTCCTTCCACTGTATGTTCTTGCTTCCTTTGTTATAGATTAGTTGACCATAGGTGCTTGGGTTTATTTCTGGGCTTTCTATCCTGTTGCATCGATTTATATTTTTGTTTTTGTACCAGTACCATATTGTTTTGATAAGTGTAGCTTTGTAGTATTGTCTGAAGTCAGGAAGCCTGATTCCTCCATTTCTGTTTTTTTCTTTTTCAATATTGCTTAGGTTGTTCAAGGTCTCTTGTATTTCCATACAAATTTTAAAATATTCTGTTCTAGTTCTGTGAAGAGTGTCCTTGGTAATTTGATAGGGATTGCATTGAATCTGTAGATTGCCTTGGGTATTATGGTCATTTTGATGATACTAATTCTTCTAATCCAAGAGCATGGTATATCTTTCCATCTGTTTGTATCATCTTTAATTTCTTTCATCAGGGTCTTATAGTTTTCAAAGTAGAGGTCTTTTGTCTCTTTAGGTAGGTTTATTCCTAGGTATTTTATTCTTTTTGATGTGATGGTAAAAGGGATGGGTTCTCTGATTTCTCTTTCTGATCTTTCATTGTTAGTATATAGAAATGCAATCAATTTCTGTGTATAAATTTTTATATACTGCAACTTTGCCAAATTCATTGATGAATTCTAACAGTTTTCTTGTAGTGTCTTTATTTTGCAATCCCCTCCTTTTCAATCTTAATTTTGACCAAAGTTTGGTAGGCATTTCATGACCAATTGTCACACAGTGCTAGGAATGCTTATTCCCAGGTCAGGTGAGGATTTCATTGATAGTGTACTCAATATGCTATTTCTGGACTAGGCCCCATTAACATTAGTCCAAAGCCTCTGGACCACCTGTCTTACTAGTCTGTTATGGTCTGAAAAATTCTCCACTCTTGTTGCTTCTTATATCTAGAGTTATGCTGTTATAGTCTTTGATCTTATAGGACTGTGTATTTGGTCAGTTGTTTCAAGTTGCTTAATCATTATTTTTATTGGAGGCTCAGTCACACATTTGGTAGTGGAAGAAATAATCTTGTAAAATAGGCAAAATACAAATAATATAGCTAGTGATATTAATAAGGTCATAGTTAAGTATTTTTAGTTAAGAACTTCTATTAGGTGAGGCCCAGTATCTCCCCAGGTCATCTCACCCAGTCTGTTCTGCACCTGTCACTATCTTTTAGGGAAATGATATATTGGCATTGTACATGAAATTCACCAAAGAGTCTTCACGTACAGGCTGAGTGGTGGGTCACTGTGACCCATACTGGATTGAGGAAGGAAGGTCACTTTCTAAGGAGGGACATGGCTGGCTCCAGAAGAAGAAAACTTGATCATTATGGTGAAGCATGTATCTCTGCCATTGGGGAGGCCTGGGTATTGCACACTGGGTATGCACACTGCACATTAGAGCGGAGGGAGGGGGTCCAAATGAGCAGAGAAAATTTTTTTGTTTGAATTTTTGTCTTGCCTTAAAATATGAATTTTATTTCATCAGTCCTTGTACGGAGCCAAGCTTCCTGAAGAAAATTTTTTCTCTCTTATCAGAGATATTTTACTTGACATTTAATATGTTGGATAGAAAAGTGACTTCTGAGTCACAAAGCTGCAGAACCCAGCAATATGCTGGCTTGGTTTGTTAGTTACAGATCCTTTGGAACAATATGTCAGGGGAAAAAAAAGTGCTGTTTCCTCTTCTTCTGAAAAACCATATGGCAAGATTTGGTCTTTCTTCATCACCTCTTGTCATCCTCTTAGTTTTCTACTTCTGTAATGATCAGCAAGAAGAAAAAGGAAAAATGGCTGAGCATGCCTCTTGATATATCCAACTGTCTTATACATTCTTACTCTTTACAAAATACTTAAAGGTAGGTTTAAACTGCCTGTGAAATGTGGCCCAGCAGTAGTTTCCAGCTACATAGGTTTCTGCTGTATCCCTATACTTCTGTCCTTCAGGAGCAATATTCATCAATCCTATCACACTATCCTCAGGAGGCAAAGCATTTTCGATTTAAACAAAGTCCTGGAGGGTAATTGAATGCACTCCAGCAATATGTGGGTGTGAAATAGCAGTTGCTTAGTTTCACAAAGAAAAGCATGTTCTGATGAAAATTTTGATGTGCCTTAGATGGAGAATAGGCTTTTGCACTCCTTCTAAACCCCGCAGTTCCTCAGCATTCTGTGGGCAAAGGAAGTGCTAATGGAGGCACTGTTGTTTTCCAATTGGTGGTAGACATTTTAGTTTTTTTGTGTGCAGTTTGTCCAGTCCATTTTCTCCAAGGAATAGAAAGCCTTATCAGTGTTCTCAAATTGGATTTCCTTTTTGGTCTGTAAAGAGAACCAGAGTTGTATATTTAAACCGGAGATTGTCAAGAGTGGTAGACGTTTGATTTTTTCCATCTGTGCTCTGACACCTTGGGAATCCTTGTGCTTCTAAGGAGTTTGGCTTTTTATTCTGTGATTCAAAGAAAGTAACAGGAGACTGCTTCATTTGCCGTGAGATTCACACTAAGGCAGTATCTACCACCATGGATAAGCTTCTCTTAAAAGCAGCCCTTGAGTTCTCTTAGATACCTCACATCAATACCATTAATAGCCTGTGGAGTTTTCTATTAAAACAGGGTGGGAAATTTTGCTGTCCAAGAAGCATTTTTATCCCACTCAAATGATTGAAGCAAAATTGAATTTTATGAGCCTTCTTGTCTTGAACCATGTGTAATTCAAACTAATAGCAAGGTGGCTTATTAGCTTATGGTACAAAGAGGTAAATTTGGCCCATGAAGGATTTTGTTTGAGCCACACAATGTTTTAAGTATCTGAACATAACTATCCTCAGATGTGGCAAATGTGTCCAGTTGAGTCCAGCTCAGCACTGTCTCCCTTTATATTATCTGTCTGATCTCTGAAGGCATTTGCAGTTGCAACCCCTGAGCCAGATGTCAAAATTAGCAATCGTTTTTCCCAAAAAGTGACAAGTGAAGTTAATGCTGCTAAGCTCAGTGGTAGCCTGGCACACCAATACTAGGCATACAGAAGCTGAGTCCCTTAAGTCATCTCTGGTTAGGAGAGTTGAGTTACCTAAATCGGGGATTAGCTTTTGGGGATGTTAAGGTTAGAGGGGAGTGCACTTAGTTAATACAATGTTCTTTTGGTTATAAACAAGAAAAATGGACTCTGGCCTAGCTTAACCTAAAAAGCAAAAACAAAAACAAAAACAAAAACAAAAAAAAAAGAGAGAGAATGAAATTTATTGGGAAAACTTGGGAATTTATCATTGAATTGGAGAAAGACTTCATTGATCATCATATTGAGGAGAGAAGGAATAGGGCTACTCTGGAAATCCCAGCTTTCCAAGTTCCTTGGCCTTCTCCCTCCAGTGCTGCCATAATAAGATTCATTTCCCTTCACTCCAGGGCTTGGTCTCCAAGATATTCACCCTGCGTCAGCCAGCACTCACCACAGGCCACAGATACCCCAAGAGCCTCTCACCCTGTCTAGGGAGCCATTCTTAGAGAAAGGAGAAACTCTCTAAGTTATTCCAAGAAACTTTCTCTAGGTTATGCCAAGTCTTTGGCATTCCTAAACTATTGTGTGATTTTTGCACAGTGTTGCCCTTAGATTTTTGCTTTTCTCATATTTTATTCTTTCAACTAGTCCTGAGCACCTAAAAAAAAGCATAGGTCTTTTTTCTGTAAATAATCCCAGAGTTTAGCATCTGTGACTCTATGCATGTATGTTTTTTTATGGATTAGCTATTTCTCTATTTAGAACTATTAAAGATAACCTTACTTCTGAGTGGCACTTGGCTTTAAGTTGGTACTTTGTGCATACTGATGATTTTTTATTCAGTTGGGTATATGCAAACAAGATCTGTACCTATGCATTATTTTTCTTTTTAAGTAAAAAGTTATTTGTAAGGACTTTTGTGGAGAAGGTAAATATAAGCAGTATTCAGCCCATAATCCCCATGAGGGTTACCTGAGTTAGAGTCTTATGTTCTTTGATTTTTTTCCTTTTAATTCAGAGAGTTACTCTACAAAAAAGATCTGAAGAATCTTCAGAGCATCTGAATATTTACAACCCCCTTTCCAACTGGCTAGTTTGGGATTCCTTAATATATGGTTACTTCTATATTAGGACTCTCTGGGTTGTAATTGACCAAACCCAAGTAAAACTAGTAAAAACAGGAATTCATTGGAAGGATACTTGGGTAGAACTGAAGAAAGAGTTGCAGAAACCAAGGTTGCTCTCAGAAATTAGTTATGGACTAAAATGAGTTATAGATGTTTAGTTATCCATATAACCCATTACCAAAGATGTAAATGGTATTTATCATTCTTTTTTGGCCACACCTTTGAATTCCCTTCCTGTGTTTGAGGAATTCTCCACCTTTTAAAGAAAAAAAGCAAAAATAAATAAATAAATTTCCTTGGCCCTAAAGGGCGTTTGTGTGACCAGGGCTTCACTATTCAGATACTCCTGTATGAGGACTTGGATTGTACCTCAAAGACTTGAAGAATCAATCTTTAGCACAAGGACCACGGAGCCCCAGATTCTAGTGGAGGCAGCCATTGGCTAGGGTGGTGGTGAAGTGAGCTGTGGTATCTGTGCCCCATGGTAGGGCAGTTCAATCTACACTGGCGGTGGTGTTCCTCTTGCCCTTGAGATTCTGTAAGCTAATAAATCTTTAATCAATTCCTTTTCTACTTAACTAGCCAAAGTGTTTTCTATTGTTTACAGCTAAGAACCTTGACAGATCGATAAATTAGAGCTGGCAGTTTGGGAAGTTACAACTGTAGCTTTTTCTTCAATTTTACTTGGTCTATTTAATTCAGATTTTGGAACATGATGATTGGGGTCTGAGTGAACTATGGGCTAAGGGACCTTTCCCTGACAAGATAATAACATTTAGCTCCAGGTTCTAAATCACACAAATCTAACATCACTAGAGACACTCAGCCCTTTTTCATGGCACTGTTTGTCTGGGGTATTGGGCACGAGAGGCCAGTTTATGCTGTCTTCACAAACAACTCTCAAATCTCAAGGCTCTTTACTAAGAAAGGTTTGTTTCTAGCTTATGCTGCATATCCATCACTGGTTGGCAGGGTTGGGGTGCGACTCTGTGCTGTCTTCATCCTCTCTCTCTGGACCCATCTCGTAGAGGGGTGGGTGCTCTGGAGGGTCTTGTGAGGTACTATTAGATGCCCTGGCCAGAAGCCAGATGCAGTACTCCTGCTTGTGATCCAGTGGCCATAGGGCAGCTGGGCCCTACTCAGTGCAGGAGGCCAGAGGTCTGCAATGTGCTTGGAAGTCAGGAAATGTTTGGTGAGCAGCACTTATGGTCGCCCCAGTATGATGACCCTTCAATCATCCGTATCTAAATGGACATGGTCTAGGTCATGTTTCATGCTCGCCGTTTCAAACGTCTTGCTGAATTCGCACATTTGGCAGTACTGAATAAAGCATGGGAGGCTCTTTTCAGGGGACGTAGATCTAAAATGAAGCAGACATCTTAATTTAGCAGAACAGTGAAATAAAACAAGATGCAATTTATATCTTATAAACAGTGCTGTGGTGTGTGTTGGGGTTTGTTAAGTATAGTGATTCCCATTGACATTGTTTATGTTAGATTCTTTATGCAGAGCAGTGACGGGATGATGCAGGTCTTTTTTCTGGGGGGAAAAAACAGCAAGTTATAAAGCCATGACTGTACATGAACTGAAGGCCTCTGATGAGATGAATCAGACTCCATGTTTAAATGCAGCTTCATGGCCATCACTTACTCATTTTTAGTTAGAGCTAGCTGAAAGACTTCCAAGCGTATTTTCAGAATCTGGCCACAAATCAGAGACACATTTCATGTTGTAAAGTGTTTGCTATTGTGCACAATATAAGTATTTTTAGTTGATTTTTTGTCTACTTTGAGTGGAGCACAGCAAATCAATTAAAAATCCTGATTAGGGAGTTCCCGTCATGGCTCAGCAGTAATGAACCTGACTAGTATCCATGAGGATGCAGGTTCCATCCCTGGCTTCGCTCACTGGGTTAAGGATCCAGCATTGCCATGAGCTGTGTTGTAGGTCACAGACATGGCTCAAATCCTCTGTTGCTGTGGCTGTGGTGTATGCCGCCAGCTACAGCTCTGATTTGATTCCTAGACTGGGAACTTCCACATGTTACAGGTGTGGCCCTGAAGAGACACACACAAAAATCCTAATTAGCAAAACACATGCCCATTGAGTGCAGAGTGATTTGGTCACATGTGGAAGAAGGCCTCTTCATTCACCAGTTTTGAGGGTAGAAGCTGGAGAAGCCAAGTATCTAGTAAGGTCCTAGGAGACCTATTTATGTGGATTTGAAAATGTCATGAAAATATTATGATGCAGCCTTGCCTCTAATATGGGCTTGTAATTTTACACTTGAGGGCAGAAGTTTAAATTCTGCTCCGCTACTTCCTGAATGTGGACAAGTGGCATAACTGGTTTTAACCTGTTTCCTCCTCTGTAAAAAAAAGTAGTAGTACTTAACTCATGAAGATTAAGGGAGAGTGTGGAGGTGCAAACACCTGGCCTGTGGAAATAGTTCCATGAATGAAGATTGTCTCTGTTGAGTTTTGTATCGCTGGCTGTGATACTGGCCCCTGACCATCAAGAGGTTTGGGCACCTGTGTCTGTGTAAAGCACAATCTTCATTGGAATTTGTTTGTTTGTTTATCTTTTGGCCTTTTCTAGGCATATGGAGGTTCCCAGGCTAGGGGTCAAATCGGAGCTGCAGTTGCTGGCCTATGCCAGAGCCACAGCAATGTGGGATCCAAGCCGCATCTTCGACCTACACCATAGCTCATGGCAACGCCGGATCCCCAACCCACTGAGCAAGGCCAGGGATTGAACCTGCAACCTCATGGTTCCTAGTCAGACTCGTTAACCACTGAGCCACAACGGGAACTCCTTCATTGGAATTTTTAATGCTTCCTTTATCATTCTTGAAATTTAAAGCATACATAATATGCTTAGCTATCAGAGGTGCCAGGTATATTTTTTATATTAAATAAAAGCCAGAAGTAAATATTAAATTTTTATTAGCACTTTTATTATAAATTTAATCCTCATATCACTCATTGATTATAAGATTATTAAGGCTTACCTGTTCATTTCAGTTTGTGCATTTTTTTCTCTCAAAACCAATTACAAATATCTTTTAAAACATTGCTATTAAATAATTTTGGTTAGTGTTATGGTTGACTGTATAAAATGTGTTTCCAAGCATTTGAAATACAAATTTCACTCAAAAGAATGTTTACAAATCACCTATTAACTGCCAGTTACTGTAACTCTGCTACTGTTTTAGTTCGGGGAGGCCAGTGGAGTAATCATGAGTTAAAGAGTTAATTGCTAAACAGTTTTTCTGGTTCCATCTTCCACATTTTAGTCTAATAACTAAGTGCATATTATTATGCTTGGTACCGTATGTGCATTTTGAAGACAAACTCAGTTTAACCAACACAATAAACTAAATCTAAGTACTGCATGTAGTATTATGCAGAATATAGGCTTTCAGAAGCTTACAATTTAAGAGGGCGGTAGGAGGGGGGCCACTGTGCTAGGGGAGTTGCCTATAGACATTTGTCTTCTCTCTTATGAAGTACCTACTTAATACCCTTGAATTTGTCTCTGCTCACAAAGTCTAAAATATTTACTATCTATCTACAGAAAGCATTTGCCATCCCCTGCTGTGGAAGTAGCCTTAGGGTCACCTAACTGTGACTGTTTCAGGTGGGGGTGACCACTGACCTGCAGGGGCCCCAATCCAGTGCATGAGACTTCTATGCTAGAGTTTTGCCACCTGCAGCAGGGGAAGAATGGTCCTAGGCTTCCAACAGGGATACCGAGAACACATTTGGTTCTCTCTAGCCATTCATGGGAATGTCATCATAAAGTCGGCAAGGTCTTTGTTTTGTGGCTATTGCCATGTAGTGAATGTTAAAGTGGTTCAAATCCTGATGTTTGCTTACTACTTCCTGTTACCCACATTTTCTAACACACATATAGATTTGTTGAAATTATGACAGACGACCCCCTCTTTTTCAGCTTCTAGATTCATGCTTTATTTAATACTTAAATTAAAATGATTTGAGCATGTGCTGTTAGAGGTCTGGTTCCTTTCCTCCGCTCAAAGCTCTGATAATATCCGGGGCTTACATTTTCTGATCACTCTCCTAGCTCAGTATTTCACCTCTGGCACTGCGTTTTCCTGTCTGTTCTGCACTGACCACTTCTTTTATCACCCATAACACAGGCATTACCAAAGGTCTCAGGATAATAGAGGGAGATGTCAATGAAGTTCAAATCAAAAATCAACTTAAAATTGATTAAAGATTTCTTACCCACTGGCAATTTCTTACTGGCTGTCTCTTCTTCCTAGGCTCCTATACCATTGATTTTGCCTTCTTTTATCTATACACTGGTCCCTTTCTTCCATTTTCAAGCCTTCAAACCATCACTCCCCACCCTATTTGCTTGAGCTTACAGCAAACAAATCCCAAATGCATGTCATTTTCTTACTCAGGCAATTTAGTTTTCTCTTCTCCTTCTAGGCTTGGCATAGAGATGAATTATGCCACTCTGGCAGGAAGGCAGAATTAGTTGCAATCAGTGTTTGTTTTTAAAAATCATGTTTCTTACATCCTCTTTACTATTAGGCAATCCATATAATGTGCTCAGCACAGTGCCTTGGATGTATGTTGTAAGCACTCATTACATGTTGATTGTGCCAACTTGGGTCCAGTGCTGGTCCCCCCATCCTCACAATGGCTACTGCTGCTTTATGACAGAGGGTAAATACATTATTAGTGACATTTTGGCAACAATAATGTATTGCTTCATGCAGAACCTCCTTTTTTCTTTATATGTGTCTTCATTACTTCCTTTGGATTTGGGGAATCTCTGGCAAGCTCTTTCCTTCTGTCTGCCATGGAAATTAGTTTACACAGAGGGTGCTAACATGAACTTTAGGGTTTAAGAGTGCCCGGAAACGACCCCAAAGTGGCACAGCTAGGTCTATACCCAAGACAATTGAAAACATGTGAATAATGTAAATGAATGTTTATAGCAGCACTATTCATAATAGCTATAAGTTGAAAGCAACCCAAATGTCCATCAAATGATGAATGCATCCACAGAATATCGTGTATCAGTATCATAGGATATTATTCAGCTATAAAAAGTATGAGGTCACGTTACATGCTACAGTGTGGATGACCCTTGAAACAGTATGTATGCTAAGTGAGAGGAAACAGTCGCAAAAGGCTGCATTTTTTTTTGCTCCATTTTAATGAAATAACCAGAATAGGCAAATCTGTAGGGACAGGAATAGATGAGTGGCTGCTAAGGGCTGGTGGAAGAGGGGAATGGGCAATGACTGCTACCGGGAATGTTTTTCTTTTCTTTTCTGGCTGCCTCCGTGGCATATGGAATTTCCTGGGCCAGGAATTGGATATGAGCCAGAGCTGCAACTATGCCACAGTTGCAGCAACACTGGGTCCTTAACCTGTATCCTCAACCCACTGCATTAGGCTGGGGATCGAACTCGTGCCTTCACAGAGACAAGACAAATCATTAACCCACTGAGCCACGGTGAGAACTCCCTGTTTTTCTTTCCTTTTCTTTCTTTTTTCTTTTTTTTCTTTTCCTGTCTTTTTAGGGCTGCACCCTCGGCATATGGAGGTTCCCAGGCTAGCGGTCCAATCAGAGCTGTAGCCACTGGCCTATGCCACAGCCACAGCCAGAGCTACGCGGGATCCTAGCCACATCTGAGCTGTGGTATAGGTTGTACATCCTTAACCCACTGAACAAAGCCAGGGATCAAACTCACGTCCTCATGGATGCTAGTCGGGTTTGTTAACTGCTGAACCACAATGGGAACTCCCGGTTTTATTTTCTTTTTGAGATCATGAAAATATTCTGGAATTAGTGGCGATGGTTGTTTAATCTATGCATATGTTAAAAGCCACATAATTGTTTGCTTTAAAATGGTAAATTTTATCATGTGTGAATTATATCTCAGATAAAAAAAAAATATTCAGAAGCCCATGGAGTGAATGGCAGGTGTGAAATCACATGCTTTGAACATGCTTTGCTCTGTCCAGATGAAGATAAATTGACTGTGAGAGAGCCCCGGGACCCCAGCCTGATGGTGCTCGCTAATGGGCATGAGCGGACTCAACAGAAAGCTGGAGTCCACATGCTTGCTTCTCTAGGAAGTACCTGGCTTGGCCTCTCAGGAGTGGTCACTTGGCTACTGGTGAACTGCTTGATGCTCACTCTCCCATCAGTTTCCCAGGCCTGGCAGATGCATTGTGGAATCAGACACATGCAACTCCACATTGAGAACCCAGCAACTGGCTGTTTGCCAGATAAGGGGGTTGCCCAGGCTGCCATTGCTCTGAACTTTCTGGCCCCCTAGTGCCATTTTTTTGCATAGAGCGCTGACCCAGAGCACCAGGGGTTTGTCAAAAGAGGTGGCTAGATACTGGTCAGCCCATTGCACCTTTACTATGAGTGAGTTCTTTTGCTCAGCTACCTTGGCTCTTTCTTCTTTCTCACCTTCATGTTTACCCACATGACCCTTGTCACCTTATTCATAATGACTTTTGTTCAGGGAACATCCTGTACAATTTGGAGAGCATTTTTGTTAAAGGGAACAGCAGTTATACCAATATCTTGCTTTTGTACAACTCCCAGCTTACAATGGCTTGCTCTGATGTTATGGTTCTCATAGTGGCTCTATGTGTGAAGTGGATGTTATTTCCATTCCACCAAGAAAAAAAAATCTGTTTAAACAATTGATTCAAGGTAAATAGAGATTATAACCCAGGTTGGCTGAGGTATCAGTATTGTTTCTATGCTATACAATGGCTACCTACCTCCATGCTGAAATCTGGGTCTCAGTTGATTACTGTTAAGGTTAAGTTTGATATAAAGGCTTCCCATTGGATATTTTCCAAGTCAAATAATATATTTTAATGCTTACTTTCAGCTATTTTGTCAGGTTGGAATTTCAAGCATGCCTTATATTGCTTAAGAACAAATTTGAACTGATTATATAATTATGATAGGGAATGTTCTTTTGAATAGTGAATATTCATTTTGTACAGAAATAGTAAAAAAAATGGCTTATTTAACTAATGCACACTTAGAGGACATTAACCTCAGTCAGAAGCAGACAGCTACGTCGGTTTTGAAACTGTAGTGCTTGAATTTATTTGGGTACCCCGGATACAGAGAATTGTTTTGGAAAATCTGAGTGCCTAGGCCTTCTTCCTGGATAGGGAATGTTCTTATTTATAAAACCAAACCACTAGCATAGATTGGAGCCTGTTTAACACATACAACATTGTATCCATCCTTGTTATGGTGATGTATCCAGACAAGGAACAGGAAAAAAAAAAAGAGTACTATCTCTATGTATAATTTGTTATTTTAAAAATATAGGCAAGCCAGGATGCTGATAATTAAAATAAAGTCACATGTATTTGGTCAAGTCATTAATTTAATAGGAAAAACATATCAAAAGTGCTCTTAAGGCTTAAAAAAATTTTTAATAAGAAAACCATATAGGGGTGGGAGAAATAGAGTAAGAAATTGGAAATTTAATTTTCTGTGTCTTTATCTGAGGAGTTGTTAGATTATAGTTATTTTGAAACCCAAAATTTTCAATTTAAAAATAGAAGTGAAGAAATAGGAACAGATTGGAGTTTGGAAGGAAAAAAACATTAGTGCAAAAAAAAAAAAAAGAAATGTAACAGGAAGACTCTGTACAGGGAATCCTTGTGTTCAGCTTCTTCTCAAATTTCCTCTGGACTGTGTTGACAACTAGGGTGGTGAAGGCTTGAACTGAGTTCAGTATAGTGATTCTTCACATTTTTTTGAGCTATGAAAATTTGATGAAGACAATTAGATGAAAGCTATGGATAAGCATTCAAGAATACTGAACATCTGTTTGCATACACTTCATTGGCAGTTGATTTCAGGGGGTTCTTGGGCTTCACAAAAATTCTTAATCCAAGAGTGGATCAGAATCACTCATAGGGGTTTTTAGAATACAGGTATATCAGCCTCCTCTACCCCAGGCCTCCTGGGAGGGACAGTTCCCTCCCTTAAGGAGGCATAAGTGCTAGGTTAAGACATGTTGAGTTATGACTGGGATGGTTGATTCCTATGGTTGGGGTAAATGTTTCAATAACCAGTGTTCACCTCTAAGTGAGAGGTGTCCCTGTGTGATGTGCTTTTGTGGGCTGGAATTGCCTCACTGCTGGCTGGGCTGAGCCCCCAGAGGTGGAGCCCAAAGTCCTGGCCACAGCACATGGGGTTGGGACCAGCTCAGGCCTGGCCTGGTGCTGGGACATGGTGCTGAGATGTGCAAGTCTACTGATGGCCTGTTCTGTTTGCCTTGGTCTCAAGTTACAGCTTGGAGGAGAGCCATATTTTATTTTCAAAATAGTAGCCAGTGGGTTCTCTCTGCTGTTGATTTTTATGTCATTTCATTTGTAAATAAGTGCTTGTCTATGCTGTAAAAAATGTTGAATGCCAAAAAAAATTTTTTAAGACAGAAAAATTCATAGCTTCTTGAGAAGCATATATTTATTAAAAAGGAATTTATGGGTTATCTCTTCCAGCCTTCTACTTTGTCCACAGTCCTGCTTTATGTTTATGTTTTGCCAGCTATGCACCGACATTAGTCTAGCATCTAAGTTAATTGGTAACATTACACTCTAACTATGCATTTGTAGAATCTCTACAATCATATAATGAGCAAGTGGACTCATATCCATAGTCACCAATTCATGGTAATTGGTCAGTTATATAGAAGGTGGTTAAAATAGAGTATCGCAAAGAAGTATACACACAGTCTGTTTTAACTTAAAACATATGGAAGTGCATTTGTTTGCCATTCCTGTGTTTGAGGATGGCCCCTTGCTGGAGTTCTCGTCTTTTCTTGCAAAAACCCATCTGAACTGCATCACCCACCATTTCCAGTTTTAGTTTCTTCAAAGTAGAGCAAGAATTTGACACTTGTGAAGTAATGTGAGTGCAGAACACCTCTGGATTTTAGTGATTTTGTTATTCTTTTTTTACAGTTACTTCACCCATGCCGAATGCAATAATATTTAAAAATAGTGCCCAGCTTTTCTCGAGTTGGGTTTTTATAGAAAAGTGAACCCGTTTTCTTTCTGTGGACAGATTTCATCATTTTACCTAAATTTTGATTAAATTATATAATTCCAGTAACTTGTACAACTGATATAAACTGGTCTTGGAACAAACCAAATGACTCCTGGTAAAAATATGACTACATTCATAGCAGCAGGAGTGCACAGGTAGAGAAAATAGTCAGTGTCAGTACATCTGACAAGGTTGAGTGCTTCTGCTATAGTATATTTCAAAGAAAATCAGAATTGTGCACTATATTCTGAAGCGTTTTGGAGTTTCTTTATCTATAAAAAAAATTCCTGCAGTGAGGAATGCATTTATTTTTTTACCTTTAAGAGGATCTTCACAGCATTGTTGTACAGATTGAATGATGAGGACTAGATCAGGGCACTTAGGATCAGAAGGTCAGTCTCTACAAGGCTTTATGAGCTCAACGTCCCATGGCAAACAGAGTTTTTACCTCTACCTGAGCAATGATTTTTTTTCTGCATTTAACAAAATTTACAGTAACAAATATTTATAGTTTCAAGGTCACATGCCAACAGTCTTTGGAATTATGAAAACAAATTTTCAGTTTTATAGAAAAGCTCTGTCTCTTCTTAAATAGACTTCAATCAAATCTGACTTTATGATTTTAGGATATAGAATATGTACAGCTTTAGCTTAAATTTTATAACTGGTATGTAAATATTTATTAACTTCTTTTTTTTTTGTCTTTTTGCTATTTCTTGGGCCGCTCCCGCGGCATATGGAGGTTCCCAGGCTAGGGGTCAAATCGGAGCTGTGGCCGCCAGCCTACGCCAGAGCCACAGCAACGCAGGATCTGAGCCGCGTCTGCAACCTACCCCACAGCTCACGGCAACGCCGGATCGTTAACCCACTGAGCAAGGGCAGGGACCGAACCCACAACCTCACGGTTCCTAGTCGGATTCGTTAACCACTGCGCCATGACGGGAACTCCTATTAACTTCTTAATCTGTCAAAACAAATGTTAATTTTGAATAAAATATCACGTTCTCAACAATACTTTTTTTTTTTTGCCTCTTTCTAGGGCCGCTCCAGCGGCATATGGAGGTTCCCAGGCTAGGGGTCTAATCAGAGCTGTAGCCGCTGGCCTTAGCCACAAGCATAGGAACACAAGATCTGAGCCATGTCTGTGACCTACACCACAGCTCACGGCAACACTGGGTCCTTAACCCACTAAGCAAGGCCAGGGATCGAACCTGAAACCTCATGGTTCCTAGTCAGATTCGTTAACCACTGAGTCATGATGGGAACTCCAACAATGCTTTCTTAATGTTTCTCTCAGGATTCCTGCTACACTGCTTGCCATCTCTAGTTTCATTTTAATTTGAACCAAAGACATTTAAGGTTGATAATAATTTATTTCCATTTAAATAAAGGTATATTATTTAGCTAGATTAAGGTATTATTATAAAGCCCTACTTCTTCCAAAGTAATAACAGAATTGTTCTCAATCCCAAGAATTCTGTCATGTTCTTTTCTCCCTGGTATTTAAATCGATGTAAAAATGTCCCTTGCAATCATTTCCATGGGGGACTGTAAAAGAAGTAAAACACATGGTGTCCTCACAAGGCTTGTAGTCTGGTTTGAGTAATAAAACTGACACACTTGAAACAGCCTACACCAAGCATCTAATGAGGTATTAGACAAGAAGTACAAGCAATCATTGCCAAAACACACGGTGTGTATAGTTTATTTTGTGCATAGTAGAGGTTTGAGTGGTTAAGAAATCTGGGGGAAATATGTGGGACTAAAACTGGACCTTGAAGAATAAGTGGAATTTGAACTGACTAGGGAGTTAAGGGAGAGAATCCTAGGTAGGAGGAAAGAGGCCTGACCTGGCATGTTAGAGGCAGGATGCTCTCAGGAAACAGAACAGAGAATAGAATCTGTTTTTAAATCACTGTCCGTATGGTCTTTATCTGAGCACTTACTTCCTAACTTCCCGGAGTCTTTTCTTGGCAATGAATTTTCTCTGGTTACACTTCTTTTCTTTCCTTATGTGAAAACCTCCATAAGACCCATGGCCTGTTGTAGCCTACCATTCGATCATTGATGACAAGGCATTGGGAAGGCTCTGCGGGGATGCGTGTATTCATAACGATGATTACCATATTTTACCCAGTGCCTTTTAGGAAGCTGTATCTATCAGGATAGGCTAGTTTATGCAGCAGAAACAAACATCCTCAAAATTTCAGTAGGTTAAAAGAACTCATGCTGTATTTCCAGTGTGGATTGGTGGGGGTAAGAGGCAAGATCTGATCTTCCTGCTGTCAGTCAGGGACCAGGCGGACCTTGCCTCAACTTATATATACTGTTGCCATTCATCAAAAAAGCCTGAATCTTTCCCCTGCCCAGCACTCTGACACTTTCCAATACTCCTTTCTCTCTCTCTCTCTCTCTTTCTCTCTCTCTCTCTCTCTCTATATATATATATATACACACACACACATATATATGTTTTTATTTTTATAGCTGCATCTGCAGGATCTGGAATTTCTTAGACCAGGGATTGAATCCAAGCTGCAACTGCAGCCTCTGCTGCAGCTCTGGCAATGCTAGATCCTTTACCCCACCCTCCCAGCCTAGGGGTCGAACCCACACCTCCACAGCATCCAGAGCTGTTGCAGTCGGATTCTCTAATCCTCCTTTTAACGCATTGTCGATTCATCATCCATGACATTTTTAGAACCCCTGGTTAATTTTTTTTACTGCATTCCACATCTTATGGATAAGTAATTTCAAAAATTTTTTTCTCATTACATCAGTGAGTATATCAGTGCAAGACAGCCCTTGTGGTTTTTACCTTAGAAGCCCTTCTAGGTTGCTCTGAGGCATATAATGTCTATCTTAGCAGGAAAACAAGATATGGGGAAGATAAAACTCTGGGCCCTGGGATGAAGGCAGCATGGCATAGCAGAGCAAGGATGGAACTGCCTCCTAGAGGTCTGGGTCTGAGTCACAGCCCTGCCTCTGCCTACTTCTGTCATTTCGAAACTTTGCTGAGCTTCACTTTCTTCAATTATAATACACAGGAGTTGGTCTGGATCACTCTTGAGGTCTTTTTTTTTTAAATAATGGATACACATTTTTTTAAAAAAAATTTGTTTGTTTACTTTTTAGGGCTGCACCTGTGGCATATGGAAGTTCCCAGGCTAGGGGTTAAATCAGAGTTGCAGCTGCCAGTCTGTGCCATAGCTACAGCAATGCTGGATCCTTAATCCATAATCCACTGAGCGAGGCCAAGGATTGAACCTGCATCCTTATGGATACTAGTTGGGTTCTTAACCTGCTGAACCACAATAGGAACTCCTTAAGGCCTTTTTGTTATAATGATACTCTACTTTTTGAGAGAAATAAAATTTAAACCTAGACATAGTTTCTGTCTTCTGAACTCTAACCTGTTTGTTTTTAAAGCTCTTCCTTGTGGATGGAAGTTTATTTTTCTCTAATGCAAGGAATGTTCATCCTCCTTTCTCATAGAATTTAGAAATATGGTCAATATTTTTTATCAGCTTAGCTCTGCTAAATTTATTGGCATGATCTGTCCCCTTTACTCTTGTTATTTCCCGTCTGAAATGGGGGAAGGGGACTGGGCCAAGGTCAGATGACATTTTGGCAGCTTCATTTCTAACCTTGGAGAGTCCCACTCTTGTTCAGCAAAGAACTCTGAGTCCAGAGAGCTATATACCTGGTAATAATTGACCTCCAAAAGGGTCTGCTTCCTTCAGCAATTCTTCATGTTCCTGAAAAGGGCCATTTAGTGATAAAGATTGCAGATCACTCCTTCCATTTAGGTTTGAAGCTTAAGTGCTTTTGGTTCCTTTGTTGTCCAGCCAACTCCCTCTGCCTTGTTTTTACACCCTGGCAGCCTCCCACTGATGAAAAAGAAACATTTATTGGGCTGCTTCTACTTGTCAGGCACCATGACTTACAGTGCACTCAGGCAGAAAAATGTTTTATAAATATAGAATCATGTGAGGAATGTCCAAGAACCAGAGTCTTATCTCTAATTGTCAGTAGGATTCACTCAGGTTACTGGATATTATATCACAATCAAAAGAGCCAGGGAGGGGCAATATGGGCAGTATGGAACATGGAAATACGAAGATGGCAGGAGTTGGTAAATAATGAGTGGACATATACTTAACACTGAGAAACACATACATATATACCTACATATATACATATAGTCATAGTTGTGTGCAACTAATGGTTTATATTCAGTAGGATGTGACAGCTTCATCAGGAAATTGATGATACCCTTAAACCATGGCGTGTGGTTTTTCTGGGGTTCCAACCCCACATTGCTCTTGCCCTCCCACCCACCTTGGCTGTCTTATTCATGGAGACTTCCCCAGCACTATCCAGTGTCTGTGGTTGATATCCAGGCACGGCTTTGTGTCTCATCCATGTGTTGTGCCACATGCAGGTGTTGTTCCCCGTGTCAACCTGTGGGGTGGTTGTTGGATGCTGCAGCTCTGCATCTCAGATGCTCCTGTGGTCTCTGGGATGTGTTCTTTTTGCCAGGACCCCTGTCCCCCTGCACTTGGTGATTCTGGGTGACACATTTAAATTCTTTCTGATAACAAAAATGATGTCTTGCTTAGACTCTAGAACTGAAACACATCCCTACGAAACTGCTTGACAGCTCTGAGCTTTACCACGGACAGGCTTCCTGCTCAGTGTTGTGCCACAGAGCCTTGTTAGGGGCCAAGGCTGAGAGGCTAGCAGGGCATCTTTATGGATGTGGCTGGCAGCCTCAGGATCACAGTGAGGGGACCCATGGGGAGACTGGTGGTTTGGCATAAGTTTTGAGGACTCATGTGGGCTGAGAGCCACCAAAGAGTCCTGGATACCACTTATGGACAACTCTAGGTCCCAGATAAACTTGTGCGGAGAATGGAGATGGTTGTGCAGGTATTGAGGGAGCAATGCACTTTCCTGTCATGCCCCCCCCCACCACTTCCTGTTTCCTCCTCCCTCCTTTCTGATGGTTTTTGTCTTCTCCCCACCTTCAACTAACTCCATGTCTCCTCTGGCTTTGCAGCTAATGTTTGGGGAGTTGGTAGATGTTCGAGGGATGTTAACTGGCTGGAGTTTTCAAACTGAAGTAATTCCATGACCTCATAGCAGAGTGGTGCTGATTCAGATGTTAAGTTTCTAAGATTGAGTCCCAGGAAGTCTGAGCACCTTATATGTTTAGAATAGGGTGTGTGTATGTCTGGAGGTGTGTGTGTGGGGGCAGGGGTTGGGGGGCAGTAGAGAGATAGAGAGAGCACTCAAGAGTGGAAGGGAAGGGGAGGGAGAGGGGGGAGAATCCTTTAAAATGTGATAAATGCTATTTCTACATTCCTATTTGCTTTTTTAGGCAAACATTCTTATATAATCTTTCTCTTATAAGACAAATGAAACTCCTCCTTTCTTTTCTTGGTTGATGTGTAACCCTAGTGAGATCTATGATTTGACATTTGAGTGCCTACTGTGTACAGAAATGCTTTAGAGTATCTACATCGTGAAAACAAATGAAAACCTCTGCCTTTCACTGGATCTACTCCAGGAATTTGGCGTCTCTTTCTATTGTCTATGATAAAACCTTAAAATTACATTATATGTTTTATTCTCTTCACCATCCCCTTGTGTTTCAGTCTCACCCAGACTTGAACTGTTTTGCCACACACAGAAAACGTAATGAATTAAAGAGGTAATTTTAAGACCAGAACCCAACTCAAATTTGGCATTTCTTTCTAACTTACTGGGATAATTTAGAGAATAAATCTAGAGCTGAGCATTTATTCCTCCTTGTGCTTTTATTTTTTATTTTATTAAAAAAAAATTCTTCCTAAAAGTTATCAGGGCCTGCTTGAATGATAGTGCATTTTTTCTTCATCAGAGTTGGGTTGATTTCTGGTTCCCTTGCCTCGAAGCCTACACTCTGTGTAATGATACAAAGGTGGCAGATTGATGGGGAAAGGATTCAGAATGTGCCCTGGATTTGGTCTTCAGCCTGTGTGCTGTCTGCTGCCAGAGACATGGAGCAGATGGACTTGGAGAGGTGGGGCTAGGCCTTAATAGGGAGGAGGTCTTAGAGTAAGAAACTCCTTAAGGGCTGGGCTGACTCTGTAATTCCCACCTAGCCATTTAGACCCTGGCCCACTATTAAGTCTATCACAAGATCAGTAGAGACAGCATTTTTGTTGTTGTTGTCTTTATTTTTCTGCAGTTTGTGATGTGTATGGGTGTGGATTTCTTTGTGTCTTTCTGTTAGGTATTTGCTGAGCTTCTTGAACCTTTAGGTTTGTGTCTATTGTCCAATAGCCATTCTATCTTTAAATCTTTTTTCTGCACTGCATCCTTTTCTCTTCCTCCTCTGGGATTCCCAAGACTGAATGTTAGACCTCTTGCTATTGTCCACAGGTCCCTGAGGCTCTTTTCATTTGTTTTTTCAAATCATTTTTCTCTTTGTTGTTCAAGTTGGATATTCTCTATTGATCTATGTTCAAGTTCACTGACTTTTTCTTGTGTCATATTCATCTTGCTCTTGAGTCCATCTACTGAGATTTTTATTTTGGTTTATTTGGACATTTCAGGTCTAAAGGTCCACTTGGCTCTTTATATAGCCAGTTTCTTTGCTGAGACTTTCTATCTTTCCATTGGTTTCAAGAGTGTACACTCTTATGTCTTGGAGTATTTCTGTAATAGTTGCCTTTAAGTTTTTGTCAGATAATTCCAACATCTGTGCCATGCCTGCACTGGCATTTATCAATTTTCTTTTTTCCACACCAATTGAGATTTTCTTGATTCTTCATATGCTGAATAGTTTTGGGTTATACTCTGGGCATTTTGTATTAAATATTATAGATAATGTATTAAATGGTATAATAACTGTATTAAATACTATAGATAATGTCCGCATATTTGTTTTTATAGGCAGTTGACCTGGTTGGGTGCAGGCCTCGAGCTCCAGCCAGCCTTCTATGTGTTGTAATTTTAATTTCAGTTCTTTTTTTCAAAATCTTTTCAGTGTTTTTCAGATCTGTCCCATGTGCATGACACCCAGTGGCCAGCCTGGGAGCTGGTGGACATCTGTCTGTTAGCTCAGTGCTATCCAGGATCAGATGCACCTGCATACTAGGTTTCTGTAGCAGATTGTTTCCAGGACGTCTAGGAATGCTCAAGCCTCTTATACAGTGACATACTGCATTGGGCCCTTTGTATCGCCTGGGTTCTGCATCCATGGCCAAATGTCTTATCCAATTCTCTGCAGTTTCTGAACCTCTGGCTAGAAAGGTTAGGTTTTAGTTACCCCTGTTCTGCTTGTGTTTTGCAACACCCTTCCTATGACTGTGACCAAGTCCAAGGCCAAGCTGCCCAATAAGAGACAAATACTCAGCGGGGTGTCACTTTACCCTTTTGGGGCCACAACCTTCAAATCGAAGAAGAAACTCTTTCTTCAGAGTTTTGGGTGCCTGTAGACTCCTGTTGTGGCTTCCACCACTGCAGAGGGATTACCTGGGAGCTGGAAGGCTAGAATGGAGGAAATACAAGGATGGGCTGGGGGAAAATGCGGACCCCCCAGCTTTCTCTGAACTTTGGGAGACCCCTGCCCTTCTTAGCTTGAACTCGGGGCTCCTCTTGGAGCTCTCAGTCTGCGTGGATGCCCACCTCCAGTGTGAGGCTGCCTTGGAGGGTGGGGGGCCCAAGGGAGAATACCAGAAGAAAAACGGTGGTGACCTTACTGCCGATTCCTGGTACTTTGAATTCTGGTCTTCTTCCCCAATCTGTCTGCTAATATTTACTTTTCAGATTCCTCGAATAGCTGCTCAGTACATTCTGTCCAGGCTTTATTGCTGTGTTCAGTGCCAAACACAGTGAGGGTGTTCTTACCCATGTTACCCAGAACTGAAACAGACATTTTTGTTGTTTTGTTTTTTGTCTCTCTCTTTTTTTTTTTCCTCTGCTTTTTAGGGCCACACCCATGACATATGGAAGTTCCCAGGCTAGGGATGGAATCAGAGCTACAGCTGCTGGCCTACACCACAGCTATGCCAATCGAGGGATCTGAGCCACATCTGCAACCTACACCACAGCTCATAGCAGCGCCGGATCCCCAACCCAGTGAGTGAGGCCAGGGATTGAATCTTCATTCTCGTGGATTCTAGTTGGTTTCGTTTCTGCTGTGCCACAAAGGGAACTCCGAAACAGATTTTTTTAAATTAAATTTTTACATGGGGTACCTGAATTTTAAATGTCACCGTAAAGTGTATAACTGACCCTTGTTCTTACTGCAGCAGAGCTGATTCTGAGAGAAAGGCCAGTTACATGAGGTTGTGGGGAGAGGCATGTGAGCTGCCATCCCAGAGACTCTTGGAGCCCCTGGTCACACTTAGGCAAAATCCTAAAAACCATGAATATCTCAGGGCATTATGGAAAGGCAGGCTGAGGCTCACACACTCTGCCCTGTGCCTGGATTCATGCTCTGCCCAGGCACCATTTTTTTCCTCTCCCTTCTCCTTTTAAAAAGCAACAAACAACCTACTTCAATCATTGTTTCCTGCCCACTAACAGATGCTCTTAATTAGCACAAAATTGCAGCAAAATTGCTAAATAAATATATTTTGCTTGTTTTGGGTTTGTTTCTCCCATAAAGCTTAGGCTTTCCCATCAACTCATAGCACATGCTCAGCGTATTTTTTAGTTTGAGTCAAGGACTCCCAACCTTATTCTTTTCCATGGGCACAACTGTAACGCAGAGAATCAATTGTTAGCCATTTCTCCTAACAGAAAATTGCCACTTTTAAAGCCTTTCAAGAGCTTACTAGCTGTAGGAATGTGCATTTAGGAGTATTAAAACTTTATAAAAATATCCCATATGCTCTACCGATTATCATCACAATCAAGAAACTGATCATTTAAATCACTCATCATGCAATTTTATCCCCAGAGATGTGCAGCATTGAAACACAGAGGAATGGACCATAAGACTTTTTCTTTAGGTTTATTTTATATATATATATATATATAATTTTTTTTTTGGTCTTTTTGCCTTTTCTAGGGCCGCTCCTGCGGCATAGGAGGTTCCCAGGCTAGGGATCTAATTGGAGCTGTAGCCGCCAGCCTACGCCACAGCCACAGCAACGCAGGATCCGAGCTGCATCTGCAACCTTCACCACAGCTCACGGCAATGCTGGATCCTTAACCCACTGAGCAAGGCCAGGGATCGAACCCGCCACCTCATGGTTCCTAGTCGGATTCGTTAACCACTGAGCCACGACGGGAACTCCCTATATTTGTTTTTTATTTTAAAAGAAGTTTTAAAAAATGCTTATACAAACCTTGCTTGTATAGCAGATAGTGGCACTGTTGTTAGTTTGACAGTTTCTGTGTGGCCTACCTAAGGTTATTCATGGGCATGGGGGAAATGGCCTGTGAAGAAGAAGGAAGCTGTTCTTCCAAATTTCAAGGCAAAAAAAGCTTTTGCACAAGACAGAATTGATGACTTTCTTTGCAGGTCCTGGGTGGGTCTGTCTGTGTGTATGTGTATATGTATACACACATATGTATATGTGTGTGTGTGAATATATATATATATATATAACATATTCAGTGCAACCAGTTTTGCTTGGGGCTTATGGTCTTGAATTAATATATTTCTATTATGTGTATACGTGTAGGCTGGTAGGCAAAAGAGTATTTGAAAAGATTGCTTTATTTTTTGCATTATCTTTTAACAGTAAAACCTTGGAATTCAGTTTCTTTGGCTTGAAAGAATCATTTTCTTTTTTCAAGAAATGAATTTGATGCTGAAGTCATAAATTATAAAAATATGTGAAAGCCTCACGGCTGTGCTTGCTGTAGGCTTTTCGAGCCAGATCCATTATCTCTGTACACCGGTTTGGACTGACTCTGTGATCACTTTTTATCCTTTGGGGAGAGACTCTCAGATGTCTGCAGAATAGCCCCTCTGAACAATATGAATTAGCTGTGCGTAGACTCCTTTGCTGTCCTTAACATTAATTTTGGGGAATTTTTTTCTGTGTAATCAAAACATTTCTCCTAATTAGAAGCAGCCCTTTTCAATGCACATTTCCTGGAGAAAAAGCCAGATAAATCCTTCACAAACAAAAGGGGGGAGTGCTGCTTACTTTCCTCAGAAATCCAGGACCCTGTCTTCTGTGGGATGCCAGCATGTGTTGGGGGAGGGGCTCCATTGTATGAGTGGTCTGGTGGTTTAAGTAGTGGGCAAGACCACCGACTGCAAAGTACACTTCTTTGTGGCAGCCCATTCTTTAGGCTCGGGAACACACAGACCAGCCCCCACCACCTTCTGCTTAAACTCCTTTGCCTCTCTGTAGACCACGTGGGCAACAGGCAGGACTGGGAATCCACGTTCCCACCTTCTGGGAGTGATGGGGGTAGCTTTATTCTAGCCACTTGATGTTTAAAGTACACAGATAATAGTGTATTGGCATTTAGGGAATTGTTTGGAGTGAAATAATGATAAAATTGTTTTTTTTTTAATTTTTTTGTTTGTTTGTTTTGTTTTGGTTTTTTTTGCCTTGTTAAAATACCAACCATTGTTGTTTTAAGGTGTTCAGAGAATTCTTTTTGTGGGATTTTTGAAGGACAAATATTGATGCTTGCACTAGAGAATTAAGACAAATGATAATTGAAAGAGATGATAAAAGCTAGTGGTTTCCTCGGGGAAATAATCACGAACTGCTGTCAGACTGATTCCATGAGAACATTACTTTATGTGAAATGTTTTTTAAACAGCTCAGGCAAAGCGTTAAGCCCAAGTACGGCTGTGGGCATCTCACTGCCGTATGTTTCTCTCCTGTCCCCACCTGAGACCCCTCAACTTAGATTATTCACTGTTCCAGCTGTCGCATGTAGCTTTGTCGGGGTCAACACTCTTGGAACGGAGAGATAATTAGATCACAAGATGGATACTGCTTGTGGATTCTTAAGATAATTCTTTAGTTTTATTATGTTGAGTCACCATATGGATTCATTATTATTGATCTGTGATGTTACTTTTGTATGTTAGCCCAGGTTAAGTGCTTCTACTGTATTTATGGTATCTTTTTGATGAAACTTTTGGGCTTCTCACAGTGGAGACTGCTTCCTGTAAGATACACTTGTATTTTCTGGCATTTATTTCGGAGTGACACTTGGGGCCTTTCTCTCTCTGTGACCTGATTGTGCCCTATAAAGATTTCTTTGAGAGCCCTTGCTGAACTTGATTGCATTTATTTGTTTACACAGCTGTGTCCTATGTTAAATTGTAACCCAGAGCTTGGCATGTGAGATGCAAAAGGCCACCGAATGAATGAATGATTCCCAGTCAAGTCTCAATATCTCCTTGAAAGGATGCTGTGGAGGAGAACTTCCAGTGGCCTCTCCAGATCCACTCTCCATCCTACTCCTACTGCTCTGCATCCCAGAAGGCTGATCTGTGTTAACCAACCACAGCCTCCCTCTTCTGTAGCTTCTCCTTGGGTTCGACAGTCATGGTGGGGATATAAGAGGACTGGATATGATAGGATTAATTGTGTTCCTCTATTAAACACTTTCTCCATATGGTTTTCCTCTCTGGGTTCCACAAACTCTTCTGCCTCCTTGCTTCTTCAGGCTCAGGGTTTGTGAGGATTCTCTGTTGCTACCAGCTATAGGGGTTGCCTTACTCATTGCTTTCCTAAACCCTGTCTGCACCTTTGTAAATCATTTCTCTACACAAGTCTTCCCACCATATCCTGCTAGGACCTGACTGATATTTGCCCAAGTTACCCAGATGACAAAGTTGTTTGTTACCTAGATATTATAATCTATGTCTTTTGCATTATTTCAAGTAAACACTCTCTTCTAAGCCAGTCTACATCCAAATTAGAATCAAACAGAGCAGGGGTCAGCAAACTACAGCCTTACAGGCCAAATCCAGCCTGCTGGCTCTTTTTGTAAATGGAGTTTTATTGGAACACAGCCCTGACCATTTGTTTACTTATTGTCTTTGGCTGCTTTTGAGCTACAACAGGCCATGAAGAATTGCAACAGAAACTGTAAGGCCTGTAAAGCCTAAAATATTTGCTGTTTGACCTCTTATAGAAAAAGTTTACAGATCCCTGATTTAGAGGAAAACCATAATGTGGGAACTTTTCATTTTCATCAAGAGGCTCCTGGGCCAGATGCTGTGGTACTTGTCAGGGCCCCACAACAGTGACATGGAAGTTTTAAACCCCAGGTCTGGACAAGCTTGCATATAGCATTGTGTTGCTGTACTGACAGCAGTGGCAACCTGGAAAGGCACTTCCTTGCCATTAGATGCAAAATGAATGTGACCAAGCAAAACTAAGAGGCATCTGGACTTGAATGTGCCTATAATTTATGATTTCATAATTAAATAATTTCCAGAAAAGAACAGCTTCCTCTGTTTCAACATTTCCCTGTCAAACTTATTTTGTATTTATCTGCCTCCACCACTAGACTGTGAGTGCCTCCCAGGAGGCTCTAGGTTTTATTCATTTGTGTGCAGACCATTGCCTGGCACAGAGTGGCTGATGCTTGATAAAAAAAAATTATTTGATTGAATGGTAGTCAACAGCTAATTTTGAGAAGGAAAAGGGAAGTAGGGGGTAGAAGGCTTTAACTGGGAGGATATATTACTTAATGTTCTCAGGCTCTCTCTGACTAGAGTCTCTGCCCACTCAACCTTCATAGAACAAGAACAGCTATATGAAGAGCCTGTTTCCCCAGAAAAGGTGCCCCTCAGGGCAGGCTGGCTACATAATTTGCAGGGCTCAGTGCAGAATAATAATGTGGAGGCTTCTGTTAAAACATTATTATTATTATTATTTTTTGTCTTTTTGCTATTTCTTTGGGCCGCTCCCGCAGCATATGGAGGTTCCCAGGCTAGGGGTCGAATCGGAGCTGTAGCCACCGGCCTTCGCCAGAGCCACAGCAAGGTGGGATACGAGCCGCTATGCAACCTACACCACAGCTCACCACTGAGCAAGGGCAGGGATCGAACCCACAACCTCATGGTTCCTAGTCGGATTTGTTAACCACTGCGCCACGACGGGAACTCCCCTGTTAAAACATTATTAAGAGTTTCAAGACAGTGTCAGCACTGAGTCAAACGCAGGCCTAAGAGTGTTCAGGTTTCATGCCCATGACCCTGGCCCCACCTTTAGGATTCCTGAGGAAAAGGTGGCCCATGGGAAATCAGTGTGGGTTCTTTGGTCCAGAGGACTGCAGGGCACTCGGCCATTATAACGTCATGCAGAACTGTCAGGTACTAAGACCGTGGGCTCTTGGGACTTGGTGCAGTGATATGAGTCTCATAATGCTTAATCTGCTTTATCCCTTGTAAATTGTTGTCATTTCTCTCAGACCCTCACGCCAGAGTGCACTCCTCTTCCCCAAACCCACACACCTGTCTTTACACTGACTAACCTGCTTGCCTCCCACTCCTTGCTTTCGGTTTAACCCCAAGTCACCTGGACCACCCCATTTAGGGACTGTTCTCTCTCTCTCTCTCTCTCTCTCTCTCTCTCTCTCTCTCTCGTGCCTGAGGGCTAGCCTGTTTTGATGTTTCTTTTTGGGTGACAGTTCTTGCCATCATACCTGTCTTCATCTGTTCTGGCTGCTATAACAAAATACCATGGACTGGGTAGCTTATAAACAAGAGAAGTTTATCGCTTGCAGTTCTGGAGGCTGGAAGTCCAAGGTCAGTGTGCCAGTATGGTTGGGTTCTAGTGAAGGCCCTCATTTGGGCTGGACATGGCTGTCTTCTTGCTGTGTCCTCACATGGTGGTAAGGTCTAGGGAGCTATGTGGGGTCTCTTTTAAAAGAGCACTTATCCCATTTATGAAGGCTCTACCCTCGTGACCTAAGCACATCCCAAAGGCCCTTCTTCCTGATATCATTACATTGGGTGATAGGATTTCAACATAGGAATTTGGGGTGGACCACTGCAATACCTGACTGGAGAATACTGTGTACATGAATAGTCCCTTTGTTTCATTCCCAGAACCCTCCCCTGTCCCTTCCTCACCATAAAGTGGGGTTTAGGGACCCATCCTAACTACTCTGCAGGAACCCCTGAGCCTTGACACCCAGAGTCTTTCCTGACTCTAGATGTTCACCCTGCTAGCTGCTGGGGATTCTCCCTGCCTGGGTCCTCACCCTTCCCCA
This sequence comes from Phacochoerus africanus, assembly GCF_016906955.1. Taxonomy (NCBI): domain Eukaryota; kingdom Metazoa; phylum Chordata; class Mammalia; order Artiodactyla; family Suidae; genus Phacochoerus; species Phacochoerus africanus. Next base: position 76,276,136 of record NC_062545.1, on the reverse strand, counting down.
TCCTACACCCTGAGCTCTACTCTGCCCTTGGGATCACAGTGAGCTTCAGGGATGTTTAAGGTGGTGACAACTCTAGGTGAGAAATGAGCTCTAGCAAAGATTTCATGACTAGTGTTTCTTTTGATGGGAGAGATCCCCATTTTTGTTTCTTCTAGATTACCACTGCTTTCCTCCAACCCTTCATCCATTCAACCCTGGCTCCAGAGGGGGCTTAGGGTTCATCTCTGATCACTAGGCTCCTGGGAGCTCTTCCGGTCCTCTGCTGAAAGGTGGAGGTTTTACAGCAGTGCTAGGAGGACACCTTTGCCAGCCGTGGTGCTGCCTGGTCCAAGGTCAGTCAGCAGGTGCATGGTCCAGAGGCCAGGTGCACTATAGTCTGGAACACTGAGTGATGCCCCACACTGTTCCCTTGCGCTGGTGGGGGAAGATGCCCAAGCCCTCCAAGGATTGAGGAGTTATGGTATCATGACAACAAAACTGGCCCTAATGAGGCACTTATATCTGAAGCTCCAATCCTTGGAAGCTGTAATAATCAGGAAGGTTTTCTCTACAACAGGGAGTGGTCCAAGGTAATATAAAGCTGCAGTTGAGAGAGCCTGGTGGGGTCAAGTGGAGTTTTCCTTTGATCAGAAGCTCGAGACAGACATCCTCTATGGCCTTTGCAGTCTCCTGTTTAACCTGGTAGCTGGGCTTTCCCAGGCCTCATTTGTCTCTCTGTGACTGATGTGGCCTTAATGACAATAGTTCCAAACCAGCTCCGTGCCGCCTGTGTGCAGCTGTGTTTGTTTTGCAGGAGGCTAGCAGCCTTGCCTTGCTGATGCTCCGCATCCTCCCACCCCCACCACCAGCTCCTGATCCCTTATATACCGACCTATGTTTTCTCCCCACAGGGTCCCCGGTGGCATATAGATCTCCAGCCTTGGGCAGGCCCTGCTCGGTCCCTGGATGAAGAAGCCTTGAGGTTCCTGAGATATATCAGCACCATTCAGGTTGTGTTTCAGGCACAAGTGGATTTGGAGACTCTGTAAAAGATGCTCATTGTCCCCTTTAAAGGATTTGTCAGTGAGAGGCTGGGGAGGTTCTCAGTGCCTCCTGTTAGGGACTTGATGGGCAGTTTTTGAGGTCTTGCTGCGTAAATACATCCACTCGCTTAGAAGCAGGTAAAAGATGCCTTCCATCTGCTTCAGCATCTCATCTCTTCCAGGAGTATCATCATCCTGAGATGTTTTCATGATTCATGTCGATATGTTTTAGAGATTCACTTTAGAAAACTGCTTTGGAAAACCATTTGAATCAACAGCTTTGTGCATGTGAGTAGGCCGGCCAGTGTGTCACAAACCAAAGCCATCATCTGGAGGTTCAAGTTCCATTTCATCTTTGGAGCAATCTGCCTTTTCGCTTTTCTGCCACAGAAACTTGGCAGTCAGGGATGTGTCAGGCCAGAGAGCAGAGGAGACTTTGTAGGCAGTGGGAAGAGAAGCTAATGAATCCGAAGGCTCTCTATTCTTAGGGAACTTTAAATCATTACTGAGTACCAGCCTTCATTAGTGACTTAACACGTTGTGGCAGCTCCTGCCCAGTGCCCCCAGCAGGCAGAGACCGTCCATTAACGAGTGTCTGTGGCTCTTGACACATTAATCAGGAGGTTCCATTCTCAAGTAGCTTCATCCTGGGGAAAGAAAGACGGAAAAGGAAATCAAGGCCTGAGGGAAACTTCTCTCTGAACTGAGAGGTGCTAGTAAATTAGGAACTCAGACTGCCTGGGAAGCTGCAGCCTGGGAAGCTGTGTTGTGGGACTGGAGTGGCAACTAAGATCCCTGGTTATTTTGCTTTCCCTTCAGTCTACTGGATCATGGCATTCCCACTTCCCTTCTAAATCCTACTGGCAGCCAAGCCCATTTTTCATCCACGAGAGAGCACTGATTTCTAGAATTTTAGAAGGCTAGTGTAGGGGTAAAAGAAAGTCCCATTTCTCATGTGATGCAGTCAGACAACCAGGGATTTTAATATTTGTCACCTAGACATGGACGTAAAAGCTTGTCGAATTCATCATGAGTAATGGGATGATAAATTGGTCCCCGGGCTTTACAAAATTTCATCTTATTTTGCTGCTGCAAATTAATTTGGTGGACTTATACATACTTAATTAAAATACTGAAATCATAGTTTTATAGTTTGGTTTTACATGAAGAATAAGAAGCTAGATGAGTTACCTGGCACTTTAAGAAGCCCTTAAAAGCCCCAGAGGAAAATGAGAAGTGTTAAATTTGTAGGTTGAATTTGAGAATTGTGGGCCTCATCCCCCCCAAATAAATTAACCATGTGAAAGCCTCCAAATTCCATCTTATATGTATTTCAGCTTAATGAAATACATATAACTGTAACTTGTAAAATATTAACTTAGAAGTTCTTGAGGCATGAAAGGGTCATTTCAAGCCCCTCTTGGAGTTTTCCCAGGCTGAGAGGAAAAATAATTCTTAGAAAAAAAATCATCCTGTGATGTAGTCTGATGTTGTGACCCTGGGCAATTTATTTTCCTGCTCTGGCTCTGGCTGTTCTGATCTTGAAAAGGAAGAGATTGTATCAAATTATTTCTAAGGTCCCTCGCAGTTCTGTGAGCTTGTACTGTGTTAAGAGGAGAGTAGCATTGTTATTAACCAAGTATTTCTGAGCACTTACCATGGGCCAGAAAATGTGCTAGGCCTTGGGGATACAGCCTTTGCCCTCAGGTGGCTAACAGACTAGTTGGGAAGTTAGGTAAATGGACATGTAATTATTATTCAGCTTGATGAGTGTAAGAATAGAAACTTGGTTGTTGACGCTCACAAGATTTTTTTTGTCCTCTAGAAAGAATGAGATCAAGTTCCAGACCTCATGATGGTTTTGTAATCAGAGGTCGTTTTACCCAACTTAAGTCCTGTGCTTTTGTGTGCTTCTGAGTCACTAGGCCAGCAGGTAGGAGTTTATCAGAGATAACGCTAACTGGTTCTTAGTCAGCATTCCACTAACCATTGCTCCCGCCCCCCTCTCTAGCTAATGCAGTGCTTTTGGATTGCTCTGGGGGCTTACGCCTTATTTAGAACTCATCTTGACAATAAAAGCCTACAAAACTGGCAGAATATGAGAGTGACTATTACCTAAAATTTTCAGTTAGCAGTAGTGAGTCATAATGGGCAAGAGAAAAAAAAAACAAACCTCTCTTGGTACTTAAGTAAATTCCACCTCCATCCTCGTATGCTGCTTTGAAGAAAAAAAAAAAAAAATCCCTCAAAAAAAAAAAAAAAATGCCCATGGTCAAGTTTGTACCTAAATGCCTAGCATTTGATATGTTCACCACTGATTTATTCATTCCTCAATTCAGTAGGCCTTTGTTGAGTACTTGCTCTGTGGATGACACTGTGCTAGGCACTGGCTGGGATGTCAAACCTGAATTAATATCCCCACACACTGGTAAACAGCTAGGGTGCAAGAGAGCTGTGCGATCTCTAATAGGGGGAACAGATGGCTGGGTAAGCTTCCATAGGCCGAGAGAGCTTGAGAACAGAAGCACAGAGCACCAGACAGTGTGACATTGATGGAAGTGGAGATGATGCCCCTGGACTTGTACATCCTGGCGACCTTGATGGCATGATTGGGGACCTACATTTTTTCAGTGTGGCACCAGAGAATATGGTATTTCGGTAGAGTGGGCAGAACATCAAGTTCAGATTTACTAGGTATTGCTTTCTAATGTCAAAGGCCATGATTACATCTTTGAGTTTTGCAGTAGATGATACACTGTTGCTGACAAGAAACAGTTAAATCATAGACACAGTGCTCTGTTCTAAAGGCAGCCTCCAGATCCAGCTTCTTAAGGCAGCCCCCAAACCGTATGCCTTCAGAAAGCATGGCTTGCAATACAAAATTAGTCTACCCAATGGTTGCTGTTTTAAAAAGGAAAGAATGTTTTAAAATCAGCCTATCTATCTAATCATCTACCCATCTATTTGTAAGAATAACATAAGAACCTAGGGATCCAGAGATCCAGATTTTACAAATTTATAATAGTAGTTTCTATTATATTTATTGCCACACACACACATACTAGGTTAAAAGCAACAAAAATATAACTCTTTCCTTGATATTTCACCTTTCAAAATAATGGATTACGTTAACATAAGTGTGATTATTGAAGTGGTTCTTGCCAAAAGTCCCTGAATTTTAAGGTTTCCCTTTGCCAGATTCTACTTATGGGTTGGCAGAAATGCTATTCAGGCTTTTGGGATATAAAATGAACTGAAAATAAATTAGGTCCCTTCAAGTTAAATAACTAAAAAGCATCTCAGGAAACAGTTTTTTTCCTGGAGTCTATTTTCCTTTGTCCAGGCTTAATTCTCTTCATATGGCTAAAATTACAAAGGGAATTAGAGAGAGAGAGAATGAGAGAAAAGGCATAATTACCTGAGTAAGAGCATAGCTAGGAGTTACTGCCCTCACTGGTTTTGCTTGCAAGAGAGTTTATTGAAGCCCTGGCCATAAATCTTAATAAGAAAGTTTGAAAAATCAATATTTAATTAATTTTTAGGAGCTGAATTTTACTCATTACTCCTAGTAATTTTCAAAAGCTAATGTCTATAAATGAGATGGTTAATAAATGGTTAAAATGGAAAAACTTCTGTGTTATATTTTTGAGGTAGGAGAGGAAAGGGGAACATTAGTGGAGATTGGATGGAAAAGAATGTTTTTCCAGCAGGATATGTGCAAGATGAAATCTGTAGAAGAAGAAAAAATGCTTAAAGTGCCGTCTTTAATAGAAGAAAACCTCATTCCCCCAGATTCATAAAGGAGGAACAGCTGAACCTCAGAACTCTGAAGCCTGACCATTACTACTTAACTGACTCTTGGGTGCCTCTGGCTAATTGTAGGGCCAATTAATCAGAGACCCCAAGAGTCAGGTAAGTAGCCCTTTGTTAAGAGTGAGTTTGGAGGGGCTGCTGTTTCCAGTTGAAAGGTGCTGGCCCAAGTGTAGCCTCTTCCCTTAATTTGCTAAGGCACAGATGAGGCTAAGCTAGAATATTTCAGTGGGGCTTTACAACAGGCTGTCAGGAAACTCACAGGACCACCTGGATAAGAATAAGCTCCACCTGGGGGAGCCTATTAAAATGCATGCTCCCATGTATCAGCCTAAGATTCTGCTTTTACAGATATGGAGTGGGATGTGAGAATTTGCATTTTTAAGTCCTCCCACATCCATCAGAATGCAGGTGGGCCACACTTTGAGAAACATGGTGGGAGAGGCTAGAGTTGGGTTTAAATGGTATTGGGAGGGTATTATGAACAGGCACCTTGAATGTCCATCTCCTGGTCTGTCTCTTGGAGGTTCTTAGAGAGTTCATACAAAGAAACAATAACAAATGGGAATCATTATACCACTTTAATAAAAATACCTGAGGAAGCTGCTCCAGAACAAATGACTCAGGCTTAGGAGGTCCAGGCATGTCTTTGGGGACCACTGAACTTCCCTGGTTTAACTAACTGCCTGCAGGAAGCAAGGCATGGAACCGAGTGCCAGTGAAGGTTTAAAGCACTATAATCTGCCTACTAGTAAAAATAAACATGATGAACATCAAGCTTTGACTAATTAGATTGGCAGCTTCCCCTTTGGGTGGATGAGTGGTGACAGGAGGTGGGAAGGCAGAGAAATAATTTCCATGTATCTGTGGGAGAATAGTAGGAAATGAACTATACAAATTAACGTGTTGATAAATGTGTTCTGTACTAGTTGCCTGAGAAAAGATTCAGTTCCATTTTCTATTATGATTTTTTCCTTTAAACTGTGGTTGTGGATAGAGAAGTAGAAAGATACTGGGTTGAGGATGTTAACAAAAAATTAATCAATGTTCAATCTGAGAAAGGTGTGGAAAATTTTATTCAAACCAAACCGGGGATCATAAGCTGGGCGATGATCTCTCAGAGAGCTCTGAGGATTATTCTGAGTAGGTAAGTGGGGGAGGCTGGCAGATGCGTGATTTTCACAGAGAGGTATATGCAATCAAGCACACATCTTGATAGAAATTTACCATTAAGAACAAGGAATAGATAATCTTAATGGTTTTAGTGGTTTTCTAAGTATGGGAAGATGCAAGAAACTGGATTCATATATTTTCTCTTGAAAATATCTAACTATCTGAAGCTCTATTCTTCCAGTTTTTCCAGAGTACAAAGTACCTCATCCTGATCTTTGCCCCAAATTCCTTTCAGGGTGTGTTGTAGATCAGCAACTGTAGTGGCTGATGACTTGATTTTTGTAGAACTGGATGGTGGGCAACATTTTACCATCCTTTCCCTTTCAGTCTTAACTTTGACCAAGATTTGGGAGGCATTTCGTGGTCAGTTTGTCCCACGGCACTAGGCATTCCCAGATCAGGTGAGGACTGGGTTGATAGGCGACTCACTGTGCTGTTACTGTTAAAAGTGGCCCAAGTCTTCTGGACCACCTGTCTTACTAGTCTGTCATGGTCCAGGAAATGTTTCCTCTTTTGCTTCTTCCCATGTCTAGAGTCAAACTATTACAATCATTGATCTTATAGGACTATAGATTTGGTCAACTGTTTCAAGTCACCTAATCATCATTAATTTTTTTGGAGGCTCCATCACACCTTTGGTGGTGCAAGAAACAATAATCTTGTAAAATAGACAGAGTGCAAGTAAAATAGCTAAAAACATTAATAAGGTCATGAGTAAATATTTAAGCTAAGAACTGTTAATTGAGGCCCAGTATCTCTCCAGTCATCTGACCCAGTCTATTCTGTACTAGTCACTGCCTTTAAGGGAAATAAGATATTGGCATTGTGCATAAAACACACCAATGAGTCTGCATGTATAAGGCAAGTAGTGGGTCATAAAATTTTATGTTTAAATTTTTCTTGCCTTAACATTTGAATTTTTCTTTCATCAAAAGAAAAGAATAAATACATATTCAGGGTTTCACTTTTTAAGCTTTCCTATAAAATGTCCAAATTCTAGCAGAAGTCTCTCTCACAGTCACTGATAGATAGTGCTAGGATGATTTTGCCAGGCAAGCCCTATTACAGCAAGAATAAGGGAGATGCTGGCTCTATGTAATATGCTCTTTTCAGATTAACACTTTGGAAAATCACTTAAATAAAAGGGTTGGGCAAGCCTAGAGTATCATTTTTAATGAGAAAATTGTTTGCTTTTATGTTTTCCAATGAATTAAAGCAATGGACCTCAAAACAGCCTTTGTATCTGGCGTGATCTGTTGTCTGTGATGCGACAGCAAGAGCTGCTGCATGATTCATGGAGCATCATGATGACTGTGAGGGTTTTGTGGGATTAGGGGGAAATACTGCTGCTAAGTAAGATAAATACCTTGGCCACAGAACTTGTTTTCTTTGGTTCCACCAGCCTCAGCTGTGCACAGTGTGCCAGCCTCAAACACAAGTCAGAATTCCACACAAAGTATATTTGCTTAATGTGCATTTGAAATCAGAAACTTGCTTCCTTCCTTGTTCTCTTTGGTTTTCTCGTCTAATTTTGAAGAATGAGTTAAGAGAGGTGTTTTGGCTAGCTCAGGAAGAAACTCCTTCCTGACCTGGACTCTTGCCCTTCCCCCCACGAGAAGCTCATTAGAAGAGTGTATCACAAAGAATACTGTCTTACTAGTAAGAACGATGTATTAGTCTCAATTGACCCCTGACAAGCTGTTTACCTTGGTTAACACATGCTACCTTTTTGGACCATGGTGACCTCACCTGCCTGTGATAAGGAATAGATATCTCGTATCCTAAGATCTATGCCTATGGTCATATCTCACAACTTCTAATAGGAATACTGTGGGTAACAGACCTCTGTGGTTGGGAAGCACTGCTCTTCCTTTTTGGAACACCCTTCTTGGTCTCAGCCTCACAGCCTCAACTTATGTTCCTCCTCTAAGACTAATGCACCTTTGCCAACCTTTCCTGACTCCTTCTCTCTGCCATCCTTGTTCCTGATTTTTTTCTCTCCTGTGCACTCTGCGCATAAAGGTATAGCAGTTCTTAACTTCCCTTCAAACCTGCCTCTAGTCTCCACGAGGTTACTTATAATCCAGAATTTGGAATTCCTCCAAATGTTTTACGGCAGCCTTGTGTTTCCCTGGGGAGGGGGTAGTTAGCTGTAGAGAAGCCCGTAACTCTCCTGTTATGGTTTTCAGGGACTGGGAAAGCAGTAAGTTTCTACCTGCCATTTATCATCCAGTGCTTTAAATTATTCACATTGATTTCCAATCCTTACAGATTGCATGTGATCACATGAGCACAGACAGCCTGGCTACTGACTCCAGCCCTACAAAAAAGCCCTGGTCAGTCTGTCTTGATGACAGGTTTGGCTTAGCTCATCAAATCCATAGCAAGCAGTGCCGCCTCTATTCTTTAGGGTAAGTACATTTTTACAGTAGAAAACAAAAGATGCTTCTGCTGGCAGTCAAGGCTTTTTCAGCAATACAAATTATGAATGGTTGCAAGGAATAACAGGTGCTATGCTTCTTCTCCTGCCATTGTTTCAGACTTGTCTGTCATTTAATTGTGGGTTAGTAAGTTGACAAGTTCCATTTTCAGCATGATGATGATCCACTTGGTAAAGCCAATGATTCCAAGCTAGAATTAGAGCAGTCTTATTAGAAACAGAAAAATATTATGAATGTACCTAGGGAAAAGAACAGTGAGTATATTAGAAATGTTATACAGTTATGATGAATGACCCAAGACAAATGGCCACTGTTGGAGCCTTCCTTATGTTTTATGCCAATGGTAAACTTGTGTACACTTTTACACTAAAAAAGGAGGAAACCTTTTTGTAGAAGCAGTGAGATTTTGTTACAAGTGTCAGAAATATTGATACTCAGTTATTCAGGCTGAAAATGACCTAAATGTACAAATTTATTTATTTATTTATTTGCTTTTTATGGCCTCACGTGTGGCATATGGAAGTTCCCAGGCTAGGGTTCAAATCAGAGCTGCAGCTGCCAGCTTATGCCATAGCCACAGCAACGCCAGATCTGAGCTGTGTCTGTGACCTACACCACAGCTCACAGCAACACTGGATCCTTAATCCAAGGCCAGGGATCCAACCCACATCCTCACGGATACTAGTCAGGTTTGTTAGTATTGAGCCACAATGGGAATTCCTATACAAACAGACTTAGAGAGCTTTTTATAAAAAGGTGAATATAAGATAATGAATGAGACTATTTCACCAAATATACCAGTATTCATATGAAGAGTCCTGAAAACTTACAAATTATATATGTCTCAAAAAAAGGCAGGAGAGAGTTATTCTTGTTTGAAATACCCTGTTGTGTTGACTCTGTAGAAACTGTGGTTAAGTTCTCAGGCAAATCCTTGGAGTCCTTTACAAAATACCAGCAACCCTCACAAGTTTCATCTGCTTCTCCCACGACAATGCTTTCATCTCCTCAATGATTTACATTCAGGCTCATGAGTGACAAGTACCAACCAGAATCCTAGATGATATTTGGGTGGGTGATGTGCAGGCTTACCTAAAGTTGCTGATGCATAGAGGATCCCCATTGCTGTCAAACTTAACCAAACAAGAATTCTTAGTTATAGTTATAGTCCTCCAGGATTTTTTTTAAAAAACGAAAGTTTCAAATAAGAGTTTCATGATAATGGAAACATTCTTCTCTGGGTTAAATGAAGAGCCATGGTGTATATCAGTGGATACATAGTACACACTCATATATATTTGCTGCATAAGCAATTGCTTGGGGTAAAGAGACTAAAGAGGGAAGCTGGTTCTACCATGGTTTAAACTAGGAGGCTGAAGATTAGGAAATGAATTGCTCAACCAGTCAATTAAAACAGAGCTCTTTTTTTTTCTTTTTTTCTTTTTTTTTTAAAGGAGCCCACCAGCTATGCTTCCAGATTGGAGGAAGAATGGGAAGTTGTGACAGTAGTGTTTATTTTATATCATATTAAAAATGTATGAAAGTAGGTCATAAAAATAATTGCATGGTACTACATGCAAATTAGAGATCTCAGCTTGGTCCTATTTTCTTGCCCCAAACTGCCTTTATGTTTTGCTTAATATTTTACACCCTGGAATAATTTCATTGAAAGCATATTACTGAGTGAAACAAAACTGGGAGAGCTGTTTTGGGGGAAATTTTTCAGGTTCCTTTTTGCTTTCTTTATACTTTAGAGCCATTAGATAAAGCAGTTCTACTGCAAGATTTCAGATTATTACATGTAAAATGGTGATTTCTTTTTTGCATTTAAATGTTCGCTTTTGAAAACCAACTTTGTAAAGAGCAGATTTGGAAGAGTTGAATTCTACTGGGAAAAGGAATGAATAGATTTTAAGGGCCATCATTTGATTCAAAACCTTACAATGCTTAATTGAAAACTGAGAACTAAAGAAAATATTTCTTATGCCCTAAAAAAAGGATGCTTTGGGTAGTGAATGTTTACGTCAATGGTACTGTTACTCAGGATTGAGAATCCTCTTGGGTGAATTGCTTTCTTCAGAGGCAGGTAAATAGCTGACTGACAACATCTGGACTGATGCTGAGGGAAGAAAGACCCAGGCCAGAATTGGTGGTCCTGAAATGAGGTGCAGGCATTTGGGAGTATTGGGATGGGCAGAGAGGGTAGCTGACAAGTGGATCTTGGGGCCCCTCCATCCAAGGGCCAGGGCTATGGCGGCAGAAAGACCATACCACTGCTATGCCCAGCCATTCCTGTCCTAACTGAGCATGATGAAGGTAACTACAACTGGGGGTGAGCTTCTGGGAGTGAGAGGAAGAAGAGATCTGAGGATATATGGATCAGAAGGCAGAGGCTGAATGCCCTCCTTCTGATCTGTGTCCTGCCTTTCTTCCATACCCAAGAAATGAAGCTGGTTATCACTTATGCCTTCTCTCTGATGTCTGAAATTTCTTTACTAGAAGTCAGAGCTTTTTATTCTGCAGTTAATGTAAAAGACATGTTTTTTTCTAGGAGAGTGCACTCTGGGTAAAAGTTCAGATGAAAATTAAAAGCAGATCCCGTTTAGTTTTGAAAAGCAGTAGAATAGAGCAATTAAAATAGGGGAAGGCAATGAAAAGGAAGGTTATGTTACAGAGAGGGGGAAGAGAAGTGAGGAGAGGCTGTGGGTTCACATGAGAATGCTGTCTACTGCACGACTTCAGACGGGGCCTGCCCTGCAAGACTTTTGCTCTGTGAAGTGGAGAGCTGATGGGGTGGGATGAGGGTGGTAGCTAAAGTGAATTAGGAAAAAAAAATCACCTTTTTATCCTTCATGCTAAAGATTATATTTAGGGGTAGAAGTGGAAGTAGAAGACTTGAGAAGGAATAATATATTGGTAAATCTTTTTCATCTCTTCTTTAGTTCTCTGGTATATTGTACCATTTGGTTTCAAGGCATAAATTCTCAGCATAAGACAGAAGAAAATTTAATACATGATACATGGTTAGGCAACAAGAGCCAATATCTTATATAGAAAATCTGGGACGTCTGGTTGCTCTGAGCATTTCAAGAGGAATGAATGAGCTCTAGAGCCAAAATTTTGTCTTTAAATAGTTTAATTAGCACAACAGTTTATATTCTGTATGAATGAGGAGCCAGAAAGTCATGGACCCAAGGACCTGTTTTAAAAAATTTTTTTTCCTAATCATCCTCCTCTTGAAATTTTAATGCTATAGGTACACTGTGTATCTATTGATGTATGTCTAATCTATGCTTTAGATGTAAAAACAGGAAGTCCTTTTTGGACACTTAAAAGTCAATTTCTGGGAGTTCCTATGGTGGCATAACAGGATAGGCAGCATCTTGAGAGCTCTGGGATGCAGGTTGGATCCTCGGTCCAGCTCAGTGTGTTAAAGATGCAGTGTTGCTGCAGCTGTGGCTTAGGGGGCAACTGAGGCTCAGATCTGATCCCTGGCCTATATGCCATGGGGTGGCCAAAAAAAGAAAAAAAAAGGAATCAATTTTTGCCCCTTAGGGATGATATTATCCCTGTTGAGGATATATGTTTTAGATGAAATTTTGGCATTTTATGCAATGATATTTAATAATAATTAATAATTGTAAAATATTATTATCTACTATTCAGTGTCATTTATGCTTTGGAAAATCTAGTTCTTCCCAGTTGGCAGTTCACAGATCTGGGTAATTATTTGGCCAGATTCTCTGGTTCCTGCTGGAATGAGGAATGGACAGCTGAAACTCCTGAGGAAAACACTAATTTGTCTTCTTCCAGCATTAGTGTCTTCAGTGATGAGAGTTGAAAACGTTCCCTATATCTGCCCCGATTTTTTTATTTTTTAAAACAGCTTTGTTGAAATATAATTCGTATGCCACACAACTTACCCATTTAAAGGGCATAATTTAGTGGTTTCTAGTCACCATAGTCAATTTTAGAACATTTTCATCACTCCAAGAAAGAAGCCCTGAACCAAGTAGCAGTCATTTCCAATTCCCTCCAACCCTCTTCTTCCTCTTCCTCCTCCAGTCCTAGGAAAGCACAAATCTATTCTCTGCCTCTGTAGATTGACCTATTCTGGACATTTCAGAGAAATGGAAGCATGCAGTGTGTGCCTGTTTTTGACTGGCTTTTTCTGTTTAGCATAATGCTTTCAGGGTTCCTCCATGCTGTAACATGTAACAACATTTTATTCCTTTTTACGCCAAATAATATTTCATTGTATGGATATACCACATTTTATTTATCCACTCATCAGTTGATGGACGTTTGGGTTGTTTCCACTGTTTGGTTCCTGTGAATAATATTGCTGTGAACGTTCATGTACAATTTCTTGTGTGGACATATGTTTTCACTTTTCTTGGTTATATACATTTTATGATCCCACCAGCAGTGTATGAAGATTCCAGTTTCTACTCTCTGTCATCAACGCTTACTATTACTAGTCTTTTTTTTTTTAAATTATTATTATTATAGCCATCCTAGTGGATGTGAAGTGGTATCTCATTATGATTTTCTTTGTTTCTCCCAGTTGGCTAGTGATCTTGAGCATCTCTTCATGTGTGGGACATAAAGGACAGTCACATTAATACTCTTAGGAATATTCTTAAAAGAATAACCAAGGACTTGAAATAGTGCCACATCCATCCTTTCTACGTTTGAGTAGCTTCGAAGAGCATGCAGTTGCCAGCACTGTAGCTAGTCCAAGGAGCACCTTTATACAACTTAAGAAAGGCGTCTCCTCCCTCAAGAACCTTTACTGCCATCTGCTGGATAATTATTATTGTGGTGACTATGATGTGAGTGGTGCCCCCTAGAGTTGTTTAGTGTACAGCCTACACAGCCACATGTAAGGGATCCTGGTTGTTGCTCTCTGAGACATCAGGAGAGGAGGGCCACGATGGTTCCTCTGTTATTCTATTACCTTTGGAAATTTAGTCCTAAAATCCTCCCCCTTCCTGTTACTTCAACAAATCTGTCAGATTTGATGGCCCTTCTATGCTGAAGAGATTGTTGTGATCCCAAACCCATGCATTACTGGAGTTCCCGTTGTGGCGCAGTGGTTAATGAATCTGACTAGGAACCACGAGGTTGTGGGTTCGATCCCTGGCCTTGCTCAGTGGGTTAAGGATCTGGCGTTGCCATGAGCTGTGGTGTAGGTCACAGACATGGCTCGGATCTCGAGTTGCTATGGCTGTGGTATACTCTGGCGGCGACAGCTCTGATTAGACATCTAGCCTGGGAACCTCCATATGCCTCGAGTGTGGCCCTAAAAAGATGAAAAGACAAAAACAAACAAAAAAACCACATACATTACTATATACAGCATAATATTTATTAGCATGAGTTATATAATTTTATCTTTCCCCCATGTAGAGGTGTAGGTTAGTATTCATGAAGGTTTATACCTTTGACTATACCTATTAACTGCTTAACTATTTCGGAAATGAGTTGTAGCAGGAATTGGTAGTGTTCTCCAATAGTCATTCTTCCATTCTTCTTTGGTAACAAAACTCCTGAGTTTATCAGGGCAGCCTTCCCTGCAGCTATAAACAGCCATATGACTAGCTTTGAGCAATGTAATATAAGTGCAAGTGACGTGTGCAGTTTCTAGGCCATACCCCTAGGAGGAGAAGATGTGATCTTTACTTCCCCTTTTACTTTTCCTGATGGCTGGAATGCAGATGTGATGACAGGAACTTGAATAACTATTTCAGACCTTGAGGTAAAAGCCATATGATCTGTGTTTTATATGTATAGCCCATCCCATGCCATGTTGGATATTGTACTATATATTCTAGGAATTCCAGACCCTACGTAATAACTTTCTTTCCCTTAGGGCAGCATTATGTGGATTTGTCTGTCATCATTCATCTATCTACTCAGCACTAGGGATTCAGAAATAAGCAAGATTGACACAGCCCTTTTCTTAATGGAGCTTTATTGTCTAGTAGTTGACAGTTCCCCAGATTCAAATATTCCTTCCATGATCCTGTGTCCCATGCTTATTTAAAGTGAGGTAGAGTGTAAAGAACACATGCTTTGGTACTACCTGGATTGGATTTGAGTCCTGATTTTAACCACTTTGGGCCACTTTTTGCAACATGTGTGTTTATTACCTTTGTTCTTCCTCTTTTTACATCTACCACAACCTTGACTAATTTAAACTAAACTTGAAGAAGTACTTTTTTTTTTTTTTTTTTCTTTTTAGGGCCGCACCTGCAGCATATGGAGGTTCTCAGGCTAGGGGTTGAATCAGAGCTATAGCTGCTGGCCTACACCACAGCCACAGCAATGCAGGATCCTTAATCGGCTGAGCAGAGGTCAGGGATCAAACCTGCAATCTCATGATTCCTAGTTGGATTTTTTTCTGCTGTGCCATGACAGAAACTCCCCATTTTTAATAAATGAAAATAAGAATTCAAATATTGATTAAATAATTGTAGCTTATTACTCTCCAAATCGGGACATACTATATATTTAGATTAAGTGGATTTTATTTTGTAAAAGTAACTTAACAAAAAATTACAAATTTTACCATCTAATGATTAACATATGTGTGTATTTGTATATACTTATAATATTTCTAATAGAGAGCACTTGTACATGTGCACAAGATTTCTGGAAGAATACACAAAAAACTGCTGATTATCTCTGGAAATTGATGGCTAAAATTCTAGTGGTAGGAAGTATTTACTTTTCATTTTCATCATTCATTTCAAGTTACTTTACAACTTGAACTTTTTCTAAGTTTATTGTTTTTAATTAAAAGAAATTGAAAACGTATTAATATATAATAAAGTACTAAAAATACTAGTTACACAACTGTGTGTGGTTAATTCTTAATTTTTTTGAGGCCTTGATTAAAATACACACATGTTTTATATTGGAAAATCTTTTTTTGAAACAATATTTTGAAAATCCAGAGACAAATTTCTATACTCTAGAAAATTTATCTACAAATTATATTTAATGAGCACTTTTTTGGGCTAGTGTTTTGTTCTTTTAGTAAAGCTACAAAACTGCCATTTTCCATTGGGTGATCTATGATAATATGAGTTTGCTCTTCTAAATTTCCACAGATTCAATTAAATGAAAAAATTCCTTGGTATAGGTGAACTCTATATAACATTCTTATCTATATGGAAACAAATCTATCTATTGAAAAATGCTTTATAGTGTCTACCGCAGCTCTTGGATTTAGATTTAATGCCAGGTTTATCAGTTAGCTATTGCTGTGTAATAAGTCACTCTAGAACTCAGTAGTTTAAAACTATTATTTATTATTGCTTACATGTCTGCACATCAGCTGGGTTTTAGTTGATTTAGGCCAGGCTTGGCCGAGAGACTTCTCAGGCTGAGGTGGCTGAGGGCAGCTCTGTGTTTCGTAGAAGGCCGGTAAATTGGCTGGGGCACCTCTGCTCACTGTCTTTTGTTTTCCTGAGGCCAGCAAGCTGTCCAGGGTAGGTTTTTATCACAGTGATGGTACAAGAGAGTGAACTGAAGCATTAGAAGCATAGTATCAGGACTGGTATCATGTCTCTTCCTTCCAAAAAGCAAGTCACATAACCATGCCAAAAAATCAGGGGGCAGGAAAGGACACTCTATTCATGATGAATGTGGTAGTAGTGTGGATAATGGGGTGAAGAGTTAGGGCAAGTGAGTCAGTCTGCAACACCAGATTAGATAAGTAACAAATTTGTGGAAAGCTCAGATAGAGATTTCAGGGGCCCAAGCTGGGTGGATTCAATAGGAGATTGAAAATAGAAAACAGGATCTTTTAGATATAAAGAATGGGAGTGAGTTTGTGAGAAGAGTGCTGAATCTTTTTCTAGTCAAAAATGTCAAGAGGTTTATATCTGAGAGATAGCAGAGGGCTGATATGACATGAGTCCAGTGAGAATAAAGCAATGTAGTGGGGAGTGAAGGGAAAGAGTAAGGCAAATAGGGAGTTTCCATCATGGCTCAGCAGTTAATGAACCCAGCTAGGATCCATGAGGATGTGTGTTCGATCCCAGGCCTCACTCAGTGGGTTAAGGATCCATGAGCTGTGGTATAGGTCACAGACACGGCTAGGATCCTGTGTTGCTGTGGCTGCGGTGTGAGCCAGCAGCTCTAGCTCTGATTTGACCCCTAGCCCATGTGCTGCAGGTGCGGCCCTAAAAAGCAACAGCAAAAAAAAAAAAAAAAAAAAAAAAAGAAGGCACATAGAGTATTAAGCATGTCTTGGTGTGGAATTCCTGTTGTGGCTTGGTGGGTTACGAGCCTGACTAGTTTCCATGAGGATGCAGATTTGATACCTGGCCTTGCTCCGTGGGTTAAGGATCTGGCATTGCCTTGAGCTGTGGTTCAGGGCACAGACATGGCTCAGATCCTAAGTTGCTGTGGCTGTGGTTTAGGCTGGCAGCTGCAGCTCTGACTCAGTCCCTAGCTTGGGAAATTTCATATGCCACAGGTGTGGCCTAAAAAATAAATTAATTCATTAAAATTTTTTTTTAAAAAAGAATGTCTTGGTGAAAGATCTCTGTTCTGAGGACTTATTTTAGTTAACTAAATTGTTAACTAAATGAGCTTGTATATTTCCAAATTATAAAATAGTCTTAACTAGTAGAGTCTAGAAGATTAAAACACTATTTCTGCACTGGGTTCAGGTTTGGCCCGTGCATTATAGATACTCTGCAGGATTTTGTTATCTTCAATCACATATAATTATAGTATTTTGGGCAAGTCATAATCGCCATTTAAAAAATCATCCTCTCTCAGTTAATTTCATGTTTTTCATTCAAAATTATGCTTCAGTCAGTTACAAACCTTACATCACCAAGTAAGGAATATTTCTGAGTTATTAAAAATTCATAGGTATGTGAATGTTCCATGTGTTACCTGTGTACTTAAGTAAAATTAATTCATGATTTCTTCCCTCAGTTGATGTGAATTTAAGTGATATACCTCTTTTTCTGCTTGAGTACCAGATGTAATAGAAATGCATACATCTACCTTTTTTTTTAACTGTACTATTTAAAATTTACTCTATTTCCAAGAAAACAGATGTTGTCTTTAAGTCAAACTGCATGCACAGCACTGTGGCCTTTACAAGGGAGATAATTTACCTCATTAGTAGAATGCACCTCTCCCTAAGGATCCTGGGACTTACATTTTTAACATATTCTGAGCAAATCTCTTAAGATGACTATATAGTCTTTTTGTTTCATTGCTACTATAGTTTATATCTTTAAAAAATCATTTTGATGTGCTTTTACATGTTTGAACATGTGATTCTCTGATCCTCATTTAGCACATAATTTCTCTGCTTTCATTTACCCAGAAGCTGTTAGGATTAATGCTTTTTTATGAAGGAAGGTTTATTGAATGTGTACAGCTAGTAGTGTAGTAAAACAAGAGAAGGCTTGATATGACTAAGAAAATTGGTCCTGGCAGTGTCATTTTTGTTACTTCAATACTTTTGCTCTATTATATTTTTTGGTCATTGATTCCCACCCACTTTCTTTACAGGCTGGGAAGTGATGATACCCATTTTGAGGTTGGCATGGCCAATGACGGATGTGAAGTGCATCGTTTTGATCCTAGTGTTAAATCAGCTCACGTTCTGGAAAACGAGCGTCTTTGGTATCACCGCTTGTCCATCGACTGGCGGGACCCCCACCCAGCTGTTGCTGCCCAAAAACCGTACAGCAACACCAGAAAACTGGGGACCATTTTGAATGAATTTGGACATCACAAGGTCAGATTTTTCATTTGATTTCATATTTAAAGTGAACAAACTCATAAGCTTTTTTTTAAAAACACACAGCCCAAGGATTGGATAGGCGAAGGCCCAGTTTTATCTGTACTGATTACTTATTTATAGAGTCAGCTCTGTAGATTAAAAAGTTTAGGCAAAGATACAGATATTTACATTGATTTCACGATTTTAGTTATTGTCTACTCTATACCACTCCTATTTTGACCAAGACTGGGCAAGGAGACTAAGAAACTGACTTTTGGCATGGGCTCAAGAGTACCATTTCCGTTTGGCAGTTGATTTTAAATTTCCAGATAGAGCAAACTGCTGATGTCAGCTTCAAATATAAAAAGTAATAACAGCCAGATTTATGATTAATAAGAGATTACTTGTGTATCATGTTTCTTACTGCTGTGACAGTGATTTTTGATTCTGTCAGGCTCTTAAAGGTCAGAAAATGTGTATAGCTTTGATTAAAATGTACTTTGTAAAATTAAATGAATATATGTTTATTAGAACTGATCTAATTATGTCAAAAGATGTCAAATCTCTACACATATTTTATTGTGAATGGATAGTAAAAGGAAACTCAGTCTTTGAACTGTGTTTTTTTTTTTAGTGTAGACGTGGCTAATAGCATTCTTTAGGCAGATACTTGTGTTTGATTGCCAATTCTTCTTGAACTTGGCTTATCATGGCCTATTATTCCAATCAGAGATGACATGTAATTTAAGACATGCCGGAATGGGTGTTTCCGAGATACAATGTACATGGAACTCAATTTTAAACTTGAGTTGACTGCTTAGTCTTTAATACAGACTTTTCCTCTGCATTGTTCTTTTTTTCCTCTCCCACCCTCCTCTTTCTCCTGCCCATCCCCCTCCTCTTCTTTCTCTTAAAAAACAAAAAAACAAAAAAACAAACAAACTCAAAACAGAAAACAAAAACTTCCTTTAATTGGTCAGCAGAAACTTATTCAAGAACTTCAAAGAACTTGCTATTCTTTTAACATGTGTTTTAAATTTTATCTTTGTATTTTGGTTTGCCATTGAGAGTAACTAGCACTTAATATTTAGGAGCCTTAATGAAACACATATAGGGTTTAGGGGTTTAAAATCTTTGAAACAGAATCCAGATAAGTGGAAGCATTTTTCAGAACTTTATTTTGTTTTCACTGCTTGTTACCTTCATGGACATGTCTTTTGTAGCTGAAACTGTAGGCTTTACTCTCTAACATGTCAACTCTAGATTAAAGAGCTAACTACTGATTCTTTGTGTTCATTTAGGAGTCTTGCTGATCCTTCTTAATGCTCTTGACATCCTAGCCCTATCCACCTCCACTCTTCAAAGAAAAGGTGGAGTAGAGGAAAGAGGTGAAACACAAAGCCATTTTGCTTTTTTTCTGTAATATTTTAGCCAAAGATTTGGTAAATGTGAGGATAAAATGAGACTTTGAAAAATGACTGTGGATATAATTTATCAAAGCCACATTTCATATGAAAAAGAGTTTTCAGATAATCAGGTAGGCACCTGAATTGTGCTTGTTGAACTCTATGGAAGCTGCAGTGGGCAATCCTTCGTGCTGTAGATGAAGTTACAACACTGTTCCTGAGGCAGCAGCAATGTTTACAGTGATAACTAAAAGGGATAAGTGTTTCAAAAGATTTTTTTAATATTCATAAGGCTATTGTTTTTATTGAAAACACTGATAATGACACTTAAAAATGATTGAGAGAACAATTTTATGTTATGGGTATTTTACCACAATTTAAAAAAGTAGATGAAAAAAAATCTCATTAATAATGAAAGTGATCTGGTTCAGAATTGCCAGGTATGTGTTGGCCCCTTAAAAAAAAAGTCCCTTGTTGAAAATTTAAACAATGCTGATGTTCTTTCATGGAGATGTTTTTGGGAGAATACTTTAAAACAAAAACAACAAAAACTAAAGCCACTGGTAAGTGATTGCTTCCATTAGGAACATGTTTCTAGGAGCTGTGTGGTGCCAGATAAAAGGAAACCTTGTTTGTGGCCTACAGCAGGCAAGGTCTGTTTTCATTTTTCTGCATGTATACAGACCCTGGTAAATAGGATGTAGCTTTGGTAGGGAAAACAAATAGGAACAAAAACACACTGAAAAATGTCAGTGCTTTTTGCCTTGCCTCTTTCACTCACTTTTAATGAAAGTCCATAGAAACAAAAAAGGTTTATATTGTTTTGTTTTCACTTGATGAATTTAAAATATCTCATATAGTTTTGCAGTGTTTTTCATGTTAAGAAATTATTTTTCTTCTCTTTAGCCATACCTAGATTCTAGCCACTCAGGAAAAAATGTAGGCAAAAATAAAAGGCAGAATTCTGAGGGGGTGACAGTAAGATCACATGGTTTTCATACTCCTTTTAAAACTCTTTGGTAATTTTAACTTCAAACTGTAAATCAAAACTAAATAAATAAATAAACATTCCTAAAGCATCAAGTGAGAGTAGCTGCATCAGCAAAAGCATGTGCATTGGAAGCCCAGTCTGTCAGGGAATAAAATCACCTGGATCCAGCATTATTTGAAATGATTAACTGTCTTCTCTTGGCTGAAATGCTTGTTGCTATAACTATGAATAAGAATTTTTCCAGAATGTGACTAGAAATATCAAATCTGAAATTTCTGCTCATATTAATTGTAATGGATGCTTTTTCTCTAAAGACTTTATTGAACAGTATCCTAAATGATCCAGGCTGGCTAATGAAAAATTATTATTGTTATCCCTGTAAGCTCATTGCTGTGGGTTTGAGGCATGGATCCTCTTGTTGGTTTTTGGCATTGGGTGCAAATTATTTAACCTTTCTGGCACTTAGTTTGATTGCCGGTAAAATGAGGACAATGATACCACCTAAATGGATTGTTTCTGAGAATTAAATCAGAGAGCACAGTGTGAAAGCCTCCAGCAGGATGCATGGCATGAATTTGTCATTTGATTTTAAATTCCAAGAATTTTTATTAACAATTTCAGTAAATTTTTTACTAAATTGTATAGGAACATCTTTTTCTCTCTTTCCTTGTTTTCAGGGAAAATATATCAAAGACTTTTCTGAAAATTGTTAACTGCACCTTATTCTAGTCCAGAATTTTTAATGAAAACTTTGTGTGAAATTGAAGAGAATTGGTACCTTAGACTTAGGCTTAGAAGAACTATTATTTCTTGCTGCCTCAAGGCACTGAACAGCTTTGCTGGCGACTGTATAGAAAGTAAATACTTTGTTGTATAGAAATGAAATAAGCTGCTGAGAATTAATGTAGGGAAGATATAGACCATGGGGTTGGGGCTACCAGTCAGGGGACCTAAGTGGAGCTGGATTTCCTGGGGGTTGTGGGTTCTTCCTCACCTGGAGACTTGCCCCTGAGGCTGAGTGTCCATTTGGACTCTAAAAGGAATACCACTTGCTGCTTCTTTGAGCAGAGAGCCCACCATTAACTATAAAACATCTGTTCTGTTGTGTGATTGCTGCTATGTTTAAGAAAATATGAGCTTTGAAATTAAACTATGAGAACATTCCTTCTTCTTCTTGCTTATGAAGTTTGCAAATATAAACAATATGTTGATACTGCCATACATTGAAATGCTTCCTAAGAATACTATTCATGCTTTGCTAATGAAAGTAGAAAGTGATAGACTCTTTCAGAAAGAACATTCCACTGTGTGTGTATATTTTGTCACTTTTTATTTCTAGAAATCCTCTTTGCCTTAAATTCTATTTTGCCTGCTATTAGTTTTCCCATACCAGCTTTTGGGGGCACTAGTTTTTTATATGAAATGCTCTTCTAGAGTTCTTTATTTTCATATTTTTTGGATATAGTTTTAGTTTATGTATAGCCTGTAGGAGTGTCATATTCGGTATATGTCTGGATTATGTTTTTACATCTAATCTTTAAACAGGTTTGTTTAATTCACATATTTATTGCAATTACTGGAGTATTAGGATAAATTTCACTTCTTTCTAATTTGGCTTTTTTTTGGTTTTTTAGTACTTGGCAAAGCTTGTTGTTTTATTCTTCATGGTTACCCTTAGATTTTAAATGTATAGAATTAACTGTAAAATTTTAAAACAACATGTAAAATTATTTGGTACTTCTATATTCCTCCTAAACACAACAAAGATCATAGCAAGTTAACTACCTATTGAACTTGGGCCCCACATTGCTATTATCAGGAATTTTAGTTGAGATAATTGTAGATATATATGTAGTTATAAATAATAGTACAGAGATTCCATATATCCTTTCCCCAGTGGCAACAGCTGGATACTGACAGTGATACAGTTCACATTTCTAACACCATGAGGATCATGTTACCTTTTCATAGTCATACCTACCTTCCTTACCCTCACCTCTTTCCCTAGCTCCCAATAATTACTTATCTCTTTGCCATTTCTATAACTTTGTCATTTTAGGAATGTGATATAAATGAAACTGTACAGTGTATAATCACCTTTGTTATTTAACAGAGATCCTAAGATAATAGTGAACACAATTAGAAAAGAGAAGGAATTTTAAGTGTAAAATTTAGGAAGAAGGAGGTAATATTTTTATTGTATCTATTATTATTATTTGAGCACTCATTGGCAGATAATCTGAGTGGATACTGGAAAACTCAGAATCTGGTGAAAAATTATCAAACAATTAGAGAATTTAATGAGTTGTCTGAGTGCAGTGTACAAAAATTAAAAACCTACACTTTTATCAATAGCCAGTTAGAATATATAAAGAGAAGACATATTTACAAAAGCAACCAAAAAAAAAAGTTAAAAATAAACTTAAGATATGTGCAAGGTCCATAAGAAGGAAATTTTAATTATTCTAGAATTTAAAGGAAGATTTGAACAAACTCAGAAACCATGGCATGTTCTTGGATAGAAGGACTCATCATAATGATTTAATCTTTCTTATGTTAATCTGTTCATTTAACATGATCCCAGTAAAATTACCAGTAGGATTTTTTTTTTTTTAGAATTGAGATGAGCTGATTCTAGAGTTCATATTGAATTAATGAGTAAAAATATCCAGTCAAATTATGGCATTGAAGAGTAGTAAAGGAAGTTGACTAGCTTTATGAGATATTAAAATCCTTAGAAAATTAAAGTTCTTATAAATCTATGATAATTTTTTAAATGGTGCACTTATATTAATATATAAATAGGTTAATGGACAGAACAAACAATCCAGAAGTAGATCCAAATACATGCAGATTTGATATTCAATAAAGGTGTTATCTCAAATTAGTGGGAAAAAATAGGCATTTCAGTAAGAGTTATGTGGACAACTGGTAGGCATGTTTAAAAATAATTAATTTTGATCCATGATTGATGCCCCTTAACCAAAAAATTCAATCAAATAATAAATATTTTAAAATAGTTTTTAAAATGGCTACTATAAAAATACTAGGGAAAGGAGTTCCCTTCATGGCTTAGTCGTTAACAAATCCGACCAGGAACCATGAGGTTTCAGATTTGATCCCTGGCCTTGCTCGGTGGATTAAGGATCTAGCGTTGCTGTGAGCTGTGGTGTAGGTCGCAGATGCGGCTTGGATCTGGCGTTGCATTGCTGTGGCTCTGGCATAGGCTGTCTGCTACAGCTCCGATGAGACCGCTAGCCTGGGAACCTCCACACGCCGAGGGAGTGGCCCTAGAAAAGGCAAAAAGACCAAAAAAAAAAAAAAACAAAAAAACCCACTAGAGAAAAAACTATACAGAATTCAAAAAATAATACTGGGTCATATGGTAGTTCTAGTTTTAGTTTTTTGGGAAACTACCATAGTCCACAGAGGTTGTACCAATTTACATTCCTACCAACAGTGTACCAGAGCTCCTTTTTCTTTACACCCTCTCTAGCATTTATGTGTTCTTTTTGATGACAGCCATTCTGATAGGTATGAGATGATAGCTCACTGTGGTTTTGATTTGCGTTTCCCTGATGATTAGTAATGTTGAGCATCTTTTCATGTGCCCTTTGGCCATCTGCATTTCCTCTTTGGAAAAATGTCTATTCTGATCTTCCACCCATTTTTTAATTGGATTGTTTGTTTTTTGATGTTGAGCTGTGTGGTGAAGATGTGGAGTAACTGGAACTCTCAAACATTTCTGGCAGGAAGGCAATTTCTTTGGAAAAGAGTTTGGCAGTTTCTTTCCAAGTTGTTACATTTACTAATTGTCCCAGCAAACCCACTTCCCAGGTAATATGCATATGTCCACAAAGAGACTTGTATCTGAATGTTCATAACAGCTTTATTCATTATCACCCCAGTGATAATGAATAACTCCAGTGTCCATCAACAGGTGAATAGCTAAAGCAGTTATGGTGCGAATATACCATATACAATGTACTATATATACCATTCCATCCATATATGATGGAATACCATTCAGCAGTGAAAAGGAACAAGTTCAGTAATACATCAACATGAACAAATCTCACAGGCTTCATATTGAATGAAAGAAGCCAGACACAAAAGATAATGTATTGTATGTGAAGAAGTAAAATTACTGTACATTGATAAAAGTCAGATCAATAGTCCCTGAAGCATGTGGTGGTGGAATGGAGTAAATTTACTGAAATGGTCACAGGGGAACATTTTGGGGCCTTGGTTGTTACATGGGTGTATACATCTGTCAAAAGTCATTGACTTATATACTTAAAATGTATGAGTGTTGTTGTATATAAATTATACCTAAATAAGCCATATTGCAGAAGAATGTATATAGATTTTTACCATCCACATTCCTGTTTTTGTATGTATAGAATCTTTCTGAAAACACACACAAGAAATTGGTGATACTGATTGACTCCAGGGGGAATAACTGTATGGCTGAGGAAGGACTCTGCCTTCTGTATCTTTTGAATGTTATACTTTCCGAATATTTTAAAAATTAAAATATTTTCATTCCTTCCCCTCCATTTCCTTTATTCTCTACTTCTGAATTTCCTGTTAGATGTATTTTGGAACCTCTGAACCAAGGAGAATCGCTGTCTCCTAATTGATTTTTCATATTTTAAAATATTAATCTCTGTCCTACTTTTGGGTGAATTCTTCAGTTCTGCCTTCCAGTTCCTTAATTTCCTTTTTAACTATGTCTAGTCTAGAGTTTATACCATTTGTTGATTTTTTTAAACTATAATTATTGTATTTTTCACTTGCAAGATTTTTAATTGGTATTTTTCCCATCCGTCTGTTCTTTTTTAGTTTTATATCAAAGTATATTGCTGTTGCTTCTTTGTTAAAGTAGGTATTATTCTTACCAATTGCTGTGAGTACACTAATCATACTTATTTTAAACATTTGTCAGACTGTTCAAAAATTAATTTAATCTTAGAATTAAGTAATGTCCCCATTATTGCTTTGGTTGGCTGTTTCTCATCGTTTGATTTCTGTGTGTATCTTGGATTTTTATTTGTTAGCTCATTTTCAGTGGAAGGTTTTTGGTTTGTCTACTTTTTTTCTTTCCTTTTTGGTTCCACCATTCTCTGCCTAGTGATTTCACAACAGCCTTCAGGGCCTGGTCTTATATAAACATTTGGGGACTTTGGCTTCTCCCAGTGAGTGTTCGTAGTTTATTTAGGGTTCCTTCCTGATCCCTGGGTACTCCACTCCAGCCTGTGGCTTTAATCAATGAATGTGGCTTGGCTGCACTCTCACAATAGCACTTTCAGTTCCTGTTCCCTAAAGATGCACCCCCAGGACCACTGCTACCTGCTTTAGGTGAGGAACCCAGCATGTCTTGGCTTCAGTCCTGCTCACCTCTCTAGGTTCTGGTTCATGGAGATGTTCATCTTGTTTTTGAGCCCTGCTTTGATCTTTTTGCCACCCACCCCCACCTTTTCATTCTCTTTTTTGCTTTGTGTTTGGCACGATGAGGAGGGTGTGTATCTTGCCTTCACACTTTTCTTTAAATCGGCTTTAAATTGATTCACCTTTCTTCCTTAGAATTATCTGCAGAAATAATACCCATGAACTTGGTGAATCAACTGCCCCAGTTGTTTGTTTTCCAATGTACCTTACAAATACCTTAACAAATGAAAGATTTTGAAATGCTTGTTTAACTTGCCCCAAAGCATATTCTATACCAATATTGCTCATAGGTACTGTGTATGTGAACCACCTAGGGAATCTAATGAAAATGTAGATGCTGATTTAGGAGGTTTGGACTGGGGCCCAAGACTCTGCATTTCTAGCAAGCTTCTAGGCAATGCTAATGTTGCTGGTTGGGGACTATACGTTGTGTAGCAAGTTCTGTATCACAGTTTGAGAAACATAGCAGCAGAGGATACGAATAGTAATTGTCAATGCTGGAACTTGAACCTAAGTGGTTTTCACTCCAGAAGCCCAGCAGTGGGCCACTTTGTCCTCTCCTAATGTCCTCCCCTCTAGCCTGAGTCCTTACCAAGGGTGGAGTGAGGCATCTGTGCTGTACTCCAGGTCATTTTTCCATTCTTATGTAACCAGTTGCACCAGATTTGTGTACTAGACTTGCTGCTTTTCTAGGACAAGGTTTTTCTCAGGAGGAAAACCCCTTTATAAAAATGTCTCCTGGTTGTCTGCCATACCAGTGCAAGACCCAGACACTCTTGAGTCCTAGATAACTAATGGCTTTACCCTCCAGCTGGATCTCTGCTTCTAAAACCTGTGTTCCCAATTCAACTGCATGTGCAAGACCAGAGACTCTTTATTGTATTAAGGCACATCCCAACTCCCTAGTGGGGTGCTCAGGAAATAGATACTTGTCCACCTGACTTTCTCCCTGGTACCTTTCTAAATAAAACCTACATGATATCAAAATTTGAATACTTTACTTTTTCCTACAACCTACCATGGAATTAATCAGCAATAGCTTGAACATCTAGAGGCCTTAGTTACTGATATGTCAGAAGAACATTTGGGTGGAAATCTACATGGAAACAAGATATGCTGTGATAGAGGTAGAAGTTCAGGTGATTCTTTTAGGCCCGTTGGAATCTTCTATTTAGACTTGTTTATGGTCCTTTTTCAAAGAGAGGTGCGTATCTTTCTGTATATCTGAAGGCGACTTCATCTTGCAGAATTGCTATTTAATCACAATGGTGCTGTGTCTCTGTGAAATAAGCCAGTGGCAATTTAAGAGTAATGAGTCATTCATGGTACTGAATTGCAGTTTGAAAAGGCAGAGACATCTTTCTGCCTCTATCAATCTGCAGTGGAGCCTAAGGACATGAGTTGAGAACATGAGTTGAGAACTTGTACACTGAACTTTTGAGGAAAGGAGTTTCGGCTTTTTACCCTATTCACTCATCTGTAATGGTGAGATTTGCTGTGAAACAAAATGTCTTGGCTCTTCTTAATGATTTTCAAACCATTCAGTGTATCCAAATTGAGCTGTAGTCTTTGTTTCCTTCTATGTGTTTTTCCCTTGGTTTTCCTTGGCCAATAGCCGTGATTTGAAAGGTTGAATGAGAACAGTGCTCTGGAGTCCAGAGCCCCGCTCCCACCTGTTCAGCCTCGGGGTTCTCAGATTTCAGTGTTAGAATTCAGAACATCAGACAACAAACCAAAAGTAATAGCGACACACTACAGTCAAAGAATCCAATCACTTACGGAGCTTGATTCAAATGTCAAAGCCAGGACCAACCTCAGGGATTCTTATTTAGCAGTCTGGCATGGAGCTCAGGAACCTGCATTTTTAACCAACCACACCCGACTCTATGTCAGATGATATGAAGATCACCCTTTGAGGAGGCTCCATGTGTAGAGAGGACTTCAGTGGATCAACCTTCCATTTGCAAATCCCTCATTCCCTGCTGTGCATAAAACTCTTTAAACAGGACAGAGGTCCACAGCCTGGCCGTCAGCTTCTGCAGCCTTCCCTCCCTGGCTCCTTACCAAGTCTCTGTGTCCTCTGTGCCTCAGTTTTCCCTATTGGAAGGTGAGCATTGTGAATCCCTGCCATTTGAGAAGGATGTACAGGGAAATAAACTCATGCAGATGAGAGATATGAAAGAGGAGTTTTCATGGGACCAGAACTGTGACTTTATTTTATAGAGCATTGTGACTGACTCTTGCTTCTTTGAGATTTTCAAAGGGGCCTGGTATTAATACCAAAGAGGAAGATTTCACATATGGAGGAAATTAGCCTCCAGGGATCTGGCATTTGTTTTTCTTCATTGCTGTGTAGCAGGGGTGGGCGTATTTGTCTGAGAATCTTGCCATTTTGACCAACTTTTGGGAATGAGGGCAAGTGAATCCTGAAGGAAGAGATGGGGGCTCTAAACTCCAGGTGCCCGAAAAGGTTTCCTTTTCTGTGACTTCCTTCCTAAACTGAGGGTCGTAGAGGGATGTTATGTTCAGTACTGCGCAGCTCAGAATCACAGGGTCAGGCAGCTCTGCAAGTTCTTTTATGTGTGTTAAAAGATGCTCAATGCCTTTTGACAGTAAGAGCTCTAAGAACTTGCTATGTATGGTATTAGTGAATCCTCTGAGGGAGAGATTCCTGAACAAATCTGTGAGGTCACAGCTGGGCTGTGCTGACCATTTCTGCCTCAGCAACTCAGCCATGCCAGCCTCTGAGGTTGTTACCCACGCGTAAGAAACCACCCAGGAAGCAGGCTCTAGGTGCTTGGAGAAAGGTGGTCACAGTTTCACTTGGAGGTAAAACCTGGTTTAATTTTCAGCTGGTGAAAATATCAGGAAAGGAAGATTTCATTTGCCACTTTTTAGTTAAAAGCATAAGGACCTTAAAAAAAACCCACAAATTTCCTGGCATGGAGTGGCATTCAACAGTTTTGCAATTAAAATGATAATGAAACATTTCTTATAAGAATTTCTCTTTAAAATCATTGCGATGGGTTCACAGCACACCATTAGAAGGAATTATGTAAAGCAGCCTCTCTGTTCCAAGTTTTATTTTAAGATTTAATTTATTCCAGATTCTGCAGGAAAAAACTGTTCATGTGACAAGCCTGCTAACAGATGTCAATTTAGTTTTATAGCACATGCCTACACTTCAGAGTCAGAAAGTGGAGATTATACTTTTTTCCTGCTGTTTATTACATGACACGGCTTCATAACACTACGCCCCAGAGGAAAGCTGATTAATAACCTATGGGCAAGCAACTTATCACCTGCTTTCATCCTCTGCAGTGTTGAGTGTAAGCTTTATTTCACATTACCCTTTTGGATTAAGAGAGGTGATGGAAAAAGCAAAGGTGACAAAAAATGGATTTTTCTGTTTTAATATCATGTAGGTCAGAAGAAAAATTATACTGTAGTAAAGAGAAATAAGAGAAAAAATAAGAATCATTCAAATAGATAGAACTAAATCTATATAAACAGTTTTTGTGGTGTTGGTCAGTAAAACAAAGTAATTCTAAATGAAAAATATGTCAAAACCAACCATAACAAGAACTCTTCATTTCTTCATATTCACAGGGCCCATTTCTCAATGTTCACATGGCATGGTAATTATTGGTTTTTATGTTCCACTTCTGTTCACATTCCCATCTGTCCAGTCCATCAAATTGATTTATCTATTCCTTCATTATTCTATCTGTTCAATAAATTTTTATTAAGCATCTTCTATATGCAAGGACCTGTGCTTAAATAATACAGATAACAGGGATAAGTAAGTCTCCTTTTAATTAAAAATGTTTTAAATTGCAGTAAAATATGCATGAGAAAACTTACTATCTTAACCATTTTTGAATGTATAGCTAAGTAATGCTAAGTATATTCACATCATTGTGCATCCAATCTCTAGAACATTTTCATCTTGCAAAACTGAAACTCTGTACTCATTAAACACTAATTTCCCTCTTCCCCTAGCCCTTGGCCACCACTATTCTACTTTCTGTTTCAATGCATTTGACTTTTCTAGGTGCCTCATATAAATGGAATCACACAGTATTGTTCTTCTGTGACTGACATATTTCTCCTAGTATAATGTCCTCAAGGTTCATCCATGCTGTAGCATGTAACAGGATATCCTTCCTTTTAAATGTTGACTGCTATTCCCTTATGTGTATATACCACAGTTTTCTTTATCCACTTATCTGTCAGTGGACAGTTGGGTTGCTTCCACCACCTCTTGTCTATTGCCTATTTGTTTATCCACTTATCTGTCAGTGGACAATTGGGTTGCTTCCACGTTCACAATGAGGGTGCATATATCTTTTCAAGACCCTAGCCTCCAGGCCTTTTGGCTATATACCCAGAAATTAAATTGCTGAATCCTGTGGTTATTCTATTTTTATTTTATTTTTTTTGGAGAAGCTGCCATACAGTTCCTCATAGTGGCTGCACCATTTTACATTTGCATAAACAAGTCTCTTAAGATTTAACACATATCTAAAAAGACAGAAATGTGAGCCTGTAATGAGTGCCACAAGAAAAAGTGTGATGTGCTATGGAGAATGTTTAATGGAGAAGTCCAGTCTAACATGCCATTTATTTTTGTATTCCAGATGCCTTGTCCATTGGGGGAACTTAATAAGTGTTTGGTGGGTGGGTGAGTAGCCCATTGAGACCTTTGGTGATCAGGTCCTTTTCCTTGGTTTCTTTCCTGCGATTCAGCTGCCCTCCATTCTACAGGAATGGTAGGGGAGGGTAGGGAGAGCATTTGTTAATAGATGACTAGCTTTTCCTTGGTTGCCTCTACTGATCTTGGGTGAGATTATGGAAGACATGTTCCCAATAATGTCCTTTCTCTTATTCTGTGTATCGCCTAATATTCAGAGACATTGAGGTATTTCCACCAGAAATGTCCCTGCTTCTTCTTTAGGGGAGAAAAAAGAAAGCTGCCTGTTGGATGTAAGATGAAAATGTAGGGAGTTCACGTCGTGGCTCAGTGGTTAACAAATCTGACTAGGAACTATGAGGTTGCGGGTTCGATCCCTGGCCTCGCTCAGTGGGTTAAGTATCCGGCATTGCCATGAGCTGTGGTGTAGGTCACAGACGGGGCTTGGATCTGGCACTGCTGTGGCTGTGGCTCTGGCGTAGGCCGGCTGCTCCAGCTCCAATTAGACCCCTAGCCTGGGAACCTCCATATGCCATGGGAGTGGCCCTAGAAAAGACAAAAAAAGAAAAAAAAAGATGAAAATGTGGTGATGTTAGGGAGTCATGGGGTATTCAGGGAGAAAATGTTCTTTCTATTCTTAGAACACTGCCTCTATTCCCTAAAGAATTTTGTTCTATAAAGATAGCAAAAGGGCCTCTCACTCATTTTCTCATTCCAGTAACATTTTGCTCATTTCTCTGCTGTTTATAGGTATTTAAAATTGAAATTTACTCTTGAGATTTTTTTAAAGAGAATTTCAGATGTTTAAATACATAGGCATTATATTTGGAGACTCAAACCTCTTGTTCCTGGTTTTATAAAAGAAATCTGTTTATCTAATCCCAAACCAATGAAAGACATGGTTATTATTCTGTCCAGTTTTTAATTTTGCTAGCAATTGAGGCAAAGAAAGAAGCTGGCCACAAAAATATTTGGCATAGCTCATTCCTTAGAAACTTTTATTGGATTTGCTGTTGCCACAGCATTATTATTTTGATGAGCTAGAGAGATCCAGTTATCTGTCTGAAATGAGTCCTGAGGGTTTCCTACAGTTGCTCTGACCATGATATTGACATAGGGCAACAATGCGGATCACATTTCTGACTGCTGGTTTGCGGGAAGTTAGGAAGTGTTGGTTCATGTTGTCCAGTTGAGGGTTATAGGCTCACAGCCAAAAAGACCCTAATGCCAACGTTTTCTTGCGTGAAAAACACAAGTAAATTAAGCCCTTTTATGCCGTGTTTTATTTTTCAGTAAAATGGGGATGATAGTACTTTTTGTGTGAGATTAAAGCTAAAGGTCTGTAAAGAATCTAACACACAGTGCCTGGCCAGTTGCTTCCTAGATGGGAGCTGTTTATTAAATAATTATTGAATTGAGCTGATTTAAATTATTTTGGATCAATATTCAAATACTTTGAAAGGAGTATTATGGTATGGACCATTTGATATGTTTTATTGCTCTTACATTTTCTTAATGACAGTGGGTAATTTTTGTAGGTCAGCAATTTATTGCAGAAAACATTAGAGAGTCAGTATTCCGGGCTGGATTTTGGAAGTATTTAGAACAGCAACAATGTGAATCTGATGTCCATATACCCTTTCAGTGGCCTTGGGATCAATATTTCTGCAGTGACAGTAATAAATATAATTGGTATGCGTTTCAAATAGCTCACTTGCTTCATGGCATTGGTAGAAATCTTATAATCCTGTCATTTTTCCCATGTCCATCTCTTGGGTATAAGCCCCACAGGCTTATTGCGTATACTGTTGTGGTGGTGAATATTGATGTTTTTGAAGGTATTTTGTATAGCAGTAATTCTTTTATACTTGCTACTACATTTGCCTTATGACCTTGGATTTCTTCTAGGTTGATCTTTCTCTCTCTGAAACCCTCTGTTAGATAATTCTGACTCCTTTTTGGAGATCTATCAAATATAGCACCAACTCTTGGCTGAACTAAGTGCTCAGGAATATTCTGAAAACTTAAGTTTTCTAACTAAATGAGAGAGGTGTGGTTGCCTACCTCTGTCTTTATTGCTCCATTGCTGTGTTACTTACTGTGTTAAGCATAAACACCTCATCTGATGTGCAAGGTCTCAATTCAGTTTCCAACTTCTTTATTTTCCTCCACTTTCCTATTGACATTCTATGATTTAACCTAATTAGACAGTTTTACTTTTAACTTTCCCCAGATTCCTCACCCCATGTAGCTTCAACCACAATTCCTTTTATCATTAATATTTTCTCTATATCTGAATAAGTCAATATTTCGCCTATCTTTTAAGGCCTATTCCAAATGCTGTTTCATCCACAAAGCTGATCTTAAAACCATTTATCTTAGTATTTCCTAATTATATGAATGATATATGTTCATTGTAGAAAATCTAGATAACAGAGAACACAGTAAGTAAAAGGATGACAATTAAAATCACTTTTAATTTGGAATTCCCTGGTGGCTTGATAGGTTAAGGATCTAGCAGGTCTCTGCTGTGGTTTGATCCCTGGCCTGGGGACATCCGCATGCCATGGGTGTGGCCAAAATAAATAAATAAATAAATAAATAAAATCACCTTTATTCTACTACTAGGATAACTTCTATTAATGTAGAAGTTATTATACATGTATTAAAATATATATAAATATATATTATATGGTATATATAATTATATAGAATAGAGTTATATAATTAATATATATATTAATATTTATTATTACATATAATAGAGCTTAATATATATATATAATTTCTCCTTTCAGAGTTTTCCTCCCTATGATAAATATATTTTAACAAAATTAAAGTGGGATTAAACTGTATATGCTATTTTATAATCTACTCTTTTGATACTGACTTTATTTTTCTGGAGCAGTTTTAGATTCACAGCAACGTTGAGAGGAAGGTACAGAGATTTCCCATATACTCTCTGCCCCTGTACATGCATAGTTTCCCCCCATTATCATTATCCCCCAGCAGCATAGTACATTTGTTACAACTGAGGAACCTACATTTTATGATCACCCAAAGTCCACGGTTAATGTTATGATTTGCTCTTGGTGTTGTACATTCTGTGGGTTTGGACAAATGTATAATGACGTGTATCCATCATTATGGTGTCATACAGAGTATTTTCACTACCCTAAAAATCTTCCGTCTTTACCAATTTATCGCTCTTGTTACCCTCTTGCTCCAAATTTCTGGCAACCACTAATGTTTTAACTGTCTCCATAGTTTTGTCTTTTCTAGAACATTATATAGTTGGAGTCATACAGCCTTTTCAGGTTCACTTGGTAATTTGTATATAATGTTCTTCCATGTCTTTTCATGACTCAATAGCTCTTTCTTTTTATTTATTTTAAAAAAATTAATCATTTTTAGCTCATTCTTTCTAGCATTGAGGAATATTCCAATAATAGTATATATCACAATTTATTTATCTAGTCACCTACTGAAGGACATCTTGATTGCTTCCAAGTTCTGGCAATTATGAATACAGCTGCTGTAAACATCCATTTCTTGGCTTTTGTGTGGACATAAGTTTTCAACTCCTTTAGATCATATGGCAAAAATATGGTCAACATTGAGTAAAACTGACAAACTGTCTTCTAAAGTGTGTGTACCATACCATTATGCATTCCTACCAGCAGTGAATGTGAGTTTCTTTTTTTGTCTTTTTAAGGCTTCACCCACAGCATACGGAAGTTCCCAGCCTAAGGGTCAAGTTGCAGCTGTAGCTGCTGGCCTATACCACAGCCACAGCAATGCAGGACCTGAGCTGTGTCTGTGACCTACACCACAGCTCATGGCAATGCCAGATCCTTAAGTCACTGAGCGAGGCCAGGGATTGAACTTGCGTCCTCATGGGTACTAGTCAGGTTTGTTACCACTGAGCATGATGGAAACTCCTGAATATGAGTTTCCCTTGCTCCACGTCCTTGCTAACATTTGGTGTTTTCAGTGTTGCAGATTTTCATCATTCTAGTAGGTGCATAGTGGTATGTCATTGTTTTAACTTGCGTTTCTCTGATGTCATATGATGTAGAGCATCTTTTCATATATTTATTTGCCATTTGTGTATATTCTTTGGTGAAGTGTCTGTTTGAGGTCTTTGGCTCATTTTTCAATCTGGTTGTCTTGTTGAATTTTTAGAGTTCTGTCTATATTTTAGAGACTGTACTTTATCATATGTGGTCTTTGAAAATATTTTCCCCAGTCTATCACTTATTTTCTCATTCTTGAGGCATCTTACTTCATAGAACAGGAGTTTTTAATTTTAATGAAGTCCAGCTTATCAATTATTTCTTTCATGGTGTTATATCTAAAAAGTCGTTATTAAATCCAAGGTCATCTATATGTTCTCCTGTGTTATCATCGAGGAGTTTTATACACTTAAGTCTGTTATCTATTTTGAGTTAATTTTTGTGAAAGGTGTAAGGTCTTATCTAGAGGCATTTTTTTGCATGTGTATGTATATCCAGTTATTCTACCATAATTTGTTGTTGAAAGACTTTTTTTTTTTTCCCCTGTAATGCCGGCCTTTACTCCTATGTCACAGATCAATTGACTCTATTAATGAGTCTATTTCTGGACTCTCTGCTCTGTTCCATTTATCTATGCTTTTGCCAGTACTACACTGTCTTGGTTACTGTAGCTTTAGAGTAAGCTTTGAAGTCAAATAGTGTATAGTGTTAGTCGTCCAAGTTTGCTGTACTCTTACAGTATGCATGGGCTATTCTGGGTCTTTTGCCTCTCCAAGAGCATTTTGTTGATAGCCACAAAATAACTTGCTGAGGTTTTGGTTGGGATTTGTTGAATCAATAGATAAAACTGGTAGAAACTGACATCTGACAATATTGAATCTTCCTAACCATGAATACAGAATATCTCTACATTTGTATAGTTTTTATTTGATTCAATTCATCAGAGTTTTATAATTTTCCTCATACAGACCATGTGCATATTTTCTTGTATTTATACTTGAATTTTATTTTGGGGGTACTACTGTAAATGGTATTGTTTTAAATTTCAAATTTCACTTGTTTGTTGCTGATATTAAGGAAAACAATTGAGTTTTGTATATTTACCTTGTATCTTGCAACCATGCTAAAATTGCTTATTTGTTCCAAGATTTTTTTTTTTTTGTCAATTCTTTAGGATTTTTTACATAGGTGATCATGTCATCTGTAAATAGCTTTATTTTTTCCTCCCTAATCAGTATAATTTTTATTTTCTTGTTTTGTTACGTTAGCTAGAACTTTCAGTAAAACTTTTCAATTTTTCCTATTGAAAAGGAGTGGTGAGGGGACATCCTTGCCTTGTACATGACCTTAGTGGGAAAGCTTTGAGTTTCTCACCATTTAAGTGTGACATCAGCTGTAGCTTTTTTTAAATATTCATTATCAAATTGAGGAAATTTCCCTCTCTTCCTAGTCTATTGGATGTTTTTATCGTGAATGGTATTGGGTTTTGTCAAATGCTTTTTCTGAATCTATTGATATGATCATGTGATTTTTCTTTTTCGGACGGTTAATATGATGGATTACATTAATTGAGTTTCAGTGTTGAACCAGCCTTACATACCTGGGATAAATTCCACTTGGCCATGGTGTAAATTCTTTTTATATATTATTGGATTTGATTTGCTAGTATTTTTGAGGATTTTTTGCATCTATGAGAGATATTGGTCTATAGTATTTTTTTCTTTCTTGCAATACCTTTGTCTAGTTTTGGTATTAGGGTAATGCTGTCCTCATAGAATAGGCTAGGATGTATTCCCTCTACTTCTATCTTCTGAAAGAGATTGTAGAAAATTGGTATAATTTCTTCCTTAAATAATTGGTAGAATTGGTGAACACATGTGGGCCTATCTGTTTTGGAAGTTTACTAATTATTGATTCAGTTTCTTTAATAAATATAGGCCTATTCAGATAGTCTGTTTCTGCTTGTGTGAATTTGTGTAGATTGTGTCTTTCAGTGAATTGGTCTGTCTCATCTTGGTTATCAAATTTGTGGACATATAGTTATTCATAGAATTCTTTTATTATTCTTTTCATGTCCATAGGATTTGGAATGATGTCTCCTATTTTATTTCTGATATTGCTTAATTGTGTCTTCTTTCTTTTTTGCTTAATTACCCTGTCTAGAGGCTTATCAATTTTACTGATCTTTTCAAAGAAACAGCTTTTGGTTTCACTGATTTTTCTTTGTTGATTTCATGGCTTAGGTCACAGATATGGCTTAGATCTGGTGCTGCTGTGGCTGTGGTGTAGGGCAGTAGCTGAAGCTCCAATTCAACCCCTAGCTCAGGGACTTCCATATGCCATAGGTGTGACCCTAAAAAGGAAAAAAAAAAAAAGTAAGCATAAGAAAGGAAATACTAGGAATTAGAATAGAATAGCTAGGGGTGGAATTGGAGCTGCTGACCTATACTAAAGCCACAGCGACACCAGATCTGAGCCTATCTGTGACCTAAGCCACAGCTTGCAGCAATGCTGGATCCTTAGCCTACTGAGTGAAGCCAGGGATCAAACCTTCATCCTTGTGGATACTAGTCAGATTCTTAACCCACCTGACTTACAATGGAAACTCCCTCTTCTGCTTACTTTGAATTTAATTTGCTCTTTTTATAGTTTCCTATGGTGAAAATTTAAATAGTAATAATTATTATTATTTATCTTTTTGCCTTTTCTAGGGCCGATCCTGAGGCATATTGAGGTTCCCAGGCTAGGGGCTAATCGGAGCTGTAGCTGCCGACCTACGCCAGAGGCACAGCAATGCAGAATCGGAGCCATGTCTGTGACCTACACCACAGCTCACATCAACGCCAGATTGTTAACCCACTGAGCAAGGCCAGGGATCGAACCTGCAACCTCATGGTTCCTAGTCAGATTCGTTAACCACTGAGCCACAATGGGAACTCCGAAATTTAAATTATTGATATTAGATCTTTCTTCTCCAGTGTACACATTTCATGATATAAATTTTATTTTAAGCACAGTTTACTCTACTTCCTACAAATTTTGGTAAGTTGTGTTTTTATTTTCATTTAATTCAAAATAATAAAAAACTTCTCCCAAGATTTCTTTTTTGACCCATGTGTTATTTAGAAGTGTACTCTTTAATCTCCAAGTACTTGGGGATTTTCCAACTATCTTTCTGTTATTGATTTCTAGTTTAGTGCCATTGTGGTCTGAGAATAGACAT
Source organism: Phacochoerus africanus (assembly GCF_016906955.1). Classification (NCBI taxonomy): domain Eukaryota; kingdom Metazoa; phylum Chordata; class Mammalia; order Artiodactyla; family Suidae; genus Phacochoerus; species Phacochoerus africanus. Next base: position 76,238,147 of record NC_062545.1, on the reverse strand, counting down.
TATATCATTTATATTTTTTAAAATATTTTAAGGTGTGTTTTCTGGCCCAGAATGTGATCTAGCTTCACGAATGTTCCATGCAAGATTGAGAAGGTACAATCTACTGTTGTTGAATGAAGTAGATGGCAATTACATCCAGGTGATGGATGATGTTGTTGAGTTCAAATGTCTTTTACTGATTTGGGGCCTGGTGGATCTATCCGTATCTTTTTTTTTAATTTATTTTTTATTGTTATTTCCCTCAACACACTTTTTTTTCCACTGTACAGCATGGGGACCCAGTTATACATACACGTATACATAATTTTTTCTCCCATTGTCATGCTCCATTGTAAGTATCTAGACATAGTTCTCAGTGCTACACAGCAAGATCTCATTGCTAATCCATTCTAAAGGCAATAGTTTGCATCTGTTAACCCCAAGCTTCCAATCCCCCCCACTCCCTTCGCTCCCCCCAGGCAACCACAAGTCTATTCTCCAAGTCCATAATTTTCTTTTCTATGGAAAGGTTCATTTGTGCCGTATAATAGGTACCAGATATGAGTGATATCATATGGTATTTGTCTTTCTCTTTCTGACTTACTTCACTCAGTACCAAGAGTCTCTAGGTCCATCCATGTTGCTGCAAATGGCATCATTCCATTCTTTTTTATGGCTGAGTACTATTCCATTGTGTACATGTACCACATCTTCCTAATCCAGTCGTCTGTCGGTGGACAATTAGGTTGTTTCCATGTCTTGCCTACTGTGAATAGAGCTGCAATGAACATGCAGGTGCATGTATCTTTTTCAAGGTAAGTTTTGTCTGGATATATGCCCAAGAGTGGGACTGCTGGGTCATATGGGAGTTCTATGTGTAGATTTCTGAGATACATCCATACTGCTCTCCATAGGGGCTGTACCAGCTTACATTCCCACCAACAGTGCAGGAGGGTTCCCTTTTCTCCACACCCCCTCCAGCACGTGTTATTTGTGGACTTATTGATGATGGCCATTCCGACTGGCGTGAGGTGGTATCTCACGGTAGTTTTGATTTGCATTTCTCTAATAATCAGCGATGTTGAGCAGCTTTTCATGTGCCTGTTGGCCATCTCTATATCTTCCTTGGAGAACAGTCTATTCAGGTCTTTTGCCCATTTTTCCATTGGGTGGTTGGTTTTTTTGCTGTTGCGTTGTATAAGTTGCTTGTATATTCTAGAGATTAAGCCCTTGTCCGTTGCATCATTTGAAACTATTTTCTCCCACCCTGTAAGTTGTCTTTTTATTTATTTATTTATTTATTTATTTGGTTTGCTTTTGCTGTGTAAAAGCTTGTCAGTTTGATTAGGTCCCATGGGTTTATTTTTGCCTTTATTTCTGTTGCCTTGGGAGACTGACCTGAGAAAATATTCATAAGGTTGATGTCAGAGAATGTTTTGCCTATGTTTTCTTCTAGGAGTTTGATGGTGTCCTGTTGTATGTTTAAGTCTTTCAGCCATTTGGAGTTTATTTTGGTGCATGGTGTGAAGGTGTGTTCTAGTTTCATTGCTTTGCATGCAGCTGTCCAGGTTTCCCAGCAATGCTTGCTGAATAGACTTTCTTTTTCCCATTTTATCTTCTTGCCTCCCTTGTCAAAGATTACTTGACCATAGGTGTCAGGGTTTATTTCTGGGTTCTCTATTCTGTTCCATTGGTTGCTCTCTCTGTTTTGGTACCAGTACCACACTGTCTTGATGACTGTGGCTTTGTAATATTGCCTGAAGTCTGGGATAGTTATGCCTCCTGCTTGGTTTTTGTTTCTCAGGATTGCTTTGGTGATTCTGGGTCTTTTGTGGTTCCATATAAATGTTTGGATTGTTTGTTCTAGTTCTGTGAAAACTGTCATGGGTGATTTGATAGGGATTGCATTGACTCTGTAGATTGCTTTGGGTGGTATGGCCATTTTTACAATATGGATTTTTCCAGCCCAGGTGCATGGAATATCTTTCCATTTCTTTACATCTTCTTTAATTTCCTTGATTAATGTTTTATATTTCTTGGTGTATAGGTCCTTTACCTCCTTGGTCAGGTGTATTCCGAGGTATTTGATTTTTTGGGGTGCAATTTTAAAAGATAATGTGTTTTTGTATTCCTTTTCTAAAGTTTCATTGTTAGTATACAGAAATGAGACTGATTTCTCAATGTTAATCTTATATCCTACTATTTTGCTGAATTTGTTGATCAGTGCAAGTAGTTTTGGGGTTGAGTCCTTAGGGTTTTCTATGTATAGTATCATGTCATCTGCATACAGTGACAGTTTTATCTCTTCTCTTCCTATTTGTATGCCTTGTATTTCTTTTGTTTGTCTGATTGCTTCGGCTGGATCTATCCATTTCTGATAAAGGGGTGTTGAAGTCTTCACCTATGGTAGTGGATTCATCTATTTCTCTTTTCACTTCTATTTGCTTTTACCTTATATAGTTGGACATTCTGCTATTAGGTACATACATGTTAAGAATTGCTATATATTCTTGGAGAGTTCAGTTTTTTTCTCCCTGCTTAGGCGAGACAGAATGGCTAGAGTGGGCTGGAGTTGGGTATTTCCCTCTCCCCAGATCAGTTAAGCTGTAAGAATATCCCAGCAGTTTAGGCTCAGGCTAACTAGTTTCTCCTCAGGGCAGGTCTTGTTACAAAAAACAGCATGCTCTGGCACATTTCAAAATGGTTCCTTTTCCTTTACCCTGCCAGAAGCCTAAGAGGACTTTTCTCTGTATTTACAGTGGGTGGGAATAAGGGCATAGTTCTAGAGATAAATCTCACAATAGTGGGAAGACTTCCCCACGTCTGGGTCTTACTGCAATTTTTAACTCTTACACTTACTAACATGGAACTTCTAGCAATTTGTCAATTATAGTCCAGGTTTTCCTGTCCCAGCAATTATTCCTGTTGTGGTTTCCAGCCTGAGTCACTGCTCTGTAAGCCACGGCTCCCTGTATTTTTCCTGAATTTTCTGCCTCTCCAATCTTGGGGGCAGCAATTTGACCTGTATTTTCTCCTCTCTTATGAATCTAAGAAGAGTTGTTGATTTTTCAGTCTTCCTTTTCTTTTCCTTTTTTTTTGTCTTTTTGCCTTTTCTAGGGCTGATCCTGTGGCATATGGAGGTTCCCAGGCTAGGGGTCTAACTGGAGCTGCAGCCGCTGGACTATGCCAGAGCCACAGCAACAGATCCAAGCCACATCTGCGACCTATACCACAGCTCACGGCAATGCCAGATCCTTAACCCACTGAGCAAGGCCAGGGATCAACCTCACAGTTCCTAGTCAGGTTTGTTAACCACTGCGCCATGACAGGAACTCCGATTTTTCAGTCTTTTGAGATTTTTTTACTTGTTGTTAGGATAGAGTAGCAACTTATATGTGGGACTGGGAACCAGACTTTCAACTTTTTTTTTTTTTGTATTTAACAAAATATCTTTAACATTTTTAATATGTTATTAAAATTTCACCTAGATATATTGCAGCATTGCTTGTAATAGCGAAATTCTTCAAACAGTATAATTGTCCTTTAATAGGGCACTAAATAAGTGAAATATAATTAAAATCTATACAATTGCATTCTCTGTGACTGTTTAAAAACATGTTATAGAACTATATTTTGCTAATATAGAAAGAGATCCCAGATAAAATATTAAAGCTCTCCCCCCCAAAAGAGCCAAACAGTGGGTATAGTGTGTCCCACTATTTGAATAAAAGTAAAGAAGAGTACATATATATGTATGTGTGTGTACTTTAAAACAGTCTTGTCTTAGGTAAAGGTACTGGGGATTCTGTGGTGGGAGAAAGACATTTCACTGTCCTTTTGAAGAGTGTGAACATTGTTTTTTACCATGTGTATTTTGTACTTTTTCTCTAACATCTAATGGAATACCTATATGCATATGTAAGTTTTAAGAGCTGCATATATTCTCGTGAATAGATATATTATAGTTTATTTAACCACTCTCAAAATGTTAGACATGTAGATTATTTCTAGTTTTTAACTACTAAAACTGTGCACTATTAAGGCTTTTCATACACATCGCTAAATTACCCTCAAGAGAGTTTGTACCATTTTACTTTACTGAGATTCCTACAGTGAATATGATTACTTACCTCTTTGAATTTCCGCAAAGATTTATCTGCATGTCTTTTATAGAATGTGGTTAGTTCTTGTCTCATAATTACTTAGATTCTTAGCATATCTTTGTGCTGCATTTTGTGTCTCTGTAATACACTATGAGATTCCTGAGATAGTGACTCTATCCTTTTGAGTGCCTGGCCTCTGTGAAATGTGCATCAAATAAACAGAGGTGCAGTGAAATGAATTAGTTTCACACTGTTGGTTAGCATCTTTCTAAAATGATGATAGTGATGCTGGATGAGCATCTTGAGCTTGAAGCCCTCTCTATAGACCACTATATTCTTTGTGGGACATCATGAAATACCAATTTCTGTAATTTAATGATTTGACTTAGGGATAATTTTATCAGGAGAAAACACAACTACTCATATGTATGTAACATAAACTCACAACAAAGACCACATGTAACCAAGCTGTAGGACTAAGCAGAATTAATCACTGATTGCCACCTTTCATTCTATTGGCCCTTAGTGGCAGACAATTGGCAGACAGTATGGAGATTTAAGAAACACTGATGAGCTCTGTCATGTGGGAAATTACCTTGATGCAATGTAGCCTCCAAATATACTATAGGTAAGTTATCCCATGGGTTATGGATAGTAAGATGTTTGAATCACTTAGTTTATTGAATCAATTAAAAACATACAGTGAGAAGTAGGGGGAAAGAGATGGAGTAGGTTTATGAACTTAGGATTGGGTACCAGTGAGGCAGAAGGACCACACTGAATGAGTGCTGATCAGTTGGTCAGTCTCTGTCCCCCTCCCCCTCCTCCATCTTCTCCTTTCTCCTCTCCCTTCTCATTCCTCTCCCCCTTCTCCTGCACCCTCTCCTATCTCATCTGCCTTGCCTGCTGATGGTGTGGTTACAAGGAACAAACTTGAGGTTTGGAGCAAGAAGGTTCAATTGGAGAGATACAGCGACAGGTTTGTCTGGTCACAGTTGTAAGCTCACCAATGAATTTATTAGCAGTTGTGGATTTTATCTGTCAGAGTATCTGTGGAGATAGCATGGGTGTAGCCAAAGGTGACCAATTTAAGACCTCATAAATACTGAGTGACTCATATACAACATGTATGTGTAATGTTCAGTGACAATTTTAATACCTCATTATATTTAATGTTTAGTGACAATTTTAGTGTTTACTCAGCATTTCTGTCCCTTTCTATGTTCAGCACAGGCATTATTTATGCCTAATGTCTCATAAGTTACTTATCTGTACTTAACACATCTTACAGGTTTCACCTATCCTATTTGATTTCTCATTTTTGAAACAGAATTGAATATTTTCAAATAAAACAACAAATGCACATTACTAGTTTAAAATTTAAAATTGATTTTAAAAACTATGTTGATTAACTTAGTTTTCACCATGAATCCACTTCAGCTCTTAAGTGTTCAAATACCTTCATCCAGCATTCCACCTGAGCCTGAAACAGTCATTAATAGGCTGTAGTTAATAACAAAACAAAAAGTGAGGTATTTGATAATCCTGTAAAGTCATTCTGAACTTCACCCTCGTGGTACAGTAATTAATTTGTTATAGTAGAATGGATAAGCAGTGAGGTCCTACTGCATAGCACAGGTAACTAAATCCAATCTCTTGGAATAGAGCATGATGGATGTATGAAAGGGAATGTATGTATACGTATTACTGAGTCACTTTGCTGTACAGCAGAAATTGGCACAACATTGTAAATAAAATATACTTTAATTTTAAAAAGTAAAAACAAGAAAAAAAAGATAGAACTGGTATGCACATATTTTAGGACCTTCTCTGGAAATTATTTTCATTTTTTAAAAACAATATTTCTTTTTTTTTTTTCTCTTTTTGTCTTTCCTAGGGTCGCTCCCGCAGCATATGGAGGTTCCTAGGCTAGGGGTCCAATCGGAGCTGCAGCCACTGGCCTATGCCAGAGCCACAGCAATGCAGGATCCGAGCCGCATCTGCAACCTTCACCACAGCTCACAGCAATACCAGGTCCTCAATCCACTGAGCAAGGCCAGGGATCGAACCCACAACCTCATGGTTCCTAGTCGGATTCGTTAACCACTGCGCCACAAGAGGAACTCCAAAAACAACATTTCTTATATGAATCTGTTCTCTTATCATTCAACTCCTTTAAAATTGATCTGCAGAAAAAAATATTTTCATGTATTTTTAAACCCCATAAGACAGTTTATGACCAGCAGGAATTTTTCTCCTGTGGTTAGATTCTGGTTAATTGAGATTTTGCTATTCAGCTGATGACTGTCATTTCCGAGAAGGTTGTACAAGAAGTTATGTGTTTAAGGTACAGAGTTTCTGGTCATCAGTACAGGACAGTCAGGATCTTAAAATTTCATAGAAAATTGAATTTCCCAAATCACAAAACCTCCCTCTTTAGCCATTGGTGTCAGTTTCTTCCTTGATTAGATTTTTAACACAAGCTGTTTGTGTGTGTGTGTTCTTTATTTTTTTTTGCATTGATTTTTTAAAGTATAGTTGATTTACAGTGTTGTGCCAATTTCTGCTATATAGCAAAGTGACCCAGTTATGCATATATATACATTCCTTTTCTTATACTATCTTTCGTCATGGTCTATCCCAAGAGATTGGATATAGTTTCCTGTGCTATACAGTAGGTCCTCATTGCTTATCCATTATAAATGTAATAGTTTGCATCTACGAACCCCAAACTCCCAGTCCATCCCACACCCTCCCCCTCCCCCATGGCCACCACAAATCTCTTCTCAATGTCTGTGAGTCTGTAACACAAGCTGTTTTAAAAAGCAAAGTAAAGAGATAAGAGTTTAGTCTCATCTAATTTTCTTGTAAAAAGTCATAAAGTGTGGAGAAGCCAAAAGCATGATCAAGGGGCATAAACAGAAGGATTATTCTACCCACTGGAGAGTCTGCTTTCAGAATGCCCTTTGCTCATTTCACAACACAGGGAACTACAAATGAAAGACCCAGCACACTTAGTGAAATAATTACTTAGGGCTGATAGAGTTACAGGAAGTAAAGGAACAGGGATTTGGCCAGCAGTGTGGTTTTTACATGAAACAAATGTGTGCTAATGTCATTGATGACACTTTAAATAAGCTTCTCCATGACAGTTATCCAAACTTTTTCCCCTCATGGTTGGGGCTATAACAGCCAAAAGTTGAAGAACATTTATCTTGTACAGAAAGTCAAACATTATGCTTTTTGCTTCTTACACATTATGTTACCAAGGATATTCCTTCATTAATGCTTAGTGGAATATTTTCTCAGGTCAGTCTCCCAAGGCAACAGAAATAAAGGCAAAAATAAACCCATGGGACCTAATCAAACTGACAAGCTTTTACACAGCAAAAGCAAACCAAATAAATAAATAAATAAATAAATAAAAAGACAACTTACAGGGTGGGAGAAAATAGTTTCAAATGATGCAACGGACAAGGGCTTAATCTCTAGAATATACAAGCAACTTATACAACGCAACAGCAAAAAAACCAACCACCCAATGGAAAAATGGGCAAAAGACCTGAATAGACTGTTCTCCAAGGAAGATATAGAGATGGCCAACAGGCACATGAAAAGCTGCTCAACATCGCTGATTATTAGAGAAATGCAAATCAAAACTACCATGAGATACCACCTCACGCCAGTCGGAATGGCCATCATCAATAAGTCCACAAATAACACGTGCTGGAGGGGGTGTGGAGAAAAGGGAACCCTCCTGCACTGTTGGTGGGAATGTAAGCTGGTACAGCCCCTATGGAGAGCAGTATGGATGTATCTCAGAAATCTACACATAGAACTCCCATATGACCCAGCAGTCCCACTCTTGGGCATATATCCAGACAAAACTTACCTTGAAAAAGATACATGCACCTGCATGTTCATTGCAGCTCTATTCACAGTAGGCAAGACATGGAAACAACCTAATTGTCCACCGACAGACGACTGGATTAGGAAGATGTGGTACATGTACACAATGGAATAGTACTCAGCCATAAAAAAGAATGGAATGATGCCATTTGCAGCAACATGGATGGACCTAGAGACTCTTGGTACTGAGTGAAGTAAGTCAGAAAGAGAAAGACAAATACCATATGATATCACTCATATCTGGTACCTATTATACGGCACAAATGAACCTTTCCATAGAAAAGAAAATTATGGACTTGGAGAATAGACTTGTGGTTGCCTGGGGGGAGCGAAGGGAGTGGGGGGGATTGGAAGCTTGGGGTTAACAGATGCAAACTATTGCCTTTGGAATGGATTAGCAATGAGATCTTGCTGTGTAGCACTGGGAACTCTATCTAGTCATGGACATAGATAATCATGGAGCATGATAATGTGAGAAAATAGAATGTGTACGTGTATGTGTACAGTAGAAAAAAAATTGTATTGGGGAAATAATTTAAAAAATAAAATTTAAAAAATCCTTAGTAGAAAGTCAGAATAATTTTCCATGGCTTTGTTCAGACCAGAATATTCCTATTTATATTTTTTGACATGCTCAGGTAAGTGTGTTTAAGCAAGACAAATTCACTTACTTAGAAGAAGACTCCACGTTCAGCAATCAAAAAGAAGAATAAGATATCATGGATAAGAAAATCTCCTATCTGAGTAGAAGAATGTTAGTGTATTGGAACAGCAAGATACAGGAACTATGGCTTTCTGTAACATTTTCCTGACAAAGATTCCTGTACTGTAACTTAAAATGCACTTTTGAGGGGCTTTTCCCTTTAAGGTGGATTTAACAATCATAGTTATAATATAGGGTAGCAATTTCCAAGAAATTATTGAATAGCAAAGGATAAATGAATCCTGTTCCCTAGGCAACCACATGGAGGGGTGTAACATCCCTCAAGCTCCTGAAATGAAGTTTAAAGTTGCTACTATTTTTGGTTTTGGCTTCCTCTGAAAATGTTTTTTTATCCCTTGAAATTTTTTTTTTTATATAACGAAGTTTGAGCTCTTTCCAACTCTTCTCTCTGTAACATTAGTCTTGTGTGTAACAGCCTCTCCATCCTTTGATCTCAGCATGTATGACTATAAAAGGAATGGCCACCCTGGAAATAAGATCAAATTGGGGATGGAAACTAATATCATGAGAACGAAGGTAGAGCAGAGACATTTCCAGCCATTCAGCAGGCTTTCATAATTTCAGGAAGAAAAAGTGCTCTGGAGTTTTCTGATCCACTCAATCTTTTGAATATATTTTTAGAAGCTAATATGTTATATGACACTCAGCTTTTTTAGGGGAGAAACATTTTAATGCTGGGATGGGTGCATTTCTGATTTTTTCAGTAGGTTTTTTTGTGTGAATGCCTAGTGTCATCTTTTGGGGCATTTTATCTTCTGTGTGATTCTCCCATTATTGACAGTCTTTCTCATCTGTTACCCTTCTCGCAGCCGTTTTCCTCCTCGCTCTCTTGCCCTAATTCTATTTGTTTTTTATTGATTTCTCTCCACCAGATCAAAAGTATATACACAGAGTGTGATCTTCTCGGCATTGACCCTGTAAGGATGGTGCGCTGAGAAATCCCGGCAGATGTATCTTGTGTGGGATGTGGTTTCTGACCAGAAAGTGAGGGATCTGGTTTCTGACACCATCTCTTCCATCTTGAGGCTGGTAGGGTCTAGAGACCCAGAGAGTCCAAGGGACTTCAGGAATGCCTTCAGAATATCTCTTTGATACATTCTTCTAGTTAGATTTATTTGAGTTAATTAGCTAATCTTTTAAAAAGGCGTTTCTCTGTGGAAGATTGAGTTTATTCTTGCCTGAGCATCAGCTGCTTTCAGTCTTATAACTTACTTATTTCTCGAGTAGGTGTCTCATACTGCTTGGCTGAGGAAGTGGAGGTTGGCTGAGATGGAAAAGTAGGAAATTTTTGTGTATGGCTTGGTGTACCTTCTGTAATAAGGTGCTTTATCCAGCCAGAGGGCATCTGAGAGTGTATGCTGTGGTGTGAAGACATAGGAGGTGAGAGAGGAAGGAAGAAGGAGGGTAGAAAGGAGAAATACTTAGGGGTAGATTTCCTTCTTTGCCATTTTGGCTGAGACTGTGAAAGTGCCCACCAGCAGGGCAGCCATAGGTTATTAATGCTTGTTATGTACTAAGCACTCTCAAATATTTCATATTCCATACTACAGATGAAGAGGAGAGCTTGGGTTTTTGCTGCTGTTGTTGATTCTTGCTGGATACTGTTGAACACATTTTAGGTATTTAGTAAACCCTTTCTGAGGCTCTCCTGTAAATCAGAAACTCAACTAGTGAGGGGAGCAATTATGAGGGTCCTTGCCCTCAAAGGTATCATGGTCTCTAGCGAGACAAACATTTGTGCAAAAATTATCCAGAATGGAGTTCCCATCGTGGCTCAATGGTTAATGAATCCTACTAGGAACCATGAGGTTGTGGGTTCGATCCCTGGCCTTGCTCAGTGGGTTAGGGATCCAGCATTGCTATGAGCTGTGGTGTAGGTTGCAGACATGGCGTGGATCCCATGTTGCTGTGGCTCTGGTGTAGGCTGGTGGCTACAGCTCCAATTCAACCCCTAGCCTAGGAACCTCCATGCTGTGGGAGCGGCCCAAGAAATGGCAAAAAAAGACCAAAAAAAAAATTATCCAGAATGTACTAAGTGCTAATGCAAGAGAGGCAGAAGAAGAGTAGAGCTCCTTTTTTTATTGAGGGCTCAGGAAGATGGAACAGAAGCAATGGAAGTTGAATGGGAGGTCATCAGATGTAGGAGGGAGGGGAAATGGTAAGTGCAAAGGTGGAGGCTTGAGAAAGAGAATCATGAATCGCAAAAAGATAAAAAATTCAGCATGACTAGCACAAAAGGTGATTTGTGGAGAGAGCAAGGACATGGGGCAAAAGAGGAGGCGGGGTCCAGGCTATGAGGGACCTGGTGAGCCCTGTAAAGGAGTTTGGGTTTCATTTTGTGGCTGCAGGAGCCAGTAGAGGCCCTGAAACAAGGGACTTAAGTAGATTTTATATTAGGTAGATAATTCTGGAAACATTGTAGAAAGTGGACAGACAGTTCAAGGTGGTGCTCTCTGCAGAGTTCATTAGAAATATTGGGCGAGCAAGCATTAAAAAGATTGATAAGAGCCAGGGTTGGTGAAAGTGACATCAGTCAGCCGTGGCATTTTAGTAATAGTTATCACATCATTCAGTCTCTGCCAAAATTTGAAATTAGGGCAGGAATAAGGAACTTTTACTTTTGTTTCATACATTTTTCTCCTAGTTGCATTTTTACAGTCCATATTTTAATAAGACAAGTTTATTTTGGAAAAAAAAAAGTCAAATCCCATTGAAATAAAATTAAAGCTATAGCACAAAACATTTTAAAGTTCTATTTAATAATTAATTTTAAAAGAAATATGCATTACTAAAACATTTTAAAGTTGCTCTGGGGCTTGCTATGAACAAATATGAACTGTGTTTTTATATATGAACAAAATAGGAATAAGTCACATTGCCCACAAAAAAGGAGAGCTGGTTTTGCACTATCAATAACTTGTTATTTCCTTCAGAGGTCTGGTTAATCTAAATTGTAGATAACTCAAAATAAATATATAATATTTAACTATGAAGTGTACACTTATAACTGCTTTTGAATGTGGGTTTTGAAATTACCATATAGATAACTGAGAATTGACTTTTAAAAATGTATAGACTGTGGAGTTCCTGCTAGGGCACAGTTCTGGGACACAGGTTCAATCATTGGCCTCACTCAGTGGGCTAAGATTGCTGCTGCAGCATAGGTTGCTGCTGCAGCTCAGATCTGATCCCTGGCCCAGAAACTCCATATGCTGTGTGGTGGCCAAAAAAAGGAAAAAAAAAAAGATTATATAGACTTTTTTTACATAGACAATGAACTCTCTCTTTTAAAATCCTTCCATATGAATTGTGTTATTTCAGGTTCAAATGTATGTCTAGTTGATAATTTCCAGCACAGAGATCAAGAAGCACATAACTGATGTAGTTCATCATGCTGTTTTTTGAAACCACAAATTAAAGATATGTCTTCTTAACTGAAGATGTTAAGGAGCTGTTTTCAGCATGAATTCATTAGTTAAACCTCCACTTACTAAGAAATTCAATAAAATTTGGCAACTCACTTCAGAAGAACAAAGATGGTGCTGCTCTTCCCCCCCTCATGAGAAACAGGAGAATTAGAACACATTCATCTCCATTTAGACGTTTTTGGAAAACACTAGTATGAAGATGCCTAGTAACTGAAAGAACTTAAACTTGCTAGGTACAGTGTCTTATAAGAGATTTGGCTTTCCAGAAAGTTCACATGTTATTATTATTCAGGAAAGTAGCCAGTAGTCTGTTATTCTACTTAACATGATTCGCAGCTATCCTTGGTGCCTGAAATATGTCTGCCTGAAACCACCCAGCCCCTGAAACATAGAGCAACCATTTTAGGGACAGTGTTCACTATGACAGGTTAACAACAGACTGGCCACCAAGCTCTGTAAGTGGTGTATGCACATTAGGGAAGTGGCAGCCTTCTTTCTGTTTCAGCTGAAAAAATGCCATCTGGAAAACTCCTCCAGCTCCAGTAAAATGGCATTGCCTCAAGGCTGAAACCTCCCAGGCATCAGTAATTCTTTTAAAGAAGGAAGTTGAGTAAGATGATAGAGAATCCTGGGAACCTCAATTTAAACATTATAAAAACAGACACCACTGAAATCAAGCAAGGTGTTGAAATCCTTGGTTGACAACCCATAAAACTTTCCTGATTACCTTCATTCTTTCTGTCCTGAGCCAACACAAGGCTTAAAAAAAAAAAAAAAAAAAAAACAAAAAAAAAAACAAGGCAAAAACTATTATATGTATTTATCTCTTTGATACAATTAGAAGTGTCAAGGTAGATCATCTGCCCAGGGTCCCACATGTCAATTCAGAGCAAACAGAGTGGTAAAGGCATCTTTTCACTTCAACTGTTGGGCAGCTATTGTACTGTTCTTCCTCCTGTGGATCTGAGGAATAAGAAAGGTTTAGGGCAGGTGGAGAGGAGAAATCTCAACCAGAAGTCTTATACTAGGTACATGGCAGTTGGAGGATTAAGCTTGAGTCTCCTCTTCCTCCTCTTCCTCCTCCACATCCTTTTCCTTTGCTCCTCCTTATCAAACAAATGAGACTCTTACACACTTTGATCTTAATAAATGTTTAAATGACTCCTTCACTTCTCCATGTGAGCTGTGTCCCTTCCTTTCTTTTGAATTTGCTATCTTTCCTGCTTATGCAATTCGGAGATTGTCGGGTGTGTTAAATTAGTAGATGTTGTAAGACATGAAAAAAATACAAATTTCTCACTAAATTCATATCAGCATGAAAATGCAAAGAAAATTCACATAGCTCTGTGGAGAGTAAATTGAGTTGGGTGCATCTTCACTACTATAGAGCAGAAAGACCCAGGACAGCCTACTGAATTATGCCTAAAGAAGCTTGAGCTGTTTGCAGATGTCTCTAGAATGTTCCAGTCAAGCTGTTGAAATGATCTTTGCCTTAAAAAAGGACACCACACATGAATATTAAGCAGATGGCCTTTTAAAGTGAAAAAACAAAAAACAAAAAAAAACTCCCATTAGAAACAGATTTCAGAATTATAAGTACTGTTTGATCTCGGTTATTTATTTATTTATTTTTACCTCAGTTATTTTCTAAGGTAGATAAAACACTGCAAGAAATATAACCAAAATGTTTCCACTTGGGACTAGGGTTTTGGACAATTTTTTCTTCTTTATAGCTTTTTGTGCTTTCCCAGTTTTTAGCAATTTCATGTCTTGTTTTTATAAACAGAAACAAACAAACAGCATCCCAAATTATTGTCCTCTACGGAATGGAGAGGCCTGAAGTGGATGAAATGTCATATATTTATTTCTTGGTATGTTAGAGCTCAAATAATCATTTTTTGACAGTGTAACCCATGACATGGCATTGATTGGACCTGAACCTGAAATTAGGAATTAAAGGGAGTACATAATCCGTTTTTCGTGTGGAGGGGATGAATTAATGGGAGGAAAGCCCTCTTTAGCAGGAACAGGAGCCTTGTGGTAGTTGTCCCAGCCTCTTCAGATGCAAATGGTGGTTTTCTTCTTATTTTGTATTTATGATAATTTGTATGGAACTTTAGAAAACACGATGTGTTGAAAGATGTCCCAGCCCCAAGTTAGGTCTTTTGGTTGTGCCAAAGCTATGAAATGAATATAATGAAAATATTACTATTCTAGAAAAAGCACCTGGAACAAAGGAGAGAGGGCACTAGCTAGTTCCAGTGATAAAATAAGCTACAACTGCTAAAATGAATGTGCCTTGTCTGAAGGAAAGCCTAATTGCTGCCTTTTACCCCCAAGAATGGCAGCAAGGGGGCCATGCACATGCTCTAAGCTCAGCAAAGATGAATTAGATTAATAAATACTCCATATTTGTTTTCCTTCTGTCTGTCAGTTTTACAAAGGGAACTGTAAATCCAGACATTCTCAACAATGTCATGTTTTGTGCTTGGTTTCTTTAATATTGTGATGGTATAAGAACGTAGTGTTAAGAATACATTTTTTTATGATGGCTTTTTTAAAAAAAGCTATTTTAGTATAGCCGATTTGCAATTCTGTGTTAGTTTCAATGTGTAGCAGAGTGATTCAGTTACACATATACATATACCCATACTTTTTCAGATTCTTCTCCCATATAGCTTATTACAGAATATTGAGTAGATTTCCCTGTGCTATACAGTAGGTCCTTGTTAAGTATCTATTTTATGTGTAGCAGTATATATAAGTTAATCCAAACTTCTAATTTATCCCTCACTGCCCCCCCCCCTCCTTTGGTAACTGTAACTTTGTTTTCGAAGTTTGTGGATTTGGTTTTGGCTTCATCTTTTACAAGTTGTGTGACCTATCTAGTCCTCAGTTTTCCCCATCTGTAACATGAAGATAATGAAACACTTATTTCATTTGTTTGTTGGGGAATAAATTGGGAGCGTTGCATGAAAAGTGCCTAGCGTGCTACTTGACTGGACATATAGCAAGTGCTTAAAGTTGGTTAT
The DNA here is from genome assembly GCF_016906955.1 of Phacochoerus africanus. NCBI lineage: Eukaryota > Metazoa > Chordata > Mammalia > Artiodactyla > Suidae > Phacochoerus > Phacochoerus africanus. Next base: position 76,222,972 of record NC_062545.1, on the reverse strand, counting down.
TACTTTTTTAAAAAGATTACCAGTAGCTGTAAGAGAAAAAGATGTGTTCTGATGAATGGCACAGCTAAAGCAAATATTAGGGGAGGGACTTTTAAATAATATCCAGTGAGAACCAATGAAAGGTTATTTCTATATCATTGTTGTAATAATTTCCCTAAGATGAGGGATGTATCTATTCCCTAGCGGATTTCTTTGAGTATTTTATGGGTAATTTGTATATGTGATAGTCAGTACTGATCTTTCTGTGTCTAAAGTTTTTTTTTCTCCCCTCACTGTGTGTATTTGCTACATAAATTTAACAGAAGAATCAAAACCAATACTGACTAATATTTTTCTTTTAAGTTTTTTAAAAAAACCTTTCATTTTCCCCCTTATTTTCTAGCGTTTATCCATACATCTATTTATAGTTTATTATTATTATTTTTAAAATTTTTTTATTGTTATTTCCCCCAACACACTTTTTTTCCCACAGTACAGCATGAGGACCCAGTTACACATACACGTATACATAATTTTTTCTCCCATTGTCATGCTGCATTGTAAGTAGACATAGTTCTCAGTGCTACACAGCAGAATCTTATTGTTAATCCATTCCAAGAGCAATAGTTTGCATCCGTTAGCAGCTCTATTCACAATAGCCAAGACATGGAAATAACCCAGATATCCGTTAACAGACGACTGGATTAGGAAGGTATATATACACAATGGACTAGTTCTCAACCATAAAAAAGGAATGAAATAATGCCATTTGCAGCAACATGGATGGAACTAGAGACTCTCATACTGAGTGAAATAAGTCAGACAGATAAAGACAAATACCATGTGATAGCACTCATATCTGGTATCTAATATATAGCACAAATGAACCTTTCCACAGAGAAGTTTGTTATTATTTAATCTTTTTCTTGGGTTGGGACTTGTATATGTGTCTGGATTATAAGCAGAAGTGATTTTACCTAATTCCGTGTTTGTAGGTTCGTACTCTTTTTCTAAAAGAGGGTCCTCAAATTAAATAAGCTTCAAGTTTCACACAACCAGTTTCTGCCCAAGTTTTAAGTTACTTGTGTTTTGCAGGTGAAAGACTTGACACATTCAACTTAAAACTGCCTATAGTAAAAGTTATTATGGGCACATTATGAAACTAAAGATATCTTTATTTCCTTGTTCCACTTGAAGCCTGACTGAATTTTTCTTTGCTTCTTCAAGAAAAAGTATCTGTACTTTCAGTTAAAATATACAAATGTGTAGAATTCAATGGATGGTCAAAATAACAAGTCACATCTGGCTTCTTAAGTATATACTAGAATTTTAAATGCATAGAATAGTTAAAAAAGAGTACTAATTTCATTAATATGATGCCTCAAACCAAATTTTTCAGGCTAAAAAAATTGACCAGGTATGATTTTGCAGGCTCATTTGTTAATGCATTGTAAATTTCTGAGCTAAGAGAGGAAAGAAGAATGTAGTGTGGTGGTCACAAGAATTCTGGAAGGGGAAGAATTGCCATGGTAATGGAGCAGAGAAGGAGGAGGCAAGAAGAAAATATGTAGGGAGGATTTCCTGTCGTGGCTCAGTGGTTAACGAATCTGACTAGGAACCATGAGGTTGTGGTTCGATCCCTGGCCTTGCTCAGTGGGTTAAGGATCCGGCATTGCCATGAGCTGTGGTGTAGGTTGCAGACGTGGCTCAGATCCTGCACTGCTGTGGCTCTGGCATGGGCCAGTGGCTACAGCTCTGATAGAACCCCTAGCCTGGGAACTCCATATGCCGTGGGAGTGGCCCAAGAAATCGGAAAAAGACAAAAAAAAAAATATGTAGGGAATTTAGAGGAAGATTAGTGATCCCAGAATTAGAAAATTGCTTACCAATTCAGGAAGTGCTAAATAAAAAGCTACAATTCCAAAAGATACATACAACCCTATGTTCATTGCAGCACTGTTCACAATAGCCAAGACATGGAAACAATCTAACTGTCCATTTACAGATGAATGGATTAAGAAGATGTGGTATATGTACACAATGGAATAGTACTCAGCCATAAAAGAATGAAATAATGGCATTTGCAGCAACAATGATGCAACTAGAGATTCCCATACTAAGTGAAGTCAGGAAGAGAAAGACAAATATGGTATGAGGTCACTTAAATGTGAAATCTAAAATATGGCACAAATGAACCTATTTACAAAACAGGAACAGACTCACACACATAGAGAACAGACTTGTGGTTTCCAAGAGGGAGAAGGGAGGGAGTGGGATGGATGGATAGGGAGTTTGGGATTGGTAGATGCAAACTATTTTACAGTTTGAATGGATAAGCAATGAGGTTCTACTGTATAGCATAGGGAACTATATCCAATCTCTTGGGGAGACTTTAACTTCTGACAGTCATAGGTTGCTGGTCTGTTTCACTAACAGTAACTACTTCTTCAGAAGGCTTCAACTCTAAGTAATTTTTTCAATAGGAAACACCACTCTTTAATAGCTAAAGATACTGGAATATGTTGAACATATTTAAAATAATGTTGATTTACATGTGAAAAAAGTTATAGTGGCTTAAATAGTAGGAAAATTTTCTTCCTCTCACATAAGAGAAGTCTAGAGGTAAGTAGTACAAGTCTTATATAGTGACTCCATCTAGTTATCAAGGATCCAAGCTTCATCCAGCTTTTCTTTCTAGGATGTCATCCTTCTCATAGTCCAGTATTGCTACTGCAGCTCCAACTATCACATCCTCACTCCAAACAAAGAGATGAAGTAAGCACAAAGTATAGCCTTTTCCTTTAAGGATACTTAGTGGAAATCGCACATGATACTTTTATCTTATTGGTCAGATTTTAGTCACATGGCTACACAACCATAAGAGAGACTAGGAAATATAGTATTTTATCTGAGCAGCAATGTGATCAGCTAGAAATCAGTGTTTTGTTATTGAGAAAGAAGAAGGAATGGACATGTGGGCAAGTGATATCTCTGCCATGATACATTTGCCTTTTAAACTAAACAATAGGGTATGTTGCTATCTTTCTCTACTAAGAGAAAAAAGCATTTTATAGGATTTGAATTAGTATTAATGTTCTTAGTGGTGAGCTGGTATTGATCAGAAGTAAATTTAGAAAATGCCAGATTGTGCTTTTCTGTGCACGTCTGGTGCAAAGTGATTCTTGGCAGAGAGGGATATTGAAAGAAGAAAGGACTCATGCTTCTTTCTCAAATATTACAGATTGCTATAATATTTGAGAAAGAAGCACGAGTCCTTAAATCTCCAGAAAAATGAAGCTTAGAGTTGCAGACTTGCCTCAAAGTTGTATTAATGTGTGATGAATATTAATGTGTGTGTGTATGTGTATCTAAGACTCAGAGCAGAGGAGTGATGTTTGAGATGTAAAATATCTGCCACTGAGTAATTAATTTGTGATTTTGGGCCAATCATTTAGCCTACTAGGCCTCAGTTTTCCTTGTCTAGGAAATGAGGAAGTTAGATCAGATGTTTCACATATTTCAATTTCAACTGGCTCTAATTTTCCATAACCTGGATCTTGGGAGGTCCCTTTAACCAACTTTCATTTATGCATGCATGCATGCATCCATCCGTCTGTCTATTCATTTGTTTATCCATCCATCTTTCAACTATTTTTATATTGCTGGCAGTGGGCTAGAAGCTGGAGATTAAAAAATAAATTAATTAATGGCTTCATGGAGTTTATAGTTCAGTCTAGGGCACAGGATTATACCTCTTTTGCCTATTGTTAGATGGAAATGCATGTGAAGAAACTGTTTCCAATTTCATCTGACAATATGTAGAGATGGTTCTTGACTATTAGGTTTGAAATACCTCTATATATTTTCTGCACCAAATTTTAACTCTTTCCCTGAGTCATCTCCCCCAAGCATGGCTGCTGTGGTGCAGAGAAGGCACATTTTTTTTTTTACACTTTTTATTTTTTTTATTTTCCCACTGTACAGCAAGGGGATCAAGAAGGCACATTTTTATATTAGCCCCAACAAGATAATCTTAAGTGGAGGTAGGGTGGGGTAGGCAAAGAGGTTATGGACCTCATTGAGAATGGTGAAAATAGTAACAGCTAACAGCCAACAGAGCACATGCTCTGTTAAGTGCTGTGCATGGTGCCCATGTACCTTTCTCCTTTAACTTCAGGAAAGCCCTATAGTAGGAGTCATTTGAATACACATCTTAAGAAGCTCATCCAGTGTCATCAGCCAGGTCCAGTGATTCTCAAAGTGTGGTCCAGTGGTTTGTAAAGCATCATCCTCAGACCAGTAGCATCACCATCAGCTGAGCTATTGGTAAGAATGCAAACACCAAGGCTCCACTCCAGATCCACTGAATCAGAAGCTATGTGTTCACAAGCAAGCCACTGATTTTTGATGCATGTGCTACTCTGAGCAGCACTGTTCAGTAGAAATTTTTGTGTTGATGGAAATTAAAGCAATGCCTGGTACTGTCCTTGGTCCTGCCTGACTCTGCCCTGGGACAGATCCCTTACCACCACCTCAGTCCTGCCTAAATTACCATACTTTGTTGCTTACTTTTGCATGTCACCAGTGGCCCTGTTGACTTCTTCACTTGTCACCAGCTCCTCCATTTCCTGTCCCTGATCTAGGTTTCTGGGACTACCTGTTATATTCTCTTACTCAGCCGAGAAAATTTTTGCCCAGCAACTTCAGGTTAGCTCCATTGGAGTAGGCTAGATATCTGGCAAAAAAGTCTTTGTAAACGTTTCCCTTAATTCCTTTAAAATTTATTTACAGAGTTTTGCTCCCTGCAGAGGTCACTTCTGTGAGCTGATTACTACGTAAATTATTTTCTTTCATTATTAGTTCAGAATTGGTCTTACATTAGCTTAAACTGACCCTTCATACTTCTCATAATATGCATATTATGAGAAATGTAACATATTATAATACTTGGGCCTGATTTAGTGTCTTTAAAGTCTTAGACTCTTAAAGAAACTTTTAGTCCTTTTGTTCATTTACGATAGATTAATTATTCCTAGTTTTCTACAAAAACAAGATCCCTTTCTAATGTGTTCAGCTTTTAATCTTGTAGGTACAGATATATCTTGCTTTAAGTAGACAATATATAAAAGCCTGGTTTACTTTATTTTAATCATTAAATAACAACTTTTCATAATTAAACTAAAAGCTAGGAAAAAGTTATATTGATAAAATTATTTTACAATTATGAGTGAATATTGAGCACACAGAGAGAATACGGAGAATGAATATAGCTTGATTTGTTGGAGTGGTAGGTAATTGATGATCATTTAATTTTTAAAAATATTTATAAATAACTAGATGAGTGGTCAAATAAATAATAATTTTCAAAATATGAGCCTAATTCAGTTTCCACAGTCTTTTTCAGGAATCTATCTTTTATAAAATATGAGATGTTTCTGTAAATGTACTATGTGAATCATATATGTAGTATGAGATTCTGGCCCCCCAAACCGGACAGCCATATTGAAGACATCTGTGTTTGCAGGTCATTTCTGGCCTGAATAGGAAGTGCCCTTTTTCTGTGTTAGTTGATTGATAAGCTGGATGGTTAAAATTGACATTTTACTGGTGTTATTTACATAGTTTTGGCTCTTAGCCAGGGATTTTGATTCATTAGCTTTATAAGGGATGGTAATAGCCAGTTTGAAGCTTTAATACATATTTTCTGGGTGGAAAAAATCTATATCCTTTTAAAGAATTAATGTAGAACAATAGATAAAGTATTTTTATGAAAATGTTTTATTTTTTATTTTTTTGTCTTTTTTAGGGTCACACCCGCAGTATATGGAGGCTCCCAGGCTAGGGGTCCAGTCTGAGCTGTAGCTGCTAGCCTATGTCACAGCCACAGAAAGGCCGGATCCAAGCCGCATCTTCAACCTACACCACAGCTCTCAGCAAGGCCCTATCCTTAACCCACTGAGTAAGGCCAGGGCTTGAACCTGCGTCCTCATGGATATTAGGTTTGTTAACTGCTGAGCCATGAGGGGAACTCCTGAAATTTCTTAAATAAAAAGTTACATAAAGACAGTTTAATATGTACTTAGTTAAAATAGGTTTGCCTTATTTTCTCCTTCTTTAAAGGGTGTGTGGGTTTTTGTCTAATCTAGTGAATCATTTAAACATAAAGGTGGAAGTCTGCTCCAGAGTGTTATAAGGCCTCAGGGTAAGAACACATGGGAGTGTTGACTGGGCTGATGTTAGCAGAGGAGCATCTTGTGGTGCCTCTGCATGGGCTCCCAGCCTTAGTTCAAGAGCAGGGGCAGGAAGAGACTTCTGGTTGGTAAAATTATTAAAGGTGTAAACTGTGCCTGTGTTTTGAACCTACTATTCCATTTCTGCGAGTGTTCTTATTCTAAGGAAAGAATCAAACACACAAATATTTAGCTGCAAGTTTGTTGAACACATTAGTTTGTAACATCATCCAATTGGAAAGAACCTAAATGACTATCAGAAAGGGAATTCAGTTAAGTACATTAAATGGATATAAAAGTCATTTCAAAAAGTGAGGTATAGATGGAGGCTTCCAAAAATTTTTTTCAAGTAGGAAACCTCTTTTTCAAGCAAAGCTTTGCAAGAGATTGCAAGCATGTAAAAGAGAGAAAAGGTGGAGTTCCCATCGTGGCTCAGTGGTTAACAAATCTGACTAGCATCCATGAGGACGCAGGTGTGATTCCTGGCCTCACTCAGTGAGTTAAGGATCTGGCGTTGCTGTGAGCTGTGGTGGGGGTTGAAGATGCGGTTGAGATCCCACATTGCTGTGGCTGTGGTGTAGGCCAGCAGCTGGAGCTCTGACTTGATCCCTAGCCTGGGAACCTCCATATGTCATGTGTGCAACCCTAAAAAAAATAGAAGAAAGAGAGAGAGAGAAAAGAGGAACTGCAGGGGCCTCACTCATCTCCATGCCATTCTTATGAAAGCTCCCAGGAACCCTCTTAGGATATTTTAGATGAGAATTTGGAGGGGAGGAGACAAGATGGCGGAAGAGTAGGGGGATACATGCGCCCTCTCCCACAAACACAACAAAAAAAAAACACATCTACAGGATAAATGACTCGCACAGAACAGCAACCAATCGCTGGCAGAAGAACCTAAACTCCAATAACGGCAAGAAGTTCGTGACATTACTAGGTAAAACAAGAGAAAAGAGGAGAGTGAGAGAAGGTGAATCCGAGCTGGAGGGGTGCTCCCGAAAGGGAACTGCTGAGGAGAAAGGGATCCTGCACCCTGGAAAGTCACCTACTCGGGGGAAAGATCAAACGAACCGGAGGAATCTCCAGATGCAGAGAAGAGTGTAGCAGTAAGTTGGAGTTCTGAAAAGCAGATTGAGAACCGAACGGACCATCTGAACTACGGGCACAGTCACCAAAAATTGAGACGCCTAGGTGGGGGCTGGGCACCGAGACCTCAGCTCTGGAGGTTAGTCCCCAGGAAAGGGCTCGGGGGGCAGGGTGGAGCGGAGACTGGTTGGGAGGTCTAGAAACCGGTCTGTCAAGTCTGACGGGGCAGAGACTGCCTGGGAGACTAGAAAACAAAGTTGTCTCAGAGGAAGGGAGCAATACTCTAGGGGCGGGGAAGTGGAAAGCCACATCAGAGGGAACCTGGGAGAAGAGCCTGGTCTGCGCCCATGCTGGGGAGGGGAGAGAAGGGGTGGATCCCCATAGAATACTCCCCACGCCACAGCAAGCTTACAGGCCCGCTAGCTAGCAGAAAGCTGTGCTTCCCAGTGCATCCCCTCCCCCCACCTCCACCACCCCCTATGCACTCGCCAGACCTGGGGCTGCCTGCCATCCAGGAGGGCTGGCCTCAACAATTGCCTACACCCCTGCAGAGCAGCACCAAACACCACCAGCCCCCAAGAAAAGGCCTGCAGCCCAGAAAAGCTACAACAAGCCTGGCTGGGCCGTGAAAAGATCTGCCTAATTCTCGGACAGTCTTTCTGAGTCGGACTGCCCTGGGAAGGAGTCTCCTGACTTTGCAGTGGCCCAGCTAGCTGCCCAAGCCCTCATGGGGTGCTGAGCTCTCTCAGATCAGCTGTATAGGACTGCCAGCTCCAGGCAGGACCCCCTGCAGCCCAGAAAAGCTACAACAAGCCTGGCTGGGCCGTGAAAAGATCTGCCTAATTCTCGGACAGTCTTTCTGAGTCGGTCTGCCCTGGGGAAGAGCCTCTTGAGTTTTCAGTGGCCCAGATAGCTGCTCCAGCCCTCAGGGGGAGCCACACTCTTGCAGAACAGCTGCAAAGGACTGCCAGCTCTCTGCAGGACCCCTTGCAGCCCAGAAAAGCTACAACAAGCTTGGCCAGACTGTGAAAAGATCTTCCTACATTCTCAGGCCGTCCTTCTGAGTTGGGCTGCCCTAGGGAAGAGCTTCTTGGGTTCTCAGTGACCAAGATAGCTGCTCCAGCCCTCAGGGGGTGCTGCACCCCTGAGGAACAGCTGCCCAACAGCGCCAACCCCCTGCAAGAACCCCACAGACTAAAAACACCAGAGCAAGCTCTGCCTGAGTGAAATCTGCTCCCATCGTGGTGTGGACCTCCCAGTCCTGTCTACCCTCAGGAAGTCCTCCTTTGCTTCAAAGAGACTCTGTTAGCCCCATCAACACTCCAGAAAAACCACACTGCCTCAAAAAAGACTGACCAACAATGCCAGCCCTCAGGAAACATTCCACGGCAGTTACAAGGCAAACACTGCCTGGTCACAGAGAGTACAACTCCCTCAGGAAAAAGAAAACAACAAGATGAAGAAGCTGAGAAACCACCCCCAGTCAAACCAGCAGGAGAACTCACCTAAAACAGTCAACAATGAAACACATCTCTGCAGTCTGACAGACCTGGAGTTTAAAAGAGAAATAGTGAAAATACTGAAGGAATTAAGATATGAACAGTAATGCAGATACCCTCAGACAGGAGCTAGAAAATATAAGGAGGAGTCAAGAAAAACTAGAACATTCATTTGCAGAGATACAAACTGAACTAAGGGCAGTAAAAACCAGAATGAATAATGCAGAAGAACAAATCAGTGATATGGAAGATAGAATAATGGAAATCACCCAATCAGGTCAGCAGACAGAAAACCAAATCAAAAAACAGGGAAGCAATATAAGAGACCTATGGGATACTATAAAGTGGGCCAATCTATGCATAATAGGAATTCCAGAAGGAGTAGAAAAAGATAAGGGAATGGAAAATATACTTGAAGAAATTATTGCTGGAAACTTCCCAAATCTAAAGGATACTGGGTTCAAGATACAAGAAGCACAGAGGGCCCCAAACAAACTGAACCCAAACAGACGCACACCAAGACACATCATAATAAAAATGGCAAAGGTTAGTGATAAAGAGAGGATCCTAAAGGCAGCAAAAGAAAAGCAGAATGTTACCTACAAGGGAACCCCCATAAGGTTATCAGCTGATTTCTCTACAGAAACACTACAGGCCAGGAGGGAATGGCAAGAGATATTTAAAGTGCTCAAAGGAAAAAATATGCCACCTAGAATACTCTATCCAGCAAGAATATCATTTAAAGTAGAAGGGGAAATAAATTTTTTTTCCAACAAACAAAAACTAAAAGAATACAGCAACACAAAACCCAGGTTAAAGGAAATATTGAAAGGGCTTCTCTAAACCAAAAAGAAAGGAAGGAAAGGGAAGAAAAAAGAAAAAAAAAGAAGAAGAGGAAGAATTAGGACTGAGGAAACTGCAATCAGAGCGCAGTCACTCAAATAAGCCAGCTTACAGATTTAATCATGAACATGCTTCAAACAAAATAAAATTAAAAAGAAAAAAATAAAAAAGAGTCATCAAAATCATAAAATGTGGGCAAGGAATGTTACGAAATAAATAACCCTTTTTGTTTGTTTGTATGTTTCTCTTCTTAATTTTAATATAGTAATGAAGTGTCTGAACTTACAGGACCATCAGGCTAAAACACACAATTATAGGAAGGGGTTAGTATACTTAAAAAACAGGGCAACCACAAGCCAAAACCAAATATTGCATTTGCAAAAAATGAAAAAAAAAATACACTCAAGCAGATAATAACAGGAGACCATCCAACCAAAAAAAAAAAAAAAAGGAAGAATGGAGAACCATAGAATCAACTGGAACACGAGGTTCAAATGGCAATAAATAATCATCTATCAATTATCACCTTAAATGTCAATGGACTGAATGCCCCAATCAAAAGACACAGAGTGGCTGAGTGGATAAAAAGGCAAAAACCTTCAATATGCTGCCTACAAGAAACTCACCTTAGGACAAAGGATACATATAGATTGAAAGTGAAAGGGTGGGGAAAAATATTTCACGCCAATAGACATGACAGAAAAGCAGAAGTCACAACACTCATATCAGACAAAATAGACTTTAAAACAAAAGACATAAAGAAAGACAAAGAAGGACACTACTTAATGATTAAGGGATCCATCCAAGGAGAGGATGTTACTATCGTCAACATATATGCCCCAAATGTAGAAGCACCCAGATACATACAACAAATATTAACAGACATAAAGGGAGATATTGATGAGAATAAAATCATAGTAGGAGACCTTAATACCCCCCTCACATCAATGGACAGATCCTCTAGACAGAAAACCAATAAAGCATCAGAGATCCTAAAGGAAACAATAGAAAAGTTAGACTTCATTGATATCTTCAGGACCCTACATCCAAAAAAAGCAGAATACACATTCTTCTCAAATGCTCATGGAACATTCTCAAGAATCGACCACATATTGGGACACAAAGTGAATCTCAATAAATTTAGGAGCATAGAAATTATCTCAAGTATCTTCTCTGACCACAATGCCATGAAATTAGAAATCAACTATGGGAAAAGGAAAGAGAAAAAACCTGCTACATGGAGACTAAACAACATGCTACTAAAAAACCAATGGGTCAATGAGGAAATCAAGAAGGAAATTAAAAACTACCTTGAAACAAATGATAATGAAGACACAACCTCGCAAAGTCTATGGCATGCTGCAAAAGCAGTGCTCAGAGGGAAAATCATAGCAATACAGGCCTTTTTCAAAAAAGAAGAAAGATCCCAAATTGACAACTTAACCCTCCACCTAAATGAATTAGAAAAAGAAGAACAAAAAAGGCCTAAAGTCAGCAGAAGGAAGGAAATTATAAAGATCGAAGAAGAAATCAATAAAATAGAGATTCAAAAAACAATAGAGAAAATTAATAAAACCAAGAGCTGGTTCTTTGAAAAGATAAACAAAATTGACAAACCCCTGGCCAGACTCACTAAAAAGAGGAGAGAAAGAACCCAAATAACCAAAATTATAAGTGAAAAAGGAGAAATCACAACGGATACAGCAGAAATACAAAAAACCATAAGAGAATACTATGAACAACTATACGGCAACAAGTTTGACAATCTGGAAGAAATGGACAATTTTCTAGAATCTTACAGCCTGCCAAAACTGAATCAAGAAGAAACAGACCAACTAAACAGACCGATCACTAGAAATGAATTTGATGATGTCATAAAATCACTCCCTACAAATAAAAGTCCAGGACCAGATGGCTTCACAGGTGAATTCTATCAAACATATAAAGAGGAACTGGTGCCCATCCTCCTTAAACTCTTTCAAAAGGTTGAAGAAGAAGGAATACTCCCAAAGACATTCTATGATGCCACCATCACCCTCATTCCAAAACCAGACAGAGATACCACCAAAAAAAAAAAAAAAAAACTATTGGCCAATATCTTTGATGAATATAGATGCAGAAATTCTCAACAAAATCTTAGCCAACCGAATCCAACAACATACCAAAAAAAGTATACACCATGACCAGGTTGGGTTCATCCTAGGTTCACAAGGATGGTTCAACATACTCAAATCAATCAACATCATACACCACATTAACAAAAGAAAAGTCAAAAATCATATGATCATCTCAATAGACACAGAAAAAGCATTTGACAAAGTCCAACATCCATTCATGATCAAGACCCTCGCCAAAGTGGGTATAGAGGGACCATTCCTGAATATAACCAAAGCCATTTATGATAAACCCACAGCAAATATAATCCTCAATGGGGAAAAACTGAAAGCCTTCTCACTCCAATCTGGAACAAGACAGGGATGCCCACTCTCACCACTGCTCTTCAACATAGTTTTGGAAGTCCTAGCCACAGCAATTAGACAAACAAAAGAAATAAAAGGCATCCATATAGGAAGAGAAAAGATAAAACTGTCACTGTATGCAGATGACATGATACTATACATAGAAAACCCTAAGGACTCAACCCCAAAACTCCTTGAACTGATTAATAAATTCAGCAAAGTAGCAGGATATAAGGTTAACATTCAGAAGTCAGTTGCATTTCTGTATACCAGCAATGAAATATTAGAAAAGGCATACAAAAATACGATACCTTTTAAAATTGCACCTCACAAAATCAAATACCTCGGAATACACCTGACCAAGGAGGTAAAGGACCTATACACCAAGAAATATAAAACATTAATCAAGGAAATTAAAGAAGATGTAAAGAAATGGAAAGATATTCCATGCACCTGGGCTGGAAAAATCCATATTGTAAAAATGGCCATACCACCCAAAGCAATCTACAGAGTCAATGCAATCCCTATCAAATCACCCATGACAGTTTTCACAGAACTAGAACAAACAATCCAAACATTTATATGGAACCACAAAAGACCCAGAATCACCAAAGCAATCCTGAGAAACAAAAACCAAGCAGGAGGCATAACTATCCCAGACTTCAGGCAATATTACAAAGCCACAGTCATCAAGACAGTGTGGTACTGGTACCAAAACAGAGAGAGCAACCAATGGAACAGAATAGAGAACCCAGAAATAAACCCTGACACCTATGGTCAAGTAATCTTTGACAAGGGAGGCAAGAAGATAAAATGGGAAAAAGAAAGTCTATTCAGCAAGCATTGCTGGGAAACCTGGACAGCTGCATGCAAAGCAATGAAACTAGAACACACCTTCACACCATGCACCAAAATAAACTCCAAATGGCTGAAAGACTTAAACATACAACAGGACACCATCAAACTCCTAGAAGAAAACATAGGCAAAACATTCTCTGACATCAACCTTATGAATATTTTCTCAGGTCAGTCTCCCAAGGCAACAGAAATAAAGGCAAAAATAAACCCATGGGACCTAATCAAACTGACAAGCTTTTGCACAGCAAAGGAAACCAAAAAGAAAACAAAAAGACAATTTTCAGAATGGGAGAAATTAGTTTCAAATGATGCAATGGACAAGGGCTTAGTCTCTAGAATTTACAAACAACTTATAACAACCCAACAGCAAAAAAGCCAATCAGCCAATGGAAAAATGGCCAAAAGACCTGAATAGACCATTCTCCAAAGAAGATATACAGATGGCCAGAAATAACATGAAAAAATGCTCAACATCATTGATTATAAGAGAAATGCAAATCAAAACTACCATGAGATATCACCTCACGCCAGTCAGAATGGCCATCATCAATAAATCCACAAATAACACGTGCTGGAGGGGGTGTGGAGAAAAGGGAACCCTCCTGCACTGTTGGTGGGAATGTAAACTTGTACAGCCACCATGGAGAACAGTTTGGCGATACCTTAGAAATCTATACATAGAACTTCCATATGACCCCACAATCCCACTCTTGGGCATCTATCCAGACAAAACTCTACTTAAAAGAGACACATGCACCCGCATGTTCATTGCAGCACTATTCACAATAGCCAGGACATGGAAAAACCCAAATGTCCATCAACAGACAACTGGATTAGGAAGATGTGGTACATGTACACAATGGAATAGTACTCAGCCATAAAAAAGAATGGAATGATGCCATTTGCAGCAACATGGATGGAACTAGAGACTCTCATACTGAGTGAAACAAGTCAGAACGACAAAGACAAATACCATATGATATCACTTATAACTGGAATCTAATATCCAGCACAAATGAACATCTCCTCAGAAAAGAAAATCATGGACTTGGAGAAGAGACTTGTGGCTGCATGATGGGAGGAGGAGGGAGTGGGAGGGATCAGGAGCTTGGGCCTATCAGACACAACTTAGAATAGATTTACAAGGCGATCCTGCTGAGTAGCATTGAGAACTTTGTCTGGATACTCATGTTGCAACAGAACAAAGGGTGGGGAAAAAAAGTGTAATTGTAATGTATACATGTAAGGATAACTTTATCCCCTTGCTGTACAGTGGGAAAATTTTTAAAAAAAGAAAAGAAATATTGCAGTTTAAAAAAAAAATTTGTTGACCTGGAAAGGTGTTTATGACCTGTTACATTAAAAAGTAAATTTGAAAACTGTAATTTTATAAACAGCATGTGTATTTGAATTATGCTCATGTTTGCTGTAATCTGTGTGTTGTGTGTGTGTGTGTTTATGGCAAAGAAAAATGTTTAGCAGGAAATACACCAGGTGTTCAATCGTTACCTGTTTTTAAACTCTAAGATCATGGGTATCTTAATTCCTTTTCTTTTTGCCTCTGTAGCTTTAATTTTTAAATAATTACTATGTATTGGCTTTTTAACTGGAAAATATTTTTGGTTAAATACACATTAATTTCTGGAAATGACTGCATTGGAATATATAGCATTTGATACAATACAAGTAACCGCTAGCTTTTTCAGAAGTTTTGCATAAACAGCATTTGCTCTCTGTTCTAGTTATCTCCTGCTACATAATGGGTTACCCTCAAAACTTAAGTTTCTTTTTTTTCTTCCTTCCTTCCTTCCTTCCTTCCTTCCTTCCTTCCTTCCTTCCTTCCTTCCTTCCTTTTTTTGTTTTTTAGGGCCACACCCGTGGCATATGGAAGTTCCCAGGCTAGGGGTCAAATCAGAGCTGTAGCTGGCAACCTATGTCACAGCCACAGCACCTTTGGATCTGAGCGGTGTCTGCGACCTACATCACAGCTCATGGCAACCTCAGATCCTTAACCCACTGAATGAGGCCAGGGATTGGACCTGCATCCTCATGGATGCTAGTCAGATTTGTTTCCACTAAGCCACAATGGGAACTCCAAAACTTAAGTTTCTTCTTCTTCTTCTTCTTCTTCTTCTTCTTTTTTTTTTTTTTTTTTTGTCTTTTTGCCATTTTCTTGGGCCGATCTCGCGGCTTATGGAGGTTCCCAGGCTAGGGGTCGAATCAGAGCTGTAGCCACCAGCCTACGCCAGAGCCACAGCAACGCAGGATCTGAGCCGCGTCTGCAACCTACACCACAGCTCACGGCAACGCCGGATCATTAACCCAGTGAGCAAGGGCAGGAACCGAACCTGCAACCTCATGGTTCCTAGTCGGGTTCGTTAACCACTGCGCCACGACAGGAGCTCCCAAAACTTAAGTTTCTTAAAACAACAGCAATTGATCATTTTATTTTCTTTCTCAGTTTCTGGGGGTCAGTGTTTGGGAAGGGATTTTTCGGGTGGTTCTGGCTCAGGCTGTCTCATGGGATTGCAGTCAGATGATGGCTGGAGAAGCTGGAGTTGGCCCAGCATCACTCTCTTCACATTGATTCATTCTTTTTGTGTGGTCTCTCCTCTGTGAGGGCTAATTTGTATTCATAGCATGGTGTTCTCAGGCACCTGGACATCATGCATGGTGGCTGTAGTTTTCAAGAGAGAGGATACCAGTGAACAAAGGAGAAGATGCGTCACCTTTTATGGCCTGGGCTTGGATGTCACCCAGAGTCACTTCTATCATACTTAAATAGTCACTAGTCACAACCTATCAAGATTCAAGGGGAGGATCACAGGACAGGATACATAATTTGTGGGGCCAAGTTCAAAGTGAACATGTAGGGTCCCTTGTTCAAAATGTATTAAGAATCCAAGTCAGCAACAACAGAGCATTAAACCAAATGTGGAGCCCTTCTAAAGTGCAGGGCCTGGAGTGACTATGCAGGTTGCACCCTAGAAAGCACCACTGGGGAGGGAACATCAATCTCATCTCTTGATGGGAAGAGGGCCAAGGGCATATTGTAGAAAAGCATGTGATATGGGAGTTACTGGTTAGACCATCTTTGGAAAATAAAATCTGCCACAGGGTCTGTGACTCACCTTCAGTTAATTAGGTGGCTCACATTTTTACTACCCATACCTGTAGTTAGCCGTTAACTATGAGGAGGAACTGCTGGCTCCCTCCAGTAGCCAGGCTGCCTTAGCAGTAACAGGGAGGTTAAATTTCCTTATGGAGAGATGCTCTTTGCCTCTATGTAGAGTACAGCAAAAATACCTGTTTTCTATCTGTTATGGACTGACTGTGTCCCCCCAAAATTCACTGAAGCACTAACCTCCAATATGACTGTGTTTGGTGATAAAGCCTTTAAGTAGGCTTTAAGGTTAAATGTAGTCAAAAGAGTAGACCCTAATCCAATAGAACTGGAATCCTTATAAGAAGAGGAAGAGATCACAGGAGTGATCACACAGAGGGAAGGCCATGTGAGGACAGTGAGGAAGCAGCCATCAGCAAGCCAGGGAGAGAGGTCTCAGGAAAACCAAACCTGCTGATGCTCTGATCTTGGGCTTCCAGGCTCCAGAACTGTGAGATAACCATTATGTGTTGTTAAGCCACTCAGTCTGTGGATTTTGTTATATCAGCCCTAGTAGACTAATATATACCCAAGACTTATACATATTTATTTGTTCTTTTCAGAATTCTTTATTAGTCATCTTTAACCCATTAGATATCCCAGGTTCTCTGTCAATGGCTAAAGAAAGCCAGATCTAATAGAAAATGCTATTTATTTTTTAAGGCTGCACTATGGTTTGCAGAAGTTCCTTGGCTAGGGATTGAATCTGAGCTGCAGTTGCAGCAACGCTTGATCCTTTAACACTCTGCACTGGGCTAGGGATTGAACCCATACCTCTGCAGTGACCTGAGCCACTTCAGTTGGATTCTTAACCCACTGCACTATGGAGGGAACTCCAAAAATGCTATGTTTTGATTAATATCCCTTCTTTAATAATATTCTAATGAATAAAGGCTTTATTATTCATTTTTCTCAGGGTGTTGCTTGTTCCAGTTAAGGCTCATGTCTATGGTAATACCATAGTTCATTCATGGATTTATTTATCAAATAATATTTTTTCAATCATTGAGGTCAATTATGTACAGACATGGCCATGAACAATGACCATCTCAAGCTTTCTCTTTTTTTATTACTCATAAATTTATCACATCTGTAGTTATATAATGATCATAGCAATCCAATTTCCGTCCCATAACCCAAGCACATCCCCCAACACCCCAAACTGTCTCCTCCGGAGACCATAAGTTTTTCAAAGTCTCTGTGAGTCACCATCTGTTCTGCAAAGAAGTTCAGTCTGTCCTTTTTTCAGATTCCACATGTCAGTGAAAGCATTTGATGTTGGTGTCTCATTGTATGGTTGACTTCACTTAGTATGATAATTTCTAGGTCCACCCATGTTGCTAAAAATGCTGGTGTTTTATTCCTTTTAATGGCTGAGTAATACTCCACTGTGTATATGTACCACATATTCTTGATCCACTCCTCTGTCAGCGGACATTTAGGTTATTTCCATGTCTTGGCTGTTGCAAATAGTGCTGCAATGAACACCGGAGTACATGTGTCTTTGGGAGTTGTGGTTTTCTCTGGATAGATACCCAGGAGTGGGATTGCTGGATCAAATGGGGTTCTATGTTTAGTTTTCTGAGGACTCTCCATACTGTTTTCCACAGTGGTTGCACCACTTTACAATCCCACCAAGAGTGTACTAGGGTTTCTTTTTTTCCACACCCTCTTCAGCACTTATTGTTTGTAGTCTTTTGGATGATGGCCATTCTGGCTGGTGTAAGGTGGTACCTCAGAGTGGTTTTGATTTGCATTTCTCCAATAATGAGTGATGTTGAACATCTTTTCATGTGTTTTTTGGCCATCTGTATGTCTTCTTTGGAGAATTGTCTGTTTAGATCTTCTGCCCATTTTTGGATGGGGTTGTTTGTTTTTTTGATATTGAGCTGCAGAAGGTGTTTATAAATTTTGGAAATTAATCCTTTGTCAGTCGATTCACTTGCAAAGATTTTCTCCCATTCTGTGGGTTGACTTTTTGTGTTATTTAGGCTTTCCTTTGCTGTGCAGAAACTTTTCAGTTTGATTAGGTCCCCTTTGTTTATTTTTGTTTTTATTGTCAGTACTTTAAGAGGTGGATCTGAGAAGATGTTGCTGTCATTTATGTCAGAGAGTGGCCTATGTTTTCCTCTAAGAGTTTGATAGTGTCTGGTCTTATATCTAGGTCTTTAATCCATTTTGAGTTTGTTTTTGTGTATGGTGTTAGGAAGTGTTCTAATTTCATTCTTTTCCATGTGGCTGTCCAATTTTCCCAGCACCACTTATTGAACAAGCTGTCCTTTCTCCATTGTATATTCTTGCCTCCTTTGTCATAATTAGTTAGCTGTAGGTGCCTGGGTTGAATTCTGGGCTTTCTATCCTGTTCCACTGATCTGTATTTCTGTCTTTGTGCCAGCACCATGCAGTTTTGATGATTGTTGCTTTTTGTATAGTCTGAAGTCTGGGAGCCTGATTCCTCCAGCTGCATTTCTTTTTCAGGATGTCTTTGGCTATTCTGGGTCTTTTGTGCTTCCAAACAAACTTTAAAATATTTTGTTCGAGTTCTGTGAAAAATTTCCTTGGTAATTTGATAAGGATTGTACTGAATCTGTATATTGCCTTAGGTAGTATAGTCATTTTTATAATATTAGCTCTTCCAATCCATGAGTATGGTATATCTTTCCATCTATTTGTGTCATCTTTGATTTCTTTCATCAGTGTCTTACAGTTTTCAGAGTACAGGTCTTTTGTCTCTTTAGGTAGGTTTACTCCTAAGTATTTTATTCTTTTGGATGCAATGATAAACAGGATTGCTTCCCCAATTTCTCTCTCTGATCTTTCATTGTTAGTGTATAGAAATGCCATCAATTTCTTTGTATTAATTTTGTATCCTGCAACTTTGCCAAATTCATGGATGAGCTCTAACAGTTTTCTGGTAGAGTCTTTAGGATTCTCTAGGTATAGTATCGTGTCATCTGCAAATAGTGATAGTTTTACTTCTTCCTTTCCAATTTGGCTTCCTTTTATTTCTTTTACTTCTCTGATTGCCATGGCTAGGACTTCCAAAACTATGTTGAAGAGTAGTGGAGAGGGCTGACATCCTTGTCTTGTTCCTGATCTCAGCAGGCATTCTTTCAGCTTTTCACCATTGAGAATGATGTTAGCTCTGGGTTTGTCATATATGGCCTTTATTATGTTGAAGTAGGTTCCCGTTATGTCCACTTTCTGAAGGGTTTTGATCAGGAATGGTGTTGGATTTTGTCAAAGGCTTTTTCTGTGTCTATTGAGAGGATCATATGGTTTTTATTCTTCAGTTTGTTAACGTGTATCACACTGATGGATTTGCGGATATGGAAGAACCCTTGCATCCGTGGGATAAATCCCACTTGATCATGATGTACAGTCCTTTTAAATGTATTGTTGGATGTGGTTTGCTAGTATTTTGTTGAGGACATTTGCATCGATGTTCATCGGTGAAATTGGCCTGTAGTTTTCTTTTTTTGTGGTATCTTTTGTCTGGTTTTGGTATCAGGGTGATGGTGGCCTCATAGAATGAGTTTGGTGTTATCCATTCCTCTGCAATTTTTTAGAATAGTTTCAGAAGGATAAGTGTTAGTTCTTCTCTAAATGTGTGATAGAATTCGCCTGTGAGACCATCTGGTCCTGGACTTTTGTTTGTTGGAAGTTTTTTAGTCACAGTTTCAATTTCAGTTCTTGCGATTGGTCCATTCATCTTTTCTATTTCATCTTGGTTTAGTCTTGGAGGATCGTACTTTTCTAAGAATTTGTCCATTTCTTCTAGGTTTTCCGTTTTACTGGCATATAGTTGCATGTAGTAGTCTCCTATGATCCTTTGTATTTCTGTGATGTCTGTTTTTACTTCTCCTTTTCCATTTCTAATTTTATTGATTTGAGTCCTCTCTCTTTTTTTCTTGATATGTCTGGCTAAGGGTTTATCAATTTTGTTGATCTTTTCAAAGAACCAGCTTTTCATTTCATTGATCTCTTCTATGGTTTTCTTTGTGTCTATTTCATTGACTTCTGCTCTGATCTTTATGATTTCTTTCCTTCTACTAACTTTAGGTCTTGTCTGTTCTCCCTAGGGCTGCTTTAGATGTAAAGTTAGCTTGTTTATTTGAGCTTTTTCTCATTTCCTGAGGCGGGCTTGTATTGCTATAAACTTTCCTCTTAGAACAGCTTTTGTTGCATCCCATAGATTTTGGAGTGTCGTATCTTTGTTGTCATTTGCCGCTAGGTGTTTTTTAATTTCCTCTTTGATTTCTTCAGTGATCCATTGGTTGTTTAGTAGCATGTTGTTGAGTCTCCACGTGTGTGTGTTTTTTGCAGTTTTTTTCTTATTGTTGATTTCCAGTCGTATAGTGTTGTGGTTGGAAAAGATGCTTGATATGATTTCAATTTTCTTAAAGTTACCGAGGTTGGATTTGTAGCCCAGGATGTGATCAATCTTAGAGAATGTTCCATGTGCACTTGAGAAGAATGTGTATTCTGTTGCTTTTGGATGGAATGTCCTATAAATACCTATGAAGTCCATCTGGTTTAATGCTTCATTCAGGGCCTGTATTTCCTTATTGGTTTTCTGTCTGGATGATCTGTGCTTTGCTGTAAGTGGGGTGTTAAAGTCCCCCACTATGATTGTGTTATTGTCAATTTCTCCTTTTATGGTTGTTAGCAGTTGCCTTATATATTGTGGTGAACCTGTGTTGGGTGCGTAGGTATTTAAAATTTTTATAACATCTTCTTGGATTGATCCTTTGATCATTATGTAATGTCCTTCTTTGTCCCTTAAAATATTCTTCATTTTAAAGTCTCTTTTGTCTGATATGAGTATTGCTACTCCAGCTTTCTTTTGATCCCCATTTGCATGAAATATTTTCTTCCATCCCCTCACGTTCAATTTGTATGTGTCCCTAGAAGTGAAGTGGGTCTCTTGAAGACAGAATGTATATGGGTGTTGTTTTTGTATCCATTCAGCCAGTCTGTGTCTTTTGGTTGGGGTGTTTAGTCTGTTAACATTGAAGGTAATTATTGATATGTATGTTGTTATTGACATTTTATTAATTGCTTTGGATTTGTTTTTGTTGCTCTTTTTTCTTTCCTTCTTCTCTTGTTCTTTCGTGCCTAGAGAAGTTCCTTTAGTATTTGTTGTAAGGCTGGTTTAGTGTTGCTGAATTCTCTCAGCTTTTGCTTGTCTGAGAAGGTTTTGATTTTTCCTTCAAACCTGAACAAGAGACTTGCTGGGTAAAGTAATCTTGGTTGGAGGTTTTTTTCCTTTCATCATGTTAAGTATGTCATGGCACTCCCTTCTGGCCTGCAGAATTTCTGCTGAAAAATCTGCCGATAGCCTTATCGGGATTCCTTTGTATGTCATTTGTTTCTTTTTCCTAGCTGCTTTCAAGATTTTCTTTGTCTTTAATTTTGGTCAGGTCGATTAATATGTGTCTTGGGGTGTTCCTCCTTAGGTTTATTTTATATGGTACTCGTTGTGCTTCCTGGATTTGAGTGGTTGGTTCCTTTCCCATGTTAGGGAATTTTTCAGCTATTATCTCTTTGGCTATTTTTTCTGTCCTTTTCTCTCTCTCTTCTCCTTCTGGCACCCCTATAATACAGATGTTGGTGTGTTTAAGTTTGTCCCAGAGTTCTCTGAGACTCTTTTCATTTGTTTTCAATGTTTTTTCTCTTTTCTGTTTTGCATCCATAATTTCCACTAATCTGTCCTCCACCTCGTTTATTCATTCTTCTGCCTCCTGTATTCTGCTGTTAGCTGCTTCTAGTGAATTTTTTATTCCAGTTATTGTATTTTGCATCTCTTCTTGTTTAAGTTTTATATCTTGTATCTCTTTGCTCAGTGTTTCCTGTATGTTATCCATCTTTGCCTCCAGTTTATTTCCAATGTCTTGCATCATCTTCAGCATCAACAGTCTAAAGTCTTTTTCCTGGAGGCTGAGAATCTCTTCATTGCTTAGCTGATTTTCTGGGGTTTTTCCTTTCTCCCTCATCTGAGTTATAGTCCTCTGTCTTTTCATTTTTATAGGTGTTTGATGTGGTGACCTTTTTACAGAGAATAGAGTTGTAGCCTCTCTTATTTCTGATGTCTGCCCCCCTTGTGGCTGAAGTCCATATGGGGGCTTGGTGTAGGCTTCCTAATGGGAGGGGCTGATGCCTGCCCACTGGTAGGTGGAGCCGATTCTAATCCCTCTGGTGGGTGGGGCTCAGTCTTTGGATGGGATTAGAGGCAGCTGTGTGCCTGAGGGGTCTTTAGGTAGCCTGTTTACTGAGGGGCGGGACTGTGATCCCACCTGGATTGTTGTTTGCCCTGGGGCTTCTCAGCAGCTGACTGATGGGTGGGGCCAGATTTTCCCAAAATGGCCACCTCCAGAGAAAGGCATGCTGCTGAATATTCCCAAGAGCTTTGCTTTCAATGTCCTTCCCTCACACTAAGCCACCTTCACCCCTGTTTTCCCAGGATGTTCTCCAAGAACTGCAGTCAGGTTTGACCCAGATTCCTATGGAGACCTCGTTTTGCCCTGGGACCCAGTGCACGTGAATGTCCGTGTGTGCCTTTTAAGAATGGGGTGTCCATTTCCCCCAGTCCTGTGGAGCTCCTGCACACAAGCCCTACTGGCCCTCAATGCCAGATGCTCCAGGGGCTCTTTCTCCCAGTGTTGCCAGATCCCCACACATGAGAGTTTGATGTGTGGCTCAGAGCTCTCACTCCTATAAGTGAGTCTCTGTGAACCAGTTAGTTTCCAGTCTGTGGGGCTTCCCACCTGGGAGGTATGGGTTTGTTTATATCGTGAAATCACCCCTCCTACCTCTTGATGTGGCCTCTTGATCTTCTGGAGTAGGATATCTTTTTTAAGGTTTCTGGTCCATTTGGGTGAAGATTGCTCAGACTTTAGTTGTGAATTTTGTTGTTTTTAGGAGAGAAGTTGAGCTCCAGTCCTTCTATTCCGTCGTCTTAATCCCATCTCCCCATCTCAAGCTTTCTGTGCATGCCACTCTCCCCCCTCAAGAGTGGGCTCTATTTCATCCTCCCTTGAATCTGGGATAGTCTTGTGGTTAGCTTTAATCAGTAGAATGCAGCAGAAGTAATCCTGGTGAATCCCAGACCCAGGCCTCTAAAGATATTGCAGCATCCATTTTTGCCCTTTAGGAAGTCAGCAGACATATAACAAAATCTGCCTATCCCCCCTTGAAGGAGAAAAGGCTAAGATGGGGAGCTACAGTCATGAGGATATTGAGTGCCTAAAGCAGCCCCAGAGGAGGGAGAGAGATGGCCTAGGGAATGGGAGGGTGCCAAAGACCAGCTGTATCTGCTGGGCCTGGTTGTGTGGCTGAGAATGTACCAGGCATGAAATACAGGGGTTTCTTGATGATGGTTTTAATTGGCTTTGGAGGCTTGTTTATCTGCCTTGGGTTTGACACTTAATGAGATTGGAGCTGTCAGTGTTAGACAATATAGAGACTGGCAGGATAACATCCATAATTGGATTCATAACAGGACACTTCCCCTAGGCACTGGCCCTGTGAAATTGGCTCCTGAGTACTTACTGCCTTGCCAAAGCTCTATAGCAGTAGTTACTTCAGATGCTGTTGTGGGTTGAATTTTTATCTCCTCAAAATACAGTGTTGAAATCCTAACCCCTAGTATCTCAGAATTTGATCTTAACTGGAAATAGGGTCATAGTCAAGGCAGATGTACTTTGTTTAAATGAAGTCATATGGTATAGTTTGAGCTCCTAATCAAATATGATTGGTGTCCTTATAAAGAAAAGAAATTTGGACACACACACAGGAATAACACCATGGAAAAATGAAGGCATACCTCAGACTGATAGAGAAGCCACGGAATGTCAGAGATTGCAAGCAAACCCCCAGGAGCTAACAGAGGCGATGAAACAGATTCTCCTTCATAGCTCTCAGAAAGACCAATACGGTTGGACACCTGGATTTCAGCCTCCAGAACTGTGAGGCAATAAGTTTCTGTTGTTGAAGCTGCACAATCTGTGGGACATTGTTACAGCAGCCCTAGCAAACTAATACCTATACTGGTGCTCCTTAACCCCCTTTCCTCTCATTTCTGTACTTCTAGGTGAATGAACACAGGATAAAATTGTGTCCATTTTAGAGGAAGCTGCTGGATGGTCTGATATCTTAATTCAGTTAAAATTCTCATTTAGAGGAAGCTGCTGGATGGTCTCATATCTTAATTCAGTTAAAATTCTCATTTCCTTAAAAAGTTCTATATAGGGTGATTTATTGTATATTTCAGGCACAAGAACAAGGAGATAACTTTTGATGGGAAGACCACTTTAATACCTCTGAAGTCATACCAAATAGGTCATTTTGTCCGCTTTCTTTGAGACCCAAGAATATGTCTTCAGTTATTCCAGAGTTTACAGAGAGTTGACACTTAATTGCTTCCTTCAA
Source organism: Phacochoerus africanus (assembly GCF_016906955.1). Classification (NCBI taxonomy): domain Eukaryota; kingdom Metazoa; phylum Chordata; class Mammalia; order Artiodactyla; family Suidae; genus Phacochoerus; species Phacochoerus africanus. The sequence continues at coordinate 76,198,425 of NC_062545.1, read as the reverse complement.
GAAACCTAATTTAACCTAACTGTATTAGGATTGGCACTTGATTATTCCGATATAATAATTTGCATGATTTTTAGTGCCATAATTGTTGAAAGCTGATATTAGAATCTTAAAAGTGGCATTTCTTATTCAGAGATGTTTAGTGCCTTATAATAACAATAATATTGGGTGCATTATGCAGTAATAATGGAAATTACACTTGCAAAATAGTTGTGGTAATAGAACATTCTGAAATGCAAGAAATAAATGAACCACACTGGAAGAGAAAACCATGTTATATTCACGGCCTTTGGCTGTCTGTGCTCTAAGGCTGGAAGATAGAAAAGAGCTATGTTCTCCTCGGTGCTGTACTACTCCTGGGCTGCATGATTTAGATCAACCTTATAATTCTGATTGAAGTGGAGAATTTTCAGTCACTGGATTCAAAAAGAGGTGGGGGAGAGTGGTCATGTTTGAAATACTTTTTGCTCTTTAGATAGGATGGCATTTTGTACATGAAAATTGGATTTCTAAAGAAGGCATGTATTTGCTATGATTTAGCCTAATAATTTAGTTTTATTCCGGTTGCTCATAACTTCTGCTGGATAGCTTATTTAAAAAATACGTTTGGAAAATATGTTATGCATGTTCCTCTGTACTTCACCAATACAGTGTTTAACTCAATTTCAGGCTAACTTTACCCTATCTCTCTAATATGTGGTATCCTTCTACTGATCACATTCAACATATGTAAAAAATGAATCTATAAAAAACCTAAGAAATTCTTGACTATTTGAATTGACACCACAAATGTTGATTTTGAGTTTTGGATATTTTCTGTACCGGTTAGAACATTTTGTGAAGTTTTAATTAAATATTTCTTTTGGCAGCTTAATTACTCTAATTCAGGAAAATTCTGCTTAAAATTTCAAAGATTAAACAAAGCCATGGGAGTGCCAGGGCAGCAGAAATGAAAAAAGAGTGAATTAACTCTATTGTGTCCGCTTCACAAGAATTATTTCAGCCTTGTGTATGTTCACATGGAACCTGCCTTTGCTCAGTTCCTCTTAGAAAGTGGTTTGTTTTTATTTTTACTTTTTCCCTTTGATTTTAGAACCATTGAACCAACAAACTGGTTTATAGGTATCTAGCCTTTTCTAAGCCCTCTTGATATTCTTAGGATTTTTATTCTCATATTTCCGTGATGTACCAGGAGGTGGTATCCGAGGCAAGAGAGGGAAAGCATCTGCAGGTGTCGTGACACTGGGCAAAGCCCATTTTTTTGGAACAGCTGTGTCTAAATTCTATGCATCTCCTTCAGTCACCTCTGAAATCACACAGGGAATTTTACCACTGCACTGAGAGCCTCATGTCTCAGTCGCAAGTGAGAAACTCATCAAATAGAAAGGCACCGAGAGAGCGGAAAGGCTGGGGGGATTGGTCTTGGTGCTTACCCATCCTTCTGAGCAGTCAAAGATATTCCACTTTCATGGGCAGAATGTTGGTAACTTCATTGTCAGCTTCTTGAGGAGCTGTTTAGTGTTTCACTGTCACCACCTGGGACTACAGGCGTTGCTCTATTGCAGTGATTCCCTCCATCCTATTTACTGAAGCTTGTGTCTTAATATGCCAGCCTTCCTCTGTGTGGTCACATTGTCCCCTTTCATTTCCCCCTCCATTCCCTGGCATCAGAAAAGTCATTTTTACCAAATCCTTGCCTACCTATAGGGCTTTTTGCTGATATTATGTATATAGAAAGTGATTCTTTAAGCTGCAAAGTGCTCTGCTTTCCAATGTAAAATGGTGATGCTGATAACGATGCTTATACTCACGAACCTTTATACCCTCTCCAATAGCACCTTATTGTCACCAAAAGCCCTTTAGGAATTCTGAGTTGCCATTTTCCCTCTTGTGGTTTATGGGGAGACAACATCACGTCGTGGTTAAGAACATGGGCCATGTATGTAGACTCGGTTCAGATTTCACCACTGTCTCTCTAGCTGTGTGACTGGGGATAGGTTACTCTCTGAGCCTGGATTCCTCAAATTTAATAGGGATATCAGCCTTGCAGAATTGTCGAGAGGAATAAATTAATATTGTAAGGTTAAGTAGTGAGCATAGTGCCAGGCACATAGAAACACTCAGTAAGTAATTATCTTTCATTGCTTTCTGGAGGTGTTTGGTATTCTGTTATTCTAATAAATGCTGTGCAAAGCCAGCAGAAGGGAGCTGGTTCTCATAACTTAATTAACTGCAAAACCTTTCTGCTATCCTACTCTTCTTGCTATATTCCATCTCACCTGGTATGTGAAATTTTATTCATTAAACAGAGAATAGTGTTGCTTTTTTGATTAAATGTTTTTTTTTGTCTTTTTGTTGTTGTTGTTGTTATTGTTGTTGTTGTTGTTGTTGTTGCTATTTCTTGGGCCGCTCCCACGGCATATGGAGGTTCCCAGGCTAGGGGTCGAATCGGAGGTGTAGCCACCGGCCTACGCCAGAGCCACAGCAACGCAGGATCCGAACCGCGTCTGCAACCTACACCACAGCTCACGGCAACGCCGGATCGTTAACCCACTGAGCAAGGGCAGGGACCGAACCCGCAACCTCATGGTTCCTAGTCGGATTCGTTAACCACTGCGCCACGACGGGAACTCCTGATTAAATGTTTTTAGTAAAAATGTTTATAATACTGTACTGATGTATACTTTTTAAAGAAATCATAGGATAATGATAATTTTTTTTTTTACAAGTTCAGTATTCAGATACTGAGAACTCTTTTCCTGGCTTCCAGTCCTGATGAAGCTGGAGAAGGATAAGGTTTTTGAGGTGGCCCCTGCAGGCAGGGGCCCTCTGTCAGTCCCCCCCCCGAAGGCCCCCATTCTGCCAGGACATGACTGGCTTCCCCTGAACAGCATATAGATTGCTGGGGAGAGGCTTTGGGCACAGAGCTTCATGATACACATGTTCCAGCATCTCCTTCTTGGACATCCATTCACACTGGACAGAGAGTGAAAGGGCCCATCATGATTTCTGACTGGTTATCTCATTTGTATATTGATATTTGGTGTGGAGTGAGGTTAGAAATTCATAAATGGCCATTTGGAAAAGACTTTTAACTCTAAAATTTGAAAAGTTCTGCTTTCAAATTGGGAGGTAGCCATACAGCAATGTTCCTGAGATCAAGATGGTACTTTTAACAATGTTTATTGACTCTGCTAATCTCATTCCATCATTTTGTTACAGATTGACATTCTCAAAGCAGATCTGGAAAGCGCAGAATGGAAAGTTTTGGAAAATCTTATTCTGGAAGATGTCCTTGAACAAATTGGACAGCTCATCTTCGAGATCCATCTCCACTGGCCCGGGTTTGAGGTCAGTGGCAGCGACAGCAGTGTTGTGCGGTTCTGGTACAGCCTCCTCAAAGAGTTAGAACTACAGGATTTCAGGCTTTTTCACAGTTACAAAGATTTATCTAAACCTCAGATATTCCTGAGGAAAAATATTTTCAATGCTAGTAGCTGTTATACTCTGAGTTGGGTGAATACAAGATGGAAATAGGTTACAGAATCTCACCAAGAATTCAAGGAAATGTTTGCAGCATGGAACATGTCCATGATTCTAGTTACTAGTTTACTTGTCCAGTCTCCCATTAGTTTGAGCCCTGCTGGAGGCAGGGGTTGTGTTATTGGCATTGTAGTAGGTATAGCCTGGTGCCCAACACATGCTAGGGGCATAGTTAACACTTATTGAGGGGTCGGACAAAGGAGCACCATTGAAGTCAGCATCCATGGAGTTCCCATCATGGAGCAAAGGTAATGAACCCACCTAGGATCCATGAGATGTGGGTTTGATCCCGGGTCTCAATCATTGGGTTAAGGATCCAGTGTTGCTCTGAGCTTTGGTGTAGGTTGCAGACGTGCTCAGATTCCATGTTGCTGTGGCTGTGGTGTTGGCCAGCAGCTGCAGCTCTGATTGACCCCTAGCCTGGGAACTTCCATATGCTGTAGGTGAGGCCCTAAAAGTCAACCTCCATCTGCCCAAACCCAGGCTCTATACCTGTTTGCCTCTGATGACTGAAGATGCTTGTCCTCCTTCATTTCAACTTGGAAGACAATCCCCCACTTATCTCAGCTTTTCCTTAAAATTCATTATATATTTATAATCCTTGAATTCATCACCATGAAAGCAAAATTATGTAACATTTCCATTTTTACTGAGTTGATGAGATCCTTAAGTCTGTACCCTACACTTTAAAATAGGGCCTTTCAGAGTTCACGTCGTGGCTCAGTGGTTAACGAATCCGACTAAGAACCATGAGGTTGCAGGTTCGATCCCTGGCCTTGCTCAGTGGGTTAAGGATTCAGCATTGCCATGAGCTGTGGTGTAGGTTGCAGACGCGGCTCAGATCCCATGTTGCTGTGGCTCTGGCGTAGGCTGGAGGCTACAGCTCCGGTTAGACCCCTAGCCTGGAATCCTCCATATGCCACGGGAAGTGGCCCTAGAAAAGGCAAAAAGAAAAAATAATAATAATAAAATAGGGCCTTTCACTTGTTGTTAACTCACCTCTTTCAAGATTTTTCTTATTAACCATGGTAATGATGCTTTTTACAACCTTGTAGATTTCACTTCCCCCTCAGCCTCTGGTGAGGCCATGCTGTTGCTTTATAAGAACCACCTGGTTTCTGGAAACTCAGACACACCAAATTCTGTCACAGAGTTTAAAGACTAGACTATCAAAATCTTCAACTCAGGATTCTTTTCGTACTCAGCCTTAAATCCCTTTGTTCCTGTGAAACCAAGCCCAAAGCAGAATTGGGATGTCTTCAAACCTGATTTCTCTGCCACAGACTTGCCTATGCTGCCATGCTGTCAGATCTTTTTTTTTTTTTTAAATACATTATATCCAATATTGATTTTTTTCTTCTCTGCCAGTTGGCATTCATTGTAAGCCTGAGGCCCGAGGGCTGGAGTCTCTCTTTCGGGGATGGTTACAGTGTATTTCAATAGTACCAATCATTTTGCATTTTTTTGGACAATTAAACAGAGAATGCATATTCTCAGTAGTTCAAATGATCTCTATCGTTTCTGTTTACAGGTTTAGACATTTTTCCAGACAAATGATTTTCAAAAATCCTATTTCAAATAATTTAATTAAGCAGTAGCAAAATGAGCCAAATTATTACCTTATTACATGTTAAGTGTATCTTCTGGCATTTTTTTTAACATCCTGAGAGAGTGGAAAAAAATACATACACACTGTTCATTTAAGAAATTTGGGGAGAGCATAGAGTACTGATTACTACTAGCCTTGATTCCTTATCCCCATGTTTTGCCTCCTTTACCCCAGACATTCTCTGGGTTGGCTTTTTGTTTCTTACATTGGTTTGAAAATACCATTCCTCAGATGAGAAACCAAAATATAGTTGAATTAGATGATCTCACTAACTTGGGTTCAAAGGGAATAAGACTTTGTGAATCAGAAGTTATTTTTTAAAAAAAAAAATATTAATGAGGTTTTTATATTAAAACTTATGGGGAGTTCTCCTTATGGTTCAGTAGTGAACCCAGATAGTATCCATGAGGATGTGGGTTCAATCACTGGCCTTGCTCAGTGGGTTAAGGATCCAGCATTGCCATGAGCTTTGCTGTAGGTCACAGACACATCTCAGTTTTGGCATTGCTGTGGCTGTGGTGTAGGCCAGCAGCTGCAGCTCAGGTTGGACCCCTAGCCTGGGAACTTCCATGTGCCCAGGTGCAACCCTAGAAAAGGAAAAAACAAAAGCAAAGATTTATGGTACACTAATAAAAGTCATTGAGGTGAGAGGACCAGCTTGAATAAGTTTGATTTGAAATGGCAGTTTAGTTGTTTTCAGTGTTCTTATGGACAAAAAGTCCATAAAGCTCTAAAGTGGTTTGTACTGTTGGTTTGCATGGTATAGCCTCCAAAACAAAGTTAACTTTAGTCCTGTTCCTGTTTGCCTTATATCATAAATTCTTTTTCATTTTTAATAAAAATTTTATACACTAAAGGATATACAGTAGTATACAATATCCTTTTAGTACATTAAACCTTTTCATCCTCCTCATAGGCCAAATTATGAAGTACACTAACCCCAAGGGTCTAGTATGATCAGGTTTTAGATATGTTTACACTCATACCAAGATTTTTAACTCATGGGATTGAAGATTAATGGAATTACTGCAAAGCCCATTTGTACAGGGCAAGTTACCATTTATTTCAGATTGGTAAGGCAGAACATCAGCTTCATTACACTACACACACACACACACACACACACACACACACACGTACATACATATATATCTGAAGGAAGAGGATGTACTGTTAGGAAAAAAATAAAGACAAACTCAAAATAAATCACAACACACCCACCCACACCCACCTACTAAGCAGCCTGTTCAATAGTTATTTGTACTCATTTTATGCTTTTTTATAAGACTGTCCTTCATTCCCTTCATGGATAGTTTGAAATTTGTGGTGAATATTCTGACTGTTGCTATGGTTTCCCTGCCTCTAGAATTATTATGCTTATTGTGTGGGCCAGGGTTTCTTAACCTCAACACTATTTTCATCTGGGGCTGGATAACTCTTTGTTGGGGGAGGGAGGGCCAGTCTGTGCATTTTAGGATGTTTAGCAGCATGCCTGGCCCTCCCCACTAGATGCCAGGAGCACCTTCCCTTCTCCCCCTTAGTTATAACAACCAGCTATGTCTCTAAACAGTGCCACATATCCCCTAAGGGGCAAAAATCACTGTGGAGAACTACTGGTGGAGGCCATCCAGAAGGATCTAGACTATCACAGCACTATTGTTTGGGGGACTCCTGCTTGTGCTGAGCAGGCAAGACAACAACCATCACCACAATAACCACCACAAAAGCAATACAAACAACAAAACGAAAACAAACAAAATGGGGAGCTGCTGTTTATTGAGAGCTTACTATGTACCCAATACTGTGCACAGACTATTCCTAATTCTCCAAACAATCCTATAAGGAAGTGTAATTTTTCCCAATTATAGGTAAAGAAACTCTGAGAGGTTATATAGCTTATTCAGTTTATTCCAGTGGTGGAGCAGGAATCCACATCTCAGCCTGTCATCCCAAAGCTCATGTGGTTTTCTTCTACAGTGCTGTTTCAATAGCCTTTGACAAATACAAAGACGTATTTTTGCTTCCCTATTAGTGAATGGTAAGAAAAGCCTACAAATATACTAAGACCAGACCTGCAAATCTCTTAAGAGTTGGGATCATTTTTGTAGTATGCAGGTTTAATTTAAACAATCTACTTAATTAAAATATGCCTCCCAAGTGGAGGCTTTTTGAAAAAATGTGACAAGCAACAACTTCTCTGTCAATATATTGAGGTTGCCAGAAAAGGTCTTGCAGTACCTGGAAGTGACTCTTGGCCCTGGCTGGTCCTAATAAGTTACACTTTTTCCTGGATTTTAGAAAGGGCCCAGTCACTTGGAAGTGTACTGTGAATTTCCTTTGTTTCAAACTCACCTTTGACCTGCAGATATATGAACTCAGATGTGAATATCTGTGACATACGTCTCTTAATTAACTCCTACCAGAGCAATGCTCATAAATGAATCTGAAAACACAAATTTAATGATGTTCTTATCAGGTGATTAAAAAAGTGTTCTTTTCTTATCTGAAAGACACATGAGGATATAAGAGATTCAGAGGTCAACCTTGTAGCACAAAGTCTGTGTCACAATTTGAGATTACAGTCAAAGAAGAACAATTTTCCCTTTCAGCCTTTTCTTAGAGTAATTGTATTTGATGCAGTTATAATAGGTTATCATATAAATATTTGTAACTATTTGATACATTCAAATGAAGTGAGCCAGGAAGAGGTAAGCTGACTTTGGTTAGAATGGACTGAAGGCCCACTGGTATTTTACATCATGGTAGAGAACAAAAGTAAATTCACGAATTTACAGTGCTTAGTCCAAATCAGTGACTCATGAAAGCAGTTCTGCTTTGGCTGTAAGATTTTAGTATATAGCAAATACAAGTACAAGATTTTTGCATTTCCTAAGTATTACATGTTTGAATTTTGCAAAGCTTGGATTAATACCAGGGAGCCAGCCTCATCATCATATTTTTCCAGATAAAAAAGGAAGGCCTCATTTAAACAAATTATTCTACAATGGTACCTACAAGCTGTAATTATATAATTCTCTTCTTTTGGAGATAAATTTGTTTGCCTTTCAAGCAATAGCATTTCTTTTTGTATTAGCCAATTGCTAGTTTTTTGTGAATTCAATACATTTAATCTTATGCTAAAATATCTTTTTTCTTACATTTAAAGAGGTAGCTGAATTTTACTTATAACATGAAATCATAACCCTAAAGATACAATATATTCATAAACTGCCCAAGTTTATAAATTATTGAAATTCTTTAATTATATTTCTGTCCTTAAAAATAAATCAAGCAGTCTTAATGTTGTCATATTTTATATTTATCACTATGTGGAGAAAAGCTAGTTCTCAATAATCATTAAAACTATTGCTTTGTAAAACTGGCAACTTCATATTCTCATATGAAATATTTTGTTTTTTTTAGTGATTGGTTTTGTGCAATAAGATTGCCTGAAATAATAAGAGATTTTTTTCCCTCTAAATTCGAATTATAATCTAGACTTTTAAAAAACTGATATATATATTTTTTTTCCTTAAAAATTTTTATTATAGTTGATTTACAGTGTTCTGTCAATTTCTGCTATATAGCAAAGTAACCCAATTTTATATATATATATATATATATATATATATATATATATATACACACACACATACTTTTTTCACATTATCTTTCCTTATGTTCCATCACAAGTAATCAGATATAGTTCCTTGGGCTATACAGCAGATAGACTGTTGGTATTTTTCTACTCGTAAACCCAGCTCCTTCACTAAATCAACTCCCTCCTCTTTTCCCCCCTCCTTCTTCAGATTTTTTAGTATGTTCAATGTATTCTTTTTTTTTTTTTTTTATCTTCCTTATGCCTGCAGCATATGAAGTTCCCAGGCTAGGGTTCAAATCAGAGCTGTAGCTGCTGGCCTACTCCACAGCCACAGCAACGCCAGATCCAAGCCATGTCTGTGACCTACACAAAAGCTCATAGCAACACCAGATCCTTAACCCACTGAGCAAGGCCAGGGATCAAACCAGCATCCTCATGGGTATTAGTCGGGTTCGTTACCACTGAGCCATGATGGGAACTCCTAGATTATTTTAATAGAGAAACCCAGTATACATAGGACAGAAACGCAATCAATATGCACCAGGGAGCTAAGCTGGTACAAGACTGTGGTCTTGAGTCCCTCAGTGGTTCTCCTCCACTGTAGCTCCTCCCACAGGACCCCTAGACTTCCCCAAGATCAAGCATTTATTGCACAGCATAATAGGCAGCCTCAGGGACCCTGCCCCTGCACTCTGGTTAGCTTCTATTCTAACTGCTCTATATTGTGCATTACCAATCATTGCATTTTTGATGTCACCCCTAGGTGGGTATATATTAAAAAACAAAAGTCCAAGTGGTTTCTATAACCTTAATGAGAAACCACAGTTGTTTATCAATAAAAAAATCACGTATCCGAGTTTCCTAGTGGCTCAGCAGATTAAGGATCTGGTGGTGTTACTGCTGTAGCTCAAGTTGCTGCTGTGGCACGGGTTCGATCCTAGCCTGGGAACTTCTACATGCCGCAGGTACAGTAAAAAAAAAAAAAAAAAAAGCTGTCAGTTATTTTACAAAAAAATATTATTTCTCAAGGATTGATGTCACAACAAACATTGTTTCCTCAGGGGCCACCTTATTGAAGGCCCCCAGCTCTGTCTCCCTACCATGCCTTCTATTCTCCCTAGCGTCACACTCCTTTTACTTTAATGTATCGTCTTGTAAGTGGCTTCCTCAGCAGACTATAAGCTCCATGAAGGTAAGGGCCATATCTGTAGCCTCAGTGCCTACCATGGAGTCTGCTAGGTAAAAAGTGTTCTATAAGTACTTGTGATGTGAATATGAAGAAGGCTATTTCATGTAGGATTTTTCAGTGAAATTATTTCATCGTCATTTGTTATTGAAGCTTTTTCTGGCATTAAAAGTATCTTTGGAATTTAGGTGGACCACTGTCTCTCATTTTGGTTAATTTAATTTTAGGCACAATCTGTCCTTTTCTTGACATGATTATTATAATACTTGTAATAGTTCTTTTCCCTGATCAGAGAATGCTAACCTGAAGATCTTTCTTGACCTTAGGGACTGGAGAGCTATATAATAATTGAATTGAATAAATATAATAATAATTTAGGCTCAGTTATCATTGGAAGATACCCTAAGGTATTAAGCCCCAGTCTTCCTTTTCATTCCTCATTGTCTTTTTTTTTTTTTTTTTTAAACGATGCCCAGAAAACATACTTTTTAGGGTCAATGTACCATGATTCATAATTGCATGGAAAATATTTCTTAGTTTATGAAAGAAAGAAGTTATGATGATGTAAGGCTACTTCTGTCAAGGTTAGGGGCTGGTATTTCTACAAATATGACTAAAATCACATTGTTTTTCTAGGACAAAACAAGATAGTTTTTCCAAGAGTGAAAACAAAGGGAGAGAGGTTATTATGTTCTCTAGGTTATTTGACTGAAGTCTGACCAAGAAAAGTCCTTTGGGCACAGTTATGGAAAAGTGATAGGGATCTAACTCTAAGGAAAGAGGCCATGAGAATGTCTTTAGCTACAGATTCTGTTTTACTAAGGGATGAAATGATCACAGTCTTTAAGACTACCTCAGAGAGGGCAAGCTGGAAGCTACAAAGAATACCACACAAACCTGACAGTTTTTAAAATACACAATTAAGTGGCATTATGTAGGGGAGATAGGATGGTAGGATGAAGGGAGAATTCTGTTACTGCTGCTAACTGGATGTGTGATATCTAGCAAGTTATTACCTTTATTAGACCTATTTTCTTATCTTAGGTTAGAATATTTGATTTCTAAAGTTTCTACCAGCGTGAAAATTCCCATTTTTCCAAGATTTTTGGAGTTAGAGAAGGCTTAGATGGTGGTTGGATAATTTCTTGATTGGTATGCTATAAAGGGAATTCTTAGGATAAATGCAGAAGAATCCAAATGATGTGCTTGTTCAGAAGAAAAGGCCCAGATATAAGATGAACCCATGATGATGGCTCTCCAGTTATCAAAAGAAGTGCCCTTAGGAAAAGTACCTTTCTGGATAACACACTTCAGATCACAAGGTTCTAAAAATCAGAATGCTTCAGACTGCACTTGTTTATGCTTCTGTGTTTTTAGACTGCCCTAATAAAGTGGAAATATCCAAAATACTAGATTAAGTATATATATTTATGGTGATCCTTCTGTAGGTATATGTGTGTGAATATATATGTATCCATTTATGTATGTATGTATGTACATATGTATGTATATATGTGCATGTATACATATATGAATGCCCAAGAAAGAAAATCTTCAGACAGAGAAAGTCCGGAGGAACCCTAGAACCAGAGAGCTGGAGAAGGAACCTACCCTGCAGTGGTCCTAGGAGTTCTGTTTACCAGTGATGGTCAGGGGCCTAGAGCACCAGGGACAAGGCCTGTTACATTGAAGGAAAGGGTGGAACTGATATACCTATAGCAGTGGACCCTTGGAGGGCCACCATCTCAGTGGAAGAGGGTCCTAAAAAAATCCACCCTCCTCCCCCACAAGCACAAGGAAGTCTATCTTTGCAGTAGCTCTGGGAGGAAATGAATGTTTCTGATGAGAATTTGAAACCTCCAGCCTGTTTAAAGAGTTGAATTTATAATCCCATGGTGAAGAAATCCATGAGATGAAAAATTAAGATAAAAACCTGGTTCTAGGGGGTGATACCTCAGGGATACATGGCAGAAGCAAATGTAAAACTGCTCACAGGGACTCTTCAACTTGGACTACAAAGGGTTTCCTCTAAAAAACAAGACCTATGGAAGATGAACTTCTAAAAATTTAGAGATGACAAGGAAATGGCCTACCATGAGATAGAGTTAACAGACACAATAAACACTGGGCTTTGCTGCCCAAGAATTTGAGATAACAGAATAACAATCTTAGAAGTATAATATGAATTTTTTAAAGTGATTAAAGGCATAAAAAACTACATAGAACCCATAAGAAAATAAGACATATGAAGAACAGGTAGACATAAAAAATACAAATAGACCTAGTCATTGGAAGTAGTCAGTGGAATGAGTCAAAAGAAAAGTAGTCACTGGAATGAGTTCAATGAATTAAATAGCAGATTAGATACAGCTAGAAGAGATTGAAAGTGAACTAGAAGATAAACCTGAGGAAACTACCCAAAAGGTAGCACAGAAAAATATGAGCATTTATATCCTTTAAATGAGATATCTTATAGATAGTTTGAACCTTTAGATGCCTTTCAGAAGATGAAACAGTAATATCTGAGCTACCGTGTGTAAAAAGTGCTACTAGAACCAAATGGACGATATGGCAGCCATCAGCCACAGTTGCTACTGAGGACCTATCATGTGGCTAGTGTGACTGAGGAGATTAATTTTAAATTATATTCACTTTTAGCTCATTTAAAAACTTGTACTTGATTCAATTATTAGAAAACTCTTCGGTCTGTTTGGAACAGCATGGGCATGTAAATCTATTTTGTCTGAAACAGATAAAATATTTGATGAAAATTTAGTGTCTGAATTGAGAGGTGTTGTTAAATGTAAAATACAGATTTCAAAGATTTAGTAAGAGAAAAGTAAAATGCTAATTTTTAAAATAATTGTTGAAATAATATTCAGTATATATTATAAAAATATGTTAAAATTAATATTCCCTTTTCAAAGTGGCCATTAGAAAATTAAAAATTAAGTATATGGCTCACATATTTCTTTTAGACAGCACTTAGTAGAACACATATTTAAATAAAAAATGTTTGAGGAATTCCCACAGTGGCATAGTGGGTTAAGAATCCAACTGCTGCAGCTCAGGTCATTGCAGAGGTGCAGATTTGGTCTCCAGCATGATGGGTTAAGGGTCCAGCATTGCCACGGCTGTGGCTTAGATCGCAGCTGTAGCTTGGATTCAGTCCTTGGCCCAGGAATTTCCATATCCTGCAGATGTGGCCATAAAAAAAAAAATTGAGATTTGAGTTAGTCCCTTAGATCTCAAAAGCTGAAGGTGGGAGAGTAAGATGGTGGGAAGCTAAAAAATTCATCTGAAGACAGTTATTGCCACTATAGGAGCTGTGCAAGCAGAGGAGTTATCACTTTGTCACTAAAAATAAAGCCACTCTAAGGACTCTGGTTGCAAGTTGTAGCTCCTTAAAATTGCAGGCTTTAGGTTGAGAAAATTATATCTACAATTATTAAAGTGATTATGAACATGGAAGGTGTACATATAAATATGTAAAATGTATATATGTATATTCACACACATATAAATACCTATACAAACATACACACATACATGCACACATGTGTATATATTTTGGTTAGTTAAACATCTGGGTTTACATGGACTAAACAGTATAATTTCTGAAATACTCAGACTCTATTTCACTAATTCTCAGTCTTAGTGTGCATATCATCTGGGGAACTTGCTAAAAGTGCTGACTTTGACCCAGCAAATGAATATGTATTTTAAAAATTGCAATATTTAACTGGTTCATCCATTTTTTTGAATAAAGTCCATCCGATTTACAGTGTTTTGTCAATTTCTACTGCACAGCAGTTCAACTCAGTCATATATGAATTTGTTGATCAGTTCAGGTAGTTTTTGTGTGGAGTCTCTGGGGTTTTCTATATGTAGTATCATGTCATGTCATCTTCATATAGTCATAGTTTTACTTCTTCCCTTCCAATTTGGATACCCTTCTTCCCTTCCTCCCTCTCTTCCCTTCCTTCCTTCTTCCCTCCCTCTTTCCCTCCTTTTAAAAAAAGATATTATTTTCTATCATGGTCTGTCCTCAGAGACTGGATATAGCTTCCTGTGCTAAACAGTAGGACCTTATTATCTATACATTCTGAATGTAATAGTTTGCAACTTCTAACCCCAAACCCCCAGTCCATCCCCCCTTCCTCCCCCTTAGCAACCGCAAGTCTGTTCTCTATGAGTCTGTTTCTACTTTTGTAGATAGGTTCCTTTGTGCCATATTTTAGATTCCACAACTAAGTGATAGCATATGATATTTGTCCTGCTCTTTCTGACCTACCTTAGTATGAGAATCTCTAGTTGCATCCATGTTGATAACAAATGCCATTATTTCATTATTTTAATGGCTGAGTAGTAGTCCACTGTATATATGTATCACATCTTCTTAATCCATTCATCTTTTGATGGACATTTAGGTTGCTTCCATGTCTTGGCTATTGTGAATAGCGCTGTGATGAACATAGGGGTGCATCTATCTTTTCGAATTATAGTTTTGTCCAGATATATGCCCAAGAGTAGGATTGCTGGATCATATGGTAGTTCTATTTTTAGTTTTCTGAGGAACCTCTATACTGTTTTCCATAGTGATTATACCAATTTACATTCCTGCCAACAGTGTAGGAGAGTTCCCTTCTGTCCACACCCTCTCCAGTGTTTGTTATTTGCAGACTTATTAATGATGGCCATTCTGACTGGTGTGAGGTGATACCTCATTAGAATTTTGATCTGCATTTCTCTGATAACTTGTGATGTTGAGCATCTTTTTACGTGTCTAGTGGCCATCTGTATATCTTCTTTGGTTGTTTTTTTGCTGTTTAGTTGTATGAGTTGTTTATATATTTTGGAGAGTAAGCCCTTGTTGGTTGCATCATTTGCAGCTGTTTTCTCCCATTCCATACATTGTCTTTTTTTTTTATGATTTCCTTTGCTGTGCAAAAGCTTATAAGTTTGATTAGGTCCAATTTGTTTGTTTGTTTTTCTATTGCCTTGGGAGCTTGGCCTAAGAAAACATGTGTGTGGTTTATGTCAGAGAGTATTTTGCCTATGTTCTCTTCTAGGAGTTTTATGTTGTCATGTCTTATGTCTAAGCCATTTTGAGTTTATTTTTGTGTGTGGGGTGAGGGTGTGTTCTAATTTCATTAATTTGCATTCAGCTGTCCAGTTTTCCCAGCATCACTTGGTGAAGAGATTTTCTTTTTCCCATTTTATATTTTGCCTCCTTTGTTGAAGATTAGTTGACTATAGGTGTCTGGGTTTATTTATGGGCTTTCTATTCTGTTCCATTGATCCATATGTCTGTTTTTGTACCAGTACCACACTGTCTTCATTCTTGTACCTTTTCCTGAAGTCTGGGAGAGTTATGCCTCCTGCCTTTTTTTTTTTTTTTTCCCCCTGAGGATTGCTTTGGCAATTCTGGGTCTTATATCGTTCCACATACATTTTTGGACTTTTTGTTTTAGTTCTGTGAAAAATGTTACGAGTAATGATAGGAATCATATTAGATCTATAGGTTGCTTTGGGTAGTATGGCCATTTCAACAATATTAATTCTTCCAATCCAGGAGCATGAGGTATCTTTCCATTTCTTTGAATCCTCTTCAGTTTCCTTGATTAATGTTTCATAGTTCTTAGCATATAAGTCTTTCACCTCTTTGATCAGGTTTATCCCTGGATATATATTTTTTTGGTGTGATTTTTTAAAAAGTTTTGTTTTTAATAATGCTTTTCTCATAGTTCATTGCTAGTATACAGAAAGGCAACCGATTTCTGAGTATTAATCTTGTATCCTGCTACTTTGCTGAATTTGTTGATCAGTTCAGGTAGTTTTTGTGTGGAGTCTCTGGGTTTTCTATATGTAGTATCATGTCATGTCATCTTCATATAGTCATAGTTTTACTTCTTCCCTTCCAATTTGGATACCCTTCTTCCCTTCCTCCCTCTCTTCTTCCCTTCCTTCCTTCTTCCCTCCCTCTTTCCCTCCCTCACTCATTACCCTCCTTTCTTTCTTTCTTTTCTCTTTGCTTAGCTTTCTTTTTGCCTGATTGCTCTGGCCAGGACTTCCAGTACTATGTTGAATAAAAGTGGTGAGAGCGAGCATCCTTGTCTTGTTCCAGATTTTAGTGGGAAGGCTTTCAGCTTTTCTCTGTTGAGTAGTATATTGGCTGTGAGTTTGTCATAAATGACTTTTATTATGTTGAGATATATTCTTTCTAAACCCCCTTTAGTAAGAGTTTTTATCATGAATAGATGTTAAATTTTGTCAAATGATTTTCTGCGTCTATTGAGATTATCATGTGGTTTTTTACTTTTCTTTTGTTAATGTGGTATATGACATCGATTGATTTGCATATGTTGAACCATCCTTGTGAACTTGGGATGAATCCTACTTGGGTGTGGTATATGATCTTTTTTATATGTTTTTGGATTCAGTTCGCTAAAATTTTGTGGAGAATTTTTACACCTATATTCAACGAAGATGTTGTTCTGTAATTTTCTCTTTGAGTAATTCTTTGTCTGGTTTTGGTGATGGCGGCATCATAGAATATCTTTGGGAGTATTCTTTGTTCTTCAACCTTTTGGGACAGTTTAAGAAGTATAAGTTCCATATATGGTTGGTAAAATTTGCCTGTGGAGCCATCTGGTCCTGGATTTTTCGTTTATAGGGAGTTTTTAAAATTACACAATTTCTTAAATTTTTTTTTTTTTTGTTTGCTTTTTAGGGCCACACTAGTGGCAGATGGAGATTCCCAGGCTAGGGGTCCAATTGGAGCTACAGCTGCTGGCCTATGCCACAGCCACAGCAACATCAGATCCAAGCTGCATCTGCTACCTACACCACAGCTCACGGCAATGTCAGATCCTTAACCTACTGAGCAAGGCCAGGGATTGAACCCACAACGACATGGTTCCTAGTTGGATTCATTTCCACTCTGCCACGACAGGAACTCCTATATTCTTTTTCTCATATTATTTTCTATCGTAAATGATTGGCTATAGTTTCCTGTGCTATACAGCAGGACTTCATTGCTTATCCATTCTAAATGTGACAGTTCGTAACTATTAATCCCAAACTCCCAGTCCATCCCAACTCCTTCCCCCTTGGCAGTCACAATTCTGCTCTCCATATATGTGAGTCTGTTTCTGTTCTGTAGATAGGTTCATCTGTGCCATATTTTAGATTCCACATTTAAGTGATAGCGTACATATTTCAATTCTAGGCATTGGTCTGTTTAAATTATCTATTTCTTCCTGACTCAGTTTTGGTGAGTTTTATGTTTCTATTAAGTTGTCCTTTTCTTGTAGATTGTCAAATTTGTTGACATATAATTGTTTATATTCTCTTATGTTTTTTTTTTTGTAGTTTTGTAGTATCAGTTGAAATTTCTCCTTTTTATTTTGTTTACCCTTTTAAGAACCAGCTCTTGGTTTTACTGATTTTTTTCTATTTTTAAAAATCTCTATTTTGTTTATTTCCTCTCTGAACTTTATTATTTCCTTCTTTCTGATAACTAGGTTTTGCTTGTTCTTCTTTTTCTAATTCTTTTAGGTGGTAGGTTAGGTTGTTGATTTAGAAGGCCTGTATCACTATGAACTTCCTTGTAAGAACTACTTTTGTGGCATCCCATAGATTTTGTATGGTTTTGTTTTGTCCTTTGTCTGAGGTTTTTTGTTTGTTTGTTTTTTTAATTTCCTTTTTGATCTCCTCGTTGACCTATTGGTTGTTTAGTCTGCAGGTAGTCAGTTTTTCCTCATTACCTGTGGTTGATTTCTAGTTTCATGCCATTGTGGTCAAAGAAGATGCTTGAAATAATTTCTATACTCTTAAAATTTGTTGAGGTTAATTTCGTGCCCCAGTATGCAGTCAATTCTAGAGAATGTTCCATGTGGACTTGAAAAGAAGGTATATTTTGGTTATTTTGGATGTAATGTCCTAAAAATAGTAAGTTTAACTCTTCTATTGAATTATTTAGGATCTCTCTTGCTTTACTGATTTTCTATATAGAGGATCTGTCCATTGATGTGAGTTGGATGTTATTCTTGTATTCCCTCCAATTTCTCCTTTTATGTCTGTATTTATGTATTTGGGTGCTCCTGTATTAGGTGCATATATGTTGATGAGAGAAATATCCTCTTCTTGAATTGATCCTTTTTTCATTAGTGTGCTTCTCTATCTTTCCTTATGGCCTTTGTTTTAAAATGTTTTGTCTGATATGAGTATCGAGACCCCCACTTTCCTGTCATTTTCATTTGCATGAAGTATCTTTTTCCAACCCCACTTTCAATCTGTGTGTGTCCTTTACCCTAAGGTGGCTATCTTGTAAGCAGCACATTGTAGGCTCTTGTTTTTTATCCAGTGTCACACTATGCTTTTGATTGGAGCATTCAGTTCATTCATTTAAGGTAATTATTGATAAACATATATTTATTGCCATTTCAAACCTTGTTTTCCAGATGATTGTTCCTCCTTTGTTCTTTTTCTTTTAGTGGGTTGATGATTTCCTTTAATTTTATGCTTGTATCATCTTTGTTTTTTTGTGAATCTATTGTTTGATTTTGATTTGTGGTTGTTCTGTTTTTCAAGTATATTAAACCCTCATTTTACTTACCCATTGATCAAGTAAATATTTGAAAACAAGAATTTTGAGCCATGTCCTGTGACAGAATCTTCTTCCCATTGGATCTTTTCTTCTCTTTAGGTCCCTTAGTACTTGCCTTGTTTATACTATATTTCACCAATTACTTTATGACCCACTAAGAATGCTGTCAGTTAACTATGCCACATCATTAATTTTAAAACATAGCTCTCTTTCAGAGATGTCACAATGTGAAAAACATGCATCTTTGATGAAATACAGCATCAGTGTTCCCTAGGTCTCACTTTGAGTCTCAAAGTTAGTACTGCTGATGGATTTTTTGACCTGGAGGGCACGTCATATAGCCCTTCTCTATACCTGAATTACGGTTCCCCCAACCAACTTCTACTTTCTGAATTCTGTTTCTTAGTTAAGTGACATCATCTCCAGGTGATTCTGATGCAGCTGGTTCTTAGCCCACACTCTGAGAAATAGTATTCTCCAAGGAGAGTCTCTATACTTGTTGCTAGTTTAGTAGTCCTGACAGCTACCATGCAAGGTTTGCTAATTCACTGTTTTCTTCCAGGTAACATAAACATGCTAAGTACATCATCTAGCCTCACAATGCATCCTCAAAAATCACTCTATACTTTTCTATTAGATAAGTGTCTGTTTGATGCTACTGCCTGTTCCTTATCTTAAAACTGGCTCCTTATTATTTAGGACAGAATATTCCCAGCTTGTGCTTCAACATTTAAACATTCATTCAATTAAATATTTCACTAGTGCATCTATTTTATTCTAACTTTTAGAAAGGAAATCTGTCCTGAATGTGACAAAAGGGTTGCAGTGAGGAAAAGGAGCTAGATGGTGACCAGTTAATTCCAGTCACAACATGATCTTGGGGCTTTTTTATGCTGGATAAGAACCCCATTCATTTGTGTACTCTAAAATGAATGTAATCATGACTCAGTGCCATCACAGACTGTATTAAACAATCTGTGTTCTCTGAGGGCACTGCCCTATATTTTTGTCAATTATTTATAATAAACCCATTCATATACCATATTCACCTCAAAAGCATCATTTCTCCCCTTCAAAATGACCCATTTAAATTCTGCAAATGGTTTAATTTGGGTGTCTTAAGAGAGCTAAGACTTAAAAGGAGACTAAGAACAAAAATTTTGATAACACTTTCTACAAAAAATGCTTTATTTAAAAATATGATATTTTTAAAAAAGAGACAGTTTTTCTATACAGTTCCTTAGTTTAGAAACAGTTAAAAATACAATAAAATAAACCCAGATTTAGAAATTATGATTTGTAACATACACAATACTGGTGCTGAACAAGATAGTTCAAATGTATGATTAATTCTTTTTGTCCCATCATATTTCCATAATTCACATTTGTTAAAACCAGTGGCTGGGACTAAAGAAAAGTTCTTATCTGAATTCCTTCCTCTTTAGGAAATGGCAGCCACCCTTCCCATAAGATAAAGAAATAGAAACAGCAGCAGCTAGGCAGTGTATCCTTATTCCTCTTACTGCCTGTGCATCCAAAAATACATCTCTACTACTTTTTCTTTTTCTATTTTCTTCCTTGAAATTTATTTATATGTGGCTATAGCACCTGGTCATTTATACCAGGCCTTTTAAGATTTTAATGTTTAAAAAGGGAAGTTCTGGAGTTCCCTGGTGGCCTAGCAGGTTAAGGATCTGGCATTTTCACAGTTGTGGTGCCGTTTTGATCCCTGGCCTGGGAACTTCTGCATGCCACAGGCAAGGCTGGAAAAAAAAGTTCTAAAGGCAAGGAGCATGAACTGCTCTTGATAGCAGAGGACTCAGAGCTAATGTCCCTAGGAAATCAACATTTACCATGATTTTGGTCTCCCAGTCAGCACTCTGAGCAGCTATGAACCAGTTTTTTACAGCATGATATTAAAATATTTCATACCATAGTCAAACATCTGATAGATTTGTAATAAAACAGAAAAAAGCCTTTTCAAAGTAAAGTGCTGTTAGCTACTATATTCAAAAGGCTATTTTGATTTCACAATCTAAAGTTTAAAAAAAATTTTTTTAAACCAATCCCAGTTCCTGCTTCTCAAACTGGGAATGCTAGCCATCTTCCTGGAGTGTCAATTTTACCCAGATTTGGAAAGAAGCTCAAAATTTTTCTGTTCTTAAAACATTCTGTAGAATAATATTCACAAACAAAGTCAGACTAATTTCAAAGATAAAACATACAACTTCAAAGAAATTACAAGCTGACCTTTTGAACTATGCCCTCATATCCGATCTCCTATAAGGAGTACTTCAGTAGTAACATCTGTGCTGTGAAGCAATGACCTGGGAGACCCTGATTTCTCAGAGTATAGCCAGGTCCATACTGGATAGTAAGTACAAATATAATTCAAGGTCTTGATTCATTCTCTTGAGTTTCATCTTCAAAAAATAATGTAATTCTCTGATTATATAGTTCTGTTTATACTGATTAAGAAGAAAGTCAAGGAAAGAACTCTGGACTGATTTTTATTTTACAGTGTTTAATAATTAGAGGAATGCTGCAGTCAGAGAAGATTGCTGGCTTACAACTAAACGGACACAACATATGTCATTAAAAAATAGTGGAACGCCTGAATCCAAAAGATTAAAACTTGACCCACTGAAAATAATGGCAACAGTAACTGTGGGTAGTTTTATCCTTCTTTCAGATTCACATTAAATTATATCAGCTCCAAAGGGATCCTTTCAGTAAGGAAAGGAGAGACCCAAACTGTCTGCCAACAACAACTACTTATCAAATACAAAGTCAGTGGTTATTCTCTGTATAAATAACATGTATAAAGAACAAAATGAAGTTGCTGATGAAATTACATGAGTCAAATTTACAAAGTTTTTTTTTTTTAAACAATGAGTCAACGTCATAGGGCCATGTAAGAAAATCATAATTTGTAAATCATGTTGTCATCCAACACATTTAATAATTAAATATAGTTAAATATGATATTGGATCAAAAATGATCCTAGATAGTTTAACGATTAATTCCATTAATCCCACAATTTAATGAGACCGTCCCAACCACAAGTTATGACTTTAGATGTTTCATGAGGATGCCACACTGCACCTATACACACTTTATCATGAGCTTTAAATCTACTGTAGAGTTTTGTGGTCTTCCAGTCCCAGATATTTAATTTTCCATTTCCATCTCCTGAAATCACATAGCTGCAATGAGAAAAAAAATAAATTCAAATTATTCAAACACCTTAAACTGGTAAAGTGGATGAGAACAGAGAGTTTTATCTTTTTTACCTTAATATAGAAAAATCAGTATGAATATACAGTACTCAGAATAATAAGATAGAGTATAAAACAGTCTATAGTTTAAACTTCTACCAAAAAACCTCCCCACTGAGTGACCCATCTAAGAGTGAAAAATTATTTTTAACTTGGAAAATTGGGAGATACAGGGGCCATAATGAATGTGTATCACAGCCATTCTCTAGACAGTCACAAACATTGTGGGGGAACCAATTTCACACAGTCAACAAACACATGTAGATTCATTCAACACCTTCATAATTATTTGGCTCCAGTAGCTTCTGAATATGTCTAAGACTGACTAAGAAGTAGGAGTCTAAGTCCTAATAATCAGGCTAAACATACAAAGTTATAGGGATTTTTGAATTACTGATATGCATATATTTTAGCTAACAGTAAGGGAATGGATGAAGAGTTTCATTCTTAAAAATGCTCTAGGTTTCACAAATTGAGTGTGGCCTAGAAATATTCAGAAGCTGGATTAGAGGATTCAAGACAGAAAGGCTGTAGTGAATCTGTTAACTTCAACCCCACAATACAGATTAATTCTTCTGGTGCTCATTCAATCACAGCAGTATAGTGATTACAGTTCTCCTAGCCTTGCTTGGAAAAACAGAGAGAAAGTAAACCACTGCCTACATAGATGGTGAAAGTAAACCATTGCCTACACAGATGGTGATTCACTCTGTGGTTAAAGGGCATGGAACTAAACAAAATAAGGAGATACACTAAAGAACTTAAAAAGGCCAAAGGTAGCCATCTTAACTTGTTCTTGCCTTTTATCTGGCATTTTGACAGTCTGCACAGTTCTCATACAATTACATATGTAAAAGTCATTTGTACAGCAGTAGTTCACATCATCATCTTGGAATATGAGAATATATGAGAAGTTTAACTTACCTCATATCTGGTGAAAAGTCCACTTGACATGCATAGCCTGCTACCATATGGCCTTTAAAAATTTTTTTCTTATTTAATCTAAATCTGTTCTGTGCTCCAAAAATTAAAATCTGGTTGTCCATTGATTGGCATGCTAGCCATTTCCCTGTAAATTCAATAAATAAGACATTTTAAAACAAGACTGAAAATTTAAAAAATTTTCAAATATGCTGAGTCATTAATATTTTGTCCCCAACTACTTTATAATAGGAAAATAAATTTACCATACCGAGCCATTAATATTGTACCCAACTACTTTATAATAATAGGAAAATAAATGTACCATACCACCTATAACGTGTTACAAATTTGT
Organism: Phacochoerus africanus; assembly: GCF_016906955.1. Classification (NCBI taxonomy): domain Eukaryota; kingdom Metazoa; phylum Chordata; class Mammalia; order Artiodactyla; family Suidae; genus Phacochoerus; species Phacochoerus africanus. Next base: position 76,175,323 of record NC_062545.1, on the reverse strand, counting down.
TGCTGGTGGGAGACAGCTGTACATAAACTGATGAATTCTGCTCATACAATCTTATGGTATTGATCACTTTTCTAAAAAAGCTTTTTTTTAGGATATACAAAAACTCTGATTTTAGTGTTAATAAAGCTAAACTAAATTTTAGGAAATGAAATTAATCTGTACTAAGTACAGACAGTAGAACCATGGAGAGAGAGAGAAACCTATTTATGGTTGTTTTTATGGCCGTGCCTGCGGCATATGGAGGTTTCTGGGTCAGGGATCAAACCTGCGCCACAGCAGTGTCCTGAGCCACTGCAGTGGCAACACTGGATGCTTATCCTGCTGTGCCACAAGGGAACTCCAAGAGACTTATTTATGTTAGTTATGGACAGACAAAAGATGGACTGTAGGTGAGGAAATCAAGGATTATTAGATAAAACTGTACAAAAAAAAGTATGATTAAAAAAAATTCGAATAACTGATGTTGTGGGTCATACTGCTTTTATCTACTGGGAATTCACCAAAGCCTTAACTGCAGTATCTTTGCATTTTATACGTTTGTAGACATGACTGACTAAGGGAATGATCCTAACAACGCTCAGTCTGGGTGGGTAAAGGGCCGTGTTCAAGGTGGGCACATCATTTGTAATGTGTGGTTTAAAATACACTCTATGATTAAGGTTCTGGCATTGCTATGAGCTGTGGTGTAGGTCAAAGATGTGGCCTGTATCTGGTGTTGCTGTGGCTGTGGCACAGCGCAGTGGCTGTAGCTCTGATTCAACCCCTAGCCTGGGAACCTTCACATGCTGTGGGTGTGGCCCTAAAAAGACAAAAGATGATTAAAAAAAATACTCTATGAAATGTAGGTGCCCAGTGACAAATGTGACTATATACAATATGGTGACTGTGAGGGTGGTCCTAGTGAGGTTGGTCCTCCCACAAAAATCATAGGGCATTTGACAAGTGATACTGATTTGCCTGTGGAAGGGCAAACCCTTGCCCTCTCTCTCTTCCTTGCTCTGTACTCCAGTAGCTCTGTTTGTTGATAATGGCTTTAATGACAATGCTGCCCAAACATCAGCTCCTCCACTTTAATACCTTCATGGAGAGATAGAATTATTATCAGTATATTTGTAGGACTTGTACTTAAAAGGCAATGGATTAATGAATAGAAATAAATATATGAATAAAAATAAATAGGCTTATCTTTTTTATTTTTGTCAGAGAAAATCACCTCCATGCAATTGCTAAGTGTTTTCATTATGAGGAACCAGATCAAAATTTCCTATTCTCTAAGGAGTTCCTGTCATGGTGCAGCAGAAACGAATCTGACTAAGAACCATGAGGTTGCCGGTTTGATCCCTGGCCTTGCTCAATGGGTTAAGGATCCTGCGTTGCTGTGGCTGTGGTGTAGGCCAGCAGCTGTAGCTCCAATTAGACCCCTAGCCTGGGAACCTCCATATGCCGCAGGTATGGCCCTAAAGAGCAAAATAGGTAAATAAATAAAAAACAAACAAAAAAACAAAATTTCCTATTCTCTGAAAGAAAAGGAGCTCACAATGAATCACTAAATGAGCTGTTGAACATGATTTTGTTGTAGAGAATTATTAAAAAAAAAGCAACAACCCTAGTTTACAGATGGAAATCCTTAGATGCTCGGTCAAAGTTGTAAAAAAACAAGAGAATGAGGTGATTCACAAATGACAACCAGTGATTATTTGTAATAATGAAAAGATTTCCTTATACAAGTATGGCACTGTGACAGACTTTCCCTAAGAGAGAATGGCCAAGGCTCTTCTGAATGCAGAAACCACACTGTGTCTTCAAAATTCATTTAAAAACACTGTATCTATTAACTTACCATTTGGAGACAAAGTCACTGCAGGCATAGAGTGCATACTAGGTTCTGCTATATACTTGAAATCCACAGGGATATCCCTAAAAATTAAAAATGCATATCACAATAAGTAATTTTTAAAAGTACCTTTTTTTGGAGTTCCCGCTGTGGTGCAATTGGTTAAGGATCTGGCATTGTTTCTGTGGTGGATTGGGTTTGATCCCTGGTCTGGTGCAGTGGGTCAGGGATCTGGTGTTGCCACATCTGAAGCTCAGATTCAGTCCCTGGCCAGGAACTTCCATATGCCCTGGGTACGGAGAAGGGAGGAAAAAAAAGGTAGAAAAAAGTACCTTTTTTTTTTTTTTTTTGGTCACACCCTAGCATATGTAAGTTCTCAGAACAGGAATTGATCTATGCCACAGCTGCAGTAACACTGGATCTTTAACCCACTGCATCAGGCCAGGGATCGAACCCACATCTCAGCAGTGACCTGAGCCACCTCAGAGACAATGCTGGATCCTTAACCCACTGTTCCACAGCAGGAATTACTTTTTTTTTTTTTAAAGTAACTTTAGAAGAAGAATCTCTGAAACAAAAGAGATGCTCTTGAAATTATATATTTAATAAACCTTTCCTGAAACCTCTTAGAGGAAAGAAAATCACAAAGTGATATTCTATAGCTTATTATAAATCTTTTTACTTTACAAATAACTTTCCATGATAATTACAAGTGTCAGTATCTCTATTTGATTTAAACTCTGACTTTTAAGTTTTAAAAAAAATCTATCACCACAAGTCCTTTAATAATGAACTCATCTAAAAATGTACCATGGTAGGCAGAAGCAAGATGTCTGAGGCAAGCCTACAGGGAAATGCTCTTATTTTACCTGCCAGTCAACCTTAACTTGTTACTCTGCAAGCAGGTGAGAGTGCTAAAGAGACTTCAGAAATGCAAGTAGATGGTAGGCAAATCTGTACATGGATCTGCAAGCACGCCGAGCTCATCCAGAAACAAGGGAGCAAGAGAGATTAAGTGCTTGGTGCCTGGACATCTTCTATTTTCAGCTTACATGTAAAGTATTCCAAATGTGTATGGTGGAGGAGAAAAGGCATTAAAAAAATTCTTTTGTGAGTGATGCAAAGGGTAAAACAAAAATCCACATCTAGTAACCCCTAAATCTAGAACCACCCAAAGTTCTAAGTGTCTTGTTTTTAATATTCTCCTTGATGAAAAATTTTTTAGTAATTCTGAAGGATTTTGGTCTTGTTGCTTTTCATGAGACCTAAGAAATGTTTCTTAGATGTGGGAAATGTAATATGATGAATAATACAGACTATAAAGCATCAATTTCAACCCACAGTTCAAGTTCAAAGACTTGAATTGGAAAACAACAACAACAATAATTTGCCTTAAAGTAAGAATTTTCTCTATCCATCTATCTGTCAACCCCGAAGAAGCAAATGATTGGAAAAAACTTCTGTCAGAGTCTTGATTAGAGGAAAACATTTTCAGGTGTAACCTGGGGAAAAGTATCATTTATCAAAACTCCAACCATTTACCCTCTAAGGTACCAGTGAGAAATGACATTCACAATAACCCAAATGTTCCGAGAAGACCCTCAATCTTAAAAAGGTTCAACTGTTTTTTTCCCTCCTCACATTTATTATTAGTGGATGTTAATTTTATAACATGAATTAAAACATAAAAACATTTTCTAAATTAAATGAACCATAGGTTATGTTCACATCAATCAATGTTTTACTAAAAGTAAGCAAAAAATTTTAAACAGATTCCTCATTTCAACGACTCTTGGTACAATGAACTCTAGAACACGAAAAGAATCTGAATACCCTGTGAACTTCATAATTGTTAGTAAAAATGTCTGCTAGGCATAGTTCTATTTAATAAACAATACTATTTTCTAATTAGAAACTGTAAATCAGTATAATAAGCTAGTAACTTATGTTACAAATAATCTTCAGTCTGGAAATAAAATCATCAAAAAGTAAAAACCCTAAGAAAAATCTATGAAATTTTAAAGATAAAAGACAGTAGTGTCAACCTCTGTAAAATTTTCTTAAAAAGGCCTTTGGGAGAAAACAGCCTATGATATCTCATGAACTTAGGTAACTGGAATACCATAGGTTGCTCAATATCTAATTAAAATCTTGTATTCTCCTTCAAAACTCCATATAGTCTTAGTTTGTTAAGATTGTTTAAGAAAATCAAGTTTCTTTTGGATGAACCTGGAGGGTGGGTGTTAGGCTAAGTTAAATAAGTCAGACAGAGGTCAGAGGATGGATAGGGAATTAGGGAAGGCAAGTAAAAGGGTATTGACTTTTAGTTGGAAGATGAATAAGGGCTGAAGTTCTAGTGTATATTATGTTGGCTATAGTTAATCAACACTCTATTGCATAACTAAAATTTACTAAGAGAGTAGAACCTAAATGTTCTCACCAAACAATAAAGTAAATACATTAATGGATGGATATGTTAATTAACTCAATGTAAAAGGGTTAATTAATTCTTTCACACTGTATATGTGTGTCAAATCATGCTGTACACTTTAAATACACTGCAATTTTTATTTGTTAATTATACCTCAATAAAATTTGGCGTAGGGGGAAAAAAAGGGAAAAAAATGCTTTAGAATCAGTTTGATCTGAGTTTGAATTCTGGCCCTTGTCTCATGGAACCTTGGGCAAATTATTTAACCTACACAGTTTCCTTACCTATAAAACAGGGACTATAAGATTACTTTGTCCATTAGATGAAATAACAGTTCACGTAACATGCTTAGTGTGCTGCCAGCACACAGAAAAAGCTCCACGAATGTAACATCATGAATAATTATGGTAATAATAATTGCCTTAGATATTCAGTACATATTACATGCCTGGCACTGTGCTGGTGCTGGGGACAAAGGAGATGATGACTGAAAATATTACATGCCTGGCACTGTGCTGGTGCTGGGGACAAAGGAGATGATGACTAACACAGACCTTTTTTTCATAGTTAAGAATTTGTCAGAACACAACATTGTAAATCAACTATACTTCAATAAAAAAATTTCTTTTTTAAATTGAATGGGATTGGTAAATGCACACTGAGGTATACCGACTGGCCAACAGGGACCTGCTGTATAGCACAGGGGATTCTACCCTAATATTCTGTGATAATCTATATGGGAAACAAATCTGAAAAAGAATGGATGTGTGTATGTGTATAACTGACTCACTTTATTGTACAGCAGTGCAGAAATTATCACAGCATTGTAAATCAATTATACTTCAATAATGGTTAAATTAAAAAAAAAAAAAAAAGGAAGAACTTGGAGTTCCTGCTGTGGTGCACTGGGTTAAGTAAGCTCCAGTGTTGCTGCAGCTGTGGCGTAGGTGGCAGCTGCCACTCAGATTTGATCTTTGGCCCAGGAGTGTCCATATGCCACAGGTGTGGCCAAAAAAGAAAAAAAAAAAAGCACTCATTAGGGAAGATGAACAAATAATAAGTACTGAAAAGCTGTGCGAAGCAAAGGGTTGTGTGGGATGTTGGAGAAGAGGCACCTAATTTCATGTTAGGATTGGTTAGGAAGGCTCCAATAGCAAGTGAGAATTAAACTGAACTGTACAGCATGTCCTCATTTATAGTGAAACAGTACTAGGACTCTTAGAAGTATTTCTTAACCTCTGAGAAGGAAAAAAGAAAAGAAACACACTAATATTACCCTTTAATCAAAACATTTTGTTGACAAATGCTCTAATTCAAAAAAACACACGGGTGTTCTAAAGTCCTGCAATGGGTGCATCATTTAAATATTTACCAATTTCTTTTATATTGCTCCACATTTTAAAATGGAGCTGAAATATCATCTGAAGATAGAAACATCTGAAAGTTTAAGTATAATCAAACTGTTAAAGTATATAAATGAAACAAAATGGCTATAAGTAGGCCAAACTCTCTATAGTCTGTTGTGCAAATGGTCTAAGGTGGCTCATATAACACCTGATGTCCATATCAAGTTCTCTGCATTATCTGAAGTAAGAAGATCTGAAGTAAGATCTTAAGTTATAAGAAAGCCTCAGATCATGGACCTTAAGATTGATGTTAAGACAACATATAAAATAATAGTCAACACTCCATTAACTGGGGGTAATTTGGAGGGGTACACTATGGTGAGTATGAGAGAAAACTACAGTTAAATTCCACTAAATCTTCAATTATCCTAATTGTCCTGACAATGGTTAAGGACCCACTCAGCTGCTCAGATAGACTCAGTTTCAGGGGGATCTTCCTGCCTATACGTCAAGGCTTCTTACTTTCTAAAGCAGAACAACTTCTTGGGGTGGGAAGACATTTTCCAGTCCCTGAAAGGCTGTAACTACAGTTGAGCTGTGCTTCATAACTGACTATAAAAACAAGCTGAGTTCCAACCAAAATTCATTTTAACAAAAAGATTATTATGCATTGCTTTGCAAATCGGTTATAAAACATGATTTATGATACTAGGGAACTTTAGTAGTTCTTGACTTTAGAAAAGTGGTTTTCTTTTTTTTTTTCTCTAGGAAAGCAAAATTAACCAATATATTCTGATTATACTCTACAAATAAAATATTTATTTTCTACCATTTGCTATGAAGAGCAGGATACAAGGGTGATAACATGGGGAAATTTTCAGTATTGAATATGTAAAATGCAGACATTTAAAGAATTGAGAGATTTTAAAATTTGGATTGGTTCTAAGGCCTGGATCTTATGCTTAATCCCTAACTTAACCAATGCAATTTACACTTTGTGATCCCTACTTGTCAGTTATTTTGCAAGATGAACAAGATACCTAAAGAATGTAAGACAGTCCTATACAAACTTCACTGCAAGAAAAGTGACTTCAAAATACATATTCCTTAGATAGATTATTCAAAGACTATGAAAAGTAGCATGTTTAAATTTTTATTTTCATTTTCTGGATGCTTGAATAGTTGAGACAGTTTGACAAGCCAGAGATCACAGCTGTGAAAATATTGACATGGTGGCCTATCATCAGGCTTTTGTCTTTGGCTACAAATTTTTTTTTTTTTCCATTTTTGGCTGCCCCAAGGCATATTGAGCTCCCAGACCAGGGGTCAGATCTGAGCTGCAGTTGCAACTTAAGCTATAGCTGTGGCAATGCCTGACCCTTAACCCGCTGTGCTGGGCTGGGAATTGAACCTGTGTCCCAGTGCTCCCAATTTGACATTGATCCTGATGTGCCACAGTGAGAGCTCCTTTGGCTACAAAATTTTATTTTATTTTATTTTATTATTTTTGTCTTTTTTGCCATTTTCTTGGGCCACGGCACATGGAGGTTACCAGGCTAGGGGTCGAATCGGAGCTGTAGCCGCCGGCCTACACCAGAGCCACAGCAACGCGGGATCTGAGCCACGTCTGCGACCTACGCCACAGCTCATGGCAACGCCGGATCCCTAACCCACTGAGCAAGGCCAGGGATCGAACCCACAACGTCATGGTTCCTAGTTGGATTCGTTAACCGCTGAGCCACGACGGGAACTCCAGTGACAAAATTTTAAATTGTTTGCTTTATATAAATCACATTTTCTATTGATAAAAAACTCACCATTCCCAAACTCTTAAGCTTTTATCATCAGATGTGCTCACAAATCTTCTGTTTTCATCGACAAAGACAATGGTGTTGACAGCACCCAAATGCCGATCATATTCTTGCACAATTTCTCCACTTCGAATGTCCCACTGTATATCAAACAAGAAAAGGCAAGATAGAATTGGAGCAGATTTATGAAAACAAAGATCATAATTATGGAAAGTGGAGAAGGAAAAAAATCTCCAACATGTTTTTTATAAATTTATTGATCTGCTAAGAATAGAGCATCAGCAGTCCCTAAAAGTAGCAAATATTAAATAAGTTAATATTTCTTATTTCATTACCTAACACAACATAAAGCTCAGGATTCTTTCTTTTTTCTTTTTTTTCTTTTTGGTTGCACATGTGGCATATGTGAGTTCCTGGACCAGGGATCAAATCTGAGCCACAGCTGTGACCTATGCCACAGCTATGGTAACACCTGATCCTTAACCCACTGTGCTAGGCTGGGGATGGAATCTGTGCCTCAGTAGCAACCTGAGCCACTGCAGAGACAAAGCTAGATCCTTAACCCACTGTGCCACAGTGGGAACTCTAGAGCTCAGGAATCTTAATAAAAATACTATGAAAACACTTACCTGCACAATCTTTTTATCAGACATCCCAGCCACAAAAAGGTTTTGTTTATCTTCATCAGGATTAAATTTGACACAATAGGGTACTTTTCGGTTTGTAAATCTTGATATGCACTGTCCTAAAACCAAAGACCCAAGTAAAAGTAGGTAAAATAAATTTGACCACTTAACAACAACCCAGGATTAAGATTTAGAGGTTGGTTGCTTAATAAATTTTGAGGAAGGGCAACCTGCTTATCTTTATTGTAAACTACATTGTTCCCTTTCATGGGATTTTTTTAAGGATCAAAAATAATTTTTTCAAAAGCAAAACTGTACTGGAGTTCCAGTTGTGGCTCAGTGGTTAGCTAACCCAACAAGCATCCATGAGCACACAGGTTCAATACCTGGCCTTGCTCAGTGGGTTAAGGATCTGGCATTGCCGTGACCTGTGGTGTAGGTCACAGATGAGGCTCGGATCCCGGGTGGCTGAGGCTGTGGCCAGTGGTACAGCTCTGATTGGACCCCTGGACTGGGAACTTCCCTATGCCATGGGTACGGCCCCAAAAAGAAAAAAAAAAGCAAAGTTGTATCCTCAACTGCAGATTTGATAAAGTTCTCCAGGTGATTAAAATAGGTAGCCAGAGTTGAGGACTGCTGCCAAAGTGGTTAAACGTATAAGCTCTGGCATTAGAAAGACTTTGGAATAAACTCAATTCGGCCACTTGCTAGTGTGACCCTAGAAAAGTTATCTTGGTAAGCCTGGGTTTCTTCATCTATAACAACAGTAGTACTTTTCTCATAGGGATATTTTAAGGATTGAACGAAATGCTGCATATAAGCACAAAGTACCACTTTTCATTCAAAGCCTGGTAAAAAGTTAGTGTTCAATAAATATTAGCTATTATCTTTACCCTTAAAACTTAGTAAGATGAAAGACAGTTGTCTAATTATATAAAAGGATACTAGCCATAATGTACTGATTTAATTAATATGTTTGGGAAATATAAAATCAATCTGCCCATGGAAGTCGAGACTTACATTTTAACCAGCTAGGGCAATTAAATTTAATTCTGTTCGTCAGACATTTACTGTGCTTCTGTTATGTGCAATGCAGTGTACCAGGTGATAGAGGGGAACAAAAAGATCAATTAAATAGTCTATGAAAAATTTCAGATTTCCTTGTCTATCAATATATTTGCTTTATAAATATCATAATGAAAGAGCTACTTACACTACTGAATTTTAACTCTACAATCATTTTGTTACACTAGCTGATATGAAAATTAGCAATTAGAGAAGGTACTGTTTTGCCACAGAAGACCCTCATATTGTTTCATTTAAAAATGCTGACTTAAAAGATAAATATGGTTTAAGTGAGCCCTTACCTGTTTCAGTGTCCCAGAGCTTAAGATACCTATCATAAGCTGCGCTGAGGAACTGTGTTCCTGCAGTATTAAAGCAGATGTCCCTAACAGCTTTACTGTGACCTAAAGGCAGAGACAATACAAATAAAGGTGAGGTGAAGTATTTTCTCTTGAAACATAAGCACCAGAAGAGAAACAAGAATTAAAGTGTTTTTCAAGCCATGCTGTGAGGCAAAATCACTAGAACTATACCCCTGATTTACTGACTCAGAATATGTTATGTGTGGGTTTGGGAATGTAGGTGGGTTTTTCTTCTCTCTTTGAAAAGCTCCTCAGGTGATTATTATGCATAACATTTAGGTAAGATCCAAGAGAAAAGATCTAACTTTTTTTTTTTTTAAGTCTGTCTTAATATGTAATACTTACAGCTGATGACTAAACAGCCAAGAATTTAAGGAAACATAATAGGCCAATTACTTGCCAATAAAAGAGAAATGACTGGTGACATTTTGAAGGTTTGCTCTGAGATTACTTGCCAAGCTGGAAGTGAAAATAAAGTGACCTAAACCTGAAGTTCATGAAAGCTGTAGCTTTTGTTCAATAATTGTGTATTTCTGTGATCACATTACCAAATTTCACAGAAATGGATTCAGAATCTCAGAGACTAAACCTTTTTGAAAATAAACATTAACTTCTATTTGGTTTTAAAATAGCATTTTGACAATAAATTAATTTTAAAGTGCTCTGCTTGGAAATCAATCTTGCCAGACTAATCAACTCTTTTGAAAGTTATAGGGGCAAATAAAATGTGGCTAAATGAAAGCAGGAACTTTCCTATTTTTTTTTACCATCCCATGAACCAAGACTGCCAAGTACACTTGCACAAGATGTGCCTGACACAAACTGTCAGCTGAACATAGGAGCCTGAACCACCAGCACTGATGAACTCTAGTCAGGCAGGATGTGCCATGGCAATTACGCATTCTCTCCTACAACACAAGTCCCAGTCAGAGCTGCTATCATCTTTCTAAGTAGGAAATTTTTAGTTTTCCACTGAAAAATTGTCTGCCAAGGTAGGAGAGACAGATGGGGACCAAATCCCCCATGCTGCAGGAGACATTTTGTTCCCTTTACCCTGCAGAGAGCCTTCCTACCAGTCTTCCTTTAGGCTGCCCCAGCATCTTGAGCAGCATTTATTTGTGCAGTGAGGCCCGAAAATCATAACAAAGAACTGCAGAAGGGACTCCCACTTAAGTCTAAAAACAGAGCCACTACAATTCACCACAGATACCGTTTTTCAATGCAGTACAGTTAGATTTGGAAACATAACCAGCTTTCACACAAAAACTGACAAAGACAATAAACTATTATTTACCAGTAAGGCCTGCCTACCACAGAGCTGGCCTCTCTTTGGCCTTCTTTCCTTCAAGGAGTTCTCTCAACTGTATCTTTTGATCTGCTTTTGTTGCCAACTCCCAAACTGTCTTCAAAGCTCAAGGTCTTGGCTAATTGCTTAGTGGACATTTTTACTGCAATGTCCCAAAGGCAGCTCAAATTCAATGAGTCTGAAACCTCATTATCTTCCTATAATAAATGGCACCACCATTCATCCAGCCTCCTGGGAGTCACTCTAGATTCCTGCCTCACTCTTATCACTTCCTTCCAAGTTTCAAAGTCCCATTGGTTTTTTCCTTTCCCTTCCGTCTCTAGGGCTTTAGTTTAGGCTCTTAACATCTAATCCAGACCAATGAAGTAACCTTGTAATTCATTTTCCAGATTCCTGGGCTGCCCCACCAAAGCATCCTCCATACTGCCATTGTGAACTGTGTAAACTTCAAATCTGATAATGTTGCTTTCCTCCAAGTGCTGTTCAGCGGCTACTTTACCTAGGCCCTCAGGAAAATCTAAAGGTCCTGCATATTCTGTCCCCATTCTACACCGTTTCTCTACTTTCACCCCTCATTGTATCCCATATGCTAAGAATTCTGAAATATAAGTGGTTCCCCCAAAGTGACATGCTTTCTTATACCACCTTTCCTTAATTTTTGTTGTTCTCTCTTCCTAGATCTCTTTCTTTGTCTACATTGGGAGACATACTCCTTCCTTCAAGACTCAGTTCAAGTCTATGAAAGCTTTTCTTCCTACTTCAGGGTGGTATTACTACTGTCAATGATATTATCTTAGTTAAAAAATTTTTCCAAACAGATTTACAGCCAGAGAGAAAAGAAGTATTACCAATAAATGTTCGCAGACAGCGCCTGTCTCCATAAACCTCCCATAGCTGGAGAAAAAAAACAACACATAGAAACATTAAATTTAATAGACTTTGATAAAATGACAACTTCCAATCAAAAACAACAGTCCTGGGTCAGTTATATGTGTGTGCAGGGAATTTAATCAAAGGCACATCATTAAACATATCGCTTGACACTGCTAGTCTGTGTTGCACTATTTGGACTATACATAAATACATATATACACACACATTTTAAAACTAAACTCTGAAATAAAGAGAACTTGGAGCTTATATAGGTGTTTTTCATTTTCTTTTCTGTATTTGATATATTTTCTATGCTGAAAAATTTCTACTTACATAAAACTAAGAACTACTTTTAAAAGAATAAAATGTTATTAAAATTGTCATGTTTGTAACTTTTTAGTACTGAGAGGTTTTTTTTTTTTTAACTTTCCTGAAGTATTAATTATTATAAAAGCTGTTATGAAAATGATGACCTAGACTAAAATGTTCCAGACTCATAATTCTCATCACATCTGAAGTGATTTAATACATTATCTCGCCTGCCTCAAATGCAATCCTTGACAATGTTGCTAGTGTTCTAAAATAGAAAGCATTTCCTGGCCACCCTGTACCAACAGGATCAAGTCTCAGTTCCCACAGCACACCAGGAAAGGACTTCCAGGACTCGATCCCCTGTGAGTGATGGTGGTCAGCCTGTGCCTCTCAGGTTTTAGCATCCAGCAACCACAAAACTGGTTTCAGCACACACCATGGGATTCATTCTTTTCACTCCTCTCAGACATACCCTCCTTCCTAGGCCCAGCCTCCTCCCTTTACTTTTGAGGTACGCCTCCCCTCTGAAATGAGAACACCTTGCACTTGCCTCTACAACAATCCTTTACATCGTAATGAAGTGATCACCTTAGTAATTTTTCATACTCAGCCCCTTGCACATAATAGATAAATGTTTACAGAGGTGAACTAAATCGAATTCTATGCTTTTTTAATTGGTTGGCTAGAAGATCTTAATTTCAGTTAACGTAGTCTGTGTAGAGTGAAAGTTAAAGGAAATAAGAGTTTTTAACGCCAAACTCCAAACTGTTGTCCCGTCATTTTAAGCCACTAAGTAGAGGCAAATGTCTAAATGGTTGTTCTCATCAAAAAAAGCTGCCTTTATATATTGGTATTAACCATGAATTATTTACAAAGAATAAAAGTTTCATCAGTCAACCTTTCAAGCTCCAAGAGCATCATAGGGTTAATATTTATGGACCACTATAATGATTTGGACGCGGAACACACAAAAAATATAAAAACTATCCTCCATATTTAGTTTTTAAAAGGCTTTCCCATATTCAAGTTGACATGTATTGGCAACTGAGCTTTTCCTACCACACAATTTACAGCTGAACATTAGCTAAATGTGGAGCTTCTCAAGGCTATAAAAAGTGGGAGAAGAGGCTGGGAGCAATTCTGCTACTAACATTTAGGAGACAAAGAGTGAATTATATTATCTACTCTTTAAAAATGGGAATTCTATCACAGGTTCTCTCTACCTCTATGTTGCTGAAGAACAAATGAACTCAGTGACATACCCAAAAACCTCTATAAAAATGCATTACTAGTGATTAAATATTTGTGTCTAAAGCTGAAGTGATTGATTATGTTCTAATCGATTATCGAAGCTTACAAAGAGCCTAGCCAGTTGGACCACAAAGCCATATCTGAATCAACATGTTGGAAGCAGTTCATAAATTGTTGCATAGAAAGGGCCTAAGAGAAAATAATTAGCCTCTAATTGCCTAACAAACCCAGATTTATTTATAATTAGCCAAATAGATTTAACCAAAGCACTAGCTTTGTAGCACTCCTACTCTGTTACTGAAAACCCACCTTAATTTTACAGTCCATGGAACAAGACAGCAACAAATGGCCGGAGAGAGGAAACAATCTGACTGCACTGACACCCTGTAAAAGGTATTACAATTATCAATTAGAAGCATTTGAAATATCAGCTAAAATTAAACGAAGGGAAAGGTGGTATATTTTTAAGCCACCTAAATTTACTATTTTTCTTCATTCCAAAAATTATGCCCCAATATAATAATAATAATAACCTTTAGTACTGACTTCCTAACCCAAGGGAATTCTTAGTCCATCATGTTGCTAATGCCCTCACTCCTCTTCCTTCTTTTGCTGTTTGCTCTTTGCTAGGAGCAGGAAGTTACCAGATGTAATAGTGCAGATAACAAAGAATATCAATATCAAAGTTTTCAAGTATCTTGTCTCTGCATTAGCTTAAATATTACTATCATTTATAAACCAGGGAGCATCTAATCTTCTTTGAAGTGTGGTAATCCCAAGAGCTAAGGCAAAATAACGGAGGCTTTGCTGCTAGAACCAGCCCATTACTCACTGATTTGGTGCCCAAGAGGAAGCAGACTATGGCGGGAACTTGGAGGGAAAAGTCTAGGCCACTGTAAGAGGACAGGACACTGAATTATGAATGCTCATGTCATGGCCCATCCAGATGACCTTGAAGACTGAGCACTTATTTGTGACTCATATGTGTGAGTACGTCCAGAGTCTGACTCTGGTTTATCTTCAATTTGACTTCTCTGTTCTATCCTGACTTCCTTACATCTTTCCTAGAAATACTGAATGTCCCACATCAATAGCTAAAATTTATGTTGGCTTTACTAATATATCTTACAACAAACAAAAACTACTAATATGTTTACCTTGGTGTGTCCAGACCACACATGAATTTGTTTTTTGGGAAGATAACACTTCTCAGGTGGCACAGTTGACCTCAGATTAACACCAACATCCTGAGGTATGTGAAGATAGGATCTGCCTTGATAGTCATACATTTCTTTAACTGAAACAAGAAGGCAAAAAAAAAAAGCTGTGAACAAATATAATTCCTAGTTATGAAATCTATATTCTTAAAATAATAAGCATTTTATTCATTGGGAATATTAAGGTTTAGGTAATAATATTGATGATGTTAAGACCAAGAGTCAGCTAAAATTTAGCTGCCTGAAATCATCGCTGTTGTTTACAATTAGAGGTAGTATTTTGGAATTCCTAAATATCCAGACACTATCAGACCTTTAAACAAGATCTTACTTCCTTTACTCAGTTATACATTTTAGTGGTATATACAAAAGACTCCACTGTTGTATAATTGCAGAGAGGAGAAAAGATAATTCTTGGGCCTTGTGAGTCATTGGCAAAGAATCAGAAGCAAAACAGAATAAGGAGGAAGTTAAAACAAACAAAAAAATATCAAATATCCTTTTCCCTGCTTTCCTCATTTATGCCCTTCCAGGTTCCTTTTCCATTCTGTTTTCTATTTTCAACCCAGATTTTTCAATAAAGTTACCTGTGAGAATTAAATGACATAGTATATATAAAGCATTTAGTAGCATGCTGAACAGAGTAGGTACTCAATAAATGTTGGCTGTTATATTATTATGACTGCAAGCACCACAATACTAAAACTTGAAAAACCAAATATATTTGATAAGTGATATAAACCTATATATTTGAAATGATATAACATTAGAATAATCAATACTATCAGAACTGAGTTATTCTTCATAGTTTGTTAATCACTACATAATTTCCTCAGTATAACTAGATACTAATGAACCAGATAGATTTTAAAATATTTTAAATTTATCTTGGTGAATATGCATTGCCTTCTAAAATCAAAGTAAGGATAAGAATCTTAATCTCTAGTCTATATACATGAAAAAATGTATTCTTTTAAAGTACAATTTAGTAACACTTATGAACTGTGACAATAACTGGAGAATATCTGGCTTGGGTTAAAAACAAAAGGTTAAAATGACTGGTTATACACCAAAAAGAGTCAACTTTATCTTAGGAAAGAACAGACTGAGAGCCATAATCTTCTTTATCTACTTTCAAAAAAAAATTCATTAGCACTTCAAAAAATCATCTGTGGCTATCTCTGTTTTATTAGTACACAGAAGAGTTTGCTGTAATTTCTTTGGGATGAAAACTGTCCAATATAATTCTTAAAATAATGAATTCTAGTAGCTGATTAGTAAAGGCACTTGATATATGAACAGAGAACAGAGTAATTACCTGAAAGTTTATCATAAAAATGAAGAGGCATAAAAAATACATTACCATGTAATATAGTCTTTTCCTCCCCAGGTTTCTCTTCTTCCTGTTTGCCTTTTTTCTGCCTCTTTGCTGTGATTTCATCCAATTCTTTTTGTTCTTCCTAAGGAAATTAAGAAATGAACTTTAAAATGGATGTTCTAGGGAGTTCCTATTGCAGTACAGTGGGTTAAGTATCTGGTTACAGCAGCTCAGGTTACTATGGAGGCATGGGTTTGATCCTTGGCATTGCTGCAGCTGCAGCATAGTCACAGCTGTGGCTCAGATACAATCCCTGGCCCAGGAATTTCCATATGTTGCAGGTGTGGCCATAAAAAAAATTAAACAAAAAAAAAAAAATAAAATGGATGTTCTAAAACCCCTCACGGCCAACAACAGTCAAATTCTTTACAGTGAGGTCCACTTTTTGGTGAAACAATATCTGCAAGTATGTCTCCCAGGATAATAACCTCAGATACTCTTTGGCAAATCACAAAATACCATTACACAAACAGTGGGTACTAGTTAATCTTTAAAACTCATTTTATATAAAACTCATCCTTCTGGAACACTCAAAAAGTGATTTAATATATTATGCTAATTATTCAAGAGAAAAGATGAGGCAATTAAACAATCTAGTACCAGAAAGGACAGTGAATTTTAGTTCACAATGTTGTTCTTCAGTAAACAGCTTTCATGTAGTCATAAGGATATAAGCAAGGGCTACAGATTTGTGGTACAACTTTTATGGGAGGAGCAATGAAAGGAAGGTGTGAAAGTAAATAAATAGCAACATATGTACATTACTGAGATAGATGGATGTGAGATATAAGCCTAAGCTTCAGGAGGATAGGATTTTCTTAATCTTGTCCACTGCTATATGCCTAAGACCTAAAACAGTGACTGGCTCATAAGAGGCAGTAGGGTTTAGGAGGCGGAGAGAGGCAAGGCAAAATTTTATAGTTTTATTTTATAAACTTCATAATATTATTAAAAATATATATATACTTTGTTAAAATTTTAAAATAAATTAATAAAACTTATCAGTTCTAAAATCAAAGAAAGGCTGATTCTGTAATTACTATCTGAATATCTGGTATCAGAAAAGGAGCTACCATGGCACCTTAACAGCATTATCAAGGTAATTTTTTTATTAAAAATTATTCAATATTATATTTTAATTAAAAAGTATGAAAGAAAATAAATCAGAAAAATATAAACAAAAATTATTCCAAAGAAAAACAAAGGAATCTTACTGTATTTTCTCAATCAACCAAGGCAGAGAAATTCTGATGAATCATTTGGTACTCTAAAGAAACCTCAAGTTTATTAGTATAGATGCCCTTCATAGACCCAGCATACACCTGAATTGGCAATGAAAATCATCAAAGCTTACTTCTGAAGGTTTGGCTACATCTTTTTCATCCACATATTTTGCCCACGGTCCCAAGAAACCATCAATATTAGATGCATCATTTTCTTTGAATTTTTTCCTCTTTTCTGTTTTCTTCTGACCAGTTTCAAAAACAGTTAAACCTGCATTAAAAAACAAAAAGCAGAGATCACAAATATGGGTATTTTCTAAAGAAATAACAATATATAAAATAAAACCTGTATGAATCCAGACATACTGACTCCATGCTATACAAAAAAAGACAACTTTCTGGGCAAAGCAGCTTTCTACTACTACAATATTTTGCAAATCCTAATACATGTGAAGAAAAGACCCAGCTATGTAATCCTGCAGTGGTATACAATATTTTTAATTAATCATAGATCTTTATCAGATTTTAACTACTTTCTGAAACATGGCAATTTAATATTGCTAAATAATGATAAAGTTACCTCTGAGAGCAAGAATAAATTAAACTTTTTTTTTTAAAAGCTGAATTGGATTAAATTACACTAAGTAATTAATAACTCTTTCTTTGCTTCACTCGTAATGCAACAATATAAATTATACAAGGTTTCACAAAAATCTGGTGTTTTTTCCAAATTATTTCAATCTAAACTTGACCTCTAATATCATAAATCTTAATAGTAAGAAGAAAAGAGGATGTTTCTGGTCAAGATTCTGATTTGATCAGTAGGAAGTGGCATGCTGTGTGTAGTCATTAAATTGGAAAAAGAAAGGTTTATGGGCATCATAGTCCCAAGGAAACTGTTAACAGACATAAGATGTGGCTTATAGAAGTCTAACAAAGAAAAAAGCTTACCTATATGATTTCAAATCAATTTGCTTTAGGCTGTGTGTTATAACAAAAGCTTGTTAAAATCCTATTTTAACAACCTCGCTCAAAAACCAAAGGCAGCTTGATTATGTAGGCGCTAGAACTACTAAGTGCCCTCCTACAAACAGCATATTCTTTTTCTAATGAGAATTTTATGGGTGAGATTCCAACTGGCTGATGAGCTTTGTGACAAGTTAGTATTTAGAGTATGATGCTTTGTCTTATAATAAGTACAAAATAAATACGAGCACAAAGATAAGTTTTAACACATAATTCAAACTCAGTCTTCAAAGCAACTCTTCAAAGACATGCACAGTATTTTTTTCTGTTCTATTAAAATGAACTTTGACATTAGCAGTGGAGAATGAAAATACTAAAATTAGCTATACATAATTTTAATTTCTTAAATGATTTCTACAAGGTTGGCACTATGCCCCCAACTCATTATCCACCCCACACCAATGCCAAAATAGGTTTGACAATCTCCCTTACAAGGTTGCATACCTAGAAGTGGCAAAAGCAGCTCTAAACTAATAGTTCTATACACTACTCTAAACTATTATCACTCTATTGTCTCAACTGAAAAAAAAAAATCGAGAGCTAAATTAAATACTAGTTTTTTTCCTACTGTCTAAAGTCAATCTACAGGACAGAAAGTATAGGTATATATATTTGATATTAAATATTTCAAATAAATTACCTTGATTTTTTTCAGCTTCTTCTACAGAACCAATATACTTAGTAGATACCTGATGATTATCTAATGAAGGGTCCAATGCATAACCTGAAGTAAAAAAGTACAAATCACTGACTCCATTTTTGCCATTTACAATTCATTTTAATTCTATACACATTTATTCATTTTATACTTTCCTTTCCAGATGTTTAAAATGGTCTCTTTAACATAGGACCAGTCCTTCTTTCCTGAGCTATGTTTCTATTTAGAATAATTAACCCAAATCCCAGGCTGGATGATGAATGACATCAGTAGAAGAGATGAATCTAGCATATTGACATTATATTGCTAAGGGCCTCTTAGACCAAAATATCAAACTTGACTCTTCAGTTTTCTAAGAGCTTAAACATATATGTACATCATGCATTCAGAAGTTTAGAGGAGTTCTTATCACGGCTCAGTGGAAACGAATCTGACTAGCATCCATGAGGATGTGGGTTCCATCCCTGGTCTCGCTTAGTGGGTTAAGGATCCAGTGTTGCCATCAGCTGTGGTGTAGGTCGCAGATGCGGATTTGACCCCCTAGCCTGGGAACCTCCATATGCCATGGGTGGTGCAACACCCCCCCCTCCAAAAAAAAAAGAAAGAAAAAAAAAATTTAGAATTTTTTGTTTTTTAGGTAACATGGCTTAGTTTATCAAATTATATAAACTATTAAGTATTTTTTAAAAAGAAACAGGGTAAGGAGAATTACATAAAATTTAGCTATTATTTTGAAAATGCCATACTCAGTGAAGATAGTCTTCTCTCCCAATTTAAAAACAGTATATTTCTACTTCATAAATCATTATTTATATTTCTTTGGTAAGAGAAGTTAGGCTATCCATAAGCACATGAATATACTCCTTCAACTAGAGTATGATACAAATGTGGTCTTCAGTGGTTTGTAGGAACTTTGGCTAAATCTATATTAACTCAAATCAGCTGGGGGTGCTAGCATGATAAATGTTTGGTAAAAATCAGTTTTAATAATAACCCACAAAAGAGAGTTAGATCATTAATTACTCTATAGCCTACAACCCATGTGAACAATCCTGAAATACTACGTAAATAAAAGTATCTGCTCATTTTTTTTAAAGTGTACATCCTAGTAGATATAGTTAATATTTCAATTTTCAGCCAAAGATTAAAGGGAACTTCTTCTGAGAAACGGAAAAAGATTTATCATCAAACATACTTTTAAAACAAACTAAGCATGTAGGTGCTCAGCTCACCCTCATGAAGTACTAGCATAGAACCAATCATGTGGGTATTTGCTCATCTGCATAAGTTTCTTTTCTTTTTTTTTTTTTTTTTAGTATTAAAACATGTTCTTAGCCTAAGGGGA
Source organism: Phacochoerus africanus (assembly GCF_016906955.1). Lineage (NCBI taxonomy): Eukaryota > Metazoa > Chordata > Mammalia > Artiodactyla > Suidae > Phacochoerus > Phacochoerus africanus. The sequence continues at coordinate 76,155,259 of NC_062545.1, read as the reverse complement.
GTTTGATGGCAGAAAGCAGCTTTGGAGCAGAATCTCTGAAATCACAGGTTCAAATTCCTTAAGTTATTTTGTCTTCCATCTCTTTGATGTACAGAATAGTGTGCTACAAAAGATTTTTTTAAATGAGCCTTTTTAAGGCTCATATAAAATCTAAACCAACACACCCTAAATCAACCCCCCCCCATCTCGGGAGTTCCTGTCGTGGCTCAGAGGAAACAAATCTGACTGGCATTCATGAGGACGCACGTTCGATCCCTGGCCTCTCTCAGTTGGTTGAGGATCTGGCGCTGCTGTGAGCTGTGGTGTAGATCACAGACGCAGCTTGGATCTGGCATGGCTATGGCTGTGGTGTAGGCCGGTGGCTTCAGCTCTGATTGGACCCCTAGCCTGAGAACCTCCATATGCTGCGGGTGCAGCCATAAAGAGACGGAAAAAAAAAAAAAATCTCAAACATAAAAACTTATCTAGAATATAAGATTCTATCTTGAAGGAGATTTACGTCTATATAATGGCACTGCATTATGTGTTTGGAGAGATGGTATAAGAAGCAGAGAGGGAAGGGAGATTGCTGGTCCTTCTTGTGGTCTCTGTGAGCACCAGTTCCCAGCTTATCTGGCCATAGTCTTCTTCAGGGGAATTTATATTCTCCTCCATCTCCACATCCTTTGTGCTAAAATCTTTACTGCTAATGTCACCACTACCACTACTGCCTCCCACTCCAGGTAATTAGGGGATGGCAGTATTTTTCCTTTACAAATAAGAGATGTTAAACATTTATCTATTTGTCTGTCCTGCAAGAAGTCAGCCAGTGACAGAACAAGATATAACCCTAACAACACAAAATTGTAATCCAAGTAGTTTTCTACTAACCTATGTCTCAAATAAGTGAATATATCCACATTTCAGTTCTCATCTACCTTTATGAAGTTTATTTTTCATTTTATCTTTTTAATGTAATTAATGTCTATTTTCTTTGTAGTCTTATTTGAAATGGCTCTAATAATAACAATTTTATTAGATCCTTAAGATCAGTAATATTAATATCTCAATAGGTAAATGAGAAGAGATTATAAACAACTGGCAAAAAAAAATGGTTACAAATATATGGAAAAACCATCAAACCTCACTAGTAGTCCAAAAGGATAAAATTAAAGAGATATATTTTGATTATCACATAAATCATATGGATCTTGAGTAAGGAGAAAATATGATTTTTATATATGGTAGTGGCAGTTTAAGTTGGGATTCTTTTGGAAAACAATTTGACAATATGTAACAAGAGTTTTAAAAACATTTACATTCTCAGACATACTTTTGGGGAATCATATTACAAAAATGAAAAAAAAAAACCCACAAGTTTTATGAACAAAGATATTCACCAGCACATTTTAAAAAGAATTTTACTGCAGTTTAACATATACATCATCATATTTTTAAAAATGAAAACTAGAAACTTGAATCTAAATGACATAAGGAATTTTTATATAAATTATGACATCTTCATTCAGCAAGGTATTTTTTAAAAATCATTTTAAAAAGTTAAGAGCCAATAATTAAGAATATTGGAATTAAAATTCAGTTAAAAATGACTATAGTTCTATTTCCCACTTCCACAGACTGGTGTAGAGAAATTTCTGGGTAAAAGGAGAACAAAGGGAAAGAATGGTCATTGAGAAGCTCCAAGTAAGACCAGGAAGGGAGCAGACCAGGAACCTAAGGAAAAGGGAGTAAAAAAAAAAAATTTAGATAGCTTAAGTCTCCTTTATTTTATTTTAAAGGAGACTTAAGCTGTCTAAATTATCCCTTAAGGCCCTTCCTGTTGAAGTCTTAACAAGCAAAGTCTTTGAAAAGTCTGTTTTATTATAGGCTAGAATATAATAAATTCATGATGCAATAGAGTTGATTTTTATGTACTACACTTATACTTTAGATTTACATGGGATCCCTTCTATAACCAATGGGTACAATGCATTCATAACCATTTTATTGGACTGGAAGTGTCATTGAACTCCAGTGAATCTTTTAGGAGATTTTAGAGACAGATATACAGTCCTTGCTATGACTTTTGGCACCTTGCCATGGTGGAATATGATTTAATATATGACAGTTGTTTTACAAGCAGTTTCCAAGAATATACTGTGGATAAATAACTAAGAAGATTATCTGTACTAAACCTCTAAACTACTTCACAGTGAATCAGTTTCTACCACTCACTAAAAACTAGAAAAAGTAATTTTCCAACATTAGAATAATTATGTAAGTTGTGATATAACCTATCAATGGAAATTACATAGCCCTTTCTTTCTTTTTTTTAAAATCTTTTTAGGGCTGCACCCACAGCACAGGGAAGTTCCCAGGCTAGGGGTCAAATTGGAGCTGCAGCTACCAGCTTACACCACAGCCACAGCAACGCAGGGTCAGAGCCACATCCATGACCTACATCACAGCTCACAGCAAGGCCAGATCCTTGACCCACTGAGTGAGGCCAGGGATCGAACCCACATCCTCATGGATACTAGTAGGGTTGGTTACCACTGAGCTATGATGGGAACTCCAGTTACACAGCTTTTTAAAATAGCTTTATTATAGGGAAATCTACTCCATAGGTTGTAATAACCTATATGGGAAAAGAGAATGGATATATAGGGAATTCCCTTACAGCGAAGGGGGTTAAGGTTCCAGCATTGTCAATGCAGTGGCTCAAGTTGCTGATGTGGTGCAGGTTAGATCCCTGGCCTGGGAACTTCTATGTACTGCAAGTGCAGCCAAAAAAAAAAAAAAACAAAAAAAAAACCATATATACATTACACACACACACACACACACACACACACACACACACACACACACACATTGAAAAATGCTTCTGAGAGGTTAGATCCCTGGCCTGGGAACTTCTATGTACTGCAAGTGCAGCCAAAAAAAAAAAAAAACAAAAAAAAAAACCATATATACATTACACACACACACACACACACACACACACACACACACACATTGAAAAATGCTTCTGAGAGAATATTAAAGAAAAAAGTTGGGAGTTCCCGTGGTGGCGCAGTGGTTAACGAATCCGACTAGGAAACAGGAGGTTGCGGGTTCGGTCCCTGCCCTTGCTCAGTGGGTTAACGATCCGGCATTGCCGTGAGCTGTGGTGTAGGTTGCAGACGCGGCTCGGATCCAGCATTGCTGTGGCTCTGGCGTAGGTTGGCGGCTACAGCTCCGATTAGACCTCCAGCCTGGGAACCTCCTTATGCCGTGGAAGCGGCCCAAGAAATAGCAAAAAAAAAAAAAAATAAAAAAATAAAAAATAAATAAAATAAAATAGATCCTTCTCTAAAAAAAAAAAGTTGCAAAATTTTCAGTTTAGAAGGATTATAGTTCTATAATACAAATATGTAGAGTAAAAAAGACTTGGAGGAATAAAGTTCACAATACTAAAAGTAGATATTTTAGTATTGTGGGTTATAGGTAAGCTTTTTCTTCTCTTTCCTAAATGTTTGAAATATTTATGTTATTTTTTAGTGAAAGTAAATGCTATTAAAAAGCATCATTGAATACATAATATTCCACATTATACTACTTTCTTAAATTTTTTGTTTCTGTTTTATAACAATAGAAGTTAATAGCAGATAGGGCAGAAAAATTTGTTTAGAACTTTAAAAAATTCTCTAAGAAATAAAGAGAGGAGGTATTAGAATTCTAACTGCAAAGAAAATGAGACAATGTTGCTGATATCCTTTTTTTTTTTTTTTTTTTTTTAAGGGCTGCACCTGTGGCATATGGAAGTTCTCAGGCTAGGGGTCCAATTGGAGCTACAGCTGCTGGCCTACACCACAGCTACAGCAATGCCAGACCTGAGCCGCGTCTGCAACCTACACCGTAGCTTGTGGCAACGCAGGATCCTTAACTCACTAAGCGAGGTCAGGGATCAAATCCACATCCTCAGGGTTACTAGTTCCACTGAGCCACAATGGGAACTCCAGCTATTTAAAAATGTGATTATTAAATATGTTCTAAGAAAATTCAAATTTTTCTTTTTCAATTACTCTTTCGGGAAAGAAACATCAGCACAAGTAATTCATCAAGAAAATCACAACTACAACAGGCTAAATACATTATCAGTTACTTTGCTCACCCAGCCTACCAAAAACCTCTTCAAAGCAGAAGGTGATCAGTGTGTCTGTCAGCCTACAGATGTGGATTATAGGAAGAGAAAGGAAAGGCACCACCAAATATGGACAAATCTGATACAAGTGACCAAGACCTCTGACCTGAGGAACCATCAACAGAGACATTATAGAGACCATTTTCTTTTAGAGGGAATTCCCAGCTTTGTATGCATATTTCTGAAATCCCACCATTGATAGGATGTAATAATTTACACAATAATTTTACACAATAATTTTACACAATGAATTTGGAGCCATTCTATTTTTTTATGTCCCTCAGTGATCAACAGAAAACTTTTCAAAGACAAAATCTGAGAAGCAGAATAAAGTCAATTAGTTTATAAAATTAAAAGTGTAACCTTTTAACACTATCCTGCTGTTTACCAACTTTCACTACAATCTGCATATAACACACATTCAATAACATGTTCATTAAAAAGTACAATAGAGAATATTCTGTTTTTAAGACTATAGAATACTTCTAGTACTCAGGAATCAGAGCAGGATAATAATGACAGAAAAAAATAGTTTACCTTCCATTTGTATAAATATTCATAGATTTGCATAAGAAAACACACTACTGTTTTTTTTTCTTTTTCTTTCTTTTTTTTTTTTTTTGTCTTTTTGCTATTTCTTGGGCCGCTCCCGCGGCATGAGGAGGTTCCCAGGCTAGGGGTCGAATCGGAGCTGTAGCCACTGGCCTACGCCAGAGCCACAGCAACTCGGGATCTGAGCCACGTCTGCAACCTACACCACAGCTCATGGCAACGCCAGATCGTTAACCCACTGAGCAAGGGCAGGGACCGAACCCACAACCTCCTGGTTCCTAGTCGGATTCGTTAACCACTGCGCCACGACGGGAACTCCCACACTACTGTTTTAAGTAATCCAGGTTAATAAATTTAAAAAGTCAGAAAATAAAATACATTATTACACCCACACACAACGCCACTTCTGATAAAGTCTAACTTGAAACTCTCATATCACCTTACCATATGTGGCAAAAGTTCTTCTTTGCTGTTCAAACATAAAGTCATTGATGTGAGCTGGTTCAGCATATCCAGAAAGCATATTTCTAGGGGCAGCCATTTGCTGCGTCCTAAAGGGGTTTTCTGGTCCAAACTGCAATGTTATAAGAGAAAAAAACAAACATTCTCAGTGTATAAAGCTAGACTAGTAGAATTATTGCACAATATGGTTTCAACTCTAATCATCAGGGACTGATTAACCTATTAGTGAACATGCTTACCTCATATAGACTAAACACATGGCTGATAAGCCTGTTTATCAGCCACTAGAATAGGAAAGCAACTAGTTCACCCAAGTCTATGTATAGCTATTTAAATTTAAATTAATTAAAATAAAATATTCAGTTCCTCAATCACACTAGCCACATTTTGAGAATTCAATAGCCATATACAATTATTGGATACTGTATTTTCATCATTGCAGGAAATTCTGTTTGACAATATTGCTCTAGATAACTGAGACTCACTATAATTTTGTCTAAACTAGGATTTGGGGGATTTTTGGTGACTTATTTTTAATCAGTAATGCCACCATGATATAACTGAAAAAATACACGTTTCTCTGCTACTAGAATTTGGGCTCCTCAAAGGTGGAGACTTAGAATCCTCAATACTTTCATAATGCCAGGGAAATAAAAAGCACTAATTAAGGAAAGGTTAATCAGAATCTCACTGGGGACAGAAGACAGGAAAATAGACAATAAAAGTAAGTGCCTGAAAAAGTCCCCAAGAAAAAAACATTACAAACATAAACAAAATCTCTTCACTCTGAAAAGTCATACTATGAAAGTCTTTCACAAAATAGTACCATTATTTTACAATGCTCTGAGTTTCTGGAATGGCTTTCCAAATGTTATTCAATTTGATCTATACAAACATTCTAGAAACTTAGATATTCTTGTTCTCATGTTAGAAATGAAGGAAAAAGCCAAGATGACAAATTTTACTTGCCTAGAATCAATAATTAATGCCATTACAAAAGGAATTGGGAAAATCTATTTTCTTTTTGGCTTTAGAAGAAAGAATAAAATGAACTTCCCATTTTGGAAACTGTGGAACTAGACAGGATATTTTTATTTAAATTCTATAAGATCTACTGTCATGATGAAGTATTTTGACATTAGAACAACTTAGGTGACTACTATTAGAAACCACCTTTTCTATATTTCCAGAGCCAGCAATATAAATTAACCAGAATGCTGTCTTCTCTACATATCAACATTATACTAGGCAAAAAAATCAGAATATAAATGTTAGATCTGCCTTACAATTCTTCTGCTCTAAAATACATTACTATATATTCCTTTCTATTGACAGCTTCCATTTCTAGGTTTAAAATGATTCAATCTTAAAATATCTTAATATATCTTAAAATTTACATATAAAGTTTTCATTACTATTTATTCTAAATTATAATAAAGGATAGTATAAGACTTTGCAACCCATATTAGTTCTTCCTGTGCTGATGAATGGAAATGTAGGGGGAAAAAAATCTAGACTGCTGAATATTGGAAGTTACAATTAACTTCATTCAATCTTGAAATTTATTACAAAAACAAGATTAAAATAAAGATAATAAAGTGACCTAAGTTTCCTAGATGCTCTAAATGCTACAGTCAATTATCATCTGTAAAGCAGCATGTGATATTTCTAGGGGAAAAAAATTCTGAAATGATAAAAATCTCCATTGCCCATACTGTTACCCTTATCACATATAATAAATTACAATCTTTATGCTTATACTTTCCAATTTAAAAAAGGAAAGTACAATTTCCATAGTCTAATTTCATTAAGATTTTACAAAAAGAGAACAATTCTTCTACAGGCCAAACATATCAAACTGGTTCCATCTTTTAAAGAAAAATTCTCAATTTTAAGAACTTTGATTTCCATAAGAATATAGATCCATATATTACAGTGAAGTATATCTTATACATGGTGCTATTCTAATGCAGTCTAAAAATTTAGAAGTGCTTATGTTTTACTGATACTTAAACTGAGACAAAGAAAAAATCTTCCACTGATACAGAAGCTGCCTGGGGGATAGGATGCTTCTACCTTAACTTTCTGGTTACTGGCGGCTACCGGAGCAGACCTCAAAGACAATAAATGTCAACAGATGAGGCAGAGAATGTAATTCAGTTAGGACTCAGCTCTAATTACTCAAAAAATGTCTCCCCGATGCTCCTGGTCTGTGTGAATATGCAACTCTTAATTCTGGGGTAGCCATTAAAAAACAAAATAACATATATAAAAACACATAGGGCACAGTCTTTAAGGCATCAGCCTGTGTGGACCCCTTTGCCTGGCAAAGCAATAAAGCTCTTTTTCTCCTTTACGCCCCTGCCCACCAAAAAACCTCCACGAAACTGATTTCTAAATAGTTCTTTTCAATTTCTGGTAGTAAATTAAGTTTAAGTGTATATTTGTTTTAAAAATACATATTCAATTTAATTAGGTGTGATGAGTACTTAATAGTTTTTAGCTAAGACAATACTGAAGTACACCATCGTCGATTACAATGATCTCCCATGTATAATACATATTTGAGTATTAATTTAGATCACTGCACCAAATAAGTAACCTGACATCTTTCATCCAAGTGAAGTGGCAATTTAACTGTAAACTTGGGAGGAAAGCATTAAAAAATTTTTTTTATTAAAGTATAGTTGATTCACAATGTTGTCAATTTCTGCTGTACAGCAAAGTGACCCAGTCATACATATATACATACACATTCTTTTCCTCATATTATCTCCCATCATGTTCTATCACAAGTACCTGGATATAGTTCCCTCTGCTATACAGCAGGACCTCACTGCTAATCCATTTAAATGTTGCATCTACCAACCCCAAACTCCCAGTCCATCCCACTCCCTCCCCTCTATCCCCTGGCAACCACAAGTCTGTGAGAAGAGTTTTTTGTTTGTTTGTTTTTCGCCGAGATTGCAACATGCAGAAATTCCTGGGCCAGGGATGGAACCCACTCCACAGCAGTGACAACACTGGTTCTTTAATCTGCTGAGCCACCAGGGAACTCCAGGTAGGAGAGATTCTTTTTCTTTTTTTAAACAGGATCCAGTTCAAAGTTGTTATTCTACATTAATTCATATTATTATTACTATTATGTTCATACGTATAAATGAGTATATGTTGTACTGGAAACCACAATCACAAGAGGAAGAAGTTGCTGTGCACGTGTGCTGAGTGCACATGTGCTGAGTGCACATGATTTGATTTTATTTTTAGTTTTTATTTTTTTAATTAAAGCATAGTTGATTTACAGTGTTCCCTCAATTTCCGTTGTACAGCAAAGTGACACAGTCACACCCAGTTCCCTATGCTGTACAGTAGGAGCCCGTTGCCCGTCCATTCCAAATGTTAGTTTGTACCTACCAACATTTTTAACTTAAGACACTGATTGACAAATCTAAGAGATCCATGTATTATAAGGCACTGGTTCTGAAGTCTTTAGCAGGTAGAGAGTACTTGAAGGTCAATGCCTAGCAGTATATCATATCGTAGGAATTAAATTTAAATAGATAAAAACTGACTATATGAAATCATAACCATAAGTTCACATATGGGGAAAAAAAACCCGGGTTACTGAACAAATAATCATATTAGATTGCTGGTAAATTTTTCATTAATATTTATTGCAGCAATCAATATATAAGATACTTAGAAATTTTTAGCGTAAAAGAGTATTTTTAATTATAAAAAATAATTACTATTTTCTACAAATTTGGAAATGATCATCACAATTCAATTTTGTTGGCAGAATGCTTCAATCTTGTAAGATATAAGCATAGTTTAAATATTCCTATAGCGTATTATATTAGTATTTCTATACCCTAGGGGGTCAGTTTCCTCATCTATAAAATAAAAGAATTGATCTCTATTATTTCTACAGTTCATTCTAACATTAATATTTATAATAGACCTTATGGACAGATTTTAAACAGTTACTGGCATATCTTCTCTAAACTTTTATATTTTTTCTATTTCCAAAAGTAATATTACTTTAAGAAGTCTGCAAATCTCTCTGAGGCTTGTGGGCTTTAAATGAGTCTAGAGAAGCTAACAAATAAACTGTTCTCTAAGTAGATCCAAAAGGATTGAGTGAGATGAAGAAAATCACTAGACTAAAACAATAGCCATTATGTCTTTAGGTTCTATCTGTAATTTGAGAAAGCTTATCTGGGTAACTAGGTAGACCAACTAGGAAAAAGTCTTTGGTTAGGCAGAAGAAATAATAATTTATAAAATAAAATAGGCAACTCATTAACTTACTGAGCTGATAAAGTAAAAAGCATAGGAAGGTAAGCTATAAATTACACAATAGCCTTCAAAATGGTCTTCGAGTTTCAGAGTGATTGTCAAGAATGATCTGGATTCAAATCCCCAAATATGTCACTTGGCAGGCAGTATAATCTGACAGCTGATTTCCTCACTATAAAGTAGTGATAAAAAAGTCTTTACTTCACAGGGTTTGTGAGGGCTGAATACAAAGCCCTGAGTGTGGTTGGCATAGTAGTAATAAATGCAAGTTTTGTTTCATTAGTCTCTATCCCTGTTGTTTTCTTTCATACAAGTTACCAAATTAATCTCCAAAAAAATTCAGCTTTGATTATGCCATTCCCTCATTAAAGGACCTTAGAAATCTATTTATCTATTAAAATAAAGACCAAACTTTTTGCCTTGGCCACTACACTTTGCCCAATACTTTTTATACAAAGTACTATTCAAGTTTTACCCTGTTCTCCTCTAGTGATAATGACTAAAACATTCCTGTTTTTTAGATCTTTTATGATTCCTGCTCTTCCCTCCTGCCTGGGATCTCTCCTCATAAAGGCCTAGCCACCAATGCCATTAATATTAATATAAATAACAATAAAAGCTATCATTTATTAAACGCTTACTCTGTGCCAGAGTTTCTGAAGCACATCACATATTATCTATTTTTCCTTATTACTTGGTAAAGTAGAAATCATCTTCATTTTATCTATGAAAGAAAAACCTAACATAATCCAAAGTCACAGAAGAGATAATAAGTGGTCTATTTAATCCCACCTCTTGTATTCTTAACCTGGAGTGTACTGTTCACTTCAAATACCATTACTTTCATGGAATGTTTTAGCTTTACAACCAGATGCAATCACTTCTTAAACTTGACTAGTGCTTTAAAGGCACTAAAGGAAACAGTCTGGTCTCTATGTTCAAGAAAAAAAAAAGCAAAAACATAGCATATCCTCTCTGGTAAACATTAGCTTAACGAGAGTGATGATATCTTATTTCTACGATGGATCCTCAATATACGGAAACTTGAATTTCATCTAGCAAAGTTCCAGGTAATACCTTTCCAGACTTTGCCACACAGACAGTAGTCATAAAGTTCAAAATTAATAATCTGTTGTGTCGCAGACAATTCATGTGACAACCAGGAAAAATTGTCATTTTTCTCTGCTTTTCAGTCTCATAACTCAAACTATTGACAACAAGCAATGAAGTGTTCCTAACATAAACTAGTTTATATATTTAATGTGAGGCTCCCTAACATGGGATAAAAAAGAACAGAAAATTAAAGGACTAATAATCCCCCAAAGAGGATGATAAACTTACTGTCTTGGCAAGAACACCACAATTTTTTTTGACCTTTTGAATTTTTCTTGGAAGTTTTGAAAACTAATTTCACAGCAATTAGTTATGCACATGATTTAAAATTTTTAAGATAAACAAATTTCACAGAAAATACACTGACAAAGGAATGTCATACACCATGCCATTTTCAAATTTTCTCATTTTCTGAATTCAGTGGCTGAAATTGAAGTTCTTTACATTAAAAAAAATTATGCAGCATATATAGTATACTATACATCTTTAATGTGCAGCATATATAGTATACTATATATGTTTAATGCGCCAGCTAAAACAGTGCCGAGGGATATAAAAGTCTATAGTTTGGCAGGTTATAAGGATTTAAGAAATAATGGAATAAAATAAAAAATGTGCCAAAGTCTCAGAGCACGAGAATGAGATTTCTGCTTACTATACACTCAGAGAACAGCTAGAGCACTATCTAAACACTAGCACTGACATCCTTGTCTGTGCTACGGATTTCCACTGCCATATTTTAAGTGACCATGGTAACCTTAGCAGGCAAATTATAGGAAAGAGCCTTATGACTTTGATATATCAAAAAGAAGACTGATAATATGCTAAAAAATGAAAAGAATTAAGAAGTACTTCTTTCTCCATCAGGATGCAGTAAGATTTAGATCCTCATCTCCATCTTTAAAGTGCTCTAGAAGATTCTGCTACTGAAACATAATTTTTTTAAACAATGACCTTTTTCTGGCATCTATATTTTGTCAATCAAGCATTATTTTTCCCTTTTTAAAGGCAAAATATCCAGAAATCAAATCTTTTCTACAAAGATTTTTCCTAAAATGGACAGCTTTCACTGTTTGGTTTTTTTTCTCTTCTTCATCTCTTTTAATGCTTCTGTCACTATTTATCATTATCAGAAAAAAGAATCCATTAGATGTCTGACTCAGAGCAAGCAATAAACAGTGTGACTATTTTCGAGCAGTGACCACATCAGGATAGCACTCTCCTTAGTATTTAACACAGCAGGATTTGTAACTAGATATTTCACAATATATTATGCATTAATGAGCTAATAAGTAAAAATTTTATCCATTATGGTTAATTTGTAATTTGTAATACTCCCTGAGAGGAAGATGTTAACTAAGTTCACATCTAAGAATCAGATATTTTAGGATTTCTTTCCTTTTTCAAAAGGCATAGTTCCGTGCTATAAGACAGCTGTATGTTGGTGGATAAACAGTACTGGATTTTTAAAAGTATTCTCACAAAAGTGTGGTATTTAAATATTTGGAGACTAGAAGGATATATTTTCCTTTTTCTTTTTTTTAACAGATAAAATTTACATACAATAGAATACATTTTCAAGAAGTTTAAATAGTATACTTCTGTTAGAAAATTTTGAAAAATTGACCGTTTATCTACCTACATATGATTTAAATACTTTAACAAAAGACACCTTTAAATATAATACATTTTCTTACCTCAGGAGCAAACATGGTCTCATAGGTAGGATTATACTGAACCTCTTTGACAGCAGGGTCAAGGTGAACTCCAGTCTCCAAATCTTCCTAAAAGAAAACCAAATGAATATTAAAGATTTGACAAGGGAGTTTCTCCATCATGGCGCGACGGAAATGAATCCGACTAGGAACCATGAGGTTGCGGGTCCATCCCTGGCCTTGCTCAGTGGGTTGAGGATCCGGCATTGCCATGACTGTGGTGTAGGTTGTAGACACAGCTCAGATGTAGGCCGCAGCTACAGATATGATTAGACCCCTAGCCTGGGAACCTCCATATGCTGTGGGTGCAGTCCTAAGAAAAGGCAAAAAGACAAAAAAAAAAAAGACCTAATCTTCTGGTTCCAAATTTAGGAGAAGCACTCTTTCTTTATTCAGCAAACCTTATTAGATAAGTGCCCAGATGGATGGTGTTAGGGACTGCACAGGAAACGAAAGGAGAGTAGGACCCAGGCTTCCAAGTCTAAAGTTTTATAATCTATGCCAATGTTTCAACCTTATTAAATTCTTCCCCCAATTTAATTAATGTAAAAATCTCATTTCCACTAGAGAATCACTGGTAGTCTACCTTCTGTGTAACCCCACCACTTAATAAATATGTATAACAGTGTTCTAGCCTGGACCTCTCTCCTGAACTCTAAAATTTCTACATCTGCACAACTCCACATGTTTTCTCTTAGGATGTCAAACAGACATTTCAAAGTTAATATATCCAAGAAGGGAACTTCTGATCTCCCCTCCTCCAATGACTTCTTCTAGCCTTCTCTAAATTAAGCACAATTCCCCTCTTAATTTACTCAACTGAAAACTGCCAGCGTTAGCCATGACTCTTCTTTCTTTCACATTGTAAATCCAATCCATCAACAAATCCTCTACCTTATATGCACACTCAGAGTTCAACTAGTTCTCAAGTCCTCTTTCACTATCACCTCAGACCACAGCTGGATTACTGTAATAGCCTCTAATTGGTCTTTGTGCTTCTGCCCTCATCCACCCACAGCCATAATCCATACAGAGGCCAGTGTGAGTCTTTTAAAATATTAGTCAGATTATATTACTCCTTTACTCTAAACTCTCTGGAAACTAGCTTCCCCACACAGGGTAAAGCCTAAAAAAAGGCCTACAGGGCTCATTACCAAGTTGTTCTCAGAAAGTGTAGTTCCCTAGGGTACTTTTGCAGGGCATTTTTGTCTTCCTATATGGTCCTGCCTAAGCATTTACTATTAAAAACATGTTATTGGTACACAATAACATGTTTATACATCAAACACATTATAAATAAATTAATTTAAATAAATTTAATTTATACAAACACATTATAAATAAATTTCCTTTAGGGTACTCAAGTTATATTTTGAACATTTTAAGGAAGTTATAGATCATCTAAGATTTATATTTATGTAAAGCTGGAATTACAAAATTGCTATTATGAAATGAAGCAGTTTGAATCTAACTGGTTGAGAATTCACCCTCCATAATTTGTCCCCTACCCCTACCAATTTCTGTCTTCGCCCAGCACTGAGTCTGTGCTCACTCTAATCCAGCCTCACTGGCTCATTTGTTATTCCTGGAATTCACCCAAAGACAATCCTTCCTCAGGACTCTGTACTTACTGTTCCCTCTTCTTGGAATGTCTTTTCTCTGGATATCCATGTGACTGTTCTCTCCTTCCTTTCAGGTCTCTGTGCAGTTTTTCTACTTTCTCCTTACCTTGCTTTCTTTTTCTCCATTATATTTATCATCACCTGATATATATTTATTGTCTACCTCCCTCTATTAAAGTATAAGCTACAGAAGTTGGATTTTGAATGCAGAAATATGTCCTTAACCCCAAGAATTATCCCTCTCATATCGCCATCCTTATTCTGTTGGCTTGTTACTGATATAGGATACATCTGTCAACACAATGCAAAGATAATGCAAAGTAATATTGCAAATTTTGAAAAACATGAAGTTGACTGTGATGCTAATGAAGAAGCAATGCCACCAACAAGCGAAGATCTGGTGGAGTTAGATCACCTAATGACCAAAGATCGGAAAACCAACAAGAAAACTAATAATATAGGCATTATCGTCCTAAAACTTTGTCACTATTAAAACACCCTCATCAAAGCAGGCAACTTAGTTTCTCTACTTTTCAAAGATAAGAGTCCCTCTGGTATGAGTCTCCTAATTGTCCTTCTTTTCTTGTTTTAAGATTGTCCATGTCTTTATCTTATCCTTCTCATGACTTTAATTTCTACCCCCAATTTTTATCTGTAGCCTTGACTACACCTGGCCTCTGTGTCCACATTATCTAATGGTCTGCTGAACTCCATTACATGGTTATTCCACAGCATCAAAAACTTTGCTATGTCCAAAACAGAAGATATCACTCCCTCCTGACTCTGTCACACACTAAGTCTTACTGATTCTACCACTGAAATATTTCTCTAGCAACCCTACTCCCACCTTTCCTTCTCTACCATTCCAGTTCAGACCTCATCATATATTTACTGATCTATTACAATATGCCCTTATCTGGTTTCATGTAGACCCATTTTTGTGGTATTACACTAATAGCCAATTTTTTAAAGTATCATGCACTTTCATGCTTTCTATGCTGTGGGCAATATTATTTTGTTTCCAATGCATTTCCTTTTATTATCTGATGATATGTCATCTTTTTCTTTTCCCTAATACCTTCCCTCCTCTTGGCTCAGGAAAAATGCTTTTTCATCCACAATCCTAAGAGATGCTGTACATAACTCCTAATAGCAATATTCTAAATGTGATATATTACTTGTTGCACATGACTTTTACTTATTTTATATCCTTACTGCCTAGTAGCAGGCAGAGCATTAAGTTCATGTTCAAGAAATATTTGTTAAATTAAATTGAAGAAATGTTAAATCAATACAGAAGTTAGAGAATGAAGGCCATCTGAAGATCATTGAATTAGGCAATTATGTCACGAAAAACCTTTGCCAGGGCAATTTTGGTAGTGGGGTGAAATATGGAAAACTAGTTGCAATGGCCAGAGGAATAACTGAGGGTTTTTTGCTCTTTCAAGACATTTGGCAGTAAAGAAGAGATGATGTTCCAGACTGAACGACTTTCAAGGTAAAATTAGGTTTTTTGTTTGTTTGTTTTGTTTTGTTTTTCCTTTTCAAAGAAAAGGCTAAGCCAAAAATTCAGTCAATAATAAGCTACAGCTGGAGTTCCCGTCGTGGCGCAGTGGTTAACGAATCTAACTAGGAACCATGAGGTTGCGGGTTCGATCCCTGCCCTTGCTCAGTGGGTTAATGATCCGGCGTTGCCCTAAGCTGTGGTGTAGGTTGCAGATGCAGCTCAGATCCCGTGTTGCTGTGGCTCTGGCTTAGGCTGGTGGCTACAGCTCCGATTCGACCCCTAGCCTGGGAACCTCCATATGCCGTGGGAGCGGCCCAAAGAAATAGCAAAAAGACAAAATAATAATAATAATAATAATAATAATAAGCTACAGGAAGGAGCAAATAAGGAGAAATGTATGATAAGAATGAATGGGTAATCTAAAAGATACAGACATGGAGAACAGACTTGTGGTTGCCAAGGGGGAGGGGGAGAGAGTGGGATGGATTGGGAATTTGAGGTTAATAGATGCAAACTATTGCATTTGGAATGGATAACCAATGAGGTCCTGATGTGTAGCACTGGGAACTGTCTAGTCACTTATGATGGAACATGATAATATGAGAAAAAAGAAAAAAAAGAAAAGAAAAAGATATGGTCAATCTGGAAGAAGTGGGAGGAAAGATAATCCAGGACACAGCCAATTAGCCTCTTAAAAGAGGACAGCCCTCTCTGCGATGAATCAGAGATGATGAAAACAAGAATGACTGATGGGTGATAGATATTTGGAGTTGGAGGGAGATGTTGGGAGTCACTACTGATCTTTTAATTTTCTTAGTGTAGTTTAGGAACACATGTCTTCACAGAGCAAGGGTGGTACTCAAGTTCATTTATTAATTCAATAAATACTGACTGTGTGCCTACTATGTGCTAGGCACTGTTGTACACCTATAGAAATAGACAAATCTCCCTGCCTTTGTAGAGCTTATATTTTAAAGGGGGAGAGAGACAATAACCAATATAATAAATGAGAGAATTTGCTGGAAGAGGGGAGGTGCTATGAAAAGAAGCATTTAACAACATCAGTGCCGGACCAGGATAGACGCATTATCTCACATAATCCTTACAACACTTCTGTGAAGTATTACCAAGATTAAGTCATTTACCCCAAGCCACCAAAAGAATAAATGAGAAAGAGAAAAAGTTAAAGTAGCCACAGTGAATAATGTCAAAAAGACCCAATTAGCAGCAAATAAAAAAAAAATACTGGCAGAGTACTGGTCAGGGTTCTTGGCTGCAAGCAGCTGAAACCCTCACAGGCTGATTAAATGGCACTGAATCCTTCTAAGTTTTTCTCAGAATTGCCAAGAAGGGTGGAGAATCAGCTTGGGGGAATAGACACAAATAAAAGGTGAGATTGGAGTTCCTGCTGTGGCGCAGTGGGTCAAGGATCTAGCATTGCCTCTGTGGTGGTCTGATCCCCAGCCCTGCACACTCGTTTAAGGATTCAGTGTTGCCACAGCTGTGGTGTAGGCTGTAGATGTGGCTTGGATTCAGTCCCTAGCCTGGGATCTTCCATATGCCGTGAGTGCAGCCAAAAAAAAAAAAAA
Source organism: Phacochoerus africanus (assembly GCF_016906955.1). Taxonomy (NCBI): domain Eukaryota; kingdom Metazoa; phylum Chordata; class Mammalia; order Artiodactyla; family Suidae; genus Phacochoerus; species Phacochoerus africanus. Next base: position 76,138,235 of record NC_062545.1, on the reverse strand, counting down.
AGAAAAAAGAAAAAGAAAGGAAAAGAAAAAGATGAGTATACAGATGGAATCATCCTCTAAAATCAGTCATATCTCAGACCCAGTCAGTGAGGACAGAACTTCACCAACACTGAACATCATTACTAAACTATCAGGGGTGCCACCGGCTGCTGTTGTCAAGACTTTTGGCCCAAGGAACTAGATGGTGCTGGTCACCACTGCCACTTAAAATATTCTATTTCTTTGCTTCTTTGTGGATTAGCTTTAGATTAGATTAGGTGGGTGTGGGAGTTCCCATTGTGGCTCAGTGGGTTAAGAACCTGACATAGTGACCATGAGGATGCAGGTTCAATCCCTGGTCTCGCTCAGTGGTTTAAAGTTGAGAGATATTGTTCTCATTAAGACTATTGAGGAAGGGGGCTCAAATACTAGGCCATTTAATTATATGATACATATATATTACACTAGAAAGCACACCAGAATGTTAATTAGAGAGAGTATCTACCTAGGACTAAGGAGCAAAACCCAATACCACAAAGTTAAAAGTTTACATACAAATGGCTTAAAGTACATAAAAACTAAACTACCTACTTTTCTAATATTCAATTTCTAATGATAATCTGCTTAAAATAGTAAGAGGTTTAGCCACATTCACACCTTACCAATTGATTTTTTTAGAATACAGTTGCTAGAACCACTTTATAATTTATCAGATTTTTCTGATTAAGGGTATTTTAAATATTCTAAATTTGAATTATTTTGAACAGAATACCACAAGACATCAAGTTTTAAATGCAAAATATAATTTAAAAAGAAACTACTCTTAAAAAGCAACAGTGGCAACAAACAAATATATAAATCAGTCCCAGTCTCTGGCTCCTGCTAAAATTATAGAACAAACTGAACAATTCTTCAGGAAATGAAGAATTATTAATTTTACATTTAATTAGAAAAACCTGGACAATACCACAACCTTGTTTTAATACCCATGAGGGTTCAATAACAGGCATGCAACTGAAATTAAAAGAGAATTACAAAGGATTTCTATTCAGCTTTAATTATCCATAAAAATTAAAGTGCAATAAATGAAGAGCACCCTATGCATCAGGTAAGTTTAAATAGGTTATCTGGGAGTTCCCGTCATGGCGCAGTGATTAATGAATCCGACTAGGAACCATGAGGTTGAGGGTTCGATCCCTGGCCTTGCTCAGTGGGTTAAGGATCTGGTGTTGCCGTGAGCAGTGGTGAGGGTCACAAACGCGGCTCAGATCCCATGTTGCTGTGGCTCTGGCACAGGCTGGTGGCTATGGCTCCGATTCGACCCCTAGCCTGGGAACCTCCATATGCCGCAGGTGTGGCCCTGGAAAAGACAAAAAAAAAAATTTTCTTTTGTTGATTCAAAGTTATTGAGAATGAAATTAAATAATATTTATTTTTTAGTTCATTTCACTTTTTTTTTTTTTTGGTCTTTTTGCCATTTTCTTGGGCCGCTCTCCCGGCATATGGAGGTTCCCAGGCTAGAGGTCGAATCAGAGCTGTAGCCACCAGCCTAAGCCAGAGCCACAGCAACGCGGGATCTGAGCCACGTCTGCAACCTATACCACAGCTTAGGGCAACGCCGGATCGTTAACCCACTGAGCAAGGGCAGGGATCGAACCTGCAATGTCATGGTTCCTAGTCGGATTCGTTAACCACTGCGCCATGACAGGAACTCCTCATTCCACATTTCTTACTGTTATACAAGTAAGAAAGTATACGTAAAAGTACTTTGTAAACTATAAAGCAGGATATCAATATTAACCATTATTATAAACTATCAATTTATGGTATAGGTGTTTCCCAGAAAGTGGAAATGAAGAGACTTCCTAAAATGGGAGTATAAGTGGCTGAGTTAAAAAAACAGAAATTCATATAAAGATATCTTTTGAGTGTGACCCTTAACACAGAGAAAAAAAGACTGTAATAAAAGACAAAGATGAATATTATGTAATCATAAAGGGGTCAATCCAGCAAAAAGATATAACATTTGAAATAACTATGCACCCAACATAGAAGCAACTAAATATAAAAAGCAAATATTAGACCAAAAGGGGAGAAACTGACAGCAATACAGTAATAGTAGAGGACTTTAATATCCCATTTATATCAATGGATAGATCAACATCCCATCCAAGAGCAGCAGAATATACATTCTTTTTAAATGCATATGGGGCTTTCTCCAGGATAGAGCATATGTTAGACCACAGAACAAGTCTTAATAAGTTTAAGAATACTGAAATTACATCAAGCATCTTTCCCTGCCAAAATAGTATAAAACTAGAAGTCAATTACAAGAAGAAAGCTAGGGAAAAAATCACAAATATGTGGAGACTAAACACATGCTACTGACCAACCAATGGGTCAATGAAGAAATCAAAGAAGAAATTTTTAAAAAATCCTTGAGACAAATGAAAATGGAAGTACATCATACCAAAATATATGGGATGCAACAAAAGCAGTTCTAAGAGGGAAGTCAGAGATACAGAATTACCTCAAAAAACAAGAATAAACTCAAATAATCTAACTTTACACCCAAAGGAACTAGAAAAGAAGAACAAATAAAGCCCAAAGTTTGTAGTAGGAAGGAAATAACAAAGATCAAAAAGGAAATAAAGGAAATAGACTAAAAAGACAACAGAAAGAAAAAACAAGAGCTGGTTCCTTGAAAAGATAAACAATAGTGATTAAGTTTTAACTAGATTCACTAAGAAAAAAGAGGATGAAATAAGATCAAAAATGAGAGAAATTACAAGTGATACCAGAGATATAAAGGATCATAAGAGACTATTGGGAAAACTATATGCCAACAAATGGGACAACCTAGAAGAAATAGGGTTAAATTCCTAGAAACATACAGTCTTCTGAGACTGCGTCATAAAGAAATTGGAATCTGACTGACCAATTACTAGTAAGGAGATTGAATTGGTAGTCAAAAAACTCCCAAAGAACAAAACTTTAGGACCAGATGGCTTCACTTGTGCATTCTACCAAACATGGAAAGATTTTTAATACCTACCCTTCTCAAACTCTCCCATAAAACTGAAGAAGAGAAAATGCTTTGGAACTTATTTTATAAAGCTAGTATTACCCTGATAACAAAACCAAATGACACCACAAAAAAAGGAAATTACAGACCAATATTCCTGATAAACTTAGATGCAAACATCCTCAACAAAATATCAACAAACCAAATTCAACAATATAATAAAAGGATCATACACCATGATCAAGAAGGATTTATTCCAGGGATATAAGAAGGATTCAACATCTGCAAATTGATGAACATGATATATACCACATTAACAAAATAAAGAAAAAATCATATGATCATCAAAATAGATTCTTAAAAGCATTTCATAAAATTCAATACCCATGCATCATAAAAACTTTCAACAAAGCAATTAAAAAAAAGACAAACTAAAACTGCAAGCAGTTGCCACAAGTTAACTGTCACTAAAGGACATGAAGTATGCACTCTAGGCAGAAAGAAAGCAATCTCTTGCATTTGAGATACAATAATCAGCATCATTCTCTACAGTCTTGTGAGCTTTTAAATATATATAAAATACACAAGACAACAGCTACAGTAGACGTAGGGGATATGAATAAAACTGAACGATTCTAAGGTTCTGGCACTGTTCAGTAAGAGGCTAAAATATTGATTAATTCAGACATTTTGATTCATACTACCTTTGTGCCATTCTACAAGTCTATTATATGTAGTTCACAGTTGTCGCTTGGATTTGAGCCTTGGCCTGGGAACTTCCATATGCTGCCAGCACAGGCAAAAAAAAATTTTTCCTATTTTTAAAAATTTTGGCCCATAGGTTACTAAGTATAATTTCATAATTTTCAAATATGGGGATTTTATAGTTACCTTTTGGGGGCTGATTAGCTTAGATGCATTATGGTCAGAGAATATGATGTGATTTAAAATGTACTGAGATTTATTTTACGGCCTAGTACAGGGATTGGCAAACAACAATTACTGAGCCAAGTTTAGCACACAGTCTACTTTTGTACCAACAAGCTAAATAAATATAAGATATTTACATTTTAAAGGGATGTTTAAAAAAAAAGAAGTTCCCGTTGTGGCTTAGTGTGTTAAGGACCAGACATTGTCTTTGTGAGAATGTGGGTTTGATCCCTGGCCTTGATCAGCGGGTTGAGGATCTGGTCACAGATGCAGCTCAGATCTGGTGTTGCTATGGCTGTGGCCTAGACCTTAGCTGTAGCTCCAATCTGACCCCTGGCCCCAGGGAACTTCCATATGCCACAAGTGTAGACATTTAAAAAAAAGAAAGAAAAGAAAGATGGAAACACAAGTAGTAAGATGTGACAAAGACTGTATTTGGCCAGCACAGCTTAAAATATTTATTCTCTAGCCCTTTACCAAAGTTTGTCAACCCTTGGCCTCACATACGGTCAGTTTTTAAAATATGTTTTATTAGTGCTTGAAAACAATTTTCTGAATTGAGTGCTATGTTCTTTAAATCCTTTAGAAAGTTTACCAATTTTGTTGTTCAAATTTTCTGTATCATTATTGATACTGTTTTGCTTGTTCCATCAATTATCGAAAAAGGTATATTAAAATCTGCTATAAAAATAGATTTGTCAATTTCTCTCATAGTTATAAATTTTTTTGCTTAAATATTTGGGCTTATGTTATTAGGTGCATGTAAATTTTAAATTGTTATGTACCTCTTTGTGAACTGAAATGTCTATCATTATGATCCTTCTTCTATTTTAGAGTCTATTTTATTGAACCTAATACAACCAATGCCATTTTCTTTTGCTTAGAATTTGCCTGATATATTCTTTTCCCTCTTTTTATTTCTGATCTTTCTGGAGATCTTAGCAACCATGACAAAGCAAGAAAAAAGGGTTAAAAGAAAGATTTTAAAAAAATACTGTCAGGTTTGCAACTGATACATTATGTAAGTAGTAAGATCACTCAAAAAATTAAATAACAGGAAAAAAATTATTTTAATGGCATAAAAATAAAATGCACCTAGAAATATTTGCAACAAAACTTCAAGATATTGATGGAGAAAATTGTAAACTTTCACAGAAATCAAAAACTTAAAACATAGATGAATGAACAGATACAACACTGTCTTTATTTATTTTATTTTATTTTTTTTGCCTTTTTGCCTTTTCTAGGGCCCAACCTGCAGCATATGGAGGTTCCCAGGCTAGGGGTCCAATCAGTGCTGTTGCCGCCAGCCTCCACCAGAGGCACAGCAACACAGGATCCAAGCCGCATCTGCGACCTACACCACAGCTCATGGCAATGCCAGATCCCTAACCCACTGAGCAAGGCCAGGGATCGAACACGCAACCTCATGGTTCCTTCCTAGTCCGATTCGTTAACCACTGAGCCACGACGGGAACTCCAATATAACACTGTCTTTACATTCATCTCTGATTCAATGCAACCTTAAAGTCTCACTCAGATGTTAGTCGACCTAACAAGTCGACCTAACAAGTTAATTCTAAATCATATATAAAATTACAGGGGGCAAAAATAGCTAAGATACTTTTGAATAACAACAACAAAAAGTAATGGAGGTACAGTGCCAGACAGAACAACCTTACTAAAGATCAAGCCGTATTATTAAAAATGTTCACAACACACACAAAAATTAATTCCATGGGGATTAATAACTTAAATGTGAAAGGCAAAAATACAGTGCTTTCAAAAGACAAAATGGAAGCATATTTTTATAACTTGGGGAGCAGGAAGGATTTCTCAAGTAATAAATAGGAACTACAATCCATAACAAACCACAAACAAATTTGCAACACACATAACTGACAAAGGATAATATCTAGAGTACATAAGATCTCCTACAAAAGGAGAAATACAACCCAATAGCAACTTCACAAAGAAAAGAAAATCAAGTCACCAATAAAATGTAAAATCTGTCATTAGTGTTCAGGAATATAGATTTAAAACATTGCATAAGTTTATATTTTGCCAAAATGCTTGCTATTAGTCATAGTGCGGTTTGTAAAATATAGATGAACATATTTGTATGCTTCACATCTCCTCCCTCGAACATTTTTCGATCACTAAATGTACTAGGTATAAGCTTTTTTACAGCACATTAACAAACTAGTGATGATCAATATCCCTACTCTCTCATCATAGAACATAGATCACTGGGGGGTTTAACCCCAGCTCTTCTTCTTTTTTTTTTTTTTTTTGTCTTTTTGCTATTTCTTTGGGCTGCTCCCGCGGCATATGGAGGTTCCCAGGCTAGGGGTCGAATCGGAGCTGTAGCCACTGGCCCACGCCAGAGCCACAGCAACACGGGATCCGAGCCGCGTCTGCAACCTACACCACAGCTCACGGCAACGCCGGATCGTTAACCCACTGAGCAAGGGCAGGGACCGAACCCGCAAGCTCATGGTTCCTAGTCGGATTCGTTAACCACTGCGCCACGACGGGAACTCCCCAGCTCTTCTTCTAATGTACCTCTGATACCTTATGCAGTTTCCTCCTGGATTACCTTACTTTTAACTTGAAGTGACTGAACTAAGTGATTTCTAGAGACATCCCCTTAATACCACTCAAACAATGTACATTGACTCTCAACATACATGCTTTCTCAGGACTTTCTTTTTCACTTCCTCTTTCATTTATTTTTCTCACTAAATATATTTCTCTTAATCTTGTGTACAAGGCATTGAAGACATGAAACTAAATAGACACAACAATCTCAGTTCTCCAGGATCTGGTCTAGGCAAAGAGAAAAAAATTAACAAAACACAGCAATGTTGCTAGTGCTATAACTAAGGTGTGGAAAGGGAACTGACACAAGAGGAAAAGTGCACTGAGACAGAAGAGTTTTGGTGAGTGAGGTGAGGGGAGGCACGAGGCAAGGGACTGCCAGGGGGAGAAACCAGTATGGGAAAAATCTTGACAGGAAAAAAGAAAATAAGGCTTAGGGGGCTTTGTAGAGAGTTCAACATGGGAGAATGGCAGGCCTCATACGTTTCATAAGGAACTTAGAAATTACCCAGCAGGCAATAGGGTGTCTTTGGGCAGGGAAGTGATATAACACTGGAGCTAAGAAAGATCACTCTGAGTGAACTGTGGAGGAAAAAAGTGGCTATGGAACTGGGAGGCAAGAAAGGAAGAAGTAAAAAGACCAGTTAGAAGGTCATTATAATTGTCTTGAAGAAAAATTTTAAGACTCTGGTCAAGAATTTTTAGAAGCTGGAGAGAGGATTAAGATGGCGGAATAGAAGGACTGGAGCTCAATTTCCCTCCTAAAAACAACAAAATTCACAACTAAAGGCTGAGCAATCTTCACCCAAATGGACCAGAAACCTTAAAAAAGATACCCTACTCCAGAAGAAAAAGAGGAGGCCACATCAAGAGGTAGGAGGGGTGATTTCGTGACATAAACAACCCCATACCTTCCGGGTGGGAAGCTCCACAGATGGAAAATTAACTGGTTCACAGAAACTCACCTACAGGATTGAGAGCTCTGAGGCCCACGTCAAACCCTTGCCAAACCTTTGCGTACGGGGATCTGGCACTGGAACAAAGAGCCCCTGGAGCATCTGGCATTGAAGGCCAGTAGGGCTTGTGTGCAGGAGCTCCACAGGACTGGGGGAAACGGACACCCCATTCTTAAAAAGGTGCACACGGACATTCACGTGCACTAGGTCCCAGGGCAGAGTGAGGTCTCCATGGGAATCTGGGTCAAACCTGACTGCAGTTCTTGGAGAACATCCTGGGAAAACAGGGGTGAAGGTGGCTTAGTGTGAGGGAAGGACATTGAAAGCAAAGCTCTTGGGAATATTCAGCAGCATGCCTTTCTCTGGAGGTGGCCATTTTGGGAAAATCTGGCCCCACCCATCAGTCAGCTGCTGAGAAGTCCCAGGGCAAACAACAATCCAGGTGGGATCACAGTCCCGCCCCTCAGTAAACAGGCTACCTAAAGACCCCTCAGGCACACAGCTGCCTCTAATCCCATCCAGAGACTGAGCCCCACCCACCAGAGGGATTAGAATCGGCTGCACCTACCAGTGGGCAGGCATCAGCAAGCCCCCATACTGACTTCAGCCACAAGGGGGGCAGACATCAAGCCCGCATACTGACTTCAGCCACAAGGGGGGGCAGACATCAGAAATAAGAGAGGCTACAACTCTATTATCTATAAAAAGGTCACCACATCAAACACCTATAAAAATGAAAAGACAGAGAACTATAACTCAGATGAGGGAGGAAGGAAAAACCCCAGAAAAACAGCTAAGCCATGAGGAGATTCTCAGCCTCCAGGAAAAAGACTTTAGACTGTTGATGCTGAAGATGATGCAAGACATTGGAAATAAACTGGAGGCAAAGATGGATAACATACAGGAAACACTGAGCAAAGAGATACAAGATATAAAACTTAAACAAGAAGAGATGCAAAATACAATAACTGGAATAAAAAATTCACTAGAAGCAGCTAACAGCAGAATACAGGAGGCAGAAGAATGAATAAACGGGGTGGAGGACAGATTAGTGGAAATTACGGATGCAGAACAGAAAAAAGATTGAAAACAAATGAAGAGAGTCTCAGAACTCTGGGACAACATTAAACGCACAAACATCCACATTATAGGGGTGCCAGAAGAAGAGAGAGGGGGACCGAAAAAATAGTCAAAGAGATAATAGCCAAAAACTGCCCTAACATAAGAAAGGAACCACTCACTCAAATTCAGGAAGCACAACGAGTACCATATAAAATAAACCCAAGGAGGAATACATCAAGACACATATTAATCAAACTGACCAAAATTAAAGAGAGAAAATCTTGAAAGCAGCTAGGGAAAAGAAACTACATACAAGGGAACCCCAATAAGGTTATCGGCAGATTTTTCAGCAGAAACTCTGCAGGCCAGAAGGGAGTGGCATGATATACTTAACATGATGAAAGGAAAAAACCTCCAACCAAGATTACTCTATCCAGCAAGGCTCTCATTCAGGTTTGAAGGAGAAATCAAAACCTTCACAGATAAGCAAAAGTTGAGAGAATTCAGCAACACTAAACCAGACTTACAACAAATACTAAAAGAACTTCTCTAGGCAGAAAAGAAAAGACAGCAACAGGAAACAAAATTCCACAAATGACAAGGCTCACCAGTAAAGGTATATATACAGTAAAGATACAAAATCATCCATGCACAATTATACCACCAAAATCAGAAATCATGAGAAGAGGTGGGTACAAATGCAGGACACTGGAGATGAACTTGCAATTAAGAGATCAACAACTTAAAACAATCTCATATATATATATAGACTCTTACATCAAAACTTCAGAGTAACTGCAAACCAAAAATCTACAATTGATACACAAACAAGGAATCTCTGGAGAAGAAATATATCTCATAGTAAATAAGTGCTTAATCCACCATGAATGGGGTCATATGACATCATTCTTGGAAGGCTGAAGTCCTCTTAGAACTGATTCTGATTTCCTCTCCATCAAAGAATTTATGATAATTATAATTAAATAATGCCACTGTACAATTAAATAATACAGTTCTACAATTGTATTATTAATAACCATTTCTCTCCATGGTACAATGTAAGGTCTATAATGTCTTGTTTATCACATCACCTAGAATGGTGTAATGCCTATATTGAAGAATCAATAAGATGTAACAAATTGTGAGGACATATTTATATAGTTACACTGTTTTTTAACCAATTTATGCATTTTATATTTTACTTATTTTCAGAGGGTGTATTATTTTTGTTATTCTTACCAGTTAAGTTATTCTTTTTATTATGCTATATAAAATATTTAATGGTATATAAGGCTTTCTTCTTTATAAATTTTAGTTGCGTAATATACACAATTTTAATACAATGCTAATTTTTAAAGAAAAATTGAAATGTAATAGATAATACTAAATAGTAAAGATGAAAGCCATACAAAATGGGATAAAGTATAGAATAAATCTCCTATTTGTCTCAGCATATTTTCCATTCCACTTCTCCAGAGGGAGTCACTTAATCTGTTTCTTAAGATCCTTGATATAATAGTCTGTGTGAATGTAACTGTGTTTAAATATATCTATTTTATTCTGTAAAAAAAATAAAAATAAAATTTCCAAAAAAAAAAAAAAGAATTTTTAGAAGCTGAAAAATCAGAGAAAAACATGTCTTACTGGTAGCATTTTTTAGCCAAAAGAAATGTGGCATGGAGAAGTTTTTGTTTTTTGTTTGTTTGGTCTTTTCAGGGCCACACCCGTGGCATATGGAGGTTCCCAGGCTGGGGGTCGAAATGGAGCCGTAGCCACTGGTCTACACCACAGCCATAACAATGCCAGATCTGAGCCACATGTGCGACTTACACCACAGCTCCTGACAATGCCTATCCTTAACCCACTGAGGAAGGCCAGGGATTGAACCTGTATCCTCATGGATATTAGTCAGATTCATTTCCGCTGAGACATGATGGGAACTCCAGAGGAGTTTTGATAGAATGGAAAGATCTGGAAGACAGATCTGACTCTGACTTATTAACTCTGTGATCTTGGATAATTCTTAACCCTTTTATCAGTTTCCCCTTTGATTAAATGGATACAGTAAAGTTTGTCTATTTCTAGACTCAAATGAGAACATATGTTTAATGAGAAGCAAATATCATATGATATCACTTATATGTGGAATCTAAAAAAAGATACAAATAAACTTATTTGCAGAACAAAAAAAAGAAAAAGAAAAATTATACGACTCTGAATGGTGGCAGCAGAAGAGGAAAGAGAAATTTGATAAATATTGCATCAAAATGAATAGGACCCATTACCCAATAGCAGGTGGGTGGGTGTTCAGAGAGAAAGAAGAGTCAAGAATCACTCCTGAGAGAAGTACGGAAGAATGAAGTAAGGCTGTGTCAGTAAAAATGGAGAGGAAGGAGTTGATTTGAGAGAAATCAATGAAGCAGAAAAGTTAGAACCAGTTGAATGACTAGCTTCAGGGAAGCTAGAATAAGGAAGAGAAGAGGAAGACCCCTTTGTTTTTGGCTTTACTAATGGATGAGTTGTGGGATCATTAATCAAAATGGAAAAAACACATGAAGTAGATCCTAAGGGAAGGAGAATGTTAATTTTTTAGCACATTGAATCGGAGGTGCCTGGGAGCTACCCTGAAAGAGAAGGTCAATAGTTCTAAAGCTAGCAAGGAGTCTAGAATTGGATGAGGATAGTGTGCCTGGCACATGCTTTCTGATAAGTCTTTAATAACATGAAATAGGTACTAGTGTTATCCCTACCTTACAGGTGAGAAAAAACTTAGACACAGAGCACTTAAGTAATTTATCCAAGGTCCCTATCTGGGTAACTGCTGAAGCAGGATTTGAATCTTGGCAGTCTTGATTCCAGAGCCTGTGCAAACCACTTCACAGTGTTGACATATGAGTCACCAGAAGCATCGCAGGTTGAAGGCCTGGAGAATATGAGGGGTACAAAGGGGCCGAAGGACAGTCGCTCAGGAAACATTGATACTGAAAGGGAGGGCAGAAGATCAGGGGATTAGAAGACTGAGGATGTCCCCATAGAAGCGAAAGGGAGAGAAAATTTCAAAGAAGAGCTAGTAATAGTGTCACATGATATGGACATTCAACTCAGACAACAGAACTTGACAAATGGAAGGCCAGTGACATTACTCAGGGACAGTAAGTTTCCCAAGAGGCTAGGGCTAGGCTGCACAGAGTTTAGGAGAAAATGTGTAAAGTGAGCGAGCTCCAAAAAAACCAAGCTGTCAAAGAATGAAGACTCAGGAGGTTGCTGGAGTGGTGTAAATTTAGGAATTTTGTTTTGCTATAAAGTAGGAGGATTTTAAGGTTTTTTTCAATACTCAATGTCCTTTAGTAAGGAGTAAAATCCATATTTAGCTCACTAGAAACCTGTAAAAGACGTAAGTTATAACACTAGAGTTGGGAACACCTTAAATACAAAGGAATTTTTTCACACTGCTTCCCTTCACCACATCCTGCGTTCCTGATGCCCCCATTAGGGTCTTCTGGGCCTGTACTGCCAAGTGGTGGATACTCTCCTCCAGCTCTACATACACCGACCTTTCCTCAGTTCTCCGAATACATTAAGCTCGTTGCCATTTCAAGGCTTTCTGTTTGTTTCCTCTGACAGGAAACTCTTGCCTTATTTTGCACTTGGCTGCCTCATTCTTGTTCTTCAAAGTCACTTTTCCAAGAGGACTTCCCTGACCAATCTATGGAAGTCATACTCCTACCTTATTCTCCATCACAAATTCTATTCATGGCACTCTATTTTTTTCCCTTCACAGTACTGAATCCAATCTGTAACCACTTAATCTACTCAGATTTTATTGGCTGTCTCTTGCACTAAAATGTATATACATCATGATGGCAAAGATGCTGTCCTCTGTGTCTTCAGCCCTTAGAACAGTTCCTGGCAAATAACATGTGTTAAACAAATATTTGTTAAGGGAAATATAACCCAATTTCTCCCTCTATCACCTTACTCAATTGGGATCATGCACACTGTTTCTTAAACCCAATGCCTTTTCTCACAGTCTTGACTTATACAGGCACTTTTATTAGATACCAGGCTCTCTGCTACAAGGTTTATTTGTATTATTTCACTTACTCGTCATAATAATCCTCTCATATAGATAGATGCTTTTAAAATTATATCTCCATTGTGGTGAAGAAACAGAGGAGACTGTATAACTTGCCCAAGTTCACACAAGAGGTGGAGCCTGAATCAGAACCTAGTTCCGACTTCAAAAACAAAACAAAGCCAGGTCACCGGTCACTATAACCAAGGACACATTCCCTAGTTTGGGAAGTCCTGATTTAGCTCTGTTTATGTTCTGAGGTTACGCCTACCCTATCCAGGCCACATCCTAATCCATAAATTTCAAATTTCACTCCTTCTCCCCACTTGCTTTCTGACGGCGGGAGGCAAGAGCAGGGAGTGGGGGACTGTCTTCAACTTCTAACTCCAGGCTTCTCCTGAGGAAGAGGCGAGTAGGGATAAGAGACTGAAGGGGTAGCAACTTACCCGTAAGGGCTGGGTGAGAACTGAGGAAGGTAATCTCAGGACTAACAAGCGACTTTCAGATTTTGGAACAAAACCGACAGTTCCCGCCCCGCATCAGTAGCCAAGGCGCTTACCTTAACTGCCACCTCCGGAGCGGAGTCCACGGCCACCGCCAGAGAGGGCTTGGCCGAAGGCGATTTAGTCAAGTGCATGAGGGAGTCCGCGGCTGGCAGTGAACACCTTCCGCCCTCACTGTCCGAGTCCGATTCGGACCCTGAACCCGAACCATAGGAAGCGGCCAGAGCTGCAATCGCAGCCGACATGACGGCAACAGATACTCAGTGGAGTCCAGGCCCTGACGGAAGAAGGAGCAGCTTCAGGTCCTGATTGCCACGACACACATTATTTATTTCCTTTCCTAAAAAATCCTTTATGATACTTTAAAACAATCAATAAATAGTTTAATTAGTATTTGAACAAGCACAACAAAACTTGGAACTTGGGAGCATTTACTTAGGGAACTAGAGAGGATTATAATGGCTTATAACTTTCAGGACCTATGTGGCGAAAAACTACGAGTTCCGACATACCTACTGGCCTCCAAGAGCTACACTCCCGGCGTGCAGCGCGGCAGGAAATGGGAGCGGCAGGGTGGGAACTGTAGTTTGGAGTGAGGGGGCGGGGCAGGGCGGGCAGGCCTTTCTTTGACCCCGCCCCTGAATGGTTGGTTCATTCCATTGGCTATCATCTTCCCTCATTCCCCGACCAAGCACTGTTCTCTCCGTCCCCCTCCCCCAAACTGAGGATTGGGTAATACCATAAAGCCTCAGGAAAGGGGGGGGGAGAGACCGATATTCATTCCCTCCACTGATGGGTGAGTGGGTGGGGGTTGAGTTTCCCACCACAGCTGCACCTGGGACTGGGCGGGAGCTGAAGAGGAAGGTGAGAATCTTAAATGGGAAGACCTTGACTGCCTGGGAATAGCTCCGGGTGGGAAAGATGGGGGATTAGGTGGCGAGAGTCCAGCGGATCCCCCCTGCTTCAGGTGCGGGTCCCCGCGTCCGGTTGTGGAGCGTCGCGCGCGGGGAGGGGGTGGGTGGGGGGCGGCGGCGGTTCGCGGTGTTGTTCGCTCGCGCGTCGAGCACACCGTGGGTCCGGCGGCCGGCGGGCGTCGCAGGCAGCGTTTTCCGTGGCCCGGTGCTTCGGCCGCTGCCCATAGCTGGTTCCATCCCGGAGCCTGACGCTCTTATAGGCTCTAGGTGGAGTCCCGGGAGCTCAGGCGGACCGGCGGCGCCGCCGAAGCATGAAGAAGGGGTAAGTCAAGAGCCCCTCAGGATTTCTTGGTGAGCGCGAGTCTCTCAGGAATTGTTTTTTTGAGGGGACAGGGTGCTGGGAGAGGAACTCTTCCTCACTGGTCAGGGCGGAGAGAGGTGTGCGTGGAGCGCTAGCCTGGCAAAGGTTACGGGGATGGGCGCGCCTCCCCCCGCGACGGCCTCCACCCTCGTTCGCGGGGTTCCCGAGCTACGGCCGCCCACCCGCCAGCCCGGCTGGGTACCGAGGGACACCGCGGCTGGCGGGCGCGCCCGGGTCTCGGTTGCGGGGACCTCCATGAGGCAGCTCTAGGCAGAGAGACTGCGGGTCTTACCTGAGGTGCCCCCGCGGCCCGCCCGGTTGCCTTCTCACTCTGGGGGAGGCTGCGGCGCCGGGTGTCCGAGAAGCCGCGGTCGCTTTACGTGCCCCGGGCTCCGTAAAGCCAGCTGGTGCGTTTGCGTGTTTGCGCCGCGCGTCCGTGTCTAAAAGACACTACATAACGGTAATGCAAGCGAGGGGATCCGTTTCTTCACTGGAAGACGAGGCGAAGCGGGGCTATTGCTTCTGATGCCTGCTGTTGGGGAGGGGGTGGTGGTGCGTTGAGCGGAGTTAGGGAGCTGCTCACCCAGCGCCGTTGTCGGCAGGACTCGCCCATTGTGCCACTCGGATAATTATTCAACTCTGCAGCATCCATTGCACCTTTCCCATTTTTCTCTTCCCCTTGCTGTAGCATGCCCCCTAGCTTCGGTACTCTGACGCCTTCTCTCACACTTGCGGATGATGAACTGGAATAATGGTGAAAAGAAAGCACATCTGACCTGAACATTCACGACCTGTCCGGTAGCAGATTAATTAACTAATCCCCAGCTAGACTAGATACTTTAATGCGACTCAGTCTAATCCTGTCCTTCCTATGTAAAGTGTGCCTAGGATTCTATTTTCATTTTTTCCTTGGTGTTAGATTCACATAGTAGTAGTTAAGTCTTATTTCTGTTGGGTAATTGATGTAATTGATTGATTGGTTTTTCATCCCGTCTAATGTTCTTAAATTTAATTTGTATTGGAGGTAACATATTTTTCTAATTGTTGCTAGCACTGTATCGTAATTACAGATGCAGTCTCAATCTTTGAACTCTCATGAACAGTTTTTCCCTTATACTTTAAGTTTCTGTTAGGAAAAGTGTATTTTTTTAGTGTCTGATATTTGGTATAATATTTCTCGCTTTGAATAAGGAAAGTTGTGTATTTCTTTATTTTTCAGTAACGGAATATTTCATTGCTGATCCTAGTCTTCAGTTGAATGAAATATTTAGTATTTAAGATAGGATTTTAACTGCCATAACGACTTGCCCTAAGTTTATCTAAATTTTGTTTTTCATTTAGTTCTTTTCTTTGCAGTGTCATGTATTTAATTACTTGTTATAGAATTTCTTCTCATTTTTCTAATTCTAACCATAAGGATAGGTAGGCTACAATTTTGCGTGATTTACCTGAAAGACGAAATATTTTTTGAAAATGGAAGAAACAATGGTTGGTTATTTCTTATGTTAAAAACTGTTTACATCTCATTATTTAAAAATAAATGGTTCACTATCAAAAATTTTTAAGTGTTTTTCTTTTTGTAATCCTCCATTTCCAGCTTTTCTTGTTTAAGATTGTTGCCATAACCCTCTTTGTAAAAGGGAACTGCAAATAGGCATTGCAGAGGCAGTTGTGTTAAAGTACAGTAGTTGTTTTATGGCACTTGGAAGTGGCACACGTATAACTTGATTGTGTAGAATCATTTGCTTGTTAGGAAATGACCTTGCAGTTTACAAAATGGATACCTTTGTGCCTTGGTTTCCTTATATGTAAATGGAAATAAACCCATTTATGCACTAAATAGTATGCATAAATTTAGTAAAGATGTTTTCATGATGCTTTTAAAGAAAACTTAAATACTTTAGCTAATGAATGATGAAAGTATTTCAGTGTAAAGTACAGTGAAAAATGTCATTGGTGTTTTGTGGCATGTTAGAATGGCTAATTTACATTGAATTTTGCTTTGGAGACGTGGCTGTAAACTGAAAATATTTCTCATCCATTGAGTTTTTAATAATTGCAAATTTAGTAGGTATAATAGTTAATGTGTGTAACTTATGAAAATGTAGGTATAGTTAATATTGATGAAAAGTTATGTGACTTGGTAATAAACAAGTAGAATATTGAATTATGTTTGTGAAAAATAAAATCTCCAGAAAACATTAAGGCCTTTTTCATTGAAAAATTTTCAGATGACACAATTAAAAATACATTTTGAATTTATAGTACATTGATTTTTGTAGTGTAGTGCAATACATTGAATTTGTAATACATTGAAAATACATTAGGAGTTTCCGTTGTGGTGCAGCAGAAGTGAATCCAACTAGTAACCACTAGGTTGCGGGTTTGATCCCTGGCCTTGCTCAGTGGATTAAGGATTCGGTGTTGCTGTCACCTGTAGTGTAGTTCACAGATGCGGCTAAGTCCTGTGTTTCTGTGACTGTGGCATAGGCTGGCAGCTGGAGCTCCGATTCTACCCCCTAGCCTGGGAACCTCCATATGCCATGGGTGCGGGCCCTAAAAAAAATAAAAATAAAAAAGTTAATCATTTGTAAGGTATCATATGGAACTACTTTATTATTCATGTTTGTAAATAACCATATATTCAGAGACAGTGTATTAGTATTGTATAATACTGTTATTTATACATTTTACTTTATCAGCAGAATAATTTAAGGTATTTCTAAGTGCTTTTCATTATCACAGTAGATAGTAACTTTTGATTTCCATATTGGAGGATTAACTTAATTAACTTTCATAGCAGAAACTACTGTTAAAAAATATTACTTTTACCACAACAGGGCTTTTAGTTACTTTGTGAGGAAACATATAAATGATAAGACTATTAAAAAGTGTTTAAAATTACTATTTTATAGTTTCTTTTTTTGAGAATTAACTTGATTACATTTTTAATGTTTTCTTAAATGACCAACTAAGATTTAGCTGTCATTATTACTTTGATAAATACAATTAGCTCAAGGTTTTTCTAATCTCCTTGAGGACAGGAGCTGACCCACTGCTTATTGTCGAAAGTCTGAAATTGCTAGCATAGTGCTTAGCAAAAATAGGGATTCAAATTTTTTGTTGTTGTTGGACAGATAAAATGAATGAAGACTATCCAGCTGATTTAACATGCCACATGTAGAAATTTTTAAAAGATCTACCAAATAAATTTTTAATTTATAAAGCATATAGCTTGTTTTTGTATTGTCTTTTTAGGGCCACATCTGTGACATATGGAAGTTCCCAGGCCAGGGGTCAAATCAGAGCTGCAGCCACAGCAACACCAGAGCTGAGCTGTGTCTTCTACCTACACCACAGCCCACAGCAACACCAGATCCTTAACCCATGGAGCAGGGCCATGGATTGAACTTGTGTCCTAATAGATACTAGTCAGGCTTGTTATCCCTGAGCCACAACAAGAACTCCAAGCATATAGCTTTATCTCAAGAGAAAAGAGAAAAATGTATTTAGAGATTCATTTACTTGTTCAAATGTAATTACTTTACCTACACATTTTTTGAACTAGCAGATGCTGTATAATGTGTACATTGTCAACCTTGCATTTATTATGGTAATAACTTTCTTCCTATCTCTTATAGTTCACTTGATGAAAATGTGCATTAAATTTATCTAATTTTTTTCCTAAATTAGATGAATATAGAAATGTGTTTCTTTTTGACTGACTTCAGTTTTCCAGTAAAATATAAGTAGAAAGATACATGTAAATTATAGCCTTGCTAAATGTGCCTGAAAACCTAATTTTTAAAATAAGTGACCTCTGAGGTGGAGATTTTTATAAAATGAAGAATCTTATGTTCTCATTTTATCACATTCAGTTTATAATTTTGAGTCTTTGTGTATTGGTAGTTCCTAACTTAGAATGGGATTGATTATATTTTAAAACTTGTAAAATGGTTTAGAACTTGGAACTTAACTGTCTCAGAAACAATATGCTTCATGGTTAGCTTTGCAGACAACTCACCAGATTTAACCCATAATGTACCTGAATTACAGGATTAGGCTAAAAATATTAGTTATAAAATTGGTAATAATATAAATATTATTATTATAATAATATAAATATTATTTGTACAACAGTCTTGCTGTTGGAAAATCCAAAACTACTTTGAAATGCTAGGAGTGTATTTCTCTTGAGGGTCTTTGGTTTTCTTACTTATAAAATGAGAAGGTTGAAGTAGATGACCTCTGAGGTTCCTTTCAGCTACAGATAAAATTCAAAGGTGTTTTGAAGCTAAGTCTAAGCCTTTTTTCTAAGAGTTCATTTTCCCTTTCTAATGTTACTGCTTATATACTTTGTCAGAAAATTTCTCCTTTCTGACTTTCCTTTGAAAATATTACAGTCTTAATATTTTTCTCATCTGCCTATTCTTGGAAGCAAGACTTTTTAAGTTTTTAAATGTTTTTATTATTGTTGTTACAGTTTTTGTTTTTAACTCCCAACACCACCAAGAAGCAGAATTTAGTTGATTTTCTTAGTTTTCCTCTTTTGAATTTTTTATTGACAGTCTATCAGTAAAGTCAGGGTAGATTTTATTTTTACTTTGAAGAAAGATCATATCCAGTAAACCTTTAGAGAAAATTTTTTTTTTTTTTTTTTTTGCTATTTCTTGGGCCGCTCCCACGGCATATGGAGGTTCCCAGGCTAGGGGTCTAATCGGAGCTGTAGCCGCTGGCCTACGCCAGAGCCACAGCAACGTGGGTTCCAAGCCGAGTCTACAACCTACACCACAGCTCACGGCAACGCCGGATCATTAACCCACTGAGCAAGGGCAGGGACCGAACCCGCAACCTCATGGTTCCCAGTCAGATTCGTTAACCACTGTGCCACGACGGGAACTCCGAGAAATTTTTTTAGAAGGCAAAATATTGTAACTAAAGTTGTGAATTAGGTGGATGAAAGTAAGGAGATGGAATATTGCCCGAGAATAGGGTTGTCAGGTAATATGTGGAGTAGGCTGTATTTTTATTTGCTAAATCTGGTAGCCTTACCTTGGGTACTGTGGAACTTTGGGCATGGCTAGAGTATGGGTATGGTGTGGTTGGAGGCAGAGTAAGAAAGTGAGTTTATGAACCCCTTGAGGACAAGAGGGTTTTGTTGTTGTTTTGATTGGTTGTTTTGTTTTGCTTTGCTTCATTTTTGTGTTTCTAGTACTTGTTCTTTAAGCTAGACGCATATTTGAGCAGATAGGATTTTGGCAGAATAACAGGTAAGTAATTCTCCTAGTAAGGTGGAAAGATCAAGATGCTGTGAGAAAAGGGGTCATGAAACAAAGCTGTGTTTGTCATTACACTGTTTTGTAGGTTTTTAGTTACTTTCTTATTTGGAGGTTAATAATAATCAAGAATAACAGGTAACATGGTCTCTTAAGAGGAAAAGAAGTGACATTGCATGTTTGCTATATGTACAAGCTACTATGTAGGTACTGTTATCTCATTTATTTGATATCATAGTCTTATGAGGATTTTATGGAAGAAGGGAGTTAACTAAATTAAACAAGTTTATTCTGCTCAGCAGAAGCAGAGGTTCTCTGGGGACTACTCTCTTTCCTTCCCCAGTAAGTTACTGCTGAAGCAACTATTTTAATAACATGATAATCGTAATTCTGCCTCCTTGCTATTCTCTCCTTCATCTGCAATTCGACAGTCAATTGTGATTACCACCTGACCCATGCTAAGCCAGTTATTCATTCAGCACATAATTATTGAAGGCCAATTAGGTGCTAGACAGATATAAGGAGAGCAAAACAGGGGTCTTGATTCTCTTAGGGTTAACAGTATGGTAAGAGACGGATTCTCAAGAAATATACACATTTATCAGAAATTGTGATAAGTGCCATAAAGGACAAGAACAAGTAACCTAGTTGATCTTGGAAATCAGGGATGACTTCTTTGAGGAAAGATTGGTGGACACCAGTTATGTGAAAAAAGGAGAGAATGTAAAAAATACGTAGAAAACAGTTTTGAAATGGGAAAGAGCTTGGTACAAGTTCAAGGAACAAAAAAAGACCAGAGTACATAAAGCTCAGCTAAATCGTGAGCAAGAAAGATTGTGGCTTGATAAGAGCTCATGGAGGTAAACAGGAGCCAGACCATGCAAGGCTACAGAAGTCTTGGTTCAATGAGAGTTATGGATTTTATTTTTAAGGGTATTGGGGAAGGCCATGAAGGATTTTAATTAGGCTAATCACTGGATCAGATCGGTCTTTTAAAAAGATCACTTTGGTTTAGAGGAGGCCAGAGAGATCAATCACAATCTGCCTGTTTCTATAGTTTATTGCTCCAGTTCTAGGCACTTGCATTGAGCCAGACAACTTACTCAGTTTTTGACTCACTCTGGGTCCTGAGTGCCAGAAGTGGAATAATTTGTTTTCCCATTGGTGGCTAAAGCTATAAAATACAAAACTAATAAACTGTTAATGGCCTTGTTTCTTGGCCTGTGAACTGTCTAAGCAGGGACATCTCAAGAAGAGAAGGAAATACAGAGTACTGGCTGTGTTCAAGTGTCTTTGTCCATGGTCCTGAGGTAGAGTTTCAGGAAGTACCCTAGTATCTTTGTAATAAGTTGTCATTATTACTTTTACATAAACTAGTTGGAATGCTATTTTGGTACTTGGCAACTGAGTCCTCTCAGATGAAGTAGTTTGTACAAGATCACAGCAAGCTAATAAAAATGGTAGAAGTGGAAGTTGAAGAGAGATTGCAAAGTCCCATTTTTTCCTATTATCCTATGATGCCAAACCACCACTTCTTAAATTAATGTTTCTGAAGGAATTCTAAGGATGTGGGTGTTGGGTGTGATGACAGCTTTGGATGATGATGGCAGCAGTGCTTTATTTTGGGTATGTTTGGCAGCAGTACAGCTTCCTGGCGTTCTTTTCTCTTGAGTACTAGTTACTCAGGTCTACTCTAATAAGTTAACCTTTTTATAGTAACTTCATTTGAAAAGAAAAAGCTTATGTGTCAGGGAATGGATTAACTTATTTGATTTCTCCACTGAAAAATATGAAGTCTGTTATGTTTTCATGTTATGCTACAAAAGTAAGCTTTTTTTTTGTTTTCTACTCTTTAATAAGACATCTGTTATCTTATATCTGGTTTTTGTTGTTGCTGTTATAAATTTTTGTAACAAAACATACAGAAAATGTAGAGATAATGCCAGAGAATTGTGGAAAGGTTAAGCAAAATTGGAGGAATAGGGGAAGCATTTTGTATTTTAATATAAAATAAAAATAAGATGAACACCTATTTGTTTTAAAAAAACCCAAAAGCTCCATACAATATATCATAATACATGGCTAGAAATTTATCAATTTTGTTGATGTTTTCAAAGAACCCTCTTGTGGTTTCATCAGTTTTCTCTGTTGATTTCTTATTTTCATTTCATTTATTTCTGCTCTATTTTAAAAAATATTTTTCTGATTACTTTAGGTTTATACTGCTCTTCTTTCTCTAGTTTCCTAAGGTGTAAGCTGAGATTATTGATTGTAGATCTTTCATCTTTCTTAATATATGCATTCAGTGCTATAACTTTCCCTTTAAGCACTGCTTTTTAATAGATCCTATACATTTTTCTTTTTTCTTTCTTTTTTTTTTTTTAGGGCTGCATCCATGGCATACGGAGGTTCCCAGGCTAGGAGTCAAATCAAAGCTACAGCTGCCAGCCTATGACACAGCCACAGCAACGCAGGATCTGAGCTGAGTCTGTAACCTACACCACAGCTCACGTCATCTCAGGATCCTTAACCCACTGAGCAAGGCCAGGGATCGAACCCGCAACCTCATGGTTCCTGGTTGGATTCATTTCCACTGCGCCACGACAGGATACTTTTTCAGATCCTATACATTTTGATGAGTGATATTTTCATTTACTTCAAAATATTTAAAATTTATCTTGAGCCATGTATTATTTAGAGGTGTGGTGTTTAATCTCCAAATAATTAAAGACTTCCAGCTCTCTTTCCAATATTATTTTCTAGTTCAATTCCATTGTGGTTGAGAGTATAAGTTGTATATATGCTCTCTATACTTTTGTGTTTGGGGGAAGGTGTTTTTTTTTGCCCAGAATGTTGACTATCTTGGTGAATGATCTGTGTGAGCTTGAGAAAAATGAATATGTATGTGTTCTGTTGTTGTTGGGTGAGGTACTGTATAAATGTCATGATGATATTGGTCAGTTCAGTACTATCCTTGCTAAGTTCCTGCTTATTGGATCTGTCAATTACTGATAGAGGGGTGTTGAAGTCTCTAACCATAATAGTGAATTCATCCATTTGTCCTTGCAGTTCTATCAGATTTTGCCCCACATATTTTGGTACTCTGTTATCAGGTATATATACATTAAGGCTTGTTACATCTTCTTGGAGAATTTCTAACCTTGTAATTATATAATGCCCTTCTTTATCCTTGAGATATTCCCCTATTCACAAGTCTGCTTTCTTTGAAATTAGTACAGCTACTCCTGCTTTGTTTTGATTAGTGTTAGCATGTCTCCATCCCTTTGCTTTTAATCTCTGTACGTCTTTAGATTTAAAGTGGGTTCTTGCAGACAATATTTGGTTGGGTCTTCTTTTTTTATTGCTCTCTGATATTCTCCGTCTTTTAATTGGTGTTTTTGAACCATTCACATTTAAAATGTGCTATAGTTGGATAATTACCTACCATAATTTGTAACTTTCATATTCATTACATTTGTTCTTTTTTAAAAATACTTTTCTCTTTTTTCGCCTTCTTTGGCTTTAATCAAGCATTTTATATGGTTCCATTTTCTCTCCATTCTTAGCATGTCAGTACTTCTTTTTAAAATGTTTTTAGTGCCGTGAAGTTTGCAGTGTACATGTACAACCAAAGTACAAAGCTTTAAATAACACTATGCTACTTCACAGGTAACTCGGTTATAACAGAGTATTCCCAGTTCCTGTCTCCATTCCTGCTGCCATTCATTTCACTTATCCATATGTTATAATTACCCAATACTTTGTGGTTGTTATTACTTTGAACAAACAGTTGTCTGTTAGGATCAGAAAGAAATGAAAAAAATAAAGACTTTATTTTACATTTATTTATTTTCTGTAGCTCTCCCTTTATATAGATCCAAGTTTCTGACCTATGTTGTTTTCCTTCTCTCTGAAGTTCTTTTATCTCGTCTTCTAAGGCATGTTTGCAAATGACAGATTCTTTCAGTTTCCACTTGTCTGAAAAAGTCTTTATTTCTCTTTCACTTTTGAAGAATAATTTCTCTGATTACAGAATTCTAGGTTGATGGGGGTTTTTTTTAGTGCTTTAAATATTTCTCTCCACTCTCTTATTCATGGTTACTGACAAGGAGTCAGTGCAATTCTTATCATTGTTCCTCTCTTGGTAAAATGTTTTTTTGCTCTGTCTTTTTTCAGTATTTTTCTCTGTCTTTAGTTTTTTGCAACTTGAATATTACATGGCTAGGTGTAGTTTTTAGGGGGGTTTTCTACGTTGGTATTCTCAGAGCTTCACATATTTATGGTTTGGCTCCTGTCATTAATTTTGGAACATTCTCAGGCATTATTACTTCAAGTATTTATTCTAGTCCGTCCTCCTTCTGATATTTCCCTTATAGGTATGTTACATCTTCTCTAACTGTCCAT
Source organism: Phacochoerus africanus (assembly GCF_016906955.1). NCBI lineage: Eukaryota > Metazoa > Chordata > Mammalia > Artiodactyla > Suidae > Phacochoerus > Phacochoerus africanus. Next base: position 76,114,149 of record NC_062545.1, on the reverse strand, counting down.
AGTTCTTCTGTATTCTGTTTTTTATTCTCTTTTCTCTTTGTATTTTATTATATTATTTATTTATTTTTTAGGGCTGCACTCATAGTATATGGAAGTTCCTGGGCTAGGAATTGAATCTGAGCCACAGCTGTGACCTGTGCCACACATACAGCAGTGCTGGATCCTTTAACCCACTGTGCCAGGCCAGGGATCAAACCTGTGACTCCACAGTGACCCCAGGCTGCTGCATTTGGGTTCTTAATACACTGTGCCACAGCAGGAATTCTCTGTTCGCATTTTAGTTTTGGAAGTTTCTGTTAATACTTCTTCATGTGCACTGATTCTTTTCTCATTTGTGTCTAGTTTACTGATGATCCTATCAGGCTTTCCTCATTGCTGTTGCAGTGTGGTTTTTTTGTTTTTAATGTTTCTTTTTGACTGGTTCTAAGAGTTTCCATCTCTCTGTTTACATTATCCATCTCTTTTTGCATGTTTTCTCGTTTTTTTTCCATTAGAGCCCTTAGTAATCATAGTTATTTTAAACTTCCAGTCTGATAGTACAAAAATCTCTGCCATATCTGAGTCTGGTTTTGATGCTTGCTTCGACTCTTCTGACTGTGTTTTTTCTTTTCTTTTAGCCTGTCTTATATTTTTTTTGAAAGCTAGACATGAAATATTGCATAACAGAAACTGAATTAGAAAGGTCTTTTGTGAGTTTTTATATTTATCTGGCTAGAAATTAGGCTGTGTTTGCTGTTTGCTATAGCAGTAGGTGTCAGAGGTTTCAGTTTCCTTTAGTATCCTTGTTTTTGTTTGCTTTGTTGTCTTTGGGTTTCCCTAAAAACACCTTATTACATAGAGGTAGAGCCTTGCCTTTTTGTTGGTGGTGTTTGTTTGTTTGGCATAATCTTGTTATTGTATAGAAGCCCTGTTCATCTGGTGATAGATGCAGGGGGGTAGGAAGTGGTCTGTAATCCTGTGATAAGATATTACTCTTTTGCAGGGTCTGTGCCCCTGGGCATTCACAAGTGCTTCTCAACTTTCCTTCCCCTTACTATAGGTATGTCAGTAAAGTTAGAGTGGGAAGAATTTGGGAATTTTCCTTTCCAAGTTGGTTAAACTGATGAAATCTTTTCCTTTGCTGAATAGGCTTTTATTGTGAAGAACTCTCTTCCTACAGTTATGTAGAAGTTAATCAGGAATTGACTGCATTTAAATCAGAAGACTGAATTTAATTCTTAGTACTTTCATTTGTTATGTATTTTTGGACCATTTTGCTTCTGACCAGTTCCTTTATTTATAAAAAGTGAATAATGAAAACTATCTTGAAGAGTTGTGTTGAGGATTAAATGATATATTAGAAGCCATTTGTAAACTATAAAGTGTTGTATGAAAGTTAAGTAGTTTAGGTATATCAAATTGTGATATAAACTATGACTCTCAGTAATCAAGCATCCTGATAATTAAATAGCTTTAGACCAGCCTGCCTGGTACAATATTTTGAAAAATGATACTTTGATTTACTGATAATTCAGAGAAAGGGGGCATATTTGATTCTGAGTGAGATAGATAAATAACAAGTACACTTTGAAAATTTAATTAAGGAAATAATATGTTGATAGAAGCTGATATAGTAAACTGTTAAACTTATGATAGAATCCATTCGGGTTTATGAAGATAAGAACTACGAAAATAAACAAAGCCAATTTTAATTTAGTTTTGCAATTATTCATTCAATATATGTTCTAAAACATTCGATAAGATTATTAATCAGGTAGAATTTTGATGTTTCATTTATTGTAGTATTCTTCTCCAAAGTGGCTTCATGATTTTTGAGGTCATGTAGTCTTTAGTGCCTCAGTACTCAAAAATGTGATCTGTGTACCAGTAGTGTCAGCATCATCTTGAGAGCTTTTTAGAAATGCAGAAGATGAGGCCTAAGTTTTACCGAATCAGAATCTACTGAATCATTTTAACAAAATCCGTGGGTGACTAGTATGCACCTTGTCATTTGAGAAGCTATAACCTATACATAAATCTTGCAATTAAGAATGACCTTTGTCAAAATTTTCAACTGCATAGTGTGTGTCTCTGAATAGCTTGTGATTTAAAGAGGCAAATGCATATTGGGGTAGGTGTAACTTTAACTTTAGTATTATTAGAAATTATGCTAAACAGAGGGATGCAGTAATCTATTTTTAAAATCTTACACAGTTCTAACAGAGATGAGGATAGACCGTTGCAAGCCTCATGATCTACGGGTCAATAATGAATTTTTTCTTAAAAAGAAAAACGAAGTTAATTTTTTAAACTTATAAAATGTAATGGTTTCTTCATCTGACTTCACTGGGGAATTGAGAGATTCCGTTTATGTGTCTTCAAAAAAATTATATCTTCTTTTAAAAGTAAATTTGTATTGGAGTTGCCATTGTGGCTCAACAGATTATGAACCTGACTAGTATCCATGAGGATGCAGGTTCGATCCCTGGCCTCACTTAGTGGGTTAAGGATCCAGCATTGCCGCTAGCTGTGGTATAAGCGGTAGATGTGACACAGATCTGGCATTGCCGTAGCCGTGGTGTAGACTGGCAACTGCAGCTCAGATTCAACCCCTAGCCTGGGAACTTCCATGTGCTGCAAGTGTGGCCCTAAAAAGAAAAAGTAAATTTGTATTTTAGTTACTTTCCATGGAAACATGGAACGTTCTTAAGCTGTGTTTAAAGAAACTTTGCTTCCTTAAACAAAGTACATGGAACATAATTTAAACTTTTCTTAATGGTAAAGGTTCCCCTAACTCCTACTAAAGCCTTTTATGTATAGATGCTCAGTTAAACTGATGAGTTGACTCATTATGAAGACCTTCTGTTATCGCAGTTTTTTATAATACAGAGACGTTTGTTCTTAAAAGGATATAGGATTATTTATCCATATAACAAATGACCTACATTGCTGGCCTACATTTTTGTGTTTGCTCTTTTGACCTTTCCCCACATTTCTCTGTCAGATTAACAGCTTTCAGTTTATATGCCTGCTTCTAACAGCTTGCCTCTCATTTTTTGCTTCTAACTGCACTAAGAAAGCAGGTGAGACTATATATCACAGGAAGGACAAGTCATTTTCAGTCATTCATTCATTAGTAAATTTTTATTGAGCACCTGTTATGTACTAGGCTCTGCTAAGTATGAGTAGTATTCAGGGGAGAGCAAAACAAAATCCTTGTTCATGTCGTGCATACATTCTCATGGTGGAGATAAGCAATAAACAAATACCTGCGTAATACATAGATAGTAAATATAACAGATGGCAGTTAAGGTCTGTGAAGAAAATTAAAGTGAGACATAGATAGAGAAAATAATGGGAAGGACCACTACTTTAAGTAGGGTTGTAAGAGAAAGTGAGGTGAGCAGATTCGTGAGTGAGGTAAAGTGGGATATGTATAATATTTTTTAAAGGAAGAGTACGTAAATGTAGTGCATAGACTGTGGCCTCCACTTTGCCTAGAATCCTCAGGTGTTTAATTAAGGTATAAATCTTAAGTATTTCTGCCATGTTGAACACGGGAACCAAAAGTATGGTTACCATCACACTGAGGATTTTTATGCTACTTCTGGGAATGAAAGGCAGGCTGAAATATGAGGTTTAGATGACAAAATGTGGGAACTTTTGGAACATTTGAATAGTTTAAAAGAAAAGTAGGATAGAATACAGTGATCAAAAGTAGAGTTGTTCTAAAATTTAAGGCCTAGATTGATTTAAAATAAAGATGTCCTATAAGGAGTCCCCTGGAGAAGCAGAATGGCTTACCATGTGGATGTGTTGCTTTTGGCTTAATAATAAAACCAGTGATAACAATAGCATCATTTTTTGAGCACCTGTTATGTGCTAGGCACTATTCTAGGCATATGTGGTATAATCCTGACAGCAACCCTGTGAGAAAGTATAATTCTCATTTTTATCAGGTAGAAACTAGCTTTAAGCATAGATTGCTACATAATACTAGCAAAATCTAAATGCCCAATTTTTTATGCTTACTCCTGACTCCTGGCCTCTAGATGAAGGGAAAAATGGAATTATTTTGATTTACTTGTTAGGTGGCAAAATTGTGGGTATGTGTTGGGGAATGGTTCCAGAGTTGAGGCTATGTGTAGAGTAAAAATAGTCTACCAGATTAGTGTACCATCAAAAGAATTAAATGAAAATAGCTCCATTATATCCTTTTGATGAAGATGCAGTTTGTACACAATCAAAAGTTTACTGAGTCAATATTGTAGTATAGAAAGTATAAAAAGAACTGGGATATAACAAAACTGTTGACTCCTGACTCAGTATTTGCAGTGTGGAAATTAGGTCAGCCAGAAGAGGATGCTGAAGATGTAATCAGAGAAGATAAAATGTGTTGCATTCTGATAATGACTTCAATTGGGACCAGAGGAGAAAGTAAGGCCTGTGGTCTGAGACAGTTGTCCTTAGATAGAAAAGAAATCTGAAATGCTAGTGAGGTAGAAAGGGAAGCGAAGCCAAAAGTATGTTGATGGTTTTGAAAATAGAGAAGAATGAAAGGATCACAGGATTTGGAAAGGACAAAGAAGTTTTATAATGAGGAATTGGAGGTGTGGGATAGAATATGTAGGTTAGAAAGGGACATTTCAGGGATGGAGATCTTAGAGACGAAACCGTAAGAGTCCTTACAGACACTTGAAGTGCTTAGTAGTGGAAGGGAAGGGACTAATCCTCAGTACCCAGGATTAGGAAAGACTGACATTTGAGCCCACAACAGAGATGGGGGGGTATATTTTTAAAAGCCTTGTTCTATTCTGTATGCTTCTGATTTAGCCTTGGGATCAGCAGGCAGTGATCATTTGAGGAGAGAATCTTGGAGGAAGGAAAAGGGTCATGCGTTACTTGTGAGTGCTCAGTTATAAATATATTCTCCTTCTTGCTTGTAAAAATAATTCTTTTTTTCATTGTGATTGAGGCAGCCGACAACTCTGTATGTAATACATAGGAGATCAGTGTTAATATTTTCATCATATAGTCATGAAGTAAATGAAATAAAGCATGTCTTTTAAGGAAAATGTATATAAAGAATTTAGTTCATTAGCATTAAAAGAAATGTAAATTTCTTATTTGTAATGTTATGCTAAGTACGGAAAGATGACATTAATGACCTGTCATCAGTTGAACATGAATTTTAATATATATTTCTTGTAATGGGGATGAATATGAGTATTCCAGCTAATTTTAAATTCATTAAACCCACTCATTAAAAGTCTGACCATTCTAGTATGTTAGCTTCTCTTAAACATCTTTAATAATAAAGCATATGCAAAGCAGTAAAATGATTTTTTTAAGCTTGATACATTTGCATTAAAATAAATTTTTGCAAAAAAAAAACAGTCTGATTGTGGGAGGTCATGTTAAAAACAAACTGCTGGTTAAAATAGTATTTACTATAATATTCTTAGGAAATCTTTTTAAGGGTAAAATGAGGTAATTATTTAAAAGGGCTTTTGAAATAAGTTTGTATTAATGTAAGCTGTTTACTGTAATATTATAGGCCCCTGTGGGACTAGGACCATAGATAAGGTCATGATTTACATTTTTAATGAAATATTTAGTGTGGAATTTAAATGTTTCTAATATAATAAATGACTAGAATAAGAAGTGTATTCATCAATTTAGCTTTATTGTTTTTAATTTTTAAGTAACTCTATACCAATAACACAGAACTTTTAAAAATGGTGATTTATTGAAAATTAAATCACTTATTTTTTTAAGCTTTTTTGTACTGTTTGAATTTGTTTTTCAACTGCAGCTGCTCCCCAAATCATGGAATTATCTATAATTGACCTTATTTGAGGATGACAGTGAAGCATAGAAGTTTGTAAGATACAGATGTATCTTACTTTAAGGAAATTTAATATGAAATTGCTAATGGAGTAAATATAGATAAAAATAAGAAAAAAAGTCCAAGGACTAAGTCCTAAAATAAGATTTAGAGGTATAGAAGATGAGAAGAGAGTAGGGGGAAAGCCAGGAACTTGAGGTTTCCTGAAAGTCTCATTAAGTAATTTCAAGGAATGAACAACTGTGTTATGCTGTTAAGAGGTTGAGAATAGACCTCAGAATTAACCACTGGATATAACAGATAACTGACCTTGGACAGAGGGTTTAATACAGTGCTGGAAATGAAAGCTTGAGTGGGACAGATTTAAGTGAGAATTAATTGGAGGAGAGAACTCAGAGAACTAATTCAAGGAATTTTGCCCAAAAGTAAAGTGGAGAAATCAAGGAGTGGGGGATTGAATGGCTACAAGCAAAAATGGGACCGGGAGAAGTTTGTTTTTGTTTTTGCTATTGTTGTTGGTTTTTTTTTTTTATAAGATGGGTGAAATTACAGCATGTCTTTATGTTGATGACAGTGATCAAATAGAGGAAAAAACAGTGATGCAGAAGAAAGAAGGTATAATTAATCCTTACTGCTTAAATAGGATTTGGGAATTGGCCTGGAAGTTTGCCACCATGTTAAATGGTTTCTGTGGAGAAAATTTTAACTTCAACATAGGCAAATTACAGAGGCCTAGTGACCCAACTTATCTACTATTTTATTTTATTTATTTATTTATTTTTTTAAAGTGATACTTTTTTTTTTTTTTTGGTCTTTTTGCCATTTCTTGGGCCGCTCTCGTGGCATGTGGAGGTTTGTTCCCAGGCTAGGGGTCCAATCGGAGCTGTAGCCACCGGCCTACTCCAGAGCCACAGCAACACGGGATCCGAGCCACGTCTGCAACCTACGCCACAGTTCACGGCAATGCCGGATCCTTAACCCACTGAGCAAGGCCAGGGACCGAACCCGCAACCTCATGGTTCCTAGTCGGATTCGTTAACCACTGCGCCACGACGGGAACTCCAACTATTTTATACTTGTAGATTATTTTTAGGAATGGGATGGCAATGTTAAAACCACATACCAGTTTTCCATTGTGATAACTGCATTTATTTTCAAGTCAGGAATAGGATTGTAATGTGTTAAACAGAAGCAAAGCTCAATGATCTACCTGAGCTTGTCTGAATTTGCACTATGTTTTAATCCACTGGTTTTTAAGAATTTTTGCACATTTTCAGAAAGATTTTTGAAAAATTGTACTCTCTTGCATTTTGAAGTTGAGTAGTGTAATATTATACTTAAAACTTAAGTCATGTTTTGTTAATAGGTGGTAGAAAGTAAGCATTTTATAGCAATGTGAGTATTGACTATATTGGAAAAAATGGTTATTGCTGTTTGATTAAAAGAATTTTTGAGAGCTATATTGGAATGTAATTTACATACAATGAATTGTACAACTAGATAAGTTTTGACTTGTGGATGTCCTTTGAAACCATCTTGACAATCAAAATAATGAGCCCTCCCTCCTCCTCTAATTTCCTGTTCTTCCTCTGTTAATTCCTGCATCCTATCTTTGCTTACTCCTTCCATCAACCCCAACCCTTACCCTAGGCAACCACTAATCTACTTTCTGACACTATAGGTTAGTTTGTATTTTTGTAATGGAAAATCACATACTCTTTTTGTTTGGCTTCTTTACTCAGCATAGATTTTAAGATTCATCTGTATTGTCACATCCATCATTAACTCATTATTATTATTGTTATTATTATGCTGAATACCATTTCATTCTATACACACACTTCCAGTGGATAAGGTATTTGTTATTCCTTTATCTCTTGATGGTCATTTGGGTAGTTTTCAGGTTTTGGATACTACAAATACAGCTATGTGAGTATTCAGGTAGAAGGCATTGTTTGGACATATGCTTTCATGTCTCTTGAGTAAACACCTAGAAGTAAAATGTCTGAGTCATATGGTAGGCATATGTTTAATTTTAAAAGAAAGTACTGAAGTGTTTTTCAAAGTCATTACATCGTTTTAGAATATTTCTAACTGCAAAGTTGGAGTTGAGTTGCTCCACATCCTGACCATTTTAATTTTAGCCATTCTAATATGTGTATAGTGGTATTTCTTTCTGGCTTTAATTTGCATATCCCTAAAGTATAATGATTTCGATCTTCTTTTTATATGCTATTTGTATATTTTCTTTTGTGAAACCGAATCCCTGGACATTTAGCTTTGAATTAATTGTTCCCTAATTAAATTTTAAAAGTTCTTTTTCTAGATACACTGTGCTTTATTGGAAATGTGATTTACAAATATTTTCTCTCAACTTATGGATTGTCTTTTTATTCCCTTTTTAACGGTGTCTTTCAAAATGCAGAAGTTAATTTTGATGAATTCCAATTAAAATATTTCTTCTTTTATGGATTGTGCTTTTGGTGTTACATCTAAGAAATCTTTGCTTAACCCAAGGCCACAAAGATTTTCTGTTTTCTTCTAGAAGTCTTATAGTTTCATGTTCTACATTTCATAGGGCTGTGACTAGTTTTTACATGGTATGAGGTAAAGATCAAAGTTCTTTAAATTTTTTAAAAAATACAGATAGTTATTGTAGGACCATTTTTTAAAAAAGCATTCTCTATCAAATTAACTTTGCACTTGTGTAAAAAAAAAATCATTTGACTGTGTTTGTGTTGGATTATTTTTGGACTCTGTTTTGTTCCACTGGCTATTTCTCTGTCGTCATACCAACACCACACTACTTGGAATAGTGTAGCTTCATAATAAGTGTTGAAGTCAGGTAGTATAAATCCTCCAGTATTGCTTTTCTTTTTCAAAGTGCTATGTATTTCTTCTTGAGTGAGGTTTAGTGGCTGTGTCTTTCCAAGAATTTTTCCATTTCATTTAAGATGTTGAATTTATTGGTATAAGTAGTTTTTTTTTTTTTTAATATTTCCTACCTGTTCTTTTAGTATCTGTAGGATCTGTGGTGAAAGCACTCCTTTCATTCCAGATTGTATTGGCAGTTTGTATTTTCCCCATGTTCTCCCCTACCTGTCTGCTGGCTTATCTGTTTATTGATGTTTGCAAAGAAGCAGCTCTTGATTTCTTTGATTTTTTTTCCCCACATAATTTTTCTGTTTTTTGTTCCATTGATTTCTTCTCTCACCTGTACTGTTTCCTCTCTTTTGCTTACTTCCAGGTTGTTTTATTTGGTTTTTTGTTTGTTTGTTTTGTTTTTTTAAGGGCGCACCAGGGGCATATGGAGGTTCCCAGGCTACGGGTCAAATTGAAGCTTTATCCGCTGGCCTACACCCCAGCCACAGCAACACCAGATCCGAGCCACATCTGCAACCTACGCCACAGCTCATGGCAACGCTGGGTCCTTAATCCACCAAATGAGGCCAGAGATTGAACCTGTGTCTTCATGGATACTAGTCAGATTCTTTTCTGCTGAGCCATGATGGGAACTCCTACTTTCAGTTTAATCTAAACTATTATTTCTAGTTTCTTGAAGTAAAAGTAGTTGAGGCCATTTAAGACCTTTCTTCTTTTCCAATATAGACATTTAAGTGCTCAAATGGACTACTTTAAGCTGCTTCCCTCAAATTTTGATATGTTGTTTTAATTTTCATTCAGTTTAAAATAACTTTTTATTTCTTCTTTGACTTGGGGTTATTCAGAGTTCCTAGTTTCCGAAAATTTGAGAATTTTCCAGATATCCTTCTGTTGTTAATTTCTAAAGTAATTAGATTGTGATCAGAAAACATACCCTGTAAGACTTAAATCCTTTAAAATTTATTCTTAGAGACGCAAGTGGTATCCCTTGGTAAATGTTACTTGTATACTGCAATATTTGAAAAAACTGTGTATTCTATTGTTTTGGGATAGGATGTTAGATAAAGTTCAGTTAGGTCAAGTTGGTTGATGGTGTTCTTGAAGACCTCTATATGCTTATTGATTTTCTGTTTACTTGCTGTGTTAGATATCACAAGAGGTGCTGAAATTTCTGACTACATCTATAGACTTTTCTATATTTTCTTGCACTTCTATTAATTTTTTAATCTATCTTTCATTTTTTAAAGTTTTATGGACGGTGTAGTTGATTATAAGGTTATAATTTCTGCTATACAACAAAGTGATTCAGTTACACATATACACACATCCATTCTCTTTCAGATTTTTTTTCCCACATATATTATCACAGAATATTGAGTAGAGTTCTCTGTTACATACTAGGTCCTACTGGCCAATCATTCCATATACCACAGTGTAAATCAATTTATTTGTAAAATGCATAAACATTTTAGATTATTATGTCTTCTTGATGAATTGATACCTTTATTAGTATGAATTATTCCCTTTATCTAGTAATATTCTTTCTCTAAAATTGACTTTGGTATTAATATAGTAACTCCAACTTTTTTCATTAGCATGATCTATCTTTTTCTATCCTTTTATTTTTAATGTATTTGTGTATTAATATTTAAAACAGATTACTTATAGCCAGAATGTGGATGGGTCTTGTTTTTCTAATACAGTCTTATAATCTCTGCCTTTTAATTGGCATCTTCAGATCATTTATGGTTAATGTGATTATTGATAGGGTAGGGTTTAAATCTAGTTTTGCTGTTTGATTTCTTTCTGTCTTAACTGTTTTCAATCTTTTTATCTCTCTTTTTTCTCTTCTTTTAGATTAATTTTTTAATGATTCTATTTTGTCTCATTTGTTGGCTTAATAGCTATAATTCCTTGTGATATTGTAGTGTTTGCTTTAGAGTTTATAGCATACATCTTTAACTGATCATAGTTTACTTTTAGGTAAAATGGTGAATTTTTCACAAATCAGTTTGTTCAGCTTTCTAATTATGTCACTGCAGTCATATCACATCATTTCTCAGTTCAAAACTATTTCCACTTGACTGCTCACTTCCTGCAGGATTAAGGACAAACTCTTCATCCTGATAAGCAACATAGCCCATTGTATCTGTCTTTAATTTATCTTTCTTTTCTCTCACTACTCTTCTACTTTTATTTTATTAGTTCAGTCAAACTGTTCTCTTTCTTCTCCAATATAGTTTCCTGTCTCTGAATTTGTTAGTGCTGTTTTGTGTGCTTCTGAAAAGTTTTGAGAGCAAGTATGTCTGCAAATTACTTTTTGTACCGCTGTCATAATTCTTTGCATCTTTGAAGGCTCTTATCACATATAATCTATTTCATTGACTTTTACCTTATACTCAGCTGGTTATGGTCTTTCCATTCATTATGTTTTTACAATTGTTCTGTGATTTTTTTTAATATCACTGACTTTACACTACCTTTGGTTATACAGGTCCAGAATTCTTTATCTGTAGTTTTAAAGTCTACAAAACTCTGAAAACTAGAACTTTCTTAAAAAAATAAAACAAAACAAAAAAAACCAAAACTAGTTTGGTGGCTCTGGTGGGCAAAGTAATACCTCCCCACAGGATGTCCATGTTCTAATCCCTAGAGCCAGTGAACATGTTACCTTACTTGGCAAAAGGGACTTTGCAGAGGTGATTAAATTTAAGATTTTACAGTGTGGAGATTAACTTGGATTACCCAGATGGGCTCAATGTAATCTCAAGGGTCCTTCCAAGGGGAAGAGGGAGGCAAGAGAGTCAGAGAAGATGTCATGGCAGAAGTAGAGCTTGGAGTGGTGAGATTGCTGACTCTAAAGATGAAAGAAGTCCAAGAGCCAGGGAATGCAAACAGCCTGTAGAAGTCAGGCAAGGCAAGAACAGATTCTCGCATGAATCCTTTGGAAAGGATACCTTGGCTTTTTAGCCCAGTGAGAGTTCTGACTTCTAGAACTGTAAATTCATATTGTATAAGATACTACATTTGTAGTAATTTGCTACAGAAGCAGTTGGAAACTAATACAGTTGATAAAACCTGACCTGAACAGATGTGAAGCAATTTTTGTCTATATTTATGCCATTTAACAAATATTTATACATTTCTCTATAGAAATAATAGTAGATCATAGGGTGAGTGGTTTCTTAATATACAGTATATATGCTGTATTACCTTTCTACATCTGAGAAATTCTAAATTCTAAAACATTTTTCCCCCAAGGGTCCGCTTTGTGGACCTAAAGTCATTTACACTAAATAATACCTTTTTCCTGCTAAAAGATTGTAATCTATGTGAGGGTAGAAATTGAGACTTATTACTCATCCTTGTGTCCCAGACTCGTTGACTTGTTGACTTAGTATGAGAAATAATTTTATTGAATTGACCTAAAATATTTGTGTACACTGTGGGGTGAAGGAGAGAAGACACATATTGGCTCATGATGAGGTACTGTATTGTAAGTGATGTACAAATAGCAGAAGAAAAGACCTGAAGTAATCTGTGAAAGTTCTGCTAAAGAGGTGACTTTTTACATATAACAATGACTGACATTTGTATAGCACCTACTGTACTAGGTTCTTAATGTGCATTACTAAATCCCCACAAAAATCTTATGATAAAACAGATGCTCAGAGGTGTTAAATAACTCAACCCTAAAGGTGAGTAGATTGAGACTGGGTTCATTCTTTAAGATGATGATGGCAAGAACAGAAGTCTGGAAGTAATTGGATAGAAGCCACAGAATAAGATCAGATAATTTGATTTTTTAAGAATTTAAGGAGTTCCCATAATGGCTCAGTGGTATTGAACCTGACTAGTATCCATGGGGACATGGGTTTGATTCCTGGTCTTTCTCAGTGTTTTAAGGATCCGGCATTGTCATGAGCTGTGGTGTAGGTCGCAGACACAGCTTGGATCCCACGTTCCTGTGGTGGTATAGGTCAGCAGCTGTAGCTCCAATTTGACCCCTAGCCTGGGAACTTCCAAATGCTGCCAGGTGCAGACCTAAAAAGACAAAAATAAAAACAACCAAACAGAAAAAGAATTTAATCTGTATATTACTGTAGTTGATCAAAAATATAGTTATCTGTTAAATAAAATGTTAACTATTAATCTCTCTGGTTCCTAAGATTTGGAATTATTTTTATTTTCGTGTATGTTATGTGAATATTTTCCAAGTTTGTTTTAAGAAACAACTGGCAGCAATAAATGTTATTTCACATGATTAAAAGACCAGGTGTGTTATTTCTGAATATAGTTGAGAAAACATTTCATTTGATGCTAACTGCTATTCAGTATAACTTTTTTGAAATTAGTGAGCTATCTAAATTTTGTTTGTTTTACTAATTAATGTGCTATATAGACATGCTATTCCACTTTAACTGGCCTTTACTGACATTCCCTCATTCAGCTGCCTACAAAGAACCATTATTTTAAAATGTTCATGCATAGTTTTTTCTTTTATGCCATAAGCATTGTAATTCTGTCTCTGGTAGTACACAGTACTATGTTTAGAAGTTAGTGTGGGACTCCATTTCTGTATATTTCAGCAACTTGCTATTTAACCTGAGAACTGTTCCTGTAGAGAAAAGAAGAGGTGAGAAAAGCCTATTGCAAAATATTCACACTAACTATAAAATGATTATCCTAATGTTTCTAAGTAGCAAACTGCTTATTCTGGATACTCTAGGCACATGGGAACTAGATTTTATTTGTTGGACAATTAATAATCTAGGATGGTGGTAACATGTACTTATTTTAGGTAATTTAATTTTCATGTTGAGTGTTGACCCTGGAAACCTTTTCATTTTTATTCCTTGTGTATGGTAAGTTTAGTTTTGTCCATCCTTCTTTCACTGTCTGCTGTTATTGGAGAATAAACCAATATTGTGCCATACAAAAATTAAATATTGGTTATTTTTAAAAGTATTGAACACTTACTATATAGCAAGTAGTATACTAAGTATTTGTGCAATAATGAATGAAATATAGTTTGTACTCTCATAAAACTTACAGCCTGGTAGGAAAGATACAAGTAGATAAACAAGTATATATTTGTAAGTTTGAAAATGCACTGTGAAGAAATCAAATGGGATATTGTAATAGGGTAAGAAAGGGACCTGTGTAAGAGGAGTTAGGCAAGGCCTTTTTGAAAAGGAACCAATGATGCCAAGAGGGAACAGTGCTACAAAGGCCTTAGAGTGGAAAAGAGCTGGGTTTGAAAAGAAAATGGTGATGTAATGGGCAAAAAAGAGAGAAGGGTTAAAGGTGAGGTTGGAAAGGTAAGCAAGATTTGTCCTTGGTTCCTGGTACAACCTCCTAAATCCTTTGAGTGTCTTTTTATATGCACATGTGATGACTAGTGGCAGGAGGCCCTCTCTTAGATAGCTTTAGGATGGGGGTCAGAAGGAATAAGCCTTGATTAGAAGAAGCTTGGAACTTTTGGCCTTACTCCTCAACCTCCAAAAAGGGAAAAGTGACTAGAGATTAAGCTAATCTCCAATACCAGTTAATTTAATCAACTACACCCATATAGAAAAACCTCCATTAAAAACATTTACACCACAGAGTTTATAGAGCTTCCCCCGATTGGTGAATACATTGAGGTACTGGGAGGTTGATGTGCCCAGAGAGGGCATGGAAGCTCTGCACTGATTTCTCCCCACCCCCAATACCTTGCCCATATATATTTCTACTTGGCTGTTCTTGATTTGTATCTTTTATAACAAACCAGTAATAGTAAGTGCCTTCCTGAGTTCCATGAACTGTTGTAGGAAATTATCAAACTTCATAGGGGGTCATGGGAATCTTAGATTTATAGCCTGTTGGTAAGAAGGATGGGAGGCCTAAGATTTGACTGGTGTCTAAAGTGGGGGCAGTCTTGTGGAAGTGAGCAACCAGTGGGGTTGTGTTGACTCCAGGTAATTAATGTCAGAATTGAATTGACTTATAGGACACACAGTTGATGTCCACAGAGGATTGGAGACCTATTTAGTGTAGAAAATCTACACAATTGCCAGAAGTGAGGTGTAAGTAAAAGCAGATCATAGTACTTCTGTTCTGCTGAGTCTTTTAGAAAACCTTGCATTCAGATTTGATTATTGATTATGTTAAAGACCAGAACTGTCTGAAGATTCAACAAAGAACTTTTGTACAAGTAAAAGATTCTGTGGTCATGCAAGATAATAGTTCATAAAAGGGAAGGTGGCAGAAATCCAGACTACTGCTGTTCTCTTTCATTCAAATATTGTTCTTTAAAAGAAAGTCATTCCAATTATAATAAGATGGGTAGCCCTTTATCCTTGGAAGAGTCTTCTTTAAGAAATACAAAATTTTTTCACAGAAAAAATAGACACTCTTGTGTTATTATTTGCTACGTACCAGACCTTCTGCTAGTCACTTTGTCTTATTTAATCCTCGTAAACAACCAGGTGAAGCAGGTAGTATTAATAATCCTGGAGCCACAGAGAGGTTCAAGTCCATGGCAAAATTGGTGTCAGAGCTGGATTCAAACTCTGTCTCCTTTGTTGTTAGATTCTGTACTCCTAATCTGTATAGCAGACTGCCTTTTAAATTGTATAGATTAGGTAAAACTAGCAATATTTTTGGTAGAAGACAAAGTAAATTAAAATGTTTCAACAGTTGCTAGGATATAAGACACTAATATTAGTTTATTATTAAAAAAATGTATCTGATACTAAAACTGAAATAGGTTTTATTTTATGTTGGCTTTCTGGTGTCTCTGGTCTTCTTTTTTTTTTTTTTTGTCTTTTTTGCCATTTCTTGGGCCGCTCCTGTGGCATATGGAGGTTCCCATGCTAGGGGTCTAATTAGAGCTGTAGCCGCCGTCTTATGCCAGAGCCACAGCAATGCGGAATCCGAGCCACGTCTGCGACCTACACCACAGCTCATGGCAACGCTGGATCCTTAACCCACTGAGCAAGGCCAGGGGTCAAACCCGCAATCTCGTGGTTCCTAGTCGGATTTGTTATCCCACTGAGCCACGACGGAAACTCCTCTGGTCATTTTTTGAGCCTTGCTTTCCATAAAATGAGAATGAGAAACTGTTGTAATAGACATGTTCTCTGTAAAGATTTGTATGTAAATGTAATCTGAGAATGGCATTTGTATTTTTAAAAGTGTAGTCTTAAATCCGTTCAAGGTAAAAGATTTCAGAAGTATTTTGGTCAGAATGAGAATTCAGAATGGGAGAATTATTTGGGGGCCTCATTTTTTTTCTCATTAGTAAACTCTCTTTATAGTCTTTTGCCCTAGTTTTCTGTTTCTTGTCACAGACATTCATATGCTTTCCCATTACCCTTATTCCCTGATACTAACCTTCCATTTTGGCTTAATATACTACTGATTTTTCTCATGAATATATATATATATATTTTTGCAGCTACCCTCTTAATTCCCTTTTTAATTCAAGTTGACACTACTGCATACCTACCCTTTCTCCTTTTATAAAAGCTTTTGATTTTTGTTGTACCTTGCTTCCTTTATTGCTAGAATTCATGCCTCTCGCAAAGAGTCTAAAGAAAGAGGTAGAAGGGGGTACATAAAGACTAGAACATTGTATTCAAACTTTATTGTGCATCTTAATTACCTGGGTGTCTTGTTAAAAAGCAGGTTCTGATCTGAAGTTACAGGGTAGTACTAAAATTTTGTAGTTCTCGCATGTTCCCACGTGATGCTAATGCTACAGATGCTGGTTTAAGGACCACAGTTTGAATTAGTGCTGCTGTGGAAGGTCTAAGCCAGAAGGAAGTAGTTAGAAAAAAATATGTATCACCTTAAAGGAAACTCATTCTTTTCTTTTTTCTTTCTTTCTTTTTTTTTTTTTTTTTTTTTGGCTGTACCTGTGGCATGCGGAAGTTCCTGGGCCAGGGAACAAACCCGAGCTGCAGCAACCTGCTGCACCATCAAGGAACTCAAAAGGAGACTCACTCTTAAATGATGATGTTATTATATATAAAAGCCCCCTTTTCCTTTTGGCCATGTGAGGACATAGCGAAAAGACAGCCTTCTGTGAACCAGGAAGCGGGCCCTCACCAGATGTCTTGATCTCGGACTTCTTATCTTCTAGAACTTTAAGAAATAAATTACTTTGTTTACAGGCCACCTCATCTAAGTTTTTACTGTTACAACAGCCTGAACAGTAAGACAGTAGTTTTGAGTAAGAAGAGATGGAGAAGATACAGACATCTTAATAGAATACCTTATTTGTTCCTTAGATCGCTAGAATCCTCTTACGACTTTTTGAAAATTTTGGTAAAATACGCATAACCACTTACTGGTTTAACCATTTAAAAAGTGTTCAATTCTGGAGTTACTGTTGTGGCTCAGCAGTAAGGAACTCGACTAGTATCCATGAGGATGCTGGTTTGATCCCTGGCCCTGCTTAGTGGGTTAAGGATCTAGCGTTGCTGTGAGCTGTGGTGTAGGTTACAGATTTGGATCGGACCCCTCGTTACTGTGGCTGTGGTGTAGGCCGGCAGGTGCAGCTCCAATGCGGCCCTAGCCTGGGATCTTCCATTTGCTGTGGGTGTGGCACTTAAAAAAAAATGTTCAATTCTGTGGCATTAAGTATGTTCACATTTTTCATGATTTTTTAAAATAGTTTTTTTAATAGCGGTTTTAAGTTTGCAGCAAAATTGAGCAGAAGGTAGAGTTCCCTCATACCCCCTCACTCTACATATATGTATGCCTACCCCCAGTATCAACATTGTGCACCCTAGTGGTACATTTGTTACAACCAATGAACCTGCATGGACATTACTACTATTCAAAGTCCATAGTTTACATTGTGGTTTACTTTTGGTGTTATATATTCTGTACATGTTGACTAATGTCTGATGGTTGGTATGTATCAGCCATTTTAGTATCATACAGAATGCCCTAAAAATCCTCTGTGCTCTGCCTCTGCTTCTCTTCCAGTTTCTTGAACCCTGGCAACCACTGAATTTTTACTATCTCTGTAGTTTTGCCTTCTCCAGAATGTCATATGGTTGGAATCACACAGTGTATAGTCTTTTCAGATTGACTCCTTTCTCTTAAATACTATGCATTTAAGTTTCCTCCTTGTCTTTTCATGGCGTGATAGCCCATTTCTTTTATGCACTGAATAGTTTTCCATTGTTTAGTTGTATGTACCATACTTTGTCCTTTTACCTGCTGAAGTACATCTTGATTGCTTCCAGGTTTTGGAAGTTATGAATAAAGTTGCTATAAACATTCATGTGCAAGCGATTCTTTAGACAAAGGGTATCAACTATGGGATTCCTTGGTAAATACCAAGACACTTGATTGCTAGATCACATGGTAAGTGTTTATTATAGTTTTACAGGAAACTGCCACACTGTCTTCCAAATGGCTGTACCCATATGCATCTCACCAGCAATGGCAATGAATGAGATTCCTGTTGCTCTGCATCCTCGTCAGCATTTCGTATGGTCAGTGTTCTAGATCCTGGCCATTGTCCTAGATATGTAGTGGTGTCTCATTGTTTTGATTTGCAGTCTTTAATGATATATGATGTTGAACACCTTTTCATGTGCTTATTTGTTATCTGCATGTCTTCTTTAGTGAACTGTCTTTAGATCTTTTATCCACTTTTTAATCAAGTTCTTCTTCTTCTTTTTTTTAGGGCTGCCCCTGCATATGGAGGTTCCCAGGCTAGGGGTCGAATCAGAGCTGTAGCCGCTGGCCTACACCACAGCCTCAACAATGTCAGATCCGAGTCGTGTCTGCGACCTACACCACAGCTCACAGCAATGCCAGATCCTTAACCCACTGAGCGAGGCCAGGGATCGAACCTGTGTTCTCATGGATGCTAGTCAGATTCGTTTCCGCTGAGCCAGGATGGGAACTCCAAGTTCTTCCTTTTTAAAAAATTCTGTTTTAAGAATTCTTTGTATATTTTGCATAACAGTCCTTGTTCAGTCTTTTGCAAATATTTTCTCCCAGTCAGTTTTTCTCATTCTCTTGATTATATTTTTTGTAGAGCAGAAATTTTTAATTTTAATAAAGTCCAGCTTATCAATATTTTTTCTTTTCTTTTTTTCAGGGCCACACCACCTGCAGCATATGGAGGTTCCAAGACTAGGGGTCAGATCAGAGCTGTTGCCACTGGCCTGTGCCAACAGCCACAACAATGCCAGATCCGAGCTGCGTCTGCACCACAGTTCACTGCAACGCCGGATCCTTAGCCCACTGAGCGAAACCAAGGATTGAACGTGCATCCTCATGGCTACTAGTCAGATTTGTTTCCACTGAGCCAAGACGGGAACCCCCGCAATTATTTTTTCATGGATCTGGTGTTATATCTAAAAAGTCACTGCCATGTCCAAGGTCATCTAGATTTTCTCCTATATTCTAGAAGCTTTATAGTTCTTTATTTCACATTTTGGTCTGTGATTCTTTTGTGTGTGTGTGTGTTTTGTCTTTTTAGGGCCACACCCATGGCATATGGAGGTTCCCAGGCTAGGAGTCCAAACCGAGCTATAGCTGCCGGCGTACACCACAGCCACAGCAACGCCAGATCCAAGCTGTGTCTGTGACCTATGCCACAGCTCACAGCAATGCCAGATCCCCAATCCACTGAGTGAGGCCAGGGATCAAACCCGCAACCTTATAACCTAGTTGGATTCATTTCCACTGTGCCACGACCGGGAACTCCTGTGATTCATTTTGAGTTAATTTTTGTGAAAGGCTTAAGGCCTGGTCTAGATTCACTGTTTTGCACATAGATGTCCAGTTGTTCCAGCAATGTTTGTTGAAATGACTGTCTTTGTTCCATTGAAAGGCATTCCTTGGACATGTTGTAGGTTTGGTTCCAGACCACCCCAAAAAAGTGAATATCATAGTCAGGCAAGTCACATTAATTTTTTTTGTTTCTCAGTGAATATCAAAGTTAGGTGTACACTATACTATAGTCTGTTATGTGTTCAGTAGCACTATGTCTAAAAACATGTACATACCTTAAAAATACTTTATTTTTAAAAATGCTGTCATCTGACAACACAGTATTGCTGCAAACCTTCAGTTTGTAAGAAATGCAGTATCTGTACAGCACAGTAAAATTAGGTATGCCTGTATTGCCTTTGTTCCTTTGTCAAAGACTAGTTGACTATATTTATATGGGTCTATTTCTGGGCACTCCATTTTGCTCCATTGGTCCATTTGCCTGTGCTTTTTCCAATACCACACTGTCTTGTTTACTATAGTTTTATATTTTATAATATGTCCTAAAGTGAAATAGTGTCAGTCTTCCAACTTTTATTTTTTTCCCTCAACATTGCATTGGCTGTTCTGGGTCTTTCAACTTTCCATATAAGCTTCAGAATCAGTTTGTCAGTTACTACAGTATAAATTGATGGTACTTTGATTGGGATTAGATTGCATCCATAGATCAAATTGTGAATGGCATCTTGACACTGTTGCTTCTTACTGTCTATGAACATGAAATATCACTCCATTTTAGTTATTCTTTGATATTTTTATTTATTATTTTTTACTTTTTAGTGTTGCACCCACGGCATATGGAAATTCCCAGGCTAGGAGTCAAATCAGAGCTGTAGATGGCAGCCTACACCACAGTCATAACACAGGATCTGAGCCACCTTGGTGACTTACACCACAGCCCACTGCAGTGCCAGATCCTTAACCCACTGAGTGAAGCCAGGGATTGAACCTGCGTCCTCATGGATGCTAGTCAGATTCATTACTGCTGAGCCACAACAGAACTCCTCTTTGATATTTTTTTAAATGATTTTTATTTTTTCCATCATAGCTGGTTTACAGTGTTCCATCAATTTTCTACTGTACAAAAATGTGACCCAGTCATATATACATGCATACATTCTTTTTCTCACATTATTATGCTCCATCATAAGTGACCATATAGAGTTCCCAGTGCTATTCAGCAGGATCTCATTGTTTATCTGTTCCAAAGGCAGTAGTTTGCATCTATTAATCCTAAACTCCCACTCCATCCCACTCCCTCCTGCTTCCCCCCTACCTCACAACCACAAATCTGTTCTCCAAGTCCGTGATTTTCTTTTCTGTGGAAAGGTTCATTTGTGCCGTATATTAGATTCCAGATATAAGTGATATCACATGGTATTTGTCTTCCTCTTTCTGACTGGCTTCACTTTGTATGAGAGTCTCTACGTCCATCCATGTTGCTGCAGATGGCATTATGTCATTCTTTTTTATGGCTGAGTAGTATTCCAGTGGTATATATACCATATCTTCTTAACCCATTCATCTGTCGATGGACATTTAGGTTATTTCCATGTCTTGGCTATTGTGAATAGTGCTGCAGTGAACATACGGGTGCGTGTGTCTTTTTTAAGGAAAATTTTGTCTGGATATTTGCCCAAGAGTGGGATTGTTGGGTCATATGGTAGTTCTATATTTAGTATTCTAAGTTACCTCCATACTGTTTTCCATAATGGTTGTACTCTCTTAGATATTTTTAAATCAGTTTTTATCATATGGGTCTTGTAATATTTTGTTAAATTTTTACCTAAGTTTTTTGGGTTTTGGGGTGCTAATGTAAATGACATATTATTATTATTATTATTATTATTATTATTATTATTATTATTATTGTCTCTTTTGCCATTTCTTGGGCCGCTCCTGTGGCATATGGAGGTTCCCAGGCTAGGGGTCTAATCGGAGCTGTAGTCGCCGGCCTATGCCAGAGCCACAGCAACACAGGATCCAAGCCACGTCTGTGACCTACACCACAGCTCACAGCAACGCCAGATCGATAACCCACTGAGCAAGGCCAGGGATCGAACCCGCAACCTCATGGTTCCTGGTCGAATTCGTTAACCACTGCACCACGGATGGGAACTCCTAAATGATGTAATATTGATTTTAATTTCCATTTGTTTACTGCTGAGTTTTATTTATTACTTTATATCCTTCAGCCTTGATATAATAACTTACTAGTTCTAGGCATTTTTTTGTCAGTTATTTTGGATTTTCTATATAGAGAATCATGTCTTCCATGAAGAAAGACAATTTTATTTCTTCCTTCTCAATCTATACTTCTTCCTTTCTTGTCTTATTGCATTAGCTAAGACTTTGAGTAGGGTGTGGTGATAATGAGACATCCTTACTTTTTTTCTGATCTTGGCTGGAAAGCATCAGGTTTCTCACCATGAACTACCTTGGTAGCTCTAGGTGACAGCTTAACTGTTAGATGATCTTTATCAAGTTGAGGAAGTTACCCTCTATTCCTAGTTTGATGGCCATTTTTTTTCTTCCTTTTTTTTTTCTTTTTATGGCTACCCCCATGGCATATGGAAGTTCCCAGGCAAAGAATTGAATCTGAGCTACAGTTGCAACCTATGCCACAGTTGCAAACTGTGGCAGTGCTGGATCCCACTGCATCAGGCCAGGAATTGAACCCATACCTCCATAGCAACCTGAACCGCCACAGTCAGATCGTAACCCATTCTTTGCATCACAGCAGAAACTTCTTGCTGGCCATTCTGAATTTATCATGAATGGATGTTGGGTTATGTCAGATTTTTTTCTGTGTCTGTTAATATAATCATGTGACTTTTCTTCTAACGCCTGTTTCTGTGATGGATTAGTTTGACTCAAACTAGTCTTGTATAACTAGAATGAATTCCACTTGGTCATGGTGTATAATTTTTTTATATACCTTATTGAATTCACTTTGCTAATTTATAGAGGATTTTAGTGCTGGCATAGTGCCAGCTTCATAGAGTTAGGAAGTACTCCTTCTGCTTCTATCCTTGTTTTATGACTTTTGAAGCAAGCAGTGTGCTGTCTGCCTGGTACATCTTAGTTTATATTTTGCTTGTTTTGAGAATACTGTACAATGAAAAAGTTAAAATGTGATTGATCAGAATAGACTCTCCCAGAAGAGGAATCATGAAAAAATGGGGGAGTTGGACCAGAATTCCTGTATGTTCTTGGCCCTATCTCCCACCAAAGAAAATAGTTTTCATAAGTAATCATTCTTGATGAATTCAAATTACCTTTACTCTTTAAAACCACTTCTGAAGCTATTTTCTAAAGTGTATTCACTGAAATGCCCAGTAAACACTCAGATATGTCAGTGAAACAATTCTGAATTTCACCACTTGTGCTCTTTCAAAATTTCTTAATAATAAACTTTACATTTATTAAGGTCAGTTGGTGGTCCCCCATTATGTGTTTTGTTTTAGACCTCTTTATTTGCTTATGTGTGTAAGCATGAGCAACTGAAGACTACTCATATAGGCTGAGTTCTTGCTGAACTATGGTTCTTCCATAGAGGTATGGTTAAGGTTGGGCAATGGTTTTTGTTGTCATTTAACCAGCTATAGAGGACAAAAGTAACATTGTTCATCATAGTAAATGAGAAATTAGGCATATAGGCAACAAAATAAAACCACTGAAAGGAAGGTTGGGGAAAAAGTAGAATTTAAAAAGAAGAAGGATTTCCCGTCATGGTGCAGCGGAAACGAATCCAACTAGGAACCATGAGGTTGCGAGTTCAATCCCTGGCCTTGCTCAGTGGGTTAAGAATCTGGTGTTGCCATTAGCTGTGGTGTAGGTCGCAGACCCAGCTCGGATCTGGTGTTGATGTGGCTGTGGCTGTGGCTGTGGTGTAGGCCAGCAGCAATAGCTCCAATTAGACCCCTAGCCTGGGAACCTCTATATGCTGCAGGTGTGGCCCTAAAAAGACAAAAAGACAAAAAAAAAAAAGAGAGAGAGAGAGACTTAGGTCTCATTCAGACTGTAGAATTCTAGTTCTTCAGCATTTTTTCCAGGTACAAAAGAGTTCACAGCTTCTCCTGAAATCTACTTCTGGAACTCAAAAGAATCCCTCTCATTTTTTGCACCAAAGGTACCATTAACTCTTTGCCTGCCATTTCTGCTTTCTCCTGCCCCACCTTAGGCCTTTAAAACAAGCTTATGTATATTATTTATCCAAGAAAAACAAAACATTTACTTACATATGTACTTGCACAGAATGTTCGTAGTCACTTTTATTTATAATAGTCAAAAAACTGAAAATTACCCAAATGTTCATCAACAGATGAATGGATAAGTTATGGGCTATATTCCTTTCCAGAGGCTTCAGGGAAAAATCAGCTTCCAAGCCCATTCAAATTGGCAGAATCCATTTCCTTGCAGTTGTAGAACTGAGGTTCTTGTTCTATTCCTGGCTGTCAGCCAAAGGTTGCTCTTAGGACCTAGAGGCTACTGAAGGTCTTTTGCAAGTGGCCTCCATCCTCAAACTAGCAAAGTGTAGTTAATCTCCTTCATGATTTGAATCTCTGACTTCTGCTATCAGCTAGAGAAAATACTCAGCTTTTAAAGGGCTCACGTGATTAGGTTAAGCCCAAGCTTATAGTCTTTGTATGTTAAGGTCAGCTGATTAGGAAACATAATTATATCTTCAGAATCTCTTATAACATGTCATATAATCATGGGAGTAGCACTAGGAGGTGGTGGAGATCTGGGGACCATCTTCAGATTCTGCCTATCAGCTTATCACATAGGGTGGTATATTGTGCTTCAGTTATATACCTCAATAAAGTGTGTGTGTTTTTTCTAAAAATAAGAAAAGATTTAATAATAATGGTAATTAAGGGATGATTGTGAGACTCAAAAAACATGTAGGTTGATTATTCTCATTGACTCAGCTTAGTATTTGCTTAGTATTTTCATGTCCAAGTCAGGGAATAGAACTAAAATGTTAATACCTTGTGCCTTTTCTGTATTTGTATTTTCTTTCACTTTTAATGAGAGGAAACTAGAAAGTTGAATCAAATATAATAGAAAAAATATGATTTTGAAAATTTTACAGATTCTTGACTCAAAATTGTGATTAGTGAATATTGTAATTTATGTATGGCAAATAAAAATTTAACAATTTAAAGTCCCTATTCAATATTTAAACTTGTACAATAGATAAATTAGTGTAGCTCTGTATTTTTTTCTCCTGTTATTGTTTAGACCAGTCTTGTAGTTTGAGTTTACAGAATGTAGAGAATACTGTTTCTATAGGATGGAAAAGGTTTTATCTGCTCATCTTTTACTTTCTATAAAGGATTAAATCAAGAATAACATGTTTAATATTTTATTATAATTACTTATTTAATGGACAAATATTTTAGAATTTTTAAAATTTTTATAGACTAGAAACTTTAGAATAAAATGTGGTTTGTTTTGGTTGGATCATCAAAATATTAGTGTACAACACCAGGTGTTAGCAAACAACTGGAATGCTCATAAAGAGCTAGAGGGGGTGTTAATTGGTTCAAGCATTTTGGAAAATGTTTTAGCAATATTTACTAAAGCTGTACATATGTATGTATATATATGTATATACTATGACCCTGCAGTTTTACTGCTTCCAGTCATTTCAGATATACTCCATCATAAATAATAAAATCTCTTTAAAATTCTTTAAACGTTTGTGATCCTTTACTCCTTAAGAAGACTCATAGTTCTTTATTGAACATCAGAGTTCAAAATTTTCAATTTGATTACATTTTATCTTTTTGTTCTACTCTGTGTTCCTTTCAGGCATGTTTTCTCCTTATTTTTCGTCTCTTATCCCTGACTTAAAATATTCTGTCTCCTTGCTATTTATCTATCATAGACCTCCTTGTTGTCCGATAGAGCTTTCAGCAGTTATGGTATAATCTCTAACTATGTGGTCCATTATTGCAGCCACAAGCCACATGTGCCTAATGGGCACTTGAAATGTGGCAAGTGTGGCTGAAGAACTGAACTTTATTTATTTTTAATTTAGCTACATGGGGCTAGAAATTAATATATTGAATAGTATTTGTCAATATTCTCTTCCTGACCTCTTTAGCTTATTTCGATTTCATCCTCTCTTCAAGCCTAATAATTTGTGTTACCCAACTTTTTTTTTTTTTTTTTTGCTTTTTAGGGCCATACCCTTAGCACATGGAAGTTCCCAGGCTGGGGGTCGAATCAGAGCTGCAGGTTCTGGCCCACACCACTGCCACGTCCATGCGAGATCTGAGCCTTGTCTGCAACCTACACCACAGCTCACAGCAATGCTGGATCGTTAACACACTGAACTAGGCCAGGGATTGAACCTGCATCCTCATGGATACTAGTCAGGCTCTTTTCTGCTGAGCCATGACAGGAACTCCTGTGTTACCCAACTTTTAGACCTTAGTCATATGTTAATTTTTATTTATTTTATATATTTTAAATATTTTGGCATATATCTTTGTTTCCTTATTATCCTGTAAGCTTCTGAGTAGTGAAGGTATTTTATTTCTTTTTTTAATCTCTTTCACCACTTTTTTGATCAAAATTTATAATCAGAAAATATTTGTCAAAGGGGCTAGTTACCTGCAAATGGGGAGGGTCTTCAAAAATGTCATTGAAAATCTAGGGTATTGGGAAATTTGGAGGTTTATTTGTCAAGAACACAAAATGGAGTTAAAATAAGAGTGGAGCAGTAATTTAAAATCTTGAAATTTAAAATCTAGTATTAACTCATTACTTTTGTGAACTTGGACAAATTTCTTAATTTTTTCATGTAAGTTTGTTCATCTAAAAAAATAAGAGATGAGGAGTCCCCATCATGCCTCAGCAGAAACAAATCTGACTAGCATCCTTGAGGACGCAGATTCAATCCCTGGCCTCATGCAGTAGATTAAGGATCCAGTGTTGCCTTGAGCTGTGGTGTAGGTCGCAGACGTGGCTCAGATCCCACATTGCTGTGGCTATGGTGTAGGCCCAGAGGCTATAGCTTTGATTCAACCCCTAGCCTGGGAACATCCACATGCCGTGGGTCCGGCACTAAAAAAAAAAGAAAGATATAGTTGGTTTTTAAGTCTCTTCCAACTAAAGATTCTTAGAAGAAACATGCCTTCTTGAATTGAAAACTGTTAACAGTGGGGATTAATGTTGGTATTTGTTTTATTTTATATTTTAAAAAGTTTAAGAGGGGAAAGTACACGTTGAAATGCCTAGGTTTGAATTGTCAGTACATTCCTCTGTGTAGTGAAATACCAAGATGAAAAATTATATGAAGATCTAATAGGGCTATGAGTGGGCAAAAAATAGGAAATGAGCTTCTTTGTAGCAAACTGTGAATACATGTAAGGGAAAATAAAATTGTGTTTGAATGATTATGTATTCTAAATGATTAGTTAGAAATCCAGGAATAAGATTTAGGAGAAAGTGTCAACTTGTTTTAGTGAAGGAAAACAGTATCAGAAGTCAGAACTGAGATTATTTTCCCTGCAATGCCAGTAATTAGCTCTGTGACAATAAGTGGTAAATTTGAAAGGGTATTTACTTCTGCATGCCGTAACATTGTCTCTTGACACCTTCAGGAGTAGTCCATAAACCAAAGAGAGCACTTGTACTCTTTCAAAAGACCTAGGAATAATTTCACTATGCCTTTTATCACTATTTACCTATTCAACTGGCAGAAATACAAGCTTTGTTTTCTGATCTTCTGAACGCACATCTTCATACTGCTTTGAACAGCTTCTTGTTTGACATATTTCTCCATCTTTCTCAAATCTTTTTCTTTTTTCTTTCTTTTTTTTTTTTTTTGGACGCATCTGGAGCGTGCAGAACTTCCCAGGCTAGGAATAAAACTTGAGCTATAGCAGTGACAATGCCAAGTCCTTAACTTCTAGGCCACCAAGGGACTCCCTCCCAAATCTTTGTATTATGCTCCAGAGAGCTTCAGCCTCTGTGACTTGCAGACTTCCCTATGTATGCTTACTTTCATCCTCTTCTCCAAATTTAAACCTTCTATCTCTGCCTTAATTGATAACTGTCTGGTCTTTAAAATTATTTTGTACCCTCTTGTGAGGGGAGTGCTGTATCCATACACATACCACATCTATTAATTGTGGAAAGATAATGGTTTAGCATCTTCACTCTCTCATGCCATTTTTTCTTATTATTCAATGAATTTATTACATTTATAGTTATACAATGATCATCACAATCCAATGTTATAGGATTTCCATCCCATACCCCCAGCACATTCGCCCACCCCCCGAACTGTCTCCTCTGGAAACCTTAAGTTTTTCAGTCTGTGAGTCAGCATCTGTTCTGCAAAGAAGTTCATTCCGTCCTTTTTTCAGATTCTACATGTCAGTGATAGCATTTGATGTTGGTGTCTCATTGTCTAACTGACTTCACTTAACATGATAATTTCTAGGTCCATCCATGTTGCTAAAAATACTGTTATTTCATTCCTTTTAATGGCTGAGTAATATTCCATTGTGTACATTATATGTACCACATCTTATTGATCCACTCCTCTGCTGATGAACATTTAGGTTGTTTCCAGGTGTTGGCTATTGTAAATAGTGCTGCAGTGAACATGGGGGTACATGTGTCTTTGTGAGTCATGGTATTCTCTGGATAGATGCCCAGGACTAGGATTGCTGGATCAAATGGTAGTTCTATTTTTAGTTTTCTGAGGAATCTCCATACTGTTTTCCACAGTAGTTCACCAGTTTACATTCCCACCAACAGTGTACTAGGGTTCGTTTTTCTCCACACCCTCTCCAGCACTTACAGTTTTTAGACTTCTTGATGATGGCCATCCTGGCTGGTGTAAGGTGGTACCTCATAGTGGTTTTGACTTGCATGTCTCTAATAATGAGTGATGTTGAACATCTTTTCATGTGTTTTTTGGCCATCTGTATGTCTTCTTTGGAGAATTGTCTGTTTAGATCTTCTGCCCATTTTTCAATGGGGTTGGTTGGTTTTTTGGTATGGAACTGCAGAAGGTGTATCTCTTTGCTCAGTGTTTCCTGTATGTTATCCATCTTTGCCTCCAGTTTATTTCCAATGTCTTGCATCTTCGTCAGCATCAACAGTCTAAAGTCTTTTTCCTGGAGGCTGAGAATCTCCTCATTGCTTAGCTGATTTTCTGGGGTTTTTCCTTTCTCTCTCATCTGAGGTATAGTTCTCTGTCTTTTCATTTTTATAGGTTTTTGGTGTGGTGACCGTTTTACAGATAATAGAGTTGTAGCCTCTCTTACTTCTGGTGCCCGCCCCCCTTATGGCTGAAGTCCATATGGGGGCTTGCTGTAGTCTTCCTAATGGGAGGGGCTGATGCCTGCCCACTGGTAGGTGCAGCCGATTCTAATCCCTCTGGTGGGTGGGGCTCAGTCTCTGGATGGGATTAGAGGCAGCTGTGTGCCTGAGGGGTCTTTAGGTAGCCTGTTTACTGAGGGGCGGGGCTGTGATCCCACCTGGATTGTTGTTTGCCCTGGGGCTTCTCAGCAGCTGACTGATGGGTGGGACCAGATTTTCCCAAAATGGCCACCTCCAGAGAAAGGCATGCTGCTGAATATTCCCAAGAGCTTTGCTTTCAATGTCCTTCCCTCACACTAAGCCACCTTCACCCCTGTTTTCCCAGGATGTTCTCCAAGAACTGCAGTCAGGTTTGACCCAGATTCCTATGGAGACTTTGCTTTGCCCTGGGACCCAGTGCACGTGAAAGTCTGTGTGTGCCTTTTAAGAATGGGGTGTCCGTTTCCCCCAGTCCTGTGGAGCTCCTGCACACAAGCCCCACTGGCCTTCAATGCCAGATGCTCCAGGGGCTCTTTCTCCCAGTGCCAGATCCCCACACGTGAGAATTTGTTGTGGGGCTCAGAGCTCTCACTCCTGTAAGTGAGTCTCTGTGAACCAGTTAGTTTCCAGTCTGTGGGGCTTCCCACCTGGGAGGTATGGGTTTGTTTATATCGTGAAATCACCCCTCCTACCTCTTGATGTGGCCTCTTGATCTTCTGGAGTAGGATATCTTTTTTAAGGTTTCTGGTCCATTTGGGTGAAGATTGCTCAGCCTTTAGTTGTGAATTTTGTTGTTTTTAGGAGAGAAGTTGAGTTCCAGTCTTTCTATTCCACCATCTTAATCCCATCTCCCCTATATTATGAAATTTTTTGAAAAGAGCATCATATTAAAACCACAGAAAGCAGAAGAAAAATAATCAGCAGTAATGAAATTCAATGAAGGCAAGTCTTGGTTCTCTAAAAAGACTAATAAAATCAATAAACCCTCTGTAATTTAAAAAACATGCAAATTAATGGATGTAATAAATAAGAGGATATTTTATAATCTTGTAATCATAGGAAAGTCATAAAATTTGATGTCAATAGATTTGAAAATTTAAATGAATTTCTAAAAAATGCAGTTTACCAGAATTAACGCAAATAGAGAATTTCAATGATCCTGTGACAAAGAAAAAGTTCATAATATTAAGCCTTCTGACAAAGGAAACTTGAGGCTAAGTGGTTTCATTTTTGAACTATACCTAACTTTTAGGAAAAATTATGCATATATATCTTTACAAATTCTGCTAAAGAATAGTGAAAGGAGAAACATATCTAAACTTGTTATATTAGACCAACATAACCTTAATACAAAGTAAACAAAAACTTCTCAAGGATATTACATGAAAGAAAGATAATGGTATCTTCCATGGCATGTGGAAGTTCCTTGGCCAGGAACTGAACCTGCATTACAGCATCAACTTGAGCCACTGCAATGACAGCCCTGGATCCTGAATGAGCTGAACCACAAGAGAACTCCAGAAGGAAGATAATGGATCAATTTCTTTCATGAACATAAATGCAGAAAATTATTAAACAGTAACAATCCAAAACCAAATCCAGCAATATATTAAAAAAGATTTAATCTTTATATTTTGAGGTCAGCTGATTAGCAACCTTAATTCCAACTGCTATCTTAATCTCCCTTTTCCATGTATTATAACATAGTCACAAATTCTGGGGAATAGAACATAAATTGCTTTAAAGGGCCATTATTCTGTCCTGTTACATACATCTCAGCCAAGCTGCATTTATTCCAAGGACGCAAAGTTGTTTAACATAAATCAATCAATGTAGTTTACCACATTAATAATAAAAGAAGTGTATGTAGACGACATGATACTATATATAGAAAACTCTAAGGACTCGACCCAAAAACTACTCAAACTGATCAACAAATTCAGCAAAGCAGCAGGATACAAGATTAACATTCAGAAATCAGTTGCATTTCTGTATACTAACAATGAAATATTAGAAAAGGAATACAAAAATATAGTACCTTTTAAAATTGCACCCCAAAAAATCAAATACCTGGGGATACACCTGACCAAGTAGGTGAAAGACTTATATGCTGAGAACTATAAGACATTAATCAAGGAAATTAAAGAAGATTCAAGGAAATGGAAAGATATTCCATGCTCCTGGGTTGGAAAAATTAATGTTGTAAAAATGGCCATACTACCCAAAGCAACCTATGGATCTAACATATCTCCTATCATTACCCATGACATTTTTCACAAAATTAGAACAAACAATCCAAAAATTTATATGAAACCACAAAGGCCCAGAATTGTCAAGGCAATTCTGAGGAACAAAAACCAAGCAGGGGCCATAACTCTCCCAGATTTCAGGCAATATTACAAAGCCACAGTCATCAAGACAGAGTGGTACTGGGACCAAAACAGACATACAGACCAATGGAACAGAATAGAGAACCCAGAAATAAAACCAGACACCTATGGTCAACTAATCATTGACAAAGAAGGCAAGAATATAAAGTGGGAAAAAGACATTTTTTCAGCAAGTGATGCTGGGAAAACTGGACAGCTGCATGTAAATCAGTGAAACTGGAACACACCCTCACACCATGCACAAAAATAAACTCAAAATGGCTTAAAGACTTAAACATAAGATAAGGCACCATAGAAGAAAACATAGGCAAAACATTCTCTGACATCAACCTTACAAATGTTTTCTCAGGCCAGTCTCCCAAAGCAGCAGAAATAAAAGCAAACATAAACAGTGGGACCTAATCAAACTGAAAAGCTTTTGCACAAGCAAGGAAACAGTAATACACAAAAAGACAAATTACGGAATAGAAGGAAATAGTTTCAAATGATGCAACTGACAAGGCCTTAATATCTAAAATATGCAGACAGCTTATATAACTCAACAGCAAAAAAAGCCAACAACCCAGCTGAAAAATGGGCAAAAAACCTGAATAGACATTTCTCCACAGAAGATATACAGATGGGCAACAAGCACATGAAAAAATGCTCAACATCACTGATTAGTAGAGAAATGCAAATCAAAACTACTCTGAGATACCATCTCACACCAGTCAGAATGGCCGTCAATAATAAGTCCACAAATAACACATGCTGGAGAGGGTGTGAAGAAAAGGAAACCTTCCTGCACTGTTGGTGGGAATGTAAATTGGTACAACCACTATGGAAAACAGTATGGAGGTAACTTAGAAAACTACACATAGAACTATCATACGACCCAGCAATCCCACTCTTGGGCAATCATCCAGACAAAATTTTCCTTAAAAAAGACACATGCACCCGTATTGCAGCACTATTCACAATAGCCAAGACATGGAAACAACCTAAATGTCCATTGACAGATGAATGGGTTAAGAAGATGTGGTATATATACCACTGGAACACTACTCAGCCATAAAAAAGAACAAAATAATGCCATTTGCAGCAACATGGATGGACCTAGAGACTCTCATACAAAGTGAAGCCAGTCAGAAAGAGGAAGACAAATACCATGTGATATCACTTATATCTGGAATCTAATATACGGCACAAATGAACCTTTCCACAGAAAAGAAAATCACGGACTTGGAGAACAGATTTGTGGTTGCGAAGGGGGCGGGGGAGTGGGATGGAGTGGGAGTTTAGGATTAATAGATGCAAACTACTGCCTTTGGAACAGATAAACAATGAGATCCTGCTGAATAGCACTGGGAACTCTATATGGTCCCTTATGATGGAGCATAATAATATGAGAAAAAGAATGTATACATGTATATATGACTGGGTGACTGGGTCACCTTGCTGTACAGTAGAAAACTGACAGAACACTGTAAACCAGCTATGATGGAAAAAATTAAAATCATTGAAAAATAATAAAAGAACGAAGTCAAATAAGCATAATAGGTATAGCAAAAACATAAAATCAACATTAATTTAAAAAAACAGCAATTTAGAATATATAGAATCATCCTTAATCTATTAAAAGATGTCTACAAAACAGCAACAAAACTAAATAACAAAACAAAATAACAATAACAAAAACCCTGTAACAGGCATTTGGTAAAATGTTGAAGCTTTTCCCTTTTGGCTCAGGAAAAAGATGATAATATTCTATTTCTCATTGTATAAAGGTTCTAGCTAATGTCATAAGGGGGGAAAAGAAAATTAAAATTAAAGATTAGAAAGTAGATAATCATTTCTCACATATGATAGATTATATACATTTAAAAATCTTTATAGGTTAGTGGAGATTAGAAAAGTCTCCAGATATGGGGTCAGTATTAAAAAATTGACTTATTTTCTATATATATGATAAGAAATTTGTGCCATTTCCAGGGTTGTCAAAAATATATGCATACAAATGAATCTAACAGGATGTATGGCTTCTGTTGTAAAGGTTATAAGACATTATTAAGAAGCATTTTAAAATCCTGAAGTAATTGGAAGGTACACTATGTTAAGGGATAGGAAGGTGCACTGTTGTGCAAATATCAGTACTTCCTGATATATGTAGCCTCCATTCTGGTCATATTCCCAATAGGGGTGTGTGTGTGTGTGTGTGTGTGTGTGTGTGTGTGTGTGTGTGTGTGTGTGTAATCTGATAATCTGATTCATGATAATCTAACGGAAGTGCAAAGGGCCAAAAATAAACAGCATTTTTGAAGAACAAGGTAGGAGGACTTGGCACTATTGGATATCAAGACTTACTGTGAAGCTACCATTAAGATTAGCTCTAGGTAGACCAGTGGAATACTGAAAGGCCTCAAAATGGATTTAAAAACATATAGAAACTTAGTTTATGACAAGAGTGCCTCTGGAGAACAATGGGGAAGAATAGTCTTTTCAGTGAATGGTGTTGAAATAATATATAAGAAACTTGACTGCTACCTAACACCATTTATAAAAATTGATTCCATGTCAATTATGGACTAAAAATCCAAAGCAAAACAACAAAGTTCAGAGATAATATAGAATATCATACTTATGATCTTAGTATATCAAATGATTTAGAAACCTATGCTTTCATACTAAACCTAAAAGAAAAAGACAAATCCAGCCACCTTCTCATAAAAAGATGTCAAGAGAGTGAAATAGAAAGTGACACAAGAGAAAATATTTGCATCACAAAAAACCTTCAAATGTCTCATATCCAGTGTTACTACAAATAAACCCTAAAACAGCAAATGGTAAATAGAAGGTGGACAAGAACAGTGAATAGGCACTTCTCAAGTGAGAAAAATCCAGGAGATAAATACATGAAAATATGCTTAAACTCTTAGTAATTGTGGAAAACACAAAACTGTAGTAATTCATCAGAATTTACCTACAAGAATAGCTAGAATTTAAAAGCAGTATCAAGGAATTCCTGTTCTGGCCCAGCAGGTTAAGGATCCAGCATTGCTTCTGTAGTGCCAGGGGTTCTATCCTCGGTCCATTGTGTTGGGTAGAGGATCTGACCTTGCTGCAGCTTGGATTCAATCCCTGGCCTGGGAATCTCCATATGCCATGGGTGCAGCCAAAAGAATGAGAGTGAGAGAGGAGGAGGGAAGGAGGAAGGAAGAAGAAGAACAAGAAGAGAGAGAGAAATCGGAGTTCCTGTTGTGGCGCAGTGGTTAACGAATCCGACTGGGAACCATGAGGTTGCAGGTTCAGTCCCTGCCCTTGCTCAGTGGATTAACGATCCAGCGTTGCCATGAGCTGTGGTGTAGGTTGCAGATGCGGCTCGGATCCCGAGTTGCTGTGGCTCTGGTGTAGGCTGGTGCTACAGCTCCGATTCAACCCCTAGCCTGGGAACCTCCATATGCCGCAGGATCAGCCCAAGAAATAGCACAAAAAAAAAAAAAAAAAAGAAATAACACAGTATCAAGTGTTGTGAAGATGTGGAGCAGCATTAGCCTCTTAGACTGCTGAAAGGAGTAAATACATTTGTACAGTCACTTTTGGAACAGTTTGACATCATCTCCTAAAGTTCAAGCTGTGCATGTCCTTCACCTAGCTGTTCTCCTTAAGTATATTTCCAACAGAAATGTGTACACCAAGACTCTTATACGTGAATGTTCATGGTAGTGGTATTCGTAAGAACTTCAAACTAAAAACAACACGTGTACATATATCAGCGTTAGAATGGGTAAATAAATTGTGGTATAGTTATACAGTGGACTATCATACAGCTTTGAAAATATACATCCTATAGTTACTCAAAGCAACGTGGATGAATGTTACAAATATAATGTTGATTGAAAAGGGCAAGACAATAGTACATAACATGTTTATTTATATGAACTTTGAAAATCAATAAAAAGTATAGTGTTTAGAGTTACCTGCTTAAGATGTTTAAGTATAAAAAAAAAAAGAAAATGTGTATTGTAAGAGTCATAATAATGGTTAACTTAAGGAGGAAGGAAGCAAGGGTGGTTGGGGAGGAGACCAAAATGTTTTGTTTATTAAGACCAGGCAATGTTTTATTTCTTTACATTAGCTTACAAGTTTGCTCAAATTACTGAGCTGTGTGTGCAATTTTGTATATCTTTTCTATGTCTTTCATATTTTACTCAAAAAGATTTAAAAATGTGGAAAGAATGCTGAATAAACAGGTCAGAGGATTTCATGCAAAAGTTTGTTTTTAAAGCATGTTGATAATAACACTTAAATGTAATTAGATTTATCCTAAGCTTCCATTTGGCAATGATTAAAATTCAGTAAATAATAAATGTCTTCCTTCAATAACCATTGTTTACCAGTAGGTAAGTACAAGCGGTGCTCACTCTGTATGGTAGTATGGGACCCAAAAAATAAGTATTCAAGCTAAAACTTTATGAAATTATCTTAATCAGTGGGAAAAAAAATACAGTCAAAACATAAAACTGTCATGTGTCAGTTATAAAATGTATAGGGAAATGAAATAAATGCTAAAACAATTTAGTGCCATGTATAGGGAAATGAAATAAATGCTAAAACTAACGATTTAGTGCCATGTATTATGAAACATTAGAAACAATTAGAATTATAGTGCTTTATTTCTTTGTAAAAAACTTACCAAGAATAGTTTGAGCAGTGCTTTGCCTTCTTGTATAACTTAGAAAAACAGAGCGAGCAGAGTATACATCTTTTCTGTGCCTTAGCAAATTGTCTTAATCTTTTCTACTAAATTTGGATCAGCTTCTAACATTTTATCCTTTGCACTTGCAATGTCATGAAATATCTCCAAGAATTCCTTTATTGTGAAGTTGTTTTTTGCTATTGCCACTTCTTCTGAGACATCTTCCTTTTTGTCACAACTACTTTCCTCATTTATGTCAATAATTTCACTAAATTCCTCTGACTGCATACCTAGTGTCTCTCAAACAGTGCAGTGGCCGCATTCCCACAATTAATTGTTTCTTCTGCTATTCCACTTACATTCAACTTGAATTTCACTCCAGTGTTAACCATTTTTCTTTTCTTCTCTACACTTTTATCTTTGTTGGCCATTTCCCTCTTTCAGTTACCATTTTGTAAAATTTCACATGAGTTTATTACTGGGAAGCAAGAAGGTAAACCAGCTACATGCTTTGCTGTCCGTAGGCAAACTGAGTAACAGATGAGAAGTGTCCTGTCACCAACAGACTTAAAAGCAGTGATGTGATTGGTCACTGATCATGATGTGCATCTCTTATTAACATAGTGATTTATGAACTGAAGTGCCAGCAAAGGAGTTTGTATTTATGTAGTTACAGTTAGTATACTGTGGTAGGTGAAATTGGAGCCATGTTGTTGGGGGACTGGTATTTATTTAACTCAACTGTGGAAGCTGAAATTTCTGCATAGGGAAAACCTGGGAGGTGAGGACTGACTGTAATTCAAAGAATTTGAACTATTGATCAGTTAAATAAAGATTTGGTTGGTTTTGATGAGATTACGGTTGTGGGTCTACCTGGGTATTTGATTTCTGAGCTATTGAATGCCTGATACATTTTATGTGAAAATACAAATTTGATACTATTCTTGCAGCTTCTTTAATCCTCTTAGGTACTTCCTTAGAAAGGACCTTTCATACTAACTCTGTAGAACAAAATCCCTTGTAGTAAGTAAAATCAGTGGTTTTAGGAGAATAATGGTGATTATGATTTTGAGTTCACTGTGAAGCAACAAACATTGAAAGTAAGTTTTTGAAAAATTATTTGATATGATGTTGACATTCTGATAACTGAAGGTAAAAAAGGGGTTAAATCAGTTTTGACACATTTAGTCAGGTGACTCTGCTTTCACTATTCTCATGCTAGCAAATATTTTCTTGTTAAATGTGAAAGATAAGGTCTCTGTGTTGGTTGAAATTGAAAAATATTAATTTATTGTTTGATTTCCTACAGGTGAACTGGCACAGAGGTTGATCTCAAGATGCCATTAGTGAAAAGAAACATCGATCCTAGGCACTTGTGCCACACAGCGCTGCCTAGAGGAATTAAGAATGAACTGGAATGTGTGACCAATATTTCTTTGGCAAATATAATTAGACAGCTAAGTAGCCTGAGTAAGTCTGTTTATATCAATTAAAAATAATACAAACAAGAATGTTATGCTTTAGGATATTAAGATGATATTCTTGTGACTAATTTTGGGGTGGGGAATATTTGATGACAAGAGCACAAAATTATCTTGAAAAATATAATCATTTTAAATAAAATTGAGTTTTAGAATCATTTCTTCTTCCCCTGCATGTTTCCACTGGGAAAGGGAAATAAGGACAGAATCTTTAGGAACAGAATCACATTATGGATAAAAATTACTGAGATTGTTTTTGAAATATTGTTTGATCGGAGTTACCACTGTGGTGCAACAGGATCGGCAGCATCTCGACAGCACCAGGACGCAGGTTCGATCCCTGTCCCAGCACAGTGGGTTAAAGGATCCAGCATTGCTGCAGGTGTGATGTTCGCAACTACAGCTGCAATCTGATCCCTGGCCCAGGACCTCCATATACCATGGGGTGGCTAAAAAAGAAAAAATAAATTAATGAATAAAATATGGTTTGTTCTATGAAAGGCAAAGGCTAGGATTGTGCTTTTGCTTGCTTGTAATTGCTGTTTACTTTTTTAAAGGTTTCAACTATTGGTATTTTGGGATATCTTTCTCTTTGTATATATCTTAGTAGCCTAAGGAAATATTTTTATATTATTTAAATATCTAAAAGTGAATGATGTAGAATTAGGCTGAGGATTAGGTTAGTCAAGTGAATTGTCTAAAAGACATTAGGATGTCAGTCAGGTGTCTTGATGTATAGCATGATATGAAAGTAACAAGTAAACCTGGACTCTGGCATATAGAAGTTAAGCAGGTTAGTTAGATAATAAAGGCCTTTTGAAGGTGCAGGTTAGGGGAGGAGAAGAGAGGCAGTATGTTTCCATTGTAAGATTACAGAATTGAGCTAGGTTGAGGAATTAAATTATTTCCCATTTATTCTAAATTTAATGTTAGAATTTTTTTAAATCCAGTTTATTTTTTGAGTTGATTAGCATTTATTAGACTATATTTCATTTTAAAGATAAGACAATATGTTCTTGGCCTAGATATCTTATATAAGTACTCATAGAATTATCAGCCATACCCACCCATGTAGATTGACTTTATAAGCAGTATTGGCTCCTCTTTTCTTTTTCTTTTAACTCTTCTCCTTTCTTTTTATAATTGAGTACTTAGCACAAGGTAAAAAGATGTTGTTAATCTCTTGATTTGTTTCAAGTGAGAGCATTGGGACATACACATGTAGCCAGAGAACATAAAAAGCTGTATTTAAGGAGTTCCCACTTTGGCGCAATGGGATTGGCCTCATCTCTGGAACCCTGGGACACAGGTTCCATCCATAGCCCAGCACAGTGGATTAAGGATCTGGCATAAGTTACAATTGTGGCTTGGATCTGATCCCTGGACCAGGAACTCAATATCCCACAGGATGA
This sequence comes from Phacochoerus africanus, assembly GCF_016906955.1. Taxonomy (NCBI): domain Eukaryota; kingdom Metazoa; phylum Chordata; class Mammalia; order Artiodactyla; family Suidae; genus Phacochoerus; species Phacochoerus africanus. Next base: position 76,075,366 of record NC_062545.1, on the reverse strand, counting down.
CCAAAAAAAAAGAAAATTTATGTTAGAATGTTCTTGGTGAGAGCACTAAATTCCTACATTGCGTGTGAAATGGTTGTAAAAGTAAATTAAGAGGCTATTTGTTCGAATTTAAGTATATTCCTTGTCCCATTTGGTGGTTTGTTTTTTTTTTTGTTACTGGAAGTGAATCACTAACAGTATCTTGTTTATATTTTTCTTCCTTGAGAAATTAATATGGTGTGTACTTTTGAGACAAGTCAGAAATCCTAGAAAGTTTATTAATATATGATTAACCGTATTGTTTAAAGTCATTTGCTAGCACTAATTGGGTTTATTAAAATGTAACATAACATAACTTCATATGAAATTTATATATACTACATGTATATGGGTGCATGTGTATGTAAATATTAAAATACATGTTAAGAGCACAGAAATTACTAATAAATTTGGTTAAAATATTTCTTTAAATTGAAATGAATATGGACCTAATGTAAGCATCTTGTTTTAGGTATATTTTCAATATAGAATTTAGAACTAATGTAATGATTAAGGGTGTCAGTTTTGCAGTACTAACCCATTTCTCACATAGCCTAAAGGTGAAAATTTAAGGAATTTTTTCAAGTCTGATATAGTCCATATAATCAATATGTCAGCAAGCACATGGTCATGTCACAGCCAAACTCTGAAAATAGAAATAAATTAAATACATTGTAAAAATGTTTAGATGCTTCAGACTTGGAATCAGAGGCTTTTTTTCTAAGCAGTTCCTAGAGATTCAGAAAAAAAAACATAAAATATTGTTACAAGGTATAACAATAGTTTACCTTCCTAAAATTAAGCTCTTTGGCAGCTTTCCCACTTGACATGGTTGAGAACCTAGAATTAAATTTAAAAGGCCTCTAGGTAGCCAGAATAAACAAGCCTAAGCACTGAAGACTATGCACTTAAAATAACCAATTGATCCTTTTTCAGACTTGTTTACTTTTACTTTGATACTTCAGACAGGTTTGATGATGTTTCCAAACATTTATGCTTCAGAGCATTAAAAGAGGAGATATGGAGGGAGGGAATAGAAGCAGGCATTACTGGAGCCAACCAAAAGAGGTAGTTTATAGCAAAGGAAAAAGGGAAAAAGCAACATTAAAAACTGGAAGGAGGCCGTTTAATGTAAAAGCAAATATTCGTATGTATTTGAATGCAGTTGTTTCTCATAATCAGTTCATGACTATGAGTCCTCAAGAAAAGTTTAAATTATGTTTAAATTTTTTTAAGAAGACAGGGAAGCTTAGAGTAGATTTTATATCTGACTTTACATCAGCAGTTTTACATTGGTTCAGTAGTTAAAATAATAGTTAATGCCTTAAATAATTCTGAATCACTTAGAGAACTAGGCTATTCAAAATGGTTCTAGGTAATTGAGATTTTCACCTTGGTCCTATTGCTAACACCAGAATCCTATAGCACATGGTAATGAAGGTCAACTTCAGGGCTCAGCATGGCTTGGGGCTGTACATTATCCTGACCTCTTCCTTGCAAAAATGTACGTCCCAGTTCAGTTGTTTTTCCTAGTAGAACAAAATTCTGTTTTATAATAATTACTGAAAACCTGGAGTTCACTTTGTTTAAATTTCTTCTCTTATATCCAGATTTTCCCCATCTTATTGCTAGCGTATTTAACAACCATTGTGACTCTAATTACTTGAGAGATCTTTTACCATTTTCTCTTTCCAGGGCCTTTCTAATGCTAAATATCTTCAGTTCATGAATATAGTTCATGCTGCCAAGATGAGCTGATAGAGTGTACTGTACTTCTTGTGCTCAGTCATAGAAAATTTGACAGATAGATAGCAAAGTAGATGGGTAGGAGGGTGAATAAATAGATCGGCTTGATAAGACATTACATAATAGATAGACAATGAATGGATGGATAACACTGAAGACTTTGCTATGTGATGAAGGTACATGTTTCTTATCCGAAAAGAGCATATGCCATTTAGTTGAAGAGTCTAATGTGATGAACACTGAAACCATTCTGTGAGTTTCAAATAGTGAGCATGTGTATAATTAAAATCACGAGTTCTGGTTTACAGGAACTGAGAAAATGGAGATAAGTATAGGTGAAGTCATTAGAGGAGTCTTGCCGAATGAAATTGAATTGAATTGGGCCTTGAAGGAACAAAAGAATTTGGAAGATGGAGAAGAAGGCATTTCAACTTGCATGAAGAAGTAGCCAAATGAAAGGAGGCAAAAATAAATATATCTTTATTATAATCATATTTATAATAAAATATTAATATACTTAAAATATATTAATATATTTATTTATAATAAAATATATTAAAGGGGCATTTAATATTATAAATATTAAAGGGGGATTAAAGGGGCAAATGACATTGGATATGTATGGTGGAATTTGGTTATAGAGAACAATGTTAGATGAGAGGATTTAGGTTTTAACATCAGAGATAATGAAATTTCATAGATTCTTGAGTAAAGACATAGTATAATGTAAGGTTAGTTGAAATACAGGTACATAACACAATTAGTTTCACATTGCAAAATTCCTTTTACTAACTCTGGGAGGGAAGGAGGAGGTAGACTTGGAAAGTAAGGGATATGAAAAGAGAACAGATGGGGTGTTCATCTTATTCACTGAAGTGTTTTGTCACTTAAAGCTGAGGTGGGAAAGTGTAGAATCTTTTTTAAAAATCTGTTAAAACCCAAGAAACTATAGGCCCTCTTTCCAGAAAAATGCAAATGCATAAAGAATCTGCTTATAATTTCAAGTGATGTACAGATCATAAGTTAAAGATCTGAATATTAAACTGAGTTCTTATAGGGATAAAATCTTCCATCTCTTTATCCCTAACATTTGATGAATAAATGAAAAACTTTATACTTGCCTTTTCTTCTACCTGGGATGCTTCTCTTAATCTGCGGGAGGAACTCTGGAAGTGTCTCTGATACCATCCCACTCCCAAATGTGGTGCTTCTTTCTTTGTGCTCTGTGGCTCTTACCTCATTTTATAATAAGAGTTGTCTGTTGAGCTCCTATCCTGTATCAGGTACTCTACCACCAACCCCTCTGCTTTTGGTCTTCTTTTCTTATAATTTTTTTTTTGAAGGAGATATCTTTATTCCTATTTTACAGGTGAGGAAATTGATGCCAAGGCCTCAAAGTGAATGGAACAAAGATTTGGATTTGTTTATTAAATTGGTTTTCATGTTTATTTAAACGTTTGTTTCTCCCTCTGTTCAAAAATCATCAGTGTCAGGAGTTCCCACTGCGGCTCAGCAGGTTAAGAATCCAACTGTATCTATGAGGGTTCGATCCCTGGCCTTACTCAGTGGGTTGAAGGATTTGGCATTGCTGCAAGTTGTGGTGTAGGTTGCAGACATGGCTCAGATCTGGCATTGCTGCAGCTGTGGTATAGGCTGGCAGCTGCAGCTCCAAGTAGACCCCTACCCTGGGAACTTCCATATACCAAGGGTGTGGTCCAAAAAAGAAAAAAAAATTATCAGTGTCAGAGACCTTCTTTCAATCATTTTTATATCTAGTATCTGCTACATTGTCTGGCAAGTAAGACATTCTCAGCCATTCTGGTTTAGAGAATGCATGTAATTGAATGAATATGTACAAAATTATCCTTTTCTCTTGATTTATTATAAAGATATTAAATTCTAATTTTTTTCCCTAAAGATTATAAAATCTTTTAGGACAGGAATTTTATGCTTTATTTTTTGGTTTCTTCAGTAGGAAATATACCTACCAGGTACAGGCTGAGGCCTCAGTAAATGTTTGTTGATTTAACTGATAATATATTGAAGTGCTTTGAAAAAAGACAGCATTGTTGAAATGTAAACTGGTAAGATTAATGGATTTATTTTATTAGTATTTAGTATTCTGTTACAGGAACTGTCTCTAAAAGCTTACTGTTGAGCTACATTTAACTTAGAATGCTTGTGTCTAAAATGTCTTGATTTAGGAAGACCATCAATTTTTTAAATTCAAAGATACAGATAGTGATTGGCTCATCTCTATATTGTGAGTATTCATTTCTTTATATGTTCTAAATACACTTGAACCTTTTTTAATTATAAGTCATCTAAAACTTCTACCTGGCTTATTTACTAGATAGAAATTTCTAGTAAAAGGATTTACTAGAGGAGTTCCCTTCACGTCTCAGTGGTTAACGAATCCGACTAGGAACCATGAGGTTGCCTGTTTGATCCCTGGCCTTGCTCAGTGGGTTAAGGATCCGGCACTACCGTGAGCTGTGCTGTAGGTTGCAGACGTGGCTCAGATCCCACATTGCTGTGGTTCTGGAGTAGGCCAGAGGGCTACAGCTCTGATGAGACCCCTAGCCTGGGAATCTCCATATGCCACATGTGCAACCCTAGAAAAGACAAAAAGACCAAAAAGAAAAATTTTTACTAGAAATCTTTTTAGAATGGGATTATTTTTGTCTTTACAGTAATGGAATAAAAATTTGCATGACTAGAGGAATACAGTGATTTTATATTTATGATGGTTTTTTTTTTTTTTTAAGAAACTAGAATGAGTTCCCATTGTGGCTCAGTGGTTAGCGAATCTGCCTAGGAACCAGAAAGGTTGCGGGTTGAATCCCTGGCCTCGCTCAGTGGGTTAAGGATCTGGCGTTGCTGTGAGCTGTGGTGTAGGTCACAGATGCAGCTTGGATCCCGCGTTGCTATGGCTCTGGCATAGGCCAGCGGCTACAACTCCAGTTGGACCCCAAGCCTGGGAACTCCATGTGCTGCGGGTGTGGCTCTAAAGAAAAAAAAAGAAAGAAATAAACTAGAATGAGGTGAACTTCCCATTGTGGCTCAGTGGGTTGGGAGCCCAACACAGTGTCTCTGAGGATGCAGGTTTAATCCCTGGCCTTGCTCAGTGGGTTTCTGATCCATGTAGCTGTGGCATAGGCCTGCAGCTACAGCTGCTTTTCGACCCCTAGACAGGGAACTTTGATGTGCTTCAGATGAGGCCCTAAAAAAAAAAAAAAAGAAAGAAAAAGAAAAAATAGAATGAGAGAAAATTTAAAATATCCCCTGGATAAAACAGGAGAGTATTTCCATTTTAGACACAAGTCACCTACCAGAAAATGGTAGAGCTAGTATTTAAAACCATTATTTCCATGACTGGGTCACTTTGCTGTACAACAGAAATTAAAGAAACATTGTAAATCAATTATACTTTAATTTAAAAAAGAATATATACAAAAAAAAATTTTAAAAAAAGGTATTACCCAGGGTGTGTGGTTTTTTCCCACTCTATCACAGTTGGGTTAATTTAGGGTTTAAAGTTTAAACTGGTTTCAAATAATGCCAAATTCATTGAGACAGCACTCTAAAATGTTAAAATTTTGATATTTATCTCTGATCACATTAAATTTTATGATATATGCTTCATTTTTGCTTAGGTAAATATGCTGAAGATATTTTTGGAGAATTATTCAATGAAGCACATAGTTTTTCCTTCAGAGTTAACTCATTACAAGAACGTGTGGACCGTTTATCTGTTAGTGTTACACAGCTTGATCCTAAAGAAGAAGAATGTAAGTTTATTCCTATTGTGTTTTCTTTCACATGTATGTTTTAGGTGAAGAGGGATGAATGTGAGAACAATATTAAACATGAATTTGTTAAAAAAAAAAAAACAGTAATGGGGGAAATGTACTTAATATTAATCAAAGAAATAAGTATATACACACAAACACACAAAATACGAATTTAACCATGCAGTACGTGCTGTAGTAGATCAGTGGATTATCTATAAATGCCATTAGTATGAGTCTCTTGGGTTTTCTACTCTTTTTTTCCTTATTCACCTCTTCTTTTTGTATGCTAATAGCGCCTCATTTTTTGATGTAAATTTTTCAACCAGACTTTTCCTCCATTTTCTTTCTTTTCTCCCTTATAATTTATTTTTATACTTTTGTCTTAGAAATAAAAATCATTTGAAAATTTCCTGAAATTCTTAGGTTTACTTCTGTAAGAATGCAGTTCCTTTTAATATGCTTTTGTGTGTATATATTGCTAAATTGCTAAAATCTGACCTTATTATTTAAATGTTAGTTCCCATTTTTATAAACTTTTAAAATAATTATTACCATTATTTTTATTCATTGTATATGTATATGTGTGTGTTTGATGTGTGTGTGTGTGTATATATATATTCTTTTTCAGATTCTTTTCCTTTATAGGTTATTACAAAATATTGAGTATAGTTCCCTGTGCTATACAGTAGGTTCTTGGTGATTATCTATTTTATACCTATGTTAATCCCAACCTCCCACTTTATCCCCATTCTTCTTGAGTAATCATCAATTTGTTTTCTGTGTCTGTGAGTCTGTTTATGTTTTGTAAATAAGTTCATTTGTATCTTTTTCTTTTTAGATTCCACATGTAAGTGGTATCTTATGATACTTGTCTTTGTCTGACTTACTTAGTATAATAATCTCTGGGTCCATCCATTTGCTGTAAATGGCATTATTTCATTCTTTTTTATGGCTAATATTCCATTAAATATATAATCTTCTTTATCCATTCATCTGTCAGTAGACATTTAGGTTGCTTCCATGTCCTGGCTATTGTATATAGTGCTGCAGTGCACTTTGGGGTTCATGTATCTTTTTGAATTATAGTTTTGTCCAGATATATGTTTGGAGTGGGATTGCAGTATCACATAGTAGCTCTAATTTTAGTTTTTTAAAGGAACCTTCATACTGTTCTCCATAGTAGCAGCACCAGTTTACATTCGCACCAGCAATGTTGGAGAGTTTCTTTTTCTCCACACCCTTTCCAGCATTTTTTATTTGTAGACTTTTTGATGGTGGACATTCTGACTGGTATGAGGTAATATCTCATTGTAGTTTTGATTTGCACTTCTGTAATAATTAATGATGTTGAGCATCTTTTCATGTGCTGTTTGGCCACCTATATATCTTCTTTGGAGAAATGTCTGTTTAGGTCTCCTGCCCATTTTTTGATGGAATTGCTAGTTTTTTTTTTTTATTTTGAGTTGTATGAGCTGTTTGTATATTTTGGAAATCAATCCCTTGTAGGTAGCACTGTTTGCAAATATTTCCTCCCAGTGTATAGGTTGTCTTTTCATTTTGTTATGGTTTCCATTGCTGTGCAAAAGCTGTTAAGTTTAATTAGGTCGTATTTGTTTATTTTTCTTTTTATTTCCATTACTCTAAGAGACAGATCCCAAAAGAGATTGCTGCAATTTATGTCAAAGAGTGTTCTGCCTATGTTTTCCTCTAGAAGTTTCATAGTATCCAGTTTTACATTTACTTAGGTCTTTAATCCATGTTGAGTTTATTTTTGTATATGGTGTTAGAGAATGTTTTAATTTCATTCTTTTATGTGTAGTTGTCCAAGCACCACTTATTGGAGAGACTATTTTTTTTCTCCATTGTGTATGTTCTTGCCTCCTTTGTTGTATTAATTGACCATAGGTGCATGGGTTTATTTCTGGGCTTTTTATCCTGTTCTGTTGATCTCTATGCTGTTTCTATGCCACTACCACACTGTTTTGATGACACTAGCTTTGTAGTATAGTCTAAAGTCAGGGAGCCTGATTACTCCACCTCCATTTTTCTTTCTCAAGATTACTTTGGCTATTTCAGGGTCTTTTGTGTTTTCATACAAATTTTAAAATTTTGTTCTAGTTCTGTTGTTACTTCTCATTTTAAATAACTATATCCCCCCCCAAAAAAACCAACCCAAAATGCTAGTATATAGGACAAAAATATACTGAGATACTAAACTAGGGATATCAGAGTTTTTTATTTTTTGTTTTTTTTAAAAACACTTTACAGGCTGTAATAATCATAGAAACTTTAGTGGTAAAACATTTCATGCCCTGGGGTTCCCTTGTGGCTTAGCACTAACAAATCCAACTAGCATCCATGAGGATATGGGTTCGATCCCTGTCCTTGCTTAGTGGATTAAGGATCCAACATTGCCATGAGCTATGGGTAGGTCAAAGACGTGGCTCAGATCTGGCATTGCTGTGGCTGTGGTGTACGCTGGCAGCTACAGCTCCAATTTGACCCCTAGCCTGGGAACTTCCATATGCTGCAGGTATGGCCCTAAAAAAGCAACACAAACAAACAAAAAACACATTTTAGGCCTTGATAGGATACATTGAATGGTAATGTTTCTCAAATGCCTCTTCCTTTTTTTTTTTTTAAACAAAAAGAAATGAAACTACTAACAACATAATTTTCTCTTATCTACTTAGAGAATTAGTGTGAATCTCTTACAGCCCTGTCTTAAAAGTATTTTTGTAGGAGTTCCCTGGTGGCTCAGTGAGTTAAGGACCTGGGATTGTCACCACTGTGGCCTGGGTCACTGATGCGGTACAGGTTTAATCCCTGGCATGGGAACTTCAGCATGCCATGGGTATGGCCAAAAATTTTTTTTTGTAGAATAATATTTTTATTATAAATGCAAGTCATATAATAGATCTAAACTTGAAAAAATATTGAAGGATATCACTGGAAAAAGCAAAAAGAATATAATTATGGATGTTTTAGTTATTGAGCCAACTTGTTCTGACTTAACCTAATGCCTGAATAAGGAGAGGTGAAAACTTACTATGCCAGCTTTCTACTGCATGCAGAGATAGAAACTCATAGGTCTGGATATGAGAAAAAAAACAAGACAGTACTTAAAACAAAAAAAAACCAGCTTTATTGAGATACATATCATGCACCCTACAATTAACTCATCTAAAGTATATGATTCAATGGCTTTTAGTATTTTCACAGTTATGCAACTCTTACTGCAATCAGTTTTAGAACATTTTTTTCACCCTAAAAAGAAACTCTATATCCAGTAGTACTCACTTCCCATCTCCCATTCTCCCCAGCCTCTAGTAATGACTAACCTACTTTATGTCTCTATGGATTTGCCTATTCTGGACATTTATATTATGTAATTGGAGTCATGCAATATATGATCTTTTATAAATGGCTTCTTTAATTTCTTAGCATAACGTTTTTAATATTTTTTCATTTTATGGAATGTATTGGCATTTCCCTGATGACTAATGATGTCAATCATCTTTTCATTGCTTATAAGCCATTTAGAGACAAGTCATCAAGAAGGAAAGCGGTGGAGCTAGGACTTAAAACCAGGGTTTAAGTGACTTAATGGCAATTTGTGTATCTTTTTTGGAGAAATATCTGTTTAGATCCTTTTCCCATTTTTAATTGGGATTGTTTTTCTTTTTATTACTGAGTTATGAGAATTCAATATATATTGGGGATCCAAATCCCAAATCCTCTGAGTTGCAGTGATTTTCTCCCATTCTGTGGGTTGTTTTTCTTGTTATCCTTTGAAACATTTTTGTGTATATTGGTTATACTTCATGAATTTTTTTTTTTCTTTTAACAGCCGCACCTGTGGAAGTACCTGGGTCAGGGGTCAAATCAGAGCTGCAACTGGAGCCTGTGCCACAGCCACAGCAATACTGGATCTGAGCCGCATCTGCACCCTCACTGTAGCTTACAGCAATGCTGGATCCTTAGCCCACTGAGCCAGGCCAGGGATTGAACCTGCATCCTCACAGAGACTTCGGGTCCTCAACCCACTGAGTCACAATAAGAAGTCCCATGAAATTCTTGAAATAAAATCATTGTTAATGTTAAAAAAAATGTTTTGTGGCCATACTTTCTAATGTGTCTTTTGCATTCAAATTTTCTTTTTAAAATAACTTTAACATGTAAGTTATAAATGCATTTCCTCTGATAATATAGAAATACAAGGCAGTTCTTTTATGTAACAGAAATAAAAATTAATAGTTTAAAAATACTATTAAATTTTAACCAATATTTTAGCATTCCCATTAAAATTGAAAATGAAAATACAGATACTAGTAAATAATTTAAGATGTATTTAAATGTTACAAAAATTCTTAGTGTGCCAACAACTATCATCAGAATTGTTCAGTTTCTTATAGAATTACATGGAACATTGGGGAAGTATTCATAATCTAAAAGTTGAACTACTTAATTTGAAATTGTTTTGGGAATATTGGATAGAGGAATTTTCAAGTTATTTAACCTAGACTTTTTTAACTTAGTGAAAGTTCAAATAAAATAATATTACATATGCAATAATATAGGGTATAATATCAACATTTCAGGTTTTTACATTATCATTAAATAGTAAGTAACAGTGAGAACTACCAATATAATTTAGAAAGTATTAAAAACTGAATTTTTAAGCAAACTATAATTTAATTCAATTATGTTTACAAATATACTGTGCTGACTTACTGTGTTGTATAACACTAAGTGATATCAGATGTCACTCTTGGCAGCTGGAAGAGGCTTTGTTGTAGTGGTCTGTTAACAAGTAAGAGAAATGATAAATGAGAGGAGCTGAAGATAGAAAAGTGCTTATTACTTTACATGTTCTTTATATCCTGTACCAAGAAAGTTTTGGGAAATTAAACACTGGGTTTCATACTTAGAGTTAATAAGTGGGATAGGATAGGAGGGTGGCAAGAATTGATCCATTTTGATTACGGAAAACAGAGACCACTTTTGACAGGAGCCAAAGGAACAGTGCGTGGCATTGTGGCAAAGGGATTAGCCTCAAAGGCAGATAGATCTGTTTTCTTATGTTTAAAAATGGAATAATAATTCCTATCTCATTAAATTGTAAAGGTTAAGTAAAAATCTGTGAAAGCATTTAGCACCATAGTGTACATACTCATTAAATATCTCTCATGCTACCTTTTAGTCATAGTGGGAATAAACTCTTCTCCTTTGAATGTTATTTTGGTGTTGTTAAATGTGTTACAAGTCAGGTAGCAGTGGAATCGCTGGGAATGCAATCCTGGTGTGGCTATTGCATAGCCAGCCTCATTGTTCTACTTATTTCATAGATCCAAACATTCATGTTGAGTGAATTTTATTTGTGAGGATGAAAGAGATATTATTTTAGGGAGAAAAATAATTTAAGAATTGTTATGATTATATAATACTGACCTCTCATGGTATAGAGCATTTATCTGTACTTAAAGCTATGTTAAATATGTAGGAAATCACCTGACTTTTCAATACCGGAAGATCACTGGGTTAAGAATCTAGTATTTTGTTACATTTCTTATTTTAACATGCTACGCAGTCCAAAAGAAAATGAGTAAATTAAGTTATTTTAAATCTTCATATATATGATAGGGCTGTGTTAGTTACTAGAGACACTGATGTACAAGGTAGTCTCAGTCTTCAAGAGCTTATGGTTAAATGGAGAGCTTTATAGTACACGATAAAAGATAAGTGAAATAGACACTAATACAGATTGCCCAGTACTTGAAAATTTCATTGTTTACATTAAGTTTGTTTTAATTTATAGTATGCATATGATACAGTCTGGATAGCATAGAGAACTAGTGTGTTTAGCTCAGAATGCCACTGATAACTAATTCCTTCAGTTGTATAAGGTGAGTAGAATTAATAAAGGGAGACGGAAAAAAGATTATAGAGAAAAAGAAGAGGAGAATGTATATTGGTGGGGACTGGGAATGGCAGGTAGAGAAAAGAAGTATGTTTGATGGGAAATGTAGAATATGCTTCAGATGTCATTAGAACCTTCTGATCTTGGAAATCAAAAGTTGCATTAAAACTCATCTGATTGGGAAAACAAAGTACAAAGTGATCTGGGAAATAGTGATAGAGCATTTAAAATATGGTTCTTAATTCATAAGCTGCTACACACACAACTGTCTGAGTCATACTGACTTTTAAACAAATACAGTATATAAATTTGTCCTTATGTTAAATCATCTTAGTAAAATAAAGTAAAATACATTTTGCATTTTTGTTTTAGTGTCTTTGCAAGATATAACAATGAGAAAAGCTTTCCGAAGTTCTACAATTCAAGATCAGCAGCTTTTTGACCGCAAGACTTTGCCCATTCCGTTACAAGAAACATATGATGTTTGTGAACAGCCTCCACCTCTCAATATACTCACTCCTTACAGGTCAGTAAGCTAAAAAATATAAAGGCCAATTATTTATCTCGGGCTTTAAATTCAAATAACTAGCAGTCTCCATTTAAATGCTAAGTCTCAAACATTTATATTTCACTGGATTCCTGACCAGTGCAGAATCCACGAACTTTAGAAGACTTTCTCTTTATTCACTAGGGTGAGTTCCCAAGGTTCTAACATACAAAAGACAAGGCTTATGAAAGGAGTTGTCTTGACAGGCGTTTTTTTAAAAAAGCCAATGTCAGACATTAATATGAAGGGACAAGTAGTTGTTATTGTCTTTTTAATTTAATTTTCTAATTATATGGGAAAGAAAAAATAGAGAGTTTAAAATCCCATCGCATTAATAAAATAAATGCTTTTTCTTGTTCTTGTCTACTTTTGATTTATATGCATTAAATTTTTGTATAATGAATATGTAGTTTCTGTTTAAATTTTTTTAGCATTACCATTTACCATTCAGCCATTCTGTGGAGTCTTGTACATGAATTGTTAAATGGGTAATTTAAGAAGCATAACACCAATCCTCAATAAAATGATTTTTGGATAGTTATTTGAAGTTATTTGTTAGTATTCAAGTCATTGGCTGTAACTCTTACTATTAAAATGACTATTTGGTGGTATTTTTTGGATTTGGTTAAATGATAAGTAAGTAAAAATATTGGCAAAAATCCTGGATAGTTTCTCTGTTCTAAATGATCTTATTGTCCTTTCAGGCATTTATCTTTGGCAGATCATTTGTAATTATTGGAATTTCCCATAGGACTTCTAGAAAACTTGGTATTAAGCAACAATTAGGGATGAAATTGTCCAGGTGTACTTTATTTATTTATTATGGCCACACCTGTAGCATGTAGAAGTTTCTAGGGCAAGGATCAAACCCATGCCATAGCAGTGACAACACCAGATCCTTAACCTGCTGAGCCATGAGGGAACTCCTGTCCAGGTGTGCTTTAAATTATTAATACCAACTCTGAAAAACTTCTGGTTTTCCATTTTCCTTAGTTTCCTGTCTCATTTATGAGAAATGTTCTATTGGTACATACTCTGATTTATTTTGCCAACATTTTTACACATGCTATATTTTGTTAATGTAAAAGGAAACAATTTTAGTGAAATTATTTCTATTCTAATTACCTGTTTTACTAATGCATTTTAATTGATTTTGTATTTATTTTAATTGATATTTTAAATTTCAGAGATGATGGTAAAGAAGGTTTGAAGTTTTATACCAATCCTTCATATTTCTTTGATCTGTGGAAAGAAAAAATGTTACAAGATACAGAGGATAAGAGGAAAGAAAAGAGGAAGCAGAAGGTATTACAAGAAATACAAAAAATTGAAGTTAGTTTTCATGTATTGTGTTTTGTTGCGTATATGGAACTTTATTGATTCTGTACTTTGAACAGTTTAATTTGGTTCATATAGTTAAATAATGAAGCCTTTTATAAACTACACAAAAAGATCACACATAGTCCGATGGGGAGCAAATGAGCAATTAGGATATTATAATATGGTGTTGCAAGTGCCCTAACAGAAGTATGTATGCATGGAGGGTTTGGATAGCACAGAATAGCACCTGCTTTAGACAGAGGACAAGGCTAATAAACACTTAAACAAAGCTTATAATGAGTCTCGAAGAACAAATAAAAATAAAGCTTATAATGAGTCTCGAAGAACAAATAAAAATTAAGTGGACAAGGAAAGTGAAGGATATTCTGCTAGAAAGGAACAAAGGAGTATTTTGCACATGTTGTAGATTCAGTTAATATTTTTTGACCACAGGGCGTATCCTAAATGTTCTAGAAGGGTTATTACATTCTCACAAAATTCCTATTATCTGTTTACTGTGTTGTCATTTTATGCTTTTTAATAAAATTCACTTGGATCTGTTTTATTCCATATTAATGATAACTAGATAACTAGTAATGATAACTAGAAGGAGGGAGCAAAGCTGGATTTAGGCAGATTTATGAAGATAGCAAAATTTATCTTTATTATTCCTGTTTCTCCTTTGGCCATCTCTGCTCTCCCTGCTCTTCCCCATAATGCCTACAAGTAATTATTTTCTACACCAGACAGTGTACTAGTGTTGTAGCCAGAGTTTGCAAACTGGTGACTGGTAGCCCAGACTCTGCCTACAAAGCAGTGTTTTGTTTGACAAACACAGTGGTTTTAATATTTTTGAACTGGCATGTCTCAGATGGATATGCCAGTTTATTAGTTCACTTCAGGCCTCATCTTATATCTGACTCCTCTCTTCATTTTTGCATGCTACCTGCTTGGCTTCTTTGGCATTTGACTTCATTATACCTACCCTATATTTTCTATGCTTTTTCTCCCACAGTTTGAATTACTTTTTGTTTAATTTTTCAAATACCCTAATTTTCTGTTGAGTGACGCAATTATTTATTTATTTATTTATTTATTTATTTATTTATTTATTTATTTATTTATTTATTTTGTCTTTTTAGGGCTGCACCCGCAGCATACAGAGGTTCCCAAGCTAAGGGCCTAATTGGAGCTACAGCTGATGGCCTATGCCACAGCCAAAGCAACACCAGATCCGAGCCGTGTCTGCAGTCCACACCACAGCTCACAGCAACACCGGATCCTTAACCCACTGAGCAAGGCCAGGGATTGAACCCGCAACCTCATGGTTCCTAGTCTGATTCGTTTCCTCTGTGCCATGATGGGAACTCCGAGTGACACAATTATTATGGCTCAATTAGATAATTGGATTTTTTTTCTAACTAAATAGTCAGGTTTCAAATAACATAACCTTAGTAAATTTTCAGGTTTTGGCTAGAGGTAGACAGTGCCATTAATGGTAGAAATTTCACTCATTGTAGCAAAAACTAATAGATGTGGGAAAAGAGTTGATCTTTTTTAATATGAAGGGACTTAATGACCTCAAGAGTTTGTACTTAGACATACTATTTATAGCTTATACATCAGCCCCAATTAGAGGTTTTAAAAAAATGAGAAATTGGGGTTACAAACTAGCTAAGATTTAACTCTGAATGCATAAATCAAATGTCTGTGTTACTTTTACTGTATTATGATGACATTGTCTCTCAATATTGATATTAGAATTCTATTTTGATTGTTATAACTTCTTTTTAAAGACTTAGCACTTCAGCATTTGGCTTTGTTTCAATACATCTGTTATAGCAGAAAAATCTAGATCGTCCTCATGAACCAGAAAAAGTGCCAAGAGCACCTCATGACAGGCGGAGAGAATGGCAGAAGCTGGCCCAAGGTCCAGAGCTCGCTGAAGATGATGCTAATCTCTTACATAAGCATATTGAAGTTGCTAATGGCCCAGCCTCTCATTTTGAAACAAGGTTTCTTTTCTTTTTTTTGTTTTTTAACAGAATTAATGATAAAACACTGGCTTTATTTCTAGTGTCCATATTTCTAAGTCTTAAGTCCTGAACTGTTGAATTGACAGACCCTATTCTATAAGTATTGAGATGATTTTGAAACCGACCACTCAGACCCTACTGAAGTCTGATTTTTGGGCAGGTTATTCTGTAGATGACAAAACTGGACTGTAGTTTTGTCATCTATAGAAAGAGTGGTTAGAATAGATGATCTTCAGTGTTGTTTTAGCTTTCACATGAAGTCTCAACTCCCTCTCAGTTCAGGCAGAGTCTGCTAGAATTTCATAATAAAGTATTGGGGTGTGGAATTTTTTTAAGTATTATTGATTCACTACATATGAAATAGGAATTGAAAAGGAGTGTATTTTGTTCCTTTTTCTTTCCCCTTACTTCCTTTCTGTGCCTCATCTCCCACCTCAGATGTATCAGGACTTCCAAACAAAATTAGTCATTCCTTTTTGCAGAAATATATAAGAAGTTCTTTTCTTTCTCAGTGGTTGGGGGCCCTATCTAACTAACATGCAATCCTAACAAACAGTATCATCTCTCTGTGAAGAAATTTGTGTACAGTTGATTATAGTTATTATTATATGTTTTATAGTTATTAATTTTGAATGGGAAAAATTTTCTTTTGTATAATACATGTAAATTATTGGGCCATAAGTGTTGAATATCTTAACCTATTTTAGGAGTAATATACATAAAAGATACTCTCTATATGCGGTACTAACAGAGACTGAAATAATTGATTTTTTAAAATTAATAATCTATAGATAAGCATTTACTTCTAGTAACTGTTAAGTGATTGAGGTATTTAGCTGACTCAGTAGTGTACATATAATAATTTCTAACTTGCTTTGTGGCACATCTTTTAAATCCAGCTTTGTCCCCAGCATGCACTAGAGCAGTAAATAATTATAAGTCTTTACATTCTCAAAGTATCTAAAATTTTGCTTAAATCTGATGTATGCAAAAATATATCACATGTTATTATGTTAGCTATTTTCTGAGTACCCTAGCACCTTTGAAAATAGCAAAAAGACAAAAGCAGTGTAGTTAGCAATCTCTGCTACGAATATCAGGGAGGTCTTTCTCCCTTGGGCACAGGGGACATTACAGACATTTGGAAGTCATTTAGGTTTAAGAGAGCAATAGAATGTCCTGGTGGTAGAAAATTCCATTTTTCCTATTCTAGCTCTTTGTCGTTATTATCTTATCGTAAAGAAAAAAATTAAAGAGGCAGATAGCTTTGAACACAATGTGATAGAAGTTATTTTCTTGTTCATAAGATTATAAATGTAATACTTTCACCCTGTGAATTGAATTAGTATTATACTATGAAATAATAAAACAACCGAAGGTCATCATAATAACCTGAATCAGCAAGGAAAGGTTGCATTTTAAGTAGAATTTTGTGTTTAAAAAACAGGCTGAAAGTAATGAATTTGTGAAAGAAGTTTCTTAAAAGGGGTTAAAATATTGGCATTCAAAGGATAAACCTTAAATATATCATGTAGAACACTTTACTTCACCAGTAATTCAAGAAGAATACACTGATATTATATATATATATTTTTTTAGACCTCAGACATATGTGGATCATATGGATGGATCTTATTCACTTTCTGCCTTGCCATTTAGTCAGATGAGTGAGCTTCTGACTAGAGCTGAGGAAAGGGTCTTGGTCAGACCACATGAACCACCTCCACCTCCACCAATGCATGGAGCAGGAGATGCAAAACCCGTACCCACCTGTATCAGGTATGTCGGGACAAGTGCATGATGTTTTATCTCAGGTGTTGTTAACCTTTTTCTTTAAAGGCCCATATAGTAAATATTTTAGGCTTTGTGAACAGCTGGGCTTTGTCACAAATATTCAACTCTGCCATGGTTGCATGAAAGCAGGTGTGGACTCTACATAAATAAATGCATATGTTTGTGTTTCAACAAAACTTTATTTACAAAAAACAGAGTGGGTCAGATTTGGCCTTTGGGACATAATTTGCCAGCTTCCAATAAAAGCTGACATATTCTTTTGGGGAAATTTAGCCAATAATAATTTAAATATTAAGATGTTTTTTATTATAGCTTTGTTATCAAGCACATGATGTACAATATATTAATAAAAATTAAGAATTTTTGAAATGTGGTTAGGGACTGAAAGATGGTGGGAACCAAAGATGTGATTATAAATGTTAATTCAACATTAGGGGAAATACTTTAAGAATTTGAGAGCAAATATGTAATTACTCATAATAATCTTTCAGTAAAGCTATTTTGAAGTTTAATATTGTCAATTGTTATCCATATTATAAATTTTTTAAATAGATATCAGCTTTATAATTTTCAGTTAAAAAAAATCAGTCTTGTATCACTGACTCATTTGATGTTCCATCCTCAGGAAGGAAGAGGTCGTCGTTTATAATTAGTTGCATTGATCTAACTGAAATGACGTATGATGGGTCTTGATAGCTTCAGTATAAGTACAGTTATTGTTTTGGCCACAGGTATTGCTAAAAATGTAATATGATAAATGTTGAGTCATTACAAAGACTCATATCACAGTGTAAAGTTGAGCATTTTATTTATCAGACTAAGCAGAAAATGCTTGAGTGGATATGAAAGTTGCATGAGAGGATGAGACCATAGAATATTACAAATCAAAGCACCACATATTAATTTTCTTAATACTATCCTTTTAATTCTCGTTTCATTCTAAATACTGATGAAGAATTTTTAATTTATAAGAACGTGTCATTACATGACTTTGGTATAATTCCTGATAGCCATTTATATTTTGTGTGGTTATTTCTGTCTCTTTAAATAACTTGCTAGGGTCTCTTTATCATTTCAGTTCTGCTACAGGTTTGATAGAAAATCGTCCTCAGTCACCAGCTACAGGCAGGACACCTGTGTTTGTGAGCCCTACCCCCCCACCTCCTCCACCACCTCTTCCATCTGCCTTGTCAACTTCTTCCTTAAGAGCTTCAATGACTTCAACTCCTCCCCCACCAGTACCTCCCCCACCTCCACCTCCAACCACTGCTTTGCAAGCTCCAGCAGTACCACCACCTCCAGCTCCTCTTCAGATTGCCCCTGGAGTTCTTCACCCAGCTCCTCCTCCAATTGCACCTCCTCTAGTTCAGCCCTCTCCACCGGTAGCTAGAGCCGCCCCAGTATGCGAGACTGTACCAGTTCATCCACTCCCACAAGGAGAAGTCCAGGGGCTGCCTCCACCCCCACCACCGCCTCCTCTGCCTCCACCTGGCATTCGACCATCCTCACCTGTCACAGTTGCAGCTCTTGCTCATCCTCCCTCTGGGCTACATCCAACTCCATCTACTGCCCCAGGTCCCCATGTTCCATTAATGCCTCCATCTCCTCCATCACAAGTTATACCTGCTTCTGAGCCAAAGCGTCATCCGTCAACCCTACCTGTAATCAGTGACGCCAGGAGTGTACTTCTGGAAGCAATAAGAAAAGGTAATTTTCTCCGGAGCCCTTAAAGGCATTACTATAGTAGCATTAGAAACTTTCTAAATATTTGAGACAATAATGTTTTCTTCATTTATAAAATTTTAGATGATCATGTTTTTGCACAAATGGTCTTATAAAATAAAAACTATGTTCAATTTATATTTTAAGTCATTTTCAAGAAAATATATTAATTGTTTTATTTTCATACTTAGTAGGGCTTCTTAAATTGTTTATTGGATGAATGAGAAATTCAAAAGTATCAGACTTAAATGTTATAGGAAATTTTAAGTTAAACTTTACACATTGTATTTAATATGTATATTAACTCCTTTAAAGACGGTATCTTTTTCAGTGTTAAGGCTGAACACCATTTGGTGTACAAGTGATACTTGCTTACCAGTGCCTTTAAAGGATTAAGGTTTCTCCCTTAGTAACAAAGGAAAGACCTGTTATATTCACTAATTTATTCAGCCAACATTTCCTAAACACCTACTGTATGCCAGGCACTGACAGTATAGAATAAATAATAGTGCCTTTCTCTCAATACTGAGGAGATAAAGCCATAGAAAATATGTTTATCAATGTTTAATTTATTTGACCATAGAGGTAACAAAAAAAAAGAAATATGTCACCTTGGTTAACTCTAGGAAATGGTGAGTAGGGAAACAGAGAAAGACCATAGTGACTAGATAACCATAAACTTCTCCTGGGATATGTGGTAGGTTTCACCAAATGATATCACAGGTGATAAAATAATAAAAAGAATTAACATCTGTCTAAATATGATTCCTTTAAATTCTTAATAGATTGTGCTTTATTTTCCTGTTAGTATTTCTCATGTGTATTTGATTTTATTAGATTAATAATACCTAATAATATCTGGCATTTTGGTTTACAATGAATGGTTTGGATTTACAATATCAGGTATTCAGCTACGAAAAGTTGAAGAGCAGCGTGAACAGGAAGCTAAACATGAACGCATTGAAAATGACGTTGCCACCATCCTGTCTCGCCGTATTGCTGTGGAATATAGTGATTCAGAAGATGATTCAGAATTTGATGAAGTAGATTGGTTGGAGTAAGAAAAAAATGCATTGATAAATATTACAAAACTGAATGCAAATGTCCTTTGTGGTGCTTGTTCTTTGAAAATGTTTGGTCATTCCAGTGTTTTGCTTTCTTTTCCTTAAGGTAAATAACCCTTTTCCTCCATAATTTTTGATTTCTAAGGAAATTACTAGCATACATTTCAAACTAAATGTTTTACAGTGGCTTATCTTTTTTTTAAATTTTTTTCCCTGAAAAGACATAATTTGGTCAAATAAACCACTAAGTATTAAGCATGGACAGCTGTTGTTAGAGTAGCAGATTCAGTTTTTTGATATATCTTAATTGTGCACTTTGTGAATTTTAATTTAAAGAAAGCAACTGAGATTAAAAATCTTGAGGGCAGCTGTATCTATTAATGAGCCTTATTCCATTTCCTGACGTTTTAAAAGAAGAAACACTGCCTTGATTATATGAATACACACAGAAAGTACATTTAGCTTGTAGTATTGAATTCTCTTAAAGGAATGCTTGAATTTTTTTTAATTACTGTTTTATTGTTTTTAAATACTTGCCTTATTTGAATGTTTAGCAGTCCCCTTCCTACTTATATATTGTGTGGTACAATTTTGCTTGCCTATAAGAGTTTAAAAAATTTCCATGTGAAATACTCTGACATAAACCATGTAACTTACATAACTGTTAAGAATAACAGTCTGATTTAATAAATGGTTCATTTTAAAGGTTCATGGGTGTTTACTCTTTGAATAAAACTATTTCTGATAGTTTATCAAATAATATAAAATAGGCTCTAAGTAGTAAATAAAAAATTTAAAAACTTCTTAAGCAGTATAATTTCCTCTTAATTGTGCATATTAATATTGCCTAGTTACTAAGGTTATCATTTTTTTCCTGAAGTCAAAAAATCAGTTTTTTTCAATTTCTTAGGCTCTTAAATTAAAATCCCAACTTGCTCTTTAATTTTAGCACATCTTGACTGCAGTTTAACAACATTTTCAAAACTACATTTTACAATGATAAAATGAATTGTCACTTCATTCATCAGGTCAGATTCAGGGATGAAGGGGGAGCAGTATCAATATCAGATACTTAGTGTGTAGAAAAGACTAGTTGAGGTTTTGGTAGATTGACTGTAAGGCTGACTGTAATCGTCCATGCCCCCATCTATCCCTTTTGCAAGGCAATTCTCACTTTCTCCCATCAAGAGATGGGTTCTGTTCTCACCCCTTTGAATCCATGTGTCACTAAGACTTGTTCTGGCAAAAAAAACACGTGGCAAAATTAAGCTCAGTCTAGCCTAGTAAGAGTTTAGAAACCTCATGCAGCAAGCTGTCCCAAATGAGGCCAACTTAGACCAGCCGGTGACCAGCTTACCTACTGGCTGACTGTAGACAGATGAGCAACCCTAGCTAAAATTAGCCGAGCCCAGAAGAAATGTTCAGCTGACCCAAAATCAGAAGTAAAAATAAATGTTTATTGTCTTTCACCTAAGTTTTGTGGTGAATTATTTTTCATAGCATTGTGGCTTTAAATAGCTGATTCATGAGGTCATTGGTAACTTGCTAATTTGATTGTTATTTAGACAGCTAACTAATGATCTGTAATCCTTGTGAAATAATAAGTCCTCTTGTAGCAATACGGTTTGGACATTAAAAAAACATTTCCTAATGGTTCTAATTAAAAGATTTGCTTTGCTCTTTTGGGTAGCTCCACCTAGAAGAAGATATTAGACAGCCATTTGAAGTTTCTTTCTAACCTTACCAAACCATACAATGTTGACTTTAAACTCGAGAAAATATGCCACAATTTAAAGTTTGTCTTTCCAAACGTGCTTATTGTCAAAAGGCCGTAGCTAGTAGATCATGTTCATAAAGCTCTATTGTGGCCAGATAACTAAACAGAATAATACAGGTGTTGGTACACTTAAGGGTGATACAAAAGGAAATAGTTGAAGATATCTTAACAACAGAAGCCTGTTGTAAAGCCTGGAAGTATATATCCTAAATAGTTTTTGTTTGTTTTTCAGACCATCCCTAGAAGATAAGAAAGTGCCCATAGACTGAAGAGGCCTTATACGTAGTACTTATTTTAAAATCAGAATAATCTTTCAGTCTAGTGTTCGACCTAACTTGCCGAGAGACTTTTGGAACAAATGATATAATAGTCAATTTCAGTACTCTAAGAAGAAAGAAAATTACTGGGTAATAATTATTTTTTTTTCTTATTGAATTATTGTTCCACAAGGTCGTGCATTAAGCATGGAGTCAGAAAAAAATCAATTACGTCTTTTGGGGAAATAATTGACTGCACTTTTTTTGGTTGACGTCACCCATTTACCTCCATGTTACCAAATCCAACAAACATTCTTTAGTCCTTAATTTACTTGATCTTCATATTCAGCATATACTCTACCTCCTTGAAACTGTCAATCCATCTGGCTCTTTTGGTAACACTGTTCCTTCCCCTTGCCAGTAATGGTGGGACAGAGAAGGGGAGGGAGATACTTAGCAGCAGTGGAAGTTGGGATGTAATTTAGTGGTTTTGGAGAAAAAGCAAATGTGTCTGTAACTTTTCCTAAGTAAGGGATATTTGTAAGCTACAGATTTATGAGGCTTAAAAAGCTGTAACTTTATCTAACTTACAATCTATTTGGGCAGGTGAGATGTTATAATTTCATCTGAATCATTTCATGTTATAATTATATATTAAAGATAAATAAGAAATACGTCCTGTAAATTATGAAAGGCTACCCTCTATTTCCACTTTTAAACAGTCCTACCTTTCTTTGGCAACCATCTTGCACCCATGTTTTCATGAAGTCTTCTCAGATCACCACAACTACAGTTCATATTCAATTTCTGATTCTTTTATAAGCTTTCGTCAAGTGATTGCTTAAGCCATTTTGCATCACAGTTATTAACTATTTGAGCTGGACAAATTGGTTACTTAGAAGACAGCAGGGGCCTTGTTATAAGCAGGCAACTCACAGTATCTCTTATTGTTAATAAGTTCAGAAATGTCTCCATTTTTGTTCTATCCACCAAGGCTCTTAAAATCGTATCTTCCTAGACAATGCTCCTACTTAAAAAAATTTCTCCCAATGATCTCAGTAACAGAGTTGACTTAAAACGACTTCTCACTTCATAAAAAGTATGTGTTTATAATGTAAGAAATAGCATAGAATCAATGCTTCTGTCTAAAAGGTGAAAGTTATAAATATTTCTGAAGTCATTTATTAAAGCAGAGAGAAGAATTGATCAAGTATTTTAATTTAAAGGGAATTCTCATGAATGACTTTCAAAGCAAAGCTGTGTCTTTGTCATTAGTAAACATACTACTGCTGGTTTTTGGTTTTTAGTTTTTTCCTTTCACTCTGCTACATTTATCTTGACCCTAGGTTTTTTTTAAACTACCTCCCTAAACTGAAGCAAGCATAAATTATTTAAAGCTCCTAAATAGTTCAGTAAATTCCTTTTGGAATTCATGATCTCTGTGTTATGTACTTAATAAAATAAGTACATGCAAATAAACCAATGCAGAATATTAATCATGCAATATGAGGATTTAAAGATGGCTTTGCTGCATTTGAACTAATGAAACAAATATCAAATTATGGTATTTTCTAAATTGTGTCATATAACTGTAATTAATAAAAATCATCTTACTGAAGCCAAACAGAAGGCATAGAAACCTTGTAATACAAAGAATAAGTCTTTTCCTCCCTTTATTCATTGCTGTACTAAGAACAAATTTATGTTCTCCATGACTTGGCTGTAGAATGCATCAGTAAGCTCTTTTGCTTTTCGAGCCTGACAACCAGGCTCTGAATAAAGAATGAATACCAGCCTTGAATGAACATTTCAGGCACTTTTTTTAACAGACTAGTTATCAATACCTTGTTCTCATTATTGTAAGGCCAGCTGCTCTCTTTTTCCTTAGAAGAAAAAATTTTAAGCACAGCTGAGCATGTATTGAAGTCATTTTTCTCAGAATATTTATACTTTGTTTTTTTCTATAATAGATAAATTTGTTTAGTGATAATGATTTTGAATATTTTATAGAGTCTATATGTTTCTTGTGTATGTGTCTGTAATACTCAAAGCTTCTTGATAAATTTCTTATTTATTTATCCTGCCTTTAGGCTAGCTGTTTCAATACTACTCTTTTGATATAGGACATTGATGTCTTCAAGAGTAATAAAATTACACCTTTTTGGCCTGGAAACAATATAAAAGACACAAGAGCCATCAGATCATAATCTGTCTTCTGTTGTAACAGCTCCCAATATTACTTAAAAGTATCTATTTCATTCTTACCTATGAAAGCCATGAAATGTTACACTTCTAATGTTAAAGAAAATCTATAGCAACTATTTTATCTAGACCATACTATATAAAGGCACACATCTATTATTAATGGTTTGTTTTTCTTCTTCCTTTTATATGTATTATATTTGTTTATTCAAAAAAATTTTTGATGTTTGCAGTTATTCTGCTGGGTATTGGGAGCACAACAGTGAATAGACAGAGACCTACTTTCTGAGCATAGAGATAAATGAACAAAGAACAATGAATGTTATGTTAGGGATGCCTCAGCACAGAAACCAAACCTAGTCTCAGAAGTGGGAAAAGGCCTCCAAAGGAAACGGTATTTAAAGTTTGAGGTGGCCTAGACGGGTGAATGTTGAAGTGAAGGTTAGACAGTCTCTCAGGCAAAGGAAATAGATGTGTGCACATCTGGAAATGTTTGATGCCAAGCATGCAAGGAGTGGAGTAACTGGAAATGACGTAGAAAGGTAGGCCAGAGCAAACCATGGGAGAGTCTTAGGAACCATATTAAGGAGCTTCCATTGTATTCTGTGGGCAATAAAATTGAGGAAGTGACATCAGAGTAGCATTTTGAAAGATAATTGGCATTTGCAAAGTGGTAAATGAGTTAGAAGTGAGAGTAAGAGACCAGTTATTTACAGTAAATGATAGTTTTGGG
The DNA here is from genome assembly GCF_016906955.1 of Phacochoerus africanus. NCBI lineage: Eukaryota > Metazoa > Chordata > Mammalia > Artiodactyla > Suidae > Phacochoerus > Phacochoerus africanus. The sequence continues at coordinate 76,050,436 of NC_062545.1, read as the reverse complement.
GGATGATGGTAACAGGGGAGAAAGATGAGATAGATTCAAGAAAGATTTAGGATGTGGGATACACTGGACTTGGTAATTAGAGTGGGAGGAGTCCAAGATAATTTCCAGAGTCCTGGTTTACTGATGCAAGGACCATGAGGAGGAAGAGCATGTTTGGGAGGGTGAGTGATGCAGTTTGCGACATAAAGCAGGAAAGAATACTGACGTAGTTGGAGGGTAGGAATACTCTTATATTTGTAAAAGGAAACTGCCTGCAGGAAGAAGAAAAGGAAGAATGTGTAAACAGATTTGAAAGTCTGGTGCCTAAAAAGTTAAAGTTTCCTTCAATGGCATCTGTTTTCTCTTTGAAATAGATGGCAATACTGCTTAGGGTGATTGGGGAGCAGAAGTATCAACAGTTCTAAGAAAAGTAGAGGTTTGAAGTAGTCATTGTGAAAAATGAGAGAGGGCTTTTCAGGGAAATAGGAAATTGTCAGACAATACTGAAAATATTGTTGGAGTTCCCGTTGTGGCTCAGCACGTTTAGAACCTGTCATAGAGTCCGTGGGGCAGGTTTGACCCCTGGCCTTTCTCAGTGGATTAAGGATCCATTGTTGCCACAAGCTGTGGTGGTGATTTGACTGCTAGTCCAGAAGCTTCCATATAAGTGGGTGTGGCCATAAAGAGAAAAAAAAGGAAGGAAGGAAGAAGACAGAAAAGAAAAAGAAAACATGGTTGAGATTGGTGGCCATGAATTTATAGTGGCAACAGTCTGCAGTATGTGATTTTTTCTTTCCCCCAGTCATCTGAAGACAATTGCCAGAGACAATTGGATTTATCCAGAGTTGGGGTTTGACTGTATTGTAGAATGAAAGAACTGTTCTAGGGAAGACTGACGGATCTCCTTGGTGATTAAACTCACATGTTGAAGTCCTTCTCATCTAATTTGGCATAATGCTCATTTGCTCATTAAGTATACTCTAGCAGGCTCTCCTGGATTTTCAGATCATGCAGATGAATCTTCTGTCTTTGAGCCTTTACATTCCACTTCCGCTAGGCTCAACACCATCTTGTTTTTCTTTCTACCTCAGTTTATTATGCAGTTTCTCATTTTAACCCCGGTATACCTGCAGAATTTCTGCTCTGTTCCCATTTTAACATGCTCAGCTACATTTAATTCTGTTATCTCTTAGATCTAGAAATCTTCTAAGGGTTCTGTCAAAGATAATTCTGCCAATGGGGGTTTATAATTCAAAACAAAGCAACAGCAAGGGGAGGAGGCTTTTTGGAATTTGACTTTTTATCTATCCCTTTCATGTCTAAGTTATCTCTTCTGCCTCATTTACTTCCTTGGCAGGAATCCATTTTCTTTTGAAGACACTCAGCTCAAAAAATAAATAACCATGTGTGATACAATTAGTTTTGTTTCTTAGAACATTTTTAAATGAGGCCATGTTTTTAGATTTGATTCTTTTTTTTTTTTGCTTTCTAGGGCCACACCCACAGCATATGGAGGTTCCCAGGCTAGGGGTCAAATCAGAGCTACAGCTGCTAGTCAACACCACAGCCACAGCAACACAGGATCTGAGCAGTGTCTGCAACCTACACCACAGCTCACAGCAGCCCCAGATCCTTAATCCACTGAGCGAGGCCAGGTATTGAACCCACAACCTCATGGTTCCTGGTCAGATTCGTTTCTGCTATACCACAGAGGGAACTCCTTTAGATTTGATTCTTGAATTGGTTAATTTTCCACAACTCTTTGGCAATAAACTTTTTTTTTGCCCTTAGCCAACCACCTCAGAAATGTCTGGCTTAGGGTCTCAGTAAAAGAATCTCAATAAATCATTGTGAACTACTTACCATCGTCAATAAAAGAACTCAAAGATAAGGGCTTACTAAGCAAATACTAAGCTTTTCATCTTGATATCAAAGACCGGCCCATTCCTTTTGCTTGATTTTATTGTTTCTTTTTTATTGTGAAACACTCATACAGAAAAGTGCATAAAATTTTTGCTCAGTAATCTACCAGTGTAAATACAAATGCAACCAACATCCAGATCAAGAAATAGAATATTATCGTTACACAAAGCCTCTCTCATGCCCCTCCTAATCACCACCTCTTCCCTCAACTCCAACCCCAAGTGTAGCCACTATCCTACTTTATGATAATTGCCTCCTTGCCTCTATCTAGATTTATACCACCTAGACATATTTTTTTTTCTGTAGTTTCAATGCATTAGAATTCTTTATTGAACCACTACATAAGTCCACACTAGAACAAAAGCATGAAGATTACATCAAAGTTGTATTCTTTCTAGCAGCAGAATCATTGGGATAGAATGTAAGACAAGACAAAACAAAAAAATCTATTTCAAATGGCATCAATTTTTGTTTAAAAAAGTATCCCCAGTAACAGTCTTAGTTGATGGAAGACTATTCTGGAAAAATAGTGAAATACTGTAATTATTTCTAATGACAGAAATAATCACAATTTCAAGTTCAACCCACAGGACTGAATAATAGTCATATATTGGTTTTTCGGGGTTTTTTTTCTTTTCTTTCTTTTTTTTTTTTTTTTTTTTTTTGCTGTGCCAGTGGCATGCAGAAGTTCCTGGGCCAGGGATTGAATCATGCCACAGCCATGACCCAAGCTGCTGCAGTGACAGATCCATTTCCTTAACTTGCTGCACCACAGGAGAACTGTTTTTCTAAACTTTAACAGCCTATTATATTAAACGAGTAGTTTGAAGTTGTTTAGTTGCTCTTTTTTTTTTGTTCTTGTTGCATGGATAATTTATTCAAATGGACAAAACTTTAAATAAATTTTGTTTTCCTTGTGCATTTGTGAGTGAGGCTATGTAGATGTTTGTATATGTATGATCTTTTTAAAAATTTTTTTAATCATTTTTATTTTTCCATTGTAGTGGTATACAATGTTCTGTCAGTTTTATACTATACAACAAAGTGACCCAATCACTCACATATGTGTACATTCTTTTTCCACATTATCCTCCATCATATTCCATCACAAGTGACTAGATATAGTTCCATGTGCTATACAGCAGGACCTCATTGCTTATCCACTCCCAATGCAATAGTTTGCATCTATTAACCCCAAACTCCCAGTCCATCTATTTTTTAATATAATAGTTTAATTTTGCCTATTTTTTGAACTTTATATAAATAAACTCTTTAATATGTACTTTTTTGTGTCTAATTTTTCTTAAAACTTTTTAAAAATTCTATTTAAGTATAATTGATTTACAATGTTGTGTTAATTTCTGCTATACAGGAAAGTGATCTAATAATGCCAAATGGTTTTCCAAAGAAGTTGCACCAATTTATATTCCTTCCAGCAGTCTGAGAATTCCTGTTGCTACTCATCCTTACCAGCTTCTGGTACTATTGTGCTTAATTTTAGCCAATTCTAGTGGGTTCATGGTAGTGTCTCATTACAGTTTAAGTTTTCTTTTCCCTTACTATTAACGAGGTAGCTTGTCTTTCCATGTTTTTATTAGCCATATCTTCTCTTCTGTGATTCATCTTCTCACTTTGATGGTGCTCTTTGAAAATAAGTTACTAATTTTAATGTGGTTTGTTTTACCAGTCTTTTTTATGGTTAATGCTTTTTGCGTCCTATTTAAGAAATATTTCCCTATGCCAAGGTTCTGTGATTTGCCTGTATTGTTTCCTAGAGGCTTTGTTGTTTTACTTTTCACAGTTAAAGCTATCTGGAATTGATCTTTGTGAGCCATGTGTAGTCAGATTAAGTTTTATTTTGTTTTCATATGGATATTCAATCATGCTAGCACTATTTTTTGGAAAGATTGTCCTTTCCCTTCTGTTCTAGAGGACCAACTTATTAAATATATATAAACATAGGCAAAAAATAAATATATATATGTATTTATGTTGATATATGATTGTATGATATGACTGTATAATGATGACAATATAGATACTTTATTCTATAGACTTTATTCTCTTCTGTTGATCTATCCTTATTACCAATATCACAGTTTTCTCTAATGGTTATAGCCTTATAATAAGTTGATATCCAAGAAGTCAAGCCCTTCTGCCTTACTGTTTTTCTTTAAGATTACCTTTACCATTTTTGGCCTTTTTTTCTATGTAAATTTTAGAATCAGATTGGCTGATAACATACTGGACATTTAGAGGCAGAAGTAGCTTGATTGGCCTTGCTAAGTGGGAGCCCATTACGTGGTCTTCATTTCTGCCACCATGGCTACTCTGTTATGTGCCCTCGTACAAATTTTCCTGGCCTTAGCACAGCAGATCTCCGTCAATTGAGCATTTAAATGTCTTTAGAACTCTGTGACTAACGAATAGATCTTTAGTCATTCACTCAGTTGTATTTGCTTTTCCACAGTCAGAAATAAGGGCCTTTTTATAAGCTACCAAATAAATATCTCATCCATAGACCTTAAGTGCTTGTTAACAGCCCTTGTTTTCTCATCCTCCCTCTGTAGAGCATCATAGCAACTTGGCAGTAACCAGCCAAACCCACTGACTTTTAGACATTGTTCTTCCCATTTCATTGAGATGCCTGAATCATTACACAGGCAAGGCCAATTGCCTCCCCAGGGCATTTTCCCAGGTGACCGTTGGTAAAATCTTTAGCAGTTTGGCCACTACCCTGTGCCGGGGACTACCTATGCCCCACGTACCACTCAGGATGGCATTCCTCTTTGCCTACCAGGTAATGAATAAGCCAGTCTAAAACTCCATCCAACCCCTCGTATTCTTAGACCATTCCCATCGCCACCTAAGTTAGCTTAGGATCCCCTGAGATAAAAATGCCAAGACAGGATTAGATGTGCCAGATATTTATTGGTGGGGAAGGGGGAGGGAGGCCAGAGAAGGCATGTGGAAAGCCTTTGGATGGTAAAAGAAGAGAAGGGAAAAAGGGTGATTGGTTGAAAAATATCTTAGACTGTTGTACTATCCTAAGAAAGTTTTGGCCAGGCCTGTGGGGACTCCTGTTAGAGGATTGGGCCAGTATTACTAATCCTGCTATGCTTAATCATTGGCTAGGAGAAGTGTAACGTAAGCTTGGCCTTTGCATGAACATAATAGTAGATCCAGAAGGGCAGCAGCTGGGGCCTTAGTCAACTTTGCTTCTACCCACAGGAGATCTGAATGGTGCATTTTAATGGCTGCCACAGATTGCTTTGTTGCCCTTTTCAAAATCAAATGAGGGTATGAGTGGAGGGTCTACATGTAGGCTGTCTGCTATTTCATTGGTTTATTTGTGTGTGTTCTGCCAGTGCCACACACCTTTGACTACTGGTACCTTTTGTAAGTCTTGGAGTCAGTTACTGTAAACTCTCCAATTTGTTCTTTTTCAAAATTGTTTTAGGTATTTTATATTCCCATGTAAATTTTAGCATAAGCTTGGCAATTTGCCCAAAATTTTTTTCTGGGAATTTTGACTAGAATTGCATTCTGTCTATAGCCCAGTTTGAAGGAGAATTGACAACAATATTGAGTCCTCTCATGGCTCAGTCTGTCTCTCTAATTCTTGGCAATATTTTGTAGTTTTCCATGTAGAGGTTTTCCATGTTTTCTGTTAAATTTATACTGAAAGTATCTTATAGTGTGTCAGTATTTTCATTTTACTTTCTAGTTGTTTGCAGTTAATAGAAAGTACAGTTAATTTTGGTATATTTGCTTTATGTCCTTCAAACTTGCCAGCCTCACTATTCTAATAGTTTTATAGAATCCATAAAAAGTTCTGTGTAAACCATCATATCATTTGTGAATAAAAACAATGTACTTCTTTTCTGATATGTATACCTTTTATTTCTTTTTCTTGTTATTTTACCATGGCTAGGACTTCCAATGAAGTATTAAATAAGAATGGTAAGAACAGACATCCTTGCTTTGATCCCATTTTTAATGGGAAAGCACTAATTAAGTTTGATGTTACAATTAAGTATGATAGCTGCAGGATTTTTGTAGATGCCTTTCATCAGATTGAGGAAGTTCTCATCCAGTCTAAATCTGCTGAGTTTTCACCTTGATTTGGAGTTGCATTTTGTCAGATGCTTTTTTGTATCTATTGAACTCGTGATAAGATTTTTTCCTTTTTCAATTAATGTGATGAATTACACTGGTTGATTTCCAAACCTTAAATTGGCCTTACTAGAATAAGCCTTTGCTTGATCATGATCCTTTTTATAAATTGTTAGATTTGATTTGCGAATGCTTTGTTAAAGACTATTGTGTCACTGTTCAGGAGAGTTAATAGTTTTCAGTTTTTGGAATCTTTGTCAGATTTTCATGTAGGTGTTACAATGGCCTTATGAAAGTGTTTCCTTCTCTATTTTCTGAAAGAGTTTGTGTAAGATTGGTTTTTTTCTTTTGCTAATGTTTGATAAATTTCTCCAATGAAACCATCTGTGCTTAGAGTTTTCTTTGTGGAGTGGTTTATTATAAGAGATTTAACTTCTTTAATAGATATTCAGATTTTTAATTATGTCCTCTTCACCTAAATTATTTAATTTATTGGCATAAAGTTGTTCATAATCTGTCTTTTTTATCTTTTTAATGTTTTTATAATCTGTGGTGATATAAGTTTCTTTTTATTTATCTTCCCTGGAATCCAAAGGGCTTCTTGAATCTGTGGCTTGATATCTGTTATCAGTTTTGGAACATTCTAAGTCATTTCTTTAAAAAAAGTTCTTCTGGCCTATTTTCTTTCTTTTCCTCCTAGAACATCTCAGTGTCTTCTCTTTGTCTCTTAATCTTTGTTTTCTATTTTCTGTTTTTTGTCTATCTGTGTTTAATCTGGATATTTTCCTGTGACCTCTTTTTTAATTCACTTAATCTGTGTTTAACCTGCCATTATACCCATTGAATAAGTTCCCAATTTCTATTATGTAGTTATCATTTCTAGAATTTCTGTTTTTTTCAGTTTTCAGCTTTCTGTCAGAACCTTTAACCTTGTCTCTTATCTCCCTGAAAACTAAAGATAAATGTTAAGATAGTTTTTGTGTCTGATAAATCTAGTATTGAAATAAATCTGGATAAATCAGGTATTCCCTATTTCTAAAGGTTTTCTTTATGTTAGCTTCTCTTCTGGTGTATCTTGTTATTTGTGATTATAGAAATAATTTGAAGCCTTTTTTTAAAAAACGGTATCTTCTTCCAGAGAGGATTTACTTTTACTCTTATCTGGCCCAGAAATCAGAATAGGATTACTTCATTAAAATTTTAGGAATGGTGATATTTCAGAGTTGAATTGTAGCTCTTAAAGAGCCTCTCTCCTAGGGTACCTTTCTCTTACTCCAAAGGGGCAGTCCTTAAGGGTCCTAACCTAAAGTGAGGAAGTTCACCCAGCCTTCCTTCATGGCCAATCCTAGACTCCAGTTCCTATCCTCCTGCACCATGAGGGTGTCAGGACTGTTTATTTTCTCAATAGTCCCCTCAGAAATCACTAAGCTCACCCAAGAGAAAGTAAGTAGGCCATCAAATTTCCCCAGACTGGCAATTCTTTACTATCTTGTTGTCTCCCAAGTGGTCTCAAGCATATATCTTTAATATTTTGTCCATCTAGGATTTCCCTCAGTAAGAAAGTTGATCCAAATCATCTAATACCCCATTATCAGAAGAGATTGGCCAGTCTAATCTCTTTTTTTTTCCCCCTCCTTTAACATTGAAAAGGAAATAAATGTGAAGTCCATTTTTGGTACTAATGAAAAGTAAAAATTAATAACCAACATTTTTCCATCTTGAACATGAGTTACATAAAATGCACAATTTCCAAATTTTAACTGACTTAAGCTCACAATTAAACTGTTTGCTGTGAAACTGCATGCAGCTGCATTTAAAGACACATCAGAATAAAAAAAGAGAACTGTGAACCATCCAGGTTATTTTTAACTAACAAAGGGAAGTGTTCAAAAGCGCAGATATAGAAGCTTACATAAGTGGAGACTGCGCATCCCTGGAGTTTTCTGAAGAATGAGGAAAAGCAAATGACAGACCTGTCAGATGGCTCCCAGTTTACTGCTTGGGGACTTATGGGATGCTATTTGAAGTTATTCAACTTGTAAAAACTTCATAAATCAAAATTCCCCAGTGGCACTTTACTTTGAAGCATTCTTGCTTAAGGGAGGGCAAATGTGTTTGAAGCATTTATTTATGCTTCCTGGTTCTATTTTGACTTTTTGGGGACTGCAGAGTCTTTGTTGATTACAAATGGTGCTGTAACAGGTATCATTGATAATACCTCTGCTGGAGGGTAGACACTGTCTTACTCATCTTTCTACTCTCAGTTCTTGGTATAATGGGTTCATTGAAATAAAATGTTAGCCGTCTAGAATCTAGAAGTAAATCATTCTAGATAATCCCCCTTTACAGATAATTAAGGGTTAAATGTTTACATATTATAAAGGAAGTATTACTGTTAATACCCATTCCACCCCACCCTCCCACCAACCCTCTGTTGTTTTTGTGCCAGACACTGCCCTCAATAGTTTACACTCTTCTTCTCAGTTAATCCTTCTCACAACAGGATGAGCTGTAAGGACTGGCATTGTCTCCATTTTGCAGAGGAAGGAGCTGACGTTCAGAGAAGTTATGACTTGCCCATGTCTCATAGCTTATAAGGAGTAAAGTCCAGATTTGAATCCAGGTCTGTCTGACTCCAAAGCCTATGTCCTTAATCACTGTTACTACTGAAAGCTACTATGACTTTTTCTACCTTTTTAAAAAGAGTATTCTGGACATTATTTCCACTTTAAAAATGATGCTAACATAGCACTTATCAGAATATATTGTAATTATTTGTTTATGTTACTATCTCCTTATATTAGAATGTGAGCATCTTAAGAACTATATCTTGTTCATTTTTGTGTCCACAGCCCTCAGTACATATCCTAGCCTCATAGAAGGCTCAGTAAATATTTGTTAAAATAATGAATTATCTAGAGTTATTATTTTCAGTATTAGTTGCTGTGAGATGCTAAAAAGCAGGTATAGAAGTATATATTCATAGATGTAGATTGTGTTGCATAAACCTTAAAAGGGTATTATTTCCATTCTTGTACTTAAACATTGGTTCTTTTGAGAAAAGTTCCAGATGTCATTTTTTTCTTTTTTGCTCATTTTTTATTCATTTAATAAATATTTACAAATAACTATTATACGTCAGACCAAAGTGACTGTTATGTACATTCTTATAAAGAAAAGGAGCACATAGATCTAAAGTGGTTTACAATCACTTTCTCATAAAGGAGTGAAATTAGTGTAGCTGTACATCTTTTAGGAAGGATAAGATGGTTTGTTTTTTCCCCTCAAATTTTATTATAAATTAGAGACTGAAACACCCTTACCATAGAGGATTTTCAGGTGTAAACAAAATCTTCTTTAGTGTTCTACTCTGTTGACTTGCCAGCGTGATTGATGCCTCCTTAATTCAGTGAAGAAGCAAATACCTCTGACAACCTTCTGTCCACTCTTCTAGTCCAGTTGCATCATTAGTTAATGGATTGGAGAGGAATGGCCTACCATTCGCCTGGTGGTGAAATGTTAAAGCACGAACTTTTTAAAAAGTTCCATTCATTAGCTCATCGAATGTTTCTTCTACCTTTTTTTCCTTCTCATCTTCTGAGATTCCAATCACATATATGCTTACTATTTTAATATTGTCTCAGCTCTTGGATGCTTCTGTTCTACTACCCACTGCACACACACGTTCCTTTTTTCTTTGTGTTTCAGTTTGGATAATTTCTATTGCCTTATCTTTGAAGTTCACTGGTTCTTTGGTTCTTTTGAATCTATAATGTCAGAAACATTCTACAGCTCTATAACTGGACTTTTTATTTCTCGCATTTCCATTTCATTCTTTCTTATTTCCATCTCTCTCCTGAAATTCCCCTTCTGCTCATTCATGTTGTCTGCCTTTTCCATTAGAACTTTAACATAGTAATCGCTGTTCTTGTAAATTCCCTAATATTCCAACAAGAATAGACACTGACAATCTTTATAGTTCACACATGAGTGTGAAATAATATATCTTTGGTTTACATTTTTTTCGTATCTTTATTGGCCATTTAAGTTTCCTCATCTATTCTGTGTTTATATCTTTTGTCCATTTTTCTTTTTTAAATTTTTCTTTTTTTTTTCTTTTGCCCATTTTTCTGATAGAATGTTTGTCTTCTTCTTGATTTATACTACATAATAATATGAAATGTAAATATCTTCTTCCAATCTGTAGTTTGCCTTTAATTTTGAGTATAATGAGTTTTACCATATAGAAATTTTAAATTTTAATGTGCATTCATATTTACTGTTATATATTTTTATGTTTTGTACTTTTATGGCTGGTTAAAGACATCTTTTTGTACCCTGAGGTCAAAAGATATTTTCATATTATTTCTTCTGGAAGCTTTAGAAGTTTGGCTTTTTCACATTTTAATTATTTAACATCTAGAATTATTTTTGTTTAGGGCATGACATAAGAAATATGTCATTTTTCTTTATGAATAAAAATTATTATTATTCAGTCCACTGAATTGTAATGCCACCATTCTTACATATCACATTCCCATGTGTGAATGAGTTAGTGGTATATTAGTCTTTCTCTGCTACTCACTAGCTATAATATTGGGAAAGAACTGTTGCAAAAAAGTCCTCCAAGACTCCTGCACACCAGCAAGGCCCTAACCACTCTTTCTCTGAGCCATTTCTCAGAGTTGTTTTTGCAGTGGGCAACCTTGAAGGAGCAAACAGCAGGTACCCCAAGCTCAGCATATTTCTCTCGTGTAACACACCCCACTACAGCTTCATCCACGTCTGGGCCCATTCACATCACCCCATTGCGAACATTGGACACTCTAGCCACTGCTTGGGCTGTGAGCAATAGGCTTTCATTTCTTACTCAGGTATCTCATGTCTTCTGTCAGCATCCAGGAAACGAGGTTGCAAGTAAGGCGAAATCTCAGACTCTTCACTGTTTTTGACTGACTGAACTGTAACCATGGCTGTCCTACCAGTCAGGTTGTCTGGGATCTGCCTGTAGCTGAAACCATCAGAAATGATTGCACTTTCTCTTTTTGCTATAACCTTCTCTACATAGTTCCAGGAATATTAAGTTGGGCGTAACTTACTCTCAGAACCAAGCTTTAGGATTCTGAACGAAGGCCAGAAAGGAATTCTTTTTTCCCTGAAAACATGAAAACATATTGGCCCAAAACATAAAATCTTTCTTCCTGTAACTAATGAAAAGTGATTGTTATTACTAGAACTGTAACTTATTATAGGGACTAGGCTTCAGAGGACTCATGTGTACTTGGCCGGAAATTTAAAATCTGTGTCCTTTTCTTCTCCTTCCCTCCTCCTGCCCACTCTTTCCCCTAAACCCAAAAATAGGACAATAAACTTTAAAAGATACTTTATTTGGAAATAATTTCAAACTTACAGAAAAATTGCAAGAATAAGGATAGTGCAAAGAATACCCAGATACCTCTTACCCATTTTACGTAATTTTCTTTATTATTTACTTTGTGCGCGTGCATGTGTATCTTTTAATGAACCACTTGAGGGTCAGATATATACATTTAGGCTATTAGTTTTTATATTTAACCTTACACTTGAGATCTACCTTTTCCCAGATTCCATTCTTTTGTAAGTAATGTTAGCCTGAAGTTTCTGTGTACTCAGAACACCTTTATTACTTTGAGAACTTAATGAGGAACTTGGTGGTTGAGAGTTTGGGTACCTAGTATTTCTCTAATAAAATGACTCTTTCCAGCTCACAGGAATATTGTGATATTTTCTGCCATAGTTTCACAAGTATATATATTATGTTATTGTATTCAAAGTGGTTTTTTAGAGGTACCATTAAAGACTTTTTTTATTTCTCTCCTTCCTTAGGATAGAATATAATTTAAAGTTTTATGGTTCTACTGTTATTTGGCATGTATGATTTTAAAATACGTACTTAAGAATTTTCTCAAGGATTTTATGTATGTTGGGATCAGATGGTTTGTATTATAGAAAATTACAGCAATGGAGTTCGACTGATTATCTCAGATTGAAAACACCTTGCAAATGCTGACACTATACAAATATTATTAATTATGGCTTGTAGTGACTACTCATGGTACCAGAATTATGTGTAGAAAAAAAACGAAGCTTGGAGTTTCCATTGTGGCGCAGCAGAAATGAATCCAGCTAGGAACCATGAGGTTGCAGGTTCGATCCCTGGCCTCCTCAGTGGGTTATGGATCCTGGTTGCTGTGGCTGTGGTGTAGGCTGGTGGCCACAGCTCCAATTAGACCCCTAGCCTGGGAACCTCCATATGCCACAGGTGCGGCCCTAAAAAGACAGAAGACGAAAAAAAAAAAAAACAAAAAAAACGAAGCATAAAGAAAAGGTACAAGTGAAAAGGTACAGCTGGTAATAGAGATTAATTTTTTAATTGTCTGTGATTCTATGCATATGGTCTTGGCATCACTCTAATGCCAGGTAAATAAGATGACAGTCTCTGAATATCTTAATGAAAAAATCATAAATTCAGAAATAATACTGATGGCGGTTATATTTAATTAAAATATGGTTTTATTATTGGCCAGTGATGATTTATAGCATTGAAACCTGCATAGAGATAAGATATAGCCAGTTTGCTTAAACCAATTGAGAAACTTAGTGCCAGATCTGCATTAATTCCACAGTTAGTTTTAGGAAAGAGAGGGGCTGGTTTTAATTAGGATTGAAGTTTCCTACTGAGGCTTATGCTTGGAACAAGAAAAAGAGAGTGTCACATTAACTTAAAATGATACAGAGGTTATCTTTCTGAAAAAATCGAGCCAGAAACTTCTTCCCAGAATTTTACATTGGGGGAAGGCAAATAAATGACTCTATAAAAAATTTAGCTAACTTTAATAAAATATTTTAACTACCTTTTTAGAACAAAAGCTGGAAGGCATTTTCTTTTTATTTGTTATACAGTATATAAAATTAGAGAGTTCCCTTTGTGGTTCAGTGGTAATGAACCTGTCTAGTAACCATGAAGATACGGGTTCAACCCCTGACCTCGCTTAGTGGGTTAAAGGATCCGGCGTTGCTGTGAGCTGCAGTGTAGGTTGCAGACACAGCTTGGATCTGGCATTGCTGTGGCTGTGGCATAGGCCAGCAACTACAGCTCTGATTTGACCCCTAGCCTGGGAACTTCCATATATTGTGGGTGCAGCCCTAAAAAGACAAAATAAATTAAATAAATAATAAAATATACAGTGAACACTCACATATCTTCTATCATCTTAAGAAATATACACTAACCAATACAGTGAAGCTACTTGTGTTCTCTCTAGTAGTCATAATTACTACCACTAATTTAGCACATTGTTTCCATGCACTTTTTGTATTTTTATTATATATGTAACATATGAGTATATATACACCTATTCATACTTATATTTCTTAGGGATATATACATAAGGCTGTATATGTATATGTGTGTGTGTGCCAGGAAAAGAAAATGTGTGTATATGTGTGTAAATCCATAAGAGATATATAGCATTGTTTTGCCTAGCTTTCAAACTTTGTATTTATGATACACTGTGTATATTATTCTGCAGCTTGTTTTTTATCTTCAGCAATATGTGAATTTTATCTATGATGGTATATGTGGCTCTAGCTCATTCATTTTCAGTCCAGGGTATTAAGCCAGAGTATTAATAGATGGACTGATTTATTTACTTTCCTGTTGATGACATTTATTAGGTGGAACCATATGAAATTTCTGTTTTCCCAGAAAAGGCGATTAACTTTCTAACATGTTAATGAGTACATGATTCATGAAGCATCTGTGATTCATGAAGAATGACCTTCCCTGCTGTGACTTAGATATTCCAAGGACAGGGACTTAGTATGCAGTGACAAGGAGGCTTTTTAGAGATGTGGGTATAGAAATACACTCCTGTGAACCACAGTGAGGTAGCTGAATAGAGGGAGAGGCTGGGGTCACTCAGCTCACTATTGTAAAAACCCTAACAGCAAGGACATAAAAGAATAAACTCAAAGGCTGGAATCTGCTCATAGAGGCGATTGGCCCTGATTGGCACATTGGGTTAAGGAGCTGGAGGACCAGGGCCAGAAAAGAAAGGCTTGTTGGTGATTTCCTATAGAATGCAGACAACAGTAGGCAGGTTGGTCTTAGAAAGCTAGTAAAGCAGTTTTGATGTCAAAGGGAGAGACTTGGGCCCAGACAAGGAAACACCCTCTTTCTCCAGAAGTAGGAACAGCCTGTCTGGGAGGAGAACTCAACCTAGTGTGAAGACGGGCAAAATGAGTAAAGGGGATCAACTGTGACAGACGGAAACTAAATTTTTGGTGGCATGCACTCTGTAGTGTATATAGAAGTCAAAAATACAATGGTGTACACATGAAGTTTTATAATGTTATAAACCAGTATTACCACAATAAAATAAAAGTAGGAGCCCTCGGGACAGGCAAGCGTAGTTCCTACCCCTTGCCCCCATTACCCCTAAAGGCTAAAAACTAGGGAAGGAATTTACATGGTAGTCTGAACAAGACAGTTTAGTCTGTGTCAACTGTTTGAATTACTAAGATTTGCCTTGCAGTATAGTAAAGATTACAACCAACAACAATCATGCCGTGTTACAGGGACAGGGGATGGGACAAGGGTTCAACTAGGAAAGAAGAGTGAACAAATCATGCACACCAAGGAGTGAAGTGTTCAGGTGAAATTTACCCTGTCTCCATTTTTTACAGGGGGTAGGGGGAGAAGGGCTTCTGAATAAGAGCTAAAAGTAAAGCAAACCAATTGATTAAACCATGACAAAAATGGCAATAGTTTAGGGGAAGGGGAGGGCATGCTATAGGACTTAGTTTTATTAGAATGGGAAAAAGAGCATTCAAGATAATCATAATTCCCTTCCTTAGGAAGGGACTATTTAATGTTTTTTTATGATTAAAGAAACATATATTCAGATTCTTAAAAATCTTATAGGCATAATCCCAATTATGCAAATACAGTAAACAGAGGGAACACTTGGATGAAATTTGTCAAAATATCTCGATCATAAAGTGATCATTTTTCTACAGATCATATGCATTTTCTACATAAAAAATTTCAAAAGTAAGATTTAGTTTTTAAAGCCATTTTTTAAAGTTTTCTTTTTGTTTGTTTTAAATCTACCAAAGACTGCAGTAGTGCTGAGTTGGGTCACTGGCCAAGGCCAGCTGTCAGTAAAGCTGAAAGCTCATCACCGAAAAAGTTCATCACTAATCATTTATTTTATTACGCATAGGGTATTTAAAGTTTGGATGCCTTTTAATTCACAGCCAAGAGCTGAGATTGTGGATTGATTTTTATAGCTTGAGGTGTTTTGGTTATTTTGTGATTATTTTGTGATTTCAGTACTGAGAGAGAGCCTCTAAGTGGTATCTCAGTAAACACAGCTGCAGATTAAGGAACATCGCACTTAGTCCAGCTGTGGCCTCCTGAGCTCTTCCAGCCCTCAGGTTGCATGTTATGTGACCTTGAAAAACACTTTTTTTTTTGGAAAACTCATATTATTCTATGTGTGGCCTTTTGAGATCTTTGAATAAATTAAATTGTGCTGTGTATCTCATTATTCAGTATAAGGTCTAAATCTTTCTAAAAATAAGATAAAAGAATAAAAGTTCAGGTAATGTGGAATAGGATATGAAACAGAGCCATCTCTGGGCTGGTTTAAAGTTTACTTCATTCAGTTTCTTGGAAAGTTAACTGAAGAAACTATATATTAAGAATGTACGGAGTTCCCGTTGTGGCGCAGTGGTTAACGAATCCGACTAGGAACCATGAGGTTGCGGGTTCAGCCCCTGCCCTTGCTCAGTGGGTTAACGATCCGGCGTTGCGGTGAGCTGTGGTGTAGGTTGCAGACGCGGCTCGGATCCTGCGTTGCTGTGGCTCTGGCGTAGGCCGGTGGCTACAGCTCCGATTCAACCCCTAGCCTGGGAACCTCCATATGCCGTGGGAGTGGCCCAAGAAATAGCAACAACAACAACAAAAAAGACAAAAAAAAAAAGAATGTAAATTTATTTAATATATTCTCCTAGCATGAGCTACATTTTCGACATATTTTATGTGTTTCTGTGTAATTCATCAACAAGATTTATTAGACCTCTAACATCAGCATTCGATTCAGCCTTATATTTTCAGCAGGAAATGATTTGTCTTCTCAAAGAAAGTGCAGTCTCTAGAGTTCTTTCACATAAGCTCCATTTCATACCTAAAAATAATGCTATCGAAGTGAATTTTTTATCAGTGGCAGCACAAACTGGAGGTTATATGTGGCTTTAATTTGGTGTTTGTTAGCTAAGCTAAAAGGTAAAAGTACTAAACTTGCTATGTTTCTTTTTTGGAATCCTGCTGAACTCCACAAAAACAAATTATTCAAAACAATATGGAATAGAAAATTTTCCTGCTCCAGTATTTTAGAAAAAGCTACCCTAGTTAAAAGCCAGAACATAGAGGATCTGGTATCTAAATAATAATACTTTTAATGAAGATATTTTCAACTATCCAATTTAAATGCATAAGATTACTGTTACTTTTCAACAGATCAACAAATAATTAATTAACATTTCTGTGACAGGCATTTCATATACAGGGAAAGCACCTAGCATAAATATCCAGCAAATAGTCATGTAGCTCCAATGCAATAGTGGTAAGACATCATGATGAAAAGACCCATCCATTCAGTCTCTCTTTAGATGTCCCTAAGTCTTTGGTGGTATTAGTCTTCTCCAGATCACAGATCTGCCTTTCGTTGGGATGGTATATTCCAATGAACTTTGAATCTCCTTTAGCCGAAGAAACTAATGCTGGCGTATCGCCTCTTTAAAATCTTAATTTGGTATATACATTATTTTTTTAAAGAAACATATCCATATATGGATGTATAATATATGTATATTTTTTAACTGCCCTGTCTCCATTATCAAGGGTGCTTACTTATAGCAGAAGTGAGAAGTTGTTGGCTGTATTCAACCAAAACTGGATCTTCTGCCAGTGGACAATATGACAGTAAAGAGGTATAAAAAGGGTTTATCTTATGTTGATGGGCAATGAGAATTTAAAGATAATTGAAGGCCTCCCTGACATCTCTGCCATTTAGTGTGTGGCCTAACTGCTATAGTCCTTTGCCACATGTGCTGCCATTACTAGACCCTGGGACATCAGAGAGAAACTCGAAATGGTTAAAGAAAGAAACTAGATAACTGCTTTTTTTTTCTCTTGTCTCATTTTAACAAGCTAAAATTATTTGCAAAATTAAATGTTTGCAAAAATCTGAAGTAATACTAAGTGTTTCAATTTGTAAGTAAAATCGGTAAAAACTAACACTATTTGCCATGCACTGTTGTAAGGGCTGTACAGGTATTACTTTTCATCTTTTTTGTGTGTCTTTTTAGGGCTGCACCCACGGCATATGGAGATTCCCAGGCTAGGGGTTGAATCAGAGCTGTAGCTGTCGGCCTACACCAAAGCCACAGCAACGCCAGATCCTGGCCATGTCTGCAACCTACACCATAGCTCACAGCAACGCCAGATCCTTAACACAGTGAGCAGGGCAAGGGATCGAACCTGCATCCTCATGGATGCTAGTCAGATTCGTTTCTGCTGAGCCATGACAGAAGCTCCACTTTTCATCTTTACAACCATTCTGTAGGAGAGGTGTTAGTATGGTCCTTATTTTTACAGAGTCCTAGGCACAGCAGGTTAAATAAATGTCTTGTGGTTACCCAGCTAGTGATTGGCAGAGCTCATATTTGAACCTATATAGCTTGGCTCCAGAGCCCCTGCTTTTCGCCGTTATTCCATTCTACTTACAGAGTATGAATATTTTCAGTACGAATATTTCACCTCAGCTGCCTGCAGGAGGTGAAGCAGTACCTCTTTCACCTGGACCTCTGCTTAACGCAGCTGGACTGGAGTTGGTGATGGTTGTTTGCATGCATTATTGAGCTCATATTCTGGTCTGAGTGTGCTTGCTTGCTCAGCTGTTTCAGTTGCAGTTGGCTTAACTGGGGATGTGGGGAATTGTCTCTCTAGAAAGAGCCATGTGTCTCTGTTCAGGCTTTGGATGTGGTGATGGAATTTTCATTGTTCTTCATCAAGACATTAAACATTACAAAATCCCAGTAAGGGAAGACCTATTATGGACTATAAAAAATCCCACCAAAACAGACTGTCGGGAAGTATGGAAGAAACTTATTCAGTGTCTATTGTTATCTTTTAAAATAAATAAATGGATGGCTAGAAAGTAACTCTGTACCTCCCACAATAATAGGCCTAAAACTCCATCAGTAGACAGTAGTCTCTTTAGGCAAGAAAAGCTTTGAAATAAGTGTCCCCAGTGGAGCAGAGTTAACCTTTTGATTAACCATTGGTGTGATTTGGGAATAATACTAGCTCATCTTTTTAAAAAAATGCACCTTAGGACCCATTCATTTCATTTTTATAGGTGCATTCTTTGTCTTAAGGCTTTATTTCTTCATGAATCTCCTTTTAAAATGTAGCTACTTCTGAGAGAGGGCACAGCTTTGCCTTTATCAGCCCACACCTGATACCGTTCATCACTTTGGCAGGGTTATGTGACAGGCAGCAGCCGCATGGAAGAATAGCCCATGGAATCAAGCAGAAGAGGGAAGCAGAAAAGGTGAAGAGAAGGGTCAGAGACAAACTCCATTACCTCACAGATTTTCTCATGCCTGGTCCGCCTCCGAAATTCGATGAGTACAGTGTTCAACCTAGAAAAAAATAAGACTTTTGAAAGCCCTTTACAAAGAATGTCTTGTTTAACAGGGATCCCACCATTCTTCTGGTTGCTTGAGCTTAACATTTTAGATTCTAAGGCGTGGAGACTTGTTCGCTCCTTTCTCTCCACTCCCTGCACCTCATCAGTTATCAAGTTGCATCACATTTCCCTTTGCACAGTCTCTTCTGTTTACCCCTTCCTTTGAATGCCCACTTTTAATATCATAGCTCAGGCCCTTGTAACTTGCCTAGATTACCAAGTGAAAGGTTGCTCAGGGTGACTGTGGATCATAGATTCCCCTGAGATGTATAATTCTCAAATGAGGTTAGGCAGCCCCTGAGTGGCCTGCTATTCATAAGCATTGTTTCTTTCACCTCAACTGTAAATTCAGGGCCACTTTCCAATGAAAGGCACTTTTATGAAGGAAGGACAGAAAAAAATGCTGAATGGGGTCAGGGACCCAGGAGGCTGGGGGAGCTACAGTAAGATTTGGAGAGCTCTACCCTTAGTTACAGAAAAGAAAAGAGAGCAAGAAGCTCTGTACTACTGAGCGAGGAACTCAGAAATATGATTGTGACAAGTTTTAAGGTTCTGGGTCCTCTGTTTGAGCCTTGCCATTGCTCCTTTTATTCCCCCTTAAAAATACCTAGCAGAAGGGCCTACATGCTTAATTTTGGAGATAAAACAGAAAGGGGGAAAAAAGCAAGATACTGATCAGTGTTTAGAAGGCTGCCAATTAGATAAATCCATATAAATAATATTTGCCTATGTATGCAGAAACCATCTCTGCAAGGATACCCCATGAGCTAGAAACTGGGCTCCATGGAGGAATACCGAGGCTGAGAGGTAGGAAAGTAAGGAGACTCACTTTTTACTCTGTTGAATGTTGTAACGTGAACAAAATAGATGTTCAAAATGTATAATAAAGTAGGGAGAAGACCTTAGATGATTCTAATGTACAGCCAGTGCTGAGAATCATTGCTGTAATCTAAAAGCAACCTGAAAGTCAAAAGTCAATGGATGATGTGAAGGAGAACACTGATTGTTTTAGGACTAATCATGTGGGGGAAGATGCAGGCATTTCATCCTCCTCCTTCCACAGACCCATCTGGCAGTGGGTTTGTGGGGAAAGTGCCTATGGAGAAGGACTAGAACAGCATATTGACAACCGATAACATCTTTGTGAAACCCAGATTGGATTCTGAACACAAATTTCAAATGAAGTTTAAAAAAAAAAATAAATAAAGATGGTCACAGAAGGTTGGGCTTAGATCTAGCAAGAAACTGTATAAATCTAATGCGTGGGAGATGCTTACAACTTCCTCAAACTATTTTTAATATGCTCCTGGACAAAAAGTGGGCAAACCCGGCCCGGGGTCTAATCCAAAACTTGTGTTCACATGGGAGATGTCTTTTCTCCAGAATCCACCTGCGGGAACAGCCACACTAAATCCTAGCTCCACGTCTCACCAGCTTTGCAACCTCAGACTTGTCTAGCCTTACTGTGCTTTGGTTTCCTCATTTGTGAAAGGAAACTTCTAACAATACCATGTCACCAGGTCACTTTGAGGAGTAAACAAGTGAATGTCAAGTGTGTGGCCAATAGCTAATGCCCAGTACATGGTGGCTCCAATGAAAACTTCTGTAATTCTGTAGTGATATGGAGGAAAATTTTTTTTTTGTCTTTTTGTCTTTTCCTAGAGCCACTCCTGCCTCATAATGTAGGTTCCCAGGCTAGGGGTCGAATCAGAGCTATAGCCACCGGCCTACACCATAGACAGCAACGCTAGATCCGAGCTGAGTCTGCAACCTACACCACAGCTCATGGCAATGCCAGATCTTTAACCCACTGAGCAAGGCCAGGGATTGAACCTACAACCTCATGGTTCCTAGTTGGATTTGTTAACCACTGAGCCACGACGAGAACTCCTGGAGGGAATTTTTTTAGCAACTAGAAGAAGGAATCCTCTGGGAGAAGCAGCTGTATTGGGAGGACATGTTGGTGAGCAAACTTGGGGCAGGTGAGTCCACAGGACACTAGATATTTGCTCTTGGAGAAGGAAGGTGTCTATCTCCCTTGGGGAGAGTAGTCTCTTCTAGCTCTGGAATCCTGTTGTTCTATCCAGGCTCCTCTGTTAACAAAATTTCTGAAATCCTTTTTATATCAGAGACATGGAGCACTTTATTGAACCACTACATGTCATAGCCAACTTGTTTCACAAACGTAGTTATTTTCTTTATGCATGTGTTAATTCACTCATTTACAAATATTTGCTGCTCGCCCACCATGTGCTAGTCTCTGAGTCCTAGGGAAAAGCAACAAAAAGTCCCTCTTTTTATAAATCTCATATTATACTGAGGAAGATAAATTTCTCTGATACTATAGGTAGTGATTTGCGTGGCAGAGAAAAGCAAAGCAGGATAAAGGGATAGAGTGAATGTAGGGGCGAGTGTTGTCAAGTAAAACAGACAGGGAGGGTTGCTCTAAGGAGAGAGCAAACAAAACCTGGAGAGGGGGGATGAGCTATCCCGGTGTTCCAGGTAGAGGTGGCAGCAAGTGGGAGTCTCTGAGCTCACCTTTGAAGCAGCAAAGAGCACCAGTTTGTCAGAGTGAGCCGAGGGGGAAATGGCCAAGAGGAGGTAGCAAAGGAGGGTGCACCTGATCGTGTGGTCTCAGAGGTCCCTGGGAAGAACCCTAGCTTCTATTCTGTCACTGGAAGACATTGGAAGATTTTGGACAAGGTTATGATGGGATCTGATTTGTGTTTTTAAAAGATCTGGCTGCTGTGTGAAGAACAGACTGTAGGAAGGAGCAAGGATAAACACAGCACTCAGGAGGCAGTTGGTGCAATCCAGGCAGGGCTGTCAGTGGCTTGGCAGGGAGCAGGGGACAGGCTGAGGAACTGTCACATTTGCAATCTACTTTGGTGGTGGAACCAGCTACCTACTACAGGAAGGCTGTGTGGGGCATGCTACGGGGTGGTGGCCCTAGGCATCCACGTGGACACACGGAGATGGTGTGTGGCTGCGTCAGTCTAGATGCAGATATAAAATGCAGCCAGGAACTGCAGATAGAAAATCAGGAGTCATCAGCCTGCAGCTAGAGTGAGAACCCGGATGCTAAATGAGATCACATAGGCATGACGGGGGAGGGGACAGGAGGACTTCCAAGGCTTAGGCCGTCTAGGGCTGGAGAGGCGAAGGAAGATCCTACAGAGGGGAGGAAGCAAGAGCCGCCAGTGGGGTGGCAGGAAAACACGAGTGAGTCGTCTGGTCAAATGGACAACGTTGTTCAAGAGAGGCAGCAATCAGCTGTGCCCAGGGCTGTGGTGAGCAGGGTGCACTGGGCCTGCATCCCTGTAACGCTCAGCTCACCAAGCGCCATTCCAGGCAAGAGAGGCCACCTTCTGCCCACTTCAGAGTCCAGGTTACTAACGGTCCCTAGGGCTCCCCTGGCCTAGGAAACCTTTGTCTCACCATTTCTGAGGCACTCCTTCTGCTCTAGGCATTCATGACAACTCTCAAGGATTTAATGAGAAGAAATGAGTTTTTCCTATGGGTTCAATGATCTGCAGTTTCCTAAATATTAAAAAAAAAAAATTTAAATTGCCACTTCTACAAAAATGGAATATATGCAGGGTTCTGATGTTAACTCCAGGCCCTGCCCCTGTGGAGTGGGTGAAGGCTTGTCTGGGAGCCTAATGGAAATACCCTGACTCTGCCTGGGTCCTATGAGTTGTCTCCATTCCTGAGCCTGTGCTGATCTTCCCCAGTGTGGCATGCCAGTTTACATCAGCATGGCCACAGCTGGAGGATGCATTCACGACAAAGAATTCTCATTCTGTTTGCACAAGTTCAGAATCGGCTCTTTATGTTCACCTTCCCCAGTGGTGAAGTTCCCACTAAGCAAGTTCCCTTATTCTCGTTCCTAATCCGCTGCTTCACAGCCTCATGTGGTGCCAGAACTTCCAGCAGTCTGCTTTCCTCCCTGTGCCCTTGGCGTGGCTGGCCTGCCACCTCTCCTGAAAGGCTTCTCTCTCCCTGTGGTGTGACAGTGGGAGGGCTGACAGGGCCCACCTGATTTTTGGCAGGGAAAGAACAACTTCTAAAGCAAGTTGCTATAGTTACCAAGTCTCCCCTGGTGCATAGCCATCACTGACTCTATGTTCCCTTTTTGTGTGGCTCTATCAGACACTCTCCTTGGTACAGCAGCTCGGGGGTTTGTTAACAATCATTTCATGCCCACTTACACGTGGGCCATGCACAGAGTGGGATGCACAGGAACTCTGTTATGGGGAGCACACACGTACACCCACATGGCCATCCATGCATATTTCGAGTCTGACATGCCTCAAATCACAGATGTTTTTCTACTAGGATTTCTTGCACTGAATCCATTTTAGGTTTTCTGCAATGATAACATAGGGTATATGAAACCACTTTGTGCATCCCACAGAAATGTTTATTTCTGTGTTTCTGAACACAAATTATGTGCGTGGAAAGTTTCCCCAATTCTCTTCCCAGTAATTATCTATTTTCTATCTCTAGGAGAAAAAAATAAAATAGAAGTTGATTGTAGATGAAATGATTCATTTGTGAGCATTTATGAAAGTTAATGTTTCAAATCAGACCCATTGTTGAGCATTTTCCATTGTTTGTGCATGATGGTAATTGCTAGAAATGGTGACATTTGGAGACTAATTGAGCTCCTCTCTTATCTGACAGGCGTGGATGTTCTAAGTAGAAATTCAGAAAACTAATGTAATGGGTAATGAACATTATATGAACATTCTAGAGCCTTTCCCTTTACTCGGCTCTCAAGGAAAACCACACCCAGAGCAGGAACCAGAATTGTAGTTAGTTTGGTGTCCCAAAGCAGACATGGTGACAGCTCCATGTGATCCTGGATCTGCCCTCCTATGCTTCCCAGTGCCATCCTCTCTCATCCTTCCTAGACTTCCTTGCCCAGTGGGGTGCAGGTGCTGCTGGGAGTGAACAGGCCACTGGGCCACCCTCTGAAGTGATTTCCTGGCTGGGGATTCTTCACTTTGCCTCAGGCTGCATTACTGAAGTGAGTGTTGGTGGCAGCCCTAGCTCTTTGGCTCAGCACTCATCATCCCACCCCCCAGAAGATTGATTTGGGGATTACTTCCTCTGCCTGAGGGTGAAGCCTTTACCTGAGCCACTGCCTCTGAGATATGCCAGCTGGGCCACAGGGAAGGTCAGCCTGGGAGCTAAGTACACTACAACATGCTAAGGTGATTGGGAGGAAAAAAAGTAGCTCTATGTGTCCTTTCCACAGAGGTGGGCTTCCACATCTGGTAGGCGGGCTTCCTGATGAGCTGTTTCTTACTGGGAAGTTAAAAAAAGATGGAGTTCCCCCTTGTGGCTCAGTGGAAAGGAATCTGACTAGAATCCATGAGGATGGGAATTCAATCCCTGGCCTCGCTCAATGGGTTAAGGATCCGGCCTTTCTGTGAGCTGTGGTATAGGTCACAGACACGCCTTGGATCCTGCATTGCTGTGGCTGTGGTGTAGGCTGGCGGCTATATCTCTAATTAGACCCCTAGCCTGGAAACTTCCATATGCCACACATATGGCCCTAAAAAGCAAAACAAAACAAAAAAACCAGATGTGATGTTGAATTTCCAGACAGGTTTCTCCAAAGACAAGCCTGGGTGAGAGCAACCCCAGCAGGAGAGAGGTGCTGGCCCTGGCTAGCACCCCCAAAGTCCCAAGGGGCTTTATCAATCCACACAGCCAGGGTCAGCCCCTTACTACCAGGAAGGCTAATCCTCTCCTCTGGACTTGTGTTCTTCCTGCAGAATGGGGCCCCTCCGTCACCCTCCCATCCAGGCTGTGTGCCCTATTTTTACCTGCTCACTAAGCTGCTTGCATCTACTTTCAGAGTGTCTGCCACAAGTCCCCCAGCCCCTCAGGAAGGACCCATGTGAGACCTAGATTTCAAAGCACTTCAGGCCTCTGGGAGAAGAGAAGGAAGAGCCCAATTCTGTCTCCCTGAACCCTCACTCCTGTCTCCTGAAACCAGGAAGACTCTGAGGCTCTGCTTTGTCCCCCTCCCTTCCCTGCAGCCTGGAAACGCTCTCCAGGCAGTCTGCCTGTTAAGTGTAAGACTCGTTTATTTCTCTTCTCTCAGGGATGGCTGTCCTGTACTGCCTGTTTTTCAATGTCTGAAAAACCATTGTTTCATGTAGCTTGTTTTAGTAGGTCTTCGAAGCAAGGGAACAAATCTGGATTCTGTTACTTGCTATGACCAGAAGCAAAGTCCTGTTCTTTATGAAACACATTCCTTTCTGTTGAATTCCATGACTGACATTCTCTTGCTTTGTCTCTTGCTCTCTAGAAGCTCCTCTTAGTCTCCTTCGCAGGTTCATTCTCCTCAGCCTGCCACTAACTGTTGAAGCTCCTCCATCATCCATGGCCCTCTTCTCTCTCCCGCTAATTGCTCCCTGGGCAAACTCATCCAGGCCCAGGGCTCTGGCTACAACCTATATCACAAAATAGGGTCCTAGGCCAGAGCTCCTCACACAAATGCCCACCTGCCTCTGACTACACCAACTTGAATGTTCCCAAGCACCTCAAACTAAATGTGTTTGAAAGGTATTCATTATCTTTTCTTAAATTTGATTCTCCTCTTACTACATAGCCAATTATGAAGCCAAAACCCATGTATTTTTCTTGACCCTTCCTTCTCCCTCACTCCTGTAACAAATCCACCAAGTCTTGCTGATCCTTCTTCAAAAGGATCTCTAGGAGTGGCGAAATGGTAACAAATCTGACTAGTATCCATGAGGATGTGGGTTTGATCCCTGGCCTTGCTCAGTGGGTTAAGAATTTGGCATTGCCATGAGCTGTGGTGTACGTCGCAGACGCAGCTCAGATCTGGTGTTGTTGTGGCTGTGGTGCAGGCTGGCAGCTGTAGCTCCGATTTGACCCCTAGCCTGGGAACTTCCATATGCTGCAGGTGGAGCCCTAAAATACAATGACAACAACAACAAAAAATCTCTCATACCTGGTCCCTCCTTTTCATCTGCACACTGTAGTCCGAGTGATAACTCCTAACTGGTCTTCGCTATGCCTTCCTATCTTGTTCTCTGATGCAGCCAACAGTGAATTTTTTTTTTTAAGTGCAAATCTGATTACTTTCTGTGACTGCTTCAAATACTTTAAAGACTTTCCATTGGTCGGCTTCATCTGGCCCCTCTCTAGCTTCGGCTCATAGCGTACCCTGTCATTCTCCCCTTCCCACCCTCACTGGTCTTCTTCTAGTCCTCACAGGCCACACCCCCTCTTGCCACCGCTGTCCCCTCTGCCTAGAATGGCCACTGCCCACTTTGCCTGTTCCTCCTCCAGAGTCAGCTCAGTCATTAACTTCTAGGGCAGCCTGACTAGGTCAGGCCCCTTCTCATGGGTCCTCACATTTTCATGTACCTCCTTTTCTTGGCACTTGGTACAGTTATATCATTACATTTATTTGTCTAATTCTGGGATCAGCGTTAGTCTTCTTCCTAGACTCGATACATTCTGAGATGGTTTTTAAATCTCTTTTCCCTTTGCCACCAAGTTCTCAGTTCTGATGCTCAGGGTTGGAACTCTGGGAATATCCTGCATAGCACATGAGTGCAGGGGTGGGTGCCCGGGAAGCAGGAGGAGCTGCCTCCTCCCAGCCCTGGAAGGGCCCTGCGGGGAAGTGCACAGACCAGGGGTACTGGGACCACAGCTGTCTACCAAGATGGGGAGCAGACAAGCCCCCAGCAGAGGCCAGGGCACCACAAACTGCTGTGCTGGTGACATTGGTAGTGTCCTCTCTGCTACCCAAGTGGCACAGTTTTTCTAAGCTTTTAAGGTGATCCGCTCAACTTTCTTGTTCTTCCAATATTTTTAATAAAACTTATAGGGAAAAAAAGCCAACCAAGACAACTGGAGTTGTCACCTCAGTGACCCACAGAGGAGGCTGCTACTCTGAGCTGTGGGCACTTGACTGGGACATGGGGCAGCACCAAAGGTTGCCAGTGCTGAAATTCTGGCCCTGAACCTAGTCCAGGGGCCTTAACAGCCCCAGAGCACCTTTTGCTGCGGATTCCTCTGCTGAGTGACAGCACTGCCCCCGGCCTCGCCCTTTCCTCCTTTGCTCTGACACTTTTCCTGCCTTGAGAGCAGCACCAGGAAAGCTTGAGGGCTGAGCTAGGGCCAGGTCTGGGAGTCTGGGAAGCCACAGACAGGCCCTCAGTAATTTTGGATCCCCTGCAAAACAAACAAACACCAAAAAAAGAAAAAGAAAAAAAAAACAAGCAACCCGACTGATTTGTGCACAGCAGGGGGTTCGGTGCATTTTCTCCTTGTTGCCACAGCCCAGCAGAATTTGGCTGAGGGAGAGCCACAGGCCCTCTGTGTGAGATGTGGGTGAACTCAGAGCTCAGGCCACCTTTCTGACACTGGGCTGGCTCAGGGTGTTTCTGCTACAGGCAGAACCGGAGAGTCTTTTTAAAAGGTGCTAGGCTAGGACCTTGCACTAAGGAAATATCTCGGCAGGCAGCATGTTAATGTGGGCATGAGGCGGAGGGAGGGTAATATGTTATAATAAAGGCCCCAGAGGGAGCGTTATTCGCTGTGCTCTGACAGCAGATGGCATTTGTTCTTAAAGAATGCATCAACTCTGGACTCCGCCCCACGTTCCCAGCCCCAGAGATTGGCATGATGCTGCTGAAGATGCAAAGGCATTTGAAGCATATTTCCACGGCCTGCAGCTCCCCACTTCTCATTGGGAATTTTTGACATGGAGAAGATGGTAACCCTGGTGTGTGTGTGTGTGTGTGTGTGTGTGTGTGTGTGTAATGTAACTATACGTTTGAGCCATAGTGCCTGCAAGAGAGGACCTGGGAAGAACCATTGAATGAGTGTTATTACTCCATATTCCTGCCCTTATTGGACCAAGGATTCCAAAGGCTTGAGAATCAGACAGATTTTATAATCAAGTTTACTATTTGACCAAGTTACTTAAGCTCTCAGAGCCTGTTTCCACATCTAGTAAGTGTGAATAAATGATATCTAGCTCTTGGAGCTCATCTAGACATCATGCTATCTATCTCTTGGAGCCAGTCTTTGAGGCAGAGATCTGTGTGTGGGAAGTTCCTTGGAGCTGCTTCTGCGGGCCAGCAAGTGGAAGGGGAGTGAAGGAAGCAGGGGAGCAGGGAGAGAACTTGGGCCAATCAGCCACAAGGCCTCAGTGGGTTTCATGGGGAGCACCAACAGATGGCCTTTGAGGGTTGTCCCACTTTGAGTCAAAGGGGCCAAGCCTTCATATCTCACCCAGATTCTGCATCAGTTAGCTGCTGGACACTGGCTGACCCTGCGGGAAGGAAAGTGACCCAAACACTGCCTCATCCTCCCTACCAGCTGAGGAGGACCTGGGCAGTAAACCACAGCAACTGCTACTAAAGGTATTGACATAACCTCTACATAATAAGATACAGATTAAACGTAGATAAATAGACAAAACCTAACTGGTTCATCTTTTCCCAGGCTTATCCTTGGAAAAAGTAGTGTTGTGTCATTAAATTTCTAAGCTGTCCACCTGAAATTCAACACCCCATAGGGGAAAGAGAAAACTTTTGTGTTTCCAGGTCATTTAGGGGCAGCAGCCCAGAGGGAATGGAGGCCCATCGGAAGATGAGATGGAAATGGTCCTGATTTGAAAGGGAAGAGAAATTCCCTGGATTCTGATCTGTGAAGGTTGGTCTCATCTCACTTCTGTTTAGCCACCCTGCCCAACCTTCCACCACAGAAGGGGGTGTGTGCCTTTGAGGAGAGAGAGAGTGTGTACATTTTCAGTTGCTGCTTTGAAAATCTCAGAGATACCCCGTGGGCTGATGCCTGACAGACAAGCAGCAAAACTGCCTCTGTCCAAAGACTGCACAGAGTCTCCCAGGAGAGGCTAGCAGGAATTGTAAAGTAGTGCCTTTCCAGAAGCCTCATTCTCTTGGGCCTTTTGCATTATCCTAGGGAGGGGAAGCGCCCACCATCACAGAGGTTGATTTTTCCACTAACCAGGTGGGTGAGGGCACAGAGTGCTCTTCTGATTTATAGAAACAAAGACATGAACGAAATGTTGAGGAAAGCATTTCATACCCACCTCACATATTTTGCAGCTGGCAAGTGCCCACACCTAGTGAGCACAGAATGAGAAATCCATTTTCCTTTCTCCTTTCTTTCCCCTTTTGTCAGAGCTACCTACAGGTGGCAACCAGTTGAAAACCTTTTCCTCTTTAAAAACAGCAACCACAAAAACTTGGAGAGAAAGACATGCATCATTATTAACTTTGCTGATCAATTACAAAGATTTATTAAATATTGACTGTGTTAGGTTCCTTCCAAGATGGCAGACTTGGATCAGGCTGCTGGCTAGCACTGAAGACTCATAGAAGCAAGAGGACAATGTGCATTTGGGGAAAACAAAGAAGTGAAAGCAGCCAAAAAAACAAAAAAGACCCCCACTGAGCTGCTGGGAATGTCATCTGAAATTCTTGTACACAGAGAGGGTACTGCAAGCCTGGGCTGTCAGGACCCAGAGGCAGCAGTGAAGAGACTAGTTGGAGAAAAAAGCCTTTTAAAGGCTTTCCTTGCATCCCCCTGGAGTAGCCTTATGACAATCACCTGACTCCTCCGTGCAGAGCTCTGTGATGGTAGCCTGGACTATTTATTGGTGCAGGTGTTTGCAGGACAAATTCATGGCAGCACAAAAGTCCTGCTGGGGGAAGAGCGATGAAAATGGATGTGGACAAGACCGCTAAGGTCTGAGAGTCATTCCTCACCACTCCCTCTCTACACCCCCAGGGATGGGGGACTGAATATTAGAAGGGCATCTCCTCCCAATCCTGCCTTATCCTAAATATTTAAAGATGAAGTCTTGGAGTTCCTGTTGTTGCTCAGCGGTAACGAACCCAACTAGTATCCATGAGGATGTGGGTTCAATTCCTGGTCCCATTCAATGGGTTAAGAATGCAGCATAGCCACAAGCTATAGTGTAGGTCACAGACATGACTCGAATCTGGCATTGCTGTGGCTGTGGCATAGGCCAGCAGCTGCAGCTCCAATTTGACCATTAGCCTGGGAACCTCCATATGCTGCAGGTGTGGCCTGAAAAAGAAAAAAAAAAAAAGATGAAATCTTGACCAGATAAGGTGCCTGATGGTAGAGATTCCATAGTGCCTGGAGCTCACCATCCCCCGTCCCCAAACTCATTGGAACTGACCTGGTGTAGTATCTTTGGCTCTTTCCCAATGCATATTACAAAAATAGAGTAAATATTAACAGATAAAATGAGTAGAAGAGAGGGGAGTAACAGAAGCTCCCAGGCAAAATGACTGGAGAAATACAACTACTAATTAGACGGCACAATATGTACCATCAAGCAGCAGTATTTGACCAGATGGACCAAGAATTTAAAATAAGCACTAAATACACCTAAGGAAATAAGGGAAGATAATAACAAGAATAGAAAAATCACCAAAAAGATCTGAGTAGACATACTATGTAGGGAAAAGGTAAGCGATAAAATAAAGAATGCCATAGAAGGGATAACTAGTCACATTGACACCACTAAGGAATGATTAGTGAATTGGAAGGTCATATTGAGAAATTCTCTGAGAATGCAACAGAAAGGGGTAAGATGAGAAAATAGATATCAAATAAATAAAGCCAAGAGAAATGGAAGATGGAGAAATGTCTATATCCACATAGAGTCCTAGAAAGAGAGGAAAATAAAAGCAAGAAAAGGCAGTGTTTGGAGTTCTCTGGTGGCTCAGTGAGTTAAGGATCCAGCATTGTCACTGCTGTGGCTCAGGTCACTGCTGTAGCTCGGGTTTGGTCTCTGCCCTGTAACTTCCACATGCCATGGGTGTGGCCAAAAGGAAAGGCAATATTTGAAGAAATAGGACAGATAAATTTTTAGATATTAAACTATTACATCCAGCCAATCTGTTAATCAAAGGTAAAGACATAATAAAAAATATTCTCAGATATAAAAATCAGAAGTTTTGCCACAAAAAGACTTATAGTAAAAGCACTTTGGGAAGAAATATTTAAATAATAAGAGAAATAAATCTTAATGATGGAGCAAGAGTTATGGGAAATAAGAGTGATCGAATATCTTGGTAAAGTTTGCCATTGTCTTAAAAGCTAAGATGGAAGGAAATATATTTACATAATGTGGTATAAGAAAGATATTTGGTCTTTGTCTTCAGTTCCTAGCACAGAGCCCCTAAAACCCTTGGAATTTCCTGAGTGGTAAGGTGATAAGAGCATCTTTTGTTCTAATAAGGTAACTTCTGGCAGGTCCCTGGATAGTTTCCAGGTGGGGGCTGGTGGCCAGGAAGAAAGGGCTATTCTCTAACCTCCAAGAGGTAAGAGGGGCTAAAGACAGAGTTAATCACCAGTAGCCAATGGTTTAATTACTTCTGCTATGTAATGAAACCTCTGTACAAACCCCTAAATGATGGGGTCTGGGAAAGGTCCAAGTTGGTTAACACATCCACGTACTGGCAGGGTGCTGCACCCCAACCCCACCGGGACAGAGGCTCCTGTGCTCAGGACCCTTTTGGACCTTGTCCTGCACACCTCTTCTTCTGGCTGTTTATTTGTAACTTTTATAATACACTGTAATAGCAAATGTAGCCATTTCCTGAATTCTGAGTCATTCTAACAAATTGTGAAGCCTGGGGTGAGGATTGTGAAAACCTCTGACTTTGTAGTGGAACTGGGTGGAAGCATGCGTATCTGGGACCCTGGTACTTCTGACTAGCATCTAAAGTGAGAGCAGGCTCCAGGGCTAAGTCCTTAGACCTGTAGAATCTGACCGACTTTGGGAAGTTAGTGTCAGAAATGAACTGGAAGATACTTAGTTGGTGTTGAGGAGTTGGAAAAGTAGCGTTGGAAAAGATGCCATGTATTTGGTGTCAGAATTAAAAAAAAAAAAAAAAAAGGCCTCTCATGTAAAACCCAGAACTAAAATTCTATCCACATGATGTGGGGGGGTGGGGGGCAAAGTGGGAGGGAGCCCAAGAAGACAGCAGATTATGGTAAAGTAAGGGGAGATTTATAGACAGCGATGTGTTTGGGAAAACTTGATATATGCAGTGGAGTGTAGGAACCGAGAATAGAAAGAACGAGAAAGTAGAGAAAGTGGAAAATAAGATAGTGCAGATATGAATGGACCTTGAGGGCATTATGCTAAGTAAATAAGTCAGACAAAGAAAGAGAAATACTATATGATCTCATTTATATGTAGAAACTAAAGGAAAATGAACTCATAGAAAACAGATTGGTGATTGCTAGAGGGGGACAAAATGAGTGAAGGTGGTCAAAGTTATAAGATGAATAAATCCTGGCGATGTAATACACAGTATGGTGATTAAAAAAATAGATAGATAGTGAGATAGTGAGAACTAAGTGGAACTAGAGCAGCAAAAATATTAAATCACCAACATCAGAGACTCTCAGAGTGAACTCAAAAACAAAAATGATATAACAGTATGTTGTCTACAAAAGACACATGTATGACAAAATACAGAAGACTGACATAAAAATAGGTAAAAATATATACTAGGTAATTATGAAAAAAAGAAAATTGGACTAGCAATATTAGGATCTTACAAGTAAGAACTTAAGGCAAAAAAATCACAAAAGACAGATGATAGACATGATATATGCATAAAAGGAATAATAGGAAGAAAAGATATGTCCATTAAGAACATACATATGCCTACTAAGAAAGCTTCAAAGAATGGCAGAGGAAAACAGATAATCCTACAATTGTCATTGGAGAAAGATTGATCAGGTAGATTTCCCCCCCCCCAATTAAAAAAAGTCAGGGGTGGGGGAGAAAGAAAAGGCAGAGATAGCAAAGATCAAACAATAAAATTAAATATTTCTTTCCAAGTCCACATAGAACATTTACAAAAATAGATCATGTTTTAGGCAACAAATTAGTAATGATACATCCAGACACTAACAAGAAAACAAATAAATAGAACTAAATAATCCCTTTTCTTAGGAAACAAAATAACATACTACTAAAGAACCTTTGAGTTACGGAGAAAACCATAAAGAAATTTAAAGAAATACCAGGACCACAGTGAACACTACACATCAATATTGTAGGCTTCAATTGAAAATTTCTGGAAAATTTATAGCTTCAAATAGATTTATCAGGAAACAAGAAATATTAAAAATAAATGGAGTGAATCACCAGTAGGAGAATTTGGAAAAGAGCAAACAAGAAAGAAGGAAATAATCATAAGGGCAGAATTCAATACAATATTGAACAACAAAAATACAATTGACAGGATTAACAAAATTTTTTTTTCAAGTACTAGCAAGACAAATCTCTGGCAAGCTTAAGAAAAAAAAGACGTAAATTTTAAAATAAAGAATAAAAGGAGGGAAATAACTACTACAACAGAAAGATTAAAAGAGAACAGAACACAGGGACACGTATTTAACACTAAATCTAAAAACCTAGGGGAAAGAAATTAATTCATAGAAAATTCATGGTTGTTAAATTAGCTACAGGGAAAAACAGAGCTTGAACTAGATCAAGTATTAAACAAGTTGAAAGGTGGTCAAAGGCCTCTCTTCCAAAAAATCCCAGGCTCAGACAATCTCACATGTGAATTTCACCAAACTTTCAAGGAACAGATACTCCTATCTTAACACAAGTTGTACCAGAAAGTAGGAAAAAAGAAAGCTGCCTTGTTCATTTTATGAATGTAATATACTCTTTTTTTTTTTTGGTCTTTTTGCCTTTTCTAGGGCCACTCCCGCGGCATATGGAGGTTCCCAGGCTAGGGGTCTAATCAGAGCTGTAGCTGCTGGCCTATGCCATAGCCACAGCAACTCAGGATCCAAACCCTGTCTGCAACCTACACCACAGCTCACAGCAACGCCAGATCCTTAACCCACTGAGCAAGGCCAGGGATCAAACCCACAACCTCATGGTTCCTAGTCGGATTCGTTAACCACTGAGCCACGACGGGAACTCCAAATTTAATATACTCTTGATTGCAAAGATGGAAGACATAAACAGAGTAAAATATTCACTAGATACACCAGTTTACTTTAAAAATTTTATATTAAAATCAAGTTAGGTTTATTCTGGGAATAAAAGGATGGCTCAACATCAGAAAATCAATGTAATTCCCCACCTTCCATACATATAAAGGACAATTACATAATTATCTCAATTTTGGCCGAAAAAGCTTTTGAGACATAATGCCTATTTACGAGAAAACTCTTATCAAATTAGGATTAAAGGAACTGTCCTTAAATTGATAAAGCTTGTATACCAAAATCTTATAGCAAACATATACTTATGCATAATGAAGAAACTTTAGATGTAGTTCCTTTCAGATAAGGATCAGAGCAATTCGCCTTATATACTAATAAAGACCACTACTATTGCTGCTGTTATTATTACCCCTTAATATCATTTTACGGAAGACTACAGATCCTGAACAATATTGGAAAATATATATATGTGTAAAGATTGAATGGGAAGAGTTGAAACTTTTATTATTTTCAGTAGATATAGTCATCTTTCTAGGAAAAGAAACAGGAATTATGAATTATTAGCAGTCATAAACATTTAGCATTATAGTTGGATAAAGATCAACCTGTGAAAACTAATAGCATCTCTTACACTATATAATCAGAATTAGATATCATTCATAATGGAAACAAAAAAATAAAGTATTCAGGAATTCACTTGATGGTACTACATGATAACTCTGTGGAGAAAACTTTAAAACTGTTATAAATACCATAGAATATATAAAAAAATGGAGACAGTCCATGCTCTTGAATGGTGAGATATGATAGTAAAAAGATGTCAGTTATGTCTCCAAGTAAGTTATAAATCAAATCAATTTCAATCCACATTCCAGCCGATAATCTTAAGGAACTTAGTTAACGTACTCTAACATTTATATGAAGGAATAAAAATTCATAATTTGACCTTAAAAATGGAAAGTAAAGATCAGGAGGGGGCTAATCCTGCCAGATACTGACATACTAAAAAACCAAATTATTAATTTTTTAGGGGTCGTTTTGGAGTCAGAACAGACCAGTGAATCAAAGGAACACAATGACGAGCTCAGGGGCAAATCCAAGCATATATATAAACTATCCGGAGAGGTGACAGTCAGTAAGGAAGTTTAGTAAAAATGTGTCCGCCAATCTAATTCACTGTACAGAGAAAATAAAACCGGATACTACCCCATGCTGTACCACTAGTGGACTAGAGATAAACTAAAAGTGAAAATAGAAAAGATGAAATTATGAAGTTAATTCAAGAAAATACAGGAGTTATCTTGTGATCCAGAAGCAGGGAATTTTTTTTTCTTCTTTTGTCTTTTTAGGGCCACATCCACAGCATATGGAAGTTTCCAGCCTAGGGGTTAAATTGGAGCTGCCGCTGTCAGGCTACACCACAGCCACAGCCACAGCAGCGCCAGATCCAAGCGGTGTCTGAGACCTACAACGCAGCTCAGGGTAACGCCAGATCCTTAACCCACTGAGTAAGGCCAGGGATCGAACCCGACTCCTCATGTATACCAGTTGGGTTCGTTACTGCTGAGCTACAATGGGAACTCCGGGAAAGACTTGTTAAAACAAAGATTTAAAACCACAAATCACAGCGCAAGTAAGTAAATAAATGGGATTAAGTCAAAATTAAATGTTACTTTTCAGTATAAAACAAAGTAAATGGAGAGATGATGATGAGAGAAAACATTTTCAAAGTCTAAAGTAAACCTGGGATTAATATCTAGACTATACAAGAACCTCCTGCAAATAAAAAATTAAAAGACAGAAGCCCCGGTAGAAAAATGGGCAAAGAATAGGAAAAGGCCATTTACAGTCAGTCCAAAAGTTGATCCTATAACATGGTATAGGAAGTGATGTTTCAAATAGTAATCAGATAATGAAAATGGAGACAACAATGAGATATTAATGTATACTCACTAGCCTGACAAAAATATAAAGCTTGATAATGCCAGCTATTTCTAAGGATGTAGGAATCCTTATGCACTGCTCAACGGAAGGAATGACTGGTTCAATTTATAGTCCTACCCAGAAAACATGTAGTATATTCATCCCATATAACCCATCAACTCTCTCCTGGCTGTTTATCCCAAAGAAACTCTCACCAGATCATAAGGAGATTGTTTATTACAGTATTGTTTGTGGTGGCAGTGTGTTGGGAATAAACTCATTGGTCCTCACGAGGAGAGCAGAGGTAAAAGGTGATAGAGCACTGCCTGGGCTACTTTGCAGCAGTTGCACTCATCTGGGTCACTAGGAGAGGGCAGGTTGGATGAATACTGAAAACACAATGCTCAGTGGAAAAAGTAACAAAGAGAGCGGGCTACAGAACCCAGTATCACTCAAATAAAAGTCCAAGTCTTCAAAACAACAATATAAATGTTATTGGAACACATATATGCCAAAAATACATACATGAAAAATATTGGAATGTTGGCCTATGTGAATATGATGGGAGAAGAATGGGTGTGAGGTGTGAGGATAAAGAAATAAACTTTTAAAAATGAATGAACAAATAAGCAAATCAAAAATATGTGGGACTCATCATCAGCTGGGTAGAGCTCATTTTAATAGACACATTACTGGAGAAATACCTGCTTAATTATGTCAATTTTGATTAAGTTGCTTTGTGCAAAGGTAAAGGGAAGAAACCACTCTCCCTTCCAAATTGTTCCCAGGATGTGTTGGGATGGCTCCTATTCTAAAAGCGAAATTATGTGTTAATCAGTTGATTTAAAAAATAAATCTAAAAAAATCACAGCATCTAAGAGGGGAAAAAAAGAAAATCACCAAGTCATATGGTGAGAGGGTAGCCCCTTCCAGTGGGGTAAATCATTTAAAATAATTATTGTTATCTGTAGTTTTTTCATATATCCATTAGATAGTTTATGCTGAAATAAACTCATTTTGTCCTCTGCAGAAGGAGCTCACCCCTTCTATGAACACAGGGTGTTTCACTTCTGTTTTTGGGCACCTCAGCCCTGCCCTCTGAAGCCCTGGCCTCCCGAGAGGCAGAGCAGCCTCCACCCCCACCGCCTGCACTGACTGCTGCTTTCTTGAAGGCTTTTCTGTCTCCGTGGATCCATTAATAAAATGCAAATTGCTTTCTGAAGGGAATTCTTAGTTGAAGCCGACTGGCCAATCCTCTTGGGTATGCGGATTAGTTGGAAGGCAGCCAGCAGAGAGACAAACGGGAGAGGAAGAGAGAGGATTAGGATGGAAGAAGGAGCACAAACACACACACACACACACACACACACACACACACACACACACGCACATTTGCTTCCTCACGACTTTTCCTAAGCCTGGTCCTCTCCCACTCAGCTTCAGTGGCCTGTGGAAGATGTAAGCCAAGGACAACGCCTGCTGTGCTGACCCCTTAGCCCGGTCTGAATGAGGCTGGTGTTCATCTTTTCACAGATTCCCTGGGACCCTCCTTCATATCTTATTCCCCTGATGTGGGAACAAGTCACACTGAGATTTGATGGGTGCCGAGGGGGACTCATGGGAACTAGGGATTGGCTGCTATTCACGCACCTGGCATTTAGTACGCTTCTCTGCCAGGACTCAGCCCCAGACAGATTTCATTTTGAGATGGACGGCTACCCAACTCCTTTTCAGCCTTATCTGCACATAGCATATTTACTTGCATCTAGTCCTCCTTTCCAGACTTTTCTCCCACTTTCTTGATTTTTCAGTAATAAAATATGTGACTCCCCTTCCTCCCTCCCTGCTGTCTGCACCTGCAGGAACTGGGAAGACTCTCCCAAGGCTTTCTCAGGTGTATGCATATGAAAAACACAACTTTGCATCAACTTTTTTGCAGATTATTAAAAGTGTTTTATATTACAGACATTTTCTGCTCAGGATACAAACCTGCAGGGAAAGTGTCTTTCAGAATTTATTGGTTTTGACCATGAGTTCACTTTGCAGAGATGTGCTAGATGAGGGTGGGGCTAGGACTGACACTTGCCAATTGCGCCCATTTCTCCCCAACTCTGTGCTCAGTCACATCACAGTAGCTCAAAATTGACCACAGCAGGAGCATTTACACCAAGGAAATTTACACCTTCACATTAGGGCTCCCTGGCTCCAGTGGGTGGGTAGGGTGGCTGGCAAACATTTACCAGCAAACCACTGCTTTGAGGGCTACAAAAGTGACTTGATGGGGACTTGGGGTGATAAAGTAGAACTATGAAAAAGAGACTTTCCTTTGGAGAGAATATGTCTCAAATTCTCAAGTTATCGCTTAACTGAGAAAAGAGTTGCTGTTGGCAGATGTGTCTGACAAGCTATTCTAACAACTGGAAACACTGAAGTCTGAGGCATAGACTAAGCAATCCCAAATCTGAGATAGGACATCTGAGGATGAATTGGGTGAGATAAGTACGCACATTTTAAAAATCAACGGATGTGTTTAGAGTTCCTGCTGTGGTGCAGTGAGTTAAGAATCTGACTGCAGAGGTTTGGGCTGTAGAGGCTTGGGTTCGATTTCTGGTCTGGCACAGTGGGTTAAAGGATTCAGCTCGGATTCAATCCCAAGCCCTGGAACTTCCATATGCTGTGGATGCAGTCATAAAAGAAAGAAAAAGAAAAAAAAAAGGAAAAGAAAACTAACAGATGTATTTAATGAGCATAGGAGTATTTTGAAAATCTTAAAGAATAATGTTCTTTTTTATTACTGTAATTTACAATTGATTTCCTTTTTCTTTTCTTCTCCCTTCCCTTTTCTTTCTTTCTTTCTTTCTTTCTTTCTTTCTTTCTTTCTTTCTTTCTTTCTTTCTTTCTTTCTTTCTTTCTTTCTTTCTTTCTTTCTTTCTTTCTTTCTTTCTTTCTTCCTTTCTTCCTTAGGGCTGCAGGTACAGTATATGGAAGTTACCAGGCTAGGGCTTGAATTGGAGCTGCAGCCACTGGGCTACACCACAGCCATAGCAACATAGGATCTGAGCCACATCTGTGACCTACACCACAGCTCACGGGAATGCCAGATACTTAACCCACGAAGCAAGGCCAGGGATTGAACCCACATCCTCATGAATACTAGTCAGATTTTTTACCGCTGAACCACAACGGGAACTCCACAATTGATTTTCTTTTCTTTTCTTTTCTTTTTTTAACAAATGGAAGCTCCCAAGCCAGGGGTCGAGCCACAACAACCGTAGAAGCAACGCCGAGTAGTTACGCTGAGAGCCACACAAGAAGTCCTGATTTTCTTATGTTAGCAAATGTGTAACATTTTTATCTGAAGATGTGACAAATCACCTCTGAACCTCTTAGTTCTTCTATTTCGGCAGTGGACTGTCCTACCAGGTGTGAGAAAAAGTCCTAACTGGTGCCACACACCCTTGGGAGCTCCAGGGCCACATACTCTGGTGTCCTGGGCAGTCAGGAGGGATCGCTTACTGCCAGTCTCTGGCTGATGACCCCAGAGGTTCCTCATTTGGGGGAGCCCAGTTCCCGTGCTCTTGGGACATCTGGGTTTGTACTGGCAGCAGCCAAACATGGATGGTTTGAACACACCCCAACCTCTGTTTGAAAGGTCTACAGGGGAACCGTTCACACACACGCATAGGAAGGATAGATGTGCAGCCATTCCCACGGTCACCCTCTTGCTTGGAGGCACCTCTTAAGACCCAATGAACTGTTGCAGGCTGTAATGACCCACTGGAGAGGGCCTCAGAGAGCGCTCTTTCTACACATTTTCTAAAAATAGAACATTAGCGGAGTTTCTGCTCAGTGGAAACAAATCTGACTAGTAACTGTGAGGACGCAGTTTCGATCTCTGGCCTGCTCAGTGGGTTAAGGATCTGGCATTGCCGTGAGCTGTGTTGTAGGTCACAGACACGGCTCGGAACTGGTGTTGCTGTGCTGTGGTGCAGGCCAGTGGCTACGGCTCCGATTCAACCCCTAGCCCAGGAACCTCCATATGCCTCAGGTGCGGCCCTAATAAGACAAAAAAAGAGAAAAATTTGCAACATAATTTTTGGTGCTATACTTAGTTCAGAAAATGTACTTGTAAATGCCTTGCTGTTATGTGTTACTAGGTACCCAGAACCATACAGCATTGGAGATGGAGGCTCCTACTCTCCCCAGCCCCAGAGCACCTGTAAGGTGAAGGGATCACCTGGTCCCACAGCTAATCAATGGTCAGACAAGGACAGAGCCCAGAATTCTGAACTTAAAGTTCAGAATTCCTTTACTCCTTTGATCCTACATAACTTTCAGAAGTGTTCCGTCAGCCCTCAGTAGCTGCTGGGGACTGGTTCCAGGACCCCCAGTGCATATGGCAGATGCTCCAGTCCCTTGCAGTCTGCCCTCTGCAGGATGCAGAGCACTCACTGTGGGAAATAGGCATCTGGTTGTTCAGAGGTGACTTTGACACTAGTGTACTGGTTTTGAAAGGTGACTTTAAAGTCTATTTACTAGATATTTGTATAAAAATGAACACATTGGACAGAAACATAAGATATTGAATTTTCTAAGTATCTAGCATTAGTAAAAGGCTAGAGTAAAATTTACAAAGTGCGAGTACAAGGAAATGCTTGTGCTCCAACAGGGATTCTGGATGATCAACAGGTGGCAGTATTTCCCTGCCTTACACAATCCTGTCCACTGGCTCAGAGGAGGAATGCTCTTCCTGGCCCTCTGGGTTAAACATTGACAGAGAACTTTAGAAATACTGGCAGGCTGAAAGGAACAGCTAGTGCCTGGCAGTGCTCTTGGGGCCCCCTGCACCTACCTGCCTGCACCATCATAGAAGGGTCCCCTGACAAAGTACCCTCCTCCAGTATGAGCTGCCCTCATGGCTCCACACTCATTCTGGGCAGTCCCTGTTTCTTTCAAAAGTGTTTTTTGATGCAGGAGGAGCCTCTGGTGTGGAGTCAGCCTCTGGTGCCATAGCAGGGCTGCCAAAAGCTGCCCTATCCAGGGTCACCTCCTAATGAACACCTGGATTGAGATCTACTGGAGCTTCGTACCTGGTGAGTTATACTCATCTTTGTTGGATAACAATCACAGATTCTTGTAGTTGCGCCAAATAGCTGGGCTCAATACCCAGAGTAAAAGTGGCCTGGATGTCCGTGTTTTGTGGATAATCCCCGGGGCTGTATGGGATCTCACCATCGAGGGGGCCCATGAGAAGCTATAGCCAAAATATCGGTGTAGTGTAAACAGCACTGAAACCCTTCATTTCAGGCTTGAGGGACACTTGTGAGGGTCTGCAGACTGAGGACAGACACCCATGAGAAATGATCAATCTGGGGGTAAAACACCTCACCTTGGTATTTGGTTTATTTTGTGACTTATTCCACTCCATTGAATGTGGTTTAGATCTTCATTCATTGATCCTTTTGAAAGTATTTATCTCTTATACACCAAGCTCTGTGCTCAGCTTCGGAATAATAATAACAATAATAAGCTAACATTTATCAAATGCTTATCATATACCAAGTCCTGTGCCAGAGGCCAGAGATACTTAAATCTTAAGAAGCTGGATCTGCTCTGCATTTGTAGTGAGTGGCTGTGGTCTCTCTTAACCCTCACTGTACTCTATGAGGGAGGCATCATTAGCATCCTCATTTACATATGGAGAAACTGAGGTACAGAGGGTTAAGTAACCCATCCAAGGTAATACAGTTGGAACATATGGATCTAGTGTTTGAGCCTAACCGTCTGAATCTCGGGCTCAGCCACCGAGCCCATGCTATGCTAAATATGTATGGTGTATGAATAACTGTCCCTTAGGAAGCTCTACAAAGTGGTTGCCAAAGATGAATAGCAACTACCAGAACAGAACCAGAGCCATTCTTGGTGATGGAGTCAGGATTTGAACCCAGATCTGCCTAACTCCAGAGGCTGACTCTAATCAGTTGTACCACCTAGTGGAAAGTATATTTGGATGCAAGTTTGCATTTTGCAGCAAAGGCTGAAACAAGAGTGGGCAAAACAAGCTGGAGGTTTATTTCTCTTACGTCACAGTCCAAGGCTGTGTAGTGGCTCCGTGGGGTGGACTTCAGGCTCCTTTCATCTCAGAGCACTTGCCAGTCTCAAAACTCAACTTCCATCTTATGGTGGAAGCTGCTCTAATGCCAATGACCATGCCTGCGTTCCAGCTTTGAGCAAGGGAGAAGGGGAAGGGGAAAGCAGTCTCCTCTCCTTCGAGGGCACCATCTGGAAGTTGGTCACATCATTTCATCTTATGTGACTGTGGTCAGCACTTATCCTTGAGGCTGTGCCTACATGCAAGGGAGGCTGAGTGATACAGCAGGAACTGCCTAAGATTCTTCCATAAGACGGCAAGGTTGAATAACGGCATACATCTAGCATCGTCTTCCACTGAAAATATGTGCCAGAGGTGAGGCTTACGGAGGGCGAGATAGGTGGGGGAGACTGTTAGGAACACACACACTCTGGTGCAGTTGGAAGTGTGGGATCTAGAGTTAGAGTTCCTGGGTTAGGAAGTTGGTTGCGCTGGTTACATAGCTGCGTGATTTTACCCACAAATTACCTGTAAAATTGTGATAATTCAACCTTGTTTGAGTGATGAGCCAGTCTATCTGAATGTTTACAGGTTTTTGTAAGGACAAGCAGCCATATAGGACCTCCCAGGAGGTCCCCTCACTGGGTGGACGCACACCTCCCTACTTCCCCAATAGCTTTCCAATGAGCCCCCCCCATCCCTGTGATACTCCAGATACACTGGAAGAGCCTTCTGAAATGGGGGCAAAAGGCTGAGGGACCTAAGATCCTGGGATTGCACCCCACAAAAGGATGTTCCAGTCCAGGGCCCTTGCTCTTGACTCAGAGCTTCTGGGTAAGAATGTAATTTCAGGAGTTCCCATGTGGTTCAGCAAGTTAAAGATCTGGTGTTGTCACTGCAGTGGCTTGGGTCATGCTATGGCATAGGTTTATCCCTGGCCCAGGAACTTTTGCATGCTGAGGGCACGGACAAAAAATTTGCAGTTTCAGAGCCCTATGTCACTTCATAAAGCCTGATTTAGAAGTTCTGGGGTGGACTCTGGGAGTCTGCATTTTAAATAGCCTCCAGGTGATTTGGGGAAGGTGACCAGGTAGCCTCAGGCTTGCTGGCCCTGCTATAGAGGAAGCAATGGATTTTTTTAAAAATAAACATTTATTTCATTTTCTTTTACAATATTTTTTGTTTGTCTTCTTTTTTTTGCCATTTCTTGGGCCACTCCCACGGCATATGGAGTTTTCCCAGGCTAGGGGTCTAATCAGAGCTGTAGCTGCCAGCCTACGCCAGAGCCACAGCAATGCAGGATCTGAGCCACGTCTGCGACCTACACCACAGCTCACGGCAACGCCGGATTGTTAACTCACTGCGTAAGGCCAGGGATCGAACCCACAACCTCATGGTTCCTAGTCAGATTCGTTAACCACTGAGCCACGACGGGAACTCCACTACTGCGCCACGACGGGAACTCCGTCTTTTACACTATTTTTTAAACTAGTTTCTAAAGAAATTAATGAACATTCGAAAAACAGAGGACAGAGCAAGCCATTTGTCATGCTGAGCCTTCCTTGGGGCCCTGTGAAAATCGCAGTCCTCATCCAGCACCAGTCTGATCTCCCGCCACCCTCCCAACCTGCAGAAGTGTGGAGCTGTTGGTTTGGCTTTATGGTTGATGTTCCATTTCCCCAGATATAAAATAACTCTAAAGGAAAGGAAGAAAACAGAAGCCAAGGAACAGTGGGCTGACAAGGTGGACTCAGGAGATTAAAAGCATTCATGCCCCTTACAAGGCGGAGACTTTTGGGTGGGAAAGTCAGCCCAGAGATGTGTCTTTCCCTCCTCTGACTGAGGGCAGGGGAAGCCCCAGTTCTCCAATGCATCCTCGCAGGGGGACACAATTCTCCGTCCCCATCGGGGAAATTCCAGCCCTGACTTGCAGAAGCAGTGTCACTGGACACTGACACGGGAGCTTGCTTTCCCTTTTGAAGTCCCAGCTACCAACTCACAACTCACCTTGTATCAACTCACATTGCACCCATGGGCAAATTAATGTGCATTGTCCATCTGCATTGAGAACGTTTCCTTTAACCACATAACTCTCTCTTATTCATAAACCCAAAGCCTCTCTGGGCTGACTGGCCTTTCTTGTGTGGCATAGCTGTTTGGGGCTGTAGCAGGGAGAATGTCATGGCTGTCCTTACATGGTTGACTTCTTTCTGGTGGATTTAAATTGTTTCTTCGGTGACTCCCTTGCCAGGTCTCCATCCAGGTTTTGTGGGGTCTGAAGCTTAATAATTTGGGAGGCCTTCTTAACAACAAAATGCTTACTGCAAAATTAGGTCTAAAAATGAGTTTTTACTTAGAATGAGAAAACAAAAACTAGCACAAACATTATAAAATCTAAACAATATACTATTTTTATTAATTCTCTGAAACCACCTTACAACACTATATATTTATTTATTGCTTGCATTCTCTTTGATCATTTCTTCATAGGACAGTGACTATATAAATTTTTTTTAATGAAGAGAACAGAAAGATACTCCATCTTTCCTCTGACCTGGCTCATCAAAATTTATTTATTTATTTTCCTTTTAGGGCCACACTCATGGCATATGAAGTTCCCAGGCTAGGGGTTCAATCGGAGCTGTAGCCACCGGCGGACACCACAACGAGAGCAATACAGGATCCAAGCTATGACCTCCACCACAGCTCACAGCAACGCCAGATCCTTAACCCACTGAGCGAGGCCAGGGATTGAACCAGCAACCTCATGGTTCCTAGTCAGATTCACTTCCACTGCGCCATGACAGGAACTCCAAAATTTATTTCTCCGTAATATATTTTGGCACAGTTTCCTCCAGCTTCAGAATTCCTCAATGGCAACGTCAAGAGAATATTTAGGCTTTTTGTCAAATGTTTGAAAACTATGGAGTATCTTTCATGTGTGAGCTGTAAGAAGTGGATAAATTTTCCACTTGCCTCTGGCTTCATGCACTCCTGACCTTGACTCTCCTTTAAGACCCCACTCTTCTAGTATGTGCTCGCTTTGCTACACA
Organism: Phacochoerus africanus; assembly: GCF_016906955.1. Classification (NCBI taxonomy): domain Eukaryota; kingdom Metazoa; phylum Chordata; class Mammalia; order Artiodactyla; family Suidae; genus Phacochoerus; species Phacochoerus africanus. The sequence goes on along the minus strand of NC_062545.1, from coordinate 76,005,506 downwards.
GCCCCTGGCCTTGCACCTTTGTACCAGGAGGGCAAAGGGGAATGCCCAGTGGGTGGTGGGAGATTAACTGGAAGTCCTTCTTCTGGGTGCCTAGCAATAATCTAACAAAGCATGGAAGTAACCACGGACCACCTCAAATGTCCCATGAAACCCAAGTCAAATGTATTCCTTACTCTGACCTCAACTGATGCCCACAATGTTTCCACCACTCCATGGGGGTGTGATGGAGCCATGTCAGAAGGGAAAGAGTCTTCGTTGACTGAGCTTAAGACATCTACACAGTTTACAAAAACATGACGTGTGACCTCACTGCTAGGCTCATGTCCAGAACCTTGGAGTGAGGCATCCTGGCACTGAAGGTTCATTAACCACCTCTGCTGCTGCTGAGTTTGTGGAAATGAAGTGGACTCTTCTCACTTTGGTCTGTGTTTAGCTACTGTGCTGGGGACACTGTGGTAGGAACAGACCTACCTGTGGCTCCCTCTGTGCTGAACAGCTCTCCATGTAGCCTTGGGCCCAGGACAGAGAAGCTCAGATCTGCCTTTAACTCCTTGCCTCCTTTACTAAGATCCAGGAAATGCAGAGCCTCAATTTTCTAGTTTTAAAAATAGCACTGGAAGCAGTTGTTCCTCCATTCTGGTGATTTCTGCCCCAAAGAGAAGGCAGGCAAACTTCGTTTCTCCTGTGGTCCAAAGGAGGAAGGTGTGTGATCGGAGGGAGTTGGGGGTTTAAGGCCTTGGGTCAGCTGGTGCAACAGCAGTCCAGCCTGATGGCTCTGGTCATGGGAGAGCTGCATATGTCAGGAAATTACTTCTTGTCAAATTAGAGGTGATAATAGGACAATACCTGGCAGTGTTTGAGGGCACTGAGAAGGCAATGAGACGGAAGGGAGAATTTCTTTGCTTGTCTCTGCCAAGCCAAAAATGTAGGTCAGCTCCAACAGCAGGGCTTATACGGAAATTGGGGTTTAGGGAGTCAGTCACAAGGAGACATTCTGTTCAGGGGCTTAGTGTTAATTTTTAGGTTTTTGCATGGCTGCAAATTGGCTGTTGGGGATGAAGGGTCAGACTGGCTGGTCTGTAAGATTCCTCGCAATGCTAGATTTCTGTAATGATTTTGGCTCGAAGCACAGACCCCATGACAGGACACGTACCCTGGGAAGGAATGACACACCACCCTGCTGAGTTTATTACACCCCAGGCAGCTCATGCCACAGACCAGATGTCTGGAGTTATCAGGAGGGAGATCTGCCTTGTCAAGTGTGAGCAGGGGGGAGCATGGGAGCATTCAGAGTTCTGTCCTCACCCTCTCCCCTTTTCCCTCAGGGTGAGGGGCCCTGGCAGCCCGTGAGCAACAGGAATGAGGGGTAGCATAAAGGAGGGAAGATGTTGGAAAATCGTCAAAAAGAAATTTTGTTATCAACTCTCTCAAGCTGGTCCTTCTAGGGTTCTTCTGCCCAGTGTCATTTGAGCCAACAGAAGGAGACTCAGCTGGGTTCAGAAGCAAAAGAAAGCTTTATTCTTTGATCAGGAAAGGGAGTTGAGCAAGCTGGAGCCCTAGGGCACAGGCTCTCCTGGAGGGGCCATGGGCGGGGCCGCTTGTTAGGGATCTTGGCAGCAGAGGGGGGCGGAGTTCTCGCGAGGGGGGCGGGGTTCTCTACAGGCCCAGGGAGGCTGTGCTGCCCTCACTCCAGCGGCGGTGTCTGGACTTGACCCACTGCGGCCATCTTGAATCGAGGTGTTGTGCGCATCTCTTGGGTCCACACCCACCAAGCTGAGATGTCAGTAGCCGGTTTGCTCTGGGAACCCTGGTCTGAAGTGCTGGTAATGAGGCCTCTGCACGCGGTACCCTGCGAGCAAGTGAAACTAGACGAAGCACAAAGAAAAAGAGAAAAAAAGTGAGGCTTTATTTTATTACCCTGATTCTATTTTTATTTCCCAGATTTGTTAACGGACTTTGCTGGTGACCAATTCATTTGTTTGGTGGACTGGTTTACAGCTGACCTGGAGTTCCTCGTGTCATGTATGGTCTTCTGTTTCCAGAAGCCCTGCTGAGGATGGAGGGAAGCAATGGGCTTCAAGATCTGGTGCTAAGGTGCCTGTGTTCCCAGGGCTCCCTCAGGTCTGGGCCATCCCTAGAGGAGGCAGCAAGGGTAGTGACCAGGCAGTGTACCCTGCCACCTCCTCTCTCCCTCCCCTCCTCCCCCCACCTTCCAAGTGTCTTTCCTTCCTCAACTACCCGTTGAGTACTAGTCACTCTCCAGGTGCTGAGACAGACGTCAACAAACACAGACCAAGTCCCCTCCCAAGGGCTGATGTTCACATAGGATGAGCTTCACAAACCAGTCACTGTCTATTAGGTTAGACACGCTGCTGGGTGTTTATGTCAAATCCTCCCAGTACCTCTACAACTTGGGATTATTATTTCCCATTTTACCACAAGGGAGTTGTACCTAGGACAGTGTCTAAAGCCTATTCTTATTCTGTAGGATGGATGAATGGATAAACTAGTGAACAAACAAATGAGGGAACCAGAGAACCAGTGAATGAACAGAGACATCAAGGATGTAAGTGGCTGCCCCAAGCCCACAGCGCTCATGAGTGATAGAGCCTTGGTCTGACTCCAGATCCACACCCTGGTTGGCCTTCCAATCTGGGTGGAGTTAGAATCTCTGATTCTGGAAACCAAGGCAGGTAGGCCTCCCCCTGCTGAGCTCACCAGTGCTTTCACCCTGGGTCCCTCTTTCTTTTTTTTTGTTAATGTCGCCTTCCCCCTTCTTCTCTTCCACACCCCCGCCTTTTCCTCCTTTTCCTCCTCTTCCTGTCTGCTCAGCCAAAGGTACGGCTGTCTTCCCAGGGCCTTGGGCCTGGAGAATCAGCTGCCTCGTGGACAGTGTGTGAGGGCATGAGGGAGCCAAAAAGAAGGACAGAGAATCCAGTCATACTTTCATGGGCCCCACACACCCGGGGACAGGATTGGTGAAAACGGATAGAACAGTCCATTTGGAGAAGATTCTTGTTATGGGCTGAAATGTATCCCCAGAAACTTATATGTTGAAATCTTAACCTCAAATACCTCAGAATATGGCTGCATTTGGAGATTGTGTTTAAAGGAGTGATTAAGGCAAAGTGAGGCTGTTAGGATGGGCCCTAATCCACTACGGTGTCCTAATAAGATGAGGGCACTAGGATGCGCAGAGATGCCCGGGGCATGTGTGTTCAGGGGGATGACCAATCCGAAGAGGCAGAACAAGGGCAGCCACTTGCAAGCCCAGGAGACATGCCTCAAGAGAAACCAAATCTGCTGTCACCTTGATCTTGGACTTCCAACCGCTAGAACTGAGAGAAAACGTCTGTTGTATAAGCCACCCAGGCTGTGGTATTTTGTAGCAGCAGCCTTTAGGAGACTAATATAACTCTTTAATTCTCACATGCTCGAATAACTTAGCTCATCTGTAGAATTAAGTGTCTGAGGAAATGGCCACTCTCACACACGCCTTGCAGTAGGCAGTAAAGCTGAACAGTTTCTACAAGTTTCCTGCACCAGGAACCAGTCATTTCTCATCTCAGCTTCAGGTAATTACACTGGTGCTGCTCACACATCAGCCTGCACCAGCTTCACCTGGAGGGTTGATGAAACTGAGACTGCTGGGCCCCACCCCCAGGTTCTGATTCAGCAGATATGGGCAGGGCCTGAGAAGTTGCATTTCTACCAGATTCCTGGGGCTTGCTGATGCTGAGGCCTTAGAAAATACTTTGAGAACCAATGAATTGTGTTTTAGTTCTAGCATTCACTTTTAAAGTGGCTTCCGCTTGTTTAAAGCTTCTCAGAGAACCAGGAAGCCCCCCTCCCCTGTGTCCTCTAGTGGGGAGTGGGCTCAGTGAGTCAGGATGCATGGCTGGGTGGTTTGGGCCCCTTTCAGGGACCTTTCTCAGCCCCTCCCCCCTGGTCTTGCCAACCTAAGAGGGCTACAGGCACCATGGTCATCTGAAAGGGCGAGACAGCAGGACCTGGGGGCCCAGGGACCGGGTAAATGGCTGTCAGCATGTGTGGCTATTCTGAGGCCTGGAATTTATGTAATTGGAACACGGAGTCTTAACCCTCGGGGCCAGAGAGGGATTTGGGTCAACGGGAAGTTGAAAATGGAACTAAAATGAGCCCGAGGAGCTCTGCTCACGTGGAGCAGAACTTGCTTGGCCTCCAAGTGGACAGTGTGAATTAGGAAGTAATTAAATGTTGTTTGGTGCTTGTGCAACCTGCAGCACTGGGACGTTCACTCAGGAGTGAATTCACTCAGCTGGGAATAGCTGCCAGCAGTGGTCACGTTTATTTCATGAAATTTATGACTAATTGAAATAGCTTATTCCAAGATCAAAAAATGTTTTTTTTCATTGTGTTGCATGTGTAAAGGTAGAGGGGTCATTTTTCAAAAATCAGAGGTACACTTCGGTGCTTTGGTTGAGTCTTTACTGGTAAAGAATTCAATAATAACACCCCCCCCCCCAAGAGGAAACCACTTTCGGCCTGTTTCCTTTCAGGCCTTTGCTATGCATTTAGTGTAACTACTGCCTTTACAGTGTTTTCACCAGGTTGTGATTTTCTTGATGGCATCGGCATGTCTTACGCATTTTGGGAGACCTATCAAGTCTCCACAGCATGTGTGGAATGAACTGAGTAAAAGAATGCATAAATGAACTGAGTAATTTTCAGGGTGGTGGATGGGAATGAGGCACTAAGGTGCTGAGAGGCTGGGAACCATGGCTACTCATTCCAAGTGAAGTAATGCTGATGTTACTTTCCTTGCAAGTAAAAAGCTAACATCTTCAAAGTGCTTCATGGTGCACATTTTCTCACTGAAGAGTCCTGCCACCATCTCCAGGTTTCACAGACCCCTTTGTCACCACCTTTTACCTGGCCCATGAGTCTGAAAGATAACCACAGACATGTGTCCCAGCTTTGGCTCTGTCTGAAGCAGGTGAGAGCTGCCCTCTTCCTTCCAGCATTTGCCTCTTGTAGATGGAGCCTCCTGGTGACTTTGGAGATGAGGGCTGAATTCACACAGCGCAGACTCCACAGCGGCTCCCTCTCCTCCCTCACCAGCTGTGCTGGGGACAGAGATTTCTGGTGCGAGTTGTGGTGGCCTGCACATCTCGTGTCATGTGCATTAAACTCTGGACCCTCTTGAAAGTTCCCTCTCTTGGGAGTGTGTGCACATGTGCGTTTGGGGGTGTGTGGTTTGTTACTCTTCTGACCTATTTCCTAGTGTGTTGATGGCCTGCTAAGACCTTCAGGTTAGAGATGCCTATGCCTTCATCTGCTCTCCTGAGTTCTTTTGAAACATGAAAACTATTAGGAGTGGAACACATAGCCCTTTTGGCTTTTTTTTTTTTTTCCAGGTTTGCTGCTCCTTTAACACAGAAAGTTTGCCTTTGGCCTCCTCCAAGCAAAGGCATGGGTATTAACCCCTTGTGCTGATTTTGCTGGAAGGCAAGCATTCAGGGAAGGTAGCTGAGGCGGTTTTGCATTTCAAAATCATTTAAAAAGCTTTAACAGGTGTGTGCAGCCCCAGTTTGCTTTCCTATTTTTATATAAAAGTAAGCTAAGGATCTTGTCTTACCCAGCTGGTCTCCATAAGGGAGGGGAGCAACCAGAAAAGGATGCAGGTTCCTTGGTGTCTGCTCTCCAAGATCTGAGTCTCTCTAGTCCCTTCCAGTAGGTTGCCCCAAAACAAAAGAAGCTATAGCATTTTCAGTCTACCTTCAGCAAACCAGGGCATAGGCAATAACCAAGCTCCTGGAATACCTTCTTATTTAACCACTTAACCAGCACTTGCTGAATTCAATTGGGCACTGAGGAAGATGATTTGCAGGTGCCAGGAGTCAGGAGCCAAGGCCCAGGGCAAGCATGGCTTCTTCCATGCAGGCCTCTCTGATTACCTGTCCCCCATTCAGCATCATTTCTCCTCCTTGCTTCCAGATCCTCCACCTACTCCTCCATTAGAGTGTTTATTGTGTTATTCTGAGTTGTGGGTATTTTTCCTACATCCTATCTGTCCTTGTAAACCTCTCAAGAATAAAGACTGTGTCGCCCAGGATACACATTTGCAGCATGGTAGATGCCTGAGCTTTGCTGAATTGAGATGAATTTTAAATTTTCACTATTTCAAATTCTCTTCTCCTGGTAGTGCCATGCCCTGGGTTCCAGATGACTCAGGAATTTAGGGGGTAAAGGAGAGCCTCTGATACCTGGAAGCAGCTGGCTGTGTGTGGGGGGATGAGGGTGGCTGGTCTGGCTTTGCCAAAGTGTCTTCAGCCCTGGGAGCAAGCCCAGAGCTCTCTTGCTCAGGGATCTAGGCCAGACTTTTTTCTTTCGCTGCTCTTCCTGGGAGCTAGGCTCTATCCTTGCTCTTTCCAGCTTTTGCCACGTGCCGCATGAGACTTCAGACAGCACAGGTCTGTTTTTAGATTTTGTCTCACGTGTGTTCAGTTAACTTAATGAGCTCTCTATAGGGGTAGCTTTCTTGAGAGACCGTTGCTAAGGGCCAGTCACACGTTTCTCACTGTTGTGATGGAAACGTGATTAGATGCTGATCCCAGCTCGGCAGAATTGGCTGGAGTGTCTGGTTAGAGTGGCCTCTTCTGCAGGAGCCTGTGGGATCTCACGGGGCAACATCTGCAACCTTGTGATTTCAGCAAATGGACAAGAGGTGGCAACATGCCAGGAGGTGGTGGTTCAGGAGGACTTCAGGGCCATGCAGTTTGAGGGCACATGTCCACTTTAGCTGCTGTGCCTGAGCTCCACCTGTGGTGGGCACCCAGGAACAGGACCTCTGTGGCCCCTGCCCTCCTGGCACTGGATGAGGAGGTGAGATTAAACAGAAATGGTTAATTGGCAATCTGCAGATACCTGGGCCTAAGTGCAAGTGGTCAGAAAGTCCCAGAGGAAAGAGAGGATGGGGGAGCTCTAGGGGGCTGGAGTGGTCAGGAAAAGTAGCCCTTGAACTAGAAGGTAAGGGACCCTCAGGGCAGGAGGGATCAGAATAAATCAGGACTGGAGGCAGGAGTAAGCCCCCCGGCAAAAGGTGGTGATGGTCATCATGCATTGACCGCCCTCTCCGGGCCAGACCCCCTTCTAAGTGCTTCTTCTTTCTGTCCTCACAACCACCTGAAAAGTGGTGCTATTGTCCCAATTTTACAGGTGAGAACCGAGGCCCAGAGAACCCCAGAGAAGTTACACATGTCCATGGTCACATGACTGGTAAGTGGGCCATCTGTAATTAAGCCCAGTTGTTAGGATGGAGGGATGTGGTGGGGAGAGCTGCCTGACTGAGGAAGAGGCCTGGGCCAGCAGGGAGAAGGTGGCAAGTCAGTCTGCGAAGAGCCAGGGCAACCTCTGAGGAGCTCGGCCTGAATCCTATGGTTATGGGGTCTCCAGAGGAGGGGTGTACCCCTCACATGAACCACACAGAAATCCTTGGTATAGAGAATGAGATAAAATAAAACATTCTTTCTCATATACACATACACTGTATTCTTAAGATGGAAAACATTAATGTGTATATTATATAATATATAAAATATTCATGTATATATACACCTATAATAGTGGGTATGTTTATATAATATGAAATACTAAAATATGAGAGTGCTTTGTTTCATAATTTAACACTTTTTATATTTAAGACTTTCCATATTTTTTTGTACTTCGTGATATATATAATATGTTGGTACAGTGGTGCATGTTTATGATTATATATAATTAAATGTACTTATATTGGTGGACAGGGGCAAAAGTATTTTGTTGATGGGGTCTCTGATGAAAATGGTTGGGCATCTACTGCTGCAGATGATGTTCAGGGTCAAGTGGAATCCCCCTAAGTCTCTGGATTGTAATTGAAACCCTCACAGAACCCCAGAACAGGATGGAAGCGGGGAGGCCCATGTGAATCAGGTCAGACCAAGAGTCTAGTGAGCCACAGAGGCATAAGGCTTGGGGTCAGAGGCCAAGACCTGAAACTGGACCCAGGCCTTAGTCAGGAAGGCCAAGGCCAGGAAGCTGAACTGGAATCCCACTGCTAGGGTAACGTGTTCACGGCCCCTGCTATGGCCCCATGACATCCAGGTGCTGGCCAGGGTCACACAGTGAGGTGGGCAGTGGGGTTGGGGATGTCAGGTTAGAGCAGGTTCTTGTCAGGAGTATATATCCAGGCGGGGAGAATCAGCACAAGCAGGGCAGGGCTCCATGCTCAGTGTGTTAAGAAACTTGGCAGCATGGAGACTGGAACTAAGAGATTTTGGAATCATAACTGGTATAGCAAGTGGGTGAAGAAAGGCAGTGTGGTCTAATGGGTAGAAGCATGGGCTTTAGAGTCAGAGCTCTCTGGGTTTACAACCCAACTCTGGGAGTTCCCTGGTGGCATAGTGGGTTAAGAATCTGGCATTGTCACTGCAGTGGTTTGTGCAGCACGTGTTTGATCCCTGGCCCAGGAACTTCCGCATGTCATGGGCTCAGCCAACCCTCCCCCCCCCAAAAAACCTAAACAACAATAACAAACAAACAAAAGCAAAAAACGAAACCCCCTAACTCTGCCTCTTTGCAGCTGCAAGAACTTGGGTGAGTTTCTCAGCCTCACCAAACTTTCCTTTCCTTACATGTAAAAGGGATAATGATACCTACTTCATAAAGTCGTTGTGAAAGTTAAGCGAAATCTGCTGTGTATGTGCTTGATACCCTATAGTGTATAATAACTGCCATTATTGTTTTAGAATTATTGTTATTCTAGTGAGTCTTGGGAATAAGGCAACTGCATGGAATTCATTAACTGAAGCAAAGACCAGAGGCAGGACTGCCACTTGGGTACCTGGATACCAGTTCCTTCAATTCCACCAGCCTCTGATCAGGGGAGAAAGGAGGACCATGAATATAAAGCACCAGTCCATCTTTGACAGCAGCTTTCCAAAACCTGAGTGAGCATGAGTTGTGAGGGGGTTATCATCTTCTGATAGTTATTATAGGGCTCACCTACCATCTCAGGGTCTTGGCACCAGCCCTTCCCTCTCTCCCTTCTGCCCATACCCTGGTCTCTACCTGGTTGGTTCCTTTTAGTCATTTATACATTTTAACCATGACCTTCCCTGAAAAGTCCTTCCTGACGGCTCATTCTACAGCTGCCACCATTTATGGAGCACTCCACCCAACGACCGCAGACAGAATACTCATCTTTTTCAAGTTCATGTGCATCATTCACCAATGATGATCATTACCCTGAAGGCCATTAACCATGAATCAATAAATTAGAAGGACTAAATTTATACAGAGTATGTTCTTGGACCACAACAAAGTTAAATTAGAAATTGCTAACAAAAAGAAATCTGGAGAATCTCCAAATGTTTGGAATTAAATGACACTTTTCTGAGCAACCCATGGAGCAAAGAGCAAACCATAAGAGGAATAAGAAAACATTTTTGACTGAATGATAATGAAAATACATCAAAGTGTGTGGGGTGCCGCTAAAGCAATGTTTAGAAGGAAACTTTTAGTTTTACATACCTGTATTAATAAAGAAGAAAGGTAACAAAATGAATGCATATGTTACGACATCCTGCTGTACACCTAAATATATACGAGTTCTGTTTATCAGTCGTACCTCAGGAATGCTTGAAACAAAAAGCTGTATTTTTTTTTTTTTTGGTCTATTTTGTCCTTTTAGGCCATACCCGTGGCATATGGAGGTTCCCAGGCTAGGGGTCTAATCAGAGCTACAGCTGCTGGCCTACGCCACAGCCACAGTGATGCTAGATCTGAGCTGCAGCTGTGACCTGCACCACAGCTCACAGCAACGCCAGATCCTTAACCCTCTGAGCAAGGCCAGGGATCAAACCCCAACCTCATGGTTTAGTTGGATTTGTTTCTGCTGTGCCATGACGGGAACTTCCAAAAAGAAAGCTCTAAAATGAACAATCTAAGCTTTCACCTTAAGAAGCTAGAAAAAGAAAAGAATGGAAGTAATACAGAGAAAATTGATGAAATAGAGAATAAATAAGAATAAATAAAATTAATGAAACTAAAAGCTGGTTCTTTGAAAGACTAAGTAAAACTTAAAAAGCTTTAGCCAGACCAATCAAGCAAAACAGAGAAAACACAAATTGCCAATATGAAGAATGAAAGAGGAAACATCACTACAGATTCTACAAAAATTCAAGGGATACTAAAGGAATATGAGTAATTTATATCACTAAATTTGACAACGTAGGTAATAGGGACAAATTCATCATATTTCTTTTTTTTTTTTTGTCTTTTTGTTGTTGTTGTTGCTATTTCTTGGGCTGCTCCCGTGGCATATGGAGGTTCCCAGGCTAGGGGTTGAATCGGAGCTGTAGCCACCGGCCTACGCCAGAGCCACAGCAACGCGGGATCCAAGCCGCGTCTGCAACCTACACCACAGCTCACAGCAACGCCGGATCGTTAACCCACTGAGCAAGGGCAGGGACCGAACCCGCAAGCTCATGGTTCCTAGTCGGATTCGTTAACCACTGCGCCACGACGGGAACTCCAATATTTCTGACTCCTTTTTTTTTTTTTTCTTTGATGTTTGATAGGCCGATGGGTTTTAGGCCCTAGTCCTCTCTCTGTGCTTTGTGTTGCACATCTGAGCAAGCCCACAAAACCCAGATGTTCTCTCCTCTTATGCTGGTAGGGGATTTAAACCATGCAAGCCCCTCTACCCTCTGCACACAAATACTCACTCTGTTCCCACCAAAAACCCCCATAAAAATTCTAAGCCAGTTTCCTTTCCTGCTCTCATATAAGGCCAAAATCAGGCTGTATATACCGTCAACCAGGTTCAGGCCATCAATCTACACAATTACAATAAAAAACAAGGGGATACAGGGTTCATCCAGGGAAGTTTTGGACTTTAAATAGCACCATTATAAATTATTAGCTAATAGATCTCATTCCTATATTGGCCAGAGGGTCCGTTTCATGGTTCCATGTGTCCTTAGAAATGAGCACAGAGCTATCACAGATGAGCTGCAAAGTTAAGCCTCTCCACATACAAAGGGCATTTACAAAAATCCTACCACGCACAACATATTTCATGATAGAAGACAACATTTTCCTAATATCAAGAAGGCGAAGTTATCCACTCTCAAAATTCTGATTCAGTGTTTTACTGGAAATAGTATGAGTACAATAAGATAAGAAAAAGAAAAACCATCCAAATTCAAGAGTCAAGAGGCAAAATTCTTTATTTTCAAATGACACGACCATGTATATAGGATATCCTAAAGAATCTGCAAAAAGCTATTAGAAACAAAAACTGAGTTTAGCAGGATTGCTCAATACAATGCCAATATGTAAAAATTACTTGTTTTTGAGTACTAGCAACAAAGAGTTGGAATATAAAATTTTATAAATAACACTATTTACAATAGTACCCCCAAAATATAAAATTATACTTAAGTATAATTTTAACAGCATCCAAACCCTCCACACAGAAAACTATAAAACATTTGCTGAGAAAAATTAAAGAATAACTCCATAAAGAATAACTACGCTATTTTTAAAATACAAAACAAAATATTTACTTGATTACACTTGAGTGCTTACTTAAATACAATGTATATTAATAATAGCATAAATAGTAAATATAATAATGTATAAGCCATATGCAAACACTAACTCAAAATGTATCAGAGACCTAAACAAAAAAGCTGAAATTATAAAACTTCTGGGAGAAAACATAAAAGAAAATCTTTGTGACTCTGGGGTAAACAAAGAGTTCTTAAGACACAAAAATCACACCATAAAAAAATATTGGATTTATTCAAAACTAAAAGCTCTGCTCTTCAGAAAATAATACTAAGAAAATGAAAAGGCAAGGCACAAACTGGGATAAAATATTCAAAAATCTATTTTATAAATATGTTACATATGTAAATATATTTATATATTACCTATAAAATGTATAAATAAAAACAAATATTTGTATTTATATTTAAAAATATGTGAAGTGTATTATTAAATATAAATGTAGGATTTCCCTTCATGACTCAGCAGTTCATGAACCTGGCTAGTATCCATGAAGACGTGGGTTCGAATCCTGACCTTGCTCTGTGGGTTAAGGATCCGGCATTGCTGTGAGCTATGGTGTAGGTCGCAGATGTGGCTCAGATCTCAAGTTGCTATGGCTGTGGCGTAGACCAGTGGCTACAGCTCTGATTGGACCCCTAGGCGGGGAACCTCCATATGCCATGGGTGTGGCCCTAAAAAGAAAAAAGAAAAAAAATGTATATAAATATAGGTATTTGTGAATGTTTTGTGATTTTGTGTTTTGTGATTGTTTCTATCAATCATCATAAAAGGCTTATATTCAGAAGATGTAAAGAACTCAATAAGAGGACAAATAAGCCAATAAAAAAAATGGGCAAAATATTTGAACAAGCATTTCACAAAAGAAGATATTACAAAAGGCCAATAAGTACATGGAAAATACTCAAAATTATTAGTTATCAGAGAAATGAAAATGTACAATTTCACAGTTTCTAAAATGGCTAAAATTTAAAAAGACTGACAATATAAAGTGTTAACAGAATTTGAAATTACTGGAACTCTTACACATTGCTGGAGTGAGTATAAAATGGTATAATTACGTTGGAGAACCATTGTGGAGTTTCTTACAAAGTTAAATATATACTTAACCATATAACGCAGCAATTCTAGTCTAGGTATTTACCCAAGAGAAGTGAAAATATATGTCTACAAAAATACTTTTATGTAAATATTCACAGCAATTTTATAAGAGCCCCAAACGGAAAGAGCCCTGATATCCGTGAACAGATATGCATGAACATAGCATCTATGCAATGCAATACTGTTCATCAATGGAAAAAAACTACTGATACAACATGAACAAATCTCAAAAACATTAATTTAAATGAAAAATGCCAGGTTCATAATAGTACATGCTGTATGATTCTATCTGTAGGAAATTCTGCAAGGAAAGCTAAGTTATGGTAGAGAACAGGTAAGCGATAGTAGGACATGGGGGTAAGGCATTGACTGGAAAGTAGCACAAGGGCACTTTTTAAGTGATGGAAAATTGCTATATCTTGATTGAGGTGATTGATACCCAGTTGTTCATATCTATCAAAACTTACTTTTCGTGTGTGAAAGTACCTAAAACTGGTGTGTAAAGTTGGTTTTTAAAAATTATTAACTCCACTCTTTAAAAGGGCTGAATAAATCAATTAATTATGTGGGAGTGGTTTTAGGGTTCAAATCAGAGATGGCTTTGGTCCTATAATTTCTTAGATCATTTCTAGTAAGGGAGCACCTGCCTCCAGCTGCACTTCTTCAGTTCGTCAGATGACAAGAGGAATAGAGTCAGGAACTGTGACAACATGCACAATTTGATATTTGATTTGTTTGTGTTTTTTCTCCTTTCAAAAATGGATTGGAGTCAGTTTGTGAAATTAGCTATAACAGAGTAAAATATAAGTAGTTGAAGAAACTGGAAAAAGAGGAAATGATGGAAAGAAAAGAAAGCAATGTTAGAGGTGAGGTGAAGACACTGATATATAACAACAGGAATGGGCTGCAAAATTGATTTTGAGCTTCCTAGCAACCAGAGCAAAAAGGGAACATAATCACAGTGTAATCACAGTGGTCATAAGAGAAACAAGCCTATTGCTTAAAAAGGTAGGTTTATCACATCAGCTTTCTGGGAAGAGTTGGTAGGCAAAAAGGAGACTTTTGGATGCAAACTTATGTGGGGTCTGTCAGGGAATCTGAAATTTTATGATTTCTGTTCTAGATTTTGTAAAACTTCTAAATCTACGTGTTAATTGGAAATATGACACTGAATACTCAGTTCTTTTCAGATCCTGACCAAATTGAAAATATAAACTTTCCAAGAGGTTTTAAACCCAGTCTAAAGCATCCTCTTTTTTTCTAGCTTTACTGAGATATAACTGACACATAATGTTGTGCATATTTAACGTGTATGATGTGGTGATTTTATATGTGTAACATATTGCAAAATGGTTATTACAGTAAGGATAGTTGACATCACCTCACATGGTTTCAATTGTGTGTGTGTGTGTGTATATGTGTGTGGTGAGAACTTTTAAAATTTATTCTTTTAGCAATTTTTAGATATACAATATAGTCATCATGCTCTACACTACATCCCAGACTTATTCGTCTTATAATTGCACATTTGTAGCCCTTGCCCACCTTTGCCAATATCCCCCCTCCTACCCTTGCTCCTGGCAACCGTCAATCTCTTGTCTGTTTTTATAATTTGGTTCTTTTTAGGTTCTACATACAAGATCATTCAGTATTTGTTTTTCTCTGTCAGGCTTATTTTTAGCATAATGGCTTCAAGTTTCATCCATGTTGTTGTAAATGGCTGAGTAATATTTCATTCTGTACATTCACATACATACATACCACATCCATTCACCTATTGGATGGACACTTAGTTTGCTTCCATATCTTGGCTGTTGCATATAATGCTACTGTGAACATAGTGGGGCAGATATCTCTATGGGTTAGTGGATGTATACTTAGAAGTGGGATTGCTGGATCATATGGTAATTTTTTTTTTTTTAGAAACCTCCATATGTTTTCCATTGTGACTATACCAATTTACATTCCTACCAACAGTGTATAAGTGTTCCCCTTTCTCCACATCTTTGCCAGTATTTGTTGTCTTTTGTCTTTTTGATGATAGCCGTACTAACAGGTGTGAGGTAATATCTCAATGTGGTTTCGATTTGCATTTCTCTTATGATTAATGATGTTGAGAATGTTTTCAGATACCCATTGGTCATTGGAATATCTTCTTTGGAATAATGTCTATTCACATTCTTTGCCTACTTTTTAATTGGATTGCTCCCTGCTGAGCCTTAGTCATCTCTAAGGATTGGTTAGCCAGGGAGGTAGTCTCTCCCCAGACAGAAAGGTTTTTTAAGATGTCAAAACATCATAATATACGAGAATTAAAAAACATGTACACATGCTACACACACAGTATATAAGGTCAAAAGATTTGAATATTGGCAAATTAATTTGCAAAGTTCAAAGTTCTGTATCACATTTCAGTAACACTTATAACAATGTACAAATGCACAAGTTTTATCAGTCTTCCCGACATTGGGTTTTATCAGATTTTCTACATTTCACCAATGTAATACCTATAATCTAGTTCTTCACTCTTATGTTACTATTTTGCTTTGGTGGTTATTTTAGGTGACAGGGGATGCAAACATTTTTTTCACATGTATTTTCTAATTGTATCTCTCCTTATGTGGATTGTATGTATGATTTTTCATTTATAAGTCAGAGTCTTAATGTTTTCTTAATAAATCTTTATGAGTTCTTCCTATAATGTAAATATTAATCCTTTGGACTTTTAATAAGAACATTTTAGCTTATCTACTATTTTCTTTCTATTTTTGTCATGTCAAGCAATGACACTTTTATGTAGTCAGTTCTATTGATCTTTACTTTTGTACTTTCTTCTGTTAAAGAACAAAATCCAACTGAGTAAATTTTAAAGATCCTATTGGCTTTATTTAACAATTCATGAGTCAAGTAGCATCCAGCTAGCAGATAGAAAGGAGTTCTGGGGAGCAGTACAAAATGAAAGACTTTCATAGGCAGAAGAGAGTGAGAACAAGGAAATTATACTAGCAAAAAAGTGGACTGGTTGTGGCAAGGTCACTTTCCTTTAGGGAATGGCATGTGCCTCTCAGGCAGAAGACCTCACTAGTGCTGATCAGGTGATTCCTGATGGACTGGCTTAAGTTTTCAATTCAGGGAGAGACTGAAACTGTAATTAAGTTTTAGCTTTGTGAGGTGGGGCTTAGCATAAACAACTCCATTTTGGGTCTGTCTTGTTTTTAACACTTTGATCACTTCATAGCTTTAAATTAACTAATCCCTCAGACATTAGATAATCACTCAATTTTGTTTTCTGCTAGGTTTTCTGTGTTTTATAAAAAATAAAACTTATTCTTTAAAAATTTTTTTATTTGATTTACAATATTCTGGCAATTTCTGCTGTACAGAAGAGTGACTCAGTTGTACATATTTATACATTCTTTTTCTCATGTCTTCTATTATGTTCCATCACAAGTGACTGGATATAATTCCCTGTGCTATACAGCAGGATCTCATTGCTTATCCAACTAAATGCAAGAGTTTGCATCTACTAACACCAATTTCGTAGTCCACCCTTCTCCCTTACCTTCCCCCTTGGCAACCACAACTCTGTTCTCCATTTCTGTGAGTCTGTTTCTATTTTGTAGATAGGATCATCTGTGCTATATTTTAGATTCCACATGTAATTCATAGCATATGGTATTTATCTTTCTCTTTCTGTCTTACTTCACTTAGTATGAGAGTATCTAGTTCCATCCGTGTTGCTGCAAATGGCATTATTTTGTTCTTCTTTATGGCTGAGTAGTATTCCATTGCGTATATGTACCACATCTTCTTAATCCATTCACCTGTCAATGGACATTTAGGCTTTTTCCATGTCTTGGCTACTGTGAACAGTGCTGCAGTGAACACAGGGGGGCATGTATCTTTTTGAATGAAAGTTTTGTCCAGATGTATGCCCAGAAGTGGGATTGCTGGATCATATGGTAGTTGTATTTTTAGTTTTCTAAGGAACCTCACTGTTTTCCATAGTGGTTGTGCCAGTTTATATTGCTACCAGCAGTGTAGGAGGGTTCCCTTTTCACACCCTCTCTAGCAGTTGTTATTTGTAGACTTATTTGTAATAGCTTTTCTGAACTTTGTGAAGTGATACCTCATTGTAGTTTAGATTTGCATTTCTCTAATAATTAGTGATGTTGAGTGTCTCTCATGTGCCTTTTGGCCATTGTATATCTTCTTTGGAGAAATGTATATTTAGATTTCTGCCCAGTTTTCAATTGGATTGTTTTTTTTTTTTTTTTTGCTGTTGAGTTGTATGAGTTGTTCATATATTTTGGAGATAAAGCCCTTGTCAGTTGCATCATTTGCAACTATTTTCTCCCATTCCATAGGTTGTCTTTTTTTTTTTTCATGGTTTTATTTGCTGTGCAAAAGCTTTTAAGTTTGATTTGGTCCCATTGGTTTATTTTTGTACCAGTATCACACTGTCTTGATTACTATAGATTTGTAATATTGTCTGAAGTTTGAGAGAGTTATGCCTCCTGCTTGTTTTTTTACCCTCAAGATTGCTTTGGCAATTCTGGGTCTTTTATGGTTCCAAATAAATTTTTGGATTATTTGTTCTAGTTCTGTGAAAAATTTCATGAGTGATTTGATAGGGATTGCATTTAATCTGTAGATCGCTTTGGATATTATGGCCATTTTAACAGTATGAATTCTTCCAATCCAGGAGCATGGGATATCTTTCCATTTCTTTGAATCCTCTTTAATTTCCTTGATTAACATTTTGAGGTTCTCAGCATGTAAGTCTTTCAACTACTTGGTCAGGTTTATTCCTAAAGTAATTAATTTTGGGGGGTGCAACTTTAAATGTATTGTATTTTTATATTCTTTTTCTAATACTCCATTTTTAGTATACAGAAATGCAACTGATTTCTGAATGTTAATCTTGTATCCTGCTACTTTGCTGAATTCATTGATCAGTTTGAGTAGTTTTTGTGTGGAGTCCCTAGGGTTTTCTATATATGGTATCATGTCATCTTCATACAGTGACAATTTTACCTCTTCTCTTCCAATTTGGACACCTTTTATTTCTTTTGTTTGTCTGATTGCTGTGGCTAGAATTCCAATACTGTGTTTAATAAAAAGTGGTGAGGGTGGGCATCCTTGTCTTGTTCCAGATTTTAGTATGAAGGCTTTTAGCTTTTCTCTGTTGAGCATTATATTGGCTATGGGTTTGTCATAAATGGCTTTTATTATGTTAAGGTATGTTCCCTCTATACCCACTTTAGTAAGAGTTTTTATCATGAATGGATGTTGAATTTTGTCAAATGCTTTTTCTGCATATGTTGAGATGATCACATGGTTTTTGGCTTTTCTTCTCTTACTGTGGTGTATGATGTTGATTACTTTGCATATGTTGAGCCATTATCGTGAACTTGTGATGAATCCCACTTGGTCATGGTATATGATCTTTTTTTATGTGTTCTTGGATTCAGTTGGCTAAAATTTTGTTGAGAATTTTTGTGTCTATATTCATCAAATATATTGGCCTATAATTTTCTTTTTTGGGCGTATCTTTGTCTAGTTTTGGTATTAGGGTGATGGTGGCTTCATAGAATGTCTTTGTGAGTGTTCCTTTGTCTTTAACCCTTTGGAAGAGTTTAAGAAGTATGGGTATAAATTCTTCTCTGTATGTTTGTACAATTAGCCTCTGAAGCCATCTGGTCTTGGACTTGTATCACTGCGAACTTCCCTCTAAGAACTGGTTTTGTAGCATCCCATAGATTTTGAATGGTTGTGTTATCATTTGTCTCAAGGTTTTTTTGTTTGTTTGTTGTTTTTTGTCTTTTTAGGGCTACCCCCATGGCATGTGGAGATTCCCAGACTAAGGGTCAAATCAGAGTTCTACCCACCAGCCTACACCACAGCCACAGCAACATGGGATCTGAGCTGCATCTGTAACCTACACCACAGCTCACAGCAATGCCAGATCCTTAACCCACTTAGAGAGGCCAGGGATAGAACCTGGGTCCTCATAGATACTAGTCAGATTCATTTCTGCTGAGCCACAGTGGGAACTCCTCAATGTATTTTTTAATTTCCCTTTTGATTTCCTTGTTGACCCATTGGTTTTTTAGTAGCATGTTGTTTAGTCTCCATGTAGTCAGTTTTTTTTTTCTCATTTCTTTTCCTTGTCATTGATTTCTAGTTTCATGCCATGTGTTCAGAGAAGATGCTTGAAATAATTTCTATACTCTTAAATTTGTTGAGATTAGTTTTGTGCCCCAGTATGTGGTCAATCCTTGAGAATGTTCCATGTGCTGCATATGAAAAGAATGTATATTCTGTTTTTTTTTGGCTGTAATGTCCTGAAAATATCAATTAAGTCTAACTGTTCCATTGTGTTGTTTAGGATCTCTGTTCCCTCACTGATTTTTGGTCTAGAGCATATGTTCGTTGATGTCAGTGTTAAAATCTCCTACTATTATTGTATTCTCGTCAATTTCTCCTTTTATGTCTGTTAGTATTTGTTGCATGCATTTGGGTACTTCTGTATTAAGGGCGTGTGTGTGTGTGTGTGTATGTATATGTATATATGTATACATGTGTATATGTATATATACATATAGCTGGCTGCAGCTTCCAGCCTATGCCATAACCACAGCAATACTGGATCTGAGGCTCATCTGTGACCTACACTGCAGCTCATGGCAATACTGAATCCTTAACCCACTGAGCAAGGCCAGGGATTGAGCCCATATCCTCATGTATACTAGTCGGTTTCGTAACCCACTGAGACACAATGAGAACGCCCTAGGGCCATATATATTGACAAACATAATATCTTCTTCTTGAATTGATCTTTTTATCATTAGTGTCCTTCTTTTTCTTTATGGCCTTTGTTTTAAAGTCTATTTTGTCTGATACAAGTATTGCAACTTCTGCTTTCCTGTCTTTTCCATTTGCATGAAATATCTTTTTCCTTCCCTTCACTTTCAAAATATGGATCTTTTGCCCTAAGGTGAGTCTCTTTTAGGCAGCATATTGTAGGCTCTTGTTTTATTATCCTGTCTGCCACTCTGTGTCTTTTGATTGGAGCATTCAGTCCAGTGACATTTAAGGTAAATATTGATAAATATGTATTTATTGCTATTTTAAAGCTTGTTTCCCCCTTGATTCTATATTTCTCCTTTGTTCCTTTCTTTTTTGGTTGAATGATTTCCTTTTATTTTATGCTTGTGTCTGAGATGGCTGCAGTGGTTTGCCCCCATTGCCTGTAGCCCATATAAGAGGTGCCCTACCTTCTGAGAGCCTGAACATGTACAGAGAAAGATATTCCTATGGCAGTCCAACTCTTCCTCCTCTTGCCCACCCCAACAAAGGTGACTTGCTTCTCCTGCAGACCCAGGACTCCTCTTGGCTTCCCTTGGCTGTGGCACTCTGCTTCTCAGCCTTTGGTGCACTGCTCCCTAACCCCTCAGGCTGTCTCCACCCAGCCAACCTTAGTCCTCTTCCTGGAACTGACCTCCAGAGCCTGAGTCTCAGCGCCCAGCCCCACCTGAGCATCTCAGGCTGTGGTGTCCCAGGAGGTAGTAATGATGGTCTGTGTGGCTCTCTCTCTGTTTTGCCCTCCTCAATCCTGCTGCTGCACTTTTCTCTGGGATTTGAGGTTTCCTCTCTGTCTTGGCTGATCTCCCCATCAGTTAGGTGGCTTCTCAGAGTGTGGATTTCTTTCTTCTTTCACAGCTCCCTCTCAGGTGTGTTGGCCCTGTCCTGCTTCCTTTTTTTTGTTTTGTTTTGTTTCTTTTCTCTCTCTCTTTTTTCCTTTTGTTCTACCCAGTTATGTGGAGGGTTTCTTGCCCTTTTTATAGGTATAAAGTCTTCTGCCAGCATTCAGTAGATGTTCTGTGTAAATCATTCTACATGTAGATTTTTTTTTTGGATATGTTTAGGGGAGTATTTGAGCACCATGTCTTACTCCTCTGCCATCTTGATCCCACTCCAAAAATGTTTTACCCTTCAATGCATGTATGGAGTTTATTTTCACTGTATGATATAAACAGTTAATCTATTTTTTTTCCCAGATAGCTTAATCTTATCCTAAGAATAGTTAAAGAATCCTTCATTTCATCATTATTTTGTGATGGTTCTTTTATCCCATATGACTTTCTCACAATCAGTTAAGTCTGTGGTACTTTCTATTCTCTATTTATATGTCTACCTTTTTGTCAGTAACCTGCTGCTTGTACTTATTGTTTTAAATCATACTTAAATATCTGATAGAACTATTTCTCTCTGCTTCCCTTTACATTTTGTTTGGTTAAAATTAATTGATAATCATAATAGTTAATATATTATGAGTATTGGCCTTGCTCTTTATTTGTACTACCCCATTTAACCTTTGCCACAGTTCCATAAGGTAGAATTACTATTACCCATAATGAGAGAATAATTGGCATTTTATCCATGGTTTTTCAGTCCCCTCAGGTCCCATATTCAGTGCTTAAACACAGCCCCTCTTCGTTTGTCTCTCATAAAGCTTTTTGTTGTCTTTACATAGGTCTCATACATACATGTAAGGCTTATTCCTCAGCGTGTGTTTTGTTGCTGTTTTGAGTGGTGCCCTTCCTGCTGAGGCTACATCACAGGATTCCTTTGGCAGTGGGCACCCCTAGCAATTGCTAACTTCCACAAATTGCAGGCCCATGCCTGGGTCAGAACCGGCCCCAGCATGACTCAGGCTTTGTCCCAGCCGGGGCACACTTGCCTTCCATGCTGATATGGATATAAACACAAATTATGTTCCTTTCCTACTATTTCATTTTATGGGAAAATCTGGTTTCCATGCCAGTATGAATAAGAACTGGGGAGGGTGTGGAGTGGGAGGAGGGGGAGGAATGATATTTTACAACCAATGCAGAAACAAATACAGGCACCTCCTGTTTAATCAAGGAAAAGTAGAGTGGTTTATGGACCCACACTGCAAAGGAGCAAAAGCTGCATTTTGTATGTGCAATGTGCTAATTCCTTGCTAACATTCTGGGTGTGACCACTTTTGGCTAGAAGAGTCCTTAAGTCAGCAACATTACTGAGTGCCTTCTCTGACACCTCTTGGGACCACAATTTAAATGCAACTTTATTCTCCCCCCACCCCCAAAAGAATGGAAGTCGTTAGGATCCCTTTGTTTTCTCTCTCCAGGGAGAGAATGGATCTTAATGAACAGTCTGGAGCATAAACAGCTCTTTAAATACTTTCCAGGAAAACTATTCATGGTAAAATGATGAATATCTTTTATAGCACAAATCCTTCTATCATCTCATCTTAGAAAGAGCAGCAGGGAGCCAAGGATGGACAGGATGTTAATAGCATGCCTTTCATCCAGGCCAGGACTACAGGAGGTCAAGCTTGCCCACATCACCCTCCAAAGTGCCAAAAGAACCAAAACATGAATTCACCACACCTCTTGGCAAGCAACTCACACAGGCTCAGTAGACACTCTGCTCAACCGTGGACTCTGTCATTAACTAACACTGTAACTATGGGCAAGTTGGTTACTTTAGATGAGTCTCTATTTCTTCAGCTGCCAAGTTGTAAGGAATTCTTAATTCAAAGAATGATAGCAAAAAAAAAAGTCAGCATAAGTGCCTGGCTGACAGGGATTTTGAAGGCCTATATTCACTTTAAGATGCACTAATTTTTAAAAAAATCTATTTTATTGATGTATAGTTGATTTACAATTTGTTAATTCCTACTCTACAGCAAAGTGATTCAGTCATATATATATGCATATATATATATATATACACATATATATATATTCTTTTTCATATTCTTTTCCATTATGGTTTATTACAGGATATTGAATATAGTTCCCTGTGCTATACAGTAGGATCTTCTTATTTATCCTTTCAATATATAATAGTTTGAATCTACTAATCCCAAACTCCCAACCCATCCCTTCCCCTTGACAACCACAAATCTGTACTCTACGTTTGTGAGTCTGTTTGTGTTTGATAGAAATTTCATTTGTGTTATATTTTAGATTCCACACATAAGTGATATCATATGGTATCTGTTGTTCTCTTTCTGACTTCACTTAGTATGATAATCTCTAGGTCCATTCATGTTGCTGCAGGCGACGTTATTTCATTTATTTTTTGGTCTTTTTGTCTTTTTAGGGCTACACCTGTGGCATGTGGAGGTTCCCAAGCTAGGGGTCTAATCGGAGCTGTAGCTACCAGCCTACACCACAGCCACAGCAGCAGATCTGAGCTGCGTCTGCAACCTACGCCACAGCTCACAGTGATGCTGGATCCTTAACCCACTGAGCAAAAATAGGGATCGAGCCCACAACCTCATGGGTTCCTAGTCGGATTTGTTTCCACTGTGCCACGATGGGAACTCCTGGCATTATTTCATTTTTTGTAGCTGAGTAGTATTCCATTATGTATATATATATATATATATGTACTACATCTTCTTTATTCATTCATCTGTTGATGGACATTTAGGTTGTTTCCAGGTCTTGGCTATTGTAAATAATGCTGCTGTGAACATTGGGGTGCATGTATCTTTTCAAATTATGGTTTTATCTGTATATATGACCAAGAGTAGGATTGTTGGATCATATGGGAGCTCTAATTTTAGTTTTTTGAGGAATCGCCATGCTGTTTTCCATAGCGGCTGCATCAGTTTACTTCCACATTAATTGTGCTGTCTCTACACCCTCTCCGGCATTTGTTATTTGTAGACTTTTAAATGATGGCCGTTCTGACCAGTGTGATGATACCTCATTGTGGTTCTGATTTGCATTTCTCTCATAATAAGCAATGTTGAGTTTCATGTGCCAATTGGTCATCTGTATGTCTTTGAAAAAATATCTGTTTAGATTGTCTGCCCTTTTTTTTTTTTTTTTGATTGGGTTGTTGTGTCATTTTTGAGTTGCGTGAGCAGTTTGTATATTGTGGAAAGTAAGCCCTTGTTGGTTGAAGATGCACTAATGTTTTAAGCTGTACTGTGAAATACAGTAGCCCCCAGCTATTTGAAGCTATTTAAACTTATATTAATTAAAATCATTACAATTTAAATTTTATTTTCTCAGTACCATTAGCCACATTTCAAGCACTAAATAGCCACAGGTGGCTAGTGGCTACCACATTGGACAGATATAGAACATTTTTTACTATCAAAAAAAGTTTTACTGGGCAGCATTGCTTTAGAGCAGAGGTCAACAGACTTTTTCTGCAAAATAGTAATATTTTTGACTTTGTGGGTTCTAGGCCTCAGTTGCAAGAATTTAGCACTCACTGCTTTGCCTAAAAACAACCATATAAAATATGTAGATATATGGGCACAACTGTGTTCCAATAAAATTTTATTTCTGAAAATGGTAGCAATTTTCCTGCTTTAAAGGTCTGATGAACTTTTAACTCTTTTTTTTTTTTTTGTCTTTTCTAGGGCCTCTCCCGTGGCATGTGGAGGTTCCCAGGCTAAGGGTCCAATCGGAGCTGTTGCTGCCAAACCTACACCAGAGCCACAGCAACATGGGATCTGAGCTGTGTCTTCGACCTACACCACAGCTCACAGCAACGCCGGATTCTTAACTCACTGAGCAAAGCCAGGGATAGAACCTGCAACCTCATGGTTCCTAGTTAGATTCATTAACCACTGTGCCACGATGGGAACTACCAAGGTCTGATGAACTTTTGACTTATCCTCTTTGCAACCTCGAGTTCAGCCTTCTTATTACTGCAGATGGTTTTACAGATTCCCCATCTGTGAAATGCTTAGACTGGAGTGATAAGCCACACCTCTAAGGAGCGCCACCTTTACTAAAACTCAGTCAAACTCATGTACAACCAAAGGATTATACTGTTAACTGGTGGTCTGTGGGAAATAGTCCAAGCAGAACTTCACTCTCATTTCTAGTCTATGTCCTAGGGTTATTGATTGTTGAATAATCAGTTTTCCCCTGAGAGACGCTATGGCTGATATTTCTAGGCACCCACTCAATACCTATTCTCCCTCTTTTTCTTACTGGTTATACCCAGTTTTTCACAGGGCAGCAGTATATCCTGAGGGGAGTGGACAGTGTGCTTAGGGAGAAACTGCATTTCTCGGTCTTTCTTGCAGCTAGGAGTGGTCATGTGATACAGTTCTAGCTGATGTTGTATAACTATATAGGTAATGGATTAAGTGTTGTTTCCAGGACATTCTTTTAAAGGAGCAGACTTAAACAGTAATAGCCTTTGGCTTTTTGCCCATCCTCTCTTTCCTGCCTTGAACTTGTCACAATACTGGAGGTGGACAAGCCAGCTTGCACACGTGAACTGACAGGCAATTACTAAAGAGTGCCGAATAGAAAGACAAAAGGTGCCTGAGTCCCTGGTGGTGCTGAAGGGCCATCATGCCAACTCTGAAATTCATAAATCTGGACTTTCTAAAATAAAATAAAACAAAATATCTATTTGAATTAGCCATTGTACATTGGGTTTTCTATTCTATGCAGCCAAATGCATTTCTAATTGATATAGAATCCTCAAACAAGGTGAAAAGGAGTAACTTCCCTCTAAAGGCAGCATGAATATAAGGTGCTTTAGATCCCAGATCTAACTCTTGGACAGGTTACTGAATTCTTGAGCCTCAATTTTCTCATCTAAAAATTATCAATATGGGAATTCCCGTCATGGCGCAGTGGTTAACGAATCTGACTAGGAACCATGAGGTTGCGGGTTCGATCCCTAGCCTTGCTCAGTGGGTTAAGGATCCGGCGTTGCTGTGAGCTGTGGTGTAGGCCGGTGGCTACAGCTCCAATTCGACCCCTGACCTGGGAACCTCCATATGCCGCGGGAAAAAAGACAAGAAATGGCAAAAAGACAAAAAATAAATAAATAAAAATAAAAATTATCAATACAAGTAATAGAAGAAAAAAAAAATCAGCAGAAGTGCCTGACTTACAGGGATTTTAAAGCCTATATGTATATTAAGATGCACTGACATAGTATCTTCATAAGATTTTTATGAGAATCAAAATAAGATTATGTAGATTTTAGGCACATAGAAAGTGTTAAGAATAATATCTCTCTTGATCAAAGACACAAAAATTCTTTTAAAACATTACCGAATTAAATCTAGCAATATACATAGAAGACAGTGATGACCAAGTGGAGTTTCTCCCAAGAATTCAAGGTTGGTTTAACATATAAGAATCAGCCAATATAGGGAGTTCCTGTCATGGCTTAGCAATAATGAACCCACCTTGGATCCATAAGGATGTGGGTTCACTCCCCTGACCTCGCTCAGTGGGTTAAGGATCCGGCATTGCCATGAGCAGTGGTGTAGTTTGCAGACACGGCTTGGATTCCTTGCTGCTGTGGCTGTGGCATAGGCCGGCAACTGTAGCTCCAGTTTGACCCCTAGCCTAGGAACTTCCATATGCCATACATGTGGCCCTAAAAAGCAAAAAAAAAAAAAAAAAAAAATCAGTCAATATAATCTATCACATTAAATAGGCTAAAAATGAAATGAAAACCAGTGTGATTATTTCAAAAGATCTCAGACATAAGCATAATTAGATGATATTCAATACTGATTTATTAAGCAAAGAAACAACATCCCTCAGTAAACTAGAAATAGAAGAAAACAGTCTCCCCTAAATAAAGATTATCAACAAAAAGACCTATAGCTAACATTGTACTAAATGGAGAAAGACTGAATGGGTTCCTCCTAAGGTTGGAAACAAAGTAAGTGTATTTACTTTCATCACTGCTATTCAACACTATAATGATACTTGCCAGTCTAATAAGATTCAAAATAAAAGACATACAGATCATAAAGTAAGAAATAAAACTGTATTTATTACACTATTGTCTATGTAAAGAAATCCTACAAAAGCTATTAATAATCTACTAGAATAAATGAATTTATCAAGGTTGCAGGATACAAGGCCAATCACTGAATTTTTATATACAATCAATGAATAATTTGGAAATAAGTTTAATAATACCACTTATAATGGCATCAAAATTATGAAATGTTTAGGAATGAATTTATGTGCAAGATCTGTACAATGAAAAATACAAAATATTGCTCAGAGAAATTAAAGGGGGCATAAGTAAATAGAGATACATCATGCTTATGGGTGGAAGAGTAAATTGCTAATTCCTAGAGACGGTAAGCAGTTTGCCTATGAGCACACCTTTCATATGCAAACCAACCAATCCAAAGTCCATGCCCACCCCAGCCCCATGCACTCACACCAAGCCAGTATCCCTCTACCCTGAATCGCCCAGGGCCAGGCACTGAACTAACAGGGACCAACCTATACTCTAGAGCTTGCTGAAATTATTCATACCAGCCAGGCCTAAACTGCTTACCTTGCTCATCTATTCCTTTCTGTGAAAACCACCATAGAGTCTTTTGCCTATGCTTTCCCCTCACTCTTGCTGCCTCCTGACCAACCCTGGTGCTTCTCTGTGTGGCCCTGTGTGGCGTGCCATACCTCCTGCTTCTAGGCACTCTTCCTTCATTACTGTCATTTCCACCTTTGCCTGTCTTACCATACCTGAGTATGATACATTGTAAAACAATGTGCCTGTAGAAAAACAGGGAAGAGACAGTTTCATTGCTACCACTTTTTTTTTCTTTACAAGCTCTGTGGATAAGAGAGAACTTACCAACAAAGACAGTCAGACTCAGGGCTGGCCTCAAGAGCAGTTATTTCCATGGATCAGGGACCACAAATATGGGGTCTGATTGGGGCATGCTGCACACATACCCAGCCACACTCCTTATTATCTTTGTTGATGTTATAATGCAAGTGCTAAATTTGAGAAAGTGTCAGAAGAGAAGCTGTGTTTAATTCTACCACCAGCTAAGGGGCTTCTGATTCTTCTGAAAGGCAAGGGACTGACTCTCCCAAGAGCTAAAGATACATTCTTAATTTTTACTAGGAGCCAATCTCATTAGGTGACTAATTTAGGAGAAATATAATGTAATTTCAGGCTTTTGTGACAAAGAGTACATTAGATTTAGTGCTGCTGCCTCAGAAGTAATCATTTGCCAAAGCCTCTAAGGGGAAGGTTAGGGGATGCTTGTTCAATGCAAGGAAAAAACATCTATTCTAGATAGTTGAATCTTTGAGACCACTAAGATTATGAGTTTTCCTCTCTCCTTCCCTCTACTCCATCTTTCAAATAATTTTGAGCTGATATTGACTGAATACAGTTTTGGTCTACATTTTTGTTTTTATAGTCTAATATTTTAATAACTAATTGCATTTGTTCTCTAATATGGTTGGATTGCTCCTATAGGATATTGATATTACAAGAAGAAATATTTCCTTAGAAATATTAGAGTTAAAGAGCTTTAAAATCCACAGTGCTTGGAAGTGTCAATTGGGGATAGTTTGCAGAATTTAGATGGTAGTGGTAGATGGTGAGCTGAAAGTCATCTTAAGGTTAAAAATGAGTTGTCTAAAAGGTAACCAAAATTTTTATTGCAATTCTTCTATAGAAGTTACCTCACATGTATTCTCATTTCTTTACTTTCCAAAGGAATACAGAAAGACGTTCTGTAAAATGTTACCCTTTGAGAAGTTTTATCAGTTTCATTAATTCTTTTGTAGTTTTGATAAAAATTAAAAAATGGTAATTGGCGTTTGCCTCCTCTCTTTTTTGCTGTGTAATTTCTCAGTATTGTAAAGTCAATGCACACCATTTCCAGATTTACTCAATTTAATGGGTCTAATGAGAATAAAATGAGGACGTTTTTAGGTCGAAGATGCCAAGTGAGCTCTCTGATTCTCTTCAGAGTCAGGTTCTCATAATTCAAACCTTTTGTGGTTGCTCCTTCCTTCCAGCCCTTAAGAAGCCCTCCTGTCTGTCCCTCACCATCTTGCCTCCTGAGCTTTGCTCTCTAGCTCTGGCTCTCACCTCCCTCCCAAGCTCAGGTCTGCATTTTAGTCATTTCTCACAAGGCCGCATTTGAATGTCCCTGGAGCTGGCTGCATTTCTGTGATTGTAAATCTCTAACAAGTGGGGAACTCTGCCTGGCCGTCCTTCACCAAAGAAGCCCTGAGGAAAGAGGTAGGGCTAGGGCCCTGCCCTGAGAAAGGTCTGGCCATTCACCAAGCTCAGAACACCAGTCTTGTCTGTCCTAGAATGAAGGAAACAGCAGAAACACCCTTCAGACAGGAAACCATGAACTCTGTGGGGAGCCTGAGCCGACTGTGGACTTCAGAACAGGAGAGAGACTGTTCTGTCCTTCTTTGCAGTTGGGAGGGGCTGATGAGAAGAAGCCAGATTCTGGGGACAGAGAAACTGGGCTAGGGGAGAAACCAAGAATCAGAGCTGTGGTCCTCTGAATGCCATAAGCAGTGAGCACCCATCAGACAAACCCAACAAAGTATAGGATCGGGGGAGAATGTAGAGTTCCATCATCCTAAATGCATTCCATGGAAAACCCATGTTCTATGAGAGGTAGATAGGTCTCCCATGAAAAAGTTCTGTAATCAAATATATTTGATTTAGCAATATTCCCTCCCTGCCCCCCCAATAATAATAAGCATTCCCCCAATATGGAGAATGCTACAGTTGTGTGAAAGAGTTCCTCCAGTAACAGTAGTTTTATTACATGAAACTACTGCCTGTCTCCATTACTATCAAATAAAAACATGGTGGAGGGAGGACCTTCTGGTCCATAGGCCCCGAACTGTGGAATACGTGAGGAGGGGTGAGGAAGATAAGATAAAGTCCCCAAGCAGGCCAGTCATATGGCCTAAGGCTGGGAGCAAGGGCTTTTGAGGCCAGTAGGCCTGAAACGAGGTTCATGATGGTGGGTGCCGCCCAGCAGGTGCACATAGACTCAACCAAACACCCAGCTGGGGTGATTGATGAGCAGAAGTGCCTCATGGCCCAGGCTACTAATAGACTCTGGAAGGATTAAGGAGCCCTCAGACAAAGAGCAAAGCCATCTCGCATGTCTCTTTTCACTTCGCAGGCCTCCACATCTCTACCATTTCTGAGTCAGTCGTATAACCTTTAAAGAGCTTTTTCCAGGAAGGTAGGTGGTTCAGGGGTGATCACTCTGACCTAAGAGAAACTAGGGTATACTCCTGGTACCCCTCTCTTCCCTGTCCTCCTCTCTGGAGGAAGAGTCCCCCCCCCCCAGGTTCTTGTGTAGCATAAATCAAGCATGCACGTCTGTGAGTGGACTTCCTAATGGAAAGTTACTGTGTGAGGGTTGGGACAGTTCCATGAACCCTCACCCTGTGGCAGGTGTGTGGAGAGCAGAGCAGGGTGGGGAGTGCTGAGGAGGGAGACCTGTTTGCATAAGACTTTGCCTCACCCTCTGGGTGCCGTGAACATGAGTAAGTCACTGGAGGGCTGGGCACGGGGGAGCTGGGCTGAGGAGAAACTTGGAGGTTTTCTGTGCTTAGTGCTTGTCACTTGTGGATTTCTCTCTTCCTCACACAATCCCTGCTGACCCTCCAACTCATTCCCTAGAAAGGTTGCGGGATTTGGCTCCCAGGTGCTCAATGTTAGGGTCATTGCAATAGGGAGTGATTTAATAAATGGTTCTGCAACTTCTGTGTCTCCTGTTAAAACAGATTGCTGGGTCCTATCCCTACCTTTAGAATTCAACAGAAATTTTGCATTTCCAATAAGTTCCCAGGCCATGCTGATTCTGTTGGTCCTGGGCTTTGTATGCCTTGAGAACCACTGCCTTGGGCTGCGAGTTTCCAAGCCCTTAGCTGGTGTGGGTCCCCCTCCTGTAGCCCCTTCCCTGAATATTGCATGCTAGTGCTAATGGATCAGTGGGATCTGGTTGTCCACTGTGCCTTATGTGGGGCTGGGGCTGGGGCTGGGACTTGTTTGTTGGGCAGCATAATCCCCCAGCCTGCTTGACCACTAGGATTATGGCAGTGAAGTACACCAGCCCCACATGGTATATGTTTTCTCAAAAGAGAAAACAGACACATACCTTTGTTTTCCAACTTGGAACATTAGCTAAGGTCTGACTCTGGGCACTGCTTCTAGGTTTGGTCAGTTTTTCTGGACTTGCTTTTGTGGGCTGAGGGCATTTTGCTGAGTGCCAGTTATGGTCCTGTGACTGAAAAAGCCCTTCAGGCAGCAGATGGGCTAGTGCCCTGAAGTGGTTACAGCTGCGAGATCTAGTAATTGCTTCTGACCCCCAGCCCTGGTCTGTCCTTGGCCCCTCCCCTTACATGTTGCTGAGTAACCTGCCAGGGCTAGCTTCTCACTGTCCTGTCCTTGCCATCACTGGGCTGGCCACTCCACCTGCTCCGCGGTCACTGAGCAGCTTCTGTGCTCACTCAGGCACCATTTTCACAGCACTAACCCCCAACTCAGAGTCTGACCCCTATACTGATTCTCATGTAACTTCTCCCCCTCATTTTTCTACTTTTCCACTCATTTGGTTTGTCATTCCCTTTCAATGCCCAAAGGCCTGGGGTTCAATTCTCTACCAGATTTGATTTTAAGGGAGTGGTGTCAAGCCCTGTGAAACTTGCTTCACAATGAAATAGTAATTCTTATCCATCTCATAAAGGTGGTCTTTGTCTAACTCCATGGGTTTGTTTCCTGTCGAAAATTAAGTAACTTATGAAAGCGTATTTTTTAAATAGACTTTAAAAAGTAGCCTTGGGAGTTCCCATCGTGGCTCAGTGGAAACAAATCCGACTGGGAACCATGAGGCTGCAGATTTAATCCCTGGCCTGGTCAGTGGGTTAAGGATCCGGCGTTGCCGTGAGCTGTGGTGTAGGTTGCAGAAGCTGCTTGGATCTGGCGTTGCTGTGGCTGTGACGTAGGCCAGCAGCTGTAGCTCTGATTCGACCCCTAGCCTGGGAACCTCCATATGCTGCCATTGTGGCCCTAAAAAGCAAAAAAAAAAAAAAAAAAAAGTAGTCTGAGATAGAGTTCATGTAACAATTCACCTGATTAAAGTATACAATTCAGAGGTTTTTTAGTGTATTCACAAATTTGTATAATCATCACCACAATTTTAAAACATTTAATCACCTAAAAAAAAAGA
This sequence comes from Phacochoerus africanus, assembly GCF_016906955.1. Classification (NCBI taxonomy): domain Eukaryota; kingdom Metazoa; phylum Chordata; class Mammalia; order Artiodactyla; family Suidae; genus Phacochoerus; species Phacochoerus africanus. The sequence goes on along the minus strand of NC_062545.1, from coordinate 75,973,780 downwards.
AAAAAAAAACCAAACCCCACAACCCTCTATACTCTTGGCCATCATTTCCTTATCCTTCTACCTATCCATCCCCTGCCCTAAGCAATATCAAGCCTACTTTCTCTAGAGATTTTCATTTTCTGGGAACAGAATCATGTAGTATGTGGTCTTTTGTGATGGGCTTCTTTCACTTAGCATAATGTTTTTAAGGTTTATCCATAACATGTATCTGTATTTCATTCCTTTTATGGCTGAATAATATTCCATTATAAGGATATACCACATTTTCTTCATCACTTGATGGGCATTTGGGTTGTTTCCACCTATTGGCTATTAAATTTTTTTAGACTTTTGGGGAGCTAGAACTGAAATGGGTCTTTGAGATTGGGAATCCAACCCTTTGTTTTATAGATGAGGAGCCAAGGGCCCTGGGAAAGTGAGGATTTTTGTCCAAGTTCATGCCACGATTCTTAACAGGGCTGGAAATGGAAGCCCTGCCATCTAACTTCCAGGTTTTGAATGTCTCCTTTCTGTAGAAACAAATATAACAAATTTCTGTTAGAGAAATTCAAAAAATTATTCAGTGTTTCCCAAAGCAGTTTTTGATTTCATAAATGTTCTGAGTCGTCCCCCAGCCCCCACAGCCATTAGAAGTGATTGAAAAGAAGTGATCACTTTTTATGTGTATTCCTTCTTGACATGGTCATCCTCCATAATGAAATAAAAAACATCTGTCCAGTAACTAGTTGTTCTGTGAGGAAATGGAATGTAGTTAGAAATACTGCTGGAGAGAGAGCATCTATTGTCATGTAATTCTTCTTCATTTATTTGAATTTACTTTTAGAAGGCCCCCAAATAGTTTCATGAAGACAAACTGCATCTTGAGTAGATTCAGGCAGGCCTCCTCTTCCTGTGGCTTCCAGATCTGTTCCCCCCAAGGGTGCCTTTCCTGCCCCCCCATCTGCTCTGGAATTTACTACCACCTTTCCTTGCTCTATGCCCAACCTGGCCCCCCTCACCGTCCTCTCCTCCAGGCCCATCCCCCACCCTCCAAGCTATATCATGGGAAATGGGATAGGAAAATAGCTTCTTTTCTCACACAGAGGGTTAGGGAATCAGAGTTTCCGCCAGGCAGGAACAATTAATTAAAGATGAAAAACAAGCTGCTTCTTGAGGGGAAGTTGCAGTGGGTAATTTTCCTTTTTCTTCTACCAGCTCTGGGAAAACCAGATCAGTGAGCCACAGAAGTGACCCAGTTCACACTAGGCAGCCTAATGTTACACAGGAAGGCAGGACTGGGTTATTCTATATTAATGTGAAATCACACGGTAGGGTAGGATCCATTCACACAAGTATCCCCAAAATGATGACTGGAAAGAAATCCAAAGCTGTTAGTACTTATTTTTCCATAAGAAAAAAAAGTGAAAATGGAATCAGACTATTAAAAACTCTAGGAACATTTAGAAATTCTGACTGCATAAGTAGATCTGAAGCGGGGTGGAAAATTTACATTTCTAAAACTTCCCAGGTAAGGCTGAGGCTGCCAGCCAGGGGCCACACTTTGAGAACCACTCGTTTGGAGAATTTTCTAGCCCTTTGTTTCCCTTTGTTGTCCCTGACCCTCCGCTGCTTCTTTACCAATAACAGTATTCTAGGGAAAGCAAAGAATGTGCTTGTCTTTGAACTGGCTTTATAAAATCATCCACGTACATGTCCCCCAGTTCTTACATTTCAAAAGGGACTCACATGCAAATAGAAATTCAAAAGGGTTTATGTTACCAAAGTATCTGTGGTAGAATCAGCACCAGTGCATTAATGTTGTAGCCCCTCCTAAACCTCTGCACCTTTGGCTATAAAGGTTGTTTGGATAATACTAATAAATAAAATAAACATCCTAGACCTTTTCTCTGAGAATTCCTTCTTATGTTTAGTCAGCACCTTCCATATTTCTATGGATGTCTCTAGAGAGGAGAGGCTGCATATGCTGATTAATCTCTGCTCTCATTTCTTTTGGCATCTTCCTCTGAATTCAAAACAAGTAGGAATTGGGTGAGGGATTAGGCGTGAGGTTCAGAGAAGTAAGGGAGGGGACTATTGCTTCTTTTCTTTCCAGTTCACCAGCTGTTTCCTTTTCCCAATCCAAATACATTGGGAAAGAATATGTTTGTAGCCAATGCTGAAAACTCTATTTCTCTTAAGACTCAGAAAGCTTAACTTTCAGTCATTTATTTATTCATTCAAAAAGAGGAGAGAGACAAGGAAAACCTGGAGGCCAGATATTGTCCCTTTCGGTTTAGCAATGGGATGAGGACTCAGATGAGTCCTCAGTTCAGAATACTCATGAAGTGGGCGCTTGCTAGTTACCTAGCCTCTGGACAGGAATACATTGCATGTGACCTTGACCAAAAAAAAAAAAAAAAAAAAACCTTTTTTTTTAATAAAAAAATCATGAAAATAATTCCAGAACCTCAAGCAGGGATGTGTTTTGGTTTGAAAAGGTGAAAATGTGATGAATCTTCCACCCCCTCATCCCCACATACACTCATTAATGGCATGGGGTGGTCCTTAGGTGAGCCTGGGCTGTCACAGTGTCTCAGATTGGAGATTTCACTGGATTCCTTTTTCTCAAAGGACCTGTCAGCACCTCCTAAGCAGGAAGCATTCACCTCTGAAGAGAACCAAAGGCGGGGGAGGCTTTGTTGGTGATGCAGCTGTCATATCCTATTAGTGCATGGGTGGGTCTCAGCGAGCACAGGAGGTATGTCATTTATAGACAGAAATTGCATAATTAAGCTTGATAGAATTTTGACGCTTTCTTGGCAGCGCAATTTGTTCGTCAAGTAAAAAACCTTTAGGAAGTTCGTCACATGGAATTTGGAACTCCTGAGTTCAAGACTAGGTATCTTTCACAGGTGGCACTGAGAACTCGGGAGCTGATTTGATTTAGGGCCATCATAAAGGCTCCCAAAAAGAGCTCTTTTGCCTTTGGCTTCTGGATTCATACACTCAGGTTTTAATGGGAAAAACAACATAGACAAAGCCGGATTTCATCCCACTTGGTTTGAGAACGTGGACCATATGCATTGACTTTAGTTCCTTCCTATTTATTTCCTTTTTAAAAATCATTTTTTATTGTGACATATAACTCATGTACGGAAAAGTACACCAACCTCAAATATATAGCCCAGGTAACAATTGCAAAGTGAACACCAATGTTTCCACCATTGAAGGAACTTTGTCATACAAGTGGACACAAACAATATGAATTCTTTTGTGTCCAGCTTCTTTCATACAGCACTATGCTTGTGAGATCCATCCATGTTGTTGCATGTAGCAATAGATTTCATTTTCTTTGTTGTGTAGAATCTATTCTTTGATGAGATCTGTTTTTCTATTCTACTCTTGATACACACTATGGTTCTTTCTACTTTTTGACTATTAAAATTAGTGCTGCTGCAAACATTCTTGCACATGTCTGCATACCTGAAGCATCTGATAGAATTACAAAGCCTTCTCACTACCTTGGAAAATTCCAGTTCTATGGCAATGAAAATGAGGGGCCGAGTGTCCATATGTCCAACTTTAGTAGATGATGCAAAAATATTTTCTAAAGAAATTATAAGAATCAGTGACCTAATGAAGTAGCTCTATTCAGGATCTTACAGCTTTTATTATTAGTCCGGTTCACTAATAGGACTACTAGGATAAACACTACTAGGTTACCGCTAATAAACTTTCTCAAGGTATATGTGAAAATGCTTGCTTAGTGTAAAAAGACCTAGTTCTGTCTACTTCTAATGGTAAGCTTTTAGAAATGTCTCTGGAAGAACTTGTAGGGATGGCTTGGTTACAATAAGTAACCAGGAAAGAAAGGTATAACCTGCTGCTTCACCTAGGATTAAAAATGTCTTTCAGTGTTTTTTTTTCTTTTTTTCTTTTTTTGGCCATAAGCAAATTTATATTTTTCTATAGGCTGATGAGAGAAAAAATCATGTTGCAGTTCAAAAGAGAAAAAGCACACATTTCTGGCAACATGTTATTAACACTGTGTGGCTATTATAATAGGCCCTTTTTAAACCTTTATGTACATTTTATCAGAACAAAGCATCTTGATATAAAAAAAGCAGTAAAGTTCTGGGCATATCTGGTACCTGTGAGAGCTGTCGGAAAAAGAAAACAGGGAGCTCTGGGCTCCCCCATATTCTCTCCTAACAGATTCAGATGTTGATATTGGCATGGATGAGTTTACACAGCAGTTCTGTGCAGGAATCCACATTTCCTTCTACACACAGTCTCAACAGTATGGACAGTTTCAATAACTATATGCCAACCTTAAACAAAAAAAGCCAACACCACTTCTGAGTGTTCAGGGAAGTTGTGCTTTTTTGCTTCTGCATCATTTTGGATGAGAAAGATTAAGGATTTGTGTTTTGGCATCCTTGCATGCCACCAGTGATTTCTTAGCAATAGCAGCCCTTAACCATGTCCACGTGAGCTTTGGGCACATGACTGTATGTACCAGTCTTCCAGCTGGCATTTTAATTTGAGATTGTATGCCAGCCAAGGTGGGGAAGAAATCCAAAAGGCAGCTTGTGAAAAAGAGAAGGAGGAGGAGGATTCATCGAGTGGTAGAAAGACACCTTTAAAGACATTCAATAAATCAGCTGTCATCCTAAAGCTGAGTAAGACCATGAGGGGATCTTTTTCTGTGCTGGAAAGATGCTGAATAATCAGGTTGTTAAAACATCATAGTGCATATAGAAAAACCACACCATTGTCATGGATAAATTAATTGAGCTCCCACATTTTTAAAAGAGAAAGTTAATAGTTTCCCAAAATAGGTTGTCAAACTAAAGAACTATTTAAAAATATTTAGCCAACTCCATTTGGCTAGAGTGGTTAGAAGTACAATCAACTAATAGTGTGTATGAATGCTCTAGGAGGTAGGGTCCCACAGGGCTTCTGAGAACAGGCTCTGGAGCCAGATGCCTGGGTTACAGCCCCAGTGTTACCACTTCCTAGCTTGGGTGACCTTGGCCAATCAATTAACTGCTTCAGTTTCCTGAGTAATATCTGCTTTATAGGGTTGCTCTGGGCATTAAGTGTTAAAGCTAGTGCCTAACACTGAAGTAGGTGCTCAGTAAATGTGAGGTATTAATGTTTAATGTGAGAGCAAATTTGCTGTAGGCACTAAGGAGGTCTTGGTTGAGATCTAAGGAATGGCTTTCTAGTGTTACTCACCCTGGACCCCTGAAAGTCAAGTTCATGTTGATGAAGTGGGGCACAGGTGATCTGTAAATACTGTACTACTTTCTGATTGTATTAAAACACCCCCAGATACCCAGTGGCTTCTTTGATGATTACTCCTGTGGCCATCTGCCAAGAGACCACTAGCGATGTGGCCAACGCTTATCCCCCACAAGGCTAGTGAGACTGTTGGCCTGTTACCCCTCAGAAAAGGGACCCCAGCCATCTTCCCTCTGCACCAAGGACTCTTCCTTCCTCCTCTGAACTTTGATCTCTTTAATTTCTATAATTTTGAATCTTCCTTCTTGCTTTGCTATGACTTGTTAATCACTCATTTATTTTAAGGTATTTATTGGGCACTGACCATGTTCAAAAAAACCGTGATTAGTACTGAGGATGTCATAGTGGGCCTTTCAGAAGAGGTCACAGGGGTGGGCTCCTCCAATCAAGTTCTCTTGATCAAGTAGTGAAAAGTGGGGAGGGCACACCAGATGGAGGGGACCACATGGCAAATGTCCTGAAGTGGGGACAAGCTTGGGATCGAGGAAAGGAAGGGGGCCAGCAATGTGGGAGAGGGTGAGCACTGGGAAAGGTTGTAGGAGGAGTGGGCAAGGCAGGTGGTATGGGGCCTTATAGCCACAGAAACGGGATGCATGTGTTCTTAGGGTAATTTGGCTGCCTGACTCTTCTGGCAGGGCATCTGCATTATTTCTCTTCATGTATTCTAATCCTCCACTCCTACCCCAAACTGGTCCCATTACCTAGCATAATGTCGTGGACATAGTAGAGTAATTGTTGCTGAATGTGATGGCAACCTATGGCATTTGGTTTACATAAGTTAGTCCAAAAATAAGGGAAATGAGAGCTGGTAGAGCTCCCAAATGATAATTTATCTTTGCACTTGGTTTTACATTTGGAAATTTCTCTTTTATAAATACCAGGCCTTTTTTAATGCAGGAGATGATTTCCTGAGAAAGCTTTGTATGGATTAAATTCTACTGTAGAGGGGCTAGTAGATTGAAGAAACCCAACTTCGAATCATTTTCTATAATACAGACCTACTATAAAATGTGAATAATGACCCTTCCATCATTCAGATACAACTTTGTATTTTTATACATGTCCAATACATAACCTGGGCCCAGTGTCCATGGGCCGCCTTCACTGCCCAATTGATTGTTAACATTCTTCATCTCGACATGGCTTTCCTTGACTAAGGCTGGGAGAAAATTGCAGCCTTTTATAGCAAAGAGCTAGCAGAAATGAGAATCTTTACTTACATATCACATAGGAAAGGCAGTTAGGTCTTTAGAAATATTATATACTGGGGACTTACAGGCATTGTATTAAATGCATTATATACATTCTTTATTTTATTTACCCTTGAAGAGAGGGGGAAACATGCTTAGACAGATGGCTGATCTCTAAGCTCACAGTGTTATCTCCCTTTTAATATTTTGGCACAAACGTGGACACACAACTTGTAGTACACAGTAGACATTACTAGAATGTTTAAACAAGGCTACACTGTGGGCTGAGTAATGACAAATGGGAAATAAACAATACAGAGAAAGATACTATTATTAGTGTTTTGTTTTGTTTTTTGTTTTTTTTTTTAACAGCAGCTGCTGCAGGTATGGTGCAGACCTGCAGCATATGGAAGTTCCAAGGCAAGGGGATGAATAAGAGCTGCAGCTGAGGCCTGCACCACAGCCACAGCAGCACCAGATCCGAGCTGCCTCTGTGAACTATGCTGCAGCTTGCAGCAATTCTGGATCCTTAACCCACTGAATGAGGCCAGAGATGGAGTCCATATCCTCACAGAGAAAACATCGGGTCCTTAACCCACTCAGCCACAATGGGAACTCCTAGTTATTTAGACTTATAAAATGTAGCTCACTCATCTTTAGTCTGGTTCCCAAACTAAGTGATTTCCACCTAGGAAAATTTAATAAAAAAGCACATTTCCGGAGACGGGATTAAGATGGCAGAATAGAAGGACTGGAGCTCAACTTCTCTCCTAAAAACAACAAAATTAACAACTAAAGACTGAGCACACTTCACCAAAATGGACCAGAAACCTTAAAAAAGATACCCTACTCCAGAAGAAAAAGAGGAGGCCACATAAAGAAGTAGGAGGGGTAATTTCATGATATAAACAACCCCATACCTCCTGGGTGGGAAGTTCCACAGACTGGAAACTAACTGGTTCACAGAGACTCACCTACAGGAGTGAGAGCTCTGAGCCACACATCAAACTCTCACATATGGGGATCTGGCACAGGGAGAAAGAGCCCCTGGAGCATCTGGCATTGAAGGCCAGTGGGGCTTGTGCGCAGGAGCTCCACAGGACTGGGGGAAATGGAGACCCCATTCTTAAAAGGCGCACACAGACTTTCATGTGCACTGAGTCCCAGGGCAAAGCAAATTCTCCACGGGAGTCTGGGTCAAACCTGACCGCAGTTCTTGGAGGACATCCTGGGAAAACAGGGGTGAATGTTGCTTGTTGTGAGGGACGGACATTGAAAGTTTTTCAACGTCTGTGAGTCAGCATCTGTTCTGCAAAGAAGTTCCATCTGTCCTTTTTTCAGATTCCACATGTCAGTGAAAGCATTTGATGTTGGTGTCTCATTGTATGGCTGACTTCACTTAGCATGATAGTTTCTAGGTCCATCCATGCTGCTAAAAATGCTGGCATTTCGTTCTTTTTGATGGCTGAGTAATATTCCATTGTGTATATGTACCACATCTTCTGGATCCACTCCTCTGTTGATGGACGTTTAGGTTGTTTCCATGTGTTGGCTATTGTAAATAGTGCTGCAATGAACATCAGAGTACATGTGTCTTTTTGAGTCATGGTTTTCTCTGGATAGATGCCCAGGTGTGGGATTGCTGGATCAAATGGTAGTTCTATGTTTAGTTTTCTGAGGAATCTCCATACTGCTTTCCACAGTGGTTGCACCAATTTACAATCCCACCAACAGTGTACTAGTGTTCCTTTTTCTCCACACCCTCTTCAGCACTTATTGTTTGTAGACTTTTGGATGATGGCCATTCTGGCTGGTGTAAGGTGGTACCTCATCATGGTTTTGATTTGCATTTCTCTAATAATGAGTGACGCTGAACATCTTTTCATGTGTTTTTGGGCCATCCGTTATGTCTTCTTTGGAGAATTGTCTGTTTAGATATTCTGCCCATTTTTGGATGGGGTTGTTTGTTTTTTTGTTATTGAGTTGCAGAAGTTGTTTATAAATTTTGGAGATTAATTCCTTGTCAGTTGCTTCATTTGCAATGATTTTCTCCCATTCTGTGGGTTGTCTTTTTGTGTTGTTTAGGGTTTCCTTTGCTGTGCAGAAACTTTGAAGTTTGAGTAGGTCCCATTTGTTATTTTTGTTTTTATTGTCATTACTCTAAGAGGGGAATCTGAGAAGATGTTGCTGTCATTTATGTCAGAGAGTGTTTGGCCTATGTTTTCCTCTAGGAGTTTGATAGTGTCTGGTCTTATATCTAGGTCTTTAATTCATTTTGAGTTTATTTTTGTGTATGGTGTTAGGGAGTGTTCTAATTTCATTCTTTTCCATGTAGGTGTCCAGTTTTCCCAGCACCACTTATTGAACAAGCTGTCCTTCCTCCATTGTATAGTCTTGCTTCCTTTGTCATAGATTAGTTGGCTTGTAGGTGCATGGGTTTAATTCTGGGCTTTCTATCCTGTTCCACTGATCTATATGTCTGTCTTTGTGGCAGTACCATGCAGTTTTGACAACTGTTGCTTTTTGTATAGTCTGAAGTCTGGGAGCATGATTCCTCCAGCTCCATTTTTCTTTTTCAGGATGGCTTTGGCTATTCTGGGTCTTTTGTACTTCCAAACAAACTTTAAAATATTTTGTTCGAGTTCTGTGAAAAATGTCCGTGGTACTTTGGTAGGGATTGCATTGAATCTGTAGATTGCCCTGGGCAGTATAGTCATTTTGATAATATCGATTCTTCTAATCCAAGAGCATGGTATGTCCTTCTGTCTGTTTGTGTCATCTTTGATTTCTTTCATCATCGTCCTGTAGTTTTCAGAGTACAGGTCTTTTGTTTCTTTAGGTAGGTTTACTCCTAGGTATTTTATTCTTTTGGATGTGATGGTAAACGGGATTGCTTCCCTAATTTCCTTTTCTGCTCTTTCATTTTTAGTATATAGAAATGCTATCGATTTCTGTGTATTGATTTTGTATCCTGTGACTTTGCAAAATTCGTGGATGAGCTCTTAACAGTTTTCTGGTAGAGTCTTTAGGATTCTCTAGGTATAGTATCATGTCATCTGCAAATAGTGATAGTTTTACTTCTTCCTTTCCAATTTGGATTCCTTTTATTTCTTTTACCTTTCTGATTACCATGACTAGGACTTTCAAAACTATGTTGAATAGTAGTGGTGAGAGTGAACTATGTTGAATAGTAGTGGTGTCCTGTTCCTGATCTCAGTGGGAATTCTTTCAGCTTTTCACCATTGAGAATGATGTTCACTGTGGGTTTGTCATATATGGCCTTTATTATGTTGAGGTAGGTTCCCGTTATGCCCACTTTCTGAAGGGTTTTCATCAGAAATGGGTGTTGGATTTTGTCAAAGGCTTTTTCCGCATCTATTGAGAGGATCATATGGTTTTTATTCTTCAGTTTGTTAATGTGGTGTATCACACTGATGGATTTGCGGATAATGAAGAACGCTTGCATCCCTGGGATAAATCCCACTTGATCATGATGTACAATCCTTTTAATGTATTGTTGGACTTGGTTTGCTAGGATTTTGTTGAGGATTTTTGCATCTATGTTCATCAGTGATATTGGCCTGTAGTTTTCTTTTTTTGTGGAGTCTTTTTCTGGTTTTGGTACCAGGGTGATGGTGGCCTCACAGAATGAGTTTGGGAGTATCCCTTCTTCTGCAATTTTTTGAAATAGTTTCAGAAGGAGAGGTGTTAGCTCTTCTCTAAATGTTTGATAGAATTCATTGGAGTTCCCATCATGGCACAGTGGTTAAGGAATCTGACTAGAAACCATGAGGCTGCAGGTTCAACCCCTGGCCTTCCTCAGTGGGTTAAGGATCCAGCATTGCTGTGAGCTGTGGTGTAGGTCACAGAGGTGACTCAGATACCACGTTGCTGTGTCTCTGGTGTAGGCCAGCGGCTACAGCTCTGATTTTACCCCTAGCCTGGGACCCTCCTTATGCCATGAGTGCAGCCCTGGAAAAGAGAAGAAAAAAAGAATTTCCATGTGAAGCCATCTGGTCTTGGACTTTTGTTTGTTGGAAATTTTTTAATCACAGTTTCAATATTAGTACTTGTGATTGGTCCATTCATCTTTTCTATTTCATCTTGGTTTAGTCTCGCAAGATTGTACTTTTCCAAGAATTTGTCCATTTCTTCTAGGTTTTCTGTTTTATTGGTGTATAGTTGCATATAGTAGTCTCTTATGAGGCTTTGTATTTCTGTGGTGTCTGTTGTTACTTCTCCTTTTTCATTTCTAATTTTATTGATTTGAGTCCTCTCTCTTTTTTTCTTGATGAGTCTGGCTAAGGGTTTATCAATTTTGTTGATCTTTTCAAAGAACCAGCTTTTCGTTTCATTGATCTTTTCTATGGTTTTGTTTCTATTTCATTGATTTCTGCTCTGATCTTTATGATTTCTTTCCTTCTGCTACCTGTAAATATTTTCTGTCTTCTCTCTCTAGCCACTTTAGATTTAAATTTAGGTTGTTTATTTGAGCTTTTTCTTGTTTCCTGAGGGGGGCTTGTAGTGCTATAAACTTCCCTCTTAGAACTGCTTTTGCTACATCCCATAGGTTTTGGAGTGTCGTATCTTTGTTGTCCTTTGCTTCTAGGTGTTTTTTAATTTCCTCTTTGATTTCTTCAGTGACCTATTGGTTGTTTAGTAGCATGTTGTTGAGTCTTCACGTGTTTGTGTTTTTTGCATGTCGACTTCCATTTGTATAGCATTGTGGTCAGAAAAGATGCTTGATGTGATTTCAATTTTCTTAAAATTACCGAGGCTTGATTTGTGGCCCAGAATGTAATCAATCCTAGAGAATGTTCCGTGTGCACTTGAGAAGAATGTGTATTCTGTTGCTTTTGGATGGAATGTCCTATAAATATCTATGAAGTCCATCTGGTCTAATCCTTCATTTAGGGTCTGTGTTTCCTATTTGATTTTCTGTCTAGATGATCTGTCCACTGCTGTAAGTGGGGTGTTAAAGTCCCCCACTATGATTGTGTTATTGTCGATTTGTCCTTTTAAGGTCGTTAGCAGTTGACTTATATATTGAGGCGATCCTATGTTGGGTGCATATATATTTATAATTGTTACATCTTCTTCTTGGATTGATCCTTTGATCATTATGTAATGTCCTTCTTTGTCTCTTATAATATTCTTTAAGGTTTGTTCTGTCTGATATGAGTATTGCTACTCCAGCTTTCTTGTGATTCCGTGTGCATGGAATATTTTCTTCCACCCTCTCACTTTCAATTTGTATGTATCCCTAGAAGTGAAGTGGGTCTCTTGAAGACAGCATATATATGGGTCTTGTTTTTGAATCCATTCAGCCAGTCTGTATCTTTTGGTTGGGGCATTTATTTCCTTTACATTTAAGGTAATTATGAATATGAATATTCTTATTGCCATAAGAACTCGTATGTTCTTATTGCTCTTTAATCTTCCCTTCTCTTGTTCTCTCTTCTTGTGGTTTAATGACCATCTTTAGTGCTGTATTTGAGTTATTTTTTCTTACTTGTGCATGTATCAATTGTAGATTTTTGGTTTGCAGTTACCCTGAGGTTTTGATATAGGAATCTATATATATACAAGATTGTTTTAAGTTGTTGGTCTCTTAATTGCAAGTGCATCTCCATTGTCCTGCATTTGTACCCTCCTCTTCTCATGATTTCTGATTTTGGTGACAATTTCCTACCTTTACTGTATATATGCCTTTACTGATAAGCCTTCTCATTTGTGGTATTTTTGTTTCTGGTTGCCTTTTCTTTTCTGCCCAGAGAAGTTCCTTTAGTATTTGTTGTAAAGCTGGTTTAGTGTTGCTGAATTCTTTCAGCTTTTGCTTTCTGTGAAGGTTTTGATTTCTCCTTCAAATCTGAATGAGAGCCTTGCTGGGTAAAGTAATCTTGGTTGGAGATTTTTTCCTTCCATCATGTTAAGTACATCATGCCACTTCCTTCTGGCCTGCAGTGTTTCTGCTGAACAAATCTGCCGATAACCTTATTGGGGTTCCCTTGTATGTTATTTGTTTCTTTTCCCTAGTTGCTTTCAAGATTTTCTCTTTGTCTTTATTTTGTCTTTTTGCCTTTTCTAGGGCTGCTGCCACCGCATATGGAGGTTCCCAAGCTAGGGGTCAAATCAGAGCTGTATCTGCTGACCTATACCACAGCCACAGCAACACGGGATTGGAGCTGTGTCTGCAATCTACACTACAGCTCACAGCAATGCCAGATACTTAACCCACTGAGCAAGGCCAGGGATCGAACCCGCAACCTCATGGTTCCTAGTCGTATTCATTAACCACTGTACCATGACAGGAACTCTTCTAATGAATTTTTTATTCCAGTTATTGTATTTTGCATCTCTTCTTGTTTAAGTTTTATATCTTGTATCTCTTTGCTCAGTGTTTCCTGTAAATTATCCATCTTTGCCTCCAGTTTATTTCTAATGTCTTGCATCATCTTCAGCATCAACAGTCTAAAGTCTTTTTCCTGGAGGTTGAGAATCTCCTCATCACTTAGCTGATTTTTCTTTCTCCCTTGTCTGAGTTATAGTTCTCTGTCTTTTCATTTTTGTAGGTTTTTGGTGTTGTCTCCTTTTTGCAGACAATAGAGTTGTAGCCTCTCTTACTTCTGGTGTCTGCTGCCCTTGTGGCAGAAGTTGGTATGGGGGCTTGCTAGGCTTCCTGATGGGAGGGACTGGTGCCTGCCCACTGATAGGTGGGGCTGATTCCTATCCCTCTGGTGGGTGGGGCTTTGTATCTTGGTGAGATTAGAGGCAGCTGTGTGCCTGGGGGGTCTTTAGGCAGCCTGTTTACTGAGGGGTGGGGCTGTGATCCCACCTGGATTGTTGTTTGCCCTGGGACTTCTCAGCACTGATGGGTGTGGCCAGATTTTCCCAAATGGCCACCTCTAGAGGAACACATACTGATGAATATTCCCAAGAGTCTTGCCTGCAATGTTCTCCCCCTACAATGAGCCACAGTCACCCCCTGTTTTCCCAGGAGATCCTCCAAGAACTGCAGTCATGTCTGACCCAGATTCCCCTGGAGCCTCTGCTTTGCCCTGGGACCCAGTGCACATGAAAACCTGTGTACCCCTTTCAAGAATGGGGTCTCCCTTTCCCTCAGTTCCATGAAGCTCCTGTGCACAACGCCCACTGGTGTTCAATGCCAGATGCTCTTGGGGCTCTTTCTCCTAATGCCAGATCCCCAGGCATTGGAACCTGATGTGGGGCTCAGAACTCTTACTCCTGTAGGTGAGTCTCTGTGATATAGTTACTTTCCAGTCTATGGGCTGCCTGGGAGGTGTGGGGTTGCTTATATCATATAATTGCCCCTCCTACCTCTTGATGTGGCTTCTCCTTGTCTTTTGGAGTAGAATATCATTTTGAAAGTTTCCAGTCCATTTGGTTGAAGGGTGCTCAGCATTTGTTTGTAATTTTGTTGTTTTTATGAGAGAAGTTGAGCTCCAGTCCTTCTATTCTGCTCTCTTAATCCTGTCTCCTAAAAGTCACTAGCTCTTCAATTTGGGTGCATATTGGAATTATTTGGGGGAGTTTTACCTGGATTCCACCTCTAGAGATCCTAATTTAATTGGTCTGGTGTTCAACCTGGGCATTTGAAACTTCAAGCGTTTGCCAGGTAATTCTGATATGCAGCTTAGGTGAGAACCAGTGGTCTAAAGCACCTGGCTGGTGCCTGACCCATTGAGTGGACAGTCAAGAAGGGCTGGGGCAGGACTTTGGTCAATGCCTCACAAATAATTTGGGGACTTATCTCTGGTCTGCATGATTGAACTCATTTTCTGCTCTGAAAGGCTCTTGGGGGAACTTTATCTGTGACCACGTTTACTCATTTTTTTATTGCTCCCATTGGTTAATTTACTAAATGTTCCCAAACCTCTATACTTTAGTGATAGGCAAATTGTAGGTCTCTAGGGGCACAGTGAGGGTGGGGACCAGGATTTAGGCATCCTTGACTTTTCTACAATGGTCAGTACATAGCACTAATAACTGTTCATTACTGTTGAATGAAAAAGAAATTATGACTCTAACTCCTGATTCTGGGTTAATTAGTGACTTCCCACTGTTTCCCTAGTCCCTGAAACCCTCAGGCTGGAGTGGCTGTGCCTGGAGCATGCCCTGCTCTGCTCTTACCCAGGCAGGTCAAGCTCCAATCACTTACAAACTAACAGAGGAATTTCCACCAGGTGGGATTCAGTCTATGCAATGGCTCTAATGGCTTAGCACCTCTGCTTGTAGTGCTCAAGCAGAACATTTTTTCTCCAACTTTTAGATCTTTTGATGGTCAGTCACCTTTGGAGATTTGGCTCCTTTTACTCTAGTTTAGCAAGAAAATTGCTTCCTCCTACTTTTTTGATTCTGAGATTTTTATTGATGGTTGATGAGATGACAAAGAGGAAGGCAGACTCATCTCTAGCAGAGTGTCTTTCTATGCAGGAGGTATTAGAACAACTGGACTTCTATGTGTAAATTTGCAAGTTAGGAGCCCCTATTTTCATGGCCAAAAACAACTTGAAGAGTCACAAAATGAAAATTTGAACTGGATGTCACAGAGGAAAAGCAAAATTCTTAATGTGGCAACTTTTCGGATCTTAACCACATTTCAATCAAAAGCAAATCGCACATTCTGTGTATAAATAGGACAGTTTCTCATCATGAACTTGAGTGATGTGAGCCAACTGAACAAAGGGGTCTATGTCAAGGTGTTTGCCTTTTTTATGCAAATATAAGATAAATATTCATAAAGCTTTATTTTAGGGAGAGATATTTTAAATGGCAAAACTAATTTAAGTTTTATTTCGCATGTGCACAAGTATCTTAAATCCTACTGGGAACAAGGTAGGGGTATAATTACATTCTTAACTGTGCAAGTGTAGGTGTGCTTGTACATATATGCCCATTTCCAGCAAGAATCTGGTAATGAATCATGGTTAATTCTTATTCAGTGAGGGGCCTGAGGGCTTTGAAAATCATAGAATTGTTTTATATGGAAATCTCATGGTGTTCAACCATGAATTCCTTGAGCCTAATAGTATCTGGATGGAAGGTGGGCTATGGTTGCCCAGGGATCACCCAGAAGCTCTGGAAAGGGGACCTCAATCTGCCAGTGTTCTGAGGACTGATACCTCTGCTTGTATGGTGAGTGAGTGCAGCAAGTCTGAAAACTCAGTTCTGGACAGACCTGTATGAAACATGTGTAGATGTCTGCAGTGTAGACGCTTGAGATGTTAAAAAAAAAATGAAGCTAGTTTCACTTTTCCTTCTGATATTGAACTAGTAATTAGCTTTCTTTGCTTTCAACTATCTTCAACATAAAGCTTTTCCTTTTTCTTTTTTATTATGGAAAATATCAAACATACCAAAAGTAGAAGTATTAGAACAACTGGACTTGTATGTGTAAATTTACAAATTATGAGGGTATAACTTGTTGTTAGAAGGGTATAATGAATCCCCACATACTCATCATCCAGCTTCAACAGCTATCAACTCATGGCCCATCTTTTTCATCTGTAGTAATCAACCTCCACTCTTGGATTAATTCAAAGCAGATCCCAGTATATGTAATATTATTTGGTTTTTAAACCAATATTTCAATAACCAATCATTTAGAAATCAGAAATCCTAACCAACTGCTATGTAGCCCAAAAATTTATTTGACTGACCAAATCCAGTTTGCTAGAGAAAACAAAAAATAATTGTGTGGCCAAATTTAATTTCTTTCTCCTAAATAGTCTGTGTTGTCAGATGTAACCTCTGTTTATAAACTCTTCTGAACATAAAGTATCAAAATGCTAAGCCATTTTTAAATTACAAAATGTTAAATACTAAACCTAATCTTCCAGCTGCATCTTCTAAGAGGTGTGTTTCTACCTACTTTCATGTGAGCAACTCCAGGACTGTGATTATCATACGAGACACACATAAACTTCTCCTATATCTACAATTTCAGTCTTTCATCTGTTGTTTGTGATTTATAGAATGTGAAAATGCTTTCCCAGTGTTTTTAAATTAAACTATAGGAGAAAAATTAGGATAATTGCTAACATTTGTGAAGTTTTTGTTAAGTTTTGCTGGATAATGAGTATATCAGAGCCTATTTCTCAATTTAAAATGGTGTTTGACATCTTCAATTTAACGAAGAAAGTTTTTAAATGTAATTCATATCTTGAATTGTTATCAATGGTGATTTTGCCTATAAAACGTCTTTTTGTTTTACTTAAATAGGTCTCAAACTACTTAGTCATCACTGATTTAATTGTAATAAAATCCACAGGAGAAAAGAAAAAATTCTCATTAACTTGAACAAACTGAGGTGATCAGTCTGAATTTTAAATATGTTTAAAGAAATGCATTTTTTTTTTTTTTACTATTTTCATGTACATAAACTGAAACTGATATTGAGAGGTTTCCACATTAAAAATAATGAACAGAAGAGGATTTCCCGTTGTGGCTCAGTGGTTAACGAATCTGACTAGGAACCATGAGGTTGTGGGTTTGATCCCTGGCCTTGTTCAGTAGGTTAAGGATCCAGCGTTGCTGTGAGCTGTGGTGTAGGTTGCAGACGTGGCTCAGTTACCGAGTTGTTGTGGCTGTGGTGTAGGCTGGCGGCTATAGCTCTGATTAGACCCCTAGCCTGGGAACCTCCGTATGCTGTGGGAGCGGTCCTAGAAAAGACAAAAAGACGAAAAAAGAATAATGAACAGAAGAAAATACATATTTCAGTGTTTTCTATTTGCATAGAAGTATTTCAAAGGATGTTACATTTTTTGTTAAGCAGACTAATATATCTTTTCGAAATCTTATTTATGTTTAATTTGCTTGGCAAACCCTTTTTTTGAAGATTAGACAAAGGCAAGATTTCAATCATTCTAGCTGGGATAGAATTATCAAAGATTCTGAGTGACTAGAATGCAAATTACTGAAAATTTAATTTTAAAAATCATAACTACCTGGATACTAGAGAGTAAATCATTTAAGTGAGCCAAATTTTCTGGGCAGTTGAAGTTTTATCCTTTCAAGCAAGTTAGGGTGAGAGGGGAAACTTTTCTCAATCTTTATGAAAAAAAGTTAACCCATACACTTCTGTTTTCTTAAAGAGAGCTAATCTATTGTCTGTCCTTTTCTATGTGTTTCAAAGCTACATTTTGAATAACAGTTATTTCACTGTTGATTAGAGCCTGGGGTATTCTTTATCTGCTCAAATCAAGCCTCAGAAAGTGCCTGCTCACTGAAACTCCTGTGAACCCCTTCCTCTGCAGGCCCTCCCTGTTGCTGTGGGCACTGTAGTCACTTGATCCACCTAGAGTAAATCACTGTGGTCACTGGATCCACCTACAGTAAATCACTGTGGTCACTGGATCCACCTACAGTAAATCACTGTGGTCACTGGATCCACCTACAGTAAATCACTCCACTCCACATGCTCTGACTTCTAGCTCAGTACTTCTCCTGTCATCTTCTCCTATCTCCTTAGGGAACCAGATGATCACATTTATTAGAAAGATGTCTAAAGTAAAGCAGTGTGGCTCTATGTGAGGCTGAATGGGCTCTCCTGCAAATGGAATGCAGCATGCTAAATGGGAGTCTTTAATATCTCCTGTTTTGGATGCTCAGTGGTAGGGCCTAGTCACTTTGTTCTTCTTAACTGGGTCTCAGATAGATAAGGGCTGGGACAGTTGTATGCCAAGCCAGAGTGGTATTTTTGTGTTTACCAGCATGTGTTCCTCTTTAAACCAACAGAAAGCATGCTGATTGGAATCTTTAGTTCATCACACAGCTTAGAGGATGTAGTGATGATTAGAAATTCTGAGTCAGAATAAAATAATCATTTTCATTTTAAAACGTGTTTTATCACTTAGAAAATTATTGGGCTTCAGAACTAAGAGGCAAATGCTGACTTTAAATTTTCATCTCTATCAGAAAAACTAATAAAACTATTAAAATAGGTGAAACTCTCTAATTTTAGCACTTGGGGGGCACATTATAGTAAAATTATCACACATCACAGATGTTAAAATACTCTTATCTAAAAAATGTTTTGCTCTCTGTATTTTCAAAAGTTTGTCAATTTTAACCCAGTAGAAAATTTTTGTATCCATGGTATGTTAGGTTGAGTAATGCCTATTCCTTCTCAAAGTGGTTAGTGCCCTAATGCCTGAAACCTACGTATGTTACCTTATGTAACAAAAGGGACTTTGTAGATGTGATGTATTTGAAACTCTTGAGATGAGGAGATGGTTATGGATCATGTGTGTGGAACCCAATGTAATCACAAGGATCTTTCTAAGAGGGAGGGGGAGGGTCAGAGTCAGGCAGAGAAGGCATATAATGAAGGAAGAAGAGGTGACCTGATGTGGAGCAGTGAGCCAAGGAATGAGGACAGCTTCCAAAACCTGGACAAAGCAAGGAATGCGTTTTCCCCTGGAGCCCCTGGGAGAAACCAGCCCAGTGAGGTTGATTGTGAATTTTTGGCCTCCAGAACCTAAGAGACTACATCTGTGCTGCTTTAAATCACTAAGTTTGTGATGTTTTGTTACAGTGGCAATAGGAAACCTAATGCATATAGGAAATAACAATACTAAAGACCTCCTGCTTAAAAATAGGCAGATATTTACCGAATGTGCAAATAATGTTGTCAGTTCAGATTTTACCTTCCTCATCCTGTTTATTTTCAAGCACAATGGTAAACATGAGCTTTCTTGTCTTTTTCAGTTTCCAATTAAATTCTTAATTTAGAATTAACCTAACAGGAGGGAAGGTACTTCTTAAGCCTTTTCAAACCTTGGTGGATAAAAGCTGGCTTCTCCCTCCAGTGGGCTCCCAGGTACCATGACTTCCACTATTTACTGCTATGACTTTCTGTAAAACTCCACCAGCAAGCATATTTGAGTGAGTCATCCCTCATACTAAAATGTGTTGCAGGGTGGTTGTTCTTACAGAGAGCTGATTGCTGCATGCCCACGCCATCCCAGCTCTCGCTACAATGATTAAGAGTTGATTAAGAGTTGACCTTGCTGCTGTGTGTTGAGAATCCTGGCAGGAAATTGAACTAGAAATTTGGAACAAGAGGCCAGGTACTACACTTTTAACTTTTGTAACAAGGTCACAGTACATATGTTGTCTTTCATACTGGACAATACAACCCCTGTTTCTTTTCTATAAATTAATATTTCCATTATTAAATTAATGTGCTACATCATAAATAACTTATAATACAGAGAAAATAATGAGAAATCATTCAGGCACCTATCTTAACATACCCACTCAGCATTTGCTATTTTTTTCTTCAGTTGTAGTAGCTGCCTCTGGAAATGTAGGAAGCTTGGTTGCCATGTGCCCTTATGTAAATACTGTTGAATAGACACTTTGTTTCGATGAATATTTGCTTATTCATAGAGAATAGAATTAGGAGAACCTGCTGTAACAAGTGGGTTTCTTAGGCTTCCCAGCTAGCCTCTTGGCTTCCCTCTGGCTCTGGTACCCCAGCATTTTCCCAGGAGTGTGTGATTTAGCCATACTGGGTTCAGCTGCTTGAGGGCACTCAAGGATGCTGGGCAGGGATGGCGGATTCTGCTATCCTAGGGCCTTAGGCAGTAGAAAATTAACTTGACAAATGAGTCAAGAGATCATAGTGAAAAGAATTTAATGCCCCTTTTGTTTCAAAGTTGGAAAGAGTCTCTTTTCACTTTTTAACTAGTTATTTGATCAGCTGAGCCATCTCCCTATGCTGTGATGTGCTAGCATCATCTAATAACATCACCATCCCAGCCGCTAGAAGGGTTTAGAGCTCCATCTGTGCCCTCTCCATCATTTAGCTTTCAGATAATTAAGCCACTTAACTAGATCATTTTCAAGGCTTCTGGGCCAACTGCCATAGCAGGGTCAAAGAGAGAAGGTATTTCTCATCATGAAGAGGAAACAAAATCATTCCTTAACCCTGAACATGCATGTTTTAAATACCTTGTAAACACAAGGCTTGTCTCAGACCTTGGAATATGGTGGTCACAAGAAGGGCAGGGTCCCTTGGAGCTGACATTCTAGCAAGGAGAGGCAATTTAGAGAAATAACTGCTGGAAAGGGTGAAGGATATCAGCCTTGGGGAACCTCGGGGTACTAGGAGAACATTCTGTAGAGATCTAACCAGGTCTGAGGTGGAGGTAACATGGAAGCTAGGACCTGGGGTATTAGTCACCAATGGGGGTGTGGGGGTTGAGGTTGAAGGTGACATACAAAGCCTTGGAAATGGATGAGAGCAGCATATTCGAGCACTAAAATGTATTTGGCCTGGTTGAGGAGAGTTCTTCAGGAAGAAGCTGCCAGAGATTAGATGATGAAGTGTTTGGCTCTTCATGTGAAGGAGTCTGACTTAATTTTAGTGGCAATGGGAAGCTACTGAGGGTTTAAGCAGAGGAACTGACAAGAATAGCTCACATCTCTGCTTTTCATACACCTTCATCTAATGTGGTTGGAGTCCTGTGGTGAATTTCTAGGACATGAAATTCCACCAATTTTCAAAGCATTTCTACCTTAATCAAAGCCAGAAAGCACAGAGCAGACTCTGGATATAATGAACCCCCTCCTGAGTTATTTAAGCAAAGTATCCCCTGAGATCCTGAGGAATAAGTTATTTCTCAGCCAATGCAGCATCTCTCTAAGCCTCATCACAGATGGGAACTTGGCTGGCCAACTGCTCAAGACAGAGTGGCAGGGATAAAAGAGAATTCAGAACTCACTCAGTCCAAACCCCTCATTTTGTAGATGCACAAGCTAAGGCCCAGAGAGGTAAAGGGCCTTGTCTGAGGTCACACAGCCATTCGAAGAAAGATCCAGTGCTGAGGCCCAAGATTGATTCTCAGGGTTCCAGCCCCCAATGAGCAGAAAATTTACCCTCCTCATGTTCAAGGGGCTTGTTATTTGTATATGCAAGCCTACCACTTGAACACTTTAGATGGGTCCACATGTCTAGGGCCTCTGTTCTCTCTTATATTCCTCACCCCAAAGACGGCCAGAGTGATGATTTTAAAGGGTAGGGTGTAGTTTAGGTGGGGTCTCTGTATGCAAAACAATCAGTAGAGAGGACTGTGTGAAGATGCAAAAAAGGGTGGCCCATCTCCACACTTGTTCCAATGTCTATTATCTATTGTGTCCTGCAGAGCTACTGAAACTTTTACTTTTCCACTGCTCTGTTTCCAGTACTGTATACAATGTGGAGGTGTCAGGAGTTTGAACAGAAGAGAAAACTAAACTGTGATTAAAATAATCAATATGAACCTCAGCTAAGAAGACTGAAGGAGAAGAAGTGTGTCTGGATAGCTCCTCAGCATGCCTGGTGCTGGCTCTAAAAGTCATTGTTCAAAGACAAAAGTGTAGAGGGTGAGAAGCTGCAGGGGAAAGAGATGGAGGAAAGAAAGTGCAAAGATGGAAGTTCCCTGGTGGCCTAGTAGGTTAAGGATCTGGTGTTGTCACAGCTGTGGCATGGGTTCAGTCCCTGGCCTAGGAACTTGTTCATGCTGCAGGTGTGACCGAAAGAAAAAGAAGAAGAAGAAGGGGGAGAAGGAGGAATAGGAGAAGCAAAGGCGAGGGTACAACAGACATCAGAGGAGGTGATAGACACAGCTATCCATGGTGCTACCATCCTACTCAAAGAGCAGAAAAAAGTAACAGTGCAGAGTAGAATGATTCTGAGGGGAAGATAGAGAGGGAACCAGTTGCCAGAGCATCACAGTTCTGTGGGACCTTCAGTGTGGGACAAACAGCTCTCTACACACTTTACGAAGCCCCGAGTGCAGCACTAGATCAAAGCAGATGGCAATAGATGACATTCATAATGATGCCACTGAGTTATTTAAAGATTAGACTTGGGTCAGCAAGCTTCTGTGAAGGTCCACATGATATTGTAGATTCCATGAGTGGTACAGTAACAACTCTATTTTTGTAGTGTGAGAGCAACTGTAGACAATACTACTAGAAAGTTAGTCTATTTAGGTTAGGTAAAGTCCATTTTTTAAAATAATTCAATAGGTAACTAATCTTGCAGACATCCAAAAAGAGAAACAAAATTCAGGCAGACCCACAAGAACCAAGTCCAGGAAGTCAGGAGATAAACTGCTTCTTCCATTTCTACTGGAGCCACATGTTAGCTCCATTTTTCGCTTTTCTCTCTCTTGACTGATTCTCTCTGCTTCATTATCAGTGTAAAAAATTTTCTGAAGATAGTTGAACGAGTCTCATTCGGACTTTATATAAACTCCCAGTTCAAGTATCCACCGTTTTCTGAGAATTTCAATGTCCTTATCCCAGATTTTTTTGTAGAAATTATCTGGTTGGCTCAGCATAGTCAAGGTATCCATCCTTGTCCAATCAGCTGTGGCCTATGGGGATCAGTTCATGTGCTAAAACTAAGGTGGCCAGAGTAGGAACAAGAGGTGTGTGGGGTAGGAGTGGGGTATGAAAACACAATAATTAGCATCACACTTGTATCTATTTTACTGCATGAATATTCCATATACTCATACTTCTATGATATTAGACAATTAATATAGAGATAAAGCCATTTTGGAGAGCAGCAATATACTACTTAGTCAAATTTAGCAACTATTTGGCTTAGAAATTCTGGGTCAAGTGACACAGTAATTCTGTCCCTAGTAACATATGGTTCAAAGAAATTCTCAGACTGGTTAACAAGCAGACATATTTGGGAATGTTCATTTCAATACTTTTTTTGTTTTGTTTTGTTTTTTGACTTTTCTAGGGCCGCACCCACGGCATATGGAGGTTCCCAAGCTAGGGGTCTAATCGGAGCTGTTGCTGCCAAACCTATGCCAGAGCCGCAGCAACGCAGGATCTGAGCCGCGTCTGCAACCTACACCACAGCTCATGGCAATGCCGGATCCTTAACCCACTGAGCAAGGCCAGGGATTGAACCCACAACCTCATGGTTCCTAGTCAGATTCGTTAACCACTGAGCCACAACAGGAGCTCCATTTCAATACTGTTTATGGTTTTAGAAAGTTGGAGGCAATCTGGTGTTGTTACCATGAGACTGGAATGTGGTAGAAGCACACTGTGAGATTCAGCAGTGAGAATAATCTTTAGAGTCTGCATGGCCACAAGGATAGCTCGAAGGAATGGCACTCAGAGAAAAAGGTAAGAAACACGAGGCGATCAAACACACCAACATTAATGTAAATTTAAAATACATGCATAGAAAACAGAGAAAGCACACATTCGGCAGGAATACATCCAAGCGAAATGATAACTCATTAAAAATGTAGTAGGAACTTCTGACTATGATGGACTAGCTTGTAAGAAACCAATCCTACTACCAAGCACAACTGTAAATGCTGAATAAAATATATATTTGAGTGTGACTTTATATAGAAAAAGGGTCTTTGAAGATGTAATTAAGGATCGCAGTAGATGGCATCACTCCAGATGATCTGGGTGAACCCTAATCCAATGAAAAAGGTCCTTATGAGAAACAGGGTGGAGAGGACAGAGAGAAGGGAGGGCATACATAGATGGGGGCTGAGGTTGCAGTTATGCAATTCTATTATAGGCTAAGGAATGCCTGGGGCCACCGGAACTTGGAAGAGGCCAGAGAGGATTCTCCCCTGGAGTCTTCAAAGGATGTGGCCATGCTGAAACCTTGGCTTCAGACTTTTGGCTTCCAGATCTATGAGAGAATAAATTTCTGGTGTTTTTTTTTAAACCACCCAGTTTGCAGTATTTTGTTATTGCAGCCGCAGGAAACCAATACAGTACCATTACCATTTCCCAAGCAAAGCAAAGACTGTTAATTTTCTCCATCATACAGTTTTTTTCTAATTCATAAATTTTTACTCTTAGACAATGAAATGTTATTGTCTTACGTTTTAGTTCTACCTATATACAAGACATTGTGATTATTATTTTGTCAACTTTGGTACTTTCATTTTAAAAAGTAACTGACAATAGATGAAAAATGGCATCTTGCTGTCTTTATTCACATTTCTTAGATAATATAATCAAACAGTTTATCTTCCTTTTTGAATGTCCTTCATATTTTTTGTCAATTTTCCTGTTGGGATCATTAGCTTTTCTTAAAAATTCTTCAAATGCAAGAGAGTAACCCCTTGGTTTTATATATATATATATATATATATATATATATATATGTGTGTGTGTGTGTGTGTGTGTGTATATATATGTGTGTGTATATATATATATGTTATATATGTATGTATATACACACACACATATATATATACATACACACACACACTCATATATATATACACATATATATACATACACATATATTTTTTCTTTCTACTATGTTTTAGTTTTGTTTGTGACAGGTTTGTTTTAACATACATTAATTTCTTATGAACTTTAGTGATTTTGTTCATTGCTTTCAGGTCAGAAAGTCCTTCCCTCTCCATAGATGTCAGAGATAGGTATTCAGTCATATTCTTTTTAAATTTTTAATGGAATAAATTTAAACTGTAACTCATTAATCTATATTAAGCTTAATTGAGAGAGGTATAAAACTCTTTTGACTCTTCAGGCTAAAAGCTTTCCCTAAGATGCATGACTTAGTGGTTAAAGATGGTATTTCGAGCATAAACAAAACACAGAACACTTCCTGGACTGAATTACAGGGAATGAGAGTTTGGCTCTGGTGTTTAGGACTGATAACTCAGCTTAGCTACCAATTTACTGAATGCTTAGCTGAAGATTGTCTTCCAATACAGTGGGGCTGAGTGCTGCCACCAGACTTCCTGGGGGTATCATTCTGTCTTTGATAGAAAGTCAGCCAAACATTGAACTTTGAGAGAATGATAAGCAGAATCCAGGGTCAAAACTCCCTTTTTCCACCACATCGAAGGGCCAGAATGCTGGAGTGGTGGGACCATCTACTGTGATCCTGGGGTTGGCTGTCCAGAAGAGCATTGGGCTTTGCAGATACCTCCAACAGCTCCCTCCTTGCCAAAAGTCCAACCTGAGTCACCACCCCCTAACAACACCCAAGGCTCAGTCCAGGCATTAGGGTTGGCGTGGAGTCCTGACCCAGCTGCTTTCCCAGGATGTAAGAAAGGGACATCTCTGAGAATAGAGGGAGGGGCAGAAAAAGGGTGTAAAGACAGTTGAGAGAACACATGAGTCTGTCTAGACTGACAGAATGTCACACACTTCATGAGACTGGGGAAAAAAACCCTGAAACCTGGGTAAACTGAGTTCAGATCTGTCTTCCTCATTTACAAGCTCTGCAATCTTGGGTAAGTGTCCATTTTCTCTTATCTGAATCCAAAGACAATAACACTGTCTGAAACCCAAGGGACATGGACACGATGGTCTCTAAGGTCCCTTTCAGGCCTGCATAGCTCTGATGCTACAATCCAAATCCCTAGCAGACCCACTTAGCTGCCTTGACAACTGGAGAGGAAGGAAGTCACAGATAGCCACAGGCTCCACGAGTTAAGTGCAATCTGCAAAGCCCAGCCAGATTGGTTTTCACGTGGACACCACATGGTATGCAAAGTTCTGCTGGTGTGGTACCAGCCTGTCCGGTGACACCTGTCTACACTGAGTAAATGTCTCAGCAACAAAAGATAATATTATCAACTGTCAGCTGATTCTGTTATAAAGTGATGTGCATTCACAGTGGTGGAAATGTGACTTATCAGTATGGTATGAAACATAATTATATAGCTGTCTTTACTTTCTGCCGTCATTTTCGTAAGTATCAGTGTGTAAAAATATTGACTAAACACAAATTTAACACACTTCCAGTGAAGCTAAGAATGCGGTCTCATGTTTACTTACTGTGTTTTTCTATTAATAATGACAATGAAAACACCTAGGGGCAATTATTCTTTTAATACAAGGTTCACTTGAATATTGTAGTAACACCCCACTCCCAGGCACTGTGTTCATTCTCGGGTTTGGTTACATTAAGACTTAATCCAGCACACACAGGAAGACTTCCAGGACATGACTGTTACTTGCATACTCAAATAGTCATAAACCCTTTTCCCCCAACACCCCTGTGCCAGTACTGATACGTAACTGCACTCAGAAGAGTCTCTTAGTACAGTAGGTCCTTCTTCCCTCATCCTTCCACCTACATGTATGTATTTGAATGTGTTCATCCAGCCATGACCCCGGCTGGGAATGTTGGCTCTCCTGGTTGTGTAGGAGTTGATCCAGACAAATTCCTTTCTTACAGCTGCATTTCTCTGGAAAAATAATTCAGTTCTGCAGAGCATCCTGGAACACAAATCACTGCTGGGTGTGTAGTATCCTCCTAATGAGTGAGCCCTGATATGTCACAAAAAACAG
Source organism: Phacochoerus africanus (assembly GCF_016906955.1). Classification (NCBI taxonomy): domain Eukaryota; kingdom Metazoa; phylum Chordata; class Mammalia; order Artiodactyla; family Suidae; genus Phacochoerus; species Phacochoerus africanus. The sequence goes on along the minus strand of NC_062545.1, from coordinate 75,946,964 downwards.
ACCCTCCCAGGTACATGATGTGTGTGTGTATGTGAGAGAGAGACACACAGACAGACAGAGACAGACAGACAAAGACAGAAAGAATGTGTGTGGAGAGGTTGGTTTTTTGCTTGGTTTTATATTTTAAAAAATCTGCTTTCAGGGAAGCAGAGGTGATATAATCAGCATCAATGTTGTTCTGTTCAGGTATTCCTAAGTAACACGATTTTATTTTATTTTTATTTTTAAATTTCATTTTTTGTTTTTTTTTGGTCTCTTTGCCTTTTCTAGGGCTGCTCCCAAGGCATATGGAGGCTCCCAGGCTAGGAGTCTAATCAGAGCTGTAGCCGCCAGCCTATGCCAGAGCCAGAGCAACGTGAGGGATGCAAGCCATGTCTGCGACCTACACCACAGCCATGGTAATGCCAGATCCTTAACCCACTGAGCAAGGCCAGGGATCGAACCTGCAACCTCATGGTTCCTAGTCAGATTCGTTAACTACTGTGCCACGACGGGAACTCCAACACGAGTTTATTTTAAAATTAAGGATATATATGTTTGGGTTTTGTTTGTTTGTTTTTTTGTTTGTTTGTTTGTTTGTTTTGTCTGCGCTCATGGCATATGGAAGTTCCTGGGCTAGGAACTGAATCTGAGCTGCAGCTGCGACCTATGCCACAGCTACAGCAACATCAGATCCTTAACCCATGGTGCTGGACTGAGGATTAAATCCACGCTGCCACAGAAACAAGGCTGGGTTCTTAACCTGCTGTGCCACAGCAGGAGCTCCAAAGATCAATATTGTTAGCAAATATGGGAGTTCCTGCCATGGCTCAGTGATTAACGAATCCAACTAGGAACAATGAGGTTGTGGGTTCAATCCCTGGCCTTGCTCAGTGGGTTAAGGATCCGGCGTTGCCGTGAGCTGTGGTGTAGGTCACAGACATGGCTCAGATCCCGTGTTGTTGTGGCTCTGGTGTAGGCCGGTGACTACAGCTCCAATTAGACCCCTAGCCTGGGAACTTCCACATGCCGCAAGTGTGGCCCCAGAAAAGACAAAAAGACAAAATAATAATAATAATAAAATATTTTTAGCAAATATGTAGCTCAATTTCATTCGTTGGAAAAATAGGCATAATGCTGATTTGGATTGCTGTTTTGGAGATAAATCTTAACTGTGTATCAAAAATGTTACATAAAAATCATATGTTGTATTCAGATTATCTTTAGAGCAGTAGCTAAAGATATTGAAATTGCACTTTTTGGGATTTGCAGATTACTGAAAACAGATAACGTATGAAAAATATTTTATGGTGGCAATTCAAGGAAGCTTGAAAAGCAAAATGCATTTAAGGCTATAAAATCTAGAGTAGGTGAAATTCAGCATTCATGAAGTCTGCTTTCACCAACAGTAGTAATAATAGAAGCCCAGGTTTATATGATGCTACTCTGTGCCAGCCACTGTTGAACTTTATATATTAACTCATTTAACCCTTAAAACAACCCTAGAAGGTAATTACTACTATGATTCCCCACTGAAAATAATAAGAATTTGTCCAAGGTCTGACAGCTAGTTAAAAACCCAGACAACTGCATCATGTAAGATGCTATTTTCCTCTCCCACCCTCCCTTTTTCTCCATCTTCTTTTCACTCTACCTTTAATTAGCAGGAGCACCCATCCAATTGGCCTGTCTACTAAGTGGCTGACTGCATACTCCCTTCCTTCTAGCTAGAGTAGAAGGTACAGCACTGCTATTTTTCTGGAGGCCCAGCCATTTCCTTCTGGCTGTCATCTGAGGCAACCATGTCCAGCCTAAATGGCCACTGGGTCTCTCCCCGCCCCCCTCCACTCTCTCTCTCTCCTGACCCTCTTCTTCCCATATCTAGAATTTTGGTGCTAATTTGGTTCGTTTTGTAACCACTAATGACAAGATCTGAGACCCAGGTTTGAGTATCAAGGGCTTAAATTGAGCAAAGCAAGGAAGCTTTGGACTGAGGCAAGTTGTACTTTCCTGGCTTAAGAGAAAAGGATGGTTTAGATGACCCAGCCCAGCTTCTAAGAATGCTCTGTGTTTAGGTTATGTGCCAAGCCCACAGCTTACAGTCATAGCACATTTCCTTCCTTCTTCTTTCCCTTGAATAACTATTACTTTTTTTTTTTTGCTATATCGGTTTTTATTTAAAACACAAATAAGCATTTCTCTTTCTGTAATGGCAAATGGTTCAAATAATGCTGAACATGAATCATTGACTAATACAGGACTTTAAATATGAAACAAAATTACTTTTAAAAAAGCAAAAGAATAAAGGTTATATACAAAAGGGACCATTGAATAACTATTACTTTTGACTGGGATATTGTCCCTCACTATTTCCCTAAGGGACACAGCAGGGTTTTGGTAGAATTCACATATTTCTGGATACTTAGATCACTATCAATTAGCACTCCTTCCCTCAATTTTTCTCACAAAATCTCAACAACATCCAAAAACGTTGCGCTTTGGATTTTTTGTCTGTTTGTGGAGAAAGGTTTGTGCTAAACCTTCGCAATTTTCCCCTTCTGTGTGACAAGGGGCAAAGTCTGCCTGAGGGTAGAAAATCAGGTTCCAGTCTGGAACTTCATTTCCTTTCTGCTCACTTCAAATCTTGATTTTTTTATGCTGTGTTCTGCTAAATGAACTCAACAGTCCTGTAATGTAAAGTTCTATTAAAGGAAGACAAACTTCTGTCTAGTGCTAAATAATTGAAAGTTTGAATCTTGTGAATCTCTTCTCTGTCTACAACTTGAGATTCAGTTTGTTCTTAAAGCTGTGAGTGGAAAATCTTGAATTCATCCATTTCTGATTTGCCTTTCTTTCTGAGTACTCAGGATTATTATGAGTGGAAGTGTCGTTTATGGGCCAAAGCACTTCATTGCTGGTGTGAGACCCTCCAGTTCTCTCCAACCCCTCTGATTATGGGAGATGGCCTCATGTTATGGGGGTGGAGCTAGAAGATGGATGGCTACATTGCTGCATACAGAACAGTGTCTTGGAAAGTTGCCCAGGCAGTGCAGTTAACATTAGACAAATGAAAAATCTTTGCTGTGTTAAGTCACTGTGATTTGGGGGAGGGGGTATTTGTTACTAGCATAACTTATTCTGACTAATGAACCATGGCATGTTGGAACTTGGCATTTTATTTCTATATGGTATTGTTTTTAACTAGCTGCTGTTTTGTTGTGATTCTTTCTCTGACCCTTAACTTATTTACAACAACTTTATTGAGGTATAATTGCCGTATAATAAACTGTAAATATTCGAAGTATACAATTTGATGAGTTTGACCTACATATACACTCATTAAATCATCATCACAATTAAGATAGTGAACTTACCATCACCTCGAAATGTTTCCTTATGCCCCTTGGCAATCCCTGCCTCTCTCTCTCTCTTTCTCACCCCTATTCCCCAATACCAACCATGAATCTGCTTCCTTTTTTTTTTTTTTTGGTTTTGTTTGTTTGTTTGTTTTGTTTGTTCGTTTCGTCTTTTTGCCATTTCTTGGGCCACTCCTGTGGCATATGGAGGTTCCCAGGCTAGGGGTCCAATCGGAGCTATAGCCGCCGGCCTACACCAGAGCCACAGCAACGCAGGATCCGAACCACGTCTGCGACCTACGCCACAGCTCACGGCAATGCCGGATCCTTAACCCACTGAGCAAGGCCAGGGATCGAACCCTCAACCTCATGGTTCTTAGTCGGATTCGCTAACCACTGAGCCACGACAGGAACTCCCTGAATCTGCTTTCTATCAGTATATATTTTCAAGGTTTTTATAGAAGTGGAATCTTACAATATGTGTTCTTTTTCACCTGGCTTCTTTCACCTATCATAATTATGTGGAGATTTATCCATATTGTTGTATGAATCAATAGTTCATTCCTTTTAATTTCTGAATAGCATTCTACTGTGTAGATGTACCACAATTTGTTTATTTTTATTCATTTAACTGTAATAGACAGTTGAATTGGTTTCAGCTTTTGGCTATTATCAGTAAAGCTTCCGTGAACATTTATGTGCAAGTCTGTACATAGACATATAATTAATTTCTCCTGGATAAATACTTAGGAGTGATATGGCTGGATCATATAGTAGAAGTATGTTTACCTTCTTAAGAAACCACCAATCTATTTTGCTAAGTGTTTGTACTGTTTTACATTCTCACCATCAATGAGAATATCGCTTGTTCTACATCCATGAAATATTTGGCATGATCTGAACATTAATTTTGATTTAGCAATTATACTCTCCCAAGTTCACAGCTTTGTTCCCAATTTTGTCAGCTTAGGTTCTTACAATAGTCTCTTAACTGGCACTCCTCCTTCAGATAAACTGAGGATGTCAGGTAGGAACTCTGTGAACTTCCTCCCACCATCTATAAACTTAGCTCTATCAGTACCAATCATTCCCACCTCACCTCCTGTCAGAGCAGGGAAGCTTTGTCTCCACCTCCTCCTGCCTAAGCCCCTCTCTCCCCCTCACGGTACATTCAGGACCCCATTTTTCTGTGAAGCCTCAGTCTGTCAGGCATCTTTCTCTCTGCTCCCTTTTGCTTTTCCAGTTACATGGTACTTGCTCCTCAGCCTAATAATATATTCAGTTCTTGCCCATCTTTAAAAAAGCAAAGATTATCTTGTGGCTCAGTATTTCCCTCAAGCTATTATTCGAATTCTCTCCTTCCATTTAAAGTTAAATGTTGGAGGATAATGTTAGAAAAAGAATATGTGTGTGTGTATATATACATGCATACGCACACACATGTATATGTGTGTGTGTGTGACTGAGTCACTGCCGTATAGTAGAAAATTGATAGAACACTGTAAACCAACTAGAGTGGAAAAAATAAAAATCATTTGAAAAGATCTTAAAATGAAGTTAAATGTATTGCAAAAATTAGAAAATTTCCATTGCCTTCTCAATCCACTGTGATCTAGCTTTTCTCCCACTCACCATTGAAGCTTCTCTCAGTCATCAGTTACCACCAAGTTCCTAAAACTAATACATTCCATTACTTGACCTCTGGGCAGCCTTTACATACTTGATTGCTTCCTTCTTAAAGATTCTTCCTCTTGGTTTTCCAAGGGTCTCCACTGGGTGTTCCTCTTTGTCTCCTTTTCTCTTTTGCTTTTCTTTACTGTGCTCCCACATGTTATTGTGTCCAGACTGGAACTTAACCTTTTCTCATTCCCTCCCATGGCTTCACTTTCACCTTAAGGTGGATGGCTACCGAAATGATGCCTCCATTCTGGCCATCCTTGTGAGCTCTCAAGCCACAGGGCCAGCTGCCTCCACTTGGGTATCCTTCAGATCCTGGCATTTAATACGTAGAAAACATGATTCAGCACCCTCTTCCTCAAATCCGCCTTTCCTGCTATGTTCCCATCTCAGTGTGTCCACCCATTTGAACATCCTTGCATCCTAAATTTTTCCTTAATCCCTCTGATCACTCAGTTAGTCACAGACATTCTACTTCTTTGAGAGCTCCTGAATTCATTTCTTCTCCCTATCCCTTCTGCCTGTCTTAGCTGAGGCTGTCATCACCTCTCACCTGGATTGCTGCAACTAGTCTCCAAAATGGCCTCTTGGCTTCCAGTCTTTCTCACCTGCAATCCATTCCCAGTGCTGTTCTTTGTGATCTGGATTCTGCCTACCTCTCCAGACCTATCTCCTCTTACTTCCTCTCTAGGTTCTAGATCTTATACACCCTAGCCATTCTGAATGACCGGCACTGCTCTGAATGGTCCATGATTTGTGCTTCATGTCCTTTTGGTCTGGAACACTCCTCCTTCAATGTCCTTAGCCTTGCAAATTTCTTTTGTTCCTCTTGGATCAGCTCAGCATTGCCTTCCTAGTAGATTTCCATAGGATTTCCCTGACCTTCCTATGGGATCCTCACCATTCGGTGTATACCTTTATTATTGCGCTTTTCTTCAATATTGTTCTCAGAACTATGACGGCTATCTTATATGGCAAAAGAGACTTTGCAGGTGTGATTAAATCAAGGATTTTGAGATGGGGAGTTTGTCCTGGATTATCTGGGCAAGGCCTAAATGTAATCACAAATGGCCTTATAAGAAGGAGATAGAAGGAGATTTCACTGCAGAAGAAGGCAATGTAACCACGTAAATAAGAATACACTGCAGGCTTTGAAGATGGAGGGGTCACAGGGCAAAGAATGGAACTCCAAAAGCTGAAAAAGTCAAGGAAACGGATTCTCCCCCTAGAAGCTCCAAAAGAAGTGCAGCCTGCTTACATCTTGATTTCAGTCCAATAAAATATATTGCAGACTTCTGATCTTCATAACTGTAAGAGACTATGTAGTATTTTAAACTACCAAGTTTGCGGTTATTTGTTATAGCAGCAATAGGAAACTAATACCTTGGGCCAAGTGGGGCCTTGCCCTGGGCCTCATGCTGCAGAGACCCCTGCTCTAGCCCTGTTCCAGCTGTGCTCCTTGTCTTAGGATGAAAAGCCCAAGTCCTCACTTTTAGGCCAGGTACCTAGGACCCCCAAATTCCTCACTAAAGAAATTCTTACTCAAAGCCTATTTCTTGAGCCTAAATACCTCTTCCCCAAGTTTATTCTTATGAGACAACCTGTGCTGCTAGTGGGCTCATTCCTTGATCAAAAGGGTAGTCAAGGAACCAACTATTTGTGAGATGAGCTACTATGTAGGCAGTAGACTGAAAGGACACAAGAACTAAAGCCAGAAGACCTGAGAGAAAGCTACAACAGTAACTCAGGTTAGAGATGATGATTGTAGTGGAGATGACATTGCTGTTAGTTTAGATGCTAAAGAAGGGGAAAAGAGCAGTTATTGGGGTAAAGATTAGTGTTTCTAGGTGCTTACACTCTGGTACAGTGGGTTAAGGATCAAGAGTTGTCTCTGCAGGGGTTCAGATTGTGGCTGAGGCATGGGTTTGATCCCTAGCTGGGGGCAATGGGTTAAGAACCCAATGTTGCCACAGCTAAGGCATAGGTCACAGTTGCAGCTCAGCTTCAATCCCTGGCCCAGGAACTTTCATAAGCCATGGGTGCAGCCAAAACAAACAAACAAAAAACCAAAACCAAAACCAAAAAAAAAATTAGTGACTTTAAATGTGTTGAATTTAGGATGCCCATTAGACAGCAAAGAGGATAGGTGGTTGGATGTTTGTATGAATCTGCTTTTCTCAAAGACTGTATGCTTCCAGCAACTAGCATATAGTCTTAAAGTAAAGATTCTTCAATTTGTTGGGTCAAATTAATATTTGACATTCCTTCATATAAATGTTTCAATATATACTCTCAGTTTTATATCCTAATATCATCAGGTAGGTTAATATCCAGCCCATTGGAGTTCCCGTCGTGGTGCAACAGAAACGAACCCGACTAGAAACCATGAGATTGTGGATTTGATCCCTGGCCTTGCTCAGTGGGTTAAGGATCCAGTGTTGCTGTGAGCTGTGGTGTAGGTCACAGTTGTGGCTCGGATCTGGGGTGGCTGTGGCTGTGGCTGTGGCCAGCAGCTGTAGCTCCAATTAGACCCTTAGCCTGGGAACCTCCATATGCTGTGGGTGCAGCCCTAAAAAGCAAAAAAAAAAAAAAAAAAAAAAAAAATCCAGCCCATTGACATAACACAGCCTAGGCAACTCTGTAAGCTAGGGATATTAACAGCTTTATATTTAGTATCTTCTTGTTCTTGGTTCCCTCAATCATTTTGATTAGAACGAGAACAGATATTGAGTATTAATTCCAAGTGGATTGAAGTCAGATCCATGGTCTCTCTTACTAACTTAGTGTTGAACTTTCTTAAACTTGCTGATTGCAAGAAATTTTTCTCTATAATTATAATATGTATAGTAATATGACTTCTTTGGTCCATCTCTGAAATTATATTGTTCTCGCTACTACATTTGGAAAAGTTCATAGCCAGAGTTTTTGTTATTTCAGTCCACTTCAATGCATCCTGGATACTAATAGGGCCTGAAACAGTTTCTGATGCTGCTGAATAGTCTATGAAAGTTAGTTAGAAAATGTTAATTTGATGAATGAACTATAATGCTGCTCTTCCTGGTTCTAAATTTACAGATACTGTAAAACTATGTCTATAAAGCTTAGTGTGTTTTATAGTGTTAAAAAGGTCTCAGTTCTGTTGCAAGATGTTGGAGACTAGATTGCTCATGCATTTTTTCTTATACCTTCTGTAGTCAATTTTCCCCCACCCCCACCATGCTTCTGATGAACTTTGTCAAGTTCACCAAAGTCGTTCACATTACAAAATCTATAGACATTGTTTTTAATTCTCATTTCTCTTACTATCTCAGCAGTGTTTGACCCCATTGACTACTCCCTCCTGAAACATTTTTTTCTCCTTTATTGTGAAAGGAAAAAAAAGAATCATTGTGTTCTCTTGGTATGATGGTTAATTTTATGTGTCAACGTGACTGCACTACCAGGTGCCAAGACATTTGATCAAAACTTATTCTGGGTGTGTCTGTAAGAGTTTTTTTGGATGGTATTGACATTTGACTCAGTAGTTGGAGTAAAGCAGATTGCCCTCCTTGCTGTAGGGGTCCCTCATGCAATCAGCTGAAGACCATAAGAGAACAGAGAGGCTGAGTAATTCCTTCTGTCTGGTTGGTCTGAACGGGAGTAATGGTCTTTTTCAGCTTTTGGTCTCTAACTGAAACATCTGTTCTTGGATCTTGAATGCATGGGCTCTCCTGCTTCTCAAACCTTTAGACCAGGCTGAAATTACACTATCATCTTTCCTAGGTGTCTAGCTTGCTGACTGTAGACCTTGAGACTTCTTAGCCTCCATAGTTGGATGAACCAATTCTTTGTAATAAATCTCTTCATATGTATTTATTTGCTTGTAAGCCGTCTCCCCCACTAGAGTATAACACAATGAGCAGAGCATTTTCATCTGTTTAGTTCATTTCTGTATTTCCAGACCTGGGATTGTGTCTAACAGAGAGTAGGCATTCATTAAATATTTGTGGACTGTATGAAAACATTTCCTTGTGTGTATTTTCCCAAGGCCTAAGATCAGTATCTACCTGTGCTTGTGTGCATGTATCTTCACAAGTGCTTAGAGCATGCCCACATATGTTATCCTATTTATCCTCACATGACCTGTACCAAGGGAAGGAGGGGAACAATTTCGCTATGATTCACACCCCTTAGTGGAATAGGAATGTTTAGTTCTTGAGGATCTTAATACTCTGTGCTTTGAAAGGGGGCTGCTGGGCATAACTTCATATACTTCATGAACATAATATGTCTTGGAATCCTATCTTGGAACAATTTATTTATTTTACAAGGCTGGCCATAACAGTATACTCAGTCAATATGAATTTTCAACATTTTACATTCTTTCTAGACTGGAAAGACTACACCTAGAGTCATGGTTTCAGGATTCACAAGTTCACATGTGGAAGCTTGTGGAATGGTTGAAGGAATGGTTTCAGACATCCTCTGGAGCTTGTCTTCCAAACTCAGTAACCAAGAGAGTAGATTAATTTGCACTGACAACACTGGTAATCCTTTAGTGTCCTGTGAATATTGTTATGTGAATACATTACTCTCTTCCTCCCCCTCCCCAATAATCTGGGTGGGTGTTTCAGTGACAATTTATGAACAATGTGCAAATGCATATGATTTTTCTTTATATTAAAGATTTTCACAGGAGGAAGATTATACATAATACACTTTTAAAGTAATTGGACTAGTAATTCTCTCTTTAGTAATAATTCTATATCAATCACATGCCCCAAATTACATTTTTATAATGTATTTATTTGTGTACAAAATATGTTGTAATTTACTGATGCATATGCAGCAAAATACTCTATCACATACAACAAAAATACACTTTTACCCCCTTTCCCTTTCCCTTGAAAATGGCAACACTGTTTTGGCAGTTCAGCAGCTAAAAATAAAGTGCTATAATTAAGCAGTATTGGAATGTCTTCACTTGACAAATGTGATGTACAATTCGAGTATACAACCACATTTTTGTTTTTTTTCACAGAGCAGGAAATGCCACATCTTGAACACCTCCAGAAGATACAAATATTTGTATATATATGTACACGTGTATACACTGTATATGTAAAGTGCCAACAAGCCTCTTTGTCCTTGTGAGTTTGTTGTGTTTATGTCTATTCTCTCTTTTCCAAAGTCAGAGTCCCACTATTGGAATCTCAGAGTTCACCAGCAGGCACAGAAAAGTTCACCAAAGGCTGGCTTGTTGGGGGTGGGGTGTTGGTGGTAGGATGGGGGAGCCTTCAGACCTCACTGGGGGACCTGGAGCGGAAGGGCACTTTGGACTGAAAACAGCCACAAAACAGGAGCCACAAGGCACGTTGGATCTCCTGGTTGCGGAAGGCATAGATGATGGGATTGATCATGGAGTTGTAGGTGGCGGGCAGCAGGGTGGCGTAGGTGTAGACAGCCGGGTCCTCGTGGCTACCTACCAGGCAGTAGATGGCAAAGGGCAGCCAGCTGGCACCGAAAGTGCCCAGCACCACGGCCAGCGTACCCACACCCTTTCTGGTGGCAGCAAGGTGGGGTGGTGCCAGGCAGTGCTGCTGCAGCGCGATCTGGTGTGCATGACGCCAGACCACCTGGCAGATGCGCACATATAGGTGCAGCATGATGCCAAAGACGGCAAAGAAGGTGGCAGAAAGCAGCGCCACGTGGCTGCGAGTCAGTGGGTGCACCACGCTGCAGGCTGCATGCTCTGCCAGGCAGTTCCAGCCGAGCACCGGCAGCAGCCCGAGGCCCAGGGACACCGTCCAGGTGGCGGCGAGCAGGAAATGCACACCCAACAGGGTCCGTCGCGAGTAATAGGTGAGCGCGTTGTAGAGGGACAAGTAGCGGTCCACTGTGATGGCCAGCAGGCTGCTGACCGAGGCAGCGAAGGAAGCCACGAGGAAGCCCACAGTGAGCAGGCTCACAGTCTCCGAGGGCACCACGTACTGGAACACGAAGTGCAGGATGAGACCACAGCCCGCCAGCAGGTCAGCAGTGGCCAGGCTGCCAACCAGCACGAACATGGGCGTGCGTAGCGCGGGTGTGGACGCGATGAGCGCCACTACCAGCGCATTTTCGCCCGCGATCACTGTCCCAGACACGCAGAGCAGTACGTCCCATGGATTCACCGCCGACAGCAGCAGCCCCGGCGGCCCGGCTGGCAGCTGCGAAGACAACTCCAGCGATGCGTTAGCCGCGCCGCCGGCTCCCAGCGCTGCTGCTGCTGCTGCAGGGGGCCCCCATTCACCCACGTCCGGCGCTCTTGCCGCTGTGGCCACTGCCGCCACACCCTCGGCCGCCACTGCCACCACCTGGGAGTCGTTGAGCGAAGATGCGCTCGCGTTCATCGCGGCCAGATGCTACACCCTACGTGGAAAGGGAGGACAAGGGTCAGGTGTGCAGTTCACACCGCCAGGGTACTTCCCTGGGCGCTGCTGCGTCGCTCTTATTGCCCATCCCATCGTAGGACCCCAGAGCAGAGCGAGGAAGCAGTGGAGGAAGCAGTGGTTGAGAGCCAAAAGTAAATCAATACCTGTTGAGTGAGTGAGCATGTGAGTGAAATGCACAAGGGATGCCCTCACCGATATCTCAATTTTTGCACACATATTCACACGAATAACATGCACTCACATGCACACAGATCACGTAAGTGTGCCCATTTTTACACATGCATTTTATGCACCAAGCTTGTGTTGCCAGCCTCACTGAGTACCGCCCTGGTTCTGGCCAGTTTGGTCAGGCACGCTCCTAAACCGGCGGTGGAGCCGCTGTCCGCGGTGCTGAAAGCGAAGTTTCTGCCGTTGCCGAGCAGGGTGGACCCCGAGGCCAAAGAGACCCCTGGGAAAGGGGCTTGAGGGGAGAGAAGCTGAGATGCCGGTATACGGCAAGGGTGTGGAGCAAGCTTGGCTCCATTTCTCCGGCTTCGTCAAAGACTCGTCCCCTGGCTATCCTTCCTCTCTTTCCCTCTCCACACCCTCAAAGTTGCTTTAGGGATCTGGGTTGCTCACCTGAGGAGTCAGGGCTTCGGAAAACCGCTGATCATGAGCGCTACGGCGGGGCGCCAAGCTGCGCTCCCCGCGCGCGGACAGAGCCGACGCCTGAAGGAAGTGGCGGAGCCGGCTCAGAGAGGAGTGCGGGGCGCCTGTAGCTATGCGGGCGCGGCCGAGAGTGAGAGACACAGTGAGCAGAAAAGGTGGCTACAAGCAGCACGCCTGCCGGAGATTGACAGACAGGGCGCGGTGACGTCAGACTCCTGGTTCCAGGGTGCAAACCAGGCACTCGCTCTCCTAGCCCGCCCATCAACTACCTCCCGAAGCATATACCCTCCCCAAGTGAAGTCTCAGAGGGTTAAAGGAGGGAGGAGACGCCAGAGGCCGCTGCCAGTACAAAACCTCCAGGAATGGGATGGAGAAAAAGGCAAGGGAGAAAGGAGGGAAGATTCTGAGGCCAGGCAAGGAGGATGAGTTGCACTGGCGGGACAGCAAGGCCCAGGGCTAAAGGTCTCTGAGGGGGCCAGACTGAAGAAAAAGCCCTAGAGAAGGGGGAGGTTGGAGCAGAGAGGTCCGATGGTAGAGCTGCTACCTAAAAAGAAAAAAAAAAACAAAAAACAAAAACCTACTGTTTTGGAGACAGGAATGAACTAGGAGTTGGGGAGGGATGAGTTTTGTAAAAGATACTTGTGGTACAGTGTGTCAGCTGGGTTGAGCCAGAGGAGAAAAGCTGAGTTGTGGGGAACAGAGAAAAATGGGACATTTGAGGAAACCAATCTCTTCTTCTGAAGGTTACCTGTGCAATCAATTCCTCTTTCTCCCTCCATTTCTTCCTCTCTCCCACTATCTTTCTTGAACTCTACACAGCAGGTTTCACCATGATATTACCAGCCAAATGTTTCTCAATTGCACTAGCTGATAGTGCTCTTGGAACTTGCTCTTTAATTAAAGACCAGGTCTGTGTCTTGTTAGAAGAGAAGAAAACAGCAAAATGTGATTTACTTTCCTGGCAACAGACTTTGCCCTGTTAATTAGTACCCTATAAAACAAATTATAGGACCAAAATAGTGATAACTCAGCTGCACCAGACTTTAGTAGGCAGGAGTTTTATTTTCGGCTCAGATAAATCATCCTTTTGGTTTAAAGGTGTTTTGTTTTGTCAGTAAAATACAAGTATTAGAACTTTCTTCTTCTTCTTCTTTTTAAATTAGACAGAATCTCCAATAGCTGTATTTGGGAAAAAGCTAAAATAGTTGACTCTATCTAAAATTAAAATCAGTGATCCTGTCAGCATACCAAGGCCACAGCCATGATTTTCGGGGGCCACATGCTCTAGGCAAGGTGAAAACTTACAGTTGTTACTGGTGCTTCCTCTGCTTTTTCTTTTCTGGCTTCACTTTACCCTTAGCCTCAGGGGCCCAAAAAGGAGAAAAAAAAAAAAAAAAAAAGCTCAGACTGTCTATTGGCTGGAATGGGAGGTGGATTTTTATCATGGCCGTCTCCCTTTAAATATGGCCTCCAAGTCCAGACTACTCCTGCCCTTCTGCCTCAGTGCCACTGACTTAACTAGAGAAAAGAAGGAGAACTCTAGGACCACTCAATTCTTGGCTGCAATAGCCAATGTGGAGTCACAAAATGAGTTTACACACAATTTCTCCATTTGACGAGTTTATAAAAATTTTCATGTACCTTCAAATTGGCTGAACTTCTAAGTTTCTGGAAAGTGCCATTTTGCATTTCAGTAAAAGATTTGTCAACTAAAAGCCAAGAAAGTTATTTCAGAGCTGTCAAATGAACTGTCAAAGCGCCATAATCACATGTTAATCACAAATTTTTCAAACAATCAGATAAAGGTCCAAGGGGGAAGAGAATCCTTCTTAGTGTCTGAATGTATTACATTTTTACATGTCACAATGAAGCAGAAAGTATGAGATTAAAATTGAACAAATAGAGAGCCTGTGTTTCAGACATCTTCAGGCTTTCATCATTGCCAAGAATGGATTGACTTTTCAGTGGTTTCAGGAGGAAGACAAGAGATATATAATCATGTACATAAATGCTGCTTGAGGGTTTGTAGACTCTTTGAGTCATCCCAGTCTGTGGTTTCCTCTCTCAGATGCCAGACTGAGAGCAGACAGGGCAGGTTCGTTCAAGCTCCTCCTTATCTCCCCCATACCCACCTGTGTCCTGGGAGGCAGAAGATCTGAAAGAAGAAAGGTATATGGTTCATTGGTTATGGATGGATACCAGATGTACATCATTGCCTGCTTTGCCCACAGCTCCTCTCAAGTACTTGCCATTCTGGTGGTCTCCTAGAATGTTCCACCCCCAGCTCAGCTTATGGGAGGGGATTGATGCCTGCCCCAAGGCTAGACAAAACCAGCCATCATTTGCTGGACCAGTGACCAGATTCCCTCCCTGAAAATTTGAATTAAGAAACATTGTGACATTGGTCAGTCAGTGTTGGGCTCTGGACCTGCTAAGTTAGGGCCGGAGCATTCATGCAGAGCCTTGTGTGAAATGAGAATCAGAGGAAGTTGGCTGCAATGAAGAATGAAACAGATGGACAGAGAAGAACAGAGATAAGGAGATCAAATGATGAGAGATGGAGGGAATACCTCAGTTCCTGATGTTTGCTTGCCAGCTCTAGGAGTCTAGGTTACTAGATCCCTTGAAATTGTTTTTTTGTAGTCTCTACTACAAACTTTCCTAATCTGGAAAGCATCCTTCAAATAAAATGAAGGTGAAATGTAAAAAATAATAATAATAATCCCTTGAGTGGGTATCTATCCTGTGAATTTTGATACTTGACTGAAACATACAACTAAATGTATTATCCATCCACTAGGTTGTCTGATTCTAGCTGTGTCTTGGGGTGTGCAAATTTGGTTACTGGCTTGTAGTCACAGGTTAAACTCATGACTACCACCCCTGTGACACTCAGCATATCCTCTGGTGCCTTTATATTCCAGCACTATCCAAGAATTAACACAAAGAGAATTTCCTTGTCTGAGGTTATGCCCAGGAATCACAACCTCTCAACCACAACTTTTCTCTGGCTCCCTTGGCTACATCTTACCCATCTCAACCTCAGCCAGTTGTCCCCAAACCTGGCTGCACATTAGAATTACCCAGAAAGATTTTTAAATCTACCAACTCTGGAATCTCTCACCCAGAGATTCTGATTCATTTGGTCTGGAGTTGAGGACCAGGCATCAAACTTCCTAAAGACTACAATGGAGACCAGGGATGAGGACACTCATGTAAGCAAGCATACAATCTCCTTGTCAGTTTACCATGCAGTGAAACTCCTCAAATAGTAGATTAGAGTCTGGAATACTTGCACTAAAGGAATTTTAATAACAAGCTGGCTTCAGGTCACTCAGTGAAATTTCAGATTCAGGGCACTCACCAGTCCTCTGCAGACTTTCCATTTTCTCACTCACAAGAACTTTCTTTGTGGCTCAAGATGAAGGCTGACACTTATTTCCCTTTTGACCCTGATGAACTCAGTGGCTCCGTCTATGAGCTCTAAGCTTAGTTCCCCTGGACCCTCCATTTTTCTGTAGCCCTGTTCCTTATTCTGAGTTCAGGGCTCCTTCCCAGGTGTGTACTCTTTTGGTCCAGATCTTTGCAAATCAATTCTGTTTTATAAAATCAAAGCTGCAGTCAGCCAAGCTATCTAGATCTCATAAAACTAGGTTGGAAAGATCCATATCAGCAAGTCTGGCCTGACTTTCTGGGTATCTGCAGACGCACACAGACACACACACACACACACATACACACTCCCTCTGCTTGGTTCTTGGAAACAAACAATACAGTTTTCTACTGGGAGTATAAGTCTATTTGCTTGTATACAGATACTTGTGCTGATAGCTCAGGAAGAGAGCAGGTGCTTAGTGAGATGTATGAAGTTGTTATTAAGGAAGATTGTTGCTGAAAGAGGCAGGAATCACAAAGGGCCATTGAATACTCTACATTGTTTGGCCAGAACCGGGGTGTTGGTGTAATCTTTTGGGGACACATGCTGAGGCAGTTGAATGACATTCAGAATATCTCCTTTTCTCTGCTTTCCCCTGTCCCCATGATTTCCTCTCCTGCTAAAGCATCAATGGTGGGTCATAATGGCCAGGGTACCTACTTCCTCAGCATGTTTAAACACTTGAGGGATGTTGCTGCTTAGTAAGCATCCTCACTCCAAAGGCTGTCATCCTGGGAAAAGGCTGTCATCCTGGGAGGTCAGCATGACCTGATATTCCCACCAAATTTGGAAAAGGAGCAGACCACCGTTATTACCATTACATGTCCTCATGATACACAACTTTGAACAAGCGGTTGAAATTTTTTATTTAATTCAGTTAGTGAGAAATACCTCTTTTTTTTTTTTGCGTGAGAAACAAAAAATAATAGTGTTTAGGAGTTCCTACTGTGGCACAATGGTTAAAAATCCAACTGCAGTGACTCAGGTTGCTGTGGAGGCAAGGGTTCAATCCCTGGCCTGGCGCAGTGGGTTCAAGGATCTGGTGTTGCCACAGCTGCGTCTCTGGCCTGGGAACTTCCATATGCCATGAGTGTGGCCATAAAATGAAAAAAAAAAGGCATTTAAAAACATATGTTCTTTTTTATAAAGAATAAAAATAACATTGAGTTTCGTGGAGATATGTATAATCTTACAACTTAGGTTACTAACTGAATATGAGAATGATTAAGTTGGCTCTATTGGTATATTTGAAAAGTAACAAAGATGTAGTCTTCTAACCTGCTGTGCCCAACATTATGCAAGTGCTTTGAAGCGCACAAGGTAGGTTCATACTCATTATCTCCTTTTATTCTTTGCAACAATTACATAAAGTTTTGGGTTATTTTCCTTGCAAATGGGACAACTTAAGTTCATAGAGGTGAAATGAGTTGCCCAAGGGCACACAGGACACCAGCAAGCACATTGTGTACAAGATAGCAACAGTATCAGTATGGGAAGGCAAAACAAACATGGATTTAATGTGTGCAAAGGCACGTAGATTTCAAAACCCAAAGAGGCTTTACCTTGGATAAATGCATCCAAAATGATGGGTGTTATATATATTATAACTTTAAAATCACTGTAAATAGCAGTTTATAGACTTTTTGTTTGTTTTGCAAACTGCTTTTAAAATGTTATAAAAAATAAAGGGAATTTTGAAAGAAAATCTTTTATTCACATTCCCATTAGCTAACCGGGATTGCTCTTTTCCCCAAGATTGTAAACTTCTTGAGGAAGTGGGCAAGTTCTAATCGATCTTTCCATCAATGTGATCTATCGCAGAGGAGGTGCTCAATACATGTTCAGTGAATGACTATGTCTAAAACTTATCCACATGCATATATGTTTGATGTAGTTATATTGCATAGTTTACATGTAGTAAATATACAGTGTACAATTTCAGTTTTTACCTTGTAATAAAGGGTATGTTGTCAATATTTCTATAGGTTGTGTTACAATTATTTTTCATACTTTTGCCTAGCCATTTTTTCATTCAACACTTATTGAGCACCTACTGCATACTAGACATTGTGGCTAGAAAATCAAGATGCCACAATAGGTCCCTGTCCTCAGAAACAAATAAACAGGAGTTCCCATTATGGCTCGGTGGGTTAAGAACCTGCCTATAATCCATGAGGTTGCAGGTTCCATCCCTGGCCTTGCTCAGTGAGTTAAGTATCCAGTGTTGCTGTGAGTTGCGATGCAGATCTCAGATTGGGTTCAGATCTGGCATCGCTGTGGCAGTGACATAGGCAGGCAACTGCAGCTTTGATTCAACCCCTAGTCTGGGAGCTTCCATATGCTGTGAGTGTGGCCCTAAAAAAAAAAAAAAAGAAAGAAATAAGTAAAAAGATTCTGTGAGAAGAGTATAGTATGCATTATAAAAAGAAATGGGGACACTTGGAAAAAAGACTATGCCCCAGCCTAGAGGAGACAGGGAAGGCCTCTCAGAAGAGATGATGGAGACGATGCCCAGCTCTCTTTGAAGAATGAGTGACGGTCACGGAAGATAAGGAAGACACAGAAGTGTTCCAGCCAGAGGGAGCTGCATGTGCAAAGGCGTGAGGCCAGGTGAGGCTGGTGCAGGTTACTGGGACTGTGGGCAGTTAAGTGTGGCTGGCATGTCAGACAAAGATGGGCAGGAGCAGAGATACACCAGGTAGGTGGGCTGAGGCATGAAGGGCCTCCGACATCTTATCAGGAGTTGGATTTTATCCTGAAGGTAATGACAGGATAATGACAGCCTATGACAGATTTTCTTAAGCAAGGTGGTTGATATCATCAGATTTGGGTCCCTCTTACAACTTATGGAGGCTCCAGCAACAACTATACAGTGAATGGATTAGAAAAGGGGGTTAGGTGAACCTGTCAAGAGGCCGTTGTGCTGATCTGTACAGGAGATTCTGAGGGCTTAACGGGGTGGCAAGGGCAGCCATTGGGGAAGTTCACGGATCCCTCACATGTTTTGGACATTGTATTAAAGTAAAACATAGTTACAGTAAAAATAATTCTACAAATCTTAGTGGCATAATACACTAGAAGATTGTTTCTTACTCCTGAAACCCATGAAACTCAAAATTGATTTTCTGACCAGAAGACAGCCTTTCACATGGTCAGATGGATGGCGTTCAAATTCTGACTCACTTTCTAACTATGTAGCAAAGTCACTTCCCTGCAAAATGAGGATAATAATAGGATCCACTCTATAGGGTACCCAGCTCCTTCTCCTGTAGCTCTACTCTTCTATAGGACTCAACAGTTTTCAGCATTTGCTGTTTCAGTATCTCACCATTCCGATGATTGGGAAATGAGCTTGGAGTATTTTATGGGACATGCCTGGAAGTGGGGGAGGTAGATAGACACAGAAAAGGGAAAGAAGTTATCAAGGATGACTTCCAGTTTTTATATGTGGAAAGGAGTTATATATTTTGAGGGGCAAAATGGCTGATTCACTTGTGGACTTGTTGAGTTTGAGGGAAGACAACCAGTGCAGATCTCCCGTAGGACCTTAATCAGAAAGGTTGTTTGAACTCAGCAGAGAGTCTAGACTGGCAAAGTAGATTAAGGTACCATATGCTACTACTAAGTATAAGCCATGCACTTGATGTGTACCATTTGCTAAGGTACCCTATAGAGTGGATCCTATTATTATCCTCATTTTGTGGAAGAGAAACTGAAGATTAAGGGTTGAAGTAACTTTGCTGCATGGCTGGAAAGTGAGTCAGGATTTGAATGCCATCCATCTGACTCCAGTTGAAGGGAGCTGATAAACCTAAGTGAAGAGGACCAGGAACAGCCCCTTGG
The DNA here is from genome assembly GCF_016906955.1 of Phacochoerus africanus. Classification (NCBI taxonomy): domain Eukaryota; kingdom Metazoa; phylum Chordata; class Mammalia; order Artiodactyla; family Suidae; genus Phacochoerus; species Phacochoerus africanus. The sequence continues at coordinate 75,927,612 of NC_062545.1, read as the reverse complement.
GGAAAGCAGTCTTCACAGCATGGGCAGAGGAAGAGGTCCCCACAGAGGAAGTTGAGGAGAGCAGTCAAAGAGGCAGGTCATATCGTGGAAACCCAGCGTTCATCAGAGAGGAGACAGTAGGTGTGGACATCAAAGGAAGAGGGCATTTTAGGAGGAGAGTCAGATACCTGGAGAGGTCAAGTGAGGTAAGATCAAGGATGAACAATTCTTAGCTATATTTAGCAAGGAAATTATTGGTGACTGGTAAAAGGGCAGGGATGGCGGGAAGCCAGGTGGAAGTGAAGAGGCTATAAAGAAGGGCTGAGAAAGGAGAGTGCAGACGTCTCGAACAAAAAGTTTGGCTTGGAGGGGAAGGAGTAAAAAGGGCAGCAGTTAGATAGAGGTGGAAGTTCAAGGGAGAGCTTTAAAAATGAGAGAGATTTGTAAAGGAAAGAGATGACTGAGAGGACAAGGTTGATTTCACAGAGAGTAACTGAGGGAGTGAGTCGGTGGAGAAGAAAGAAGGTCTGAAGACAGGTGGAAAGATAAACCTGAGAAAGGAACAGGGGATGAGGGATGCAGATGGGACCACACACCTGACTCTTAAGTGGGGAGCCAGGAAATCAAGGGATTTCCTTCTAATTCCTTGTGAAATTTGGGAAGGAGGACATCAGCTAGTAGTGAGTTGACAAACGGAAAGGACTTTCCAATTGTCATTTTGATGACTGCAAAATATTACATTGGGGACATAGAGCGACATTTAATTGAGCAATTCTACTGTTAGACATTCACATTGTTTATATGTTTGCTATTGTAAATAACCCCACAAAGATTACTTTCATGCACGTAATTATTTTTATTTGTATGATTATCTTGACATGAAATTTGTCAGACAAAGTACAGAAACATTTTCATGGCTCTTGAAATGCACTGCCAAATTGCTTTTCAAAATGACTGTAATAATTTATAATACCAATAGCACTCTATGAGCTTATAGGTTTCTCTGCAGCTTTTATAACACTGGGTTTTATTATTTTAAAATGTTCTTTCAATTCAGTGGGCATAAGTGTTACCTTATTAATGACTTCAATTATATTATTTGATGACCACTAAGGCTTATCATTTGTCTCTCCTTTTTTAAACAATATGAATTTTCTTTTATCTGACTTATCTGTTCTTCACCTCTATCTATTAGGACTTAATGCTGACGAAAGTATCCAGTAGATATTAATCCTTTGTATGTCTGAGTTGAGGGAAATTTCCCCTATTTTTCCTTCTTTAACTTATAGTTTTGCTTGTTTAGGAATATTGCATTTTTCTAATTTTTTTTTTAAGATAATGTATAGCTTCTAGCCTGAGAAAGGCATGTACATGGCTTTGCAGTGGAGTTTTTCTGTCATTTACTAGAGAAGAGAGAGGACAGAGACCTTCTGAGGAGACAAAAGGTTCCGGGAGGGGGCTGGGCCCTGAGGCAGGCTGTGATCTCCTTTGAGTGTCAAAAGCCCACTCTCTGGCCAACTGTATGACTTACCCGAGGAGGCTGTTGGCACATGAGAGCAGCAGAGCCTTTGGGCAGAGCTGGGAAACCATGTGTCTCAAATTCTGACACAGAGCTCCTCAGGGGGGTCAGAAGTTAGAGCCTCAGTGGCCAGGGAGGTCAGTAGGTTCTGGGCAATGGAATAGCCCCGTCTGGAGGGAGCAAGGTACAGAGCAGCCTCAGCCATGGCCCCCAACTGGAATGCAACCTGCTGCAAACTTTGGGAGAAAAAAAGTCCTAAACATACAAGATAGGAAGAGGAAAGTCAAATCACTGAGGACTTGCCAGTGGCCAGACCCAGTGCAAGGCACTTTACATGCATGATCTCATTTTACCCAAAATGCCACATGGGGCTCTTTTTATTATTCCCATTTAACACATGAGGAAGTAGAGGATCAGAAGGGTTAATGAACATTCACTGTTACACAGCTTCTAAGAGTCCCATTAGTTCTCAAAGTCTTACTTTCCTAAATAAAGTCTCAGCTTTCAGAAGGGGACCTGAGGTGGTGCTGGCTTCAGTGCAGTTTGTTGCCTGTGGAGTGTGGATTGGCTTGCAGAGTGGGGATCAGCCAGCCAGTGAGTATACTTTGGATGGTGCTGCAACGCAAATGGATGAGTTTAGATTTGGTATAAGATGAAACAGGGACCCCAGGGAGGATTTTCAACGGAGAGTTGGTTTGAATTTGTGCTTTAGGAAGACAGCAGGGAGTGGAGAGCAGAGAGCAGGCTGTTTTTCTGTGACACTCTCATGGGCACCAAGTAAATAAAACAGCCTATTCAATGAGAACTTCTGAGTTGCTGCTAAGATAAGTTACCACTCTGGATGCTTATCTGAACTGTAATCCCCTGATCTTTAAGAAGTATTCTGAAACCTAGGAGAGGTTGCTAAGGGAATAAAGCCTTAAGTATCATAAACAGCAGAATCCATAAAATAATTTTCCCAAGTGAACTCAGTTCCCCAGCTAGCAGCATTTGCAGGTTTGGCTGGAGACAGGAGAAAGCCAGCGGGGTCTGCCTTCCCCTCCTCCCTCCAGGCTTTCTTCCCATGGATACGAAGTGAATCCCCACCAGGAGGCCCCCTCATACCTGCACTCCCAGGATGTCCACACTCCAGTGTTCCCCCAACCAGGGACCCTTCCCTCTCCAGCTCTCTTGGCTTTTTATTTGCTGCAGATTTACATCCCTTCCCTGAACCCCAAACTGAATGATTCTTCAAGAAGGAATAATTGATTCAAATGACTTGTATAATATGCTTATTTTATAGGTGGAGGTGGATTAGATTGTTCTTTTGAGTTTTTTAAAAATAAATTTCATGGGAGTATAGTTGACTTATAAAGTTGTGTTAGTTTCAGGTGTACAGCAAAGTAAATCAGTTATACATATATCCATTCCTTTTCAGATTCTTTTCCCATATAGGTTATTACACAGTATTGAGCAGATTACCATGTGCTCTAAATAAGTCCTTATTACCTACCTATTTTTATAGTAGTAGGTGTATGTCCATCTTAACCCCCTAATTTATTGCCCCTCCATATTTTGGTAACTATAAATTTGGTTTCAAAATCCTTGAGTCTTGTTTCTGTTTTGTAAGTCCTTTTGTATCATTTTTATTAGATTGCAAATAGTGATAACTATAAATTTGGTTTCAAAATCCTTGAGTCTTGTTTCTGTTTTGTAAGTCCTTTTGTATCATTTTTATTAGATTGCAAATAGTGATCTCAGTCTTTCTCTGATTTCATTTAGTATGATAATTTCTAGGTCCATCCATGTTGCTGAAAATGGCATTATTACATTCTTTTTGTGGCTGAGTAATAATATTCTAGTGTGTATATGTATACCACATCACTATCCATTCTTCCGTTGATGGACATTTAAGTTGCTTCCATGTCTTGGCTATTGTAAATAGTACTGCAGTGAACACTGAGGTGCATGTATCTTTTTGAATTATGGGTTTCTCTAGATATACGCGCAGGAATGGGATTTCTGGATCATACGGTAATTCTGTATTTAGTTTTTTAGGGAACCTCCATGCTGTTCTCTGTAGTAGTTGTAGCAGTTTACATTTCCGCCAACAGTGTAGGAGGGTTCCCTTTTCTCCACACCCTCTCCAGCATTTGTTATTTATAGACTTTTGGATGATGATCATTCTGATCTACAGTGAGGGGATACCTCATTGTAGCTTTGACTTGAAATTCTCTAATAACTGGTGATGTTGAGCATATTTTCATTTGTTATTATTATTATTATTATTTTGGCCATCTGTCTGTCTTCTTTGGAGAAATGTCTGTTTAGATCTTCTGACCATTTTTTAATTGGGTTGTTTGGGTTTTCGTATAAAGCTCTATGAGATGTTGTATATATTTGGAGATGTATCCCCTGTTTTCCCACTTCATTTGCAAAGATTTTCTCCCATTCCATGGGTTATCTTTTCATTTTTCTTGTGGTTTCATTTTATGTGCATTTTTTAAAAAAATATATCTACATAAGGTCATTTAAGTCATTCACAACATGAAAACAACAACAACTAAAAACAGTGTATATAGTATAAATTCAGTTTTTTAAAATAATATGTGTGTGTGTGTGTGTGTGTGTGTGTGTGTGTGTGTGTGTAATCAGAGTGTTAACAGTGATTACCTCAGAGTGGAGGCTCTTTTTATCCTTTTTTAAAATGTGTGGCAGAAACCATTAGCTATCTGCAAATATCCATTCTTCCTTCATTCTATAGTAATGGATCCTCCAATTTTAGTTGAGCACATGACCACCTAGAAAAAATAGCATATTTCTAGGCCTCCCTTGCCTCTAGATGTGGACATGAAATTGTTCTGAACAGTGAGATGTGAGTGAATGTGTTATATGGCACCTTCCAGAAAGAGTCCTTGAAGGAAAGAGGCATGTCTTCTCTTCCTCTCTTCTTGCTGGCTGGAATGTAAGCATGATGGTTGGAGCTAGAGCAGCCATCTTGGAACCTGAAGTGGAAGCCATAATGCTGAAGATGTCAAAGCAATAAGAGAGAAGAAGCCTGGGTCTCAAATGGTCATGGGCCAGCCATCATACCAGCTCTGGATACCCTAGAATCTACATGATAATTATTTTTCCTCTTTGTCTTATATGTCACTAATATTTTTGAATTTGTTGTCACTTTATAGCTGAACCAAACCTTAGATAATACATTTGTATATTTTTTAAAGCCATGAAATGCACAGGGGTTTATTGAAAACATAAGTCTAAGTCTTAGACATGGGACAATTTTTCTAGTTGCACAATTTTTCATTGAAACCACTTTTCCCAAGTTTCACTCATGTCTGTTCAAACAAATTGCATCAAATCAGCATTTAACACTGTGTTCATTTTTTTATAGAAAGTACACATTGTCCCATCCCTAGTCCACAGACTGTCTTGTCTTGATTTTTTTTTTATTTTTTGCTTTTTAGGGCCATACCCATAGCATATGGAAGTTCCCAGGCTAGGGGCTGAATTGGAGCTCCAGCTGTTGGCCTACGCCACAGCCACAGCAATGCTAGATTGCTGTGGAGCAGCATCTGCAACCTATACTGCAGCTCGAGGCAATGCCAGATCCTTAGCTTGTTGAGCAGGACCAGGGATAGAACCCACATCCTCATAGATACTGGTCAGGTTTGTTTCTGCTAAGCCACAATGGGAACACCATAGACTGTCTTGATTTTAATTCAAAAGTTCTAAAAGATATTGATGTGGCTCCTCCATATCATGATTTGGGGATATTTATTGTTAGAGACCTGAAGTTGAGGCAAAACTAGAGTTGAGATGGTTTAGGCAGCCCTTTCCCTGTCTAAATGAGTTACTTTCTATCAACATGTTGCAATTGTGGCCTGTGTGGACAAAGAAAAATCAGTGTGTGTGTGTGGTGTGTGTGTCTGTATGGTGCATCCATGTGTTACACATACTTTATGTGTGTGATGCTGTATGCTGTGTAGTTTTAGTGCATAGGCAATGCACATATGTTCATGAGGTTTGTGTGTTCATGTGTGTTTTGTGAGCATGTATTTGTGGAGCCCGTGTGTTGTGTAAGGAATGTGTACTTCTGTACCACATATAGGTGTGTGTATGCGCATGCATATCATGTAGGTGTATGTTTGCTGGGATGTGTGAGCTCGTGCTAGCACACGCACGTTTGTAGTCCTGTTATATAATAGTGGTAGAGGAGAAACCTTGTGTTACTGGGTCCTAAGGAAGGTTGCCGTTGATTTAGAAGCCATGCCAGAATCAGTCACATGGAAGAACCCCCACCTCCGCCACTCCGCCTCCTCATACATTTCTAGATCAAAGTCGTCCCCATTCATTCCTAATAATAATGCAATGTTTACATTACATTTGGTTATCTAACTAAACTGCAAGCAAGCACCAGCAATTTAATTTTAAGTTGGCTTTGATTCAGCTGCTACTTTTGCTTTTCGCTGCTCCAAATGACTAAAAGTGATTTTTTAAGTTAATTTTTTTCCAGGCATTTGCTTACACCATGAAGGGAAAATTATCCTGAAACATAAGGAATTCTTAAAATAACAAAATAATAGGGAGATCTGAGATGAAGAAAAACAGATGTTAATGAAATATAGTGTTGACATTTCAGCTATTCTCACACATTTGGTGTGAAAAACATTCTTTGGCATCTCACACGTCACCACTTTATCTCCACAAAGAATCCATCATCTTTTGCTCTCCGGTTCACTCACTACTGTGACTGTCATCCCTGAGCAGGTCCAGGTACACAGGGATCCTCTAAAAGGGAAAAAACAAAACAAAATAAAACCAATTCCTGTGGGAGTATTTACAGATTACATCTCTATGCACCCAGGGATCTCTGACTCCACAGATCATATTGTCTTTCTGCAGATTTTCCTCACACAGAACACAAAGATGCCCAAAGCCTCAGAGGTCCCTGCGGAGAGAGTGCCCCCACACTGTTTCCAAGCTGTGGTGGGGAAGAGCCAGGCCGCCCCTAGGTGGTGCTGTTGAGCACTGGCTTTGAGAGGCACTTGCCACACTGTGCTGTGAGGACATGGGGCCTATGTGCAGGCATTGGATGGTGTCTACCCACTGATGTCCTTCCTGTCTAGTTTTGGCCACATCTGAGAATGTATCTCCCTGGACTGCAAACGAGATCATTTGCATGGCCATTATGTAGGCCATTATGATCCTGTGAAGAATAGACTTTTATTACCCACATTTTAAACTGAAGTTGAATTTCCCTTGTCCAAGGTTACACACATAGTAAGTGTCCATGTTGAGATTTGAACCCAGGCAGTTTGATTTCAGAATGCTGCTCTTAAATCCAGCTCCCTCCTGAACACTTGCAACATGACCCATGCAGGAGCCAGGTGGAGATGGGGGGGGGGATGGTTAAGTGAGGCACAGATTTTGCTTTTTTGTTTGTTTGCTTTTTGTTTTTAATTATGGTTGATTTACAATGTTGTGCCAATTTCTGCTGTATAGCAAAGTGACCCAGTCATACATACATATACATTCCTTTTCTTGTATTATCTTCCATCATGTTCTATCCCAAGGGGCTGGCTATAGATTCCTGTGCTACAGAGCAGGACCTAATTGTTATCTGTTCTAAATGTAATAGCTTGCATCTATTATCTTCAAATTCTCCATCCATCCTACTCCCACCCCTCTCCCCCTTGGCAACCACAGGTCTCTTCTCTATATCTGTGAGTCTGTTTCTGTTTTGCAGACAAGTTCATTTGTGAGGCACAGATTTGACCCTTGTTCTGAGAAATATAGCTCCTGAGTGAGCTTGGCCAACAGTCCAGCATCCTGGTGTGATGTTGTTCATCTTATTAAGAATAATCTTATGAAATGAAGAAAATTCTCTCTTTTTGGAAAGTGTTTACAATGCTGACTGGTAGTACAGGGAGAAACACAGCCCTCTAGAGAGAATTTCTCTTAGCCCTCACAGGTAATGAGGGAAACCATCAGCACATCCTCTGGGCTCTTCTTTCAAAAAAGAACCAGAAAAGACCACGCTCACCTCCTCCAGTGCTAACCCTTGGCCACCTTCATTCTGTTCTCAATACTGGAGAACAGAAAGAAATTTTATAAGGTGAAAGTTAGATTCTGCCCCTCCTCCACTGTGACTACTCTATTTAAAATTGCAATTGTGGGAGGAAAAAAAAAAAAAAAGGTATTCCTGGTGTGGCTCAGCAGGTTAGGGACCCTAAGTAGTCTCCTTGAGGATGAGGGTTTGATCCCTGGCCTCGCTCAGTGGGCTAAGTATCTGGCATCACTGCAAGCTGTGGTGTAGGCTGCAGGCGTTGCTGTGGCTGTGGTGTAGGCAGCAGCTGCAGCTCCGATTTAACCTCTAGCCTGGGAACTTCCATACACCACAGATTCAAGTCATAAAAAAGAAAAAAAAAATGCAACTAGCACCACCCCAACCCCTGCCTTCCCCTTTTCTGCCTTTTCCTGCTCTGTCTTTTCCCCAAGGTCCTAATCAAATTTTGACATACTATATAATTAATTTAATTATTAATAACATTATTATTTATCTTCCCCACCACACATACACTAGAATGTAAGCTCTTTGAGGGCAGAGATCATTGTATTGCCTACCAAGTGCCTAACCAGGCTGATAGCAGTGAACACTAGCTGTTTATTTTGAAGGAAGGTATTGCCAATAAAATTGGGCATGGGTTATGAGAGATTTGCAGGTCTGGAGTTCAGGGCAGGGATTTGGGCTATACATATACCTGTGGGAGCCACCAGATTATAGGTGGTGTTTAAGTTCAGGACTAGATGGGATTACCTGGGGAGCAGGTAGATGTGGATAGAGAATAAAACTGGGACAGGCTTGAGCCCTAGAGCCCCCTAGAGCAGAGAGATGATGAAGAAAGTGCAAGGGCGGCTGAGAAGAAGGAGCCACTGAGGTGGAGAGAAAAGTGGAACAGTGTTATGTGCTTGAGGTCAATTAATGGAAATGTTTCAAAGAGGAAATGATCAACTACATCAAATGTGTTAAGTTGGGCAAGGACCGAGATAGGAGTTCGTTTGAGACTTTGACAATCAGTCACCAAGTACTTGGGTTCCTTCTCCAAATTTTCTTGCACATCAACTCCTGCTGCTCACTCCATTGTTTCAAGCCACCGTCTTCTCTTGCCCTGAAATTGGTGAAGCCCCTTAACCAGTTCTGCCTCGGTCTAGTCCTGCACTTTCTATTTCAGTAGCCATTATTCACATGTAGCTACTTGGCCCTTGAAAAGTTGGCCAGCCTGGGTTGAGATGTGCTGTAAGTATGCACTGGATTTTGAAGACTTGGAATAGAAAAGAAAAGGAATATAAAAATATCTCACTAGTAATTTTTTTATATTGATTGACATTGAAATGATATTTTGAGATTTTTGAATTAAATATATTATTAAGATTACTCCTGGTTTTAAAATTTTTACATCCTTTAAATGTGGCTGCTAGAAAATTTAAAATTACATGTATGAGTTGCATTAGTGATTCCTGTTATTTCTAAATAACAAGATAGTGCTGGGATAGACCATTTTTCATGCCATGCCCATGGTCATCTTTTAAGAGGACAAAATCCAGAGTTCCTGTTGTGGCTCAGCAGAAACGAATCTGACTAGTATCTATGAGGATGTGGGTTCCACCCCTGGCCTTGATTAGTGGTTTAAAGATCTGGCGTTGCTGTGAGCTGTGATGTAGGTCGCAGACTCGGCTCAGATCCCAACCTGCTGTGGCTGTGACATAGGCCAGCTCTCATTTGACCCCTGGCCTGGGAACCTCTATGTGCTGTGGATGCAGCCCTAAAAAGACAAAAAATAAAATAAAAAATAAAAAAATAAAAGGACAAAACCGACCATATTGCTGCCATTCTTCTCCCCTTCAGTGAATTCTCATGCTTGTAAGATAAGATGCCATATCTTTTAACATGAGGCTCTGGGTGAGAACTGGCTCTGCTGTCCTGTTTCACTTCCCAGCGCTCTTCCAAGTCTGTGCTAGGGACACACTGGCCACTTTCCTTCCTGCCTGGGTTCCACTCAGATGCAGCTCTCTCTGCCTGCATCTCTTCTCCAGCTTCTTTGCGCCACTAACACATCTCCCTAGACTCAGCTTAAGTGTCATCTCCTCAGGAATATTTCCCTGGTCCTGAAACTAGGCTAGGTGTTCCACTTCTTTATCTCCCTTATCACACTGGTCTGAATGGCCCACTGCTATTTGAATAGTCAGCCTTGCTCCTTCTCCACCAGACTGAACACTGCCTGTGGACAGTCTGTGCTATTATTACACATTATACCATCTGCACCTAACAGAACAGACAGAAAGCTGGGTTTTATGCTATACTGACTCATCTTGAAATTACTTCTGCTTTGTCTTCTTTTCTTTCTCTTATTTAAAAAAAAAAAGATTTTTTTTTCATTTTTAGGTCACAGCAAAATTAAGAGGAAGGTACAGATTTCTCATATACCCCCTGCCCCTACTCATGCCCAGTCTCCCTGTTATCAACACCCCCACCAGGGTAGTACACTTTCTGTAACTGGTGAGCCTATCTTGACACATCATCGTCACCCAAAGACCATAGTTTATATTAGGATTCACTCTTAGTGTTGTACATCTATGGGTTTAGGCAAATGTTTAATGATATGTATCCACCTTAGTATCGTATAGAATAGTCTTGATGCCCTAAAAAATCCCCTGTACTCCATCTAATCACCTGTTCCATTCTTCAACCCCCTGGCAAACACTGATTTTTTTTTTTTTAAGTTTCCAGTTTTGCCTTTTTCAGAATGTCATACATTTGGAGTCCTACAGAGTGTTGCTTTTTCAGATTGACTTCCTTCACTTAGCAATATACCTTTATTGCTTTTAAGGTCTCTTAATGTCTTTTCATGGATTGATAGCTCATAACTTTTTAGCACTGAATAATATTCCATTGTATGTACCACAGATTATTTGTCCAGTCACCTACATCTTGGTTGCTTCCAAGTTGTGTCAAGTACAAATGAAGTTCCTATAAACAATCACGTGCTGGTTTTTGTGTGGACATAAGTTTTCAACTCCTGGGTAACTTTTTAAAATATTCTTAGGTTGGAGAAAATTGCTTGTTGGGTTGTTTTAGTTTGGTTTTGTGATTTATTTTTCTTACTCTTTTAAAGCTACAAGTAAAATTTACATAAGGGTAATGCACAAATATTAGGTGTGTGATTCATTCTTTTGACAAATTAAGGCATCCATGTACTCACCATTCTAGTTAAGATGTTAAAGATTTCTATCACCCTCAAGAAAGTTCCCTCAGCTGTTTTACAATAGCAGTCCCTGCCCTTAGACACAACCACTCCCTGATTTCTACTATACATTAGTTTTACCTGCTCATAAGTTTCTTATAAATAGAATCGTATGGTACCTCCTTGGTTTAACTGGATTTTTTCACGTGGCGTCATGTTTTGGAGATTCATTCATTCATTGCTGTGTTGACTGGATGTATTACAATTTATTTATCTATTCATCTCTTGATAGATATGTGGATTATTTCCTGTTTGGGGCAATTATGGAAAAAGCTGCTATAAGTATTCATATGCAAATTTTTGCAGACATATTATCATTTTTTTCTAGTAAATAGTTAGTAGTGGAATGACTGGGCCATATGGTAAATGTATGTTTAACTTTCTAAAAAGTTGTCAAACCAGTGTACAAGAGCCTCTTTTGTCCATGTCCTCATTGATGCCTAGCATTTTCAGTCTCATTAACTGTAGTCATTCTGGTGAATGTGAAGTGATATCTTGGGATACGCCCCTTGGTCATAATGTATCTTTTTGTATATTGCTAGATTCTATTTTCCAATATTTTACTGTATGCATTTTTACCTCTACATTCATGAGGATTATTGATCAGTAATTTTCTTTTCATACAATGTCTCTATTGGATTTTTGTATTAGGGTCATGGAAATCTCATAAAAGGAATTGGGAAATGTTTTCTCCTCTCCAGTTTTTGATGGATTTTGTGTAATGTAGTAATTTGAATAGAATTTACTAGTGAAATCATCTGGGCCTAGAATTTTCTTAGTGGAAAGGTAATACTTCAAATTCAATTTCCTTAATGCAGGAGACATTCAATTTTAAATATTTTCTTTTTGTGTCAGTTTTGTAAAAACTACACAAGGAATTTATCCATTTAATATAAATTGTCACATTTATATATATATATATAGTGATATAAAATTATTCATAAAATTCCCTTATTATCCTTTTAACATCTACAGATTCTGTAGTGATGTCCCTTTTTTATTCGATGCTAGTAATTTGTGTGCTATCTCTTGTTCATTGTTTCTATCTCTCTCTCTTCCTCATCAGTCTTATAGAAGTTTACTAACTTTATTAAACTTATCAAGGAATGATCTCTTGGCTTTGATGGCTTTTGATTAATTGTCAGTTTTCCAGTTTATTTTTGTTTTTATCATTATCCCCACTTTAAAGCTTTCTTTTTCTTTTTTTTTGGGGGGGGTGGGTGTCTTGGGTGTAGCATGTGGAAGTTCCCAGGCCAGGGATCAAACCACACCACAGCAGTAACCAGAGTCACAGCAGTGACAACCCTGGATCCTTAACCTGCTGAGCCACAGGAAACTCCTAGGGTTTTTTGTTCTGTTTTTTGCTTTTTTTAATATAGGCATTTAAAGCTACAAATTTCTCTCTAAGCACTCTTTTAAATGTATACCACAAATTTTAGTGTGTTATGTTTTCATTAAGTTTGAAATATTTCCTAATCTCTCTTGTGATTTCTTCTTTAGCCCAGAGGAAAGGGATAAATTAGAGGTGTCTTGCTTAATTTTCAAATATTTAGGGAGATTTTTTTACATACCTTATTGTTTTTCATTTCTTTTCTCTCTTTCCTTCCTTCCTTCCTTCCTTTCATCTTTTTAGGGCCTCACCTGCTGCATATAGAAGTTCCAGGCTAGGGACTGAATCAGAGCTGTAGCCGCTGGCCTACACCACAGCCACAGCAACAGCAATGCTAGATCTGAGCCACGTCTGCAACCTACACCACAGCTCATGGCAACGCCGGATCCTTCGACTACTGAGCAAGGCCAGGGATCAAACCCATGTCCTCATGAATACTAGTTGTGTTCATTAACCACTGAGCCACAATGGGAGCTCCCTGTTATTCATTTCTAATTTGGAGTTCCCGTAGTGGCTCAGTGGTTAACGAACCCAACTAGGAACCATGAGATTGTGTGTTCGATCCCTGGCCTTGCTCAGTGGGTTAAGGATCTGGTGTTGCTGTGAGCTGAGGTGTAGGTTGCAGAGGCAGCTCGGATCCCAAATTTCTGTGGCTCTGGCGTAGGCCAGTGGCTATAACTCCGATTAGACCCCTAGCCTGGGAACCTCCATATGCCGTGGGAGCAGCCCAAGAAATGGCAAAAAGACAAAATAATAATAATAATAATAATTTAAATATTCTAAATTACTATTTCATTCCTCTGAAATTTATGACCCAGCAATTGATGTATTTTGTTGAAAGTCCCGCCTGTACTTCAGAGAACGTGTATCCTGCAGTGGTTGATTGTAAAGTTTATAAATGTTAATTTCATCAAGTTGGTTGCTAGTATTGTTAAATATTTTATATTCTTGCTGATTTTTTTTTTTTTAGTCTACTTGTTCTACCAATTATTGAGAGTAGGGCGTTAAAATCTCTATGTGAGTTTATTTCTCTTCAATTTTGTCATTTGCTTCATGTATTTTTGAGCTCTGTTATTAGGTGCATGTCCATTTAGGGTTGTTATATCTTCCTGATGAATTGTGTCTTTGTTCATTATGAAGTAGCTCTATCTCTTGTTGAACACTTATCTTGAAATCTACTGTGTTAGTTTACTAGAGCTGCCACAACAAAGTACCACAGACTGGGTGGCTTAAACAGCAGAAATTAATTTTCTCACAGTTCTGGAGGCTAGACCTATAAGATCAAGGTGCCAGCTGAATTGGTTCCATCTGAGGTCTCTATTCTTGGCTTGTAGCTGACTGTCATCTACCTGTATCTTCATATGGCTTTCTCTTTGTGCCTGTCTGTATCCTGATCTCTTTTTGTGATACCAGTCAGATTGGATTAGGACTCACCTTAATGACCTCACTTTAACATAATTACCTCTTTAGAGACTGTCCCCAAATGCAGTCACGTTCTGAGGTTCTAGGGGTTAGGACTTCATTGGATGAGGGGTTTTGCAGAGAAGTGACAGAATTCAGCCTATAACATCTATTTGTTTGATATTATCATAACAATACCACCTTTTTTTGTGCTGTCCCATTTGCATGCTGTGTCTCTTCCCATCCTTTTACTTTCAACCTATTTGAGTCTTTAAATTCGAAATGAATCTATTATGGACAGTGTATACTTGGATCTTGCTTTTTTATCCATTCTGACAAGCTTTAACTTTTAATTGAAATATCTTGGGTTTTTGTTTTTTTGGTTTTTTTTTGTTTTGTTTTGTTACTTGTTTTTTGCTTTTTAGGGCTGCACCTGTGGCATATGGAAGTTCTAAGGCTAGGGGTCAAATTGGAGCTGCAGCTGCCAGCCTACACCACAGCCACAGTAGCATGGGATCCAAGCCACATCTGCAGCCTATACCACAGCTCACAGCAATGCCAGATCTTTAACCCACAGAGTGAGGCAGGGATCAAACCCACGTCCTCATGGATACTAGTTGGGTTCATAACCCACTGAGCTACAATGGAAACTCCCTATCTTTAGTCTCAAGAATTTTATCATGGTATGCTTAAGTCTGGGAGTTTTTTGTTTGTTTTGTCATAGTCAGTTAATATGAGGTTAAAGAATAAAGGAAATCACTCTTACAGTCATCCACCTTGTGACAAATGCCACATCATGCACTGATACATCAATGATCTTCTTTAGTCCTTTCCTTGGATTGACCCAACCTCTCTGCTGAGGGACTGAGGCTAGAAATTCTGTATCCAGGCATGACAGAGTGACTGAAAATGGACTTATCTTCTAGCCATAAATAATAATACAATTGGACAAGATATACGAAACACCTGTGTTCAGGCACTGGCCAGCACGGTCCATACCCCTTGAGAGAGGGGAGACACCCAAAGTCAGCTCCAGAGCCCACGCTTCCCCAATCCTTTCCCTACTTCTGCCTGGGAACCTTTAGACCTTGGTGTTGGAGGCCAAGGCAAAGCCACAATTTTTCTAGGTGGGGGAGGCAGAGCTCAGAGTTGGGGGCTGGTGAGGAGGGTGGACTATGTGGGAAGAGGCACTCAAGGGGAGTCCCACTGGGCCCTGGCCACCCAGTGCTGGAGGATGCAGGGTGAGATGTCATGCATCCTGGAGGTTCCTGTGCTCAGGGGCTGAGCACTGAGCAGGGACTCCAGGGCTCATCGTGCTGAGAGACTTAGGAGTTTGGGCCCAGTCAGAACAGAGGAATCTTGCTGAAAACGGCAAGTAATCAAGTGAGACCTGAGAAGGTCTTCATCTTAAGAGAAAGGACCACCTCCAAAGGTAAGGACTGCCCTAAAGACAGAGTACAATCCTGACACGGACTTATGCATTCCCCAGACTAGTTGTTCTCCTAGCCTCCTCTTCCTCTCTCTCTCTCCATCTAATAATGCTGCTAATAGCCAACATTTATGGGGGGCTTACTATGTGCCAGTTAGGCTCTTCTAAGTGTTTGGCTTTTGTTGATTCATTTTGCATCCCAAGAACACTGTGAAGCATGTAACATTTTCATCTCCAATTCACAGATGCAGAAAACGAGATACCAAGACATGAAGCATCTTACCCAGTGCCATACAGTTCGTAAGGAGCAGAACTGGGTCTTGAACTTGAGTGAGCTGACTCCACATTCCTTTTTTTGAATTTTACTGAGCTATAGTTGATTTACAATGTTATATTAATTTCTACTCCACAGCAAAGTGATTCTGCCCTACATATACACATATCCCTTCCTATATAGGTTATCGGAGAATGTTGGGTTGTGCTATATAGCAGGTCCCTGTGCTATACAGCAGGTCCCTGTTGACCATTCATTCCATATACAGAATGTGCACATGCCGCTCCCAAACCCCCAATCCATCCCTCCCCCTTCCCCTTTGGTAATCCTAAATTTGCTTTCCAAGTCTATAAATCTGTTTCTGTTTTTGTAAATAGCTTCATTCTTATCATTTTTTTAGAGTCCACATATAAGTGATATCATATGATATTTGTATTTTTCTGTTCACTTAGTGTGATAATCTCTAGGTCCAGTCCTGTTGCTGCAAATGGCATTATTTCATTCTTTTTATGGCTGAATAATATTCCATTGTGAATATGTACCACACCTTCTTTATTCATTCATCTGTTGATAGACATTTAGGTTGCTTCCATGTCTTGGCTATTGTAAATAGTGCTGCAGTAAACATTGGGGTGCACGTATCTTTTCAAATTATGGTTTTCTCCAGATATATGCCCAGAAGTTGGATTTCTGGGTCATATGGTAGTTCTACTTTAGTTTTTTGAGAATCCACATACTTAACCACATTTAACCCTCACCATTTCCACGTCCCCCAGGCTGTTACTTATAGGCTGAGAAATCTGTTGTCTCTGTTCACCTTTTCTTCATTTCCCGCCACCACAACCTTGGTTTGGACTCTTCCATTCCTTGCTTAGATTTTTATAATGATCTTCCTATAGCTTTCCCAGCCTCTATATTTAATCACAGAGAATTTCTACATTGCAAATCTTTTTTTTTTCTGCTTAAAATCCTTTAATGACAGCACCAAAGGTCCATTTAGATTGTGTCCACTTCACTATCCAGAACTTTCCTCCTGAATCTTTCTTTCTCTCCCTTATTCTTTCCCCCCAGCTTCTATAATATATAATTGACAAAATTGTGATGTAATTTAAGTGCATAGTGTGATAACTTGATATATGGGTATATTGTGAAAATATTCTCACAACCGGGTTAATTAATACAACCATCACCTCACATATTTATTTATTTATTTTTGGTGGAGGGTATGGTGAGAACATTAGATTCTCCTCTCGCAGAAAATTTCAGTTATACAGTATCATCAACTACAGTCACCAAGTTGTACATTAGATTCTCAGATTTTTTTCATCTTAGAACTAAACATTTGTACCCTTTGACCAACCTCTCCTTGTTCCTTGCCCCAAGCCCAGACCCCTGGCAACCACCACTCTATTCCACACTCCTATGACTTTTCTTGCCTTCATTTTTTAGCACTTCAGCACTACACACCTATTTGTGGTTTAAAAAACCATGTTATTTCATGCCTCTGAGCTTCTGCCCAAGTTGTTCCCTCTGCCTCAAACACTCCCCTGGGCTGTCAGCCTGGCAACCTCCTGCCCCTAAAACCTGCCCAGGCCTCTCCCAGGTACATGTGGGCCTTTCTTCCACCAAAAGGGATGAACTGAATGTGTACCCACTGACCCCAGGACAGGGCGTGGCCGGTCTCTTGGTCTGGTTACTGCCCTTGGGTCAGGCCAAGGTCTTACTTATTTCCCAGCACCTGGCACACGGTGGGCTCACAGTAGGCATACAACAAATGCTCCTTGAAATGTGGTACAGGGCAAACTCCTACACCAGCCAAATGACGTTGTACTCTCTTGCCCTCAGGTAGGCAGGAGTGAGGGTGGGTGGTGTTTTGAGAAACCCAAATACACCAGGAAGGAGAGGGAGGAGATGGCACAAAAGTTTTTTGGCTTCAGAGCCCGCCCATCACTGACACTGCTTCACTAGCCAAAGGCTTGGACAGCATTCTCACAAGAGCTAGAGATTTCTCCTCCCGTTTTTATTTTTATTTATTATTTAAATTTTTTTTCTTTTCTTTTTTTGAATGTATTACATTTATAGTTGTACAATGATCATCATAATCCAATTTTATAGGCCTTCCAGTGCATCCCCCCAGCCCCCGAACTATCTCCTTTGGAAAACGTAAGTTTTTCAAAGTTTGTGAGTCAGTATCCGTTTTTAAAGCTGAGTTCCACTTAAGCATTCCATTGTTCTCTGCCTGCCACCTTGCTTCATTGTTTCTCCTAAGAATTGTCTTTTTCTGGGGAGGAAGAGTTCACCAGGCAAAGGTGAGCTCACTAAGAGCTCCGTAATGCTACCCCCGGGGTCTTCTCGGCCCTGCAGCCGTGCTTCTCTGTCCCCCTCCACCCCTGTGCACATGTGACCAGGAAAGGGGCTTTGTTAGCGAGGTGCAGCTGAGCTGGCTGACTCTCCTCTCCACTTGACCTTGCCAGAAAATTGTGTCAGTAGGATAGCTTTTGTTTTTGCTATTTAAAACAATTTTCCTCTTTCAAGAATTTTTATTAAGGTTCTGAGAAGGTGACTATTTGAACCTGCCTGCAGCTTTGGAGAGATAGGAGGGGTAATCTGCAGACAAACTCCAGTGACTGGTGTGGGCGCAGGAGCTGGAGCTGGAGCTGGGACTCATCCAGACCAGTTTCACCAAAGCTGGGCTGTCGGGGTGTTTTTGGCAGAGGGAAGACTGCTTGTCATCTGTACCCACCAGTAAGCCCCAGCTTCCTCTGACTGCTCTATGAGGAGGCTGTCTGTCCTCAGCCCTGGTCGGGAACACCACCCCATGGCCTCTCCCAGCTGTATTTTCTCTCCACTGCACTAACAGTTTGCAAGGTGCATTTGAAGTCTTCTTTTATTGAGTACCTTCTCCACGGGGTCTTGAGCTCCATGAGGGAAGAATGTGCCTGTTGTATCTAGTCTCCAGCCCAGAGGCTGGCACATGGTGTATGTTGAATACATGTTGTTAAGCAGCCTTGGCAGCTCCCGGAAAGGGAAGAAGGATTTTTATGAAATTCTTTTATCATGGTGCATAGGTCCTCTTTCACCAGCATGACACTCCTCACTTCACTGGTTAAGACAAGGCCATTTCTGAGTTGCATGTCCAGGAGTGGAGGTAGTTGGCATGGATAGTTACAAGCTCAGTCCAAGCCAGTTTCCCATCCTTCTTTGCTGTGGACTGTGCTGGGCACTGTGGCCTGGCCTTGGTCATAGCTGAATGGTGTCCCATCGGCATTCATAGGTTGAAGCCCCAACCCCCAATGTGACTGTATTTGAGGGTAGGGCCTTTTAAGAGGTAATTAAAATTAAATGAGGTCTTCTGACCTAAATCAGTTTGATGAGGTCCTAATCCAATAGGACTGGAAAGTTCACATGAGAACAGAGAGAAGGCAAGCTGTCTGCAAGGCCAGGAGAAGGGCCTCAGGAGGAGTCAAACCTGCTAATACCTTGGACTTCCAACCTCCAGAATTGTGAGAAAGTAAGTTTCTATTGTTTAAATCTAAACTTAGTCTGTGGTACTTTGTTATAGTAGCCCTTGCAAACTAATATGGGGCTTTATTGTAGAAATAAGTGAGTGGTGTGGAAATGGAAGGGAGAAGCATTGCTTCTATAAGGTCTGGAAGACTCTGAGGAGGTGATACTTATGTTGGTCTTAAGGAAATGAAGAGAACTTTAGCCGAAGACTCTGGAGCCTCCTCCCAGTGCCAAACATGGCTGTGGCTTTATTTATGTGACCTTTTTGGGGGCTGACTGCATTCCTGGAAGGCTTCTAGTGTCCTTTTTCCAGATAAGGAAATTGAAGCTAACTGAGGTTAAAGTAATTTGGCTAGGGCTACACCATTATTAAGCAGCAGAATCAGAATTTGAGCCCAGGAGTAGTTTAGACCAAAGCTGCTACTCTTTCTCTTATGCTAGGCACGGTGTGTATTGAATAGTAATAATGATAATGATACCACACCCACAATAACTATGAGCCTGGAAGGTACATAAGTTATATACGCCATCTGATTTTATCACCTCAAAAATGAGGGAGATGACTCTAATTATCTTTATTTTACAAATTACAGAAAAAAGCACAGAAAGACTTGATAACTCATTCAAAATCATGACTAGTAGGGATCTAGGAATTGAATCCAGGCTGGTTTTAGAACCCATATGCTTAACCATTTCACTTGATTGTTTCATATGTGCACATGAGTGGGCAGTTAGGGAATGGCATGGAGGGTGGGAGACAGAATTAGGGCTGAATGTTGCTAGTTTTATAGTTTGGGGGCTGCAAGTCTTTTAGGATAAAGATTGATTGGCAAAATTCTGTGTGATCAGTAACAATAGAAATAATCAGTAGTGATAAAAATAGCGAAATGTTGGCTTTCTCTGGGGCAAACTAGGGTAAGAACAGTGTGTCTCCCTAAATTGCCTCCACACTCTTAAGTGGGCCCAGCATCTCTGGTGGTTCTGGCATTAAAGCATCCATGAATGGAGGCAAGAGGTTGATGCTTCAGTGACAAACACTCCTGAGGATGCTGCAGATCCCTGGGCCCTCTGCCTCACAAACGTGTTTGCTATAAACTCTCTATGCATGAGTGATCCCTCATCCTGGGAGTGAGAACTAGGCTGAAATCTTATAGTCCCAAGAACCTGTAGTTCAGGGAAGGCCAAGCCTCAATCTTATTCCTATGTCAGCAGGCAACCTGTGAGATAGAAAAGGTGCAGGACAGCTCCCTTTTGGCCACGGCACCTGGTAAACCTTCAGGGTTCTATCAATGCACATTAAAGGTAGATCTGCGTAGTTCAGGCAGAACTCTGTGTGCAGAGTTCCCTCAGAAACAGGCTCAGGGTCTCCCTAACCTCCTATTTCTGACTCTCCTCACCTCCACGTCACCTGTGGGCAGTACCTTCAGGAACCTGGTTTTGAGTTCTCACTGGTTTTTGGTCCTTTCCTTCCCAAGGACATTTATAGTTTGTCTTGCTTTGTGCCCTGAGAGTGTAGCTTGGCTTTCTGCCTGCCAGAGAGCACAGGTTAATACGCGTACATCCATAGGTGGCCTCCCCTCAGGTTGGGGCCCAGAGAGTTTGCAGATGGCCATACAGAAATGTGGGTTGTACCCCAGCATGACTAATATCCTACTGATGATTGCCAGCTCTCTGAGGGTTCATATAAGTCTTTCTTTCAGCCCTTGTTGGGAGGACTCTGGTTCATGAGTGCTGCCTCTTTTGTATTGTCTTTGGGAATATCTCTCATGTCACTGGTTAAGCTATGAAATGGTTTATTAATTTCGATTTTGAGTCAAAACTGGAATCGATACACTTTTGTTTTTTCTTTTTAAAAGAGCCCTGAACCCCTTTTCCTTTGTCTACCTTCTTCTTTACCCTCTGTTGCCCTTTGGGGTAGAATATAAACCCCCAAATACCAACCACCTCTGCACATAATTAAAATTGTTTTTCTCTTGTTAGTCTGTCTTTTGTCAGTTCAATTTCCAGTACCCCAGAGGGAGAACCCAGGAAGGTAGAGGAAAAAAAATTTTTCCCTCACCTACTAGAAGCAATGTTATTGAGTTAAAATCTACCTCAGTTCCATGGTCAAAGATGAACAGGTGCAGAATTAGGAAGTAAAATATGAAATACCCTACACTCACCCCACCCCAATCTTCTTGCTCTTCATGAAAATGAGGTGTGTGGCAACTCCATTGGTAGGGTCTGCAAAGATTCCCCAAAGCTGCTTCATTCTTCTTCAGTCTTTTTTCAGTGTCCTCTTTCTCCCCTGGATTTCAAGCCTTGTTTGCACAGCTCTGATGAAACTCATAAGCAATATAGGATCAAACAAAATGTCAATTAACCAAGAAAGTGCTGTTCAGCAGCCTTTTGAAAACCAGCTGTGGGAGTTCTCTTGTGGTACAGTAGGGTAAGGATCCAGCATCGTTACTGAAGCAGCTCAGGTCACTCCTGTGGTGTGAGTTTGAGCCCTGGCCTGGGAACTTCCACATGCTGCAGGCATGGCCAAAAAACAAAAATAGTATCCCCCCAAAAAATGCTAAAAAAATGAACTGGAAGATTTCTACCAACTATCCCCAAACATGTTCATGGGTCTTTTCTAGCTGGATGCCACCCAACACATATACCACAACCCCACCCCAAGGAACAGCATCCTTTGGTGCCCACCATCCCTTTCTTCTCCCTCCCTGTCCATCAAGGAAACTCTCTCCTCCCAAAAACCTTTGCCTCTGTCTAGAGAGTCTGTCCTCCTGACAAAGGAATGGTCTTAGGAGTGGGGTATCAGGGGCAGAGAACCAGAGTTTATGGTGGGCCACCCCTGTCCAGCCACTGCACTAGGTGCTTTCTCTACTTTTTATATTAAATCCTTACAATAATCCTGTAATGTGTAAATCCTGTTTTAGAAACAAAGAAGCTAAAACTCAGAGAGATTAGGGGATTTGTTCACTGTCATACAGCTGGTAATACCCTCAGCTGATTCCCCCTCTCCTCAGCCAGTTCTTTCCACTCAGGGTAGAATGCCCAGAACAACAGGGGCTTGCTAATCCTCACAGCTATTCATGACGATCTCCATGGCTCAAGCATGGAAACCAGGGGAGATGGAGGGTGGCAGCCAGGGTTTCAAGCCCAAGTGCTAATACTTGCGATTAGCTGGCAAACAAAACAGAACTGACCAGAGATCCCAGAATAAGCCAGAGGCTTAAGAAAAGCCATAAGGAGTGAGTAGCTTGCAAACCCCTTTCATTCCTTGGATGTCCTTGGAAGAGTTTGGAAATGCAGCCATGAGGACTTTGCTGTTTTCTGAACTGGCAGATCTGGAAGCTGCTGGGGGTTAAGGTATGCTTAAGAACATGATCATTGCCTTTTCAAAGAGAGCATTAGTGTGAAGAAGAAGAACTCGCTGCATTCTGTGATCCAGCAGGAGCAGCAGGCTAGAACTGCCATCTCCTTGTTGCTATGGGAACAATTTCCTACACATTTTCAGAAACACTCAGGCCTGGGTAAATGCTGCCTTTGTCAATGTATATTCATCTAGTTCAACTGGAAGACAAATGGCAGGTGGTCACCTACCAAAGACAGAACCTGAACACTTCCTTCCCAACTTGAAAACTAATTGACATAGGGATACCTGTAGGCTCTGCCCTGTGTGCATTCAGACTTCTCCTTGGGCTTGTTTCCAGATGAGCAATGACTGGTGAAGGAGGTGCTGTTGGTTCAGTTCAAGGAATGCATACTGGTGACTGTGACTCATACTAGGAGCCTTAGTTCAGTACAAGCACAAAGGAGCTTTATGAAGAGTAGTGTGGACATGTACTCTTTCCCCCACCACCACCCCACACACAGTCCCAGTGTAATTATGTTGTGCTCTACTATGCTCCCTTCCTGGAGGTCACATCATATTTGGCCAGCAGAAATCCACTGAGCCTTAGGACTTGGGCAAATATTGCTTCTCCCTGAATTGAGACCCACAGTCTGTACACAATTCTTATTTTCACTGGGGTGCAGGACATTTGATTTTTTAAATTAAGATGAGGCTATTTTTTCAAAGTGGAACTCTCCATGTAGAGGCACCCTCAACCCATGCAGAAAGAGGGCTGGAGTAAGACTCAGAAAACTTGCCGTTTCTGACCTAGTAGTGGGACCTTAAGCAAGTCATTTGTCCCAGCTTGCTGACATTTTTCCCATCTTGGAAAAAGGATGGACAAGCCTCCTCACAGCCGGGTTGGTACAATCAAGTAAATTGATCGATTCATTCAGTAGTTATCTAGGGCTGGGGATGTTTCAAATGAGCATGAGACAAGGTCTCTGCTCTCATTCTAATGTACATAAATAAATGGAAAAATAATAAATAGGGGTTAAATAGTATGCAGATAAATAACAGGGGAGTGTGAAAGAAGTGACAGGATATTCACTTTAGACTGGGGGTGGGGGTGGTCAGACCAGGTATCTCTAAAGAAGTGACGTAGTGACGTTTAACCTGAGATCTGAATGACAAGAAGGAATCAGCCATGCATAGATGAAGGGGAAGCTTAATTAGTAGATGACACATGTATTTCAAAAGCCCTGTTGCAGAAACAAACGTGGAGTGTTTGAGGAACCAAACAAAGGACAATGTGGCTGGAGCATGGTGAATGAAGGGGAAAGGAAGGCAGGGGCCAACTCCTGAAGCCCTTTGCAAGTGAGTTGGGATTTTGTAAGTGAGTGTGATAATTGAGTTGGGATTTTATTCAAAAAGAGAAAGGAAGCCATGGGAATGGTTTCAGAAGAGGAGAGAATGTCATGATTTGATTTTTTCTTTTAAAAGATCTCTTTGGTCAATCTGAGGAATGCAAAAATCAAGTAGAAATAGGAAAACAGTTAGGGGGCTATTGTATCAGTCCAGGTAGAAGATGATGGTAGGCTGGTCCAGGGTAATAGGAAAGAGATGGAGAGAAATGAACACAACTAGGCTATAAGTCTTGCTAATGGATTGGATATGTGAGGAAAAGCAGAATAGAGGCTAGGTTATATTTTTGGCTTTAGCAGTTGATTTAGGTGAAATGAAGAAGCCTAGGAAAGGGACAGATTTGGAGGGATCAAGAATTCTTCTTTTTTTAAAAAGACATTCTAAGTTTACAGTCTCTTTTAGATATCCATGGAGAAATGTTATCAGGCAGTGGGCTATAGGAGTCCAAAGTTCAGGAGGCAGGTAGGAAATGGAGATAGAAATGAAGAACTCATCAGCATAGATGAGGTGTTTGATTCACCTAAGGTGAGAGAATATGGAGAGACTGAGCCCTGGGGATCTTCAACATTTAGATGATGGTAAGGAAGAGGATCCAGCAAAAGAGACAGAAACAGCAGTAGTCATGGAGGTCAGAGGAAAAGCAGAAGAGTGTCGTGTCCCTGAAGACAAGAAAAGAAAGGAGTGTCTGACCAGAAGGAGTGAGTGGTCAACTGAGAGACTAAGTGATAAGATAAGAAAAGTGATCCTGAACCTGAAAATGTGGAGGCAGTTTTATCAAGCAGTTATTCAGGATAGAAAAGGACTTTGAAAATCATGAAGAGCTGTTGGTGCTTCTCCAAAGGAAGAGGTATCCAAGGAGAGCTTTTTCAAAATACACATGCCTGGACTCAGCCCCAATCCGTTGGATTCAAATCTTTATGGAAAAACCTCTGATGCCTCCCTAATTAAGGGCCTCCATATAACTAACTGTAGGTTATTGTAACTAATACCTCTGTGTCCCTCTCCCAAATGTATTCATTCTGTATCACTTTTACCCTTTTCATAGATGTCTTAGGGTCATCTCTGAGGGAGGACATTTTATGTTCTTATCACCAGATACACTAGTAATGTATAACAGTCATGTTCAGTGACTCTACTGCAATATTTCACATAAAAAGTTCTTTGCATTGTTCAAATGCCCTTGGAGCACTGTAATTAATAACTGAAGAGTTCACAGTAAGTGTTACAGATAGAGGTCCCTAAATTGGTTTATGAAATTTCCCTGATCAAACATGAATTCCCATTGGTTTAGGTGAGAAAATCATAGCTAACTGAAAACACCCAAATGGTCACTTTTCAAGACATGGCAAACAAGGTTGTTCCAACCTATGGCAGGGAGCCACTGGTGACCATATGAAAGTTTTGCTCGCTATTCCTCTTTTCTTCCTTCGCTTCTGTACCCTTGCCTTTGTTTTCATATTCTTCCATTTTAGAGTCTCTAGATCAATGAGGAGATGTGGACAAGGTGGAGTAATGAATGGGATATTTTTTAAAGATCTCACAAGTTCTTTACTGATTTAAAAAATATAATTTTGAAAGTAATAATTGTATGACAATTGCTTCTGAAGAAGCTTCTGAGCCTCTGGGGAAATAGTTATGAACACATTATTATGTCAATTATCACACAAATAATCAAATGTCCCTCTTCTCACATTCATAACCTGGATATGGCTCAGAAGGGCTGTCACAGGAGTCTGCTTTGCTCTGATATCTTTATTAATGAGCAAGAAGCAGAGGTAAATATTGTGCTAATTAGATCTACTGTGGATACTAATCTAGAAGACACAGCTAGCCAGGGGGAAGCACAGATGCTTCACTAATTCACATTGAACTTTTAAGTATGTGGAATTAGAATGGCAAAATGACTTTTGACAATAGAGAATGTAAATGAGGGGGGAAAACCCTATATACACAGATTATTGGAAAGATAACAGGAAGAAGGAAACACCAGTTATTATCATTAGTTCACCAAGAACCCTGAGCTAGCGTGGCCCTGCCCATAAACTGGATCTCCAGAGAAGACTGGGATAGTAATTGGAAAATGAGTTTTCAAGGATAGGAAAGGGGAATCCAAGTGGTTTGAGACTAAGTTTACAGAATCAAACTTGAGGGTTGTTGAGGTCTAGTTAGCTGGACCCTACTAAAAGGAGTAGGGGCCAATGGAGCAGCCCACTTTAGTGAGAGCAGCCAGGAGCCAATTAAAGGAAAATAGGATTGATGTAGGGCCACTTTCCCTCAGGAGCCTGGGGATAAGTGGTCAATGAGGGTCTTGTTGGGCAGTGGTTGACATAATATAATAGTGATTATGCCCCAGAGGGACAGGTCAGAAATGCCTTTACCACCTTGATGACCTAAGCCGCCTTTCACCTTTTATTGCTTTTCCCAAACACTCTACCCCCTTGGTATTATTCCTCTCTCCTGTTAACCCTGGGCCTGGGCTCAAGAATGAGTGGGAAGAAGATTCACAGGAATCCAAGGAATTAGCCTAACCTCTTGTTTGCTCCTAGCAGTGCTTGCTAGGTCCAAGGAGAAAACAGGGCCCTCTGACCTACTGGCAGAGGGCTTATGGGGAGATGGGGATACCAGCTTCTGACCAATTTCCTCGGACCTAGAAAGTCCGGGGGGGTGGGCCCATGAGAAAGACCCGAGCCACATTTACTGGCTTGATATCATTCTATACACACTTATTAGGCAACTTCCAGGGTCTGTGTTAGGATCTTGGGAAGTAGGAAGAGCAGATACATTAACAAACCATGTCAACATGGAAAGTCAATAACTTGTCTGTGTCCTAAATGTTGTGGCACTAAGAAGGGTGCATTCATCTTTGGGCCTGAGGTCTATCAGGGAAGGCTTCGTGGAAGAGACAAAGACTGGGTTCCAAAAACCAAGTGGGAGAGGTTCCTGGGAGATATGTTAGCAAAGAAAGAAAGACAGGGAGAGATGGGAAAGGAGGGAGGAGAGATGCATTCCAGAGAGTGCAAACAGCATGTGCACAGAGGCATCACATGGTAGGGTATACTAAAGGGGCCACAGCACAAGGTATACATGACCAATGTTTAACAGTTTCTGGTTCTCCTTTCTTTCCTGAACAAATGAACTATACTTCTCACCTCTGTTGTGGGGATGTGGTCCCACGATCATCTTTGCATGAATAAGAAATAAACTTCAGGTATGTCAAGCCACAGAAATTTGGGGACTTATTTGTTACTACACCATATTCCAACCTATTCTGATTCATACATGTGCAGACTGGTAGGAAATGAAGCCTGAGAGATTAGCAAAGGATAGAATCCAGGTGAGGGCTTTAGGAGTAGCTTCTCTCTGTGCTAAAGTTTGGAGACTCTAGGCCATGGAGAGATGTGAACGGTACTTTAAAAATGAGAGTGAGATGATCAGGTTCAGTGGCTGGATGGAAGGGTGTGACAGGAGATAACTGAAGTAGTTGAGTAATCTTGAAGGCTTGAACTTAGGCCGTGGCTGGAACATGGGAAATGTTAATATGAAACTAGGAGGACTCAGTGACTGCTTAGATGAATGGAGGGGAAAAAAAGGTGGAACATAGAATGACTTTTTTAGGTCTTTATCTTGTGTGGCTATGTGGATAACTCCATCACTAATTAGGATTCAGGATGGTGAAGAGTTTTGAGTGACAGATTATCTATTTTTTCCCTGTCAATTTCCTAAAAGAGCTTAGTGTTACACCAAATAAGAGATTAAGTCCATGGGTTCTGGCTTCCAGGTTCTTCCTCTCCAGTGTGTCTCAACCACAACCTGGGTTCAGCACCACATCTAGAACCATTCCTATGAGGCTTTCACGGCCCTGCTGTGCCACTGATGGAGAAAACTGATGGAGAAAATGCCAAGATATCACTCCAGAAGGTTGGGTTGTGAAAGGGTTTACCCAACCTTCATACTGCATACTTGTGGCTTCTGGTGAAGCCATGCCACTTGGAATATGGTAGTAATGATCTGGTTCTATTAGAATCCAAAACCTTGGAAGTCACCAAGAGGTGAGACAGGTGTGATCTTTGGCCCAGGAGAGCTATCTGGTAATTGTGAAACTCCTGGCCAGTGGTGTAGGACTGAATGACCATCAAAAGCCAATAGGTGGTGGTTTCTCCAGGTGTTACTTGATCACCCATTCCCCTCCCCACCATTACCACAGGCCTTTGGAATCCTACAGTAGGTCTGGGTTATCACCTGGAGTAATCACATACCAAATCTAAGAATTTGGATACTGCTGCCAATAATAGTCATAATGAACATTCATTGTAAAAATAGCCAAGCACATGGAGGCATCCAGCACCTAGACACTATGATTAGCTTATATACTTAAAGGTGGGTGGGTGCATCTTAATCCTAGGACTGGTCATCCAAATTCATGCAGAATTCAAGTCAGATGGCCTAAGGGTTGCCTGGGGAGTTGTTCCTGGTTGGGAATGATATGGATCAAGAATCTGATCAGAAAGAGGTGCTTGGGGAAAGGGACGAGAAGAAAGGGAGAAAAGGTGTAGCTGGGTGTTCACACCAGTGCCACTCGGCTTCCAGGCTCCATGAAGGTGCATTCCAGTGCCTGCCCACTGAGGGCACTGGCTGGCTTGGCCTGTCTCCCCTGGATTCAGCAGCAGGAGAGGCCGGAGTCTATGGGTGGCTGGATATCAGTATCCATGGCTGAGCAGAACAGGGTGAGCAGGGATTAATAATGATCTCTGGGTCTTCAAGAAGAAAAACTAACCCACAGTGCAATCTATTATCCAGCCCCAAACCCTTCCTCACATAAGAAATACATGAGAATTGGTAAGAAATACATGAGAATTGGAGGGTGTGATAAGTACCAGGCTCTTGGAGCTGGCCTCCTTATGCTGCACCCCTCTCACAGGCTTTGGGTCTCAGTGAAGGGATTAAAGGCATAGACTGACTTTACTGCTTATGTAATATCGGAAAATAGGCCTATTATCTACCCTTTCTGAACCTTGTGTTTCTCTTCTAGAAAGTGCAGACAACCTGCCTCATAAAATTATTGTCATGAGGAATAAATAAAATAAGTAAGATATAGGGGAAGATTCCCATTCCCACCAACAACTCCATGTATGGAAAGGCGATCTGGAAAATGGGAGTCCCCACCTGGGACAGTTTTTTTTTTCTCATTGTTTAAGGTTTTATTGAAATATAGTTGATTACAATGTTGCAATCATTTCTGCTGCATGACAAAGTGATTCAGTTATATATATACAGGGCACACATCTATTCTTTTTTTCAGATTATTTTCTCATATAAATTATCACAGAAAGTTAGGTAGAGTTCCCTTGGGGACAATTTTTAATGATTGAAGAGGAACTTGGAAAGCAAATTCAGGAATGAACTGGGACCTACAGAGCTGGGTTGTAAGGACTGTACACCTCTAATCACCTCCCAACTGCAAATCTCTAGTACAAGTTTTTGTCACCCAGAAATACTGACTCACTTGGCGTTTTCTTTCATTCTTGGTTGCTGTGAATAAGTTCCACCTGTGTGATAGATTTTATGCTTAGAACTGTCTGTCTGCCAGGTTTAGCACTGTGTAAGTATTATCTCCAGCTACAGAGCAAGAGCTCACCGCAGATCATACAGCTTCACAAGATCACTGAGCTCACTCTGAGGGGGATACTTCTGCTCATACACATAGCCCCAGTGATGTGCTTATAACACCAAACTGAAGTATCATTTCAAAGAAGAGGAGAAGGAGAGAAGGAAACTCAAGCTAGCTGCAACCTAGCTGACTAGCAAAGCAGTCAGATTTTCCAAAGATCAAGTGCAGCACGGTTTCCTAGATGTTAATATTCAAACAGCTCATCACAGTGTTGAGTATACAGCAGGCACTCAGGGCACACTAGTGGTTCAGAGTTATACTCCTGGGAACAGGAATTTGCTGATAACTAACCCAACTACAGATGCATTTGCCCTTTGACCCAGCCACCCCACTTCTAGGATTCTACCTCAAAGACACACCTAGAAAAAAATACTAGATGATATTGGCATTAGACTCTTCATTCAGCCCATTGTGCAGTAGCCTAAGACTAGAAACAGCCCAAACGTCAATTGGTTGAACATGCTTTAATAGAATACAGTGCAACTGTCAAAAAGAATGAGAAAGATCTCCATAAACTGATATGGAGTGATCTCTAGGACACCCCCCCACACACACACACAGTTGACCCTCGAATAACCCAAGTTTGAACTTTAAGAGTTTAATTTTATGTGAATTTTTTTCATGGTAATAATATAGTAATTCTGTGGTCGGTTGAATCAGAGGATACAGTACCTTGGATACAGGGGAACCAGGGATATAGAGGGCCACCTATAAATCATAGACAGAATACACCTGATGTTGGTACCCCAACCCCACATTGTTCAAGGGTCAACTGTAATTGTATATGTATGGTGTGTGTGTGTGTGTGTGTACATGTACATACATATATATACACCATGCGTGTACATAGATATATACATACACAAACACTCAGTAAGTTACCATTGGGGAAGAGAGAGAACAAGAGAGAAGGGAGCCAAATAGAAGCTAGATCTCTCTGATGAATGCACCCTGTTTTATAGTTTGATTTTAGAACCAGTAAATGTTTTTTATAATTTTAATTAACCAAATAAAAAGAATTCCCTTAAAGTGGAGAGCAAACTGTAAAAAAAACAACAAAACAAAACAAACAAAAACTAGTTATCTAGTTAGTAGCATAGCCACCTAGAAGAGGCTTATTTCAAATGATTTTAAGCCACAGTATTTTCACTACACACCCCTAGTGAGATAAAGAACTGCAGAGATATCAAAAAACCTGACTCTGCATTCAGTGGTAATATTGACATTATTATCAATATTTGAAACCAGAAAATAGGACAAAATAAATATGTTTGCCCTAATCTCATTAGGGAATTGAGGTTTTCCAAGTAAAGAGAGAAAATATAGATACATAAATGAGTAAAATCATGACATTTAAATAAAATCCTGTAATCCTTCAAGTTGAAAATATCAGTATTAACTCATGATTTACTCTTCTTCTAAAACTTTGATATTTCCTAGTGACGTCCACTGAAAAGATTTAGAAGCAATGGTAACTCAATAATAACAAACACCCCTAGTTCTCAGATTATAGTCTCTAGATGCCATTTCCCACTAAAAGGAACAAGGTCTTCTTGAGCTGGAACATCTTGTCATGCCTGAAAGCAAGGAAGCTATCAAAGATTACTGTGATCACATCGAGATGACGTGGTAGCTAACTTGAAGGGGCCCCCGCTTACCAAAGGCGAAACAGTTTGAACATTTAAAAAAAGCTAAAATATCCCAGGGGGTTGAAATACATCGTTCTGTAAAAAACCTTGGGTTCATAATGATACTCCAAGCCCCCTACACTCTCCCCAACTGCCATGTAAGTAAAACCTCCTTAGTTACTTTGAAAGTTTCCAGAACAACAATGTATCGTTCTGACAATTGACAAAGAAAAAAGGAATCAGGTAGTTATCCTGACTTTCCTAAATAAACCTCATGGTTTGTACCCCATAGCAACCAAATATTTGCTATGGAGATGTTCTTTATGGAAGAAACGCACCTGGTAAGTGCAGTAGGAATGATAAAATTGGGATCTCACCAGGATGCAAACCCTAGCAAAGTAGGTTCAAGGCAACAGTCACCAGTAGCAGCTAAAGCCATTAGGTTAAATGTTGATGGGAAATTCTGTGATATATGGATCATGCTGACACCATGTGAACCCAAAGATGAAGGCTAAATGAACCAGATATTATGCACATCCTGATGTGATAAACATGGATGTCCACAACAGCACCTGTCATTTCTCCTCCTCCAAAACAAAGAACCTGAATGTAATCAAACTCTAGACCAAATTCCCAGTTTCTACAAGTCAAATCATGTAGTTTAATTCAGAAATAAATGACTCTTTTTGACAAAGTGGAACAACTATAGATAAGAGATTTAAGACAGACCAAATTTATAGTCTGACTCTTCTTGAAAGATATACAGGTGTTCACTATAGTATTCT
The DNA here is from genome assembly GCF_016906955.1 of Phacochoerus africanus. Taxonomy (NCBI): domain Eukaryota; kingdom Metazoa; phylum Chordata; class Mammalia; order Artiodactyla; family Suidae; genus Phacochoerus; species Phacochoerus africanus. The sequence continues at coordinate 75,896,001 of NC_062545.1, read as the reverse complement.
TTAAACTTTTCTGTAGGTTTCAATTTTTTCAAATTTTTTGTTATAGATCAAAGAGAGAAAAATATCTATTAGCCAAATGAGGTGTCTTGGCTTTTATTTGGATGCAACTTTGAAAAAGCCTTAATTTTAAAAGATGTATTTGAGACGACCAGGGAAAATGGAACGTGTACTTTCTTGTAAATTATTGTTAATTTTGCTGCATGTGAAAATTGTACTGTCGTTATGTTTTTAAAGGTCCTTATTTATTTAAACATATTTATGAAGAAGTAATAAATGAAAGCATGGTAACATAGAGCTAAGGCTATAGGGCGCAGGAGCAAGAACATGTTGGATGTTGTTAGAGCTAGAATTTGGACTCCATTTTTTAACTAGAAGGACTTGAATGAGTTTCTTGGGCTGTCTTAAGTTTAATTTCCACCAAATACCACCAATCCTACCACTTGCCATACTGTGAGAATTAAACAATATTTACAATAGTGCCTAACATAATTGATATTTAACAGCCTTTTAAAAAATTATAAAGGGTTATCCTTTAAAGATGGATTTGCATGTAACCAAGTGTCAATATCTTTATCTAGTGTCTCATGATAGATTATCAAGCATTCACTAGAGACTAATGACTAGTAATTAGTTACATCAACTAAGCTCAGTTTGCCTGTAGTTACCAGTTGTGAAAGCATTATGCTATAAAGGGCAGAAATCCAGGAAAGATTTGAAGAAATGGGCAGTCCCGTCCTGATCATATCAATGAGGCAGTCATACAGTGGTCAGCGGAAATGAGTTCATGCAGGTAAAATGCTTAGAACAGTACCTGGCTTGTGGTGATATTATATAAGCAATAATAATAATAACAATAACCACCTAGCAGAATACAAGCCAACTTCATCTTCTTCACATTCCTCCTTTTTCTGTTCCTCTGAACTCCCTCTCAAGTACTGAGATGACAATCTATAAATCGATATATTTTTCCTAGGCTTAGAAAGGATGACTCAATCTCTTAATTCACAGATTCTGCTCTTGTCTTGGGCTTGAGCCATTTTGAGTTTCCATTTTGGCTGCATTGTCGCTAATGGGTCTTTGGCTGTCATAGTTAACAACTGCCTTGACCATAATGATGAGGGAATCAATGGCCCCATGGAGTCCTCCCTCCAGCCTCATCCTGCTGCTCCGAGGGAAGCTTGGACCACATGGCAGCCAGTGGTAATCAGGGATAGAGACACAAGTCCTTTGCTAATTCCCTGAGAAGTTCTCAGAGAAGAGCCTTGCTAACTACCACCCTAGGAAGTCTGCCAATTTGTAGCCTTTTTGCTAAAGAGATGTCTATGCATTTCAGATTCTTCCCTGACCATGGACAGTGTAAGTCTCTATGTAGCATGGACTCAGCAAGTCGCTCTCTAAATGGTCACTTTGGGTTCAGAGGTGATCCAAACCAATGTGGACTTAGACATGTGACCTGTATAAGGACTTTGTGATGTTGGTAGAACATCCAAGTTAGCAATGAACCTATGATTCTGGGCCTTACTAGCCGTGAGTGAGACATTCCATTGTCTTTATTTCAACCTGAATTTGCAGGGACCTTCAGTTCTCCGGAACTCACTGCATTCCTAAGTTGTCTTAAACATTCTCACAGCCCCAGCCCTCCTGGCAGAGGGGTAACCTCCATACCTCTTCTCTCTTGGCTCTCACCACAATTCCGCCATTGCTCATGGACAGGTTCCAGGTGGGGTTGGGGGTTTCCAGTGTGACAACTTGAAGTCTCCTGAAGGTCATTCTCCTGCTTCCCAGACCTAACTCTGATGCTGCCTGATCCTCTGAGGTCACTGTGCTTTAAATTAACAAGGGTACAGGTCAGGTGGGGTGGGGTGGGGGGTTGTTGCTGGCTGGTTATGACTCAGAGGAAGGCACGCAGGTGAGACGGCCGTGTGGCCAGGTCCAATAGTCACTGGTCCACACTTGCCAGTGTTGATTGGTGAGGCCAGATCAACACTGCTTGGCTTTTGGGGAGAGAGGTCAGTGGGGACTGATGAAGCACTGTGAAGGCATGAGGACATCTTAATAAGACCCAAACAGCAAGGAGCAACCCTCTACTGAAAGAAGCCCAGTGGAAGCTATAACCCTGCTGGGCTAAATTTACCTGATTTAGTGTTTTCTGTCCAGTACTCATTGACTAGAAATGGACAAATCTCTTTTCATTTGTTTGTTTTTTTTGTTTTTTAGGGCCATACCCACAGCATATGGAAGTTCCTAGGTTAGGGATCTAATTGGAGCTGCAGCTGCGGCCTATACCACAGCTCACAGCAATGCCAAATCCTTAACCCACTGAGCAGGGCCAGGGATTGAACCTGCATCCTCATGGATATTAGTTGGATTCATTACAACTGAGCCACAACGGGAATTCTGAAATGGACAAATCTCTTATCATATAGCATCTCCCACCATGTCCACATGTCACATACCCTCCAATTTCATAGCCACAGTCACATCTTGAAATGCAAATCTCGCCTCTACTTAATAGGTTTGTCTTTGGACTTATTATTTAAATTCTCTAAGGCTCACTGTCTTCATCTGTGTTTTTTAAGGACAATACATTTTCCTTCCCTCTACCGTTGTTTGGAATACCAGCTGCATGGAGAGCACTTGGCACAGAGCCTGGCACATGGTTAATGTCCAATAAGCGTTTTGCATCCCACCGCCATCATTTCCATCAGCATTCTTCTGAGCCCCAGAATTCTGTACATTTTTGTATCTGACATTAGCAAAGCCACACATAGTCTAGTCTCTGCATGGAGTTGTTTATTCTCCAGGAGCCAATATTAAATATAAAGATATTCTGATATTTATTCACATTTCCTAAAGAACATTAAATATGATCCAGTCCATATAGCACCCCAGTACTTCACAAACCCTGCTTCCTGCCACCCCCACCCCAGTTCCCTCACAGCCCCGGCTTCTCTGGAGTATCTTCCAAGTGAACCCCTCAACTTTCTCCACGTGGCCAGTGAGTCCTCCCTCTCCTTCTCTTCCACCCCTGCCTCTTTTTTAACCTCTGTAAGGGCTCCCATTCAGTCTATTTGAACGCTATTTTCCCTCATAAAAGATGTAGAGCAGAGCTTGTGGTCACAAGAGAATTCTCCTCAGGAAGCAGCCTGTGGGAAACCCCAAACGAGTCAAAATCATAAAAATAACATCACTGGACATGTATGTGGTACCTTAACATAGAATCTCTCTTTTTTGACTTGTAATTTACTTCTGAGTGGATAAAGGTAACAGTCTCTTTAGTGGGCAGGTAGAGAAGACAGGAAAGTCAGAAATACCAACAGGTTACTAAATTGAGCCCCAGCAAATGTATGAGTGAGCCATGAGGCCATCACTGATGGGTCTGGGGTGGTGATATTTGAACCCAGCTGTCCATCAAGGGCTTTCATGGGACCCTTAGACTTAGGACCAGGGGAGACTTTGGAGGTTAAAACTGATGGTAAAAGTTGGAAATTTTTATTGAAATAATGCTTTTTCATCAATTTTACTGAAATCACACGTGTGTGTTTTGCCATGAAGATAAGCCAGTCTATAGCAAGACAGCATAAGGTGGGAGGAGAGAAGTCGGCAGAAATGAGCAGGTAGAAAGTCCGCCTGACTTCTGGGTCCCTCCAGCCAGGGGGTCCTGAGGCCCTCAGTGTTACTCCTGCCCCTTCGTTCCATAATTTCCTCATGGTGTAAGTGGGTTTGAGCCACCCCTCTGTCCCTTATAGCAGAATAGTCTCACCCACAGCTCTAGATTGAGATGAGGCCATAGATAGATGAGGGGCTACAGCAGGCAGGTCTCAGCTGTAGGCAGGGGATCAGTGGAGCTAAAGTGAGGGACGAGAGTGCAGCATGAAGCAGCAATGAGGCAGGGAAAAACCTCAAGCTTTCTTGAACTTGAGAAGTGGTGACCAGCAGCTTTATCTATGGTGCTGGGAAAAGGCCAGGTTCTCCTGCAGCCTCAGCAAAAGCCAGCATTGCTCTGTGCACATGGGGAGAGGTGGTGTGGGAGATCAGTGAGAAGGGGCAGGGTGGGTTTTAGCCCACACCCGCCTGCCCCAGGCCCTGCTTCAGTCCCGACGAAATCCTCCCTGTTTCTGACCGCCCGGGCTCTGCTGCAGCAGTTGGCTCCAGCAAGCACTTCCCCTGCCTACGGATTCTTCCTCTGCCTCTGGGATCAAAACCTGACTCCAGCTTTCCTTCCCTGCCCTTCCCAGCCCCTGGGTGGTCCCTTTGGCATTTTCACTGGTGTGTTAGGCAGAGACCCTCATTTGAGCCAGAGCAGAGTCACTGCAGATGATCAGCATATGCTGGCCTGTGGCCTTCTGAGCTTGACCCCCTCAAACCCTGGACATCTCCCTTACCCACTCCTCCAGCCACAGTCATCCTATTCCAATGTGAGATTCAAGAGCTATAATCGGGAGCTCACGTTTCAAGTCGCTTCCAAACATTTCTGTCTTGGGTTCAATCTGGGGCATGTTGTGAGTAACAGTCATTTATTCCTGTAGGTGATACTATTAATTATAAAGTTTCCAGTACAGGAAAAATGCATTTGACAATATGACTGTGTTTAATGATTTAGTCAGGCAGTACCAGCTGACTCTACAACTGAGGTCATTAATCAGAAGTAATAAAAAAATAAGTAATGCTAACAGGCTTATTTTTAGACTTTATAAGTTTAGACTTTTTTTTTTTTTAGAGCAGTTTTAGATTCACAGCACAATTGAGAGGAAAGCATAGTTCCCACATACCTGGCACAGTCTACCACCACTGGCAACATCCCTGACCCGAGTGGTATGTTTGCTGTAATTGATGAACCTACACAGACACATAATCACCCAAAGTTCACAGTTTACATTAGGGCTTACTCTTGGTGTTGCACAATCTGTGGGATTGGACAAATGTATGACATGCATCCACCATTATAGTATCTTATAGAATAAGCTTGCTGCCCTAAAAATCCCCTGTACTCCATCGAGGCACCCTTTACTTCTCCAAACCCCTGGCAACCACTGGTTTTTCTATAGTCTCCATAGTTTTGCCTTTTACAGAATGCCAAATGTTTGGAAACTAGAGTATGTAGCCTTTTTAGACTGGCTTCTTTCACTTAGTAATAGACCTTTAAGGTTCTTCCATGTCTTTTCATGGCTTGATAGCTCAGCTCTTTTTAGTGCTGAATGATATTCTGTCGTCTCAGTGTGCCAGTTTATTTTTTCATTCACCAACCGAAGGATATCTTGGTTGCTTCCAAGTTTGGGGAATTATGAATTAAGTTGCTATAAATATTCATATGTATGAAGGTGGACATTCATGTGGACATGTTTTCAACATGGCCTTTGGGTAAATACCAAGGAGGATGATTGCTGGATCATAGGGTAAGAGTATGCTTAGTTTAGTAAGTGTCTCATACGCATTTCTGGTTTTATCTTCAGAGTAAAGCTTAGGTGAATCTCACATTTAGTACTTTAGCAAACTGAGACTCCAAAAGGTGAAGTGACCTCTCCAAGGTCACCAGACCAAACCACAAATCTCCTGACAGGGTAGAGGAGAACTCCCTCACGTGGCTGAATCTCAGCCCCTGGCAGGAAGCCCTTGCAGCTGGTTCCCTCTCCAGCATGCCTTTTGGGCTGTGATTGGCTAGGATGCTTGAGGGGGTGGTGGCTCAGTGAACCCCACTGCCCACCTCTGGCTCAGGGTGTGCTCATAGCAACTCTTTTCCATTGCTCACTGCTCCCTCTCCACCCTACACTCCACACCCCCTGACTTTGGAGGAACAAGAGAACTTTTTTTTTTTTCTCAAAGGTTTAGGGAGCTGCCAGATCCACAGGCATGATGTAATTGATTCCGACCAGTTATGAGGATGATAGAAAACCCCTCATCTTGCAACACAGCATCCTATAGTCTGTGTCCTTCTGTGGATGCCCAGGGTATTCTCACACATTCTGTGTGATGCGGGGAAGAAGGCCAAGCAATACAGAGAGAAGAGTTGGTTACAGCCATCATACAGGCACTGGACGGTGGTAGAAGGGAAGTTGAGCCTGTTTCCTCCTTGAAGGACAAGCAACCTACGACAAAAGGCAATCAGTTGCCTCTTGAGTTTCTTCTTTAAAAAAAAAAAAATTTCAAGCTCTATTTTTTCAGCAATTATTTGTTTAAAATCATTTCTTTAGAATTGCCTGTTTATCCTCCCCTAAAAGTAGTCATTTGTGTTTCTTGTACAGTGTGTGCTCTTCAGGGAACAAAGGGGAACCATACTCATAAGGACTATGCACATTTTGTTGTTCCCTGAACAAATATCATGTGTGTGTGTGTGAGAAGACAAATCACTCAGAACCTGGGATTTTTCAGAGAGCTAGATGGGAAATTGCTAATGGCGTGATTAGGATTGTCTTTTCACAATTATGACTGAAATCAATTTATCCAGCCTGGTAGCTAGAGAAAAATAGGAGGGTTGAGCTGCCGAAGGACACAGCCATTCGTTCCTTCTCTGCATCTTAATTTCCTTTCAATCCTTGCAATAAAGAGGCAGATGCAAAAGAAGGCAACAAAATGGCTTTTAAATACTAGTTAAGGATCAGGTGTACCCAACTCCACAAGGACGGAAGCTCTGGCACTCAGGACCCTCTCATTCCTCCAGACCTTGCCCTATTCCATTGTGCTGTTCCCAAGTCATGTCCTTTATAATAAAACTGTAAGTGTTTTCCGTATAACTAAGCCTTAGGATATGTTGATCACTAAGCTGAGGGTGGCAAATGTTTGTAATGTTGCCTTTGAGCAGCCATTCCAGTGATTCAAAACTCTTGGAAAGCTGATGGGTACAACAGAAGGCAAGGACAGGGACAATGACTGGCCAGCCTTGACAGTGCTCATTTGTCATCATGACAGAGCATCCTTCAGCATGTCAGTGGGGCACCGGGCCTGTGACTCAGGAGCAGTGAGCATTGCATTTCTGGCAATATGGGTTCTTCAGGGCTGGTGGCCCAGGGGTGGGACCTCTGTGTGCCTGGGCTTGGGGAGCAGGAGCATTAACAATCAACTCCTTCATCCAGGGATCCTGGCAGCTCTGGACTCAAGAGGCAAAGAAAGGGCTGATTGAGGGGAGATGGGCTAGCATTTGGGAAAGCTTCCTGGTGGATGTGACACTTCTGTAGGGTCTTAGTGGAGAAAGCTGGTGTAGAGAAGAGAGGAGGGCTTCTTGGCTTGTGCTCGGACTGGGCGTGCATCCTGGGGTGCACTGTGATGAGAGGAGTATGTGAAGCTATCTGGGCTAGAGAATGAGAGATCCAGGTTGGTGATGATCTTGTGGGAAAAAGTTATCTGAAATGAGTTGGGTGATGATGAGGGCTGTGAAAACACTGTCGTTCATACTAGGCGAGCAAGTTTCTCCATTTTATACCCAGAGTGGCACCTCCACCACTTGAAAATGCTTTCCAAATGGTGAAGCGAAATCATACTTTCGCTATTGCCACTAGCCAAGGTGTTCCCCCACCCACCCCCACCACCCCTTGAAGCAGCACAGGGGGATTTTCTTCCCTTCTGTAGTTCCTTTCTCCCACTGAATAAGAAAAACGTGTCACATTCACATGCAGCCAGAAATGGAATTCTCTGAACTGACAATGCTTGCCCTCTACCCCTGGAACGTTTTTAAATATTTTCCAAACCTTTAGGAACATAAGAATGATTCCATAAGGGAGCCTTTCAGAATGCTCATCTTTGTATATATTTATTTTGACAAGTATTTATATAAGCTTATTATGCATGAGGTGCACTGCTGGGTGCTGGGAATAAGGGGCACCCAAGGGTTAGAGTGGGAGTCAAGATTTGCAGCTACCTCCACGGGGCTGGAGGCTGTGGATGCCGGAGACGCCGGTGGCCTTGACCCCAGGGGAGCCACCTTGGAGACATCTCCTCTCTAGTCCGTCCCCCCCTGTCAGTTAGTACTCACTCCAGGCTCTCCCTGTGGGAAAGAAAAGCCCTCCTAATCCCTCACTTGAGACAGAACTGACTCTTTCTTCACCCCTCAGCATCTGAAAAATAGAGATACTAATGCCCATCACCCCCACTTGTGAGAATTAAATAATTGAACACCCGCGAAGAAGTCAGAACAAGGCCTGGCCCGTAATAAGCACCCAGGAAATGTGAGCTATTGTTATTAACTCAGTCTTAGGAGGGAGGGAAAGGCTAATGCATCTAACTCAGACCATTAATCTCGAATCAGAATCTAGTCTCTTCCTATTGGCATAGAAATAGCACATGTTAAAGTTTTTTAAAAAGCAGTTTATAAAAGAATAGCAACTACATTATGGTGCCCATTTGGGGGAAAATATGTATTTTTACATAAAGATTAGGAGATGTTATGGACTGGATTGCATCCCCCTAGGATTCATATGTTAAAGTCCTAACCCCCAACCAATACCTCAGAATATAACCTGTATTTGGAGACAAGGTCTTTAAAGAGGTAATTAAGTTAAAATGAGGTCTTTAGGATGGACCAACAGGGACCTTTAAGATGCATAGTGCAATATAGTTAAAATTTATTGAGAGTTTTTTAAGGGACAAATATATGTTAATTGACTTAATACAAAACCCTCTAAGATCCATATAATAATGAGTCCACATTACAAATGAGGAAACTGTGGCACAAGGGATAATTTTACTTGTCTAGAGTCATCCAGAGGTGTAGCCAGGATTTAAACACAAGCACTCTTCATGTGTGGATTTATATAGAGAGGGGCCTGGGAAAAGATGAAGAGTTTTCCAATCTGAAAATGAATTGGGAAATTGATGCAGAAGACTGAGGTGAGTCTGCAAGACACACTTGTCTGAAGACAAATATTTCTCTAAGTTCAGCACAGCAATTCCTATCCATGCCCCTTCCACTCTAGCATCTGGGTTCAGGACTCATCATCTCTGAAATGCCAACATGGGTAAACAGTTTTTGATGTGTTTCAATGATAAAATTACAAAATCAGATGGTTGCTGACTTTAATTTTTGCACACATGTACTGTCTTCCACGATTTATTTTCTGTATCTTCCCCAACTTCCCCAGTTTGGGAGGAGGAAGCTCAGTTTGCTTCCCAGACATCACACACAAGATGAGGCTGTAGTCTTAATCTAGTCTCTGTTACCAAGAGAGAAGTGATGAGATTTTGCTTTTAATGCCCCTTTACCTTTAATTTCCCTTCTCCATCATTCAGAACCTCGTCAGAGGATTTACCTGGGGGAAGAAATTTCTCCCTTTCTTTTCTCAGAAAGATGGCTTTGTGTTTTGGAAATGTTACCTTAAAAATATTTTCTTTATGATTTTTTTAAAAAGTATTTCATCGCACCTCACAAAATCAAATACCTCGGAATACACCTGACCAAAGAGGTAAAGGACCTCTATGCCGAGAACTATAAAACTTTAATCAAAGAAATCAAAGAAGATGTAAAGAAATGGAAAGATATTCCATGTTCCTGGATTGGGAAAATCAATATTGTAAAAATGGCCATACTACCCAAAGCAATCTACAGATTCAATGCAATCCCTATCAAATTACCCATGACATTTTTCACAGAACTAGAACAAACAATCCAAACATTTATATGGAACAACAAAAGACCCAGAATCGCCAAAGCAATCCTGAGGAACAAAAACCAAGCAGGAGGCATAACTCTCCCAGACTTCAAGAAATACTACAAAGCCACAGTCATCAAGACAGTGTGGTACTGGTATCAAAACAGACAGACAGACCAATGGAACAGAATAGAGAATCCGGAAATAAACCCTGACACCTATGGTCAATTAATCTTTGACAAGGGAGGCAAGAACATCAAATGGGAACAAGAAAGTCTATTCAGTAAGCATTGCTGGGAAACCTGGACAGCTGCATGCAAAGCAATGAAACTAGAACACACCCTCACACCATGCACAAAAATAAACTCAAAATGGCTGAAAGACTTAAATATAAGACAGGACACCATCAAACTCCTAGAAGAAAACATAGGCAAAACACTCTCTGACATCAACATCATGAATATTTTCTCAGGTCAGTCTCCCAAAGCAATAGAAATTAGAGCAAAAATAAACCCATGGGACCTAATCAAACTGAAAAGCTTTTGCACAGCGAAGGAAACCAAAAAGAAAACAAAAAGACAACTTACAGAATGGGAGAAAATTGTTTCAAATGATGCAACGGACAAGGGCTTAATCTCTAGAATATATAAACAACTTATACAACCCAACAGCAAAAAAGCCAATCAATCAATGGAAAAATGGGCAAAAGACCTGAATAGACTATTCTCCAAAGAAGATATACAGATGGCCAACAAACACATGAAAAAATGCTCAACATCGCTGAGTATAAGAGAAATGCAAATCAAAACTACCATGAGATATCACCTCACACCAGTCAGAATGGCCATCATTAATATGTCCACAAATCACAAGTGCTGGAGGGGCTGTGGAGAAAAGGGAACCCTCCTGCACTGCTGGTGGGAATGGAAACTGGTACAGCCACTATGGAGAACAGTTTGGAGATACCTTAGAAATCTATACATACAACTTCCATATGACCCCACAATCCCACTCTTGGGCATCTATCCAGACAAAACTCTACTTAAAAGAGACACATGCACCCGCATGTTCACTGCAGCACTATTCACAATAGCCAGGACATGGAAACAACCCAAATGTCCATCGACAGATGATTGGATTCGGAAGAAGTGGTATATATACACAATGGAATACTACTGAGCCATAAAAGAGAATGACATCATGCCATTTGCAGCAACATGGATGGAACTAGAGAATCTCATACTGAGTGAAATGAGCCAGAAAGACAAAGACAAATACCACATGATATCACTTATAACTGGAATCTAATATCCAGCACAAATGAACATCTCCTCAGAAAAGAAAATCATGGACTTGGAGAATAAACTTGTGGCTGCCTGATGGGAGAGGGAGGGAGTGGGGGGATCGGGAGCTTGGGGTTATCAGACACAACTTAGAATAGATTTACAAGGAGATCCTGCTGAATAGCATTGAGAACTTTGTCTAGATACTCATGTTGCAGCAGAAGAAAGGGTGGGGGAAAAAGTGTAATTGTAATGTATACATGTAAGGATAACCTGACCCCCTTGCTGTACAGTGGGAAAATAAAAAAAATATTAAAAAATATTAAAAAAAATAAAAAGTATTTTATCCAAAGAACATAGTATTTGCTGAATGACATTCTGATACTGTGCAGTTCAGATTGTGAGATCTTTAAATGGTGTCTAATCCTGCCTCTGGGCTTTTACTCCATGCTCACTTATCTGATTAACTACAAGAGTTTTAGGAAGATGGGTATAAAATACATGTCTCACAACCAAGATGCATTTACCAGGGCCCTGTGGACATGAAATGCTGCAATGGGCTTGACACTGGAAGTCACTCAGTAGCCTCTGTCCCCTCTACTCTCTCAGAGAAGAGTCAGATAGGACAGCCCAAGGGGACAAGAGAAAAGGAGAATGAACCAGTGAGTACCTTCACAAGCAGAAAACAAAGCCCCATCCCAGGGAGATGGGTTCAGAATCAGCACAGGTGGAATCTATGTATTGACAAGGTGATCTGTTGTAGGTTGAATTATGTATCCCCACCAAAAAAAAAAAAAAAAAGTACTGAGGCCCTAACCCCCAGTACCTGTGCATGTGACCTTATTTGAAAATAGAATCTTTGCAGATTTAATCAAGTTATGAGGAGGTCATTTGGATAGGCTTTAATCTGATATGACTGCATCCTTACAAGACAGAAATTAGACATGAAACATAGGGAGAACACCAGAGACACAGAGATATAGACATGCAGCGGAAAGACTCCATGTGACAACAGAGACAGAGTGGTGTTCTGCTGCCACAAGCCAAGGAACCCCAGTGTCACCAGAAGCTGGGAGAGGCAAGAAAGTGTCCTCCCCAAGAGACTTCAGAGGGACTAGCCCTGCCAACACTATGATTTTGCATGTCTATGTTAGGACAACCTAAGAAAACTAATATATGGCTTCTGTAGGGTGTAAGCAAAACCCAATTTTATTTTCTTTACTGCCTTTCCATTGCTGCACTGCTGGATCATTTACACCCAACCCTGGATGAAATCTCTAGATCCCATAGATTTTTCTGGTCATTTCAAGATAATGTAAAGTTTGAGTCTATCTAAAATCACAACTTCAGTCTTCATTTCCAATTGTAGACTTAACTCAAGCCTGGAAAACTGCAGTGGTAAAAGGCAGCACAGGGGGCTTCTTCACTATTGCACCACATGTCAGGCTACCTCTTTTCTCCTTTGCTCACTTTATTGCCTCCAGAGTTGAAGCAAGGGGGCAAATAAGAAATGGGGAAGAAAAGAGGCTTTATTTGATGTGTGCACTTATTATCAGATGGTGGTTTCTCTAGATAAGCCAGATGTCCGAAGTCTAGCTCTTTCCTTTATGGGGCACAGATTAGAGTCACTCCAAATAATGAATCCACCCTGCAGGCCTTTGCAGGGTGGGACCATCTTGCTCTAGGGTCCCCCAGATGGAGTATGCTCTCTCTGGCAGATCATTTATATCCCGCCCCAGTGATGCCACACTAGCCCCTATCAACTATGGTCACCTCTCCCCTTGCAGGAAGCCACAAAAAACAAAACCCTAGCCACCTGTCATAGGCAATATTCTTACATGGGCGATTTTCTAAAGAAATATACCACTGGCCAAAAAAATGGAAGGAAAGACAGAAGGAAGAGGAAAGAAAGAAGGAAGGAAGGGGGGAGGAAGGGAAGCAAAAATGTTCAACATAGTCATGACAAGCGAAAATTAAAACAAGATGTCAACTTTTCCTATATTAAACTAGCAAAGATTTTAAACCGTGAAACTACTCAGTGTTGGTAAGAATGTTTATCCTCCTGGCAGGCATGTGAATTAAAACAATATTTTCAGAAGACTGTTGGAAATACTTATTAAAGTGTTAACATATGCACACCAGGTGGTGGAGAGAGCTTTCATTCTGGAGGGCCTTACATTCAGGCACACGTCCTGAATAACAATTTTCCTGAAGGCCAAAGTGGGGACAATTCTCTGCATCCTGAGTTAGCCTCAAGGTCAGGAACATCTAGCTTTTATCAAAATGACCCAGCTGTGAACATCAGTATTGCTGAGGACACACAACTTGAACTCTAAAGGTCTCCTTTTTGTCTTGGGAGTCAGTTGTTCTGATAGTTGGACTCCCTGGCATATGCTTTGCTATTGCCAAGTAAAAATTCCACTCAGTGCTCAAAAATGGTTTGAGTTTTCCTTATCTTTCCTGAAATGCATTGTTTATTAATGAGAAAATAAGTAGTATTTTAAAATGACTGAAAAGGGCAAAAGGAAATGTTTATTTATTACCTCTAGAAAAACTGGTTTTGGATGATTAGCAACTACCCCAAAACAAAGCAAAAACCACATATCTGTAATGATCATGTCTGTGTTTAGTGACCTATTCTAAAGCAATCATTGGTTGCAGTTGCTGAAAAAAAATCCCTATTTATAAGGAGGCAACATTAGTCAATTCTGCCAGTTATCTCATTCAGGTAAAATATCAACGAAAAAAAGCGGGGCGGTGGGGGGAGGTCAATGACGACAAGATCTGAACAGACACCTCACCAAAGAAGATGTGCAGATGGCAAATAAACATATGAAAAGATGCTCGCCATCATATGTCATTAGAGAATTGCAAATTAGAAAATCATGAGATATTACCCACCTACCAGAATGGCTAAAATCCAAAACACTGACAACACCAAATTCTGACAAAGATGTGAGCAACAGAACTCTCATTCATTGCTGATGGGAATGTAAAATGATATAGTCACTCCAGAAGACAGTTTGGCAGTTTCCTACAAAACTAAATATACTCTCGCCATACAATTCTTCAGGTATTTACGCAAAGGAGTTAAAAATTACGTCTGCACAAAAATCTGCACACAGATGTTTATAGCAGCTTTATTCATAATTGCCAAAACTCAGAAGCAGCTAAGATGTCCCTTCAGTAAATGAGCATATAAACAAATTGTGATCCATTCATATAACGAAATATTATTTAGCAGTAAAAAATGAGTGGTCAAGACACAAAAAGACAGGGAGGAAACTTAGATGCATGTCGCTAAGTGAAAAAAAGACACCCTAAAAAGTCTACATACTGTATAATTCCAGCTATATGACATTCTTGAAAAAGCAAAACTATGGAGATAGTAAGAAATCAGTAGTTGCCGGAGGCTGCGGGGAAAGGAGGGAGAAAGGGAAGAACAGATGGTGCTTGGAGGTACTTAGGGCAATGAAACTATTCCGTAAGATACTGTAATGGTGGACAGATGACATTGTACATTTGTCAAACCCATAGAATAGGCAATACAACAGGAGAACTGTGGACCTTAATTAATAATAAAATAAATATGTAATAAGCATATAATTATAAAATAAGCATGTAAATATATCATAAGAAATAATGCATCAATATTGGTGCATTAACTGTAACAGATGTACCACACTGATGCAAGATGTGAGTAATTGGAGGAAACTGTGTGTGGGAAAGTGGGGAATAGGGTACAGAGGAAGTCTCTGCTTCATTTTTCTGTAAACCTAAAACTGCTATAAAAAAATATTCTGGGAGTTCCTGTCCTGGCTCAGTGGTTAACGAATCCGACTAGGAACCATGAGGTTGCGGGTTCCATCCCTGGCCTCATTCAGTGGGTTAAGGATCCAGTGTTGCTGTAGCTGTGGTGTAGGTCACAGACATGGCTAGGATCCTGTGTTGCTGTGGCTGTGGTGTAGGCCTGCGGCTACAGCTCCCATTCAACCCCTAGCACTATATATATATTGTGTTGAGGTTCCCATTGTGACTCAGCAGAAATGAAACTAATCTAAATAGCATCCATGAGGACGCATGTTCTATCCCTGGCCTCACTCAGTGGGTTAAGGATGCAGCATTGCCGTGAGCTGTGGTGTAGGCCGAAGATGCAGCTCAGATCCCGCATTGCTGTGGCTATGGCGTGGGCCAGTGGCTATAGCTCCGATTCAACCTCTAGCATGGGAACCTTCATATGCTGAGGGTACGGCCCTAAAAAGACAATATATATATATATAGTCTGTTACTTAACAAAAAGAGTCAAGCCATTTGTCTTACTGAGTTGATGTCTCAAAAAAGTAGATCCAGTATTTTGACATGGTTTTGGAATGACTATCACCTGGGGGACATTATTTTTTTTCTAGAACTTTGACTAATGACTCTGTGTGCTGATTCTGTTGTGGAAATATCCACAACGTTGCTCTGGTAAACTGGGCAATTTTCAGGACATGTGGTTAGTGAAGATGAATGGTTTCTCTTTGACGACTTGGCGTGCATTGTCCCCAGTGCCAAGAGTCTTAGGACCTGTCTCCCTTCCTGAATGCCACCCCTACACAAGCACAGCCTGCTCCTCCTAATGGGAGGCATGGGATTCTCTGTCCTGAAAACTTGGCTTCTTTGAGCTTTTTTCCTCTTTTTTTCTGTGCAAGAGAAAAAGCACTAGAATACAGCTTATTTCCTATAAAGACAGTCTGCTCCCACCCCCAGAGTGCATTCATGCTGAGCAGAGAGGGTGTAATTGTGCAAGCCTTAGAGCAGTTGTAATTGTGCAAGCCTTGGCACTGGTTAGCCTGGGTGAGTGACCACAATGAGAGAATATCTGTACTCAGAGTGACCTTTTATATTAATGGCCTCACAAGAAGCTGAAAGACAGGAACTTAAAGAAGGGTCAGGTAGGGGTATGGCAGTACAATATAGAATTATGGGTCCTAGGCTTCCAACCCTATGTACAGGCCACATCCTAGCTCTCCAGTAAGGCTAGGCCAGCCTGCAGGAGGCTCAGAATCCCAGGCAGCCCTCACCGTGAGAGCAGACAGCAGGAGACATGTGGCATATTTCTGGAGTTGCCCCCTGAGGTGCGCCAAGCCTTTCCCAACCTTTTGGGCTGCTCTACAAAGACTCCCTGGCCATCCTGATTCTCCACCTACTCCCTCCTATAGCTGTGCAGAACTAGGTAGAACTGTTTTTTAGTTCCTTTGCCTTCTTGCCTTTCTGTAGCTCTTTTTTTTTTTTTCCCCTCGTAGCTTTCAACTTTATAGAATAAAATTGTAATTGGGAAGAGGACTCCATCCAAGAAAGGTTATCAGAGTGAGATTGGCAGGTAGACCAGGGCACGAAAGTGGTCTCTTGGCAAGTATGAGTCCCCTCAATCAGTATGAATCGAGGGCCTCCCACGTGTCAGAGTCTATACTTGACACAAAATGAAATAATGCGTAAGAAAATGCCCTGCCTCCAAGAGGCCTACAGTCTGTGGGAGAGATGGATGCTAAAGAGGTGATTACCGTGGTAATGCTCCAGCACCTCCATCCCCTTACATGATATTCTAGGAATTCCAGTTACAGTATCTATGCATTGAATCATTCCCACTTGAGACAATTAGATGCAGTAGTTGAGGAGCATAGAGCTTGAGGCTGAGAACAAACAAGGGAGCTGTTATGAATGTCAGAGTTGAATTGGATGGGGTTTTGTTGCAATGTCGGGAGAGAGAGCAAGGAAACTGGGAGCCCCCCACAGGAGGGAGAAAAAAGGAGATGTTTTACCAGATTGGCTAACCTGAGGGAAGTACATGAACTTACGGACAGAGTAGAGGGATTGAGATACTTGTACAAGAGTCAGGGATTGAGATACTTTTCCATAGTCAAGCTTCTCAATTTTCTGAGCTATGTCGAATTAGCGAGAGCTGGAAGTCAAGAGACAACAATAGCGAGATATAATATCAGAAGACCTTTAAACATTTGGGTCGCAACACAGACACAAAAGTGAATCCCTTTTAATGGGCATACCATCTATGAGAAAGTGAAATTTTCACATTTTAGTATTTCATTGGAACAGCTGAGGAAAAGAAATCCTAAAGATTTTTCTCTTAAATGGATGTTAGTCATACAATGTATATTACTGCTAATACAGAATGTCGTTATCTCTTTTATCAAAGATGCCATCTTTAGTATTTTGTTTTAGTGAATGTAATAACTAATGTAGTAGAGTCACGTATAACCTCCACTTGCCAATGTGCATTTTCAAATAAGGTATTAATTTCCTAACGAATTCTCTGGGGTTTCAGGCACCTATGCTATGGAGTTGGAGGGAAACTTTATCGTAGGTACTGTTGGAGAATAAAGAAGGGCCAGCCATGTTTACCTGGAGAGTTCAAGGATGTCTTCTCAGGAGGTGGTTTTTTTTTCAGGCTGGATCTTAAAGGATGAGATGACATTAGCCAGGAAGAAGACATCACAGCCCTTTTCACACCCTGGTCCTCCTCATGGTCTCCTCCATAAAACCATTCTGCCCTTATCAGGTTGTGTTTCCAATTTAAGAGAGTTGAGTAGGGATGTCAGAGAATAGTAGTAACGATATTAACAAACCACCTCTACCTCCATAATCTGATTTCAGCTTCACAAAACCCTGTGAGATAAATGCAAAGAGCTTAATTTATAAATGAGGAAACTGAGGCCCAAAGGCTCTAAACACCTTACCTAAAATCATGCAGGTCTTCCAATGCTCAAAACCATGTGGTATCAATACTGGGTTGCTATTACCCTATGCATGTCAGAAAGAATGCATCGATTCAGCATAGATGTGTTCTATTTTGACAAAAAAAAAAAAGACTAGATAATATTTGGAACTATTTTAGAATGGAAAAATTCATTATTTCAAATCTTAAAAAAAATATTGACGTAAAAATGACTCCAATAAATGACGGTGAGCAAGACAAGTGGGGAGAGACAGGGCTAATGCCAGCATTACATATTTAGAGTAATATTAGTTGAACCAACTTTTGCAAACCAACACCAAGGAAAAGTAAAGAGAGCATCAGAAATCGATAACACAATTTTAGTGTTAGCTGCATTTAAGTGAGACAGCTCTGACTCACTCAACATGTGATGTCAGGCCAAGCGGGTTACAAGGGGCAAAAATGTATTTTGGGGAAAAGTTAGAAAGGGAATGATAAATTTGAATATACCGCATCTTGGTAACTCGTCCCTGTGGATGGAGATAAAAGAAATCATGAGAATTTCTTGGAACTCTGAGGAATCTCTATCCTTTCTTAAATCTTCAGGGCAGAGCATACACTGCCCTTTGTAGGAAGCCAAGACCATTTTTAAATCAATGACAATAAATGGAATATAGATGCTGGGAAGCCAGAAAGGGAGAGAATCTTAGGGACCAAACTAAGAAGATTCCTTAAAGCCCCAGTGCCTTCAATCTCTGTAGGCAAGGAGTGATCTACAGCAGTATAGAAAAAGAAGGAAGTATCTAACTGCCCAAGAAAAAGAAGGTTTCTAATGGTTCTTAGTGGTCCAGTCCACAGTTAATAATTTTGCCATGAGGAAGGGTCTTCTGTTAGATCAACTTAATCCCCTGTTATATACAATTTGACCACCTTCTCTGTCCCTGGAGTCCCTGCTTTTTCTTTTCTCATCCTTTGTCTTCTTGATCTAACATCTATGGCAGGACTCCTTTAGCGTTGCTGTTGGGAGTCAGGGCTGACTGTTATATACATAACTGATATCACTGTTCTACTCTAAGAGGCGTAATTCAACCCAGGACTCTCTAGAGCCATGTGACAGAAGGTCAGTAGGGGTTTTGTTTTATTTTGTTTGCATTTGTTGTGATCCTTGAGTGGAAGGGTACTACATCCAACAATATTCATGAATTCCTTCCCTAAGTTGTAAAAATTTCCATTGTGAATCTTACTTTTCTGACTATTCTTTTTCCCTGTGGAATTTCATGAAGCTCATATAATAGAAAAGATTGTTAGAAAGGTTCTGAGATTCCGGCAGGCCAGAGAGGATGGCCTCCGGGGCAAAGATATGTGCACACTCCTTGATTTATAGCTAAATTTACAGCAGGTTCTGAGGCGATATCTTCCAAGTACAGGAAGGCGTCCTGGGGAAGAAGAAACTTGAGAAATGGGTACTTTGCTTCCTCAGAGTGAACCGAGCTTAAGTCACTGCTGGCTCCCAGTGTGCTTCCAGTTGTAAAGTGGCTGCAAAAGGCCACAACAAGTTAACTGAATCAGTAACTGCCCGGGTCATTGAGCCAGTGAGCTCAGTCCTCACAATGCCTCTGGGCTGACAGACAGGGCCAGCAGGGAACTGTAACCATGGGCCACATGGCACTTTACTTTCTTTGTCGTTTTTTTTTTCTTCTTTCTTTTACTTTTTAGGGCCACAGATGTGGCACGTGGATGTTCCCAGGCTAGGGGTCGAATCGGAGCTGCAGCTGCCACAGCAGGGCTGGATCTGAGCCACATCTGCAACTTACACCACAGCTCACAGCAGCGCCAGATCCTTAACCCACTGAGCAAGACCAGGGATTGAACCCGTGTCCTCATGTTTACTACTTGGGTTCATTACCACTGAGCCATGATGGGAGCTCCACGCATCTCTTTACTTTCTAAGCTGTTCAGGGTTCCCCTCTTCAACACCCTTTTCTTAGATAACCAAGGCCTTGGGCTATCATGAAATAACCAATTTTCTTTGAAATTCATTCTTTCTTTTTCCATAGAAAGGGGCAAACCCACCCACATTTGTGGTTGAGGTGCTTAGGAGGCTGGGAGTGACTCATCTCCACTGTAAAATGAAGTGTTTTGCAAGATATGAAATACTGTTGTTCAACAAGAAAAACCCTAGGTTGTTTATTCTCTTTCACTTTATTGAATTTTTTTTTAATACAGAAGTTATCCATGCTTGTTATTACAAATCAGACAGAGAGGAAGACAGGAGGAAGACAGCTGGGTCCCCACCACTTCCTGACCTATCATAGCCCTGTGCTAAAGTCTGTCCCAGCCTGGCTGCATCCTTTCACGTTTTTCTCAGTGTTTCTACACACATACCAGCACACAGACCTCAGTGCGGCAACGGATATCAGTCCAGCTCTTCTGTGGGTTGTATCCAACTGCCTCAGTTTGAAATCAGGTTTCTAATATTTCCTTCATCCAATGTACGTCCAATGCGCTCAGCATGCCTAGAGCCACTATTACCCAACCTGCTGGTGAAACAGGATGAAAAATGGTGAAGGAGACCTAGGCCAGGGATGGGCTCCTGGGGTTAGTGCTCTCTGCTTTCTGAGGGGCCAGCGGTCAAATAAGTCTCGTCACTGAGTCCTTGTCTGGTCTGAGCTTGCTGAAGGTGTGAGGATTGACACAATGAGATATCTGCGTTGACTCTGGTGCAAAAAGCAGAATCTAGAGACTTCTGAACAAGCAGGAGAGGGTGGTTGTTCCCCTTTGACAGCTGGTTCCGGAATATTCTGGGACAGTGAGTGGATTATTCAGGACTCTGACTTCTCCTCGGCCTCCTGCTGAGACAGTGTCAGGGGCTCATTAGCACTTCCACTAGAGGCGAGCCCTTGCTGGGAGGAGGTGAGAGCAGTCAATTCTGCCACTCATTAGCAACTCTGGACAGAGTGGTGGGAAGATTGAAGCTATTGGCAAAGTAAGAGCCTTGCTTCTCTGGGGGCACATTTAGCCATTCTAGTCCTTCCGCCATCAGCAGGTCACCCAGAGTTGACTGTCTGCTGGTCTCACGGAGCAGCGAACATGACAGTAGTTTTTTTAAAGTATTAGTTACTTTATGTAATGTGAATCGCCAATATTGTGATCCTCCAGGTAATGGTGACACTGCAGGAGGAAACGTATCTCGTATAAATCAGACACCACAACCATCCTAGTTGTTCTTACTCTCCTGGACTAAAAGGTAGATTGTGGGTTTTGTTGATTTTTTGTTTTTTTTTTTAAGGCTGCACCCACGTCATATGGAAGTTCCCAGTCTAGGGGTAAGGTGGAGCTGCAGCTGCCAGTCTACATCGCAGCCACAGCAACACCAGATCCACATCTGTGACCTACACCACAGCTCAAGGCAATGCTGGATTCTTTACCCACTGAGCGAGCCCAGGGATCTAACCTACATCCTCATGGATACTAGTCAGATTTATTTCCATTGAGCCACACAGAAACTCCTGGATTGTGTTTAAAAACAGTTTGGGTGGCTTTGTATGGAAGGATAGAGGTTTATTCACATGCCCCACAAGGGTCTCCTCTGATCAGCCTAACTTGATGTTTGTACTATATTTTTACAGTTTACAAAACATTTTGATGTAGCCTTCAATTCTGACTGACTCAATCAGGTCATGACTTTTCTAATCTCTATCTCACTGATAACTGAAAATCATAGAAGTTAGCCCAAGGTCACATCAAGTCTGGAGCCATTTCCCTGACCCCAAAGTATGCAGGAATATACAGGAGCTTAACAAATGATGAAAGGAAGAGACTCTCTTAACATCGATTGATAAAGTGGGGAATGAAAGTGCCACAAAGGAGATCAAAGCCTACCCCTGTATTCTTAAGGTGAATATTAAACCTCAGTAAGATTGGTCAGCAAGTGTGCAGATGTCCCAGGAGAAAAGTTCTTGTCTGGTCACAGAAGGGATTCGGAGACAGGATGGGAATTGAGAAAGTAAAGTGAGGATTTATTTAAGTGAGAAATACACCCCCAGAGGGGAGGCAGGCAGACAGGTGAGTAGCTGCCCTGGGTTTCTTTGGCAAGCCTGTTATAAGGGGCATACAAATGAAGGGATCGAATATTCATTGGGGAAGGAGGGGTTTGGGGGTCATATTCCCTGATTTTCATCCCAGCTCCACTTCCCAAAGGGAGGAAGGATTTTTGTCCTTATTTAGCCTTGATTAGAAGTGTCATGGTGTCAGGGCATGATGGGAACTTATCTGCAAGGCTAATTTTATTGTAACGGGAGCATAATGAGCAACATGTTATATTCAGACACTGGAGATTCCTGCCTTTTCCCACCTTTCTTTCTTTGCCTCCAGGACACTCATCACCCACAATGTGTAGTTTCCTGTCCATCTGGAGGTTTCTGCTTTTCTTTATCTGCCCACGGACCCCTCCTGTTTACAAGATGCATAGTTTCCAGCCACCTGGCCAATGCCCCCCCCCCTCTCTGCTCATACCTGGCTTCTACCTGCTGTAACACAGGTGAAGTGTTGAAACTAGGTAGGAAGTATTTTTATTCCTGTCTAGTCATCTTTGGGATTTTGACTTGTCTTGATAAAATGAGGCTACTTGTGCTACAACATGAACCTTGAAGATACTATGCCAAGTGAAAGAAGCCAGGCACAGAAGGACACATATTGTCTGATTCCACTTGGCTGAGGTGTCTAGAGCAGTCAAATTCTAGCAAAAAGTAGAACAGAGGTTACCAGGAGTTGGTTGAGGGGAAAATGAGGAGTTGCTGTTTAATGTGTACAGAGTTTCAGTTTGGGGTGATGGAAAAGTCCTGGAAATGGGTAATGGCGGTGGCTGCACAACATTGTGAATGTACTGGATGCCTGTACTTAATGGACCGTACACTTAAAACTGCAAAATGGTAAGGTTTTTTTTTCCCCCGCTGCACAACATGGGGATCAAGTTATTCTTACATGTATACATTTTCCCCCCACCCTTTGTTCTGTTGCAATGTAAGTATCTAGACATAGTTCTCAATGCTATTCAGCAGGATCTCCTTGTAAATCTATTCTAAGTTGTATCTGATAACCCCAAGCTCCCGATCCCTCCCACTCCCTCCCTCTCCCATCAGGCAGCCACAAGTCTATTCTCCAAGTCCATGATTTTCTTTTCTGAGGAGATGTTCATTTGTGCTGGATATTAGATTCCAGTTATAAGTGATATCATGTGGTATTTGTCTTTGTCTTTCTGGCTCATTTCACTCAGTATGAGATTCTCTAGTTCCATCCATGTTGCTGCAAATGGCATGATGTCATTCTCTTTTATGGCTCAGTAGTATTCCATTGTGTATATATACCACTTCTTCCGAATCCAATCATCTGTCGATGGACATTTGGGTTGTTTCCATGTCCTGGCTATTGTGAATAGTGCTGCAGTGAACATGCGGGTGCATGTGTCTCTTTTAAGTAGAGTTTTGTCCGGATATACGCCCAAGAGTGGGATTGTGGGGTCATATTGAAGTTCTATGTATAGATTTCTAAGGTATCTCCAAACTGTTCTCCATAGTGGCTGTACCAGTTTCCATTCCCACCAGCAGTGCAGGAGGGTTCCCTTTTCTCCACAGCCCCTCCAGCACTTGTGATTTGTGGACATATTAATGATGGCCATTCTGACTGGTGTGAGGTGGTATCTCATGGTAGTTTTGATTTGCATTTCTCTTATACTCAGCGATGTTGAGCATTTTTTCATGTGTTTGTTGGCCATCTGTATATCTTCCTTGGAGAACAGTCTATTCAGGTCTTTTGCCCATTTTTCCATTGGCTGATTGGCTTTTTTGCTGTTGGGTTGTATAAGTTGTTTATATATTCTAGAGATTAAGCCCTTGTTGGTTGCATCATTTGAAACTATTTTCTCCCATTCTGTAAGTTGTCTTTTTGTTTTCTTTTGGGTTTCCTTTGCTGTGCAAAAGCTTTTCAGTTTGACTAGGTCCCATGGGTTTATTTTTGGTCTTATTTCTGTTGCTTTGGGCGACTGACCTGAGAAGATATTCATGATGTTGATGTCAGAGAGTGTTTTGCCTATGTTCTCTTCTAGGAGTTTGATGGTGTCCTGTCGTATGTTTAAGTCTTTCAGCCATTTTGAGTTTATTTTTGTGCATGGTGTGAGGGTGTGTTCTAATTTCATTGCTTTACATGCAGCTGTCCAGGTTTCCCAGCAATGCTTGCTGAATAGACTTTCTTTTTCCCACAAAATGGTTTTATGTTATGTATATTTTATCATAATTTTAAAAAAATTAAATATGGTTTCTCTAATGCATAAGCTTTAATTTGGGTATTCTTCACAAAGCATCATCTGTATCAATCTGCCATGTAAAGGAGTGGAACTATTTCCTTTTCTGGTTGAGGAAATACTTTGATTTTCAAATATTTTCCTCAACTTTGTTTTTTTATTTTTATCTTTTGTTTTGTTTCTGTTTTTAAGTTCAAACCAAAAAAATGCTCTTTGGAATTTGCAGAATTACAGGTAGTTCCTCTCAGGGTAACCATTTCTTTAAGTGATCAGTTTTGGTATTAAAACAAAAAAATTGCTGTTAGAATATGAAGTGAAATTTCCACATTATTAAAAACATCTCTTTCATTAAGAACTTACCAAGTTTGGAGACACTTTAATAAATACCTAAGGAGAAACTGGAGGCCCACAACTTAGGGTTTGGAAAATTGTTTGTTTCTTGTATTATTCAATTCCCATTTTTGCTAATCTACCAAACTGATATTTTAAACCAGAATGCATGATTTCTAACTGTGTTTATATGTGTTTCATCTTCCTGTGCAGAATTCTGGAAGAAAGGATTTGTAAAGACTATCAGGAAGAATCACCAAAGATTTGGAAATGGGCAAAAATATCACAAATGTCCTTTCAGTGATGTGCCGGGCACTGTTTAGTGGACCCACTCTCTCTCTAACAATCAGGCAATTTCACAACCTGATTGTAGAAGTTAATGAAAACTGAGAGTGACGGAAATGGTTCTTATACATGGCAATGCAAAGGAATATTGTCCGGTGAGGCTATAGTTGTTTCTGCATGCATGTATCTGTCTGTGCCTGTGTTCTTCAAGATGATTTGTATCTTTTTGAAAGTTATAGCATAGCTGCACTCAGGTAAGGCTGCCAAAACTAGCAAATAAAAATCCAGCACACCCAAAAATATTTTTATTTCGGATAAAAAACAAATTCTTAACATAGGTATGTCCCATACACTATTGTATAAAACATACTAAAAATTTGTACTTACTTATACTAAAAATGTAGTTATTGCTTATCTGAAATTAAAATTAACTGAGTGCCCTGTATTTTATTTGGCAACCCTGCATTCAGGGAGTCAATCTGCTGCCCGAAGGTAACACTGATAATAGTTAAAGTGAAAAAAAGCTAATGTATAAATAGTGTACCAGAGGCTTTGCTAAGCACTTTTATCTTCCCAACCACTTATAAGATGGGTACCATTATATGCATTTTATAGTAAGGTAACCAAAGTTCATAGAAATTAAGTGCCCAATATCTCACAGTTAGTGGTAGATCTCTGGTTCCACAGTGTCTGCCCTTTACCGTCATGTAACATTGCCTCACCCACCCTCTCTGGAGGTACTAAAGCAGTGGAGAGATGGCTGTCCATCAAAGGGTGATGAGGGTTGAACAGAAGAGATGCCTAGACTCTCCTTCAATGTAACTATTCTGTCATGTGAAGCTTTGCATTCTGTCCTTTCTTCAGTGTATTGTTTCCTTTCAGTGTGTTTTGAGGATCACAACTCTGTCTTTGACCTCTTGTGTTCATAGAATACCTCTCAGATATTGTTCAGTGTACCTGGTGGATAAAGAGACTCTGAGTAGTTGGAGAGATAAGAATGTGTACGTGTGTGTGTGCACATGTGCATGCATTTTGCATAAAGAAACATAGGAAAGATAATCAGAAACTAGTGAAATTGGTTACCTACAAGAGATGGGTAGAAGAGAGTAGAAAATGTATAGGAGGGAGTAACACTTCTCTGAGTATAACATTTTATCTAGTTTTGATTTTGATATTTACAAATGATGCTAATGTTCATTTTTAACTAAACCCACAAAGATGGGAGTTGAGGAAAATTGAATTCAAATAGAAACAATGACTGGGTTTCAAGTAAATAATGTAATCACACAGAAGATAAATAAAGAACTAATTCAATTAATTTTTGAAGGCAGTATTTTAACTATTAGCTCTTCAGTCTAAAGATAAAAAGATACGCAAACAAAACTTAATATGTATGTTATTGGCTGAAGTAAGGATGTGGATTCTGAAATTATTTTGTGCAAATTGTAGAACTGAGCAAAAACATAAATATTTTGATTTGGATGGAGGATTCAGAATTCTCAGTAAGTGAGAAGGAAGACACGAATACAGACCAGGGAAAAGCTAAGATTTTGTGTGTGTGTGTGTCTTTTTGCCATTTCTTGGGCCGCTCCCGTGGCATATGGAGGTTCCCAGGCTAGGGGTCTAATCAGAGCTGTAGCCACCGGCCTAAGCCAGAGCCCCAGCAATGCTAGATCCCAGCCGAGTCTGCAACCTACACCACAGCTCACGGCAATGCCGGATCCTTAACCCACTGAGCAAGGCCAGTGATTGAACCGGAAACCTCATGGTTCCTAGTTGGATTTGTTAACCACTGAGCCATGACGGGAACTCCGCTAAGACGATTTTTTTGGATTGAGAATCATGGTTGGTTTGGGATTTGCAGTTACTGTTGGCTCTGACCGTTGAAGGGGCAGTGACAGCTCTGAGACAATAAGTACAGATCGTGATTCCTAAATACTATTTCCCACCGGAAGGGGCCTGGACTTCTTGGAGAGATTGTTGACTCCAGGGAGGGCATCTTATTATTCTTTAAAGTAAGAATGCTTGGGGATTTCCTGTCGTGGCTAAACGGAAATGAATCTGACTAGTATCCACGGAAATGAATCTGAGCAAGGCCAGTCAGTGGGTTAAGGATCCTGCATTGCCATGAGCTAGGTGTGGGTAGCATATGCAGCTCAGACCTGACATTGCTGTGGCTGTGTCATAGGCCAGCAGCCACAGCTCTGATTCGATCCCTAGCCTGGGAACCTACCTATGCCACAGGTGCAGCCCTAAAAAAGAAAGAACGTTCATAAAATGATAGGAACATGCTGCAAGAACACAGTAAACATTTTGAAGGGATTCCTGGTGTCCAAATCTATGACAATTTGAGTGTCTAAATAAGAATAATGATGGATTTTTAAACCCTGAAAAAAATAAAATTTTATTAATTGATATTTAGACTGAATAAATAAATGAGGAACAGGGGAAGGCTCATCTTTAGAAACCCAACCAATAAATGTAGAATGGATGACAGAATTCAAAAATCAACAATTTGCAACATCATGGTACTAATTGATTCAAGCAAGCATCATCAATGAAAGCCTCAAAAATCTCTCCCCAGAGATAACTTATTAATTGCAAAGGGAAAAATAATAAAACTTTGTAGTGGAAACATTCGGCTGACACCACCTTAACCAAGTGACCAGTTAACATCGCCAATAATGAAACACGCCCATATCAGTGTGTTTTATGATGCAATGCATTGAGAAGGACACAGCCTTGCTTATGTTGTAATCCTGCCAAACATGCATGACCTGAATGTAATCATCCAGAAACATCAAATGAGTCCAAATCGGGGACATTCTATAAAACAACTGGACTGCATTCGTCAAAATTGTCAATGTCACAAAAGGCCAAAGACAGAATAATTTTGAAAATTTTCCAGATTAAATGAAATAAAAACCATGACAACCACATGTAATGCATAATCCTGAATTAGATCTTGAATTGGGAGAAAATAAGAGACCTTATTGGGCAATTGGCGAAATTGGAATATAGCCTATACATTGGATAATATTGTGTTAAATAAAGCTCCTGAAATTGTCCATTATACTGTGGTTGTGAGGAGAATGTCCTTGTTTTAGGAGATATATGCCAAAATATTTAGGGATGAAGAGGAAAAAATCATGCAATTTCCTTTTATACAGTTTATCAATAATAATCATAACAATTAGAGAGAGTGAGAGATGCCAAAGTGTTAATAGGTGACTAAACGAAGTGTGTATGGGAAGACAGTGTATAATTTCTGCAACTTTTCTATAAGTTTGAAGTACTTTATTTTTCTAGCCATGCCTGCAGCATATGGAAGTTCCTGGACCAGAAATCAAATTGGAGCTCCAGCTGCAGCCTATGCCACAGCTTGTAGCAATGCTGGATCCTTCACTCACTGAGTATCCATATCCTCAGAGAGACAACATCGGGTCCTTAACCCGCTGAGCCACAACAAGAACTCCTGAAACACTTTTTTAAATTAAAGAAAAAATTTTAAGTTTTCTGATTCTCTAACCTCTCCATTGGAAAGAGGAGGATTAGACACTAGAATTTAAGGTGTGGAATTGCCAAAGCATTAGGCTGGGGGGCGATGGGGCAGTTAGCAGGGCACTAGAGACCCCTTTCCCAGATTAGTGTCCGGGGACTTGGTCCCCCCAGCTGCATTGGATCGAGTCATCCAGGTGACCAGTAAGACCTCTGAGAAGAGAAAGCTATTTTCCACGAAGTTTGAACCAGAAATCCAGGAGTCACTGTCAACTCCATTCTTTTACTCACTCAAGTAATCACCAAATTGTATTGATATTTTTTTCTTTTTTCTCTTTCTTTTTTTCATTATAATGCAAACTCATGCCCTCCCCTCAGTGTCCTCTGTCAAGGTCCTAAATTCCTTGCCCACATTTTTGTGTCACCTCCTAACCTTTAGTGGGACTCCTCCAATCCATCCTTCCCACCTCAACCAGGTGCCAAGTGAATGAAGCCTGGTTGTTGGTAGGGCTTTCACGAGTGCAGCGGTCTTGCAGCTATTGCTCAGTTTTAATCCTTGACCTGGGAACTTCCACATGCCATGGGGTGGCCATGAGAAGGAAGGAAGGAAGGAGTAAAAGATGTGGCAGATAAAGGTACAAATACCTGTTGCTGAGTGAAGCTAAGCTGGAGGATGTGGTTTGGGTCTGTCAACCAGAAGGTGAGACTCCACCTCCCCAGAGGCGAGGAAGCAAAGGGGCTGACAACATCCAGGTTTGTGCTTAAGGAAAATCTCTCCTGCAGAACCCCATGAGTGGAAAGATGCACCCTCTCTAACATACTCTGGGCCATGGCATGCCTGTGTACAAAGCTTCCCCTTTTCTATTTGCCTACTTTCTGCACCAATCTAAATGTCACTCCCTTTAAGAAGTCTTTACCAAGTGCTATGGGCTGAATTGTGTTCCCCCTAAATTCATATGTGGAAGCCCTAACACTGAATATGATGGAATTTGGAGATGGGGCCTTTGGGAGGTACTTAGGATTAGATGAGGTCATAAGGGTGGGGCCCTCAAGATGGGATTAGTGTCCTTATAAGAAAAGACCACAGGAGTTCTCATGTGGCACAGAGGAAACAAATCTGACTAGGAAAGATGAGGTTGCAGGTTCCATCCCTGGCCTTGCTCAGTGGGTTAAGGATCCGGTGTTGCCCTGAGCTGTGGTATAGGTCACAGATGTGGCTTGGGTCTGGCATTGCTGTGGCTCTGGTGTAGGCCAGTAGCAACAGCTCCAATTAGACCCCTAGCCTGGGAACCTCCATATGCCGTGGGTGTGGCCCTAAAAAACAAAAGAAAAAAAAGAAGAAAAAAAAAAGGCCACAGATCTTACTCCCTTGCTCTCTCTCTCCCTCCCACCCTCCCTTCCTCCCTCCCTCTCCCTCTTCCTTTCTTCCCCTAAGAATGCACAAAGAATGCTCAGAAAGAAGGCAGCTGTCTACAAGGAAGAAGAAAGGCCTCACCAGAACCCAACCATGCTGGTACCTGGATCTCCAACTCCCAGCCTCCAGAACTGTAAGAAAATAAATTGTTGTTCAAGCCACCCAGTCTATATAATTTGTTACGCAGCCCAAACTGACTATTACAATGAACACATTCCAAATAAAGTTAATCACATCTTCCTCATTACTACCTCCTTCCATTAAATGTTATTTCTTTTATCAAAGTCAAACACTTACATCATTTTAAAAGTCAAATGCAGAGTTCCTGTCATGGCTCAGTGGTTAATGAATCCACTAGGAACTACGAGGTTGCAGGTTCAATCCCTGGCCTTGCTCAGTGGGTTAAGGATCTGGAGTTGCCATGAGCTGTGGTGTAGATCAAAGATGTGGCTCAGATCCCGCGTTGCTGTGGCTCTGGCGTAGGCCGGTGTCTACAGCTCCGATTAGATCCCTAGCCTGGGGACCTCCATATGCAGTGGGAGCAGCCCTAGAAAAGGCAAAAAGACAAAATAAATAAAAACAAAAGTCGAATGGTAATACAAAGCTTGTAATAAAATTAGTAGTCTATGGCTCTTCCTGAATTCCTAGCTTGAGCTCAGCTCCCCAGGGGGAAAAAAAAAAAAGCATTTTCAGTTATTCCAATTATTTGAGTTGGGGACCCCCTGAGTGGAAGTACAACTATAGCACTCTTCCCTGATTTATCAATTTTATACATTAACTATTGACTTCCTCTTATTAGGAGTTAGCATTCTGATAGCTGCCATCATCTGCCCTGCTTGCAACCTTCAATACAGTGAATGTTCAGTGTTTATATTATTTTGATCACAAGTTTGTCCTTCACTGCCAACCCAAATAGTATACTACAATTCTGTTTCCTTTCTTATTTTCCCAGATATTAATTGCTTTGTTTTTTTAATTTAGTTTTTTATATCAGTATCACATTTTTTTTTTCTTTTTACTGCCAGACTTGCAGCATATGGAAGTTCCCAGGCCAGGGATTGAATTGGAGCTGTAGCTGCCGGCCTATGCCACAGCCACAGCCACAGCCACACCAACTTGGAATCTGAGCTGCATCTGCAAACTACACTGCAGCCTGAGGCAATGCCAGATCCTTAACCCACTGAGCGAGGTCAAGGATAGAACCTGCATCCTCCAGGACACTAAGTAAGGTTCTTAACCTGCTGAGCTATAATGGGAACTCTACAAATTCTTCAACAGAACTATAAAACTCCTCTGAATGCTATTTTCCATATATTAAATCATCAGCTACCTCATTATTTGTTTCTGCTATCATATGTTTAATCCTGATGAGTTTTATATCATTCTCCCAACATTCCTTTTTTTTCCTCTTTTTGGTCCTCTGCTTCTAGGTTTAGGGCTTTGTGCACATGATGTAGATGAATTCTCTCAACATCTCTACAAGACAGTTATTACCCTCAGGTTGTAATGATAAGGAAATGGAGGTTCAGAAAGGTGAAATAACTAACTGAAGGCCACACAACTGATATAAACCAGAGCTAAGTTTTACTTTGTTTTCTTTTTTTTTTTAAATTATGGTTTAAAACCCCACAAAATATGAAATCTACCCTCTTAACAATTTTAGTGTAGGTGTTCCTGTCATGGTACAGTGGTTAACGACTCTGACTAGGAACCATGAGGTTTCGGGTTCAATCCCTGGTCTCGTTCAGTGGTGTAGGTCACAGATGTGGCTCAGATCCTATGTGGCTGTGGCTGTGGTGCAGGCCTGCGGCTACAGCTCTGATTCGACCCCTAGCCTGGGAACCTCCATATGCCTTGGGTGCGGCCCCAGAAAAGACAAAAAAAAAAAAAATTTAGTGTAGACTACAGTATAGTTAGCCACATCTACATTGTACAGCAAATCTCTACAACTTTTTCATTTTGCATGACTGGAACTCTATACCCACTGAACAGCAACTCCTCTCATTTCCCCTTCCCTCCAGGCCCTGGCGACCACCATTCTTTCTGCTTCTATGATTTTGATTACACTAGATACCTCATAAAAGTGGAATTATGCAGTCTTTATCCTTCTGTGACCAGCTTATTTCTCTTAGCTTAATGTCCTCAAGGTTCATTTATATTGCAGCGGGTGACAGGGTTTCCTCCTCTTTTCAGGCTGAAAAAATAATTCAATTGTATGTAGTATATATATTTTCTTTATGCATTTATTTGTTTATGGACATTTAGTTGTTTCCACTTCTTGGCCATTGTGAATAGCATACCTTTTTAACAGGAGGCTCTTCTTGGTTTGGGGCTGCGTTCTCTCCAAAGCTATTAGGCTTTTTGGTTTTAGTTTTCCTGTTTTCTCTTTTTGCCATGTACTTATTTTGATTTCTATTTTTAATGTTAAAAACCTTCTGATGCCTGGGGATGTGGTTCACTAAACACTAAAAGGCTGAAGTTCTGTGTGCATGGGGGGAGAGGTTTGTCCACGTACACATGAACTTTAGGGTGGGGATCTGAAAGGTCATAAGATGATTCAGGGCTGACTTGGATTTCTTCTTTCCTTCCCCTGCCCCAAATGCCATCTGTCAGTATATACATATCCTTTTGTAGGGGCCATTCATCTTCTCCAGAGAACATCTACTAGTCTCCCACCTGAGGACTCTGCACCTGCTGTCAGCCTCCTGGCAGTGGGGACAGAGGAAGAGGACAGAGAGCCGCATGGTTCAGATGTCAGTGTTCACTTTCAGAACCACACTCTGCCCCAGCCTCTGCCATGACCGCAGCCCCTCTAGGTGCAGCTCTCCAACAATAAATCTCCTACTTGGGGAGAGAGGGAGCTTCTTGGCAGTTTCAGTTGGTGAGTGACCTGGGATCTCACTTCTCCGCCAACATGATTTCAACCAAACCTCTTGTCTTGCACCTTGTCCCCACTGCCACCTCCCATAGCGCAGGTGTCTCCAATTCCCCATGCTCTGTAAGCACTTGGTGGTCAGATTTCTCTCTTCCTCTCCAGCCTCTATTTTCCATCCTACCAAATCTGATAACATTTCTCCTGTGTTGTGGTCTCTTCCCCAATTCTCTGTGTCTTTTGGGGTTTATGCATATTTAGTCTTATTCCTTTATTCTCATTTCAGTGCAGTTTCAGGAGGGAGCAGAAATAAACATCCACGTTCATCCACAGTGTTTCATTGGAAGGTCATTTCATGCTCTAAGATGCTGCTGTACTGCACTTGTGCTCTAATCCATTGTGATTTGCTCCCCTTCCCTGTGGACCATGGCTTTCCTGAGGGCAGCATCCTCTGAATCCCCAGCCCCTAACATAGAGAGCATGCAGTAATTATTATCAGGTTGAATAGAACTTTTTTTTCTTTTTTTTCTTTTTATAGCCACACCTGTGGCGCATGGAAGTTCCCAAGCTAGGGATGGAATTGGAGCTACAGTTGCTGGCCTACATCACAGCCACAGCAACACCAGATCTGAGCCGCATCTGTGACCTACACTGCAAGTTGGGGCAATGCTGGATCCTTAACCCACTGAACCAGTCCAGGGGTCAAACCTGCATCCTCAATGACACCATGTTAGGTTCTTAACCCGCTGAGCTTCAGTGGGAACTCCAGTTGAATGGAACTTAATTTACATAGTTTTGCTGCCATTGTCAGGAAGCTAGAAAGTAAATGACCAGCTAAGGCCTCCTTCACCATCCTCCCTTTCTCCGCTAAAGATAATCCTGATGAAAGACGTTTTTCAAGATTGAAGCAGAAATAGCACACTTGTGCTCATATAGCGCCTTGTTTACAGTTGGTACGGCCTTTTCTGACTCTGTCAGAAAAGTGCTTATTTTACTTAGAAGTAATTGCTTTTCAAAGACTGGCAATTCTCATTAGTTACCAGGTGAGTGACTCTAATAAGAAAAGTCGCCTGACTGAGATAGGAAAAGCAATGGAACAAAATGTATAGTGGGAGTTTTTCCCACCTTGCAAACCAAGTAGCTCCTGTGCTACACATAATTGAAAGAAAATTGATGTGTATTATCTAAGATGAATTTTTTGCGTGCTCACAAAGAGAACTGGGCAGGCAGAGGAGAGACCGTTGAGATCGAGGAAAGAGCTGTGCTAAGAACATTTACTTACCTCTTAGAGGGATGTAATAGGGCACTGTTTCTCTGCTTTGGGAGAAAACTTTGAAAACAGCCTGTCTGAGTTTCCTAGGGCTGTAGTAACAAATGACCACAAACTGGGTGGTTTAAAATGCCAGGCTTGGAGTTCCCATCATGGCTTAGCTGTAACAAACCCGACTAGGATCCATGAGGATGCGGGTTTGATCCCTGTCCTTGGCGGTGGGTTAAGGATCTGGCGTTGCCTTGAACTGTGGGGTAGGTCACAGATGCGGCTCCAATCCTGCATTGCTGTGACTGTGGTGCAGGCTGGCAGCTGCAGCTCCGATTTGACCCCTAGCCTGGAAATTTCAATATGCTATGGGCTCAACACTATAAAGAACAAAGAAAATGCCAGGCTTACTCTCCCACAGTTCAGGAGGCCAAAAGTTCAAGACCAAGGTGTCCTCAGGGTTAGCCCCTTCTGGAAGCTCCCTCCCAGTTCCTGGAGGTGGCTGGCTGTCTTTGGTGTTCTTGGCTTATTGTTGTATCAGTCCAATTTCCGCCTGAGCCCTCAATGGCCTTCTTCCCAGTGTTGTGTCTCTGTGTCTCCAAATCTACCTCTCCTTATAAAGGCACCAGTCATTGGCTTTAGGCTCATCCTAATCCACTATGACCTCATCTTAATGTGATTACCTCTGCCCAGACTCTATTCCAAATAGAATCTCATTCTAAGGTTCCAGGTTGACATGAATCTTTGGGGGACCTTATTCAAGCCAGTATATACCCTAAAATCTTTACCTTCTGGCTTCCTAGTTCTAGTTATAATTTTGGGGACTATGTTTATAATCAAATACGTTCAGACAATTGATAGAGGAAAAGGCACAGGAAAATCCCAGAGAAGGTATCTGGGCAGTGGGGCAGATGGGCTTGCATGTGAGGCTTCCACTCCTGGAAAGGGCTTCTTAACCCAGGTTGCACATTGGGATCCCTCTGGAGTTTTGCTCCTGCTACCCCTACATCAAATGTTTTTAAAGGATCCCAAGTGACTTGAGTGTGCAGCCCACATGCAGTAGACTTCTGCTGCAGGCACTCTCCCTGCAGCCCTTGCTATGAGGCTGCCTTATTTGAGCTCCACTGGCCTCTGTGGCATTAGGTCCTGCATGTGTGTGCTCTTGCTGACTCCAGAGAATTTAACATCGTCACATGGCTTTTATTTCTGCTCTTTTGTTTGCTTTGAAAGAGAATAACTTAATTGGTACTGAAAACCTGAAAGCTAATAATGAAAAAGAACATTTTGGGGGGATGTGGATAGGAAAGAGATTAACATTTAATTTTATTTTTCAGAAATAATTTTTTAGTCATCAAAAGTAACACGTGCTCATTGAAATGTGAAAACCCAAAAAAAGCACAGTGAAGAAAATCACTTGTAATTCTATCCTTCTGGGAAAACAGTGATGCAGTGACTGTTCTTCTAGTGATTTTTTTTCTGTGCAACTATAGCTATAAAATATGTGTTTTACAAACATGGGATTATCTGGTTTTGGAGGCTAAATTCTTCATTTAGCAAAAATCATTAAATAAACATCAATATATGCACTCTATAGGCACTCCCTTTGTGGCGCAGCAGAAATAAATCTGACTAGTATCCATGAGGACACAGGCTCAATCCCTGGCCTCGCTCAGTGGGTGAGGAATCCGGCGTTGCTCTGAGCTGTGGTGTAGGTCGAAGACATGGATTGGACCCCACATTGCCATGGCTGTGGTGTAGGCCGGAAGCTATAGCTCCAATTTAACCCTTAGCCTGGGAACTTCCATATGTCGTGGATGCAGCCCTAAAAAGCAAAATATAAAAAATGTTTAAAAAGTCACTCGTTAAATATTTCCCAATAAGTAGTCTTTGTATTTTAAATGGCTACTAAGAGAATTCTGGACCCAACTCCCACTTCCAATGTGTAGCTGTAGCAGGGAGTAGGGGAGGTTGCCCTCTGCTAAAAAGCCATCTCCGACACCAGCAGGGTGTACAATTCAACTCGATGCTGACATCACCTCCCTGCGGAAAGCATCAGATTCCCCACAAGGGCTCAGCCCGTAAGACCACTCTCCGCTTCAGGTGCCAATCACAGTCCAGTACTTCTGACCTACTGGTTATAAGTTAGAGGTTCCCATGCCCCCCTCTTTGGGTTCAATTAATTTGCTAGAGCAGCTCACAGAACTCAGAAAACCTGTTTTACTCACTAAATTTATGGGTTTCTTATATCTTAAAGGATACAAGTCCACGGCCAAATGAGGAGATACATAAGGGTGAGGAGGTCCCAAGTGAAAGAACTTCTGTTCTCGTGAAGTGTGAAGCCTGGCATAACAGCATGTGGTAGCATTCTGAATCTCCAACCAGGAATCTCTCCAAACCCTGTCCTTCTGAACTTTTAGGGGAGGCTTCATTACATGAACATGAATTTTTAAAATTGTATTTAATTTTATTGGTGTATAGTTGACTTACAATGTTGTATTAGTTCCAGCTGTACTGCAAAGTGTGGTATCCATTTCTTTTCCTCATAAAGGTTATTCCAAACTATTGAGTAGATTTTCCTGTGCTATACAGGTTCTTCTTAGAAGGTTCTTGTTAACCATCTATTTTATGCAGGACTGTGTATATGTTATTCTCACTCTCCCATTTCTTCCCTTTCCACAACAGTTTCACCTATGGTAGCCATAAGATTGGTTTTGAAATCTGTGAGTTTGTTTCTGTTTTATAAATAAGTTCTTTTGTGTCATTTTTTTATTAGAGTCCACATATAAATGATATCATGTGATATTTGTCTTTCTCTGACTTACTTCACTCAATATGATAATCTCTAGATCTATCCATGTTGCTGCAAATGGCATTATTTTATTCTTTTTATGGCTGAATAATATTCTATTGTAAATATATACCACACCTTCTTTACATAGACATGAATGATTAAGGTATTGGCCATCGGTGATTGATCAACCCCTAGCTCTTCTTCCCTCCCTGGAAATCAGGCGGCAGGACTGAAAGTTCTAACTCTCTATTCCTGGTTTGTTGCCCTGGCAACTAGCCCCATCCTTAGGTGATTTCCAAAATTTACCTCATTAATAGAAACTCAGTCATGGTGGAAAGGGGCTTGGAATGAATAACAAGACACCCGTTTCACTTTTATGGCTCTGAAGCAATTCAATAACTGA
The DNA here is from genome assembly GCF_016906955.1 of Phacochoerus africanus. NCBI lineage: Eukaryota > Metazoa > Chordata > Mammalia > Artiodactyla > Suidae > Phacochoerus > Phacochoerus africanus. Next base: position 75,859,279 of record NC_062545.1, on the reverse strand, counting down.
GGTAAAGAGACCAAATGTTGTAACAAAACTGTTGCCATAGCTCTTATCACTCAGGAAATTCCAATGGTTTTGGGAGCTGTGAGTCAGGAACTATGTACAAAGACCAAATATATATGAGAAATATGTTTTAGTCATCTGAATGATCAAATACATATTTCTTATACATCACTGCTACATTTTATTTCTTCGTAGAGATTACACCATGATTATTTCACCAATCACTATAAGAGAATTTCCACTGGAAATTTTCCTATTGTTTGACCATTGGGACTAAAAGCTGGAGCAGAGGTGCAGAGCCCCTACCTATCTCTGTATCCTACAGAGGGTTCCCAGACCCATCCCCACAGCCTATACTAACCCCATGCTTACTAGCCCCCATGCCTCCCCACAAGTCCCTATAAGCCCAAGATATAGAAATTAGAAGAAGCTTTGGATAGGGAGTTCCTGACCCAGGGGAGAGGGCTCTCCTGTCCCCAAATCCCAGTGGATGGACCTCAGAGTTGGGGAGCATCTTGAAGAGAGACAGGCATCTCACCCGCTGAATATTTGCTTAAACTGCAATTGCTGGTCTATGTTCTGCAGTGACTGAGCAGAAACAAAGGAAGTGATTAGAGATGGCACCACAAAGAGTGGGAGCAGCCTACTCTTGCCCCTCCCCTGCCGTCGGGTATGATAAGGAGGCAGGAGTTGCCTGTGGCCAAGTGGGTGCCATGGAAGGGTGCTATGCTGCGTTGCAGGTGCCCTGCTCAGGTGACGGACCAGCAGCAAAAGCCTGTGAGGTTCTGCAGTGTGGGCTGGAACTGGGGGAGCAGGCAAGGTCCAGTGAAGCACATCTCCATGTGAGGAAACCATTGAAGGGAGGCATCCCACAGACTCTTGAAGAACCTACCACATGCTCTGCAAGACAGTAAGAATCTGGATGCCTGTACCCAGAGGACATGCAACCCAAGACAGGACAACACCAGGTACTAAGATTTTGTCCCTTTTCTCTCTTCCACCCCTCCCTACCCACTGCCCTTGAGGATCTAGAAGCAGCAGAGTGAGAGGGAGGAAGAAGAATGAAAGGGTAGCTCATGCCCCCTCCCCAGGTGGGTCCCAAGCCTTAGAGGAGGGAGGGTGTCTAGTTAGTCAATACAATAGCTTGGTCGTGTGAATCAGTAATATCTTTAAAAAATATGCATATCCCTTGATCCAGTAGATCCACCTCTAGGAATTTATCTAAGAGCATAATCAGAGACGTGTAGAAGGATTTATGTAGTAAGAGAATTGCCAGAATTATATTTTTTGCAAATATCTCTGGCGTTCTTGTGGCTCAGTGGGTTAAGGCCTCAACTTTGTCTCTGTGAGGATGCAGGTTCAATCCCTGGCCTTTCTTTGTGGGTTAAATCTGCAAGCTGCAGCATAGGTAACACATACTGCTTGGATCCAGTGTTGCCATGGCTGTGGCATGTGCCTGCAGCCACAGCTCTGATTCAGCCCCCATCCAGGAACTTCCATATGCCACAGGTACAGTTATAAAAACTTGTGTGTATATATGGCTAGGGGTCGAATTGGAGCTGCAGCCTACACCACAGACACAGCAATGCAGGATCTGAGCCCCATCTTTGGCCTACACCCAGCTTGCAGCAAAGCCAGATCCTTAACCCACAGAGCAGGGCCAGGGATCTATGACTGCTGAGCCACAGCGGGAACTCCTTTGCACATAAGTTTTTATGTTAAAAAGTCATCTGTTCTTTTCACAACAGTTAACAGAATACCATGGTGCTAATAATAAATAGAATCACGCAGATTAAAGAAAAACATTTGAGAAAGCTGACCATTACTCAGTGTCTAGGACACTGTGTTCTGGTTGGGTTCTGGGGATCTGAAGGGGAAAAAGGTGCGGTAACTGCCTTGAGGAGCTCTGAGCCTACTGGAAAGGACAGGAACAAAACACATTTCTGCAAGGACTGTGAAATATGCCTTCTACCAGGACTCAAAGGAAGAGTGACTAACTGTGAGCTAGGAAGCAGGTGCTTAGGGAACAGTTTTTCCACTAAAGAAGAAATCATTTACTTGTTGATGTTCCCCTGACTGTTTGGAAGACTGCAGGAGGGGTTTTCTCATCAGCCTACTGCTTCTGAAGTGACTGCTTCTCACACGACTGCTCGAGCACAGTGCATTTGCAAGGCGAACGATGGAAAACCTGTGCAATGGCTGAATATGATAGGACGGCGATGGCATGCCCTGTCCCTGGTGTCCCAGACTTGGCTCCATCTCCACACAAGTGGCCCCTAAGCTACATGTCCACGGCCTTGCAGAGCCACCCCTCCAGACCCAGGAGACAAGTACCAACATAGCAGTCAGCTGTAGGACAACGGCCTGGGGAGGGGGTCCCCTCAGGGCCCCGCAGAGGGCTCAGGAACCCTGGGGTGGTGTCTTAGTCTGTTTGGGATGCTCTAACCCAGTACCATGGACCAGATAGCTTGGGCAACAGACGTTTGTTTCTTACACTTCTGGAGGCTGGCAAATCTAAGATCAAGATGCCAGCTGATTCAGTGTCTGCTGCGGGACCTCCTCCTGGTTTACAGATTGCTGCCTTCTTGCCATGTCCTCATACAGTAAAGCTAGAGATCACCTCCCTTGTGTCTCTTATAAGAGCACTAATCCCATCACAAGGTTTCTTTCTCTTGATCAATTAATCACCAGCCTCACCTCCTCTTTACTATCACATTGGGGAATCGGGCTTTACCATCTAAATCCTGGGGTCACAGACTTCAGTCCATAGCAGGAGGCATATTGAGTCCTGAATAGCTGGGGCTTGACTCAGAAGGGGAGGGGCTCTGACTCTGAGCCCCACATCCCCTTGACCCATGGCTCCTGGTCCCTGGGGATGAATGCGGTGGGGCTCAGGTGAGAGCTGGGCCCGCTAATGCTCAGAGCCCAGGATGGGACCCTCTTCCCTGGTTTGGGGTGGGCTGGGAGGGGGCACAGTCTAGCTCACCATGGCTCCAGGCTCTTATGGGCTGATCTTCAGAGCAAATCAAGAGAACAGAGGTGAGACTGTTTGGCAAAGATGTGGAGCAGTTTCTTGGAAAGCCAAATTGTAAGAAAGACTGAGGTTGGGATCACTAACTTCTATTCTACTTTTTGTAATTTTTGTACCCTTTAGCATTGCTAAGGTCTTAAGCGTAATGGAGTTTGTTGTTGTTGTTTTTAATCTCACATGAAGACAAGGTTGTTTCCAAAGCAATGATTTAATTCTAACTTTTTTTAAAAAGCAGCTGGCCAAGAGCCTGTTAGTAGCTGTATGGATCAAGACTTTTTTATTGCCACTGAATTTCCTGGGCTTAAACCAGCATCATTCACTGAGTTAGAGACCTTCCAGGTTAGAAATCAACTTATCCAACTTCTGTTCTACTCAGAACCTTTGTGAGGAGTTTTGTTTGTTTCTTTTTAGGTGTGGCACATGGAAGTCCCTGGGCTAGGGTGACATTGGACATTGGAGCTGCAGCTGCTGGTCTGTACCACAGCCACAGCAACGCCGGATCTGAGCCGCATCTGCAACCTAAACCACAGCTCAAGGCAACGCCAGATCCTTAACCCACTGAGCAAGGCCAGGGATTGAATCTGAGTCCTCATGGATATTAGTTGGGTTCTTAACTTGATGAGCCACAGCAGGAACTCCATTGTGAGAGGTTTTGGTGCTACAAGAGGTACACCTCCCTTGGTTCTGCCTGACCTTAGCTCCCCAGTACTCAGCCAAGGCTACCCTTAAGGATCCTCTGGGGAACTCAGAAATGCTAGTGCCCAAACCCAGCCCCTGATCTACCAAATTAGAGTCTGGGGCTGGGGCTAGGGCTTTGTTCTGTGGGGTTTTTATTATTATTATTATTATTTTTTGTTTGTTTGTTTTTGTTAGAGCTCTCAGGTTCTCGCCCAGCTACCCAGGTCAGGAGAACAGATGATCTCCTGTTTTGCCAAGGAGGACAATGGCCTGACCAGGTGGATGTTCCACAGGACCAGCTCAGGTGCAAAGGCATCCGTCAGCAGTGGAATGGGGGTACCACCCTCTCTGCTCTCAGTGAGGGGATTTGCATGAATCTGGGACTGTGTGATCAGGCTGGTACCAGGAAGTCTTCTCAGCCTCCTCCTCCTCCCAGCACTGAATGCTCTTGGATAAATAAAAAATTAAACCCCCAAATCACAAAACTATTCGTAATGGCAGCAAACAAACTGCTAAATGGGGAGAGGAGGAAAAACACCTCTGGGACATGAATAATTTTAGCTCCCACAAATGGAGCATAACTGAGATCAGTAGTTGAGATGGGGGGTTTGGGGGTTTGTTGTTGCTGCTGTTGTTTTGTTTGTTTTTTTAAGGTTTCACAGACATGCATTAAAGCAACAGGACAGAACAGAAATCAAAACTATTTAAACAATAGGCCATATTTTGAAAAGAAGTTCTTGAAGGGAAAGCTGAAACTGAAGAATACACTCTAAACCGTACATGAAGAGCAAAGCCCGCTAATCTCAGAGACTGAAGCCATCTTCTTTGATGAAAAGTTTTCCCAAAAGTGCAAAGGGAATTGCCAAATCAGAACCCTCTAGGAGGTAAGATTTTTCAGTGGCCAGGAGATAGCCAGAGAAAGTCTGTCTGTGGTTCAGCCTCTGCTCCGCAGTCGCAGGCCACACCCCCAAGCAGGGAGGAGGTGGGAGCAGGTGGGAGCATGGGCAGCTCACAGCCACAGGCACCTGCCTCTCCAGCTGCACTTCTAGAACAACCACTGGTCATGCACTCATTCACACATGTTCCTCCAGGGCCTATTATGTAGCAGGTCTGTGTTAGGGGCTGAGCTAGATACAAAGAAATAAAACCAAGATTCCCCCAAACCAAGTTCTTCCGCTGAGTTTATGATTCTAATACCTGTTCCCCTCAAGACTGAGGAGAATCAAAGCAAAGGGAGGATTGAAACTGAGCAGAACCCTGTGGGGCCCAACCAGATACAAAAGGCTTTCTGTGCCCATCGTTTCTTTTATTTATTTATTTATTTTTCCGCTGTACAGCACGGGGACCAAGATACACTTACATGTATACATTTTTTTTTCCAGGCTTTGTTCCGTTATAATATAAGTATCTAGACATAGTTCTCAATGCTACTCAGCAGGATCTCCTTGTAAATCTATTCTAAGTTGTATCGGATAACCCCAAGCTCCCGACCCTCCCACTCCCTCCCTCTCCCCCTGGGCGGCCACAAGTCTCTTCTCCAAGTCCATGATTTTCTTTTCTGTGGAAATTTTCATTTGTGCTGGATATTAGATTCCAGTTATAAGTGATATCATGTGGTATTTGTCTTTGTCATTCTGACTTATTTCACTCAGTATGAGATTCTCTAGTTCCATCCATGTTGCTGCAAATGGCATTATGTCATTCTTTTTTATGTCTGAGCAGTATTCCATTGTGTGTATATACCACATCTTCCTAATCCAGTTCTCTGTTAATGGACATTTGGATTATTTCCATGTCTTGGCTATTGTGAATAGTGCTGCAATGAACATGCGGGTGCATGTGTCTTTTTCAAGGAAACTCTTGTCCGGATATATGCCCTAGAGTGGGATTGCGGGGTCATATGGAAGTTCTGTGTATAGATTTCTAAGGTATCTCCAAACTGTTCTCCATTTCTTGTTTGTAGGGAAAAAAGGCTTCAGCCTCCTAGAGCTTTCCTGAGTTCAAAGGGCAGATTCTAACAGGTACTCATTACAGAAGGGAGGAAATGCCAAAACAAAGGATGAGCATTCAAGAAACCATAGTGCTGAAGGGGCAGGGGTTGAGTTCCTCCTCAAGAAATATACATAACAATATATATTTGAGTTCTTTACCAGAACTCAGGCCCCCATCCAGGTGAAAGATGGGAACTTCAGGCTGAACGGAAGCACGTGTGGACCCCAGACTGATGGGAATCTAAAGGTTGATGACTGAGATTCCCGGAAGGGACCCTGTTACCTCACCACCAGCAAATCAGAGGGAGGTCCCACCCCTCGCTGCCCTTCCCCCTCAGTTGTGCCTATAAAAACCCTTCCCCCTCAAACCAGCAGGGAGTTTGGGCATTTTCAGCATGAGCTGCCCGCTTTCCTTGCCCAGCTCTTGCAACAGACCTTTCTGTGCTCCAAACTCCCACATCTCAGTTTGTTTGGCCTCACTCTGTAGGGCACACGGACTTGGGTTGGACAACAGAAAGGTAAGAATAATCCCAACCTCTTGTTTAGAGTCTGGTGATATATAACAACAGACCAAAGAGCACAAGGCAATACACAAGGGGTCTGGACTTGGCTTTCAAACACCCTCATCATGGGATCCGACCCCAGCCAGGGTCTCCAGGTCTCAGTTTCCCCGTTAAGACACTGAAGGCTCAGGATGGATAGGGAGCAAGGAGGCAAATTCAGCTTCCCTACTCAGCCAACCAGAAAAGCAATGGCAGTACCACCACCGGAAAGGCTTCAAGGCCTCCAAGGGTTCCTAGGACAGGAGAGCAGGGGACAAGAGGAGAAGCAGAACTCTGCATACGGTGAGCCTCTGGTAATGCTCCTGGCGGGAAAGCCACTGCGATAAGACAGGATTTGGCTCCACTGTGACTGGTTCCCTTCTGCGCAGCTGTTCTCAAAGGTGTAACAAGTCCTTTTCCTGAGGAGAGGAATGTTAGCAGGGCCTGGGTGGGCCATGAAGGCCTTGGGAAGATATCCCCCATCCTTTGGGACTTCACGTTCTTTGTATCATCAGTTGTGTGTAAGTTTCACTCTCTTCATGTCTGTGCTTTTGTGACAATACAGACTGAAAAAGCTTTTCTATTTACCCTGCTTTTGTGTTGCGGAACCAAACTGGGGTCTACTTGCCCACACACAGTAAAGCCAGTCTTATGACACTGCCAGATTGTAGTGAAGCAAAGTGCAGCATTTATTGCAGGCTTGCAAGCAAGGAGTCCAGGGCAGCTAGAGCTCAAAACAGCCAAACTTCCCAGTGGATTTAGGAAGGAATTCTTGAAAGGGCAGTGAGGGAGGGGGGGCGCAGGGTATGTAATCAGCTGATGCTGAGGTAACAGGGCCAGGTCACCGGGGTTAATGTTATCTTTCCTTCGGCTGCAGTAGGTCATCAGGTAGTTAAGGACTTCCCTTTGGTAGTGGTTTTAGCATCTGTAAAACAACTCAGGAAATGTGCCTCAGATACTGTTATCTAGGAACTTCAGAGAGTGCTAAAGCAGAGGATAGAGGTGGAGGGGTTGCATGTCTGTCCCTGGAAGACCCCACAGGGTCCTGCTCATTTACATTTGGACAACTGAAGTCTTCAGACCCCACTTGCACACATGAAAGAATTTATATATAGTTCCTGTTCTCACCCTGCGATGTGTCCACTATCATGTCCAGAGCTCAAGGGACCTTGGTGATAAGACGTGGCTCCTGGGACCATTAGCTCCAGGTCACTCTTGACAAGCCCCTGCCCCCTCCCTTTCTCACTCCCTCTGGCCTTTCTCTTCCACCCCACCTGCCAGCTGTAATTTTACACCTTTTATTCCCCACCCCTTCCTGCCAGGAGGTCAGGGGCTGGCTCACCCATCCTGGAAACACTGCCCCAGATCCAGGAACCACCTAGTGCTCTGTTCAGGGAAGCTCTGGGCTTCAGGAGAAGTGGGAGCGGTAACCGTGTGTAAATATTATCCTTCCCCTAATCTGTTGGTTCACGTGCTGCTTCATTCATTGAAAAACATGAAAACTCATCATCTTCTCCAGAATGAGGCTGCAGACTTTAATTACAGGAATCAGGGAAAGCAATGACATTTTAACTAAAATAGTTTTTCCCAAAGGGGTCTTCCCTCATGTGATGCAATGTTTTAAAGTATCATTTGAAAGATTTTCCCCAGGGAAGCCAGAGTTCGAAAATCATTGCATCAAGTTCTAAACATCCAGGGGGCAGTCTGATGTCAGAATCAAACACCAACTTCTTGTATAACCTTCTACTCCAGTTTTTTCTTTTGCTCATAGCTTGAACCAAATAAAACATTCCCCTCAGCTTTGTCCCAGACAGAACTGGAGAATCCCGCCAAGTTCATTTCCAAATGGATTCACCCACAATTCCTCTGACCAGAGGCAGCCACAAAATGATTTTCTAATGAAAGCTTTAGAGAATTCAGCTTGACTGTCAGGGAGCAAAATTTGCCACCCTCACCCGTGTTGCCTTGGCTTTATTATGGATTAGTTTGAGCTGCAATCAGACAAAGCCCCAAAGACTCAGGAAGAAACTTTAACCTTCCTTCTAACTGCCTAAACAAATTGAGGTAGAGGGCCTGTTCTTGGAGCAGAGCTATCAGCAGAGAAGCTAGAAAGAATATGGGCTCGCGTGGTGGGGGAGATCTGCCAGGTCCAGAGCTCAGAGATCAGACAGGACCTAGAGATCTGGACTGTCTCCAGGCTTTCCGGACTCAAGGGAGGGGACATGACCTCACCTCTCTTGGAGACGACTGTCCCAGTCACATCCTAACGAGAGATTGTGGAGTGGGGGGCAGCTTTGAACTCTATAACCTACCACAACCCCTCCAGGACTGTCCAAAGTCAATTCTTGTTTCCCCATCATTTTTCATGTGTTTGTGTGTGTGTCTATCTTTGTCTCAGGGCCAGCAGGGGCAGGGGTATGCAAAAGAGGATACCCCCCTGTTTTGTTGTTGTTGTTGGTTTTTATTTTGGCCTTGCCCTTGGCATGTGGAAGGTCCCAGGCCAGGGATCGAACCTGCACCACTGCAGTGACCTGAGCCACTACAGTGACGATGCCAGATCCTTGACCCGCTGCATCACAAGAGAACTCCCCCCCACCCCTTTATAATCATCAAATATTTTGGCAATTCCTCTAGTCCTCCCATTTCTCTGTCACCATCTCAGGGAAACCAACCCAGACAAGGTCTTCTCCTTTCTTTTGTAACGGCGGTGGTCTCTAAACAGTCTGCCTATGAGGGGAGAGGGGAGTGAGCTCTCACAGGGAGTGGTTGCTCTCCCTAAATAATCTCCCACCACATGGAAAATAACAGGTATCTCACAGACTTGTTGTGGGTATTAAAATGAGAACACCCGCAAAGGCCTGTCAATCAAACTTGCCCTTTGAACTTGTCTGCCTGGGATCTGCAGGGCCCAGCCTGGAAGCCGCTGTCTGTGGCTGGGCAGGGTTGACTCGAGGAGAGTGAATTAAGATAAACCTGAACTTGATGGTGGAGATACCTAAGTGGTCCTTTAAGAGCATCTGGAGAGGGAAAAGCTATTTCCTAAGGCCCTTTATGGCTCTAAACTGCTTCTCTAGCTCTCAGAGTCCATCCCACTCATCTGCTTCCCAGTGCCCCAGAGTCACTCTGGCAGCTCCTCACTTCAGACCAGACTGTCTGTGTGAGCTGAGGGGAAGCCTGCTCTGGGGGCCTTTGGCCGGGCTTGGTGCTGCGTGAGTGGTGCTTTTGCAGTGTCTGGACCCCCAAAGAGTGGAATCTTCAAAGCGCTCCAGCCTGAGGCCAGTACTAAATACCACCCCTAAGAACCAGAAATATAGGAACATAAGAACCCCCCCTGACAAGAAGCCGCTTGCCCCTCCTCAGGCAGCCAACCTGCAAGGAAGGGGGCCATGCCCCTGGGTTATGTTTGCACAGGCTCCCGCCTTGAAAGGTTTTTATGGATAATTTGTTGCCTGCAGTGCCAAAGACTGTTCATATCTCCTCTGCCCTTTCTTCAGAAAGTGGGAGTAAAATCCAACTCTCATAATGAAAACAATTTTTCAAAAAATGTGTCGAGCAATCACTTTGTCGTTTATGGCAAAAGGGAAAGTTTGATTAAACCCTTTCATGGATGAGCTTTACCCTCTCAGAGCAAGACCAGAGGCCCGCGATGGGCTCAGACTTGTTGGTTGTTACAGAGGCTGGAAGCGCAAAATACGACCCCTTTGCTTCTCTGTGGTTTGGACTATAATACAGCAATTCTCCAGTGGTGGTGGTTATTGTTGTTTTGTGATCACAGCATTCTTTCTAATACTCAGAACCTTGGTGTTATATGGGAAGGGGCCAAAAGATGAGAACAATGCAAAACCAGTCAACAATCTTTGCAAAACAAACCTTCAGCACAAAAAAAAAAAAAAAAAAAAAAAAAAAAAAAAGGAGTTCCCGTCGTGGCGCAGTGGTTAACAAATCCGACTGGGAACCATGAGGTTGCAGGTTCAGTCCCTGCCCTTGCTCAGTGGGTTGACGATCCGGCGTTGCCGTGAGCTGTGGTGTGGGTTGCAGACGAGGCTCGGACCCCGAGTTGCTATGGCTCTGGCGTAGGCCGGTGGCTACAGCTCCGATTTGACCCCTAGCCTGGGAACCTCCATATGCTGAGGGAGCAGCCCAAGAAATGGCAAAAAGACAAAAAAAAAAAGAAAAAAAAAAGAAAAACAACTTTCAGGACATAGTTTGCCCAAGCTATGTACTCACCTTCAACTTGGCCTGGCTGTTGGAGCTCAGCTGTTGCTGCCTCTCAAGTGCTCTGGCACCAGCTTCTCCTATGGCCCAGGGAGTGGGAGTTCCCTCTTTTGAGGGGACTTGACTGAGCTCCACTTCTCACCTCCCACCTGCAGTCTGCTCCACATCAGGCTGCCCACCCAGTCATGCTCCCCTTCAGTCCGACAACACAGCCCCACTATGGGCATTAGATGAGCTATGCACACCCATTAAAAATCGATAGCATGCAGGGGAAGGGATTCCTGCACATCAGTGGAGAATCTCTGAGTAGTGTGTCCACACAAAGCCCTGAGTTTTATCTCTATCCAGCAAAGTCCTAGCAGCCTGGATGCCCTTCTGTGTGCCCTTTCCTGATGCCCAGGGCTTGCCACCTGTCACCACACCTACCATTACAGATCCAAAGTGCCCCCTTTTTGCCTGTCTTTTCTACAGACCATAAATTCCTTGAGGAAAGGAACTATGTGTGGCTTTTCAGTCTCTATCAAAGAGACTTGACAGAGCAGGTGGTCAGATCAGGTCTAATCCTATAAAGTCCTAATTTGCCAAATGGCAAGGTGCCTTTTCCTTTTGGTACCTGGCAGACACACTTGGGAAGCCCTGGTCCCTAATGCTGCAGTCTCTATAAACTTCTGCCCAGTCTAGCATATAGCACACGCACACACACACATGCACATTTGTTGAATGCATTAGCTGGAGACATGCTTAAGCTAAGGAGTAAGAGAATGTATTCATATTAGCTAGACAGCCATCTCCTCATAGTCTTTGAGGGGGCCTCTTAGGACAGGAAGAGTGACATAGGCTGGTGGTGTTACCATGCAGGGCTGTTGGCCCTCTTAATCAATAGAAATTAGTAAGTGGCCAGACAAGAAAATTCTGGGAAGGCTTTACTGACGCCCTTGCTGCAGCAGGGAGGAGTGAAAACAAACCCCAGTTTCCCTTGGTTCCTCACTCACTCACCCAGCGGGGTGGTGAGCTGGTTCCTTATATGCAGTGAGGCCTGGGGCAGGTCGGGGGTTCAGGTCAGAAGGGTGGCTCGGGTGGTCTCCCCTGCCCCTGGGTGGTGTCGTGTGCAGGGGGTAGGAGCATGCATAGTACTCTGCGTTTACTCTGGCTTTTCAGGAGGGGCTGTTGGATTTTATGGATTTTTTGTATCTTCTTTCTCGTAACTTGCCCTGACCTCTGTTAATTTCAGTCCCTTAGAGTTTCTTTGTAGTTTGTTGCTCGAGATGTTTGTCCAGGTGCAAACACTGCAGCAAAGTGTCCCAGGTCCCAGATCCCAGCAGGTCTCAGTGGTTGTGTGGTTGAGGGAGGCCAAGGGTCACCAGCCAGAAGCCTTTGGCTCAGAAAGTGGGAGTGCTTGTCTCTGCAAGAGATGTGCTCAGGGCTCCAGAGTGTCCAACTGGGCTCCCTCCCAAGCACCGGGCCCTCATCAGCCAGGTGTAGGTGCCAGGGCACCACCTTCTGCAGGGTTCCTTCCTTCGTGCTTTTTGCCCCATAGTCCCCACCCCAAGGCTGGGCTGAACTCCACATTCTGTGTGAGCCCCAGGGAGCACTGCTTTCTCACCCAGGAAGGAAGCCCTACTGCTCAGTTGTCTGTGCGGAAGGTTTGCCCCATTACCAGTTTCAACATGCTACTTCATGAACATATTTCCCAAATAAAGAAATAGCTGGTTGACCCTGGGAGTTCCAATCCGAAAGCTTTATCACATTGAGGAAGGCACACCTTTTTTGTTTTGGTTTTTTTTATTAACGTTTTTATTTTTTTCTATTATTGTTGATTTATAATATTCTGTCCATTTCTGCTGTACGACAAAGTGACCCAGTTATACATATATATATACATATATATATATGTATATATATACGTATATATTCTTTTCTCACATTAGCCTCCATCATGTTCCATCACAAGTGACTAGAGTTCCCTTTGCCATACAGCAGGACTTCATTGCTTCTCCACTCCAAATGCAATAGTTTGCATCTACTAACCCCAAACTCCCAGTCCATCCCACTCCTTCCCCCTTCCCCTTGGCAACCACAAGTCTCTTCTCCAAGTCCATGAATTTGTTTCTTTTCTATACATAGGTTCATTTGAATCCACACCTGTGTTTTTCAAATATGTAGACACTTTTTCGTTGGAAACTGACCTCTGTGCATTATTACATATAAAGGAACTTCCTTGGAGTTGTGGCTCAGTAGTAACACACCCTACTAGTAACCATGAGGATGTGGGCTCGATCCCTGGCCTTGCTCAGTGGGTTAAGGATCCTGCCTTGCCGAGAGCTGTGGTGTAGATCACAGAGGCAGCTCAGATCCTGCATCTCTGGGGCTGTGATATAGGCCGGCAGCTATAGCTCTGATTCTGCCCCTAGCCTGGAAACTTCCATAAGCCACATGTGCAGCCCTAAAAAGCAAAAATAAATAAATACAGTAACTTCCTTGTAACCAGGTTTTATTAAAAAAAAAAATGGGGTTGACATGTATTCAATGGGAGAGTCACAAAACCAGGGCAACCTCAGCCATCAGACAGTGCCAGCCACCACTTCCCTGCCCCTTCTAGTGCAGAAGCCGGCCTCAGCTTGTGTTTCAAGGTCTGCACCCTGGCAGGCCTCCAGTTCAATCAGATTCCAATGGCTAAAAAGGGAGTCGAAAAGATAGAACTTTTTTTTTTGGCCATTTGTATTTTTTTATTTACGTATATTTGATTTACAGTGTTGTGCTACTCTCTGCTGTACCTCAAAGTGACTTAGTTATGCACATATGTACACCTTTTTAAATATTCCTTTCTGTTATGGTTTATCCCAGGAGATTAGATAGGGTTCCCTGTGCTATACAGTAGGATCTCTTTGTCTATTCATTCTAAATATGAGTTTGCATCTACCAACCCTTACCTTCCAGCATGTGCAATGCCCCTCTCCTCCTCTTTGGCAACCACAAGTCTGTTCTCTATGTCTGTGAGTCTGTTTCTGTTTTGCGGATAGGTTCATTTGTGCCATATTTTAGCTTTCACACATAAGTGATATAAAAGGTATAATTTTAAAAATGACCAAAGGATTTTCACATACAGAGTTTTTCTGGGCACCAGGTGAGCTTATCTGCAATCTTAAGAGGATGACTTTTTTTTATTTTTTTAAATCTCCGAGGTGAACATAGGTACATTTTATCTCTTTTTCATTTCTTTTTTTATATTATTCAATGAATTTATTACATTTATAGTTGTACAATGATCATCATAACCCAATTTTATAGCATTTCCATCCCAAACCCCCAGCGCATTCCTCCTACCCCCAACCCGTCTCCTTTGGAAACCATAAGTTTTTCAAAGTCTGTAAGTCAATCTGTTCTGTAAAGAAGTTCATTGTGTCCTTTTTTCAGATTCCACATGTAAGTGATAGCATTTGATGTTGGTGTCTCATTGTCTGACTGACTTCACTTAGCATGATAATGGATGACTTTTTAAAAATGAAATGAAATTGTCTCTTTGAGGTATTAAGTGAAGTATATCTACCTGGTGTGATATTCCTGCTCCCCTCCCTGGTATATGGACTCTAAGCTTAGCTTGTCACTGTGAGCGACTTGGTCCTGCTGGCGTCCTCCAGCCACTCTGCTATTGGGTTGCCTTTACTCCACCCCCCGATAAAGAGAAGCCCTTCTTTTCTTCTTTTCTGTGCCATCCCCAGGAGGTGGGCTCCTTGTTTGCTGAGCTGAGGTTAGGGTCTGATCACTCCCAATGACCTCTTCCTAGCTTCTTGGCAGGGCAGCTCTTGGTGGAAAGGGCCCCAGGGACAGACAGTGCATCCTAGAGACTGGAAAGCATCTTTGCCCATCCTCTCTACATGCTTTCAGTTGAGGGAAAATCTCAAAGTCACTTTGCTCTGGCCCACTCAGTCCAGTCACCAGAGTGTGACTGTCCCCTGAAGTTCTGGAAGGTGCTGCCTGTCTGGCCAGAGAAGCAGCCTCAGCTGTGCCTCACAGCATGGTGGGCAAGGAGGGTGAGGACACTGCTGTACCATTTGGCACTGTGCAAACAGCAGCTGTCCTCAGGCTTCTGACCATAGGCATCGCCCCAAGTCCTAAATGATCAGATCCCGGGGTAAACTCCCTACGTCTTGGCTCCACTGAGACAATCAGCCTGTCACTCATCTGTGTGTAACCCAAATACAATTCAACCACTTCTAGCACCAGTCTCACTGTGGTGTCACATTAAAAAAACAGTATGCTAGATAGATTTACATAAGTATGTTTATGTAAAAAAAAATGTATATATATACACGTACTCACACTTAAAACCTAGTCAAATCTCTCCCCAAACTCAGATCTTGACAATCCTTTTAAGACTCTCCTCTCACTCTCGATCTTATCTTACGTGTCCCCCTCTCTCTGTACTGCCTCCCCCAGTGGAGACTTCTCTTGCCATCGTGCTCCCCCATCTTCTCACCCACCAGACCTCATTGCTCACATACTGCAAGACCCCAACATGTGATCATCTCCACCACGTGGTGTCTTTCCCTGGTTATTTTCCTAGAGAGGATTTGCCACTCTGGAATTATAACAAATAGAAACGCAGCCCTTTGCTATAAGCAGATGGATAAGATTGCCCAATTATGTCCTCCCCACTAAGACAGATTGCCCACCCATGCAGTGCAGGTCATACTTCTCAGCCCATGGCCCAGTCTTAGCCACTCTGAACCCTTCCACTAGCAAATATTTCATAGTCCAGAAAGGAGCTTACTAGGAGTTCCCGTCATGGCTCAGTGGAAATGAATCTGACTAGTATTCATAAGGACATTGGTTCAGTCCCTGGCCTTGGTCAGTGGGTTAAGGATCTGGCCTTGTTGTGAGCGGTGGTGTAAGTTGCAGACGTGGCTGGGATCCCCACATTGCTGTGGCTATGGTGTAGGCTGGCAGCTACAACTCCAATTCAACCCCTAGCCTGGGAACCTCCATATGCTGGAGGTAGCCCTAAAAAGAAAAAAAAAAAAGGGAAGGACCATTCTATACCCTGCTTTTCTTGGGTGCATGTCCTAGGAGTAGGGTACATAGCTGCAAGAGCACTGCCAATCAGCAATTTAGTGACACCCCAGGACTATGTGTTTGAGAGAGGATTCCCCTTCTGCAAACTGCCACTCAACTACCTGGCTTGTTAGTACTGTGGTCAGAACCTTTCCTGGGATCAGGCACTCTCTTTGGTCTCTCACCATGTCCCACTGTGCTTCCTCTAATTTTTTATTCCAAACCAGAGTGGAATGAGGTGCTGAGGTACAGAGGATTGCCCAATTTTTGTAGACTCCTCAAACTTCCAGCAAGTTTCCCCCAGCTTTGGAATCTCAAATGAGTTTTAGTAATAATGCTAGCCTTAAAAAGTCCTTGCTGTGGGCCAGAAATTCTTTGAAATGACATGAAATGTCTCATGTGACCCTGTGTTAATCCAATCCAATCCAGTGTTCTAGAAGTCATATCCTACCCATTTCCTAGAAATAGAAAGTGGGGCCCATAGAAGCTAGATATTGTTCAAAGTACCTGTTGACTCAGTGCTGGGTCAGGGCCTCGATCCCAGGTTCTGTGGCTCTCTCAATCCTGTATCTTAATTTCTATGCTACACTATCTCAGTCAGAAAAGTGACCACATCTTTTCGGTCATCAGCAACATTAACAGCTGAGCCCTGACCAACGAAGTACCCTGAAATTATAGTATACCAGCAGTGCAACCACTCCACATTGCACTAGAATTGTTTCCTAATGGTTTTTGTCCCTGCTCAACTAAACCATAAGGTCTGGAGGGTTGAGATGCTACTGGGTCTTACTCACTCCTCTAGTCCCTGCACAGTCATGGGTATTTGATAAATGGTATAGAACTCTGTCTCGTGGTGACTGGGAGGAATGGAGGTGCACCATTCAGACCTACCTTCAAGAAAGAGTGTGCCACTCAGTTGTAAGGAGTGCAGCCAGCTGACACCCCAGCTGCAGTGTTGGATCTGAGGCCACGCCCCTGAGGGACAGCCCCAAGCCAATGATGGGGCCAGTGAGGGTGCTGAGGACTAGCTGTTTCTGCTCAACAAGGGGCTCCTTTAAGGGGCCGTCTTTCTCTGGAGCTCCGCATCAGGTTGGGGTCAGATCAGCCCAGCAATCTGAAGACTCTCACTGCCCTGTCTTTGTCTCCTTTTGTCTTTTATGGACTTGTTCTCCAGTAAACGTCTCACATGCCTAACTCAGCATCTGCTTCTTGAAGGACCTGAATGGACAGAGTGACCAAGCTGAGGCTGTGACCGCTGAGAAAACGTGCCATTCACATCTCTTGCTGCTGGGAGCATAACTGACTGACAATCTCAGCTGCTGCCCCTCTGAGCCCACCTCCTCATTTGTCCTGAGGCCGCATTCCTGCAGGCTGCTCCCAGACAATACTGAGTAAGGTAGGGGAGTGTGTGAGATCCCTGTGAGGGGTGACTTTGGCTTGAGGACTTCCCAGCAGCCTGCCCAAACCTTCCTCAAACTACACAGGCATCTGAGACTGCCTGACCCTCTTCCCATGTCCCTTCTCCTTTACAGGTGCCAGAGACTTCTCTGAGTTTCTCTTCTTTATCTTTCACAGGCATGTCCCCAGTACATCTCTTCTGCTTCTTAGAGAACCCAAACCAATACAAGTGGTACCAGGAGCAGGGTGGCCAGATTTAGCAAATAAAAATACAGGATACTGAATTATATTTGATATTTAGATTAACAACTTTTAGCATAAGTATGTCCCGAATATGACACGAAAGATAATCATTAAAAAACCTCATTGTTGGAGTTCCTGTCGTGGCTCTGCAGTTCCCATCAAGGCTCAATGGTTCACAAACCCAACTAGCATCCATGAGGATGCAGGTTCAACCCCTGGCCTCGCTCGGTGGGTTAAGGATCTGGAGTTGCTGTGAGCTGTGGTGTAAGTCACAGACGTGGCTCAGATCCCGTGTTGCTATGGCTCTGGTGTAGGCCAGTGGCTCCAGCTCCAATTCAACCCCTAGCCTGGGAACTTCCATATGCCACCAGTGAGGCCCTAAAAGACCAAAAAAAAAAAAAAAAATCCTCATTGTTAAATTGTTAATCTGCAATTCTTTTTTTTTTTTTTTTTGGTCTTATAGGGCTGTACCTGTGGCACATGGAGGTTCCCAGGCTAGGGGTTGAATTGGAGCTGTAGCCGCCGGCCTACACCAGAGACACAGCAATGCAGGATCCAAGCTGCGTCTTCGACCTACACCACAGCTCACGGCCACACCAGATCCTTAACCCACTGAGCGAGGCCAGGGATCGAACCCATGTCCTCATGGATGCTACTTGGGTTTGTTAACCACTGAGCCATGATGGGAAGTCCTAATCTGCAATTCTAAAGTAACTGGGTATTCTTCATTTTATCCAGTAACCTTAGCCAGGAGCAACCCAAGAAAATTGGCAGTAAGATGAATTCATGCATACCATGGTGGGCAAAGAGGACATTGTGCCCCACATACCTGAGCAGCGTGCACAGTTGCTAAAGATTTCACTGGTGGTGACCTGGGAAAAGTCCCCGCAGAGGTGAGTGCCCCTGCAGATGTGATAACGGAGGCATTTGTGAGACATGGATGGAGCAGTGTCTCCAAGGACAGTGAGGCTAGCTGGTTACTGCTACGTTCTATCAGTGCTCCATAGAGGGATAATGAGAAATGGAAGGCAGTTAACAGGCAGTTAGAGGCCCTTCTTGTCTGCCAAGAAGAGGAGACACAGCTGAGCTGCCTACTAAGACCCAGAGAGTTGAGTGGAGTCTCAGATCTCCAGAAATGCCTAAATGTTCAGTCAAGACAGCTTTGCTACACTAAGGTCAGAACCCCCATTGAGAAAATCTGGGACTCTGAACTGTGGGATAGGGACATCTGGATGGATGGCTCTGCAGACCCCCCGGACTTGCAGGGCTTGCAGAATGTTCTCTCCTTAGTAAAAGCCAGCACTTCCCCATGCTAGAAGATGCTGCAGAGGCCTCTCCCAAACAGGGCAACAAGTAACCCCTCATGGGCTGACCCTACAGTTTCTGACCCAGTCACCAGACTACAACGAGGGTTAAATCCCAGCATAACCTGGCTGGGGAAACTAGGCAAGTAAGAGAGGAAGAGGACTAAGCTCCAAAAGAGCTGTAATAATCAGTCAGCCGGCATGCATGGCAGGAACCAAGAGAGGACCCTAGAGTTGGACTTTGAAGCCTAATCCATCACATCTGCAAGGGCTTACTCCTCTCTTGAGGACTTAGTCAAGAGGCCAGAAAGTAAGACTGGGTAAATAAGAGTACACTGACTTTAGGACACACTGGGGAGATAGAGGATTTAATACCCTGGCAAGAATCCTATAGGATGAGACAAAGTTACTGCCAGGTTGGCTCTTAGAAGCCCAGGGAAAGTGATGGTCCATGCTGAGCACAGTGGACATATTTCAGTTGCCCTGGCAGTTGTTAGAGGAAGCTCTAAAGAAGCTGAGGGAAGTGGGAATGCTGGCATGGATTTACTAGGAGAGGCCAGAAGACACACCCTTTAGCAAGGCCATCAGAAATGCACTGGTCTTGAAGTTCCCATCGTGACTTAGTGGTTAACGAATCCGACTAGGAACCATGAGGTTGCAGGTTCAGTCCCTGCCCTTGCTCAGTGGGTTAACGATCCGGCGTTGCCGTGAGCTGTGGTGTAGGTTGCAGACACGGCTCGGATCCCGCGTTGCTGTGGCTCTGGCGTAGGCCGGTGGCTACAGCTCTGATTTGACCCCTAGCCTGGGAACCTCCATATGCCGTGGGAGCGGCCGCAAAGAAATAGCAAAAAGACCAAAAAAAAAAAGTGTTAAAAAAAAAAAAGAAAGAAATGCACTGGTCAGAGAGCACCGGCAACATTAGGAAGTTCTCTGGAGGCCTCCTCTGCTGGCCAGGACTTGGTGTAGACAAGAGAAGTGGCCGCAGAGCTGGAGCTTGTGGATAACCATGGGGATGAAGAAGACCCAAACTGTGGAGGTCGAACGGCACCACTTAATCTGCCAGCGTCAGGAGGCTACAAGTGCTATAATGAGCATTAAATCTGGACAAGCAGCCAAGGAGCTTGACTCACAAGACGAAGAAGATTTATAGAGCATGTCGTCCTGGGGGGTGGGGACAGGCAACCAACCAGAGAGCTGCTTCACCCCCAGAGAAGGAAGGAAGAAGCAAGAGGCTGGCCCTGTTAACAACACAATCCCTTGCTCAGTTTCCAGACCTGAGCACATGTCAGATGGAGCACACAGTGATGGCAGAACTGCTGCAAATCATGGCAGTAGACCCCGTGGTGAGTCCTCCTGTCTTTTCCCCAAGTGACCTGTGGCCATTTACTTTAGCAAATGGACACTGGGGGTAGGGAACTACTCAGATTACTTCACCAACTCTTGCACACAGATCTGAGTTGATAGTGATGCCTGGAGATGCAGAATGTCAGCATGGAGTTAGAGTGAGGACTCGCAGGGGCCAGGGTAACACATGGGGACCAGGCTATTGTCAAGCTTACTGTGGACCCCCTGGGCCCATGGTGGATATTTTTCCAGATCTTCAATGTATAATTGGAACAGATAGACTGGCCAGTTGGAGTAACCTCCATATTAGGTCCTTGGACTGTGAGTTAAGAGTTCTATGTGTGGAAATGCCAAGTGGAAACCCCTCCCCAGGGGCCACAGTCGTGAATCAAAAAATATCACACCCCAGGGCAAGAGATGGAGATAAGTGCCACAATTTTAAAATAGTTTCAAGAGAATATATATATATGCCTGGGTCACTTTGCTGTACAGCAGAAATCGACAGACCTATAATAAAATTTCTTCAATAAAAATAGTTTCATAGAGCCCAGGGTTGTTCCTGGCTCCCTTAAGTGCAGGTGGTAAGTGCCTGGCAGCAGAGGACCCCCCTTCATGGTGGCTACCAACCCCCCGCTGCTTTTCTTTAAAAAAAATAAAATAAACTCATCCTAGTAAGTATGTAAAATAAGAGTCCTTAATGCAGATGGTAATTTGATTTTCCTGAATAGACTTTTTTTTTTTTATGCAGAAGACTCTCGGAAGCTTTACAGAGACATTTAATTCTATTATTCCAAAGACTGAAATCTTTGTCCCCAAAATTTCATGACGAAAAGATAAAATAGGTTTTTTACGCAAGCTTAATTGACCTGAAATGATGATTAGAAAGGTCATATACTTCCATTTACTAAATGTTTTCTGTGAACAAGCTGACCTGTGAATTTCTGTCTGAAGATACAGACAAAATTAAATGTTTTATTGAACTGAATGCAAGATGACTTCCTAATCAGGGAGAGCGAGTCATAAAGGTTTTATCACACGTGATTTGCCAACATGCGGTGCCTTCTCTGATTGATTTTTCAGAAGCTTTAGATTTTACTGAGGCAAAACCAAACTTAAATTGTCATCCAGAAAAAACCAGACCCCAGGCAGCTGGTTCATCTGGAAGTGGAAAGTTACACTCTGATTTTCCACAGTTGGGGAATAATACACACACACACACACATACACAGACACACACATAATTTCACATACACAGACACACACATAATTTCACATACACAGACACACACATAATTTCAAGTTTACCTAGCCCTACTAAAAAGCCATCAGAAGCCAATAAAAAGGGATGAAAAAGTACATAGTTAAGAAGTGTTAACATTGTCAATACAATTTTTATTATGTTACAATGAGCAAATCCAATAAAACTAAGGTTCTGCTCTAGCTACTCCTAAATAAAAGCAAAGTTTATAATCACATAAATCTCTTTTCTCCAGAAAAACAAGTCAAATGGTTTTTGCTTAGAACACCCCTGGCTAATTGCAGATAGTCATGGAACAGATTGGAAAGTGAGAGGTTGAAAAAAGCTACAGTCAAATCTTCCTTGGACATCTCTTCAAGCAGGGATGAGCTCTTTTTTTTTTTTTTTTTTTTTTTACAGCTGCACCTGTGCCATAAAGTTCCCAGGCTAGGGGTCAAATCGGAGCTGCAGCTGCTGAGCTACGCCACAGCCACAGCAACATGGGATCCAAGCCACATCTACACCACAGCTCATGGCAATGCTAGATCCTTAACCCACTGAGCAAGGCCAGGTATCAAACTCATATCTTCATGGATACTAGTTGGATTCGTAACCTGCTGAGCCACAATGGAACTCCCTGAGCTCCTGTTTTTCTGAATGGTCTAAACACTCAGAGGCAAGAGGATGATTCAAGAGCCCTGCTGGTCCTGAGCCTCTAGTGTCATATTTCTGCCTGTTACCCTCAGAGCTCTCATGCAACTGTCGTTATTGAGTCCTAGCTGGAACGGTCTGGGCTTGGGAGGTGCAGGTGAGTGTGACAGGCCTCTCTCGGGATGCTGTATTCTTGGGGGGACAGACACCTAGCACATGCTACACAACAAGGTGTTAAGTGTGATAAGATACTAAGACGATGCGAGCAACCCAGAGGAGAGCACGTCCAACCAAAGCACTCTCTTCAAGACCCTTGGTGGGTCCTGACTCTACTACTTACCACCTAAAGCTTTTAATCCTTCAGCATGGTAGTTCTCAAAATGCAGCTTATGGACCAGTGAAAGTTCCCGGACCAATTAAGCAGTCAGCTGAGTCAAACTCTATTTCCTAATGATTCTATGACATCGTCTGCTGTTCTCACTGGGTTAACATTGATGGAACAAAAGCTATGCGGGTAAAACTGCTGGAGCCTGAGCCCCCCTCACAGCAGGGACACCATCTGTGCAGTTAAGAGAGCTGGTTTCACCACCACACCTTTCAGTAAGCAGCCAGCTTCACTTAACAATGTCCCCGAGTTCTCTATTCTGTTCCATTGTTCTGTCTGTCTGTTTTGATACCAGTACCACACTGTCTTGATGACTGTGGCTTTGTAATATTGCTTGAAGTCTGGGAGAGTTATGCCTCCTACTTGGTTTTTGTTTCTCAGGATTGCTTTGGCGATTCTGGGTCTTTTGTGGTTCCATATAAATGTTTGGATTGTTTGTTCTAGTTCTGTGAAAAATGTCATGGGTCATTTGATAGGGATTGCATTGAATCTGTAGATTGCTTTGGGTAGTATGGCCATTTTTACAATATTGATTTTCCCAATCCAGGAACATGGAATATCCTTCCATTTCTTTACATCTTCTTTGATTTCTTTGATTATAGTTTTATAGTTCTCAGCATATAAGTCCTTTACCTCCTTGGTCAGGTGTATTCCGAGGTATTTGATTTTGTGAGGTGCAATTTTAAAAGGTATTATATTTTTGTATTCCTTTTCTAATATTTCATTGCTGGTATACAGAAATGCAACTGACTTCTGAATATTAACCTCATATCCTGCTACTTTGCTGAATTTGTTGATCAGTTCAAGGAGTTTTGGGGTTGAGTCCTTAGGGTTTTCTATGTATAGTATCATGTCATCTGTGTACAGTGACAGTTTGATCTCTTCTCTTCCTATATGGATACCTTTTATTTCCTTTGTTTGCCTAATTGCTTTGGCTAGGACTTCTAAAACTATGTTGAAGAGGAGTGGTGAGAGTGGGCATCCCTGTCTTTTTCCAGATTTGAGTGAGAAGGCTTTCAGTTTTTCTCCATTGAGTATTATATTTGCTGTGGGTTTGTCATAAATGGCTTTGATTACGTTCAGTAATGTTCCCTCTATACCCACTGTGGCGAGAGTCTTGATCATGAATGGATGTTGGACTTTGTTAAATGCTTTTTCTGCATCTATTGAGATGATCATATGGTTTTTAACTTTACTTTTGTTAATGTGGTGTATGATGTTGATTGATTTGCGTATGTCAATCCATCCTTGTGAACCTGGGATGAACCCTACCTGGTCATGGTATATGATTTTTTTGATATGTTGGATTTGGTTGGCTAAGATTTTTTTGAGAATTTTTGCATCTATATTCATCAAAAATATTGGCCGATAGTTTTCTTTTTTGGTGGTATCTTTGTCTGGTTTTGGAATGAGGGTGATGGTGGCATCATAGAATGTCTTTGGGAGTATTCCTTCTTCTTCAACCTTTTGAAAGAGTTTAAAGAGGATGGGCACCCTGACACCTATGGTCAATTAATCTTTGACAAGGGAGGCAAGAACATCAAATGGGAACAAGAAAGTCTATTCAGCAAGCATTGCTGGGAAACCTGGACAGCTGCATGCAAAGCAATGAAACTAGAACACACCCTCACACTATGCACAAAAATAAACTCAAAATGGCTGAAAGACTTAAATATAAGACAGGACACCATCAAACTCCTAGAAGAGAACATAGGCAAAACACTCTCTGACATCAACATCATGAATATTTCTCAGGTTAGTCTCCCAAAGCAACAGAAATAAGAGCAAAAATAAACCCCATGGGACCTAGTCAAACTGAAAAGCTTTCACACAGCAAAGGAAACCCAAAAGAAAACAAAAAGACAACTTACAGAATGGGAGAAAATAGTTTCAAATGATGCAACCGACAAGGGCTTAATCTCTAGAATATATAAACAACTTATACAACCCAACAGCAAAAAAGCCAATCAGCCAATGGAAAAATGGGCAAAAGACCTGAATAGACTGTTCTTCAAGGAAGATATACAGATGGCCAACAATCACATGAAAAAATGCTCAACATCGCTGAGTATAAGAGAAATGCAAATCAAAACTACCATGAGATATCACCTCACACCAGTCAGAATGGCCATCATTAATATGTCCACAAATCACAAGTGCTGGAGGGGCTGTGGAGAAAAGGGAACCCTCCTGCACTGCTGGTGGGAATGGAAACTGGTACAGCCACTATGGAGAACAGTTTGGAGATACCTTAGAAATCTATACATAGAACTTCCATATGACCCCACAATCCCACTCTTGGGCATCTATCCAGACAAAACTCTACTTAAAAGAGACACATGCACCCGCATGTTCACTGCAGCACTATTCACAATAGCCAGGACATGGAAACAACCCAAATGTCCATCGACAGATGATTGGATTCGGAAGAAGTGGTATATATACACAATGGAATACTACTCAGCCATAAAAGAGAATGACATCATGCCATTTGCAGCAACATGGATGGAACTAGAGAATCTCATACTGAGTGAAATGAGCCAGAAAGACAAAGACAAATACCACATGATATCACTTATAACTGGAATCTAATATCCAGCACAAATGAACATCTCCACAGAAAAGAAAATCATGGACTTGGAGAATAGACTTGTGGCCGCCCAGGGGGAGAGGGAGGGAGTGGGAGGAATTGGGAGCTTGGGGTTATCAGATACAACTTAGAATAGACTTACAAGGAAATCCTACTGAGTAGCATTAAGAACTATGTTTAGATACGCATATTGCAACAGAACAAAGGGTGGGGGAAAAATGTATACATGAAAGTGTATCTTGGTCCCCGTGCTGTACAGTGGGAAAAAAAAATAAATTAATAAAAAAAAAAAAGAATGTCCCCGAGATAGGAGTTCCCTTCATGGCTCAGCAGTTAACCAATTGGACTAGGATCCATAAGGACCCAGGTTCAATCCCTGGCCTCTCTCAGTGGGTCAAGGATCCTTAAGGATCCGGCGTTACCAAGAGCTGTGGTGTAGGTCGCAGATGTAGCTCGGATCCTGCATTGCTGTGGCTGTGGTGTAGGCTGGCAGCTGCAGCTCTGATCCTACCCCTAGCCTGGGAACTTCCATGTGTCGAGGGCATGGCCCTAAAAAAAGCGAAAAGAAAAAAAAAAAAGTCCCTGAGAAGTTTTATTAAATCTCTTCCTTTGAATACAGTCTTTTGAAATATTTCATGTGGTAATATGGGAAGTATATCTAAAGTACCAGGCTTGCCTTGAAGAATATTGCAGTCATTTGAGTTGTGAGCTGAACTAGCTACTCTTTCCATGGAAGACCGTTTTTACTTGAAAGTCAAGGACTGTGAGACAAACTATAATTATGAGGTTCGGGGATTTGGCACCCCTCTTTTTTTTTTCTTTTTTGAAAATGAACAAATGAGACTGCCTGTCATTATTTGGAAAAATGACAGTATTTGTTGCCAATGATAAAATTTGAGGTTTCAAGCAAATATTAGAATTTTGGAAAATTTGTATCTACACCATGAGCTTGGCAATTGCCCAGTTCTTAAAATCTTTTCTAGAGGACTGGAAAGCTATAAACAAATACGTCAATATTTGGAAGATCTGCCTAACTCAGTGAGCCAGTACTTTCGAAATAACCAGTGCAAAATCAAGTATGGGTAAAAGATCTATTCTAAGTGAAAGACAGATCCATGGATTTTAATGTCACAGACTGAAAATTTCAATTATACAGTTTCAGATTCATCACTGCAACTAATCCTTTAAAAAACTACTACTTATTGACTGAATTGGCATATAGTAAGAAAGAATATCCAAATTATCTAAAAAGACTGTTAAAATACTCCTTTTTCCAATTTCATATCTGTCTGAAGATTGATTTTCTTCATAAGCTTTAACCAAACCAGCATATCAAGGCAGATTAAATTCCAAAGAAAACAGGGGACTCCAGCTCTCTTCCGTTAAGCCAGATGTCAAAAAGACTTGAAAATGTGAAACAATGCCAATTGTCATCAAACATTTTTTGGTTGTTTTGGAAAAGTTACTTTTTATAAACAACACTATTTTTGTTACGCCATGATGGGTTTTTTACAGTTATTTTTTGTTTTAGAAAATTTATTTTTCATATAATATACTGATTACATTAACATGGGATGGGTTCATTATTGTTATTTTTAATGAGTTAATACAAATTTAAAAGTTGTCCATTTTGGAAGTTCCCTAGTGGCACAGTGGGTTAAGGATCCAGCGTTGCCATAGCTGTGGCACAGGTTCGGTCCCTGGCCCCGGGACTTTTGCATGCTATGGGCATTGACAAAAAAAGAGAAAAAGAAAGAAAAAAGTTATCAGTTTCAATTTCTAAATTTAGTAAATACTGAGAGACAGGACCTGTAAACAAAAGCTCTTGGACTCTTCAATAATTGTTACAATCGTAATGGGTTCTGAGAGCAAAAGTTAGAGAATCGCTGCATTAGCCTCTCAGGCCCTTTCCCCATCTCACCTGACTTCTCTTTCCAACTTTCCTTTTCTGCTTTCTCCCTTGCCATCATCTCCTTCCACCACCATCCCCATGTCCATCAATGCCTAATGACTTTCCAGCGCCCCCCCCCCCCCAAATAAGCCATGCTCCTTATTCCCATCATTCTTCTGAATGCCCCCCTCTGCTACCTTTATGTGTCAAGTTCCCACTCATTCTCTTAAAACCAAGTTTAGGAAGAGTCCTCATTACCCTAGAAATTAGCTACACCCTCCTCAGGGCCCCAGTGGCTTGGTGCAGAGTTATGATCTTGAGACATCATGTGTTACATTGTCTCTCCCTTTATGCTCTCCCGGTTCCTCCTCCAGGCAAGGAACCGCCTTCCTCAGCCCTAATTTATGAAAGTCCAGCAGCTAGCGTGGCTCCAAGCACCCTGCTGATGCTCAACGAAATCGAGAAAAAGAAGAAAGGAGGAGGGGAACTTTATCTCACTCCCCCGCCCTGACCTAAAGACTCCAGGCTGGAAGGAAGGAGGGATTGTGCTGGCTGGTGTGGATGGTGGGCACCCCTCAGAGAAAGACAACACAGCTGGCACACACTCACCACCCAGCACACACACAAACTTTCTTCTTTTTTATTTTTTTATTTTTTGGTCTTTTTTGTCATTTCTTGGGCCACTCCTGCGGCATACGGATGTTCCCAGGCTAAGGGTCAAATCGGAGCTGTAGCCGCCAGCCTACACCACAGCCACAGCAATGCGGGATCTGAGCCATGTCTGCAACCTACACCACAGCTCATGGCAACGCCGGATCCTTCGACTACTGAGCAAGGCCAGGGATCGAACCCACAATCTCATGGTTCCTAGCTGGATTCGTTAACCACTGAGCCACAACGGGAACTCCTATAATCCCCATTTTTAAAAGAAAAAAAGTGATCGTTTTAGGGGAATGCCAGAATGACCTGCTTTTCAGCAGCAAAGAAAAGGCAGATTGAGGCACTTTCCTTGTTTCTGCAACTAACCTGGAAGCAACTGTATCTTTGATCCTCTTCCCATTATCCATGCCCACATCACTTTTGCTTTTGACCAGCATCTTGGCTGCTGCCTAGTTTAGCAAATCCTGTTTTCTGGTCCTCTTCTCTCTATATAAACTAATGCAAGTGGTTTAGTTTTGTAAAATTTTTGTGGCTCAAGTCTTCCTCAACTTCCCAGTATCAATTCAGACTACAATTTTATTTACCAGTTAGATGGCTCTTACCCAGGAGTCCACTCAGATGAATGCACCCAAGAAATGAACTCGTGCTATTTTGTGTGTAGGTAGCAAGAGTTAAATGACAGCTTACTGTTGTTTATTAGTTAATAGCCCTCCAGCTTCTGAAAATGACAAGGGGATTCAAGAGTCTATTGAAGGAAGCTGCCCGTGTGCAAACAGAGACACCTGACCTACCTCGGAGCACATCACAACATGTGCAGCTTCCAAAATAATCCATCACCTCCTCCAAAGGGAGGGAGTTAAGTTTCAATTAGGAAATCAAGCATATCATTTCTTCAATGAAGGATGTATTTATTTAAGCTTAGCAATGGTCAGGTAGCTTTATTGTTTGTCAGGCAGGAGAGATTCTGACAAGCATACTTACAAAAATGCTATGGGGGCAAATTGGGAAAGGGAATGTATCTTTAAACTGATTTTAAGAGAGCAAAACGTGATTTCAAGTCAAGAACAGCATGTTTGGGACATGAGGCCAGCTTCGCCTCCTCAGGCCACTCTAGCAATTTCATTCTGAGTAGCCAACCCCCAAGGCACGTGTGAGGACAGCTGTGAGGCACGTTTTCCAAAAGGAGAACACACTTCTGACTCGGCATCTGGTAAATTCTAGGAAGGAGAAAACTCAGTGAGTTGAGGGAAAAGGCTTTAGCTTGAAACATGGTAAGATACAGGATGATGTTCGAACTCTCCACCTGCAAAGCTAAAGTTGGAGTCTCATTTTTAAATAGCAATTAATTTATTCACATGTGGAGTTCCCACTGTGGTATAGCAGGTTAGGGGGCCAGTGTTGTCTCTGTGGTAACATGGGTTTGGCCCGACATGGTGTGTTAAGGATCCGGCCTTGCCAGAGCTATGGTGTGGATCACAGCTGTGGCTTGAATTCGATCCCTGGTCTGGGTGCTTCCACAGGCGGCAGGTGTGGCCAAAAAAGAAAAAAAAAAAAAATGCACATGTAAGAGAAGAACAAAGTCTATTTGAATTCTGAGAGGAATCATTTTTCTATGGAGAAATGGATTTTATGTTAAGTAATTTCAATTCAGACACACAACATTTAAATTACACTCTTCTGAGGACAGATCACAGAGGAATTTTGCCTCAGAATGAAAGAAGGATCTTTCATGTCAGACCATTTGTGCAGCAGATGCACCCAGCCTTCCCAACAGCAGGGCAGCAGCAAGCAGACTGGAAAGGTCCAACCAAGACCAGAGCATCTCTAGGTTTGACAAAATGAAACACGGCTTCCTCTTTTGTGGTGTCTAGATTTATACAAAGTGTCTCTGAAGGAGCACTTCCCCCACTATCACCACCCCCCTCCACTAGGAAGTTCACTCTGTTACATCAATGTGAATATTTTCACTTTGCTCTTAGATGTGCTAACGTGGTCAACAAACTTTTATTTCATAAGATTTCCTCACTATTTGCTGAATCTTTCTTTCTTTCTTTCTTTCTTTCTTTCTTTCTTTCTTTCTTTCTTTCTTTCTTTCTTTCTTTCTTTCTTTCTTTCTCTTTCTTTCTTCTTTCTTTCACTTCTTAGGGCCTCACCTGCAGCATATGGAAGTTCCCAGGCTAGGGTTTGAATCGGAGCTACAGCTGCTGGTCTACACCACAACCACAGCCATGTGGGATCCGAGCCACATCTGTGACCTACACCACAGCTCATGGCAACGCCAGATCCTTAACCCACTGAGCAAGCCCAGCAATCAAATCTGCATCCTCATGGGTACTAGTCGAATTTGTTTCTACTGCGCCACAATGGGAACTCCCTATTTGCTGACACTTTAGTTTAGGATCTACTAGGTTTCAAGTTTCACTGAGACTGTTTGTTTTACAGAATTAAAATCTACCATGCCCAGCTGAAGTAGGAAGGCTTCTCCTTTTTTGGAGACTCTAGTAGGGTGGGTGGGTACAAGGCCTTGTTCTGAGACGATGCTCAGACACCTGG
Organism: Phacochoerus africanus; assembly: GCF_016906955.1. NCBI lineage: Eukaryota > Metazoa > Chordata > Mammalia > Artiodactyla > Suidae > Phacochoerus > Phacochoerus africanus. Next base: position 75,829,517 of record NC_062545.1, on the reverse strand, counting down.
TTAGCAAGTGGTGGTGATCCCAGGTTATGGGTGATCTTTTAAAGCCAACATGTAGTGCCTATTTCCTATGTGACAGACACCATGTCCAATGCTTTATAGGCATTATATTATTTCTTCCATCAACTCTCCAAATCAGATGAGAAATTTGAGGCTGAGAAACACTGAATGGTTGCTTGAAGCCCCGCCATGCCTTGCAAGTGATGGGGCCACAGCTCATGCTCTTAACTGTTACATGCTTCTTCCTTTTGGGTCTGAAAACTAGAGTGGCCTCTATACTGTCTATGACATAGTAGCTTTTTAGAGCTTTCATGTATACAGCCACTTCACTTACAGGCTCCTTGAGGTCATTCATCTCTTTCTCGAGGTTAAATGTTAGATCTGCTTTGCTATCAACGTGTAAGGCCTTCCTTGTACAGCTGCAGTTGAAGTCATTTGAAATAGTGGCAAAATTAATAGTTCAGATATCATCTTGTTATGTCAAATCATGTTACCTCTGAGGACACAAACAGCTGCCTTAACTGGAGAACACCATCACTGCCGCCACCACCACTACCACCACCCATGACCGATGTCGCAAGAGCAACTATCCATTCACTGAGCAGTGTTTTTGTGCAAGAAACCATGGCTACCTGGTTCACACACATTACATCTAATCCTCTCAATACACCAATAAAGTAGCGATTATTATCCTTACAGATTAAAAAAGTTTATGAAAGAAGACATCGTTTCTAGATCTTCACAAAGACTCCATTCTTATCATAAGGATATGTATCTCCAAGAAGCCATGTTAAAAATATACTTTTAAAATGAAGATGCATGTTTGCTCTATAACCAGACATCACCCCAGCAATTTGGGAGCATTCTTGGACTGGGGAAGCCTGGGCTGAGAGCCCGCACCACAGCAGCAAGCTATTGTGGTAGTTATCTGCATGGTCACGCCACCCAAATGGCTGTTCTCTTGCTCTCTCTGAAGCCCCTGCTCACCAGCACCTGCTTTACCCACACCCCACTCACATCACTGACCGTCTATAAATTTGCCCCAGCTGGTGATTGTGCTAACCCTTAGATCAGATCATCTGCACCTGATAGCTTTTCAAAGGGGCGGTGCTGGTTTCCCTAGTAACCAATGAGCCAAGCTGATGTCAGTTCCCCCTATAACTGGTAACCTTGCCCTCCGTCCCAGGAGCCAAACCTGCTGCCACGTCCTGCTTGCCATCCACGCACACAGTGGGCTGTGACTCCAGGACCTTTCTTCAGACACGTAAGCTCCCCACCTCCGTTAAACCACTGATGTCTCTGTCACTGACTCAGGGCTCTTTGGTCTTGAAGCTGAGCATGTGCAGCCCGACAATTGGTGGAACAGCCAAGTGACTGAAGAAACTCCCGAGAGCGATAAAATGTTGGGAAATAAGGATGGGAATGGAAAGTGGAGGGGGCCATCCGACACTTGTGGGGACAAAAGTTATGGATGTCATGCTGGGGTGGTTGTCCATTATCGTGGGGCCTGAAAGCTGTGGCAGTGATCCTGAGGTGGCTGTCCACTAGCATGTGGAGCCCGAAAGTTGGGGGGAATCCTGGGGTGGCTGTCCACTAGTACATCCTTGATAAATGGGGCCTCCAAGAGAGTACAGAGAACTCACAGACATTCTAAGGCTATTGTAGAGATACCTCCTGCCCTTATGTTACTAAATTAAGGTCCTGTAAACCCTGCTGGAGTCCAGCACAGCCAAGCCTTCCTGCGTTGGTGGGAGAAGGTTTTTCTTCCATTCAGTTTCAGGTAGGCAAATAGCAAAATCAAAGCTGAGATGCATACAGCACAAGCTTTATTCAGTACCCAAAGATTGGAGAAGCAGGAACTAAGTTTACTGATCAACTTCTCGCCCATTTGGTGAGACTGATTAATTTTATAAAGATAAAGAAAGGAGTGAGGCTAATGGGGAGGCATATGCATTCATCTACTGGGGAAAGGGCAGAGCTTTTCTGGGAGAGCAGGATGCCCCCTCCTTTTCATCCTTTTTTTCTCCTTAAAGTCTGGTCAAGGCCTCCAATAGGTGTGTCATTTAATATGCTAATATAGTAAAATCAACCTGTAATGAGACTCAGGGTCTGTTGGAGGTCAGAGTCATTGCCATCCTGGTCCCAGCTGGTTCCATCTGGGTTTTTTTTTTTTTTTTTTTTTTTGTAGCTTCCTTATCTCTGGACCTTTTAGCTTAAAGATTTATATTAATGTCTGCTTAAAAGGTTGGGGGTGGGGGGGTGCTGGCAGGTTTTGAGCAAGGACACACCTGCTAAAAGTGGGGGTTGGCAGGTTGTGAGCAAAGACCTAGAGCAACTCTGGTAACCAAATTCTTCCCTGTTATGGCTCCTTGCTCTTTCTTAAAAAATTTGTTTTATTGAAGTGTAGTTGATTTATAATGTTGTGTTAATGTCTGCTGTATTGCAAAGTGATTGAGATATATATACGTTATATGTTATTTTTGTATTCTTTTCCATTATAGTTTATCACAGGATATTGAATATAGTTCCCTCTGCTAGATAAAAGGACCCTATTGTTTATCCTTGCAATATATAATACTTTGCTAATCCCAACTCATAAACCATCCCTCCCTGAACCCGTCTCCCCTGTGGCAATCACAAGTTTGTTCTCTATGAGTCTGTTTCTGTTTCATGGAAAGTTCTTTTGTGTCATATTTTAGATTCCATGTATAAATGATATTATATGGTATTTGTCTCTCTCTTTCCAATTTACTTCACTTAGTATGATAATCTCTAGGTCCATCCATATTACAGCAAATGGCATTACTTCGTTCATTTGTATGACTGAGTAGTATTCCATTGTATATACATTCCACCAGGTCTCTAACCATTCTTCTGTTGATGAGTATTTAGTCTGATTCTACTTCTTGCCTGTTGTGAATAGTGCTGCTGTGACCCTAAGGGTACATGTATTTTTTGAATTATAGTTTTTTCCAGATATATGCCCAGGAGTGGGGTTGCTAAGTAGTTCAATATTAAGTTTTCTAAGGAACCTCTCTACTGTTTTCCATAGTGGCTGCACCAATTTACATTCCCATCAATAGTGTAGGAGGGGTCCCTTTTCTTCACACTCTCTCCAGCATTTGTAATTTGTAGACATTTTAATAATGACCCATTTGATCAGTGTGAGATGTTATCTCATTGTAGTTTTGATTTGCATTTCACTAATAATTAGTGATGTTGAGCATCTTTTCATGTGCAGTTGGCCATCTGTAAGTTTACTTTGGAGAATTGTCTATTTAGGTTTTCTGCTCATTTTTTGATTGGGTTGTTTGATTTTTATTGAGTTGTATGAGCTGTTTGTATATTTTACATTGAAATTAAGCCCTTGTTGGTCACGTCATTTGCAAATATTGTCTCCCAGTCCATGGATTGTCTTTTCTTTTTGTTTATGGTTTCCTTTGCTGTGCAAAAGCTTATAAATTTGATTAGGTCCCATTTTTTTGTTTGTTTGTTTGTTTTTGCTTTTATTTCTCTTGCCTTGGGAGACTGACCTAAGACAACTTCAGTATGATTTATGTTAGAAAATGTTTTGTCTGTGTTCTAGGAGTTTTGTGGTGTCATGTCTTATATTTAAGTCTTTATTTTGAGTTTATTTTTGTGTTTGTTGTCAGGATGTGTTCTGATTTCATTGATTTACATGCCGCTGTCCATGTACCACTTGCTGAAAAGATCGTCTTTTTTCCCATTTTGTATGCTTGGCTCCTTTGTCAAAGGTTGACTGTAAGTATGTGAGTTTATTTCTGAGTTATCTACTCTGTTCCATTGATCCATATGTCTGTTTTTGTGCCAGTTCTAAGCTGTTTTGATTACCATAGCTTTGTAGTAGTGTCTGAAGTCTGCCAGGGTTATGCCCCTTGCTTTGTACTTTTTCCTCAGGATTGCTTTGGCAATTCTGGGTCTTTTATGGTTCCATATAAATTTTTGGATTATTTATTCTTTTAGTTCTGTGAAAAATGTCATGGGCCATTTAATAGGGATTGCATTAAATCTGTAGTTGCTTTTGGTAGTATGGCCATTTTAACAATATTCTTCCAATCCAAGACTGCTCCTCACTCTTGAGGGGCACTAAAGGGCAAAGATCTGCCTTTTGGAGCTGCTTCCTGCTGAACATGGGCATAGTTTTCCCCTGGAATAGAAGAGCAGAACTGTTCCCTGACTAGTTTAAAATAAATCTGTTTGTGGCCGGGCTGCAGTCTCAGTTGCTTATACCCTTGTGTTAATATCATCTGAAGTTTGATGGCTTCAAGCCATGTCAGGAGGCAAGGCTCAAAGATAAGCAGAAGGATGATAGCAATTAGTGGCCAAGAAATGGAAGAAGCCAACTTAAACCAGGGAGGTTCTGTTTGACCATATTCCATCCAGATCTTGTGTGTTATATCTACTGAGCCATTGAGCTTGCTCATATGTCTTTTTGGTTTACCTCAATCTGACTAGAGTAATTGACATATGAAGCAAGTTTTATTAATAACTGCATATACTCCTCCTTCCTCAGCCAGCAGATAGTCAAGAGCTACCCTGTGTCAAGAATAATATTTGCTAGTGAATCCAGAGAAGTATGGAGTCCTTGTAAGGCATCTCCTGTGTTTTTAGACAAGTCCTCAAGGGCCCATGGTTATACCTAGGTTCTGAGAACTTGGCTGGCCCAGCGTGCATTGTGCCCTAACTGAGGATTGTCTCTGTAGGCTAGAGCCCATCCTAGAGAAGGAAAGGAGTTAGGGTTGTTCTGATGGGGCACTTGGTTTATTCTCAGGCCACAAAGGAACAGGAATGCCGAGGGAGCATGTACTTGGTGCACTTCTGAGGAGTTGAGCCATCTCTGTATGTGGCCAGCCCAAGGGGGGGGGTGCCCTGACAATGTAGGGAGAAGGAAACACCTGCAATAGTAGGGGTCACTGGGGGATTCTTTTTCTTGGGCCACACCCATGTCATATGAAAGTTTTCAAACCAGGGATCAAATTGGAGACACAGCTGCAACCCATACCACAAATGCAGCAAAGCTGGATCTTTAACCTGCTGTACCACAGTGGGAGCTCTGGGGGATTCTTAACTAATGGCTTTTCTTCTGGCCTCAGGATGGCCACATACTAGACAACAACCTGTGTCTTCTCTCCCAGTAAGTATGTCTCCCTTCTGGTCCCTGTGTGTGTTCATCAGGTCAGTCCAGAGGGCACCAATGGCTGAAATTTATCTAGGAGTGAATCCCAGGTCACTTAAATTGGGAGGTAATAGAAGAACCATCGACAAGAGTCCAGAGCAGTGTTATTGCAAGTTCCTCCCTTTAGTAGGGGTGTTTGATAGGGGCAGTGGCAGTGAGACCAGTAAGAGTGATGGCACTTTAGAGTGAGTGCTTTGTATTTGTTAGAAATGTCAAAGCAAGGGGTGAGGTCCGAGCAGAAAGCTGCATTGGGATGGAGTATGAACTTCAAGAGGGGGAGGTTTAGCAGAACCGTTAGCCAAGGTGAGAGTGAGGTTGTCATTTGCAGAGGTAAAATGTAGTATTTTTGTTTCTTTGTTTTAAATGGCCATGCTCACGGCATATGGAAGTTTACGGGTCAGGGACTGAAACTATGCCACAGCTATAACAATGCCAGCACTTTTAACCACTATGCTGGGCTGGAGATCGAACCCACGCACCTGCAACGACTTGGTATGCTGCACTCAGATTCTTAACCCACTGTGCCACAACAGGAACTCCAATGTCTTTAATCCATAGGTGTCACTTTGAGAGTGGGGATGACAGATCTATCACCAGCATAGATTTCATTCCTGGGTTATAATTCTCAAGAAACTCTCTCTTGCATTGAACGCCCATTCTGCATGGACAGGTATAAGAGATAAGAGAGATTTAAGAAGAGTAAACAACAACAGCCACTCATCTTGCTTCCAATATTAATACCCCTGTACTCAGCATGGACAGAGGAGATGTTTGCCAGGGTTTGGTAAAACAGCAGAAGCCAAGTAAGGCAATAGCAATGACAAGACCAGCAACTAAGCCTATCCACCACATTATCCATCTGTTGGTAAGTTTGTTCTTTTGAAAAGTAACTTAAGGTCTGTGACAGGTTTACAAATGTATTGAGTGGGTGGCTCAGTTAATTCTTCCTCAGGCCTAGGTGCTGTCTTCACTCTGGTATGGGGGGCCTGCAAAGTTACGCTCTGTACTTGTAAGGCAGCGTGAGTAGTCAAGATGACTAGGTAAGTGGTTCTGTCCACTTGGGCTCTAACTGGTCTTATGGATTTCCAGCTTTGCAGGTTTTCAAATAAATCCAATCCTCAGGGGAGAGAGGGTGTAAAACCAGTTCAGAAGAGGAGGCAGTGCTGGATTCCTATAGGCGTGTAAGGCTTGGGTCGTTTCTGCTCTCTGTAAGGCATATTTTAGTTGGTCCATATCCCTGACATTGGCTTTGTAGCCGGTTCTTCAGGAATGGGCCTCCCGTCCATGAGCTCATTTGGACATAATCTGAACTTTCCTTTAGGGGCTGTTCACATTCTCAGAAGTGCTGTGGGGAGAAAGGAGATCAGGTTTGATGGGGGTCTTGACATAGCTTGGCTAAGTTTCTTTTGAGGATTTGATTTATTCTCCTCTTCCGGAGAATTGTGGTCTCTAATTGGAATGTAAATAAACTCTGTTTCATTCCTAGGGCTCTAGAGACTCCCTTAGTAATTTGGGAAACAAAGGGAGGCCTGTTGTCACTCTGGATGGACTTAGGAAGCCCAAACAGAGGGCTTATTTCCTTGAGCAGGACCTTAGACACCTCCAGGGCAGGCTTGGTTCAGGTACAGAATGCCTCCATCCAGGTGGTGAAGGTGTCAGTCAAAACAAGCAAATATCTAAGACTTTCTTGTGCCTGGGGTGTTACTGTAAAATCAGTTTGCCAGTCTGGACCTGGATATGTGCCTCTACATGGGATGAGAGTCACTCTTTTGACCTTGGGTTGGGGGTGAGTATTGGGATTATTCTGGGGACAGATAGGGCAAGCTTCAACCACCTATTTAAGGAGACTTTGGACATTGGGAGTAGTCCTGGATTTGATGGGCCATGGATATAGGGCCTCCTGCCCATAATGTGCGTTCTGGTGAGCTTCCCAGGTGGTGCAGTGCAATGGCTGGTGGGAGGAGGAATAGCTGCCCATGACCGTTAACCATCCACCCTGGGTGTTCTGGACTGTTAAAATAGCCACATCTCAAAGCCTTTTTCCCTTTCTTCTGGGGTATATATATATAGTGTAGAATTTAGGGTCTGGAGGAACCAGTAGGAGTGGCATTTGAAGTCAGTCCCCATCCCCTGCTGCTGGTTTAGCTGCCATGTCTGCTTTGTTAACTGCCTCTTATAATTTCTGCTTCTCACTTTTGGCAATGGCATCTGCAGTGAATAAATGCTACCAGCTTTGGCAGGAGTATAGCCTCCAGCATCTGCATAATCTCTCCCTGCTCCCATTTTTAATCTAAAGTCAGCATTCCTCTCTTCTTGCAGATGGCTCCATGGACCTACCTATAGGATTGAATGGGCATATTAGAGTCACTGTAGCTATTGGCAACTTGCCCTTGCCCCAGTTCTACGGCTCTGATTAGGGCAATTAATTCAGCTCTGAGCAGAGCAGCCAGAGGTCAAGGCTTGAGCTTCCACCACTTCGTATTCCATCTTTTGTAAAGCACTCCCATCAGGGATGCATTCCAATTCTACGTCCTCTATAGGGGAACTCTACTCAGGGCTGCTGGAGGTTTTTCAGGATACATGGTCATAATTGGTGGTCCACTCTAAAGGCTCAAGGTCCTTCCATTTTAATTGTTCGTATAAAGGGCTCAGCAATTAAGCCAAAGTTGGGGATCCATATACAACAGAACCAAAACTTCCCCAGGAAAACCCTGAAACTGTATTCCCCTACAAGGGAGTAACATCTGGCAAATCCATTCTTTCCTCTCCTTAGATAGTGCCCTGTGCCCCTTCTCTACTGTAAGTGCTAACTATCCTACTAGCTGGAGGGAGAGCTGGGCTCTTCCCTTTGAAACTTGACCTCCTCTCTCACCCAGATGATGTAAGGCGTTAACTGTGCCATGGTTGGAAAATTCTTTGGTGGGGCTGGTGATCAGAATGTCAACCTGCATTGAAGCGAAGACCCCTGTTCTAATGCCAGGTCATCCAGATCCTCAGCTAAAACCTCTCTGAGAAGGATGGAAGAGATTTAAATCCCTAGGGTAGAACCATCCAGCACAATTTTCTTCTCATGCTTTTGGGATCCCACCATTCCAATGCAAAAATGCATTGAGATTCCAGGGCTAAGGGCACACAAAAAAGAGGTCCTTTAAGTCTTCTTCTACATCCTCTCAGGGTTTAGGGTAGACAGTGATGTGCACAGATTGGGGTGCCACAGGGTGTCTCCTCCATAGCTTCACTTAGGGACTCAAAGGTACTGAACTAGCTGGTTTTTTCCATTTGTGTTTTTGTTTTATTTTTTTAACGAACTAAACAGGAGTGTTGCAAGGAGATTGGCAGGGTTAAGAAGTGCTTTTCTGAGTAGGCTTAATGCCTACCTACTAGGGTTTCTTTGCTTAAGGGGTATTGTTCTGGTGATTATAGCCAGGTCACAGCTTGATGGCAACCAGTGGTCCCCTCCTGGCTCTGCCCATCGTGTCATGGGCCTGTCTGAGGAATTAATCTTCTCAAGGTTAACTGGGCCTTTATTGTTGGCAGAGAGCTGTAGTGCTAGGGCTACAGGATGGAAGGGAGTCTTAGGTATTTCCATGGGAAGATTTTTGTTTGTTTCTTTTTATGGCTGCACCTGTGGCATATGGAAGTTCCTGGGTCAGGGATTGAACTGGAGCTGCAACTACCGGCCTACACCACAGCCAAAGCAACACTGGATCTGAGCAACAACTTTAACCTATGCCGCAGCTTGTGGCAATGCTGGATCTTTAACCCACTGAGTGAGGCAAGGGATCGAACCTGCATCCTCATGGACACTATGTTGGGTTCATAACCCTCTGAGTCACAATAGGAATTCCTCTTCAGTAAAGTTTTTGTCTATGAGAGAAATTGTAACTCCCAGTGTATATAGTCTCTTCCTATTAGAGGCATTGAGCATCTTAGGAAAGAAACAGTGAGATATAAGAGTGAGATAACATTTTCCCTCCCAAATCACACTCAGGTGGCTCTATAAAATTACACTCCTGTGGCTCCCCTTCCATTCCGATTATCTGACATTTATCTTTGGTCATTTTGCCTTGTCAGGTGTTCAAGACCAAGAAGTGGCCCCTGAATTGGTTAAAAAGTACACCTTTTTACCCCCTACAGTCAGGTCAGCTGAGCTCCTCAGAGGTAATTTCTAGGGTGCTCCAAGGAGCCCCCGGGCCCCTTCAACCCTCTTCTCTCATGTGTGCCACCCTTGAGGATGGCCCAGGACATGGTGGTTGCACTTGGTCTCCTTCCAAGACGTCTGGGGCACTCCCCTTTCCAGGGGCCTCCTCCATGCAGTGTGCACACTGATTGGCTCAGAGCCTGTTTCTCCTCTGTGGGCGTGGTCTTTGAAACCCAAGGCAACTCATTGAAGTCACAGCGTCTCTTCAGGAAGAGCCCCATTGTCCCTGGGAGGTCAGCTGGCCCTGAATTGCTAAGGCCAGAATACTGGCATTTCCTGCGGCTCATTTACCTTCCTTTGTACCCACCTCTAGATCCCAGTTGGTAACACCTGACATGTTGATCCTACCAGCTGGGAAGTGGACGAGGTGAGCCCTTTCTCCCACTTTTGTGATGTTTCTCCTCATGTCTGAAGTGCTCTGGGAAATAAAATGAGATTTAAGAATGGCCTACCTCTGAGGGTACGTTTGTGTACCCTCAGAGGTACTCCCTTGGGTGCTCAAGGAAGGTCCCTGGATGACTCCTTCTTTCCCACGGATGGAATGCTCTTAAGAATCAAATTCCTGAAATGTGTGAGGAGCTGCTGCCAGTTCCCCTTTTGATAGTCCCACCTGGGGTCTGTATCAGGAATGACCTGGGTTCAAGGCTGGTGCACCGCATGCCCCCTATCATTTTGATTCATCTTATCAGCTTCCTCCCTTGCATTAGTTATAATCAGTGCTTTATAGTCATAATCACTCCCCAGAGAATAAGATGTTAGGGGGCGGGGGTGGACACCCACCCAAGTGGGGAAATGAGTGCGGAATATTCGCAAAACTAAATTAAGGACTCCCTCAGGGTCTTTCTTACACCCTTGGATCAATCCTCCCACTCATATAGATGAGGAAGAGATGGGTACAAACATGGAGATCAGCCCATCCTCTCCATCGGGGGGCCTCCCAAATAGCCTATTGATTCCTGAGGGCTGGTACTGATCACTGCTATGTGTGTGCCTTGTCTTAGTCCCTCAGGGAGGATGCTGAGAAATGGAGGTGGAAGAGTTCAGGGCAGGGGGTGGAGGGGCTCACCTGTTGGGAGGAGTTTGCAACAGGTAGGGAAGTGGTGAATTTATGGGAGTGGAGGGCGCCAGGGATTCAGGAGAGATAGGGGTAGATGTAGATGATTCCAGAGTCTCCAGTGAATGGTTGGAAGGGGGCAGCTACCCTTGGACAGTGGAGGAAATCAAGAGGATCCTAAGGCTGAGATTCCAACACTCAGAGCATGAGATTTGAACTAGCCTCTCATTTTTTATAGAGGCCCTTGTTTGGCTAAGTGTCATGAAAAATTGCACATGGGGGATCTCATCCCATTTTTTTAATGAAAAGCAGTATTATAATCTAGAAAGCCATTAGTTGGCCAGCTTTCTCCATCTGCTAATTTATATTGGAGCCATGCAGTGTTGCAAAATAAAATATGGTATCTTTTTGTTGGTGGGTGGTACTCAAAGAATTTCCAGTTATTTTTATTTATTTTTTTAAGTTTTATTGAAGTATAGTTGATTTACAAGTTTGTGATAATTTCTGTTGTACAACAAATTGATTCAGTCATACATATACACATGTCCATTATGGGATTCCTTTTCCACATAGATTATCATATAATGTTGGGTAGAGTTCTCTGTGCTATACAGCATGTCCCTATTGGCCAATCATTCCATATACCTCAGTGTTTATATGCCAATCCCAAACCGCCAGTCCATCCCTCCCTCCACCAGGCAACCTGTCCCCTTTGGTAACAGTAAGTTTTTCAAAGTCTGTGAATCTATTTCTGTTCTGCAAATAAGTTCATTTGTATCCTTTTTTTAGATTCCACATAGAAGTGATATCATATATTTGTCTTTCACTGTCTAACTTAGTATGATAGTTTCTAGGTCTATTGATATTGCTGCAAATGGCATTATTTCACTGTTTTTTATGGCTGAATAATACTCCATTGTTTTTATGAACAAAGATATCTTTATCCACTCCTCTCCTGATGGACATTAAGGTTGCTTCCATGTCATGGCTATTGTACACAGTGCTGCAATGAACATTGGGGTGCAAGTATCTTTTCAAATTATGGTTTTCTCCAGATAGATGCCTAAGAGTGGAATTTCTGGATTGTATGGTAGTTCTATTTTTAGTTTTTGGAGGAATTTCCATGCCTTTTTCCCTGGGGGTTGCACCAATTTACATTCCCACCAACAGTATAAGAGGGTTCCCTTTTTTCCCACACCCTGTCCAGCTTTTATTGTTTGTAGACTTTTTTTTTTGTCTTTTTTTGTTGTTGTTGTTATTGTTGTTGTTGTTGTTGTTGCTATTTCTTGGGCCGCTCCCATGGCATATGGAGGTTCCCAGGCTAGGGGTTGAATTGGAGCTGTAGCCACCGGCCTACGCCAGAGCCACAGCAACGCGGGATCCGAGCCACGTCTGCAACCTACACCACAGCTCACGGCAACGCCGGATCATTAACCCACTGAGCAAGGGCAGGGACCGAACCCGCAACCTCATGGTTCCTAGTCGGGTTCGTTAACCACTGCGCCATGACGGGAACTCCTGTTTGTAGACTTTTTGATGATGGCCACTCTGGCTGGTATAAGGCAGTACTTCATAGTAGTTTTGATTTGGATTTCTCTAATAATAGTGATATTGAGCATCTTTTCATGTGTTTTTTGTCCATCTATGTGTATTCTCTGGAGAAACTGCCTATTTTTTGATTGGGTTGGTTTTTTTTTTTTTTATAATGAGCTGCATGAGTTGTTTGTGTATATATATATATTTTTTTTCTTTTTGTCTCTTTTAGGGCCACACCTGTGGCATAAGGAGGTTCCCAGGCTAGGGGTCTAATCGGAGCTATAGCTGCTGGCCTGCGCCAGAACCACAACAACACCGGATCCGAGCCGAGTCTACGACCTACACCACACCTCAGGACAATGCCGGATCCTTAACACACTGAGCAAGGCCAGAGATTGAAGCCGCAACCTCATGGATGGTAGTCAGATTCATTTTTGTTGAGCCACGACGGTAAATTTCTGATCTTTCATTGTTAGTATATAGAGATGCAATTGATTTCTGTGTATTAATTTTGTTTCCTGCAACATTACCAAATTCATTGATGAGCTCTAGTAGTTTTCTAGCAGCATCTTTATGATTTTCTAGGTATAGCATCATGTCATCTGTAAACAGTGATAGTTCTCTTCCTCATTTCCAATTGGATTCTCTTGTTTCTTTTTCTTCTCTGATTGCTGTGGTTAGGACTTCCAAAACTATGTTGAATAAAAGTGGCGAGAGTGGACATCCTTGTCCAGTTCCTGACCTTAGTGGGAATTCTTTCAGCTTTTCACCATTGAGAATGATGTTAGCTCTGGGTTTTTCATATATGGCCTCTATTATGTTGAGGTAGTTTCCCTCTATGCCCACTTTCTGGAGGATTTTTATCAGAAATGGGTGTTGGTTTTTGTCAAAAGCTTTTTCTGCATCTTTTGAGAGGATCATATGGTTTTTGTTCTTCAGTTTGTTAGTGTGGTGTATCACATTGATTGATTTGCAGATATTAAAAAAAATCCTTGCTTCCCTGGGATAAATCCCACTTGATCATGGTGTATGATCCTTTTAATGTATTATTTGATTCAGTTTGCTAGTATTTTGTTGAGCATTTTTGCATCTATGTTCACCAGTGATATTGGTCTATAATTTTCCTTTCTTTGTGTGTTATCTTTGTTTGGTTTTGATATCAGGGTGATGGCCTCATAGAATGAGTTGGGGAGAGTTCCTTCCTCCACAATTTTTTGGAAGAGCTTCAGAAGAAAGAGTGTTAACTCTTCTCTGAATGTTTTACAGAAGAAATTATAGTTATGAAGAATGAACCCTGGTGATAATTTTGCTGGGATAAAAGCTTGGTTACTGGTACTGGGGGGTCCTTATTTCTAGCCTCTTTCCAACTTCTCAGTATGTTCTTGCTAGGGTTGGTGGCAATGCAGGCCACACAAGATCTTGCCCAGAACAGGCTGACCAGATGCGCTAACTGAAATCTGGACAAATCTTCACAGGGGCTTGAAGGTGAGACACTAAAAGACTTTAGTTGGACTAAAGTCTCCTTTTAAGTCAGAGACTAGATGTTCCCAGACATACTGTAGGTGAGACCAGATACAGGTGAGTGCTTTCAGTGGGCTGTCTCTGGAGAGACTGTGAAGGGGAATGGGAAATAAGGATTTTCTAATCAGATGAATTTCCCAGAAAGCCTCTCTGGCAGTCACAGAGGCTTGTTCAAAAGGGCTTGCCCCTGCTTGGTTACAGGTGATTGGGCGAGAGGGCCATTTGGCCTTTGTAGTTCTCTGTACTCTGAGCTACAAGGACCCAAGGACTTTGAAAAATGTGAGGGTCCTTTTCTTCCTTCCCTGGCCAGGCAAGGTGATTTTCCTGAAATCCAGAAAAAATTAGATTTTAAAGGGTTCCTGTCTCAGAGGAGGGATCCTTAGGGATCTTCAATGGAGAGTAGTGGGGAGACACCTACCAACAGAAATGTACACCCTTGCCCTGGGGTGGCAAGTTAGGGCAAGATGAACCAACGCAAAAGATGTGCTCTGGGATTTTTGACTGTACCCTAGAGGTGTGAACACCCTAGGGACTGTGAATGTTTTACAATGTGCCCACTTATATGGATGTTTGCTTCCGGTGGGCAGGTCAACTAGGGCTCATCTACCCTGATCCATGCCCAACTTTTTCTTTCATGGGAGTCTTTTTGGTGCCTGTGCCTTTATTGTGGCCTTTAAGTGCTCTACTTGTGCCCACAGTTATGACAAGAATTTCCAAGAGCATTAGGACCAACAAAACCACATAGAACAGAGATTGACAGTTCACTTGTATCAAAAACAGATGAGAGTGTATAACAGACATGGAACAAAGAGATGTTCTCATTGGGCAATGGCTTCCAGTCCAATCCTCTTATTGGGAACCAGTCAAGCCAAGTGAGCTCTCAGCTGGGGAGGGTTCTTTTTTCCTTTCAAGTAGGCGAAGAATAAAACCAAAGCCGAAATCCACACAGCACAAGCTTTATTCAGTGGCCAAAGAATTGGAGAAGCAGGAACCAAGTTTACAGATAAAATTCTTGCCCACCTGGTGAGAGGAACTTAATTTTAGGATAAAGGCAAAGGGAGGAGGAGTGAGGCTAATGATAGGGAGCAGTTGTCTAATTTCACCTCCCACTGTACCACAAGACTGGCTTAATTTAGACAGCCAACTCTCCGGTCCAGTCCTAGAGACAGATCTGGCTCCAACCAGATGGCCAGAATCCATTCCCATAACCAGCGAACCTCTACAACCAACCTTGGCTTTATCAGCCAAAGTGGGGTCAGTGCCACTTTTGTCAAGTGTCCCCTAGACACTACCCTACTTTAGCAAGTGTTTATGCTGTAGATATGCTGGGGGCAGGGAAGGGGGGTCTTTACCTGGAGAGCACTCCGCTTGATCCTTGGCTGCTTTTTGATCTCAGACTTAATTTAGCAGCCCTCACTGGCTCAGAGGTTGAGAAATTGAGGCAAACTGCCTAGTTATGTAGCCAGTTTTATGGGCCGGCAAGTAAGCCTTGAGTAACCAGACAGAATGGGTCCCACTCTGGGACCTAAAATTTGTTTTTGGATTAAGTTGTATGGACTCTGCTTGGGCCAGCAGAAGTGCTCTGTCTTAGCTGGGGAGGGTTATTTTTTCCTCTCAAGTAGGCAAAGGACAAAAACAAAGCTTTATTCACACAGCACAAGCTTTATTCAGTGGCCAAAGAATTGGAAAAGCAGGAACCAAGTTTACAGATAAAATTCTTGCCCACCTGGTGAGAGGAACTTAATTTTAGGATAAAGGCAAAGGGAGGAGGAGTGAGGCTAGTGATAGGGAGATGTACATTTTAGTCTACTGGGAAAGGGATGGGTTTTTTTGAGGGACTGGGGTGCCACCACCTTT
This sequence comes from Phacochoerus africanus, assembly GCF_016906955.1. Classification (NCBI taxonomy): domain Eukaryota; kingdom Metazoa; phylum Chordata; class Mammalia; order Artiodactyla; family Suidae; genus Phacochoerus; species Phacochoerus africanus. The sequence continues at coordinate 75,814,154 of NC_062545.1, read as the reverse complement.
TTTTTTTTCATTTATAATGATTTTTATTTTTTTCATTATAGCTGTTTACAGTGTTCTGTCAATTTTCTACTGTACAGCAAGCTGACCCATTCACACATATATGTATATATTCTTTTTTCTCACATTATCATGCTCCATCATAAGTGACATAGTTCCCAGTGCTACACAGCAGAATCTCATTGCTTATTCCTTCCAAAGGCAATAGTTTGCATCTACTAACCCCAAACTCCTAGTCCGTCCCACTCTCTCCCCCTCGTCCTTGGCAACCACAAGTCTGTTGTCCATGTCCATGATTTTCTTTTCTGTGCCACCACCTTTTTAGTTTTGTTCAGTAAATGTCCAGTCATGGCCTCTGGTAGGTGTGTCATTGAATATGCTAATGTAGTAAGAATCAATGTATAATGAGACTCAGGGTCTGCTGGAGGTCAGAGCCATCTTCATCCCAGCTTGTTCCATCTGGGTTTTTTGGTTTGTTGGTAGCTTCCTTATCCCTGGAACTTTTAACTCAAGGATTTATGTCAACCTCTGCTATAGGTGAGAGGGGATGGTTGGAAGGTTTTGAGCAAGGATATTTTTGCTAAAGTTGGGGGCTGGAGAGTTATGAGCAAGGACACTATTGCTAGGAGTTTCATGGTTGCCTAGTGGTTAAGGATCCACTGTGTCACTGCTGTGTGTCAGATCACTGCTGTGATGCAAGTTTGATCCATGGCTAGTAACTTCCACATGCCATAGGTAAACAAACAAAACAAAAGGATACTCTTGCTAAAGATGGGGTTTGCTTGGTTTTGAGCAAAGACCTGGCAACCTCTGGCAACTATTACAGTGGGGGAAAAAGTTAGACACTGTCTTTTTAGGTGGTAGCTGTGGCAATGGGCTGGCCATTGCTTTTTATATGAAAAAAGGTCACCGATGGAGTTCCCATTGTGGCTCAGTGGTTCAGGACCCAATGTTGTCCCTATGAGGACGTGGGTTCAATCCCTGGCCTCACTCAGTAGGTTAAGGATTTTGTGTTGCTGCAGGCTTGTGGTGTATGTTGCAGATGCGGCTTGGACCTGGTGTTGCCGTGGCTATGGCATAGGCTAGCGGCTGCAGCTCCAATTCAACTCCTGGCCTGCGAAATTCCATATGCCACAGGTGCAGCCATAAGAAGAAAAAAAAAGAAAGTTCACAGAGGCTGAGTTAACAGGGAAGGTAAAGATTGACCTGAGTGCTGATTCATGTTCTTCTAGAAATGAGGCATGTGAATGTGAGCGAATCATATGTATTATTGTCTATCACTGTGATTTGTTTAAACTGAATTGGCTACTTAGGAAAAAAAAAACCCTGAAAATGTCCAAGATGGGACTCTTTTGACATCCTAAAAATAGTTTTCTGTATATACCTTTGGAGGAAGTTACCTTTCTTTCTTCTGTTTTTTTGTTTTGTTTTGTTTTTTGTTTTTGTGTGTGTGTGTGTGTTTTCTTTTTGGGGCTGCACCCACGGCATATGGAGGTTCCCAGGCTAGGGGTCTAATTGGAGCTATAGCTGCCAGCCACAGCAACACCAGATCTGAGCCACATGTGTGACCTACACCACAGTTCACAGCTACAGCAGATCCTTAACCCACTGAGCAAGGCCAGGGATCAAACCCACAACCTCATAGTTCCTAGTCAGATTCATTTCCACTGCGCCACAATGGGAACTCCTAGGAAGTTACCTTTATAGAAGGAATTGGTATTTCTTGTTTTATGCCTTGAGATGTACATAATATACCTGGGCTCTCAGGAGCTTTAATCAACTGATCCCTGAGAGTGGGGGAAAAAAAAAAAAGACTTTTTTCAGCTCTAGCAGGAAAGCTGTAGGACCTCTGTCTCTGTATAGATAGATGTATGTCTGTGTACCTTATAAATATGATGTTTCTTGTCTGTGGCATTGCCAAGACCGGTTTGTGGATGAACTCTGTTTAATGGGTTTAAATAAATTAAGCTCTGATATAAATTCTAAGAAGTAAAAAATAAACTAGCCTGAATGAGTTTCAGGTTCACATGATCTGGAAAAGATTTAGTACTAAATTCATAACTGATACGCTAGCTTAAACTTGCTGGTTTGACAAATGTAGATATGTCTTTAGAGTCATTAATTTTAAGTGTAGGATTGCTGTTGTACCTAGGTTTACTACAGGTCAAATAAGACTTTATTATATCTGTTGCAAGTTTGTCAGCAAGGAAAATAACTGGATATGATGAAACTTTAAGTAATGTAAATGTGATGAGGGATTTTATGTAAACACTATAGGAATAATTATGTTTGAGGAAAGTCCATATAAAATAGTTTCTCCAGAATTTGGTAACTTTAAGTTAAATGAAGAGAATTCATTGACTATCTGGGTCATTTCAAATAGGATAAAATATTGGAACATTAATTGCTGGGTGGGTCTCTTTCCCACCTTTGCAGGAATCCTGCAGAGAAAGACCAAAGCCTAAGTTTTCCAGTCAGAAATGCCATTGTGGCAAACAGATCGTAATTACTTACTTCTGGTTTCTGCCAGAGATTAAGGCTTTTAAGTGTTAATATTATAATCACTCATAATTTTAGTTATTGTAACCAAGCTTCTTTATCTATTACATTGTGATTGGGTGTTTAAGTGTAACTTTTAAAGTGTGTTGTCCTTTATAGACAGTTGTTGTCCTCTGATGCTTTTGCAAAAACTGCTTCATCTTTACTTTTTGACAAGTCCTGATCAATTTCAGAATCCGAATGGAAAACCTCATGGTTTCATAGAAAGTTAACAAAAGGATTGGTTACTGAGCAAGCTGGTGAATATGGTTATGATTTTTGTGGGTTTTGTCTGGAATATTACTGGTTTTGATCTCTGTTTTATAGCTATAGGGAAGTCCTTTCCTTCAAGTTAGTTATGACTTTGAGCAACTTGGTAAACTATACCCATGGGTAGAATTGAAACTTTTTTCCCCTCTCTGCCTGTTCCCTCCAGATGATGGAGATTCTTGGGTTCCAAGGAGCCTTATCAAGTGAATAGGAAATACTGTCTCCTGGCACACAGAGGAATCTTGATATTTTGGGAACCTCTAGAAGAGAGAAATGTATGAGGGAGAGTCTGATGGCAGGCCTTTGGCATGGCTCTCCTGGCTTTGAGAGGCCTTTTGGGAATTCAGTCTGAGACTCCTTCTGGGGAATCCACCACAGCCAGTTTGGTAGAGCCTATGTGGTCAGTTGACCAGCCTCATTTTGCAAACAAATTAGTCTTGATTTGGCTATGTTTGGTGGAAAAGAAGGTAATTTTAGAGAAAAAAAGATTATGTTTCAGTGGATATTAAATTCTAGTTCTGCTCATTGAAGTCTAGATTTAGGAAAGGAACTGTGTTAGCCAAAATTTGCCCTGATGTTAAGGAGGAAAAGAAAATTATCTGGTGGTGATGTCCTCAAATACACCTACTCATGATGTATAACACTGCTTGCTTTAAGTTCACTGCTGAAAACACACGTAGAATGCTTGTGTAACAATTGGGTATAATTGATAAAATGTATAGCCTCTAAAATGTTGCCCCATCCACCTATTTCTGAGCTTGTTGATGATATCTGATCAGTTTTTTCCCAACCTGGATTAACTAGGCAAATATAAAGGAGGCCTAGCACCAAGGGACATGGTCTGGACCCGGATCCGACAGGCAGCATTCACCCTGGCTTCAAGGGATATAGATTTCAGTCTATAAAAAGATTTACAATCAAAAGGAGAAGTGATGGGAAAATCTTCACATGGAAGTATGGGGAGGACTTTGTGGCTTGTACATGGTTTAACTTAAAACTCTACTGACCAGAGTGGCCTCTTTGGCCCATTGAATATGCATTGTACCTCTGCTTTGGCCATTGAGGAGGGAAACACATTTAACAGTTAAAATGGAGTTAGCTGTGGTTCAGACATTCAGATAAAAATCATCGTTGTAGATGTGATTTTAGACACATTTGTGTATTAACAGAAAGCTTTAGTTTTCTGAACTGTATTGCAGACCAGGACAAAAACCACAGGAGAGAGTGGTATTATCTCGGAATATGGTTACTGCTTGTATTTTGCTTGATTGTCAGGACCGACTCTGTGTTGTGCCTGTTAGATGTCTTCCGTTTCATTCCCAGCCTAAGTGGGGGAAATTGATCCAAGGACAGAGTAGCAACAATGACCTCAGTGTGAAAGGAGTCTAATTGTTGGGTCTACAGTGTGATGTCACTGTTGTCTTCCTCTGGACTTCTACGAAAAGTTGACCTGGCCAATGTGACCATGTGGGGATGCCCAACAGTGGTGGGGGAGGGGGGGCAGGGTAAAGATTCTCACCACCTTCCTGTCCCACAAGCCAATAGGTCAAAAGGATCCCTGTCCATAAACATTACTGTGCATGTCCCTACACTTTGCCAGCGTGACCATCCTCGAACCCCTCTGGGTCACACTGTGTAGAGAATAGACTGGCTTCTGGCCACACAAGTCCAACTAGTGAGATTAACTTTTTTTTTTTTTTTTTTATTTGGAAAGACCTAATGGGTCACTCTAGTGGTAACTCAGTGGGATCTGAGGTAGCAGACTTGTAACTGCTGACTCCTGGCTAGGCCACCAGAATGTTTATTTTTTCAGAGCCAGGCCTCCCCCCAGCCCATGGGTGTGGCTCTAGGTTTGTGAAACCAGGGGTGGCCTCATCTTCCTTATAACTGAGCAGGGTGCTGCTGCCATTGACTCTCTCGCTATTACCTGGAAAGTGCTTGGCTCCAGAATTTGCCCACATCCTGGAGAGTGACTGTTCTTGGCATTACTAGGTGTCTTGATGCTCTTTGGCTGCTGCTGTCTGTATTGTATTGGTGGTACCTGGCTGCAGTGCCCCTTATATATCTGACCCCAGGGACACTGCAGAGAGAGGCAGACCAAGATGGTAAGGGTTGTGCTGGGTATATAGGGGTGGAGTCTATTATGAAGCCACCCAAGATGGCTGTTCTCTTGCTCTCTGCATCCCCTACTCCTGTTTCACCTAACATCCCACGCACATGACTGACCTTCCTACATACTTGCTCCTGCTGCAGCTGCTGATGGTTCTAATCTTTAGATCAAAACATCTCCAGCTGAGGACTTTTCAAAGGGGTAGTGAGGGGCGTGCCCTCTGCTAGCTTCTCTGGTAAACCATGAGCCAACCTGACGTCAGCTCCCCCTATAACTGGAAACTTCTCCCTCCCTGTGAATTAGAGGCTGAACTTTTATCTGCAGTAAAGAATCCCAGAACCTTGGGGTTGGTGATAGCTTAAAGGTCATTTAGGCTGATCAGTTTTCCTCCTCCCATTAGTTTGGTTTTCTTCTCTATTTTATTTATGAAGAGGGAAAACTGAGACAACTTGTGTTTAAAAAAAAAAAAAGACATAGACATCATAAGATCAAATCATTTGCATAAAACTGCCATAAAATGCAGAAAGTTGTCCACATTATAATTGATGATATAGAGAATAAACCATACATGATGTGTTGACCTTAACTGAATACCACACATCAAATCATGTAATGCAACTGCTCACCACAAAAGCTCTATACAGCAACATATTTTTAATGTTTAATTGTGATATAATTTCATATTTACAGAAAAACTGTAAGAATAGTTCAAGGAAGGTCTGTTTACTCTTTTCTAGCTTTACCAATTATTAGTATCTTGTTGCACTTGGCTTTAGCATTTGTTCTTTTTTCCTCACCCACTGGAGAGCATTTTGTTGACATCTTGTCTCTTTTATCTATAAATATTTCAGTGTTTATTTCCTAAGAACGAGGGCTTGCAAAATAATTTTTTTTATCAAAACATAAAGTTAACATACACCCATCAGAATAAATTTTTAAGAATGTTAACTACAAAGAAAAATACCCTGCCTTCGTTTTGTACAAGAGGAAATTTTTGGCCTGTTTGGTTTCCTGTGATATTCCTGGACTCTACCACAGTGCCTGGCACACAGCAGGTCCTCAATGAATACCTGTTAATGTCTTAATGTGATGGCTGGATACTACTGACCACATTTAGAAACAAAATATTTCTAAAATAAAGCAAAGGCAGTGAGAGCAAGATATTTCTTTATTACCAATGATCTGTAATTCACCAGTTACAAAAAGAGGGAAAACCTTCTGATGTAGAGGGTTGATGGGAAATTCCCTTTGTGAAGATGAGACAAACAGGGGACTTTTTCTGGGCCACTACAGGGACCTGTAGTCTCTTCACAGGTAGCGGTTTCGGATGTATTCTCGGTACATAGAGGTGTCTTCTTTCCCAAGGGGCTGCATGATACCTTGACTGGCCTGGATGTGGGCTTGGAAGATCTCTGTAGATTTTCTGTCTACTCTTGGGGGCTGAACTTCATAGATGTTGTCTTGTGAGAAAGCTGAGATGGGTGTTCTATAAAAGAGAAAGCAGAGCTTACACATTAAAGAAACTAAAGTGAAGGACCACAGGGACTTGTGATCTCAAAAGCGTTTGAGAGCCACTGACCTTGAATGAGTAGATTTAGTAGTAACAAGTGGTGGTGGTGACCTCCCTGTCCCCTCTCGGCTGGTTTCCAGCACTTGCCCAGGGTGCCTCCCCTGCATGCAGGTTTGTGGGGGGCAGGGGGGCACCCCTCCTTTGTTCCCACTGCCCTGGGCACAGGCATGTCTATGTGCCCATCTGCCTGTCTCACATGACTGCAGTAGCTTTAGGTGGAAGTGGCACAGACTTTTTGCTTTCTTTCCTTCATGCCGGATAGATACTCAGTAGTTTATTTAAGGAAGATTTGAGCAGGAATCAGTGAAGTCAGGGCTACTAATGATTTCTACCTTACAACACTGTTGATGGCAGGAGTAAATGAGTTTATATCTGTAAAGCACCTTATATACCTTAGCATAGTGCCTGGCACACTCTAAGTGCTCAGTAAAAGTGAACTATTGCTAACAATTACCGGTGCATAATTCCTTATCTGCAATTCTGAAATCCTAAAAGCTTCATTAACCAAATGTTACTTTGCCTGCAAATCCTGACCTAATTGAAACTCATCCGGTGGTATGACATACAGTACTCATCCAATTTTATGTGTATATTAAAGTGTTTAATTATCACATGGCCTCAGACCATGCTGGGGGATGGTCTTCAAAACTGTGTGCTAACACTCTGAAAATTCTGAATTCTGAAACACGTCTGCCTTAGGCCTGAGGGATTGGAAATCTGTAATAGGCAGCTTCCTTCCTTTCTGGGGTGATTTGAAAAGCAACTCAGAACCTGTCTATTCAAAAATAGCCCTCCGTTCCTGTCCCACTTAGCCTGCTTCAGTGCTTGACATTTCCATCCACCCTTGGGGAAGGCAATGTCTCCAAAGAAGGGCTTGTCAAAATGCACACGGGTGCCTGACACACCCTCAACCATACCACAGTGTGAGCATCTGCAAGTTATGACATCTTTGGCTGGGGGCAGGCCCTGGAGGGATGTGTCAGCCACCAAGTCAGGTGTGTTGCAGAGTGGGTGTGAGCAGAAGGTTGAGATGAGGCCACTGGGAGGGGAGGATGGTAAGCTCGACTTTGTGAGGGATTGAGGGCATAATGACCATACACGCTAGCACGAAGCCCAGGGCTGGCCCTACAGGTGGGGGTCGGGTGGTTCTCCATGTCAGGCTACCAAGATAACAGAAAAGATCCGGAGACTCTGTGCTGCTGGGCTGGGACCTCAGCCTTGCTCATGTACATCTTAGCAGAGGAACAGAAAGGTACCCCGGATGCCAGGCTGTTTGGTTAGCGAGGGACCCCGGAGCCGGGGGAGACTCCCTGCCGTCAGAAGCAGAACTGAGTCTCAGACCCAGCTAGGTCTGTACCTGCAAGGCCAACATTTTATGGGACACCAGAAGGTGCAGTGAGTGACACACAAAGAAAGACAGGAGTTGTAGAGTAACACCCTCCAGACTCATAGGAGGATTATGATTAAATTTGGGTCTGTCTTCCTCTCCTAGAAAACAGCTAAGGTAGCTCACCGTACTTTGCTTTTATGTAGAATACTGACACATCCTCCACATCAGGCTACCAAGGCAACAGAAAAGATCTGGAGACTCTATTCTGCTGGGCTGGGACCTCAGCCTTGCTCATGTACTTCTTTAAAGTAAAGTACAGACTGCTTTAAAGCACATTAAAATGAAACTCAACTACTTCAAATTACATTATCATGCAACTATAAGCAGAATATTCTTTCTGGAAGTCAATTTCAATTGTTTTGACCTCAGGGTAATATATTTCAACTCAAGTTTGGTAAATCGTTTATGAAATACTCCCATTTTCCCCAAACACTCTAATAATTTCACGTAATTTTAGAATGTACCCTTAATTTAAGTAAATAAAAAACCAAAGGATACAGTGATTTACTCAGTTAAAAAAAATAAAAAAAAAAAGAAAGGTCAAGGTGAAAGAATCCTGAGATGTCTGAATCTCAATTTGTATGCCAGCTTGGCAGCAGTGCTTTTCTTCCAAATACAAAGTTAGCTGTTCTAATGTCTGTCATTAACACATAATGACGAATGGTTGGGATGATTAATATATAAACTCTTGTCAGTTTTCCCTCAAGAAACATAAAAACTCTGCAGTCATTTACATAATTCAAAGCAAGATGCTAGAATTCTGTAATGGTTGATAATATTCACACTCAAACCATTTTAACCTGAACCCTTAAAAAGGAGGCACCATTAGTGTTTTTGAGATTGTCATCAAAGTGCCAGCCACAGCAACATCTCCTGAACCAAACCATCCACACCTGTCCAGGGTCTATAACCTCCATTTTACAGATGAGACATTTAAAGCCCATTTAAAAACAGGACGAATGGTTTCTGTGCACTGAAGCCAGACCTTTGCCTAGAACCCTGTGTATCTTTTAACTAAGAGCTACCTGGGAGGCATAATAAGGGCCAAGAGATGAAGATACCATCTGAGAATTAGACCTGAGGAAAAAAAAGAATCCAAGTCCTTATTGTGTTGGGACACCAAAAAGCCTGTCACAATGAGCTCCTCATGCTCTTAAGACAGGGGTTCTCTAAGTGTGGTCCCCAGACCAGCAGCATTGGCATCACCTGGGAATATGTCAGGACTATAAATTCTCAGGCCCTACTCCAGACCTACTGAATCAGAAACTCTGGGGGAGTTCCCATTGCGGCTCAGCAGTTAACGAATCCAACTAGGAACCATGAGGTTGCAGGTTCGATCCCTGGCCTTGCTCAGTGGGTTAAGGATCCAGCATTGCCGTGAGCTGTGGTGTAGGTCACAGACATGGCTCAGATCCCACGTTGCTGTGGCTGTAGCGCAGGCCGGTAGCTACAGCTCCGATTAGATCCCTAGCCTGGGAACCTCCATATGCCACGGGAGCAGCCCAGGAGATGGCAAAAAGACACACACACACACAAGTCATTTCATTACTTTACAAAAAAAAAAGAAAAAGAAACTCTGGGGATAAGGCCCAGAAAGGTGTTTAACAGGCCCTCCAAGTGATTTTACTCCTTGTTAAAGTTTGAGACTATCTTTGGTCTAAGGAGATCAAACTGTAATCTAAAATGCTAAACAAAATCTTTTATTCAAGTCAATAGCATTGAACATTTTTAAATATAAACTTTCTTTTTAAATGATGCACTGCCACTAATCCTACATTGAAAAGACATAATTTTTACACTTAACTATAAAGATATGAGTAGACACTTGACTTCTCCATTGGTGTACACACACTTCCAAGGCGAGGAAGAAATACCAAAACAACCAAAACGCTTACAAGGGGCTTCTGGTAGGTACCTTGTCTCTGAGGCCCACTGGAAAGAGATGGAGATAAACTCAATAACACTTCCAATCTTAAATGGAATAGTCCCCCTTTTTCTTTCCTTTTTTTTTTTTTGCGTAGATGGCATCCATTTCTGGATGAAAAGACCAGTATTTAAATGACGGGGAAATTGTTAAGACAACTTTCTTTTATTCATTTCAATAGAGAGAGCTGCCTTATAACTGCATTTTTATGGTGGGGGAAAAAGAAACAAAACAAAACAAAAACACGGTTCCACATTTCTCTCCAGGCCATAAACAGAATTTTTGTTTTCAGCTTCTCCCTATATTCCTCAAAGGGATAAGACTTAAACTGCCCTTAATTCAAATGCTAGCAGTCTTTTCTGGAGATAAAATATTGTAATTACAAATTTGCAGACTCAAGCTTTTTATCAATAAAACCTAGTTCCATCTTCAAGGAGATCTGTGCATTTCCCCTCAAGGAGTACTGCACTCTTCTTTAGACGAAGATATTTGCCAGTTCATTGGTGGGCTGCTTAACCCACATTGCTCCAGGCATTCAAGCACGGAGGATTGATGACATCTAGTCTTAACTGCCATTCCCATTCACAGAAGAGAAACACTTGAGGCAGAAGAAATTCATTAGCCACAGCACGTTTTTTAAAGAAGATCCTGATTGGTGCTCTTTTATGCTCTTTCTTAGATGTGCTATAATAATACATATATTCTGACCATGCCCTATAATAATGGTATCTTACACTTGATGTATAACCAAAGTTTGAGTCTCTTTAAGAGTTCAATTCCTATTGAGAGTTTTCCTGACTCACACATACTGAGTACCCAATAGGCATATGTTGGCGTGACAAGAAAATACTTAATTGGTCAGATTAAAATGTCTTCTGACTTGAGTAATGTCATGGTGATTTGTGGTTGGTGACAGAAGAATTAGACCATATTTGCGTACTTTTGGTAATTTTACGCATGGGATACTTTTCTGTATGTACAAATCTTATACTTTTCCTGTGATGAGCATTTTGGCACACACCAAGTCCCACCTGGCACCTCCAGAAAAGGTAGTAATGGTTCTGATCACAGGATATATTTCCCTTCCCAGTGACCCCTTCTGCTATTAGCACAAAATCCCAAGTTTTCTCCCAAGGATGCTATTTTCACATCCCCAAATGATTCTCTGTTGGTTCCGAGAACATTGCAGCCGAAGGGGCCCTTAAGGAAGACCCTGACCAACAGTTTTATTTACAGATGATGGTCAGCCTTTGGGCTTTCCTCTCATTCCTTTCCTCTACCTTCTGGGAGAAAACACTCGATAGGGCAGGATCAGAGTTGATCAGATGTTCTGGTCTCACTGGGGCAAAAAACCTCAGCAAATGTCTTAACAGCACTCGCCCTTTATTAGTCTATGCCTTTCTGCTGCCTTTGTAACTTCTATTAGGAAATTACAGCCCCTTATCACTAACTGGCTGAGGGCCCTAAGGCATACACTGCCAGGCAGTGATTTTCTCTACCTCTTTTTTTTTTTTTTTTTTTTTTTGCCTTTTAGGGCTGCACTCACAGCAGGCATGTGGAGGTTCCCAGGCTAGGGGTCTAATCAGAACTGTAGCTGCCGGCCTATGCCACAGCCACAGCCAAGCCAGATCTGAGGCATATCTGTGACCTACACCACAGCCACAGCAACGCCGGGTCCTTAACCCACTGAGCAAGGCCAAGGATTGAACCCACAACCTCATGGTTCGTAGTCGGATTTGTTTCCACTGCATCACAATGGGAACTCCTTCTCTAGCTTTTAATACTGCTCAGAGCCTGTAGCCCTCAGTTTGTGGATACCATTGTAATTTTTTTTGTGTGACCATCCAGTGCTTCTTTTGTTCCCTTAGTAGGTTGCTTGTATCTTTCCAACAAAATATTCATACACTGAAGCCTAGTCATGAATCTGTTCTACCAAGACGATTCAAAATGTTAAACTTTTAAACAAAATTAAAAATGTGTTAAAAAATTAAAACAATGATGCATATTACATTCTGGGCACAAGTATAGACACCTAGGTCCAAAATGTAATTCTCAAACTATGCTTGTCCAATATGGTAGCCTTTTAGCCATATGTGGCTATTTAAATATATATTTAATTAAAATTTACATTTAGTTCCTCAGCACTAGCCACATTTCAAGTTCCTGACGACCACACACAGCTAATAAACACTACATTGGACAGTGTGATAGAATACATTTCCAGCATCACAGAAAGTTCAACTGGACAGACTGTTCCAGAACCTCTTTCCTGTTATAGCTATACTTTCTAAACCCATTACCCTGATGTAATATGTCTCCACATAGTACTTATCACTCTCTGAGCTCTTATGTATTTGTTAATATACTTACCAGGATGTGAATTCCATCTCGATCACCTCTTTATCCCCATTGCCCAGAAGAGTAACTGGCAAATAGTAAGTGAATGAATGAAGGAAGGAATGACATCTGATTAAGGAAGATGATCTTATCTTGGATTTCTTTCTTTTTTTGTCTTTTTGCCATTTCTTGGGCCGCTCCCGAGGCATATGGAGGTTCCCAGGCTAGAGGTTGAATCGGAGTCACAGCCACCGGCCTACGCCAGAGCCATAGCGACGCAAGATCCAAGTGGCGTCTTCGACCCACACCACAGCTCATGGCAACACTGCATCCTTAACCCACTGAGCAAAGGCAGGGATCGAACCTGCAACCTCATGGTTCCTAGTTGGATTTGTTAACCACTGAGCCACGACGGGAACTCCAACCTTGGATTTCTAAATTCAGAACCTGAATTCAGTGTGATGTGGATTACTCTAGATAACAGGGAGGTAGGGTTTCCCACCAGAAGCTTGGCACTTAAATTCCTTTCCTCAGATAACCCATAAGGTGGACAAGGACACTGAGGGGAAGGTGAGGTGCTTTCTAGCGGGGCAAAGCTGTCAATGCAGTGCAAAAACCAAGCATGAGGCAGGAGGGGTGCTTTCTAATACCCCTTAAGTGTGAGAAACAATGACTCAGAGAGATTAATTCACTAAAGGGGCTGAAATCAAGAGGAATGTACCCATCTTCAAACCACCTATAATAAAACAAAAGGCAAAATATGTCCCTATATCCTAGGATCCTAGAAAGCAAGCTCTGCCTGTATAACTCACTGTTATATATTTTGTCAAGCCAGTTTCAATAGTGGGGATATGGGTAAGCATCCAGTGTAATTTGCTGACCGCCCCCCCCCACCCCCAGGGTACTTTCCCATGTCTTTGGATAGACAATGCACAGTATCACAGAGTAAAGGGGGGCAGGCTTGACGGGCAAGCACTTATCCATGTATTAGAATGAAACCATATTATTAGATGCTGAAGATATTCTAAACATCATCATGGTAAAAAAGAAATTTTCTTTTTATTCCTGCTAAAAGACAGCAAGTCTATATCCTACACACAAAATGCTATGCACCTAATGCACTGTCTCCTCAAAGCCCAATGAAATTTTCAGTCTCATTTTGCCGTTAAGAGCTAATGAACTTGACACAGAATAGGATACAAATCTGATTCCTTCAAATCCAAACAAATTCCAAATTCTTTTTTAACAGCTGCTATTATAATGGGATGATTGGACCATCCTGCAGCAGAGACACTGGAAGGGAGGTTAGAAATTTCACAGGCAGGGCATTCCTGTTGTGGCTCAGTGGTTAACAAACCCACCTAATAACCATGAGGTTGCGGGTTTGATCCCTGGCCTCACTCGGTGGGTTAAGGATCTGCTGTAGCCATGAGCTGTGGTGTAGGTCACAGATGCAGCTCGGATCTTCCGTTGCTGTGGCTGTGGCAGAGACTGGCAGCTACAGCTCTGATTCCACTGCTAGCCTGGGAACCTTCATATGCCCCGGGTGTGACCCTAAAAATACAAAAGACAAAAAAAAAGAAAAAGAAAAAAAGAAATTTCATGGGCAGGTTAAACATGCATTAAAACAAAGAAGACAATAATGCCAGTCCCTAAACATCTCACCATTAGAAGGAGCAAAGGGGGGTGATGAAAAGGAAATGAAGCATATAATCTGTGAACATAAAATGTACAGCCTTGCAAACCAGAGATGCAGCAGCCCTGTGTGTATATAAGGCCCTTCAAAGGCTCAGCAATAAGGAATCTCAACTCCTTCAGTAGACTGGGTCTTTATAGATTTTGATAGAGAGTAGGTGCCATTTGATTACGGAGAGAACATGAGGGCAGCAAAAGGAAAGCAAAGCTCTTACTGTGTGTTTTTCTCAAATGCTTATCTGCCTTCAGTGTGTCAGGGAGCCATGTCAGTGACACGGCAGCTAGGAAAGCACTGCTGTCTCACAAAAGTTAGGATTTTATGCTTAAGCCTAAGTTACATCAGCAACAGAGAAAAGTTATAGATCAAGGTATGCAATGACCTTAATATATCTCAAAGAAATTCATGCAGTTGAACACCTAAGGTTGCTAAACGCTATCTTTTGAAGATTTATTTTTACAGATCCACTAGATGAGAAAAAGTCTATGTATGTGTACACATACACACATGTGCTATGTATATAGATAATTATATGTAACATTTGTGCTTATATACACTAATATAGTCATATGTTTAAACATAAGGGTGAAGAAAGGGCGATGATTGATAGAGATACATATCTCAACACTCTCCACAAAGTGATGTGCTTCAAATGAGTCATGTGACCGCACTTTTACAATGTCCATTCTATTGCGCAGACATGGAAACAAAAGTATAGTTGATGAGCCAGTGGGGTAATGGAGCCTGTAAATCTAGATAATATACTGTAATAGTTACTGTTACATCTCTGTCCAGGGAGAGCCAGCATCACAAGAGTATCACACCACAAATCACCAGTGCAGGAAAAGATCAAAATTCAAACCCTGAAGTACGGTCTCTATTGAATTCATACTGCTTTTGCACCATCATAAAGCCAAAAAATCTTGAGTCACTGTAAGTCAGGGACCTTCCATACTCCACTTGTTTCAGACAAGTATTGCATCCAAAAAGCTGAAGAATAATTTTCTTCCCCTTAGAAGTCTTGTTCTCTTTTTGCTTAGATGTCTAAAGGATTTTTTTTCCTTTAAAGTCTAGTTAGCTTGCTATGCTGTATTATTTTGGGTCACGATTCTCAGGTATGCAGTGTGCTCTTTCAACACTTAGCTTTAAGGTGTTTTATATTTCAGAAGGTTTTTTTTTTTTGGTATTAATGTTTTTAGTATTTTCACTGTTCCCTTGCTTGGTTTTTTAGGTCTCCTACTATCTATGCTAAATCTTCTCTGCCTATGCCAATATTTGACATCTTCTCTTAAATCTTTTGTCTTCATTTCTTTTTGAACTTGACAGCTTTGTATTTTAAGCTCATTGTGAAATAGTCTGCTTTGGTTGTGACCTCTTTTACTGAGCTGTCTTTCTGGCATGGTTTCATCGGAGGGCTATTTTATTCGGTTCTTTCAATCTCCCAGTAACTTTATATGCGTTTGGACTCAGATACTCTTCTGTTGCTCATTATGCAAAACCACTTCTCCTGAACCTTTAGAAGGAAGTGTAGTTCAAGAAACTTGGACTAACTTGAGAGAATTCCCTCTCTGGTTGCTTCCGTGAAGTGTTTAAAACCAAGGCAACTTGCTGGCTGAGGTCTCCTGTACCTTTGCTCTTTCTCCACTTTTACCTGGACCTGCTCTTTCCCTCGTGTCTCCTGCCACTGTCCTGCTCAATTCTGACTCCACTGTTCCTCCTCAGATGGGTGTCCTGTCCTGGAAGGGGGCTGTGGCTGTCTGCCTGCAGGGCAGTGTCCTGCTGCCTCAGCTCCTTTCCAAACCCACCAAGAACCCTCTGTCCATTTTGCACGCTGTGGCAAAGGCAACGTGCTCTGGAAGTGAACTGGGTAAAACCCCTCCCAGTTTTATCTCCTGTGTGCAAATCCGAGGCAGCCATTTCCAGTGCATTCTTTTTTTTTTTGGATTTATTTATTTTGCCTTTTTGCCTTTTCTAGGGCCGCTCCTGCGGCATATGGAGGTTCCCAGGCTAGGGGTCGAATCAGAGCTATAGCCGCCAGCCTACGCCAGAGCCACAGCAATGCAGGATCCAAGCCGAGTCTGCGACCTACACCCCAGCTCACGGCAACGCTGGATCCTTAACCCACTGAGCAAGGCCAGGGATCGAACCCGCAACCTCGTGGTTCCTAGTCGGATTCGTTAACCATTGCACCACGAGGGGAACTCCTCCAGCGCATTCTTATCAGCTTATTCTTGTTAGGGGTCCTCCTGTCCTCAGGTCTGTCTGATGCCCTGTTTTCCGCTCCAATTTCTTCCTCTTGTACAAACGCTGATATCACGCTGGTCTGATAGCTGTTGGTGGTTTGCCTCCACCACCTGCTTATCTTTGGGGATTTGTGGGTAACTCACCATGCAGTTTTGAGGTAAATGCTGTCTATGTATATTTGCTTTTGCTACCCAATTGTTCTGTTCTATGTGAGGATTCAGAGATTTTAAAAGTTAGGTTGCTGCTGTCTTCTTTCCAAAATCAACTAGGTATGTCTATTTTTTTAAATATATTTTTCATCCATCCCCAAAGCTGGTCCCTAAGTGCAACATATTGTTGCCTGAATGGCTATATTGTCCTTGTTGGGTGTTGCCATGTCACTTCTCCTTACCCAGGGGTATTCTCAGAAAAACTCTTTTCCAACCCAACTCCCATTTCTACTCCATCAGGACTTGCTGTCCTCAGAGAAAGATGAATACTGCGGTATGCAGATGTGGTTTAGTGATGCAAAGACTTGGGGGAAAGTGGGGAGAACATGGTAGAGCCCTTGATCTTGTAGTTCTTCTGTATTTGACTATCTAGGCATTACCTCTATGACAGCAGAAGTATGAGTTAGGAAAATTATAAAAAAAAAAAGAAACCCACTGTCAATCAGCTGTACAATTATAGCAGCTAATGGGAGATTGCCTGGATACCAGTTAGATCTGAGTTGTGTAACTTAATGGACAAGGGAGTCCTTTTTTATTATTATAGTTGATTTACAATGTTCTGTCCATTTCTGCTGTACAGCAAAGTGACCTGGTCATTCTGGGAGTCCTTCTGATGGCTCCCCAAGGACCTCACTCCATCATGAAAGCAGGGTCCTTTCACCATTCTCACCTAGTGGGATTTTTATGTTTCCCATTCTCTCCCTTTCTGGAGAGTTTTAATTTTCCTTTGCTGCCAGTGTATACTGGGAGCAGACAGGCAGTCTTTTCATTCATAGGTCATCAGATCACAAGAAGCCTCATCTGGACCAAACAGCTGCACAAAACCCAGCTATCTGGACGTGGAGTGGGATGCAGGGACATATAGGGGAGGAAATGGGTTCTACTTATAGCAAGAGGAGTATGCATGGATAACTGGGTAGCTAGAGAGACAGATGGTAACAGATAACATCCATTAGATTCCTCAGGATCCATCTTAACCCCTCTTCCCCTTCTAGCTTGTAGAGGCTGAGAAGCAAAAAATAATATACAGACTCCCTTGCAAAATGGATTCAAAATGTGATTTAGGTCCTACCCACCACTTGTACTCCCAGGAGGCCTTGTTTCAGAACTGAGTCACACGGGAAGAAGCAAGATGTAGGCTATCCATTTTGCACACTGTGGCAAAGGCAACGTGCTCTTGAGTTGGCCACCGCAGTGGTGGCTGGTTTTGCAGCCAGCAGCTGCTGTGATAGCTTCCTGATCAAGGCAGACGCGGCAGCCGCTCTGATGATTTGCCATGTGGTCTGGGGAGGCATTCCTGGAAGCCTGGCCTACAGTCTGCCCTCAATGACCCTAAAAGCCACTGAAAATCCTATAATAATCACTTTTTGTCTAATCTTCCTAGAGTGGATTATGTTTTCTGCAACTGAACTCTGACCCACACAGCCGGCCAAGGAGCAAAAGCACAGGCAGCTCCAGCTCTCTCTTGCTTTATCCAGGAGCACGCTCCCTCGTGCCTAGGTAACCCCACTCCAGGATGGTTCTAGCAGGAAGGGGATACTTCCAGCAGTTGGGCACGTGTGTGTTCACTGCCCCAGGAGACAGATGGGGCAGGCTACCACAAGCACATACATGAGCCGCAAGGGTGGTACTTTTGATGTGTGGGCCATGACCGTTGGTATTTTTTCTTGGTTCAGATATAGCAGAATGATACTCTTCTACATGCTGAGAACTGTAAAATGAAAATGTTATTTGTGCTTTTAAAAGGACTTTTGGTTTTAGACAAACCAAGTTAAGAATTTGGGACCTGCAACAGGTAAAAGGCTTCCAATTGAAGAAGCATTTTATAAACTGTATGATTTCCCTCCCATTTTGTAGGACATATCTGTTTTAGTATGAAAAGAAGTGCAGTTTTTCCTCTGTTGCAGCTGTATCGATTATTGCAGACACCGGGGGAGCAGCCAATGATATCTGGCTGCACTGTTTTGTAGGCTATAACTTGAACATTTCAGCTGGTATTTAATGAGAACACGCTTGGCTTGGAGCCACAGGCAACAGGGACTGGTTACTCTGCACAGCACTGGGCCTGCTTTGCCAATAAAGGACAGGCTGCACACTGAGCCCACAGCAGCTGTTCTCAAAGGGCAGAGAATACAACTGTGCCTCCCAGAGTCATGTTGCCCCCTGCCCCCTATCTGTACGCAGGCCCAGACTCTCCCTCGGGGCAGCCAGTCACCTGTCAGGCATTTCCACAGTGACCTTTGGGAGCAATCCCTCCCTTCTGTCCTCGGATTTCCTGGAACAGCAGCAGCTGTGGCCTGTGACTCCTGAAAACTCAGACCAATGGGCTGCAGCAATGGCCCTGTGTCTTACCTCCCAATAGGAGGTGATGAGACGTACTTATATTCTTCACGTCCATTTGAATAGTTTCATCTTTTCCTGATTTATAGAGCCCTGTCACTGTGTTTGCCATGTCACCTCATTTCATCTCCTGTAACCTGCATCTTTCTAACAGACTTTGATTGTAGAAGCTCTTCAGATTCATAGAATTATTGTACAGAGAGTTCCCACAAAGCCTGTACCCAGTTTCCCCTCTTAGTGACGTCTTCCATCAGGATGGTGCATTTCTTGCGGTTAGTGAACTAATACTGGCACAATATTATGAACTAAAGTCCATATTCAGTGTTCACCCAACGTCCTTTTTCTGTTCTGGGATCCCATCCAGGATACTTTACATTTAGCCATCAAGTTCCCTTAGGTTCCTCTTGGCAGTGACAACAGACTGTCCTTGTTTCTAATGACCCTGATAGTTTTGAGAAGTGCTTAACCTGCATCTTTTCAGAGTTATCCTTCATTTTAATAACAATAAGAATCGGGAGTTCCTGTTGTGTTTCAGCAGGTTAAGAACCTGACTAGTATCCATGAGGATGTGAGTTCGATCCCTGGCCTCGCTCAGTGGGTTAGGGATCCGGCGTTGCTGTGAACGGCAATGTAAGTCTGACGTGGTTTGGATCCTGCATTGCTGTGGTGTAGGCCAGCAGCTTCAGATCTAATTCAACCGCTAGCCTGGGAATTTCCATATGCCGCAGGTATAGCCATTTAAAAACAACAACAACAACAACAACAACAAAAAAACAAAAAAAAACCCAAAAACACAATCAGAGAAACTGACATTTTGGAGGGAGCTATCAGGACAATCATGACCCTTCAAAACAAAACCTGCCTGACCTGAGTTTTCAGAAAGCTCATGTGGCTTCTCTAATGCCAATGTTGATCTGTGATGGGGAGTTGGGTGCACTGCCCAATGGATACTCAGACACCTGTCCAGGGAACTCCTGTGGACGATTTGGTGGAGGAGGGGCTCCACAACCTGGCTGGACATTATATTCAATGGAGAATTTTATAAAGCACAGATGGCATTAGCCCAGGTGCACTCAAGCACAATCTCCAGCCATAGGGTCTGAAAGCCTGTACTTTCTATCCCTTTAAAAAAAAAATCCTAATTATGTTTTTAAAACAGAAAATGTTAAAAGATGGCCCATAATTCATGAGTATTAATAATATAAATGAAAATATAAATGTAGAGAGGAACCAAAAGTCTGAAATGAAAAATGCCTCTCTCTCTCTCCATTCTATTCAACCATTTTCTAAGGACACTTTGGTTGCTCCCTGTTTTTAGTGTTGTCTTCTGTTTGCTTGAGATGTGTATTTATTTATTATCATTATTTTTTTCTTTTTAGGGCCACAAGTGCGGCATATGGAGGTTCCCAGGCTAGGGGTTGGATCGGAGCTACAGCTGCTGACCTACACCACAGCCACAGCCACAGCCACAGCCACAGCGGATCTGAGCAGCATCTGCGACCTACACCGCAGCTCGTGGCAATGCTGGATCCTTAACCCCCTGAGTGAGGCCAGGTATTGAACCCACATCCCCATGGATACTAGTCAGGTTCATAACCCAATGAGCCACAAGGGGAACTTCCGAGATGTGTATCTCAATAAGCTTCCTGAGATAATCTGGCGTAACCAGAAATTGGGAACCCACGACTACAGAAGAAATTCATAATTCAGCAGTGTCTATTTCAGTGCTGACATCCATTATAAAATCACAAAGCTCTGTTCTTCACCTCCCTCCCTTGGACAGAACAGCCCTAAAGCCATCAGATGGGGCCGAGCACGGACGCAGCCTGTGACAGACTGAGGGGTGTGGGAGCCCAAGTTGGGTGAGAAGAGCATCCTACAGAGGACAGATCAGGGCGGGGGGCTGAGACCTGAGTGGGTGGGTGGGGGGGTGTCCGTATGTTGGAGCCTGAATAGGGAGAGGTGGGTGTGGGTATCCATGTGGGGGTTGGTCTGGGGCCCAAGGGGATGAGGAGGGTATTCAGAAGGGTGTTGTCTCTGAAAGGGGAGTCAGTACCTGAATGCAGGGCGTCCATGTAGGGGAAAGGGTGGATGCAGTGCTGACGGGAGACTGGTTATGAGGGATTAAACAAATAAATATGATAGGGGTAATGGGAGCCATGTTTCTCGCTGTTGGAGAAGGAAGTCACCAATAATGCCCGGGAGAAGGACAGTCCAAACCCTGAGTACCCTACAGTGAGAGCTATCAGTGTGAACTCAAGGGTTTAAATATATACCTGTATTTTATTTATATTATACTATATACATTTATATATAACACATATATATGTAGTATATACATACATGTATACGAGCATATATGCCTGTTATATTTACATGTGTATTTGTCCAGTGTGCCTGGGACAAGTGGTACCCCAATGGCAACAGGCACACCTGGTGCCCACACTTTGGCTTTAATGCCATTTTCCACTAAAAAGAACTAGAGGTCCTGGGAGCAATGACTGATGTCAGGGCTAGGGCAGGCAAAGAACATGATGAGCTTAGAACATCTTGTGCCAGAAATCAAGGAAGTACTCAGAGAATGATGAGGACACGTCCGGAGAACACAGGAGCCAGGTTGAAAGGACTCAGGTGAAATTTGGAACAATCTGAGCATCAAAATAAATAATGAGAGTAACAGACTACATCCCATCAAATAAAAGAGAAAAACCAAGATCTCATACTGAGAAAAATAAATCCATGAAAAAAATTGAAAGTTTGAAGAAGAAAGGGATATTTACACAGTTTCAAAGCATCTCCCCCCAAATATTAATTAAAAGGAGGGGAGGGAAAAAGAGCAACTTCACAGTGGAAAAAGCCCTGAAGATTCCACTTTAATCAAGGGACTGAAAGATGATTAGTAATGAGATAAACTGAAATTGCGTGCCCAACAGGATGCAATGACAAGAACCCATGTGGTAGTCCTGCCTGTATTTGTCATGTCACAGTTTCTGGGGGTCAGGAATCCAGGAGTGGCTTAATTGGGTGATTCTGGTTTAAGGTCTGTCACAAGGCCAAAGTCCACCTGTTGGCCAGGGCAGCGGACGACCTGAGGTTTAACTGGGGCTGGAGAATCCACTTCCAGGCTCACTCACGTGGTTGGCAGAACTCAGCTCTGTTTCTTGCTTGTCCAGGCCCATCCACAGGGCTGCTCACAACATGATGCCTGCTTCCCCCAGAACAACTGATCCAAGAGATCACTCCTGTAACCTAACTACCTCTGCTGTATGCTCTTGGTCACAAGGATCCACTCCGGACAACGTGGGAGGAGACTGCACGAGGGTGTGAATAACAGGAGGTGGGGCCAATTATTTGAAGGCTGGCTACCCAGCTGTCAAAGATAATCAGGACAAACTCAAGACTGGGAGTCATTCTACAAAATCATTAGCCAGTATTCTTCAAAGTGTCAAGTCATGAAAATCAGAGAAAACTGGGGAATTGTTCCAGAATGAAGGAGACGAAAGAGACATGGCAACTAACTGCAACGTGAGATGTTGGACTAGTTCCTTTTGAGATTAAGGACGTTAATAGGACAATTGACAAAAGCTTGAATGTGGCTGAAGGATTAGGTGGAAGAATGTATTCATGTCAATTTCCTGATTTTACTACAATGTACTGTGATTTTATAGAAGATTGTTCTTATTCACAGAAAATAAGAGACAGGATATTAGGTCTGCAACTTACTCTCAAATGTTTGAGGCAGAGAGGGAAATGTTCTTTGTTCTGTGATGGCAAGTTTGAGATAAGCTTGTTTCCAAATTTTAAAATGTACATAGGGAGTTCCTGTCATGGCACAGCAGAAACAAATCTGACTAGGAACCATGAGGTAGTGGGTTCCATCTCGGCCTCACTCAGTGGGTTAAGGATCCAGTGTTGCCATGAGCTGTGGTGTGGGTCACAGATGCGTCTCAGATCCTGCCTGCATTGCTGTGGCTGTGGTGTAGGCTGGGATTAGACCCCTAGCCTGGGAACCTCCATATGCCACAGGTGCAGCCCTAAAAAGACAAATAAAAACAAAAATAAATAATATGTATACAAACTATTTAAGACTTCTGAGAGAAATTTTAATTATCTAAGTTAAGGTCAAAAATCCTAATTCTATTAGGTAGAATTATATGCCACTGCTATCTTTGTGGGTCAAAAATATATGAAAATTGGTAACTTCATATGGTTCAACCCAATACAAGAACATTCCAACAAACTAACCAATAACAAAGATAAATGAAATTATGGATTTCAATAAAAATGCAAAAACTCCACATTGCCCTTCTGAGGATCTCTCTTGCACTACCCACTCTGTCCAGCACCCTCTCTGCAGACCCCATCTGTCAGCACACAGAGAAGCTGAAGTAGCTCCCATCTTAGAAATGAGCCTGTGCATTCATATCTCCTCCAAATATTGTCCTATTTCTTTGCACACCTCCACAGCAACGTTTCTGAAAGAATGGTCTCTGTTCCCCAGGCCATCTTATTACTTCCCATTTTTTCCTACACTCAGTGAAGTGGGCTTGCAAAGCTACCAACTGTAAACATTTGCCCATCGAGGCCATTGATACCTTCCTGTTAATTTTGTTTTGTTTTTATATTCAACACTGCCGCCCACTCCATTCTTGAAACATTTTCTTCTCTTGGCTTCTGTGAAACCACATGTCTTTCTAGTTTCCTATTCCCTTCGTTGCTTAGATCCTGAGACCCTACAATTCACCCTCCAGAAGGCACCTGTAGTTGTCTTTCAGAGAGTGAATGAGAGTGTGCCACTCCTCACTGAAAACCCCATCCCCTCAACCCCTTGGCTTTTCACTGGATAAATAATGGCTAAACTCCTGTGAGATGTGGCCCCTCCCTATTCCTAACTCCCTCCCAAAGCACATTCCTCTGTGTCTTTCACTTGGCCTTCTGCTTGCTTCTGCTTTTTTGAATGAGTTTGTTTTTTGTTTTTGTTTTTGTTTTTTGCTGTTTTAAGTTATATGCTTTTTAAAAACTGAAGTATGGTTGCTTTATAATGCTGTGTTAGTTTCTGGTATAAAACAAAGTGACATATATCTATATCTATATATCTTTTTCAGATTCTTTTCCATTATAGGTTATTTCAAGGTATTGAATACATTTTCCTGTGCTGTAAGTAGGCCTTTTTTTTTTTTTTTTTTTTTTCTGGCCGCACCCAGAGCCCAAGCCAAGGATCCAATCCAAGCCACAGCAGTAACAACGCCAGATCCTTAACCTGATGGGCAATCAGGGAACTCCAGTTATCTATTTTATATAGAGTAGTGTGTATATGTTAATTCCAAATTCCTAATTTGTTCCTCCCCACTCTTTCCCCTTTGGTAACCATAAGTTAATTTTCTATGTCTATGAGTCTGTTTCTGTTTTGTAAATAAGTTCATTTGTATCATTTTTAAAGATTCTCATGTCAGTGATATCATAGGATATTTGTCTTTCTCTGACTTCACTTAGTGTGATAATCTAATTGCATCCATGCTGTTGCAAATGGCATTATTTCATTCTTTTTTTGTCTGAGTAACATTCTACTGTATATAGGTACCACATTTTCTTTATCCTTTCCTCTTTGACGGGTATTTCAGTTACTTCCATGTCTTGGCTATGGTAAACAGTGCTGCAGTGAACACTGAGGCACATTTTCAAATTGGAGATTTTGACTTTTCTGGGTATATGCCAAGGTGTGGGATTGCGGGATCATATGGTAACTTTAGTTTTTAAGGAACCTCCATACTGTTTTCCATACTGGCTGTATCAATTGACATTCCTACCAACAGTGTAGGAGGGTTCCATTTTCTTTACGCACTCTTCACTACTTACTGTTTGTATAGACTTTTTTGAAGATGGTCATTTTGACCCATGTGAGGTAATAACCTCATTGTAGTTTTGACTTGCATTTCTCTAATAACTGGCAATACTGAGCATCTTTTCCTATACTTTTTGGCCATCTGTATGTTGCCTTTGGAGAAATGTCTATTAGTTCTGCCCATTTTTCATTTTTTATTTAATATTGAGCTGCATGAGTTGTTTGTAGATTTTGGAGATTAATCCCTTGTCAGTCGCTTCATTTGTAAATATTTTCTCCCATTCTGTGGATTATCTTTTCAGTTTTTTTTTAAATGGTTTCCTTTGCTGTGCAAACATTTTTAATTTTAATTAGGTCCTATTTAATTTTTATTCCTCTAGGAGGTGGATCCAAACAGATATTGCTGTGATTTATTCTGCCTATGTCTTCCTCTGAGAGTATTTTACAGTATCAGGTCTTACATTTAAGTCTGTAATCTATTTTGAGCTTATTTTTGTGTATGATGTTGGAGAATGTTCTAATTTCATTCTTTTACATGTAGCAGTCCAGTTTTCCCAGCACAACTTATTGAAGAAGCTGTTTTTTTCTCCATTGTTTATTCTTGCTTCCTTTTCTTAGATTAACTGACCATAGGTGTGTGGGTTTATTTTCCTTCTATCTTGTTCCATTGATCTATATTTCCATTCTTGTGCCAGTGAGTACCATACTGTTTTGATGACTGTAGCTTTGCAGTATAGTCTGAAGTCAAGGAGCCTGATTCCTCCAGTTCTATTTTTCTTCCTCTGGATTGTTTTGGCTATTCAGGGTCTTTTGTTTCCAGTCAAGTTTAATTTTTTTTTCTTCTGGTACTTTGAAAAATGCTTTTAATAATTTGATAGGGATTGCACTGAATCTACAGATTGACTATCTTCAGTACAGTCATTTTTACAATTTTGAGTCTTCCAATTCAAGAACATGACATATTCTTTCATCAGCATCTTACAGTTTTTGGAGTATAGGTCTTTTGGTTCCTTTGGTAGGTTTATTCCTAGATATTTTATTCTATTTGATGTGAGTGGTAAATGGGATTGTATTGTTAATTTCTCTTTCTGATATTTTGCTGTTAGTGTAGAGAAACATGAGAGATTTCTATGTATTAATTTTGTATCCTGCAACTTTATAGAATTCATTGTTGAGCTTTAGTAATTTTCTGGTAGCATCTTTAGGATTGTCAATGCATAGTATCCTGTCATTTGCAAACAGTGATGGTTTTACTTCTTCTTTTCAAATTTGGATTCCTTTTATTTCTTTTTCTTCTCCATCATGGCTAGGACTTCGAAAACTATGTTGGATAAAAGCAGTAAGAGCAGACGTCTCTGTCTTGTCTTTAATTTTAGAGGAAATGCTTTAAGCTTTTCAGTGCTAAGTATGTTAGCTGTGGGTTTGTCACATATGCCATTTATTATGTTGAAGTAGGCTCCCTCTATGCCCACTTTCTGGAAGTTGGTTTTTTTGTTAATCATATTGAATTTCTTCATCTATTGAGATAATCATATAGTTTTTATTTTTTAGTTAATGTGGTGTATCACACTGATTGATTTGAGGCTATTGAAAAAACACTTGCATCCCTGGGATAAATCCCACTTGATCATGGTGTATGATCCTTTTAATGAACCGCTGGATTTGGTTTGCTAATATTTTGTTGAGAATTCCTGTGTTTGTGTTCAGCAGTGATATTAGCCTCTAATTTTCCTTTTTTGTGGTGTCTTTGTCTGACTTTGGTGGCCTCATGGAATGAGTTTGGGAGTGTTCCTTCCTCTGCAATTTTTGGAAGAGTTTCAGAAGAAGAGGTGTTAACTATTCTTGAAATGTTTGATAGAATTCACCTACAAAGCCATCTAGTCCTGGACTTCTGTTTGTTGGAAGATTTTATTTTTATTTTTAATGATTATTTTTTCCATTATAGTTGGTTTACAGTGTTCTGTCAATTTTCTACTGTACAGCAAAATTTTTCTCATTATCCTCCACCATGTTCCTCCTATGTTTGTTGGAAGTTTTTTAAATCACGGTTTCAATTTCAGTACTGGTGATTGGTCTGTTCATATTTTCTATTTCTTAGGTACTTTTGGAAGACTGTACCTAAGAATTTCTCCATTTCTTTCAGATTGTCCCTTTTATTGGCACATAGTTGTTTGTAGTAGTCTCTTATGATCCTTTGTACTTCTGTGGTGTCAGTTGTAACTTCTTTTTCATTTCTAATTTTATTGACTTGAGCCTGCTCCCTTTTTGTCTTGATGAGTCTGGCTAAAGGTTTATCAATTTTGTTGATCTTTTCAAAGAACCAGCTTT
The DNA here is from genome assembly GCF_016906955.1 of Phacochoerus africanus. Lineage (NCBI taxonomy): Eukaryota > Metazoa > Chordata > Mammalia > Artiodactyla > Suidae > Phacochoerus > Phacochoerus africanus. The sequence continues at coordinate 75,787,362 of NC_062545.1, read as the reverse complement.
TAGTTTCATTGATCTTTTCTATTGTTTTCTTCATTTCTATTTCATTTATTTTTGCTCTTTTATGATTTCTTTCCTTCTACTAACTCTGGGGTTTGTTCTTCTTTCTCTAGTTGCTTTAGATGTAAGTTTAGGTTGTTTACTTGGGATTTTTGTTTCCTTAAGTGAGATTGTATTGCTATAAACTTCCCTTTTAGAACTGTTTTTGCTGTGTCTCACAGGTTTGGATCATCAGATCTTCGCTGTCATTTGTCTCTAGGTTTGTTTGTTTGTTTTGACTTCTTCAGTGATCCACTGGTTGTTTAGTAATATATTGTTTAGCCTCCACATATTTGTGTCTTTTACAGTTTTCTTCTTGTTACTGATTTCCAGTATTACGGTGCTATGGTTGGAAAAGATGCTTAATGTGATTTTAATTTTCTTAAATTTTACCAGAGCTTGTTTTGTGGCCCAACTCATGATCTTTCCTGGAGAATGTTCCATGTGCAATTGAGAAAAATGCATTCTGTTTTTGGGTGGAATGGTCTATAAATATTAAGTCCGTCTATTTCTATTGTATCATCTAAAGCCTCTGTTTCTTTTCTTTTTTTCCCCCCTGGCTTTTTAGGACCACACCTATGGCATTTGGAGGTTCCCAGGCTAGGGGACAAATCAGACCTGCAGCTGCCAGCCTATGCCACATCCACAGCAATGCCAGATCTGAGCTGCAACTGCAACCTACACTGCAGCTTGCAGAAATGCCAGATCCTTAAACCACTGAGTGGTGCCAGGAATTGAACCCATGTCCTCATGGATACTATTCAGGTTTATTACTGCTGGGCCACAATGGTAACTCCAAGGCCTCTGTTTCCTTATCGATTTTCTGTCTGGATGATTTTCAGTTGATGTAAGCGGAATGTTAAAACTTCCCCAGTATTATTGTGTTATTATTGATTTTTCCTTTTATGGATCTTAGGAGCAACTCAATATATAAGGCAACTGCTATGCTGGGTGCATATATATATTTACATTGTTATATCTTCTTGTATTTATCCCTTAATCGTTACATAGTATCCTTGTCTTCTAATAGTCTTTATTTATTTATTTTTGTCCTTTTAGGGCTGCACCCACAGCATATGGAGGGTTCCAGGCTAGGGGTCTAATCGGAGCTGTTGCTACCAGCCTACATCAGAGCCATAGCAACCCAAGATCTGAGCCGTGTCCACAACCTACACCACAGCTCATGGCAACGCCAGATCCTTAACCCACTGAGCAAGGCCAGGGATCGAACCCACAACCTCATGGTTCCTAGTCGGATTTGCTTCTGCTGTGCCATGAAGGGAACTCCTAATAGTCTTTAAAGACTATTTTATCTAATATGTGTATTACTACTCCAGCTTTCTTTTGATTTCAATTTTCATAGAGTAGATTTTTCCATCCCTTCACTCTCAATCTGTATGTGCCCCTAGATCTGAAGCAGGTCTCTGTAGACAGCATATATACAGGTCTTGTTATTGTATCCTTTCAGCCAGTATATGTCTTTTGGTTGGAGCATTTAGTCCATTTACATTTCAGGTAATTATCAATATGTATGTTCTTATTGACATTTTGTTAATTGTTTTGGACTTGTTTTTATAGGTCTTTTTTCTTCCCTTCCTCTTTTGTTCTTTTGTGATTTGATAGCTGTCTTTAGTGTTGTCTTTTTTGTCTGAGCAGATTTTGCTTGCAGTTACCATGACATTTTGATAAAGCAGTCCATTTAAATACAAGATTGTTTTAAGTTGCTGGTCTCAATTTCAAATGCATTTCCAATATCCTGCATTTGTACCCTCTCTTCTCATGATTGCTGGTTTTGATATCATATTTGTGTGTGGATGACTTCCTATATTTCCTCTATGTTTGCCTTTACTGATGAGCTTTCCCATTCACAATTTTCTTGTTTCTAGTTGTGGCCTTTTTTTCCCCCCAAGAGAAGTTCCTTTATCATTTGCTGTAAAGCTGGTTTGGTGGTGCTGAAGTCTCTTACATTTGCTTATCAGTAAAGCTTTTGATTTGTCTGCTGAATCTGAATGAGAGAGCCTTGCTGGGTAAAGCATTCTTGGTTGTAGTAGGTTTTTTCTTTTCACTACTTCAAATATATCATGCCACTCCCTTCTGGCCTGCAGAGTTTCTACTGAAAAATTAGCTAATAACCTTATGGGGATCCCCTTGTATGTTATTTGATGCTTTCCCTTTGTAGCTTTTTTTTTCTTTGTCTTTAATTTTTGTCAATTTGATTAATAGTGTCTCAGCATGTTCCTCCTTGGTTTTATCCTCTATGGGACTCTATGCTCCCCGGAGCTGACTGTTTCCTTTTTCATGTTATGGAAGTTTTCAGCTACTGTTGCTTCAAATATTTTCTCAGGCCCTTTCTCTCTTCTATTTCTGGGACCCAATGTCGGTGCATTTAATGTTGTCCCAGATGTCTCTTAGACTGCCCTCATTTTTTTTCTTTTTTTCCTCATTCTGTTCTCTGTTTATTCTGCTCCACCAGTATGTCTTCCAGTTCAAGTATTCATTCCTCAGCCTCATTTATTCTGCAATTGATTCTTGATTTTTCATTTCAGTTATTGTAGTGTTCAACTCCATTTGTTCTTTAAATCTTCTAGCTCTTGGTTAAACATTTCTTTTTTTTTTTTTTGTCTTTTTGCCATTTCTTGGGCCGCTCCCACAGCATATGGAGACCCCCAGGCTAGGGGTCGAATCAGAGCTGTAGCTGCCAGCCTACGCCAGAGCCACAGCAACACGGGATCCAAGCTGTGTCTGCAACCTACACCACAGCTCACGGCAACGCTGGATCCTTAACCCACTGAGTGAGGCCAGGGATCAAACCCACAACCTCACGGTTCCTACTCGGATTCGTTAACCACTATGCCACGACGGGAACACCAACATTTCTTGTACCTTCTCAGTCTGTGCCTCCATTCTTTTCCAAGATCTTGGATCACTTTTACCATCATTAGTCTGAATTCTTTTTCAGGTAAATTGATTATTTCCACTTAGTTGTTCTCCTTGGGTTTTATCTTGTTCCTTCATATGGAACATATTTCTCTGCCATTTCATTTTGTCTAACTTTGTGTGTTGTGGGCTCCATTCTGCAGCTTGCAGAATTGTAGTTCCTCTTGCTTCTAGTGTCTTCCCCTTGGTGGTTGAGGTTGGTCAAGGGGCTAATGCAAGCCTCCCAATGGGAGGGTCTGGGGCCAGCCAGCCCACTGATGTGTGGAGTGGAGTCTTGTCTTCCTGGTGGGAAGGGCCATGTCAAAGGATGTGTTTAGAGGTAGATGTGGGCTCAGGACTTTAGGCAGCCTGTCTTCGGATTGACGGAGCTATGTTCCTACATGTTGATTCTTTGGCCTGAGGTATTCCAACACTGGAGCCTGCAAGTTATTAGGTGAGACCAGGTCTCACTGCCAAAATGGCAACCTCCAGGAAAGCTCACAGCAGTGAATATTTCCTGGGGCCTCTGCCAGCAGTGTCCCTGTCTCCACAGTGAGCCAGAGCTAACCCCCAACTCCACAGGAACCCCTCCTAGACCCAGAGGTAGATCTGGTCCAGGCTCCTATGGAGTCCCTGCTTTGCTCTGGGTTCCAGTGTGCATGAAACCTTGTGTGCATCCTCCAAGAGTGGAGCTCCTGCACTCAAGCTTTGCTGAGGTTTACAACAAAATGCTCTGGGGTCTCCTTCCAATGTCAGACCACCAGGCTGGCAGCCTGAGGTAGGGCTCAGAACTCACCCCTGTGGAACCTTTGCAATATAATTACTTTCCAATTTGGGGGCCACCCATTCAGCATGTATGGGATTTGATGATATCACCAAAGCACCCCTCCTACCATCTCATTGAGGCTTCTTTTTCTTTGAAATGTAGAGTATCTTTTTTGGTAGGCTCCAGTCTTTTTGCCATTGTTTTTTCAGCAATTAGTTGTGATTTTGGTGCTTTTGTGAGAGGTGAGCTCAAGTCCTTCCACTCTGCCATCTTGGCTTCACCCTTTCATATATCATATATGAAATACATTATATATTCATATATTTCATATATCACACTCAATGTAGTTTTGATTTGCATTTCTCTAACGAGTGATGTTGAGCATCATTTTGTGTGCCTGTTGGCCATCTGTATGTCTGTTTGCTTCTTAAACATGCCAAGCTTGTTCTTTCCCTGGTCTTCTGCACATGTTGCCTTTGCTTTAAACACATTTTCCCAGTCAACTCAGGACATTGACTCCTCAAAGAAACTTTACCTTGGGAGTTCCCATTGTGACTCAGCAGTAATGAATCTGACTAGTATCCATGAGGTTTGATCCCTGGCCCTGTTCAATGGGTTAAGGATCTGGCATTGCTGTGGTTATGGTGTAGGCCAGCAGCTGCAGCTCTGATTAGACCCCTATCCTGGGAACTTCCCTATGCCAGGGTGTGGCCCTAAAAAGACCAAAAAAAAAAAAAAAAAAGAAGAAAAAAGAAAAAAGAAAACTTTCCCTCAAAACCTAATTTAAAAGAGCTCCTGACTTTATGTGCCCCAACCACTTTCTCCCAGCATCCTAATATGGCATTCATCATAATATGAAATTATCTTGTTTAATAGTTCAGTGCCTTCCTGCCTACCCTAGAACATAAGTGTCCTGAGAGACCTTGTCAGTTTTGTTTTTTACTGTATCTCTAGTGTCTAGAACAGTAACACACAGTAGGTGCTTAATGAATATTTTGTAAATAAATCGCTTTCTGCTAATGATCCCAGCCAGCAGATGTCTCACGGTTGTGGTAATAACTAGAGATGACCTTCCTTCCAAATCATCTTGTTCAAGTTCAGATCATATGAAGAAACTCTCCACAATGCTGCTGATAGGTTATTCAGCCTCTACTTGACAATGTTCAATGATGTAAGAACTTATGACATTTAATAATGGAATGTTTATAAGGCATTGTTGATAGTTGTAATAGTTCGAAAGATCTTTTCAGTGCCCCTAAATCTTTCTCCCTATATGATCCACTTATTGATCACAAAACAACTTTAAAAAGCCCTGCCTCACCTGACAGTAATTCAAATATTACTTGCAGGAATGATCACATGAGTCTAAGCTCTGAGGTGAATACTCCTAGCTATCTCAGCTCTTCATGTGACATGAAAAATTAACCAACACTACACATGAGAAAGGTCTGCAAAATTTTAGCAGCTTGGTTTAAATAAATAAAACCTTTATAAGCATCTAATCTGAAAAATAAAATGTAAGCATGCCCTTAGGTCTCATTTCTCATGACTGTCTGTTCCCTTAATAGCTTGCTTCTCTGCATCATGCTCTTTCTGTTACCGAGGGAACTCCAACAATCACAGATAGGCCTGCCAGCATCTTCCCTGAGACAAAGACTTTTCTTCTTCAAACATATTTGTGAGTATATGTTGTCACTTCTGAGTACATTTTATATTTTCATAAGATGAGAGAGAACTTTCATGATCTGTTTGCTAATGTCCTTTGTGGCAAGGGCACTTTGCTGAAGGCATTAAACAATTTATTCTACAAGTGAAAAAAGAGTTTGGATCATACACCCCTTGGGGTTTTCAATGTGTGGTGTAAGAGGAGCATCTGCTGTGGTTAAACAGGCAATATTCTAGTGCATATTTATATCCTTCCTGGTGACTTCTGCAGTAGAGTAAGCATTCTATAAATATTATTGAATGAAGGAGTGAGTGAAGGAACCAAGGAAGCAGAGGATCTCAAAACCAGTACTCTAATCCAAGCCTTCATTTTATAGGCGAGGGAGCAATAGCCCCAACAGGAAAGGACCCAGTGTCAGACCAGACCCCAGGGCTCCTGATTCTCAGGCTTAGAATTCTTTCCTCGGATTTTCACACTGCCTCTGTTTTGGGGCATCTGTGAAAATGAATGTCATTAATTGGGTAAGTAGAAAGGATTTTTTGTTTTTAATGAGTCATTATGGATGAATTCCTTTTATCTATGTCCCTAAAAATGATTATTTTAAGCCCCTCATAGTCCCTGGCAATGACAAGTTTAGGGATGGGCAATGTGCCTTGATGCTGGCCATTGAGGCATGAGGAGAAGTCCATCAGGCAGGTTCTGGGACTTCTTGCTTCTAAAGTGGAAATACAGGGAAAACATTCCTCTTCACCAGTATATACCACCTTTCTGACTATGTACTTGGACCTGCTGCAGCCCTCTTGCTGCCAGGCTGAAGACAGGAGAGTAGACAGAGGGAAAGAAACTGGGTGCTTCTGAATTAACCCGCTCTGGAGCCTGTCACATCTGTAATCTTTCAGTGAAGTAAAATTATAAATTATCATTTAAACCAGTTCAGTTAGATGTTCTGTTATTTGGAGCTGAAAGTATCCTAAGGGGTTCAAACAATTTTTGTTTTTGATAGAAGCCCTGAAAAATGAACTATGTGCTTTCTTAATTCCTTAAAAAAAATAGCTACAGAAAACAAACATTGCCAGCAGAATGATATTCCTGAGTAGTTGAAGAAGAGATTGGACAAGGCCTTGGTTGCCTTGGTTGCCTTGGTGCTGTGTACTGACAATGGTTAATATTCTACGCCTGCTCAGTCTCAGAACCCCTTTTATACTCTTAAAAACATTATTTAAGACCACAGTAAACTGGTTTCTTGAGTTATATCCACTGATTTTACTGTATGAGCAAAATTTTAAATTTCTATTAATTTATCAAAAATGCCAATAAACAATAAATATTAACCTAAATATTGTAACAAAAATAATTTTTCTTTAAAAAAAATTTAAAAGGAAGCACTTTTTTTACATGTTAGCAAATCTCTTCAATGCCTGGTATAATGGAAGAAAACTGAATAATCTGCTCTTGCTGAATCTGTTATAACATGTTGTTTTGATTGAAGTATAGGAGGAAAATCTGACTTCACAGAGATATGTAATTGGAAAAGTAAGTATTTTAGTAGTCTTCCCAGATAACTGAGGATGTTTTTCTTTGGCATTACACCAAAACTTGACAAGTTCTTAAAGGTCAGTTGTAAGGTAGTATCTGAAATCATATCAATGAACTTTTCATATGCTTTTACCTTAAAATCCATTGATATATCTTGTACTTACTTGGAATGCGTTTTCTTAGCCTTGGATGATTTTTTTTAATAGTGGTCAGTTGGACAATACTGGCTCACCGGCTGATGAAGATCCACAAATGGTCACACATTTCATTATATAATATTAAAAAAATTGTATTTGTTAAAGATTTTCCTAGTGAGATGTGTAATGATCTTAACTATTTTTTATGATGGTGGATATAAAGTTTTCCAAAATTCTCATTTTGGGCTTGAAATATCTAATTTTTGTCACTGGTAACAAATACCTTTGTTTTTTCTTGAAGTGACAGGCTTATTACTTTGTTCATTTTTGAGAAAGTGTCTGTCAAATACTGAAGTCTCAAGAACCATAGTTTGTCTGTCAGTTGTTATTTAATTGGAATTCCGTGAAAAAAAATGATGAGTTCAGCTCTCACTCATGCTCTTCGTTAAGACAACCATCACATTTGATGTGCAACAGAAGTCTTTGTGAATACTAAAAAGACATGCATTCAAGAGTTAATACTTAATAATTTTTAGTGCTTCATCAAGAACTTAAGATTAACTGGCCTGCCTGCCTCCCTTCCTCTCTCACATACGCACATGCGTTGTCATGCCCATGCAAATTTCTCAGGCCTCTGCCCCTTCCCTCACGGCCCCTCCAATGCTTAAGGCCTGGCTTGGGTGGCTGTCCATTCATTTTAGAATCCAGGCCAGTGGGAGATAGAGGACTCCCCAGGAGTTTGCAGAACACATTTTAAGACTTGCTACTTTATGCTTTTAATCATTTTCCTTTTCTTCCTTTGGTAATGAAGTGCTAGTTGTCACCATTTGTTACTGCCCATGCTGCCTATGGGAGGCTCCCCCCACTTTTACTAAATAGTTTGCAGAAATTCCAGCTGCTTGGCTCAGGATATCATGTTACTGGATTTTGAGTTTAAATCCCAAAGAAATGAATCTGAGTCCCAGCTTTAAGAGTTCTGTAACTCTAGGTGTTCCTGTCGTGGCTCAGTGGTTAACGAGTCCTACTGGGAACCATGAGGTTGTGGGTTCGAGCCCTGGCCTTGCTCAGTGGGTTAAGGATCCTGCGTTGCCATGAGCTGTGGTGTAGGTTGCAGACGAGGCTAGGATCCCACGTTGCTGTGACTCTGGCGTAGGCTGGCGGCTACATCTCCAATTAGACCTCCATATGCCATGGGAGCAACCCTAGAAAAGGCAAAAAGACCAAAAAAAAAAAAGAAAAAAAAAGAAATAGAAGTGCTTAAAAAAAAGAAAAAGTTCTGTAATTCTACATGAGCTTCAAGCCTTATTTTCTTAGAAAATCAGAGGACTGAGTAAGCAATCTCTGAATATCTCCCAGTTCCCAAATTTCATGGTCCTAATACACTAAACACATATGTATATACAAATGGGACATTTGAGAATGCAGTCTTGCACATGCTCATACAACTCTGAACCTTCGTATCTCTATAAACCATTATAGATGGGCTTTGGGAAGAAATGTATATGAAGAACTCTAGAGGACAACAGCTGGTTTTTTCATGATGAAACAGCAAAGATTCCAGATGTAAAAACCATAATTAAACACTAAAATGAAATAATAAAACTAGTAAATAATAAATGCAATTATGTCATCTATATGATATATAAATAGACCAATAACTGATTCTGTTACAGCATAAGAAAATCCAACAAGAGTAATAATACCTACTGTGTTGAAACTGTTCAAAACAAGTAAAAGCAAACCTTTGCATAGTAAGAGTAATGAGTAGAAGAGAGTATATAGGACAAAGTTATTGGTCTCAGAAGATTAAAATATAATTTTATTTACAGTTTCCCAAAGATACCTAAAACTACATTTTTGCTCTTTTTCTATCTACTAAATGTTTACTGACGTTTTTGAAATTAGAATTTTTTTTTTTTTAGCTCTATTCTTTTTTGTGTGTGTCTTTTTGCCTTTTTCTAGGGCCACCCCCGCAGCATATGGAGGTTCCCAGGCTAGGGGTCGAATCAGAGCCATAGCCACTGGCTTACGCCAGAGCCACAGCAATGCAGGGTCTGAGCCACGTCTGCAACCTACACGGCTCATGGCAACACCAGGTCCTTAACCCACTGAGCAAGGCCAGGGATTGAACCCACAACCTCATCGTTCCTAGTCGGATTTGTTAACCACTGAGCCACGACGGGAACTCCCCAGCTGTTCTATTACTGAAGATAAAGGTATCTGAACATGTTAATTCTATTTAGTCAATTTACTTTTCTATTTTCTAACCACATGATAAAGGAACTACCAATTTAGCTATTCATCTTCTAAAATAAGCCTGAAATAGTTTTATTTTTAAAGAGGTATTACTTTGATGTACAATGCTTAAAAAGCACTAATTGACTTTATTTTGACATTAAGTAATGAACTTCTAACACAATTAGAAATACTAAAGCAAAACAGTTAAGAGAGTCTCAACTCTTTTCATCTGAATGAGGACAGGATACATTTTATTCAGGTATTTTGGGGTTCAATTAGTGTTTTGGTGACATCACACATACAGAATAGAAACTATGACCCTTTACTGCAGCTATAAACCATCTTATGAAGAGTGTTTCTGCAAGCTAATGGAAAGTGGGTTTGAGAGCTAAGTTTTCTTTTCTTTTTTCTTTTTTTTTTTTTTGTCTTTTTGCTATTTCTTGGGCCGCTCCCGTGGCATATGGAGGTTCCCAGGCTAGGGGTCTAATCGGAGCTGTAGCCACCGGCCTAAGCCAGAGCCACAGCAACGCTGGATCCGAGCCGCATCTGCAACCTACACCACAGCTCATGGCAACGCCGGATCCTTAACCCACTGAGCAAGGGCAGGGACCGAACCTGCAACCTCATGGTTCCTAGTCGGATTCGTTAACCACTGCACAGGGATGGGAAATCCTAAGTTTTCTTTTTAAGGTAAAAAAATATATTCCTCCTTTCCAACTGAGATCCAAATGCCCCATTTTTTGGTTTCATTTTGAACAGTAAGATTCTAAGACTAAGTTAAGCATAAAAGCAAAGTTTCATGTATTTGGAAAAAACATGGGAAATGGAAATCAAGAAGTCATGATTTGATCTTAGGCATGTTGATCAAGGGATTCCAAGAGATAGTTATATATAGGGGGAAATTCTTTTGAAGAGCTTCCGCAATTTGGTAGCAGCAGAGAAGTGAAAATAAATCATGCGTCTATATGGCAGCATAGGTTGTCCCCAACATCATCTCCCTCACAAGAAGACCAACTAGCAAGCACCCTTAGACAAGACACCATACAAGAATCCGGGGCGTGTGGTGGGGAGGGAGGTAAAGTACCTCCTTGGACACACAGATACCACAAAGGAGAGTGTTAGAACTTTAAGAGGAATGGCTACATTCCAACTGCATTGCCTGTTCCCTGTACAGTCACAGGGCCACACAAGAGGGTCCCCGGGGCCTACAGTTACTATGGGCGGGGAGCCCAAAGTGAATCTGCACTAGCCACAGACTCTTTCCATTCGCAGAGTAGGGTGGATGGCCCTGTCTGGCCAGGAGGCTTGGTGGACAGCAGATGGTAATTAACATCGCAAAAATACATGAATGTATAAATCTCACTGGTAATTAGTATAGTCGAAGATTATCTAATATGATGGTGGTGCATAATTACCATAACTAATTTGCTATTGGATATATAGTATAAAAAAAGATGTAAATGGCACCATCAATAACCTAAAATGTAACAGGGGGCAGAGGAGATGTAAAAGTACAAAGTTTCTGTATGCTATCCTATTTATAACAACCTTAAAATAGGATGTTGTAAATCTATTTTATGTAAGTCTCGTATTAACCACAACGGAAAAACCTGTATGAAATAACAGGAATGATTATGACAAAGGAGCCAATGTATGTTGCTACAAAATCCATCAAATCACAGAAGAAGACAGCAAGAGAAGAAGCAGGAACAAAAAATCTACAAAACAAAACAATGAACAAAATGGCAACAGTAAGTACTTACCTATCAATAATGTCTTTAAATGTAAATGGATTAAAGTCTCTAATCAAAAGACAAAGATTGACTGAATAAATTAAAAACGAATATTCAACAATCTGTTGCCTATAAGAAGCTTATTTTAGCTTTAAGAACATACAAAGACTGGGAATGAAGGATGGAAAAGATGTTTTAGGCAAGTGCAAACCAAAAGAACGCAGAAGTTGCTATAGCTACATCAAACAAAGCAGACTTTAAGTTAAAAATTGTAAAAATAGACAATGAAAGTCAATATACAATAATAAAGGAAGCTAATCCACCAAGAAGACATAAATAGTTATGCACCCAACAGTGGAGCACCTAAACATACAAAGCAAATACTAACTATACAGGAGAAATAAACAGCACTATAATAATATGTGGGAACATTAATATCCCACTCACCAATGTACAGATAATCCAGACAGAAAATAAGAAAACAGAATTTGAACAACACTATAGACCAAATGTAACTAACACACATATATGAAACATTCCACCCAACAGCAGCAGAACATATATTCTTTTCAGGCACACAAGGAACATTTTCTAGGGCAGATCACATGTTAGTTCCTAAAAAAAGTCTCAGCAAATTTAAGAAGATAGAAATTACCTCAAGTCTCTTTTCTGACCACAATGGAATAAAACCAAAAATCAGTAACTGGAAGAAAGCTGAATAGCTCAGAGACATGTAAATTAAACATACTCTGGAACAACCAAGGGAACAAAGAAGAAATCAAAAAGGAAGTAAAATATATCTTGAGACAAACAATAATGGAAATACAACATAACAAAACTCATGGGATGCAGCAAGAGCAGTTTTAAGAGGCAAGTTTATAAAGCAAACATTTATCCAGAAAAAAGGAGACTGGATAAAAATGGTGGAATAGTAGTATACAACGCTCACCTCCTCTTAAAAATACATCTACATGTGGAACAATTCTCACAGAAAATTACTGAATCCTGGCAGAAGTCGTCAGGCTTCTAAAAGAGCAGGAAAATCTCCACTTAAGCAGATAGGTCAAAAGAAAAAAGAAAAAAAATGAGAAAAGAATAGAGATGGGAGGGAGCTGTGACGGAAGAAAGGTTCCTGCACCCTGGGAAGTCTCTTTACCAGTAGGGACATCAGCCAGGACAGAGAAGGAGCTTCAGAGCCTCAGAGGAGAGCACAGTGGCCAGTTTGCAGAACCCAAAATGGAGATTGACTTATGTAGGTGGTCAGTGCTACTGCCCTACACTCCCCTGCCTGAGACACAAGTCCCCCAGTATGGCAGGGACTGGGGGCTAGAGCTCAGGCTTTGGAGATTGGACCTGGGGAGAGAACTGGGCTTGGATGAGCAGAAGCAGCCTGAAGAAACTGCAGTCCACTGCAACCATATCAAAGGGTGTAAACAGAAAGCCAGGGTGGCCTTAGAGGACAGATGACATTGCTTGGAGGAGCAAGAGGGAAGGGGTGGGACCTGCCATTACAGCCTTGCTCCCTACATGTGTTCTCAGGTGGCAAGACTATACAAACCCCAGGAGTGGTTGTAAGCTGCCACAGGACTTCAGAAGCAGTAGGGAGCTGCCACCACTTCCCTCCCAAGTTGCAGGCATGGTAGCAAGCCACCATCCTCACCCTCCCCAGTCTTAGTAACCATTGGGACCTGCCTCTGTTCCCACCCCATGCCCTAGGAGCCACACATAGGTCACCACTGCCACCAAGAAACCCAGAACTGGACAATAGCTGGTGCACCTGCATACCCACTATCAGTTGGATGACAGCCAGCATACATTGAGTAAAGATGTGACTGGCACCCATACTAAAAACGCCCTTGCACCAAATATATTAAACCCACACAAGTTATACAGGGATGCTCCCACAGAAATAACCCTCCAAGCCCACAATAGATATTTCTTTTTCCTCAACTCACAGAATGAGAGAAATGTAAATAAAATGAAGAAGCAGAGGAACCACTCCTAGTTTAAAAAAAGAGAGAATTCTCCTGGAAGAACAATGAAACATAGCTCTTCAGTCTAATCAATACTAATTTCAAAAAGGAAATAATAAAAATACGGACAGAATCAAAAAAGGCTATCAATAGAAATGCAGATTACTATAAAAAGGAACTAGAAATTACAAGGAGCAGCCAAGAAATTAGACAATTCATTTGCTGAGACAAAAGCTGATCTAAAGGCAATGAATAGCAGAATGAGGAATGCAGGAGAATGTACAAATGACCTATAAGATGGAATAATGAAAATCACTCATTTAAAACAGCAGACAAAAAGCCAAATTGAAAAAAAAAAAAGGAAGCAATCTAACAGACCTATGGGATAATATAAAAGGTGCCAATTTTTGTATAACAGGGATTCTAGAGGAGGAAGAATGAGAAAATGGGACTGAAAATGTATTTGAAATCATGGCTGAAAGCTCCCTAAACCTAATGAAGCAAATAGATAGCCAGGAACCACAAGCACAGTGAGTCCCAAACAAGATAAACCCCCAAAGACCTAAATCAAGCCATATTGTAATAAAGAGGAAAAGTTAGAAAGGATTCTAAAGGCAGTAAGAGAAAAAGAGTTTATTACAAGGAAATTCCCATAAGACTATCAGCTTATTTCTCTAGAGAAACACCTGCAAGCCAGAAGGGGATGGAAAGATACTTTCAAAGTTATGAGAGAAAAATCAGCAACCTAGAATATTTCCCAGCAAGATTATCATTTAGAATAGAAAGATAAACAAAGAAAAGCAAAAACAAAAAGAATACAGCAATGCTAAACCTAATGTAAAGGAAATATTGAAAAGTCTTCCTGGAATAAAAAAGAACTAAGAATCTACACAGAACAGAAAAGCACAATTGGAAAGTAAATCACTTAAATAAGCCAGTACACAGATTTTTTTTTTTTTAATCAAAACATTTCAGGGAAAGTGACCATCACCACAATGAACAGCAAAAGGATGAACCTGAAGATGTAAAAGGCTATCAAAATCATAAAATGTGAGGAAGAACATGTAGATTTTTTCCCCTAGAATGTGTATGAACCTGTATAGCTACCAGTCTAAGGCAAGGAGATATAAGAAGGGGTTAACATCTTTGAAAAACAAGGTAACCACAACTTAGAAATATACAATAGAGTCATAAAACCAAAAAGAATAGAACATAAGTATAATACAGGAGAAAATAATACAATCACAAAAGTAAAAACAAAAGGAAAAGAACAAAGAAGAAATAAAAATGGGAACACAAGGTTTAAAGTGGCAATAAATATCAATAATTACTCTACATGTCAATAGAGGAATTACTCAAATGCCCCAATCAAAAGACACAGAGTGGCAAAATGGATTAAAATAAAAAAGAGCTGGATTTCAGCAGTTAAAGAACCTGACTAGTACCCATGAGAATATGGGTTCAATCCCTGGCCTCAGTGGGATAAGGACCCAGTGTTGCTGTGAACTGTGGTGTAGGTTGCAGTCGCAGCTTGAATCCCGAGTTGATGTGGCTCTGGCATAGGCTGGCGGCTACAGCTCCAATTGGAACCCTAGCCTGGGAACCTCTATATGCCATGGGTGTGGCCCTAAAAAGACAAAAAAAAAAAAAAAAAAGCCTACAACAGGCTGCCTACAAAAGACCCCCCTTGGGGGAAGGATACATATAAGATGATAGTGAGGGGCTGGAAAAAGATATTTCATGCAAATGGAAATGAAAGGCAAGTGAGAGTCAAAATAGTCATATCAGACAAAACAGATTTAAAACAAAGGCCATAAAGAAAGATAAAGGACACTATTTAATTATAAAAGGATAAATTCAAAATCAATTCAATTATACTCATATATGCCCCTAATATAGGAGAACACAAATACACAAAACAAATACAGACATAAAAGGAGAAATTGAAAGGAATGCGGTAATAGCAGGAGACTTTAAAACCCTACTCACATCAATGGACAGAGCTTATAGACAGAAAATCAACAGAAAACAGAGATCCTAAATGACTCAATAGAACAGTTAGATTTAATTGGTATTTTCAGAACATTACATCCTATATATATATATATATATATATATATTTACACACACACATATATACATTCTTTTCAAGTGCACATGGAACACTCTCTAGGACTGATCACATACTGAGCCACAAAACTACCTTAACAAATATAAGAGTATAGAAATTATTTCAAGCATCTTCTCAGGCTACAATGGCATGAAACTAGAAATGAACCACAGGAAAAGAAAAAACTGACTACATGGAGACTAAACAACATGCTACTAAAAAAACCAATGGGTCAACAAGGAAATAAAAAATGAAATTTAAAAACACCATGTGATAGGAGTTCCCATTGTGGCACAGTGGAAACAAACCTGACTAGTATCCATAAGGATGTGGGTTCAATCCCTGGCCTTGCTCAATAGGTTAAGGATCTGGTGTTATTGAGAGCAATGGTACAGGTCACAGACGTGGCTCAGACCTGGTGTTGCTGTGGCTGTGGCATAGGCTGGAAGCTGTATCTCCAATTTAACCCCTAGGCTGGGGAACTTCCATATGCAGCACCTACGGCCCTAAAAAAATTTTTTTTAAAAAGTGACAAATAACAAAATTTGTGGGGTGCTGCAAAAGCAGTTCTTAGAGGTTAATTCATAGTGATAGAGGCCTTCCTCAAAAAGCAGGAAAAATCTCAAATCAACAATTTAACATACCACTTAAAAGAATTAGAAAAAGAAGAACAAACAAAACCTAAATTCAGCAGAAAGATGGAAGTAATAAAGATCAGGGAGGAACTAAATAAAATAGAGGTTAAAAGACAATAGGGAGTTCCCATTGTGGTTCAGTTGGTTAAAGACCTAATAACATCTCTGTGAGGATGTGGGTTCAATCCCTGGCCTCATTCAGAGGGTAAGCATCCAGCATTGCCACAAGCTGTAGTATAGGCTGGAGATGCAGCTTGGATCCAGAGTTATTATATGGCCGTGGTGTAAGGTGCAGCTGTAGTTCTAATTTGACCCCGGCCTAGGAACTTCCATATGCCTCAGATAAAAACATAATTAAACAAACAAACAAAAAAATCAATAAACCAAGAGCTGATTCTTTGAAAGGGTAAACAAAATTGACAAACCCTTGGCCAGACTCACCAAGAAGAAAAGAGAGAATCCCAATTAAAAACATAAAAAAATGAAAAAGGAGAAATCTCAACAGATAATACAGAAATACAAAAAACTGTAAGAGAATACTATGTACAATTATATGCCAACACATTTGACAACCTAGAAGAAATGGACAACTTTCTAGAAACATACAGCCTAGCAAAACTGAATCAAGAAGTAGATAATTTGAATAGACCAATCACTAGAAGTGAAATTTAATATATAATTTTAAAAAAACTCCCTATAAACATAAGTCCAGGATCAGATGGCTTCACAGGTGAATTCTACCATACAAAGAACTCACACCAATCTTTCTTAAACTCCAAAAGACTGAAGAAGGAATAATCTCAAAGACATTGTATGAATCCACCATTACCCTAATACCAAAACTGTCATTGGATCCAGCATTGCCGTGAGCAGACTCAGCTCAGACCCCGTGTTGCTGTAGCTGTGGCGTAGGCCGGCAGCTGTAGCTTCAATTCAGCCCCTAGCCTGGGAACCTCCATATGCTGCAGGTGCAGCCCTACAAAGATTAAAAACAAACAAACAAACAAAACAGGGAAAAAGCTCCTTGACATTAGTCCTATCAATGATTTTATGGATATAACACCAAAAACACAAGCAACAAAAGCAAAAATAAACAAATGGAACTACATCCAACTAAAAAGCTTCTTTCTGTAGAGTAAAAGAAGTGATCAACAAAATGAAAAGACAACCTGTGGAAAGATAGAAAATATTTGCAAACTACACATCTGATAAGGGGTTAACAGTCAAAATACTCAGACCACTCAACAGCACAAGAACAATTCAACTAAAAAGGGGCAGAAGACTTGAACAGATGGTTTTCCAAAGATATACAAATGGTCAACAGGAACACGAAAGGTACTCAACACCACTACTCATCAGGGAAATGCAAATCAAAGCCATGATGAGATTACCACCTCATACCCCTTAGAATATTATCAAAAAGGAAGATTAAGTGCTGGATATGGTGAAAAGGGAACTCTTTTATACACTGGTGAGATATAAATCAGTATAGCCACTGGAAAAACCAGTATGGAGGTTCCTCAGAAAATTAAAAATACAACTACCATATGATTCAGCAATCACAATTCTGCCTATTTATTAAAAAAAAAAAGAAACCCACTAACTCAAAAAGATATATGAACCCCCCATGTTAAGTACAGCGTTAATTACAATAGTCAAGACATGAAAGCAACCCAATCAACCATCATGAATGAATGGATTATATAGATACACAATGGAATATTAATTAGCCATTAAAAGAAGAAAATCTTGCCATTTTGACAATGTATAGACTTAAAGGGCATTATGCTAAGTGAATTAAGTCAGAGAAAGACAAATACGTATGAACTCACTAACATATGGAATATAAATAAACAATGACATCCCCCCTAAAAAAAACCTTGAACTCATAGAAACCGAGTAGATTTGTGGTTGCCAGAGGCAGGGGGGGAAGGACAGGCGAAATGACTGAAGGTGGTCAAAAGGTACAAACTCCTAGTTATAAGATAAGTAGGTTCTGGAGATGTAATGTACAGCATAGCGACTATAATTAATAATACTTTATGGTATATTGCTAAGAGTAGATTTTAAGTTACTACACACATAAAACTCTGTGAAATGATGATTGTAACTAACCTTATTATGTTATCAATTTGCAGCATATACATACATCAAAGTGTTACCCTGTACATCCTAAATTTATACATGCTATTTGTCAATTGTATCTTTTTTTTTGTCTTTTTGTCTTTTTTGTTGTTGTTGTTGTTGCTATTTCTTGGGCCGCTCCCGCGGCATATGGAGGTTCCCAGGCTAGGGGTTGAATCGGAGCTGTAGCCACTGGCCTACGCCAGAGCCACAGCAACGCGGGATCCGAGCCGCGTCTGCAACCTACACCACAGCTCATGGCAACGCCGGGTTGTTAACCCACTGAGCAAGGGCAGGGACCGAACCCCCAACCTCATGGTTCCTAGTCGGATTCGTTAACCACTGCGCCATGACGGGAACTCCCTGTCAATTGTATCTTAATAAAGTTGGAAAAAATTTAATTTAAAAAGAAGAGCATGATCCTATTTTAGCCTGTCCTACTAACATAGTGTATATAAATTAACTAATAAGGACATCAATGATTTGTCAATCATGAAAATCATGAGATACCTGCTAAGAACTCTGGTTGTTACATCTAAAACTGAAAACATAGTGAAATTTAAAACTTAAATTTAAATATTTATCAGTTGTCTTGCCATTTGCTTCAATTTGTTAACCCAGACTGAATTTTTTTCCTTTTTTCTCTCACTTTTAACTATTGTATGATATTCCTTAAAAAGTTAAAATTACTGAATACTGAATATTATTCATAACTGATTCTGCCCTCAAGTAACTAACAGTCTTTTAGATTAATTTCAGATTAAAAATACCACAGAGTGGTTTTTTTTTAAACCAAGGACTTTCTGTTTCCATAAAATTGGGATGGCAGAAGGATGGTTATAAAGTATCAGTGGACCTTGAATTCTGAAAATATAATGCAATTGATTTCCATGGTAATAATCCTGAAATTTCTTCCTAAGACCATAAGGAAAATGAATAATAATATTAAAATGTTAAACACAAAAAATTACTGATACAGGAGTTCCCATCGTGGTTCAGTGGTTAACGAATCCATCTAGGAGCCATGAGGTTTCGGGTTCAATCCCTGGCCTTGCTCAGTGGGTTAAGGATCTGGCGTTGCCGTGAGTTGTGGTGTAGGTTGCAGACGTGGCTCAGATCCCGAGTTGTTGTGGCTCTGGTATAGGCTGGCAGCTATGGCTCCGATCTGACCCCTGGCCTGGTAACCTCCATGTGCTTCAGGAGCAGCCCAAGAAAAGGCAAAAAGGCAAAAAGACCAAAAAAAAAAAAAATTACTGATACAATATTAAAAGACCATTGATGCTTGTTGGTGGATTTTATACACAATTAGGACTTAATGGGATTTGTACTTTATTTTTAAAATCATGTGTAAAGGCCCCAAGGGGTTCGAGTCACACAAAGGATGACAGACCTATAAATATAAAATTGAAATTTTTTTTCTTGTATTTCAAACAAAAAAAAAATTTTTTTTTTTTTTTGGCTTTTTAGGCCATACTCATGGTATATGGGAGTTCCCAGGCTAGGGGTCGAATCGGAGCTGTAACTGCCAGCCTATGCCACAGGTGCAGCAATGCAGGGTCCGAGCTGTGTCTGCAACCTACACCATGGCTCATGGCAACACTGGATCCTTAATCCACTGAGCAAGGCCCGGGATCAAACCCGCATTCTCATGGCTACTAGTTGGGTTCATTACCACTGAGCCACAATGAAAACTTCAAACAAAATTTTATCTTAACAGGAAAGACTTCTCATACAATCACAGAAGACAAGGGCTATGAATACAGCAAACCTGGGCACACATCTTCACTGTTTAAAAGGAAAAGCTGTTAGGAAGGCACAGTGACAGAGCACAAGGCTCCATAATCACTGCATCTGCCCAAAACTATCCCACTCACCTTCCATACACAGAATTGATGATAATTTGGTAAGCTGACAAAATCACAAAAGGTTAAACAGTTACAAAATGTGATTCTTATATACAGAGCTAAGAAACCCAATGAGTAATACCTCTCACATGGCTATATCAGATATGCAAATCTGTTCCCCCCCGATTTAACCTGCTTGCTCATGTAAAAAAAATTAGTCAGTGTTTTATGCACTAAAAATACATTTAAAGCCCTAATAAAATTTTCATCTTTATCAGTAATTGAAGGATTTTTTTTCCCTTTAAGTAGACACAGATCGCCAGAAAATTTAAAATACATGTATAATAATCCATTTAACTTGGACTCCCATCAGAAAAAAATGCAAAATTTAACTTACTTGCTTTTTAATCCAAGAGCAGGAAGAAAAACACACAATTATTGAATCTTTACAAAACCTCCTGAGTCTTAAGCACATCATCTTGGATACCCTATTATTGTCACAGACAAATGACCTTAGTCCCCAAACTTGTATCTGTCAGGTATTTCCCAATCCTGGTGACCAAGTCTAGTCAACCAAACTAGAAAACTCCCGCCTTGAATGTGTTCCTCACACCTAATCCATTACCAAGTTGTACCAAGCCCGAAAGATTCTACCTTTACAAAATAAATCCCTTTATTTCAGTTGCCACTAGCAGACTCCAATCACTTTCTTGTCTTGATGTTTCCTAGAGATATGCTGTTTATCTCTCTGCCTCCAATCCATCCTCCAAGCTATTTCCAGAGTGACCTTTCTAAAATGCAAATCTAAGTCTATCACTCCTCTGATTAAAAAAAGGCTCTCACTTTGCATCTCTTTCGCATCTTGTTCCGGCAGGTCTGTGTCTCTGGCTCCTCACTTGCACTAGATACAGAATTCCATGTGGGTCTCTACAAGTGGAAATGTGGTCCTGACCCTCTCCCCTCTGCCCTCTCTGCCTTCTTCAACCAGCTAACTCCTTTTTCCCCCCTTAGAATTCATCTGTGAACTGAAGTTTGGCCCTTGCCATTAGCCTCTACATGGACTAAAACGAGAGCCACTGCGGATGCCAACCCCATAGCAATCCCTGGGGACTCAGAGTGGAGACCAGAAGTGAGGCACTGTGTGCTCTGGGAAACTGGAAGAGCAGGTCTTCAGAGAGTTAAGAATTTTTAGGAGAAGATTTTATAAGCCCAAATCTCTTATCTCCTCATAGCTAGAAAAACACTAACATCCTTCAGTGCTGATAACTGATGTCTCTGGTAGTAAACTTCATGAGACCAGCAGCAAACTTCTATAAAATGTGTGCACCGCTGCATGCACCTCTCCCTTCAGCTTTATCACGTGTATCTCTTTATCACGTGTACCTCTTTCCTCTTCCAGCTATCTGAAATACTGCCTCCTGGGCTGTAGTTAAGTGGACAAAACAAAAGATGGCAAGGTTATCTGTGAGGACAGCCAGCCCCAAGGGTGGGCCAGTGAGCCCTGAGGGAACCCAGGAGAGAAACAAAGCACAGACCTTTACATCTTCCCATAGACACTGGTTTTCTGTAAATCTGGATAGCTGTAAACCTTTTGTTCCTACTACCTTCCCTTTGTTGCAAACACTCATATATCCTAGCTCTCTCCCATGCCCCCTTGGAGGAGTTTCTTAGGGCTACCTGAGATGCTGTCTCCCAGTCCTAAGTCCTAATTTCACCTCCAACACCCACACATATGGAGGTTCCCGGGCTAGGGGTAGAGTTGGAGTCACAGCAATGCAGGATCTGAGCCGCATCTGCGACCTACACCACAGCTCACGGCAATACCGGATCCTCAACCCGCTGAGCAAGGCCAAGGATCGAACCTGAAACCTCATGGTTCCTAGTTGGATTCATTTCCACTGAGCCATGAGGGGAAATGACGGGAACTCCTCGGGTGGTGTTTTGGTTTGGTTTTTTTTTTTTGGACATAGCCCAAGGGTTAAGCCTGACCAGGGATCTGATTTGGATTCTTCTCTGCACCCCCACAGCCTCCTCTGCTAACACCTTCACAGCACCTCTGACCACCTGGAAATACAGACCCCACTGTTCAGTGCAAACCCTCAGAGGCAGGGATTCTCACTCACCTGTATACTGTGAACACCTTACCCGGTGCAGGGTAAACTATAAATATCTGTCATTTAATGCCTTTAATGCCTTACCTAGAAGGTAAGTATTAACCTTACCTTAAAGATGAGCTAGCTAGGTTCTTGGAGACAAAAAAAAGAAAAACTCACATTAAGGGAGGTACTTATGTCCTCATTGAACCTGCAAATTTCCCATAAATGGCATGCTTTGTAGTCACTAAAAGTCAATATACTAAATTTTTAAAATATCAAAGTCATTTGAAACACATTAATTACAAGCACCTACAATTAAGTTTCCACTTATTATTCCTTATACACTAGAAAACTTTCAGGATAACCTTCTCTACAAGGTTCAAGAAATTCACTTTTTCATTAAATTTTCTTGTTTAACATAGTATGTAGAAGCTCTTGCACATAATATTCAGAGGCATTCGCTTCTGTTTTTCCTTTATCCATCCATCCAATAGCTTTTCATTCTGCCTTTCAGCTGTAACTTCCTGTCACCTCCTTCCCTTGCACTGTCATCCCAGCTCTGAATTCACTGTCAACGAGAGTGTATTTTCCAAGGCCTGCGTTTATTTTACCCACTTGGATACACCACAGAAACCTCTCTCATCTCTTCCTAAGCCCTTTTCATCCTGACCTCTCTCTTCTCCAGCAGGAATCATTCGCACATACTTTCATTTCGTTCAATCAACAAACATTCATTAAGTGCTTAGATACCAGGAACGGCGTTAAGATCTTTAACTTACGTGGTTTTGGAAAAGGTGCATTCATATAAAATTCAACCTGTAACTGTTACTCACAGTGAGAAATGCACCTTGCATGGCAAATTGGTACACAAAGTTTTTTTTTTTCCTTTTTTGGCTGCACCCATGGCATATTCAAGTTCCCTGGGCTAGGGATCAAATCCAAGCCACAGCTGCAACCTACACCATAGCTGGAGCAATGCTGAATCCTTAACCCCCTATGCCACAGCAGGAACTCTCGCAATGTTCTATTTATGTATAGAAATAAAATTTCATGAAACAAATCTTAACCATACTATGTGCCATGCACTGGAGCCTTCTGTTGGATCCAGTTCAGTTTTGTTTCTTTCCATTTCATTGTGTGGAAGCCTAGTAACTAATTGCATGGCCCACTAATGAGTCTAGAATTACAATCTGAAAAGCACTGTCCTAAAATAGATGATGGAAACTGGTATTGAGATCCTGCTGTGTAGCACTGGGAACTATGTCTAGTCACTTATGATGGAGCATGATAATATGAGAAAAAAGAATGTATACATGTATGTGTAACTGGGTCACCATGCTGTACAGTAGAAAAAATAAATAAAAGGTAAAAACAAAAAAAAAATTCTTTCAAAAAAAAACCCCAAAAAAAACCCCAAACAAACAAACCCTAGAAGGGTTGGAGAGAAGATGGCAAAGGAAAAGAGGGAAAGAAAAGAGGAAGGTAAAAGTAAAAAAAAAAAAACAACAAAAAACAGGGGGTGAGAGGAAAGCAGAAAGAGATAATTAGTAAAACATACATAACAAAAGCCAGAGAGAAAGATAAAAGCCAGAATCAAAGACCTCTGTGGCAATTTCCAAGGTGAGCGGAAAAGGGCACCGCCTAGTTCCCTTGGCCTGAGGACTAGTTGTCGGCTTTCATCTCCTGAGGAGAGAATTAGCCGATTAATCACTGATCAGTGCCTCCCAACTGCTTGATCCTTAAACACTTAAAGCCTATACTCCCCGGTGTTTGGGAGAGATAAGGAGACTTACCCATTAAGGGTGAAGTACTTTTTCAGCCTGCAGGGGAGATGAGAGCGTTATCTGAGGACAGATGAAATCAGTGTGGTGGAGGTGGAGGTGGAGGGAGGACCCCTGAGAGTGACTTGGATGTGGGGACTCAGTGAAAACCATAAAGTCAACAAGTTGTGTTTATCATGGCCTAGTGTTCCGCTCACTTCATTGGTGAGAAAGGCACCCTAATTCTGACTTTGTAGGAGCACCCTTTGATTTGTGCAAGGCTTCCTCTAGCAGAAGCCCTTACCTGGGGGGCATCGACTCTAAGGTCAGTACATTGCTTGGTACTGTGAGATGCACTTTGGCAATCTACTCAGCCTTACAGTCTTCAGGCAGTAAACACACTTATTTAGCTCCTCCCACATTGGAGGAGTCCTCAATTCCACAGCTTTTACCCAACTCTACATGTTATTATATTTTGACCCATTTCTTAGAGGTAGTTTTCAAATGACTAAGACATATTCCTGGAACAGGTAACCCATGGAATAGCACTACTAATATGTGTGTTCATGATCTTTTTAATCTATACTGATTGGTGCCTGTTGCTTAGTTCAAAAAAACTGGTAGGAGTGCACCATGAGGGCAGTGTGGCCTGTGTGAACCCAGCCAGTCACTGCTGGGCGGCATAGCCCCCCACCTGCCCTGCATAGCAGTCCTTCCACATGGGCTCTTCTCACTCTGGTCACAGGTACAAGTGGAAGCAGGACAGAGGGAAAAAAATGCTGAAACCTTGGTGTGCTTACCTTTTCCTTCCATCAGAAGGCAGTAGGGAAACCAAAGTAGGAGAGGGCAGAGGGCTTCCCAGCAGGCAAGAGAATAGGGGAAGAGCTAACAAGTGTTCAAGGGTGGGTGAGGCAGGGTTCCAGGGGTGTTTTTCTCTCTTTCCTCCACCACCACTCCCCCGCCCCCCCATGCCTCCCCCCCCCCCCACTGCACTGACTTTGATGGTAAACGGAAGGACAGCAGGGGGTGGGGAGGGTGGAGGTGAGAGTCTGTACATTTCCACAAACATTTACTGAGCACCATTTAGGGACTATTCAGGGGCAGCAGGGAACACAAAGACAGGCTGTGCTCCAGGAACTTAGAGCTTAGTAGGACGGCAGTAACACTAAACAGCAGCAGCACTGTTCTCCTGATGGCTTCACGACACCCTCCTCACCATGTTATGTGTTAAGCAAAGTGTGCTTGCCCAGAAAGCATGTCTACATTTGGGACAATGTGCCGGGTACCACAAAAAGGATAAAGGTATATTGTCTTTAAATATTAAAAAAATGTTTTTCAAGTTCTACAGGATAGTAACATTATATTTACATACAGAGTTGCCTACAAACCAGATCATGTCTGAGGATCAAAATGAGGGCTGTTGCCAATAATAGCCCAGTACTTTTACCACTGTGGTTATCAAAACAGCTAGTAACATGAGGCATTTATGGCTTAGTGATAGACAGCCAGCCCTTCTGGGTTGGAATCCTGGTTCCTCCATTTTCTAGCCGTTTGACCTTGGTCCAGTTACCTAACTTCTCTGTGCCTCAGTTTCCCCCTGCGTAAAATGAAGATGATAGTCAAGAACTATTTCCTAGAGTTAGTGTGAGATTTGAGTTAACACAGCTTAAGGAAAGCAGAACAGAGCCCATCACACACCACACAGGAAATGCTGGCTCATGTCATTTCTGCCTAACCACCACCCATACACTTAGGGAGTGGCAGGAGTCCCAAGGAGGGGTGACACTCCAACAGAATACAGCTCTGAGTGTTGGGGCTGACAGTGCAGACATTGATCAGTTGGGGGCTTAACATCTGCTCCTAAGAAATGCCCTGCAAGAGCTTGTGTGACAGTGTCTAGCTCCCCCATCCAGGTTTCTCTATCTCTGTCGCAGGAGCCCCCGATCCACTGGCTCCTTGCCAGGTACCTACTGTCAAAATTTTTTATATTGGTGGTTGTTGTATACAAAAGGAGTATTGGTTTGCCTCATAATTTCAAGAACAATTGGTAGGATTTTGAACTGTCCAGAGATAAGCAGATACATTTATATATAACTGAAAATGAACTTACTATATTTTAAAATATACTAGAACCTGAAACATAACGAAATGAGAACTTCAAACATCTTGTATAAATTTCTCTTGGTTTTGGCATAGCTTTAGAAATCTAAAATTGAATAGGTGACATTTGAAGAACCTAGTTACAGATTTTCAATTTAAAGCAGTCACCCCCCCATCCAAAAAAAAAAACCCCACAAAAAACCCAACACTCTTGGGCAGTTGCCATGACAACATAATGTAGCGCCTACCAAGCTCTTTGTTATCCTGCTGAAGATGCTGTGTAAAGACACACTCATGTTAGATTCTTTACTAATTAAGTGGAAAAGGTTAAAAAAAAATTGTAGATCCACACGGTTTTCATCTGTGCTACTTCTCAGAAAGGCAAATACTAAATACTTTAAGAAAAATAATTGAAAGTAATTTAATAGCAAGACCAATTACAGATCAAAGTAGATAACGATGTTAAGGAAAATGGGGGTAAATGTTTCTCTCTTATTTTGTATGCTATATTCACTTTATTATCTGCTCCTCCTAAATTGTGCCATACTATTTTAATGAAATAATCAATGTGGATAACACCATTTGGTTAACAAAGTCTCTTACTTTACAAACACATTTCAATACTTCCCATCTTTGACTATATTTATATTAATTTGGGTGCCCATACTTCCATATGCTAATTAGACCTAGGAAAGAAAAACTGTCCCTAAGTTAATATGAGTTTTTATGGTTTTTTAAAAAAAGAGGAAGGAAAATAGTGACAGAGGAGAGAAAGAAGGGATACATAGCCCTTTTGGAGGCTGGGTTTAGGCTGAGAGAAACAGAGATGGCCTTTTCTCACTCTAGTCTCTTTTCCTAAGTGGTGTCATCTTTAACCAGTGACTAATTATCACCCAAATGAATTTTTTTAAAAAAGGTTGTGACTTAGCACTAAGAGCAGAAGAGTCAGAAAAACTAGATCAGAAGTAAAGAAAGTAGTGATCAACAATCACTGATTCCTATGTTCTGTTTCCACTGTCTCTGCTAGTGGTTGCCTTCAACGCTTCTATTTCCCAGTGAAGACGGTGCTCTTCTCATCTATGACATGTAAGTAATGTTTTATTGTCCAACGTAAAAAAAAAATAAAGTGGGTTTCTTATTTAAAAAAAAGTGTGTATGTGTGTACACATTCCCAGAGGCTCTTTTCTGAGTTCCTGATCAGTTGATTCAACTGCTTCCCCTAAACATGACCACTTTGGTCCCCCTTCAAAGGCAAAGGGGGTCCTCCTCTAATGCTCCTCACCCCAGTAAATGGCAGCTGTGAATGGTCTTAACACAGTTCCTAAAAGGTATTCAATACCTATTTGTTAAGTGAATAAATGAATGAATCAATAAATGAGTCAAACCTATCACACAAACCACAAAACCTAAGGGCCATCCTTGGTAAGGCCTTTTCCCCAATCCAATTCCTGTCTATTTCACGATTCAAATATTTCCCAGGTCTGTCCCATTTCCCAAATCCTCACAGTCACTACTGTCTAAGCCAGCAGTCTTTGCTTGGATCACTGTAACCGCCTCTTAACAACCAATCAGGAGCATGCAGATGCACAACTGCAAAGTCAGGCAGTCAGCATCTATTGAATAATTTACTAAACAAACTGATAAATCTGGACTAAGAAGAGGGACGAGAACATTTACTAAATGTCAGCTCTATGCCAGACACTGATCTAGACACCTTGGATAGCCTATCTCAATCAGCACAGTGACCCATTTTATTTTTTAGTCCTTTGTCTTTTTAGGGCCCCACCCAGGGCATATGGAGTTTCCCAGACTAAGGGTCTAATCCGAGCTACAGCTGCTGGCCTACACCACAGCCGCATCTGCGACCTACTCCACAGCTCATGGCAAGGCTGGATCCTTAACCCACTGAGCAAGGCCAGGGATGGAACCCGCAACCTCATGGTTCCTAGTCGGATTCGTTTCCACTGTGCCACAACAGGAACGCTACAGTGACCCACTTTATAGAAGAAACTCAACCGAGCACATGGTAGCACTGAGCCTCTCCTGGTCACAACCTTTGCTTTGTTTGGTTCCAATGATAAATAAGTGGATGGTGATGATGACAATGTACTGAGGAGAAACTGATCTAAGCACTCTGTATGCAATATTTCATTTAAGCGTCATGACCCTCCTACAAAGCAGGTTTTATTATTATCCCATTTTGCAGTTAAGAAAACTGAGCCCCACAGGACTTAAGTTACTTGCTCAAGGTGATAAACCAAGAAGCAGCAGAGTGGTCAGTTAGGATATAAACCTAGTTCTGTTTATTGAAGAATCTACTAAACACCAAGTTATTACCAAAGAGCAGGTTCTAAGAATTGGTGAAGATACACAGCTAGAAGAGATAAACGGCATTCCTGCCCCCAAGGGTCTTATATTGAACTTGAGGAGCCTGTCTCCAGGGTCAGAGCTGTTCTTCATCCTGCCTCTCCCCAACTGGAGAGCAGAGTTTCTAGAGGCAAGCCCCCAGTGACTCCAATCCCACCTCCAAAAGGTGCATTTCAATTACAGGCAAGGCCACCAACCTCTTCCACATCCCCATAGCTACCCTGTTTTCCTCAGATAAGGTACAGGAGGAGATACTTTAGTGCTTATACTAATTTGATGACAAGACTGGGTATTTTTCTCATAAAGTCTTTTAAAAAAGCACCCCAAATGGCATGAACACAAAGATTTTTTACAAGGTCTAATTTAATACTTACAGTTTTATAACTCCATCTGGGCACCTTGAACAGAACTGCTGGCTGCTCTTGTCTTGTCTATGTTGACTCTGTCCCAGTTGCTCAAATCTACAAATTGCAATGGATAAAAAGTAAGCTAAAGGAACTACCTGCAACCAGTTCAGTAGATCACACAAAAGGGTATGAGCGTTTGAGTGAGAGTGATATGCTTCTATCAGAAAAGCACAGGAGTTCCCGTCAGTGGGTCAGTGGTTAATGAATCCAATTAGGAAACATGAGGTTGCGGGTTGGATCCCTGGTCTTGCTCAGTGGGTTAAGGATTCATACATTTTTATCACTGAGGGGCACTGGGAGTCTCAGGCAGTAAGTAGACCCTTTAACTCCAAATATAAATTGTTTCAGAATCCTTCTAAATCCTACTATTTTGTTCCAAGTGGAAGTCATTTCCTGCTGTATTGTTAATTATTTTCAAGTTTTAAAAGTTATACTACGTAAAAGTTACTGTAACATTTGCATTTGTTCTTAATCTCTCATGAAAATATTTACCTTAAATAAATGGAGAGATCCTCTTCTGAGAGGCCCTCTGAGAGGTTAATTCCATACACCTCTTTCATGGGCTGGACCACATTCTGGAGTAAAAAAAAAGGGGGGGGGGGCACCAGGAAGAATTTTTAGGTATCTTCTGTATTAATAATTTCCAAAGATGAAGAAAATGAACCTGTGAATTTTCCCACAAAAGCAATCACAGTGTCCCATCAACCTGTTCATCAAATTTCTCCATTAATGATTTGTTAAAATCTGACTTCATTTTCACTAAAATAGCTTATTTTGGGGTAAACAACTACTAGGTAATTTACTGCTTTTGTATAATTCAGGAGTTGCCAAATATATTTTATAAAGGGCCAGGCTGAAAATATTTTAGGTTCTTTGCGTCATATCATCTCTGACAAAACTACTCAACTCTGCTGTCACAGGGCAAAAGCACAAGTAGACAATATAAAAACAAAAAGGTATGAGAGTTCCTGTTGTGGCGCAGCAGAAACGAAATCCAACTTGGAACTATGAGGTTGCAGATTGGATCCCTGGCCCCACTCAATGGGTTAAAGGTTGGGAGTTGCTGTGAGCTGTGGTATAGGTTGCAGGCGTGGCTTGGCTTCTGCATTGCCGTGGCTTAGTGTAGGCCAGCAGCTCTAACTCTGATTAGACCTCTAGCCTGAGAACCTCCATATGCTGTGGGTGGGGCCCTAAAATCAAAAAGCAAAAAGCAAAAAAAAAAAAAAGTTATGGCTGGTTATTTATAAAACAGGCAGCAGGATGGTTTGGCCAACAGGTTGTAGCTGGACTGGATTCAGTTCTTACACCATCACATATAAAATGTTATGCCATCTCTACCTCTGACTGACTTTTGGCTATTTCTAGAAATCAAATTTTACCCAAAGCTAAATTTGGTTTTTCTGCTGTTTACTTACCTTGTGTTTTCCCTCAGTATAAAGGTAATGTTGAATTGAACAGGTCAAATTTCCCACTGGGGTTCTGCCAAGATTGTGAGGCCCAGGTCCAAGCCCTGCGTTCCAACAATGTGCTGAGCAAGGGAATGAACAGACCTCAACTGGATGGGCTGCTCAAAGAGGCACAGGGTCTCTGAAAGAATTCTGTGGTGGGAGTGCCTGTTGTGGCTCAGCGTTAATGAACCCAACTAGCATCCATGAGGATGCAGGTTTGATCCCTGGCTCCACTCATTGAGTTAAGGATCCAGCATTGTCATGAGCTGTGGTGTAGGTCGCACAAAAGGCTGTGATCTGGCGTTGCTGTGACTGTGGTGTAGGCTGGCAGCTGCAGCTCTGATTGGACCCCTAGCCTGGGAACTTCCATATGCTGCACAAGTGGCCCTAAAAAGGAGAAAAAAAAAAAATTCTGAGATACCAAAAAATGTACCATTACACCCAGGAGCAAAGACACCAATTTGGTGAAATTTAAAACGAAGCCATTTTCATAATGTCTGTGGCAAAGGTATGCATCTCCATGAAGCCTCAAACACCACGTGTTAGAAATGATGTGTCATTCTGTGACCTTTTCTCCCTCTCAGCCTTCCCACCGAAAGCAGAGGTATTTCCCAAGCCCTGAGAGGTACAGCACGCTCCTCTCTGCTGCCCACACCTCTGTCACTTTAGCACTGTCGCCCGTGTCGGTCATCTTCACTGGAGTGGAGCGCTGGGACACAGAGCCCTCATCCTCCCGGTCGGTGCCCGAGTCATCCTCGGAGCTGCTGGACGCGGCTTCCTCGCTGGGGGGAGGCGGGGCGCTGGCAGCTGTTTTCCGCTGTAGCACAGCTTCTTCTCTGTTGCTCTTGTTTCTTTAAAAAGATGAATACGGTTGTGAAGCATCTGTCAACAGAACCCTCAACACTCACTGTGTACCACCCTATCCCAAAGCCTAGTCGTGGAGAAGCCTAAGAAAATGTCTGGGAGAAGCTAGTTTCTGGCTTCAAGTTGTGCTAAAGGGAAAAGTTTAATATTTTATCATGTACTGAGCTTATATGAATTTAAGCCTTGTTATAAATTCAGAAAATAAACAAGTATGTGCTAGTAGTGTGCAGAAAAGGCTTTTCACCACTCGGCTACTGTGTCTTCCTTTGGTAACTGAAATCAGTATTTTCAAAATTTATAGTACAATAATAGAAGACTATTACATTTGAGATATTAGTAAAATTACCTACAATCTATAGGAGCTTGAAGAAAGGGCTGACAGCCAAATCCATGTGTATTTCTGTCCCTCCTATGGATTTTTATCAATCACAGTAGCAGCTTATTACGTGTACCAAAGTAATGAGCAGCTGATGAACATAAACTAAAATTTTAAAATGTTTTATTAGGAGTTCCCACCGTGGCTCAGCCGAAACGAATCTGACCAGTATCCCTGAGGACACAGGTTCGATCCCTGGGGCCTCGCTCAGTGGGTGAACAATCCAAGATGCAACGTTGCGGTTGCGGTGTAGGTCAAAGATGTGGCTCAGATCCAGTGTTGCTGTGGCTGTGGTGTAGGCCAGCGGCTGCAGCTCCGATTTGACCCCTAGCCTGGGAACCTCCATATGCCATAAATGCAGCCTTAAAAAATAAATAAAGTTTAAAAAATTAAATTGTTTTATTAGCAAATAGCTATATTTGCTGAACATCCCTTCTAATAATAGCTAATACATGGTTAAAAACAAAAAAAAACATTTATTTTTATTTTAGTGCCAAATTTGAGAGTAGTAAGAATAATGTTTCTTTTCTTTTTTTTAATTCAGAAAACATTCTATGATAATATTTTTGGCTTTTATGAAAAATTCAATATTTCATTCTTACTTTTAAAAAACTGCAAAGGACTTAAAATGCCATTAATATTCATTTTCTAGGAAAGAAGCATGTAATACTATCTGACCAAGGGTTAGATATTACAGAAAACAGGAGTTCCCGTGTGGTGCAGTGGTTAGCGAACCCGACTAGGAACCATGAGGTTGTGGGTTTGATCCTTGGCCTCACTCAGTGGGTTAGGGATCCGGCATTGCCGTGAGCTGCGGTGTAGGTCGCAGACGCAGCTCAGATCCTACGTTGCTGTGGCTCTGGTGTGGGCCGGTGGCTACAGCTCCGATTGGACCCCTAGCCTGGGAACCTCCATATGCTGCCAAGTGCGGCCCTAAAAAGACCATTAAAAAAAAAATTACAGAAAGTAAATTTATTTCTGACTTCCTGAAACTAAAAGTTGATACATTTTGGCACTATACACTAATATCTGGTCCTTTAAATATTTGTTCCAGGAACTCAAATTCTAAATGTCCTGAGAACATTCCTTCTTTTAAATTCCTCTTAGCACCCAGGCCGTTGCTTAACATGATGCTATTGAAGGTCACAAATTTAAGCCACATAAATGGCATTATCTGGAAAACAGTAGTATCCATCTCATTGTATAAACCACATGAAGCTAGAATCCAATTAGTACCCCGTACGCATTCCAAAATACTATTAGGACTCAGCATCAGTCTGGCCAGGACCTAGAAGAAATCTTATCACTGGGATTATTCAGGTCAGTGGAAGTACCAGAGATTCTTATGCTAGAACACTTTCATTCCAGTCTCAAAGCATAAAGACTATAAACATGGTTTATTCTCTTCCTCGTATTAGTGCATTAATAAAATCACAGTCATGCTCAAAACAACTTTATAGTAGCACATAGAACATCTATTAAGTTCTCTGTCTGAGCATGTTTGCTTTACTGTTTCCTTGGGACGCCAACAAAAATAAATACAATGAATATAAATGTTTACCTAAGTATTTGATGTTGTGGGAAATAGAGGATGCTGAGTTATTAAAGGACATACACATTATCTCTACCTGCCTTTATGCCATCTGTGAAACTCCTAATTTAAAATAATACAATGCACTGGGTTGCTGAAATTCCCATAAGTTCTACTTTCAATGTCAAACGCTTTAATGATCCCAGAGCTATAAATAAACTACCTGTGGTGATGCTGTGAAATGGGCTGTGCTCCAAATGAGCTTACTTGACATTCTTAGTTTCTGGTGGCAATTATATTGCAAGCGCTATATTATTTTACATGAGTCTTTAAAATTTCATTCTACATGCAAATCTTACCCCAATACTGATTTTCCGGTTTCGTCTGGCTTACGCACAGTAAACGGACTTGGGTCAATGCCAACGGTCTTAGGCATAAAGTCACTGAAGAAACGGGAAAAAAATTCCATGTGAATCATTGTCTATCCAAATGACATTAGCTTCCACCTCAATTCACATCCCTGTATTATTTCTTCTTAAGCCTCAGAGCTTTATATATTCTAAGCCAAATGTTCAGGAGAGTTTAGGTGATCTGGGCCATAAAACCCCATAAATTAATGGCACCTGGTAACTTCAAGGTTCTCAGTCTTTACTGTGAATTTTCTCTGACTATGCGGGCCCAACAGTTTTGAATTTAAGACTTTGTTTACTGGTAAAGAGTTGATACCTGAATTACTGCTAAGATGCATACTCTCTGGTTGTGTATCACAATGCATTTTCAGGTAAAATTAAACCCATAAAACCAATGGCAGAACACTAAGCCACCCAGTTTTATGGACAATGTTTTTATTACACTATACCACCTAAGGAGGTGGAAGTAATGATTAAAAACACGGTAGTATGAATTGAAGTATCAGCATCTGCCTCATTAGGCTGGGGTTAGTTCATTAAAACACTGTTGGAACACTTTAAATAGAAGCTATTAATTTGCCACTTGCTGAGATAAGCTGAAGCTACTTCCTCACAATACAGGGCCTTTCCTACTGCTACTGCTAAAGCCAGACCAAACTCCTTAATAGATGCCAAAAAAGGCAACAGCTGCATGATTTATGCAGATAAGACTCAATGTCTAGCAAGGATACTGCTCCAAGTGTGTGACTCAATATTAACTTTTTTTTTTTTTGAAGGAAACAAGAGTAATATTGAATCTGACTCAAAATGCCTTCTTAACAGTTTGAAAATGTTGTTTTTCCAATGTGATTTCATTTTTCTTACATTCTTTTTGAACATAAAATAGTCAATCCTCATTGTATGTGGACTCCATATTTGAGAATTTGCTTACTCAGTAAAATTTATCTGTAACCCCAAATTCAGCACTCAGAGCTCTTGTGCTGCAATCAGGTGCCTGTGCAGCTCAGTGAAAAATTAGAGTAAGCCAATGCTCATGGTCCCAGTTTGAGGTGCAATAAGGTAATGCTCCGTCTCCTTGCTTTAGCTCTCATTCTGAAAACAAGTGTCCTTTTCACAGTCCATTTAGTGCTATATTTGTCACACTTTTTTGTGCTTTTTGGTGATTTCGCCATCTAAAATGGCCCCCAAGCAGAAAGCTGAACCTACCTAGCATTTCTAAGCACAGGAAAGCTGTGTGTTATAAAGAAAATAGGCAAGTTACAGAAGCTTCATTCAGGCATGAGTGGCAATGCACTTGGCTCTAAGCTCAATGTTAAATGCATTGACTATGTATATTCAGTAATATATCTATAAACAGAAGCACACAAAGCAAGGTTACTCATGGACTGGCTGACAAAAATGTTATTATGATCAGAGGCTGGCAGGAACCTAACGCTGTTTCCCCTAAGAGGAACTGTTCAGTGTTCTCTGTTTGTAGGAATTTTATACAGCGTAACTCCTGTAAATAAAGAAAATCAACTGGATATCTGTACGTATACACATATGTAACATCATTCAACCTTTGCCGAACTGCAAAGTTCTGGAAAATGACAATGATCCTACAGTTAAAACTGGTAAACTTTCATGAATGTAACTGAAAATTAAGCAAGTGAAAATTCCAAAATTTGTATGTGAAACTGAAGCAACATGTGGAAAGATTTCTAGGAAACAAACCATAAAATAAATGATTCTACATGTACCACTTAGGTCTAGGCATGCATATATCACCTTTGAAGAAAATGTAAAAATACACTATGTAAGCACAAAAATAAATTGTATAATTTAAAAATAAATTGCACAATTTAAAAATAAATTGTACAATTTAAAAATAAATTGTAAACTTTGGTATAAAACATAATGATCAAGAATTGATTTTCTTTGCCTGATTTTCTTATTCTAGTCCCATCATTTTTCCAAAAGGTCCCATCAAACTGGAAAAGAGATGGAAAAATAAAGTACATTCAAAGGTGACAGGCTAGGATGCAGAGAGTCTACAATGTCAAAGGAGTTATGAAGGAAAGAAGGATATTTACCCTGAAAAAATTAATATTGCCTCCTTAAAAATCTAAAGGGCTGGCACATCAAAGAGGAACTAGACTTGTTCTGTGCCTAATAAAAATTGTACTATAATGAGAGCCACCGTCTATGAGTCACCTAGCTGTGTCAGGCAGGTACTACATATGGCACTTGGGGCGTATGTGTGTGTTTGTGTGTATGACACACACCCCTATCTATATGAAATGAAGAAGTGAGACTCAGATCAGTTGGATAATTTTCTTAAGGTCACACAGGTAAGCCATGGCTGGTCTAAGATTCATATGCTGGCCTTTCTAGTACCCAAGACTATGCTTTCTGTCCAGTAATTTATCTTAACTCTCAAGTTTCATGTTCCATTCAAAAAAACTGAGTTTATTCCAAATGACAAACCAGGACAGATGGGAGGCACATTTCAACTTCTCTAAGAGAAGAATTTAACTCCAATTGTCTAACAATACAAGGACAGCCTCCACAGTGCTGGCTCCCGTCGCAGGAGGAATTCAGAGGCTGAATGGCCACCTGATAGCAGGCTTGCAGAAGAGATTTCTGGTAAAGAAAATCTATGTAAACTAAGCCGTCTAGCTTCAGAGAACCAGCAACTTACCGTGCTGAACTTGTCATAGCCAAGCAAAACGTATCATCAAAACTGCTCAGCTCGTGTGGTCGAAAGAACTCGTTGTGGATGTCTATCTCCTCTTCATATTTGTGAAATTTCTTCACTATCAACTTCTTCAAGTTTGCAGCACAGATAACTAAGAGAGAGAAACTGCCTGTTACTCTTCAAGTCTTTAGATTACAGCTCGCAAACATTTCTGTAACGTCAACTGTGTTCACAGCACACTGAACAAGGCTCAGCTCCTGCCTCTGGTACTTTCACACTCGGAAGATGGGTGAGATGTGTGCAGAGAATATACACTGAGCTGAGCGGGACAAGCTCTAAGGAGGTGGGGGCCTCTGGAAGCTGGGATGGAAGCGCAGAATTCTTTTAGAAGTCAAATTACTCAGCGCTTTAAATTCCTTTCTGCTCTTAAATAAATACCCTCTGCCTTCTAGATAAAAATTATGCACTATTTCACTCGATTTTTCCTTTAAATTTCAAATCCTGATTATGGGCAATATTAGGTTATTAAAGTCCCATCCCCTCTCCCAGAACAACAAAACCTTCTTAGTAACATGGGTTATGATTTTGCTTAGAGTTTCAAGGTTACAGATACTTTTTTAAAAGTAGATGCAGGAGTTCCCGTCGTGTCGAAGTGGTTAACAAATCTGACTAGGAATCATGAGGTTGCGGGTTCTGTTCCTGGCCTTGCTCAATGGGTTGAGGATCCGGCGTTGCCATGAGCTGTGGTGTAGGTTGCAGATGCAGCTTGGATCCTGTGTTGCTGTGGCTCTGGCGCAGGCTGGCAGCTACAGCTCTGATTCAACCCCTAGCCTGGGAACCTCCATATGCCGCAGGAAGCGGCCCTAGAAAAGGCAAAAAGACAAAAAAAATAAATAAAAAAAAATTAAAAAAAAATAAAAGTAGATGCAAACTATTACATTTAGAATGGATAAGCAATGAGGTCCTACTGTACAGCACAGGGGACTATATCCATTCTCTTGGGTTAGAACATGATGAAAAAAGAATATATATACATACACACATATATATATATGGCTGAGTCACTTTGCTGTACAGCAGAAACTGGCACAACACTGAAAATCAACTATAATTTTTAAAATAATTTTAAACATAAAATCATTTGCAATCTTCCTACCTTATGGCCTTTACCACCCAAGCCAGGATGGTCAACCATGACCAGATGGATTCCTCAAACTGGGCATAAATCTTAGCATCCTTTCACAGTTGGGAAAATTGGCTTGCTCATGGTCAGAGGAATCAGGAACAGCATCAGGACTAAACTCTATTTCCAACTGGGCAGTCATTTAAATTTGGAAATGTTATTATATGTTTGAGGGTATTCTTTTAATATGAAAATTTTCCTACCTTTCTGCCAAATTAATACGTAATTAACTTGAGTGACTAAAATGGACATCTATACACATATCTTTACTTTTTTCACTGCTTAGATATAGGAAAAGTTTCTGTTTCTCCTTGTGATGATTGGGTCTCCACTTCTTCCCTATTCCCAAATATCTAGAAATATATTAAGTACTCATTTATTTATTTATTGTCTTTTTTTGCCTTTTCTAGGGCCGCTCCCTTGGCATATGGAGGTTCCCAGGCTAGGGGTCTAATCGGAGCTGTATACACAGGCCTACACCACAGCTCATGGCAACGCCGGATCCTTAACCCACTGAGAAAGACCAGGGATTGAACCTGCAACCTCATGGTTCCTCGTCGGATTCGTTAACCACTGAGCCACCACGGGACCTCCTAAGTACTCATTTAAAATGAGGAACTGACATATTATATCCACTGAACATTTCAGAGACCTCCCTAACAACTGTAAGACACAATAAAAGATATTGGTGCACTTAGATAAAAGCAGTATAACACAATCTTCGTCCTTAAAAGAGCTAAGATTTTACAGTCTCCTATCGCAACAGCCATGTAACACAGAGTACTTATTTCTTTCTAATAAAATATAATATGCAAAGAATTTAATGCTTCAAGCTCATTTAAGAACCATCCTAAAATGTTAGTATAAAACTAAAACAGAAACAGTGTACCTACCTTCATCATAAGGCAGCGGTAAATGTTTTATTACCTCTGGTGTCCACCAGTAAGTATAACTACAAAATTAAGAAAAAAAAAAAAAAAGGAGGGGGGTAAGATGGATCAAATGTAAATGTTGGTTTTTTACAATTCATTGGATGAAAGGAGTTGTATGGTCTATAGCAAAATGCTGCCTGTACTTCAAAATTAATTCTTTTCTTGAAAAACCTATCAGTGAAGCTCATGGCACAGTAGGTCTTCAACAAGTTCTTTCCTTTCCCAGCCCCTCCTTCTTGTTTCAGCTACAGGAGAGATCTACAAAAATGCCCCCCAACTTGTCTGAGAGTCAAGATGCTGTGATGTTACTTACGTTTAGCTAAAAAAAAAAAAAAAAAAAAAAACGATTTGGGTACACTGAGCCAGGCACAATGAGCTGCTGTTCACTTCTCCACAGGCCTGTGATGCTTTATCACCTGCCACCAGGAGCAACAGGACCTACCAGGCCAGTAGGATTTTCCCATGTATAGTTAGCTGAGAGTTAGATTAATTTTTCACCTCTGCTCAGTGTGTCTCGGTCTGTGTGCAGAGTTAATGAAAACCATTCAGCAAAATCATTCAGTGAATGGAGCGTCCTAAAGAACAAGTTCCCTTAGGAAACAGTATGGCTCCTATTAATCTTGAACTGTAACTATTCACTGCTTGTTTATAGAGGTCAGTCAGAGTCAGGCAGGGAATTTCAGTCACATGGGCTTCTGCTAGTGGACTCATCCACCAGGAGCAAAGAATCTGAAAGACTCCTGAACTGCCTTCTCTCTGAACACTGAATCTAAATCAAATTCCAACAAAATGGATATTTAGGAGGAAAATGCTACATCGAAGTAGATGAGAGCTAGGAAAGGGAATGATGTGAAATGAGTTATCAATTAAAAAAAAAAAAACAAAACAAAACAGATTTTCAAGAGGTTCAGCAATAAGCGCCTATAGCCAAAAACGCTAAAAGATCATTTTAAATAAATGAAAGGCTTTTAACAAATAAAATGCTGACATCACCATCTTGAATACTCCCAATTATGATGAATAAGGAGGATTTAAGTGAAACAGCCAACATAAAGAATTCTCTAGAGATGGAAAGCAGAATACCTGACGAAGGAAGACCAAAAAGAAGGACCAGGAAGCCTAGTTAATTCCGTGAGGGTGGAGGGGTAGTACTATGATAACAGGAATGGTTCCTAAAGGTTTGTTTGAAAGTGAAGTAATGCTTTAGAGCAGTGCTTCTCAAAATAAGTGTACACTTGGTGATCCTGTGCAAAGGCAGATTTTGATTCAGTAGGTGCCCTGAGATTCTGCATTTATAACGAGCTCCTGCTGATGCAAAAGGGGCTGTTTAAGGGAGTTCCTGTTGTGGCACAATGGAAACGAATCCAACTAGGAATCATGAGGTTGTGGGTTCAATCCCTGGCCTCACTCAGTGGGTTAATGATCCAGCATTGCCATGAGCTGTGGTGTAGGTTACAGACGCGGCTCCAATCTGGCGTTGCTGGGGCTCTAGCATAGGCTGGCAGCTGCAGCTCTGACCCCTAGCCTGGGAACCTCCATATGCTGTAGGCACAGCCCTAAAAAGACAAAAGGCAAAAAAAAAAAGGAAAAAAAGCCCCCCCAAAAAAGAAAATAATGACAGACAGTATAGCCACTTAATTCTGGTATTGTTTCTATCTTTACCAGTAATGGTAAGTTTCATGCTGGAAAGAGAAAAACCCAAGAAAAGCTGGAATTGTGCAAGCCCAAGGGATAGAAGAGGGCAGCAGAGCATCTCTAAGAGCACTGTCCTGGTGCAGTTGAGATCAGTAAACTTTTAAGAAACAGTGAAGCATGGAACTTAACCTGGAAATGAGCAAATGCTGTCTTGATGCTCAAAAGCAAGAAGAGTTAAAGATTCCAAAAACCATACAGCAGTGAGTGGGCCATCAATGCTGGTGAAATATCAAATCATGTATGTATGACAAGCAGCCAAAAAAGATGACCAGTGACTTCTATGAAACCTCATATAGTCACTAAAACAAGCCACACCAGGCTAATCTCATTTTCGTTTCTTATAGGAGAATCAGACTATCAAATCAGGGGAATATAAAAGACAGGGGCTAACAGTTTCAGAGGGATGTGTGCATACAAATGCAAGAGAGAGGTGGGGGGGACGGGGGAGGGGAGCTGGCATGTGAGCAAGCACAGGCATAAATTCTATATTGTGATGACCTGACTTTAGCAGAGGAGGAAAGCAGAGAAGTTATCAGCTCACCTATAAGTAATTTCCTAAAAAATGGTGCTCACTACAAGCATACTCAGGAAAAAGGAGTAAACATTATAAAGAATGTGTTTCAACTCAGAATGCACCATGTGGAGAGAAAGAATTGAGATGATCGATCTTATATTAGTGATTTGAGAGCAGGCCAGAAGTTTTTTTGAATATTACTAAATTATCTCCCTCGGGAAGATAATGCAACCTAACAATACTTTTTAAAAAGTCCAGCTCTTCTGAGTGGGTCCCAGAAGCAAAGAAGCCCAAAGAAATACCTATCCTAAGGAAGCTGAGCTGAGATGGATGGAAGAGGAAAGCATCTGAGATCCAGGAGGGCATTTTATCACCTTCCCACCAGGCACTACTCTAATGAGCACCTGTGCAGGCACAGAAACCTGCTTTGAGACCAGGTCTCAGAGCTTGGAAAACTGCAATTCCAGTGCGACTTCCTCCTTTGCATCAATACCTAGTGAGTCAGCTTCTTTTCTTTTTCCATCCCTAGTATTAAGAGTGTGCAATTCAGTAGTTCCCTTTGTGGCTTAGCTGTCAACAAATTTGATGAGGATCTGTGAGGATGCAGGTTGGATCCCTGGCCTCTCTCAGTGGGTTAAGTATCTGGTGTTGCCATGAGCTGTGGTGTAGATCGCAGATGTGGCTCGGATCCTGCACTGCTGTGGCTGACACAGGTGTAAGCCGACAGCTGTAGCTCCAATTTGACCCCTAGCATGGAACTGCCATATGCTGCAAATGCAGCCTTAAAAAGCAAAAAAAAAAAAAAAAAAAAAAAAAAGGGTGTGTAATTCCACTGGCTCACACAGAAAGGTTGGGCAGATTTTCAAAAAACTAAAAACTAATTCCCCTAGTCAACTTGCGAGACCCTCTGAAATAACATATAGGGACTTTGGCAAAGCAAATGATATTTGTGAACAAGCTAGAAAAAGCAGAGCAGGATGACAGGGTAGTCAAGTGTTGATCGCATAGTAAGTTACAGCTTTTTAAATAATGCCAATCAAAAATCACAAAACAATGTTAAGGAGGCAGGACTTGGTGATGGTATTCCACAGGGCTCTGCCATCTACCCTATTCTATTCAAGGATTTACCCTATTTCATCAAGGACTTGTATTAGCACCAAGACGGCTAGCTAATTAAACCTGAAGAAGCTACAAAGCTAGAAGAAATAATTGATAAAAAGGATATAATAACCACGCAGAGCAGATATGAGCACGACAAGGTGGCATAGACAAGGCATAGCAGAAGGACATGTTAT
This sequence comes from Phacochoerus africanus, assembly GCF_016906955.1. Classification (NCBI taxonomy): domain Eukaryota; kingdom Metazoa; phylum Chordata; class Mammalia; order Artiodactyla; family Suidae; genus Phacochoerus; species Phacochoerus africanus. The sequence continues at coordinate 75,745,993 of NC_062545.1, read as the reverse complement.
AAAGACCTGAAAGTTCTAATGGAGAAGAAGCCCAGAGAACTAACATTATGACGGCATTGCTGCAAACAGTTAATGTGACCTCACACTTAATGATAAAAATAGAGTATCCAGAACAAGGGGAATAATGTACCAGGGGTCCCACAACAGCTGGCATGAATCAGACCAAACTCTGACCACTACTGGATCCAAGTCTGGATAACACAGTTTAAAAAGAGCAGTGAGAACTACCGTATGACCCAGCAATCCCACTCTTGGGCATATATCCAGACAAAGCTTTTCTTGAAAAAAGACACATGCACCTATATGTTCATTGCAGCCCTATTCACAATAGCCAAGACATGGAAACAACCCAAATGTCCATTGACAGATGATTGGATTAGGAAGATGTGGTATATATACACAATGGAATACTACTCAGCCATAAAAAGAACAAAATCATGCCATTTGCAGTAACATGGATGGAACTAGAGACTCTCATACTCAGTGAAATAAGTCAGAAAGAGAAAGACAAATACTGTATGGTATCACTTATATCTGGAATCTAACATACGGCACAAATGAACTTTTCCACAGAAAAGAAAATCATGGACTTGGAGAATAGACTTGTGGTTGCCAAGGGGGAGGAAGAGGGAGTGGGATGGATTGGGAGCATGGGGTTAATAGATGCAAACTACTGCCTTTGGAATGGATTAGCAATGAGATCCTGCTGTATAGCACTGGGAACTATGTCTGGTCACTTATGATGGAGCATGATAATGTGAGAAAAAGAATGTATACATGTATGTGGTGCTGGGTCACCGAGCGCAGCAGAAAATTGACAGAACACTGTAACCCAGCTATAAATAATAAAAAATAAATTCATTATATAAAAAGTAATAAAAAAATTGACAGCAGAAAATTGACAGAACACTGTAACCCAGCTATAAATAATAAAAAAATAAATTCATTATATAAAAAGTAATAAAAAAAATTAAAAGAGCAGTGACAGAGACTGGAATGCAGAGGAGAGCCACCCGAGTGTTTAAACAGACTTAAAACCTCAGCATTGGAAAAACAGCTAAGGAAGTGGAGCTATTTAACCAGGAGAAGAAGAGATTTGACCATGTGTGAACTTGACTTCAAATATTTAAGACTATCAAGTGGATGAGGAAATTGTGTTCTTAAGGTCACAGTGGGTTGAACTAAGATTAGTAGGTAAAGTTACAGAGAAGCAGATCTCAGCATGATAGGTGTCTGAGAACGACCACCTCTCAAACTGACATACTATTTACCCTATGTGATTTTTAATAAATGTTACAACTAGAGAATGTAATCTCTTTAAATAATAGTAATAATAATACAAATATCTGTTGGACTTACTATGTGCCAAGGATTTATGTGATCTCATCTGATTCTCGGAAAAACCCACGGTCAGATACTATCATTATCTCTATTTACTGATGTGGAAACTTGAGAATTGGACCAGTTATGCGACTTCCCTCCGGTCACATGGATATTAGCTGAGGGCCCTCCCGCAGGGCCTGGCTGCTCCATGACTGTGTTTACTGTGTGTCAGACCCAGGATAAGTATTTTCCACATATTTTTTTCATTTAATTCTCAAAATGACCTGTGAGGTATACACAGTCATGTCCATCTTTTGGTTGGGAAAACAAGTTTTCCAGATAGGAGGGAGTGGGATGGACTGCGAGTTTGGGGTTCATAGATGCAAACTATTGCATTTGGAGTGGATAAGCTATGAGGTCCTGCTGTATAGTACGGGGAACTATATCTAGTCACTTGTGATGGAACGTGATGGAAGATGATGTGAGAAAAAGAATATATATGTATGACTGGGTCACTTTGCTATACAGTAGAAATTGACAGAACACTGTAAATCAACTATAATGGAAAAAATTAAAATCTACCCCCCAAAAAAAACCCAAACAGTAATAAAATACATTTACTGGAAATAAAAAAAAAAAGAAAGAAACAGGTCTAAGGTCACACACTTGGCAGAAATTCAACCCGGCTCCACCTTGCTATCTTTGCTCCTGTCTGGCTATTGCCTTGGACTCAACTAGTCACTCTTTCTGAGAATTATCATACTGATTTAACTGTCATCAAAATAACCGGTATGGGGGGAGTGATACTATAAAGTCCAAAACAGAGCACTGAAATTTATCCTGTAACCTTTAGAAGCACTGTTGATGAATAAGTATCAATTATGGATGCCCAAAAACAATTTTTGTAATTTTGATATTCTAGGAAAAACAAACAAACAAAAACAGGAGACCTAATCAACTGTGAAAGCCCTATTCATCTACTTTGATACCTGTTTCTTTTCAGGGGCAGGCTTCTAGCTGATTCTGTCTAACCAGCTGAATAATCTCAGTTAAGACATTCTCTCTGCACCTCACTTTCCTTTAAAAAAAAAATGGGAGCAAAACATTGGTTTCCTTTTGTTCCCATAAATAAGCACCAACACTGCCTGCCTCAGTTATGTAACTCGAGGTGAGTGGTTTAATTTATGGTTGTAATTTACTAGCTAATTTCAACAACAGAAAATCAAGTTTTGTTTGTTTCCAAGTTGTATCTTATTGGCTTCAATACTTTAAGGCAATATAAAGCTTCAGAACATCAACCACATTTACCCATAGTCAAATGCATCACCAAAGCTAAATGTAAGTATTTATACTTACCTCTCACCAAACATAATTAGATCCAGACTTTTTGTCATCAAAAATCCACAGCAGGAGTTCCTGCCGTGGCTCAGTGGTGAACAAATCTGACTAGGAACCATGAGGGTGTGGGTTCGATCCCTGGCCTTGCTCAGTGGGTTAAGGATCCGGCTTTGCTGTGAGTTGGGTGTAGGTTGCAGACATGGCTTAGATTGGGCATTGCTGTGGCTGTGGTTGTAGGCCTGTGGCTATAGCTCTGATTAGACCCCTAGCCTGGGACCCTCCATGTGCCGAGGGTTCGACTCTAAAAAAGAGAGAAAAAAAAAATTCCACAGCAGTCATTTATTAATATTAAATGTAGTGGAAAAACCATCACTGCTTCATTTCTAGGGAAAGTAAGCTCAAGTATTAAGTCGGTTATTCCAATAATATGCACTTAAAAAAAAACAAAATTGAGAACAGATCAACTGACATTTCTTTCCTATTTTAAATATCCCTGAAGTAACATGGAATTTGCTAACAGCTGTTAACAGCAGCACTTGCTAATTTGCCGGTTCTCTGTGGTTTGTCCACACAATGAGCACAGCCAGGCGACACCTCTGCATTGTTTGGGAGGCGTCATTGCACAGAGTAAGGGCTCCAGCGCACTGACGCTGTGAGAAGAGGGCACTGGGAGAGAACGTGACACCACAGGCCTTTGAGCAGAAGGGACCCGGGTCCCACCTCCCATGTGAGCAACGCTGCCCATTATTAGTACATGACTCTTCAATGAAAAACACCAGAGCGTCCTCTCATTAAACCCGCACAATGCTGTGATGTGTGTCCTGTCATTTACATTGTGCAGGTGAGGAAAATGAGTCCAAGGTCACACAGCTACAGAGACTCCAACTCAAGCCTGCCTGACCCTTGGGCATCCTGTCCAAACACCTCAGTGAAACAGTCCATTTCTTTGGGGGCTATCACTACCAATTTACCTGCCATCCATGTAACCAACACTGTTGAAAGACTCTAGGAAGCCCAGGCTGAGCAGCAGGGCCCTAGTACCTGCCACTAGGGCCACCGCTCTCGTTTCCTGCCCTTCTCAGCGTCACCGTGTGCTTCCCGGAGGAAAGAATGCTGGCATTCCAAAGTGATGCCACATAGATGCCACAGTTAAAAAACAAAGACCGACTCCTGAGATGTTAAAGTTCTTTATCACTCCACGCTTGAGGGGAACACCCATTCATGATGTTAATGGTTCACTTGAGTTGGAGGGTCAACTTAGGTTCAAGGATCAAGTTCAGAAACGTTGTATAGTAACAGAAAATGCAAAACACCAATTGTTAGTGACCATTTCCCACACCTACTATCAGGACATCAACGATACTAAATTCCTCATGGCAAACACATGGCAAGACTATTTTAGTCTATATGATCATTCCTCAAAAAGGAAAGTGTCTCATATTCTGAGTAACACCAAAGCTAAGTTTACATAGTAGGATAGGAAGAAAAATACCTTCTTCTTGTTGCTAAAAGTCGCATGGTGTTTTTATGATGCAGATAAAAATCTGTCGGGAGTTCCCAGAGGTGAGGTTTCCCCTCAGTGGGATGGAAAACTCCTAGGAAGAGATTAATGGAATCTTGTCTATCAGCATCTAAAAGGCAAAAATATGTATTTCAGGAAATCCATTAGTGACATATAACTCAGGGGAATGTTTTTTTAGGAAGATAAGGGTACAACTGTGAGGTTGTGAAAATAATAGTGTTTATACTGCAAAAGCCACACACATACGGGAAAACTAAGAGGGCCACCAAGATTCTGAGAATTAAAATCTTGTTTCAAAATGTTTCCTTTTTATTTCTTTTATCTCACAACCTAGAAGACACTGAATCTAAACTGCTTCTTGAAATTTGAGAGGCTCTTCAAAATCTTTAAGAACTGCCACCGAACCTTAGTTATTTTATTTTTAGAATAAAAACATTCTCACCACACGTTCGTTTACCTGAAACAAATAACATCTTCACTTTATTGAAAAGACAAGGAGAGATGTCAGACAAATCAAATGGCCCAATTCCTACCCATATTCTGTTATACAACCTTGAACAAGTCCGTTTCCAAGTTTCTGCTTTTAATCCATGAAAAATTCTCCATTTCTTCAGCAGAGACAATATTGACATTTTCTGTCCCCAACAGCTGTGGGCCTGCCCGGCCCCCTTTTGTGTTTGATAACGAAGGCAGAGTGACCACAGGGAAAACAAGCTCATTTGAACCATTCACCCACTCCAAAATTACCTTTTCAAAATACACGACAAACTAATAAGATTGACACTATATACACGCTCCATCTCCTCTTCTTTTTCCTAATATATTCTGCTAAAAATGATGATGAGCACTGAAGTGGCCTCATGAGCCACCCTTCCCTTTCTGCCAGTCCCCTCCCTAGCATCCTTCATTCTTTCCCCTCGTTTCCTTTTTTTCCATTCTTGTCTCCAAGCCCTTGTATATTCAGGTGTGGGGCAGACAACCACAATATAAATAATAACCTCTTTCTGAAAATGAGCACAGAACTTAAAAGAGAGCACAATAGAAATGACTGCTTTTGAAACGAGATAACATTATCATAAAATCAATTTTCTTCCAACAGCTGTAGCGAACACAGAGACATCTGAAATTAGCAACACTGTTCTCATTGGGCTATTCAGTCGTTTCGGCAGGGGCAATGAATGAAATATGGTACATCAAACATGTAGTCTAGTTATATGTTTTGACAGGAAGCATGCCATTATAACAGCACTTACCTTTCAGGCTAAAAGTAATATATAAAAGGGATGTGTTTATATGCTGAATATATTTGGGGCCTTTTGGTCCATTTGTTGAGAGAAAACATCAAGTATTAAATGATACAGGCATAATCACCCCAATTTGCACCCTCTGAACACAATACAAAAGTAAACACACTGCTTTTACAGTAATTATATTCTCTATGCTTCTTGAATAGCCTTAATGGCACTTAATAATTCATACTATGTAGTACTTCAAAATATCTTAATTCTATCTGAAGAAGCTTTCCATTTTTCAGCCATGTTTTCAAGGAGTTGTTTTTCATTTTTTGTGTTTTTGGCCACTATTAAGCCTCATAGGAGCTTCCTTTAATTTTTAGCAAGTAGGATAAAATGTAAGCTTGAGAAACAATCAAATTAAGGGTATTTCTTCAAAACATCATAATGAAGACTTTGTTAATGTCCTCCTATTATTATAACTTAAAATATGTCTTTGGATATACTAAGCTTTACTAAGCTTGGACTCTTAAGGCCACCCCTAATGAGCCTGAGGATCTTCTCCTGGCTACTTTCGACTGCAGATAAGGCTGTCACCTTCAGGAAGACAGCAGGACTTTGGATGCAGACAAGAGTGTAAAACAGGTGGGTTCTCTGCAGCTGCAGATAACAAGGCGGCAAAATGATTACCTCATTTGTATTCAACCACGCCTGAAAGGAAAAAAGAATCTGTACCATTCAAGCTCCATCCAAAAAGTTCAACACTAACCAGCTTTAGTATGCACTGTTTTTAAATAGATCAGGCTTGACTATAACCATCCTTTTTGATTAGCCAAAAGTTTATTTTGAAACTAGAATATCTGTTGACCTAATATTAAGTCTGTGATAAAGTGGCCTCTGAAATTCATCATGGAAAGGGACACTATTCAATGAATAGTACTATTTAGCCATGAGGTGGAGTGGGCAGTGAAGGTAGCTCACTATCTCATACTGTACACTGAAATAAAGACCAATTAAATGTAAGAAAGACAAAGATCAACATCCTAATAAAGAGAAACATGCAATTTTAGAAATAGATAACAACATACAAAAACTCAACTTTACTAGTTATTAAACAAATGCAAATTGAAAACACTATACCACTTTTCTACTTATTTATCTGGCAAATACTTTTCAAAATGGGCACTCCCATCCTACACTGAGGGAAAACTGACTGCCATATCCTTTCAGTAAGGTTACTTGGCTACACATATATTTTTTAAAAGTCTTGAAAATATCTATACTCTGACCTAGTAAGTATGCTTCTGGAATGTCCATAACATCAAAAATATGCAAAAAAGGTGCATGTTCAAAGATGTTTGTTTAAAAGGGAACTAGGTGCACAATAGTGAACAACCTCTCCATGGTGCTTCTAAAAGACAGACTGCCACAAGGCTACCAAAAATCATGCTGTCAAAGAATATTTAGGGTCATAAAGATTACTCACATTTTCTCAGAGGGCAAAAGCAGAGAATCATGTTCTCCTAAATATGAACAAGTTGCTTTTTCTGGAAGGTAAGGATTAAATGATTTATTTGTGAGTTATTCTACTTTCTATAATTTACATGTATCTCTTTCCTAAGTGGAAAGAAAACATTCATTCATCCAAGAGCCTCCTGTGTCCCACACACTAGGGATAGAGTCTACACAAGACCCACTCTGGCTCTCATGGGCCTTCTTCACAGTAGGAAACATCGTCATATACAAGGTACTTTCAGAGGATGTAAGTTCTATGGGAAAACAAGAGTGACATGAGAGTGATGGTGTTACGGCAGACACCCAGCAGCCCTACGCTGCAGCGTATCAGCTCTGGCAACAGCCCATGGCTGTAGTGTACCAGCTCCAGCAGCTCTGTGGCTGCAGTGGATCAGCTCTTTTACCTGGTGAGAAACCAAGCGAGCACTCGGAGAGTTGGAGAACTCAAGTTTATCAGGTCGGCAGGCTCAGAGGAGATGGATCTCCAGAGTCTGAGCCCGGAAGAAGGGTTTCACAAGGCTTTTATGGGCTACGTCTTCCGGGTCCATGCTTGGCTAGTTGGACCGGAGTGACGTCAGGCAAGGTAGTAGATGCGGAAACAAATTTACAGAAGCAGGTGTGTGTGTGGGGGGTGGTTGGGGCAGTTGGATGGACTTTGCTTAGTCATCATGGCCGGGGTCTCTCCTGTCTACATTTTTATTGGAACATTTTCTCCTACAATGGGAGAGGAGAGGGACACCTAGGTCATGTGGTCGGGGAAGGGGGAGGAGGTGGGGTAGCTCCAGGAACAGCAGGAAGGCCAGGGGGCTGAAGGGCGCTGGGCAAAGGGAAATGCAGTGTTTGGGCCACACCAGGCCTTGGAGGTTATGGTAATGGGTATCAATCTAAAAGCAGTGGGAAGCCCTGGAAGGAGTTTTAGAGAGGGGAGTGCTAAGTCTTGAAAAGCTCACTCTGGCTGCTGTGAAGAGTAGGAACAAAAGAGGGGAGGCAGAGAAAGGAGTCAGGAGCTACCGCAGTTGTTCAGATAAGAGCCACAGCTATGTGCACTAGCATGACAGCAGGAAGGATGAGAAGTAGCAGAAGGATCTGGCTACATTTTGGAGGAGGAGCCAACAGATTTGCTGACAGATGAGATAGGGGAGGATAAGGAAAATTAAGGAATCAAGGATGCTTCCTAGGTTTCTGAACCCAACAATGGGAGCAGAGATGGGAGAAAAAAAAAAGTGGCGAAATAGGTTTGGGACAGAGGCCAGTGTTTTTGCCTCAAAAATAATCAGTTTGAGATGCTTCTTTGATATCTGTGGTTGCAAGAAACTCAGTCTCATGACCTTTCCTTTCTAGTACCCAAGAATATTTGACATTACATGGAGAAAGGGACTTTGCAGATTTAACCTTAATTACTAATCACTGACTTCAAGTTAGGAAAATCATCCTGTCTTCTCTGGGTGGGTACACTGTAACCACATAGATCCTTTAAAGGAGAAGAGGAAAGCAGGGATTTGAGGCTCAAGGCTCTGATGCGCCATTGCTGGCTTTGAAGATGGGGTGGGCCCCAAGTGTCCAGAAACTGAGAATGACCCCCACCAAAAGCACACAGGGACATCAGTCCTATAACAGCACAAGATTCTGTCGACAACCTGAGTGTGCCTGGAAGCCTCCAGGTCATTGCCCACATTTGCACTTCATTTTGCTTGCATTCAACTTCATTGCTTTCATTTGATTTCAGCCTGGTGTGACCCTAAGCAGAGAACACAGCTGAGGAATGCTGTACCCACACTTCTGACCCACAAACACTGTGAGATCATAAACAGGTGCAGTTTTAAGCCACGAAGTTTGGGATAATTTGTTACAGCACCTGTGGAAAACCAGTAAAATATTCAGGAGGAGATGCTAGCTAGATAGGCATTTAGATAATAAGTCTGGAGTTCAGTGGAGGAGTCAAGGTAACAGAGAGAAATTTGAGTGTCAAATGCATGGTACTTAAAAGCTGATGCGATGCCCCTCGGGTCAAAGAGTAGAAAGAGAAGAGGAAGGTTTAGAATTAGGGCGTGAGGAAGTCACTGGGGAGACTGAGTGAGACAGCACAGAGGTGAGTTTCAAGCAAGAGGGAGAAAAAAAAGAATATATATATATATATATATATATATATATATATATATATATATATGACCAGGTCACTTTGCTGTACAGCAGAAATTGGCTCAACACTGTAAATCAACTATACTTCAATAATAATAAAGGAGCACTCAACTGTGCTACAAGCAGCTGATAAGGCTGAGTTAGATGAAGAGAGAAAAGGAACCACTGGATTTGGCAACGGGAGGCTGTTAGTGATTTTGACAAGCACAGTTTCAGTGGCACGACAGGGCAGGGGCCCAGTGAAGCAGGCAGAGAGAACAGGATATGAGAGGGGAAACAGGTATACAGATAACTCTTTAAAGAGGTTTTGCTTTAGGAGAGCAGAGAAATAGGACTTTAGCTAGAAGCGGCTGTAGGATTAAGGACAGAAGTAAAGGCTGGATGGAAAACCTAAGATGTGCTTTTTTTTTTTTTTTTGTCTTTTTGCCATTTCTTGGGCCACTATGGAGGTTCCCAGGCTAGGGGTCGAATCAGAGCTGTAGCTGCCAGCCTATGCCAGAGCCACAGCAATGTGGGATCCAAGCCGCACCCGCGACCTACACCACAGTTCACGGCAATGCCGATCCTTAACCCACTGAGCAAGGCCAAGGATCAAACCTGCAACCTCTTGGTTCCTAGTCGGATTCGTTAACCACTGAGCCATGATGGGAACTCCCTAAGGTGTGCTTTTATGCTAATGGAAATGAAAGGGAAGAAACAAACTGTATACAGCACTGAGCATATAATGACAGGGGAAAGCAGGTGAGTGGGACACAGAGCACAGAGGAGGGGGTGGTGGGCAGGGCCACTCCAACCTCTGTAAGATGATCTAAGGTGGAACTACGAGTGCAGATGATAAGGATATCACCATACCCAGTTATAAGGAGGAGTTCACCCTCAGTGACATCTTTTCAGTGTAGAATGAGGCAAAGGTACCAGCTGAGACTGGTTTAGGGAGAGAGGACCCAATATGAATGGTCACTTTGGAGAGCAAAAGAATGAACATACTAGGGAAATTCAGCAAGACCCTAAGGATCTCTTGAGCATCTTTTGGAGAAGCACGGTCAGTTTAAACTCAAGGTTATAATTGTGACTTTTGCTCTGCCATGTTTAACTTCTTTGGTTGCAGAACAGGTGAACAGTTAAGTTTTAGTCAGAGTTTTATTAATGTGATTTAAAATGTTATTAAGGGAGTTCCTGTTGTGGCCCCATGGAAATGAACCCTACTGGTATCCATGAGGATGTGGGTTCGATTCCTGGCCTCAATCAGGGGGTCAGGGACCCAGCGTTGCCTGGAGCTGTGGTGTAGGTCACAGACTTGGCTCGGATCCCATGTTGCTGTGGCTGTGACTGGCGGCTGTAGCTCCCATTTGACTCCGAGCCTGGGAACTTCCATATGCCACAGGTACGACCCTAAAAAGCAAAAAAATAAAATGTTACTAAAACATTTTCCAGCTGTTTTCTTTCTGCTATAGCCAAATATAGCTTTATTCCTTCTGAATCTACTAGAATATGACTTTAGAAGGCTAGAAGACTGGTGCTCTTTTTTTTTTTTTTTTTGGCTGAGTCCACAACCTGTGGAAGTTCCCAGGCCAGGGATCCAACCCTCACCACAGCCACGACCTGAGGCACTGCATTGACAATGCTGGATCTTAAACTGCTGAGCCACAAAAGAACTCCAACCTCCCTCTTCTTGATAAAGGAAAACGTGCTCAGATGCTCCCTTGCACGCCCCTCTTTCAGGAGTGAGTAGAAAGGGAAAGAAACTGCTCCACTAGCGCACAGCGCTACCATGATGCTGGCCTGTGCCATCACCACACTCTTTGCTCACCATTCTATGCATGATGAGCGTTGAAGTCTTTACCTTGTGAGCCTTTTTCCCCCCCTGCTCAATCTCTCAAGGAGGATATGGTTTCTTTTAAGCATAAAAACACACACATTCATTCATTTAAGTTACACATGTGTGTGCATATGTATGCATGTGTATGTGTGAGCATTTTTCTTATAATAAGGATTCAAATTCAAGAAGCTTCAGGAAAAAGAAATTCAGGAATACTCACATATAAATGTTAAAAACAAAAATTAGAAAGAACTTGACAAGGTCCTTCAGGGAATTATAAAGTTCTCCCTAACATCTAAAGGGAATAGGTAGGTACCTATTCTCCCTACAATGTCTATGCAGTTGGTTATCACAGAAACCAAAGGACACCTCTTAAAAGACAAACCTCAGAACATGGTAATATACGAGGCCCCAAGAACAGTTTTTAAAATGAGCCTGAAAGGGAAGCAGGTGGGTTACCCACACTGCATCAATCTGTCTATATGAACCAAGGATAAAATTCCTAACAACCTAATTTCAAGCATTTTCCTGCCCACCCCAGAGGCATAACATGAAGAGATTAAGTTTTACAAAGTTTTCTTCAGCACTTTAAAGAAAATGGTTCTATAAATATATTACCATTATATAATATCCATTGTAATTTAAAAGTTAAGTTGTACCCCTGATGACACCACGCTTCTCAAAATAAAGAAGTCTGTTTTAGCCACATTATTCATAAAATAATTCCTTTCCTAATAGTTACTCTTTCAGTTGTGTCTAATTTTGTTATACCTTTCCATTATAAGTCATGTTACTTTTACATGTTACTGTCTTTTAATGGTTCTCCTTTTTAAAATCATGTGCCACTATACATTCATTCTCTGTGCTCTAGTCTTACTGAAAAACACATCACTTGAATGGAAAATAATGAAAAAGAATATATGTATGTAAAAAAAATAATTAAAAAAATAAAAACAGGGAGTTCCCATTGTGGCTCAGCGGAAATGAATCCAACTAACATCCATGAGGATGTGAGTTCAATCCCTGGAGGGTATTCGGCATAGCCATGAGCTGCAGTGTAGGTTATAGACGTAGCTCAGATCTAACGGTGATGCGGCTGTGGCGGAAGCTGACAGCTGTACCTCCAATTCAATCCCTAGCCTGGGAACTTTCATGTGCTTTGAGTGCAGCTCTAAAAAGCAAAAAAAAAAAAAAAATAAAATAAAAAATTAAAAAAAAAACATATTACCTGGTCCTTAAGTGTCAATAATGACCCTCATTTCAGGACAACGCTGACAGGAAAAGGGCAGAATAGTGGATGACCCTTTCCATCACAGAAGTTTTAACCTTTTTTCATGATAACACACACCCAGAGAGAGGCACCTGTTGTCACACGACTTACCTAAGTGTTACAGGTTGAACTGTATCCCCCCCCAAAAGATATGCTGAAGTCTTAAGCCTCAGTAGCTGTGAATATGCCCCTATTTAGAAATCAAGTCTTTGCAGATATAATCAAGTTAAGAGGCAGTCACAGTGGAGTAGGGCAGGACCCTTAATCCAATATAACTGGTGTCCTTAGAAGAAGAGACGTGCACACACACACAGGGAGGAGAATGCTACCAAGACAGAACAGAGAACAATGTAGTGACATGAGAGGTAGAAATTAAAGTGCTGCAGTTGCATGCCAAGGATCACCAGAAGCTAGGAGCCAAGTTGGATACTCCCCTGGAGTCTTCTGAGGGAGCACGGCTCTCTGACACTCTGCTTTGCAACTGACTTCCAGCCTCTACAACTGTGCAACAATGCATTTCTGCTGTTTTAGGCCACCCAGCCTGTGGTACTTTGTCACAGAAGCTCTAGGAAACTAGGAGAACAATGACACTTAGCCAATTAGACTGCTTTTAGAGAGATAATCTCAAAACCATTCTAATTTATAAAAACATGTATCGCATGTGCAGTCCTAAAAGGATAAAAGACAAAAAAAAAAAGTGAAACCCACGTGTTATTTTCAGTCTTTTTTAGCTATTGATAATAATTATTTGAAACACATGTTGTAGGCAATTGAAATACATCAATACATGTTAATATCTTCATTGGGAACTACAGCAGTAGGTATAATAAAGGATGCAGAGAATACCTTAATGTAGTTGCTTTAGAAATCTAGAATTTCAACTTACGCCACTGGCTTGAATTTCTAAATCTGACTTCCCTAATTCTGCATTTGTATTCAGATTAATATACTTTGAATTTTAATTTCCTAAATCCAGCTCAAGGAGTCATGCATACAGAGGAATATCTAAATAGTCTTCAGGTCTATAGGGGCTCTGTGGTTTACATTATACATTAAGCTCACCCAGAGTCGTTCAATGGGCATAATTCTCAGTGAATTCAAAAAATATGATCTGAGCAGCCTAAGGGCATTACTGACAGGCTACACATTACTAGGCTGATATACTTAGTCCTATCAATTTTTTTAATTCAAGGAAAAGGGAAAGTTGGGCAGGGCACAGGTAATGAATTAATTCATGCACTTATTAATTCATTCTACCAATAGTTCATGTGTCACAAGCAAGGCATTAGCGATACTGCAGTGATGAAAGTACTCCTGGAGCCCTCTAAGTGGGAAGCCACACAACACAACTAATGGCACAGTTAGTGATTTAACTGCAGTTGTGTTAAGTGCTACAAAGATACGGAATGTTACAAGAACAAAAACTGGAGGACCTTCCTTAAGAACGTGAAAGTAGAGTGAGCTTTAAAGGCGCAGAAGATTGCAGTCATTTGTTCCAATGGATGGAGCTAGAGCCTGTGGCAGAAGAAGCCGAACACCTGTAGGAAACTGCAGAAGGTCCATGTGTCTAGAGAGTAGTGATGCGGGATGGGAAAGCGGTGAATGGCAGGATGATAAGGTTGGCGAGGCCAGACCACACCGGATCTCCAGGTCTGTCTTGCACTTTCCTCCCATCCCCACCAGGCTGCCAACCAGTTTCCCACCCCTCTCTAGTGTGTCAATAGGGACAAGTCTTACTTGAGGTGGTAGACTCCAAAGTGGGTCCCATATGCCCCACCTCCTTGTTCACACCTTAGTGTAATATCCTCTGCTCTGGAGTGAACTGTGTATGTCTCCCTAAAAAGACATGTCGAAGTCCTAACCCTCAGTACTCATCAATGTAATCTTTGAAAAGAGGGTCTTTGCAGACGAAATCGAATTAAGATGATGCCATACTGAATTAGGGTAGACCCTAGGCCAATATGACTGGTGTCCCTATAGGAAGAGGAAAATCTGACATGAACTTAGACAAAAGAAGAAGGCCATGCGACATCAGAAGCAGAGATTGAAGTGCTGCAGTTGCAAGCCAAGGAAAGCTGAGGAATGCCAAGGAACATCAGCAAACTACCAGAAGCTGGGAAGAAGTAAGGATTCTTCTCTATGGGTTTCAGAGGGAACCAGGCTCTGCAGACAACTTAGCATTGAATGTCTAGCCCCCAGAACTGTGAGATAATGAGTTTCTATTAAGTCACCTAGTTGGTGCTATTCTGTTCCAGGAGCCTTAGGAACCTGATACAGATTTTGTTTGTGTGTGGGTGATTTATTTCTGAGCAAGGGGATATGGCCAAGTGACAGGATGTCACTCCCATGATTACGGTATGTTACATAAAACTCTGTCTTGCTAGCCAACTCATCCTTGAGACTCTCCTTCCCTTGCCAGCTATGAAGAAGCAAGTTGTTATGAGTCCTACAAAGAAAAAGTCCACAAGGAACTGCAAAGAATTGAATTCCACCAATAAACACATGAGCTGAGAAGTGGATGCTTCCCTAGTCAGGCCTCCAAAACAGACCACATCCTGGCTGATATCTTGTCTGCAGCTTTGTGAGACTCTCTGCAAAGAATCCAGCTAAGTTGTACCTGGAATTATGACCTATAAAAACCATGAGATGATGAATACAAGCTGTTTTAAGCTGTTAACTTTTTAGTAATTTGTTACATAGCACACTTGAACAGTAGCATAGCCAAATGCCTTTGCATTCTCTCTGGGCATGGAAAATACTGAATGCTTGACTCTTTTGTGGATGTTTTCATGCACTCTTCCAAGCTTTCCAGCACTGGGGACTCTCTTACAGTTCCCCTGCTGTGAGCACATGCAGTTTCTTGCAGCTCCTTCCTTAGGAATCCAGAGAGCATCTCCTAGTCCCTGCAGCTAGGGGCCCTCTGGCCAGGACCTAGGCCAACCCCATGCCAGCACCCTCCACCATGAGACCTACCCCTGGTCACCTAGGAGGACAGGCCATTAACCACACAGCAGCATTCTCCTCAGCCCCTCCCTTTGCTTCAGGTTTGCTGCACAGCAGTCCAAAGCCAACAGCTCCATGGGGTTCCTCCAACAAGACAACACTACATCAAGCCTTCCCAGAGTCCTCCTGAAGCCCACTCTCTCCAGGCTTGAGGTGAAGGAGTGGGGCTGGATGACAGTCAATGCATGGCAACAGTTCACTCCAAAGAATCTCTTTACGAATCTCTTTTCTCCACATACTATAAACATTTTTATCTTTGATCCAGTTCAAGAGTCCAAGACTCACAAAATCAGTGTGAGCACTTCCTTTGTAAATCCTGTGCATGGGATTTATCTCATAATCACTTAGGTTTATCATAGCCATTGTGCTGGAAAGCCCATCAGAAGGGAGGCAGGAAAAGTGTAACCACCTGTTACTTTGAGTATTCCCAAGTCATAAAATAAGAAAAGAGTAAAATGTACTACACGTTTCTAGCTGACATTTAAAAGAATCTGTGATAAATTAAAAGAATCAGTGATACTTACATTCTTAGACAATTATTGAAATGAGCCCTATTTAAAAATAATTACTCAACACTCTTAAACAAATTTATCTTATCTATGCATTGCAAGCAGAAATAGAGGAGGCAGAAGCCAAGGAATCAAAATATTTTGAAATATGTAAAAGCTCCAGTAATTGGTGGCCAAAGTGCCCTTTTTAAGATATAAATTTTATTCATTCATTTACCAAACAAATATTTACTGAGTACCTACTAAGTTAAAGCTCTATTGTATTTAAACTTTAAAATATTTAATGCTGGGAGTTTCCATCGTGGCTCAGCCGTAACAAACCCAACTAGTATCCATGAGGACACAAGTTCAATCCCTGGCCTCACTCAGTGGGTTAAGGATCCAGTGTTGCCACGAGCTGTGGTGTAGGTGGCAAAAGTGGCTTAGATCCAGTTGGCTGTGGCGTAGGCCAGCAGCTACAGCTCCAATCTGACCCCCTAACCTGGGAACTTGCATATACCTAGGGTATGGCCCTAAAAAAGCAAAACAAACAAACAAAAAGAAACCAAAATTAATTCTGACTTTACTTATCCAGTTAGTTTTAAGGTATATATATATATACACACACACACACACATATATATGGAAAATCCACATCAAGATGAAGCTTAGAAATGCCTATTACTCCAGAATTACCTGAAAAAGCATTGCTGTAATATCTAGACAGGGTCTGCATGATGTCTTTTGAGTGCTGGGTCCACGGCGCTATCTTTCTGTAGGTTTTTACACGATGAACAAGCTGAGAACCACCGTACTGAAGGGACAGGGTATCCCCATGATCTTCATAGAGTTCCTCAAATAACCTAGGCAAAAGAGACAAACGCTAAAGAACTTCACCCAAAGTATTACACTTGTTATTCACTTAGCCACAGACTCAAAACAAGTCTTTTACTTTATAAATTCTTCCGAGCCTTTCTTTTCAAGTAGCCTCTTCAACATCTTGAAGATAAATGCACATGTAAAATATGTTACATTTTATAGCCATAGTCTAAAAAGCAAAGTCACAGACAATGCAAAAAAAAAAAAAAGAAAAAAAAGAAAAAGGCACGAAAAGCATAACCCAATAAAACCAGAGCAAAGTGATTCTAACTCTATTAAAAGACTCCTAACTTTTCAATCTGCTAGATCAATTTACCTCCCATGACAGAAATTTTCTGTTCTCTCTGAATTGCCTTTGGAAAAAAGGACAAGTTTTTGTCACAGACAAATCATATTCTTTCCTAGAAATACGTTTTTGAAACGTGTGCTTCTTCAAGTGCCTGTTAAGATTTTCAGTGCAGTGATATATCTGGATCTGGCCATTGGTAAGCTGATCACTTGCCTTGACAGAGTCTGTGTGACCATCTTAGATGACCAGTAACAGCTTTCACTGCATTTTCAAGAAACAGTACCTCATGTCATGCCATGGACCCAGGGAAGAAACAGTATCACCGAAGAATCATTTTTTAATCTTTCTTATATGTTTAATTCAAAATATGTGAAGCCACATTACTTTTTTTCCTAATGCAGGCTGGATTTGTTTTTCAGAAAACTCACTAGTTTGGATTTATCCAAAGTACATGGTGTTTACTGATAATTAACATGAATAGGAATACAAAAATCATGTTGACAACACAAAAGACTTTAATAGAAATATATATTACAGAATTAATATGAATAATGTCCTTTAGCAACATCATTTTTGAGATGCTAAAAGGAGAAACAAGTTCATGAAGTCCTTATTATTAATCAGGTTTGCTTTCTTTCATTACTGGCATTTGCAAGGCAGAAAATCAAGCTCACCTAACTGCATCTGTATCAAACTGTAGATTTGGTTTGTCAATTAATCCCAAGGAATACAGTTGATAAGCCAGAGCACATTTCCCCACCATAAACTGTGCTGTGTTGGTGCGATCCAAACAGTCCACACAATTGGTTCGAAGAACACCAGTCTAGAGAAAAATATACCGTGAGACTGTCAATCATTATTCAATCACCAAAATGACTTCCATCCTACTTTAGATTTATCAAGTAGAAGAAAAGCTGTAGGCAGGATATTATTCCTGAACAAATAATAAAGATCATTTTTTTAAAATTGTATTTGTTGTTCATGTTGCTGCAATAGCATCATGACACCTTCTAGTCTATATTTGAATGGTTTTTTTTATATTAACAAGAAAAAATAGCTGACATTTTCCACATGTACAAATTAGTAAAATATGTGCTTCCCCCCCCCCCATGATCTATCTCCTTAACTGCACAAACCAAATATTCAGTGGTGGAGGCCGTATCATTCTTAAAGAATAATTTAAGAATGTATCTAGCTCATTTTCCAAAGCCATTCTAATACATTTTTTTCACACTTCTGTTTACGTTTTTTATTTCCAATAATAAACTTATACTACATAAAAATCTGTGGGACATTATGATTTTAGCAAGCCATCCTTTGCAAGAGCTAAACACTAGCAGTATGGCTTTTAAAACTTATTCTCAAATGATTAGTAATTTTGCATTCAATAAGAAGTCTCTCTCTCCATGGTTGCTTTCAGAAAAATTACACACTGTGGATACAGATTCTATGCATTATTAATACAATGTCATCTATACCTGCAGGCGACCAGTGGGAATCACACATCCTCCTAGTTCATTCCACCTGTGTTTAAAAATACATGCTTTAATTTAAAAAATTTAATGGCATAATCTATATTCATTTTTGGTACCAGCTCTTTATGAGAATCAAAGTACTAGGCTGAAGCCCCTGAATATAATCAGCTGAGTCTGCTTACTTTCATTCTCAGATAAGTGAATAATCAGGTAACAGAGATGGAAAGCTTTCCCTTCTCTGCGCAAAGCAAGGCCAGGAAAGGAGCATCTTAACCAGCACTTCACCCCCACATTGCAGCGTTGTGCCACCTGTGTTCAACCAAAAATCTCTTTCACTTTAATTTAAGCCCACTTTCTGTTTGGTCTCTATGGACATGAATAATAATTGCAGGGCAACCTTGTAATAAAATCTTCCAAGCCTTAGCCTTCTCCCCACACATTAGGAGGCTCTCCCTCTTCCAGCTTTTCTTCATGGAGCTTCGTTATGTTCCTTTGGTTATTTTTACAGACTTCCTTATTAGTTTCATTCCAACATATTTTCCCCAAACGCATGGGGAAATATTCTAAGTACTATATACTGATATTAATTTTTTATTTAATTCAAAATATTTTCATTATTTAAAAGAAGGTGCAATGCAGAAAAGAGTTAACACAGCAGATCCAGCTGCTACCCTAAGAAAGGCCTGCTTCCAAGGTTGGCTCTTGGCTGGCATCTGAACTTCAGTCCCTGCCATTCCCACGACAGACAAGAGTGGCTCACTGTGCCTAAACTGTTTGAACAAACAGTATGGTTTTGCTCAACATCCCCTTTCCTGCTAGGATGCTGACCTTCTAGGAGGTGCCAGGCAGATGCTGCTATGGAGCCACCTCCAATAAAACCCCGTGGCACTGAGTCTTTCATCACCTCCCTGATTGACATTTTACACATACTGTCATGGGTCGCTGGGGGACAGACGCATGCTCTGTGTGGTTCTACAGGGGAGGACTCTGGAAGCGTGGCCCTGTCTTCCTCTGCACTTTGCCCCATGTGCCTTTCCCCTTGCCTAATTTTGCCTTGTTTCCTTAAACTCTAACAAATCATAGCCAAGAGGACAACAAGATGCTGAGTCCTGTGAGTTCTCCTGGTGAGTCACTGAGTCTGGAAGTGGTCTTGGGGACCCTGGTCACAGGTGCCCTAAAATTCAAACTATAACAAAAGGATTACTTGCAAAGACATATACACCAGTGGGGGGGGGGTGTTTTTTTGTTTTGCGTGTGTTTTTACCATTACATTAAATTTGTTAACAGAAAATAAAATGCAGAAAATATATAATATTGGTTCCTTAAAAGATAAATAAAACATAGATGCTTGATCTGAAGAAGCTCACAAAGTAGTCATGAGTAAAGACTTGTGAGCCAATAACTATAATGTAAATTTTCATTAAAATGTTAGTATAAGTACTAATCTATAATCTCTAGGGAAAAAAGTTGTTCCTATTAAATACTGAAAAATAGAATTTATCACAGAAAATTTTATTTTACATAAATATTTTACATGCTTATTCTAGGAAGCAAGAGCTTCGATGGCTTCCACTCAAGGTATATACCCGCCAGAGGAAATCCCACACCATTCTGAATGTTTATTCCACAGTCACATGTGCAGCTTGTCTCATCCCCCCAAAGGAAAAAAATCCGTCCATCTCCCAAGTAGTACAAACTGCTCAAATTTAGAATATTTTTTCTATAAGAGCAAAATTCTTGACTTCTAAAAAGGTTTTAAAACGCCATACATACTTTTCATCTGGCCGCAAAATGCTACAGTAAGAATCAGGGCGGTTTACAAAGAAGCCTGTTTTCTTCACCACGCTCTCTGCAATCACGTTCAGGCGATCCAGAACATTACATAGCTTGCTGAGGGCGAGGAAGAAGAATCAGAGAAGTGACAAGAGCCTGACTCTTAATACATACTTATCCCCACCTCTAAAGCAAAGGCTACAGTAATGATACATAGGGAATGAAATCCGTAAATATCTGGTTTGCAGTAAATAGGAACATTGTAACAATTAATTTCTAGAATGCAACATGTGCTCAAAACTAGCATGATCCAGTGCAACCTGACAGGAAGGGCCTGTAACTCAACAGCAACCACTGGCAAGCTTTCAACTTGGCCCATGACATTCCTCTGCAAGAGCTTTCACTCCTCAGAAGTGGAGTCAGTTATGCCCAGAGGCATTCACAAAATGTGAAGAGAACACAACACACAGTGTGGTGGCAGGGGAAGAAAACACTGAAATATAAATGAATACAAGTGGCACCAACCTATAACCAGGCTTATATTCTAGGAGGGTGTGCATGTGTTTGTGTGTGTGTGTATATGCATGCACACACACAAAACACACGCACACCTCTAATGCATGCGTATATGTGTATGCATATATGCATGCATTAGATGTATATCTAATTACATAAAATGATTCAAAAAAAGTACAATGACTTAAGTGCAGAGAAATTAACATTTTCAAAAAGGAGACCTCAAAATGAACCTAAAATTTGTATGATGCTTAGTAAATGAGTAAAAGGTCAATGCAAGGTTAATGAAAGTTCCTTGGATGAGATGAGTTTTGAATCAGTCTTGACAGGTAACAGAAAGTGGGGAAAGCACCCTGCTGAGGGCTGAGGGGTTGGGGGGGGGGAGGCAAAGAACAGGAATTGAGCTTCTGGAATAGAACCCTGGCTGCTACACTGGGTGCAGAACATGAAGCTTAGTTTTTCAGAAAACCAAATAACCTGGGAATAAAGTTATTACAATCTGGAACCGACCAGGTTGATGGGGCTTGAACATTACATGAAAGCCTTTGGATTTACTATAAAGCATAGGGAGTTAGTGCAGGTTCATCCATGAGTGAGATATAATCTGAAAGCGGCGTCTCAGCAAGTGATTCGACAGGGAGATAGAAGGAAATCAGTAAAAAGTGAAACTAATGCCTTTAAGGAAAAGTAGCGGCAGAGAGCTGGTCTCCCATCACTAGACATTTCAAAAAGAATTTGCCAATGGTAAAAAATGGTAGGCCAAAAAAAAAAAAAATTGGACAATTTAAGCCCTCAAATTAGATACCAGTAGTTAAACAGTCCCTGAAGCAGGTTCATGAAGGAAATTAAAAGATGGACACTCACTTTACCAGAGAGATGGGCCTCCTGATCACAAGAAGGGGAAACTATAACCAGACACATAAACATCTATTCACCTTTTGGTGTACTTGGCCATATCCCAAGGAATATAAATAATCGTGTGCTCAGGAGGCAAAAACTGGTTGAGGTACGTCACAGCAGCTACAAGTTCTTCACTCAGGATTCTCTCGTGCTTTCTTTTCTCTCGTTCCTTCACCAAAAAAGTTAAACATTTTCAGTGCTCTAACTACTTTAAATCAGAGGGACAGATTTTTAGTGTAACCTTGCCACTAAGACAGGACAAAAAGCCTAAGTGCTAAACATATGAAAATGAAACCTGCCTAAAAATTCAAATAATATAAATGCAAAGAAATAAATACTTCACTGACTTACAGTTAACAAATACTGAGCACTGAAGACTCAAAGAAGGAGATCAGCTTTCTTCCTTGTCACCTCCTGCAGTCCCAAGGAGCCCACCTCACCCTACACAGGCCGGCCCTACACATTCCACATACACTGTGGCACAGGAGAACTCCCCAGGGACCAGACAAGGGGAACCTTCAACCCCAACCAGCTAAGGACCAGACAAATCTGCAGGGCCTGGATGGATAATCCCCCAAACTGGTAGAGCAGAGAGCACTTCTGCAGCCCTCATATGGTTTTAAACTTGACTCTCGTAAAAATCCCAGCTAAGTAGCCAAGGGAGTCCCTCTTCCCCTTTTACACTGTGGCTGAATGAACCGAAGCTGAGAGGCATTCATGGGACTAAACCTGACAGTCTACCGCCTTCCCTGCTGTACCTCTTTAAACACCACACTGCCTCCCATTCAAGAGGGGCAGGCATATGACAGCCCAGCCCTGCGGCTGCAGTGCTGGCTCTGCCTCTTGCTAGCTACATGGCCTTGGGCAAGCTTCTCAACCTTCCCAGGCCTCCATTTCTTTAACGATAAAATGGGAAACAGAAACAGGAGCATCTCCATTGTAGCATTACTGTGAGGTTTAAATGAGATAAAGCATGATCATTTCTTTTTTTGGGGGGGGGATCTTTTTGCCATTTTCTTGGGCCACTCTCGTGGCATATGGAGGTTCCCAGGCCAGGGGTCGAATCGGAGCTGTAGCCACCGGCCTACGCCAGAGCCACAGCAATGCGGGATCCGAGCTGTGTCTGCAACCTACACCACAGCTCACGGCAACGCTGGATCCTTAACCCACTGAGCAAGGCCAGGGATCGAACCTGCAACCTCATGGTTCCTAGTCGGATTCGTTAACCACTGCGCCACGACGGGAACTCCCTGATCATTTCTTACCAGAGCATCTGACACATGGTAAGCATTAATAAAAATGAACTATGTTTATAAACAAATAAAAACACAATTAATTTCAGCCATAGTGACAGAGATGCAGTGTTGAAGCACTATTGCTGCCATCAGAACAGGTCTATGATGCCATGATGATTTCAGCCGTGATGATTACTTCTCAGTTGTCATGAATTTAATTATTTAAACCAACACACAAAAAGGTATCTATTTTGCACAGCTGAAGAAATCAAATGGAGGAATTAGAGAAGAAGTGATTAAGAAGAGTGTTAAGTCAGTTAGGGATGAACTTATTTTTACACCTGGGAAAATGATATATCTGGACTTTTTCTCAAAAGCACTTTACATCAACCAGAGAAACAAAAATGCTTCACATGTCTCATGTCAAATCCAAAGTTTAGTGAAATGCAAGAACAGGTTATCCTTCGAGCATCTCAATGTAGAAAAGCTGCCTTATGCACCGTCTGCCCAGAGTGGATTAGTGTGTGGACTGTTTAGTTGACCTCCTTCAGGTCACAGACCTTTAAAAAACCAAAGGAAAACTTCACATATACTAGTGATCTTGCATATCATTTCCTTTTTTTATTGCTTTTTTTTCCCCCACTGTACAGCATGGGGACCCAGTTACACAACTTGTATACATAATTTTTCCTCCCATTGTCATGCTCCATTGTAAGTATCTAGACATAGTTCTCAGTGCTACACAGCAGGATCTCATTGTAAATCCATTCCAAGAGCAAGAGTTTGCATCTGTTAACCTCAAGTTCCCAATCATAAAATGGGAAAAAGAAAGTCTATTCAGCAAGAATTGCTGGGAAACCTGGACAGCTGCATGCAAATCAGTGAAACTAGAACACACCCTCCCACCATGCACGAAAATAAACTCAAAATGGCTTAAAGACTTAAATATAAGACAAGACATCATCAAACTCCTGGAAGAGAACACAGGCAAAACATTCTCAGACATCAACCTTATGAATATTTCCTCAGGTCAGTCTCCCAAAGCAACAGAAATAAAGGCGTATCATTTCAAAGTGATCAGAGACACCCTCCAATGGCCATTCAAGGTGTACAATTCCATCAGATCCCTGGGTGACTTCCTCTTGATCCCCAGTAACAGCACTGAAGGTGTAAGGACTACTGCATCTACTGTGTGTCAAACTTCCACATGAGTGGGGAGGGCAGGAGATAGTTCATAACACAGGGCAAAAGGGAAATCGAGCAAAGTATTTCACTTTAGTCACTTCATATGGAGACAGAATAAAGGGTGAATATCCTTTGATATCCTGCTACACACACACACACCCATGCCTCTTTGAACCCATGTACTTAGTTACATGGTCCTCTTCTAGCAGCTGGCTCATAGTCTTCCTCCCCGCCCCAAGCTCAGCCTTCACTTCAGTCTTGGTCCCTGCTCTTCCTCCTCCACTCCACCTAAGCCATCATTCCCATCCTCACCTCTCAGATCAAGTCA
This sequence comes from Phacochoerus africanus, assembly GCF_016906955.1. NCBI lineage: Eukaryota > Metazoa > Chordata > Mammalia > Artiodactyla > Suidae > Phacochoerus > Phacochoerus africanus. The sequence goes on along the minus strand of NC_062545.1, from coordinate 75,721,764 downwards.
TCACCACAGGTAACTCCTCTGCCTTCAGCCCTTTTTTTTTTTTTGTCTTTTTGCCTTTTCTAGAGTCTGCTCCCGTGGCATATGGAGGTTCCCAGGCTAGGGGTCTAATTGGAGCTGTAGCCGCCGGCCTACACCAGAGCCACAGCAACGCCAGATTCTCAGCCCACTGAGCAAGGCCAGGGATAGAACCCGCAACCTCATTGTTCCTGGTCGGATTCGTTAACCACTGCGCCACGACGGGGAACTCCATGCCTTCAGCCTTTCTTATCCAGAATCTCTTTTCCTTTCAGACTGACAGTTTTAAACACTCCGCCTCCGGAGGACCTCAGCCCACTGACAGCTCTGCTTCCTCCATCACCGTCTCCATTACTCACCCCCCTTCTCCAGCTCAGGTACCGTGTCCACTTTGATTCAACTACTACTACCAACAGCCAAAACTCCTTGGATCCTATCTTATTATGTCATACCCGTCTGGCAAAACTAAATGAATCTAATTATCTACTTCCTCTGTACCCACCCACAAGCCTGGCAAGAAGTTAGGCAGTAGCAGAATAGTTCCATTTCAGAAATCCTCATCACCAGGGAGTTCCCACTGGGGCTCATGGGTAACAAACCCAACTAGTATCCATGAGGACTCAGGTTGGATCCCTGGACTTGCTCAGTGGGTTAAGGATCTGGCATTGTCATGAGCTGTGGTGTTGTTTGCAGATGTGGCTCGGATCCCACACTACTGTGGCTGTGATATAGGCCAGCAGCTGCAGCAGCAATTAGACCCCTAGCCTGGACACTTCCATATGCCTCAGGTGCAGCTCCCCCACACCCCGAAAAAGAAGAAAACAAAAAACAAACAAAAAAACACCTGATGAAAACAACTCATCTCCATTTCTCACTAGGGACTTCCTTTCCCTGGTACTAGGCCAAAAGGTCCTCCCAGAGCTTCAGTCCACTTCAACCACTGCCCTTGGTGGCAGTAACACTAGTGGGCGCTTTTTGTGTCTTCATCGTACTTGCCCCAGCAACATCTTTTGCCACTGCTGACCACTTACTTCCTTCACCATGAAAAGGGCTTCATCTTGGTTGTCCTAACATGGCACTCCTTGTGTTTCTCCTACTCTTCTGTTTTTTCACTGACTCCTTTGCAGGCTCAGCATGGACACTAAGAGCTGGAGGTCCTCATGACAAGACTCGAGGCTCTTTCCTCCTCTCACTCGGTACCTTCTGTACGGACATCCCCTCCAAGCCCAGGCTTTCAAATATCACTGGTGCACAGAGGAGTCACAAAGTCACATCTCAGCCCAGACCCCTCCTCTGAGCTTCCACCTCACACACCGGCCACCTACTCACCACCTGCTTTGAGAGGCCTCAATCCAGCTCAGACCTCAGCATGTCCACCCTACTCAGCATCTTCCCCTACAGACTGAGTCTGTGTTCCCTGCCTCACCATCCACCCCCTCATCCCCACCCTGAGTAAGCCAAAAATCCAGGAATCAGGCCTGACATCTCCCTTTCCCTCATCTCAGGCTCAGCCCATCACCAAGTCTACTGCCTGCTTCCACTTCTCTCCACCTCTACCCACTATCCTGGTCTAGGCCCGTCATCCCTCTACTGGATAATTATAACGGCTTCCTATGTGGTCTTCCAACATCGACTTTAGCCTCATACCAATTCATTTGTTCTCTATGGTGAGGTCAGGATAATCTTTTCAAACAGAAATCTGGTCACCATCCACTTAACCATACAAAACCTTCAGTGGCCCTGGCTCATCAGGATAAAGACCAGACTCATTCTAAACCCCTACAAGGCTCTGCTTGTCTGGCCATAGCTCCCTCTTCAGCCTCATCCCCAACAGCTTTCCTGCCCTCATCCTCTGGGGCCCAGTCGCACAGGCCTTCTCTTCTTTCTCAAAAGCACCATATTCCTCTTCCCAGAGCCTTTGTATTTGCTCTTCTGAGGTGAATACTATTCCCTTTTTTCTTGGCCTTGTTAATAGCTCTTCCTTCAGGCTGTGCTGACTCATCACTTCCTCAGGGAAGACTTCTCTCCACTCTAAGTTCTCACAGCACCATCATCCTGTCTTGGCATGTCTGTGTTGTGTCACCATCGGTGTCAGATTGCAAGCTCTGGGAAGGCAGCAACTGTTTCTAGGATTGCCTTGGCATGAAGGAACCCTTCAAAAATGCTTGTTAAATAGTGGACCGAATGGACTTAAGATTCCTTGTTTTTTAATTAAATTGAACTATACTAATTAAGCAACCTCTCAAAATAATCGCAGACACCACTAGACTGCTGGCCACAGCCACAACCATAACCAAACAAAATCCTTGCTTTTCCTACTCTCAAGGTTTTCCTGGCTGCACACCAAGATTCTTTCAGTTTACTTGGTTGGAAAAGAGGCAGATACAAGTTCTTATCTGGTCTCCCTGCCCTCCAGCCCAGGCCTTTTCTGAGTGCCTACTTCTATACATAAGATATACTGCCCAGACAGTGTGCTCTGACAAGGAGGCACACAACTATGACGCCAAGCCACCACTCTGTCCACCTGATTCTTGAGCCATGGTTGCACCCTAATTTCTCAGTCTAGCCTTGAGATCCTCGTACCACAAATTAATCTGTCCAGCAGCTCTTTTACATTGTCAAGGGAAATGGCTGTGTCAAGGCTAGACTGTTACTATTTAAGCTCCATGCTTCCTTCTCTAAGCTCTCCTGGAGACTAAGGCAGGATTTCCTCCAAATCTAGTTCCTCCAAGAAATCAGGAGACAGACACACTCAATACTCTCTTCCCTAGGGAACACACCACGGATTCTCCCAGGTACCCAGGGAAGAGGCCGCATGGACTCGGAGGCCAAAGGACAGTGGCTCAGACAGTTCAGACACTGGGCACCATCACGGCATGGTAAACCCACCAATCCGCCAGTCTCTTCTCTGGGGAGAGGTAAAACAGGCTTGGCAAACCCCTGGGTGTTGTCCAGCGTGACTGAACGTCATAAAGCAAACGGATGAGCACATCATACCTTCACTAAATTCAAGATGATGATGGGGGAGCCAAACCTCTGAAGCATCTGGTCAAAGTGAAGGGCAGCCACGTGGGCAAATGGATCTGCCTGATCCACTGTGGGGGAAAATGAATAAATATCAGAGTGAAAATTATAAGGAATAAACCAAGTACAGGGTTTTGTTTTGCTTTATCATGTCTAAAGCGATGCAATTCAACTAATCTTCTCATGGTTTCACATCTCAGATTCTTCTTGAGCTTATCAGACATTCTTCATGTATTTACTGAATCTGAATGATTCTTACCTTTCTGAATATAATTATATTTACATTTTCTAATGTAAACAATTTAGTGGCCCAAATTAAAAATACATATATACAGTTAATGCATAAATGATAGTCCCTCTGCTAAATTACCTACTTTGCAGTACTAAAACGTCATTAAAACCTAGGCATTTATGACATTTCTGTGACAGTAGTTCATTATTTCTAACTGTGGGTAAAGAAGAGTTATGTTTAAGAGGATTTTTCTACACACGTGTAATAGGTGGCTTAGGCATCATAGTTGAAATGTCCTGAGACCAGTATAAGGGAACTGATCCTCTAACTTGTACGTAAGAAGAGTAACTTCCTGCAGTAAAAGACATGACAGAAGCATCGCAGAGTATTTGTTCAGTTTCCACTTCATTTGCAACATCACCCTGGGAAAAAAAGATGCATTTCCAGATATTTATGATCTTAGAATTTTTTAATGGATAAAAATTTCAAGCACACAGTGAAAATATAATTCCTATTCTTAGAACATTTTAAAAGGGGTAAATATTGATCAATATTCGACGTGCACATTAAAAAAAGGAAAATCATTAAAATCCAATAAAGGAAGGCAATTAAAAATAGCAGAGAATAGATGGGGAAAAAAATCAATTTAAGTAGCTAATAACACAAGTAATAATGAACAGCTTGAGTTATAGAAATGGCAGAGAAGGAGAGAAATAAAAAGCAATTCCATGCAATTATAAAGGAGGTTAGGAAGACCAGTGAAATATACAAATTCAATTCTTAAGACCAAAGAGGAATGAAAGGATGAAAGAAAGAATGAGATTCAAACAGAATGCCTGATGGACAGAAAAAAAAAAAAAGTCTTGAAATAACTTTACTTATACATGGATGAAAGGATATGACAAAGAGTAATTTCAGAGGCATTAACAACATGCCTATGTAATTACCCTTGAAATATTCAAAACAGCTTTTTCTTAAAGCACCAGTTCTGTTTCCATTGTTGATATAATTTTAAGAACAAATGTTGCTATTAAGGCAGGATCAAAACCTAATGTCTCAATCTGTCTACTCAATCACACATCTGTTCAAGATCCCAGTTGCCTACTGTAAATAGAGATGGAACACTCAAAGGAGATTACATGACCGACAGGGAGGCAGATGAATTGTTGTTATTTTTTGCGGGTGAGCAAAAGAGGGAGCCTGCCTTGAGCCAAACTAAAGCAGAGGGAAGGGGGTAAAGGGTTTCCATGCCTTACGCTATACTCGATCTTCTTTTAGTCACCACACTAAATATGCACTACATTTTTTTCATACATTAGAGAAATGGCTCATCTTCCACAATATTAGACCCTTCAGAACTCCTTAAGGCATTGCATCACTTTTTCTGAACATCTGTACAGTAGTCCTATTTCTCACAAGTCTCAGACACTCCAGAGAATTCATTATTCTCTTGATCATGTCCCAAACTAAGGAATTCTACTTTTGAAAATTCTACTCCTGCTTCCTCTGTCAACACAACTGATGTAAAAGTTAAACTGCCAGCAGCACTGCTGTTTTTCCGTCTTACCTCACAGTTTGCACCTCTCTTGAGAAAACGGGTCCCAGCAAACTTACTGGATCTTCTAGCTATTAAAGTGACATACACGGGTCGTCCATAGATCAAGAGCTCTTGGAAATCAAGTTAAAGCTTTTATGCATTCATAACTGTCACACCACACCAAGAGAATCATTACATCTTAAATGTATCTTGTCCAGTGGGAAAGAACAGCAAAAAGCTCTGGCCAAGAATGGGACACATTGGGTCTAACTGTTCTCTTGAATTATGCAGGTGTTAAGGCAAAAACGAAGCTCTCTCTAAGGAGTGGTTTCCATGAATTTCAGACAAAATGGCAACCAGATGTGGGGTTTCTGACCAAGGGAAGACCTGTGGTCCCTCCCTATAGCCAAGTAAGGATGTGAACAAGTACAACTAATCCTTCCTTGCTCTTCAGAGAGCACATCCCTGTCAACGTGAGCATATGCCACTGAACAGGGGGTTTAAATTATGAGCAATATATAACTGAGAGAATGGAGGTTAGCACCCCAAGTTTGTCACCTCACTTCAAAAACACTTGGGACTGTTCAACCAAAATACAGTTTATCAGTTTTGTCAGCTTATTGAACTTTCTGAGCCTCACTTTTATTATGTTTTTGCTTTTTAGGGCCACACCAGCGGCATATGGAAGTCCCCAGGCTAGGGGTTGAAGCAGAGCTACAGCTGCTGGCCTACGCCACAGCCACAGCAACTCAGGATCTGAGCCTCATCTCCTACCTATACCATAGTGCACAGCAACGCCAGATCCTTAACCCACTGAGCAAGGCCAGGGATCAAACCCACATCCTCATGGATCCTACTCAGGTTCGTTAACCGCTGAGCCACAAAGGGAACTCCCTCAGTTTTATCTTCTGTAAAATAGTCTAAGTACTTTAAAAAAAAAAAAAAAAGTAACCAGTTTTATTAGGAGGTTGGGAAGACTAAGTTAGGTAATGTGTGCAATATTTACTAATGCCTGGCTTCTAGTATACACTCAATAAATAGTAGTTACTTTTATTATCATATAGACTTTAGAATTCATTAAATGCTATATAAATAGTTGAAATGATTCCTCATTTCAACTAATAAGCTTTAAAATAATAATCTGTGGTGCTAGTCACTATTTAAAAAAAAAAAACAAAAAACCCAAACACTCATTGTGGTTACTATATGCCAGGCCCTGAGTTAGGTCCTGACAAACACAAAAAAGTTTAGAACCACCTTTTAAAAACTGGCCTTGCGAAACGGTAGCATATTCTTTTTTAGTGTCCTTGGTGGTGAAAACCATGTTTTTCCCAGGCAGATTTTACTTTTGGAAACAGAAAAAGTTATTCAGGGCCAAATTTCACTATGCAGTGAACGATCGAGCAGGTATCTCACTCACTGGTTGAAAGTGATTATAAAGCAATGAGTTGTTTCAAGTGTAGCATATAAACCTCACTCATCTTCATTCCAAAATTCCTCTGGGTCTTACCTAGCCCCTCCTCGCCCTACTTGCCACAAAGAAGGTAGCACAGGCCCTCTTGAGGCCAACCTCTCCAGCTGCACCCCTGGATTCCCTTCCTCCCAAATGTTCTGGTGCAAGAAAGCATCATGTTGGTTAATCACATTCATCCATGTAAGACCCCAAACAACCACTCCCTTAAAGTTTTCATACTGTAGATCTTTAAAAAACCTATGAAGGAGTTCCCATTGTGGCTCAGTGGTTAACAAATCCAACTAGGAACCATGAGGTTGTGGGTTCGATCCCTGGCCTTCCACAGTGGGTTAAGGACCCAGCACTGCCGTGAGCTGTGGTGTAGGCTGGCAGCTACAGCTCTGATTGGACCCCTAGCCTGGGAATCTTCCCATGCCACGGGAGCAACCCTAGAAAAGGCGAAAAGACAAAACCTATGACATTCGTAAGAACGTCAACTAGAAAGCATGCTAAGGGAGTTCCTGTTGTGGCTCAGCAGGTTAAGGACCCAAAGTTGTCTCTGTAAGGATATGGGTTTGATCTCTGGACTCAGTAGGTTAAGGATCTGATGTTGCAATAAGCTGCAGGGTAGGTCACCTATGAGGCTTGGATCCTGTACTGCTGTGGCTGTGGCTGTGGCATAGGCTGCAGCTGTAGCTCCAATCTGACTCCTGGCCAGGGAACTTTTATATGCTGCAGGTACAGCTGTAAAAAAAAAAAAAAAAAAAAAAAAAGGAAAAAAAGAAAGCGTGCTCAGTGCACAAATGCTCTACATGATCTCAAAAAGGTAGAGGGAAAAAACCTGAACACCATTTCTAGAAAGTATATACTGCCTTCCTATACCTGGTAATGTAATAGCACATTCTTGACAGGTTTCAACATAGCTGGAAACTTATTAGAACAAAAGGCATTTATAAAATTGAACTCATCAGCTTAAACCAAGGTTCAACTACAGCTATTTAACCTATTACACCCCTTTCCAATCCAGGCCTTCATTACATTAGACCTGAACTGCTGTCATCTTTTCCTAATCCATGTCCCTCATTCTAGTCTCATTTTACTTATTCCAGCTTGAAAATGGCCACCAACTCAAGCTTCCTAGGTACTAATTTGTATGTTACCCTTCTGAAAAAAACTTTTTTCTTTCTTTTTTTTAGGGCTGCACCTGCAGCATATGGAGGTTCCCAGGTTAGGGGTCTAATTGGAATTACAGATGCCAGCCTACACCACAGCCACAGCAATGCCAGATCTGAGCAGCATTTGTGACCTACACCACAGCTCATGGAAACACTGGCTCCTTAACCCACTGAGCGAGGCCAGGGATTGAACCCGCAACCTCGTGGTTCCTAGTCAGATTTGTTTCCACTGCACCACAACGGGAACTCCCGAAAAAAACTTTCAAAAATTCTAGCACCAAATCCAAGTCCTTAGTCTGACCACCAGAACAATCTGGTGACTGCAGTCTGACTCCCCTAATCAATCTCCTTCCCACTACATCGTACCTCCAGGGGGTTTTATATACTAACCCCAAATATACTCTCTTGAATGTTTCCATCTCTGCACTAATGGTGCTTCCCCAACCCACGATCTTGCTGCCAAGGCCTGCCCTTTGGTTAAGGCCAGACCACGTTCGACTTTCCCTATGAGCCTGCCCCATCCTCCCTACCCGTCACTGAGTCTGTTCCTTCTCTCAGGTAAGAATGAATCTCATTAGCTCTATCATTTCCTATGTACAGAGCATTTTCTTCCTTGTTAACTGTCTGTATACATAATCAATCTCCACTCCCCTCCGTATTTCAACTACGTGGAATGCATAGATAATTATAATCTGTTGGATACGGAGATCATTATAATCTTATCATTCATACATACCTTTCTACAAATTGGTAGAGCATCAATTTAATAATATATAGCTTAATTTTTTTTTTAAAAAAAAGGATACTTGACTGCCCACAGAACCCATGAATAATATACAACAGCCAGTCACGGTGCACGGTGTTTTTAATTATATCCAGAAGTTCACCGTTCCACACATACTTCATATAAGGCTCGCTACAGATCCCAAATACGCCTGAAAAATAAGAGTTTGTATCAAAAAGATAAGGAAATGGGTTGACATTCAATTCATTTTTTTAAAAATTTTTTGAACATGCCCATAGTACGTGGGATTTCCCTGGCCAGGGAGCAAACCCTTGCCACTACAGCAGCTGGAGGCACAGCAGTGACAATGCTGGATGCTTAACCTGCCAGGCCACCAGGGAACTCCCTCGATTCATTTTTAAGTTCTTAAACTTTTTTGCTTTTAACTTCAAAATAAAAGGCCTGATTAATCACGTTGCTGTTTTCAGTGGATATAGCTCATCACCCAGAGCTGTGCTGATTCTGTACAACATTTAAAAAAAAAAAATTTGATTTGTGAGAGTTTTTAACTTAAGAGAAAAGGAAGCAGGGAAATTAAGGACACTTGGACAAATACATGAATAAGGCTGAGAGACAGCAAGAACAGTGGCTGGGGCATCACTCTGGGGTGAGAGTGCAGGGTCCAAATCCTGACTCTGCCTCATGACAGAGTGACAGGTGCAACCAAGAGGGTTACTCACTACCTCAGTGCCCCTGTTTGCTCATCTGCACCTGTATCAAGCAGTTGTTGTAAAGATGAAGTAAGTTGTTAATGCACATAAAATGCTCAGAAGAAGTCTGGTGCCTTAGTGATCCATCGGTGACAGTTATTACATCAAGCCTTTTTTTTTTTTTTTTTGTCTTTTTAGGGCCCCACCCATGGCATATGGAGGTTCCCAGGCTAGGAGCTGAATCAGAGCTGTAGCTACTGGCCTACGCCACAGCCACAGCCACACAGGATCCAAGCTGCATCTGCAACCGACACCACAGCTCATGGCAACACTGCATCCTGAACCCACTGATGGAGGCCAGGGATCGAACCCACATCCTCATGGATACTAGTTGGATTCGTTCCTGCTGCACCATAATGGGAACTCCAAAATAAAATTTTTAGAAAACAAACAAAAAATCCTAAACCCTCTTGGCCCTTTCCGTGACATTACACTGAGCATGAATAATACAGACATGGATTGGAGTCCCGTTTTTGCCACTTGCCAGATCTGTGACCTTTGTCGAGTTACTTAACATTTCGGAACCTCAATTTTCTCAACTGTAAAATGATGTTACGACTCACCTCAGAGGAACTGTTCAGATTAAATAATATATGCAAAATGACTGCGCTGCCTGACGCAGTCAAGACTTTTTAAAAAATGTATTATTTTCCTTTCCCACCTACCCCGACACCTCTCCCCTCACTCTCTCTTTCCTATCAGTTCCCCCTAAGTAGCAAGAGAGTAATGCATCCTTCTCTACAAAATAAGCTATGTCCTCTTCACCAGAACCTGTGAATACGTGATGTCACATGGGATGAGGAGGACTTCAAGTTGCACGTGGAACTAAGGTTTCTAATCAGGCAACCTTGAGAGGGGGAGACTATTCTGGATTGTCCAAGTGGACTCAACATAACCACAGGGTTATAAGAGAGGAAAACAGGTATGAGTGACAGAGGATGTGATGAGGGGAAAGTCCTTGGCCAGCCATTGCTGGCTTTGAAGATGGAAAGGGCAAGAAAAAGGATTTTCCCCTAGGGTCTCAAGAAAGGAATGCAGCCTCACCGACACTTCAATTTTAGTCCACTGAGACCTATTTTGGACTTCAGACCTCTCTAAGATAATAAATTTGTGTAGTTTTAAGTCACTGAGTTTGTGATACTTTTTATAGCAGCTATAAATACCTCACACAAGTTATTATCTATCATGCAGAACTGCTCTACAATAGCTAAAAAAAAAAAGAAAAAGAAAAAAAAAAGGCAATGGCTTTCAGAGGCTTAATTCAGATCCCAGAACAGACACTCAAATTCAGATCTGAGATGACACAGAGTGAAAATGTGGTGATGTTTTCAGCTTTTCTACTACTAAGTGTGACATTTAGAAGAAATGATGTAACACATATTCAAGCACACACTACCTTACCCTCCCCTGTCTCTAGTTGCATAGGTCCCCATTCAGATGTCTGAGCCACAGCAAATTTCTATGATTTAGATGTTCTGCAGTAGGGACAGTGCACCAGGTTTGGCCTTAGCTCAATCTGATAAACTAACAAGAGTCAAAAGCAGTAACAGAGACTGCATTCAGTTGAAGCAACAGTCTAAGTCTTCTTACAAAGGACCAGAACCTTTGGCAAAATGCTAACAGAACACAGCCTCTTTTTTTTTTTTTTTTTTCTTTTTGCCTTTTCTACGGCTGCTCCCGTGGCATATGGAGGTTCCCAGGCTAGGGGTCTAATTGGAGCTGTAGCCACCGGCCTACACCACAGCCACACCAATGCGGGATCAGAGCCGCATTTGTGACCTACACCACAGCTCACAGCAACGCCAGATCCTCAGCCTACTGAGCGAGGCCAGGGATCGAACCTGCAACCTCATGGTTCCTAGTCGGATTCGTTAATCTCTGAGCCACAACAGGGATTCTGCCTCTTCTTGAGTGTCCTGTAAGGACATCTTCTGGGAACGTACATGCTACCCTCTGCACCACCACCTTCATCACTTTGGGCACTGATGAAGGTGCCCAAAGATATTACTGGCTTTTTATGTTTCCACAGTAAGTCCAATTCAACTAAACTGCCCCTCAACTTTCGAGTTCGAAACAATTCCTTCACAACATTTACTTGAGCAATGCCTCTGGCTTTAGAATTCTAAATCATTCTAATTAGATCAACCCCCAAATCTAGGGGTAAAAGTACCAATTCTTTGGTGGGACTGGTTAGTCTCAGAACTCCAAGGTCACCCGAGACTACTCACACAGAGTTCCTACAGTAATCCCACAGTGCTCCTTGACAGAAGCAGGACCTGTGAGGGACCAGTGGGTCAAGTTGGGATGAATCAAAGTCATCACAGCCCATGACCTGCTGCAAGGGTACCTCTGGGCCTCAGCTTCCTAATTAGCCTTTATTTCTTTAAAAGTAGCATTAGACTGCTGAGCAGAGTTTTTATGAAGATTAGAGATATTACATATAAGTGTCTAGGGTGCAATGGGCAACCCATAGTAAAATTTTTCTAAAACTCAGCCCATTTGGAATTGGTCTCTATGAAGGAAATTAAGATGCTAGTGTGTATGCTCCAGTATTTAAAAACAAAAACTAAATTCTCTATTCAAAGACTAGAGCTGAATGTACTACATAAAGAGTGCACGAGGGCGTGGCTCACCGGTTAATGAACCTGACCAGGATCCATGAGGACACGGGTTCGATCCCAGGCCTCACTCAGCAGGTTAAGGATCTGGCATTACCATTACCTGTGGTGTAGGTTGCAGATGCAGCTCGGATCTGGCGTTGCTATGGCTGTGGTGTAGGCCAGCAGCTGTAGCTCTGATTTGACCCCTAGGCCTGAGAACCTCCATATGCTGCAGGTGTGGCCCTAAAAATGAGAAAAAAAATGCACTAAATTTTGCTAGAAAATGTCAGTATACAATTTTCTGGCTTGTCCGCATATGATATCATTTGGTGATATATGATTTCTACAAAAATGAATTGGTCAAGTTTATATATCTGAAACAACCTCACATAAGTACAAAGAGCAAAGGGGAATGGAAAAATATGAGGGAAATGTGAGTGAGTTTAATGAAATGCCATTTCATGGATGACACATTAACATATATTAGATGTGCTGAAAACCACCTACCGCTTCTACCCTGTGTAATTAATCCTTCATCTTCAAAAATGTCGAAACTCTCCTGGCGGGTCTGGGTCGTTTCTGACTTTAACATCTCCAGGGGCATTCGCAAGACAGTGAGATTATACTGAAGTGAGTGGGACAAATCATAGCTGTAACTGAGAAAAGATTTGAAACTTAATAGGAATTAGAAAAGCAAAAATGTATTTCACAGTCTTAGCTCCCAGAAGGAATTAAAACCTATGAAATTACTTAGCACCTTTTATTTTCCTTGAAAGCAATGTTGTTCATAGAAGCACCGTAAAACACAGTAAATCATGTATATATATATAATTGAAAATTTAAAAGTCTTTGTATGATTTAGGCATTTGTATAACTAAAAATATACCTGAATCACCACATTCATAGATTTGCAATGTGCATTTTTTTGGTTATTATAAATGCATTAAAGATGTTATAACATCCACTACAATATTGCATGGTCTGAACTCTAGTTTACCCATGAATGGAAACAATTCTATTAATTATTAATGGTGGTATCATAACTAACTTAGTAATAAAACAAGAATAAGTAACACAAGTCACTACAATGAAACATGCTTGAGGAGTGTAATAGTCATCCCCCAAATTATAACAGTTTGTGTAAATGTGCACAAAATTCATAATTTTTATAAGTATCTCTAGCTACATATTTTTAGCACAGAATTTCAGACAGTATCTAGAATTCTTTAAGCTTACAGGAATTTGAAAGTAGTTTAGTAATATTTTAAGATGGTTACAATTTTTTCTGGATACATGCCCATTATTTTAATGATTTCTTCTTCTTTTTTTTTTGTCTTTTTGTCTTTTTGCTATTTCTTGGGCTGCTCCCGAGGCATATGGAGGTTCCCAGGCTAGGGGTCGAATTGGAGCTGTAGCCACCGGCCTACACCAGAGCCACAGCAACGCGGGATCCAAGCCACGTCTGCGACCTACATCACAGCTCACGGCAACGCCGGATCGTTAACCCACTGAGCAAGGCCAGGGACCAAACCCGCAACCTCATGGTTCCTAGTCGGATTCGTTAATCACTGCGCCACGACGGGAACTCCGATTTCTTCTTTATTAATATAATTTGAAATTTATTTCATCTGTGAAATTAATTTTTATCACATTTGCTTGAAAGGGCCATTAATTTAACTAGCATCTAATCTCACAGGAATAAAAACTGTATTAAGAAGTTGGTTTTTCAATCCCATTTATAAGAGCATTTTATAAAAATACTTAGGAATAAATTTAACCCAGGAGGTAAAAGATCTTTACACTCAAAATTTTCAGCCATGAATGAAATAAATTGAATAAGACACAAATAAATGGAAAGATAGCCAGTGTTCATGGAACAGAAGAATTAATATTGTTTAAATGTCCATACTACCTAAAGCCATCTTTGGATTCAATACAATCCCTATCAAAATTCCAATGACATTATCCACAGGAATACAAGAAACAATTCTAAAATCTGTATGGAACCACAAAAGACACCTAATAGCCAAAGCAATTTTAAGAAAGAACAAAGCTGGTGGCATCAAACTTCTTGCTTTCAAATACAAAGCTATGGCATTCAAAACAGTATGTTACTAATATAAAAGAGATACTCCTTTTTCATTTCTAATTTTGTTTATTTGGGTTCTTTCTCTCCTCTTCTTAGTGAGTCTATCCAGGGGGTTGTCAATTTTGTTTACCTTTTTAAAGAACCAGCACTTGGTTTTAGTAGTTTTCTCTGTTTTTTGCATCTCTATTTTACTGATTTCCTCTTTGATCTCTATAATTTCCTTCATTCTGCTGACTTTAGGTCTTTTTTGTTCTTTTTCTAATTCGTTTAGGTGGAGGGTTAAGTTGTCAATTTGAGATCAAATAAACAAAATCAGAAATAAAAAAGGAGAAATCACAATGGATACTGCAGAAATACAAAAAAAATAAGAGAATATTATGAACAACTATATGCCAACAAATTTGACAATCTGGAAGAAAGGGACAGTTTTCTAGAATCTTACAGCTTGCCAAAACTGAATCAAGAAGAAACAGACCGGAGTTCCCGTCGTGGCGCAGTGGTTAACGAATCCGACTAGGAACCATGAGGTTGCGGGTTCGGTCCCTGGCCTTGCTCAGTGGGTTAAGGGTCCGGCGTTGCCGTGGTGTAGGTTGCAGACGCGGCTCGGATCCTGCGTTGCTGTGGCTCTGGCGTAGGCCGGTGGCTACAGCTCTGATTCAACCCCTAGCCTGGGAACCTTCATATGCCGTGGGAGCGGCCCAAGAAATAGCAACAACAACAACAACAACAACAAAAAAGACAAAAGACAAAAAAAAAGAAGAAGAAACAGACCAACTGAACAGATTGATCACTAGAAATGAAATTGAAGAGGTCATAAAAACACTCCTTACAAATAAAAGTCCAGGACCAGATGGCTGCATAGGGAATTCTATCAAACATATAAAGATGATCTGGTGCCCATCCTCCTTAAACTTTTTCAAAAGGTTGAAGAAGGAACACTCCCAAAGACATTCTACGATGCCATCATCATTTCTCAACAAAATTTTAGCCAACCAAATCCAACAACTTATCAAAAAGATCATATACCATGACCAGGTAGGGTTCATCCCAGGTTCACAAGGATGGTTCAACATACACAAATCAATCAACATTATATACCACATTAACAAAAGAAAAGTCAAAAAACATACGATCATCTCAATAGATGCAGAAAAAGCATTTAACAAAGTCCAACATCCATTCATGATCAAGACTCTTGCCAAAGTGGGTACAGAGGGAACATTCCTGAATATAATCAAAGCCATTTATGATAAACCCACAGCAAATATAATCCTCAATGGGGAAAAACTGAAAGCCTTCTCACTCAAATCTGGAACAAGACAGGGATGCCCACTCTCACCACTGCTATTCAACATAGTTTTGGAAGTCCTATCCACAGCGATTAGACAAACAAAAGAAATAAAAGGCATCCAAATAGGAAGAGAAGAGATCAAACTGTCACTGTATGCAGATGACATGATACTATACATAGAAAACCCTAAGGACTCAACCCAAACACTACTTGAACTGATCAACAAATTCAGCAGAGTAGCAGGATATAAGATTAACATTCAGAAATCAGTCGCATTTCTATATACCAACAATGAAATATTAGAAAAGGAATAGAGAAATACAATACCTTTTAAAATTGCACCTCACAAAATCAAATACCTCGGAATACACCTGACCAAGGAGGTAAAGGACTTATATGCCGAGAACTATAAAACTTTAATCAAAGAAATCAAAGAAGATGTAAAGAAATGGAAAGATATTCCATGTTCATGGGTTGGAAAAAAATCAATATTGTAAAAATGGCCATCCTACCCAAAGCAATCTACAGATTCAATGCAATCCCTATCAAATGACCCATGACATTTTTCACAGAACTAGAACAAACAATCCAAACATTTATATGGAACCACAAAAGACCCAGAATCGCCAAAGCAATCCTGAGAAACAAAAACCAAGCAGGAGGCATCACTCTCCCAGACTTCAAGAAATACTACAAAGCCACAGTCATCAAGACAGTGTGGTACTGATATCAAAACAGACAGACAGACCAATGGAACAGAATAGAGAACCCATAAATAAACCCTGACACCTATGGTCAATTAATCTTTGACAAGGGAGGCAAGAACATCAAATGGGGAAAAGAAAGTCTATTCAGCAAGCATTGCTGGGAAACCTGGACAGCTGCATGCAAAGCAATGAAATGAGAACACACCCTCACACCATGCACAAAAATAAACTCAAAATGGCTGAAAGACTTAAATATACGACAGGACACCATCAAACTCCTAGAAGAAAACAGAGGCAAAACACTCTCTGACATCAACATCATGAATATTTTCTCAGGTCAAGTCTCCCAAAGCAACAGAAATAAGAGCAAAAATAAACCCATGGGACCTCATCAAACTGAAAAGCTTTTGCAAGCAAAGGAAACCAAAAAGAAAACAAAAAGACAACTTACAGAATGGGAGAAAATAGTTTCAAATGATGCAATGGACAAGGGCTTAATCTCTAGAATATATAAGCAACTTATACAACCCAGCAGCAAAAAAGCCAATCACCCAATGGAAAAATGGGCAAAAGACCTGAATAGACTGTTCTCCAAGGAAGATATACAGATGGCCAACAATCACATGAAAAAAATGCTCAACATCGCTGAGTATAAGAGAAATGCAAATCAAAACCACCATGAGATTACCACCTCACACCAGTCAGAATGGCCATCATTAAGAAGTCCACAAATAACAAGTGCTGAAGGGGTTGTAGGGAAAAGGGAACCCTCCTGCACTGTTGGTGGGAATGGAAACTGGTACAGCCACTATAAATAACAGTTTGGAGATACCTTAGAAATCTATACATAGAACTTCATATGACCCCGCAATCCCACTCTTGGGCATATATGCGGACAAGAGTTTCCTTGAAAAAGACACATGCACCACATGTTCATTGCAGCACTATTCACAATAGCCAAGACATGGAAACAACCTAAATGTCCATCGACAGATGATTGGATTAGGAAGATGTGGCATATATACACAATGGAATACTACTCAGCCATAAAAAAGAATGACATAATGCCATTTATAGCAACATGGTTGGAACTAGATAGAGACTCTCATACTGAGTGAAACAAGTCAGAAAGACAAAGACAAATACCATATGATATCACTTAAAACTGGAATCTAATATCCAGTACAAATGAACATTTCCACAGAAAAGAAAATCATGGACTTGGAGAATAGACTTGTGGCTGCCTGGGGGGAGAGGGAGGGAGTGGGAAGGATCAGGAGCTTGGGGTTATCGGATACAACTTGGAATGGATTTACAATGAGATCCTGCTGAGTAGCATTGAGAACTATATCTAGATACTTATATTGCAACAGAACAAAGGGTGGAAAAAAATGTATACATGTAAGTGTAACTTGGCCTCCATGCTGTACAGTGGAAAAAAAATTAAAAAAAATTTTTCACAGTTAAAAGAAAAAAAAATATTTGAGGTTTTCAAAAATTATTTTAATTGTATAAGGAAACAAAAGTGAACTTTTAAAATACAAATTTGGATATATATTTTTATTTAAGTAAACATATGTGTAAAAGATATTAACTAAATATTATACAAAGACTGATAAACAGGAATAGTTCCTATCTTTTTTGAGATTCACAAGTTACCCAATTTGTTTCCACATTTTTAATATATCTCTTCCTATAAAAAAAAGAGATACTTAGAACAAAACAAAATTGAGAGCCCATAAATAAACCCACTCATACATATAGTCAAATGGAGAAAGGATAGTCTTTTCAATAAATGATGTTGGCAAAACTATATAATCACCAGCAGTAGAATGAAACTGGACCCCTCTCTTAGGCCACTCGCAAAAATTAACTCAAAATAGTTAAAGACTTAAATTTAAATGTAAGACTATAAAAACTAGTAAAAGAAAACACAGGAAAAGCTTCTTGACATTGTCAAGACCAAAGATTTTTTCAGATATGACACCAAAGAGATACCTGCACCTCCATGCTCACTGCAGAATTCATCATATATATATATGAGTCATATATATGTGTGTATGTATCTATATAATATACATATACACATATATGTGTTTATACATATATATACACATCTATATGGTGAGTCATTTATCTGTGTATATATATTACAATGGAATATCATTTGGGCATAAAAAAAGAAGGGAATCCTTCCTTTTGCAACATCATGAATGGACCTTGAGGGCATTATGTTAAATGATGTAAGTAAAGAAAGAAATATTCTATGTTCTCACTTACATGCAGAATCTTAAAAGGACGAACTTACAGTAGAATGGTAGAAATGGAGGAAATGCAGAGATGTTGTTAGCCATAATATAAATAAGATCTGAGTATCTAATGCATAGCATGGTAACTACAATTAACAATACTGAATTATATACCTGAAATTTGTTAAGGGAATAAATCTTAAATGTTATCAGTATACACACACACAATACCACAATTGTGGGACAGAATGAAGGAGTTAACTAACCTTACTGAGGTAATCATCCTGCAATATATATGTATATCTAATCATCACATTGTATAACTTAAACTTACATATATTAATAAAGTCTCAATAAGGTTGGGGGGGGAGAAGTTTTTTTTTTTTTTTTTTTTACTTTTAATAATAAATTCTTCCTATCTGAAACAATAGCTTTATTCTAGCTGAAGAATGTAGTATAACCTTTAAGTTTTTTAACCTTACATTTTAACTTATGGACTGACTTGATCAGAACTCAGTATGGGGATGCAGATTAAGTTAAAAAACATGAAGCAGGGGGAGTTCCCATTGTGGCTTAGCAAGTTAAGAACCTGACTAGTATCCATGAGGATGCAGGATTGATCCCTGGCCTTGCTCAGTGGGTTAAGGATCGGCATTGCCACAAGCTACAGCTTAGATCTGGCATGGCTGTGGTATAGGCTGGTAGTTGCAGCTCCAATTCAACCCCTTGCCTGGAATTTCCATATGCCACGGGTGCCACCATAAAAGAAAAAAAAAAATATGAGGGAGGAAAAAAATCATTTCTAAAAGTACCACCCAGCTTCAGTAATAACTCACAGAGTCTATCAATATAATTAAGCAAAAAAAGGTTGAAAGGCAAATTATGGGGAAAAATACAATGAAAATACACATTCAATAATTTTTGGAAGCAAAAATTATTTCTTTAGGAGCCCTTTACTATTTCTAAATTAATTTTCTTCAGTTTACATCAATGAAGACATAATCGACTCTACATAGTATGTAGGTTTTTATTTCATAGATAAGTGGTTAACTATATTAACACTTTAAAAATAAATTTAAAATAATGCAAAATATCCTAACAGCATATCACACTAAGAGCTACCAACACTCTGGGTCCTTGTCTAGTTCTCTATGACTCAGGTCCTAATTGCTACATGCTGTTTTGTATTCTACCTTTTAGTATGGACATTATAACTGACAGAATTTTCCACTGGCACAATAACTCTCCATCTACCTGGCCTACATATTGGTCACATCAGCAGTGGTATAATACCGCATCATGATACCCTGCTATAATTTACTTATTTTTCAATTATTGATATTTGGGTTGTTCCTAGTTGGTTTGTTGGTGGGTTTGCCTGTTTGGGACATCATAAATAGAGTAGCTATTAATGTCTCTCATAGTGAGAATAACTATCATATAATTTAACCACTCAAAATTCCAAATATCTGATTTTTTTTTAAAAGGAGAAAATACTGTATAATACTATTTTAGATGAAAAAAATGGCTATTTTTAAAAAAGAATAATCAAAGTACTACTATGGCCTCCTGATTCTGTTTTTACCCTTTGGAAAATAATATAAACATTTAAGAACCTGACAGGAGGAAAACTAAGCTCAAACTTACCTGAAGTAAAAATTGCTAGAGAGGTCCACGTTTTGAAATATTCGTAGATACCTAAAAAAGTGATGGCTATAATTAACAACATGATGACATAACATAGTTAGCACTGCTGTATGATATACATGAAAGCTGTTAAGAGAGTAAATCCTAGGAGTTCTCATCACAAGGAATTTTTTTTTTATTGGTATCTACATGAGATGATGGATGCTAACTAAACCTACTGCAGTAATCATTTCGCAATATATTTAAGTCATGCCATTAAGCTCAATGCCTTAAATTTACATAGTGATGTAATTATATCAATAAAACTGGGGGAAAAAACAAAATCAAAACCTATTATACTCATACAAACTAGTATTTTTTCATTGCTTAATATACGTTATTATGTACATTTATTATTTGCAAAAACACTCATTTGAACTGAGGAGCTCAATCCATAACTGGAGAAGAGATTTCATCTGGAACAATTCTTAAGTATCCTGATCATCACTTCTGAGTCCCTAAACTTTACAGTTTGACCGCTTCCTCATCACTGATTATGCCAGAGACAGGAAGTCTTGCTCTTACATATTTAAGGTGCTTAGACTTTGAGCAAGACAGAAGTGAATACTGTTACTGTTTTCACTATGCGTTCTGCCAATGCTTTGAGGTTGGAGAGGGGGAGGCACAAAAACAAGCAAAAATCTTTGCGGGGCACCATAATTTTCAGCTGGAAACTTTTTCAAACTAAAAAAAAGCACAGGATAAAATATCCATGTATCTATCACTCAGGATTAATAAATGTAAACTTTCTCTCATACTCAACTTTTTAAAGACATTTCATCACAAATGGGTATTAAATTTGTCAAATATATTTTCTACAAATATTAAGATAATTGTAATATCCCCCAGCAATATTTTAATGTGGTGAATTGCTATAGCCCATTTTCTCATGTTGAAACAATCATGTCGTATTGGGATCACCTCTACTTGTCATTACATATGAAATGTTTTACGATACTTTATTTCCCAATAGTAGACCCAAAATTTTTACTTAAGTCCATTATTGGATTAGGTAGCTTTATTAGGTAATTTATAAGTATGTTAAAAGTTTATCTATGCTGGTAATAGTATAAGTCTACCTATAACAAGCTATTAATTTTTTTATTAAAGTATAGTTGGTTTACAATGTTCTGTCAATTTCTGCTGTACAGCAAAAAAAAATGACCCAGTCATACATATACATTTCCTTTCCCTTTTTTTTGTTTTTTGTTTTTTGCTTTTTAGAGCTGCACCCACGGTATATGGAAGTTCCCAGGCTAGGAGCTGAATTGGAGCTGCAGCTGCCGACCTACACCACAGGCACAGGAACACCAGATCCAAGCCGCATCTTTGACCTACACCACAGCTCACGACAATGCTAGATCCTTAACCCACTGAACAAGACCAGGGATTGAACCTGTATCCTCATGGACACCATCAGTTGGGTTCATTACTGTGAGCCACAATGGGAACCCCCTATATTTCTTTTCTTATATTATCTTCCACCATGGTTTATCCCAGGAAATGGGAGACAGTGCCCTGTGCTATACAGCAGGACTTCACTTGTAATAGTTTGATTCTACTAAGCCCAAACTTCCAGTCCATCCCACAATATAGCTGTATCTTATTCTGGATAATGTCCATTTACTATACCATATTAATCATAAGATAATTTCACTTTTTAAAGATAGTCAAATCACTACATAGAACAACATAATTCGTTCTACTATTCTTGGCTGAGGAATCAAAGATGGGGCTTATAAATATAAACCTCTTCAATTTTTCCCATCCCTTGGATTCATATGCACTGGCCTGATACTTATTCATTTATTGAAGTATAGTTGATTTATAATGTTTCAGGTGTACAGCAAAGTGATTTGGATATAAGGATATTCTTTTTCAGATTCTTTTCCATTATAGGTTATTACAAGATAGTAAATATGGTTACTTGTGCTATACAGTAGGTCCTTGTTGTTTTACCTATTTTATGTGTAGTAGCGGGTATCTATTATTTCCAAATTCCTTAATTTATCCCTCTTCTAACCCTCGCTTTCATCTTCAGTAGCCATGTTTATTTTCTATGTCAGTGAGTTTATTTCTGTTTTGAAAATAAGTTCCTTTATGTCTTTTTAAAAAGATTCCTCTCTGATTCACTTCTAATCGACATCCTATGCCTGCCTATAAACTACATGAGACAAATTTTTTTTTCAGTTGTTTAAGACAAAAGTCCACTTTATCTGGTAAACTCACCCTTATCTGAAACAGATTATTTTCTTTAATTACCCAACTCCAAGTATCATAGACAATGTCACAAAGGTCCAGAAAACCACTACCTAAGAGGGTCTTTAAATTTTGGTTCATGTATGTATCTAGAGCAACACTATACAAAGTACAGGGTGGTATGTGTGACTGGGTCATCTGCTGTACAGTAGAAAACTGACAGAGCGCTGTAAACCAGTTATAATGGAAAAAATAAAAATCATTATAAAAGAAAAAAGAAAGAAAAAAATACGGGGTGTAATTAAAATCTAAACTGTTATCTTTCCTAAAACTTATAAATATGACTTTGTTCCATTTTAACCTTTAATATTAAAATAAGCCAATTCTAATTGTTTCTCTATCAACTTATTAATTTATTAGTAGCCTTTCCCCACATGCCCAAGGCTCCAATAATGTCCCCCCGAAACATTTTAAAGGTTTCAAATTCATAGAAAAAAAATCAGGGGGAAAAAAACAGTGTAACAGTAGTATGCCCTTCACCTGAATTCACTGTTAAATTTTTCTCCTTAAACGTACACACATGATTCTCTCTCTTTAAATACACAAGTACATTTTCTTTTTCTTATTTATTTTATTTTATTTTATTTTTGGCCACACCTGCAGCACGTGGAAGTTCCCAGTGCAGGGATCAAACCCCTGCCACAGCAGTAACCAAGCCACGGCAGTGATAACACTGGATCCCTAACTCGCTGCACTACAAGGAACTCCTAACACTTTATTCTTTCTAAACCATTTACAGTAAATAGAAGACATGATGACACCTCACTCCTGGATGTTTTAGTACTCATCTATTATGAACAAGGGCAATCTCCAAAGTAACCATAATATCACTACGCCCTCAAATTTAATATTGATCCAATATCATCTTACATAGCCCATAAACAAACTGTCCCAGTCAAGTTGTTTTAGTTCCGTGTGTGTACACACGCATGCATGTGCCATGTTTTAATCCAAGATTCAAAAGAAATTCAAGCGTTGCATTTTGTCATGTTTGTTCTAAAATCTGCAACAACCCTCTTGCTCTTCCTGTATTGATGACCTTGACATTTTTGAAGAGTCCAGGCCAGCTGTCTCACAGAATGTCCCACAATATGGATTTGCCCGATTATTTCCTCATGCTTAGATTCAAGTTAAATATTTTTAGCAAGAAAACTACACAAGGAGCAGGTGTCCTTCCCACTGCTTCACATTAAGAGGCATATATATAATGTCAGTTTTGTCTCATTTTTAGTGATGCTAAGTTTGATCATTTGGTTAAGTATGTTTATTATTTATAAAGGAAAACATGACAAAGATATTCATGGAGTATGGTATTGTTGAGACTGAGCGAATATCTGTTCCTCAATAATAACCTCTCAACTAATGCTTTTAGCAGCCATTGTTGATTCTTGCCCAAATCAACTGTCATAATGGAATTTTTTAAACAGCCCTTGAACAAAAGCTGTAGCATTCTGAGCCAGTATTTTACATTTCCAATATTTTACATTTCTGACATATAAACCTTTTGACTGTATTTTGTTTTCTAATTGGTCTACCACACTTAAAAGAAAAAAAAAAAAAAAGACAGCAGTTACCACCAGTACATACCTAGCTTCATCAGGATGAGTAATCCGTACAGAATCATTGGGTATATAGATCATATTTGTATCTTCAATCTTATATATTGCATGACCTCCAATATCTGCCATCTTCCTCCTTTTGGTTATTAACACAATATAATAGCCTTCTAAAAATCTAACAAAACCTACAAAAAAAAGATAAATACGTTTTCTCAACTCGGTAACGTTTTTAGATACATATTTAAAAGGCAAAGACTTTTGACATATTTCTTTCCTCCTTTATTATTTCTATCATTTATAGCCATGTCTTAGAATCATCCTCTAAAAATATCTACACTGACATTTGTCTCACTTAAAAATTACTCTCAACAATTTTATTCCATCACTCCTTTACACTTAGTTTCATTCCAAACAGGATTGAGATGTTTTAAACAAGAATGTATGTAAGATTCAGGGGAGTTGTTCAATGGATATAGAGTTTTAGTTCTGCAAAATGAAAAAGTTCTAGAGAAATGCTGCACAACAAGGTACATAGATTTAATACTACTGTATTGTACATCTAAGATGCTTCATTATAACTTTTATGTTTTTTACACATACCGAGGTAAAAAGTATGTAAAATAAAATTAAATTCTCAGAAACTTACAGCACTGAGATAACACGTCCTGTGAATTTCAATGAAGTATAATGATTAAGCACCTCCTTGGATGTGCTTGATCATGGAACCTCTTCCCCATTAAAAAAAAAATTAACCAATGGATAAATATTCTAAGGAACATTAAATGTTGCTCAAAAGGAAGAACAAACATCATGGCCTTTTGATTACTAGTGGCAAAACCCCCACCTTGGGCCAGCTTTTAAAATAGGGATTTACACTAAGGAAACTGAGGTGTTCCATGACACCAATGGGCAACGACATGATTGGGCCTCAAAAAGAAACCTTGTCAAGATAAAATCAGTGAACATATGCTACAATCTTTCTCTCCATAGACCCGGTACCTCCACTTGTCTAGATCACGTGGTAGGAAACACAGCCCTAGGTCTTACATTCAAAAGCTTCACTAGGAAGAAAACAGCTTTATCAAGCTCAATTCCACAATTCCTAGGGAAGGACTTGGATTGGCCCAATTTGGGTCAGGGACCCAACCCTGAACCAACCAACTGTGGCCAAGGAATGGATTCACATTGCACTGGAAGTCATGCTCACAATGACTAGGTGACTTAGATGGGGTGCCAGTTCCCAGGAAAATGGAAACGTTGAGCAAAGAAAACAATACATCCATTCAATAACATTTCCTTCCTGTAATTATTCATAAATATCACTTCTGATAGTTAAGTTTTTTATGACTATTGGAGTAGTATTAAGTTATATTGTATATCAAACCAATGAAATACACATGTTCTACACTGGTGATTAAAGAAAGACCATATGTGTTAATGTTCAGTGCACGAAGTTCTCAGCAACACACTAGTTACCATCCAGTCTTGGTTAAAATTTTTCTAGCTCCCAGAACTTTTGCTTTGGAAGTTAAAACTAACTCTCCTTTTTTTGGGGAGGAGAGGGAGAGGGACACTTCTGAAATGGTTACGTGAGGAGCTTAGCAGGCAGACCCTCTCCCCAGTGAACGACCATGCTGGAGGTAATTATAAAAACAAAGCACAAAATTAAAAGTTTCCGGAAGTTCTCTTAATGGCGTCCAGCAAATGGAGAAACATTCATTCAAGAAAATCCACTAGAAATTGCAAAGAACAACTCCATGGCATCTTAACCATAACTTGCTTCCCTTCCATACCCCTCTCCCAATTCAGTGTGACAGAATATCCACCTGGGCAGGTGCCAACAGAAAGACAGCACTCCCTCCTCTCTCCCCAGCTCTCAGTCTAAGGTCATGGTTCCTGCTCAGGAGGGGCCGGCCACCAGCATTTCTCATCCCTGTCAGCTCTGTGTTGCAGAAGCTCTATTCCAGGCAAGACATCTGCAATTAGGGGCTCCTTTCTTCTACTAGCTCTTCCTCATGGATCCCATCACCCTAGCTCACTCAGAATGTGGGTCAGATACAGTCACGTACAGCTGACTTCCTACCAGAAACAATGGAGGCCGAAAAGCTGTGGGACAACATATTCAAGGCACTGAAAAAAAAACGAACCAAGGTTCTTACACAGAGCATAACTATTTTCCAAAACTAACTTTCTTGTGTGCACACATGAGTACACCCACTGAGCCTCTCTCGGTGTTATATTCTATTAGTCTGAGCTATGATCTTGATACTATACATTTTTACTCTAGAATTGGTAAATACCCATTATCTGTGCTTTGTTATTTTCAGCTGACCAAAAAAAAAAAAAGGAAATTAGTAATTGAATATACTAACATAAATGAGTCAAAATATATAAGAAAAAGATACCTCAAGGATTTTATGAACTAGGCTACTGCTATTAAAACAATGAAAAATATTTGTACTTTTGATATCCACAAAGCACTTTAAAAAAAAATGTTTATTTACACTTCTCCCTACATTCCCTTTGGAGACTAGCCAAAAATTCCCTGACTAAAGCTCAAGGATGTAAGATAGGAAGGGAAAAAAGCTAACGCCAATCTCATTAAAAGTAAGTTAGGAAGTAGTTACCCTTTTAGAAGGCTAAAACCTAAACAAGTCAGAATCTTAGAAACAGCATAAAAACACCCAAAAAGAGAATCTAATTAGGTTTAAGTAATAAATATTTCCAAGATAAGTTTCCCTTTTACTCTTGCTATATTTTTACACCAAAAAAACACCTCTCTGTAATAATCTCTCAATCTGCATTCCAATTAAATTTAAATTTATGTTTTTAGTCTTTTATTTATCCTACATGTCCCTTTATAATTTCAATAAAGTAAATATACTGCACAAAACAATCTTTTTTACTGGCATAAATGCTTTCAGCATATTCTACCTAAGATTATTTTCCTTTTCCTTTCTACTACCAGTTGGAAACATCATTCTCCTTTTTAAAAGGTTCCCATCAAATATTGCCAACAATTAAAAGGCTTCAGTTTGGCACAGACCTCTGTCAACAGTCAGCTGATTCATCATTTTAACATACTGAGAACCAGAACAATTTTTTTCATCTATGTACTTCTGGTCCCAGACCAATTTCCCTGAGTACTTTCCAGAAGCCAAGATAATAGTCATCATGCAACAGTGATCTCTCCTTCTCCAAGTGGAGAAAGCTGTGCCATTTGAGATGGACACTAAGTAAATTAAAAGGAAAAGTGTAAGAGGATGGCGTGGTGGTGGCTGGAGAGGACCCCACAAGCCCACCAACAGGGACGAAGGCAGCATCTTGTTGCAGGGTGAGGTGGTCACCAGGTCGACTAATCACTATCTTGAAAGCCTTCAGAGAGAACAGCACTCTGGCAGAGAAGTATCAAAAATCACAAGGGACCAAAGTGACTCTCTTAACACCAAAGCTATTGCTCCCTTACTAGTATGAGGCTCAGACTTCGTTATTATCATTTTCCTCATTATCTTGGATCTGCCATCTACTTCTAAAGGTCTTGCTTTCAAGTCCATCAATTAGTCTTATTCTACCATTCCCCTTCAATGTACCAGCAGCTTATATGAGTATCTGCTGACACATGCAGAAAAAGGACACAGACCTGAGGCTATGTATCAAAAGGGGCTGGATGGTCACAGAGCCAAGAGTAGTAAAGAAGACAGGCTACCAGCCACTGACTCCATCCATGGGCCCCAGGACCAGATGAAGCAACTTGGTGAGGGATGTTCATGATCCCATCCAGTGGTTTCCCAAACCTCCTGCTGGCTGCCAAGGAAGAATGGAACAGGTCAGAAATGGGCAAGAGAACTGGATCAATCCACATCTAGGGACAAGTGATAGACCATAAGCTTTCGGTACCAGCCCATGAAAAGACAAGTAAACAAACTGAAGGTAAGTCTGGAGCAACTTGAGCTTCCCACAACATCTGAGCTCATGATCAACAAACTTGCCTTGAACAGGGCATCGACTAGTTTGGGTATCAGTGAACTTGTGTGATGTCATATGTGGTCCAAGCTGCAGACAAGTTATACACAGTAGGATCTGGTCCTTTGTTACAGAGAGTTGATAGGCACTGCTCTAGATTCTCATAGACTGTATTAACTAACAGTCCAAAACATCCTAGCAAAAGTATTA
This sequence comes from Phacochoerus africanus, assembly GCF_016906955.1. Lineage (NCBI taxonomy): Eukaryota > Metazoa > Chordata > Mammalia > Artiodactyla > Suidae > Phacochoerus > Phacochoerus africanus. The sequence continues at coordinate 75,694,221 of NC_062545.1, read as the reverse complement.
TTCACAAATTAGACATGCTGAAAAAGAGAAAACGTTTTAGTCATCACAGACAACCATTCTAGTCCTTCACATATGTATTATTTTGACAACCAGACTATGCATTTTTCAAAGACAAGCATTCCGTGTTTTGTTATTTCAGGAGCCCTCTTTATGCCTAAGGCAGCACCAAAGCATGTTTATACAGACTCCCTATTTACTCTTCAAAGATTCCAAGCTTTATTTACATGTGAACTAGAATACACAGAGTGCATTTCCATGAAAATAATAACTGCTTACTTTTAGTACATTACTGTGTCACTCTACTAGTAGGTCAGCCTTTTAGAGACTTCACAATCCAAGGACAGTCTCAAAGAGGCCTCTAACTGCGAGAGAAACCATACCACAACACCTAAGAATGTCACCTAAGAGAAACATGGACACACCTTAGCCCTGACACAAAGTTTATTAATACTTGTGTTAAAAAAAATGAGTATTTGGTTATACTACTTAGATATTGATTAAAATAAAGCTTTGGTTTTACAAGCTTAGTTATCAATAGATTTAAAATAAGGCAAGGAATAGTGCTAAAAGCAAATATGCCCAGAACCATGAAGAATGAATGAAGTACCACAAAAACAAGACAGTATAGCATCCAAAGGCCAGTTAATGTAAAGGCCAACTGCCCAGTACAATTCCAGAACACCAAAGGGCAGCTAATTTTCTTATTTCTTTTTAGGACCACACCTGTGACATAGGGAAGTTCCTGGGCTAGGGGCTGAATCAGAGCTGCAGCCTACACCACAGCCATAGCAATGCCAGATCCAAGCAGCATTCTGCAACCTGTGCTGCAGGCCTGTGGCAATGCCAGATCCTTAATTCTCTGAGCAAAGCCAGCGATCAAACCCACATCCTCACAGACACTGCGTTAGGTTCTTAACCCACTGAGCCACAGTGGCAACTCCAAGGGCAGCTATTTTTAAACACACTTCAGTAACTGATCTTTATTTCATTACAGAAAATCATCAAGGAAAGTTCCATTTTAAATAATTAACCCTGGCTAATGAGGCATTCACTATTACATACACCTTGGGAAATTTCCATTAAAAAAAAAACTGTTATAAAGTTATCAGCATTTAAATAAGTTTAACCTATTAAGTAACTAATTAAGCCTACTGTATTTAAGACATATTTTATTTCTATTTTTTCTTTGATTTAAAATGTAAGTAACACATGTAGTGGAATTTAACACACATGGATTTGTATGGGATTTAAACACATGAACTCAGGTAACAGACATTGACTTTATACAGACATCCACACACACTTCTCCATCAAACATGAACTCTAAGGGATTCATCAAGACTGAGCAGAAGGTACAGAGAAGGAGCTGGTCCTACGGAGAAGAAACTAATCACATCTACCACTCCTGACCTTCCCTGGCAGCCGTCTAGGACACAAAATGGACCTAAAGGGACTATGCATGAAGGGATATATGACAGCACACCTAAAAAAAACACTCCAAGAAAAACAAACTTCAAATATGGGAGGACAGGTACAATCAAAATCTCAGCCTATACAGAGTCACCAAATAGAACATGCTGACCAGAAAAATGAACGTAAGAATTTGAAACTATACTGCATGGTCCAGGCCAATCTACAGACACCCATCACTCAGTCAATATTGCTTATAGTCCAGTAGGTTTAAGAAGCAGAGAGACAATCTTGTAAGTGTTTAAAAAAAAAAATAGATGTGAAATAGGCTCTTCCAACAGGAAGCTGAGATACAGCTGCCCTCTGTGTGGCCTCCAAGGCCCCAGGTAATCCAGCTTCACACAACTACTTGCCAGCATTCCAGGACCCATGGGCAGCTGCGTGCCCTTGCCTCTGCTGTCACCCCTACTGAAGCTCTCTCCTCCCTTCCCTACATCCATCCCAGTCTTGCTCCTCCTCCAGGGTCCAGCCTGAGTCTCATCTTCTCTAGGAAATCCTTCCTGACCATTCCAGGTTCACATAACGTACCCGCAAATATAATCTCCAATACCACTTAACTTTCACCACAGTTGGCTCTTAATCACAATCCTGGAGTTGTTTCAAGTGCAGTGGGTTTTGTTTCCTGTCCTCCTCCACCATCCTAAGACTTCCCAGGGCAAATCCACGCTAGAGCAAGGATAGGTTTACTGACCCACTGCTGCCAGAGACAACACACCAGAGGAACTGTGGGGCATCTCACAAATGCCCCATAGGCTGAACCACGGACTCCTTCAAGGCCAAGGCCATTTCTTTATTTGTTCATGAATAAATAAAGGCATTATTATAGGATTCAGGGGAGAGATTAGGTAAAATTTAAACAAAGAGGCTCAAACCAAAGCCAGACTGTTTGTAAGAGATACACATCAAGCCTGGACCGTGAAGCAGACTCAGGGTCTCATTTCCTTGAAAGCAATAAAGTTAGCAGAGCTGTGGGCTGCCGAGGCCAAAAACCTCTTATCTGGAGCTCTGCATCTGAGCTGTCAATCGAGGCTGCTTCTCTGTGTCAAAATGGCTTAGATCATCCAGGCAGGATGTTTTCTCTTACTGACATCATTGTAAAGAGCAAAGTTTCTGATCATCTGTGATTTTTTAGAGAACAAAATTTCTCGGTGAGTAAGAAAGTAGCTGTCATTCAAAGAAGGGGGTTATGACACTTCATGTTACATCACATCCTTGGGAGAAATTCCTCTTAATTTAAAAGCTGGTTTTACCTGTATCTGGTTTTCCAGCTGCTGTGTACCGTCTGAGCCAATTTTCACTTTTTCATTCCTCAACAAGCCAGACTCCTTACAGGTTCAAACCATCACTTTGTTCATACCCCATATGAAATTGAGTACTGTTCTGAGCATGTATCAGATGCCATATAAAAGGTGTTGGATATCCGATTGATAGAAATTTTCAACAACCAAAGCCACAGAGGATGGGTCATACTTATAAAGCTATATAAATATAACCCTTGCAAACTATCTTTAAGCCATCTAGGTAGAAAAAAAAAAGGGAGGTAGTAAGAGGGAGGCACGTTTCTTACCTACAACACCAAAAGCTGAAACAGCTCGAAATAACCCAGAGGATCCTTTCTGTCCCATCTTTGTCCTATTTCCTAGATCCAAGCGGCCAAGAAGTTCTCGCACTTCTTGTTGCGTATAGACATGCTAAAAACAAGCAGATTTAATCTGTAAGGTTTTGCTCCCTTTTTAGATTCATTATTTACCCCTGAAAATTAAAAGCTGCTTATGCGAATCATTAGTTAGTTATTTCACAGAAGTACATGAGAATGCAGGACTAAGCTGCATTTTTTTTTTTTTTTCCCAGAGACACAGGTGCCACATACAGAAGTTCCCAGGCTAGGGGTTGAATCAGAGCTGTAGTTGCTGGCCTGCGCCACAGCCACAGCCACATGGGATCCAAGCTCCATCTGTGACCAATACCACAGCTCACGGCAATTCTGTATCCTTAACCCACTGAGCGAGGCCAGGGATCAAACCTGCATCCTCAAGGATACTAGTCAGGTTCATTTCCACTGAGTCCCAACGGGAACTCCTAAGCTACAATTTTTAAAAGCCAACAAATTTTTTTTTTTTAACATTGTAACTTTAGGATGTTCACTGGATCACATGGTGCTGTACTAAAAAAGTTGATCAAAACCTTATCTTCTGAACCAGAGATTGCAAGATGTAAGGGATCCACAAATTTCAACAAATCTATAAACCCCTTAAAATTGTATGCAAAGTTTTGGTTGTATGTGCATATGTGCATTTTTATGAGAGGGCCCATAGCTCTTCTTAGATTCTCAAAGAGATCCCTGATCAACCACTCCTACCCCCAAATAAAGCCAAGAATCATTACACTATATTAATAAAAACTCCGCATGAGGGAATTATATCCAATTTTTTAGGATAGAACATGATGGAAGATAATATGAGAAAAGGAACTCTGTGTGTGTGTGTGTGTGTGTGTGTGTGTGTGTGTGTATCTGGGTCACTCTGCTGTACAGCAGAAATTGACACGACATTGCAAATCAACTATACTTTAATTAAAAAAAAAAAACACCTCCCAGATGGTGTGTGTGTTGGGTGAATCGCAACACCAGGAGTTAAGTCATGAAATATAATTTATCTAAAATTATTATAACACAGAAAATAGTTTTGCAAAGAATTTAGTGAAAATGGGTGCCTAACTGTAGCCACTGAAAAAAGCCAGGAATGTACATGAATTCAGAAATAGAGACAGGAACTTCAAGAGAATGGGTTAGTGAGGTTCTCTCTTTTCAGAGTCAAAATTAACTGATCGATTCCACCATACTGCATTTCTCTCTTAACTAAAAGCCTCATTTCTTGTGCCTCCTGATTGAAGTCTCTGTATTCCCAACTCTAGATAATATAACATCTGCATAAGAATAGCTTAACGCTTCTCCAGCATGTCGTCAGAAGAGACCCTACTAGTCATTTCTGGCAGTGTAGCAAAACATCTGCAGTACAGAAGTCCTTTTGACTTCATGTAGATAATAAATAATCTAATAAATAATAATAAATAATCTCTAATAATAATAAATGATAAAAAGTAAATAATCTCTTTGGTGGACACAATATTAAGAGTTAAACTGAATCTTTAAAATGGAGCCCCTTTAAGAAAATATATTCATTATCTAATCTTAAGAGTTGCTTTGGGGAGTTCCCATCGTGGCGCAGTGGTTAACGAATCCGACTAAGAATCATGAGGTTGCAGGTTCCGTCCCTGCCCTTGCTCAGTGGGTTAACGATCCGGCATTGCCGTGAGCTGTGGTGTAGGTTGCAGACGCGGCTCGGGTCCTGGGTTGCTGTGGCTCTGGTGTAGGCTGGCAGCTACAGCTCCGATTTGACCCTTAGCCTGGGAACCTCCATATGCCACAGCAGTGGCCCAAGAAATAGCAAAAAAGACAAAAAAAAAAAAAAGAGTTGCTTTGTCAAATACATAAAAGTGAGGGGCAGAGTTTAATTCTGGCATACTTTTCCACATCAGTAATTTCGAGAAACCAGACTAGAGATTCAAATTATAGCTAACCATGAAAAATAATTTTAATTTTTAGGTGCATGATCAAAAAAAAAATCATTATCACTATGGGAGTTCCCATCATGGCTCAGTGGTTAACAAACCCAACTAAGATCCATGAGGATGCAGGTTCGATCCCTGGCCTTGCTCAGTGGGTTAAGGATTGGGCGTTGCCCTGAGCTGTGGTGTAGGTCGGAGGTGCAGCTCGCATCCTGCATTGCTGTGGCTGTGGTGTAGGCCAGCAGCTGTAGCTATGATTTGACCCCTAGCCTGGGAACTTCCATATGCTGCGGGTGTGGCCCTGAAAAGACTAAAGACAAAAAAAACAAAACATCACTAGAAGCTGTAAGGATATTTCATACCTTTCAACAAGTACCAGAGTTTCTGTTAGTATTCAGGTTTGCAAGATACTTACCCTATCATCAATTATGACCAAATCTTTTGGTTCTGTTCTATCAATTTTCAAAACACGGTATTTTGTTTCTGCATGATTGCTCCCAACTAGAAAGTATCTCTATAAATAAAAAAGAAATGTCATTAGCTTTTTAAGGAAGTTTGCCTTGTACACATTTTATAATCACTTATGTTTTTAAAGTTAAATATATTAATAAAATTGTGTTACTTCTTAAAAAAGTATTTGTGGTAAGTATAACTGGCAGGATAAGAAAGGCTGATTCTAAAAGGTCAAGGCTGATTCTAAAAGGTCAATTTTTAAATTGAAATATTCATAGTGGTGTCGTGATAAGCATCAGTCTGATATTTAAAATGTACCCAGTAACCAGGTCAGATGAATTTAATTATATTATATAGAGATTAACCTAACTGATTGGAGATTGATGTTTAAACTTTGCAGGAAGCAGTGGCTCTGTTAAGAATTAAAAAGCTCAACATACAATTAGCAATGTTTAGACAATTACAGCTATTAAAATACTGATATTTTATCAAGCGAATCCATGTAAGTTTTCTGTAGAAGTCTAAAAATGAGTTTAATATAGCAACTATAAAAACTCACCCAAAGTCCTAAAAAGACTAAAATGAGTATACTTTCCCAAAAGGCTTTTTATAGATAAGCTACAGGAAATAATTAATATTCTTTCCTTTTTGCAACACTTCCTTAGAGCAGAATACCTGAACATATTAGTCTTCTTAAATGAATACTGAAAATAAAATGAATAACAAAACTGCAGAATAATCACCCAAGGTTCAAAGAAAATGCCTTTAAGAAAACCTAAACAAGATGAATAATTTTTAAATTGTATTTTAAGAAATAAGTAAAACTCTGCTAGGAAAAATAAATTATTTAAAGATATTCTGCTTCAAACATAGCCTTTAAGTTGCACTGCTGGAGTTCTCATTGTGGCTTAAAGGGTTATGAACCCAACCAGTATCCATGAAGATGCAGGTTTGATCCCTGGCCTCACTTAGTGGTTCAGGACCTGGCATTGCCATGAGCAGCATAGGTTGTAGACACAGCTCAGATCCTGTGTTGCTGTGGTGTAGGCTGGCTGCTGCAGCTCCGATTGGACCCCTAGCGTGAGCACTTCTGTGTGCCAAAGGTTCAGCCCTAAAAAAAAGCAAAAAAAAAAAAGGTGGCACTGTTTTTTTTTGTTGTTGTTGTTGTTGCTGTTGCCGTTTTTAGGGCCACACAGGCATTATATTGAAGTTCCCAGGCTAGGAGTCAAATTGGAGCTGCAGCTGAGGCCTACACCACAGCCACAGCCACACTGGATCCATCTGTGGCCTACACCTCAGCTTGTGGCAATGCCAGACCCTTGACCTACTGAGTGAGGCCAGGGATCAAACCCATATTCTCATGGATGCTATGTCAGGTTCTTAACCCGCTGAGCCACAACAGGAACTCCAAAGTGGCACTTTTTCAACACTGCAAAAATTGAGAACACACTGCCACCATCAAATGGCATTTTATCATCTCATTGGTCACATGAGGTACAGACACACAAAGCAATTAAATAAAAAAATAAGATTCTCTAGATTAATGGCCAAATCGAAGTATGTAGACCATTGCAATTCAGAGCAGGAAAGATTAATGCTGGGAACTACAGATGCAGAAAATGTAAGAGGAGTTAGAACTTGAACTGAACCTTAAAGGATGAGTAAGATTTTAAAAGATTTACAACAGAAGAGATAGGCAACAGAAGTATATACTATATTATGTATATATGTATATAAATAAAACAGAAAATGAGCACTTGGTTATATTGTTTTAATGCTAAATATATAGAAAGAGATGGGTATTTTTCAATTATTAAGTATATATATGTTTAGAAAGGTCTGATATAGACTTTCAGATTATAGAGAACAAAACTACAGGTTAAAAGATGGGGAGTTTTCTTGTGTAGTGGGATAAGGATCCAGTATTGCCACTGCAGTGGTTTGGGTCCAATCCCTGGCTCAGTAACTTCCACATGCCCTGGGCAAGGCCAAAAAAAAAAAAAAAAGATGGGTTAGCACACACTTTAGTGGAAAGCTAACCACAATACCGAATCCCTCATTCCCTAGGGAGAGGTAGAGTCTGGATGGCAGTAACAGTTATAGTGAGGCAGAAATAAAGCAATTATAATAAAAATTAGTCAACTAGCCTGAGACATCCAATGACCAGGACTTGATACACTGGGGGAGCAGCTAGAAAGGGAGGGAGAAGTTCAAGGTTCTCAGTCTGGCCTTGGCCAAGTCTTCCCTGAGACCCTTCCCACCACTGAGAGGAGAGAGGGGGCGTCACCAGTCTAATAAAACCAACCTCAGAAGAATGGTTGGTAAACTATAGATGTTTGTTAGCAGAAAAGGGAGCCACCTTCTTGAGGACTTGAGGAAAAACATTTCCCAGGAAAGGAAATAGCAAGTGCAAAGACCTGAAAGAGGATAAAACTTGGCCAGTTAGAGGAACAAGATTAACCAAGAAAATGCTCATAAAACACCTAACACAGTGAAGAGTGTTCAACACGAAGAAGGCACTCAATGTGTGTTACTTCCTTTTCTCTCCCTTACTTTTTAAGATGTTCAGGAAGTCTATGCCATTGTATTTGAGAAAAAGACCAAAAAAAAAAAAAGATGAAGAAAGAGGTAGCCCAGACTAATAAAAGCATGTGCAGGATCAGAATGGAACCAGAGTGGGAAAGTGCACAAATCTATTAGTACTCAGTCTTCCCCCTCAGGAGAGAAGATGCAAATAATCCACCATGAGTAGAGTGCTGTAGCAGAGGTCTAAACAGGATGCAAGGACAACACAGGAAAGGAGTTTAACTCATTTGGGCAGGGACAAAGCAAGTTCTCCAGAGAGGCTTGTGCTGTCCTGAAGCCGAGTTTAGCCTTGAAGAACCTCTAGACAGGACCCAATGTACTGAACGAGTGGCAAGTGACACCCAGCCCCTCCACCTGCCTCCACCAGAACACTTGTGCTTGTATCTGAATTTAGCCCTTTCTTCTGAGGGCCTTCTTTAGATTTGTTTGGGGCATGTCTACCCCCTTTGCCTAATTATACGCAGCTCAGGAGACTGGGGCTAACACTCTAACCTCTGTGGTTTTAAATTCTAGTCTAGTAGCACAACCTGGTTCCATAGGCACTGGGTAAACGCTAGGTCAAAGAACAACCACTCACCACAGACTAGTTATTTAATCTGCTGGGTGACTTCCTACAATGTTGACCCTATCCCATCTTTCTCGGTTAAGTACATAGAGAGGCAGCCCTTTGAAATCTAGTCAGTAAGGAAGTACATCACAGCTTTAAAAATCCCTGAGGGAAATTCCTAGCATTTCAGTAGCTCCTAGGAAATCGAAAGATGAACCGCAGGAGGACAATGATTTGACCGTTTGTAATACAAAGACAGATATAATCAAGAATCCTGCAAGTGTTCTGCGCAGAAGAGCGACCTCTAGTGGAACCGGTTACGTGGGCAAGAAAATCACAGCTCTCCGCTGTGCACAGAATCACTCTCCTGCACTGCCCTCTGGTGGGAAGTTCATCAAACAGTTCCTCCAGTTTTTAAGATGTAACTTCCAGAAAGGCCTCATTTCTGCTTGGTTTTATTTCCTTCTTGTTAAATAAATCAATTCTATATCTACGTATATCCTTAGGCTTTATTGTGTTTTAATATTATGTTTTGAAATGAGTTGGAAGCATTTCTGGACTTACAAATTGCCCTGAAATATCTTTTCCTTAAATTCTTCTCTACAGATTTTTTCTAATTTTTTATTTTGAAAAAATTTTAAACCTACAGTAAAAGAAATGTATATATGTGTGACTGGGTCACTTTGCTGTACAGTAGAAAACTGACAACACTATAAACCAACTATAATGGAAAAAAATAAAAATCATTAAAAATAAATAAAACCTACAGTAAAATGAACAGAATAGTACAATGAAAACCCATATTTCACTTACCGAGATTCACCAACTGTTAACACTTTGCTACATTTGTTTTCTCCCTCCTTCCTTCCCAATAAGCTTTTTTTCTCCTGAACCATGTGAAAACTAGTTGCAAGTATCATAACACATCATCCCTAAAAACTACAACTTGATAACTGGTTTAAAAAAAAAATGGAATCCAATCAAGGATCCCACCCTTGTATTTGGTTATTATGTCTTTTTGAGTATTTTTAATCTAGAACAATCCTCCTGTCTCTGCTTTCAAAGTCTTTGTCTTTCAGGGCATTTTTAAAGAGTCCACATTTTTAACACCAACTTTCCTATTGACCATCATTCATCTGAATGTTTACCAGTGAGTGTCTCACATGAGCCAGGCACTGGGCTAGATACCTAAAGGCAAAGGTAAACTGAAGATATATTTGGGGCCCATAACTTGCTGATGGATTCTATTGGGAAAAAAAAAAAGGAGTAACTGATCCAGTTACTTTTGCTTGAGCAACTAGCATGATGGTGGTGCCACCTACTGATGTAGAGTTGTCTAGAGAAGAAACAGGGTTGAAGCAAAACCATGAGTTCTGTTTACAACATTCCCTGAGTGCTCAAGTAGGAACTGAGTCTGGAGCTCAGAGCAGAGATCTCAGAGCGTGTCATCAGCACATAAATGACATTTAAAGTGAAATCAGGAGTTCCCGTTGTGGCGCAGTGGTTAAGGAATCCGACTAGGAACCATGAGGTTTCGGGTTCCGTCCCTGCCCTTGCTCAGTGGTGTAGGTTGCAGACGCAGCTTGGATCCCGCGTTTCTGTGGCTCTGGCGTAGGCCAGTGGCTACAGCTCCGATTCGACCCCTAGCTTGGGAACCTCCATATGCCGCGGGAGCGGCCCAAAGAAATAGCAAAAAGAAAAAATAAATAAATAAATAAATAAAATAAAGTGAAATCAAGGGACAGGATTAACCTACTAGGGAGAGTGAAGATAGAGAAAGAGCCCCCCTCCAAAAAAAAAAAAAATGAGCCTGAGGCACTCTAAGTAAAATTATTTACAGGCTGAATATGGAGAAGGAACCTACTGAGAAGGGCCAGTGATTAGGAAAAACCTCAGGACAGCTGGAGCCTTCAAAGCAAAGGGAGGAGATGACCTGGAAAAGAAGGGAGCAGTCACAGCCACGTCGACTGCTGCTGAGAGGCTGAGAAAGATGAGGACTCAAAAGGGCCCCCGGGTCTGACAACAGGAGCCTGTGAGTGGTCTTTCCAGGGCTGTCTCAGTGATGAAGTGGGGGGAAAACTCACAGCAGAGCTGGGTGAAGAGCAAATGGGTCATCTGGGAAAAGACATAGGAGTGAACATCTCTGTTCCTGCCAAACGCCTTACTAAAACCAAGGCAAAGTTTTTTATGTTCTTTTTTTTCAGACATAAGCGCCAGGGGCAAGAGAAAGAACGAAGTAGATGGAAAAAAAAAAAAAAATCACTTGAAACTGCAAAGCACGGCCAAGAAAGCAGTGAGAAGTCAAGAAGCAATCCAATTTACACTACAAAACCTCCAAAGACATGGAAATTTGTGGCACCGCTCATCTCTGGAGGTAGGAGTGTAAAATTTCAGAAAACTAAAGACAAAAAAGGAGCCAGCACAAGCTTCTAAGGGGGGGGGGGGAGGCTTCAAGAATAGCATTGCTATCAAAATTTATACTTTGAAAAACTGAGGGTTTCCAAATGAGACAGGTTGGGGGAATGCACTGAGGGTCTGAGATGGAGATGCTATAAAATTGGATTGTGACGATGGTTGTACAACTATAAATGTAATAAAATTCATTGGGAAATAAATACAAAATTTCTACAGACAAAAAAAAAAAAGTTGCATTAACACTGGAATTCTCCTGAGCAACCCCAAAGATGGAAGATAGGGACATGATGCCTTCAAATTTTTAAGGGAAAATTAATTTCAATCTTTAATTCAACATTAAACCTATCAGTCAAACCCGAGGATAGGATAAGGACATTCTCAAACATGCATGGGCTCAAAAAAATTCCTGTCCATGAAAACCCTTTCTCATGAAGTAACTAAAGGAGATGCTCCACCAAAACAAGGGCCTAAGTCAACAAAGAGAAAGACACAGGATCTGGAAAAATGAGAGGCTACAGGAGGATGGTCAAGGGAGATCCTGGGATGGCTGCTGTGCTGCAGGCCTTGGGAGCAACTGTCCAGATCTGGGCCACTGCTTCAAGAAAATGAAACCAATACGAATACCGAACATGTGAGCATGTGCTGAGACCTAATATCTGGAAAGTTGGGTTAAATTCATTCTAAGTTCTTAATAACAACTAGGGATTATAGAAAGAAGAAAAGGTCATCTCAAGTACTGGTCATCTGAAGTTCAAATGGAGACGGTGAAAAGAGAGGTAAATAGAATGCCCAAAAGCAACAGGGAAGGAAAGTGGACAGTAATTGGAATGTACAGGACCTCCATAAATCAGGCAGCCATCAGGTAGACTGCATGAATGCACAATGTATAGGATGCTGGGATGAATCAACACTGCTGGGAGAACAGCTAGCTCGTTCTCTGTGTTAGCAGATATGTTGGGAGGTGGGGGTTGGCAAGAATTGGGGTGGGTAATTAGGATACACCGAAAAAAGCTACATTGAAATGCCCATGGATGTTCCCTTGTGGTGCAGTGGGTTAAGGGTCCAGCATTGTCACTGCAGCAGCTTGGGTCACTGTTGTGGCGCGGGTTCAAACCCTGGCCCAGGAACTTCCACATGCCACAGGCGTGGCCAAAAAATTAAATTAACATGTCCATAAAGATAGAAGATGATCTAAGCTGGCTCTCCTGAAAGTATCAAGAAAAAGCTTAAAATTTTAATATGTAACTTTAACAATGGTGGCTTGATTTAAGGATGAATGCGTTTGTAAAATAATATACACGAACTCCAAGTAGAATACAATAGGTAATCCATTTAACAGGAAATTCAGTATCTACTAACATTATCATCTCCTTTTATAATGACAGGCTAATTAATCACTCACTTTCCAGCTGAGAAGAAAAAAATCAGCTTTCATGAAAGCGGAGAAATTTTAGCTTGACAGCTTCAATTAATGATAAACTTCACTTGAACTTTCAGAATAATGCTATCATTTTTAAAGATCATCATCAAGTGACTTCTCACCATCTTTAATAGTCTTGCAGGCCTGCCACCTGACTGATTCCAGCAATCCCACAACAAGTAACACAGACCAGAGAGGGAAAGGAGCCTCCCATTGTCACAGGGACATCTCTAAGTTCACTCTTCACAGCTTCAGGGCTTTACTGATGGGGAAGCATCAAAGCCCCTCGAGAAACACGTGGAAACTTTGTCACCTCCAACCACATCTTCTAAATTGGTTATCGTCACTGTAATTCTTTCTCCCACTTTCTATCATCTGGTTCTCAGCTCCAACCCTTTAGTGAACCACATCTTATGTTGTCCTCTCTTAATCCCTAATTCCCAAACCCAAGGCCAATATCAGGGCTAATTAAATAAGCTGCATTCCTCATGAAGTGGTTCTTATTTTGTTCTATTTTGTTGTGACAGGGTGGGGAGAAGGGAAAAGCTTCTTTAAATCCTTTGAGGACAAGGCAGGAATTAAACAAACACAAACATACACACATACACCCCAACAATTTTGAGCTAGCAAGAGTCAAGTTTTCTTACAATCGTACCCCCACAGATCACACATGCTGACACAAAAGTCTGCCACAGTTCTGTCCAGCTACCAATTTTTTTTTCAGCTACTAATTTGAATATCAACCACTATACGTTCATGTCTTTGTTGTGAAATAGTCAGTTATTGCAAATGGTAAGACTCCTAGAACTCATGTATGACTAAGCAAGGGCTATAAACTGGAAATCCTCTAGGGTAAACTGCAGTTTCTTCCAGGATAACCTTAGGCTTCTAAATCTCCTGTAGGCAACTCCTGATTGCATGGGGTATATATGAGCATCAGGGCTGGATCTGGCCTTACTTTCTCTGTGGACTTGGGTCACATGAGCCAAAGGACAACATGAAGGTGCTGGTTGCCAGGGAGAACAGGTCAACCTTTGGAGGGAGCAGAACCTTCCCAAGGCCAGTATGCTATCTACCAACCCACCTCCCTTTCTTCTACAAATGGTTCTCAAAATCCAGCTCTAAACACAGGTAACAATGACAACATGAACTTTACCTCAGGAGCAATTCTACAGTACCCTTCTAAATGAAGGCTCAGGATGAGAGGCACCCTGTCTTGCTCACTGCCTCTTTTGTTCCTTAATGCATCCTCTAATTCCTCCACAGCCAATCAATACATTCTCACCAGCCAAAACAGCAATGCCAGTTTCTTTCATACACTTGCCAACAATGACTTTGGTCAATCTTTCCAATCTTTGCCACTCTGACAAGTGAAAAATGGGGATCTATTTTCACACTACTGTTTTAATTATTAGTAAGTTGAATATACTTTCACATGCATACTTCTCTTTCGGCAAATTAACCATTCATGTTGTCATCTTTTTTTTGTTTATGGCCATACCCACAGCATATGGAATTTCCCAGGCCAGGGATCAAATATGAGCCACAGCTGTGGGAACACTGGATCTTTTAACCCTCTGTGGCAGGCGGTGGATCAAAGCCACACCTCTGCAGCAACCCAAGCTGCTGCAGTAGGATTCTTAACCCACTGGGCCACAGCGGGAACTCCATGACTTTGTATTTTTTGGTCAGGTTTTATTTTTCATTATTTTTATAAAATTTTGGGGAGTTTCCATTGGGCTCTATTTCCAGGATAGACCACGTACTAGGCCACAAAACAAGTCTCAACAAATTTAATAGGACAAAAATTATACCAAGCAAATTTCCTGATCACAACAGTATGAAACTAGAAATCAGGAAGGATCAAGATGGTGGAGGAATGAGACGTGGCACTCACCTTCTCCCACAAACACATCAAAAAAAAAATCTACATGTAGAACTAGTTGCATAGAACATCTACTGAATGCTGGCAGAAGACCTTATGCCTCCAAAAAGGGCAAGAATCCCTCCACATAAGTATGTAGAACAAAAGAAAAAAAAAAGAGAGAGAGAGAGAAGGAATCAGGATGAGACTAGCACTCCTGAGAGGGAGCTGTTGAAGAGGAAAGGAACCCACACCCTCAAAAGCCACCTAACCAACAGGGAGATCAGCCAAGATGAAGGGAACTCAATGTCACAGAGGAAAGTGCAGCAGCTGGACTGAGGAGGGCAAAGCAGAGTGAGAGCTGCACAGACCATCTGTACCACCATCCCTGAACCCAAACACCACAGCCTGATAGGCTCGGGCAGGGGCTGGAGAGGTGCCACCTACACATGCTGCCATCAACAAGGTGCCTCTTGTGAGGGCTGCAGTTGGCTGGCCACCTCTTGTGGGGGCTAAGGGCAGCAGGGGGCTGAGCACAATGCAGTGCTTCTTGCCTGGTCTATAGGTGGCAGGGGCAAACCAGAGCAGTCATTTCAGACACCAGAAGCGGGCATGGCTTTCCACCACTAGGGGGTCTGAACAGGTACCACCTGTGGCCCCAGTCACCTCAGAGGCTGGCAAAGAAGAGGGCACTGAAACCAAGATCCACACGTTGTTGCTCTCACTCCCCTGAGAGTGCACCTGCCCTGCTGCTGCCACTACCAAATGCTCCAGGCACCACCTACACCTGCCTGATCACTGTCACCTCCTAGGGATCTACAACTAGGAGCAGCCTGCACCACCTTCCCGTGGGTCCTTGCCACTGTCAAGGGCCCAGCAACAAGGCACTTGCTACTAGCCCTGCTCACTGCCTCCATATCCCTGGAAGCTTGCACAGCACCCTAAAAAGAAATAGTAAGCCATCAAAAAATACCCAGGAGTGCTCGTACATATAAATAGCCCTCCAAGACTACAGTAGTTGTTTTCCCTAAACTCACAAAATAAGAGAAATATAAGCAAAAATAGGAAGCTCAGGAACCATTCCCAGTTAAAACAACAGGAGAATTCACCTGAATGAGCAGACAATGAAACAGACTTCTGCAGTCTAACAGACACTAAGTTCAAAAGGGAGATAGTGAAGATATTGAAGGAATTAAGAGTGAATATGAAGAAATTAAGAAGATATGAACAGTAACATAGATTACTTTAGAAAGGAACTAGAAAGCATAAGGAGGAGCCAAGAAAAATTAGATAATTCATTTGCAAAGATGCAAGCTGAGTTAAAGGCACTGAAGAGCAGAATGAATAATGAAGAGGAACAAATTAGTGACTTGGAAGATAGAATATCATGCCCCCCAAAATTAAATACCTAGGAATAAACCTGACTAAGGAGCTGAAAGACTTATATGCTGAGAACTATAAAAGAGGAAATTAAAGAGGATTCAATGAAATGGAAAGATAGCCCATGCTCATGGATTGGAAGAATTAATATTGTTAAAATAGCCATACTACCCAAAGCATTCTACAGATCCAATGCAATCTCTACCAGATTTCCCATGATATTTTTCACAGAACTAGAACAATCCAAAAATTTATATGGAACCATAAAAGACCAGAATTGCCAAAGCAATCCCGAGGAACAAAAACCAAGCAGGAGAAACACCTCTCCCAGACTTCAGGCAATATTATAGAGCCACAGTAATCAAAACACTGTGGTACTGGTACCAAAACAGACATATAGACCAATGGAACCGAATAGAGAACCTATAAATAAACCCACATACCTATGGTCAATTAATCTTTGACAAAGGAACCAAGAATATAAAATGGGAAAAAGAGAGTCTTTTCAGCAAGTGGTACTGGGAAAACAGGACAGCCACATGTAAATCAATGAAACTGGAACAGGCCCTCACACCATGCACAAAAATAAACTCAAAATGCCTTAAAGACTTAAACATAAGACAAGACACCATCAAACTCCTAGAAGAGAACATAGCCAAAACATTCTGACATCAACCATATAAATGTTTTCTTTTTTTTTTTTTGTCTTTTTGCTATTTCTTGGGCCGCTCCCCCGGCATATGGAGGTTCCCAGGCTAGGGGTTGAATCGGAGCTGTAGCCACCGGCCTACGCCAGAGCCACAGCAATGCAGGATCCGAGCCTCGTCTGCAACCTACACCACAGCTCACGGCAACGCCGGATCCTTAACCCACTGAGCAAGGGCAGGGACCGAACCCGCAACCTCATGGTTCCTAGTCGGATTCGTTAACCACTGCGCCACGACGGGAACTCCATTTTTTTTTTTTAATTTTTTTTTGTGTGTCTTTTTTTGCCTTTTCTAGGGCTGCTCCTGTGGCATATGGAGGTTCCCAGGCTAGGGGTCTAACTGGAGCTGTAGGTGCCGGCCTACACCAGAGCCACAGCAACGCAGGATCTGAGCTGCATCTGCAACCTTCACCACAGCTCACGGCAACGCCAGATCCTTAACCCGCTGAATGAGGCCAGGGATGGAACCCACAACCTCATGGTTCCTAGTTGGATTCATTAACCACTGAGCCACAATGGGAACTCCTCCATTTTTTTTTTTAATGTTTTCTTAGGTCAGTCTCCCAAGGCAATAGAAATAGAGACAAAAATAAACCAATGGGACCTAATCAAACTGACAGGCTTCTGCACAGCACAGGAAACCATTAAAAAAAAAAAAAAACCCTATAGCATGGGAGAAGATAGTTTCAAATGATGCAACTGATAAGGGCTTAAGGTCTAAAATATATAAACCACTTATACAACTCGACAGCCAAAAAAACAACAACCCAATTAAAAAAAAGGGGGGGGGCAGAAATACGGATGGCCAAAAGGCAAATGAAAAATGTTCAACATCACTAATTATTATGGAAATGCAAATTTAAAAAAATACAATGGAGGTACCACCTCACATCAGTCATGATGGCCATCATTAACAAGCCAACAAGTAAGAATAGCCAAGAAATGGAAACAACCTAAAAGTCCATCAACAGATGAATAGATTAAGAAGATATGATACATACACACACACACACACACACACACACACACACACACACTAAGGAATACTACTCAGCCATAAAAAGAACAAAATAATGCTATCTGCAGCAACATGGATTGAACTAGACATCTCATACTAAGTGACGTCAGAGAGAGAAAGACAAATACCATATGATATCACTTATATCTGAAGTGATATCAGCACAAATGAACCTATCTACAGAAAAGAAAGAAACTCATGGACTTGAGAGGACAGGCTTGTGGTTGCCAAGGGGTAGGGAAGGGAGTGGGATGGACTGGGAGTTTGGGATTAGCAGATGCCAACTATTGCATTTGGAGTGGATAAGCAATGAGATTCTGCTATATAGAACAGTGAACTGTACCTAGTCACTTGTGATGGAACATGATGGAGGATAATATGAGGAAAAGAATGTGTATGTATATATGCGTGTGTGCATATGTATATGTGTATATATGTATGTGTATATATGTGTTGTGTATGTGTATATATATGTGTGCATATATACTTTTGTGTATATGTATTTCTATATATGTGTGCATGTATATATGTATGACTGTGTCACTTTGCTATATAGCAGAAATTTACAGAACTTTGTGAATCAACTATAGTAGAAAAAATATCTTAAAAAAAAAGAGAAACTAGAAATCAATTACAGGAAGAAAATAGGAAAAATACAAACACATGGAGACTAAACAACCTGCCACTAAAAAGCCAATGAGTAATGAAGAAATCAAAGAGGAAATCAGAAAATACCTTGGGGACAAAAAAAGTAAAAACACCTTTCCAAGATCTATGGGACACTGCAAAAGCAGTTCAAGAGAAAAGTGTATAGCAATAAGGCTTACCTCAAAAACAAGAAAAATCTCAAATAAACAACCTAACCTATCATCTAAAGGAATAATGAAAAGAAGAACAAAACCCAAAGTTAGGTTAAGGAAGGAAATAAAAAAGATCATAGACAAAATAGAGAAAAAAAAAATAGAAAAGATCAGTGAAACCAAAAGCATTGTTAAGATAAACAGAAGTGATAAAGCTTTAGCCAGGCTCATCAAGGAAAAAAAAAAAAAGAATTCAAATAAGCAAATTAGACATGAAAGAGGAGAAATAACAATTGATATCATGGAGATACAAAAAAAAAAAAACTTAGAATACTCCTACAAAAATTTATATGCTAACAAATTGAATAACCTTGAAGAAATGGACATTCTAGAAACATACAATTTTCCAAGAGTGAATCAAGAATCAATAGGCAATCTGAGGAGTTCCTGTCATGGCTCAGTGGTTAACAAACCTGACTACCAACCATGAGGACAAAGGTTCAATCCCTGGCCTAAATAGGTTAAGGATCTGGCATTGCCGTGAGCTGTGGTGTGGGTTGCAGACGTGGCTCAGATCCCTGCATTGCTGTAGCTGTGGCATAGGCCAATGGCTACAGCTCCAATTGGAGCCCTAGCCTGGGAACCTCTATATACCAAATGTGTGGCCCTAAAAAGACAAAAGAAAAAGAAAAAAAAAAGAATCAATAGGCAATCTGAAGAGACAGATCAGTATAGTGAAAATGAAATTGTAGTAAAAGTAAAACCTCCAAGAAAGAGTCCAGGACTGGATGGCTTTACAAGGAAATTTTACCAAACATAAACAGCTAATCCTTATCTTTCTCAAATGATTCCAAAAAATGCAAGAGGACAGAACACTCCCAAATTCATTCTATGATTACAAAATCAGACAACACTACAAAAAAAGAAAATTACAGACCAATACCTCTGATGAATATAGATGCAAAAAAAATCCTCGACAAAATATTAGCAAAAATGAATTCAACAAAACATAAAAAGGATCAGATATAATGATCAAGTGAAATTTATTCCAGGGATGCAAGGATGGTTCAATATCTGCAAGACAATCAATATGACATATCACATTAACCAAACAAGGAATAAAATCACATGATCATCTCAATAGATGCAAAAAAAAAAGCATTTGACAAAATTCAACACCCATTCATGGTAAAAAACACTTATCAAAGTTGATATAGATGGAACGTATCTCAACATAACAAATGTGATTTATGACAAACACACAGCTAACATCATACTCAACAGTGAAAAACTGAAAGCTTTACTTTTAAAATCAGGAACTAGACAGGGATGCCTACTTTGTCATTTCTATTTAACATGGTATTGGAAGTCCTAGCTGTAGCATTCAGACAAGAAAAAGAAATAAAAGGGATCCAAACTGCAAGGGAGGAAGTAAAACTGTCACTATTTGCAGATAACATCATACTATATATAGAAAATCCTAAAGTCACCACCAAAAAGCTGTTAGAAATAATAAACAAATTCAGTAAAGTTGCAGGATACAGGATTAATACATAGCAATTTGTTACTTTTCAATGCACTAATAATGATTAGAAAGAGAAATCAAAAATATAACCTGTTTAAAATCAAATCAAAAAGAATAAAATAACTAGGATTGAATAAATTTAACCAAGGAGATTAAAGACCTATACCCTGAAAACTATGAACATTGATGAAGGAAATAGAAGATGACATAAAGAAATGGAAAGATATTTGTTTTCATGGATTTGAAGAATATTGTTAAAATGACCATACTACCAAAAGCAATCTGCAGATTTAATGCAATCCCTATCAAAATACCCTGGACATTTTTCACAGAACTAGAACAAAAAAATCTAAAATTTATATGGAACCACAAAAGACCCTGAATTGCCAAAGCAATCATAAGAAAAAAGAACAAAGCTGGCAGTATTATTCACCCTGACCTCAAACTATACTACAAAGTTACAACAATAATAACACACATATCAACAGAACAGAATAGAGAACCCAGAAATAAACCCACACACTTATAATTAACTCATCTATGACAAGGGAGGCAAGAATATACAATAGAGAAGACTGTCTCTTCAATAATGGGTGTTGGGACTATTGGATAGCTACATAAAGAACGAAATTAGAACATTTTCTCACACTATATACACGAACTCAAAATTGATTACTGACCTAAATGTAAGACTGGAAACCATAAAACTCTTAGAAGAAAACATAGGAAGAACATTATTTGACATAAATCCCCAATATTTTGTGGGATGTGTATCCTAAGGCAAGGGAAACAAAAGCAAAAATAAACAAATGGACCTAATTAAACGCAAAAGCTTTTGCAAAGCAAACCATCAACAAAATGAAAAGACAACCTACTGAATAGGAGAAAGTATTTGCTAATGATATGACTGATAAAGGGTTAATACCCAAAATTATACAAACAACTCATACAACTCTGTCAAAACAACAAATAACCCAATTAGAAAATGGCAAAAGACCTCAATAGACATTTTCCCAAAGAAAACATACAGATGGCCAACAGGTACATGATATGATGCTCAACAATGTCAGTCATGAGAGAAATGCAAATCAAAACCACAATGCGATATCAGCTCCCACATGTCAGAATGGCTATAATCAAATTGTCTACAAATCACAAATACCGGTAATGTTGTGGAGAAAAGGAAACCCAAGTACATTGCTGATAGGAATGTAAATTGGTGCAGCTACCAGCTGCATGGAAAACTCTATGGAGTTTCTTCAAAATCTTAAGATAGAATTACCATATAACACAGCAATTTCACTACTCAGTATATATCCTAAGAAAATGAAAACACTCATTTGAAAAGATACATATATCCCAATGTTCACATCAATATTATTTACAATAGCAATATTATTTACAATAGATATGGAAGCAACCTAAGTGTCCCTCAACAAATGAATGGATAAGGAAGATGTGGGGGGGGTGTGATGTGTAATGGAATATTACTCAGTCATTGTAAAAGAATGAAATTTTGCCATTTACAACAACATGGATGTACCTGAAGGGTATTATCTTTAGTGGAATAAGGCAAGAAAAGATAAACACTGTATGTTATCACTTATGTGCAGAATCTAAAAAAATAAAACAAATTAATATAACAAAACAGAAACAAACTTGCAAATATAGAGAACAAACTAGTAGCTACCAATGAGGAGAAGAAAGTAGAAAGGGACAAGATAGTGACAGGTAATTAAGAGATAAAAACTAGTATGTATAAAATAAATAAGCCACAAGGATATATTGTATGGTACAGGCAATATAGTCAATATTATATAATAACTATAAATGGAGTATAATCCATAAAAATACAGAATTATGTTGTATACCTGAATCTAATACAATGTCATAAATCAACTATACTTTAATAAATTAAAGAAACAATACCAATCTTACACAACCACTTTCAGAAAACAGAAGGAACACTTCAACTCATTTCATGTGGCCAAAGTTACCATGATATCAAAATCAGAAAAATACTTTTTTGTTTTGTTTTTTCTAGGGCCGCCCTTGTGGCATATGGAGGTTCCCTGGCTAGGGGTCTAATCAGAGCTGTAGCTGCAGGCCTACGCCACAGCCACGGCCTCGGCCACGCTGGATCCAAGCCGCGTCTACCATCTATACCACAGCTCACGGCAACACTGGATTCTTAAACCACTGAGCAAGGCCAGGAATCAAACCCCCAACCTCATCGTTCATAGTCAGATTTGTTAATCACTGAGCCATGACAGGAACTCCAGAAAAAAAAATCTTAAGATGATAGATTAGTATCACAACCTTAAAGGTAAGAAATCCTTAACAAAATATTAGCAAATAGAATCTAGCAATATATAAAAATGACTAAGTAAAACATACCCCCAAAAAACTCAAAAACTTTAACATTTGAAAATGTATTAGTGTAATCAACCATACTAAGCAAGGAAAGATATGCCATATACAGATGGAGAAAAATTTAAAAAAAAATTCAACATCCACAAGTTTTCTTGTGGCACAGCAGGTTAAGGATCCAGCATTGTCACTGCAGCAGCTTGGGTCACTACTGTGGCGCAGGTTTGGGTTTGATCCCTGGCCCAGGAACTTCCACATGCCACAAGCATGGCCAAATTAAAAAAAAAAAAAAAAAAAGTCAGTATCTATTCATGATTAAAAAAAAGAAAAAAAGACTCGGCAAACTAGGAATAGAAAGAAATCTTCCTCAACCTGATAAAAGGCATCTATGAAAACTTACGGCTAACCTCATAGTGACTGGTGAAAGACCACATAATTTCCAAGATCAGGCACAAAACAAGACTATGTCTGCTCTCACCACTTCAACTCACTTTTGTACTACTAAGTCCTAGCTGGTGTTATAAGAAAAAAATAAATAAAAAGCATCCAGCCTGGGAAGGAAGAAGGGTTCCTCTTTCTAAATGAAATGAATATTCATGTATAAAATACTAAGGAAATCACCAAAAAAAAAAAGCTATTAGAACTAATAAGCAAGTGTGGTGAAAAAAAAACACTATTCTGACTTCCTACCTAGGAATTTTACAGTGTTATAACCCTCCTCATATGAAGAAGGTGGACATTTAAATAAACACCTGAGCTTATGGCTTATGAGTCCTGTTATAAATTCCTTCTTTGCTTTTCCTGGGGCACCTTTTAAAATAGTCACTTAGAGCTAAGCCCTCAAAAAGTTAGTGACCTCCACTCCAACCCCCTCAAACATACGAGGTGCTTGCTACCACACTCTAGATCTCCTGTTTGCTTATGATCTAGGACAGAGGATGACCTTCCCCTGGCTCACTGTGCCCTCCATGCACTTCTGATATTTGTAAGTAATAAATTTTGTGACTTTACTTCCTTTGTGCAGGTGTATTGTCTTCAATCAAAACAAACCCATGGGTTTCACTTCCCCAAAGTGAGAGCTCAGATACTGAGGGAACTACTCACCAACCCCCTGTGGGTAGCTTGTGCCCCCTCATTCAGCAAGTCATAATCTGCATATTAATTCAATAACCAGCTCTAGCTTCTCAATACGGTGAGTTTAGCAAGGTGTCAGGATATAAGGTCAACATATAAAAATCAACTCCATCCCTATATACTAGCAATAATCATTAAAATTCTATTTCAAATAGTATAAAAATACATAAAATACTTAAGATTTTCAGGAGATATTAAAATTTCTACACTGAAAACTACAACATATTGCTGAGACCTAATAAATGGGGAAATATACCATGGATTGAAAGATTCAAAATTATTAAGATTCAGTTCTCCCTAAATTGATCTATAAATTCAATGAAACCCAAATCACAATCCCATCAAGGTTTTTCTTACAAATTGGTAAGATCACTGTAAAAATCATCTAGATACATACAGGATCTCGAATAGCCAAAACAACTTTGGAAAATTTATACTTCCTGATTTCAACACTTCTTATAAAACTATAATAATCAAGATAAGGTAGAAATGACATAAAGAAAAACAAATGATCAATCGAACAATATAGAGAGTTTAGGAATCAACTCATTTATTCAACTAATTTTTCACAAGAGTACCAAAGAAATTCAATTTAAAAAGAGAATAGCCTTTTTCAACAAATGAGGCTGAACAACTGATATATGGGAAAAAAACGAACCTCAATCCCTGTGGTTGCTAGCCTCCAAGGACCCTTAAAGATTCTTATTTTCTGGTATTTGTGACGTGTATTGTCCCCAAGATGAAGTGGGGCTGGCCTACATGAATTGCAGAAATGATGGAGTGTGACTTCTGAGGCCATATCACAAAAGACATTGCAGCTTCATCCATGTTTCTCTTGGAATACTCTCTGGACTAATCCAGCTGCCATGTCATAAGGACACTTGAGGAGTCCTTTGAAATGTCCATGAGGTAAGAAGTCTAAGCTTCTTGTCAACAAACCAGCTCAACTTGCCAAGCATGTGAGTGAAGCATACTGGAAGTTAATCCTCCAGCCCAGTCTAGAGGACTGTAGCTCAGCTAACACTCATCATTTCATGAGATCCTGAGCCAGAACCACTCCGCTAAGTCACTCCCAGATTCCCAATCTACTAAACCTCTGAAATGTGCAATGTTTTTGTTGATTAAAACCACTAAGTTTGTAATTTGTTATACCACGATAGATAAGTACTATAATCCTTGCATCACAAGCATTCACAAAATTTAATATCAAACACTCCCCTAAACATAAAAGTTAAAGGTATAAATCTTTCAGAGGAATCACAGGATAATATCTCTGTGCTGAAGGAGTAGGCGAAGATCTCTTGGATAGGACACAGAAAGCAATTAACATGAAAGAAAATCTGACAGATTATACTATATTGCAATTAAAAACTTCTCATCAAAAGAGAACAATGTATACATACATATATCAAATCACATCACACATTTTAAATGTAACTTTGGCAATTATACCTCAATAAAGCTGAAAAAAGATCCTTAATAAAATATATAGGCAAGCCCCTGGCTGAAAGAAAATATTCACAAAACGTCTATCACAAAGGACTCAATTCCCGAATATAGAAAGAACTTCTACAAATCAATAATAAGTCAATAGTAACAGCCTAATTTTTTAAAGCGGGCAAAATGCCTGCACAGACACTCCACAAAGGGAGATATAAAAATGGCCAATAAGTACATGAAAAGATACTCAACATCATTCATTACTCTTTAGGGGAATGCAAATTAGAAACATAGTGAGATACTATTAGATACCCACTATAATAAATAGTCTGACAATACTAAACGCTGCCAATGACATGAAGCAATGGAGATTTTTATACTTTGCTGAGGGGAGTATAAAATGACACAACCACCTAACATCAACACTATGACTAGCAATTTCATTCACAGGTATTTATTCAGAAGGAATAAAAACATATGTCCACAAATAAAATTGTTCAAGAAAGTTCTAACTATGCCAGCTATATAACTTAATAACAACTGTCTAAATGTGGAAACAGTCTAAATCAATAGGGAAAATGGATAAACAAATTGCAGAATATGTATACAAGGGATGAATACTCAATAAGAAGAGGAAACAAACTACTGATGCAACAACGTGGATGCAACTCAAAGACATTATGCTGAGCAAAAGAAGCTAGACTCAAGGGAGTACGTACTGTCAAATTCCATTCAAACAAAATTCCTCAACAGGATATCTAAGCTAAGGCAAAAAATAGAACATTAGGAGTTCCCATCATGGCTCAGTGGAAACGAATCTGACTAGCATTCATAAGGACTCAGGTTCGATCTCTGGTCTCCTTCACTGTGTTAAGGATCTGGCATTATTGGCAGATGCAGCTGGAATCCCGCATTGCTGTGGCTGTGGTGTAGGGCAGTGGCTGCACCTTCAGCCTAGCCTGGGAACTTCCATATACTGCAGGTGCGGCCCTAAAAAGACAAAAAAATAGTAATAATGAATGAAGGAAAGAAAGAAAGAAGAAAGAAAGAAGAAAGAGAAAGAAAGAGAAAGAAAGAGAAAGAAAAGAAAAGGAAATAGAGTATTAGTTGCCAGGTAGGGAAAGGGGACAGCTGACTAGTTCCACAGGGAACTTTCTGGAGCAATACAGGGGTGTAGTTAACACGTGTATAACTCCATCCAAATTCTGTAACTTAGATCTGTGCATTTCAACTTATGTAAATTTTAAAGAAAAATAACCTTATAAAATAATAAGTGGTTGGTCAGAAGTGGAACAAGTTAGTAAAGGACAAAAGAATGTTTGTAATTATGAGCTGGGTAGTGGATAGATGGGAGTTTATTATACTATTTTGTTTACTCGGTATTTGCTTGAAATTTCCATAATAAATCTAAAAACAAAAAAGCAAAGACACAAATCACAAACCTAATGTTCTAATTACCTGGTTCATCTGAAATACAATTCCTCTGTCAAACTGCTATGAAGTTTCTAAGCATTAACTCTTAATTTCTATATGTAATTTGTTGCTGTTCAGTTACAAACTATCTATGCTTGACGTCAGTTACCAGACCACATTTTCAATAGCACTATCCTAACCTCTCTTTAACTCATTTTTTTTTCACCAAATAATAACAGTAATAGTTAACAATACTAACCTCTTAGCAGTTTTATGAGGATTAAATAAAACATATGTAGAGAGCTTTGACCAGTGCCTGGCATAGAACTCTTCCAAAAGCACTGTTATTATTCTCATTAACACAACCTGCTACCACTGTTTTTGTTTTTTGGGTTTTTTTTGTTTTTTGTTTTTTTATGCTAACACCTGCAGCATATATAAGTTCCTGGGCCAGGGGTCGAATGGGAGCTCCAGCTGCAGGCCTACACCGCAGCCATGCCACATCCAAGCTGCATCTTCCACCTATGCCACAGCTTGTGGCAATGTTGGATCTCTAACCCATTGA
The DNA here is from genome assembly GCF_016906955.1 of Phacochoerus africanus. Lineage (NCBI taxonomy): Eukaryota > Metazoa > Chordata > Mammalia > Artiodactyla > Suidae > Phacochoerus > Phacochoerus africanus. Next base: position 75,667,548 of record NC_062545.1, on the reverse strand, counting down.
GTGAGGCCAGGGATTGAACTCACATCCTCCTGGAGACTATGTTGGGTTCTTAACCTGCTCAGCCACAATGGGAACTCCATGTTTTTACATTCTTAGGATCTATTTAGTTGCCAGAATTTTATGCCTTTTCTGGAGTTATTTATGTCCTTTAAACTTTCAGATTACTGAAAATCTTTCTGCATAAACCTTTAAATCAAAAATATAAAATAGAAGAACCACATATTTCACTGATAGGAAAACTGAAGTTCCGAGGTTAAGCACAACTGACATTACTCAAGGTAGTCACCTTGGCCCAACCATTTCTTGAAACAAAACAGGTGCTTCCAGAAATAAGTCAAGACTGCCAGATCCAGAGTTCCTGTCGTAGCGCAGTGGAAAGGAATCTGACTAGGAAATATGAGGTTGCAGGTTCAATCCCTGGCCTTGCTCAGTGGGTTAAGGATCCGGCATTGCTGTGAGCTGTGGTGTAGGTCACAGACAAGGCTCAGATCCCACGTTGCTGTGGCTGTGGTATAGGCCAGCAGCTGTAGCTTTAACTGGACCCCTATCCTGAGGACCTCCATATGCCGCAGATGCAGCCATTAAAACAAAACAAAAGACTGCCAGATCCCTTCCCAGTCAGAGGATTTGTCCACCCAGAGGCAGGCTTCCAATCGGAGCTGAGTTAGTCAGATTCCTCCTTCTAGCACCTATACTCGATCCTTGGCAGAACTCAGTGTGTTCCTGTTTCTTCCTACATTTCCAGAGGATGGGGAAGTAGAAGCCTTCAATGATTCTATACAACTGCTTCCCTACTTTCCTTCTAATAAACTCACCTTTTACCTCTACGCTGGCCAGAGTTAGTTTCCATTACTTAGATGACTGAGAGGGGTCACAATCAAGTTCTGGAACACACACCTTTGTGTTAGACTCTCTCAACTAGCATCCATTGAGGGCCTACTGGCCGTAAGGCACTGTAACCACATCTGTGTCATGAGGACCAATAACGTTTTAGCAGATGATTGGGCCATTACAAGGTGAGAACAGCAAAAAAAAAAACAGAGGGTGGTTATAGAGAACTGAAAGCAACCCAATTTTACTGCAGAATAAGACACATAAAGGCACAAAGTTAATACTCAATAAATGATTGCCAAGTTGATATATGACCAGACAGACAAGTTGAGGACAAATTCTATATGGCTTTGAATGCCCAACTAAGGGATGCAGAGTTTACTCTCCTCAGAACAGGAGCCACTGAAAATTTCTGAGCAGAAGAGCCCCATAATATGGACTGTGCTTTAGACAGAACATTCACATCTCAGCCAGTCCTCATGAATGCTCAGCTTATTAAAGGGCTGAAATTTCTGTGTTTAAGTATAGTATGCATGTTTCTAACTAGGGACATTTATCAGCACTTGTACAGAAAGCAGAAGGTTTTGTTTCAATGTCAAAATGATACTTCTGTATGACTCTCCTCAGAGAACACGTGAAGATATTTGCAAATTTGGTATTATTAGATAATTTTATCTTCTGGTCTGGATTATCAAATGAAGTTGTCAGCAAAATTAATTTACGGTCAACATGTTTCTATGCCAATGCTAATGATGACTAGCAGACAAGCTAGTCTCATGTAATAACTGAGAATCTGCTATGTACCTTCTTGCACTCCTCTAATAGTTCCACTGAATGTGTCTTATAAGACACTCTACAGCATAAGCAATGAGTATTATGAAGGTTTTCAGCACATGCCATCCTGTAACCATTAAGTGTAATTTAAACACAGACCCTAATATCAATGATACCCCAGTTTAGAAAAGCTATACTTTATTTTCTAGCCACACAAATGACAAAGTACATACTTCAAGCACCATTCCTTAAATTTTAGGGAACTAGTAACGTAAACATAAAAACCTATCTGCTTGGGAGTTCCAATTGTGACTCAGCAGGTTAGGGACCCTACAGTTATCTCTGTGAGGATTTGGGTTCCATCCCTAGCCTCACTCAGTGGGTTAAGGATCCTGCACTGCTGCAAGCTGCGGAGTAAGTCGCAGGTGCCGCTGGTATCTAGTGTTCCGGTGGCTGTGGCATAAGCCACAGCTGCAGCTCCTATTCAACCACTGGCCCAGGAACTTCCATATGCCACAGGTACAGCCAGCCATACAAAAGACAGACAAACGAACAAGCAAAAACCTGGATCTGCTAATTCTACCAGTAACTATTTACATGGCGATTTGAAGAAATAAAACAGAACAAAATAAAACTGTGTAGGAAAAAAGTAAAATGAAAAGCAAAAGAACTCTATCCAAACAAATCAACAAAGTTTTATTTCCCTTCAAATAAAGAGAACCAAAAATGTCAGCAATAAAAGCATACATAATTATTATCAATCACTGCGACGCCACGGCATAGGAAAACAGAAAAGTTACCGATTCACAGGTCGAGAATATTTTTCTAACCCCTACTTGTACTATAACTAGTGAACTGGAGAACTCCAAGACTTTCCCAAAGTTGAAAAGAATTCAGTAACTCGTACAGAACTTCATGAACAGTTTTTGAGATATCACAAACACCTGCTGCCAGGGTGTTCCAACCTTGGCTTTTAAGTGGTGCTGCAAAAGCTACAGTGTCCCGGGTGCCATAACAGGGCGAAGCCCCCTCGGACGCATTCCCCAGGACTCGGATTAGGGAACAGAGGGAAGATGGGGCGGGCTGCTGCTCTGCCCCACCGCCCCACACCTACTCGGCCGCTGTCCTCCCCGCACCCCACTGGGCTGGGTACTCACAGCTCTAGTCTCGTACAGAACCAGCTTTTGGACCAAGCTGATTATGGGGGCGGCGGCCGCGGGCATGGCCGAGCAAACGGGGGCGCGCCCCAACAGGCGCTAGGCCACAGCCTTGGTTGCAGCAGCCTCTGAACTGCCCCCAAGAAACCCGGAGAGAAGACGCCTCAGATCCAAGATGCCAAGCTCCGCAGGTAAAAACACTGCATCGGCACGAAATACATAGATGATCAGCTACTAAGGTGCAGGTGTTTCCGGATCCGTAGGCCCCACCTCCAGGCAAACCCCACCCTAGCTACCGCGTGGGCGGGACTGGAGGAAGAACCATAGAGAAGTGGGGTAGAGGTTTCCAGAGCCTGCGTGCTGCCGAAGGAGGAAGCAAAGAACGCCATCTTTGGTATGGGAACGAGGAAAAGTGGGCGGAGAAAAGGGCACTGCCAGTTTAGTTAAATCTCACTTTTTTCTGGTCCTTCTCTTTGCAAAGGTGGACGACTTGGGACTGGATTACTTCTTTTGAATTGGCTCTCCGACTTGCAGATAGATCCATTCCCAAGTTTGTCTGTTTTTTCCCTGCCTACTTCTGCCCTTTCCTGAAAACCTACTCTGTGACGGTCCTGCACTAAGCATAGGTGTTTTTCCCCTTCTGTCGCTGTGTGTCTCTTTTACCCTTAGAAGAATCAACAAAATCCATGGTATCCAGAGGGTGTGTGGTTCAATTAGTGTTTTATAATCGCTTAAAGTTGGAAATTTCCAAGTTTGCCACTTATTTGTGCAGGAGGCTAACCATCTGTAAATTCTAAAAAAAGACTGTCGAGTGTAGTGTAATACAACGTAGTGTAGTACTGGCTTTGGAGTTCCGCGTTAAAAGTTTTCTTACACGAGATGTGAGTGAACATAAGTAGACAACGCATGTACTCTGATCATCAGCTTCCATATTTGTGAAAAGGAGTGTATTAAAATTTTGAATACAAAGGTACGAAAGTGAGTATTTAAAGTAAATCAGTAAATTACAGCCCCACCTTCCGAGGCCCCGCCCCCAAGAGGCTCGACGCTTTGCACCAAGCTGGGTTCCCTTGGCAACCGCTCAACAGATCCCAGAGTCCCTGGAGAGGACTGCAGCCAGCCGGTGGGGTCCGCTACGAATAGGTAAGTAGGAGTCAGAGTCCACCGCTCGGATCCATTTCCGTAGCGAATGAAATCCCACCACCTCCTGCGGGGAGCCCAGACCAGTTCCTTTCCTTGCAAAATTAAACTTCGAGATCTCCGTAAATTCCGCTTTTGAACCTCACTCCTCCTTTCAACGAGCATCGTTCTCATTCCACAGGTATTCACTGGGTACCAACTGTGAGATGTAAGATGCACTGGAATGGCAAAAGTGCTAGGTTTCCCAGGAAATGGGTCCCTCGTTAACTACAAAACCCACTGCTAGAGGATTTTTTCAACTGCTAAAAATGTAAGGAAATTTAAGAATTTTTGTATTCAATTGTAGTATAAACATAATGTGGCATTGGGGATTATATTGTAAATTCAAAATCAAGAAATTGCAAAATTTTTAAATTAATATTTATTTTAAACTTTCTTTCATAGTTTGGTATGAAATTTTGGGTTTTATTAAGAACTAGAAAGATGGCGAAGTTCCCTTTGTGACTCAGTCGTTAACGAACCCGACTAGTAACTAGTTGCAGATTAGATCCCTCGCCTGCTCAGTGGGTTAAGGATCTGGCGTTGCTATGGCTGAGGTGTAGGCCAGCCGCTACAGCTCCTATTCTACCCCTAGCCTGGGAACCTCCATATGCTATGGGTGCAGCCCCAAAAAGACAGAAGACAAAAAAAACAAGAACAACAAAAACAAACAAAAACAAAAAACTAGAAAGATGGCGATCTCAGCACTGACACTTTGCATTGACTTGGATCTTTTACCTGGGAAAAATACTTAGTTCTGTTCCATTACATAATGGAAAGCAACTCTTCTGAACATGAGTTAAATATTTGCACATTTTTATTCAGGATAACTCAAAATATCTGTAGAATTCCAGTTTTCCAATATTTAGTTTTCAATTATTATATTATTATATTCCACTTGAAACTGGTGTTAGTTTTGTTCATCCAGAAGCAGATCCTGAGACAAAACTTGAGGACAAATAGTTTATATGGGCAATAATCTAGCAAACAACAGCCACAAAGGGAAGAAAGCTAATAAAGGGAATATTATTAAGCAAATTTCTCTGTTAGCTGAATTCTCTGAGGAATTCTTGGATGTATGTCTCAGTTATTCCCTTTTAAGGGGAAAGAGAGCTGGGGTATTTATTCACCAACTCCCATCAGTTATAGGTTGAGTCTTGCTATGGAAGAATATTAATTCTTATACAGTTATACAGTCTGCTGTATAACTCGGGCAGAACAAGGTCTGGCAGCCAGAAAGGGCCCTTAAACAAAGAACCACAAGCCAGCAGTTGGAAGCCGGGCTGGTCACCTATGGAAAAGGTTGGTGTCAAATGGATAGGGTTAGGGTACTAATAACATCTGCAACATTCCAAGCTTTGCCCCACTCATACCCACTGCGCTCCCTCCACATTAAGTTGACAGCATCCTGTCACTGGTTCTTCAAGGCAGTGTCTGGTCCCAGTTTCTAAAACAAAAGGATGCGCAAAAAGACCTACATCTCCCTGCTCCTAATTAGGTAGCAGCAGCTCTACCTCCGCTTTCCAGGGCAGTAACTCTTTATCAAGGACGTGACTCATTAGAGGTCATCACAGATTCTGCTTGTTACACCACCCTCATAGCCCCATGCACATGCTTCTTCCCCAGAACCCTTTTTCTCTTATGATCCAGTCTCACTCCTTCCAGGCTCTGGACCAAGCCATTCAGCATCGCTCTCCAAATTAAGGACCTAGGAATATTGCTTAAAGCTCTGCCTACCAGGAGGATTTCCCCTAATCACCACCTCTCAGGACTACTCGTGAATGGGACTAAAGTCCAAAAGCATTCCATTTACAGCTTGCACCAATATATCATGTTTCATACATGATTTTTTTTTTGTCTTTTTAGGGCCACTCTCACAGCATTTGGAGGTTCCCAGGCTAGGGGTCTAATCGGAGCCTACACCACAGCCACAGCAACGCGGGATCCGAGCCTCATCTGTGACCTACACCACAGCTCATAGCAGTGCCAGATCCTTAACCCACTGAGCAAGGCCAGGGATCGAACCTGCAACCTCATGGTTTCTAGTCAGATTCGTTAACCACTGAGCCACGATGGGAACTCCCATACATGATTTTTATCATTTTTTAATCAGCTGTTCCTAGGGGATTCCAAATGAGGTGTAAGCTAAGAGACACTGATGAGCAAGAGATCGGTGACATGCGGGTCTAGGCTGCTTGCTTATGATACTTATTTGGCCTGATCCCTGGGTTCTGTTTTTATCATTCAATGGGTTGCTGTTGTGTCTGCCCAGCTTGAGGACTTGATCTGTCTGACAAACCCATCTCATGTGGGTACTTCCATATGTACTGTCACTGGATGGCCCATGGCCAGGCTTTTATTCTGTCCCAGAGCCCAGGAGCATGCCAGGAGCTGGTTTTTGAATGAGGAATGGTTCTCTGCTGCAGATGGCAATGATCCACACTGAGAGGTTCCTGTTGAGTCTTCCCTAGGACTCCAAAAAAGTGTCCTACCCACCACAGCTACCTCTAGCATCATGGGATCTAGCCAGGTATATGGCCCAAGAATCAAGGCCTCTGGTACCATAGCATGAAACTGCTGTGGAGCTCTATCTCATTCTTGGCCTTACTCAAAACTGACAGCTTTCCAAATCATCCCTTAAATGGGTCAGAACAGTATTCCCAAGTGTTACATGCTGTTGCCAAAAACTAAGAAGACTTAGGAGTTCCTGCTGTGGCACAGTGGGTTAAGAACCCAACTGCAGTGTCTTAGGTTGCTGCAGATGTGCAGGTTTGATCCCTGGCCCAGTGCAATGGGTTAAAGGATCTGGCATTGCCACAGCTGTGGCCTAGGTCAGAGCTGTGGCTCGAATTCAATCCCTGGCCTAAGAGCTTCCATATGCTGAGGGTGTGGCCATTAAAAAAGAGAAAGACAGAAAATTCTACACCTCTTTTTTAGAGGTATAAGGTGTAAGGTAGAGTGACCTGTCCTTTATACCTTGGAGAGTCTGTCTCAGAATGTCCCAGACCACCAGCCTTGTAAGACTTCACCAATATAACAGGCCCTTGAATCTTTGTGGGCTCATTTCCCACTTTCTGCTGCTCATATATCTTAGAGGGCATCTAGAACACCTGTGATTCCCACTCACCAGGTCTGATATTGTCAGAATTGTGAGTCAACAAGACCCCTTTGTATTGTATTTATTACAAAGAGCAGGAAGTCCTAGGGTAAGACTAAATGTCCATTGATGACTGTTCTAAATAAATACAAACTGCTTCTGATGCTTCTCCTTGGTGTGCATTGAAAGAAGTGCATTTTCTAGCTGAGTGGCTACATACTACATACAAGAAGCTGTGTCTGTCTAGTAAGGTTCATGTCTGCACAGTAGCTGCAATTAGGGCTGCCCCTTGGTTTATAGGGGTCCCATATTGTCTGTCGTGATCTACTGGTTTTTGCAGAAACTCGAACTAGAAAATTATGCACGACCGGGCATCTTTTAAATAGTTTTGGGGTGGCTCTCTTCTATTTCATGCAGAACAAATTACGATTGCTTATCGTAGCCAGCGGTTGAGGAGCAGACATGCAGTTTCAGGAGTTCCACTTGGCCTTTTCTACCACAATGGCCCTTACTCCACAGTTAGGGAACCCCTGTGAACTTTTAGCTAGCTGCAGTCCCTATTACGCACTCAAGGACCAGGAAAATAACCACTGAGTGAGCCTGCAGATCCTTTGGATGTGCTATAAGACAGACTTGAGCCAAAGCTCCATTTGTCACTGGTTCTCCATTTGCCCTCTCTAACAGGAGGTTATGATGGCATTTTGGATCCATTGGTATTGATGTCAGTTCAGACTCTGTGTCCTGTAGCTCTTGAAAGAGGAGAATATTTGTACTCCCACAGTGTCTGTTTCACTGGTTAATGGTTGTAGTTCTCTTGGAGAAGGATTGGGAAATCCCTACTGTAAATACATGTTCTGGTGTTGCAGGCCCCCATCCTCAGAGGCTTCATACTTTCCCTTCAATAAGTGGGCTCCAGAATCACAAACAAGGAATCATAATTTTCTCTGTGGCTGCTGACATCAGCCTTTGGTTCAGTTGACTTTTATCATTTTTAGAAATGTAAGTTAATCAGCACTTTCATTGATTGCTCATCTGTCTCACCCCTAGGAAGTCCATGGTTTACCACCATCACTGCAGATCTCTGTGGGTCTTGCTTGTTGCCATTCTGGGCTTGCTGCCCATTATGGTAATTATACCTACTTTGTTTCTGACAGTTAAGTGTTGCCACCTGGCCTCTGCTCTGCCAGACACTAGCAACCCCACCGACATGGGAGAACCCAATAGCATAGCAGCTGCTCCCCTACCTGAAATCTCAGCCTAAAAAGGACAGCCACCACCGAGCTTCTTAATGATACCAGTGCCCCCTTCCTAGTTCATTCCTTAATGTCTTAATGAAAAGAGTGTCCCCTGGCCATCCCAAAGAGCAGAGTTGGCTGACGGGTTCTCTGGTCTCATGTGATAAATCCATTTAATCTGTCCTCTCTGTGAGCCTTTAACACCTTCCTCTGTGCTCTGCCAGGCAGTTCTGGCACTGCCACCTCACTATAGTCTCGGGGGTGGGGAGTTCACTGCCCCCACAGCCTGCTGAAGTTCCCAGGCCAGGGATCAAACCCATGCCACAGCAGTGACAATGCCAGATCCTTAACCCACTGAGCCAGTAGGGAACTCCTAATCTGTTGGTTTTTTTCTAAGCTTCAAGAAACCTTACCAGCAGTGAAGTAGGACCTGCTCCAGGTGTCCTAGCCAGGATGTTAAACTATGAGTCATGGGAGAGGGTCCATCAATCAGTAAACTCTCATCCATCCTACATTCCCCCACCTGGTACCCTCAAGATCTTTCCCAGGTGTGTTCTCCTTGTTCCTATTGGTACATCATAGCCAAGCCCTGTAGCTCTTTAGGTGCTTAATACCTTTCTTCCCCTCCAGTGCTTCCCCAGTTGGGCTCAGCTGACACTTGACTCTAGCTATTGCTCTAGAAGCTGTGAAGGAAAATCAAGGCAGATTTGGTAAAGGGCAAGTAATGTCTTCTGAGGCACCTGCCTCAGGTGAGGCAAGGAGAGAATGCTCTCTTTCAGAATGAGAAGGCCACTTCTGGTAATGCAGAGCATTCAGGGGTAACCCTGAGTTTTCATCTCAAATCACAACGTACTAGTAATATGTCTTACTACATCTTGTTTCATAGTGTCTTCTTAAAATGATATTGGTATATTAAGCCCATTTGATATTCTTAACTTTTAACTTCCACAGAGAAATAAAATCATATCGCATTTACCTGAAAGTATATAGCCCACTCTAATCCATTTTTCACTGGCCTGTGAACAATGCTCCAGACCACAAGGACAAAGTTTCATTCCACATTTCAAGTCTGCTCATTAAAATATTTTCATATGATTTTGTAACTTTTCCATAAAGGGATTGTATATCATTTGTTCTATTTAATCCTAGTTTCTTTACATTTTTGCAGCTAAGTCATATTTATCTTTGGTTACATTTTCTAGCTATTTTTTGAGGTAGAGAAATGCAGCTGAATTTTGTGCAATGATTTTTGAGTTTGTCACATTGGAATATCTAATTAATTCTTAAAATGTATCTGATATATTTGATTCCTATATAGTCAATCATATCAATTTGGGTTTTCGTTCTTTTGTCTTAGAATATTTTAGATATTTAATCATTAAATATAATGGTTTTCAATAAGATGAAGTTAGTTCCTATTAGCTGCTAAGAAATTTGTCTTTTATTGCTCATTAAAGGGTTTGAATTGTCTCATACTTTTCTACATCCATTAAAATTATCATACAGCTTTTCTCCTTAAATTTATTTTAATGTGATAAATTAATTTTTTCATATTAAACCAGCCTTGAATTCCTGGGGAAACCCAACTTAGTCATGATGTTATTATCTTCTTTATGTATTACTGAATTCAACAACTTGCTAATATCTTGATGAGGACTTTTAAAAATCTTGTTCATATATGAAATTGGCATATAATTTTTCTTTTTCACACTCTTCTCTGGTTTAGGTATGGATTTTATATGAGATCCATAAACTGATGTAAGAAGTCTTTATCTTCTCTCTGAAAAAGCATCTATAAGATTTAAGACTGGGAGCACTTCAATAAAACCATCTGGTTTCCTTGTGGGGAGATCTTAAGGTACTGATTCAGTTTCCTTAATGGTTATAAAACCACTCAAGATGTCTTTTTTTTTTCCTCAAGCTGATTTTTATAGCAATCTGTCAGTTTTGCTTAAGTTTTCAAATTTGGGATAACTTTCTGATAGCCTCTTATGACAGCCTCTTATCGTCTATGTATCGGCAGCATTATTACTTTGTGGTCCCTCTTCCTTTCCGTGTCTAATAGAGTTTGATCAAGGAGACAATAAATCAGTAAGCATTATGGAAGTTTTAACCCAAAAAACTCACAAATTTGATGTAAACAACATTTAAAAAACACTACATCAAACCAATATAAATTGCATTTCCTTTTCAAGGATACAGAACATTTTTCTGAAAGTTACCATGTGCCAGGCCATAAGGCAAGACAACAAATGTCAAAGAATTAATGTAATATGGAGAACATTCTCTGATTATAAAGAAATTTAGAAATAAACATCACAACAAAACAGGAAAATTTTAGTTTTGAGATGTGAGAAAACACCTTTTTTTTTTTTGGTCTTTTTGCCTTTTCTTGGGCCGTTCCCACGGCATGTGGAGGTTCCCAGGCTAGGGGTCTAATCGGAGCTGCAGCCACCAGCCTACACTAGAGCCACAACAACGCGGAATCTGAGCTGCGTCTGCGACCTATACCACAGCTCATGGCAACGCCGGATCCTCAACCCACTGAGCAAGGCCAGGGATCGAACCCACAAATTCATGGTTCCTAGTTGGATTCGTTAACCACTGCGCCACGATGGGAACTCCAGAAAACACACTTCTAAAAAAACTAATGGCCAATTTTGTGCTTTCTATCTTCTTTTCTTGATCAATCTTGACAGAAATTTTTTATTTCTAAATCCTTTAAAAATATCATTATTTAGCCTTGTTGACTTTCTTTATATGTTTGTTTTCTATTTTGTTACTTGTTAAAATGTATCTTTCTATTTTTCTTGTTTTTCCAACTTCTTAAACTGTGAGCTTATCACATTACTTTTTCACACTTTCTTTGGTTCTAATCTAAGTATTTAAAGTTTCTAAATACTATTTTAGCTACATCTTATAAGTTTTGTTATATATTATGGGTTTTTGTTGTTGTTGTTTGCTTTTTAGGGCTGCGCTCACAGCATATGGAGGTTCCCAGACTAGAGGTCCAATTGGAGCTACAGCTGCCAGCCTACACCACAGCCACAGTGACATCAGATCCAAGCTGCATCTGCAACCTACACCACAGCTCAGGGCAACGCCAGATCCTTAACTCACTGAGGGAGGCTGGGGATTGAACCTGCAACCTCATGGTTCCTAGTCGGATTCATTTCCACTGTGCCATGATGGGAACTCCATGTTTATCATTTTTCAGTTCTACATATTTTCTAATTTCTGTTAGGATTTCCTTTAAAACCATTTGTAGCCCTGTACACATACTCATAGACTAATTTGCATGTGTATATACATATAACATATTTGACTTTTTTAAGTGTTTGCAATTAGGTTTTTGTTTGACTGGTTGTGTGTACACTAATTTGATCTTTAATAGAATACACACATCTTAGCATGCATGTGTCTATATACATGTATGTATTTTTTTTCTTAGTCTTTCAAAAACGTTTCAACTGTCTTCTATACAGGTGGCTTTTTGCTCCTTAAGCTATGAAACTATTATTAATAGATTATTTAACTTATTTGCTATTACTAGCAATATATATGTTCAGCAGCAAGGAATTGCTTCTGGGCTAATTCATAGGATATTCTAGTTCTCTCTAAACTGCCTGCCTGTTTCTCCTAAAATAGGCACTTTAACAATCTTACTCTTTCTTACTATAGTATTTTGTATTATGAATACTCAAGAGAAGACAGAAGAGCCTCCTTTTGTGGATATATTTAATGAAGATGAAGCTGAAAAAAACTTTATATTGTCTAAACCTGTTTGCTTTGTTGTATTTGGAAAACCAGTAAGTTATGTCTTCTAATGTATTAATATATTTATAAAATTATAAAGTCATAATCTCATGTTACCAAAGAATGAAAACTATGTAGTGTGCTAATTTGTTATGTGTTTATTAGACTTTCATGGTATGACTTAAAATCTGGTATAGCATTAGTTATAAATTATAACTTTTTGTCCTCTTATAAACTATAATTGAAAAAGAACCTAGGAATTCCCATTGTATTTATGCAGGTAAAGAACCCAACATAGTGGACATAAGGATGCAGGTTCAATCCCTGGCCTCATTCAGTAGGTTAAGGATCCAGCATTTTTGCAGCTATGGTATAGGTCACAGCTGTGGTTCTGATTTGACCCCTGGCCCAGGAACTTCAGGAACTTTCATATGCCTTGGATGAGGAAAAAAAAAAAAAAAAAAGCCTCTCCAGAACAGCAGAGACTAAGGGCTGGACCCCAACTCTTGACTTGATTTTATAGGGACCCTTGGGACAGATACCAAGAAATGGTTCCAACAACTTGTATTATGTCTGTAAAAACAAGAGTTTGAAAAGTCAACAGTGAAAGCAATCAGATGCAAACGTTTCTTCATTAAAGTGAACTTTTGTCTTTAAAATATGATACTCTTCAAAGATGTCCATTTAAGAAGAAACCTTTTGCTCTTGAAAGTTACTAAATGGAAGTTTGTCAAAACCGTCATGATTATAAACTTTAGGAAGAAAATAAAATGATGACTGTCAATGTAATCACAATGATTTGTATTCAAAATTAAACAAAAGAAAGTGTACACCTGGAATAATACCATTATGGCACAGCTTCCTGGATTCAGGACCATTTTCTTAATTTAAAAAGTTATTTAAATCACTTATTTTTTTTTGATAGGCAAGAAATAGATTTATTAGGATAGGACACTTGTGAGAGATGCAAGTGGGCAGGCAAGGAAGCCCTGCCAAAAGTTATTTAAATCACTTTACAAAATATAAGAAAAAGTGACAATTAACAGAGAAAAGAAGCTACAAATATCTAGGGCCTAGTTATTGTATGGGGAAAATTTTACTTGATAACATTTATGTAATTGTAGTAACTATCAACAGAATCTTTAAAAATAAGAATATCTGTTTTATTAGCAAATGGCTCTTCTATTTTCTATTCTATTGGATTTTAAATAGCATCTTTCTTTTTAAGGGGGTTGGGAAGACAACATTAGCCCAACAGATAACACAGGCATGGAAATGTATTCGTGTAGAAGGTAAATTTTATCTTTTGTCTCCAATATTTTAACAACTTTCAAATATGCCTTAAAAGCTAAAGAACTGTACAATGAATACCCATATACTTGTCTACTAACCATATAGATTCTATGATTAACATTTGCTATATTTAATCATAAATCGGCATCAACCCAGTGAATATTATCTTTATAATAGCATTAAACATTTTTTGCCCTTCTGTTAGTCCTAGTTTTTCATAGAATTTAGCTTAATGAAATATCTTGGACTCTATTCTACTGTGTCCAATTCTCTAATTCTGTAATTTATTTATTTTATTTTATTTTATTTTATTTTATTTTTTGTCTTTTAGGGCCTCACTGGCGGCATATGGAGGTTCCCAGGCTAGGGGTCGATTCGGAGCTTTAGCCGCTGGCCTACTCCACAGCCACAGCAACACGGGATATGAGCTGCATCTGTGACCTGCACCACAGCTCAGAGGAATGCCAGATCCTTAACCCATTGAGCGAGGCCAGGGATGGAACCCGCGTCCTCATGGATGCTAGTCAGGTTCGTTAACCACTGAGCCATGATGGGAACTCCTATCATTTATTTTTTAAATGATTTTTATTTTTTCCATTGTAGTTGGTTTACAGTGTTCTGTCAATTTTCTACTGTACAGCAAAGTGACCTAGTCACACATACATATATACAAAGAATTGGGAATATGTGTGTTCATATATGTGAATATATGTGTCTCCCTATGAAAGACGAGAAGAGATAAAACTCTCATAGCTGTTTTTTGGAGGATTTTTGCAGGACTTAATAAACTTCAATGATAAATTTTATTTTTATTGTTTATAATTTTCTTTCCATTCTTTGTAATATGTAAGACAAGGACTGATATCTTGTATATAAGTATTATTTTCATCAATAAAACTAGTTATGCCCTAATAGAAAAGTAAACAAAAGACTGAATCAGTAATCCATAAAAGTAGAAATAAAAATAGACAAATACAAGAAAAAAAGGTTTAACTTCATTGTTATTCAAAGAAATGCTAAGTAAAATGATGCTACTAAATTGGCAGTGAATCTTTAAAGTTTCTACCATCATTGTTGGCAAGGATATAATCAAATGAGCTTTCCACACAGTTAGTGATCTGGTACAATTTGGGGGGAGAACAATTAATTTGGTAACACATAATACACATACACGAAACTTTAAAATTTTCCTCTTTCTTTATCAAAATAAAATTTACTTGTAAGAAATCTTTAAAAAACACCAAATGTTCCATAAAGTCCTCCCCTAGGTCATCCTTGTTATTTCTGTCCCATAATATCTTCCATCGTGAGATAAAATATTCCCTCTTAAAAAAAAAAACAGGAGTTCCAATTGTGGCGCAGCAGAAATGAATCTGACTAGGAAACATGAGGTTGCGGGTTCGATCCCTGGCCTCACTCAGTGGGTTAAGGATCTGGTGTTGCTGCGGCTGTGGCATAGGCCAGTGGCTACAGCTCCAATTCAACCCCTAGCCTGGGAACTTCCATATGCCGCTGGTGCAGCCCTAAAAAGACAAAAAATAAAATTGAATAAATAGATAAATAAATAAATCCAGGGAGTTCCCGTCGTGGCGCAGTGATTAACGAATCCAACTAGGAACCATGAGGTTGCGGGTTCGGTCCCTGCCCTTGCTCAGTGGGTTAACGATCTGGTGTTGCCGTGAGCTGGGGTGTAGGTTGCAGATGAGGCTCGGATCCCGCGTTGCTGTGGCTCTGGCGTAGGCTGGTGGCTATAGCTCCGATTGGACCCCTGGCCTGGGAACCTCCATATGCCACAGGAGCGGCCCAAAGAAATAGCAAAAAGACAAAAAAATTTTAAAAAAATTAAAAAATAAATAAATAAATCCATAAATATCTTTCTTAACTTGGCAATTCTAACACCAGTTTGTGCTAATATTTTGAATTCATATTTTAGCTTTACCAGTTTTGGAAGAACAGATGGCAAGTGAAACTGAATCAGGAGTTATGGTAAAGTTGTTATGATTTCTTTAAAAAGCTCTGTATCACAGGTACCTTACACAGTCACGTACAGTATCTGTGCTTGTTCTTAGCTGCAGTCGATGCTGATCAGTGGCCAAAGTATTCCTGATGAACTTGTCACAAAGCTGATATTGGAGAAGCTCAACTCCCCAGAAGTCTCTCACTTTGGTAAGTTTCTTTTTATCTATCAGTGGCTAGCAAAGCAGGCTTAAAACTTGTGGTTTATCTGAGGCACAAATAATTCCTGGAGTTACTCTCTTTGCCCCTGTGGCACTGGAATCCCAGAGTCTGAATTCAGCTGAGCAGCTCACATAGTTTTATTTGATTGTTTACTTGTTTTTATTCTACAGAATCTACATTTGTTTTAAAGAATGATGTTTATATGATTCAGTCTTCTTTTAGCAATTTGTTATCCAGCAAAAGCATCAAAAATCTTCCGTGGTCCTTCACACAATGCTGATGACCCCTGCTGACTGCTTTCCCATTCACCGTGAGTTTTATTACCAAGTCCCATCAATGTTTAAGTTTTTCTGCATTAATCCACGCTCATAAGACAGGAATGGGAACTAGGATAGCACCAGCTTCCCCTCTGGCAGGTTCAGTCTCTTCATCCAGTCTACCCTCTGACTCTGGACCCAAGAAATCTCCCTGCCATCAAATGGATGTTGAACAGAAGCGTTGGACCTAATTTCTCAAGGCAAAGACTACTGAAGCTCAGAAAAAGAGTAAACTCTATGGCATTTGCCAAAAAAAAAAAAAAAAAAAAAAAAAAAAGGAAGAATAGATGTGTTTGGGAGAAAACCATCCAACTGAAATAGATTTATTAAATGAGAGAAGGAAAATTTAGAGATCTGAATTTATATTCTCGTTAAATTGAGAGGACATTGTGACGATTAAGAATATAGGAATACAGGAGTTTCCGTCGTGGATCAGTGATTAACGAACTCGACTAGAAACCACGAGGTTGAGGGTTCGATCCCTGAGCTCGCTCAGTGGGTTAAGGATCCAGCGTTGCCATGAGCTCTGGTGTAGGTTGCAGATGCAGCTTGGATCTGGCGTTGCTGTGGCTGTGGTGTAGGCAGACAGCTATTGCTCTAATTCGACCCCTAGCCTGGGAACCTCCATATGCCACCGGTGCAGCCCTAAAAAGATGAGACAAAGAATATAGGAACACAAATAAAATGCAGTATGGTGAAAATCAGTAGTGGAAGTAGCAACATCAGACTTGTCACTGCAAACTTTTAACTTTAAAGTAACTTTATCATCTATATCAATAGCTGGAAAGGATGAACTGTATCTTTTCATCCATATGTAGATATATATCCACATATCATCTCCTTTATTTCATATAGATACACTTATCTATCTGTCTATCATCTATCCATCCATTTATCTATCTACTGATCAGTAATAAAGAGGATGAACTTGGAAAAAACACTCATGATGTTTTAAGTAAAATAAGCAAAAAGGTAAAAATGAACAATCAATTCTAACATAGTTCAACAAATGACCACAAAAAGTATGGTGATTGAAACTAAAGCATATAAAGGTAGGTAGGCGACTGTCTTTTTATCCTTCACCTCATCTTACTTCTTGAGAAAATTTAGTATTATATACATGGCTACAAAAAGATGGCATAAATTATAAGTCCTGGCAAAAAGAGAAAGAAAAAAAATGAAAGAAATAAATCCACTCAGCAATGCCATTCAGTTCATAATAACCCTTTTAACTTATTATAGAAAATTTCAAACAGAAGTAGAGAGATTGATATAAAATCCCCCATATGTCTATCACTCAGCTTTAACAATGACAACTCTTGTCTCATCTCATGTCTATGCCTCTACCTACAACCTCCTACACCAACTTACTTTATTTTGAAGCTAATCCATATCATATCAGTTCACCTGTAAATGTTTTAGTTTGTATTTCAAAAAGATAAGGGCTCTTTTAAAACATGTCACATTACCATTATCATACCTTAAAATTAATAATAAATCATCTACTAACCAGTCTGTGGTCAAAATTCGCTATTTGCATCATACATTTTTTTTTCTAGTTGGTTTTTGTTTGTTTTTTGAAGCAGGATCCCACCAACCAAGTTTCACATATTGCTATTGATCAGTATATTGCAAGTCCCTTTTAATCTGTAAGTTGACCTTGCCTTTTTCCATCATATTGTGTTTTCTATCCTGAAGAAAACCAGTCTTTTGGAGTTTTCTACCTTCTGGATTTTGCTGATTGTACCCCCTGGTATCATTTAACAAGTTCCTCTTTCCCCTCGACTTCCTGTACACAGGTACCTGTCCTGGAAGTTAGCAGAGGAAAGTGAAGTGATTTCTCAAGTCTGAGGGCTATACTGTCCGCATGCAAGTGCATGGCTCAGCATGCACAACTCTGCTCTTTTAAAGGCTACAGTGGGTGGGGGCAGGACCTCGAGCTCATTCTGCCCAACCTCCCCTCACCCGTCCTACAGCATCCCCAAAGGAAATTTTTTGGAATCTAGCACTCTGCTAAACACAGTTTGAAAGTCTCTGCTAAGCAAGGATTCTTTCTGATATTTGGCCTTAGCCAGTAGCCTGGTGAAGGGTAGAGATAAAACTGGAAGTGAAGTGCTTACGAAATAGAGATATTGACTTGGGTCAGGGGGTGGATGAGGATGGATAACTGATGACTCCAAAAGCCCTAAACACAGAACTGTGCTGCTATGGAAACTGCACAGTAAGGTATTGCCAGATTCGATCTTAATTTTTTTTCTGTATCATACATAGCCCTTTTATACTTGGAGCTTCTATCAATGTTTAGGAAAAAACCTTACCCAATCTATAATCATTTCATTCACAACATGTCATGCTGTGTGGGCTCTGAGCCTAAATCAGCTTCCATCCTCACCCAAGAGAACAAGCAAGAGTCAGCTCCTGGGCATCCTGAGAAGCCCCTTTCTGCTTCCTCCTTCTAGATTCTGGAAAAGATCATTTTTCCCAGTGAATGATGGATAGCCCTGATCTGGAAATTCCCTGCCCCGGGTGTACTACACTAGGGATGGTACTGCAAGTCACTAGTTACCAATGTATCCACTCATGTCAGGCTGGCCTGAGATGGCTATCAGGGCTGGCTGGACACAAAGCTACTCAATGTCCATGAATCTCAACACTTTGATCTAAAAGCAGTCACATGCCATCTTCAGTTCTGTGGATAAGGGAATATCTTCTTCCTACTATGCCAGGAAGTGGGGGCAAAGTGGTGGTATGGGCCGGTTGGTTGCCCCTGAGCAGTGATGTGAACAGTCTTGGAGTTTTCCCTTGGTGGGGGTGACACTGGCTGAGCACTAGCCTGTTGAGTGCTTACCCTGCCTCTGATGGTATATGCAGAGCCTTCCAGCAAGGAGTGGTGTGGGGGTCTGTCCTTCTTCTGTCTGCAGCTTGGAGGGCAACGGCTTACTAATGATGTCCTGGAGAGGTGGAATGGGACAGGAAGGTAGAATCCTCATGGATGCTTCCATCTTCACAACATGGGTGATCAACATGTCTCTGGGGTTCGAGAAGTTGATGGTGGGCTCAGCAGCTCTATGAAGTATCCCCCTAGGGCCTTCCCAGAACTGGATCTAGAGAACTAAATTATTCCACTCTAAATCTTCTGTGGTGAGGCAAACAAGCAACATAACTGTCTCTCTCAACCTCTTCCATCTATATATCTCTAGGGTCTGAATATGATGATACTGGCCACCTCTCAATGGGTAGAGCCCTCAAATCCATTGTTCAGGACATTCAGGCAACCCAAATAGTAGCCTATAAGGAGAGAGCCAGACCCCATGGAAACAACCTACTCTTCTGCTGCCTCAATCAGGGAAAAGACAAGTATGAAACTCGTGCCAGTATACATGTACACCTAAGGTTTGGCATGCCTGCAAACAGTCGCACCTGGAATGACTGAAAAGCTCTCCCAGCAGTGGCTGAGGTTGAAGCAATGTGCAGGGTGCTGGAGAGCACAGCAAACAGAGTGCCATGCATCTTTCTGTCATCCACACAGATGTGGGCAGTGCTGGCAGCAAAGGGAATGGGAGGGAGGTCTTGTCTAATCCCTTGGTGGTAAGGAGGGGAGAGCATGAACTCTGGGGACTAATTCTGGAATTAGCCAATCAGGATGGGTGAGCTGGGCAAGGGTTGCATTTAACCTTGGGCTAGGTTCTGCTGTCCTCTTCACCACAGTGCCCACCAGTGCAATGCATCAGACTAGAGGGGTTAATGCCAGCCATCATGTCCCCGAGGAGGCAATGGTCAGTCTTGAAAACAAGTTCAAATAAGGTTGTTAATCAAGTGAGGACTAGATTAACAATAGGAGCCAAAACAAACTGGGGGAGTGCAGAGCCAGGGAAGCAAAAAGCAAGAACAGCAGGAGGAGGTAAGCAGAGAAAGTTCTGGCCCAGTTCCTGAGACAGTGCTGATGCATGCAGGAGTTATATTTTTGCAGGAGCCTATCAAGCTCATTTAAAGAGCCTCAAATAGGATGGATGCCTTAAGACATCACCACTATTTCAAAGTGTTCAAAGACAACAGCAAGAGCAAATAAATTAGCCAAGTTGGAAACTAGGAATTATAACCAGACTGAGGAGAATCGTGATTATAGCTCCTCTATCCAAAACCCAGATAATAGGTCTCACTTTCTGCCTCTTGAAGCTAAACTACTTATTGCTTCTCTGGATAGTGTCCAACACATAGTTAGCAAAAAGTAAAGTGTTCGAGAAAGCTTAGAAGAAATTGACATCTGCCTAAGCATTTAATGAGATTTTGGATTACCATGATAGCTATTGATCTGCTTTTTTAAAGTAAAAGATTGTGATCAGCATGTTCTTAGGTGAAACTTTTGAGGCTGGCTTATTAGACACATTCATTCATTGTCTTTCAACAGATGCTCAGATAACTTTTTTTGTTACACGATTCTAGGCATTGTGTAGGATAGCATTTCTCAAGCGTTTGGGTCTCAAGATTCCTTTACACTTAAAAGAACTGTTGAGGCCCCAAAAGAGCTTTTGTTTACATGGGTTCTATCTATCAGAATTTATCATATTGGAAATTAAAACTAAGAAATGTTTAAAATATTTATTAAAATAATAAAACCACTACATTAAGAGCATATTTTTTGAAAAATAATTAAATGCTTCAAAACAAAATTTAGTGAGAGGAGTGGTATTATTTTATCTTACAAATCTTTTAGATGTCTGGCTTAAGAGAAGACCTAGCTGGATTCCCACATCTGGTTCTGTACAATCTATTGCAATATATTGTTTTTGTGTAAGTACATAAAAAAAATTCAGCTTTGCACTAAAATGAAGTTGGAAAAGGGAGGCATATTTTAATAGGCTTGAGAATAATTGTGGCTATTCTTAATCCTACACCAGAACTCAACAAAGGGAAGTTTCTTAATGGTTGGTTGCGCTGTGGAATCTCAAACAATGTCAATGACTTTTTCAGACTCTTTTACATGAAAATCCATTAGACAGCCTTGCATTAGAATGGGCCTTTTACCCATGCTTAATTTGGGGGCACCATCCATTGGTCATTTGGAAAATATTGGTTGACTGAGTTTTGTAGATCTTCCAACTGTTGAAACATTTCATTATACAGTATCAAAAAGTCACATTTGTTGATGACATCACCAATCTCATCAGGAAAAGTTTTAAGAATTGGGAAGCTGTTTAGCTTCTGGCAGTGGATACAAGTTTTCTTTTCTTTTTTTTTGTCTTTTTGCCATTTCTTGGGCCGCTCCCGTGGCATATGGAGGTTCCCAGGCTAGGGGTCCAATTGGAGCTGTAGCCACCAGCCTACTCCAGAGCCACAGCAATGCGGGATCCGAGCCGCGTCTGCGACCTACACCCCAGCTCACGGCAACGCCGGATCGTTAACCCACTGAGCAAAGGCAGAGACCGAACCCGCAACCTCATGGTTCCTAGTCGGATTCGTTAACCACTGTGCCACTGGCAGTGGATACAAGTTTTCTGAATCTGAATTTTCACTTGAATTTTACATTGGCAACAAGTACTGTCAGTTGTCAACCTTGAAGTGACAGCCTCACTCCATTCACTTTTTATAAAATATCTGCCAAAAATCAAAGCTAAATAACCACAATTTGTCTGTCAAATGTCCCTCCAAGGAAAAAAAAAAATAGTGTTCTATTAAAACAGCATAAAAATTGTTTGAAGTCCTTTAATTCCCAATGAAGGAGTTGCGGCTTTATTCTACAAACAAGAGAAAGGTTTCTCAAGCCAGAATCAAGGTGGTGGAGGAGTAGGACATGGAGCTCAACTTCTCCCACAAATACATCAAAAAAAAAATCTACGTGTAGAACGATTCTCACAAAACTTCTACTGAATGCTGGCAGAAGGCGTCAAACCTCCAAAAAGGGCAAGAAAACCTCCATATAACTCAGTAGGATAAAAGAGAAAAAAGAGAGAGAGAAGAGAGAACAAAGAATCAGGATGGGACCAGCACTCCTGGGAGGGAACTGTGAAAGGGAAAAGGAATCTAAACACTGGGAGGCCCCTTAGAGGGGAAGCCTCAAAGCCTCAAAGAAAAGCGCAGCAGCTGGTCTGAGGGAGTATAGGAGGAGGCCTGGGCCTGACAGAGAAGCAAAGCTCCACTTTTGGAGAGTGAGGGAACCACCATAGGAACTTCTTTTTCTGTGAATGCACAGGCGCTCAGGTGGCAGGGCACCTCTTGCACAGACAATGGGGCAGGTGCAAGCCACTGCAGCCATCTAGGACTCCAGAGGCGGGCTAAGCCTGGCATTGCCTGCTGCCCCCACCACCCCAGGACCAATGCAGCTGCACACGGTCCAGAGACTAAATGCCAGCCATCACCCCCATCTCCCTGGGAATGCACATACCCTGCCATTGCTGCTGCCAAGGGACCCATGACTAGGCACCTCCTCTAATTCCCCAGGGATTGCTGGTACTGCCAAGGGCCTGGCAACCAGAGGCTGCCTGCAGGCATTGCCCACTGCCGCCACTTCCCTGGAAGCATGTGCAGGCGGAGCACCTGAACACCCCCATCAAGGTAATAATTATCTGAGCATAGGAGAGGAAAGAGACAGCAAGCATCCAAATTAAAAGCAGCCCTCAGGCCAAAAATTAGTAAATCTACTCAGGGATACCCCTGCATATAAATGGCCTTCCAAGATTACAGCAGATAATTGTTTCCCCTAAACTCACAGAGTAAGAAAAATGTAAGCAAAATTAAGAAACACAGGAACCATTATCAATTAAAAGAACAGGAGAATCTCCCCAAAGGAGCAAACAATGAAACAGATCTCTGCAGTCTAAGAGACACTGAGTTCAAAATGGAGGTGATGAAAAAACTGAAGGAAGTAGGGACGAATATCAACAGTAATGCAGACTACTTTAAAAAGGAACTAGAAACTATAAGGAAGAGCCAAGGAAAATTAGAAAATTCATTTGCTGAGATGAAAGCTGAGCTAAAGCAAGGAACAGCAGAATGAATAATGCAGAGGAACAAATAAGTGACTTGGAAGACAGAATAATGGAAACCACCCAATCAGTACAGCAGACAGAAAGCCAAATGAAAAAACAAACAAACACACAAAAAAAACTAAAGCAATATAAGATACATATGGGATATTAAAAAAAAATAAAAGCAATATAAGAGATCTATGGATACTATGGAAAAATAGAGGTCCTAGAAGGAGAAGAAAGAGAAAAGCAGATTGAAAATATATTTGAAGATATTATGACTAAAATTTCCAAAATCTAAAGAAGGATATAGATATTCAGGTACAGGAGGCATAGAGGGTCCCAAACAAGATAAACCCAAACAGACCTATACCAAGGCATATATAATAAAAATGGCAAAAGTTAAACATAAGGAGAGGATTCTAAACATAAGGAGAGTTAATTACAAGTGAACACCCATAAGGCTATCAACTGTTTATTCTACAGAAACACTGCAGGCCAGAAGGGAGTAACAGGCATATTCAAACTTCTAAAAGGAAAATATTTGCAACCAGAATACTTTACCCAGCAAGATTACTATTTAAAATAGGAGAAATGAAGAAGTTCTCAAACAAGCAAAAACTAAAAGGATGTAGCAATACTAAACCTACCCTAAAAGAAATTATGAAAGTTCTCCTCTATATAGGAAAGAAATAAGAAGATATAGAATGGAGGTAATCACAATTGGAGAGTAATCACTTAAATAAGCCAGCATGCAAATCAAAAAGAAAAGAAAACAAAAAATCCTGTTTGTAAAAGTGATAATAAACACAAGGAGTAGCAAAAGGATAAACATGAGGATGTAAAAATGGACATCAAAATCATAAAATGTGGGAAAAGAGAGTAAGAAAATCTAGACTCTTTTCTTTAGAGTATGTTTGATCCTATTTGACTATCAGTCTAAAGCAAGCACATAGAGGAAGGGGATGACATATTTGAAAAACAGGGCAACCACAAACCAAAAACAAACAATAGGTTCACAAAAACTAAAAAAGAAAAGGACACAAGCATAAAATAAAAGGAAATCATCAAGCCACAAAAATAAAAAGGAACAAAGAAGAAACAATATCAACTGGAAAATAGGGTTTCAGGTGGCAATAAATTCATATGTATCAATAATTACCTTAAATGTCAATGGAATGAATACTCCGATCAAAAAACATAGAGTGGCAGATTGGATAAAAAAAAAAGAGCCTATAATATGCTGCCTATAAGAAACCCACCTTAGGACAAAGGACACACACAGATTGAAAGTGAGGGGATGGAAAAAGATATTTCAAGCAAATGGAAATGACAAGAAAATAAGAATTGCAACAGTAATATCATAAAAAACAGACTTTTGGAGTTCCCACGTGGCACAGTGGTCAACGAATCCAACTAGGAACCATGAGGTTGCGGGTTCCATCCCTGGCCTTGCTCAGTGGGTTAAGGGTCTGGCATTGCCATGAACTGTGGTGTAGGTCACAGAAGCGGCTCAGATCCCTCATTGCTATGGCTCCGGCAGAGGCCGGTGGCTACAGCTCCAATTAGACCTCTAGCCTGGGAACCTCCATATGCCATGGGAAGTGGCCGTAGAAAAAGGCAAAAATACAAAAAAAAAAGAAAGAAAGAAAGAAAGAAAAAATAGATTTTAAAACAAAGGCCATAAAGAAGGATAAAGAAAGACACTATTTAATGATAAAAGGATCAATTCAAGATGAGGCTATTGGAGTTCCCATCACAGCGCAGTGGTTAACGAATCCGACTAGGAACCATGAGGTTCCAGGTTTGATCCCTGCCCTTGCTCAGTGGGTTAACGATCCGGTGTTGCCGTGGGCTGGGGTGTAGGTCGCAGATGCGGCGGCTCGGATCCTGTGTTGCTGTGGCCCTGGTGTAGGCTGGCGGCTACAGCTCCGATTAGACCCCTAGCCTGGGAACCTCCATGTGCCATGGGAGCAGCCCAAGAAATGACAAAAAGACCAAAAAAAAAAAAAAAGAGGCTATTATACTCATCAACATATATGCCCCTAATGTAGGAGCACCCAAGTACAAAAAACAAATACAGACATAAAAGGAGAAACTGATGGGTATACAATAATAGTAGGAGACTTTAACACCACACATATCAATGGACAGATCTTCTAGAGAGATAATCAGTAAGGCATCAGAAATCCTAAATGACACAATAGAACATTTAGACTTAATTGGTATTTTCAGGACATTACATCCAAGAAAACCAGATTATATGTTCTTTTAAACTACATGTGGAATATTCTCAAAGATTGACTATATATTGGGACACAAAACAAGCCTCAACAAATTTAAGAATATAAAATTTTTTTCAAGCATCTTCTCTGACAAAAACAGCAAGAAACTTGAAATCAACCACAGGAAAAGAAATGAGAAAACACCAAGTACATGGAAAGTAAACAATATCCTACTAAAAAACCAATGGGTCAATGAGGAAATCAAAAAGTAAATTAAAAAATATCTTGAGGTAAATGAAAATGGAAACACAATCATATAAAATTTATGGGATGCTAGAAAAACAGTTCTAAGAGGGGAGATCTAGTGGTAGAGGCCTTCCTCAAAAAACAAGAAAAATCTCTAACTTAACCTACCACCTAAAAGAATTAGAAAAAAAAGAACAAACAAAAGCAAAAATCAGCAGAAGGAAGGAAATCATAAAGATCAGAGGGGAAGTAAATAAAATAGAGATTAAAAACAATAGAACAAATTAATAAAAAACTGAGAGCTGGTTCTTTGAAAAGGTAAATAAAATTAACAAACCTCTGGCCAGGCTCACCAAGAAGAAAAGAGAGATGACAAATAAAATAAGAAATGAAAAAGGAGACATCTCAACTAACACTGCAGAAATACAAGAGAAAGTTTTCTCAAGCAAGGGAGTGACATAATTTAAAAAACATATGAAGGAAATTAATATGATGATGGTATCCAGGGTGAATTTCAAAGAGAAGATTTAGGTTTGCTCAGTAGGGATGCAAGCCAATAAATGCACTAAGCCAAAATCATATTGGCAATGTTCTGTTCCTTAAACTGTATGAGGGGTACATGGGTATTTTATTATTTTCTATAACTTACATAATCATTATATATATTCCATTATGAAATATTAATTCCAGAAATAAAAATAATATACCATGCAAGGCCTATCATATACTTTTACCACTCATCATACAAGCTTTACTAACATGAGTTGAAAGAATTATTGGTATGGAATTTCCTTTCCTAAGCAGTTCATCTGGGGAGTTCCCGTCATGGCTCAGTGGTTAACGAATCCGACTAGGAACCATGAGGTTGCGGGTTCGATCCCTGGCCTTGCTCAGTGGGCTAAGGGTCCAGCGTTGCCATGAGCTGTGGTGTAAGTTGCAGATGCAACTTGGATCCCGAGTTGCTATGGCTCTGGCATAGGCCAGCGGCTAGCCTGGGAACCTCCATATGCCGTGGGAGCAGCCCTAGAAAAGACAAAAAAAAAAAAAAGGGAGTTCATCTGCATAAAATAAATTGATTTGGAATTTTTAAAGATGTCTCCTCCTAGCCCAATGGTTTTATTTATTATCAGAAAAACATTATTCATAGTTATACTCCATGTGGCAATGAGCTTAACTATTAATTTTAAAATGTTGGCAGATGATTTTAAGACCAATATTAGTTTTCATCAATAACTAAATGATATTTTTATAAACCAATAATAAATCCATACTCTCATATACTGGTATTATAAAACTTTTAAAATTATATTTTACTCCACAGGCTATATTATCACTGAAATACCATCGCTTTCACAGGATGCCATGACCACTCTGCAGCAAATAGAGTTAATTAATAATTTAAATCTGAAACCTGATATTATAATCAATATTAAGGTAAGAATATTAGTAGTCTTTCTAGTATAATTAATCTTTTTTTTTTTTTTTTGTCCTTTTAGGGCTGCACCCATGGCTTATGGAGGCTCCCAGGCTAGGAGTCGAATTGGAGCTGTAGCCACTGGCCGGTGCCACAGCCACAGCAAGGTGAGATCCAAGCCACGACTGTGACCTACACCACAAGTCAAGGCAACACCAGATCCTTAACCTACAGGCCAGGGATCAAACCTGCTTCCTCATGGTTACTAGTCAGGTTTGTTTCTGCTGATCCACTATGGGAACTCCAAACCATTCTTTTTGATAGTAGTTACATTCAAGGAATGTTTTCAATTTTTTTAAGGAGTTAGGGAAACCATAATGTAGGCATCAATTACAGAAGCAATTATATTTTCTCATACCTCTGGGCTTTTGCACTTGCAGCTCCATCCACAGGAAATACATCCTTGCCTCCCCACCAGGCTTAATCATAGTCATCCTTTGAAAGTCATTTCAGCATCATCTCTGCAGAACTCTCCCTGACAACCACTCCTGCCACACCAACACAAACATAAACAACTCTCATTCTTCCCCTCCCTCCCTCTTTGCCTCTCTCTCTCTCTCTTTATGCCCCACACCTGACTTACTCAGGTTAAAGTTAAAAGAAAGTTAAATACTTCTCTGATGACCATCCATGTTGCTCTTTTCTTACCTCACTATGTTGTACTGGTCCATTTTCCTTCTAGACTCTGCCTTACTTGGAGGCGGGAATCATGTCTTACTCCTATAAACATCAACTAGCAGGATAAATGGTACCTAATGGATACCTAGTAAATTTTCCAGTTAAATGAAGTGAAAGAATGAACAAATGATTTGGATGTACAAATGTTAAATAACATGGCCAGATTGGTTAGGAATCAATGCTGGATCCTGGTCTCAATTCTCTCCTTGTATCAACTGTAGAATGTGATAAATCACATTTAGGGCCCTCAATTTCCTCTTTACAAAGATGATACAGGAGTTCTCTTGTGGCTCAGTGGTTTAAGGGTCTGGTGTTTTCACTGCAGTGACTTGGATCACTGCTGTGGTGTGGGTTCTGCCCCTGGCCCAGGACTTTCTGCATGCCCAAGGTATGGCCAAAAAGATTATACAAAGATAGCTGCCTCATAGGGTTGTAATAAGAATGCAGTGAGGACCACTTGTTTATATAAAAATGAATGGTAAAGTTTTATAATAATACCCTGATTCCCCAAAGGGTTTGATAACTCAAAATAGGTGGTTCTCAGCTCACGTGCTAGGACCCCATGGTATGTTAGAAACAGCTGTGAGAGAGAGGCGGCATGCAGTGCTGGGTGTGGTGTCATCTGCAGCCCCAGCCACAGGTCAGGGTCAGAGGTCAATCAAAATCCCTGTGTGACCTTCAGAATGTCACCTGTATGAACGTGTGTAAAATGGAA
Source organism: Phacochoerus africanus (assembly GCF_016906955.1). Lineage (NCBI taxonomy): Eukaryota > Metazoa > Chordata > Mammalia > Artiodactyla > Suidae > Phacochoerus > Phacochoerus africanus. Next base: position 75,639,428 of record NC_062545.1, on the reverse strand, counting down.
AGAAAAAAAACTCAAACAATTAACTGAAACCAAATATAAAATTTAGGCCATGGAAAATAGAGATCAAATCAGAAATCAAGATCTGGTGGAATAGGGAATTTCTGTCATGACTCAGGAGAAATGAATCTGACTAGTATCCATGAGGAAGCAGGTTCAATCCCTGGCTTCACTCAGTGGGTTAACGATCAGGCACTGCCATGAGCTGTGGCGTAGGTTGCAGACGTGGCTCAGATCCTGCATTGCTGTGGTTGTGGTGTAGGCCAGTGGCTACAGCTCCCAAGTGACCCCAAGCCTGGGAACCTCCATATGCCAAAGGTGCAGCCCTAAAAAGAAGAAAAAAAAAACTGGTGAAATAAGAACACATATAGGCCAAAAGTCTCCAAATGTTCACTAAATTTGGGTTATAAATTTGGTTCTAAGTTTGATGGACCAAAGTAGAAGGGGAAATGTGACCAGATATATAAAATTCACAATGTCCATGAAAAGCCACTCCTCAGGAAAATATCTTACATGGGTCTCAACATAAGGATTGTTAATGTAGAGAATGAAGTCTTAACCCCACTGATACTATAAGTGGGTATGCATGCTTGTAATCAGAGGGCCTGATATGAGACAGAACTTCAGTACGGCACACACTTCTCTGATGGTTGGGCCTTATTTGGAGATAAAATTCTGGAATTTCTGGAACAGAATTCCTTAGCCAGGGATCCGTGAATACCTAAGCATGCATGAACCTCCTGAAATTATATGCAAATTTTATGATGTATATGGGCATTTTTCTGAAGCAAAAAGCCTATGGCTTTCATCATATTCAAATGGGGTCTGCATGCACCCCCCCCCAAAAAAAGAAAAAGTTAAGAGCTAGTGATCTATGATAGCATTGGTTCTGAGTTTGGCCCCAGAGTCAACTGCATTAGCAGCACTCAAGAAGCTTGTTAGAAATGCAGATTCTCAGGGCCCATCCCAGAACTACAGAAACCCTGGGGGCGGTGTCCAGTTGTCGTTGAAAAGACCTGCAGGTGCTGCTGATGCCTGCTGAAGTGTGAGGACACTGATCTGAGGCACAGAACTTCACAGTCATCCTCTTATCAATCACTTTCTCCAAGGGGATACAGGAGACAGCTGAAGGCAATAATCTTTGCCAAGGGCCCACAATGTCGGTATTCTGGGGTTGCCAAATAAGGGCAAATGTATGTTTCTTAAATTACCAGAATGGGTTGAGATCTTTTTTGTGAAAAATTGGAAAACCTAAATTAATGTCTTGCCTCAATAAACACCCATTCCATCTCCATATAGAAGGGGCTTGAAGAATTCAGAAAACGAGCAAGAAAAGCTTCAAAGTTTCTTGCTTCCTTTGTTTCTCAAAAGTGTGGCAAATTAGCGGCCTCAGAATCACTGAGGATACTTATTAAAATGTCTGAGCTTCACTCCAGACTAAAGAATCACAGGGGAAGCCGAAATCTTTATTTACAGTTCTCTGTATACAGTTACACCCTAATGTTTAAGAAGCACTGCTATAGAATGTCATCCAGAGTTTTTTTTTATCCTGAAAAATATTCAGAGAAGACTTACAGCTCAGAACCTTAGTTTACCATTAATAACGTGCCACAGAGTCTGGGCTATGAGTCAGAAAGCCTGGTTCCAAGTTGTAGTTTCCCCTCATGACACTGAGAGTGTAACCTGCCAGAGCAGTCCTTCTCCAATCTGCAAAATGGCTTTAACCATATATTGGATTACCTCTCTCACAGGGTTAATTTAAGAATGGAGTAAAATATTGCATAGGTGGAAGCACTTGAAACAAGAAAATCATCCTTTGGTTTTGACCTTTTTTTTTTTTATCATCTAAACTCAGTTTTCTCATTTACAAAATGAAAATGTCAGGCCAGACTAGATGACCTTTCAGGTCCCATTCATGATGCTATTTTATGAACTATTTCATTCATAGAGCTGTAAATGATAGTGACTACTATAAAAACCCGATATATTTTTTGTTGGAAGAATATAAATATTCCATTTCTGTCCATTCTCAGTCTTTTCAAACTCATCAGACAGAATTCTCCTGCGTACCTTTTCTGACTAAACTGATTTTCTGGTCTATTTCTCTAGCTTTTTCTCTTTTTTAATCTTTAAAGCTTCTGATATTTTCATATGTTACTTTTGATTAAAGAAAAGTGTTGTCATAGGATAAAAGTTGTGTCTTGTGCCTCTTGGCATGTGATGAAATCTGATTCAAAAAGCCATTTATACAGTATTGCACATGCTCAGGGTCTTGAGGAAATTGGAGCTTTATGTACTGCATGTATTGCATAGTGTGTGAATAGGAAGTAAAGCCATATTCAAAATGTTTAAATGATTGCTAATGTTGTTCCTTAGTGCCCTGACTATGATTTATGCCAAAGAATTTCTGGGCAACGGCAGCACAGTAGTACAGGATACATATACAGAAGAGATCAGTGGGATCCTGAAGTCATTGAGAATCGAAGGAAAAAGAGGAAAGAAGCCCAAAAGGAAGGAAAAGGAGAAGAGGAAGGCGAAGAGGAAGAAGAGCAAGAAGAAGAAGAGGTAATATCCCCATACCAGATACTACACTTTAAAAATGTGCTGTCATTAAATTAAATGATGGATAATAGAAAATAGCAGATACTAGAGAATATTACCTTTTCTTTACATTTTAATTTAGTCTGAAGGAAAGAGCAAAAATATTTCATGTTTTCAAGAACTATTAGATCACCATGTAGAGATCAAATTTAACCTTGTCAATATGGAAGTCCCTCCATATCCTGACATCTAATCGCCTTCATTTCACAGCAACAGAAAGTTACTGGTCACCTACCATGTATAAAGCACTGTGCAAACTAGAAGGAGAAATCCAAATAACAGAAGACAAGTGTCATATGGGCAGCAAGGCAGCCCATGCAGACTCTAGTTTATGAAGTTAACATAACTCTGATTCCAAACTTTGACAGAGTGCCCATGAAAATAAATCTATAGCCCAATTTTACGTTCACATGTCATTACAACAATCCTAAAGTCAACAGCAGTAAGCATAATGCAGTAGGGCCTCAAAAGAATCTTCTACCATGACCTAATGAGGAAATTTTATATTAAGAAATCTGCTAACAGGTGATGGGCTGGCTTTTGCTCACTGGGGTGGGACAGGTGACAGTTTGCCAGTCCTTACCCTACTGAAATATACCTGTGATTTCTGTTATAAATGTAGTTACTTATAATGTTTAATAATTTTAAATAATTTCTATAACTTATTCTAAATACTGTTTCTATTAGGGCCTACACTATGTGAAGTCCAATGTTAATTTATAGATGACAAATAAATTTGTCTAGTTGCAAATTGCAAATTATTTTTCATGTAGAAAAGATAGTCCCCAAAGGCTACAGTTTTATCACCCTGTATGATATTAAATAGGATATCAAACTTTGCATTTTCATTTCAGTGATTATATATATTTCAGCTGTGTCATCCTGCTAGTTCCCTCACTAATGGGTTAAATACATTTCTTACATTCATTCTTTCATTTAAGAGTAGGTTTTTTTTTTTTTTTTTTGATCTTGCCTGCAGCATGTGGAAACTCACAGGCCAGGGAGTGAACCTGTGCCACAGCACTGACTCACACCACAGCAGTGATCATGCCAATTCTTTAACCCCTGAGGCACCAGGGAACTCCTAAGAATAGATCTTAAAAGTTCTCATCACAAGAAAAAAATATTGTAACTATGTGTGATGACAGAGGTTAACTAGATTTACTGTGATCATTTCACAATATGTACTAGTTGACCTTTGAACAACTCCAGGGTTGAGGTACCGACCCTCCATGTAGTTGAAAATGCGAATTAACTTTCCAGTCAGCTCTGAGTATCCCAACCACAGATTGTGTAGTACTATAGAATTACTATTGAAAAATATCCTCCTATGAGTGGACCCCCACAGTTCAAACTCAGTTGCTCAAAGATCAACTGTATTGAATCATCATATTGGACACCTGAAACTAGTGTAAAGCTGCATGTCAACTACACCTCAATTTTAAAAACCTGTAAGTATAAGAAAGCCCATTTAAAAACATAAAATAATCTTCCCTGTGCAAATAAGGCATTAGATAACAGCCATCATGTATGCCAGATTTTTTTAAAAAGTAAACCTTATAACAAAATAGGAATAAAAATGTCATTTTAGCATAAATAAAGCATACCATCATAAATCAAAAATGGTGAGATAGAGGGGTCTCAACTCCATTGTAGAGGCCATAGTTATGTCAAATTGTGACATCCACCAGACGTTAACCAGGAAGAGTGAAGACCAGGGTATGCTAGGACTACACCATCCAATATGGTAGCCCCTATATCTATTTATATTTAAACTAATTAAAACTATATAAAATTTAAAATCAGAGTTCCCGTCGTGGCTCAGTGGTTAATGAATCCAACTAGGAACCATGAGGTTGCAGGTTCGATCCCTGGCCTCACTCAGTGGGTTAAGGATCCAGCGTTGCCGTGAGCTGTGGCGTAGGTCGCAGATGCGGTTCAGATCTGGCATTGCTGTGGCTGTGACGTAGGCCGGCAGCTACAGCTCCAATTAGACCCCTAGCCTGGGAACCTCCATATGCCACAGGTGTGGCCCTAAAAAAAAAAAGACAAAAAGACAAAGAAAATAAAAAATTTAAAAAATTAAATTTAAAACTGAGTTCCTCAATAGCACAAGCCACACTTTGTTGCTCAGGGACCAAATATTGTCATGTCTTCTGAACGGAAGACCCAAACACAGAACATTTCCATTTCTGCAGAAAGTTCCACTGGACAGCTGGGGAGTGCATGTCCTTCTTCAAAGGACAGTTGCCTCTGTTCCAGCCCAGTCGACTATTGCCATGTGAGGATGCCAGCCTATTTTTGCCAGGTAGTCTTATTTTTCCATAGAAGCTAAAATCAGTGTTTTAAAATAAAAGAAGGTGGCAACAAATCCAAAATTTTTAAAACACAATGAAGGCCAATGTTGTGGGAAAGGTAATCAAATGATGTCTTCAGACTAGATTCAGCCCAGGAGCCGGGTTTGCTGTGACCCCTACCTAGTGGCACAGCCATGCTCACAAGTCAGAGCCATGCTGCCCCCTTAGGCTGATGGCCAATAATTGTGTGAAAATGTTCACTTACATACACACAAGGGGGAACGATCTCCCTGAACTGAGGAAATAGCTTTGCTAATGTTCTCTTGGCTCCCACTTTCCTCAATATTCCCCTTCCCATTCCCTTCCATTTTTTTTTTTTAAATGACCATCTGTGACTTTCTATTACCTGTTGATGAAAATCCAAATGCTCCCACACAGTTTACAAGGCCATGGACCCAGCCTCTCTGGTCTCCTGGCATTGTCCCTTCCGCCAGTCTTCACCGGTGCTGACACCAGTGGCACCTCCAGCCTGGGCACTTCCTGTTTCCTCCTCCTTCTCTGTACCACACTCTCCTCCAGATCTCCATGCGCCTGCTCCTTGTTGTCACTGCCCCACCAGGGATTACGTCCCTAGAGACCATCCAGCAAGCGACGCTCTAACCCATCTAACCCAGAAATATACTCCCATTGTAGGTAGTTTTAAATGGGTTCATAGCTACCTCTTTTCCCAAGTAAAAAGAAACAGATGAAAGTCATTTTTTAAAAATGTATGTATAAGTATATATTTATATGTGTACATATATACATATATAGGTATGTATATATATACATAGATATTTTTTTACAGAATGTGGCATATGGAAGTTCCCAGGCTAAGGGTCAAATTAGAGCTGCAGGTATAGGCCTCTGCCAAAGCCATGGCCACACTGGATCCAAGCTGCATTGGCAACCAACACCCCAGCTTGTGGCAATGCTGGATTCTTAACCCACTGAGCCAGGCTAGGTATCTAACCCACATTGTCATGTACACTCTGTTGGGTTCTTAACCTGCTGAGCTACAATGGGAACTCCAGAAAGTCATTTTTAAGAACATATTTTATTTAATCCAATATACCCCAAATACTATTTCAACATAGAATCAACATGAAAACTCTAAGGGCTGTACACTCCTTTTTCATGCACAGTTTTTGAAATCTGGTGTGCCTTCGACTGCGCACACAGTGATTTGCACTTGCCGCATTTCAGGTGCTCAAGAGGCATGTGTGGCTAGTAGCTACCACGCTGGACTGCACAAGCCTAACTTTCTCACCCTGCTTTATTTCCTTCAAAGCACTCATCATCACTTTCTGAAATTTTCTGTTTACTTGCTTATTACCTGTCTGCCCCCGTGAATGTCAGCTCTGTGCAGTAGGCACTATATTCCAGTGCTCAGCATACAGTGGGTGTTTCATAAGAAGTTGTGTACTGACTGAACATGGGCGTGCTACCAAAGCCCTCTGCTAGAGAGAGAAGAATGTTAGCACCTTTTGGAAAAGACACTGTGGATTAAGCCACGTTGAAATGTATAATCTTTGGTTCAGCAATTTTGCTTTTAGGAACTATTCTAAGGGAAAACATTAGGGATATGATTTATCTACAAAGCTATTTAGTGAAACATTATTTAGAATTATGAAAAATCTGAAACATTCTTTCTGTTCAACTATAGAATAATGATTAAACAATCACATATTTAGGGATATCAATGTATTATTTGACCATGAAAATAGTATTTCAGACATTTCAAATAGATTATAAAATGGCTTATGTTAATTGATAATATGATTTTATATAAAATATGGATGTCTGTGCATTGATTAAAAACTAGAAATAATAACTAAGATAATAAATATGCTGATAATATTAGAATAATAAATATGATACTGAATGCCTCCCAGGCCTTGGGCTGAGAACTTTTACACATACTATTCCTTCTGCCTTGATGTGTTCTTTCTCCAGAAATCTCTGTGTCTCCACTCAAATGTCACTTCTTCAGAGAACCCTTTTGACCACCTTCTCCCATCACTCTGCACTGTTCTCCCCTCCATCATCCTTCTGCCTTGCTCTTCCCACCTCCGAACCTGTGATGGATTCATCTGTCTGCTTGCTTATGCTCTGTCCTCCTCAACTGGGATGTGTGCTCTGTGAGCCCCAGGACCTTAGTTCTGTTCTCTGTCATATCTCAAGCTCCTAGCACAGTGTCCCGCACTGAGTAGGCATGTAATAAATCATTACTAAATGAATGAATGGACCAATGAATGACTGAACTACAAGCTCAGGTATTCAGAGAAAATCTAATATATTTTGACCCTAAAAATCTGATGTTCCTCCCCTACTCTTCCCGACTTATTGGGGAGTGGAAAGAAATTAATACGTAAAGTCAATTTAAAGTTACATTCTGATAAAGGCCCCTCAGGGGTGTTCAATCTCTCTAAAATAAAAATCCTGTTTCTAATCTTCCCTTCTCCCTGCTTCTCATCCCCAAATGGCATCTATAGGGAGTGAGAGAGGAATATGACTTGTAAATGAAGTATTAACCATTAACATATTTACCATCTCTTCTTTGCCATTTAGGCATTTCTTGCTGAAATGCAGGCGGTGGCTGAAATTCTTCAAAATATAGTTCAGAGGCCTGAGGACTATTTGGAAAATATCGAAAACATGGTTAAACTGTATAAGGACATAATGCTTCATCCTTTAGAAGTAAGAAAAAGCTATACTGCTGGAAATGAGAATGTTGATATTTGTGTTTTATCCTTGGTTGAAGAGCCTTCACAGTTCTTCACTTCATGTATTATCTGCCTGATTCTCCTCCTCTCAAGCTATCATAACAAGGCTTGCATCCCATGTTTCACAAAACAATACTATTTTACTCTTAAAAAGCAGCATTGTTGCTGAAAGTGATAATAGAATAGCATTTTTCAAAAGTCAGTAGGGGAATTTATTTATGGTTGGAGGTTAGAAATCCCAGGTTAAGAGACTATTTTGTAAAAAGCATTTTCAATCTATAACTTATGAGTTAATCAAAACAAATGTACACTTAAGGTCCATTTCTTTTTCTTTTTTTTTTTTTTGGCTTTTTGGCTTTTTGGCTTTTTGCCATTTCTTGGGCCGCTCCCGCGGCATATGGAGGTTCCCAGGCTAGGAGTCGAATCAGAGCTGGAGCTGCCGGCCTATGCCAGAGCCACAGCAACGCAGGATCCGAGCCGCATCTGCAACCTACACTACAGCTCACGGCAATGCTGGATCCTTAACCCACTGAGCAAGGCCAGGGATCGAACCTGCAACCGCATGGTTCCTGGTTGGATTCGTTAACCACTGAGCCATGATGGGAACTCCTCCATTTTTTTTTCTAAAAAGAATTATTCATTCAGTTAAACTGCAAGCTAAAGAAGAGCTATCCCATTTTGTGCAGCAAAGGAAACCATAAAAAAAACAAAAACAAAAACCTGAAAAGACAACCTATGGGAGAAAACAGTTGCAAATGATGCAAGCAACAAGGGTTTAAACTCCAAAATATACAAACAACTCATAAAACTCAAAAAAACCAAACAACCCAATCAAAAAAATAGGCAAATGACCTAAATAGACATTTCTCCAAAGAAGACATATGGATGGCCAATAGGCACATGAAAATGCTCGGCATCACTGATTATTAGAGAAATTCAAATCAAAACTTCAATGAAGTACCACCTCACACTGATCAGAATGGCCATCATTAAGAAGTCCACAAAGGATGTGGAGAAAAAGGAACCCTCCTACACTGCCAGTAGGAATGTAAATTGGTACAACCACTATGGAAGACAATATGAAGGTTCCTCAGAAAACTAAATATAGAACTACCATACGACCCAGCAATTCCACTCCTGGGCATATGCCCAGACAAAACTTTCATTCAAAAAGATACATGCACCCATATGTTCATTGCAGCACTATTCACAATAGCCAAGACATGGAATCAACCTAAATGTCCATCAACAGATGAATGGGTTAAGAAGATGTGCTATAATATACACGATGGAATATTATTCAGCCATAAAAAAGAACAAAATAATGCCATTTGCAGCAACATGGATGCAACTAGAGATTCTCATACTAAGTGAAGTCAGTCAGAGAAAGACAAATACAATATGATATCATTTACATGTGGAATCCAAAATATAGCACAGATGAACTTATCTACAGAACAGAAACAGTCTCACAGACATGGAGAACAGACTTGTGATTACCAAGGGGGAGGGAAGAAATGGGATGAACTGGGATTTTGGGGTTAGTAGATGCAAATGATTACATTTAGAATGAATAAGCAATGAGGTCCTGCTGTATAGCACAGGGAACTATATCCAATCATTTGTGACAGAACATGATAGAAAATAATATGAGAAAAAGAATATGTGTGTATATATATGCATGTATACATAATATGTATATGACTGGGTCACTTTGCTGTACAGCAGAAAATGACAGAACATTGTGAATCAACTATAATATAAAAATTAAAAAAAAAAAAGAAGAGCAAAAGGCAAAAAAAAAACGGAGTTCCCGTCGTGGTGCAGTGGTTGACGAATCCGACTAGGAACCATGAGGTTGGGGGTTTGGTCCCTGCCCTTGCTCAGTGGGTTGACGATCCGGCGTTGCTGTGGGTTGTGGTATAGGTTGCAGACGCGGCTCGGATCCCGCGTTGCTGTGGCTCTGGCGTAGGCTGGTGGCTACAGCTCCGATTCGACCCCTAGCCTGGGAACCTCCATATGCCATGGGAGCGGCCCAAAGAAATAGCAAAAAGACAAAAAAAAAAATTTAAAAAGAAAGAAAGAAAGAAAGAAAGAAGAGCTATCCCAGACTGACTTCTCCATTTATCCCATTCAAAGTTGATTATATGTAAACAAAAGGCCATTATATATTGTAATAGGAAAGTTTTCATTAAAATAATTAGCATTTTAAAAGCATCATTACTAAAATTATGATTATTGAAAAGCATATTTTTATTGTTAAAAATCTAGGGCAGACTGCCCAATTTGTGTTAGAGATTTATTCAACAAACATTTATCGTCTGGTATTTGGCCAGATACCATGCTATGCAACAGAACTACAAAAAAAAAGACAAAAAACAGTCCTCAAGTTGCCTTTTCCCATCTGATAGGGAAACTAAAATAATTTGGCTCATGCTGTTTTATAATGATTTTATCTCTTTAGAGACAAATGAGTGGATCATTTTCATTCCCATTTCATTTCATTCTCCCCCAAAATAAGAATCAAATTGTTTTCTTTTTTAAGTATAATTGATTTACAATATTGTGTTAATTTCAGGTGCATAGCATAGTGATTCAGTATTATTGTCTCCTTATGTATGACTTTGATTCCTCCCTTATTCCTTCTCTATCCTTGGCCTTTAAATATAGCTTCTTAAGGTAACTGACATGTCTATCTATAACGTTCTTTCTCCTTCAACAAAAATATTCTGAATAGTCCTTAAGTAGCTGGCATTGGGTATGAAATAAAGCATAATTAAAATCAGATTCAGTAAATCAAAAACTACATTCATGGGCAGGGGGTCAGGAGTGGGAAGCAGAGAAGTCTCTTCAAGGATAGGGATCAGGTTTTACTTCCCAGCATCTGCAGTGCCCAGAGTCTGGCGAGTGGTAAATGCTTAACAGACGTTCAACTGAACAAGTGATAAGATCCCAAACGGAAAAGAATGACAGTTTCAATTTCATTACATGTAAAACCTCTGGAAACAATTTAAAATTTAAAAAAAACCTCACTCAAATTAAAAGACTGGAAAAACATCCACAGCAAGTGTGGTTAAAGATTTAAAGCTTTGATATAATCAAAGGTCATAGAAATGATTTTTCTAAAACCTGTAAAGTTTCACCCTCCTGAGGATAAATGGGCAACAAATATGGGCAGACAATTCATAAAAATGAAAGACAAAGAGAGTAACAAGCCTGTAGAAAAATGTTCTGTTTCGCTGATAATAAAGAAATGCTAACCTAAATAAATAGCTCCATAATCAAATTGTAGCAAATGAACAGGGACTGGAAATTCCTAATTCTAGCAAGTATATGTGATAAAGCAACCATTCTCATACCCTGCTGAAAGGAATATAAATTAAATATGGTGGTCTTTAGATAGCTCATCTGAAAAAAAAAGCCAGAAGTGGAAAAATTCTAAGTCCTGCAGCAAAGCATAGATACAAATTGATTGTCCTAGTGCCAGCAGAGCAAGAATTTCAAAGCCAAGAACCTAGACTTTCGCCCTTAGGTGATGATTGCTGGGTAATATATAGCTTGGCTGGTATCTAATTCCAGAATACTCCACGTGTGGAGGGAGGTGGGACAGAGTCTTAAAAAGCAGGAGCCTGCAATTCTAGTCTCTGATCTGGCTGAGATGTCAATTTACTCAGGGGGCCACGATCACCAAAATTCAGTTTTCTTCCAAAAGACATGAGGAAAGCAAGTGGGAACAAAGTAATCTGCATTACTTTCTGGCTTATTTCCTGCTTCAGGAGTAATCCAAGGCCAAGTGCTTATTCTCTTTTTTCTTCCAATGCCAGCTTAACCCCTGGTCTGACCAGGTGTATGTATGTATCTTTAGCCTTAGGAGTGTTCATATCTTTAGGCTTAGTAAGTCTACTCTTAAGAATCTATGTATAATTGAATCACTTTGTTGTATAGCAGAAATTATCACAACATTGTAAATTAACTATACCTAAATAAAACTTTTCAAAAAATGAAAAGAAAAAAAAAAGAATCTAGCTTGGAGTTCTCTTGTGGTTCAGTGGTTTAAGGATCTGGTGTTATCACTACAGTGGCTCAGGTCGCTGCTTTGGTGTGGGTTCAATCCCTGGCCTGGGAACTTATACATGTCATGGGTGTGGTCAAAAAAAAAAAAAAAAGGATCTTGCTTAAGGAAGATAACTAAAATGCAAGAAAACATAATGTACTTCCTTATTCAGGACATGGGTATTTATGGTTAAACAAATAATGCACCTTCTGTCTAGAAGAAAAGAATCACTTAGAACCTAACCTGGCACAACATTAGGAAAGACAAAATGCACTGGACAATTAAGGAGATGATTTTGTTTAGATTACTGCAACAGGGAGAATGTTCATTAATGACAACTTTCTCGACAAAAAGGAAGGGGGGCTGGGGTATCATGGAGGCGGATAGACAAGGGAGCCATCCTCAGGTCTTATGGAAATCATGAAAAAGGATGGAGATGGATCTTATCTGAGTCCTTGAGGAAGGGTGGAGGTGGGTCTTATCTCTCCACCATCCCTATTTTCTGGGAACACATGGCTCAGATAAAGTTCAACATTGCTAGTGTCCAAAAATAAAATCCAGTGGATTTTAGGTTTTAATGGGTAAAAAAAAAGTGGCAGAAAACTTACAAGAATATTAATAAAAACTTGAGATAGAGAAAATCTAATTTAAGCAAAAAAGGAAATCCAGAAACAATGAGAACAGATTTCTTCATAAAAATATTTTATTTTGCAAAAGATACCGTAAACAAAGTCAAAAAATAAATCATAGAAAGGTAAAATATCTGCAAACCATATGGCAGATAAGGGTTAAAGACTTGCTGTGAATGTTAAGGTAAAAAAAAAAGTCTCGGAGTTTCCGTTGTGGCTCAGTGGTTAACGAATCCAACGAGGAACCATGAGGTTGCAGGTTCGATCCCTGGCCTCGCCCAGTGGGTTAAGGATCTGGCATTGCTGTGAGCTGTGGTGTAGGTCGCAGACACGGCTCGGATCCCGTGTTGCTATGGCTGTGGCGTAGGCCAGCAGCTGTAGCTCCAATTGGACCCCAATTGGAACTACCCTGGGAACCTCCACATGCCACAGGAGTGGGCCATAGGAGAGGCAAAAAGACAAAAAAAAAAAAAAAGAATATGGTTAGGCAGTTAACAGAGAGAGATCTCTGGATGCTGAATATCAACCACAGCCAGAGGAATAAACAGTGAAAACAAACCAGTCCTATTCTTCAACTAGCCATTAAGTAGAAATTATTCTATGAATATGCATAGAGAGATGCCCCAGAACACCTCTACTAGGAAAGATTCTAAGACTTCATGTAGAGAAAAAACGAAAAACAAAAAAACAGAAGGAGTAAAATTCATGGTAAGAAGACTAGTTTAGGCTTTTATAAAAGCTCTCCTGAGCACTGAAAATCACATCCGTTACGTTAAGTATAAAGCAAATAACTTAACTTTAAAAATTTCTCCATGGTATATTAAGATTCTGATCTTTTGCCAATGATTCTGAATGATAAGGCTTCTTTTTGATTACCTGCAGGAAGTAATGGCTGAACATGATTCCCAGTATCTCATTGAGCTAGATGGGAACCAGCCTCCGGAGGAACTTTTCATGGTAAGTGCAATGCTCAGTAAGAATATGCCACAGTTTGGAAAATCGAAAAAGTACTGACTGGAATATACTTATTTTAATAAATATCTGAAATAGATTTATATTTTTAATACCTTTTTTTTTTTTTTTTTTGCTTTTTAGGGCCACACTCACTGGCATATGGAGGTTCCCAGGCTAGGGGTTGAATTGGAGCTGTAGCTGCCAGCCTACACCACAGCCATAGCAACGCAGGATCCAAGCCACATCTGTGACCTACACCACAGTTCATGGCAATGCTGGATCCTTAACCCACTGAGCAAGGCCAGGGATCGAACCCACAACCTCATGGTTCCTAGTCGGATTCGTTCCTGCTGCACAGGAACTCCAATACCATTTATTTTTGAAAAATTCATTTTGACACTTAAAATTCTGAGGTGGTATTTATTCATTTGTCCATATTTAAGTCAAAACTACATTTGAATTTAAAAATCTCCTGTGTGGGAGTTCCCACTGTGGCTCAGTGGGTTAATAACCCAATATAGTCCCTGTGAGGCTGCAGGTATGATCCCTGGTCTTGCTCAGAGGGTTAAGGATCCAGCATTGCCATGATGCTGTGATGTAAGTTGCAAATGAGGCTTGAATCCAGTGTTGCCATGGCTGTGGCTATGGTGTAGCTCTGCAGCTGCAGCTCTGATTCAACCCCTAGCCTGGGAACTTCCATATGCTGCTGGTGCAGCCATAAAAAGAAACATAAAAAATAAAATAAAATCTCTTGTGTGATAAAAAGTGCCTCAAAGAAAAGCAAAAACAGGAGCTCCCAGAGTTTTCTTGTGGCACAGTGGGTTAGGGATCTGGCATTGTCACTGCAGCAGTTCGGGTAGCTGCTATAGCACAGATTCAATCCCTGGCCCTGGAACTTCTGCACACTGCAAGCATGGCCAAAAAAAAGGAAAAGCAGATAGCTGCTGGTAGACACATGATATGATGCTTACTTAACATAAGTCATAGGGAAATGCAACCCAAAACCATAATGAGATATCGCTTCACATCCACTAAGATGCTTGAAATTAAAAACAAAAACCAGGCAATAAACAACAAGTGTTGGCGAGGATGTGGAAAAATTGGAACACTCATACATTGCTGGTAGGATGTAAAATGGTCTGGCCACTTTGGAAACTGTTTGGCAGTTCCTCAAAAGGTTGAACATGGAGTGACCACATGACTCAGCAATTCAACTCCTGGGTATATACCCAAAAGAACTGAAAATAGGTGTTCAAATGAAAATTTGTAGGTGAATATTCATAGCAGCACTATTTACAATAGCCAAAAGGTACAAACAATTCAAACGTCCATCAACTGATGAATGGATAAATAAAATGTGGTATATTCATACAATGGAATATTTTTCAGCAACGAAAAGGAATGAAGTATTGACACATACTACAAACATGGATGAATCTTTTTTTTTTTTGTCTTTTTGTCTTTTTGCTATTTCTTTGGGCCGCTCCCGTGGCATATGGAGGTTCCCAGGCTAGGGGTCGAATTGGAGCTGTAGCCACCGGCCTATGCCAGAGCCACAGCAACGCGGGATCCGAGCCGCATCTGCAACCTACACCACAGCTCACAGCAACGCCGGATCGTCAACCCACTGAGCAAGCACAGGGACCGAACCCGCAACCTCATGGTTCCTAGTCGGATTTGTTAACTACTGCGCCACAACAGGAACTCCTGGATGAATCTTAAACACAGGCTAAGTGAAAGAAGAGTGACAAAGCTCATGTATCATATGATTCCATTTATAAAAAATGTCCAAGATAGGCAAATTTATAAAGATAAGAACTAGATTAGTGGTCACTTAGTAGCAGGGGTTGGAGGGGGTGTTTTACCACAATGGGAGATCCCAGAGTAAATGTGGAGTGACATAAATGGATAAATGGTATCCTTCTGGAGTGATGAAAATGTTCTAAGATTAATTGCGGTGATGGTTGCACAACTCTGCGTGTAATTAAAAACCATGTAATTGTACACTTTAAAAAGGCAAATTAGGAGTTCCTGCTATGACACAGTGGGTTAAGGATCTGGCATTGCCATAGCTGTGGCATCATAGGTCACATGATTTGATCATGTGGCTCAGATTTGATCTGTGGCCTGGAAACTTCCATATGCCACGGGTGAAACTGAAAAAGAAAAAAAAAAAAGGATGAATTATATGGTATATGAATTTTATCTCAATAAAGCTGTTTTTTAAAAAAGAATATGTGAATATTTGAAAATACAATGTTATTTCCCCTATTAAAAAAACAAATGACAATGAGGGGAAATAGCTTCCATACTTAGTATAAACTTAGTTGAATACGTTTCATTATTTAAATATTTTTAAAATTCCGATATTTCAATAGGAAAAAAAGCAAATATCTCAGTAGGAAAAACAGGAAAAGGGTATGCATAGGTAATTTAGAAATATCCAACAATTTTTTAAATTTCTATAATTTACTAATCAAAGAAATTCAAACAGCATAAAAAATAAAGCTGCATATTCTTAGCAGGTTTACCACATTTATCTAATACCCAGGATTGTGGGGAGGGTTTGGGAAATGTTCTTATACCCTTTCAGGAGAAGCATACAAAGGTGCAATTTTCCTGGAAAATGATAGGGCATATATATATTATAAAGATTTTTTTTTAAAATGTCTATAGTCTCTCCAAAGAGCTCCAACTTCCATAATTTATTCTCAGGAAATACATGGAGATATAGAGGAACTTTTTTTCCCAAGATGTTTATAATCAGAAAAAAAGCAAAAATGTTTTGGGAAGGGTTTTTTTTTTGTAATATGTGAATTTGAAAAATTAATGCATGATTTTTGGCTAAAATGTGATAGCGATTCTTCTGTTTATGGTACCGATATTAAATGCATCATTTAAATATATTGCATGTGATAACTTCCCATTTAGAATGTAAGGAAAAGGAGGCATGCGAGTTTTTTTTTCCCAGAAATGAAAATCTCTTATTTTTTTAAATTGAGGTATAACTGACATACAACATTCTGTTAGTTTCAGGTATGCACCATAACGATGCGATATTTGTATATACTGTGAAATGCTCACCACAATAAGTCTAGTTAACATCTATCACCATACACAGAGAACTTTTTGCTGGTGATGAGAACTTTTCAGATGTACTCTCTTACCTTTCAAACAGGCAATATGGTACTATCAGCGGTAATTACCAGGCTGTCCTACATCCCTGTGCCTTATTTATTTTATACCTGAGAGTTTATGTCTTTTGACTTCCTTCAACCATTTTGCCCACCTTCCCCCTTCTGGCAGCCACCATTCTGCTTTCTGTACCTATAACCTTGTTTGGGGGGACGAAATACCTTCATTCTGATTTTGAAAGCTATAACACCCTCATTGCTCTAAAATAACCAGAAAATACAAAAGTGCCAAAGAACAAAAATAATACAAAATTATTTGCAGGAGTTCCCATCGTGGCGCAGTGGTTAACGAACCCGACTAGGAACCATGAGGTTGCGGGTTTGATTCCTCGCCTTGCTCAGTGGGTTAAGGATCCGGCATTGCCGTGAGCTGTGGTGTAGGTTGCAGATGCGGCTCGGATCCTGCGTTGCTGTGGCTGTGGCGTAGGCCAGCAGCTACGGCTCCTATTGGACCCCTAGCCTCGGAACCTCCATATGCCGTGGGATCGGCCCAAGAAATGGCAAAAAGACAAAAAAAAAAAAAAAGATTTGCATTATAAAAATTATAAAATGCAAAAAATATACAGTACAATAGAAAACAATACAGAAATAAATTACCAATTTCTTAGACACCTAAGAGGTGTGTGGCATTATGTTAGGTTCTAGGGATACAGATGGGAAGGGGTCAGATAAGCCCCTCCCCTTGCACAGTATCCAATATATGGGGAAATAATTTTTAAAGGGCAGTGTTATAATTTAAGAAGTACAAGGTATTGTAGAAGCTCATGGCAGAAGAGAAGGACCTCATCTGCTGAGAAAAGCCAGGTATTTGAAATTATTTCTAAACTGAAACCCTAAGAATGAGGGCTAGGACAGGTACAGAGGTGGGACACTGTTCCAGGCTGAGGGACGAGTCTGTGTGAAGCCCCAGAGGCAAGAAAGAGCATAGTGAGTTCTAGGAACTGAATGCATGCCTGGAACACAGAGGAGCTTTTAGGGGGATGGAGGAGGAGGGGTGGAAAAGTTTCAAAACCTTAGGAATAAGCAGGGGTTGCATCAAAAAAGATCTTGTTAGCCATGTGGAAGAGTTTAGACCTCATCATGAGAGAGTGGGCAGCCAGTGAAAGGTTTTAAGCCAGAGAGTGAAAACGCTCCTATTTCTACTTAAGAAAGATCACTCAGACTGCAGTGCAAAGGGAAAACTGAGGAGAAGCAGACCAGGGGGAGAAAGACTAGTTCTGACCTTTGCAGCAGATCAGGTAAGAGATGGTGGCCGAACCTAGGGCAGACTGTGGGAATGGACAGAAGACAGATCGGGAAGCTATTTAAGAAGTTTCCACAACAGGACCAGTGAGTGACTTAATATAGGGGTACAGAGAGAAAGAGAGAAGTCAGAGGCAATGCCCTGACCTTCAGTTTGATGTGGTTTATGGCCACGTGGTAACAATGCTGCCAAATTAGGGAAAGAAGCTCATCACATAGAATATGCTCTTGCCAAGATCATCCGTGATCTCCTGACCAAAGACAATGGTCACTATTCAGTCTTTGTCTAATTCATCTGGAAGCAATATCTGACCCAGCTCATCACTTCTTCCTTCCTGCTCCTTCCTTCCATTGTTTTCTGGGACCCCACACTGCTACAGCCCATTCTACGTGTCTAACATCCGGAGTGGGAGGAGAATGCTTCTCTGCCTGCCCTCGTTTCTTAGGAGACTTCATCCGGCTCACAGTTTTAAATACCTTCTAAATGCTGGCAACTCTTAAATTCATATTACTATCCCAGATCTTTCCCCTGAATTTTACTCTTGTATAATCAACTGCTACTAAATATATCCAACTGGATGGACAACAGTCATCTCATATTTAAATGTGCATGATAAAACTCCTGATCCACCATCAGCACCACCCTACCCCAAAGACACTCCTCCCACAGTGTTCCTCTCTCAGTAAATGTCATACCCATCCTTCCAGCTGCCCTTCTCTTTTTCTCACATGCCACATCCAATCCATCA
The DNA here is from genome assembly GCF_016906955.1 of Phacochoerus africanus. Lineage (NCBI taxonomy): Eukaryota > Metazoa > Chordata > Mammalia > Artiodactyla > Suidae > Phacochoerus > Phacochoerus africanus. The sequence goes on along the minus strand of NC_062545.1, from coordinate 75,620,946 downwards.
GCATACACAATAGGCTGCTTCTTCAAAATATATTCAGGGAGTTCCCATCGTGGCTCAGCAGTAACAAACTCAACCACTATCCATGAGGACATGGGTCAAACCCTGGCCCTGCTCAGTGGCTTAAGGATCTGGTGTTGTCATCAGCTGTGGTGTAGGTTGCAGATGCAGCTCAGATCTCGCATTGCTGTGGCTATGGCGTAGGCTGGCAGCCGCAGCTCCAATTTGACCCCTAGCCTGGGAACTTCCACATGCCATGGGTATGGCCCTAAAAATCCATATAAAGATATACATACATATATATATATATATATATATATATATATGTATATATCTCCAAAATTTGACCACTTTTTACAAACTAGGACACACTTTCCTCTAGGTAAAGGACAGAAATTCCAAGGTACAGCCAGCACTGGCATTCTCGCACTTCTCCCCACATTCCATCGGCCAGAACAAGTTACATGGAGAAGCTCAATACCAATGAGATAAGATTCCCACATAAACTAGGGGATTAACAAGGGGAAGGAGGAAAGGATGAATTGTGAACAAATAACACAACCTACCACAGGTTGCAATACACCATCAGGACTTTGTCTACCTTGTCATCTCTTATCTCAGATTCTATGTTTCATATTCTTCTGCATAGTGTATATATTAGTTTCTTAGCACTGCTATAACAAAGTACCACAAACTAAGTAGCTTTGAAATGACAGAAGTTTGTTCTCTTACAGTTTTGGAAGCTACAAGTCTGATATCAAGGTGCTGGTGGAGCCTTACTCCCTCTAAAGCCTCTCAAGATGGATCCATCCTTGCCTCTTCCAACTTCTGGTAGCACCAGGCATCTCTTGGCCTGTGGAGACATTACTCCAATATCTGCCTCTGTCATTAAATGGTTGTCTTCCCTCTGCCTGAAGACATCTCATACAGTTAGATCTCTAAGGGAATGAATATTTGGAGGCCAAAGTCAGACTCCTATGGATTGAATTGTGTCTGCCTCAAAAGATATGTTGAGGAGCTAACCTTCAATACCTATAAATATGACCTTATTTAGAAGTGGGATCTTTTCAGATGTAATCAAGTTAAGATGAGGCCATAGTGAATTAGGATGGGCCCTAACCCAATAAGGTTAGGGCCCATCCTTATAAGAGATGAGACTCATCAACTCAGGGAGAAAATGGCTACGTCGCACCAGAGGCAGAGATTGGAGTGGTGCATCTACAAACCAAGGAACAACAAAGATTGCCAGCAAGCTACCAGAAGCTCGGAAGAACAAGGAAATATTGTGCTCACAAGCTCATGACTTTTTCAGAATATTTGTGATGTTCAAATGCCAGTGTATTAAAAGACTTGTTCTTTAAATTTAGGCAGTTATGGATCGACTTAAATATCTGAACCTAAAAAGAGCAGCTATTTTAACGAAACTTCAGAGTGCAGAGGAAGAAATTAGTGACACAATGGAAAATGTAAGTTATTTTTAACTGTTTGAAAGTCTACCCTTTCACTATATGTTGGGACCTTAATTTATATCCTTTTAAGGCTTAAAAGGGTCTCAGGATACCTTTTCTAAAAGCGGATTTAACTTTTAGGAAGCCGTAATATTGGCACACTATTCTGTAGACACAATACAACAAAAGTTTCTGAAGTAAATCAGAACAATCAACTACAGAAATAAGAAATAAAGAAGCCCAAAGTCAGTTTAAAATTTTTGCAGCACCAAAAAAAGCAAAGACAAAAAAGCCCTCAACTCAGGAGTTCCCTGGTAGCATAGCAGGTTAAGGACCCAAGTTGTCATTGCTGCAGCTCTGGTCCCAGGTGGTGGCGCTGGTTTGGCCCCAGGCCTGGGAACTTCTGCATGCTCCCCTGTGACCACAAAAAACAAAACAAAACAAAACAAAAACCACTAACTCATTCAACCTAAATTTTAAATAACTACTGTGTTCCTGGCTCTGATGTATTGTGAATGTGATGGTGAACAAATCATAACTGCCAATGGCCAAAAGGGCCAAAAGGACTTTAACTGGAGTATTTGATCTATTCTGGGAAGTGAAGTTTCACCTGTATAAACCAGAAATTAAAAAAAAAAAAAAAAACTTTCATGGGTGAGCATAGCTGGAATATGTACACGAACATGTGCTGAAGAGGAGGAAAGGTGGGCCTGATTGCACACAGAAGTTGAGTACTGAACCTCTTCTTCTAGGTCACAACTGAAGGAAAAATTCAAAGTACCCAAAATACCTGAGGTTTTTTCAGACCCTTATTTCCCCCGGGGGTCTTGGCATTGGGAGGAGCCGGGTGGTGGTGCTGCTGCTGCTACTGCTTGTGCTGCTGTTACTTGTGTTGCTGCTGCTGCAGCTCCCATTGCTGCTAAGGTCTCAGAGGCGGCCACATCGGAAAGTTCTCGCGAGAGATCTAGCCCGAGGCTCCCTGAGAGCACGAGCCCGGGGGGTGGGGAGGACCGGGGAGTTCCGCGTGGAGAAGCTGAATCAGCTGTGAGGGGAGGGACCAGCAGTTCAATCTTTTCCTGTGAAATTGTCCAAGCTCCATGTTAATCTGAAGATACCAGTGTCGAATTCAAGTGGAAGAAACTGAAGAAAATGAAGACCGAGAGAAAGACGCAAAACTTAACCTCAGTCTCACTGTCATCCTGGCCAGGTGTGGTCTAGATGGGGGAAAGGACTTGACTTTCTCAGTCAAGGACCCGCACGGAGTCCTGCAGCCTGGAGGACGGCCTGCTGGAGAAGCTGAGTGCCAAGGCAAAGACCTCTGGGAAGTTCAACAAGGTTGAGCTAGACAAGCGGTGGCGGGACTTTCAGCATCACAGGGAGAACATCCTTCTGGAGACCCTGGGCAGGCCTGAAGAAATTCCCGAAAATGTCAGTCCCAGCGGCAGGACCCGCCTCACACGCTGCAGGGCTGAGTCGCAGAGCTGAAGGACAGGCTGCAGGACATCAGCCAGGGCTTTCTTTGCCCATGGAAAGCCAGCCACCAGGGCTACAGCGCAGAAGTTCAAGGAGCCCCCGGGTGATGAATCTGTGGGTCCTGGTCAGGTCAGCCAGCTTCACAGAGAGGGCGCTGGAATCCTTTTCGGAAAAGCTTAAGCACTTTGAAGCCAAAATCGAAAAGCATAACCATTCTCAGAAGCAGCTGGAAATTTCTCATCACAAGCTGAAACAAATGGGTCAGGCAGAACAGAGAGAGAGATGCATTGAGGAGACCAAGGGGCTGGGCTACAAGGTAAAGAAGCATTTACAGGATCCGCCATAATGAGCTCTGAGGGCCTAGGGAGCCTGGGAGGAGGTGTCAGCAGTCTGGGATTCCTAAAATGGGCCAGAGTGCAGGGTGGCTTGTAAGGTGTGATAGATACTGGCCATGAGGGCCCTTGCCAAGAAAAGGAGCTGCGTGAACCCACCCCCCTGACCCTAACTGGCAGGCCCCCTTGCCCTCAACGCAGGCTGGCTGTCACTTCTGTGGATAACCCCAATTTGCAGCTCACTGTTGAGTGGCAGTCCCCTGTGCTGCACGGTCGCAGTTTGCACTGATATCTTATAACTCTGTGACTGGAAATGCTGTGTACAGAAGTCCTTAAAATATATTACAGTATTAAAAACAAAAAGAACAAAAACTTGGGTTAATTATCAGCTAGAACGGTTGTCCTTAGAAATTACTAAGTGCAAAAAGCATAGGCCTAAGGTTATAGTTCATAAGCACTATGACTAAGGAGGCCTGACCTCTTTTTCAGAAAAAGAGCAGAAGTTGTGACTGTGTGCACTGGAGTCATTATTCATATCCTTCAGGCAGTATTTCTCCCGAGCAATCCAGACCATCACTAAAAGAATCACCTGGAAAGCTTACTACACATGTACCGTTTCCCTAGGCGCATATCCCAGACTGATTGTAAGGACTCTAAATAGATATTTGTATATCAGTATTCATAGGAGCTTTATTCACAATAGGCAGGAAGTGGAAACAATTCAAATGTCCATCAACACATGAATGAATAAAACAAAGTGTGGTACATACTTACAATGGAATATTATTCAGACCTAAAAAGGAATGGGACTCTGATACGTACTGAAACATGGATGAACCTTGAAAACACACTAAGTGAAACAAATGCAAAAGGACAGATACTATATGATTCCACTTAAATTAGGTATCAGAATAGGCAGGTGAATAGGGACAGAAAATAGGACAGATTGCCTGGTGCTAGCTATTGTTTAACAGATGCAGAGTTTCTGTTTGGCTTAGTGAAAAAGTTCTGGAGATGGATAGTGGTGATGGTTGACAACATATTAAATGAACCTAATGCCACAGAATTGTACACCTGAGAAGATGGTTAAAATAGTAAGTTTTATGTTTTGTGTGTTTAACCACAATTTTAAAAGTGAAAAACAGAAAACCTCCTTGTAGATTCTGCTGTACAGCCAGGGAGGAGAACTGTGGTTTGAAGGAGTGAGAGAGGCACAAAGGCCCTACTGTGAACTTGAACTCCCTTCTGCTGTGGTAGGAGTGTAAGAGCTGTACCATCTGATGAGGTGATAAAGAGGAAGGGGCTGTCGGGGTGGGGGGTGAGGCTGTGTGTGATGGGAGGAAGGCTGCCACCCAGCACAGCAGAAGGAAATCCAATCAGACAGATGGGAATTTGAATTTTAGATTACAGCCCAACAGGTCTGTGATGTTGCTTAACCTTATCCTTTATTCAGTTGTTCAGAAGGGGACAATAATCCCTACCAAATAGTGTTATTATAAGGATTAAATGAATTGATGATTGTAAAGTACCTGGAACCCATGGTAATATTCAAGATATCCAACAGCTGTATTGCAGAGACAGGGCTGGCCTCGTGGGCCAGGGACCTGTGCAGTTCTGTAGGACCTTGTGCATCATTAGTTTACTGCTCTGCTGCTGAAGTCTCAAAATCCTTTGTAACTTTAGAACAAGGGCCCTGTATTTTCATCTTATAACAAGCCTGTTCAATTGGTAAATACTTGGGGTAGGAGTGGGGGAAGGTGGAAAGTGCTAATGAACCTCTCCTGGGCCAGGTTTTAATTATAAAGTTGCTGGATTGTGGAAGGACCCAGAGGTTCTTCAGCAAGAGGCCCAGGTGGGAGGAGAGCTTGAGTGTGGTGGCTATAGCTGCCAACTTTCTTGTCCTTGCCCCTGACCTTGACTGTGTTTGGGGTTCCTCTCACAAGATCCTCTGGTTCAGTCTCTCCAGAAAGTAAACCTCCAGTCTTCTAGTTGAAGTCTTCTGGAAAGGTGGTGGCTGACAGAGTGAAATGGGTGTGGCTCTGGCCACCAGCACCTCCTCTTAAATATTTTCAGCCAATCCTCCTGTCTTCTATTTTCCATTCCTCCCTTCAGAGATACCTGCTCTCAAGTCCTGAGCGTCTCTAGGTCTGCACAGGGAATCGACTTGCTTCTTGCTGTCCTCACCCCACCCACACCCATCCCTGCCACCACCACCTCTAAGCTAAGCTTTCACTTTCTTCTGACCTCAATTACCACTCATCTGTCTGCTTTCTAGTTTACAAAAGTGTGTAGCCTCAGCTACTCTGCAGTCACCTCCTCTAGTCTCTCCTCCCGCTCTCTGTGTCCTCTGAGTTTATTTTGTTTTTCAATCCTCTCCTGTCATTTTTGTGAGGTTTTAGGAAAGCAGCAAACACAAATGCATGTGTCCAGTCTGCCTTGTTTAACTAGAAGCAGTTCTGATCATTTTTAAAACTATGATCTCAAACTCATTTGAATGCTCCTCTCATTGCACCTCAGTCCCCACTAGACATGTGGCCCCAGGGGCTTGAAGTTGAGAGAGGAGCATAATCTGCTAGTCAAACACTTTCCTCAAGTTTGGACAGGAAATAGGGATGAGAAGGAAAGAGTGCCTGCCCTCTGACTTAGCTGGGTATGTTTCAGTCCCCAGCTCATTTTCTGTGGACTCATGGAGGAAGGAGGTAGCCCAGTGTGCCCTGCTGTCGAGATTCTCAGTCTCATGCAACTCCCCTAAGCATTGATAGTTTCCTTTCTATTTAGCTTCTTCCAGCCTTCAAGTGGGGCATCCTCGCAGCATCCCCCAAGGGGATGTGCCTCTTTGCTCTCTGATGCTTCATTGCTGCAGGCAAGACCAGAGCTCTCATTCTCATCCATCCTCCACAGTCAGCTCTCATGAGATCCACATCTGAAGGCTAGAGGGAGCCTGGACCCATCCCCCTCGCAGTTGCCCACCATATCATCTCCCTCCAGTTCTCTTGTCCCCTGCTACTGTAGCGCTAGGCAGTGACCCTCTCAACAATCTGTGTTCTGTAGAGAAGTGGGTCTCAGCTTCTCTAGAGGTGACCAATGGAGGATCACTGAGGGAGGCTTAACAATTAAGAACGAATGAGGTAAATTAGTTAAGAATCTGGTAAGTTTTCAAATCTTTTCAAAAAGAATTTTTCATGGTCTATTTTCTGAAACATATAATAGAAAATGTTCTATTCAGCTTATGCTCAGTCTACCCTACAGTAGAAAATGCTCAGTAAAATTTAAACAAGGTCTTAAAACAGAAATGAAAACTATTTGTCATTAAAAATGCAGAATAGGGAGTTCCATCGTGGTGCAGCAGAAATGAATCTGACTAGGAGCCAGGTTGTGGGTTCGATCCCTGACCTCGCTCAGTGGGTTATGGATCTGGTGTTACCGAGAGCTGTGTTGTAGTTTGCAGATGTGGCTCTGATCTGGCATTGCTGTGGGCTCTGGCATTGCTGTGGGCTCTGACATAGGCTGGCAGCCATAACTCCGATTAGACCCCTAGCCTGGGAACCTCCATATGCCACGGGTGCAGCCCTAGAAAGACAAAAAACAAAAAACAAACAAAAAAAATGCAGAATAGGGAGTTCCCATCATGGCTTAGCAGAAATGAATCTGATCAGAATCCATGAGAATGCAGGTTCAATCCCTGGCCTCGCTTAGTGGGTTAAGGATCCGGTGAGCTGAGGCGTAAGTCCAGACGCAGCTCAGATCAGGCATTGCTGTGGCTGTGGTGTAGGCTGGCAGTTACAGCTCCAACTTGACCCCTAGCCTGAGAACCTCCATATGCTGCAGATGCAGCTCTAAAAAGACAAAAAAAAAAATGCAGAATAGTTGCAATTAAGAAAAAAGCAAATTTTTATTTTTAGATTATTTATTAAATAGTGCATGATCAAATAAGTATAGTGTGAATTTTAGTAAAACGTATGCCCACAGTGTTACCATTCTGTCTGTTATTAACAGGATGAGCTGTTCCGTACCCTTGCATCTTATAAACTTATTGCACCAAGATACAGATGGCGGCGAAGCAGATGGGGACGTACGTGTCCTGTGAATTTAAAGGAAGGTAACATTTTTCAAGGATTGCCGGATTTTTCTGTGAGGTAAGTAAGAAGTTCAGAATTTAATTTTAAAACTTTCCCATACCTCATTTCAGCTGTTTATGATTATTGTGTATTTTAAGTTTTCTAGGTAAAATATACTGCCTTTCATCAGAAGAAGCATTAAAAACATTTTTGTCGAACCCACGTCCCTATCTTCTTCCACCTATGCCAGCCCCACCATTTAAAGTATTCATAGTTGGACCTCAATCTTCAGGGAAGACGACACTTAGCAATTTGCTTGCCAAACATTACAAAGGAAAGGTAACTACTTTCTACCTCTCTATACTTGATTACACTTTGTGGGATTTTAGGACTTGTAGGATTTGTGCTCAGATTTTAAAATTTTACACTGTCACTTGGGTAACTGTTCCACTGGGCTTGGAGTGAAGAAGGCATCCTTCTTGCTGCTTGTTGCAGCTTCCAGACCATCGCCATTCCCTGCTTCCCCAAAAGTCCCTAGATTTGCTGCTGTGTCATGCAGACTGTGCCACCCATTACCTTCTTGGTTTCACTCATCTCCTGTTCTCTCCTGGCGCCCTGGCACTCTCTCCACACACTCACTCCTGTCATAATTCTTGGTGGTCTCTCAACTGCAAAGATGACCCTCCCAACACTTTGATGGGTCAAGTCCTTGGCCCCTCCCCCCAGTGATCTTATTCTCCATCCTCAGTAAGTGAAGAGAAAATACTTTTAGCATAGACCAGAGTTCCCGTCATGGCTCAGTGGTTAACGAATCTGACTAGGAACCATGAGGTTGCGGGTTTGATCCCTGGGCTCTCTCGGTGGGTTAAGGATCTGGCATTGCCGCGAGCTATGGTGTAGGTCGCAGACTTGGCTTAGATCTGGCATTGCTGTAGCACTGGCATAGGCTGGTGGCTAAAGCTCTGACTTGACCCCTAACCTGGGAACCTCCATATGCCACAGGTGCAGCCCTAGAAAAGACAAAAAAAAGAAAAAAGAAAAAAAAAACCAGCAGAGGAAACTGCCTAGCCAACCCACAAAGTGGTGGGAAATAAATCACTCTTTCATGTCATTAAGTTTTGGGGTAGTTTATGTATGGCTGATACAATATTAACTGATGGGAAAACCAGTTTGTACAGTGTGTGTGTGTGTGTGTTTGTGTGTGTGTGTATCTGGATGAGCTTTTGACAAAGGAATAAAGGAAGGTCAGTAGGGTTAAATTAGGGTTAAGTTTAGGAGAACAGCAAGTATGGTTTTATCACAAAGCATGATCAGGCTGAAATAGGAAACAACTTTTTTTTGGGGGGAGGTGTCTTTTTAGGGCCACACCCACAACATATGGAGGATCCCAGGCTAGGGGTCAAATCAGAGCTGCAGCCGCTGGCCCATGCCACAGCCACAGCAATGCAGGATCCCAGCCTCATCTGTGACCTACGCCACAGCTCATGGCAACCCTGGATCCTTAACCCACTGAGCGAGGCCAGGGATCGAACCTGTGTCCTCATGTATGCTAGTTGGGTTTGTTAACTGCTGAGTCACGAGAACTCCAGGAAATGACTACTGCTAGGTAAAAATGATCCTCATTTATTTCTATGATCTGTTCTAACTGGAAATACGGGCCATTATAGTTTCTAAGAGGCAGTCAGATATCTAAAACTATATCAAAGAAAACAGAAGAAAGTGCCTATCATCCACCTGAGACATAGCAACTATCCAAAAGATACTTGAAACAAACTATATAAAGAGGTAGAGAAAGATGTTTGAGGCAGACAGTAACATGAGGTCTCAAGGTATAAAGTGGTCAGATTCCAGTGTTAATATCGTGTGACTCTGGCAGGTTACTGACATCAGATGTTAGCAGTGAAGGACAGAAAAGACAGCTGCTCTCACTGCCCAGAACACTACTGGCCCATTCTGCCCTTATGCAGGCGTGGCTTCCTACTGCATACTTAGGACTATTTTCACTAAATAGCAGCATTAAGTTAACCTGAATTGAATTAGACTGAACTGAATTGAATCGACCTAGCTCCCTACCTCCAGTTTTTAAGCATCTTACATTTAAGGGCACACCATGTTATTCTCATCTCTTAGCCAAGCATCTAGCATGGTGGCACATAGTAGGAGGTTCATAAATATTCATTTATTGGACAGTTTTAGGGAAAACTGATCAAAGAAAATATCTAGTCCTGTTTCAGGTTAGTGTGAGCTTGCTAAATGTAGCAACCATGTCTTATTAAACTTAGCATTCTAAGCACTCAGTAAAACAACTGGCCCACAGGAGCTACTCAAGTGTTAAGTAAAATCTAAAACAAAATTTAGTTAGAAGAAAAAACTGAGGAGTTCCCGTCATGGCTCAGTGGAAATGATCCCTGGCCTCACTCAATGGGTTAAGGATCTGGCGTTGTTGTGAGCTGTGGTGTAGGTCAGACGCTGCTCAGATCCTGTGTTGCTGTGGCTGTGGTGTAGGCCGGTGGCTACAGCTCTGATTAGACCCCTAGCCTGGGAACCTCCATATGCCTCGGGTGCAGCCCTAGAAAAGACAACAAACAAACAAACATTTAGCTTAGACCAGAGTCATAGCGATAGAGGTGGTAAGAAGGGGGCGGGTCTGGGATATAATTTGAAGACAGAACCAAAGCATTTGATGAGGGATTGAAATGTAAAGGAATTATATGAAAGCCAGTGGCCAGTGTGGCTGGAGCCTGGCGTGTGAAAGGAGGAACGGCACAAGGAGAGATGGCTAAAGATGCAGGCAGACAAGCAGGCCCTGGGAAGGAATTTGGATGGGTTCCAAATGCTACTGAATTCTTTTAAACACAGGGGTGACATTTTCTACTTTTAACTTTTTTATGGTAAAATATGACAAATATACAGAAAAGTGAAGATCACTGAATCATCACAAAACAAACCCCCATATAACCATCCCCCAGGTCAAATATGGAACCCCAGCACCTGAGAAGCCCCCTCGTGCCTCTTTCCAATATCAGTCCTCTTACTCCTTCTACAGGGGTAACCGTTGCCCTGAACTTTGTGGTATTCACTTCTGTACTTTTATGATTTTACCGTGTAAATATGCATTCAAGTACCATAGTTAGTTTTGCATATTTTTAAATTTTTTAATTTTTAAAAATTTTGTAATGATTTTTATTTTTTCCATTATAGTTGGTTTACAGTGTTCTGTCAGATTTCTACTGTACAGCATAGTGACCCAATCACACATGTATATATATTCTTTTTCTCACATTATCCTCTATCATGTTCCATTATAAATGACTAGATATAGTTTCCTGTGCTGTACAGCAGGATCTCGTTGCTTATCCACTCCAGATGCATATTTTTTTTTTAACATTCTAGACTTAATTTATGTTCTTTGTGCCTGGCTTCTTTCACCTACCATTATAGTTGTGATATTTATGCAAATTGTTAAATATAGCTATACTTTATTCATTTTATTGTGTTTTATCGATTGAATTTATATTAGATTTATTTATCCATTTGAGTGTTAAAACTTGGATTGATTCCAGTTTGGGGAAGTGTGAGTAATATTCTATAAACATTCTTATGCTTGTCTCTTGGTGCACACATGCATGTCTTTATATAGTTTCAAGGTATATCTAAGATATAAAGTATATGTACACTTTCAGGTTGTGCCGATAATGCCAAACTATTTTCAAAACTAGTTCTACCAATTTACTATCCTATCAACAGTGTATGAAAGTTCCTGTCAACTTTTACCATGGTCAGTCTTTCTAATTTTAGCCATTCTCAGTGGATATATCTCATTGTGGTTTTAATTTGTGTTTCCATGATGACAAGTTTCAACATTTTTTCATGTTTAGTTATTTTCTTTTCGAAGTATTTGTTCAAGTCTCTTCCCCATTTTTAACTTTTTTGCACATTATTGTTAGTAGTTCCCTGTGTTGTCTACATACAAATTCTTTTTTGATTATAAGAATTATGAATATTTTCTACCATTCTGTGGCTTGCCATTTTACTTTTTACAGGAAAAATGCACCATACTGTATTCATTTAAAGCAGGTGATTAAGTCCTGCCTACACTAAGGAAGAGGGGAATTGGACTTCACCTCTTGAAGAAAGGATTATGAAAGAATATGTGAAATTGACAGAACACTGTGAACCAACTATAATGGAAAAAATAAAAATCATTATAAAAAATTATAAAATAAAAATAAAAAGAATTTGTGGTCACATTTTAAAATCATCACAGTATGTGTCAGACAAAAGAATTATAATTTTAAAAGTAAGGAGTTTTTAGAAATTAATATGTAAAAGGCATAGTGGAAAAAGCAAACAGACAATTCACAAAATAATTCATCCAAATAGCCATTAAACCTTAGAAAGGGATATCACCTTGATAACCAGAGAGAGGCCAAAACATCCAGAGATAGGTCATGTCAATCCCACTGTTGAAAAATCACCATTAACACCCAGTGTTGCTGAGTGGCTAGGATTGGGAAGATACATTCTCATACACTGCTGGTTAGAGTATAACCATTAGGGATAGCAATTGGAACTATGTATAAAAGCCTAAAATGTATGCATATCTTTTGAACTACATATTTTTCTGAAGGAACTGTCAAAGATACATACATAACAATGATCTTCAAAACTCAGTTTATAATGGCAAAATCACATATATGTAAATATATACTATTGGTGGAGTTCCCGTCATGGCCCAGTGGTTAATGAACCCAGCTAGCATCCATAAGGATGGGGGTTCAATACCTGGCCTCGCTCAGTGGGTTAAGGATCTGGCGTTGCCATGAGCTGTGGTGTAGGCTGCAGATACGGCTCTGATTGGACCCCTAGCCTGGGAACCTCCATATGCCGCAGGTGTGGCCCAAAAAAAGACAAAAATAAATAAAATAAATTAATCAATTAAATTGGTGTTTTAGTTAAATAAGTTGTAATATATTCATGTAATACAATACTGTGCACCCATTAAAAAATGATGGTGTCAATGTATTTTATTGGCATGAAGTAAAGTAAGCATACTGAAGGAAAAGCGAAATGGAATCTAGAATTATAGAAATGTTATTTAAATTTAAAAGGCATATAGAAATCTAACACCCTAACATTCAATATTAAGTATATTATCTACCCAACAAAGGACTTATATTCAAAATATATATATAATTCTAACCTAATTTTTTAAATAGACGGAAGTCGAACATACACTCAAAAACAGAGGGTAAGTGAATGACCATAAAAAGAAATTCAGGAGTTCCTGTTGTGGCTCAGTGGTTAATGAATCCGACTGGGAACCATGAAGTTTCGGGTTCAGTCCCTGGCCTTGCTCAGTGGGTTAAGGATCCGGTGTTGCCGTTGCTGAGAGCTGTGGTGTAGGTTGCAGACTTGGCTCGGATCCCGTGTTGCTGTGGCTCTGGCATAGGCTGGCGACTACAACTCTGATTAGACCCCTAGCCTGGGAATCTCCACATGCCATGGGAGCGGCCCTAGAAAAGGCAAAAAGACAAAAAAAAAAAAAAAGTTCAAAATTGTTAGTGATTAGAGGAAATGTAAATTGTAAACTGCAATGAGGAGTTCCAATTGTGGCTCAGTGGTAATGAACCTGACTAGGATCCATGAGGATGTGGGTTGGATCCCTGGCCTCAGTGGGTTAAGGATCTGGTGTCACCCTGAGCTGTGGTGTAGGTCACAGACGCGGCTAGGATCTGGTGTTGCGCTGGCTGTGGTGTAGGCCAGCGGCCACAGCTCTGATTTGACCCCTAGCCTGAGGACTTACCTATGCCATGGGTGTGGCCCTAAACAAACAAACAAACAAACAAACCAAAAAAAAAAAAAAAACCCCAAAAGCACTGCGATGAGATTTCACACAAACTAGAGTGGCTAAAATGTGAACGATTCACAAAACCGAGTATTAGTGATGAGATCAAATAACTAATTTTCACCTAGGAAAATTGCTAGGAATATGAAGTAATTTCAACTACTCTGGAAACAGTTTGGTGATTTATTATAAAGTCAAACAAACAGTTATCATATGACCCAGTAATTCTGCCCCTAGGTATTTATCCAATAGAAATGAAAACATATGTCCACACAAAGACTTCCCCATAAATATTCATTGCTACTTTATTGATAATAGCCCAAACTGGAAACAACTCAAATGTCCATGATGAATTGATTAAAAATTATGGTATTTTCTTAAATAATACTATTCAACAATAAAAAGGAATAGATAACTTACATATACAGTTACATAGATGAATCTCAAAAACATTATGCTAAGGGAGAAAAGCTCAGAAAAGATTATGTACCATACAATTCCATTTATATGAAATTCTAGAAAAAATAAAATTTATAGTGATAGAAAACAAAGTCGTTGTCAAGGGCCAGGGACTGAGTATAAAGGAGGATGAGGGAACTTTTGGGCATCATGTAAATGTTCTTTATCTAGGATGCCCTTGTGGCACAGTGGGTTAAGAATCCGGCATTGTCACCACAGTGGCTTGGGTCACTGCTGTAGCCTGAGTTCAGCCCCTGACCCAGGAACTCCCACATGCCACAGCTGCAGCAAAACCAAAAAAAGTTCTATGTCTTGACTGAGGTTGTTGTATGTATATGTTTGTAAAAAGTCATTCAACTCTACTTAAAATGGGTGCCTTTTATTATATGTAGATCATACATAAAATGTTGATTTTTAAAATATGTATGTAATTTGAATATATATTACACGATCATACATATATAAATATATAATCCCACATGAAAAATATGACTGCATGTCTATGAAAGCAAGTACTCAGAAAATCAGTGAATTCTGAAAATAGAATACCTCAAGCAGTATTAAGATTTTTGAGGTAGACAGATGTAGCTATATAAATAAATATAGATGACCAGTGTGTTTCATATTTACAGTAACGTGCTTATGTTGGCTTTCTAAAATATTCTTTGCAGGTAGTTGACTACGATAAATTGGTTCGACCACGTTTTGATAAAGCCCTTGAAATGTTAATCAAAAACTCTATAGCTGAGGCCACTGAAGCAGCCATTAAAACTGTAAAAGAACGCCTTCTTACAGAACTACAAGCTAAAAAACAAGGTGAACTGTTTCTTTAAAATGTGTGTTTTAAGCTTAGGTCAACAATTAAGCCTGGTTACCTGAGGGCAAGGACTTGGTTTGCTTGTCTTGATATCCTTGGCATCTTGCACATGGCAGCCTCTCAGGTGGCCGAAGAAATGAATGTAGGAGTTTCCACTGTGGCTCAGTGGTAATGAACCTTACTAGTATCCATGAGGATGCGGGTTCAATTCCTCGCCCTGCTGTTCGACCCCTGGCCCTGACCCTGTTGGGATCTGGTGTTGCAGACGAGGCTCAGATCCCATGTTGCTGTGGTGTAGGCTGGCAGCTGTAACTCTGATTTGACCCCTAGCCTGGGAACTTCCATATGCCGTGGGTGCGTCCCTAAAAAGACAAAAAAGTAAACAAAAAATATATATAACACAGTAATGGGGCAGGCAGTGATTGGGGTAGGGACCCTGGAGTGTTAGGATGACTGGGAAAGACCTCTCTGAAGAGGGAACATTTAACTGAAACCTGGATCAAGAAGGGAAGCCAGTAGGGTTCCTGGAGAATGAACTGTGATCTGTGGTGTTTCTTGGAGTTTATGGTGATTCCTTTCACATCAAATTGTGGCATGAAACCACAGTTTTATTGGTCTTTGGTTTGGGGGTTGTTTTTTTTAGGGCCACCCCCAAGGCATATGGAAGTTCCCAGGCTAGGGGTCGAATCAGAACTGCAGCTGCCAGCCTGTACCACGGCCACAGCAACATGGGATCTGAGCTGCATCTGCGACCTACACCACAACTCACTGCAATGATGGATCCTTGACCCACTGAGTGAGGCTAGGGATCCACCCCACATCCTCATGGATACCAGTCATGTTTGTTACTGCTGAGCCACAATGGGAACTCCAAAACCACAGTTTTTAAAGCTTTCCACAAATTGCCTTCTCTCACAGGATTGTAGAAATAGATGATCTCTCTCATATGCTGCAAACCTAAGTCTCTTTTCCAAAATCACTAAGTAACTCTGACAATAAAGTTAACCCTTCTTAAACATTTAAAAAGTTGGGATATTTTTGCTAGGGCATTTTACTCCAATGTATTCTTAAGAAAATGTGGTCAATGGAGAATCCTGGGGTTTTTTAACATAGAAAATCGTATAATAATACAGAGGATGGCAAGTAATATGGAGTAGGCTTCCTGTGTGCCAAGCGTCTTCTCAGTTCAATGTTTACATCCATTATCTCATGTAATGTTGCAGTGATGTTTTTGACTTAATGACCCTCATCTTGCCCAGTAGAAATTGAGACAGAGACATCAAATGAGTCACCAAAGCCACACTGACTGAGTCAGAACCCACACACTCAAGGCTGTCTCCCTACTCCCAGCTACCTTTTGCTAACACAGCCAGTTCCTATCTTTCAAACCAGTCAACTTCAGAAGACCCTCAGAGAATTTGAAAGGAAGGAAAATGAGTTCCTAATTGCTGCACATAAAAGTATAGAAAAGTTGCTGTCATCCCTTGATGAAGGTGGTAAAGAAAATATTGCTAATGTTATTGACTAAATCTTTCACAATATAAACAGATTAGCTGACAAAGCTTCTTATTCTTTCACTGCAGTGTTCACTCTTGAATCCCGAAGAGAAAGCTCCTTAGAGGACAGTGAGGAAGCCAGAAGGACATCAGATGATAAAGGTGGTAACAAAATGGGCTACTAATGCCATGTTTGTGGATCTTATTTCCATTTATTTCATATTGTATCATGTTTACAGTGAGGCTTAAAATTACAACTCCCCGCATTGGAAACTTTAGGAGAAAAAGAGTTCACTTCTCTCTTATTAGATTTAAGCTGAACAGCTGTAGAACAGAAATAGATTTACTAGGATGGGGAGGAAAACAGAATCCAGCAGGTCAACACAATTAGAATCCCCCCAAATTTTTTTGTATGTTTTCAAACATGACACAATCATTATCATACAATAATAAATTCTTTTTTTTAAGCTCCCTGCTTCCTTTAATGGGTTGGAATCAGAGCATCATAAACCCAGAGTTTTAGCTGTGAAATGTTATCATTTAGTGCTATTTATCCTTATAAAACTTTTCCATTCATATTTTGACATAATCAAGAGCATGCTATGTAAAGTATTTTTATTTTTTATCATAATGTTAGATTTAATTATGTAATTTCACTAGTTTTTTTTGTTTTTTTTGTTTTTTGTTTTTTTGCTTTTTAGGGCTGCACCCAAGGCATATGGAGGTTCCCAGGCCAGCCACAGCAACGCAAGGATCCGAGCCCCCTCTGCGACCTACACCATAGCTCATGGCAATGCCAGATCCTTAGCCCACTGAGTGAGGCCAGGGATCTAACCCGCATACTCATGGACTCTCATTGGGTTTATTAACCACTGAGCCACAAAGGGAACACCATTAGAAAATATTTTGACCCTTATTTAAAATTACTGCACAGTTTTCCTGTTTTAGAGTAATAGTTTTAACTAGTTCATTACATTGAAAACTTAAACTTTTTGATGCTGCAAATAATGCTTCAGTGAATTTTTTTCCAATGAATAAAGCTTTGTCTGCGTGTCACCAGCTTGATTAATATGAAGCTATAGACAGAGTCAAATTGCTTTGCATAAAGTTGTTCTAAATTATATTCCCCTCAAGAACATTCAAACTACAAGTCATAGTTTTCTTGGTATTTTATCTTTTTTAATATTATTTTAATTTTTATTTGACTTTTTCTGAAGTTTAATGTTTTGATATGTGTTAATCTTTTATATTCTTTATTTTCTGAGGTGACCATTTTTGCCTTTTGCCCATTTTTTCTAAATTATTGTGTCAGTTATATGGTATCTACATAAGCTTCCTATATTCATCACTCTTTTTTTCATATTTTTCGCAGAATTGGGCTCTTTGTTTTTTAAATCATCTTGCTGTTTTTGAAGTGGAGGAATTTTCCACATTTTCATAGTTAAATAACTGCTTTCTTTCGTTGATGTCTCCCATTAATGTTCAGGTTTAAAAAGTCTTCCTCTCAACCAGAGATTTAGTATATCTTCATATTCTTTTTTTTAAAGTTGGTCCAACCTTTTCATATTTAGTTTTTAATTGCATCTATAATTGATTGTGTTACATAACGTAGGGCTGATCTTTTTTATTGGATTCCTCCTCCTGATTCAGACAGATTATGCTTGCCTGGTGTTTATTTCAAGCCTAGCAGGAGTCAAACAGGACACTGTCAGAAATTTATGAATGACTCTTTTCCATGTGTGCGCGCGCACACGCACACACACGCGCACGCGCACACACACACACACACAACCTCTCCCTCTCTTCGCAGAAGGACCTGGACATTAAAATTTTGGCCAAGGGGTGTCTGGGCACCCCATCTCTGCTGCTGCAGAGTTCCCAGCACCAGTATGTGCACAAAGACGGCCCCTCCCAAATACTATCTGTGCCCTCAGAGCAGGGCGGGAGGCTGTCCAAAGTAGAAGCAGTCATCATGCCTCTACCCACTGCTGAAGGGATAACACGCTGCCTGTGCACCCTGGTAAAAGCACCCTCACTCCCTGTGTCTGAAATAAGCACAGCCTGTACCTCGTGGAGCCAAGAGTCTGTTAGTTACCTCAGGAAGGGAAAATTTGATTTTTTTTTCAATTTACCTGAAATTACACTTGGTTTTGTCAAAGGTTAAGTTGTTATATTTATTTTCTACTGCTGATATATAGTTTGCTTATTTTATTATTATAGCTTTTTAAAAAAATTTTTAAGATACTGGGAACATGGAGTTCCTGTCATGGCTCAGTGCTTAACGAACCCAACCAGCATCCATGAGGACGCAGGTTTAATCCCTGGCCTCACTTAGTAGGTTAAGGATCTGGCATTGCTGTCAGCTGTGTGTAGACTGCAGATGTGGCTCGGATCCCATGTTGCTGTGGCCATGGCTGGCAGCTACAGCTCTGATTCGACTCTTAGCCTGGAACCTCCATATGCCACGGGTGTGGCCCTAAAAAAAAAAAAGAAATTGGAAACATGAGTCCTGGATCCCTGGGCCTATACCACAGTCTTCTTTGGGAATCACCTACAGTTTTAATACTGTTCTTTAGATGTTAATATTGTTTTATTCACAGATGAAAAAGAAACAAGTGAAACATTTGCACTTAGAAGTCAGGAAGACTCTAGTCGAGATGTAAAGTTGGATTCACCCAAAGGTAAATTGATATGTGGATAATTTGTTTCTTTTAGATTGTGGATCTAAAAGTCTCAAATAGTTCCTTCAAAAATTTGAAGGAGACATGTAGTTTTTTAAAAAGTATTATTAATATCCCCTAATATGAACATTTAGACATGCAAGAATACAGAAAAAGAACATGTGATATATTGTTTTTGGTGAACAAGAGTATTGAGAAGATAAGAGATCTATTTTTCTCTTCTGCCATTCCTGGCATGTGGCTGCCATAATAATTCACAAGATGGTTGCTGATGTGCCAGCCATCGTATCAGTGTGCCTAGCAGGAAGAGGGAAAAGACAAGGGACAAAACTGACGTTCTACCCAGCTGAGTTATTCCTCTTTAAAGAGAAAAAAGGAAGACTCAGGGGAAAAAATTCTCCTTGCATCTTATCTACTGCCATCTAAACTATAAGGGAAAGTGGGAGATGTAGTATTTTTAGCTGGACACATTGCTTACCCTGACAACTTCAGGGTTCTGTTACTAAGGAAAAGGAGTCTAGATATTTATTGGGTAGACAGCTAGCAGCTTCTAGCACATTTAGTATCTTTGCCTAGCTATTTCTGACTCCTCACATCTCCTTTCCCAGGCTTTGAGAAAATCTTGGGTTCTTGTCTCTTCCACTCTGGCCATTTAGGAACAGCTGCCTCTCCCCATCCCTGAGAACAGACTTCTCACTTCATGGCAGGGAGAGAAACAGGCAGCTGCTCTTCAAAAGTCTTTTGGGATTTTGGTGGGGGGCGGGTGTGGATCAATTGGGCTCTGACAGGAGACCCTGATGAATGGTGCCTTGGAGCAATTTAAGAAGCACTACCAGAGGAGTTCCCATCATGGCGCAGCGGAAACAAATCCATCTAGGAACCATGAGGTTTCGGGTTTGATTCCTGGCCTCGCTCAATGGGTTAAGGATCCAGACTTGTCGTGAGCTGTGGTGTAGGTCGCAGATGCAGCTTGGATCTGGTGTTGCTGTGGTTGTGGCGTCGTAGCTCCTATTAGACCCCTAGCCTGGGAACCTCCATATGCTGCGGGTGCAGCCCTAGAATGACAAAAAAAAAAAAAAAAAAAAAAAGCAAGAAAGAAAGAAAAAAGAAGCACTACTGGAAAAGCAGAGGTAAAGGAGTCAGGTGCAGCTGCCAGTCTCCTGCTCTATTAGAAGAGTAGATGAATGTTTACATCATGATAGAGCCTGTGAGCCAACTCAGCCATGTAAGGGAGCATTTGGCACACAATGAGGCAAGGATCAGTGTAACACTTGAAAAACCAGCCTATCCCACCTTTTCTTCCATCCTCTCCAGCTTGCTACTTACTGTCCCATGCAGTCTCATGCTTATAATTGGAAGTATGTATCTTGTTTTCTGACTCATTTCAATGCCCATGTTTTATCTTGATCCCCTGGAAGCCTTTGATTCCTACCTCTTCTCCCTGGCTACCTGAGTTTTGACTCCTGCAGGCATGGAGTTTTTTCCTTGCCATCCACTTGCATTCTGATACACTGGCTTTAAGCCACTGCTGTGATATTTAGCAATTCCTGACTTTCTCCCTCTTTCTGACATGTGCTGCAGTAACACAAGATAGTACTTCTTAGGTTAGGTATTTAAAATCATGTTCTATTGCAAATAGCATTGTTTACTAAAATTATTAATGACATTGGTTTGTTGATTTGTTTTACTTTAGATGTAATAGAATCTGCAATAGAAGAGGTAACTGCAGATCATCCAGAAGTTCTTTCCATAGTAAAGGAGACAGTCCAAATGGCAAAGAGTATGAACTTTGAACAGCCACATGAAAAATATGCTGAAATCTTAGATGAAGTCCTCCAAGAGGTAAGAAATCCAGGCTCTTAATTTTTATCATTTATTCCACAGTAACTACGAAGATGTTAACCTAGTATATGTACAGTTATTTTAGAACCCCACATGACAGTGCTGAAATCTGTAGCCTTCAATCTCATGTACATTTTATAATCAACCCTACTTACTATGTGTAATGTACCCCAGTGAACAGCTGCTTATATTTTCAACAGTTATCAGCAATTGTGCAACGTAATTTCATAGCTTGACAATTTTTCATTAACTTTTATTGTCTTTAATTCAGTCCAGTTGGTTAAAAGATGGGTGCACATGACGCAAGTACCAAAGTTAGATTTTTTTATCTTTTTTTTTTTTTGCCTTTTCTAGGGTGGCACCCACAGCATATGGGGGTTTCCAGGCTAGGGGTCTAATTGGAGCTGTAGCCACCGCCCTACGCCAGAGCCACAGCAACGTGGGATCTGAGCCACGTCTGCGACCTACACCACAGCTCACGGCAACAGCAATGCCAGATTCTTAACCTACTGAGCAAGGCCAGGGATCGAACCCACAACCTCATGGTTCCTAATCAGATTTGTTAACCACTGAGCCACGACAGGAACTCCAGATTTTTTTTTGTCTATGAGCTAATTAGTTGTAAACCAAGGCAAATTTTGTCCCATGGCTAACTAGTTTTACCCAGCCACATCAAACATGTGCTCACAGGGGAGATAAATGGACATACCAGTGATTTTCCAACCTAAGGAGACAATATGGTCTCAGATACTCTGTCCTACTGATAGTGAATCAGAAGGCTTATAAAGACCACATGGGTCTGTTTTGCACAGAGACTTGGGGTAAGCATTCAGAACAAAAGCCAAAGAGAACAAATCAGTTGTGTTTCGTTCTCAATGAACTTCTTTATTTCTCTGTGATTTGAAAATGATGTAATTTAAAATCATGACTTTGAAAAACTTATGGCCACCAAAGGGGAAGGGGGTGTGGGAGGGACGGACTAGGGGTTTGGGAGTAGCATATTCGCACTGAGGTATATGGAATGATTGGCCAACAGGGACCTGCTGTATGGCACAGGGAACTCTACCCAGTATTCTGTGATAATCTGTGTGGGAGAAGAATCAGAGCGAATGGATTATGTGTATATGTATGACTGGGTCACTTTGTTGTACAGCACAAATTATCACATCCTTGTAAATTAACTCTACCTCAATAAAACTTCAAAAAAAATAAAATCATGAGAAGAAAAAAAATATGCTCTGAGAGGATAGAACCAGTCTCATTGGGTGAAATCCTCAAGCCCCAGGCTGTACCCAGGACGAGTTGCTATCCCTCTCTGAGCTTCCAAAGAGATCGTTCAACTTCTGCACTTCTTCAGGTTGTTCTGTCATCAGTTTTCTCCTTCAGAAACATTCTAAGCACCTACTGTCTGCCCTGTACTGTGCTAGAGCCTGGGATGTGAAACACGGCTCTTTCTTTTAAGCAGCTTCCAGTCACGTGGGGGCAATTAACTATCATGTGCTGAGTGGAAAGTAGGTATGTGTAAAATACAGGAATTTCATGGAGGTCAAGGCCATCATCTTTGCCTGGGAGGTGAGTCACAGCATCCCAGTGCAGAAGACATCCAAGCAAGGGTCTCATCCTAACCCTTCCCTGATCATTTGTGCTGTTCTTCCCAGAGTTTATTCTGGAGGATATAAATCTACTGAGAGTACTATTAAAACACTTCTGATACGGGAATATGTGTCATGTCATTAGATGGTAAACTGTGACTCTGGGATTGTAGGGGAGTTTAAATCACATGAGATTTTTAACCCCAAAGCTCATAGCAGATTGTCTTTTCAAGAGGACTGAGACCAGTGTAGGACACTGTCCTGCTTGTCACCTACTTCTTAAAAATAGGTTTCCTGGAGTTCCCGTCGTGGCGCAGTGGTTAACGAATCCAACTAGGAACCATGAGGTTGCAGGTTCGGTCCCTGCCCTTGCTCAGTGGGTTAACGATCCGGCGTTGCCGTGAGCTGTGGTGTAGGTTGCAGACGCGGCTCGGATCCCGCATTGCTGTGGCTCTGGCATAGGCCGTTGGCTATAGCTGTGATTAGACCCCTAGCCTGGGAACCTCCATATGCCACAGGAGCGGCCCAAGAAATAGCAAAAAGACAAAAAAAAAATAGGTTTCCTACTAATAGACATCATGCAAACTGATGACATGATCTTTTTTTTTTTCTTCTGAAAGTCAAAAGCTCAAAAGACACGTTGTTAAGATCCACGAAAGTGATGTCTCATGCTACCATCCTTGACCTGTGCAGCTAGGATGGTAATGTTAGTGTGTTATTTTTCACAGGTAGTTGAAGAAAACAAGAATAGGTTTTATGGTGCCCCCAAATATGGAGGATGGATTCTGGACAACTTCCCTACTACGAGAGAACTGTGGATGGCCTTGGTCGACAAAGGAATTCTACCTGATTTAGTCATCTGTTTATTAGACACAGGAAACAATGGTTGGCAAATATTTATCATATCGATTTAAAGTGTTGTTTTTATTGCTGATAGTATTTTTAGTTAAAGTCTAAAATGGAAAAGTCTCTTCTACCTCCCCAAATACCACCCCAGCAGTCTCTTCGTGACCTAGAGAGGTACCCAAAAGGTACGCAGGTACTGAGTAGGTGGCCACAGATAGTGTGTTGGATCACTGGATGTTCCAGCAGGCCCTTATAATTATTCTTTGGAGCTGAGAATTTAACACCCCCCATCCCAGTCAGCACTATAACTTCTACAACGCCGGATCCTTAACCCACTGAGCAAGGGCAGGGACCGAACCCGCAACCTCATGGTTCCTAGTCGGATTCGTTAACCACTGCGCCACGACGGGAACTCCAGCACTATAACTTCTAAATGAAAAATATGTAAGGCTGAGGGCAAAACTATCTATTAGTCCTCCTTCACCTCAAATGGGAAATACTAAGTATGTAACGAGAACAGAACTAAATTTTAATTATTTGATCACTTCATATAAAGCTAATCAAAACAGTATGGTCTGGCCAGAAATACACACACACAAACCAATGGGACAGAATAGAAAGAGCCCAGAAATAAACTCACACATATACAGTCAACTAATCTTTGATGAGGGGGCCAAGAATATTGTCATTTTGCCTCTTAAGGAAATACATTTCAAGAGATAATCTCCAGGGGGAGAACATACTATACTACCTTTTTTATGTTTTAGTTATTTATATCAAGCCTATATATACCTGTTAAAAAGGAGTTAAGATGGTCTCTTAAAGAATCTGGGCTTGGGAGTTCCCGTCATGGCTCAGTGGTTAATGAATCTGACTAGGAACCATGAGGTTGTGGGTTCAATCCCTGACCTTGCTCAGCTGGTTAAGGATCCGGCATTGCCGTGAGTGGTGGTGTAAGTTGCAGACACGGCTTGGATCCCCTGTTATTGTGGCTCTGGTGCAGGCCAGTGGCTACAGCTCCGATTCGACCCCTAGCCTGGGAACCTCCATATGCCACGGGAGCGGCCCAAGAAATGGCAAAAAGACAAAAAAAAAAAAAAAAAAAAGAATCTGGGCTCGGAGTTACCATTGTAGCTCAGCAAGTTGAGAACCTAATATACTGTCTGTGGGGATGCAAGTTCGATCCCTGGCCTCACTCAATAGGTTAAGGATCCAGCATTGCCGCAGGCTGTGGGTGTAGGTCACAGATGCAGCTCGGATCCCACATTGCTGTGGCTGCGGGGTAGGCCAGCAGCTGAAGCTCCAATTTGACCCCTAGCCCAGGAACTTCCATAGGCTGCAGGTGCGGTCCTAAAAAAGGAAAAAAAAAAAAAAAAAAAAGGACTCTGAGCTCTGTTTAGAAAAATATATTCGGATATAGACAGAAATATTTCTTCATTGTTAGTTTCCAAAATATGTCTCACTATGTTTTATAGAGCTTCAAAATTAATATTATTCTCTTTATTTGTATTTCAGGAAAATATTTACTTAATAGACTGTATTTAGAGAATAAACCAGAAATTGACTCTAAGATTTTAGAAAGATTATTAGATGAACTACTAATGAAGAGAAAAGAGGAAGAAGAAGCAAGGTAAAATCTACCTCCAGTATTACAGAGTCCAGATCCTGATTCAGAAGGCCTAGGGTAGGACCCAAGGGTGTGTTTCTAACATGCTTCCCGGTGACAGTGGTCCCTGGTCCACACTTTGAGTAGCAAGATCCTAACCCAGTCTGTCTTTTTTTAGTAACAGTGGTCTTCACTTCCCAATTGCTTTTCATCCCTTGATGTGAGAGCTGAGAGGTACTGAGATGGTTACCACTCAGCTCACACAGGAACTGACTCAAAAGAAGGAACTGGTTCAAAATAAACCTCACACACCACATTAACAAAAAAAAAAGTCAAAAATCATATGATCATCTCAATAGACGAGAAAAAGCATTTGATAAAGTCCAACATCCATTCATGATCAAGACCCTCGCCAAAGTGGGTATAGAGGGAACATTCCTGAATATAATCAAAGCCATTTATGATAAACCCACAGCAAATATAATCCTCAATGGGGAAAAACTGAAAGCCTCTCACTCAAATCTGGAACAAGACAGGGATGCCCACTCTCACCACTGCTATTCAACATAGTTTTGGAAGTCCTAGTCACAGCAATTAGACAAACAAAAGAAATAAAAGGCATCCATATAGGAAGAGAAGAGATCAAACTGTCACTGTATGCAGATGACATGATACTATACATAGAAAACCCTAAGGACTCAACCCAAACACTACTTGAACTGATCAACAAATTCAGCAGAGTAGCAGGATATAAGATTAACATTCAGAAGTCAGTCGCATTTCTGTATACCAGCAATGAAATATTAGAAAAGGAATACAAAAATACGATACCTTTTAAAATTGCACCTCACAAAATCAAATACCTCGGAATACACCTGACCAAGGAGGTAAAGGACCTATATGCCGAGAACTATAAAACTTTAATCAAAGAAATCAAAGAAGATGTAAAGAAATGGAAAGATATTCCATGTTCCTGGATTGGGAAAATCAATATTGTAAAAATGGCCATACTACCCAAAGCAATCTACAGATTCAATGCAATCCCTATCAAATGACCCAGGGCATTTTTCACAGAACTAGAACAAACAATCCAAACATTTATATGGAACCACAAAAGACCCAGAATCGCCAAAGCAATCCTGAGGAACAAAAACCAAGCAGGAGGCATAACGCTCCCAGACTTCAAGAAATACTACAAAGCCACAGTCATCAAGACAGTGTGGTACTGGTATCAAAACAGACAGACAGACCAATGGAACAGAATAGAGAATCCGGAAATAAACCCTGACACCTATGGTCAATTACTCTTTGACAAGGGAGGCAAGAACATAAAATGGGAACAAGAAAGTCTATTCAGCAAGCATTGCTAGGAAACCTGGACAGCTGCATGCAAAGCAATGAAACTAGAACACACCCTCACACCATGCACAAAAATAAACTCCAAATGGCTGAAAGACTTAAACATACGACAGGACACCATCAAACTCCTAGAAGAAAACAGAGGCAAAACACTCTCTGACATCAACATCATGAATATTTTCTCAGGTCAGTCTCCCAAAGCAACAGAAATAAGAGCAAAAATAAACCCCATGGGACCTAGTCAAACTGAAAAGCTTTTTCACAGCAAAGGAAACCAAAAAGAAAACAAAAAGACAACTTACAGAATGGGAGAAAATTGTTTCAAATGATGCAACCGACAAGGGCTTAATCTCTAGAATATATAAACAACTTATACAACCCAACAGCAAAAAAGCCAATCAATCAATGGAAAAATGGGCAAAAGACCTGAATAGACATTTCTCCAAAGAAGATATACAGATGGCCAACAAACACATGAGAAAATGCTCAACATCGCTGAGCATAAGAGAAATGCAAATCAAAACTACCATGAGATACCACCTCACACCAGTCAGAATGGCCATCATTAATAAATCCACAAATCGCAAGTGCTGGAGGGGCTGTGGAGAAAAGGGAACCCTCCTGCACTGTTGGTGGGAATGTAAACTGGTACAGCCACTATGGAGAACCGTTTGGAGATACCTTAGAAATCTATACATAGAACTTCCATATGACCCCGCAATCCCACTCTTGGGCGTATATCCAGACAAAACTCTACTTAAAAGAGACACGTGCACCCGCATGTTCATTGCAGCACTATTCACAATAGCCAAGACATGGAAACAACCCAAATGTCCATCGACAGATGATTGGATTCGGAAGAGGTGGTATATATACACAATGGAATACTACTCAGCCATAAAAAAGAATGACATAATGCCATTTGCAGCAACATGGATGGAACTAGAGAATCTCATACTGAGTGAAATGAGCCAGAAAGACAAAGACAAATACCACATGATATCACTTATAACTGGAATCTAATATCCAGCACAAATGAACATCTCCTTAGAAAAGAAAATCATGGACTTGGAGAAGAGACTTGTGGCTGCCTGATGGGAGGGGGAGGGAGTGGGAGGGATCGGGAGCTTGGGCTTATCAGACACAACTTAGACTAGATTTACAAGGAGATCCTGCTGAATAGCATTGAGAACTTTGTCTAGATACTCATGTTGCAACAGAAGAAAGGGTGGGGGGAAAATGTAATTGTAATGTATACATGTAAGGATAACCTCACCCCCTTGCTGTACAGTGGGAAAATAAAAAATAAAAAATAAAATAAAATAAAATAAACCTCACAGGTGCTTAGATAGTTTTGCTAAATGATTTAATTTTTTACCGTTATAAGCCTTAAAGTCTATAATATTGTGAGATATCTGAATTTCCAAAGATAATTAAATTTTGGATCTTTCCACTTCAGAAAAGCCAAAGAAGAGGCAATGAAAATAGAAGAAGAAAATCGAAGGCTAGTGGAAGCTATGAATGTGAAAGCAAAAGGCAAGCATGAGATTATATGATTAATACTGTGCCATTTGACTTTGTACTGTGACTGCAGACAGCTACAGCATTTCCAGTGAATCCACAGGGTGATCACGTTTCCTAATGTGCCCTCGAGAGTCCAGGTTTAGGCCCAGGGTCCTGAAGTATTTGTTTGATCCCCTCTCATTCTCAAAGTGTTCCAATTTGGATAAAAAATTATATGGTCACAGGAAAAGGACTCCTGACACAGACACCTAATCACCCACCCTTTAAGAGGGGTACGCAGCAGGATAGCATGTGAAGCACATCTCGGGATGGTTGCCCTTGTCCAAGATCACAGGTGACACGTGGCCATGAGAATTACTTTTTTTTTTGTCTTTTTGCCTTTTTCTAGGGCCTCACCCGCAGCATATGGTGGTTCCCAGGCTAGGGGTCTAATCGGAGCTGTTGCTGCCAGCCTAAGCCAGAGCCACAGCAATGCAGGATCCCAGCCACATCTGTAGTCTACACCACAGCTCATGGCAATGCCAGATCCTTAACCCACTGAGCGAGGCCAGGGATCGAACCCGCAACCTCATGGTTCCTAGTTGGATTCATTAACCACTGAGCCACAAGGGGAACTCCGAGAATGACTTCTATTAAAAGGATCCTATAGGAGTTGAGAAAACGGCCAAACTCCTACTATACCCATTGTCTTTATACTTTAATTTCCATGTCCATTATAGAAGAACTTATTCTAAAAGTTTCTTTTAAGAATGAAGTTTTTAACCTGGGGCCAATGGGTGAAAGTCAGAGGTCTGTGAATTTGAATGGGAAAATAATTACAACTTCATTTTTACTAACCCTTAACTGAAATTTACTATTTTATTCAACTGGTAATTAATATAGGCTACAAGTCACAATGGTATTAGTGGTACCTTGACTTTGTCACCAATAGAAACAAAGATATTTTTATATCCCTTGTCAGTTTTATTTGTTTATGCTTGTCCCTATTCCAAAATCATGGTGGTTATTACACTAGTTGCCAGTTCTTGTTATTTAATGCATTAGCAAAGATACACAAATTTCCTATACCACAAAAAAAATTTGATATCTTGATAACTGCATTCAATATAATTGTCTTCTTGTGTATTTTATTTTGTGAGATTGAAGGCATTTTTCTAAGAAAGTGTCCATAAGTTTTACCAGACTGGCAAAGAGATCAGCCACCGATCTCTTGGAAGTGGATCTGTCAGCCCCATCAAGACTTCTGATTGCCATCTGCAGCCCTAACTGACATAGTCACTGTGACTTCATGAGAAATCTAGAGCCAGAACCACTAACTAAGCCACTCCCAAGTGACTGACCCCAGAAATTGCAAGGATAATATATGATGATTATTATTTTAACCACTGAGTTTTGGGGTAATTTTTATGAAGCAGTGAATGACTAAATACAACAAAGACTTAGTCAAAAATCAAAGATGGTACCAGGATCTTGGAACAATTTTCAGTTCATTTCTGACTCACATGGAACACAGATTATCCAGTAGGGGTCCAGAAATTCAAACTTTTAATATTTTCTACATCATTATATAAGTTTGTTTTTTATATGTACTTTATAATGTACTTAATATGGATAAGAACACAACTTACAGGAGTTCCCATCATGGCTCAGTGGTTAACGAATACGACTAGGAACCATGAGGTTGTGGGTTCAATCCCTGGCCTTGCTCGGTGGGTTAAGGATCCGGCGTTGCCATGAGCTGTGGTGTGGGTCGCAGACGCAGCTCGGATCCCGCGTTGCTGTGGCTGTGGTGTAGGCTGGTGGCTACAGCTCCAATTCGACCCCTAGCCTGGGAACCTCCATATGCCGCGGGAGCGGCCCTGGAAATGGAAAAAAAAAAAAAAACACAACTTACAGATAACTAAATATATGCATATTGGTGGTATATAAGTAGTTTGGCTTTTTTTTACTGTAAGAGATACTCAGCTGAAAGACATTTTGAGGTTATATAACTTCATTCCTAACCCTAGTACAATTTAGCAAATGATGCTTCTTCCTTGTGTATATCACCATAAATCCTTCCTGTAACACAAGAGTCACCATATTCCAAGTCACATATTTGGCAGCCACATGCTTGGCAATCCTGGTCAGACTTTGAGATATAAGGATACCTCAGGATGCTTTTCTCTGGACGCTAAGCTCCTGGGTTTAGATGAAAAATCCAGGTGTCAGAAATATTTCAAACCACTAGAAATGCGGTTCTTATAAGGTACTCTCTGTATGGTGTGTGTATATATGAGTGTATGTGTGTGTATGTGTGTGTGAATGTTGGGGGGGAGGGGAGTGATTCCGACAAGAGTCCAGAAAACAAGCTCATTTATTTTTTCATATCTTTACATGGAAAATACCTTGTTTTTTAGTCAATTTTATAAAAATATATTAAAGGGAATTGAAGAAATGGGCTTTCTAAACACCTCCATTCACCCCTATCTTCTTCCTTAAAAATTTCCATGCATTTATTTCTTATAGCAGTCATCAGAAACTACATAAAACTTGGAGCTATGCTTTTTAAATTTAATTTAGCATGTTGATCAATGTACTCTACTATATGTAATTAGCTATAAGAAAATAGTCTAGCCTAGAGTGCTCCCCACTAGAAATATAATGCAAGCCACATATATAAGTTTAAACTTTCCAGTAGCTACATAAAAAGTAAAAAGAAACAAGTGAAATTAATTATAGTTGTCACTCAGTGTCCATGAGAAATTGGTCCTAGGACCTCCACAGATACCAAAATCCATGAATGCTCAAGTCCATAATTTATATATATATAAATTTTTTTTTAATGGCTGCACCTGCAGTATATGGAAGTTCCCAGGCTAGGGGTCTAATCGGAGCCATAGCTGCTAGCCTACTCCACAGCCACAGCAATGCCAGATCCAAGCCGCATCTGCGGACCTACACCACAGGTCATGGCAATGCTGGATCCCTAACCCACTGAGCAAGGCCAGGGAGTAAACCTGAGTCTTCATGGACACTAGTCACATTTGTTTCTGCTGAGCCACGACAGGAACTCCCAAGTCTGTTATATAAAATATCATAGTGTTTTCAAATAACCTGCACACATCCTCCCATGTACTTTATTTTATTTTATTTTATTTTTTGCTGTTTTTTTTAATGATTTTTATTTTCTCCATTATAGTTGGTTTACAGTGTTCTGTCAGTTTTCTTTCTGTGTGTGTGTGTGTGTGTGTGTGTGTGTGTGTGTGTTTAGGGCCACACTCATGGTATATGGAGGTTCCCAGGCTAGGGGTCTAATTGGAGCTACAGCTGCTGGCCTATGCCACAGCCACAGTAACACCAGATCCGAGCCGTGTCTGTGACCTACACCACAGCTCATGGCAACGCCGGATCCTTAACCCACTGAGCGAGGCCAGGGATCAAACCTGCAACCTCATGGTTCTTAGTCAGATTCGTTTCCACTGCACCACAACGGGAACTCCAGTCAATTTTCTACTGTACAGCAAAGTGACCCAGTCACACCGACACATGTATACATTCTTTCTCTCGCATAATCCTCCATCATGCTCCATCATAAGTGACTATTCCCATGTACTTTAAATCATCTCTGGATAACCTGTAATAACCTAATACAATGTAAATACATAGCATTAAATGTAATACATTTAAATGCTGTGTAAATAGTTGCCAACACACAGCAAATTCAAGTCTTGCTTTTTGGAAACTTCTGTAATTTTTTTTCAAACATTTTTAATCCGTGATTGGTTGAATCCATGTTTATAGAACCTGAAGATTCCAAGAGCCAACTGTATATCTTATTTAATACACTATATCCAAATTATTATTTTAATGTGTAATCAATGTAAAAATTGATATATTTTACATTCAATTTTTCATGCTAAGTCTTTGAAATCCATTGTGTATTTTATACTTAAAGCACACCTCAGTTTGGATTAGCCACATTTTAAGTGCTCAGTAGCCACATGTGGCTCATGGCTATATATCAGAGAGTGTTGGTATAGCCATTCCCTACTGAATGGACATTTGAGCTGTTTCCTGGTTTTTGTTTCTTTTTTTCTAAGACCACAGCTGTGGCATATGGAGGTTCCCAGGCTAGGGGTCAAATCGGAGTTGCAGCTGCTGGCCTACACCACAGCTGCAGCAACACTGGATCCTTAACCCACTGAGTGAGGCCAGGGGTCAAACCCCTGTGAGAGTCTTAACCTGCTGATTGTTAACCTAGATTCTTAACCTAAGTCAGATTCTTCGCCTGCTAAGCCACAACAGGAAGTCCTGTTTCCTGGGATTTTTGGGAACTGCTGTATGCATTTCCCCTTTTGAATGAATCCTTAGGCTGGTGCTCCCATAGGCACTCTGAGCATAAGAGCAACATCCTTTACCAGTGCATTTTAATAGATAAAAATACATAGAGACTATATCTGTCTTTCTATTAAGCTCGCATGCACCAGGAGGGCAGGAACCATTCCCAATTAAATATTTGCTGACTTAAACTAAATAATTTAGGGAGTTCCCTGGTGGCCCAGTGGTTAAAGATCTGGTGTTGTCACTACTGTGGCTTGGGTCACTGCTGTGGTGTGGGTCTGATCCCTGGCCCAGGAACTTCCACATGCCACTGGTGTGGCCAAAAATAATAGTAATAATAATTTATCTCATCTCACTTTTTCTAGAAGCAGAAGAAACTGAAGCCGAGGCAGACGAGGAGATTGAAGTTGAGGAGTCTGAGCTTCATGAAGGGTCTGAGGTCACCGAAGTAACTGAGGAGACCAGGGCTTCCTTACTTGACAACTCTGACGTTCCTGAAACAGAACCTGAATCAGGTTAGACCTTATTGAAGATCATGTCCTTAATTATACTCTTGCCCACTGGTGTGTTTGTGGGGGCACGTATATGCGTTTATATGGTAATGAAATGGAAGCTAAGAACAGAGAGATGTGCCCCAGAGCTCAGCCATTTAATCCAAATCACAGCTGGAAGTGTGGTAGGAAAGCCAAGTCTGCTGTGCCTGAAGCTGGCACTCAGGCACGGGGTCTGCTATGTAATTCGGATAAAGTGTTCACGAAGCAGGGGAAAAGAGCCATTAAAGGTGCAAAAATATAAAGCTTGCTCTTTTCTCCCAGGTCTCTCTCTCACCTTGTCATAGTACTTTTTATTTGCTATTTCATGTCGTTCTAAGTAAAGAAACATGAAAATTTTAAGTTATTAGCATGAATTTTACCATTCATCTTTATGTTGTGTTATGCCACTTTTCAGTGCAAACATAAGAGCTCTTAACTTGTGTGCAGAATCACCAAAACCATGTAGTTTGTATTTTGCAGCTCATACGTATATGTATATATATATATATATATATATATATATATTTCATTCTTATCAGAATACTTAGTTTCATGCACAAAACTAACTCACCTTCTTGTTTTGCTTCTTAATATGCATATATTCTACCAAAGCTCTCTAGTTTTAGCTTCCTAATGATTAAAGACTGAAAAGAAGAGGAAGTTTCTGTTACCCCCTTTCCCTTCTTTCTATGTCATCACTTTCAGTCTAAGTGTTTAGCTAATACAGAAAAGTTACAGGAGTGAGAAAGGATGTGACGAGTTTCCATGATCATTCAAGTTTCTTTGAGGGCCATCACCTTCATTCTGCATCTGGAGCAAGTTCTAGTTCGAAGGGAAACCACAGCCTCTCAGGGCTGTCGGCATCCTTCCCTCCCCACACCAGTAAGTCACACTCGCACACATCATGGGTCCCCTGGAATTCTGTGTACATGATGGCGTATCAGGAACGCTCTTGAAAATGAGATGACAAAGAATGGCAGGCACAGATCAGTGTGTATCTTGTGCTCTATTGTCCTGTGGAGTCCCTTTGGATTTTGCTTACAAAACTCGGTTCAAGGATAAAATTATTGAAATTTCAAAATAACTACCAAAGCACATTAAACTAAGTATGAGCCATGCTGGGCTGGAGATCCAGGCCAGTTGCACAGGTCATACACCAGGCCAGCCCTCTTCAGAAGTCCAGTTTGGTGGGTTGGGCAGGGCAAGAAGGAGTTTGTAGGCAACAAAAGTCACTCTTAGGACTGGAGAATGGGCTTAAGCACAAGATAGAGTACCCCACTGTGAAGAACCTCGGGGCTCAGAAATGCTTCCAAGCACAATTAGTATTAGATTAGAAACTAATCCTACAGAGTAAAGGTCTTCAGATACCTGCAGCGAAATGCTAGCCCTGGAACAATTAAGGCCTGGAAACCTGCTGTTAGCTGGTAAAAGAACCAGGACTAAGGGGAATTTGTACAATGAGAAATCTCAAGTTTAATGATCTTTAAAAAGACCATTTTTACTACAAGCATTGGCATTAGGTTTAGGGGACAGTGAGTATAAAATCAGAACCCTTGTGCCAGACAGAAGAACTCAAAGGATAAACTACCCAATTTGCTTTTAGGAGTTCCACACCCCTATTGATTTGAGCTCTCACCTAGAAACTTCATTATTTTCTTGACTACCTCACCCATTAGGCTGACAACAGTCCTCCCACCCACCTACCTTTTGTGAGAAGATAGCTCATAAAATATCAAAAGAAATAAAAGAAACTGACATACGTTAGACATGACACAAATATCCATTAAATATTCCCAGATTTCCAACATTCCCAATGTTTCGCACTTGATATTTACTAATGTAACAGATCTAGGGGAAGATTTAGTTTTCTTGCCTTTGATTTCATTAATTCCCCCCAGGGAACCTAAGTTGGTTATTCTAAAACCAAGAGCCTACTCCATTTAGGGTCAGTCCTACTCAATGCTGTAAACATGACTAGGCTTCTCCAGGGCTGATTCAGTTCTGTGAATCGTAGGTCTGTTTTGCTATATTGAACCAGATTCTGTTTCACAGAGGGACTTGCATGTGGGTTAGCTAGTGATTACTTCTTCCATCAACAGGATCCTTTATCACAAGGTCTTCTCCTCTAAATTGCTTAAGTAAGCACTTTCTTTCCTCTTAAAACTGCCTTGTCTAGTCAAAAAAAAAAAAATATATATATATATGTATCAGTATAATTCCCACTTATATGAGATACTTAAGAATAGTTGAAATCATAAAGACAGACAATATAATTTGGTTGCCAGGGGCTGGGAGGAGGGGAAAATTGGGAGTTATTATTTAATTAGAGTTTTCAGTTGTTCGCGATGAACACAGTAATGAGGATGGATGGCGGTGATGGTTGCATAGCAAGCATATGTCTTTAATACCACTGAACTGCACACTTAAAATGGTTAAGACGATAAGTTTTATGTTATGTGTATTTTACCATAATGAAAAAAAGAAGGGAGAGTTCCCGTCGTGGTGCAGAGGAAATGCATCTGACTAGGAACCATGAGGTTGCGGGTTTGATCCCTGGCCTCGCTCAGTGAGTTAAGGATCCAGCGTTGCTGTGAGCTACGCTAGGTCGCAGACGCGGCTCGTATCTGGGGTTGCTGTGACTGTGGTGTAGGTCGGCAGCTACAGCTCCAATTTAACCCCTAGCCTGGGAACCTCCATATGCCGAGGGTGCAGCCCTAAAAGGGCAAAAGACAAAAAAAAAAAAAAAAAAAGAAGG
Source organism: Phacochoerus africanus (assembly GCF_016906955.1). Lineage (NCBI taxonomy): Eukaryota > Metazoa > Chordata > Mammalia > Artiodactyla > Suidae > Phacochoerus > Phacochoerus africanus. The sequence continues at coordinate 75,585,957 of NC_062545.1, read as the reverse complement.
GGAAAAAAACCTACCCTGTATAACATAAATCTACTGCTTTGGCATTTTTTTACTTTATCCAGAGTACCCTATAGTAAGCTGAAGAGGAATGCCAAAGGTATGTCCACTTCCTAATTCCTGGACGTTGCAGATATTACCTTATGTGGGGGAAAAAAGGTCTTTGCACATGTGACTAAATTACAAATCTTGATATGGGGAGATTATGTGGTATTATCTAGATGGGCTCTAAATGGGAGGGAGATTAGATTCACACACAGAGGAGAAGGCAACATGATGGTGGAAGCAGACACTGGGTGTTGCAGCCTCCAGCTGGGGAAGAACCGTACCCAGAGAAGCTTCAAGAGGCCAGAAAGGATTCTCCTCCAGAACCTGGAGAGGGAGCACAGCCCTGCCAATACATTGGTTTCTGACATGGCCTCTGGAACTATGACATAATACATTTTTGTTTCAAGCCACCAAGTTTGTGGTAATTTGTTTTCACAGCTACAGGAAACTAATAACCCCCAAAGCAAGCTTTTTATGTCTCATGCCAGGGAAACACATCTTTTACTTTGAAGTTTGACTTCTGTCTTGACCCCTAGGATAATCATTATCTCTGAAGATGACTGAAGCCACATTTCAAACTTGTCTCTCTAGGCTTCTTAGAATGAAATGACATGTATACCACTTAGAAGTGGTACACATAAGGCAATAACCCATGCATTCAGAGGCCGGTTAATCACTTTCCCCATTCTCATTTGCTCTCATTATGTACTGGTTAGGTGTAGTCCAATTATATGGAACTTCAAGAACGTGAGTTGAGCTTAGAATAGACATTGGCTCAGATCACAGTGCTGTATTCCAAGCACTTCATGAACATGTAATAGAGTCAGCTATTAATAAACATTGGGAAATTCATCCATTCCTTCAACATGTATTTATTGAATTCTTTCTATGTCAAGCAAAGCAGTGGGCACTGCCCTGGGTAGTAGGGACTTAACAGTGACCAGGACAGTCAAGGTCCCTACCCTCAAGGAACCATCAGTCTGTGAGGTGAAGAACAGGTATAAATAAGCCAATAACTAGGATAACTTTTGATTATATTAAGTGCTATGAGGAAAACCTATGAAGGCACTAAAGCAGTGCCTGGGGTATAGTAGGTCCTCATTAAATGTTAGTTCAGTGAGTGAGCAAGGTAGAGACTATGAGGGTGTTTGGAAGAGGCAACACTGAACATTCTGGTCAAGGAAAAGTGTCACCTGAAATGATAGTTGAGGCAAGACAAAGGTGCTGAAAAGATCCCTCCACTGCCAAGGCTTAGAGGAGGACACACTGCACATGGTCAAGAAAGAAATTGAGTGTGACTGGAGCATAGGGAGCAAGAGGGAGAGGATGAGATTGGTGAGCAAAGCGGAAGCTAGAGGCTTAGGAGATGGGAGTTTTTCCTAGGTGCAAGCAGTACATCTGATCTCATTAACATTTTAAACATTTCACATTGGCTGCTTTATGACAAGTTACAGAATTATTCTGCCTCTCAAGTTTTCATTTGTAAAACAGGGCTAGGAATATTTATGTAACAGAGTTTTTATAGAGATAGGAACATTTATTCAAAGCACCCAGCAGAGTCTGTCTCATAGTTGATGCTTTAGCATCATCGTTACCAGATTAGCACTTAGAGATTTGTTCCTCATCTGCCTTATGTAAATTCTGAAAAGGCCAGAGCTCAGAATTCCTAATTCAAATTAAGTGAATTTGAATCTAAGCCCTCTCAAAGCTAATAGTTATATTCCCTCCCCAAATATCAGAAGGAAGGGAACCAATTGTGGCTTAGACCAAACAGGATAAATTCCTAGAGCTGGTGAAAGAGAGGGTCCTTGTCCCTCAGCCATGGGGGGGTGGGGATGGGGGTGGGGGTAAACTCTGGAAAAAAATAGCACAGGTTTGCCAGGAAGGAAGAAGAAGAGAATGGAGCCTGAGTGAGTTATCACCAGCGTCTGTCACAAAGAGTATGGAATAATAAAGTCTCTCCATCTCTCCCTTACTAATCTTCACTAAATTCCACATTGCTCTCCAATACTTGTTTTCAAGTAGACTATTGGTAAATATATATTTACTAGGGTTGCAGTGACAAATTACCACAAACTTGGTGGTTTAAAACAACATCATCGATTTATTCTCTTCTGCAAAGACCCTATTTCCAATTCAGGTCACATTCACAAGTACCAGGGATCAGGATGTGAACATATCTTTGTCGGGTAGGAGGGCAGAAGTGAACCCATCACAAGGAGTGTAATTCAAGGAAAAGGAACAGACACCTAGGGTATACAAGGAGCAGTGCTCATAATGCCTGCTGCGCAGTGTGTGCCTAACACCTGTGGTTCCTTAATGGCTGTATAAAAACAAATGCCACAGTCTGATCATTCTGTTGCATCCCTCTCAAACAAAGCCTGACCTTACCGCCTTGAGTTGTCAGGACCAGGCTGGCAGCCTGGAGTGAGCAACTACTGAGCATTTTGCAAATTCCTTCCTGCCACCCCATCAGCCAAATAGAAAGACAGGAGAAAATCACCAGGGTTCTGCCAGAAAAATTTAACAATCTGTGATATTTCCTTTCAGTTTTTCTAAGCATGGTGTTTTGCAACTCTGGGCCTTTATGGTTGCATATAAATTTTTGGATTATTTTTTCTACTTTGGGATGGTTGATAATTCCCTTGGGATATCTCCCAAATGTCACAGTTTCTCCATTCTTGAGACTTTAATTTTGATTCTTCTCAGTCATCTGGCCTCTTTTAATAATATTTTAAACATCCAGGGTGGTATGTTCTGTGAGTTCTTACAAATCTCTTGCTTTCACATGAACAATAACTTAGATGCTATTAAATTATTGATAACCTTTTCTTCTCGAAATTCTGCATGTTGGCATTGCTTCATTTTCTTCCTCCAAGGAAAAATCTGATACTGCTTAATTTTTTTTTTTCCTGCAGAGATGCTCAAAGGGTATTTTTCAGTGCCATAGATATATACATATATATATATATACATATACATATATATGTATATATATACATTTTTTTTTTAATGGCCACATCTGTAGCCTATGGAAGTTCCTGGGTGAGGGGTCAAATTAGAGCTGCAGCTGCAGGCCTACACCACAGTTATAGCAACGCCACATCCAAGCCACATCTGCAACCTATGCCGCAGCTTGCGGCAATGCTGGATCCTTAACCTACTGAGCTAGGCCAGGGATTGAACCCATATCCTCACAGACACTATGTCAGGTTCTTAACCTGATGAGCCACAACAGGAACTCCACTATTTTGTCCTTTTTTTTTTTTTTTTTTTTTTGCCCCCACTCACAGCTTGTGTAAGTTTCTGGGCCAGGGATCAAACCTAGGACACTGTTGCAGCCTGCACCACAGCTGCAGCATCACCAACCCTTAACCCACTGCACCACATAGGAACTTCTTAATGCCATATTTTTTTAAAACTTGGCTAGTATGTGAGTGGTTTTTCCTGGAATTCAGTGAGCTCTTTTTATCTCCATACCATAATCTTTGTCCAACTCAAAATGGTTTTCTTTAATTATATCTTCATTTATTGTTTCAGGCTCCTTTTCCAGATCACTTTTATTATTTTGAGGGTTAGATAGTTATTACTTCTCAACCACAATAATCTTCTTCTTGATAGTTTTCATTTCTTTGTCTTCTTTCTGTGTATTTTTTAGACCGTTGTTATTTTCCACATCACTGATTTATTTTCTGCTTCTTATTGCCTCTCTCCTGATGTATATTTTAATTCTACTACATTTTAGGTTTCCTTGCATTGTGTTCCTATTTTAATTAGCTTTCTTGTATTTCTGCCTTTATGTTAGTTTGGTCTTTCTTTTAGCCTCTTGGTTCCTATTTCATAGACTCCATTGTCCCCCTGGGTTTTTTGAGTGCACCAAGCATAAATCTTCCAAAATTTACTTTATTCTGCTTGATATGAAGAATCTTTTTCATTTTCTTTTTTTTAATATAATGATTTTCATTTTTTTGCGTTATAGCTGGTTTACAGTGCTCTGTCAGTTCAGAAGCAAGCTCTTCATCCAAATCTTTGAATCAGTGCTCTCTCTCCTTCACTGTAACATATTTTCATAGGCCTTGCTGTTCTTGTTGTTTATCATTTTCTTGTTGTTGTTGACTTCTTCCTAAATGGATCAGGTAGAGTAGAGTAACCAACAGGAAGGGTAAGTAGAATATTTAGAAGAACCACCCTCCCCTCCCCACACCACACACACATATACCCCCTTCACTTAAACTTCTTGTCAGGTGCTCTCAGATACAGACCTTAGGGTCAAGTTAATCTTCATCAACCTGGTTCAACTTGAGATATTTAGTATCATCTTCAATGGCTCTTCTAGGCTGCAGCTAGATCTTCTTCATCCCCAGAAAATGCATTCTCTGATTAAGCCAGAGAAGCTAAGACATTTACAATTTTTCTTTATATTCTCAGTGCTCTTCTTATACTCTTCTTTAGGTGATTGAGCACCTTATGATTAAACATCCTACTGCCAGCCCAACCCTGTACTTATTCCCCTCTATTCTCTGTTCTCTTGAATATCAGACATTATAGATTCTGTAGGAAAAGGACCCAGCTATTACTTTAGCTAACTTAGAGGACAGTTTCCACAGTTTTACCAAATGTCTACCCATATGTTTAAAAATATGTGTGTCTCAGAGTTCCCGTGGTGGTGCAGTGGTTAATGAATCCGACTAGGAACCATGAGGTTGCGGGTTCAGTCCCTGCCCTTGCTCAGTGGGTTAACGATCCGGCGTTGCCGGGAGCTGTGGTATAGGTTGCAGACGCGGCTCGGATCCCAAGTTGTAGTGGCTCTGGTGTAGGCCGGCGGCTACAGCTCCAATTAGACCCCTAGCCTGGGAACTTCCATATGCTGAGGGAGCGGCCCAAGAAATAGAAAAAAGACAGTAAATAAATAAATAAATAAATAAATAAATAAATAAATAAATAATATGTGTGTTTGTGTGTGTGTGCGATTTGCACAAAATTTGTGTCTCAGAACTAGGAGAAAGTATGGCATGATAAGATAGATAATTAGTCCTTCCTTCCCTGAAACTGTCTGTGCTAGGTCTATATGTGGAGCGTGTCTTATATCATCCAGGAAAACAGTTGTTGATCTATATCTTCTACAGTGATATTAGTTGCAGTTCTTCGCAGCCTCACCACACCTATACCCACAGCTGGGACTTGGGCATATCATTGCCCTTCACTGCCACTTTATCGTCCTTTGGTGTATCTTCACAGGTATCGCAATTAGAAATTTAAAAAACTATCAGGCACTGCTAGTGTGATGCCATGTGAACCGAAGCTTGAATGATATTTAACAACTCTTATTCAGAATTTTATGTACCAGTTATTATTCTGTTCAGTGTCCTTTTTATATTCAAGAATATCCTTCATTTTCTGCCTTACATCATTATTTATGCCACGCTAAGCAATGAGATCCTACTGTATAGCACAGGAAACCATATCTAATCACTTGTGGTGGAACATGATGGAGGATAATGTGAGAAAAAGAATGTATATATGTATAACTGGGTCATTTTGCTGTACAGCAGAAATTGACAGAACACTGTAAATCAACTATAAAAAAAAAAATTTGATTTATGCCATGATGAAACCAAGCAGTGGGCTTGTGTGCCTGCAGAACAGCCAGCCAAACTCTGACAGTAGGTGTTTGCAGCAAAGTAAGGACTTATTGCAGGGCGCCAAGCAAGGGAGTAGGAGACAAGCCTCAGATCCACACCAACTTGGTTTTTGAGGTAGGGGTTTTAAAGGAGAAGAACAGAGAAGCTGCAGTTAATCATCATCTTGTGACATTCCTTTTTTTTTTTTTTTAAATTGAAGAGTAGTTGATTTACAATGTCATGTTAGTTTCAGGTATACAATACAGTACAGTGGTTCTGGGTGTTTTTTTTTTGGGGGGGGGGGGGTTGCAACTGTGGCTTGTGGAAGTTCCTGGTCCAGGGACTGAACCTGTGCTTCAGTTGCAGTCTGTGCCATAGCTGTGACAACGGTGGATCTTTAACCCACTGCGCCCATGGGAACTTAGTGTGTGTGTGTGTGTATTCTTTTTCAGATTCTTTTCCCTTATAAGTTATTATAAAATACTAAGTATAAATTCTCTGTGCTTTACAGTAGGTCCTTGTTGGTTATCTATTTTTTCTATAGTAGTATGTATTTGTTAATCCCAAGCTCTTAGTTTATATCTTTCCCCCCATCTTGTGACATTTCTTAATTGTAGTTTCAAGAGTCAGGATGCCTACAGTTTAGGAGCCTCTGGTCTGATGGTCCGTGACCTCAGGGGTCTGTGAGCTCATCTTGCCTTGGAGAGACAGCCTGAATTTGTACATTAATGATGTTTATCAACAGTAGCAATTTTAGTCTTCTGACTCTGGTTGATTAGTGTTCAGTCAGCAGAGGAAACAAGAAAGGGAACAAAGTTTTGAATAAAGAGTTTAATTATAAATTTGGCAGAGGAACTTAGTTTTAGGAGGACTCAGTTTCAACACTTTACCTAACAAGGACTGTGTTATCAATTAGACATAGAATATACAATTTAAACTGTGTTTTGAAATTTTGGCATAAAGAGTTCCAAAACTTTCATGAAGGAATAATGCTTTAAAATTCAAACACTAATTATTAGATTTTTTTTTAAGTATCTGAGCTGACTGAGGATACAACAGTTGGAACAGAAATTCCAAAAGGATCCAAAGAGGGCCTAGAAACTAAAGAATTATATGAAACAGGTTAGATCATAAAATAGAAGTAGTTAGTGCATAAAAGAACTTTTCATATTCTCTTACAATTTTAGGCATATTACCCACTTCCTGCTTATTTGTTTCTGTGTTGTATACCAGTTGATGTGTGTTATATTTATTTAACTTACTATATTAAAAGTGTATCTAGCCAACTTATAGTGCTATTTTTCATCAAATTAAACGTTATGCATTTTAACAGTTAAAGTTGCCTATGAAATTCGTATTAATTCTTTTCTTTATAAGTAATCATGCATCAAAAAACAAAGCATGATTGAAGCATGAATTTATAAATGTATGTTATTGCTTAGTTTATAATACGAAGTTTATTTCTTGCAAATGTTTTAAAAGTATTATAAAGTATAAATTATTTTGACAATATGACTAAAGATATAATACTTGAAGTCTCTTTTTTCTTTCCTTTAACTTTATTCAAAAGTTGTACTGCCTGAGTTTCCAGAAGACGCTTATCCTGATGTTCCTGAAATGGAGCCAATTAAAGAGAATATCCTATCTTTCTACTCTGCCTGGAGACAACTGGAAACAGCAATAAGTGACTCTTTTACTCAAGTTGTAAACTTGGAGATTGCTGACAAAACTCCAGAGGAACTACTTCAAAAAGTCGTGGAGACCATGGAAAGTAAGGGCTGTCTATAATGATCACATTTATGGCCATAAGCAGATAATATTAAAAGTACTGTGAAAATTTAAAGCCTTTCTCTATGATTTGTGAAGGAAAACATCCAGTATACCTGGGAATGATATTTAAAATATCTGACAACTGTCATAGCACAGGCACCCACCAATCAGAACAGCCGTGAGGCACAAAGAACACTGGCCAAAGTGGCCAGTTGTCCCTTAAATAATTTTTGAAGGCCTCTTTGCACACATGTTTAAGTTGAGAGATCAGTCATTTTAATTATTTTTACTTACCTTTGACTACTGTACTATGCTAAAATGCTAAAAATACATTCCCAACTGCTTCTTCTTTTTTTTTTTTTTGTCTTTTTGCCTTTTGAGGGCCACTCCCATGGCATATGGAGGTTCCCAGGCTAAGGGTCTAATCGGAGCTGTAGCCACCAGCCTATACCAGAGCCACAGCAACGCAGAATCTGAGCCGCATCTGCGACCTACACCACAGCTCATGGCAACGCCAGATCCTTAACCCACTGAGCAAGGCCAGGGATCGAACCCGCAACCTCATGGGTCCTTGTCGGATTCATTAACCACTGAGCCATGACAGGAACTCCTTTTTTCTTTTTCTTTTTCTTTTTTTTTTTTTTACAGAACCTTTTCGGTATCCTGGCTGGGAGTTAACCATAGATGATTATGACGAAGAAACAGAAGACTATCAGGCTGAGGCCGAGGTCGATGAGGAGCTAGAGGAGGAGGAAGAAGAAGAGGAAGAGGTGAGAGTCTTGGTTCTCACTCAGTGTCATCCTGTCATTAAAAGTGCACATATCCAGAGTGGCCAAAGACAGTTGTAGACTCCAAGAAAACAAGCAGGGATCTTCAATTTTTTAGCCATTTTCAACACACTTAAAACAACAGAAATTTATCCTCTCATGGTTAAAAAGCCCAGAATTCTGAAATCAAGGTGTTGGTGGGACCATGCTCCCTCTGAAGGCTCCAGGGACAACCCTTCCCGATATGTACTTCCAGCTTCTGGTGGCTCCAGATAATCCTTGGCTGGTGGCTACTAAACTTCTGCCTCTGCCCCTGTCTGCACATGGCCTCCTCTTCTGTGTTGTTTCCTTCTCTTATGAGGACACTTGTCACTGGGTTTAGGGACCACCGGAATAATGAACAATGATACATCATCTTGAATCCTTAAGTACGTTTGTGGAGATGCTTTTCCCAAACAAGGTAGACATGGCTACCAGGAGTTCTGGGAGCACATCCTTAGAAATTTTGATCTGGAAAGAACAAGAACACTATCTTTACATCCACCTAGAAGAATCACAAGAAAGAACTTTGCTTCTCCCACTCAGTCACAGTTGCCCTGATTAATCATAGTAACTAGAGGACTTTGTATGTGATTGAGCCAAGCTCACTCAGTGGCTGCAAGGTAGGGAGTGACTGTGATCTTCTGGTTCATTTGAGAACCTTAGAATGTGGAAGACATGGTTCTCCATGAGAACAGGGAGAAGGGTCACCTTACCTGAAAAGGGAAAGAAAGGTGCTATACAGACAAAAGCAAAAAAAAAAAAAAAAAAAAGTACACCACATCATAGTAAAAATTCTGGGAAGATATATACTAAAATGTTAACAGTTATTCTGGGAAAGATGGAGTAAAGGGATTGGATTTACCCTCCTTCCTGAAACAACAGAAAAATCGCAATAAAATATATGAAACAATTTTCAATACACTGTCATCAGGCAGTGAAGCACAGTGATCCCAGAAAGACTGGAAACAAATGAGGCGCAGTCTATGATTTCCCCATCATTTTCCCTACATTTTCCCCGGTACCAGGCCATGGTACAGGGCAGAGGGCCCAGGCAAGCCGGACAGACTCCTTGATGGGCAGACTGGAGTTGGGAGAGCAGAGAACCCTGGGGAGACGAAAGCAGCTGGAGTTCACATGGAAGTGGCCAGAGACAGAGCACTGCACGGAGAGAGAACTCTGGGCACCTGCAGAGCAGCCCCTTCATGTATTCAGCAGACAGAACACTGATCAGCTTCATGTGTAAGGAAACCATTCAGGGCCCAGGGAGCCCCACATGACAAGGTTAGAGCGACCAGTTCTTGGATCTCACACAGGGCCAGAAGGAATGCCTGTTCCACCAACTAGACTAGAAAAACCTCATCATTCACATGGCATCAGGGTAGTTTTCTAAAAAGGGTCTCATCTTAGGAATGGAGACAATTAGACCCAGAATAGTACACACACAATAGTAAAAACAAGTAAAAGAATTCCTGGCATAAACAACAACCTGGATGCATCTCAAAATAATTACGCTAAGAGAAAACGCTAGACCAAAAAAGCATACATACTATATGATTCCATGTATATAAAATTCTAGAAAATGCAAACTAATTATAGTGACAGAAAACAGAGTGGTGGTTGCCTGGGGATGGAGCAGGTAGGAGGCAAATAGGGGTGGTGGGGGGGTGGTGGATTACAAAGAGGCGGGAGCAAATCATGCGGTTGACAGATATGTTTATTATCTTGATTGTGGTGATGGCTTCATGGATCAAAACGTGTGTCAAACTTAGCAAATTATAAATTAAATATGCATTGTGTTTTTATGTTAGTCATACCTCAATCAAGCTGTTGAATGTGTTAAGGGCGCTTATCTCTGAGTGAGGGACTTGCTAGTAATGTTTATTTTGTAAACACTTATCTATATTATCTGATTTTTTTAACATTAGAGATGTAGGGTTTCTCCATCATTTTTCTGCATAGGAAAAATCAACCACAAAGATATTTCCCTTTTGCCAAACAAAACGGAAGAACAGTTCTAATGCTACTGCAGAGATCAGAAATCGTGTTAAGATGTGCCCAGGTGTTTGTCTTTTCTTATCAATCCTGCCTGCCCTCAGTGTGGGATTCAATCTATAGATTATGTCTTTCTGAGTTTGTGGTAAATTAAATTTTTTCCTTCGGTGATACCTAATACCAGTTAGGCCTCTTGGATGTATCTTCCTAATACCTTATCTTTTCTCTCTCTTTTCCATCTTTCCCTCAAATTCTCCGTCTCTTTACTTTCTTGTTCATATATGTGTAGACTTGTCTTTCACTCAGCCTTCTCAAAGCCAGGGATTGAACCCACATCCTCATGGATACTAGTCTGGTTCTTAACCCACTGAGCTACAACGAGGAACTCCCCATTTCATTTTCAATGGGTAAGAAGTTGTAACCCTGACTCAGCTTTTACTTCTTGGAAATAGTTTTATTTTAGAAACTGACCTTACAGTGACCCTGAGCCAGCATTTTGGGGTTTTTTATTATACCTTTGTCTGTAGAGAGCTGGAGATGCCTTCATTCTCAGTGCTGTTTCCTTTTCTCTATAAAATAAAGATCTTGGGTTGTGAACTCACAGGGATATGAGAAACTGATATTTGATTAATTCAAATGGTCTAAGAACTGGCCTTTTGTGGATTGTTTTAAAGGTGTTGTTATAGATGAAATACCTTTCAAGATGCAGTTTTTAAATTCCCTCTTTAGTACTACCTCAACGTACTTTTTAATAGTGTTCTCCAAACTTTGAATAACATTTCTAGAATGAAGATAGAATTAAAGAGAAGAGAAGACATTTGGGAGATACAAAGCACTTTTGTCCAGTGGCTCTCAAAGAAAACTTCATCCTACAACCAGGCAACTCGGAGGAAGCAGCTAAATACCGAGAAAAGATCTACTACTTTTCAAGTCCTGAGGCTAAAGAAAGGTTTTTGGAGCAACCTGAGGAGTATGTGGCTCATGAGGAACCATTAAAGGTGAAAACAATGTCCCACCCTAATGGTACACTTTTAGGGACTTATACCAACCTCCACCATTTTACTCAATAGTGAAGTCCCCAGTCTCTTATAACAATATCATAGAAGTATGTAGGTTCTAAGAACAACTTTTTGGAATATAACATAAACTAGTTACCTGTTTTGATTTCTTCAGTAATGCCTGTGTCAAACCAACACCTGGTATCTTTTTAGCTGAAGTAGAAAGGCACAGTTGAATTTACCACTTATAAATTTATTGGATTTATTTTAGTGCTTAATCAGTTTGATGTACCATTTTAACATCCAGTGACTTGTTTGACATTTTTTCACAGTATTTTTATAGCACGATTTTGCCACTGTGGATATGAAATAGTACTTAGGAAATCTTTGGTCATATCATCCTTCTTTCTCTTCATTGTAATCCCCTAGAATGGGATTACAAAATCAAAATGTATAAAATCACAATATATTGTCACAACATTTGATAACACCAGTGCCTTCTTAAACAGAACAGAGAGGACACAATTTAAACTCTTCTGAATAATTTGGGCTGTTTCCATGGACCTCAGTTTATATTGTGCCCATGGGGACTATTGAAGTACGCAGATGGTTTTGCTCTGGCTCTGCTGGTGATGAGAGTCCCTTGGGAATGTGGCCTTTTGTCTTCTTTTGTTGTTTTGTTTTCCTCTTATTCTGTTTTACTACCTGTAATCTATTGCCTTTTTAAAACTCATATCCCATGACACATTTATTTTATAGCTAAAAGCTTGTACATCTTAATCCTCTTCACCTATTTCACCATCTCCCTCCCCACCCCCCACACCCCGACAACCACCAGTTTGTTCTCTGTGTCTTTGAGTCTGTTTCTATTTTCGTACATTTTTTTATTTTGATTTCATATATAAGTAAAATCATAAGGGATTTGTCTCTACCTGACTTATTTCACTTAGCGTAATGCCCTCTACATCCACCCATGTTGACGTAAATGGCAAGATTTCATTCATTTTTATGGTTGAGTAATATTCGTGTGTGTGTGTGTGTGTGTGTGTGTGTGTGTGTATACATCTTCTTTACGCATTCATCTATCAGTGGATACTTAGGTTGCTTCCATATCTTGTCAATTGTAAATAACCCTGCAAAGAACATTGTGGTACATATATATTTTCTAATTAGTGTTTTCATTTTCTTCAGATAAATACCCAGAATTGGAATCGCTGGATCACAAGGAAGTTCTCTTTTTGGTTTTTTTGAGGAACTTCCAATTCTCTTTACCATAGAGGCTGCACCGATTTACATTCCCACCCACAGTGCACAGGGGTTCATTTTTCTCCACATTTTTGCTAATACTTCTTGTTGCCTGTCCTTATTTATTTATTTTACCTCATGGTATTTTTTTTTTGCCTTTTTTTTTAGAGTAGCCATTCTGACAGGTGTGAGGTGATATCTCATTGTGCTTTTGATTTACATTTCCTTGATGACTAGTGATGTTGAGCATCTTTTCATGTCATGGCCAATTCTTGAATTAATGATGGAATCAGTTCCACTGGAAGCACATAAACTGAGGGTGATGAAGGGTGGTCTCCTGGGTGAGGTCCAGATGTGGTTAACAGAAGAGTAAATAAATGCTGGGTGGCAAAATCAACAGATATTTACATCATGTCTTCCTCTTGTTTTTGTGGGTTTTTCTATCCCTTGTTTTGCTGAAACACATTTTCAACTAACTTTCTTCATATCTGAAAATATCATCATTTGGTTCTCATATATGTTTGACAGTTGACATGGGCACAGAATTCTAGGTTGAAAATCATTCCCTTTCAGGATAATAAAGATAGTGCTTTATTGTGAGGCACCATCCAGTGTCATTAGGCAGATTTTAGGTTTTTTGTAGGTCAGCTTCATTTTTGTGTGTGTGCTTTTTTTTCCTTGTCTTTTTGCCTTTTCTAGGGCCGATTCTGTGGCATATGGAGGTTCCCAGGCTAGGGAGTCCAATCAGAGCTGTAGCCGCTGGCCTACATCACAGCCACAGCAATGCCAGATCCAAGCCGTGTCTGCAACCTACACCACAGCTCACAGCAACACCGGATCCTTAACCCACTGAGCAAGGCCAGGGATCAAACCTGCGTCCTCATGAATACTGAGCCACGATGGGAACTCCAACTTCCTTTTTTAAATATTTGAAGCTCTTAAGAGCTTCTTTTCATTTTTTTGTGTTATTAAAATTGTCTGGGATCTTTTTTATTCATTGCACTGGACACACGGTATATATTTAATCTGAAATTATGTCTTTTTCATTACAGGGAATCTTAGAATTTCATAGTACAGTGAACTTTTTACTTAAGCAATCACATTTTTAATCTCTTTATAGAGTTCTTTCTTTTCTATGATAGTTCTTTTTTCAAATATTCTCTTTTTTTGTGGATTTTCTATCTTCTTAAATCTCTTAAATTTCTTTTCTTCTTCTTCTTTTTTTTTTTTTTTTTTTTTTTTTGCTTTTTAGGGCCCCACCCACAGCATAAGGAAGTTCCAAGGCTAGGGGCTGAATTGGCACTGCAGCTGCCACCTTGTACCACAGCCACAGCAATGCAGGATCTGAGCCATGTCTGCAACCTACACCACAGCTCATGGCAAGGTCTGATCCTTAACCCACTGAGTGAGGCCAGAGATTAAACCTGCGTCCTCATGCATACTAATTGGATTCATTACCGCTGAGCCCTGACAGGAACTCCTTAAGTTTCTTTTCTTTTTTCTTTCTTTCTTTTTTTTTTTTAATTTCTCTATCCCTTGAGTTACCTGACTCCTATTTCTACTGTATTTCTCTGGTACAATTTTCCCTGAACCTTTAAATTCTACTCTGAACGTTTCCTTCACAAGGATAGAAGATGATGAGGATGTGCACCTTGCTTTCCTCTGCTGCTCGAAATCCATCACTGCCAGCCCCTTTGAGGGTCATTTCATCCAGATATATCACTGTCTCCCCCTTCCCCCTTGCTGTCACTACCAATGTCACAGTCATTTCCCCACATTCACAAAAGATGTAGCAGCTCCTTCATCCCAACTCTCACAATTGTTCTTGACAGCTTCAGCATCAATGGACAGTCCATACACCTGGATCTCTGTGGGTTCTCTGGTTTGTTGGAGATTACTGAAGAGTAATCATTTCAGAGTTCATAAAGAGGACTCTAGCATTCTGTTATCAGTGGACTTCTTGTTCAGTAGAGAGGTTTTGTTGTTTTTATCATGCTAAAAAAAAAGTCTTTCCATTCTTTTTTAATTAAAACTTTTTTAAAAAACAAAATTAATTAATTTTTTTTAGGGCCCCATTCATGACATATGGAGGTTCCCAAACTAGAGGTCCATTCAGAACTACAACTGCTGGCCTACACCACAGCCACAGCAACACAGAATCCGAGCCATGTCTGTGACCTACACCACAGCTCACAGCAGCGCTGGAACCTTAACCCACTGAGCGAGGCCAGGGGTCAAACCCACATCCTCATGGATATTAGTTGGGTTTGCTAACCACTGAGCCATGACAGGAGCTCCCAAAATTAATTTTGTTGTATTAAATTCCTTTTGGCACTTAATATCAAGATGATCTTATGGTTATCGATGCTCCCCGAGGACCATGGTTAATGCAGTGAATCATGTCAATGGGTCTCCTAATGTCGAAACATCTGAGTTTGTGAAGTGATAATTCAGTCGTGGGGGGCGCTGTTAATAAGCCTTATTTTTCTAAATTACTCAAAGCTTCCTTTTCTTTCCCTCCCTCTACTTCACCTCCTCCTGACCCACCCCCTGCGGCAGGCTCCTCCATTAAGAATATGCCTTCTGGGCCCCCACGGCTCTGGCAAAACTGTCTGTGGAAGACAATTGGCAGAAAAATTGGGCATTTTTCATATTCAGTTTGAAGAATATCTTCAAGAAAAACTAATGCTCAAAACGGAAAAGAAAACTGGACCTGAATTTGAGGACGATTCTGAGGACGAGCAATTTGCAAAACAAGAACTTGAAGAGCTTGCAATTCAGGCCAATGTCAAAATTGAGGAAGAAAATACAAAACTGGTAGGAATATTAACACTCTCTTTGCAGATGATCATACTACTACTTTGGGGTAGGCAAATATAAGCAGTACAAAACTCTATAGTTTCTAAGAAAAAAAAAATAGCCCATAAAGGCAACCTAAGCGTCTTTCTCCCCATATGTTAAATACAGAACTTACTGCTTATCTAGAATATAAAATACTAAATTGTTGTTGTTGTTGTTGTTGTTGACTGAGGTTTATTCAAAATATTACAGCTTAGCAGAAAGATTCAAACGGCTCCACATGGTGTTTTGAAATTCATCCCAACTGTAGGCTGAGTGACTTGCAGGTTGGACAGACTGCCACAGTCTAAGAGTTTCAGCATCTCCTTAGTGTCAGGATCTACTCCAATGATCTCCTGATTAAAATACTAGATTTTACATAAACCCTGTAAAAATCGGAAAATCTTTCCCTGACAAGAGTGTTGTATAGCCTTTATTTGTGATTATGTTATTTGATATGTCTGGCCTAGACCATAAGGTTTTCCATTATCATATTATCTGTTTTCTATCAAATATCATTAAAAAAAACTCTACCTCAGAACCAATGAAGATCTCAAAATATGAATTTCCGATAATACCTCGTAAGAAAGTTCGTATGTGTCTTAGGTGTTTTCTGCCTAGGGCTGTAAAGAGAAAATTCTTAATTCTAACTCACCTTTTACCATTTCTGATATAACTAAATGCCTTTCTTCTCAAATGGTCCCCTACCAATGGTTGCAGGTATAGATTGTATTCCAGGTGACCTCCTGCCTAGCCCGTCCTTTAATCAGGATCTAGGCTGAATGACAGTAAGATAGATGACAAAAAAATCAGTTCAGCTTTATAGGTGTGTGATAGAGATTGAACAAGGTTTTAGCAAAAAGTGATGAGACATATTCTGAGGCCAGGTATGAAAATCCATCAGTGCTAGTTGCTGGCAGCTCCTCTTAGCTATAGTAGGTATAACAATATTGAAAACAATATGAACTATTGGTTTAAAGAAAAGAGCTCAGATTTTTAAAATGTTCACAGGCAACAGTATAAAAAGTGACCTGAGAAAAACAAGTCCTATCCTAATCAACTATGTAATATAGTATTATTTACTATAGAGTTTTAATGTTTTGTTTTCTGATTTTTGTCCGTAGCCTCAGGAAGTGCAACTTACAGAAGAAGAAGAAGCAATCAGATTAAACCTAATGGAAAATGAGCCATTGCCTTCCGAAATTCTTGAAGCCATTCTCTCTGAATGGTGGTTTAAGGAACCAATACGGTATCTTAACTATTTAGGCTTATGCATTTATTGACTTTTATTTGCCTTATTCTTAAAAGTTAAAAATGTAATCCAACATACATTTAGGAATTTTCTCCTTTACTCTCATGTATACTAGTGATTTTACACATTAAAAACATCGAGGGGATTATTTTAAAAATGCTGATGCCAGGGACCCCAGCCCAAAGTGAATCAAAATCATTAGAGGTGTGAGGTTGGGAGCCAGGCATTGGTGGTCTCCAGAGTTCCCCAGGTGATTTGAATGTGTAGTCGTGGTTAAGGACCTATATTCTAATCCCGTGTATGCTCATGATGTGCCAGACTCTCTACCTTATGGTTTGTTTTTTTTTTTTGTCTTTTTGCCATTTCTTGGGCCACTCCCGCGGCATATGGAGGTTCCCAGGCTAGGAGTCTAAATTGGAGCTGTAGCTGCCAGCCTAAGCCAGAGCAACAGCAATGCGGGATCCAAGCCGTGTCTGCGACCTACACCACAGCTCACGGCAACACCAGATCCTTAACCCACTGAGCAAGGCCAGGGATCGAACCCACAACCTCATGGTTCCTAGTTGGATTCATTAACCACTGCACCATGAAGGGAACTCCAACCTTATGGTCTTTTAACAATTGGTTAAGATCACCTTCAACTTAAAGAAAAACACAACCTGAGAGTTGTGAGTTTAAGTTTTATTCAAGGTTTTACTGAGGACTATACCCCATGCTGAAGAACTGCTCCAAAGAGGTAGAGGAGGAACTGGTATATATGTGAATTTTTTGGCTAGGAAATACCTGTAGTCAGGCATACATCTTGGTAAATATTACTGCTAATCACAAGGAACAAATATCTCAAGTTAATAATTTTACTACTTTTCTATGTATGGGAAAATGCAAGAATCTAGGGTCATCGAAATTCTCCTTGAGATACTCATCTAACTATCTAGGGGTGTGTTTATCCAAAGCACAGAGTGCCTCATCCTGTTTTTTCATCTGGAATTCTTTTTGGGGTGCACTGTCAGTAGGTGACTACAGTGGATTGTGATTTACCACTAGTAAAACTGGTTGATAAGCAACACTCTTTGTTCTCATTGTGGTTTTTCACACCATTTAATAGCTGTCTGCAGTGTTATCCTTTACCAAAAGCCAGGAACAAGCCTGACCCCAGACAGGACAAATTTAAGAATTCCAGGGAGTTCCCCTTGTGGCTAAGCAGTAAGGAACCCAACTAGTATCCATGAGGGTGCGGGTTCAATCCCTGGCCTCATTTAGTGGGTTAAAGATCCGGCGTTACGGTGAGCTGTGATATAGGTCACAGATTCGGCTTGGGTCAGATCCAGCATGGCTGTGGCCTAGGCCTCAGCTGCAACTCCAATTCAACCCCTGGTCTGGGAACTTCCATGTGCCACAGGTTCAGCCATAAAAAGAAAAAAAGAGGGGGACCAGTGTTGACTCTCTAAGTGAAACTAAATCAAGATCTCCAGCCTGATCATTTTGTAAATATTCCCTAATGAAAATATATTAATATTCCAAGTTATTTTCATGATTCTTAAAGTTTCATCATGCTTGGGTAAGTTTGATGATCCTGTTTGAATACGATCATCTTATACATATAAGCCAAGAACATTAGCAATTGTTGCTGATTACAAAGGGGACCAAGGAAAAGGGTATGAACTGTCCCATGGAAAAAAACATCATTAGAAGAAAAATGGCTAAAAAGTAAGGATTCACAATAAAGAGAGGGCAGCCAAGTAAGCCCTTTACATAAAGGGTGATGCATTCATCAGGCTGGGCACTTGTCCTAAGCAAAGAACTTATTTCCTCTTTCTTTATGATCTTCTCATGACTTTCAGTAAACTTTAATTAGTAGTGATTGTCTATAAACAGACCGCAATTTTATACTATAACCATAAAATAATTCTAATCTAATTCAATGCATTTGGGAGAATAAACACCATGGTTACACAAGGAGAAATATTAAAAGAAACAAAAGATACTATAATAAATTTTTTAAACTATCCATTGGACATCTTATATAAAGTTGAGATTTATTAATACTTTTTCATTTTTAAATCAATGTTTATAACACAACATTTTAAGCAAATGAAGTAAATTATGAAGTTTCCACTTAGTTCCACAGGTTTTGTATTAGATGGTTTCCCACGATATCCCGATGAGGTCCAGTTTCTGGGGGAACATGGATTCTTCCCAGATGCTGCTGTTTTTATACAAGTTGATGATCAAGATATCTTTGATCGCCTCCTTCCTGCCCAAATAAGTAAGTGGAAAATGAAACAAAAGAAGAAATTGGAAAGGAAAAAACTAATCAAAGAAATGAAGGCAAAAATCAAGGTAGGTATTCATTTTAAAAAGCATTTTAAGGAGTTCCTGCTATGGTGCAATGGGATTGGTGGAGTCTTGGGAGCACTGGGACGCAGGTTCCATCCCAAGCCAGGCACAGAGGGTTAAGGATCTGGCATTGCCAGCTGAGGCTGAGATGCAACTGCAGCTAGGATCTGATCCCTGGCTGGGGACTCCATATGCCACAGGCAGAAAAAAAAAAAAATCAGTTTAAAAACTTATTCATTTATAAAGTAGTCTTTATAAAAGTGTAGTTTTCTGATTTAATAACGCATTCAGATGAAAACATTTTCATCAAATTTAAGATAGATTATGGAGTTCCCTTTGTGGCTCAGTGGGTTAAGAACCCAGCTAGTATCCATGAGTGATTTGGGCTCAATCCCTCATCTCACTCAGTAGGCTAAGGATCTGGCATTGCCACAGCCTGCAGCGTATGTCACAGATGTGACTCGGATCCTGCATTTCTCTGACTGTGGCGTAGGCCAGCAGCTGCAGCTCCAATTTGACCCCTAGCCTGGGAACCTCCATGTGCCACAGGTACACCCTAAAAAAAAAAATTATTTGAGGCCTTTGTAATTACTTGCATGTTAATGCTTCTCTCTCCAAGGGAAATAAAATTAAAGATAGTGGTAACACCACTGTCCTTACATGAGACACAGTGGAGCAGATCTTGAAACACAAAGAATTAAAAATTTTGGTTTCTTTTTCACTCGCTCCTGGGAAGGTGATACTATCTATCAAGACCATTTTAGCCTGTAGTAAGACAAAATCCAGGTATTAGCTTAGAACATTTTAAACTGTAATCTAAGACGTTTCCATACAATGTTCAAAAGTGTCATAGGAAAGCCAGCAGTTGCACTCCTAGGAGTCTAACAGAAATGAAAACATGTACATTTAAAAATGTGTATGTGAAAGTTCACCCAGCATTATTCATAATAGCCAAAAAAGTGGAAACAATTCAATATCCATCACTTGATGAACGTGTAAACAAAATGTGGTAAATATCCAGATAGGGTACTCTGGGTTCCAGCTCAAGGTGGCAACATGGGCGCCTCGTGAACTCAGTTCACTCTGAAAGAAATTCAGAAGCTAACTGAGGGGCTTCTACACATTGAGCAAATACTCAAAATACCTACATCAAAACAGCTGCTGCCCAAAGGTGCAGCTTCCAGTCAGCCTGTACTGACTCTGATCCTCCCCTTTGGGACACAGTTAGGCCATGGCACCCCCTCATCTGTTGGAAGCCACTGAAAAAAGAAAGGTGGTGGCTTGAACAAGCACAAAGGCTTGAGAGATAGCCATGAGCTCATGTCAGCCTGAGCTGTGTTCATCTTCTATTCAAGACCACTCTGTCAAGACTGGGAGAGGTGACTATTTCATCTAATGTGCAGAAACCAACACAGAGTCAAAGAAAATGAAGACACAGAGGAATGTGTTCCAAATAGGGGAATAAGATAAAACTCTAGTAACAGACCTTACTGAAACAAAAATAAGTGATTCATCTGATAAAGTGTTCAAAATAATGGTCAAAAGGGTGTTCACCAGTGTCAGGGGAACAATGCATGAACAAAGTGAAAATTTCAGCAAAGAGATAGAACATATCAGGAAGTGCCAAACAAAACACAGAGCTGAAGAATATGATAACCAAGTATGTATGTATAACTGGGTCACTTTGCCATAAGGCAGAAATTGACAGAACATTGTCAATCAACCATAATAAAAGAAATTTTTTAAAGTTCAGTAGAAGAATTCAGTAGCACACTATAGACACAGAAATGAGTGGGACAGAATAAAAAGCACAGAAATATTCCCACAGGTATATTGTCAGTTAATTTACAACAAACTAGCCAAGAATGTACAAAGGTGAAAAGATAGCCTTAAATAAATCTTGTTGGAAAATTTGTACAGCCACATGCAAAAGAATTAACTGGACACCTGTCTAATGCCATACACAAAAATCTACTCAAATTGTCTCTAAGACTTGAACACAAGGCTCAAATCTCTAAAATTCCTCCAAGAAAATGTAGAGGGTAAGCTCTTTGACATCAATATCAGCCGTGAATTTTTTTTTTTTAGGGCCACACCCATGGCATGTGGAGGTTCCCAGGCTAGGAGTGGAATCGGAGCTGTGGCTGCCAGCCTAAGCCACAGCCATGGCAATGCCAGATCCGAGACACGTCTGCAACCTACACCATAGCTCAAGGCAACGCCAGATCCTTAACCCACTGAGTGAGGCCAGGGATCGAACCTGCAACCTCATGATCACTAGTCAGGTTCGTTAACCACTGAACCACAACAGGAACTCCTGATTTTTTTTTTTTATTTGACACCCAAAACAAAAATAAACAAGTGGAACTGCATCAAACTAAAAAGCTTCTGTCCAGCAAAAGAAACCATCAACAAAATAAAAAGGCATTCTAGGAAATGAGAGAAAATACTTGCAAATCTTCTGATAAGGGGTTAAAGTCCAAAATAAAGAACTCACACAGCTTAGTATCAAAAATCCAAACAATCCAGTTTTTAAAAATGGACAATGGGAATTCCCATCGTGGCTAAGGGGGTAACGCACCTAACTAGCATCCATGAGGATGTAGGTTCAATCCCTGCCCTCTCTCAGTGGGTTTAGGCATTGCTGTGAGCTGTGGTGTAGGTTGAAGATATGGCTTGGATCCTGCATTGCTGTGGCTGTGGTGTAGACTGGCAGCTACAGCTCCAATTCGACCCCTAGCCTGGGAACCTCCATATGCCACCGGGGGAATTTCCTTATGTGGCCCTTAAAAGACCACCAAAAATTAATTAATTTTTGAAGTAAATAAGAGGAAATAAGAGTTTTTGCAACTCTTACCCTCTGAAAAGCTACAGACTCTCTCTGGAGCTCATAAACTAAATTAATTTGATGTCACTCAGTTTTATAATTCTGTCTAAAATATTTCTTGAATGTCAACAAAACAATTACCAGGTATATATATTCAATAATGTCCAGGTAAAATGTGCAGGATCCTGCTGGCCCAGACCAAAGCCCCCAGGGCATGTATGGCTTCAGGCACCTGATCACCCAGTATTTAAAGGGACTCCAATTTAAAGAATCCTGAGCTGATGAGCCCCTAGAATCCAAGTTTGGGGGTACTGATTAGTTTTCGTGAAAGCCTTAAGGTCATATCAGAGGATTCATTCATGGCATTAGATTTAGAGGCCACTAGAGAGGCTGGAGAACCACCTATACACCATGTCTGTGGACACATCCAAATACACATGCTTTCTTCACATGTATATGTATTTTTAGGGTTTTTTAGGCAATTGCACTTTAATAATATAATGGAAGATTATCCAACGTTTTCAACGAAGAGCCTCCAAATATTTCCCTATTTCTCCATGCACAAAATCCATCTCTCCACCAAAAGTAAGCAAATAACTAGTACATTTTAAAAGGGAATTCTAACTTTTACAGAAAAAGTGACTGATCCCAAATGTTATTTATCCCTCTGAAGGGAAATAATAGATGGAGAGTTCCAGAAATACAAAGATATAAGTAACATAATTACCACCATTGCATGCTTTTCTGGAAAGTTCACTATTCTTTTGCCCAAGAGTTATTCCCATTTTTGAGGAAAAATGTTAGTACATAGGAAGTAATTTTATCATTACCCACTAACACTTTTAATGTTTCTTTCTTTAATAGGAGGATATGATATCTAAAAGAAGGGCTGAACTTCTAATTGAGAGAGAGAAAAAAAGGAAAGAAGTTGATGTGAGTAAATAAAATTGCTTTTTTAAAAAAAGCAGGACATACACACATATCCATAACATATTTTTTGTATATATAAAAACAATGTAAAATTTAAATATGCATAGAAGTCTTGAAGGAAATATAGAGTTTTATGTGCAAATACTGAGATTATATATATAGTTTTTACACTTTTGGTATTCAATAACTATTTACAATGAACTTTTATTGTTTTCAGTATCAGAAAAGTGAACATTTTAAAGGAAAGAAAATCACTAAAGATGTTTAAATAATCTAATACAAAGCATAACATTGCTACATAAACTCTGCTTCTTGTGGATTTTCATTTGTACTTTTCACACTTCAGCCCTTGCCACAGGAAGATAAGCTGGGAGCTTGGGAATGAGATCCAGACAGAGAGTTTGTGAAGTTGTGCTGGAGCTCACGTGCAGATTACCTAGAGATAAAGGATGCAATGGGCAGAGCCTATGCATACGCAGGGTCACATACTGTGGAGGATGCTCAGTACAGCTCCTTTTCTCCATCTGCTGACTTTTTAAAAAGATAAACCTTGAAGATCATGGATGTTGCTCTGTTTAGAGAGGAGCTAGTCCCAAATTGACCAAATGCTACAGCCAAGCAACTCAGAGGTGCAGAAGTTAAAGAGCAGGTGGAGTAGATAAGCTAGTTCTTTATTTTTTGTTTGTTTGTTTGTTTTTGTCTTTTTGCCTTTTCTAGGGCACTCCGGCGGCATATGGAGGTTCCCAGGCTAGGGGTCTAATCACAGCTATAGCCAACGGCCTATGCCAGAGCCACAGCAACTCGGGATCCGAGCCTCGTCTGCAACCTACACCACAGCCCACAGCAAAGCCAGATCCTTAACCCACTGAGCAAGGCCATGGATCGAACCCGCAACCTCATGGTTCCTAGTCGGATTTGTTAACCACTGAGCCACGAAGGGAACTCTGATAAGCTAGTTCTTTAAAGACCCGAGCCTCATGTTTATGCAATCAACTTCAGTGACCCTTTTAAGCAAGGCGAAAGATAGGATAGCCCCTTCTGGCTTAAGCACCCTTATAATGACTTTTCAAGGCTGAGCGTCTGTAATCTGATTTCCATCTATACAGAAATGTTCAACAAAGGGAAGGAGAAAAGAGCAACAACAGGAAGTATGGTTTCTACATTTACATCCGCATGCCCCCTAACGTAGTTCTGTTGGATTTATGTACAGAGGACTGTTGATACAATGCAGCTGTAACTGGGGATCAAAACATTGCCAAAGAGGGCTTGAAACAATCATTTCTTTATCTAAAATATTTGCAACCAACATAAATCTAAGACCATTAGACCGAGAAAGTCATGGCTACATATAAGGGACAAGAATCCTCTACTATATTATTTGCCTTGATCTTCATTCATCCATTCAGTCCGTCCATCAGGAGGCCCTAATTGAACCCTCCCTGCTTGCCTGACACTCCTTCAGACCCTGGAGAATCAACCACGAAAAAAACTGACAGAAATCCCTAGCCTCATTTTCATGCTCAATCCCTGAACAATCATGTTCTAAAAGTCTAGTCTGTTCAAGGCATCATGCTAATGTTTAGGATCAAAAAGACAGACATCCTGACCTGGGGTCAAGCACAGTTAAGTACCTTTAGCCCTAGGGAGTCCCTCGCAGTCCCCTTAAGGAAATCCTCAAATGTCTCAGGACACATTTCCTAAATAGTTAAGCAGACCTAAAGTGATGTCCTCTTTCTTACCCAAAGTTCCTATTGCTGGTGTCCAGTGCTTAATGTAGTGCTGACCCACGGCAGGTAGACAACTCATAGTTGTTTTGTTGCTGTTGTACAACATTGAGCAAGGTTATTTAACCTCTCTGAGCCTGGTTTTTTTCGTTGTAAAAGGAGAAAAATTAATGATACTTGCTTACGGAGTTCCTGTCATGGCGCAGCAGAAATGAATCCAACTAGGAACCATGAGGTTGCCGGCTCCATCCCTGGCCTTGCTCAGTGGGTTGAGGATCCGGGGTTGCCTTGAGCTGTGGTGTAGGTTGCAGACGAGGCTCGGATCCCGCATTGCTGTGGCTCTGGCATAGGTTAGCGGCTATAGCTCTGATTAGACCCCTAGCCTGGGAATCTCCATATGAGGCTGGTGAGGTCCCGAAAAGACAAAAAATAATAATAATACTTACTTAGGTTCCCTAATTAATAAGACTTTAATTTCCCTTCCTTGCTAGTCTTCAATTAAATCTTTTTCTTAAGAATTAGTCTTTAGGATAAATTAAAAATATTCTTTTTTTTCTTTTAATTTTTTCTTCCACTTTCACTGAACTATAACCGACATTCAGCACTGTAAAAGCTTATGGTGGGGAGTTCCCTTCATGGCTCAGCGGTTAATGAACCTGACTGGGATCCACGAGCATGCCAGTTAGACCCCTGGCTTCGCTCAGTGGGTTAAGGATCCGGCGTTGCCATGAGCTATAGTGTAGGTTGCAGATGTGGCTTGGATCCTGCATGGCTGTGGCTGTGGTGTCCACCAGTGGCTACAGCTCCAATTGGACCCCTAGCCTGGGAACCTCCATGTGCTTCAAGTGCGGCCCTAAAATAGCAAATAAATAAATAAATAAGTTTAAGGTGTACAAGATAATGATTTCACTTCTATACATCATGAAATGATTATCACAGTATGTTTGGTGAACACCCATCATCCCAAATAAGTACAAAAATTAAGAAATAGAAAACCATTTTTCCCCTTGTGATGAGAGCTTTCAGGACCCACTCTCCTAACAACTTTCATTTATAACATACAGCGGTGTTAGTTGTATTTATCATGTTGTACATGATACATATTTTCTTAACTTGTAATTTTTTCATTGTTAGAATGATGGGATTTCTTATTTTTCATTCAGAGATTCAATAGTCTGTCTTATAAATAAAATCAGATTTTGTAAGTTAGCTCTTCTAAGACTTAATCTATTTTAAAATTGCCCTTGTATCTCCCACAATTAATTTATACAAACTGAATTTTGGAAGACAATTCCTGAGATTTTTAATGAAATCTTCTGAGATTAAAACTGTATTTTTTTAAACATTTTTCCATGGGAATATTATATGTCCTGCTACTACCTCAGACAAAGAAAGACTAAAGAAAATGTAGCATCTCAGGGATCACTGGTGTGAGTGTTAAAATCAGTTAACGCGACGCCCTGAATTGAATCCATCCTGACTCCACATGGACCTTGGAGCTTGCTTTCATGCAGAGAACCAGGGGTTTTCTCATCATTTCCCTCTATGTACAAATGCAGCATTTTGACTCACCTTTTTTATCACCAGTTGGGTGATAAAAAATTTCCAAAGTTTGTCTTCTCACCTTTAATAAAAATTATTACCTTTACTATCTGACTTTTTAGCAACAAATAAAACACCTTTAACATTAGAAATCACTTCAAAGTCTCAAGGCACCTACTTCCGTTAATCTCACAGGAGAATGTCGCCATCGTGTGGACGTTTATTTATTTATTTATTTTGCTTTTCAGGGCCGCACCTGCAGCATATGGAGGTTCCCTGGCTAGGGGTCAAATCAGAGGTACAGCTGCTGGCCTACACCACAGCCACAGCAACTCGGGATCCAAGCCGCGTCTGTGACCTACACCACAGCTCACAGCAATGCCAGATCCTTAACCCATTGAGCGAGGCCAGGGATTGAACCTGCAACCTCATGGTTCCTAGTCGATTCATTTCCACTGTGCCATGACAGGAACTCCTGGACATTTAGTCTCTAAATGGACTGAAGAATATTCTGTAAACCAGCTGTTTCTTATAGATTTACACTGCATACCTCCCAACTCCTGGGAGGCTTTGCTTCTACTCTTACTCTTAGCTGCAGAATCTTTGCTCTTGTCCTGTACGCCAGCTCCTTTGCTGGTGCCTGTGTCCCTTCAACCAAGCGTAGAGTAGCCACAGGCAGGAGAATGCCAGGAAGAGCCAGCGCAGGGAACCAGGGGAGCAAATAAGCAGAACTGTGAGAGACTGTGCCCAGGTGAGCGGTTAAGAGAGATACACTCGGAGTTCCCGTCGTGGCGCAGTGGTTAACGAATCCGACTAGGAACCATGAGGTTGCAGGTTCGGTCCCTGCCCTTGCTCAGTGGATTAACGATCCAGCGTTGCTGGGAGCTGTGGTGTAAGTTGCAGACGCGGCTCGGATCCTGCGTTGCTGTGCCTCTGGCCTGCTGCTGCCTCTGGCGTTAGGCCGGTGGCTACAGCTCCGATCCAACCCCTAGCCTGGGAACCTCCATATGCCACGGGAGCGGCCCAAAGAAATAGCAAAAAGACAAAAAAAAAAAAAGAGAGAGGTACACCCTAAGCCCTGAGGGGAAGCCAAAGTCAGGGTCAAAGAAGTTGAAACAAGGTTCAGGACTAAGCACCAGGTCAAGACCATCCCCCAAAGTCAAGAGCACTTTGGAATAGAACAGCAAGCAAAAGTGTGAGTGGGGGTTCAGACTGGGGACTGAGTTTCAAAACACTGAAAATGAAATTTGGAATAGTGTCTCAAAAACCAGTATTAGAGGAAACTTCATCCCCTCCCCCCGCCCCATGTAATAAGGGAATCTAGTGTCTGAATAACATACGTCTGTATTGCAAGAACCTTGAAACTCAGAGGTCTTTTACTTTTTCTTCCATTTCTTCATCTCTCATTTTCTCCCTAATTGTAAGCATTGCAACCATAATCTCTATCACTCTCCTAGTATCACTTCCACCCTAGTGTAGTGTGCCCCCGCCCCCACCTTCTCCTCCTGATGGAGTTACAAGACAGCTTGCCCCAAATGTAGTCCTATTTCTCTGAGGTCATGAATTTTATTTGCTTTCTGTTGTCTCCTATTTTGTTTCCCCTTTGTAGCCTCCTCTGTGATTATTTGAATGTATTTTAGAAATCCATTTTAATTATCTATTGGCTTTTTAGTTATAACCCTATGCACTGTCTTTTAGTGGTTGTTCTCAAGCTACATATACACCCTTAGCTTTTCACAGCGTGCTTAGGGTCAGTATTATTCCCATGTAATATTGTCAAAACCTTTTGACTCTACAAGTCCATTTACACCTACCCCTCACTCCACCAACATCCTTTTATGCTCCAGTTGTCGTGTTTTACAACCAAATACATTATAAACTCCACAAGAAAAGGTTATAGTTTTTGTTTGAAATAGTCATATGTATTTTAATTAAGAGGAAAATAGATCCTTTCTTACACGCACCCAGATACTTACCATTTCTGTTATCTTCACTTCTGCTGGTCTGATGGAAACCAGAGGGACGGGGAGAGAGTGATCATCTGAATTGCTTTCCCGTATGTTTTTCTCTGGCTGCTTTCAGGATTTTCTTTGTATTTTTGCTTTTCTGTAGTTTGATTATGATATACATGCATGTCATTTTCTTCGTATTTATATAGTTTGAGGTGTTCACTAAGCTTTTTTTTTTCTTATTGTTGATTTACAATGTTCTGTCAATTTCTGCTGTACAGCAAAGTGACCCAGTCATACGTATATATACCTTCTTTTCCTCATGTTATCTTCCATCATGTTCTATCACAAGTGATTGGATATAGTTCCCTGTGCTGTACAGAAGGACCTCATTGCTTGTCCATTCCAAATGTAATAGTTTGTATCTACTATACTAAGTTTCTTTAATCTGTAAATTTTTGTCCTTCACTAAATTTAGGAAGACTTTGGGCTTAGCTCTTCAAATATTTTTTCTACCCCATTTGCTCTCTGTCTTCTTCTGAAACCCAGTTACACAGAGGTTAGATCTTTCTTTCACTATTGTTCCACATGTCCCCGGAACAGTTAGTGTTTTTAATCTTTCTTCTCTCTTTTCTTTACATAGGATACTTTCTATTGATCTGTCTTCATATTCACTGATTCTTCCCTCTGTCTTCTCCATTCTACAGTTAAGCCTACTTAATATTTTTTAAAATTCAAATATTGCAATTTCTAGGACTAAAATTTCAGTTTAGTTTGTTTTAATATTTTTATTTCCCTCCTGAGATTTCCTCTATTTTCATTTATTTTCCTTTTCCACATTGATCATAATGATAATAACTGCTTTAAAGTTCTTAACTGGTAACGCTAACACCTAGACTGGGCATTTAATGACTATCTTTCCTTATGAGAATGGGTCACATCTCATGATCCTTTATATTTTCAGTAATTTTGGATTATACCCTCGAATTGTGAACGTTATGTTGTAGGGATTCTGGATTCTGATATATACCTTCAAAGAGGGCTGATGTTTTTGTAATAGCAGGCAATTAACTTGTTAATTTGGAATTTCCTCATGCTTACAGTATAAGTTCAGCTTATACTGTTCTAAACAGCTACATTCAGGGTTCAGAGATTAGCCAATGGCTTGAATAATCTTTGTAAACTGAGTTTGGCATTCCTCTGGGTCTCTCACCTCTAGAGTTTAGCCTTGCTCTCTAGCACCCTGATTGTGGCTCTTTCCCCTGCTTGCTCCAGCTGGAAGACAGAACGCTTTTTATCAGAGTTTTAGTCACCCTGTGCCACCACCACTCTAATGGAGACTGCCCTCGAAGCAAATGCACGAAATAGGAGAATTGACCCTAAGCCAATTGCTTCCTCCAAATTTTGACTACTCTGCTTTTGTTCACTAGAGACCCTCTGGAGCAAGAGAGAGAGAGAGAGAAATATGTCTGTGTGTGTTTTATCCACAGTTTATGGTTATTATCTGCTAGAGGCTAAATGAACTTATTCCTTCATACTGGAGGCAGATCTCTGAGACCATGAATTTTAGAACATGTATCTCCTAACATAAGGACTGAAAGATACTAGATGGAAGGAAAAAAACAGCCCAGTTCCAGAGGACCAAAATGCCATTTGCAGAAAAAAATAAAACCATTTTTTCCCTAAAAAGAATTAACCCATGGTTCTCTCAGATGGTCTGCTGTGAAGATTTTTAGGCTGTTTACCTTTTTAAAAAATTCAACATTGTACTGAAGGAACTAGCCACAACCATGTGATAAGAAAAAGAAACATCATGTATGTTAAAAAGTAAGAACAAAACTTACTATTTGCATGTAATTGGATTATATAGAAAGTCCAAGAGGGTTATTTGCAGAAAAATTATTTAAGGTCATTCCCACCAGCTTTTCATGTAACAGTGACATTTATCCCCATGCGGAAAAAAAAGGTAAATAATTGCTAAATTAATTAATCTGTCTAGAAAAGTGCTAGGTACTACAGAATGTTGGTTGGTGCCCATCATCATTTGGGGCAAGATCCCCTGCCTGCCTCTTCTCATCACCACATCTTAAGTGGAAGCATGTTACAACCTATCCTGCTCACATGCTCAGAGCTTAGAGTTGCTCTAAATTAGTCAACTTAGTCCTTCATTCATAAAAATGAATGCACAACAAAGGACTACCATATACTTGAGGGAAATTTTCAAGACAAAGAAGAACCAAAATGAACAGATTAATTGGCTCTAAAAAAAAAGACTATAAAGGAAATATTACTGAACATTAAGAAAATTCCAGTTCACCTCAGAAAATTCAAGAACTTGGTATCCGTAAAACAAAAACAGGATGCTGGAATTCCCACTGTGGCTCAGCAGTAACAAACCTGACTGGTTTCCATGAGGATGTGGTTTCGATCCCTGGCCTCATTCAGTGGGTTAAGGATCCGGCGTAGCCATGAGCTGTGGTGTAGGTCACAGACATGGCTTGGATCTGGTGTTACTGTGGCTGTGGTGTAGGCCGGCAGCTGCAGCTCTGCTTTGACTCCCAGCCTGGGAACTTACATATGCTGCGGGTATGGCCCTAAAAAGACAAAAAACAAAAACAGGATGCTATGAAAAACCAGAGAGCAAAAGTGAGTTCATGGAAATTAAAGTATATTTAAACTAACTGAGAGTTGAATTAAAAGATTAGAAAAAAAAAAGTTTCTCAAATATAGACTAAAAATACAAGAGATAGAAAATAGAGAGTTCCCGTCGTGGCGCAGTGGTTAACGAATCCGACTAGGAACCATGAGGTTGTGGGTTCGATCCCTGCCCTTGCTCAGTGAGTTAAGGATCCAGCGTTGCCGGGAGCTGTGGTGTAGGTTGCAGACGCGGCTCGGATCCCGCGTTGCTGTGCCTCTGGCGTAGGCCAGTGGCTACAGCTCCGATCCAACCCCTAGCCTGGGAACCTCCATATGCCGTGGGAGCGGCCCAAAGAAATAACAAAAAGACAAAAAAAAAAAAGAAAATAGAAAAGAAAAAACCTGGAGGTATGTGAAATCAATCCAGGACAGTTAACACATCCAATATACATTCCAAAAAAAGTGGAAAGAGAAAATAAACATGAAAGAAAAAGATATCTATAAAGGAATATGGATAAGATTTGTATCAGACTTTTCACCAGCAGTAATGGGTGATAAAAGGCAAAGACAGTGGCTTCAAAATTCTGAGTGAAAATGGCTTTCGATCTGGAATTCTATACCTACTCAAACAATTTATAATGTGTGAGGATATAGTAGGAACATTTTCAGATTTTAAGGACTTGGAAAATTAGGCTTTTATATATTCCTCCTGGAAAAAAAAATAGCCAATTGATATGGCAAATAAGCTCCTGCCTATGAAATTACACAAAAATAAATAGAAATATGGGGTACGGGAGGAATAAGATAATCATTTAATTTGTCCAAAGAGAGGACAAATTAAAATATGGCATGATTTTTAATAATGAGAAAAAATAATGTTTGATCTTGAAACTTGAAACATTCTCCTTAGAATGGTACCTGTTATGGTTACCTCTGAGCAAGGCCAGGTATACACACACACACACATTTCTCTCTCTTGCTCCAGAGGGTCTCTGTAGAATGAACAGAGGTTGATTATGGTTGTGGGTTCGATCCCTGGCCTTGCTCAGTAGGTTAAGGAGCTAGTGTTGCCCTGAGCTGTGGTGTAGGACACAGACACGGCTCAGATGCTACATTGCTATGGCTGTGGTGTAAGCCAGCAGCTACAGCTCCGATTGGACCCCTAGCCTGGGAACCTCCATATGCTGTGGGTCTGGCCCTGAAAAGACAAAATAATAATAATACTAGTAATAATATTGCAAACAAAAATTTAGAAACTGAAGAGAGGGAAAAGTGGAAGGAAGAGTAAGAACATCCTCTTGAATTGTGGGGAATCAAAACATACATCTAATGCAGACTAGTACATTTAGAATGTTTAAGCAGTGAGGTCGTACTGTATAGCATAGGAACTATATCCAGTCTCTTGGGATAGACCATGATGGAAGATAATATGAGAAAAAGAATGTATATATGTATGACTGGGTCACTATGCTGTACAGCAGAAATTGACAAAACATTGTAAATCAACTATAATAGAAAAAATAAAAGTCTTTAAAAAAAAGATTTTGAGGGGACTTGAACCCTTTGAAATTGGGTGGAAATGTGTATATGTGAGGCATATACTTATTTTTTTTCTTTTTTTTTTCTTTTTTTTATTACTCAAATGAATTTACCACATCTGTAGTTGTATAATGATCATAACAATCTGATTTCACAGGATTTCCATCCCACAGCCCAAGCACATCCACCCACCCCCCAAACTGTCTCCTCCAGAGACCATAAGTTTTTCAATGTCCGTGAGTCAGCATCTGTTCTGCAAAGAAATTCCATCTGTCCTTTTTTCAGATTCCACATGTCAGTGAAAGCATTTGATGTTGGTGTCTCATTGTATGGCTGACTTCACTTAGCATGATAGTTTCTAAGTCCTTCCATGTTGCTAAAAATGCTGGTATTTCATTCTTTTGATGGCTGAGTAATATTCCATTGGGTATATGGACCACATCTTCTGGATCCACTCCTCTGTTGATGGACATTTAGGTTGTTTCCATGTCTTGGCTATTGTAAATAGTGCTGCAATGAACATTGGAGTACATGTGGAGGCATATACTTATAAGGAAAGTCTCTATAGTTTTCATCAGCTGACCAGTGAGGTCTGTGACCCAGAGGAGGTTAGAAACTCTGCCCTAGTTCCAAGCTGTTGGCTGCTTTTCTCACTTGCTCATCCTGGAGGAGCCAGCGCCTGATGCAGCCCACAGTGGGGGAGGGTATGCTCTGAATCAGGTGGGAGATTCTGAACTGGAGCATGTTTTAACAATCAAAGAGTCTGGAAATGTATAGATTCTGCTCCAGATGTTGTTAAGGGATGGGAAAGGGAGACTTGGTAGCATGATTAAAAGCAATGACAAAAAAAACTGCACCTAATGCAAACGATTATATTTAGAAAGTTTAAGTAATGAGATCCTGCGTACAGCACAGGGAACTATATTCAGTCTCTTATGATAGAACATCATGGAAAATAATATGAGAAAAAGTCATATATGTATATATGACTGGGTCACTTGCTGTACAGCAGACAGAACATTGTAAATCAACTATAATAAAAATCTATTTAACAAAAAATACACACATAAAAGTGATGATTCAATAAATAGAGATTTGGGGGTAGAATTTAAAGTTATAGGCACTCCATGAAGAATTAAGAATTAAATATATGACTTAAACTGAGAAATGGGCAGAAGAAAAAAGAGAAGAGGTCTAATGTAAGTCAGCTAAATTTCTCAAAATCACTAGCAGGAAAGAGAAACCAAGGATCAAAAGACCACCTTTTACTATTTATTTTGTTACTTTATAAACTGATTTCTATAGAACCCTAACAATACCAAAAACTCGCATTTTAAAAAAAATGCAAAAATGGCTTTAAAAAATCATGAGATGTATATTCTAATCTAAAAAGAAATTTAGAAGTTCCCATTGTGGTGCAG
Source organism: Phacochoerus africanus (assembly GCF_016906955.1). Classification (NCBI taxonomy): domain Eukaryota; kingdom Metazoa; phylum Chordata; class Mammalia; order Artiodactyla; family Suidae; genus Phacochoerus; species Phacochoerus africanus. The sequence continues at coordinate 75,552,481 of NC_062545.1, read as the reverse complement.
CAGAAACAACCCGACTAGTATCCATGAGGATGCAGGTTTGATCCCTGACTTCCCTCAGTGGGTTAAGAATCCAGCATCTCTGTAAGCTGTGGCGTAGGCCGAAGATGCAGCTTGGATCTGGCATTGCTGTGGCTGTGGTATAGGCCTGCAGCTACAGCTCTGAATCAACCCCTAGACTGGGAATGTCCATATGCCAAGGGTTCAGCCCTAAAAAGCAAAAAGTAAAATAAAATAAAATAAAATTTTAAAAAGGAATTTAACTATATCCCTAAATTATTTTAAGCCAGTTGCAGAAAATAGAACAATTTCATTTATGTACGAAATAAAATTGTGTGTATCCAAAAGGATCCTTTTCAAGTAGGAGAGTGGAAGTAGGGCTGAGAGTGTGAAAGTCTTTTTACCCTAAATAATTTGAGCTTGATAGCAAAAATGAATTTATTTTTAAACATATGGTTTTATTTTTTTGTTATTTTTTTGTCTTTTTGCCTTTTCTAGGGCTGCACCCATGGCATATGGAGGTTCCCAGACTAGGGGTCGAATCAGAGCTGTAGCTGCCAAGCCTATGCCAGAGCCACAGCAGTGTGGGATCTGAGCCGCATCTGCAACCTACACCACAGCTCATGGCAACGCCGGATCCTTAACCCGCTGAGCAAGGCCAGGGATCAAACCTGCAACCTCATGGTTCCCAGTCAGATTCGTTAACCACTGAGCCACAACGGGAACTCCTGGTTTCATTTTTAAATTAACAAACAACTTGGAAGAGCTGTGAGGTAGAGCTGGAGAGGTGAGTACAGGTTCACCTGAACAAAGGTGTCCCCAGATGCATTGTGGACCCATCCTACCATACTTGCAGTGATCCTTAGAAAATCAGATCTCAGGATAAATAATTGTCAATGTGCAAGAAAAAGGAAGAAGTAGTAAGGGAACCAAATGGTTTCAAAATTCAAATAAACATCATCCCAACGCCATGCTTCTGGGCACAGTGCAGGGAAGAGCTCCTATCCTCTCATCTTCCTCCAGGCACTATAAATCCAATTCCCACCTCCAGGGACTTGGAAAGGAAGCAGGATCTAATCAGTGAGAAAGATCAGGAAATAACGAGAAGATAGGAGGCAACAGATTCTGAGAGGGCAAACATTGAAGCGGGCCTGGAAAGGAGGAGGGAGTCTAAGTGTTACTTAGACGTGGAAACTGGTCCTTGGAAACTGGATGTGCAGGGATGGAGAGCGAGGAATAACTCCCAGGTTTCCAACTGGAAGGCAGCACTCCAACGGGGAAAGGAATACTTGGGGGCAGCATATGGTGGTAGGGCAGGAGGATTGATACAATAGGATTTGGTTTTGTGCAAGCTGACCTACAGCACTTAGAGGCTATACAACACTACTTAGCATCAGAATCCTGTCATGGTCTTTAATAATCGTTTGTGTATTATTCTTGTTTTCTCCGATAAGCTGCAGCCTCCTGGGGGACAGATATGATTCTATTAGTACAGTGCTTTATGCAAAATGACAGTGATAGCTATGATAGCACGGTAATAGGAATAATAGCTATCATTTCCTGCTTACCATGTGCCAGACAGTTTTTGAAGAGCTTCACATGTGTTAACTTATTTAATGCAGTCAACAAATGTGAGGAGGCAGTTTCCTTATTCCTGTTTTACAAATGAGGAAACTGATCTTGTCCAAGCTACCATGACGAGGGAGTTTTAAATACTCTTTGAGTGGCATTAAGCATTATTGCAGAAGACAATGAAAAACATGTCACAATCTCACAACTATTAGCATTAAATATTAGCAGTTAACATCTTGTCTGTTTTATTTATGTGATCACTATAGTGTCAGCCTTGAAGGCATTACATTTCTGAGTGCCAGATATTTAACACTGTATCAATGGGTGAATGTTCTAACCAATCCATCTCACCAGTATCTACGTATTCCAAAGTATCCCAGATGATCAATTAGCAGTGTCATTTGTTCCATATTTTATACGTATCATAAAAGAGACGATTTTCTTCCTTAGACTGTTAGAGAAGATGAAGACATGAGTGAGGAAGAACTTGAAGATGAGGAAGGTGATATTGAGAATATCCTCGAAGATGAATTTCCAAAAGATGAGGAACTGATGAGTGAGGAAGATGAAGAGCAGGAAATCAATGCACTCGAGCGCCTGAGAAGTGAACTAGGAGAAAAATTTGAAGCAGATATGAGTAATTTACAAACAGTACAGGTTATTACTTTTTCATTTTTCCTAATTCAAAAAAATAACGTTTGAGAATGAGACGAAAGCATTGTGGTTGATGCCTGGATTTTCTTTTTAACACTTCAAAAGAAATATATATTTTTAGGGCTTTCATACCTTTTGTCAGCACCACTTATAATTATAAAAACTTGTTAATAAATCAGGGACAACATGGAAGTCACATAGGGTCAAAAGTTTTAGCTGCCAACACACAGCCAATTGGCAGCTAGAAAATATTTGTTCTCTAGCCTGAAGGAGTCAGTTATCAGCAGTGTGTATGTGCTGTGATGGAATGCTGCTAGTCTCCTTCCCCCTAAAAATATTTGGTTTTATGGTTTTTCTCATAGGAAGAATTTGAGAAGTTTTTGATACCAGTAATTCTCATTAATGGAGCTCGAAAAATCCACATCGTACAATATGTATTGAATATGAGACTGAAACCACTGGTGGAGAATCGTGCGAGCATTTTTGAGAAATGTTATCCAATAACATCACGCCTTGCCCAGAAAATGCTTAGGTTTACCTACAAGTATATAAGCTCCTTTGGCTACTGGGACCCTGTAAAGGTATGTCAGCAAATGCATCTGAAAGCCATTTTCTTTCCTTTTTTTTTTTTTAAGTATATCTAAGAAGGCGGCAGTGGATAATTTAAAAAAAAAATTGTAAGCGCTAGACAATATTCTTTTTTTTTAAATTATTTATTATTATATTTTTCCCACTGTACAGCAAGGGGGTCAGGTTATCCTTACATGTATACATTACAATTACATTTTCCCCCCACCCTTTCTTCTGTTGCAACATGAGTATCTAGACAAAGTTCTCAATGCTATTCAGCAGGATCTCCTTGTAGATCTAGTCTAAGTTGTGTCTGATAAGCCCAAGCTCCCGATCCCTCCCACTTCTCCCTCCCATCAGGCAGCCACAAGTCTCTTCTCCAAGTCCATGATTTTCTTTTCTGAGGAGATGTTCATTTGTGCTGGATATTAGATTCCAGTTATAAGTGATATCATATGGTATTTATCTTTGTCCTTCTGGCTCATTTCACTCAGTATGAGGTTCTCTAGCTCCATCCATGTTGCTGCAAATGGCATTATGTCATTCTTTTTTATGGCTGAGTAGTATTCCATTGTGTATATATACCACTTCTTCCGAATCCAGTCATCTGTCGATGGACATTTGGGTTGTTTCCATGTCTTGGCTATTGTGAATAGTGCTGCAATGAACATGCGGATGCACGTGTCTCTTTTAAGTAGAGTCTTGTCTGGATAGATGCCCAAGAGTGGGATTGCGGGGTCATATGGAAGTTCTATGTATAGATTTCTAAGGTATCTCCAAACTGTTCTCCATAGTGGCTGTACCAGTTTACATTCCCACCAACAGTGCAGGAGGGTTCCCTTTTCTCCATAGCCCCTCCAGCACTTGTTATTTGTGGATTTATTAATGATGGCCATTCTGACTGGTGTGAGGTGGTATCTCATGGTAGTTTTGATTTGTATTTCTCTTATACTCAGCGATGTTGAGCATTTTCTCATGTGTTTGTTGGCCATCTGTATATCTTCTTTGGAGAAATGTCTATTCAGGTCTTTTGCCCATTTTTCCATTGATTGATTGGCTTTTTTGCTGTTAGGTTGTATAAGTTGTTTATATATTCTAGAGATTAAGCCCTTGTTGGTTGCATCATTTGAAACTATTTTCTCCCATTCTGTAAGTCGTCTTTTTGTTTTCTTTTTGGTTTCCTTTGCTGTGCAAAAGCTTTTCAGTTTGATGAGGTCCCTGGGTTTATTTTTGCTCTAATTTCTATTGCTTTGGGAGACTGACCTGAGAAAATATTCATGATGTTGATGTCAGAGAGTGTTTTGCCTATGTTTTCTTCTAGGAGTTTGATGGTGTCCTGTCGTATGTTTAAGTCTTTCAGCCATTTTGAGTTTATTTTTGTGCATGGTGTGAGGGTGTGTTCTAGTTTCATTGCTTTGCATGCAGCTGTCCAGGTTTCCCAGCAATGCTTGCTGAATAGACTTTCTTTTTCCCATTTTATGTTCTTGCCTCCCTTGTCAAAGATTAATTGACCATAGGTGTCAGGGTTTATTTCCGGATTCTCTATTCTGTTCCATTGGTCTGTCTGTCTGTCTGTTTTGATACCAGTACCACACTGTCTTGATGACTGTGGCTTTGTAGTATTTCTTGAAGTCTGGGAGAGTTATGCCTCCTGCTTGGTTTTTGTTTCTCAGGATTGCTTTGGCGATTCTGGGTCTTTTGTGGTTCCATATAAATGTTTGGATTGTTTGTTCTAGTTCTGTGAAAAATGTCCTGGGTCATTTGATAGGGATTGCATTGAATCTGTAGATTGCTTTGGGTAGTATGGCCATTTTTACAATGTTGATTTTCCCAATCCAGGAACATGGAATATCTTTCCATTTCTTTACATCTTCTTTGATTTCTTTGATTAAAGTTTTATAGTTCTCAGCATATAGGTCCTTTACCTCTTTGGTCAGGTGTATTCCGAGGTATTTGATTTTGTGGGGTGCAATTTTAAAAGGTATTATATTTTTGTATTCCTTTTCTAATATTTCATTGCTGGTATACAGAAATGCAACTGACTTCTGAATGTTAATCTTATATCCTGCTACTTTGCTGAATTTGTTGATCAGTTCAAGGAGTTTTGGGGTTGAGTCCTTAGGGTTTTCTATGTATAGTATCATGTCATCTGCATACAGTGACAGTTTTATCTCTTCTCTTCCTATATGGATGCCTTTTATTGCTTTTGTTTGTCTAATTGCTGTGGATAGGACTTCTAAAACGATGTTGAAGAGCAGTGGTGAGAGTGGGCATCCCTGTCTTGTTCCAGATTGGAGTGAGAAGGCTTTCAGTTTTTCCCCATTGAGGATTATATTTGCTGTGGGTTTATCATAAATGGCTTTGATTATATTCAGGAATGTTCCCTCTATACCCACTTTGGCGAGGGTCTTGATCATGAATGGATGTTGGACTTTGTCAAATGCTTTTTCTGCATCTATTGAGATGATCATATGATTTTTGACTTTTTTTTTGTTAATGTGGTGTATGATGCTGATTGATTTGCGTATGTTGAACCATCCTTGTGAACCTGGGATGAACCCAACCTGGTCATGGTGTATACTTTTTTTGGTATGTTGTTGGATTCGGTTGGCTAAGATTTTGTTGAGAATTTTTGCATCTATATTCATCAATAATATTGGGCGATAGTTTTCTTTTTTGGTGGTATCTCTGTCTGGTTTTGGAATGAGGGTGATGGTGGCATCATAGAATGTCTTTGGGAGTATTCCTTCTTCTTCAACCTTTTGAAAGAATTTAAGGAGGATGGGCATCAGTTCCTCTTTATATGTTTGATAAAATTCACCTGTGAAGCCATCTGGTCCTGGACTTTTATTTGTAGGGAGTGATTTTATGACCTCTTCAATTTCATTTCTAGTGATCGGTCTGTTCTGTTGGTCTGTTTGTACTTGATTCAGTTTTGGCAGGCTGTAAGATTCTAGAAAATTGTCCATTTCTTCCAGATTGTCAAACTTGTTGCCATATAGTTGTTCATAGTATTCTCTTATGGTTTTTTGTATTTCTTCTGTATCCGTTGTGATTTCTCCTTTTTGCTTTATAATTTTGGTTATTTGGGTTCTTTCTCTCCTCTTTTTAGTGAGTCTGGCCAGGGGTTTGTCAATTTTGTTTACCTTTTCAAAGAACCAGCTCTTGGTTTTATTAATTTTCTCTATTGTTTTTTGAGTCTCTATTTTATGGATTTCTTCTTTGATCTTTATAATTTCCTTCCTTCTGCTGACTTTAGGCCTTTTTTGTTCTTCTTTTTCTAATTCATTTAGGTGGAGGGTTAAGTTGTCAATTTGGGATCTTTCTTCTTTTTTGAGAAAGGCCTGTATTGCAATAAATTTCCCTCTGAGCACTGCTTTCGCAGCATCCCATAGGTTTTGAGCGGTTGTGGCGCTAGACAATATTCTTAACTAGCTATCATTTTGCCTTTCTGAAGTAGGAAAAGTCATTGAAGGGTTTACATTTCTTTCATCTATTTCTGTAGAGATAATCCAGTCCCAATGTGGTTTTAACTCAGTAGAAGAAGATAGTAGTAGAAATGTTTTCAAACTAGATATCTAGAAAACTGAGCTCTGGCACTGATTTGCTATCTAATTTTAGGCAAGTCATTTAAACTCTTTGATTCTGTTTCTTCACCTTTAAGATGGGAGAATAATGCCATCTGGCCACTGTGGTCAAATACAAGAATATAAAATCCCTAGGAAGTGCAAATACCATACAAAATGTGCCTTTAATATTCATCACAAACTTATTTCTAAGCACTGTGTTCTTATGTAGTGTGGACAGATTTAATGTAATTAGAATTCAGTAATTTCAAATGTGGGATGGTTTCCAACTCATCCTAACCAAGAACATACCAGCCACTCTTCCAGACCCTGGGAATAAAACAGTGAAGAAAACAGACAAGGTTCTTTTTGTCATGGGGCTTATATTCTAGTTGGGTTGGAGAGGGAGGAGAGGCAATAAATCAGTAAACAGATAAGTTCTTGTCAGGTTGTATTAAGTATGATAACAACAATGAAGGAATGTCTATAATGATGACCTACCCTCTCAGCCAGTGTAACTTCTTATTTCATCAATGAAGTTGAACAGTGGAGAAGACCATGGCCTCTGGAGCCAGACTGCCTGAGTTCAAAACCACCACTTACTAGCTGAGTGACCTTGGACAAATTACTCAACCTCTCTGAGCCATTCCCATTTGCACAATGAAAATAAGCACAGTCCCTACCTCCCTCACAATGTTGTTACAATTTTTAAATGAGTTAAAATGCTTGCAGCAGTGCTTGGTTTTTTGTGAGCATGCAATTAATATAAGGTATGTCTGTTATTACCATGTATTCCTAGTATTAGCTATTGATAGAAAGTCTTTTGGAGGAAGGGATCCAAAATGGAGCCATGTGCATATTACTTGAAACCTCCTTCTTGGTTGATATGGATATAATCAGTTTCAGTTCTGCTTAATTGTGTTATCTTTCTCATCTTAACCATAAGGACGTCAAGAGAAACCTTTTAAAATTATCTTGCTGAAACACTATGACAGTTCCCTCCATAGAGAATCAGATGCGTGTATTAGGATCACCTAGAAAGTTTTTGAGAAATAGTTAAGCCCTAACCTTCTCCTTGAGATGGGCAAGAGGGAAAGAAGCAGGCAAAGTCAGAAACCTCTTTAAGGGCCCATGTCCAAACATAATTAGGATTGTTCAAAAATGCCTTGTGGAGAAATAAGTGCATGGTAATAGGAAGGGTTTAAGCATATGAATAATGATTTTTCAGGGCTGTTGGGAATTTTTCTGGGTGCCTGACAATTTGATGTTTCTGATTTGATGACACCTTGGGTACTCCTCCTACAGAGGAGAAAGATACATGCTAGATATTTTGGTCAATAGCAGAAACTATGATAAGAATTCACACTTAATTTGGGAATTTGAAATGGAATCATTAAACTTTCAGCTTTTCTTTTATTACCAAGTAGAAGACATAGAGCAGACATTCCCAGCCCATCCCTGAGTTTCTTCTTATCCCTAGCTAGCTACTCCCAACCACAAACATCACTCCAGCCCAAGAATGATGACAATACCATTGACCTGTGACAACTGTCCTGGTGTAACTTTGAAGGAGGACCTATTACTGTTCCCCACCGGCTCTGTCAAGTCCAGGGAGGGCTGATGCTGTAAAAAGATATCCAGTTAATCACCCCATTGTCATCATCCCAAACACAAAGATGTGGGGCTATTCCTCCCTCTCCATCCTTTATTGACACCTTAGGTGGCCTTTTAGGTGTATTTTTCCCTTTTGTGGCTGCTCTTGATTTTATATAAGTAGGATTTTGTCTGTATAAAAATGTGGAAGAGAAGCCAGTAGGATTTGTCCTTCCAGTATACCCCCAAAGATAACCCAGGACCCTACCTGTATTAGTCTCTCAAGCTGCCGTAATAGAGTAACAGACCGGGTGGCTTAAACCACAGAAACATATTTTCTCCTTGTTCTGGAGGCTGGAATTTCATGATCAAGGTGCCAGCGGACTTGGTTTTTCTGGTGAGGTCTCTCTTCCTGGCTTGTAGACACCACTGCTCGTTGTGTCTTCAGCGCTTTTCCTTTGATCTCATGCATGCCCGATGTTTCTTTCTCTTCTTACAAGGACACCAAACTTCTTAGATTAGCACTCCACTCTTATGACCTCATTTAACCTGAGTTACCTTCTTAAAGGCCCTGTCTCCAAACACAGTCACTTTGAGGGTTAGAGCTTCAAACGATGATTTGGGGAGGACACATTTCCATTCATTACCACCTTAGGAATGGACCTGATTGTGAAGATAAATTGGCCCATGAATATATCCAAACACCTTGACACTCCCTGACAGAAACATTCAGTATATGCTAAAGACATAAGGAAGGAAGTGGAAGAACTATAATTGTCAGAAACTGAAAGCCGTTTAAGAAAAACTACATTTATTGCATGTAGGTATAAAATAATTTGTTCTTTTTACACAGTCTTTTAATATTAATATTTGATTATGGTATTGGTTTTATAATTCTATAAGAAAGATTTTCTTACTTTATTTAATTTTTTTTCATTCTTTTTTATGGCTGGACCCACAGCATGTTGAAGTTCCTGGGCCAGATCAAACCTGAGCCGCAGCTGCCAACTATACCACTATAGTCAGATTCTGTTGTTTGTTTGTCTGTTTTTGTCTTTTTAGGGCCACACCCTCAACATATGGAGGTTCCCAGGCTAGAGGTCAAATCAGAGCTACAGCTGCTGGCCTACACCACAGCCACAGCAACTCCAGATCCAAGCCTTGTCTTCTACCTACACCACAGCTCACGGCAACAGTGGATCCTTAACCCACTGATCAAGGCCAGGGATAGAATCCTCATGGATACTAGTTGGGTTTGTTACCTCTGAGCCATGATGGGAACTCCCAATTTTATTTTACAAATTTGTTTTTTCAAATGTATTTGGGGGAAATGCTATTTAAAATAAAGCTAACTTATGAATTCAATTGTGTACATATTGCAGCTAAGTGAAGGGGAGACAATCAAGCCAATTGAAAATTCAGAGAATCCACTTTATCCTGTAATCCATCGTCAGTATATTTATTTTTTATCTAGTAAGGAAACTAAAGAAAAATTTATCAAGAACCCAATCAAATATATCCGCCAACCCAAACCTAAGCCTACTATGCCCATTAGGATTGCAATCGTCGGGCCTCCAAAATCTGGGAAAACTACAGGTAAGGATGTGTTGGCTTTTGTTATCCTTAAATATAAAATAATCTCCTAAAAACCAGGACCACTTTTTCAGGAAACCAACTATCAAAACTGACTCAAAAAGAGATAGAGAACCTAAACGTCAATAACCACTGAAGAGAAAGCATTCAAAAATATAGCCCCACTCCAATACAGCCCAGGATCCAATGGTTTTGGAGGGAAGTTGTGTCAAACTTTCAAAGAATTAAAAACTCAGGAGATATTTCCTATGTTTTTATTTTATTTATTTTTGTCTTTTTGCCTTTTTGTAGGGCCACTCCCATGGCATATGGAGGTTCCCAGGCTAGGGGTCTAATCAGAGCTGTAGCCGCCGGCCTACACCAGAGCCACAGCAATGCGGGATCCGAGCCGCGTCTGCAACCTACACCACAGCTCACAGCAATGCCGGATCCTTAACCCACTGAGCAAGGCCAGGGATGGAACCCACAACCTTATGGTTCCTAGTCGGATTCGTTAACCACTGAGCCATGACAGGAACTCCCAATACTTCCTGTGTTTTTATAAGCATTTTCAGAGCAATGGAAAAGACAGTAAGCTGTTCAATTTATTTTTCAGTTTCTTTTTTTTAAGTTATATAGTTCATACAATTAAAAAGGTATAAAAAATACAAATTCATTTGAAAATTAGCATGACCCTGATAGCAAAACCTAACCAAGATAATAGAAGAAAAGAAATTACAAACGAATGTTATTTATAAATATAGTCAAATAAGAGTATACTAAGCTTTTATTAGCTTAAAAATTTTATAAATATAATCTATTAAATAATTTAAAGAGTGAATGAAAACCCATTATCTTAGTCATTGCTGAAAAAGGCATTTGGTAAACTGAATTTGAATTTTGCATAACTTGAGACTGTGGTCTGTGGTTTTTCTTTAAGACAAATGGTCCAACAATAGGTGAGTATTATACTTCAAGATGACATGATAATAACATGAAGAGTCATTGGTCTCATCTCTTAACCCCAGACTCCCAGTCCATCCCACTCCCTCCCCCTCCCTCTTGGCAACCACAAGTCACTTAGCTGTATAGTAGAAATTGGCAGAACACTGCAAACCAACTACAATTGAAAAAATAAAAATCATTTTAAAAATAAATAAGTAAAAAGTGGTTGGTTGCAATGAGAATAAAATGGGAAAGGGCTGACTCCAGAGACATTTAAAAGAAGAACCCCAGGACTTAATGACTGACTGCATACAGCAGGAAAGAGAAAGATGAGGTCAAAGATAAATTTGTTACCAGAAATTAGAAAAGGGAGTTTCGTGTCCTACCTCGCTTTTCAGATGAAACGTTTGTTTTCCCCATTTAAACTTCTTAACATAATGAAGAGTTTTAATAATTGTGTTCTCAATGTCCAGAAAGATAAAATTTCCCAAAGAAAGCTGAACATTGCCGTTCAAAATAAGATCCTGCAACCACAGCAAAAAGTAAAATGTAGACAGTTTGATTTCTTATTTCCTTTTGAAATATAGGTTAATTTTTAAACAAAATGTCAAATTATAAACAATTGTTTTTTATGGCTGCACCCACAGCATATGGAAGTTCCCAGGTCAGAGATTGAATCTAAGCCACAGCTGCCACCTATGCTTGGTCCTTTAACCCACTGCACCAGGCCAGGGATCGAACCCAAACCTCCACAGTGACCTGAGCTGCTGCAGTGGGATTCTTAACCCACTGTGCAACAGGGAGAACTCCAAATCTTAATTATTTTTATAGCTTAAAAGTAATAGATCTGACTCCAGTGTTTGTGGCAAAGCTGAGATGAAGGCTTCTTAGGTCCTCACAGGGGGTTCCCTTCCAGATGCCCTCATTGTGGCCAGATAAGCTGCATTCTCCATGAGACCAAGTGAATTCAGTGTCCTCTACATGCTGCTGTCTCCAGACAGTGATGAGGAAGGTTTGTAAACCTCATCAGAGCACGCCCACAGTTAATGGTAACTGCAAGCCATTGTCTGTCGTTTCACTTAGCAGAAGTCCAAAGTTGTGTCCTCTTTCAATCAGTGGCAACATCTACATACCTTTGGACAAATCATTTCATTTTAGTTCTCTTATCTGGAATTTCAGTACCTACTCTACCTATTTGATGGAATAGTTGAAAATATCAAAATCATGGAAGAAATATTACCTCATAAGCTGTAAGTTACTATTAAAATGTCAGGTGTCTGGAATTCCCCTCATGCCTCAGTGGTTAATGAATCCGACTAGGAACCATGAGGTTGCGGGTTCAATCCTTGGCCTTGCTCAGTGGGTTCAGGATCCGGCCTTGCCATGAGCTGTGGTGTAGATCGCAGATGCTGCTTGGATCCTGAGTTGCTGTGGCTCTGGCGTAGGCCGGCGGCTACAGCTCTGATTAGACCCCTAGCCTGGGAACCTCCATATGCGGCGGGAATGGCCCTAGAAAAGGCAAAAAGACAAAAAAATAATAATAATAAAATAAAATAAAATGTCAGGTGAGCCATTATAATTTTTAAAAATTATTTCCTAGAGGACTAACTGCCAATAACTCTACAAGATTGCAGCCTGGAGCCATCAGTGAATCGACAGGGAAATGGTACAAGGCAGAGACACAGGAGCATTATGTTATTATTTTGGACATAATACCAAATATTATTAGTACACATAGGATGCCTTGGAAAACTCTCAAAATTTTTTCTACCTCTCACAGAAGGAAGAAAACACTTAAAAGTTGGTTGGGTTATGAGAAAAAGTCACAGATTTGGCTCATTAACCAGATTCATCAGACACATACTTAAAGTACTAATAGTGATCGGCCTTTGAACAGTATTAATTCAGTAAAATGTGGCAATTTTTTTTTGTCTTTTGTCTTTTTTAGGGCCTCATCCGAGGCACATGGAGGTTCCCAGGCTAGGGGTCCAATTGGAGCTATAGCTGCCGGCCTACACTACACCCACAGCAACACCCAATCCTTAACCCACTGAGCGAGACCAGGGATCGAACTTGCAACCTCATGGTTCCTAGTCAGATTCGTTTCCACTGTGCCATGACAGGACCTCCTACAATTTTAATTTTTGAAATCTCTTTAAAGAATGTGAAGATTAACTTACTGTTGATGTTAATTAACCAGAAACTGAAACTGAAGTTAGCTGATGAATTTGTGAAATGGAATAAGTTTAAGGTTTTCATTTTTTTCAGTTGCCAAAAAAATGTCAAGTGAATATGGCTTAAAGCATTTGTCAATAGGAGAAGCTTTGCGTTATGTGTTAAACCACCAGCCAGACACAGAGCTGGCACTTATGCTAAATTGGCATCTTCATAAAGGAATGACAGCCCCTGATGAACTGGCTATTCAAGCCTTAGAATTATCTCTGATGGGAAGTGTATGTAATACCGCAGGGTAAGTGGGCGTGGGGTGGGGGCGGAGAGGGAGCAGGATGGGGTTAAATCTCTCAAGAAATTACTGGAAATGAAAACACTTATCTTAAACGGAGTTGAAAGCTCTTGTAAAGCTTTCAACTGCTTCTCCAACTCTGGGCCCCTGTATGATTACATATTTTAATTTTCTGTCAAGCTAGACCTAAGCTCAAACATTCACATGCCAGAATAGCCGGGAGGCCCCTTCACTCCCTGCAGCAACCCCTGAGTTGCTCAAAAAGTCTCCAGGTTTACGCAGCCCATGAAGGAGGCCCCTGTGACTTCCACAGCCCAGCAGAGCTTCTCGCTGCCCCATGGGGTGGTGAAGGCATAGCCCTCCCCTGCCCCCTGGGGGGTACGGGTCCCTTAGAGGTGGTCTCTCACTGGCCCAGCTCTGTGCTCAGGAAGCAGCACCCCTTCCCCCCTTAATGCCACGTGTGGATAGAAGAGCCCTGAGCTTCAACTGTCTGTCTCTTCAGCTCACACGCCTCTGCTTAACCGTGGCTTCCTTGACACCGCTGCTGGTCATGCCCAGGAGTAAAAGCTGGTAAAACCTAAGGCCCTGCTCTTGAGCCTGGGTCGCTGACCTAAAATCTTACTGATATACTCAAAGGTTTTTTATATTAGGAGCCTCCTTGTCTTTTGCTACCACTGGTCCTTAATCAAATCCTTGGACAGTTCTCCTAATTCAGTTGCAAGGGAGCAGATTCTAGAGTATCAGGTTTTTTTCCCCAGAGAAGGCCCTGGGACCGTGCAGACTGAGTGATCACCTCTCTTATGTGCAGCATTGCATGTGAAGAGTCTCAGTGAGGATAACCGCAAAGTCACAGAGGTTTTATTCTATCTTAATATCAGGACAGTGACCGTCCAGTCACCCTGCATTTCCCTAGTCTGAGGCCCTCTCCAGTGACTCTTCACAGGACAAAGAAGTTGAGCTGCTCTCTATTAAAGCCAGAGTGGCAGCATCCGTACATTGTTGTAGGCTTGCAGGCTGGGTTAATTTATAATCCTCTCTGCAGTGGAGCTTAGAACTAGTTAGTGCCTAGAGACTTAGCTAGAAAGCATGGAGGGAGGACAAACCAGCTCTTCCTGGAGACCATGCCCAGCTTGCTCCCACCTCAGAGGGGCTTTCCTGGCTTCGGGGCCACTTCCCCCAGGATTTGCAGACAGCCGCTCTTCCTCCTCTGACACTGACACTCACTACCTTAGACTATTGGACTAATAAATTCTCCATCATTTCTGCTCAGAGGCCTGATGGGTCCTGATGAAATGATGCTCTCCTAGATACCGTACAGTTCCCCATCTCCACTTCCCCACCCAGCTTCCTCACAGAATTTTACTACTGAAAAAAAGTTTTAGCACACAATTTTTCTGGAGCTCTTTTGGGGTGCACTCAGTTAAGGATCCAGAGTGTCACTGCAGCAGCTTGGGTCACTGCTGTGGCTTGGATTCAGTCCCTGGCTCAGGAACTTCCACATGCTGTGGGTGTGGCCAAAAAAAAAACGGAACAATTTTTCCCATGTTTGCTTTATCTCTTAGCAAAATACTGTTAATTGTGCTAGGACCTTTTCTAAATTTTAAAACATTTTAATGTGCTTCTTAAAAATCTTCGTTTACAAGGCACCTTGTCTTACTGCTACTGATGTTTCAATAAAAAAAATTTACAATATCTCTTTGCTATAAAACTACAATATTAAGATCAGGGATGGGTAACCCTTTCCATGCCAGCCATCCCATTACAGGGAATGTTCATTAATCTACTACTAGGTCCTTTATATCCTTGATCTACAATCTTTAAAACAGCTCTAAGGGTTAGATGATTCCTCCTATTTTACTGAAAACTGAGGCTTAGAGAGGTCAGACCAGGATTCAGAGCTAAGACTGTGTACCTCTGAAACTCATGCTCTTTCCACTCTTTAGGGCTTAGAATAACAGCACCAATTAAATAACAAGGTTCATGGTATTATGCGTATTATCTCTAAGTCTGCCAAAACACAGCTCTACAATACATTACATGTGTGAATAAGAGCTGTGTCCAGATGCATTCTGCCCTCCTTCTGGCTCTTGGGCTGACTGAGGTTAAAAATATAGAGAAAAGGAGTTCCCTTTGTGGCTCAGCAGATTAAGAACCCAACTAGTACCCATGAGGATGCAGATTGGATCCCTGGCCTTGCCTGGCGGGTTAAAGGATCTGGTGTTGCTATGAGCTGTGGTGTAGGTCGCAGATGCAGCTTGGATCCTGCATTGCTGTGACTGTGGCCTTAAAAAGAAAAGGAAAAAAAGGAGATAAAAAGAGATAAAGTGGGCAAGGTAACAAAATATATCAAGTTACATAAGGAACAACATGGGGCTAATCCTAAAAACAGACTGTTTCTGGAAGACAGCAAGTCTGGGAAGAAGGAAATCTGGAGTTTTTGTTTTCATATTTCTCCTTGTTAGTGTTGTAATCGATGGATACCCTGTAACAAAATATCAAGTGAGTCTCTTGGAAGATCGGTCAGTCATCCCCATGGTCATCTTTGAGTTGGATGTGCCTTCCAAAGAGATTTTCAAAAGATTGCTCGTGGAAAAAAAAAAGGAAACAAGGTAACATGTAACAAAAACAGTGATGAAAGGAATGACCTTTATTCATCCAGAAAAGGAAGTAGATTTCTAAGGTTTTTAACAGCTTTTTCCATTCCTTCTCTGTTTCTCTATTAGTTTGCCATATCCATTGCACAACAGCTCACAGATTATAGCTGTCAGGAACTCAAAGTACCGCAAAAATATTGGTGATATTAGGCAGTTTTATCAGGAACAGCGTCAGAACTGGTATGTGATTGACGGCTTTCACAGCAAATGGTGGGTATGGAATGAAGTCATTAAGAAGGTTAAAATGGTGAATAAACACATACAGATATACCTGGAAAGAACAAAAGCAGGTAAGAAAACAGATAACCCTGAAAACAAAATAAAATGTGAACTTGAAGTCTACATATATGCATGCTTGACTCAAGTTACCATAATTCACTCAATTTGAACATTTGTTCCCATGACTTTTTTTTTTTTTTTTCCGTTTCTCTGTGGCCTCTGGAAGTTCTCGGGCCAGAGATTGAACCTGTGCCACACAAATGACAATGCCAGATCCTTAACCCTCTGAACCAATAGGAAACTTCTGTCCCCATTACCTTAATCAGTATTTGATAAACATCATACTTTCCAGTTATCGTGGGCATGTATATTTGTTCTAATAAATAAGTGCCTTTACTCAAGCTGTCATTTTTTGACTGCCCATGTGAACCTATCATATAAAAGCAGTGCATGGTGTCTCACTGGAAGAGTCTGATAGTGTTTAGAATGCCATGTCAGAAGCTGGTTCAGTGGAATTCTTGTTGTGGCTCAGTGGAAATGAATCTGACTAGTAACCACGGGGATGCAGGCTCAATCCCTGGCCTTAGTCATTGAGTTAAGGATCTGACATTGTCATGAGCTGTCATGTAGATAGCAGACGCAGCTGAAATCTGGCATGGCTGTGGCTCTGGCCTAGGCTAGTGGCTACAGCTCCGATTAGACCCCTAGCCTGGGAAAATTCATATGCTGCAAGTGCAGCCTTAAAAGACAAAAAAAAAAAAAAAAAAAGCTAGTTTCAGGAATGGTAGTATATATGAGGGCAGGGGTCTATGGAGTGACACTAGGCAAAATTTTGTTTAGAAATCTAGAATTAGTTATTTTTACTTCTTACATAGTGAAATTATGGTATTAAAGAAATGTTGATTGTATTAGAAATTTAATTTGAACATAGAATGTCTTTTAATTTATATTTGGAATCCGTGAAAGAAAATGTTGGATTATCTATTCCTGGAAGTTTTCTTGATTTTTCTCCTAAAATACCCAAAATAGAAGGAAAATTATCTACACCTCCTGTCTCTAAAAGGAGTGATGACACCAAAGAATTGTCTGGAGGGGTCTTATAGACATCTGTTTAATGATTTTGTCTAACTTTGGAAAATAGGGATAAGGTATAAATGAGGGAACAACATGACAGAATCTCATACAAAAAAAAATTCAGTGAGGATTCTGATAATAATGGCATCATTGAATCTTGTCTTGATTCATTGTTTGGGCATAACCAGTATCTCCCATTCCTATTTGTTAGCAGCTTGGGGATCTGTTTTCACTTAAGGATTATAAGGCATGAAGATGAGTGCAAGGGAAGAGACAACCGAGTTTTAGACCTATTCCCAGTAACTTTTGGATAGCATCACTCTAGGAAAACATTCCACAGCAGACTTTGAAAGTAAACTTGTGCCTCATTCATCTTTCTGTCACCCTGCTTCACTCTTCCTGCCTTAGATTGGGTTGCCTAACAACAGACTCAAGATGAAAAGTTCTGTGCAGAAGCTTTATCAAGAAGTACTCTCAGGGAGTTCCCGTCGTGGCTCAGTGGTTAAAGAATCCGACTAGGAACCATGAGGTTGAGGGTTCGATCCCTGGCCTCACTCAGTGGGTTAAGGATCTGGCGTTGCCGTGAGCTGTGGTGTAGTTTGCAGACGCGGCTCAGATCCCGACTTGCTGTGGCTCTGGCATAGGCTGGTGGCTACAGCTCTGATTAGACCCCTAGCCTGGTAATCTCCATATGCTGCAGGAGCGGCCCTAGAAATGGCAAAAGAAAGACAAAAAAAAAAAAAAAAAGAAGAAGTACTCTCAGAAGTAGAATTGCCAGATTTAGCAAATAAAAATATAGGATATTCAGTTAAATTTAAATGTTTGAGTAAATGACAAATAATTTTTTAGTATTAGTCTGTCCTCTATGTTGTACAGGATAGGTTTATACTAAAACCTGTTCATTGTTTAGCTGAAATGCAATCTTAATTGGGCATCCTGTATTTTATCTGTCAGCCCTAATTAGGAGGTACACCCATGGGGGAGTGAAGGGAGAGCAGAGGGAGAACTGACCTGCAATATGGTAGAAACAGAAGCCTCGGTAGATGCCACAGGGAAGCACTGGATTTAGGATGGGCCTTCAAAATTTCCCAAATTGAAATTTCCCCAGGCTTCATATCCTTCCATTGATATGTCATCCACAAAAGGTCACTCTGCGAGGGGGTATAACCTATGACAGAGGGGACAATTCCCAGTGCAGCTGTGAGCCACAAGCACAGATGTTTCTAGCAGTGGGGGGTGCGGGGGGCATCAGCCCTGAAGAGGGATCTGGATGGGGCACCACAGTATCCACCACATTGTTCCTTGTATCCTAACCTCTCCCTCGAATAGTTTCATCTCATTGAAACTGCCCTTTTGCTCTTCTGCTTCCACTTCTGCCTGATAATCTGTACCGGAATATTTGAATTTTGTTTTGAGTTTTTTATAGTCTCCATTTCCTTTGCACACTATTCAAATGACTCTCCTCTATTGGGGCCAATTTATTCTGATAAAATGGACAAGGTCAAGGCTAGAAAATGAAAGAGATTCTTCCTCATTCTGCCACATTCCAGAAAAGGATATATAGGGGTTCCCTCATGGCTCAGCAGGTTAAGGATCTGACATTGTCACTGCTATGGCTCTGGTTACAGCTGTGGCATAGGTACGATCCCTGGCTCAGGGACTGCCACATGCCATAGGTGTGGCCAGAAAAATAAAAAGAGAAGAAGGTATATAGACATAAAGAATGACACCAAATGTCATCAAGAATATTCCAAGAATCAGAAAAAGAGATATATGAGTGTCTTTTAAGACTTGAAGTCATTTGAGTCTAAATTACCCTGTAATTAAACCTGTCAAGATTGGTGAGGTCAGCACATTGGAGCTAAAGAGCAACCTAGGATTATAAAACTATAGTGCCATGTAGTATAATATTATAGCCTTGTATAATACTATATACTTTAACAACATTATATATTATTACACCATAGTACTGTGCATTATAATTCTTTTAATAATAATATTATACCACTGTAATATTATAGCAGTGTAATATATTTTGTAGGAAAGGACTATTGGGTCTTGGCCTTTTCATCTGTGTCACAAACAATGGATGGTATGGTGGATTAGTTTATCTATTGCTTCGTAACTTATTATTCTAAAACTTAACAGCTTAAAACAAGACACACGCACTCACAGTTTCTGTGGAATTGAGGCAAGGTTTAGCTGGATCCTCTGCTTTAGGGCCCCTTAGTCAGGGTGTCGGCCAGGATTATGGTCTCATCTGAGGGCCCTCCTGGAAAAGAACCCACTACCACATGCCCTCATGTGTTGTTGACAAAATTTCATCCCTTGAGGGTTGTTGGACTGAGGGCCTCAGCATCTTGCCAGCTGTTAGCCAGAGGCCACCTGCAGTTCCTTGCCATATGGACCTTTCCAACATGGTAGCTTGCTTTCTCAAGTGAACAAGATAAGGCAAGAAAGAGTGCCAAGACAGCAAAAAAAAAAAAAAAAAAAAAAAGAAGAAGAAGAAAAAAAAGAAAAAAGGCGTTCCTGTCATGGCTCAGTGGTTAATGAATCTGACTAGGACCCATGAGGTTGCAGGTTCAAGCCCTGGCCTTGCTCAGTGGGTTGGGGATCCAGTGTTGCTGTGAGCTGTGGTGCAGGTCGCAGACACAGCTTGGACCCCGCATTGCTATGGCTCTAGCATAGGCCGGTGGCTACAGCTCCAATTCGACCCCTAGCCTGGGAACCTCCATATGCCTCAGGTGTGGCCCTAGAAAACGACAAAAAAAAAAGAGTGCCAAGACAGAAATCACCGTCTTTTGCAACTCTTAGTTCCCCAAGACTGCTGTAGCAAATCCATACGTTGGATGACTTAAACAGAAACGTATTCTTTCACAGTTCTGGAGGCTAGAGGCCCAAAATCAAGGTGTTGGCAGAGACGTACTCACTCTGAAGGCTCTATGGGAGAATCTGCCTCATGGCATCTTATTAGCTTCCAGTGTTGCCAGCAGTCCACTGCATTCCTCTGCTTATCACTCCAGCCCTCAGGATAAAGTTTATGTTTACACTGTCATGTAGCAAACTAAACTATAATTTATGCTTCATAATTTTAGTTAGTCTAAGACTTACCTTCACATAAAAAAAAGTAAAACTTTTGACTTGTGAAAGGAACTGATAATAAAATATATTGGGATCAAAATTTGCTCATTATAACTAAGATGGATTAAAAAGTTACTTTATTTTCTGTAACATTGCATATTGCTTTTTTTTCTTGTTTTTCTTTTTTTTTCTTTTTTTCTTTTCTACGGCCATACCCGCGGCATATGGAGGTTCCCAGGCCAGGGGTCTAATCGGAGCTACAGCTGCCGGCCTATGCCAGAGCCACAGCAACATGGGATCTGAGCCGAGTCTTCAACCTACACCACAGCTCATGGCAACACCAGGTCCTTAACCCACTGAGTGAGGCGAGGGATCGAACCCTCAACCTCATGGTTCCTAGTCAGATTCATTTCTGCTGCGCCATGACAGGAACTCCCGCATATTGCTTTTGAGTGCCCATTCTAGTGGAGTACTGGGGATAAAACTCTTAAACCTGTCCATTGGATGAGCTTGGGCTTTAAAAACAAAATAGACCCTTTAGGATAAACCAGGTTACTTTTGGATAAATGTTCTTCCCCTCCCTTGGGTGCCATCAGGGCACAGGGAGAAGTTTGTGTCAGTAACATCATGTCAACAAACTATTTGTACTTCCTGAAATCTATCCCGTAGAAAAATTTTAAATATTTAGCAAGTTGATATGCATGTGTGTATACAACTACATATGTGTGTGTATTGTTTGTAACATATGTATAGTTTATAAAAGCTAAGAATTAAAAACAACCAAAACCTTTATCAACAGATAAATTAAGTATAGGCACATTTATACAATGGAATAGTATGCATCAATTTAAAAAAATACGTAGAAATTCCTGTTGTGGCTTAGCCGATTTAGAACCCAACATAATGTCCGTGAGGAAGCAGGTTGGATCCCTGGCCTCGCTCAGTGGATTAAGGATCTGGCACTGCCACAAGCTGTGGCATAGTTCATAGATGCGGCTCAGATCCAGTGTTGCCATGGCTGTGCCTTAGGCCAGCAGCTACAGCTCCAATTCAGCCCCTAGCCTGGGAACTTCCATATGCTTCAGGTGCAGCCCTAAAGAGAAAACAAATTTTTTTAATTTTTTAAAAATTAAAAGAATTAGGTAGATCATATAAACTAATATGGAAAGATGTCAAAGGCCATAACTAACTGATAAAAGCAAGTTTCAGAATAATGTTTACAGTATAGTGGCATAAGCATTCTATATGCAAAAAATATATACATATGTAAATGCAAATGTACTTTAAAAATCTGAAAAAGATGTAAATGCAACAGTGATTACCTCTTAGGAGAGATGTTGGATTGAGAGGCTGGAGGTTTGAAGAGAAACTTTTGCTTTTTACTCTTTTTGGATTTGCAGTGTGTACTCATTTGTATAGTACTAACATAATGGAAATTATTCATTTTGAAAATTGTGGTTTTCTGTGAACAAAATAATAGCAATTTATCTGTTAATAATAGGAAAAGCCGCCTGCATTGACAAGTTGTGTATTTCCCCTGAAGAACTGACTTCTCGTCTGGGTGAATTTGGACAGTTCTGCCCTGTCAGCCTGGCAGAATCATATGAATTAGTTGATTGCTCTTTAACTGATTCCTTGGAATTTGCAGCGGAGTTCAGAGGTCACTATTATAAAATGAGTTCTCAGGAAAATTTTAATGTAAGTTTGCTCCTAATTCCAGATATTAACTAGGGAAAGAAAATGCCTATCTCTGAATTTATCAAACAGAAAGGGATGGACACAGCTGGGAACACCCAGGAACTGGGGACCAGGAGCCCCATCTTTTGAGCTTGTGATTCTGAGACCAATAAGGCAACTAAGAGGGCAGTCCTAAGACTGTATCCCAAGACATATTTTAGAACAAAGAAGTTCAGGGTCAGTGATGGACCAGCTGGGCCAGCTTAATAAGTAGGGAGACCCAATAATGAGCCAACCCATGGAGCGGATGCTGAGCATCTGGGCTTAGCCCACAGGTGGGTATTTGGGGGATTCTGTTCCCAGGGTGCAGAAGGGAAGTCAAATTAGAAATGAAGCAAGCCCCGACTTACGTCTCTTGTGTATTAAACATTCTTGTATCACTTTAATTCCCTATATACCTTATATTTCTGTTTAATGGAACAGAATACAGATTTGTTCTGATAGTATAATGACCATAATTCAGTGATATTAAAAACGTTGGTAGCTGAAAACTAATCAGATGCCTCTAAAACATTTTATTTTCCTCTGAAGAATTGGAAATTTTTTATCACTTTATTAAGACAACATTTATTTCTTCCTGCCTATTTAAATGATAATCACAGAATTTCAAAACTGGACGTGACATTAGAGATCGTGTTCCTGGTCTGCTCCCTTCATTTTACAGAGTGATAACTAAAGCTAGAGATGCTAACTCCCCTGCCCAAGGTCAACCACCTAGTTAATTACACAGCAGGACAGGAGACGGGTGGCAGCTGACTGTGCACACCAGTGCCTGGCACATAGAAAGAGCTCCACAGATTTTTTTGTATAAATGGATGAATGAGTGAAAGACCTTCAATGAAAGCAGTTGCAAGTCCTGCTCTAAGGACCTCCCAGTCAGGGAAAGAGGCAAGGTAGTGCAGAAAGCAGCTCTCAGATGGTTTGAAGGACCGAATATTGCTCCTGAAAGCGGGGAGAGTAGCGGGAGAGCCTCAGTGGAGTTTTGTTGGCATGGCATTCCTGTTTCAAGTGGTCACATTGATGTAATCTTCCTTATAGAAATTTTTGGAGAACCCAGAACAGTATGTTCCTCCGTTAGCTCCTCATCCACTGCCCCCTGCTGACATGATCCCCAGGAGGCTGACGCCATCAGAGCTGAAGAGTCGGTTCCCTAAGTGTGCTGAGCTCCAGGGCTACTGTCCAGTGACCTATCAGGATGGCAGACAAAGGCAAGTCCTCACCCTCATGCAAGCACAGGACGATAGCTCTGCTTGGGATGCGTGGTCCAAATAACAGTCTTAACATTTTGATCAAAAGGACCCTATTGTTTACCTGGAAAATGTTCTATTTCTTCCTTAAGCTGCAAAGATGGAGAAAGAATGTTGACATTTTCTTTACATAGTACTGCAGATTAATCATGCAATACATAGTTGTTGTTGTTTGTTTGTCTTTCAGATATGAAGCCCTAGTACCAGGTAGCATTAACTATGCTTTAGAATATCGTGATCGTATATATATTTGTGAGAGTAGAGAAAAACTTGAGAAATTTTTGAGGTGAGACCATTCATTAAGTCACAAATATTTATTGAATATTTACATGTTTTATTAAAGTACAGTTGATTTACAATGTTGTGCCCGTTTCTGCTGTACAGCAAAGTGACTCAGCCATATATATATTCCTTTATATTTATATTTATATATTCCTTTATATTTATATTCCTTTATATATTTTTCCTTTATAAATATATATATATATTCCTTTTCTTATATTCTCTTCCATCATTGTCTATTCCAAGAGATTGGATATAGTTACCTGTGCTGCACATTTGGATCTCATTGCTTCTCCATTCTAAATGTAATAGTTTCATCTACTAACCCCAAACTCCCAGTCTATCCCAGTCCCTCCCTCTTCCCCCTTGGCAACCACAAGTCTCTTCTCTATGTCTGGGAGTCTGTTTCTGTTTGTAGATAGGTTCATCTGTGCCATATTTTAGATTCCACATATAAGTGATATTGTATGTATTTATCTTTCTCTTTTGACTTATTTAACTTAGTATGAAGATCTCTACTTGTATCCATGTTGCTGTAAATGGCATTCTTCCATTCTTTTTTATGGCTGAGTTGTATTCCATTGTATGTAACCCACATCTTCTTAATGCATTCATCTGTTGATGGACATTTAGATTGTTTCCTTGTCTTGGCTATTGTGAATAGTGCTGCTATGAATATACAGGTTCATGTATTTTTTTGAATATATGCCCAGGAGTGGGATTGCTGGATCATATGGTAGTTCTATATTCAGTTTTCTGAGGAATCTCCATTCTGTTCTCCACAGCGATTGTACCAATTAACATTCCCACCAACCGTGTATCAAGGTTCCCTTTTCTCCACACCCTCTCCTGCATCTGTTATGTGTAGACTTATTAATGATAGCCATGCTGACTACTGAATGTCTATGTTAAATGCATCCTGCAGGGATAGGAGTAGATATATATGTGGGCGTATACACACACAGAGACCCACACACATACATGTATGAGCACATATACATACACATAGCTGAAGGGGGCAGCAGTTACTCATCTCCTGCCAGGCATTTCTGTTTTTCACAAGAAGTTGGAAACCAAATTTCTTCTTACATTTTTCTGACTTTTAAACTTTTGTAACTAACTCACTATTTTGTAAAAAAATACAATGTGGATCAAGTCCCCTTTGCAACTAGAATTTGTACAGTCGTTTGTGATTTCTAATGAAGCTCAGCTGGAAGAAATTTAACTGGAAAAAGAGAAGCAGCATTAGTTGCTGAAAGGGATATAGGATTGAAGGAGCGAAGGTGGTTTTTCTTTTTTTTCTTTTTTCCCCCGATGGGAAAGGTAAGTGCAGGTGCGTGGGAAGGATCCAGTAAAGAAGGAAACGGCAAAGGTGGGAGAGAGGGGTAAACTGCTATGTTAAGATACCTGGAGGAGTTCCTGTCGTGGCTCAGTGGCTAACAAATCCGACTAGGAACCATTAGGTTGCTGGTTCCATCCCTGGCCTCGCTCAGTGAGTTAAGGATCTGTAGTTGCTGTGAGTTGTGGTGTAGGTTGCAGATACCGCTCGGGTCCCGCGTTGCTGTGGCTCTGGCGTAGGCTGGCGGCTACAGCTCCAATTAGACCCCTAGCCTGGGAACCTCCATATGCTGCGGGTGCAGCCCTAGAAAAAACAAAACAAAACAAAAAGATACCTGGAGCGACTGGAGTGGGGATTCAAAGTGTGGGTGGAGACTGCTCTTAGACGGAAGTAAGCTCTGCCATAGAAAAAGGAATTTCCATCCTGGTGGCTTCTCTTTTTATAGCATGGCACCTGTGCAAGGGGTTTCTTGGGAGGGTTGAAAGTGTGAGGAGAATAAAGAAAGTTCTGTACAATTGCTGTGCAAAATAACACGGAGAAGAGGTGAGTGGGACTAGCAGGTGCAGCAGGTGGTAATGAATTCCTGGGAGCCCCCATCTCCCCACTTGTATCATCTTCTCTCATCATCCCCTCTCATTATCTGGAGGAAAATAGGTAGTGAACGTTACCTTTCCGTTGTCTTTTTTGTGTCCACCTTCCCGTGTACACACAGTGAGTATCTTTGTGAGCATAGATCTAATGAATTTTGTGTTCTTAGGTCGCCCTCGAAATACTGTAACCAGAAGCTTCCTTACAAACTTCCCCCTCCAAAGGAACCAAAGTGTCTCACTAGCCTGCCTTTGCCTGGATATCTGGAACAGGTCATTTACCTTTTCTCTGTATAGATGTTAGAAAAGTACAGCAATCTCTTCTTTAATGATGACTTTTATTTTGGTAACGATGACTACAAGGCAGGTTTTCTGATTTTAAGCTGCAAACCCACCTTTAACCTGTTTTGGTTTTGACTAGTTGTGAAAAAAAAGTGTGAGAAAGGCCTGTTTCCATAGCTAATTCCCAAATAGCTGCACTAAAGTGAAGATTAGGATGTTAGAAAATTATTTACATTTGACATATAGTGTGTTTCTCATTTTGAATTTCAATGCCTGTAAAACTTTTTCTTCATTTGAAATATGCAAATTGGGAGTTCCCGTTGTGGCACAGCAGAAACAAATCCGACTAGGAACCATGAGGTTGCCGGTTCCATCTCTGGCCTCGCTCAGTGGGTTGAGGATCTGGTGTTGCCATGAGCTGTGGTGTAGGTGGCAGACATGGCTCAGATCCTGCATTGCTGTGGCTGTGGTGTAGGCTGCCAGCTGTTGCTCCAACTTGACCCCTAGCCTGAGAACCTCCATATGCTGCAGGTGTGGCCCTAAAAAGCAAAAAATAAATAAATAAATAAATAAATAAATAAAAAGAAAAGAAAAGAAAGAAAGAAAAAAGAAACTGTCAAACATATAAAAATAGAATTGTGTAATGAAACCCCATGTATCTATCACCTAGCTGGCCCTAAGTCAATTTGTAGTTGTTGTTTTTTTAATTTTTCCTAATCAAATGTATTTTGTGTTTTTTTCCTGTTGGCTAAGTGCTCATTTAACTACCCTTATGAGCTCCATCCTCAACCCCAAGAGACTATTTGAGGCAAAGAACAGCCTCTTTATCTCTTTGTCACAAGGAAAGAAAATAAACTCAAATATGCACGATTCACTCCCTACCTGCAGGGTATTGCAACTTCTCTAATTAAAGCCATGAATGCAGCAGGATGCTTAAAGCCCAAGTTCCCCTTCTTAAGTGTAAAGAGATCTGCGCTACTCTATATAGCATTTCATCTAAAAGGTATGTCTTTTTGTTGTTGTTGTTGCTGTTGTTGCTAGAAATGATGTGGTACTCATAACTAATTTAATATTAATTGTAGTATATTGTGATAAGTAGCATTGTCAAGCTGGGTTGGTCACTTGCATGGGGTATGTGTGAGTGTTGGTAGCCAATGTTTTAGCAAAAATATCATAATTGAGTTTCTAGGCTTTTTTTCCTTTTTGGCCGCACCTGTGGCATGCAGAAGTTCCTGGGCCAGAGATCAAATCTGTGCCACAGCAATGACCTGAGCCACAGAGGTGACAACACCAGATCCTTAACCTGCTGAGCCACAAGGGAACTCCTGAGCCTCTAGTTTTTAAAGCAGGGACTATGAGTAGCATAATCAGCTTTAGGTAATCCATGCCTTGTAGGAAGGTGAATAGAGGCAATTATGGTCTAAAATAGAATAATCCCCAAATCTTATTTGGGATTTGGATATCTCCTCAGCCATAGCTGTGCAACTCAATCACACCCACAGTTCTTCTCTTTAATTTAATGATTCGCTAACCTAACAAAACATTCACAGTTCTGTGAAATTTTCCACAGCCTTTAATCCTAAAGGTTCTGAATATACAAGAAAAAAATATAAGAAGAAGATGGAGCAATTTACAGAGAGATGTGAACTCATTACATACTTGGGTGCCAAGATGACAAGAAAATACAAGGAACCTCAGTTTCGAGCCATTGACTTTGATCATAAATTACAGACCTTTCTCTCTCTTAGAAGTATAGACCCAGTCAATGGATAGAATGTTTGGGTAACTGCACCCAGAATCTTCAGTTACCTGAAAGGGGTAAAAGGAAATAGATTGAAAATCTGGCCCTCCCTGATGTGCTTTTCCCCTCCTGAGCGATGCGCCACGGCTGCCAGACGTCAAGTGAATTCAGAGCTCTGCCAGCCAGGAGGGAATGGTCTTCCCTAAGCCTAAGTTTTCATATGATTTTAAAAGTTATTACTCTTTGCCTGAACTTTGATGCTCTAACAAAATAGTTATTTCATTTACAATTCCATTTAGTATATTTAGGTACCTTGTATTTTACTTAATGCATCTACTGTTCATTTCCTTTTTCCTTTTCAACCTTTTCAGTAGAAAAGTCAGTCTCTGTTAAAGGAAATTCTGTGGTGAAAGTTAGAAAGCTTTAAGAAACAACATTAATATTGATATAAATAAAATAGAAATATTGGTTACATTTTTAACAAAAGGAGTTGTTTGTATACTTCATGAACATAAAGATATTTTATCATTTTCCCAAGAAAATAAATGAATTTTGAGATAACTAAATGGCTGCTGCTTTTCTTTTTCTCAAGTATTCAAGGAAGCATGCTGTATGCATTATTTTGCAATTAGAAATCACCTGGATAGGAGTTCCCGTTGTGGAGCAGTGGTTAACGAATCTGACTAGGAACCATGAGGTTGCGGGTTCAATCCCTGGCCTTGCTCAGTGGGTTAAGGACATGGCGTTGCTGTGAGCTGTGGTGTAGGTCGCAGACGTGGCTCGGATCCCGAGTTATTGTGGCTGTGGCGTAGGCCCGGGGGCTACGGCTCTGATTCGATCTGGGAACCTCCATATGCCGTGGCACATGGCCCTAGAAAAGGCACAAAGACAAAAAAAAGAAAAAAAGAAATCACCTGGATATTTGAAAAGGATGAAGTCTAGTCTTTTTATATGACATTTTCAAGAAGTTTATGCTAGAGGAAAATTACTAACTTGAATTTGAATATTTTAAAAATGAGATTATTGAATTCTCAGCAGGAGTATAAAAAATCTAGAATGTGAAATAGCAAGATTGGCTCTTTAAAAAAATAAAAAATTCAGCCTGTTATCTGTGTAACCTTAGGTAAACCTCGGTTTGTTTATTAATCTCTAAAATGAATGGTTTAACCTCATTTTTTCCCAGCTATATTGAGGGAAAAAATATTCAGAGCTATATTTAGCTCTTCTTTTCCCAGGTATATTGAGGTATAATTGAAAAATAAAATTATATATATTTATGTGTGTGTGTATATATATATACATTTTTCTTCCCCTCTTTGGCTGCATCTGCAGCATACACAAGTTCTCAGGCCAGGGATTGAACCCACATCACAGCGGTGACAACACTAGATCCTTAACTGCTAGCCCAGCAAGGAACTTTAAAATTATATATATTTAAATTGTACCATGTGATAATTTTGATATAGGTATAATTGTGAAATATTTAACACAGTCAAGTTAATTAACACATCCATCACCTCACATAGTTACTTTGTGTGTTTGTGCATAGTGAGGACACTTAGGAATCACTCTGTTAGCAAATTTTCAAGTATTAGTACAGTGTTATTAACTGTAGTCACAATGCTGTACATTAGCTTCTCAATTTATTCATCTTATAACTGAAAGTTTGTACCCTTTGACCAACCCCTAGCAACTACCATTCGCTCTTTGCTTCTATGAGTCTGACTTTTTTTTTTAGATTCCCCATATCAGTGATACTACACAATATTTGTCTTTCTCTGTCTGGCTTATTTCAACTTAACATAATGCTCTTCAGATTCATTCATGTTGTCTTTGATACCTATAATTTCAACATGTTAATTAAAAAAATATATTTTATGATATATATGATATAAATATATATGATATATTTAATAATAAAATAATTTTTGAACAAAAGCTAGAAGTCTATTGTCGAAGTTAGGATAACCCCCAAACGCCTTAGAACAGTTGCTGATATACCTATAGATGCACCTATACTTTTTCCGGAAAACAGGAATTGTCTGCAGCTACCAAGTTTTACCAGTAGCATAAGGTCCTGCTCATTCTTCTCTTCCCAGTCCTTAATCTTCTGAATTATCGTCTTCCCATAGTGTTCCTAACATGTCCACAGGCCTCCTCAGCCTATGGGTATGAGAAGTTTCCTTTGGAGTCCCCATCGTGGCTCAGTGGTTAATGAATTCGACTAGGAACCATGAGGTTTTGGGTTCGATCCCTGGCCTTGTTCAGTGGATCAAGGATCCGGCGTTGCCATGAGCTGTGGTGTGGGTCGCAGACACGGCTCGGATCCCGCGTTGCTGTGGCTGTGGTGTAGGCTAGTGGCTACAGCTCCAATTCAACCCCTAGCCTGGGAACCTCCATATGCTGCTGGAGCGGCCCTAGAAAAGGCAGAAAGACAAAAAAAA
Source organism: Phacochoerus africanus (assembly GCF_016906955.1). NCBI lineage: Eukaryota > Metazoa > Chordata > Mammalia > Artiodactyla > Suidae > Phacochoerus > Phacochoerus africanus. The sequence goes on along the minus strand of NC_062545.1, from coordinate 75,522,861 downwards.
AAAAAAAGAAGAAGAAGAAGAAGAAGAAGAAGTTTCCTTTAACAATTTAACCCAAACTTACTTGTTTCAGTGCCCTCACCTTTATGAGGGGCAGTAGCTATGCAAAGCACCTCTAAGTATCCCTTGAGAGACAGGGACTATCACAGGATCCAGAGCAAGTCCATCCCCACCCAACCCCCGACCCTGGATATCTGTCATTTTCTAGGGATCTTGTTCTCTAATATGGCTTCACTTAGACCTGTATGAACCCAAGGGTGTGAGAAATCTCACGGCTCCTTCCTCATTGTCCTGGAGCTGCCGAGTTCTATACACAAGTGGGGTAAATGCTTCCTCTCTCCTGAGAAGGTGGAAGCTTAGTCCCTGAGTTGAGCAAGGAACCAAATGCCATGCAATTCTCCCTTTTCGTCCCTCTCTCCACAAGGTCTCTCCTTCCAAGCAAGCCTATTGAATAGAGTACAGCAGATGGGAGCATTGGATGGAGATCCGGGAATCCAATCTCCAGAGTAGTTTAGAGCTCTGGACATTCCAGGTCCCCAGCACATGCAAATTACACTTTGTTACATGTAGGAACCTATTTAGAATAACGCCAGACAGGGCTCTCTCTCTTTCCAGGCTGTTTGCTTTGTGCCAGATGGTGTACTCATGGGTTTATATAGATTATCTCATTAAATTCCTACACATGGTACTTAAATACATGAAAAGAGTTTCTTACCCAAGATCACGTAAATAGTAGGATCTAGATTCAGGCCCGGATCAGACTAAGTCCTGCTCTTCCGTTGTCACCTCCTACACTGTAAGCCCACCTTGGAAACCACCATAATGACATCAGTATTCCTGGGGCATTTCATTGGCCAGTCTTTTGGGCACTCATGCACGCCTGTGTGTGTGTGTGTGTGTGTGTGTGTGTGTGTGTACTTCAGAGTATAAAAATATCATGGAGGACTCAGGAAATCTTTTGCTTGGCGCTTGAGACTCCCTAGCCCCACCCCTACATGCATTCACTTCTGTAATTACTGCATTTTGTGTTTTCTTTAGCAAGTTCCATCCAGAGGTCTGTGTCACCAGGACAGGGAATGGCATTTCTGCAACGAGAAAGGAGAATACACATGCATCATTTTAAAACCTCTTGTTTTGTTTAGAAATTATGCTTGCATGTTATTTTGTTTAGAAATTATGCTTGCATATTATTTTGTTTAGAAATTATGCTTCCAGAGTTCCATTCTTGGCACAGCAGGAACAAATCCGATTAGGAACCATGAGGTTGTGGGTTCAATCCCTGGCCTTGCTTAGTGGGCTAAGGATCTGGTGTTACCATGAGCTGTGGTGTAGGTTGCAGATGCTGCTCGGATCTGGTGTTGCTGTGGCTCTGGCATAGGCTGGCAGCTACAGCTCCGATTTGACCCCTAGCCTGGGAACTTCCATGTGCCACGGGTGCGGCCCTAAAAAGACAAGAGACCAAAAAAAAAAAAAAAGAAATTATACTTGCATATTTCTATAATAACCCATCAACTGGTGTCCCAGATATGATGAAAGGATGTTCTGGCTGGGCGCCTGGGGACCCCACATTTCTTCCCTGAATAAAGCAGCAAGAGAGTGAGTGGCCAGCCCACAGCGCTCATGGGGGGTCATTACCCCCATCCTCCAGGCTGCCACCCCAGCCACTTCAGGACAAGCCTGAGGCAGTGCCCATCCGAGGGCCAGGAAGAATGCTCAACCAGCCTGTGCCTCTGCACAGCTTATCTGGATGTCATTTTCACTCCAACTAAAAGGACACATGATTTCATGCTGGGAGAAGAGGTAGTGCCCATTTCACAGCCCCTAAGACAAAAGGAAATATAATTACAGTCAATGAAGTGTGGAAAAGAAGGGAAAGGCTTCTGTACTTCCTTTCCAACTAAGACTCAAATGCATCACGTGGATGTATTATATTTGACCATTCTTATTGCTGGACTATATACTGTTGTCCTATATTATAAAATGCTGTGATGAACTTTCCTCCTCTCTATTTGGGATTTTTAGCCTAATATGAATTCTGGGAAATAAAAGTACAAGGTGAAAAGGTATGAATTTTAAAAAACTAAGAAGATAATGCCAAATTATAGTAAAGAAGTAATGAAATTGGTGCTTCTGGGCACTCCTGGAAACACCGAGTTACTATAACCATTTCAGAAGGCAGCTCAGTAATAGGAATTGGGACCTGTAAGAATGAATGGGTTGGTAGGAGTTCCTGGCAATGAACTTGATAGTATCCATGAGGATGTGGGTTCAATCCCTGACCTTGCTCAGTGGGTTAAGGATCCAGCATTGCCATGAGCTACAGTGTGGGTGGCAGATGTTGCTGTGGCTGTGATGTAGGCTGGCAGCTGTAGCTCTGATTCGACCCCTAGCCTGGGAACTTCCATGTGCCACAGGAGTGGCCCTAAAAAACAAACAAAAGAAAAGAATAAATGGGCGGAAGGAAGAACCTTGTTACTTTAACTTGAATTGATAGTGGCGATATTGAATATTATTACATACATTGGTCACCAGTTGCATTTCCTATTTATTTTATTTTATTTTATTTTATTTTATTTTATTTTATTTTATTTATTTTATTTTATTTTATTTTATTTTATTTTATTTTATTTTATTTTATTTTACTTTACTTTACTTTACTATTTTTGTGGCCATACCTGTGGTATATGGAAGTTACCAGCCCAGGGACGGAATGCAAGCCATAGCTGTGGCAATGCTGGATCCTTAACCCACTATACCGCAACAGGAACCCTGCATTTCTTCTTTTGTGAATTATTTTTTCATATCCTTTGCCCTCTTACTCATTGGGAATTTTTTAATTGTTTTGCATGAATTCTTTATACAATAGACACATCAATCCTTTGCATTTGTGGTAAATAAGTCCTATTTTTTTTTCAGATATGAAAGTAAGAGCTATTCCTCTTTCTCTTATGATATTGAATACTTTCTAGGTTTTGGAAGTTTTTTCATCTTCAGAGATTCAGTAAATATCCTATTTTGTGTTTTTCTACAGTGGTGTGTGTGTGTTTACATTTAATTCTTTAAGCTGCCTAGTATTCATTTCAGGATATGTTGTGAGCTGTGGTTTAAATTCTTCAAAACTCAAAGTAATAAACACCATTTTTTAACATTTTTTAGTTTTATTATACATTTCAGTTTATTCTCAGTGCATTGATTAAAAGTTTTCATAAACTCAGTGGTGAAGAGGAAGGAGTTCAAGAACAAAGAAGGAATGAGAGATGTTTTTACTTATGTATGCCTCAGTCTCATTGTGGGTGATTTTTTTGTTTTAATTTTTTGGATTTGTTTTTGCTTTTACAAATGAAGGCCTAGTAGAGATCTATCTACAAAGCCTGAGAGCCCTTAATTATGGGTGACGGGTGGTTGTGGAAATAATTCTTAGAAGGATAATAGCTGAATTAAAAGGACCTTTCAAAATTGAGGCAAGGAAGATTAGAGAAATAAATAAAAATCGAGATTCTAACCAGAAGGTGGAAGGCATCCTAGAGCTTAAGGAACACATATTCACCAAGCCGCTGAGCCAGGCATGTTGAGAACTGCTTAGTCTGTACAAGCATGTGCATATTTGCAAGGACTTTCCTAGTCTGGGGTAGGAGATAAAAATATAAACAGATACACTCCAACCTGTGTATTGCAGGAGATATGGAGCCTGCAAACTGGAGCACTGCTGAATGAGTGCTATAAAATCCCTATAAAGATGCCGGATTAGTATTGAAGATTGTCAATTATCCTTCCGTTCCTTTCAAATCCCTTTAAATCATAATGAGCCTTGGACCATAGTTTCTTCCAGCTAAAGTTACCAGTCAGCTATTGTAGCCTACAAAGATGTTTTTGATGCCTTTTGCAAAGACAAAGGACTTTACCAACTGCTAATTGCCAGCTGATTATGACCCTCTCCTTCCTTCAAACTCCTGCCAAATTCTCTGTTGACCCAATCCACCCAGAAGCAGTACATCCTGGGCTCTGTTAATGAAGTCTTCCAGGTCCAAAGATAAGGAAAAGGATGGAGACTGGATTTGGTGAAGGAAGAGAAAAACTCCCTCTTTACCTATCAATTGTCACTCCATAAGTGATTTTACTTACAACAATTTATAATCTAAACTCTGGTAACTGCAAGATTAATATCTCAAATAATCTTCTAACCTCTGAACTCCAGATTCTTATCTATCACTTCCTACTGTAATTCTTTAGTGGATATCTAGTTGTCATCTCAAATTCAGTATATCCATCCCACACTTGTTATCAGCTTCTCCTCCTCCAGTTTCCATCAGATTACTTAATGGTAATACTGTGTACTCAGTTGAGTTGGCCCCAAACCTAGGGATTAACCTTGATTGCATTCCTTCCCTCACTCCCCACACCCACTCTCTCAATAAGCCCTGTCAAAAAGAGCTGCCTCCAAAATATGCCATGGGTCTGGGCTTTTTTCATGTTTTGTACTGCTTTCATCTTGTCCCTCTGCCTCTACTCATGTCCCTCAAGAATCTACTTTTCATATAGCACCTAAGTAATCTTTAAATACATAAATCAGGTTCATCAGTACCTTTTCACAATCTTCCAATGGCCTCTTAGCTCAGTCAAAATAAAATCCAAATTCCCAACTCTAAGTATATGTTAATTTTATGTGTCAATTTGAAGGGTGTTTTTGGATGATATTAAAATGTAAATCAGTAACCTCTGAGTAAGCAGATTGCCCTGCATAATGTGGGTGGGCCTTAGCTAATCAGTTGAAAAATGTGAATAGAGCAGAAAGGTCAGTCTCCCTGAGCAACAGGGAATTCTCTAGCAGAGTGCTTTTGACTTCATCTGTCCCATCACTTTTTCTGGGTCTTGAGTCTGCTGGCCTACACTGCAGGTTTTAGACTTCCCAGCCTTCATAATTACGTGAGCCAATTTCTTATAATAAATCTAAATCTCGCTATGTAGCCTATTGAATCTGTTTCTCTGGAGAACTTTTAATATAGCATAAAAGGCTTATAGAACTTTTCAACATCTTCTCCAATTCTTTCTTATCTGTTCCTTCTTTTTTTTGGATTGACTAAGGACTTTTTTTTCTTTTACAGCCGTACCTGTGGCACATGGAAGTTCCAGGACTAGGGGTTGAATTGGAGCTGCAGCTGCAGGCCTACACCACAGCCATGCACATGGAAGTTCCAGGACTAGGGGTTGAATTGGAGCTGCAGCTGCAGGCCTACACCACAGCCATGGAACACCAGATCCAAGCCACATCTGCAACTTACACTGTGGCTTGCAGCAACACTGGACCCTTAACCCCCTGAGCGAGGCCAGGGATCAAACCTGCATCCTCATGGACACTACGTTGGGTTCTTGACCCTCTGAGCCACAGTGAGAACTCTGACTAAGGCCTGTTTTTTCTCCTCTAAAGGTTTTGAAGTTATGAATTCTATTGATATCCATGGAGTGGTTATCAGTATTAACATGCATACTTAGTCTAAATGTAATCAATATCTCTGTCCTTAAAACATTTAATACCCATCACCAGCTCCCATCTTAAGTGCTATTTGTATTCAGTACTTTGGATCCAGTCTATTTGTTTACTATCCAAATTAGACATTTTATTTTCATAACCAATGTTTGTTTAGACTTTTCATTTTTTTCTCTCACCACTCCTTGTAACATCGCAGACTTTCCTCCTAGGGTTATTGTCCGTCCTAGAGTAGGATTTTCTGGTGGTTAATGATTTCACTTTTTGTCCAAAATTGTTTTGATTTTTCCCTTGTTATTTAAGATAATTTTTCAATATACAAATATAAACAGATAATCCAAATAGGCCTGTATTGATAAGTTGAATCAAGAAATAATAACCTTCCAAAATAGAAAGCAGCAGGTTCAGATGGCTTCACTGGTGATTTCCATCAGACATTTAAAGAAGAGTATGCAAGCTGGGTCAACATTCAAATATCAATTAATATAATCCACCATATTAACAGATTAAAGAAGAAAAATCCAACACCCACTCATGATAAAAATTCTCAGTGGAAATTCCTGTCGTGGCTCAGTGGAAATGAATCCAACTAGTTTCCATCAAGATGCAGGTTTGATCCCTGGCCTTGCTCAGTGGGTTAAAGACCCAGTGTTGCGGTGAACTGTGGTATAGGTCGAAGACAAAGCTTGGAGCTGGCGTTGCTGTGGTGAACGCCAGCGGCTATAGCTCTGATTCGACCCCTGGCTTGGGAGCCTCCAGGTGCCGCCCTAAACAAACAAACAAAAAAACCCTCCACAATATATCAGCACCCAAATGAAATGAACATTAAGGTATAAATCTAATATGTAAAATATATAAGGAAAACTGTAAAACTCTAATTAATGAAATCTAAGAACTAAATAAATGGAGAGACATTCAATGTTGTGAGTAGGAAGACTCGACATTGTCAAGATGATAGTTCTTTCCAATTTGATCTATATATTCAAAGCAATCCCAATCCCAATCCCAGTAAATTGTTTTGTGGATATCTACACAGTAGTAAAATTTTTAAAGAACCAGGGGGTAATTTCAAAATTTTGGAGACTAGAGAGAGGACATTCTGGGCATCTGGAAGGGTGTGTTGAGGGGCATAACTTATAAACAATTAGATATTAATGAACCATAAATTGTGAGAAAATGCTGAAATAGTTGGAAAAAAAAGTAGAAGGGGACTAGATTTGGGTGGGGCTCATGGACCATATCCAGAAGCTTGGCCTCCATTAGGAGGGAACAAGGGAGCCAAAATGGGTTCTAAGCAGGGGAGTGACTCCAGTCTCTGGGTGTGACATGCCATGTATTGGAGGGAACAACCCTGCAACTAAGGCTTGTTAGAAAAGCTTAACAGTCTATTGAAGAAAGACGCTGAAAGTAGGAAGAATAATCATAGTAGACATGAATTAAAACATTAAGCCCATTGCATACTTAATCTTGTCTGCCCCACCGCCACCCAGTGTTGGCACTGGTGTCAAGCTCTCCATTTTACAAGTAAGGCGAATATGGTAGGATAAATCACTTGATCAAGACCCCTCAGTACCCAGATCTGTCCACAGCCTCTCTTCACTCCCTTGAACTAAGGCATTGGACTATGACGACGGTGAATGTACAGGCGCTTTCATTCATTCGTCACTTACTGGAGACCGAAAGCCAGCTTCAGCGTCCAGGAAAGGGAAGAGACAAAACTCATTAAGGTGTCGGTGAGCAGCTAACCGGATGTAAAACTTCCGTAGCTGCAGAGTGACAACAGCATTACCGCCCACCATCCTCTACCCACTGCGAACACCAGACGCCCTCCCTGCGCCGCCTCCGGGGACCTCAGGCGCCGCCCCGCCCAGGGGCGCCCCTGCGGGCCACGTGGTGCGGCGTCCGCGCAGGCGGCTCCCGGCGCCGGCGCTTCCGGGTTGGCGGCGGCTGCGGCGCAGAGGTAGAAGCCGGGCGGCGCGGGGTCGCCGGCGGCTGGCAAGGCGGAGCTGGGGGCCTGGGCCGGCCTGGCGCGGGTGCGCCTGCCAGGCCGCTGGGTGGGCCAGTCGCGATCCAGACCCCGCCGGACGTCCAGAGAGGTAGGTCCGCTACTGGCCCACCGTTGGTGGGCGCGGCATCCGCGTCCGTGTTGACCCTGCCCAGCTGGCCGCTCCTCGGTCCGGCCCGAGGGGCCCGGGTAGGAGATGCGGGAGTCCCCGCGTCCTAGCGTCCCCTCGTCCCGCCCCCAGGTCGGCCGACCCAGGGCCCCGGGGAATTGCCCGCGCGCAGTCTGATGGCCCAACGTGGGCAATCCACGCCTCCCTTCCAAAGCGAGGCCGGATGTGCCTTACGTTATTACTACTCAATTGCTGCTACCCCCAAATTGACTTTGTACACATACATTTTCTTCGCCCTTTCCATTTTTGTTTCACAGACTGGCTAATAATATGTAAAGTCGAGACACTAGTTTTCATTCTGATATTTGTGCAACTATGAAAAGTTAGTGCAGGGAAGGACTTCAGAGACGATTGATCCGATTCCTTCATTTTACAGAAAAGAAAACAGACCCTGAGAGGTCCCGGGAACGTCGGAAGTTCACCCAGCTGGATAAGGGTTCAATAGGAACCCAAAGCTAAGTTTTTAAATAGACTTTTAAAAGTGATAAATGGTAAAATTCAATTAACAAAGTGAAGTGACTCTAGGTTCCTTTGGGCTGGGATTAACCTGGTTAGACAATGTGTCCTGCCTTTTAAACATTATTTTCTGAAGTTCTCTTGGGGTGTCTGCAGCAGCTTGGGTTGTTGCTGTGGCGTGGGTTCAGTACCTGTCTTGGAAACTTCCACTGGCAAGGTGGAACAAAAAAACCTTTGTTTTCTTATTTCAGGCCAAATCCTTCTTGAGAGCCTAAAGAAAATGGCAGAAATATCATCAGAGCCTTCAGGGCAGCTTATTGTACACTCAGACACTCACAGTGACACTGTCCTGGCCAGTTTTGAGGACCAGAGGAAGAAAGGCTTTCTCTGTGACATCACTTTAATTGTGGAGAATGTGCATTTCCGGGCCCACAAAGCCTTACTGGCTGCCAGTAGTGAGTACTTCTCAATGATGTTTGCTGAAGAAGGAGAGATCGGCCAGTCCATTTATATGCTAGAAGGCATGGTTGCCGACACTTTTGGTATCCTGCTGGAATTTATGTACACGGGTTGTCTCCAGGCCAGTGAGAAAAGTACAGAACAAATCCTGGCTACTGCCCAGTTCTTAAAAGTCTATGACTTGGTAAAGGCTTACGCAGACTTTCAAAATAACCATAGCTCCCCAAAGCCAGCAACATTGAACACAGCTGGTGCTCCAGTGGTTGTCATTTCTAATAAGAAAAATGAGCCTCCAAAGCGGAAAAGGGGAAGACCAAGAAAAGTCAACAGTTTACAGGAGGGGAAGTCAGAACTGGCTGCAGAAGAAGAACTACAGCTGAGAGTGAACAATTCAGTTCAGAATAGAGCACACTTCGTGGTTAAAGAGCTCGACAGTGGCGTACTGAGCGAACAGATTCCAGCAAAAGAATTGGAAGAATCTGAGCCGGCTTGTGAGCCAGGTAGAGGGGAGGAAATGCCAGCTGAAAAAGATGAGAACTGTGATCCCAAGAGCCAGGATGGGCAGGACAGCCAGAGTCGTTGTAGCAAGCGGAGGATTCGGAGGTCTGTCAAACTGAAGGATTACAAACTCGTTGGGGATGAAGATGACCAGGGTTCAGCCAGGAGGATCTGTGGAAGGAGGAAGCGCCCTGGGGGCCCTGAGGCCCGTTGTAAAGATTGCGGCAAAGTGTTTAAGTACAACCACTTTTTAGCAATCCACCAGAGAAGCCACACGGGTAATTATGCTTTTGCAGCTCATTGGAATGTGTTTTGGAGAAGTAACAATAGTAATAGCTTTCATTTATTGTGCAGTGTCTGTGATGGGCATTGTAATAAGGTATACATGTTATTGTATTGAATTCTCCCAGCAGTCCTGTGAAATAGGTGCTATTATCCCAACTGTGCAGATGAAGAGACTAAGTACTAGAAAGCTTAAAATACCTTGCCCAGGGCATCCACATAGTGACAGAACTGGGATTTGAACTCAGGGAGCCTGATTCCAGAATCTCTCTTCTTATTTGAAATTGTTGGTTCAAGGCTTAAATGTTCAGGAATCAAGTGCCAGCCACATTTAATCTGCCTAATGATTCTTTTTTTTTTTTTTCTTTTTCTTTTTAGGACCGCACCTGCATCATATAGACGTTCCCAGGCTAGGGGTCGATTCAGAGCTGCTGTTGCCGGTCTACACCACAACCACAGGAATGCCAGATCTGAGCCACATCTTCAGCCTACACCACAGCACATGGCAACACTGAATCCTTAACCCACTGAGTGAGGCCAGGGATCGAACCTGCGTCCTCATGGATGCTCATCGGGTTCGTTACCACTGAGCCACAACAGAACTCCTTATGACTCTTCTTTTTTTCTTTTCTTTTTAGGGCCGCACCTGTGGCATATGGCAGTTCCCAGGCAAGGGCTCAAATCAGAGCTGTAGGGCTCAGTGGAAACCATCCCAGCTAGTATCCATGAAGACATGCAATCAATCCCTGTCTTCACCCACTGGGTTAAGGATCTGGCTTTGCCTTAGGATTCTTGAATTCCTCATCTTGACTGTAGCTGTATTTTTTCCCAGGTCTGTCTGGACAGCTCTCTCACTCAACCATCTAGCTGTAAACATCTCTTCCTTTATCATCCCTCTAGCCCAGTACTGGCCAGTAGACACTTTTGTGAGGATGGAAATGTACCATAGCTGCTCTGTCCATTATCGTGGCCACTAGCCACGTGGGTATTTTGCATACTTGACATGGCGAATGTGACTGAGGAACTGAGTATTTTACTTTATTTTAATTGATTTAAATGGTCACCCTATTGGACAGTGCAGCCTAAGGTGGCCAGAAATCACTTCCTCCTTTGAGCCCTCTCTTAGGCACCTGACTCACTCTCCTTTGGGTCAGGCTGTGGTCATACACCTGTTATGTACCCCACAGCCTAACTAAGTTCAGGCCTAGGGACCGGGATGTAAGTCCTAGCATTTGGCGGCATCCAGTGCTGTGGCTCTCAGCCTGGCCGTCCTTGAGTCTCCTAGGGCGCTTCTGAAACCACAGAGCCTGGGTGCGAGCCCCAGAGCTTCTGGTTGCATTGTCTGAGTGTTGGCATTTTTAAAGGCTTCCCAGGGATTTTAAGCACAGACTGAGAGCCCTGAATTGTGGTTCTCTGAATGATGTAGAAATGTTTATTGAACTGTCCAGTTCAAAATCTTAAATAGCTCTGCAAAATTCGTCAAGGAACTCCACCTGTAGGATCTTCCTTTTTTGCCCTCAGTGTTCTGCAATTTTGCATTCACTCATTTTAGTGTGGGTCTCTTTTCTTCCATTTGAGTGGGTACCACTGGATGCATACAGCCTGGAAACTCATCTTTCAGTTCCAGAAAAAATTTCTTGAATCGTTTCATAACTGATTGCCCTCGCTTTCTAGAACTCCTTCTGTTTGGATGTTGACCCTCCCGGACCCCTCCTCTAACTTTCTTGTCTCTCCTCTTGCTCACTTTTCGCTCTGCTTTCTGGGAGACTGCCACTTCCTCATTCAACCTTGATTACTTTCCTATTTCTACTCTTAAGTTTTTGCTTCCAGGAGCTCTTTTTCTCTAAACATTTTTTTTGAAAGGAGAGTCCTCTTTTTGTTTCCCAGTCTACTGTCTTACCTCTTTGAGCCCGTTAAGAACATTTACTTATTTATTAGTTTTTAGTATTTTCCAGACTCACCCTGGGCAGTCTGTTTTCCACAAGTTGCTTTTTGTCTTACCTGTTTTGGTATCTGTTTCAGCTACGTAAGGCCTTCCTTGACCGATGATTTTTTAAAAAAATCATATTATATGTAAGGATTTTTTGCTGAAAGCTGCTGGCAGCTGCAGGTGTGGAGGGCCTACAGCATCCTTGCTGATGCCTGGCCTTGCCCCTTCGGCTCTCTTCCCTCTCTCTTCATGTTCCAGCAGACACTCCATCTCCTACCTGGAGGCTGTAGCCTGGCTGCCGGTGTCTAGCACAGGAGGAGGCAGAAGGCTGGGGTGCATCTCATCATCACAGATGCACACTTTGACTTGCTCTCCCCACGGTGGTCCCGCCCCATTGTCCTGGGAGACCTCTGACCCCGAGACCCCTACTCCAGAGATCCCTTGTTGGATTCACCCTCTTTAGAGAATAGTCTCCATCTTTTGCTGGGGAGAAGGCCAGGCCCCTGGGTACGTGGATTAGGACATTGGATCTGGGGGCATCTAACCACCTGGGAAGCAGATGTCGTTTGTTCTCCCTCACCCCCATTTTCAGGGATAACAGGTGTCACCAATTCCTGACATGAGCATCTCCCCGCTCCTCCCCGCTGGCATCAGATTCGTCCTTTCCAGCTTGCAAAATGTTATCGGTGATGTTGTCTGTGCTGTTCATTGTCATTTTAGTTTGGGAGCGCACAGAGGATGTGCACGTTGTTGCTCACGCCATGTTTTTTGGGGCTCTTATTCCAGGGGAGCGACCTTTCAAATGTAACGAGTGTGGCAAAGGCTTCGCGCAGAAGCACTCCCTGCAGGTTCACACCCGGATGCACACAGGCGAGCGGCCCTACACCTGCACCGTGTGTGGCAAGGCTCTTACCACCAAGCACTCGCTGCTGGAGCACATGAGTCTGCACTCAGGTAGCCAGGCTCGCACCAGCGGCCAGATGCCAGCAGGTTCCCATTGTGAGGGTGGGCGTTACTGTGATTTAGGTGGTCTTGTCTCAGCCTCATGTCATTCCCCATGTGGTGTCATGGAAAGACAGAATTCTGCACCTGTCAGGGTGTGCTTTAGAGTTTTGCACAGCCTTGAGCCTTAAGCTGTGATTTATAAACTGGCAGCTGGAAGTTCAGTGTGCAACCATGGTTTGTATAAGCACGAGAGTTTAGAATTATTTTACTTTGGATGCTTTTGAGGCGAACTCAAATTCTCTTGTTCTGTCCACCACTCCCTATTGCCTTGCGTGCCTTTGCACATTCATGTTAACGGTGGTAGACTCTGTAGGCATTTGGGTTTGTAGACAAGTCACTTGTGTTATTTGTAGAAAATGGACACCTGGGCCCACTGTGGTATTTATCTTATTTGTGAGCCTTCCTGTTCTTTATAGTTTTTTTGTGTGTTTTGTTTTTTATTTGGCAGGACAGAAGTCTTTTACCTGTGATCAGTGTGGAAAATATTTCAGCCAGAAAAGACAACTAAAGAGCCATTACCGAGTTCATACAGGTACAATAAAAGGAGAGAAAATTTGGATTGGTGGGGGAGAAATGCAAATACAAATTGTTTCTGAAACAGTACTTTCAGAGTTGTAAAAGATAAGAGAGTGTTTAGGGAAGCTATTCTTAAAAAGCAGTCTAGGAGTTCCCACTGTGGTGCAGTAGATTAAGATCCGGTGTCGTCTCTGGTGGTGCAGGTTTGATCCCTGGCCCGGTGCTGTGGGTTCAGGATCCGTGTTCCCGCAGCTGTGATGTAAGTTGCAGGTGCAGCTCGAATTTGATCCCTGGCCCGGCAACTTCCATATACCATGGGTCCAGCCAAAAAAAAAAAAAAAAGAAGCAATCTAAATTAGATGTCCTTGTGATGTTTTCTCCTACCTTGGGATTTATATTAAATGTTTATATTACAGTTTTGGTTTCACACACGGAAACCCTATAAATTTGGTGTTATTCGAGGCACCACTTGACTGAGAGGACAGTGGTTGATTAGTTGTTAGTGGTCCCTGGACAAAGGTGTCACACCCCATAACTCTCTGTCCAGGCTTTGTCCAGGCTTGCTCCAGCCTGCCTCTGCCCACTGCCCTTTTTCCTTCCTGCCAACTGACAAGAGATGAAGGGGGGGATTGGGAGCATCATTTGAGATTGTTTGGTCACAGTCAAAGCAGTGCTTTGAGGCAGAAGGAGATTATATTTGGAGAGATGGGAAGGGTCCCACGTCTTTTGGGGAAGCAGTGAGTTGAGAGGCAGAAGAAAATATTGTTACCAAGTTTAATTTCAGAATTGTTGTTTTATTAAAATACCACATTTAAAGTGATTATTTTTCAGGGAAGTGCTTTAACACAAATCACTGAAGAAATGCAGGGACAGCATATATGCACTGACACTTTTTTTATTGTTGCGACAAGGCCACTCATTACCGGAATGCAACCATTGCCACCGCAAATTCATGGATGTGTCTCAGCTAAAGAAACATCTACGAACACACACAGGTAAAACACCGTTGCACCCTTTCGTTCTAGCACATTTCATGCTTTCAGGGAGCGAGGACTGAAGTACTTGGATCCCCTCCTCACAGTGTGTTTATTGTAAATTGGGCGGGAGTCTTATCAGTAGATCCTTCAAAAGCCCAGGCAGAAGGCTGTGAACACCGTTCTGTGGAGAAATCACATCTTTGTAAAAAGCAAAGCAGGGATTCCCACTGTGGTGCCACGGGTTAAAGATCCAGCATTGTCTCTGCAGCTTGGGTTCAGTCCCTGGCCTGGGAACTTCCACATGCCATGGTGTGGCCAAAAAAAAAAACGCAAAACAGAGAGTCCTTACTGAGCACTATTCATCTATGTAACTTTGTTTCATACCGCAAAGTGGTACAAGTCTGAATCGGGTTCTGTGTTTCAATCATAATTTACTTTATCATTGAGGAGTATCAAGATGAATTTTTTAGAAAAGGAAGCAAAATGAAGCAAGCACAAAAGTAGCCTAGGCACTGAGGATTTTTCCACTTTCTCTCCTAGGATCTCTTAGTACTTACTAAGCATCACCACCTCCAGAAAAAACAGCTTCCAGGATGAAGAGGAAGCAGGATCAATTAGGGCAGGTCAAATTCTTTCATTTAAGATCAGAAAAGTAAAAATGTGGGCCTTTTAGAACTTTAGGTAAGAAGCACTTCTTAAAAAGAAACCTGCTAGATTTTCTAAGAAAAACTTCCTGTTCTAGGTTGATAGTTTAATGATCCTCTTAAATTGTTTAGTAAAATTATATATCAGGTTAACTTATGTCGCTTTGGACATTTTCAAAAAACCCTGTGTTTTTTGAAAACACAGGGTTTTCTCCTTAAAGTCATTTATTTTCTTAAACATCTCATAGTGTATTGAGTTTTAGGAAGATGTGTCTCTGTATAGTCTTTCTACAGATATCATTAATAGGTTCTGTGAAATTTAAATTGTCCATTTGGTGTTCCTGTCATGGCACAGTGGAAAGGAACCTGTGCCATGGCACAGACTAGGAACCATGAGGTTGTGGGTTTGATCCCTGGCCTTGCTCAGTGGGTTAAGGATCCAGTGTTGCCACAAGCTGTGGTGTAAGTCAGAGATGAGGCTTGGATCCTGAGTTGCCGTGAGCTGTGGTATAGACTGGCAGCTGTCTAGCTAGAGTGGCTAGACTAGCTCTGATTGGACCCCTAGTATGGGAAGCTCCATATGCCGCAGGTGTGGCCCTAAAAAGCAAAATAAATAAAGAAATAAATAAATTGTCCACTTAGCACGTATCGCCTGACGGTTACTAGGTGCCAGGCACTCTTCTGGGCTCTGAGGATGTAGCAGTGCATGAGGTGGGCAGAGCCCTTGCTCTTGAGGGGCTAACATGCAAGCGGGAGACACCGAGGGAGTGTGTAACTTGTCAGGTGGGGGTAAGTGCTGTGAACAAAACGCAGGGTCAGGGTACGGGCTCAGGAGGGGATTCTGCCTTTTTACACGGCGGCTCATCTGGGAGGGCCTTGCTGATGAGGTGACCTCTCGGGTGGAGATCTGAATGCTGTGAGCCATTGCATCTCCTTGGCAGAAGAGCATCCTAGGCAGAGGGACCAAGTCCTGAGGCAGAAGGGGCCACGCAGAGCCAGGGCAGTGAGAGTGGACACCGTGGTGTAGGTGGACATTAGAGGCCGCTGGAGTCCGCGTAACCCGAGTTCCCGGCTGTGTGCTTCAACCCCCTGGGAAACTTTAAAAAAGGAAAAGCCTAGTCTCCGCCCCTGGAGATTCTGATTGAAGTGACTGGGGATGGGGCTCGAAATGAGCATCGTTAAAAGCTCCCTGGGTTTTTTTCACTGTGCACTTAGGCCTGAGAACTTTCGAAGCCACAGTAAAGACTTTGGATTTTGTCCTGAGGTGGTGACTAACAAAGGAACGGACGTGCTGTAATGTAGAATTTTAATAGGATCGCTGCAGCCACCGCGTGGGGTGGGGTGAGGCGGGGTGGAGGCGCCGTGAGGAGGTTGGTGCCACGGGACCTTGGCACAGCATGGTAGGAGTGGGCCCATTCGGGGTATATTCTCAAGGAAGACTCAGCGTCACTTGCTTGTGATTGGATTTGAGGGGGGAGAGAAGGGAGAGGCAGAAGAAATTGGAAGGATGAAAAAACTGGGGAAGATGCTGGAAGGAGCAAACCAAGAGTTGGATTTTAGACACGTGGGCTCTGAGGTGGCTCTTTGACATCCAAGTGCATGTGTGGAGGAGGTGGCTGGATGTTTTGGTCCATGTTCAGGGGAGACCTGCATGCAGAGATGGAAACGCCCATGCTCACACATAGGCCTGCAGATAGCCTGTGGGGCTGCGGAGAGAATCCCCAGGGCCGGTGGAGGTCGGGGGGAGCCAAGGTATCCTGGTTGCACTGGGCAGTGCCAGGGTGAGACCTCTGATCCACATGTTTCTCTGGGTAAAATGTGTTAGTGAGGCTTCTGGTCTTTCTGAGGAGAAGCAGGCCTTGGTGTGGAGGCGGAAAGCAGTGCAGTTCCCTTCATTCCAGGGAACTGCCCCACCCTCCACCCTGAAGAGAAGAGAGAGAAGTGGAAGATGTGATGGGTAGAAAGGAAATGACAGGGGCTTTGTAAGGTGGTTTGTATGACTTAGAAATAAGAAATCATACCCATCAAAAAATGACTTTTCGGAGTTCTCGTCATGGCACAGCAGAAACGAATCTGACTAGGAACCAGGAAGTTATAGGTTCAATCTCTGGCCTCGCTCAATGGGTTAAGGATCCAGCGTTGCCGTGAGCTGTGGTGTAGGTTGCAGACGGGGCTCGGATCCCGCCTTGCTGTGGCTGTGGTATAGGCCGGTGGCTACAGCTCCTATTCGACCCCTAGCCTGGAAACCTCCATATGCTGTGCGTGTGGCACTAAAAAGCAAAAAAAGGCGGGGGGGGGGGGGGGAGTTGGGGTGTCACCTCCCAGCTCCTCAGGCAGAGAGGAAGGTTTGGGAAAGGCTGCCAGGCAGAGTGGCGCTCAGCCTCCACCCTAGTAGGCAGGTCTTGCCCAGAGGACCTCGGCCAAGGCTGTCTTCTCTTAGCTCTTTAAGTGCAGACTTTCTCTGGGTTAGAGGTCACTTGCCAAACACAAAAGACTGGAGATCAATGAGAGGTGTTTTCTTCCCTGAAGGCATCTTCAGTGGGGGAGGAGGAGCATTTTGCAGTGGAGGCAGGGTGACAGGCAGTGTTGGTGAGGTCACCACAGCTCAGCTCGTGTCCCTGTACCCAGAGCTGATCCGGCTTTCAGGAACTGAGCTAGGCCGCGCCACGCACCGGACTGACAAGCCAGCCAATGGATTCACTTAACAAAAAGACGCCCCCTTTCTGTTGTCTGCTGTACCGCCTTCCTGACATCTGTGTACCCAGAAACCAAGTCAGTGATCAGAAGATTGCTGGGTGAGCTGGGGGCAAGTTCAGGGAATTAGCCCAGGCTGTGGAGAAGCCTGGTGAGTGGCAGCAACAGGCCGCGTGGGGCTGGAGCATGTGAGAGGCTGGCACCCGGGGGGCCGTGGTGAGGAACAGCTACACCGTGTTGAGCTCTGGTGAACAGCTAGAGCGAGATGGCTGACGAGGGGCAGACCCACGGTGAAGGCAGCCAGGGGTCTTTGGGCAGAGAGGAGGCTTGTTTGGGTTCATGCCTTGAAAAGGATGCAGGCAGCCCCAGGAGGATGGTCCGAGAGGGAAGGTGCTGGGGGTGGGCCAGTTAACAGGCCCTTTGGAGAAGAAAGATGAAGGCGTTCAAGTCAAGAGAGTGAAAGGAGGAGTTCCCATCGTGGTGCAGTGGAAACAAATCTGACTAGGAACCATGAGGTCTTTTTGAGTCTTTTACAATGAACATGGTTGATTTTTGAAGAAAGAAAGCAGCTGTTGTAGGAATTTAAGTGTATAGAACCCGTTTGCCTCTTGAACGTGAACTTGGATCAGACTGGAGGTGTGTGGTGTTCCTGTCGTGGCTCAGTAGTAACAAACCCAACTAGGATCCATGAGGACATGGATTCAATCCCCGGCCTCACTCAGTGGGTTAAGGACCCGGCGTTGCCATGAGCTGTGGTGTAGGTGACAGACACAACTTGGATCCTGCGTTGCTGTGGCTGAGGTATAGGCCGGCAGCTGTCACTCCTATTCTATCCTTAGCCAGGGAACTTCCATAAGCCGCGGGTGTGGCCCTAGGAGAAAAAAAAAAAAAAAGCACAAAAACTTGAGATGTGTGATATTTGGGCCTGCCTGGGGTAGGGTTGGGTGGTACTGCATTAGCCAGCCCATCACTCCAGGTTTGAGCCAATGGCGATGGGAAAGAGGGTCTGAGAAAACATATCTGCCCGCATCCCCCTGGATGAAACCTACCCTTTCCTTTCCATTGCCGTTGTCTGGCCTTCCTGGAATGAACTCGCTTCGGACCCCACTGCCCCCCAGGCCCTGTCACCTCTCCCTGTGCCTTTCCTCTCCATCTACTTCCTGCACCTCCTGGTCCAGGCCTCAGCCCTGCAGCTTAGACTAGTCCACAACTTCCTACCTGGTCTTGCTGCCTACCGCCCACCCCACCCATCATCCCCACGTGTATTTTCTTTCTTTTTTTTTTTTTTTTTTTGGCAACCCCATGGCATATGGAATTCTCAGGCTAGGGATCAGACAGAGCCACAGAGTGACCTACACTGCAGCTGCAATCCTTTTTTTTTTAATTTTTTTATTTTTTGTCTTTTTAGCTATTTCTTGGGCCGCTCCCACGGCATATGGAGGTTCCCAGGTTAGGGGTCGAATCGGAGCTGTAGCCACCGGCCTACGCCAGAGCCACAGCAACGCAGGATCCGAGCCGCGTCTGCAACCTACACCACAGCTCACAGCAACGCCAGATCGATAACCCACTGAGCAAGGGCAGGGACCGAACCCGCTACCTCATGGTTCCTAGTTGGATTCATTAACCACTGCGCCACGACGGGAACTCCCCCACGTGTATTTTCTTAGTACTTTGACCTGTCAGGTCTTCTGCTAAAAACGTCCAAGGGTTTCTTGGGGTCTCTGCCTGGAATTGATGGCTCTTTGTGGCCTGGCCTCATGGTTTAGGTCCACCCCTCCTCAGTGAACCCTCACCGCTCGCTGTCCTCACTCTGCGGCCATTTCCCACACCACCTTTTTGGCCGTACTGTTTATCCTGGTACCCGAACCAGGCCTGTCCAGTCCAGCCAGATCCTGCTGCCTCCACACCCACCCAGGTCTGCACTCAGTGTTGCTGACACCACTCACTTAAGGGTTTTGCCAAGTACAGCCCTAAAATACTGAATTGCCATGTGTATCTCCTTTCAGAACAGTTCTTTTTTTTTTTTTTTTTTTTGGTCATTTTGCCTTTTCTAGGGCCGCAGTCACAGCATATGGAGATTCCCAGGCTAGGGGTCTAATCAGAGCCATAGCCACCAGCCTACGCCAGAGCCACAGCAATGCGGGATCCGAGCCGCATCTGTGACCTATACCACAGCTCACAGCAACGCCAGATCCTCAGCCCTCTGAGCAAGGCCAGGGATCGAACCTGCAACCTCATGGTTCCTAGTCGGATTCATTAACCACTGAGCCACGACGGGAACTCCAGGACGGTTCTTTTTGAGGCAGTGATCATATCTTTTGTATCTTTTCTGTTTCTCAGCTCTGTGCTTTGTGGAAGGTTTTGGAGCTGAGGAAACTGAAGAAGGAAGGTGTCTGTGAACTAGAGGGAGCAGAGCGAGGACTAGGAAGTCTTTGCCCAGATGCACTTTGGCTAGGAAATTTGCCCTCTTACTGTCCTAGAGTATGTTCCTGGAAAGAATTTCCAGTATTTAAAACATTTGCCAGCAGACTTCCAGAGATGTTGCAACCCCAGATGGATTTGATTGATGACATGGTACTGTTACATGTGTCCGCACACAGCACTTTACAAGCAAACGGAGCAGGCACTCAGTCTTTGAGTCGGGAGAAGGAAGAACTGAGATCCGCTCCAGGTGGAAAGATGATGGCAGCGGCCTGGTTTTAATCTTTGGAGTGATAAGAGTTATTGCTATGGGGAGTTCCCTGGTGGCTTGAGGCATCTGGCATTGACACTGCTGTGCCTCAGGTTACTGCTGTGGTGCAGGTTTGATCCCTGGCCCAGGAGCTTCCACATGCCATGGGCATGGCGCAAAAAAACAAAAGCATGATAGCTGCAAAGATGCAGACTCAAGTTGTCACAAGCGTCCTCTGCCTAAGTTGAACTTGGGGAAATATCTCACCTGAATTTTCTAGAAGATGCTGTGAGAGGGAAGCCACCTGACTCTCCTCCTCTTCACTTTGCACTCATCCCTTGCTCTTATCTAGTTTAGTAGGATTTTGCTGCTTTTCTTTTTTTAAAAAAAATTCATAGTTCCCTTGCCTATGTTAGGATCAATAATTGTGTTTCTGGAGGGCATGACAGTCTGTCATTGTGTGTACAAACTAACACAAATAAATGCTGTCAAAGCCTTATTAAAATTCCTAGTGGGGTCTGGAGCAGTCACGACGCCCTGGGTGGGCCTTGGTTCCCACTCTGAAGTTCGTTTATTCATGAGGATTTCTGGACCAGCATGCTGGGCCCACTTCTAGGCACTGGGGTCCTAGGAGTGAGCAGGCCCTCAAGTCACCCCATATAAGAATGGGAGACACAGACGACAAATACCAGTACGTAAGGTGGTGACAGCTTTGTGGGGAAAGTCACTCAGGGAGGGGCCCATGACGTGGTGGGCTGGTGCTTTGGGTGGTGACGAAGCCTTGCTGGGGAGGTAACACTTCACGTCAAGGTGACGTGAGTCCCTAGGGCCCTGAGCGGATTGCATGGGGAGTGTGCCCAGGGACCTCCCCCGAGGTGGAGGTGGTGAGCGAGGGGAACACCTGATGGAGTAGGACAGGCTCGGGGTGAGGGATGGCGGTGGGCAGACAGATGTGTCCCATCTGTGATTCCGTGGCGGCTTTGGTTTTATCTTGCATGGGATCAGGAGGAGCCATTAGAGTAACTGCTGCAGAGCAAGAGAAGATGTGATCGGATCTGACTGTAGGAAGGATCCCTCTGGTTGCCACACTCACCGTGGACCACAGGGCAGCAGAGCAGAAGGGAGGAGGCCCAGGAGGAGGCCCCTGTGGGGAGGCGTGAGATGAGGCCAGATTCTGGGTTCGTTGGGAAGGTGGATATGAATGTGACTAATCCGTAAGTCACCCTAGTGCACTGGGGCCCTGGGAAGCTCAAGTAGTACCCTCTGGGAGTGTACGTGTCTTGAGTGGGTACTCGACAGGGCGAATGTGTCTCCCACATAGAATCGCTTCCCTCCTCATTCCAGTTTTGAAGTGTCTGAGGGAAAGCTCCGAGCCCTACACCTCCTCTGTGTCCTCTTGGCACTTAGCACGCGGGGCTCAAGTACATGGTAGATGCTTGCCGAGTGCTTCCTCCACTCACACTGGCTGAGGGTTCGGGTGGTACTGCCTTGGTTCTTTTTCATATTGCAGAACTAGGCTGTGATTTTTGCTTTTTATTGTGGATGTATGTTTCTGAACACTCTCCCTTTTTTAGGTGAGAAGCCATTTACGTGTGAAATCTGTGGCAAATCTTTCACAGCCAAGAGTTCTCTTCAGACCCACATCCGAATCCACAGGTAAAGTTCTACAGATGCTTTTCACACACGGGATCTTCATCCGGCCCTGGTGTTCAGCAGGGTGACATGTCACCTATATAGTCCTTGCTCCCAAATGATTACTGGTAGAATTTCCTGTGTAATTTATTATTTTGTTTTATCTTTTCAATAAAGAAATTCCACACTTAGGCAAAATCAGGGAAACTGATTCTGGCCAGCAAGAGTTGGCATTATTGATAGCATTTCTTAAATATTGATTTGAGGCTAGGGGCTGGTCTACAGCCTAAATCTATCAAAAATTAGTATTAGGGGAGTTCCCATCGTGGCGCAGTGGTTAACGAATCCGACTAGGAACCATGAGGTTGCGGGTTCGATCCCTGCCCTTGCTCAGTGGGTTAACGATCCGGTGTTCCCGTGAGCTGTGGTGTAGGTCGCAGACGCGGCTTGGATCCCGCGTTGAGGCTGGCAGCTCTGATTCGATCCCTAGCCCGGGAACCTCCATATGCCGCGAGAGCGGCCCAAGAAATGGCAAAAAGACAAAAAAAATTAATATTAGGGAGGTCCTGTTGTGGCTCAGCAGGTTAAGAACCTGACTGGTGTCCATGAGGATGTGAGTTCGATCCCTGGTCCGGCTCAGTGGGTTAAGGATCCAGCGTTGCCATGAGCTATGGTATAGGTTGTAGACATGGCTCAGATCTGGCATTGCTGTGGCTGTGGTGTAGGCTGTTGGCTACAGCTCCGATTCGACCCCTAGCCTGGAGACCACCATATGCCACGGGTATGGCCATTAAAAAAAAAAAACAAAACCCTAAATATTAGATTTAATGTTTTCTCCATAAACTTTTTTTTTTTTTGTCTTTTTGCCATTTCTTGGGTCGCTCCCGCAGCATATGGAGGTTCCCAGGCTAGGGGTCCAATCGGAGCTGCGGCCACCAGCCTGTGCCAGAGCCACAGCAACGCAGGATCCAAGCTGTGTCTGCGACCTACGCCACAGCTCATGGCAACACTGGATCGTTAACCCACTGAGCAAGGGCAGGGATCAAACCCGCAACCTCATGGTTCCTAGTCAGATTTGTTAACCACTGCACCATGATGGGAACTCCCATCCATAAACTTTTTGTTCACACACTTTATTTCCAGATTTGATTTAGTAGCTTTTCTACACAGATAATTACAGGCCACTCACATTTTTAATATTGAAGTCAGTCATATATATTTATTTGTCTTCTAGAGTCTAAAAATTAGCTGAGAACTAAAACAAAAAACGTTGTGTGTAATCTACAAATATTTACTTTCTTATCTGACATACATGCTGTGGAATCATAAAATTTTATCACATCTGACCCAGCCCCACAGCCCCATCCATCACTTGTCCTCAAATACCCCTCCCTGCTTTTTTGCTTTAAGATTAGAAATCGAAGCCCGTGGCAGATGTAACTGGCTCCAAGTCCTTAACTTAGAGAACCCATGACTTATGTCTCCCGGTCAGGTTAATGTTCCTCTCTTCTGCAAATAATCTGAATTTCTGCGTCCCTCTAAATGATCATTATAAGTGGATCTGTCTTTAAAATAAAATGTCTGTTTTCTCGTAGAGGAGAAAAGCCATATTCCTGTGCCGTGTGCGGCAAATCCTTCTCTGACTCGAGTGCCAAGCGGAGACACTGCATTCTACACACGGGCAAAAAGCCTTTCTCCTGCCCTGAGTGTAACTTACAGTTTGCGCGCTTAGACAACTTGAAGGCTCACCTGAAAATCCACAGCAAAGAGAAACACGTGTCCGATGCCAGCAGCGTTTCCGGCAACAGTAACACCGAAGAGGTCAGGAATGTCCTCCAGCTGCAGCCCTATCAGCTCTCTACCTCCGGGGAGCAGGAAATTCAGCTTCTTGTAACCGATTCTGTACACAACATCAATTTCATGCCTGGTCCTAGCCAAGGAATCAGCATCGTCACTGCAGAGAGCTCCCAAAACATGACCGCAGACCAGGCTGCCAATCTCACGCTGCTCGCGCAGCAGCCAGAGCAGCTGCAGAATTTGATACTCTCGGCTCAGCAGGAGCAAACCGAACACATGCAGAGCCTCAATATGATTGAAAGCCAGATGGAGCCCTCCCAGACGGAGCCAGTGCACGTAATCACACTCTCCAAGGAAACCCTGGAACATCTTCACGCCCATCAAGAGCAAACAGGGCAGCTCCATTTAGCAGGTGCTTCAGATCCGGCTCAGCACCTGCAGCTGACCCAGGAGCCACCCGCGCACCATGTGCCCCAGCCCACGCCGCTGAGCCAGGAGCAGAGCTGACCTGAAAACACGCTCGACTGCTCTCTTGGTCTCTGTAAGCCGTAACAGGATTGTGTTTGGCTTTGTGCAGCGTTCACTTGCAGGTCCTGACAGAGATGTGGTAGCTAGCTGAGCTAGCCGATAGCTTGTTGCTGTTCATCCAGGAAGCAACATGTGTGCATCATGTTGTCTCTCTGATATTGATTTGGATTTAGCATTTCAGTATTGATGAATGGGTTTTATTTTCATTTATTATATCTCATAAAGACTTGGGTGACTTTCCTTTGGGGGCACTGAATTAGACTTTTCTGTGAGTATTAAATGTTCACAGCCATAGGTTATGGTCTTGCTGACCTTTCCAGTTATATTTTTTAGGACAAAGGAAGTCATATGTTGAGTTGGGTAGAATGTTTGGTTCCCCTTCCTTATTCCTCTTCGGCATCACAGTTCCCACAATAGTTCCCACTATGGGGGCTGAATATGAGCAATTACAACTTTGGGGACTCTGTCCTTTTAAGAATTTCAGTCCCCTAAGACATAGTAACCTCTCAATGTTTAATCTTCCCTCAGTGGGCTCATCATGTCATGTTTAAGATAGATTGAAAGACGTAAAAACTGAATGTCAATTTTAACTCAAAATTCACACACCAAGAAAGCCAAAAGGATAGGATTATTTTTTAAATTGTGAACTCGACTTTTCTGAGACACAGATTTACATGTTTTTTTTAAAAGCAGGGCATTCCTGTTGTTGCTCAGTGGAAATGAATCCCAATAGTCTCCCTGAGGAAGCGGGTTCGATCTCTGGCCTTGTTTAGTGGGTTCAGGATCCAGCATTGCCGTGAGCTGTGGTGTAGGTCGCACACGTGGCTCAGATCTAGTGTGGTTGTGGTGTCGGCCAGCAGCTGTAGCTCCGATTCGACCGTCAGCCTGGGAATTTCCATATGCCACAGGTGGGGCCCTACAAAGCAAAAAAAAAAAAAAAGTCTAATTGAAGTATGAAATCGAATCAAGATGTTCATCCCAAATAAATTGTCAGTTTTTTGTCAGCATTGACATTTGAGCTTCATGATGAAATGAAAACTTTCTTAATTATTCTGGAATATAAATTAATGTAATTTATGTTAAATATACCAGGTTCTAATTGATCTCCAAAAATGTTGATCTGTGTATTATGTCTGATAACTTTCTGAATAGGAACTTATAATCTATTTTTATTGCAGAGTAGGTTAAATCTCACAAAATAGACACATAATTTTAAAAAGTAAATTCCTCTAATCTTAAACATAATTTTGAGCTTCAGAGACTTAGTAGCCCGTGTGTGTGTCTATAATTGTGTGATTTGAAATAATCATCAGAAGATTAAATTATGTTTGGGTTAAGTCTTCCAGCACAGCCTGTTTTATTGAATTCTTTAACTGCTTTCTCTCAGGTAAACTGGTAGAGGATTTTTGAGAAAAGAAGGTGAGCACCCGAATATGCAAATTAACACAATGCTGGTGGAGAGTGAGGGGTAATATGCCCTAAAATTAACAGGACCTTCACATCAGTCACTTCTTTTTTTAAAGTGTTTTTATTATAGTTGATTTACAGTGTTCTGTCAATTTCTGCTGTACAGCAAAGTAACCCAATTATATATATATATATATATATTCTTTTTCAAGTGAAACAAATCCAACTAGGAACTATGAGGTCGTGGGTTCGATCCCTGGCCTCGCTCAGTGGGTTAAGGGTCTGGTGTTGCCATGAGCTATGGTGTAGGTTGCAGACTCGGCTCAGATCTGGCATTGCTGTGGCTCTGGCGTAGGCGGGCGGCTACAGCTCCAATTGGACCCCTAGCCTGGGAACCTACATATGCCATTGCTGTGGACCGACAAAGAAAAAAACAAGTGGCTAGATACAGTTCTCTGTGCTATACAGCAGGATCTCATTGCTTATCCAGCCGATTGGCCCAAATGCAATAGTTTGCATCCATTAACCCCAAATTCCCAGTCCATCCCCCTCCCTCCCCTCCCCTTAGCAACCACAAGTCTGTTCTCCAAGTCCTTGAGTTTGTTTCTTTTCTGTAGATAGGTTCATTTGTGCCATATATTAGATTCCAGATATAAGTGGTATCATATGGTATTAGTCTTTCTCTTTCTGACTTACTTCACTTAGTATGATAATCTCTAGTTCCATCCATGTTGCTGCAAAGGGCATTATTGTGTTCTTTTTATGGCTGAGTAGTATACATCAGTCACTTCTTTATTTTAGATATCTTTGACTTCCACCTGAATCACATGTATTTTTTGGAAGCTAAAGTAATAGAGGAGTGTTCAGGTTTGTGAGGAGATGAAAGCTTTCTTCTAACATATCTGCCAAACTATATTTTATTGGATATAATTCAAAAATTCCCAAATGATTTATATATATCAACCAAAGTATGTTATTAAATCAGGCCTGACTAGAGATATAATTTTTCCAAATACAGTTATGCCCCCAATATTATTTCAGATTTGACTTACCTCACTTAAGCTATTTACCTTAACATTATTGTGAAAATGCAGTGTTCTTACCAGCTTTTCAAAGCCGATTGGCCCACATTTTCTCCAGGAGATTCGTAGTATCAAAGCAAATGAAGGCTAAACCGCTCACTTCCTGGATAGTTAGATAATTATTCAAGAAATACAGTCACATGACTGTTTACAGGTCAATTTTAACTAGCTTTATGACAGCCTGTCTCTCCACTAAGAGAAATATAATGTCAGCCACACATGTGTAATTTAAAATTTTCTAGTAGCCACATTAAAAACGTAAAAAAATCATGAGATTAATTTTAATAAAATCGCCTATGTAATGCAACATTTGCCCAATATCATTTCAGCACGTAAATATTCAACATTAAAATGTATTAATAGTTGACACTTTTTTTCACACTAAGCCTTCAAAATCTGGTGTGTGTCCTACACTGACTGCACGCTCAGTTTGGATGCTCACGTACTTGGTCTGTATTAGGGTTCATATAGTTTACAGCTGAAAACCCAGATTCACATATTCAAGCAGCTGCAGTCATAATTCTCTTCACAAGAACTGAAACAAGTATCCATTTTTGAATTTATATTAGAATTGATTAAATGTAAAGCAGGGTTCCTCCATCGCACGTAGCCACACTGTGAGCGCCTGGTGGCCACTTGTGGCAGTGGCCTACCTGTCTCCAGCCCCAGAGCCAGTCTCAGTAAGAATCTCTTCTGAAAGAGTTCTGGGTTATTCAACCAGCTGTCAAAGGAAAATGAGGGAAGAGGGGCTTTATGATTCAGGCCTCTCTTCTGTGTCCCAAATACACATCCTGCCCATTTACATGACATCCTGAATTTTAAAGTTCAGTGACTGGGAGTTCCAGTCGTGGCTCAGTGGAAAGGAATCTGACTAGCATTCATGAGGACACTGTTTCAATCCCTGGCCTTGCTCAGTGGGTTAAGGATCTGGCGTTGCCTCGAGCTGTGGTGTAGGTTGCAGACAAGGCTCGGATCCCTCATTGCTGTGGCTCTGGCGTAGGCCAGTGGCTACAGCTCCGATTCGACCCCTAGCCTGGGAACCTCCGTATGCCAAGGGTGCGGCTCAAAAAAGAAAAAAAAAGTTCATTGACTGTACTGAAAGGAAATGACATGTATGCAAAAATGTTTCTATTGCGTCTTTGAGAAATTGCTGGCTCAGGGCCTCACAACTCATCTTGTACTAAGCTTATATGGTTTTAAAAGTGGTTTTAACAAGTGCATAAATACAAATTGCACTTATTAGGAATTAGTAGAACATTATGCCTTCGGACCACGGAAACAAACATGGCACTTTTGATGGTGAGTCTCTGGTTTTCTCCAAGTAGAGGGCTAGCCTTGGAAAGAGGGGCTCAGGCCACCCAAATGAGCTATTCATGGGCTTGCCCCTGTGTTTCTTGAAATGCCTCTTTCTGTCTCTCCTCTGTGTGTTGTTCTGCATGTGGTTCTTGTGTTGTAAATGTGAGCAACCTGTTGCATGATGCTGGGGTGTGTGACAGTGTCATCAGAGATGGTTACATTGAAGGTTTTCATAGACTGGGATAATAACAATAGCCGCCACATACTGAGTCTTTGCTCTAGGCCAGGAGCAAAGCCAGGCTGTGTTAGTTCTGTGTCTTGGCCCTCCTGAGACCTTTCCCAGGGCATGGCACACAGAAAGGATTCCTACAGCATCGCGTGGTAAGAGGGCTAGCAGGCACCTCTGGCCGCGACTAGTGTGTTAGTTCGCTAGACAGGGCTGCCTGACAAATACCACAGCCTGGGTGTCTGAAACAACAGAAGTTCATGTTCTCACAATTCCAGAGGCTCAAGTCCAAGATCAAGGTGTTGACAGCATTGGTTTCTTCTGAGGACTCCTAGCCATCATCTCCTCCCCCTGTCTTTTTCTTCTGGTCTTCCTCTGTGCGTGTTCGTCCTAATGTCCTGATAAGGACACTACTCATACTGGGTTAGGACTCACCCTGCTGACCATGTTTTAACTTAGTTACCTCTTTAAAGGCACTCTCTCCAAATAGTCACATTGGGGTTAGGACTTACAATGTGAATTGGAACCTGTAACAGCCGGCTTCTGGAACAAAGAGGAAGCAGTGTCTGACCACATCCGTAACCCATTTGAAGCACAACCTTATTTTACTTTGCATGACAGTCCTATGAGGTAAGGAATCTTATGATGCCTATTTTACAGATGAGAACAGAGATCTCAGTAGAGGAAGCCCTTGCCCGAGGTAACACGGTAAGTGGCAGAACTGTAAGTGGGGCACAGGGCTGGCTGCTCCCACCAGATGGGCTTACTCTCATCAGCTTTGGAATTTTTACGCTGGATTTACATATCATCTGCTTAATGAAATGGAACAATTTTGACTAAAAGTGAAGGGCTGTGTGCAACTTTAGCATACATTCAGAGCTTTTACATAAAACAACAGTAAAAGAGTCTTCCTATAGAAATGCAATAACTACCATATTAATAATACTCATATTAGTATTTTATTGCTGTTGATTTAAAGTTTAATTGAAATTTACCAATTAGATGAAAGTTACTACTAAAGTGAAAATGTCTTAACTAACAAACTTTTGCTACCCTTATTTGTATGTATGGAGGTAAATTTTCATCCTCAGTTTTCAAACTAAAATAAGCTTAAATTCTCAAGAATAGAAAGAAAACTCTTTGTCTTGCTTTTGAAAAGAGTAGTCTTGAAGAAATGACCCCCCCAAAAAAAAATCCCCCTTGCCTTTTGTAAATAGCAGGTGCAAAAGAATGGCCTCTAAAAGCTATAATGTCACTTACTTTCAAATTCTTTACACGTAATTAACAGACACTTTTGTTGACTGGAATATATATACATATCATTGTCATTGGAAACATCTCACAGTAGGAGGATTTTTATACTAAAGTTCATTTGATCAGTCTCAACACAAAGTATAGGAACTTGAGGAATTTTAGGTAACAGTCACAAGAGTTAGCCTTTTTTTTTTTTTTTCTAATGTAAATGGAAAATACTATTATGTCTGGTGTGACATGTAGAAAGGGAACAATGTGAGCAGGGGTCAGATCAGGGAACTGCCTTGGTCTTAGAGCTTGGATCTATTATTTCTTGTGAATTTTTAACATTCATAATATTAGAGCATTTAAAATAATGGATTTGAAGATTGTGCAAAAGAATAGTTTGGCTCTTAGTTTTTGTTCATTTGTAGTTTGTCCTTGGATGAAAAATTAAACTGAAGCTTGCTTAGGTTACGTTAGAGTTATAAATAAGAACATCTACATTTTAAAAATCTACCTCATAGATAACTCTAGTATGATTAAGTGGCTTCTGGACAAATTCTTCCTATAATCTTAATGTTTGAAGTATGAAAAGGCTCATAACAAAAATCTGGCAAAGCAAGCAGAACCTGAACCTATGTGTATTTTTAATGTGTCCCTTGTGTTATCTCGGAGTCAGTGATATCATCATGCCTTGTTTCCGAGGAAGATTCTTAAATAAAAAGCAGCATATAGGAGTTCTTGTTGTGGCGCAGCAGAAATGAATCCGACTAGAAACCATGAGGTGGCGGATTCGATCCCCGGCCTTGCTTAGGGAGTTAAGGATCCAGCATTGCCGTGAGCTGTGGTATAGGTCGCAGATGTGGCTCAGATCTGGGATTGATGTGTCTGTGGTATAGGCTGGCAGCTGTAGCTCCAATTCGACCCCTAGCCTGGGAACCTCCATATGTGAGTGCGGCCCTGAAAAGACCAAAAAAAAAAAAAAAAAGCATATAGAGGACAAAGTAGCAGGGAAGGGTAGGAAAAAATAAGCAACCCAAATTTTGGGTCCACTTACTCTCATCAGCCAAGAGAGAAAGTTGGGAGTCATTCTTGATGGGTCCCTCCTCACCCCCACCCTGATCCATCCTCAAGTTATGTCAGTTTCACTTCAAACTAGTGGTCCACTTTTCCCACCCCACCTGCTGTACCATCACCAGGTCCTCTCGCCTGGACTCCTGCCAAGGTCTGCCTTTCCTCCCTCTCCCCAAGCTCTTTCTCCACCAGAAATGGTGATCTACCCAGCTCACCATAGTGCCCTTAGCATGAAGCTGAGGGCTCTGCTAAACACATGGATATTGCATTATTAAAGCAAATATGAACAGATCTCTGCTCTGCTTACAATCTTTCTACAGTTTCCCTCTACACTCAGAGTAAAATCCCCAACCCATCTTCCCCTCAGGTCCCTTCCCCATTCTCACTTCTAGCCACACTGTCTTCCCCAAACAGAGCCAGCAATTTCCTGCCTTAGGTTTTGAGGCAGGCGTTTTCTCAGGTGTGAAAGGTGTCTGCCTCTTCTCTCTGACTAATGTCTGCTCATCTGTCAGAATCCAGTGCAAGTGTCACTTCCTCACCCTCTAATCCCCTCAGACCCTCTAATCTCAATCAGGCCACCCTTTTATATCTGTCTACAGCACTCACACTTTGGACTCAACTGGTAATTATTTTTAGATCAAGAGCTGTGTCTGCCTAGTCACAATGCAGCCACAGCTCCTGACCCAGGACTGTGTGTGTGGTGTTTGAACACACTGACCTACAGGAAGGCCATATATAGGGTGGCTTAGAACCGTCACCTGCATTGCTAGGGATCTAGTTTCTGACTCCAGGCTCTAGGTGAGGTCAGGATGGCACTGCAGGAAGACAAAAACATGGTGTGGATTAGAAGAAAGGGATCCTGTCTTAAAGGCTCAAGTTTTTAAACCTAGGCCACTGCTGGCATGATTATTTGCAAAAACACTAGAATGGGATTCTTTTAAAACTGACTTCCCAATTATTTGATCCAGTATGAATTAGCCAGTGTTTGTGCCCGTGTTTTTAGTTTCATATACACATGTAATATGGCTCATGATTCAGATAAGATTCTAATTAAGAAGAGAAATACTTTGTAGACAATTATTCATTTAGCTTTATTAGAGGCCATTTTTTTTCTCTCTCTCTTTGAAGAAATTCTAAATTGAACTTGCTTTGGGCCTTCTGGGCTGTACATTTCTTAGAGTCACCGACATTGAGTAATAGGAATTTAGAATCAAAATGAGTTGAAGAGGTTGAGTAATTAAACTGCCTCCATTTAGAGATAAGACTAAAGCATGGTGGTTGGTGACTTTTCAAGGTTACACTAAGTTCATGTGCAGCAAAGCTGGAATCTGACCAGGTCGTCTAGATTACAAACCAATATACGCTACTCTT
Source organism: Phacochoerus africanus (assembly GCF_016906955.1). Taxonomy (NCBI): domain Eukaryota; kingdom Metazoa; phylum Chordata; class Mammalia; order Artiodactyla; family Suidae; genus Phacochoerus; species Phacochoerus africanus. The sequence goes on along the minus strand of NC_062545.1, from coordinate 75,491,424 downwards.
TTTGCTCCACTGTGTAGTTTTAATTAACATAAAGTGAAACTCCAAGTCAGCAGTTTTTTAAAGCACTGATGAAGTCATTATTGTTCTGTGATTTTTTTTTTTTTTTTTGTCTTTTTGCCATTTCTTGGGCCGCTCCTGTGGCATATGGAGGTTCCCAGGCTAGGGGTCGAATCGGAGCTGTAGCCACCGGCCTACGCCAGAGCCACAGCAACGCGGGATCCGAGGCGCGTCTGCAACCTACACCACAGCTCACGGCAATGCTGGATCGTTAACCCACTGAGCAAGGGCAGGGACCGAACCCGCTACCTCATGGTTCCTAGTCGGATTCGTTAATCACTGCGCCACGACGGGAACTCCTGTCTGTGATCTTTTTTAAAGACACATTTTAGCATCTGTCGTTCGGAAAGCCATGTGACCTGGTTTGGCTGAAAGGGCAAGTCATTGAGTGAAGAGGCAGACCCTGCTGGGCCTTTGCAAAGGCACTAAGTCAGAGCAGCTGCTTATTCACTAATGAAAGAGAAATGGCATGAAAGCCTGGTAAACCCATTTAGAATGGACTTTAAAACCCTTCTTATGCTATGTATTTAAATATGGGTGTGTCTGATATTTGGCAAATTGATTTCAAGCCAAATGACTAGTCACACTCATGAGCTAGGACGGGCTCCAGTTTCCTGAGCCTGACCTGGCTGAATTCCCTGCCGCTCCTGGCAGAGAGCGGGCTTTTCCCCTTCTCGCCTGCTTCTCACCTCAATCTGGGAACAGTGAGTATAACAAATCTTACTGGGTCTCAGAGAGTTTCCAGATGAAATGCAAAGTAAGAATAAAGATAAGGAGAGAGCCATAGGGACCCAGCTCTTTCCAGTCCCTGGATCTCAAGGAAAGGACCCTCCCATTCATTCCTGTTTCATTAGTGTAACAGTGTCACTTGCTCTAAACAAGAAACCCAGCTTTTTAGGATGCCAGCCTTTCACTTGCCACGTTGGGTCAACACTGGATTCCAGATAGGCCTGAGTCCCGTACCAGCTGTGCCGCTTTGTTGGCTAACTTGTGGATCACAGAACCTCTGTGACCTCGGTTTCTTCTTCAGTAAAATGGGACTCTCGTGATCAAGATAACATTCATAGTAGATGTTTATTAAATGAGGACTCATGTTTTATTAACTAGTGGAATGACCTTGAAAGAGTGTCTTCACTTTGGCGCTGTTTGCTTATGAGGAATACGAGGAAGTTGATCCCAAAGGTCTCTTTTCATTACCGACAGTTCCGTGTGTCCTTTCTCCATGGCATTCTTCTTACCTACTGGGGAACTAGCCTTTCACCCACACGCCCCTCCCACTTCCGCCTTTCGTAGTAATGGTCTAACACCGCCGCCTCCACCCCAAGACCCTCTGGCCCTCTCACTTCTGCCGCTGTGGAAGCTACAACTGCCGAGTTCCCGGAACTTGAATCCGTGCCCGTTGCCCGCAGCCGGGGTCTAGCGGCAAACTAGTTGTAGGGGAGACGGCCCCCGAGCGTGGGTTCATCGTGGGGCGCCCGGGCTGGCAGTGCATCTCCTGGTAGGAGAGGTGAAGAGACGCAGACGTGCCTATGGTCTCAACAACTTCGGCAAACTTCTCGCTCAGCCCGAGCGCCCTCTCCGCCCAGTGCTCGGAGACAGCCGAGGAGTAGGTACGGAGCAAGGGTGGGTGGCCTCGCCCACCCGGGAAGGGATAACTTTGCCGGCGCAGGCAACGCTCTAGGATGGCGCCTACGGCCGCGGGTGCACCGTCGGGATCCGGGCGCCTCGGATCCCCGGCTTATCGGCCGGGCCAGGCCGGGGTCTCGGGCCCGAGAACGGAACGGAACGGAACGCCGCGTCAGCGGCGCCACGCCCTCCAGCCACGCCCTGCAGGCGTGGGCGGGCCCGGGCTGCCCCCAGCTGCAGATCGCCGGGTAATGAGATGCTAATGAGGCGCGAATAAAGCCTCCGCGGGTTGCGCGTCCCGTGCGGAAGCTCACACTCAGACTGAATCCACGGCCCCGCGCAGCCAGGGTGCAGTCCTGCAGTCGCGGCTTTTGGTCCGCGCCCCTCCACCTCCACGACCGCCTTCTCTCTGTCCCCGGCCCCCAACCCGCCCCGACTGGGACACCCGCTGGGCAGGAAGCGGCCCCTACGGGCTCCCAAGCCCCCGGTAAGTGCTCCAGCTGCGCGCCCGCTGCCTGCGGGGGCCCAGCACAGGGGTAGGGGTGTGCTTCTGGGGAAATATGGCTCCCGGCGCTCGGGAATCCCGCCGGCCCGGTCCGGCCCGTCACTCTGCACCCCCGCCCTTTTCAGCCTCTGTCCCGACTTTACCGTCCAGAGTGGGAATATCCCCGCCCTCCCGCCGTCAGTGGTCCTGCTCCCTCTCCATCATTCCAGACCGCTCCATCCCTCCCACATCCTTTGTCCTGGCGTTTCCAGGCTGGGACGCCCCTCTCCCCACTTCTCTGAGGGGAAGAGAGACTTTTGCTGTGTCTGACACCCCCAAGAGAGACCTTTGGTCTTCCTGACGTCCCGTCCGCCCTCGTCCAGGTGACCTCCGGCAGAGATTTTAATCTCCTTCTGCCTGAGCCTGGTCCGCGGAGGCTGGGACGGGTGTGGCGGCCGAGCAGGGTCAGGGGGATCAGCCCAAGGACATAACCCCCATCAGTGCCACCCACCTTCCTTACCTAACTCCCCTGTGGGCAACCATGTCCCCCGCTCCCTCCGATTCCTCCTGATCCCTGCGTGAGAAAGCCCTCTCCAACACCCCTCAAGTTGCGTGGGGACCTAAACGAGAGAGAAGGGGACAAAGGGAGGCCTTGTCTTCGGAATTCCTGGGAGAGCATGGAGGGATGGGGCAGGGCATGGATGGGGGTGGGAGGAAGCTGGGAGGGACCAACCCTGCTGCCTTGCGCTCCCCCACCCCGCGCCCCCGCAAATCCCTCAACCGTCTTGGCTGTGAGCGGTGGCAAGTCAGGGGAAGTATTTTGACCACAGTGAGTCAGAAATAGATCCAGTTGTGTGTCACTCAGTCAGATGCAACATCCTCTGCTGTTGGTTAAGGTAGTTTTGGTGATGGGAAGTGGAACCTCCGGAGGAGACTGTCTCCTCCCCCAGGAAGCAATCACAAGCGCTAAAGTGCAAAACTTTGCCCCTGGCATGTGACACACTCCACAAGCAGCGTGGCACTGAGTACATTGAGGGGCCCCAGGCTCAGGGCGGCATGGGGTGAAATGGGGCGGAATGTGTGCCTAGCAGCTGGGATGGCAAGTATTAGAGTCATCCCTGTCTATTCTGCAAGGAAAGCTCTCCTCCTGGGCACCCTGCCCGCTCCACATCCAAGGAGTTCCTCACGACCTGCTTCCAGGGCCTCAGGAGGCAGAGGAGGAATCCCTGTCCCCTGGGCCCCAGAGATGGAGCAGGGCTTGGAGATTCCTGAACAAGAAGGCTGAGCTGGAACCTCCCTTCCCTGGCTTTCCAAGGGCCTTCTGGGCCCAGGACTGCTGATTTTTCATTTCCAAATTTGGCAAATTTCACTTGGAGTGGAAGGGATAGCAGCTGTCTCTGAGCAGCTGGCAGAGAGGAGCAGAGACCCGGAGCTCCCTCGGGGTACCGGATTGCTTTCTTCTCCCCTTCCTTTTCCCTTCCTCCTCTCTCCAGCCTCCTCCCTTCTCTCCTTCCCTTCTCTCCAGCAGCCACGTGCCTCTGCCCCTCCCTGGGAGTCCCAGGGGTCTCCATGGCCTCAGCTACCTCCACCAACCCAGCACATGCCCACTTTGAGAGCTTCCTGCAGGCCCAGCTGTGCCAGGATGTGCTGAGCAGCTTCCAGGGGCTATGTAGGGCCCTAGAGCTGGAGCCTGGCGGGGGGCTGCCACAGTACCACAAGATCAAGGCCCAGCTCAACTACTGGAGCGCCAAGTCCCTGTGGGCCAAGCTGGACAAGCGAGCCAGTCAGCCTGTCTACCAGCAGGGTCGGGCCTGCACCAGCACCAAGGTGGATACACAGTGCCTGGGATGGGGTTTGAAGAGTAGGGGAGTCAGGAGGGGCCTGGATGCCGTGCTGATGCTGACTTGTGTGTTCACAGTGCCTGGTGGTGGGTGCGGGACCTTGTGGGCTGCGGGCTGCTGTGGAGCTGGCAATGCTCGGGGCCCGGGTGGTGCTGGTGGAAAAGCGCACCAAGTTCTCTCGCCACAACGTGCTCCACCTCTGGCCCTTCACCATCCATGACCTTCGGGCACTCGGCGCCAAGAAGTTCTATGGGCGCTTCTGCACAGGCTCCCTGGACCACATCAGTGAGCACCATGTGGTGGCCTGGAGGGGCGGGTGAGCCTGGGCCTAGGGACAGGCCAGTGGTGGGCGGGGATGGGGCTGCTGGGCCAGCAGGGGGCAGAGTGGACAAGTTTCACTTCAGCCAAGTGGCTTTCAGGACGCAGGTCCGTCACCTGTAAAACGGGCAGTTGGACTGAGCGATCTCTAAGACCTTCTCTAGCTCTGACCAGGTACACACTGCGGCTTGGGGAGGCTCTGGGCTCCTGGGTCCCTGTTTCTAATGTTCTCTCCCTTCCAGGCATCCGGCAACTGCAGCTGGTTTTGTTGAAAGTGGCATTACTGCTGGGGGTGGAAATTCACTGGGGTGTCACTTTCACTGGCCTCCAGCCCCCTCCCAAAAAGGGTGAGTACTTCTGTTCCTGAGAACCCCCCTCTGCCAAGGACATCTTGACCTTGTGGGAGAAAAAGGGCGGGGTTGGGAGTCAGCTGAGTCCCCCTTTCTAATAGCATGGGCTTATGCAAACCCCACCGAGCCTCACTTTGAGCATCTGTAGAACATGCTGTATTTCTTTCCTTATCTCCTTTCCATGGCTAATGTGTGGTTTGACAGCAGTGTGCCTTTGCATTCTAAACCATAAACCCTTTACACATTTAATGATTTCACTGGATCGTCCTGGGACTATAAGGGCCCCTTCAAATTTCCACACCTTTGTGCCACTCACACCCTCTGCCCCAGGGAGTGGCTGGCGTGCCCAGCTCCACCCCAACCCTCCAGCTCAACTGGCCAACTATGAATTTGATGTCCTCATCTCTGCTGCTGGAGGTAAATTCGTTCCTGAAGGTGAGTGATCCCTTCCCTCAAAAAAGCCAGCATTGGGAGCTCCTCCTGGGCCTTTCTAGGCTATGACGCCCTCTTCCCCCTGCCACTACCCACCTGTCCCCTCTCCAGGCTTCACGGTGCGAGAAATGCGTGGCAAACTGGCCATTGGCATCACGGCCAACTTTGTGAACAGACGCACCGTGGAAGAGACACAGGTGCCCGAGATCAGTGGCGTGGCCAGGATCTACAACCAGAGCTTCTTCCAGAGCCTGCTCAAAGCCACAGGTTAGCCCGCTCTCACAGGGTTCCCCCCCTACATGCCTGACTGTGGCCTCACTCCCTCCTCTCCCTCTCAGCCCTGTCCACAGTCCGAGGAATCCCCCACTTTTCCATCTCTGTGGTCTTGGCAGCCAATAAGCTGTGCCCCTGGGGATTCAGCAGGCACAGCCCCACTTGGCCACCTGGCATGACAAGTCTTAAAAATCTCCCACAATGCATAAGCTCTCGCTTCAGGCTTCTTTACATATGCTTTCATATAAAAACGAAACGAATTCAAAATGAAGGTGGTACTTCCAGAAGATGCCCTGTGTTGACTTTGGCTTCACCCTGCCACACCCCCTGGAGTGTGTGCATCCAGTTGAGGAAGCCAGGCTGTCCTCTGCAAGCCTGTGGCCATGTGGTGCACGTCTCCCAGCTGCCACCCCACCCAAGTTTCCCTCTCTTTTCCACACTTTAGGCCTCCTGGGCCCATTGTACCACCCAAATTCATGGCCACTGTGGTGGAAGGCCCACAGCAAGCTAAGTTGTGATTCCTATGCTCAGAGGTCAGGCATGGCTGGATATTTGGAGAGGTGACATGTAAGGTGACATCCCCTGCACCGTGCCCTGTCCCCACAGGCATTGATCTGGAGAACATCGTGTACTATAAGGATGACACCCACTACTTTGTGATGACAGCCAAGAAGCAGTGCCTGCTGCGGCTGGGGGTGCTCCGCCAGGTGGGGCTCAGGCCCAGGCAAGAGGGGCTGCTCAGTGGGCCCTACCTAGGAGGTAGGGGCTGGGCCTGGACACAGTCTCCCCTGGGTGTGGAGGGAGCCCATCTTCTCTGCGACAGCACTTCCTCTACCTAAGTAAGCTCTCCTCCCCTGACTTATGTGACAACCTGAATCGAATTCTGGGCTAAACACCTGATAGCAGCCATAGGACTACAAACTGTAAGCTCCACGAGGGCAGGGGTTTTGTCTGTCTCTTGCTTGCCAATGAGTGAGTCCCAGTGCCTGGAATGTACTAAGAACGCTGAAAGTATCTGCTGTATGAACTCATTGATTGCCTGAGAGCTTTCTGTGTGTTTTCTCACCTAACTCACGGTACCTTGAGAAGTTAGGTGTGTTATCTCTAATGATGGCAAGTTCAGGCTCTGAGAAGTTCAGTGACTTGAAATATGGTAACAGTAGTGATACTGGGCCTCGGAGGCAGGGCAAGTGTTGAGGAAGGAGCTTGAGCGCGGGGGCAGGACTTTCCAATTCTAGTCCCAGCTCAGCCTTCAGCTGCTGTGTAGTCTGGGCAAGCCCATGCCTGAGGCCTCAGAATGGGCACCTTCTACACCTAAGGGGATCCGATGGTTCAGTTGACCCTTCTGGTTCTAATCTGTTGGCCACGTAGGACTGGCCAGAGACCGACCGGCTGCTGGGCAGTGCCAATGTGGTGCCTGAGGCTTTGCAGCGCTTTGCTCGGGCAGCTGCCGACTTCGCCACCCACGGCAAGCTCGGGAAGCTGGAGTTTGCCCAGGACGCCCACGGGCGGCCTGACGTTTCTGCCTTTGACTTCACAAGCATGATGCGGGCAGAGAGCTCTGCTCGGGTGCGGGAGAAGCACGGCGCCCGACTGCTGCTGGGGCTGGTCGGGGACTGCCTGGTGGAGGTGAGGGGTCAGTGTTCCCTGATGGGGGGGAGGGGAGGGCTCTCTGGACCCATTGTAAGGAGGCACAGGGGTACTGGGAGGGGCTCAGAGGGGTTTGCTTGTTGTCAGGAGGACCGGAGGATGGCTTGGTGGGGTCAGCCCCCCCCTGTTCTGGCCCTGGGGGGCATCTGGGCTTGGGCACCCCTGTTGGACACTCACTGAACTGTTTCCTGTCCTTCTGACCTTTCAGCCCTTCTGGCCCCTGGGCACTGGAGTGGCCCGGGGCTTCTTGGCAGCCTTTGATGCCGCCTGGATGGTGAAGCGGTGGGCAGAGGGCACCGGGCCCCTGGAGGTGTTGGCAGAGCGGTGAGGCCTGAGTTGGAGAGCTGGTGCGGGGGCTGGGTATAGGACAAGAATCAGGAATAAGGTCAAGGGGGCTGGGTGAGTAGATGCGGGCATTGGTAAAAGAGAATAAAAGGAATGCCTGGCAATTCTTGAGGGCTGGCTGCCAGTGGTGCCCTTGCATTTGTGCTCCTGTCCCCCACTCTCACCCCTCAGAGAGAGCCTGTACCAGCTCCTGTCCCAGACATCCCCGGAGAACATGCACCGCAATGTGGCCCAATACGGACTGGACCCGGCCACCCGCTATCCCAACTTGAACCTTCGGGCTGTGACCCCCACTCAGGTCAGAGCCCCTGGCACCCCCTGACTTCTCAGGTCGCACCCCCACCCCCACCCCCGGCCAAGTCAGGCCTCCCCTCCTGGCCTGCCCAGTCCCTGCCCCTCTGGGTGAATCCCACCCAGGCAACTCCTCCCCTACAGGCAGAGGCTGGGTGTGGTCAGTCCACCCGGAGACCTGAAAGGGGCTCTCTTAGGTACGAGACCTGTATGACGTGGAGGCTAAGGAGCCTGTGCGGAAGATAAGTGACAAAATGGACTCAGGAAAGCCAGCCACTGGTAAGCAAGCCTTCTTAGACCTTGCAGACCCCAAACCTGCCTCTCCTTCTAGCCTGGGGTCTCCATTGCCCCTCAGTTCTTAGCCCACTGCCCTCCATGTGGCTAGCAGAGATTTCACTCTCTTCATTACCTGACTGTATCCCCCCAGGGGATTTTTTTTTTCCAAATGAGAATACTGGGATGAAGGAGGTGCTGCCTGAGGGTTAGGCTGGTGCCCTGGCAGGGCTGGGCCCCCGCTCCTCCCCCCTCTCCCATGCAGACCCCAAGCACTGGGCCTTTCTGCGAGCCAGGGGGCCTGGGGCACAGCACACCCTTCTCTCCCAGGGTCGGTGGGCACCCAGGAGGAGCTGCTACGCTGGTGCCAGGAGCAGACGGCTGGGTACCCAGGTGTCCATGTCACTGACCTGTCTTCTTCCTGGGCTGACGGGCTGGCTCTGTGTGCCCTGGTGCACCGGCTGCGGCCTGGCCTACTGTGAGTCAGCAGCTGGGGGTCCCTGACAGATTGTGCCTCTTTCATGCCCCTGCCCCTCTGTCTCCAGTGAGGAATGAAGAGGGATCATGGATAGGAGTTAGCACATCCACTGAGTCCCAATGCCACCACTTGCTAATAACCCTGCCCTAGTCACTTCACCTCCCTGGAGACAGCATGCTGCCCGCCCACCAGCATCGAGATGCACTCAACAGGGAGAGCTTGCTCTGCAAGTGCAGAGAGCCCCAAGGCCAGAAGCCATCACTGGGGGCGGTGAGGGCTTAGCACCCAGACTAATTCCCTCTCTGCTCTCTCCTCCCTTTCCTGCAGTCCCTCCTCTACCTCAGGGTCAAGTTCTGTTTTCCCATCAGCTTTTCCTCCCAACACCCTTCAGGGAACCCTCGGAGCTGCAGGGAATGGGGGCTTTGGAAGCAACTTCTTGGGCACTGAAGATGGCAGAGCATGAGCTGGGCATCACGCCGGTCTTGTCTGCACAGGCAGTGGTGTCCAGGAGCGACCCACTGGGCCTCATCGCCTACCTCAGCCACTTCCACAGTGCCTTCAAGAGCACACCCCACAACCCAGGTGACCTGGAGGGTAGGCAGGTGGGACAGGCTTGGGGCAAAGAGGTGCATGTGGGGGGAGGGGGAGAGGGAGAGAAAAGAGAGGGGGGGAGCTCCCCCTACAGGACAGCCTGGGAGAAGTATCCTTTATCCCCATGGGCTGGCACATGCCTGTGCTCTGAGGGCACAATGTTGGCCCCCATCATTGCATCATTGCACCCACCTGCAGGTCCCGTCAGCCAAGGCACTCCGGGCACCGCCAGCGCTGTACTCTTCCTTGGCAAACTGCAGAGGACACTGCAACGGACCCGGGCCCAGGTGGGGAGTCGGGGTGAGGTTGGGCTGGGCAGTGGGCTCCTCCTGGGGGGTTCCTGTGGTGATAGGCCATTCAGAAGTGGGGGAGGGGAAGACTGTGGGGGCAGCCCATACTCAGAATGCAGGACTTGTTGCAGGCAGATGGGGAGGACGCAGGTGGCAAGAAGCCCCGCCTGGAGATAAACGCACACGGGCTGGACAGTCCCTTCCATGAGGTACTCTTTCCCACAGCCTGTCCCCCCCATGTCTTGCCTCCCATCCCAGGCCCTGTAACCCCCCATCCAGTCTCCCTTCCTGGTCTCACTCCCCTTTCCTTCCGTTCATCTGCACACAAGGACTCCTCAGCTGATCCTGCCCCTCTCCCTCCGGGCATGAGCACTTACCTTTTTAGGTCGAGGCTGACACTCCAGGTACCAAGGAGCCATCTGTCCCAGAGCCCAGTCCCCCTGTGACACCCCCATCTGAACCCCAGGAGGTGAGATCAGGGCCCTGTCAGAGGGCTGGGAAGTCAGGGAGGGCTGCCCCAGGGGAAGAGAGGCTCACAGCTGACCTAGACCCCAGCTGACCTGCGGCCCCGGGGTTGGGCAGGCCAGTGCTGAGGACCTGTGTGCGCTCTGTGGCCAACACCTCTACATCCTAGAACGCCTCAGTGTTGAGGGCCGTTTCTTCCACCGGAGCTGCTTCCGCTGCCAGGTCTGTGAGGTCACACTGTGGCCAGGGGCCTACGGGCAGCACCCAGAAGATGGTGAGTGGACCTGGGAGGCGTTTGGAGGGACTCTGGGTCTAGCCTTGCCTCGGGGGCCGGGACTTGAAGGTGGTGGGGAACTGGGGTGCTGGGCATGAGGGAGATACAGGCCGAAGGTGCCATTTTCTTCCGCTGAGCTCGGGGTCTTCTCTGTCCCCTCCAGAGCCTCAAACATGGGTTCATGGGAACCAGGAGGCTAGTTTAAATTCACCAGCACATGCAGAGTCCTGTCAGCCCCCCATCCCTCTGATAAACTTGAGTATCTGGGCACTGGGCTGCCTACATCTGAGGCTTCCTCCCCACTCTGACCTTCCCAGGACATTTCTACTGCCTCCAGCACCTACCCCAGCCAGGCCACAAAGAGGACAGTGGCCACAGAGGTCCTGCAAGTCAGGTAACAGCTGTGAAAGTGTGTGATGGGGACGGGGAGCGACAAGGGCGCTCCATTCCCAGCAGACTTTGCAGACCACTTCACTGAGGTCCTCCATGTTGCTCTAAGCTCCAGCATGGCAGGACTTTTAGTCCTGTTTTGCTTACTGATACATGCCAAGTACCCAGAACACTGTCCGACCGTAAATGGCACTGTTCAGTAAATGGCATTAAGTGAACACCAGGGCCCACACCTGACTAAAGGGGCAGCCTCCACCCAGAATGGCACGTCACTGACCAGAACACACGGTGGCTCTTCTAGGACCTTCCCACACCAGGGGAGAATAACATGCCATCAGGACCCTCACCTCCCACAGCCCCCCAGGAGGAGACCGGTCCCGTCCCAAGCCCCAGCCAGCCCACCCGTCGGCTGATCCGCCTCTCCAGTCCAGAACGCCAGCGGTTATCCTCCCTTCATCTCACCCCTGACCCGGAAATGGAGCCACCACCCAAGCCCCCGCGAAGCTGCTCTGCCTTGGCCCGCCAGGCCCTGGAGGGAAGCTTTGTGGGCTGGGGGGTGCCAGTCCAGAGCCCTCAAGGTAGCTGCCGCCCAGGGTGGGGTGGGGCTGGGCGGGTGGTATTCCGATTCCTGGATGGGAGTGCTGGGGGTGGGAAGGGAGGTCGTGCAGATCCCAGGCCACGTCTCCCGCTCTCTTCAGTTCTTGCAGCTATGGGGAATGAGGAAGAAGAGAGTCCGTCCTCCAGTGAAGAGGAAGCAGAGGAGGAGGAAGATGTGCCTTTGGACTCAGACATGGAACAAGTGAGTAGGAAGAACGCGGCCACCTCTTCTGCCCAAGCCAGCATGCATCCTGCTCCCTGTTCCCGCCCCGGGAGAAACCCACAGCACGCAGGCTCCTCTGAGCCCAAACGTCTCTGAATGTCTTCTCATCCAATCTGACTCTTTGAGGTTTCTAAGCCTCCATCTTTTCTTTCAGCACTTACCCCACTTCCAGCCCAGGGTCTTTCTGGTCTCTTCCAAATAGAGCTTCCCCAACCCCTATCCACCCATCCCTGCCACAGGTTCTGTGGAACTTGGTCAAGAATTCAGGCCCCATGAACAATTACCCAACGTGGCGTAGGACTCTGTTGCGCCGCGCTAGGGAGGAGCAGATGAAGCGGTTCTGCAAGGCTCAGGTGCGGACCAGGGGTTCCTGGAAGTTCTAATGGGGTCGCAGGTCTGAGATGGGGGATCAGAGTTCCCCTGGGGCTCTGTTCTCTAGCAATCCACAGACACCCCCCCCCGCCCCCCGCCGGGCCTCCTGTCTTGTCCTACTCAGACCATCCAGCGGCGACTAAATGAGATCGAGGCTGATCTGAGGGAGCTGGAGGCCAAGGGCACGGAGCTGGAGCTGTCCTTGAGAAGCCAGAGCAGTGAGTGAAGACAGGGATGGACAAGCTAGGACACCTGCCTCCCAGCTGGGTGTTCCACCCCCAGCAACTCCCCTTAACCACTGGGTCTCGGCCCACAGCTCCACTCCTCATGTCCATGACTCCTGATCCCTGCTGGAGGCCTCCTGACCACCCTCTGCCCTGCTTCCTTCTTGTCAGGTTCCCCTGAACAGCAAAAGGCGCTCTGGCTGGAACAGCTGCTACAGCTCGTTCAAAAGAAAAACACCCTGGTGGCCGAGGAGGCTGATCTCATGATCACGTAAGGGGTGTCTAGGTTGGGGAGTGGGGGCACAGTGGCAGGTAAGCAGGGCCCCAGCCAGGTCCTTGGGGGCCCTGGACACTGGTGCCCTTTCTCTTCATTCCCTCCACAGGGTGCAGGAACTGACCTTGGAGGAGAAACAGTGGCAGCTGGACCAAGAGCTACGAACCTACATGAACCGGGAAGGTAGGTGGGATGTGGGAGAGGTAGAGGCTGGAATCGGCCCCAGCCTCGTGATCTCAGATACTGCCCAGGCAACAGGCCTCCAGTTCAAGCACCTCCTGAATTGCCTCTTGAATTGCAGGAAGCCCGAGGATGGGGCTCCAAGACCCTACTCGGCGCCTTCAGTTCAGTCAGAGCTGTGCAGTCGGGCTTTTGCACAAGATTTCCTTTATAAATGGTTTTGCTACTAAACAAAACTAGAAAACCATTACTGTTAATAAACCAAATTCACAGAGGAGAAAACCACCAGGGCTGTAGAAGTCAGAGGCCAGGATTAGGCTCTGCCTCTCCTGCCTCCTCGCCCAGTTTTTTGTTTACGAAGCTTCATCTCCTTCCCTTCAGAAAGTCTAAAGACAGCTGTTGATCGGCAGGCTGAGGACCAGGTCCTGAGGAAGCTGGTGGATGTGGTGAACCAGCGAGATGCCCTCATCCGCTTCCAGGAGGAGCGCAGGCTCAGTGAGCTGGCCTCTGGGCCTGGGGCCCAGGGCTAGAAGAGGGTGGGGCTGTCTGTTTCTTCCTCTGCAAGGAGACCACCTCACCCTAGCAGAGTGCCACCCCACTCATCTGGGCTGCCCAGGAGAGGCCTCACTATTCATAATAAAATTTCTACCCCCTTATAGGGGACTATGGCTGCTGTGCAGGGAGGGCAGATGTGTAGGAGCCTGAAGGTCTACACTGACAGTCATTTCTGACCCCTGGCCCTAATCACTGCCTCTACAAGGAAGAAGGCAAGAACCAAAGAGGTGTCAGGCTTTATTGTTCCTCAGCTCTGTCCCCCTCCTGCTGCCCCAGGAGCAAGGCTTGCTCGGACTCTGGGCTCAGGTCCTGGGTCTCCCTTGCCCTTCCCAGCACATGCTGGAGCTCGGCCCGGACCCTACACAAACTCTTGGCCTCCTGCATGTGGAAGAGGTAGAATGCTCCTGCCCCCAGCACCAGTCCTACACTGGGGGTCCAGAGCAGTATGGCAATTTCCTTGATCCCTCCTCCAGCAGCCAGGGCACACAGCAACACCAGGAGAATCAGCCCCAGACCAATCACATAGCCAGCGATGGTGGCCCACCAGCGAGCCTGAGCCAGGCCCTGGTCCAGCTCTGTCCAGGCCTCTCTCAGCACATTAATCAGTGGTGACCTCTCTGCTGGTCCTATAACAAGGCAGGGCAGGGGAATAGGAGAGAGAGGGTCAGAGAGGAGGAGTTGCCCTGTGGTGGGGAAGGGCCGAGGGAAAGGATGGGGATGACTCACCATGGGTAGGGCTGGGGTTGTGCTGGGGGGGGCTGTGTCTCACACACAGAGTAGCCATCAGGGCCTCATGATCAGAGAGGGGGGTGCCACTGTGAGGATCACTGCCTGTAGTAGTTTTCAAAGTCTTACAGGAGATGTATAGCCCAGATACCGCCTAGGAAAGGGGCCAGAGAGAACCTACTATTTGAGGATGTCTTCTCAGAGAACCAGCTTCTGGTTACACCATTCTCCAGTCACCAGGGATGTAAAACTAGACTAGTTAGGCAAAGGATTAGCACAGGCTGGTGAGAGACAATGAGACACAGTGGATGAAGGGAGGTTGCAGGGGGAGCCTGACCTTATAAAGCACATAGTCGATGCGGATGCCCACGGGGAATTGCTCCAGCTCCCGCTGGTTGACGTAGCAGTTCTCAGGCACCATCGTACAACCTTCTTCAGAGCCCTAGATGAGTGCTGGTTTGAATGAGGATGTGGGGGAAGGGGGAGGGTGGGGGTAGGGAAATAATCAGGCAGGTCCTCACCTTGAAGTCCCGGGTCTCAAGAAAGGCATCATGCAGCCCCGTCCATTCCTTCAGCAGGCGGCAGCCCAGGTCCTTTGGGTGCAAGTTGAGGTCCCCACATAATAGAACCACATCAGCTTTCTTAGATGTGTGGCTGCAGAAACCAAGATGGTGAGGCAGGAATGCTTCTCTCACTAGCTCTGCCCTAAAAGTGGGGCCTTAGCCATCCCTCAGTCCCTGGGCCCCATCCCACTTCCCCTGTCAAGCCCAGGCTCACACACTGGATGAACTGGGCCAGTTCCCAAGCTTGGGCCACACGATGTGCTAAGTAGATGTCCTTCTGTCGACTGTACTCGGCATGGAGCTGAGCAAGATAGATGAGATTATAGCAGATGAGACTGAGGGTCCCAAGAGCAGCTGTACATCAAGTTTGTGCCTGTCACCTGGCATGGTTGGTAAAATATACGTGAACCTTGCCTCCTGGCCTAAGGAGATCCAGCCCCCGCATCTCATCCCATGGCAGCCCAGCTAGAGGAGTCCCATCTCTCCCTCCCAGGACCATGTTGCCTGTCCCACCCTAAGCACTGCCGGTTTCACTCACATGGGTCACGTAGGCATTGAGCACCAATCCACTTAGATGGAGCACCAGCAGCCCCACAGCTTTCCCACAGAACCAGTCACCATGGTGGACCTGCAGGCAGAAGAGGGCAGGAACTCAGGGCACAGCTACCCCTTTCTGCCCCTCTCCTCCAGCCAGCCCTAGGCTACCTCGGTTACTATGTGTTAGTGGAGGATAGGGAAGGGAGGTGAAAGAGGTCAGAGAGCAGACTCACCATGTAAGGATAGCCATTGAGGGTGAAGACGTGCTGGGTGAATTCCTGGATTGGGTGTTTGGAGAAGACACAGAGACCACTGCCAATGATGCCACTGAAAACCAAGCCCTGATCAGTAACCAGAAAAGCAAACAAAGAAATCCCCCCCCCCAGGCCTCTTTCCCTCCTTATCAGCTACCTTCTCCTCTCTGCCCCTGGCACCACCCCAGAAGGAAACTCAAAGCATCAGCTGTTCTGGGGCTGATAGGACGCCCTGATAATAAATCTTGAGAAGAGCTGAAGAACTAGCTCTTCCTCCTTCTGCCTCTTCCTGCTCCCACACTCAGAGAAGAGGAACCTGGGCGGGGTTGGGGTGGGGGTAGGCTGCAGGCAGCGTAGGGAAGGGCAGGCAGGGCCAAGAGCCTCCAGGTCTGAGGCCAGGCGGCTCCTCACCTCCTGAAGTAGTGTGCAGCTGGGTAGGTGGGCAACAGCTTCTGCCTCAGGTAGTGGAAATCCTGCTCACTCCACACCTGAGGAATGGGGTCAAGATGCTGGCCCGGCCCTTCCCCGGGGAGAAAGACCTGATAGCACCCCCAGCCGCCCCCTCGGGCCAAGGTTCCACAATAGTTCCAACCGGCCCTACCTCCTCCAGCAGAACAAGGTCGAAGCTCTCCATGTTCAGAAAGTCTCCCAGGCGCTTGACGCGGTCGGCCCGGTGCTTGCTCAGGAAGGGAATGCCCCTGAGAACCAGAAGGGCAGGGAGGTGACGGCGGGGGTGGTCGGCGCTCCGGGAAACATCGGAGCTGGGGCGAGGTGCGCGCTGTCCCTATACCCGGAGGCTGCAGCGCAGGGGAGAGCCGAGGCCCGGATGTGAGGGAGGCCCCAGGCCCGGGGCAGCGGGCGCACTCACCAGCAGTTGAGGTTAAAGATCTTCAGTCGCAGGGAAAAGGTGGGCTTCATGGCGAGGGCACTCGGGGGCGCAGGACGGCTCGGCAAAGGCAGCGCGGCGCGGCCCGAGGCGGGCGAGCTGGCCGGGCTCTTCGAGGGGTAAAGGGCACAGGTGGTCGCCCCGCCCTCGCGCTCCTGGGAAGGCCGCGGCCGCGAGGCCCGCGCGGCCTGGGACGGCCTCCCGCGTTACCCGGGCAACCGGCAGACTGGCCCCAATCTAGCTGCGCGCCAACCCGGAAAGGCGATCTGCGGCGAAATCGGGCGCAGATCAGGGTCCGCTGCCGCGTGAGAGGAGGTCCCGCGGAGGACCCTAGGCGGGGGTCGGGGCGGGGTCCTGGAGGAGGCCCGGGCAGGCGGCAGACCGGGCTGAGTCGTGTGGGACGTAGGCTCCCGGTTCCTTTTCGCCGAAGCTCGCCGCTGGGGGCGGGAGCCCGGACGTCCTCTCTGGCCTCGCAGGCGGCCCACCAGCAACAGGACCAAAGTTGAGGAAACGCCGGTCCCTAACGCCTCGCCCCGCCCCCTCCCTCCCGGCGGGCGGCGGGGGCGGGGCCGCGTGGTTGCCCTGGCGACACGCAGTGTTTGTGCTCCAAGGAGTCCTCGCGCGCTGCCATGGCTAGCCGGGGGCTTTCGGTCCCTTGCAGCTCGCAGTTGCCGCCCGAGCAGCCGCTGCAGGTGAAGGTGGTGGGGCTCTTCAAAAGCTCTAGCTTTCAAGTTGCGAAGAGCACCGCTGAGGTAACCGCGAAGAAACCGCAAGTGTGGGCGGCCGGTCCGGCTTCTGTGTCTAGCGCCTTCTCGTGGCGGGGCCTCAGGATCGGGGAGGGGATGTTCTGGCTGATGTGGACAGGAGCGTGCAAAGGCAGGTGCGGGTCCTGGCGGGAGTTCCACCTCTAGAAGGGCTACCTTTAAAGGGAGATCGGAGCGAAGGAAGCGTTCAGAACCTTGCTGGGAATAAGGGTGATTCCTTCCTCTAAATTACCACACATTTTATTCCACGGTAAAAAAAAAATTTTTTTCTTTTATGGTTGCAGCTTCAGGAGCCTGCTGCAGTCGGGTTCTTAACCCACTGTGCTGCGGGAGGAACTCCTCCACATTAATTTTTAATTGAAATCCCACCCCAAGTAATTTTTGAAAACTATTCATTTGGGAAGGGATGAGTTTTTTCCCCCCTGTAAATTTTCTATAACAGTCAGGGCCATTCCATTGAAGGTGCTTAAGGGATTTCTCTTTTTTTTTGTCTTTTTTTTTTTTGGCATTTCTTGGGCCGCTCCCGCGGCATAAGGAGGTTCCCAGGCTAGAGGTCTAATTGGAGCTGTAGCCACCAGCCTATGCCAGAGGCACAGCAACGCAGGGTCGGAGCCGCGTCTGCAACCTACATCACAGCTCACAGCAACGCCGGATCGTTAACCCACTGAGCAAGGGCAGGGACCGAACCCGCAACCTCATGGTTCCTAGTCGGATTCGTTAACCACTGCGCCACGACGGGAACTCCAGGGATTTTTTTTTAACAAACAACCCACAAGTGCTTTGGAGAATCCAGACATTTCTTTGTAAACATGTGGAATGATGTCAAAGGAAAAACACTTTAATTGGAAGAATTTGGCTAGGTCAATAATGCTGCACCACACCTGTAACCGAATGCAGCAGAAATGCAGAAATGTATGAATTACTGAAATGTCAAATTCAGCACGTCTTTGGGGTTTGCTCCAGAAATGCCACTGTAAGATTATGCCAAGCTTTCTATTCTTCAAAGCCTCATCAGACTCCAGAACAATGCCTTCTTCATATTTGTTATCTCCCAAAGTAGCCAGCTGGATACTTGACACAAAATGTTCCCAAATAGAAGAAATCTTAAGAATTCCTACCTTCTTGCCTGTTCCAAGTCCACTGTGTTAAAGTCTGTATTTACATTAAATCAGGAAATAGTAACTAATTTGTGCAAAATCAGTAAAGTTTATATCCAGATGAAGAGAATAAGTGATAAGTCTGAAAACCATATGTTGATCATTTAAAATAGAAATTATGGACTGTGTTAGCTGGGTTGATAGGATGAGCAAAGTTTTATGGCCCAAGTTGTATTTAATGGAGCTTGAGGGATTTTTTTCCCTCATTTTTTTCTTAGCTCCTTTTACGAAGGCATGTTTTCTCAAAAAAAAAAAAAAAATTATGAATACCAGAGTTCCCTCATGGCTCAGCAGGTTAAGAATCCAGCACTGTTACAGCTATGGCATGGGTTCAATCCCTGGCTAGGAACTCCTGCATGTCGTGGGCACTGCCAAAAAAAAAAAAGACCAAATGTTAACTTTTCACTCTCTTAAGCTTTTGCCTACTGTAGCTTGAATATGAAAACATATCAATGTAAATTCAGTTCTGTTTTTTTTTTCCTGTCTTTTCTAGGGCCACACCCTTGGCATATGGAGGTTCCCAGGCTAGGGGATGAATAGGAGCTGTAGCTTCCGGCCTACACCACAGCCATAGCAACTCAGGATCCAAGCCGTGCCTGCGACGTACACCACAGCTCACAGCAATGCCGGATCCTTAACCCACTGAGCAAGGCCAAGGGATCGAATCCCCAACCTCACGGTTCCTAGTCGGATTCTTTAACCACTGAGCCACAACAGGAACTCCCAGTTAGTTCTATCTTAATAAAAGATTCTTGAATATATTCCCAAAATGATCATTTGTGAGCAATCCCCAGGCCTAATTAACTGACAAAGATTTAGATTTATAAAGAGTAACTAAGTATTATGTAATGTAGTCCATTCTGAAACAAACATTAAATTATGAAGAAAGTATGATTAAATACACTTAATTTGAAAACCCTTGGGCCTATTAGTTATTCCAAGTGGTCCCTTATAGAAACAGCAGTCAGCCTGCACAGCAGTCAGCTCACCTCAGACAGCACAGAATTAAGAAAAAGGACACATCAGCTGGGGGTGGGTATAGCCGACTAAGACGGAAATGGTGGGATTGCTTCTGCCTTCTTCTGTCACCCCTGCTGCCAAGGCAGGGTGCACTCCTGTGCTGGCTTCTCCCCCTTGGAGTATCCACCCTTGATGAAGCATGCCTGGCCAGTGTCTCCTTAGACCACGATGGAGGCAGCCAGCTGACGCTGCCCTGCTGGTTCATTTACTCCTCACACTCGCTTAGGAAAGTGAGGCCTTACTGTTACTGCCTCAACTGCCTTCTCTTGCTTTATGAGAAGGTAAAGTGTAACCTAACAGGAACCAAAACTTTTTTTTTCCCGACAGATATTGTTAACAGGTGAGATTTTTTTCTGATTCATACAGACAAAACAAAATATGTTATATCAATAGAGGCTCAACATCTAGACCAAAACATATTTAATATTTACTTCTCTTCTTTCCAATGGGTATAACCACAACAATATCCTTTTGGTCATTCTCCTTTTGTCAGTGAATTAAAGCAACAATATTTCTTCATTTTATTAAAAATATCCATAGAGAGGTTCCCATTGTGGCTCAGCGGAAATTAATCTGAATAGCACCATGAGGACACAGGTTCGATCCCTGGCCTCACTCAAAGGGTTAAGGATCAGTGTTTCCGTGAGCTATGGTGTAGGTATTGGATGCGGCTCAGATCTGGTGTTGCTGTGGCTGTGGCGTAGGCCAGTGGCTACGGCTCTGATTGGACCCCTAGCCTGGAAACTTCCATATGCCTCAGGTATAGCCCTAAAAAGACAACAACAACAAAAATCCATAGATCCACTGAGGTTTTGTAAGAGTTCAGAGAAAAACTTGTGCTAAAAGAACATGACAGATGACAAAACTACTGGCATACACTCAGTAGCTCCGTGTGGATGGTCCACAGTGCACCAGATGTTGAGACCAGTGGGAAACTAAGACGTAGTCTTTGCCCTCAAGGAGCTTTTTTCTCTTCAGATAAGAGACAAATAAGTGTAGCCTGGGGAGGGACTCAGTAGAGGTGAGCACAGGGGCCTCTGGGAACCGGCAGGGGGGCTTCTTAGCCAGATTGTGTGGCCTGGATGTACACTGCATAAAACTTCCTGGAGACCCCATAAAAATTGGGAATGATTTCTACTTTAAAAGAGAATTTGCTGTAAAATAATGATTCTGTTTTGAAACCTAGAGTCTGAAGAGAAATTATCCATCCAAATTTGAAGATCCTATAATAGTTCCTGTTCAAGAATTTGCATGGGATCAGTATCTACAGGAGAAAAAAAGGGTAAAGGATATTGGGGCTGTGGGAAATGAGCAGACCTTTGCCTGAATTATCTACCTATGCATTGTTCTGGAAAAAACTGAAGCAGTGATTTTAATGCAACCAGATTTTATTTCTCTAATTATGTACCTTTCCTAAATTATTTCAATCATTTTACCAGGCTGATTTTAAGAGAAAATAAACATTGACAGAATTTTCTTTTGGAAGGCATGTGATAAAGGTGAGCTTTAAACTCTCAATGCTGTTATTTACTCCTGCTCATGGCAACCCCTCTTTCTCTGCGTATCACTTACTCATACTTCCTATGACACTGTGGCACTCGGGTTTCTGTGGCCTGGCACTCCTGTTGGCCCTAACTCTGGAAGGTTTTGGTGGTGCCAAGCAGACAGAGCAGGGGGGCGTCATGGGGCTGTTGCCTAGGGGAGCTCTGACGGCAGGCACCAACCTCCCCCAAGGGAGCCTTGTCCTAATTCAAGCTCCCTTTTCTGCGTCCTCTCTGTAACAGGTCCCTTCGAGATCCCCAGGCCCTAAGGCCAGCAGAACTTATCCAGGGATGGTGGACTGGTTTCCTCTTGGATGCCAACCCTGGTTAGTGGTTCACTGCCTGGAATATGTGATCTGAAGGATTCTAAGGTGGCATCCTGGCTCAGATATAAATCATGTTGGGGGGCAGGCTGGAATGGGTCCACCTATCTTTCCTTTCTTTCCTCCTCCACCCTCACTTCCTGGATACGTGTTCTCTTAATCTCTTCAGCCTGCTTTTCACCCCTGGCCCAGTCCTGGTGTCCCCTGTCCCACCCCATCTCTCAGTGGCTGATGAAATCCCATTTCCCCTGTCCAAAGCAGTTTTGGTTGTTCTGTGCCTGGCTGCACAAGGATGTCCTGTGATCTTGTGGTTCTCAAGACTGCTTCACTCTGCTGGGTAACATAAGCAGTGCAAGATTGAGTCAAGAATACCATTTGAGTCTCATATCATTTTCATAGCTACAATACATTTTCACTGGCACCAGAGCAAACACTTACCTATGGTGCTTATTATGTGCTGGACACTATTCTAATGAGTTGTATCAATAGTAACTCTAATCATTACAATGACTAGAGTGACTCATAGTCCTGATTTGCCTTGATATGAGGGGTTTGCTGGGATGCAGGAATTTCAGTGCTAAAGCTGGGACAGTCCTAAGCAAACTCAGACAATTGGGCACCCTAATGGAAAACAACGTTTTTCTCAATTCTTATCATCAGACTTCCTATACTGCCTATCTTATCGTGCTCTCCACCTACCAACTGGAGACCTGTGCTTTCATGCTTTGTGGTCTGCACCCATTCCTCGTCCATGTTCCCACCATACTCTCTGAAAGACTGGCATGGATTCCATTTCAGAGCTTGCAGCCTGGGGGCTGACCTTGAGATGTTTTGTGTTCTCTTCCTCCTGCGTTTCCCATGGCGCCTTCATGAACAAGGCTTCCTAGGTCATCACTGCTGCTGCTTCCCATATATCCTTTCCTCCTATCTTTCCTTTCTTCCCTCTCCCGCCCTCGTATCCTGGGTACGTGTCCCCTTAATCTCTTCAGCCAGTTTTTTTGTCCTCCGTCTACATAAGCATAGTCTTCCATGTAGTGCTTAGAGCACATCTGAGGTTAGTCTGGGCTGCCCTTACACTTCAGGAGAACATAATACCACCCCTGAAGGATGGCTTCAGAGCCTTTGGGAAGGCCTCTCTCCTCTCCAAAAAAAAAGGCAGCATCATACACCTTCAGGCTGGAAAGTTCTAGAAACCATTGCGTCCAGCCTGCTATCTTGAGGCAGGAGAGGAGGGCTCCTCATGTACATAAGACACAGGGACAAGCATTTAATCTTTAGCCTGCAGGAGTTCCCGTTGTGGCGCAGTGGAAATGAATCTGACTAGGAACCACGAGGTTGCAGGTTTGATCCCTGGCCTCGCTCAGTGGGTTAAGGATCCTGGCATTGGCATGAGCTATGGTGTAGGCTGCAGACACAGCTCGGATCTGGCATTGCTATGACTGTGGTGTAGGCCGGCAGCTGTAACTCCGATTTGCCCCTAGCCTGGGAACCTTCGTACGCCGCAGGTACGGCCCTGAAAAAAAAAAAAAGACAATCTTTAGCCTCCAAATAAAGTGTATCCGCTACTACATTTCTCCTGCTGGGCTAAAATACTCAGCTAAGCTAAATTAAGCTTTTCCTCCCCCTTTTAAAGTTTTGTGTCCTGTAAAATGTGAGAACCTAGATAAATTTAAACATTCCAGGGAGTACTGACCCATTGGCCCTCTTGGTGACTGACAGGCCAGCATGAACAAGTTTAGGGAGGGAGGGATCAGAAGTGAGCTCCTGAGTGGAGCTGGGAATGGAGCATGTTGGCAGCTGAAGGCAAATCATTCCCCAAACCAGCATTTCGCCATCTGTGGTCTCTAGACCACCAGCAGGAGCATCTCGTGGGATGTTGTTAGAAATGCAGATTCTCAGGCCCTATCCCAGAATCAGAAGCTTGAGGTGGGGTTTGGGAACCTGCAATTCTGAATGCCCAGATGATGGAGAACAGCTGGAGAACAGCTGTCCCAGATGATGCATGGTTTGGCCAGGACAGTGGCCGCACACTGGGGTTTGGGAGGTTGGTCGTCGGTGCCGAGTGGATGAAAACACTAATGCATTCATTTCGAGGGGCTTAGGACTGAAAAGGGTTAAGGAAGGGGAAGTCTCTTCCTTATGACCCCTGGCATGCCCTGCCAACCCCTGCTGGCCCTCGGGGGCATTTCCTCACCTGGTCTGATTCCCCCCATCAGCAAAGTGTTCTTTCCATCCTTGGCATGGAAAACCATGTCTCACTTAGGACCCCAAACAAGGAGGCACACAGTGAAATGCGCTTCAGAAATGAAGCTGGAGGACGTCATTTTGTTTGCAAATTAGTATAACAAGTATGCTATGCGTGCACTTATTACCAGATTTCCATCTATTTTCTAAGAGTTTGCCATTTTAAAGATTTTTAGGTCACTCTTTGATTTAAGCAATGTCAGATTTTTGAAAATGTTCTTAAATTCCTTTTGAGAGCAAACTTCTGAAAGATGGCAAAAAAAAACCTTTTTTTAGCACTGATTTTTTAGCACTCTAGCACTGATTCCAAGCTCTGGCTTGGGTGTTTAGCAGAGTTCCCACCCTCCCCACCCTCACTACATTCTTTTTGGTCCTTTTCCTTTACAGGAACTTAAAAACGAAATCTGGGAATATTCTTCCTATGTGATGTGTTTTATTAATGATCAGCTCCTGGGTGATGCACTTGATCTTCAGAAATGGGCCTACAAGGTGTGGGATATAGTTGATTTTAAGCCCCCTGCACTTTATGAAGCACTTACTTTGGATTATTCCACCAAATTCTTAAGAGACACCAAGGCAAGTTATACTCATTTTTAAGCAAAAATAGTGGAATCTTTGAGCTGTTATACTGATTACCTAGCAAAGGCAATATGAAAGAGTAGGAGACTAGATTTTGAGTTCTCAATGACCTGTTGCAGAGGATTATAACGTGGCAGGGTTTGGCCTCGGGGTGTGTAAAGCAAGACTACCTCACAGGAGGCAGACGTTACAGGAAGAAGAGCATCCTTGTTCACACATTTCTACTCCCCACTAGAAGCTCATATGTGTTAATTATCATCCACTTTAAAATATAAAGGACCCCCACCCCCGCACGCAAGAAGGTCAAGCCTATCCTTCATCCACCGTTAGCATGAAATATTTTAATTAATATTTTCTAACACCTAAATGAGAGCTACTGCACTAAGAGAAGGGAAAGTTTGCAAGGGAAGGTGACATTTTAAAGCATGACACATAGTGGGCGAGAGCAGGACTACAAGTATAGCATCTGGGAGGTTTCTGGTGGCCAGGGACAGTCATGAAGCTTGAGGTTGAGAGAGTAAGTGACAAACATCAGGGTGGAATGGCAACAGAAGTAGAAGAACTTTGTAATTTTGCTCTGAAACCTTGTTTTAGCAAGCTACCACATGCCTGAGAATCACTGCCAGCCCATGGTGGCCTGTGCCCACAGAAGGACCTGTGCCAGGATCTGAGCTGTGCAAAGGCAAAAGACCTTATCTTGTTTCATCCTTGTTCAACCACTGTCTCAAGGAGAATCTGCAACATAGGAGGTGCACAGTGAATATCTGGCTGAATAAACAACACATTTGGAAAATGCATGAAACTCTGGGGTGTGAGAAGGAATTTAATGTTTATAGCAGTTCATTCCCAAAGGGACAGGATTCGAGAAGTACATAGTGTACTCTGGGAATGGCAGAGGACAGCAAGGAGGCAAGAATTAGTGGGAAAGGACTGGGAAAATAAGTATCAGTCAGGATTCTTGGTGCCAAGAGTACCAAGCTTTTCTGATTAACTTAAGGAGAAAAGGTATGTATTGAAAGGATGTTGGTAACCTCACAATTGACAGAAAAGCTGAAGAAGCAGTTTTGGAAATCAGGCAGGAACTAAGGGAGGCCTGGTAGCAGGGAAGCCTGGCCAGAGTCACGTCCTAGAAACACAGAGCTAGGATGCCACCATGAGTGCCCCCTGGCCTTGGGTCACACTGCCGCCACTTTCACCGAGTGAACATGACTTCTGTCCTTGGGTATGTGTCATTCCCCGAAGATCCAAGGCCCTAGGCAGGAGCAACCTGACTAGTCGAGCCCAGGTTATATCTCCACACCCTGGCTCTCACAGGGTGGGGAGAGAAAGAAGTTCTGCAGAGGCTGGTGCAACCCTGTGGGGAGCTTCCCAAATAAGAAAGGTGCTTTGATGTTAAAACAACAAATACAGATCCACTAAAGAAGGGTTGAACTTATTGTCTACTCTTAACCGAGGACTTGGAGTTTATCCAGAAGGAAGCAAGCCAACAGAACTTTTCATCAAGATGTCAAAGATAACATAATCTTCTTTGCTGTTTTGGAAAAACTTTCAGGACTGTGCCCACGCAGGGTGGAGTGGGAAAAGCTTGGTGGCAGGGCAGCCATTTGGAAAGCTACAATAGAAGTGTGGGCTGGAAATACTGACAGCCTGAATTAGTGGCAGTGAGCAGAGAGGACGCAGATTCCAGAGAAAATGCTTGGATTTTTTGCACATAGATTTCTCGTGCTGAGAAAAACCCAGGGATTCAAGCGTACCTCTAGTTTGGAATGATATAGTAGATAATTAAGTTTGGATGCTATGGGACTTTATCTTGTGTTACAGTTACTTGCTTTCTTTTCATTTGAATTTTTAGAATTATCTACCCTTGACAAGCAGATAAAGATAATATACTGGTGCCCAGGGAAGGTGAATGATGCCTGAATGGACTTACTCATATCAGAAGTTAATCATAATTTATAATACGTCCTCTTTTTCCTTCTAAGCCTGAGAAGTTTACTATATCATGCCTCGTATTCTAAAATTATAATGGTCTCTTATAATTAAGAACCTGTAGTAGAGAAGCTGAGAGGCACAAATGATTATAACTAGTATGAATGTAATGCTTCATTCCTGGATGCCAGATATTACACATTATTTCAGTCTTTTAATTAAAAAAAATGCTCAGAGTGACATAAGATAATAATAATACATTCAAAAGTGATTTCATTTATGCCTCCTAGATTGATAAGAAATAGAGCAGGGAAAATTATGTACTTGTTAAATTAGGCAGCATTTTTATGTATGAGAATGGTGCTTAAGAGTTGAAATGTATTGCATTAGATGGGTTCTTCTCTCTAAATGAATGCTACTTTGATGGAAAATAGTGTTTGCATTTTGGATGCCTCTTTGTAGGTCTAGACAAGCGTTCAAAAATGTTAGTTGTTTCTAGCAGAAAGGACGTCAGTTGAAAACAAGAGCTGGGGGCATCTAGGAGTGTGAGGACATGAATGAAATAATTAATAAGCACAGCATCAGTCTCTTATACTGCTTTCTTTCTTTCTTTCATTTGGGTTTCTGTCTGCTGTTCTAATTGGGCAGTTTTCATTATTCTATCTTCCAGGTAGAAGAACTTACTTGTTCTTCTGCATTGTTCATTTGGCTAGTCATTGCCTTTACTTCAGCTTTCATTTCTGCAAATGAATTTTCTAATTTGTCTTGGTTCCTCCTTATAGTTTCTAGTTCCTTTTTACCTTTCTGTCAATAGCCTTTCTTAATTCCTTCAGTATTTTCATTATTTCCTTTTTGAACTCAATGTCTATTAGATTGAAGAGGTCTGTTTAATTTAATTCTTTCAGGAAATTCTTTTGATCCTTTAATTGGGAATGGTTCCTCTTCTAATTCATTTTACTTATATTTCTCTTAAAAATGAAAGCAATATAGGAGACCTGCAGGTTCATATAAAGCATGCCGATCTATGCATAACAGGGATCTGAGGAGGAGAAGAAGGAGAAAAGGGGATTGAAAATATATCTAAAATTATGGCTGAAAACTCCCCAAACCTAAAGAAAGAAACATATATCCTTTCTGTACAGGAAGCACAGAAAGTCACAAAAAGATAAACCCAAACAAACATACACCAAGATATATTATAATAAAAATGGCAAAAGGTGAAGAGAGGATTCTAAAGGCAGCAAGAAAAGAACAAAGAGGTCATTATAAGAGAAATCTCCATAAGGCTATCAGCTGATTTCTCTATAGAAACATTGTGGGCCAGAAGGAAGTGACAGGATATATTCAAAGACCTGAAAGGGGAATATCTGCAATCTAGGATACTCTACCCAGCAATATTATCATTTAAAATAGAAGGAGAAATAAAGAATTTCTCAGACAAGCAAAAACTAAAAGAATATAGCAATACTAGATCTGTCCTAAAGGAAATATTGAAAGGTCTTCTCTAAAAAGTAAAGAAGAATTTATATGAAAGAGAAAACCACAATTGGAAAGTAAATCACTTAAATAAGCCAGTACATAGATTAAAAAAATTTTTTTGTGAAAGTGATGATATCCACAGTGAACAGCAGAAAGGTGAACATGAAGATGTAAAAGAGGACATCACATCAAAGTCATAAAATGTGGGGGAGGAGTAAAAGAAAACATAGATTTTTTTTTTCTAGAATGTGTTTGAGCCTGTATGATTACCAGCCTAAAGCAAGTAGATACAGGAAGAGATTAATATACTTAAAAAACAGGGCACCCACAAATCAAAAACATACAATAGATTTATAAAACCCAAAAAGAACATAAGTATAATACACATCATCAAAACACAAAAGGAAAAAAAAAAGGGAAAAGAAATATAAAATCAATGGGAAAACAAGGTCCAAAATGGCAATACATGTCAATAATTATCTTAAATGTCAATGGACTACATATACCAATCAAAAGAGACTGAATAAAAAAGCAAGAGCCTACAATATGCTGCCCAAAAGAGGCCCACTTTAGGGAAAAGGATATAAATAGGCTGAAAGTGAGGAGATGGAAAAAGATATTTCATGCAAACAGAAATGATGAAAGTGGGGATTGCAATACTCATATCAGACAAGACAGACTTTAAAACAAAGGCTATAAAGAAAGATAAAAAAAGGACACTACTTAATGATAAAAGGATCAATACAAGGAGAGGCTATTACACTTATCAATATATATGCACCCAATATAGGAGCACCCAAATACATAAAACAAGTACTGACAGACATAAAAGGAGAAACTGACAGGAACACAGTAACAGCAGGCAACATTAACACCCCATTCACATCAATGGACAGATCTTTGAAAGAAAATACGGCAACAAAGATCCCAAATGATATAATAGAACAGCTAGACTTAACTGACATTTTCAGGACATTACAACCTCCCAAAAGCAGAATACACATTCTTTTCAGATGCACATGGTACATTCTCTAGAGCTGACCACATACTATGACACAAAACAAGTCTCAACAAATTTAAGAGTACAGAAGTTATTTCAAGTATCTTTTCTAATCAAAATAGCGTGAAACTAGAAATCAACCACAGAAAAAGAAATTAGAACAAAACAATTACATAGAGACCAAACAACATGTAACTAAAACACCAATGGGTCAATGATACAATAAATTTAAAAATACCTTGAGGCAAATGATAATGAAAACATGACCATACAAAATCTATGGGATGCATCAAAAGCAGTTCTTAGAGGGAAGGTCACAGTGATACAGGTCTTCCTCAGGAAAAAAAACAAGAAAAATCTCAAACAACCTAATCTACCACCTAAAAGAATTAGAAAAAGAGCAACAGGGAGTTCTCTTGTCGTGCAGTGGGTTAAGGATCTGGCATCATCATTGCAACATTTGGGGTTGCTGTGTCATGGGTTCAGTCCCAGTCTGGGAATTTTTGCATTGATATGGCCAAAGAAAAAAGAAAAGAAACAAAATCTAAAGTCAGCAGAAGGGAGGAAATAATAAAGATCAGAGAAGAAATACATAAAATAGAGATTAAAGAACAATAGAAAAATCAGCAGTTCCCTTGTGGAACAGCAGGTTGAGGATCCAGTGTTGTCACTGCAGCCTAGGGTCCCTGTTGTGGTGCAGATCTAATCCCTGGCTTGGGAACTTCTGCATGCCATAGGCACAGCCAAAAAAAGCAAAAACCAAACCCAAACAAAACACCAAAACAATAGAAGAAAAAATCAATAAAACTAAGACCTTGGTTCTTTGAAAGAGTAAACAAAATTGACAAACATCGGGCCAGGTTCATTGAGAAGAAAAGAGAAAATACCAAAATAAAATAAGAAATAAAAGAGGAGAAATAACAACTGATATTGCAGATATACAAAAACAAAGAATACTATGAACAATTATATGCCAAGTTGGACAACCCAGAAAAAATGGACCACTTTCTAGAAATACACAGCCCACCAAAACTGAATCAAGAAGAAATAGATAACTTCAACAGATCCACCACTAGAAGTGAAATAGAATCTATAATTAAAACAAACAAACAAACAAACTCCCTACAAACAAAAGTCTAGGACCAGATGGCTTCAACTGGGCAATTCTACCAAACATACAAATAAGAATTTATACTGATCCTTCTCAAACTCTTCCAAAAGACTGAAGAGGAAGGAACACTTGCAGAAACATTCTGTGAAGCCACCATCACCCTGATACCAAAATCAAAGACACTACCAAAAAAGAAAATTATAGGCCAACATCTTTGATAACTAAAGATACAAAAATGTCAACAAAACATTAGCTGAAGATAAACTGAATCCAACAACACATAAAAAAGATTATAAACCACAACCAAGTTGGATTGACCTCAGGGTCATGAAGATGGTTCAACATATGCAAATCAATGTCATATACCACATAAACAAAAAATCCACAGTGATTATCTCAGTAGATGTAACAGAAAACATTTGATAAAATTCAACATCTATTCATGATAAAAAAAAAAAACCCTTACAAAAGTGGGTATAGAGGGAACATATAAAACAATATATAAATAA
The DNA here is from genome assembly GCF_016906955.1 of Phacochoerus africanus. NCBI lineage: Eukaryota > Metazoa > Chordata > Mammalia > Artiodactyla > Suidae > Phacochoerus > Phacochoerus africanus. Next base: position 75,461,949 of record NC_062545.1, on the reverse strand, counting down.
ATAAAGGCTATTTATGACAAATCCACAGGCAATATAATACTTGGTGGTGAAAAGGTAAAAGACTTCTTGCTAAAATCTGGAATAAGACAAGGATGCCCACTTTCACCACTTCTCTTCAACATAGTTTTGGAAGTCCTAGCCACAACAACCAGGCAAGAAAAAGAAATAAAAGGTATTCAGATTGGTAAAGAAGAGGTAAAATTTTAGTCATTATTCACAGATGACATGATACTATCTATAGAAAACCCTAAAAATTCCACACAAAACTACTAGAACTGATAAATTCAGCAAGATAGCAGAATAAAAGATTAGCATATAGAAATCAGTTGTATTTCTTTACACCAGCAATGAAATATCAGAGAGGGAATATAAACAAACAATCCCTTTTAAAATTGAATTTAAAAAAAAAAAACACTTAGGAATAAATCTCACCAAAGAGGTTAAAGACTTAAATGCTGAGAACTACAAAACATTAATAAAGGAAACTGAAGATGAGTCTAAGAAATGGAAAGATATCCCATGCTCTTGGATTGGAAGAATTAATAGTGTTAAAATGGCCATACTACTCAAAACGATGTACAGATTTAATGTAATCCTTATCAAATTACCCATGACGTTTTTCACCAAACTAGAACAAATAATCCTAGAATATAAAAGGAACCATAAAAGGCTCAGAATTGGCAAGCACTCCTAAGGAAAGAGAACAAAGCAGGAAGCATAACCCAGACTTCAGACAGTACCACAAAACTACAGTAATCAAAACAGCATGGTCTTGGCACAAAAACAGACATGAATCAGTGGAACAGAACAGAGAGAAATAAATCCACACACCTATGGACAATTAATCCTCAAGAAAGGAGGCAAAAATACACAATCAACAAGTTAGGTACTGGGAAAGGCGGACAGCCACATGTAAATCCACAAAGTTAGAACACACCCTCACAACCACCATACACAAAAACAAGCTCAAAATTTCTTTGAGTTAAATATAAAACAAGACACCATAAAACTCCTAGAAGAGAACATAGCAAAACATTTTGTGTCATAAATTGTACCAATGTTTTCTTAGGTCAATTTCCCAAGGCAACAGAAATAAAAGCCAAAATAAACAAACGGAACCTAATCAAATCTATAAGCTTTGTACAGAAAGGGAAACCATAAACAAAATGAAAACACAAGCTATGTAGAGTTCCTGTTGTGGCTCAACAGGTTAAGGACCTGACATAGTGTCCATGAGGATGCAGGTTCTATCCTTGACCTCACTCAGTAGGTTAAGGATCTTGCGTTGACCAAAGCTGCGGCACAGGCTGCAGATGTAGCTAGGATCTGGCATTACTATGGCTGTGGTGTAGGCTGGCAGCAGCAGCTTCGATTTGACCCCTAGCCTGGGAACTTCCATATGCCACAGGTGCAGCTGTAAAAAGAAAGAAAAAGAGCCTTAAAAAGAAAAGACAACCTAGAGAATGGGAGAAAAATATCTGAAAAGAAAATAACCAAAAGGGCTTAATTTCCAAAATATACAAACAGCTCATACTATTCAATGACCAAAACACCAAACAACTCAATCGAAAAATGGGCAGAAGACCTAAACAGACATTTCTCCAAAGGAGACATACAGACGACCAACAGTCACATGAAATATGCTCAACATTACTAATTATTAGAGAAGTGCAAATCAAAACTACAATGAGGTATCACTTCACACCAGTCAGAATGGCTATCATTTAAAAGTCTACAAAAAATAAATGCTAGAGAGGATGTGGAGAAAAGAGAACCCTTGTACACTGTTGGTGGGAATGTAAATTGTTACAACTACTATGTATTGTTACAACCACAAAACAGTATGTGGAAGTTCCTTAAAAAAAGAAAAATAGAATTACCATATGATCCACCAATCACACTCCCAGGCATGTGTCCAGAAAAGACAAAAGCTCTAATTCAAAAACATACATACATCCCAGTGTTGTTCATAGTGCCATTATATACAATAGCCAAGACATGGAAGCAACCTAAGTGGCCATGGGCAGATGAATGGATAAAGATGTGGTGTGTACACACACACACAGAGAAATGTTATTCAGCATAAAAAGAATGAAACAATGCCATTTGCAGAAACATGGATGAAATTACAGATTATTATACTAAGTGAAATAAGTAAGAATGAGACAGACATATATCTTATGATATCACTTATATGTGGAACCTAAAATATAATACAAATCAACATATTTACAAAATAGAGACAGACTCACAGACTTGTGGTTGCCAATGAGGATGGAGGAGTGTGGAAGGGAAGGATTGGGAGTTTGGGATTAGTAGAGGCAAACTATTATATTAAAAAAAAAAAAAAAAAAAAGCACAGCAACCTCTCTTCGCCGCCCTGGTGTGGTACCTCCTATGGATAGAGTAGCCTTATTTTCCTGCTCAGAAAAGCTGTGACCTGGCTCTGCTTAGCTAATCTGTGCAGTCTCTGGAAATCTAGAACACAAGGTAACCAAATCCAGGTGGCTCACATGGGATCTTTTCCCAGAATTACTCAGCAAAGAATTCCCAGTCTGCTGCTTTTCCCAGAGGGACTGACTAGTGAGCCTTTCCACAACCAGTCTGCAGATGGATATCTAGGCCATGTGCTCTCCATCTCATGTGTTAGGTTAATGTTATTCAGAGCTTTACTACTGAAGGGTTTTAAAAAGCATGCAATTTAGTTGTAAAAATTTGGTATAATAAAATGAAACAAATGTCTTTAAGTCATTCCTTTAACTTTGCTTTCACGTTATCTACTATTAGTGCTGCTAATTATCACTGAAAGAATTACTCTGTTATATTTTGGTCATATCTAAAACTTTCTTCCAAAACACTGACCTGCATTACCTTTTTCTCCCTAATTTTAATAGCATGATTTTGTGTTTTTGGACATTTCTATTGATCTTTATCCAGTTGGAAGACTGATTTTTGAGGTAAGAGGTTTTTGACTGCTGTTTTTTTAATAAGTTGGGGGGAGTGAGGCTCTCTGTCAAAATGTTAAGTGTTTAATCTCTGAAATCTTTTATCTTTATTTTGTAGCTATACTGTGATACGTGTCCCAAAACATGTAAAAATTTTCAGGTCTTGTGCACAGGAAAAGCAGGGTTTTCCCAAAGTGGCATCAGGCTACATTACGCAGGTTCCATTTTTCATCGAGTAGTACGGAATGGTTGGGTACAAGGAGGAGGTGAGTTTAAAACCTTAAATACAACTTATTGCAACATGAAATCAGAATGTCCAAACTTTTGTTTCTCTGTCTTTGTAATATTTATGTAGAATTAAATATGTCTCAGATGTTACATATATATATTTTAAAGGATGTTTTATGTGGCCAAATGATGAATTAAGATACTCATACTCTTTTTTGAAATTCCCTAATTATTAAAATAAACAAATCTAAGTATGTTACCAGGAATATTCCAGATTGACAAGTGATACAAGAAAGTAGGAAAACATTTTTGGAGTTCCTGTTGTGGTTCAGCGGGTAAAGAACCTGACTAGTATCATGAAGATGCAGGCTCGATCCCTGGCCTCACTCAGTGTGTTAAAAATTCCCAGTTGCAGTGATCCCTGGCCTCACTCAGTGGGTTAAAGATTCCCAGTTGCAGTGAGCTGCGGTGTAGGTTGCAGAAGTGGCTCAGATCTGGTGTTGCTGTGGCTGGGGCATGGGCCAGCAGCTGCAGCTCCAATTCGACCCCTAGCCTGGGAACTTCCATATGCTGCAGGTGCAGCCAGGGAAAAGAAAGAAAAGAAGGGAAAAAAAGAAGAAAGTAGGCTAACATTTTTAAAATCAAAAGATAATTTAAAATGCTCATCTAAAAATAACAGTATGTAGGAAAATACAATGCTTTTAAGAAACGCAGAGTTCCGGAGTTCCCATCGTGGCACAGTGGTTAACGAATCCGACTAGGAACTATGAGGTTGCGGGTTCGGTCCCTGCCCTTGCTCAGTGGGTTAACGATCCGGCGTTGCCTTGAGCTGTGGTGTAGGTTGCAGACGCGGCTCGGATCCCGCGTTGCTGTGGCTCTGGCGTAGGCCGGTGGCTACAGCTCCAATTCGACCTCTAGCCTGGGAACCTCCATATGCCGCGGGAGCGGCCCAAGCAATAGCAAAAAGACAAAAAAAAAAAAAAAGAAACGCAGAGTTCCCATCCTGGCTCAGCGGAAATGAATCCAGAGTTGCCATGAGCTGTGCTATAGGTTGCAGACACGGCTCGGATCTGACGTTGCTGTGGCTGTGGTGTAGGCCAGCAGCTGGAGCTCTGATTTGACCCCTAGCCTGGGAACTTCCATATGCCACAGGTGCCCTAAGGAAAAAAAAAAAAAAAAAAAAAAAAGAAACACAACAAAGTTGGGAATTTGAAAACAGAATACATGAAAAACAGGTTATTTATCACCAAAGGTATTATTACATTGTTACAAATGAAAAGTAAGATCTAAAGCATTTTGGTCTCCATCTTCACTTTCTTTTCAGGTCAGTCCTTTGGCTTTACACAGACTAGGTGCCTGATTAATGGCATTAAATTAAATTTTGGAGGCCTTTTAGGAGATATCCCATAGGGAGCAATCAGGCCACAATTTCAAAATAATTGGTTTAGTGTGGAAGGAGATTTGCTTGAACTTGATGAAATAGGCAGAGGCTTAAATTAATAATGTTTCATTATTTTTTTTTCAATCTGGAACATTCAGGGGCTGATGAGGAGAAAAAAATAGATTTAATCCACATATTTCATATATAAATTAGCTATTTTTCCCTGTTTCTCCAAAATGAACTCCTACCACCAATACTGTTTTCTAATCTATTTTCCCACTTAATATGTATAGTATTCATCTTCATATGTCAATATATATAAACACATAAAATTTTTATGGCCTGCCTAATTTTTCATCATATTGCTATGCCGATTCAATTAATTTCCTGTTGGTGAACATTTATTTTATTTACTTTTTTTTTTTTTGCTTTTTATGGCCGCACCTTCAGCATATGAAAGTTCCCAGGCTAGGAATTGGAGCTGCAGCTGCCGGCCTACGCCACAACCACAGCAATGTAGGATCCTTAACCCAGGGTTCAAACCTGCATCCTCATGTCTACTAGTCAGGTTTATAACCCACTGAGCCACAAAGGGAACTCCCCATTGGTGAACATTTAGGCTGTTTTCCATGTTTTGTTAGTATAAAACAATCCTCAAGAGTGCCCATATCAGGGTCTCCTGATACTTGAGTATTAACTCTGGTGTGTTGGGCTTCCAGATGCTATATTCTTTTTTGTTTTGGTTTTTGGCTAGACCTCCCCTCACCTCTGTGAGCCTCAGAGCAAGATTTGGGAAAAGTAGGTCATGTTATTATTGTTTATTTGAAGTAAAATTTCCAAATAGTAAGTGCATAGGACTTGGTTTATATTTTCACATCTTGGGGCAGCAACGTTTAAGCACAGCTTGGAAAACAACTTCTGGTTACTACACTCAAATCCACATTGAAGCACAGGAGTTGTACCATGTTGGATAAGACAATGTCATCTCTGAATTGGTTTTTGAATCATAAAATGGGGATAATGCACTATCACAGCATGTGGCGAGGATTCAATGACCTGGTATGTTGAAAGTGCCAAGCTCTGGAAGCATTCTTCTTCACATGTCACATTCCCATAGGGCTGCAGGTAGAATTTCAGAGTAAAGGAACTAACTATGGCTTTATGTTGTGCCTTGGGAGCTTCCAGGCACTACTGCTCACCCTTGGGGAGCAACAGGCCGTTCATGGTCTTCCTCCCCCCCCCCCCTCCGCCCCCCGGCCCCGCCTCACCTTCTGACCTCTCCCTCTTGCTCACTCTGCTTCACACTCTGGGTGCCTTGCCATCCCTTAAGCACATCAAGCACATGCGTACCTTGAGGTCTTGTGTTGTTTCTTTTGTCTGAAATATCTACACCCAGCTGTTCCTCCATGTATCCCCTTATTTTACCCATTGATCTGTTTCTGATTTTTGCCAAGAGTTTCTCTCTTACCTGACTACCCTACTGAAAATCTGCCACCTTCTTTCCCACATGTCTCCTCACCCCTTTTCTCTACTGCTCTCCTATCCCCTTACCCAGCTTTATTTTTCTTCCTAGAACTTTTCACCACATACCATTAACGTTTCCTTGTTAGTTATTATCTGTTTCTTTTCATTAGACTATAAGTCCATGAGGGCAGAGATTTTTATCTCTTTTTGCCATCATTGCATCTTTGGGTTGGACAACAGTGCCTAGCATGTAGTAGATGCTTAAAAATATTTTGTTAAAAAAATGAAGGAAGGAATGAAAAGATAGGAAATATACATTCTATTCATTTTTAAACATGAAGTTAAAGAAGATACCAAGTCATTAAGCCACTTTGACAAGACCTCTGTGGCTCCCACAAGGCCTACTACCTTTAGAAGGATCTCTTGATACACTTTGTCATCGTGATCATCAGAATGATGGTGAAGATAACAATGAGAGGATGCATCCCATAAGTGTGTGAGGCTGCACAATAATAATGGCCACGAGGAGTTCCCGTTGTGGCTCAGCAGTTAACAAACCCAACTAGTATCCACGAAGATGCAGGTTCAATCCCTGGCCTTGCTCAGTGGGCTAAGGATCCATAGTTGCCATGAGCTATGGTGTAGGTCACAGATGTGGCTCAGATCTGGTATTGCTATGGCTGGGGCATAGGCCGGCAGCTGCAGCTCCAATTCAACCCCTAGCCTGGGAACCTCCATATGCTGCAGGTGCAATCCTAAAAAGCAAAAAAAAAAAAAAAAAAAAAAAAGGCCGCAAATGAAGGAGCATGACACTCTGCCAGGCATGGGATGATGTACTGTCCCTACAGCATGGCTGCATTTAATCCTCAGAACTTCCTGGGAGGCACTTCCTATTATCCCTATCTATACAGAAGAGGAAACAGTCTTGGAAAAAGTAACCAACATCAAGATTGAAATTGAAATCATCTGATTTTGAAATTTACTTTTTTTTTGTCTTTTTGTTGTTGTTGTTGTTATTGTTGCTATTTCTTGGGCCGCCCCCGCGGCATATGGAGGTTCCCAGGCTAGGGGTTGAATTGGAGCTGTAGCCACCGGCCTAGGCCAGAGCCACAGCAATGCAGGATCCGAGCCGCGTCTGCAACCTACACCACAGCTCAGGGCAACGCTGGATCGTTAACCCACTGAGCAAGGGCAGGGACCGAACCCGCAACCTCATGGTTCCTAGTCGGATTCGTTAACCACTGCACCACGACGGGAACTCCTGATTTTGAAATTTACTTTTAACTACTATTCTGTCTTGCTGAATTTTTCAGAAATGTAGCCATAATATTAGATATCCAAAGCTTAATTCGAGGGGGTGGGTTATGGCCACAAAAAAACATTAAATATTGCTTGAAATGGTGTCAATATTCACCTGGAAGAGCTGAAGCAAAGGGCAGGAGTCATGGTGGCAGGTGGTGGAGAAATAGGGCAAGGGGGTATTGCTGGTGTTTATGTAAATTAGCAGGGGAGGGGAATTGTCTGGGAAGTTTGCTTGAGCAAAGCAAACTCTAGGACCTGAAGGAACTGGTGCTAGAGAGGACCTTCAATTGCCCAATCCTGGATTTAGCCTCTGGCTGTTGCAGCGGAGCCTGAGAAGAGCCTTTGGGGGCGTGGTATCAGGTGAAGTAGGTTGAGCCTCAAAATTTATCAGTTAACTTCTAAGCCAGCTTTATAAACAGTGTAATTTAAATGCTACATGCCCTATCCTGCATATATTCTCTCCACATGCTTTCTATTGCATCGTATTTCTTTAAACAGCACAGCCGCTTTTATTTAAGTGCTCATATTGAGTTCCAGTGGCACAGTCCTTCAACAGATATTTACTGCACACTCTTCAAGGAGGGCAGGCTAGAGAGCTGAAGGAAGTTAAGGAAGGGGTTATGGGGAGAATACAGACCTCAGTGACCTCTATTTTCACTTGAGTTAGCTTTGCTTCCCATTTAGCAAATGGGAAGATAGATTTAAAAAGATAGGTTAAAAAAATAACTTGTGCATGGAAGATTTTTATAGCCAGATCATTGCCTACACCAAAATATGCATATAATGCACATAATGTTAAGCTGGTAACTCTTTTTAGAGCATCTATTTTTATTCTGGTGTCCAAAATACCTTACTTACTATTCATATTTCATCTTCTCAGCTTAATCTTTCCATTTTTTGAAAAGCAAGATGGATTATGGAATAACTTGTGAAGTAAAGAGAATTTACATGAACACACTTTCTTTAAATCATGGCCACAATTATATAAGTTAATATGTCATCATTTCAAAGGTTTTGCATTAAGTTTTACCTACTTCAGAGTTATGAAGGAAAAATGGGATCATGAATGTAAAAGTTCTTACAAAATACAAGTGAAATCACAAAAATATTTTCGGGAGTTCCTGTCGTGGCACAATGGTTAACGAATCTGACTAGGAACTATGAGGTTTCAGGTTCGATCCATGGCCTTGCTCAGTGGGTTAAGGATCCGGTGTTGCCGTGAGCTGTGGTATGGATTGCAGATGCAGCTCGGATCCCACATTGCTGTGGCTCTGGCATAGGCCGGTGGCTACAGCTCTGATTAGACCCCTAGCCTGGGAACCTACATATGCCATGGGAGCAGCTCAAGAAAAGGCAAAACGACCAAAAAAAAAATTTTTTTTTCATGGGACAGATATTGAATAATTAGGTAACTTACTCTACTTATTGTTACAGGTAGAATCATAATTTAAAGCATTTTTTTTCCTGTCATTACTATATTCTATATTCTGAGTCTCAGAATTCTAATGTTTATTTATTGCTATTTTTCAGATATAGTTGCTGGAAAAGGAGATAATGGAGAGTCAATTTATGGACCAACATTTGAAGGTATGTATCTTTAAATTTTTTCAGTCATATTTTAATTGATTATTCAAATTTAACAGTACTGGACAATTTCACAACCCCAAATAAGATAGTGTTTGTGCTAATACGTTACAAGTACATATACTAAAGGTGGGAGTTTAAAATGGGTTAGGTGGGAAGGCACTGTAGTCCAGTTCAGAACAGCTTTGTGCATATAATTTTTCACTTGCCTCATTATATTTCTTTAGCATAAGTTCCTAGAATTAAGATTGTAGGGGTAGAAGGCAATTTATATTTTTAAGGTTGTAATCTGCCATGCTCATACTTGGTACCTGGATAATTGTCCTACTAAGACTGCTGTTGGGGGACCTGGGAAGATGGTAGTGGTGGTGGCATCATTTCTGAATTTCTTGAAATCCCACCATCAAAACAGACAAAAAAAAAAAAATGGATAAGAAAACTAAAAGCCCATGGATAACATTTACAACAAAATTTGGTGACAAGGTATCTGCATGAATTCCAGGAGTTCCTGTCCTGGCTCAGTGGTTAACGAAACTGACTAGCATCCACGAGAAGGCGGGTTCGATCCCTGGCCTTGCCCAATGGGTTAAAGATCTGGCCTTGCCATGAACTGTGGTGCAGGTCGCAGACACAGTTCCGATCCCACGTTGCTGTGGCTGTGACTGTGGCCAGCGGCTACAGCTCCGATTGGACCCCTAGCCTGGGAAGCTCCATATGCCGCAGGTGCGGCCCTAGAAAAGACCAAAAAAAAAAAAAAAAAGTAAAAGGCAGGAGTTCCTGCTGTGGCTCAGCAGTAACAAACCCAACTAGTATCCATGAGGTCGCAGGTTCGATCCCTGGCCTCACTCAGTGGGTTAAAGAGTTGGCATTGCTGTGAGCTGTGCTGGAGGTCGTAGCTGTAGCTACAATTCAACTCCTAGACTTGTGGGAACTTCCATATGCCATGGGTATGGCCCTAAAAAGCAAAAAAAAAAAAAAAAAAGTAGAAGGCAGAGGAGGAAATTTTTTTTAAAACCAAAAAGAGATAAAAAGGATTTATAAGAAAGTGATAAATATTAAAGATAGAGAAGATCTGGCATACGAATGATAAGTATCCCTAAGGAATTAAATCAATGCAAGGAAATGGAACAAATACTAAGAACTATAACTAAAGAAGACTTTACTAAAATAAAAAAGGATTTGATGTCCTATATTTTGTCTTGGGTAGTGATTACGCAACTATACCCAATTGCCAAAATGTATTGAACTGAACATCTAAGATATGTACTTCTTTTTTTTTTTTTGTCTTTTCTAGGGCTGCACCTGTGGCATATGGAGGTTCCCAGGCTGGGGTGCAATCGGAGTTGTAGCCGCTGGCCACAGCCACAGCAACTCGGGATCCAAGCCGCGTCTGCAACCTATACCACAGCTCACGGCAACGCCGGATCTTTAACCCACTGAGGAAGGCCATGGATCGAACCCGCAACCTCATGGTTCCCAGTCGGATTCGTTAACCACTGAGCTACGATGGGAACTCCAGATATATACATTTTATTGCATGTTTATACCTCACGTAAAAAACAGTTGCCTAAAAACTTGAAACTAGGTACTGAAACAGCACACAGCTACCTGACAATACTAAACCATAACAGCAACACCAGACATATTTTACAAACGTTATTAGAAATTAAAGAAAAAGAAAAAAAAATCCTTTGGGCAGGTAGGCAAAAACAGCAAGTGATTTACGAGGGAAAGAAAAGTACATTATCATCATACTCTTATGCCAGAAGAAAATAGAGTAAGGTATTTATGATGTTCAAGGAAATGAAATGTGAGCTGGGGATCTTATATCCAGTCAAACTGAAGTTGATAAAGGGCACACAGAGATATCAACACAGAAAACTTGAGGGAATAGTCTTGCCGCGAGTCCTTGCTAAGGAATCAGTGACTGTAGAATGCGTTTCACACAAACGAATTACAGAGGGACCCTGACAGAAGAACTGTCAGTGAGCATTAATCATGCAGTTACTTAAAGAACTGAAATGCGATGAGGATCAAAGAGTGAGAGTATGACATATGATGATGGTATGCTTAGTCTAACAATTTTAAAAAATGAAAGAAATGGGGATAATATATAGAAAATTCTGAACAGTTTTCAGTAATTTTTACTGGTGATGGTATTAATATTCTGAGATTGTTGTATATATAATGTAGGAAAAAAAAGTAATTGTGAGATATTCTAATTTTATCTTCCTGCATCCTTGAGAATTAGAATCTTCAATGTGGAAAGAGGAGATAACAGATGAAACAGGATAGAGGTTAATAAGTAAAGTATTCCATAGTCCTGAATTTGAATTGGAAATAGGACGTAACACTCAAGAAGTATCATATCTCTGTATCTATATCTATAGTTCTGCCCTCAGGATTTGTCTACAAACAGTGATGAGTCCACTACATATACTCCCAGGAATAGAATGTTGTTTTCAAAAATCATTTCTTGCTTAAAGAAACCAGGGCCTTTGGAACAAATGGCAGACTCCAGTTCTGAGACAGGAAATGACAAAATGAGCCTGGAACCTCGTGTTCAGTCATGCTATCATCAGAGAGCCAAGAGCGCTGTTAAAGATTTACTGGGGTCATGTCAAAGGTCTCAGGAGCCAAAGTGAAGAGTCCCTCACTGGCCAAAGATGAAGTAATATGAATAGTAATTGCAATAGATTGAAACCCAACAAATATTTTAAATCCATGAGTTCATAATGATATTATAAAATAAAGCCTACTTGCTTACCTTTTGGGGGGAATGATAGGAAATGAATTCATTATCTTAAAAACTAATAAATAGAGGGAAAGAATCAAGCATTTATCTTGCCTTTCCTATAGGAACTGTCCAAAATCATAGATAAGGGGAAACATTTCCTTATAAAGTATTCCAATTAATAATGAAAAGGATTAATTGAATATCACCATTTTGCTGCCCTTAATGAAATGATGGATGGAGGCATTAGCTGCCTGGGTATCCACTACCTTCACAGAAATGAGACAGTAGGCACCTTCGGTTGAGAGAACATACTACCAAAGGGAAGAAAGTGAGTCTGATGATTCTGGACCCAGCTGCCAATCTGCAAGAAATACAACCAGTTCTGCTATAATGTGTTCTTAAAAGAGCTCTGTGCTATGTAAAATCACACAATCCAAACCACACAACTTATGGCAAAAACGAGGTTAAAAAAAAAACCTTCTTCAGTGACACATTAAAAAAATAAGACAATAACTTAATAAAAACAGTAACATAGTTTTACATATATTATGTGGTCAAGAAACAGATGAGCAATACGATAAATACAGCACTTTACCCTGAAAACTCCTTGATGTCTGTGGAGGTGGCGTGGGAAGAGCTGCAGCTTGTGAATGATCTTGAAGTGGTGCAAGGAGTGTTTTCTGCAATCGGAGGGAGGCTGTAACTCCAGAGGTGGGTGGATGCGGCGCATACATGGTGAATGTGGTGGCTGGTCTTGTCTGTGTGTTCCCGGTGGCTGGCTCGGCTCTGTTGAGGGCAGATTCTGACATTCACCTGCTGGAGGGAACTACACATTAAAGCAAGGGTGAGATCCATCATGCTCAGGTTGTTCCTTCCCAGATCTATCAATCAAGGGGAAACAATCTGCATCTTTAATGCAAGTACTGGAGCAGAACTGATAGGATGGAGAACAGAGAAATGTGTTGAACTGCATCATGCGGTGGAACTGGCAAACTCTAGCATGGCAGAAATTTGAGAGGCATCCTTAATTCCTGATGAGAGCCCACCATAGGTCTCCACCCCATGGCCATAATCAGATCACTCATAGTCTTGCTGCTTGGAGGCACAGTCCCCAGCACAACTTGGGCCTTCTGTCTAATAGGCTCATCTCCTCTGGACATCCCTGTACCTCCGCCCACCACGACCCCACCCCCATGCTCCCATCCTTAGTTCCTTTGGGGGTTTTAGTCTCCAGCTGAAGGCCTGGCTTCTCTGGTGCCAAGGGAGCCCAGCAGATTTAGGGAAGCTCTGATTTCTCAGTTTGTCTGTCAGTGCAGAATTAGGAATTTAGTAACCAGTTAAGAAAAAAGGAGAGACACTCCAGAAGGAAAGATGAGTGGCTGAAAGAAAGCACAGGGCTAGCTCTCTAGCCTGGGTTTGCACCCTCCTTTCACACCTACCCCCGTGGAATGTTAATACATCAAAAGCCAGACCTTCCTACACATTTCTCTCATTGGGTTGTATTTCCACAAGACGTAGAATTAAAAATCAGAGCTTATCTTTAATAATTATTATAATTATTATATCTTTAATAATAACAATTATAACCACAAAAATCACTTTTATTAAGCTTAACACAAGTGAATTTAAAAGAATGAAATAAATTATATATATAATTAGCTGATTGTTTTATAAATTGATTAATTTTTTTTTCTAAACTTAAGGTCTGTTTTCCCTTTTTTTTTTTTTTTTTTAATCTTTTTAAGGCTGCACCTGTGGCATGTGGAGGTTCCCAGTCTAGGGGTTGAATCAAAGTTGCAGCTGCTGGCCTATGCTACAGCCACAGCAACACAGGATCCAAGCCACGTCTGTGACCTACACCACACTCATGGCAACACCAGATCCTTAATGTACTGAGAGAGGCCAGGGATCAAATTCACGTCCTCATGGATACTAGTAGAGTTTGTTACTGCTGCACCACAACGGGAACTCCTATTTTCCTTTGTTTTTTTAATCACGACTTTTTTTGTCTTCCCAAATCCTGTTAGAAGCTGAATATCATCCCTTTTTTCTCCTTGTATAGTATCTCTAATCCTTGTATAACATCTCTAAATCTTTCCACCCTCAAAGGATTGGTGACTACATGGTTTAGGCTGACTAAAGAAGATTATTTATATGAAAAGCAGAAGACATACAGGATGTATATAACAAGAAAAATACAGTCTCTTAAAAGGAATATATTTTTAAGATACTACATTATTCTTATTACATCAAGTAGACCAATTTCTTAATATTAGCATGTGTCCTAATTCACAGATACAGCACTTAAAATCCATTTGTCTAATTCCTAGTCTTTATTTTTTTGGCCAAGGCTGCAGCATGTGTAAGTTCCCAGGCCAGGGGTTGAACCCATGCCATAGCAGTGACCCAAGCCACTGAAGTGACAATGATGAATCCTTAATCTGGGGCACCACCAGGGAACTCCTAGATCTGCTTGTCTTCAGTTTTTATTTTATTTTTTAGCTTTTTTAGGGCCCCACACGCGGCATATGGAGGTTCCCAGGCTAGGGGTCGAATCAGAGCTACAGCTGCTGGCCTATACCACAGCCACAGCAATGCAGGATCTTTAACCCACTGAGCGAGACCAGGGATCAAACCCGTAACCTCATGGTTCCTAGTCGAATTCGTTTCTACTGCACCATGACAGGAATTCCTCCTTGCCTTTAAATAAAAGTGGACATTAATAAAAAGCAGAGAGCCTAATGCACTGTCAATATTCAATAATACAACTAAAAGTTATACAAAAGTATTTTTTAGAAGAAACAACTGAAGATAAGATGGTCTGGGTAGCTATTTAAGGGGTATTCATATTTTTAACTGTGATATTTAGGTTATACATAGAAACTGTATATGTACATTTAAAAATAATTATAAAGCAACCACCCATATTAACATTCTTGTCAAGAAGGAAAAACTGCCAGCAAGCCTGAAGTACCCTATCTGTCCATCTTCAATGATAACTCCATCTCCCTCTTAGAGGTAACCTCTAACCTGACTTTTTTCTTGATTTTCTTGATAGTTTTACCACCCAATATGAATCCCTAGACAAGACAGTTAAGTTTTGCCTGTTTTGGGACTTTGTATAAATGGACTCATGTGGCAGGCATTCTTTGTATCTTGTTTCTTTCGTTCATCACTGCCTAAGAGATCCATCCATGTTGTCTACAGCTCGAATACTCTCATTTTCACTACTGTTTAATGTTATGAATATGCCCTAAGAATGTATCTATTTAAGTATTGATGAACAGTTGGCTATTTTTAATGTCACATACACAATCAACATGTTTTAAAATAAATGTTTCAAAGACCATTCTGCCTATTTTCTCTTCTACGAGCTTTATGGTTTCAGGTCTTAAATTTAGATCTTTAACCCATTTTGAGTCTATTTTTATATATGGTGTGAGGGAATGTTCTAATCTCATTGTTTTACATGTAAGCTGTTCAGTTTTCCCACACCACATGTTGAAGAGACTGTCTTTTCTCCATTGTATATTCTCGTCTCCTTTGTCGTAGGGTAACTGACCATAAGTGCATGGGCTTATTTCTGGGCTCTTTATTCTGTTCTGTTGATCTGTGTGTCTCTTTTTTGTGCCAGGACCACACTGCTTTGAATACTATGGTTTTGTAGTGTGGTTTGATGTCTGGGAGGGTGGTATCTCCAGCCTTGTCCTTTTTTCTCAAGATTGCTTTGGCAATTTGGAGTCTTTTGTGGATCTGTGTGAATCTTAGGATTATTTGTTCTAGTTCTGTGAAAAATGTCCTAGGTATATTGATAGGGATTGCATTAAATTTGTTGATTGCTTTGGATCTTTGTATCTTGTTTCATAGGCAGAGAAAAGAAATAAAGCAAAAATAAACAAATGGGACCTAATTAAACTTAAAAGCTTTTGCACAGCAAAGGAAACCATAAAAAAAATGAAAACACAATCTATAAAATGAGAGAAAATAGTTGCGAACAATGCAACCAACAAGGGCTTAATCTCCAAAATATACAAACTCATACAACTCAACAGCAAAAAAATAAACAATGCAATTGAAAAATGGGCAGAAGACCTAAATAGACATTTCTCCAAATAAGACATAAGGATGACCAACAGGCACATGAAAAAATGCTCAATATCACTAACCATTAGAGAAATGCAAATCAAAAGTATACCAGTCAGAATGGCTATCATTAATAAGTCTACAAATAACAAATGCTGGAAAAGGTGTGGAGAAAAGGGAACCCTCCTACACTGTTGGTGGCAATGTAAATTGGTACAATCACTATGGAAAACAGGATGGAAGTTCCTTAGAAAACTAAATATAGAACTACCATATGATACAGAAATCCCACTCCTGGGCATATATCCAGACAAAACTTTCATGAAAAAAAAAAAAACAAAAAACAAACTTTCATTGGAAAAAAAAAACAAACAAAACTTTCACACATGCACCCATAAGTTCATCACAGCACTATTCACAATAGCCAAGATGTGGAAACAACCTAAATGTCCATCGACAGATGAATGAATGAAGATGTGGTACATACACACATGAAATACTACTCAGCCATAAAAAAGAACAAAATAATGCCACTTGCAGCAACATGTATGCTACTAGACTAAGTGAAATAAGTCAGAAAGGGAAAGACAAATATCATATGATATCATTTATATGTGGAATCTAAAACATGGCACAGGAGTTCCCATTGTTGCCCAGTGGGTTAAGAACCCAACCAGTATCCATGAAGATGTGGGTTTGATCCCCAGCCTAGCTTAGTGGATTAAGGATCCAGTGTTGCTGAGATCTGTGGAATAGGTCCCAGACACATCTGAGATCCTGTGTTGTTGTGGCTCTAGTATAGGCGGGCAGCTGCAGCTCCAATTCCATCCTTACCCCAGGAACTTCCATATGCCATGGGTGCAGCCCTAAAAAAAAAAAAAAAAAAATACGGCACAGATGAACCTATCTACAGAACAGAAACAGACTCACAGACATGGAGAGCAGACTTGTGGTTGCCAAGGGGCAGGGGAAGGAGTGGGATGGACTGGGACTTTGGGGTTAGCAAATGCAACCTATGACATTCAGAATGGATAAGCCATGAGGTCCTGCTGTATAGCACAGGAATTCCATTTCTGGACATATATCCAGAAAAAACAGAAACACTAATTCAAAAAGATACATGCACCCCAATGTTCACAGCAGCAACTATTTACAATAGCCAAAATACAGAAGGAGTCTAAGTGTCCATCAACAGATGAATGGATAAAGAAGATGTGGCGTGCATACACACACACACACACACACACACACACACACACACACCACACACACACACAGAGGAATATTACTCTGCCATGAAAAAGAATGAAATAATGCCATTTGCAGCAATGTGGATGGATCTAGAGAATATTATGTTTAGTGAAATAAGTCAGAGCAAGACAAATACTGTACACTATCACTTACTTGTGAAATCTAAAAGATTACACAAATGAATGTATATAGCAAAACAGAGACAGATTCACAGAGAAAGCAAACTAGTAGTTACATGGGGGGCAGGAGGAGTGTGGGAAAAGGGCAAGGTAGGGGTATAGGATTAAAAGACACAAACCACTGTGTATTAAATAGATGAACAACAAGGTATACTATATAGTACAGGGAATTATAGCCATTATCTTGTAACAACTTTTTTTTTTTTTTGTCTTTTAGGGCCACACCAGCAGCGTATGGAGGTTCCCAGGGTAGGGGTAGAATCAGAGCTGTAACCACAGCAATGTAGGATTTGAGCCGCGTCTGCAACCTACACCACAGCTCACAGCCAACGCCAGGTCCGTAACCCACTGAGCAAAGCCAGGGATCGAACCTTCGTCCTCCTGGATGCTAGTCAGATTTGTTAACCACTGAGCCATGATGGGATCTCCCTGTATAATTCTTTTTATTTGTTAACCTTACACTGCAAAAAATCATTTTCCACAAAACTTGGTAAACCCATGTAAGGTTTGAGGTTAAAACTGATTTAAAGACTACTAAAAATAAGCATAAATTAATTTCTTTTCATCATCAATATTTAAGGCCACACATGTGCCAGGTGATGTGCCAGGAAGCCCTGGGGGTAAAGTTATAATGAGGCAAAGTCCCTGCCCTGACAGACGGGAAACAATCTGTAAATAGTTACATGGAGTGTTTTAAAGACTACACTAGAGGTCTGCAGAAGATGCTGTGAGTGAAAGGTTTGTCTGTGAAAGCTTTCTCAAAGGACACAGTTTTAGTGACCACACTGGTAGTATGAATAAAATATTACTGCCAAAACAGTACAAGAATGTTTGCTGACTTTCATTCCTTAAAAAAAGGTATGTGGGAGTTCCCGTCGTGGTGCAGTGGTTCACGAATCTGACTAGGAACCATGAGGTTGCGGGTTCGGTCCCTGCCCTTGCTCAGTGGGTTAATGATCCGGCGTTGCCGTGAGCTGTGGTGTAGGTTGCAGACGCGGCTCAGATCCCGCATTGCTGTGGCTCTGGTGTAGGCCGGTGGCTACAGCTCCAATTGGACCCCTAGCCTGGGAACCTCCATATGCCGCGGGAGCGGCCCAAGAAATAGCAAAAAAAAGACCAAAAAAAAAAAGGTATGTGCTTTTTATATTATTAAAGTACTTCCTGTTACATTATTAATTTTCTTAGCACACTTATTCTTAACTGTAATAATGATAAACTGAAGGTACATACTCAAATAGTTCTAATAAGACTTTACAGCTTATCTTTTAACAGCCCAGTGGAGTGAAAGTAATATGAAACAAATAGAATATTTACAACTTGGAATGTATTGATAAGTATGATTGAGAACCCCTGTTACCAAGGCTTCTGTCTGTGCTTTATGTGCTATAATCAAGAAAACAGAAGTATTTTAATGACCAACTGTTTTACTGTCTTTTCTAGATGAAAACTTCTCAATTCCTCATAATAAAAGGGGAGTTCTTGGAATGGTCAACAAAGGCCATCACAGCAATGGATCACAATTCTACATCACACTACAACCCACTCCATATCTAGATAGAAAATATGTGGCTTTTGGGTATGTGCATTTTAAGTTTGTTTATCTAATACTCATATATGTAAAAATGTGGTTCAAAAAAGATTTGGGTAAGTATTGTACAAAGTGTACAGGTAACTAAAAACAAAATTTAAAGCAAAAATAGGAGTTCTCTTGTGGTGCAGCAGGTTAAAGATCCAGCATTGTCACTACAGCGGCTTGGGTCACTGCTATGGCACAGGTTCGATCCCTGGCCTAGGAACTTCTATATGCCGAGGCTGCAGCCACACACATAAAAAAAAAATACAAATAGTACAAACAATTAGAAATAAATACTTCATAAGAAGCTTGCTGTCTTTAAAAAACAGAAACCATTTGGGCACAGCCATTATATGTTCTGTGCATTCCTCTATCCATATGTCCGTCCATCCTATGCATCTTCAGCCTCAGGGATATTGTCAATTCCTAATGACTGTGACTAATACCATAGTTCTTGATAATGTAGACATATTTAGATGCAAAAGTGAGGGGAAGCCATTTAAGTAACTGTCTGTGAACACTGTGAAGAAAGAGATGAAAACTAAGTTACAAGCAACATTTTTTAATTTTTAATCTTTTTAGGGCTGCACACAGCATGTGAAAGTTCCCAGGGTAGGGGTTGAATTGGATCTATAGCTACCAGCCTACACATATGCCACAGCCACAGCCATGACAGATTTGAGCCACATCTTCAACCTATACCACAGCTCACCACAACACCGGATCCTTAACCCACTGAGCAAGGCCAGGGACGGAACCTGAGTCCTCATGGAAACTAGTCAGATTCATTTCTGCTGGGCCACAGTGGGAACTCCAGTAACCTTTTTAAAATTTTTTTTTAACTGAGCAATTTAAAATTTGGAAATATCTCAGATAATAATTACCAGAATGTTATTAGCAAGATGCTTATAGACATGTGGACTGACAATGGATGATGACTGTACTTTTCATCACTCCAGGGTTTCATATCCCTGTTTGATTAAAGTAATGAATGTAAGTTGAAACTTACTTTGTCTTCCTTGAAATGATATATAAAGTGTCAGGACTTTTCTGAATAACTAATAGATTATTCTAGCCATGAACAGGGATAATTACTGACTTTTCATTCCAAGAAAAAATTTCAGGCCAGTGTTAATTTTAAGCACAATTATTCCTCCAGTGTAACGCAGATGGTATTTCCAGGTTGAAAAAGCAGAAAGTATATTTTCATCCAAAGGAGATCTCTTTAAAGCGATGGTTTTAAGAGTTATATAACCTAAAACAATGCTTCGTCCTCCATATTCCCTGGTATTAATAAACTGTATCCTGATTTTGAAAATTCATTCTTCAATTATTTTTTATTTATTTATTTATTTTTGCTTTTCAGGGCCACACCCATAGCATATGGAGGTTCCCATAGGGGTCTAATCAGAGCTGCAGTTGCTGGCATATACCACAGCCACAGTAATGCCAGATCTGAGCCACATCAGTGACCTACACTACAGCTCACAGTATTGCCGGATCATTAACCCACTGAGCAAGGCCAGGGATTGAACCTGCATCCTCATGAATACTAGGCAGGTTCATTACCACTAAGCCACAATGGGAACTCCATTCTTCAATTATTTTTGGAATCCAAATAATTCTCACAATTTCTTAGCTCTTTTAAATACCTTCCTATCATCTTGATGGTAGTATTACTACCCTCAACCACATACTTAGTTGATCCTTTTTTTATCTTTCCAAAACGTACCTTTCTCAGACAAAAAAGTGATTGCTTTAAAACGTTTAGTGCCTCCTTCACCACCTCCATCCCCAGATGCACAGAGCCTAGAGGTCAGAGTGGTCTTCCAGGTCTTTCAGCCTCTGGCCCCACATCTGTGTTCAGCCTGCACAGCCGCCAGCCTCCTGACTCATTCATTCACCCAGCATTTCATTAGGCACCTACCAAATGTTAGTCACTGGGCTCAGTCTTGGGGAAAGAGTGATGAGACACAATTTCCACCCTTTGGGGAGCCTATAGTATATTAGAAAACCCAGCAACTGTGAGGAGTTCCCATTGTGGCTCAGCAGTAATGAACCCAACTAGTATCCATGAGGATTTGGGTTTGATCGTGGCTCCTTTTTCCATGTGATTCATCTTCCTCTAGGGGAATCTCTCTCTCACTGATTCCTTATCGCCAACACACAGGCCTTGGAAGCACTGCTCCTTTTCTATTGTTCTAGCCTAAGTACAATCTCAATTTGCCCCTTAAAGTTCTACATCACAGTCTGGGCTGAAAATACTTAAAGAAGACCTTACAGAACATTAGGGGAGAAAGAAGCAGAAAGGCAACCAGACAACCTGACAAAACGAACTAACTCTTTCAGGGCCACTCTCCTTCCCTGCTGTGGGGCTCTCTGTAGGGGGAGATGCTTTCTATTCCCTATCATCACAGAGCATCCCCAGGTTTGTTTGAGCTTTGGAAGCCCAAACATGGTTAGAAAGATCCAGAGAGATATAGAAATGTTCTCCCTATCTGAGACAGACCCTCCTTCCAAGCCCTAGTCTGGTACATGAACTTGCCTTGTTGTCAGGTGGATGACACTGGAAATGCCCTTCAGGGGAGAATGCATCATGTTGATGGCCTTGCCCAGTGGTTTTATAGGAAAGAATATCAGAATACAAGCCTGTAATATCTCCATTCACACAAACATAGGTAGCAGGTGACATGAGTACTGAAAGTCACGTATAAGTTACCCAAATAGAGAAGGCTAGAAATCAAAATGAGTAAAATCAATTTTAGGAACAGTGAACAGCCTTTGCAGAGAGGCCCTAAGGACTAACAAGAGCATCTTATCTACAAGTCATCTGATTTGAGCTTAGTGCCCAGGGGGAAATGGAGAGAGTGGAGGCTGTGAAGATGAGAGAGCCAGAGCCCAGCTCTCAAAGAGCTGTGGGTGCCATGCTGCTGAGCATGGACCCCCACCTGAAGGGGCTGAGAAGCCATGGATGAATTTTAAATTGGGAGCAACAGGACTGGGTTCTCATTCTGAAAAAACAACAACAACAACAACAACTCTTTTTAGCAGAAATGAAGAACTAATTAGCAAAAGATGAAAATGAAAGTAGTTAAGAGGCAATGGAAAGAGTAGGCCATAAATGAAGTCCTGGTCTAAGGCACTGGCGGTACAGATGAGCAGAGGATAAATGGAAAAATGCACGGGCTACTTGGGAGTTAGATTCGATGAGACTTTATGACTATTGAGATGTTGGTGGTAAGGTCATGGGAAAGCTCTACAGCAGTGGTATCTAACAGATTTTTACCCAGAGATGTAAATGTACTGTGATCTGTGCTGCCCAATATGAAAGCCACTGGCCACATGTGGTCACTGAGCACTTGAAATGTAGCCAGTGCACTTCCTAGGGATTAAGATGGCAGAATAGAAGGACTGGAGCTCAACTTCTCTCCTAAAAACAACAAAATTCACAACTAAAGACTGAGCACTCTTCACCCAAATGGACTGGAAACCTTAAAAAACATATCCTACTCCAGAAGAAAATGAGGAAGACACATCAAGAGGTAGGAGGAGCAATTTTGTGATATAAACAACCCCATACCTCCTGGGTGGGAAGCTAACTGGTTCACAGAGACTCACCTACAGGAGTGAGAGTTCCTAGCCCCACATCAAGCTCTCTCGTGTGGGGATCTGGCAAGGGGAGAAAGAGCCCTGGAGCATCTGGCATTGAAAGCCAGTGGGGCTTGTGCGCAGGAACTCCACGGGACTGGGGGAAATGGAGACCCCATTCTTAAAAGGCGCACACAGACTTTCACGTGCACTGGGTCCCAGGGCAAAGCAAAGTCTCCATAGGAATCTGGGTCAAACCTGACTGCAGTTCTTGGAGGACATCATGGGAAAAAGGGGGTGAACATGGCTTGTTTTGAGAGAAGGACATTGAAATCAAAGCTCTCAGGAATATTCAGCAGCCTACCTTTCTTTGGAGGTGGCCATTTTGAGAAAATCTGGCCCCACCCACAAGTCAGCTCTGAGAAGCCCCAGGGCAAACAACAATCCAGGTGGGATCACAGCCCCACACCCGGCACCCCGGTAAACAGGCTACCTAAAGACCCCTTAGGCACACAGCTGCCTCTAATCCCATCCAGAGACTAAGCCCCATCCACCAGAGGGTTTGACTCAGCTCCACCTATCAATGGGCAGGCATCAGCCCCTCCCATCAGGAAGTCTACAGCAAGCCCCCATACCGACTTCAGCCACAGGGGGGCAGACATCAGAAGTACGAGAGGCTACAGCTCTATTATCTGTAAAAAGGTCACCACACCAAAAACCTATAAAAATGAAAAGACAGAGAACTATAACTCAGATGAGGGAGAGAGGAAAAGCCCCAGAAAAACAGCTAAGCAAGGAGGAGATTTTTAGCCTCCTGGAAAAAGACTTTAGACTGTTGATGCTGAAGATGATGCAAGACATTGGAAATAAACTGGAGGCAAAGATGGATAACTTACAGGAAACATTGAGCAAAAAGATACAAGATATAAAACTTAAACAAGAAGAGATGCATAATACAATAACTGAAATAAAAAATTCACTAGAAGCAGCCAACAGCAGAATACAGGAGGCAGAAGAACGAATAAACAAGGTGGAGGACAGATTAGTGGAAATTACGGATGTGGAACAGAAAAAAGACTGAAAAGAAATGAAAAGAGTCTCAGAAAACTCTGGGACAATGTTAAACGCACCAACATCCATATTACAGGGGTGCCAGAAGAAGAAGAGAGAGAAAGAGATAGAAAAAATATTCCAAGCGATAATAGCCGAAAACTTCCCTAACATGGGGAAGGAATCACTCACTCAAATCCAGGAAACTCAACAAGTACCATATAAAATAAAACCAAGGAGGAACACCCCAAGACATATATTAATCAAACTGATCAAAATTAAAGACAAAGAGAAAATCTTGAAAGCAGCTAGGGAAAAGAAACAAATAACATACAAGGGAACCCCAATAAGGTTATCAGCAGATTTTTCAACAGAAACTCTGCAGGCCAGAAGGGAGTGGCATGATATACTTTACGTGATGAAAGGAAAAAACCTCCAACCAAGATTAACTTTACCCAGCAAGGATCTCATTCAGATTTGAAGGAGAAATCAAAAACTTCACAGATAAGCAAAAGTTAAGACAATTCAGCAACACTAAACCAGCCTTACAACAAATACTAAAGGAACTCCTCTAGGCAGAAAAGAACAAGAGAAGAAGGAAAGGAAAAACAGCAGCAAAAACAAATCCAAAGCAATTAAGAAAATGGCAATAAGAACATACATATCAATAATTACCTTAAATGTTAATGGACTAAATGCCCCAACCAAAAGACATAGACTGGCTGAATGGATATAAAAACAAGACCCATATATATGCTGTCTTCAAGAGACCCATTTCACTTCTAGGGACATATACAAATTGAAAGTGAGAAGATGGAAGAACATATTTCATGCGAACGGGGATCAAAAGAAAGCTGGAGTAGCAGTACTCATATCAGACAAAACAGACTTTAAAATGAAGAATATTTTAAGGGACAAAGAAGGACATTACATAATGATCAAAGGATCAATCCAAGAAGATGATATAACAAATATCTATGCACCCAACATAGGGTAACCAAAATATATAAGGCACCTGCTAACAACCTTAAAAGGACAAATCAACAATAACACAATAACAGTGGGGGCCTTTAACACCCCACGTATAGCAATGGAAAGATCAACCAGACAGAAAATCAATAGGGAAACACAGGCCCTGAATGATGCATTAAACTAGATGGACGTAGTAGATATTTATAGGTATTTCATCAAAAAGCAACAGAATACACATTCTTCTCAAGTGCACATGGAACATTCTCTAAGATTGATCATATCCTGGGCTACAAATCCAACCTTGGTAACTTTAAGAAAACGGAAATCATATCAAGCATCTTTTCCAACCACAATGCTATATGACTGGAAATCAACAAGAAAAAAACTGCAAAAAACACAAACACGTGGAGACTCAACAACATGCAACTAAACAACCAATGGATCACTGAAGAAATTAAAGAGGAAATTAAAAAATACCTAGAAGCAAATGACAACAAAGATACGACACTCCAAAACCTATGGGATGTAGCAAAAGCTGTTCTAAGAGGAAAGTTTATAGCAATACAAGCCCACCTCAGGAAACAAGAAAAAGCTCAAATAAACAAGCTAACTTTACATCTAAAGCAGCTTGAGAGAGAAGAACAGACAAGACCTAAAGTTAGTAGAAGGAAAGAAATCATAAAGATCAGAGCAGAAATCAATGAAATAGAAGCAAAGAAAACCATAAAGATCAATGAAACAAAAAGCTGGTTCTTTGAAAAGATCAACAAAATTGATAAACCCTCAGCCAGACTCATCAAGAAAAAAAGAGAGAGGACTCAAATCAATAAAATTAGAAATGAAAAAGGAGAAGTAACAACGTACATCACAGAAATACAAAGGATCATAAGAGACTACTGTATGCAACCATATGCCAGTAAAACAGAAAACCTAGAAGAAATGGACAAATTCTTAGAAAAGTACAATCTTCCAAGACTAAACCAAGATGAAATAGATAAGATGAATGGCCCCATCACAAGAACTGAAATTGAAACTGTGATTAAAAAACTTCCAACAAACAAAAGTCCAGGACCAGATGGCCTCACAGGCAAATTCTATCAAACACTTAGAGAAGAGCTAACACCTCTCCTTCTGAAACTATTTCAAAAAATTGCAGAGGAAGGGATACTCCCAAACTCATTCAATGAGGCCACCATCACCCTGATACCAAAACCAGACAAAGATTCCACAAAAAAAGAAAACTACAGGCCAATTTCACTGATGAACATCAATGCACAAATCCTCAACAAAATACTAGCAAATCGCATCCAACAATACATTAAAAGGATTGTACACCATGATCAAGTGGGATTTATCCCAGGGATGCAAGGGTTCTTCAATATCTGCAAATCCATCATTGTAATACCCCACCTTAACAAACTGAAGAACACGGAAACAACAGACACAGACACGGAAAAAGCCTTTGACAAAATCCAACACCCATTTCTGATAAAAACCCTTCAGAAAGTGGGCATAATGGGAACCTACCTCAATATGATAAGGGCCATATATGACAAACCCACAGCAAACATCATTCTCAATGGTGAAAAGCTGAAAGAATTCCCACTGAGATCAGGAACAAGACAAGGGTTTCCGCCCTTGCCACTACTCTTCAACATAGTTTTGGAAGTCCTGGCCATGGCAATCAGAGAAGTAAAAGAAATAAAAGGAATCCAAATTGGAAAGGAAGAAGTAAAACTATCACTATTTGCATATGACATGATACTATACCTAGAGGATCCTAAAGACTCTACCAGAAAACTGTTAGAGCTCATCCATGATTTGGCAAAGTTACAGGATACAAAATTAATACACAGAAATCGATGGCATTTCTATATACTAACAATGAAAGAGCAGAAAAAGAAATTAGGGAAGCAATCCTGTTTACCATCCCATCCAAAAGAATAAAATACCTAGGAGTAAACCTACCTAAAGAGACAAAAGACCTGTATTCTGAAAACTATAAGCCACTGATGAAAGAAATCAAAGATGACACAAATAGATGGAACGACATACAATGCCCTTGGATTGGAAGAATTAATATTATCAAAATGACTATACTACTTAAGGCAATATGCAGATTCAATGCAATCCCTATCAAATTACCAAGGACATTTTTTCACAGAACTCAAACAAAATTTTTTTTTCTTGTCTTTTTGCCATTTCTTGGGCTGCTCCCATGGCATACGGAGGTTCCCAGGCTAGGGGTTGAATCGGAGCTGCAGCTACCAGCCTATGCCAGAGCCACAGCAACGCTGGATCTGAGCCGCATCTGCAACCTACACCACAGCTCATGGCAACGCTGGATTGTTAACCCACTGAGCAAGGGCAGGGACCGAACCCGCAACCTCATGGTTCCTAATCGGATTTGTTAACCACTGAGACATGACGGGAACTCCCAAAATATTTTAAAGTTTGTTTGGAAGCACAGAAGACCCAGAATAGCCAAAGACATCCTGAAAAAGAAAAATGGAGGTGGACGAATCAGGCTCCTGGACTTCAGACTATACTACAAAGCAACAGTCATCAAAACTGCATGGTACTGGCACAAAGACAGAAATACAGATCAGTGGAACAGGATAGAAAGCCCAGAATTCAACCCACACACCTACAGCCAACTCATCTATGACAAAGGAGGCAAGGAGATACAATGGAGAAAGGACAGCTTGTTCAATAAGTGGTGCTGGGAAAACCAGAGAGCCACATGGAAAAGAATGAAATTAGAATACTCCCTAACACCATACACAAAAATAAACTCAAAATGGATTAAAGACCTAGATATAAGACCAGACACTATCAAACTCTTAGAGGAAAACATAGGCCAAACACTCTCTGACATAAATGACAGCAACATCTTCTCAGATCCACCTCCTCGAGTAATGACAATAAAAACAAAAATAAACAAATGGGACCTAATCAAACTGAAAAGTTTCTGCACAGCAAAAGAAACGCTAAACTAAACAAAAAGACAACCCACAGAACGGGAAAAGATCTTTGCAAATGAATCAACTGACAAGAGATTCATCTCCAAAATTTATAAACACTTCCTACTGCTCAATACCAACAAAGCAAACAAGCCCATCAAAAAATGGGCAGAAGATCTAAACAGTTCTCCAAAGAAGACATACAGATGGCCAAAAAACACATGAAAAGATGTTCAGCATCACTCATTATTAGAGAGATGCACATCAAAACCACGATGAGGTACCACCTCACACCAGCCAGAATGGCCATCATCAAAAAGTCAACAAACAATAAGTGCTGGAGAGGGTGTGGAGAAAAAGGAACCCTAGTACACTGTTGGTGGGATTGTAAATTGGTGCAACCATTGTGGAAAGCAGTATGGAGATTCCTCAGGAAACGCAAAATAGAACTACCATTTGATCTAGCAATCCCACTCCTGGACATCTATCCAGAGAAAACCACGACTTGCAAAGACACATGTACTCCAATGTTCACTGCAACACTATTCACAATAGCCAAGACATGGAAACAACCTAAATGTCCATCAACAGAGGAGTGGATCAAGAAGATGTGGTAGATATACACAATGGAATATTACTCAGCCATTAAAAGGAAATACCGGCATTTTTAGCAACATGGATGGACCTAGAAATTATCATGCTAAGTGAAATCAGCCATACAATGAGACACCAACATCAAATGCTTTCACTGACATGTGCAATTTGAGAAAAGGACAGACTGAACTTCTTTGCAGAACAGATGCTGACTCACAGACATTGGAAAACTTATGGTCTCTGGAGGAGACAGTTTGGGGGGTGGGGGTATGTGCTTGGGCTGTGGGATGGAAATCCTGTGAAATCAGATTGTTATGATCATTATACAACTATAAATGTGATAAATTCATTTGAGTAATTAAAAAAATAAATTAAATTAAATTTAAAAAAATGTGGCCAGTGCAGCTGAGGAACTGAATTATTTAATTTAATTTAAATATCCACATATGGCTAGTGGCTACCATATTGGGCAGTGAAGATATGGAAGGACTCTTAGGATTTTGGAACTGGTTGGATGATTGGTGCCAGTAACCAAGGTGGAGAAGAGAAGATGGAGGGTATGGGAGAGGAGATCAGGAATTCAAGATGGACAAGTTATGTTTCAAATGGAGGCACTTATATGACAGACAGGTTGCAACTCCTGAGTACCACGAGTAGTTACTCAAGCTAGGCAAGGGCTGGAGATAGGGATTTGGAAGCTGTCAATAGGGCAGCTGAGCTGCAGCCAGGCCAAAGTACCATCCCTCCCAGAACAGCCTCTGGGCTTTGCTATCTTGTTCCTTTATCTCTTCCTTCAGTTGGCCAAAGTCCCATTCAAGGTTTAGGTCAGAAACCCTCCTGACTACCAAAATCAAATTGCTTCTTTGCCCTCTTTGGCACCCTGTGAACAACTTGAAATAGGGACTGGGTCTCACTCATCTTGTGCCCTAACACTCATCACATTGGAGAGGTGCACACAGTAGGTGCTCAATCAGTATCTGTGGAACCAACTTGGAGAATGAGCTTCACATGCTCTCTGGACAGAGCTGATTCTGTCCATTCATCCCCTGTTCTTCATTCTCAGAATGTACCTTTTGCCCTGCTCTGTGCCATGTTTTCTAACTGGGATGGCAAAAATAGAGACCCCCCCCCAAAAGGGATGACTAGACCATGGTCAGTGTCAGCACTGACTGTGTCCCCAGAAATGGAAATCACACCTTCCCCTCAGCCACTGCTTCAACTCAAAACATTGGCAGAGGGCACAATCCTCTGTTTAGGGCCATCTCTCTGGCCCCTGCTGAGC
Organism: Phacochoerus africanus; assembly: GCF_016906955.1. Lineage (NCBI taxonomy): Eukaryota > Metazoa > Chordata > Mammalia > Artiodactyla > Suidae > Phacochoerus > Phacochoerus africanus. Next base: position 75,432,773 of record NC_062545.1, on the reverse strand, counting down.
TTTTTTTTGCTGAAAGAACCATCAGAAGTCTAGCACTCAGGGAGTTCTGGTTCATGGACAGTGAATGTCTACAGAGACCCAAACTAGCATGGCATTGGGCTGTCTTATTCACATATTCAGGGGATGGCAAATAGGGGCGACTCTGTGCCAGGCACTGAGCATTAAGCAGAAGCATAGTTCCTTCATGAGAGAATCAGCAATTAATCCAAGAAGCACAGAAACAAATGTCAAATTTAACCCTCATCACACCTATAAAGGAGGTGGGGGACTTGATAAGTGGGAGCAGTGGCATCTGGGAAACTTCCCCCAAGGAAATGATGACTGGGTAAGATCTGAAGGAAGGCGGGACAAAGGGGTAGTGGAAGGCAAGAACAAAGGGGACAGCTGTGGCACATGGGGTGACGGGTGCTGAAATCCAGTCCAGCTAGAGCCGAGAGAGCCTGGGAGCGTGCCGCATGGCAGCCCTCCAGTGAAGTGGGGAGACGTTGGTCTTTATCACGAGGATAATGGGAAATTATTGAAGTGCTATAAGCAGGGAGGTGAGACCATAATTGCATTTTTAAAAGGCCACTCTGATGGCAGTGAGGATAAGATCCCAGAGCAGGTGCGGAGGAACCAAGGCAAAGTGAACAGATAGATCTAGAGCTAGTGCAGATATTTATGACAGATGTTAATTTAATCTGCAGTGAATAGCCTTAACTAAGCTAGACAGGACTCAATTTAGGAATGTAAGCCAAGTGGGAAAATTTATGACTGACTAAAGTTTCCGTCTTTTTTCTCCTATATATAGGCAATTGATTGAAGGAACAGATGTTCTTCAACAACTAGAATTGGTTCCAACAGAGAATGAAAGACCAATACAAAAATGCGTAATTTTAAACAGTGGAGATCTTTATGCCTAATTTTCATATCAGTATTTCTCCAAAATTTATTATTATATATCAGATCAGCTGTTTCTAGATTTAATTAAACAGTGCTTGATAAAATTTAATTTGAAAGCCATGGCAGATGCTGTAGGTTCGCTCACCCAGCACTCAATCGCTCCCCTTCTTCCTTTCTTGCCTCTGCCATAGAGACTATACAAAAGCAAAAGACACAATTTTCCAGCCTCCTCTGCAGCCAGGAGTAGCCATGGGATAATTTCCTAGCCAGTGAGACAGGAGCTGAACAACAGAGGTGTCGGCCCCTACCTTTGGCAGCTGCAGAACCAATACCAGCAACTACCTACGTCTGGCCTAAATCTTACTATGCGGGACAAACAGACATCTGTTTGTTGATTATTTTGTTGGTCTGTAGCCGAAACCTTTCTTAATTTAGCAGCAGCACCTAATGGACTTCGAACCCTACAATGTCTGTACCTACAACAGAATTATGTTGCTGTTTGTGATTATATTTCTGCCAAAAGAAACTTGGTAAATTACCAACCGGGAAAGAGGCAACAGAAAAAAATTTCATGGTAATATTTCATTGCTTATACACAGCATTCTGAAAAGGGTATATGCTTGGGATATTTTTATGAATAGAGTACTTGTCTCTGAGCTTGGGTTACAGACCCTGTGGACTCCTGAGAAGTTACTGGGATCCAGCTTTATCAGCTATTCCTTAAGCTGAGATTCTCAAACCCCTGTCACCCAGGGAACTTTTTCAACACAAGCTGTTGGACTCTGTCTCTAGATGCCTCAGAGCCTCTAGAGGAACAGGGATTCTGCACATTCACTTAGCTCTCTCCCTAGAGCTTCTTATTTAGCCCCCCAGGCACTGGTCACTTGGGAGTCACCACAAGATGTAAGCAACAGGTTTCAGCTCACTTTGTGCAGTCAGCAAAGTGCCTGCCCCTTGTCAGTGGTGATACACTCTCTCCCCACCAGCTCAGCTGCTGCTAACACTCCTGTTCACCGCTGCTTTGCGCCAAGCCATTGAGCTTTGCTTGCCCTTAGGTCAAGGTCTATCTTCCAAGAACAATTATTCCTTTGAGCCAATCTGGAGACAGCCCTCTAATTGACTTGGGGCTTGCCAAAGGTAGGCAAAGGATTTTTTTTAATTTTTAATTTTGAAATGAATATAGGTTGACATGAAATTGCAAAAATAGTACAGAGCAGTCCTGTGTACGGCTCATTGGTGGTCCTATCTCATGCTATATGGTACGATATCAAAACTATGCACTGACATTGGTAGAGTTGTCATTTTATTACCTGGTATGAGTGGCACCACAATCATGACACAGAACATTTTCAGCACCACAAAGACCCCCCCCCCGGGCTAGCTTTTTATGGTTACATCTGCTCCTCTGTTCTGTACCATCACTAACTCCTGATAACTGGCATATCCTTTCTTTTTTTTCTTTTAAAAATAATGGGTTCATTGTTACTAGTATACTGTTGTATCCTAAGATCTGAGGTGGAATGGGAGGAAGCATCCTGCCTGTGTCACATTAGCAGCTGACCCAGGGGCAGGAGAGTGGTGAGGATGTGTGTTCTAGAGCCAGAGAGCCTGGGGTTAAATCCTGGCTCTTCAGGAACTCAGGCAAGAACTTCACTGTGCCTCTATTTCCTCATCTCAAAACAGTGGTACCTACCACACAGAGCTGTTGTGAGGGTTCAAGAAGAATCAATAATTTGTAGACAGGACCTAGAATAGGACTTGTTATGCTGAAAGTGTTCAATACATGTATGCTTAAACAATTCCTGGTATATGACTTTCACGGTGTTACCTAGGAACTTGTGTTTTTAAAAAACTCTTCCACGCCAGATTTAGGGAACGCTAAACAGAAGGCATTTTGGCCAACCTGAGAATTCAAGCTGTCTGCATGAAGCCTCCAGATCCATTCTTTCTCGCTGCGCCTTTGGAGGGGTTCCTCTGGCACACTGGTGACATCTCAAACAAAAAGTTGCTGGGTTTGCCACAGAGACTCTCACCAACTCATGAAGCATGTGATGAATGAGACTGACGCTTTGCAAAGATCCTAATTAAAACAAATTACAAGCATTAGTCATGTAATAACAAGCAGCAGAGCAATTCTTTCTGGCAATGAACCTGTATATTAAGGTATTAAACATTTATCTGATATTGTGAAAGAACTTGGGTATTTGCATGGGCCTAAGAAACTGATTCCAGCTCCCTTTATTTTTCAGTTTAGCTGCATTATTAAGGTCGGACTCTGCTGTCTGGAGGATGGCAAGTTCATGGGACCTTTGCTCTCACTTCCCACTTTAAGTCTGTGTATGTGTAGAAACTTTAATCACAAGTCTGTATATGTAGTAATTCTTTATTTTTTTTTTTCCTGCTCTTGAGGGCCGCACCCGTGACAAATGGAGGTTCCCAGGCCAGGGGTTGAATCGGAGTTGTAGCTTCTAGCCTACACCACAGCCACAACAACATGGGATCTGAGCCTGTCTGCAACCTACACCACAGCTCATGGCAACACTGGATCCTTAATCCACTGAGCAAGGCCAGGGATCGAACCTGTGTCCTCATGGATACTAGTCAGGTTCATTACCGCTGAGCCACAACAGGAACTCCCTATATAGTGGCTCTTATAATCCTTTAAAGGTACATGACTGATACATCTACATTAGAATATATTCTGTCCGAGAATGATTTCTATGTTTAACCACGTCATTTGGAGAAACTGTTAAAAAGGACTCAAAAGCTCATCTCAATTAACTCCAAATATAAGACTTTGATTTAACCACATTGAAAGATTTTGGTATGATTAAACAGAGGAAATTCTAAAATCTTCCAAATCTACAAAGAGTAAAAGCATTCTGATGATTTATTCAAAATGTTAGCTATGTGACCTTGCCCTAATTGCTGATATGGCAAAGTCAAGTACACATACTATATCTTACACTAAGTCATGTAAATAAGCAGAGTGTGGTATCTGGACACTTTTTTTATTTGGGGAGATTTGAGATAAATATTTAAAATTCTACCTAAAGAACATGTTTTCAGAGTTCCCATCGTGGCACGGTGGAAACGAATCTGACTAGGAACCATGAGGTTGCGGGTTCAATCCCTGGCCTCACTCAGTGGGGTAAGGATCTGGTGTTGCCATGAGCTGTGGTGTAGTCACAGATGTGGCTGGGATCTGTTGTTTCTGTGGCTGTGGTGTAGGCCGATAGCTGTAGCTCCGATTCAGCCTCTAGCCTGGGAACCTCCATATGCCGTGGGTGTGGCCCTAAAAAGCAAAAATAAATAAAGAAATAAAAATAAAGAACATGTTTTCCCCTACTCCAAACAATACCAGTTATTTGTTAATGAATGAACAGGCTGGCCACCTCAGGATTCCACATGCTGAGTATTTATACTTTATACATATTTAATATCAAATATATTTGTTTTAGTCCCAGCTACCTAGTAGAATGGTGGTCAAATCACTTAACCTTTCACTTTCCTCATCTGTAAAAAGAACAAAGAGAAGAAGCTGTCAACTCCCTTCAAGCTCTAAAACTTCAGTGGTTTTCTGAGAAAGTTTAGAAAATCAGTGACAATACCATGATTTACTTTGGGGCTTCAATTTCATTAGTAAAATGGGGGTCCCATGTATCTCATAGTGGTTTGAGGATTTATTGAGATAACTTGTGAAGACACCACTAATGATGCTTTGCACATAACATGAATATGATGAAAAATAGTTTTCCTTCTGGATCATCAACCAACAAAAGCCAGACAAGCTGCCACTGACAGATCATCATCATCACTATTTCAAGGAACTATGCTCAGTGCTAGCTGTTCTCACTAACACGAATTTTCAATTGACTAAATTAATTCAAAGGTCTATCTTCAAAATTCATCTCTATTAACCCAGGGATACCCTCGCCCTCATGGAAACTCATTTTTTGTTTGTTTGTTTGTTTTTTTTTTGCTTTTCAGGGCCACACCTGCAACATATGGAGGTTCCCAGGCTAGGGGTCTAATTGGAGCTACAGCTGCCGGCCTATGCCACAACCACAGAAATGCCAGATCCAAGCTGCATCTGCGACCTACACCACAGCTCCTGCCAATGCCGGATCCTTAACCCACTGAACAAGGCCAGGGATCAAACCCGCAACCTCATGGTTCCTAGTCGGATTCGTTTCCACTGCACCACGACGGGAACTCCTAGAAACTCATTTTTTTAAACTACTACGTTGCTTATATCATCCACTACCATTTCCAAAATGAAATCACAAACTGACAAATCTAGTCAGTCCATATCACCAATAAATTTTATACATCATACAAAATGTTTCTAACAAACTGAGTAGTAACATATACAACATAAATTACAAAGTTTGGTACTTGATGCAGGGCTTTGAAAATGATAAATCATAGGTTCTTTTTCCTCAGTGTGCATCAGAAATGCCTGAGCCTATTAAAACACAGGTTCCTAGGTCCCACTCCAGTTTCTGATTCAGGAACTCTGGAGTGGGTTGGAGAATTTGTATTTTTAACATGTTCTGGGTGATGCTGATCTGCTGATCTGGAGACCACACATTAAGAACCACTGGGAGGGATTAAAGACATAGATACATGAGAGAATTGTGGCATGCAGGTATGCAGAAGAAAGATAAAAGTTATAAAACACTAAAGTGTGACAACAGAAAAGAATGAGGAAAAAAATGAGACAAGAAACTTTGATTTCATCAAGGCAGCAGGGAGGTATGCAAACACTGACCAATCAGAAGGGATGGTGACTTAGAGGCCTGGGGTGGGGTCGTGCAGCTCCTGTCTGGGCAGGAGGTAAACCCTCTGCTGCTAGAGAGGCATGGGGTTTCAGGGTTTCTGGAGTTTCAGGGGAGGCAGCGGGACTCTTGGGCTGCTCAGGGCAGTGCTCTTTACCATTCAGTACAGAATCACTTGACTGGTTTTAATAAGCACAATGTCCATCAGGGTGTGTTCTGGCTGAAAAATCAGCTCTCCAAGATAGGACTGGGCACAGAAAGAAGTAGTACGTAGTGCTGGATACCAGACAGCTGCCTGGGGTGTCGTTTAGCTTAAACTTGGGAGTTGTTCCTGAGGAATGAGTTATTAACAATAACTTTTGTTTCCTAAAGGTCTAAGAGATATAATACAAAAGGCTCTAGCCTGCCTGGGACTTAAACCAGTACAAAAACAAAGATAAATGCATCTCAGATGCCAGCCTAGAGGGACCCTAGCCTGAGCTCCAAAACTCCTACACATGGGGGAATTTTGTGTTTGTACCCTAACCTTACCTACATTTCTAAAACAAGCAAAAACTCAAAGAAACAAAAACCTCATAACTTGTCTTTGCTTGATGTAATTTTGTGGAAGAGTCACCACAAAGAATTGGAGCCACTTAGGAGGACAGAATAGTTCTATCTAACAGGTGATGTTGTAAAGCAGCCTTCTCAGACTTGAATAGGTGTCCATATGTACCCATGGATCTCGTTAAAATGCAGGTTGTGATTCTGGAGGTCTGAGGGGAAGGCCCAAGATTTTTGCATTTCTAACAAGTTTTCTTGTGGTATGAATGGTTTTGTTTAGTGAATCACACTTTGAGAAACAAGGGTAAAGCAGTGGTTTGCAACCTCAGCTGCAGACTAGAAACACGTGGGGAGCTTTTAAAACTCCTGATGCCCTGACATTATTCCAGATGAATTAAATCGGTACCCACGCATGAGTATTTTTCAAAACATCCTGGTGAGTCCTACGTTCAACCAAGGTTGAGAACAACTGCTCTGAAGTGTAAAGCTCCCCTATGAAACCCTGGAACAATTATCAAGGAAATACCCATAGTCAAAGCGGAGAGCTTCCTAAGGAGAGGTATTTCAGCCTAGCCTTCTTGTATTTTATCACCAACACTGATCACAATGTATTTAGTAGGAAGAATCGGAATATACCATTTTATATTGATTGATTTATTACAACCATCTCTAATTTTGTTAAAAGTTATTTAAATATTACATGAGGTTTAATATATGTTAAAACTGTATTTTATTCATGTAAATCAATGAGTTAGAACACCCCTTCACATCATACACAAAAATAAACTCCAAAAGGGTTAATGACTTAAATATAAGACATGACACCATAAAACTCCTGGAAGAGAACATAGGTAAAGCATTTTCTGACATAAATCATACCAGTATTTTCCTAGGTCAGTCTCCTAAGGCAATAGAAATAAAAATAAACAAATGGGACCTAATCAAATCCATAAGCTTTACTTTTATTTTAATTTTCTTTTTAGAGCCTCATCTGCAGTATACGGAAGTTCCCAGGCTAGGGCTTGAATCAGAGCTGCAGCTGCTGGCCTATATCACTGCCACAGCAATGCCAGATCCAAGCAGCATCTGCGACCTACACCGTACCTCGCGGCAATGCCAGATTCTTAACCCACTGAATGAAGCCAGGGATCAAACTCACATCCTCATGGATTCTAGTGGGGTTCTTAACCTGCTGAGTCACAACTGAAACTCCTATAAGCTTTTACATAGTAAAGGAAACCATAAACAAAACAAAAAGACAACCTAGGGAATGGGAGAATATATTTGCAAATGAAGTGACTGACAGGGGTTTAATTTCCAAAATATACCAACAACTCATACAACTCAGTACCAAAAAAACAACACAATCAAAAATGGACAAAAGACCTAAATAGACATTTCTCCAAAGAACACATACAGATGGATAACAGGCACATGAAAAGATGCTCGACATTACTAATTATTAGAGAAATGCAAGTCAAAACTACAATGAGGTGTCACTTCACACCAATCAGAATGACCATCATCAAAAAGTCTACAAATAATAAATGCTGAGGAGGGCATGGAGAAAAGGGAACGCTGTCAGTGGGAGTGTAAATTGGTGCACTACTATGGAAAAGAGTATGGAGGTTTCTTAAAAACTAAAAATAGAGTTACCATATGATGCAGCAATCCCACTCCTGGGCATATATCCAGAAAAGACAAAAGCTTTAATTAAAAAAGATACATGTACCCCAATATCCATAATGGCACCATTCACAATAGACAAGACATGGAAGCAGCCTAAGTGTCCATGGACATATGAATGGATAAAGGGGTGTGGTATACACACACACAAAGACACACACACACACACACACACACACACACACACAGTGGGATATTACCCCGCCACTAAAAATAAAAAAAGAGTGAAAGAATGCCATTTGCAGCAACATGGACAGACCTAGAGATTATCACACTAAGTCAAGTCAATAGAGAAAGACAAATACTATCTGTGGCATCTAAAAATAATGCAAATGAACTTATTTACAAAACAGAACTGGACTCCAGACATAGAAAACAAATTTATGGTTACCAAAGGGGAAGGGGAGAAATAATGAGAATTACTTTGCTATACACCTGAAGCTAACACAATATTGTAAATCAATTATCTTCAATATAAAAAAACTATTTTATTAAAAAAATTTTTTTTTGTCTTTTTAGGGCCACACCCATGGCATATGGAGGTTCTCAGGCTAGAGGATGAATCAGAGCTGTAGCTGCTGGCCTATGCCACAGCCACAGCAATGCCAGATCCAAACCACATCTGCAACCTACATGGATGCTAGTCAGATTGGTTTCTGCTCATCCACGACAGGAACTCCAAAAACTCTATTTTAGATGCCAGTCCTTGGTTTGAAATGGTGAAAATAACTTTGGAAGTCTTCCTTGACCTGGCTCAACAGATGCTGTGCGAAATAAGCTGATGCTTTTTTAGTCTTAAAAACAAGAGTGAAATGTCCCCTTACGAAGACCAACAAAAATTTGACAACTAGAGTTGAACACTCCCGTGGCAAATTGTAAAACAGTGGCCTCCACAATAGCGTGTTTTCATCTTAGCATGGAGACAATCCATCCTGGTATGGGAAGAAAACAGAACTTCTATTACATTTTCAACATTAAAAAAAAAGTTGACTAGTGCCTTCATTTGGTCTGGTATCAGATGGTCATGTGCTAAATAAATACTGTGTGAGAGGAATCCTGACTGAAGAGATAGGTTTGAAGGCTGATGATGAGACCTCACTTACTTACTTGGTTGTACTCTCATGCTTTGGATGGCAGGTTGGATCAGTAAAAAACGAGTTTCTGGCTTACATCCAAGCAATCTCCAACTAGCCTAGTCCATGGAACAAATGTTTACAGTCAGGAGGGTACACAAGCACCCCACTGATTTGATTGTAGGTTTAGGAAAGCCTTCAAGTTTAGGTAAACAAGGTAAATAGCTTACACAGTCATCTTTTGGGGGGGTGGATTCCATAGCGGGGTACATCTCACAAAAGCTACTGATGTTCCGTTACTTTTTCTTTTTAGGATAGGTGTGCGCAATTAAAATTAAATGATAAACACAAATAGCTGAAAACAGCTTTATAATCCAACTTTTACCATTTGATAGAAGCATGACTGTACGCGTAAATATTTTTGTGAGACTGAGCATCAGATGGCGCTCATCCCTACTAAAAGCCTGAGCAGTGGCAGAATATTAACAGGCATTTCAAAATCCAGCCATGACGCCAAGCAATTGTGCCTTTCAGTCGAGTCACTTTTCTGAGTCTCGGTTTCTTCATCTGCAAAGTGGGGGTGGGAACAACCCAGATGGATTTCCAACTCTACCGTCTTTGATGCTTCAACTATAGCAGTGGCACTGACCGGCGGCTGCCACCGCTCGCTGGCTGAAACCGCGAGAGACTCAGAAAACTCAAGGTGTGAAAGTGTGACAGAGGCAGATGGTGTGCGGCTCCGGCTGGAAAGCAGGAGAACGCTTTCAGTGTCTCGGCCGCTCACATAGTGTGGGCGCCAGAGCAAAAACTGAACCGCTCGCGGTATCTCCATTTCCCTGGGATTTCCTAACACGAGGTCACTTACAACAAAACTCACTTTCAATGGGAAACGCGCGGGTCCTGAGAAGGATACTTATGCAAGCACCTTGGCAACGCGCGAGGGCAGTACAAACTTTACTCCTGCCCGAGTACTGAGCGAAACGCCTGGAAACAACTTCCGCCTTGCGGGACTCGGGTCCCAGGGGCGCGGCTCCGGGGGTCACGTGGGGTCTAGCCGATTCACTGCCGCGACGCCGTGGCTACGTCATATAGCTTGTTCCGTCCAAGACGGGGTGGGAGCCTTCTCTGTTGTTGGAACGAGAAAAGCCCAGCCGCATCCTTGTGACAATCTCAGGGTAAAGAAAAGAATTTTCTGTGTCTGTCCAGTTTCTTCGCTATATACAGTCGCTTGGAGGGACAGCTTCCTTCAGGTTTCCTCTCGACGTCCCTGTTTCCCCTCCCGTAGGATTCCAGTTGGTGTCGCCAGCGCCCCGCCTCCGCACGCCGCGGCCCTGGGGTAGCTCACGTGACCCCGGCACGCTCCTGCGGGGGGAGCGAAATCTCGAGGGCAGCGCCGCAGGGGACAGAGGGACGCACGCTCCGTTGAGCACCTCATCTTTCGCTTGGACGCCAGCGCGAAGGACGCGATGTTGGGGCTCTCCCGCCACCTTCTTTGGGCCGTCGGCTGCCTGGCCGCGCTCTGCGTGCTGACAGCGGCGGAGAACAACAGCACCATCCTGCCTCTGAATGCGAGTACACCCTCGCTTTCACCGCCTACCACCCAGACAACCTCCGCGCCGCCGAAGACGCTCCCCACTCCAGCACCAGGTGGGCGCCGGTCCTACGGGCTTCCTACGCTCTTCTCCCGGGCGGAGCCGTCCGCGATGCCCGCGGAGCCGGGGCCCGGGCGGGCCGCGCTCAGGCAACATGGCGGCCCGTCCGAGTCCAGCCGGGACCAGGCCGAGGTGGCCGTGGTGGCCGAGGTGGGGAAGCGCCCTGGGGGGAAGGGGCGGCGGTTTCCGACCTCACAGTATCCCGCGCCGTGGTGCCGTTTAAAAGTGCCTCGTAATCCCCAGCCTGACTTCAGGCTCGGAAGAGGGGACGTGGCTTCCTTCCGCGGTGGCCGCGGTGAGGTTGATTATGGGGCGAGGCGACCGCCTCCAAAGTTGGCGACGAGACCGAATTCCCTCTCGTTGGCGTTAGTCGTTTGTCCACCCAGGTTTTCTTTTCGAAGGCAGGCTTCTCCTGAGGTTGGCGAAAGAGGGAAAGAGACGCTGAAGACGTTAACGCTTGCTGGTGCCTCAGACCTGGGTGTGAAAAAATAAGTGGCTTGGGATTTAATTACATCGATTTTGCGGATAGGTATGGGATATATTTGAGGTTGGAGCTTTTAATTAATTAAAGCTTAATACGCCCCATGGTATATGTGCAATGGAGGAAAAGTACCATACCCATTCGTATATCTGGTACTTCGCATATATCTCTATCTAGTTTTAGATTAAACTCAAAGATAGGTGGTGAAACTTAGGAGACGGAGGAGATAAATTAACTGTGCCAAAACCCTATGTTTAGTAGATTGAGAAGCTGATATTCGAACCCAGGTCTCTGGATTTTCTAAAGCCCGGTCTGGAACACCTTTTATTAAGCTCTACAGACGATCTGGGGACTGGTTTACGCATACACTAAATCTCTTAGCAGAATTTGGCAGTGCTTTGACAACACACGAGAGAGGGGGGAGATAAATTTGAGGTAATAAGGTGAAGAATCTCTCAGATATCTAAAACCTGCAGTCTAGTGTGATTGGCTGTTCTAATTAATATTGGGTGAGAAGTAACTGGCATCTTGATGGAAGAATTGCTGAAGTGTAAGGATTTTTACCTTGGTATTTTTTTTTTTTCAGGCTGATCGTGTTGTTTTACAATATCTTCCCTAGTTTTTGTGTTTTATAGGAGTTTAATGAAATACGTAATGTTATTTGTTAGATTTAGATATGATGGTAAAATTCACACATGTTTTGATGAGGAAAGTGAATCGCAGTACAATACTGGAATTCTTGCCACACTATTTCTAAGATGATAGAGCAGAATGTTTTGTATTTGTGCTATTTGGTAGTTTGAACTGTTGGTGTGTGTGTGTAAAGAGAGGCTTGGAAACATGTTCATTGCATTTGTGTAATTGAAATGAATGCAAAGGAGATGATTTGTATTTTCTGTAATTGGTAGTTGGACAAACTGCAGTCTGAAGGGCAGCACATTTAGTTCATTGTAAGTAATGTTCACTCTGCTACCCAAACATTCATCATCAAGCACAAAAGATTTAAACAACTAGCATTTTTCGTCTGTATACAGACATCTGAAGAACTAATTTCTACTTTGTGACCACCTCCCCCAGTCCTCAAAGTGTGCCATGTCTCCGATAAATATGTCTCAGTCTCTGATAAATATTGAAATTCAATCCTTCTGTGCAGAACTATTTTTTAGGTACAGGGAAAGCAAATGACAACGTTTTTTGGAGACACCTAGCTTCTAGGAAAATGGACAGAGCGCAGTTCTATAGTCCATTTTGTCCAGACATTGAATTGTAGTTAGCCTTTTCTTATGTCTTGTCTCAGAGCCTTTTGATTTAAGTTATTGACAGAGACTTTTCTAACCTGTTAAATGTTTGAACAGATGTGTTGTCTCTTACCCTCCTGTCGTGGAAAACCCCAGAAAGAGTGGGTCATTTAGAAATTATCTATCTCCAAGTTCTTGCTGTGACACAGAGGGCTAATGATCCAGCATTGTCTCTGGCTGAGGTTTGATCCCTGGCCCCTGGCCCAGCACGGTTGGTTAAGGATCCATCGGATCCATCGTTGCCCAGCTGTGGAGTAGGTGGCAGCTGTGGCTCGGATTTGATCCCTGGCCTGGGAACTTCCTTATGCCATTGGTGCTGCTGAAAAAGAAAAAAGTGGTAATAATAAATGGCTAGTCTCGGGTTTTTTGGAATAGGCATCATGGAGCTTGGGTTCAACCTGTAGTAAATTTTTATTAATATTAAAAATTGCACTTCTCATCTGATGTTTCGCTGCAAGTGATTTCCTTGTGTCGTATTAGCCTTGTAACAGCCTTTCCCCCAATATTTTTCTCTTTAAAGAGTGCTTTAAAATGCCTCAAGAAAACACTGACTGTCTAAGATAGTTGCTTTGTGAAAAGGGGGTGTTTAGATAGGTACCGTGAAGTATTGAGCATTCACATTCCCAGAAGATTGTGCTTTTTTCTCCCCTTTATTGTGTTGACTTCTGACTTAGTCTTTTATAATTATTGTAATTCCTTAGTAAGCCACTTTATGTTTTTTATTTCTGTGTGTGGTTAAAAAATCTCTCTTGGTAGATTTTTGTGTATACTGTATAGTATTATCTATGAGCACAGTGTTGTTTAGAAGATATCCAGAGTTTTTCATCTTGCTTGAAACTTTGTACTTATTGAACAGCAGATTTCCATTTACCCTCTCCCAGCCCCTGGCAACCACTATTTTACTTTCTGATTCAGACTTTGACAATTTTAGATACTATGTAAGTGGAATCATGCAGTATTTGTCCTATCGTGACTAGCTAATTTCACTTAGCTTAATATCCTCAGGGTTCACCTATAACAGGATTTCCTTTTTTAATGGCTGAATAATACTCCATTGTACATATTTATTCATTCGTCTTTGGGTGGGTTATGAAGTTTTTTGCCATTTTATGAATTAGTAAGTCTGGTACTGTGTGTAATGCTTGCTTTTAACAAGATAAGTAGTACAAACTCAAAATGAGTTACTGATTAATTGATTTAATATATATTTAATATCCCCCTTCCCCCAGAAATCTGTGAAAATCGCAACAGCTGTGTTTCTTGTTTTGATGCTAATAATACCTGCTTTTGGATAGAATGTAAAGGTAAGGAACTTTGGGATTACTTTAATTTTGAGAATTAAATATTGTATTCTAACATTTAAGAAAAATACAGCAAAGTATTCTTGAACATTTGAAAATTATGTAAAACATTTGGGATGGTGTGCACTACTTATTTTGCAAATTAAATGCTTTTCCTTTAAAGTACTAATTGCTTAATACTCCCCGTAAAATATTTTCTTGTCTCCCATTCCCCTCTCCCCTTTAATTCCTTAGGCTTGATAATTAAGACTCAATAGCTTTAAGAAGAAGAGAGATTTTATTGTAGTTAGGTTAAGTGTACTAATACACTAAAATTAGCTGTGAAAGAAAGTTGTGAGATTTCTCCCTGAAAATTATCCCTCAAGAAAATATTTGAGGCATGTATCTTCTGTAGATGTCTTACTAAAGAGACCTTATGAAGCTTTGTCGGATGCTTAGATATGGAAGAAGAATGAGATGGGGAAGAGTAACTCTTTTTTTGTACTTTTGTTAAGTTTTAAAGTTATTTTTAGTTTGATTGAGGGATAAAGAGGTAGATGGAGATACTTTGAAATGCCAATAATGTTTTTATTATAACCAAGGGATTACAGCATAAATTATTGTTTTCTTAAGGTAAGATGGTTGCATTTTTTTCTTATCACCAAAACATTCTCAGTTTTTTTATATATAAAGAAAAAAACAAATCTACAGGTTAAGCTTTTTTATTCTTCATTAAAAAATTCAAGAGTTCCAGAAATTAGCCATCTTTAATCTCCTCCACCACTTAATAACACTGCATCTGGATAGCCTGCCAGTTTAATCCAGGTGGAAGCCAAACTAATTGTCCCAGTGATGATGGAAAACATATAAAGATACCAAGAAATCCAAATCAATATGAGTGAAGTCTTATCCTGTAGTATGCTGCCAAGTGATTTTAAATCTCAAGTATGGTATTTAAGTCTAGAGTGAGTGCCTCCTTGTATATAACTAGATAAAATGCTTGTTCCAGAAATTATATCACAAATGTAAAAAAGTTTGAAAGCTTCTTTTAGGAGTATCCTTCCTGGCTCAGTGGTAATGAACCTGACTAGTATCCATGAGGACGAGGGTTCAATCCCTGGCCTCACTCAGTGGATTACGGATCTGGCATGGCTGTGTCTGTGGCATAGGCTAGCAGCTGCAGCTCTCATTCGACCCCCAGCCTGGTAACTTCCATATGCTGTGGGTGCAGCCCTAAAGAGATGAAAAAAAAAAAAAAGCTTCCTTTAAAATTAAGATATTAGCCTAAGTTTGGGTTAACTTTTTTGTTCTATAAGAGTGACTTTTTTTAGGTCATAAATGGAATTTAAAAGTGGGCTCCTCCCCTCATTTATGGCAGGATGGTCAAGTTTTAGAGATTGAATGCCTTACTGTAGGATATGTTTAGGGAAGGCTTTCCTTTACTCTTGCTACAAGTGTTCCTACTCAGGAAAGTGGTTTTAGAAGGTGGCGAAGACTAGAGCAGAGACCTGGAACAGAGGTCCAGCTGCTGCTATGGGCACCTCCCCTGTTTACTAAGCCTTTATTAGTTTCTGAGCACTTCTCCCTCCTGACTCAGCCCTCCTGTGGATTCTAACATCCTTCCTTGTATAGTACTACATTTCTGGGATCTATGTGCTTCTGATTTATCTCTTCATTATATTCATGTGGATTTTGAAAGGATATTTGGAGAGATCCTGGTAATATTTCTAAAACAATGGGGGAAAGATAATAAGTATTTTGTTCATCTCTAGACTTCTAGAGAGTTTATACCTCTAGAGTTCGATTTTTGGAAGCAACTCTGGAGCGTAGTAGCAAAGTCAAAGATGATGTGAATGAGGTCTTCCCCTGTGGCTCAGCCGGTTAAGGATCCAGCATTGTCACTGCAGTGGCTCTGGTTACTGTGGTGGTGCTGGTTCTGATCCCTCGCCCGGGAACTTCTGCATGCTGCAGGTGCAGCCAAAAAAAAAAAAAAAGAAGAAGAGTATTTGGTGCTCTTTGTTGTTGTTGTCCTTATTCTCCCCTCCTCCCAACAGGTAAAAGCTACTGTTCAGATAATTCAACAGTTAGTGATTGCCAAGTGGTGAACGGCACAGACTTCTGTTCTGGTAAGTCTTCACACGGGCATCTGGGGAGGGTGGCCACGAAGAGGTGAGGAAGATCCTTGCCTTGGGAAGCCTTATTTCAGTATTTGGTTCAAGGCATTTCCTTAATTCTAATCTTACAAATTTGGATGTGAACAGCATATTCATATTGATTACTAAAGGGACAGTGTTTTGAAGCTTGATTTAGTCATTTGGCTGAACACACTGTGGAATACTGTAAATACAGATTATCTCCTCTACTTTTAACTCTTTCAGAAACGACCTGCATTTTATTTATTTATTTATTTATTTTTTGTCGTTTTGCAATTTTGTGGGCCGCTCCTGCAGCGTATGGAGGTTCCCAGGCTAGGGGTCGAATCAGAGCTGTAGCCACTGGCCTTGCCAGAGCCACAGCAACACGGGATCCGAGCCGCATCTGCGACCTACACCACAGCTCACTGCAATGCTGGATCCTTAACCCACTGAGCAAGGCCAGGGATCGAACCCCCAAACTCATGGTTCCTAGTCTGATTCGTTAACCACTGAGCCACGACGGGAACTCCCAGAAACGACCTGCATTTTAGACCCTCTATTTCATTTTACAGGCCTGGACCACCTTGTTTTGGTACTTTCTTAGTTATGGTACTGGTGACTCTCAGACTGTAGCATCATGTGTGTTAATGAATCCTCTCCATATTCATCTGTTTTCTGTACTTTTACTTGAGGAACTTGATAATTTAACCTTTACTCTTTACTCAGAAAGTAGTTAATTCCTAGATTATGTTTTTTTCACAAGATTATAAATTAATGGTTAAGTCAAACTCCTAATTTGGCATGTAGATAATAATTTAAAAGAGTAAAGGATTTTTCTGGAATGTGTCAGTAACCTTGAAAGACTACCTATAGTATTTAATTTTGGTAGGGGTTTCCTCATTTCCTTCCCCTCCCTCATCTTAACTTGAACTTTGTAACTGAGACATCATCAGTATGAGATCAGTTAAACCCTGCATAGAGTCCATAATATGGCTTAGATGGTAGATGAACAGTTTTAATATTGATTTTAATGTTTGTGTATCTGTGATTTTATGATGATGTTGCTTGGGAACAATGTTAAGTATAACAAAAAATAAATTAATTTAAAGAAAAATTGGAGTTCCCGTCGTGGCTCAGTGGTTAACGAATCCGACTATGAACCATGAGGTTGCCGGTTTGATCCCTGGCCTTGCTCAGTGGGTTAAAGGTCTGGTGTTGCTGTGAGCTGTAGTGTAGGTCACAGACTCGACTCTGATCTGGGGTTGCTGTGGCTCTGGTGTAGGCCGGTGGCTACAGCTCCAATTAGACCCCTAGCCTGGGAACCTCCATATGCCTCAGGAGCGGCCCTAGAAAAAGGCAAAAAGACAAAAAAAAATTGACTAATTCTACCTATTTGGTGATATATTAGTTAGGATTAGTTTCTATGGCTATTAAGGATATAAAACCCCAGATTACGGTGGTTTAATCAGTCAGTTAAGTTGAGTTTGGTGTAAGGAAGTCTGGGCTTGAGTGCAGCTAGAAGGCTAGAGTGGCATCTCTACAACTACTAGAGACGCAGGCTCCATCTAGGTTTTTACTGTGTCATTCCTCGAAAATGGCTTTGACCTTATTCTCCAAGGTGAGTGCTCATGTTCCAGACATCAAAATGGTTTTCCTACCATCAGGAAGAGGAGGGGAAATGAGAAGCCCCGATCTACCTATGGGTGCTTCTGAGAAATTACACATGGCTACTTAGCTTCAGGGGAGGCTAAGAAATGTCTTTACAGGAGAGGTTGTCACTAGAAATTGGTGCTTTTATTTCTAAAAAAGGGGAGACCAGTATTAGAACAGAGCAACTGCTAGTCTCCCTCATAGGTGGTATTTGAGTGGGAAAATAGAGTTGTGGCTCAGCAAGTTAAGGATCCAATGTTTCTGTGAGGATATGGGTTCGATTCCTAGCCCTGCTCAGTGGGTTAAGGATCCAGTGTTGCCACAAGTTACAGCATAGGTAGCAGATGCAGCTTGGATCTAGTGTCGGTGTTGCCATGGCTATGGCATAGGCCTCAGATGCAACTTTGGTTCAGCTCCTGGCCCAGGAACATCCATATGCCACAAGGTTTACAGCTGTAAAAAGAAAAGTTGTGAAAGTGGTACTCAAATGACTGTGAGTTAGGAAATAGTGTTATAGGTTGTGATATCTTAGATAGTTTTGATTTACATGTTTGTTTGTTTTTTAAATAGGGCCCACTGTCACACCGTTGCCAACCAATTCTACAGGTAATACAAGATAATTGATTCTTTTCTTTATCCTTTCAAACTTTTTAAGCTTTCTTGATGAATAACTTCAGTATTTAAATATCTAAAAATCATTAGCATAATTTTTTAAATTAGTAGACATATTTAGTCTTGGGCCACAATAATTACATTAATGTGTACTCTTTGTGACAGTGACACATGTGTTTAACTTTCATTGAATCTGAGATTTGCTATACCTTTGTATAGTGAGTCTGCAGACTGAATTTTGTGGAACTCTGTGGGAAATACAGATGCCTAAAGAAAATTAATTCCCATCATCTATAGGTATACCAAAATTGTCCAGCAGTTCTAGTCTTTTCTCTGTACATATCTAAATAAATAAACTTAGTAGGAAATTGGATGCTATGCCCATGCATGTGTGAATTGTTCTCCTTCTTACTGTGTGCATCATTGTATGCATTTCATCCATCTACTCTTGGTTGGATAGTTAGGTCATCTTTCATTCTCCATGTAGTGAACATCTTATTGGGAAATACTTGTTATCATCTCTGGTAGGGTTAATTCAGACAGCATTCTAGGTCAGCGGATACGATTATCTTAGGATTCTAAATACTGATTGCTTTCCAGGAAGATACACCTTTCATTCCTCTCAACAGCTGGGAAGGTTTTTGTTTTTGTTTTCTTAACCACACCTTCAACACCATTAAATAATGTCTCCTTGTAAAAATCTTTTACCAATTTGATAGGAAGAGTAAATTAAAAACATGTGTTCTAGGACAAGTACTAGGCTAGCAGATAGATTAAGAACAGAAGTAGTTTGTCTATTGTAGGAGCTGTGAAAGGTCAGGAACCACAGTGTGTTTGGGGGGATTTATAGGAAGGGGTGTGTGTCTTGAGTAGTGGGTGGTGACAGCTTCTTGGAGATGTTGACTGACTCTTGAAGTTACACTGGTAAAAAATCTGAGGAGAGCTTCTCAAGTGGAGCAGTGAGGAGCACATATGAAGGGAATTGCATTTGGAGTATCCAGTACAAGGTGAGGACAAGTTAAGCTGGACAGTCAGCAGGTCCAGAGCCAGATTGGGAAGTGCTAGGCCTTGCTGGTGGGTTTGCTGGTAATTTATTCTGACTGTGCGGAGAGGTGATTGGAAAGAGGCAAGTGTGAACACAGATGAGATATTCTGTTGCAGTAAATCTAGAGAACTAATGGGGAGGAGTTGTAGATGTATGCAAGTTGACTTAGGAAGTAGGAAGGAAAGGACTTAATGATTGAGGTGATGGGAGAGCTCATAGCTACAGGTCAGTTCAGCAGCATAGGCAGTAGTAGAATCTACTGGAGCAGCTTTTATAGAGAATACGGCTTTTGAGGACTAAACTCTTGGGAACAGTAATGTCTTAAGAGGTGGGAAAAGGACTGAGTAGGGATAGGCAGAGAAGTGTGCCTAAGAAACTGTGTGTGTGTTTTAAGCACAGTGTAGTTTTTTTAGTGGAAAAAGTCAAATGGTGTCACAGGTACAAGAACTCATTTTGGAAGATGTAGGCATTGTTGATCCAGCTTGTACCAGCTTCTGCTGCGCAATTGCACACAGCTCATCCCAGCTGCACCTTCAGTGATGCCATGTTGTTAGCTTGAATTAATGGCTCCAGTGGGAATAGTCAGGGCGGAAATCTGCAAATACTACAAAACTTATTTTTAGAGAGCACAGGGTGGTGTGCTCATAAACTGTTGGCACCCATTAGAAGTCGTTGATGAGGAGGATGTTAAAGGTTGATGAAAGCAGAGATGTTGAGAGAAAATGAATTTCTAGAAGGTAGGATGTGAACAGAAAGGGGAGAGTGGGGGAATAGTTTCCCCAAAACCATTGTTTTGGGGGTTGCTTTTTGTTTCTTCCCTTCTGAATTTTGATGTAGTTCCCCTTGCTCCATACTGAGTTCTCTGTGAACTACCATGAGTCTCTTTTGTTCTATACAGTGGAAGCAAGTCAGGCAGTTAATGGTTGAAAAGCACTTATATGGTCTCTTTCCATGGCACCTGCTGAAGATAGCAAGTGAGAAAGAAGCAATGCAGAGAGAATCTGATTTAGGTAGATAGGGGTTCAGTGGGGTTAATTATATAGTTTTCCACCAGAACAAATAATATAAGTACTATAAACATAAATAAAAATATAAATTATATCTTACAGTAAAATGATTCAGTTTTATTAGAAGTATAGTGGAAAATATTTTAAGTAGAAAATTGTAGGTCCAGTACAATTTTATTTTATTTTATTTTATTTTTTTGTATATACATGTCTAAAAAATGGCCAGCAGGAAGTAATATGTTTCTTTGAATGACAGAATCACTTAAATACCTTTGCTATATTTTTAAAATTTTGTATAATTAGTAGCAACTTTTATAATCTATGAATTATTTTTTTTAATGAAAAGTACTCAGGGTAGATCAAGAGAAGTATTCTCTAGGTAGTACCTAATTTTGAAGATTTTATCAATGTAATGCTTTGGTCAGATGTAAAAATGCATAGCGTTCCCATTGTGGCTCAGCGGGTTAAGAACCCAGTGTAGTCTAGGTGAGTGTTGTGGCTGTGGTGTAGGCCGGCAGCTGCAGCTCTGATTTGACCCCTGGCCTGGGAACTTCCATATACCACAGGTGCAGCTATAAAAAGAAAAAAATGTGTAAATGTTTCGCCTATTTCAAAAAATGCATTATTTTTTACCATGTTCAGAGAGTGGATAGTGAGAAACAAATAACAAATTTATAAATTTTGCCCCTAATGTGGTTAGACATAATTAGGAATAGTATTTTAGGTTTGAAAAAAATTTAACATGTTTAATTTGTGTTTTTTTTTTTATGGTTTCACAGCATGTATAAGCAACAAAAACTTGCCAGGAAGTATAAGTCTTATAATGACCATACCCTTTAGGAATTCTTTATGAGTCAGTCCTATCAGAGATGAAATCAAATATTTTCTTATAACATGTTCATAGAAATGAAAGATGACTTAACTCTCCAACCAAGATTGGGGCCACAGTGCTCACAGTGAAAGAGAAAGGGGTACAGATGTGTATGAACATGTCGTAGTGCTTACTAATAGCTACTAGTAGTGATATTATGAGAAGTCTCTTAATAAAGTGCTTTGGTTCTTAAAATGTTTTTACATTCAAACCGATTATTCCCGTGAGTGCATTTCTTTAGAGACATCATCAAATAATCATTTGATCGCATGCAGTATAGTAGATGAGATCTTACCCTTGGGCTCTTAAAATCTAAACTGGTGGGACTATGGCCCCACACCTGCTCTTCTTAAATGAAATTTTTTTGGAACACAACCATGTCCATTCATTTGCTTGTTGTCTTTGGCTGCTTTTTCATTACCCCAGTGCACATAGTCTAAAAAATTTACCATCTGTTTCATTTAGAAAAGGTTGCCAACCCCCTGCAATGAAGAAGATAAGCAAATCTTGATACCTACATGAGAAATACTGAATTGTGTTTGTTTCTTAGCATTACTTTTTAAGTTAATAGTTTTTGTCTTAGAAGCCAGGTCATTTTGAAAAAGAACCTTAGTTCCCTTACCTAGATACTATGTCTTGCCCTTCTGTGTGTCTTTTGCAAACTTTATCCAAGTGTATACATAAATTTTTATATTTAGATGTGTACGTAGTTGTTAACATAAACATCATTTTATGATTGCTTTTGGGGGTTGGGAGGAAGGGTGGGCTGTGCTCGCAGCATATGGAAGTTCCCGGGCCAGGGATCAAACCCGAACCACAGCAGTGACAATGCTGGATCCTTAACCCACTGGACACTAGGGAACTTGCTTGCTTGCTTAATGTTTTAAAATACATTAAAAGCTAATACTCTGTATGCACAGATACGTTAGTGAACCATTAACTGAGACTTGGCCTTTATTCTCTAAAAAATCAAAAGCTTGTTGAAGTGGTAGCATTGTTTTTAAATGGATACTAGATAATTAAGTAACGTAGATATTTAAGTTTTTAATACATTTTGTTTACATTCTAGCTAAAACCACAACTCTGCCTTCCCCTTCTTCGGCTTCCACCACAGCTACTACATCAGGTAATTGAGGGTTTTTAAACAACAGTGAGGCAGGATGTATGTGCATTTTTGCCTTTTACTATTTCTGTCATCACTTTACATTTTTATTCGTGAATAGTTATGAATTGAAGTTCACCTGTTATATATGGAGGACCAAGATAGTAGGCTGTTAAAGCAATAATGTTAGACTTGCCAAGAGTCCTCTTCTAGCGTTTTTTTTTTTTTTTTTTCCTCCTTTGTCTTTTTAGGGCCACACCCATGGCATATGGAGGTTCCCAGGCCAGGGGTCCAATCAGAGCTATAACCACTGGCCTACGCCAAAGCCATAGCAACTCCGGAACCGAGCCGTGTCTGCGACCTACACCACAGCTCACAGCAACGCCGGATTCCTAACCCACTGAGCAAGGCCAGGGGTCGAACCCACGTCCTCATGGATGCTAGTCGGGTTCGTTTCCACCGAGCCATGACAGGAGCTCTCTATTTGCTTTTCTATGTAAGAAAAAAGTACGATGGGAACTCCCTCTTCTAGTGTTTTAAAGTATAATCACATTTAGCATCACATGTTAGAACTAAATAATAATGATTTTCCAAAACCCTTTTAGTACTACAACCTGTAGAGAAATCTCATTCCTGATAACTTAAAAATTAAGTACTGATTACTGTTAGGGATTGGCTCTGTGCTGTATTAGACCATGACAGCTTGAGTGAAGATAATACAGCTATCCTTTTTACTGTGAAGGGTCTTAAAAAGCAAGATCACTACCAAATGTGTACCTTAGTCATATTTTTTACTATTTCTTATATTCTGTTATAATCCTTGATAGTGCCTGTGAAAATTAACTTACAAATTAAATCCTGTTTAGGTTACGCCACAGGACACCAGGTACACAGGTTAGGAACTCTTCCTTCCAGCCACATTTATAATACTATTGTGCTGCCTTTCTCTAAGTTGCAGTGAAACCAGTCTTCACAAGAAGAAATACAGAACAGTTATGATTAATTCTAAAGCTGGCCAACTTATACAGCCACCAGAACTAGAGTTTATTTGCTGTTTTTTTGTTTGTTTGTTTGTTTTTTTTGGTGTGTGTCTCTTTTTCAGGGCCTCACCCTCGGGCTGTGGAGGTTCCCAGGCTAGGGGTTGAATTGGAGCTGTAGCTGTCAGCCTCTGCCACAGCCACGCCAGATCTGAGCCGTGTCTGCAACCTATACCGTAGCTCACGGCAACGCCAGATTCTTAACCCACTGAGTGAGGACAGGGATGGAACCTGTGTTCTCATGGATTCCAGTCAGATTCTTTTCCACTGAGCCATGACAGGAACTCTCTATTTGCTTCTCTGTGTAAGAAAAAACTACAGTTTACTTTAAATATGAAATTGCTTTATGTTACAGTGGCTGGTGCTGCAGTTGAATTATTTTATTCTCTGAAGAAGAATTTCCTCTTGAAGCATTTTACTCCCTGAAAGTTTAAGTTTTTGTACTTTATTTCCTTTGGTAGTACTTTTTTTTATTTCCTCTTGAAGCATTTTACTCCCTGAAAGTTTAAGTTTTGTACTTTATTTCCTTTGGTAGTACTTTTTATTATAAAATTTGCAGAGTAACATTTAAATGCCTTTAATGATAAATTCTTCTACTTGTTAGAATTATAAACTGCAGATTATTAAGGTTTTTTTGTAATTTTACCTTATATTTAGTAAAATTCAAAAGTTATATGAATTTTCAACACAAATATTAATATTTACTCCAGAAATTAACTGAAATATGTAGTCTAAAGAAATTGCAAATTTTAAAAGTGTTTGACATGTTTCCAGGTCAAAATGTGCTAGGAGAATCATTTTCTGTTGTTTTCGTATTTGGAATTGTATAGCAGCATTGACCACTTGATGTTGGCTGGGTGCAACAAAGAACAAGAGTGATAAAATGATTATCTTCTTCAATTAGGAAAATATAAAGCCTTGACACAAGATGAAATATTTTATAGAATTTAACATGTGGCGTAATAGCTCAGGTGGGTCTTGAAATTATGGTAGATGATCATGAGACTTATTAAATACTGTTATTTCTTTTATCTCTTTATAGGTACAACTAATACCACCTTAGCTCCAACTACTCAACCTATGCGGAAGTCTACCTTTGACGCAGCCAGTTTCATTGGAGGAATTGTCCTTGTCTTGGGTGTGCAGGCTGTAATTTTCTTTCTCTATAAATTCTGCAAATCTAAAGAACGAAACTACCACACTCTGTAAACAGACCTGCTAAGTGAACAAGGACTGGCGTGTAACTCACTGAAACCAAAATATCTTTCAAGATGTCCCACATGGAAGACGCTATTCTAGGATCTTTAAATTTTCAAAGGATGCATATAGGAGCATCAACCTTGAAGAAAAATCAGTTAAATCATTTTGCTCAATGGGAATATTTAAAATATTCTGCATGAATCCTTGTAGCTGTCTTCTTTTACTTTAAATGGCTGCTGCTGTGGGATTATGTTCTCTCTTCTTGACATGCCAAATGTAACTCTGTAAGTGATGGAAAACATTGTCCTGCGCAGACAACCTCATGACTCTTTGGCAGTTTAAATGTAGTCATTTTAAAGCCTGTAAGCTGCATTGTTTTCATCCTAACTCAGGATGTAGTTTAGTGACCAGAATTGAGAAGAATGTGCCAAATGAGCATCAATCAGGTGGATTTTTGGCTATTATTTCAAAAGTGGAATAAATTTATAAATTTAGTATCCTTAGAGTAAAATTCTGTGCTTGATAACTATTATTTTTTCTACATTAGAAAAAAGATGCCACACAGGGAATTACATTCCAGGTTTAAAGAAATGGAGAGGATACAAAAACATAAAAGTACAGCAGGTTATTGTTCATACTTGTAAAGCACCTTATTGTCACTGAGAAAATAAAGAACAGTGCCTTAAAAGACAGACTGAAAGATAGACTGTAACTTAAAATGTTGATTTGTTCTTTCACATTAATGAAGGGAAAGGTTGGTCCGAGGATACAACTGTTGATGTGAGCAGTAGTAATCCTTCTTTTAGATACCATACAGTTAGTATTTAATTGAAAACCTACCTACTTTATTTCAAGCCTGAGTAACTTAAAGGATGTTATACAAAGTCAAAAGCCTTCATCTATTAAATCTCCCAACCTTTTTCTTATGGCTGTTAAAAAGTATAGAGCTAAAGTTGATTTAATTATATGTTCCTTTGTACTTCAAAAAAGATATCCTGACACTGTTGTACCATATAAGGATTTCCACCAAGCTTTCTATTAGGCAAGTAATTTCTATTAGGCAAGAAAGAAATAAGTTTAGAGTCATTTACTAACTCTTTAAATGAGACAGTCATTTTAAGTTTTGAGACAGCAAATGTGAACAGTGTAATTTCAGGAAATCTAAGGATTTTAGTTGATCAAATTACTGTAGATTTTAATGATTGCCCAGATAAACAGATTGTACTTTTTCTTTCTCCTCTCCTATCCTTTCTTCTTAATTTCAGTTTCTGTAGTATGGTAAACATGCATATTTCTATTTCTTTAGTTTCCTTATGAAGCACAAGTATTTTCAGGTTTAGAGGGATACTTGTTCCCTGCCTTTGACATATTGGATTAGTTCAGGGGCTTAAATAAGTTGAAAATGAGCTTTTGCTTTTCTAGGTCATTAAGGGTTTTTGTTTTAGTTTCTTTAGCCTGTAGTGGCTGAGTTTAGCACTTGGTTTTCAGTATTTTATAGTAAGAAACGACAAGTTGCTTTGGTCCATTTGATAAGCCAAAATTCCTTACATTTAGATAATTAACGGTTCTTAAAATGAAGATTTACTGTTTCTTTGTTACTTGCTGGTACAGCTAAAGTTGTTTTACTTGCACATTTGTACATACACCTAATGTTTTCAAGTGCCTTAATTGTTTAAAATCTCTGGCATCAAAGGTTTTTGGGAAAAGGTAGGCTTACCTCACATTTTTGTGTTCCCCTTAGTAGTAACATTCTAGGTACCTCACAAAAATGTTTCTTAACGGTGCCATGGCTGTTAGTTTTTAGTGAGCGCTATAAGATACAAAATTCAGTTGAAAATAGAATTTCCATTCTCCCAAAGTGGTAAAAATTAGCTATAATGGTATAATTGTCACTTACCTAGATGTGAATACCTTGCTAATGTTAACACTATAGCTATTTTTGTGGAAATGTAGCTGATAAAGCTTCTCATCTTCTGTAATTTTGAAGACTGCTCTAACAGAATCATAATTTGGAATTAGATTTTACAAGAAGAGCTCTTACAACAGAACTCACAGCCTTTCCCCTCTTCCTTTTGCAGTTCAGTATCTTGAGCCATTAATAATTTTTGGGTTTTTTAATCCAGAAGGTATATAGAAACCTTTTCAGATTTTTCATCTGATTTGTTCATGCAGATGTAGTTCTATTAAAATCCCTATTTTACCTTACAAATATTTGTTGCACAGGAAGACACACTGCTGTATTTAGAAATTTCTATTTCAGTTCATTAAAAACTGCAAAACCAATCTGTATCATGTACCAAACTGATTTAAAATAAATACATGTTTATTGGATTAATCTGCTCTTTTTTATTAACACAAATGTGTTTTGAAATTTAAGGCTAGTGAATTTGCCTTAGTCTTTTTGGGGGATGGCTTGTCTACTCAGTTTTTCCTTACTCCTGAAGACTACCAGATAGTAGCTAAGGGATATATTCATCAGTGGAGAACAGAACCTTAGAAATGATAGTTGGAGGGAGAACTTGGTGTGCCTGTGGGAATGACATGCAAGTTGATTTTCCTTAAATCAGTAGAAATTATTACTGATGCACTAGTTTACCAAGTATTAATGAGAATACCATATGTTGTTAGATACCAGAAAGCTTGTCTGTGACTTTCTGCCTTATTCAAATTGCACCTATGATAAAATTGGTCTTCTGTTCAGAGTGCTTGGTATAAGTATCTAGTACTGGGCGCTCCCATTGTGGTTCAGCAGAAATGAATCCAACTAGTATTCATGAGGATGTAAGTTTGATCCCTGGCCTCCCTCAGTGGGTTAGGGATCTGGCATTGCTGTGAGCTGCACTGTAGGTCACAGATGCAGCTTGGATCTGACGTGGCTGTGGCAAAGGCTGGCAGCTGCAGCTCTGATTCGACCCCTAGTGGAAACTTCCATATGCTATGGATGTGGCCCTGAAAAAAAAAAAAAGCAAAAAATAAATAAATAGCTAGTACCAAGCCACATGCTTGTATGTGAAATCTGGTTCTGTAGGTCCATGTTTTGGGCAAAATTATATTCTGTATTAAATCACAGGATTTTGAACTAAGAAGAAAGAATAAACATTCCCCTATTAGCTTAAAATCCAGGAGAGTGGATTGAAGGCTCTAAAATGTTGCTAAAGGTGAGTTGTTATTTTGATAAGAATAGCGTTCACAATAGTTTTTTGAATTTTTTTGTTTTTTGGCCATGCAGGTGTCACGTGGAAGTCCCCCGGCCAGGACTTGAAACCACGCCACAACAACCTGAGCTGCTGCAATGACAATGCTGGATCCTTAACCTGCTACACCACAAGGGAACTCTTGAGTTTTTACTTTAATGTTACTATCCTGCAACACTTTCCCACTCATTAGATACACCAAATTCTTAAATTCTCTGATGATAGAAGTAGTGTGAATACCTGAAGTATCTACCTACTGAAGAATGATTAAGTTGTTTTTTGGTTTTTAGTTTTATCGGAGTATAGTTTAGTTACAGTGTTGTGTTAGTGTCACTGTATATCAAAGTGATTCATATGCACACACATTCTTTTTCAGATTCTTTTCCCATATAGGTTATTAGAGTTTTGAGTAGATTTCCATGTGCTTATGTAGGAGGTCCTTGTTACTTACCTGTTTTGCAAATGAAGCAAGTTAATCCCAATCTAATTTATCCCTCTCAGATTTCCCTTTTGGTAACCCTAAGTTTGATTTTGAAATCTTTCTAGTCTGTCTGTTTTGTAAGTTCTTTGGTATCTTTTTTTATTAGGTTCCATGTATAAGTGATACATTTGTCTTTGTCTTCACTTAGCATGATGATCTCTAGGTCCATCCATGGTGGTGCAAATGGCATTTTGTGCTTTTTTATGGCTGAGTACTGTTCCATTATATATATATTACCACATCTTTATCCACGCCTCTCTTGGTAGACATTGGGTTGCTTCCATGTCCTGGCTATTGTAAATAGTGCTTCAGTGAACATTGAGGTGCATGCATGTGTCTTTTCGAATTATAGTTTTCTCCAGATCGATGTCCAGAAGTGGGATTGCTGGATCATATGGTAACTCTAGTCTTTTAAGGAACCTCTGTGCTGATCTTCATAGTGGTTATACCAATTTATATTCCCACCAACAGTGCAGGAGGTTTCCCTTTTCTCCATACCCTCTTCAGCATTTGTAGACTTTTGATGATGGCTATTCTGACTGGTGTAAGGTGATACCTCATTGTAGTTTTGATTTGTGTTTCTCTAATAGTAATGTTGAGTATCTTTTCACGTGCTTTTTGGCTCTGTCTTTGCAGAAATGTCTATTTAGATCCCCCCCCTTTTTTTTTTCAGGGCTGCACCTATGGCATATGGAAGTTACCAGGCTAGGGGTTGAATTGGAGCTGCAGCTGCTGGCCTACACCCCACTGAGTGGGGCCAGGGATCAAACCACATCCTCATAGATACTAGTCGGGTTCATTACCACTGAACCACAATGGGAACTCCCTGGCTATATTTTTATTGGTTTTTTTTTTTTTTTTTTGATACCAAGCTGCAGGAGCTGCTTGTATATTTTGGAGATTAATCTCTTGTTGGTTGCTTCATTTGCAAAGATGTTGCCCCACTCTGGGTTGTCTTTTTTTCCCTCTTTGCTGTACAAAAGCTTTTAATTTGATCTCATTTGTTTATTTTTATTTACGTTTCCCTGGGGGGGGTGGCAGTGGCACACTTGTGGCATGTGGGAGTTCCTGGGCTAGAGATTGAACCTGAACCACAGCAGTGACAACTCTGGATCCTTAACCACTAGGCTACCAGGGAACTCCCATTTTAGTTTTTATTTTAATTATTCCAGGAGGTGGATCAAAAAAGATATTGCTGTGATTTATGTCAAAGAGTGTTCTGCCTGTATTTTCTTGTAAGAGTTTTAGTATCCATCCATGATTAGATTGTTTTTACGAACAGTTTTGTAAAGAATATCTTTTGTACCTGCCCCCTTGTTTATGTGTGAATATTTCTCTAGAGTAAACATGGAGAAGTGGACAGCTATGTCACAAGGGTACCATTTTAAAACTTAACACACTGAGCTTACTTTCCAGTTCCCACCAACAGATAAGCAGAGTGTTTTCTGTATTCTTACCACTTGATATTGGCAAAGTGAAATTTTAATATTCTGGTGAGTAGAATGTACTTTCTCTATAAATTGTTTTTCTTACACTTAACATTTTGTAGGTTTTTTAATCTTATAATATGCTAGATGCTAACCTGTGATCAGTGGGCCTTCTTCAGTCACCATTTTCTTCTTCACCATTTTCTTGACTGTGGTGTCTGTGTTGGCAGGAGATAGAAGCCACATAGTATGAACATGAAAAAATTTGACATAAAAAAAAAGTTGGCTAGGAATTTCCATCGTGGTGCAGTGGTTAACGAATCCGACTAGGAACCATGAGGTTTCGGGTTCAGTCCCTGGCCTTGCTCCGTGGGTTAAGGATCTGGCGTTGCCGTGAGCTGTGGTGTAGGTAGCAGACGCGGCTCGGATCCATAGTTGCTGTGGCTCTGGCGTAGGCGGGGGCTACAGCTCTGATTAGACCGCTAGCCTGGGAACCTCCATATGCCTCGGGTGCAGCCCTAGAAAAGGCAGAAAGACAAAAAAAAAAAAAGTTGGCTATACAGCAGAAATTGGCACAACATTGTAAATCAACTATAATTTTTAAAAATATTAATTATAGGAATAGATTGGGGTGATGGGGCATATTTTCTCTAGTAGTTTCAGAAAAATCTTCAAAGTAGTAAAAAGAACTCTAAAGAATACAGAGCTAGCAAATTTAGGGGATGGCCACTATCTGTGCTCCCTCAAGCTGAATTCCAGAAGTTGTTAGAGAGGTTACAAGTCGTGGAAGCTGTAAATCCTTTGGAGGTGGTGCCAGGGAAGCAATCCATGAGGAGATGATGACACCAGTGGCAGTCTGTGAAGTCATCCTACAGGAAGTGCAGGGTAAGGTAACACTCCACTGCTAAGCTGGGCACTGTAGGAGTCTGCTCAGAACCAGGAAGAGAAGAAATCCTTCTAGTACATTCTACTGACAAAACATGTCACCTGTCAAACACATTCATATGGCCCAGCTCCATTTTCATCATAATGGTGAAGCAGATAGCAAGTGGTTGACACAAAGCCCCTGTTTCTAAATTTCTGACCTTCCACTACAAAATCAGTATTTCTTTCGCCCTCTGTCAGAACCTCAATTGGTCAAAATTCTTTACCTGGTGGAGTGACACATTCATCACCAAAGGGTCTGAGTCCTTCAGTTGTCCTACCTGTTTTGGTTGCCGTAGTTTTTCATTAAACTTTTCTATTGGGTATGGAAGTATTGAGGTACCCAGAGAATCCCCTGTGTTCTAGATACAGTCCTTGCCTTCATTATGTACCAGCAATACAGTCTCCCCTGGGTAATCAGGATTGGCCATTCCAGCCAATGTAGTAATTAGTACCTTTTGCTGCCTCTCAGTTGAACGGCAAAGGAATCCCAAGGCGATTAAGTGGCAGTCTCATCTTGAATCAGTAGACTCGTTGTGTCCCTGGTTGAAGCATTCATTGGAAACTATAAGACCTCCAAACCAGCACGGTTTGAGATTACTGGGATAAGAAATATGTTCATGAGAGGAGCCATTCCTATTGCCACCCCATTCCTAGATCTGTAACTCCAGCTCAAACCATATGCCACCTTTAAGACAGGATATCACCATGATAATGGAAGGCAATGTGTGTCTGTTTTGGTAAAGTTGAATCTCTGCCCCATCTATGATGGAAGGGGCACAGTGTAGTCAAACTGCCACCAGGTAGATGGCTCTTACCCATGGGATTGGTGCTATGCTGCAACCCCAGTACTAGTCTCAGCTCTTGAAAGATTAGGCATTTGATAGTACTGCATGCAGCCTTAGTAAGGGGAAGTCCATGTGTTGAGCCCAAAGTCTGTAGCTTTGCCACCAATGCTATATTGTTTATGGGCCCATTGAGTAAGCACTGGGGTACAAGGAATGATTGGACACCCAGAGAGTACATTATTTTGTTCACTGGGTTAATAAGAATCTCCTCTGCTGTGGGTGACTTCTGATGGACATTGACATAGGACACAAATATTTTTGGTGTGTGTCCATTTTTTAATGATTTTTATTTTTTCCATTATAGTTGATTTACAGTGTTCTATCAATTTCTACTGTACAGCAAAGCGACCCAGTCATATATATATGTAATTTTTCTCACATTATCCTCCACCATGTAATATCACAAGTGACTAGATACAGTTCCCTGTGCTATACAGCAGGATTTCATTGCTTATCTACTCCAGATGCAATAGTTTGCATCTATTAACCCCAGACTCCCAGTCCATCCCACTCCCTCTCCCTCCCCTTTGGTAACCCCAAGTCTGTTCTCCAAGTCCATGAGTTTCTTTTCTGTAGAAAGGTTCATATGTGTCAGATATTACAGCCCAGATACAAATGATACCCTGTGGCATTTGTCTTTCTCTTTCTGACTTCACTTGTGTGAGAGTCTCTAGTTCTATCCATGTTGCTGCAAAGGGCATTATTTTGTTCTTTTTTATGGCTGAAGTATTCCATTGTGTATATATACTACATCTTAATCCATTCATCTGTCAGTGGGCATTTAGGTTGTTTCCATGTCTTGGCTATCGTAAATAGTGTTGCAGTGAACATATGGGTGCATGTGTCTTTTTCAATGAAAATTTTGTCCGGATATGCCCAAGAGTGGGATTGCTGCGTCATATGGTAGTTGTATATTTAGTTTTCTGAGGCACCTCCATACTGTTTTCCATAGTGGTTTGTACCAATTTATATCCCCACCAACAGTGTAGGAAGGTACCCTTTGTTCACACCCTCTCCAGCATTTGTTATTTGTTGACTGGTTAATGATGGCCATCCTGAACAGTGTGAGGTGTACCTCATAGTAGTTTTGATTTGCATTTCGCTATTAATTAGTGATGTTGAGCATTTTTTCATGTGCTTGTTGGCCATCTGTCTTCTTTGGAGAAATGTCTATTTAGGTCTTTTGACCATTTTTCAGTTGGGTTGTTAGTTTTCTTACTATTGAGTTGTATAAGTTGTTTGTTTTAGAGATTAAGCCCTTGTCAGTTGCATCCTTTGAAACTATTTTCTCCCATTCTGTAGGTTGTCTTTTGTTGTTGTTTTTATGGTTTCTTTTACTGTGCAAAAGCTTGTAAGTTTGATTAGGTCTCATTTGTTTATTTTTGTTTTTATTTCTATTGCCTTAGGAGAGTGATCTAAGAAAACATTTGTATGGTTGATGTCAGAGAATGTTTTGCCTATGTTCTCTTCCAGGAATTTGATGGAACTTGTCTTACATTTAAGTCTTTAAGCCATTTTGAGTTTATTTTTGTGCATGGTGTGAGGGCGTGTTCCAGTTTCATTGATTTACATGCAGCTGTCCAGTTTTCCCAGCACCACTTGCTGAAAAGACTTTTTTTTCTCCCCATTTTATATTCTTGCCTCCTTTGTCAAAGATTAATTGTCCATAGGTGTCTGGGTTTATTTCTGGGTTCTTTTTCTGTTCCATTGGTCTGTGTGTCTGTTTTTGTACCAGTACCACAATTGTTGATTACAGTAGCTTTGTAATATTGTCTGAAGTCTGGGAGAGTTATGCCTCCTGCTTGGTTTTTATTCCTCAGGATTGCTTTGGCAATTCTGGGTCTTTTGTGGTTCCATATAAATTTTTGGATTGTTTGTTCTAGTTCTGTGAAAAATATCATGGGTAATTTGTTAGGGATTGCATCAAATCTGTAGATTGGCTTGGGTAGTATGGCCATGTTTACAATATTAATTTTTCCAACCAGGAGCATGGAATATCTTTCCATTTCTTTGAATCCTCTTTAATTTCCTTGATTAATGTTTTATAGTTCTCAGCATATAAGTCTTTTACCTCCTTGGTCAGGTGTATTCCCAGGTATTTGATTTTTTGGGGTGTGATTTTAAAAGGTATTGTATTTTTGTATCCCTTTTCTAAAATTTCATTGTAGTATACAGAAATGAAAGCAATTTCTGAATGTTAATCTTATATCCTGCTACTTTGCTGAATTTGTTGATTAGTTCAAGTAGTCTTTGTGTGGAGTCCTTAGGGTTTTCTATATATAGAATCATGTCATCTGCATACAGTGACCTCTTCTCTTCCAATTTGGATACCTTTTATTTCTTTGGTGTGTCTGATTGCTGTGGCTAGGACTTCCAGTACTATGTTGAATAACAGTGGTAAGAATGGGCATCCTTGTCTTGTTGAAGGCTTTCAGCTTTTCTCCATTGAGTATTATATTGGCTGTGGGTTTGTTGTAAATGGCTTGGATTATGTTAAGGAATGTTCCCCTCTGTACGCACTTTGGTAAGAATTTTGATCATGAATGGATGTTGGACTTTGTCAAATGCTTTTTCTGCATCTATTGAAATATCATGTGGTTTTTTACTTTTTTTTTGACTCTTCGTCCATTTTAGGGCCGCACCTGTGGCATATGGAGGTTCCCAAGCTAGGGGTCGAATCGGAGCTGTAGCTGCCGGCCTACACCAGAGCCACAGCAACTCGGGATCCAAGCCACGTCTGTGACCTACACCACAGCTCACAGCAACAATGGATCCTTAACCCACTGAGCAAGGCCAGGGATCGAACCCGCAACCTCATGGTTCCTAGTCGGGTTCGTTTCTGCTGAGCCAGGACGGGAATTCCCAACTTTTCTTTTGTTAATGTAGTGTATGACATTGATTGATTTGCCTATGTTGAACCATCCTTTGTGAGCCTGGGATGAATCCCACTTGGTTGTGGTGTATGATCTTTTTTATGTGTTGTTGGATTCAATTGGCTAAAATTTTGTTGAGAATTTTTGCATCTATATTCATCAAAGATAGTGGCCTATGGTTTTCTTTTTTGGTGGTATCTTTGGTTTTGGAATTAGGGTGATGGTGGCGTCATAGAACGTCTTTGGGAGTGTTCCTTGTTCTTCAACCTTTTGAAAAAGTTTAAGGAGGATGGGTATAAGTTCCTCTTTGTATGTTTGGTAGAAATTCGCCTGTGAAGCCTTCTGCTCCTGGACTTTTATTTGTACGGAGTGTTTTTATGACATATTCAATTTCATTTCTAGTGATCGGTCTGTTATTTGATCTGTTTTTTCCTTGATCCAGTTTGGCAGGATGTAAGTCTCTGGAAAGTTTTCCATTTCTTCTAGGTTGTCAAATTTGGCATACAATTGTTCATAGTATTCTCTGAAGGTTTTTTGTATTTTTGCAGTATCTGTTGTGATTTCTTCTTTTTCATTTCTTATTTTATTTGGGTTTTTCTCTCCTAGAAATGGAGTTTTTTTAAAAGGCTATTATAGAAGCTCTCTGGTTCTCAGGACCATGATTTGAACTGAGAATTAAAGGACCCGAGCTTGTCATTTTCTTCTCTAACTGTAAAGTGCATTCAGAAAACTCCTTCCTACACCACAGTTTTGATGGTCATCATTACTGCCATGAGAGCCAATGTAGGAGCACTTCAGATTCCTGAAGCAGTGTTTTAACAGGCACTTCATCACAATCTACCACAGGTGATAGCTTGGTTGTCATGCCACTGCACACAGAGGATCACTAGCTTTCCATTTCTCCTTAGCAAGGAGCTTGGCACTATGCTCAAGCACAAGGATGAAACCAAACAAATCCCCAAATCCCATCTTTGTGGGTGTGTCTCCTAGGACCACTCTGCTACTGGTATCAGTCCTTTATTGGTCATGAGCCAGTCAGGAGAAAGAAACCACATGGTAATCAAACAGGGAGAGTTTACTATAAAGAATGATTAATTATAACGAGGGATTGAAGTAATAGGATTGGCTGGTGAGTAATAAAGAGCTGTAAATAATTTAGGGATAGCAGATGTAGGGAGCTCAATGGAGAGGGTATGGACAAATCTGAGTGGCAGAGATGTTACTGAGGCTGTGAAACACTCAAGGTGGGGATCCCCTTCACAGAAGGTGCCATGCCGGTGGCCCACCACCAGAAGCTGTGTGCACCACTGGAGCTGGGCATTGCAGAAGCTGCATGCACTGCAGGAACCTGGTCCTGCAGAAGCCATGCATGCTGCAGGAGTCTGCCCAGAGGAGCACCCCAAAACCTGGAAGAGAAACCCTTCTTCCTCTAGTCCCTCCAGTACCCTCTACTGACAAACCTTCAAATCTTGCCAGTTGGCAAAGAAATGTTTACAGGGTCCAGATTCATTATTTCACAGCAGATAATGAAAGATGAATTTGGAGCTGAGAGTTCATAAATTGATAAGTGGTACCATATCTGGTCATGTTGAATTTTTTGTTTTAATATCAAAGTCATCAATCTTTATTTTTTTATGTCCTATTTCAGAAATGTTTCTGCATGTACACGTGTGCACTTATTTAGATATTTAATCCATTTGGCATTCAATGTGTATAGAGTAAAGTGATGATTTAATCTAATTCAAATAGACCCATCTTTTTCCTTAATTTGAAAAGCTACACATCATATATAAATTTATGTATATAAATATGCTTCTCTGGTTTCTTCTGTTACATTCATCTATTTATTTATTCCTTTATCCAAAATAGATTTTCTTTTTTTTTTTTTTCCCCCAGGGCCTTACCTATGGGTTCCCAGACCAGGGGTCAAATTGGAGCTACAGCTGCCGGCCTACAGCACAGCCATTAGCAACACTAGAACCAAGCCATGTCTGCGGTTTACACCACATTTCACAGAAACTCCGGATCCTTAATCCACTGAGTGGGGCCAGGGATCGAACCCAAATCCTCATGGATACTAGTTGGGTTTATTTCCACTGAGCCACAATGACAGATTTTTCTTGTCTGAACAAAAAGACAGGGATTAGGACTTTATAGAAATCTGAAAAGGATATTTGCTCTTTGTTAGGAAGGATGAAAAGACTGTTACGAGAGAATGGTGTTCTTAAGTGAAACAAATAGAAATAAGTGCTTTGAACTTTATTTGGATTAATCTCTGTTCTGGTTTTTCACTTATAAATACTGTCTGACAGCAGTTCCCTCTCTCCTGGCTCTCTCACCTAATCAGTAACACTAGAACCCATATTAAGAAGCTGCTGGTTGACCTGCAAGGCCTAGGTTGCAGAAATGCAAATCAATTCTAATGTTTTAAAATTTAGGGCCAAACCCTACTTTACTTGGGACTTTCAACATGGAATCATCTTAGTCCTTCCATACTGTCTTCACAGTACTGATAGTAAAATTTTGATGAAAGCCTTAATGGAATTTAGAATCATTTTTTATTCATTCAAATGCTCATAGAAATAAAGCTTGGGAAAAGGATATATGATTACCAATCAGGTCTGAATGGGATTCTGGAGGGAGCTGTTTTAACTTGAAAAGCTGTAAGTTGAACATTTTCTGCCACATTGGGTAAGAAGACATGGTCAGTTCTTTTTTTGTGTTTAATAGGCACCTGCAATATAAATATTAGGTAGATATTAGAACTTTTTAAAAATATGATGAAGAATTATTGTTACACCATCATTACAAGTCATTGTTACTAATGAGACTAAGATCATTGGTTCAGTCTGGGTTAGGTCATTTAATGTGAGCTTCTTGTACACAATTTGCCTACAGTTATAAAGAGAACTGATCAAGAATGAATCCATCAGTGGAAAGCCATTTCCAGCTAAGGAAGGAAAGATATCTCATATTTGAAGTAATCAATAAATTCCTTAATATGATTATTTGTGTTAGTACAGTGCTTAAAAATAAATCATCAATGTTCTTATATCCCAGCCATGGAATCACTCCATCCCTGTTTCACTCCCTGAAGCCAATCTATATTTGTCTGACTTGTCTCATAGGCCTTGCTTAAGAAGTCAGACCTTAGATAGATTTGAAAAGCTTCCAGCTAATTTTGTGGCTCTCCTGGACCTCAGGCTTTTTGCTTAGGGTCTCTATGCTGTACAAAAGCCAATGGGTCAACAAGATACTTTCTTACGTATAAGGGTTTATTTATTTAGTAGGGCCATGTGGCCAACTAGTCTTTGACTACCACCCTTCTAAATCTATGAAAGCTAGTGGATCTCCACTAATGTACTTAGCTACTTCTCAGCCTTCTCAGCCCTGGGAGTTGTGATCAGAAACCTGCCCCACAGCAGGAACATTGGCTTCAGGGAGTGAAACAGGGATGGAGTGAATTTTTTTTTTGCCTTTTTGCCATTTCTTGGGCCGCTCCCGCAGCATATGGAGGTTCCCAGGCTAGGGGTTGAATCGGAGCTGTAGCTGCCAGCCTAAGCCAGAGCCACAGCAATGAGGGTCCAAGACGCATCTGTGACCTACACCACAGTTCACGGCAACGCCGGATCGTTAACCCACTGAGCAAGGTCAGGGATTGAACCTGCAACCTCACAGTTCCTAGTCGGATTCGTTAACCACTACGCCACGATGGGAACTCCAAGGGATGGAGTGAATCTTAAAGAGTCCTTGTGGTCCTTTGGAAAGAGCTTTGCAGAAACAAATAGACTTTCACCTTTTGGTGAAAGATGACTGCACAGAGATTGGTGGGTCAAACAAAAGGTAGGCATTAATAATGTGGTCCTTAATAATTAAGGCTGTATGTTTAGAAATAATGCAAACAAACTTTTGGTCTAATAACTAGATCATCAGCTTCAGAATTTACTCCTTCAAAAGAGGACATAGGATGGCATGTTTTCTCTGACAAACTGATTAAATTTTCCCTCTTAATTTTTCTCAAGGTAAGAGAGGAGGAATTTTTAAATGTGTTGATTAAATATATAAATCTCTGGCAGAATAGGAAGCTCTGGGCCTTCCCACATAAACACACTGATCTTGAGGGAGGGGTGGACTGGGGGTTTGGGATGGAAATGTCCTAAAATTAGGTTGTGATGATGGTTGTAGAACTATAAATACAATAAAATTCATTGAATTATTTAAAAAAAACAAAACTACACTGATTCAGCAACAATTCATGGACAAATTCCCTCTGTGAGTAATCTAGAATTTTGTTTCCTAAGACTCAATCACTGAGATAAGATCCTGATACACAATTTTTTAATGTAAGTTTGAAATGACTCTAAATCCATAATTTCACATTTACATTTTCATTGTTTCATATACATAATCAAATTTATCATTACTTACTGTCTTTGGCCTTTGGATCTTTCTTGTTATTTCACTTGCCTTGAGATGAGTCTTTAAACGGTGTTGCTGGGAGTATCTGGATGATATGGAAGCAGAACTTAGGGAATAGTGAGCCTGAGATATAAAACCTATAATGTGAAAAACAAAGTTAAATTATATCTTTTGTTGCAATGTACAGGCCTAAATTTAATTCATAAAATTTCATAGCTTAAAAATGGGCATCTTGGAGTCCCTGTTGTGGCACAATGGAAATGAATCTGACTAGTAACCATGAGGATGTGGGTTTGCTCCCTGGCCTCAGTGAGTGGGTTGGGGAATCCGGCCTTGCTGTGAGCTGTGGTGTAGGTCACAGATGCAGCTTGGATCCTGTGTTGCTATGGCTGTGGTGTAGGCTGATTCGACCCCTCGCCTGGGGACTTTGATATGCTGCACCTGCGGCCCTGGAAAAAAAAATTTTTTTTTAATTTAATTAAAAAAATAAAACTGGGCATCCAATAAAGTTTCATCAATTGTGAGTGAAGATGTCACAAAACCTGGATGGAGTCTTTTGCCTGAGTGTCACATGACCAAGTGAAAGAGAAAGAGATGAGTTACTTGTACTTGTGGGTAGAAGTGGACAGATACTCACTTTATTAGGACTTTGTAATTAACTGGATTTGCAGGGTGAAAAAGAATAGCTCTCAGATTTCTGTCTCAAGCAATGGGTCAGATGTTAATTTTATGATAGATTTTATGATGATGGCACATAAAAGCTCAAGTCATTGCTGCGTACATGATCAGAAGGATAGATGTGTGGGAAATATGAGTGTGTAAAGAGGAAGCAGATGAAGATTAGCTCAGGGCTCCTGAGAAGACAGGAGCCTATGGGATGCTGTTCACAGTGATTGTCCCACAGAGGAGGAAAAGGGGCACCTTTTCCATGTCAACAGGTGGGACGGAGAAGTAGCTGAGTCTAGATGTAGGTGGCCCGGGAACAAGAAGTACAGGGAGTTCCCGTCTGATGGGGGAGGAGGACAGTGTCTTCAGGTCTGAAGAGACCAGGAAGATTTCAATAGTTGCTGTGTTATAATAACTTTAAATGGGTTATAATCAATAAAAATATTGAATCATTATGTTATATAAAGCCTGAGACAAAAATGATATTGTAAATCAACTATGCTTCAATTTAAAAATAATAAAATAAGATAAAGCAGTTGCTGTGAAGAGGGGGAGTGAACTGACCCTACCCTCAGCTCTAGGGGAAATGAGAGCTGGGCTTAAGCCCGCTAGGAATCTCAGTATCTGGCTTCAGTGATTTGTTCAAAATTGGTTAATGACCTGACACAGCCCAGTCAGAGCTCAATTCTTTTAATTGTCCCCTCCACATCCCACTCTTGCCATGTGAGTGTGAACAGAGGATGGATGCTATGGCGGTGGCAGCCATCTTGCTTCCCAAGGGGCTCCACTTGCCCTCTGCTCCCAGCAACTCAGGGCCAGAGATGCAGAGATAAATCAGTCCTTAAAGAAAAGTTCAAACCTTGATCAAGCCCTTATGGCTCAATGGAAGAGAATAGCCCAGAAATAAACCTGTGCACCTGTTTAATTAATCTTTGACAAAGGAGTCAAGAATATAAAATGAAGAAAAGAGGTGTTGGGAAAGCTGGACAGCCACATGTAAATCAATGAAGTTAGAACACACCCTCACACCATACACAAAAATAAACTCAAAGTGGCTTAAAGACTTAAACATAAGACATGACACTGTAAAATTCCTAGAAAAGAACAGAGGCAAAACATTCTCTGACATCATACCAGTCTCCTAAGGCAATAGAAATAAAAGCAAAGATAAACAAATGGAACCTAATCAAATCTATAAGGTTTTGCACAGCAAAGGAAACCATAAACAAAAAGAAAAAACAACCCACAGAATGGGAGGAAATCTTTGCAAACAATGTGACCAAGAAGGGCTTAATTTCCAAAATATACAAATAGCTCATACAACTCAACAACAACAAAAAAACAACCCAATCAAAAAATGGGCAGAAGATCTAAATAGACATTTCTCCAAAGAAGTGATACAGATGGCCAAGAGGAACATAAAAAGATGCTCAACAATGCTAATATTAGAAAAATGCAAATTAAAACTACAGTGAGATATCACCACACATGAGTCAGAATGGCCATGATCAAAAAAATCTACAAAAAATAAATGCTGGAGAGGGTGTGGAGAAAAGGAACCCTCCTACACCATTAGAATGTAAATTGGT
Organism: Phacochoerus africanus; assembly: GCF_016906955.1. Taxonomy (NCBI): domain Eukaryota; kingdom Metazoa; phylum Chordata; class Mammalia; order Artiodactyla; family Suidae; genus Phacochoerus; species Phacochoerus africanus. The sequence goes on along the minus strand of NC_062545.1, from coordinate 75,392,017 downwards.
ATAACCACTATGGAGGACAGTATGGAGGATCCCTAAAAAACTAAATATAGAGTTACCATATGAGGTAGCAATCCTACTCCTTGGCATATATCCAGAGAAAATTCTAATTTGAAAAGATTTATGGGAGTTCCTATCGTGGCTCCACAGTTAACAAACCCAACTAGCATCCATGAGGACTTGGGTTTGATCCCTGGCCTTACTCATTGGGTTAAGGATCTGGTGTTGCCCTGAGCTGTGGTGTAGGTTGCAGATTAGGCTCAGATCCTGAGTTGCTGTGGCTCTGGCATAGGCTGGTGGCTACAGCTCCAATTGGACCCCTAGCCTGGGAACCTCCATATGCTGCAGGTGTGGCACTAAAAAGACAAAAAAAAGAAAAAAAAAAGTGCACTCCAATGTTCATAGAGTCACTATTTACAATAGCCGAGACATGTGAACAACCTAAGTGTCCAAGGATAAATGAATGGATAAAGAAGATGTGGTGTGTGTACATGTGTGTGTCTGTGTATACAATGGCATATTAGCCATAAAAAAGAATGAAATAATGCCATTTTCAGCAACATGGATGGACCTAAAGATCATCATATAAGTGAAGTAAAATACATATATCATATGATATCATTTACATGTGGAATATGAAATATGAAACAAGTGAACTTATTTAAAAAACAGATGTGCAGACATGGAAAACAAACTTAAAATTACCAAAAGAAAACAGTGGTGGGGTGGGGTAAATTAGGAGTTTGGGATTAGTATATACAAACTACTGTATATAAAATAGATAAAACACAAGGTTCTACTATATAGCATTGGGAACCATATTCAATATCTTGTAATAAAGTATAACAGAAAAGAATATAAAAAAGAATATATATATACACATATATATGTATCACTTTGATGTACACCCAAAACTAACACATTGTAAATCAACTATAATTTAATAAAATAAACAAAAACAAAAAACTTTGATCAACCAACTTAAGCCAGTCCACATCTAAATAAATATTTGTTTTGTGAGCCAGCTGATTTCATTTTTTCCTTAAGCATTTTGAGAATAACTGCATTAGAACAAATTGTAATTTCTCAGGAGTTACAAGATCCTAAGTGGAATCTGTGTTATGCTACTCAAAGAGAACTTGCCCCTTAACTGTGCTTTGGCTGGGGAGCCAGAAGGCTGCTGTGACCACCTCTACAGAAAGGAGACCTGGGTCTCCTCAAGCTTCTGGCTGAATAAAAGCTGAGAAAGGACTGGTAGGTAACAGCTGACTTTTACATTTTAGCACTAATAGCATAGGTGATATCTGGCTATCCCCTTGGACTGCTCAGTTGGTACCAAATAGATAGGTATGACCTCTGATGCATCTACACTGTGGAGAGAATGCTGCCTGCTGTTTCATAAATGAAGAATGTTGCCTGCCAACAAGCCCGCAGCTACTGCACCTCTGCCCCCCACCCCCACAGTGGTGCGCCCTAAGGGGAATTCAGGATGGAGAAAATAGGAAACATTCTGTGCTCTGGATGCTGGCCCTAGATAGCTAAGATGCATATCTAAGGAGTAATTTCAGTGAGCCCAGACTCTTGCATCTTCCCATACACACAAAAGCATGAAGGTCATTAACTTGAGATATCTGTTTATTTGTGATTAGCAGTAATCCTTTGACTTTTGACTTCTTGGTTTGTTTTTCAACAAAACCCCCTGTACATCCTGGCTCCTCCCTTAGCTTTTTTTTTTTTTTTCTCTCAATGAATTTTATTGCATGTATAGTTGTACAGCGATCATCACAACCAAATTTTATAGCATTTCTATCCCAAACCCTCAGTGCATCCCCCAACCTGTCTCATTTGGAAACCATAAGTTTTTCAAAGTCTGTGGGTCTGTATATAAGACTCTGACGAAGGAAATAAAAAATGACACAAACAGATGGAATGACACACCATGCTCTTGGACTGGAAGAATTAATATTATCAAAATGACCATACTACCCAAGGCAATCTACAGATTCAATGCACTCCCCATCAAATTACCAAGGACATTTTTCACAGAACTCAAACAAAATATTTTAAAGTTTGTTTGGAAGCACAAAAGACCCAGAATAGCCAAAGACATCCTGAAAAAGAAAAATGGAGCTGGAGGAATCAGGCTCCTGGACTTCAGACCATACTACAAAGCAACAGTCATCAAAACCATATGGTACTGGCACAAAGACAGAAATATAGATCAGTGGAACAGGATAGATAGCCCAGAATTAAACCCACGCACCTACAGCCAACTAATCTATGACAAAGGAGGCAAGAATATACAATGGAGAAAAGACAGCTCATTCAGTAAGTGGTGCTGGGAAAATTGGACAGCCACATGGAAAAGAATAAAATTAGAACACTTCCTAACACCACACACAAAAATAAACAACATGGATTAAAGACCTAGATATAAGACCAGATACTATAAAACTCTTAGAGGAAAACATAGGCCAAACACTCTCTGACATAAATGACAGCAACATCTCAGATCCACCTCCTAGAGTAATGACAATAAAAACAAAAATAAACAAATGGGACTTATTTAAACTTAAAAGTTTCTGCACAGCAAAAGAAACGCTAAACAAAACGAAAAGACATCCCTTAGCTCTTCAGAGCAGCTCCTAGGACCTATCTGAGAGGCTATCTCCTGGGCTATCACCCTCAGTAAGCTCCCCAAATAAAACTTAACTTGTGCAGTTCCCGGTGTGGTGAGATGGGATCGGTGGTATATCTGAAGCACTGGGATGAAAATTTGATCCCTGGCCCAGCTCAGTGGGTTGGGGATCCAGTGTTTCCACAGCTGTGGGATGGGTCACAACAGTGGCTTGCATCTGATCCCTGGCCCGGGAACTCTATATGTCACGGGGCAGCCAAAACAAAACAAAACAAACAAAACCTCACCCTGTGATTTTCAGGTTGTAAATCCTGAACAAACCCCCTCCAGTCACTGTAAAAGGGGATGGATGGGAGCTGAGACCTGAGAGTAACTTCTACCTCTGCTTCCTGAAACGGACTTCTCTTTTACTCCTGCCATGTCCTCAGTCCTGGAAATTAGGTCCCTCCACCCACCCCACCCCAGTCCTTCTTTGTAAATGTGCAGGTCTTAGAGGACACAGATGGCAGTCTGATAGCACATGTTAACTCAGAAAAAGATGCTTGCCTGGGCTGGAGGCAGAGGGGAAAATCCCAGGCAGTGTGGCAAGGAGAGTGAAGGTACAGAGCCACTCAGGGTCAGTGATCAATATAGGGCCCTGGGGTGCTCTTGATACTCTTCCTCTTTGGACCTAGGGTGGCGTGGGGAGTGCCAGCCCTGCTGTTAGGGCCCAGGCAGCAGTCCCAGGCAGGGAAGAGTACTCTTGGGCTTTTCAACAAGCACAGCCTTATTCTTAGAAAACCCAAAACATCTTGATTTAGGCCTGCTTGATCTTTTCTTTTTTGTCTTTTTAGGGCTGCACCTGAGGCATATGAAAGTTCCCAGGCTAGGAGTCAAATCAGAGCTGCAGCTGCCAGCCACTGCCACAGAAATGCCAGATTCGAGCCATGTCTGTGACCTACACTGCAGCTCACGACAACACTGAATCCTTAGCCCACTGAGCAAGGCCAGGGATCGAACCCACATCCTCATGGATACTAGTTGGGTTTGTTACTGCTGAGCCATGACAGGAACTCCTGCTTGATCTTCGAAAATGATCTTTCCGCTTCTTACAGTGTTTTCTCATATTGATCACACTGGTTAAGTAGCCAAAAGGAAACACAGATACAGGAGGACATACATATATGAAAGTGTAATAATCAACCTAGTGCTACTATACTCTGGCAGACACTCATTGTTTCATAGAGTCCTCAGAATACACCTTTGATGTGGGTATTTTACAGAGAGGTGAATTTACCTGCCCAAGGTCATACAGCTAGCAGAGACAGAGGCAGGAACTGAACTTTGGCTGTCTTACTCCAAAGTCTATACCCTCAAACACCAGGACAGAAAGAAGAGGCTTGTCTGATCTCCACAAAAGGCTGATCGTGGTTACTGATATTGAGTGATATTTTTGATAGTCAGATATAGAAGAGAACTTGCAATTTATTTAGTCCTCATCTTATAAGGGAGGAAGCTAGTTCAGCGATGTCCTGGGGCCTGGCCTCTGCTCCATTGGTGCTTGCTGGCTGCATCGTCCAGGGTGCCATTTTGATGGCTTGTCCATAGGACTCCTCAAGCCCCCGGGACCCAAGAATCATAATGTACTTTATGAATAAGATCTGAGAAATGTGGTCATTATGTCCTGTTGGAGAGGAATAAAATTTCCCCTACCTTCTAGATTCTTCTGGATGGTCTAAGAACTGAATCGATTTGAGATGGGTTAACAGGAGAAAATCAAACAAAAGTTTAATAACATGTATACATGGGAGAGAGCCAGGGAAACTGAGTCACTTGCCAACATTACTGAAGCCCTCGCCTTATAATACCATCCTCAGCTAAAGACAGAAGAGGATGCTGAGGTTGTGAGGAGGTCAGCTATGAGAGGTTACCAGGAAAAGCACAACAAACAAGGGTAACACTGTTATACACATTCATCTTTTCCATAAATACATTTCTAGAGACTTGATAATCCTCCTCTTCCTGGTACTAAAGAGGCAGACACTTTACAAATGTAAATGTTTCTTTAAAAGGGTAACTCCTTGGTTTGCCCATGTCTGCTTTTTCTCAAAAAATAACCAGCTTATGCCAAAGAGACATATTTTAGGGTAGCAAATTCCACTCCTCTGTAGTTGCAAGGCGTTGAGATACTTCAAAATGCAGTGAAGGAACCCGCTCTTCTTTAGGTGACATATTACACTTGGAACCAGTTCTTATGATTGAAACATTTTAGTATAGCAGGTCAGTACTCCAAGGTGAACTAAAGTAAAATTTTCTGACTGCAAATGAGAATGAAATAATCTTCATTCATTCAACAAACATGGAGCTCTCACTCAATAACCACTGGATTGTAATTGTTAGTTCTGGACACTGTCCTTCGGTTCTGACCTAGGGAGCCTGGGAGCTTACTCTACCCAGAAAGGGGGTAGGTATCCTTACCGCCTGGCAAGCTGCTTGGTACAGACGATTGCTTAGCGTCATTAAGCTGACTTTGTAGCTCTTCTACCCGCTGGAAAGCATCCAGCTTCACTCTGCGCTCCTGGGCAAGCCGGCTTCTCATCTGAGAGGAAAAGGGCTTGGGAAGCAGAGGTGCTTTTTGGTGCACACTTTTGTTCCGACACTTCACTAGGAGGGGCAGGGTGGGGGCAGGGGAGGTTCTCAGGGAGAGAGTGGGTCCCAGGCTGCCCCAGGAACACAAGTCTTCATGAAATCTTGGTCAGGCTGAACTCAGCCTTCTGAAAATCAAGAGTTCCAGGAAGGCCAAGAACTTAAAAAGGAACAGAGGCAGCCCTTGGAACCCTTTATTATCTTAGAAGGGCCAGAAGTTTACTCACAAAAGTTGTATCTTTTATGTTTATTTCACCAGAGGGGAAGGTATGAGTGGGGAGGACCCAGTTCACAGAAGACCTTGTAGGCCAAGCCACACATCTACCCCAAGACCCGCAGGAGCCTCCAGATGGCTTCAAGCAGAGACTTGATCTCTCCCGATCTCTTCTCAGCTCATCACCTGTGGGGAATGTGCCCTGAGCACCATCTCCAGGCCTGACTTAAGTCCCACACCTGCAGGCAAACTTGGTATTTGTTCTCCCCTGGCTGGCACTGCTGACCCAGAGTTGCGGGGTCCAAAGCACACCTCATCTGCACAGATCACAGGCATTTTTCTTTTCAAATTTATTTTTATCGTCTCCTAACTGCTTTTACTTATGCAAAAAGTAATAGTGTGATGGGTTAAATAATGTCCCTCACAAAGTCATGTTTACTTGGAATCTCAAGATACGACCTTACTTGAAAACAGAATCTTGGAGTTCCCTTTGTGGCTCAGCTGTTAACGAACCCAACTAGGATTCATGAGGTGGTGGGTTTCATCCCTGGCCTTGCTCAGTGGGTTAAGGATCTGGGGTTGCTCTGAGCTGTGGTGTAGGTGGCAAGGCAGCTCAGATCCTGTGTTGCTGTGGCTGTGGCGTAGGCCAGAAACTATAACTCTGATTTGACCCCTAGCCTGGAAACTTCCATATGTATGCCGTGGGTGTGGCCCTAAAAAGGAAAGGAAGGAAGGGAGGGAGGGAGAAAGAAAATAGTCTTTGTAGATGTGATGAAGAAGCTATACTGGATTAAAGGTGGGCCCCAAACCCAATGTTGATGTGCTCACAAAAAGTGGAGAGGGTACAGCCACACCTAGAGACACGGGAAGAAGGCTGGACTGGAGAGCTGGAGCTACCGGGGGGGGGGTGGGGTGGGGGGGGGGAGTGGGGGGGTGGGGTGGGGCAGGGACTGCGGGCAGCCCCCAGCAGCTGGGAGAGACCTGGAAGTGGTTCTGCCAGGGCCTCCTGGAGGAACCACACCTTGACTTCAGACTCTGGCCTCCTGAACTGTGAGAGAATGCAGTTTTTATCCTTTTTTGTTATTTATTTTTGTAAAATTCTCCTTACTGATCTTTTCCTTGAGCACTCAAAACACATGGCCAATCATTTAACCTTCCAATTTCTGTTTCCTAATTTCTGGTGAATCAATTATGTGACTTATTCATTCAACGAATATGTATGAAACACCTGCCCTGGAAGGTAATTTTTTCCCCCCTTTTGTGTTAAGTTATATTCTGTGGTCTCTTTTGTTGGAACTTGCATTAGTCCAAATGTACTTTATATTATTTCCTCCTTTTTTTTTTTTTTTGCTGTGGGATATAATCAACAGGAACATATTGTGCTGGAAACCACTTCTGCCTTTCCTCTTTTTTTTTTTTTTTTTAAATCTCTGCAGTTCTAGAAACACCATGAATAAAATCCCCTTCTAATGGCTTCCATAATACTTGCTGCTTTTTCAGATTAATAGTCAGGATTTTCTAAAAAGTCCCTCCTAATTCAAAGATGAAAGCCAAGTGGAAATATGTTTTTCAAGTGGGTTATAATGATGCCAAGATTCTGGGCTTTGAGGCAGTAAAGCCATCATCTTTCATCCTAAGCAGCCGGAACAACTGCTCCATTTCGCTGGTGGGTCTGGGGGTGACAGAGGTGAGGAACAGCACTGTGAGGGCATGAGAGGCACGGGAAGGACAGGGGAGAACGAACCAGCTCTGGCTGGTGCACTCTGATTTGCTCCTCTCACTGGAGTTCTCACCTGTTGGAGTTCTCTCTGAATTTTCTTCTGCTGGAGCTGGCCCAGTTTAGAAGCCCTCTCGGCCTCTTCAGTAAGGAGCTGCAGGTGCTGTTCTTTTTGCTCCACATCCTCCAAGAGCTTCTCCATGCTGGAGGTCTTCATTAAATCCAGCTGCTGCTGGTGGAGAGCTTCCTGGGTCACTCTGTGTTCTAACTCTTTCAGCAACTGCCCCTGGGGAAGGAAAAGGCTAAAGGAAACAAAGGCAATTCTTCTTCTCAGCAGGGAACAAGAGGTTGGCCAATGCAACTGTCCCCTCCACTAGTGCTCAGGGACAGAACTGTGGGGAGTATTCCTGGGCTCAGGGTACCACAGCCCAGTGTTCTGTTCTGTCCTGTGACTGCCAGCAGGCAACAAGACCACTGGGATCTTGGCCGGCCTGACATTTAAGTAAGCCCTGAGGCAACAGTCAGAGGAGAAACAAAACAATCAGAGGCAGGAGCTAAGCGAGTGATAAGGCCATTCTGCAGTGGTGCCAGGTTGAACAATTTCATTTTTCCTTACCCAAATTTGATGCTGATGTACATATTAGGAAACTTATGAACCAAGTAGTCCTGTCTATCACAAACTACATTTGCACTGCCACTGAGCCTTTATCACGCAATAGCATGGGAGGGACTGAACCCTAAGGGACAGGGTGATGCAATAGGTATAGTGAGTGGGGGAGGGAAGTGCTAATCTTGCCTCTGTTTTGACTTCCAAAATAGTTTCCAGATGGTTGGAAAAGGAAAAGTGTAGTAATAATTTGGTTCTGTTCTGAAATTTTTCTCATTAGCAATCACTAGATGGTCGATCCTTAATTATAACATTAATAATGACGAGCAATACTTGGATGATGACTTTACATAATGATAGATCATAATTCACCTGGCTTACAATAATCAAGGGATTAGGGTCCAAAAGGAACAGATTATATATATTTTTTAATTAAAAAAAATTTTTTTTTTAATTTTCATTTTTTTGGCCACACCTGTGGGATGTGGAAGTTCCTGGGCCAGGGATTGAACCCGTGCCACAGCAGTAACCTGAGCTGCTGTAGTGACAACACCAGATCCTTAATCTGCTGAGCCCCAAGAGAACTCCGAAAGATTATATTTTACATTTTATGTTTTAAAATATGCCCAGGATTCCCAGCTTGTTATTTAAACTCAGCTGTTCTCTCTCTAAACTTAGGGTCTGTTTCATTCATGCTCAGAGGACTGGTGCAGTTATTAAGAGTTTAGACTGTTAAAAAAAAAAAAAAACAGCTTTATTTTGGTGCATCAGTAACATCTGAAGTTATGACTTGGGGCTGATCATCAGGAAGGGAGCCAAGACTCTCTGTTTGGGGCTAATGCTGACAGCCGGGCCACACTGGTGGAAAGCATGCTTGGAGCATGAAAAGAATGTGTTAGAGGCAGAGACTCAGACCCCAAGATGCCCTCTGGGTAAAAAGATCCTCAGAGAAATACACAGAACAATCTTAGGTATGAGCAATATTTCACCATCTTAGCCAAATACGAATAAGAACAAAAGCCTCATGGCCACTACCCACGGTTTCTGGGCTGGGAAGGAGGGAGAAGGCAAGCTGAGGTTGGGGCCAGCAGGGCTGTCTGCTCCGATTCCCACTGTGGCCTCTGGTGACTGCTGCAGGCAGCGTGGTGCCGCTTCCTGTCACCAGAGCCTGTTAAAAGGGAGGAAGGAAGGGGGTCCTCAGATACCTGGTTCTCCTGCTGCTTGCTCATCCTCACGTTGTCCGCCTGAGCCCTGGCCAGAGCCTGCCTTAGAGCCAGTAACTGCTGCCGAAGTAAAACCACTTCTTGTTCTGCCATTAGCTTGATGTTCAAACACTCTTTTTTACTTTGCATAGCTTCCTGTAAACATCCCAAACACAGGAAGATATGATATACGTTTCTTTCTATATTTTCAATTTCACCAGCAGTCTCTAAACCATAGTCATCCATCATGCTTTAACTTTTCTGGTAGAACAGAGCTCCTGCTGGCCACTGCCTCCTTGATTTTAAATAAGAACAGTGTGACAAATCCGAGTAAATACTGAGTTTCAGAAACAGTAAGTCAAAGTTTCTAAACTGCTATTGATATGTGCTTTGGTTTCAATCTGCCTTAAAGTAGATTTTCCCTTATTGTTACTTCATTTTCCTCAGGTAATCATGTTTGAAACTCAAAGACTTGTAGTGTTTCGACAAAGCTGCCAGCACTTGGTAAATCTCCCTCCATTTTTTCCCTTCCCTTTGTGCTAAACTCCTGCTCTGTTCTCTCATTTGCTTCTTCGCTGTTTGCTTTTGGCTCTCTCCTATTTCTCTTCAGGCTCTGATATTGCCTGTTCCCAGGAAAACTCCCCAGCTATCAGATCTTGCTACCCGACACCAGGGCAGCAGATGCAGCCAAGAAGGGCAGCAATCCCCCCTCCTCCCCAAGCCTCACCTTCTCAGCCTTGCTCAGCTGGCCCTGGAAGCGCTCCTGCTGTGCTGCCAGCCTCCAGCGGCCCAGGCTCCTCACTTTGCACACCAGGGCAGCCAGGCTACAGTTGTCCTGCTCCAAGGTCCGCAGCTGCTCCTGCTTAGAAGGGCTCACTTTCAGAAAAGACTGCCCCCAGCCCTTTACTTGGGAGGGACATGAATTCTAACATCAGAAACATGCCTTCCAGAAGATGAGACAATTGTGCTGTGAGCCCCAGTGCCCTTTTAAAATGCCTGACACAAGACCTTCTCAGGGAAACAGGACAGATATGCAAACAGAATGAGCGGCAAGGTCAGATGCTAGGACGAAATGCTGACACCCCACTCTAAATGAAATCCCATACTTTGGCTGGGCTTTCTTGCATTTCTTCATCAGGTCTGGCAGAGCCCCATTTCTTCTTCAGGTTCTTCATATTGTCAATCCCTTCTGTTCTTACTTCGCCAACGAGCTCACATACTTTCTGGATCAAATTAAGTTGATTCTCCTCCAGCTTCTCCTGCAAATTGCAGACTCAGGTTTAGGAAGGGCAGCTGAGGAAGAGTCATTTTGCCTTCTAAAACCCAACTTTCAGAAATGATTTCATATTGAAACATCAGCCACCCAGACAACGACTCTGTCAGGTATTGTCTCAGGTCTTACTAGTGGCTCCTTTAGTGTTGTCTTCAATCTGTGGGGCTCCATCCTGCGGACACCTGCACATCCTAGAGCCTGTGGTTGTCAGATGTCAATGCAAGTTGAGCAGGTAGAAGAGCACGTCACAGGTGGAAAACCAAATCTCCCCTCTCCCCCTCACACAAAGGGTTACTTGGGAATTTGAACCTAGGGATTTTTAGCAGGTTGACTCAACAGAATCTGACCAGATGAGAACACTGTCCATCAGCTGCTAACGAAAAACTCCATTAAAAATAGATAAATTAGAGGAAGGAATTAGGCTGGCTTGACCTTCCTCTTTAGGCTCCAGCAGAAATCTCATTATGAAGCAGCCCCATTCTGAATGGCTATGGCTAACAGCTTATGGCGAAACAGTTTACTCATGTTAAGTATAACTGGAGACCCAGCATCCTTGGGTGAGGGGTGACTGTGGGGTGTCCTTTTGATAGGGATGGAGTAGGCACAGGTAGTTGTAGAAGTCCCAGTAAGAGACCATAGATAGAGACGGAAACCTAGGGAACTTTGGGAGACCACAGTAAGTTAATAGTTGCTCAAGAAAGCCATCAGAACAAGGCAGACTTGCTTGACTAGTGGAGGCATGAGATATGCCTCAAGTCATTGGGTAGGGGATGGGATGAGGCCTGCATTCAGGTTCAGACCAAGGGAAAGAGTTTAAGGACCACCCTCCCGCTGATTTGAATACCAGATCCCAAGGAGGAGCCATTACTCCCAGAAAGGAAGAGGAGGTCTTTTCCCACCCCCACTCGCCTTGGATGATAAAACTGTAGCCCACCTAATCCTTTGGGCAGAGCCTCCTTGCCTGCCCACTTGCATCTCTTACAAATGTCCCATCTGTTTTTTTGTTTTTTTTTTTTTTTGTTTCTTTCTCTTGGTCTTTTTGTCTTTTAGGGTCACACCCGCAGCATATGGAGGTTCCCAGGCTAGTGGTCCAATTGGAACTGTAGCCGCTGGCCTATGCCACAGCCACAGCAACGCAGGATGCGAGCCAAGTCTGCAACCTATACCACAGCTCACAGCAAAGCTGGATCCTTAACCCTTTGAGGGAGGCCAGGGATCAAACTCACATCCTCATGGATGCTTGTCAGGTTCACTAACTGCTGAGCCATCACGGGAACTCCACAAGCGTCCCATCTTAATAAATCTATTTCTTGTCTATCACTATTTGTCTCTTGCTGAATTCCTTCTGCATGGAGGCATGAAGAACCTGAACTTCGGTAAGTCCAGACTCTGGATGAGTGATTCTAATTTAAAGCTGTGGGTCCAAGTCCCAATCTGGGTTCTGGTTAGGTTCAGGCCATGAGTGCTGTTGGTTTCACTTTCACCTCTGAACCACTTCCCTGGAATAAAGACAGGAGGGTGGTGCTAGGGAGCCACAGCAGGAAGCCTGACCACTGGCCACACCAACTTCTTGGGACCCTGGGGTGGAACAGGGACTCCCTGCTTTCAGGGGTTTGTGGAGCTAAATGAGCTTGGAAGAAGTGGAGAATTTCCTTATTGTTTAGGAATCTGGCAGAAGCTATAAAGAACTTGAGGCACTTTTCAACAATTTTACACCCGAAAGGTGGCTTAGCAAGTTCCAGACCACACTGTCTTCTCACCCCTCTCCTGCAGCACCAGGCCAATGTGTGTTTAATATTTGTAAGCATTTGTATTTGGTGGACACTTTACAGTAAGACAGAATGGCCAGTCCTCTCTGGAATGACCAGGCCAAGGCAGAACTTCGGTGGAAACTGCTCAATGGAACAACTTCAGGGACCCCCTGGGGTCCCCCAGGAGAGATAGTGAGGGAAGGACCCAAGTGGGGCTGGCTCTGGGGAACATCTAATAATAGGAAAGGGGAAGCTGGGGATTCAGGGATGTTAGTTTTTTACTGAAATTCTCACTGCGGGGCAGCTGGATCAGGATCCACGATGGCCCACTTCAGGCATGGGGTCTCCATCTCACAGCTGCCTCAACATCAAAAGAAAGTGACAGGCTTCCACAGTGCTGTGGGCACATGCGCACCCATCACTCCTCAGCAGCTCCTTGACACCGGATGCAAGAGAAAGGCTAGTGGGCATTTTGAGAGTGGGAAAATTTCTGATTCAAATTCTGAAGCTGCCCCAAGAGCTTTCAGGAGGGGCCTGTTGCTACCGAGGCAGGCTGGCCTGGCCCAGGGTGTTGTGCTCTCCTGTTTTGGATGTTCATTCAACAGACAAAACAGTAACATGAACTGCTGGCTTTTGGAGAAATAGAACTCCCCTCTTCCCTCCATAGCAATCAGATGGCAACAATGGCAGGAGAGTGAGGAAAAGGGTAGATATCTAAATTATTTAAAATTCAGTGTCTATTGTGGTAAAATCATGACTACTCATCGCTGACTCGCTCCAGTGAAAGCCTGGAGCTGGAGAATTCTTGGGCCCAACAATCTCTTGCTGCTGCAAAGCCCATTCTGTCATGAATCCTTCTGCACTGCCACGGGGGTGAGGTACGCCTGGGTCCCCACAGGACTGCCCAAACGGCTGACCCAGGTCACTTACTTTGATGTGTAAACATGTCACAAACAAAGCTTGGACTAATGCTTCATATTCTTCTTGGACTTCTTTTCTAATCTGAGTTTTGAGATTCAGGTTCTCCTCCTCCAAATCTGTGAGTTGGGCTCTCAGGGCAGTGATTTCCATGATCATACTATGACTGAGCTCTGCAATCTGGGGGCAGAAATGTCTATTTTAATGGAAAATAATTCGGGAATTCCAAACAGCCACTGCAAAAAGAGTTCTTTATACCAGTGTTGAATTTGCACTTTGCTTTGAATCTAATGAAGTAGGTGAATATCCTCTTGTGCAAGGTGAGCAGAAGAAGCTAAGGTTGGCTCAAGGGTCCCAGACTAGTTCCGGACACATAGTAGGTGGTCAATAAATGGATGCTGAATAAGTGAACCCAGAAAAGGTGCTACTTAACCACTTTTCATTTGGAGACAATACTTTAACTGTCTTGGCTTCCTTTTCCAAACTGGCCTTCCCTTGACACCTCAGTCTAAATACTTCTTCCTCAGAAAGCATGTTGGCCTCAAAAGAAAACAAACCAACCCAAGGCCCGCCCCCGTCCCTGCCCCCCAAAAAATCAACAGCAAAAATAATCACCCAAAAATTAAAAAAAAAAGAAAAAGACGCTTCATTGCTTAAAAAGTGCAAGCACACTCCCTGGATGTCTCCACAGTGGGCCCGTCTTTGATAGGACTTCTACATAAGAAAATGACACCAGGAAGTCCCATTCTGGCTACTGCTGAGACTGTGGATTTGAGAAATGGAGAAGAGAACCTTTTTAGTAATAACTGACCTACCTGACCAGCATTGTCTTCAGGGTGACTCTGACCTCTTCGTATAATGTCTAATTCCTGAAGAGGAGAAAGCAGTGCACAAGCAAACACAAACATTTATTCAGTACAGCACACTCCAGACACCTCTTTTTTTTTTTGGTCTTTTTAGGGTCACACTCGCAGCATATGGAGGTTCCCAGGCCAGGGATCGAATCAGAGCTGCAGCTGCGGGCCACAGCTGAGCCTTGTCTGTGACCTATACCACAGCTCATGGCAATGCTGGACCCTTAACCAGTGAGGTCAGGAATCAAACCTGCATCCTCATAGAGACAACACTGGGTCCTTAACCTGCTGAGCCACAGTGGGAACCCCTACATCTTTTTTTTTTTTTTTTTTTTTTTTGCTTTTTAGGGCCACAGGTGCAGCATATGGACGTTCCCAGGCTAGGAGTCAAATCAGAGTTATAGCTGCTGGCCACAGCCACAGCCATTGCAACACCAGATCTGAGCCATGTCTGCAACCTATACCACAGCTCACAGCAACACCAGATCCTTAACCCACTGATAGAGGCCAGGGATCGAAACTGCGTCCTCATGGATATTAGTCAGATTTGTTTTTTCTGAGCTGCAATGGGAACTCTCCAGACACCTCTTTATCTGTGTTATTGCTGCTTCGTTTTGAGCTTCTTGGGCTCCACTGGGAGTCAGCACCATGCTTGTCACCCTACTGCATTTGAAGACACTCAAAACATTATCAAAAGACAGCATCAACTTCCAGGTAACCACACTGACACAGAAGACTCATTATGGGATAAGCTGAACTGGGGGGTGAAGCTAAGACTCATTAGGTGATATTTTAATGTTTCATTTGTTTTTTTTCAAACTTTGGCATTTTTCTTAGGTACACACTAAGACTACACTGAACCTCTGACACAAACCATTTCAAAACATGGTGCAATCTAGGGCAGAAGAAGTGACTTTTGGATCCCACCAGTGAGATCTCATTTGAGAAAAGTCTCATCAGTGAGATCCAAGATGTGCATCCTGAAGACACAGTTTACTCAAGGACTCTGGCTTCTTTGCTTGTTCAGGAACAGCACAAGATCCCTTGTATTTGCTGAGGGTGGAAAGGCCAGCTATGTATCTTCCCTGCGGGCCAGCGCCTTTGTCCCTCATCTATTATGTTCCCCACTAGACACCTCCAAAGCACACAAACCAGTGCTGCTAGGGCCAGCACCTTCCCAGCTGAGAATCCCAGAGTACAAGGAAATAAGCCAATGGGAAGAGAAATATGGACAGTCTCATTTATTCTCAGTTCTTTCATAAAAACACTTTCCCCGACCCTGACCAACTTTCCTCGTTGGAGTGAATCCTGGGCTTCCCTACCCACACCTTCTCCACTGCAATTCTTGAATGTCTGGGAACATACCTGCTCCTTCTGGCAGAGCTTTTGCCTAGCATGCTCCAACACATGCTCGTAACACATGGAGTAGCTCTCGAAGTTGCTGCGTTCCCTGGCCATCACATCGCAACCCAGGGAAAGGAGGCAGGCCTCAAGGTGGTCTTTCCTGAAAGTGATCTGAAAAGGAAGGGGCATCATTCACAGCAGCTCCCCCAGGGCAGCCCTGCCTGGCCAGGGTTCATAGCACACATTGCCTTGGCTCAGAGACCCACTTCCATTTCTTCCCCCTTAAAAAAACATCAGCTCTAGCCTTGCGAGTCTCTCTTTCAGGTCTGCTCTTAACATTTGCAGGGCCAGGGACAAAAGTACAGATGGAGGCCCCCATACCATGTGTCTAAGTGTTCTAAATATTTAAAGGTTATAAATCAAACTGTAAAAATGAAAATGTTTAATTTTCCAACTTTGAAAAATAGACCTTCAAAATGACTTGCAAGGCCAAGTTTGATTTTATCATCATTCTTGGACTACTCTTGAGTTCTGTGCTGAAATATAGTGATTTGGGGGGAGCTGGTCCCTAACCCATTGTTCACAGTTTGACCCCTTTGCTTCTTACCTCTGACCTCACATCATACTGTGGGGTGGGTGGTGGGGGGGTGGGTATGAAGGGGGCTTGCATGCATCTAAGCAGCACCCCTGCACAGCTGCCCTTGTCTACCCCTCAGGCCAAGGTGTGCACACTAGTGGTGAGCCCACTCTCTCTTTGGAGAGGGTGATCTGTGGAAGAGGCCCTGGATTCAGGGATTTCCAGGTATCTAGATTATCATCCAGAAGGAGGGCCAGGGATCTGAGTGGGAAAGTCCCTTTGGCCTTGGGTTTCCTAGGGAAAAGGGTGGGGTTGGAGCATAGCCAGAGGGGCCTCTGAAGTGGGGCATCTGGTCAAAGGGCCGTGGTGCTCACTCTCTAGGCAGTCCCATGCCCTCTCTTTCTCCAGGCAGCTGGGCACCCCTTTTTGAAGAGGTGCCATCAAGGAACAGAGGACAGTCCAGCCCTCCAAGAGAAATGGAAGCTGATGTGAGGGAGGTAGGGCAGATCTACCTGACTAGGACCTGCATGTCCACTGACATGCTTGTGTGTGTCTCTGTGTGTCTGTATGAGAGAGGGGGTCCGTGTGCATTTGTGGATATGGCTGTGTGTGTGTGTGTGTCCATTAGGGTATGTCTGTACCTCTCTGTGTATCCACCTGTGATCTCACTGCAGAAACTAGGCTCTCCTTCCAGCCTGGGGTGGTTCCCTTGGCTCTGACTTGATTATCCCAATGACACTGTCCTATCAGTGTAACCTCTGTGCCACAGACCTCCAGAGAAAGCCCAGACAGGCTCTGCCAGGTGAGTTATTGAGGCAAACTAGAAAAGATGGCTAACAGTGATAAAACCCAGTACTGATGGCATGAGGAAAAGTGGCTCACTCAGCACTGCTGATGGAAGGAGAAATCAGTGTGGTATTTTAGGGGGTAGACTAATAGTATCTATGAAAAGATTTTTAAGTATTCATGCTCTTTGACTCAGTAACTCCTCTTCTAGGAATTTATCTTTAGAAAATAATAAAAGTTATACACAAAAATATATGTTAAGAGATGTTCTGTATAGTAGCCCTTGCAATAGAAAAGAAAAATGGAGGCATTCTGTGGTGCAGTAGGTAACAGAATCGGTGTTGTCACTGCAGCGGCTTGGGTCACTGCTGTGGCATGGGTTAGATTCCTGGCCCAGGAACTTCTGCATGTCATGGGCATGGCCAAAAAAGGTGGAAATAATCTAAAGTGTGTTGAATATATCTCATTCATCTATATGATGAAATACTAAACAGCCATCAAAAATTGTGCTGTGGATGTCATTATTGACAAGGAAACCTGTTTATAACATATAGTCAAGAGAAAAAAAAATTTAAAAAGGCATATAATCTTGTTTTGTTAAAAAAAGTGAATGAATAAAAAAAGTTGTAAAGAAATACACCAACATAATAACAGTGGTCATTACTGAGGGTGAGAATATATTTTCTAACACATATTTCTATTTTCCAAAATAATCATAAAATGTATATACAATTAAAACAACTGCTTATAAAATATATGTTTAAATACTATATATACTAATTAAAACAGCAAAGCTTTGGTAAAGGCTATCAACTGTAGCAGCTTGGCAGGATGCACTCAAGACGTGCAGAATGGAAACAGCAGATGAAAACCTCTGCTCATGGGGGATATTCGGAGCAGGAGCCAGGCAATCAGGGGAGGTGCTCAGCCTTGGGCACTTACTGTCTAGGGCCTCCTCAAGAGGTCCCTGGTGCAGGGGAGTGAGGGTGATACATCCTGTCCCTGAAAGTGAGCATTAAGACAGCCAAGAGTCAGCTGCTGACACCAAGGCGAAGGACATCAAGATTACATCCCCTGGACCCTGACTTGTTTACGGTGAAAGGGCCAGGCTACACGAATTAGAATTGACAAAGGAAACACTTCCCGGACTGAGTGTGATGAAAGTATGAAGCCTTGAGAAGTCATGAGACCACATTCGAGGCCAGCAGGGTGTGGCCGGTGACCTCATCCAGATGGGGCAGGCCCAGTGCTTGGAGTCAGCTACAGTGACTCACGCCTCACTGTCCTGGACAGCAATGCCCTAACCTGAGCGTGCAAACAGGCTCTCCACAGCCCTTTAGCAGAGCAAACTAATGCCACCAAAGCCACTGCAGATACAGGATCCCAAACAATCAGAAATGCAGACTCGAACCACAGTGGCCCTCTGAGCCAGCACGCTGTTCCAACAAGGAAGGATAAGGAAGTTCTGGGTGAGTCTGTGTTAGACCAAAGAGGTGGGAGCAGCCAGGACTCCCCTTGAGTTTCTCCAGAGGCCAGAGAAACTGTGCTGCTTCCTTCCCCCAGTGGCTCAGCTGAGGTCTTGGGAGGCTGGACTGAAAGATCAGCTCAAGCGGATGGCACATAGGAAATGAGTGTGAAGGCAGGGAGAGGGGACAAGGGCCCTGCCGGAGTATCTGCAATGGACATGTGGGATGGGGAGCATGGCTGAGTGGGGCAGACAGGAAGCTGTGGATGACAGGTGATGGAAAGGGCAGGGAGACTCCCAGTTCTCAGCAGTCCCCTCTCTCCAGGTGAGCTTTGCTTCTGCAGACGGCACTGGGTCTCCCACAAAAGCCTTGGAGCCACCTGAGCAGCATCTGTTGTGGGACCAGAGCCTGTGTGCTTCTCTTGGCACACTCCTTCCACGAGTTCTCAGAACAATGTGTTTCTCAGAAGCTGTTCTGCAATCGACCCTGGCCTTCCTAGGTCACTAAATGTCAGCTCTGTGTCAAAATGCAGCACCAAGGAGCTTCATCTGCCAACTTCCCCTCCAAGGTTGGCCCCTGGGCTCCAAAAGAACTGGAGTGATGACCTTAGCCCACTGCCCTCCAGTGGGCTGACTCCTTCACCAGCACCTAAACCTGAACCGTATTGGATGGCACCAGCTGGAAGAGGAGCAGACTGCCCCGTGAATCCTTCTGGAGAGCCAGCCTGGGTGAAGCATGGCAGATGCCAGGCCTCATTATGGCAAAAGTCTGGCCCTGTTGGGGGGAAAATGTCCTTCTGTAGTTTGCTCCATCTCAGAACCCCTCATAACAATCTATCTAAAATCAGGCAAACAAAGATGTTTCTAAAACCCACCTCTGTTGACAAAATGCTTCAGTGACTTTACACTAACTCTGGGATGAAATCCAAACTCATAAGGATTGCCCACGAGGCCATTCAACATCTGGCCCTGTCTACCTTGGCAGTGTCCTCCTCTGAACTCTGCTATACTCCCTTCCTAGAGTGCTGTGCCTTCCCTCCCTAGCTCCTCTTCCTCTGGCCAGCTCCTACTTGTGCTTCAAGACTTGGCCCAAACAACACCTCCTCTAGGAAGTCTTCCCTGACCGTTTCCTGCCCCAACCCCTAGCTGGGTTGTGCCCCCTTCTCTGAGCTCACATAGCACCCTAGGCATGCCTCTGTCCAAGTGCTTAATATGAAGTGCCTTTCCCAGACATGACTGGCCCACCTAACTTTTCCCATTAGCTCTTTGATGGCAGCAACTCTACCTTTGGCCTTCGTATCTTTAACACAGTGCCTGGAAAAAAAAATAGATCTATAAATACTTGCTGAATGAGTGACTGGCTCTTGACATATGAAGGCAACTGGTTCTAGAATACACAGAATAGACTATTATAGTTCTGATTGCAAAAAAGGTCAGTCTCTAACTTTAGGTGTCTGGTATAAAATTTGGCCTAGATATTAGAACTAATTGTGAAAGGTTGGTGTTCTAAAATTTGGAGAAGGAAGCAAAAATTATTAGATGCCAAGATGGGTTCAAGAATGGTCAGATCAGATTTATCTTTTCCCTCAGGACATACAGCAGATGCAGTGTATGTGGATTTCAGCAGGACACCTGAGAAGGTTTCTCATGATGTCCTTTTGGACAAATGGAGAACATGAGCTAGGTGACAGGACAACCAGATGAGCTTCTGGTCAATGGAAGACTGTGCCCCAAAGGACCTGGTCAGCTGAGAGGGGACCCAGTATGGGAGGCACAGAGCTTGGGACCTGTCCTGTCATACACTGGTTATTAATGACTCAAATGAGGATACTGAAGGAAGGGGAAAGACTATGTTAGATGATAAAAATCCAAAATTTTTAAAGATTTCAAGAGGTTTGAAGAGTGGACCAAGCTAAACAGATACAAGGCTAACAATATGGCAGCAGCAGGATGCCTGAAGGCCATGTGTGGGCTGCAGGTGGCTACTAGCCCAGTGTGTCCAGCTGTGACAAAACCCAACACACTCATCAGTGTTAATGAGAGCAAAGCACCCAGAACAGGGCACTCTTGGTTGGTCAGACAACCTTGAATTCAGAGAAGTGTGAAGGGGGGAAGGCTGGGTTCAGGCTCTCCTTGCATGTCCATGCAGTCTGCTCCACAAAGAGGCACTCAGGTGAGGGGAGCACGGTGCCTGCTCCATTTCCCTGCCATGTGCCCTGGTATGAGCTGCACCACTGAGGAAGAGGTAACTTTGTATTCACCACTTGAGGGGCACCTGTTTCGGTGTGTCCTCCCAGTACCGGTCCATCTTTATAATTTTAGAGGATTCACACATACTAGAAATGATGCCAATTGAGTTTCTCTGACTGGCTGCCCTCAGATATCTAAAGGCTTGTTGTGAGGGGTCAGAACCATGATCGGTAGCGTCCCAGGGACAGAACAAGGATCCATGGCGGAGATGCGGGGAGGCCAAATCCAGCTTAGTAAGAGCCGCCTGAAACAAGAGCTGTCATGGAGCTCCCATTGTGGCTCAGTGGTAACGAATCTGACTAGTATCTGGTGTTGCAGTGAGCTGTGGTGCAGGTCGCAGACACGGCTCGGATCCTGCGTTGCTGCGGCTGTGGTGTAGGCAGGCAGCTGTAGCTCTGATTTGACCCCTCCCTGGAACTTCCATATGTCACACCTAGGGCTCTTAAAAAAAAAAAAAAAAAAAAAACTGCCAGGAATGGTGGGGTGTAGTGGCTGGGGATGGAGATTAAAAGCGGGTGAGTTCCCTGTCACTGCAGATGATCCAGAGGAGACTAGAAGCCCACCAGCCACAGACTTTGGAGGGACCTAACATCCTGGGGTCCTGTTATTCTCAGACAGCCACAGGCAGATACTATCCTCTTCAGTGTGCCCTGAGTTTCAGCTGTGCCTGTTTGCTAATACCACACTTCTTTCCTAGAAGATCCTGTCCTCAATGTCGGGGTGTGGGGGGAAGGGATGAGGAGACATTGAGCCACAAACTTCCTGCTTGTTTTTATTGTGGTAAAATATACACAAAAGATGCCATTTTAGCCATTTCTAAACATAGAGTTCAGTGGCATCAAGTTCGTTCCCACCTTTGTGCTGTCAATCTCTAGAACTCTTTTGATACTGCAAAACTGAAACTGTATGCATTAAACCTAATTCCCCATTCCCCTGCCTGCCAGCCCCTCACAACCACCACGAGACTTTCTGTCTCTATGAGTTTGATCACATTAGCTACCTCATATAAGCGGAATCACGCAGCTTTTATGTTTTTGTGACTGGCTTATTTCACTTAGAATGTCTTCCATGATGAAGCATGTGTCAGAATTTCCTTCCTTTTAAGGAAAGCCACAAAATTTTTTGATTCAAACATTTTTCCGAGCATGCCCCCCACCCCCCATCACCTCTGGATGAGAACTGCTGGGCTGCAAGGACCCGGAAGGAAACACATCACCCCCTCATCAGAACACACAGTACCACATTGGGTATAATTGAAAGTTTAAAGCAAATACGTGTAAAATCACCAAATTCTGAGGAGGAATGTATCTCTAATCAAGCCTGTGAATTCTCTGCCTCATAAGTATGAATGTTTATTATAAAATTATAGGGAATATTTGAAGAGCTTAGCAAAACATAAATTTGGAGAAAATGTTTTACAACATCAAATACATTTTTTTGCTAAGTCAGGTTTTTTTAAATGAATTTCAAAGGAAACTAGACTCATAGCTACCTACTGCACTTAGGCTTAATTTTTTAAAGATCCTAAAAACTCTGATTTGGCAAATAGCCACATACACTCTCTTATCCTGCCTTTTTAGCAGATTCTTTTAATTTAGAAAGGCATTCCTGTCAATAGTAAACAGCTGAAAACTCCAAGGACTGTGTGTATATGTGTTGTATGCATTTAATATATATTATTGTTAAATATATATTATAGAGAGTTGTTAGGGATTCAAATACCTACACACACATTGTTGATACTGGCTTCCTTTGGGAGAGGAAACTGGAGATGATGGAGTGGAGGACGGGTGAAAATGTTACTTTTGTGAACTGTTATATCTTTTTCATACTGTACATTTAAAAAATATCTTCTAGGAGTTCTCTTGTGGCAGTGAGGGTTAAGGATGCTGTGTTGTAACTGCAACAGTTCAGGTTGCTGCTGTGGTATGGGTTCAATCCCTGGCCTAGGAACATCCACATGCTGTGGGCATGGCCAAAAAAGAAATATTTTCTAGGTAGTGATACCATAGGTTATTCTGGCTTTTCTCTTTAAAACTTTTTGTACTAAAAAATCGACAACAGGAAATTTTGCTAAAAATAATTCATTCATAAATCAACTCCAAGGTTACTTTTAAAATTTGGCCAAATCTGAAATTAGGCAACATACATATCCTAATTACTCTCCCATTTTGATTAGGAATCAGGCTTTTTCCAAAATTAAAATGGTACCATGTGATTATCACTTTGAGTTCAGCTCCAGCTTTCCTATTTTCACTCTAAGGGAGTAAGAGAAGCATTAGAAGGTTGCTCAGGGGAAAATCTTTCTTTTTTCGGTTTATGGGTTTTTGTTTTTGTTTTAAAAAAGCAAACCACACTCTAGAATGACTAATTTTCAATACATACCTCTAGTCCACCATCCTGGTAATTCTCCAGTAATCTCTGTACAAAATTTTCAACTATTTGTGGTCTGATAAATGAAAAGTTTTCTTTCATGACTTGGTGTTTCCAAAGGTCTAGGGGGAGAAACATACCATCACCAGAATCAGGAAACATCAAACAACCATTAATAGCTACAAGATGGCAACTCGCTGAAACATGACACTGGACACAAGCTGTCATTTTCAAATACACAAAAACTAATGGCTGAGGCAGGGGAGAGAAGGAGATGGTTGAGGACACAGGATCCTCCAGAACATGGGAATAAGGAAGCTCTCTAACAAGATTCCTAATGAAAAGATCTGGAAAAGCATCTCAAGTCCAGTTAACCATATTCTGTTACCATAACTAAAAATCCCAAATCAAAAGTTATTTTTGACCATATATAACATCTACTTTCATCAAGTCCCTATATGTATCTCAACAATTATTTTGATCTAGCACAACTATCAGAAGTAAATGAAGAGCTATTATATTTATCGGCTTAAGTACATTCCTAGTGTTAAAAGGCAAAGTTATTTGAATATAGAGTTAACAAAAAAAGGGGAGGAAATCTAAAAAAGAGTCACAGATTAAAAATGTTGAGAGCTGCAGACTATGAACTTTAGCTCCTTGACTGAAGCAGCAACAGGGCTGACAGATCTGCGACAAGTTATATACACAGTTATTCAGAGTAGCATCGTTTAGGACAGAGAAAACTAGAAACAGGATGCAAACTGTGGTATATCTTTCCAATGGGATAGTATGCAGCTGTAAAAAAAAGAGAAATTTCTCCATGTACTTATGTAAAAGAACCACGGATTATTAAGTTGCAAATGCAAAATGCAAAAGAGTGGATATAAAATGCTATGTTTTTAAAGAAAGTGTATATATATATATATATATATGTAAAATATAATAAAGGTCATAACTCCAAAAATTGAGCTCTGATATAATCACTTCTCCCCTCTTTCCTGAATCATTCACAAGAGCACACATTATTTACCCCACATTAAAAATCCTTCACTTGACCCCATTTTCTCTGTCAGCTTTTGCCTCATTTCTTTTTCACTTTCTTTCTTTTCTTTCTTCTTTTTCTTTTTTTTTTTTTTTGGCTGTGCTCATGGCATGTGGAAGTTCCCAGGCCAAGGACTGACCTGGCACCATAGTAGTCACCCAAGCCACTGCAGTGACAACACCAGATCCTTAACCTGCTGCACCACAAGAAAACTCCTTGCCTCATTTCTTTGCTCCCTTTTTAGCAAAACTCTCAGAAAGAGATGTCTATGCTTATTATCTGTGACTTCTCTCAAAATCCTTCTTAAACTCACTCACCAAGCTTTTACCTTCACCACTCCACTGAAACTGATTTGTCATAAACATCAGTGACATCAACATGGCTAAAACCATTGGTTTTGCTTGACTGCCAGTAATACTTCACACAATTTGTTATTTCCTCCTGCTTGAGAAACTTCCATCACCAGACACTGGGACACTGCTCTGTCCTAGTTTTCCTCTACCTTGCTGTTCCTTGTAGGTCCCTTTTGCTGGTTCTCCTCCCAGCACCCCCCAACCCCTCATCCCACCCAGTTCTTATTAATATCAGAGTGTCCTAGGACTCAGCCCTTGGTTCACCTCTTTTTTTGCTTTTTAGGGCCACACCTGAGGCATATGGAAGTTCCCAGGCTAGGGGTCAAGTCGGAGCTACAGCTGCTTATCTATGCTACAGCCACAGCAACATGGGATCCAAGTTGTATCTTCAACCTACACCACAGTCATGGCAATGCCAGATCCTGAACCCACTGAGCGAGGCCAGGGATCGAACCTGCATCCTCATGGATCCTAGTTGAGTTTGTTAACCACTGAGCCATGAAGGGAACTCCTCACCTCTTTTTTTCTATCTATACTCACTCCCTTGGCTATCTCATCTAGACTCATGGCTAAATACCTTCTATACACTGACAACCCTCAAAATTATATCTAATACCCACTTGGATCTCTTCTTGGATGTTTGAAAGGCATTTCAAACTTCACTTGTGCATAATTAAATTTCTGATCTTCCCTCCTAATTTGCTATCTCAACTGATGGCAATTCAGTTTTCCTAGTTGCTCAGGTCAAAAATCTTGGCATCATTATGGACTCTTCTCTTTTTCCCACACCCAATACCCAATCCATTAGTGACTACTTCAAAAATAGGCCCACAATCTGACCACTTAATACTTTCACTGCTCCCAACCTTGTTTGATTCACCATCTCCTCCTGCTTGGATTATTGCCATAGCCTCAAAAATCAGCCTCTCCCTTCATCTATCCTTTCTTCCCAGCATAGCAGCCAGAGAGATTCTATTTAAACATAAGTTAGATCATGTCACTCAAAATCTGAGACAGGCTCCTCATCACATTCAGAGTAAACACTAAAGTCCTTGCAAGGTCCTGCACGATCTGTCACCCTCTCAACACTTCCTCTCTGACTTCACCTCCTACTAATCTCCCTCACTTTCTCCACTCCAGCCACACTGGGGTCTTTGCTGTTCTGCTTCAGGCTTTTGTATGGGCTGTCTTTCTCTCTGGAATGCTCCCCCTCCACCAGATACACACATAGTTAACTTCCTCATCTTCAACTTTGCTCAAAATATCACTTTCTCAGTGAAATCTATCATGACTACCCTATTTAAAAATGCAATGTGCCCTGGAGTTCACATCATGGTGCAATGGTTAACAAATCTGACTAAGAACCATGAGGTTGTGGGTTTGATCTCTGGCCTTGCTCAATGGGTTAACGATTCAGCATTGCCGTGAGCTGTGGTGTAGGCTGCAGACGCAGATCAGATCTCACATTGCTGTGGCTGGCTGTGGCGTAGGTGGGTGGCTATAGCTCCGATTCGACCCCTAGCCTGGGAACCTCCATATGCCGCAGGAGCGGCCCAAGAAATGGCAAAAAGACAAAAAAAAAAAAAAGCAATGTGCCCGTTTAAACCTCCCAACCACTATCCTTCTCACTCCATTACTTTCTTCTTTCTTGTGTTTATCAGTTATGGTCTGTCTACCCCCTTCTAGATGATAAATTCCATGAGAGTAAGGATTTTTCCCCCATGATAGTCAGGATGTACAGTAGTCGCCTCTTATTCACAGCTTCACTTTCTTCAGTTTTCGTTACCTGTGGTCAACTCCAGTCCAAAAATATTCAATGGAAAATTGCAGAAATAAACAATTTATAAGTTTTAAATTGAGCACTTTTCTGAGTAGCATGATGAAATCTCACACCATATTGCACCATCCTGCCTGATTATCCCCAACCACTAACACATTCTGCTCCTAACATCCAATTAGATATTATAATGGCTTGATAATCCAGGATCATCCAAAGCAGGTGGTCCTCCTCCTGACCTTTCATCAGAAGGTGAATAGTATCCTAATGCTCAGAAGACCTAAACAGACATTTCTCCAAAGAAGATGTATACATGCCAACAGGCACATGAAAAGATTCTCAGCATTACTCATTATTAGAGAAATGCAAATCAAAACTACAAGGACATTATCACCTCACGTCAATCAGAATGGCCATCAATAAAAAGTCTACAAATAACCAATACTAGAGACGGAGAAAAGGGGACTCTTCTACACTGTTGGTGGGAATGTAAATTTGTATAGCCACTATGGAAAACAGTATGGAAGTTCCTTAAAAAACTAAAAATAGAATCATCATATGCTCCATCCAGTAATCCCACTCCTGAGCCTATATCCAGAGAAAATTCTAATTTGAAAAGATACATGCATCCCATGTATAGTTCATAGCTGTACTATTTGTAGTAGCCAAGATATGGAAGCAATCTAAGTGTTCATCAACAGATGAATGGATAAAGAAGAGGTGGTATGTATATATGTACATATGTATATATGTACATATGTATATATGTGTGTGTGTATGTATACACACACAATCACACACACAATGGAATATTACTCAGCCATAAAAAGAATTTAACAATGGCATTTCAGCAACATGGATAGACAGAGAGGTTATCATACTAAGTGAAGTCAGACAGTGAAAGACAAATATATGACATCCCTTATATATGGAATCTGAAAAAGTGATACAAATGAACTTATTTACAAAACAGAAACAGACTCACAAAAAAAAAATTATGGTTACCAAAGGAGAAAGGAGGGGAGGGATAAATTATGATATTTGGATTAACAGATACACACTGCTATGTATAAAATAGATAAACAACAAGGTCCTACTGTACAGCACAGGGAATAATATTCAATATCTTGTTATAACCTATAATGGAAAATAATCTGAAAAAGAATATATACATAACTGAATCATTTTGCTATACACCAGAATTGAACATAACACTGTAAATCAACCATACTTCAATTTTTAAAAAATAGTCACCTAATGTTAAATCACAATGCCTATGTCATTCACGTCACTTCATCTCATCACAAAGACATTTTACCATCTCATACCATCACAAGAAGGGTGAGTATAGTACAATAAGATATTTTGAGAGAGAGACCACATTCACACAACTTTTATTGCAGCATATTGTTATAATTATAATTATTCTATTTTATCATTAGTTATTTTTAATTTCTTACTGTGCCTAATTTATAAATTGAGCTTTATCATAGGTATGTATGCATAGGAAATACATAGTGTCTATAGGGTTTGATACCATCCTCAGTTTCAGGAACCCACTGGGAGTCCTAGGACATGTCCCCCACAGATAAGGGGGGACTACTGTATTCTCAAAACAGTGCCTAAAGTATAGTAGCCTACAAAATAGTAGGTGCTTAGGCAAATAGGTAGTGAATATAAGAACGAACTAGTACATGCATAAAAAGCACTGAAAGAATACATTAAAAACTAAAAAAAAAAAATGGTTACGTAAGGGTGGCAGAAGAAGATCAGTGATGGCAACAACACTTCTAAACATATGTATTTCTATATCATTTTGAGTTATGAACCTGTTAAAAGAATAAAATCGAATTTAAAAATATGACAGTACTGGAACAATGAAACTATGTCAACACTCCTTAACTTTCATATGGAAGAGCAAAAGTACTTGGGTATGTTAATCATATTGGGTAAGGCCTACTTCTTTGTGCATGACCCCGAGGGAGTCTTTTTTTTTTTTTTAACTGAGGTATAACTGACCCACAATACTAGATCCAGGTGCACAACACAGTGATATGGTATTTTTGTCCACTACAAAATGATCACCACCATGAGCCTAGTTACCATCTGTCACCACACAAAGTTATTACAATATTATTAACTATATTCCCTATGCTGTACATTTTGTCCCTGATATTCATTTATTTTGTAACTGGAAGCTTGTACCTTTTACTCTCTTTCACCTATTTCTCTCTGCCTCTCACTCCAGGGGAGTCTTGAAACTAAGAGAGACCTATGGAGTCATAGGTAGGAGCCAAACCCCACCACACTCCCTTTTCTGTTGAGGGTGGGACTGGCCATGAGCCTCTTCCTGTCCCCAGCTGTTTCTAATTTTAGATGACATTTCCTACTCATACTTTCATTTTTCTGACAGGAGACTTAGTGTACACAAGAGGAAGAAGCATCCAGCAAAATCCTCCCAGAAACGTGGATATGACAGAGCATGAACTTCTGGTATTTGCGCTTATTGATATTTATTGGAGATTCAGCTTTTCAAAAAGGGATTCCACATTTCTTCTACAATTGGCTACTTTCCAACATAAACATATAAATCTGATTTTGCCTTTCCTTTAGGACAATAAAGGTGACAAGACATATCACCACTGTCCTAACATAGTTGAAGTGGAAAAATCCAAGAGTTAATGTTCCTAGAAGTTTATGCTTCTTAAGATGTTTTAGGAATTTCATAAGTCTAAACTTTACGACAGAGCTTTCTATTTTTCAGACAAGAAACTGCATACTTTTTCGAGGGTATTCTCCTGGCAGGTCTCTAGTGAGGGACCACACACTTCTAGTTTGGGAACCCTCACCTGGCAAATGCCCATAGAACTGGTGTGGGGTTTAGCTATGAGCTCACCTAAAGGGTAAATAGTTTACCAAAGTGTTGGGAAATCTTCCTCCCGAGTTCGAATTCAGACATGCATCTGCATCTGTAGGCAGGAGTCAGGGGAAGTCAGGGTGAGGAGAATTCATACAAGAGAAGTAGTTCCTGGCCAGAGGGTGTTGGTGGTCTCCAAATGTGTTCCCTTTTCGGTGTGTGTGTGTTCATGGCTTTAAGACGAAGCATGGAGGTGGTAGGGAGACAGCACACTGGGGGTTCAATTAAGTTTTCTTCTTCCCTCTCACTCTGTTCCCAGGTCACTGACTGGGGGAAACTTTGGCTTTCTGGTGACCAAACCACTTCCACTCTCTTCCTCTCTGAATACCCGACCCCCACCTGGCCCCCTCTCTCTAGGGAGGGTACCTTGGTTTGGTAGCACTTCATTTCTCTAACACAACCAGTTCCTTTGTACCTGAGTGGCCCCTGGGTCCTAAGCCAAAATAGAACTGAAACTTGAAGGCACTGCAAATCAAGGTTGTTCTCTTGACCAGTGGGATGGCAGGGGGCAGTGAGTAGTTGAAAACCTCACTGCTTCAAGCATATGTCTGAATTTGTACTCCCATGTTTCTCAAACCGCTCCTCAGAACATTGGTTCCTTGAGTTGATGAAAGATATTCCCAAGGGAAGAACAGGGTTCTATGGTCAAATAAATTTAAAGAACATTCCATACTCTCTCTGGAGATTTACAATGCACAGTATGATAGTAAAGGCTCTCAGAAGGTCTGAAGTAAGGGAAACTTTCTAACATTATTTACTCCCAATCATTTTTTTAAAAGAAGTTTTAGGTTCAAAGGATAATTGAACAGACAGTTCAGAGATTTCCCATAAATCCCTTGCACCCTAACAGAAAGCACATAGCCTCCCCAATGAGCAACATGCCCCACCAGTGTGGTACATCTGCTATTACTGATGAGTCCACAATGATGCATCATTATCATCCAAAGTCTGTAATATATATTATGGTTCATTCTTGTGAAACTATGGGTTTGACAAATGTATAATGCCATGTATCCACCACTGTCGTATAATACAGACTTTAACTGCCCCCCAAATCCTCTGTGCTCTGCTTATTCATCTTTCTCTCCTCTCTCAAATGCTGGCAACCACTGGTCTTTTTACTGTCTCCATAGTTTTGCCTTTTCCAGAATATCATATAGCTGTAATCAGAGAGCACAAGGCCTTTTCAGGTTGGCTTCTTTCACTTAGTAATATGCATTTAAGCTTCTTTCATGACTTCGTAGTTCATTTCTTTTTAGTGTCCCATAATATCCCATTGACTGGATGTACCACAATTTATCTATTTCAACTTAGGTTTTACAGAGCAGATCTCATTGTACTATTTTGCTGGTTTATATAATAATTAAACTCAAACACAATAAGTAAAACTGGCACAGTTTAGAAGTAAAAAATGATTAATGATGCTAGGTAAACATACGCAACCCACAGCCTGTGATTAGTGATACTTTGCTGGCTTGTGTTACCAAGGAAATGGAAAGCTTCAGGTAATCCAATGAGCCTGTTAGTCCAGGGCAGCTGAGAGAACTACTGCATTAACATGTTGAGAGTCAGTGTTCCAGGGCATATTGCTGGGGGATTGCTGGATTATTGTTTAGATTGTGCTTCCTTCAAGAAAAACATTTTTGTTCACTCACCTTTAATATATGTCTGTTTATGTATTCATAACTATCTCCAGTACTATCAGTGGTTAATATTGCAAAGCATGATGTAGCTAGGGTGAGGTTCAATCAATGAGAATGGATCTGAATTCACATTCCCAATACTTTTCCTTGACTTTTTAAAATATTTTGTCTGACTTCTTTGATATGATTAGGCTATCTTTTTAAACTGCATAATGTGGCTGAAGATATGCATGTACTAGGATTAGAACTGTCAACTCTACTGTTTCTTATTATTCCCCATGGTCACTTCAGGATATCTCAGTGTAGAGTGTGACATGGACTTCTTATATACAGACCTTATTTATAAGTTCTAATATTTTCTTCCCACACTCCTGGGAGATATGCCTTTGTTTTGGAGATGGCTGGCCTTAGAACCGCTCAGAAAAATTTAGAAAATTAATTAAAAATTACATCAATGCCAAAATGTCAAAGATGGGGAATGGCAGAGCCTATTCAGTGGAGCCCATCTCTCTGTAAAGCAAGCCCTGAGGCTTCATAAGGATGTCCACAGCTGCTTTTGAACATTCTTAGGAGGTCACAAGCTACCACGAACTAGCACCAGACCAGGTATGGCTGCCATATTTTCAGATGCTCATTGACAAACTGGAAGCTCATTCAAAAGCTGTATAAAAAAGATTAATCTTCAAGGCAAGGTGGGAGGAGGGAAGGAAATAGAAGAGAAAAATTCAAGCCTGAGATTTGCCCTGTTCTCAATACTCTCCATTCCTAACTTCTTCTGGAGAAACCCCCAGCGCCACACTAACCTTGACTACACAGGGTGATCTCTGCATGAAGAAACAGCCCCTGCTGGAAGCCCAATCCACTATGACTGCTTCTTGCTGCTGAGATGAGCAGACAGTGAGTGGGAATTCCAAGGTTTTATCACCCTCTTCCATGTAGCCAGCCCAGGGAGGTCTCAGGAAGACTAAGTCGAAGAACTGTATAGAAGAGCACCCCTGGTGCACAGTGAGGACTCCATCACTTGCACTGGGGGAACTCAGCTTGGGAGGAGACCCAGGCTTCCACACTGAATCATGATGAATAGACTCAAAACCATACCCAACGATAACAAAGCATCCTCACCACTGGCAGTTTTTTTTTTTTTTTCTTTTCTTTTCTTTTTTGGCTCCCTGCCCCTGGCATATGGAGTACTCAGACCAGGGATCAGATCTGAGCTGCAGTTTCGACCTATGCCACAGCTGCAGCAACTGGCAACACCAGATCCTTAACCCGCTGTGCTGGGCTAGGGTTCCAAACTGTGTCACAGCACTCCAGAGACACTACTGATCCCATTGTGCCACAGTGGGAACTCCCTGGCATTTATTTTATTTTATTTATTTTTGCTTTTTAGGGCCGCGTCTATGGCATATGGAAGTTCCCAGGCTAGGGGCTGAATCAGAGCTGCAGCTGCTGGCCTACACCACAGTCCCAGCAACGTAGGATCCAAGCAGTGTCTGTGACTTACACTGCAGCTTGGGGCAATGCTGGATCCTTAACCCACTAAATCAGGCCAGGTATTAAACCCACATCCTCATGGATACTAGTCAGGCTGGTAACCTGCTAAGCCACAAGGAGAACTCCTGGTGTTTATTTTTTTAAAAAGTCTTATGAATACAGAATCTAAACAAGACTTCAGAATTGGCCAGTATACTCTAGTCAAAGTAAGATTTGGTAATATCAACCTTATCACTATTAAAAATAACTCTACTCCTCCCCTCTGCCTGACTCTCACCAGCCCCTTGCTGAAGGGCCTTTCAAAGCACAGCTGAGAAGAACCCTGCACAAGGCAATACACAGCACATAAAGACACTTCTTCCCCTGGGACCCCAGCTGGGAGTCTATAAGAACCAAAGCCCTGAAACATGCAGATGGTTGCACCTGCCGTGTGCTTGTGGATTTTCTCCAGACTTGGAAGGGAGCCACCTGGATGCAGCAAACACAGCACAAACAACAGGAGCTTTGTGTTTGTTAAATATTCTGTAATCAGAGCTCAACCACACTCAGCTCTCTGGTGACTTTCAGAGCTGCTCAGTTGGTGGGGGCAACCCTCTCACTACGCAGACTTCCCCCAAAGTCCTGCTTATGGAATTCAGTTACTTGAGGCATGGATAAAATGTCAATGTCTTAGGTAAGGACAGAGGTTACTAATTAACATTACAATGTCCCTGGACCTTGTCTCAAAAGAAAACCCTAATGTATTTTGTTAGTCAGACAATTCTCCTCATGGCTCAAAGGTTGTAGATTTTCCCACAGACTTAGCAGGAGTCAGGAGTAGACACTATAGTCCAGAAAGGACCAGCCGCATAATCTATGTCACCATGTGAAAAATAAAAATGCAGGCCTTGTTCAAAAAAGCAGGAAAAAAAGTACCATTAAAGGGTACTAAAACATATTTTTCTTCCTTTGGCAGCTTCTCTTGACCCATTATGGAGTTTTTGTTTCTAATGTTGAACTCCCTGGTGTCTGGGGATGCTCCCAGGGCAAGTACGATCTTCATAGTTGGGGAGAAGGGTGCCTGTGACAGGTGCATGAATGAATATGGTCTACCAGCTACTGGACGGAGGCCCCAGCCAGGGGTAAAGAAGCTGAGCCAGAGGTCTCTTCTTCCCACAGGCGTACCATCATTCCAACCCACTCTATATGGATGAGCAACCCCAAGGGCACTGCAGCCTCTGCCCTGGGATATTCTAGGTGCCCAGGGATGGGCAACAGCTTCACTTCCACTGAGTCACCCATCAGATATACTGTGGTGCTGCCAGCCTAGGGTCCTTGATATGCTGCCAGCTATGCATGCTACACATGCACTTGCTGTGCTCAGGCCCCCACTAGGGTGGACAGGGGCAGCAATTGCTGGATGGGGAGGGGGAGATTAGTAGTGTTTGGGGGTCCCAGAGAGCAGAGGAATAGGTAGCTGTGACTCCTCTTGGCAAGGTCCGGAGGCAGGAGGTGGGACCCGTGTGTGAGCCCAGGCTCCAAGCCTCTGGTGTGTGCTCCATCAACTCACTGGATGCAACGTACAAATACAAATTCTAAGTTAAAATGAAGAGTTTCAAGATGACACCTACAAAGCACTAAACCCCAAGTGTTCCTGTGCAAAGCCTGTGGCAGGCAGGGCACTGGTCACTTGCCCATAAAGTCATCCTGACCCTCAGAAATGATTTTGTCTTTACAACCCCAAAATGTATTTGTAGTATTTGTGTGTGTGTGTATATAATACATAAACACACATTTATATATAAGAAAAGTGTTACGTGTTTCCCGCATTTCAACTTTATTTCAGTTATAAGTTAAACAGCAGAGTTGAAACTGAGGTTAACAAATGTTTTCTATTTAAAAGCCCTTTAAGGGAAGAATATATATCAAAGTGTTAAAAGTACTTCTCTCTGAGCACAGGGATTTATATTCAATATCTTGTGATAAACTATAAAGGAAAAGAATCTGATAAAGAATATATATTATGTATATATAATATATATGTGTATATATATATATATATATATATAAAACTGAATCACTAGAAACTACTAAATCAACTATACTTCAATAAAAAAAGATTTTAAGGTATTTCTGGCCCGAGGTGTTAAAAAATAATTTTTATACCATTTTCTGGGCATTGTGATGTTTTTGTTTTCCATGAATATGGATATATGGATTGCTTTTATGATTAAGAAAAATAATAAAAATGTTATTTTATGAAGTAATAAAATAAATATGCTTTACCTGTAGGTAGAGTAAGGTGCTCCTTGGATTTTTCTGATATAACCAGTGTTATATCTCTGTCAACTTTTCTTATTACCTCCTGGATCATATGAATTTCAAGATTTTCCAGAAGTTTCTGAAGCTAGAATAAGGATTTTGAGAGTTACTCTCCACTATCACCTTGTATTCTTAAGCTACCAGTTCCTGCAGAAGGGCTTTGGGCCGAGTTCTGTTCTTCTGCTATTCTCTCCCAGGGAAGAAGGAAGGGTCCCATTTTCAGGTTCCCAAGGACAGCAGATACACCTTTTTGGGGGTGAAAATCTTTTCTTCCTGGCCCTCATCTTCATTGATAAAATATAATCTTTTTGGTCAAGTTCTGTTAAACTGCAAAGTGCTCAGTGACTGAGGTGACCTCATGTGTCCTAGAGTCTCTAAGTATGGCCAGGAATTTCATGAGCTGTTATTATAAGAAGTGCTTAGATCTGAATCTCGATTTAGATACAGAGGAGGATTTCATGAGATTTAAAACTCCATACACGACCAACAGAAAACTCTGTTCAAATACCCCCAGCCCTGACTCTACCCATTATGCTCGCAAAGCCCACATTTCTCCCTGTCAGAGGCCCCTGGATCCTAAAGAGGAAGCAGGGTTCAGGAGGGTAAGCAGTGGGCTCAGGATTGTGTGAGTGTTGAGGAGGGGGAGTGCTGAGTTCTCCTTGATCCTCAGTGGACACGTATCTCTGCACTGACACCCAACCAGCCAGAATCTTTGCCCCCTATTACAATAAGCACAGCCAGGCAGAACATGTGTCTCAGGACCAAGGAGAACAAACTAACTGGTTTTTTTTTGTCTTTTTTTTTTTCCTAGGGCTGCACCCACAGCATATGGAGGTTCCCAGGCTAGGGTTCTAATCAGAACTGTAGCCACCGGCTTTCACCAGAGCCACAGCAACGTGGGATCCGAGCTGCGTCTTCGACCTACACCACAGCTGACAGCAACGCTGGATCCTTAACCCACTGAGCAAGGCCAGGGATCAAACCCGCACCTCATGGTTCCTAGTTGGATTCATTAACCACTGAGCCACGACGGGAACTCTGAGAGCAAACTAACTCTTGGGAAAACTACTTCTCCACATCAATTGTCAATATGCACCAGACAGGCTAGTGCATAAGCTGTATTGTCTTATTCTCAGTAAAACAATCACAGGAGCTATTTTAAGTATTCCATTCTCATGAGTGTGTGTGTTGGGGGAGAGGATATTTGTGTGCTGGATTTTACGTTTAAGATGCTAGTGGTTATGTTTTCTATTGTCTTTTTTGTGGTGGTACAAGGAAAACAAAAATATGAAAATCTAGACTTACAGAACTGAGATATTAAGGAGAAGTTATTTGCTTAATCAAAGCCCTGCATGCCTTTAAATGCTTTGTTCCTTCAGAGGTTCTTCAGAAAATTTACAAACCTTCAATTTATACTTAACTTAAAAAATACACCACTTAGAGTTCCTGTTATGGTGCAGTGGAAATGAATCTGACTAGGAACCATGAGGTTGTGGGTTCGATCCCTGGCCTTGCTCTGTGAGCTGTCGTGTAGGTCTCAGACGTGGTTCAGATCCTGTGTTGTTGTGTCTGTGGCACAGGCCAGCAGCTATAGCTCTGATTTGACCCCTAGCCTGGGAACTTCCATATGCTGCAACTGAGGCCCTAAAAAGCAAAAAAACCCACAAAAAACAAAAGCCAAAAACCAAAAACCACCACTTAAGTATATCTGTCGCCTTACATGTTAATACCATAAAGCAAATTTTCAATCCAAGTTCAAAATAGCTCCTGCATACCTGCTGAGTTTTTATTTCAATTTCTGAAGCTCCTTTCGGGGGAAGAATAGACTGACAACTTATTATAAGTCCTTCAAATTCATCTTCATTCCCCATCCGCCTAGCTATAGCTTTCATGCTAGGGTAGAGAATGTCAGTTCTATTAAAGAAGAGAAACAGAAATTAGAAAACATATATTTTTTTTCCCTCAGAGTCTCTGAAGGTTCTTTTCATTCATGTTCTGTTTCCTGTCATCATGTATAAACCACCCAGACCTTAAGAGACACATCAACATTTAAATTCACCACACTTGTCACTCCTTTAGTCAATATTAAATCCCGAGGCCTCTTCCCATTGGGCACATTTAATTTCAGTCTTCATTCTTCAAAATATTGACATGTCTTCTCATTCCCTATTTACCAGGAAGCTGACTGTCATAACTCACAAGACGGACAATTCAGGCCACCAAAATGAGCCTTTGTGCCCTCAGTAAGGTCCAGGGTAGTGTGTGGGTGCTGAGTGAATGCTTGTTTGGTAACAGACACATGGCAGAAGCCACAGGTCTTTCCCAGGCAGGGCTTGAAGCTGAGAAAACAAGCCAGCAGACCAGAGACCTCATGCTGCACCATACTGGGCCTTTGGCTGCGATGCCTGAAGCTCTTAGCCACTCATCAGATTTGGGTCCAATGGGACAGAGAGCAGGGAGGAGGTTAGGCAGCAGCACTTCCCACCCAGCGCTCCCTGGGAGCCTCTGAGCTAAAAGCTAAAAGCTCAGAGGCAGCGCTGCAGGGATGCTTTGGAAGCTCCAGTTCCCAGGGACAGAACTCTGGGTAAATGATACACAACACTGCTCAGCAGAATCCAAGCTGTCCCGGCAGGCCACAGAACCCAGCTCTTCCTATAAAGCACTGTCCTTAGAGACACACTGCCCAGCTTCCTCTGGGATCAGTGGAGCTGGATGCACCAGGATTCATGGACCAAATCTCCCCCTGAGAGCAAGGGCAGGAATCTGCCAGACCCCAGGGTGCTAATCCCTCACATGAATTTCCCCCTGAGAGACACTCACTCATACAGCTCTGAGAACTGCTTGTGGAGAGACAAAGAATTGATGTCCTGGCCTTGCAGCTTAAGTCGGCCCCAGTGCTCCTTTAGAACTTCCAGCTGCTTCCACAGCACCAGAAATGATCTCAGCAAAGCAAAGGACATCACTGCATTGCACGGGCCCCCTGGCAGCTTGGAGGACTTTGGGCTGCTCTGGAACTGACTTCTGAATCCTGGCACTCTGGACAAATTCGGCTGGAAGCATTAGAGAAATTCTTTATTGATCATGAGCCAATACAGGATAAATTTTTATATGCAGCTCATACAGAATAAAGTATTTGTAGAAAGATTTTTCCCTCTAGGAGGAATAGTTTACAGGTCAACGGCACATATAGACCTTAAAGAGGATAAGCATCCTTCCTGAACAGACAGTATACAGAACAAAGAGGAATGTCTCCATTTCAATTTGCTGCTTGAGTCTTGAAACACTCACTTTTAAAATTCCTTTATTTGATTGTTAACATTTTATCTGCCTTTGAAAAATGGAGTCTTTCATGTCTAGCTTTGGAATTTTAGAAAGCACTCTTCAACACACTCAAGATCTAATAACCCATCATGGTAGAGGTATGTCATAACCTTAAATTGGGGGTTTTATGGGTAATGAAATGGAAACTTAAGTTTATCTTCTCTCCTGTTTCTCCTCCCAACTTTTAAAAGTTAGGCAGACAACATGGTTTTTGATTGGAATTTATTCAAAAGGCAGTTTTACTTTAAAATTATGATTTGTTCATTTATTCATTGGTGCTCTCCTTAAATAAGTGTTGAGGGGCTGCTGTGATCCCTGGGGGATGTGGAGGGAACAAGGTTTTTTGGTCCCTGATCTCCTGCGCCAGAGGGGTAAGGGCTGGGGCCACCCAGAGAGTCACAGATAGAATGGGCACCTGTATCCCACCCTCAGCCTGATGACAGTGTCTCAGTCATAGGAAAAGGAGGTTTCCTTTGCAATCCTAGACCACGATATCGTGACAGGTAGGGACTTAGAGAATATTCAGGTAACAGCATATGGGACACCCAAGTTTCCTGGCAAGAAACAGAAAGAACCACCACCTGGTGTAACTGGATCACAGATCAGTGCTACTAACATATGGGGCGGGGCTACCAGAAAGAGGGTTGGGTCAGAGGAAGAGCTGGCAAGCAAGACTCAGGCAAAAGTGAATCCCACCAACAGCTGGCAACCCCTCCAACCTAGTAGCCTATCTCCTCAACAGTCAGCTAATTCAAGCATTTCCAGATTTATTTTATCCTCAGACAACCTTTCAGAAAACGAAATCTTACTCAGTGACCCCAAATATCCAACAGACCAAGGCCAAGCATAGCGACAAGGAGGGGGGCACCTACAGGCGGTATAGTTTGCCCCTCCATTCAAAAAGCCCCAAGTTGCTTCTGAGGAGCCCAAGGGCCCAGAGCTAATCCACTACCTTCACTTAGGAGTCTGAAGAGACTGAAGTCTAAGAGATCACATAACTGGTGGCACAGCTTGGACAGGAAACCTGGAGTCCTAAGTCACAGACAGCATAAACTCCAGTGCTTCTTATTGTCTATGAATATTTAAATACTCTTAAATAAAACTAATTAAAATAAATAATAATTTTAAAGCAAAATTACCTTGTTAATACATCCATATTAAGAGAAGTCTTCTCTTCCTAAGTGTTTTACAGGATGGGAAAAGGAATAGGAGACAGACAAAGAACGAGGCAGAGGAGGCAGAGGAGGGTGGGATTGCCAGAGAAAGATCCATCAGAAACAGGGTCAAAAGAGAACAAACAGAGGGACCAAAGGGCCCAGCATGCTTCTTGGTCTTGGCACTACTTGGTCTATGCCCAGTCTTGCAATTGCTCCCTCTGGGTGAAACATCTAATTCTGTTGTGGAATTTAGATGGCACACCTGAACACACTTCATTTCCTACTAATTGGCCTGAAGTGGACCTGTGACTCAAGTTTTAGCCAGTAAAAAGAAAAATCTCCTGGAAGTCTTCTGTAAATTATTTCTGTCCTTGATAAAAAAGACAAAGCCCCTTAAGGAGAAAGCTTTTTCACTCTTGTTTTCATCTTACAAGGAGGAGGGAGACATTTTGCTGACACGTCCAGGATGGCAGAGCTGGGTGCCTGCCCTGACCTGAACTGTCTCCTGCTAGACTTATTTTGAAAGATTAATACAGACTCTAGTTTCAGTCATGATTAGTTACTTCTAGTAGGGGCACCCTGACTGGCAGAGAAGGTCCCTGGCTCAAAGGTGGAAGATCAGATAAAGCTTCTGAAATAGTGGTTTAGAAGCTGAAATCTGAATAAGTAGGAGTTATCAATGATCAATCAAGCAGAGAGTGGGAGGAGAGGGAAGTTTACCACCAGAGGCACCAGTTTGCATGAAGGTATTGAGGAGAGAGAGTGGGATGCATTTGACGAAATGAAAGAAGTTGAAGGTAGCGGTATCAGCAGGAATCAAGTTGTGAAGATCTGGTTAAGGCACTTGGACTCTCTTCTTAGGGCATATGGAAGTCACTGAAGAGATATAGAAGGAAGTGACATAATCAATTTGCACTTAAAAGTATTATCCTGGTGAATGGATGTGAAGGAGGCAAAAGTGAATACAGGGGGTCCTTTGGAGGCTATGATCATAGCCCAGCAATAGATTATAGTGATTTGGACTGGTGGAGGGGAGTGGTGAGGGAGGATGGAGAAAACTTGGAAGATACTAAAACAATAGGATAGTAGAAGCTGGTGTCTGATTGTGGAGTATGATAGAGAGAAATCAAAGCTGAGCATCCAGATATTTTGGCTTGGGCAACTGGGCAGGTGGCAGTTAACTGACAGGGAATAAGGGAGGAGGAGCATGTTTGGGGGCAGGAAAACGAGCTCATTCATGGACACACTGTCTCTGAGATGGAACAAGGCAGCTGAGTCAAATAGGATTGAGATTTGGATCAAACGTGGATTTTGGAGTCATCCCATGTAAAACCATCAAAGTTTTAAAAGTAGATGGGTTTGCTGAGGGAGAGGGTAAAGATTGGAGCAACATTACAGATAAGAGTGTGAGGGAGCTCCAGGGCCAGATGTTAGGGTGAAACCTGGGTTTCTTTTCTCTCTTGGTTATTAGGTACATCGTTTAAACTTTCTGAGACTTGATAATTCTTATCTATAAAATGGGAATACTGAAAGTAACTACCTCATGGAATTATCATGAGAATTAAGGAAATTAATAATAAAGTACTCTGAACAGATCTTAATCATGGACAATATTATCAATTAATAATCTTCTCTTACTAGTGTTCAGACACAATTTATTGATGAGACACACAAGGCACAGTGCTCAGGGCCTGCAAAATGTGTTAATTTTTTTTTAAATCAGGAAAAAGGAGTTCCCATTGTGGCCCAGCAGAAACAAATCTGGCTAGGAACCAGTGGGTTAGGGATCTGGTGTTGCCGTGAGCCAGTGGTGTAGGTCGCAGACATGGCTTGTATCTGGCATTTCTGTGGCTCTGCTATAGGCCTGCAGCTACAGCTCCAATTGGACTCCTAGCCTGGGAACCTCCATATGCCATGGTGCGGCCCTAAAAAGACAAAAGACACACACACACACACACACACACACACACACACACACAAAACAAAACACCGGAAAAAAAAGAAATGGATGTACCACTGATTTTTTTTTCCAGTGTTTTTGCCTTTTCTAGGGCTGCTTTCTGTGGCATATGGAGGTTCCCAGGCTAGGGGTCTAATAGGAGCTGCAGCCGCTGGCCTATACCAGAGCCACAGCAACACTGGATCCTTAACCCACTGAGCATGGCCAGGGATCGAACCTGCAACCCCATGGTTCCTAGTCAGATTTGTTAACCACTGCGCCACGACAGGAACTCTGATATACCACTGGTTATGAGACTTTCTGTGAAACAGAGTATTTTGGAGGGGTTCTCATGGGCTACCCCTGCTTCCCTCCTGTTCCTGGGTGGCATTAGAATAGCCCTGGAACCTTGCTGGGAGACAGATCTGACTCTCTAGTCCATCTCCCAAACAGAAAGCTCCTTCAGTACAATGCAGCATTGTACTGAATGACCAATGCAGACTGGTCACCAAGAATACCTGTATATTTTTGTCCAGTGTGGCTTGACCTCCGGGGGGATCCTCCATGACCATGTGATAGTGACTCCGAAGGACATCTTCCATTAGCAGCTGCATGCCTACCAGCTCTCCATGAGCCGCCTTGAGGTCTCGGTCACTCAGCCCACAGAGGCATAGCTAGAAACAAAAAAGAACAAAACAAAACCAAAGCATCAATTTTGAATTCTTTTATATTTCCTTTACACATGGCTTTGAGGGACAAAACTAGGAGTAGTTGTGTTTATAAGCCCTGCCCTCTCAACTATTAAAAAAAAATCCATAAAAATCAGAGCAACATTTCTAGCTCAAAGTCCTCCTTAAACATATCAGATTTTTGGCTCTGTATGGAAGTTCAAGGTTCTCAAAACTTAGAATGGTGCCTGTATATGGTATATGTATAATATCAATTTTCCTTTAAAAGTACAGATATAATACATGCATGCATTGGGAAAAAAACAAAATGAACTGTGACTGTCTCATAGTGGGAGATTATGATTTTTTTAAAACCATTCTTACCATTTTACTTAAATTTTTTTTAACCTATGGATAATTGTCAGCATATACAAAAGCAAACAGAATAGTCACCACCACCCAGCCCTAAGAATCACCAACTTATGGTCAGTCTTGCCTTATCCCCATCACTTCCCCACCTCCATATTATCTGAAGCAAATTTATGATTGAAGTTCATGTTGTTTTTAATACTTATTTATATTTTCTATTAAAAAATGAAAACACAATAATAACACTTGCTTAAATAATCAGGGGGAAAACATATAATTGAAAGAAATTCTCTTTTTGAGTCCTGCTTAAAGAGTTCTATTTCTACCCCTATAAGTGGGTCAGGAGCCACACACCTCTGAACTGCTAGCCTGGGAACTACTTTAAGGAGCCCAGAGAGTGACTGGAAATGGATGATAGCTCCCCCAGATCATTATTGGCCACAGGAATTTCAGCTGATAAAAAGCTGATACCAGCTAAAACCATGATTTTCTTCTGTCATAAGAAAACACGACCCACCCTATAGCACTGGTTTACAGCTTCATAGCCAAACACCTTGCTTATCTCATAAATTATTCACCCACTGGCTAAGGCATGGAGGATCTGACCTATGGACCCAGTGACATGTGCTCTGCAGTCTGTACTCAGCTCTCTCTGTGATAAGTGGGAAGACCTACCCTACCTGCATATTATACTCTAGGGTATCTGGGCTGCTACTCGTAACTGGAAACGGTCCTCCATCTTGCAGAAATGCTCTCCAAGGGAACATCACAAATGCCTAAAAGAATCAAATAATAAACATAATAATGCCGTGTAACAATGTCCACAAGTAATAGACATTTGTATATATGTCTGCACACCAAGACACTATGGAATGATTTCTCCATTTTGGAGAAATAGTTCCTGATGGATAGTCCCTGAAAATGCAGAGAAAGGGTAATAATATTATTTTTTAAATTGGTTTTTCAGAAAGTGGCTAAACATAGAAGTGTGCTTAAGATTTAAGTGTAACTAGTCAGCACCAGTTTGGAAGTCCCAGAATAGTATAAAACCGATGGGACATATTTATTTATTTATTTTTGTCTTTTTAGGGCCACACCTGCAGCATATGGAAGTTCCTAGAGTAAGGGTTGAATTGGAGCTATAGCTGCCGGCCTACCACAGCCATAGCAGGATCAGAGCTACATCTGTGACCTACACCACAGCTCATGGCAACGCCGGATCCTTAATCCATTGAGAAAGGCCAGGGGTCGAACCTGCATCCTCATGGATGCTAGTCAGATTTGTTTCTGCTAACCCCCAACAGGAACTCCTGGGACATATTTACAATCAACAAAAGTCAACTTACTTACATTTTTTAAATATTAGGAACCTTTAATATTT
Organism: Phacochoerus africanus; assembly: GCF_016906955.1. Taxonomy (NCBI): domain Eukaryota; kingdom Metazoa; phylum Chordata; class Mammalia; order Artiodactyla; family Suidae; genus Phacochoerus; species Phacochoerus africanus. The sequence goes on along the minus strand of NC_062545.1, from coordinate 75,349,064 downwards.
GTCCTTTTTGACCACTGTGCTCCAATTCTAGGCAACAACTCAAGGCCAATGTCACAGTGTTACACATAGGTGTCTGTCTTCTCTGCATCATGGTCCAACAGCCAAGGCAGGTCCCCTACTTCTTGAGGCAGGACCTTCAGCCCTGGCTATAGTAGGCCTGTCCATCTGACCCCATGCTATACTTCCAGACCCAGTGCTGGCTTCAGAAAATTCCTAGAGTTGGGGCTGATTCAGGCAGCAGGAGCCAGGGCACCTGCATCCATCTAACTCCAGGCAACACCCAAAGGCAGCAGGAACAGACCCAATAGTCAGTCCAACCCTGTCTTTAAGACTAAATGAAGGTCAAGGCTTGGGTTAAGAGTCACTGTCTTATAGCTAGGGAAGGTAGAAGAGTGAGACTTGCATGCAGTTGATGTTGATGTTACTTGGCTTAGCTTTTTAACATAAAAACATTAAGTTGGAGGGTTTAGAGTAAAAAAATCTGAGCTTGTGAGGTGATTTTAAAGATACGGCCTCAAATTACTTGATTTTCTTCCCATTAAGAGGTGCGGCACCTTGTCATAACCTCATGAGAAATCCTGAGCCAGAACTACCCAGCTAAGCTGCTCCCAGACTTCTGAGCCTCAGAAACTATAAGAGATAATGAATGTTTATTGGGTTACTCTGCTTAAGTTGGGGGTAATTTGCTCTGAAACTGTAGATAACTATCATAGGTTGTGACCCAGTGCTGCCATGACTGCCCAGCAGTCTGATCTCTACACTTCCTGAATTTAAACTCTTTAGTGGTAGAAGGTGGCTAATATAGTTGGTGCCTAGGAGCAATAAGAGTTGCCAGGATCATATTCGATAACACATGTTGTAATTGGGATTGTTCAAAACTCAGCTGCACACCTAACTTATGTACTGTAATTGCTATCATTATTATTTATTACATGGTAGGATCAAGTGTTGGTTTTGCTACCAGATATGAGTAGATAAGCTGTTGTCCCAATTAGCCTGTTGAGCAGTTTGGAGGCAGAGCTCCTGACTGGGAATAACAGTGGGCCATGGGGGCCCAGACATTCCACCCTGTGAGTGAAGGGGAGCCTACCAAGGCTGAAGAGCACTAGGGCACAGAGAACCCCCTCTGCATAACATATACCTTATTGGTATAAAAATAGCTCTCAACATACCTGGAGGCTCTGTGGATCCAATGGCTGGGGCAGGCTGAGCTGTGAAGCAAAAATGCTCTTCATGAGAGAGTTGCTCAGTGGTGGTAACCCATGGTACATGCCATCTGTGACAGACTGGTAGGCAGGAGCATTTCCAGCTGCCAAAAATGTTCTCCTACCAAAACAGGAAGGGAATCTCCTTAAAAGCAGTTCCTCAAGTTTCTAAAGCTCAAAACTCTCTTCAAGGTTACCGTAGCAACGTAACACCTTGAGACAGCAACAGGTTTCTTCCCCAGCAACATCATCCCTCTCTCCCTTTTCTTTACACACTACCCTTCCCACTCATAATTCACAGCCCTCAAGGGAAAGGTAGCTATCCTTTAGACTAGGACTGCCTCACAGAACTTTCTGCAGTATGGAAACGTTCTATATTTGACTGTTCAGTTTGGGAGCCACTAGCCACATGTGGCACATTGAGCCACACTAGCCACATTGAGCCACACTAGCCACATTGAGCACTTGAAATGTGGCACCTATGATCAAGAAATTGAATTTTAAATTTTATTACATCTAAATCAATATTAATTTAAACTTTTAAAGAGCCACATGTGGCTACTCTATTAGACAGTTCATCTATAGCTCTAGAACAAAGACATCAATTGTTCAATTGATTAAGGCCAGTAGCTGAGGCAGCAATACTTGACACGTAAAGTCAAATTTTAAAAATTTAAAATTTTATTTTATTTTTTATTAAAGTTTAGTTGATTTACAATGTTGTGCCAATTTCTGCTGTAAAGTGACTGTGTGTATATATATATATATATATATATACACACATTATATTTTCCAAATTTTAAGTTAAATTTTATTAGAACCTGGGATTTGAGAGACAAAGCTTCTTCTTCCGAACAAAATTTGGCTTTGCATATCAAGAACCAAAAATCCTGAAGACCAGAGCATGAAATTTGAACTGTTAAGTCACAGAGAAGGAAGTACACTTGATAAATTACAATAATTTTCTCGCCCCAAAGGAAATGAGTTCAGCAAGCAAGGAAAGACTGTCTCTAGAGCTTAGATCCTGTGGATGCCTAAGAAAAGATGCTGACACAGGATAAGTTTATGGGACCCCAAAGGTCCCCAGGACAGAAGGCACCTTTTGCTTCAATCTTCCATGGGCTGGGGCCAAGTTATGCACAAAGCAGATTTCAAAAAAGAGATTAGTAATGACCGAGGGAGAAGTTAGTGCTGATGGAAATGAGTCAGCCTCCCAGATACTAGCAGATAGTCAAGTGTTGGGGAAAGACCTGGAAAGTTCCTAAGACCCTACAAGGGGGTATCTGGATGGGGTTCCGAGTATCAGGCTGATCAGAAGATATCTGGGGTTGGACAGAGATGAGTGAGGTGGCTGCTCCTCTTCAACTGCTAGGATGATTTATAAGCACCCCTAGGAACTTAGATCACCTCTAAGAGGGATGAAGGAGAAGGGTCTGATGTAAGGCCTGAAGATAAGGTCCAATATTTCTGTTGCCTTGATATCTGGTAAAATCAGGAAGGCCTTGAATGCCCTAACCACAAGCTCCCCTCCCTACTCTGCTCCCATGGGTAAGGTCTCCTAGTTGGACAAGCTTCCGTATCAAAGGGACCAAGTACAACCCATGCTTGTCCACGGGTAGTGGTTTCAGCTCCTTCCCAGACCACAAAATTATTCAAAAGAACCAGCTGCATCCTCCCATGGGAACCAGGAGGTACCACAACCTCTTGGTATTACAAAGCCTGCCTCTTGAGCCCCTGGTTGTTCACTCTGTTCACAAGTGCAAATCCTTTGTGGCCCTGTAAGACATGCCATGTTCTATTCCCCTTGGCTGTGAGAATATGACTAATAAACTGCTGTTGATCTCCTCTATCCAGTATTTAGTGTCACGTGTTTGGCCGTCCCCATAATCTTGGGTCAGAACCTGACCCTCACCAAGAGGGTGAAGAGGAGACAATTAAAATACAGGTAAAAGGGGATAATCTTAAATTAATTGATTTTATATCTCAAACTGACTACTTTTAAACTCTAAATGTTCTGGAATGACGTGGAATTGAAAGGTTTAATCCTTTTGTCATCAGCAGGAGTAGGGGCTTATGAACTTAAGTTCAAAGACAGATAAAGGAAGCACTATATTTGCACATCAAACCGGTGTACTAGTGCAAAAATCATACTAACTTTTCCACATTTTTGTGACAATTAAGAAAAGATAGTTGCATACAGTTATATATTGAGACACTGGATTAAAATTATTGATTAATCCTGATAGCTCAAGGATGGAGCTTGGATATACAAATATTATATATGGAAACACATATATATATACATACACACACACACACAAACATTTTCTCCTGTATCTCATATCACTCACATGTTTTCTCACAATTCTCAATGTGCCCTGCCAAGGGACCCATGATTCACTCAACACCCATGTGACAGTGATGTATCAAGCATCTACTATGTACAGGGCACTGTCATGAACTGTCTGAGATACAAAGATGGGCTTACATGGCTCTGACCTTCCAGCCTAGTAGGGCCAAGTGAGGCAGAGCTCATTATCCAACCACTTCTGACCTTTAAACTGCCAAGGCACCTTCTACATATATACCTCCCTCATAGGTTGTATATATCTACTTAAAACAATGGTACTACAGACAAAAAAAGTGTTCCCTGCCATTTCAGTAAACAAAGAATATTGCCTATAGATAGTCAAAAAAACACAAGAAAAGATGTTCAACATCACTAATTGTTAGAGAAATGCAAATCAAAACTTCTATGAGGTACCCCTTATACCAGCCAGAATGGCCATTATCAAAAACTATGGCCATTATCTATAAACGGTTAATGCTGGCGAGGGTATGGAGAAAAGGAAACCCTCTTACACTGTTGGCACAACCACTATGGAAAACAGTATGAAGATTCCTCAAAAAACTAAAAACAGAATTACTATATTATCTAGCAATTCCACTCCTGAGCATCTCTCCAGAGAAAACTATGACTCAAAAACACACATGTACCCCAATGTTCACTGCAGCACTATATACAATAGCCAAGACATAGAAGCAACCTAAATGTCCATTGACAGAGGAGTGAATAGAGAAGATGTGGTACATATACACAATGGAATATTACTCAGCCATTAAAGGAATGAAATAATGGCATTTGCAGCAACATGGATGGACCTAGAAATTATTACGGGGAACCTCCATATGCCGAGGGTGTGGCCCTAAAAAGACAAAAAAATTATTATGCTAAGTGAAGTTAGTTAGACAGTGAGATATAAACATCATAAGCTATCACTTATATGTGGAATCTAAAAATGGATACAATGAACTTATTTGCGGAAGAGAAACTAACTCACAAGCTTTGAAAAACTTAAGGTTACCAAAGGGGACATGTTAGTGGGATAGGGATGGACTGGGGGATTGGGATGGAAATGCTCTGAAATTAGGTTATGATGATGGTTGTACAACTATAAATATAGTAAAATTCACTGAATTAAAAAAAAGAAAGAACACTGACTGCCACTAAGCCATCAGCCAATGCAGCTGCCCTCCCAACGGTGCCCTCTGAGGGGAATGCAGGATAGCATAAAACAGGGTACTGGCCCTAGATAGGTAAGATGGATATCTAAGAAACAATTTTTTTTTTTAGGGCTGTACCTGTAGCATATGGAAGTGCCCAGTCTAGGGGTTGAAACGGAGCTATAGCCACCAGCCTATACCACAGCCACGGCAGTGCCGGATGTGAGTTGCATCTGTGACCTACACGACAGCTCACGGCAATGCCCTCCTGGATCCTTTAACCCACTGATCAGGGCCAGAGATTGAACCCACGTCCTCGTGGATCCTAGTCGGGTTCGTTACCAGTGAGCCATGAGGTGAACTCCTAAGAAATAATTTTAAGGAGACCAGACTCTTACATCTTCCCTTATGTAGAAAAGCACTAAAATCATGAATTTGAGATGTTTGTTTTTGTGTTATTATCAGTAATCCTTTGATGTTCCGCTACACCTTTTTTTTTTTCTCTCCAAGAAAAAACTCCTGTATATCCTGGCTCCTCCCTTACCTCATCAGAGCAGCATCTCAGAGCTGTCTGAGAGGCTGTCTCCCGGGCTATCGGGCTATCGTCTTCAGTAAGGTTCCTGAATAAAATCTTTGCCAATTTTAGGTTGTGCATTTTGCCTTAGTCAACACTACCAAAACTCAGAGTATTCTGATGGAAACACTTATTTTCAGGCCAAATCAAGAGCACAGAAGCCCAATATCCTACAAACTCTCCTTGAACCAAGGATTTCTTCCATGTCATGCCTGTGCTTCTCTCCCACTAATCCATAAAATTACTTGTCTCTCTCAGCCTCTGGGCTCAGCTTTGTTCACATCTTACTGTTCATTCCTTTGACTGTACTGCTTATATTTTAAAACTGATTTTTTGTTTATCATGATGTTTTAACATCTTTAAAAAACCTTGCTGGCTGGGGAGAGATTGCTTCTCCCTGGGTAGCCAATTCTTAGAGGTGGCTAAGGGCCCAGCATACCTTTGATATGCAAACTAACCAATCTGAGCCACACCTCCTTGGACCCCTGCAACCCAAGGTTCCTCTCCTTTAATCTTCCCAGGGCTAGTTAATGGGCAACTAGAGACCACCCCTACAGCCCAAAACCTGCTGGAATTATTCAGACTAGCTGATCCTAAAAACTGTTCCCCAGCCCTGCCTTGCCTTTTCAGGCCATGGTCTAAGCTATCTCCTTGCTCCTGACCCATGGCCCTGTGTCATGGCATGATGCATGTTTCTTGGAACTGAGTATGACTACTTTGATTTCCTGAGTCTCTCCTGTGTCTCCTCTTGTGGCTGTGCCAAGCTATCACATAAAAGAACACAGAACATTGACTTGCTCTCTTAGCTTGTTAAGTGTGATGAACTTTTAACTCCTAAGTGCCATAAACAACCACGATTCTTGGCAGAGTTTTAGAGCCCCAGACACACACTAGGTCTATTAATTTATAGATGCTTGGAGACTATTCAAAAATATTAATGCAGTTCAGATGCATTCAGACTGCTACTCTAAGCTACAGAATCATGCATATGGTATACTCTCTAGAGAGACTGGAGTCAGATTCTAGTCACCACCATTGATCAAATCCTTGGTTATCCTTTTCCTCACTTTCCTAATTCTCACCATCCTTGGTAGAACCTCTCTCCCCTTTATCAATAGAACTGTTTATTTGGGAGCTGTACAATATAATGCTATGGAAAGAAATGGGTCTCGGAGTTTCCGTCATGGTGCAGTGGTTAACAAATCTGACTAGGAACCATGAGGTTGCAGGTTTGATCCCTTGCCTTGCTCAGTGGGTTAAGGATCTGGCGTTGCCATGAGCTATGGTGTAGGTCGCAGATGCGGCTCGGATCCCGAGATGCTGTGGCTGTGGCATAGGCCGGTGGCTATAGCTCCGATTAGACCCCTAGCTTGGGAACCTCCATATGCCACGGGAAGTGGCCCTAGAAAAGGCAAAAAAGACAAAACAAACAAACAAACAAACAAAAAGAAAGAAATGGGTCTCAAGATGATACCTCACATTTTTAGCACTATATCCTTTTTTATTTCCTTGCTCTCGGTAGACCCCGTATTTTGAAAGATTTTTCCACCAAACTAAGTATTCTCCTGTTTTTAACTCAAAGCTACATAAGTACCCAGTGTAAGCTCTGAGCTTAGGAAATAACAGGGCTCTGGAGTCAGATCAACTGTATGAATATAAGGTCAGCTATAACAAGCTGTGTAACTTGGGCAAGTTACACAACTTCTCTAACTCGATTTCCTCATCTGTGAAGATAGTGATGTGATTGCTACCCCATGGAGTTAGCACATAGTGAGAGCTCAACCAAAGCAAGTTCCCTCTCCTCCTTATCGCACTCAGTTCTTATGATTCCAGTAAGAAAGACAAAGAAATATGACATTTTCTTTATGTGCAAAACTTTTGGGCAAATGTATCTTTTTCATCATGCCTTTGGAAATACTAAAAACAGCTCACTGTGACAATTCATTCAGACCCTCAGTTGGTAACCCCTGGCTTGCGCCTGCTGCTAGGGTAAGTCTAATCAGTGCAACTTGCCAGCAGTTCAAGATGCAGGGAAACCCAAAGGAATGAAAGATGAGCTTATTGCTTGTGCCAGTGGTGCACGTGCCAAACACCAGCCCCTAAGAAAGTCAAGTCTTCCTAGCAGCCCACTAAAATACCAGAATAGATGCATCATACTATACTCTCTAAACTGTTGTGCCACACTCCAGCTGCCTGTCAATAAGCAGTCAAGGGTTTCCCAGACTTCTTGTGTGTGACAGAGCCACCCACAGTGTGATCCCATGCAAGCTGGCTCTAGCCACAGGGAGCAGGGAATTCATGGGGCACAGGAGAGGGTTTTTCCTCAATGCAAAGATACAAAAAAGAAAACAAACCTGAAAAACACCTGCAAACCAGAGGAGGCCAGGCAAAAGTTGTGGCTCTTCACCTCTTAGATGCTGGAGAGGGGGGACCACGTGAGGCCTTCTTTATATCTCCTAGAAATCCCCAGATAAACCTGAAGCACACTTTAATATCTGTGTGTTCAGAGACATTTAAACTAGATGAGCATAAAAATAAACAGAAAACTGAAGAGTCAGCCAACATAAGTCCAAGGACTAAGAAATTGGTGTTGCCTCTTGAGAGAACCCTTGACATACTCCTAAATCAGGCTTATCGCAGGAGGGTAATGCACCTTCAGTTTATTTCCTCAAACTCCTTTTTATCCTCATTACACTGAACATCAACAACGCATTCAGATAAGTGGCACTTTTCATGCCATATGTTTTATTCTGTTCTACAGAGTTCCTTTGAAGGACTTTTTTTCCTTCCCTCTATTCTTGAATTTCAGAGGAATTCAATTGTTTAAATCAGAGAGTGGCAAACTTTCTTAAAGGGCCAGACAGTAAATACTTTCAGATTTGTCAATCATATGATCTCTGTTACAACTATTCAACTCTACAGTTGTAGACTGAAAGCAGTCAGAGGTTATCCATAAATGAATAGGTGTAGCTGTGTTCCAAAAAAAAAAACTTCATTTCTGGGCACTGAAATTTGAATTCCACATAATTTTCATGTGTCACAAAGTACTACTCTTGAAACTGTCCCCTCCAAACCCTTAAACACATAAAAACCATCCTTAGCCCACAGGCCATACAAAATCAGGCAGAGGCCCATGGGAACACTTTGTTGATCCCCAACGTAAGCAGATGAGATTGACTGGAACCACTGTACCACTTAAGTATTTACCTTCAGTACAAATGATTAATTACCTGAAATTAAAGATAAACTCAATCCGCAGACATTTCTTGCACTGGCTAATAAATAACTCCTGCAGGTGGGCAGATATGCCCAGACGTGAATGACAGGCTTGGGCAATGTGATCCTGATGCTACTGGAAGACAGCACTGATTTCTATCAGATTCTGGCCTCAGCTTGGACAGGACTGGGTGACAGGGGCAGAATGAAATTTTGTGCTTAGAAACAGGCATCTGTCCTACAACCTGAGCTGGTCAATGCCACAGAGAAGCAGGGGCCAGATATGAGGGGACTCTGCGGGACTACTCTCCTGTTGTCCTAGAGCTACTTCTTCATTGCCTCCCATGGCCTATGGAAGCAGGCTGCTCTCGTTCCAGGTAAGAGTTCAGTTCCCTCTTTTCAAATTCTGGGGAGGCCTTCAGCTTATATAAGCAAAATGTTCCCTGGGGTAAACAGGCATATTGCTCAGAGTTGGTGAGCTCTGGGAAGGGTGAGGGAATGTCTCAAGCCTCCTGCCTCTTGGTTATCTAAGGACTTCTAGTTTTCAGGTTCAGCACTAAGTAAAATCCTCCAGTGGGGTGACATTTATCTTTCAGCTTCTCTTTTTCTTCCACCTCTTGCCATCTCTTCAGAGTCTCCCTTTCCATCCATCCTGCTGCTGTCTGGCATCCATCCTAGTTCTCAGGCTTTGGAGTCAAATGCACCTTGGTTCTAATTGGGATCTGCCAGTTACTTGCTGTGTGATTCCAAACACATACAGACCCCAAAGAGTTCTGAAGAAAAGCTGGAGGAAATGCTATGAATGAAGGACTCCTGGAGGTATACCATTCTGGGTGGTTCCTTCTGAGGTCCTCTGAAAAATATACAGAAACCAGACCTAGGGCACAGGGTCCTCCATTCCTACAGACCAAGTGTGCCAGGGCAGAGAAAGCCCTGTAAAGCCATTCCTAGGGGAAGCAGAGTGGCTCCCTGGGAGAACAGGAGCAAGCTGAACCCTGCAGAGCTGGAATCCAAAAAGAACTCCTGGGGTGTAGTCCTATTTCTCACCCTATGTAAATTCCTGGCAAATTCTGACTTGAGATTGCACAGCCCAGGGGGCTAATGAATGGCCATCCTGACAATCAGTGGAGACTTTCTAGCCTACCTGCTTGACAAAGCTATAGCTCTGAAAGCTGTCTGCCAATCAAAAGAAAATAAATTCGTCTGATTTTTTGGCCTGTTGAATTAACATTCTAAATCCAGGGTCCCATCATGCTCAGAGCAAAGAAAACACAGAGCAGAAAGAGGAAACATAGTTCAGGACAAGCCCCACATTTCCATTCTCTATGGACACTCCTGCTAACCAGTGGGAAGCGATTATAATTCACAGATAAGAGCACCACCCTACAAGGTCTCCCTCATTGATTAAATACTCACACTGGGAATTAATCAAATGAAGTTAATTAATTTTGACAATTTAAGAATAAGCAGAGACCCTCAGACCTGACTTCTTCCCTTCCCATACACAACTTATTATTTATACAGGAAACATTGTGACTCTTAATCTGAACTAATTTTCTCATCAGTCATGATTAATTAACCAAATAGACATTCTTTTTGGATGCAGAGTATTTAATACCTACAGGGCCAGAGGTAAATTAACTTACAAATTTAACTCAAGTAGTCAATTCTGTTGGTTTCAGATATGCAGTGAAAATTCTGTTCTTTTGAAAGCTCATTAAGGGTTGGAAAAAAAAATAAAACTCTTAGGAAGAATCATCTTCAGAAGTATAAAAAGTATGATTCCCAATAAAACAGCCTGTTGAGCAAACTAACTGTACAGAAATCACATTTAATAAAATCAAGAATATTATTTTCTGACAAGAACACAATCCACCTGAACAGCTTTTGCAGCAGAACGCGTTTGTAGCTGCAGTGTTCTGGATCAGGTTGTGCCCGGGACTATTTTAAGCTCATTATCTTATCATGCCAAGAGTGGCCTCCCTGCAGGATCACTCAGACACTTGCCCTGCAGACTTTACTGACGGGTTAGCACTCCAGCCCTTACCGGATGAGGTACCTCACTGCAACATCAAACTGGAGAAGCATAACCTCCCTTCGGAGGAGGAGGGCCTGGGACACCTGGGTTGGGTCTTGAGGGTCCTGGAGGTGGTCAATCATTTTCTGCAGCTCTTGAAGCTCAGACCCTAGAAGATGGACAAGATTTTAGTGTGAAATACAGTACCCTAACTACCCTGTAAACCACTATTTCACCTCCAAAGCTAACCTTTTACCTAAATTAACTTTGTGAGTGTACTAATTATATGTTTTGCAAGATCAGCAAAGCCTTATGTTCTAGAACCCAAGGTCTGATTTATCTTTCCTTCCTTCCTCCCTCAGTAACGTAATAACTTGCTTTGCTTTTCAGCAGAATAAGGACATACTGCTGAAAGAAGTTTTCAAAGTTTACAAGGTTATAGACTCTAAGTAGATTGAAAAAGAGAAATTGCACGGGATGAGAAGTACAGGCCTCAGCAGATCTATTAGGGGCTTGAAATCACTATAAACCAGCACTCATTTCTCATAGTCATGCCATTCAAAACAGCCCTGTCACTGGCTCATTAAAGAAGACTCAGAATCATCCAAGGCAAAACCAAAAACATATATACATATATGTATACACATACATATACATCTTTCTGGGAGATTCTCATCATTTTAGGTGCAGCTGTGAGAGATCCTAAATTGGCTTATTTCCTAGACCCTTACTGTAGGAGTCTAAAAGCAGGTTGGGTATACATAGATTTATATGTGTTTGGATAGAAACTTAAGTTAGGGCCTCTTGGGGCATCAATACTGGTTTGAGGAACCTAGTCTGGGTCTAAATGGCTGTACTAGCATCTCTATTATTAGCTTAGGAAATGAGTTGGTCAGAATGGGAGAGCACAGAGAGAAAATGATGAGCCCTTAGGGAGCACTTGTGGAGTACGTAGGTGGGCTGCTTCCATGGCTACCAGGATGTCAGCTATCTGAAGTGCTCATCACCTCCCTGTGAGGCAGTTTCAGTTTTCTACTCGAGCGGACATCCTTGCTATGGGAAGAAGATTGTGGATACTGATCACAGAGCTTGATTACAGCCCAAGGTAGAAGTGAGATGGAGACCCCCAGGCATTTCCAGAGTTAACCTAATCATTAGCTCTGCCAGACTTGAGCAGCCTTGTACCCTCTCTGGCCCGGTACTGCATCTCTTCCAACATTTCTGGCCTGGAAGGCAGAAGAATTGAAGGAACAAGGAGGCCATTCATGAGAGCTTGATCAGGGCAGAACCAGGTCTGAGAATCATGCTAGTATGTACTTGTAATATATGCTCTTGACTTTAGGAAAAGATGAGCAGTCCAGATTTCATACCTACTTGATGTTTTCACTTGATTTTTTACACACAGCATAAAAATGTTTTGGGGGTATTTTTCCAGCTACAAAAGAATTAAGGCTAATCATCAGATTTTTTTTTATGACTGTTTTAAATGTTTTGGGGGTATTTTTCCAGCTACAAAAGAATTAAGGCTAATCATCAGATTTTTTTATGACTCCTCTATAAATATTATGGTCATATTGGGCTGAACAGAAACTTCCACTAGAAGAGGAGTCACAGACAAAACTGTAGCAGAATCTTAAGAACTTTGTGGTGGATGGGAGGAGGGGTGATCAGTGAGGCTTATTTGTTCAAGGTGTAGTGTGCTTGGTCCAGAAGTACCACATGCAGGTGATGCAGCAACCAGAGGAAAAGCTTTGTAATCCCCTGCAATGACAATTAAAAAAAAAAAAGAATATAAAGTTGCACATACCCTGTGATTAAAGCTCTGTAAAACTATTTGGGCGAGGGCTAGAAGGAAGTAAGGATAAATAAAAATATTTCATTTGCTGGAATGGTTGAATTACGGGTGATTTTTCTCTTTTCCTTCTTTCCATTGTTGTTTATATAACACTTCGTGTGCACTTTTACATGATCACTTCCCAGGAAAATTGTTCTGTGCTGACAGGTGGCATTATCATTAAAATACAGATATGGGGGTGAGGCCTACCTTTTCTTTGCTGATAATAAGCTCATTTGGGCCTCCCTTTCTTGTGGGGTCACTGTGCAGTGGGAGCAGAGGGGGCAAGCACAGGCAGGGTGGACAGCCTGTGTGTGAGGATGGGGCAGATGGTTGCCATGTGGTCCATGGCTGGGGACTGGGAATAGACCCTCCACCAGGAAACACTAGGAATCAAATGAGCCTTTTCTTGTGCCTTTCTGCAGGAGGGTTCTGTTTGAGAAATCAGACAGAGAGAGGGGAATCACAGAGGCCCAGGTCCATGTGAATACTTAAAGCCAGTATATTCTGTTCCTGAAATCCTAAGTTCACTGTGTAGTACCCGGGTTTAATTGCCTCCTAATCCTTTACATGGAAATCACAGTGTTAACTCTCACATTACATCCTCTGCTTCACATGAGCTCCCAAGGGAGTTGCTGGCTTTCAGGGAAGGAGAGGATTTGGCAGGGTCCACAGAGCTAGTCCACAGCATCTAAGAGCTGCTTCCTCAATCAAGCAGTAGGACCACAGCTGAAACTTGTTTTAAAAAAGATTTTAAAGCATATAAATACACAAAAGTCACTTTATCTAACTCCAAATAATTCTGAAGTGGCTAAAAGAAGTTGGGTAGGTATATGACCAGACCCATCTCATCTTTTCACCTTAGTTCTCCTCGCCTCCTCTGGGAAACAGTCCAGGAACAGAGCAGCCTCGCCTTTTAAAAAGATGATTATCTTAGAGTGGGATTTTTTTTTTTTTTTTTTTTTTTTAGTTCAGTGTGCTCTTTACCTATTTTTAGCAAAGTAGAGTATGCAAAACTTGGCACATTCTCCCTGGAGCACAAATGTTTTTGCTGGCAGCATGGCAAGGCGTGTGTCTCTAATTGCACACCTTGGAACGCCTGGGCCCCAAATATTTCAATGGTTTCCGGTTTGTAAGCATATAAATAGTAAAAAACCAATTTCCTTCATTCGCAATTCTAGGTCCTCAACAAAGTGGCCTCATTTCCCACTATTCTTCAGCATCACACTGGTGGGTTCATCATTCTCTGGGCTGGCCATGTGCAGTTCTGGCTGTTATCTTTGCTAGTATCCCTTTCTTGTTCTCCTCCTGGACCATCCCTCCTATTTTTCCCTGTAAGGTGAGGGGAAGTTCCCCAAAATCACCTTCCCTGCGAGCTCTTCCCTCCCAGCTGCTATAGGACTTACCTGCAGTGACATCTTTGGGAAACATGGCTCTGGCTCTATCTCATCTCCATGTAACACCTGCCTCCCCCTCTTGAGGGGCAGGGAGAGCATTTTTCCTTGCCTGTCCTCCTTTCTCCCATCACTCATCTGAAGTCCAGCCCCCACCCTCCCAACCTTCATCCAGCTCCCCTGAAAGCATCTTAGTTTATTTTCTGAGTAAACCCCTTCTACAACAGTCCCCAAATTAGCAAAAGGAAAGGATCTAAGAGTGCTTTGGAACTTTTATAACCTCTTGATGCTTATATTGAAGACTTGCTTGTAGGTCTGCAAAAATTCTGTGCTTTTTGCTGTGGCTGCACCAACTCCTTCCTATCTTCATGCTGCCTCTCCTCAGGCTACAGGCATCTATCTTCCTCCAGGGTCACCTTCCCACATCTCCCATCTGAATGTTTATAGATTCAGGAGTTCCCATCATGGCTCAGCGGTTAACAAACCCAACTAGGATCCATGAGGATGCAGGTTCGACCACTGGCGTCGCTCAGTGGGTTAAGGATCTGGTGTTGCCCTGAGCTGTGGTGTAGGTTGCAGACACAGCTTGGATCCCGAGTTGCTGTTGCTCTGGCGTAGGCTGGTGGCTACAGCTCTGATTGAACCCCTAGCCTGGGAACCTTCATATGCCACGGGTGTAGCTCTAAAAAGACAAAAAAAAAAAAAAAAGGAATGTTTATAGATTCCTACACCATTCATTAGCACAAGCCCAATCTACTGGCAAATTAAGTCAGGATCTCTCATGAACATTTCCTTAAAGGGTTGGCCAGAAAGGAATGTATTCAGATTACATCATATTTGTTTTAAGACCACCAGGTTTAAATAGGCATATTATCTCATTTCTTTAGCTCTTCTCATCCTTTTAAAATCCTTGGCTACTATGTTATTACATATTGCTATTATCTGACTAATGACATAATTTGGATAGGAGTCAAATTATTAAAATAATAAGATCAGTTTCACTGTTTCTGATAAACCCAGCTTGCTAAGCATTTCAGTGTCTTTAATTTACTTCATGCATTTATTTGAGAACTTGTGCTGAGTTAGAGGTCATGGATTAGCCTAGGCAGATAAAATTAAAGCCTCAATTGTTCTTACTAACAGGACTACTGGGTCATTGCTAGCTAATCGAGGGCTTCTTGAGAGTGAATGCTTGGCACTGACCTTCCACGTTAGTATGCAAAAACTAGAAGGGGAAAGGGAATGAAAGCAAGCTAATATTTAACAGAGACTTGTAGATCCTTCTATAATTTTTTACATATTTTAATCCATAGAACATCTCTGTGAGAGAAATATTATCACCACCACCCCACCACCCCTTTTATATATGGGCAAACAGAGACCTAGAGAGTAAAGTGCCCAGTTCATAGTGAACCAAGTAACAGGGGCAGGTAAAAACCCAGGCTCCCCAAATTCTGATTTGATATACTTCATGATTTAACCTGTAAATGTGGAATCAATTAGTTTGGAAACTCTATATAATGGGACTTTCCCTTTGCCCTTCTGTCATTCATGAGGAAATATTTTAGTCCTGTCTTCCCAAGTTTTAAGAGCTTCACAGCCATTACTAGACAGGGGACCTCCTTTCACAATGTACATCAAATCATCACGCTGTTCACGTCAAACATCTTACCATTTAATTTTTCAATTATACCTCAATAAAGCTGAAAAAAGAGCTTCATAGGATTTGAAATGAAAATTGAAGGTGACTTGAACCACCTTTAATCACTTACCAATACCCTCAGTTCCTCCCCAGTCACCTTTCAGAGGGTTAGGAATTAGAGGAAATTCAAAACATGCTGGACAATTTCCAAGTTTCGCAAAACTGAAAAAGTAGGCCACAATGTCATGGAGAGGGGCTATCAGCTGTAGAGTTAGCTTTAAGGCTCTAAAAGCTGCCTGTGGGTAAAATCAATACAAGGAAATAAATTTCAAAGGGGATATAAAAATATATGAGTATTGATTAGGAACATTATCTTTGAACAAGAATATCTAGATAAACACTTTCACAGTATAATACCGAATAAAAATTATTTATGTATATATGCATAGTCTGCAAATATTTTCTCCCATTAGGTAGACTGCCTTCTCATTTGTTGACTGTTTTGCTAGCGGAGGCTTTTTAGTTTGATGTTATCCCACTTTTTATTTTTGCTTTTGCTGCCTGTGTTTTCAGTAATGTATCCAAAAAATCATTGCCAAGACTGGTGTCAAAGAACTTCTCCCCCATGTTCCTCTAAGATTTTAGTTTCCAGTCTTAAATTTAAGTCTTTCATCCATTTGAAGTTAATTTTATGACCGGTATAAGGTAGGGATCCAGTTTCATTCTGTTGCATGTAAAATTACCATATGATCCAGCAATCCTACTTCTGGGTATATATCCAAAGGAAACAAAATCCATCCATCAAGGAGATTATCTACTCTTCCATGTTCATTGCACCATTATTCACAACAGCCAAGATATGGAAGCTACCTAAGTGTCCAGTGGATGGATAAATGGATAAAGAAAATGTCACACACACACATGCAGGTGCACACATACACACACAAGGATATTAGTCAAACATAAAAAGAAGGAATCCCTGCCATTTACAATAACATGGGTAAAACTGGATTACATTTTGCTAAGTGAAATAAGCCAGACAGAGAGAGACATACACTGTGTGATCTTACTCATATGTGGAACCTAAAAAAGAAAAGGTTAAACTTACAGAAAGGTGGTTGCCAGGGGAAGGAGGAAATGGGGTGATGATGGTCAAAAGGTACAAATTTTATTTATAAGATAAATAAGTCCTGAGGATCTAATATACAGCATGGTGATTATAGTTAATAACACTATTGTATACTTGAAATTTGCTAAGAGAGTTAGATAAGCATGCACACCAACAAGAATAAAAAGGTAACTAGGTAAGGTGATGGATGTATTAACTGAAGTGTGGTAATCATTTCACATTTCACAATGTATATCAAACCATCATGTTGCACACCTTAGATTATACAATTTTATTTGTTAATTACACCTCAATAAAGCTTCTGAGGGGAAGGGAAGAAAGGGTGAGAAACCTAGATTGCTAAACAGGTTTACGCTCACAAAGAAAAAAAAAATCAGAATGTTCCCAAATGACCTTTTCAATATTACACTTTATTTAGCTAAATACTTGAATAATGTATGTATTATTAACTACTACTAACTACCCTTTTTGATGGTTACCCTCAATCAGTAAGTGAGGTACCTAGAGGAATCCCTCAAAAAATAGGAACCAGCAAATTATTATGATTAGGTGTGATCTCAATTTCGCCTTAGCTTCAGCACATCAGGGTGAGGTTTTCTTGAAGGATTGGGGAGGAAATTGAGGACTAACCAGGAATATTGGAAGTTCCAATTAGTGTTCAGTAATGACCAGGGAGAAACAAAACTATGAAATAATGAGGCACAAGGGAAATTATAATAAACCTGGCAAAAATATGAGGAGTTGAGAGATTTCAGTTATTAGATGTTTTGGGGGAGATGGGGACAGACAACAAGATATTCCGGGAAATTGATATGTTTAACTGTGGGACATAAAAACAACCATTATGGCTCACATTAAATAATACAAACCTTTTCTGTCAGAGTTTTGAACATCACTAGCACTTCAGAAGGATGGGGTATGAACCATAAATTGAGGAAGACTTTCCCATCAGCAGATAGCAAACGGCGTGGCCGGAGCTGAAAACTCCTGCAAGTAGGAGAAGAAAGCTCAGGTAGCACAGTATTTCTCTCTGAAAGAGGCATTGCAAGTGAACTATTTATATCACTGCCCTCTAGCCACCATGCCAGAGTCCAGACTGTGGCGACACACACATGGGCGTCTAAGCCGGAGGGCAGCAGGTCTCCTTTTCAGGCCGCTCACAAGTAGCCAGTTATAAATAACTGAACCAGAGCAGAGCAGTTGGTCTGGTTTTAGCCTCAGCTGTGCTGGGAGGAAGGTGTGGGCGCAGAGGGAGGGAAAGTTGTGGTGAGAAGGGAAGGGGAGGGCATGAATTAAGTGCCAGCACCATGCTGGGGGTGACATTTTCTCACTTAATTCTTATGACAACCTTAGAACAACATGTATCTATGTTGTACCTGTTTCACAGGTGAGGAAACTGTGGGCCTACCAGGTTACAGAGATCTTGCCTACACCATTCCTAAGAGTTGAAGTTGAGATTTAAGTACAGATCTGTCCAGTTCTAGAATCCAGGCTCACGAGACCAGTCTCTATTTTCCTTCCCTTCCCACCATGTTTCCTGCCAGGTGCTCCAGACTTTGGTCCTTTTTCCCTCCTTTCTCCTTTTCTCCTCTTCCAAATATTTTCTCATGTCTTAGGCAGCAGTGTAAGTGTTAGAGTTTTATATACAAATACATAATCCATATATGTCTCATTTAAGGATTCAACAAGCCCAGTGCCTGGCCTGGAAACAGAATGTCACCAGCTTCTTTGAAGCCCCATGTGCACATTCTTTGTGGTCCCTGGAGGAACCATCATCCTGAATTTTACATTCATTTATAGTAGCTTTTCTTTGTAGTTTTACTGCAAATGGCTATACCATTAAAAGATGATTTTGTTGGGTTTGCCTGTTTTTGACCTTCATACATGCAGAAGCTCCTGATCTTTCTACTGCATCCACTGGAGGGAGAAGGCCTCCTAACCTGGTTTCTACATCATCTCAGGAGTGAGGCAGCCCACTGTAACAGAGGGTGGTGGGTTGAGAGACTGTTTCCCATTTGAATGGATTCGGTGCCTTTGAGTTTAATTAACCGTCTTTATCAAGTGTGGAAAATGGAGGTATGTGCAGTAAACAGGTGTGGAATCTGGCATCCATGGACCTGATTTTGAGACCACCTTCCATTACTCACAGCTGTGTGGCTGTAGACACATTATCCTGTTTGAGTCCTTTTTTTTTTTTTTTTTTTTTTTTTAATGGCCACACCCACGGCACATGGAAGTTCCTGGGCCAGGGACTTTATATTAGCCACAGCTGCAGAATAGGTTGCTGGATCTTTAACCCACTGCACTGGGCAGGTGATGGAGCCTGTGCCTACATAGCGACCCAAGCCACAGCAGTTGGACTCTTAACATACTGTGCCACAGTGGGAATTCCCTCTTTGATTATTTTCAGCCATAAAATGGGGATAATGATTCTTAACTGATAAGATTGGTGTAAAGAACAATTTTTAAAAAGAGTTATCAGGCATGTGAAAAATATTTTATACATTGTGAGGTGCTGTACAAAGTTCATTACTGTGATGCCAAGGTGTGGGTGTCTAGCAGAGTGACCAGGGGTGGGCAGGGGCCAAGGGATACGTGTGGCCCAGTAGAGAGGCATGTAGGAACTCTCAGAGTGATTTGTTAAGAAGCAGGGACCTGAACACATTAAGGAGGGGATGCCTCAGAGCTCAGGGTTCTGGGGGAAGCCCAGAGACTAGTGCCTTCTCACACCTACCTTGGTTATGCTAGACCAGGCAGGCTTGACACCACACACAAAAAGCAGAAGGAGGTGTGCAGTGGATGGGGGGCCCACACCCACACACCACCCCCCTGCCCAGGGCACCTAGGACATACTCAGCTCTGCTCTTCCAATTCTCCTTCTGGTCCCCAGCAAGTGTGTTCACTCTCTGGCTGCTGCTGCCATCCATTCATCCTTAACCCACATCTGCCTGCCTGACCTTTCCACAGATCCAGAGTCCCAACCTGCTCCATCCTGGATGGCAGTGTCTCAGACAACCTCAATCAAAAAAGGCAAGAACTGAACTCCTCACCCGCTCCCACCCCAATCCTGGGCCTCCTCCTGTGTTAAAAGAACCACAACCTCCAAGTCCTCAAAACTAGAAACCAGGGAGTCGTTTTTATTTATTTTTTGCTTTTTAGGGCCGCAGGTATGGCATATGGAGCTTCCCAGGCTAGGGGTCCAATTGGAGCTACAGCTGCCGGCCTACACCACACCCACAACAACTCCAATCCGAGCCACGTCGGTGACCTACACTACATCTCATGGCAACGCTGGATTGTTAACCCACTGAGCGAGGCCAGGGATCGAACGTTCAACCTCATGGTTCCTAGTCAGGGGAACTCCTCCATTTCTTAAAGTACAATGTAATTCATTTTAACTGAAGGTAAAATGTTTTCCATATTGAACATTCTGAATATGAAACTTTTTAAATTATTAAAACTCAACTTGGAGTGAATCATCAGCCATAAACCTACCTTTTTCAGGATTTTAATCAGGCAGTCTGAAGCGCAGGAACAAAGTATGGTGTCAGTTTGGAGAACTTATTTCAGCAACCACAAAGCAGACTATCCTGTCCTGGAGCAGATCAAAACCAGCTTAATTCTGTCTTAGCTCTGTTACTCAGTTCACCCTGTTGGACGGTACCCAAGGGAAACACGGACTATAAACAATAAAAAGTCACAAGGCCTGAGCACCTAGGCCTGCATGTCACCGGGCTGGCAGCAGTGTGGCTAAAGCCAGTCTTGGCCTCTGAGAAGCACCTGTGTCCCTGGGGCCATGGGGCCCTCTATCAAGTGTTATGTTTTCCTTCTCAGCCATTATTTCCTGCCACTTCCACCCCTGCCATCAGCAGGCATCCTCTGCTTGAGGTGGGGCAGTGAGGGCAGTAGAAGCTTTTAGGTGCTCAGTGCAGGAACAAAACCTGGTTCTCAGCCCCATAAGGGGGATTCCTCCCCCCTTGTGATGGCCCATCAACTCAGCGGCCTGATAATTCGTTGACCTGTTCAACATCACCCCTCTTCACCTCCATTCCCCTTCACTGCCCTCTCCAGGGCTATATTCCTGAATTCTGGAACCATATCACCTCCAAAGACTTAAATATTCTACATTTCCAGCTCAACCTTTTTCTCTTCCAGTTTTCTCACTCATTCACTCCCACTAACCCTTCTTCATGGCCACAAAATACACTCCTTGACATTATCCAGCCCTCTGGCCTCCTCTTCCATCTGTCAGTTCCATTCTGACTCCACTCCCTTCCCCACACACACACTGGGTCTCACAGCCAAGCATATGAACTACTCTCCCACCAGCACCTGTAATTCTCTTCTGCTTTGTACTCCTAACTCACCTATCTAGCAAAACGCCAACTCTCGATCCCTCCAGCTGGTCTGGCTTTTGGCCTCTAGTCACACGCTGCTGAGCACAGCTGGAGGAAATCACACTACTCATTACACTGAGGCAACAACAAGTAAATGGTTTCCAGCCTGAGCTGTGTCACGCAAGGGACAACTGGTTTGCTTTCTTTTGATCAGCTCTCATGTCCATTTCCTTTTTCAAAAATTCCAAGTCTTTCTTAAACCTCATACCAAATTCCTAGCAGCAGATGATGATACAATCTGTTATTTCATAATTGAATTAAAGAGGCTGGAACTGCTTCTACTTCTGTGGGCCCATTCCCCTCCCCCCCTTCAAAGCAAGGTCAATACAGAGGTACATATCGAGGCTATGAAATGAAGACAACCTCAGCCCTCAAGGATCTTACATTCCAGAGGAAGCTAGACAAGCTAGCATGAGGTTATAATAGAAGCACAGAGGATGAAAGTATGTGAAAGTGGAGAACATCCAAAATAAGATGCATCTGAGACTTGTTGGGAGACTAATGGAAGAAATGCGCAGCTTCAGAGCTGTGATTCATTATCTCCATCTCCACATCTCACCTCTTAATGACATTACCATCCTTTTTTCCTCATTAAAAAATGTGATAATACATAAAATTTACCATGTTAACTCTTTTTAAGTGCACACTTCAGTGGCATTAAGTACATTCACAATATTGGGCAGCCATCACCATCACCTATTTCCAGAAAACATTTTTGTCCATCTTCCAAAACTGAAACTCCACACCCATTAAAGAGCCATTCTGTCATGTGTGTCTCTTTAGGGCTGCACCTGCGCCATAAGGAGGTTCCCAGGCTAGGGGTCAAATTGGAGCTGTAGCTGCTGGCCATAGCCATAGCCACAGCAACAACGGATCTTTAACCCACTGAGTGAGGCCAGGGATCCAGCCTGGGTCCTCATAGGTGGTAGTCAGATTCGTTTCCACTGGGCCATGATGGGAACTCCCATTCTGATATCTTTTTATTCACTCCAGCATGAGACTGTGGGTGACATCCTGGATTCCTCTTCCTTCTCACTTGGCTCTGCCTGAAATCCAGCACCTGGCCTAGCTGATTTCAACTCCTAAACTTGTCCTGTATGTACAGTTTCAGTAGCTTCCTCATGATTGCTGACCATCATCTTGCCTCTCTTCTCCTGGTCTGTTGAAGGACAAATGGCAGACTTTGGGATCTTGCCCGTGGCTCTGTACATCCTGTTTCTCCTGGCTCAGCCTCACATACCCTGGAGAGAAGCCATGGGGAAGCATGTCCACATGCTGTCTCACATCTCTGTGCCGTTGCACATGCGAGTCTCCCAGCTTGAACTGAATTTCCTTTCCTTGTCCACCTGAAACACCAGTCATCCTTTATTTTTTATCTATTTTTTTTTTGTCTTTTTGTCTTTTTAGGGCTGCACCTGTGGCATATGGAAGTTCCCAGGCTAGGGGTCAAATCAGAGCTACAGCTCCCAACCTACACCACAGCCACAGGGACGCAGGATCCAAGCCCTGTCTGCGACCCACACCACAGCTCACGGCAATGCCAGATCCTTAACCCACTGAGCAAGGCCAGGGATCGAACCCATGTCCTCACAGATCCTAGTTGGGTTCCTTAACCACTGAGCCATGATGGGAACTGCCTAGTCATACTTTAAGAGGTAAGTTAAATGGCTTTCCTTCCTGACACCTTCCTAGCTCCCCGGCCCCACTTCCCTGATCCTTTTGATAATACTGAATGTATTATCCATTATACTTTAATTTTACTCTTTATCACAATGTACTATAATTGTTTATTTCCCCTTGCCTGAGGGCAAGAAGCATGTCTAATTCATTGCCATACAGCCCTTGGCACCAAGGCTGCCATGTATTTCCGTCAGTCTTTGCCCAAAGGCAACTGGCAGTGGCTGAAATTCCTGCCCCGAGGACATGGTGCTCTCCTCTCATTCACACAGAGCAGCGGATGTGGGAGAATGGTGGCTCTGCCAGTCACATGGTAAGGGCTTGTGTAATGTTAGTGTCCTCTCTCTGTCCCTTCTCTGCTCCTCTATCAGTTGATGCCACTGCTCTTGGGAGTGTGACCAAGTGTCGTCCTGGTCTCCAGACATCTCCAGAGCCGTGAGGGCACGGAGCCCTCAGGGGGCAGCCTTCTTTGGAGGAGAGATTTCCTTGGCTCCTCCTCTATTTAGATTCTGGTTTACTGGCAGGGTATCTCTGCTAAAACTAAACAGTAACTTATAGCCTTTGAAGGATTAATTAGTCTCTCAGCATTATTATTATTATTATTATTATTATTATTTTGGCTGCACCCATGGTATGTGGAAGTTCCTAGGTCAGGGACTGAACATGGGCCATAGTAGTGACCCGGGCCACAGCAGTAACAACGCCAGTTCCTTAACCACTAGGCCATTAGGGAACTCCAACATCTTAAGAGTTTTAAACCTACAGGATTTATGGGGCTTTTCTATTTGATGGGATGGTGAACACAAGCAAGGAGGCCTTCTTTCTCGCTTTCCTTGACCATGGTTGATATTGCTAATCCATCACAATCTCACAAGCTTGAGACGTCTCAGAATCCTAGGCAGGACATGAATACATCCTTGAAATTGATATTTAAAATAAAACATTTCTTATCCTTGATCTAATCCAACTCTGTATTTTTGAGTAAGGTGAGGATCTCTGTCCTCCACGACCCTCATTCCTCAACTCCGTCCCTTCATCTCTAGTTAACCTTGACTTGGGATGATTCCCATTTATCATTTCATGAGCATTTTTTTTTTTTTTTTTGCCATTTCTTGGGCTGCTCCCACAGCATATGGAGGTTCCCAGGCTAGGGATCTAATTGGAGCTGTAGCCACCAGCCTACACCAGAGCCACAGCAACTTGGGATCTGAGCCGCATCTGCGACCTATACCACAGCTCACGGCAATGCCGGAACCTTAACCCACTGAGCAAGGTCAGGGATCGAACCTGCAACCTCATGGTTCCTAGTTGGATTCGTTAACCACTGCGCCATGATGGGAACTCCTCATGAGCATTCTTAAATGGCCTCTTCCCAGCAAGTCTTTCCTCAGCAGTTTCATTCCTTGGAATAAAGCTCTAGACAGTTCAGCACTAAAAAAACTTGGCCTGTTTAGCTTCAGAGAGTTGCTTTAGTTTCCTCACTTATTAGATAAAGAGTTGAAGCCCAGAGACTGAAGGTTCTGAGACTTCAAAACAACCTATGACTGAGCTGGGTAAAGTCCAAATATTCTAACTCCCAGGCCATGGTTCTCTCTCTATACCTCCGTGAAGCTAAAGTTCAATTCTCATTAATCCTCAATATATGGAATCATAGACTTCAGAGTTAGAAAGAATCATATAGAGTACCTTTTCCAAACTTCTAGAGAAAACGGAAGTTCCTTTCTCTATGCTCCATTTTGTGTGAGTGTTTTAAAAGGGACATGTTAAAATCTAGAGAATTTAGGAAGCAGGAGATGTGGGTAGTGGAGAACCACTGAATCTGTTATCAGTTGCTGTTTATCCACTGCCTGACTATATGCCATGGGCTCTTGGTGGGCACTCACTTTGCTTACACTTTCCTGGCCCAAAGCCCTGTCCTGAAATGATCACACATTAACTGACCAGATGATCTGGGGCTCTAGTCTCTTCTCTTTATTGACTGTTTTCCTTAATCTTTAGGAAACATAGGTCATCCCCAAATAAATAAATAAAGGAATAAAACAAAACCTGAAAGTTGGGGAGATTTTTTTTTCTCTCTCAACTTCCTGACCTGCTTATTTGATTGCTGCAAATAAAATACATCAGAAACAAAACCAGACTTCCTTAATTCGTTTTATCCTAGATACAAAAAGTAGCAAAATCATGGTGATACTTCTGGAAATTATTTTAAAAATTTGATCCCAAATGCAGATTGAGCTTACAAATGGTTGATGTGGCTAGTGGGTGGATGAGAGAGTAGAACTAAGTCCTAGAGGATTAACTTGTGATGATTTTATATGAAAGATGCACTTCAGCCTCACTGCGAAACATATAACCTATCAGACTTTAATCAAAAAAAAAAAAAATCAGACTACTGAGGCATTTTTGCCCTACTTCTCTCTCTGATGCATTCCTCTATTGTGTAAATCCTGAAGTTTACCCAAGTGAATGTACTGGTGGGGCTCATGAGACAAAACACTGGTAATCCATAAACTAGGCATCTTGTAAACTTCAAGTTCAGACTGGCCACTATTTTGATAGCCAGCTATTGGTTAGCCAAGGGCAGACGCATTCAACTTTTTCATTCTCTAGCATTCTCTAGCCTGTTCTATCGTCCCCATTCCCTTGGTGAACTGCAACTTACCTGTCACCTCCTCTTTGAACTTCTCCCTGAGGCCCCTGGGCTAGAGTTAAACACTTCCTCTTCAGTGTCCTCACAGGACTTTTCACATAACTTTAACATGTTATCTTTAAAATCTCTGACGTTACTCATTTGTTTATAGCGATTTCCCCCATAAGACTGAATTTACTGCCAGAGTCCATGACTTAATTCACCTTGGTAACTCCAGCATTCATAGTACCTGCTGAATAAATAAGCACTGGATAAATTGTGGTTGAATAATCCATGAATAAGTGAGTAAAGAGTGGTCTGATACAGTCTTTTAATTCTCTTCTATTTCTTTGTTCTGTGATCACATTTATTAAGTATTTTACTCAGCACTAAGCTTCACTCCATGCCATAAGAGGGAGGTAAGCTCACCCTACAGAGTATTTTTGTTTCCTCTTGGAGGCTGTGTAACTATGTATTACGCCCTTCTTTTTTTTTTTTTTTTTTTTTAAGGAAATGTCATTTACATCACAGGTATGCCAACTCCTCAACCAGGTGAGTGAACTCTAGGTAGGCTGAAAAACTGGATAAGACATGATAAGGAAGGATGGAAGCAGTTCCACTCTTTTCACTTAATATCACTCTACATACAAATTATTTTCCTTTACCAGAGAAGTACAGAAGGACACCAATTTATCCAAGGCACTGGAATATCATTGCTTTTTTTTTTTTTCTACACTACTGAGTAAAATATTTGAAGCCAGAACAGTTCAAGATTAAGTTTACTTATTTGTTTGCTTATTTTAGGTGCTGGCTTATGTAAAAGAGTGCAACTGATGAAAATCTCTGGGTACTCCAGGGGAAAACAAAACTGCATAGATTGAAAAAGCAGTCAAACAGCCCATAAACAAAGAACTCCTTCTGCATTCAAACACAAAGATACTCTTATTCTTGGAGCATTAACTCTTTCTTTTGCCCATCTGGACCTGAAGATCCAAGGTTAAATACAGCAAAGGGAGCAAGATTTCCATACCAAACGTCACACATCTCTCCCCTGGGGCAGGAGGAGGGAGAATAACAAGCTCTAAAGAAAATTCCGCACCTGGGATCAGCCTTGAGGCCCTCCGCAGAGTCCCTCAAGCCCTTCTTTTCATGTGGTTGTCCCACCATGAAAAAGGTATCCCTGATGGTAGGGCAACCATCCAACAGGGATCTCAGGCTGTTGCAGTACGCCATGATCTGACCCCGAAGAGCATAGTGAGACATGTGGCGGTTGAACCTGAAAAGTCAGAAGAGATGATGTCCAGAGGTGAATCCAAGTTGTTCCATCTCTTACAGAACTTCCAAGATCTATGTCCTGGGAGACTTTTCAAAGAGAATAGAGGACCTCTGTTAGGAAGAAACTTCCGCTTGGTCAGGCTGCCCTTGCCTGAGAGCAGAGGCATGGACCTCTTCCAAGTGCCTCTTATCTGCCACTTCTTTTTTTTTTTTTTTGGTCTTTTTGCCTTTTCTGGGGCTGCTCCTGTGGCATCTGCAGGTTCCCAGGCTAGGGGTCGAATCGGAGCTGTAGCTGCCGGCCTATGCCAGAGCCACAGCAACGCGGGATCCGGGCCTGTCTGCGACTTACACCACAGCTCATGGCAAGGCCAGATCATTAACCCACTGGGCAAGGGCAGGGATTGAACCCACAACCTCATGGTTCCGAGTGGGATTCGTTAACCACTGAGCCACAATGGGAACTCCTCTTATCCGTCACTTCTGATGCTGCTTCCTCTTTGTGTCAGAGGGCAGTTTAATTTGCTTTTAGCCAACAGGACTGTGGTTAACCAGTTGATTCACTGTCTGGATGTCTATATACCACTGCTATTTATTGAGTTCAGTCAGAAATCAGCACATGTAGTTCACATACACTATACTTACTTTTTGCAATATTCAACTATAACGTCCCTCTTGACCTTCCCAAGTTCATCCTGTAATAGAAGAGAATGACAGTTCTCCTATTAGACTGTTGGCTATAAGAAATCCCCAAGCTTGGAGTTCCCGCTGTGGCATAGTGGGTTAGGAATCCCACTGAAGTGGCTCAGGTTACTGTGGGGGGAGTGTGTTTGATCCCAGGTTAAGGGATTCGGTGTTGCTGCAGCTCTGGTGTAGGTCTTGGCTGCAGCTGAGATTCAGTTTCTGGCCTAGGAACCTCTATATGCTGTGGGTGTGGCCGTAAATATTAAAAAAAAAAAATTTCTCAGGAGTTCCTATTGTAGCTCAGTGGAAATGAATCTGACTAGTACCCATGAGGATGCAGGCTCAATCTCTGGCCTCACTCACTGGGTTAAGAATCTGGTGTTGTCATGAGCTGTGGTGTAGGTCACAAACACGGCTTGAATCTGGTGTGGCTGTGGTATAAGCCAGCAGCTTCAGCTCTGATTCAACC
The DNA here is from genome assembly GCF_016906955.1 of Phacochoerus africanus. Lineage (NCBI taxonomy): Eukaryota > Metazoa > Chordata > Mammalia > Artiodactyla > Suidae > Phacochoerus > Phacochoerus africanus. The sequence goes on along the minus strand of NC_062545.1, from coordinate 75,321,421 downwards.
CCTAGCCTGGGAACCTCCATATGCTGTGGGTGTGGCCCTATAAAGACAAAAAAAAAAAAATTAAAGTTCTTTTCTGATCTAGGAGTCTGTGTCCTCCTGCATCCTCAGAACAGTAGTAAACTAACTTATTAGTTTATGAGTAGGCTAAAATCCCAGACCTTGACAAAACTGACACTTACAGCATCTGAGCCCTTTCTAACCTTATAGGCATTGGCTATTCCTGAAGGACAGTTAAAGAGCTAATACATTTTTCACTTGGTCAATATTTTTAAAAAATATTATAGTTAAAAAAGTAATTTAATATCTCAATTACTGATCAAAAGGGGTTTTTGCCCTCATCATTGCTCAGCAGTAATTTAGAAGGCCTAGCCTTCATCATATCAATCTGTAGAACTGGATTAAGTAAATTGAAGTCCTTACTTTTTAGTCACAGGCAGGGACAAAGCCTAGAGATTATAAACTTTGTCATTTCATTCCCAAATAACTACATATTAGCCTAATGACTTCCTCATAAAAAACTAATGAATAATGAAATGATATCCATAAAATTAAGCAGTACTTCTAATTGATTAAAGCCTTAAATTTTATAATACTGTTCAAATGATTAGGTTAGTATTAAACCCTTTAATAGAAACATGGTGGTAGTGTCTACAAAACCAAGATAACAGGTGAATTAGATAGTTAAGAGTCCTTACCTTGTCTAAACCCCTAAGCACCTGTGGGTCACCCAGGAGTGGGCAAATGTTTCAGAGTAGGTGCTGAAACTAGTTCTGTTTAGAAAGTGACAAAACAAAATGCGGCCTTGGAAAAATGTACATATTTCAAAAGCCAGACAGCAATTAGCTTGAATACCTTTCCTTCTATTTCTCATTGAATTCTCTCTTTTTTTTTTTTTTTCAGTTCTTTATATTTCCAATGGTTCTACCCAAGTAGGCTGAAAGCAACAGATTCCAAGAATTTTTATTTGCTCAAACGTAAAAGATGACGCGAGCTCTAGGGAGCCCTCTTACCACACTCACGAGGTTCTGCATTCTGTCGGCGATGGCTTGTTTCCTGAGGAGGAAGGCATTCAGCATCATGTCCCTCAGCCCCACCTTTTCTAGTTGAATAGACACAAAAGCTTCTGGGGCCCTGACAAGTGAACAGAGACATGTGAGCCCAAAGCAGGAGGTAAGTGGAAACATAACAAGAAGACAATTTGAGAGCTCTCTGGGGGACAGGAACACCTGGGGCCACATGCTGGGACTGCAGCAGGAGAGCAGGAGGCTCTGGTTCTCACCTGCTTCAAGTCTCTCTCTCTTTTTTTGTCTTTTTAGTGCCACACCTGTGGCATATGGAAGTTCCCAGGCCAGAGGTCAAATCAGAGCTGTAGCTGCCAGCCAACACCACAGCCACAGCAATGCCAGATCCAAGCCGTATCTGCAACCTATACCACAGCTCACAGCAATGCTGGATCCTTAACCCACTGAGTGAGGCCAGGGATCGAACTCATGTCCTCACGGATACTAGTTGTGTTCATTACCGCTGATCCACAACGGCAACTCCTCAAGTGTTTCTCATATTCCCTGGGGATGCTGAGGTGATGTGAGCCTCACTGGGGACCCCCATGCACCAACAGTCCCTCTTCAGTCCCAAACTTCATAACCTGGCCCAGCGTTTGTACTACCAAAGCCCCTTTATGCCATCCTGGCCTGAAAGGTAGGGGCACCTGGACTGAAGTGGCCTCCCAAAGGTCCTCTTGACTAGACACATTGGACTTAGATCTTCCATCCACATATTGGGAATGTGGATTTAGAGCACTTAAGCTCTGGCCATGTGTCAGATTAACGGCATCTTGAGAAGCAGGATAGCTTTGCCTGTTATTTATTTATTTTTTCATTCTGAATTTGCCAAAATTAGACTACAGTGTCATTGGTATGCCTCAATAAAATATTCAGAGTATTCATAATTATTACAGAATAAAAATCTTTTTCTCTTTTTCTGTCATGGTGAGAAGGGATCAAGGTATAGCAGGGCGGAATCCCCGGTTTACAGGTAGATGTCTGTCAAGGCCATGCCTCCAATAATGCACCATTCCATTATTCTAAGCAATGGAAAATTCTTGTTAGAATAGTGAGGGTAGTTCTGTGCTTTTCTGTTTAAGATAGACATGGAAAATCTGGAGGTGCTCATATTCTTATTTGTGTTCTACCCTCTCTGGAGTCAGAAAAACATAGAGGGAAGAAGGTGGCAGAGAAGAGAGGGAAAGAAAGCAGGATAAGAAGAAGTTCCCATTGTGGCTCAGCAGTAATGAACCTGACTAGTATCCATGAGGATAAAGGTTCTATCCCTGGCCTTGCTCAGTGGGTTAAGGATCTGATGTTGCCATGAGCTGCAGTGTAGTTCGCAGTTGTGGCTTGGATTTGGTATTGCTGTTGCTATGGCTGTGGCTGGTAGCTACAGCTCTGATTCGAACCCTAGCCTGGGAACTTCCACATGCCAAGGATGCAGCCCTAAAAAAGAAAAAAAAAAAAAGGAGGAGGGGGACAATAAAAGACAAAAGAGACTGAAATTAGGAAATGTTGACTCTCCTTCAAAGACTGGAGCTGAGCTTTCTCAATGTTCATACAAGGTCTTAAAAATTTAACACATGCTGGCCTCTCTGGGAGTTTAGGTATCCTTCAGTCCCGTAATACTGTTATTAACTGATTTAACAGAAGATACTCTTATTATTATAAGTGACCTCCCACCTCCATGTCCATGCCAGTACCTTTTAGTAGCCTGGAATCTTTCTGAAGGATGAGTAAGGGTGTCTGGGACTTTTGGAGTTGGGGCTAACAGAATGCTTTCTATGCCATTCACAGTTCTGGAATTTCTTCTTCTGGTTGGACCCATTCCACTGTGATTTCTTGCACCTGAACTTATTTCCTAAAATATTTCAAACCAAAGTGAATTAAATCTTTTGGATTTGTAAGTCCTGTGGTACTGGCTGTAGAGTTATCTCACAGCCACAACTGACCCCAAATTCATGTAAATGGCTGGGTACACAGCAGGTAGGAGGGGGTGGAAGAGAGAGGAGAGAAGGGGAGGACAGCTGAGAGTAAGGGACTGAAGAGCAGAGAGATATTATCTTGCACAATGAAGGGGTGAGGCATTAAGTGTGACTATTTCCAGAACAGAGTTTCTAAAGTGCTCTGGAAAAAAAAAAAAAAAAAACCTCGCCATTTTACAAGGTGTCTAGTTGGAGTGCTTTGTACAGTGGCCTCTGAAGAAACACAGCTGATGGAATTCATGGCTACAGGATCTGAAAAATCATCTCAGGGTGCCCATTGTGGTATAGCCTAAGCAGATGGAGGTGGCTATATATGCTGCCCTGCATAATGTAATAATGAAGCAGGGAGAGGTGGAGGGAGAGTGGGGGGAGAAGGGAAGAAGGAGGGGCAAGAAAAAAGGGAGATCTGTATTTTCAATATTCCTATTGGTTATGGGGCTATAGGGCATGATGGATGGAATTCTTTCACATTTTTCAAAATGTAACTAAAGTTACATTTTTTTCCTTCTAAAAGAAATTTAGGGAGTCCCCGTCGTGGCTCGGCAGAAATGAATCTGACTAGTTTCCATGAAGACTCAGGTTTGATCCCTGGCCTCACTCAATGCGTTAAGGATCCGGCATTGCTGTGAGCTGTGGAGTAGGTCACAGACGGGGCTCACATCTGGCATTGCTGTGGCTGTGGTGTAGGCCAGCAGCTGAAGCTCTGATTTGATTCCTAGCCTGGGAACATCCATATGCTGCAGGTGCAGCCCTAAAAAAAAAAAAAAAAAAAAAAAAAAAAAAAAAAAAAAAAAAGACAAAACAAAAAGAAATTTAGTTTCTTTCTAACTAAAAGAAAAGTATTACACCTTCAAAGGAAAGACTTGTTCTTCAAAGAGAAATAAGCTCTCCATAGCTGAATTACTGAAGGAGACATAAGGAAAATGAGGCAAAAGGAAAAAATCTTGGGTAAAAAGTCTATAGTATCCATTTTGATTTTTTGTGAAGACCCTTGGACTATCCCAGTCTCCTGGAAATAGTAGAAAATACCAGTTCAGAAGACTCAAGAGGTCTTAGAAGGGCTATGAGTGAGCTAATAGTACACGTATTTAATGTGTATAGGGACGAGCACTGAATGCACGGTTGTACATAGCACATGTCATGTGACATCAGATTCCAGTCCTGGCACTTAGCTGGTGATCTTGGCTCTGTTACTTAACTTTTCAGAACCTGTTTCCTCACCTAGAAAAAACAGATGATATCCTCCATTTTCTGGGGCTGTTGAGAGGATTCCTTGAGCCGAGGTATATCCATCATTTAGCTCCCTGCCTTGCCTGGACGATAGAAGCTGAAGTGAACCCTTAACTCCCTGACTTCCTCGCCTGCACTCAAAATCCCAACCATGCCCATTTATTGTTTCTATCCTTAATTTCTTTCTCTCTTCTAGCCTCTTCCTACAATTATGTTCATGTGTATTTTATTCTTAATTCTCCTACCCCCTCAAGGTTCCTCTTCAATTTGGACCCAACTTCTTAAAGAGTTATTACAGACCAAATGTTTGTGTCTCCCCCTAAATTCTTATGTTGAAGCCCTAACTCCCAATGTAATGGTATTTGGATATGGGGCCTTTGGGGGATATTTAGGGTTAGGTGAAGTCATAATCTGATAGAACCCTAATCTGAAAGGGCTACTGTCATTATGAAGAGGAAGAGACACCAGAACTCTCTCTCTTTCTGCCCTGTGAGGACAGGAAGAATGTGGCCTCTGCAAGGAAGAGCACTCTCACTAGACGCTGACCATTCAGGCTCCTAGATCTTCGACTTCTAGATTTCAGAACTATGAAAAAAATAAATTTCTGTTGTTTAGCCCTCCCAGTCTATGGTATTTTGTTATGGCTGCCCCAGCACACTAATGCAGGAGCTGTAAATATACCCTGCTTCTACATTTCTATCATTCTCTCACTCCTTCACTCTGGCAGTCTGGCTTTCACTCCAACCCATTAGAACTGCTTTCTCAGAGTCAGCAATGAACGTTTGAGAATGTCAATTGCCTCATTTTAATCCCTCCTCTTCTAGTTCTTCCATCTACATTTAACTTTTTCCTCCTCTCCCTCTTCCTCCTTCTCCTCCTCTCTCCCCTCCTCATCCCCCTCCTAAAAGTAATAGCTTCATCAAGGTATAACTGGCATTCAATAAACAGCACATACTTAAAGTATACAATTAGATAAGTTTTGCCATATGTATACAACTGGGAAACCATCACTGCAATCAAAATAATGACCATAGCCACTCCTCCTACCTCATCCCCTTCATCAAGCAATCAACTATTGCTCTGCATTCTGCAACTATAGATTAGAATACATTTCCTTGAATTTTATAAAAATGAAGTCACGCAGTATGTGACTTTTTGTCTGGCTTCATCCATATTGTTGTATGTATCAACAATTCATTTCTTTGCATTGCTAAGTAATATTCCATTATATGAATATGCCACAATCTGTTTATCCATTCATTTGGTGATAGACATTTGGGTTCTTTCCACTTCTTGGCTATTTTAAATAAAGTGGCTATAAACATTTATTATGCCTTTATTTATTTATTATGTAGGGATATTGATTTCATTTTTCTTAGGTAAATACCTAGGAGTGAAAAGGCTGGATCATAGGGTAAGTATATATTTAACTTTCTAAGAAACTGCCAAACTGTTTCCCAGGGTAACTGGCCACTTTGTATTCCCATGTGTATGAGTTCTAGATCCTCCACATCCTGCCAAGACTCAGAATGGTCAGTTTAAATTTTAACCAGTCTAGTTGGTATGCAGTGGTTTCTAACTGGAGTTTTAATTGCATTCCTTTAATAATTAATGCTGTTGAACATTGTTTTACATGTTTGTTTGCCATCTGTACACCTTCCTTGGTGAGTCATTTCTTCTTGAAATAATTCCCATCTTTGGTTTTGATAGCAGTGAACAATTTTATTCTCTGTCTCTTTCCTTCCTCTTCTCCCTCCTTTCCTCTTGTTCCCTTTCGATGTCTCCATCATTTATTACTCTTTACTATCCCATATTACTCTTTACTTTCCTGTCCCATATTTGTAGGAAAGTATATAAATTACCACACATAGATATTCCCATATATATTATGATATATGCTCATATATTCATATATATAAATAACTCTAATGCATTTCTGCCCCTCCATGTTCTGTGAATCTTTCCAGGCTATTATTCTAATGCCATCCTACCCCTGCTCTGTGCTCCTAGCCAGTGACTTTCAACACTTGCTCCCTAAATGGATCTCAGGGAGTGACTTATAAGGCTCTCAATCTGGACAACCCACTTATATTGTTTTACATATTGGTATTCTTCATAAGGCTAAATTAATTGAATAAAAGATTCCATATGTCAACTATGCATGAAAACCATAGGTGGGTCAAGCTGGGCTTCTCATTTTTTCCCCTAGTACCTATCTGCCCTTTTATACTATCCTTGAGTATCTGAAGGCTCTTCTCTCAAAATGATCACATGTTCATCTCTGCTCATCAAAACTTATTGTTCAAGTTTTTCCAGATGTCCCCACTTTGTGCTGTCCCTTCTGGCTCCCCAGATGTGACCTCTCTTTTATTTAAATTACTTCTATAGCTTGTTGAATCTCTATTATTCCTTGTATTTGAAACACTTATGTGTCCTCTTTGACACACCAGGTATGAAACGTACTTCAGTGTTATCTAATGAGCCTAACTTCAAGTAATTACAGAATTAAGATTTGGGGGTTGAATTTTTTTAAATCAATTTAACTTACTCTATCTCTGTTTCCTACTTAAGTATTTTATTTCAGTGGGAATTATTATTTTGCAGTAGAAGTGGGGATTGAATATTCTTGCCATACATATAAAACTTACACTCTCTTATTAACATGAAGAGTAAAAAAACAGATGGACAGGTAAATAAATGTGATAAAGGGCAAATGTGGCGAGCTATATAGAATCCAAGGGCCTAAAGAATGTTTAAGTCCATCTGGAAAATTGAATTCCTAAAGTAATATTTAGTTTTATACCGAAATTATATTCATCAGTACATATATACAAGAGAGAACTATACAGTTGTTTTCAAAAAGGACTAAAAATCTCTATGAACTGATTTGGAGTGATTTCCAGGATTAAGTGAAAAAAATGCAAAAGATTATTATACATAGATAAAATCCAAAACCCCTTCATGATAAAATCATTAAGAAGCTAGGAATAGAAGGGAATGTCATCAACCTAGTAAAAATTATCTAAGAAAAACTCATAGCTAACATCATACTTAATGGGAAATATTGAAAGCTTTCCTCCTAAGAATAGGATAAGATAATAATATCCACTCTCACCATTTCTATTCAACCTTGTACTGGAGGGTCTAGCTAGGGCAATTAGGCAAGAAAAAGTAATAAAAGGCATTCAGATTGAAAAGAGAATAACAAATTTATCTCTATTTGTAGATGACATAATCTTTTATATAAAAGATCCTAGGGAATACATACACACATAAAGTATTTACAAGTTTAGAAAGTGCAAGATACAAGATCAGTCGTACTTCTATAAAGTAGTAATGAATACTGAAAATGAAAATAAGAAAACAATTCCATTTATAATAATAAAAAACTAAAAAATATTTTTGAAATTAATTTAACAAAAGTACAGAACTTGTACACTGAAAACCACAAAGCACTGTTGAAAGAAATTAAAGAAAACCTAAATAAATGAAAAGACGGCCCATGTTCATGGATCAGAAGACTTAATATTGTTAAGATGGCAACAGTACTCAACTGATATACAGATTCAATGCAATCCCTGTCAAAATCCCAAAGGGTTTTCTTTCTTTTTCTTTTTTGGCTATGCCCAAGGCACATGGAAGTTCCCACGCCAGGGACTGAACACACACCACAGCAGCCACCCAAGCCACAGCAGTGGCAACACTGCATTCTTAACCTGCTGAGCTACCAGAAAACTCCTAAAATGGTGCTTCTTTGAGGGGAAGTTGACAAGATGATGTTAAAATTCATATGAAAATGCAAGGGACCCAAAATGGCTAAAGCAATCTTGAAAAAGAGGAACAAAGTTGGAGAACTTGTACTTCTTAATTTCAAAGCTTAAAACAACTCTATAGTAATCAAAACACAGTGGTACTTGCACAAAATCAGACATTTAGATAAGTGGAATAGAACTGAGAGTCCATAAATACAATCATATGTATGGTCAACTGATTTTTGTTAGGGGTGCCAGGATAGTTCAATGGGTAAAGATCACTCTTTTCAGCCAATGGTATTGGGACAGCTGGAAAACTACACTTGAAAGAATGAATTTGGACCCCTTACTTCACATTACATACAAAAATCAAACATAAATGAAACAGACTTGAATGTAAGAGCTAAAGCTATCAAACTTTTGGAAGAAAACATAGGAGTAAATCTTTGTGACTTTGGATTAAGCAATGTGATACCAAAAGAACAAGTGACAAAAGAAGTATAGGTAAATTGGATTTATCAAAATGAAAAACTTCTGTTTCAAAGAACATCATCAAGAAAATGAGAAAATGACCCTCAGAATGGGAGAAAATACTTGCAAATCATACATTTGATAAGGAACTTGGATTCAGAATATGTAAAGAACTCTTACAACTCCATAGTAAAAAGATAAAAAAACTAATTTTATAAAAGGGCAAAGGATTTGAATAGACATTTCTCTAACAGAGACATACAAATAGCCAATAGGCACATGAAAAGATGGTCAATGTCAAAAGTTATTAGAAAATCCAAATCAAAGCCACAGTAAGATATTCTACCCCCACTAGGATGGCTAAAATATAAAAGAGAGATAATAGCAAGTGTTAACAAAACTCAAAACATACATATACCCTTAAAAAAACTTCTACATGAATGTTCATGGCAGCATTATTCATAATGGTCAAAAAGTAAAAACAACCCAATGCCTATCACCTGATGAATGGATAAATAAAATGTGGTATATCCATGTAATAGAACATTATTCATCTGTTAAAAACAAGACAAAACAAAACAAAACCCAAACTGAAGTGCTGGAACATGATTTGACATGGATGAAACTTGAAAACACTATGTTAAGTGAAAAAATTCAGACATAAAAGGCCATATATATGTGTAATTCCATTTATATGAAATGCCCAAAATAGGCAAATCTATAGAGACAGAAAGTGGATTACTGGTTGCTAGGAGCTAAGGAAAGTGGGGAATGGGGATTGACTGCTCGTAAGTACCGGATTTTTTTTTTTGAGAATGAGGAAAATGTTCTGGAATTTGATAGTAGTGATGATTTCATGAGCTTGAGAATTATACATTAAAGGAGTGAATTTTATGCTATACGAATTATGACTTAATAACAACTAAAAAAATCTGGCAGGAAAAGAGAATATATTTTGTCTTACCTTTTGTGAAAAAAAGAAGGGCAAATGTATCTGCTTACTTTTGCAAAAAGAAATATAGAAAGGATAAAACAGAAAAGAATGGAATTATTTATCTTCAAAGGGTAGGGGTGGAAGAACAGGATATATCTGCTAGTTGACTCTAGTCAATATTACAGAGTTACATACAATGGAAAAATTATTAGCAAATCACTGAAAATTAACAGGTCCAGTAAGAATTTGATCATGTGTTGGTTCACAGTAGGAAAGATGGAAGGGCGGGAAAGAGGGAAAGAAAGAAGATTAAAAAGATAGGGAAAGGGAGGGAAAAAAGAGGAAAAGAGAAGGAGGGAAAGAGGAGGATGGGAAGAAGGAAAGGACTGAGGAGGAGGGGAGAGGGAGAGAGGGAACGATGGGGCAGCTGGACAGTAGCTGGCAGTATTGGTAGCATGTCTCAGGCTTCTCCATCTTACAGGCTGACCTTGACATCAGCAGGACAGCCCCCTCGGGGAGTGTGATAGAAGGACGCCTGCTGGAGAGCCACCATTAAAGCATTTTTCTGAGTAGCTTGGCACGCAAGGGTCACTTGCATATTTTCCACTCCCGAATGTAGCAGGAGCTAAAGGAAGAAAATGTGAAAGATATTAGGAATTTATCTCATGAAAGAAAGAGGTGAAGGAGTTCCTGTTGTGTTCCTGTTGTGGCTCAGTGGTATTGAACCCGACTAGTATCCATGAGGATGGGGGTTTGATCCCTGGTCTCACTCAGTGGGTTAAGAACCCCACGTTGCTTTGGCTGTGGCATAGGCCAGCAGCTGTCGCTCTGATTCGACCCCTACCCTGGGAACCTCCCTATGTCGCAGTATGGCCCTAAAAAGAAAAAACAAACAAACAAAAAAAAAAGAAGGTAAAGAGTGAGGAGTTCCACTTTCTAAGCATGTAAATATATGGATCAAACTGCTGGATATGCTTGCTCCTCAGCCACAAGCCTGAATCTGTTCTCTCCCTAAGCAGCTTTTCATCTGTTGAAGGCAGGTTCCAGGCCTGACAGCTCTGTGTCTGGACATGGTCAGGTTTCCCGAATTGTCAGAAAAGGATGAGTAGGCTCTGATTAACTAGCAAGCATGTGCTCAAAGGTAGGCTCTTATGAAACAAGATTAGACTAATGTTCAAAACACACACACAAATACAAACCTACACATATAGAAACAAAAAAGTCCATCCGAGTAGGGGGGAGAAATAGCACTAGGTTTAGAGAGATCAAAGCTCCAATGACAAGTATATGGTTCAAAGGCTCTGTGCAAAGATGGTAAGATGGATCACTACATGTGCTTCTTTTTAATATGGAATAGAGATTATCACAAGTGGTTCTGCACTCAAACAAGGCAGGGCCACCTTTCTCTCTCTCTTTCTTTTTTGATTTTTAGGGCCTCACCCATGGCATATGGAGGTTTCCAGGCTAGGGGTCGAATCCGAGCTACAGCTGCCAGCCTACACCACAGCGACAGCAACACAGGATCCGAGCCGCATCTGCAAACTACACCACAACACACGGCAATGCCAGATCCTTAACCCACTGAGCGAGGCCAGGGATGGAATCCGCAACATCATGGTTCCTAGTCAGATTCGTTTCTGCTGCTCCCACCTCATTATTTATGAAGTGGGAAGATTTTCTTATATATGGGGGTCAAATGCATATGAATTAAATATTATAATTTTTAAAGGAATATATGAACAAATTGCTTAATTTTACTTAAGTTTCTTTAAAAAAAAATTTACCTTTAGAATGGCTTCCTTTGTATAAAAACTAAATTTGCCAACTTGGTTATTATCCACTTCAGAGATGGCCAAGACCAGAGTAGCAGGAGAATATCTGCAAGAAGAAACATGACATTGTTTTGATGTGCCATGCCCTCAGGAGATGCCAGTTCTGATGGGACAGAATGACATATGACCAGCTCTGGGACATTGGTAGGAACAGCAAGAACAGATTTTATGCTAGACTTGGTATTTCCACCCAAAGACTAAAGGGCTCCAGGGTCTTTTTGGTCTGTTTTGGCCTTGATCTCTGGGCAGTTTGGTTGTAATGGTTATCTACACTGGAGTGTCTGACATGTTTCTTTTGATCACCATGGCTCTCTCCTGTTTTTCCGTTTATCTTCTTGACCTTACTCACACAGGCTCCTCACTGACTCAGCCCCCTTTGCTCACTTCCTAAATGCTGCCCAGTTCTCGCCTTCTCCCATAGCTCCAACAATCATCTAAATGTTCTTTACAGCCATGTTTCTACCTTGAGACATGGTCCTTTGTCCATAACTGTGAGACTTGGTCAAGTTAATTTAATAACTATGATCCTTGGTTTCTTCATCTGTAAATGGGATTATCATCTATCTTGTAAGGTTGTGCAAATATTAAGTGAAATAATATACACAAATGTGTTTTTCAAAATATAAGTCACTATGCTCATATTTGGTATATGTTGTTGCTGTAGTAGCACTCCAAAGTGATAACTTGAAGGAATTAACAGACATAAAACAAATACAAATTCAAGACACAAGTTCCTTGGTTGTGTAAATCTTCCCCTGGTAATTCAGAAAGCTCCTCAGATCTTAAAGGATTTCTGGGGCATCTCTGGGAGGACCATTCACCACTTGGCCAGACCACAAAGCATTCAGACAGTTTGTGCTGATTGGTTGATTCTAGCTGAACAAAAGCATGCCCCAAAATATGCCCAGAAAATATTCACAGCAGTGCAAAATACCAGCTCTGGCAGGAGGCCCTTGATGAGCCAGAGAACAGCTTGGCTCCAGGTTGGAGAGAACCTTGCCTGAGGCCCAATCATACTTTTTTCTGCCTTCAGTTCTGTGAGGTATCTTTGTAGCCTTACATAAATTACCTTTTTTGGTTTAGGTTGTGCAGCAGGATAGAGCAGAGAGATTTTGCTTCTAGGAGACATGTGACAATGGCTGGAGACATTTGTGACTACCAGAAATGGGAGAACTACTGGCATCTGGGGCATAGAGGCCAGGGGTGCTATTAAACCACCTCTCATTTACAGAACACCCCTCTCCAAGAAAAGAGATTTACAGTTCCAAGTTTCAAAAGTGCTGAGGTTGAGAAATTCTGGGATACTATCATCCCAACCCCCTTCAGATACACTTTAGCAAAACAAAAGTGACTTTCCCTCCTCTGGAGTTATCTTTGCCTTCCTTGGGGCAGGACCCACAGCAGGAATTTCCAGGGATAGAACTAAGACCCTTAGGGGAAGGGCAGACTAGCAGAGAAGGAAAAGAGGAGGAAACAAGTTTCTTCCTGGTAAACAGCAAAGGCTGACTCTGTGTGGAGTTCCCGTTGTGGCTCAGCGGCTAGTGAACCTGACTAGCATCCCTGAGGATATAGGTTCTATCCCTGGTCTTGCTCAGTGGGTTAAGGATCCGGTGTTGCCATGAGCTGTGGTGTAGGTTGCAGACATGGCTAGAATCCCAAGTTGCTGTGGCTATGGTTAGGCCGGCGGCTACAGCTCTGATTGGACCCCTACCTGGAAACCTCCATATGCCACTGGTACAGCCCTAAAAAGGACAAAAACACCCCCCCCTCCAAAAAAAAACCCAACCCAAAACCAAAACAAAAAAAAAAGGCTGATTCTGTGTAGGGGAGAAAGATTCCTTTCCCCCACTGAGTAGATTCATGATCTATTACTAGTAAGAGTATTTTCTTTGGGGCAATGGGCTAAAACTATGGTGCATGAAAAAGAGGTTCCACTGGTTTAAGTCCATTTCTTTTACTTGCCAACAAAAGAGCCTCTCTGAGATATTGCCTGCCATACATGTTAGATTTGTACATTGCACTAGAATTTTGAAGAAACAGCTGCTCAATAAACTTTACTGAGGAGTTCCCGTCATGGCTCAGTGGTTAACAAACCTGACTAATAACCATGAGGATGCAGGTTTGATCCCTGGCCTTGCTAAGTGGGTTAAGGATCTGGAGTCACTGTGAGCTATGGTGTAGGTTGCAGATGTGGCTTGGATCCTGCCTTGCCATTGCTGTGGTGTAGGCCAGCAGCTGCAGCTCTGATTTGACCCCTAGCCTGGGAACCTCCAAGTGCTGTGGGTGCAGCCCTAAAAAAGCAACAAACAGACAAACAAACAAAACCCAAAAAACCTTACTGACTTCTTTCTGGTCCCAGGGAAAATGATATCAGGGATATGGTAAGGGACCCATGGTTCTGCACAGTCAGACAATCCTCATACTCCTTTCTACCTGGAAGCAACATGGTCACAAGGCCACTGCTGAGCCTGTGATTCCACCTATTTGAACTCTCTAATATGATCCTCCCATTTCTCAGGTATTTGGTGTTTTTAAATCTGATTATCCCCCTTGACTGAGATCTTATTTTCCCCCTTTTCTGAGAAAGAAAGAAAAAGAAAAATACTGACATCATAGCAGATAGATTATAAAGGAGAGAATTCAGAATGCAATTGCATTTGCACAGACAGTGGTGATAGAAATTATTTTTACTGGCCATTCATCCCATTGCTACATTATTTTATTTTGATTCTCTCAAGGCTCACCTGTCTACACGATCACTGGCCTCCAGCAGAGAGGTTATAAAGACAGGAGGTAGATGGGCCACCTTGTCCTCATGTGATGCAAATTCAAAGTGAACAGGCCTCATATACAAATGGAACTCTTCAAAACCCATCTCAGATGCCAGTTCCTTATAGAGACTAAAGGAAAAAGAAAAAAGAAAAAAAAAAAAAGGCAAGAATGTTTGCTATTATTGTCCCCTAGAAGGAAGGTAAGTGGTAAGAAAACCAAACCATCTGAATATACACAAGAGCAAAAGTCAAAACAAAAGTAAGCCAAGTCTGGTGTGAACTGAATGAGTCACAAAGGTTTTGAGCTGGCCCTAAGCTCTGACAGTTAAAGATAGTAATTAAAGTGGGAGGAGATATGCTTGGGCACTTCCTCAACTCTCATTTCCTGCAAGCTGGCTTCTGTCTTCAGAGCCCTCCTGAGTTCACCAATATTGCCCTCAGTGGAAGGTTCACCATTTTGCCTTAGAGCTCCTCATGTCTGACCCTTCTGTCCTGTCCTTGGGGAACTTTGTTCTCCTGGACCCAGGATCTCCACGCTTCTGCCGCATGACCACTCTCTCTCCTTTTTTTTTTTTTTCAAATTTATTTATTTATTTATTTAAGTAGCCCTCCTCTACCACCCATGCCATGTTATTGGCCTTGTTAGAGACCCTGCAGGACCCTGTGCAGGTCACTTGGACGGCCTGGAAGGGCAGCGGCCAGGCACACGCCCCCCCACCAGCAGCTTCCCCAGGGTGTGGATGATGCAGTCGTGGCTCAGGCGGACCTTGCAGAGCTGCACCCATTGCATGCCAGAGAAGCACTCCAGCTTCTCCTCTTTATTTTCAAATCCTGGTATTTCCCGGGGTTCCAAACTCAGTCCTCTTCTCATCTTCTCCATGCCCTCCTTGGAGAGTTTGTCATTTCAACCCCAGGCTCTAACCATCACCCTCTGTGTGAGAACCTGTGACCCCATCTCTATCCTGTTTTAACTCTGAGCTTTACTCTCATGTCCATGGCTTGCAGCAAGGCTCCATTTGATGTTATTCTGGCATTTCAGCCTTGTGTGTCTAGAATACCTTCTTCTCCTCTCTTAGCCCCATTCTACCATATTTCTTCATCTTGAGAAGCTGGTACATTAAGGTTGAGTTCAAATGGCACCTATATTAGTTTGCTAGGCTGTAAAACAGTACCATAAACTGGGTGGCTTAAACAACAGACACTTGTCTTCAGTTCTGGAGGATACAAGTCTGAAATCAAGTGTTGCAAAGTTGGTTCCTTCTGAGGGTTTTGAGTAACAGATCTGTTCTAGGCCTTTCTCCTTGGCTTATAGATGCTCATCTTGTCTTTGTGTCTTCACATAGCTTTCCATCTCTTGTTTCTGTGTCCAACTTTCCTCTTCTGTAAGGACATCAGTCATACTAGTTAAGAGCCCACCTTAGTAATTTCATTTTAACTTGATTACCTCTGTAAAGACCCTATTTCTAAATAAGGTCACATTCTGAGGTACTACGGTTAGGGCTTGAACATATGGATTTGAGGAGTATACGATTCATCCCTAGGCCCTCTTCTATGGAGCTTTCTCAGATTTACTTTGAAAGAATGAAACACACCACTTCCCATGCTCCCATGGTGCTTTGTTCATTAGGATTAAGATATGATATATTAAACTGTATTAGGGGTAACTTGTACATTGTGAGCTCCCTGAGAACAAGGGTCAGAAATTATGAGGATAATAAAAATATCTTGGCTCATCATTTGAATTCTGCTTCTACTACTTTCTAGTTACGAGAGCTTAGGCAAATTGCTTAACTTTTTTGAGTCTCTCTACCTTCTCACTGGTAAAATATTTGTAAGTTATCATATATCAAAAGGATATCATATCATAAGAATATTCTGAAAATTAAATACATTAAGTCCCCAGAACAGACCTTGGTCACAGTAGGCCCCAGATAGTGGTAATGGTGGATGACTGGACTCTTGGTGCCTTCAGGGCCTCTCATGGGGTCCAGAACACAACAGAACCTATACAGATGTGCAACAAATCCTCACATTCCATATTTTCCTTTTGGGGAATATGTTCACTTAACTGTCTTACCATCTCATGCTCATACCTAAAACCTAACTCGCTAAGCGTTCTCTCTCTCTACACTTGTTTTACTTTCTATATCTCTGCCAGACCTAGATGCTGTCACTGACTCAGCCTTTCCTTTCTCACAGCTCTCCACTTCAGTGCTGCTACTCAACTTCATTATATTTGAGAGGAAATCCCATCAGTGTCCATTGAGTGCCTGGTGTGGGTCATGCTTCACACCAACTGATAGGGTACTGTGGAAAAACAACATGGACTTAGCTTTTCCATTTAGGGAGCTCACACTGGCAGGAAAACCAGTAAACCAATATTAAGCATCTAATTAAAAGGCAATGGCTGAATAGAAAGGAAGCCAGGTATTTGGAAGAGAAGTCAGTCTAGCCCAGTGGTCAGAGGCATGTGGGAGAAGAAACGAGGGAGGGAGGGCGGAAAGCCATCATTTCAGTCATTTAGAAAGGTCACCCTGGCCACTGTGGCGGCGCAGATGGGGCAGGGCTTGTAGGCAAGGAGACCCATAGTCTATTATCCTCCATCTGGATCCCTAGTCCCTCTACTGACCGTGCTAAGTGTACACTCTCCAGACTCATTTCTATCAGCCGATGGCGGAGGGTCAAGATTTCTAAAAGTTTGGAATATGTCTCCAAAAGCAGCATATGAGAATCTTGGCCTTGGTTCTGTCCTTCATTTGCTGCAGACTTGAGTGCAAGCAAGCCTATCTCCCCCACGAGAAAGGGATTTCGCATCACTTTAGTTGAAAACAGCTGAAAGAAAACAAAATACCTTTTAAAATACAAAAAAAGAAGTTTGACATATTAAGCATATGTCAGCAGCACAGACTCTGGATCCAGAGTCCCTGGGCTCAAATCCTAGATCTACCACTTATGGACTGTGAGATTTGGGGCAATTTATTGAATTTTTCTGTTTCTCAATTCCTCATCTATAAAGGGGGGATAAGGATAATAAAAGAACCTAATGGAAACTAATAGATCATAACTATATCACAGGGTTGTTGAAAGGGTTGAGTTAATATATGAGAAAGTGCTTGGTACATAGTATTTGCTATTATCATTATTATAAATGTTTTAAGCCAAAATATGAAGTAGAAATGACAAAGAGGACCTAACTAGAAATAGGAGTCTCTGGTATTTTTCAAGCATTTTAGTGACTAATAACAATAATAATCTTATAAACCTCTCTAATTGAAGTTTTTTTTTTTTTCTTGTCTTTTCTAGGGCTGCTCCCACAGCATATGGAGGTTCCCAGGCTAGGGGTCTATTCGGAGCTGCAGCCACTGGCCTATGCCAGAGCCACAGCAATGCGGGATCTGAGCCACGTCTGCAATCTACACCACAGCAATGCCAGATCCTTAACCCACTGAGCAAGGGCAGGGATCAAACCCGCAACCTCATGGTTCCTAGTCAGATTCGTTAACCACTGCACCACGAGGGGAACTCCTCTAACTGAAGTTTTAAACTTTCAAAGTATTTTCATATATATTAATTCATTTTTATTTTCATAAGATCCCCATGATGTAGGCAACACAGATACCACTATTTCCATTTTATCAGTGAGGGGTCTGAAGCAACACAGAAATTTCTAAGGTCACACAACAGTACCAAGGGTAAACTTAGGTTTCCTAGTTCCAAGCTGCAGTTTTATAGTCTATCAAGCTGCCCCTGCAGTGCTCTTCCATTCTGAGCCAGCCTTGGGTGATGTGAAGTAACGACATTGTTCTTTAACACCTTTCTGCCCTGGTTGGCTCCTCTACTCTGAGGAGCTTTGCTACACTCTAATATACCACTTCCAGCAAGGACCCACTTGGGGACCCCCTAATCTGCCTTTCCTGGTTTAGCTTCCTAAGGGTGGATTCACTTATATACCAAAAGCCTTGCCTACTCAAGGATGAAACTTTTATTCTATTATTATTATTTTTTTTTTCTTTGCTTTTTAGGGCATGCCTGCAACATATGGAGGTTCCAAGGCTAGGGGTCTTGTCGGAGCTACAGCTGCCGGCCTACACCACAGCCACCACAACTCGGGATCCGAGCCACGTCTGCAACCTACACCACAGCTCACGGCAACGCCGGATCCTTAAGTCACTGAGCCAGGCCAAGGACTGAACTGACAACCTCATGGTTCCTAGTTGGATTCTTTCCTCTCTGCCACAATGGGAACTCCTAAGGATGCGACTTTTAGACTCTTAAAGTCTTCCAAAGTGAAAAAGAGATTTATTAAATTTCCTGTTTGTCTTCTGAGGGCAATACTTGCCCCATTTTCTGGCCCAAAGATTAATCTGAATATTTAATATTTCTAGATCCCAATCTGAACACACTTAAAAGATAATAATCAAAACTCTGTAACACTAATGGGAGACTATATAGGTGTCCTAGATATTCATTATGATTTATAAGATAATTTAAAATACATTAAAAAAAATCTCATACCATAATACAATGTGAAAGCAATTCTCAATAAATGATAGTATGATACATGGCTGGTAATTTGGGGAAAAATTCTATTTTGAGCCATATCTCACGCCACATGTGCATGTGTGCGTGCAAACACATACACACATACTCCAGTTGGAATACAAAAAGGAGTTATATATTTTAAAAATAAAATAAAAACCTTAATAAATTAGAATAAAATAAGACAAACATGAAACATCTGTAGGAAGTTTTGCTTTCTGGATTTAGGAGAATAGAAGAAATCACAAAGAAAAGATAAATAGTTTTGGCTATATTAAAATAAAAGTTTCTGTTAAAAAATAAAAAGATAAACTGAGGGGAAGTATTTGCAGAAAATATGATGGACAAAAGGGTTAAAAGGCTTTTTTTTTTTTTTTTAAAGAAGAGCCCATATAAGTGGATAAATGACATTAGGATTCCAAGAGATTAATAAACTAAGGGAAAGAACAGAAAATTCACAAAAAAATACAGCTAGTCACAAGGCATTTGGAAGAATACTTAATTTCAACAAATAGCAAGGAAAGAAAATTAACAGTGTAATGGAACCTTTATATATAATATGTACATATTAGCACAGACATCTTATGCTTATACCTAGTATTGTAGGGTTAGTAGCAGAGTGGTACTATTGGTGGTATTATAATTGGTGGTACAATGCTTCTAGAAAGTGACCTACCAAAATATATCCAAAGACTACTTAGATTTTGTTTCAGCAAATCTACTTCCAAGAATCTACCAAAAGGAACTGATTTAAAATATGAAAAAAATCTGTAAGTATGGAGATGTACCTTATAGTATTTTTTTTTTTGTCTTTTTAGGGCCATACCCACAGCATATGGAAGTTCCCAGGCTAGGGGTCGAATTGGAGCTTCAGCTGCCAGCCTACACCACAGCTACAGCAACATGGGATCCAAGCAGAATCTGCGACCTACAACACAGTTCACCGCAATGCTGGATCCCCAACCCACTAAATGAGGCCAGGGATTGAACCCAAGTCCTCATGGATACTAGTTGGATTCGTTACCACTGAGCCATGGCGGGAACTCCCAAGTATTTTTAATATAATGAAAAATTGGAGGCTACTGGAATGCTCATCAATAGGGACATGGCTGGACGAGTTCTGATTCAACACTTAAGGGAATTATGTGGTCATAAAGGTGAAAGAGTACAAAGACTAGTTAGCAATATGGAAAAATATATAATATGACGTTAACAGAGAAAAACAGGAGGTAGTGTATGAAGTGATATGATTAGAACTTTGTAAAATATGTATATGAATAATACTTGAATTCAGAAAAATAATTACAAATGCATTTTATTAGTTAAATTTAGATGATTTTTTTGTTTTCCTCTTCTGATAAAATTCTGAATTTTAATTTTTTTTGATCAACTTAAAATTAATTTTAAAGAAAATAAAACTTTAGTTTGGGCAGGAAGGGATAGGAGGTCGAGGAAGACCTGTAGAACAGACATGTTTGGCAGCTGAAGCCCTTGAAAGTTCCTTCATCCTAAAGCAAGTACCCACACAGAGTAAGGTAAAATTGGGAACCCAGGCTCAACTGTAACAGTCTTAACAGAAAAAGAAAAGACTTAAACTCCAATTACAAACACCATGTAAATCATTGGGCCACAGTTTGGACCAGAAAGCACTGGAGCTGGGAGGGTCTTTAAAGATCATTGAGCTCACCTCCACCCTCCTCCTCAAATATACAAACATAATGTTACAGAACTGGAAGGTAAAGTGCAGGGTCACACAATAAGTTAATGGCAGGGCTGAACTTGAGCCTGGGTCACTGACTTCTCACTCAGTGCTGTCTCTCCTCTACCAGATCTCAGCTGAGGACAAAAAGAGTACATTTTAGGAAGAGTCTTGGAAAGAAAAAATAACAATTATAAGTATGTATTGTTAAAATATAAATAATAAACCAGAAAATATTTTCCTCTGTAAATCATTACTGTAGCAGCATCCTGATAAACCAGAAACTTTGACCAAAACTGAAAAAAAAGAACATAAAAATGTTGGCAAGCCTTAGAACTATGATCTGTCTCTGGTCAAATAGAGGGGAATAGAGCCAAACATAAAACCAAAGCTAAGCAGTAACATCTGGGAGGAAACATTCTCTTTGCCAAGGACCCACCTACTTGCTTTAAGAACCTACATCTTTCTGGAGCTGTGCGCTGTACCAGGACTCCGGCTTGGCTGGAGTGAACCATATATCCAGGGCCAGCTGCAGCACGCGTCTCTCCAGCAAAGTGAGGGCGTGGGCTGATGTGGGCTGGCAGGTGTGGCAGGCCTCCCTGAGGAGGTGCTCGAGGGCCCTGGGAATGTGTGAAGCCAGGCCCAGAGAAGGGTGGAACTCCAGCAGGTAAATATTTTTCAAAGCTGGGCTTAATGAAGAGAAACAATTAACAACAAATTTACACAGTGAAGAACTTAACCTGCTTCCAAAGATATCTGGATTTTATATTTTTCAAGACAAATAAAACACTCATAATCTAGGGCATTATAAAAAACCAGAAGCTCAAAGGGGCCTAGAGGCTGTCCAGGGAACCCACTAGGTAATACAGAATGTTCTTTGCTTTAATGTGAACTCTTTTAAAATTGGAAGACATAGGAGTTCATTCTAAAATCCAAGAAGGAGATTTATTGTAAGTAAAATCATTATGCTAGTCACCCTAAACTTACACAGTGCTGCGAGTCAATTACATCTCAATAAATTTGAAAAAAAGATTCTAAAATTGTGTTATGGCAAACCTGTCAATATTTCTATAATCAATACTTAGCCAAATATTTGAAAACAAAATAACTTAAGAGTGATTAAATATTAAATAATTTCTGTGGCTATTTCTATTTTTCACCTGATTCTTTATTCTTTATTTCCCCTAAATGATAATGGATTAAGACAATTTTTAAGTTCTATACAAAACTGCTAGAATCATTCATGTTTACCATCAAAATGATATATTTTATAAATAATTGAGACCAGAAATGATAAAATGTTTTCAGGTTATTCTTTGGAAATAAGGATATAGCAACGGTCAAGGGCCCTTCTATGCCTACACAGAACTAAAGAACATAAATACTTCTTAAATCCATGTACATGGGATTCTTCTTAGTCCTAGATCTTAGAAAATACAACCCTAAATCTGGAAAGGGTTCTCATCAAGCACGTATCATTTGCTTTTAAGACTATTCGGATGGCCTTAGCATCCGCGTAGTCTTAGCATGATCCTTGCTGTAGCATACAAACACAGAGCTGGTGTCTCACACTTACTACAGTGAAAAAAAAAAAATCAGTCCTGAGTAAGGTCTTCAGAGAAAATGCAGTCTTGGGCCTGGAGCTCCCAGGGCTCTTTCTTAAGAGACAAGGTTAGAATCTCAGCAATGAGATCCAATGGCACCCTACCCATGGGATGCCTCTCCATGGGATGACGCACCAAGATGACATCATAGCCCACTGTGGCAATTTCTTACTGAAAGTCTGCTTGTATTGCTGGGCTATACACTTCCCAGGGGCAGGGCTACACCTCTGTTGTTCACATCTGTGTCCCTAGCTCCAAGCACACTGCCCATATAGCTACATAAAAAATATCTGTTGAATGTTGAAAGGAGTTGGACAATTTCTCTACCCATTTGGAGGCAACAGAGAGGTTGTGATCTTGGACTATTCAGACTTACTTGGGGCTTTTCACCAGCTTCCTTGATCCTCTGTAACCTCAGAGGTTGGAAAGGAATAGTGGCGGGGGAATCATACTGCATATCAAGGGGGTGACTTTATGTACTCCCTCTGAGTGGTCTCAAGAAATTTAAACTCCTCCTTAAAGGGGTGGGGGTGGGTCACAAGGTGAATCTGCAGAAATCTTTTGGTTAACACTTGCTAGAATAAAGAAATTCCTTTTTGAGAAATTTTAAGCACATTCATGTTTCATATATGTTGGCCTGTGTGGCACCTCTGAAAAATCCTCTGACGGTATTTCAAAAGCAACTAGGTTTTTTTTTTTTTTTTTTTTGAGAACTTCTCAAGGAAATGGAGGTTCTGCACACAGTGGCATAAGTTTAAAATTCCTATTCTTTATTTAAAAAGTGAATAGATATTAAGTATGCAAAGTAATCCCTCTCCTGTGGCTTTTATATTTATTTCTTTCATCTCCAAATACTAGAGAGGTGCTTTGTAGAATAGTATTAGACTTAACATCATACCCTTAAATTATCCAGAAATTAAATGTAAAACATCTAAAGACAACATCAGCTTACCAGCTATTGTTGATGGAAATGAGCTGTTTGCAAATTATGTTAAGGGGAAGTCCAAATGTATTGCTATTATCTGGATGGCCTTTTCGCCAAAGCCTCTGGACATACTCCCGCTGACGCTCTATCTAGAAATGTCACATAAAATCTAAAATTAGAAAAGTTAAACTTTCCCATGGATGTGAGTTATGAGCCTTGGCATGAGAAGCACAGAACATCAGCCCTTTGCATCTCTTCATTATTTGACTAATTTTCACTCAGGCATGGGTTTTGGGGATTCACTCACTCAGAGACATGCTTGCCTTTTAGTCTAAGCCAAGGGTCAGCCAGGAAAAGCAAAGGCCACCAGCTTCAGGCAATCTTAAGAAGCATGAGAAAACTTCTTTTTGTCAAATAATTTGACTAAAATGAAAAAATTCTAAGCAGACCTAAGGTAACTGTATTGCAACAACTGTTATCTCCTAGCTTTTCCCCAGAGGACAAAGACTGTGATCATTTCTTATAGTGTCCTTAAAATACAACCTTTAAAAAACATATAATTTTATACATTAATGTCCTACAAGGGGGTAGGTTTAGTCTTTTACTACCAATAAACTCTGTGATTGGATGAAAACAGGTTGTCAATTCTCTGTGGGCCATTAAATGTAATTATGGTTGGAAACCTCCCTTTAAGATTGTAGTCATACTTGGAATTCAACAATGCAAATAAGCTTACAAATAAGCATGGTGTACATGCTGCCCTAGAAAACCCAGATTCTGGACCAGCACTGAAAGGAAAACATGACTTTCGGGTCTGGCCCATGTTTTCCATCCTCTTCGTACTTGGAATATTTTAAAACCCAAATGTACTCACATGCTGGTTGAGGACATCCCTCACTAGCTGCAGGTGGAGCCTCAGGCAGGCGCATTCATCACGGTAGGCCTTAATGAAGTAAGGGTGGCTGAGATCAAACCGTGGGCACCTGTGCATAATGTCAATGATCACTTGTGCCAAGGCAAACCTCTCCTCTGGGTCCAACGCATGCTGATAGGCTTCGAAATAACTGTCAAGAAGCTGCAAATAAGGTTGATAGTCAGAGAACAGGGCCCAGCAAAGAGAGGGGAGTCCACACCCTTTCCAGGCTTTGGAAAGCCCCCCCACCTTTGGCAGGAGAGAGACAGCTCTGAACCTCTGGGTACGAGCCCCATGTGGGCAGTGCAGCACCAGTGTGACACAGACCAGGTTAGGGAGGGCAAGGGGAAAAGCACTCGTTTCACCTCTGTCCCCTCTTCCCCTGCTCTCCACAAATAAAAGGTGGGTTATATAATGAATAATACAACATCTAATAATCATAAACTCCAATGAGACAGTGCATTCAATGCCACCTCATCAAATATATTATCTCCAACACCTTTTCCCACAGACCCATTCTCCCTCCCCCATTAAACTCCATCACCAAAGATAGGCAGGTGGCCTCTGTCCCTCTTCTCTATCCTCAGCCCCATTTATAATCCCTTCTCTTTAACAGTTCGCTAAAGTTTCACCTATATATAGTAAAGTGATTGGGGGGGGGGGTGAAGTGGTGGTGGTTAGAATAGAAGGCCAAGAATGAAAAGTTTCCTCTAAATATAAAGGCATTTATCCCAGATTGGACTCCACTAGGAAGGATCTATGCACAGAACTCTCAAGTGCATCAAGGGAAGCTTCTGTTTTAGTGGAGTTCACAAGTCTTTTCTAAAAATTGAAGAAAGCTTCCACACCCTAACC
The DNA here is from genome assembly GCF_016906955.1 of Phacochoerus africanus. NCBI lineage: Eukaryota > Metazoa > Chordata > Mammalia > Artiodactyla > Suidae > Phacochoerus > Phacochoerus africanus. Next base: position 75,296,865 of record NC_062545.1, on the reverse strand, counting down.
GAAGAGAGTTTTTAGTATAGGAATTCAGAAAGAGATGCTCTTTATTTTGCTTTTGCATTTGTCTAGGAGCTTAAGGAATTTCTGTCCTGTATATAAATTCTATTTGTGTGTAATTAGTAATGGGCTGGAATCCCAAACAAGGACCTAGAGGCCTATATGTAAGTAGTTCTGAACAATGTAGTTACTGTTTTAGGGTTGTTTAAAACCTTCATAGGCTTAGGCACACTTACTTTTGGAGATCATATCAAATATATTAAAACACATCCTAATACATTTTTCCTATAAAAATGTTAAATGATATTTATAATTTTGCTTTTCAAATTCTTTGGCTATGAGCAATACATTTAATTAGTGATTGGCTATGATTTTCTGGGCAGTATGTTCTTGAGGATTCTTATGAAGTAAGAACATCTGATCTATAAACTGTTTTCAAATGTCATTTAAGCATTTGTTGGTAACTGTTTTGTATTTTATTTTTGTGTTTATAAGAAATGCATGCTTTTTTTCCCCTCAGATCTCTCTTATTTTCAGTGGTCCCTGAAAAGTTCTTCAATCCTAAACACACCAAGTCTATATCACTTGATGAATAAATCAACTCTGACTGAAGGCTTCTGAACTTCTACTCCCACTGGGCTCACAAGGTGATGGATCCCTTTACTCTGTCATTCTAATCCAACATGTCCTCTCAGAGTTTCAGCTCGGTGTGTCACTTCCTAGTCATCTTTGACCAGCATCTCTAATGCAGACTTAAATTCTCTGAAAGGCCTCAGCTCCTGCGTTAGCTTTGTCACCAAAGACATGGGTGTGCCCAGTGTGTGCATTTAATTGGCAGCAAGGAGTGGATTGCTGAGGTTGCAATTTCTACCAATCTGACAGCCTAGTACTCTTAGGGATGCATTAGAGAAGAGAGTTTTTTGTTTCCTTGGGTATTGGAACTTGGGTATCTTCCTAGTGGTTTGAGGCCAGGAGGCCAGTCCACTTCCAAAGAAACTAAAGAATTTTCTAAAAGGACATAAAGAGTCCCTTTCATTGTGCAGAGTCCATAGCTTAGAATGCAAGACCGGAAAGAACTGAGAGGGAGTAAGCACTACTTGAATACAGGTGGCAACAGATCAGAGGAGAGTAAAGGAACCAAGTGGAGGGAAAGCCAGGACTGTCTCCTGAGTCTCATTCTTAAATGCTTAAGAATCAATAGCAAATGAGGAATCAAATACTGTCTTAGAAATGTCCACCGTCTGGGCTTCAGTGCTAAGGCTCAAAAATGGAGAGCCTGGGGCACTTTACTTAGCATCTAGTTTTGCAGAATGCCCTTTGGGAAACATTGGTCCAAGGGACCTTGGTCATTCTTAGTATTAAAAGGATAGGAGTTCCCATTGTGGCTCAGAGGGTTAAGAACTTGACACAGTGTCCATGAGGACGCAAGTTTGATCCCTGGCCTCAGTCAGTGGGTTAAAGGATTCAGTATTAGCTGTGGCTGTGGTGTAGGCCCAGCAGCTGCAGTTCTGATTCGACCCCTAGCCCAGTGGGAGTAAAAGTGTGGGTGTGGCTATAAAAAGAAAAAAAAAAAAATAGGATAACTCCCAAAGAGGCTAAAAGCTTAGGACACAGAATGTGCTCCACAGGTTAGAAAGGTCACACACTTCAGAGCATGAGATGAAGGAAGGTGGAGATCCTTTGCCTTTAAGCGAGCCCCTGGGGAAAATGAAGCAAGAAAGGAGATCTAAATGACTACATTCTGTCCACAGAGTTCTACTCTAGAATGATATTCAATTATTAAACAGCGGAAGACAAAGCAGAAATGAAGGAGTGACTAGATGGGGTAAGAAGGGTGTTTCTCAATAGCCTAGGGGAAAGATTAGGAAAGAAACAATTACTTCCCTAAATCATTTGTGACAAATTTAAACCTATCTGGCTGTGCCAGCGCAATCCCAGGAGCTGGTTTATACTATTTGTATTGCCTTGCCCTGTTTTTGCACAAAGAGCCCTACTGTTTGGCTCTTTGGCAGGGGAAGTTCATGGGGAGGGTTCTTGCTGGTGATTCCAATCTGGTGATACCAGGTTGCAGAGGCTGGTGCTAAATTGCTAAGAGCACTTTGTTGGTGGTAGGATTGCCAGATTTAACAAAGAAAATTACAGGTCAAGTTCAATGTGAATATATATGTATATATGTAAACAACCCATACCTTTTTAGTATATATATCCCAAATATTTTACCCGGCGACCCTAGCTGTTGAGAAGGAAAAATATGGCTCTTTTTAAATTGACAAGCCTTTTTTCAAGGTTTGACCTCCAACTTGAAAAGCTCTCAGATGGTCCATTGCATAATTTTATTATGAATTCTTTCCCAACAGGGATAGGACTGTGATCTTTCCATCTCACAGGTTCTATTTATTATGTGTTTGCTAACTGGCCCATTTCCATTTAAACTCTTGGCTGGCATTTGTTTAAGAAGTCTTCCTAGCCTGTCAAATGTCACCTGTGTATATCAAGGGCCAACTTTTAGGCCAAATAATATGTGGTACACACTGATGGTAGGCATTAAATACTGGAGAAAATAGAAAAAGAGCCAGAATGAATAATCTCTAGCTGTACTGTGTTTATATTTTTTACCTCAACCTCTTTTTATTTCTTGAGTTTAAAAAAACTCTGAGAAACAGTATTTTAGGTCAAATGAAAATGTAAAATAGAAAATCAATGTCAGATATCACTAGTCACAGAATTTTTTTCCTTTTTTTTTTTTTTCTAAGTGCTTTAAATACAAATTCAAATTACCCTAAAAATGTGTCCTCTGGTGGCAGTGGACAGAATTAACATTGGTATAAATATCCCTTAGGAACTGGTACAGCTGATGCCTGGCCTCTCTGAGTCTCTTAATCCACCTAAATTCCTACCAGCTCTTTTTTTATGAGCATTTTTCATAATACAGATTTAAGACAACCCAATGTGTATGAGAAATTCTTAACTTTAGTGATTCCAACATATTTAACAATCAAAAACAGCTGAGGACACTTGGCTGTAGAATAAGTATGGGGAAAAATCAATTGTACTCTAGATAAAAATCTGGTTTATCCATTGAAAACAGACTCTTTTGACAATTTCTGATTTAGAAGGCCACATTTTCCAGTTTTGGCACAGATAGCGAACTTATTCTCAGGGTAGTTAGGAAGGAGGTATTTTTCAATGACTGTTTTAAGTTAAAATAATTTCATGTACCATAGAAGAAACCAATAGATTGCCCTTGTCGTTTAGCACAAAATGAACCTTAGGCCAAAGTGAGGAGAAATTGATTTGTTTTTAATTACTCTCTGCTCGTCTATTCTCTGCTACAGAGTCCTGCCTGGGGCCTCCATAGAAGGCCTGGAAGAACCAAAAGAGAGGTAAGGAAAGTACAGAAAAGGGGGATATTTAAAACTCATATCTGAACCAATAAATGATGAGTGTGAGGACTGTCTTGCTTACATTTAATGTGGCCTCTCCAGTTTCTACACTGAGTCTGTCTCCCATTTACTCAGTCAATCCCAATAAAGTTCTAACTGGCAATCAAGGGTTGCAGATGCAAACTCTAGAGGCCAGTTTTCTTTGAAAAGAAGAACAATTTTTAAACAACCCAATCAAAAAATCAGTAGAAGACCTAAATAGACATTTCTCCAGAGAAGACATATGGATAGCCAGCAGGCACATGAAAGACTTCTCAACATCTCTAACCATTAGAGAAATGTAAATCAAAACTACAATGAGGTACCATCTCACACTGGTCAGAATGGCCATCATTAATAAGTCTACAAATAGCAAATGCTGGAGAGGGTGTGGAGAAAAGGGAACCCTCCTACAGTGATGGTGGGAATGTAAGCTGGTACAACCACTACGGAGAACAGTATAGAGGTCCCTCAGAAAACTAAATATAGAACCACCATATGATCTAGCAATCCCACTCCTGGGTATATATCTGGACAAAACTTTCATTCAAAAAGATACATGCACCCCTGTGTTCATTGCAGAACTATTCAAAATAGCCACGACGTGGAAGCAACCTAAATGTCCATTGACAAATGGATTAAAAAGATGTAGTACATATACACAACGGAACACTACTCAGCCGTAAAAAAGAACAAAACAATGCCATTTGCAGCAACATGGATGGAAGTACAGATTCTCATACTAAGTGAAGTAAGTCAGAAAGAGAAAGACAAATATGATATGATATCACTTATATGTGGAATCTAACATATGGTACAGGATGAACCTATCTACAGAACAGAAACAAACTCACAGACAGGGAGAGCAGACTTGCGGTTGCCAAGATGGGGGCGGGGGAGGAAGTGGGATGGACTGGGAGTTTGGGGTTAGTAGATGCAAACTATTACATTTAGAATGGATAAGTAATGAGGTCCTATTGTACAACAGAACTATATCTCATCACCTGTAATATAACATGATAGGAGATAATATGAGAAAAAGAATGTATGCATATATATATGTATGACTGGGTCACTTTGCTGTACAGCAGAAATTGACAGAACATTGTAAATCAACTACACTTTAATAAAAAAATTTTTTAGAAAAGAGGAACAATTTTAAAAGCCCTAGGCTTTCACCCTTTAAGTCCAGCCAGTTGTTTTCAAAAATTGGGTGACCTACATCTCTGAGTAAGAGACCAGAGAGTAGATGAAACAGTAAACCATCTATTCTACTAGAAAAACAATTCAAAGAAAACATTTCCACTTCCCCATCTTCTGACCACATCACAGTGCACTGTAAACTGGCTTCCACCTCCACTACTTTTTAAAGAGAAGCTGGAAATGACTGCCTGATGGCTGACCCCCGTCTGGTTTTTAGTACTCATCTTTCTTAATGCTTCACTGTACTTCATGCAAGTAACCATTCTCTCCTATTAAAATGCTTTTTTTCCAGTGGGCTTTCCTAGCATTATCCTTTCCTTTTTCTCAGTAGTCTCTTTAGGGCTGCAGGTGTGGCATATAGGAGTTCCCAGGCTAAGGGTTGAATCAGAGCTACAGCTGCTGGCCTACACCACAGCCACAGCTACAAAGGATCCGAGCTGTATCTGCAACCTACACCACAGCTCACGGCAACACCGGATCCCCGACCCACTAGGCAAGGCCAGGTAGCGACCCCACGTCCTAATGGATACTAGTTGGATTCATTTCCACTGTGCCACAAAGGGGACTCTTCTCATGGATTCTTATTCCATAACCTTCTCTTTAAATATAATGAGACCCATTTCAGACATCTCTGGCTTTTCCTAGTCATTTCAATTCATTACTATGGTTCAACTTCCACATTCATTCCGCAGCTCATACTTGGTCCTGAGATTCAAATCTATAGCTCCCGCAAAACATGCACACCTGGGTTTTATCAAACCTTCCTCATGTGCCTTTTATCCTAGACTCAAAATTATCTTTCCCTCTAAATACACCCCTCCTCTTCCATTCTGTTTCAGTTAACAGCCTCTTCTGTAAGCCTGAGGAAGTCATTTTAACTCCACCCTCATTCTCTCACCCCAACATCCAGTCTTCTAATCCTGTCATTTCTGTGTTTGGAAACCCCTGCCCAGTTGCTCACACCCACGTCTAAAAGCCAGAATAAGGTCAGTCAGTTTGTCATTTAGCAAAGTGAGGCTGGTTCCTGACAGGACAATGAACATGAATGAAATCATCACTCATTCTCACTAAAAGAATACATATTAGAAAAGGGCCTAAATTATACAGCCTTCTAACAAATTGTAAGATAAAGTCATATGCTTCATATTTTATTTTTGGTAACAAAGAACCACAGCAAAGAACATAAAATTTATTATTTGCATCCTTACAACTAGCTGATATTATTTAAATAATTATTCACTTTATTTGAGCTGCTCTAAAAGACCCACTGGGTTTAAAAATATATATATTGGGTGTTGTAAGAGTGTTTAATAGAAGTTTTGTTTCTAGGTGAAAATACCTGGCGCTTGTTTTCTAGAAGAGTTGCTTCCCAAGTCCACATGTCATATAGCACAGCAAATCTGTCCACACCTGCATGGATCCATCCCCAGTCCTGGTCAATATTTGACTTGCCGCCCACTTTGTGACCTGACAGAGAAATGGATGAGAATGACCAGAGACAGACCTCTCCATGAAGCTCTTCCTAGTAGAAATGCATCCCTAGGATTGTCAGCTCCCTCTCAGGAATACCTAGGAAAGGGTAACTGGGATTCCTAAGAATCAGCTAAAGATCTCTGGGCAACACTAGGCCCTAAGTTCATACATGCTGACTTCTAAATCAACTAAGGTTTTTGTTTTTACTTTTAAAGACTAATTTTAGAACTATAACCAAAGTTAAGTTAACATGAAATATTTACTAAAATGCCCTCAAACTTGTAATTTAAAGGCAGAACATGCTTCTCTTTCTGTAAAAAAAACAGGTCCCTGGTGGTTTAACAACAAACCCAGTTTAACCTGCCAAGTCAAAAATTTTCAGGAAAATTTCTAAGATACTCCCTAAATATGTTAATTACTAACTTAAATCAATAAGTGTAATCATTGCCATTATTCAGCTAAAATATTTTCCCACTATACTAATGTAAGTTTTCACTATCAGCGTTATTATTGCTTAAAATTTTAAGTGGCCTATTTCAGAATAAAATATTAAAAATTAAGCGATTTTCAGGTTTAATAATTATCAAATATATGATGGGTACTAAACAAGAGAAAAACTTTGGTCAGGAATTTCTCTAGCAGCAGTTGGGAAATCGTTTCACAACAGATGACTGTACACTCAGTAGTTGAGAGATGCTCATATGATTAAGTATTTCAATCAAAGTTCTCTTTTTTTTTTTTCTTTTCCCTCTTTTAGCTTCACCCGTGGCATATGGAAGTTCCTAGGACAGAGATCGAATGCAAACTGCAGCTGCAACCTACACCACGGCTATGTCAAAGCCAGATCCTTTTCAGATACTACTGGATATGCATTTACATCCACTGTGTCATAGCAGGAACTTCCCAAAGCAAGTTCTTAGCAGCTGGAAATAGTCACATTGTATTGTAAATTAGTATCAGCATAAATTGTGCACTAGTATGTAGGATGACCAATAAAGATGAAAGCTAAGGGCTGAAATTAAATGCCGTGGAATGGTGGATGCCATCACCACATCCCATCATTCAGATCACAAATGGTCTGTGGCCAAAAGAAAACGAAGAGTTTAACCCAATACTAAATTAATTCTTGATGGGATCTGAAAGGTTAATTGTCAAATATTTTTGAGAAGCATTTTATAATAATATGAACACGAATTATACTTATTTAAAGTCTGTATATATATTACCAAACGGCACAATCCCTTGCTAAATTTCCCTTCAGGTATTGCAGTGTATCTAGAAATTCTTTAAATTCTTTCCAAATGCAACACCAGTGAGGCCATATTATTCCAAAAGGAATGATTCTTACCTCACCTTCTAAAACTGGATAAATTTGGGTGATACCAAAAGGAAGAGAGAATACAGATGTGAGTTATTTGATTACCCTGAGTAATGATTTCTTTGTTTGGGGCTTGTCTGGCATTTTCCTGGCCAGGTCTTTGTGCATCCTGGTGATTTTCTGTCAGAAGCTCAGGAATATCTCTGCTTCTAACTGGTTTCCCCAAGGTCAATCACTATTTTTTGTCACTCAGAAAAAAACTGTTAATTTCACTTGCTAACTTTGCTTCCCTCAGGGCCCTGCACCTAATGGGTGATGGAGAAATGCCACTAGGCAACAAGTGGAGTCTAAATAGCAGTAAGAATTATACCAAGTCACAGTCTCCAACAAATGAGGAAATTGAGCTAGAAACAAAACTATCTTTTCTAAAGTGGTGTGTGTTGGGAGAGGCATGTGTGCTAATAGAATTTTCAAGATACTACTGGATATGCATTTATATTTTGAGATGGGAAATGTTAAATGAGGCCCTTTGTGTTTTTTTTTTGCTTGTTTGCCTGGATGGTTTTTAAAAATCTGACTTCTGACCTTTTTCTTTCTCAATGTAATGGCTGGCCACAAGCAGCAGTTCTGTCTCTAGTTCCTTCAGATCACTCAAGGCTTCATCATACATGACATAGATTCCCTGCTGGTCCTGGGTGTGGATGTAACCAGCTTCCATGCTGTAGTAGTCATCTTGGTTCTCCACTTCTGAGAACTCCATGAACTGGATGCCCTGGACCTGGGAAAGAAAGTCAAGGTTGCAAATTACCAGGAGGGAGAGCTATAGTTTGCTGGCTCAAATGGACCAAACAGCAGGTTTCAGCTCCTATAATCAGGGCTGTCAGCATGGAGCTGTAGACATGATGAATGGATAAATAGCTGTATGTAGAGAAAAAAGATATTAACAAGGAATGTCATCAGGGATGGGTAGTTCTAAAACAAATAACTAGCTGTTTAAGGTTTTACTGGTTAACCTGGTATTATCTAGAAAAAGGTAAGCAATAGAGCCAAGTGCTAAAGTGGTCTCTGAAGTCAGTGTCCATGTTCAGGTCCCAGCTCTTCCAGGCTCTCACCCTGGGTAAGTCATTCAGCTACTCTTAGCCTCCATTTCCTAAATTGTAACATGGGGACAGTGGAGACACCACAACAGTTGTTGTAGGGAGTGACACTGTGCATATGAGTGAGACCTTGAGATCTATAAACTTTAGCTGTTAAAGATTTTTCTTTAAATCTAATACTTCTAAAATGCATTAACACAATCTCACATCATAGTAACATACTGAGTTGAATATTGCCCCCCTGAAATTCATGTCCACTGGAAACCTGTGAATGTGGCCTTACTTGGAAATTGAGTCTTTGCAGATGTACACAAGACGAGGCCATACTGGATTAAGGTGGGCCCCAATCCAATGACTGATGTTTCAGAAGGAAATTTGGAGGCTGATACAAAGAGGAGAAGGCCACTTGCAGGCCAAGACAGAGACTGAAGTGATGCATGTATAAACCAAGGAACACCAAGGATTGCTGGTAATGACCAGAAGCCAGAAGAGGTAAGGAGGATTTTCCCCTGGAGCCTTCAGAGATAGCACGGCCCTGCTGGCACCCTGATTTTGGACTCGGAGTCTCCAGAACTGTCAGAGAATAAATTTATCTCCCAGTTGTTCTGAACTGCTCACTTTGTGGTACTTTATTATGAAGTGTTAGGAAACTAAAATAAGTAATTTGAGTATTCCAGTCATAATTTTATGTTTTTAGATGACTGAGGACCTATTGCTTTCTCAGAATGCTATTCTAATAGTAATTCTCAAAATGCAAAACTTCTCTACCCTTCTCAAGCCTCTGATTTCTCTCCCTCACTCCCTGCCCCAGTGCCCAGTCTCCCTCACTCTCGACGGAAGCCCTTCCACTTCTCCACTTACATACAAACCTCCTCCTGCTCTCCTGCTCCCTCTGCACTGCAAAGGCCAATTCCACTTCCCTTCTCTAAGGCCACTCTCTCCCCCTCTGAAGTTTCTCTTCTCAGACATTCAACTCATTTCAACCAGAGATTTCTCAACTGACATTGAAATTTGCTCATGGCTGTCTTATTTTTATTTTTGGTCACACCCACAGCACATGAAAGTTCCCAGGCCAGGGACTGAATACAAGCTGCAGCTGTGACCTATGCTACTTGCTACAACATCAGATCCTTAACCCACTTTGCTAGATGGGGATCGAACCTGTGCCTCTGCAGTGACTCAACCCCATAGCCCTCCTTTTCTTTCTTTCTTTTTTTTTTTTTTTTTGGCTTTTTAGGGCCGTACTTGAGGCCTTTTGGAAGTTCCCAGGCTAGGGTCAAATCAGAGCTACAGCTGCCAACCTACACCACGGCCATAGCAACGTAGGATCCAAGCTATGTCAGCGACCTATCCCATAGCTCATGGCAATGCCAGATCCTTAATCCACTGAGCGAGGCCAGGGATGGAACCCGCATCCTCATGGATACTAGTTGGATTCATTACCACTGAGCTATAACAGGAACTCCTAGCCCTCTTATTTTAAAACATCCTCACACTCTTCCCCAGGTTCCCATGTCTCCTCCTCCTCACAGTCTAGCCACCTAAGATATTATCTGTATTCACTGCCTCCATTTCCTCACCTCCTACTTTTCACCCATTCCCATCTGGCTCCTGCCTCCACCAAGCCACCCAAACCACTTTCACTGAGTCCAACAATGACCTTTGCTCACATCCAGCAGGCTTTCTTTAGACATTTTAAGTAATCTCTCAGGAGCTTCTGACACAGTTCAGCACTCCCTGCTTCTTGACCCAGTCTCTGCTCTGGCCTCTGGGACTCCACATTCTCTTTGCTCTCACCAACTTTCTAGCCGTTTCTTTTCTATCAGGTCATTAAATGGTGGCCACAACACTCAAGCCCCAGTCCTAGGACTTCATCTTTTCCTGCTGCAGTCCTTCCTTAAGAGATAGCACACTTTGACAGATGAGATTACCACCTTTAGACCATTAGTTCCTCAATTCATATTTCCAATTCAGGCCTCCTAGAGATCCAGACCCACGTATCCAAATACCTATTTGGCCTCTGTTCCTAGGCCTCTCAAAGGACTCTCAAAGTTAACATGATCAAATTATGTGATCTTCCCCCACAAACCTAGGCCACCTCCAGTTTCCTCATTTTAGTAAATAGCACCACCACCCATCCACTTCCTCTACCATGAATCATTCCTGACGTCTCTTTCTGCCTCACCCTACATGTCCAATCAATCATGAGGTCCTGTTGATTTTACTTTCTATCTCTCAAATCCATCCACTTGTCTGCATCTCCACCACCCACCATCCTAGTCCAAGTTGTTATTATCCTGCAGTAGGACTAGGCCAGGAGCTTCTAAACTGGTCTAGCCTCTTAATTAGTCCACATCCCCTCTGGCCTGGGCTTATTCTCCCCTCCATTGTATTCACTACTGGAAGAGGATGTTTTAGAAGTGGAGTTTAGATTATGTCATCCCTTCTTCTTTTAATATCCCAAAATGCTTCTCATTACTCACAGACAAAGCAAAACTCCATAAAAGAGTCTACATGGTCTGGCCCCTGCCTATCTCCCACCAGTGGTTTTGAATCAACTGTGATTTTTGCCCCCCAGAGGACAACTGGCCATGTCTGGAGATATTTTTGGTTGTTATAACTTGGGGGGAGGTGCTCTTGGCATCTAGTGTGTAGAGGCCAGGCATGCTTCTAAATATCCGACAGCACACAAGAGAGCTCCACACAGTGAAGAATTATCAGGCCTCAAATGACAATAGTACCAAGGCTGAGAAACCTGGGACTACCTTCATTTTGTATCACTTTCTACCTAGATCACTGTATCCTAGCCTTTCATGTCTTCTTTTGATTATTTTAGGGGCCATGCTCCCTTGAGCCTTATGCATAGGCTTTCCCCTCTCAATGGAATATCTTCCTCCCTCTTTGCCTACTTAAAGCCCCTTCATCTTCCAACATCAGCTCAATCATCACTTTCACAGTGAACCCCCTTTAGCCTCCTATGGCACCAAGTATCTTTCTTTTGACATACTTATTGAGGTCACTGTTTTACATTTATTATGAGATTATTGATCAATATTTGTTTCACTCACTGGATTTATAAATATAATTAGGGCAAGGAACATGTCTGGTTTTGTTCATTATTGTATCAGTGCTTAGCACAGGGCTTAGAAAATAAGTAAAATAGGGATGAATGATTTTGGAATATTTGCACATAGATTTCTTTTAGTCTATGATTTTATGTTCCCTACTTTTTGTTTGTTTGTTTTTTTGTCTTTTGTCTTTTGTCTTTTTAGGGCCGCACCCATGGCATATGGAGATTCCCAGGCTAGGGGTCTAATCAGAGCTACAGCTGCCGGCCTACGCCACAGCCACAGCAATGCCAGATCTGAGTCACGTCTGCGACCTACACCATAGCTCGCAGCAATGCAGTATCTTTAACCCACTGAGTGAGGCCAGCGATTGAATCTGCAATCTCGTGGTTCCTAGTCAGATTCATTTCTACTGTGCAATGACGGGAACTCCTGTTCCCTACTTGTATTTTTAACATATACCAGTCAGAATTCCTGGGTTTTGCCTCTATGGAGTCTCATCTTATGTCATCACAGCCAAACGAAAGCATTCTCGACAGAGGCGATAATGTCAAGGGTAAAAAGTAGTTCTTGGAGGGAAAAAAATCTTACTCTTTTTATGTATGAAGCACAAATATATAGACAGTACATAAACAGATATATGGCATACCTCTAGTATTAACATTTCTTTGAAGGGGAGTGATAAAGAAAAGTCTAAAAAGTCCTTGTGTGAGAAGTAATAATAATAATAATAATAATAAAAAGTTAAGAAACACTGGCCCTTTGGAGTTCCTGTCGTGGCACAGTGTAAATGAATCCCACTAGGAACCATGAGGCTGCCGGTTCAATTTCTGGCCTCGCTCAGTGGGTTAAGGATCCGGTGTTGCCGTGAGCTGTGGTATAGTTCACAGATGTGGCTCAGATCTGGCATTGCTGTGGCTGTAGCTGTGGCTGTGGCCAGCAGCTGCAGCTCCAATTAGACCCCTCCATATACCACAGGTGCAGTCCTAAAAAGCAAAAAAATTAATAAATAAAAATAAAAGATCAAAAAAAAAGAAACATTGGCCTTTTTAAGGCTGAAAAAAACATTTGTTAAGAAATAAATCATTTATGATATGATTTATTTCATAATATATCATTTATATCGATATATAAAATTTTATATCATATCTTGCATTTTAAATGACTAAAAATACATAATATTTATCATCTTAGCCATTTTTAAGTGTACAGTTCAGTGGCATTATGTACATTCACATTGTTGTACAAACATCACCACCATACATGTCCACAACTCTTTTCATCTTGCAAAACTGAAACTCTGTGCCTATTGTTATTGTTATTGATCAATAGCTTCCTACTTCCCCTTCCTATCCCCATCCTACTTGCTGTCTCATGGAATTTGACTACTCTAGGCACCTCATATAAGTGGAATCATACAATCTTTGTCCTTTTGTGCTGGCTTAATTCACTTAGCATAATGTCCTTAAGGTTCATTCATGTTGTAGCACGTGTCTGAATTTCCTTCCTTTTTAAGGCTGAATAATATACTACTGCATGTAGATATCATATTTGTCTACCCATCAACAGAACCTGGGTTGCTTTCATCTTCTGGCTACTGTGAATAATGCTGTTATGAACATACCTGTACAAATATGTCTTAGAATCCATGCTTTTATTTCCTTTAGGTATATACCCCGAAGTGGAATTGCTGGATCATCTGATAAATCTATTTTTTAATTTTTTTGAAGAAGCACCATACTGTTTTACATAAGCAGCTGCACTGTTTTATATTCCCACCAACAGTACACAACATTCCAATTCCACCACGTCCTCATCAACATTTGCTATCATATATTTTTTTTCTTAGTTGTTACATTCATGAGTCATTTAAACTATGGAACCAATGGTTCCCAATCTTTTATCCCCCATTTATTCATTCTTATAAAAACTGTGCTAAGTAAACAGTTGTTGGATAGAATCCATTTATATGCAAATTTTAAGCAGTCATTATATCCTGGCTCTCAGTAGATTTGTCAATTGGTTTGTGTATGTGCACTGCCTATTGTGTAACTACAGGAATCCCTCTGGAACCTTCACAAACAGGGCAGATGCTCACCTGCTTGGATGGTTAATTGGCAATATTAGAAAGGTAGACAAGGGCTACTCTGTGGGTCTTTTCAATTCTCTGGCTTTTGACAGAACATTGTAAATCAACTATAATAGAAAAAAAATCTTAAAAAAAAGAATTCCCTGGCTCTATGATTCATTTTTACGTGCTGTTCTAAGTATACCAGATGATGAACTACTTAATCTCCCTCAAGAGACTCCTCTTTAATGAAATGCTCATTCAATTATAGATTTTTAATTATTCAAGCTGAAATTTAGAAATCTTCTAATAAATAAAACTATGAGTGTTTCTAAATAATGGCTATGGTTCATAATTCTCCATCAAGAAGGTATTTCATAGGTAAACATTTCTCTGGTAGGTGGTTGTTTTTGGTTTACTTTGCTTTTTACTGATTTTTTAGGCATAAAACTTTTTAATCTTTAGGAGCTTCCTTTGACTAGGAGTTACAAAAGTGAACATATTGTTTTTTATGAAATGATAGGCATCAGTGGAAAACAGAAATGAGTCTGAGAAAATTATACGTAACATACAGAAATCAAACAGCTTGCTTAGGTTTATAAGCTAGCATGCCAGCTTCTGTTGGCATTTAATTCCTATCACCTTTTATGCAAAATGAGCTCTCTGAAGAAAAAAAGAACAACTTAATGTAGTATGCTTTATCTACTTTACTGGAAAAGACCTTTCTTTCCTGGTGTTCTTTTACAGGGGAATTTCTTGTCTTTTCTATTTTGCCACATCCATGGCATACAGATATTCCTGGGCCAGGGATCAAACCTGTGCCATAGCTGCAACCTGAGCCACAAAAGTGACAACACCAAGTCCTTAACTTGCTGAGCCACCAGCGAAGTCCCAGGGGAATTTTATAAGACTTTAAAGAAATGGCTACTGGACTGAGTTCTGAAGCTGATGGAAAGCAACAACAGTGTCAAGATGCTGAATGTAATGCTATCATCTATTTAAATGGTTTTTTTCCTCTTTTTCCACCCCACCTCATTGTTTGAGCCCTTTATATAGACATACATATTCCTTCCCTTTCCCTCTTTGAGTTCCTATGCCTGAAATGTATGCTTGGAGATGAACTTTGAAGACCAAATGGCTAAAGTACCTCATGTAGGGTATGGCTATATAGCAGTATTTCCTTTTTTTTTTAATTTCTGCCACAGCCATGTGGAAGACCTTCCTTCTAATGTTTGAGTAGTGTAGAGAGTTGATCCTTCAATATTATTCTTGGAGGAGTGGCAGGAAAAGGAAGGCAATAATTACCTGTTTGACTAAGATATAATCTGATCTTCTAGATGATTCATATTTTGAAGTCTGCCAATTAGCTGATGCAAGGAAACTATTTGAGTATGGTAACCATATGAGAATTGGTGCTCATCATTAATTATTTTCACTCTACTAGTTTCTGCCATCACTTGTTGTTGTTGTTGTTTTTGTCTTTTTTTGTCTTTTTGCCCTTTCCAGGGCCACTCCCGCGGCATATGGAGGTTCCCAGGGTAGGAGTTGAATTGGAGCTGTAGCCACTGGCCTATGCCAGAGCCACAGCAACGTGGGATCTGAGCTGCATCTACAACCTACACCACAGCTCACGGCAATGCCAGATCCTTAACCCACTGAGCAAGGCCAGGGATCAAACCTGCAACCTCATCGTTCCTAGTCAGATTTGTCAACCACTGAGCCATGACGGGAACTCCTGCCATCACTTGTTAATACAAAGTTTAGGCCTTTTGGCTCTGACTAGCTTGCCTTTTTCTAAATCCTCTCTGCATCACTTTCTAGTAATAAACAGTAATAGTAGTAATAATAATAATTAATAATAACCTAGTCTAGGAACTTAGCAAACTTGTTAGATAAATGACCCAAAGCTTTGGCTACAATCTTTGAAAAGGAAAAAAAAAATCTTCTAGTCTCTGCCTCACCTGCAGAGTACAATATTTTATCTATTTTTCTGCATTTAAATAGCATGATATACTTTTGCAAAGGATTTTCATGTAATATTGTCTTTTTGTGACCTCATAACTATTCTATTACAGAAAGAGCCTTTCTTTTGCCCAATAAACATTTATTAGATACCTATCATGTAAAAGATATATATTCAACTCTCTACTTCCTTTTGCCACCTGAACGTCTAATAAAAACATCAAAAATTTCAGTGCCCTTAATCAAGATCCTGACCTTCCCTAAAACCTGCTCTAACCACATTTTAGATGATGGCCATTCAAAAATTCCAGATACTCAGGCCAAAACTTTGGAGTCAACTTTGACTTCTGTCTTGCTTTCATATTCCACATCCCAACTGCCTGGAAATCATACTGGCTGTACCTTCACAATATATCCGGAGCCTGACCATTTCTCATCATGCTGTCTTTCCAGAGGCACTGTCTCTATTTTGATCAATGTAATAGCCTTCCAACTAATCTCTGCTCAGCCCTTCAGTCTATTCCCAATACAAGAGCATACGTGTAAACAACTTAAGTCAAATCACATTACTCTCCTGCTCAAACCTCTCCAAGGATACCTCTTCACACTCAAAGTCCTCAAAATGATCCACAAGGCCCTATCTAACCTGTTCTCCACTCTTCTAATCCCTCTAAACTCATTTCTTGTCAATTTTCCCCTCATTCACTCTAGCTATACTAGACTCCTTGCTGTTCCTACAACACTGCTAGGCACGGTCCTGCCTCAGGGCCTTTGCATGGCTCTCCCCTCTGCCGGGCACTCTTCTCCCAGTCAGGCACATGGTTGCTTCTTGATTTCCTCAGATAGTATTTTCTCAGCTTCTCAGTAAGGCCTTCCCTGATCACACTACTTACACCTATAATATCCCAAAACCAACTCTCCATCCCCCTTTCCTACTTAATTTTTCTCCACAGCATCTATCACCATCTTTACTAGTCCACAAAGCCTAGGTTATGTGTGATAAGCAACCCCAAAGCTCAGTAGCGTATACTTTAATTTCACACTCAAGCAGAGCCCACTGAAGGACTAGTTGCTTTCTAGGCTGCTCTCTTCTAGCAGTGACTCATGGATCCAGAATCTATTTTGTGTCTTGACACATGTCTTCCACTGGCTGCAGTAGGGGAAGAGCTGGAGGGTCATGGACCAGCTCTTACATGCTTTGGACTGGAAGTGACACATGTCATTTCTGCTCACAGCCCACTGCCACCTCCCAACTACAAGGGCCTAGGATGTCTGGGGAGACTTTGGTGCCAAACCATGAGATGTTCTGTATCTGTTACTTATTTATTTAATCTCTATCTCTTTCCACGAAATAGTATACCATAATGGCAAGGATCTGTGACAGCTTTGATTACTGCTGTATCCCCAGTGCCTAGTATATTTACTGGTCAGAATATTTGGGGGGTGAATGAGTGGGAGAATGAATGACAAGCTCACAGCCTCAGGAGTAGATAAGCCAGTAGTCTTGGAATGAGCTGAGTGCTGTAAAGCAGGCAGACAAGTCATAGAGAGAGGCATTCAGCGCAGCATAGAGATGTGAGAAAGACCTCTCAGAGAGGTAATATTTGAATTACCTGCAGGCCTTTATCAAGGAAAGAGAAGGTGAGGGACAGAAGGGCCACTATGTAGGGGCATGAACAGCTTTGCTCATTCAGAGGAGGGCCAGGCCCAGATCCATAAGAATAAAGGTATAGGCACTGTGGAGGGAAATGAGGTCTGAGAGGCTGGCAGGGGCCAGCTTGCATCCAACCTTGTAAACTTCACCAAGGAAGGAGCTTAGACTTTACCTTGTGAGAATCAGGAAACTCATGAAAACTTCAAGCTAAGGAGCAAACATGATTACATCTGGTCAAAGATCTTAAGACATTTACAAAGCAATGAGGAGTGCCATATTCTTATTTAAAATTCTCTGTTCCTCACCAATCTTGAAATTAGTCCCACATCCTGAGGAAAGCCTAGCCCTTCAGGGTCTGCTTTTTTCTGAACCCTCATCTCCCACCACTTGCTCACAACAGCCTTCTATACCAGAAGGTCAAGTCCAGGCAGATCCTGAACATACTCTGAGGTGTCAGGCCTCTGTGCCTGAAGAAATATGCTCAAGGTCAAACAACCAGCAGAAGCCTGCCGCCTCTAATTCTGGGGCTCTTTCTACCCTCCCACATGCCGAGAGTATGCACATGGCAAAGTATCCATGAGAGCTTGTAGGTGCTTTCCTTTTCTGATACTGTCATTGACCAAACATGTGTTACACTAGCTCAAAATTTCCTCCACGGGATCAAACACACTGGGCCTGGGGAAGGGAGTTTTCATCTTAGGGGCTTCTCTGATGTCCTCTCTTCAGGGTGGTCAGTCCAATGATCTTGGTCCCAGTACCTCAGCCCTGGCCTGTGATATCAACCCAACAAGCTGCATCTTTCCTTTTATCCCCTACATGGGAAAGAATCACATAGTTCATCTGCACATGCTCGATGAAATGCTGACATGGCTACACACATGGAGGGCAGCTAAACAACATGGGCCCATTAAATACCCTGAAAGAAGGTCACTTCCTTGAGTTTCTCACACTGAAGTGGAGCTGCTGGCAGTGTCTTAAGGGTGATGTTAGTCCTATCATTTATAAAAGCATAGGAAAGACATACTGCATTACCCTTGAGAAGCTCCTCCACAATCAATGGGGCAGGAGAGGATTTCCCTCCCCTCTCCTCCTTCATTTCCACCCTACTCCATCCCAGGACAAACATACTGGGAGAGGGGCGCAGTGGTAAGAAAGATCTTTATTAAAATATTAGCAAGGAGTTCCCGTCGTGGCTCAGTGGTTAATGAATCTGACTAGGAACCATGAGGTTGGGGGTTTGATCCCTGGCCTTGCTCAGTGGGTTAAGGATCTGGCATTGCCGTGAGCTATGGTGTAGGTTGCAGACACAGCTTGGATCCCACATTGCTGTGGCTCTGGCATAGCCCGGGGGCTAGAGCTCCAATTAGACCCCTAGCCTGGGAACCTCCATATGCCATGGGAGTGGCCCTAGAAAAGGCAAAAAGACAAAAATAAACAAAATAAAATAAAATAAAATAAAATATTAGCAAATAACACTGCACTTGTGGTATGAGACAGGCTGGATATTAGCAAGAGAAAGATATGGTTTTCTTGGTATGTTTGTTTCAAAAATGTCTTCCTCTTCAGCTCTACTGAGGAACACACTAACTGGACTTACTAACCATGGATGAGGATCAAATGAAGAAGGCAGAGGGGTAAAAAGGGAAGTCTGTGTATGGTGAGGAGATGGGAGAGGAGATACTAGTTAAGGAAGCAGACCCAAAAGAGAAGTCTCCTAGATACTGAGTTAGGCTTGGACTCCAGGTGAGTGGGTAGGAAAAATAAGAAAACGTCTTCCAGAAACAGGATTAAGATGGCAGAATAGAAGGACTAGAGCTCAACTTCTCTCCTAAAAACAACAAAATTCACAACTAAATGCTGAGCATTCTTTACTCAAATGGATAGGAAACCTTAAAAAAGATATCCTACTCCAGAAGAAAATGAGGAGGACACATCAAGAGGTAGGAGGGGCGATTTCGTTATATAAACAACCCTATACCTCCTGGGTGGGAAGCCCCACAGACTAGAAACTAACTGGTTCACAGAGACTCACCTACAGGAGTGAGAGTTCTGAGTCTCACATCAAACTCTCTCGTGTGGGGGTCTGGCATGGGGAGAAAGAGCCCTGGAGCATCTGGCATTGAAGGCCAGTGGGGCTTGTGTGCAGGAGCTCCACTGGACTGGGGGAAACGGAGACCCCAGTCTTAAAAGGCACACACAGACTTTCACGTGCACTGGGTCCCAGGGCAAAGCAAAGTCTCCTTAGGAATCTGGGTCAAACCTGACTGCAGTTCTTGGAAAACATCCTGGGAAAACAGGGGTGAACATGGCTTGTTGTGAGGGAAGGACACTGAAAGCAAAGCTCTTGGGAATATTCAGCAGCCTACCTTTCTTTGGAGGTGGCCACTTTGAGAAAATCTGGCCCCACCCACAAGTCAGCTCTGAGAAGCCCCAGGGCAAACAACAATCCAGGTGGGATCACAGCCCCACACCCCAGTAAACAGGCTACCTAAAGACCCCTTAGGCACACAGCTGCCTCTAATCCCATCCAGAGACTAAGCCCCACCCACCAGAGGGATTGACTCAGCTCCACCTATCAGTGGGCAGGCATCAGCCACTCCCGTCAGGAAGCCTACAGCAAGCCCCCATACTGACTTCAGCCACATGGGGGGCAGACACCAGAAGTACGAGAGGCTACAGCTCTATTATCTGTAAAAAGGTCACCACACCAAAAACCTATAAAATGAAAAGACAGAGAACTATAACTCAGATGAGGGAGAGAGGAAAAACCCCAGAAAATCAGCTAAGCGATGAGATTTCAGCCTCCAGGAAAAAGACTTTAGATTGTTGATGCTGAAGATGATGCAAGACATTGGAAATAAACTGGAGGCAAAGATGGATAACTTACAGGAAACATTGAGCAAAGAGATACAAGATATAAAACTTAAACAAGAAAAGATGCAAAATACAATAACTGAAATAAAAAATTCATTAGAAGCAGCCAACAGCAGAATACAGGAGGCAGAAGAATGAATAAGTGAGGTGGAGGACAGATTAGTGGAAATTATGGGTGTGGAACAGAAAAGAGAAAAAAAGATCAAAAAAGAAATGAAGAGAGCCTCAGAGAACTCTGGGACAATGATAAACACACCAGTATCCGTATTATAGCGGTGCCAGAAGGAGAAGAAGAGAGAGAAGGGGACAGAACAAATATTCCAAAAGATAATAGCCAAAAACTTCCCTAACATGGGGAAGGAATCACTCACTCAAATCCAGGAAACTCAACAAGTACCATATAAAATAAAACCAAGGAGGAGTACACCAAGACACATATTAATCAAACTGATCAAAATTAAAGACAAAAGAAAATCTTGAAAGCAGCTAGGGAAAAGAAACAAATAGCATACAAGGGAACCCCAATAAGGTTATCGGCAGGTTTTTCAACAGAAACTCTGCAGGCCAGAAGGGAGTGGCATGATAGACTTAACATGATGAAAGGAAAAAACCTCCAACCAAGATTACTTTTCCCAGCAAGGCTCTCATTCAGATTTGAAGGAGAAATCAAAAACTTCACAGATAAGCAAAAGCTGAGAGAATTCAGCAACACTAAACCAGCCTTACAACAAATACTAAAGGAACTCCTCTAGGCAGAAAAGAACAAGAGAAGAAGGAAAGAAAAAACAGCAGCAAAAACAAATCCAAAGCAATTAAGAAAATGGCAATGAGAACATACATATCAACAATTACCTTAAATGTTAATGGACTAAACGCTCCAAGCAAAAGACATAGACTGGCTGAATGGATACAAAAACAAGACCCATATATATGCTGTATTCAAGAGACCCACTTCACTTCTAGGGACACATACAAATTGAAAGTGAGAGGATGGAAGAAAATATTTCATGCAAATGGGGATCAAAAGAAAGCTGAAGTAGCAATACTTATGTCAGAAAAAATAGACTTTAAAATGAAGAATATTTTAAGGAACAAAGAAGGACATTACATAATAATCAAAGGATCAACCCGAGAAGAAGATATAACAATTTTCAATATCTATGCACCCAACATTGGGTCACCACAATATATAAGGCACCTGCTAACAACCTTAAAAGAACAAATTGACAATAACACAATAACAGTGGGGGACTTTAACACCCCACTTACAGCAATGGACAGATCAATCAGACAGAAAATCAATAGGGAAACACAGCCCCTGAATGATGCATTAAACCAGATGGACTTCATAGATATTTATAGGACATTCCATCCAAAAGCAACAGAATACACATTCTTCTCAAGTGCACATGGAACATTCTCTAAGATTGATCACATCCTGGGCTACAAATCTAACCTCAGTAACTTTAAGAAAATTGAAATCATATCAAGCATCTTTTCCAACCACAACGCTATAAGACTGGAAATCAACAACAAGAAAAAAACTGCAAAAAACACACACACGTGGAGACTCAACAACATGCAACTAAACAACCAATGGATCACTGAAGAAATTAAAGAGGAAATTAAAAAATACCTAGAAGCAAATGACAACAAAGATACGACACTCCAAAACCTATGGGATGTAGCAAAAGCTGTTCTAAGAGGAAAGTTTATAGCAATACAAGCCCGCCTCAGGAAATGAGAAAAAGCTCAAATAAACAAGCTAACTTTACATCTCAAGCAGCTTGAGAGAGAAGAACAGACAAGACCTAAAGTTAGTAGAAGGAAAGAAATCATACAGATCAGAGCAGAAATCAATGAAATAGAAGCAAAGAAAACCATAGAAAAGATCAATGAAATGAAAAGATGGTTTTTTGAAAAGATTAACAAAATTGATAAACCCCTAGCCAGACTCATCAAGCAAAAAAGAGAGAGGACACAAATCAATAAAATGAGAAATGAAAAAGGAGAAGTAACAACGTACATCACAGAAATACAAAGGATCATAAGAGACTACTATATGCAACCATATGCCAGTAAAACAGAAAACCTAGAAGAAATGGACAAATTCTTAGAAAAGTACAATCTTCCAAGACTAAACCAAGATGAAATAGATAAGATGAATGGCCCCATCACAAGAACTGAAATTGAAACTGTGATTAAAAAACTTCCAACAAACAAAAGTCCAGGACCAGATGGCCTCACAGGCAAATTCTATCAAACATTTAGAGAAGAGCTAACACCTCTCCTGAAACTATTTCAAAAAATTGCAGAGGAAGGGATACTCCCAAACTCATTCTATGAGGCCACCATCACCCTGATACCGAAACCAGACAAAGATTCCACAAAAAAAAGAAAACTACAGGCCAATTTCACTGATGAACATCAATGCACAAATCCTCAACAAAATACTAGCAAACCACATCCAACAATACATTAAAAGGATTGTACACCATGATCAAGTGGGATTTATCCCAGGGATGCAAGGGTTCTTCAATATCTGCAAATCCATCATTGTAATACACCACATTAACAAACTGAAGAATAAAAACCACATGATCCTCCCAACAGACACGGAAAAAGCCTTTGACAAAATCCAACACCCATTTCTGATAAAAACCCTTCAGAAAGTGGGCATAACGGGAACCTACCTCAATATGATAAGGGCCATATGTGACAAACCCACAGCAAACATCATTCTCAATGGTGAAAAGCTGAAAGAATTCCCACCGAGATCAGGAACAAGACAAGGGTTTCCGCCCTTGCCACTACTCTTCAACATAGTTTTGGAAGTCCTGGCCATGGCAATCAGAGAAGTAAAAGAAATAAAAGGAATCCAAATTGGAAAGGAAGAAGTAAAACTATCACTATTTGCATATGACATGATACTATACCTAGAGAATCCTAAAGACTCTACCAGAAAACTACTAGAGCTCATCAATGAATTTGGCCAAGTTAAAATTAATATACAGAAATCAATGGCATTTCTACACACTAATATGAAAGAGCAGAAAAAGAAATTAGGGAAGCAATCCCATTTACCATCCCATCCAAAAGAATAAAATACCTAGGAGTAAACCTACCTAAAGAGACAAAAGACCTGTACTCTGAAAACTATAAGCCACTGATGAAAGAAATCAAAGATAACACCAATAGATGGAAAGATATACCATGCTCATGGATTGGAAGAGTCAATATTATCAAAATGACTCTACTACCTAAGGCAATCTACAGATTCAATGCAATCCCCATCAAATTACCAAGGACATTTTTCACCGAACCCAAACAAAATATTTTAGAGTTTGTGTGGAAGCACAACAGACTCAGAATGGCCAAAGACATCCTGAAAAAGAAAAACGGAGCTGGAGGAATCAGGCTCCCAGACTTCAGACTACACTACAAAGCAACAATCATCAAAACTGCATGGTACTGGCACAAAGACAGAAATATAGATCAGTGGAACAGGATAGAAAGCCCAGAATTCAACCCACACACCTACAGCCAACTCATCTATGACAAAGGAGGCAATAATATACAATGGAGAACGGGCAGCCTGTTCAATAAGTGGTGCTGGGAAAACTGGACAGCCATGTGGAAGAGAATGAAATTACAATACTCCCTAACACCATACACAAAAATAAACTCAAAATGGATTAAAGACCTAGATATAAGACCAGACACTATAAAACTCTTAGAGGAAAACATAGGCCAAACACTCTCTGACATAAACCACAGCAACATCTTTGCAGATCCACCTCTTAGAGTATTGATAATAAAAACAAAAATGAACAAATGGGACCTAATCAAACTGAAAAGTTTCTGCACAGCAAAGGAAACCCTAAACAAAATGAAAAGACAACCCACAGAATGGGAGAAAATCTTTGCAAGTGAATCAACTGACAAGGGATTCATCTCTGAAATTTATAAACATCTTCTGCAGCTCCATACCAAAAACAAACAAACCCCATCAACAAATGGGCAGAAGATCTAAACAGACAGTTCGCCAAAGAAGACATACAGATGGCCAAAGAACACATGAAAAGATATTCAACATCACTCATTATTAGAGAGATGCACGTCAAAACCACTAATGAGGTACCACCTCACACCAGCCAGAATGGCCATCATCCAAAAGTCAACAAACAATAAGTGCTGGAGAGGGTGTGGAGAAAAAGGAACCCTAGTACACTGTTGGTGGGAATGTAAATTGGTGCAACCACTGTGGAAAACAGTATGGAGATTCCTCAGAAAACGCAAAATAGAACTACCATTTGATCCAGAAATCCCACTCCTGGGCATCTATTCAGAGAAAACCACGACTCGCAAAGACACATGTACTCTGATTTTCATTGCAGCACTATTTGCAATAGCCAAGACATGGAAACAACCTAAATGTCCATCGATGGAGGAGTGGATAAAGAAGATGTGGTACATATACATAATGGAATATTACTCAGCCATTAAAAAGAACAAAATACTAGCATTTTTAGCAACATGGATGGACCTAGAAATTATCATGCTAAGTGAAGTCAGCTATACAATGAGACACCAACATCAAATGATTTCACTGACATGTGCAATTTGAAAAAAGGACAGACTGAACTTCTTTGCAGAACAGATGCTGACTCAGACACTGAAAAACTTATGGTCTCCAGAGGAGACAGTTTGGGGGGTGGGGAGATATGCTTGTGCTGTGGGATGGAAATCCTGTGAAATTAGATTGTTATGATCATTATACAACACAGATGTGATAAATTTATTTAATTAAAAAAAAAAAGAAAATGTCTTCCAATATCTTGAGCTGAACCGTTCAGTACAGTAGCTTCTAATCACATGTGGCTATGGAGCACTTAAAATGTGGCTTATCTGAGTTGAGATGTGCTATATATGTCAGGTACACACTAGATTTTGAAGATTTAGTATGAAAAACTACATAATATCTTATCAATGATTATTTACATTGATTACATGTTAGAATGATGATTTTTTTCTTTTTTTGTCTATGCCCATTGCATGTGGAAGATCCCAGGCCAGGGATTGAATCTATAACCCAGTAATGACCCTGAGCCACTGCAGTGACAATGCCAGATCTTTAACCTGCTGCATCACAAAGGAACTCCTAGAATTATGGTATTTTGGATACATTGGGTTAAACAGATTACATTATAAGAATTAACTTCATGTTCTTTATAATTTTTCAAATGTGGCTACTAGAAAACTTTAAATCATATACATGGCTTGTGTTAAATTTATACGGGACAGCACTGCTCTAGACTGCACATAAGCAATAGTTGATAACATTTCATATCCTTTTAATACAAGACAATCATAAATCAGGGGTCATACAAGCTTAAAATATGACTTGTTTAGTAGCTAAATAGACTTTGTTAAGGACTTTTAGTATTTACTCCCTCCACTTTCATATATGTAACAATCAGCAGTGTTAATTTATCATGTTGCACATTGCATATCTAGTATTTATTTATCTTACAGTTGGAAGTTTGTACCTCTTGACAGTCTTCATCCAATCTCTCTCCACCCCATACCTCTGGTAAACACAACTCTGATCTCTTTTTCTATGAGTTTGTATTTGTTTTTGAAGTAGAACTGACCTATAAAAAACTATTTTAGTTCCTGGTGTACGACACAATGACTCAATATTTCTATACATTTCAAAATGACCACCATGCTAAGTCTAGTTACCGTTTGTCACCATACAAAGATATTACATAATTATTGACTATATTCCCAACACTGTACATTTCATGCCCACACCGATTTGTTTTGTAACTGGAAATTGGTACCTCTTCATCTCTCTCATCTTAAATTTTATTTTTTATATTTGTTGAGCTAGTGTCTTTTAAGAAGATAAAATTCATGTTAAGTCCTACTTCAAGAGTAAACTTTCTAGAGATTGAAATGAAAATACTGCAAGAGTGTTAATAGTATTCCAAGAAAATGTATGCATTTTCAAATTTACTCCCAAAGAAAGGGATTTAATATGAATTTTTTTAGACTCTAGAAAAATATCTTCAAGAGATATTAAAAGCACCAAGAAGGAGTTCCCACTGTGGCTCAGCAGTTAATGAACCTGACTAGCATCCGTGAGGACATGGGTTCGATCCCTGGCCTTGCTCAGTGGGTTAAGGATCCAGCATTGCCATGAGCTGTGGTGTAGGTCACAGACACGGCTCAGCTCTGGCATTGCTGTGGCTGTGGTGTAGGCTGGTGGCTACAGCTCTGATTGGACCCCTAACCTCCATATGCCGCAGGTGCGGCCCTAAAAAGACAGAAAAGATAAATAAATAAAAGACAAAAATAAAAGCACCAAGAACAAGCAGGTTTTTGGAGGGAAAGAAGATTTTTCATTGTTCAGCTCCTTCAATTTTTTTTTCTACATTTGTTTTTTTAATCTTCCGTTCAATTGGGGCTTGGAATAAAGGAAAGGCAAAAAAGTACCTCTAGCAATGTTAAGAAGGGTCTTACAAGAGTTTCTCTGTAAGGATGTGTGGTTCTCAGGATAACAGAAAGGGCCCCTCTTGCTCTGTTCACTATGAAGTTGACAGACCAGCTGCTGAAATGCTTTCCTTCCTGTTGTGGCTTCCATGGTTGAGTGTTCTCTGCTGGTGTCCTGCTCTCAAGTGGACACTGCATTTTATTGTGGTTAAAAAACCATTTCCCTTTTCACCACAATTTTTCAAAAAAGCTATTTCTCTAGAAACTCTGACCTATTACTTCATCATGTTAACTGATTCCAGGTGCTAAGAAGGTGGCTTGGGAGACAGGATGATCAAGGAAGGAAAACTGTAGCAGAATCCTCACCTTGTGCTCAGCAGACATCCCATGGACATAGTGGTGAGTGCCTAGGCCTTGTGGGGTGCCCATGCCTCCTTTTACTATATTTACCCAGGAGCTATCTTCCGAGGTGGGGACCAGGCTCCCTGCAACCAAGGTAAGGCCTGAAGTGTTGATCGTCAGCGTTCGTTCAATGGATCTGAAATAGTTCAGAATTCCTAAGCAGATGCGCTGAAACAAAGAAAGAACAGGGTCATGACTCTGCCCTTTGCTAGCCCACCTATAGAGTAAAACTTACTGGGGCCCCAAAGGTTGGCAGGTCAACCCCATTGCTGGGAGAAGAACTCACCACCCCCAGAAGGCCTGATTTCATGGAAAAATCAAAGAACAAAGTGTAAAAATACATTACTACTCTAGTGGCAGGAAAACCTCTTTTACAGACAACCAAACAATTCAGGTGCATGCAGGGCCATCTGCATACCTGCAGTTCCCTGATCCTCAGGTGGCGCAGATACAGAAAGGACAAGTAGGTCCCTCTCATCAGGACAGAATCCCCATTACTGGGCCCAGACCCATCATCCAAACCCAGGAGTTGTAGGGCCAGTGCATAGCTGTACCTTTAGAAGGCAGGAAAAACAGAACAAATGCCTTTCACCTCAAAGTGGTTAAGTAAATTCACAGACACCATACTGAAGTCATTTTATTTAACTTCACAATAGCTACTCTTTTAAAATGCACTGGAGGGAAAATAATGATGCTATATGTATAAATTTTTTATTTATTTATTTATTTTTTTTTTTGGTCTTTTTGCTATTTCTTGGGCCGCTCCTGAGGCATATGGAGGTTCCCAGGCTAGGGGTCCAATCGGAGCTGTGGCCGCCAGCCTACGCCAGAGCCACAGCAACGCAGGATCCGAGCCGCGTCTGCAACCTACACCACAGCTCACCGCAACGCCGGAACGTTAACCCACTGAGCAAGGGCAGGGATCGAACCCGCAACCTCATGGTTCCTAGTTGGATTCGTTAACCACTGCGCCACGACGGGAACTCCTTTTACTTTTTTTTTTTTTTTTTTTAATGTATAAATTTAAAAAGAAATTTCTCTTAGCAATTACTTTCATTAAAATTCAGTCCTAGGGTGAAACATTATTTAATTTTTGGGCCAGCTGTAACAGTCTTGCTTTTATTTCAGCTTCAAATATTTTTGAGTTAACACGTAACCTACATATTAATCATTCACTCAATTTTCCCCATAGTGTTTAATGCCATTTTCCTGAGTCACCAATGAAATGATTTAACTTTACCCCGGCTCTTTCTTCTGCTTGACAGGCTCATCAGCACAATGGCTACGACTTATTTGTGCTGAGTCATTTTCATTTTGCTGCACTGAAAGGCCATCCTCCTTCATGTTTTCATTCTAGCAAAAAAATAGCAATAGTTGAATTACATAAACATTTGCAATATTATTAACAAAAATCACAGTTAAGCCATCACAAAATTAAATCTCACAGTCCAAGGCACATTTAGATGAACAAGTAGAAGAGCATCTGTTCCATTTCAAACTGACATATGAAAATCTGGATTTCTAAAATAAATTGGAGGTCACTGTTTTTACTATTAGTCTTTGTTTTACAAAACTATTCATAGCTTTTAAATACCAATCATTACTACCCTTCCTCACTTTTTACATGATTCATTTTATGAAAATTTACACATTTGTAGACATTTGGAATCTTGAGGCTCTCTAAATCTAGTCTTGTCTCAGATGAGAGAGATTAAACGCCTCTTTCTACTTTTTAGCTATATGATTTAATCATTTAAAGTCTTGATCCTGTTTTCACATTTGTATAATAGCATGAAATTGGAAAATAAGTTGCTATAAGAATTAAATGATAGAATGTGTATAAAGCTCAGTGACTGGTTACCTCAGAAGTGCTCAGTACATGCTAGTTTTCTCCTGGCCAGGGAGAGCTGTAGTTAATCAGCCCCGTAGGAACTATCAGAGGTTCTGTGGTTTACAGTTATTTCCATAGCCATTTTTCCTAATGTTAAGAAGGATGAGGTCATGTACCCGGGGCCCTAAGGAAAACTGTGAAGAAGGTGATACTGATGTATGGTCCTACTCTGCCCTCTGGGCAGTCCCTTACTTAGTTGCCCTCTCTGCCTGTCCCTTGGCATACACCCCATTCTCCAAAGATGTGCTCTTTCATAGTGGTTCATAGTGGTACTGATCCCCATGAAAACATGGAGTGTCAATAGCTTAGTTAAGTTACTTGTATTCTCAGAATTCCAACACGTCCCTATGGAAGAACCTGCTGGTTGTTTTCCATTATGCATTTTCTTTCCCCACAGTACTTGAATATTTCTGTTGGCACACGGCCACCCAGATAAAGGTAATATTTCCAAGCCTCTCTTGCTGCTAGGTAAAGGTATGTGTTTAAGTTCTGGCCAATGGAATGAAAGTGAAAATACCAGTGGCAGCTTCTGGGAATTGTCCTAAAGTGGCAGCTTCCCTATTCCCACTTACTATCCTGCTGCTTAGAACATGGATGTGACAGCTGGAGCTCCATCTCAGACCAGGTGTTGATCTCAGGTATGGAGGCCATGTTTGTTGGAACTTCAGGCTGGAAGGAGAGTGGGTCCCTGAGGACTCCATGAAGCAGAGCTATCACAGTAGCTCTGTATTTACTACCTCTGGATGTTAATATGAGGGAGAAAGAGAGAAATTTACATCTCTTTTAATCCTCTGTTATTGTGTTTAACTATGACCAACAACTAACAAAGTTCCTAAGACTCTAAAGACAGACTACAAGCTTTTACGACTGGCAGTGGAGAAGAAAAATTTGGACAGGGATATTAGGAAAAGAAGCTGAAAGAGAAAGTTGTCTGACTGGGTATCACTAAGTGGCTTCCCATTCTGCCTGTGGGTAGTGGTAGCTCCTGTCTGTTATGGGTAAGTATGTACATCAATTCATTTCTGTGTAAACATCCCACAACCTAAGGACTAGAAAAGACTCTAGGAGGTGACATGGTGCACTCCCATTCCTTAATACAGAAATACAAATCATCATCCCAAAGAAAAGAGAATCTCTGTTACTTAAAACAAAAAACTGTAGGAAAGCATAAACACCATGAGGGGAGTTAAATTTTGAGAGTTTCTATTTGACCCAGAATTTTGGGTGAGAAGGAGCCCTACTGAAGCCTTTTGCCTTCTGGACTTATGCTGCTCTTGTGTTGTAGTTCAGTATTGCCTGATGTGGCTCCAGAGGGCAGGCTCAGAGCCACAGCTTTTATCTGATGGGACTGTGACTTTTTCAGCAGCTTCTAAAATTACCCAGAATTACATAGGAAGCAATAGAAAGTGACGTCAAATTACAGTGAAAGACACATCGAATGAGTGAAAAAACCACAAAAAATATCATTGGACCAGCAGAATGCCAGGAAGAAAGGAAGAGAGCACAGCAGGCTAGGGGGAGTAAGGAGAAGGCCTAGCATCCTCCGGGAAAAGCGAACCCACCACAGCCCACAAGAGCAAACTGCTTAGGAAGTACCAGGAGTCCGTGGGTGTATTCCCTTAAGAGAACTGGACACAGCACAGGTGAGCTGAGGGCTGACAAGAAATCAGAATGTCAACACCACCTGTGTTCATTCTCTCTTCCGGGAAGGCAAATCCTTTGACATTTACTTTGTGGCTGGGTCTTTGCCAGGATGGCTGAGTTCATGTATTTTGACAGTTATGAGATTTCCCACTGTTTGCAAATCTCATTTTCTTTTGGAAAATTGTCAGGGCAGTGGAGTAGGAGTAGGGTGGAGGAAATAAGTAGAGGAAGAGTAAGCATATTATATATTCTCCACCCCCTCAAATGTCTCTACAGCTTACTTGTATAAACCCACAGAATAAAAAGACTTGAAGGATATATACCAAATGTTAACAGTATTGTTGGTGGAGTTCCCATCATGGCTTAGCAGTAATGAACCCAACTAGTATCCATGAGGACACAGGTTTGATCCCTGGCCTTGCTCAGTGAGTTGGGGATCTGGCATTGCCATGAGCTGTGTTGTAGGTCACAAATGCAGCTCAGATCCAGCATGGCTGTGGCTGTGGTGTAGGCCAGCAGCTGGAGCTCTGATGTGGTCCCTAGCCTGGAAATTTCCACATGCTGTGGGCGCGGCCCTAAAATGACAAAAACAAAACAAAACAATATTGTTGGTATATTTGGGTGATTAAAATAATGGGTGGTTTTTATGTTCTCAAACTTTTCTGCATTTCCCAGATTTTCTAGGATAAATACATGGCACTATTGTCATCAGAAAATATTTGCTTTTAACTGTCCTATTGAAGTTGATGAGGAAAGCCAGGAAAAAGGTGTTTTGTACTTCCCTGAACTTGCTGAACACAGGAGCTACCCAACCTGCGAGAGCACACCATGTACTCATTATACTGCACTATCCCTGTAGATGGAGAGGAGCGGGGACACAGATAGGGGAACATGGCTGTCTCCTTCCTACCCTCCCAGGTGTGGCCAGCAAGAAGCAAAAGAAGAGACAAAGGGCTTTCTGCTGCTTGACCACTTCATTACGTTAAAGAACAGTAACAAATTTAAACCATATCTTTAGAAATATGGTGGTCAATAGCAGTATTTAATGTTTGTACATAGCCATTTTAATAAACAGGTGTTTTTCAGGAGAATGGCATTGGACACAATAACAGAACTACAGGTTTGGGAGGATCTATGCAGGGCTAGCTGGTTCTTCTGATCAGGACTACGGTTAAATTATTCTTAAGTTTTTTCAAAACAATATCCAAAAGTGCAATCTATTTTGATCAGAATTATCTCTTTCCTGTTATACACTGTCATCAATTAACAATAATAGGAAAGTTTGATTTTTTTTCTTTATTCTCCCAAACCTAGGTCTTTATGTGAATCTGCAATTGGAATTGTACTTAAAGAGTGGCCAGCCTTCAATGCTAATGATAAATAAAAGGCCAATTTATTTATTTTTATTTTATTTTGCTTTTCAGGGCCACATGTGCAGCATATGGAAGTTCCCAGGCTAGGGGTCAAATAGGAGCTACAGATGCACGGCTATGCCACAGCCACAGCCACACCCACATCTGGGACCTATGTCACAGCTCGTGGCAATGCCGGAAGCTTAACCGACTGAGTGAGGCCAGGGATCGAACCTGCATTCTCATGGATACTAGTCATGTTTGTTACTGCTGGGCTACAATGGGAGCTCTTAAAAGGTCAATTTAAGTTGTGATACAAACATTACCAACATTATCAATGTTCAGACAAACATATTCAATGTTAAAATGGATGTAGGAAAACAGATTCTTTCATAAATTACTAGTTCAGGAAAAATGGTATTACCACTTTGGAAGGACCTATGAAAAATTCTAAATATGCACATTCTGCGATTCAGAAAATACACGTCTAAATATCTTCACTAAAGAAACCTGTGCACAAGGAGGCATATACCAGAAAGTTCAGAAGCTATGGTTTCTACTAGGGGGTAAAATGGCAACAAGTGTCCATAGAGGGATGGCTGTGTGATCTGAAGTATACAATACAATATAATGCAGCCATTAAAAAACTCAGCAGAGATAGATTTCTTATACATATTGTTGGGTTAAAAAAGCAAGTTGCAGAAAGATATCCATAGGGTTTGACAGATGGTTCATATAGAAAACTAAACTACAAAATTATTATATATATATATACACACACACACACACATATATATATAATAGGGACATATGTATGGATGTAAATGCAAAGGGGTGAAGCAATAACTGAGGTAGTGGAACAGGAGGCACCAGTATTAGAGTCCCCATTAGTTCAAGTTAAAGCATTAATATTTAGGAGTTCCCGTTGTGGCTCAGCGGTAACGAACCCAGCTAGTAACCATGAGGACTCTGGTTCAATCCCTGGCCTTGTTCAGTGGGTTAAGGATCTGACATTGCTGCGAGCTGCAGTGCAGGTCACAGACACGGCTCAGATCTGGCATTGCTGTGGCTGTGGTGCAGGCCTCCAGCTCCAGCTCTGACTTGGCCTGACCCCTTGCCTGGGAACTTCCATATGCAGTGAGTTCAGCCCTAAAAAGACCAAAAAAAAAAAAAAAAGCATTAACATTTAGTTATTACTTCTATAGTTTACAATTAATTTTTTACATCAATTTTTAAAAAACAGAAAAATGGTAACTTTACAGTGGAGAAACCTGGCAAACACCTCTAGCTTAACCACATGATCAAGATTAACATCCCCAGTGATGTCATGTTGATAGCGTCAACCCTTGACATGATGAGATAAGAAGGCTACTTCACCTCTGTGGTGTTCTTACCCCAAACCTATAACCCCAGTGTAACCATGGTAAAACATCAGACAAACTCAAAATAGCGAACATTCTACAGTTTGCCTGGCCAGTACTCCTAAAGACTGTCAAGGTCATGATAAAGAAGGAAAGATTAAGAAACAGGCATAGACCTGACAAGACTGGAGAGACGTGACAATTAAATGCAATCTGGTACCCTGGCAACTCTTGGTGCTATCTTTGTAACTTTTCTATAAATCTAAAACCACTCAAAAACAGAATTTTATTTATTGTAAAAGAAAACTCCCTAAAGAAAGGTTACTGGCAAACTATTCACTGCAAATTGATCAAAAACTATTCTGAAGTTGCACTATAGTTAGTGCTTTCATTCCCTCAGGGCAAATGACCAGTCCTATGAGGTTTGTTTCCTTCATGCACAAAGCTCTTAAGAAAGTTATTTTTCATGGGGATTGGTGTTCAGAATCAGGATGCTGACCAGCACACACATGCTAAAATTCATACTTGGTTACTATGTGCTTGCAGAACAGTAAACGAGCTTGAAAATTCATGCCCACATTCCTGTGACTCCTCCCAGCTGCTGCTTTGTACTTAATCCTAATCTCACTTGACTAGTATTGGACATTCAGAATGGCAACACACTACCACTGGTGCCCTCATCCTATATAAAGTATCTCTTCACCAAAGCAGAAATACTGGAGGTCACAAAGTTACACCCACAGGAAAATGTGTAGGAAGGTGGAAAACTATTGGCTGTCTCAGGATTTCCTTTTTAAATCCTGTGCTATTTTCTATTTGATACTTGGATAGCTCTTATCCAGCCTGTTCACATGGCTAAATTTTCTCATTCATCATATTTCAGCTCAGATTCCGCCGGCTCTGAAAGATCTTGGCTGATCTCTCTATCAGAGGGTGCTCTTCCCTCCCCGACTCTATTCCCTGGTTTTCTTCATGGCACCCACATGTTAGAGATGTAGATTTACTTTGTTCACTCGTTTATTGCATGTTTCATTCCCCAAACTCAGCACAATTCCTGGCACAAAGGCAGCACCCATGCAAAAATCGCTGAATGAATGAATAGAGAACTAGAAATATTGTATGATACTAATATGTAGGGTGATTTGTGTGTGTGTTATATCTCCCCTCATGCTCCACCTCTAGCATCTACAGATATTTTAAGTCTCTTTGAAAATACGGTGCAACATTTTTCTCCCTTTGGTCAATTCCAAGAACAACATTTACAAGTCAGTAACTAGCTAGAGGAGATGGTTCCCTCCCTCTCTCTCTCTCCCTGTCCTTTCTCTTTCTCTCTCCCTGTCCTCTCTCTCTCTCTGTCCTCTCTCTCTCTCTCTCTCTCTCATTCTCTCTCTCCTCTTTTTAACATTTGGACAACTCCATTCAGAACAGACTTTGATGAAAGCCCAGGCTGCCTGACTTTCCATCTACCCCTCAAGTGGAGGGAGGTACTAGCAGGGAACAGCAAGACGTGTGTGTTCTCTCCACTGTGTGTGTGGCTTGCCTCCTCATGCTGAGACTCTGTTATCTGCCTCTCAACACTTTCCTAAGTCATAACCTCCTGCTCTTACTCTACACTGTGTGCTTTTCATAGCACGCTAGTCCCATAGACGCAACCTTCTCTGTCTCCTATGCACCCATGGGTGCTGCTACAACTCCGTCACCTGCCGGCCCAGCCACATCCTGGACCTTGTCACTTCTCCAGGATTCCAAACACGAAGCTCTTCATCTCTATCTTCCTTTGCCCCTTACCCCTTTCTCATTCATATTTACCACTTTTCATCCCTATTGGCCTCCAGGAGGTTAGTCTCCCCTACCCTCTTAGCCAAGGAGGAAAAGAGATTTGTGGTGCTGGCCCTAAGATGTGAATACCAGAATTTCTCAGGTAATTTCATTGGCATCAGCAACAGGTAGACTTCCAGGATCCTAGGAACAGAGATATCTGGGCTGACTGCCTTCACTCCTTCCTTCTTCCCTACTCTGTTCCCTTTCCTCTAAGTTTGGTTCATGAAGCAGAAAAACCAGATGTTTCAAAATGTCCCCTTTTTAGTACAAGATCTTGAATGGTGACATAGACCTCTTTGTGAAATGGCAGTGGAGTAGGGAAAATGTGGCTATTTCCTCAGCTTTGCAGGATACTGGCTGAGGAAGGAGTGTTACTGGTAGTTGCGTGCCCTGTCAGGGTGTTGAGGGGCCAGGCAGAGCCACCCTATGATATACTGCATCTACTCCCAATCTGTGTGGCCAACCCATTTTCCATTAGATTCTCTAGATTCTTGTCCCCACAGATTGAAGAAGTATACTGGCATTCCTGCCGTGGCTCAGCAGGTTAAGAATCCAACATAGAGTCCATGATGATGCGGGTTTGATCCCTGGCCTTGCTTAATGGGTTAAGGATCAGGCATTGCCACAAGCTGCAGCTTAGGTCACAGATGTGGCTTGGATCTGGTGTTGTGCTTGTGGTGGAGGCCTTCAGCTGCAGCTCTGATTCTACCCCTAGCCCAGGAACTTCCATATGCCACAGCTACAGCCATAGAAATAAATAAATTAAAAAAAGAAGTAGAGAAGAGGGGTGTGTGTGTGTTTGTATGTGCATATGTGTGTACACATGTGTGCTGCCAGCCAATCTGTAACTCACTAGACCCATTTCAGGTTTTGCTTTCCCCCATTCCCACCCTGGAATGGTGGACCATAATAGTGTTTCTCTCTCTAGCATTTTACTAATACTTTTGACTTTGGTGTAATTTTTAGTCACTTTACAATTATCTTTAGGAAATTGATAATTTTGAAAGTAATAGAATTATTATGCAGAATGGGCTCACTACAAATTCATGCCCTCTTACTTTGACTGGACCCTCTGAGCTACATGGTCATCTTTTTATTCTTTTTTTTGCTGCTGGTCCTATGGTCTTTGCCACAGTGACACACCTGCTCACGTGTCACTCACACCTTCTATCTCGCTAATGCAGACCTCCTTCTCTCTCTCTCTCTCTCTCTGACAGCCAGGACCATTCATAAGCTCCTGCATCTTATCTTTTTGCGCCTAAAAATTCTATGTACCTCATTCACATCAAGGGAAGTGATGTTATTTCCCCTTTCTCAAAATTACTCCTTCACCTGGTTTCTTCATCCCATTCCCTCCTCTTTCTCCAGGGTCATCTGTTTTTCAAATTTACCCTTTCATATCTTTCATCTCTTCTTCTTCACTGATCCTTCTGCTCAGACTATAAACATACCAAGTCTTCCCATCTTAAATAAGAATTTGAAACAAAAGTCTTCCCTTAGAGCAACAAACAATTGATAGCAGATTATAGTCTCAAAAATCTTATGGCTCCATCATAAAGGCAAGTATCTACTAGCTTTGCCTAGAAATTCCCTTTAATTGCCAAACACCATGCCTATCCTGTGCAGTGGCTACCCAACTGGCTTCCCTGCAATCAATCTCTCCCTCTTTCAATCCAACTAATACCCTGCTGCCATATTAATCTTGCTAAAATATAGGTTTGTGTATATATACTGCTTCCCTTACAGGACCAAGCACAAATCCCTTACTCTGGAATTATGGGCATTCACAACTTCCCCTCTTCCTCCCTAAAAAAACTTCTTATTCTATTTCCACATGAATTTTCTACTCAACCCAACTGAGCTTGAACATTCCATGTACAGTACCTTCTCTGCACTGTTGTTCATGCTTCCCTCCTAAAATAGGCTCCCTACTTCCCTCTTCGCCACCACTTCCTTAAGCCTTATGCTTCCTTTAAGCCCAGCTCAATTTCCTCCACCTTCAAGAGGCTTCCTCTCAAAGAATCCACCCTTGTGGGCCACCTCACCTCTAAACACTCGAAATATTTAACATCTGTCCAATGCATTTGGTGTTCAGCACTCGAGTGTGCAAT
Organism: Phacochoerus africanus; assembly: GCF_016906955.1. NCBI lineage: Eukaryota > Metazoa > Chordata > Mammalia > Artiodactyla > Suidae > Phacochoerus > Phacochoerus africanus. Next base: position 75,259,652 of record NC_062545.1, on the reverse strand, counting down.
CCTGCCTTGGTATTTATCGGTTGAGTAAAAGTCTTGGCAGCAAGAATACCTTATATTATACCTCTTTATAGCCATCTTTTTAATTAGCATCTAATATTTAAAAAAAAATGAAACAAACCAGGCTAGGTATACAACTTTGGGGGAGGGTCTCTAAAAAACTATCAAAGTAAATTTCTAAGGTCTACAAACAGGCGGTGAATTGAACATAAAGCTGTATTGGATACTTCTTCCTGTTGTACCTGGTAAAGGTTGACATTGCTATAAATATTCTCCCAGATTTGGTCATAGTTGCCCTGATGCAAATTCCAGGAAGCCACGAATGTTGGATGAGATGAAGCCATGAAGACTGTCTTTGCAGCATGATCTTGCAGCACTTGCATTACTCGCTCAGGGTTGGAAATCTTGAGTAGAACAGAGAGAAGGAATGGTTAGGAGAAGGGTTACTCCCTTCTTCTCAGCAAGAGTTTGGTCATGTAAGAAAGAAGTACAAGGAGTTCCTCTTGTGGCTCAGTGGATTAAGAACCCGAATAGTGTCCATGAGGATGTGGGTTCATTTCCTGACTTCGCTCAGTGGGTTAAGGATCTGGTGTTGCCATGAGCTGTGCTGTAGGTCTCTATCACAGACAAGGCTCAGACCCTGTGTTGCTGTGGCTGTGGTGAGGCCAGCAGCTGCAGCTCTGATTTGACCCCTAGTCTCAAACTTCCATATGTTACAGGTGTGGCCCTAAAAAACAAAAAAGAAAGGAAGGAAGGAAGGAAAGGAGGAAGGGAGGGAGTAGGGGAGGGAGGAAGGAAGGAAAGAAGGAAGGAAGGGACAGGTGGGACTTTATTTAATTAAAAAATAAAAGTAAATTCAAACACCATGATTCCCTTATGTATCTTCATCCATTTAACACTGTTTAAGTATTCAAATATACATAGTAGCTCATTTAAAATTCTGTGACAATCCCCTAAACACAATAGCAGGTGGCACCCCCACAAGTGTTGTGGCACCAAAGAAAAGATAAACACCCATCAGTTTTGGGTACAAATTCTGTCTACTCTTGGGAAGCTGCCAGGAGATGGAGGGGGAGGGAGCTAGGTAGTGAGAGAAAAGCACAGGATTTCTAAGGACACAGATCTAGGCTCCTATCCCTGCTGGCTTTTCTATTCAGAGCAGGACAAGTCAATCTAATAAGAACACTAATGAGGTCTCTCCCAAGATTGCTACAGTAATGCTTGGAATGTAGTAGGTGCTGAATAAATGTTCCTTTTATTTTTCTAGAGGTAAAAAAGTCAAATGATATTCCCAGAGCTGAACTTCAGTGATATACATATCACTATATTTCAATTACTTTAATGCTACAAGGAACCTCAAAGATCATTTTGTCCAATCTATATCAAAATCCCAATGGCATTTTTTTGTAGAAGTGGAAAAATTCATCTTAAAATGCATAAGGAATCTCAAGGGACCTCAAATGGCCAAAATATTTTTGAAAATGACGAAATTGGCAGACTTTCTAATTTCAAAACATTACCAAGCTACATTAATCAAAACAGTGTGGTGCTGGTATACCTTAGACATACCGACTAATGGAATAAAATAGAGCCCAGAAATAAACCCCTGAGTGTATAATCAAATGACCTTAGACAAGTGTGCCAAGACCACTCCATGGAGAAGGGACAGTTTCTTCAACAAATGGTGCTGGGAAAAAACTGGATATCCACATCCAAATAATGAAGTTGAACCCTTATACTATATACAAAAGTTAACTCAAAATGGATTAAAGATCTAAACATAAGACCTAAAACTATAAAACTCATAGAAGAAAACAGAGGAATGTTTCATGACATTGGACTTGGCAATGACTTCTTAGATATGACACAAAAAGAATAGGCAAAAAAGCAAAAATAGACAAATGTGACTACATCAAACTTAAAAATTTCTATGAAAGTTCCCATTGTGGCTTAGCAGTTAATGAACCTGATTAGTATCCATGAGGACGTGGGTTTGATCCCTGGCCTCACTCAGTGGGTTAAGAATCTGGTATTGCTGAGATGTGGTTTGGGTTGCAGACTTGGCTCAGATCCCGTGTTGCTGTGGAGGTGGTATAAGCTGGCAGCTAAAGCTCCAATTTGACCCCTAGCTGGGGAACCTCCATTTGCCATGAGTTAGACCCTAAAATGACAAAAGACAAAAAAAAATCTGCACATCAAAGGACACAATTTAACAGAGTGAAAATATAATCCATAGATTGGGAGAATATATTCACAAATATTCCTAACACAGGGTTAATATCCAGAACATAAAAAGAATTTCCACTACTCAACAATAAAAAAATCAAGTAATTCAATTAAAAAATGGGCTAAGTTCATCTTTCACAAAGGAGGCAAGAACATAAAGTGGGAAAAAGACAGTCTTTTCAGCAAGTGGGGCTGGGAAAACTGGACAGCTGCATGTAAATCAATGAAACTGGAACACACTCTCACAGCATGCACAAAAATAAACTCAAAATGGCTTAAAGACTTAATATAAGACAAGACACCATCAAACTCCTAGAAGAGAACATAGGCAAAACATTCTCTGACATCAACCTTACAAATGTTTTGTCAGGTCAGTCTCCCAAGTCAACAGAAACAAAAGCACAAATAAACCAATGGGACCTAATCAAACTGCCGAGCTTTTGCACAACAAAGGAAACCCAAAAGAAAACAAAAATACAACTTACAGAATGGAAGAAAATAGTTTCAAATAATGCAACTGACAATGGCTTAATCCCTAAAATATTCAAACAACTTATACAACTTGACAGCAAAAAAACCAACAACCCAATGGAAAAAATGGACAAAAGACATGAATAGACATTTCTCCAAAGAAGATACACAGACGGCCAACAAGCACATGAAAAAATGCTCAACATCCCTCATTAGCAGAGAAATGCAAATCAGAACTACCATGAGGTACCACTTCACACCAGTCAGAATGGCCATCATTATCAAGTCCACAAATAACAAGTGCTGGAGAGGGTGTGGAGAAAAGGGAACACTCCTGTACTGTTGGTGGGAATGTAAATTGGTACAACCACTATGGAAAACAGTATGGAGGTACCTTAGAAATCTATACAAAGAACTACCATATGATCCAGCAATCCCACTCTTGGGCATATATCCAGACAAAACTTTCCTTGAAAAAGACACATGCACCTGCATGTTCATTGCAGCACTATTTACGATAGTCAAGACATGGAAACAACCTAAATGTCCATCATTAGATGACTGGATTAAGAAGATGTGGTATATCAGAGTTCCCGTCGTGGCACAGTGGTTAATGAATCCGATTAGGAACCATGAGGTTGCGGGTTCGGTCCCTGCCCTTGCTCAGTGGGTTAACGATCTGGCCTTGCCGTGAGCTGCGGCTTGGATCCCGCGTTGCTGTGGCTCTGGCGTAGAACGGTGGCTACAGCTCCGATTTGACCCCTAGCCTTGGAACCTCCATATACTGAGTGAGCGGCCCAAGAAATAGCAAAAAGACAGAAAAAAAAAAGAAGATGTGGTATATATATACACAATGGAATACTACTCAGCCATAAAAAAGAACAAAATAATGCCCTTTGCGGCAACATGGATAGAACTAGAGACTCTCATACTAAGTGAAGTAAGTCAGAAAGAGAAAGACAAATACCACATGATTTCACTTATATCTGGAATATAATATAAGGCACAAATGAACCTTTCCACAGAAAAGAAAATCATGGACATGGAGAACAGACCTGTGGTTGCCAAGAGGAAGGGGGAGGGAGTGGGAGGGACAGGGAATTTGGGGTTAACTGATGCAAACTATTGCATTTGGAGTGGATAAGCAATGGGATCCTGCTGTGTAGCATTAGGAACTATGTCTGATCACTTGTGATGGGGCATGATAATGTGAGGAAAAAGAATGTATACATGTATGTGTGACTGGGTCACCTTGCTGTGCAGTAGAAAATTGACGGAACACCATAAATCAGCTATAATGGAAAAAATAATAATCATTACAAAAAAAAAGAATGGGCTAAGAACTTCAAAAGACATTTCTCCAAATATGATATACAAATGGCCAGAAAGCATATGAAAAATATTCAAAATCACTCATCATTAGAGAAGTGCAAAACAAAACCACAGTGAAACATCACCTCACATCTATCATGATGGCTAATATATATATAGAAAGAAAGAAAATAACAAGTGTTAGTGAGGATGCAAAGAAATTGAACCCTTGTGCACTGCTGGACTACTGAAACTACTATGGAAAATACTATGGAGCTTCCTCAAAAAAATCAAAAACAGAACTGTGGTCCAGAAATTCTGATTTTGGGTAGATATACAAATGAACTGAAAGCAGGATCTCAAAGAGATATTTATATACCCATGTGCATAGGACCATTATTTACAATGGTCGTGATGTGAAAGCAACCCAAATGTCCAACAATAAACGAACAGTTAAAATGTGGTGAATACGGGACTTCCCATTGTGGCGCAGTGGTTAACAAATCTGACTAGGAATCATGAGGTTGTGGTTTCGATCCCTGGCCTTGCTCGGTGGGTTCAGGATCCGGCGTTGCCGTGAGTTGTAGTGTAGGTCGCAGATGTGGCTCGGATCCCGCCTTGCTGTGGCTCTGGCCTGCGCTCGGATCCCGCCTTGCTGTGGCTCTGGCATAGGCCAGTGGCTACAGCTCCGATTAGAACCCTAGTCTGGGAACCTCCATATGCCACGGGAAGCAGCCCTAGAAAAGGCAAAAAGACCAAAAAAAAAAAATGTGGTGGATACATACAAAGAAATATTATTCAGCCTTAAAAAGGAAGGAAATTCTGACATTCTATAACATGGATGAACTATGAGGACATTATGGGGGGTAAAATAAGCCAGTCACAAAAAGGCAAATACTGTATAATTCAATAATACGTAGTACCTAGAGTAGTCACACTCATAGAGACAGAAAGCAATTATTATTGCTAGGGTTGGGGGAGACAGTTGTTTAATGGGTAAAGAATTTCAGTTTGCCAGATGAAAAGAGTCCTGGAGATGGAATGTGGTGATGGTTGCACAACAATATGAATGTACTTAATACCACTGAACTATACACTTAAAAATGGTTAAATGGGAATTCCCATCATGGCGCAGCAGAAATGAATCTGACTAGGAACCATGAGGTTCTGGGTTCAATCCCTGGCCTCACTCAGTGGGTCAAGGATCTGGCGTTGCTGTGAGCTGTGATGTAGGCTAGCAGCTATAGCTCTGATTAGACCCCCAGGCTGGGAACCTCCATATGCTGTGAATGCAGCCCTGAAAAAACAAAAAAAAGGTTAAAATGGTAAATTTCATGTTCTGTGTATTTTACCACACCCTAAGAAAAAAGTGGGGGCGGGGGGAATTCCTCATGGCTTGGCGGGTTAAGGATCTGGCATTGTCCTACTGCTGTCGCTCTGGTTACAGCTGTAGTGTAGGTTCAGTTCCTGGTCTGGGAAATTCAACATGTCGTGAGCATGGCCAAAAAAAGAAAAAAAAGATGAGAAGGGATAAAAAATAACATAAAGAGATCCCATGTCCCCCTCACTCCATTTCCCCCAGTTTTAACATCTTGCAAAACTATAGTACAGCATCACAAAGAGGACATTGACATTGATACAGCTGAGATACAGAACACAATTCATCACCACAAGGGTAATTCGCACATCCTTTCATAGTTACACTCCTTTCCTTCCCTTCCCCACCAGGTTCTCTTTAACCCCTAGAATCAATGAATATGTCCTTTACTTCTAAATTTTGTCATTTCAAGAATGTTTTATCAATGGACTCATAGAATCTTTACAGGATTGAGTTTTTTCATGCACACAGTTTGGAGATTCAGACAGATTCTTGGGTATGTCACTAGTCTGTTCCCTTTTATAGCTGATTGCTATTTCATCGTATGACTTACTTCAGTTTATTCACCCAGTGAAGGGCATGTACACTGTTTCCAGTTTTTGGCTATTGTTTTCTTTTTATTTATTTTTCATTTTATTTTATTTTGCTTTTTAGGGCCGCACCCTTGGCATATGGAGGTTCCCAGGCTAGGAGTCAAATCTGAGCTGTAGTTGCTGGCCTACACCACAGCCACAGCAATGCAGGATCCAAGCCGTGTCTGCGACCTATACCACAGCTCACCACAATACCAGATCCTTAACCTACTGAGAAAGGCCAGGGATTGAACCTGCATCCTCATGGATGCTAGACAGATTCATTAACTGCTGAGCCACGATGGGAAGTCCATTGGCTATTGTTAAAAATCTCATAAAAATGTTCATGAAAAAAACAGGGGAAGGAAATCTGAGATCACCTTAAGTGAAGTAAGCCAGTTACAAGAAGAAAAATATTATATGATCCTACATATACGAGGTACCTAAGAGTAGTCAGATAGAAACACAAAGTGGAATGGTGGTTGCTAGGGCCTGGTAGGAGAAGGAAATAGGGAGTTGTTTAATAGGTATAGATTCATTTTTGCAAGATAAAAAAGTGCTGGAGATCTATTTCACAACATGAATATACTGAACACTAATGACCTGCACACTTAAAAATGGTTATATTTTTTCAAATGGTTAAGATGATAAATTTTATGGTTTTTTTAACCACAATAAAAAGACAATTTAGCCCAGTATTTTGGCCTCACAGATGAGGAAACTAAAACTCAAAGAGGTTATATCACCAGAGCAATATCAAATGAGACTTAGTGCTAAAGCTGTACTAAGATCCAGCTCTTTTGACAACTGTTGTGCTCTAGTGACAGCTAACAAGATTACAGAAGTTTGGTGATTAGATTAGATAGTTCCAAATAAAGTCTTCATAGTGAATCCATGGCTAATATTTTTTAAAAGGGGAAAGAATTCAATTTCCTGAGAAAAGAATTTTATCTACAAGGAACATGGTTACTTTTTTACCTTCAAAAACTTTGCTTGGAGTTGCATTAATGCATCTATTCTTTTCCGTTCTTTTAGTTTGGTCAAAAGCTTCTTTTGCCAAGGATCACATTTTGGCTTAATCTAGTGGACAAACATGTTCACATAAGGTTACAACATAGCAGAGTGGTTCTCAAAAAAAGTTGCAAGCAAAGAGATTCTAGGACCTTCTGAAATGGTATCTGGCCTTAGTGCTAGGAAGTTTGCTAGAGCATGTGAAAGGGTCTGTGTGGGGTCACAGATCTGTGGAGCAAGATGGCAGCAACAGTTCCTAAAGGGACCCTAAAGCCATCAGTGTTGGGCACTACACTTGATTTATGGGGCAAGAGAAATCTGCCCACAGGAACTCCTTGGGGCTCCATGTGTAAAATTTCACCTTTCATATTAATAAGTTGTATTTCAAAAGTTAGTTGTATGGCTATAAATATATCAGTACACTGATAACTCAAATTTATATCTAGCCCTAAGCTCCAGCCAGTTACATTCAACTATCTCTTTGATATTTACACTTCAAAGGCAAGTCATAACAATCTAAAATACACAGCCTGGCTTCCCCTACACCAACCACCTATTTGCTCAAGCCCCGGATTTAGGAATGATCTGTGATTTCTCTGCTTTCCTTCTATCCATTTTTATTGCATAAGACTTTTCTTTCCCGCATGATACAGTTGATCCTTATTACTCATGGATTTCATTTTTGCAGATTTGCCTACTCACTGAAATTTATTTGTGACCCCAAAACTGATACAGAACTTTCCTAGACATTCATGGATATGCACAGGATAGTGATAAGTTGGAGTCACTCAACCCCATACTTCCAGGTTAAGGTCAAATAAGGTGACATTCAGCCTTCTTATTTCGGTTCATACTATAAACAAATGTCCTTTTTGCAGCCTAGTTAATGCCACATTTTTATACTTTTTGCTTTTGGTTAGTGACTTCACTGTTTAAAATGGTCCCCAAGCATAGAGCGGAGGGCCAACTAGTGTTCCTAAAGAGGGTTGTGATGTGCCTTTAGAAGAAAGACATATGTTTCATAAGTTCATTCAGGCATGAGTTATAGTGCTGTTGGCCATGAGTTTGATGTTAATGAATCAACAACATATACTAAGTAAAGTGTCTTTAAACAGACACACCTGTATTCCCCTGTGAGTAATAGTTTGGGATTTGTTAATTCAGTGTCTGTGGCAACTTTACAGAACATAACCACCCCAAATAATGTGAATCATCTTACCACTACTTCAAATCATCCCATTTAATCTGCTGACTTTTGTATTATTGTGAATTGTATTTCTCCAGTACCAAGGGCCATGCCTGACACACAATATGTACTCAATAAATATTTTTGACTGAAAAGCTGGATTTACACAACTTAATTATACCTCTTAAGTATAAGTCTCGTTTTTGCCAAGTAGCCAAGGTCACTAATAACAAGAAAGGAGTTCTGACCCAATAAAGAGGGGCACAGGAGTATGGGGGAACTTCCACAGAAAGCAGATCAGCATGGCTGACTTCAACAGAGACCCAAGGCAGGAAGGAGCTGGGAGATGCTGGTACCCAAGGCCGTGTTCTCTGAGCTGCCTCTCTTCAGTCAGGCAGGCACCTACCCTTGCTCCTAGGGGACAGCTGGCTAAGGGCATCGAGGAGAGGGGACAATAGGAACCTGACCAACCTGATGTGTCCAGGTTCCCTGGCCTCCTTGGAAGATACTTTGTGACACCGTTGACATCATTCAGAGGTGACTGTCATTGCAGGTTTCCTTACCTTTACAAAGGAAATCCAGCTGGCTCTCTTTTTCAAGGCCATACCAGGTTCTGCCAAACTCAAATGCTCAACTTTGGCTATCCCAGCATCATAGTCTGGAAATGTCTGCATTCTCTGCTGCTTCATGAAGATGCTTTGAAATTTTTGGGACACCTAAACAAGATTGAGAAGAGGGAAGCAGAGCCCCCCAAAAAAGTCTCAGGTTGTAAGCAATTTCAAAAACAGGAACTGATTACCTCTGAAACAGTCCTAGAGTCAAACTAATTCATAAAACACGACTCTGTGACAGTAACAGGACCTTAAATGTATATACCTGAGGGGCACATGTACTCAGGAAGCCCATTACCATAATTATGTGTGTGTGTTATTTGTTCCAAATATCTGGAAGAAGTGGAAATAATATATTTATTTACATGTATTTTGAACTGGACCCTAAATGGGAAATAAACTATACACCTTTGAAAATACATTCCCTTTTCCTGGCTACCTGGTGAATGAGAAAATCTAAGGGTTAGATAAATCCTGCTCCCAAAAGCCTAACCAGGATATTGCTAGAGAGAAGGGTCCAGATGCAAGGATCTGTTAAAATTCTTTAAGGTACCTTAGCCAATCTCCTTACATCCCACTTCCAGACTGAGGCTACCAGTGCTTTCTGTGATATAACTTCCTATTGCCAAGATGTAGACACTTCTTCCTCCCTTCTCCAGAGTGGCCCCAGGCTGCCTGAGCCTGCGCAAGCACCTTCATCAATGCACTGGCCATACTGGGTCATGTCTTTCTCAGTACAGGGTGAGCTTTTTGAGGGTTCAGATGATGAAACTCAAGAATGAATGTTCTCACTGCTACTGAGTTGTACACTTAAAAGAGGTTAAAATGGTAAATCTTATGTACGTTTTAATATACACACAAACAGAGAGAGAGAGAAAGAGAGAGAGCTGGCATACTCTAGGGCCTCAACAAAGGTTTCTGGAATGAATGAGCAAGTTCAGCGAGTCACAGAGCTAAAGATTCTGTACTGGTTAATGCTGGTACCTCCCAGGCTGTGCTATTCAATATTGTGTCCCCTAGGCCACATGTGGACGTTGAATATTTAAATGCACATTCATTAAAATCAGATAAAATTTAAAATTTAGTTCCTCAGTTACATTATGCACATCTCCAGTTCTCCATAGCTGTGTGTGACTAGTGGTTAACACATTTGGTGGAGACAGATCATACCCATCAGTGCAGGAAGTTCAATGAGACAGTGCTAGTCTAGGGCTAGGGTGGCAAACTTTTTCTTATAGGGTAAGATAGTAAATATTTTAGACTTTGCTGACCACATGGTCTCTGATGCAACTATTTAACTCTGTAGTTATAGTGTGAAAAGTAGCCATAGACAGTACATAAATGAATGAGTATGGCTATATTCCAATAAAACTTCATTTTAAAAAATATAGGTGGTGGGCTGCAGGCTGTAGTTTTCTGATCCAGCTCTAGGGCATTAGAGAACTAGAATAAGCAGTACCCTTCCTGTTCATAGAAATTCTTCTTACAGGAATTATTTCTACACAAAAATTTTGTTGTAATGTGATTATCTTGGGAGCACAACTAGCATTGCAGATAATATTGTTATAAGAAAATCAAAAGTGGAAACTCTCTGTATAAAGACAAGCTGTCTTTTGGGGATAAGGCTGCTTTGTGGGAGCGCTCTGGAGCCTCATGTTCTTCCATTATCATCATGATAGTCTACTGTGCCATGACTTATTTGTATTTATTTGGACTCTTTTTAAACACCATCTTGTTCTGATTCTTGTTTTTGTCTATCATTATACTTGCTGATAATGAGGGTGAGGATACTCCCAGAAAAGCACTCTGTGCCGAAGATAGTGCTGCTGCTGATATGAAAAGAAAGACAAAAGCTAAACATCATCACCTTCAAAGAAACCAGAAGAAATGTGATACCACTGATTCCAGTGACCTTAAAGAGTCTGTGTTACATACTAACAGAAATAATTTAGTAAAATAATGCTGGAACAAATACATATGGATATGAAACTTTGAGCTCAAGGCAAATGGTAAGAGAGGAAACAGTGGCTCCTTTTTATGTGAAGAGTATCAAAACATTCAGATTTCATCTTTGCCTTTTTGGATCAATCAACTTATTATTTTTTACCTGGCAAATATATATGCTTACAAATATTATATATCCTGAGCTAGAAAATTATATTTATTGTTGAAACTCTGGCTGAACAATTTTATTATTGTAAATTCAAAGTTCTCTCTATATAATCCTATTTTTCCCTTTGAAATAAGTATTAATATGGCTTCTAATAACATGATTTTTTTTTCTCTTGCTTTTTAGGGCCACACCTGAGGCATATGGAAGTTCCCAGGCTAGGGGTCGAATCAGAGTTACAGCTGCTGGCCTACACCACAGCGACAGCATCGCGGGATCCAAGCCATGTCTGCGACCCACAGAGCTCTCAGCAACACTGGATCCCCAACCCACTGAGCAAGGCCAGGGATCGAACTTGCATCCCCATGGATTCTAGTCAGACTTGTTTCTGCTGTACCACAAAGCGATCTCCCGATATTATGATTTTTTTAAGGAGACACAATACCATATCATAGCAGACTAGACTGTATGACTTTAAAAATCACTATACTATATATACTCTATTGAATATAAAGCATTTTGCCAATAGGAGAGCTATTGGAACACTTGCTGAGAATCAAAGGGCTTTAGACACTAGACATCTCCACCATGCAAATTCTGCCAAATCTTGGCTATGTTTATATCATCTACTGTGAACTATAACTTACCATTTTCTTTAAATTCTGCAGAAAAATAATCCTACAATCTCTCTGGGTTGGATATTCAAGAGTTTCATAACTCTTACAGAGGGAAAGTTGGGCTTTCCTCTGAATAGGTGCTAGTCTAAATCTCACCTATTACTATTAGAAACAACTGTGGCAGTATAAACATACAACTTTGTGGCAAATACTAGTATTTTCTTTATGAACACCTGTATTTGCATTAACAAAGAATCCATCAAGTACCAAGGAAAAAAGTTCTATTTCCTTGGCAGCATCCCTTAGTTCCTCCACGTCATATGGGATATTAAAATGGGAGAGCAGGAGCTTCAGCTGAGGTTTCAGTTTTTCTGTTTCTGTTGTGTGTTGGGGCAGGATGAAAGCAGCTTCTGTTCTTGTTGGCCCTGAAAAAAGCCAAAAGCAAGACACAGATGAAGAGCAGTCAGGGAGAGAAAAAGGAGACTCCTTTGAGATAAAGGCAGACATGGCCTCCACTGCTGATGGGGAGGGCGATTTTGGTCCCTGCCCAACCTTCTCCCACAGTCTGTAGACTGCACCACTCTCGGCCAGGCCTATCTGACAAACTCTTCGTGCCAGCTTTCTAGGGGACGTAGCCAGGACACCCCCTTCCACTGCCTGCAGGAGAAACCCAATGGGCCCTTTGAGGAATGATTTAGTAGGAGCAGAAATACCTATGGTCCTTGGTAGTAAACAAAGAATATGACCTAGGAGTTCCCGTCATGGCACAGTGGTTAACGAATCCGACTAGGAACTATGAGGTTGCAGGTTCGATCACTAGCCTTGCTCAATGGGTTAAGGATCTGGTGTTGCCATGAGCTGTGGTGTAGGTTGCAGATGCGGCTCTGATCCCACGTTGCTGTGGCTGTGGCGTAGGCCAGCGGCTACAGCTCTGATTCGACCCCTAGCCTGGGAACCTCCATATGCCACGGGAGCGGCCCTAGAAAAGGCAAAAAGACAAAAAAAGAATATGACCCATACATAAACAAATATATTAGGGGAAGCTGAGAACCTTTACCTCCTTTCATCTGGCTCACTCCTACTCTTCTCTAAGCACCCAGTTTGGACTCCCTGTTTTCAAATACCTTCTTTGATTCCCCACAACTGGTGACTGCCTCTCCAGGTGTACCTGGTAAATACATCACTCCGAATAAAAGCTTTATCAGATTTCTTAGTCATCTGTGACACAAAGTAAGGGCAGAAAGACTATTAAATCAATTCAGATAAGGAATTTAAAAAAAAATATGTAATATTAAAAATGAGGAGTTCCCGTCATGGTGCAGTGGTTAATGAATCTGACTAGGAACCATGAGGTTGTGGGTTCAATCCCTGGCCTTGCTCAGTGGGTTAGGGATCTGGCGTTGCCATGAGCTGTGGTGTAGGTTGCAGACGTGGCTCGGATCCCAGCATTGCTGTGGCTGTGGTGTAGGCTGGTGGCTACAGCTCCGATTAGACTCCTAGCCTGGGAACATCCATATGCTGCAGGAGCGGCCCTAGAAAAGGCAAAAAAAAGACCCCCCCCAAAAAAAATGAAAGGAATGTTAGAGATCATTTAATCTAAAGGGTTTATTTTGGAGATGAGTAGATTTAGGCCCAAGGGGAGGAACTGATCTAAACATGAAGGCACACAGTGAGGCCACAACAGAAATAGGCCTAGAGCTCAGCACTCCCAACTTCAAGTTCATTGCTTTTTTCCTGTCTCTTAACTGTTGTTATAAAGAGATAATAATGACTAAGAGATGCATTTGTTATTTTTGCCATCAGAAAATATTAAATTAATACTTGCTTATTAAGAAGATACAACTTCTTTTTAAGCAATATCAGGTGACAAAATAGCACATGTGCAAAATCCCAATGTTTTTTCTCCATATTTCTCTAGAAAAGATTTCTTACCTGAAATATTGGTATTCATAGAGCCTGGAGATACAGAACCCTGGATGTCAGGGTCAATGTCATCAACAGGGACCTTTTCATTTTCCTGACCAACCTCTGGGATTTCATCCACAGCTATACTTAGCACTTTGGAGAGAGGCAAATACTGGAGAGCCTACAGAAGGGGACAACCAAGAGGCCGCACATCAACTCAGTTCTCACAGAAGCTTCTAGACTTTGTTTCAGGAGCGGTCCTTTGCTTTGATAGAGGAGAAAGGAGGTAGATCTCAGTAACCTACCAATCATGGGGCTAAATCTGGAACTGGGTGACCTGGTGCTGTTGCCAACTGTAAATGACCTTAACCTCTAGGCAGGTCTATATTGATCAGCTACCCCTAGTGGACATGGCCCTGTGTGAGGTACTAGAGACAGAAAGATCAGGGACAAAATTCAAAGCATTCAGAGTTCAGTGGGGAACCTGGACTTATGAACAGATTATTATATGATGTGACGGGGAAAGATGATTCAGAGGTAGACCCATAGCGACGGATTAGGGAAGGGATGATGCCAAAGCAATGGCCAGGTTTGGTTATTGGTGGTGACACTCAGATGAGGTATAGAAGAATAAGAAAAGATTAGGTGGCAAAATAATAATCCATCTAAAATGAGCATGTAGTCATGTCACTCCTTTCTGATGCCTCTCCTCTGTGACTCTTTACTCTATGCCCCTACTTATTCTATTCTTTCTTAGCCCATTGTTGGCTACTTACTGCCCATTTTCCTACCATCCTGTGACCCACTTACTTTTCAGCAAAGATTATATACTTCCTACATGGCTGAGGACTTGTACCGTCATGAATTAGACCCTCATTAGATGCTGGTGAATAAAAAAGTAGCTCTACATAGGAGAGCATAAATCCAGAACAGGAAGATGAAAAACAAAAACTTATACAGTGAAATAGTGTAACAGAGACATCTTTGAGAAAGCTAAATGGAGTGATTTCATTAGAGCAAATTTGCAAAAGAAAAAACTTTCAGAGATCTCAAAGAAAAAAGCTAGTGACCTATTATTTTCCTGCTATTTGTAGGGCACTGGAATCCAGAAACTGACAATTCAAAACTAAATGACAGATGTGAGAAAACAGTGTGCTGGCCATCCTGGGAGGCACCACAGCATCACATTAACTGTCTCACATACCTGCAGGTACTGGTGAATAGTCTTGAGTGAGTGTAGGTGACACACTAACCAATTTGTGTAAATAGTCAGGTCTTCCTGTGTCACTAAGTTAGGAGGATTCTTTTTTCCCATAAGGAAGTTCTCTCGTGCAACAGACAATCTATCAGCTCTATGAAGGGCATCATTGTATTCCTGCATAATGTAGGCAACTTGCTTCTGTTTAAGAAAGATGCAAAGACAGAACTTGGTTATTTGTAAGCCTTCCTCCTTGTGTCATATGCTTCCAAGTACAGTGTAATACTGTTTGGGAGCCAAATAAGAGGCTCTTGGAATATCAAAAATCTTCCATATTCCAAATCTGACTGACAAGGACAGTGGTCAGTCACATTCTTAGGACTTAGAAGGAGAGCAATCCAGCAGAGTCAGTGCATAGGGATATTTAGTAACTGGTGCTGGCTTCTTAGCTTTTTACCTATATTCTATGAAGAAAAATACGTTTTTTGTTTTTTGTTGTTGTTGTTTTTAATCATAAAGCTTCCTTCAAATCTTCTTCTTTTTTTTTTTTTTTTTTTTTCCATTTTAGGGCCACACCTGCGGGATATGGAGTTTCCCAGGCTAGGGGTTGAATCAGAGCTGGAACTGCTGGCTTATGCCACAGCTACAGCAATGCCAGATCTGAGCTGTGTCTGTGACCTACACCAAGTTCACCTCAACACAGGGGATCCTTAACCCACTGAGAAAGGCCAGGGATTGAACCTGCGTCCTCAAGGATACTCGTCAGATTTATTTCTGCTGAGCCACAACGGGAACTCCCTTAAATCTCATTCTTAAAACTAGGCACCATAATCTTCTGCTACAGGCAGAACTGGAAAGTAAGGGCATCCATTAGTTCCTTTAGCATCTTTAGCTATGACTTTTTAAAAAAGTGACAAATTACACTGTGGGAATATAAATTAGTACATGTATTATGAAAACAGTATGGAAATTCTGCAAAAAATTAAAAATAGAACTACCACATGATCCAGAAATCCCACTTCTGGATATATATCCAAAGAAAACAAAATCAGTATCTTGAAGAGATATCTGTATTCCCACATTCAACTGTAGCATTATTCACAATAGCCAAGATATGAAAACCTAAGGGTCCATTAATAGATGAATGGATAAAGAAGATGTGGTATATATATATACAATGGAATATTGTATATATACAGTGTAATATATATATAGTTATATATATATTGTTATATATATAACACATATATATACATACAATGGAATATTACTCAGCTAAGAGGAAGAGAGGAATCCTAATATTTGTAACTACATGAAGAAACTTGGAGGACATTATGCTACGTGAAATAAGCAAGACAGATAAAAAGACAGATATGTATGGTATCCCTTAAATATGGAATCTAAGGGAAAAAAAAGGTCAAACTATGAGAAGCCAAAAATAGTGGTTACCAGAAGCTGGAGGGGCTGGGGGAAAGGGGAGATATTGGCTAAAGGGAACAAATTTATGGTTAGGTAGTATGAGTAAGTCTAGAGATCTAATGTACAGGCATGGTGACTATACTTAATAACAGCATTTTGACAGGGTTAATGATCACTTTGTTTCACTACGAAAAACAGTCCACAGGTGCTGCTCATGGGCTTCTTACCTTATAAAGAGGATAGAGTTGTTCTATGATCTTACTGTGATGGCAAAATCTCTTCCACCTAAGCATATGCAAATATTTACTCTGGGCCAGCTGGGTAATTCTCTCTGTATAATACTTTAACAACAACAACATCAAAAATTAACACTTAGAATATAATTATAATAGGAAGATTGGATTAACTCTTTAGAACACTAACAATAGGAAAATAAGTCTCTGGTTGTTTTGGAAAGATGTATGAAGATCGTAAAATTAAAAACCAGGCTTGGAGTTCCCATCATGGCACAGCAGAAACAAATCCGACTAGGAACCATGAGGTTGCAGGCTCAATCTCTGGCATCACTCAGTGGGTTAATGATCCGGCGTTGCTGTGAACTGTGGTACAGATCACAGATGCGGCTCGGATCTGGTGTTGCTGTGGCTCTGGCGTAGGTCGGCAGCTGCAGCTCTGATTAGACCCCCAGCCTGAGAACCTCCATAAGCCGCAAGTGCAGCCCTACAAAGATAAAAGACAAAAATTTTTAAAAATTAAAAAAAATAAAACCAGGCTCAATATACCATTCAAGTTTAAATAAAGCAGTAGGCCTTTGGCCAATCCAATAGACTGTAGTTTCAGTTATCAATTGGTGAACAATTTTAGCAGTGATGTAACAGCCAATAAAATTGTCTAAAGCTGAGTTTAAAAGTTTTTTAAAACTTTAAAAAAACTGAAGTTATGAATCTAAAATACAAATCACATTATAGGTGAGATAATAGCTTTTAACCTCAGATAATAAATTTTGATAATTAAAAGCAGTCAAATAAGCCAACTCTTTTAAATATTTTATTTCTGATAAAAATGATACAGGCTATGATGGAATAAATAGGAGCAGACTTACCCTTCCATCATAAACAACTAGAAAATAGGACAAAATACACAAGGCAACTGTTTTCTGACATGGGAAAACAGGCAAAGCAGAGCTGCTGTCCTTGAAAGAAAGGAAACAAATGAAATGGGACCTACAACCACCCTAGTTTTCTGCCTGAAGAAGGCTGATTTTGAACCATGGAATAGGAAAACAGAACATGATGGTATCTCTGGGTTAAGGAAAGAGAAATCAAAGGAAGCTGGGTCAGCTGGAGTTTGAAAGTTATGCAGAAAAACGGCTCCAGGAATATGCATAGAGATCCCTTTGAATTTTTTGTTGACTATTAAGCCCTGCATACAGAGAGTGAAAACCCACGAGGCTATGCAAAGAATAACTAACTAAGGAACTGTAAACTGAATATTTCTCTGAGTTCATACAGGGTCAAGAGATACTCAAATTCCAATCAGTGTGAAGAGTCCTCACTGAACATTTGGGCATTCAATGGAGACATGAGAGGGATCACAATTTAGTAAGAAGAATAAACTATCTCTGGAGTGAAGGTTACTCTAAACCTGCTCTAACAAAGCTTAAAACCAAGGCTTGAAAGTGTGAAGTGGATCTATAACTTAATTGCCTGCCAAATAAAGTCCAACATCTCTAAAGGAATTTTAAAAAAATCTGCATTCAGTAATGTAAAACTGCAATTCCCACTGTCCAAAAAAATAAAAAAATTACTATACACACAAAGAAGCAGGAAAATATGACCCATAGCAGGAGAAAAATTAATGAAGACAAGGATCCAGCATTGCCACAAACTGTGGCATAACGTCACAGATGTGGCTCGGATCCGGTATTGCCATGGCTGTGGTATATACCACGGTTGTAGCTCTGGTTTGACCCCTAGCCTGGGAACTTCCATATGCCACAGGTGTGGTTGTAAAAAAAAAAAAAAAATTAATGAAGAGAAACAGACCCAGAAATGGCACCAGTGATGAAATTAGCAAATAAAGACTTTAAAAGAGCCTTTATTAATATGCTCAATATGTTCAAGAATTGAATGGAAATATGAACATAATAGGAGAAATTAAAAACATAAAAAATGATCAAATAGAACTTCTAGAAATTAAAACTATAATATATGAAGTAAAAAATTCACTGGATGGGATTAACAGCAGATTAGATGGTGCATAAGAAATGGTTAGTATACTTGAAGATCTAGCAATAGAAACTGTACAAAATGAAGCCCCAGGAGAGAGGGGGAAGACTGAAAAAAATTTAACAGAGCCTCAGTGACTTATGGAACAATATGAAGTTATTTAATATACCCATCACTGGAGTCCCATAGGGAGGGATAAGGATAGATAATATATTTGGAGAAATAACAGTTGAAAAAAAACTTTAATTGATGAAAATGATAAAAGTTCCAATTCAAGAAGTTCAACCAACTCAAACCAAGAGAAACACAAAGAAAACCTCATCAAGGAACATCATAATCAAATAGCTTAAAACAATTAAGAGAGGGAGTTCCTGTCGCGGCGAAGGCGCAGTGGTTAACGAATCCGACTAGGAACCATGAGGTTGCGGGTTCGGTTCCTGCCCTTGCTCAGTGGGTTAACGATCCGGCGTTGCTGTGAGCTGTGGGGTAGGTTGCAGACGCGGTGTGGATCCTGAGTTGCTGTGGCTCTGGCATAGGCTGGCAGCTACAGCTCCGATTAGACCCCTGGCCTGGGAACCTCCATATGCCACGGCAATGGCCCAAGAAATAGCAAAAAAGACAAAAAAAAATTAAAAGAAAATCTTAAAAGCAACAAAAGGACATATTGTGTTAGGAAATGGAAAACATGCAAGCCAGAAAACAGTAGGACAACATCTTTAAAGTGATAAAAAGGAAAAACTATCAAGCTAGAACGCTATATTGAACAAAAATGCCTTTCTAAAATGAAGGCAAATAAGGATTTTTTTCAGAAAACAAACAAACAAACAAACAAAAAACAAAGACTAAGGAATTTGACCCTGGCATATCTGTACTATGAGAAATGTTAAGTTTTTTAGGCAGAAGATATATCATATGGAAATTGACTGTACTAAGGTTTTCAACTTCAGCACTATTAATGTTTGGGACTGACAATTCTCTGTGGTAGGGGTTTTCCCGTGCATTATACGATGTTTAGTAGCATCCCTGGCCACTACTCATTAGATGCTAGTAGCAATCCACTCCCCTCCCCAAATGATGACAATCAAAAATGTCCCAAGACATTGCCAAATGAAACGTACCTCTACCCTCCTCCCCTTCTCTCCAATGAGAAGCACTAATATACACAGAAGAGTGACAGAAATGTGAGGGGGAGAGAATCCTGGATGAAGATAATGACAACAGTTTGACTTGCAAATACAATCTCCTATCTTTTGTTTCTTTGTGATTCATTTATTAGTTAATTGCTAACTAGATGCTAATGAGCTACTTTGTATGCATAGGGAAGCTGTAACTCATAACATAAGAATGAAGAACAAAGAATTTTAAAAATCAAAACAATACATGTTTATTATTTAAAAATTAGAAAATATATAAAAGTAGAAAGAGGAAATTCATTATTCTACCATCCAAAGACAGTAATTGCTAACATTTTGGTTTATGTCCTTCATGTGATTTTTCTATACATTAAAGGACCATTATTATGATACATGCACACATTAGTTTTTATTTAATATTACATAATAACCTCACTCCTTATGCAAAAAAGGTTTAATGACAGAACAATATTCTATCAAATACCATGCTGTTTTTCTTAACTTTCCTATTAGACATTTAGGCGACTCCAATTTTTTCACTTTTATTATAATTCTGCAATAATAATCTTTATGGAAAATCTTTTCCCCTTTGTTGTGAGTTATCTTTTTAAGAGAGATTTTTGGAAATTATCTTTCCTAGGTCAGCCAACAGCTTTTTGAGGTCTGAGACAATGTTATATTGCCTCATAAAACCAGCACAGGGAGTTAACTAATAGAAATTTAGTCAGTCCATTGAGTGACTATCAGAGCCAAACTTAAATGGGTCTCTAACAAAAAAGAACATTTATATTAACCAGGTTCTGCAAACCATACATGTAGAGAAAATCCTACCCTGGCCAGAGGATACACCTGAAAGCTAGCTTTGTTTATACATTTCTACTAAATTCCAGAACTGTTTTTCAAATTGCAAAAGGACCTACCTGCAACAGAAGCAAAGGTAAATTTTCAGGAGTGTACTCTCTCCTTAGGCAGCTCTCTAGCTCCCTCTGCATGACATCTGCTTGAATAACAAGGGGCTTTGACTCAGCCACCTGAACCCCAGGGAACAAAGTAGGCAAACAAAAGCAAAGAAGTAAATAAAACTATCAGTGTCTATTGACAGAAGATTACATACAATTTCTGATAGTTTTCATATAACACATTGTGCTGTTATACATAAGTTTCCAAATAACAAATTTTAATATCCTAAATCAAGGAAGTGTAAAGTCTAAAACACTACAAAAATCAGATACCTCCAAAGAAGTACTGGCCTGCTCTGACCCATCAGTTAGCTAACATTGGGCTGGTTTGTCCTTGTAACCACTGTCAGTAGATCAGCCATTTGAAAATATAAGCCTTTCCTGCAATGAATCTCCAACAAGTTAGAAAACTCTAACTTATTGTATTGAAATAGCCCACTGTCCTACTCACCTGTAAAGTTTTCTTTAGAGCCAGTTCCCTTTCTCTTCTAAAGAAAGAAATGTCCTTTGGCATTCGAACAGAGCTGCAGGAAGGTATATGCAATAAAAGCTGTAATTATAGAAGCTATAATAGATCAGGTTAAAGACAGGCCCTGATTAATCTGTAACTCCACAAGTGTTCATTTCTAAATAAGTATATCATATTATACTTCATTGCTGGGTGCATGTAAAAGGCACATGCTTTGGTCTTAGAATCTCTCTTCTGTACACCTCATGCCTGCTAAATCTTTTCTGGGCCATTTCTCTTTTCCTTCTCCCCAAACAAACATAGTTTTTTACCCTCATTTACCTCTCTATTTCTGACTCCATTGTATAGGCAGAGGCACACTGGTGACAATATTTCTTTCCTCACCTATATTTCCTTCAGTAACCTCATTTCTAACAACTATTGTGCTTATTAAACCTCTATCTCACTCCACTGACACATAAAATCAGTATCTTATAATTTAAACAAAATGTTGGGAGTTCCCATCGTGGCTCAGCGATAACAAACCTGACTAGGATCCATGAGGATGTGGGTTTGATCCCGGGCCTTGCTCAGTGGGTTAAGGAACCTGAGCTGCTGTGAGCTGTGGTGTAGGTCACAGATGTGGCTCGAATCTGGTGTTGCTGTGGCTTGTGGCATAGGCCAGCAGCCACAGCTCCGATTCAACCTCTAGCCTGGGAACTTCCATATGCTGCGGGTGTGGCCCTAAAAAGACAAAAAAAGGAGTTCCCGCCATGGCGCAGTGGTTACGAATCTGACTAGAAACCATGAGGTTGTGGGTTCGATCCCTGGCCTTGCTCAGTGGGTTAAGGATCCAGCGTTGCTGTGAGCTGAGGTGTAGGTTGCAGACCTTGACAATTCTAGAATACAGGAAAACCTCAGGGACAGCAGTGTGAGACTGACATAATGTCAATTGTCCAAGTGGAGAGGGGGTGTTGATGGAAATGTGGGGCTGATAGTAGGAGTTAAAGCCCCTGAAGACCATGCCTTCACACTGCCACTATTTACCTGAAAGCTCCAGGAACTGACCCCTGAAGAGTCCCCTGTTCTTCTATCTCAAACTTCAGTTCTGCCAACTGCACAGCCAGTTCTTTTTCCAACAGCTGGATCCTTTCTGTGGAAGCAATCTTATAAATTTCATCCATGGTTTGTAGTTACTATTTTTCTGATCTGTGAAAAAAAGAGTGTATAAAACTTGTGGCTGCCTCCCTTGGTGACCATTACCCAGCGCATGGGACTTTGCCTAATTTTGTACAAGAAATCATGTCAATGTTGTGGAAAAGTATGCTTTTGCAATTTGTAGAAGCACCTAGATTATTGTCACTTATAAGTTAATTAATTGTTAAACAGTAGAGGAAATGTAGGTTAGAATCTCCATTGACCATCTTTATTCAGCCCAGCTCACCTTTAAGAATATCTCAGCTCCAGCTTTAACTGTGAGGGTTTATTAAATGAGACTCCACCCCGCCCCCCACCCCTCTGGTTGATCTCCATAGTCTTCATAAGGGCTTGTGGTGATTAGACACTAAATGCTATGAATGGTGGTTACAGCTGCTGTCTAACATCACTTCAACTGGAACAAAAAATAGGTGTGTATAGGTTCCCTTTGCATGCCTTTAGTATTTCTCCATGAGCCTTTTTGAAAGCTTCTGACCAGGGAGAAGAGACTGAGGGTGGAGAGCTGTCTGACATGATCATGATCCATGCATGCACTTCTGGGTTTTAAGAAAATCATGCTTATGCATTTGAATGGGTTTTCTTCATTTTGAATGCTTATATTTGTCATACACATTTTAACCATTAAATAAAATAGTTGACAACCCTTTTGCACCACCCCCAGTTCACAACCTGTCAGATTTAACACAATTGTTTGCTAAGTACTTAGTATAAATATTTTAATTAACAACATAAATTAACTTCATTGATCCAGAATGAGACCTGAGAATTGTGGGGGATTCAGTAGATGAGTGTTTCTTGGGCTATTGCTGCCCTCATCTGTCCTGGACAAAAAGGGGTAAAGTCACTCTTAGGCCACATTAAAAAGGTTTGAAATATTTAAACCTTCCTTTTTCCCTTTGACATTTCATTGTTCTTTTTCAGAGGTATTTCATTTCATTTTCTCAAGTTAATCTGCTGCCCTTTCAACAAATAATTAAGGTATAGAGATGTTTTGTGCAGACGCTTCCTTTGGGAGGCTATTTATTCTTTTAATAAACATTAAAATGGAAATGAGCATCGTGTTCAGTCTAGGTTGTGAACCTGCAGAGTTATAAATCTGTCATGTTTGACACACTGCTAGAGAGCAATAAAGTGCACTGTTTTTGTTCTCAGCAAAAGTGAAATGTTGTTATGAAAAATATTTGCCACTTGGCAGTATCCTTTCAAGTTGGGCAAACAGTTAAACAGCCGCCTTAACAGCTGCATTCCAACCGGCAGCCAAGAGCAGCCACAACACAGACTGGCTGATTTTTCTCTCAGAGGATGGACATTCTGCCTTCATTTCCTGACCACTTTCAACATTTCACAGCTCAGAAATGAGAACATTTAATCCTGCATCATTTAGCTGGCTACAGAGTCAAGTACAGTATTCAAAATTTAACATAAGGAGAGGTTGGTCTTTGAGACCTGTCCATGAAATGCATCTAACTCAGAGGAATCCATGCCTGCTGAGGACTCAGGCCTTGTTTCAAGAGACAAACAACTATTTGTTTTGGGTGGCTGTTAAGGTGGGGTCCACATACTGAGGACCTACTTAACATGAGGCAGGTGCTGGGCCCTCATTTAAAGTCTCAGAGATTCTCAAGAATTGTTTCAATAATGTTAAATAAATACATTTAATTTACTATTGATTGTAAACAAAAGGCATTTTTTTATGTGTTTAAAAAGTGGTAAAATCTAAGCTCTAAGAAAAAGATAGTGAGATTAGCTTGAGCAGGGTTTGAAGGTGTTCAGTGGGTAAATTGGGCTTCAATGGCCTTAAAACAGGGATGTTTAGAAGATAAACAGTAACTTTAGAGTCTTCTAGGAAAATGTGTAATGCATATCAAAAACATTAAAGACAATGGAAATGCAATATAGAGCTTCCCAAACAATGAGAGGTGAGAGATAGAAATGGGTTTTTTAAACTCAATAGAAGCCAGGAAAAGAGAAAAAAGGAAACAAAAATACGGTAGAAATGAGTTCAAAAATATCACTATAATAAATGTAAATGGATAAAGTCTATCTATCAAAACACATAAATCAGCACAGTCCTGAGCATTTTTAAAGCCCTTAAAATTTGGTAATGTGATATGTGCCAAAATAAAACGTGATTGTTATTCTAGCAAATGCCCAAACAGAATCAAAACTGTAAGCAAGCTGGCCCTGTATCACCGTGAGCAGTTCAATCTTCTTCAGGAAGATCTGCAAGGTATTTCATAATCCCCCTGGGTAAACCTTTTTTGATGCTTAATCATCTTTGCTCATCAACATGTTCTTCCAGTGTACAAATGTTATTTCTCCTGTTTTACATTACACACCATCTTCCAGATCAGTAGGGGCAAAGCTAAGCTGTTTTAACAAGACACAATTGTCAGTGGCTTAAAGAACAAAATTGTTAAAATATGTCTAATGTAATGTGTTTGGTCCAGGGAGTATAGTAGCTTTGTTCCTCTTGGACATTCGAGGACCCTGATTCCTTCCAAGTCAGTTCCACCATCCCAAGGCATTGTTTAGACAAACACATTCGTGTTTTCTCTTCAGCGTGGTTATAGAACATGACCTTGATTTTAGTTAGGTGAGGGGGCATACGAGACAGATACATTTTGTGTGTGTGTGTCTTTTTAGGGCTGCACCCTTGGCATATGGAGGTTCCCAGGCTAGGGGTTGAATCCAAGCTATAGCCACCAGCCTATGCTACAGTCACAGCAACGTGGGATCCAAGCCATGTCTGCGACCTACACAACACCTCACAGCAATGCTGGATCCTTAACCCACTGAGCGGGGCCAGGGATCAAACCTGCGTCTGCATGGATACTAGTCAGATTCATTTCCACTGAGCCACAATAGCAACTTCCCGGATACATTTTTGATAGTCTGAATTGGATAACCTGCTTTGTACTTCTGATTTATTTTCTTGAATTGGTGTCAGCTGCTTCCGCATCTATTGAGATAGACATGGATTTTCCTCATTTATTTTTAATGCACGGAATTTCACAGATTTTCAATTGTTAATCTGAAATTGCTTTCTTGGAATAAATCCCACTTGGGCACAATTTTTTTTTTATCTCTCCAAAAACAAACCTCATATCCACTGACAGTCACTCCTCATTTTTCTCTAAGCCACTCTACCCCTAGCAATAGGCAACCACTAATCTACTGTCTATCTGTAATTTGCTCATTCTGGAAATTTTATAAAATGGAATCATACAATATGTGGTCTTTTGTGACTGACTTCTTTATTTTCCACATTGCTTTCAAAGTTCATCCATGAATTAGTATGTATCATTATGTGAGTCCTTTATATGTCTAAATAGTATTCTATTGCATGGTCATACCACATCATGTTTATTGATTCATTAGCTGGTGGAATTTTGGGTTGTTTCCAGTTTTTTGCTACTATAAATAATGTTGCTGTGAGTAGTCAAGTAAAAGTTTTTGCCAGGCTGTTTTCCAAAGCAGCTGCACCATTTTACATTCTTTCTAGCATTGTAGGAAGATTCGAATTTCTCCACATCCTTGACAACACTTGCCATCTTTTTTATTTTAGACATTCTAGTGGATGTGAACATGGTGGGTTTTGTTTTTTTTTGGGGGGGGGGCACACCTGAAGCATTTGGAAGTTCCTAGGCTAGGGGTCCTATCGGAGCTGCAGCTGCTAGCCTATGCCACAGCCACAGCAATGCTAGAACAACCTGAGTGGCCTCTGCAACCTTCGCCACAGCTCACAGCAATGCTGGATGCTTAACCCACTGAATGAGGCCAGGGATGAAACCGACATCCTCATGGATACTAGTTGAGTTCTTAATCTGCTGAGCCACAACAGGAACTCCTCATTGTGTTTTTTTTTAATATAAATTTTATTAGGGTACAGCTGACTTAGAAAGTTGGGTTAGTTTCAGGTGTACAGCAAAGAAAATCAGTTATATGTATACATATATCTGTTCCTTTTCAGATTCTTTTCCCATACAGGTTATTACACAGTATTGAGTAGATTACCTTGTGCTATACTTTGTTACCAATCTATTTTATATATAGTAGTATGTATATGTCAATCCTACCCTCCTAATTTATTCCTTTTGCCTCATTACTGTGATTTTTTTGTTGTTGTTTATGTTGTCTTTTTGTCTTTATTAGGGCCGCACCCGCAACATATGGAGGTTCCCAGGCTAGGGGTCCAATCGGAGCTATAGATGCTGGCCTCCGCCATAGCCACAGCCACGTGGGATCCCAACCGTGTCTGAGACCCACACCACAGCTCATAGCAATGCCAAATCCTCAACCCACTGAGCGAGGCCGGGATCGAACTCCCAACCCCATGGTTCCTAGTCAGCTTTGTTTCTGCTGTGCCATGATGGGAACTCCCATTATTGTGGTTTTGATTTACATTTCCCTAATGGCTAATGATGCTGAGTATCTGTTCATGTACTTATTGGTCATTTGCATATTTTCTTTGGAGAAATGTCTATTCAGATTCTTTGCCTATTTTTTAATTGAGTTTTTTGTTTTTAATGATGAGTCATAAGAGTTCTTTATATATTCTAGATACAGTTCCTTTCAGATATATGATTTGCAAATATTTTCTCCCATTCTATGGGTCTTTTCACCTTCTTGATGTTACCCTTTGAAGCTTTTTATCTTTTTAATGTCTATAGGATGTGTACTGCTATCTCCTTTCACATTCTTGATATTGATAATTACTATATTTGCTATTTTATCTTGATGGGTTTTATAAGGGATTTAATAATGTTATTAATCTTTTCAAATGACCTATATTTACTTGTATGTGTCTATTTCTCTCTGCCTTCTGTTCATTGACTTCTGCTCATTATTATTCATCCATTATTCACTCATACCACAACTGAGTTATACCTATTGAATTTTATTTATAATTTATTTACATATTTTATTTATTTATTTATTTATTTATTTATTTATTTATTTATTTATTTATTTTGCCTTTTAGGGCCGCACCCACAGCCTATGGAAGTTCCCAGGCTAGGGGCTGAATCGGAGCTGCAGCTGCTGCCCTACACCACAGCCACAGCAATGCCAGATCCGAGCCACATCTGCAAGCTACACCACAGCTCACGGCAGCACTGGATCCTTAACCCACTGAGTGAGGCAAGGGATCGAACCACATCCTCGTGGATACTAGTCAGATTTGTTACCACTGGCCACAACAGAAATTCCCTACATATTTATTCTTTATTACTAATCATTTATTAAACCATTCATTTTACTATCTTAAATTTAATTTGCCCTCCTTTTTCCAGCACTTGAGATGGAAGTTTAGAACAACTTTTAAACTTTCTTCTAATATATGCATTTAAAGCTATAAATTTCCTTCCAAACATTGTTTTAACTGCATTACCATTTTGGATGCTGTGTTTTCATTATTTATCATTTAAATACTTTCTAGTTTCCATTGTGATTTCTTCTTTGATATATAAGCTATTTAGAAGTGGTTCTATTTTTCTATTATTAATTTCTAGTATGATTGTACTGTGGGCCTGAGAATGTACCCTGCATAATTTCAATTTTTTAAAATATTTTAGTCCTGCATTATGATCCAATATGATTGGCAAATATTCCATATACTTGAAAAGAATATATACTCTGTTATTGTTGGGAATAGTGTTCTATTAGGTTAATCAGATCATGTGTATTCATATGTTCAAATCTTTTATGTCTTTCATGATTTTTAAAATCTGATTTTAATAAGAAATTGAGATAGGTATATTAAAATCTTTTTTTTTTTTGTCTTTTTGCCATTTCTTGGGCTGCTCCCATGGCATATGGAGGTTCCTAGGCTAGGGGTTGAATGGGAGCTGTAGCCGCCAGCCTACGCCAGAGCCACAGCAATGCGGGGATCCAAGCCGCGTCTGCAAGCTACACCACAGCTCACGGCAACGCCGGATCCCTAACCCACTGAGCAAGGGCAGGGATCGAACCCGCAACCTCATGGTTCCTAGTTGGATTCGTTAACTACTGAGCTATGACGGGAACTCCCTAAAATCTTTGATAATAATTATGGATATGTCTATTTCTTCATTTAGTTCTGACATTTTAGTTTTATATATTTGAAGCTGTATTATTGGCTGCATACAAACAGGATTGTAATTTTTTTCATTGATTTGAAACATATCATTACAACATGCCCCTCTTCATCTCTAGTAATATTTCTTAATGTCAAATTCACATATCAGTAATACAGTCACAGGTTTTTTGTTTAGGAGGTTAGTGTTGACTTGGTATATCTTTTGTCTCTTCAATCTAGCTGAAAACCTTTGTCTTTTAATTGAAGCATTTAGTTCATTTATATTTAATTGATTACTGTTATAGTTGGGTTTAATTGCACAATCTTACTATGTATTCTATTCATTTTATTTATTTTTCTACTTGTCCCACAGATTTTTTTGTTCTTTTATTCTTCCCTTCCTTTATTACTTTGGATTAATCAAGTTTTTTTATAATTTTGTTTTGTTTCTTCTATTACATTTTTAATTATACCTGTTTGTTTTCTCTTGGTACTTATCTATATTACCAAGTTTTAGTGTACATCAGAATCACCTTAAGGACTTGTTCAAACATAGAGTACTGGGCCTGACACCCGAAGTTTCTGATTTAGTAGGTCTGAGGGGGGCTAAGAATTTACACTTCTAACAAATTGCCAGATGATGCTTATGCTGCTAAGTAAAGGCATTACACTGATAGTCACTCCTTTAGATTCCAAGATACATTCTTGACTTATTACAGCCTACCTTAAGCTAGCAATAATTTTTTTCAGAGTGTCTTCCATTCTAAAGCTAGTAATTTTTTTTTTGTCTTTTTGCCATTTTTTGGGTCGCTCCCGTGGCATATGGAGGTTCCCAGGCTAGGGGTCGAATCAGAGCTGTAGCTGCCAGCCTACACCAGAGCCACAGCAATGCGGAATCCGAGCGGTGTCTGCAAGCTACACCACAGCTCACGGCAACACCGGATCCCTAACCCACTGAGCAAGGGCAGGGATCAAACCCACAACCTCATGGTTCCTAGTCTGATTTGTTAACCACTGAGCCATGACGGGAACTCCTAAAGCTAGTAATTTTTTGAAGTCTACCTTTTACTGTCCAAATAAAAATCTTACAATGATTTAAGCCAACATACCTCCTTCCTCCAATTCAAGCAACTGTTTACTTCTGCATATAAACTCCACGATATATTTTATTTTTGATGCTTTGAAAGTTAATTAAAGTTTTACCCACATACTTATCTTTCCTGATGCTCTTCTTTCCTAGAGCTTTGTGCTTCCATTTGAGTTCATTTTCCTTTAGCCTGAAAAACTTTTAATATTTTTCATAGTGTGGGGTCTCCTGCTGATTTATTCTCTCAACTTTTCTTTGCCTGAATAAATCCTTATTCTCACCATGAACTCTAAAGGATATTTTAATTGGATATATAATTCAGCACTTTAAATGACTTTTTAATTATTGTCTCTTGGCTTCCATAATTTCAGTAAGAAAAATAGTCATCTGCCTTATTGTTTGTTGCTTTTTTAGAAAGTAATGTGTTGTTTTCTCTTGCTACTTTTAGGATTTTATCTTTGTCAGCAGTTCAACTGTGATATATTTAATCATGATTTCCTTTGCGCATATCCTTTCTGTGTTTTGAGGTTCACCAAGCTTCTTCTTCTTCTTCTTTTTTTTTTTTTTTTTCCTGTTTAGGGCTGCACCTGCGGCACATGGAAGTTCCCAGGCTAGGGGTCAAATTGGAGCTACAGCTGCCAGCCTACACCACAGCCACAGCAATATGGGATCCAAGCCACGTCTGTGACCTAAACCACACTTCAAGGCATTGACAGATCCCAAATGCACTGATCAAGGCATCCTCATGGGTCCTAGTTGGGTTGGTTAACTGCTGAGCCATGAAAGGAACTCCCTCACCAAGCTTCTTTAATGTTTGGAGTGATGACTGTCATTAGTTTTAGGAATTTCTTGACTGCTATATCTTTTCATATATTGCTTCTGCACCATTCTCTAATTCCTATCCTTCTCTTACTAATTAAATACATGTTTGATTGCTTGACTGTATTCCACATATCTCTTATGCTAACTTTTATTCTTTCCATTCTTTTTTGTCTCTGTACTCAGTTTTCGGTATTATCAACTTAGCTGACATCAAGTTCAATAATTTTTGTTGGCACAGTCTAAGATATTCTTAAAACTACTTAATGAATTCTCTATTTTAGCTATTGTACTTTTAAATTTGAAAATGCATTTTTTTATTGTTATTTCCCCAACACGATTTTTTTTCCCACTGTAGAGCATGGGGACCCAGTTACATATACATGTGTACATAATTGTTCTCCCACTGTCACGCTCAATTGTAAGTATCTAGACATAGTTCTCAGTGATACACAGCAAGATCTCACTGCTAATCCATTCCAAAGGCAATAGTTTGCATCTCTTAACCACAAGTTCCCAATCCATCCCACTCCCTCCCCCTCTCCCTCCCCCTTGGCAACCACAAGTCTATTCTCCAAGCCCATGATCTCCTTTTCTGTGGAAAGGTTCATTTGGACTGTATATTAGATACCAGATATAAGTGATATCATATGGTATTTGTTTTTCTCTTTCTGACTTACTTCACTCAGTATGAGAGTCTCTAGTTCCATCCACGTTGCTGCAAAGGGCAGTATTTCGTTCTTTTTTATGGCTGAGTAGTATTCCATTGTGTATATATACCACATCTTCCTAATCCAGTCGTCTGTCGATGGACATTTGGGTTGTGTCCATGTCTTGGCTATTGTGAATAGAGCTGCAGTGAACATGCGGGCGCATGTGTCTTTTTCAAGGAAAGTCTTGTCCGGGTATATGCCCAAGAGTGGGATTGCTGGATCATATGGTAGTTCTATGTATAGATTTCTAAGGTATCTCCATACTGTTCTCCATAGTGGCTGTACCAGCTTACATTTCCACCAACAGTGAAGGAGGGTTCCCTTTTCTCCACATCCCCTCCAGCACTTGTTATTTGTGGGCTTACTAATAATGATGGCCATTCTGACTGGTGTGAGGTGGTACCTCATGGTAGTTCTGACTTGCATTTCTCTGCTAATGAGGGATGTTGAGCATTTTTTCATGTGCTTGTTGGCCATCTGTATGTATATCTTTGGAGAAATGTCTATTCATGTCTTTTGTCCATTTTTTCCATTGGGTTGTTGGTTTTTTTGCTGTTGAGTTGTATAAGTTGTTTGTATATTTTAGAGATTAAGCCCTTGTCAGTTGCATCACTTGAAACTATTTTCTCCCATTCTGTAAGTTGTCTTTTTGTTTTCTTTTGGGTTGCCCTTGCTGTGCAAAAGCTTTTCAGTTTGATTAGGGAGTTGACTTGGGAGACTGACCTGACAGAACGTTTGTAAGGTTGATGTCAGAGAATGTTTTGCCTATGTTCTCTTTCAGGAGTTTGATGGTGTCTTATCTTATATTAAGTCTTTAAGCCATTTTGAGTTTATTTTTGTGCATGGTGTGAGGGTGTGTTCCAGTTTCATTGATTTGCATTGTCCAGGTTTCCCAGCAATACTTGCTGAAAAGACTGTCTTTTTCCCATTTTATGTTCTTGCCTCCTTTGTCAAAGATTAATTGACCATAGGTGACTGGGTTTATTTCTGGGTTCTCTATTCTGTTCCATTGGTCTGTCTGTCTGTTTTGGTACCAGTACCACACTGTCTTGATAACCGTGGCTTTGTAATATTGCCTGAAGTCTGGGAGAGTTATGCCTCCTGCTTGGTTTTTGTTCCTCAGGATTGTTTTGGCAATTCTGGGTCTTTTGTGGTTCCATGTAAACTTTTGGATTGTTCTAGTTCTGTGAAAAATGTCATGGGTCATTTGATAGGGATTGCATTGAATCTGTAGATTGCTTTGGGTAGTACGGCCATTTTTACAATATTAATTTTTCCGACTCATGAGCATGGAATGTCTTTCCATTTCTTTACATCTTCTTTAATTTCCTTGATTAATGTTTTATAGTTCTCAGCATATAAGTAGTCTTTTACCTCCTTGGTCGGGTGTTCCCAGGTGTTTGATTTTTGGGGGTGCAATTTTAAAAGGTATTGTATTTTTGTATTCCTATTCTAAAGTTTGTTGGGTGATTTCTGAATGTTAATCTTCTATCCTGCCACTTTGCTGAATTTGTTGATCAGTTCAAGGAGTTTTTGGGCTGAGTCTTTGGGGTTTTCTATGTATCGTATCATGTCATCTGCATACCGCGAGACCTTTCCCTTCTCTTCCTATTTGGATGCCTTGTATTTCTTTTGTTTGTCTGATTGCTGTAGTTAGGGCTTCCAATACTATGTTGAATAGCAGTGGTGAGAGTGGGCATCCTTGTCTTTTTCCAGATTTTAGTGGGAAGTCTTTCGGCTTTTCTCCATTGAGTATTATATTGGCTGTGGGTTTGTCATAAATGGCTTTTATTATGTTGAGGGATGTTCCCTCTGTACCCACTTTGGTGAGAGTTATTATCATAAATGGACGTTGGACTTTGTCAAATGCTTTCTCTGCATCTACTGAGATGATCATATGGTTTTCGACTTTTCTTTTGTTAATGTGGTGTATGACGTTGATTGATTTGCGTATGTTGAACCATCCTTGTGAACCTGGGATGAATCCCACCTGGTCATGGTGTACAATCTTTTTGATATGTTGTTGGATTTGGTTGGCTAAAATTTTGTTGAGAATTTTTCCGTCTATATTCATCAAAGATATTGGCCGATAGTTTTCTTTTTTGGTGGTATGTTTGTCTGGTTTTGGAACGAGGGTGATGGTGCATCATAGAATGTCTTTGGGAGTGTTCCTTCTTCTACAGCCTTTTAAAAAAAAGTTTAAGGAGGATGGGCATCAGTTCCTCTTTGTATGTTTGGTAGAATTCGCCTGTGAAGCCATCTGGTCCTGGACTTTTATTTGTAGGGAGTGTTTTTATGACATATTCAATTTCATTTCTAGTGATTGGTCTGTTCAGTTGATCTATTTCTTCTTGAGTCAGTTTTGGCAGGCTGTAAGACTCTAGAAAGTTGTCCCTTTCTTCTAGGTTGTCAAATGTGTTGGCATACAATTGTTCATAGTATTCTCTCACGGTTTTTTGTTTTTCTGTTAGTATCCGTTGTGACTTGTCCTTTTCATTTCTTATTTTGTTTATTTGGGTTTTCTTCTCTCCTCTTCTTTGGTGAGTCTGGCCATAGGTTTGTCAATTTCGTTTACCTTTTCAAAGAACAAGCTCTTGGTTTTATTAATTTTTTTCTATTTTTTCTGAATCTCCATTTTATTGATTTCCTCTCTCTGATCTTTCTGATTTCCTTCCTTCTGCTGGCCGTAGATTTTGTTTGTTCTTCTTTTTCTAATTCATGTAGGTGGTGGGTTATGTTGTCAGTTTGAGATCTTCCTTCTTTTTTGAGAAAGGCCTGTATTGCTATGAACGTCCCTCTGAGCACTGCTTTTGTGGCGTCCCACAGATTTTGAGTTGTTGTGTCTTCATTATCATTTGTCTTGAGGTATTTTTTAATTTCCTTCTTGATTTCCTCACTGACCCATTGGTTTTTTTAGTAGCATGTTGTTTAGTCTCCATGTAGTAGATTTTTTCTCATTTCTTTTCCTGTGGTTGATTTCTAGTTTCATGCCATTGTGGTCAGAGAAGATACTTGAAACAATTTCTATACTCTTAAATTTGTTGAGGTTAGCTCTGTGCCCCAGTATGTGATCAATCCTTGACAATGTCCCATGTGCACTTGAGAAGAATGTGTATTCTGACTTTTTTTGGATGTAATGTCCTGAAAATGTCGATTAAGTCTAACTTTTCTATCATGTCCTTTAGGATCTCTGTTGCCTTATTGATTTTCTGTCTAGAGGATCTGTCCATTGATGTGAGTGGGGTGTTAAGGTCTCCTACTATGATTGTATTCCCATCAATTTCTCCTTTTATGTCTATTGATATTTGTTGCATGTATCTGGGTGCTCCTATATTTGGGGCATATATGTTGACGACTGTAATATCCTCTTCTTGAATGGATCCTTTAACCTTTAAATAGTGTCCTTCTTTGTCTTTCTTTATGGCTTTCATTCTAAAGTCTATTTTGTCTGACATGGGTATTGCAACTCCTGCTTTCCTGTCTTGTCCATTGGCATGAAATATGTTTTCCCATCCCCTCACTTTCAATCTGTATGTGTCCTCTGTCCTAAGGTGAGTTTCTTATAGGCAGCAGATTGAAGGTTTTTGCTTTTTTTATCCAATCAGCCACTCCGTGTCTTTTGATTGGAGCATTCAGTCCATTGACATTTAAGGTGATAATTGATAGATGTTTACTTATTGCCATTTTAAACCTTGTTTTCCAGTTGATTCTATGATTCTCCATTCTTCCTTTCTTTTTCTGGTTGGTTGGTCTCCATTTATTTTATGCTTGAGTACTTTTCTTTTCTTCTTCTTTTTTTTTTTTTTTTTGGTAAATGTGATGTTCGGTTTTGATTCGTGCTTGCCCTGTGTTTTAGGTATGTCAGCCCCTTCCTATAACTGAGCCTCAAACACTTCATTACAATAATAAAATTTAAAAAAAAAGAAAAAATGAATCTATTTACTTCCTTACTTCCCTTGCCTACATTGTATGATTTTGATGTCTTTTTTTTTTTTTAAACATCTTCATGATTAGATTCATATGCCGGCTTATTTAAGTGACTGCTCTCTAATTGTGGTTTCCTCCATCCTAGTTCTTCCTCTTTTTTTTTTTTTTTTAATTTAGAGAAGCCCTTTTGGTATTTCTTTTAGAATGTGTTTTGTATGGCTGTACTCTTTTAGCTTTTGTTTGTTGGAGAAATTCTTTATTTCCCCTTCTGTCTTAAATGATATTCTTGCTGGATAGAGTATTCTCGGTTGCAGATTTTTTCCTTTCAGTGCTTTAAATATACCTTGCCACTCCCTTCTGGCCTGTAGTGTTTCTGTGGAGAAATCAGCTGATAGCCTTATAGGGGTTCCCTTATAATTAATGCTTTGCTTTTCTCTTGCTACCTTTAGGACCCTCTCTTTAACTTTTGCCATTTTTATTATAATATGTCTTGGTGTGGGCCTGTTTGGGTTCAACTTGTTTGGGGCCCTCTGTGCTTCCTGTATCTTGAAATCAGTATCCTTTAGACTGAGAAAGTTTCCAGCTATAATTTCTTCAAATATATTTTCAATCCCCCTTTCTTTTCCTTCTCCTTTTGGAATTCCCATTATGCATAGATTGGCCCGCTATATATTATCCCATAGGTCTCTTACATTGCTTTCATGTTTTTTCATTTGGTTTTCTGTCTGCTGTCCTGTTTTGGTGATTTCTATTAGTCTATCTTCCACATCACTAATTCGTGCCGCTGCATAATTCATTCTGGTCCTTATTGCCCTTAGCTCAGTTTGTATCTCTGCAAATGAATTTTCTAGTATTTCTTGGCTTCTCCTTATATTTACTAGCTCCTTTCTGAGGGAGTCTGTGTTACTGTTCATATCTTCTTTCAATTCCTTCAGTATTTTTGCTATTTCCCTTTTGACCTCAGTGTCTCTCAGAGCGCAGAGGTCTGTTTCACTGTTGACTGTTTTAGGTGAATTCTCCTGTTGCTTTAACTGGGAATGGTTTCTGAGCTTCTTCATCTTGCTTCTGCTTTTCTTTTTCTGTGAGTTTGGGGAAGCCAAACTGTAGTTTGGCACAGTCTGGGGTGCACCATTGCAGTGGGCCTCTTCCCGAGGGCATGCAGGGCTGGCCAGGTCACAGCACTGGTGCTGACTGGGGCGTGCTGCTGCAGTGTGGCACTTCCCCAGGTACAGTGGGGCTGGCAAGTGCGTGCCATGGTGGTGGTGCACTTCCTGCGGCCGGGGGAGCATGCCAGGGTGCACTGCAGCAGCAGGGGGCTTCCAGGGGGCAGGCGGTGCTGACCAGGTCACTCAGTGGCAGCGGGGTGCTTCCTGAGGCAGGGCTGGCTGGGCAGGGCTGGACGGTGTGCACTGCAGTTGTAGTGCACTTCTCACAGCTGGGCGGGGCTGGCTGGGGTACTCTGCAGTAGTGGGGCACTTCCCAAGGGCGGGTGGGGCTAGCTGTGTCACTCTGCAATGGAGGGGCACTTCCTGAGGGTGGACGGGACTGGAAGGTGCACACCGTGGTGGAGGTGCACTTTCTGTGGCCAGGAGGGGCTTTATAATGCATATTTTATTGTTTTTATAGATTCCAGCTCTTTCAAATTATCCATCATTTTATTCATTTTGCCCATCTTTTCTTTTGCTTCTCTGAACATATAAATAATAATTATTTTAAAATCCTTGACTGTGAATTCCACCAGTTGGATCATCTATGAATCTGCTTTTTTTCTTGGATCACACATATTTTCCTGCCTCTTATCAAGTCTCATAATTTATTATGTGCCACATTTTAGTTCAGAGAATGAATGGAGAGTTCCCACCTGTGCTTCGGTGGTAACAAACCTGAATAGTATCCATGAGGTTCTGCTCCATGGCCCCACTCAGTGGGTTAAGGATCTAGCGTTGCTATCAGCTGTGGTGTGGGTTGCAGATGCAGCTAGGATCCCACATTGCTGTGGCTGTGGCATAGGCCAGGAGCTGCAACTTGAATTCAAGCCCTAGCCTGGGGACTTCCATATGCCATGGGTGTGGCCCTAAAAAATAAATAAATAAATAAAAAGGAAAAAAAAAAAAAACCCACACACACATTTGGGACTTAGAGTGATGTTGTTTTCCCTGATAAAGGTTCTCCATTTCCTTTGTTAAATGCATACTTTGAATGGCTGATTATTTAATCCCATCAGGAAATGAACTAGATTGAGGCTGGATTCTGGTTTTAGGTTAGACTCAGTCTAACTCTTTCCTCAGATGTGGCTCACCTGGACTTCTTAGAAGGTCTCTTTCTTTTCAGCCCTCAAACACTGTGGGAGATCCATTCTGTCCTGTGGAGGTTTTAGTTTAGCTCATTAGCCTCCCATCTTATGCAGCTTTAAAATCTGGCAAATGTCTCGAGAGGAAAACTGGTCAAGTGTTTCATGTGGCTTCCTGACTCTGGTTTGTCTCCCAAGAACTGTGAAGATTTCACTCTGACTTTGTATCCAGCTTCCTTCTTGGGTACAGCCTTCTGAGACTTCTGACTGACAGCTGGAATTTTCCCTTTCTCCTCATCCCTCAAATTCCATGCTTCAGAAGTTTTGAGTTTAACCTTCTATCCCATCAAGGTCAATACCTGGCAAAAACATCAAGGAAAGACCTGTCATATGTTTGATACGGTCCTTCTCTCTAGCAGGAATTTATCTCTGCACCATAAAACTGCAGATCTTAGTCTGCCTTTCTGGACCATTTCTTCAGTTATTTTTATATTCTAGCATTCTGCAGATAACTATCCAGTGGTATATTTCAGAATTTAAGTTCAAATCTGTCATGCCTGCATTCTTGGTGTTCAAAAACTCCTCTGGCTTCTCTTTGTCCCCAGTAATCTCTCCATGCCAAAAACAGAATCACTGTGACCATAACTAGTAAATGCTCTAAGGAATAAAACTGCCAGGTATGGTCAAGTCATCCAGGAGGGCACTTCCCTTTCTGGGAATTTCATTCTTCTAGTCTTCACCATGTCTATAACTTTCCAATGACTTTAAATATATATGACTTTGCAATTTATCTGTTTTATTGGGAGCATGGCCTTTCTAACTAAATCTTAACCTGAAGGAGAATTCTCAATACTTACTTGAGAAGGACTAGATACAAGTATTTGGATATTTTCTACTCTGGTTCATCAAAAACAAAATTTTGGTCACAACCCACTATTAAGCAATGTTAGGATCTACTAATGGATCACAATCTACATTTTGAGAAAAACTTCTTTAATAGATCTCTGGGAAAAAACAAGGTGTCTGGCTGTTTGGAAGAGCTCATCTAAGGGATAAGGATTAAATGAATCTCAATCCTCTTAGTGTCTTATAAATTCTTTAAGTGTAGAATTCTGCTTGTATTTTTCTTTGAGGAATGACAAGGCCAGCTTTTGCATCCAATTTACCTTCTCACTGAAATACACTGGCAAATTTAATTTTGTTCTACTCCTTTTCCAGTCTTTTTTTATCAGATAAAATCAGACTTTTACGATTTGTTTTAGTCATTAGTATTTTAACCCCATACATTCTAAAGTTTCCACTATTTTGTCCACAAAGATATGACAATTTCTTTCAAGAAAAAAGAAGAAAATATCCCTGTTATCCAAAGCACCTTCCTCAAACTTCGGCTTTCTCCCCCTCTGTTGTTACTCCTTTTAACTTGGGTAATAATACATTACCTCAGTATTTGTTCATGGAAGGATTTTTAATTATCAAGGACCAAAAGAAGCATGTGTAGAAACAAAACTGACACAATGCTTTGTTGCCATTATCAGTATATCTATCATAATCACAAATAAGTCAACTTCTACCCTGAGAGAAATAAAATAAGCAAATAAAAATAGGGTCACTATGCATAGTCCACTTTCCCAAAATAAAAGAATCCTTAAGTTTTGTTTATAAGTACTGACTCTCTAATAAGAGCAATTTTATCACCAACTTTTTATAATGTCGATAGTTGAAGATCTGTGATAATGTTTTGTGGCTATGACAACTGTTCAAGAAAACTGCTCTTTTCTAACATGACCATCTAACTAAAAACTTGGTAATGTTGCTAATTTTGTGGGATTTCCCTCCTTTTTTGTATTTTTTTAATTTGATGAACAAATTCTTTTAAAACTTGGAGTTTCTTGCACAGTTTTCTTCTTTCTTTCTTCCTTCTTTTCTTTCTTTCGATCTTTCTCTCTCTTTCTCTCCTTTTAGGGCCACACCCGAGTCATATGGAAGTTCCCAGGCTAGAGGCTGAATTGGAGCTGCAGCCTCCAGCCAGCACCACAGTCACAGCAACACTGAATCTTTTAGCCCACAGAGCTAGGCTAGGGATTGAACCTGCATTCTCATGGATACTAGTCGAGTTTGCTGCTGCTAAGCCACAATTCAAACACCACAAACTTTTCTAGATGATTTGTGTTTGACTATTCCTTTGACAATTCTATAGATTCCACTAAGATTTTATGTACATAACTACCAGAGACATATTCAGCAGTCAGAGCCAAGTAAATTGCATTGTTCATGAAGGACAAGCAATTGAAGGGCTCTTTGAGGTATATCTTTTTCTATCCTAGGGTGACTCTCCCATGGCAATAGTTTTGTTTGTTTGTTTGTTTTTAAAGTATAGTTGATTACAATGTTGTGTTAGTTTGAGGTGTAAAGCAAAGTGGTTCTTTTTTATGGCAGAGTAAGAGTTCAGTGTGTGTATATGTGTATATATATCATAACTTTATCAATTCCTCTGTCAGTGGACACTTAGGTAGCTTCCATATTTTGGCTACTGTAAATAGTGTCCTTCTGAACATTGGGATGCATGTATCTTTTTGAATTAGAGCTTTTGTCTTTTCTAGATATATGCCCAGGAGTGGGATTGCTGGATCATATGGCAACTCTATTTTTAGTTGTTGTATTTTTCTCTTCAATTTCCTCCAAAGTTTATTTTGCTCACCCACTTGATTTGAAATCATATACTGCTTCTCCCAAAATTAAAAGTTAAGGCATCTCCTTGCAACACAACAAGCATTACAATGTACACTCAATTTTGAATACTTTGAAATCTCCATCATAAAAAATCTTCTGAGGTATCTATATTTAAAATAACATTATTTTCTAGTTAAGCTAGCAAATTTAAACACACAGAAATAAATTTCTGGTGCATTAGCTCTGTGATATAAGATATGGTTAACTATGTGCATATTTACTCATTTATTTTATAACAATCAATCACTTGTTTCCAAAGTAGACAGTATAGTTTCGGCATTCATTGTAAGCTTAATTTGGTTTTACTTCTTTATTGTGCTTTCTTAGCATCTGCATTTACAGAAATATAGCTGGTCATTAACACAGTTTTGCGTGTCTTAACAACTGTGTTGTTTTTCGTGCAAAATAGACATCTGTAAAATAATTACAGATGGTAAAGTATGCCCCATGGAATTTTTTTCTTCATTGAAAATTATCTTGTTCTGATCATTTTCTATCCACTTTATTACAAGGGGAGAATACAGGTAAAATCAAGTATTTCAGTTATGACGGCAATCTGCATAGCACTTACTCTTTCAAAGTAAGAAGTGGTGGATTAAATATAAGAGAAATCATTATGGAAATATTTACTTAATAAATTATTTCCTTTTCACCACCCTCCCCAAATTATGAGAACAGCCTCTCCCAGCCACAAAGCAGGCTCCCGCTAAAGCTTCCAGATGTTAAAATTATGGTGGACTTGGCAGCTAAAATCCAGAAGAGGATGATTTGCCATAAAGTATTTTTGTTATCACTGTATCCTGCTTTGCTTTCCATCTATCAGTAGGATAACCCTGAGCTGAGTGTTCTTCATGATACTTTGGATCTGTCCTCTATCCTCCACCCTGCTAATGGCCAGAATATTGACATATTCTGCATCAGTAGACTGCATCAATTGGTATCCCTTGCCTTTTAATTCCATGTTAGGTTTAGCCACTGGGAAGCATCAGCAGTGATTTCAGGGAAGGAGGAGAGAGAAGTGGAGGTATATTCTCAAACTCTATAACACTGGTAGGCTTAAGTTGGCAGTGTCTATACTCTTCCACTGATGTCCATATCTCCTATTAGGTTGTCTTCTCCTACAGCTTTCATTCTTCACAGTTTCTGGTAACTCCTCCTTCTTTACCAAGTCAAGCCTAACAGTGGTAATAGCTTCAAATTGGAGTTAACTCCAGGATACATCATCTTTTCTTGGTTTCCTTTGTGTGAATATTGTATGTAGTCCCTCCATTATCTTTGCTGAGACTATCATCTGTTTCCTGAGCAATCCAGGTTCCTACTCATGTTCTGTTTTTGTGGAAACAGAGAAGCAATAGCATTGAGACTTCTTGAATTACAGAATGATAAGACTGTCAGAACTGGAAAGGAGTCTATATACATAACCATAATGAAAATAAGATCCTCAAATATTGTCTTCTGCCCAATCGCATAGCTAATCATTTGAAGAGATGAGGTAACCAAAGTCTCTCAACTCCCAGTCAAGGGTTTTTCTATATTGTTTTGTTTTAACCATTTTTTAAATTGAAGTTTAGTTAATTCACAATGTTGTGTTAGTTTCTGGTGTAGAGCAAAGTGATTCAGTTATACACCTATCCTTTTTCTGATTCTTTTTTTTTTTTTTTGGTCTTTTTGTCTTTTTAGGCCCACACCCATGGCATATGGAGGTGCCCAGGCTAGAGGTCAAATTGGAGCCAGAGCCGCTAGCCCATGTCAAAGCCACAGCAACACCAGATCTGAGCTGCATCTGTGACCTACACCACAGCTCATGGCAATTCCAGAGCCTTAACCCACTGAGCAAGGTCAGGGATTGAATCTGTGTCCTCATGGATCCTAGTCGGGTTCACTAACCACTGAGCCATGACGGGAATTCCTCTGATTCTTTTCCCATATAGGTTATTATAGAATATTGAGTAGAGTTCCTTGTGCTATACAGTAGGTCCTGGTTATCTGTTTTACATATAGTAATGTATATATCTTAATCCCAAACTCCTAATTTCTCTCGCCTTCTACCCACTATGTCCTTTGGTAACCAAAAGTTTTTCTATGTCTGTGACTCTCTTTGTTTTGTAAAGAAGTTCATTTGTATCTTTTTTTTTTTTTTTTTAAGATTCCACATAGAAGTGATGGGTATTTGTTTTTCTCTGACTTCATTTAACATGATAATCTCTAGGTCCATCCATGTTGCTGCAAATGGCATTATTTCATTCTCTTTATGGCTGAGTCACATTCCATAATATATATGTACCACATTTTGTTTATCCATTCATCTGTTGATGGACATTCAGGTTGTTTCCATGTCTTGGCTGTTGTAAATAGTGCTGTTATGAACTATATATGATGTGCATGTGTATTTTTGAATTAGAGTTTTCTATGGATATACGCCCAGGAGTGAGATTGCTGGATCATATGGCAGCTCTATTTTTAGTTTTCTAAGAAACCTCCATATAGTTCTCCATAGAGGTTGCACCAATTAACATTTCTACCTACAGTGTAGGAGGGTTTCCTTTTCTTCACATTCTCTCCAGCAGTGATTTGTAGGCTTTTTAATGATGGGCATTCTGACAGTTATGAGGTGATACCTCATTGGAGATTTGGTTTGCATTTCTCTAATAATGACTGATGCTGAGCATCTTTTCAAGTGCTTGCTAGGCATCCACATGTCTTCTTTGAAGAAATGTCTCATTTAGATCTTCTGCCCATTTTTTGATGGGGTTTGATTTTTTGAGTTGTATGGGCTGCTTGTATATTTAGGAAATTAAACCTTTGTCAGTTACATCATTTGCAAATATTTTTTCCCATTCTGTATGAGTTATTTTCATTTTTTGTGGTTTCCTTTGCTATGCAAAAGTGTATATGTTTATTTATGTCCCACTTGTTTATTTGTGCTTTATTTCTTTCGTTTTGGGAGACTGACCTAAGAAAGTATTGCTATGATTTATGTCAGAGAATATTTTGCCTACTATCTCTTCTAGGAGTTTTATGGTGTCATCTTATATTTAAGTCTTTAAGCCATTTTCAGTTTATTTTTGTGTATGGCAGGAGGGAGTGTTTTAACTTCATTGCTTTACATGCACCTGCTCAGCTTTCCCAACACAACTTGCTGA
Organism: Phacochoerus africanus; assembly: GCF_016906955.1. Lineage (NCBI taxonomy): Eukaryota > Metazoa > Chordata > Mammalia > Artiodactyla > Suidae > Phacochoerus > Phacochoerus africanus. Next base: position 75,216,887 of record NC_062545.1, on the reverse strand, counting down.
AGAGACTATCTTTTCTCCATTGTCTATTCTTGCCTCCTTCGTCAAAGATTAATTGAACATAGGTATGTGCATTTATTTCTGAGCTCTCTATTCCATTCCATTGATCTCTGTTTTTGTGCCAATACCATGCTGTTTTGATTACTGTAGCTTTGTAGTACTGCCTGAAGTCTGGAAGGGTTATGTCTCCAGCTTTGTTCTTTTTGGAAAAAGGGTTTTAATCTAGTTGATCCTACTTCTTTTTCTGACTCTTCATGTTTGCTTTCTGTTTCCTGGTTGAGTCTGGTTTTCATGTTGGTTCTGATTTGTACACAACAATTAATCTCTCCTTTGGTAGGAACAATGTTGATCATACAGTTTTTAATGTTCTTACTCTCTGGTCTTTATGAGGTCATTATGACAGAATACCTGATGGTATTTTATATTTGTCTTGAGGATTTTGTTTTATTTTGTCATCTGGGATACATCTTTCCTTTGCCTCTGGTTTTGAGACACTGATTTAGTTAATCTGATAACTGGTTTCAATATTAAGTTGTGAAGTCCCTCATCACTCCCTACAGTACTGATTTATTTTATTGTTGTCTGACTATTGATATCCTCTGTGCTGTTCTCATGTTGTGTGCCACTCAGAGTTCAAATCAATTACGAAAAAAATATTTTTGTGCCCACTGGAATGGACAGCAGCCACTGAAGATCTGGAGCTGCTACCATCAGCCAATAAGTTTTTTTGTACTTTGATTACATTTGATCATCTGTGGCTGATGTTATAAAACCAGGACTGTTGGTTCTTTTTGTGTTATTTTTTATTTTTTTTATTTATTTATTTTTTCATCATCCATGAAAAACATGGATCATAAACATCTTGTTCATCAGGATTTTTTTTTACAGAATAAAATACATACATTTACACACAATTACATTCACACAGATTATTATAACATGGATCTTATTAAGAAACAGATTAAGTGACTCCCACTGGAGAAGTGGAATGGAAAATATGCTGAGACAAATAGGAAATTTATTCTATACTTTATCCCAATTTTATGGCTTTCATCTTTACTATTTAGTTTTATCTATTACATTTCAATTTTCCTTTAAAAATTAGCATTATATTAAATTGTTATATTATGCAACTAAACTTTATAAAGAAGAAAGCCTTATATACCATTAAATATTTTATATAGCATAGTAAAAAGAATAACAACTGGTAAGCATAACAAAAATAATACACCCTCTGAAAATAAGTAAAATATAAAATGCATAAGTTGGTTAAAAAACAGTGTAACTATATAAATATGTCCTCACAATTTGTTCCGTCTCATTGATTCTTCAATAAAGGCATTACACCATTCTAGGTGATGTGATAAACAAGACATTATAGACTTTACATAGTACCATGGAGAGAAGTGGTTATTAATAATACAATTGTAGTACTGTATTATTTAATTGTACAGTGGCCTTATTTAATTATAATTATCATAAGTTCTTTGATGGAGAGGAAATCAGAATCAGATCTAAGAAGACTTCAGCATTCCAAGAATGATGTCAAATGACCCCCCTTCATGGTGGATTATGCACTTATTTACTATGAGATATATTTCTTCTCCAGAGATTCCTTGTTTGTGTATCAATTGTAGATTTTTGATTTGCAGTTATTCTGAAGTTTTGATGTAAGAGTCTATAAGTATATGAGATTGTTTTAAGTTGTTGTTCTCTTAATTGCAAGTTCATCTCCAGTGTCCTGCATTTGTACCCACCTCTTCTCATGATTTCTGATTTTGATGATATAATTGTGCATGGATGATTTCGTATCCTTACTGTATATATACCTTTACTGGTGAGCCTTGTCATTTGTGGAATTTTTGTTTCCTGTTGCTGATCTTTTCTTTCCTGCCTAGAGAAGTTCCTTTAGTATTTGTTGTAAGTCTGGTTTAGTGTTGCTGAATTCTCTCAGCTTTTGCTTATCTGAGGTTTTTATTTCTCCTTCAAATCTGAAATGAGAGCCTTGCTGGGTAGAGTAATCTTGGTTGGAGGTTTTTTCCTTTCATCACATTAAGTATATCATGCCACTTCCTTCTGGACTGCAGAGTTTCTGCTGAAAAAATCTGCCGATAACCTTATTGGGGTTCCCTTGTATGTTACTTGTTTCTTTTCCCTAGCTGCTTTCAAGATTTTCTCTTTGTCTTTAATTTTGGTCAGTTTGATTAATATGTGTCTCAGTGTGTTCCTCCTTGGGTTTATTTTATATGGTACTTGTTGTGCTTCCTGGATTTGAGTGAGTGATTCCTTTCCCATGTTAAGGAAGTTTTCAGCTATTATCTCTTGGAATATTTTTTCTGTCTCCTTCTCTCTCTCTCTTCTCCTTCTGGCAGCCCTATAATACAGATGTTGGTGTGTTTATCATTGTCCCAGAGTTCTGAGACTCTCTTCATTTATTTTCAATCTTTTTTCTCTTTTCTGTTCTGCATCCGTAATTTCCACTAATTTGTCCTCCACTTCACTTATTTGTTCTTCTGCCTCCTGTATTCTGTTAGCTGCTTCTAGTGAGTTTTTTATTTCAGTTATTGTATTTTGCATCTCTTCTTGTTTAACTTTTATATCTTGTATCTCTTTGGTTAGTGTTTCCTGTAAATTATCCATCTTTGCCTCCAGTTTACTTCCAATGTCTTGCATCATTTTCAGCATTGTCAGTCTAAAGTCTTTTTCCTGGAGGCTGAGAATCTCCTCATTGCTTTGCTGACTTTCTGGGATTTTTCCTTTCTCCCTCATCAGAGTTATAGTTCTCTGTCTTTTCATTTTTATAGGTTTTTGGTGTGGTGACCTTTTTATAGATAATAGAGCTGTAGCTCTCTTACTTCTGGTGTTTGCCCCCCTTGTGGCTGGAGTCAGTATGGGGGGCTTGCTGTAGGCTTCCTGATGGTAGGGGCTGATGCCTGCCCACTGGTAGGTGGAGCCAATTCTAATCCCTCTGGTGGGTGGGGCTTAGTCTCTGGATGGGATTAGGGGACTTTTTGTGTTATTTTTTTAAAAAGGCTCTTTCCCTCTTTGAAAAAGGCCTAACTTTTTTTTTTAAAGTATAGTTGATTTACAATGTTTTGCCAATTTCTGCTGTACACAAAGTGGATACAGTCGTACATACATACATATATATTCTTTATCTCGTATTATCTTCCATCATTTCTATTCCAAGAGACTGGATGTAGTTCTCTGTGCTATAAAGCAGGACCTCATTGCCTATCCATTCTAAATGTAATAGTTTTCATCTACTAACCCCAAACTCCTAGTCTATCCCACTCCCTCCCCCGCCCCCTAAAGAACCACAAGTCTGTTCTCTATGTCCATGAGTCTGCTTCTATTTTGTAGATAGGTTCATTTGTACCATATTTTAGATTCCACATAAGAGTGATATGCTATTTGTGTTTCTCTTTCTTCACTTAGTATGAGAATCTCTAGTTCCATTAATGTTGCTGCAAATGACATTCTCATTCTTTTTACAGCTGAGTAGTATTCCATTATGTACATGTACCACATCTTCATTCATTTATCTGTCGATGGAGATTTAGGTGGTTTCCATGTCTTGTCTATTGTGAATAGTTCTGCTATGGGGCACATGTATCTTTTTGAACTGTAGTTTTGCCTGGATATATGCCCAGGAGTGGGATGGCTGGATCATATGGTAGTTCTACATTTAGTTTTCTGAGGAACCTCCATACAATTTTCCATAGTGGCTGTACCTTTACATTCCCACCAACAGTGTAAGAGTGTTCCCTTTTCTCCCCACCCTCTCCAGCATTTGCTATTTGTAGACTTTTTAATGATGGATATTATGACTGGTGTGGGGTGGTACCTCGTTGTGGTTTTGATTTACATTTTTTCTTGAATAATTAGTAATGTTGGGCATTTTCTCATGTACCTACTGGCCATCTGTATGTCTTTTTTGGTGAAATGTCTATTTAGGTCTTCTGTGGATTTTTTGATGGGGTTGTTTGTATTTTGTTGTTGAATTGTGTGAGTTGTTTGTATATTTTAGAGATTAAGCCCTTGTCACTTGCTTCATTTGCAACTATTTTCTCCCATTCTGAAAGTTGTCTTTTTTGTGTGTGTGTGGTTTTCTTTTCGTGCAAAAGCTTATAAGTTTGATTCGGTCCCAATTGCTTATTTCTATTGCCTTGGGACACTGACCTAACATTTGTATGGTTGATGTCAGACAATGTTTTGCCCATGTTCTCTTCTAGGAGTTTTATGGTGCCTTATGTTTAAGTCTTTAAGCCATTTTGAGTTTATTTTTGTGCATGATGTGAGGGTGTGTTCTAGTTTCATTGATTTATGTGCAGCTGCCCAGTTTTCCCAGCACTGCTTGCTGAAGAGACTGTCCTTTCCCCTTTTTATATTCTTGCTTCCTTTGTTGATGATTAATTGACCGTAGGAGTCTGGGTTTGCTCCTTATTCTGTTCCACTGATCTGTATGTATGTCTGTTTTTGCACCACACTGTCTTGATTACTGTAACTTTGTAACACTGTCTGAAGTCTGAGAATTAAGGCGTAGCTTTTCTCAAAAGTCTGTTTACAACTATAAACTTTCTAAAGCTAACATTCTCTCTTCCTCAGGATGCTATTTGAGATTAATACATCAGAAAAGTTGTCATACAAACTCACCATATAGGAATATCTAATTCCAACTGACAGATTTACCATCAAAGAGAACAAAATATACGCAAAGAATAAAATTTGAAATTATTTTTACATGGCTTTAGAGCAAAGGGTAGAGACTTTAAAGAAGGTTTTCCTTGGTTTGTATAATCGTTCTACAAAGGAGCCTGAATTTGTGAGTGAATGAGAATGATTGCCTCTGGCTTGCCTGGAACTTCATTACCAATGCAAGAAATCTAAAAAGCTCTGGGTGCATGACTTCTACCCTCACCTCTCTCAAGAGCCAGTAAGAAAGTATAAATATACAAATGAGTCAAGTAAAGATGTGAGAAACATCCTGGTGTCCAAAATCAAGGTGTTAATAAACCTAAAGTTGTGCCCTCAGTTCAACCCAGAATCTGATTGGACAGTACTACAAAAACAACATACACACAAAGAGAGAGAAGTCCAGCTATAAACTCTTCAGAATGCTTTTCAAAGCTTTCCCCTAAGACTAATATGATTCATCCATTAAGTGGTATATATTTTCTGAGCACCTTTGTCTATCTGGAGCAATGATTCTTAACTGGGAGTAATTTTGATCCTTTTCTGCTCTGGGGTCATTTGGTAATATCTGGAGACGTGCTGTCACAATGGTGGGTGTGTGTGTGTTTAAGAGTGGGGTGCTATTGGCATCTACTGGGTTGCGACCAGGAATGCTAACTACCTTGCAAACACAGGAGAGCCCTCCCAAATAAACTTTCCTCAAAATATCAATAGTGCCAAGGTTGAGAAATCCTGCTCTGAAGGAAAACTGTAAGTCTCTTAAATTTACCTGAATTCCTTCTTTGATTATCTTATAGAGACTAAACATTATAATAAATTTAAAATAAGAGAACTTAAGAACTTCTGGAAAAGGAAGAAAATGTTTAACTTTCACTGATTTAAGTCTGTTGGCTCTTAAAGAAAAATTTCTCTTAAGTCTATACATAGCAAAAGAAAAAAAAACTTTAGCTATGAGTTAAATTAATAGCCTTGTATGTAGGTTGACAAGATAAGTAATATGATATAAATTGACAGAGAAATATTAAGAAACCTTTAGTAGTTTAAAACAGAATTTGAAAAGCTAAAATATTTAGTATGAAAAATAGAAGAGAAAAGTATGGAGTTCAAGAAGTTCGTATACCTATTCAAGGTGAATCCTTGAACAAATTAGACTGTCTTAATAATGCTGTTTTAAAACAGCTATATGTCTCTTTCCTGATCTTATCACAGTGTGAATTAAAATGTTAGTATACCATTCTAACTTATGAAAGGCTTGGGTTTGTTTTCACAAACCCAAAAAAGCCTAATTAATGAAACTTTATAGAAATTTTTCTAATTCCTAAACTAATATTGAGTTAATCATTTAATTAGTAATCCTTGAATATAAATTATAACACCTGAGCAAGTCACTTATCATTTATAGAGACTGAAACAAATACTGGTCAACAAAAACAGTTTTAACATACCGATGGCTTTGCTTTTATACACTGTAAATGGTCATTAATTATTAAGTTGAAAAGATATAAATGAGCATCTGAGATATGTTTGTATATATATCTGTTTTTAAAAAAGAGCTATAAAAGAATATTTGTGTGTCTTTCAAGAGGCGTATATGCAAAATGATGAATTTTTCTTTTAATAACATGGGAAATGGAGACTGACTTTGTCTTAAAGTAAAATTATCTGGTTGTGCCAGAATGTGAAAGAAAATATTAAAAGATAAATTGGAGGAGGCGGAGGAGTAAGAGGTAGTGCTCACCTTCTTCCACAAACACATCAAAAAAACATCTACATGTAAAACGACTTGTACAGAACATCAACTGAATGCTGGCAGAACTTAAATCTCCAAAAAGGGCAAGAAACTCTTGACATAATTGTGTAGAACAAGAGAAAAAAGAGAGTAAAGGAATCAGGATGGGACTAGCATTCAGGAGAGGGAGCTGTGAAGGACAAAAGGAACCCACATCCTAGGAAGCCACCTAACTGATGGAAAGATCAGCCAAGTCGGAGGGACCTCAAAGTTGACGAGAAAAGCGCAGCAGCTGAACTAAGAACGGCAATGCAGAGTGAGCCACACAGATCATCTGAACCACTGGCCTGGACACCGCAGCCTGAGACACTGGGGTGGGGACTGGGCGCTGAGACCTAGGCTTTGGAGGTCACTCCCTGGGAGAAGACAGGTTGGTGGTGTGGAGAGAGCCTAAGGGGCTAAGGTGAAGTGCGCCATGGTGGGGGAGCAGTACGCCACAGGCTGTAGGTGGAAATGTTAATTGGTGCAACCTCTATGGAGAACTATATGGAGGTTTCTTAGAAAACTAAAAATAGAGCTGCCATATGATCCAGCAATCTCACTCCTGGGCGTATATCCATAGAAAACTCTAATTCAAAAATACACATGCACATCATATATAGTTCATAACAGCACTATTTACAACAGCCAAGACATGGAAACAACCTGAATGTCCATCAACAGATGAATGGATAAACAAAATGTGGTACATATATATTATGGAATGTGACTCAGCCATAAAGAGAATGAAATAATGCCATTTGCAGCAACATGGATGGACCTAGAGATTATCATGTTAAATGAAGTCAGAGAAAAACAAATACCCATCACTTCTATGTGGAATCTTAAAAAAAAAAAAAAAAAAGATACAAATGAACTTCTTTACAAAACAAAGAGAGTCACAGACATAGAAAAACTTTTGGTTACCAAAGGACATAGTGGGTAGAAGGCGAGAGAAATTAGGAGTTTGGGATTAAGATATATACATTACTATATGTAAAACAGATAACCAGGACCTACTGTATAGCACAAGGAACTCTACTCAATATTCTATAATAACCTATATGGGAAAAGAATCAGAGGAATTCCCGTCATGGCTCAGTGGTTAGTGAACCCGACTAGGATCCATGAGGACACAGATTCAATCCCTGACCTTGCTCAGTGGGTTAAGGCTCTGGAATTGCCATGAGCTGTGGTGTAGGTCACAGATGCAGCTCAGATCTGGTGTTGCTGTGGCTTTGACATGGGCTAGCGGCTCTGGCTCCAATTTGACCTCTAGCCTGGGCACCTCCATATGCCATGGGTGTGGGCCTAAAAAGACAAAAAGACCAAAAAAAAAAAAAAGAATCAGAAAAAGGATAGATGTATAACTGAATCACTTTGCTCTACACCAGAAACTAACACAACATTGTGAATTAACTAAACTTCAATTTAAAAAATGGTTAAAACAAAACAATATAGAAAAACCCTTGACTGGGAGTTGAGAGACTTTGGTTACCTCATCTCTTCAAATGATTAGCTATGCGATGGGCAGAAGACAATATTTGAGGATCTTATTTTCATTATGGTTATGTATATAGACTTCCTTTCCAGTTCTGACAGTCTTATCATTCTGTAATTCAAGAAGTCTCAATGCTATTGCTTCTCTGTTTCCACAAAAACAGAACATGAGTAGGAACCTGGATTGCTCAGGAAACAGATGATAGTCTCAGCAAAGATAATGGAGGGACTACATACAATATTCACACAAAGGAAACCAAGAAAAGATGATGTATCCTGGAGTTAACTCCAATTTGAAGCTATTACCACTGTTAGGCTTGACTTGGTAAAGAAGGAGGAGTTACCAGAAACTGTGAAGAATGAAAGCTGTAGGAGAAGACAACCTAATAGGAGATATGGACATCAGTGGAAGAGTATAGACACTGCCAACTTAAGCCTACCAGTGTTATAGAGTTTGAGAATATACCTCCACTTCTCTCTCCTCCTTCCCTGAAATCACTGCTGATGCTTCCCAGTGGCTAAACCTAACATGGAATTAAAAGGCAAGGGATACCAATTGATGCAGTCTACTGATGCAGAATATGTCAATATTCTGGCCATTAGCAGGGTGGAGGATAGAGGACAGATCCAAAGTATCATGAAGAACACTCAGCTCAGGGTTATCCTACTGATAGATGGAAAGCAAAGCAGGATACAGTGATAACAAAAATACTTTATGGCAAATCATCCTCTTCTGGATTTTAGCTGCCAAGTCCACCATAATTTTAACATCTGGAAGCTTTAGCGGGAGCCTGCTTTGTGGCTGGGAGAGGCTGTTCTCATAATTTGGGGAGGGTGGTGAAAAGGAAATAATTTATTAAGTAAATATTTCCATAATGATTTCTCTTATATTTAATCCACCACTTCTTACTTTGAAAGAGTAAGTGCTATGCAGATTGCCGTCATAACTGAAATACTTGATTTTACCTGTATTCTCCCCTTGTAATAAAGTGGATAGAAAATGATCAGAACAAGATAATTTTCAATGAAGAAAAAAATTCCATGGGGCATACTTTACCATCTGTAATTATTTTACAGATGTCTATTTTGCACGAAAAACAACACAGTTGTTAAGACACGCAAAACTGTGTTAATGACCAGCTATATTTCTGTAAATGCAGATGCTAAGAAAGCACAATAAAGAAGTAAAACCAAATTAAGCTTACAATGAATGCCGAAACTATACTGTCTACTTTGGAAACAAGTGATTGATTGTTATAAAATAAATGAGTAAATATGCACATAGTTAACCATATCTTATATCACAGAGCTAATGCACCAGAAATTTATTTCTGTGTGTTTAAATTTGCTAGCTTAACTAGAAAATAATGTTATTTTAAATATAGATACCTCAGAAGATTTTTTATGATGGAGATTTCAAAGTATTCAAAATTGAGTGTACATTGTAATGCTTGTTGTGTTGCAAGGAGATGCCTTAACTTTTAATTTTGGGAGAAGCAGTATATGATTTCAAATCAAGTGGGTGAGCAAAATAAACTTTGGAGGAAATTGAAGAGAAAAATACAACAACTAAAAATAGAGTTGCCATATGATCCAGCAATCCCACTCCTGGGCATATATCTAGAAAAGACAAAAGCTCTAATTCAAAAAGATACATGCATCCCAATGTTCAGAAGGACACTATTTACAGTAGCCAAAATATGGAAGCTACCTAAGTGTCCACTGACAGAGGAATTGATAAAGTTATGATATATATACACATATACACACACTGAACTCTTACTCTGCCATAAAAAAGAACCACTTTGCTTTACACCTCAAACTAACACAACATTGTAATCAACTATACTTTAAAAACAAACAAACAAACAAAACTATTGCCATGGGAGAGTCACCCTAGGATAGAAAAAGATATACCTCAAAGAGCCCTTCAATTGCTTGTCCTTCATGAACAATGCAATTTACTTGGCTCTGACTGCTGAATATGTCTCTGGTAGTTATGTACATAAAATCTTAGTGGAATCTATAGAATTGTCAAAGGAATAGTCAAACACAAATCATCTAGAAAAGTTTGTGGTGTTTGAATTGTGGCTTAGCAGCAGCAAACTCGACTAGTATCCATGAGAATGCAGGTTCAATCCCTAGCCTAGCTCTGTGGGCTAAAAGATTCAGTGTTGCTGTGACTGTGGTGCTGGCTGGAGGCTGCAGCTTCCAATTCAGCCTCTAGCCTGGGAACTTCCATATGACTCGGGTGTGGCCCTAAAAGGAGAGAAAGAGAGAGAAAGATCGAAAGAAAGAAAAGAAGGAAGAAAGAAAGAAAGAAAACTGTGCAAGAAACTCCAAGTTTTAAAAGAATTTGTTCATCAAATTAAAAAAATACAAAAAAGGAGGGAAATCCCACAAAATTAGCAACATTACCAAGTTTTTAGTTAGATGGTCATGTTAGAAAAGAGCAGTTTTCTTGAACAGTTGTCATAGCCACAAAACATTATCACAGATCTTCAACTATCGACATTATAAAAAGTTGGTGATAAAATTGCTCTTATTAGAGAGTCAGTACTTATAAACAAAACTTAAGGATTCTTTTATTTTGGGAAAGTGGACTATGCATAGTGACCCTATTTTTATTTGCTTATTTTATTTCTCTCAGGGTAGAAGTTGACTTATTTGTGATTATGATAGATATACTGATAATGGCAACAAAGCATTGTGTCAGTTTTGTTTCTACACATGCTTCTTTTGGTCCTTGATATTAAAAATCCTTCCATGAACAAATACTGAGGTAATGTATTATTACCCAAGTTAAAAGGAGTAACAACAGAGGGGGAGAAAGCCGAAGTTTGAGGAAGGTGCTTTGGATAACAGGGATATTTTCTTCTTTTTCTTGAAAGAAATTGTCATATCTTTGTGGACAAAATAGTGGAAACTTTAGAATGTATGGGGGTTAAAATACTAATGACTAAAACAAATCGTAAAAGTCTGATTTTATCTGATAAAAAAAGACTGGAAAAGGAGTAGAACAAAATTAAATTTGCCAGTGTATTCAGTGAGAAGGTAAATTGGATGCAAAAGCTGGCCTTGTCATTCCTCAAAGAAAAATACAAGCAGAATTCTACACTTAAAGAATTTATAAGACACTAAGAGGATTGAGATTCATTTAATCCTTATCCCTTAGATGAGCTCTTCCAAACAGCCAGACACCTTGTTTTTTCCCAGAGATCTATTAAAGAAGTTTTTCTCAAAATGTAGATTGTGATCCATTAGTAGATCCTAACATTGCTTAATAGTGGGTTGTGACCAAAATTTTGTTTTTGATGAACCAGAGTAGAAATATCCAAATACTTGTATCTAGTCCTTCTCAAGTAAGTATTGAGAATTCTCCTTCAGGTTAAGATTTAGTTAGAAAGGCCATGCTCCCAATAAAACAGATAAATTGCAAAGTCATATATATTTAAAGTCATTGGAAAGTTATAGACATGGTGAAGACTAGAAGAATGAATTCCCAGAAAGGGAAGTGCCCTCCTGGATGACTTGACCATACCTGGCAGTTTTATTCCTTAGAGCATTTACTAGTTATGGTCACAGTGATTCTGTTTTTGGCATGGAGAGATTACTGGGGACAAAGAGAAGCCAGAGGAGTTTTTGAACACCAAGAATGCAGGCATGACAGATTTGAACTTAAATTCTGAAATATACCACTGGATAGTTATCTGCAGAATGCTAGAATATAAAAATAACTGAAGAAATGGTCCAGAAAGGCAGACTAAGATCTGCAGTTTTATGGTGCAGAGATAAATTCCTGCTAGAGAGAAGGACCGTATCAAACATATGACAGGTCTTTCCTTGATGTTTTTGCCAGGTATTGACCTTGATGGGATAGAAGGTTAAACTCAAAACTTCTGAAGCATGGAATTTGAGGGATGAGGAGAAAGGGAAAATTCCAGCTGTCAGTCAGAAGTCTCAGAAGGCTGTACCCAAGAAGGAAGCTGGATACAAAGTCAGAGTGAAATCTTCACAGTTCTTGGGAGACAAACCAGAGTCAGGAAGCCACATGAAACACTTGACCAGTTTTCCTCTCGAGACATTTGCCAGATTTTAAAGCTGCATAAGATGGGAGGCTAATGAGCTAAACTAAAACCTCCACAGGACAGAATGGATCTCCCACAGTGTTTGAGGGCTGAAAAGAAAGAGACCTTCTAAGAAGTCCAGGGTGAGCCACATCTGAGGAAAGAGTTAGACTGAGTCTAACCTAAAACCAGAATCCAGCCTCAATCTAGTTCATTTCCTGATGGGATTAAATAATCAGCCATTCAAAGTATGCATTTAACAAAGGAAATGGAGAACCTTTATCAGGGAAAACAACATCACTCTAAGTCCCAAATGTGTGTGTGGGTTTTTTTTTTTTTTTCCTTTTATTTATTTATTATTTTTTAGGGCCACACCCATGGCATATGGAAGTCCCCAGGCTAGGGCTTGAATTCAAGTTGCAGCTCCTGGCCTATGCCACAGCCACAGCAATGTGGGATCCTAGCTGCATCTGCAACCCACACCACAGCTGATAGCAACGCTAGATCCTTAACCCACTGAGTGGGGCCATGGAGCAGAACCTCATGGATACTATTCAGGTTTGTTACCACCGAAGCACAGGTGGGAACTCTCCATTCATTCTCTGAACTAAAATGTGGCACATAATAAATTATGAGACTTGATAAGAGGCAGGAAAATATGTGTGATCCAAGAAAAAAAGCAGATTCATAGATGATCCAACTGGTGGAATTCACAGTCAAGGATTTTAAAATAATTATTATTTATATGTTCAGAGAAGCAAAAGAAAAGATGGGCAAAATGAATAAAATGATGGATAATTTGAAAGAGCTGGAATCTATAAAAACAATAAAATATGCATTATAAAGCCCCTCCTGGCCACAGAAAGTGCACCTCCACCACGGTGTGCACCTTCCAGTCCCGTCCACCCTCAGGAAGTGCCCCTCCATTGCAGAGTGACACAGCTAGCCCCACCCGCCCTTGGGAAGTGCCCCACTACTGCAGAGTACCCCAGCCAGCCCCGCCCAGCTGTGAGAAGTGCACTACAACTGCAGTGCACACCGTCCAGCCCTGCCCAGCCAGCCCTGCCTCAGGAAGCACCCCGCTGCCACTGAGTGACCTGGTCAGCACCGCCTGCCCCCTGGAAGCCCCCTGCTGCTGCAGTGCACCCTGGCATGCTCCCCCCGGCCGCAGGAAGTGCACCACCACCATGGCACGCACTTGCCAGCCCCACTGTACCTGGGGAAGTGCCACACTGCAGCAGCACGCCCCAGTCAGCACCAGTGCTGTGACCTGGCCAGCCCTGCATGCCCTCGGGAAGAGGCCCACTGCAATGGTGCACCCCAGACTGTGCCAAACTACAGTTTGGCTTCCCCAAACTCACAGAAAAAGAAAAGCAGAAGCAAGATGAAGAAGCTCAGAAACCATTCCCAGTTAAAGCAACAGGAGAATTCACCTAAAACAGTCAACAGTGAAACAGACCTCTGCGCTCTGAGAGACACTGAGGTCAAAAGGGAAATAGCAAAAATACTGAAGGAATTGAAAGAAGATATGAACAGTAACACAGACTCCCTCAGAAAGGAGCTAGTAAATATAAGGAGAAGCCAAGAAATACTAGAAAATTCATTTGCAGAGATACAAACTGAGCTAAGGGCAATAAGGACCAGAATGAATTATGCAGCGGCACGAATTAGTGATGTGGAAGATAGACTAATAGAAATCACCAAAACAGGACAGCAGACAGAAAACCAAATGAAAAAACATGAAAGCAATGTAAGAGACCTATGGGATAATATATAGCGGGCCAATCTATGCATAATGGGAATTCCAAAAGGAGAAGGAAAAGAAAGGGGGATTGAAAATATATTTGAGGAAATTATAGCTGGAAACTTTCTCAGTCTAAAGGATACTGATTTCAAGATACAGGAAGCACAGAGGGCCCCAAACAAGTTGAACCCAAACAGGCCCACACCAAGACATATTATAATAAAAATGGCAAAAGTTAAAGAGAGGGTCCTAAAGGTAGCAAGAGAAAAGCAAAGCATTAATTATAAGGGAACCCCTATAAGGCTATCAGCTGATTTCTCCACAGAAACACTACAGGCCAGAAGGGAGTGGCAAGGTATATTTAAAGCACTGAAAGGAAAAAATCTGCAACCGAGAATACTCTATCCAGCAAGAATATCATTTAAGACAGAAGGGGAAATAAAGAATTTCTCCAACAAACAAAAGCTAAAAGAGTACAGCCATACAAAACACATTCTAAAAGAAATACCAAAAGGGCTTCTCTAAATTAAAAAAAAAAAAAAAGAGGAAGAACTAGGATGGAGGAAACCACAATTAGAGAGCAGTCACTTAAATAAGCCGGCATATGAATCTAATCATGAAGATGTTTAAAAAAAAAAAAAGACATCAAAATCATACAATGTAGGCAAGGGAAGTAAGGAAGTAAATAGATTCATTTTTTCTTTTTTTTTAATTTTATTATTGTAATGAAGTGTTTGAGGCTCAGTTATAGGAAGGGGCTGACATACCTAAAACACAGGGCAAGCACGAATCAAAACCGAACATCACATTTACCAAAAAAAAAAAAAAAAAAAAGAAGAAAAGAAAAGTACTCAAGCATAAAATAAATGGAGACCAACCAACCAGAAAAAGAAAGGAAGAATGGAGAATCATAGAATCAACTGGAAAACAAGGTTTAAAATGGCAATAAGTAAACATCTATCAATTATCACCTTAAATGTCAATGGACTGAATGCTCCAATCAAAAGACACGGAGTGGCTGATTGGATAAAAAAAGCAAAAACCTTCAATCTGCTGCCTATAAGAAACTCACCTTAGGACAGAGGACACATACAGATTGAAAGTGAGGGGATGGGAAAACATATTTCATGCCAATGGACAAGACAGGAAAGCAGGAGTTGCAATACCCATGTCAGACAAAATAGACTTTAGAATGAAAGCCATAAAGAAAGACAAAGAAGGACACTATTTAAAGGTTAAAGGATCCATTCAAGAAGAGGATATTACAGTCGTCAACATATATGCCCCAAATATAGGAGCACCCAGATACATGCAACAAATATCAATAGACATAAAAGGAGAAATTGATGGGAATACAATCATAGTAGGAGACCTTAACACCCCACTCACATCAATGGACAGATCCTCTAGACAGAAAATCAATAAGGCAACAGAGATCCTAAAGGACATGATAGAAAAGTTAGACTTAATCGACATTTTCAGGACATTACATCCAAAAAAAGTCAGAATACACATTCTTCTCAAGTGCACATGGGACATTGTCAAGGATTGATCACATACTGGGGCACAGAGCTAACCTCAACAAATTTAAGAGTATAGAAATTGTTTCAAGTATCTTCTCTGACCACAATGGCATGAAACTAGAAATCAACCACAGGAAAAGAAATGAGAAAAAATCTACTACATGGAGACTAAACAACATGCTACTAAAAAAACCAATGGGTCAGTGAGGAAATCAAGAAGGAAATTAAAAAATACCTCAAGACAAATGATAATGAAGACACAACAACTCAAAATCTGTGGGACGCCACAAAAGCAGTGCTCAGAGGGACGTTCATAGCAATACAGGCCTTTCTCAAAAAAGAAGGAAGATCTCAAACTGACAACATAACCCACCACCTACATGAATTAGAAAAAGAAGAACAAACAAAATCTACGGCCAGCAGAAGGAAGGAAATCAGAAAGATCAGAGAGAGGAAATCAATAAAATGGAGATTCAGAAAAAATAGAAAAAAAATTAATAAAACCAAGAGCTTGTTCTTTGAAAAGGTAAACGAAATTGACAAACCTATGGCCAGACTCACCAAAGAAGAGGAGAGAAGAAAACCCAAATAAACAAAATAAGAAATGAAAAAGGACAAGTCACAACGGATACTAACAGAAAAACAAAAAACCGTGAGAGAATACTATGAACAATTGTATGCCAACACATTTGACAACCTAGAAGAAAGGGACAACTTTCTAGAGTCTTACAGCCTGCCAAAACTGACTCAAGAAGAAATAGATCAACTGAACAGACCAATCACTAGAAATGAAATTGAATATGTCATAAAAACACTCCCTACAAATAAAAGTCCAGGACCAGATGGCTTCACAGGCGAATTCTACCAAACATACAAAGAGGAACTGATGCCCATCCTCCTTAAACTTTTTTTTAAAAGGCTGTAGAAGAAGGAACACTCCCAAAGACATTCTATGATGCACCATCACCCTCGTTCCAAAACCAGACAAACATACCACCAAAAAAGAAAACTATCGGCCAATATCTTTGATGAATATAGACGGAAAAATTCTCAACAAAATTTTAGCCAACCAAATCCAACAACATATCAAAAAGATTGTACACCATGACCAGGTGGGATTCATCCCAGGTTCACAAGGATGGTTCAACATACGCAAATCAATCAACGTCATACACCACATTAACAAAAGAAAAGTCGAAAACCATATGATCATCTCAGTAGATGCAGAGAAAGCATTTGACAAAGTCCAACGTCCATTTATGATAATAACTCTCACCAAAGTGGGTACAGAGGGAACATCCCTCAACATAATAAAAGCCATTTATGACAAACCCACAGCCAATATAATACTCAATGGAGAAAAGCCGAAAGACTTCCCACTAAAATCTGGAAAAAGACAAGGATGCCCACTCTCACCACTGCTATTCAACATAGTATTGGAAGCCCTAACTACAGCAATCAGACAAACAAAAGAAATACAAGGCATCCAAATAGGAAGAGAAGGGAAAGGTCTCGCGGTATGCAGATGACATGATACGATACATAGAAAACCCCAAAGACTCAGCCCAAAAACTCCTTGAACTGATCAACAAATTCAGCAAAGTGGCAGGATAGAAGATTAACATTCAGAAATCACCCAACAAACTTTAGAATAGGAATACAAAAATACAATACCTTTTAAAATTGCACCCCCAAAAATCAAACACCTGGGAACACCCGACCAAGGAGGTAAAAGACTACTTATATGCTGAGAACTATAAAACATTAATCAAGGAAATTAAAGAAGATGTAAAGAAATGGAAAGACATTCCATGCTCATGAGTCGGAAAAATTAATATTGTAAAAATGGCCGTACTACCCAAAGCAATCTACAGATTCAATGCAATCCCTATCAAATGACCCATGACATTTTTCACAGAACTAGAACAATCCAAAAGTTTACATGGAACCACAAAAGACCCAGAATTGCCAAAACAATCCTGAGGAACAAAAACCAAGCAGGAGGCATAACTCTCCCAGACTTCAGGCAATATTACAAAGCCATGGTTATCAAGACAGTGTGGTACTGGTACCAAAACAGACAGACAGACCAATGGAACAGAATAGAGAACCCAGAAATAAACCCAGTCACCTATGGTCAATTAATCTTTGACAAAGGAGGCAAGAACATAAAATGGGAAAAAGACAGTCTTTTCAGCAAGTATTGCTGGGAAACCTGGACAATGCAAATCAATGAAACTGGAACACACCCTCACACCATGCACAAAAATAAACTCAAAATGGCTTAAAGACTTAATATAAGATAAGACACCATCAAACTCCTGAAAGAGAACATAGGCAAAACATTCTCTGACATCAACCTTACAAACGTTCTGTCAGGTCAGTCTCCCAAGTCAACTCCCTAATCAAACTGAAAAGCTTTTGCACAGCAAGGGCAACCCAAAAGAAAACAAAAAGACAACTTACAGAATGGGAGAAAATAGTTTCAAGTGATGCAACTGACAAGGGCTTAATCTCTAAAATATACAAACAACTTATACAACTCAACAGCAAAAAAACCAACAACCCAATGGAAAAAATGGACAAAAGACATGAATAGACATTTCTCCAAAGATATACATACAGATGGCCAACAAGCACATGAAAAATGCTCAACATCCCTCATTAGCAGAGAAATGCAAGTCAGAACTACCATGAGGTACCACCTCACACCAGTCAGAATGGCCATCATTATTAGTAAGCCCACAAATAACAAGTGCTGGAGGGGATGTGGAGAAAAGGGAACCCTCCTTCACTGTTGGTGGAAATGTAAGCTGGTACAGCCACTATGGAGAACAGTATGGAGATACCTTAGAAATCTATACATAGAACTACCATATGATCCAGCAATCCCACTCTTGGGCATATACCCGGACAAGACTTTCCTTGAAAAAGACACATGCGCCCGCATGTTCACTGCAGCTCTATTCACAATAGCCAAGACATGGACACAACCCAAATGTCCATCGACAGACGACTGGATTAGGAAGATGTGGTATATATACACAATGGAATACTACTCAGCCATAAAAAAGAACGAAATACTGCCCTTTGCAGCAACGTGGATGGAACTAGAGACTCTCATACTGAGTGAAGTAAGTCAGAAAGAGAAAAACAAATACCATATGATATCACTTATATCTGGTATCTAATATACAGTCCAAATGAACCTTTCCACAGAAAAGGAGATCATGGGCTTGGAGAATAGACTTGTGGTTGCCAAGGGGGAGGGAGAGGGGGAGGGAGTGGGATGGATTGGGAATTTGCGGTTAAGAGAGTGGCGCAGTGGTTAACGAATCCGACTAGGAACCATGAGGTTGCGGGTTCGATCCCCGCCCTTGCTCAGTGGGTTAATGATCCGGCGTTGCCGTGAGCTGTGAGGTAGGTTGCAGACGCGGCTCGGATCCTGCGTTGCTGTGGCTCTGGCGTAGGCCGGCGGCTACAGCTCCGATTAGACCCCTAGCCTGGGAACCTCTATATGATGCAGGAGCGGCCCAAGAAATGGCAAAAAGACAAAAAAACAAAAAAACAAAACAAAACAAAACAAACAAAAAAAGAGAGGTGCAAATTATTGCCTTTGGAATGGATTAGCAGTGAGATCCTGCTGTGTAGCACTGGGAACCATGCCTAGTCTCTTATGATGGAACATGATTATGCGAGAAAAAAGAAATGTATACATGTATGTGTAACTTAGTCATCATGCTATACAGGAGAAAACTGACAGAACATGTAAATGAGCTATAATGAAAAAAAAATCATTATGAATTCTAAAAAAAAAAAAAGACAAATTTGAGGGTGCACAACAGGTTGTAGAAGGTATAAAGCGAAATGGACTTTGTCTTGGTTTCTAATTCCTGCAAATAATACATCTTAAAGAAGCATAAAAATTTATTAACTTTTTAAAATAAAGTTAGCTCAATATAAACAAATTTATCCCTAAGATGGAGAAAAGACTTGTGAATCCTAATCTATAAAGTATGGATGGCATCCAAAAATAGTAAAACTAGAATTTGTATTTTCTTTTCTGTTAAACTGACAAATTAATCTTTGAGTATAGGTCTACTTAAAACAAAAACCAGTTAAAGGGTATTTAGTGCCCAAATAGCAGAGGTTTCTTACATTAACAAAAGAATCTTGAGGGCCTAATGTTTTGTGCTTTTGTCATATCTTTGAACTATTTAAACAAAAGTTTCTCATCTCAAAGAAGTTCTTAATAAATATTATTACTTGATGCTCAGTTTATTTTAAATATTGCTGGCAGCCTTTATTCTTTAGTTACTTACTCATGTCTTTTCTCCTCTGATAACATTTTTGATATTGCATTTCCCAAAATCAGCCCCCATATTCAGAATAATAAACTCTTACTATGTCTTTTATAACAAAATTGTCGTTATGGTTTCCTAAACAGCTGCCAGACAGCCACAAAGGCTTTCCCAATTATCTCATAAAAGAACAGGAGCTAAAAACGATTAGATATGTTTTATATACTCTAGATTATTTACGAGCTCAAAACTATTGTAAAAGTCATCCTGCTTATCAAGTCCTCCACATGAAAAGAAATTAGAAGTCAGGAAGAGGAATTTAAAACAATTATATTTAGTAAAATGTATTACAATAAAATAAAGACACTTTAGTAGTTGTATAACTTTCAGCTTGGACAGAAGCATAATCATGTCCATCTACACAGACTGGCAGAATAACTATTTTTAAAAATGAATTTTTTTAAAGAAATATTTTGTTTCCAGGTGACAATGCCAAGATATTTATGGGATAAATTAGAAGATCCTAAAGACTACTTAACACCTACTCTATCCATAATATACTTTTTCCTCTCAAGGTAATTATTAACTAAATCTTTATAAAGTGATTATGAGTTATTTCAGAAAAAAAGGTATTACACTCTTCACTATTCTATCATTGGCTACTACAAATTAACCTGAATCACTGAGTCCTGTCATCCACAGACAGATTCTGCTCTGTCCTCATTATTTGCCTAGCCTTAAGTCTCTACTATAATCTACAGACTAGAAATTGAGTCTTCTGATAGAAACATGAAAAGAGAATGGAAGGCTCAGTAAAGACTTAGTATTGCATAACTCTAGTTTTACTAACCAAATTATAAGAAGTTTTTGTGTATATAAGTGTGACCTTTCATCACACATAATAAAACAAAACAATAAAGTAATGATACTGCATCAGAAAATAACTAAACAAATTTATGTGCTTGAAGCCATGCTGTAGGAGGAAATTGGAAGACAAAACTGACACCTTAACCATGATAAGCAATGCACATCACATTCCAGAGTCAGAAAACAAAATAAAACAACATTGTAGAGAATTAACACAGCATGCCTAAGTTGTATAAACCTTTTACATTCCAAAGAAAGGTTTTTATCCTTGGTCAACCCCGGGAGATAACCTTTGAGCCCATGGAATACCCTGTCTGATAAGAACATTTTTAGTTTACCTGGGAGTCCTAGGCCTCCCCAGAGAGTCTATGCTAACATGTGATTTATGGCGGGGCTTTGGGCCCTTCAGTATCAGCTTAATTTCTAAAGGGGCTGGAGACTAAAGGTCAACCACATGGGCAGTTAGCCATGCCTATGTGACCAGCCCACAATAAAAAAACCTGGACACTTAAGCTTGGAGGAGCTTCTTTGGTTGGCAGTACTCCAAGCATGTCATCACACAGCATTGCTAGAATTAAGTGCTGCTGCATGATTTCACTGGAAGAGGACAACTAGTAGCTCATGTCTGGTGTTTCCTGGACTTTGCCCTATGACCCTTTTTCAGTTGCTTATTTAAATCTGTATCTTTTTGCTATAAAAAAGCATAACTATAACAGCCTTTCTGAGTTCTATGTATTCTTTTAATGAATCACTGAAACCAAAGGTGACCTTCAGATCCCCTGAAAACACACTATGCAACCCTGAGATAAAGTAACATCAGGAAAAATAGCCCCCCTACTTAGTTCTTGTTTCCCTAGTAAACGAAACCTTGAGTCTTCCCTGAGAGTCACTCTCTGATAAAAACAGTATCCCTGATTTTGGCAATGTTGATATCTAAAGATAGGTGACAACCTTTCTGGATATGAAAATTATGTGAGAAAACTGCTATTTTCCACCTTGAAGAGAGTAACTGTAAACTTGGTATTTTTGAAAGTTCTTTTTTCTTTTAAATACTTACCATAGCTTTAATTTGTAAAAGCTGTCCTTCTATATATCTTGGACTCCCTTGCTAATCGTCCTTGCATATAAACTCCTTTTCAAGTCTTATGGTTTATGCTTTATTTCATCCAGTGGCAGTTTGGATCAGTAGTATTTTAGTAGATTGGTCAAAAAGAATCAAATTCTATTTTTTTGTGGCATATCCACAGAAATGCTCAGAAGTGGCTCTGAGAATGAGAAATCACAGGCAAACATTCTACCCAAATACCAAAGGCATAGCCCTAACTCTACTTCAGAGCTATACTATAAGAGAACAAAGAGAAAAGGACTCTCTGAAAATTTAGCTTAGGCACCCAGTATTTAAATCACACCATAAGAGAGAAAGAAACAAAGTATGTAATACTGATAAATTCTTCCAAGTTTATCAAGCCAAAAAATTTACATACATAAAAACTACAGAATAAGTTTTTAAAAGACCAGTTCATTTTGATATTAAAGTAAAATGTAGAACTTCTTAACCCAGAAATAATTTCTTTTACCTCTGGTACTGAATTTCCCACCTTTAAATTTGCAGCCTAGCTTATTTTTAGAAAATAAAGGTAATGTTTTTATGTTGTGTTCAAGCATTCAGTATTTAAGATATTAACAATGCTATTCTTTCACATGTATTATGTATTTTGGATTTAGCTATCTCTGAAACTATATTTTTCAGGTATAAAAGGTACTTTTTCTTTTGCTAGAAATTATAAACTATAAAACCAAAAATGTTCCATGGAATTCTCAAGAGTGTTTTAAAATTTAATTTTAAATGGGGTTTCCTGTGTACCAATAGGATTTATGTTTTAAATAACACATTTGTGAAATTAAAAGAACCTACAGTGATGAAAACTGAAGTACTTTCCAATTCAGCGAGAAGATTCTGGACAACTGCCCTGTAAACATCAATCTCATATTTCAGGCAAGAAATTATTCACATTCTGTACTAGCTCAGTACTTGATTTTTCTGAGAAATATCCTACAAGTCAATGTACATTTAACTTTAAGGAAAACTAACCAAAAAATATCTTGCAAGGTTTTTCAGAACTTATCCTAAAATTTACTTAATCAGATTAAGCAAAATTAGGTCAAAAGTTTATTATTTTAGCTATGACTAGAAGGTCTGGCTTACTTTACAGTCCTCTTTTCATAAAGACTAAAATCTACTTAACTATTAATAAGCATCTTTAATTGTAGTGGTGAATAAACTTTTATAAGTGACTAGAATCCTATTATAATGAACATGATTCTAATGTTCACTTCCTTATGGTATTTCTTCCTATGTTCTGACCATAACCCAGAGGTACGATCACCATGAAGAAACATGTTGAATAAGACATCAAAAGTCACAGACAAACAGCCTCTTGGTAATTACTTCATTTAATGAAGCTATTTTTCAGGTAAGATATTTATATACTCCACTCACTCATTTAAAAACATTCCATCAGCTCTAGTGAAGGAGGCCGTGACAACATAGAAACAATGGATGAGGAATATTGGAGCCCCTTGTTAAGGGATTCATGTTGAATATATTTATTTGCATCCACATAAGAAAAGCAATATTCTTCTAATTTAGGTTGGCTAATGTTTGAAAGAGGATTCTATAGAGCAGGAAATGTAATGGTATTAACTAAAATGGGACTTCTATCTGGAGAATATACAAAACACATTTGAAATGGTATTTCTGGGATAAATAGCAGATTGCCACAAGCCACAGTAGGAGATTTGGGACTATTACTATTTTAAACTGGCTATCTCCCTTTCCTCCAAAACATCTTTCAAAATCAATCCCTTTGAACATTTATTAGGAGCTGACTTTTTCTTTTCCAAATAATATTTAGGATTATATTTTAAATTATAATTCAGTACTCACAAAGTTTCATAAAACATTTCTACCTCCTCTATGTGTGATGTGCTCTGATATTTTCAATGCTATATTATTCTTCAAATGTTGGCAGTAACCCACTAAACTGATCTCACAATCCATTAATAGGATATACCTGCAGCTTGAAAAACACTAACTTGGCCTAACTGATAAGGAAGATGAAGTTATGAGGAAATTGGCTTAAATTCCTAAGGAAACATACTGGAAATTATTTGCATAATTCTGTGCAAGTCAATAATTGGCCTCTAGAACATAACTTGTCTCTCACATTACATACTGTTGAACTGGTCATTTACAAGCCATTATTTTTCTGTCGTAGTCTAAATCATTATTGCTTGACTTCCGCAGCCCTCACTTTCCACTCCCTTCCCATTTACCCTGGTGTTTCATACCCATTCTTTCTACTCATGCCTTTGAATTTGATGCTGGCTGTGTGTCAGTACTTGCTTGAGATTACTAGGTGACTGGTATCTTCAATCAATAAGCCTAAAGAAAATTAAGAATTCTAAACCAATACTGCCACCAGGTAAAAAAGCACAGGAAAGCCACATATATCAAGACAGCAAATGAAATACAAACAGGTCAATTTTACTTATCAATGAATGAAAACAAAGATCTGGTAGAAAAATATTTTTTGAGCATCTACTCTGTGTTGATCATTATACCATTGTGTCACCTATTATTTTCTTCCTTGTATTTTTGTGCTTAAGTCTTTCTCACCTATCAGACTATAAGCAACGTGAAGGCAGAATCCATGAATTTCCCATAGCATCTAGCACAGTATCTTGAGATCACAAATACTTGATTATTAGAGATCATTAAATACTTGCTGAATTAACAAGTCAAACATGCTAATAAACAGGTAAAAAACTATCTTGGTTCTCAAACCTCTTCCTTTTAGCATCATAATATCAAAGAAAGCATCATTTTGAGCGCCTGCTATCTGTGCCCCTAAACACACAACTAATATGATACTGGAATATTCTTAAATAGCAGTTATGTAAAACATGGTCACATATCTTTAGAAGGTGAAACAGCAGAATAGCTGAACTGGTGTCTGAAATAGCAGTCCCTAACCCAATATGTTCCCTCTGGATGAGAACACCAAATGAGATCAACAGATTTTTATGAAATGTGATTACCAAATATTTACTGAGAGGCTACTTACAGGCCAGGTATTATGCTAGGTGCTGGGCTACAGTGGTGAGCAAGAGGGGATCTTGCCCTCAGGGAGCTTTCGGTCTATGGAAAGACAAACAAACAAATGGTAATAAGAAAGTGTGCAAAGTGCAAAGAAAAGGAGAAATTCCTAGAAAAGGCAGCTCAGCCAGATTTGGGAGAAAGTAGGTGTGGGAGGAGGGGGCTTCAAGAGGGTTACTTAGAGGCAGCAGTAAACTGAGATCTGAAGAATGAGAGAAATCTAGACAAGCAAAATCTAGGCAGGAAAATCTAGGCAGTAAGGTGGATAACTTCATCCTTATTTTAAAAGATTATTCTAGAAAGTTCATTATACTATTCCCAGAACTTTTTATCTTCTTTTGACAGAAAATTCATTCCCAACATTCCTCCTTCAACCTGGATACAGTCTCCCAACATTATATACTGTTGAACTGGTCATTTACAAGCCTAATATTGTCAAAAAGTAACAAGCGATCAATTTGCTTCTCTATTTTCTGCTAAAACTGTTAAACACAGGTACACAATGGATCACACATGCATAATAAAAAGTAAATTTCTTCAGTGGGAGCTTACTAATTTGTAATTCTCATGATTGCCTTTGGCATCCAGCAGGCTTTTGCACCAAATGAGAATTCAATGACACTATTCAATGACCAATAAGGAGAACACTCCCAAAAAACTTACTAGGAAAAAAGTCCACCTGAGTGGCTTCTTTAAGTAAACAATCTATAGCTATAATAAAAGCAAATGCTGGCCTAGACAATACTTTTAAAACTTTAACTTCAAAATTTTGGTGTATCTAAATTTCATTACATAACAAAAGACAAAAAAAGGAATTAAAGGAGAAAAGTGTACATAGGTTGTGAGGAAAAAGGCTAAGGCATTGGCAAGGTCTATTCATTTATCAAGATAATGAGTTTATTTTCACATAAGTGACAGTCAAAATTATTTTTACTTACCCCTCACTTTAATTAAAAGGTGTCATGGCACCCATAAAGAGTTTTTTTTTTTTTTTTTAATCTCACAGATGCCATTATGTCTTAGATAGGTTTGTCTTGTACACTTGGGAGTCAGCTTATACTTATCTAAACTTCATATACAGTTGTTTTCCATAGGTACAGCTTTAGTTACAGCTGAATAGAGTTCTAGGAAACCCCATCAGGAGTTTCACTATTTACTCAACACCAACAATGGCAGCTGGTGCAATTTTGGTCAGAGTGAGCACTCTTTCAATTGCACAGGACCATCTGACTTTTCCTTTTAGTTTGATGTCTCACATTATAAGTTAAATTTTCATGTAACTTTTGATGCCTTTTCATGGATTAAGAATACCAATTTATAGTTAAAATTTTATTTTTAAAGTAAGAAGGCTATACAAAAAAACTCAAAAATAATTTTCAAGTACACCAACCCAGCCAGTTAGGGCACTACATTAAGTATTCCCTTTTTTAATCTTATACTACTGAAAATTGAGCATTTTCCTCCAACCTTCTTATCTTTAGTCACAACTAATAAAAATGGCCAGGTTGCCAATGACCCACACAAGTACAGTTAATTCAAGATTCCATCTCCTATTCCTAGTAATCCTAGGTTAGTCACAATACCTGCTACTTCAAACATTCAAACTTTCCAGCTTCACAGTTTCATCAAAGTTGAGACCTGTCTTAGCTTAAGTCCCAGTTTCATTTTTAAAAATTTCTGATTAGATAAAAAACAAACAGACCTGTTTTTCAGTTAAGAGAACAAAATCTATGAAATCCTACCGAGTTTCTGCTAGGCAGAGTACAGCTCTGGGGTTGCTACAGCAACTCTTGTACACTGACCATAGACTGCCTGTCCAGGAAGGAAATCATTTGCTCCACCCCCTAAGGAGTCAAAGGCTAGCAGCAGTCTGTTAGTAGAGACACATTTTCAGTTCAGTAGCTTTGACAGAGCAATAAGATACCATTCTTTATCATTTTTCCTAATCAATGTAACCCAACAACACAAACAGAAGCAAAACCAAGTTGCTGTGTGTGATTGTGCATTTCTACAGCATGGTAGGACCGTGTTCTTTACCCCCCCCCCCCGCCTCCCCCGCCCTCCACACACACTAGAAACCTGAGCCAGGGAACAAGCCAAAGCAATTTCCTCCCAGGCACATAGAAAAAGAAAAACATAAAAACAGACAAACAAACAAACCCAGTAAATTAGAATATTCTTTTATGAAGAATAGCTTTTGGCTCTTGCCTTCAGGCTTTAACCCATACAAACTTAGGTTCTACTAAGTCTGCATGGGTACTCAGATTTAACATTTACTGAGTTTTTATTCTGTGCCAACACTTTTGCTGGGTGCTTTGACATTTAATCCTCACAATAAGCCT
This sequence comes from Phacochoerus africanus, assembly GCF_016906955.1. NCBI lineage: Eukaryota > Metazoa > Chordata > Mammalia > Artiodactyla > Suidae > Phacochoerus > Phacochoerus africanus. Next base: position 75,189,924 of record NC_062545.1, on the reverse strand, counting down.
GGGAGGTAGGTAGTAATACAATCCTAGATTTATAAATGAGAAATGGAGGCTGAAAAAAGTTATTCGATTGCCTAAACTAATTGGAGGAATCACAAATATGAACCCCAAGTCTCCTAATTCTGAAATCTGTGTTTTTTCTACTATATGACACTAATTTTGCAAGAAAATTCTCAATTCTTAATTGAAATGTTCAAGTATTCCTTAATTGATTTTAATTTCTTCTGGTAATTTGTTTTAGTAATACATTTTTAGAAGTAATAATTTCACCACTGATAAACTAAATATATTGGGCCACTGTCCTAAGTGCATAATAAACAAAGGCACAGAAAGACTGGGCTCATTATGGTCCTGGTGAGTTTTTTGCTAAGTATGAACTATAGCATTCATATTTTCAAGAAGAAAAATTAAAGTCACAAAATTGATAAGGTGACAAAACTGAGTTTAGATGAAGCAGTGTGCAAACATCTCTGGGGCTGAAGAAGCTGTAAAGAGAGAGGGAGTAAAAGTGGGTGAAGGGGAGTTCCCGTCGTGGCACAGTGGTTAACGAATCTGACTGGGAACCATGAGGTTGCGGGTTCGATCCCTGGCCTTGCTCAGTGGGTTAACGATCCGGCGTTGCCGTGAGCTGTGGGGTAGGTTGCAGACGCAGCTCGGATCCCGTGTTGCTGTGGCTCTGGCATAGGCCAGTGGCTACGGCTCCAATTAGACCCCTAGCCTGGGAACCTCCATATGCCGTGGGAGCGGCCTAAGAAATAGAAAAAGACCAAAAAAAAAAAAGTGGGTGAAGAACATGTACTATTTAAACCAGAGGGAAAGAAACTTTTATCTGTGCCATTAGTTACTTTCAAGGACAATTTGAAGTATAAATTATTTTCAGTCATCTCCACTTCAGGTATGAAAGTTCTTCTAATATAGCACCTATTCTCTCAATGAGAATGTATCAGTTTTCTTCCTCCCCCACAGAGGGTCCACAATTATCCTCTTTCTCTTACACACACTTTCTCAGATTTCCTAGGAGGATGTAAAGACTACCTTTAAAAAAATTTCTTTTCCTAGCTCCCCAAGATCTTTTTATTTTTTTGCTTTTTAGGGCCACGCCAGTCGCATATGCAAGTTCCCAGGCCAGGGGTTGAATCGGAGCTACAGCTGCCAGCTTACACCAGAGCCACAGTAATGCCAGATTCGAGCCACGTCTGCAACCTATACCACAGCCTGTGGACACACAGGATCCTTAACCCACTGAGTGGGGTCAAGGATTGAACCCGCATCACTCATGGATACTAGTCGGGTTCATTTCTGCTGAGCCACAATGGGAATTCCTCCCCAAGACCTTGATCTTTTAATTCTTTCACACTTTGAACATTCCCCACCTGTAGATAAAGATGTACCTCCAACTTTGTCCCTTTGGAATCACCATCTCTTAAACTGCTACCCTATCTTCTGAGCTCCTCTCTTCTATTATGCCTTTTCTGCCAGTCTTCTATTTCTACTTCAGTCGATGACACCAATTCTCTAGTTGCCCTAAAGAATTTTCATGAGAAACCAAAGTTCAGAAGAGTCTACCAGTTTCTGCAGGCTTCTGGAAAGATAGGTCAACAAATGTAAATTTATTATAAAGCTATATGTTCAAAGAAATCTCTTATGATATTGCTAATCAAAATATCAAAAATATAGTTATAAAAGAGTAAGATAAAACAGATGATTTGTGTTAAAATAAATCAAAACTAGATTTATAAAAGAGAATGGGAAGAGCAAAGAAAGGTTTCCACAGTTAAGTTACTGTCAACTAAGATTAGCTTACTATTTCTTTTCTTTTTTTCTTGCTTTTTAGGACCACAGGTTCAGTATATGGAAGTTCCCAGGCTAAGGGTCAAACTGGAGCTGCAGCTGCTGGCCTACACCATGGCCACAGCAACGCAGGATCTGAGCCACGTCTATGACCTCCACCACAGCTCATGGCAACACCAGATTCTTAACCCACTGAGCGAGGACAGGGAATCCAACCCCCATTCTCATGGATACTCATCGGGTTCGTTACCACTGAGCCATGACAGGAACTCCTAGGTTACTATTTCTAATTGTCGCATAAAGACTTGGGCTTAAGACCTCTTCACAAAGCTTTTCCCTTTCTAAAGAAGAAAAGTTTCCCAGCTCTAAAACAAGATAGGGAGGAAGCATCACAAAAGTTAAAAGACCTTTCCATACTCTTAATTTTATATTGGTTCTTAAGGTTATAAGCCTACTAAATGAAAAAATGGAATACCACTTGTGTCTCAAATTTAACTGAATTTTAAATATCATTTGTGTATAATTTTCTTTTGTCTTTTCTGGGCCGCACCTGCGCATATGGAGGTCCCAGGCTTGGGGTCTACGCCAGAGTCACAGCAACTCGGGATCCGAGCCACGTCTGCAACCTACACCACAGCTCACAGCAATGCCAGATCCTTAACCCGCTGAGCAAGGCCAGGGATCAAACCTGCAACCTTATGGTTCCTAGTTGGATTCGTTAACCACTGTGCCACGACAGGAACTCCTTGTGTATAATTTCTTAAATTTAGCTTAAGGTATGTGCAAAGTAAACAATGTTTCTAAAATATGGCGAGATTAGGTACCTCAGTCAATAAGCAAAACAAAAAAAGCAATCATTTATTATTTGGGACTCTTCGGAGGTCATCAGGCATTAATTTAAAAAATACTACAATTTATAAAGGCTAGAAACATAATTCAAAATTTCATAAAGGTATATTGAATTAAAAGCACTTTAGACAGTTCAGGATCTCAATGACAGAGTTCATTTAAGGTGATAGTTTTGCTACTGTGTTACTGTTCCCACAAGATATCATCTCTTCTCAATTTCATTTGAAGGTTATGGACTCGTATTGGATGAAAGCTGCTGTTCTTTTGAAGAGAATTAGTTAGTAAACATTTTCTAGGGCTATTTTTAATGTTCTTTGATCCTTTCAGGTTGCTATCTTGTTGCTGAATAGCTGAAGCTTCACTCATCTTTGAACTTTGAACTTTTTGCTGAAGTTTACGAACCTGGAGAGAAAAAAATCTAATATTTTAGTCAAAGATATACTTAAAAATTATAAAATTATCCATATTATAATATATGGATCAGATTGGTGGCTTAAAGATTACATGAAATTAAAAAGTTCATTAAGTATTTATTGAATACCTATTACATGCCTAACACTATACTAGTTAAAAATATAATGAATAAAACAATCTTTGCTTTCAAGGAGCTTAATGCTATTAGTGAAAGAAAAGCATATATGTGACAACTAGAGAACAATCCAAGCCAGAATAACTTTGAGAAGGACAAAAAGTGTATATCTGAGAAGGCTAAAGTAGGACAAGGTCAAGGCTAGAGAGCTGAGAGGAAGAAACATTTATGTAAGATATGAAATGGGAAAAATCTGAAGAACAGGGAGGTGACGGAAGGACCTCTCAGGTGACATTAACAACAAGGCAAAGATTTGGTGCTAGGAATAAACATCAAATTTATAAAGTAAAAAAATACATATATATATATACACATGTTTTTTTCTTTAAAATATTTCTGAACTTAAAGCACTACTGAATGCTAGTTTAAAAAAAAAGTCAAGAGAATAACCTTATCTCATTGAGAAGTATATAGTAATGTTGAATAGACAAAATTAAACAAAATAAGACCTATTAACTAGTTAAACCCTACTTCTTTTGAGTCTAGTCCATTAGTCTATTTCACTTATGCATAGACCTAATATGTAAATATTTTTAAATATAATATGAAATATTACATTTTTAAAATATTTAGGTACAGACTGCCAAATTTTAATAATATTATTATTCTATTCCTTCCAAGTTTCTCCTATGTGATTCTAAGAAAATGTACAAGTTATATAATCTTTACCCTAACACAATCATATAGAAAATTTACCTAGTATAGCCTTAAAAGCCAAATGTTTGCTTCAAATTTTCATTTCTTTCTCCCTTTATTGGCCATAGAAGAATAAAGGCAGCAAAATTCTGCTTTTTTTTTTTTTTTGTCTTTTTGGCCATTTCTTGGGCCACTCCCGCGGCATGGAGGTTCCCAGGCTAGGGGTCTAATCGGAGCTGCAGCCGCCGACCTACGCCAGAGCCACAGCAATGCAGGATCCGAGCCGCGTCTGCAACCTACACCGCAGCTCACGGCAACGCCAGATCGTTAACCCACTGAGCAAGGGCAGGGACCGAACCCGCAACCTCATGGTTCCTAGTCGGATTCGTTAACCACTGCACCACGATGGGAACTCCAAAATTCTGCTTTCTTTATTACTTTCCCATAAAGGTTGGGAAGGCTTAATTGTGAGGTTACTGGAGTTCCCATCGTGGCTCACTGGTTAACGAACCTGACTAGGAACCGCTGCAGGTTGGATCCCTGGCCTTGCTCAGTGGGTTAAAGATCTGGCGTTGCCGTGAGCTGTGGTATAGGTCGCAGACACAGCTCGGATCCTGCCTTGCTGTGGCTCTGGCACAGGCTGGCAGCTACAGCTCTGATTAGACCCATAGCCTGGGAACCTCCATATGCTGTGGAGCAGCCCTAGAAAAGACAAAAAGACAAAAACAAACAAAAAATTGTGAGGTTACTATATTGCCAACTTATATGAATGCTGATTATTCCATAGGCAGATAGCTGCAGGATATGACCTGAGGGTTCCTAGAAAGACTCACTCTGCCTTCTGCCCTGGTGGCATAACGGTGCTAAGAATGGAGTCACTGTCTTGGGATAAAATATAATATTCTATGATTTTTCTGTAGAAATATTAAAACTGTTATGCCATTCTTAGACATTAAGAATTTACACACAAGAATAGAGTCCCCCTCACTATCTCACTGGAGCTAGCTGAGCACAGGCCCCCAGGGAATCACAGCACAGCTTATTCTGAGAAAGTGGTCATAGTGGTTGTAGAGTTGGGGTACTGCTTGAGGAGCCAAGTTTATGTATGAATTAGCCACCTTTAACATAAGGGGCTTCATTAATGCATTAGGGAAGAGAGGGATAAGTGGCAAGAATCCTAAAAGGGTGACTGGGAAAATTGTAAAGCAAATTTAGTTTACCTTATAACTCTCCCAAAGTCATTTCTGAACACATAGCTAAACTTTGTTTCCTTTTTTTATATTGGAGAGTTAGGTAAGAAGACCATGTTATTTCAATGGGACAGTTGACTCTACCCTACAATAGGCCTAAGTGACTCCCGTCTACCATCTTTTCACTAAGCCATACAAACAGATCTCAAATTTGGAAGGTCATACACATATACAACACTGAATCCAGATATATTATCTTTTTATTAAAACCTTTTACTAAAGCCTTCTTACACTATCTTGATGCTTCATTAGTTTGGAAATTCGTTCTCCTTTAATTTCCATTTTCTTGACTAAATGCTCTAGTTCACATTCTATGTCTTCACAGACTGACTGGCTTTCAGTTTCTTTCATTTGACTCAGTAGTTCTTGGTACTCTCTATGAAAGAAAAGCAAACATGAAGCACTGCTACAGTTTACAGTATATGTCTTTGCCATAATTAAACAATTCTGTTCAATCATAAATTTTAATCATAGTTAAATATTAACCTTCAAAGATAGTCCCTTTCTGTAGGTTTATCAAACTAAATCTATGGTAATTATAAATAAACTCATGATTTGAGATTAGATATGTTTAGAAATATTTAGACTTTCTTAAAGAGCCCTTTAAAAAAAGTCTGAATTCTTGATGTTCATAGCTAAATGTAGAAAAATATGCTAGAGGCATTAAGGGACTATCTTTAGTTTCAATTTTGGAATTCTTAATGTAGACTCTTTAGAAGAATTCCAGCTATAAAAGTTATTTGCCTGAAAAAAAATCCCTAGATTTTGTTATAGCCTCCTCAAAGAAACACTGCCAATAGAACTAGTTACATTTTCTACAGAGGTCTTAGTTCAACTAGCTGGCCACCCAAATCATATATTTCCTGGAATTTTTGTTGAATATATATTTAAACTTGAAGCTTAAAATATGTATCCCATACCGAATCTTGTTTACTATGGATGCCTCAAACTTGAAATGCCGACCAGTCAGAGTCTAAAACAAGAAATTGCATTCCAATTTGTCTAATGAAATCATTCATTTAACGAAAAAGATTATAACAAACAAAAGATTTAACGAAAAAGATTATAACAAACAAAAGAGAATGCTTTTATAAAGCATTTATAAGTTATAATTTAAGGTCACCAGACCCCATTTGTTAGAATGACAGCAATATATGTCTATCAATTTAGATCTTGGGAATACAGAAACTCTTTAGATCAGAAAAAATAGTAATTACACACAGGAAATTTAGATAAAATTTAAGTACAATGAAATTGTAGATCAAAAGAAGTCCAAATGGCTAAGTAAGGCTTTTATGAATTTATAAGTGGCATGATTTGAAAAACTGGGAAGAAAAAAAAAAAAAGACACCTAAATATTTTGCTACTTCTTCTGATAAATACTTACATACTCATTTGGTCCAGCTCATCTTGCATTGCCATCAAAAGTTCAGACAAATTGTCACAAATGGAAATGGACTTTTCTGAGTCAGAAGGTACAGCCTTACATTGAGAAGTTGTTCTAGAAGGCTTGTACAGATACCTAGGTTCAATAACTTTAGCTGGTTTCTGAAGGATATGTGGCCCATAATGTTGCATAGTCTGCAGGAGGTTCTGTGTACTTGCATTCACAGAATGGCTTGCACTGGCAGACTGTAGGGGAAAAGAAACAGCTGAGAACAATTTCAAATAACCGATAGCATTTTGAACAGCAATTACAACAAAGCATGAATTGCTTTGAATGACTGTCTTCATTTTCCCCCTCTCACCTTCTCAGCCACAACAGGCAGTGATCCAAACTTGGAATAAATTTGCTGAGGTGGTCCTCTCTTTAAACATTTAGTTTTCTAAATATTGACAGGAAAAAAGTAAATAAAAATTATGTTAAAATGTTTATAATATGAAGGAGCCTCAAAACTCAATAGTAAACAAATGAGCTCTTTAGAAAACAGACAAAATATGTGGATAGTCAATTCACTGAAAAGGACATACATAGAGATGACAAACACATGAAAAGATATGTAGCACTGTAAGTCATTAGGAAAATGTATGTTACAATAAAATATCACTATACACCTATGGATAATGGCTAAAAAAAAAAAAAAAGTGACAATACCAAAAGCTGGCAATGATGTTGAGAAACCAAATCACCCATATATACAGCATAATGTACCCACTTTGGAAGATAGTTTGGAAATTTCCTGTAAAACTAAACATGTAGTTATATGACTCAGCAACTGACATTTATCCAAGAAAAATAAAAACTTATATTCATACAAAAAACTGTACACAAATGTTTATAACTGCTTTATTTGTGATAGCCTAAAGCTGAAAACAACCCAAATCTCCTTCAGGGGGTAAATGGCTAAACTGTGGAACTTTCATAACACGTAATACTACACAGAAATTTTTTTTAATGTGTTGCAAGGGAATTGGCTGAGTGAAAAAAATCCTCTCAAAGTTATATACTGTATGATTCCATTTATATAACATTCATGAAATAAAATTATAGTGACGGTAAACACACTAGAAGTTGCCAAGGATTAGGGAGGATGATGTGTAGCTATAAAGAGATGGCATGAAGGAGTCTTACAGTGGTGGAATAGTTCTATATCTTCATTGTGGTGGTGGTTACATAAATTTATACATGTAATAAAACCTCACACAGACATACATATTCCCACACAAATCTCAATAAGCTCTGTGGAATCTGGATAAGCTGGAGTTACTGTTGTAGCTCAGTGGTAACGAATCTGACTAGTATCCATGAGGATGTGAGTTTGATCCCTAGTTGCTCAGTGGGTTAAGGATTCAGCATTGGACTGAGCTATGGTGTAGGTCACAGAAGTGGCTCGGATCCTGTGGCTATGGCATAGGCTGGCAGCTATAGCTCCGATTCAACCCCTGGACTGGGAACTTCCACATGCCGTACCTGTGGCCCTTAAAAAAAAAAAAAAAAAGCCAGAGAAATATAAATGCAAAATCATAATTGTTGGTTATTCCTTGGATAGACAGAATACAATTTAGGAGAGGGATATGCTGGGCCTCAACAGTGCTGGTAATGTGCTACTTCTTAAGCTAGGTGGTAAGTACACCAGTGTTAATTTCATTATTACCTTTCAAGCAAACATTTTTTGTTATATATACTCTTTCATGAAACATTTTTAAAAAGACACTGCTACACTACATTCTTTTTTTTTTTTTTTTTTTTTGTCTTTTTGCCATTTCTTGGGCTGCTCCCACGGCATATGGAGGTTCCCAGGCTAGGGGTTGAATCTGAGCTGTAGCCACTGGCCTACGCCAGAGCCACAGCAACGCGGGATCCAAGCCGCGTCTGCAACCTACACCACAGCTCACGGCAATGCCGGATCCTTAACCCACTGAGCAAGGCCAGGGTTCAAATCCGCAACCTCGTGGTTCTTAGTCGGGTTCGTTAACCACTGCGCCACGATGGGAACTCCCCTACACTACATTCTTAAAAGTAAATTATTTCACTATTTTTATTGGGGGTTTTGAACTAAGTGGATCAATTGTCTCAATTTGCCCATGACACAGGATTTTCAGTGCTAAAACCAGGACAGTCAAAGGCAAACTGGCATGAATCTAGTTAACACTTGAGCAAGAGAACGAAGAATAAATTGAGCATATTCCACAATGAAAACAAAATATTCCCAACTCTAAATGGAAATTTAGGTATCTTAACTATTAAAAAACCTGGATTTTTTTTTTAAGAATTAAAGAAGTAAAATGGTTTAGAAGTTAGAGAAATCACAAAAGTTGTTGAGTCAGTTCTTATTCACTCAAAGCTGCTTGGTGACCTGGGACAATCATTCAAGTTCTGTACCTTAAGAATGGTAACTTTGAGTAACAAAAAACAATAGTCTGGTCTAAGGCTATTTCAAGCAGTTATAATTAAGAGTAATAGAAAATTAATTAATTTTTCTAATTAATATACTGAATGAGATCTGACTGATTAGAATCTAACCTTTTGGAGTTCCCGTCGTGGCGCAGTGGTTAACGAATCCGACTAGGAACCATGAGGTTGCGGGTTTGGTCCCTGCCCTTGCTCAGTGGGTTAACGATCCGGCGTTGCCGTGAGCTGTGGGGTAGGTTGCAGACGCGGCTCGGATCCCGAGTTGCTGTGGCTCTGGCGTAGGCTGGTGGCTACAGCTCTGATTCGACCCTAGCCTGGGAACCTCCATATGCCGCAGGAGCGGCCCAAGAAATAGCAACAACAACAACAACAAAAAGACAAAAGACCAAAAAAAAAAAAAAAGAATCTAACCTTTTGAGAGAATAAAGAAAACCTCACAGGATAGGCTTCCATCATCTTGCTTACAATATTCAAACTGTCTGATTCTTGACATCCCAGCTCTCCTTCTCCTTTTTTTTTTTTAAAGGCCACACCAACAGCATGTGGAAGTCCCCTGGCCAGGGACTGAACATGTACCCCAGCAGCAAACCGGGCCACTGCACTGACAACGCCGGATTCTTAACCCATTGCACTACCAGGGAACTCTCAAGTTCCCCTTCTTCACACTATTGTCAGTTACCATCTAGAAGTACAGCTCTAATCATGTCCCTACAAGCCTTCAATGGTTCCCAAAGACTTATAGAAGAAAAGTTCAAAATCTTATCATGGCATGGAAGATAAGCCATAAACTCAAGCTATACTTCCTACCTTAAGTCTCACATGACACCACCTAACACCTAGTACTGAACAATTATTTATTGCTTCATGGAAAAACCAACTATACCCTCAAACTGTAATACACTTCTCATCTGTATCAATACTTAATAATTTTCCAAGGCTGCTTTTCTTGACCCCTTCTTCCATGACCCCTTCACATATTCTTTATCTGGAAGCACAGTAAGTTGTTTATACCTCCACTAATTTTTATTATACTCTGTCTTATATTTGTATATTTATCTGCTTCTCTGTAAATTCCTGTCTTATTTCTCTCTTTACTACCCATAGGTACTAGTCTATGTAAAGCAAGAGGTATGACTTGAATGAACTATGTCTAGGATATGGAGTAAATGCCAGTGCGACCAGGAAGACTCTCACAAAGGTCTCTTAAAATCTTATCCTACCTTCAGCAATGCTGGTGCTCTTGCCACCTTTAAAGGAAGGAATTATTACTTGCAGATCCTATGAACTTGGGACTTGAACTATTTTTATAAAGTGATTTCTTCTGTTAATTACTTTTTCTTTTTTTCCAGGAGCTACCTTTTCTTTCCTTCATTTCTTTTACCTTGCTTCTCTCTAACTTATTTAAATTCTTTTTCACTAACTCATCAGACAAAGGATGGCATAAAACATAAATATAAAAATAAATCAGGAGTTCTCTTGTGTTTCAGCAAGTTAAAGATCCAGCATTGTCACTGCTGTGGCCTGGGCCACTCCTGCGGTGCGGATATGATCCCTGGCCCGAGAATTTCCACATGCCACGTGTGCGCCCCACTTCCGCCTAAAAAAAGTGACTATTTTTCCCACTTGCAAATTACTTACAGTGATTTTCTATTTGGCTTTGTAGCTTCTAATCTTACCATAAGACAATACACAAAACAAGACACAAGAACATTTAGACAAGACACAAAAACATTTAAGGAAGGAAATAAGCTAAGAAAATCAATATAAAGTTTCACTGGGAAATGTTTTTCATTACTGTAGTTTGCAAATTCTTTGAAAGAAAAAAACTATGAAAAATTCAGCCAAATATTGAATAGTAACTTTTTTATGTAATAAAAGAGTAGTTAAAGTTCCCTCCATTAGTGTATCCACAGGATGAGCCGATGGCAGTGGCCAGCACTCACAAATAGCAGCATCCTTGGTTCCCAGAGCAAAGAGCACACAGAAACACTACATGCATATTGAATAGATTGTAATAATGGTGATCAAAACCACAGTTTCAGAATCACGAGATTAAAAGGGATTAACATTTTCTTTCTTACCATTATAAATAATTAAGAAGATTTAATAAAAACAAAACATAAACCCATCTAAACAATAATATTATTGGTAAATTTATAAGGTACTTACCAATCCTTATTTTTAGGCAAATCCAAAGGATACGACCATAAAAAGAACAAATAATTTCTCTAGAGAAATGACTAAAATTATAATTTATACTATGGTTTATAATACAATATAATTTAATACTATATCCTTGTCTTATTATGTGTGCATTATATAAACCTGGTTCCAGGATCAAGTGTGTTTTTGGCATCTATTGTGAGTTTAGTGCCTGTTTTATAAAGTATCACAAAATACATTTCTGTAAGAGTTTAGTACTAAAAAAATGATTCCTTCCAGAAAAATTGGAATGCTTATTGTTATTTTACAAAGATATATGTACTGCCCATTATATGCTCCTTTTTGCTTTGGTTGTCAAGCAAACTCAGAGGCAGGTTTTGTGCTCATCTGCTCTTACTTTCTTTAACATAGGTTTTATGGAATTTGCTGTCCTCACATCCCAATCCATCATCACTTGACTTATGTTTTTATGCTCACTTCATAGCATTATTTCATGTCTTTTATTATAAATCTCAAATTCTTCTTGGAAATGGAGAGTCATTAAATATTAAAAGGGTAAAGAGATAAGTATTAGCAAATAAGAATAAAGTTATTTGCATACCTTTGAAGATTTCTTCTTTTCCTTGGAGCACTTTGGATTTGACACTGAAGCCATTAAAATTCTATTGATTGCAAGTCCAGTTTGAAGCTACAATATTAAAGAAAAAACTTTATTGAATTGATTTTTAACAAGTTTCTTCTGTAGAAACATTTTAAAGGTGATTGTAGCTCAGCTTGTAAAGATAAACATGTTTTTTGAAGAAGAAAAAAAACCCGAAATACTATTTTTGTGTATAAAAGTCACCAAGCCTACTGCTAATTACAATCATTTTCTGTTTATAAGAGAATGAATTGTTTTATATATCTCAAACTGAAAAAAATCTATAGCAGGAGTTCTTTCAACTGAGGCTATATACAATTTGCCAGAATTTCAAAAGACCAGAAGACCTCTTGGCAATACGAACAAGTATATACTGGCTGACTTATTGATAATTTCATTATTATAGCAAAAAGAGACAAAACTAAAGAGCTAGGAAGCAGAAATTAGAGACTAGGATATAGGCCTCAGTTAATAAATACAAAGTATAATAAAACAGATATGATCTTAATGTGATAGATGATATAGTGCTCTATTTACCTGAGATGCTTTGTCTTGAAAGAGCTTACGCTGATGCTCTTCTTCCTTTAGTTTTTCCTCTAAATGTTTAATTTTGTCCTGCAAAAGAATTAAAAAACTGGGATTATCATACAAAATCTAGAGCCAAATATTTTTTCTTTCTTTTCTAAATAGTCTTTAGGGTCTTGATTCTTTTTTTTTTTTTTTTTATCTTTTTGCTATTTCTTTGGGCTGCTTCCGCGGCATATGGAGGTTCCCAGGCGAGGGGTCTAATCGGAGCTGTAGCCGCCGGCCTACGCCAGAGCCACAGCAACGCAGGATCTGAGCCGCGTCTGCAACCTACACCACAGCTCACGGCAATGCCAGATCGTTAACCCACTGAGCAAGGGCAGGGATCGAACCCGCAACCTCATGGTTCCTAGTCGGATTCGTTAACCACTGCGCCACGACGGGAACTCCTAGGGTCTTGATTCTTAGTAGTTTGGTAAATTAAAACAGAAAGTAACAAAAAGGAATGGCAAAAGATGTTAAGACTTTTCTTGGCTTCTGTACTTGCTATTACATAGAAGAAAAACAAAGGAAAAGCAAAAGATGTATATGCATAGGCTCTATTAACTTTCATCAGAAAAACCTTTATAATGAAAATTTGGGAGATACTGAAGGTCTAGAAGGTCAAAGAATTACAATCTTGGGTCTCAACATTTCATTCAAAACATAGACCACATCGCAATAAATGTCTATTATGTGCCTATGATAATGGCACAGTTGGGAGGGGATAAAAAGACCTATTAAAAATATAAGATATTGTCCTTGTTACTTAAGAGCTTATGTTGTACTTAGGGAACAACATATATGAAACATATATGATTTGACCCAGACCGTGTATATTACGTACAACCTTGCACACATAAGTTTTTCTTTTCTTTTCTTTTTGTTTTTTTGTTTTGTTTTGTTTTGTTTTGTTTTTTGCTATTTCTTGGGCCGCTCCCGCGGCATATGGAGGTTCCCAGGCTAGGGGTCGAATCGGAGCTGTAGCCACCAGCCTACGCCAGAGCCACAGCAACACGGTATGGATCCGAGCCGCGTCTGCAACCTACACCACAGCTCACGGCAACACCGGATCGTTAACCCACTAAGCAAGGCCAGGCACCGAACCCGCAACCTCATGGTTCCTAGTCGGATTCGTTAACCACTGTGCCACGACAGGAACTCCTCTTTTGTTTTTTTTTTTTAGGGTGGCACCCACAGCATACAGAAGTTCCCAGGCTAGGGGTCTAATCAGAACTGTATCTGCTGGCCTATACCACAGCTCACCGCAATGCTGGATCCTTAACCCACTGAGTGAGGCCAGGGATTGAAACCTCATCCACATGGATACTAGTTGGGTTCGTTACCACTGAGCCACGACAGGAACCCCCATGTAAGTATTTCATCTAATATCCATGGTGTAATTTAGAGTAGGAAGACAGTACTATTTAAAAGGGAGAGCTTCCTGAATGTTGGAAAACTCAAGGAAGGCTTCATAGAGGAAACAGGGCTGGAAGAAATGGATAGGATTTGGGTGGGAAAGGAGAGGGCATTTCAGGACAGATCTAGAATAGGCTAAACTGCAAGTGGTGAAAGGCAATCTTTTCAATGTCCTTTCGGTAAATCATCTGACAAATGGAAATGTTATGCCATTGCAGAAGTTGAAATTACAATTTCTCATCAAAAGGCAGGCTCACTCATGCTGTGACAGAATACATTAACTTTTCATCTCTATAGGCAGGAATTGACTTCTGGATTACTAAAAGTTGTTAACAAAGTTTTGTAAATCTAAGATTTACTGTATTTTCGCATACAGTAAAATTATTAACATGAAAGATTTGTTCCTGGCATCACCACTTCAAAGAAACAAGTGAATGCTTACCTCAGCAGTTTTCTGAGTTGTTGTAAGTTTAAAACATTCTTTTTCTAAAACATCAAGCTTTTCAAGTTTTGCTTGCAGCTTCATATGATCCTGTTCTTTTTCCCTTTGAAGCTGGGCCTTGAAAGTATAAGAACAAAACCTAAATTTGGCAAGTGATGCCAATGGCGCAAGAAAAATGCAGTTTCTGAGAATTCAAAGCACAATATAAAACTATCATAAAAAACACATACACTTCAAGTACTTAAGAGCAAAAAACAAGAAAATACTTTTAAAAAATAAATATAATGTGCAAAAACTGACAGTAGATTAATGGAACAAAATCTTCTATGTATCTTTATATAACACTCCTATGATGGAAGACACCATCAGTGAAACTTGTATTAAATAAACAAGATGTTATTCACAAGGTGACCAAACTGATGCATTTTTTATATGGCTTCTTCAATCTGTGGTGTGATTTTTTTTTAATCAGTTCTGGAAAATTCCTAGCCATTAACTCTTCAAATATTGTTTCTGTCCCATTCTTTCTCATTTCCTTTTGGAACTCTGATCCCACCTAAGTTTGACCTCACTCTAACTTTAACCTCTTGGTATCTTTTCTAAATATACTATTCATTTTCTCTCTTCATTGATCTGGATGATTTCACCTTCTAGTTTACTAGTTATCTCTCCTACTCTGCCATTAGATCCACCATTAAATTCTAAATTTCACTTACTGTATTTTTTAGTTGTATAATTTTTATTTGGTTCTTTCTCAAATTTTCTCTGCCATTTTATGGTTTTGAATGCTCTGAAAATTTTGATCCTATTATCTCCTTGAATACAGCAAGCATAATTATTTTAAAAGTCTGTTTAGAGCCAGCACCAGGCTAGAACTAACTTGTGAGAGGGTTTATATAATCCGTTATCTATGCCTCTTCTCTTCCTAGTGTTTTATGTCCTTCTGCCTGGTTATCTTTGATTAAGAAATTTCTCACTGTATCAAAGGAAGGTTTGAGGAAATAATTTGAGGTCCCTGGAAACATTAGCCACCCAATACCACTTTAATTCAACTTCAGGAACTAAGATTTTCTGGATTATTCTGATAACCTAGAACACAGTTGTAATCTGGGTTGCTTTCCTTCTTGTTCATCATTACAAAGCATTCAGAGCACAGAAGATTTACCACGGTTCCTACTCTTGGTAGGCTCTGGATTCTAACTTTAATTTCCCTAGTCCCATTAAGATAGCTGTCAAAAGCATTATTTAACATCTCAGCTGACTCTCCTGGAATCAGAAATTCCCTAAGAAGGAAGGGGCCTGAAACCAATTTCTCTGGAGGTCGAATTCTTTTTTATTTAAGTCTGCACACAGATTTTGAATCAGTGATTTTGCCTTACCTTGTTAATTCTCCATCTTTGTGTATTTTCTTTTCTTCCTTACTTCCTCCCTTCCTCCTTTCCCTTTTCTTTCCCCTCCCTTTCTTTCTTCCCTCTTTCCTTATCTTTTTATTTTTTAATTTTATTTATTTATTCATTTTTTATTTGTCTTTTTGCCTTTTCTAGGGACGCTCCTGCAGCATATGGAGGTTCCCAGGCTAGGGGTTGAATCGGAGCTGTAGCCTCCGGCATATGCTAGAGCCATAGCAACGCGGGATCCAAGCTGCATCTGCAACGTACACCACAGCTCACGGCAACACCGGATCGTTAACCCACTGAGCAAGGCCAGGAACCGAACCCACAACCCCATGGTTTCTAGTCGGATTCGTTAACCACTGCGCCACGACGGGAACTCCTCCTTATCTTTTTAATTTTCTGTCCAGTTTTCTGTGTTTTCCTCTACAGAAAGGTCCTCTTCAGAAATAACCTAGTGTGGGAGTTCCTGTCTTGGCTCAGCAGAAATGAATCTAACATCCATTAGGACACAGGTTTGATCCCTGGCCTCGCTCAGTGGGTTAAGGACCCGGCTTTGCCGTGAGCTATGGTGTAGGCTACAAACGAGGCTCGGATCTGGTGTTGCTGTGGCTGTGGTGTAGACCGGCAGCTACAGCTCCAATTCGACCCCTAGCCTGGGAACCTTCATGTGCCACAAGTGAGGCCCTAAAAAGACAAAAAATAAAAAACAAAACCAAAAAATATAAATAACCTAGGGTGAATCTCTGTAACTCAAAATTTTCTATACACAGCTTTATATCCTATTAAATTTATATGACAATTCCCCCATGACATTAAGTACTCTTCAAAACACAGCAAGTTTCCATTGTGGCTCAGTGGTAACAAGCCTGACTAGTATCCATGAGGATGCAGGTTCAATCTCTGGCCTTGCTCAGTGAGTTAAAGATCCTTTGTTGCCATGAGCTATGGTATAGGTTACAGATGCGGCTCAGATCCCGTGTTGCTGTGGCTGTGGTGTAGGCTGGCAGCTGCAGCTCCGATTTGACGCCCAGCCTGGGAACCTCCATATGCCACAGGTGTGGCCATAAAAGGAAAAAAAAAAAAAAAGGAATTATAGTACTATAATAAATATGTAAATATGATCACCTGTTGTTCTAGGATCATATCCTTCTCTCGCTCTACATTAAGAACCATTCTCTTTGTATATTCTAGTTGCTTCTCTAGAAGGGTACAGCGAGACTGTGCTGAACTTAACTGCATACTTATATCTACGAAAAAGAAAACGTAATAATGAGACAATTAGTTGATTATCACATAGATCAGAGTTGGTTATCAAAGAAAGGCCTTATATGAATTGTCAGAAGCTAAAAGTTCAAGATTTCTTTAGTTCTAAATATTGACTCTCCCAGAGCTATGAACATCTATTTTATGAACATCTCACTAATTATATATAACTAGTTTAACACTGTCTCCTCATAAAGACCCAGAGGGCAGACTTCTGAAAGGTAAGGATATCAGTGACTTGTGGGATAATAAAAATCCTGCCTGGGAGTTCCTGTGTGGCTCAATGAGTTAAAGACCTAGCATTGTCACTGCAGTGGCTCAGGTGGCTACTGTGGCACGGGTTCGATCTCTGGCCTAGGGAACTTCTGCAAGCCATGGGCATGGCCAAAAAAAATCCTGGGTGTTCCTGGGAAACAATACCATCTGGAAAAGCAGAAGACCTAAAGTCTCTTCCCTATCAATATATTACTTCTCTTTAGGAAACTCAAGTATATGCATTCTACAATTCCCACTTTTCTCTGTTTTCAACTACTGACAGCACAGTTAGTTCCATAAAAAGTAAGCAACCTTGTTTTAATTCTTTAACACTTCACTTTCCTTAGTTCTGTCTTACACTTTTGTCCACTTAACTCAGAAATTTTTTTCTCCCTATTTCTTCATTCTATTTATAAGCTGAACCACAAACCTGAAACTTGTTTATGAGGGTAATGTAGTGTTACAAGGGGAAAAAAGGCATAATTTTGAAGAACTTATGTTCTAAATCTCTAAAACTTGTGTCCAGATGTCCTTTTTATAATTTCCACAGAAATATCCACGTCTGTTCATTTCTTCTAATTAACCTTTCAAGTTAAGTAAATTCTTTTTTTTTCTAGAAAAATCTGTTTTTTTTTAAATTTTATTACATTTATAGGGGTATAGCAATCATCACAGCCAAATTTTATAGCATTTCCATCCCAAACCCTCAGTGTATCCCCCACCCCCCAACCTGTCTCATTTGTAAACCATAAGTTTTCCAAAGTCTGTGAGTCAGTATATGTTCTGCAAAGAAGTTCATTCTGTCCTTTTTTTTAGATTCTACATGTTAAGTGATAGCACTTGATGTTGGTGTCTCATTGTCTGACTGACTTCACTTAGCATGATAATTTCTAGGTCCATCCATGTTGCTGCAAATGCTGTTATTTCTTTCCTTTTCATGGCTGAGTAATATTCCATTGCATAAATGTACCACGTCTTCAGCTAGGAAAAAGAAACAAATAACATACAAGGGAACCCCAATAAGATTATAAGCAGATTTTTCAGCAGAAACTCTGCAGACCAGAAGGGAGTGGCATCATACACTTAATGTAATGAAAGGAAAAAACCTTCAACCAATATTACTTTACCCAGCAAGGCTCTCATTGAGATTTGAAGGAGAAATCAAAAGCTTTACAGATAAGCAAAAGCTAAGAGAATTCAGCAACACTAAACCAGCTTTACAACAAATACGAAAGGAATTTCTCTAGGCAGAAAAGAAAAGGCCACAACCAGAAACAAAAATACCACAAATGACAAGGCTCACCAGTAAAGGCATGTATACAGTAAAGATACGAAATCATCCACACACAATTATGCTACCAAAGTCAGAAATAGTGAGAAGAGGAGGATACAAATCAAGTTAAATAAAATTCTTAAAAACTTTTTTCCTTAGGTAAATAATTGACTTTATTTGATGAATACTTAATATTGATACTGCAGAAAAATATTTGCCCCAGACTAGTGGGCTTTTGGTTCGTTTTTGTTTTTTCATCTGGTTTAAGTTCTTTTACTTTTATTGGAGTATGGTTGACTTAACAATGTTGTATTAGTTTCAGATGTACAGCAAAATGAATCAGTTATATATATAACTGATGGATATATATATCTATATAACATACATGGATATATAGTGGATATATATAATTGACATAATATTATTACCCATTATAATATATATAATGGATATATGAGCCATTCTTTTTTTCCCATATAGGTTACTACAAACTATGAGCAGATTTTCCTGTGCTATACAGTAGGTTCTTATTAATCATCTATTTTACACAGTAGTGTATATTATTAACCCCACCCCCAATTCCTCCCTCCCCCAACAGTTTCATCTATGGTTACTAGAAGACTGGTTTTGAAATGTGAGTTTGTTTCTGTTTTATAATTTCTTTTGTATCACTTTTCCCCACATGTAAGTGATATCACATTTGTCTTTGTGTGACTTACTTCACTCAGTATGATAAACTCTAGGTCCATCCATGTTGCTGCAAATGGCATTTCATTCTTTTTTATGGGTTAATGATATTCCATTATGTATATGTACCATATCTTTATCCATTCCCCTGTTGATGGACATTTAGGCTGCTTCCATGTCTTGGCTATCATAAATAGTGCTGCAATAAACACTGGAGTGCATGTATCTTTTTGAATTATGGTTTTCTCTAGATAGATGCGCAGGAGGGGGATTGCTGGACCGTATAATATGGTAGTTCTATATTTAGCTTTTTAAGGAACCTCCATACTGTTCTCCATAGTCATTGCTCCAATTTACATTCCCATCAGCTGGGTTGAAGGGTTCCCTTTTCTCCACATCCTCTTCAGCATTTATAGTTTATAGAATTTTTGATGACAGCCATTCTTACTGGTGTGAGGTGATACCTCAATAGTTGTGATTTGCATTTCTCTAATAATTAGTGATGGTGAGCATATTTTCATGTGTTTTTGGCCATCTGACTTCTTTGGAGAAATGTCTATTTACATCTTCTGGCCATTTTTTTATTGTGTTGCTTATTTTTTAAACTATAAAGCTGCATGAGATGTTTGTATACTTTGGAGATTAATCCGTTGTTGGTTACTTTGAAAAGATTTTCTCCCATTCTGTGGTTTGTCTTTTCTTTTTCTTTTCTTCCTTTTTTTTTTTTTTTGATGGTTTCCTTCACTGTGCAAAAGCTTGTAGGTTTAAGTCTCACTTTTATTTTTGTTTTTATTTTCATTACTCTAGAAGGTGAATCCAAAAAGATACTGCTCTGATTTATGTCAAAGAGTGTTCTGCCTATGTTTTCCTTTAGGAGTTTTACAGTATCTGGATTTATGCTTACATCCTTAATCCATTATGAGCTTATTTTTGTGTGTGGTGTTAGAGAATGTTCTAATTTCATTTTTTTACATGTGGCTGTCCAGTTTTCCTGGCACCACTTATTAAAGAGACTATCTTTCCTCCACTGTATGTTCCTGCCTCCTTTGTCACACATTAGTTAGCCAAAATTTTTTTAAATTTATTTTAACTTTTTCTATTACTTAATTATTAGTGTTGCTTTATATTTTCAAATTTAAAAAGAATCTAGTGAAAATGTAAAGTAGTTCAATTATATTACAGGCTAATAATATACTGGATTTTGTTGGTATTCTGAAATCATTTGAATTCCTAAACAACTTGTCTATAAACTTAAGTTTTCTTTTAGTCTCAGTAAGTTGTAAACTAGGACAAAAGCTATAATAGAGGTTAAGTTCAAAATTATATCCAGTTAGTGAAAATATCAAAACATCTGAGAACAAGCCCTCAAGGTTTGAATGCATATAAGTACAAAGATATTTGAGTAAATCTTCTCAAACTGGACTTATTATTTTCAAGTAGTAAACTTTGGTAACTTGTTTCTGAGAACTACTGAATTGTCTTACCCTTTTTCTGCTTTATCAGTTCCTCATGTGCCAGATTTCTCTCACTTGTTTCATTCTCCAAGGCCTTTTTATACTGTGCTGCTTCTCTGGAAAGAATGTTTAGATTATCTTCAGCTTGTGTTCTCTCTAACTCTAAACGATAAATCTTTTCCTGAAGAGTTTTTAAGGCTAAAATAAGAGCTGTTGAAAAAAAAATTTGTTTACTATTATTTTAAGTGAGAATTTTTGAACACTTACTATCATAGTAGCATTTAAAAGTGAACAGTTTATTTTCGTTAGCCATAAAAATAAGTAATTTATATTCCTCATTAAAAAAAGAAAAATTGGAGTTCCCGTCGTGGCGCAGTGGTTAACGAATCCGATTAGGAACCATGAGGTTGCGGGTTCGGTCCCTGCCCTTGCTCAGTGGGTTGACGATCCGGCGTTGCCGTGAGCTGTGGTGTAGGTTGCAGACGCGGCTCGGATCCTGCGTTGCTGTGGCTCTGGCCTAGGCTGGTGGCTACAGCTCCGATTCAACCCCTAGCCTGGGAACCTCCATATGCCGCGGGAGCGGCCCAAGAAATAGCAACAACAACAACAACAACAACAAAAAAGACAAAAGACAAAAAAAAAAAAGAAAAATTACTGAAACTCTAAAGAGGGTCAAGTTCTAACTTATAAAAACAATATATTTATGATTGTATTTAGTAATTTTTTAAATTTGAGATTTGAAAAAGCTAATAATCCCAATTTAATTTCATAAAATATATTCATATTAAAAGACAAAAAGATAATGTATAGTCTGGGATGCATAAGAGTCTGAGTACGGATGAAGAAAATTAAAACATATTATCCAGTGGGAGATCCCCTCGTGGCTAGTAATGAACCCAACTGGCATCCATGAGGATACGGGTTTGATCCCTGGCCTCGCATAGTGGGTTAAGGATCCAGCACTGACAGTGAGCTGTGGTGTAGGTCGCTGGTGCAGCTCAGATCCCAATTTGATCCCTAGCCTGGGAACCTCCATATGCCGCGGGTGCAGCCCTGAAAAGACAAAAAAGATACATATATAGTATCCACTAATTAACAAGGAAATTCAGGTTTAAAGTCACAAGTTTTTGCAGTTCTTGATGTGCTTCAGTTTTGGTCAAAACACATTTTCTATTTCTTTATATACTTTCAAGATATAATGTTAATAATTAGGACACATGAGAAAGAATATAGTTTCTTCCATTAAGAAAAAATTACAACCTAGTGGTTTAACTGATATCAGGCTTGAAAGATAATAACTGTTACACATGTACTACTGTGATTTTTATTCAGCTATATTAATATCTTCATGATTCGGATAAGTTCAGAGTTTACAAACATTATCTTACACTTTCTTTTCAGTTACTACTTTAAATTATAAAACTAAAGATGAATGGAATATAAATAAATGCTCTGGGTTAACTTTCATATAGTTTATATCCAATTATAAAGATGTTTGCTAGAGATTATTTTTTTATTTGGATTATTATTTCTTGAAGTTATTTTGCTCCACAAAGCTAGTATGTTTATTAATGGCAACCGTTATTATAGAACATCTAAAAAAAACCATGATTATCATTACCTTAGAAATTAATTTGTATGGCATAGGTATGCCTGCAGTCATAAGTGTTTTCCTACTTCAATCTTAAATATCCTCCTAAGTTTATATTTTAGAAGTTATAATACATGTATTTTGTAGTTATGCCAATACATTAGATTCCTGAGGAATTTTCAAGGCTAAATTTGGATATATGCAATTTTTGAATTTAACCCTTGAATATGACACAATTCTGCTTAATTCACTAGAGTATCCTAATCCTCTTGCCTATTACAAGGATTCCAAATCTGACCTTTTATTCTTCGAAAAGCATTTTCCTATTTTCTAATGACATTTTTATGATAAACCTGCCATAGGGCCATAGGTGGTTATATTAATCTTCATTTTATAATGAAAAAGCCAAAATAACAAATGTCAAATAACTTAAATAAGCTTATAGAAATTTTAAGCAACAGAGCCAAAGTTGGCAGTTTTGTTAAGATTAGCTAAATATACAATCATATTATTCTCTATGTAAAAATGAAAAGCTTTGTATAACATACTTTGTGCCAGTCCCCTAATTTTAAATAAGATTTTATATTAGCATTACCTTGGTTATTTGGACTCCGAAGCATTTTAGGAGAGGTAACTTCTAAGTTCACAGAGTAGTGAGTTTGAGATGATTCATTACTCTGGGTGAATGATGGAACGAACACTCTTTCTGGGGGGTTAAGATAGTTTCCTACTATACTATGCATTAATTCAGAATCCATTATCTATAGAGAATAAAGGAATGACATATAGCATCATTTTTTCCTATGTGAATGACAAAAGAAATTAGACAAAAATTCAGGTCAGACTAACATAAATACATAGTCATATAGTGTAAAATTGTGTCTTTATGATGTTAATTATCACAAATTCAACTATAATAAGTTCAGCAATAAAAGAGGTAAAAATGACTATTTACTTTCTCTATATAGATAATTCTGCCTAATTTTCATTGAGTACATGCTCTGGAGTGAGCATTACCTAGGTGGTGTGAATCTGCTTGTTTCTCAGTTGATCATAAGTTCACTATCTAAGACCCCTCTACAAAGAGTTTAATTTCAGGGTTCAAAGAGAAAGTATATATTCTAAAAGACAACATGGCTTTGAAACACAAGCCACCCACATGATATGATTCCCTAAGACTTCAATGTAGACCAAAGTTTATTTATATTAAATGTGTAAACACATTTGAAAGTGGGCATAAGCAGAGTAACAACTCATCAGCAGATGAAGAAAAGAAGGGAAACAGTAAAGAAATGAGAGAAAATAAGCCATGGGGTTCTCACTGTAAGAGGGGTTCTAGCTTAACTCTCACAACCAAGTTTTGTATTTTAAAAAGGTGTTTAAAATCACTCAAAGCTTATTTACACAAAGAACTGAGACATCCTGGAGATCGCATCGTCGTGCAGCAGAAACGAATTGATTAGGAACCATGAGGCTGAGGGTTCGATCCCTGGCGTCACTCAGTGGGTTACAGATCCGGTGTTGCGGTGAGCTGTGGTATAGGTCACAGACATGGCTCGGATATGGCATTGCTGTGGCTGTGGTATAGGCCGCAGCTGTGGATCCGATTAGACCCCTAGCCTGGGAATTTCCATATGCCATGGGTGCAGCCCTAAGAAGACAAAAAGACAAAAAAAAAAAAAAAGGAACTGAGACATCCTAAGAGGAAAAACTGAAGGAATAAGAAAGAAGTACAAAAAGCTTGATCCAAAATCAAAGCCTTAAGAGGAGAGGTGGAGTAACTCTGAATAGAGTATGGTGGTGGTTATTCTAATTTATCTCTGACCCATGTATTCATACATAGGGGTTGGAAAGAGAGAGGATTATAAGCAAAAAGTGAGAAATAGCACAGGGAACTGTGTGTGATTGGGTGACTTTGCTATACAAGAGAAACTGGAGAAACACTGCAAGTTAACTATACTTTCATTTTTAAAAAATACTTTAAAAAAGTGAGGAGTTCCCACTGTGGCACAACAGGATCGGCAGCATCTTGGGAGCGCTGGGACAACAGGTTCCATCTCTGGCCTGGAACAGTTAAGGATCTGGCAGTTCTTGGATTTGATCTCTGGCCTGGGAACTCCATATACCGTGGGGTGGCCAAAAAAGAAAAAAGAAAAATAAGTGAGAAATGGTTCATCAATATCCCTATAAAAGACTGAGGCACTAGTTGCCTTGCTTTGGTTAAGATGTATATTCCAACAAAGAGGGAAGTTGCCAGAGATCCCTAACATGGTTTAGGCACACTGAGAGTTCTAGCACACTGGTAGTGCTGTTCAGCCAGAGAGAAAGCAAGAGAGTGAGAGAGCAGCTAAAAGGGCATGTATTAGAGAAATTTCTGGAGGAAACTTTCTAAAAAATACAGAGAGGTGCCTAAGCTCCATCTAGCCAGAAGACTGCTTTACCCCTATATGGGAAGACTAGAAGTTTACTTTTTTTTTTTTTTCCTGAACTGGGGGACACTCAGCACAGGTGAGGGTGGATAACCAGACTACAAGAAGAAAGATTCAGTTCACAGAATATTGGTAGTCTACATATATCCAAGTGGAGATGGGAAGACCCTTATGGAGGGAATATGACCAGCCCAAGTTAACAAAGATCCTAAAGACAATAAAATGAATGGGTTGGATGGATTTGGAGTTTCCAATCAGTTTTTAGTGCCCTACTCTTAAATACAAATGGTTTAACCAAGGCTTCCAGACAATGAGGAAAGATGAAAGACAGTGATCAAAACAGGCAAACAGTAAGAGGCTCAACAGGAACACAAAATTTGGAAACACACAATCAGGGGAGAAAGAAGTATAATCACTGAGGGACATGACAGATCCTAGTGAAATCTGCTGAAGCACAGTGAAAAAATTTTGTCAATAAGAGATAAAAAGATATGCAAGGACCAAACCACAAAGAATTTTGTGTATCACACAAGGAGTTTGTATTTTACAGGATCAGGCAGTGGGAAGCTAATAAAGAACATAAAGGGGAATGACGTGATCAGGTTGGTATTCTGAGAAGTTTATTCAGATGGCCTTGAAGTAGACTGGAGGGGGAAGAAATTGTAGGCAGAGACACAAATTAAGAGGTTACTGAAGCAAAAACATAAGGCCTTAATTAAGACTTGAGTAGATGAGATCAACATGAAAGATTCTTGGAAGATACAATAAAAAGGACTTAGGAAGCAACTACATATGTGAAATAAGGCAGAAGAGAGAACTAAAAACACTCCCCAAATTTTCACTTGGGCAAGTAAAGAGATGGAGATGGCATTAATGGAAATAAGAAATGATATGAGATACAAGTCTGATGGAAAACAATGAATTCTGTTTTAGACATAGTTGAACCTGAGGTGCTTATAGGCACAGAGAAATTCAACAAATGTATTGAAATACAGGTTTGGAGTTTAAGTGAGCTGGATCTAGAGATACAGATTTGGTTATCCATTAGATCTCCAAGGAGAGTGTTAAGCCTGGCAATTTTCAGTATGTGTATGCATGGAAAGGGGTAGTTGACTTGCAATGCCTTTGTCCATTAGAGAACAATATATTTTTTGGTCTTTTTAGGCCACACCCATGGCATATGGAGGTTCCCAGGCTAGGGGTCAAATTGGAGCCCTAGCCGCCATGTCACAGCCACACACACACCAGATCCTAGCTATATCTGTGACCTACACCACAGCTTGAGGCAATGCAGGATCCTTAACCCACTGAGCAAGGTCAGTGATCAAACCCCCATCCTCATGAATGCTAGTCAGGTTCTTAACCCACTGAGGACAATGGGAACTCCTAGAGAGCAATGTTATCTGTCCATTGTGTTGCCCCTCAGACATCTTGAGGCAAAATACTAAAAGGTTAAGAATTACAAGTTGAGCTCAGAACGCTGAAGGCCACTAGCAGTTAGGAGGCAAATGAGGAATAGAAACCCTTAAAGGAGACTAGAGAGGAATGAGCAGAGAAGTGGAGAAGAAAAAAAGCAGGAAAAAGTGGAAACAAAGGAGTCAAAGTAAGAACAACAAGTAATTCTTTATTTCCTACATTTAATATGCTATCACCTGTAGAAATAAACACACATGGCATGGCTTATGTGGTGAAATAGTTTGCAATCTCACTGTTGAAAAAAGATCAAGAGACAAGAGGGGGAAAAAAACAGGGGATGAATTAGCTAGCAATATATCCAATAAAATTGGTTTCCCTATTCATAACTATTAAAATTTTACTGAGCATTCTTCAAACTCTTTATCCTAAACAAAGGAGAATAGAGGAAATAAGATTACCTGAGTATAATACTTAGGTGTTTTTTGTTTTTTTGGTTTTTTTTTGTCTTTTGTCTTTTGTCTTTTTAGGGCTGCACTCACGGCATATGAAGGTTCCCAGGCCAGGGGTTGAATTGGAGCTGCAGCTGCAGGCCTACACCACAGCCACAGCAATGTGGCATCCAAGCCATGTCTGCGACCTACACCACAGCTTACAGCAAAGCAGGATACTTAACACACTGATTGAGGCCAGGGATCGAACCTGCGTCCTCATGGATACTAGTCAGGTTCGTTACCCCTGATACACAACAGGAACTCCAATACCTATTTTTTTGAAAGAGTTGAAACTAATGCCAATCTTTTATAAATATTTTATAATTATAATATAGCATCTAATTGTTATGTGTACAGTTAATTTTCAATGCCATGCTATAAAAGCTACTTAATTTCCAAGCAAACATATCAATTTGTAGATTTAAGATAACTAGGTTTATGAACATTTTATCTAATAGTTAGAAAATTAGATTTTTCCTTATTGAACTTGAATACATTAAGTTTAAAATTTAACAATATCTGAGATTAAATGATTACACTCTCCCATCATCTTTAACTTCAGTTTATCTTGGATATTCAGTAAGAAAATTTTTTTTATGGTTATATTCAACAATTCTATAAATACCATCCTAAGTTTTAAAAATATCATATATTGTACCTTGGTATAAACTTTTGCATACCATTTTTAATATCATTTTTTGCGGTCATTTTTTAAAATTAAAGTATAGTTGATTTACAGCATTGTGTCAATTTCTGCCATAAAGCATGCTGACCCAGTCATACATATATACACATGTGTGTGTATACACACACACACACACACACACACATTCTCTTTCTCCTACTACCTTCCATCATGTTCTATCCCAAGAAACTGGATATAATTCCCTGTGCTGTAAAGTAGGACCTCATTGTTTATCCATTCTAATGTAATAGTTTGCACCTACCAATCTCAACTCCCTGTCATTCCATCCCACACCCTCCTCCACTGCCCTTGGCAACCATAAGTCTGTTCTCTAAGTCTGTGACTCTGTTGCTGTTCTACAGATAGGTTCATCTGTGCCATGTTTTAGATTCCACATATAAGTGATATCATATGGTATTTGTCTTTCTCTTTCTGACTTACTTCACTTAGTATGAGGGTCTCTAGTTGCATCCATGTTGCTGCAAATGGCATTATTTCATTCTTTTTTATGCCTGAGTAGTAGCCCATTGTGTATATATACCACATCTTCTTAATCCATTCATCCATTGATGGACATTTAGGTTGTTTCCATGTCTTGGCTGTTGTGAATAGTGCTGCAGTGAATATAGGGGGTGCATGTATTTTTTGAATTATAGTTTTATTGGTATATACATGCCCAGGAATGGAGTCGTTGGATCATACAGTGGTTCTATATTTAGTTTTCTGAGGGACCTCCATACTGTTTTCCATAGTGGTTGTACCAATTTGTACCAATTTACATTCCCACCAAAAGTGAAGGAGGGTTCCTTTTTCTCCACACAATGGGACAAGATAGAAAGCCCAAATATAAACCCAAGCACCTATGGTCAACTAATCTATGACAAAGGAGGCAAGAACATACAGTGGAGGAAAGGTGGTCTCCTCAATAAGTGAGAAAACTGGACAGTTACCTATAAAAGAATGAAATTAGAACATTCTCTAACACCATACACAAAAATAAACTCAAAATGGGTTAAAGACAAAACTACTATGAGGTACCACCTCACAATGTCAGAATGGCCATCATTAACAAGTCAACAAATAACAAATGCTAGAGAGGGTGTGGAGAAAAGGGAACCCTCCTACACCCTTGGTGGGAATGTAAATTGGTACAAATTGGTACAACCACTATGGAAAACAGTACGGAGGTCCCTCAGAAAACTAAATATAGAACTACAGTAGGACCCATCAATCCCACTCCTGGGGCATATATGGATGGAACTAAAGACTTATACTAAGTGAAGTAAGTCAGAAAGAGAAAGACAAATACCATATGATATCACTTGTATCCGGAATCTAATATACAGCACAAATTAACCTTTCTACAGCAAAGAAACAAACTCATGGACTTGGAGAACAGACTTATGGTTGCCAAGGGGGAGGGAGAGGGAGTGAGATGGACTGGGAGTTTTGGGTTAGTAGATGTAAACTATAGCATTTGGAGTGGATAAGCAATGAGATCCTGCTGTATAGCACAGGGAACTTTATCTGGTCACTTGTGATAGAATGTGATGGAGGATAATGCGAAAAAAAGAATATATATATAATATATATTCTTATATATATGTAAGACTGGGTTCCTTTCTGTACAGCAGAAATTGACAGAATGTAAATCAACTATAATAGAAATAATAAAAACCTAAAAAAAAGGATTAAAGACCTAAACAGAAGGCCAGATACTATTAAAACTCATAGAGGAAAATAGGCAGAAAATTCTTGGACATAAATCACAGCAACATCTTGTTTGATCAACCTCCTACAATAATGGCAATAAAAACAAAAACAAACCAATGAGACCAAATTCAACTTTTGCATAGCAAAGAAAACCATTTAAAAAAAAGAAAAGACAACCCACAGAATGAGAGAAAATCTCTGCAAATGATGCAACTGACAGGGCTTAATTTCCAAAGTATACACACAACTCATACAACTCAACAAGAAAAAAACAAAAAATCCAATTGAAAAATGGACAGAAGACCTAAACTGAAATTTCTCCAAAGAAGACACAATGGATAACCAATAGGCACATGAAAAGATGCTCAACATCACTAATTATTAGAGAAATGCAAATCAAAACTACGATGAGCTATGACCTTACACTGGTCAGAATGGCCATCATTAATATTTTATTTAAGAAGTAAATCATATCTATTAGAATTTTAAAGTATTACTGGAAATATTTTGTTAGGAAGTCCTTTCTTTTAAATAAGTAATTTTGAAAGGGTTTATTATATTTATCTGTTGAACTTTTAACTCTGTTTCTAACCATTTCACTTGCTAAAAAAAAAAATTTAACAGAAACTTCAAAATAGAGTAGGGAGACCAAAAGGGGGAGCTCTCATGCCCTGTGACACAGCTGAATCCAACAAGAATAAGAAATACTCCTTTTCTTTCCTGGCAAGGATTCAACCAATGAAAAGCCAAAGACTCTTTGTTTACTATAGCCCTCCCAACTTCCTTTTCCCCTCTACAAAAGAGTTCTTCTTCCTTGCCCTGAAGGGACTTGCACAGGGTTCACATCATTGCAGACTTCAAACTGTAATTTTCTGCTGATCCCAGATAAACCCATCTTTGCTAGAGAAATATCTGGCAGTCTATTTGTTTTAGGTCAACATCCTTTAGAATGGCTGGTGGAAAACTTATTAAATGTAGAGAGAATTTAGAAACTGAGTCCACATATAATGAATTTTAAAGTGAACAGTACTCAGAGTAGTTGCTACAAATCCTCCTTCGCCTTTACTTTTTTTTTTTCCTCCCACAGATTGAGCACACTCAATAGTCAGAATTAATTATGCAAGTATTGATTAGTCAGGATGCCTAAGGGAGAAAGAGCTATTGGACAATAATAACTAAATGGTACCTATTTAATTGCCAAAATTTATTTCAACTAGTTTGGAAAGAAATATTTCTAAAATGCTTAACCTACTTTTCTTCCTTTTAGGTAGAATATACTCAACACAATTTAACCTTTTGGGATGACCTTAATTATGCTTTATGATACCTACAGAAGCATAGTTGTTGGACTGTTTGCCCTTTCACTGGAAAGTTCCAGACTGTTATAGATTTTGTTTTCTGTCTTTTCACTTCTTGTTATCCCTTCCCTTTCAGCCAGTTTATGAGCTCTACTTGATTCTAGTGGAATATCCCTCCCCTTTCTAATTGCTTTCCCAACCAATAACAAGAAATGATAAAGCAATCAAGTTTCGTTCATTAGCCATTCAAAGATGCAAAATATAGTCCCTAGTGATCCTTAAAACATTCATAACTTAATTATACCACAAAGATCGCTATGGAGCTGGGGGTGGGGGTGCATATAAACAATGTGCATGGGGTCTTCAGAGATGGCTTCCTGGAGGATCTAGTTCTTTAACTGAAAAATAAAGGATGAGAATTTGATAGGCTAAAGAAAGTAAGAGAATTGGAAGAGAAGAAGATCAACTGTACAAGCAAAAGAAATGGCATGGTGATAAAAATAACAATACCTCACATTTAATGAAAACTTACTATGTGAATTAATTTACTAAAATCCACATAACAACTCTATGAGGCACGATTATTCCCATTTTAAAAATGAGTAAACTGTGGCACAGAAAAACTGTGGTTTTGCCCAAAGTAACACAATTAAAATATGATTTGGACACAGGCAGTCTGGCTCTAAATTTCATTCTTGTAACCAACAAGCAATAAGCTATATTGCTTATTTTTGCGAAGTTATGAAAGCAGGAGAGGATCTGGTGTTTTGGGCAAGCTACTACATGAAATGCACATAGCTAGAAGATTGCAAATGTGCCTGACTATTGCAGAAGAGGAGGCAGAAACCAGAGCTGAGAAGCCCTGTATGCCAGGCACAGGTGTTTGGATTTTATCCCATAGGCAACACGAGCTACCCAACAGAGGAGTAGCAGTATCACGTTGCCTTTGATAAAGATTTCTGTGAGTTAGAATGGAGAAAAACAACCATGGCCTGGCTAGAAATCCAGGTAGGAGGCTATTACAGAATGTTACAGAAGTGGGAATGAAAAGAAGGGGACAAGTCAGAGATAATTAGGATATTGATAAATCATAAAGTATATGGATTGGGTGAGAAAACTTAATTGGGGGAAATTAAATAAACTTCTAGTCAAAGTAGAAAATAGATTCTGAGGAGGTTCATTTCAGACGTTTGTTTTTTCTTTTTAGGGCGGCATATGGAAATTCCTGGGCTAGATGTCAAATTGGAGCTGTAGCTGCCGACCTGTGCCACGGTCGTGGCAATGCCAGATCCGAGCCATATCTGCAACCTATGCTGAAGCTTGAAGCAACGCGGGATCCTTAACCCACTGAGCGAGGCCAGAGATAGAACCCTCATCCTCACTGAGCCACAATACATACTCCTTAGACATGTTTAAAGTGCTTGTGGGGCAATAACAATATAAAAACAGGTACCACCTATACTGAGCTAATTATGTACCAAAGAAATTTACCTGTGTTGATCCATTGAATCGCCAAGGCAACCAAATGAGGTATTTATATTAATTTCATTTTACATGAGGCAACTGAAAAGTTAAGTAATTTTGCCAAAGGTCACATAGTTATTAAGTGGCTAAACTGGAACTTGAGCTTATGCACTCCAAATCAGAGTGTATTCTGCCTTTAACAGAGACATTTCAGTTGTACAGGTGACTCTGTCATCCAAAAAAAAATTGGTTTAGACTAACTATAAGGATTTGAAAATCATCAGTATATACAGATGGCAGCTGAAGCCATGAATATTCACTTAAAATAGAGTATGCAGTTTTTCTTTAGGGATGGTCCTTCCCTGAATCACTTAGGTTTAAATACACTGAGGATGTTTTTTAAAAAGTGAAGATTTCTGGCCATCACTCAGGTCCACAGAAATAGAATCTCTGGTGATAAGGCCTAAAAATACATAATTTCATTCCCCAATTGTTTTTTTATGTAAATAAAAGTTTGAAGATTCCTGATGAAGAATGTGCAAAGAAATGTGTAACAATGACATTGAGTTCATTAAAAATGTGTCTATATGAGTAAAGTTCTGAAGAAGTATGGTACAGGCCCAAGCAAGCATCTGATGGATATTTTATCAAATCTAAGCCACCATCTATTATAAAATGCATTATTCTTTTATGTACCACAAGAAGAAAAAAATGGGAGCCCTCTCATGTAAAACTAGAACAACAGAAGGGCTACAGATTCAGTGTAGAATAAATGGAAACTAAACCCACCATGCAGAAAGAGATCACAAGAAAACCTGAAAAATCTCTACCTTTCAAGTACTGGGCACTGGGTAAAGGGAATTTTATCCAAAAGACAGTTCTTATACAGCTTTATAGTCAGAATTCACACTACCAGTGAGATATAAAACGTAAACAAAACACAAAAGCCACAACTCTCAAACAGATAATTTAAGTCTCAGATTGATAGTAATACAAACGACAGCTAGATGCAAATGCCAGTCCTTTCTGAAGTAACTTGACTTCAATCCAGGCAATAATGATTATAAGATGTATCGCTATTTTAGAAATGTTTTTAAATGTGAAAAAAAACATGCCTTAGAATCACTGAAATACACTAAATATAATGCATATCAACTATTCTGAATGCCCAGAAACTTTGGGATGAAGAGGCTATTTTCTGGTTCTCTAAGATACTTCATACATAATTTCACATAGGTGTTGATTTGTTTTTAAAAGTAAGAACTATTAAAGATTAAAAATTATAAGTTATTTTCCTTCCCATCACATTAACCATTTTTAATAATTCCTCTATACATAAAAAGTCTTATCCATAAAAAACATAAAACAAACAAAACAACCAACAAGTGAGATCAGACCACATGTACCCCAGAGTCCATGTAAATGCTTCAGCATTTTCTGGGACTTTGAGAACTAGATTGCAAAATTCACCACAGGCCCTGGGAACTGTCCTGATACAACAGGAGGAAGAGCAAGCTTTGCTCTTGTCAAGGATGATGATTTACAGTCCTAGTCCAACATTCAGTATTCTTTCTTTCACTCACAGGACACAAACATACTAACTTAGTATTTTCATTATATCCAGAATACCCTGGCCCTTAAAAAAAAAAAAAAATTTGATCCCTTCTCAACAGTGCCACCATGAAAAAAAATTCCTTTACTATTTTGATATTTTTTCATACAAACAGTGTATTCCTAGTTCAGCATGCACTTTCCATCTTTTCCTAGTACAAACACTGCACAAATTACATACCGTAATTGCTCTGGGATCTTATAAAACTGCAACTTCATTGAATAGCAAGCACATCATCCAAACAGATTGTTAGAGAACTAAAAGGCTTTAGAGTGAAAGTAAGCACTAATTGGGAGTTTCCTTTGTGGCTCAGTGGTTAACGAACCCAACTAGGATCAATGAGGATGAGTGTTCAATCCCTGGCCTTTGCTCAGTGGGTTAAGGATTGGCATTGCTGTGAGCTATCGTGTAGGCCAGCAGCTGTAGCTCCAATTCGACCTCTAGCCTGGGAACTTCCATATGCCACAGGTATGGCCCTAAAAAAAAAAAAAAAAAAAAAAAACCACTAATTGATCACTGTGAGGAGTTCCCCGATTCAAATTTGTGACTTACAAATAAACCAGTTAAGCAGCCAAATTGCTGGCTTCTCTCTGCTTTTAGTGTTTGAAGGTCCTCAAAGTCCCTCTCACAGCACAATCTGTCTAAAGCAATTGATATCAGAATTCTAGTCTGATTCTCACTATTGCAACTCCCTGCCAGAGTACCTCTTTCACTCAGGAAAGCTATTTCCTACCCAGGAGCAAATGTATACATATATGCATATACATGAGTATAGGGATTTTCTAGGACTGCAGAAGGTGAAGTTCCCACATCCCTATCTATAATTTAATATTCATTTTCCCATAAAAACAAGAGAATAATGGTTTTATAGCGTCACTGCTAGTTCAACCATATTATAAAAACCTTGTTTCTACATGGATCTGTAGAAAATTCATTTTGAATGTCAATGTCAACCTACTCAGTAACTCTCGGGATAAATTTAGCACAGCTTATACACTATATGATATTTAATTTAAAAATTTTTTAGTGTGGCCCATAATCCCATTATATAGAAACACTTATTACCAGAAAACTGTTAGAGCTCATCTATGAATTTGGCAAAGTCGCAGGATACAAAATTAATACACAGAAATGATGGCATTTCTATACAGTAACAATGAAAGATCAGAAAGAGAAATTAAGGAAGCAACCCCATTTACCATCACATCCAAAAGAATAAAATACCTAGGAGTAAACTTACCTAAAGAGACAAAAAACCTATACTCTGAAAACTTTAAGACACAAACAGATGGAAAGACATACCATGCTCTTGGACTGGAAGAGTCAATATTATCAAAATGACTATACTACCTAAGGCAATCTACAGATTCAATGCAATCCCTATCAAATTACCAAGGACATTTTTCAGAGAACTCAAACAAAATATTTTAGAGTTTGTTTAGAAGAAACAACGGAGCTGGAGGAATCAGGCTCCCAGACTTCAGACTACACTACAAAGCAACAATCATCAAAACTGCATGGTACTGGCACAAAGACAGAAATATAGATCAGTGGAACAGGATAGAAAGCCCAGAATTCAACCCAGGCACCTACATCCAACTCATCTATGACAAAGGAGGCAAGGAGATACAATGGAGAATGGGCAGCCCGTTCAATAAGTGGTGCTGGGAAAACTGGACAGCCATGTGGAAGAGAATGAAATTACAATACTCCCTAACACCATACACAAAATTAAACTCAAAACGGATTAAAGACCTAGATATAAGACCAGACACTATCAAACTCTTAGAGGAAAACATAGGCCAAACACTATCTGACATAAACCACAGCAACATCTTTGCAGATCCACCTCTTAGAGTATTGATAATAAAAACAAAAATGAACAAATGGGACCTAATTAAACTTAAAGGTTTCTGCACAGCAAAGGAAATCCTAAACAAAACAAAAAGACAACCCACAGAATGGGAGAAAATCTTTGCAAGTGAATCAACTGACAAGGGATTCATCTCTGAAATTAATAAACACCTTCTGCAGCTCCAAACCAAAAAAAAAAAAACCAATCAAAAAATGAGCAGAAGATCTAAACAGACAGTTCTCCAAAGAAGACATACAGATGGCCAAAGAACACATGAAAAGATGTTCAACATCACTCATCATTAGAGAGATGCACATCAAAACCACTAATGAGGTACCACCTTGCACAAGCCAGAATGGCCATCATCCAAAAGTCTACAAACGATAAGTGCTGGAGAGGGTGTGGAGAAAAAGGAACCCTAGTACACTGTTGGTGGGAATGTAAATTGGTGCAACCACTATGGAAAACAGTATGGAGATTCCTCAGAAAACGCAAAATAGAACTACCATTTGATCCAGAAATCCCACTCCTGGGCATCTATCCAGAGAAAACCACGACTCGCAAAGACACATGTACTCCGATGTTCATTGCAGCCTATTTTCAATAGCCAAGACATGGAAACAACCTAAATGTCCATCGATGGAGGAGTGGATAAAGAAGATGTGGTACATATACATAATGGAATATTACTCAGCCATTAAAAGGAGAGAAATACCAGCATTTTTAGCAACATGGATGGACCTAGAAATTATCATGCTAAGTGAAGTCAGCCATACAATGAGACACCACCATCAGATGCTTTCACTGACATGTGGAATCTGAAAAAAGGACTGAACTTCTTTGCAGAACAGATGCTGACTCACAGACATCGGAAAACTTATGGTCTCCAGAGGAGACTGTTTGGGGGGTGGGGGATGTGCTTGGGTTGTGGGGTGGAAATTCTGTGAAATTAGATTGTGATGATCATTATACAACTACATATGTGATTTAATAAAATCAAATAAAAAAAAAAGAAACTCCTAAGACGGTTTTTTTAAAAAGTAATCTAACAAAACAAACAGCACAGAAAAGCACAAAATAAAAGGTTTTTTACTCCCTGATGGATGATCCTCAAATGTATCTATTGCTTTCACCTCTCTGAAGATAACTACCATCACCAGATTCTTAAGAACAGAAAGAAAAACAGTTATTAATATACCTAAGTACCTTTCTTTTGGTGACTTTCCTGTCATATACATCAATCATCAGGAAAGATCCATCAGAATCAGATCTTGGCAGTCTTTTCAATTATAGCATTACTTGTTCATTCCTTACCATTGCATCCCTATTGCTATTGCTACTCTCCTGGATTTTGTGATGATGAACTAATCCTTAGGTATTTCTCCCTCCATTTCTATGGATTTGAGGACTGAATCTGCATAGTTCTACTAAGGAATATGATATAATGGAAAGAGCTCTGGATTAAATCATAAGAGCTGGGTTCTTTCCTGTTTCTGACACTTACATAGCTTGTAAACTTAGGTGTCACTTCCTTCCTCTTAGCTTTGGAAAATACAGAGTATTATATAACTATACAGTAGTAGAAGGAGCAGTGATAATAAACTCTTTATCATCCTTTTCTGGGAATTTCAGTTTCCCAGGAAACCTTAGCCTTTATATATGTTAATATATATATCTTATTGAAATCTTAGCCTTTATATATATATTACTCTCTGACATAAACTATTCCCTTCCCTCTCTGTAATAATTCAACTTCCTATATTTCTATTTCCCTAATTCTTCTGACTTAGCAATGTAATTCTCTTTAAATTATATATATTACATTGTAATTATTTATACATATAAAATTCTATATAGAATATAGAATATGTGTGTGTGTGTGTGTGTGTGTGTGTGTGTGTGTGTATATTCTTGACACTAAACTATTTCTGAAGTTCTTACCTTTTTTTTTTTTTCTTTTAGGGCCACACCTACGGCATATGGATGTTCCCAGGCTAGGGGTCAAATTGGAGCTATAGCTGCCGGCCTAAACCACAGCCACAGCAATGTGGGATCTGAGCCGTGTCTGTGACCTACACCACAGGTCATGGCAACACCAGATCTTTCACCCACTGAGCGAAGCCAGGGATGGAACCTGCGTCCTCATGGATGCTAGTTGGATTCATTGCTGCTGAGCCACAATGGGAACTCCCATTTTATATTTCTAAAAATGTTACTTGTACAGGGTCTTTTGTTCATACAATGCATTTCCATTTTCCCTAGTGAGCAAATGTCCCTATAACCTGCATTTGAAAAGGCAGTATAGCATAGTGACTAAGGGGTGGGCTCTGAGGCAAGACTCCTCGTGGGTGAATCCCGTGTGATCCAAGGCAAGTTTCTCAAATTTTTCATGGTTTTCCCTTACCTATAAAATGGAAACAATAAGCCTATATCCTTATTTCAGAGAA
This sequence comes from Phacochoerus africanus, assembly GCF_016906955.1. NCBI lineage: Eukaryota > Metazoa > Chordata > Mammalia > Artiodactyla > Suidae > Phacochoerus > Phacochoerus africanus. The sequence continues at coordinate 75,152,404 of NC_062545.1, read as the reverse complement.
TTATATGTAATTAATACAAAATTCTTAGAAAAGAGTATGACTCATAGAAAGCACTCAATAAATGGTACTGATATTTAAAAAATTTGTTTTGGTCTTTTGTCTTTTTAGGGCCACACTCACGGCATATAGAGGTTCCCAGGCTAGGGTCCGAAGTGGAGCTATAGCTGCCGGCCACAGCCATAGCCACAGCTACTGCAACGCAGGATCCAAGCCACATCTGTGACCTACACTACAGCTCACAGCAACACCAGATCCTTAACCCATGTCCTCATGGATACTAACTGGGTCCGTTAACTACTTACTAAGCCATGGCAGGAACTCGTAAAAGTCTTTATATTTTGACTATCACATATGAAATTTTGTTAGTATAATCATTGATGTCCACAATGAACAAAAATTTTGTGATTTTTGAGAAACCACAAAATCCAAAAATCCCCTTTGAAATATCGAATCCCAAATTATATCCAGTATTGTGTTAATACTACATCATACTATATCCTATAGTTTCCAAACAGATAATTTATAAATGGTATATAAAATGACTTTGTGCTCCATTCCCCATAATATTTAACTTATAGTAACTTCATACTGCTGCTATACAAACCCAATTTTTATACCAAAAGACTTCTCCATACCTATATTCTCAAGTGACAATATTACTTTGGGGATTGCCCTAATATATTTGCTTTTATTTCTACTCAAGATGATAATTTATTTCTTATCAAGTACTGACTAATATTTCTCTGAATTTTAAGAGTTCATATTTACACAAATGTCCTAAAGGTACCTCAAATTCATATCCAAATTTTAATATATCATCCCCCTAAAAACTCTATTTCTTCCTACATTTAAATTTTTAAAAATTTATTTCACTTTCTTTTCAGGGCCACACTGTGGCCTATGGAAGTTCCTGGGTAGGGGTTGAATCGGAGCTACAGCTGCTGGCCTATTCCACAGCCACAGCCACTCCAGATCTGAGTCTCATTTGCAACCTACACCCCAGCTGATCCTAAACCCACTGAGCGAGGTCAGGGAAAAAGCCCTCATTCTCACAGACACTGTCAGGTTCTTAACCCACGGAGACACAACAAAAACTCATCTTCCTACATTTTTAAATCTCACTTAATGGTATCATCCCCCTCCTCAACCCTCAAATCCTGAGGATTTCAATAACTAAATCACTTCTTGAATCACCTGTACTGTCTCATTCTTATCACCCCTGATGTACCAGCCTAGGCTCTCACCAAATTTTTTCTTTCTTTTTTTTTTTTTTTTTTTTTTGTCCTGGACTATTACAATCACCTTCTAAAGTGATTTCCCTGGAGTTCCCATCGTGGCTCAGAGGCTGATGAATCTGACTAGGAACCATGAGGTTGCAGGTTCGATCCATGGCCTTGCTCAGTGGGTTGGGGATCTGGTGTTGCCTTGAGCTGTGGTGTAGGTCTCAGACATGGCTGGGATCCCACGTTGCTGTGGCTCTGGCATAGGCCGGTGGCTACAGCTCCGATTCCACCCCTAGCCTGGGAACCTCCATATGCCGCAGTGAGGACCTAGAAAAGACAAAAAAAAAAAAGTGATTTCCCTGACACTGATCTTGTCCCACTAAAACTATACTTTTCTCTGCCTCTAGATTGATCTACCTAATATTACAATACAGCCATGTCACTCCAATGCTTAAAAAACTTTTCAGTGACTCCTCACTACCTTCAGGATAAAGATCAAACATGTTCACAGGGCATGTGGGATCTTCCATGACCCCTTCTCTACCAATCTACCTTCTTTCTCCTGCCTATATGGAATGAATATGTTTCTAGTGTTCATATTGTTCTCTCTTCCTAGAATATTCACATCTATCATGCAAGACACAGTTTATCAATTTGTCCATGAAGATTTCCCTTTCCTGGTTTCCTGAGATTGGGTTAAATAACTCTCCTCTATGCATACCTATATGCTTAGTATACTGAAATAGTATGTTTACGTCTTCCTCATTAATGGAAAGCCTTGAGAACAGGGATCAAGTCTCATTCATCTCTGTAACCTTAGCACTACTAAACTAAAATGAATTAAAAGCCCAAAAGCTATGTAAAGTTCCAAGATAAATCCTAGTGACAAGTCATCTCAATATGAAGTAAAAGGACAATGCCTATGCCATTCAGACAAAAGAGGGTTCTAGTCACTAACAGAAGTGTCTGAGTTATTCTTCAAAATGCAACACACCTAGGCTTGTCATAACATTGCTCTTCTTAGCATCCAGAGCTCCATATTCATAATTCAAACTCTTATTCTTATTAGCAAGCTACAGTACCTTAACCACACAAACTTTTGACCTGCCTGAAATGAACAACTATTCTAAAGGGCTGAAATCATCTATTGATGGACAGAGTTGTTGACAGACGATCTGTAAAGAGACACCATTAAGCTCTTACTTTTTTCAAACTGGACTTGTTGGCACAGCTGTTAAGGTCTTAACATGAGAAACAGCATATGTTTTTGAATAGCACAGAGGGCAAAAGGACAAAACCTGGTTTTCCTGCCTAGTTGAGGTCGAAGCTCAGTTATGATGATCAAAATAAATTTTACTTAAAGTGCATCTATGAAAATTTGTACTACCCTCTTCTTAAATTTTCCACTTCTTAATTTCCAATGTGCATACTTCACTTCTAGGTGACTCTGCCAAATGCTGAAAGTGCTGCGGGCCTTCCAATATACCACTAGCAGCCAAACCACAAGAGGCACAGAGAAGACCCTATTATGATGACTAAACATGAGATATTGTTATTGCTCTTAAGAACTTCTCTTACATCCAGAGACTACACTTGTGATTGTGTCTATGTAACTTGCTTCATTCAAGCCTGAAATGACTTTTCAGTAAAACTAATGTTAGGAATCTGTATAATTTTCAGTTCTCATTCCACTTCAATTCCAATACTGTCTGCTAAGTGCCTAACATGTGCCAGACTTTGTGATAAGAAATGGAGGTTGGGGGCCATTCCCACTGTGGCTCAGCAGAAATGAATCTGACTAGCATCCATGAGGACACAGGTTCGATCTCTGGCCTCTCTCAGCGGGTTAAGGATCTGGTATTACTGTGAGCTGTGGTGTAGGTTTCAGACATGGCTCGGATCTGGCGATGCTGTGGCTGTGGCACAGGCCATTGGCTACAGCTCTGATTTAAACCCTAGCCTGGGAACCTCCATATGCCATGAGTGTGGCCCTAAAAAAAGAAAAAGAAAAAAAAAAAAAGAAAGAAAGAAAGAAAAAGAAATGGAGGTAGGAAAGAGGAAGAGGTAATAGTCTCAAGTGAAATAAACGCAATGCCTAACCAACATGGAGCTTTGAACTTGTTCTAAACTAGTTTTAATTTGGTGTCCCACCAAAAGTGGGGTTCACCTTCCATTGCTGCTTTCATTATAGTAACTAGCCAAGTTTGTCAGTTTGGCTTAGATGAGCCCTGGCTAAGAAAGCTTAAGCCTATTTTAATCTGACCAACTTTCATCCCTGAACTAAAAACTTCCTATTGGCTGCAAACTACAGTTCACTGAAAGACAGACAAGGGTTGTATTATGGCAAAACCAAACAGCAAACCCAAAGGCATCTGCAATGATAAGTTCAATCATTGATAATATTATTCTTATGAATACTGCAAACAACTTCTCATACTTACATTATATATAAATCCATGGTACATTACAGTACTAGCTGAGAGACTAGAGAATTTGGAAAGAGGTTTGACCAAAAAAAAAATATATATATATATATATATATATATAAATAATACTGTTTTTTCCCTAAGGACTCAACCCCAAAACTCCTTGAACTGATTAATAAATTCAGCAAAGTAGCAGGATATAAGATTAACATTCAGAAGTCAGTTGCATTTCTGTATACCAGCAATGAAATATTCGAAAAGGAATACAAAAATACGATACCTTTTAAAATTGCACCTCACAAAATCAAATACCTCGGAATACACCTGACCAAGGAGGTAAAGGACCTATATGCCGAGAACTATAAAACTTTAATCAAAGAAATCAAAGAAGATGTAAAGAAATGGAAAGATATTCCATGTTCCTGGATTGGGAAAATCAACATTGTAAAAATGGCCATACTACCCAAAGCAATCTACACATTCAATGCAATCCCTATCAAATGACCCAGGACATTTTTCACAGAACTAGAACAAACAATCCAAACATTTATATGGAACCACAAAACCCAGAATCGCCAAAGCAATCCTGAGAAACAAAAACCAAGCAGGAGGCATAACTCTCCCAGACTTCAAGAAATACTACAAAGCCACAGTCATCAAGACAGTGTGGTACTGATATCAAAACAGACAGACAGACCAATGGAACAGAATAGAGAACCCGGAAATAAACCCTGACACCTATGGTCAATTACTCTTTGACAAGGGAGGCAAGAACATCAAATGGGAACAAGAAAGTCTATTCGGCAAGCATTGCTGGGAAACCTGGACAGCTGCATGCAAAGCCATGAAACTAGAACACACCCTCACACCATGCACAAAAATAAACTCAAAATGGCTGAAAGACTTCAATATACGACAGGACACCATCAAACTCCTAGAAGAAAACAGAGGCAAAACACTCTCGGACATCAACATCATGAATATTTTCTCAGGTCAGTCTCCCAAAGCAATCGAAATTAGAGCAAAAATAAACCCATGGGACCTCATCAAACTGAAAAGCTTTTGCACAGCAAAGGAAACCCAAAAGAAAACAAAAAGACAACTTACAGAATGGGAGAAAATAGTTTCAAGTGATGCAACCGACAAGGGCTTAATCTCTAGAATATATAAACAACTTATACAACCCAACAGCAAAAAAACCAATCAAGCAATGGAAAAATGGGCAAAAGACCTGAATAGATAGACATTTCTCCAAAGAAGATATACAGATGGCCAACAAACACATGAAAAAATGCTCAACATCGCTGATTATAAGAGAAATACAAATCAAAACTACCATGAGATACCACCTCACACCAGTCAGAATGGCCATCATTAATAAATCCACAAATCACAAGTGCTGGAGGGGCTGTGGAGAAAAGGGAACCCTCCTGCACTGGTGGTGGGAATGTAAACTGGTACAACCACTATGGACAACAGTTTGGAGATACCTTAGAAATCTATACATAGAACTTCCATATGACCCCGCAATCCCACTCTTGGGCATATATCCAGACAAGACTCTACTTAAAAGAGACACATGCACCCGCATGTTCATTGCAGCACTATTCACAATAGCCAGGACATGGAAACAACCCAAATGTCCATCGACAGATGATTGGATTCGGAAGATGTGGTATATATACACAATGGGATACTACTCAGCCATCAAAAAGAATGACATGATGCCATTTGCAGCAACATGGATGGAACTAGAGAACCTCATACTGAGTGAAATGAGCCAGAAAGACAAAGACAAATACCATATGATATCACTTATAACTGGAATCTAATATCCAGCACAAATGAACATCTCCTCAGAAAAGAAAATCATGGACTTGGAGAAGAGACTTGTGGCTGCCTGATGGGAGGGGGAGGGAGTGGGAGGGATCGGGAGCTTGGGCTTATCAGACACAACTTAGAATAGATTTACAAGGAGATCCTGCTGAATAGCATTGAGAACTTTGTCTAGATACTCATGCTGCAACAGAACAAAGGGTGGGGGAAAAAAATGTAATTGTAATGTATACATGTAAGGATAACTTGATCCCCTTGCTGTACAGTGGGAAAAAAAAAATACTGTTTTTTTCCTGATTACAAAAGTAATACATGCTCATTCTACAAAATTTGGAAATTACAGAAGAAAATAACAATCACTATAAATTCTAGCAGTCTAAGATTAAAATATTAATATTTTTAGAATCTATTACATCAGTCTTTTATTATTTTAAGCAAGTAAGGATTGTATCATTCAATGTTTGCATAAATTGCCTTTCTACTTAATAATACATGACAAATATTTTTGTATCATTAAATATTCTTTTAAAGTATAATTCTTAGTGGGAGCAAATAAAATTTATGTAAATTACCATTTTTTTTTTTATTAGGATACAGTCTAGAAACAGTATTAAGTTAAAGAGAGGGGTTTTTTGGTCTGGTCTTTTTAGGGCCGCACTCGTGACATACAGAGTTTCCCCGGCTAGGGGTCCATTCGGAGCTGTTGCTGCCAGCCTAGGCCACAGCCACAGCAACGCGAGATCGGAGCCAAATCTGCGAACTACACCACAGCTCATGGCAATACTGGATCCTTAACCCACTGAGCGAGGCCAGGGATCAAACCTGCAACCTCATGGTTCCTAGTCAGATTCATTTCCGCTGCGCCATGACGGGAAATCCAAGTTAAAGAGAGTTTTGATGCTTCTGATACATACTGTCAAACTATCTGGAGCTGTTTTAAATTGAGACATTACTGGAGCTTTGCTCAGACTGAGACAAAGTCCTGAAGTTCACAACTCTCACCATGTCTTGAGACTATTTCTCCAATCTATAATATTCTATCTTAGACAAATAAAATTTCCCTTGGTTAACTTATTAAAACTTTCTAATAATCAGACCTAGAAAAAAATAGAAACTATACATATGTACATTAACAGGATAACATATATATCAATTTGCCTACTACATTGTTAATAAAAGTATTTCTAAAATGCTTAAAAAGAAAATAAGATTCTAGAAAATACCGGAGTTCCTATCGTGGCTCAGTGGCTAACGAATCCGACTAGGAACCATGAGGTTGTGGGTTCGGTCCCTGGCCTTACTCAGTGGGTTAAGGACCTGGTATTGCTGTAAGCTGTAGTGTAGGTTGCAGACACAGCTCGGATCCCACGTTGCTGTGGCTCTGGCGTAGGCCGGTGGCTACAGTTCCGATTAGACCCCTAGCCTGGGAACCTCCATATGCTGCGGCAGTGGCCCAAGAAATGGCAAAAAGACAAAAAAAAAAAAAAAAGATTCTAGGAAATACCTAAAACAAATTTCCTTTTTTTTTTTTAACTAAAGTTCATACAAATACAGATAAATTAAGACTGTGAAACTCAACTCTGCAAAATGCATGTAGTCTTATATAGTATATTCTTCATATCTGCACTAAAGGGCAAAATCTAATTATCAAATACTTGAAAAGTATCATAATTTACAAAGGCTTTGCACATCAAATTTTGTTCTAACAAGCTTAAAAAGTGGCATCACTTTTATTTACAGTCATTTTATAACACATGAGGAAACAGGCACAGAGATTAAGTGACTTGTCTAAGGTCAAATGTCAAATAAATAGAAAAAACAGAATTTGAGTCAGGTCTCCAGACTCAAAATATGGTACCCTTTCTGTTTCTGCACTGCTTTCCATAAATCATAAATGACCCAATTTTTTCCTTCAGATTAAAAAAATAATATTAACAAATTTATTTTCCTAATGTTATTTATTTGAGCCAATACTGAAATAAGTTTGCATTCCCAGAGTTCATAAACTGATAGCGGGTAGGCCAACTAATACAAGTGCAGAGGCAGACAGATGCCAACTGAAAGGTTAACATTTTTCCCTTGTATAAATCCATACACAGAGAAACATGTTTCGCTGAGTATAATTTAACCACTAAATTTTCAAAAAAAATTTGAACTACCAGAATTATTTTCCCCTTTCAAATACACTACTGTGAGGATATCAATTAAAAACAACATAAAATATTTTTTTAAAAAATTCTATTCTCTCCTTTAAAAACTCAAAAATAAATATATCCTTCCATTTCTCCTTCCTATCCACTAAGCCCCCAACTGTCTCTAATACTGAAATAATAAAAAATTAACAATAGATGGTTTTTGATATTGATAATTTTTAACTTTTACAAAGCCATCAACTGTCATTAATTTAGCATTATATTTACCATATTTGTTAATTATAGTTTGTGTGACCTAATTAAGCTGCTTTAAGAAACAATTTTAGCAAAGTCTGCACATATCTACCTTCCTCCATAGGCCTTTAAGAGCAGACGCCATATCTTATTCATTATTCTGCTATCCACTGGCTTTATTATATGATTGTCATTCAATAAGCATTTGTTGGACTTAATCCAATCAAAGTAGAAATAAATAAAACAACACATTTAAGTCTAATAGTTAACTAACATTTATTATAATAATGTATACATTTTACTTACTTGGAATCAAGATTCAACTTTAAATTATATTTGGCAACATTTTTTTTCTTTCACTGTGGTACACAAAGGAATACTGTGCCTTACAATCTTTGGCATCTTAGGTTCAATGAATAAAGTCTTCATTAAAACATATACTGAGAACATTTTTCTCATGCTACTAAATGAATAAACGCAAAATGCTAATCATGGATCTCTACAGCTACACAAAGGTGTGAGGGGCTGGCTATTCCCTATAGACGGTTCCCCTGCTCCATCAAATCTGTGTTACGTCTTCAATATCCAGAACTTCATCTTATTCATCTTTGTGTTTCTAGCATATGTTCCCTAAAGGCTCAATAAAGATGAGCTAAATGAATAAAAACATTGGCCTGGGGAAGGGAATGACTGGGTGACAGAAGATGAGTCATGCTGTAAAGGAAGAAAACATATTATAAAGATAATGTGACTTAATAAAAATAAATATTTATTATTCTACTATTTAAAGATTATAGATCTACATCTCATGTATGGTTCATACAGTATTTACCATGATGTGTCCTATGGGATACTAATTTTATAGGATATTAACTCTAGTCACTCCCTAAATTTAATAGATTTCCAGCCAAATAAATTTGGGAAAATTGGTTAAACAACATTTACCAACTTTTTCACCTGCACTATCATTGTGAATTTCCAAAAGAAGGATAGCGCATGCATTTCCCAAACTTATTTGCAACAGAAACCATTTTGATGAATCCTCCTGAGAAATTAGCCTTCCACAGAACAGACTTCAGGTAATTTCTATACGGAGAATTTTCAAAGCAGCTCTACACAGAAGACAGCTATCAAAATATTATGAGGAGTTCCCGTCGTGGCGCAGTGGTTAACGAATCCGACTAGGAACCATGAGGTTGCGGGTTCAGTCCCTGCCCTTGCTCAGTGGCTTAACGATCCGGCATTGCCGTGAGCTGTGGTGTAGGTTGCAGACGCGGCTCGGATCCTGCGTTGCTGTGGCTCTGGCGTAGGCCGGTGGCTACAGCTCCGATTCAACCCCTAGCCTGGGAACCTCCATATGCCGTGGGAGCGGCCCAAGAAATAGCAACAACAACAACAACAACAACAAAGACAAAAGACAAAAAAAAAATTATGAGATAAGTAACTGATAAATAACAACTAATAACTGAAATAAAGAGAAAATTGTCTAAAGTATCCTTATGGCATACATAGAAAATCATATTTCCAGTGGAGAAGAGTAAAAGAAGAAAAAGGAGACAGTCCTATTAAAAAGGATTAAAGATTTTATTGTTCATGTATTTAAGTTCATTTGATTTTAGTACATAACCACTCTGGTATATGTGACTAAATGGTGTCTTCAAAAGCACCTCACAGAATCATGATAGAACCAAATTATTCAGTAGATACTATAACATTTTCTCATTAACTAACCCATGAAATAAGGAGGGTTCAGAAAAGAGACAGTAAAGGTGAGCAACAGAATTCAAATGACTGGTATAAAATTATTCTGGAGCAAGAAAGAGAATTTGCGTCTTATACGTTCTTTTCTTTTTTCTTTTCTTTCCTTTCTTTTTTTTTTTTTTGCCGCACCCATGGAATGTGGAAGTTCCTGGGTCAGGGATCAAATCTGAGCCACAACCCAAGCTGCTGCAGTGACGATGCTGGATCCTTAACCACTGTACCACAAGAGAATTCCTCTTATATGCTTTAAATGAATAAAGTCTGAAAAAAGAACATATCACAACAGATATCTCACAGCCATCATCTATCTTTTAGAACAGAATATAAGGAAATACAATTAGGTTCAAAGAAAAGGAGAAGTAAGGAACATTAAATACTGTTAAGTCCTGGTGTCAGAGACTCCTCCTAAGCACCAAGCACTACTACTTACTTATGGGGCATTACATTTGGATTTGATGATATGGTGGTAATAATATTGAGTTCTAACTAGTTCTGTGACCTCATCCTAATTAGTAGCTTAACTTCACTGTAACTGTCTATATAAAATGAAAGCTCTGACTTAAGTAATCTTGAAGTTTTCATCCATTTCTGAAATTCTAATGAGAGGCAAATTTAAATTTTAACTTTTACTGAAGATTTTGTTGTAAAACTTGAGTTCTAAACTTCAGTTAACAAAGTTTTGTCTTTACAGTGAATGCACGTATAAATATTTTGATGATCTTAACTGGATAATCATTCAGTGAAAACTTAAAAAAATTAAAGATTACATATTTTTAATTATTTCAACAGGTGTTAATTTACAACACCTTTGTTCTTGAAAGAAATATTTTCAAGTGAGTTATATAATTACATTCAACAAAAGACAGTAAAATAAAATGTGAAAAGTAGTTCTGGACAAAATTTGAATTAGTATAGAACAGAAAAGTGTTTCACTAACCTCAATACAGAAAAACTGGATAATATAAAAAATTTAAGTATAAATATATACATATATATACACATATCCAAGTGCAAATGCAATTAAGAAAAACAACCGTGCCAAAAGACAACACTTAAGCTATAGTGGTAAATCACAGCTGGGTGTTTTTTTTTTTGGCCACTCCCATGGTATGGAAAAGTTCCCAGGCCAGAGATTGAACCTGTGCCATAGCAGTGACCTGATCCACAGCAGTGACAATGTCAGATCCTTAACCACTAGGCCACCAGTGAATTCCAGATGACAGAGAATTATTTTTATGGTGTTTTTTTTTAAATGTTTAAAATGATTTTAAAAATCAGATTTAAGTATATAAGTCTAATGTATTAGATTTATAAAAATTGCTTAATTACCTAGGCAGATATTGTTTATTAGAATTGAAGATGTGCCTTGACAGTTGTTAAAGTATTTTAGGAGCTCTCCTGTGGCTCGTTGGGTTAAGGATCCAGTGTTGTCACTGTTGCAGCTCACATTGCTACTGTGGCACTGGTTTGATCCCTGGCCTGAAAACTTTCAGGTGCCACGGCATGGCCTAAATAAATAAATAAATAAATGAAACAAAATTGTTATTTGTAGATAGTACAATTATCTACAAAGAAAATTCAAAATAATCTGGACAATCTACCTAGAAAATGTAATTTTGAAACATATCCACATAACAGAGTCAGATACCATAAGAAATACAGGGATAATAACAAATGAAAATTTGTAAGTAATTAAATTTATTATAGAGTTTTAATAATTAAAGCAGTGGCATAAGGAAAGATAAAGAGATTGATGAACAAAGAGTCCAGAGACTGACTCTGGTATACATAGGAATTTGGTATAAGGAAAAGAGGGCATTTTCTTGGGGAAAGGACTAACTATTCACAATTTGTGCTGAGATAACAAACTATCTATACCGTTAAAAATAAACATATTTCCACTCCATGCCAAACACAAAAACAAATTCTAGCTGGCCTGAATACCTACGTGTAAACAATAAATCTTTGTTTTAGAGAAAATATAGAATAGGTTTCAGACTTTGGGTAAGAAAGATTTTGTAATAAACAAGACAACTTACAAAGAGAAAAAGGAAAAGGTATTAAAAAACTATACTAAATTAAAAACTTCTATACAACAAGACACCATTGACAAATTTTTTTTAAAAAAGCAACATATGGAAAAGATAAAAGATTAACATCTGAATTATAGATATAATTCCTATTTTATAAGTCATTAAGAAGAAAACTAACAAGAACTCCTGTCGTAGTGTAACAAGATCCATGATGTCTCTGTAGCAGCAGGAACTAGGGTTTGATCCCTGGCCCAACAAGGACCTGGCATTGCCACAGCTGTGGCATAGGTTGCAACTCCAGCTTGGATTCGATCCCTAGCCTAGAAACTCCATAACCCTCAGGACAGCCAAAAAAGAAAAAAGAAAAAACCAATCAGCTCAATTAACAAAGGGACAAAAGATATTATAATCTAAAAAATAATGAATGTCTGTATATGTATACCAGAATCTGTTGTACAGCAGAAATTATCACAACATTGTAAATTAATTATACTTTAGGAGTTCCTACTGTGGCACAGCAGGTTAAGGATCCAGCATTGTCTCTGTAGGGGCTTAGGTTATTGCTGAGGCCCAGGTTTGATCACTGGCCCAGCGCAGTGGGTTAAGGATTCAGTCTCTGGCTGGGGAACTTTCATATGCTGCAGGTGCAGGCAAAAAAGAAAAAAAAAAAGCACACAAAAATTATACTTCAATAAAACTTAAAAATGAAAAAAAAGGAGGACGATATTAATGGTGGTTAACAGATGAGAAAATACGAATAGTTAAAAAATAAAGATATTCAACTTCAAGAAATGTAATCAAGAAAACACAAGTTAGAACAACAATGAAAAATTATTTCATACCCATGAGATCGACAAAAAATTTAACAAGGATGTGGGAAAATGAAAATTTTCATTAACTTTTGGTAGGAGTATAAACTGATGTAAAATATTGGAAGACAATTTGAAAATTGTAATGCTGTATATACTCTCTAACTCAGCAGTTCCACTTCTCAGTGTTTATGAATGAACCCTAGAGAAAATGGCAAGTGTTCATTTGGAGATATGTGATGTTCACTGTAGCCTTGCTTGCAATTGAAAAACTGAAAAAATAACCTAAATATACATTAACAGGGGAATGAATAAACTATCATGTTCATACAATGAAACACCATATAGCAGCTAAAATTAAAAAACTAGATCTACATTTAGCAACATGGATAAGCTCTGAAAATATATCACTGAATGAAAAAGCAAGTTATAAAAAAATGATAGATCTCTCATGCAAATTTTTTTAAAATACAAAGACAATATATTACAGTATGAGGGCACTTCCACACACATGTGATTTTCTTCTTCCATTTATATAAAAGAATTGAGTTAGAACGTTCTCTAACACCATACACAAAAATAAACTCAAAATGGATTAACGACCTAAATGTTAGACCACAAACTATAAAACTCCTAGAGGAAAACATAGGCATGACACTCTTTGACATAAATCGTAGCAATATTTTTTTGATCTGTCTCTTAAAGCAGAGGAAATAAAAGCAAAAATAAACAAATGGAACCTAATTAAACGTAAAGCTTTTGCATAGAAAAGGAAACATCAACAAAGTGAAGACAACCTCCTGAATGGGAGAAAATATTTGCAAATGATATGACCAATAAGGGGTTAATATCCAACTTATATAAACAGCCCACACCACTCAACATCAAAAACAAAAAAAAAACACACATTTAAAAAAGGGCAGAAGTACTAAACAGATATTTTTTTCAGAAAGGAAATGCAGATGACCAACAGGCATATAAGAAGATGTTTAATGTTGCTAACCATCAGGGAAATGCAAATCAAAATCACAATGAGATATCACCTCATACCTGTCAGAATGACTAGCATCAAAAAGAATACAAATAATAAGTGTTGGTGAGGACACAGAGAAAATAGAATCCCTCATACACTGTTGGTGGGAATGTAAATTGGTGCAACCACCATGGAAAACAGCATGGATGTATCTCAAAACACTAAAAACGGAACTACCATATGACCCAGCAATTCCACTTCTGTGTATGTATCCAGAAAAAAAAAAAACGAAACCAAAAATACTAATTTGTAAAAATACATGCACTCCAATATTCATAGCAGCATTACTTACAATTGCCAAGATATGGAGGCAATATAAGTGTCTATCAACAGATGAACTGATAAAGATGAATTGAGTTGAACGTTCCAACTCAATTCTTCTATTAAAATGGAATACTACTCTGCCATTAAAAGGAATAAAATTTCGCCTTTGCAGCAACATTGATAGACTTGGAGGGTATTATGCTAAGTGAAATAAGTCAGAAAAACAAATACTGTATCATATCACTTACATGTAGAATCTAAAAAATGCAACAAACCAATGAATACAGAAAAAAGAGACTCATATGTAGAAAACAAACCAGTGGTTACCAGTGGGGAAAGAGAATGGGTGGTGGTGGGGGAGGGATTAAGAGGTAGAAACTATTACGTATAAAATAACCTACATGGATATACTGTACATCAGGGGAAATATAACCAATATTTTATAATAGTTATAAATGGAGTATAACCTTTCGAAATTATGAATCACTATAACTGTACACCTCTAACTTATATAATATTCCCAGTAAGAAATAAAGTTGAGATTCAAAGGCAAGATACCATGACCCAGAGTTCCCATGGTGGCTCAGTGGTTAACGAATCTGACTAGGCCTTGCTCAGTGGGTTGAGGATCTGGCATTACCGTGAGCTGTGGTGTGGGTTGCAGATGCGGCTCGGATCCCGAGTTGCTGTGGCTGTGGTGTAGGCCAGTGGCTACAGCTCCGATTAGACCCCTAGCCTGGGACTCTCCATGTGCCATGGGAGTGGCCCTGGAAGTGGCAAAATACAAAAAAAAAAAAAAAAAAAGATGCCATGACTCCAAGGTCCATGCTCTTCTTACTATTTGAATGTATAGCAACATCTCACAACAGTTAGGGGCTCAGGTACAGAAAGTGTTCATAAGCAGTATGGGGTACTGTTCACCTGAATGACTCATAAGTTCCTCAAACAAGATGATTAACATGTCCAACCCTGGACTCAGTATCTTGTCATCCCAAGACTGGTTATCTGAGTATATTCCCTATTCTGATTCATGGAAGGAGTTACTCTTTACTATTTGGATAGCAGTCACCCCAAGCATTTTCTTTCTTTTTATTTCCCATAAACAAACAGTCACTAAATCCTATTGATTCTACCTCCTAAGCACTACCCTTCTATCACTATCCCTCACACAGACCTTTGGCTACAACCCCATCTCTATCCCTTACTGTTCAGCCAAACTTCTTCAAAAAATAGTCTATGTTCTATGCAGACAGTATGCTTAAGAGCAGCTCGTAAGAGCAGTTTCTTAAGTATGCTGCTGTATATCTTCTGCTAATCATTGAGCTTGTCCATATTAGTTTTTCAATAAATACTGAACAAATGAATGCAAATATTAGGCTTTCATTCCTCCACTCCCTTGTTAAGTACAATGAAAAAGGTCACTAATGAACTTCTGCTAAGAAGACTACATTGCCTTCTTTAATAAATAAAACTCAGATCCTCTAAGGCTGACAATGGAAGAAGAATCCCAATAAGCAATTAAATCCACAGGCTCCAGTGGATTTATTTTTATCCTCAATATTCACTTTTCCCTTGGATTTTCCCTTGGAGATCTCATTATCACTGTCCCTCCTCACTGACCTCACTGGGAGAACAGTGCTGCTCCCCTTATAACGCTCCTGCCTAGTCATATCTATGCTTATGACTCTTTCTCTTATGTGTCTTGATACAGCAAAGTTATAATATTTGAATAATACTTTACCAAAGCTAGAAAATAATAAGAAAGAAGAAAGCATAGACACCAAAAAGAAACCAGGCATAGCTTACAAGTTAGGCTTTTCACCATATGATATCACCTATATGTGGAATCTAAAATATGACATGGAGTTCCTGCTGTGGTGCAGTGGATTAAGAATCTGACTATGGGAGTTCCTGTCGTGGCTCAGTGGTTAACGAATCCGACTAGGAACCATGAGGTTACGGGTTCGATCCTTGACCTTGCTCAGTGGGTTAAGGATCTGGTATTGCCATGAGCTGTGGTGTAGGCTGCAGACTTGGTTTGGGTCCCACGCTGCTGTGGCTCTGGCGTAGGCCGGTTGCCTCAGCTCTGATTAGACCCCTAGCCTGGGAATTTCCATATGCCGCGATAGCGGCCTATGGGCAGCCAAAAAAAAAAAAAAAAAGAATCCGACTACGGCAGCTGAGGTCGCCATGGAGGCACAGGTTTGATCCCTGGCCCAGTGCAGTGCATTAAAGGATCCATCACCACCGCAGCTGCAGCTTGGGTTGCAACCGAAGCTTGGATTCAATCCCTGGCCCAGAAACTTCATATGCTGCCGGTGCAGCCAGAAAAAAGAAATTTTTAAAACAAATAAAATATGACACAAATGAACTTATCTATAAAATAAAAACAGAATTACAGACATAGAGAACAGACTTGAAGTCGCTAAGGGTGGGGGTGGAGTAGGGATGGATTGGGAGTTTGGGATTAGCACATGCGAACTATTATATATAGAACAGATAAACAAGTTCCTACTGTACAGCACAGGGAACTATATTTGATATCCTGTAACAACCTATAATGGAAAAGATATGAAAAAGAATATATATATGTGTAACTGAATAACTGCTATATAACAAACATTAACACAACATTGTAAATCAACTATATTTCAATAATTTTTTAAAAATGTTAAGATTTTTCTCTCTGGGCCTTTTAGGCCCTATTCTATCATAGTTCCTGAACTACCCTAAACTGAGCACTATATAGCACCCACCACCCAGGAATCCACGCTTACTATATCCCCTCCTTAAAGACTAAACCTAGGAAAGGAAAATCCAGAGGGATTCAGAGTTGCCCATCTCCACTTACTTAAATCCTTTTATCCAAGTTGTACTATCCTGATCTGGAACCTACATTTCTGCTATCAGATGTACAAGAGAAATGCCAATCCTTTAGGAGAGATGCTCTTATCCTCAGGGAACAGCATGGTTTTACCCTACAAGCCACTCCAAGTCAATCGATCTCAATGCAGCACAGTAATTCAATCTTAATATGGGAATATATACCAACTGCATATATTTTAGGGTAACAGAGACTACCTATTGTCAAACCATCCGGTAATTTTAATTTTCTCGACATGTTGGTAGCATTCTGCATAATGATTTGTCATTACTTCTTGAAATTTTCAAATCCTTGCCTGCCCATATCCTGGTTATTCTCTTCCTTCTCTGGTGGGTTTCAGACTACCCTGGCTCTTTTCTTATTCTGCATCCTCTCCATAGCCAACTGTATTTGTTCCCATAACTTAGTATAATACTAGCACAATGGTTAAGAGTAAGCTTTGAAACAACTCTACCTTTTTTTTAAGGTACATAAGGGTAAAATGAAAAGCACTTAACAGAGTGCCTGAAACATAGTAAGCACGTAGACATGGTAGGTTAAAAGCAAAATATAACAAAATATTCCAATAGGCCAATAATTTCCAAATATACACCTCTAGCTCAGAACTCACTGTTGAGCTCAAGATCAACACACTCCCAAATGAAATGTGGGGCCTAGGAAAATTTAGAAATAAGATTATCCTCTGAAGGCTAAATCATAAATCATAATGGATCAGAGCAGATATATGCAAAGTTAGCTTAAACAGAGAGTGGCTCTAAGACCAGAGACTAGGCTGTAATATAAATGTTTTAACATTTTTAAAAAGAGAATGTTTTCATAAAAAACAGTTGTCAGGAATGGAAAAAGCAATTCAGAGGGGCAAAAACTGAAGGAACCTGAGCTCTACTGTAGAGGCTCTCACAGCTTAATGCTGTTAAGTGACCACAACATGTATCTAATTTCCTTTGTTCTGATTTCAAGCTCTGAAGCAACCTGGGGATTTCTCATATAATTTTCTGACAGAGAAAACCCCTTAGTCAGAGAATTAGTAATGCTATCTACTTGGCAAACATCTCAAAGCATGTCAATAAACTGGCATCCTGATAAACTCATCAGTCGTGTGTGTGTGTGTGTGTGTGTGTGTGTGTGTGTGTGTCTATCTCACAAACTCGGGTGCACTTATCACTATCATGTTTGTAAGTGCACAAGACTTAGGAGCCCTGTTGTTTTACAGTTAATGCATCAATGACTTCCACAGTGAAAGCCTCTTATTGGAGACCAGCCAGTCAGTTTTTTCCTTGACTAGAGCACTATTCATTTAAAGCAAGAACTCCTGTACATATATCCTATACTCTACATAAATATACTCAACTATCCTATAACAGGATAAGATATGCAGGAACATGGTAAAAAAAAATATTAACAAATCCCATTCATGAGGGTGAGCACTAAAAAATCACTACCAATAAAAGTTTTGCTTTCTTTTAAGACTAATTTTCTAAAATATTTTAATTATAAAATACTTCCTCCTTCCATCAATTATCTTGTGTTTTTGTAAACAATAGGTAAGTATGCAATACATTTGAAAACTAACATATTTTTGTTCCATTCATTCATTCATCAAATATTTATTAACTTCATTCTAAATGTCAGGCACTGTACTCAGATGATGAGCAAAAACTGGGCAGCTGCTGCTCCTGTGCTTAAGCTTTAGAAGCAGACACATTTTAATCAAATTGTCTCACAGACAACTATAGAAGTATGTTTGTAACTTACTAGCAAGTAAAGGTATATGGTACAATGAGAAGATGTAACAGGGGCATTTAATCAGATCAGGCAAACTTCTCTGAGAAAGCAATATTTCAGCTAAGCTTTATAGGAACAGGAGTCAAAGGCTAGGCTAGAACAGTCTGGACCAAAAAATAGTACTAGAGGTGATGCAACCATATTCTCTGTCTCCAATTCTCCTCCCATTCTCTTATAAATAAAACACCTTTCTGGATTCTTCACTGGACTGAAACTGCTCTCAAAATCCTTGGTGACCTCCCCATTACCACATACAGTGATCAGTTTTCCTTATCTCACTTGACCTAGAGCAGCATTTAACCTAACTTAGCACTCCTTTCTCCTCCACTTTCTCTTGGCTTACTCAAGGTTTTTCTCCATTCACTGGCCATTCCTGCAGAGTCACAATTGCAGATTAACTCCAAATCAACCCAAACTCCATGGAGTACCTCTCTCTCTCATACCAACTATTCTGTCTTTATCTACTATCAAAACACTACTATGAAATCAAAAATTATATCTATAGCTAGATCATTCCCCTCAGCTCTGGATTCATTTATCAAACTGTCTACTTCACACCTCTACTGGAATGTCTCCGAGGCATCTCAAACTTAACATGGCCAAACTAAACTCCTAATTTACTCCCACATCCCCATACACAAATCTGGAGACTTTGCCATGACATTAAATGAAAATTCATTCCTTCCAGTTGCTCAAGCTAACTTGGAATCATCTTTGACTCCTTTACACTCACACCTGATATCCAATCTACCAGCAAATCTGCTGGCTATATTTTCATAATATATCCAGACCCTGACCTCTTCCATTGTTATCCCCCCAGCCCAGTACCTCATCATCTCTCACCTGAACTTTATTTTAGCTTCCTACTTAGCATCTCTGCTTCTACCCTTGCTTCTCCATGGTCTATGATCAGCACAATTAAAGAAGTAATCAATTTAAACAGTCAGAACATGCAACCCATCTGCTCAAAACCCCCTCCAATGGCTTCCTATCTCCATCGAAAAAGTCAAGTTTGGGAGTTTCCGTTGCAGCTCAGCAGGTTATGAACCTGACAAGTATCCTTGAGGAGATGGGTTCCATCCCTGGCCTCACTCAGTGGGTTAAGGATCTGGTGTTGCTGTGAGCTGTGGCGTGGGTTGCAGATGAGGCCTGGATCCCCCGTAGCTGGGGCTGTGGCGCAGGTCAGCAGCTGCAGCTCCCATTCATCCCTTAGCCTGAGAACTTCCATACGCCCCAAGTTCAGCCCTAAAAAGCAAAAGAAAAAAAGAAAAAAAAAATTGTTCCTTCAGTCACCTACAGGACCTCCTTCCTCTGTGATCTCATGTTATTCTCATCTCCTGCCACACTGCTATTTGTTAAATGTGGGCACCCAGAGGCTTTTGCACTGGCTGTTCTCTTCACAGAAATGTTTCTCCTCCAGACACCTGCACATTTACTCTTTCCCCTCCTTCAGACCCCTCATATGTTCCCTTCTTGATTAGGCCTTCTCTGACCTTATTTAAAAGAGAATCTTGCCCCTAAAACTTGCCACTCCACATTCCCTTTCCCCGCTGGTTCTTATTTTTCTCTGCAGCATTTGTCTTCACTTACTATATATGCCACATATTTATTGTCTATCTCTCCTTAGCACAATGGAAGACCTATGAGAGTAAAAACTTTCGTACATTGTGCTCAATAGTATATCCTCAATGTCCCCTTATACAGTAGGTATTTGATAGATATTTGTTCAGTGAACAAATGGATAAAAATGAATATAAGAACCAGTAACTGAAGAAAGGTCTCCACAGATAGGTGGACAGTGGTGTACTAAGTGAGGCTGGAGAGGTGGAAAGGGACCAGATGACATTAGATGACATTTGTAAAGAAATTTTGCCTTTAAAAGTAGGACACACACTGAATGGTTTTAAGTGAAAATCTGAATCTCAATGGATTTGCATTTTGAAAAGATGATTCTGGCTGCTGTGTGGAGAACTAATGGAGAAAGGCCAGAGTGAATAATCACTATTTCACCATTCCTGGCAAGAGTTTATGGCAGTTTAGAAAAGACTGTGCTTATGTAGATGTGAGGCAAAGGATGGATTTGAGGGATATTTGGGAGACAAAATTGAGAGTACTTAAAAATAATTTGGCTACAAAGGTATGAAGGACATTAGGAAATCAAGGATAATGCCTAGGTTTCAAATTTTCACAAGTGCATGGCAGTGCCCTAAGTGAAATAGGGAACACTGGGAAAGAATCAGATTCATAAAAGATACTGTTCATCTGGTTTTAGGCATGTTAAGTCTGAGGTGCTTTTGAGATATCCAAGAAGAAACACCATAGAGATGGGCATAAGAAAGCTAAAAGGTGAAGCTGGATGAAACTGTACATTTAAGTCATAGGTGGTGGTGAAACCATGGCTATGAATGAGATCATACTCAATCACAAAGTAAAAAGGAGACCCACACTTAAGAAACTACCCTATCCTTTGTGGGTTGGACAAAGGAAGATGAGCCTCCCCCCCACCCCAAAAGACACAAGAAGGAGTGGCTTTGTTTTCTGAAATCATACTCATAAGAAGGAAGTTCTCATTTTTTAAAATTCTGATTTAAACAAGCAACATTAGAATGTTCTAGGCTTTCCAAATTAAACCAATTCATCAGAACTCTGTTCAAGGATAGGTCACTTTCAGAAACTATCTGGAAAATTCATAGTACCTTTCTCTTTTCTGCTCTTTACTCTTTTCTCTTTGCTGTATTGTACATCAAAACACAAAAAGCTATTCCTCCTGAAATATATATGATTTTGGCTTATTGCAGTTTCCTGAAATTACTATCTCCCTCACTCTTGGCCTCACCATATGTTGTTCTTTTGACCCTCTTTCCCTGAGATGAAGATTTCCCTGACTTTCCAAGGCCGGGCTAAGTGATCTTTCTAGCCAACCTAATAATATCATATCGTACTGTAAGTTTAATGTGTGTACTGTACTTTATATATGTATTGTATAATGTTTAACCATTAGTTTAACTAGATGGGAACTGTGTGTTTTCCACTTGTCCAGTACTTGGTTTTTAGAAACTAAGTTTTAGAAACGCATGTATTGTGCAACATGAAAAATTAAAACTAATTTGTTATCAATCCAGTGATAGCCTTTCAAACCTCAACTTTTCTCAAGAAGAATGACTTCAAACAGCAATATGCAAACAAATTATTTAATCTTTTAAAATTACTAAATTTTAGAGATTTTTATAAGTCTTTTTTCCATATGGTATTCTTAAAGCCTGAAAATATTCATATCTAGGAACACGAGGGATTCTTTTCCCTTCAGTTTTGTACAAAAA
The DNA here is from genome assembly GCF_016906955.1 of Phacochoerus africanus. Classification (NCBI taxonomy): domain Eukaryota; kingdom Metazoa; phylum Chordata; class Mammalia; order Artiodactyla; family Suidae; genus Phacochoerus; species Phacochoerus africanus. The sequence goes on along the minus strand of NC_062545.1, from coordinate 75,130,643 downwards.
GGATTTGACAACTCTCTTTCAAAGTGTGGCACAGGATTTCATCTGCGCAAATAAAACCCCAAACAATCCTATGCAATGGCAAACAAAGGTGCACTTACACAGGGATACTGAGTCCATCCCGGGTGAGCCCACCTGACAGAGCAGAAGCAGAGGTAGCACCGCGGAGCACTAGTTTCCACAGCATCCCTCTTGCCTGACCTTACGCAGCTCTTTCCGACCATCCATGTCCTCTCATCGTGCCCGCGGTCTTGGGCACTCGGACTAGTCCTTCCCACGTAGATTACTGATAGTCCCTGGACTAAGGAGTACAGCCCTAAGGAGACGGCTTCCTTTCTAAAATCCCACAGGAAATGGAGGAAGGAAAAATACTGTCAAAGGAAAAGTGTCAGCCAAGCCCACAGTGCTCACCAAGCCGACGCTCTCAGTCAAATCTCCGGCAGCGCTAGCCGTTGGCTCGCAGGGAGCCACAGGCAACGTCGCAGTGGCTCCCGGGAGCTGTAGTTTCTGTCGCAAACAGAACGCGCCTACAGCACCAGAACTACACTTCCCAGAAGTCAATGCGAGGACGCCCTGCCTTCTTAAATCTGGGGTTTGGCGCAATAAAGAGACAGTTTCTATTTTTTCTTCTGATTTTAAATTTTGATTCGAGTTCTTCCAGGAGTTTATCTGTGCCCTCCTTATTTGCGGTTCTTGTCTCGTGTGTGATAATTTCGGCGTATTTTAACTTTTCTTTACCCCTGTTCAGTCCAAAGAAGCCAAACGTCAAGGCAAAAAAACAAAACAAAACAAAAAAACGCCCCCCAGAGTAGATTCGGTGCCTCTTAAGGCGCATGCGCCCGGCCCACCGTTACGCATGCGTAGCAGCCGGCAGCGGTTGGCGGCCGCTCGCGGGCTCGGGGTCTGGAGGTAGCTTGTTGGAGGGCGGGGCTTTTTCCGATGGCTTTGCCTCAACGGGTCGCGTCTGCTCGGGCGGGGAAGAGGGCGCAGGGGCAGGGGCAGGGGCGGCTCCTGGCTTGTGCCGGGCGGAGAAAGGGGAGGGGCTGGGGGTGAGGACCCCGTCTCCCCTCCCCGCTCCCGCCTTCTGGGCCGAGCCCCATCGATGGGGCTGGGCGAAGGGGCGGGTTCTGCGCCTGGGGCCCTGCCGCTCAGCCAGCTTCGCGGCCCAGCCCCGCGATCGGGGATTGCTGGGCTGCCCTGTGCCGGTTTGGGTTGGCCGGCAGTGGGCGAGGACACCAGGATTGGAAAAGAAGCAGCGTCAGCCCGTGGATTCTGAATCCGCAGAGCCAGAGACGCGTTCCTCCAACGCCACCACCGAGACAGAGGCTGCACGAGACTGCAGCCCCTCGGGAGCGCCAGGGTCTCTAGCCGCGGCGTCCAGCGAGCCAGGGTTCGGCGAGCCTTTCCAGCCAGCGCCCGGCCGGGCGGGAGGAGCTGCGGAGGGCGGGGACTGGTGCCGGAGGAGGGGCGGGGTGGGAACGCTCCCGAGAACACCGTGGCTGCACGGACAAAAAACACCGAGTGGCTGCAGAGCGTTCAACTGTATCCAGCCTTTTGGGGCAGAGCACGGATTTGACAGCTCCACGGCTTGAGGATATCCGCTGACCCTGAGAGACGGAGAGGAACACTTCCCCGACACTGTCCAGCAAAGGCAGCTCTGTAAGGTTTCAACTTTCCAACTTTTTTTTTTTTTTTCGTCTGACTAGAAGACTGCTACTCCGAGTAGAAGGAGAGGGCGAGCTCTGTCCGGTAGATCGAAGACATTTCTGGTACCAAATGTCACCCAGGCTTATGTTTTCGTGACGATTCGATTTTTCTGATTTATTCCTTACATTTCTCGTTTTAAAAATACAAAGTGCTGTGGTGGACATGCTGAAAGATTGAAGAGGGCAGGAAAAAAAAACTCCAGTTGTCATGGCTGAAGGAGAGAATGAAGTGAGATGGGATGGACTGTGCAGTAGAGATTCAACTACTAGAGAGACCGCACTGGAAAACATTAGGCAAATCATCGTGAGAAAAACCGAGTGTCTTCGTTTGGTGAAAGAGACACCTTATCGTCCATCAGAAGGCCTTTCAAATGCCATTTCTTTGGATGGGTTGAATAAGCTTCTTGCTCATCTGCTTATGCTTTCTAAGAGGTGTCCCTTTAAAGATGTAAGAGAGAAAAGTGAGTTTATTCTGAAGAGCGTCCAGGTAAGGAAGCGCATTTTAAGTACAATTGTGTTTCTAGTACAGTGTTTTGTTTGCAGTTATTCACTTTGTATTGGCTTCAAATAGGCTGTTATAATTTGAACCACTCAGCGTCTTAAATTGAGTGGTCTATAAAACATTGAATTTGGGGTTAAAATTGGACAAGATGAACTAAGGTAAAAGTAATTTTCAAGTACAGGTAAACAAGTATTGTCTTTGCAGAGAGTTTTGGCAGAAAATGAATTCCTCCTGAGAAAAACATGTGAAAGTTACAGTTAATTGCAAGTAAATACTTGCTTTTCCTTATATTCATTTTTACAGGCTGTTGGGAAGTGTAGCCAGTATGCTTTTCACATTGTTACAGACAATGTTTTGTGTGGAAAGTTTCACGTTTAAAAGCCTTTAAAATGATAAAGGATATTAAATGTTTCCTAGTCAGGTTGTTCAAGATAACTGGTGAAACAATTTTCTCTTGTTCTTAAAAACAAAACAAAACCAGAATCTCTTCCCTAAATGCAACCTTTCTTTTCTCAAAGGAAGAATTATATAAAATAATAAAAGCTATAAAAGAGCTGACATCTGCAGATTGAAAAGTTGGACCCAGGTTGAATAAATGATAGAAACGTGGTTATTGTCAATTTCTTAACTAGTTTTCTCTGTGCATGCTTAAGTTGATTGATTCTTTTCTTTTACAGATGCATACGTATTTAAGTTGTGAGGGCAAAAGACTAAAAATGTCATAGTTTTCCTCCTGTTTTGTACATATTTGATTTATCTTGTTTTATTACATTTGTTAGAAGAGTTTTTTTTTTTTAAGGGAAAGGTTTTTAGGTATTAAGAATGGTTAGTAATGCTCTTTATGTTTATCAGCCTAAATTACTCAATCCTCATGTGCTGTTCAGAGTCATAGTATGAGACGTTTTAAAAACTTATAATTCCTTTAGGTACATATGTAAGCTAAGATGAACAGTTTTTCTATTCTGATTTGAACTCAGTTTAAAGCAGCAGAAAAATAATCATGTGCATAAAATGAAGACTCTGTTTAAGGTCTTGGGATGTTTCTTCTCACGAATACTGTGGAAATAGTTGTTAGAATTTATATATTTTATCCAGAGTTACCAGAGAGAAATTAATATTCCAGTATTTGAAGTGTGTCCTTTTAAGCATCAGAAGTTATTTCTTGATCTCTTAGTGTAGCGACTACAACAACCTTTTTTTTTTTTTCCACACAATAGGGTCATCATTATGCACATCAAATACGAACTGTTGTACAACTGAAGGTGGAATATATAGGACTGTATGATGCATTTTGTTTGTGTGTTCAATTTAAGTAGTTCTGTGTTCCTTCCCTTACTGTCAGTATACTAAAATTCAGTCTCTTCTTGAATCTTTTATTTTGTTGCTTTTTTAATATTAGAGTGGGAAACCAGAAAACTAATTTTGTTAAGAATTATTAGATTGAAAACAGAATAATTAGGCTCAGGGGAGTAGACAGTCAAAAGACTGTTACAATGGTAAGTGCGTGCGTGCTGGTGTCAGACAGACCTGGGCTCAAATTCTCCTTCTTTATTAATATACTGCATAACTCTGAATGAGTTAAGTTACTTGACCTCTTTTAGCTTGAGTTTCCGCATCTATAAAATGGGAATAATGATACAGAGCTGTTGTGAGTATTAAATGAGACGTGAATTGCCTCATATATAATGGATACTCCTATCCCCTTTCATAAATGAAATACATGGACTGTGCAGCATGTATTTCAAGATTCCTCCTGCAAAAGGATTCAAGAATTTCTTCTGTGAAGGTTTTCTATAGATTTTTACCCCCTTCTTCATCTCTGCATCTATTGCACATCATTTGGGCCATAGTTCTAACAGGTGTTTTACTTATATTGGGCTATGATCACATGTTTATGTGTCTGTCTCTCGTAGGAGGGCTGAAAGTTCTCAAGGGTATTGATTGGGACCTGGAAGCTACTAAATCAATATTGTTTCTTAATCTGAATAGATGAAGTTAATAGATTAAGGAGTTAGTACAGTCTTTCATTCGTTCTTGCCCTCATTCAACAAATGTTAATTGAACCCCTGCTGAATGCCATTCGAAGAACTGAGAATCAGTGGTAACAATTTTGAAATTCTACTGAAGAGAGACTGTGCATAAAGGAGTAAAAAAATAAACAATGTAATTTTAGATAGTAAGGGAAGACTTCCCTGAAGAGATGACATTTAAAGAGAGATGAATAAATACCCAGGCAAAAATGAGATTTGTAAGGAGGACATTCCAGACATAGGGAATAGTATGTGTAAAGGCCTCATGGTAAGGGAGCAGATGATTCTAGGAGCAAAAGGTCACACACTGTGGTTGGAGCATACAGGCTGAGGAGAGTGGCAAAGTGTAAGCACCTGCTCTGGAATCAGACCTGCCTTCGTTAACTCTACAGCCTTAGGTGAGTTACATAATCTCTCTTTTTTTGTTTTTTTGTTTTTGTTTTTTTTTTTTTGGTCTTTTTGCTTTTTCTAGGGCCACTCCCACGGTATATGGAGATTCCCAGGTTAGGGATCTAATCGGAGCCATAGCCACTGGCCTACTCCAGAGCCACAGCAACGCAGGGTCCAAGCTGTGTCTGCAAACTACACCACAGCTCACGGCAACACCGGATCCCTAACCCACTCAGCAAGCCCAGGGATGGAACCTGCAACCTCATGGTTCCTAGTCGGATTCGTTAACCACTGCGCCATGACGGGAACTCCAACATAATCTCTCCTTGACTCAGTTTCCTCATCTGCAGAATGAGGATGATGCCAATAATTCCTTCCTTACAATGAGAATAAAATGAAATAATGCTTACAAAGGATAGCACAGTGCCAAGCAATAAGAAACACCCCTAAGTTTAGGAATTCTTATTGTTTTTAGGCAGGAGCCAGAGAGTAGAGGATCTTTGGGGTCATGTTAAGAGTTGCAGACTTTATCCTAGAAACAATGGGAAGCCACTGAGGAGTTTTGAGCAAGATGGTGACATGATGTACTAGCAGCATCACTTTGTAAGCTATTTGAAGAATGGATTTCAGGAGTCAAGAGTGGATGTGCAACATCGTTAGGACGTTGTTTCACTAGTCCAAGGCAAAAATGGTGGAGTAGGATATAGTGGGAAAAGTGGGGAAAGGTGAATAGGTTTGGGAGATAGCTAGGAGTTAGAAACTATGGGATATATTATTTAACTGGATATAGGAGATGAGGAAAATAAAATCAAGGATGGCTCTAAAGTTTCTAGCTCGAACTCCTTGGTGAATAATTAAGTCATTTCAAGAGACAGAAGAGTGGAAGAGGGTGAATTTGGGGGAATGACCAGTTCTGTTTTAGACCTGTTGAGATTGTTGCCTATGATAAATCTGATTAGAATGGCTTGTAAAGGGATTTCTGTCCTTGCCATGACTGTTCTCCTCTGACATTATTATTTATCACTTTTCTAGACTTACCCCATCCTCCACCTGTATATCCGTCCTCTGCATAATTGCAGAGCTATTTATCTAAAATGAAAATCTGACCATATTTCTCTCCTCCCTAAAATCCTTTAGAACAGAATCTAACCTTAAGTATCTCATGTAATGTTCTGCATCATCTGGCTTCCACTTCACACTCCAGCCTCACAAGGGGAACCAAATAATTCGAAATAGTGCTCCATAATGCCTTCTGTTATTCATTAGTAAGCCACAAAAGTTGAACTACATTTGCAATTCCGGCATGTGTTCCTAAAGGGACTCATAATTGCTATAGAGGACTGTAGTCAGGAAGCGAGAGATCGTAGGGTGGTGGTAGGTGGATTCAACTCAAAATGGCTAAACATGTAAAAAGAAAATTGGCACATCGGGAGAGAGCATTCTCTGTTTGTATTCCTGTTCTTAGTTTATTGATTTCAAATCAACGTACTTAAATCTGTTCAGCACATTTTTGAGACCTATTCCGTGCCAACCACTGTACTCAGGACTGAAAGATCAATTAGATTTGTTCGCTGCTTTTGAGGAAGGTCTTCTGTTCTTTAGCTGTACTGTTTTTTGTTTGTTTGTTTGATTTTTAAACCTGTATAACCTTTTGGATATGCTTGATTCCCTAAGCAAAGGGACGGAAGTATTAACACTGGCCCTGTATGCTGGTATAGTCCACCTGTGAGCTATTGTCTTTATGATGCACGTAATTAAGGGGGGAAATGTGAGTGTGTATATGTTCATCAAAAAATTACGAGGAGTATCCAAGATAGCCAAATACTTTTCCAAGAGTAGTCATTTGATCCTTTTCATTTCTGTACCCTGAGAAAGGAAAACTTAAATTTTCTTATATGCCTGCCAGCAATTAACATTGTCTGAATGTAACTTGGCTTAAGATAGAAAACTTAGACCAAATAACAAAGAATTTATCTTTGTTAACTGGGGTGGAAGATACTTTCATTTAGGGAAGCAATTGTTACCCCAGGGGAGAAACAAAACTTTAGCTGTTGGGTATGGTACACATTTCCAGTTGTTAGAGTTGCAGTTGGAGTATCCAGTTGGTATCCATGGGTCATACATAGTTTGTAGGTTTAACAATAAGAGGTTTATTATCTCACATAATAACTCTGGAGGTTGGGCAGTTTCAAGTTTGAGTGACTGATTCATTCACTGAACTATATTACCTTTTGCTTTCTATCTTTTTTTTTCCTTTGCTCAGCATAGCATGTGCTGTCTCAGCTCAGGGTTGCAAGGTTGCTGTAGCACTTCCAGGCCCCATATGCAGTCATTGACCATCTGTAATTAAGAGGAAGAGTTTCTTCCCATGTGTTTTTCAGGGAAGAAAAGCTTTCCCCAGAAATCCTCCAGCAGACTTATTCTCAGTTTCTATTAACTAGTGTCACATTAAGGCAGTCATTGGCAAGGAAATTGGGCATTTCTACTTTGGTTTGGACTAATCCACATTCAGCCCTTAAGAGCCAGGAGATCCCCCATCATGTGAACAAAAATTAGTCTTGGTGAAGAAGAGGAGTGAAAGACAGACAGGTTTAGTCAGAAGCTGCCAATAAAACTCATATCTAACTAGATTGTACACTGCTTTGGTTTAGTTATAGTTTAGATTCTATTAGATTGGAAACATAATTTATAATAATACTATAAAATGTAATAGATTAGGAACATTCCAGAAGCAGATTTGGCCTTTTAAGATGATTATATTATTTTGATTTCTTTTTTACTGCCATGTCTAGCCAAAGCCAAAAGTTTTAAGGTAGTCCATCTCAAATAATTACTGCTGACTCTTAGGTAATCACAGCAAATATGAAAATCCTCTTTTGGTATTTACACTTAGCTCCTCTCCTCCATTTCCACTATATTTTGGCCTTTCTTATTTTAATGGTGCCCTGGGAACTCAGTCCCTTTCCCTCAGAAGGCCTTCTAGCTTGCTTCTCTCCTCAGTGCTTCCTCTCAGTCCTGTCTTTGACTACTTCCTTCTTTGGAGCTCAGAGGAAAATGCTATCTACCCTCAGGTTTTCTGGGCTTCTTTGTATGACAGATGTAAAGAAGTTGAAGGCACATCTTTAACTTTTTTTCTAAATGGTTTGAAAACAAAGAGCCTGTCTTCTTTTTACCTGTGGCTTACAGGATGAATCATATCTTCACTATCCTCCCTCAGTGTCCTCTTTATAATATATAAACACATCCTGTCCTCTTTCTTTGTTCTAACTCTTAAGAAAGATTGAAACTAACAAGGATACTCCTAAGTTTTTGAATTTCAAATATTTTATTCCTATTACAAGTGCCCCCAAATGATCTCTAGCATGGGGAAGAAAAAAAGAATGATTAATTTTTAAAATATTTTTCTAACATAGTTATTGTTTTGTTTATAATGGGATGTAGTGTTTTGTAGGAAAATGGGATGTAAACATTTTCCTATTAGATGTCTTTTTTTTTTGCTTTTTTTGGGCCACATCTGCGGCATGTGGAGGTTCCCAGGCCTAGTGGTCTAATTGGAGCTATGGCTGCTGGCCTACACACAGCCACAGCAATGCAGGATCCGAGCTGTGTCTGCGACCTACACCACAGCTCACGGCAACACCAGATCCTTAAGCCACTGAGCAAGGCCAGGGATTGAACCCACAACCTCATGATTCCTAGTCAGATTCGTTTCCACTGAGCCACAACAGGAACTCCCTGCTTATTAAATTTCAGTTTAAGATCATAGGTTATTTATGATATCATGGAGGACATGATACATAAACAATAGTTTAGCTTAATTAGAATCGTTTTCTTTAGCACTACGTGCTCTTAAAGTGCTATACAGATCACTCGTGAAGTAAAAGAATTAGAAAATAGATGTGCTGTTCTCTTTGAATTATATTTATTTTCCTTTTGGTAAACCACTTGAAATTTGCAGGATATCATTTAACCATTTGAATTCATAATAACTAAAACAGCTAACTTAAGGATTTGTTGAAACTTTCATATGACAGAAAGTAGCCATGGACTCTTAGGTCTGATGAAGGATTATTAATCACTTGAAACTTTGAAACGGCAGGACCTTATTTGGTGTTATGTCTTCATCATAAATAATGTCATATTTAAAACCACTGTTTATGATGTAGCAAATCAGCATGTACTGGAGAAACCATAGACATGGGAAATATTCTAGAATCCGTGGAAGGACAGGGGAGATGCTGCTTGAGGAGAAAGCAGTGCTTAAAACATAGGATGAAAGTTATGCACCAAGCAAACCTTGCCACCGATTTTAATCTCTTCTTAGTTACCATTTCTCAAATCAGTCTATATTCTTTTCACATCATGGTAAAATATTTACTTTTCATTTTTGTCTTTTGTCCTTTTAGGGCTGCACCTTCAGCATATGGAGGTTCCCAGGCTAGGGGTCTAATCAGAGCTACAGCTGCCGGCCTTTGCCACAACCACAGCAACACCAGATCTGAGCCGAGTCTACAACCTACACCACAGCTCACGGCAATGCCAGATCCTTAACCCACTGAGTGAGGCCAGGGATCGAACCTACAACCTCAGGGTTCCTAGTCGGATTCATTTCCACTGTGCCACAAAGGGAATTTCAAAATATTTACTTTTAACCTTAAGAGAGAAAGACCTTGGGAGTTCCCAGTGTGTCTCAGTGGGTTACGAAGCTGACTGGTATCCATGGGGATGAGGGTTTGATCTTTGGCCTTGCTCAGCGGGTTAAGGATCCGGTGTTGCTGTGAGCTGTGGTGTAGGTCAAAGATGCTGCTTGGCTCCTGAATTGCTGTGGCTGTGGTGTAGCCGGGTAGCTGTAGCTCTGATTTGACACCTAGCCTGGGAACCTCCATATGCTGCAGGTATGGCCCTAAAAAGCAAAAAGGGGAAAGACCTTAACTGACCTTGATGATATTACCTAGTACCTTAAATTACACTCGCACAGTATACTCAGGGGCATCTGAGAGGTTTTCAGAATAGTTGATGGTATTTCTAGGGGCAATGGGCAGACTGGAAATTGAAGTTATATTATGGGTACATGGTTTTATGCTTGTCTTTTTTTCCCATTGGTTATTACACCAAATTAAACTAATGTCATTGAAGGTACATTTACCATGACATTTATGTACAGAAAAAAAAAAGCCTTTTGAAAGATTCTTATTTTTTTTAAGATGCTTATTAAAAAAAAGATTTCTCACTGGAAATACTTAGGGAGTCTTTGTAGGATAACAGTTGGAACCATTTATTGGATTTTCCCAGTTTTATTGTTGAAAGTGTATATTACTAGTAGGCTGTTGTGTTTGTGAAAGTTTCAGTTTATATGAAAACAACTTGTGAAATTTGGCAGCATGAGAGTTGTGTCTTCTTATGTTCTAATCTCTTTTATATAATTACTTATAGAAAATTCTAATTAGATTGCAGTGAAATATGCAAGTACCTTAGAAAAACGAGATACTTTTAGTTTTAGCTTTTTAAAAATCTTACTGTTTTTCCTTCATTTTTTAGTTTTATTGAAGTGTGCTTGATTTACAATGTGATAATTTCTACTATACAACAAAGTGATTGTTATACAAAATCATACCCTACTTTTTTAGTTTTATGCTTTATTTTAATCTTACCATATTTTTAATTTCAAAAGGGAAAGGTCTACATAGATTTATAAATTATTACTTATAAAATTACCTTCAAACAACTTCCTACACTTTTAAACCATACTAAATGAAAATAAAACTTATGATGTGAGTTTTGTTAGTTATACCTCTCAAATCAACTTTCATATATATATTCATTAAATGAATAGTATTTAGTGTTTTAACTTAAAAATTGTTTAAATTGCAAGATAATAAATATTAGCCCTTTTAAAAATTAGCTAGGGTAATTTGTCAGTTCTATTTGTAATATTCAGTAAAATCTAATTAGAATTTTAGTTTATCCCACTAAAAATGAGCATTTGCTGTTTTGACACTTCAGTGTTTGACAGGCATTGCACAATCATCTTTAAACTTTACATGATTTCATTTCTAGCAAGTTGGCAGGTGTTAGCTGTCTATAATTATAACTGAGTAATTTTTCAAATGCTATTCATAGCCTAAACATAGCAAGAAATTCTTCCGATCATGTGATAAAGACCAAGCCTTGCAAAATAGTGGTAGAGTGATATGTTCAGTGGTACTGAAGGACATAATTGAGATGCCTTTCAAAAGTTAAAAGTGATTTAAATGGTAGAAAGACAAGTTTTCTCACAAATAAGATCTCTCACAATTGTTTAGTGATTACACCTCACCAAATTAAGGTGTGTCTATTTTTTCATCTAATGACTAATATATACATAGACTTAAATTATGAAATATAACCTATACTTACTCAGTTTTGTTGATGACAGAAGTTCTGAGTATAAGAAGTAATTGAAATTTTAGTGAAGTAGTATAGATTTTACTATTGAACCTAATGAATTATTTCTTCTCATTTCATTCATGAGGTATTAACTGTGTACCTACTATATGCCAAACACTGTGCTTATCTGTCTTTTGACTTAGCAACAGGAAGGCTGTAAGTTTCTCTTAATTTTAATAATGGTTCTACTTAAAAAACAAAATAAGCTTGTTCTTTCTTTTTCTTGATTTTTTTCTTTTCTTACCATCTCTTTAAAATATACAGTCTCATATTGACTAGAGATATTACTTCAGAAGCATTTAAAGATCTTGGAATATCTTTACTAGACATACACTCATGAATAAATTAACCTATGTAGTCTCAGTTTCCTCCTCTTTTTTTTGTCCTTTTTTTTTTTAGGGCCACACCCGCAGCATATGGAATTTCCCAGGCTAGGGGTCAAATCAGAGCTGTAACTGCCCACCTACACCACAGCCACAGCAACGCCAGCTCCTTAACCCGCTGAGCAAGGCCAGGGATCAAACTTGCATCCTCTTGGATACTAGTCAGGTTCGGTTCTGCTGAGCCATGATGGGAACTCTGTTTCCTCATCTTGAATTGACATTATTTTTATATCTATCTTGTGATATGGTTATAAAAATTAAAGATCATATTGATAGTGCATTTTGTAAACATTGATATACTGTACAAATTTAAATATGAATAAACTTCTTGAGACTGTTTACTAATCTGTAAAATGAGAATAATAATAATACCACTGTCACAGGGTAGTTTTGAGAATTAAGTGAACAGTAAAGTATGCAGAAGTGGGCCTGTTACCTAGAAAGCACTCAATAAATATTGGTGATGATGAATATTGGTGGTGATGACGATAAATGAATATTGGCAATGATAGTGAAGAAAAATAATAAGATGATGAACTTGATCTAGGTCTTTAAGCTAATGAGAACTCCAAACTGGTATTACTTTAGGATTTTTATATGTAGAATTTAGGATTTTTATGTAATTGACTTTCACATATCCCACACTTGTTATCCACATGTATTAACATCCCTTAATTGCCCTTTGTACAGAAATTTTGATATATTAGCTGATTAATGCTAATGTCCAACTTTATCAAAGCATGCTTCTAACCAACCACTGCCTCAGAAATTTGAGCCATAGGTGATGGCAGAACTGTAGCATCTAGTTACTCAGAGTTCAACATCATTCTAGTGTGTCACCGTGGCAGCAGCAGGGAGGGGTTGCAGGCAGGCAGCTGCATGTGTCATCCAGGTGGTCAAGTGTGTATACAGAGGTCCATTGCCAAGGCCTGTGCTTTGATACCGGGACAGCAGTAGAGGAGAATAGCCAAGACCCTGGGCTTTAGAGTTAGTCAGACCTAGCTCTAAGTCCTGCTCTGCCAAACTTTATGGCCTTGGGCAAGCTATATAACCTCCTTAAACCTCAGTTCCCTTACAGAATTGTGAGGATTAAATGAAGTAACATGTGCAATACTTACTGCAGTTCACTTAAGCACGAAGTGAATGTTAACCGTTAGTATTTCTTGTTGTGCCCTCACAATGAGATTGAGGGAAAGAAAATAAGAAGTTGAGCCCTCTGACACCATATGCCCTTTAGGGTACCCTGAGTATCTGGGCAACTGGGAAAATTTTCACCTACTTTCCAGGACTTTGGCCTTAGGGAATAGCACCCTATAGGAAATAGCACCACTGGGAACCAAAATAAGGGTTTTATAAATATTGTTTCAGCACTCTGAGAACCAGTTCTTCCCCCAGTACCATGCTAGTCTAGTATTCCACTTAGGAACATTTGACTTTCAAATGCATCTTCAAGGATATAAAATAGAGGAAAGAAAATGATGGCTTGTAAGCCAGTGCTGTCAGTAAGCAACTAAATCTTCTGTGCCTAGTCACTGCATGTCTGATGTTTCAGGCAAGTTATCTGCTGCAGAGGCTGCCTGCATTAAAGGTCTACTGAAGAGATTAGAGCTGCACTGTCAGTGTTCCTGCTCTGCTTCCCCCAATGGGAGCCTGATGTATTAAGCAGAAAATCCCCAGCAGTCCTTTCACTCTTGCCAGATAAGTGGCCTGGCCTAGACAGCTTGATATGATTTGAAGAACAAAGTAACTAAGCAAAGATTACATTGCCCCCCAAATACCCTAGAAGTAACAGGGCTTCAAGAGATTTTGTACCATGTTTGATTTCTTGAATTTACTTCATTGGGTGTAGCAAGTGTCTCTGGCCTTCCTCCTGAGCTCCCATGGCTGCCCCTCCTATGATCTGTGACACATTGGACAGAGTTCAGTCATCTTCAGCAGTCTCTTAATCTAGTTTTGTAGAATGTATAGTTTTGAGTGTAGTAAGAATAGGTATTCCATATGCAAAACCTGGTTCTTAACCCTTTTCATATATCCTTAACCCTTTTCATTCAGTCTTCACTAAAGAGTAGGTATTATTATCCCCATTTTATGCAACAGGAAAAAAAAAATCAAGGCTGGGATAGGTTAAATAACTTGTCCCAGGTATCACAGCTTAGTGAGAGGAGGAGCCAGATTTCAAACCCAGGCCGTGGGACTCCAAGTCCAGTCCACGCTTTTCAGCATTATCCTGCATTATCTGAATAAAAATTTAATATATGGCTCCTAATAGTGAAAATATATATTGCTTTCTCTTCCAAATTATTTTTCCTTCAGGATGAAATGTAAAACTTTGGTTTCTGGGAGAAACCACATTCTTAGATCTTATTAAATTGCGTATCAAATTCTTATTTAAACCCTGGCCCATCTTGAAATTGCATTTGAACCTTGCTGAATCTTTGTGTTTCACTGTAGAACATAATTTTAAGTATGTTGTCATTATAAACTTCACCTCTTGCAAGAAGGTGCTAGACTGTGATCTTGGAAATAGGGTATATAAAAGGCTTATCTTTACATTAAGAGATTACCAAGTAAGATGGTTTTTTTAGTGAACTGCCTAAAAGAAAATTTGGTATATTTCCATGAGTAATAGACTCAAGATTAGCTTTGAATGTTAAAAGAGCATTCTCCTAGCTAGTTCATTGTTGCCATGACAGTGCTGGCAGTGCAAGTGTTGTAGTAACTCCTTGCAATGATCTTATTTTAGACCCTAACGTTTGCAGTGCTGAACATCCCCTTCCCCGCCCCATAAGTAACTCTAGTGGAAAAGTACTGGTTTTATAACTGGCTTCTGGCTTTGTAGCTGAAAGACTGCACTATTGTGGGCTTAAAAAAAAAATAGTGTAGGAGTGTTGAGTGTTTTTCCCGTGGATTATAAATGCTTGAAATTTCCCAAAATATGGTATTGCATTACATGTCATACAGCAAGTTGTTTACAGCTAAAAAGGAAAGTGGCCTCAGTTGTCTTTTTATGAAATCAAGCCTAGGTTATATCATTACTTTGATCGCACAGAGAAATCATTTTGCCATTTGTATGTGCACACTTTAAAGCCTTTGGATTCTTATTTATTATGGAAAATTATCACTAGAATCATAAAAGATGATGCTTAAATAGTGTAAAAGGCACTCTTCTCTTGTCCTTTCCATAATTCAACATTTATCTGATCAAATTGGAGTATTTTAATCTTGATTTTTTAAATTATGAACTAAAGTTATAAAATGATTTTAAGTACCCAATTTGAACTGTGTACTTAATTGTTTAGAGTCTTAATTTTGTTACTTATATGTTACAAAATTAGATTTCACTGATGTTTTCTAATTGTAAATCCCATTATAACTATACTATTAAGCACAAAATATTTTCAAACTCATAGTAGTGCCATTTTGTATACTTTTGCATTCCATTTGTTAGGTCAGAGTTTCATTGTCTATGGCATGTGCACTAAAAATCTAGTATAGCATGAAGAAAAAAATTGATTATGGCAACAAACCTGGTAAAAGAAGATGGAAAATCTGTTACACTTCCTTAATTAGTGACAACTACCAACAAATGATTACATATACTTTTTTTCCCTAAATGCCACCTTAAACATTTAGTTCATCTACCTTAGATGCTAGAGATTTAAGCAAATCTCACATGATTGGGTCTGTAGTGAGTATTGCAGTATGAGTGTTTGACAAGCCCTTTTCCTGCTTTTTTTCATTTTAACATATAAAAGTAATTTTCAAAACAAAAGTCTGTCTCCAAGCTAGACTTGTATTTTGCTTTTTCACCAAGCAATGCATATTTTTTCTTGATTTTGTTTTTATTATTTTTTATTCCCTTTAGTGCACTGTATTATTGTAAATAAATCTTTAGTGGTAATTGTTCAGATTAAGAGGTGTTTAATTCCAGTTTATACTGGTCTTCATTGGTTCCTGATTTGAACTTGGAAGTAGTTGTATAGTAAAATGTGAAGAGTAAAACCTTGAGGTAAATATTCTGTCATTTAGTACCACAAATTTATATTAAATGCCATTTATTGGTTGGAATGAAACTATATTATGGCTCTTTCTGCTTTCTTAAAATAATTAATAACAAGGTTATTTATTTTTTTTTCTGAACTCCACCTCACCTCTAGCTGATCTCCCTCTCCATCTAAGGCTGAAATGGGTATACTTTTTAAAAATAAGAATTCATTTTAAATCTTTCTTTATGCCTGATACTATTCTAATTCTGTGAGAGATATAAAAAGTTGAAAACTACTACTACCATTAAGAATTTTACAGTAATCTAGAGAAAAACATTAAGAATAAATCAAGACTTTCACTAAAAATGTTAAATTTTATGGTAGTATGTTGACAGCTGTGGAACTCTCTTGGTGGGGGTGTATCTACATAGTAATTACACATCCAGGAAATCATCTGAAAAAGATTGATGTATGATGATAATCCCTGTAAGTGTTATTTATGATGTAAATGTGTTATCTTTACATATCTTTATATATAAGTTGATAATCTAAATATCCAGTTATTAAATTATTAGTTAAATTATAGTACATCTGTATAAAGGACTATAACACAGTTATTGAAAATTGTTTTAAAATACATAAAAGAGGAAATTATATATTTAAGTGGAAAAGCAACTTTTAAAATAGTAGGCCAAATATATATATTTTTATAGAGAGAGGGAAATGTCAGGAAACCTTCATGTACCAGAAGAGTTACACTTGTTCTCCTTTAGAGGTTAGAGTATTAGAGATTTTATATTTCTTTTTATAATAATTATTAACAAATGTAATTTTATTGAGTGTTTACTGTATGCTGTGCTTAGTTATAAGCATCTTACATATAACATTTGTCAGATTTCAGGTGGGTTACAGGTTTTGAGGAAGATATCTTCCCAAAACAAATACACAAATATGAATGCACCCACTCACTTTGAGATTAGATTAAGTTTCTTGATTTTTTTAGCTAAGGAAACAGGACCTTCTCAAAATCTGGGCTCTTTCTTTGAGAAGAAGCACTTGCAGCCTGCTTGGGTGCTGCTTTCCCTGGCCCCCAGTGCTCCTAAAGGTGGTGCAATTGCTGCTGACACTCCCAGGGTCACACCATATCTGCAAGACTCAATTCCTGTTATTCTCTTGTGTTTTTCCACTTAAGGTTTACATTCACATTCTGAAATAATGTATACAAACTTTCTCTGTACTTCCTTTGAAGGCCCATTTCCCTGCAATGTCTAGTTTTACACATACAACAGTTCTGTGACTTGAATTTTACTTTTTATAGATGAAGAAACAGAACTATTAGGTAACTTAATTCAAGTACTGAATATGGAGAGTCAGGAGGCATGTCTGACTCCATGTTCTTAACCACTAATCTGTTTTCCTATAGTCTTTGTGTTTTTATTCGTGAGCACGTATTACTTTTATGTTGGAATATGACTTAAAATCAATGTGGGAAAATTATATAACATTCACAGTGTTACAGTAATTCAGAGCAAGGAAAGATCTGAGTGGGTTGGGATAATAAAGACAGCTTAGTGGAGCAAATAAATTTTAATGTAATAATTAACTTTTCTTCTCAGCTTATCTGTTTACACAAGTACACACTGCTTCTATCCTCAGCATGCCCAAACCAAACCTCTTATGACTGGCTGTAACTAATGCTCTGTTGTTCTTTCCTGCAGACTAAGTTTGGCCTAATTTTTGTTTCCTTTCTCTGGCCCCCTTTTATTTTCCTTTTGCTGTCTGTCAGTGCGTGTGTGAACATGTAACCATAACTTTTGTCAAAGCCCTCTCTCACTTTATTATGAATAAAACACTAGCTTGGCTGTTTCCATGTGGTAATGCCATCATAATTTAATGTTTGAGCTGGCTAAAAGTAGTTGTAAAAATTGCATTCATTATATTTAAAAAACTCATTGGAAGGAAATAGAACTCAGATCTTGAATATTGTCTGATGAGTTAACCTTATAGCATAAACTGATGTTCAATCAGTATGCACTGGCACAGCAGTACTTTTTTAAATACTAAAGTATTTTCATACCAGTTGGTAAATAGGAAACAGAAACTCCAAAAAGCAATAAAATTAATAAATTAATAATATATAGTCAGGATAGGTGGTTTATCTTAGAAACCACACATGCACTTCGATTCCAAGCTGGTCTGGTCACTGAAGCATGGAGCTAGGAAGTTTGCTCAGATGTTCTGTTATTTATTTCAGATGTTGGAAGTACAAAAGCTCTTGGGTGGGAGAGAGAGACCCAGCAGGTGAACTGAGGAGAACGTAATCAGCAACCCACAAAAGGAGTACCCAGTTGTGCCAAGAAGACAAGCAGGGTTCAGGCCTTGGTGGTGACTGGGGAGGCTGCTACAAGCCAATGACAGAGACTCTCAGGGTATTGTCTCTCAGGTGGGCTTGAGCAGTGTTTCTTTGTTTAACAACTGAATTATTGCTTCATAACAAATTTGGTGACTTAAAACCATACACATTGTCTCAATTGCTGTGGGTCAGAAATCTGGTTATAATTGAGATAGGATCCCTGCTTCAGGGTCTCCCATGAAGCTGCAGTTAGTTAATGTCTTGACCAGGGCTGTGGTCTCATCTGAGGCTCAAATGGCAAGGAACACATTTTCAAGCTCACATAGTTGTTGGAAGGATTCGATTCCTTGAGAGCTGTTGAATTGAGAGCCTCAATTCCTTGCTGCTAGCTCACTGGCAGCTCTCTCTGTTCCTTGCCATGCGGGTCCCTCCACCTGCGTTTCAGAGAAAGTACCTGAGAAGAACCAGAGCCAGGTACTAGCAAAGAGTGCCAGCAAGACAGAAGCCACAGTCTTTTTTTTTTTTTTTTTTTTTTTTGCTTTTTAGGGCTGCAGGTGCAGCATATGGAAGTTCCCAGGGTAGGGGTCAAATCAGAGCTGCAGCTGCTGTTCCTACACCACAGCACAGCAACTCCAAATCCAAGCCCTGTGTGTGACCTATACCACTGCTCTCAGCAATGCCACTGAACGAGGCTAGGGATCAAATCCACATCCTCATGGATACTAGTTGGATTAATTTCCACTGCGCCATGATGGGAACTCCCAGAAGCCACAGTCTTTTATAACCTAATCTTGGAAAGGACATTGCCATCATTTTTTTGCCTTAATCTGTTCATTGGGAGCAACACACAAGATCCAGCCCATACCCAAGGGGAGCATATAAAAACAATGGAATGAACACCAGGAGGCAGGGCAGCAATCATTGGGAACCATTTTAAAGCAGCCTGCCACAATAGCTCATCTTTTGAAGCTAGGTGCAAGGAAGAGCACGTCTCCCTGTTTACTGTGAAGAGTTGTGATTTTATTTATTTATTTATTTATTGCCTTTTCTAGGGCCACTCCCATGGCATATGGAGGTTCCCAGGCTAGGGGTCTAATTGGAGCTGTAGCTGGCGGCCTACACCAGAGCCAGAGCAACGCCAGATCCGAGCTGCGTCTGCAACCTACACCACAGCTCATGGCAATGCCGAATCCTTAACCCACTGAGCAAGGCCAGGGATCGAACCGGCAACCTCATGGTTCCTAGTCGGATTTGTTAACTACTGAGCCATGACAGGAACTCCCAAGTTGTGATTTAATTTATATTCTCAGAAACCTAGTTAATGCCGACAGAGGGTGTGGTCCAGCAAGTGATAGTTTGAGCCCAGGCTCTGTTCCTCTCCCCATCCTTGCAACCAGTCTCCTGATAAAAGAACCTCACCCCATCCTGGCCAATAGATGCCCTCCTCCAATCACTGATTGGCACCCACCAAGGTTCTGTTGGAGAGGCCTGCCCACTTCCCTCTCACAGCTTCTTGACCTTTCACTTTTTTCTCCATCTTCCCCATGACTCTTCTGCCCTTATTATCCCTGTTTGATCCTAAAAAATTCCCTGCTTCCCACTCTGTGTACTAAATGTAAAACAGCATTTGTCCAGAAGGTAGGAAGTAGCAGATGGTTTTCTTATCATCATTTAATGATTATCTAATGAGCATTGAATCAAATCTTAGCTGTCTCTGTGATTTGAGGGGAAAGGGAAATAAAAATAAAACCTAAAACTTTTATGAGCATTCCCAAGTAAATAATGAGATCAAACATTATTGCAAACTCAAATTTTTATTCAAATGTCCCAAACTCAAATTGGTATACTTTACTATAGGTTTAGTGTTATTTGAAAGGGAACAGATGAAATAACTTCTTTTTTTCATTTTATAAGCCCCAGTTCTTATAGATTTTGGCTATTGCAAAACTAGGCCAAAATGATTATGTAACCGATAGCAATTTTAAAAAATT
This sequence comes from Phacochoerus africanus, assembly GCF_016906955.1. Taxonomy (NCBI): domain Eukaryota; kingdom Metazoa; phylum Chordata; class Mammalia; order Artiodactyla; family Suidae; genus Phacochoerus; species Phacochoerus africanus. The sequence goes on along the minus strand of NC_062545.1, from coordinate 75,110,879 downwards.
TTCACCCCACTGAATACAATGTTAAGTTGAGGCTAGGGTCTTTTCACTTGTAAGGAAAGCTCTTGATTTTAGTTTAAAAAGATCATTTATCATTTTCTTATATTAATTTTTAATATATTGGCCAAATATTTGATGAAAATTAAATTACTTTTCTCATATACACTTAAAATCAAAGAAATGCATGTATATATAATCTCCAAATGTTAACAGTGGTTACATTTGGGCTGTGGTTTATACTTTTCTACATTTTCCCCAAATTTTTATAATGGATACTTCTGTTTCTTCTAATAAAGCTAAAAAGCACATGCCATTGAAAAGAAAATAAGCTCAATGGATCACTTTATTCATACAAGATGACCTTTATGGCAAGTAGAACTTGAGTATACTCTTTGAAATGTTTCTTCTAATATGTTATGTACTAATTTTAAAAGATTCAATTCTTTAATTTTCCTTAGAAATACCTTTCTTTCAAAGATTTTGACTGTTGATAGAGCAGGCTTTTTTAGCTAATGAATTTTGCATTTGTGGGTTTTTTTCTTTGTCTTCAAAACATTGTATGAAAATTTATTCGGAATGCAGCTTCTTGTATGTAGCTTTTATGAACACTAGATGGCACCATTGCTCAACTGAAATCTGGTTTCTCCATCATATTTTGGTATTCGGGGACTTAGACAAGCTGAATGTGCAACTTAGGAATGCTTACATTTCTCTTTTGTTTTAGAGGAGGGAGTTTGGGGAGAAAGGGAAAGTTTCCAAGTTTAAGTAATAACTGAGCTTAACAGGTTCAGTTTTTTCACCTATCCATAAATTACCATATTAATAACAATGGTATCAGCCATAATTCCACAAATATTTATTGAGCACCTGCTACTTTTAGGCACTGTTCTGAAGGCACTACATACATCAGAAGGCAGAAGAGATAAAAATTGCAACCCCCATACAGCTTACATTCTAGTGCTTGCACTTTTTCTCCAGGTGCCACTCCAAGTTCTTTACTTGCATCTATCCATTAACTCATTTAATAAGAAGCAGCTGAGGCACAGAGTTTGTCTGATTCGCTCCTGTTCACCTGGCTAGTTTACGTGACAGAGCTGGGATTCAAGCTCAGACATTTAGTCTTTAAAGTTTGCTCTGTTCATCTCATCACTATACTGTCTCTCAGAAACAAAGAATATTTTATGATTCTGTTGAATGAAAATAATACAAACTTACCTGTTTGTTTATATTTGTTCCCAGATCTGTTCAAGTATTAGTGCCATTTTTATTGAAAAAAAAATACTAAAATGCCTATTTTTTAAAGTGATTCTATGGCCAACCATCATGTCTCTTTCAAGATAATATAGCTCAAGTCATAAACACAGCTGGCCTTGTTTCAGTATGTATATTTAATCATCCTTATAGGTCTATTTACTTTAAATTCCTTGTATGGTCATGTAATAATTTAGCTATGTTGTACTAATAAAAGCTTAACCAGATTGTGATTCAGTTGTTGTATGAAACATGAGGCATCAAGTATCAAAAGCTACAACTTACCACAAGAACTCCTGAAATTGGTAGTTCTTAACAGCTCAGCCTCTGTTCTTTTTTGCTGCAGAACTGTATTAGATAACTGTGATTTTTTTTTCAAGTTCCTGTTATGGCTCAGCGGAAGCAAATCTGACTAGCATACATGAGGGTGCAGGTTTGATCCCTGGCCTCGCTTAGTGGGCTAAGGATCCAGCGTTGCAGTGAGCTGTGGTGTAGGTCAAAGACGCAGCTTGGATCCTGCGTTGCTGTGGCTGTGGCATAGGCCGGCGGCTATAGCTCTAATTCAGCCCCTAGCCTGGGAACCTCCCTATGCTGTGTGCAACCCCAAAAAGATTTTTAAAAAAAGAAAAAGATAACTGTTTTTAATTGCTAATAATTAGAATTAACTATTTTAATTAAATGAAATAATTAGTAAAAGAGAATCACTGGTGTTCACCAGGGACTAGAAAGAAGTTTTCAGAGAAGAGATTATATTGGCAGATGCTACAATTTAAGGGTTCTCAAATTAAGGATTTTGGTTACATCTGGGCTGTGGTGCCCCTTAAATTGAATACAAAATTGTGTAGACTGATGAGCATTATTTCTTGGGAGAGAGCCCAGGTCTTATCAGATTTTCAGAGAGATTATAAGCCTAAAAGCTTAAGAACCACTGCTAAAACTAGAGGGGCCTACTGCATATTAAGCTTGCTTTCATTAAACTTTAGAGAAAAGTTTAAGTGACTCAAATTTATGAGTTTTAAACCAACAAAGGGAAGATTTTGTGGATTCACTGTTAGCTTATCTCTCTTGGTCTGCTGGTCCTCTTGTGGTAGTATCTCTGGTGATATTGATACTTGAGTTACTTAATGTTTGTCATAAACTGGCGGGCCCACACCAAACAGTTTAGAGGTTAAAAGTTGAAGTCTTGCTTCAAGAATGTTAAGACATAGGGAGCCCAGCTGAGCCCAGTAGTGTGCCCTTGTGTAACATGGAAAAGAAATACATACTTGGAAGCCACGAGATTTGGGGGTTGTTTTCCCTCACCAAAAGCTAATTAATACAGAAGTTGGTATTAACCACACTGTCAGGGTCCATAACCTGGTTCTCATAGCCAAACAGCTACCTTGGACAAGTTATTTAACATCTCTAAGCTTCAGTTTTATTATCCACAAAATAAGACAAGAGTGCTTTAAATCAGTGAGATAATAGCACCTTTATCTCTTTAAGGTACTCAGCATAATGCCCACCTTAGTACTTAGTATGACAAAAAAACCTTTAAATCCATCTTTGTGTATGACTCATTTGTCTAAAATAGTAAGTCTTCTTAACCTTCTAGCTCCTAATTTTGTGTTATTTTTCTTAGCTCCAAACACTACCTGACATAGTTACTTGTGGATTCTATTTGCCCTGCTAGGTTATAAGCTCAATGAAGATGGAGACATTTTGTTCATTGCTGGGCTCCCTAGGCCAGTATTAGCACATACATACAGATACCCAATAAATATTTGTTGAATGAATGAATGTTAGCTATTATTACTAATTGGCAATTTCTGTCCACCCTCCCAACTGCCTGGACCAGCTGTAGCTTCCAAATGAAGTAAGGAGACCCAGAGGAAAGTCTCTTTCCCTAACTGAGGTAGCTGAAATTATAGCTTCAAAAGGAATGTTAATCTCTTCAGGCACTCTCTACTGTGGCCTACAGACCAGCACCATCTTTATCACCTCGGAATTTGTTAGAAAAATCTCAAGGCCTCTCTCCAGTCCTAATGAATCAGACTTGAATCCCCCACTGACTCTAATGCACATTATGGTTTGAGAAGCACCATGTTGACCATTTTAAGGATTTTGGATTTTATCCTGTTGGTAGTAGAGAACCACTAAAATATTTTAGGTTGGAGATTACATTATCAGATTTTTTATTTAAAATACTCACTCTTGGAGTTCCTGTCGTGGCGCAGCGGAAACGAATCTGACTAGGAACCATGAGATTGTGGGTTTGATCCCTCGCCTTGCTCGGTGGGTTAAGGAACCAGCATTGCCGTGAACTGTGGTGTGGGTCGAAGACGTGGCTCAGGTCCCCCGTTGCTGTGGCTGTGGTGTAGGCCAGTGGCTACAGCTCCGACTAGACCCCTAGCCTGGGAACCTCCATATGCCACCCTGAAAACAGCCAAAAAAAAAAAAAAAACCAAAAAATAAATAAATGAAATAAAATAATCACTCTTGTGCAAAAACAGTGGTTGTCTTTGGGAAGGAAAACCTTTTGGCTGAGGACAAAGATGAGACGGATGGTTTTTGCAATATACTGTTCCCTACTCTTGTTCTGATATGGCCAGCATGTGACCTGTCCTCTGGCCCCAGCCCCACTCTCAGACTTATATCATGAAGAATGGACACCTGGCTTCACATTAGGGCTCTGTGCACACCCACATACAGCTACCACTTGCTCATTCCCTGGGCCTAGGGATGTCCTTATGGGCCTTGTGTTCAGCCATAGGGAGGACAACCCATAAGCCCTGAAAGAGGGCTTAGCCCACTTGAGCAGAGAGTCCTAGGGTTCAAGCATGGCGTGGATGGGTATACACCCATGGTACCATGTACTCCTCACCTATAGTGGGCTCTCGAAAGTGCAGGGACCCCCTTGTCTGGGTCTCAGAGATGTAATGCCTTTTTGTACCTCGTGTTTTCAGATCATGTAATGTACTTGTTCAATGTGACTATATTATCTACATTAAAAAATAAAATAGAATATTAAATCATAATAAAGTTACATTGGCTCCTATGTGGGCACAGAGAGGAGGGGTGCAGCAATGCAAGCCTGAAGACCAATTCAAAGGCTGTTTCAGTGTTTCAGCAATAATTGATGTTATGTTTGGGTTAGCATGATAGTAATGAAGATGCAGTTTTAACTAGTTTTTCATTTAAGTATTTCACTGCTATGTTGTTTAAATAGCATAAATTCTATATATCATTTTTTTCTTAAACAGTATGTGCAAATTAAACCTTCTAGCCCTTGAATATTTGTGTTTTTAATTTCCCCTCAAGTTTTATTACAGTTCTTTAGGATTCTAGGTTAAAATCATTTTCTCAGAACTGTGAAGATATTGTTCCATCATTTCCTAGCACCTATTGTTTATAATGAGAAGTCTTATGTCAGTCTGAATCTCATTCTTTTTTAGGAAACCTGATTTTTTTTTGTTTTACCTCCCTCTGAGAGCCTTTTCTTTTTTTTCCAACTTGTTTTAAATCTATTGAACAGTTCAAAAAGTAATACAGTAAACACCACATCCCCTTCACCTAGATTCACATGTTAACATTTTGCCACTGTGACTTTCTCTAATTTTTTTTCTCTCTTTTTGCTGAACTTCTTGAACATTACAAATTCTTCACACCCTGAATATTTTATCATGTATCTCCTAAGAGCAAGAACATTCTGGGAGCTTATGATGTTTTTATTCATCCTTAAAGTTTTGAAATATTATCAGTATATGTTAGAATGTGTATCTCTCTCTACCTACCTTTGCATTTGGGGCCCTTTAAATATAAAGATTCTATTCTCAAATTATTATTATTATTATTATTATTGTTATTTATTTTTTAATTTTTTGTCTTTTTAGGTCTGCATCTGCAGCATATGGAGGTTCCCAGGCTAGGGGTCAAATCAGAGCTGTAGCCACTGGCTGATGCCACAGCCACAGCAATGCCAGATCCGAGCTGTGTCTGCAGCCTACACCACAGTTCACAGCAATGCCAGATCTTTAACCCATTGGGCTAGGCCAGTGATCAAACCTGCAACCTCATGGTTCCTAGTCAGATTCATTTCCACTGAGCCATGATGGAAACTCCTCAAATTATTCTTATGTTATTTATTTTCCTCCATTATCTCTGTTATATCTGACCTTTTTGATCTACTGTTATATAAGTGTTTGAGCTCCATCTTAACCTTTTCCCATATGTCCCTTCTTTTTCTCTCCTTGGAGGGTTCCCTGAAATTTGTCTTCCAAATTACAAATTTGCTCTTAAGCCTGGTTCTGCTATTCTGTGCTTCTATTGACATGCTTATTCAGCATTTGTATTTTTAATTTTAAGGAACTCTTTCTTGTTTTCTGATTATTCTTTTCTCAGAACAACCAATTCTTCTATAATGAGTATTTTGTTCTCTACAATCTCTCTAGTTTCTTTTCCTCCCTGTTGAATCAGCCAGGATCCTGGCAGGAAATGGGTGACACACTCACATGGGGTGCCTGAAGAGAGTTTAATGAAGGTATGCACAGAGTTATGAGAAACCATGGTGATGGGCTAGAGAGAGCTATAAACCCCAAAGGGCAAGATTTGGGAGAAATTACTGGAACACGATGAGATTAATGCTTATAGAAGGCTGCCTGCCTAAAAAGACTGTGGTCTTCAGTGGAGGAATATACTTACTGCTGGCCCTCAGCCTGGCAGGGAAGTCAGTGCAGGAGTAATTATGCTGACCTTCTTCTCCCTGCCTTTCAACCTGTTAGTGCCTCCCATTGGAAGTGTGTAATTATAAGCCAGATGGCAATGGATCCCCAATGATTCAGTCCATAGAGGTGAGCATTTTGAAGCACAAAACAAGGCAGAATAGGTCAGTGAGACAATTTGGAGAGGCAGTACCTATATTAAATCTATTGGTAAGTGGATTGGGGCTATGAAAGAGTGCTTTGGGCTGAGCTGGTAGAAGGCAGCAGCAAAAATAAATTGCCCAGATGAATAGTCAAGATGAGAGCAGTTGGAGGAGGGGATTTTTTTTTTTTTTCAAGATTTGAGGAAGCAGAAACAAGAGAGAGATGAAAGAGAAAAATCTGGAGAAAGGGAGGATAAGACTGGGATATAGCTTTTGGAATGAGGGTCTGCCAGTGACAGCTATAAACACCAAGGGGCAAGATTTGGGAGAAATTACTGGAACACGATGAGATTAATGCTTATAGAAGGCTGCTTGCCTTACAAGTACTGTGGTCTTCAGTGGAGGAATCCAGTGAAATGGATCCTTTGAAGTGTTTATAGTCATCCTTATTTTCTTTTCATTTGGAGAACTGTCATAACAAGCATCCAATTTCAGGAGATTTTCTCTGTCTGTACAAGACTTTAACACTCAAGGACTATGTATGAGTGACACTTTGGGGATTGATGGTGAGTTGGGGCACTGTGCAGGGGGAGTGCCACAGGAGCTCAGGGAAGTGTGTTACAGTGTGCAGGAGCCCACAGTGAAGACGACACAATTGCTTTGTGCTCAGATAAACTAGATCTCTGTGGATGAGGAGGGGAAGTTATGTGGTTGGGGAGACGCTGGAATTCTAGTTACTTGTTGAATAATAAGGACAGTGGGACAATCAGACTGCAGACTCTTGAGGTTCTGTGACCTTGTATTCATCAGAAAAGCAACTAAAATAAATGTTGTTAGAATTAAACGTTAAAAAAAATGTATTTTAAATAAACCTATCTAAGGAAACAATTGTTTTTGTTAATATTGTACCAGAATAACCATATCGAAGGAAGTAATGAGATAAGAGCCTTTCTACCTTCATTTGTTTTTCAGATCTGAATGTTTCTTTTGTGTTCTGGCATCCCTTTACTGCTTCAAGTGTGATTTATGTTTGCTGTACTGAAAGTCTTCATTGACACTTTACCCAAACAAATCAATTTTTATCTGCATAGACTCTCTAAAAGTTTTTTTTTTTCTGTGCCATAGTCACAGTAACACCGATCTGAACCATATCTGAGGCCTACACTGCAGCTTGTGACAACACCAGATCCTTAATGCACTGAGCAGGGCCAGGGGTCAAATCCACATCCTCAAGGAGACTAGTCATTCTTAACCCACTGAGCCACAGCAGAAACTTCCTAAAACTTTTAAGGTTAACACTGTTTTACTAATGAAGTATGTTCCTTGTGGGGGTAGTCATTGAATTTCTTCTTTTGTCTTTTAAAATAGTGTTCATTTATATCTATTGGTTATTCAAATGGTTTAGAGCTTTCACCATTTTAGGTATCTTCATGGACCCCTTTGAGCCTGAGTTCCCTTTTGGTAGTTTTTGATGCTTGTTCCTTAGACTGAAGTTAACCACTTTAGAGTTGTATGATATTCTTAGTTTTATCTTGTTAGGTTTTTGGACTGCTTTTCATTGATTCTGATAGTTTGGGCATTCTATGATAGTTTCTAGGAATGAGCATTTATTCCATCATCTTCCTAGAAATCCCCTTAACTTTTTTTTTTCTAAAATTAAATAACTATTTGGTAAATTTCTTGGGTTTCCACTCTGCTGATAGATTATTTAAGCACTTTGCCATCATTTTTTCATCAGTGACTCTTTCAGAGTCCCCTCCAGATAAATTCATTTTCTCCCCTTCATATCACACATTCTGGAAAATAGAAGATTTCTTGGGTTTCATTTTTATTAAATTTACATGCCATCAGATAATCTCAGTGCTATGATACATGTCCAGATCTTAGTTATCAAATTGGTCAAATTTTCCTAAGGGAAATAGGAGCAACCCACATATGAGTCCTGCCTACTTTCTTTCTCATCCTATTCCAAAGGATTTCAATGACTCCCTTATCCTTACTACAGGGGAAAAAGGGAAATAGTAAACCTCTACCTCCATCCCCACCCCTGTTCTCCAAAAAACTATAGTAACTACCTCTGCTTCCAAAACAGGTTTGTGCTTGCATCTCCTCCCATCAGGAAGCTATGGCAAAGGGTCTGGGGAGAAAGAGATATGAATAGAAATGGTAGATTTGTGTCTGTATATTATTAGTTTATGGATGTATTATTAAGCCAAAAATCAAGATTTGGATGAAATCTAATAAAGTATTGCTTGTCAATATAAGTATTAGAAAGAATTAATTTGGATGCAAAACTAGGGTTTCTAGAGTATTACCTTAGTTTCATAATTTGACCTTCCACTATATATATAGTAGTAAAATGGTATTACTTCTTTTACTCATTCTAAAGGTGTCTCTCAAAATTTGAGAGGCGATCTCCTTCTTAGCTACCTTAGGTTCTGACCATACATTAAAAGGAGTTCTTTATAAAAAATAAATAAATAAAAACAAAAACAAAACTTCAATGTCTTCATTTTAGACTATAATTATAGATAGTATTCTGTATTATATTAGAGGAAAGATTTAAAGAAAAAAGTATTTTAAAGAAAATAAATATTTTTGTTTCATTATTTTTCAATCTTTAATAAATTTGGCAGTATTTTGTGACACAGAATATTAGTCATTCTGTCTAAGAGACAAATGTGTGATCCAGAGCATTTTCTACACCTGAGTACGCATGGTAGTTTATTTTAGCCTTGTAGCCTTGTCCCTGTTAAGCCCAGTAATCTTGTTTTTTCTTTTTTCCTTTTTGAAGATCCTCTAGTCATATCATACCATCCTTGAAGATACTTCAGAAAGCAGAACAACTCTGCTTCTGAGTTTCCTCCCCTTGTCTCCATGATCGCATAGAAGGGGATATGTGAGAGGGTTAGTTAAATGATTTTTAAAACTAAATGTGTTTATATTTAGTTACTTAAAACACAGTAGATTATTTCTTTTAAAAATGAGTAACAAAAAGAAATAGATCTCTGAAAATTGAGTAAATGGAAATAGGAAAAGGAGAAACTTTAACAACATTCATATAAAGCTGAGAAGCAGAAAAATAACAGTTTTGGGGAAAATGGTATTTTTTTAATAAACCTGGAAGAATATTGATAATGATTCTCAAATATGCCTATATACTAAGGGGAATAAAAGCATGTTCTAGAAGCCCCCTCAACCTCTGTAGGGCAGCTGGGAACTGGGATTCAAACAGGGCAAGGACCAAGTACCCAAGGGCTGTTTCTTTCTGTGGAAAGATTTTACTGCTCATTGATTTGGTACAATTTCAGATGTCTTGTTCTCCCAGAGACCAACTGTGAAGTACATTTCAGACTTTGCAGCTGAAGGCATCTCTAGCAATTGTATTTTTAATTTCGTGGCTAAATTCATGTTATAATATTGCTATTTTTCTATGTCTGTCTCCTCCTCCCTCCCTCTCTATCACACACACAACACACACACACACACCCCTTTAAAATTCTTATGATTTCCGATAGTGTTTTGGTCAAGGGCAAAATTCTGTACATGGCCTCACATAATTTATCATCGCAGCTGGGACATGATGAGAAGATGGATTCTGAGAAGTCATAGGAGTAAACCAGGATGAAAAGTCACCCTCCCTATAAGGCTGTCCATGACCTGGCTGCTGCTGGCCTCTGCAGCCTTGGCTTGCAGTGTGCTCTTCCTTGCTCTGCATGGCCCAGGCTCACAGACTATCTGCAGTTCATTTTTCAGGCACACTGTGCTCTGTTTACTCTTAGTAGAAAGCCTTTCTATGTGCTTTCCCCCTTTCCTTAATAGAACTCCTCCTACTCATCTTTCAGATCTCATCAGTTGGAGATTCCTTGGCTAATAAGCCTTCTCAGACTTTCCTGACTAAATCCATTCTCTTTCATTATTCTTCAGGGCACATACTTCATTTCATTTCATTTAAATCATTCTTGGGTTAATGTCTGTCCACCACTGGAGTGAGACTTCATGTAGGTAGAGGTTTTGCCAGGTTTTCTCATCATTTATTTCTCCATCACTCGGTGGGCACATAATAATAGCTAAGTAAATATTCGTTAGCTTAATTAATTTAAAAGAGGAAGATAAAGTCAAGCTTACTGCATAACCTAAAATATTTAGGTGATACTCAATTCTGATATATCCATTTAATTTTTGTTTAAAATAATTAATACATTTATATTTATAAATAAAAGTGCTCAATATTTAGAATTTTTCATTTTTATGTTATATGTTAATAAAAAGTTCTAAAATTTTTCACAAGTCTCTGTGTTAGTTAGCTGTGTTCTTTTATCCTAAGGGAACTTTAAGTTAGAAGAAACTTATCGTTGCTTTAATTTTATGTTATACACATTTTAAAATCAGACATACATCTGAATTGCAAATAATATGCGTAAGATATTTCAAAGAGTTGAATGTATTTTTAAAGAAAATATTAACTTTCTCTTGTTATTGAGGCAGTTTTAATTACAAATTATATAAAGGCTCATGTACATTTATTGAATTAATCATTTTAATTTATTTGATTTGAGTTCAGCCTATCCTAATGGAAAGATTGGGAGGGGAAGTTAGAATAGTGTATGCATTACCTCTTGAGACATTGAAAAGTACCTGCCATAAATTTAATGAAGAAGGAAGGAAAAACAATTTTTTCTGATTCTTTTGGATTCTTGAGGGAAAAACTGCGACCTTCCAGTAACAAATTTTCTGAGGCTTATTAAGTGGCTCTATGATACAGCCAGTACTGATCTCATTTAATCATAAATGATTAATTTATTCTATATAGTTAAAGTAGACTGGAGCATCCGACAGGTACTGTACTAATTATAGTCATTAATGGCCTACTTTTTCTGACCTAAAAAGGTAAATGAAGGAGGGAATTGTCTTTGCCTTTCAGGGATTTTCCCCTCTAAAAGAGATTAGTTCCCTGTTGTTGCTCTTTATTTTCATATGATACTTTCCTAAGATCTTTATAAAACTTTCTAGTCACTTATGATGGATCTAGTCGCTTATGATGGAGTGTGATAATGTGTGAAAAATAATCTATATATGTATGTGTGACTGGATCACCTTGCTGTACAGTAGAAAATTGACAGAACACTGTAAAACAGCTATGATGGAAAAAATAAAAATCATTTTAAAAAATGATCTTTATAAAACTCCACAGTACTGAACTCATCTTTGGAAGAAGCAGAATGAATTCATCTTCTCCCACAGGCAAAAAGACTTGGCAGGTCAGACCTCTCTTACTCCAGTTAGAAATCGTTAAGTTTTATGAACAGGCTCTTTTGTTGAAAGAGTCTCAGCATAGATGTGGTCTGTGGATCAAGAATACATACATGGTACAACATTGGAAAACAACTATACTTTAATTAAAAAAATGTTTTTAAGGGCACACATGAAGCATTAGTATGAAAATGCTATTACAACAGTTCTTAAGGTACTTCCCTTAAAAGTCTCCTTTTAAGTGTTTTAGAATTTATTCCAGGAAGAAAAAAAAAAACTCAAAAAATGATCCTTTGTTAATGTTTTATTTGGTGGTGTGACTTTTTTCATAGATTAGGTGATGTTTACTCCTTAATATAAATGTGTATGTGTGTCTTTGTTATTATTTATTAATACACAATGCTTAACAGAAGCTTAGCTTTGGTGATTTTAGGCTCAGAACCAAAGGGGTACTTTGTGGAAACCCAGAGTAGGTCAGAGAGTACCATGGTGTAGTAAAGGTGAGATCCCCAAGCTTGCTCAGGTTGTCTTGCCCCTGGTGGAGTTCACTTTCATTGTTATGGTCTAGGTCTGCCTTCCTGTGAATGGAAGAAATACTCAAATTGAAGGAAAGTCTCAGGAAAAATTGTAACTTTTTAGAATAATATTATCAATTATTGACAGGTTCAGTGGGGACAACATAGGGGAGAAAAAAATTAGAACTGAATTCTAAATTCCACAGATCAAGAGCAAAAATATGTATAAATATGGGAGCTTCTCTAAATGTAATGTAAGGAGTGCTGTATGGGTCTGTGTGCACTGGGAAATAGTTCCTCAGATTTTGCCTGCCTGTTCTACTTTTTTACATGTAGCTGTTATGGAAGTGACCATGTTTTAGAATCAAGGATTCAATTCATGCCATGTGAATTCTGAACATATGTAATTGAATGTATGTTATGGGCAAATCTTCTGACCGCTAGAATAGCTACTATCACATGTCTATGAAACACCATTTCACACCTGCTCTATTTGACTAATCTACAATTAGAATCTAGGAGTATACTTTAGCTGGCTTCCAAGATCCTAGATTTTTTTTTTTTTTTTTTACATATCAAAGTTAAAATGAAGTTTTCGTAAAATTAAATTTTAAGAAATGGCTTCCTTGTATTGGTTTAATATTAATTTATTATCTACAAATTCATATATATGAAGTTTCATGAACTTTGAAAAACTATATTAAATTTGGTGTTTCCTCAAGTATAATATGCCTGGTATCTTGGATCATGTTATCTGTTAGAGCAGAAGTTTTATTTTCTAGCTAAATTTCCCTTCTTAGGTCCTTCTCCTGCCTCACCTTTTTTAAGGATAAGAGACCCATGAGAATGCTAAGCCTTTTAGAGGTCAGAGTTGCTGAAGTTATTTTCTCTTCTTATATTTGCCAAGAATTGCTGACAATGTAAAAGCTATCATATGAGTGAATACCAGTTGCCTAGATTGTTTGATGATTTTGGACAAGTGTGGATCAGGATTTCCTGTAGTTTTCTTCCTCTTCTGGGGCTGTGTTGCCTCTATCTCTAGGCAATTGTACACTTGGAAAGAAAAAACAAAGCAAAGTCACTGGATCTAAATTACTTTTACTTCTGTGCCAAATGACACTCTTCTTCTGTTATGTGTTGTAGTTTTGGCATCTTTTGGCATCTAGAGAGAAACCACACTTAGGAGGTGGGATATGGAGCTTTTAGGAGAGGAGATTTTTTTGAGTGTAAGCCTCACTTCTTCTGTACTTTATTCAGAGTAGAGATGGCAAGTCCCTGCTCTTCGGCTGAAACATATCTATATGATAAAGCAGAGCATCCCAAGAGAAACTCATTTTCCCATAGATTATATAATCCATCAGTTTAGAATCCATTCCTGAATTCTCTGTGTTTTGAGATGTAGCTTAATGGATGTTTTTAAAAGGATACATCAAAGGGAGATGTATTTTAAGATTAGTAGGCATGCTACTTCAAGAATTGTAATTACTTCCTGAATGCAGGGGATAGTTCTAACCATTGCCTTTAGATACTAGGATTACCTGTGGGATAGTCTGGGTATTTTTTTCTGGATCAGAGAATGAAGAGCTGGGTTTCAGAAGATAAGAAAAGTATGAACTGAGCAGAGGCAGAACTTTGAATAAAAGGAAACTATCTTTGAAAACTGCAATTGGGTTTGGGAAATTGTTGAGTGTGTTATTTAGGAATGTGTTTGGCTGCAGATAATAGAAAACTTTACCATGTGGCTTAAAGAGATAGAGGTCTTCCTCCATAAGAAATCTCAACTGAGGTAGTCCAGAGCTGATACTGATGTTCAGCTTATTAATAATGAACCTCCATCATTAGAATGTGGTTCTCATCCTCAAGGTCACCAAATGGCTATTATGCTTTCAGGCATCACTCTGTTTGCTATCCATTGTTGCATAAAAAATTATCCTAAAACATATCTTAAAACAATAAACATTTATTATTTCACAGTTTCTGAGGGTTGAGAATTGAGAGTAGTTTAGCTGGGAGGTTCTGGCTCTAGCTGGGAGGTTGTGACTCAGGGTCTTTCATGAGGCTGCAGTCAAGATAACACCTGCGGGACCTTGGTCCAATAAAGGCTTGGCTGAGCTGGAGATCTGCTTTGAAGCTAACTTAAGTGACTCTTGGCAGGAAGCTCTAGTTCCTTGCCACATTGACCTCTCCATAGGGCTGCTGATGACGTAGCAGTGGGCTTTACCCAGGGAAAATTGTCTGAGAAGGAAGGGGAGTAGTCTTTTATAACCTAGTCTTGGAGATATCACTTCTGCCATATTCTATTGGTCACGCACCCCGAAACCGTACAGTATGAGCAGGAACTACAGAGAGGTGTGAATAACAGGAAACGTGTCAGTGGGACCATCTTGGAGGCTGCCTAGTACATATAACAAATATGTTCTTGTCAATAAGGAAAGGAAGGAGGCAGTGCTAACAGACGTCTGTTTGTTTCTCACTGGCAAGAACTGTGTAACTTGATCTCTCAAGGAAAGCTTGGAAATCAAGTGTTTAGCTCTTACAGCCTCTGTTGTAGAGACAGCCCTGGGAGAAGCAGGTGAGAAATGGAGTGGACTGGCTTACTGTCCATTGTCTGACACTACCAGGGCATTTGAAGACTATAACTACTACTATTAATTTACCTGTATTGCCCATTCTTAAAATTAATGATTAGCTTTCTAGGAGGAGATTTAATTAATAAAAGCATGAATAGGAATTCCTGTTGTAATTCAGTGGGTTAAGAACCTGATTTGTGTCTTTGAGAATGCAGGTTCAATCCCTGGCCTCACTCAGTGGGTAAAAGATCTGGCATTGCCACAAGGTGTAGTGTAGGTCTCTGATGCAGTTTGGATCTGGTGTTCCTGTGGCTACGGCATAGGCCAGCAGCTGCAGCTCCAATTTAACCCCTAGGCTGGGAATTTCCATATGCCTCTGTGGATGTAGCCCTAGAGAAGACCAAAACAAAACTGTGAATGAGTGGAGGCCTAAAAATTAAAAAGAAAAAAAAAAGGTATAGTTGACATATATTCGTTTCAGGGATGCAACATAATGATTCAGAATTTGCATATACTGCAAAATGATTGCTACATTATGTCTAGTTAACATCCATCACTATACATAGTTAAATAACTTTAAAAATTTCTTTTAAAAGTAGTGATTCCTCTAATTGTTATAGAAATAAAGCTCTTACTGGTGGCTAGCTACCAGAAAATATTGGAAGTGTACTTAATTTTGAATCATAATGAAGTTTATTATGAGGAACTTTTAGGTTATTTTATCCTCTTTGTTCTTTTTGAACAAAATATTCTGACATAGTAGAGATTAAGATGGTGTAATAGAAGGACTGGAGCTCAACCTCTCATAAAAACAACAAAATTAAAACTAAATGCTGAGCAATCTTCAACCAAATGGACTGGGAACTTTCCAAAAGATATCCTACTCCAGAAGACAAAGAGGAGGCCACATCAAGAGGTAGGGGGGCAATTATGTGATATAATCAACTGCATACCTCTGGGTGGAAGGCCCCACAGACTAGAAAGTAACTGTATCACAGACACTCACCTATGGAGTGAGAGTTCTGAGCCCCACATCAGTTCCACACACCTGGGGATCTGGTATTGGGAGAAAGAGCACCCAGAGCATCTGGCATTGAAGGCCAGTGGAACTTGTGCACAGGAGCTCCATGGGACTGGGGGAAATGGAGACCCCATTCTTGAAAGGCGCACACAGACTTTCACGTGCACTGGGCCCCAGGGCAAAGCAAAGGCGCCATGGGAATCTGGGTTGGACTTGACTGCAGTTCTTGGAGGATCTCCTGGGAAAACAGGGGTGAATGTGGTTTGTTGTAGGGGAAGGGCATTGGAGTCAAAGCCCTTGGGAATATTCATCAGTGTGTGTTTCTCTGGAGGTGGCCATTTTGGGAAAATCTGTCCCCACGCATCATCACTGAGAAACCCCAGGCCAAACAATAATCCAGGTGGGGTCACAGCCCAACTAATAGTAAACAAGCTGCCTGAGGACCCCCTATGCACAAAGCCACCTCTAATCTCACCCAGAGACAAAGCCCCACCCACCAGAGGGATAGGAATCAGCCCCACCTACCAGTGGGCGGGCATCAGCCCCTCCCATCAGGAAGCCTACAGCAAGCCCCCGTACCAGCTTCAGCCTCAAGGGGGGCAGACACCAGAAGTAACAGAGGCTACAACTCTATTGTCTGCAAAAAGGAAACCACACCAAAAACCTCTAACAATGAAAAGACAGAGAACTATAACTCAGATAAGAGAGAAAGAAAAAAACCCAGAAAAACAGCTAAGTGCTCAGGAGATTCTCAGCCTCCAGGAAAAAAACTTTAACTGTTGATGCCAAAGATAATGCAAGACATTGCAAATAAACTGGAGGCAAAGATTGAGAACTTACAGGAAACAGTGAGCAAAGAAATACAGGATATAAAACTTAAGAAGAGATGCAAAATACAATAACTGAAATAAAAATTCATTAGAAGCAGGCAATAGCAGAATACAGGAGGCAGAAGAATGAACAAGCGAGGTGGAGGACAGACTAGTGGAAATCACTGATGCAGAACAAAAAAGAAAAAAGATTGAAAGGAAGTGAAGAGAGTCTCAGAGGACTCTGGGACAATGTTAAATGCACCAACATCTGTATTACAGGGTGTCAGAAGGAGAAGAGAGAGAAAGGGATAGAAAAAAATATTTGAAGAGATAATAGCCGAAAACTTCCCTAACATGGGAAAGGAATCACCCACTCAAATCCAGGAAGTGCAACGAGTACCATATAAA
The DNA here is from genome assembly GCF_016906955.1 of Phacochoerus africanus. Lineage (NCBI taxonomy): Eukaryota > Metazoa > Chordata > Mammalia > Artiodactyla > Suidae > Phacochoerus > Phacochoerus africanus. Next base: position 75,094,209 of record NC_062545.1, on the reverse strand, counting down.
ATAAACCCAAGGAGGAATGTCCCAAGACACATATTAATCAAACTGACCAAAATTAAAGACAAAAGAAAAAATATTGAAAGCTAGGGAAAGGAAACAAATAACATACATGGGGAACCCTGATAAGGTTATCAGCAGATTTTTCAGTAGAAAAGCTGCAGGCCAGAAGGGAGTGGCATGATATACTTAATGTGATGAAAGGAAAAAATTTCCAGCTAAGATTACTTTATCCAACAAGGCTCTCATTGAAATTTGAAGGAGAAATCAAAAGCTTAACAGATAAGCAAAAGCTAAGAGAATTCAGCAACACTAAGCCAGCTTTACAACAAATACTAAGGGAAATTCTCAGAAAAGAAAAGGCTTCAACCAGAAACAAAAATACCACAAATGACAAGGCCCACCAGTAAAGGCATATATACAGTAAAGTTAAAAAATCATCCATGTGGAATTATGCTACCAAAACAGAAATCGTGAGAAGAAGAGGGTACAAATGCAGGACACTGGAGATGCACTTGCAATTAAGAGACCAACAACTTAAAACAATCTCAAAACTTTGGGGCAACCGCAAGCCAAAAATCAACAGTTGATACACAAACAAAAAAAACCAACTGAAATACAGCACTTAAGATAGTCATCAAGTTATCAAACCACAAGAGGAGAGAACAAGAGAAGAAGGGAAGAAAAAAGAGCAACAAAAACAAATCCAAAGCAATTAATAAAATGGCAATAAGAACATACATATCAATAATTACCTTAAATGTTAATGGACTAAATGCCCCAACTAAAAGACATAGACAGGCTGAATGGATACAAAAACAAGACCCATATATATGCTGTCTTCAAAAGACCCACTTCAGTTCTAGGGACACATACAAATTGAAAGTGAAGGATGGAAGAAAATATTCCTTACAAACAGGAATCAAAAGAAAGCTGGAGTAGCAATACTCCTATTAGACAAAATAGACTTAAAATGAAGAGTATTTTAAGAAACAAGGAAGGGCACCACATAATGATCAAAGGATCAGTCCAAGAAGAAGACATAACAATTTTAAATATCTATGCACCCAACATAGGATCCCCACAATATATAAGGCAACTGCTAACCTTAAAAGGAGAAATCGACAGATCATCCAGATAGAAAATCAATAAGGAAACACAGACCCCGAATGAAGCATTAGACCAGATGGACTTAATAGATATTTAGAGGACATTCCAACAAAAGCAACAGAATACACATTCTTCTCAAGTGCACATGGAACATTCTCTAAGATTGATCACATCCTGGGCTACAAATCAAACCTTGGTAACTTTAAGAAAATTGAAATCATATCAAGCATCTTTTCCAACCACAATGCTATATGACTGGAAATCAACAAGAAGAAAACTGCAAAAAAACACAAACGTGGAGACTAAACAACATGCTACTAAACAACCAATGGATCACTGAAGAAATCAAAGAGGAAATTAAAAAATACCTAGAAGCAAATGACAACGAAGGTATGATACTCCAAAACCTATGGGATGCAGCAAAAGCCGTTCTAAGAGGAAAGTTTATAGCAATACAAGCCTACCTCAGACAACAAAAAAAGTTCAAATAAACAACCTAACTTTACATCTAAAGCAGCTAGAGAGAGAAGAACAGACAAGACCTTAAGTTGGTAGAAAGAAAGAAGTCATAAAGATCAGAGCAGAAATCAATGAAATAGAAACAAAGAAAACCAATGAAAGTAAAAGCTGGTTCTTTGAAAAGATTAACAAAATTGATAAACCCTTAGCCAGACTTACCAAGAAAAAAAGAGGACTCAAATCAATAAAATTAGAAATGAAAAAGTAGAAGTAACAAAAGACACCGCAGAAATACAAAGGATCACAAGAGACTACTATATGCAACCATATGCCAGTAAAATGGAAAACCTAGAAGAAATGGACACATTCTTAGAAAAGTACAATCTTCCGGAGTTCCCATCATGGCGCCGTGGTTGACAAATCTGACTAGGAACCATGGAGTTGTGGGTTCGATCCCTGGCCTTGTTCAGTGGGTTGAGGATCCAGCGTTGCTGTGAGCTGTGGTATAGGTCGCAGACTCGGCTCAGATGCCACGTTGCTGTGGCTGTGGTGTAGGCTGGCAGCTACAGCTCCAATTCGACCCCTAGCCTGGGAACCTCCATTTGCCACTGGGGCGGCAAAAAGACAAAAAAAGAAAAGAAAAGTACAATCTTCCAAGAGTAAACCAAGATGAAATAGAAAAGATGAACGGAATAATCACAAGTACTGAAATTGAAACTGTGATTAAAAAAATTCCAACATGAGTTCTCGTCATGGCTCAGTGGTTAACGAATCCTACTAGGAACCATGAGGTTGCAGGTTCGAGCCCTGGCCTTGCTCAGTGGGTTGGGGATCCAGCGTTGCTGTGAGCTGTGGTATAGGTTGCAGACACAGCTTGGACCCCACATTGCTGTGGCTCTGGCATATGCCAGTGGCTACAGCTCCAATTCAACCCCTAGCCTGGGAACCTCCATAGGCCGTGGGAGCAGCCCAAGAAATGGCAAAAAGACCAAAAAAAAAAAAAAAAAATTCCAACAAGCAAAAGTCCGAGACCAGATGGCTTCACAGGTGAATTCTATCAAACATTTAGAGAAGATACACCCCTGTCCATCTGAAACTATTCCAGAAAATTTCCAAGGAAGGGACACTGCCAAACTCATTCTATGAGGCCACCATCACCCTCATACCAAAACCAGACAAATATACCACAGGCCAAAAAAAGAAAACTACAGGCCAATTTCACTGATCAACAATGTTGCAAAAATCCTCAACAAAATACTAGCAAACGAAATCCAACAATACTTTAAAAGGATTGTACATTGTGATCAAGTTGGATTTATCTTGGGGATACAAGGATTCTTCAATATCTGTAAATCAATCAGTGTGATACACCACATTAACAAATCCAAGAATAAAAACCATATGATCCTCTCAATAGATGTGGAAAAAGCCTTTGACAAAATCCAACACCCATTTCTGGTAATAACCCTTCAGAAAATGGGCATAGAGGGAACCTACCTCAACAAAATAAAGGCCATATATGGCAAACCCACAGGAACATCATTCTCAATGGTGAAAAGCTGAAAGAATTCCTGCTGAGATCAGGAACAAGACAAGGATGTCTGCTCTCACCACTACTCTTCAACATAGTTTTGGAAGTCCTAGCCACAGCAATCAGAGAAGTAAAAGAAATAAAAAGAATCCAAATTGGAAAGGAAGAAGTAAAACTATCACTATTTGCAAGTAACATGATACCATACCTAGAGAATCCTAAAGACTCTACCAGAAAACTACTAGAGCTCATCAATGAATTTGGCAAAGTCACAGGATACAAAATAAATACACAGAAATTGAGGGAATTTCTACATGCTAACAATGAAAAATCAGAAAGAGAAATTAGGGGAGAAATCCCATTTAGCAGCATATCAAAAAGAATAAAATACATAGGAATAAACCTACCTAAAGAGACAAAAGACCTGTACTGTGAAAACTATGAGACACTGATGAAAGAAGTCAAAGATGACACAAACAGATGGAAAGACATACCATGCTCTTGGACTGGAAGAGTCAATATTATCAAAATGACTATACTACTACCTAAGGCAATCTACAGATTCAATGCAATCCCTATCAAATTACCAAGGACATTTTTCAGAGAACTCAAACAAAATATTTTAAAGTTTGTTTGGAAGCACAACAGACCCAGAATAGCCAAAGACATTCTGAAAAAGAAAAATGGAGCTGGAGGAATCAGGCTCCCAGACTTCAGACTATACTACAAAGCATCAGTCATCAAAACTGCATGGTACTGGCACAAAGACAGAAATATAGATCAGTGGAACAGGATAGAAAGCCCAGAATTAAACCCACACACCTACAGCCAACTCATCTATGACAAAGGAGGCAATAATATACAATGGAGAAAAGACAGCCCGTTCAATAAGTGGTGCTGGGAAAACTGGACAGCCATGTGGAAGAGAATGAAATTACAATACTCCCTAACACCATACACAAAATTAAACTCAAAATGGATTAAAGACCTAGATATAAGACCAGACACTATAAAACTCTTAGAGGAAAACATAGGCCAAACACTCTCTGACATAAACCACAGCAACATCTTTGCAGATCCACCTCTTAGAGTGATGACAATAAAAACAAAATAAACAAATGGGACCTAATTAAACTTAAAGGTTTCTGCACAGCAAAGGAAATCCTAAACAAAACAAAAAGACAACCCGCAGATTGGGAGAAAATATTTGCAAATGAAGTGACTGACAAGGGATTAATCTCCAAAATTTATAAACTCCTCCTACAGCTCCATACCAAAAAAACAAACCCCATCAAAAAATGGGCAGAAGATCTAAACAGATAATTCTCCAAAGAAGACATACAGTTGGCCAAAAAAAAAAAACATAAAAAGATGTTCACTATAACTAATTACTAGAGAAATGCAAATCAAACCCACTATGAGGTGCCACCTTACACCAATCAGAATGGCCTGATGAAGAGCCCAAGTTTTTCCAACTTATTCTCGATGGTATATTTGTTTCCATTTTTATAACTCAGCTACCATCATTTCTAGACTACTATTAAAACTGAAATCTCTGTCAACTTTCTTTGCATCTAGCTCAGCTCTGGGCCTCTAAGTGCCTCTGTATTAAATATCAGCTAACTGACCCACACCTGTTACAACTCAGCCCAAAGCCATTTTCTAGTACTCTCTCTTCATGGAGTCCTCTTCTGTAGTTGTACATAAGACGCAGAAGGAAAAAAGCCAAGCCTCTTTTGAATGTATCTACACTAGAGTTTATTTTAAAATGTATTGAAAAGCCTGCTTTTGTTCCTGAAGTAGTCAGACTTATTGATACAGATGTAATAGATCCCAGAAAATATTTTCAAAACTGAGCAGATGCTTGTCCATTACTTGCTCCATTAAATCCAGCCTTTATGAATTTTCTTCCCCTTAAGTTTTTGAATTTCAAATTAAAGGAGTAAAAGTATCTTGCACCTTTTATAGCATTTAGGATTGATGCCAGCATCCTTAATATGGCCCATGAGGGCTTTCACTGCCTGGGTTCTGCCGCTTACTCCAGCTCATCTCCACCTGTGTTCCTGCTTAGTTCACTGGCTTTGTTATTGTTGTTCCCTCTGATTCATCGCAGTTCCTGCTATCTCAGAGCCTTTCCCATGCCTTTCAGTCTGCATAGAATGTTCTCCACCCATGCCACTTCATGCTTTATAAACACCTACTAATCCTTTATATGTCCGTTTAAATGTTCATTTTGCTGGGAAGTGGGATGGTGCAAATGACTACAGGCTCTGTCTGAGCTCCCCTCCCAGCTCTTTCTTTACTATCTGTATGGTCTTAAGTTATTTGACTTCTCTCTGAGACTTTACCTGTGAAATGGGAAATAATTCTGATTCATAAGGTACTATGATTAGTAAATGAGAAAATAATAAGCCATGTAAAGAACCCAATCCAGGGCCTGATTGACATTGAATGTAGTACTCAATAAATGTTGGATAAAATTATTCCCAGTCTACCTCCTACCCCTGATACATACATACACATTACCAAACAAACAGTCTAGGTCAACTCCTTTGATTAGGTAGAGACACATAACCACCTCTTATTCCTAACACAGTTTACCACCATTATGATTTTTAAGTTTATTTGTTGATTGGTCAGTTAGTCTACCTTCCTTGACTAGTTTATAAGCTCTATGGGAGCAGCAACTCTAGTTTCACTCACTCTATCTTCAGCACTTAGCCCATAGTAGGCCAATAATATTTGTTGAGTAGATGAACAAATGAATGAACTAGAGGTATATCCTGTCTCCTCTCAAAACAGTATACTTCTTTTTAAATTTGATTTTACTGGAGTATAGTTGATTTACCATGTTGTATTAGTTTCAGCTGTATAGCAAAGTGAATCAGTGGTACATGTAAATATATCCATTCTTTTTTCTTCCCATATAGGTTATTATAAACTATTGAGTAGATTTTCCTATGCTTTACAGCAAATTCTCATTAATCATCTATTTTATGCAATAGTGTGTATATGTTATTACCCTCCCAATTCTTCACTTCCACCAATGGTTTCACCTATGGTAACATTGGTTTTGAAATCTGGGAGTTTGTTTTTGTCAAAATAGCATAATTGATGATAATGTTTCGTATAGGATAGGCTTGCCTTTAAAGACTTAAACCTATAAATGACAAATTCAGGACCAATCTAGTGTTGCCACTAGAATAATCTAGTACCAAACCTGTCATTAAAAAACATTTTCAGGTCTTTCTGAATGTTTGTATATAACATTTTAAAAGTATTAAAGACCCTTGTTTTCAACATTGGAAAAGGCTTACACTAAAAATGTAAGTATACAATGAAGGCTAGGTATACTACTTGAAGTAATGTTTGACCTCAACCCTAAAAATATACATAAGAAAAAGACCTGAAAGTAAATATATCAGTATGTTAGGAGCTTCTGAGTGGTAGAATTGTGATCACTTTTAATCATTTCACATTTAAATTTACGGATACAGATAAATTTCTACTTTTTTTGCAGCGAAACTATTAGGGTTTTTTTGCTTTTTGTTTTTATATTTGTTGTTTGTTTTTGCTTTTTAGGGCTGTACCCACGGCATATGGAAGTTCCCAGGCTAGGGGTCAAATTGGAGGTACAGCTGCCAGCCTCCACCATAGCCACAGCAACACCAGATCCCCGACCCACTGAGCGAAGCCAGGGATTGAACCCACATCCTCATGGATACTGGTTGGATTCATTTCAGCTGCACTGCAACAGGAACTCCCCAAAATATTAGTTTTATATTAATAAAAGTTATCTTTAAATATTTCTGAAATGTATAGAGGAATAATTTTCATTCACTTATTCAACAATTATTTATTGAGCAGGTGCTAAGTGCCAGACACTATTCTAAGCGAAGAAGATGAAGCTGTAATAAAATAAGCAAAAATCCTTTGTGGAATTTCCATTCTGATATATTGCAGCTACCTGTGACTTAGGTTTGAAACTCCTTTTTCACATCTTTCCTAAAAAACTTATGGATGTCACTTTAGTGATTTATCATTATTGTCCTATATTCAGTTATGGTAAAAAAGAAACTAATAATCGCAATTTCTAAATTCTTTGCAATTCTTCAACCCTTCTAATGTTTTTCTTACCTTAAAATCTTATCTTTGACATAATAATAGTCCAGTGTAAAGATGATAAGAGGGACCCAATTTAAACATTCCTTAAAGAGTTACATTTTCTCTCTCAAAGAGTCATTTCATGTAACCTTACTCATTAATACACAACGTTGCAGCTTGTCTAACTCCCTTAATGTTAAAAAAGTTAGGTGATGTGTTACGTTATCACTGAAGTAGTACCATTATAGTCTGACTCAGTTTAAGTGTTCAGTAAATTAAAAAACTATTAAATCTTTCTAATAAAAGATTCTTTGAAACTTCAGGGAACCCTGCTATTTTGGGAAGTGAATGACTGGAAAGTGACTGATCCAAATGACTTTTAAACCATTGTGAAACTAATCTCTGAAATGTGTTCCTCTGTTTCTTAACAGGAGTTAGTTTGTAAATTACTTGTTTAGAACTCAACTTATATTTCTGTGTATAAGTACTTGGTTGTTAGCTTCAAGGATCAGCTCACACAACAAAAGTGTTCAGCCCATTCTTACTTGAAAAGTTATGCTAATTGAACAATTTTTACCGTAACAAACTATCACTTATAATATTATTCTTACAGAAATGTATGTTTTGTGGGCTACCTCTCCCCTATCTAAGCAGCAGAAGCTGTGCTTTTTCTTCTTGCCTTTCCTTTCTAGACTGGGATCCAGAGACTGGGAAGAGGGTTTGGAAAAGAAGGGAGGGTAGTGGTGAGTGATTATTTATTGGCCCCAGTATTTTGTTTATTCCACATGCTTACTAAAGGAAGATAGCTCTCTTAGGAAGTTACTCTTCCTGTAATCAACCTGGAAGACAGAGCATTTGCCCTTCTGCTTAGAAACCTTGGTTAAGGATTGTGTAAGTCTGGTGGTGCGATTTGGGAGATGAGGCAGAACTACTGCTGCTTGGCCATTTGTAATGATAGGTTATTTGAAAGTTGGAGACTATTTTGGTATTTTCCTCTCTTAGGAAGTGAATTTTATCAATCTTTTAGACCATTCCAACTGACTTTATTCCTTCTACAATTTAAAGTCTTATTTTTTTTTTTAATGTTTAAAGACTTGCCATACTGTCTTTATCCTTTAGCAAGATGGTAAATCTATGACTAATTATACTTCAAATGACTTCTTTATGATTAAAAAAAAAAATTGTGTCTTTTCTAGGCTGGGGATGTATTCACTGCTACCTAAAGTGCTGCTGCAGACAGACACCACCTCAGCTCATAGCACAGTTGGTCAGTCCTTGAGCAGCTCTCAGCTGGGCTGGTTATTGCTCTATGTGGACACGTTTCGATTTGAAGTTCCTCCCTTCCACTGGCTGTCTCTGTCATGAGATTAGAACAAGGTTATGACATGTCATAAAACCTGTTAAAAATTGAAAAAGTAGTTAAGTCAGATGCCCAGTAAGCAGTTTGGCTTTTTCACTGAATTGGCCAATATTTTAATTTCATATATACAGAGTTTTAAAAAAAAAAATCACTTGCTCCTATCCTTACTATCTTTCATTTATTCTTGTCTTTGCACGTTGTATCTTCAGAAGTGTTTTATTTATGGATCATAATTTTAAAGTTTTCTTTTAAAGCTGTTACCCATGTTTCACGCCAAAGTCAGACATGTAGTTTTATGTATGTACTCTTCACTGGATATTTATGTTTGTTTTGACATTTAATTACTATGATGCAATTTTCTTCTTGAAAAAAAAGTTTAAAAGGTCTTATGTAAGTTAACTTCCTTTCAGTTCTATGTTATTGAAATGTGCATGTTAATATAATATATAATTGACTTCAGAGTCATATATCAATAAATATCAATATAGAACACATTAAAATAAATAATAAATATCCATTCTCCTCCCTTTTTTGATACCACCTTTCCCTGCTCTGGTGTGCCAAGACGTTCTCCAAATTTTGCAGAGGTTGTGACTATCATTCACTTATTCATTCACTCATAGATTTCACAGATGTTTGTTGAAAGCCACCTCCATGCAAAGAAGTGTGCTGAGCAAAAGGGATAGAAATCATATGTCCCAGCCCCTGACCTCAGTGACTTGCTGTTTAGTGGAGGAAATAGAAAAACAAACAATTAAAATTTTAAAAATACTTGCCCTACTTTTCATAGTTCTCACCTTTACAATTGGAGTATTATTACAGCATGGGATATGTGGCTATATGTGAGTAGAGGCTATATGTCAGTGGCAATATGTCAGTTCGACAGGTCATAACTTGAATCTATTGCCTTGCCTTTATTACTTGCATGTTTTGAATTATGTGAGCGGTGATTTGGGTTTTATTTTGTATTTACAGTGTTTGCCCTTAATAATTAATGACCCTCTTTTGGAATACTCCTGTTTGTACCTCAACAAATGCAAGTTTCCCTCTTGTCTGCTCTATAGCCCTTTTGGGATACTTAGAAGTTGATTTTCTCTTCATTGATGGTACTATTCTTAGTATTTTAAGTTGGAACATATCTTGCCTCATGAACCTTTAAATTATTATTTTAAGTTTCTCCCAGATGAAGTGCTCTCATCTAACGTTTGCTTGGAATTGTGCCACTGCCAGTCCTACACCAGCTGTACCATTGTCTCCAGTATGATTTTTCTGTTGCACCTTGTACTATCTATATATCATCTTCCCTACATAGAATAAATACAGCATATCTTCCTGAAATTTAAAATGGAATGAGGGGAATACAGAGGAGACATCTCTTAGTAAGAGATAGTTAATTTAACTGGTAGGTAATTTAAAACATTATTTTAGAATAATAAGAAGCATGGCCATATTAGGGACTAAGATATAGAATTTGACACAAATAATTCTGCTGCTTTAGGCCAGCTACTCTTGGGCTGGTCACCACTTTGTTTCCTATGGAAGGAGTTCTCTCCCCTCAAAGATTACAAATGCCTCAAGGAAAATTTTGAGAGGCCCTTCCTATCTGATCTTGTAAGCATGTTAATGTCAAAAGGAGAGGCTAGAGAAGCTGGCTGCCCTTTAAGAGCATAGAGCCCTATTTCTTCTGTTATTGCTGCATTTTAACATCTGTCCTTTAGAAGTAGTGCCACTGCTTTGTTGACTAAATCCAGTGGAGCAATACTGATGGTGCAGATCTCAAGTTGAATGGCAAAGTAAGTGAAGGGATGTCTGTGGTAAACTCCTACACTACCTTTAAGCAGGACCAGTTAGGTCCTTTGTGGAACTTGGAAGACAAAAGATTAAGGGAGGCCCATTTATGAAGGACAGTCTCCTTGTCACAGTCTCAATGAATTTTAAAAGTACTTCATCAGATACTTTTTAATAAAGTAGTTGACTGACAATGTTGTGCCAATTTCTGCTATACAGCAAAGTGACTTAATCACTCTCACACACACACACACACACACACACACTCTCTCTCTCTCTCTCTCTCTCTCTCTCTCTCTCTCTCTCTCTCTCTCTCTCCCTTTCTTATATTACATTCCATCATGTTATGTCCCAAGATACTGGATATAGTTCCTTGTGCTATTCAGTAGGACATCATTGCTTATCCATTCTAAATATAATAGTTTGCATGTCTACTAACCCCAAACTCCCAGTCCATCCCACTCCCTCCCCTTCCCCCTTGGCAACCACAAGTCTGTTCTCTATGTCTGTCAGTCTTTTGCAGTTTTGTAGGTAGATTCATCTGTGCCATATTTTAGATTCCTTATAAGTGATGTCATGTGATACTTGTATTTCTCTTTCTGATTTATTTCATTTAGTATGATAATCTCTAAGTACATCCATGTTGCTGCAAATGGCATTATTTTGCTCTTTTTTATGGCTGAGTAGTATTCTATCGTGTATATGTACCACATCTTCTTAGTCTATTCATCTCTCTTTTTTTTTTGTCTTTTCGCTATTTCTTTGGGCCGCTTCCACGGCATATGGAGGTTCCCAGGCTAGGGGTCGAATCAGAGCTGTAGCCACTGGCCTACGCCAGAGCCACAGCAACGTAGGATCCGAGCCGCATCTGCGACCTACAGCACAGCTCACGGCAACGCCGGATCGTTAACCCACTGAGCAAGGTCAGGGACCGAACCCGCAACCTCATGGTTCCTAGTCGGATTCATTAACCACTGCGCCACGACAGGAACTCCAGTCTATTCATCTCTTGATGGACATTGTTGTTTTCATGTCTTGGCTATTGTAAATAATGCTTCAGGGAACACAGGGGTGCATGTATCTTTTTTTTTTTTTCTTTTTAGTGTCATATCATGGTATATGGAGGTTCCCAGGCTAGGGGGTCAAATTGGAGCTGTAGCCACCAGCTTACGCCACAGCCACAGCAACGTGGGATCGGAGCCGCATCCACAACCTACACCACAGCTTGTGGCAATTCCAGATCCTTAACCCACTGAGCGAGGGCAGGGGTCAGACCTATATTTTCATGGATACTAGTCAGGTTCTTAATCTGCTGAGCCACAATGGGAACTCCTGTATCTTTTTGGATTGTAGTTTTGTAGGGAAATATGCCAAGGAGTGAGATTGCTGGATCATATGGTAGTTTTATATTTAGTTTTCTTAGGAACCTGCATACCGTTTTCCATAGCAGTTTTACCAATTTACATTCCCACCAACAGTGTAGGAGGGTTCCCTTTTCTCTAAACCCTCTCCAGCATTTGTTATTTGTAGACTTATTAATGATGGCCATTCTGACTGGTGTGAAGTGGTATCTCATTGTAGTTTTGATTTGCATTTCTCTAAAGGTTAGAGATGTTGAGCATTTTTTCATGTGCCTGCTGGCCATCTGTATGTCTTCTTTGGAGAAATGTCTACTTAGGTCTTTTGCCCATTTTTTGATCGGGTTTTTTGTTGTTGTTGTTGATGATTTGTATGAGTCGTTTGTATATTTTGGAGATTGTATCCTTTGCAACTATTTCCCCCCACTCTGTAGGTTGTCTTTTTGTTGTATTTATGGTTTCCTTTGCTGTGCAAAAGCTTGTAAGTTTGATGAGGTCTGATTTGTTTATTTTTGTTTTTATTTCTATTGCCTTGGAGACTGATCTAAGAAAGAAGCATCAGATTTTTTTTTTTAAACAATCTCAACATTTTTTTGTCTTCATAATAAAAGTATGAAGCTCAGAACTGGATCACTTGGCCCTTTCTCTTTTTATCTCCTCCCAGCTCAAAATGCTTGCATCTCTTAATAGCCAGCATTCTCTTAGATGTGCAGTTGGGCTCAATGCATTCCAGCCTCAGCACAATCTTCTTTGTAGTTTTAGCCTTTTTCTGGAAAGTCGGCTTAGTCTGCCTACCATAGTCACTCTGCTTCCTGTCATAATGCCGCTTTCCCTGGGCACACAGTGAATCCTTGCCCTTCTTGTATTGTGTCACTTTGCGGGGTTGGTGCTTGCCAAACTTCTTACAGAAAGTCTGGTGTGTTTTAGGAATATTCACCATGTTTGCAAGAGCACTGTCGGCACAGAAAGAAAGAACAGATTTTTTAAACCTTATATTTATAGCATTTTTTACTTATGTTCCACCATGAGTGAATTAACTGAATGTTGAGGCATTGGTTTTTCTCTTAGAGCAAGCAATGGGATATACTTTTCTTTTAATACATACAGATTCAAAATCACATTCCTAACATTTAGAGTTCTTCCATATCATGCTTTTGTTTATTTATAAAACACTTATTGAGTATTTACTCTATGCACTGGGGAAACACATAAGGCAAAGTCTTCACTCTCAGAGTGCTCACAGACAGGTGGGGGAGGTGGGCAGGAGAAAGGCAGTTGTAATGCATAGTGACAGGTGCTCTGAAGGAAGGTCAGCTCATCCAGGAAGATGACCTGATGGGGCAAGGCCTGAGGTTGTATTGTGGTGTGAAGATGTGCTCGACTCCGGAAGTATGTGGGTGGAAGAAGAGGCTTTGGATGGTTGGAAGTGAGGAGAATGGTCAGGGAAGGCTCTGTAGAAGATTATAGCCTCAACTGGCTCCTGAAGCCTGACTGAAGAGTAGCTAGTTAAGGAAGGGAATGGTCAGGGAAGGCTCTGTAGAAGATTATAGCCTCAACTGGCTCCTGAAGCCTGACTGAAGAGTAGCTAGTTAAGAAAGTGGGAGATCGGGTTCTCTAGTCAGAGAGCTTAGTGTGTTCAAGAACACAGAGTCATGAGAGTTACCATGTTTGAGTTGAACTCAGTATGATTGGAGAGATTCAGAAGGGAATTATATGTCATTTGAAAAATCTGGTTTCTTTTTGAATGTTAAAGGGAACCTGTGAAGGCTTATAACATCATCAGACCTGTGATTTAGAAAGACTGCTCCACAGTGTGGCAAATAGGCAGGAAGTTTGCACAGACAATGAGACAAAGAAGAGGCTGTTGCTATAATTCAGAAAAGAAATGGACAGGGACCAAATTAATGGGTTTGGGATTAAGGGTAAGGGGATAGACTTGACAGTTTTTTGGATATGGAACATTCAAGACTTTGCAAGACATTAGCAGAGAGTCAGAGCAGCCTAGGGAAGGACTGGTTGATTTCCGCATGGGACAATTGGATGTATTGTGAGGCCATCATGGGGATAGAGGTTAGAATATAAGAGGTAGTAGGTAGCACAGAGGGATGGGTGGGGGGGAAAGTGATGAATTTGGCTTTTAATTTATTGGGTTGGAGTTGGCCGTAGGATATCAAGGGGTAGCTGGATAAATGGGCCTCACATTCAGGAGAAAGGATGAGATGTAATTACAGCCTTGATTAGCATTCATTGTTGAAATTATTCAGGAGTGAAATCATCCAGGTATACATTAAGAAGGCTGAAAGATGGATGAAACATTGAAGAACATCTTTTTATAAGAAAACAGCAGAGGAAGAGGAATCATTAAGGAGATTAATGTCGAGTGGCCAGAAATAGAGGATAGAACCTAAAAGAGGATGTTATATCCCAAATACTAAGGGAGGGGAGATTTCATAAAAGGATTGGTCAACTTTGTCAATTGTAGAAGAAAGGCAAGACCTATATGATATCAATGCCTGAAATGGAGGTAGAAGAAGACAGCAATGAGACAGCGTCTGATAGATCAGAGAAGAGGAAGACCCTGAAATAACCAAAAGATTTTTCATGGAAATTATGGCAGACCAATTTGCAAACAGTAGCTGAAATTAGGAGGAATTTTGCCTATTCCAAAAATGAGTGAATGCAAGATATCCACTGTAAGAAGAACTGAAGAGACTAGAGTAGTACAGCTTTTATGAATTCTTAAAACCAACCTGTGACTTTTTTCTAAAACAGGGTCCATGTTAAGAAACAGTTGCTGGGAGTGGAATAAAAATTGAGCAAAATAGGGACAAGAGAGATGAAAGGAAAAGTTTATGAGAGAGGAGAATGGACCCCCAAAAATTTCAGAATGTAAGCTGTCACAGTTTTGAACACTACACAAAAACAATAGAAAAGAGAATTCTGTGAAGTTAGAAAATCTTCCCTGACCTATATTATTCAAAAACTTCAAGAAAGCTAATTTCACATAAAAAAGATCAAGATACAAAATTATAATAGAAGGAGTTCCTGTCATGGCTCAGTGGTAACAAACCCGACTAGTATCCATGAGGATGTGCATTCAATCCCTGGCCCCGCTCAGTGGGTTAAGGATCCAGCGCTGCTGTGAACTATGGTGTAGGTTGCAGACACAGCTTGGATCTGGTGTTCTATGGCTATGTAGTGTAGGCTGTGTCTTAGGCTGGCAGCTAAAGCTCCAATTCGTCCACAGCCTGGGCATAACTTCCCTATGCTGTGGGTGCAGCCCTAAAAAGACAAAAAAGGAGGAAAAAAACCCACAAAATTATAATAGAGAATATGGAGTTGAATATTATCTCTATAGACAGTGAAAGCATGTTTGAAAGAGTCAAATGCTGTAACCTACTATTTAAAAACAAGATACTAGGAAATGATTAATAAAAGAAGGGAAAATAAAAATAATAAAAATCAAAAGTGAGGTAATTTGGAGTTCCCGTTGTGGTGCAGCAGACACAAATCTGACTAGGAACCATGAGGTTGTGGGTTCGATCCCTGGCCTCACTCAGTGGGTTAAGGATCTGGCATCACTGTGAGCTGTGGTGTAGGTCACAGATAACGGCTCAGATCTGGTGTTGCTATGGATGTGGTGTAGGCTGGCAACTACAGCTCCAATTAGACCCCTAGCCTGGGAACCTCCATATCCCACAGGTGTGGCCCTAAAAAGACAAAAAAAAAAAAGGTGAGGTAATTTAACTGCAAAAAGTAGAAGTAAAGAAAAAAAATAATTTTAAGAGATATATTAAACTAGGAGAAACATAAGTCAAAATAAATACTAACCATAAGAGAAATAGAAGGTGAAAGTAAGAAAACTTTTAAGGTAGAAGAAAAAAAATTTTAAGTATTTTTGAAAAGTGATAGATAATAAGGATAAAGAGCCAATATATAGACAATAAAAGCCACTGAAAAATCACAGCAAGGGAACAAAATGAATTCTAAAAATTACAGTTCAAGAAAACTTTCAAAATTAAAAAAAGAAACAAACTACATATTGAAGTAATATATTGTGTGCCTAAGAATATTAACCCAGAATGACCACTGCCAAGACATAGTCATAGTAACTTAAAAGGGAAAATTAGACTGTCATTAGACTTTTCAATAGCAATACCAGAATAAAATAGAGCAGCATATTTAAAATACTCCAGGAAAGTGAGCCAGTGATTTTCTAACTTTCAAGTATAAACAACAAACTGTTATCAATATGTCAGAGCTCAGAAAATCTCTTTCTGATGACCACTTCTTATAGAATCTACTTAAGAATGAGCTTCAGACTCGGGATGACCAAAGAGATATCAACGAGGTGTGCTTATTGCTATTAGGCTGTCACATATCACAGTTGGGCCCTCTTAGCAGACAGAGCAAGGAAATATATATGTGTATACTAACCTGTATATATGCAGAGATGTATAAATATTTCTTTATGTAACCATCTCTACTTGAGTTTGTAGTGTTGTTTCTAACTCTAATCCTTTACCACCTGAATCATTCTAGATTTCTCCCCAAATCTGTAAATTCTCCCCCTAACAGTAGGAAATCTGGCTCACACCATTCACAATCCATTTACTTCAATTTTACCATATATGTATAGCAATATAGAGTTGTTAACCCACACCCATGTGGAAAAAAACTTAACCAGCGAGAGTAGAGTGGTCGCATACAATTCCTTTCGCTTTAGTCTTGTAGACTACTCATTTTCAAAGTTACTTAGATCACACAGTTTTCCATTACCCCTTTCAGGTACATTTGTAATTCAAGTTAGATTCTTTTGTCACAGTCTGCATTCTTTCCTGGAACCCACCTCTCAACCCTCTAGATGGTTTTTCAAAACATTGCTTTACTTTTTGTTGTGGAGGTTCTTTGGATTTTCACAAATGCATAATGTCATATATCTACCATTGCAGGGTCATACATGGTAATTTTAGCACCTGAAAAAAATCCCTGTGCTTCATCTATCCAATCTTCTCTTCCTCCACATCCTGGCAACCATCGGTCTTTGTAGTGTCTCTATAGTTTTCCCTTTTTATTCCTTTTCTTCTGCTTGCTTCTCAGCTTACATTGATCTTCTTTCTCCAGGTCCTTGAGGTAGTAACTTAAATTATTTTTTGAAAATTTCCTTTGTCCTATTATATGTATATAGTGTTATAAGTTTTTCTCTCACCACTGCTTTGGATGTCTCACAAATTTTGGTAAGTTGTATTTTCATTTTCTTTAAGTTCAGTCTATTTTAAAATTTTCTTTGAGGTGTTCTCTTTTACCTAAGAATGCTTTACAAGTGAATTTGTTTATTTTCCAAGTTTCCATTTTCTTGTTATCTTTGCGATATTTATTCCTAGTTTGATTTTATTGTGATCAGAGGACACACTTGGTATTGTTTCAGTTCTTTTAAATTTGCTAAGGTTCATTTTATAGCCATAATATGATTAATTTTGGTTTATATTCCTTGGCATGTGAAAAAAAATGTATATTCTATCCTTGGGTGGAATGTTCTGTAAATGTAGATCCTGTTGTTGATGGCAGTGTTAAGTTTGTTCTACTCTGCTGATTTGCTGTCCATCACTTGTTGAGAGAAGGATGTTTATCTCCAGCTACAACTGTGGATTTGTCTATTTTTCCTTTTAGTTCTACCAGGTTTTGCTCTCTATATTTTGCATCTCTCTTTAGAGCATGCATATTTGGATTACCCTCTCTTTGTGCTGAATTGATCCTTTTATGATGATATGATGTCTCTCTTTATCTCTGGTAATTTTTTCTGTCTCTGGTAATTTGCTCTGAAGTCAACTGTCTTAGGATTATAAATATAGACATTCCTGGGGTTTTTCTTGGATGGGGGAAAATGTGGTAAGGTACACATAAAATTTGCCGTCATAAACATTTTCAAGTGTTCAAGTTCAGCAACATTAAGTACATTCACATTGTTGTGCTACCATAACAGCCATCTATCCGTGGAACTTCTTGCTTTGTTTTGATTGATGTTTACTGATGTATCTTTTTCTAAACTTCCACTTTCAATTTGCCTATGTTGCTGTATTTGAATAAGTGTCTTGTAGACAGCATATAGTTGGGTCATGTTTCTAAATCCACTCTGCTGATCTCTGTCTTTTAATTGGTATATTAGACCATTTACATCATATAATTATGTATGGGGTTACACCCATGTTATATGTCAGGTCTTAAACCTGCCATTTTATTTTTGTTTTCTGTTTGTTCCTTTTGTTGTTCATTTTTACTTCCTTTTTACTACCTTTGTGTGGGTTTGTTGACTTTTTTTAGAGTTCTATTTTGATTTATCTATAGGGTTTTTTCCTTGAGTGTTTGCTCTATGTAGGCCATTATAGGTTTTATATATATATAGTTCATTGCAGTCTACTGGTGCCATCATTTTACTAGTTTGAATGAATCGTAAAAATTTTACCCCCCTTATATCCTTTTGTTCATATCCATTTATGGTATAATTGTCTCAAATATTCTCTCTGTATCCATTTAGTACCACATCAGACAATGTTAAAATTTTTGCTTCAACTGTCAAACATGATTTAGAAAACTCAGAAGGAGAAAGAAGACCTGTTGATTTACCTATATTTTTGCTTACTATATTCTTCTTTCATGATATTCTGGGGTTCTTTTATTGTTTCCTGTCTGTTTAATAATTAATTTACCTATTCTTCGGGTTGGTCTTCTGCCAACAAATTCTTTTGTTGCCTTTTATCTAAGAATATTTTGGTTTTCACCTTCTTTTTTTAATATTTATTTATTTATTTATTTTTTGCTTTTTAGGGCCACTCCCACAGCATGTGGAGGTTCCCAGGCCAGGGGTCGAATCAGAGCTACAGCTGCTGGCCACAACAGCACAGGATCTTAGCCACATCTGTGACCTAAACCACAGCTGAAGGCAATGTTGAATCCCCAACCCACTGAGCTAGGCCAGGGATCATACCTGCAACCTCATGGTTACTAGTTGGATTCGTTTCCACTGTACCACAATGGAAACTTCTCCTCTTTTTTTTAAATGGCCACATCTGTGGCATGTAGAAGTTCCCGGGCCAGGGACTGAATCCAAGCCACCACTGCAACTGCCTTACAGCTGCAGCAATGCCAGATTGATAACCCACTGTGCCGGGCCAGGGATCAAATCCACACTGCCTCAGAGATGTTGGATCCCTAACCTTCTGTGCCACAGTGGGTCCTCCCCCAATTCTTGATGGATACTTTCACTAGATATAGAATTTGGGGTTGACAGGTTTTTTCTTTCAACACTTGAAAAATGTTGTGCAACTTCCTTCTGGTGTCTGTGATTTCTAATGAGAAATCTATCCTTCAAATTATTTTTCCCTGTAGGTAAAGTGTCATTTCTCTCTTGGTGCTTTCAAGATTTTTTCCTCTGTCTTTATTTTTCAGAAGGGACTATGATGTGTCTTGGTGTTGGGTTTATCCTGTTGGAGTTTACTCAACTTTAATTTGTAGGCTTATATCTTGTGCCAGTTTGGGAAGTTTTCAGCCATTATTTTTCAGTTGCTTTTTCAGTCCTGCAGTCTTTGCTCTTTCCTTTTGAGATTCCAGTGGCACAAATGTTAGATTTTTGTTATCGACCCCATGGATCTAGAGGCTGTTTTTTGTCAGTCTCTTTTCTCTCTGTTGCATGATTGTATAATTTCATTGTTCTGTGTTTTAGTTTACTGATTCCTCTCTCCATTTTGCGGTTGAATATGTCCCTTGAGTTTTGTATTTCAGTTATATTTTTCAGTCCTAAAATTTCCATTATGTGGTTTTCCTCTATAACTTATATTTCTCACCTGAGACTATATATGTGTGTGTGTGTGTGTGTGTGTGTGTGTGTGTGTGTATAGTATTTTTAGGGCCACAGCATATGGAAGCTCCCAGGCTAGGGGTCTAATCAGAGCTATAGCTGCTGGCCTACACAACAGCCACAGCAACATGGGATCTGAGTCGCATTTGTGACCTACACCACAGCTCATGGCAACACTGGATCCTTAACTGACTGAGCAAGGCCAGGGATCAAACCTGCATCTTCATGGATACTAGTCAGGTTCATTAACTACTGAGCCACAATGGGAACTCCAAGGCTTTATATATTTCATTTTCAAGTGTATATATTGCTATTGAAGAATTTTTATGATGGCTG
The DNA here is from genome assembly GCF_016906955.1 of Phacochoerus africanus. Lineage (NCBI taxonomy): Eukaryota > Metazoa > Chordata > Mammalia > Artiodactyla > Suidae > Phacochoerus > Phacochoerus africanus. The sequence continues at coordinate 75,074,314 of NC_062545.1, read as the reverse complement.
CTTTAAAATAATTCTGTCATGGCACAGTGGAAACGAATCCAACTAGGAACCATGAGGTTGCGGGTTTGATCCTTGGCCTTGCTCAGCAGGTTAAGGATCTGGCATTGCTGTGAGCTGTGGTGTAGGTCACAGACATGGCTTGGATCTGGCTTTGCTGTACCTGTGGAATAGGCCAGCAGCTATAGCTCTGATTTGACCCCTAGCCTCGGAACCTCCATATGCCACAGGTGTGGCCCTAAAAAGACAAAAATATTCTAATGTTTTTGTCATCTGAGTGTTGACATTTACTGATTTTTTTTTTTTGTCTTTTTGCTATTTCTTTGGGCTGCTCCCGCAGCATATGGAGGTTCCCAGGCTAGGGGTCGAATCAGAGCTGTAGCCACCGGTCTACGCCAGAGCCACAGCAACGCAGGATCCGAGCCGCATCTGCGACCTATACCACAGCTCACTGCAACGCCAGATCGTTAACCCACTGAGCAACGTCAGGGACCGAACCTGCAACCTCATGGTTCCTAGTCGGATTCGTTAACCACTGCGCCACGACGGGAACTCCTACTGCTTGTTTTTTTCATTCCATTTAAGATCTTCATGATCCTTGGTATGAGAAATAATTTTCAATTAAAACCTGTGCATTTGGGTATTATGTTATGATATTCTGGGTCTTATTTAAGTGTTCTGTTTTAGTTGGTTTTGTCCAATATTTCTTTAGTAGGAAGCGGAACAAGCACTGCCTTCCCTATAAGGTAGAGATAGAAATAGTTTCCTCATTTGGCTTCCATCAGCACTCAAGCTGAGGGGTGAGAGGAATTCTTTGTTGTACACATTTCAGCTTCTCTGATAGTACCTTCCTGACTGGAAGGAGTAGGAGTGCTTTGCTATTGCTCCCATGACACCACAAGTTAGAGGTGGCCTCATTACCACTGGGCTGCATTAAGTCCTGACTCTTCCCTAGGCTTCCTCTGACACCAACCCAGCAGGGAAGGGGGAATGTTCATTACTTCTGGTGTGAGTGAATGCCCAGGATTTCCACATGGTATCCTTCACTGACATTGCCAGTCATGAGGAGGGAAGTGCATTATTGCCCAGTGAGGATGAAAGCCCCAGCTCTACCCGCCCTTCTCTCACTACCCTGACAGAGCGTTTAGGGTACCTTGTACATCTGGGTGAGAGTACAAGTCTACTCTCCCCATTTAGCCTTTGCTGGTGTGGCTGAGAATAGGGCCACAGTTTTGTTGTGGTAGTGGTGGTGGTGGTTGACTGCAGAGGAGTGGTTTTTGTTTAATAATGTTCTGTCTTGCTAGGTGGTCCTTTTCCTGGTCCTTTGGCTATTGAAACCAGACTTTTCTATTTCTCATCTATAATAATTGATCTAAAACATAATTAGATTTAAAAAAAAGTTGTTAGAAAAAATTCTTTCCAAATCAGTCTTAATTTATAGTGTTTATATTTTTCTATTTTTTATAGTAGAAAGACACAAACATATTGAATTCAAATACTTGCAAATATGTAATTTGTGGTAGAAGTCCTATATGTAAGCTTAATAAAGTAGACCTTAAGCATCAGAAATCTTCCCCTTTTTCAGTGATATTTAAGCCAAAAGTACAAATATTTATGCATTTACCCACCTAAATATTCATCTATTCATTATCAGTGTTCTAAATGGTTTGCATAAGCTCTTGAGCATAAGGATATTAGATTCTTGGAAAATTATCTGCTGTATTGTTTTAATTTGATTAATTTGTACCCCAGGTCTATTGCCTTTTTTTTTTTTTTTACTGCTATTTAAAAGACAGTTTTGCAGTGCTATGTTGGAATATTTTGTTATGAAATTTTAAAATAGTTCAGCAAATATGATATGTTTTTTAATTAAAAAAATTGTATTGAATTTTTTATTTTTAATTTGCAAAGTTGTGTTAATTCCTGCTTTACAACAAAGTGATTCAGTTACACACATACCCATATCCATTCTTTTTCAGGTTCTTTTCCCTATATAGGTTATCACAGAATATTGAGTAGACTATCCTGTGCTATGTAGCAGGTCTCCATTGACCATCCATTCCATATACAAAAGTTTGCATGTGCCAATCCCATACTCCCAATCCATACCCTCCTGATAACCATAAATTTGTTTTTGAAGTATGCAGATCTGTTTTGAGAGAGATTCCAGGATTCTTAGTTAAGCAATCAATTATTTTTTCCTTTTTTAAAAAAATTGTAGTTTATTTACAACGTGCCAATTTCTGCTGTACAGCGAAGTAACCCAGTTGTATATATATATACATTCCCTTTCTTCTCTTCGATCCTATCCCAAGAGACTGGATATAGTTCCCTGTGCTATACAGGAGGACCTCATTGCTTATTCATTCTAAATTTAATAGTTTACGCCTACTAATCCCAACCTCACAGTCCATCCCACACCCTCTCCTTCCCCCTTGTCAGCCACAAGTCTGTTCTCCATGTCTGTGAGTCTGTTTCTGTTCTGTGGGTAGGTTCATCTGTGCTGTATTTTAGATCCACATGTAAGTGATACCATATGGTATTTGTCTTTGTCTTTCTCTTTCTGATGTACTTCGCTTAATATGAGGGTCTCTAATTGCATCTGTCTTGCTGCATTATTTCATACCTTTTTATAGCTGAGTAATATTCCATTGTATATATGTACCACATCTTCTTAATCCAATCATCCAACGATGGACATTTAGATTGTTTCCATGTCTTGGCTATTGTGGATAGTGCTGCTATGAACATACAGGTCTAGGTATCTTTTTGAATTGTAGTTTTTTCCATATATATGCCCAAGAGTAGCATTGCTGAATCATATGGTAGTTTTTGTTTGTTTGTTTGTTTTGTCTTTTTGCCTTTTCTAGGGCCGCTTCCACGGCATATGGAGATTCCCAGGCTAAGGGGTCTAATCGGAGCCATAGCTACCAGCCTATGCAACGCGGGATCCAAGCCACGTCTGCAACCTACACCACAGTTCACGGCAACGCCAGATCCTTAACCCACTGAGCAAGGCCAGGGATTGAACCCGCAACCTCATGGTTCCTAGTGGGATTCGTTAACCACTACACCACGACGGGAACTCCACATGGTAGTTCTGTATTTAGTTTTCTGAGGAACACCCATACTACATATGGTAGTTCTGTATTTAGTTTTCTGAGGAACACCCATACTATTTTCCATAGTGGCTGTACCAATTTACATTCCCAGCAACAGTGTAGGAGGGTACCCTTTTCTCCACACCCTCTCCAACATTTGTTGTTTGTTGACTTGTTAATGATGCCCATACTGACAGGTATGAGGTGGTACCTCATAATAGTTTTGATTTGCATTTCTCTGGTAATTGGTGATGTTGAGTATTTTTTCATGTGCTTGTTGACCATCTGTGTGTCTTCTTTGGAGAAATGTCTATCCAGGTCTTTTGCCCATTTTTCCATTGGGTTGTTGGTTTTTTGCTAAGTTGTATGAGTTGTTTGTATATTTTAGAGATTAAGCCCTTGTCAGTTGCATTGTTTGAAACTGTTTTCTCCTGTTCTGTAGGTTGTCTTTTTGTTTTTGTTTTTATGGTTTCCTTTGCTGTGCAAAAGCTTGTAAATTTGATTAGGTCTCATTTTTTGTTTGGTTGGTTGGTTTTTGTCTTTTTTGCCTTTTTAGGGCTGCACCTGCGGCATATGGAGGTTCCCAGGCTAGGGGTGGAATCAGAGCTGTAGTTGCTGGCCTACACCACAGCTCACTGCAACCCCAGATCTTTAACCCACTGAGCAAGGCCAGGGATTGAACCCTCAACCTCATGGTTACTAGTTGGGTTTGTTAACCACTGAGCCATGACAGGAACTCCAGGTCTCATTTATCTATTTTTATTTTTATTTCTATTCCCTTAGGAGAGTGATCTAAGAAAACATTTGTATGGTTGATGTCAGAGAATGTTTTGCCTCTGTTCTCTTCTAGGAGTTTTATGGTGTCTTGTCTATATCTAAGTCTTTAAGCCACTTTGAGTTTATTTTTGTGTATGGTGCAAGGGTGTGTTCTAGTTTCATTGTTTTACATGCAGCTCTCCAGTTTTTCCAGCATCACTTGCTGAAGAGACTGTCTTTTTCCCATTTTTCTGGGTTTATTTCTGGGCTCTCTATTCTGTTCCATTGATCTGTCTGTCTGTTTTTGTAGCAGTACCACACTGTCTTGATTACTATAGCTTTGTAGTATTATCTGAAGTCTGGGAGAGTTATGTCTCCTGCTTTTTTTTTTTTTTTCCTTCCTCAGTATTAAGCAATAAATCCTGAACTAATCAGTGCTGGATTATTAGACTATTTTATATTATTCACATATTGATTACAAGCCCTATTGTTTTACCATCACTTAAAGGATTTTTGTGATTGAATTGTGATTCTTTATCACACCCTTCCTTTGGCTCATTAGTTGCTTGTTAGTGGCACAAGTACTTGTATAGGTGAATGCTGAGTTGTCCTTGGAGAGTATAAATGGTAAACTGTTGTCAGCTATTTTTATGTTTCAATTTAAAATGATGAACACTTTGCAAGCTGAGGGTATGTTATTAAAAATTTATACTAGTTTGTCAAATAGGTGGTTAACATTTCATTTGTTTTTAAGAAGTTAAATTCAAAGAAGTGATAGCCAAGGACACATGTTTTAATTTAATCATTGTAGCAGAACACCTGATGTAATTTGCCCCAAGAGTCCTTGGACAAATGTTTACGTGAAGAATAGAGTAGCACAACTAAAATGATAAATCCATAATAACTTTCCCACATTTAACAACCAACTTGACAGAGAAATCAAATGTCTGAACATTAAGTTCAACCCTTTCATCCTTTCTCAATCTCCAGAAACCCCCCTCAAAAAACCTTCAGTTTTGTACTTTTGTGCCTAATCAATTAAAGAAATATAAATATAATAAAAGCAATATCATATAAATAAGAAACCTGTCAAGATAAATTATTTCTTTTGTGAAAAAAAGGGAGAGTTGTTGTTGTTGCTTAAATAATTTTCATTAGTGCTGCAGCTGAAATTAGCAATTCAAATAATAATTTCTAATCCCATAACTGGGGTTTTCATGCTAAAGATAACACCTGGTATCAATAGGCCATGTGTTTCTAGCTAGCTGTCTTCCCAATCATGGTTCCTAAGTGAGCTCAGTCATCTGTATTCTTTCAAAGTCCTCCACTGGGGAGTTCTCTTGTGGCACAGTAGGTTAAGAATCCAGCGTTATCACTGCAGCAGCTGATGTTGTTGCTGTGGCATGGGTTTGATCCTTGCCCTGGGAACTTCTACATACTGCAGGCATGGGCCAACAAAACAAAATAAATCAAAGTCCTCCGTTGGCCTGATGGTACACACCCATTTGTGAAATCCAGCCATGAACGTGGTGTAGTATGTGGCCACAAGTGGCTCCAAATGGTGTTGAACGAAATAAACAGCCATTGGCAATAATACTAGGAGATAAAATGTCTGTTTTGAACTTAGTAAGAAGTGGTTTAAGTGTCTTCACTCTAGTACCTTTGAAAGAGTTTTTTGAGCATAATTTTATCTACATGATTTTCACCTTACATGCCAATGTATAGTTTGAGTTTTCTCTCTTATATGAGTTTTACATTTGCATTTTAACAGAAAGTAATGGAATTAATCAGCTTATGGAATTATAGGCATTAATAAGCTTCAAGTAAATATGTAAAAGAAAGACAACCAGGTATCACATTACTGTTTTCATCTCTGAGGGAAAATTTGGGTGACAAATTTTTATGTGGGGTTTTTTTGTTTTTTTGGTAATAGTGCTTCTAAAATTACACCAAGTAAGCAGCCATTTACTCTATCAGCTCCTAAGGCCAGCCCTGATTTTACACACAGATGTCCAAGTTTCTCAAAACTATAATATGGGAGTCCCCATCATGGTGTAGTGGTTAACAAATCCGACTAGGAGGCATGAGGTTGCAGGTTCGATCCCTGGCCTTGCTCAGTGGGTTAAGGATCCGGTGTTCCCATGAGCTGTGGTGTAGGTCGCAGACGTGGCTTGGCTCCTGAGTTGCTCTGGCTCTGGTGTGGGCCGGTGGCTACAGCTCCGATTCGACCCCTAGCCTGGGAGCCTCCTTATGCCGAGGGAGCAGCCCTAGAAAAGGCAAAGAAAAAAAAAAAGACCAAAAAAAAAAAACCCCACTATAATATAAATAAATATATCAACATAAAACCATGTATTTCTGGAGTTCCCATCGTGGCTCAGTGGTTAACAAACCCAACTAGTAACCATGAGGATGCAGGTTCAATCCCTGGCCTCTCTCAGTGGGTCAAGGATCCAGCGTTGCCATGAGCTGCGGTGTAGATTGCAGTCAAGGCTGGAATCTGGCATTGCTGTGGCTGTGGTATAGGCTGGCAGCTACAGCTCCGATTCAGCCCCTAGCCTGGGAAACTCCATATGCCACGGGTGCAGACCTAAAAAGACAAAATAAATAAATGAATAAATAAATAAAAATAAAACCATGTATTTCACCTCTGGTCTCAATTTCTTCATTGATAGAATGAAAGTATTGATACTTAGACACTCTCCAAATTCCTATTCTGGCTTTACTCAGTTTATTTTGTAATTATTTTAGCTCCGAAATTCTATGATTATTAAATCAGATGTGGACTAGATGCTGAATATAATTTCATTGTTTAATTACAGGGGATTTTAACATCTTGCATTACTTCAAAGTCACCCCCATAAATTAAGGTTGCCATAACTATTGCTATGCAAAGATACAAATTAATAGAGTTTATATAGTTTCTAGGGCCTAGTGATATTTACTATGTGAATAAAAACACTTTTTTCTTCCCTAAATCCAGTTTCAAAGAATAAGATGTGAAAAAAACCTAGATTTTTAGGACCTTGCAGTACAACATTTGAGATTTTGATCAATGATTTTGATTGAAAGAATACATTTTCATGGAAAATAGTAGTGTAGTATTGTTGCATCACAGAGTCTTAAATAGCATAGTTTGTAAATGAGGTACTTGATTTTCTGGACTTATGTTACATTGGAGAGAGAAAGACTGTCTTTACTATTTACAATGTTTTCATGCTTCTTTATGCTAGATCAGGAATATAACAAGTGTTTTGTTTTGGCAGCATGTTATGGGCAGAGGCCCTGTAGAAAAAGACAAGGGATCTTGATCAGTAAGAGTTTTCTGACTCAAGAGCTAAACAAAAGCCAAAGAAAGTTTTTAAGCATAGTGTAAGACTTTTTGCTAGTATTGATGGGTCAGTGTTCCTCTTTTTCTCTGTTTCAGATTTATAATTGTTTCATTATTTTACTATAATTATTTGATGTTAATTTTTATATACTATAAAAAATTTTACTAGGTTAGAGCATCTTTATTAGGTTAGAAAGTAAACATATGATACTTTCCTAATGGAGAAATATTGAGAATAATATTGCTCAACTGGAAACAGGAAAGTTAAAACTGTGGTGGCACTTCCTCCAGGTATTTAGCTCAAGCTGAAGCAGAGTTGTCTGAAAGTTAACAGGAAAAGAAACTACTTGTGAAGTGTTAAAACCACAATCGAATAAAAAGTTTTTCATAATGTCATATTATACAGTATTAAGAACTAGATGTCATAAACAGGTGTAATAACATTTAATAAATACTCTTTCCCTCTGCTAAGGTAAAAACAACAAAAAGCACCAAAATCCCAATATCAGTCAGTAGCTGAGTTGTTTGGGTTTTTTGTTTTTGTTTTTTCATGTTTCTGGAGCCATGTGTACCAGAGTACCATCTTTATATTTTAGGCAAAGAATTATTTTCAGGTTTTCTGTGTCTCAGAGAGAGATGACAGTCCAAAATTAAAATTCATATTAATTATTTGAAATTTTGAATTTATTTTTTCACTTTGGCAAATCCTAAAGATAACCCATAAAAGCCCATTTTAACTGCTCTCTAGCCCAACAATAGTGTTAGTAGCAAAAATGATGTTTACATGGAGTCCCTGCCTTGGCTCAGTGTTAACAAATCTAACTAGTATCCATGAGGACATGGGTTTGATCCCTGGCCTCTCTCAGTGGATTAACAGTCTGGCATTGCCTTGAGCTGTGGTATAAATCTCAGATGTGGCTTGGATCCATTGTTGATGAGGCTGTGGTGTAAGCCAGCAGCTACAGCTCCAATTTGACCCCTAGCCTGAGAACTTCCATATGCTGTGTGTGCAGCCCTTAAAAGTCCCCCCCCCCAAAAAAGAAGAGATGTTTACATTCTATTTTAGCAATGTTTTAATGAGAAAATCAAACCTGAATTTTGATCAGGGATTTCAACAACACTCCCTCCACATTCTGCTGAATCACCTCTTCCCTCAGAAGACACTGGTAGGAAAAGGTTCCAATGAGAGGTGAGAAGTGGTAGACATTCTAAATGGGGGCTGGGATTGGCAACAGAGGGGAGACTTGAGGGTTTCTGAAGGTCTTTGCTTTTAGCAATGCAAACAGCAGATATAATAATGAGGAGGGCGGTGGCTATGCTGTAAAGGTTCTAGAAGTTTAACAAAAGCTTGTCCCTTTTAATCATTAACACATGAAAGAGATTGTAAGGATATATGAAGCCCCATAAAATTCAGTGAATATGTGTTCCTTTCCTTTCTCCCTCCTTCTTTTGCTATACAGTTAAATCTTTGCCTCTGTCCCTAAGAGTTGTCCTCCACATCTCCTCCTCTCTCTCCCTATATATCTGCTTTTTCTCAATCTTTTACATTCACTTCTCTTCCACTTTGACCCCTTAGGAAAATGTGGGACCATAGAGATATAGTAGACAAATAGTAGAACACAATTCAATCTGCATTTTAAAACATTGCCTGACTTAGCTCTCTAATGTCAGGTCCTGTTTATTCATCATCTTAACAGAGTACCTAGTATACAGTAGGCACTCTACAAAATATTTTGTGTGGGTAATGAATAAATAAATGCTGGTTTTGATGATAGTTCCCTGATGAAGTTGAAAATCCAGGATGAAGAGCAAAATGGGCCCTAGAGTGGGTGGGCTAAAGAATAGGTTAGGAATATGATGACTCTGGTGGTGGTGGAGCAGCTGAATGAACCTACTCCTTCACTCTTCCTCCCTTAATGCCATGGAAATGAATCAAAGGTAATATCTACTGGGGTCCAGGAGTACAATGGGATAAAAAGAAAGGGGGCATAAAAAGACCAGGCATATGTAAGTTGAGAATGAACTTATTAAGAATTAATTAAATTTTGTCTTTCACTTTGTCCGTATTTTTTAGGATTGGATTGCTCTAGGGTGCTGGTTCAGAAAATCCAATATAAGAGTTCTTATACAGGACAGTTTCTTTCTTTATCATATAATTGAAGATAGTCCTAGGAGTTGCTGTTGTGGCTCAGTGGGTTAAGGACCCAACATTGAGGATGCAGGTTTGCTCCCTGGCCTCACTCAGTGAATTGAGGATCTGGCATTGCCATAAACTGTGGCATAGGTAGCAGATGCAGCTTGGACCCAGTGTTGCTGTGGCTGTAGTGTAGGCTTCAGCCACAGCTCCAATTCGACTCCTGACCTGGGAACTTCTGTATGCCACAGATGTGGCTGTAAAAGGAAAAAAAAAAAAAAGAAAAAAGAAAAAAATAATAAATCAAGGTAGTCCAGGACTGACTTAGAAGCTCCATGTAATCATCAGGTACCCAAATCCCTTGTTTTTCTGGAAGCCTCAAGATATGGCTTCCACCTCTAAGACAGATGTCCAAGATAGCTGCTCCAGCTCTAGGATCACACCAACATTCCAGACAGAGGAAGAATTTACTGGGAGAATAAGCACGTTCTTTCTCACTTTAGTGACGTGTATTATGCACACTCCATTTCCCTTTATCATCACACTGACCAGAGCCTACCAGCTTGGACACCTAGATGTAAGGAAAGCTTCTGGATAACTTATTTTTATTCTTAATGACAATATACCCACTAAATAGTTGGGGTGTTATTAACCATAGAAGAAGCAGAGAATGGACACCAGGGACAACTAGCCACCTCTACCACATTGACCAATTTTCTTGGAAAAATGTCAGTAATAAAAGGTAGCCAAAGAATTGTTAGAGAAAATATTCAATATTGTATTCCTTTTAAGATATAGATTCTGTTATATAAAATCATTGAGGCTAGGCTGTACTTGATATTAAATTATTCACAGATATTGGTAAATATTGTAATTAGAAGAATAATAGCTGAGTTCCTGTTGTGGCTCAGTGGTAACAAACCCAACAAGTATCCATAAGGATGCAGGTTCAATCCCCGGCCTCGCTCAGTGGGTTAAGGAGCCAGCATTGCCGTGAGCTGCAGTGTAGGTCACAGAGGCAGCCTCAGATCCCACATTCCTGTGGCTGTGGGGTAGGCCAGCAGCTGCAATGCCATTTCAACTCCTAGCCTGGGAACTTCCTTGTACCACATGTCTGGCCCTGAAGGAAAAAAAAAAAAAAGAATCATAGTATTACAAATACTAAATTTTAAAAATTACAGCAGTACCTAATAATTTGAATCTTAAATATGGATTGTTCAAACCTAAAACACCAAAAGGATGAGTAAATTTTGAGTATTTCACAAATTCTGTGCTAAAGAGTTACTTTATATTCTAAGTAAGACAGAGCTGCTGGTTCACTGTATTGTAGCTTACTATGTATATCTCAAAGCTAATATTTACTCACCACTTACTATTAGAGTCACTGTGATTTCATGTAATCCTCTGGCCTTCCAAGATCACTATATTATCATTCCCATTATACAGCTGAGGATATCAAGGCTAAAAGAGATTTAAGTTATCCTTTATCCAGGTTGTTAGACTCTAATGTCAATATTTTTAGTCATTATACTTAGTGTTTCTTCTTTTTAAATGTTTGATAGTATAATCTGATTGTTATCTTTTGTCTTCATAGAAACACAGCTGAAATCAACTGTGAGAGACAGCGCTACCTAAATGCTAGTTCTTATTTATTATGACTATTTTTCTTGTCCAGATGGCAACCTGAGAGTATGAGGGTGCCAAAATATTGGCACTGTCAATACAGTAATTTACTTGTTTCTAGCAGTTTTCATATTATTACATTTTTTGTTCTTATAGCTACCCCAAGAAGTGACTAACTCTCATTTTGTAAATGAAAAATCTAAGGCATGGGGAGATAAAATAATGTACTAGGGTTGGGATCCAGATCTTCTCATTTTAAGTTCTGATTCTTTTCACTTAATCATGCTGCTTTGATTTCTAAAGATAATTGCAGAAGGACATTATGGAATTAAAAATAGCTGAAGGTTCCCCTGTATGGCACAGGGAACTATATTCAATATCCTGTGATAAACCATAATGGAAAAGAATATGAAAAAGAATATATATATGTTATACATATATATGTGTGTATGTATGTTTAACTGAATCACTTTGCCATATAGCAGAAGTTAACATATTGTAAAACAAATATTTCAATAAAATAAATAAAACATTAGAAACAAGCTGCATGGTCACAAATAAAATAAATAAATGCTTCAATAAAATAAATAAAACTTTAAAAAACAAGCTGGAGGCATCGTCCACAAGTGAACAGTCACAAATAAAAGCAACCTCAATATCCTCTCCATAAGCATCTCATCAAAACTATCTTTGACAACACCATCTTTGCCTTATACACTATTTGTTTAGGTATAAAGTGGAAAGAAGCAAAAAGCTTCTTGGAAAATGAATTTTCTTCTAATTAATAATCAGTTTTTAAGATTCTGCCTTCTTGAATTTACAGACTATGTCTCCTGGATTCCATTTCTACTGTTATCACTGATTTATACCCCAGTTACTGCTTAACTAGACCATTACCCTGTCTTAAATTCCACCTGCCCTTAGTTTCTCCCCAACACTCAGACCGTCCTAGATGTTTCTCTTAATCTTCTAAAATCAAAGCTCAGTCACCTCATTTCCTTGATTGACAGTTTTTTAAGCTCCTTGACTTCTTCCGCTTATCTGAATCCATGGCACTGCTTGTACCTTTAATGTAATTCCACCGTATGTGGTTCTCCATTGGATTGTAAAGCTTCCTAGGGCTGAAACTCTGTTTCTTTCATCTTTGTGTACTCTGAAATACCTTGCATGGGTTCTTGCAAAGCACTGTGCTCCCTGTAGAGTTCTTAAATGAAAACTGTTAAATTCTTTGCTCCCTTTAAGGCCAAAATATGGTTTTTTAAAAATTACAGCCTATTATCCTGAGGCAGTGGTTGTAAAAAGTGTATCTTCTTCCTACCTTTGTCATGACCCTGATCTACTCCTCTCCTCCATTAAAGGCCTTGGGTAGATAGAAGAAAAGAAGGTTTGTAATTATCTCTTTCAGTGAGACTGAGGCCATCTTCCAAATTACATTCTTCCTTATTTTTAAGTATGCCTGTATTTGTATCTGTCTTCTTACCTGTTCATATAATCTTAAGAAAACTAACCCCTAAATCCATTTCCCAATATTATACCCATCCTTACTTCCTCTGACTCACCCATTAGGTGCCAAGGGATTCAGTGCTGGGCAAGATACGTCATTTCTTACCCTTGGAGCTTTCAGTTTATTAAGGAAGACTAGCTAGCCCACTAGGAATTACAATGCAGAGAAATAAGAGCTATAACAAGGGAAGTATACAAGGAGGATATTTAACTCTGGCTTCTCTGAGGCAGTAACTTCTAACTTCAGACTGGAGGTGAGAAGTGGCCTGAGATTAGAGGGAACAGAATTGTAGTCAGAGAGAAGAGCATGTGCACAAGTCCAGGAATGATGCCCGTGGATGGACTATGAAGTTCAGTAAAGTGTTGAGACTGAGAAGAAGGGGAACAGTTAGTCTCACTACCTCTTCCTTAGATGTGCACAGATTTCCTTTTCCTGTGCTCGTTTTGTACACTTGTGAAAGTCACTGTTTTCACCGCTTTATGCCGCTACTCAGAAATCTCTTAGGGCTCCATTATTGCCTTTTGCTCTCTCGAGTCTTCTCTTTCAAAGGCTTTGTATGCTCCCTAAACTGACCCTAACTTATTTCTGACAACTTATTAACTCACATCCCCTGCCAGGGATACAAGAATCTGCTTAGGGTCTCTTGAGTTCACCAAGCTTGTTCTCTCCCCTGTTCCACTCCCCTCTACCCAGCTTTCAAGACTACACTGACTGTCTACTCCTGCATATTTTCAGTTTGCAGCCTATAATTTAACACAAAATTATACATTGCCTAGTGTTGTCCTCATTGTTTCTGTGTTCTTTATTCATCAACGGATTATAACCTCCCTGAGGTCTGGCTCAGAAGCTACATTTTAAACTGTAGAGTAGGGGAGAGAAAGGGGCACTGACCTAAAGTCAGATAGACTGTGTTTGACTCGCAGCTCTCTTTACAGGTTGGCTGGTTTCTCCTTGGGTAATACAGGAATAATGAGATCCATCGCACAAGGTTGTTGTGAGAAATTGCACACGTCACTCCGTGTGAAATTCGTGAACTGTAAAACTCTATGTACAGTTTCATTTTGTGCCATTATTGCTGTTTTGTGCCACTGTAAAACTCTATATACAGTTTCATTTTGTGCTATTGTAGAGTTATATTAATTATATCATGTGAGATTTTATGGTTCTTTCTAAAACACTGGGATCTTGATAATTTCAGATAGCTATTTTTCCTTTGTGACATATTCCTCTCTAACCCAGGTCTGGGTCATTTTTATTCTTCCTCTGTTTCACCTATTTCTACCCTGTCCTCAAACTTAAGGATCAAATCATTTTAGGTAGTCAAAAAAAGAACATTTTAAGACAGGAAAGAGTTCAGTTGCTTAGTTTATTGATCCACTGAAAAAAATCACCCATTGTCTGTTTCCCTAGCATATTCTGCATGCATTACTGAACGAATCACTGGAGTTCTTGCTGTGGCACAGTGGGTTAAGAATCCAACTGCAGGGGCCCTGGTCGCTGCAGAGGCACAGGTCATCCCCAGCCCTGCATTGTGCATTAAAAGAAGCAGCCTTGCTGTAGCTGCAGCTAGGTACAGATGTGACTTGGATTCAATCCCTGGCCCAGAAACGTCCATATGCTGTGGGTGTGGCCATTTAAAAAAAAAGAAAAAGAAGAAGAGTGAATTACTTAGCATCCACACTTGACATGAATGCTCTGGATGTAGAGCACTACTCAGGCCTTTGTGGGCATTCATAGTCCTTAGTGGTTTTTCTGATTTCCTTGCTTATCCAGAACTCATTATTTTTGATTTTTATCTCTCCTTAGACCAGATTCTCAGATCAAGGGTTCCTATTAATGACTTCTTGTCAGATACTAAATCTCAGATTCTGAGAGTTCCAGACCTAGGGATATTGCTCATGCTACTACAGGACCAAAGAGTAGAAAATCTGAGGAGGCAGGCACATGCCTCTAATCCCAAGTGTCAGGAAAAGCTATGGCCAAGTTTAAATCCCATTTTATTAATTTTTACCTGCCATTTGTACTAGAGGGAGAGAAGGGACCCAGCATACTGATGTTGGTTACCTTAATATCTAAGAGTTTACATGATGTCTGTCTTTGATTGTATCTAAGAATTTTACTGAGGGGTTGAAGAAGCTTAGTAAAGTAGACTTTAATTGAATATGCATTTATATAAGAAAATAATGAACATTTCCTTCTTTACTAAGAAAAACAGAGTAGACAAATCTGCTTATTACTGGGGGAAGGGGTGTTTTGGGGGAAGAGGAAGCAGTAGAAAAACGGCAACATTTTAATTCATACGCAAGAAAAATATTTGATAAAGCAGAATCATCCCTGCTACTCATAAGAATTGTTCTGAAAAGTAATGTCATGAATCAAGTCTGTTTATTCTGTAGACCACTTTTTTGGTACAATTACTGTGTTTTGAATCATGGTTTCCATTGTTCCTAATAGTGTCTTTAGTCATTAATGGCTTGGAAGAAATCATTCTAGGACGTGGAGCTCTACAATCTTTAGAAACAGTAACTCTCTGAAATTCCTTGTAGAACTCAAGACTATTTTTGCTATTTTAGTCCCCCATTTACTGCCTACATTATCACAAATGTTCTATAATAAATAATTTTCTTAAGCGTAGTAGATAGATATCCTGAAATCATCATGTTCATACACTAAATCTCTATTTCAGAGTAATCATGAAACTAAGTATTTCAGACTCTTATCAAGCAAACAATTTAAACTAAATCTATCTAAGACAGTTAATGTACATTTTTCAAGGTAATCGTCAAACCTGGTTCAAATATACCTTCTCTCATGCTACCAATAGGCAGCATTGTGTGACTCCAGTACCATTTTTTTGTATCTTCATCTGCAGATTTTTTGGAATGTTTTAAAGGTTGTTATTCTCTGATAAAAATAGCCATGGTTGGGGGAGTTTTTAAATGTACCTCTTTGCTCAACACACTGCTTACATGGCTCAGTCTTTGTTCTGTGCCAGCTCCTAGGATTGAAGGAATCATTTTTAAGTAGTAGATTCTTTTTATCTCTGTTATGTGTCCCTCAGTTTTCCATGTGACATCAACTAATACTGCTTTTTAAAAAATGCTTTTTTATGACTGAAGTAAAACTGTATTATTTAACCCTGTCTTACTCCAATATCTGCCTTCTCTAGTCTCTGGGAGAAAGACCACTTTACTTTTTTGCTGTATAGAGTTAATATAGTAGAAAATCATCAAAACAGGACATAGATTGGAAGAAAATATTTACAACACATATATTGAGAGAAAGTACTTGTATTCAGAAAAATAGCTCAGTAACAAGAAGACAACCAACCTAATTTTTTTTAATGGACAAAATATTTGAACTGGCACTTCAAGAAGGAAGATATTTAAATAATCAATAAGCACATTAAAAGATTTTCTATATCAATAGCTATTCAAGATATGCAAATTAAAACCACAATGTACTATCATACTACCCAAGAGCTTCTCAACTTCAGCGCTTGACATTTTGGACCAAGTAATTATTTGTTATGAGGGCCTGCCCTGTTTGACAGAATCCCTAGCCTCTACCAACTACATGCTAGTGGCAGTCCACCTACCAACCAGTTGTGAAAACCAAAAATATCTCCAGACATTGTCAAAGTCCCTTGGTGGGGGTGGGGCAAAAATCAGGTCCAGTTAAGAACCACTGCATTACACCCATTAGATTGACTGAAATTCAAAATCCTAACTAAGGGTTGGCAAAGATGGGAAGCCACTGAAATTCTCATACACTGCTGGTAGAAATGTAAAAATGGTATAACCACTATGGACAACCATTTGCCAGTTACTTAAAAAGTTAAACCTATGCTTATTATATGAGCCAGCCATTCCACTCTAAGCAAAGAGGAATGAACGCATATATTCATGCAAAGCTGTTTAAGATCCTTAGGGAATGAACTATCCTACTTAGCTGAGAATTTTACCTGTGAAATGAAAGTCTTAGGTACAAAGAACCTTTTCTTATTAGTTGATTATAGTATTTTCCCTTCTTTCTTACTGGGATCATATTGCTTCTTCCTGAACTAAAGCTCCCTCAGTGAGAATCCATTGGCATATAGTTTTTGTATCTTAAACTGTGTTTCTTGCACTCACTTTCTTAAAAGATAGTTTCATTTATTAATGTAATTCAAGAATGGCCATTTTCTCTCAGTCCTTTGAAGACAGTATTCTATGATCTCTGAATTCTATTATTAAAAATGAGACTCTTGGAGTTCCCATCGTGGCTCAGAGGAAACAAATCTGACCAGTAACCATGAGGATGCAGGTTCAATCCTGGTCTCCTCGCTCAGTGGGTTAAGGATACGGCATTGCTGTGAGCTGTGGTATAGGTTGCAGACACGGCTCAGATCTGACATTGCTGCGGCTGTGGTATAAGCCAGGCACTACAGCTCTGATTTGCCCCCTAGCCTGGGAACTTATATATGCTGCGGATGCGGCCCTAAAAAAATAAATGAATAAATATTAGGCTCTCAGTTAATTTTTCCTTTGTAAGTAATCTAGCTTTTTTCTCTTTAATAACCATTAAGATCTTCCTTTTTCCTTATAAATTTTCAGTTTTTATTCTATGTCAAGATATGTGTGTGTGTATATATATATATATATTTCCATGAAAGGAAATGAATCCCATGCAGAGGGAATTCTGCATGGGATTCATTTCGCTTCCTGGAAAAATGAAGATTGGTGTCTTTAGTCGGTTCTAGAAAATTCTCAACCATCGTCCTTTAGAATATTGCTTTTCTCCTTTTAGAATTCCACTTTGATATACATTAGACCTTCCATTCCATCCTGTTTATTTTTTCTTTCATATTTTCCATCTCTCAGCATTATGTGATATTTCCTCAGATGTGCTTTCTAGTTTATTAATAACTTTCTCTTTGTCTATGCTGAATATCCATTTAATTTTGTTTCAATTATTATAAAATCTGTATTTGATTCATTATCAAATCTGGGGAGGGTTGCTTCTTGTTCCTCACCCATACTTTCTATTTCCTTCAAAAATTTAAGAAACAAATGAAACTGGCATTCTGTATCAATAATTCTAACACCTCAAGTCTATATGTCCGAGTCAGGTGATTATTGTTTCTTCAGACCTCACTAATGATGCTTTTTTTTTTTTTTTTGTCTTTTAAGGGCCACACTCGCAGCATATGGAGGTTCCCAGGCTAGGAGTCCAATCGGAGCTGTAGCCACTGGCCTACACCACAGTCACGGCAATGCCAGATCCGAGCTGCATCTGTGATCTGCAACACAGCTCATGGCGACACTGGATCCTTAACCCACTGAGCAGGGCCAGGGATCGAACCTGCATCCTCATGGATGCTAGTCAGATTCATTTCCGCTGAGCCAGGATGGGAACTCCTACTGTTGCTTTTTTTTCATGGTGTTTCATTATTATAATATTATATTCATTGGAATTTTTCCTCCTTCAGAAATAATCTTTATTTCTCACTGGAGCCCCCAGGACATAACCAACCCACCTTAACTGAATTTGTGCCTTGTTTTTTGTTTGTTTGCTTGTTTGAAGACAGATAGGTAGAAGGATTTAAAGCCCCAACTCCTCATATGTGAGCCACTTTGTGTTCATAAATTTTCAGAGATTTCACCCCTTCTAGCAAGAACAAAATCTCCTTTTGTAGATGAAGTGTTTTTCCTAGTTCATGCCTTCAATGATTGTTTAGCCCTTTAGGGCTTAGCCTTATGCTGGGGTCTCTTGCCCACCTCCCAGTTTTCCAAGGCCTAGGCCCTGTGTTTCGTTCCCTGTGCTGCTGCTCTAGTTTACTGGGGATTCATAGTTAGCAGCCTCAGTCAGTCATCATTCCCTCTTTGGATTCCTCTCCTATTGATCATTTTCGACTTCTAAGGATTTCTATTACTTTGGCAGTTCAGTCATACCTTTTTTTTTTTTTTTCTTTTTACAGCCGCACCTGTGGCATATGGAAGTTCCCCAGCTAGGGTTCGAATCAGAGCTGCAGCTGCCAGCCTACGCCACAGCCACAGCAACAGCAACGTGGGACCCAAGCTGTATTTGTGATCTATGCTGCAGCTTGCAGCAACGCTGGATCCTTAACCTATTGAATGAGATCGGGAGTTGAACCCACATCCTCATGGATACTAGTTGCGTTCTTAACCTGCTGAGCCACAAGAGGAACTCCCAGTCATACCTTTTAAATTATATTTCTTATAGAAATATTTGTAGGTGTTTTGTACATGAGTAAGAATCATTATCATGAGGTTAGTTATTACCCTAATCTGTCAGTGAGTGTTGATATCAGGGCTCCTTAAAGCCTAGGACAGAGTATCCTTTTATTAATGGCCTACTGCTATACTGTCCCTTTCCTTATTTCTGCTTTCTAGAATTTTTCTGACTCTTCCCTTGTGATCAAATGGTTGATTAACATGCTTTCACTATCATTTTAAACAGTAGTCCCTACTTCTAAATTACTATGCACTTAGTAAATAAACAAGCTTGTTATAGTTTTGTACAAAGTAAAAGTAAATTGTGTCTAAGACAGGTAAACTAAAGTTTTTCCTCTGAGTATAGTACATACTCTTGGGTATATAAACTCTGTGGCATCTCTTTTACTTTTTTTTTTTTGCTTACTTGTTCTAGATTCTATTCTTGAGATTGCCAAAAAAAGTCAATTCAGGTATAATGAGATATTACTATATCGATAGTTTGTAATAACCACCTATTTTGATCAATATTACTGATTTTCAAATATGAAAAAAACATTTTAAGGGGTGTTTGTGTGTAAATAATCATTGGATTTAATCCTACTGTATAAATTAGTCTGAATTCTTTCATTTTCTTTCTTTCTCTTTCTTTCTTTCTTTCTTTCTTTCTGGAGTAGGCAATATGATATTTAGCCACTAAGAAAAACTGCCATATTTAATTTTTTAAAATTAAAGTGTAGTTGATTTACAATGTTGTACCAATTTCTACTGTATATAGCAAAGTGACCCAGTCATATACATATGTGTGCGTGTATATATATATATATGTATTTTTTCCCTTTCTTATATTATTTTCTATCATGGTCTGTCCTAACAGATTGGTATGGTAACCTCATTGCTTATCCATTCTTTTTTTTTTCCTTTATAATTTTTTTTAAATTTTCCCACTGTACAGCAAGGGGATCAAGTTATCCTTACATGTATACATTACAATTACATTTTTTCCCCCACCATTTCTTCTGTTGCAACATGAGTATCTAGACAAAGTTCTCAATGCTATTCAGCGGGATCTCCTTGTAAATCTATTCTAAGTTGTGTCTGATAAGCCCAAGCTCCCGATCCCTCCCACTCCCTCCCCCTCCCATCAGGCAGCCACAAGTCTCTTCTCCAAGTCCATGATTTTCTTTTCTGAGGAGATGTTCATTTGTGCTGGATATTAGATTCCAGTTATAAGTGATATCATATGGTATTTATCTTTGTCTTTCTGGCTCATTTCACTCAGTATGAGGTTCTCTAGTTCCATCCATGTTGCTGCAAATGGCATTATGTCATTCTTTTTGATGGCTGAGTAGTATCCCATTGTGTATATATACCACCTCTTCCGAATCCAATCATCTGTCGATGGACATTTGGGTTGTTTCCATGTCCTGGCTATTGTGAATAGTGCTGCAATGAACATGCGGGTGCATGTGTCTCTTTTAAGTAGAGTCTTGTCTGGATATATGCCCAAGAGTGGGATTGCAGGGTCATATGGAAGTTCTATGTATAGATGTCTAAGGTATCTCCAAACTGTTGTCCATAGTGGCTGTACCAGTTTACATTCCCACCACCAGTGCAGGAGGGTTCCCTTTTCTCCACAGCCCCTCCAGCACTTGTGATTTGTGGATTTATTAATGATGGCCATTCTGACTGGTGTGAGGTGGTATCTCATGGTAGTTTTGATTTGCATTTCTCTTATAATCAGCGATGTTGAGCATTTTTTCATGTGTTTGTTGGCCATCTGTATATCTTCTTTGGAGAAATGTCTATCTATTCAGGTCTTTTGCCCATTTTTCCATTGCTTGATTGGTTTTTTTGCTGTTGGGTTGTATAAGTTGTTTATATATTCTAGAGATTAAGCCCTTGTCGGTTGCATCACTTGAAACTATTTTCTCCCATTCTGTAAGTTGTCTTTTTGTTTTCTTTTGGGTTTCCTTTGCTGTGCAAAAGCTTTTCAGTTTGATGAGGTCCCATGGGTTTATTTTTGCTCTAATTTCGATTGCTTTGGGAGACTGACCTGAGAAAATATTCATGATGTTGATGTCCGAGAGTGTTTTGCCTCTGTTTTCTTCTAGGAGTTTGATGGTGTCCTGTCGTATATTGAAGTCTTTCAGCCATTTTGAGTTTATTTTTGTGCATGGTGTGAGGGTGTGTTCTAGTTTCATGGCTTTGCATGCAGCTGTCCAGGTTTCCCAGCAATGCTTGCCGAATAGACTTTCTTGTTCCCATTTGATGTTCTTGCCTCCCTTGTCAAAGAGTAATTGACCATAGGTGTCAGGGTTTATTTCCGGGTTCTCTATTCTGTTCCATTGGTCTGTCTGTCTGTTTTGATATCAGTACCACACTGTCTTGATGACTGTGGCTTTGTAGTATTTCTTGAAGTCTGGGAGAGTTATGCCTCCTGCTTGGCGATTCTGGGTCTTTTGTGGTTCCATATAAATGTTTGGATTGTTTGTTCTAGTTCTGTGAAAAATGTCCTGGGTCATTTGATAGGGATTGCATTGAATGTGTAGATTGCTTTGGGTAGTATGGCCATTTTTACAATGTTGATTTTCCCAATCCAGGAACATGGAATATCTTTCCATTTCTTTACATCTTCTTTGATTTCTTTGATTAAAGTTTTATAGTTCTCGGCATATAGGTCCTTTACCTCCTTGGTCAGGTGTATTCCGAGGTATTTGATTTTGTGAGGTGCAATTTTAAAAGGTATCGTATTTTTGTATTCCTTTTCGAATATTTCATTGCTGGTATACAGAAATGCAACTGACTTCTGAATGTTAATCTTATATCCTGCTACTTTGCTGAATTTATTAATCAGTTCAAGGAGTTTTGGGGTTGAGTCCTTAGGGTTTTCTATGTATAGTATCATGTCATCTGCATACAGTGACAGTTTGATCTCTTCTCTTCCTATATGGATGCCTTTTATTTCTTTTGTTTGTCTAATTGCTGTGGCTAGGACTTCCAAAACTATGTTGAAGAGCAGTGGTGAGAGTGGGCATCCCTGTCTTGTTCCAGATTTGAGTGAGAAGGCTTTCAGTTTTTCCCCATTGAGGATTATATTTGCTGTGGGTTTATCATAAATGGCTTTGATTATATTCAGGAATGTTCCCTCTATACCCACTTTGGCGAGGGTCTTGATCATGAATGGATTTTAGACTTTGTCAAATGCTTTTTCTGCATCTATTGAGATGATCATATGATTTTTGACTTTTTTTTTGTTAATGTGGTGTATGATGCTGATTGATTTGCGTATGTTGAACCATCCTTGTGAACCTGGGATGAACCCAACCTGGTCATGGTGTATAATTTTTTTGGTATGTTGTTGGATTCGGTTGGCTAAGATTTTGTTGAGAATTTTTGCATCTATATTCATCAATGATATTGGGCGATAGTTTTCTTTTTTGGTGGTATCTCTGTCTGGTTTTGGAATGAGGGTGATGGTGGCATCGTAGAATGTCTTTGGGAGTATTCCTTCTTCTTCAGCCTTTTGAAAGAGTTTAAGGAGGATGGGCACCAATTCCTCTTTATATGTTTGATAAAATTCACCTGTGAAGCCATCTGGTCCTGGACTTTTATTTGTAGGGAGTGATTTTATGACCTCTTCAATTTCATTTCTAGTGATCGGTCTGTTCAGTTGGTCTGTTTCTACTTGATTCAGTTTTGGCAGGCTGTAAGATTCTAGAAAATTGTCTATTTCTTCCAGATTGTCAAACTTGTTGCCATATAGTTGTTCCTAGTATTCTCTTATGGTTTTTTGTATTTCTGCTGTATCCGTTGTGATTTCTCCTTTTTCATTTCTAATTTTGGTTATTTGGGTTCTTTCTCTCCTCTTTTTAGTGAGTCTGGCCAGGGGTTTGTCAATTTTGTTCACCTTTTCAAAGAACCAGCTCTTGGTTTTATTAATTTTCTCTATTGTTTTTTGAGTCTCTCTTTGATTGATTTCTTCTTTGCTCTTTATAATTTCCTTCCTTCTGCTGACTTTAGGCCTTTTTTGTTCTTCTTTTTCTAATTCATTTAGGTGGAGGGTTAAGTTGTCCATTTGGGTTCTTTCTTCTTTTTTGAGAAAGGCCTGTATTGCTATAAATTTCCCTCTGAGCACTGCTTTCGTAGCATCCCATAGATTTTGAGAGGTTGTGTCTTCATTATCATTTGTTTCAAGGTAGTTTTTAATTTCCTTCTTGATTTCCTCATTGACCCATTGGTTTTTTAGTAGCATGTTGTTTCGTCTCCATGTAGTAGGTTTTTTCTCTTTCCTTTTCCCATGGTTGGTTTCTAATTTCATGGCATTGTGGTCAGAGAAGATACTTGAGATAATTTCTATGCTCCTAAATTTATTGAGATTAGCTTTGTGTCCCAAGATGTGGTCGATTCTTGAGAATGTTCCATGAGCATTTGAGAAGAATGTGTATTCTGCTTTTTTTGGATGTAGTGTCCTGAAGATATCAATTAAGTCTAACTTTTCTATTGTTTCCTTTAGGATCTCTGTTGCTTTATTGGTTTTCTGTCTAGAGGATCTGTCCATTGATGTGAGGGGGGTATTAAGGTCTCCTACTATGATTGTATTCTCATCAATATCTCCCTTTATGTCTGTTAATATTTGTTGTATCTATCTGGGTGCTCCTGTATTTGGGACATATATGTTGATGATAGTCACATCCTCTCCTTGGATGGATCCCTTAATCATTAAGTAGTGTCCTTCTTTGTCTTTCTTTATGTCTTTTGTTTTAAAGTCTATTTTAACTGATATGAGTGTTGCGACTCCTGCTTTTCTGTCATGTCTATTGGCGTGAAATATTTTTCCCCACCCTTTCACTTTCAATCTATATGTATCTTTTGTCCTAAGGTGAGTTTCTTGTAGGCAGCATATTGAAGGTTTTTGCCTTTTTATCCACTCAGCCACTCTGTGTCTTTTGATTGGTGCATTCAGTCCATTGACATTTAAGGTGATAATTGATAGATGATTATTTATTGCCATTTGAACCTCGTGTTCCAGTTGATTCTATGGTTCTCCATTCTTCCTTTCTTTTTTTTTTTTTTTTTGGTTGGATGGTCTCCTGTTATTATCTGCTTGAGTGTATTTATTTTTTGCAAATGCAATATTTGGTTTTGGTTTGTGGTTGCCCTGTTTTTTAAGTATGCTAACCCCTTCCCATAATTGTGTGTTTTAGCCTGATGGTCCTGTAAGTTCAAACACTTCATTACTATATTAAAATTAAGAAGAGAAACATACAAACAAACAAAAAGGGTTATTTACTTCCTAACATCCCTTGCCCACATTTTATGGTTTTGATGACTCTTTTTTATTTTTTTCTTTTTAATTTTATTTTGTTTGAAGCCTGTTCATGATTAAATCTGTATGCTGGCTTATTTGAGTGACTGCTCTCTGATTGCGGTTTCCTCAGTCCTAGTTCTTCCTCTTCTTCTTCTTTTTTTTTCTTTTCTTTTTTCTTCCCTTTCCTTCCTTTCTTTTTGGTTTAGAGAAGCCCTTTCAATATTTCCTTTAACCTGGGTTTTGTGTTGCAGTATTCTTTAAGTTTTTGTTTGTTGGAAAAAATTTTTATTTCCCCTTCTATTTTAAATGATATTCTTGCTGGATAGAGTATTCTAGGTTGCATATTTTTTCCTTTGAGCACTTTAAATATCTCTTGCCCTTCCCTCCTGGCCTATAGTGTTTCTGTAGAGAAATCAGCTGATATTCTTATGGGGGTTCCCTTGTAGGTAACATTCTGTTTTTCTCTTGCTGCCTTTAGGATCCTCTCTTTATCACTAACTGTTGCCATTTTTATTATGATGTGTCTTGGTGTGGGTCTGCTTGGGTTCAGTTTGTTTGGGGCCCTCTGTGCTTCTTGTATCTTGAACCCAGTATCCTTTACATTTGGGAAGTTTCCATCGATAATTTCTTCAAATATATTTTCCATCCCCTTATCTTTTTCTACTCCTTCTGGAATTCCTATTATGCGTAGATTGGCCCGCTTTATATTATCCCATAGGTCTCTTATATTGCTTTCCAGTTTTTTGATTTGGTTTTCTGTCTGTTGACCGGATTGAGTGATTTCCATTATTCTATCTTCCATATCACTGATTCATTCTTCTGCATTATTCATTCTGGTTTTTACTGCCCTTAGTTCCGTTTGCATCTCTGCAAATGAATGTTCTAGTTTTTCTTGGCTCCTCCTTATATTTTCTAGTTCCTTTCTGAGGGTATCTGCATTACTGTTCATATCTTCTCTTAATTCCTTCAGTATTTTCACTATTTCTCTTTTGAACTCCAGGTCTGTCAGACTGCAGAGATCTGTTTCATTGTTGACTGTTTTAGGTGAGTTCTCCTGTTGGTTTGACTGGGGGTGGTTTCTCAGCTTCTTCATCTTGCTTGTTGTTTTCTTTCTCCTGAGGGAGTTGTACTCTCCGTTATCGGGCAGTGTTTGCCTTGTCACTGCCGTGGAATATTTCCTGAGGGCTGGCATTGTTGGTGAATCTTTTTTGAGGCAGTGTGGCTTTTCTGGAGTGTTGATGGGGCTAACAGTGTTTCTTTGAAGCAAAGGAGGACTTCCTGAGGGCAGACAGGACTGGGAGGTCCACACCACGATGGTAGCAGATTTCACTTGGTCATGCAGAGCTTGCTCTGGTGTTTTTAGGCTGTGGGGTTCTTGCAGGGGGTTGGCGGTGTTGGGCAGCTGTTCCTCAGGAGTGCAGCACCCCCTGGGGGCTGGAGCAGCTATCTGGGTCACTGAGAACCTGAGAGGCTCTTCCCTAGGGCAGCCCAACTCAGAAGGACGGCCTGCGAATGTAGGCGGATCTTTTCACAGTCTGGCCAAGCTTGTTGCAGCTTTTCTGGGCTGCAGGGGCTCTTCCAGGGGGCTGGTGGTGCTGAGCAGCTATTCTGTGGGAGTGGGGCACCCCCTGAGGGCTTGGGTGGGTAGCAGGCTGCTGGAAACCCAAGAGGCTCCTCCCGAGGGCAGCCCGACTCAGAAAGACCGTCTGAGATCTTTGCCCGATTCGGCCAGGCTTGTTGCAGCTTTTCTGGGCTGCAGGGGTCCTGCCTGGAGCTGGCAGTCCTATGCAGCTGATCCACTAGGGCACCCCCTGGGGGCTTGGGCGGGTAGCAGGGCCACTGGAAATCCAAGAGGCTCCTCCGCGGGGCAGCCTGACTCAGAAAAACCGTCTGAGAATTAGGCAGATCTATTCACTGCCTGGCTAGGCTTGTTCTAGCTTTTCTGGGCTGCAGGCCTTTTCTCAGGGGCTGGTGGTGTTTGGTGCTACTCTGCGGAAGTGTAGCCCCTCCAAAGGGCAAGCAGGCCTGTGCAGGGGACAGCCCCTGCGGTGGTAGGCTTCAGGCAATTGTTGAGGCCAGCCCTCCTGGATGGCAGGCAGCCCCAGGTTCGGCGAGAGGCATAGGGGGTGGCGGGTGTGGGGGGAGGGGATGCACTGGGAAGCACAGCTTTCAGCTAGCTAGTGGGCCTGTAAGCTTGCTGTGGCGTGGGGGGTATTCTATGGGGACCCACCCCTTCTTCTCTCCCCTCCCCAGCACAGGCACAGACCAGCTCCTCTCCCAGGTTCCCTCTGATGCGGCTTTCCACTTCCCCGCCCCTAGAGTATTGCTCTCTTCCTCTGCGACAGCTTTGTTTTCTAGTCTCCCAGGCAGTCTCTGCCCCGTCAAATGGTTTCTAGACCTCCCAAGCAGTTTCCGCTCTGCCCCGCCCCCACCAGCCCGGGGACTAACCTCTGGAGCCGAGGTCTCAGTGCCCAGCCCCCATCCAGGCGTCCCCCGTCCCTTTCCCGGGGACTAACCTCTGGGGCCGAGGTCTCGGTGCCCAGCCCCCACCCAGGCGTCCCCTGGCCCTTTCTCGGGGACTAACCTTCGGAGGCGAGGTCTTGGTGCCCAGCCCCCACCCAGGCGTCTCAAGTTTTGGTGACTGTGCCCGTAGTTCAGATGGTCCGTTGGGTTCTTGATCGGCTTTTCCGTACTCCAACTTAGTGCTACACTCTTCTGTGCATCTGGAGATTCCTCCGGTTCGTTTGATCTTTCCCCCGTGTAGGTGACTTTCCAGGGTGCGGGATCCCTTTCTCCTCCGCAGTTCCCTTTCGGGAGCGCCCGTCCCGCTCGGATTCACCTTCTCTCACTCTCCTCTTTTCTCCCGTTCTGCCCAGTAATGTCACGAACTTCTTGCCGTTATTGGAGTTTAGGTTCCTCTGCCAGCGATTGGTTGCTATTCTGTGCGAGTCATTTATTCTGTAGATGTGCTTTTTTTGTTGTGTTTGTGGGAGAGGGCCAGCGTGTCCCCCTACTCCTCCGCCATCTTGTCCTCTCTCTGCTTATCCATTGTAAATGTAATAGTTTACATCTACTAACCTCAAACTCAGAGTCCATCCCACTCCCTCCCCCTCCCCCTTGGCAACCAGGTCTATTCTCTATGTCTGTGAGTCTGTTTCTGTTTTGCAGATAGGTTCATTTGTGCCATATTTTAGATTCCACATATCAGTGATATCATATGGTATTTGTTTTTCTCTGACTTGAGAATCTGCAGTTGTGTCCATGTTGCTGCAAATGGCATCATTTTGTTCTTTTTATTTTTTTAAATTTTTATTATTTTTTTATTTTTTTGCTTTTTTAGGGCCAAACACGTGGCACATGGAGGTTCCCAGGCTAGGGTTCTAATTGGAGCTGGATCCACCTGCCTACACCACAGCCACAACAACACCAAATCCGAGCTGTGTCTGTGATCTACACCACAGCTCATGGCAATGCCAGATCCTTAACCCATTGAGCGAGGCCAGGGATCAAACCTGCAATCTCATAATTCTAGTTGGATTCTTTTCTGCTATGCCACAATGGGAAGTCCTCGTTCTTTAAAAAAAAAAAAAAATCAATACTCTTTATATTTATAGTTGTTCTAAAATTAGGTTGTGATGATGGTTGTACATTTCTATCCCAAACCCCCAGTCCATCCCTCCCCCACAACCTGTCTCCTTTGGTAACCATAAGTTTTTCAAAGTCTATGAGTCTGTTTCTATTCTGTAAGTAAGTTCATTGTATCCTTTTTTTAGATTCTTTCTATAAGTGATAGCATGTGATATCTGTATCTCATTGTCTAACTTGACTTAGGATGATAATTTCTAGGTCCATTCATGTTACTGCAAATGCCATTATTTCATTGCTTTTTATGGCTAAGTAATACTCCATTGTGTATATACGTACCACATCATCTTTATCCACTCCTCTGTCAATGGATATTTAGGTCGCTTCCATGTCCTGGCTAGTGTATGGTGCTGCAGTGAACATTGGGGTACATGTTATCTTTTCATGTCATGGTTTTCTCAATACCCAGGGTTTTTTCTCAATACCATGGTTTTCTTAGATTATCTACCCAGGAGAAGGATTGCTGGATTACATGGTAATTCTATTTTTAGTTTTTTGAGTTTTGTTTTTTGAGGAATCTTCATACTATTTTCCATAGTGGTTGCACCAGTTTACATTTCCACCAAGAGTGTAAGAGAGTTCCCTTTTCTCTGCACCCTCTCCAGCATTTATTGTTTGTAGACTTTTTTTTTTTTTTTTGTCTTTTTAGGGGCATACCCACAGCGTATGGAAGTTCCCAGGCTAGGGGTCAAATCAGATCTGTAGCTGCCAGCCAGCAACACGAGATCTGAGCTGCATCTGTGACCACAGCTTACAGTAACACCAGATCCTAACCCACTAAGAGGGGCCAGGGATCAAACCCATGTCCTCATGAATACTAGTCTGGTTCGTTACCACTGAGCGATGACAGGAACTATTGTTTGTAGACGTTTTGATGATGGCCATTCTGGCTGGTGTAAGGTGGTGCCTCATACTAGTTTTGATTTATATTTCTCAAATAATTAGTGATGTTGAATATCTTTTCATGTGTTTTCTGGCCATGTGTACATCTTCTGTAGACATTTGTCTGGATCTTCTGCCCATTTTTTGATAGGGTTGTTTGTTTTTTTGGTATTGAGCTGCAGGAAGTGTTTATATATTTTGGAGATTAATCCCTTGTCAGTTGCTTCATTTGCAAATATTTCTCCCATTCCGTGGGTTGTCTTTTCATTTTGTTTATGGTTTCCTTTGCTATGCAAACCCCCCCCCTTTTTTTTTCTTCTGTCTTTTTGCCTTTTCTAGGGCTGCTCCTGTGGCATATGGAGGTTCCCAGGCTAGGGGTCCAATCGGACCTGTAGCCGCCAGCCTACACCACAGCCACAGCAACATGAGATCCGAGCCAAATCTGCAACCTACACCACAGCTCACGGCAACGCTGGATCCTTAACCCACTGAGCAAGGTCAGGGATCGGACCCGCAACCTCATGGTTCCTAGTCGGATTCGTTAACCACTGAGCCCTGGGAACTCCTATGCAAAAACTTTTAAGTTTAATTAGGTCTCATTGGTTTATTTTTGTTTTTATTGTCATTACTCTAGGAGGTGGATCTGAGAAAATATTGCTGTGATTTATGTCTGAGAGTGTTCAGCCTATGTTTTCCTCTAAGAGTTTTATAGTATCCAGTCTTATACTTAGGTCTTTAATCCATTTTGAGTTTATTCTTGTGTATGGTGTTAGGGAGTGTTTTAATTTCATTCTTTTATATGTAGCTGTCCAGTTTTCCCAGCACCACTTATTGAAGGGACTTTCTTTTCTCCATTGTATATTCTTTCCTCCTTTGTCATAGATTAGTTGGCTGTAGGTGCATGGGTTTAATTCTGGGCTTTCTATCCTGTTCTGCTGATTTATATTTCTGTTTTTTTGCCAGTACCATACAGTTTTGATGAGTATAGGATAGGGATAGGATTAAAAATGTACAAGGTAGGTTCCTAGTAGGTACTTAATTAATATTGGCTGAATGAATGTTGGATAAATAGGCCAATATATCCATATATATAGATATCAGTGAATTTAACAAAAACATGCATATGCAGCCAATTCCTGATGTATAGATATATAAATTTTAAGATATATGTGTTAAGTGTTAAGTAATCAGTAAGACTTGAATGGATACCATTTTAAATTATTAAGGTTTAGGAGCCCGAGGAAAATATGAGCTTGCTGTAGAGTTTCTCTTTCCCAAGTGATGTATTGAAAATACTTTTTTTTTTTTTCCCTCCATTTAGCCTAGCTTAGTTATCTGTGACAATTGAAGAGAGGAAAAGGATGAAGTAAGGCCATCACCAATAAGTAAAACCTAGAGCTATTCTTCAAACATTTAAAAATTTTCTTCTACCTTCCCATGGGTATATAGAATACAATGAAATATTGACAGGAAATATACATATATACATTTTTGACAGTACCGTATGGTATTAGTAGCAAATCTCCTATGTTTTTTAGTGCATGATAAGTTTAAGAGATAATAGGTGATATGGCAAGTCAAGCTGATCTTAAGATAATTTTTTTTTTTTTTTTTTTTAGGGAACTAGAACCAGCAAATGATTTAAACAGTACTTAAAGAAAAACCAAAAAGGTTGTTTCTGAAGATTTTTGCAGGAAATATTGGAAACTGCTTTAGGATACTTTATAAGTTTAGCAAGCCAAAAGCAGAATGAAGAAGATTATTGTTTCACAGTGTTTTTGTGTCTCTATTGCAAGTAACACTCTGTCAGTTTGAGAAAATATTGAACTTTACACTAAACATTACAATGATGAAATCTGAAGCTCTTTGAAAATCCTTTCTAAGTCCTCTGAAAACTTTCTTCTTTCAAAGAAAGATATGTACTGAGTGGTAGAAGGAGGGGAAATTACATAGAAGGACATTGTGCAATTTGTTGTGTGAGTGCTTGTTTTGAAGGTTGTTATTTTCATGTTGTTCTTTTGTTTGGTTGGGGTTTTTTTTTGTCTTTTTTGTTGTTGTTGTTGTTGTTGCTTCATGTTGTTTTTAATCATATTTTACATTTAGGGATTTGGACGTAACATTTTCTTATTGGGTACCCCACCACCACTGCAACTTATTCCCCTTAAATTTTGGAAATTGAGTATTAGGGAATTTTAAAAGGGAAGGATCTTTTTTTTTCCAACACATTCTTTTTTTCTTATACATATTTCTGCCCCTATCCTCTGTCCAAAGACAAGAAAGAAAATTGCCCACAAAATTCTGTATTTTATTATGAATACACAAATATTTTAAAGGTAACTCTAATATATACAGTAAATGGCATTATATGGTAAAAACAAAATTAACACTATATTATAAAAATCTGATATATTGTGTTAAGGGCTGGTAAAGAAGATTTTATCTTTATGTTACTTTTAACCCAGGACAGTGTATCCTGTTTTATAACATGTGCTCTGCACTGACACTATATAATTTTAAAAAGAGAGAGAAAGAAAAAAAAAAAAACACTGAAAGTTGGATTTCATTGGTAGCTGGAGCGGTTGAGTCCTTACCTATTTGTCTGCTTTCTTACTGGCTGAAAGCTGTTGCTAAGCTTATGTTTTTTTGTGTGTTCTTAGGGAAAGTCAAAAGTTGAATGTGACCTATTTGAACTGTATCCTGCTGCTTTTGACTCTGCTTTGCTTTTTCTCCTGATCCACATACTTATTTTTTTCTGATATCTTTTGAAGTTCAGATTTTTCTAAACTCATCAATTTGTAAATGTAGTGTGCAGTGTGCATTTTAAGATTTTAAGGTTTTAATTGTATACTTATAATGCATGAATTAGAATACTATGGTTTACTGTTTTTAATTTGGTTGAATACTTGAAAGTTGAATTTTCTGACATTCTAATTTTAAAGAGCAAGTAGATTAAAGACTTGCCTGTTACAAACACAAAAGATAATTCGGATATCGATAATATCCTTATTGTTAAAAACAATTCCAAAGTGCATCATTGAAGAATTTACTAGATCAGTAAATTTTTTGTGATTTAGATAAAAGCTTTATGGATCATGCTAGCATGTATGTCACTGAAGGATAAAATTGACTTTGTTTATGTTTTCTAGAGAAGGATTGGCAGTTTTTTCAGTTATAGACCAAATCTAGGACAGCCTACATAAAAGTCCTACTGGAAGGCAAGTTTAATTTGTTATTCAGTAGACCATAATTGAACAGTTGTGATTCTAAGAGCTTTTTCTCTAAGGCTCACTTTGGCATTGATGGGAATGAAACTCTGAATTAGATTTCCCCCAGAACTTGTCTAGAACCAGCAGAAATCCTGGGAACATTCTCTGAACCTTAAAGCCTGACCCAAGCCTTGGGTGAACAACATAGGGAGCTACAGACTAGCATGAATCCTCCACATCTGCTGGGAGTTCTCGTGTGCAGATGAGATGTGGCAGGTATACAAAAGTGATATTCAGATGTTACTGATTTTTTTTTTTTTTTCGGTCAGCATAGTCTTTAGTCAAACAATATTACTAGAATTCTGATTTATATACAGTGTCTAAAACAGGCATTTTGTTAATAAATGATCTCTTTGAAGTTCAAATAAGTAAAGTTAAATTATTTATAAAGCCAATTAGTGAGAACAATGATGCTATTTTATGTTTCAAACAGATTTGAAATTAAGGGGTTGTGAATTATAGTTACAGTATGTCTGTATTTTCTTGTATTCATAATATCAGGGAAATCTGGATTCGCACAGCAAAGTGCCCACAGTCCACTCACTACTGTAGTTTTACTTAAGCAGATGCAGACAGGCATGAATTTTAAAAAGGCCAGAACACACGAATTGTACTTGTCTTTGACACTGAAAATTTTACAGAAATATTCGTACATATACTCACAGAGATGGTGGAAGAAATTTTATTTACTCCAGGAACTAAATTATTAGTGACAACAAATAATTGTTTTGGTGTTTTCCAATGCATCTAATTTTTATATAGTTAGTTGAGCTTGAAAAAGAAAGCCCAAATCTAGTATTTCCTAATACCTCTAAAGTACTTGTAAGGACTGGATCCTAAGAAATACACTTTAAAAAAATCACTGTAATATACAAAGAAGCCTAGTGTATGTAGAAGGAGGCCAGGTTCTGGTTAGCTTAAAGTATATAATTCTTGATAAAATCAGGAATTATATTAACAGAGTAGAACTTTAGAGCGGAAATAAAGTTTGAGAGATCATGAAGTTCAGTTGCCCTTTGTTTTAAATTTGAGGGGACTAAACCTAGAAGGGTTGTTACAAGATTACCATACCTTCTGTTTTGTTTCGGTGTGGGTTAGTTTTTTTGTTTTTGGTTTTTTTCCAGAATTGGACAGTAGAGTAGATGACTTCCTATTTAATGCTCCCTGACAGAATCTCAAGCTATCTGCCAACCTGTATAACTTATAAGTGAGAGGTTTAAACCTAAATAAAATAGATGGTCAGTCTCAAATTAAGATATTTCTGCTATGGGATTTAAGAAATTAAATGTATATAATTGGCATTCAGTGAATATTTATAAATAATGAATGACTGAATACTCTGTGTTTACATATTATTAAGATTTTTGTTAATTTGTCAAATGATAGCACTAATATCCATACATAAACCTATGCCAAAACGTATTTCTTAAATTAGAGATGTAACAACTTTAAAAAGGATACTACCTTCCCCAACTTCTAATATCTGAATGAAATCCTATTTTAGTATTCTCAATTATTTGCTAAAAATTAGGAAAATCAGATTTTCTATTACTACAAATGAAATGATCTTAAATTCTTTTCAAAATTGAACTCATGTAAAAAAATTTTTAAGTTGTATTCTTTTTTGAGTATTTTTAGCTAAACAGAAAGATAGTATAAGTGGAAATAAATATACTTGTTGAACTAGAGTGCCCTGAACGTACTCTCATCCTTTGCACAAAAGGGAAAATGGCCCCCAGAGGTGCAGTGCGGTTTCGGAGAGCAGAATAACACATGAGAGAGTCCAGTGAATGGCACTTAATTTCTAAAATGCTTAACAATGTGCATATAGTCTCTAGATGTGGCCTTGTACTTTGTGACCAGGTTAAGGATCTACAACTTAATACCCTCTTGGAAAACAAGAGATCTCAGAAGGAGGCAAAGAAAGAAGGTAATTTAAAGGATTAAAGTACCTACAACTAAAGATTATCACAAAGGAACTGAGTGGGAGTTCTTTGAGCTGTGTAGGAAAAGCGCGTAACTGTAGAATATTCACTGTTTGGTGGCACTAATCATGGTGAGGAGGTCAAGATAGCTGTTATTAACAAAAATAATGTGATTAAAAGATTTTAGAATATTGTCACTAGGATTTTCTTTCTTTGAATCAAAATTATTTCCAGTGTGACTAAAGCATTCAAAATTCAGACATGATCAAGCTAACGACTTACTAATGCACATTTAGCCTAAACATTTTAACCATGGGTCGATTCAATTTTACAAAGGAAGTAAACACTTGAGAAATCAGTTCCATCAAGTCTGTGGGCTCAGCATAAGTTGAAGATACTAGGTCTGATTTTAATCTATTTTGAAAAGATAATTTTTATATTATACCAGACTAATATATTCCTTGTACTTAAAATTATAGGTTATATATTAAAAGCAGTTATTGCCTTGTGCCCACATCAGAAGCACTTTCAAAAATTAAAAAATATTTTCACATATGTTTTTTGGTACAGATGAAATCCAGCCCCTCAAAAACTGTCTTAAAAAATTGCACTTCCCTTGGATGATAAAACTATGGTCCACCAGATTCTCAGGGCAGAGCTTCCTTGCATACCTGCTTACATCTCTCACAAGCGTCCTATCCTAATAAATCTGTTTCTTGCCTAAAAATAATAATAATAATAATAATAATAATAATAATTACACAACACACTATATATGTGCAGCCTGAGAAATATTTTCTACTTGAATATGTCATGTATTTAGTATCCTACATTACTTTTTTTTTTTTTAAGTTGGTGTCATTTCCTTTTCTCCTTCTTTAAAACCTTCAGTAAGTCTTACAAACACTTGGGATAAAGTCCTGACTCTCAATTTTGCATTATAATCACCCTTTTCTTGAACCTCATCCTATGTCGTATTAAACTCATTCTTAAATTCAGCAACAATGCAAAAAGTAATTAGCCTCTAAAAGTTGTAATGAATGAATTCTCTCATTTAACTTTGATGTCTCAACAGACTCTTTCCTGTCATTTCACTTTAGGTAAGACTGAGGATGTTTAAAGCCAAACTTAGTTACAAAATGTTTGTGAATTTGTCAAACAGTGGTATATATACAGGCAGTGTCTGATTTGTAAGTACCTGCCTGACTTAACAAGTGAGCCATATATATTATATACAATTGCCAAATCCTATATCTTGGTATTTCAGGAAATCAAGAACAGGAAAATCAGAGGAGCTTGGGAGTATCTGGGGTTCCCAAGGAGAAGATGGGAAGAGACTATGAAAAATGGAAGTTACTTGTTAGAACTGGAACCAAGAACAAGCTAATTCCCAAGCAGAGCCTGACTGCCTGCCTAAATTGTGACCTCAAAGCCTCCAAAAACATTTGTCTAGATGGCCTAAATCTTTTATAATATGAATATTGAACTTGAAATTCATTACTAAGCTTTCAGTTGAGTCACGCATTTTGGTTTGGTTTTTATGGAAACATCTCTGCGGAGTTCATTTATTCAGTACATTCTTAAGGGTCTACTATGTACTGGGCATTAAGAACTTGGAAATATAGCAGTGACCAAAAAAGACAAACATTTTTATTCTGTGGAGCTTACATTCTGTTGGGAGAAACAAAGAAATTAGTATGAGTTATCAGTCCCTCTCATATAATGTTGATGTGTGAATTAAAGAAGCCTGTTTTTTTTTCTTTTTTTTTTTTTTGGTCTTTTTGCCTTTTCTAGGGCCACTCCCCTGGCACATAGAGGTTCCCACGCTAGGGGTCTAATTGGAGCCCACACCAGAGCCACATCAACTGGGGATCTGAGCGATCTGAACTGCATCTGCGACTGACACCACCTACACCACAGCTCAGGGCAACGCTGGAACCCTAACCCACTGAGCAAGGCCAGGGATCGAACCTGCAACCTCATGGTTCCTAGTTGGATTTGTTAACCACTGAGCCACGACGGAAACTCCCCATAAGAAGCCTGTTTTCTTCCTAATGCCTGCTAGTTACTCTGAGAGAAATAGTGGTAATGTGAGGAACAGGTAGGTGGTTGGGTAGACTCAGCTGAGTTACACAGTGAGGGGGCTTTGGATAGCATGAAGGTGCCAAAGTTCTGGGGAGAGACTGAGAGGAAAGACAGGGATAGAGAAACTGAGGTGACAAACTCTCAAATACCAAGACCAAGCATTCCATGTTCTCTTCTTTCTTTTCTTTTTAAACCAGATCTCACTTTCAGTATAAGCAAGGAAGATACTTTTTTCTTTCTTCTTGCCTTTTTCTTTCTTTCTTTCTTTCTGTCCTTCTTTCTTTTTTTTTTTTTTTTTTTTTTTTGTCATCAGAATCAAGAACTTAGGCTAATACACAGTTATTGAAAATTTTAAAATACTCATTAAAAGAAGCAGCCCAGCTTCTGCTGCTTTGGATTCAGACAGACCTAGGTTTGAATCTCAGGCTGCATTTTTACTACTTTTACAACCTTGGACAAGTTACCCATACTTGATGAGTTTCTGTTTTACAGATTTGTAAAATAGGAATAATTATATTGCCTTATATGTGTAGAGTTCTTAATGTTTGATATGTTGGCCTCATTATCATTAACCTGGAAAACCTGACCATGATGTAACATGCTTGTTCTTTGAGGGAAAGTGATTTTCTAATTTAAAACCACCAACATTATTTGGAATACTGTTTATTTACAAGTATGAGTGATGGTTTATGTTTTTAAAATCCTGTATAGAAATTTAAAACTGCATTTCTAAAAGAAGAAACTCTAAAGGAGAGAAAGAGAGCAAAGATGTGTCAACATTCTTGCTTCCTTATAAATAATATAGTTCTAAAAATTAAAATGAAAAAGTGAAAAAATAGAGGACAAATAAGAGAATATAAAATTAAAGTGCCATGCTAAAAGGATCTCAGTGTACTTAAAACATGATGTTGAAAGGA
Source organism: Phacochoerus africanus (assembly GCF_016906955.1). Lineage (NCBI taxonomy): Eukaryota > Metazoa > Chordata > Mammalia > Artiodactyla > Suidae > Phacochoerus > Phacochoerus africanus. The sequence continues at coordinate 75,037,625 of NC_062545.1, read as the reverse complement.
AAAAAGTGCTTAGCAGACAAGCTATTTAAAAACAAAAAACAAAAAAAACAGGAAGATATCAGCTAGAGGAGAAAAATCTGGACAAAATTAGTAAGCAGAAGTAATCTTATAAACCAGCGTTCATTTCAAATAAAATGGTTAAGATGACAGCAGGTCTTCCCCCCCACCCCCAAGAATGCTTAAACCACATAAATCTAACAAATCCCACTCCTGCTCTTAAAGGAGTTTTTTGGTTTTACAGCTAAACCCATTGCCCTGTGTATCTAATCAATTATTTAATATAATTTATATTTGAATGAATATATCTACAAATCTGTAGTATTTTAATTCCTTTAGCTAATAAGAAAGTTCAAGGTTTAATATGTGGTCCATTAAAGTGTGTTTATACCTTTTGGCCTGATTAGTATTCTTTCTATTAAAATATACCCATTCTTTTTCATGAACTGACTATATTTTTTAAGGTCTTTGGGAAGAAGAACTTATAACTTGAGATTTGTCTCCTAAAATTTCAAACACAAGAGTATGAGGCATCACTTCCTTTCTCAAAAACTTATTATCATGTTGGAAAGACAAATCTACCTTCATCCCTATACTCTGCCTCATTCTGTTGTTCTTCCCTTGCCAGAATTGCCCCCAAAACCTGCCTAACTCATCTTTCTGCCTCTAGTTTTGTCCCTTGTTTTTCTAAACCTTAGCTGAAATGCAAGTTTGATGTCATTCTACCCTTTATAATTTTTAGTAATTCTATAGTATTCTTAAGAACGAAATTTATAGTCTTTAAAGAATCTTAAGGTCCCTCCTTATTGTTTATATTTTACCTAAACTCCATCCACCACTCTCCATATCCTCTGCTCTAGATCTCGATGAACATCCTTTAGCTTCCCTAATGGGTCACCGTTCTCAGTCACTCCCTTGCCTCTGGGCCTTTGTATTTGTTGGTTTCTTTGCTTAGAACTCAGTCTCTACTTCCCCAAACCCTCCCCCAATTTTCTTGCCAAGGCCTAATCCTCTAAGTCCTAACTCAAATATGGCTTCCTTCAGGAAGCTGAACTACCACTCCAAATCTGGACTCTAATGCTTCATAGTTGTCTGCTCAGATCAAGTCATTTGACACCACTCTCCTTTTACATGGGTGTATCATCTTGTTCTTGAGAAAATTAGAGTTGAGAACATTACTGCTAATGACATGCAAAAACCTCATTTGATGTAGTTGAATAAGTTGCAGAGGGAAGGAAATATTTTAGAATTACTGTTACTTCTTGGGCTAGATTTTTGTAAAGAGCTGCTGGTCTATAATGGTAGCCTTTGCTAAATATCAAAAGCATAGTCCTTTCCAATTACGCTCAGGAGGTTTATTACATGCTTAGCATTGGGGGTTCATTAAGAGAAACACCTTTAGGAATCTGGCCTCCTGATGCAGTGAAATCTTTGGAAAATATACACTTTTTATTGAATGATTGGAAACAAACCATTTCCAATAGTGAAATGTACACAGTGATATTTGCAGGTTAATATAGTTACTGGGATTCTTGGTTAATAAATTTATTTGGAGGCAACCTTTTTATGTTGGAGAAGAGTGACTAATTCATAGTTACTGCTCTGACCAAAAGAAGAAAAAGTAGTACTCTCCGAAGAACTCAAGTCAGCCTTTATGGAAACGATAAAGGAATCTTGACATTTAATGGCTTGACGGTCCTCAGTAAGCCACTGAATTAGAATATATTAAAATTATTTTTCTTTTTAGGTAAGGCAGCATCAAAGTAAGCTGAAACTTTCTGGGAAAAAAAAAAGAAATCCTAACTGGAGCTTCCTATACAATTTCAATATATGCTTCAATAAATATTAAGCACTAAGTATCAAATACAAATATATATATACGTACATACACAATTTTCAGTTTTAATCTTCATTTAAATATTTAAATATTTTAAGCCATTTTTGCATTTAATTCTTTGTCCTTGTCTCTCATTAAAAAATAGAAAGGTGAACATTCTTCACTTTGTAAATGACATAATTTTGATGTCACAGACGAGGTTATGTCCTACTAGACAACTAACGCCCACTGTTTTATTCTTTCCAGAAAATAAAATCACAGCTCAACCCTTATAGAACCATAGTCACCATTTTTCATATGCTTTCCTCATTAAATAGCTTTATAGCTCTCAACACCTATGTCAAGTGCATTTATGTTTCCAAATTGTTAATCTACAAGCAGTTTATCTTGGGTATGTCATATTGCTGCAAATTGGATGATTTACTGGTTTATTTTTTCCTATTTGTTTACTTGCGGCTGAGTGGGCATTTGTTTATCTGTTTGTTTTCATGGCAATGCTCAGAGGAAGAGAGCTTGGAAGTCTGTAGCCATTCTATGTTAATATTAACTTCAAATTGCTTTTCTTGACCAGCAAAAATATTTGGGGTGATTTAGCAATTTGTAGAAGTGTATGAGAACATACAGCAGTATCTTACTTATCTGGAGAAGGTAAAAGTAACCATTTTAAACTGCTACTTTTAAGAGCTAAAGGAGTAACTTAGTCTTCTCTAAGACATTGTAACCTCACTCCTAGAACAAACTTAGTTTATGAACCCTGGTTCTGTGTCTTAAACTCCACTTGTTTCCTTCAGTCAGAATGTTCTTCTTCCTCTTCTTCTTTTTAAACCTGAGCATGTAAGCTCAGGGCAAACATGCAAAGAGAGATCTAATTCAGGAGTTGATTTTTTAAAAGAAGGTAATGGAACCATGTAAGGAAATGGTGTTGATACAGGATCTGAGAAATTTGTTTTCTAGATCCAACAATGTTAGTTCTTTTTTGTTCCTTTAAAACCTGTTTTCTCAAGTTCCAGATTTCAGAGGGAAAAATTCTTTCTTTAGAACCCAGGGTGCTTATGAGGGAATATTAGAAATTTTAAAGCTTTTAAATATACTTAGAAAAAAGAAAATTTAGAGATCTGTTACCAAGGCTTATGATCTGTGTAGGACAGTAGTATTTATAGTTTCTGCATAGCTTACCGAAAATAATTTTACACTGAATATAGGTCACCATCTCTTGTTTCTGCATTCTGCAGCCCATTCAGCATTGTTTGGGTATTATTGGAAAGAAAGAAGGGAAATATCAAGTTGTCTATAAAGTGTGAAGCGAGCTTGATTGTTCATGGTGGTGTCAGGGTCAGCTTAGAGGTGCGTTGCTCTTTGGCTCTTGATAAATAGACCCAAGAGGGTGGAGGGAAGGCAGGTTCTCCGCTGCTGATGCTGGCGACCCTGGCACTGAAGCCCGACGGCTCGCGCCGCACCTTCTAGCCACAGCGCACGCTCACCTCCAGGCAGACCGAGCCTGCTCAGGACCTGAGCATTAGCTCGCAGGAGGAGCTCTGCCCCTGGAGGTTGTTTTTCGCCGGGTGGCGTCAGACCGCCTCCCTTCGTCCCCGCACCCCTTCCAGTGCCCGCCCCTCTGCGCCAAGGGGGCGGGGCTCCGCGGCGCTGCGGGTCTGCATTGGCGCGCGCGGCCGTCGAGTCGGCAGAGTGATGGTGGGGGCGGGGCCGCGTGCCTTGTTTGTTTGCGCCGCCCGGCAGTCAGAGCAGACTGAGGCGCTTCAGCTCAGAGCTTCCCGGCCTCGCAGCGCTTGCCTCCTCCGTGGCACGGCGGCTGCTCTGCGCGACCCCTGCTGTCCTCGCGCCGACATGCGCCTGGCCACAACCGCGAACGAGGCGTACACGGCCTCACTGACCGTCTCGGAGCTGCTGTGCTGCAAGCAGTGTGGCGGGAGCCGCGGCCAGGAGGAGGTATCCGGGTGAGGGACTGGGCGGGCGGGCGGTACCGGCCGAGCTGCCTGGGCTACAGGGAGGTCTTGCCGCTTCCCCACCTTTGCGCCCTAACGGCTTCAGAGAGCGCTCTCCGGGGAGGGCGCCCCTGCAGCCACCTCTGGGTCTGCCGCCCTGCCCGGCGGGGGCGTCGCGGGCTGGCCCGCGCCCCTCAGGTGAAGAGGCGGCCAGTGGTGGGAGGGGGATGTTTGCCACAGAAGGAGCTGCGGCTGCAAGAGACAGCTGTCCCGGTCATTTAAATGCAAGTCTCCAAAGCGTCAATAACGTGGTCTTCTGTACAAGTCTCCACAAGTCAGCGAGTGAACAAAGCTCGAGACTGTGAGCAGCCTGTGGATTTTTCTCCTCACCGCCTTGTCAGAATATTATTCGGTGACCCTCACTCTCTGCCTCCTACTGAAAGGAAAAGAATACATTTGAGTCAGTTAAAAGATGATGCTGCCTAGAATAAGTGTGTTCTGCCAGCTCTATGACGTTATGCACAGCGTTCACTCTTGTTTATAAAACTATCTGTTTTGTGTCTGAACTGGCCTTCAGAGAGAGCCGTTTTAACATTTTATATTTTCCTAAGTGGTTGCAAATAGAGCACCGTTTGAAAGTTACTAAAACAACTTTAACTCGAACCCTTAAAGGCTTTGATTTAAAAGGTGACAAGGGAGAAAGTAGAGAAATATTAGTTAAATTTTGAATTGAAATCGTTATTTGTAAATATCGACTTCATTCAAGAAACCCGTAAATACAAGGTAATTTCTCTGCAGCATTGCCCACTAAAATGACTCAATGTTAGTATTTATTTATTTTTTTTTGTAAATGGAATCTATGTTATGAGTATTCTGCATATATTCATATAAACATAGACACTTTCTCATGAAGGATATAGAACATCAAATACTTTTTTCCTATATTTTAACATTCATGGATACATACTGTGTTCCTTGTTTCCAGATAATACAACAACCTAAAAAAAAAAAGTCTCATAACTGTTGCTTTGAAACTTTACCAAGGAGAGAAAACTGTGTGAAAGTGTTGAAATAGCATTTATAATTTCTGTTTGCAGGCCATAACAGATCTTTTCAAATTTTGAGTAGGAGTGACCCCCAATCATCTGTTATTTCTGGTGGTATTTGTGTGCAGAATCCTGGTTCTTAGCCAGATCTGCAATCTCTAAACATAGACATGTAAACTGGTAGATAGATACATTTTAGTTTACTCATTGATTACAGTGCCTATGGGATTGGGTTCAGGAGACCAGGAAGTTTTGTATAGTTGTATTTCATTTTTAAAACAGCCAACATGTGGGAAGATGAATTAGGAAGCAGTGCTTGATAGGAAAACTATTCACTTTACAAAAGAGTAACACAGTGCTTTCAAATAGCAAGCTTCCACAGTACCTTTAAATTAAACACTTTCCAGGAATGTGTCTAAAGTATGGGACACCCATACGGCGTAAATCAATCTTATAAATCCTGTACTTTGAAGTCTAGAGTTTTAATCTTTCTAGAATGTAGTTCACAGAGGACCAGACACTGGAAAAAGAGATACCTAAACTTCCAATATTCCTAAATTCCATATGAGTCAATGAAAAATTTAGAAGAAGCACTAGAACATGTTGTTACAGTAGGACTCTTTCTTTGTAATGCTTCTAGGTTTCTTCATTTCTATTTAAAAATTTCAGATGCCAGAAGGCTAGTACCCAGCTATAAGCAGTGATTCTTATAAACAAGGGAGAGTGGGATGGGAATTTTTTACACAGTATATTTTTGCCTTGTTGAAATGTATTTCAAAAAGAACCGCTTTTGTAATTTTTAAAAAAATCAAAATTAGGAGTTCCTGCTGTGGAGGCGTAGTGGGTTAAGGATCCGACTGCAGCTGCTCAGATCGTTGCAGAGGTGTTGGTTCAGTCCCCAGCCCAGCGCAGTGGGTTAAAAGGATCCAGCATTGCCACAGCTGTGGCACAGGTCACAGCTGTATCTGGGATTCAGTCCCTGGAACTGCCATATGCTGTGGATGTGGCCCCCCCCCCCCCCAAAAAAAAAAATCGAAGTTAATATCAGTGTTGTGCTTATCAGCATTAAAACATCTAGATAGTTTTAAAATGCACCAAATGCAGTGAGAAAAGTAGGATTATTCAAGTGATGATTATTTCTACTTTTCAATTTGTTTTGCAAATGGATAGATACCATAAACCAACAAATGCTTTCATTTTGCATTTGTGGTAAGTTGTTCATTTTTTGCTTAAGCATATTCATATAGATTCTTAAATGTATCTTTGCCAAATTTGAAAAATCTCATTAGAACAGTACATTCAATAAACACTGATTCATACAGTGATACATGACATACATAGTCGTTCTGTGCTACTGTTAACATGTGCTAAGAATTTTCATACTGTGAAAATAAGTGTGTTTGTATTACACACTGGTGAGGAAGCAGATACCACGTCAGAGATTTGAAGCAATGTTGTGATATCTCTTTCAGAGATTCTGATTAGGAGGATTGCTGAGAGGATAGGACTGTTAGTTCCCATGTTAATTTTCCCAGCCCACACCTTCACCAAGAGCCTGTGAGGTTTGGGCTGTGATTAGCATCTACATCTGCTTCTTAAGAAGGCCATTTGTTTAGCAAGTTCTGCTTCCTTGAATCTAGATTGGCCAAAATTTGTTCAAAGTCTATAACTCAATTTCTTACAGCTTCATATGAAGGCATAATTGAAGTAACCTTTAGGAAGTTACAAAATGCACTTAGTTTGGTTACCAACACACCATTAAAGACCTGTAGTGCCTTTTTCTTTTTAAAATCAACATTTGTTAGAAAATAGGATAACAACTAATTTATCATGTGACTAGGAAAAGCAGTGTTTCAAAAATGAGTTTTCCAGAAAATTGAAATTTTTAATCCTTTAGAAACCAAGAATGGTATTATATAATCACAATAGCATCTATCATCTAAAAACGCCTTTAGGTTATTAAAAAACAAAAAACAACCAAAAAACTCTTAAAGAGGCTCAAAAGAATAATTAATTAAAGACATCAGGTCTAGAACCAGACTTCCTGGCTGTTTTCAAGAAAATTGTCACCTGTTTTCTTTTCCCAGGAGATAGAGCTTAGATTTTGTATGCAATGGGAGTCTATAAAGAATCAATGATCTGCTTCCTGACATTGTCTGGATTAGGATAAATTGGTATGAAATCTCAGAACTCATTAAGAACACCCTAGATCAACCTTTTGTCTTCCCTTAGGGATAAGATTAAGCAGAAAAAAAATCATGTCATGTTTTTGTATCCTTCTCATTTATTTAGTCTATTAACTAAGAAAAAAACAAAAGACAATTTTTGAGCCTAGCCTCTAAAATGTAGAAGAATAAGTTGATGCGAATCTAGAACACACATCTAGAACAGCAGCAACTGTATTTCCCATCATATCCATCTTTTTTTTTTTTTTCCCCCTTTTTAGGATTGTACCCGGGGCATATGGAAGTTCCCAGGTTAGGGGTTGAATCTGAGATGGAGCTACTGGCCTATGCCATAGCCATAGCAATGCTGGATCCTTAACCCACTGAGAAAGGCCAGGGATCGAACCCCGCGTCCTCATGGATACTATTCAAGTTCATCACCGCTGAGCCATGAAGGGAACTCCCCATTATATCCATCTTGATCAACCCCTTCTGTTTGGGAAAGACTTGATTTTTAAAAATCTTTTAGTATCCCACCCTTTCCTCCCCCTTCTGTTTCCCTTTCTACTTTTAGGGAATGGAATAAGCACCTCACAATCTCTTCAGCTTAGTAGGAAGTTGACCTGGGTAGTCCAAGTGTGAACTGGGTAAAATTCCATTTTACCTAGAACTAGTCTAGGTAAAATAATGAAAGTGGAGTCCTGAATGTCAGAGACTTATTTCCATTCCTTTCATTTCTTCAGTTTTTCTATTCTTTTGTCCCTAGCTTTCTTGTCAGACTGTTATCTCATCAAGGGATAAATGTGATCTTAACACTAAGAGGTTATTAGCATACTGGGTCTATCATCCATTCCTAAGAATGTTTGCATTTTCTTAACATCCTGTTTTAAAACATAATTTTTAACTCTGAAAGAATGTATTTCTAAAGGAACTGGGAAGGAAAGATTTGACCTTTGAAGGTAAGGATGAGGAAAGACAATGATAACAATATGGCCAGTAATTTTACCAATATGGCTACTAATTTTAGCTGTTGGGTTGGATTTAAAAGACTTGAAAATTATATAGGACCATTGCGAAAGACCCCTGGCATGCCTCTAGGAAAGTATTCCATTTTTAAAACATTGATAGCCACTTTCTTGGCATTGTAAAGCTATTGTTTTGTTTTGTTTTTTTGTCTTTTTGCTATTTCTTGGGCCGCTCCCACGGCATATGGAGGTTCCCAGGCTAGGGGTCGAATCAGAGCTGTAGCCACCGGCCTACGCCAGAGCCACAGCAACGCGGGATCGTTAACCCACTGAGCAAGGGCAGGGACCGAACCCGCAACCTCATGGTTCCTAGTCGGATTTGTTAACCACTGCGCCACGACGGGAACTCCTGTAAAGCTATTGTTTTGTAATAGTTTGATATATAAACTATCTATTTGGTAGAGAAATAAAACCAAAATAATATATTTCAACCTTTTGTTTTGAGGCCCATATGCTAGCAATCTGGCCTTATATTTAAAAATACACACACTATACACATGCTGCTGATGTATTTGTAGGATAAAGTCCTAGAAATGGAATTGCTAAGTTTTTTTTTTTCTCTTCCCTTACAAATAGTAACACAATATATACATATTATGTACTTTGCTTTTTTCTCCTGCAGAGTATATTTTAGAGATCTTTTAAAGCCAACCCATATTGAACTGTTCATTCCTTGTAGGGACTTCATGCTGTTCTAGTCTGTGGTCCTACTAAACTTTTTGAAACAATCCTCTACTGATGGGCACTCAGGTTGTTTGGTTGTTTGTTTATGGCCACACCCACAGCTTATGGAAATTCCTGGTCCAGGGATCAAATCCGAGCCACAGCTGCAGCAGTGCTAGATCCATTAACCCACTGTGCCAGCTGGGGACTGACCCCAGCTGCTGCAGTTGGATTCTTTTTTTTTTTTTTTTTTTAACTTTTTATTTATTTATTTATTTTGTCTTTTTAGCTATTTCTTGGGCTGCTCCCTTGGCATATGGAGGTTCCCAGGCTAGGGGTCGAATCAGAGCTGTAGCCACCGGCCTACGCCAGAGCCACAGCAACGCGGGATCCGAGCCGCGTCTGCAACCTGCACCACAGCTCACGGCAACGCCGGATCGTTAACCCACTGAGCAAGGGCAGGGACCGAACCCGCAACCTCATGGTTCCTAGTCGGATTCGTTAACCACTGCGCCACGACGGGAACTCCCTGCAGTTGGATTCTTAACCCACTGTACCACATTGGGAACTCTTAGTGTTTTATACCTTGTACTATTAGAAACAACGTTGGAATGATTATACTTTTACATATTTCAGAAATGTGAGTATAGGTTAATGTTAAACATGGAATTGTTGACTAAAGTATGTAACTTTTAAATTTCGATCGGTATTTCAAATTGCTCTCTAGAGGTTGCAGTAATTTATACTCCTTATATATTTTTTTTTTAATTTTTGATCTTTTTAGGGCCACACCTGTGGCATATGGAAGTTCCAAGGTTAGGGGTCAAATCAGAGCTGCAGCTGTCAGCCAACACCATAGCCACAGCAATGCCAGTTCTGAGCTGCATCTGTCACCTACACCACAGCTCACGGCAATGCTGGATCCTTTAACCCACTGAGCAAGCCCAAGGAGACCTGCATCCTCATAGATACTAGTTGGTTTCATTACCGCTGAGCCACAAGGGGAACTCCACACTCCTCATATAGTTCTTGATCATTTTTCCTCACACTTCAAAACACTCCCATTAGAAATGTATAAGTGCAGTGGAAATGAAACTGATTAGTACCCATGAGGATGTGGGTTCAATCACTGGCCTCACTTACTGGGTTAAGTATCTGTGGCTGTGGTGTAGGCCAGCAGCTGTAGCTCTGATTTGACCCCTAGCCTGGGATCTACCATATGCTGTGGGGCCCTAAAAGGCAAAAAAAAAGGAAAGAAAAGAAACAAAATGAAATGTATAAGCAATGAATGGCTGTTTCTCTACCTCCTCTCCAACGCAGCCTATCATCAAACTTTTTAAGTTTTACTGAAGTATAGTTAATTTACAAGGGTGATACTTTCTGCTGTACAACAAAGTGATATGTTTAATTTTCCAATATGAAAGTCTTTATGTCATCAATTTATCAATCTGAAATTATTTTATGACTTCTGGGTTTTGTGGCATTCTTGGGCCTAACTCCATGAGTGTTTTTTTTCTGGTACTGTACTGTTGGTTTTTTGTTTGTTTTTTTTTTTCCCCACACTTACCTCTAATTTATCGTTTAGTAAAGTATGAGTGAGGACTGCAGTTTCACTTTTTCCTGACTGGCTCTCCAGTTGTATCAAGATCATTTTTTGTTTGTTTGTTTGTTTTAGCTTTTTAGGACCCCATCTGTGGCGTATGGAAATTCCCAGGAGCTGTAGCTGCTGGCCTACACCATGGCTCATGGCAGCACTGGATCCTTAACCCACTGAGCGAGGCCAGAGCTTGAACCTACATCCTAATGGAAACTAGTTGGACTCATTACTACTGAGCCATGACCACAACTCCCAAGATCATTTATTGCATAATCCATTTCTCCCCCATTTGAAGCCACCTTTTATATACTAAAGCCATCAAAATGGTGTCTCTTAGGTATAAAATTAATAAAAGCCCATGAAATAGGTGTTTTGATAAAGTGCATTTTAAATAAGATAGTAAAGTAAATGAAAAAAAAATTTTAAAGAAATTACTATTAAATAAATAGTAATTTTTAGCCTCAAAGTTTATTTTGTTTGAAAGGTATATAGTTGAATCAGAAATTCAGCACTTAGGCCAGGAGTCATCATTTCATATAAACAGCTGCATTTATGCCAAAATGATGTTTTAAATAGCAGGAATGTGGGCTTTTTCCCTTACATTTTATTATAGGATAGACATATACATGGCCTAACCAGTGAATTTAGTGCCTCCCCTATGGTTATTAGACATTCTTGTCTTAGGTATAAGTGTAGAGTTATCAGAGTAAGAAATCACTGGCCTCTGATACAAGATTATTGGAAGCATATATAAAAATTTAGGCTTAGTTGGCAAATAGAGTGTACTTTGAATATGAATATTGAGTTCTCCTAATTAAGATTCTATTCCATTTTGTCCTGCCTGCTTAATTTTTTAAAATGTATTCTGCTCAAAAGGTTTTCATTTACTTGGACCAAATTTCTTGAATTGCTGCCACATGTCCTTCTCTCCCTCCCCGCCCCGCCCCCATCTTTTTCTTCTTTTAAAAGGAAAGCATCTGGTTATATCACAAAGAATTTTAGGAAGCAGTAGAGAGAGGGTGGAAGTAATAGTTGTTTGTAATATATAAGCAAGGATTAATATTTGATTATTAAAGGTCGGGGGGTTGTTTGTTTCGAGACTAAATTGATAGAACATGGACCTGTAAAAAAAAAAAAGTTGAATTATATTTTGGTTTTGTTTCTATAAGCACACTTACTGAGGGAAAAGATGGAAGCTTTAAGATTAGATTGTCAGTTTTTGTTAACCACACTACACTGTCACATAAAGTATGGAATTCTAGGTTCACTATGTCAAAAGGCAGAAAACCTTTATTTTTTAATTAGTTGAGCTCCTCTAAAATATTAGCAAAGTTGATGAGATCCTATAAATTAAAAATTTAAGGAAAACTCAAAATTAATTTCTCATAGAAATTATGTCCTACGTACTTTTGTGGATTTAGAGAAGTTTAATTTTTCATAAAATTTCTGTTCTTTTGAAGTGTTATTATAGATGTAATAATAATTATACTTCTTTTACTTTAAGACATCTAGGTAGAGAATACTGTTTTTTCATTTCCTGACAAGATGGACAGGGATTGATATTTTGGTTGGTTGGGTTTTGGATGTACAAACACATTGGTCTTATTTTGTATCACTGACAATCCACAGAGTTGGCTGCTGTGTGCTGAACTTTCTGTTCTAGACTTTCTGCCAAGTACTTTATGCAAAACTCTGGTTTTAGTGAAACAGGTTTTATTGTTTTTAGTCAGAGTCATATTATAAACTATGTGATGCAAACAGAGGAATTGGTATGTATATATGGTCCTGAAAACAAACCACCAAAACAAGCCTGTCTCTGTTCAACTGGCTGTTTTTCCCTTACATTCCTGTAGCCTCAATTCATGTTGTTTACTGCTGGAGGCCTGAGATGGTGTAATTTTCTTTTCTAGGAACTTGGAATTAGAATTCCTCGACCACTAGGACACGGACCAAGTAGATTCATCCCAGAAAAGGAGGTATGTTGTTTGCAAAAGTACATAGTGAACTGTATGCTTTTAAGGAAGAGCTTTCATGACCCACTTCTTGGCATCTGAACAGCTGCTGGTCAACAATATGCAACAGAGCTGATCACAGTTAATCATCATGCTTTGGCAGTGAATCAGTGAGATTAGAAAGCTGTTATAGTCATGTTGATTTCTACTATTTTGTGATGCTTTTCTAACACCCAGATTTAATCGAGGAAAGGCAAGACTTGTTTTTGACCAGTGATGTGCCACCTGCTTATATTCAAATGTTGTTGAGGTGTGCCCATAAGCTGAGTTACTTGGTCTTGGCAAACTTGGTATCAGTGCTAGATTGGATCTTTAATACTAAATATGTAATGCTCCTATGCTTTGTTTTCACAAGAATTGTTTGCTGTTAGTTAATTTTGGTTCTCCTTAAATTGAGGGAGAGTAGGCGTTGTTTAAAGGAGAGGCATTAGTGTCTGTTTGCAGGCTCTGCAAGTTTGATCATCTAAATCTTGCTTCTTTATCTGGATTCTGGCCAAGCCTGCAAACAGCTTATCTAGATGACCTTTAATGTTTGACATTTGTTGTTTCTCCCCTACTACAAGATATGCGACTGTTTATTCTTCTATCTTGCTACTAGTTGAGTTAAATTTGTAGAATTATAATCTTCCTTTTTCTTCCCTTTCCTGACCATACCTACAGTTCATGGAAGTTCCTGGGCAGGGATTGAACCCAGGCCACAGCAGCAACCTGAGCTGCTGCAGTGATGCCAGATCCATAACCCACTAAGCCATAAGAGAACCCCTAACTTCTTTTTCTTAAGCTCATTTTATTTTATTTTTTTATGGCCACACCCATATAATATGGAAGTTCCCTGGCCAGGGAATTGAATCTGAGCTGTATCTGAGAACTGCCTTGCAGTTGCAGCAACTCCAGATCCTTTAACCTACTGAACTGGGCTGGGTGTCCAACCCACACCTCCACAGAGACCTGAGCAGCTGCAGTCAGAGTCTTATCCCACTGTGCCAAAGTGGAAACTCCTCTTAAGCCAATTTTAATCTGCTTTTACAGTCCTCTGCTCTACCAGCTGAGTTATCAAAGAGCGCTAATCTGCCTCTAAATGACACTTAGAATGCAGTGCATGCATACTTTCTTTCTTCTAACACCAATTTACAATCTCTGTAACCATGGCTTTCCTCTCTTATACAGATTCTCCAAGTGGGGAGTGAAGACGCACAGATGCATACTTTATTTGCAGATTCTTTTGCTGCTTTGGGTCGTCTGGATAATATTACCTTAGTGATGGTTTTTCACCCACAATATTTAGAAAGTTTTTTAAAAACTCAACACTATCTACTGCAAATGGATGGCCCATTACCCCTGCATTATCGGCACTACATTGGAATAATGGTTTGTAAACATTCAGTGAAAATTTATTTCTGCCTGCTTTATCAATCTTTTAAAGAGATGGTTAATACTTTAAACAAAGGAATAAACACTTATATGCTAACTTCTAATTGGATTCCTGTTAGGTAGTATCTGTTTTTCCTCTTTCTAAATAAGTATGCTCTCAAGTATAACAGAAAAGGAAATATATATTTATACTCCCTTGTGAACTCTTTTCTATTAAATAAGAGAAAAAGTAGAATACAAGATTATTTCACTATTATAAATAGTTGACTGACATAAGTAGAGGTACTTATGTTGTTTATAGGTAATATTCCATTGTTTTATGGTTGGCATCTTAATTGAAGTTTTCTTAATCCAAGGTTCTGACAGTAGGTATATAATAAAATTTTCTAAAGTTCAAATATTTTGTTCTTGAGATATTTCTAAGCTGCTTTCTATGGTGTATGTGAATTTTTAAATGTTTTATATGAAAACTTCATCTCTTTAGCATATGAAAAACTTGAAACCATACTAATCAAAAACTTAATTAGCTGTTTTGCTTATTATAAAGAAAAAAGATTTGTAGTTGTTCAAGATTTTAATATTTATAGAGTAATTTTGTTTGTTTTTTCAAGGCTGCAGCAAGACATCAGTGCTCCTACTTAGTGAATCTCCATGTAAATGATTTCCTTCATGTTGGTGGTGATCCCAAGTGGCTTAATGGTTTAGAGAATGCTCCTCAAAAACTACAGAATTTAGGAGAACTTAACAAAGTGTTAGCCCATAGACCTTGGCTTATTACCAAAGAACACATTGAGGTAAGTAGAGACTATATCTAGGGTGTCTTTTTTTTTTCTTAATTAAGACTGTTTTGACAGCAGTTTTAGTTTTACAGAAAAATGGCACAGAAAGTAGAGTTCCCATATTCTACCCACTACCCTACCCCACAGTTTCTCCTATTTAACTTCTAGCCTTGGTATATACATTTGCTGCAACTGATGAATTAATAATGTCTGTAATTTACATGAGGGATCATTCTTTGTGTTGTACAGTTCTATGGGTTTTAACAAATGTATAATGTCATGTTATCCACCATTACGGTATCGCACATAATAGTCTCACTTCTCTAAAAATCTCCTATGCTTCCGCTTTTCATTTCTCTCCCCTTCCTTCTAAAACTACTGTTCTTTTTACTGTCTCTAAATAGAGGTAGAATCATATAGTATATAGCCTTTTCAGAATAGCTCATTTTATTTATCAGGAAACATTAAGGTTTCTCCATGGCTTTTCATGACTTGATAGCTCATTTCTTTTTATTGCCGAAAAATACTCCAGTGTATGGATATACCCGTTTGTTTATCCATTCTCCTATTGAAGGAAATCTTGGTTACTCCCAGTTTTTGGCAATTATGAATAAAGCCTCTGCAAACATTCACATGCAGGTTTTTTGGTAGACATAAGTTTTCAACTTAATTGGGTAAATAACTAGGAGTGTGATTGCTGGATTGTATGGTAAGCTTGTATTTATTTTTATTGTATTTTATTTTGGTAAGCTTGTATCTAGCTTTGTAAGAGACTGTCTTCTAAAGTGCCTGTACCAGTTTATGTTCCCACTAGCAATGGATGAGTATTCCTATTGCTCCACATCCTTGTCAGCTTCTGCTGTTATCAGTGTTCTGGATTTTAGCCATTCTGATAGATGTCAAGTGATAACTTGTGTAACTTTGTAAAATACCACATTAAACTAGTTTCTTCCAGTTCTGTTTATTAATAAAGAAGATAGAATAAATAGAATAAAAGATTGACATGGTCTAAAAGAATCTGCCATGCAGTAGAAATTCTTAAAAATACAACATATTTTTGACATTGTTTTAGAAAACATTCTAGATACTTTTATATAATTAAAGCATCTTTTATTAAGATTCAGAATTCAAATATGATAATGCATTTTCATACTGTCTAGTAATGTAAAATTATACAATATTATAAAATAGATAATGATGCAGAAGGGATGCAGATTTATAAGACCTTAAAGAATTATAGACTTTACCTGGAGCATAATTTTTTAAATAAATATAATTTGATGATTTAAGAGTATTTGTAGTCAAGTTGTTTAAATCCCTATCTTAAAAATTCCTTGAGGATGCCTGATAATAAAGAAAAACGCAGGCATATTTTACACTGTAGCTTCTATTTTAACACAAATATATTATATGTGGTTTGAGACTTTGAACTAACAACATAGTTAATGCATTTAAAACTCATCATCTGAAATATCACAACTGCTTTTAAACAAAATCTGTTCTATTACTTTTTAATCTTTTTTTTTCTATTATACAGCATGGTCTCTATTACATTTTTAAATCAGGATTTCATAAAGTCAAAGTAATAATGAATGAATGTGTCATCATCAGTATGTTAAGTTCTATTAGTGAATACATATTCATAAAAGTTAAATGAGAAAATTCTGGGTTCTACATGCCTCAAATTGTAATTTTATCCTAAATTGTATATAGTAATCAATCCTGTTTTCAGTAGATTAAACACCAAGATGAACTACATCCTACCAACACCATACCCCACTGTAAAAATATGTTCTCATTTTTTTCCCAAGGGTCTTTTAAAAGCTGAAGAGCACAGCTGGTCCCTTGCAGAACTGGTACATGCAGTAGTTCTACTCACACATTATCATTCTCTTGCCTCATTCACATTTGGCTGTGGAATCAGTCCAGAAATTCATTGTGATGGTGGCCACACGTTCAGACCTCCTTCTGTTAGTAACTACTGCATCTGTGACATTACAAATGGCAATCACAGTGTGGATGAGATGCAGGTCAACTCAGCAGGAAATGTTTCGGTAAGTATCTGTTATAGAACTATCTTAGGACTAATCACAGGAATTGCTGTTGTATTATTTTTTCATTTGACTTCTTAGAAAGTCTAGTCTAAACAAATTAGGTCCCCCTACCTGTTCATTCAGCAACTATTTATAGAATGCCTCCAAATGCTCAGCACTAGTCTGGTGCTAAGAGACATACAAGATTGTAAGACCGTCTAGGAGGTTACATTTGAATAATTTTAGGATCAGAAGCCACCAGCACGTGCCTCATCAGAGCCCACCAGTACTGAATGGCTACTGCGTGAGATGAAGGGGGACTAAGAACAGTGGAATGTGGTGGTAGAAACTCCCTGAGGCTGATCACGACCTTTTCTTCTCTTCTGCACAAAAGAAATGGGCTGTTTTCTTAATTGTTTATCTTTTAGAAGAGTTAATCCGCCTTGATCTGGAAATTTCTCCTTATAAAACACTTCATGGTTAACTTCTTACAAATACATATAAAGTGAATGTAAATTTATTAAAATGCTTTTACCTCTATTCTTTCTCATCTCTGGCTGTTATATTTTCTCATTGTTATTCCTTTGAAACAGATCAGAATGAGTTGAATTTTCTATAAGCAGATTTTAATTCCTGTATGTGATGAGTTAAAATTCCCTCTGCATTCTTTTGCTGTAGTGAAAGACCAAGGGTTTATATTTCCAAAGAGAAATCACAGAAACATTAAAAACTTCTGAATAATTTGCACAGATTTTCTCAGTTATATTATTCCTTTGAAGCAGATTTGGACAGGTTCAATTTATATATTTGACTTTAATGTATATATTTTACTGCTGACAAGTTATCTAACTTCTAAATAAAAGTCAAAAACAATGTTATAATAAAGTTTAAAAGAAATGTCTCTAAAGAGGTAAAAGGCCTAGTACATTACTTGGCATTTATCAGATGCTAAATAAGAGGTAGTATTTACATATGTTGAGATAAGCACAGGAAGGAAAATAATTATCCCAAGGTTGAACGCTGTGCTCTGCTGACAAGGCCCAAAATCATCAGTTTCACCCTCTACTGAGCTATCTGGATTCATGTTACAGGCCTGCATCTGACCACTTATTTTCAAAGTTTAGAGGTTATGCGATGGCCTGAGGGAGAGTTTATCAGTTGTTAGGATGCTTAGAGTTGGATTGTTGTCCTTTCCCACCTTTGATTAACAAGGCTAAAGAAAAAGCACTGTTCCTAGTTATCCTTCTATTAAATGAAATAGTGAAGTAATAGAATTTTTAGAAATCTCTAGTAGGGAGTTCCCGTTGTGGCTCAGGGGAAACGAATCTAATATCCATGAGGAAACCGGTTCCATCCCTGGCCTTGCTCAGTGGGTTAAGGCTCCAGCGTTGTCATGAGCTGTGGTGTAGGTCGCAGATGCGGCTCAGATCTGGCGTTGCTGTGGCTGAGGCATAAACCAAAGGCTGCCTCTCCGATTTGACCCCTAGCCTAGGAACTTCCATATGCCATGGATGCATCCCTAAAAAGATAAAAAAAAAACAAAAACAAAAAAAACTTCTCTAGTAGATAAGCTCCCTATCCCCAGGTGTCAAGAATTTTTTAGCAATAAATATTTTTAAATTAGGGTATGTACTTTTTTAAAAAAAAGACATAATGTGATTGTACACTTAATATAGTATAAACATAACTTTTATATACACTGGAAAACCAAAAAATTCATGTGACTTGCTTTATTGCAATACTTGCTTTATTGCAGTGGTTTGGAATTGAACCCACGTTATATCTGAGGTATGCCTATATATTGACAATATGCCCTGTGTACTGAGTTGATACAAAACCACTTATACTTTGTGTGTCTTATTTGTTTAAATGATTAAGCAAGTAAAAGTTTAACTCTTAAATGTTCAGTTCTGTTTTAAATTGACATATACTATTAAATTTTAATTTTTAAAACTTAGCATTAACAGTAATGACATTACTAATTTTAAAAGGTAAAACAGTAAAATGTGTTCTTAAAATCATTTTTCTCTTTAAAATTTTGCATATCTGTATATATAATAGGCCAAGACAATTTTTGATTCATTTGTGTGCATTAAAATTATAAGATCTACTTTCTTGGACTTTCTCTTTAGGTAAGTGATTCCTTCTTTGAGGTCGAAGCCCTCATGGAAAAGATGAAGCAATTACAGGAATGTCGAGATGAAGAAGAGGCGAGTCAAGAAGAGATGGCTTCACGTTTTGAAATAGAAAAAAGAGAGAGCATGTTTGTCTTCTCTTCAGGTAAAAGTAACTATTACATAGTCAATAGAATGTCTCCTGCTTACAAAAAAGAACCCAATCTTTTATTTAAGATAATTTACGTAAAAGTTTTAAAACATCAATCCAAGTAGGTCTTTCCTTTTAGAGAGGCCCTTGTATAGGTATTCGTACTTGTAAATCAGGCCACCTAGAAAAGGAAGTTATAGTGAAAATAGCAAGCACTAGACTAAGAGGACATTTGATTTGGGTTCTAAAATTCAGTGCTGGGAGTTCCCGTCATGGCTCAGTGGTAACAAACCCGACCAGCATCCATGAGGACGCAGGTTCAATCCCTGGCCTCACTCAGTGAGTAAAGGATCCGGCATTGCCGAGGGCTGTGGTGTAGGTCATAGACATGGCTCGGATCCTGCGTTGCTTTGGCTATGGGGTAGGCCAGCAGCTGTAGCTCTGATTCAACCCCTAGCCTGGGAACTAACTTAGGCTGCGGGGGTGTGGCCCTAAAAATATAATGACAACAACAATAACAACAATTATAATAATAAATTCACTGCTAATAGGCTTTGTGAATGTAACTTTGTGAATGTTAAACGACATTGAGTGCTCCTTTTTTCCTCTTCTTTAAAATGAGGGAATTCTGTTCAGGAAGGCCCGAGCTTGCTTCCAGCTTTAAAATTCTATGATTTGTGAAAAGGAGCTACTTACAAGACCACTAACAGCAACCTAAATCCTTTATGTCTGGCCTTTATCAAATGTAGGCTAAAGAATTTAATATGTACACTAGATAATTTAAAAGAAGAAAGTTAATAAAGGGTCTCGAAATGTATTTTGACAGTAATACAGTGAGAGAAAGAGTATATGTTACAAGCAAATTTTTTTTTTTTTAAAGTCTCTTTTATTTTATTTATTTATTTTTTTGTCTTTTTTTTGCCATTTCTTGGGCTGCTCCCCCGGCATATGGAGATTCCCAGGCTAGGGGTGGAGTCGGAGCTGTAGCCACCAGCCTACACCAGAGCCACAGCAATGCAGGATCCGGGCCGCATCTGCAACCTACACCACAGCTCATGGCAACGCCGGATCTTTAACCCACTGAGCAAGGCCAGGGATCGAACCCGCAAACCCATGGTTCCTAGTCGGATTCGTTAACCGCTGAGCCACAACGGGAACTCCGCAAATTTCTTAATAGCACAGAAAAAATTGATATTAATGGAGGCCTGATGTTAGCTTGAGATGGATGTTAGCTTGAGATGTTAGCTTTTTCCTTGAGAAGTCTTTGAGTCTGTTTACTTGAAACTATAATCTCATTGACTTGTAAACATGAAGATAATCCAGAAAGGTTTAGAGCAGTGCAGGAAACAATGTAAAAAATGACATACAGAAACTCTTTCCTTTATTCATCATTCTAGAATTGTTTCTAGGACCTTTGAGCTGTTAGATTGGTTTATATACTGTATGACTTAATATTCAACCAAAAATAGCAACCAAAAATAGTCTAAGTGCTAAAGTTCCAAGCACAGTTGATTTGTTACTACCATAAAGATTGTTCAAAAGGGTGTTCATATCAAGTTCATATTTTTAAGTAGAACCTTAATGTTCTAATAAACTGCAGTGGGGACACAGAGGGAGAGAGGATCTATCAAAGAGAGGAGTGAAAAGCATAGAAAAATTCAACCATGAATTTTTTTTATAACAGAGAATCTACTTTTATTATGTTCCATTTACTAGTAAATTATTTCTCTTTACAGTTTTAAGACTTTTAGTTGATATTGGTTACTCAGCATCAGAGAAAGGGTAATCCTATTTTTACTTGTTATAGGTAAAATGAATTTTAGCTAACAACTTGTTTTTGAAAAGCTTTCAATGGCACTTTTTTTTTAAATTATTTAGACGATGAAGAAGTTACACCAGCAAGAGATGTATCTCGTCACTTTGAGGATACTAGTTACGGCTATAAGGATTTCTCTAGACATGGAATGCACGTCCCAACATTTCGAGTCCAGGTAAAATGATAACTTCTTGTATGTATGTCATTGGTTAGAACTGTCTCAATCTGACTTCAAATAAGAGCTGTCTGTGGAGTTCCCATTGTGGCTCAGTGGGTTACGAACCTGACTGATATCGATGAGAATGCGAGTTCGATCCCTGGTTTCACTTGTTGGGTTAAGGATCCAGCGTTGCCATGATCCCTGGCTGGGATCCCATGTTGCTATGGCTACGGTGTAGGCTGACAGCTGCAGCTCCAATTTGACCCCTAGCCTGGGAACTTCCACATGCCGCAGGTGCGGCCCTAAAAAAAAAAAAAAAGAAAACGTTGTCTGGATTTGAGAACTAGAAAGCATTGCAGAAAGAAGTAACTTGTATGTACACACAATTCCCTTAGATATATTTATTATATTGTTAAAATTCATAAATCAGTTGCTCAGAATTTAAAACACATTCACCCATAAAACAAAATTATAATGGTGGTTAAGTTCCCACGTGGTATGCAAAAACTCGGTTAAAGGTCATAATATAAACAATAAATAATAGTTTCATATGAACCAGCTAGCATTTACAGCATTGTTCTGTTGAGCCCCAATATTAAAGTGAGACTATTTCTGGCCTGACATACACCAAGCCTGAGTGACAGGAGAAATGTCCTCATAGCATCTCGAGTATGTGTGTGGGGGTGGAAGGGAAAAGGATGAGAAAATCAGAGTGAAAGATGTGCTTAAATTAGGACTTTTAGGAACAGTATATTTTTGTTTTCTTTTTAATTTAGATGAGTTCTTATAGATACCATAGAAAATAAATCATGATAATTACAATATCCTAATTCCCTTTAAAATATAAACCAAATGTCATTTGAAGCAGTAGGAATTTTTGAGGGTTTCAAATTTAAACCTTCAAGAAGATTCACAAAAATAAATGTTGCTTCAGAATTAACACCTATCTCTTAAGAGTTAATAAAGTTAGTGAGGTGGAGAGTAGAATTATTATTGGTAGACCTAATTTCTTTAGCTCCCAAATCATTGACTTTGAAATACACAGTTAAACTTCCCCAGTATAATTCAGTATGTATTGAGTCCATGCAAACTTAGGGACCCAGTTGTCCTCCAGGATACCAGGCTCCTTCTCTGTTTTCACTTTGACAAGAGAAACAGTGCTAAGTGCTTTGCAGGCATATCTCAGGAGCAACAATACCCATGCCTTCTAGTTCCAGAATAAAAATGGAGAATCATCAATTCGCAAATATTTATTCTGTGCAACAGTTTGTAAGACTGCTGCCAGGTTATCAGTAGAAACATAACTGTAGTTTAAGTGTATTTCCTCAACAGTCTGTTATGTATTTGAGATAGGTAAACATATAATTCAAGTGAGTTGATATTGTGAAGGGCTAGTATTAAGTTATAATTATTTTACCAGAATTATGAAAATATTTGAGAACTAGGGTTTTTTTGTCTTTGCTCAAGGAACCAAAATATTATTTAAGGAGATGAAAAATAGGCACAAGGAAGAGTTACAGAATATTTTACTTGATAATGAAGTGTCATGAAGTATAATAATTACAATTGAAGAGATCATGTGGGCTGGAAATTTCATAGAGGGAGATTAGGATTTGAGAGATTTGAATGGTTTAAAAGCATGGGCACTGTGAGCAGAGGAGACTGTAGGCAATAATTGAGCCTAGGTTGAGAGAGTGAAGGAAGGGATCATAAAGAAATTGCCTGGGCTGCTGAGAGCTTCAAGCAAAGATTCTTCTAATTAGTGGAAAGTTAGTTCAAAATTGATCAGGTTTGTAGGTTTTGACCACAGTGATGGCATAGTATCAAAGAGCTGTTTTAGGAAAATAAGTATGGGAGCAGTGTAGAAATGAGGGCCTAGTAAGTTTGTTTGAGATGGAAAGAAAGGAGGCAGGGAGATGTAATGTAGGAAAACTAATTAGGAGACTCAATTAATAGGTCTGAGCATTGAGGGGGGTAAGGAGGAAAAAGAATGAATGATGTTTACTTTGAATTAAAAATTTACAGAATTTGAAGACCATTTGAATACCTGCATCAATAGAAAAGGAGAGAGGCCTCACAAGATGGGTCATTTCTGGAGGCTGACAGGGGAGACAGAAAAAGCTGAAAATGGATGGCCACCATGTAAGGGAAAGAGATTCTACTGGTTTTTAAACTTGCTGAGTTACAAAACATAACTTTGGAACATTGCAGTATAGAAATTGAAAACATCAAACTGAAGTGCAAGTGCAGCTGGGAGCTAGGGATATACTAAGAAAGGCAGTGGATTTCAACTGCCAGTAATCTCACCTCGCCACACAGCAATAGACATAGAACTATATTTGGCCACATTTTTAATTATTCACATTTGTTCTGTTCTCTGTATTTAGGACTATTGTTGGGAAGACCATGGCTATTCTTTGGTAAATCGTCTTTATCCAGATGTGGGACAGTTGATCGATGAAAAATTTCACATTGCTTACAATCTTACTTATAATACGATGGCAATGCACAAAGATGTTGATACCTCAATGCTCAGACGGGCTATTTGGAACTATATTCACTGCATGTTTGGAATAAGGTTAGTCAGTTTTCTTATGTTTATAAAGAGATATTTTCCTTTAGGCTAAATTATTCAGGTGCACCAGCATATTAATATACTCAAAACTATCCCCTCCCTAATAGCTTGTGTTTATGCTTCTTATACTTCAAAAATTTGATTTTTTGCAGCTTGGTGTTTCCTCTCTCCTAGCTAGGCAAGAGAGAGAGTTAGGGATGTTTCACGAGTTAAATAACAGATGCCTCCAGGGAAGATGGGGGCAACCAAGCTGGTCCAAGAATGTAAAGGAAAAGAGGCAAAGTTTATGAACATTTGTGGTATCTTTTCTCTTTGTATCATTTTTTATCTTCTGACACATTCATACTCCTACCTTTGTGGAAGAACTACAGTGTTCTTCTAAAGAGTACCTACACTCCCATCAAAATACAAAACTTTCATATCCTGACTACTAGGTATTCAGCTATATTATTATGCTGTATAGGCAAAAATAGCCATTATATATCATCTTCTAATATAGACAAGCTCCATGCTCTAGTACTGATTATTTTAGCTGTAAAGTCAGACTTCCTCTTGGTATTCATTTTATCAGCAGCCAGAGTATTGACTTTACCCTCCTGAATGGTTGTAGGGCCAGCTTTGTAAGAGCTTTCTCCAGTTTCCACTAAAAATCAAACAGGAGACTTCATTCCCTGGATGTTCTAGAAACTGTCACCAGTGGGACAGAGCAGACACAGGTTCCTGTGACCATCTGGGCTTAAAGCAGAACAGCCTCTCTTAATTCTTCCCTCTGAAACATGCCCTCCCCTTTTTTTCTCATATGACCCCAGAAATTCCTGGAGACATGAGAAAAATAATTCTAATTTTTATTTACACAAGTAGACTATATATCATGTAACAGTACCAATAATAAATATTGTCTGATTAATTTGTTAATTTCAGCAGTACTCATTAACTTTGTTCCCAGAATTTGTTCGTCAGTGTGGCTGCTTATTCATGATTGTAAACATACTGTTACTTGGGCACTGGCAATTTTTTGTTCATCTCCCTATCTTCTCTTTTTCTTGCCCCTTTTTGCTCATTCATCCACCCCAAATTAAATATTGTGAAGCTGTTATTTTGGAGGATAACTGCCTACACAAAGAGAGAAAAAAAAGACAGCTTTTATGATTGATGTCTACACTTTAATAAGAAATCCGCCTATACATCAGAAATATAGTAATTCTCACTTTGGTTTTTTAACAGATATGATGATTATGACTATGGTGAAATTAACCAGCTATTGGATCGTAGCTTTAAAGTTTATATCAAAACTGTTGTTTGCACTCCTGAAAAGGTTACCAAAAGAATGTATGATAGCTTCTGGAGGCAGTTCAAGCACTCTGAGAAGGTACGTACCTACTGTGTTTACTGTGCAACTTAGCAGTGATCTTTATTCTCCTTTACCTAATCTAAAGGTTCTCAAACCCTTTCTATCATCCCAGCCAGCCCAGAGAAGAACATTACAGAACAGCTGTCTTAGATACCCCTTAGAAGGGAACCTCATTATGGTTTAAATTAGAAGAGTAAAGTCAGCTGGCCTGTTTTCAAAGTGCTCCATGGCTGACACTGCTTAAGAGAAAGAAGACAGTCTTTGAACCATCTTTATAGAAATTATTGAATGATGACTTGGCAGGGGAAGTTGTTATTCTCACAGACCTTCAAGAAGAAATTGATCAAATATAAACTTAAAACATCTATCCAAAAAAGATCAGGTAGCTTTTGTTTTGAAAAATTGATGTTCTGTTCAACAAACTCAGGACCTTTAAGTTATTCAGTGGCACATTTAAACATACATAAATGTTTGGTGTTCGTTAGATGCACTGAAAAACTGGTGGTGAATGCTTATACTCTGTCTTAAATGATGATGTGTTTTATATTCAGGTTCATGTTAATCTGCTTCTTATAGAAGCTAGGATGCAAGCAGAACTCCTTTATGCTCTGAGAGCCATTACCCGCTATATGACCTGATGCCTTTCCTCCGTTAAGGATGGTGGAACGATCAGCAGATAGAGTCTACAAGGGGAAGGTACTAAGCCCCAGGACCAATGGTAGATAATTCAGAAATCCATTGTGCCATGATTCCTTTAGTTTCTGCTATTTTACTGTGGAAATACCACTGCTGGCACGAGCAGTGAGTGCTTGGCAGCTTTAAGTTTAGAGCTGTGAAGAAGGGCTGCTGTTCACAGTATTTTGCTTCTTGAGTACAAGATGCTGTATAACTGTTTTAATACAGCAAATAGTAACTCTCCAAATCCTGTTGCTTTTATGTTAAAAATAAGATAACAAGAATTGGAGCATGCAAAGAATGGGACTTGGATAATGATGTAAGCTTTTATATATAAAGAATTTTAGATATTGGTGCTGCTATTCCTGCTGGTGGAATGAATAGAGTGGCTGTTCCAGTTAAGCTATTAGAATAAAAGTGAACACTGCTACTATCTGAGCCTACATACATAATCTGTGTGGTTTCAAATTAAACTTGCATATGTGTTAAATTTTTTGCATCTAAAATTACTCACAGCTCAGCAAAGACCATTTTGATGGTAACAGTTCATTTCTTTCATTGTAGTTGTTTTTTTTTTAATTCAGTTATTGGATGACATTAAATTACAGTGGCATAATTAAAGATTTTCTTCAAAAAGCAATCTTAAATCACAGTGTGTAAATTATATAAGAAAAGCTAGATATGCTGACACAGACACTGGAGGGCAGCTGTCTTGTGCAGTATTTTTGTTTCCAGCACCGAAGTCATGGGAAGTGTTGCTATAGACTGCTGCGCAGTCCCAGGTGTATTCTGTCCCTCTGCTCCTACCCACCTCATGGTCCCCACTTCAAAGGTTGTGCAGCTCCTTAAATAATAAAGCTGGAAAATATTTTTAGTCAGATTATCAAATTTGATTTACAAAAATGCTAACTTTTGAAACGCAAACAGGCTTGAAAAAATGTATTAAGTACTTTGTATTCTGGAAGTGTGAATTGCTTTTGAGGTCTGTCAGTATTATTGGTATTTTTCAATAAAGAATAATTTTTCTCCAATTTTATGTGCTGTCTCAGTCTTAAAAAATCATGACATCAGTAGCAGTTCTCAGTTTCTATTGACTTTCATTAGCCATCACACTTAAATAATTTTGTAAACAGATGAGAGACTGCCATTAAATGGCATTTTGAAAGATACAAATAAAAGTTTTATCTTGGACATGACTGGTATGGTCTCATTTTGGACTGAGATGTTGTAGAGGTCAAAGAGAATTAGTAAGGCTTATTAGAAGCAAAGGCTAA
Source organism: Phacochoerus africanus (assembly GCF_016906955.1). NCBI lineage: Eukaryota > Metazoa > Chordata > Mammalia > Artiodactyla > Suidae > Phacochoerus > Phacochoerus africanus. Next base: position 75,011,041 of record NC_062545.1, on the reverse strand, counting down.
TTAGGGAGTGACTACAGTACAAAAAAAGTGACACTGTCAGACAACTAGAAATAGCCTAATCAAAGCTGTTATAATAACTGTTAAACGTATATTAAGCTCAATTTAGTGCCTACAAATTTCTAGTGTGGGGTGGTAGTGGGGAAGCACAATTTTGAACATAGGTGTTACCTACCTTCACGGATATATACCCAGTGAGAAGATAAGACTATTGCCTTACATATAAAATATATTGAAGATAATAGAGAGATATAAAAGCCCATTTCTAGTCAGCCTACAATAATATACAAATGGTCTTAACCTGTTGAATTTTCATCACACCGTTGCCCTTTTCTGCCTACTGCTAGGTTAGTTCATCATAGCAATACAGGTGAACCCAACAAGGCAGGCTGCAGTGGATATAGTTACATTTTTACTCTTTCTCTTTCTGCCCTTTGTTCTTTGCACTTCCTCTTCAAAATACAAAATTTCTAATAGAAGTTCTAGTCAGTAGTAGTAGGATGATCACAGAATAAGATCAACTGAATTCATTATCTTATTCCACCAAAGCTTATAACTACTTAGAAATCACAAGTCAAAAAAGTAACTTAGAAATCATGAGTAAAATGAAAATTTTAATGAGTAAAAAGTGTGCTTATACCTAAAGTAATAAAGGCATGCCTGTGATACAGAGTTGATGTTTCAGCAACTTCCATTTAACAGGTGTTTCCTGTTACTCAATGTTTTCTCAAAACTAAACACACAGATTTTCTAATGTTACTATAATCTTTAATAGTTTCCAAAATAACTGGACAGGGTAAAATAGAATACTCCATGGGCTATCAATCTTTTGAGTTTTTGGTAAAAATTGGGGAACTTTTTTATTAGGCCAAACTTAATTCAGTACTTCTTACTATAAGAATGAAATTATACTATAAACACCTATTGACCACAGTTATTTAAGTTTAGTTTCACATAAATAGTGGTGATATTTTTAAGTTAAAATTCATTTTTTACTCCAATGGTTTAGCTATTTCAAATTATTTTGATAACAGACCACTTGTAGACAAATAAAACTTGTTGGATAACCATGTTTTCCATCATTAAGATACTCTAAAAATGTGTTACATATTTGTTCTCGTGAATATCAAGGGGAAAGCAAAAAAGGTGGATGGGGAGTGACATCACCAATGAAGCTCTGGGTCCTTGTTCCCCAAGGAGACACTGAGCTAACAATCCAAGGACCAAAACACCTTTGTGAAAACTCGAGAAACGATGTGGGAAACTACAGCTCAGGCAAACGTGAAACCAGGAGGAGTCTGTGCACCAAAAGGTGTAGGAAAAGTTGGAGCATTTTGCTCATCCTAGCCCTTCCCTCTACCTGCAGGACATGGCACAATTAAGAGAGAACTTCCAATTCCTGGCTCCTCCTTTGAGACAGAAATGAAAAAGGTGAAGTTGTATGCAATATTGTGGTTTGGATGGGGGCTGTTTGAGGAACTAACTTCTGTCTCACCTGATTTGGAGCACTAGTGGGAGAGGCAGCATGGCTTGCATGTTGGTTGGAGACCACTGAAAACAGGAGTACAGAGGTTGTTAGAGCAGCAGGGAGTCTACAGTTCCACAGGCAGGTTCAGGGGATCCAAGAGAGTACAGACAGGAATACAGTAGAAATTGAAACAGGAAAAGCTCCTGAGAAGAAATAAATTAGGACAGAATAAAAGCATATACACATGTCCAAAGAAGATACATTCCTAGGTATGGTAGCTAGTTTTCAAATGCCCAAATCTGAAAGAAGTTTACAAATCATATAAAGAAATAGGAGAACATAGCAAGATCTAAGAAATACCTGGAAACAAACCCTAAAGCAATGAAGATCTCTGAATTACCTGACAATGAATTTTAAACAACTGCCTTAAAATGAAGAAAAGTGGAGTTCCCATCGTGGCGCAGTGGTTAACCAATCCGACTAGGAACCATGAGGTTGCCGGTTCAATCCCTGGCCTTGCTCAGTGGGTTGGGGATCCAGAGTTGCCCTGAGCTGTGGTGTAGGTCGCAGATGCGGCTCAAATCTGGCGTTGCTGTGGCTGTGGTGTAGGCCTACGGCTACAGCTCCAATTAGACCCCTAGCCTGGGAACCTCCATATGTCACGGGTTCAGCCCTAGAAAAGACAAAAAAGCCAAAAGAAAAAAAAAAAAAAGGAGTGCCTAAGAAGTGGGGAGGGGGCAGAGCTATAAGGAATGGAGTATTTGTATGTAAATCAAGTTGTTATTAGCTTTAAAGAGATTGTTATTAAATTAACGTTTTTTAAACATAATCCCCATGATAACCATAAAGAAAATCTCTCTGGAGTTTACATGAAAGGAGGAGATCAAAGCATATCAATACAAAAAGGAAAAAAAAAAGTCAAACACAAAAGAGGAAGAGGGGAAATGAAGGATAAAAACTACAAAACTTTTAGGAAAAAATGAAAAATTGCAATAGTAATTACATCAAATGTAAATGGATTTAAATTCCTAATCAAAAGACATAGATTGACTAAATGGATAAAATTTAGAAAGAGGATCCAACTATATGCTATCTATAAGAGACACATACAGGCTAAAAGTGAAAGGGTGCAAAAAGGTACTCCATGCAAATGGTAACCAAAAGAGAGCACGGATGGCTATACTAATATGAGACAGAAGGGTCAATTCATTAGGGAGCTATAACAACTGTATAGTCACCAAATAATAGAGCTCTTAAATATATGAAGCAAGTGTTAACAGAACTAGAAGAGAGAAATAAGTAGCAACACAGTAACAGTAGGAGATTCAACACCCATTTTCAAAAATGAATAGAACCAAGAGAAGATAAATAAAGAAACAGAGAACTGAAACAAAACTATAGACTAGTTGGATCTATCAGATATATACAAAACACTTCAACAGTAGAATACACATTCCTCTCAAGTGCACAGGGAACATTCTTCAGGATTGACCACATGTTAAGCCACAAAACAAGACTTAAAATTTAAAAGCCTGAAATCATACAAAGTATCTTTTCCAACAATAATGGAATGAAACTAGAAATCAATAGCAGAAAGAAAAACTGGAAAGCACACATGTACATAGAAACTAAACTGCACATTCTGAAACAACCAGTAGAAAGAAATCACAAATGGAATTAGAAAATATCCTGAGACAAAAGAAAAACACAACATGTGGAGTTCCCGTCGCGGCTCAGTGGTTAACGAATCCGACTAGGAACCATGAGGTTGCAGGTTCCATCCCTGCGCTTGCTCAGTGGGTTAAGGATCCAGCATTGCCGTGAGCTGGGGTGTAGGTTGCAGACATGGCTCAGATCCCGCATTGCTGTGGCTCTGGCGTAAGCCAGTGGCTACAGCTCCAATTGGACCCCTAGCCTGGGAACCTCCATATGCCACGAGAGCAGCCCAAGAAATGGCAAAAAGACAAAAAAAAAAAAAAGAAAGAAAGAAAAAAAGAAAAACACAACACACCAAAACTTATGGATCCAGTGGTAAGAGGGAATTTTAGACTTATAAAAACTTATATTAAATAAAAAGATCTTAAATCAACAATCTAACTTCATACTTCAAGGAACTAAGCAAAGAACAATCCAAACTCAGGGCTACCAGAAGGAAGAAAACTAAGATTAGAGCACAGATAAATAAAACAGACAATAGAAAACAATAGAAACAAATCAACACAACTAAGAGTTGTTTGAAATGAGCAAAATTGACAAAACTTAAACTAAATTAAGAATAAAAAGAAGAATGAAACATGTAAAATAAAAAATGGGACGTTAATGACCAATGTAACAAAAAAGGATAGAAAATATTATGGATAGTTGAATACCAACAAACTGGGTAACTTAGAAATACACAACCTACCAAGACAGAATCATGAAGAAATAGAAAATGTGAATAGACATAACAAGAAAGGAGACTGAATCAGTATTCAAAAAAATCTTAACAAAGCCCAGGACCAAATGGTTTCACTGGAGAATTATACGAAACATTCAGAGAAGAATCAACACCAAACTTATCAGACAAAATAGACTTAAAAATAGACTATTACAAATGACAAAAGAATGACAATACATAATAATCATGGAATCAACTAGATAAAGACATAAGAACTGAAAATATATGTGCACCCAACATAAGACCACCTCAAAATATAAGGCAAATGCTAACCACCATGAAAAAAGAAGTCGACAGTAATATAATAATGGTCGGTGACTTTAATACCCTACTTACAGCAATGGACAGATCATCCAGACAGAAAATCAAGTTCCAATGATGCATTAGACCAGATGGACTTAACAGATATTTATAGAACATTCCACCTGAAAGCAGCAGAATAAACGTTCTTCTCAAGCACACATGGAACATTCTCTAGGATGGATCACATTCCGGGCCACAAATCAAGCCTCGGTAAATTTAAGAAAATTGAAATCATATCAAACATCTTTTCTAAATACAAAGCTATAAGACTAGAAATCAAAGACAAGGGAAAAAACTGCAAAAAGCACAACCACATGAAGACTAAACAATATGCTACTAAACAACCAATAGATTACTGAAGAAATCAAAGAGGAAATTAAAAAATACGTAGAGAAAAATGACAAGGAAGATCCAAAATCTGTGGAATGCAGCAAAAGCAGTTCTAAGAGGGAAATTTAGAGCAATACAAGCCTACCTCAGGAAATGGGAAGAATCTCAAACAACTTAATCTTACACCTAAGGCAACTAGAGAAAGAAGGACAAAAAAACCCCAAAGTGAGTCGAAGGAAAGAAATCATAAAGATCAGAGCAGAAATAAATGAAATAGAAATGAAGAAAACAGCAGAAAATATCAATGAAACAACAGCTGGTTCCTAGAAACTGTCAACAAAATTGATAAACCCTTAGCCAGAGGGAAGGGAGAGGGCTCAAATCATTAAAATTAGAAATGAAAAAGAAGTTACAGTGGACATCACAGAAATACAAAGGATCATAAGAGATTACTACAAGCAACTGTATAACAATAAAATGGAAAAACCTTGGACAAATTCTTTGAAAGGTACAACCTTCCAAGACTGAAGCAGGAAAAAATAGAAAAGATGAACATACCAGTCACAAGTACTGAAAGTGAAACCATGATTGAAAAACTTCCAACAAATAAAACTCCCGGACCAGATGGCTTCACAGGTGAATTCTATCAAATATTTAGAGAAGACTGAACATCTCTCCTTCTGAAACACTTCCAAAAACTGCAAAGGAACACTCCCAAACTCATTCTGTGAGGTCACCATCACCCCAATACCAAAACCAGACAAAGATACCACAAAAAATTACAGGCCAATATCACTGATAAATATAGATGCAAAAATCCTCAAAACAATACTAGCAAACTGAATCCAACAATACATTAAAAGGATTGTACATCATGCCCAAATCAATCAATGTGATACACCACATAAGCAAACGACTCAGTGGGTTAAGGATCACTCATTGCCATGAGCTGTGGTATAAATCACAGATGCTGCTCAGATTCCACGTTGCTGTTGCTGTGGCATAGGCAGCTACAGCTCTGATTTGGCCCCTAGCCTGAGAACCTCCATGTGCCATAGGTGCAGCCCTAAAAAGACAGAAGACCACCCCCCCAAAAAATTACTGATGGTATTTTTCATAGAACTGGAACAAAAAAAAATTTTAATTTGTACAGAAACACTAAGACCCCAAATAGCCAAAGCAATCCTTAGAAAGAAAAATGGAGCTGGAATAATCAAGTTCACTGACTTTAGACTCTACTACAAAGCTAAAGTCATCAAAACAGTGTGGTATTGGCACATTAAAAAAACAAATGTAGATCAATGGAACAAGATAGAAAGCCCTAGAAATAAACCCAAGCACCTATGGTCAACTAAACCAAAACAAAGGAGGCAAGAATATATACTTGGGAAAAGAAAGCCTCTTCAATAATTGGTTCTGGGAAAAATGGACAGCTACATGTAAAAGAATGAAATTAGAACACTTAACACTTTTGGGAGAAGAATCAAGATGGCAGAGGAGTAATACATGGTGTTCACCTTCTCCCACAAACACATAAAAAAAAAACAAAAACCCATCTACATGTAGAATGATTCGCACAGAACATCTGAATGCTGGCAGAAGACCTTAAAGGTCCAAAAAGGGCTAGAAACCCTCCACATAACTGGATAGAACAAAAAGGGGAAAAAACAAAAACAAAAAACACAGAGAGAAAAGGAATCAGGATGGAACTAGCACTCCTGAGAGGGAGCTGTGAAAGAGGAAAGGAACCCACACCATGGGAAGCCACCTACCTGAAGGGGAGATCAGCCAAGACAGAGAGACCATGAAGTTGTGGAGAAAAGCCCAGCAGCTAGACTGAGGAGAGTAAAGCAGAGTGAGAGCTGCACAGACCATCTGCACCACTGCCCCAGACACCACAGCCCGAAATGCTTGGGCAGAGGTTACACACTGAGACTCAGGCTCTGGAGGTCAGTTCCTGGGAGAGGACTAGTGTTGGCTGTGTGGAGACAACCCAAGAGGCTAGGGAGTGGTGCCCCACAGGATGGGGAGCTGAGTGCCATAGCCAAATGAACCTGAGAGGAGGTCTGAGTCCTCAGGAGAAGCAAGGCACCATTGTTGGGGAGGGCAAGAAGAGGAGGGGAGACTGTCATACAAATGTCTTTCCCTGCATATGCATGGACTCTCAGAGGGTGGGGCACCTCTGGTGCAGGCTATGGGTGATGTGTGCCACTTGCACCAGCTGTGGGTGACAGGGCACCTTCTTGTGAGGGCTAAGGGCAGCAGGAGGCTAAGTGTGACATGGAGCCTCCTATGTGGTATACAGGGCAAACCACACCAGTTATCTCAGACACCAGAGGTGGGTGTGGCCCACCACCACTAGGGGTTTGTGAACAGGCACCACCAATAGCCCAAGGCACCTCAGAGGTCAGCAAAGAAGAGGACACTGCAACTGAGCACCACTTGTTGTTGCTGCACTCCACAGGGAACACACCCGCCCTGTTGCTGCCACTGCCAGACACACTGGGCACCACCTATACCTGCCTGATTACTGTCACTTCCCAGTACCCTGCAACTAGGAGCAGCCTGTGCCACCTTCCCATGGGTCCTTGCCACTGTCAAGGGCCCAGCAAGCAGGCATTAACTACTAGTCCTGCCCATTGCCTCCATCTCCCTGGAAGCATGCACAGCACCCTAAAAATAAAAAGCTCTCACAAAATACCCAGGAGTGCTCATGCAAATAAATAGCCCTCCAAGACTGCCAGTAGCTGTTTTCCCTAAACTCACAGAATAAGAAAAATATAAGCAAAATGAAGAAGCTCAGGAACCATTCCCAGTTAAAACAACAGGGGAATTCACCTGAAAGAGCAAACAATGAAACAGACTTCTGCATTCTAATGACAATGAGTTCAAAAAGGAGATAGTGAAAATACTAAATGAATTAAGAGTGAATATGAAGGAATTAAGACTGGATATGAACAGTAATGCAGGTTACTTTAGAAAGGAAATAGAAACTATAAGGAAGAGCCAAGAAAAATTATAAAATTCATTTGCAGAGACACAAGCTGAGTTAAAGGCACTGAAGAGCAGAATGAATAATGCAGAGGAATGAAATTATTGACTTGGAAAACAGAATAATGGAAATCACCCAATCAGGACAGCAGACAGAAAACCAAATGAAAAAACATGAAAGCAATTATCAGAGATCTATAGGATGATATAAAGTGGGCCAATCTATGCATAATAAGGATTCCAGAAGGAGAAGAAAAAGAAAAGGGGGATTGAAAGTATATTTGAAGAAATTATGGCTGAAAACTTCCTAAATCTAAAGCAAATGATGTCAAAATACAGGAAGCACAGAGGGCCCCAAACAAGTTGAACCCAAACAGGCCCACACTAAGACATTATTATAATAAAAATGGCAAAAGTTAAAGAGAAGATTCTAAAGGCAGCAAGAGAAAAACAAAGTATTACTTATAAGGGAACCCCCATAAGGCTATCAGCTGATTCTCTACAAAAACACTACAGGCCAGAAGAGAGTGGCAAGATATATTCAAAGTTCTAAAAAGGAAAATTTGTAACCTAGAATACTCTACCCAGAAGAATATCATTTAAAATAAAAGGAGAAATAAAGATTTTCTCCAACAAACAAAAATTAAAGGCGTACAGCAATAATAAACCAATTCTAAAAGAAATACTGAAAGGGTTCCTCTAAATATATTTTAAAAAGGTAAGAAGAAATAGGATGGAGGAGGAGTTCCCGTCGTAGCACAGTGGTTAACGAATCCCACTAGGAACCATAAGGTTGTGGGTTCGATCCCTGGCCTTGCTCAGTGGGTTAAGGGTCTGGTGTTGCCGTGAGCTGTGGTGTAGGTTGCAGACATGGCTGGGATCCCGTGTTGCTCTGGCTCTGGTGTAGGCCAGTGGCTACAGCTCCAATTCGACCCCTAGGCTGGGAACCTCCACATGCCATGGTAGCGGCCCTAGAAAAGGCAAAAAGACAAAAAAGAAAAAGAAAAAGAAAAAGTAATAGGATGGAGGAACTCACAATTGGAAAGCAATCACTCAAATAAGCCAGTATGCAGATCTAAGGGGGGGGGGACCTATTGTAAAAGTGATGATAAACACAAGAAACAACAAAAGAACAAACATGAAAATGTTAAAAAAGGACTTCAAAATCATAAAATATGGCGAAGGAAAGTAAGAAAAATCTAGACTCTTTTTAGAATGTGTTTGAGCCTATATGACTATCAGGCTAAAGCAAGCAGATATCGGAAGGGGTTAACATACTTGAAAAACATGGAAATCACAAATCAAAACCAAACAGTACATTCACAAAAACTGAAAAGAGGAGGACACAAGCATAAAATAAATCATCAAATCCAAAAAAAAAAAAGGAACAAAGGAGAAACATAAAATCAACTGGAAAATAAGGTTTAAAATAGCAATAAATACATATTTATCAATAATTACCCTAAATGTCAATGGAATGAATACTCAAATCAAAAGACACAGAATGGCAGACTGGATAAAAAAGTAAGAGCCTACAATATGCTGCATGCAAGAGAATCACCTTAGGGCAAAGGACACATATAAATTGAAAGTGAGAGGATGGAAAAAGATATTTCATGTGAATGGAAAAGACAGAAAAGCAGGAGTTGCAATATTCATATCAGACAAGGCCATAAAGAAAGACAAAGAAGAACACTAATGTAATGATAAAAGGATCCATTCAAGAAGATATTAGGAGTTCCCTGAGGTGGTGCCGCAGAAATGAATCCAACTAGTATCCATGAGGATGAGCATTTGATCCCTGACCTCACTCAGTGGGTTAAGTATCCAGAGTTGCTGTGAGCTGTGGTGCAGGTTGCAGACACAGCTTGGATCCTATGTTACTGTGTCTGTGGCACAGGCCATCAGCTGCAGCTCTGATCAGCCCCTAGCCTAGAAATTTCCATATGCCATTGGTGTAGCCCTAAAAAGAAAAGGATATTATATTCGTCAATATACACGCCCCTAATATAGGAGCACCCAGATACATGAAACAAATACTAATAGACATAAAAGGAGAAATTTATGGAATATAATAATAGCAGGAGACTTTAACACCCCAATCACATCAATGGACAGATCCTCTAGACAGAAAATCAATAAGGCAACAGAGATCCTAAATGGCACAATAAAAAGTTAGACTTAATTGACATTATTAGGACATTACATCCAAAAAAATCAGAACATACATTCTTTTCAAGTGTACATGGAACATTCTCAAGGACTGACCACATACTGGGGCACAAAACTAACCTCAACAAATTTAAGAGTACAGAAATTATTTCAAATATTTTCTCTGTCCACAATGGTATGAAACTAGAAGTCAACCACAGGAAAAGAAATGAGAAAAAACTGACTTAAAAAAAAAGCAAAGAAAAAAACTGACTATATGTAGATTGAACAACATGCTACTAAAAAACCAGTGGTTCAATGAGGAAATCAAAAGGGAAATTAGAAAATACCTCAAGACAAATGATAATGAAAACAATCATTCAAAAATCTACAGGATGCCGCAATACAGGCCTTCCTCATAAAAGAAGAAAAATCTCAAAGTGACAACTTAACCCACAGCTGAAAGAATTAGAAGAAGAACAAACAGAACCTAAAGTCACCAGAAGGAAGGAAATCATAAAGATCAGAGAGGGTAGAGATTCAAAAAACAATAGGAAAAAAAAATCAATAAAACCAAGAGCTGGTTCTTTGAAAGGGTAAACAAAATTGACAAACCTCTGGCCAGACTGACCAAGAGGAGAAAAATAACTCAAATAAACAAAATTAGAAATGAAAAAGGAGAAATTTCAATGGATACTGCAGATATACAAAAAAACCGTAAGAGAGTAGTATGAACAATTATATGCCAAAAAATCTGACAACCTAGAAGAAACAGACAACTTTCTATAGACTTGCACCCTGCCAAAATTGAATCAAGAAGAAATAGATCAACTGAACAGACTGATCACTAGAAATGAAATTGAGTATGTAATAAAAGCACTCCCCACAAACAAAAGTCCAGAACCAGATGGCTTTATAGGTGAATTCTACCAAACATACAAAGGTTGAAGAAGGAACACTCCTAGAGATATTCTATGAAGCCACCATCACCCTAATAACAAAACCAAAGATACTACCAAAAAAAGAAAATGATAGGCCAATATCTTTGATGAATATAGGTGTAAAAATTCTCAAAAAAAATTTTAGCCAACTGAATCCAACAATATATAAAAAAGATCATAAACCATGACCAAGTGGGATTCATCCCAAGTTCACAAGGATGGCTCAACATATGCAAATCAATCAATGTCATACACCACATTAACAAAAGAAAAGTCAAAAACCACATGATCATCTCAATAGATGCAGAAAAACCATTTGACAAAATCCAACTTTTATTCATGATAAAAACTCTTACCAAAGTGGGTATAGAGGGAACATATACCTTAACATAATAAAAGCCACTTATGGCAAACCCACAGCCAATATAATACTCAATGGAGAAAAGCTGAAAGCCTTCCCACTAAAATCTAGAACAAGAAAATGATGCCCACACTCACCGCTTTTATTCAACATAATATTGGAAGTCCTAGACACAGCAATCCAACAAGCAATACTCCAATAGAAAATAAAAATATAAAAAGTTTTAAAAGACAATATATGAAAAGCCCGTGACTAAGACCTTACTCTCTGAAAGGCTAAAGCTTTTCCTCTAAAATCAGGAACAAGACAAGGATGCCTATTCTTACCACTCATAGTAACAGAAATTCTAGCCAGAGAAATTAGGCAAAAGAAATGCAAAATTATCTGTTTGCAAATGACATGATATTGAATGTAGAAAATCTTAAAGATTCCACACCAAAAAAGGAATGAAGAAAGGAAAGAAAGAAGGAAGGAAAGAAGGGGGAGAAGGAGGGAGGGAGGAAGAAAAAGCCTACTGGAAATAAAATTCAACAAAGTTGCAAGATATGAAATCAACATACAAACACTCTCATTCCCTCAGTTGCATTTTTATACACTAGCAATAAACAATCTAAGAAGGCAACTAAGGCAATAATTCCATTTATAATAGCATAAATAAAAATAAAATACTTAGAAATATATTTAATCAAAGGAGTTGAAAGACTTGACACTGAAAACTACAAAACATAACAAAATTAAAGACACAAATATATGGAAAGACATCCTTTGTTCATGGATTGGAAGACTTCATATTGTTAAAATGTCAATACTATCTAAAGCAATCTACAAGTTCAATGAAATCTCTAAACCATGCCATTTTTTTGCAGAAATAGAAAACTCTATCCAAAAATTCACATGGAGTCTCAAACAACCCCAAATAGCCAAACAAGCTTGAAAAAGAACAAAGTTAGATGTCTCACGTATCCTGATTTCAAAATATTTTCCAAAGCTAGAGTAGCCAACACAGTATGGTACTTACATAAAGTACCATATAGAGTTTTATATAGACCAATAAAATCAAACAAAACACCCAGAAACCCTCATGTTCATGGTCAAATGATCTTTAACAAGAGTGTCAGGACCATTCTATGAGGAAGGGACTATCTTTTCAAAAAGGAGTGCTGGGAAAACTGGATATCCCTACATGCAAATGAATGAAGTTAGACCTTTATCTTGCAACCACATACAAAAATTAACTAAAATGGATTAAAGGCCTAAATAGAAGAACTAAAACTATAAACTTCCTAGAAGAAAACACAAGGGCAAAGCTTCAGAACACTGGATTTGGCAGAACACTGGATTTGGACACGACACCAAAAGCAAAGGCAAAAGAAAAAACAGACAAATAGAACTATATCAAACTTGAAAATTTATGTACATCAAAGGGTACAATCACCAGTAAAAAGGCAACCTACGGAATGGGAGAAAAATCATGTATCCTATAAAGGCTTAATATCCAGAATATATAAATAAAGGAAGAAAGGAAGGAAGGAAGGAAGGAAGGAAAGAAAGAAAAAAAGGAAAGAAAAAAAAAGAAAGAAAGGAAGAAGGAAAGGAAGGAAAGAAAGAAAGAAAGGGAGGAAGGAGAGGAGGGAGGGAAGGAGCCAGCCAAGTATCCTGATTTAAAAATTGGCAAAGGACTTGAATAGACATTTTGCCAAGGAGGATATATAAATGGCTAACAAACATATGAAAAGACCCCTCGTCATCACTAATTATTAGAGAATTGCAAATCAAAATCACAACAAGGTATCATTTCATAGTAATGACATTAAAAACACACAACAGAAAATAACAACTATTGGGGAAGATGTAAAGAAATGGGAACCCTTGTGCACTGTTGATGATGTGAAATGGTGCAGTCTCTGTGGAAAACAGCATAGAAATTCCTCAAGAAATTAAAAATAGAACTGCTATATGATCCAGTAATTCCATTTCTAGGTATACATCCAAAGGAATTGAAAGCAGGATCTCAGAGAGCTACTTACACACCCATGTTCATAGTAGCATTATTCACAATAACCATGAGGTAGAAGAAACCCAAGTCCTTTGATGGATGAACTGAATAAACAAAATATGATGTAAACACACAAGGAGTATTATTCAGCCTTAAAAAGGCAAGAAATCCCATCACATGCTACATGGATGAACTTTGAGGACATTGTGCTAAGTGAAATAAACCAGTCACAAAAAGACAAATACTGTATGAGGTATTTAGACAAGTCAAAACAAGTTCATGGAAATACAGCAGAATGGTGGTTGCTAGCGGCTGGGGAGAGGAGGAAACAGGGCTGTTTAATAGAGAGCTCCAATTTTGCAAGATGGAAAAGTTCCAGGGAACCATTGCAGAACAATTTGAATAGAGTCAACACCACTGAACTGTACATTTAAAAATAGTTAAGACGGTAAATTTTATGTGTTTTTCACTGCAATTTTTTTTTTTTTTTTAAAGGCAGGTAGATGGTTCCAGATGGTCCAGCTTGCACATGTGTCTGAGGAGGAGGGGTTTAATGGGGTGGGGTATAATGGCATTCCTCATGAGTTTATATTAGCTATAAATACTGAGGGGGGTGTTTTGGGGGAAAGAATTTTTTATTTTTCATTAGAAGTAGAATATGTAGCCTGCTATGGATGAAATAAAGATTTAGATCTTTAAAAACTTTTGAAGATTAGCCCCGCAGTCTTTTAAAAATGATTTCATCTGTTGGAGCGCATCTGTGAGCATATACTTATGCATGACAGACGATAATAAGGTTAGGGGTGTTAGAGGATTTTGCTGAGCCCCAACTAGGGATGTGCCCCAAACCAGAGGATCCCTTGAAAAGTCTATTTGTTTCTGGATTATTTAGGGTTTTTGTCCTACAAGGCTTTTAAGAGCCCATCTGGTCCAGGTTGCCTGCCTTTATCCCATTACTCTTGGTATTTTGTTAGGATGAGAGATGAGCTATAACAGCTTTTCTGTTATTAATGGCTAATTGCTCACCTTACAGAGTAGTAAATCTACTTTTATTTCTAAATCTTCTATGCCTAATATGAGATAACAAGAGTAATCTCAGTTTCTTTGCTTTTGACCATTTATTCAAGGGCCAAACTTATCCTACAAAATGTGGCAAACCAATAAACTAATTACTAGCATAATTTATTCAGCACCTACTACACATCAGTCACTGTACTGGACAGTTTGCCCACTTAATGTTTTTTGTTTGTTTGTTTTCCCAAACTACACTGTAATAAAATAGCTATTATTCCCATTGTATACCTGAAGTTTAAAAAAAATTAAGTTACTTGCCCCAGGTCCAGCAGGGAAGAGCTAGGATGCAAAATGAGAGCCATCATAACTCTAAAGCCTACACTCTTTCTGGCATATGAGCTCACCTCCCTAGTCACAGAGAGTTATTATGAGGACTCTCTGGTCTACTCATTTTATTTCAAATGAAAGTAGAGGTGAAATACTCCCTTTTCCATCTATTTGACTTATTTGATAAAGAATAGATGCCCCCCAAAAAAATAGATGGCCCACCGCAGTCTTCTCTAAATTTTTCCACTTAACCCCTTCTCTTAATGTGAGAACCAAAAAATATGGGTACCTAACCAGAAAATTCATATTAGATGCCCTAAGAATTAGTGCAGACACTTGTGAAGGAATGTATTCCTAGTAGTTTGACCATCATTCTTTCTACACACAAAAATCTTAAGTCTTCATTGCGTAGTTCATTTACCGAACTGACAAGTGCTTGAGTTCCAGACTTGTTGAGTCAGGATTTTAAGGCTAAAGCTTCATTATTTAATAGAGAATAAGAAGAAAAAGTCAATTACTTAGAAAACCACGTATATATTTTCATCTTACATCTCTTATAGTGGAAAGTACACGTATACTCATTTTTCCATAATACCTAACAAGAAATGCTTATTTCTTTTAAAACACTACAACTACTCACTAACGTCAGTACCTGAAAAACTTTCAATATTTGTTAATACTGAAAGAAATGTTCATGTTTGTTACCACTTCTTAAGAATGAAGGAGACCTGACTTCCTGTTTCTGTTGTTAATCTGCATCATGTTAGAAAGAAGGAATGGGCAGGGGCTCCAGGAAGGTGTGATGACTCTGAATTCGGTTTAGGAGCTGCTGTGCCACTGGTTTGAATTCTGTTTCCCAATGGAGTTTGTGATAGTGTTTTAGGTCTTGATCAAAACTCCCATCCAGGGCTAATTCTTCATCTGTATCAGAAAAATTAAAATTACAGCAATTATTTGGAAATGCAATCCTACTGAATAAAGTTTAATTCTTGATGGCATGAGTTAAACTCATCCTGGGTCATCTCTAATTCCAACAAGGCTTTTTATGAAGAGTGGTTCTTTAATTCTCTTCTGTCCTTAACCATATATATATACTTTTTTTTTTTTTTGGTCTTTTTAGGGCTGCACCCTTGGCATATGGAAGTTCCCAGGCTAGGGGTTGAATCAGAGCTGTAGCCACTGGCTTATGCCACAGCCACAGCCACATAGGATCCGAGCCGTGTCTGTGACCTACAGCACAGCTCATGGCAACGCCGGATCCTAAATCCACTGAGTGAGGCCAGGAATCGAACCACTGTCCTCATGGATGCTAGTTGGGTTCATTAACCACTGAGCCACGACAGAATCCCTATTCTTAACAAAAATTTTTAAATAAGTATATGTGAGTCTCTTAATTTAAAAAAAGATGATAATCTTAAAAAAAAAAAAATTCTAGATTGAATTGAGCTCTTATTTCAATTTATCCCTAGTATTTACATGTAAGCCTACATACGAAAGTCGGATCCCAATTTCTCAGAATAAACAAAGTGTTAATAGATTATCTGCACATTGGAAAAAATTAAGTCAGTGGTCAACAGATATAAAAGGAGTCAGAAATCATTTGGGAAGGTCACACAGTTGAATCTGACACTGCCAATCTGACTGGAAATCAATTCTGCTCATCTGAAAGCAGCCTGGACATACTTCTTTGAAAAGACAACCCCCCACCCCTACGCTCCCACTGATAAAAGTGTCAAAGTGAGAGACTGAGAATCCCAAGGAGTATCAGAGTCCCAAGTGAGGCTGTGGACAATGCAGAAAAGCACTTGTAAAAAAATTCAAAGTTACAAACTTAATTTCCTTTTTTTTTTTCTTTTTGGCTGCACCCGTAGCATGTATCAAACCTGCACCACAGCAGTGACCCAAGCCACAGCAGTGGCAATGCTGGCTCCCTAACTGCTATGCAACCAGAGAATTCCTTAATTTACTTCTTAATCCAAAGGCACTCTGAATTCTGTGACTATCATAGGTATTTCCAACCCAAGTAGGAAGACAAATGGCCGTGGAGGTTTCTGCAGCAACCTGCCACTGCATTTTTCTTTGTTTACATTGGACTCCATGTGAAGGACTTCAGGAAAATGTACGGGCCTGCCAGTTCCAAGATGGGTTCTGCCACTTCCTAGGTCTGCGGCTGAGGCAGACTTAGTGGTAACCACTAAGTTCTAAAGTGACCACAAATATTGCTACTTACACAATCTGCAAACTTTTTTCCTAAGGCCAATTAGAGTCCTATCATAAAATGCTTCATGTGTGTTTACATCAAGTTTTCTACCCTGAATATTTTCATACACTCTGTGTACTTTGGCACTCTTAGTGTCACCACCCAGAAGAAGATAAGTCTGGAATCCCAGTTTGTACCTTCCTTCCCCTCCTCTCCTCCAGCCAAGTGGACAGCTATGCAGCTCTGAGATAAGTTCTGGGCAGACACAAACACTTCAGCAAGCCTCTCCATGGAGACCCCTGAAAGCAAATCTGGCTCTCCCCACCCATTTGATAACCAGGCTTTGAGAGGAGGAGAAAGAATAAAGAGGGTGTTCCACGCCTTCATAGTCTGTCTTGGGCTCCTGCTGAACAAGAGGAGTCTGTGAGACTCTGAGTGCTTTTGGATTTCTAGATCTTCTTTTGGCTCATTCGTCTATATTTTCTGGTTAAAAATGAATTCTCTTAAAAGAATGTATGTGTATGTGTGTGTGTGTATATATATATATATGTGACTAGGTCACTTTGCTGTACAGCAGAAAATGACAACATTGGAAATCAACTATAATAAAAATTAAAAAAAAAAAAAAGAATTCTCTTGTTTCAAGCAGCTTGGGGCTGAGGGCCGCCCAGGCACCCTACACTCCCTTCTTCTGTCCAGGGCTTTGGTTGAACTTGGTGGTTTTAGCAAATGTCTATTTTGGTGTTTTTTGAGTTTTTAGGGGGTGTTTTTTTGGTTTTTTTTGTTTTTTTTTTTCATTTTTGGCTGCCCCACAGCATATGGAGTTCCGAGGTCAAGGATCAGATCTGAGCCACAGTCACAACCTAAACTGCAGCTATGGCAACACCAGATCCCCAACCCACTGGGCTGGGCCAGGGAGCGAACCTGCCACCCAGCACTCCCAAAACACTGCTGATCCTGTTGCACCACAGTGGGAACTCCTTCAGTTTTTAATCTAACATCAAGACTTAACTTTTCTTCAGGCTCAACATATAATTAGTTAATCTATGCTCAGATCCTATCAATTGTAAATTGGGTTAGACAAGATAATGAAAGTGGCCAAATACCTACAGGTAGGAGAAAAGCAGTCTCAAGTGTCAAAGCAAATATAGCAAATGTACAAAATCGGTCAGAGTAATCTAGGTATTAAATTTTGGAACTTAAAAAAAACAAAAACAAAAAAACGGAGTTCCTGTCGTGGTGCAGCGGAACCAAATCCAACTAGGAGCTATGCGGTTGCGGGTTCAATCCCTAGCCTCGCTCAGTGGGTTAAGGAGCTGGTGTTGCCATGAGCTGTTGTGTAGGTTGCAGACTTGGCTCGGATCCCGAGTTACTGTGGCTCTGGCGCAGGCCGGCAGCAACAGCTCCAATTGGACCCCTAGCCTGGGAACCTCCATATGCCGTGGATGTGGCCCTAAAAAGCAAAATAAATAAATAAACAAATAAATTTTGGAACTTGTACTGCAAAGAATGGCAGAGGATAATCCAAGAGAAAGCTAGATCTATGATTTTCAAACTTTTTTACTGTGACCTAAGGAAAACATATAACATGATGAGTACACACACACTCTTACATATTTACATATAAATAACAAACATTTCACAATAGAATGCTTATTTTTACATGTTACATATTGATATTCTCTTTCTTTGCTATTCATTTTTTTTAAAGATGCTGGCCACAGCATCTTTAAAAAAAAACTGATTTAGATAACCAGTCATTCTCAAGCTTTCTTTGTGCACAACACACTTCCAAATATGAAAATATTAGATAAGGTATAGAAGGATTAAAGACTTGGAGTTCCTGTTGTGGCTCAGTGGAAATGAGCCCATTTAATATCCATGAGGATGCAGGTTCACTCCCTGGCTCTGCTCAGTGGGTTAAAGGAGCCAGTGCTGCCTTGAGCTGTGGTGTAGGTCACAGATGTGGCTCAGATCTGGTGTTGCTGTGGCCGTGATACAGGCTGGCAGCTGCAGTTCCAATTCAACCCCTAGCCTGGGAACTTCCATATGCAGCACGAGTGCCCCCCAACCCCCCCAAAAAAAAGAAAGGAAAAAAAAAGAAAAATTAAAGACTCAAATTTGTCAGTGACCATTACAACACAATCTCTATTTGATCCTGCAGCATCTGTAAAAGCTTCCCCTACTCACTGCACCATTGCCTAGCTTGCTGTTCAGCACCAGGTAGCTCCTGAGGATTTGATTACTGTTGTGACTATGATACAGCACAGTCCTTACATGTTCCAGAAGCACCTGATGGCTCCTTGCCATGGGCTTAAACACTGGGCCCCACTCTACCCCTTGTCATATAACCCAGGTGTGAAGCTGCACTTACCTAAGGTGAACACAAAACAACTTAGTGTCTTTTATGTTCACAATAATCAACTGCACACCCTGATCACCAGTTGCCAGCAACCCCGAGAGAAGCTCATGGTCGACTAGTGTGCCAGGGCACAACCAACACTTAGGAACGTCAAATTAAACAGATTGCTAATGAGCTTCTAAGCGGTGGCTGCATTACATTAGTAAGTTTTAAACAACATTCTTTTAAAGCCACTTTCCAAAAAGACCGTCAACATCCCAACATCCCAACCACACTGAGGACCATTATTCTTTTTATTTTCCAGTTTCCCACTACTAAATCCACTGGCCTGGAATTATTTCAAAAAACAGTGCTCACTCTGCAACGCAGGACTTTTGTGATTTGATAGTGACTCCTGTTTTCAGAATGGCTTTTTTTTTTTTTTTTTTTTTGCTATCTTTGTAAAAGAATCCAAATCCAAGTATACTCTCACTCACATATCCATTTCACCTGCTGCCATTCAGCTGGTCAGACACAGTTACAACCCTGCCCAAAGTAAGGGTCTGAGGCCCACACCATGAAAAGAGGAGCCAGGAAGCAGCCTGTCCTCACAGTTCATAAGGAGCAGCTTGTGATCATGTGAGAAATTTATGACACACTGTGCTGGTGACCTGGCTCCTTGATGGACATGCTTTTGTCATCCATGCCTCAGTCCCCTTGCATGGTGGGGTGGGAGTAAGGGTGTAATGGAATGTAAGAAAAACACAGGGCCTACATGGTTCCTTTCTGATCAACAGTCTTGGCTTTACTACAGAATGATCTTAGGCAAGTGATTTAACCCTTCTAGGCCTACCTAACTCATCTGTCACCTGCTGATGACAGATGGTGAGGACAGAATGAACATACTTTTATGTATGTTCTCCCCACCCCCCCTTTTAGGTCCACATCTGTGGCATATGGAAGTTCCTGGGTTAGGGGTAGAATCAGAGCTGCAGCTGCTGGCCTGTGCCCCAGCCACAACCACGCTAAATCCCTAACCCACTGAGCGAGGCCAGGGATCAAACCCGCAACCTCATGGATACTAGTCGGGTTCTTAACCCACTGAGGCACAACAGGAACTCCTGCATGTGCTTTTAAAAGTCTGGAGCACTATTAAAACAGTGGTACCACTATTGTCAGTTCATCCACAAGCATCTATCAAGAACTTAACTTTGCACAAGGCAATATCCTCTCCCTAAAGTTGGAGTAGGGAAATAAAAGTTACAAAATAATAATATGGAACAAGTTACTTATCTTGTGATTAACTGCTGTAGAAGTAGTACAGGTTTCCTACCAGCATGGGCTTGTAAGAACCAGATGGGCAGCATCTGGCGGGACAGGTGAGGGATACACACAAGCAAAGGTGAAAGCTTAGGGAAGCACCAGGGAAGGCTGAGGGAGGGGAGTGGCAGGAACAGGCCTCTGTGGTCAAGTGCCCCCAAGCGTGCCGCCAGGTATGCTGCCCCTTCTGGGAAGCTGCCCTTTCTAAGGCGCCATGGGCCCCGCCCCGCCCCCCCATTTTGTTATATGTGGTCACCTGCCCCAAAGTTAGGTGCCAAATGGCGTCACGACCAGCCTGGGGTGGAGGCTGTTGCTGTTGAAGGCTGGAAAGCCCTGCACCTCAGGAGAGCGTCTCATGCAACCAATCACATCTTATCCCCCCTTGGGAGACAGACAGAAAGTTGTGTCAACATCAGAGAAGACGCAGAGTCCCACTAACTGAGGGCACCCAAAAGCCGGAACCACGCAGGAGCCTGGAGGGAACGCAGGGGAGATAGGACTTTTTCCAGAAGAGCAGAGACAGAGGAGGGCTGGGTTTCCAGCGGGGTGGGGCACCGGGCCGCTTGGGAATTCCGGTTCCTCCTGGAATGACCTCGGGGGTCCTGAGTACCTGTCCTGCGGGCTCTGGGCAGTGCGTTTGTCGCCCGGCTCCCTCCTTTCCTGGGCATCCTTCCCTTCAACTCCTTCGTTAACCCAGGCAGAGGCTGTCGGTGCTGGCGGAACAGCAGACTCACCTGGGCAATGTCAAAGATGCCGCGAATTGGCCTAAGCCAGCGCGCATGCGCCAGAATTCCTGGACAGGGGCCCCGGGACAAGGGTGGCCTTTTAATTCCACAGCGGATGCCGCTGTTCTGCCACAGTCAGGAGAACTGAATTAAGGCAAGCGGAGCACCTTCTGCTCGGGGCAACCTGAGAGAGCGTCACGTCCACAGAGCAGACGATGAACCTAAATGATTTAAAATCAGCCTTCCTTCCCCCTACTCTTACACACAATTTTATTTACCTGGGAAAAAAAGAATCAAACCTGGCACACTTGATTCTTTCAAATAGCTTCTGGGCTCCTGTTACAATACTTAGAATCTACCCACCACCCGCACAAGCGCGGTTTGAGGACGTGCTGTGGGGGTGGGGGTGGGGGGAATCTGCCTCAGGTGTTTTGCGCCCCTCTGTGCATTTAGCATCAGCAACTCTGCCAAATGGACCTAAACCACCCCCATTTTAGAGAGGAGAAAATACACATTCAGAGGGGTTAACCCAAGGTTTTAACCCTCCTTGTATGTGATAAAGTGAGGATGTAACTCAGAACTCCGACCACAGCCTCTGGTCTTCCCGTAAGCTCTCAGGACGCCTGTTTGATCTTCCTGACGCCCTGCAGCAGGGCGGGAGGTCATGTCCCCTTTTACAGACAGGTTCTGAGGGATTCTCCTGTCGAATCACACCACCCCCACCTGAAAGAGCCAAGAATGGAACCCACAGCCTCTGAGTCACAGTGAGCCGCTCCACACCACCTCGCTGATCCAACACGGTGCTGGGCAAAGGTAGGGAGGCTCGCCTCCACTTTGGAAGAGGGATTATTTAAACACTCATTTACTGACCCCAATCGTTGTTGTGAGGCCTGAGGCAGGATGAAAAAACTTATCCTGAAAATAGAAACTTTAAATGTGAGACACAATTACCTTCCCTCTGTTTGTGTCAGGGATTTCCCACTTTACAAGGGAGGACCTCACTGGGATGTCAAATAGTTTCACAGACCCTCCCCCACCTAATTGAGACAGCTAATTAAAATTCATGACAAGCATGAATTGATTCAGAGTAGATTATAGTCATGTTTTCTCAATTACAACAATGTCTATAAACTTTTTAAGCAACAGCAGTACATTTATGCTGAGATCTATTTACACAGTCTGTAGAAAGTGCAAAAACAGGTGGGAAAAGCCACAGAAGAAATCTTGATGTCATCCAATGAGTTCAAAGTCCTTGTGGTCCCCACTGTAAATAACATTCAGCCTCTTCCACACATCTCTGAATTATAATCATCTTTAACACGTTCTTGTTACTTATGTAACTGAGCAGGGCCCTGTGTTGCTCCTGGACACAAAAGCCTTTCTTTTTCCTTTTTTCCCTTTTTGTGTGTGTGTGTGTGTGTGTGTGTGTGTGTGCTTTTTAGGGCCACACCTGCGGCATATGGAGGTTCCCAGGCTAGGGGTCGAATTGGAGCTGCAGTCGCTGTCCTCTGCCACAGCCACATGGGAGCCAAGCTGCACCTGCGACCTACACCATAGCTCACGGCAATGCCAGATCCTTAACGCACTGAGCAAGGCCAGGGATAGAGCCTGCTCCTCATGGATGCTAGTCAGGTTCATTAACCACTGCGCTACAACGGGAACTCCCACAAAAGCCTTTCTGTGTCCTCATTTCTTGTTTTTAGGAAATGGTCCTTGTGCAGCCTCCATGACCTTCCCTGAGCTCCAAAGGACAGGTTCAGACAGTTGCTGATCAGGGAAGGAAGGGGATGCAAAGACAAGGGGGGGAACAGTCAAGAAACAACAGTACCTCCTTGGGACAGGATTCTGGTTCCCTCTCAAGGGATACACATAATGATGTAGTTAAGTTTATTCCTTATGCTTCTTTAAGAAATGAGTACCTTTAGGAGTTCCTGTTGTGGCACCATGGAAACAAATCTGACTAGGAACCATGAGGTTGCGGGTTCGATCCCTAGCCTCACTCAGTGGGTTAAGGATCCAGCATTGCCATGAGTTGTGGTGTAGGTTGCAGATGTGCCTCAGATCCTGTGTTGTTGTGGCTGTAGTGTAGCTATAGCTCTGATTTGACCCCTAGCCTGGGGACCTCCATATGTTATGGGTGTGGCCCTAAAAACCAAAAAAAAAAAAAAGAGAGAGAGAGAGAAATGAATACTTTAAAACTGAACAGCTTAGAGTCCTTCCTTATCTTTCTCCCTAGCTTAATTGCACCCTGAATGCAATCACCCATAAGCTAAATATTAGGCACACTGAGCACAATTGCCCGTGGATTAAGGATTATTAGCACATGATGTTTTTCAGGAACTTTCCTAGTTTGTTTTAATCTCTGATCAGTATGTCTTTTTCCTAAATACTGTTATTCTAGGCAATAACCCGGAAGACCACCATCATAATCATGCCAAGATCTCCTGAAGTCAGCTTTGATTCCCCCAAAGAAAGAAGAATGCATGTCAGCCCCAATCCTGATTCCTATCTGAAAACCTGTTTTTCTCCTTTTTACATAAAACTCCCCACAATTCTTCCCAATGGGGGGCCCGGTCTTTTAGGCATTAGTCTTCTGTGGCCTCCTTTGTCTGGCAAAGCAATAAAAGCTATCTTTTTCTCCTTCACCCAAAACTCTGGCTCCGTGTTTCTATTCAGCACCGGTGGATAGAGGCTGAGTTTCGGCAACACTTGCAGAAAATTTAGCCACCCAAACGCCTACCAAACTTTATCTCTGTACAGGTCACAGAAAAAAAAAATCTCATTCTGATAAAATTCACACTGTCACAGTCAGCAGTCTTACCTAAAAATGATGACAGCAGAGCTAAAAGTGTGTTGGTGGCTTCATCTCCAAAACAGGACGAAGCATTGGTGATATTTTCACTGAAGTTCCACAAAGTTTTGCACACCAGGCAGGCCAGCTGCCAGTCAGTAGGACCAACATCCCTTAAACAATCCACTAACCTAAGTTAGTAAAAGTCAAATTGAGAAGTTATTAGGTGAGAATCTCTTTAATTTTTACATTTTTAACATGACGATTAACTTTCTGTGATGTTTGATGGGCATTATATATACTTCAGTGTTAAAAAGAATTTCCTATCTACAAATTTAAGTAGCCACAAAGTAGCAATAACCTACTTTTGAATTATTTTAAGCATGCAGTGGAATCCAAATCCCTCTTTAGCCCTAGCTAGGGGCTTGCAAATGCTGAAACAGCTCTGCCCCAGAGAAATTAGGAGAGGGGCCCAAGCTCCCTGGAAAACTAGATCCTCTGAATCTTGACAGAGTCAGGAGTCCATTCCTTCAAACTTACTTTTGAATGCCACCTCCTTCTTTTAGGATGGCACGCTTGTCTTTATCCACAGTGAGATTTAGGAGAACACCACAGGCAGAAAAGCAAATATCCTGGTGCTTAGCGTCCAGCAGTGCGATCATGAACTTGTGAACTGTGACGGCAGAGAACAAAGGCAGACCCATAAAGCTCAGGGGCCCCAGCTGTATTTCATTTCACAGATGGCAACGGGGAAATGGGGAGCAGCTTGCAAAACTGGAAACTCTGCTGGTGGACTCAGTCTACTCTGGGTAAGCTTTGCCTACTGCCCAGCAATGCTTCACCAACATCTACCTCTTCCAGAACTGCTCCCCGTCCCCAGGCCATCTGTCCCCATATTGCTGTATCTGACACAGGCCTCGGCTCCCTCCCCGAGGCAGTGGTAGAGCCCGCCCATGGCAAGGAGGGAGCCAGAAATTTCCAATCACACAGGTGACATTCATCTCCAACTTCCGGTTGTTCTCAAGGGCCTTTTGGAATCTCTAGTAGCAATTTTCCTTAAAAAATGCAACCCTGGGAGTTCCCATTGTGGCTCAGTGGTAACAAACCTGACTAGTATCCATGAGGATGTGGGTTTGATCCCTGGCCTCGCTCAGTGGGTCAAGAACCCAACGTAGTTTCTGTGGGAATTAGGGTTCAATCTCTGGCCTCCCTCAGTAGGTTAAGGATCCAGCATGGCTGAAAGCTGCGGTAGGTCGCAGATGCAGCTTGAATCTGGTGTTGCTGTGGCTGTGGTGTAGGCGGCAGCTGCAGCTTTGATTTGACCCCTAGCCTGGGAACTTCCACATGCCACATGATGATAAAAAAATGAGTTTATATTAAAAAAAAAAAAAGGAGTTTCCATTGTGGCTAAGTGCTAATAAACCCAACTAGTATCCATGAGGACACAGCTTTGATCCCTGGCCTCACTCAGTGGGTTAAGGATCCGGCATTGCCATGAGCTGTGGTGTAGGCTGCAGATGTGGCTCGGATCCTGCATTGCTATGGCTGTGGCTGCAGGTCCAATTCAAACCCCTAGCCTGGGAACTTCCATATAACAAGGGTGCGGCCCTAAAAAGCAAAAATAAGTAAATAAATAAATAAAAATAAAAAGATACATAAAAACACAGCCCTGGGGTGAAGGGGCGAGTAGGCTCCAGGAGAGATCTTCCAGGAAGTCCTCCAGGGCCACAGCTTGTAGGAGAAGACGTGCTCAGATCGCTGGAAACCAGCCTGGGGTTAGGGAGGACTTCTACGACAGGCTCCCCGCCTTCCCTTAGTCCTAGAAATGGAAGTGTTTGTCCTGTTGTCTCAACCTCCCAGCTCCCCAGCAGGGGCCAGGCAAAGGGTTGGCGGGGAATGGGTAAGCTGTGTGCTCCCGTTCTACTCCGGGCACACCTGAGAGATGCCCTCCCACACTGTGCAGTCCTGGGCCCTACTGAGCTTGGCAAAGGCTGCATCACGTGTGTGTATTTATGAGTCTAAAGAATGTACACCAAGATGTTATTATCTATCTCTGGGTAGTAGTGAGGTTTTTTTCATCTGTATTATCTCAATTTTCTAGTACAAACATGGATAAATAGGTATTTTTAGTGGTTGTTTTTACATGAAATATCTGAGACACAGAGTATGTTTAGTATACGCTCTCATGTACCTGCTACCCAGTTCAAGAAATAAAACACTACAGATCCGATATTGCATTTTGGGGGCACCCATTCCAAAGTAACTTTGTCTTCAATGGGGAGTTTATCATTTCCAAATACATTTATACCTTATTCCATTATCACATGACCATATTGCATAAACAACCCTCAAGATGATTTTTGCATGTTTTAAAACTACCTTAATGACATTATTCCACATTCATGCTCCTATTACTAGCTTTGCGCCCCTATGTGTTTGAGGCTGACGCAGGTTGATACATGAACTTCCTTTATTTCAATTGCTGTAGAAGTTTGGTTGCATGAATCTACCATAATATACTTATCCTCTTGCCTGCTGATGGATACCTAGGTTGTTTCCATTTTTTGCTATTACCTGCAGTGCTGTAATAGACATTCCAGTACATGAAGGAGAATGTCTCTTGAGTCCACTCTCATGGACAGAAATGATGAGTACAGATGGCTTGTTTCCCTTAAACACACACACACACACATGCAGGCGCACACGTGCACGCCTGCCCCCAGGCCACCTCAGAACTCAGACCACTCACGAGGGAACGGGAATGCTGAGAACACAGCCTAGATCTGTCTTGGCATCCTGAGCTGAGAGCCTTGCGGATGGACGGAACAGAATGTAAAGCACCACTTGTCCCAAAGCAGAAACAAGTATCATGTTGTCATGACCCCAGCTGCGAAATCGCTCAGCTGTTTACTGGCAAGATGCGCCTGTTTAGGAATGTGAGTGTCATTAACGCACCGTTTTTCTGCACAATGAAATCGCAGATGTCACGGTCCTGGGAGAGATTTCCAAAAACGCGCACAGCCTCCAGGATCCCATCCATGTTGTTACTCACAAGGAGCTTGATAAGCACTGGGTTTGGTGAGCAGAGAAATAAAATGAGTGAGGTTGAGTTTTCATTTGAAGGCTGTTAGAAACCAAGATCCTGCTAAATAGTGATAACCTGAAAAATTTTAATGATAAGAAGATTCAAACTATAAGGGACTTGGGCAAGAACTGAGAAACCAACTTGTCCCCATATTCAACTTTCTTGGAGTTAAATCGGGCTCTTAGATATTTGTACCAGATATCAGAAAATGTTAATGCCTCCAGTTCTGTGTTCAGTCAGTAAAGGCAAAGCCTTAAACGAATATGCATCTCTCCAAACCCAACTCTAAGCCTTACATTCAGCAATATATAGCTTTTTGTCTTGAATTACAGAATTCTTCACTTGGTAGTAAGATAAGTTGTTGATCGTTGCCATGGTATTGATCACCAGCTCCTCACACTCATCAATCGATTTGTATTCTGAAATAAAGGGAGGATAAGGGTGTCAAAGAGTCATTGCGGGGCAGACACCACAACATCCTAACTGCAGCAACAGCAGGGGCAGGGACTCAGTATTGTCCTGGGCAAGGTCTGGCAAGGGCGCTGTTGGTCCTTGCCGTTTGCTTCATGTCCCAGGACTCTTCCTGCAGGGAAACGCACCGTCCTGGCCAGGGTTTGGAACACTCTATGCTCAAATCCCTCCAGCCAGGGGTCCGGAAAAGTTGGGCTGATCGAGGCCCTGTGTACAAAGATGCCAACACCAGTGAGCAGAGCTGGCTCTAACCCCCTCTTGGTCGGCCCTGACCCAGAGCTCTGCCAGGGCCTCTGCTGCAGGAGTCTGCTACCCCCCCACACACCCCGCCTCCCAACAGAATGGCCCTTGGGCTCTAATTCATCTGTAATGCCTAGCAACGGCGCCTTCCAAACACAGAGTCAGATGGCCGCTCACCTCCTCTACTACCACCTAGTCCATCTCTCACGTCCTCACTGGCTTCTCTTCTTCCACCTTTGAGTCCATCCTCAGTGTGATGATCCTTTACCAGATAATGCCCTTCATCCCACAGGCCCGAAGGGGCCACCCCAGTCCTCTGCCTTCTCTAGCCCCCAAACCCGCAGTGCCAACCACACCAGTCTTCTTGCCCTTTTTTAACATGGCAGCTTGAGAACATTTGCAACGCTAGTCTCCGGGCCTGGAATATTCCTTGGTCCAGTTATCCTGGCTCACTCCTCACGTATTCAGGCTGCTGCTTAGCTGTCACCTCATGGGACATACTTTCCTTCGCCCGCCCATTACAAAGTAGCAATGGTATTTTCTTCCCCCTGCCCCACTGTAATCAGCCCCTTAGCATGTGGCCCCCTGACTTGTTACGTGCTTATTGTCTGTCTTTCAGCTCCATGAGGACAAGGGACTTCATTTTTTGTTGTTCTTGTTGTTGCTGTCGTTTTGGGCCACACCTGCAGCATATGGAAGTTTCCAGGCTAGGGGTCAAATTAGAGCTGCAGTTGTGAGCCTACACCACAGACACAGCAACGCCGGATCCTTAATCCACTGAGCGAGGCCAGGGATCAAACCCGCGTCCTCATGGATACTAGTTGGGTTCGTTACTACTGAGCCACAACGGGAACTCTGACTAGTCTGTTTTATTCATCACTACATTCCCAGCACCTAGAACACTATCTGGCACATGGTGCTCAATAAATAGTTGCTCACAGCAAGAATGAGTGAACAAACGAATGAATGAACCCTTGAGCTGAGCACACAAGCCCCTTAGTGGTTTTGACCCTACCTTCCACTCAGCTGCCAGACCCACAGATGCAGCCTGGATTCTGCGTTGCTGTGGCTGTGGTGTAGGCTGATAGCTGCAGCTCTGATTCGATCCCTAGCCTGGGAACTTCCATATGCCTCAGGGGCAACCCTAAAAAGAAAGAAAAAAAGCGACCCTGTTCCTCAGTCTGACCTCACCCCGAACCGTGGTTCCTGAGTCTATCTCCTCTCATTTTGGCAAGGGCTTGGCTCCCACTGGTACCAATCATGTATGATATCACTGGT
Source organism: Phacochoerus africanus (assembly GCF_016906955.1). Taxonomy (NCBI): domain Eukaryota; kingdom Metazoa; phylum Chordata; class Mammalia; order Artiodactyla; family Suidae; genus Phacochoerus; species Phacochoerus africanus. The sequence goes on along the minus strand of NC_062545.1, from coordinate 74,982,274 downwards.
CTGATGGGGGGGCCTGGTGGCAGAATGTTTGAACAACTCCTCCAGTGACTCTAGAAGTGCTGCTACCAGAGTTCCTGTTGTGGTGCAGCGGAAACGAATCTGACTACGATCCATGAGGACGCAGGTTCGATCCCTGGTCTCGCTCAGTGGGTTAAGGATCTGCCATTGACGTGAGCTGTGGTGTAGGTCGCAGGCGTGGCTCAGATCCAGCGTTGCTGTGGCTGTGGTGTAGGCCGGCAGCTGCAGTTCCAATTCGACCCCTAGCTTGGGAGCCTCCATATGCCGTGGGTGAGGCCCTAAAAAATAGTAAAATTTTAAAAAGGTTATTATAAAATATTGGCTCTATTTTCTGTGCTGTACAACATATCCTTGTTGCTTATCTATTTCACACACAGTAATTTTTACCTCTTAATCCCCTACCCATATCTCGCTCCTCCCTGCTCCACCCTCTCCACTGGTAACCACTAGTTAGTTCTCTGTGAGTCTATTTCTGTTTTGTTGTTTTCGTTTATTTTTCAGATTCCACATATAAGTGAATTCATGCAGTAGGTGTCTTTCTCTGATTTATTTCACTTTTTTATATGAGTAAAGAAGTGTCTTTTACCTCTTGTTTGAAACCCAAGCTCCTCAGGGATAAGAGGGAGGCTATGAGCTGAGGAGGAAGGCTGTGCCAGCCCTTACATTCTCTGATTTAATTCTCTCTCCCTTTGGCCTTCTTTTCATCAAAGAGAATAACCTTTTTCATAGCTTACTCTATTCACAGGGAAATTCAGTCATTTGCTACGCTATAGAAAACACACTCTGGCCCTTCAGCCAGTGGTCCCTCGGCCCACAGCAGCCAGCACGGGGCCTTACCTGGTAGGCACTCAAAATTACTTGGAGAAAGAAAGAATAAATGAAGCCCTAATTGCCTGTTTTTTGTGTGTATGGGTTTTTTTTTTTTTTTTTTTTTAATACATGGAAAGGGAATAAAGACTGAATTATCTTGGACTGTGGTATGGCTTTTACAAGGAAATATCCTAGTGGCCTCAGGTTTCTAGGATATCTGTAAAAGGATCCCAGGTGTTTTTGAGGGAGACAAGGTTAAAAAAAATGGGGGGGGACACGGGACCCCCAAAGTATCTCTGCTTGCTTGGCTGCGACACTGGAGATGGAATTCCAATCTCCTACCTGCTGGCTGTGTGACCTTGTTCAAGTCATTTAACCTTCTTGGGCCTTAGTTTCCTTGTCTGCAGTGTGGGATGATAAAATTGAGCCTACCTTACAGAGTTGTTGCAAAGTTCACATGCATTAACATTTGTAAGGGGCTTCTGTGAGTGCATGGTACATTGTGGGTGCTAAATAAATGTCTGTTAAATGAACAGATAAGGCATCCAGAATGGTGGCTCATGGGGAACAGCTCACGTGAATGTCTATCACTTAGCAGAGAGGAAGTCTCAGCCCTGGTTCCCTCCACCCCTTAACTGATGAGGACGCATCCTGGGCTGTGTCTAGGGATCTGTTTTTTTCCCTTGCCTTGGTGGGAGAATTCATTAGCTTGCCCAGAAAAAGAAGGGTAGCTCTTACAGGTCACCACCCCCCCATTAGGACCTCATGTCTGGGCAGTAGTAGTAGCGCCTGGCATCTGGGGCCAGAGGGGAGCCACTCACAGCTACTAAGATGCCTCTTGAGAACAGTACCAAGCACTTTACCTGCGTTGAACGCCACAAAAGTTAATGATGAATAATGCTTTACATGCACTTACGAGCATTTAAACCCGCAAGAGTTAATACTCTAAAGGTGCCTCTGTCTTGGTCAGCTAAAGCTGCCACAACAAAATGCCATCAACTGGGTGGCTTAAACCCAGTTTAAGGAAATTATTTAAAAGCTCTGGAGGCTGAAAGTCCGGGACCAGGGAGCTGGCATGGCTGTGCTCTGGTGGGGGCTCTTCCTGGCTTGCAGATGGCTGCCTTCTCTCTGCGTCCTCATCTAAACCCACTTCTTTCCCAAGGGCTCCATCTCCAAATACTGTCACACTGAGGGTCAGTGCTTCAACACGTGAATTTGGGGGATACAATTCAGCCTAGAGCAGCTTCCTCATTTCCCATTTTCTCATCCCAGAGGAGACCACTGCGGCTTAGGGAAGCTAAAATACTTTGCCTTTCTTCACAGAGCAGACATCTGAATCCAGGTCTGTCTGACTCTACCATCCTGTTCTTCCCATAGCATCTTGCTGAGTGCCCATTAGAGCTAGTTGGGGCAATAATTTGCCTCCAAAGAGCATGGGAGTGCCACAGCCCTCTGTAGCTGACTCATGGATGTAAGAGAGTCTGGAATTTGGAGTGTCTGCTAAGGCAGCATATCTCTGAATCTGGGGATTTGCTGAGCAGGCTGCTGCTCATTAGAAGTATTTTTGATTTGAAAAGCCCCTCTGCAATGAGACTGGTGTCTGGAGGGGAGTCCTGGGGTACAAGCAACTCCTCTGTGAGGGGAGCAGGGCTGGGGAGAGGTGGGAGACAGTGTCCCAAGAGATGCCTTCCCACAGCCTGGCAGAGGGTGCAGTGCAGCAAGGGTGGGGGCTGGGAGGGGTCCTCATCGCTGAGGACTAAGGGCAGCAGCCACCTCACCGTGGGTCAGTGGGTCAGTGGACTCAGCCAGGCCAGTGGGTGAGTGGGGGGGCCTTTCTACAGGTAGAGTCGAGCCCAGCAGTGGCCGAGGCCTGCCTTCCACTGTCAGTACCTGGCCTGGCAGAGGGAGATAGAAACTCTGAAGTCCAGCTCCCCTCTCCTGATCTCTGCACTGGTGCAAAAACCAGGTGGGAACCAGCAGAGACCAGCTGAGGGGGGCTGCATCCGGCCCAGAATATTCAACTTTGCAGCCGAGCTGCTGAGGGTGGAGGCAGATGATCCTCTGTCAGGGTGACTTTACAGCGCTAAAGCTTTTCATGGGGTGCAAATCGATCGGGGGCTAGAACAGACAAAAGATCCTCCTGGTGGCCCAAACAACTGCCCAGCAGGCCGTGGGAGCCAAAGAAGGCTTTCTTCACTTGCGTTTAATTAACCTCAGGGGGCACTGAGTCTAATACGCGGAGACTGGAGCATCTTTGGTGAGACCTCTGACCACATCAGGACTGACCTGGGAGCTTTACTGTTTCACACCTCAACTTGATCAATCACAACTTCTGAGGAGACAGTGATGAACCTGTGTCTTTCATAAGCTTCCTGCATGATTCTTAGGCATAAAAATGTCTGTGAAGTACCAGATTTGAGTTTCATTGGCCGCTTTAGAGCAAAAGAAAGTAGGCTATTCCCAAGTGCCAGTAACCTCAAGGGTGCGCTGGAGAGACCTCACAGGACCACCACTCCCAGTGATCAAGGCAGAGCATCCAGCCTCCCAGAGGACTTCGTGATGGAGGCCCTGAGCCTCCGCCAGGCAGGCCTCCTTGGTTAGCCCTTTGGGCTCTGGCCAAAGCAGCTTCTCAGCCTCTTTCTTTGCCTCCAAAGCCTCACTTTCTTCGAAATGAAACACAAATTACTCATTGGGCCCTGAGTTCATAGGTGGAAGTGTAATTTTTTTTTGTCCTTTTTTTTTTTTTTTGCTATTTCTTGGGCTGCTCCCGCGGCATATGGAGATTCCCAGGCTAGGGGTCTAATCAGAGCTGTAGCCACCAGCCTACACCAGAGCCACAGCAATGCGGGATCTGAGCTGCGTCTGCAACCTACACCATAGCTCACGGCAACGCCGGATCGTTAACCCATCGAGCAAGGACAGGGACCGAACCCGCAACCTCATGGTTCCTAGTCAGATTCGTTAACCACTGCGCCACGATAGGAACTCCTGGAAGTGTAATTTCTAAGACCATAAAAATATATACAAGGCCAGAAATTTTCTCACTTCATATGTGACTATTAATAACTGCAAGAAAATGCATCGCGTAGAGCTTGATTTCTTGACTATCCACAGTGATGTGTCTCCAGCCCTGGGGTCAGAGATCAGGTCCTTGGGCTCCATCCAGGAAGCTACAGTCAGGTGAAGGAATTAGGCTGTCCACTGATGAGAGCTCACCTGGTGGGTTTTAGGACCCTGCCAGCTGCTCACTGGCCAGAGAGGCTGAAGGTGGTTCTCAGAGCATTGGGTCTCAATATTTCAGGGACAGAAGAGTCACCTGCGGGCAGGGGAGGGGTTGAAATGAGTATTTCAGGACCCTAAACCCATCTTGGAGGTAGAGCCTGCTTTTGGGTACCACCAGGTATTTTAATGAGCCCCAACAGCTGATTCAGAGGCAGTTGGAGCCCTGGCTTCTCTGTGGAGAAGGACGGATCCTTCAGCTGCAGGAGGCTCATCAGAAGCCGGGGAGATGTTATAGTCCACATGCTGAAAGAGCAGAGGTTGCCAGAGAAACTGAATTTCTGGGGCAGCTAGATGCCCACGCACACCGATGGTTTAATAGGCCGTCAACAGCCCTGGAAGAGCATTGCAGACTAAGGGTGTAGGTTTTTGAGTTATCATGTAGGAGTGATACATCCTGGGGACAGCCCTCAGCAGAATTTGAGTCCTTCCTTAAGACCCGCAACATGTAGAGTGACCCTGCCGCTTACTAACGTTGTGACCTCTCAGAGTCACTTCACCTCACTGAACCTGTTTCCTCTGCTGTAAAATGACTAACAACCTACTCTCACGTGGCTGCTGTGAGGTAACAAATGTGAGTGTGCTTTTAAAACGGCACGGCCCCAGGGGTGATCGTTTGGTAATATATATACAAATATCGAATCAGTACTATCTGCAACTAACACAGTGTTGAAGGTCAACTGCACTTCGATACAAAATAAATAAAATAAAAACTACACAGCTCCGTACAACAGAAGGCAATGTCACTTACACCAGCTCTGTGGCTCTGTCCCCTCAGCTTCATGTTCTGTGTACAACCTGCTATCAGATTTGCCTCAGCTTCTTGTCTATACACCTGATATGCCTCCACTGTGTACCCGGAGATCCTTGAAAGCAGATACCAACCTACACTATTCTAAACACTGCAATGGACTTAGTGTTTGTTGGTTGCTGTTCCTCTCCACATTCACATGTTGAAGCCCCAACCCAACGTGAATCTATTTGGAGAGAGGACCTGTGAAGGGATACAAGTTAACTGAGGTCATAGGGTGGGGCCCTCGCTCCGCAGGGCTGGTGCCCTTATAAGATGAGGACAAGACACACGAGCTCACGCTCTCTTCACCACGTGAGGACACAGCAAGAAGGTGGCCATCGACAAGCCAGAAAGAGGGTCCCCACCCAGACAGAAACCCAGCCGGCACCTTGACCTCAGATTTCCAGCCTGCAGGCTATGTTGTTTAAGCCACCTGATCTGTGGTATTTTTTTATGGTAGCCTGAGCAGCCTGAGGTCAACGTCTCTGAACACACAGCATAGGACTTATTATGCAGTGAGGACTCAATAAATGAGCAAGCAAAGGGGCGAAGGGCAAAACTTATTCCCAGACATTTTCTTTTTTTTTTTTTTTTTTTTTTGTCCTTTTAGGGCTGCACTGGTGGCATGTGGAGGTTCCCAGGCTAAGGGTCTAATCGGAGCTACAGCTGCCAGCCTACACCACAGCCACAGCAACCCCAGATCCAAGCCACATCTGCGACCCACACCACAGCTCATGGCAATGCCAGATCCTTAACCCACTGAGCGAGGCCAGGGATCGAACCGTAACCTCATGGTTCCTAGTCAGACTCGTCTCCTCTGTACCACAAGAGGAATTCCTCCCCAGACATTTTTATCAGGCATTAAAGTTTCTTCTTCTACAACAACAGAACCTTTCAGAGTCTGGTAAGTAGCTCACCATGGGTGGCAGTTAATTTTCTTGCACACTGGTAGGCAGAGGCACCCGTGGGAAATGACAAGGCCTCAAGAGTGGAAGCAGGGGTGCTGTGAACTGTGTCTCTTCCGAGTCACAGGCTGAAGCCCTCATCCCCAGTGTGCCTGTACTGGAAATGCGGCTTTTAGGAGATAATTAGGGTTAGATGAGACACTAAGGGCAAGTCTTTATGGATGAGATTGGTGGCATTAGAAGAAGATGGAGGGAGAGGGAGTGAGCAGCTGTCCTTAAGCCAGGAAGAGAGGCCTCACAGAACCCACCACACCGGCACCCTCATCTCAAACATCCAGTCTCCAGAAGTGTGATAAAATAAGTTTCTGATACTTAAGTCACCCAGCCTGTGTTATTTTGACATGGTGTCCTAGACAGACTGGGACACATTCGGGGACCTAGCAGTGGGGATGCTGCTGCAACAAATACTGCAATGTACAGAGGCAGCTTTGGAACTGGGTAATGAGAGGAGGCCGGAGGGGTTGTGAGGTGCGTGCTAGAAACACGAGTGTGAAAGGTAACTCTGGCGAAGGCTCCAAGACAAGAGAGAGCTGGAAGGAAAGCTCCTATCTTCTTAGAGAACAGGGAAATAAGCAGGAATGCCATGTCGTTAGGAAGATGGACATGAAAGGCCACCTTGGCAGGGTCTCAGGCAAGGAGGAACAAGTAATGGGAAACTGCAGGAAAGGGGAGCCTCGTTAACACCTGACAAAGAACTTGGCTGCTGACTGAACTGTTTGTATTCTAGTGTTCTGGGGAAGGTCGAACTTGCGGGCAATGATACTGGATGTTGAGCCGAGATTTCCAAGCAAAGTGTTTGAGAGGCTTGGCTCCATGTGAGACGAGAGAGCCAAACTGAAGAATGAACTGAAGAATGAAGATGAATTGAGAGAATCAACTGTTGGGCAAAAGGAACTGGAACTTGAAGATGGGGAAAATTCTCAGCCCGTCCACGTGGCAAGACATAAGAAAACACGTCCTGGAAAGAACACTGAGGCGGTGGTGGGCCTATTTCTCAGTAAAGAGTTTATGGGATTAACCAGCAGAAACACTACGAGTTTGTACTGAAGGGGGTGGAGACAGGACCAAAGGAAGGCAGGCTGTCAGACTCCTTGGACTTGATAGGACAGAGCTATTTGGCTGTGAATATGCACAAGCAGAGGAGAGAATGATCTCAGCAGTGTTTGGGAGACCACCCCGGGCCACTGCCTGGGTTTCAACAGGCCAGATGGCCTTCACCCCTAAGCTTGGAGGGCTCCACTGCCCTGCAGAGCCCTGGTGGACTAAGTGACAGAGCTATGGGGGGCAGGGCCACTGTGTCAGGAAGGCAAAGCATCTGACCCAAGAGGATTATTCTCATGCCTTGAGATATGATGGAATTCATCTTACTAGATTTTGGACTTGCATGGGACTTGTCACATTTCCTTTTTTTCCTATTTCTCTCTTTTGGAATAGGAATGTCCACACTGTGGGCTCCCCCCCACCCCCGCCCCATTGTATTGTGGTTTTCACAGGTTCAAGCGGGGAAGACACTGTTCCTCAGGATGTACTGTATTTCAGGATTCACGGTATCTGATTAGATGACATGAAATGCGATTTTGGACTTTAGAGTTGATGCCAGAATGAGTTAAAACTTTGGGGGCTTCTGGGAATGGAATGCATGTATTTTGCATGTGAGAAGGGCACGGCTTTGGGGGGCATGAAGGGTAGACGACTATTGATTGAATTGTGTACAACCCCCCCTCGTCCCCCCCCCACCCCCCGCCCCCGAGATCTTCTGTTGAAGCCTTAAGCCTTGATGGGATTATTTTTTGGAGATAGGGCTTTTAGAAAGTAAAGTTAAATGAGATCCTAAGAGTGGAGCCCGTCTCTGATAGGACTGGTGATCCGAGAAGAGAAAGATCATTTTCCCGTCCCGCACATACAGAGGAAAAGCCACAGGAAGACCTAGTGAGAGCACAGCTCGCTTCCAGCCAAGAAAGAGAGCTCCCCTCAGAACAGAGTCAGCTAGCACTTTGGCCAGAGCCGTGAGAAATAAACTTGTGTTGTTTAAGCCACCCAGTCTGCAGTATTTTGTTACGGCCACTGACTGATATGGGGGGAAAAGATGGGGCCTGAAGGACTGGAGCTTATCATTATGGATAATGTAAAATGCTGAAAAAATAAAAAGATACATAAACTTTAATCTTGTGGACTGACCCAGGAAAAACTGGGGATTTTAAACTCTGCTAAGTTTGGCCAATTTTTGATAATTTGATTGATAGGCTTTTTTTTTTTAATTGTGATATAATTTATACACCATAAAATTCACCCTTTAAAATCGTGCCGTTCAGTGGGTTTTGGTAATAATTCGTATTACTATTTTTTCCCTGTTTTGCTTTTTCTTCTGCTTTTTGTAAAAATCTGGATTTCTGTCAAGGCAGTTCTGAACAGAAGAGGACTGAATTTTCCTTCACAGCTAAGAAGGCTCTGGAAAGCTAGCTAATGGGACTTCCAAAACCCTCAGGGCACCCAGCCCTAGTCCCTCTCGGGGCTATGGGGAGCGGCTGGCGCTGTGCTTCTTACCCAGCGTGGCGAGAAGGAGCCCCACGATGCGCGGCTGGGCAGCGATGGCCGGGCCCACGCCCGGATGAATGGCCAGGTTGGCGAACACGCGGGTCAGCTTGATGAGCACGTCCTCCGCCTGGGCCGGCCGCCTGGGCGCCTTGCTCCGCTCCTCTCCTTCCCCCATGGGCTTCCTGGAACGCAGATCCAGTTCGTGGAACGTATGGAATAGAGACAGCAGTGTTGGGATGCTCCCTTTCACTTTGGAAAACTGCTCCCGGGCCGGGTTATTTTTTGCTGTCAGGTTGCCGAGAATAAAAACGATGCGAACGATTAAATCCTGCAATAAATTAAAGATGAAGAGTTACAAGAGCAAAGGGCCTGGGACGCGGATGGTATTTAATTAATACAAGATTTAATGAATTGTAAGATGGCACACGCCCGGCTTTCACTGACTTGTTCAGCATTTGAGTCTCAAGATTGGTGCAAGGTGACAGAGGAGATTAAAAGCACTTGGCAACCATGAAAGAATACAAACTGATTAATGCTATTAGCAAGGTCTATTAACTTCAGATCCTTCATCTGAAATTCTGGCTGGAGTTTTTTTTTTTTTTTTTTTTCCTTCAGAGAACAATCAGTTGAGTGGGATGACAGCACTAACGACATGTTATATAAATCTAAGTCTTGACACTAACAAGTTTCTTGAGCATCCAAATCTTTTCCTAAAAGTTCACCTCCTACTGAAGAAGCACTGCATTTCTAAAAAAGAACTATCTGCCCCAGCGTGGCTAATAAGGTTGTGTTACAGAGACTTTCTCAGCCTGGGTACTACTGACCTTGAGGACTGAACAATTCTTTGGTTTTTTTGTTTGTTTGTTTTTGTTTTTTCTAGGGCCGCTCCCACTGGCATATGGAGGTTCCCAGGCTAGGGATCCAATCGGAGCTGTAGCTGCCGTCCTATGCCAGAGGCACAGCAATGCGGGATCCAAGCCGTATCTGTGACCTACACCACGGCTCACGGCAACACCGGATCCTTAACCGACTAAGCAAGGCCAGGGATCGAACCCTCAACCTCATGGTTCCTAGTTGGATTCGTTAACCACTGCACCACGACAGGAACTCTGAGAATTCTTTAACAGCATTCCTGATCTCTCTTACTACATACCAGGAGCACCTTCCTCAGATGCCACAACTGAAGCTGTTTCGACGTCCCCTGGGGGCAAAATCGCCTCCAGTTGAGAACCACTGTTACAAACTGTTCACCACTTTAAAGCCACACTTGTCTTTCATGACCTGGGTAGTGGTTACACAGGGGACACTTGTATAACTATTTGCTAAATGGTTCACATGTGTTTTGGGTACTTTTCTATACATAAGCCATGTTTCACAATAAATAAACATCTAAAAAACCTCAAGATGTGAACAGGGTACAAATGAACGAGAAACAGAAACAATTATGTCCTCAACTTGACAACAACAAGAGACAGGCATATGGGCTGTTAAAGGAACACTTACCGAGGGGGCTCCAACTGGCCCGCGTGCTAATACCCATTGTACAGGGGCTATGCTGTTTTACAAACAGGACAAGAAGCTGTCCTGTCACAGCCAGTGAGGGGTGGTGTCAGGATTTGAACCCAGGATTACCCAGACCTGGAGTCCTTCCTGCACCCCAGCCTCCCCCATGGGCTGTCATTTACTGGTCTCCTCCTTCTTGCTGAGCTGTAAGGAATTATCTCCTTTTAAATGCAAATATGTCACCAGGAGGGATTCCAACAAACCCCACTTTATCAGATCTGTAGTTAGCAGTAGCCTTAAGGAACTGGGACAGAGGGCAAAGGGCTGGGCTGGTTTTTCTCCAGGAGCCTGGTGCAGTTGGGACCTGGGGGGATAGGAGCAGCAGGGAGCAGCGTGTGTGGCCTTGAGAGAGTGCAGGAGCCAGGACAAAGGACAAGTACACTGGGATCCGCCTGGGTCTGCTCTGCCAATACCAACTTGTTCTTGCTTGTTCTTGAAAAAGCTTGCCCGGGCCCTGAGGAAGGAGCAGCCAGGCTTATGCAGCTGGGAATCCTTTGCCTGTGTTAGCAAAGGACAGACTCTAACACGATGGCAAGCACTGGTGCTGGCCCAGGAGAGAGGTCACAATGGCAAAGACAGCTGGGTGGCAGAGGTGCCACCAATCATAGCAGGTGGTCTGTCTGGGGAACCCCCTCCTGTCCCCCACCCAGAGAGGAATGTGACTCCTTGGATATATTTTGAATGCTGGGGTCTGGGGGACACATGCATCAACAAGGGTGAGGTGAGGTGCTCTGAAGAGCTTGGAATTGGAGAAGACAAGGCTAATGCATGGAGTGTCGGGGGGAAGAGCAAAGACTGAAAGGGCTAAGGAAGAAGCTAGACACCCAAGGGGATTATGAGTCCCAGCTAGAGAGCCAGGAGGCCTCATACTTCACTTAGCCTCTCTGTGCCTCGATTAAGTCTTCTGTGGAATGGGAGAACTACTGTGTTGCAAGATTAAACGAGACATAACAGATAAAGCACAAGTTGTGGTGAGCGATGGATGCTTTTGGAGCTGTCCTCAACTCTTTTCAAGTCCTAAAAATAAAATTTAGGAGCAATAAACTGTGAGAAAGACCCTGGTCTGAGAGGAGTTTAGAGGCGAAGACGTTCGGTGACATGGGGGCAGCGCAGAGGCGGGAGGGAGAGTCTGCAAACTCATGACAATGAATTTGAGTTCAACTTTGGAAAATGGATCAAAGTGGATACTGGAGGGGAGGTTAGGTGTCAGGGGGCAAAGGAGTGAGTCTTGAGAAGGAGTGCCTGGGACAGACCCCTTCCAGGGCCTGGGGCCACCTTCTTTGTGATCTCAGACAGTCCCCTAAAGAAGCTGAAGCCTAAGCACCAGGGTTCACGTGATACCAAATTACTTCAGAATGTAATTCCTGATGGTTCAGGCTCCTCCCCAGACTCTGGAAGGAAAGCACCCCTCCCCACCCCGGGCCATGCCCAGCAGCAAAACAGACCATTTTCCAAACAGGACAGAAGCTATTTCTGAGAATGAGGCTCCTTGAAGGAAAATGCCACCCTATTTTCTAAACTGAGGCTTTTCACGTGAACACTGATATATGATTTGCGATTAAAGACACTCCATGCTAGTGCTACCTTTGAAAATTACAACTACTCTTACTACTAACCGTAGTAGCAACAGCTAATATGCGATGTAAATACAGGGCGCACCAGGAGCTGCTCAACACCTAGGCACATACAGAAACGAATTCACTAACAACAACATGTAGTTCCTTAATCTAAACTAATTGTTTGCAAGCTCTACAATCCGACAGCCACCTCCCTCAAGCCCTGGACTGCAGTTATGGCCAACATTTTTGGACTTCACACTGTTCCCTGGACTGTGCACAAAATTTCCACAAAAGCATATTAACCAATACAAGGAAGACTGCTTTTTTTTTTTTTTTTTGTCTTTTTAGGACTGCACCCACAACATATGAAAGTTCCCAGGCTAGGCATCGAATCAGAGTTGCACAGCCATAGCAACTCCAGATCCACGCCACGTTGGCAACCTACACCACAGCTCACAGCAATGCCAGATCCTTAACCCACTGAGCGAGGACAGGGATCAAACCCGTGCCCTCATGGATACTAGTCGGGTTCGTTACCACTGAGCCACGATGGGAACTCCCCAATCAGAGCTTTTAAATGGCTTCTCAAAGAATACAATAGCTGTATTCGGTTAGATAAATCATTACCAGGAATAATCAATTTCCCTCCTAAAATGGCACAGCCATCTTCTGAAGGATGCTAGACTATTCTTTCCTCCATTCTTCCTCTTCCTAGCTCTGGGGCTTCACCTCCACCGCCAATGTTTGTTTTTCTGGCTGGTCCAACCCTGAAAGCTTCTCTGGTCCTGTACCACCTCCATCTCTGACTGTCGATTTGCTGAACGGACACCTGGCTGTGGGGAAAAGCAGGTTTCCTTAGAGGTCCCTACTCTTCGCAATTGAAATGACCTCTATCCACTGTCACACCCTGTCAAATCAGACGGAGTGCTGCTTTTCTTGTCTGAAAAATTCTCTCAGGCGCCCTCCACTTCTTCTTCAAATATCTCAATGGATCCGAACAGGGCACAGATTACTACACCTGATGGGGGAAGAGGAAACTCTAGGCTTTAGGGCAGAAAGAGTTAACATTGCCGCAATACCTCCCTCCCTGCCTTCAGATGGAAAAAGGAGGGGGTGGTTCCTGGCAGCAGTGGTGCCAACTGAGGGATGGCACGCAGAATCAACAAATGGGCTGGCAGATTGTGCCGTGTGCAGCACCAAACTTCCAGCAACTGCGCTGCTTGCTGTTTTGATCCTCTTAGATCTCAGGGTTGGCTAAGGCATCCCCTGCCCCCCCACCTCCGCCTTCTCAAATACAATCTCTGAGAATCCAGAGAGCATGGAATAGGCCAGAAGAGCAGCAGTCTCATAGGAAGCTGGCGGAGATGGTGTTTCCTGACTCCCATGCCAGTGCTTGTCTGGACTCATCTGGAATCCTGGAAGCAGAGGCTGAGCCGGAGCGCTCCCCAAGGGTGGCCCCTGTGCCACGCACAGCACTGCCCTGGATGGTATTACGGAGAGGATGTTTATTGTTCCACGGCCCAATTCGTCTCAAGTCTACAAAACACCACTTAATTAAAATCCTAGAGAGATTTGAAAAACTAGATAAAGGCCCAAATCATCGATTGGTAGAGCCCAGCAACGCCCGCAGCAGAGGGCGATTTCACCTACGTGCTTTCTACCTCGAGGGAAAAAGCCTCTCCTTCCTTCTTAGACAATATCTGAGAACCACCTATAAATCAATACTTCCCTTTTTATACCCTTTTTATTAAGCTGCACACAGAGCTCCCTATTCATACCACAAGTGTTTTGTTGAAACAGCAAAATAAAGATGAATCAGGGGAGATAACGTTTTTTTAAGAAGGCTGTCTAGTATAACCAGTTCATGTCAACTTCCTAATTTTGCTTAAAATGGAATCAACCTAGCAACAGCTCTGGCCAACCAGAGCTCAGGCAGGGACACCTACCTACAGCAGCAGGCCTGACCTCAACCATGACATCCAGGCAGAGCCTGTGGGGCGATCTCTTTGGCGCAGCATATGCTGTGCCCTGGGAGCAAGCACGTTACCCAATCAGAAGGGGCTCCACACACCCATAAATAAAACTTCTTTAAATGGAACAAACAAGGAGCAGGACCCTGCTGAACAGAGTGGGCTCTGTCAAGGTCCAGCAGCTGCCGCCCCTGTGTTGACTATTACTTTCCAAGTAAGAAAGAGAGAGGATGCCCTGAAGTCGATGGCAGAGGCGGGGGGGGGGGGGGGGAATATGGTGTTTCCCCCTACTCAGAGGTACAAATGGGCGCTTCAGGAGGCTCCCTGGCCCCAGAGTCCAACGCTGATGTAGGAAGAGGCAGGACTTGAACAACCATTTCTGAACTCAGATGGATTCCCAACCACCCGAGCCACCTCTACACCACATGACCCTCATTTGACCCAGACTCTGCCCAAGAGCCATCTATCATTCCTCCCTTTCTCACTCCTCTCAGCAACCCGGCACCGAGTTGCCTCCCTCTGTCATCTCAGAATCCCCCTGGGCCCCCCACTCCCCATGCCCACTCTGGCTAACTCATCTGCAGACTCTTGTCAGAGACCCTTGACGGGCTCCTCCCTCTGCAGCCAAGACTAACACCACTATCTTGAAACACAGCTCTTCTATCAACCCCTTGCTCAAAAACATCCACTGCCTATTAAATGCCAAAGCCAGCATCTCGTGCACCATCTGGGCCCACGTGACCACTTCCGCCTCACCTCGCACCTCCCCCCACCTGTCGCCGACCAATGGGAATGCGTCCCTCGCTGTCTCCACACCCTTCTTACTGTAGCACCTTAAATCAGCCATCTGCATAACATTGACCGTGGGAGAGGAATTCTATCCAGCTGTTGCATAAGCATCAACCGTGTTCAGCAGACTCCATTGTTAACTTAGCAGAGGACCACTTCTCCTGAGTCAAGGAAAACATTTCAGAAAGTTTCAACGATGGGTTGAAATTGAAGGGGTTGTAATTGCGCCTAAAATCAGAAACCTCTCTTCACCAGAAAATTAATCAGGATGCCCTGTTTACATTTTGGTTAGAAATCTCTCACACAATATGGATCTTCGAGCTCAATCAGGATTTGCCATTGGCAACATTTATCTGGCTTCCCACCCCCCAAACCAAACATGAAAATTGAGTTTATAGGTGGCTTAAAGAACAGATAACATCTACAAATCGAGAAGGCAGCCTACACTGCTGCAGAAATGCTAATTAACCCTAGGCTACTAAAAGTGGGTCAACAGTTTGCTGAGCCATACAGAACAGAAGAATCTGAGATGGTGGAGGCTCAAAACCAGAATCTAAGTAGACAATCATTTTAAAACCAGAAGCGCTTCTCTACTCGATGCCTCTCCACCTCTCCATTCCATCAGCAATCACTTACTGGGCGCCCACTGTATGCTTCTGAATGTGGCTATCATTCAAAAGCGCCAGGGCCATGCTAGAATTTCACTGTGCTCCGTTCTTTTTTAAGACAGCAGACATAAGTCAGGCATTTGCACTCGGTGCTGATTGGGGTGGGGTTGGGGGGAGAGCCATTTCCACAAGGGCAAAGCAGCAGGAGATGGAAAGAATGAACAAGCTAAGGACTTATTGTGCCGCCTGCTCGGTCAGGGGTGCAGACCAAGGCCAAGGCTGAAAAAAGAAGAGAGCTCAGCCAAATGCTCCCGGCACCCACTGGGAATGTGCCTGCCGAGGGGCTGGGAAGACAGCCACAGGGTGCGCTCCCGCCAGGCAGGAGGTGGGGGGGCGAGCCAGGAGCCAAGTCGCCATCTAAAGGCGCCAGGGGAAGGGGTGGGGCAGCCTCCCTCTCCAGTCCTCACCGAGCTCCAGGAGGACGGAGGGGGAGAGGGAGGGGGCACTATCTCTGGCCTGCTGGGCAGCTGGGGTTGCGCTGGAGCCGAACAGCTTGGAAAAGGGCAGATGTTTTTGCTTTCAGCCTCCACTCTCCAGACATGCCAGGTCTTTTCAACACCACGATGCCTGAGCATTCCAAATCAGACAGTGTTCACATGGCTGGAGACAGCCACTTGCCCAGAAAGAAGTCTCAATGGGAGGAGGGAGGCTTGGCTTTCAGAGCAGCACAAGCAAGGACACGTCCAAGGATGCCTCAGACAGTTGTTCTGAGGCTCTGATGACTGCCCTGCATCTGGAAGTTCTGTTAAACAAACAAACAAACAAACAATCAAAAACAAGACAGACCATATCTAGAAATGGCGAGGGTCAGACAGTTGCTCAACAGACACAGGGAAGGGAATGTAGATAAAGGTCATTCTTTTTGGACTGTGACCTTTGCAAAATATTCCCAGTCTTATAAGTCTTTTTTTGCGGCCGTTTACCAGACCTCCTGCCCAGCAGATATTTATAGGAGAAATGGGGGAATATCCCTCCGAGTTCTTCCAAAAAAACAAACCCAAGCGTATTTTGCTGAGCTGCTAAAAGCGGCAGCGCTGACGTCAGAGGCACCTCCGGAGGCTGGCTCTGCCTCGCAAGGCTGTGGCGGACCCGGCTCGGGCCTTCGACACGAGGCCCATCTGTGGGCACATTTGGTTGCTACCAAATGCCGTTTGCACCATGGAGCAGACAATATGTGCACGGTTCTTAAATGAGATTTGTCATTCAATTGAATTTCGCTCAGCTTTACCGAATGTGAAAGTTTAGCTTTCAGACTGCACCCAGCTGACTGAAGGGCTGTGTTTCGGTCTCAGTTTTTGTCTCAGTGTATGGGAACTGGGAGTTACTAGTTGGACTGTGGATCTTGGACAAAATGAACCTCATAGACAGACATGAGCCAAAGAAGTTTCCCTTGTTCTCCCTGAGGACGTCTCTGTAAGAGCTGGGAGGAGTGGATTCCTTTTCTCTGAGACTGTTGATGAACTAGAAACGCTTGGCTACCATCACATTCTGACAAGCCCGGTCACCGAAGGGCTGTGTGCAGACAGAGGGGCTGTAAACTAAACCATGTGTTATGTAAAGCGAACAGATCACCCTCAAATTTATCTGTCGCAAATTTACAAAGTTTAGACCTGGGGATGTACTGAACTTCTCAAAGCAGGACATCTGCAGGAATACTGAGTGATTCTTCTAACAATAAAATCTGGTGACTGCCTCACAAAGAAACAAATGGACAACTTGCGGCTTCTTGTCTAGCTAACTGAGCTTAACAAGCCCTCCCTTCGGCGGCCAGTTTGAGGGTCTTGAGGGTCCTGCAGGAGTATCCTCCCAAGTAGCCCACTCTGACCAGTGCGATGGTTGATTTATCACACCTGGTTTGATCTCTGGGTAACTTGTCTTGGCCTAAGTCTGGCAGAGAAAATTCCTGGAAGGGTCGAACGACCCATCTCATTTTCTCTGCCTAAGAAAGCGCGCCTTAGTTATTGGTGCAAGAGGCACAAGGCGTGTGGTTGTCACCACTCATTGGGGAAACCTACACAGACACCTGGCATGCCTGCTGATCTGGTTCCTACTTCATGAGATTCACTTTCAGCCACACGCTTGCAGAGAAAGACTGACCCTGTGTGGCTGCTTTGATTAATCACTTTAAAGTCTCTTGAGGTTTTGTAGAAAACCCCCTGCTGTCAATATTCAGAGAGAAAAAAACTGCTTTAAGGAACCATCTTAATAACTTATACCACAGTTTCTCAAACCCACTCTTCATTTGAATCACCTAAGAAGCCTCTTCAAAATAGACTCTCAGGAAGTTCCCTGGTGGTGCGGCAGGTGCAGGATCCTTTGTTGTAACTGCCGTGGCACAGGTTCAATCCCTGGCCTGGGGAACTTCCACATGCCCTGGGTGTGGCCCCCCCAAAATAGGCTCTCAGGTCCCATCCGAGATCTGAATCAGGATGTCCATGGGTGGGGCCTGTATTTTTTAGAGCTTCCCAAGTTTAGGAGACACTGATTCAAATCAAGAATCAGAAATCTCACCAAATTAGTACCTAGTGTCTGTTTTTATAATATCACGTTTAAAATAACATGGAGTGAAGTAAGTCAGAAAGAGAAAGACACATACCATATGATACCACTTATATCTGGAATCTAATATATGGCACAAATGAACCTTTCCACAGAAAAGAAAATCATGGACGTAGAGCATAGATCTGTGGTTGCCAAGGGGGAGGGGGAGGGAGTGGGAGGGATGGGGTGCTTGGGATTAATAGATGCAGACTATTGCCTTTGGAATGGATTAGCAATGAGATCCTGCTGTGTAGCACTGGGAACTGTATCTAGTCACTTATGATGGAGCATGATAATGTGAGAAAAAAGAATGTATACATGTATGTGTAACTGGGTCACCTTGCTGTACAGTAGAAAACTGACAGAACACTGTAAACCAGCTATATGGAAAAAATAAAAATCATTATATAAAAAAATTTTTAAATATAAAATAACATGAATCTACATTCCTTGTAAACAATTCTCACAACACAGACACGGAGGAAATAAAAGTGAAAAGCTCCCTCTTCAACTCTTCATTATCAACTGACCTAATAGAGACACACTAAGGACATTAAAAAAAAAAGACCCATTCTCATAGGCTGAAGGCAGACTTTACCTTGAAAAGAGATGAATATAAATACTGTTAAAAAAAAAAAAAACACACATGAAAAATTTTTTACTTTTGACAGTTTTTCATACAGTTCCTTTTCTTTCTTTTTCCCCTTTAATGGTAAACAA
This sequence comes from Phacochoerus africanus, assembly GCF_016906955.1. Classification (NCBI taxonomy): domain Eukaryota; kingdom Metazoa; phylum Chordata; class Mammalia; order Artiodactyla; family Suidae; genus Phacochoerus; species Phacochoerus africanus. Next base: position 74,964,064 of record NC_062545.1, on the reverse strand, counting down.
CATCAGATGGGGAAGGAAATATCCTACTTCGTTCAGCAGCCATCAGCTCTGGTGCTACCCGGCTCCAAGCAGGATTTCCCCACGGTGGACTGTGGAAGCCACTGGCCACAGTTTCCTGCAAGCTCCTCTCCCGGTTGACAAAAATCACCTCAAGAGGTGTGTGTAGGTGACAGTTCATTTATTAGTAGAGAGGGCTTTTCTTTTCCTTTTCTTTTTTTCTTAAGATTTTTGTTTCTACGTCCTTCAAAAATACAGTTGGCTATAGCATGGTTTAATTTAAAAATGAGTCCCAGGAAAATGAACACTCTGCTGATTGCCCATGCAGCGCTCAGACTTTTAAGACAAAGTCAACACTAACCTCTCAGAACAAAGATAGGGTCTATGGTCTAACTGATTGTTTAATCCCTGGGTGAGAGCTATGTACATTAAGACCGTACAAAGCTTCCACCATAGGTATGTGTCTACAACCCAAGTTAAGTCTTGGAGAATCATTTCCTAGCGCTGACACAAAAATAGTTCTGGGAAGTGATAATTCCATTTTAAAAGCTGCCGGAGGACTGATGTATGTTTCAAAGATCAGTTCAAAGCCTCAGCCTCTGTAAGTAAACCTCAGGCAGAATAAAGCTTGAGCCACCGTAGCTTACTACACCCATGTGAGAACATGGTGTGGGGTTTCTGGAAATCACTTTTATCTCTAAGCAAAGACAGAAAGCAAAGCCTATCCAACTGGCCACCTGGGCCAAGGGGAACAAGAACGTGAGGTGTTGTGCTGGTCTGAAGTAAGTTAAGATCCTTCCTTTCTGTTTTGCTCTTGTGTCATAGCCCACCACCGCGAAAAATGTAGGAAAAATTATTATTATTTCTTCTTCCAAAGTAGGAAGAGGAAAGTAAATATTTCAGGATTTTTTTTTCCGAGGGGACTAGAAAAAATATCGTATAATATTTTACGGATTCCCGAGCATGTCATACACTCAAAATTCATGCTTACATATCATGAGTCTATTATGCCAAGCATCACCTCAGATTTATCAAGACAAGGTCTGCATCCTTAGGAAATCCCAACTGTGGGTGAGGCAGCTACACCAATGATAACCATGTGGAGAATCACAAAAAGAAATATTTACAAAGACCTATGAGAATTTTTGGTTAATGATTTTAGGAAGTAGCTGGAACATGTAACTACTTCTTTTTGGCCTGAACCGTTTCCCTGATCTTCTACAATCATTTGGCTTTTGAGGAAAATATAAGTTACCTATTTTTCTTACTTTTAGTAAAAATCAAAGATGGTTCAAAAACCCTGTAACATTTCATTCTTTTGCATAAGTTAAAGACAGTATAGTGTCAAAGTACAATTTTTAAAAAGTGAACCTGGCTCTCAGAAATACACGATTAGGAGTTCCCATCGTAGCTCAGTAGTTAACGAACCCGACTAGCAACCATAAGGACGCGGGTTTGATCCTTGGCCTCCATCAGCAAGTTAAGGATCTGGCATTGCCATGAGCTGTGGTGTGGGTCACAGATGCGGCTTAGATCCTGAGTTGCTGTGGCTGTGGTGAAGGCCGGCAGCTGCAGCTCCAATTTGATCCCTAGCCTGGCAACCTCCATATGCCTTGGGTGCGGCCCTAAAAAGACAAAAAGACAAAAAAAAAAAAAGACAACATACAGGATTAACACATTAAAAAATTACTCATTTCATTAATGAGGGAAGCCAATACGAAGATAAAGTTGGTTCCAAGAATAAAGACCTGGGTATGTATAAGTATTAAAAAGAATGTTAGAATAAGATTACTAGGTTAGATATATACTTTCCTAATAGCCTAAGGGTAATAAACTGTAACTTTAAGGTTATCTGGTCTGCCAGAGAGAAATTAATGTGTAACTTTATAGTGTCTGGGTTTTAATCAAATAGTAAACAGCACATTTAAACAAAGATACAGTCTCCTTCAGAATTAAGCCCTGCTTGTTAAACAATGCCGCAGTATGACTTTGTCAGGACATGTAGGCTCCCACGCCAAACCCTAGCTCTTTTAAGTTTTAGATAATTTTTCCTAACGATGGTGAAATGGTTAAGATCAGGGACACTGGCTGGGTCCTTAGCTCTGGCTGCACTAGCTGGGTATATTAAGTATGCAGTCTTTAAAATGATGCATATACTATGTAACCTTTTGGGATTGGCTTTTTTCACCAGCATAATTCTCTGGAGAGTCATCCAGGTTGTGATGTATACAGCTAGTCTAGTACAAATAGTCCATCCTTTTTATGGATGAATAGTATTCCATGGCATGGATATTTCACAGTTTGTTTAGCCATTTATCCAGTGGAGGATATTTGGTTGTTTCTAGTTTTTCACTATTACAAATAAAGCTGCTATAAAAATTTAAAAAATAAAAATAAAATGAGAACTGGAGTTCTCACTGTGGTTCAGTGGTAAAGAACCTGACTATTATAGATGAGAACACAGGTTTGATCCCTGTCCTTGTTTAGGATCCAGCATTGCCATGAGCCGTGGTGTAGGTCAAAGTTGAGGCTCGGATCCCGTGTTGCATAGGCCAGCATATTCTGGTTTGACCCCTAGCCTGGGAACTTCCATAAGCTATGGGTTCGGCCCTAAAAAAGACAAAAAAAAGAAGCACTGATGAAGAAAAAACTGACTAGTCTGGTAGTCTGGGAAGGCTTCACAGAGAAGGGAACACAAGAGCCACATCGTGAAATACGAATTGGCTTTTGAAGATAGAAGGGACAAGAGAAATTTCATCAGAGTCCCTCAGGTCCTTCTCACTAAGAACCTAATCATATTCAATTTTATTTTAGACTTTTTAGGTGTTACTTTTAATAAGTTTGGTTATGAGGTTCCCCTGCTAATTGCAAGTAGTTGCAAAAGACAGGTAACTATTATCAAAGGCAAAGAACAAAAAAGAAAGGGAGGAGAGAGAAATCTATGAAAAGAAGAGACAGACATTTAAAGAACCTTATCAGTGTAGACTCATGCTCCCAATGTGGGACAAATAACCTCAAGAATGACAAGTAATGTTTATAATGTGATACCTCTGGTATCGAGAAGTGGTTAAACTATTTTTAATATCATCTAAAAAGGCAAGGAAATATATATTTAAATATGATTTTTGGAGTTCCCATTGTGGCACAGAGGAAACGAATTCGACTAGGAACCATGAGGTTGCAGGTTTGATCCCTGGCCTTGCTCAGTGGGTTAAGGATCCGGTGTTGCCGAGAGCTGTGGTGTAGGTTGCAGACGCAGCTCAGATATGATGTGGCTGTGGCTCTGGTGTAGGCCGGTGGCTACAGCTCCGATTGGACCCCTAGCCTGGGAACCTCCATATGCCGCAGGTGTGGCCCTAAAAAGACAAAAGACAAATAAATAAGTAAATATGATTTTCATCACAATGATTAAAATAATTTTAGTGATCAAGGGGATAAATTACATATTCCTTGGTTGTTCTGAAAACAATACGTTACTATATTTAGTTTGCAGGGTGCTCTTTATTCTTCTTTGGGCCAAAATAATTTCAATAGGGACAGAAAAATGTAACATAAATCAACAGAGAAAACTATGGCCTCTGAACACCAATTTTGCTTTATAGACAGCTCTTGGTCCAAGGCAAAAAGGAGTTCAGTAAGAAGTGTGTTACAATTTTATGCCAATTAAACTTTCAGACATTTAGAGCCTTGAATCAGAAAAAGCATACCCTTAACCATACTGACATCTCAAGTATCTCACATGAGCAAGATACCAAGACTTTTCACTGTTTATTAAACATGGCCATCGCCTAAGCTACAATCAGAGAAACAAACATTTATGTGCCAGTAATGCTATCTATCAGTACTGAACTGAGGGGTTTTTCCCCTTTAAAAAAAAATTACAGGTTATGATATAACTTAAAATCAAACTGTTAAACAGAAGTGTTTTGTTTTGTTTTGTTTTTTGTCTTTTCTAGAGCCGCACCCGAGGCATGTGGAGGTTCCCAGGCTAGAGGTCTAATCAGACCTGTAGCCGCCGGCCTACACCACAGCCACAACAACTCAGGCTCCCAGCCGCGTCTTTGACCTACACCACAGCTCAGGGCAATACCAGATCCTTAACCCACTGAGCGAGGCCAGGGATTGAACTCGCAACCTCATGGTTCCTAGTTGGATTCATTAACCACTGAGCCCCAACAGCAACTCCAGAAGTGTTTTTTTTTTTCATCCATATTTAAAAATTCTAGTGGAAAGCAAAGACATCTTCACCAGTTACTGTCATCTAAGTCTCCCATGATCAAACCACCAAAGCAAAAGAGAAATAATGATGGTAAAATAAAATTACAGTTAAAACCCATAAAGTAATTCCATAACACAAAACTACAAAATAAAATCCATAACTAGATTCCTTTTTAAGTATAACATGGAAAAGATTCTTTTAATGCTATATATCTTTTCTTCCATTTTAATTTTTTTCTTAAAAAAGAAAACCAGGAATAAGAATGGCTAAACTCCTGCTGGGTTAATTCACTTGTCCAAAGATTAGCATTCTGATAATATGTTGTACCAAAATCTAAATTAATAAATGCTTAATGGACACTTAAATTAGCCATGGACTGTGAATACTTTAAGGCAGTTAATCAAATTCATTATTCACCTGACATAGCAAATTCTTATACCTTGAAATATTTTGTGCACATTTTTTTTTAATGGTTGCAACCACAGAACATGGACATTCCCAGACCAGGTATTGAAGTGAGCTGGAGCTGCGACCTACGCCACAGCTGCAACAACACAGATCCTTTAAACCACTGTGCCGGACCAGGGATTGACCCTGCATCTCGGCATCTCCCAAGCCAAAATATGTAATTTAGAGAAAATACAAAATACAAAGGGGAAAGCATTTGTAATCTAAATACTCAGAATCAGGAACTCAAGTGCCTACTTATAAATCAGTTTTTAAAAGTTAAATAGAAATGTATTAACACTTTAAGCAAAGTTTTATCATCTTTGAAATGTAGTAATCATGCATACACATGAGCATAGAAATTTCTCTATCATCTATACAACCAAAAAGAGACTAGTAACCTTTTGATAAATAGCTGATAATAGCGTAAAATCTGACAAATTTGGGCATTCTCAGCAGAAGTACTTTGCTGGGTAAGCATAAATTCAGTGCTCTTTGTGGCAAAAAAGGATTATATTTTGCGGTGGTTTTGATATGGTTAATATAAACAAACAGAGCTTTATATTAAAATGATTCTTAGTATATACATAAATTATTTGGTTTTAAACTGATGAAACCTACTATGTGATTTTGAAAATGTATTATATTTGAAATGAATATATATGATCTTCATGTATAAACTGTTTCCACTGAAGAGTGTCACTTTAATCATTTAAAATGGTGAAAAAAACTAGATTGCATCCAGTGAATATTCAAAAACTTTATAATAAAAATTAGTATTTGCGCTAAGTGTTATAACTTTATTAAGGGGAAGTCATTCGTGACCTCTTCCTTTTTAAAAACAGCTACACAGTGTTGTTCAACCCATTAAAACCAAATGGTTTCCTTGAAATACTTACCTGGAAATGTCATCTTCTAAATACAACACTGTCAGAGAATTAGAGAATTTCAGAACTAGAAGAATCTTTAGTGTATGCCCAGTGTCAGGGATCCCAAACTTTAGTTTGCAATCATAAGTTCCTGTAATTCTTCTTCTTCTTTTTTTTTTTTTTTCCGTCTTTTTAGGGCCGCACCTGCAGCAAATGGAATTTCCCAGGCTAGGGGCTGAATCAGAGCTGTAGCTGCCAGCCACAGCCACAGCCACAGCCACAGCAATGCAGGATCTGAGCTGTGTCTATGACCTACAACACAGCTCATGGCAATGCCGGATCCTCAACCCACTGAGCGAGTCCAGGGATCAACCCAAATCCTTATGCATGCTAGTCGGGTTTGTTACTGCTGAGCCACAATGGGAACGCCCCCTGTAGTACTTATTAAGGTGCAGGTGGCTAGGTGCATCTGTGCCCATCTGGCTCAGAAGGCCCTGGCGGAGGGTCGGGGGGTGGTGCTGGAAATAACCAGTGTAGCCCCATCCCACCTAAAGGTGACTCCCACGTAGACGTCTACAGATCATGGAGAGGAACAGCACCAGGAAGGTCCACCCACCCTGCACCCCAAATCATGAATCCTCCTACTGTATGGACATCCCACTGAGGCCATTTCTGCCTCAAACTATCCCTCTCCAACTCCTTCAAGGAATCTGCCCCCTCCCGCCCCACCCCCCCGGGGGGGGGCAGCCTATTACACACTGAATGGAAGCTTCTAGTAGAAATCTATACTTTCAATTCATAAAGTCATTCAGCATATGCTTACACAAATACACCAAAGTAAAGACACACTGAAGATTTAAATGTATGAAGAACTGACCTGCTTCTTCTGGTATTTGTTTATCAGATTCAAAAACAAGGCATAACATCTGGAATAGTTGGCCAAGGCTACACAGCAGTCATGGTAAATAGTAAGTTTGCTGCAGAAATGTCAAATGGAAAAATAAAAATAAACTTTGTTTTTCAGTAAAGTTCAAATACACCTAGGGTTACTTTATTTTTTTGTTTTGTTTTGTTTTTTGTTGTTGTTATTGCTATTTCTTGGGCCGCTCCCGCAGCATATGGAGGTTCCCAGGCTAGGGGTCCAATTGGAGCTGTAGCCACCGGCCTACGCCAGAGCCACAGCAACTCGGGATCCGAGCTGCGTCTGCAACCTACACCACAGCTCACGGCAACGCCGGATCCTTAACCCACTGAGCAAGGGCAGGGACCGAACCTGCAACCTCATGGTTCCTAGTCAGATTCGTTAACCACTGCGCCACGATGGGAACTCCTCCTAGGGTTACTTTAAATGCAGACCTTCAAAGCATTGTTCTGTGCATGAAAAGGAGTCTAGAAAGACGCTACATAACAGGCCAGAGAAGCCTCAGGGAGGCTTGCTGTCTGCCTAGACACTGGGGACACAAGGTGGGAGTAGGGAAACTGTTTCTTTCAAAGTTCTTTGAAAAAGAGAAACCCAAAGCCTCTAACACATATATAAGGTGTGAATTTACACTGCCCCTGTGGTTAAACAAAAAGCTTAGAAATTCACATAAAATCAGTCAATCTCCTGGGACTCCAGCAAAAGCAAACATTAAGCTGCTTGAATACATTAGGCTGTTAGTCATATATTAATATCAGGCAAAACAGATCTTAAGGAAAAAAGCCTTGAAAAAAAAAGTTCCAAATTTTCAAGAGTAAGCAAGCAAACAAACAAAAATCCACAAAGTGGTAACTGACAAACCCACATAAATTGGGAGATGCTCATAAATCTCTCATTAAGTGATAGGTTAATAGGTAAAATACCACCGATATTTTAAAAACTTGATCACATGCCAGGCTGTTCGGTCTCAGTAAATTTTCAGAGAACTGGTGTCTCAGATCGCATTCTCTGGGCAAAGGACAATTAAATTAGAAATCAATGAAAAATACACTGTTTAAAAAACAGACTCATGGAAATATTGAAACATATAACTTAGGGGTCAAAGAAAAAAGACATCTGAATAATAACAAAAATACGACAAATCAAAATGTGTGAGGCATAGCTGTAGCAGTAGAGGAAACTTCATAATCTTAGGAAGACTGAAAAGAAAGGAACTGAATTTCTAACCAAAACAGAGGAAAAATGCAATATATCCAAAAAGAAGACAGGGATTACTAAGGATAAGAACAGACAGAATAAAACAGAAAATAAATTTACAATAGAATCTGTTGGTTCTTTGCAAAAACTAATAAATTGGCAAACCTTTGGCCAGACTGATCAAGAGAAAAAGAGAAACACCATAAACAATCAAAATAAGGAATGTAAGTCAGTATCAAAATGAAGAGGCAGCATAACATAGTGGTTAAATACATGAATTCTAGAGCCAGACTACCTGGTGTGACTCATGGCTGTATGACCTTGTCAAAACTACCAACCCTCTCTAAGCCTCAGTCTCCTTCTACGTACAGTGAAGATAATAATAATAGTACCTACCTTCTCAAATTGTTATAAGGAGTAAGTGTTACTGTATGCGTATTTTTTAAACAAATGATATAAACAAAGGGGGCATAATTACAGATGCAACAGAGATTAAAAGGATAACAGACAATTTGGAATGACTTTAGATAGTTTGCAAACTTAAAGAAGTAGGCAAATTCCTATAAAAATATAACTTTTAGGGACTGACCCAAGTAGAAATAGGAAATATGACTAGACATGTAACCAGAAAAAAAAGTGAATCAGTAGTCAGTGGTATTTGCTCATGCACACACACACACATGCACACAGACACACGCACACATGCACGCATGCGTGCACACATACACCAGGATAAAACTGCTTTTCAAGCAAGTTCTACAGCCTGTTCAAGACATAGATAAGTTTAATTTTCAGAAATTCTTCTAGAAAAGAGAAAATGTTGGAATATATCCCACCTCATTTTCTGAGCTGGTAAAAACTTGACACTAAAACTAGACAAGGACAATATGAGAAAGGAAACAAAGAGGTCAGTCTAATGCATGACCATAGGTGAAAAATCCTAAACAGGAGTTCCCGTCGTGGCGCAGAGGAAACAAATCCGACTAGGAACCATGAAGTTGCAGGTTCGATCCCTGGCCTCGTTCAGTGGGTTAAGGATCCGGCGTTGCCTTGAACTGTGGTGTGGGTCGCAGATGTGACTTGGATCCCGTGTTGCTGTGGCTCTGGCGTAGGCCGGCAGCTACAGCTCTGATTAGATCCCTAGCCTGGGAACTTCCATATGCTGCGGGTGTGGCCCTAAAATGAGAAAAAAAGACAATAAATAAATAAATAAATAAAAATAAGAGAAAAATCCTAAACAAAATATTAGTTAAGCAAACCTAGCAAGGTATAGTGGTTTAACATGAGAAAATCTGTTAATGTAATCTACTATATTAATGAATTAAAGAAAATCCACATTATCAAAATACATTTGGGACAAGCATTCAAGGAAATTTAAAATCCATTAATGGGAAGAAATTGTTCCTTAACTGTTAAAAGGTGTCTATAAAAACCTAGAGCAAGAATTAATTTCAACTAGTAAAATCACAAAAATATTTCCTTTAAAGTCAGAAGGAAGTCAGCCAGTCCAATAGTCTCACAGCTTTATACTAACCATCTTAAGAAATGCATCTAAGAAGGTGAGGACAGGGACAAAGAGTTGCAATAATGGGAAGGAAATACAAAATTTCCTTCTTTGTACATAATTTTCATAGAAAATCCAAGTGAATCTGCAGACTATTTCTTAGACCTAGTGTATACAACATGCCCTGGGAGTTCCCGATGTGGCACAGTGAATTAAGAATCTGACTGCATCGGGAGTTCTCGTAGTGGCGCAGTGGTTAACGAATCCAACTAGGAACCATGAGGTTGCGGGTTCGGTCCCTGTGCTTGCTCAGTGGGTTAACGATTCTGCGGTGTAGGTTGCAGATGTGGCTCGGATCACCGCGTTGCTGTGGCTCTGGCGTAGGCTGGTGGCTACAGCTCCGATTCGACCCCTAGCCTGGGAACCTCCATATGCAGAGGGAGTGGCCCAAGAAATAGCAAAAAGACAAAAAGACAAAAAAAAAAGAATCTGACTGCATCGGCTTGAGTTGCTACAGAGGCATGGGTTCCACCCGAGACTGGAACAATAGGTTAAAGGATCCCAGTGTTGCTCCAGCTGTGGTGTAGGTTACAGTTGCAACTGATTCAGTCTCTGGTCTGGGAACTTCCACTTGCCACAGGTACAGCCCTTAGAAACAAAGATGTCCTAGATACAAGATTAATAAGCAAACATCAATACTATTCATATATACTAGCAACACTACTTAGAATTTTTTTTTTTTAAAGACTGCAATCCTAATTGCCCCAAAAGCCATGAAGGCATACCTCTAACAAAAGAGGTATAAAATCTTCTTTTGGAGGAAATCATAAACTTTTATTAAGCTTAAACATCACAAGTATTTATGGGTTGAAGATTTGATATCATAAAGACGTCAGTTCTCTCCACCTGCATCCTAGTTACTCTATGTATTCACTTTAGTTTCATGAAAAAATCCAAAATTCCTAACATGAACTTTAGCTGAGTCTCCAATTCATGGGGAAGAGAAAACAAGAATTTGGATTTTGAGAAAAGAAGTGAAGGACTCATCTTACAGCAAGATTTAAATCCATAATAGTAAAAACAGTGTGGTACTAGTCTAAGGATGGACCAGAAAGAATGCCCAGAAACAGACCTGCAAGCATGTGGAATCTCATGTTGGAACGACCAGGCATTCAAAAGTGGTTAAAAAAAAAAAGATGGCATACTCAATAAAATGTGCTGGGAAAACTGTCTATCCAGGTGGAGAAAAAAATTAAACTACATGCCACTGTACACACAAAGTCTTTATGAATTTACAGTGCTTCAAAATGGGAGCAACTAAGTGCCCAGAATTAAGTACACAGATAGGAAAGTGCAGTGCTAAGAGATCAAAGCTGGGCTCATACCCTCATCCTGGGGTCAATTACCAAATCAGTCTTTCAGACATTTTGTATTTCATTAAAAAACTACAACATTACAGTTCAAGAAAGGCCCAGGTCTCTTGAGAAGGATCATTATGTAAAAACTGGCAGAGAGCAGTGAGGGAAGAAATATAAATGCATAATTTAAAGACAGTTCTGAAATTTAGTCACATCTTGCTTTGAGGCAATCTGGATTCAGATCGTCGTTTCTGGAGAAGAGTAAGTATAAACATGACTAGTGAATGTGTGAGCCAAAGTTCAGCCAAACAACTGAACTAAAACAACTTTCGATCGCAAATTAAGTCAGCTCAGACTTTCTAAGTAATGGCCTCATTTTTGAGTTAAAACCCATAAGCATCGTTTCCAAGTGTACCAGAGAGCTTGCCATGGTTTGCCAGATAGCTCTTGATCACCCATAAGCTGAGAGGAAGTTTTGTTTGTTTTGTAAAAACACTAGGACAACTCATAACTTTAGTTACAGTAACATACAATCAGTGTGTTTAGAATCACATTTGAAATGCGTAAGAAATGGAGTCATTAGCTTTTCTTCTAGGTGACATAAAGGGCAAAAACAGGATTCCTCGCCAGTCACATACACAAATATTAAAGATGACCCCCAAATCTAAGCATTAGCATTTTTGTAAGGCTACTTTGTTTTCCTTTACCTACCTGAATATCCTGGCAATATTGGTGCAGACATCCTTGTCACCCATATACTGTCCCATCACTGTGCAGAGCTGGGGAAGGGCACTGATGCTTAAAAACTTACTTCTTGCTAGTGGTGAATCAACCAAGTTTCTCAGTGTAGCAGTTACCTGGGCAAAAAGCATGTTAGTACCTTTTTTTTTTTTTTTTTTACTTAAAAATACAGCAACACAAGTCAGCACAGCACAATTCATACCATAAGTTTCATAACATCAGCAGCTAATGCAAAGTCCCATTATGCCGCTCCCATCTCCCATCACGGGCTATACATAAGTAGCATAAAACAAAAACCAAGAAATGAATACAAAGAAAGACTACTTTGGTTCAAAAGTAATGAAAGAAATATCCGTGTTAAGAAGCAATTACTATACCAAAACCCCAGGGTTAAACAAATCATTATCTGGGCTTAGTAGCAGTTATAAGATCAGCAACTGACCCTGTGACATGCCACATCAAGTTCCACAGATTCAAAACTTATTGTTCCCTATTCTTATAAATACCATCAACTAACAATGCTATAGCCAAAGAATACTTAAGACCATTAATCTCATTTTCTTCCAAGAGGCTAGGGTTGATGTCTTACATATTTGTCTTATTTTGTAAAGAATGATCAAGAAAGCTATGTGCTTTGACCCTCATTTAAAAGTGGAGAAGAGAACAATTTACTAAATCCATAAAATGAAAGTTGCTGTTATCTAGTAATTTTAAATATGCAGAGTGATCCTTCCTGGCGGGAGAGCAGAAGCTGGCTACTGGTTAAGAGAGTCAGCTTGGGAGCTGAATGGCCTGGTCAAATCCCAGCCCCCACTCACGAGCGTAGGTTAGTCAGTCAGTGAACCTCTCAGAGAACATTGTTCTCATCATTTAAAGTGGGGGTGGTGATAACTGCCCTGGAGTGGTTGGGGTTCAATGAAATGGGATGTGTGAATGGCACTGCCAGTGCTGATTAAGTAAGAGGAGCTCAAAAAACATGGGTCGCATCCCCACCTCTGTTGTGGGTCTTCACGCCCAAAATGCAGAAGAGAGATGACTGGCCTTAGAGTTAGATGATGGAGTCTCGGGTCATACAATCTCTTCCTAGTTGTGTGACTAAGGCACTCACTCTTCAACTTCCCTGTTTCCTCATCTGTGAAAAGGGGGTTACACTCCCTGCTCACCAGAGCTGTGTATATCAGGTGGAAAAAAATGTAACAATGTTTTTGCACACCGTACAGCACTGTGTAAATATAAGGCATTGGCATAGTCATAAACTTTAAAAACAATTATTAAGATGACATGTATCTTTGATTAATTTTCCTTTGTAACAACTGCTACAAAAAGATTTTGTTAAAATATAACTGACTGCCTTGAAAGCAGAGAAAATAAGACTGCTCTCTCAAGTAAATTGGTGGGGGTTTTCTGCAGTCAATTCAGCAACTCAGGAAATTCTCCCCTGAAAGTTTCAGTATCTGGAGTTCCCATCATGGCTCAGTGGAAATGAATCTGACTAGTATCCACGAGGATGCAGGTTCGATCCCTAGCCTTGCTCAGTGGCAAGCAAGTGGATCTGGCATTGCCGTAACTTTGGTGTAGGACACAGACACGGCTCGGATCCCACATTACTATGGCTGTGGCGTAGGCCAGAAGCTACAGCTCCAATTCAACCCCCAGTCTGGGAACCACCATATGCCATGGGTGTGGCCCTAAAAAGACTAAAAAAGAAAGAAGGAAAGGAAGGAGGGAAGGAAGGAAGGAAGGAAGGAAAGAGAGAGAGAGAGAGAGAGAGAGAGAAAGAAAGAAAGAAAGAAAGAAAGAAAGAAGAAAGAAAGAAGAAAGAAAGAAAGAAAGAAAGAAAGAGAAAGAGAGAGAGAGAGAGAGAGAGAGAGAGAGAAAGAAAGAAAGAAAAAGAAAGAAAGAAAGAGACAGAAAGAGAGAAAGAAAGACTGATTGATTCAGTATCTAAAACATTGGAGGGGAAACAAACAATTTGAGCATTCCACTTGACCATGGATCTGCAATGTTGTCACCAAAGCTAAGGAATAGGTCTTCTGTGAAGGTTAATAAACCATTCTAGGCATTCCAGGCCATCACTGCCATAAAATGGAAAATTCTCATCATTTGACCCTGGCTCTACCTGTTCTCCTTCTTCAGAGACAGCCCAGGCACTGGAGCACTGCTGGTTTATGTCAATCCAAAGGATGACTCACAAGCTTCCCTACTCCAACACCAAAGAGCACAGATCCCAGGAATCCTGGCCTGAACCAGACAGAGACCTTGGGATACCATGGAACACACACTCCACCCACTGTACGTGCAAACACTTCCCTTCCCTGGTCCCCGAGGCTTCACAGATTGGGCATCTCAATCTGTTGTCATCTTCTTCTCCCCACACGTGACCTCTGGCAGGGGGTGTTGTCAGCACGAGGGGCCAGATATTTCTTAGGAGCTTTTATTTTCTTGTTTCAAACTCAGTTTTTTTTCTCCCTTTCAACATTTCCCCTCACCTCATTAGAAAAAGTTATGACAGCTCAAGATTCTTTTGTCCCCAATATATAACTTTTATAAATGGCCCAAATGAAGAATGGAAGCACTCATTTCTATGTGATGCATCCCCTGATTTATAATCCATCTCTCCTTGTTGCCTATATCACATCATATGGAGGACATGTAGCTGAGTGAGATACCTTTATGTTTCCCAGTCTGTCAGGTGTGATGCTGGTAAAAAAACATACATGAAACATACACCATGCACTAGAAACTGGCATAGTGATGCCCCAGCCATTAACCCAGCTGCTGAAGTCCCCCAACTCAGAGACTTCCAGAATCCTGCCTTTCTGCTTACTGTCACCCTAAGCCCTACTGACTTTTTGTCCAATGCTTCTAGGATGTGATGCAGCTTTCTGACCTTGGTTTACAAGGCCCAGTAGGCTACTCTCACGAACCCCCTCAAACTTCATCTAATACCACCATCACCCCCAACACACGAACTACTTTATGGCAGGTTACTTAATGTTATGTTTTATTGTCTGTCTATTCCTCTATACTAGAAGCTTCAGTGAGCATGTACACTCCGTCTTTTCACCATCGTGTTTGCCCAGGCCCAAATTCAATCCCAGGAACACAGTGGGTCCTCAATGAACATTTGTGGATAGAATGGATGAAACAACCTACACCAGAAACAACAGTATAAACAGTATAAATCATCAGAAAACCATAGATGAATCAGACAGTTTCTCTGAGGTAGACGATTTAAAAGGAGCAAAGGAGGAGTTCCTGTAGTGGCTCAGGGGGTTAAGTGAGGATGTGAGTTCGATTCCTGGCCTCATTCAATAGGTTAAGGATCCCGCATTGCCGTGAGCTGTGGTTCAGGTCATGGATGAGGCTCGGTCCCACATTGCTGTGGTGTAGTCTGGCAGCTGCAGGTCCGATTCGACCCCTAGCCTGGGAACTTCCATATGCCATGGGTGAGGCCCTAAAAACCGGGAGGGGGGGGGAAGCAGAGGAATAAAAAAAATAATGAATGAAAGAAAAACGGACCTCCCAGAGGAGGCCTGACCCCTGTGTATTCCCTATTCATCTCATTCATGACAGCAGCTCCTTCCCAGCCTCCTAACTCCCCTCCCCACTTCCTTTCAACACCTGACTGGTCACCTGTTTTACCTCTTTCTCCTATCACTAGGGTTGCTGGTTCTGCTTAATCCCACTTCATCTCTTTTCCAAACTCTACAGCCCCCGAACAGGCTCCTTCTGCATGCCTTCCCCTGTTGGGTTCGCCTCTCCAGGAGTCTCCCTGCTGCTAGAGGGAGCATCTCGAAACCCAGCCTTCCCTGTTCAAAGACTTCTTCTGACTCCCAGTGGCCTACTGGACAACCTCCATATCCTAAAGGCTCCTCACTCTTCAAAGCGAGGTTCAGCCTTCCAGCCTCATCTCCCTCCCTCTCCTCCCTCCCTCCCTCTCCCCACCACATAGGCCACCTTTCAGACCCTGCACCACACACAACCTCCTCGTCCATCCTTTCTCAATTCCAAGCCTTTGGCCAGACACTGCCTCTGCCCAGAATGTCTTCCTCCACCCCTTCTTCCCCCTGGTCATCTCTGCTCAGGCTTCCAGACCCAGCTCCTCTGCTGTACAAACCATTTCTTCTTCTTTTTTTTTTGTCTTTTGTCTTTATAGGGTCGCACCCACGGCATATGGAGGTTCCCAGGCTAGGGGATCTAATCGGAGCTACAGCTGCCGGCCTACACCCCAGCCACAGCAACATGGGATCGGAGCCGCACCCGCGACCTACACCACAGCTCATGGCAATGCCAGATCCTTAACCCACTGAGTGAGGCCAGGGATCGAACCCACAACCTCATGGTTCCTAGTCGGATTCGTTTCCGTTGCGCCACGATGGACACTCCTGTACAAACCATTTCTTATGCCTCCTTCTACCCAGAGGCCAAGAAATATGCCCATAAAATGCTGACTGGATGATACACAGAAGGAGAAGGGAAGGATGAGGAGATGAGGAGGAGAGAGAAAGAAAAGAGAAGGAGGAAGGAGATGAAGGGACAAGGGAGATGGGAGCCAGCAAAGGAGGCTTTTCCCCTTTAAGACGCCACTGGCAGGAAAGTGCCCGGCGGGATTAGCAGGCTTAGCAGGCCGGGTGGTAAACCAGAGCTCAAAGACCCAGGGAGGGGACCAGGAGGAGGTCACCAGGCAGATGCAGCCAGGAAGGGCCCCCATTCTGAGAGGCCGGCTGTGAGCCAACAATCTCACTGCGGGAGAGGCTGGGGCTGAACACTGAGCACAGACAAGTGGCTTTTTCCCGGAAAAATGTAAAGAGATCAGTGGGAGGAGAGCCTAGCTAAATACTGTGGTAACAGTAAGGGCAAATTCCAAGTCAACCCACTTAACTCTCAACCACGCTCCAACCTTTCACAGAGATGTTATTTGCGGAAATTCTTAATGAGCTGTGTGCTCTGCAGCTGAGTCTTTGTTTTCCACCCCCCAGGAGAGCCCACCCACTGGGCCTGCCCCCAAAGCTGGAGTTCAACAGAGTCCCAGCTTCAGGCTTGGAGAAGTGTATCCCTTGCTTTCTTAACTTTCTGTCCTTGTTTATATGGTTCCTAACTCCACTGAGTTACCTACTTTTCTATTTTATCATAAAGTAACTTTTTAAGCTACCTCAAATACTTCATGACAAAAAAAGAAGCAAAAGTTAGATGCATACATAGTGGCTTATTTAGCTTCTATAGGACTTATTGGAACAATTCCTGGCCTTTTAACTGTCGTCTCACCAAGAAATAGCAAACTGAAAAACAAGAGTTTCAATTCTTCTTTTTCCATCTCTTAATGTACAACCCCTGGGGACAGACAGACTGAGTCAGAAGGCAACCAGCGGGAAGGAGAAAAAGGAGAAGAACATGGAATCAGTAATCCACAAAAAGGATTGACAAAAATCTAAGTGTATACAACTCCACAGCAAAAAACCCCAACAACCCCATTGAAAAATAGGCAGAAGACCTGAATAGACATTTGTCTAAAGAAGACATACAGATGGCCAACAGGCACATGAAAAAATGCTCAACATCACTAATTATTAGAGAAAGGGAAATCAAAACTACAAGGAGGGACCATTGCACACTAGTCAGAATGGCCATCATTAATAAGTTAACAAATTAAAAGTGCTGGAGAGGGTATGGAAAAAAAGGACCCTCCTACACCATTGGTGGGAATATAAATTGGTACAACCACTATGGAAAACATATGGAGGTACCTTAGAAAACTAAATATAGAACCACCATATGACCCAGCAACCTCACTCTTGGGCATATATCCAGACAAAACCTTAATTGAAAAAGATACATGCACCCCTATGTTCACTGCAGCACTATGCACATAGCCAAGACATGGAAAAAACCTAATTGTCCATCAACAGATGAATGGATTAAAAAGATGTGGTACACAATGGAATACTACTCAGGTGGTACACAATGGAATACTACTCAGTCATAAAAAAGAACAAAATAATGCCATTTGCAGCAACATGGCTGGAACTAAAGACTCTCATACTAAGTGAAATAAGTCAGAAAGAGGAAGACAAATACCATATGACATCACTTATATCTGGAATCTAATATATAGCACAAATGAACCTTTCTACAGAAATGAAACAAACTCATGGACTTGGAGGACAGACTTGTGGTTGCCAAGGGGGAGGGAGTGAGATGGACTGGGAGTCTGGGGTTAGTAGATGCAAACTACTGCATTTGGTGTGGATAAGCTATGACATCCTGCTGTGTAGCACTGGGAAATATATCTAGTCACTTGTGATGTAACATGATAGAGGATAATGTGAGAAAAAGAATGGGTCACTTTGCTGTACAGCAGAAATTGACAGAACATTGTAAATCAACCATAACAGAAAAAATTAAAATCTTAAAAAAAATCTAAGTGTCTTCTGGGACAAACGGAGGACCTAAATTTTTGGTATTTATCAGAAAGAAACACTGTGGTGTGATTCTGTTCCCTAGTCTATTGCTGGAAAATGATTGAGCCGCATTCTGCAACTCTCTGGTGCTCACTTTTCCAGGCAGCTTTTTCTCTCTGTGTTTTCCCCAATTCCTTGATCAGAAGTTTGGGCCCCATCCCCAGTCAATCAGCATCTCCAGGTGAAATGCCTGGTGAGTTGGAGAAAGCTGTCGTATTTCACATCAAATTAGTTGGGCCTCAAAGGTCTCACCATGTAGTCAACACTGGGTGATCCATTTTAAAGGGAAAAATTATATTCAGAAGTAATTAGATAATTTATAAGGGTTCAAACAGCATTTCAGTAAGGCAAAATTAGAACTCAAAGGATTTAGTATCTTTTAAAAAATTGATTTCAGGTATTTCGTTATCAATTTCAAATTCTGTTTCTGATTATTAACTGAAAAACACATGAAATCTTTGCCTTAAAAATATGAGCCTCCCCCTGATTTGGATCACTGAGCTTAGGAATGACAGCACAGGCCCCGAAACTTCGGCCCGTCCCCAGCTTTCTGGACTGCATGGGGGTGCACACATGGTGGGTAGGGTTGGTCAGTCCACCTGAGCTCCAGATAGTGCTCATTTCCTCAGTGGATGCCCTTCTCTCTTTGCTTTGCACCCTCCCTCCAACAGAGTCCTCAGTCTCCAGGGAGCTCACCAGATTCTGCCCTGGGAGACGTTCAGCCATTGGAGCTGCCCCAGATCAGAGGAGCTTGGAGCTCCCAGGCCACCACAGGATTCCTGGTTAGGTACATTAGAAATTTTTGGCTAGCCTGGGAACTTGACCATCAGTCAAGGCCTTGTTCCTGGGAGAAACACTTCCCTAATCAAATAAACAAACAAAAAACATCTTTCAAAGACCTGGAACATAATGGAACTGAAAACGGCACCAGTGGGGTTCCCATCGTGGTTCAGCAAAAACGAATCTGACTAGTATCCATGAGGATGCAGGTTCCATCCCCAGCATCTCTCAGCAGTGGGTTAAGGATCCAGCGTTGCCAAGAACTGTGGTGTAGGTTGCAGATGCATCTAGGATCCTGCATTGCTGTGGTGTAGGCCGGCAACTACAGTTCCAATTCGACCCCTAGCCTGGGAACCTCCATATGCCACGGGTGCAGCCCTAAAAAGACAAAAAAAGAAAAAAAAATGTACCATTAACAGTCTGCAAGTATTTATGTTTCCTCTACCAAAATTAACATCAAGATTTAGAGTTCCCGTCATGGCACAGTGGTTAACGAATCCAACTAGGAACCATGAGGTTGTGGGTTCAACCCCGGCCCTGCTCAGTGGGTTAAGGATCTGGTGCTGCCGTGAGCTGTGATGTAGGTCACAGACGCGGCTCGAATCTGGCGTTGCTGTGGCTGTGGCGTAAGCCGGCAGCTACAGCTCGGATTGGACCCCTACCTTGGGAACCTCCGTATGCTGTGAGTGCAGCCATAGAAAAGACAGGAAAAAAAAAAAATTAACACCAAGATTCATTTTAATACATTGAATGCTATTATGAAAAAAAATTTGAGCAGCGACTTAATTTTTTATAAAGGTATCTCATTTGCTCCGTAAATACTGCAGGCAGGAAAGGTATTCTGAGCCTCACTTTTTGGATGAGAAAACTGAAGCTCAGAAAGCCCACCAGCTCCAGGTAGGTGGGTGTCCAGGGCTTCGACTGTCTGTTGTCTCCCCTGCTCCATTTGATTGTCTCCTAAAAGTGTTCATTTTATTTCTCAATCATCTGGAATATCCATAACCCCAATCCCTAGAGCTTTATCTCAACTTAACTGCCAACTGCAAAATGGTTCACTTCCCGCTGATGATGTGAAAGAATAAACACAGCCGCCAGAGACCGCAAACAGTGTCAAATGATTTAAGACCAAAGCCACACCAATTTCCAACCTCAGCAAAACCATCTCCCCGTATTAATGAAAGCACATTCATTTTCTGGATTTGCGCCCAAACGAGACCACATATATGCCCAAACCAGAGCCCATGTGGTAACCCAAGAAGTTTCACATTGTTTCACATATGATTTGTATAGCTCTGGCTGAGACAAAAGAAACCAATGATAAGATGTCACTATACACATGAAACCACTGGTTCCAAAAATTCCTATGCATGTTATTGGAGTTAAGATACACGCATATGAAAGCAATCTTAACTCACAGTCCTCGGTAATGCTTGGTGCCTGGCTGTAAAGCCTATTTGACACATTCCTATCATGGGTGTCCTACTTAAGCAGGAAATGATCTGCCCTCCTAAAACCCAGTGCCCTACTTTGAGACTATTTCACATTTGCTGATGTGTATTACTGTTTTTCCATCTACGGCCACTATGTCAGTTATCTTGGTAAAATGAGTAGGTGGCCGATTCTTCCAGTTGTGGCTATTGTATGTAGCAATACAGTTGAAATTTGAATGTCATCTAAACTATACAGAATGCTAGTGCAGTAAAATAAGGAAAATGAGTCTGAAGAAGATGATGCTTTAAGAACTACAATGTAATAACACCGATTTTCAGAATTACACGTTAAAGTTAGTGCCATCTCTTTATTGCCACGGCTAGTATGTCTACAATGAAGAGATGAGAGATGGTCGGAAGAGGAAGGCTTCCCATAGGCAGGGTGGGGCCAGAGAAAGAGTTAACATAACTTCCTGTGTAAGTATGCGTATTCCTAAGAATTAACTACTTTAAAAAATTTATTAATCTCTACATCTTAAAGCTATTAAATATAACTGAAGCAAAATTTCAAGGACCCCAACCATCTTCATACAATCCTTCATTACCAACATAATTCAAATCACTGCTTAATTGAATCCCCCGACTTCAAGTCAAGGTGTCTCTTAAATTCTCCAAATCCTTGAAGCAGAGAATAACTGGTGCTGAGGACCTGAGGGCCACCGTGTACCTAGAATCCCGAGGTGCTGAAATGAATCCCGAAGGGCTGAAATAATTCCCTTCTTCTAATTTCAGTTTCACCTCAGCACTCTCTTCCACATAGCTTGTCAAAGCCAGAAAAACAAAAAAGAACCAAGAGGAGTCCCTATTGTGGCTCAACAGAAACGAATCTGACTAGTATCCATGAGGACTCAGTTCAATTCCTGACCTTGCTCAGTGGGTTAAGGATCCACTGTTGCCGGGAGCTGTGGTGTAGGTCACAGATGTGGCTCAGATCTGGCGTTGCTGTGGCTGTGGCGTAGGCCGGCAGCTGCAGCTCTGATTAGACCCCTAGCCTGGGAATTTTCAGATGCTGCACCTGTGGCAAAAAAAAAAAAAAAAAAAAAAAAATCCATGACTTGTAATCCGTCTTTAACTCCATCATCTTAATTTTTGTGATGAATTATTTTTCTCATCAGAAGTAATTACTCTTTGAAGCTTCAAGTTTGGGTGATTCTGATCTCATTGTATTTAATATATTTCTGCCGAGTGCCATCCACATGCCATACCTGGGCACATAGATGCTTTCATAGATCATTTTCATCTAATTTAACTCTCCCGACCACCCTTTACACCAGGCATGGCCAGTCCTTGGGAGATGAGGGAAGGGAGGCTCGCAGGGTGTCAACCCTGAACCGCCAGCTCAAGGCTGAGCTCCCATCACTAGGTCATGTGGCAGCCCTGAGCCCTGTGCCCTCCAGGGCACAAAGCCAGATGGACCACCAGATGACAGTCCTGCGTGGTGGGGATGTGGAATCCATGATACAGGAGGTAACTCAGTTGAGCCCAAGTGGGGAGTTTGAGGCTTAGAAATTTTTTTAAAAAATCGACTTTATCAAAACATTTTTTCATTTAAAGGGACAGAAATAAAGAAAGCACGTGAGCTGTAAAGAGAAGACCCCAGCCCACCTGCCCACCCCACAGCTCCACACACGGTAGCAGCATTCCTTCTCCCCTGTATGCTCGCTGCAGCATTGGCCAAGGCTCACCAATCCCTACTTTTAAAATGTCTACTCTTTTCAACACTGTCCTTTCTTAATTGTCTGGTCCCTTCTTCTTTCCCTTCCATTCTGCAAATCTGGCCACTTGATGAACTTGGTCCTCAGCCCCCCCCCCCTTTCAGTCACATCATTGTCTTTCCCTCAACTTCAACTATCAGCTCCATGGAGACAACCCCAAGTCTGCTTTTTGGACTTTACTTTTCTTGGCTCAGCACAGGTTCTTATCTCCAGTTGCCCACCAGACAGTCTCACTTGGCTATTCTGTTGGCACCTTTGAGAGCTAATTACATCATTTCCCTTCCTCCTCTCGCCAAATCAGTTCCCTTATATAACTCTCTAATTTCCGGTAATAATATTATCCTTTTCTGAGCCCCCCAGGGTCAAATCTCTTGTTTAATTCACTCTCCTTTTCCCCACACTCTACCGTCAAAGCAGAGGAAGTGAACTGGGACTCCTAAGGGGTGGGAGGACCAAGCTTCTCAAGAAACGTTCACTTAGAAAAGGAGGAACAGGACTCTGGAGATGTGCTGAGCAAGGAGGGGGAGAGATAAGGATTGAAGGACTTTCTGGGGAGAAGCTTGCGGGCAGAGAGGCCGGAGAAGAGAAGCAGGTGCAAGAAGAAGGAAAGACACCACATTATCTGGAAGCGCCGGATAGTTCTAACTTCAAAAATGTGAAATCTGAAGCAGGGAAAGATCATATTTCTCTAAGGATTGAACTCAAAATCAAGTGGGTCAGGTTATAAAGAAAAAAAGGCTGGAAATACAAAGAAATTAAAAAAAAAATAGGAGTGTTAGTTTAAGTCAAGCTGGGTTTAACAGTCACATACCCATAAATTACCTAACTGTAAATGTAAGTATCTGGAGATTTTCTTCAATTACAGTAAAGCAGCTTTGTACACAGTGTCCTCAAGACACAAAAGGACAAATGAGACACCAGGGGAATTGTGACTGTGACACAGAAGATGCTTCTCCGGTCCTCAGAAAGGGGTATGATGGAAACCACAATGGATTTTCTCATGGCGGTGACTTCAGGGATTTTCCTCAGCTCCTGTATTATCCTTCCCTTTGGCCTTTACAAGTCAGAAATGAACCCTAAGACCTTCTGATAATCACCCTGACAAACCCCTATTTTGTCTGTCACCTCCTTAGGTGATGCAATGTACTGCTGGAACCTAGGGGGCCTTCCCTTTTAGCTGGCCTGTATTTCTCTTTTTCTAAGTTTTGGGGAGCTCACCCAGTAGTCTAGCATTCTGGAATTTAGTGAGCATGCACAGACTAACCTTCTTTACGCTTATGATTTTACAAACTTCTGTTTCCAGTTTCGCCAGACTGGGAGCATGAATAATTCCCTTAGTGGAAAGTGGTGGTGGCCTCGCAGAGCCACCTCTGAGCGTCAGCGATCATCCTCTCAACCTTCTCAAAATGCTACCAAGTATCTGACAGAACTGAATGTAGTGATGAAGGCATGTGTTTTACAGAAGAATAACACAGTATAATACTGTTATCTGGATGTGGGGATCTCTAAAAAGTCTGCCCCTCCTGGCAGCTATCTTGCCCTCCACCGCCTTGCTCACCACCCAGAACATGCCTGGCACAGAGCAGCCACTTCACAAACACTTGGCAAATCAATGCCTCTTGATGTCAGACGCACAGTGACAAACATGTATGTGTGCGTACAGGTGTACACATACGTAAGAAACAACTCAAGAAAACCTTCGAAAATCTCAACACTTCAGTATTTTTTCGTCTAAGCAACACTGGCCCCTCTGCTGTGGAGGAGCTTTTCCTTCATGCCCATTCCTTGTTCGTGCTCCTTTAGCTCCATTATAATCAGTCTAAAATCTAATAAGCTGCAGCAATGCCTCTTAACTGGGGCTGCTGTGCGTGAGCTCTTAACTCTCCCATCTGTCCGTACCACTGACACATTCTCCTCCCATCGAGTTCCAGCTTTTTGGTCTTTATCAGTTTAATATCTTGAGCACATTCATCTTCCCGCCACTCTGCTCTCATCTCCTCTGCACAACTGCTGTTACTCCAAGTTCGCGCTCAGTAGCCTGGTATCAGAGGCCCATGACCGTAGCCTCTGAACCTCACCTCTCATGCCTCCCCCACAGAACTGTCCACTCTGGATGGACCTACCACTTCTGTGTACTGTGTAATGTTTTCCGCATGTGGGGTACCATATCCATGGAATATGGAGGACCGAGCATGGGACCTGCACATCTGTGGATTTTGGTATCTGGCGTGGGTTCTGGATCCAATCTCCTGTGGATACTGAGGGGCAACTATATATATAAAAGCATTTTAAAACCAGACAAGAATTGCAGAAGGTTTTATGTAAAAGTTAATAGAAGAATGGTTGAAAATTTGAGGTATATCCTCTTCACAGAACACCATGCTTCCAATAAAAGGAATAAAATAAGTCTACGGTGTTTTTACTATGTACTGTTAAATGAGAAAAGAGAAGTGCACAGAATGTTCTATTTTTGAAAACCTATGAATGTATTAAGAGGTGCTGAGTACATCAGTGTGAGCACTATTTGCTACTGACCAGGAGGAGACAAGGAAGAAAGAAGGTGATAGAAAACAAGGAAAAACAGGATTTTCCATCATGGCTGCGTGGTTAATGAACCCCACCAGTATCCATGAGGATGTGGATTGGAGCCCTAGCCTTGCTCAGTGGGTTAAGGATCTGGTGTTGCCGTAAGCTGTGGTGTAGGTTGCAGACGTGGCTCAGATCCCGCGTTGCTGTGGCTGTAGCACAGGCGTGTGCTACAGCTCCGATTTGACCTGTAGCCTGGGAACCTCCATATGCCATGGGTGCAGCCCTGAAAAGCCAAAAGACAAAAAAAAAAGGAAAAAGAAAAAAAAAGCAAATAAGCAAAAACTATCAGAAAGAAGTTTATGATAAAAAGAAGGAATTACATGAAATTATACCTATGTAAGTACATATAATTATATACGCATGTAACATGCATGGAATAATGGTTACTAAGATGTTGGAGGTGTGTTATCTTGGGATGAAAATAATTCAGGTGATTTTTATACTCTTCCTTATATATATTTTTTGCATTCAACAAGAAATGTAATAATTGTATAACCAAAGGAACTATTTTCATTGAGGGAAAAATTTGAATAACTTAACACTATCAGCATGAAAATAATGTTTCTTAAGTCTCCCTATCCAAAAGATGGCATGTCCAGTAGAATTCTGAATCATTCATAACTAGAGGAGGTGTTCAGTCTTTTTCAAAATGGAGACAGACCACCGAGTCCAAAATTAATCATCATAAACACTTTAAGCATCTTTAAGGCAGAGCCTAAATCTAATTAACACATTTTCTCTAAGCTTTTGAGTACTGAGTCACCAGTCCCCATTAATTGACAAGTACATTTCAAATCTCATGAATCACTTCATCAAAGATGATATTATCTGATACACAAATGCTATTAAAGAGTTAAAGCTCATCTAAAGAATAATATGAGAACTGAGGCAGCTCCAATGAAAATAATTTGACTACGAAATTTAATCTGCCACAAAAGAAGTAATAAAACTAAAACATGACGCATTTTTTCCTTCCTGCCCTGGTCATCCTAAATGCATCTGGCTTTGCTACCTTTGTTCCTGTAGCCTCTGGCCTGCAGGACCACCTCCCAAACAACTGTCCACTCAGTTTCATTAACTTCTGTTTTTTGTTGTAGATCCAAGATTCAGGACATGAGCTACCAACCATCATGAACAATCTCAGGTGAGGTCTGTCTTCAAAACTCTAAAAGTTAAAACTCTGCCTGGTAAAATTCTGAATATGCAGTGTTTTTTTGAAGAGGTACTAATTTTTCATTCTTCCAGGACTGCTTTCTCTGCAGAATAGCAGAAATGGAGGCTCACATGCTAGAAGCCTGTTCTGTTAAAGAGCCACAGAAGAGCCTTTCCAGAGGCTGCACAAAGACAGCAGAAGTGGGGCGGGAGGTGCTGCCCTCATCCCCAAGGCTGGGCGCCCCCACCTGGTTGTGAATAACAGCCCACCTGTTACCTGTTAAATCCACCTGGTAGGTAAGTGGTATTAGATCACCTAAAAACTAATTTTACATATCTTATCCTTTCAAGTAAAATACTTACTTGGACTAACAAGTGGCCTGAATTAGGCAAACATGTGCCAGATTTCTTGGTGTTCTCATTTATTTGCTTTATCAAATTCATCAATATTTCCACAGCACCTTTGCTGATCATTTCATGAAGAAATCCTGGATTTCCAGAAATGAATTTGATTGTCCCCAGGCAGTATAAAAAAGCTTCAGTGTTCGCTTGCAGGTCTTCACTTCTCAGGACCTCCAATAATGATTCTGTCAAAGAGATGAATTATTACAAATGTATGCAGAGAACAGCAGGAAGGAGAGATATTAAAGCACTTGTATGTGAACATCAAACATAATTGGTAAAATGTTAGTTAGAACCTACATTCAAATGCTTATGAAGAGTTACTCATATGGTATAAAGAGGAAAGCTGAGGGTTTCCATTGTGGTCGAGTGGTAACGAACCCAACTAGTATCCATGAGGATGTGGGTTTGATTTCTGGCTTTGCTCAATGGGTTAAGTTTCAGGAATTGCCGTGATCTGCAGCATAGTTCACAGACAGGGCTCAGATCCCCCTATGGTGTAGGTCAACAGTTGCAACTCCAATTCCACCCCTAGCCTGGGAACTTCCTTATGCCATGAGTGTGGGCCTACAAAAAATTAAAAAAAGGAAAGCTTATTTCCAGCTAAGACAAATCTCTATAACAGTAATGATAGCAATAGAATGGGGTTATTAATATGTAAATGGAAATTGTTCTTTTAATTGAATGTCACTCCTTGCCTCTTACTAATATTTGCCAACTTTATTTTTGGTTACAAACAGTTTGAATTATTATAGACTAATTAATCATTAAAGCAACTTAGGAATTAAAAGTCAACAAACCCTTAAGAATAAACTGGTTGCCGTATGAATGGGAAGTTAATCAAGACAGGAACTTAAAAAATATCTCAATCATAGAAAGGGATGCTTCAAATATAACATCTACCCTTTCCCAAGACAACTTAAGAACAGCCATCCAAATAACATACAATGCTAGGTTTTTAAGAGTAATCTAGGCAACTCTGATAAGCTTAATCATGACTCTCTCATGTTTACTAATGTCAGTGCAATCATTTGTCAGAATCTTTGTTTTTAGTCTATAATTCTCAATGGACTGATTCAGTGTTAAACATTTCTTTCAGTACTGTCTTTATCAGCTGTGGTTAAAAAAAAAAGATGAAGATCATTTATCCCATGTTGCAAAAATAGGACTTAAAAGTATTTCCCATGTTGTTGCCTTCCCTTAGATCAACAATACTAATTCATAAAAGATTTCTAACTAGGTAACTATTTAAGCATCTTAATTATTTAAGGGTATATAAAGAATTATCCATTATTAGCTAGGTATTTAGAATGTAATACAATTTCTCTACCTACATACTTGAAACACATTTGACACAATTTGAAGTCAAATTTCTACAACAATTACAGATGTCTTCCAAGTTTTAATCATTTCCACTATATCAAAAGATCAAAAATTTCAATTACGTCAAACGCTATTAAATGCATTTTTTCTAATAGTAAATCCAAGACCAGGAAATGAATTTTTTAAATAGAGGACACTGTAAAGTTACATATTGTTACCACAGACATTTAAAAAAAAAAAAGCAGACTATCATAGGCTCCAAAGGATACATGAATGAAATATGGAGGAGTTCCTGTTGTGGCTCAGCAAGTTAAGAATCTGACATAGTGTCTGCGAGCTTGCGGGTTTGATTCCGGACTCACTCAGTAGGTCAAGGATCTGGCATCAGGTTGCAGTTGCGGCTTGGATCCGGCATTGCCGTGGCTGTGGTGCAGGACTGTAGTTGCGGTTTTGATTTGACCCCTAGCCTGGGGCCTTCCATATGCCTCAGGTGTAGCCCTAGAACAGAAAAAATAAAATAAAATAAATTTTAAAGGGTATATGGAAAACATAGAGAAGGACAGAGCAAAAATAGGCATCACCTAACTTCTGCATATTATGAGAAAATAAACTATGTCAGCTATCATTAACTTTGCTCTCCAAACTTCTTATTCATACTCAAGTAGAACATTTGCTTAACGGTAGTGTTCAATAATACTCACCCAGAATGCTGTCATTTTGAATCAGAGAATCATTCTTCTCACTTCTGCTAATTTTAAATATAAGTTTACAGACATTAAGAAGATTTTTTCCACTTACTTTAAGCTGCAGAGAAAGAAAAAACATTTCTCTTGTGGAAGGAAATAAAGACTTACCATAATTTTAAAACCACAGACATCTAATTTAAAAAGTGCAGCAAGAGTATTTTAAAAAAACACATAAAGAAAAGTTTTACAGAAATCAATTCCCAAAAGGTCTGGTCACATATCTGTCAACTATGGCATCTAATTAACTCACTTAGAGTAAATACAATATAAATGGTATTTAGAGTAGGCTCATTTTAATGATAAGCATTTATTTTTATTTCATAAGTTTTCATGCTTACATGTGAAATTATTAGTTACTTTTTAAAGAATATATGAGGAGAAGGGGGGCTGATGTTGATGAATTTAATTAAATAGACTAATTGCTTTAAAATACAAAATTAAAGGAAAATGGATACTGAAATTTCAGATTAAGCTAACCTGGAAAAGAGCCCATCGTGGAGGTGAAGGAAAGAAATAAAAGGGAGGAAGTACAATTCTATTTGTCATTTGTATAAAACAAAATTAAAAAGTAACATTTATTGATTAGATAAGATATGCATTTATTATTTAAGCCTATTTCTGGAATGCTTTGAAATAACTGCAAGTAACATTCAAAAGTTAAAATTACCTTCTAAGTCACAGAAAGATATTCAAGTAAATTAAGTAATAAATAAGTATACTCTTTTATAAAACACAGTATAGGAGGACTGAGTCAAATGGATCTAAATTAGCTGCATATTTATCTAAAGCAGTAAAAATTAAAAACAAAAATCCTAAATTCCCATATTTAGGAACAGTTTGATAAATTGTGGAATATCAATACTATTCACATTAAGCAGTCACAAAAGTATAACAGTGAACACTATGTATAAAAAACATGCATAACAATCTGAAAGATGAAATATTATGTGTCTGCATTGTAAGAGTATAAAATACAGTGTGTAGGAATTTATTAAAGATAAATATATCCACGTGAAAAGGATGGTGTGAGGGTCATTATTTTATCAGTTAAAAATCCTTAAAGTTATCTTCAATGTTATTAATGAGTTGTCAGCTAGTTAAAAAAAAAGGTAATGGAATTCATCAGACATATTTTTAAAAGATTCATTCTGTGTTTGATCCACAAATACCACTGAGCTCCTACTATGTCCCAGGCACTGTACTGTTTGCTGTAGAAGATACCAGGTAAACGTGGTCAGCTCCAGCTGGAGGCAGGTGGAGGGGAGTATTAGCCATGGAGCAGCTTCTCTCTGCCCCCTGCTCTGGCTCTTTTCATATCACCTCAGAGCAACCCCTGTAATAGGTGTAGTTGTTCCTATTTTGCAATGAGGGGTTTGCTCCTCAGGTCACGTCATTTCATCTTTGCATCACCTGGTGTGTATTAGAAATGCAGAATCTCAGGCCCCACCAACCCTACTGAACTAGAATCTGCATTTTACAACTTTCCCAGAGGATCGTGTGCATGTTCAAGTCTGAAAAACTGTTGTGGAAGCTTCAGCCACTGTCACACGTGGCAGGATGGAAAGTCCTTCTGTTCTTAGGAAGAAAAAAGGAAATGGAAACTTGAAAAAAATTTTTAACAATCAGGTATTTTAAAAATGTTCTTTAAAACCCAGAGAATAAGCTGAGTAGAGAGTGAAAAAAAAAATTCTGAACCAATGGAAATATATATTGCCCTTCATATCTGGGAATGTATTTCAGTCTTGGCAATCTTCTACTAACCATACTGTGAGCCTTTGAGGTCAAAGCCATGATTTATTACTTTTTCTATGTGTGGAATGTAGCATGTGCTATGTATTTAATGAAACTTGCTGAATAAATGAATGAAGATAAGTAAACTCACCCTCCACCCAAGTCATTTTTTTCAGGGAAAAGTGACAAAGAAAAAAACAACAAACCGGTGTCAGAGTTTTCATTTAAAAAAAGAAACAACACACAACAAAACCCCACCATTTCCAGGTCTGCTATCAGACAGTTTACATTCATAACAAATTCCTATAACTTCTCTTTGGATAACTGTAAAATTATGATGTTGAGACATAAAAAGATAATAAAACATTAAATTATATGCAAGGAATGTAGACCACCCTACATAAGACAGCACTTCCCAAGAGTTCCTGTTGTAGCTCAGTGGGTTAAGAACCTGACTAGTATCCATGAGGATCCGTGAGACTAGTATCCCTGGTCTCACTCAGTGGGTTAACGATCTGACATTACTGCAGTTGTGGCAAAGGTCATAGATGCAGCTCAGATCCGGCATTGCTGTGGCTGTGGTGTAGTCTGGAAGCTGCAGCTCTGATTTGACCCCTGCCCTAGGAACTTCCATGTGCCATAGGTATGGTCCTAAAAAGGAAAAAAAACGAAAGGTAAAAAAGAAAAAAAAAGGGCCAGCCAAGGGGGCTTGGCCAGCAAGAAGTTGCAGAAATAGCAACAGAACAAACAAAACAAAAAAACCCCAGCACTTCCCCCAGAGAGGGCCATTCCCTTTACTCTGCTTTATTTTCTTCCCACAGTGCTCAGCAGTGCCTTTGGCACTTTAAGTGTTTACTGTCTGTCTCTCCTGCTACACTGCCAGCCTAGAGGGCAGGGGTTATTTTATTCACTTGTATTCCCAGTGTCAAGAGTCCCTGGCACGAAGTAGGTTCTTGTCATAGGGTAGTTTACCTCTATGTTAAACATAGTAGTTTATTCTATTTAAAGCAAACTTGGAAAATTAAAGAGAAGTTTAAAAATCACTCATACTGGAGTTCCTGTCATGGCGCAGCAGAAACGAATCTGCCTAGGAACCATGAGATTGTGGGTTCGATCCCTGGCCTCACTCAGTGGGTTAAGGATCCGGCATTGCCATGAGTAGGTCACAGATGCGGCTTGAATCTGGCATTGCTGTGACTGTGGTGTAGGCCAGCGACAACAGCTCCAATTAGACCCCTAGCCTGGGAATCTCCATATACCATGGGTGCAGGGCCCTAAAAAGACAAAAGACAAAAGACAAAAAAAAAAAATCACTCACTCATACCATTGCCACTACACATAATCACTGTTGACACACTGGCATTTCTTTTCTGTCCCCCTCCCCATTTGGATGCCAGATTTTCTTCCCCTCCTGAATAGTGCTGCAGTCACACTGCATACATGAGCGTACTTAAAAAAAAAAAAAAACTTAATATAGGCAAATACGTTTTTGTAAGATTTTTTTGATACAAAGGTTAAAATGAAAACAGTTAAAACAGTTACAATGACAATAGTCTGATAAACCCCCACTTAACCAAAGAATGCCAGAAATCAGAACTAACATTATACGTACTGAATTTTTTTAGCTATAAACAATATAAAATGTCTGAATTGTAATATTAAACTGCTAAGTAAAATATTGGTGGAAAGGATATTAAAAATTTTTAGTCCTACATATCTTCAGTTTTTTGTCAAAAGTTTTTTTCTTCGAGCGCTTTTTAGGAGGTGCTCTTTTTAAAATTTACATAAAACCTAATTGCCAGGGTCTAAGGGAAACAGTGTCTTGCCCAGAGCATTACAGGAGATTCGGTGGCAGATGGGAAGTTGGGCTTGATGGCCTTGAAGGTTGTTCCTGGCCTCGTGGCTCTACCGTTAATCAGGAGGGACGGCCTGCCCAGCCCTGCACTCTGGATTGCAGCCTAGCGGAGTCTTGCCCCTGATTCAGCAAGGCAGTCAGTGTATCGGAAAGGGCTTTATCTAAACATATGTTTTGTTCAGAACGTGTTCACTGCCTGGCGAATCACTTCGCCTTTTGCCCTAAAATAGTTAAACTGAGCCATGTATATAATTAATTTGAATGGCACCTTTAATAACCAAGACAGTAGTTTCTCTGCAGAGCCTTAATGAATTCAGGGCACTTTCCTCCTTTCTTTCTCTTTCTCCCTCTCTTTCATTTATTTAATTTTCTGGCTTGATACGGGGCAAAATGTCTAAGATTCAGATGAAAACCACAGGGCCCTTTCTGACCAGCTGGCCGCCTGGGTTACACCAGTAGAACACTCCAGCCTCAGACTGGGGTTCCCCCAGGTCCAGGAGGCACCCAAAATCGGGGGCTGGAGAAGGAACTGGGCAAGCAGGCAGGTATCGTTTCATTTCTACTTATAACTTCTGACTTTAAATCTTCCCTGTGGTTTACGGTCTTTTTTCTCATTAAAGCTAGTTGATCAATTATCATCAGTGAGAAGGGATTAAAATATCAACTGAAATCACTATTTCAAAGAAATGCTGCTTCCAGGGTCACATATAACACCACGATTTTTACAAAAAGGGGAATAGCTCAGGATGACAGCCAAGTAAGAAGGTACTTCTCCAAAAAATTGCTTAGAATACATAGTCAGAATATCCTGCTTTTACGCAGAACTTCAAAGTAAGAAACAGTAGGCATCCTTGCTAAACTATTAGTAGGAATGCGAAAGCTCATCTCCGCTGTGTACTTTAAGACTTTAAATTATATGAACTATGGGTGTTAACACGACAGCTTTTACTTTTATTTCGCACCCAGGTAAACAAAGCTCCATTCATTTGTTTTAGCGGCTCTCTTAGAACTTCTACAATCATTGTGTCTTATCTTTTGGTTCCAACTGTTTATGGCTGTGACAACAAAGGGCTGCACTCACGCAATGATATCATTTTGTTTGAGACAGTTTCTACAGACTTCTATTTGGTGTCCGGCCTTTTCTTCTAATACCTCACAGAAGCCTTCTATAAACCACCTTCCCATGACCACTAGGCAGCTGTTTCTCTGTCTCATGCAGGCTCCTAAAGCACCTGGCCATCATGTCCACAGCCCAAGTTATCTGAAGTTATTTATTAAGTCATGGGACAGAGTTAAGCACCCAGCAGAAACCGTAACTCTGATACTGATCTCCAGTTAAGTTACTTGAGCAACGGTTTTGAATGCATTTGTCTATTGTCACTTTTTTTTTTTTTAAACCTAGCCACAGTCCCTATGTAAGCATTTATTTGAACACTTTCTCTGTACTCTGCCTTAGTTTCTTAGATGGTACTTTCCTGGTCAAATTCTGGGATGCCAGTTTACCACCTTAACTTTCCCTTTAAGGTTCTAAACAAACACACAGCGTCCCCATCTTCTTTGTAATATTTACAAATAAAGCGTTAAACAAACCTTTTAGGTGCTAGCATCTATGAGACCAGAGGCAAGAAAAACTTACTGCCAGAATAATTTTTGCAAGTTTAAGGCTCAGCAAGTCTGAACCAACATCGACTAGTTTATACAAGGTCTTCAGGAGAATGCTTCTTCTCTTAAATTTATTTCCCAGCATGTTTCCTTCCTCTAAGGCGAGATGAAGTTGTGTGCAAGCAGCACAAACCATTTCAATGTTTTCTTCTGTGGGGGCAAAGAGAGTAAAGCAGAACTTGCTCATCAAGGTCAAGTTTTCAAGTGTGTCAAACACAGATAGTGTAAGTAAACCCCAAAATTATTTCCCCGGACATCTTCAAATCCTGAACTATGCTTTTCCCCTTTTCTCATCATTCCCATCTACCTGATTTTTTTTCCCTCCATGTGGTTGCTCCATCTCCTACCACGCTGACTTCTTCACTAATCAGTTGGCTTATCTAGAACATGGTCTTTCAAAGGGTGAGGTGGAGAGGGGAACAGCATGATCTCAGCTGGTCTCCTTCACTCCAGAGGCCCCCCTCCCTGACCAGGGCTCTGCTCAGCACCAGGTAAGCATTCCACTTGCACCTCTGCCTTCGAGCCTGCACCACACACTTTCACTGGCACAGAATGTTCTCCTTACCCCTGTCCTTACTGACTCTGGTCCTTCCGGGTTCTCTTTAGGTCCTGGCTCCTCCAGAAAACATGTACCATGCCACATTCAACCATTACCTTGCACTGTTATTTTTCTTATATTTATGCATATTGTGTTCTATGTCCAGTGCCCCCAAACAGGGGTCATGCTGAGTGAGTAGGAACCATGTCTTACACATCTTTTTATCAACAGTGCATGTACAGTGATGATACTGTACTGAGAGCCTGTAACACAGTTTAATACAGAGGCCTCTTCTAATACATCCATTGATGAAAACATGATCAATCTTTCCCCATGAGAACAATGCTTATTCTCTGAGAAAAGAGGGCTCAAAAATCACATCCACCACTATTTGGAGATGGGTTTCACCAAGAAGGGATGAAAAAGAAGACTTTAGTTAGGAAAGAGGAGAGGCCTAGAACATTTTATTTTATAATTAGAATTCTGAAGAAAGTGATTTTTGAAAGTGGAAGCCATACTAACAGGCATACCAGAAGAAAAGTGGCACACAACATGGAACATATGGGGAAATATAAGAATCCACGGTTTAAGGAATTAAGTTGAAAATGTTATCTCTGAGAGACTCCATCACACAATTTAAAAGTAGGAAACCAATCTTAAATAAATACCATAATGTGCTCTTGAAAGCCTGCATAGAGGAAGTGTGCGCCTGCAGAAGGAAATGACTCAGGCCATTTTTAGCTCTTTTCAACAATAACATCTAAGAAAAAATTTTAAACCTCAATAGCTAAGTAACCTTCAATGCCTTTTAGTTATGCACTTAAATAAATGAATTGATGGGAAATGACTTAGACTAACGTTAAATAAAGGGAAAAACCTGAGCTCTATTGTAAGAAATACTTTTGTTTGGTTGTTTTATTCTTCTGTTACTGGCAGTTTCTTCACAAACCCCAAGTCCAGGCTGTGGGCCACTCCATGGCAGAGGGTAGACTTCAAGGCAGTTTTCTAATTAATACTTCCCTCCACAAACTCTTCGGCCTGGTGGGTTCCACTCAAGAGTAGCTGTTTGGGCTTAAAAGAAATAAAAAGGATAGGCTCACGGGTCAAATTTTAAACTATCGATCAAATGATCTCTTTCGACCAGTGGTTTTGTTATAATTCCCACGGAGCCTCAAAAGACAATATGAATCTAAGAATGATCAAGATTCTCAAGGGGCAAAAGCTAGTGGGTGAAAATTTAATGCGTAATAGAAAGCAACAGAGTGTCAAAGTAACTTCTCCCCATAAGATACCTAGTAATTACAAAGGAAAAGTAGTAACTTTTTATAGCGGAAAAACTTGGCAGACCCTTCTCCAAGTGTTCAAAGTTCATATCACCCATAATGGACCAAATCAGCATCAGGTGCCTCCTGATGTGATGCAGGACACGGCACCCCTGGTGCTGTACACCTGCCCCAGTGCCTAATCTGCAGCTAATGGTGAGGAAATTCCAGACAAACGCAATCTGTGGGGCAGTCTATAAAATCACTGCCTGTTCTCAAATACGTCACAGTCATGAAAGAGACATGACAAACAATTGTATCAAGAGTTTTCTTTTTCTATAAAGGAAATTACTAGGAAAACTGGCAGTATCTGAATAAGGTTTGTTGTATGGTAATTTCCAGATACGTAATAGAATGCCCTTGTTTTTAAAAGACACATGCCAGAGTACTTAGGGATATATGGCATTATGATGGCAACTTGTTCTCAAATGGCTCAAAAAAGGGGGGAAAAATACAATATGTATATGATGGGGGAGAGAAAAAGAGAACGAGAGGGAGAGAAGGAGGCAGGAACAGACAATGATAAAGCAAGTGAAATAATATGTTAATATTTTGGAAATCTGGGGGAAAAGCAGACAAGATTTCTTTGAACTATTCTTGCAACTTCTCTAAGTCTAATTTTATATCAATTTTGACATAAAAAGTAAGAGGAGTTCCAACCATGGCACACAGCGTTAAGGATCTGGCATTATCACAGCTGTGGCATAGGTTTCAGCTGTGGCTTGGATTCGATCCCTGGCCTAGGAACCTTCAGGTTTGGCAGGTGCAGCCAAAAAAAAAAAAAAAAAAAAAGTAGGAAAAAAAAAGGATCTTAGAGTTCTTGTTGTGGCTCAGTGGAAAATGAATCTGCCTAGTATCCATGAGGACATAGGTTCAATCCCTGGCCTTACTCATTGGGTTAAGGATCTAGCGCTGTTGTGAGCTGTGGAATAGGTCCCACACATGGCTTGGATCTGGTGTTGCTGTGGCTGTGGTGTAGGCCGGTGGCAACAGGTCTGATTAGACCCCTAGCCTGGGAACCTCCATGTGGCACGGATGAGGCCCTAAAAAGACCAAAAAAAAAAAAAAAAGTAACCTAGTTCTGCCACCATTTGCTGTTCTTAAAGTTGTCTATGGAAGAGACACCATCTTTCAGTGTTTAACATTCCCCTAAAAATCGAGATTCACCCACATTTCAAATCCCAAACTCTTGCTACATTGTCTCTGTGGTGGCTATGGTGACAGAGCCCTCAGAACCCTCTTAAAATCCCTCAGGCTGCAGACTTTCTCCAGGACAGGCCTCTGTGCCCCCTACTCTCCCCACTGTGCTCCTCTTGAGATGTTTTCTTCTTTAACCCTTGCCCAAACTGACTGCTCTTTCCGTTAGTTTTCTATGCACATCTCCTAAGAAAAAGAACCCAAAGTTAACCAGGCTCACTAAGAGGAGGGTGAAAATGATGGACTCTTGAAGGGACAAAGTCATTTTGGTCCTGTTCTCAGGGTCTGGAGCTGTGGTGGATCTTGGAGATGGGCTAGCCTCACCTACACCTCACCTGGCAGGCGAGAATGCTGCCGTGCACAGAGAACAGGAACCCCACCGCCACTTGCTTCCTTAGCAGCATCAGGACCAGAATCTCTATTCAGAGCTCCCACATTAACCACGACCACCACCAAGCGCCATTGAGAGCCCAGGAGTGGTGAGGCTGTTGGAACCTTTAAGGAAATGGGTCTTTTGCACAACTTCCTGGTTGTGTGGTTGGTGGGAAGGATGCATTTACCCTGATTCTCCTAGGGCTTCTTCCTAGGGCTGGGGCCAGAACTGCAGCTCCAGAGGAGCCGGTTTCAACTTTGGAAGTAGAATCCCTGAGGAGCAGCAAAGGGGTAGAAGGCAGCAGCAGTGGCAGTGGCAGTGGCGGTGGTGGTGGCGGCGGTGGCGGCATGGGGGGGTGGGAATTCCTCTGACAAGCTTTTCTTAGGTCATCTTTGCAGAGACCCATGGGTTGTGGGCCTTCTTGCTGGGCATTCCAGAATAAAGGACTGGGCACATCCCAGGCCACTTCCTGCTAAGGGGCATCCCTGACATGTGTGCTCGACCTTAGGCAAAAAAGAAAAACAATCCTCCCTGAGGATCCACAGGGGACTGGGTCTAAGACCCCTGAGTATACCAAAGTCTGCAGATGCGCAAGTCTCATATAAAATGGCTTAGTACAGTCGGTCCCCCATATCTGTACGTTCTGCATCTGTGAATTCAACCAACAGCGGATAAAAATTCCACCTGTAGGAGTTCCTGTCGTGGTACAGTGGAAATGAGTCTAACTAGCATCCATGAGGACGCAGGTTCGATCCCTGGCCTCGCTCAGTAGGTTAAAGACCCGGAGCTGCCGTAAGCCGTGGTGTGGGTTACAGATGCAGCTCGGCTTTGCTATGGCTGTGGCTTTGCTGTGGCTCTGGTGTAGGCCAGGGGCTACAGCTCTAATTCGACCCCTAGCCTGGGAACCTCCATATGCCATGGGTGTGGTCCTAAAAAGCCAAAAAAAAAAAAAAAAAAATTCCACCTGCAGTTGGTTGAGCCTGTGGATGTGGAATCTGCAGCTACGGAAGGCCAGCTATATACATTTGGGGTGAGAAAACCACGGCACACCTGCAAAGGTTGCCGGTCTAGGAGATTTAGTCAAAGTTTTAGAGGCCTAACATCTGTTTTAATTGTTCACTGTTTACATGAACTGCCTTGCCACTCTGGGGAGTTCAAACTGGCATTTCCTTGGGCAGAGGAGGTACTAATTTATATTTCAAGGGGCATTTTAGAAGTAGGCTTTCTTGCTGCATTTAGAGTATCATTTTACTCACTAAAAATCAGGTTGATATGTCATGTCGAATACATGCATTACTGGGTAGAGAACTTCATTTGTTTTTGAACACATTAACAGAAAAGGTAGTCAAACTGAAAATATCAGGGCAACAGGGAACATAGAAATAACTTCAGATATTTTTGATTTAAAACAAAAACTTTTTTTTTACCCTTTTCTAACGCATGCAAAATCGGTACGATCCTTGTATTCCAAAAAGCATCTACTTCTACTTCTGTATCCTTTTCTTGCAACTCGGCTTTTGAGGCTGTAAAAGAGACCCAGAACAGGAGAAAGAGCTGTGAAAAAGGAGTTGTAACCGGACCACCCCCACGAGTCTTTGTTTTCTGTCCCTGAAATTAATAAATCCTGGAATTCCATTATAATTGGCACTCCCGCCCCCCAGCAAGCCCAACTAATTTAAATTAGAACTACATATCTTCTGATCAAATCAACACAAATTAAGCTCAGATAACGTAAAGAAATCACAACTTTAAACTCTGATTGGGACACTGCATAAAGTCTTAAGCTTTGTAAATGTTGAAATCACTGTCAGGGAGGCAAACAGTTTGGAGTTTGGGGGTTTTTGTTTTTTACTTAAATGTATCTCTCTGTAATGTAAGATAAACAGAAAACTATAGTTATGGCAAGTATGGATTTTGAAAATGTTCAGTGAAAATTTTTCTGAGAAGCAGGCCTGCGGGGACTTTCTTTCCTATAGAAAGCTGTGGTTATACCCCGTTATTGCGGGGTCTGTGCCGTTCGTGCCAGTGGTTCTGTGAAGGGCAGTGGGAAGAGCCTGAGCTCTGGGCGCTGACAGATCTCAATTCAAATCCCAACTCCATACTGACGCACTGGGTGACGGGGGTCTGGTTTCTTATCCTTTCTGAGCCTCATCAGCAAGACAGAGATTAAAACATTTGCCTTCAGGGTTATGAGAATTCAAAGACATGTCACAGGCAAAGCTCCGGGCCCAGTGCCTAGCATCTAGTAACAATCAGTATGGATTTCACCTCCCTGATTAAAAAGCCCACAAACAGGTCTGCACTGTCTGAAGAGTATCGGGCTGCATAGAACCATGAGGAGGAGATGCCCAAGAACACAGGCGGTAAGAGACCAAAAGCTCCCACAGCCTGGGTACTCCAGATCCAGAGCCCTCTCTAATTTTGTCACAATACTCTGAGGAGGTCTCCACATTGTCACTATTTTCCATATGAAGAAAGTGGGGCTCAGGGGTGTTAAGTTACCTGCCCAAGGTCACAGAGTGCCCAAGGTCACAGAGTGCACTTGACCTCTCAAGGGTTATTGTGCCCTGCAACAAAATGGCAAGCTAAAAGGTAACTTTGGGGAGAACTTTCAATCATATTAGAAACTCCAGATCATGATTATATTCCATGCAGGCAAGATCTCAAGATGGAAAATGCTGACAGTCTAGCTGGAGGGGGCACTGCTGTGCTGGGCGCTCAGAGGCAGGGCTGGAGACAAAATCCTCAGCCTTCCTTCTCAGAAGGCACCCCCCTAGAGCCTTCACCTGGCACCCAGTCAATACAGACTCAAGGAGTCCTGGTAGCAATTGCCTGGTACCCTCAGTGGGTGCCTGGACCCTAAAAATGTCCCATGGAGAGTTACAAATCATATCAGCAATATGAAGTTTCTGCGGAAAAAGAGGGTATAGTGAAAGGGTGCAGGCTGTATATATTTAGGTTGTTTTAAGTAAAGGTAAGACAAGTAGACTAGGGAGGCGTGGTAAGAGCACTGGTTCTAGAGTCGCTGGCTGGGCTGGAGTCCTAGCTCTGCCACCGAGTGGCTGCCTTTGGGCAAGTTGCTTCACTTCTTGCCTGTAAAATTGGGGGTAACAATGAGAACCTTCAAGTATTGCAATTATGGGTTATTACCTTCTCTTGTGTGCTCCTGTATTTTCCAAATCCTCTCATGTACTTGTATTACTCCTGAAGAGAAAAAAACACACAGCACATACTAAATCACCCAAGCACATGGCAATGGATCACCCAGAGCAGCAGGACAGTCATCCCACCCAGGGCACAGGCCATCCCCGATGCACTCCATGTTGGAAACGGCCACGCCGATGCAATGGGTCTAGGCCTGCCTTTCCTCAAACCTTCCTGATACCACCAGGGGTTGATGCACACAGGGCAGGAAGAGCCCATGGAGAGCAAAAGCAGAGAGAAAGGATGTCAACAAAGCCGGAATTAAACATTGTAGGTGCTGTCAACAGGGTTCATAGCAAGGTCGCACAGAATTTGTCTAACCCATGAGCGAGAAGTCACTGTGACACAGAGTTGAATTGTCTCTAGGACAAAGTCAGTCTGTACCAGTTCACTATCCCTTAGCCAAAGCCTTTGGGAACAGATGTGGCTGGGGATTCAGAAAAAGCTGAATTTTAGTCAGGCAAGCTGGTGTCCACATTGCATGTTCCATGCTACCGCCAGCAGCGTCTTCTGGGACAGCGTCCTGCAGCAAAGTGTGTGGCTAGTCGCGCTAATGCAACAAAGGCTGTAATTGGCCTCCCAGCAGTACAGGTCAGGCATCGCCATTCAGTGAGTTTGAACATTATTTCAGCTTTCAGAGCTCTGGGGCTTGCAGAACCACTGATAGAGGACTGGAGACCACCACCTCCATCTCTTTGGATCATTACTTTTATGAGCCTGCCCTAACGTTGCTGAGTTACAGGTATGGATTCTAAAGGTGAGCATGACTAGTCAAGCAGTATAAAAAAACAGAGCTGCTGTATTTCCAGGTGTGGGGCATATTCAAAGTCCAGAATATGGTGAGTAAAATCGACTTACATCAAGGCCAGGGGAAAGCCAGGAGATCATAAGTCAGATGAATATTTTAATCGACACATATTTATGACACACTTAAATATGTGAGAAATACGGACTTCAAGTCCAATCGGTTCAAATCTGCAGTTTTAACCTCTATGTAACAGGCTCTTTAGAAGGCGCGCTCTATGAGAAAACACACTTATCAAACCATTTCTCAGGACAAACGCAATGGCTATCGTGTGCACCTCAGGAAGAGCTGGATTACAGGGGTGAGCCAGAAATCACAGAGCAGTTTATTTAACCTTTGGAAAGGAAAGGCTCTCGCAGGCCCTCCTGCATGTTTCTAAGACTTGTTTCTTCTCGGAACAGA
This sequence comes from Phacochoerus africanus, assembly GCF_016906955.1. NCBI lineage: Eukaryota > Metazoa > Chordata > Mammalia > Artiodactyla > Suidae > Phacochoerus > Phacochoerus africanus. The sequence continues at coordinate 74,923,066 of NC_062545.1, read as the reverse complement.
AGTCAGCCAGACACTGTGGTGCAAGAGTTTGCTTTCAACCCTCTCCCAGGAACCGCTGTGCGAGCAGTGGTGGCCGGCTCCAGCCTTTCCCCTCACGCACCTCCTTCAACGCTGCTCGCCACAAAAAAATCCCATCTTCGACACGAACCCGGCTTCTGCCCTAGAAACTGCAGCCCGGGGTCACATGGTTACTTTTTAAGATCCGCAGGAGATAAATAAATAAAGTTTGTCTCAGTCTTGGGCAACAACCTGATATTTTAGAAAGCACTTTCATCTAGGTTCACAGGTTGCTAAATATAAAAATTATGATTCAACAGGAAATTGGGTAAGTCGAGCAGAAATTTCAGCATGTTTTTGAAGATTTTTTTGCTGTCTCAGTGGTTATAGTTCTTAACCGCAGCTTTGAGTTCTGGACACAAAAACTTGACACAATCTTCATTGGCTGCTGTTTTTAGCTTAGACATGTAAAAGGCTTAGCAACAATGCTGACGTGGAAATCAGTCTGTCTAAGATTTTCCTGAGTGCTACAGAAATTCCCACTGGGCACAAAAGTTGTTGTATTGATAAGAAATTAGTCTTGAAGAGAAGAAAATATTTTTTGAACCAAATATTTGTTTGGTTTTGTAAAATTTCATGCACTTCAAAAAATGTATAAGGAATATAACCAAACACCTGTGTTACCCACAGTTTTGTCAAATATTAACTGTATTTTCATTTTTCTCCTTGTTTCAAAGAAATAAACATTATACTTATTACTAATACCCTCTGTGTACCTCCCCCATCCAGCCCCCTCCCCAAGGGTTACCAACACTCAAATTGAACAGTTATTTTTTTTAATCATGCTTGACTTTACATGTTTACCACATAGATCTGAATCCAGAAACAACACACGCCATTGTTTTGGGGACTTAATTTTTTCACATAATGTTATATCTGTACTCATTTCATTCAATATTATAAGTGCACTCTAGTTCATTTTTCTAACTGCTATATTTCATTGCATGAATACATCCCAAGCCCTCCTAGCCTGTAATTTATATTGTTATATAGCAAACAGTTTAAAGCCACAAAGGGCTGACTTCATATAATTAAAACAGTTTCAACTAATTGAGCAATGATTTTGACTCAAGTTTTGAACTTAAGAACTATGTGGAGGCCAGATTTTGCAATCTTTCAAATGCCTTTACACAATAATTTCTGTGCAGGCATTAAGATTGTAATCTCTGTATGTCTGAGCCACTAAAGCCGGGTAATGGTAAGAGCACTAAGGCTGTTGTGAAAATAATGAAAAATTACAAAAAATAAATGCTGATATGTGACCAAGTTGGACAAAGCTCCTGGCACTTTCAAAGAGTGAGCCAACATCAGATCCTTTAGTGCTATGAACTGGAGTTTGGCACTTAGCATCTGCCTCTACATGGATTGAATCATGAGCTGCTGCAGCTGCATGACCCTCAACACCCCTGAAAGGGGCTCAGGATGGAGATCAGGAGTAGGACGCTCTGTGCTCTGGGAAAACTGGCAGAACAGGTCTTTGGGTAGATATTTTCAGGAGAAGCTTTTATGAGTCCAATTCTTGCATCTCCTCCTATCTAGAAAAGCACTAAAATCCTTCACGGTGACGTCTGCTCCTTGTGACCAGCAGTGACCTATAAAATGTGTACTTGGCTGCATGTACCTCCCCCTTCACCAAAAGCATATATATACTGACATTTCCCCCCACCTCTTTGGAGCAGTATTTCAGAGCTCTTTGAAATGTGGCCTCCCCAGCTATAGCCCAGGTTTTGCTCCCAATAAAACTAAACTCCCAACTTTTAAGTTTTCCTTTTTTTTTTGCTATTTTAGGGCTGTACCTGCAGCATATGGAGGTTCCTGGGCTAGGGGTCAAAACAGAGCTGTAGCTCCTGGCCTACACCACAGCCACACCAGATCTAGGCTGTGTCTGTGACCTACGTCGCAACTCACGGCAACTCCAGATCCTTAAGCCACTAAAGCGAGGTCAGGGATCGAACCCACATCCTCATGGATCCTAGTCAGGTTCCTTAACCACAGAGCCACAAAAGGAACTCCTAAGTTGTGCATATCTTTAAGTCAACAGTGCACATGATTTTCCTGCTGATGGGAATGCGGAAGAGAAGATTGAGCCCTGGGGACCTCTAAGAAAATGGGGGACTCACCTGCTCTGGTGTCCAGCCTGCTCCAGCCTGAGCTGTTGGGGCATGAGGAGGCTCTCAAATGCCTCCTGCCCTGGTCCCTAGGAGGAAGAGGAGTACACACAATACTCAAAACAAAACCCAGAGCATTTCTCTTTTTGTAAGTGTCAGGAGTCACTGAAAATGAAATTTTTGAAGAACCCAGAGAATTGTTTATGAAATAAGAGTTTGGTGTGCTATATCGCATTTTAATCAACCTCTGATATCCAATGAAGAATTATCTTTTAAAAACAAGTCACAGTTGTGTTTCAATATGAAATACAGTTACTAGAAACAACAACAACAAAAAATAAATCCAAAGTTTACTCTGCACACAAAAAAAAAAGAAAAAAAAAAGAAAGAAAGAAAGATTAAGGATCTGCACCACAAGAGGTCACTGTTAGAATAAGAAAGAACTGTATACTTGCCTCACAAAAGCCTAGCATTCAGGAGCCAGAAGAAACTGCTCTCACTCAGGGATACATGCTGTGGGCAGGAAAATTGTTTCCAAACCAGTCAGATGTGTCCAGGATCACATAGTAGGGGTCGGATCTGGAACCTAGGTCTCATGATGTCCAACTGCTCTTTTCAACAAATCACTATATCTCCTTTCTTCATTTCAAAATTAATTAATAGGGAGTTCCCATTGTGGCTCAGTGGAAACAAACCCAACTAATATCCACAAGGATGCGGGTTCGATCCCTGGCCTTGCTCAGTGGGTTAAGGATCTGGCATTGCTGTGAGCTGTGGTGTAGGTCGCAGATGTGGCTTGGGTCTGGCATTGCTGTGGCTGTGGTGCAGGCCAGCAGCTACAGCTCTGATTCGACCCCTAGCCTGGGAACTTCCATATACTGTGGGAGCAACCCTAAAAAGCAAAAATAAATAAATAAAATTAATAGTCTCTAAAATATTTTTTAAAAAAATATTTTGAACGTTAAAAAATTGAAGTTAAATTCAAGCAGCCCCCAGACGACAAATATTTTGTGCTCCAAATGAAAATGTGTGGCTGGCTAACAGCAGGACTATATGCCTGAGTTTTTTCCTTGTTTGTTTTCTGTTGTTTTGAAGGTTATAGACAATGTAGAGATGGTCTATGAAGGATATAACATCTCCTTAGCTAGAGCTGATACTTAAGATACTTTTAAATATCTGTACAGAATTCTAATGTGGAAAAAAAAAAAAAACCACTGAAAGAATACTAGTGCAAGTTTTACAACACGATTTCACTTTTACCATGAAATACAATATTTGCCACAAAAAAATCATAAAGATGCACACATATGCAGACAGGGTCCCCCATGAGCATCTGCATGTCTGTCTGTTGCTCCTCCTTCCTGTGTAGTGAGATCCCCAGCAGATGTTCAGTGCTGTGTATTGGCCCTTGGCCTTGACTACTGCCCCCAGGATTAGTTTGTCCAAATATCTTTTTTTTTCCCATAAATATGTTCTTTTTTTTTTGGCCATACCCATAGCATATGGAAGTTCCCTGTCTGGGGACTGAATCCAAGCCACAGCTGTGACCTATGCCAGATCCTTAACCCACTGCGCCACTGCAGGAACTCCAATTGCTTTATTTTTACACACTGTAAAAACACAGACCTGGTAGCAAGATGTCTTGGCCAATTAAAGAAAGAAATGGGGATGGGATCCTCTCTGTCAACACTCTCGGAGCAGAGATGCAAATGAAGATCGCAAGACAGAAAGAAAAGTCAACCCTGTGGAAAGGTAAAACACCAAAAGGCTGGCAGGGTGTGAAGAAAGGGAAGTTCCCAGATTTATTACTCCAGAAATAACAAGAAAGTTAGAGAATGATAAGAGGCAAGCCCTTCTTTTCATTATTGTCCTGAAGAGCTACTGGAATCCAGCAAGATAGTTTGCATCGAACGGCCTTCCACCTCCCTGCTCCACCTGCCCTGAGGTCTCAGCCCTGGAGAGGATGTCTCACTAAATACCACATCTGTGTGTCTACATTTGGGGGGGGAGGGAAAGAAGGGTGCTTCTTATGAAATATCAGACCCTGATGTGCTAGGTCTGGGGAAGAACACAGGACTGGCATTCACAAATCCCCTGCGTGAACATCATGGTACAATGGCTGATGTCCAGTGTGTAGGCTCTGGACCCAAACTATCTGGGATCAAGTTCTGGGTCCAATTCTCATCAGCCATGTGGCCTTGGACAAACTACTTAAACTCTTGGTTTCCTTTACTTAAAACGAGGGCAATGTCTCTACTCAGTACAGTGACAGTTACATCTGAAGAACTTAGTATAACTGTCAATGGTATTTTTCTCTTTCGTTCAGAGTCAACAAGCACCTGTCTGAGCAGCCCAGTGCTAGGTGTTACTGTGATAAAGAACATATAAGGTGTTGCCCAAAAGAAATTTAAAATCTACTTTGAGGAGCTAAGGTCCTCTTTTTTTTTTTTTTTTTTTCTTTAATGGAAAATTCTAATGGAATCTTGGACTTCCTGTCATGGCTCAATGGTTAACAAATCTGATTAGCACCCATGAGGACGCAGGTTCAATCCCTGGCCCCACTCAGTGGGTTAAGGATCCAGCGCTGCCGTGAGCTATGGTATAGGTTGAAGATGCAGCTCAGATCCTGCGTTGCTGTGGTTGTGGTGTAGGCTGGCAGCTGCAGCTCCGACTCGACCCCTAGCCTGGGAACCTCCATATGCTGAGGGTGCAGTTCTAAAAAGGAAAAAAAGAGAAAAGAAAATTCTAATGGAATCTCTAATCAGGGACTGCAATGTGAAATTCAGCAGGTTACAAAGACTAGAGGGATGCTGAGAAGGAAGTGATGACCCAGAGGGAGATGTGGACCACAAGGTGGGGCTTAAAAGGTTAAAAGTGGAACTGGCAAATGACAGCACTGCTCCCAGGAGTGGAGTGGCATGACTGAAGGTAAAGAAGAGCATGACAAGCCTGGAGGGCAGCACAGGGGCTAATGGTGCAAGGCCAGCAATTTAGGAATAGGTTTCTGTTGGGAGGTACTAGGAACTGCTGCCTAAAACTTGGGTTGACTCAATGGACTCAATTTGATGGGCAATAAGGAGTGGTCCTAGGTTCTTACACAAGGAAATGATGACATGTGGAGTTCTGTGATGACAAGAGTATGTAGGCAACCTGAAGGGAGGTAAGAAGGACCAGTTCTCTGAGGGTGACATGAGACTGGAGGAGAAGGAACAAGTTCAAGAGCCCTTGAATTTATTCAAGGTACTCACTGTACCAGAGTTTCCATCATGGCTCAGTGGTTAACAAATCCGACTAGGAACCAAGAGGTTGTGGGTTCGGTCCCTGGCCTCGCTCAGTGGGTTAAGGATCTGGCGTTGCCATGAGCTATGGTTTAGGCAGCAAATGCGGCTTGGATCCTGCATTGCTGTGGCTGTGGTGTAGACCAGTGGCTACAGCTCCTATTAGACCCCTAGCCTGGGAACCTCCATATGACGAGGGTGCAGCCCTAGAAAAGACAAAAAAAAAAAAAGGTACTTACTGTACTGAGTGGAGACACTGCCTTCATTTTAAGAAAAGGAAACCAAGAGGTTAAGTACTTTGCCCAAGGCCACATGACATAAATGAAAAGTTGATAGGATTTGGGGGTTGATTTCAGGTAGAAGAAAGGAGAAGGTAGACCTGGAAGAATAGGACAACAGGTTGTCAAAACCAAAATGGTAGAATGGGGAAAAGAACAGTTTGAGGGGTGAAGAGTTTTGCCATGTTGAGTTTCTTTTTCTTTTTTTGTCTTTTTGCCTTTTCTTGGGCCGCTCACGTGGCATAGGGAGATTCCCAGGCTAGGGGTCTAATCAGAGCTACAGCTGCCAGCCTATGCCAGAGCCACAGCAACGCAGGATCTGAACTGCGTCTGCGACCTACACCACAGCTCATGGCAATGCCGGATCCTTCACCCACTGAGCGAGGCCAGGGACCGAACCCGCAACCTCATGGTTCCTAGTCGGATTTACTAACCACTGCACCACAATGGGAACTCCCCATGTTGAATTTCTGATGAAAAAGGGAGCATTGGCAAAGGAGATGGGACAATCAGGAATGGAGCTCTATTAACGGTCAATGCAGTGCGCTGGGACCAGAGTCATCTGAAGAGTGGCTGGTGGACCAGAATTTCAGGACACAGTCTGCTCTCAGATGGGCATGGGCGCAGGACAGAAAGGGGGAAAGGAGTCCAAAGGCAGAGGAGAGAGAAAATATGCTCTCATGTGGTCCAGCATGTTGAGAAAGTGAGCACGATGAACAGGTCCGAGGAGATGAGGATGGATGAAGAACTGCTCGGGTTGGCCACGGTAAGCCTAACAGGGTTTCTGTGACGCAGTACAGCTCAAGTCCTTCAGAAAGAGAACATCGATGCAGCTCGGATCCCGCATTGCTGTGGCTGTGGCGTAGGCCAGCAGCTACAGCTCTGATTTGACCCCTAGCCTGGGAACATCCATATGCTGCAGGTGTGGTCCTAAAAAGAAAGAAGGAAAGGAAGAAAGGGAGGGAGGAAGGACAAGGGGAGAGAGGTGTAAGGAAAAGAAAATCCCCCCTTTGCTAAAGAAGAGAAGACGGGATGGCCTTGTACTCAATGGAGAACTTTCTCTAACTTCTACTCATTGATCTTGGTTCTACTAATGAAACAAATCTTTATCCTTCTTCTTCTTGACAATCTCTCAAATATTTATATCTGCCACAGTCACCACTTAAATTTATCTCCTATGGCTTAAAACGTATGGCCCTGCTACTGATTAGTTGTGTGACCGCAGGTAAGTTTTTTAACCTAAGCTTTGGTTCCCTCATCTGTATACGAGGGGGTAGTAAATAACAGTGCCCTTCAATGTAAGAGTGTTGTGAATTAAATGACGGAATGTGGCACGCAGTAAGACTCCATAAGTGTTCACTATGACCCTGGCTGTCACCATTGATGGCATTAACAAACTCCACTTCTTCAACTCTCCTCATATGATACAATTTCACATCTCTTCACCAGCCTGTTCAGTTCCTCGGAGTGTCAGTTTGGATTCCTTTTAAAGTCTGGAATTCAGCATTGACCAAAGGATGGCCTGAGAAGCAGAAGATACATTCTAAATGATGCAGCTTAAAACTATACGAGCAGTTTTCACAGTCACATAGCAGTGTTGGTCAGGCTTTGTCTTTTGTTACACTTGCAGGTAAGGCAGATTTCCCACATCCATGCTGGACTCCTTATTAAATTTCACAGTGTCATAGCTGTCAAAGGGTTCCTTCCTCTCGGATATTTCTAGGTCTTGATTCAGTCATCCAGTATAATTGTTCTACTCAGCTTTCTATTCCATGCTATTAAAGACGTACTTAAATTTTTATAGTAATTGTTGATGTACCAAAAATAAAATGATTTCAGCAATGATCCCTTAAAGCTCTTTTGTGAAATCCTTCTTAAAGCCAGAATAACACTAATTTTATTAGAATACCATCATCAACAAAAAACAAAAACCTAATTCTAACAGACTTAAACAATAAATGGAATTTATTGGCTCACATAAGAGAGAAGTCAAGTGTTAGGGGTGGGTTGTAGGTATGGTATGATCAGGGCTTTGGCTCCACCTTTCTGCAATTCTCTCAGCTCTGCCCTTCCTCTGGTTCCACCTGCAATCGGATTGGAGTCCTGAGCAAAGTACAATGGGTGTGGCATCCTCAGGCCTTTCTTCTGCAGCCCACGTGTTTCAGAGCAAAAACTAGTCTCCTTTTCCCAATCATTAACAAAAGTCCTACCTTTCACTCTGAACAACCGGAACCAAGCTCTCTAGCTGAGGCAAGGCTACACACGACTGAATGAGTTACTACTGCCCATCCATGCATCAGTCACGTTGGCAACATCTGCTTCCAGATCATTTACCCTCCAAAAAAACAAAGTATATTTCCTTAAAAGTCTTCTAAAATTCACATTTTGCTGTAATTCACACAGTTCTTTCAGTTATAATGACTAAGGTTCTTTAATCGGGTCAGCAAACTTTTTCTTAAAGAGCCAGGCAGTATATATTTTACACTTGGTAGGCTAAGTGGCAAAACAAGGCTATTATGTAGATACTCCTAACTCTTTAAAATGTAATGATTTAAAAATGTATAAAAAAATTCTTAGCTCAAGGGTTGTAAAAAAAACAGGTTGTTTAGAGTTGGGGGGGGGTGCTAGTTTGTTGACTCCTCTGGAGTAATAACTAAAAAAATATTAAGAAGTAGACTAAATGGGAAGATTTGGAATTAAGAAAAAAATTGATTTCCATTTGGTAAAAATCTGTAATTTTCAGATATATTAGCATTCTGTCTTAATAAGTAACACTAAAATAGAATTCTACTTGAAACAGTTACATAGAAACACAATGAAATTAAAGAATATAACTTTAGGGGGATGTCTACAAGATTAAAAAAAAAAAAAAAGAAAAGGAAAACTTAAAGGCCACATATAATAAAAAGAAATTTGGGAGTTCCTGTTGTGGCTCAGTGGGTTGCAAACCTGACTAGTATCCATGAGGATGTGGGCTCAATCCCTGGCCTCGATTGGTGGGTTAAGGATCCGTTGTTGCTGTGAGCTATGATGTAGGCTGGCAGCTATAGTTCTGATTTGACCCCTAGCCTGGGAACTTCCATATGCCGCAAGTGTGGTCCTAAGAAAAGAAAAAGGAAAAAAAAGAAATCTAGCAAATTTTGAGCTTTTTCTTGGCCTAATAAGAAGACACTTCATTTCTAGAATTAAACTCAAGTTATACAGATGCAAGTCAGGCAGTAAGTATCTTAGGCTCTGCGGTCATGCAGTCTCTGTCACTACTCAGCTCTGCGGCTGTAGTTTGACGGCAGCCAGTAATAAAAGGGTGAATAAATAGGTGTGGCTGTGTTCCCATAAAACTTTATTTACAAAAACATGTAATAGGCTGCATCTGGCCTATGGGCCATAGTTTGCTGGACCCCTACTTCAGTCTTTTTGATTTTTTGACTGCAATTTGAGAATGCCACCACCAAAAAGGTGGTGCTCCCTTTTGGCATGTCTTCATCGTCTGAAACACCAGATACAGTTTCCAGACATATTAGCATTGTCTTAATAACTAACAGTAAAATAGAATTCTACTTAAACAGTTACATAGAAACACAATGAAATTAAAGACCATGACTTTAGAGGAATGTCCATAAGATCGAAATTTTAAGACAGTCCTCCAAAGTAACTATAGCATTGGGTTAGCAGTCCAAGATTTAAAAAATACATTTTTAAAGATTACGCATATACTCTTAGTACCTATTTCAATCATCACTAACTGGTTATTATTCAAGTGCTATATGCCTAAACTTGATCAGACACTGCTTTGCTGCCAACCATGTTAACTTAGGCAGCCTTAAATTCCCTTGGCTTAGAGTAAAAGCCCAGAGTTTCACGCTCCCCTCAACCCTCCAGGCTCCAGTTTCTAGGCCCCTCGTGTGAAGAGCCTGTATTTTCTCACTGCGGCAGCAAGTACTTCAGCACAGGGAGTGTTGCTGGCACTACCCTCTTGCATAGCGTTGCTGTGGAAATGATGCCACATGAGTATCCATGCTCTGCTCTCCATCCTAACGTCCAGCTCCAGCTCCCACAAGACCAGCTCCCACCAGAACTGCTACAACTCTTCCTCCTCTCCACCTGTCTGTCACACGGCTGCCAGCACCGCTCTCCTCCTCAAAGTCTCTCAGTGCTCCCTGTGGTCTCCAGCCTCAGGACCTGCACTCCTGCTACCTGGGGCCCAGGGCCATTCTCTGAACCTGTCACCCCCAGGTCAAATCCCCCCTCTGCTTATGCTGCTGCTTTAGCAAAGAACACAGGGCTCCATCCCTAGTGAAAAGCAGGCTCAAGGGGCATCCATCCCAAACCCTATGGATCTCGGGAAACCTTCCCTGATCTTCACAATAGAGTAAATGTTCTCACCTCTAAACTCCCAGGATGCCTTCTTTCAATTCTTTCATTCCTCCAGCATTAGAGTTAATCATGGAATGGTGCTTCTAAAACTTCTGTGTGCATTCAAACCACGTGGATACCTTATAAACATGCAGATTCCAAATCAGCAGGTCTGGGGTGAGGCCTGAGATTCCTGTATTTCTAACAAGCTCCTGGGTGATGCTGATGCTGCTGGTCCAGGGACCGCACTTGAGCATCAGAACCTGACGTGTTGGTAAGGCTCTCGTGGACAGGGCCCCTTTCTGTATCTTCCAACCCCGCTAGCACAGGGTTTTCTTATCAGGAAATGCTTATCAAAGGGAAGCTGTCCAATAAGGTGGGATTCTACAAAATCATTCTGGTCAATGCAAATCTTTTACAAATGGAAGCAGTTTCTTAGGCACATTTAGTGAATTTCTTAAAAGAACAATGACTTCATTAATTTTGGGGAAAAAAATATATTTATTATTTTTTAAGGCCAGACACTATAAGTACAAAGAAGATTAAAAAAAAAAAAATCATTGACATCCCACCACCCAGAAGTGAGTACCGTTGGTGTATGGCAAACATCATTCCAGACATATTTTGCATATACTCAGATGAAAAGATAAAAGAATGAAAGAACAGAAGGGTGACTGGAGGGGAGGGTAGATAAGGGGAGGATACATAGAAATGGGATCATACCATACGTGTCGCTATCATGAAAAAGTGTGAAGTATAAATGTAACTTGAATATGACACAGAAACAGAAATTGAGGTGAAACGGAAGAAACTGTAGAACTTCAGATGAATGGGTCCTCCCAAGAGACATTAGTTTCTAAAAGATCTCTCTAAAGTTAAGAAAAGAAATAATGAAAAATATTAGGATGCTGAAATCACTCCCGTTTTACTTATATTTCAATTTCAGACTGTAGCGACCGACAAATCTATTCCTTAGAAGGGATCAGTGATGAGGTCCTGCTGTACAGCACAGGGAACTATATCCAGTCCGTGTAATAGAACATGATAGAAGATAAACTGAGAAAAAGAACATATATACATGTATGAATGGGTCACTGTGCAGTACAGCCGACATTGACAAAACATTGTCAATCAACTATATTTAACTCAAAAAAAAAAAAAAAAAAAGGAGAGAGAGAGACGAGATTAGTTCTCACACTTCCTCCCAAGTACGAGTTTGGGTTATTTACGCCAGTATTAAATTGACAAGTTTTCTGTTCCATAACCGTCATTTGCAGAGTTGTTTAGCTTTAATTCAGTATGAAAACAAAGTCAATACTCACCACAAATGCATGCTTTTACCATAGCATCTTCATTTCTGAGGGTTTTTTTTCTTTTTCTTTTTGAGGCAGCACCTACGGCATATGGAAGCTCCCAGGCTAGGGGTCAAATCGGAGCTGTAGCTGCCAGCCTACACCACAGCCACAGCAATGCCAGATCCGAGCTTTGTCTGCCACCTATACCACAGCTCATGGCAATGCTGGACCCAATGAGCGAGGCCAGGGATCGAATCTACATCTTTCTGGACACTATGGCAGGTTCTTAACTTGCTGAGCCACAGTGGGAACTCCCAGACTTTACTCTTTTCAGAAAGTTGTCTTCTATTACGTCAATATTTTTCTTGTTCTTATCTCTTGCATTCTCAGTGGGTTGCTGTGACTCTCAAATGAGATAATATATGTAAATCACTTGGAAGAGGGCCTGGCACTTAGTCCAGGAAGACAGTGCCAGGAGGAGTGGGGGAGGGGAGGATTCTCTCCAGGAACACAAGTGTCCTGCCCCCATGCCTCAATCTCTCTAATCATTTTCCTATTTTCTTATTCATTTCCTCATGTATGATTTCCTCTAGCTTGCCCACCATGTCTGACTGCATTTTCAGTTCTTTTTACTCTTTTTCTTTCTTTCTTTTGTATTTTTGTCTTTAGGGCTACACCCTCAGCATACGGAGGTTCCCAGGCTAGGGTTCTAAGCAGAACTACAGCTGCTGGCCTACGCCACAGCCACAGCAACACCAGACTGGAGCCACATCTTCGACCTATACCACAGCTCACAGCAACGCCGGATCCTTAACCCACTGAGCAAGGCCAGGGATTGAACCCGCAACCTCATGGTTCCTAGTCGGATTCGTTTCCACTGCACCAAGACGGGAACTCCTTACTTTTTATTTCTAATGTGGCTTTTCTCTCCATATTCATACATTTTTCTTTCATTTCCTTTTTGAGATCTGTGAACAGATTTTCATTTCTTTATGTGGGCTTAAAATCTCTACTTTGAATTCTCCTTATTCAAAGAAAAGCTATTCCCCCCCCCTTTTATTTTAAAGAGGGTAACAATATTTTGTATAATTTCGACATGATGGACAATTGTTTTAACTCTTTCCATGATCTTGGAGGGTAGTTCTTTTTGTGATCCATGTCCTTCGTCTGTCTTTGTTATGTTCTTTACAAAGCCATGCTCAAGTCCCATGTTAACTCTTGTCCTCGTATTATTTATCTTGAAACAGAGCCATGTATTTGTTGAAGAATGAAAATGGAAATCACACATGAGGAAATGAATAAGAACTGGGATGCTCTGTAGTTTCCACTTGAGTTTTCTTGCACATCCATGCACCCAGTCTGTTACACCTGCAGTGTGTGTTCCCTCGGTTTGTATGTAGCTGGTTTTGTGACTCACAGAAAAGCCCCTTTCCAGGCCAGGTTCCTTGGGTTCTAATCTATCAGGGTCTCCCCATCACACACACAGAGACTGGCTGATACGAGGAGAGCGTGCCACCCTCAGCTCCACTCCCCCTGGGTGGCTTCATACTCTGGATCCTAAACAGGGTCTCCACTGTGGCTTCTCCACTTCTCCTGTGGCCTGCTCACAGCCTGAGACCTGGTTTCTTTAATTAAAGACTACTGGACACACCCTTCTGAACTGGGAGACCCACTTTTAGTGAAATTTGTTTTTGGCTCAAGTCTGAGGAGGTGTCTGATCTCAGATTAACCCTTGTCTGCATCTACATTCATAGAGTCTAGCAGGTTAACTAGATTCTTTTGGTTGCGATATTCCAAGTGACAAAAACCCAGAGTACCATAAGCTGTCCCTGTCAAAATAAATAAATAAAGGAAAGAAGACTAAAAGGAAAGGAAGGAAGGAAAGAAGGGGGAAAGGAAGGAGAATGAGAGAGAGAAAGACAAAGGAACATATTGGCTCATAAACAGGGCTGTCTGCAGAGAGGCTGTGGTGGCCTCAGGCACAGCTGGATCTAGAGGTTTACATATCCTTGAGCTTCATATCTGCATGCCTGGCTCTGTACATCACATCTCTCTCAGAGTCGCCCCCCACAGAGCAATGAAATGGTCACTATTGGCTCCAAGATAACATCATCTTCACAGCCTGTGAACTTGGGGAAAGAGGGCTTTCCCCAAAGGCATTGGCAAAAGTCCCAGAGAAGAATTCGACAGGCCTGGCCTGGATCATATACCCACCTCTGGACCAACAACCATGGCTGGTGGGTTGGAGAACCCTGGTTAGCCAGCTCTGAGCCTCATAACCACCTCTGGGAGGAAGGGAAGAGAAGACAGGGTCAGGCTCCTTCAAACATGAACTGAGCAGGATTCGTTATACAATGTAAGATAGTTCGCTCTCCAAAGGGAAGTATGCTCCATGGGATGGGGGGGATCAAGCCCACACTTTAGAATAAAGTTTGCTTCATGATTTGTAGTTTGCAGTTTCTGTATCATTGACGACATTTATTTCTCTGTTTTTCATTCTTTGTTGCTTTTTCTTTTCTTTTTTGGCCTCGCCCATGGCGTGCGCAAGTTCCCAGGCTAGGGGTGGAACCCGAGTGACAGTCACCCAAACCACTGCAGTGACAATGCTGGATCCTGAACCTGCTGCACCACCAGGGAACTCCTCATTGGGTTTCGGCAGAAAGGCTTTCCTTTGCCATCTTTAACCGGAAGCCCTCTTTGCTCATGTTTTATTCCAACAATACTAACAGCACTTGACAGTTTATAAATAAGGCTTTCAAGCCTTCTGAATCAGATCACAGCCTACAGTGAGTCTGTATATTCTCAAGTGAAAGAGCACAGTTTTTTCCACTTTACAGATTAGGAAACTGAGCCCCCAGAAGTGTTAAGAGACTTGTCAAAGAACACACAGCTCGGAGTTCCCTTCGTGGCTCAGTGGTTAACGAACCCAACTAGGATCCATGAGGTTGCCAGCTAGATCACTGGCCTTGCTCAGTGGGTTAAGGATCCAGTGTCTTGTGAACTGTGATGTAGGTCGCAGACTTGGCTCAATCTGGTGTTGCTGTGGCTGTGGTGTAGGCGGGCAGCTGTAGCTCCAATTCAACCCCTGGCCTAGGAACTCCCATATGCCACAGGAAAAAAAAAAAAAAGAAAGGAAAAAAAAAGGGGAGTTGTTGCTGTCATGGCTCAGTGGTTAACAAATCTGACTAGGAACCCTGAGGTTCCAGGTTCAATCCCTGGTCTCATTCAGTAGGTTAAGTATTCGGCGTTGCCGTGAGCTGTGGTGTAGGTCGAAGACATGGCTCAGATCTGGTGTTGCTGGGGCTGTGGTGTAGGCAGGTGGCTCTAGCTCCAATTAGACCCCTAGCCTGGGAACCTCCATATGCTGCGGGTGCGGCCCTATAAAAAGACAAAAGACAAAAAAACAAAACAAAACAAAAAAAACCACACACAGCTCAATCAAGTGGTAGAGAGAGAACCAATCCTAAATCCACAGATTCAGACCCTTAACCAAGTTCTTGACTCTCACAACTGACTGCTCTTGGGCTTTCCTCCTAAAAATCACATTTTCAAACCACGAGAGTTTGAACAATATATACACAGGAAGTCTCAAAGGGTTTAACAAAGAAGCAGTCCGAAGGGGTTCATCAGATGGGACCCCTGGATGGATGTTGGGTGGAGATACACAAACCTATTCTAATGGAAGCTATTTTCAAAACATATGGCCACACCAAATCAGAGAAAATAGGGTGTTGCTAAGGGGCAGGCCTGCCACACCTTGAATGAGTCCTTGATGGACACGCAGGCTGTTTTAATTGATATCTGAAGCTGACAGGTCAATAAGTGCTGGAAAGTTATCCAGCGCCTGCCCTTGCCCCCCAAAACTTGTTTGCAAAGATACCTTGTTTAGCAACTCTTTTTTCCATCACAACCAGCATAAAGTTAAACTCCAGTCCATCCCAGGTCGGAGTTCATTCTAAATTCAGGGTTTCCCGGAAATCAATGTGGCTTCCCTGAGTTAAACTACTCCTTTCTCTCCAAGGCCCAAGAAGCACTGGCCTGAAGGTGTCAGCTCCGTGCTAGACAAGGACCCTGGGGGAGGAGCCTGACTTCCCTTCCTGTCCCCTCTGTGGAGTGTGGAGCTGCTCACACTCCTTCTCAGCCCTCAACCCGTCATCAGTGCCGACCTCCCCCCTTTCTACTTAGGCCATCCCTTCCCGCCCTTTTCCTGCTGGCCCAGTTCACTGACAAGAATCTTCATTTTCCACTTTCTGGTCTAAAGATGAAAACATGCTAACTGAGGGTAGGGCTTTTGCATCAAAACTGGGAATATTCCACGGCACTGAGAAGATCATTTCTTGGAATTATTCACTTAAGTGTTTACCAGAAACAACGATCAAGTGTTCCGGATTGATTCACAAATGTAATTAATGAAAGAATGGCTAATAGTTTCCATTTTCTGGTTTGTTTTAATCCTACCAAATAAAAAAAAAATTTTTTTTTTTTTTTTTGGCACCACTTCAACAAAAATCCCAGCCCATGATTCAAGGAGGTAAGAGATTCATAAAGCCAACATGGAAGTTAAACTTGCCAAGGTGTATGGCAAACCCAACTCAGACGCAATCCTTACACAAAGCAAAAGCCATCCTAACAGAGCAAAAAGAAAAGCAATTAGTGCTGCCAGCCAATGCCTCCAAATTTTGGACAGTCACGAAAAAGTGCCTCCAGTCCCTGGGACTTCTCCTCTGCTGTTTGTGGGATAAAAAATGTAACTAAAAATGCCTGTGCTGTCCCAGACTGGGGAAGACATAACGAACCCTGGCTTGCCATATTATTCTGCAACAGCTGAAAGTTTGCAAAATAAATAAATAAAAGTAAAATACAATACAATAAAATAAAACAGCTCTTGTTTGGTTTTTCCTAGTCAACTTTAATTACTGTAAGGATGGATGCAGCAAGATAAATATTTCCTTTTCAGTTCAGCGCTGAAAGAAACACAAGTTCTTCTGCTGCCTTTTGTGCTGAAGCTCTGAGGTCCGCAGCCTATTCTTATTCACCAACTGGAAAAGATTTGTGGCAATGGCCAGTTTGATGTTTTGTGCTCAACTCCCAAAGTCCCAATTTGAAGTCCTTCTCTTCCACTTAAGGAGACATGTCATTTTTCCTTTAATTTAAAAAATGTTCTGAATGCAAAGAGACTTTACAAGGACTACTAGGTTGCCTAATATAAATTCCGTGTGTGTGATGCTCTTCAGGCGGTATCAGTGGACAAGGTCAGTTCGGCTAAACTAACCAACTGCCAAGCAGCCAATTTTCCGGGGTGGGGGGTGGGGGGTGGGTAGAGTTTTAAGCATACTACATGTGCAAGAGCCAAAGTCAGACCCGAAATCTAAAGTGAGGGCAACAAGCACTTGGTCTTAAAATGGCCCATGGAATTTAATCTTGTTAAGCAAATTTGAACTGGGCATTTGTCCACAATGACCCAATGGAAAGTTACAGGCAAATATCTCTAAACGACACTGTTCAGTCCAAGACTTTCTGCCTATCTGAGCATCACTATGGGCTGGAACTGGAAAGCATGGCCTGCCCTATTCCCCACCCTGGCCCCCAAGGTATTCCAGGCTTCTTTAGGAAAACCACCAGTGTAAGAATTCACATCGTCCACACAGTGAACTTTTCTCTACAAGTCCTTCATATGGCAGGAAAATTGCTTCTCAATTTTCCAGGGGAAGCCCTAAAAAGCCCTATCAAGGAGCATAACATGATGGGTAGGGAGTGAAAACGTCAACATGGACTGGGGTGAAACAAAAGCCTTACCCAGGAACATGGTATGAGATATACAGTAACTCCCAATTGTTCATTTTATGAAGGATTAGTAGCGAGCTATCATAGATAAGAGAAATCCACAGGACTCTCCTGTTTTAACTATTCGTTTGCAAAAGCAATATTTTAATCTGAGTTTTTTTTTCTTTCTTTCTTTCTTTTTCAGTCTTTTTGGGGCTGCACACATGGCGCATGGAAGTTCCCAGGCTAGGGGTCAAATGGGAGCTTTAGCTGCCAGCCTACACCACAGCCACAGCAACGCCAGCTCTGAGCTGCATCTGCAACCTACACCACAGCTCATGGCAAAGCCGGATCCTTAACCCACTGAGCAAGGCCAGGGATCGAACCTGCATCCTCATGGATACTAGTCAGGTTTGTTACCACAAAGCCATGATGGGAACTCCTTAATCCAAGTTTCTACTGAAGAATAAAATCAACCAGGTGTCCACTGTTTGGTGGAGTCGACAACAGTGAAGTGACCTAAAGGGAGGTAGTGAGAAATGTCACGCTGGGCAAGAATCCCAAAGCGACATGAGTAGACTCATCGGTCATGACTCAGGGGCTGGGTGGGCAGCCCAGCTCAGGCAGAGTACCTCATTGACCATCCTGTCAAAGCAGCATTTTGGCAGGTTTGATACACATTTTCCTGAGGGTTAAAGGGGGAGATGTAAAGTCAACCCTGTTCAGCCGCTGAGAAGAAAGCTCTCCTACTCAGGCATCATTCACTTACAACTTTGTTTATATAAAAGGGGGAAATGCAAATCAATCATCTACATAAGACAGAGGACAACTACGGTACATGACACAGTTGTCCTGACCAGAAAATTAAATGGAAAGAATACTGACCCTCCACTTCTGAGATGAGATGGCGTGGACGTTGCCCCTTGGAACATTTCTCGCTCCTTGATTTCACTGAAGTCTGCAACATACGGTAGCTGAAGTGGAGGACTCTTTAACCGGCCAACGGCATTAGATTCGGCTAGATAAAGCCCATTTCTTTTCATCACGGAGTCTCCCATCATAACTGTTTCTTTGGGTTCCACTCTCTTCTTTGCTGTAATTATCAAGGAAACATTTTGTTAAGGCGTTTCTTATTTTAAGAATAACTGCCTTTGAAAACTGTTTCAATCCAAAAATTGAAACAATTTAGAAATTATGTATTACTTAAAATCAAGTCTGGGATTGTATGGAGTAAACCTCCCTGGACATATACAAGACCATATTTCCCTCAGCAGGTGATAAATGAGCATAATCGTAGCTCTATCAGCTCAAGTCTACACACAGATAAACACTCAAATTTAGCTTTATGAACTACCTAAGTCTTCATGGATACTTCTGTGTCCCATAGCAATTCTTCTTTCTGAGTCTGATCACATCAGTAACTTTTCATTTAGAAGTATTTATTGAGTGCCTTCCTGATGTCAGGCTCCGTCCTAAGCACTTGGGATGTACTAGTGACAAAACAAAGATCCCTGCACTTACAGGGCTGACATCCTAACAGTGCAACTGTTTACACAACAGACAATAATAAATGAGGGATATAAGATAAGATAGCGTTATGGAAAAAAGCAAAAGTCAAAAAGGGGAGAAGGGTCAAAGGGGATTGGGAACAGGGGCAGGTAGGAATTTTAAATCCTTAATAGAGGTGAGGCACCAAGGTGTCCCATGACAAGGGATGGTATTTTCAGCAGAGAGAAGAGCTGGTACAGAGGCTCAAAGACACAAGTGTGCCTGGCATGCTCAGGCAACAGCAGAGTGAAATGTATGATGGGGAAGAGCAAGGGGCTGGATCATGGAGGCCCAATGGACCACTCGCAGGAGTGGACAGATGAGGGCATTTAAACACTCAAAAGGCTTTTTTTTTTTTTTTTTTTGCCTTTTTCTACGGCCACTCCTGCGGCATATGGAGGTTCCCAGGCTAGGGGTCTAATCGGAGCCGTAGCCACCAGCCTACACCAGAACCACAGCAACGCGGAATCCGAGCCGCGTCTGCAACGTACACCACAGCTCACGGCAATGCCCGATCCTTAACCCACTGAGCGAGGCCAGGGATCGAACATGCAACCTCATGGATATTAGTCGGATTTATTAACCACTGGGCCATGATGGGAACTCCTCAAAAGGCTTTTTAAAGAGGAATAAGATAGAATTGCAAAAGAGAGGTCCAATCTCTGAACTGAAACACCTATTGTGTTTATGGCTGCAGATCCTTAGACTTAAAATACAACACTGTTTCTTCTTGGGCAAACTGACATCAGGACTGGCTTACCCATGCTGCTGCTACTATACTCTAGCCCACAATAAAGTTAAGTTTTTTCAAAGGGGAAAAGGGAATGATCTTCATATAGAGAGATAGTTTTGCAAGCTTTTCCAACATGACTCAAGGTTTCCTTTTCTGCACTTGAACCATCAAACTAATAAAAATCAACCATAACAAAACCACTGAGTCTGTTCCTCTGACTAAGCTCTGTGCTTTCAAAACACTGAATTTAACACCAGGGAGGAAGCTTAGAGATTGGCTAGTCTAACCTTCGTTTTTCAGATGAGAAAACTGAGAACCCTAAAGGTTAGGTAGCTAGTCTAAGGTCACATAGGAGGTTCGGGGAGAGCTGGGGTTTGGTATTCTGTCAGACATGGGGCCACGGACAGCTGTGGATGCAGGCAGGTCACTCAGCTTCTTTTCCCTTCCTCAGTGGTCCCCACTTCTTGGGGACATGGTAAGAATTAAGTGATATGGCCTGGTAAAGGGACTCCCCTGGTGCCAGTGCACTCAAAACCGAGAAGTTATTGTCACTATTATTAACAGAACCCAGGAGTCCTGACTTCTGGTCCAGGGCTCTCTCCACAGCTCCATGTAACCTCAAATATCTTTAGGACTGAATTATAAAGCACATACTTCATTTCAGATTACAAAGCATTTTGAGCCTGTTTCTGTATCTTAGCATTCATTTCTTTCACTCATTCATCCCATAAGTATTTATGAAGCATCCACTGCCATGTGCCAGATGCTGTTCCAGGGGCTGGTGGGTCCAGTGGTGAAGGAGATGGTCTAGAAGTCATGGAGCTTCTGTTCTAGAGAAATATAACACATCCCTACTCATAGGCAGAGGAGCCACAGCCCCTCAGGCTTCAGTCTACCAGAGTGAGCTGTCAGTTGTCAATACAGTAACAAGCTGCCTGGGGCCCACTCTTACCCCTGCTGGATGTCCACCATTCCTCTGAGCGTAAGTAGCAGCGCTCTGGGTTCTTCTGGCAAATACGTGCAGCAAGGTGCACTAATTTTGTAATGGATCCTGGGTAAATTCCAAAAAGATGCTACAAGCAGTAGCATTACCATATAGCAACTGTCCTGTTTCACAAATATTTCTTTGGCATCTACTATAGACTACACCCTTTTTCAGGCTCTTGGGTTTATAAGACAGAAAACTTCTTTTCCTACTAAAGTCGCTCCATTTATGGAGTTCCTGTTTGTGGCTCAGTGGCTTAAGAACCTGACATGGTGTCCGTGAGGATACAGGCTTGATCCCTGGCCTCACGAAGTGGCTTAAGGATCCACCTTTGCCACAAGCTGAGGTTTAGGTTGTGGATGTGGCTCAGATCCAGTGTGGCTGTGGCTGTGGTGGAGGCCAGCAGCTGCAGCTCCGATTCAAGCCCTAGCCTGGGAACTTCCATATGCTGCAGGTGCAGCTATAAAAAATAAAGTTGTTCAGTCTAGTAGGGGAAACAGAGGCCGATGCATCCAGAGAGAAATTCAGGAGCACAGGGTCTGCAGCAGATAAGGAGTACAGAGAAAGGAGGCATCCTCAGGGGTTGGAAAGATTCATAGGGGGAGGCAGAGCCAGAGAAGCAATTTGAAGGGTTAACAGGAGGCAAAAAAAAAAAAAAAAAAAACCTCTCAGAAAAAGGAACTAAAGTCTGGAGTGAAAGCCAGCTTCAGGTATGTCCAAGCTATGCAGCCAAGCAGGGGCTCATGCTAAAAAGGCCCTTCACTTGGTTTAATGCTTTGCTGTTGCCATCTTGAAATTCTAAATAATTTTTGAACAAAGAGCTCCACATTCTCATTTTGCACTGGGTCCAGCAAAGTATATAGTAGATCCAGCATGAGGCCTGAAACAGCAGGATGGGTGTGGGGAACTGCAAGGGTTCCATATTGCTGGCGCACAGATGGCAAGGGCGGAGGGGGTGGGGGGCGGTGAACAGACAAAGGAGAGTGGAGAGAAGGGCCTGGACTTATTAGGCTGGGGTCAGATCACAGCAGAGCTGTGCACACTGGAGAATGGAGACTTCCTCTCCTGGAGCAGAAGTCAACAAACTGTAGCCCCATCAATGCCCTGCCACCTGTTCTGTACAGCCTACAAGCTAAGAATGGTTTTTCTATTTTTTAATGGTTGAGGGCAAAAAAATCAAAAGAACAATATTTTGTAATGTGAAAATTACATGAAATACAAATTTCAGTGGCCCTGGTCAGTCTACAGTTGCTTTCCTGCTGCAACAGCAGAGTTGAGTAGGTTGAACAGAGACTCCATGGCCCACAAGGTCTAAAATAGTCATTCTCTGGCCCTTTAGAGGAAAAGTCTGCCAACTTCTGTGCTAGGTGGGTGCTTCCCAAACTGTGTTCCCCAAGAGACAGAGTCTGCAGTTAAATAGGTTTGGGAAATGCTGGGATAATTAAACAAGTGACTTTACCAGATGGCCTTCCCTACCCTTTAATACAGTCACATGAATTGTGACTCTCCAAGCGGGGAAGCAAGTAGGCTCACTTCTTGAGCATGGGATACTTGATCCAAGGAAAAACTCCTATATCTTGTCAAAAGCAGTCCCTGGAACTAGTTTGGCAAACAGCCCTTTAGGCACAGAGGTCCCTCTGAAGGGTTTGCAGCAAGAAGATGATGCCATCTGATTCTTGTTTGCTTTATGATTTCTTGTCCCTTACAGCACCCCAAGAGAAAAGGATCATTTTTCTGGTTTCCTGGGGTAAAGGGACAAGGCTGTAGCTCACAGTCCTGTATGGGTGGGCACTCGGCTTCCCCAGGCTCTGCTGGCTGCTCCAAGGGCCAAGAGTCCTTGTGTTGACCCACCTGTAGCCCCCCAGTGACCTGAACGTAGAGCAAGACCTGAGCACTGGATGGGCCAGGAAAGAGGTGATCGAAGCAGGGGGCGGTGGTGGGGAGGAGGATGCAGACCCGAGGATATTCAGGAAGCCCATGCAGGCAGCCCGTGGAGGGCCCTATGGTGGCTAAGGTGACAGGGACTGTGAGAAGGAAGAGCCTGTTCTGAGGTCTCTGTCCAGATGACGTTAACTGGGGGGGGGGGGGGGGGCATTAGCAACACTGCCACCTCCAGCCAAAAACTCTGTCTGAACACAGTGATTAAACTCCTGGCCCTACAAACATGACCGCACACATCTCGTCCCCTTTCATCTCCTTCAACCAGGATTCCAAACCTGCCTCCACACCCCTAGCCCTGCCTGGGGAGGTGTCAGCTACAAATGACTTCACACCGTGGGAAGGGACGCACCCTCTGTCTCCAAGCACAGTGGCCCTCACTGCCTGTTACCCAACAAAGGGCCCCTTTACTCAGAGAGGCTCTGAAACTAGTCCAGGGAGCTCCTGGACAATGGATCCAAGGCTGGATCATTAGAACATTTTTTTGAAATTGGGCGATGTGTGCTTTTGAAAGGACAATGACTTTTTACTGCCATTGTTTCCTGGGTGCTGCTGCAGCCTGCAGGGATGATGAGGGCAGTGAGGATGGCAACTGACAACCATGTGGATGGAAGAACGGAAACAGAGATGAACTTCAGTCGGTTGCTTGGGAGTGGAGGGGTCGGCCTTCCCATACCCGGGAACACTGCAGCCAGTAGCAGGGTTTTCAAATGGCAGCTCCCAAGACTTAAACGCCTGCAGCATTCAGGCTCAGAAGTAGAAACATTTAATAAACAAGAGCTCCCCCACTGCCACCCTACTTATAAGTGACCCCGTTCCTGGGAGTTCCCGCTGTGGCTCAGCAGTAACAAACCTGACTAGTATCCATGAGGATGCCTCGCTCAGTGGGTTAAGGATCCAGTGTTGCCATGAGCTGTGGTGTGGGTTGCAGATGTGGCTCGGATCCCACATTGCTGTGGCTGTGGTGCAGGCCGGCAGCTGCAGCTCTGATTCAACCCCTAGCCTGGGAATTTCTATATGCCTCAAGTGCAGCCCTAAAAAGAAAAAAAAAAAAAGTGACCCTGTTCCTCAGTCTGACCTCACCCTGAACCATGGTTCCTGAGTCCATCCCCTCTCATCTTGGCAAGGACTTAGCTCCCGTGGGTACCAATCGTGTCTGTTATCACTGGTTTGATGGGGGCCCTGGTGGCAGAATGTTTGAAAAACTCCTCCAGTGATTCTAAAAGTGCAGCTACCAGAGTTCCCACTGTGATGCGGTAGAAACAAATCTGATAGATCCATGAGGATGCAGGTTCGATCCCTGGCCTTGCTCAGTGGGTTAAGGATCCTGCGTTGCCGTGAGCTGTGGTGTAGGTCACAGACGGGGCTCAGATCTGGTGTTGCTGTGGCTGTGGTGTAGGCCCGCAGCTAAAGCTGATTCAACCCCTAGACTGGGAACCTCCATATGCTGCGAGCATGGCCCTAAAAAGCAAAAAAAAAAAAAAAAAAAAAGTCTAGCTACCATTAAGAAACAGAAGTGGATGATGCCTCTCCCTTGCTTAAACCCTGCGCTGGCTTTCCACTGCAGGAGGAATAAAGTCCTAGCCATGTCTGCCCTCTCCTAGCTCCAGCCCTGAATGGCCCTGTGGCCTCAGTTCCCTCCACCTTCCAGCCACAGGGGCCCTCGGGTCCACTGGCCGAGCTCGGGTCCATCTCTGGCTTCAGCTTCGCTGTCCTTTCAGCCTGGGCACCATGTTTATAGATTTCTACTTGGCTGCCTTCTTCTCATGATACACATTCCCACTCAGACGCCACCTCTGCCAGGACACCTTCCAGAGCTGACACTTCCTCCTGCCACTCACTCCCTGTCCCATTATCTAGCTTCTCTTCTTCAGAGCACTCACCAGAACCTAATTATCTCATTGCCTGGTTTTCCTGTTTATTGCCTATCTCCCCTCACAGGGCAGGACTCGGTTAGACTGGAACCTGGCAGTTAGTGGGGGCTCAATAAATAACAAATTGACTGCCTGTCAAGAAAGAAACAAGTAGGGCGTTGGAGGTAAAGCAGACGGCCTGATGACATACTCCTTTACGGGACCAGGGTGTGGCACACATGTCCTGTGCTGCCTCTTTTCTCCTTTCCCCTCAATCCTACCTCTTCAGCCGTGTCAGGGATCACTAGGGATCACAGGGACCAGAAAGGACAACAAGCGCGAAGCGGGCGGGGCCTGGGAAGTGCAGCTGATGGGGGTGGGGACCACTCAGCTCCATCGTTCCCTGTGGGGGCCACATGGAAACTGGGCCCAGGGCTTCCAGATCTTCCAATGGGCCACAACAAGTCATACATTTGATGCTTCCACATTTAAATCATGCTGACTTATTAAAAGAAGAGGTTTGTTTGCCAGACGAGTGAGATACTCAGGCGGTGGCTTGGAACTCCTGGGACAGTCTTCAGACCATCTCCTCTGTGTGAGTGTAAACCTAGCCCTCTTCATCATTCCTTGTGGGCTGAAGGAGGGCCAGGTCTGCCAGCACCAATTATTATTATAGTAATCATAAATTTATAATGGGGTTTAATGTAAATATAAAGCATAACAAATAATACATACAATGTGTAATAATATATGTAATACATGTATTATAATGTATAATATGACCCTGAACACACATGTATGTGACCGAAGTAAAGTCCTTCAGCCAAGACTTACCCTGATGGCAACGTACCCTGATGTTTTCCACTCTATTCTGTTTTGCTTCATTGTTTTCAATGCTGATGGGATCTGCTAAATTGAGTGTCACCCCACTAGTGGGACATTCCCTACAGTTTGGAAAACTCTTAGCATGCTCTGGACAGGAGATGATTCCAAGTGACATTCCCTACAGTTTGGAAAACTTTTAGCATGCTCTGGACAGGAGGTGATTCCAATTGCTGGGGTCATTCCTTAGAATTTGAGATTTTTAGTCTCTGTGTTTCTAGGTTTAGAGACCTGCTGGCAGTTCTGTGGCTAAAGGAAAAGCCCCGTTCGACTTCTGTTTACGTTTTCACATGGGATCAGAAAGGCACTTTCAAACACTAACCTTTTTAGTACATTACATAAATTTTAAATACACCTAATGAAATTAACAATTTTTTAAACTCCAATTTAGAAATTATTTCCAATATAGGTGAACTCTTTCATTAGAAAACACTTAACCTAATTTTTTTTCTAGCAAGTAACTTTTCTTTAAAAAAAGCGATATTTAAGTGTTCTTTTTAAACACCCAGAAAAATAGATGAACAATGTTTCTTAACCAGTTTTCACGCAATATTAACCAAGTCTTAATGTAAAAAAATCAGGTGGGGTTTGAAAAAAATTACATAAAATAGCTCTTAGGCGCCAATTCAAGAAACATGCAAAAACAAACAAACAAAAACCCTAAGAGTTCCCATCATGGCTCAGAGGAAATGAATCTGACTAGTATCCATGAGGACACAGGTTCGATCCCTAGACTTGATCAGTGGGTTAAGGATCCAGCATTACTGTGAGCTGTGGTGTAGGTTGCAGACAAGGCTCGCATCCCGTGTTGCTGTGGCTGTGGCGTAGGCCAGCAGCTATAGTTCCCATCTGACTCCTAGCCTGGGAACCTCCATGTGCTACAGGTGCAGCCCTAAAAATACCAAAAAAAAAAAAAGAAGAAAGAAGAGAAAGAAACATGCTTGGTCACCTCCCACCCCCCAGCTGTAAAGGATGTTACATGGCCTTACCCTGAGCAGGAGGAAGGGTCCTGTCTGGCAGAAGAGCCCCCTGGGAGGCCGCCCTGAATAAGCGCGCCCGGGCATTGCTTATCCTTCTAATCTTCACAGGGTCCACTGGGGGTTTAGGAAAGGAAGGGCAGGGATCCTCCTCTGTGGCAGGAGATGCTGGAGCTTTAGGTTTCTGGAAAGAGAATTTTGAAATGATTGGCCTGAGTTTCTATGCCTTGAATAAGCCTCATCCCCACTCCACGCTGGTCCTGACACCTGCAGACAACACGGGGCTCCCTGCCTGGCTTCTCCCCAGTCCCCTGGTCCTAGTCCCACTGGCCGACCTTGCTTCATGCATTAGGTAAGTAACACTTTTTCACTGTTTTTGTCAATTATATTGTATTAAATACTCTGCTGTTCTGCTTAGTATATTTGAAAAAAAGGTTTACCCATGCCAGCAAACCGATCTGAAAAAGAGACTATAAAATATGGTATAGTACATTCAACATGCTTTGCCAACTCTTGTATTCGATTCAGCTCAGAAAGCATTTACTGGGCACCCATATGGGCCAACAACTATGTGGATATAAATACCACCTTTATATGTTTCGGACTCCACAAAAGTCTTTTTTAAATGATATAAAAATGCTTTAATAACTTAGATTAAAACATCACAAAATAAGAGCAAGAAGTAGTCTTGGACTTAACGACATAAAAATGTTTTATTTTCTATATCTCAAGAAGTCTATGCTGATACCTTCAGAAAAGGAACACTACTGGCCAAAGTCCAATTCCTTAAAGACTTAAAAACACCTGCTTTGAGCACTGTGCCACCCCAAACACCCTCTGGTCTAACCTCCAGACGGCAGTGGCCTCTGACCCAATGGAGGGGGCCACGCCTCACAGGGGCCTAAACCCCCACTTTTAGTGTTGCCTGCTGATCTATCCTTCCTCCAACTCCAGCGCAATTATTTGTTGTTTATTCATTAAGGAACGATCTTACGGCACCAAGTGTTCTAGCTCTCTAACCAAAAATAATCAAGTTAAAAAGTTCCTAAAGTCACTTACATAATAATTTGTGAAAAAAGGTGACTCAATACAAAAGGTTAATCAACATTAAAAAAAAAAACAAAACTCTGGTATGAAATTAAAGTCAGATAATTTGGAAAAATGGCTGAGGTCATCTATTATACATGATACATAATCTCAGCCACTCATAATCCCTAACAGAACATGGGCATCTATATATAGTAACTTTCCCCTCTCAAAAAGTTGGTTATTCCAATAATGATGACATTTTTCAAGATACTTTTTATATCCTCTTGTTCATTTGCATCTAGAATCAGTTCATAAATCAGCCCCCCCCCAAAAAAATGAGTTTTAGACTTTAGATACATATTTTTCTAAATATGGTTAGAAAAAGCATAAATAAATCAATCAGCATAACAGAAAGAGTCAGTGATTCTGGGATCAAACTGATGTAGAGCGGAATCCACTTACTAGTCTGTGAGCCTGGGCAGGTCACTTGCTTCTCTGAACTTGCCCAGACATCAGATGAAGACAGCGGTCCCACTTCCCTGCAGGGACACTGACTTACATACAGTTCCTACTACAGAGGCTGGAGAAATGCTAGCTCCCTCCCTACATAAGCTGTTTACCCTTAGGTATTTACCAGATTTGGTTTCAAGTTACTTTTAAGTCTCAAAAGCTAAGACCCTACCTCCTGACATAATCTTGCTGGAAAAAAGATCCTGAATTCAGAGGGGTCTATTGCAAAGGAGACAATACTTATGTGCCTATATATATTATGCTATATTTGTTTAATAAATAGTCACCTTAGTAATCCAGAAAAAGAAAGACAAATACCATACACTATTACTTATATGTGGAATCTAAAATATGGTACAAATGAACCTATTTACAAAACAGAAAAAAAAAAAAAAAAAGGAGCACCTGTCATGTGCAGCAGAAACAAATCTGACTAGGTACCATGAGGTTGTGGGTTCGATCCCTGGCCTTGCTCAGTGGGTTAAGGATTTGGTGTTGCTGTAAGCTGTGGTGTAGGTTGCAGATGTGGCTCGGACCCTGCGTTGCTGTGGCTGTGGTGTAGGCCGGCAGCTATAGCTCTGATTCAACCCCTAGCCTGGGAACCTCCATATCCCACAGGTGTGGCTCTAAAAAGCAAACAAGGAGTTCCCGTCATGGCGCAGTGGTTAACGAATCTGACTAGGAACCATGAGGTTGCGGGTTCAGTCCCTGCCCTTGCTCAGTGGGTTAACGATCCGGCGTTACCATGAGCTGTGGTGTAGGTTGCAGACGTGGCTCGGATCCCGTGTTGCTGTGGCTCTGGCATAGGCTGGTGGCTACAGCTCTGATTGGACCCCTAGCCTGGGAACCTCCATATGCTGCGGGAGCGGCCCAAGAAATAGCTAAAAAGACAAAAAAATAAAATAAAATAAAAAGCAAACAAACAAACAAACAAAAAACAAAACACAGACTCACAGACATGGAGAAAAGACTTGTGGTTACCAAAGGGGAGGGGGAGGGAGTGGGATGAACTGGGAGTTTGGGGTTAGAAGATGCAAACTATTACATTTAGAATAGATAAGCTATGAGGCCCTGCTGTATGGCACAGGGAACTATATCTGATCACTTGTGATAAAAAGTGATCGAAGATAATATGAGAAGAATGTGTGTGTGTGTGTGTGTCTGGGTCGCTTTGCTTGTATAGTGGAAGTTGGCACAACATTGTAAATCAACTATACTATAAAAAAATTAATAGTATCCTTAATTTGTTGCAAAATATTCATAAGAATGTGACTTAAGCCATGGAACTAATAGTAATAAAAAAGCTAAGAGTATGATACAGGAAAATAAGTGCCTTACATATAATTATGAAAGATGAAATACATAAGGATAATCTCAGTACTGAATGTGGATTTGAGGTTTTCTTATCTCAGAATGTCTGTGCTCTGCAGGTACTTTAAATCTGAAACAAAGATTGAGAGGTCTTCCAAATAATAATAATGGAGATAAGAGTAGATGGTTGCTTTTACAGATGGCTTAACTATTGTAAATGTTCTGGATATTAAACAAAAGAGACTAAGTGAATTATCTCTGGGTGGCAAGATAAATCCCCTAAACTGCTCTTTGATAAAAGGTATTATTTTCCTGGTGCAAAATTAGTCATTGTTTGTATAATAAAAAATTAGCTCCATTTTACTATTGATCTCTACTAAATCATTTATCCCATTTAAGCATATACTTCATTGAACTATTTCACATATAAAGTGATACGTGTGAAGCATTTTTAATTCTTCAAGGGTGAATGAAACATGCCATTAATTTCTATCACACCAGATTCTACAAAATGCTCTCTCACTTTATGGAGCAAAACGGCTTTTAGGAAGCACAACAGTAAAATTTTTTCTTATGAAATTCACTGCATTTAAGAATTCAGAGAATGCTGCAAGTGGGTTTAAATCTTCATTTGAGAAGCCTCCCTCCCTCAAGTTTTGTGTCCTGATGCTCACCAGTGACTGCGGTACCACCAAGGACACTGGGAAAGTCAGGTTTTAGTATCTGTCCTGGACGACAAAACTGCTAGAGCATGCTGAAGACTGAAGGACTATTTTCATAGGACAACCCAATCAAAGAAAACCGAAATCCCTAGAATATTTGAGGATCTGGCTGAGCAGGACAGCCAGGACACTTTCACAGAACAACCCAATCAGAGAAAACAAAATCCCTAGAAGATTTGAGGATCTGGCTGGCCAGGACAGTGGCCCTTGACCAATTTCTGACCTGGCTCCTCTGGATCGCCAGCTGGGAAGCTGGGGTGGAGGCTGCGGGGGTGGGGGGGGGACAGCATTCTACATGAAGACTGGCAAAGGGGGTCCAAGGACTCCCTAAGTTGCCATGATTTAATGTGTAAAGCAACAGAACACACACACACACACCCCTTACAAGTTCAAAAGCAAATGCATATTAAAAATTCCCCCAAGCAGGCAACCTCTGGATGTGGCAATTGTATGTGCATTTCCATTGCTATGATTTTCTCCACAGGTACTCTAGGCTCCTCTGTCACTCTCAGCATGGGACTCACTGCTATAATGTCACCATTCATTTCGGAAACAGTGAAAGGAAAAAAACATTGCTCTGACATTCTCATTCTGCTTTTCCTTACCCTGGATCTGCTCTAGCCCCAAGGTGTAGATGGGCTTCTTAGTCCCTTTCTTTTTAAAACAGATTCCATTTTTTTGTTTTACTTGTCAAATATTTGGAGCTCAGTTCCTATAAAATATAAAAACCGGCGGAAGCTAATCTACTCTGTGAGAAGTCAGGACAGTGGTCACCCTGGGAAGGTGGCATCTAGGGTGCTGGTAAAAAACTAGCTCTTCTTTTTCAAGGCTGGTTACCGAGGCTGTTGAGTTTGTGTAAACTTACAAAACTGCACAAAACTCTTAGGACCTGTGTCTTTTCTGTATGTCAATATAAAGTTTAATAAAAAATACTTGGGGCTTAAATAATTAGGCCTTATAAGTTTCAGAAACAAGGGGAGAAGATGAAAGACAAAATTTCCTATTTCCCCCATCTCTTTTCCTACTTTATACAACCCAAAGTACAAGAACAGCTGCTCCTGTGCATATAAATCAGAACATCAGCTAACCAGAGCGGCAGAACGGAAATGGGAATAACTGCCGCCACAGGACAGCCCACATTCTCAGAGCTGTGGTGGAAACGGGGAGAGCTACTGAGAGAGAGGAAGCAGTGCAGGGGGATAGGAATGCCCATGGCAGACTGCAAACGGCAGTACTGCCCCCCACCCCTTAAGATTATAGGTGCTGGAGTTTCTGTTGTAGCTCATAGGGTTAAGAATCGACATAGTACCCACAAGGATGTGGGTTCAATCCCTGGTCTCGCACAGTGGGTTAAGGAGCCAGTGTTGCTGTAACCTGCAGCATAGGTCGCAGATGTGGCTCAGATCCAGCACTGCTGAGGCTGTGGAACAGGCCGGCTGGTGCTGCTCTGATTAGACCCCCATGGAACATCCATATGCCACAGGTGCGGCCTTAAAACAAAAAAAGCTTACAGGTGCTGTGGGAACCCTGATGAGCCAGCGTGGGCAGGACCAGTAGCATCATTCTCCGAAGATGCATTCATTCCTGAGAGCAGGATGCCCTTCCCTGCTGGGGGGTGTAGGGGGAGCCCAGGCCAGATGAGGGGGGAGAAACAAAGACATACAAGTGCGAAGAGCTGGGCTGGGGTCAACATACAAGTGCAAAGAGCTGGGTAGATTTGTTAAATGGAGGAGCTGGAATGGGCTGCTCTCTGGGTCCCTCTTCCCTGCCTGACTGCTGGTTGAGGAATTATCAAAAGGCAAACTAGCCTGAGAACAAGCTCCAGATCCGAAAAAGTGCTGAAATTCAACTGGTTAGGTCTTTACAAATTCTTTCAGCAACTGAGTTCCCTTAAGTATGTGCCCCCTCCCCCTCACCCCCAGGGGTCTCTATCCCAGGCCCTCTCCTCTGGCCCCCATTTCCTTTTGTCGCTTTAGTGGTTATCAGAGTCAAGGGGCTCTTCAAAAGGTGAGGTGCAAAGAAGAAGGCAGAAGGGGAGGTAGTATGAGGCCACTTTCAGATTTTTTTGGTCTGGGAGCTCCAAACATTAATTATGGTTTCAATCGAATTATACCTGAGACTCTTACAGAATCTACTCCAACAAAAAAATTTCAGGCGAACAGAGTTATTCTTACTGAGCCTGCTTTGACTTTTGCACACAGCACCCAACCATTCTGCAGTAAAGAAATTTAATTGCAGTGACCCTAAACAGAGGCAAAATGCCAACTTTATCTCTGCCTCACACTTATCCCTGCAGTCCAAGAACTATAGTTTGGCTGGGCCCAGGTAAACTCTAGAAATTGAGATTTTTTTTTTTTTTTTAAGGAAAGAGTAGGCCAAACTGAGTGGGTTCCCCAAATCACAGCAACAGTAAAAACAATTCATAGAAGCCACATGTCAGAACTGTAGAATGAAGAGCCACTCTATTAGGCAGACCCACTGAGCTGCCAAACCAGGGGTCCCTATTGTTGTAGCTGGCTCAAAACCCAAATGCTTTTCAAGGTTGTAGGTGCAAGAAGCCATGTGTCAACAATGGCTGACAAAGTACTTATTGCACATTGGCTCACGCTATTTTGGAATCTTCTTTTTGACATCTGCAATATAAGAACAAGTGTAATCTTCCTCACAGAGGCATTCTGATGAGTCATTTGGGAATCTAAGTTGCATTCTGAAATAAGCAGGATCATCTGGACATGGACTGTACTCTAAATGATACTGGGTAATGTTAGCTTTCTGAGCTGTGATGACAGGATTGTGCTTGTGTAGGAGATTATCCCTATTCATATGAGATCATACTTAAATGTTTGTGGATGAAATCTCATAAGGTCTGCATAAACTTACTTTAAGATAGTTTATCAAAGACAAACATGCACGCAATCATGCACACACATAAACAATAATAAAGAGTGAGGAACAGCTTAACTGACACCCCAATTCCATACAAATCTAAGGAACTGGTGTAACAGATATTTGTGGTTGCAGGGCATAAAGGGAGGGGAGCCTAAAATAAGGAGGACTGTTGAAAGTCTGTAACTCCTCCCCTCCTAGCTCATGCAGTCAGGCCACTGAACCCAGGATTAGAAGGGAAGTTTGTTCCCTGAACAGAGGGCCTCTGAATCAGGCTGACCAGGCACAGTTGAGGGTCAGGATGCTTCATGTAAACATAGATATCAACTGAATATTTCTGTGCTGAATGTTAGGCATGCGTACCTTCTTCCTCTTGGCTCCTGCAAGCCAGCAGTCCTCCAGGAAAAATTCTATAGAGAACTGACTAGCCCACAAAGAAAGCCCTAAAGATACCGCTATTGGGGGGTTTCACAAACAACAGAGCCCAGAGAAACCGCCTATATGTAGATTTGTGTAGGTGTCACACAAATGACCCATTCATTCCAAATGCTTCCACTCTCAAATACAAAGAGCCAAACAAGCAGCATGAACTATCAGAGAATCTCTGATATGAAAAAAGAGAGCCCAAGACAAATATAAAACTGCGGCAGAGATACAGAGGACAGACCATGTAAAGACACAGGAAAAAGATGGCTATCTATACATAAGCCAAGGAGAATGGTCTCAGAAGAAATCAATCCTGTGCCACCTTGATCTTGGACTTCTAATCTTCAGAACTGTGAGAAAATTTTCTGTTGTTTAAGACGCAGACACATAGACACACAGACACACAGACATACACACATACACACACACACACACAAGCAACAGAGATTTTAAAAGAAAACAATAAAAAATCAAAACTACCACTGATATACTCAGATAAGATGCCATAACCATGAAACAAGAGCAGAATACTATATATGGGAAAAAAGATAATTCAGAGGGGGGAAAAGCTTTTGGAAATCAAAAATATTATAGCAAAAATGAAAAGGATTCAATAAAAGGGATTAGAAGAGAAAGTCTCTTCCCCAAAACATATGGGAAACAGAAAAGAGAAAATAAGAAAACTGAAGTGCCAGTCTAGGGGGTCCTACATCTCAATAATAAATTCCAGAAAGGGCAAACATTAGAAAAGAGGGAAAGACACATCAAAATAATTCAAAGACATTTCTCAGAGCTGAAGGGCATGAGATTCCACATTGACAGTGCCTGACATCGTGACATTTCAGAACACTGGGAACAAAAAGAAAAATCCTGCAAACTTCCAGAGAGAAAAAAAACAGCAATCAAGGTCTCAATTTATTTCCCATACATCCTTTCTCAAGAAGCTACAGCAGCGAGTACTCTGCTGACACAAGGGTAAATCCAGAAAGAGGAGGACTTGGGGTACAGGAAATAGGAAAGCCAGCATGGGAAGGAGCAGTGAGCTGTGCGCCAGATGCCCAAGGCAAGTAGTCAAGGAGAGAGTGGAAAGTTCTCCAAGGAGATGAATCAATAGAACATCTCATGGGCCTGAATATCCGAAGGAAATTTAAATCCACTGGCAAAGAGTTTGGAGTTGAAACAACACTAATAAAAAAGAAGAAAAAAAAAAGCAAGGCAATTATTGATACCAGGAAAAACAAAAGGTGGTGCAGGGAGGGGAAGTAGTCATCATTAATCATCATTAGATCAAGGCTCAGATATAAACAGGATTTATATCATCACGCTCAGAGGAAAGAGATCTAACTAAAATTGTGCTATACCTATACTGGGAGTAGCAGAGGGTCCAGGAAGGGTGAATGTGTTGGGAGGACGCGTGGGAGGGCAGACAAGAGTTAAATCTTCATTCCTCAGTGGGCAGTCAGGAGATAATTCCTCAAGCTCACAAGTCAGGAGCAGCAAGACAGGAAGTTATTGAAAATTTTGGATGTAAATACCCAAAGAATATGCCACGAGAGTTGAAAGTGAGAGCCACTGGGGAGTGAAGACTGAAAAACAAGGGGACAGGAGACAGCTGAAGGATTTTTTTGCTAACAGATCTGTAACTCTATCTACATGCATCTATAATTTACTTGTATATATAACTATTTAAAATATATGGGCATAACTTTTAAAAAGACAAAAAAATTACAAAACATTCTGTCTACCAAGTTACTATATATTTCTGAAATTCCTCTTGGAGTTCCCATCGTGGCACAGCGGAAACAAATCTGACTAGGAACCACTGAGGTTGCAGGTTCAATCTCTGACCTCGCTCAGTGGGTTAAGGATCCAGAGCTGCTGTGAGCTGTGGTGTAGCTCACAGATGCGGCTCAGATTTGGAGTTGCTGTGGCTGTGGTGTAGGCTGGTGGCTACAGCTCCGATTCGACCCCTAGCTTGGGAATCTCCATGTGCTGCGGGTTCAGCCCTAAAAAGACAAAAAATAAAATAAAATAAAATTCCTCTTTATTATCAAATTATAGGTGAATAATAAAAGTGTTTCATTAGATATGAACCATTATATTTGAAAAAGTATAAAAGAGTTTGCTTTCATATTAAATGATTAATACTTTTAGGTCTTTGTGATCATCTACTTAGCAATTACTGGGGCCAATTCCATACCACAGCACCTGTGGCAAAATAAAATACTCACAAGTTCTAGTGGACTGAGACGTGCGCCAGAGATGGGCCTGGAATCAGAGGACTCAAAACTGGATGCATGGACGCTAGCACAGGAGACGGAACAGAAATGTTAACTGGTTAAGACTCAGATCTTTTATTGCTGGTATACATTAGTTAACTCCAGCTCCCTCACAAGTGAAAGCAGTCAATGCAGAAGTCTTGAGGAGAAGCAATTTTTTTAAAAATTGTAATACTTTAAACATTTTATTCATGACTCTTTTCTTGCTCTTAGGGAGATTAAAAATATTGAATAAAGGAACTATGTCTATCTAGTCACTTATGATGGAGCGTGATAATTTAAGAAAAAAGAACTGGGTCACCTTGTATAGTAGAAAAAAAAATAATGTATTGGGGAAATAAAAAATTGAATAATGAAAAGAAGGAAGGCATATAGTGATTTTAAAAAATTGGTTTTTATCACTATATATTGTTAATATCACTTTATAAAGTTGGTATGACAATCACTATTAACCATTCCCAACCAAAGCAACTTATTGGACCCAAGGTCTGGAATTATCTTTAGAAACCTTGTTTCAAAGGGTCTCATTGGCAGAAGTCAAACTTAGAAAGCAACTATCCATACTGTGAATGAAGAGAAAATGTCAGAGGGTGACATAAACATATTTGAGAAATGTCAGGTACCTGAAGGAGGATGGAGGTCTACTTTCTGGTGTCCTGGAAGATGCAGGTCCAAAGAGTTTCCTTTGCTCTTCCTGTGGTGTAAAGGGTCTTTGGGTCCTAACAGTTCTTAAGGCATTTCGTGCTTCACTTATAATCTCTGCACTGGTCTTCTGCTTGGACACTGGAGGTCGGTAAAACGGATCCAGCTTTTCTAACTTCCTATCATTTGGAGACAGCATCTTTCCTTTTAAAGTGCAAGTGTCTTCAAGTAATCACCCGACCCTGCAAATACAGGGCACAAAATCTCAACTATTTACATCCACTCATTTTGAAAGGAGTGCTCAACCCGCCCCCCATGCATGCTTAAACCATTCCTCTGTATTAAACTTGAAAAACATGACAACTCTTCATTAAAAATCTACCGGGCAGTTACACTTAGAAGATTCGGATGGGAGAAGAGCTTTCAAAAAAGCATGGTTGATGTGCACAGCTCTGCCTTTGGGAATATATGCCATTGAGAGAAATGATGGGCAGAGAACAGACCCAGAGTGAAAGTCAAACCTGGAGGGAGAGGATAATCATGAAAAAAAGACTCACTAGGAAGAGAAAAAAACCTCATGGTCTACACTCTACAAAAAACACAGTGGGGGTGGGGATGGGGTTCTGTTAAAATTTGTAACTGAGGTTTCCCTTTCTTTCCCACTGCCCTCCCCACAAAATGCTAGTATAAGGTTTAAGGTAGCAGGGGCCTCTTTCCAAGCTGTAACTAGCTTTTATAAATGTAGCTGGTAAGCTCAGAGAAAGGTTAAGCCTTACACTTGCCTATGACACGGTGAATGAGTTAATTCAAAGCACCTTTGATTAGAAATGGTGGGCTTCCTGAATGAATACCAAATTTTGATGTCACACGATCCTCTCCCAGGCCACTGCCCTCAGTCAGAGTTAAGTCGCGGACGCGGCCCTAGAATGCACATCCTCTGTCCTCCCGTGGAGGCCTGGCTAACTTGGCAACACGCCTCTGACAGCTCTACACTTTCAAAGAGTCACTGTTTCAAAACCTTAATTCTCATGAGTACATGGTATTAGGGGCTTATTTTAAAAACCCAACAACTCTAGTCTTCTGAAAATGTTGCATCTCCAGGGAGACAGAAGTCTGAAAATTATTCTTATGTTTCAGCTGCCCATTTTTAGAATAACTACTGCCAAAAAGAAAAAAGTTTTTTGGAGTTCCCATTGTCACCCAGTGGAAAAGCAACCCGACTAGAGTCCATGAGGATGTGGATTCAATCCCTGACCTCGCTCAGTAGGTTAAGGATCTGGAGTTGCCATGAGCTGTGGTGTAGGTCGCTGATGCGGCTCGGATCCTACATGGCTGTGGCTGTGGCGTAGGCTGGTAGCTGCTGCTCTGATTCGATTCCCTAGCCTGGGAACTTCGGTATGCTGCAGGGTCAGCCCTAAAAAGCAAAAACAAAACAAACAAACAAATAAATAAATAAATGGACTGAGGTTGGAAAAATATTAAAAAGAAAAAAGTTTTTGTGACATATGCCCAAGGAAACTAAAATGACTCCATTTCTGTAAGTAGAATCAGTAGTGATTCCTTAGACAACTAAAGAGGTCTTACAATATTTGCTTCTATACATTAAGTTGTTATTTAACAACAGACAAGATCATCTGTTTAGTCTACCCACCCCAAGAGTTTCTGAGGCCAAGAATATGATGATAACTACAAACAATATGCTATTCCTTTCATATTGAAAGGCCACGAATTGAAGTAAAACAGCAAAAAATTACTGGGCAAGCAATACTATTCTAGGAGTTTTTGATATAGGAGTTTGAATGGAAGCAAAGTCTCCAGAATTACATACATGAGAACAACTAACAAAAACCAGGGCAGGTCTGGTACAGTTACTTCTAATAGGATATGACAGGCTCTTTACTAAAAAATATTCAATGCCAGTTACTAAAACTATGAACACAGTGTTTCATTCATACCACATATATCATTTTTGATGTATAATAATATAGATTCAAAACTAACTTCAGTGTCCATGACAAGTTTTGCTTGCTGGTTCATTTTTTTTTTTTTTTGTCTTTTTGCCATTTTCTTGGGCTGCTCTCACGGCATATGGAGGTTCCCAGGCTAGGGGTTGAATCGGAGCTGTAGCCACCAGCCTACGCCAGAGCCACAGCAACACTGGATCCGAGCCACGTCTGGAACCTACACCACAGCTCACGGCAACGCCGGATCGTTAACCCACTGAGCAAGGGCAGGGACCGAACCCGCAACCTCATGGTTCCTAGTCGGGTTCGTTAACCACTGCCCCACGACAGGAACTCCTGCTGGTTCATTTTTAAAAGGTTTACTGAAGTAAGAAATTATACCCCTTAGTAAGAAGACATTTCAGTACAATGAACAAGTTTCATCCAAAGTCCAAATCAGGTTTGTGACTCCTTAGCCCCACAAGGCACTGATAAGTTTATCGATGTCCAAAACTAAAAAAGACTAGAGAATGTGCTTTAAATGAGTGACAATGAACCATCATTCCTGACTAAGGTTCTCCTTGGCTGTATTTTAGTTTACATTGAAAACTATACTCTTTCATAGTGAAAACAAGCAGGCCAAATTCTAAGCCCTCTGTAATTTATTTGGTCATACAAGAATTTAGACTGGTCAAATGCTGGTGGAAACGATGTAGATAATGGGTTTTAAAATCTTTCTTCGGTAGATTTTTACCACAATTTCTAACACAACTTTCTCTCTCCCTTCTCCTCTCTCTTCCTCTCAAATCTCACTTTAGCAGTTACATTGTGAGAAACTATTTCAATAATGCTGTACCTGCACAGTTAAGCTATTTACATCAATATTAATACATTATCAACTAAATCAAACATGGGAATGTTCACTAACGCAAGTGAAATGAGTTAGAGTTACAAGTGGGTTTTTTGGGGGTGGGGGAAACTATTTTCTTCATATTTGTTAAATTCCAAATGCTTGCTGGTGATGGTTTTTGTCAACTTAATAAATAATGACTCAGAGTTTGAAAGCTTGTCTATTTATAGTAAAGTATGCCTGAACCATAACACAATAGTATCCCAGAAATTTTAACTTTGCAAAAATTCTCTTGACAACCAGAACAAACCCATTTAGCTTGTACAGATGAACTGTTTCCTCTGCTTGGATCTCTGGGAACACAGACAGGAATAAACACTGTCCTTATTCTCAGGCAAGGATCACTGATGCTAGTTCAACATTTACTTTAATGCCAAGGACTGAGGTAAGTACTCTTAAATCCATCATCTCAATTAATTTTGTGATGTGGATAAAGTCTTAAGCAATAGCAACCCCCTCCCCCCCCAAAAAAAACCCTAAGACATATACCCAGAGCTGATATTCAAACTAGATGGGTTGGTGGAAGGAGGGACACTCAGAGGCTTTGGGGCTACAGCTATTTACACACCAATATAGAAACATGCCAGTATTCTCACGACCGCATCAGCCTTCTTGGTGTGAACCAGAACAACCAGCCCTGCTTGTACCCATATGCTTTTTAAAATGCATTTTATTTTTTTAGGGCTGAACCCATGGCATGTGGAAGATCCCCCACTAGGGACTGAATCGGAGCTGTAGCAGCTGGCTTATGCCATAGCCACAACACTGCTAGATCCGAGCCATTTCTGTGACCTACGCCACAGCTCACGGCAACACTGGTTCCTTATATCCCAACAAGAGAGGCCAGGGATTGAACCCGTGTCCTCATGGATACTAGTCGGGTTCATTACCACTGAGCCACAACAGGAACTCCCCACATGCTTTTAATACAAGGTAGAAACTGATGGGGGCAATACAGAAATAGAGATAAACCGCCAGGTTGTTATGAAAAAGGAAGGGATTTCGAGCAAATGACAATGACTGATACTGGCAGTAGAGTAGACAAGGAATTTCCAACCAAGCCAGTGAGTGAGCTAAGGCAGAGTATCAAAAACACATTGGGTGTGTTTTGAACAAGAAGGAGCTCTAGAACAAAGACTGCAGTTGCAGAAGAGAGAACTGAATGGTCAAGAACTTAAATAAGAGCTGATAAGTAGGAGTTCCCATCGTGGAGCAGTGGTTAACGAATCCAACTAGGAACCACGAGGTTGCAGATTCAATCCCTGGCCTTGCTCAATGGGTTAAGGATCCAGCGTTGCCGTGAGCTGTGGTGTAGGTTGCAGACAAGGCTCAGATCCAGCGTTGCTGTAGCTCTGGCCACACCCCGAGCCTGGGAACCTCCATATGCCGTGGGAAGCGGCCCTAGAAAAGGCAAAAAGACCAAAAAAAAAAAAAATAAACAAATAAAGAGCTGATAAGTAAATTAAAAGATGTGAAAGTATGATGTGATAGCAGAGAGGGCAGGATGGAAAAAACTAGAAGGGACAAAATCAGGCAGTTCTTATACACCCACCCAGCTAACTCTTGGAGATCCTCAAGAAAGCTTTTCTGGACCTGCCTCTCTGACTCTCCCAACCTCAGTCAGATGTCCCTCCCAGTTACTCCACAGGGCCCCACTGGCTCAGAATTGCTTGGGCACCTGGTGTTGCTCGACCAGATTCTTGGCCTCAGCGCTTCACATGAAGCACAGCTGAAAATCAGCACCTACGTAATCGCTGGCTCCATTTTCAAATACAAACCTGAGTTAGAAAATACCCAGAGGAAGGCTGTATGGTTTCTTAATTGGAGGCCTTTGCTACATAGATTAAGAAACCATATGGGACTTTATTTGAAATGGCATCTCATTCTTGATGCCATGTGGTACTACGAGATCAAATGCAGCCCCCTTTCCTTTCTTGCTTTCACTTCTAGTTGCCTAGCCTCGAAGAAGACTCAAATGTTGTGATCAGTGGATGGGGTACTGAAAGCCTGAAATATAGGAGTGAAGGTGAAATAGAGGTAAGAAGAGAGATGAGAACAAGTAAGCTGTACTAAGGAACAAAGGACCAGCAGGATCAGACATCTGAGAGGACAGGAAAGGGACACAAGTGACACGGGGCATGCAAACCTAGGGAGGTTGGGAGGCAAGGTGGCCTTTTGGAATAGGAGGAAATACGAACTTTGAAGGTAAGAGCAAAGTAGCTGAGTTTTGAGTTTATGATGTCTACAGGACCTCTAGAGGATAAACAACATCAGGAGTACGAAATTTTAAACTGGAGACCTTATTAAACAAAATAGTTCTTATTGGTTGGGGGGAAAGTTACAAGTCATCGTTTACAGTTTATACCCACTTACAAAGACCCATCTTTAATGCTGCTGCTAAGTCACCTGCAACAGAGTCTTCTTGCTAAATACAACACTGCACTATCAGGATATTTGCAACAAAGGAAAGACCAGCCATCTCCATACTCTTTCCTGCCATCAAATATTCAAGCCCCTTACCATGATTCTGAATGACTTTTGTGTTAATATGAACATCCAAAGAAGCAACGGTTAAATGCTCAGATGCTAGAGTAAAGCTTCAAATACTCTTGAGAATTCACTGCTATGTAACGAACATCTCTAAGCCTTAGTTTCCTCACCTGTAAAATGTGTGTTGTAACAGTAATTATCATAGGATTGTTTTGAGAAGTAAATGGCATAATTCATGTAAACTGCTTTAGTATGGTGCCTGGCCCCTTAAAAATGTTAACTACTGTACAAGCACTATGTGATAAAAGGATGCAACAAAAATTTTCTTATGAATGAAAAACTGCATCAAAAAAAACTGCAAAAGAAAAGAAATGGCATTTATACAGTGTTTTCATACATTTTATAAGAGATTAAACCAAAGTGTTTTGTTTTATGAAAACAATTTTTTTTTAATTTTTTATTTTATTTTTTTGTCTTTTTGGTATTTCTTAGGCCGCTCCCGCGGCATATGGAGATTCCCAGGCTAGGGGTCCAATCGGAGCCGTACGCCAGAGCCACAGCAACGCGGGATCCGAACCGCGTCTGCAACCTACACCACTGCTCACTGCAACGCCGGATCGTCAACCCACTGAGCAAGGGCAGGGACCGAACCCGCAACCTCATGGTTCCTAGTCGGATTCGTTAACCACTGCGCCACGACGGGAACTCCTGAAAACAATTTTTATTAAGTATTTTATTGACTATCAGCTATTGTCAAAACAATTAATCAGAATTCATTAAGATACCCAAAAAGAGTGGTATTTGCTTTTCTCCCAAATAAAATAGTTCTAAATCAAGGTGAGATGGAAGATCTGCTGTGATACTCACAGGAATGGATAATAAAAGGCATTATATGTACATAGGATATATGTTAATGTATATCGCTGCATACACCTATTTATTAAGACCGTATCTGTGGCCTACCCGGACCCAGATAGAATTTGTGTGACCCTGGCTGGGTCACTGTCTGCCTAGACAAAGCTCCTCAGTCTATCAGTCTCACTCAACAAATACTCCTGAGTTTCTAATAAGCACTACGGGCTTGGCTAAACGCTCAGTGTATAGACCTAAAGACAGCCACCGCTGACCCCAGAGTATGAACAGGGAACTCATCACCTCTCTCCCCAGAAAGGCCAACAGAAAGGCCGACTGCGGGAAAGGGGCAGTCGTCAGGACGCCTCACCTCCCGATCAGCGGACAGCGGCTCCCCCATTCCCAGCAAAGCCCCCTCCTCCACCGGTCCAGGCCAGCTTGCCAGTCTGCTGGCCCGCCCGCTTAGCCTGGCAGGCTAGCGTCTCCATGGTAACCGTACACAAACTACCTACCCTGGCCGCCCGGGGCCGCCTCTCTGCATAGCCAGGTAGCTGCTGGGAGGGAGAAGCCAGGGGTTGGGGGTGGGAGCAGGGAAGGGGGCTTCCGGCAAGACCCAAAGCACCTGTAATTAGCGCCGGGGAGAGTAACAACCGCGGAGATTCAGCTCATCCTCCAGGCTTCCCGAGGCAGCAGCAGCAGCCAAGAAGAGCAGGCGGGGCATGGCCGGGCAAGGAGATGCGAGGAGGTCCCTCCGCGCCGCTTGCCCACTGGGCCTGCGCAGGTCTCTCCAACGCATGCGTAGAAACGCTAAGCGGGGGCGCCGGCAGGTGGGAGAGTAGGAAGAGCTTGCGGAAGGCTATTGGCTGGATGTTGGAGCTTCAGGTGCAGCGAGAAAGGGCGAGGGATGCTCAGGGAAGAGCTGGGATGGGAAAGGTGTCACCTTTCAAATTAGCAATTTACGGAATCACGGTTATTGAATCCGTGTGAGATCTCAGCGCCCCTATTAAATAGGAGGACGGCAGCTTAGTGTTTAGGAGTAAGTTTCAGGATTTAATGGTTCAAATTGTGGTTATGTATAATCTTGAACTAGTTGCTTAATGTCTGTCTCCTCTGTAAAATAGAAGGAAATAATAAAATCTAGCTAGGTCTTGTGGTGTGGTGAAGCTTGAATGAGAAAATAGATT
The DNA here is from genome assembly GCF_016906955.1 of Phacochoerus africanus. Taxonomy (NCBI): domain Eukaryota; kingdom Metazoa; phylum Chordata; class Mammalia; order Artiodactyla; family Suidae; genus Phacochoerus; species Phacochoerus africanus. The sequence continues at coordinate 74,879,834 of NC_062545.1, read as the reverse complement.
TAAAGTGCTATGCACGTTGCATTTGTGAAGCACTGTAGAGTTTACAAAGGGTGTTTCACTCTATATTATCTTTGTGAGCGTCCTGACACCCTGAGGTAGCCGCTTGGCATCCCCATTAACAGAAGACAACATGCAGGCCTGTGGTCTAGTGGGTGACAGTGGTAGATTCAAGTCTAGGCCTTTCATCAGCAGTCGTTTTTTGTTCTTACTGAGTTATCACAGTTGATTGGTGAAAAGAACCCCGTTTATATGTTTCTGGTTTAAATTCTGTTCTCTCCTATTAGACATTCAGCAACACTTCACAGTGTTAAATACAAGTGAGACCATAATCACTCTCCATTCAAGTTTGCACCACGTTTTATATATATGGGGATTTTTCAGCTGAAGTGTTGTTGTCAACATTGGAAAAATGCCACATCCCTTGGTGCTAAGTATCTTGTAAAGAATAATTACATTGACAATATTTTTGAGTACATAGTATGCATAAGACATTGTGCTAGGTGGGAAATGATATTAAGCAGAGCTAAAGGAATCTAAGTATTCTTCAAAGTACCCAATAGGATGATGGGAATGTAAACTGGTGTGACCACTTTGGAAAACAGTAAGGAGGTTCCTTAAAAAACTAAATATAGAACTACCATATGATCCAGCAATTCCACTCCTGGGCATCTATCCAGAGAAAACCATATTTTGAAAAGATACATGCACCCCAGTGCTCACTGAAGCACTATTTACAACTGCCAAGACATGGAAGCAACCTAAATGTCCATCAAAAGAGGAATGGATAAAGAAGATGTAGTACAGGAGTTCCCGTCGTGGCGCAGTGGTTAACAAATCCGACTAGGAACCATGAAGTTGCGGGTTAGATCCCTGCCCTTGTTCACTGGGTTAAGGATCCGACATTGCTGTGAGCTGTAGTGTAGGTTGCAGAAGTGGCTCGGATCCCAAGTTGCTGTGGCTCTGGTGTAGGCTGGTGGCTACAGCTCCAATTAGACCCCTAGCCTGGGAACCTCCATATGCTGCGGCAGTGGCCCTAGAAATGGCCAAAAAAAAAAAAAAAAAAGATGTAGTACATACATACAATGGAATATTATTCAGTCATAAAAGAAGGAAGTAATGCCATTTGCAGCAACATGGATGGACCTAGAAATTATCACACTAAGTGAAGTAAGTCATCCAGAGAAAGAAAAATATCATATGAGATCACTAATCTGTGGAATCAAATAGAAGTGATACAATAGGACTTACAAAACAGAAACAGATTCAAAGATTTTGAAACCAAACTTTTGTTTACCAAAGGGTCAATGTGGAGGAAGGAGGGATAAATTATGGGGTTGGGATTGATATACACACTACTATGTATAGAATAAACAGATAACAGGGACCTGCTGTATAGGACAGGGAAATTTACTTAGTACTGTATGGTAACCTATATAGGAAAAGAATCTGAAAAGGAATGGATATATGTATATGTATAACTAGTTTACTTTGCTGTATACCTGAAATTAACACAACTTTGTAAGTCAACTGTATTCCCATAAAGTTAAAAAAAAAAAAAAAACCCAAGTACCCAACAGGATTTTTTTTTTTTTTGTCTTTTTGCTATTTCTTTGGGCCGCTCCCGAGGCATATGAAGGTTCCCAGGCTAGGGGTCCAATCGGAGCTGTAGCCACTGGCCTACGCCAGAGCCACAGCAATGCGGGATTCGAGCCGCGTCTGCAACCTACACCACAGCTCACGGCAACGCCGGATCGCTGGATCGTTAACCCACTGAGCAAGGGGAGGGACCGAACCCGCAACCTCATGGTTCCTGGTCGGATTCGTTAACCACTGCACCACGACAGGAACTCCCCCCAACAGGATTTTGATACAACATACAATAAATATTTGTTAGTTGATTGGATAATTTTAGGGCTTGAAACAAAGCATATGTATTCTTCAGGGTTAAAATCTTTTCCAGTGACTGGGTGGACTTAAATTATCATATCATTAAGTCCCTTTCACTGGCCACTGGACGCCATTGTGCAAAGAGACCTTTGTCTTTTTAATATAAAACCATACCTAGTATTTTGAGTTCACTACTTGTGAGATGTGATCCCAAAATGCAACTGTTTTTGTCTCTCACTGCCATTTAAAAATATATTCAGTGTTGGTTATCATCCTCTGCTTCTGGATGAAAAGTTGGATAGGACTGTAGTTTCTTTTCATTTTAGATAACTGATAGTCCTCCAGTAACTACATCTCGACCACAGCTTTGTTCTAGAATTCTAATGTTGGGTACAAGTTGTAAACAAATGCCTCAAACTTAATTTGGAAGTAAAGCTCTGTCCCCTTCTTCCCTTCTCGGGCTTAAGGTCTGGAATTGACTTTCCCAACAGGGATGCAGTTGGCTTAGGGTCACTACTTCCCCATTTCCTAGAGTCTCCTTAAGACCCAACATGGGTGGAAGTGGGGAATGGAGAAGCCAGAAGGTGGAGCACTTCCTCCTGGAGATAATGGCTTTGAGCTTGTTGTGCCTGACCTATGGTTAAAGCAACCCATGTGGGTCTTTCCCAGGTCCTTTGGAGTTTCCCATTAATGGGGACATCTCTCCCTGGGACTCTACGTGGATGCAGTGCCATTCCACTGGTCACTTGCAACTCCTTCCCCTCCTCTAGAAATCCAGGGTTCATTTCAGCCCCTTTAGATGGGTCCCAGGATGACCCCACATTTGTCCAAGGAAAACCCCATGCCGTCTCCTGCCCAAGTGACTCAGAGAGTGATGGCTCAAGCAGCCCCCTCCATGCTGTCCCAGGATGGAGCTTTAGCTCTCCCTGGACCACCCTGGGACTTCCCAGGGTTTTCACAGACCCTGGGAAGCCCCTATTACTGAGTTTGAGATGAGGGAGGTAGCGCTTCCACATTCCTCTCCAAAGAAATTTTCTCATACATCCTCCCCCTCCACACTCTGACCTCTGATTTTCAGCCTCAGGCTGCACCTTTTAGGTCCAGGGAGTTTGTATGTTTCTTTGTAACTTCCCTTATGCAGACTGTGCCACACCTTCATTTTGGAGCTGACGATTCTACAATTACCGTCTCCGTTGAAGCTTCACTTTAAAAACTTGCTGGATTAACTGTGGTCTTTGCACTCTAGGAGCTTGGGCTAAAATAGGCCTCGTAAGCACAGTACTGGAACATGGAGCTAGCCGGCTCAGTCAGCCAGGAAATGTCTGCCAGGCAAGTCAGAACAATTGAAAAGAATGACAGGGGCAGAATTATAGGAAGCAATTATTGAAAAGCAATAAAGCTGCCCAGCTTACCTCACTGAAGGACACTATGTGGGAAAATACTGAGGATGTCATTGCAATGGCCTATTATACCGACCCGGCTGTTCCTCCATGGTTACCTGATGGTAATTTAACAGAATTTGACATAGTTAAATTTATAAGTGGAATTATTTTAGAGACAAAATTGTTGACATTTTTTATACCTTAGAAGATTAAAGAGGAAAAAATATTGTTTGTATCTGACATTTATGAAGCACTTTATAGTTTCCAAACTGCTTTCATTTAGAGCATTTCATTTTCATTGTTTTATTTGAGGTTTACAATTAAGCTTGAGAGGTAGCTGGTTTGGGGATTATCTCACTTTGAGAGTGGACAAAACTGAGATTCAGAGAGGGTCAGCGATCTGCCCATAGTCACACAACAAGTAAAGTGATCTGAGACCTGGTGTTTTTGATGTCCAGGTCCCATGTGCCATTCACCATTGTACATGCACAAATGTAATTTTTCAGGCTGAGGCCTCTTATTCACAGCATTGAGAGGTACCTCCTAGGCTGTGGACACTCTTAAGATATACTCTTCATTTTCTCCCCTCACTTACTCAAAGTATATCCTGTACAGATATACAGGGAGCAAGAGGAAGTTAAGCTTCTTCACGTTCACTTGAAAAACGTCGGTTGGGTTTCTGGGTTTTTAGTTAAGGTGAGAATTATATAGGTGAGAGCATGGTAGTTATATAATTTTACATACCATCTAAGATGCAAAAGTACAACAGAATGATGAACTAATAGCTACTTTTAACCACAGACAACCAGTAGGTTTTATAGTTTATATTAGTTTACATCGCACTTACTTCATATTTAATATTTATAGCTTATCTTTATTTATACATTAGATATATTTTGGAAGAGCTACAAGTTAGATAAATACCTCTTTAATCCTCACAATTCCCTCAATGACTTTTATGACCATAACAGGGACGTGACTCACAGAGGAAAAAAAAAAAATGCTTCAGGCATGGAATGAAAATCACCAATTTAGAATTTTAATATTCACTTCAAGACACTTTCTGCTTTTGTCAGTATAGAATCTTAGTGTTTTAATTATATTTATCACATAATCCCTGTGAGGAGCTCATCAAATTGATAGCCTCTGTAGTCTTTGCATACAAATTTAAGGGTACAAATACATTAGGATGCAACTTGGTGAAAATTTACAATGCAATAAAAATTAACTAATTTCATGGAACTGGATAGACACAAGACTCTGGAACGGTCCTAAAATGTATTCCCTAAAAAAAAAAAAATTTGCATGACAAGTCTCTCTTTAATGGAGCTCAGCTGTTACCTGTGCACCCTCGGTGTTGCTTTGCTTTAAATGCTTGTCTTACCACAGCAACGACACCTCCCCGGCCATGTTCTTCTGCAGGAGGAATCAAGTGTTGCTGACGGTGCTAACAAGGAGGCTCCATTTAATTACCAGTTGATTACAAAGAGGATTTACTACCTAGTATTTCATTGGACGGGAGAGGGTTGTCGTTTTCAAGGACTGTGTCAGGAGTCTTAACTAGGAATTGCTTCATCTTAAACAACTGTGGAGGTACCTCTGATTCTGACAGTGAAAAGCTGGAAGAAGGACCTCGGTTCTTGTCTTCTTTGAAAGAAGAATTCAGCAAAGAGACCAAGATTGTGAAAGAGATAAAAGTACTTATTAGAGGCAGAGTACGTGTGGAAGAAGTGAAGTGCCTGTGGAAGAGCACCCGGTCAAGCTAGGAGTGAGTTGCAGGCAACAGGGATAACTAAGGGTTGCTCAGATGGGGCAGTTTTTCTCAGTTATCTCCATATTTGGTCCTGGCGTGGGCACCCACCTCCCAGCCAAGATGGATTCCAGCTGGCGTCATCTCCCGCCCTTTGTCTTTCCCTTCGACTGAGAGCCTTCTCTGCGCGTGCGTCAGGCTGGGACCTCCGCAAAAATGCACCCAATCAGGGCCCAGGGCTCCAGGTGATGCCGCATCTTGAAGGGTCAGCCGGAGACCAGCTGCCGCTGCTCAGCCTGGGGCAACGAGTTGCAGCTGTGCAGCCCAGGGCCTGTCCATCTCCTACCGCATCTCCTGTAGAAGAGACCCTCAGAAAGTCCCTATTCGTCAGCCTCATCTGTCAGGCATTGCTAAGTGAGGGTCCCAATATCATTTGGAAGCTTTCTGCTGGGAATAACAGGATACCCCATCAAAAATAGCTTAAATAGCAAGGGCATTTATTATTTATTATCTATTAACAATATATCTCGAAGCGGGCTCTTTCAAAGGTTGGTCCTGCCGCTCAGGGATGGCATTGAGGAGTGGCATTCATGCCGCCCCCACGGTCACAAGATGTTGGTGGCAGCATGAAGCTGTGCGTTCTCACAGGTTGGGGGTCTCAGAGCAGGGAGGAGAGAAAGGCAGAGCCCCCTCTATACACTCTTTACAGGGAGAAGGAAAAACCTCCTAGAAGTGTCTCGGCTGTGTTCTCCTTACATCTCCTTGGCTGGAACTGTGTCACATGTCCACCCAGCAGTCGCTGGCAGAGATGAAGTGGATTACTATTTTTATGACTGATTTAGACCAATCAGGTTTCACCCCCCGGGGTTTGGGGGAGGAGCTCATCTTCTCTGAGTACTTTGCTGCCACAGCTTGAACCAAACAGGAGTCTGTTCAGCTGGAAGAAGGGCCAACGGCTGGCTGTTAGGGAGATGCTGACAACGTGTGCCATGATGTCTGGGTGAACTAATGAAGAGTGTCTCCTGAGAAGCAAGAGGTTTTGAGTGTTGCTCATCCTGACTGGAATGAGAGAACCAAAGGCAAATGCCTGGGCAGGATGCTCTGGAGCTAAGTCCTGAAGTGAGGTCTCACTGCTGCCTGATCGTGAGGGCCATTAGAATCACCCAGAGACGAGTTCTTATTGTGGCTCAGCAGTAATGAACCCAGATGGTGTCCACGAGGACAGGGGGTCAATCCCTGGCTCCGTTAGTTAAGGATCTGGTGTTGCCATGAGCTGTGGTTTAGGTCACAGATTCAGCTCAGATCTGGTGTTGCTGTGGCTCTGGTGCAGGCCGGCAGCTACAGCTCGGATTCAACCCCTAACTTGGGAACTTCCATATGCCATGGGTGCAGCCCTAAAAAGACAGAAAAGAAGAGAGAGAAAGGGAGAGAGGGAGAGAGAGAGAGAGAGAGAAGAAAGAAAGAAAGGAAAGAATCACCCAGAAAGCTTTAAAAAGCATCTCTCTCCAGCACCCATCCCAATGCTGGTCTAGTTGCTGGAGGAGGGGAGCACAGGGGAAAGGGTTCAGCATTTTTCAGAGCTGTAACAGGCAAAAGCCAGCATGGAGAACCCCAGCCCAAATCCAGGTCAGAGCTCCCCTGTCTGAGGGCCTCAGCTAGGATCCAGCAGGAAGAAGAGATGTCACCAGAGTCCTGGGCTTCAGAGCAGGAGGAAAAGAGGACTCTGATGATGCATGACCCAGAGACAGGTCTCAGAGACTCAGGGTGCTATCTTTGATGCCCCCCTCCTGTTACCATGCCATTTGGGCCCCTTTTTATATCTGTTCTCCCCCTGGCCCCTCTGACCCCACTCCATTCTCCTCCTGCCCCCAGTCTACCCAACACACAACAACCAAGGTGACTGTCACAGACCACAGTCCAAGATGTGCCTACCTCTGCTCACAAGGTCTCAATGTCATGCCCACTGACTACCACATTACAGCCCAGATCCTCCTGGTTCTGTACTGCAGCCTCTACTTCTAGCTTATTATAATAACTAGGATTTATTTGGGGGTTATAACAGGTCCAGCACTAAGTGCTTTGATGACTTTTCATCAGCAAGCCCTTCAACCTGAAAGTATTACAGTTACCCTCATTTTACACGCCAGGATACTGAGGTTTCGTTTCTTCACTTGCCCGGGTCACACAGGCAGTAAAAATGGAGGATCTAGGGTTCAAGCCCCACTGGTGTGTGTCTGGAGGTCACGTTCCTACATACACCATGTACTCAGCCAAATAGGACTTCCCCCATTCCCTGGACACTCCTTACATCTCCCTGACTCCTTGCCTTGGCTTTGCATGGCTCCTTGCCCTTAGAAGGCCAAGGAACTTGGCAAAGATGTTAGTATAGCACTGGGTGCTCCTCTGGCAGGATTGCAAGGTGGACCTACCTCAGGGTTGTCTGAAGGAGGGGGAAAGAAGATGAAATGTGTCTGCCCATTCTCTCCTGCCTTCCCTTTTCCCCTGGTCAAGTTCATGGTGGATCTTGTCAGGACCCTTTTGTGGCTTTCTGTACAAGGACCTATGGTCCAGGAGGAAGAGCAGAAATAGCATGTGGGGGATGACAGGGACTTGGGGATGGTCCAGAGGTTGAAGTCTGAAGGGATGGCTACAGGCCCAGGCCGAATGGGGAGGTAAAAGAAGGGGAGGCCGCGCTGGTTTGGGAGAGGCTGGAGGACAGAGGTCACTCGAGGGCACAAAGCAGATAAGGGGTTTAAGGAGGGAAGTGAGAAGTGTCCTATGGTAGAAAGAGTCCCCGGACTAGAAATCAGGGGACCTTGCTTCAAATGCTGCCTCTGTCACTCTTTTTTAAAATTTATTTATTTTTTCATCTTTTGTCTTTTTAGGGCTGAACCTACGGCATATGGAGGTTCCCAGACTAGGGGTCGAATCAGAGCTGTAGCTGCCAGCCTGCACCAGAGCCACAGCAACACCAGATCTGAGCCGCGCCTGCGACCTACACCACAGCTCATGGCAACACTGGATCCTTAACCCACTGAGCGAGGCCAGGGGTTACCCACAACCTCGTGGTTCCTAGTCAGATTCGTTTCCGCTGAGCCATGATGGGAACTCCTGCCTCTGTCACTCTTTAGCTGCGTGCCTGTGAGCACGTCACTGAATAGTTGTGGTTTTCTTGTCTCTGAGATGTGAAGAGTGAACTACATGGTCCTCAACATACAGCCAAGCCCTAGCCTTCCACGGCAGGAGATTGTGGTCAGAGAGGGGGCTGAGGGTTAGACCTTTTGGAGGTGGCTCAGTTGCAAGAGCCAGATGATGAGGTCCAAGATATGGCCTGGCTGGCTGGCCACTGCCCTCGAGAAAGTCAGGGTGGTCGGAGGCCTCAGGGGGCCAGAGGAAGTACAGGTGAGGAGGGAGAGGGGGAGAAGAAGTGACCTGTCAAGTTGTTTGTTCCTCAAACCCTTGTGCTATGCCAGTGACACCTGTGTACAGGTGTCTCCCCACAGAACCTGGCAGCCCAGAGAAGGCTGTGACCCTGGGGCTTGAGGCTCTAGGAGAGAGAGAGAGGCTTCTCAGCTCTCTTGGGTGATGACAGCAGTGAGTTCTTCTGAGTCTGGAGACCCATGGCTTGGAGGGGGTCACCCAGGAGGCTTTGCCACTTCTCGAGACTCTCACATCAGTTTGTTTGATTTTCAAAACAGTATCAGCCTAAGGATATATTACCTTGGCAGTATAAGAAACAAGTTAAATAGAAGAAAAGAAAGTTTAATTTAGCTATGAGAATTCAAGTGTTCAAGGAAATGTAGAGTCCAGCTTTAGGTTTCAGTATTCAGACAGAATCCTAGCAGGTCCCAAATCTAGCTGACAGTATCTGCTCTTCTAATAGCAATATCTTGAAGAGCTAAAGATGCTAAGCTCCTCGGTTCATTGAGATGAGGAGTCATACAATGCTTTGTGCTCTTCACATAAAAGATATGACATAAATAGGGTTCACAGCATTATCTACCAAGGCCACAAGCAATGGAAACTTTAGAATAATCATGGTGCACTTACAAAGCACTTTGCATTAGAGCCCCAAACACTTTACATTTCCTAGAGCTAAATACACACGTAATAAGCACACAGCACAGTGCCTATGAAACAAGAAGTCTGATGACGATGCCTGGTGTCAGTGTCAGTGTCACTGTCCTGGCTGTGATGTCGTGCATAGTCCTGCAAGAAGTTATCGCTGGGCAACTGAGCAAAGGACACATAGGGCCTCTCAGGACTTCTCTCATTTCTTATAACTGCATATGAATCTCTAGGACCTTAAAATCAAAAGTTTAAAATAAACCACTTCACTTTCTCACTTCCTACTTCATCTCTGCATGGTTCATAGAATGAAAAGCTATGATGAGAGTACAGAGGAAATACAAATTCGGAAACAAACAGGATGATTATCCTGTGATGCAATGTGGATAAGACACTTTCGTCTGAAACTTGAAAACCAGTGGACCAGCCTTGACTGATAAGAAAAGTGAAATTTCAGCACTGAAAATCACAATGAAATTATTCTTTCTGGGTGTTTTCTAAGTTCACACCCAGAGATTATCGCAATAAATGGTGTGCCAATCAGGTTTTTTTTTTTTTTTAAACTTCATTGTGACAGTTCTTATTAGGGTATGGTTAGAAACAGCAGCTTTTCAATTTTGAGAGGTCAAATGCAAATGAAGAGAAGAAATTTTAGGCAGAGATGGCCATGTCTGCCTGAAGGAGCAGAGATCCCCTGGCTTCTCCAGGCCCCTGCTACTCTCAGCTGCAGCTGCTTCAGAAGCCCCACAGGTCCTACCTCCCCTGCCCTCTAATTAAGCTGCAGGAGCCAAGCCCCCAGCCTACCACTGCTCACCACACAATATGGCACCTCATTTCAGCCTAGCACCCGACCCTATAGATCTGCCAGGCTTTGCGCTAAGTGGCTTAAGTTCTTTGGAAGCCATGTGATTGCATCTGGTACCAGCTGGTTTCCTAGGACAACTCCAGGCAGAGTGCACTGTAGTTCTCCAGCCGGGCCCCACCTTGAAGTCATGATTTGCCACAAGGAAAGCTTATCCCTCATGGAACAGCATCATTTCATGTTCCCTGAGCCCAGATAGCCCTTGCTCTCAAGAATTTCATCAAAAAGATTAATGCCTCTGTAAAAAGTTTTTAGAGATGCTCCAAACCATTTTTTTTTGTCTTTTTGCCTTTTGCAATTTCCTTGGGCCTCTCCGCGGCATGTGGAGGTTCCCAGGCTAGGGGTCTAATTGGAGCTGTAGCCGCCGGCCTACACCAGAGCCACAGCATCATGAGATCCGAGACTTGTCTGCAACCTACACCACAGCTCATGGCAACGCTGGATCCTTAACCCACTGAGCAAGGCCAGGGATCGAATCCACAGCCTCATGGTTCCTAGTCAGATTCGTTAACCACTGAGCCACAACGGGAACTCCAAACCATCTCTTTTTGATTATAGTTTTTCTTGCTCACTTTATATTACATTTCTTATTCATTTGGGTCCCAGAGAGGAGAACCCTGAGAAGAGCTTGGAATTGTGTAGCTAAATGGGACGGCAAGCTGCTTGTGAACAGAGGGCTTGTCTCCCTTGCACACTTTGGGTGTACAAGATACACGTTTTCCATATAAGCATAGTAGCCAGTCAGTGGGTTACCAACCCAACTAGTATCCACGAGGATGCACTTTCAATCCCTGGCCTCACTCAGCAGGTTAAGGATCCAGCGTTGCAGTCAGCTGTGGTATAGGTTGCAGTAACAGCTCAGATCTGGTGTTGCTGTGACTGTGGTGTAGGCTGACAGCTGTAGCTCCGATTCCACGATTCCTCTGCTAGCCTGGGAACGTCCATATGCCACAGGTGCAGCCCTAAAAAGCAAAAAAAAAAAAAAAAAAAAAAAAGAATAGTAGCCAGAACATATAGATCTTCAACAAATATTTGTCGAATAAATGAATGAGGGCTTGAGAACACGATGTTCAGGGTCAGTGTCACCATGTGTCACCCGTATGTACCAGGGTATTCATCCCCTGACAGGCACCTCCAGCCCCCTCTAGTCCCGCCCACCACCAGTCTCTTGCCAGCTGTGTCTGGGAGTTCTTGCAGCTGTGCTGCTATCTCACCCATGCTCAGGAACAAGTCCCATCATCGCCCTCCTGGCTCCTGCCATCTCAAGGGCCCTTCGCTGTCCTAGCCTCAGAGCTCTTCCTCTGGGAGAGTGTAGTCTGCCCTCCCACCCACTGGTGCCGCCTGGAGTGGGAGTGCTGGGGTGGGCACTGCTTCCACCCAGAGTCTCACACAGCCATTCATCCTCGCTTCTCACCTGCTCCTCCCTCGGGGCCTCAAAACCAGCCCGCAGGCCTAAGGGGCAGATTCCCCTCCATCCTTCCCATTTCCTTCTTTCCACCGCTTTTGGCACAAACCACCTGAGCCAAAAGTTCTCCTGCAAATCAGCTCCTGCAGACAGGCATCGGCAGGGGTCACCACCCTCCCAGATCCAGGCAGCAGAGGCTCCACGTGAACTACCCAGGAAAGAGCCCTCGGCTTAGGGCCTCGAGTCTGAGGTCAAGCCTCGCATCTTTCTCTGAGCACTTTGTAAGGTGGGAAAAAGCAATCATAGGAGCTCCTTGGACCTCCTTTTCCGGGTCTGTGAAGGAACGTGGGTTCTAGCGGTCTATGGTACCATAAGATATTTGAGGGAGAAGAAAGTGAGGATAAGAGGCCCAGGAAGGAGATGGAGGCTTGGGAAGTCAATGGAAAGGCCCCTAAGGGGGCATTTCTCTGGGCCCTGGGAGGAGATAGCCCACCCCTGGAGCTAACAGGGGTAGCTTCTGCAGCAAGTGTGGAGATAAAAGATACCTCTTAGGTAGGGTCACCTCTTAGGTTCTAGGAGCTTCTGCAAGATAAAGAACAGATGTGGCCCTTTTGTGCAGTCATACAGGATGGCTGGCCACACTCCTCCTAGCCAAGACTTTTCCTTCTTTCTTTTGTTGCTTGTGCTTTTGGTGTCATAGCTAAGAATCCATTGCCAAATCCAAGGTCATGAAGATTTTATCCTGTTTTCTTCTAAGCATTTCATAGTTTTACCTCATATTTCAAAGTCCTCAGCCCATTTTGAGTTATTTCTTGGATGGTGTTGGTAAGAGCCAAGCTTCATTCTTTGGCATGTTGAAGAGGGGTGAGAGACTTTGGTGAGTCAGCACTGCATGGTGTTACTTAAATGTCCTTTGATCTAGGGTCAGGGGGACCTGTAGTTTCTCAGGAAAAGGGGCTATAAGATCCTGAGGGTATGAGCTTATCAGAGAGTGACTGCATGGTACTTGCCATAATGGGTTGAGGAAACAAATCCCTCTTCTCTGCAGAACAGCTTCTGCAGAACAGCTTCAGCAGACACCTGAGGCTGGCTTGAAGGTGCAGGCAGGGACAGAGGGCAAGTAGCTTTGGGGCAGTCACAAAGTCAGACTATGTGGAGGCAGCAGCAATGGTAGCCCTGGGCCACCAGGGGGCAGAGCAGAGGAGGGTACCAAGTGGGAGCACATGAAATGGCTACTCAGAGGGTCATCTGCCAGGGGAAGAAAAGAACTCAGAGGACCTGGATTTCAGCCTTTCCATTGGTGGGCACTTGGAGCCAAAAACTATTTTTGTTAGGTTTTGCTTTTCCTCCCCCAGGATGGCACGTCCTGGAAAAGCAAGAGTTACAATTAATTTCCCTTTTCAAAATGGAATTCAAAAAAGAACACGCTGTTTTCCAGGACCCCAGCTTTCTGCGAGAAATTCTAACCAGCATTCAGAATTAAGCAATGTTTGCCAAAATGTAAATTTCTTTTAAGGACTAATTTTTTTTTAAAGTTACTTAATGTTCGCAGCAGAGAAAATAAGAGAAAAAGAGGACTCATTTATCTAAAAAAGAGCAGTTTTATTTGGGGGATGGGATGCTCACAGAGAACCAATGTAATTCTGTGATATTAATCTATTTCAATTTTTTTCAAAGGTCAAAAACACAGTTTACATTTACTGTCACAAATTCAGTGAACATTTTTCATTATGCACCAAGCAAAAATTTGAAATGAAATGTTCAACAGTGTTCAAACAAATGAAGAAATCCCCTCCCCCAGGCCATCCTTTGACATAACTAGGACAATCCAATATAATAACCCTCTAAAAGGATTAATTCTGCCTAAAACCAGCTCCTGCAAAAAAACCACATTGCACTTTCTGAAACATTCTTAATAATATGCACCTCATTATTACATTTACAACCCATGAGCCCGGTGCTGACTCTGTCTTGGAATATTCTATGATAATGCTGCACAAGGGAGCCCTCGCAATCAGAATTGTGGGAAAACCTCAATAATAATTAAAATATAGAAAATAAAAGAGCAAAAAGGTTCCATGTTGCTTTAATCAAATTATTAAAATATTTAAAACTTACTCATTGCTAGCAATGATAGTGTAGCACAACAGGTCCACACTTACACGGCTGATGGCAGTGCAAAACAGCAGTGCCAGGCAAAGCCGTGCAAAATGTTGATCTCATTCAGTGATTTGCATTATTCAGAGAAAGGGCAATGTTTTACACCTGCTTAATGCAACATTAATATAAGAACATGTGTAAGCTGGAAGCTTCCTGGGTATCTAGTGGGGGGGTGCTTGGTGGTTAAGTAAAATATGCGGTACCCACTCAATGAAAGACATTGAGACATGCAAATAAGACAATGTTAAGAGGTACAAAAGCTCTGTCAACGGCAGGGGGGAGGGGCAGAATCGTAAGTGCAGTTTTACCGCCTGTTATTGAAAATTTCATTTCATTAATTTGTTTAATTAAAAAGTTAAATACATCACAGGGAGGGTTCATTACCTTTTAGTTAGCTGTAAGAGGATATAGAATCACGCATATACAGCATCTCATTTTTTTTTCTTTTCACCTTTTTATTTATGTTTGAAGTGACTTAGCTAGATTGGTCTGTGATTTCTTCCACACAGTATTAAGTTACACCTACCCATTAGGCTGGGGATGGGAGAGTGTGATTCTCAGAGTATGAAGCCATTTGGAAATGCTACAAATGAGAGACAGTAAGAGCAGATTTCCAGGGAATGGTAGTAATCCTGGAGCCATCCCATGGAAGACAGGAGCAAAAGGAAGCCAAAGGTACATCTTCTGGGGCATCGTTGGCAGGTCACTCTCTGTAAGTGGGTGCAGCTCACAGAATCCAGCCCCTGGTGTTCTGCAAGGCCGACCACCTACTGATTCCCTACTGCAGTAGACACCGCTTGGCCTCCCCAACAGCCATCCACTTCAGGAGCTGAGTTCTTGGTAATGGGTAACAGCACCAACTCAAGCTAGTTTAAGCTAGAAAAGAGTTTATTTAAGGATACAGGCAGCTCACAGAATGCCCAGGAGGGCTAGAAAATCAGGCTTGAAGGCTATCTAACCTGGAACCATATCCAAGTTATACTACTAAACGGCTCCAGTGGAGACCCGTGACACTGCCCCCTGCAACACAGTTGCAACGCACGGGATGTTACCATTCAGCTGTTTCTAAAAACCACACCATCTTTCTGAAATGCTCCTCCAGCTTCACTGGAAAAAGGAATCTGCCTGGCCCCTAATTCCTCATTTTGCTCAGTTCTAAATTCAAGTTGTGTGCAAGTGTATCTGATGGATGGAGTCCAGGTAACTTACCCGATCCCAAACTCACCTGCTGACTGGGAAGGTGAATTTTGCTTCCATCTTGGGGATCATAATGTGGGCAATTTCTCAAAAACAGGGAGCCACAAAGGTGGCAGATGTCTACAAAACGACACCCAATTCTGTCCAGTTGTCCTCTTTACTCTTTGTGGCCATGAGCTTTCAGGAAGCCTGGCCCAGTCCCCGGCTATCTTGATTAAGCCAGTTGTGGAAATGCCATTTTCCGTCATGGTAACTGGCCCCAAAAGGCATGTGAGACCAATGATGCATGAAAAGACATCTGCTGAGGGACTTCTGAGAAAAGTTTCTTAGCTCTTAAAGAGAGACACAAGGACACAATAATCCCTTTGTTCTGCCTCTGGATGGTGGTGTGTGGGGATTTGAACCTTGGAGCTGCCAAAGCCATCCAGTGACTGGTGCACTGAAAACGGCAGAGCAGAAAGATGGAATTTTTCTGGATCCTTGATAACATTACTTAGCCACTGCCTCAACCGACCCATCCTATTTCAGGATCACTTGCTGTGTGAAACAATACCTTTTGCAATATTTGAACCAGCCGAGTTGAGGTTTTCATGCAGCCCAAAGAATCCTGACCTCCCCACTCTGTGTCCAGTATTGCAAGGATGATTGAGAATAAGTAGAAACTTAAAGCATGGTCATCTGCTTGAACTGGAGGAGCCTGAGGATGTATCAGAGAAAATGAAATGGATGGGTAATGTGTGGCCATATTAGGAAAGTCCCTTCTAAACATCTTTCTTTGTCTGAAGTGGACCCATCCATCAAGGACACCCTATTTCCTTTTGTGAATTTAATTTCCTCCATTATGTTCAGTAATTGGAGACGCTCTGTCCTGCCACTGAAAAGGCTGAAGGAGTTCCTGGAGGTTCTTTCTGGCAGAAACTTCCTGTCACCACCCCTTACCCCTAACCTCCATAACCCCCAGCAGCCAGGGGCAGGCTCAAGACCTAAGTTTCGGTCAATCAGACTCTTTCAAGATTAACCTCTCCAACCAAATGACTCCACGACAGGAAATAGGAGTAGGTGTTCATTCATTCCAGAAATTCTCACTCCAGCCCTACGACCTGGCCAGGACTGCTGAGTCATTCCTGCTGCCTGGTTGCCCAAACCTGCCCTGGAGAAATACCTGTTCTGTTTCTTAAACCACCATGTCCCCAGGAAACTGTGATTTCAAAACCACCCCAGCAGCCTAGCCAGAGACATTGCAGTGTGAAGGTTTATACATTTGAAGAAAATCCAATTAAAACATTAAGAGGAATTCCTGTTGTGGCTCAGCGGAAACAAATCGGACTAGTATCCATGAGGATGCAGGTTTGATCCCTGGCCTCGCTCGGTGGGTTAAGGATCCAGAGTTGCCATGAGCTGTGGTGTAGGTTGCAGATGCAGCTCGGATCCCACGTCGCTATGGCTGTGGTATAGGCCAGTGGCTACAGCTCTGATTCAACCCCTAACCTGGGAACTGTGGGTACAGCCCTAAAACTAAAAAAAAAAAAAAGTCTGTTCTACAATCCACCTCTTTCTCTAAGGACTGCTTCAGTGAATTTATACTGAAATATTCTTTATAAGAAAGCCATGCTTTTCTTCCTCATCTGGACCCTCACCCCAAAATGGGGATTTTAAATTGTGAAATACAAAGGCTGATATAAAACAAGCTGCTAAAATTAAACTCATCAAGAAGTTTATAGATGAAGAATGTCTATATATGTATGACTGGATCATTTTGATGTACAGCAGAAATTGGCCCAACATTGTAAATTAACTATCCTTTAGTTTAAAAAAGGAAGTTTATAGATGAAGACACGGTTCATGAAGAATTTATGCTTATTAATTTCAGGGGCTATTGGTATCCTGGATCTTTGCTTGTTGGAAACTTGAGGACAATTATTAGAAATACTTTTTAAAGTATTTTATTTCCAGGAACTATAATAATGAGTACTATGAGACATGCAAAAGCCAGAGAAATACATATTGAGTATGTGGAGGAAAAGGAAAACCATTTCATCTCTTCATTTGGCATTTGTTTGCTTATATAAATGTTTTAAATTGAAGTAAAATACACATAACATCCCATTTTAAGTGTAGAGGTCAGTGGAATTTAAAAAATTAGACAATTTAGGCAGTCCATTGTGGGGCAGCAGAAACAAATCCGGCTAGTATCCATGAGGATGCAGGTTCGATCCCTGGCCTTGCTCAGTGGGTCTGGGATCCTGTGTTTCTGTGATCTGTGGTGTAGGTCACAGACGAGGCTCAGATCTAGAGTTGCTGTGGCTCTGGCATAGGCTGGCAGCTGTAGCTCCAATTCGACCTCTAGCCTGGGAACTTCCGTAGGCCACAAGTGTGGCCCTAAAAAGCAAAAAGCAAAAAAAAAAAAAAAGGCAATTTAAAGTTTTAGGTTTATCAAATATATTCCTGTACAATTTGCTAACATGAATGCTTGCAAATTTTCTAATAAAATTAGAATTATTTAGTCTGTTATCTGAGGAAATGCTAGTTATAAAGTTTAATACTGAGAGCACATTACAGCAATGACCTCCCCTCTATTTTTGAACTTTGAAGCAAATGAAAATGATCTAAGAAATAAAGAGAAACACATTCATGAGGGAAGCCACTTAATTTTTCATTTTAAACCTCCAGCTAATTAAAAATACTAGATAATGTTCAGTGGGCCTTGCTATAGTCAAACGGAATTATATATTAACAATTATATTTTAAAAACTTTTATCATGGAAAATTTCCAATGCATACAAAATGAACCCCTGTGCACCCACACTCCTGCTTCAACAGTTATTAATATTCTGCCATTCTTGTTTCATCTGTATCTCCACTCCCCACACACATACTCAATTATAATTGCTATCATTAGTTCTTTTAGTTAATTTCTACACATTAAAATACTCAAATCTTAACTGTACACCTTTGACAAATGAATACTCCCATGAAACTTGCACCCCTCACACAAAATAGAACATTTCCATCTCCCCAGAGAGTTCCCTCCTGCCTCCTCTTACTCATCCCCCAGTCAAAGATAAGCCATTGTTTTTGAGGGGTTTTGGGGTTGTTTTTTGCTTTTTAGGCCTGCACCTGTGGCACATGGGGGTCACATCAGAGCTATAGCTGCCGGCCTGCGCCACAGCCATAGCCACTCAGGATCTGGGCCACATTTGGGACCTACACCACAGCTCCCGGCAACGCCGGATCCTTAACCCACTGAGTGAGGCCAGGGATTGAACCCGAGTCCTCATGGATACTAGTCTAGTTCATTAACCACTGATCCACGACGGGAACTCCTCTTTCAGCTTTTGGCTGATCTTCAGTGCTTGCTCGCTTTCTCTTTTTACTTTTCCTTTCTTTCTTTCTTTCTTTCTTTTGCTTTTTAGGGCCTGACTTGTAGCTTATGGAAGTTCCCAGGCTAGGGGTCAAATCAGAGCTGCAGCTGCTGCCTGCACCACAGCCACAGCAACTCAGGGTCCGAGCCGTGCCTGGCAACCTATACCACAGCTCATGGCAATGCCGGATCCTTAACCCACTGAATGGGGCCAGGGATAGAACCCATGTCCTTAAGGATACTAGTCAGGTTCATTACCACTGAACCACAATGGGAACTCCTTCAGTGCTTTCTTTTTTCTTTTTTTTTTTTGTCCTTTTGCCATTTCTTGGGCCACTCCTGTGACATATGGAGATTCCCAGGCTAGGGGTTGAATCGGAGCTGTAGCTGCCGGCCTACGCCAGAGCCACAGCAACTCAGGATCCAAGCCGTGTCTGTAACCTACACAACAGCTCACAGCAACGCCGGATCGTTAACCCACTGAGCAAGGGCAGGGACCGAACCCGCAACCTCATGGTTCCTAGTCGGATTCGTTAACCACTGCGCCACAACGGGAACTCCCTTCAGTGCTTTCTAATAGTCATTTTTATTTAAAAAATTTCCCCAAATATCATAGTTAGTATTTGGGAAGGCTTATCTAACCAAAGTACTCTGTCACTATTGGCTATTCTTTTTTATTTATTTATTTATTTTGTCTTTTTGCCTTTTCTAGGGCCACTCCTGAGGCATATGAAGGTTCCAAGGCTAGGGGTCGAATCGGAGCTGTAGCCGCCAGCCTATGCCAGAACCACAGCAACGCGGGATCCAAGCTGCATCTGTGACCCACACCACAGCTCACGGCAACACCGGATCCTCAACCCACTGAGCAAGGCCAGGGATGGAACCCGAAATCTTCATGGTTCCTAGTTGGATTCGTTAACCACTGAGCCACGATGGGAACTCCTTGGCTATTCTTTTAAAATGTGTTCCAAATATAGGAACTTGTTTATTGAGAAGCTCAAAATTACCCAGGTACCCATATCTGGAACCTAGCTATACATTGGGCAAGTAAAGCACAGTTTGTGTCTCAGTACAAAAAACTGCACCAAATGAACATATGATATGTATCCACAAGGTGCTGTCCTTTGATGATCACTGCTGACAATTCCGCTCCCACTGGCAACAGATGCAGGACAACGCCGTTTGGGGTACGTGGTGAGCAGTGAGTCTTCCACATCTAATCCCTTGGCACAACTAGCCAACCATCAGGCTTATAGCCTTGATGAGGAGACCACACCAATAGGAAAGATTTCTGTGGAAGTTGGACAGTGGAATGAAGATACATGAGCAGAGCCGGTATATTGTCAGGAAATAGCAACTTCAGGCAGGGTGGGAAGAACAGTGCTTTTGAGGACATAGAATTTCAAGCATGAAACCAGGTGTTTACCAGGTTTACATCTGACAAAAGAGTGAGGGAGGGAGGCTGAGTGATAGGAAAGAAGGAATAGAAAGTACTTCTATTTCTTTCATGTCTAGATTCCCTAAAGCAACTTCCGTTACTATTCCCCCTTATAAATGAAGACTGAGGCGTAGTGAGGTAACTACTTAAGTGACTCCAGTATGTTTCACATATCACTAGGGCAACAGGAGTAAATTTTTAGAAGTTGGAGGTCAAGTTGCTAAATCCTTTGCCTTTAATGGATGATGAAATGGTCACTAAAGGCATGCAAGACATACAAAGAAGGTGCCATTGTTTTAAAATCTCTAACTCGGCTCTACAGACATAATCTATTAATCAATCAACCCTCTAGTCAGTTAATTAGAGTTTTAAGTGGGTTTAAAAGCTACTCTTAAAAAAATACAGTCTATTCCTGGATGGCCTATATATCAGTCATACACATCATTGTATTAATTATTTTACTTACATGGCTTTCCTCCTAATGGCTCTCCGTGAGAAATGTGTCATCTTTCTTTTCTCCCTTTGAAAAAGGAAGAGAGGCAACTCTGGAGCCAGGGCACTTGGCAGTGGACTCTGGGGAAAGCAGCCAGGGGTCTTAGGTGCCAGAGAATATCATGGCTTCCAGAGGGGCAAAAAGAGGAAAGATGTTTATTGTCAAGAATATGTTAAAAAAAAAACTCTTTTGCCTCTTTGGACCTTTCTAGGGTCTTTTTGGAGGCAACTCTCATGACTGTGACCACTGCTGAAAACCCTGCTGTGATGTTGGTGTGGAAAATGAGTTCTCCTTCTGATCTGTCTCTCTCACAAAGCTGCCCTCATTGGGTTGACTCTTGTAAAGAATGGATGTTGTTCTTACAGATGGCTGGTCCACAAACTAAACCAAGGACCTCCCTCTCCAGCCTATGGTTTCAAACACATGAGGCTCATCATGGCAGACACCAGAGACACTAACCCAAGTGAGGATTCCACTGAGGGGCAAGGGGTACCGTGTCTGGCAGGCAGACAATAAAGAACTAGGCTTTGATTTTAAACACACTGTGAAATTTGTAGTCACTTATGTTCCATTCTTTGTTTTGGTCCCTGGGAAACTTAGATTCTAACTCAAAAGTTCCAGAATTTCTGACATACGTTTCTTTCTTTTCTTTTCTTTTTTTTTTTTTGTCTTTTTGCCATTTTCTTGGGCCGCTCCCGTGACATATGGAGGTTCCCAGGCTAGGGGTCAAATTGGAGCTGTAGCCACCGGCCTACACCACAGCCACAGCAATGCAGGATCCAAGCCGTGTCTGCGACCTACACCACAGCTCACGGCAACACTGGATCCTTAACCCACTGAGCAAGGCCAGGGATCGAACCCACAACCTCATGGTTCCTAGTCGGATTTGTTAACCACTGAGCCATGATGGGAACTCCTGTTTGTTCTTACTTTGATATATTGTGTGCATTTGTATAAAGCTGACTCAATTCCTTTTGGGAATAAGGTGAGGGAAGTAAATAAGGCCTCTTTAGATTGTCTTTTATGCATCATTATTTGGCAAGAAGAACTGGAGCTGTTTGGTATTCTTTGTCAAATGAGGTATTGAGCAAGCCATGAACCTTGCTTTTAAGGAAGACACAATTTTTAAATGTGTCCATCGCAAAACCAAGTCATCGTTTTTTCTACTTTGACTCCTTTTTATTCAGACCAAATTGCTCTACTAGCCTTTTTAAAATTTCTGATTTCATCTCTTGCTCTAAGTTTATAAAGGGTCTACTAGCTTTTCCCTAACTTTATGAAAGTTGAAATTAGAAACAATTTTTTTTTTTTTTTAGTTTGCAAAAGCATTGTCCTCTAGTTCATTCAAATAATGAAAGCTTTGTTTTAAAAGTGATTCAAAGAAAAAGTGGGTTTACCCGGTAGGTTGTAGAATTCCTATGGTCTCTGGTTCAAACAATTAACACAGATAACTCCCATGAATACTTCAGGTGCAACTATCTTCACAATGTGTTTTTTTTTTTTTTAGGGCCACACTGGCAGCATATGGAATTTCCCACGCTAGGGGTCGAATCAGAGCTACAGCTGCCGACCTACACCACAGCTCACAGCAACACCAGATCACTGACCCACTGAGCAAGGCCAGGGATCAAACCCACATCCTCATGGATCCAAGTCAGGTTCATTAACCACAGAGCCACAAAGGGAACTCCTCTTCATAATGTTCTTATGAAAAAATTCTGAGCTACTATCATCCAACATATATTTATCGAGTGTTAACTACATTCAAGATATTCTCAGCACCCCAGTATACAACAAAGATAAGTAACCCCAGTTCTTGCCCTCTGAGATCCTATGACATGGGACTTGGGAGATGATGTGTGTAAAGAAACAGAAAGATAAGTAAATGCATATACTGCAAGACAAATTGAGAGCAATATCAGGACAAGGGAGAAGCATTGTGAATACAGAGGAGGAGAAAGTTTGGTTTGGGGGGCCAAGATGGACACTGGCTTCATGGAAGTGTCCATGGAAGTGGTTGTTTCCATGTGGAGAACAGCAAGAAGGAACAGTGAGGCCCACCGAGGGCCACCATGGAGATCCTGGAACTCAGGGTTGGGGTGTTGATCTTCAGTGTTGTAGTAAAAGGGACGGGGTGTGGGCACTGAAGAATTTGCAACTGGGGACTCTGACAGCAAGGACATGTTTATGTCATTTAATTTGGTTTTGTTTTTTTTAATTCCATTGAAATTTACTTTTTGGCTCCTCTTCTCTGCAGGGAAGAGAAACATTCAACAGTTAGGTTCTTCACCAGCTCGAAAACTGCTCAAGCTTCAGCCACAAGAACAACCAACCGCATATTGCTCTAAGTCTTGTCAGTGACCTTATGAAGCTTTACGGCCACAAGGTCCTGTAGAGGAGAGAAATGGGAAGAGTGGCCCAGTGCTCAACAACTGGATGGCAGGCTGAGCTATGACATCTTCCCTGTTGACTTTGAAGATAACTGGCTGATGGTGAAGCACTTTGACTTTTTTATTTCATGTAATTTGGATACCTCCTACCTCCTGATTAGATTTTGTGATGATGAAAACATAAAACTTTTTTTTTTGTCTTTTTGCCTTTTCTAGGGCCGCTCCTGTGGCATGTGGAGGTTCCCAGGCTAGGGGTTGAATCGGAGCTGTAGCCACTGGCCTACACCAGAGCCACAGCAATGCAGGATCCAAGCCGTGTCTGCGACCTATACCACAGCTCATGGCATCGATGGATCCTTAACCCACTGAGCAAGGCCAGGGATCGAACCCACAACCTCATGGTTCTTAGTCGGATTCATTAACCACTGAGCCACGATGGGAACTCCTACAACTATTTTGTTTAAAAAAGAAGTGGAATGAAAAAGCCCCCACTTACACTCCTGCACCCTGATAACAAACCAGCCAGTTCTTGAGTTTCCATGGCCTCTTTTGGATTCTACAAGGTACATATATAACTTGAAGTGTGGAGAGAAGAAACCAGAAGTCAAACAACGTGTTTGGGAGGGCAGTTCCCCGTAGCTCAGCAACCTGACATTTTAACCTGTCTGCTCTCCTTTCAACTGCCTGGGTTTAGCTCCAAGAGGAGTGAAGACATTTTAATAGTGTGGCTGCACAACAAACTTCCTCTGATTTTACCACCTCTTCTGACCTGCAGCTTTCCTGACACAACCAAATCCCCCGTCAGAAAGAGCCCTCCAATTAAACTGCTTCCTTCATTTCTCCAGCCTCTGAAGTTAAGGAAACAGTATGTTCCTAATTTCTCTTTTGGGTTCTTATTCTCACGTCAACCCTCCTGCTCTAGTTATATTATTGATATGGCATTTTATGTCCCCAACATGCCTCAAGGCTTTCCTATAAAATAATACCTTTATTAGCAAAAAGAATGGTTTCAATGACTTTTTTTGACAGACTTTTTTTTTTGTCTTTTTGCCTTTTCTAGGGCTGCACCCAAGGCATATGGAAGTTCCCAGGCTAGGGGTCTAATTGGAGCTGTAGCCACTGGCCTGCACCACAGGGGATCTAGGAGCCATGTCTGCAACCTACACCACAGCTCACGGCAACGCCGGATCCCTCACCCACTGAGCGAGGCCAGGGATCGAACCCACAAACCCATGGTTCCTAGTCAGATGGACATTTTATTAATAGAGGGGAAACTAAATTAGGAGGAGAGGGGAGGTAAGGTACAGGAAGATTGATACAAAGAAATCATTAACTATGATCTAAAATGCTGTCATTTTATGACAATGTATGTATCTAGGAGCCTTGGGGTCAAAGCTGGAGAGGCAGGGGTAGATGTGAGGAGACAGGAGGAAGTAGGTTTGTCTTAAGGTAGGAAAGTGACCGTGAGAGGCTCACACAAGGAGGCTCAGTTTCCCCTTGCATTGGCTCTCTTGGCATCAGGCTCCATCCTGTTGGACCCCCTTAGTTGGAGGAAGCAGAGGCCTCTTAGGCTCTGGCTCACAACCCAGGGTTCCCTAAGGATAAACCTACCACTGCAAGGCCTGGGCCCACTCCAAAACACCTATGGGCCTAGGGCCACCGCACTGAGAATGGAACATCTCCTCCCTTACCTATAATTCTGAAACTCTGTTAAGGAGAGAAAAAGCCTTTCATTCCTGTTGATGACAGAAGGCTTGAAATGCAAAGCCTGGAAGGGTTAACACTTTTTTGTGAAAAACCTGGTTAACTTACATTTCCCTACCGCCAAAGGCAGTGACAAGGAACCCCAGTTCTATCAACAGAGGGGAAGGAGCTTGGAAAATGAAGAGTTTGCGACACAAGAGGGACCTGGGAGTCACCCTGTTAGTGTCAGAGGACCCAAGACAGAATATGCTGTGCCTGGGGTTGGCACAAGGAAGCAGTGCTGGGTCACATGATCCTTCTTTTCTTATTTACGTAAATTCACCCATTCATTACAGTTGGTGATGTTTCCAGTGGGAGAGAGTCTACTGGTCCTTCCATCCCTTCAGGTGTCTGATGGCTGACTTTATAGTGGAAGGGATGGTGTTGGTCCAGGCACCACAGTGCCAGAGCCCAGGCAGCTCATCTCTTCATTTCAGTTTTGCCACAGAAAGAGCACATATACTTGGCTTGCAGGTTGATCTCAAATTTCTTCACCATTTTCCTGAGAGAGGCTCCATAACCAGTTCTGTATTTGCTGACATCGATGTGAACCTGCCTGGTGCATTCAGCCATGCCTCCACACACTGCCTCTGAGCCCAGAGAGGAAGCAACCCCCTTTCCTGGAATGTCAACAGATCATTGTACACATCGACTTCATCCCCAGGAGATGTGATGATTGAGGGAATATGAAATTTTCTATTTTAAAAATGACTTATTGGCCAAATCCAAGGGTGGTATTTCAGTCACTGAAACATTAATTGGCACATGCTGCATGGGGATGGGGCAAGGTCACAAGGAGAATTCTTAGGGGGGAGTCCTACCACCCCCCTGCTTCTCTAGCAGAGGATACTTCTTTCCTCTATAACACTAGCTTTCCTGCCTCAAAAAGGAATTGCATGGTGGAAAGATACACCATATTCTTGGACTGGAAGAATCAAAATTGTCAGAATGACTATACTACCCAAGGCATGCTGCTCCCTATCAAATTATCAATGACATGTTTCACAGAACTAGAACAAAAATTTTTAAACTTGTATGGAAATATGAAAGACTCTCAATAGCCAAAGAAGTCTTAAGAAAGATAAACAGAGCTAGAAGAATCAGGTTCCCTGACTTCAGACTATACCACAAAGGCCCAGGCATCAAAATGGTATGGTACTGGCAAAAAACCCCCATAAATTTAGATCAATGGAACAGGATAGCCCAGAAGTAAACCCAGGCACCTATGGTCAAGTATTCTACGACAAAGGAGGCAAGAAAACATGATGGAGAAAAGAGAATCTCTTCAATAAGTGGTGCTGTGAAAACTAGACAGCTACATGTAAAAGAATGAAATTAGGACTTCCTGCCATGGTAAAGTGGGTTAAGAATCTGATTACAGTGGTTTGGATTGCTGCAGAGGTGCCAGTTCAATCCCTGGCCTGGTGAGGTAGGTTCAAGGATCAGCATTTCTGCAGCTGTGGCTCAGATTCGATCCCTGGCCTAGGAACTTGCACATGCTGTGGGTGTGGCCGTAAAAAAGAAGAATGAAATTAGAACATTCTCTAACACAATGCACAAAAATTAACTTAAAATAGATTAAAGACCTAAATGTAAGACCCAATACAGAAAACTCTTAGAGGAAAACATAGGAGAACACTCTTTGACATAAGTCACAGCAATATCTTTTTTGCTCCACCTTCAAGAATAGTGAAAGTAAAAATAAACAAATGGAACCTAATTAAACTTAAAAGATTTTGCACGTCAAAAGGAAACCACCAACAAAACAAAAAGACAACTTAAATGGAAGAAAATATTTGCAAATAATAGGAACAACAAGGGATTGATCTTCAAAACATACAAACAGCTTATACAGCTCCATATCAAAAATTTAAACAACCCAATAAAAAAATGGGCAGAAGATTTAAATAGACATTTCTCCAAAGAAGATGAAAAGCACATGAAAAGATGCTAACATCACTAATTATTAGAGAAATTCAAATCAAAACTACAGTCAGAATGACCATTATCAAAAAGTCTACAAACACTAAATGCTGGAGAGGGTGTGGAGGAAAGGGAACCCTCCTACACTATTGGTGGGAATGTAGGTTGATATAAGCACTATAGAGAACAGTATGTAAGTTCCTTAAAAAACTAAATATAAAGTTACTATATGATCCAGTAATCCTACGCCTGGGCATATATCCAGAGAAAACTATAATTTGAAAAAATACATGCACCCCAGTGTTCTTAACAGTACTATTTACAATAGCCAAGACATGGAAGCAACATAAATGTCCTTCAACAGATGAATGGATAAAGAAGATGTGGTACATATATATAATGGAATATTACTCAGCTATAAAAAAGAATGAAATAATGCCATATGCAGCAACATGGATGGACCTAGAGATTATCACACTACGCAAAGTCAGTCAAAGAAAAACATCATATGCTATTACTTATATGTGGAATCTTAAAAAAATAACACAAATGAACTTACTTATAAAACAGACAAGATTCATAGGCTTAGAAAACAAACTTATGGGGGAAGTTGGTGGGAGGGATAAATTAGGAGTTTGGTATTAGCACATATACACTACTATATCTCAAATAGATAACCAACAAGGACCTACTGAAGAACACAGGGAACTCTATTCAATATTCTGTAATAACCTATGTGGGAAAAGAATCTGGAAATATATATCATTGTATCACTGAATCACTTTGCTATGTACCTGAAACTAACACAACATTTTAAATAAACTCTACTCCAATATAAAATAAAATTAATCTTTAAAAAAGGAGCTGTTTGCTTTTTAGAAAATCTCATTGACTATCACTACATCCTACAAGGTGTATATCCTTCTCCTGGTTAGGCAGCAGTCAAGGCTCTGGCCTGAAGCTACACCACTGCTAAGTGAAAGCTGGGGCTGGGAGTTCCTGTTGTGGCACAGTAGGTTGAGAACCCGACTAGTATCCATGAGGATTCGGGTTCGATCCCTGGCCTTGCCGAGTGGGTTAAGGATCCATTGTTGCCGTGAGCTGTGGTGTAGGTGGCAGATGCAGCTTAGATTCTGAGTTGTCATGGCTGTGGTACGGGCTGGCAATTGGACCCCTAGCCTGGAAACTTCCATATGCTGCAGGTGCGGCCCTAAAAAGACAAACAAAACAAAACAAAAAAAACCACCTGGAGCTGAAGCAGGGCTGTGAGACTGTGGAACCCACACTCCTGGCCCTGGTGCACACCCCTGGGACCTTGCCTGTTCCCCCAGGGCCTGAGGAGGCAGCACGCCGTCTCCAAGGCAAGTCTACTGTCTTACCCTACCTCCAAGATGTTTAGGGCACAGGCAGAGAGAGGGTCTAGCTGGCATTTGGAGCACCCTTCTGCCCCTGCCCACACCCTGCTCCCTGAGCAAGGACACCTGTCAGGGCTCTTCTGAGGCTGGGGACAAAGTAACCCTGCAGCCCAGGCTGTGGGCGGTAGCCTGGCCAGGGTCTGGGGGAAAGGGTGGCAGTGATGACAGGGAGAGGCCAGGGGACCCCAGATGAGCTGAGAATGAACACACCAGCAATTTATAGGCAGCTGAGACCAGTAAAACACCAAACCAGCCTGACCACAGCTTAGTGATCGCAGAGAGTGTTCACACATGTGGACCAGCATGAGCACAGGGGGCCCTTCCCACCCCCAACTGCCATGACCTCTGGAAGGCCTCTGCTGCTCCTCCACTGGGCAGCTTCTATGAGGTGGGTAGAGGAAAGCAGGAAGGAGCTTGGAAGATGGAGCTGCATGGAGACCCCAGTCACCCTAAAGACAGAGGGATAATCATTGCACAGAAGTCTTAAATTGACCGGACCCCATCTGGCTTCTCTTATCACCATCCGATGGGGAGGAGCCTCATGAGGACCAGAACAGATGTCATCTTTGCACGTGTAAGGGCAGCGAGGCCATCAGAAGCCCCGCCCCTCATTGCCGTCACTCACCAGGCACCACCAAGGCTACACTTGGCCACCTCGGCTTGTTTATCTTTTCCATTATTTTTTAAAATTTTTGTCTCTTTAGGGCTGCACCTGCAGCATATGGAGGTTCCCAGGCTAGGGGTAGAAGCCATCAGCCTATACCACAGCCACAGCTATGTGGGATCCAAGCTGCATCTGCGACCTACACCATAGTTCAGGGCAACCGCTGGATCCTTTAGCCCACTGAGCAAGGCCAGGGATCAAACCTGCGTCCTCATGGATCCTAGTTATGTTCCTTAGCACTTAGCCATGACAGGAACTCCTCAGCTTGTTTATTTTGCATGAAGCATGTCACATGCCTCTGCTAGAGGATGCTTGGCTGACACCTGGGATCCAGGCAGGTTAGCAGGTCTCTCCAGGTGTCCTCTTCAGGATGGGGGCGTTGGGGGCAGCAGCAGGGGTGGGGGATGCTGGACTCTCCCAGGGTCCTAATGCCCCCCACTTAGCAAGTTATATTTTCAACATGCACTCCCGCCTTGAGGCAGAGGGGCCCTGTGTGTCCCCTGGGCTTGATAGGCCAAGGGTAGAGGGTGTGGGATCTCCGGGTTGCAAGGTAGCTGGTTGTTGGAGGCCCAAAGCACCAGGAACTCCAGGCCTGGGAGGCTCATCCACTCCAACCCCATCACTTGCATAGACTGGGAAACTGAAGCTGACTAAAGTGTAAAGCCAAGACCGAAAGCATGTGTGGGGACGCCCTGACCTTTGCAGCATCTCCCTCACCCCCAGGGGCCCAGACAGGGTGTGCTTGGAGGCCTCACAGAATAGCTGGTGAGGCAGACCAGTTCTGCTCATCTTTCCTTTTCCTTCAGCCCAGCCTTGACCGTGAGCCACACATACAGTTCCAGTTTGTTCTTGTTTTCTTAAACAAAAGTTTAAATGAACTTTCCAGTATTAATTAACCTTTTCCACTGTTTGGCACCATCCCGGTCTCCGGGCTCTGTATCCCCCCAGCAACAAATCATACTGTTTGCCGATCGATCGGCTGTAAGTCAAACCTTTTACAGCCTATTAAATCAACGGGATCGAATGGGTCGTTTTTGCAAAGTCAGTGGTTTGGACAAGCAAGGTTGTTCCTTCTTCTCTCCCAGCCTCAGAGATGGGGGAGAGTTCTCTCTCGGGGGTACAGGGAGCTGTTGGCTTCAGAGCTGACCAGTGTTTAAGGTTCCAAGCTAAATTTAGCAGGAACCTCCCAGCTGGTTGTTATTCCAGCAGCTAAGTGTGGGCTTGCCCAGCTGGATTTTAAGCCGAGCCCCATGTTTCCCTCTGTTTGCTTTTGTTATGTTCTGCAAGAGTTTGGTTTAGTTACCAAAAATATAAAGGGTTTTCTTGTGGGCTTTGACAGTGAATAAGTTCACCAGAGAGAGCAAGAACAAGCCAGTGTGGCGCTGACATGGGAGGTTGTGATTTAAAGGGACGTGTCCAGCTGGTGTCGATAAGATTCTTTGACCCTGCTCCCCTCACCTCTTCAAGTTAATTGTCTGAGGCCAGGCAAGAAGGAAGAGCATGATTGCTAAGTTGCATATGCAGAAAACTTACTGTTTTTTATGTCAATTATACCTCAATAAAACTGAAATTGAAAAAAAAAAATCTTACTGGTAAGATGTACTTCCAAAATGTTCAAAACCCCCTGCTTAAGTACCAAACTGTATACATAGTATGCTACCATCTGTGTAGGAAAATAGAAAATGGATGTTTGCATATGCAAATACTATTTCTGGAAACATTCACAAGGAACTGGCAATGCTGGTTGTGTCTGGAGAGAAAAATTGAAGGACTATAGGCCAGAAGGGTTGAGTTTGAATTTTTTCCTGTGTGTACAGATTACTTACAGTTTTGATGTTTAAAAATGTATTATTTGGAGTTCCGGTCGTGGCTCCATGGAAATGGATCTGACCAGCATCTCCATGAGGATGCAAGTTTGATCCCTAGCCTTGCTCAGTGGGTTGAGGACCCGGCGTCGCTATGAGCTGTGGTGTAGGTTGCAAACGCGGCTCACATCTGGCGTTGGTGTGGCTGTGGCGTAGTAGGCAGGCATCTGTAGCTCTGATTCGACCCCTAGCCTGGGAACCTCCATATGCCACGGGGGGCGGCCCTAAAAAGACACAGGCAAAAAAGAATGTATTCTTTGGCTAGTGCGCTCTGTACACTGAGAAGTACAGTCACAGCTTCATGATTCCATTACTGCCAAAGCAGAATCTGTAACACACAACTTCCAACTCAGAAACTCCACGAAAGAGCAAGACAAAGCCACACATGTATGAACAAGTATGTACATGTGAGTTCACAAAGCGCACACACACACACACACACTGACATATGTCATATTTTTCAGCATGCAATTGCACAGTGTAGGTTTTAAAAACAGAGCACTGAATGAAAAACATCTGAGAATAAACAGGCCCAGTGTGAACAGTCCTTAATTCTGTCTGGTGGGAACATAGGTCATTGCTATTTTCTTCTATGTGTGTGCTCTTAAAAAATTTCAACCCAAAGTTTTTACACAAAAATAAATCTTGGTCCTCTGTCTCTAAAAAGCAGCATCATATATAAAGGAGTCCCCAGAGCCGCAAATCTCCAAGTGTAAATACTCAGTCTCTTATAAGAAGTATCAGGATTTCTTCTCATTTCACTTATTTGACTTCGTTCGGGGTGACTCATATTTGCTCATGTCATTTCTGCTCAACAAATGCTTATCGGACAGGTATGATGGACCGGGAGGTAGGAGTGTACAAACATCTGCCACTTTTCCCATCTTAAAAAAGCAGAAAAAGAAAGAAAATACTTTCTTGGGCTCATCTCTCTCTCTAGCTCCTTGCCTCACCGCTTGCCTTTGCAAGAAAAATTTCTCAAACAGTTGTTTAAACTGCCTCAGACTCTTCTCTTTGAATTCTCTCTTGCACTTTCTTCAGTCACCTTACATCCACCCCCACTCCACCACGATGCTCCAGGTCACCTCCGCCTGGAAACACTCGGGGACACAGCTCTCTGCTTTTCCTCCTCCCCTGCCCACCACTCATTCATTCTTCTTTTTCTCCCCTGCTCTAAAGGGTTGGGGGAGGAGGAGCTCCAGAGCTCAGTCCCCAGATGCCTTTTCTCTCTGCATTTTTTCCTAGGTGATCTCATCCATTCTCACAATCAAATACTACTGATCTGCCAAGAACTCTCTCTTGTGTGTATTCAGCCTGGATCACTCCCCTGAACTCTAGGCTCACATAGCCAACCACCTGCTCGCCATTTCCACTTGGACGTCTAAGGGCATCTCAAAGCGATCATGTCTAACACCCACCTTCTAAATTCCTACCCCAAACTGCTCTCCATGACGTCCTCCCCTTTCAGCAGCGCCATTCTTCCTGTCGCTCCTGCCAAAAGCCACGGAGTTATCCTTGTTTCCCTCTTTGTCTTATATGCCACATCAAATCCATGGGCATACTGTGTTGGCTGCCCTTGCAAAATATATCCAGGATCTGGCCTCTTCTCATGTCCTCCACTGCCTCCACCCCAGCCCAAGCTCCCATCACTGTTACGGCAATAACTTCCTTAATGTTCTCCCAGCTTCTCCCTTGCCCTTTAACCATCCATTATGAATGGAGGAAACAGACGGTCAGTTTAAAACACAAATCAGGAGTTCCCGTCGTGGCGCAGTAGTTAACGAATCTGACTAGGAACCATGAGACTACAGGTTCGATCCCTGGCCTTGCTCATTGGGTTGAGAATCTGGCATTGCCATGAGCTGTGGTGAGGTTGCCGACGCTGCTCAGTTTTGGCGTTGCTGTGGCTCTGGCATAGGCTGGCAGCTGTAGCTCTGATTAGACCCATAGCCTGGGAACCTCCATATGCTGCAGGAGCGGCCCTAGAAAAGGCAAAAAGACAAAAAAAAAACAGCCCCCCCCTCCACAAATCAGAGTATATTACTTACTCTTCTAAACAAACTTCAGGAACTTCCCAAGTCACTTAGAATAAAAGTCAAAGTTCCTCCAATGGTCTGCTGATGAGATCTTATGTGATCTGTCCACCACCTCCCTCCTACCTCTCATTACCTCTCTGACCTCTTCTACCACTGACCCCCTCACTCGTCCCGCCCCACTGACCTCGTTACTGCTCCTCTGAACACAAGTATGGTCCCACCTCAAGGCCTCTGCCCTTTCTGTTCCCTCCATCTGGATGGTTCCCCCCAGGAGTCACAGTCATCTGGAGCCTCCCGAAGGTCCTTTGCTCAAATATTAGGTCCTCAGCAAGGCCTACCTTGACTTACTCCTGTTGTGAAAATTGGAACACCCAGCATTCCCTCTCCCCTTCCATGTTTTTCCTCTCAATCACTATAGGGCACACTTGATATATGACTTATTTGTTTCACTCTTGATTCTTGTCTACCTCTCACCATGAAACATAAACTGCTTGAGGGCAGAGACGTTTGAACATTTCTTGTTCAGTCCTGCACCATTAGTGCCTTGTATGGGGTAGGTATTCAATAAATAGTTGTGGAATGAGTGTTGCTGAAAAGGACTTGGACTTGGTCTTGCAGGGATGAGAGGGGACCAGAAGGAACCCAAAAGCTCAGGCTCCCACTCTTTGCCCACCTATGCGGCTAACCACCTCTGTCCGGATGCCGCTAACCACCTCTGTCGGGATGAGCTTCACATCTACATAGTGATCTGATCTCCAAATGCGTTTTCCCAGCGCCCAATTAACACATCGATGAGAAACTCAGAGGCACATACTGTGAGTTCATACTCCATGCATTATGTACTTTTTGGCGTTTCTCATCTCAGAAATAGTAGATTATTACCTGCCATCTGCCCAGCTATCCAGATGAGGAACAGTGACAAATTGCATTTGTGTAAATGTGTCTTGAGCACCTATCTTGTGCCACCTGCTAGGCCAGACTGGAGTCACACATGTCAGTTCTTGTAGGTAGCCTTTCCTTGAAGAAGCCAGTTTTGCTGCAATAATCACTGTGACAGAAAAATGTACAGGGCGCTGTTTTTTCATTTTTCCAAAGGGGAAATATCTATTTTTATTTGTGGAGTTTTTTTTGTTTGTTTGTTTGTTTTGTTTTTTTGGTCTTTTTAGGGCCGCACCCATGGCATATGCAGGTTCCCAGGCTAGGGGTCAAATTCTAGCTGAAGCCACCAGCCTACCCCACAGCCATAGTGACGCGGGATCCGAGCTGAGTCTGTGACCTACACTGCAGCTCATAGCAATGCTGGATCCTTAACCCACTGAGCGAGGCCAGGGATCGAACCCGCATATTCATGGATACTAGTCGGGTTCATTGACCACTGAGCCATGACAGGAACTCCTCTATCTTTATGACTACTAAAATAACATATGCTCATTATAAATAATTAAGTAAGTGAAATAAAAAAATGAAAGGCACCTGTAATCTCAGATTCAAGAGAGAACTGTTGTTAATAGGTTGGTGCATATTCCTCCAGACATTTTTTCTCTGCATATTTAAAGGTAACTAACACTAAATTCTTATTATGAACTAAATACCACGCAATGTGCTTTAAAATTAACTTAACCTTGATGCACTAAGGTAGGTATATTATTATTCCCATTTTATGACAGGGAAACCAAGGTTTAAAGAGGCTAATAAGATCCCATTGGTTGTCAGGTGCCTATCAGTTGACCCAGACTGAGTAAGGCCATAGTCACAGCATCTCAGACATTCCAGTGGCCAGCACTATCGAAGGTTTGTTTCTTGCTTATGCTAATGGGCCACACTGACAGTGGTTGGCCCTGCTCCATGTTGTCTTCATTCCAGGACCCAGGCTGAAGCCCGAGCAGCACCTCTGTGTGGGGCGCAGCTGATCATCAGACTACAGAGAAATGAGAACACAACGGAAGCAACTGAGAGTCTTAAAGTGTCTGCTCAGGAGGCCCATACCTCCCTCTGCTCTCATCTCATTAGCCAAGGCAGGTCACAGGACTAGCCTGGGACCAATGAGCAACAGAGAATAACCTTCCCCCAGGGAGGGAGAGAAAATATTCTCAACTATAACACAATCCACTGAAAGTACTGAGCTTCATGTGTAATCTAATCTGCACTTAGAGTTTCCTATGCATATGCACATACATATATACATATATATACACACATATACATTCATATATATATATATATATATACATGTATACTCTGTACACACACTGAACTTAGAGCTTCAAAGCTCAACTCCCATGCATATATGTTTGTGTGTGTATATATATATATATATATATGCAGTCCAATTGCACACGCGTTGCTGAGTGGCTTCCTTTTACATGGTCCATATTGGACAGTGTGCTCTATTCATTCATATAGACTCGGAGTATGAAGTATTCTTTATTGAAGGCTGCACGGTTTCACATATGCTATCCACCATCCTGCCTGTTGAAATCCTCGTCATCCTTAAAGGCTCACTCAGAGGCCTCACCCCTGGAGTGAATCATTGCTTCTTCAGCTCTCTTGTTGCACGTGGCTTATGCTTTACTTTGGTCAATGTATGCGCTTGTCTTCCAGTTATTTGTATACCATGTCTGTTTCCTTCACTAGCATTAAGCACCTGGAAGCAGGAATTGTGTTTATCTAAAGACTTTTATCTCTCTGTGCCTGGGCATGCTTGACAGAGATGAGATATTATCTGTCGATTTTGCAATATCGTGGAATTATGTTCTTTTCTATGTCCCATATCTATGCTGGATCTTTTGTAACATCATTTAAATGCGTGACCTCTTCAGAGTTCATGCAGAATTTGTTGGTTAAAGGGGTCCTCAAATAGTTTGCCTTCCCATAAATGTTAAAATTACAGCAGCAATAACAACATTAGGGAAACCAAATGGCAAATAGATGTTAATACCTCCCAGCTTACTCCTTAATGGAAGAGCATTGTAGGAGAAACCCAAAGCAAATATAATAATTGCTCTAAATTCATATTATCACGAAGTTTTCCCCTCTCCTCTCTACAGCAAAAGTTACTACATGAATGGTGGTTAATCTTTAAGAACAGAGCTGTGGGAACAACGCTGGGGACGGAAGCATGGAATAAAGCCGAAGTGCCGGGAGCACTTGCTAATTATCTAAGAGAGGGTCTTGCCATATGTACTCAAACATGTAGAACGCTCTCAGGGTTGAAAAGCTCCTTTTCTTGTGCCAAGAATGTTTATTTTGTAAGAGTGGCAAGTAAAAATGGATCCCTGATCTGCATTGTAACTGCGGAGCACCAGACTTTGAAGGAAAGCCCTTCCCTGACACAAAGGCCATGGCCATCTGGAAGAAAAGCCACCCTCCTAAGCAGATCAGCTGGAGGTCCCATCGCACTGGGCAGATTTGCCCGGAAACAGACATCTTGCCGTTATTAACTTACCCCATCATTAGCAGTAATCAGTGTGTCCTCTGCATCAAATTCTTATCGAGCACCTGTGTAAGTGGCATTGCGAGGCCCCTCCCTGAGAGACCCTAAGGAAAAATGTGCCCTCTTGTCCCCAAGCCAGCATTGTCTACAGGAGGTGCTTTGGAAAAAGTAGGAGTGACCAGGGCCCAGAACAGCTAAAACTGACACAATTTTAAAACATGATGTGTGTATAGTGGATTGTCAAGTCCTGGCTGATAAGATGGTGCTTTCAGGGGCCTCACCCTCCTTTTCAAGGCCTGTACCCTGCTCAGGCCCCCTAGGGCACGGCCAGATTTCCGACCGAGCCTCCCAGGCTCCTGATACCCCCGGGGGCTCAGGCTGGGGTGTGAAACCAGCCCCCGCCTGGCCCCGAGGGGCTGTTATCACCACTCACCACGCAGTTTCCGTCGTGTATCCTGTGCCAGCCGCTGTCAGGCCCATCTTACATTTTTCAAAATGTCTTTAGCATCATTTCCTGAGCTTGAACAATTTTGCTCCGGCTGCAAAACAGCATCTAAGCTGAGCACCCTTTTTGCAAGTTTCACGCAGGGTTATTGGGACCACAGACTTCCAGACTTCTCTTATCAGCAAGTGAGAGTCAGCCCAGCTTTCCCTATGTAAAACCCCAGCAACTTGCAAACCAGAGCTGGTTTGTGTGTTTTTATCTATGTAGAGACCAGCTCTTCTAGTTTAAAACAAAAGAAAAAAAATCGTGTAAGAATTAAATTCTTCCCATATCATTTAGCATCAGATTATTTTCTGCAGCCTTTCCTCCTATCCTGAGGCTGGGAGGAGAGAGATCAGAGGCACTAGGAGTTTGGCTCAAGGCACAGGTGGTGGGTGTGTTAGAGTCTCTGCTTAGACTGCTTAGGCTCAGCCCAGCTCTCTGTAAATAATGCAGCCTGACAAGATTTCTCCTTTCCTTTAGCCTTTCTCCTAACCCTTTCAGCCCCGCTTGCTGACATCATCCTGGTTGGATTTAAATAGCAAACTGTGCCATGTTCTCCTGGATACAAACCGCCCGATTGGCCACCTCCCCAGCTGGCCTCTACCTACTGAAAGGCAGGAGGTAGAGCTTTGGGGCCAATGGCTGCCAGAGCTCAGCTGCTGCTGGAGTCCAATGGGTTTTCTGTCACTAAGGAAGGAAGAAATGCAGAAACACAAGAGGACTGTCCTGTGCCTGGCAATACTTGCATGCCTGGGCAATGAATTGTATTCTGCTATTCTTGCTGCGTCCTGGGCATAAAGGGAAAAGATGGTGCACGTCCTTTGCTCCCTCTTGTTGAGCTGCAAACAGATAATAAAATCAAATTCAGTGGTTCACTGAAGAAATCATTTCAGTTCGGAGAGAAAGAGAAAGAAAAACTGGATAGGAAATCTCATGAAACGGCAGCCTTTCCCTTCTAATTTTAAGGATAAGTTAGCTACATCCTTGGGATGGAGAGATGTTGCATAAATACCAAGCTGAATTTAACCCCATTGTGCTTAACAACAGATGCTTTTAATTCCTTTAGTGGTTTGTGTTTTTTTAAGTAATGAATTATGAGTTAAGCAGTCTGCTAAGCTGTAGTTGTCTCCAACAATTCTTGCAAAGAAAAAGGCTAGAAGAGAAAACTGACTGAGGAAGGTAAGAGAGTAAGACTAATGCAACCTGCTGGAATCATATCATTCTAGAATTTTAATTAACTAAATGTAAAGGCACTGGAGAGCCATTCACACAAATAATGGGCTGAAACTTACAAGGCTGTATTGAATACCACAATCGTTGTTCAAAGGAAAACTGAAAAATCTTAACCCTACACATGCAACATACAAAGAAAGTGAATATGACAGGAGCAGGGGATGGGGCACAGAGAAAAACCTGGCTTCCTCGTCGGAAAAGCATTATTAAAATCCCTGCAGACTGGATGAGGCCTAAGATAAAGTCTAATGGAAATTATTCATACACATATACACACATATGCCTTTACAAAGAGATTAAGCCACGATCAATTTAAAAGATAAGAATAAAATGGAAATTTCATTCCATTGTATAAGGAATAAAATTAATCCCTGTAAAGTCACTTACTCATATGGCTGGATGCAGGGGGTGGACTCCGCGTGGTGCCAGCCGTCACCTTTGAGCTAAGTCAGATCTCTTGCCAGCCCCCACTCCTTATCAGGCCAGGCCTCTGTCCTCTCACTAATTAGGGGCGAGAGCATGGAAGAATTGTATTCAGGAACCCAGGCGATGGGTTAGTAAAACAATCTACTTTGGACATTGGTGAGGCCACTAGATGGAACACATTCACAATCCTAGCACCATTTGAATTCAGATCATATGGCTTCTAGATCACAAAGCAAAATCAGATAACCTCCTTATTCTAAATCACTAATACATAACCCATGAATTAGTGACTTTACACTCCACTACTCCCTAAAGGAAATGTGATTTTCCTTGTTGAGATGTCATAACGTTGGGTAGCATGTTAGCTACGTTATTCTTTATTCTTTTTGTATATTTAGATTAGTTCATTGCTTTGAAAGCATATGTATCATTTGACCCCATAATTCTACTTATAGGAATTTATTCTACAGATATGCTTATATCTAAACATTGTTTAAAAACAAAAGATGGCCAACAATCTAAAAGTTCTTTAAGAAGAACTGATATGGTGGTGTTGCCGTGAGCTGCGGTGTAGGTTGCAGATGCGGCTCGGATCCCGCGTTGCTGTGGCTGTGGTGTAGGCCGGCAGCTACAGCTCCAATTTGACCCCTAGCCTGGGAACCTCCATATGCCGTGGGAGCAGCCCTAGAAAAGGCAAAAAGACAAAAAAAAAAAAAGAAGAAGAAGAAGAACCAATATGGATACTGTGCTATGTCCACACAGGGAAAACTGGGGAAAACTACTCTGCCCATCAAAATAATGAGGTCGGACCCACTGCAGTGACATGGAATCTTCTCCACAACACTATTAAGAGACAAAAACAAGACCCGCTCTGTTCTTGGACAAATGCTGCCACATGGATTTTTTTTCCTTTAACATTATTTTTATTTTTTGCTTTTTAGGGCTACACCCGTGGCATATGGAGGTTCCCAGGCTAGGAGTCGAATCAGAGCTATAGCTGCCAGCATACACTGCACCCTCAGCAACGCAGGATCCAAGCCGCATCTACAACATACACCACAGCTCACAGCAATGCCAGATCCTTAACCTAC
Organism: Phacochoerus africanus; assembly: GCF_016906955.1. Lineage (NCBI taxonomy): Eukaryota > Metazoa > Chordata > Mammalia > Artiodactyla > Suidae > Phacochoerus > Phacochoerus africanus. Next base: position 74,841,125 of record NC_062545.1, on the reverse strand, counting down.
TGAACAAGGCCAGGGATTGAACCCTCAACCTCATGGTTCCCAGTCGAATTTGTTTCTGCTGAGCCACAAAGGGAACTCCTGGAATTTTTTTTCTTAAAGATGACAAGGGCATGCAGGAAATCATGTCTGGAAGACTCTCTAGCCCCCTCCCTAACAGCAGGGGCCTCCAGGGAGAGTTAGGGTGGCTCGAGACAGGAAAGGGAGAGGAACTGGCTTTTAATATCATAACCAGTCCCCCTCCCCCCATTTTAAGTCAGCTTTATTGGGATATACCATTTAATGAGTTTTGAAGAACAAATCCTCTTTTGTATGCTTTGATTTTGCATATGCATTACAAAAATTAATTTTAAGGTAAGGGTTTGACCTGGATTCTTTACAAGTTCTAGGGAATAAGTATTTACACAAGATATCTTCTTTGGTCTGTGAGCTAGTGGTAGAAGGCAGCCACTTTGGGAAGATCAGTTATTCTGACCTTACAGGTAAGGGTCCCACATGGTAGCCAATCACCTGGGAAATGTGTGAAGGTCCAGCCCACTGTTCGGGGGCAGGGGCTAGGAGGTCAGAGGAGAAGGGAGGTGACCAGGAGAAAAGAGAGCGTGGGGGGAGTTCCTGTCATGGCTCAGTGGTTAACGAACCCGACTTGTACTCATGAGCACGCAGGTTCAATCCCTGGCCTCACTGGGTGGGTTGAGGATCTGGCATTGCTGTGAGCTGTGGTGTATGTGGCTGTGGTGTAGGCCGGCAGCTGTAGCTCCGATTTGACCCCTAGCCTGGGAACTTCCATATGCAGCAGGTACAGTCCTAAAAAGACAAAAGCCAAAAAAGAGAGAGAGAGAGAGAATGAGCCTGGGGGCTGCTCTTATTTTGAAGAGCTAAAAGCACCTCAACCTATGTTATAATCTGAACACTGAGTAACTGCTCCCACCCCCACCCCAGCAACCAAGATTCATATATTGAAGCCCAAACCACTAATGTGATGGTATTAGGAGGCGGGGTCTTTGGCGAGTGATTAGGTTGAGATGAGGGCATGGGGTGGTAGCCTCAGGATGGGATTAGTGGCCTTGTAAGAAGAGGAGGAGATCCAGTGAGAAGATGGCCAAGTGCAAACCAGGAGGAGGACTCTCACCAGGACCCAATGATGCTGGCACCCTGATCTCAGACTTCCCAGCCTTTGACACCATGAGAAACATGTTTCTGTTGTTTAAGACACCATTCTGTGGTATTTTATTGTGGCAGCCCAGACTGACTGACACCACCTAGAACAGGGTATGAGACTTGAAATCTACTTTATAATCACGACATCAAAATTTAAGGAGGTCCTTCTCAAATGCAAGCTTATAGCCCAGAGTTTCCAGAAATACCAAAATTATTCTGTGTGCTAACTCCAGTTTGATGGGTGTTTTTGTTTATTCCCTTTACATCTGCACCTGCGGCATATGGAAGTTCCCAGGGTAGGGGTCAAATTGGAGTTTCAGCTGCTGGCCTACCCCACAGCCACAGCAATGCTGGATCCTTAACCCCCTGAACGAGGCCAGGGATCAAACCTGCATCTACACGGACACTACATTGGGGTCTTAACCTCCTGAACCACAATGGGAACTCCCAATTTAATGTTCTAATTGGATCTTCATCAGCTTAGGAGGTGGAAGTCCATTTTACTTCAAGTGGTTTGAAATTTATAGTGTCAACATGGATGGGTACTTTGGCTCCTGCTTTATCAAGAAGGCCCTGTGAGGTACCAGCAGCGAAGCAGGGGACAAGCAGAGTCAAGGCCATGTGCTGGGAAGGCCATAGCACAGGAACTTGGTGCGGGAACTCTACCAAATGCATGTGAGGATGAGGCTGGAGATACTGAGAAGGTCCTACCTGTGCTGCCTATGGTGTCATTAGCTTATGGCCACACTGTCATGTCCTTGTCTAGTTGTTTCATATTTGTGCAGCTGGTTTCCTGACCTAGCACACAAGCTTCCCAAGCGGAATTTTCCCCCTCCTCTTCCTTTCCTTTTTTTTTTTTTTTTGTCTTTTTCCCTTTTCTAGGGCCGCCCCCATGGCATATGGAGGTTCCCAGGCTAGGGGTCTAATCAGAGCTGTAGCCGCTGGCCTATACCAGAGCCATAGCAACACGGGATCTGAGCCACATCTTCAACTTACACCACAGCTCATGGCAACGCCGGATTGTTAACCCCCTGAGCAAAGCCAGGGATTGAACCCGCAACCTCATGGTTTCTAGTTGGATTCATTAACCACTGCACCATGATGGGAACTCCCTTCCTTTCCTTTTTATGCCCAAGCCCTTAGCAAACATGAAGAAAAAAAAGGAAGGAAGGAAGGAAGGGAGGGCAAGAGTGAGAAGAACTATTGCCTAAATGCCAGTGGAGTTAAGGCAAATAAAAAGTAAGGTAAGTATATAATTTAAACTAGGCAGAGCTAAAATTTCTGAATTTCCATTTTTTGACAGTATATGTGGAGGTGTTACATGGTTCAGAAGCAAGGCTTGTGCTCATCAGCTGAGCCCAGGAACCACTGAGCCAAGAGACGGCAACTCTGCACCTTCAAATCTCACCATATTCACATGGTGAAGGTAAGATGACCTTCTTGGTGCCTGCAGCTCCATTGCTGCCTAAACATGCAAGCTTGAGCATCTAACTCTGGGCTTTATTTTTCTCATCTATAAAATGGGGCTAATTGTACCTTCCTCACAGAGTTACGATGAAGACTAAATATAACATATATTCTATACATACGAATACGTATTAATATATGTGTGAGCTCAACATAATATCAGGCACACAAGACCAAATAATAAATATTGACTCTTATAATTATCATTATTTTTTCTTTTTATACCCATACAGAATTCTGCCACAACGAGAATGGAGATGCTCGTGGAATTTTTTAGTATCTTTGGCACTAAAAGTAGTGGTGGTTTTTTGTTTTTGTTTTCTTTAAAAGCCACAGGTGCAGCATATGGAAGTTCCCAGGCTAGGGGTCAAATTGGAGCTGCAGCTGCCAGCCTTCACCACAGCCACAGCAACACCAGATCCGAGCTGCATCTGCAACCTATGCCACAGCTCACAGCAACACCGGATCCTTAACCCACTGAGCGAGGCCACAGACACTATGTCAGCTTCTTAACCCATTGGGCCACAATGAGAACTCCAACTATTACAATTACTAGCATGCTAAAGTAGGTTTTCCCCACCTTAAATAGTTTCATGCCCTTAACAGTAGGATCACTATTTGGCCAGTGGCTCAAGCATTCCCTGAGCTCTGAGTAATGATGACATGTGGATTAGTGGGTTGCAGATAATAGGGTAATTGATGTTGTTTAGTAAAGATGAGATTTATTCTACATTCCAGTAGCTGTACAATCAAGGTCCATGAAAGGAACTGAATATACTACACATAGAGGGATGTTAGTCACTAAAAAGTGATTATAGGAACAATCCCATTTCCTGTCATAATTATGGCTAGAGAAAGAATTCCATAGAATAGCCTCATGAAAGCAGTATTTGCCACTGCACCCTGAGTGCAAGGCAGCCTCACCTTTTGGAGACACTGAGTACCCCCACCAAAGGCAGAGTAATTCCTGCATCAATATATAATATTCGTCAAATGGACTCATCTATCTAATGTGAATTCAATTTAGAGGACACTGCCAGACAGAATTAAACATATTAGCTTGAAAAATTACAGGAAAGTGTGTATATAGCAGTTCCATTTTGATTGAATCAATTTTCTAAGTGTTTATCATTTGAGAGTCCTAGAAATCTTGCTTATAGAGTGTGCTTCCAAGATAGACTTTACATTACACCACCTGCTGCAAGAAAGGATCCCAGAATGTTTTATTTTTGGCCTTCAATAGCTGTCCAAGGGGATTGCTGCAGGAGAAAAGTACGTGAAATATCACTTACCAGAGACATTTCCACAAGCAATTATTTCATTCCTTACCTAGATTAATTATTAATCTGAGTATTTTAGGGAGATCAAAGTTACAGCAAAGGGGTTATGACAGGACATGACTAATGAGAAGATCTCAGATACTAAATGGAAATAATTCACATCATGGCACCAGTTCTGATTAAGATTTTTATGAAAGAAGTAATGCAATCCTTTATGAAGCACCTGCCATTGGCCAGACCTTGCACAAAGCACTTCACATACACCTTATCATTGGCTCCTCATGTCAGTGCTGAATGGTTTACTTTATAGATGATGAGATTAGGATTCAGAGAGCCTCAGTAAGGCTACGATAAGTTGCCCAAGTTCCATAACTAGTTAATGGCAAAGCTGGCATTGGAACACAAGTCTGATTGACCCCAAAATGTATGCTCCCTTGCAGCCTATGATCTGTCAGATTCAACAAGTAAAAGCATGAAATACGTGCTCTTCCCTACCAATGTTTTCAGAGATATTTCTTTAACATAAATCCAATCATTTAACAAATATTGATGTTTTTAAAATCGTAGCCACCTTAGGACAGACAGTTCTCTATATTTAATGGGTATGATTGGAGAAGGCATAGAGTCTTCTTTATGGAAAAATTTCCCCCCTCAGATGAAACTCTAGTCCTCCTTTTAAGATGTAATATTCTTTTTTTTTTTTAGATGTAATATTCTTTTTGAGGAGAATTTACTCCTTTGGTTTGTATTAAATAAGAAATAATACAGAGAACCAGAATATAGATCTGAGAAGTATTCAAAATACAATTTGGAGTGAGATTTTTTCATAACGAAAATAAAGCAATGGAGAATAAAATGAGAAAATATATTTGAGTTGATAATAGCTGAAAATATTCTCAAATTAATTTAAAAACCAAAAATCCTCACACTGAAGAAGCACAGCAAACGTTGAATAGAATAAATAAGTAAAATAAACCTCACTTAGATACACAGAGTAAAAATATGGAACGTCAAAAAAACCTTAGAAAAACTTAAAACAACCCCTAAAAAGGGCACGTTGTCTGGCAAAGAACAACAATTCAACTGGGATTTGACATCTCAGCAGGAAAAATTGAGGCAAAAATAAAATAGGAAAATATTTTAAGAACTGCTGCTCTAAAATTCTATACCCAGTTAAATTATTATCTAAGACTGAGGGTGAGGAACAAAATAATGCCATTTGCAGCAACATGAATGGAAACAGAGACTCTCATACTAAGTGAAGTAAGTCAGAAAGAGAAAGACAAATACCATATGATATCACTTATATCTGGAATCTAATTTATGGCACAAATGGACCTTTCCACAGAAAAGAAAATCATGGACTTGGAGAATGGACTTGTGGTTGCCAAGGGGGAGGGGAGGGAGTGGACTGGACTGGGAATTTGGGGTTCACAGATGCAAACTATTGCCTTTGGAATGGATAAGCAATGAGATCCTGTGAATAGCACTGGGAACTATATCTATTCACTTACAATGGAGCATGATAATGTGAGAAAAAAGAATGCATATCTGTATGTGTAACTGGGTCACCTTACTGTACAGTAGAAAATTGACAGAACATTGTAAACCAGCTATAATGGAAAAAATAAAAATCATTATTTAAAAAAAAAGAGTGAGGGTAAAATAAAGACATTTTCACAAAGGGACTCAGTTTTCCATTCACAGACTCTTTATGAAAGAACTACATTAAAATGTACATCAGTGAACAGGAAAAATGAACCAAAGAGAAAGGATTCAAGAAGCACTAAGTAAGCAATGAACAACCTGAAAACAACATTAAGAAACAATTCCATTTATACTGGCATCAAAAAGAATAAACCACTTAGGGAGTTCCCTTCCTGGCTCAGCAGTTAATGAACACAACTAGGATCCATGAGGATGCAAGTTAGATCCTTGGCCTTGTTCAGTGGTTTAAGAATCTGGCGTTGCTGTGAGCTGTGGTGTAGGCTGGTGGCTGAAGCCCCAATTCAACCCCTAGCCTGGGAACTTTCATATGCAGTGGGTGCAGCCAAAAAAAAAAAAAAAAAAGAGAGAGAGAGAGAGAGAAAGAAGAAGAATAAACCACTTAGGAATAAATTTTTAAAGAGTACAAAAAAGTGTAAAAGTTGTACTCCTGAAAAATATATAACATTTTTAAAGGAAAGTCCTAAACAAATGGAAAGACATCTTATGGATTGAAAGATTTATAATTGTTAAGATGACAATATTTCCACAGTCATCTATAGATTCATTGCAATACCTATCAAAACACCAGCTAGCTTTTTGTGCAAAAATTGAGAAAATGGTACTAAAATTCATATGTAAGTCCAAGGGATCCAGAATAGCAATCTCGAACAAGAAGAATAAAGTTGGAGGACTCATACTCTCAGATTTCAAAATTTATTACATAGTTACAGGAATAAACATGGTGTGATCCTGGATTAAGATTAGACATTGAAGGAATTCCCACTGTTGCACAGTGGGTTAAGGATCTGGCATTGTCTCTGAGGTAGCACAGTTTGTTTGATCTCTGGACTAAAGCAGTGGGTTAAAGGATCTGGTGTTGCCTCATCTGTGGCATAGACTGCAGCTGAGGCTCGGATTTGATTCCTGGCCTGGGAACTTCTAAATGCCACAGGTGCAGCCAAAAAAGAAAGAAAGAAAGAAAGAAAAAGAATAAATATATAGATCAATGGCATAGAGTCCAAAAATAAACCCTAAATTTATAGTCAACTGATTTTTGACAAGGATACCAGACATTTAATGGGGAAAGAATAATCTTTTTCAACAAACAGTACTTGGATAACTGGTTAGCTACCTGCAAAAGAAAGAAGCTGGACCTCTTCCTCACTCAATACATAAAAATTTAATTCAAAATTATCATAGGAGTTCCCGTTGTGGCTTAGCAGAAACAAACCTGTCTAGTATCCATGAGGATGCAGGTTTGATCCCTGGCCTCACTCAGTGGGTTAAGGATCTGGCATTGCTGTGAGCTGTGGTGTAGGTCACAGACGTGGCTCGGACCCCATGTTGCTGTGGCTGTGGTGTAGGCTGGCAGCTGCAGCTTTGATTTGACCCCTAGCTTAGGAACTTCCATATGCTGTGGTGTGACCCTAAAAAAGACAAAAAACAAACGAACAAAACCACAAAATTATCATAGACCTAAATGTAAGAGCTAAAACTATAAAATTCTTAGAAGAAACATAGGGATAAATCTTCTTGACCTTCTTAGACGTAATAACAACAAAAGCAACAAAAGAAAAAAATATAAATTGGGTTATCCAAATTAAAAACTTTTGGGCTTCAAAGAATACTATCAAGAAATTGAAAAGACAACCCACAGAATGGGAAAAAATATTGTAAATCATAGATAAGAGATTTATATCTATATTATATGAAGAATTCTCACAACTCAATGATAATAGCCCAATTTTAAAATGGACTAAGGATCTGAATCTCCAAAAGAAAAATACAAACAGCCAAAAATATATTGAGCTGCTTAACATTAGGGAAATGCAAATCAAAGCCATGAGATACCACTTGAAAACATGATGTTAAATCAAAGATGCCAGTCACAAAGGACCATATACTATATAATGCCATTTCAATGACTGTCAAGAATAGGCAAATCTAGGGATGCAGAAAGCAGATTAGTGATGGCTTAGGGCTTGGAGGGTTGGAAGAAAATGAGATGTGACTGCTCATGGGTATGAGGTTTCTTTTGGAGGTCATGAAAGTGTTCCACAGTTGATTCTGCTGGTTGTCGTGCAACTCTGTGAATGCACTAAAAACCCCTGAGATGTAAACTTTTAGTGGGTGAATAATCTCTCAGTAAAGGTGTTTTAAAAAGAAACAACAGGGAGTAAAAAAAAAAACAAAACAAACAAACAAAAAAAAAAACTTGATAGGTATATAATATGTGAGGAGAGGAAGAAAGAGATGAAACATCCTAAGGTCAATATTTTGTTTGAAAGTGAGGTGTATTGACTGACCTACACGATTGTTTACCGGTATGCTTGCTAAATTTAAAAGTAAATAGGAATAAAATATACAAACAGTTTATACTACTTAATAACCAAAAAAACTCCAAACAATCCAAATGAAAAATGGGCAGAAGATCTAAATAGATTTTTCTCCAAAGGAGACATGCAGATGGTCAACAAGCACAGGAAAAAATGCTAAACATCACTAATTGTTACAGAAATGCAAACCAAAACCACAATGAAGTACCACCTCACACCAGTCAGAATGGCTATCATTAAAAAGTCTATAAATAACAAATGCTAGAGAAGGTGTGGAGAAAAGGGAACCTTCCTACAGTGTTGGTGGGAATGTAAATTGATACAACTCCACTACGGAGAACAGAATGGAGGTTCCTTAAAAAACTAAAAGTAGAGTCACTATATCATCTAGCAATCTCACTCCTGGGCATACATCCAGAGAAAAGTCTAGTTCAGAAAGATACATGCACCCCTATGTTCACAGCAGCACAGTTTACAATAGCCAAGACATGGAAACAACATAAGTATTCATTGACAGATGAATAGATAAAGAAGATGTGTGTGTGTATACACATGTAATGTGTATATATATATGATGCAGTATTAGCCATAATAAAGAATGAAAAAAATGCCATCTGTGGCAACATGATGGACCTAGAGATTATCATATTAGGCAAAGTAAGAGAGAAAGACAAATACTATATGATATCACTTATATGTGGAATCTAAAAAAAGTACAAATGAACTTATTTATAAAACAGAAACAGGAGTTCCCGTTGTGGCGCAGTGGTTAACGAATCCGACTAGGAACCAGGAGGTTGCAGGTTCGATCCCTGGCCTTGCTCAGTGGGTTAAGGATCTGGCATTGCCATGAGCTGTGTTGTAGGTTGCAGACGTGGCTCAGATTCCACGTTGCTGTGGCCCTGGGGTAGGCCGGTGGCTACAGCTCCAATCCAACCCCTAGCCTGGGAACCTCCATATGCTGCAGAAGCAGCCCTAGGAAAGGCAAAAAGACAACAACAACAACAAAAAAGAAACAGGCCCATAGGCATAGAAAACAAACTTATGGTTACCAAAGAGGAAGGTTGGGAGGGATAAATTGGGAGGATGGGAATAACAGATGTACACCACCATACATAAAACAGATAAAGACAAGGATTTACTGTAAGGCACAGAGAAGTATATTCAATATCTTTTACTAAAATATAGTGGAAAAGAATTTAAAAAAGAATATACATATATAAACTGAATCAATTCGTTGTACACCTGAAACTAACACAACATTGTACATCAATTATACTTCAAGAAAAAAGTAAATAGGAAAAAGTAGAAATGTAATCACTTGAAAGAAAAAAAAGATCACCTCTACAGAAGTACGAAAAAGATAAAAAGAACACGGTGAATAGAAAGCCCCAAATAAGATTAAAGAATAAATTCATTACAGCATATAATCATAATAATGTAATAGAGTGCTTAAAAACTGAAGTTCAGATTTCATTTGAATAGATCCAACTATATGTAGTGATTTTTTTAAAAATTGCATTTCTGCTTGTTCCTGGTAATTACGATGAGATTGCATCTGAATATGTTTTCTTGTCTTGTTCCTGACTTTAAGTAGGATGCTCTTAGCATTTTGCCATAAAGAATAATATTTGTTTAGGATTATGGTAGATACTTTTCTCCAGGTTAAGGAATTTTTCTTCTATTCCTAGTTCACCAAGAGAAATTATATTCAGAATGTTGAGAGAAAATACCTGCCAATTTAGAATTCCACACACAGTTAAACTGTCATTCAAGGAGGGTAAAATAAAAGGGTATACCATTTACAACACTATTAAAAAACTATCAGGTACAAGGGAGTACGTCTTTAGAAAGATGTGAAAATCTTTTATGGAGAACACTAAAGCTTTATCGAAATACAATGAATAAATGGAGCGATATAGTATATTCATGTATGGGAAGACAAGATCCTGTCAGTAGTAGTTCTCCTAAATTTACACTACAACTTAATAAACTCTATTATAAGTCCTGGGAAATGTTTGTTTAGGGACCTATATAAGCAGATCATAAAACCCACTCAGAAGAGTAAAGGGCCAAGAACAGCCAAAACAATGTTGAAACAGACAAAGGACTCACCCTAGCAGATAAACAAGATTTATCATTAAGTTATAGTAATTAAAGTACTCTGATATCAGCATTTGGATAAAAAGACCAATGGAAGAGCTTTTCTGAAAAACCTAGAAACACTAACATATACATAGAAATTTGAAATATGACAGAGGTGACGTTACAAATCAGTGAGGAAAGGATGATTATTTCATAAATGACACTGGGACTATTTGGTAATAGTATTGTCAAGGAGAAAAATTAGATTCATACTTCACAGTATGCACAAAAGTAGTAAATTTCCAATATGTTACAGAGAGAGCTGTAAACATTTAGACAGACTATAGGAAAATGCATACAACATCCGAGAAGGTCACAGAGCAAAAATCATCACGAAAAAGTGAGAAATTGAACTACAAAATTTTAAAAAATGAGCCCATGACAAATGACATCAATAACAAAGTAAAAAGACAAGCACAGACTCTGGGAAAATATTAACAATCTACCTTTCCGATCAAAGATAACTATCCAAACTATATAATAAGTTCTTTGAAAGAAGCAAGAAAAAAAAAAAAGGAAAATCACCAAACAGCAAAAAGACAAAGAATATGAAGGAACAATTAGCAGCACAGGACATTTTATGGTCAATAGACTCATGAAAATACTCTTGACATCACTAGCAGTCAAGAAGATGCAAATTGAAAACAGAAGATATTATTGCATTCCTATTAGTGAAAAAATTTAAAACTCTGACAATAGCAACAATACCAGTTGTGAGAATGGAGAAATGAAAACTTTCATCCACTGCTAGTGGAAATATAATATGATCTAACCACTGCAGAAAGCAATCAGCCAATGCCTGGTAAAGTTAATGCATAACCTATGACCAACGATTCCATCTTTACGTGCCTAGAAGTTCTTGAGCGATACATGGGCCAAAGCAAATACAAACAAAAGAGTGTTCTTTTCAGCATTCCATGTAGTAGTTAAAAAGTGGAAACAAGCTACCTGATCTTCAGGAGTCAAATTGGCAAATAAAACAGGAATTATTTATACAATGCAACACTGCACAGCAGATAACATGAGTGAATTAGATCTGTATCATCCACATGGATAAGTCTAAAATACGTAAAGCTAAGCTAAAAAATGCAAGGTAAATATTTATAGGTGATATCTATACAAAATGTTGAATAAATGAAACAATTGTACGTATTTTTCACCAATACACTAAAGATACCAAATTCTTCCTGGTTATGATTCACATCTATAAAGCAGAGAGGGAGGTGCCTCCTAATCCAGGGGTCCTAATACTACAAAGTCTAGACAGATCCTTGCCTTTACACATCATGAAATGTAACAAGAATGACTAAGCCATTGCTGAGAATTTAGCACTATGTATGCGCTTATGTACAAAGAACACTAAAGGACATCACTTGGTTTTGGTATCAACAGCCAGTTTCTCTTTCCTAAGGAACTGATGATAATAACCCTCAACAGGTGGGGCTAAGAGAGTGGTTCTGGTCCAGATTCTTGTCTTCCTCTGCAGGTCCTGGGCTGTTCTCCCTCACCTAGCCTGGTGTGCGCTGGGAAGTCTCTTTCCTGCTTCAGATGGATTCACTCATTCCTGTGTTTCCTTAGGCACTCACCAGAAGTATAGACCTGACACCTCGGGTCACTTTCACCTGTTGACTTCTGTGGACATTCTATAGCCTAGCTCTGTCTCTCTGATCCATCCCCAGGGCCTGAACTTGAGCCTACTCAGGGGGTGCTGCTTCTCCTGGTGGGCTTAGCTTTTCTTCAGGAGCTGCAAGCTGGGCATCAGGCCTTTAAATCCCCTTTGGCTTGGAGTTACAGAACTATATTCCTTCCCGAGTTATTCCATTAAATACACATGCGCTTTCATATATACACAAACATGTTTATATACACACGCATAAACTCATATACCCAAAGAAACACACACCTATACCACTCCCTTCTCTGCATCAGAGGTCAGGGTATGTTCCATCAGTCAAAATCCAACATTGTAGGAGTTCTCATCGTGGTGCAGTGGAAACAAATCTGACTAGAAACCAGGAGGTTGCGTGTTTGATCCCTGGCCTCCCTCAGTGGGTTAAGGATCCAGTGTTGCTGCAGCTGTGGCGTAGGCTGGCAGGTATAGCTCCAATTAGATCCCTAGCCTGGGAACCTCATATACTGTGGGTACGGCCCTGAAAAGGAAAAAAAAAAAAAAATCCAACATTGTGTATGTATTGTACAACAAATCTGATTTTACAATGGCGTGGGAACAATACAATCTGCTATTCATGGACCATCAAATACAAAAGACCACTGGAACCACTATAACACAGTAGATCCCCCCTCATACAAGCTCAAATTTTGTTAATTTTTTCTTTCTCACAAGGGGAGCAGAGTTGATTCAATTATACTCTTCCATTCTAATCCCATCACCATTACCGCGGGGGAGGCCCCCTCTACTTTTATTTCACTTCATCATCTCCTTTGTGCCCCATTCCACTCTCCTTTCGGCACCCTCTGTAATGTGTTTGATATTTGCCCAATGGTTCTTATCCTATGGCTTTTCTGCTGGGATGGCACATCAAGACGATGCTTGTCTCAGATTCATTGTGCTGATTCATTTTTATTAAGCAGCCATAAATTTTTAGGTGTTGTGCGGGAGTCATGTCTGCTGTGGCACCGGTCAGCCAAAGGATGTGAACAGCTATTTCATGTAGGGGTGCATCCAGACGCGTCTATTATTTTCTTTACACCCAGAACCCAGCTAGCGAGATCAGGTTCTTGAGGGGAGAGAAAAAAAGAAGTGCTCTTTAAATCAGGAAAACGCTTGTTTGTTGTGAATGAGCTGAGAGTGTTTTTGTCTGTGAGCCAAGGGTGCAGCGACTGAGTGTTCCCCGAAAATGCCTCTGTGTGGAGTTTTCCACTCTCCCGCCAAACCCCATGTGTGGGCTCCCCTGGAAGCTGGCCCATAGGTGGCAGTCTCTCGTCATCATTCCTGGACCGCGGACCTCTGGAGGGGAGGGCACACTCCCCTACCAGGCTCTTTTGCGTTTTCCTTCGGGTTTCCCACTGTTTAACGATCCCTCTGCTCACCCTGCCCTCCTCCCCACACAAAGGGTAGAGACTAGATGATAGCAGTGGAGCTGATGGCAAAAGAAATTGCATCAGGAACCAGCCACAGTCAGAAGACCTGGCTGATGCCTCGTTCTTGGCAGGTGTTTTGGAGTTGCCTTGAAGCCCTTTTGCAGAACTGCTCTGTAAATGACAAGAAGGAGGGCCTTTCGCTCTAGACACAGAGTAATGCCTTCGCAAATTGTCATTTCTTAAAAAGCAGTCATGTTGATGCAACTCTTCATCCTCTCTGTCTGTCTTGCTCCACCTCTCCACTGACACACACACACCAATTTGGGCTTCATCTTTCAGAGTGGGGCACAATCAGACATTCTCCCCCAGATACGCCCCAGCTTTGGCCCAGTGCCTCCCAGAGCCTCTGTGACATAGTCACAGGCAGAGATGTGGAGTGTGCCTGCGTGAATCCTCTTCCCCTCCTGCTCAGAGAATTCTGGATGGAGAGTTAGAAGAAAACACAGAGACTGAGAAAATGCACCTTCTCGTTCTCCTACCACAGCAATCACCCTGCACCCAAGAACACAGGCAGGTGGAGATCCACACCAGTCCCAGGCCCTTTGGGGGAAGCCTGCCCAAGGGGCTTCTAATCAGCCAGCACTGCCAGGTCTGGCCCCACTGTTTATGGAGCCAAAGGGAAATTTCAATCATTAGCAAGTGTCAAATCGCCTGAGGATTGTGTCCGTCTCCCTTGCCAAATGGAGTGGTTCATTAGCATTTGTAAAAACTGCCTCAACAAAAAATGTAGAACCCAGTGCTGGGGTGGGTTTTGTGAATTCCACTTGAATTAGCAAGAAGAATACCTTTTTCATCATATCAACACCTGGGTTCTGAAAAAGATGCCTGCTCAGGAAAGGGTTCTTTTTTCTTTTTCTTTTTTTTTAAATGATTTTTTTCCATTATAGTTGATTTACAGTGTGCTGTCAATTTCGACTGTACAGCAAAGTGACCCAGTCATACACACATATATATCATTCTTTTTCTCACATTATTTTCCATCATGTTCCATCACAAATGACTGGATATAGTTCCCTGTGCTATACAGCAGGATCTCATTGCTTATCCACTCCAAATGCAATAGTTTGCATCTATTAACCCCAGACTCCCAGTCCATTCCCCTCACTCTCCCTCCCCCTTGGCAACCACAAGTCTATTCTCCAAGTCCATGAGTTTCTTTTCTGTGGAAAGGTCCATTTGTGCCTATATTAGTTTCCAGATATAAGTGATATCATATGGTATTTGTCTTTCCCTTTCTGACTTACTTCACTTAGTATGAGAGTCTCTAGTTCCATCCATGTTGCTGCAAATGGTATTATTTTGTTCTTTTTATGGCTGAGTAGTATTCCACTGTGTATATATATAACATCTTAATCCCTTCATCCGCCCATGGACACTTAGGTTGTTTCCGTGTCTTGGCTATTGTGAATAGCGCTTCAATGAATGTACAGGTGCATGTATCTCTTTCTTTTTCTTTCTTTTTTTTTTTTTTTACAAAAGACTGGAAACTCATACATTTATTCAACAAATCGAGTGCTTAATATGTATTGAGCTCTGTTCCCTTGCTGGGGATATAGCAGTGAATACATCAGTCTTTTCCTTCCTGGAGCTTTTATTTTAGTAAAGGGAAAAGGACAATACACTAACATGCAAGTACTGGTATGGGTCATATGTTATAAATAGGGAGACAAAATATGGAAGAAAAATAGACTATGTAAGCAATGGAAATTGTTGATACTTTGTAGAGTCAATGGGGAAGGCTTCATTGGTAAGGAGACTTCAGCAGAGACTGAAAAGGGCAAAGGAGAAAACTATGCGGACACTGAAGAAAAAAGTTTTCCAAGAAGATGAAACGGTGAGTGCAAGTACTCTGAAAAAGGGAGGATGCCTGCATGTTCAAAAACAGCCAGATGGCCAGTGTGAAGCAAAGACATGAGAGAAAGCCTCACAGGAGACAAAGTCAGAGACCTAAGAAGGGGCTGACTCAGGTAGGACTATATTGGCTATTGCAGGATTTGGGTTTTTACTCCAAGTAAGGTTGGAAGCCATTAGATGATTTCAAGTGGAGGAGTGCCTTGATCTGATTTTTTCTTACCACCATCAGTTTGGCTGCTACTTCAGAATAGACTTCAGGGAGAGATATTAGTTATCTATTGCTGTGTAGCAGATTGTCTTAAAATGTAGCAACTTAAAACACACATTTGTTATCACAGATTCTGTGGGTCAGGAATTCCAGCCCATCTTAGCTGGGGCCTCTGCTTCAGGGTCTCCTAATGCTTTCAGTCAAGGTGTTGTTTGGGACCTCAGTGATCTCAAGGTCAACTGAGTCAGCATCTGTCTCCAAACTCACTCAGTGGTTATGGAGAGAGTTCAGTTCCGTAAGTGAGTGAAATGAGTGCCTTGGTTACTTGCTGGCTGATGGCCAGAGGCCATCCTCTGTTCCTTGCCAGGTAGTCCTCTCCAGCAGAGCAAGCAAGCATGAATCCACATGTATCTTTTTCAGTGAAAGTTTTGTCCAGATATATGCCCAAGGGTGGGACAGCTGGGTCATATGGTAGTCCTATATTTAGTTTTCTGAGGTACCTCCATACTGTTTTCCATAGTGGTTGTACCAATTTACATTCCCACCAACAGTGAAGGAGGGTTCCCTTTTCTCCATACCCTCTCCAGCATTTGTTATTTGTTGACTTGTTATTGATGGCCATTTTGACAGGTGTGGGGTGCCAGGCACCTCACAGTAGTTTTGATTTGCATTTCTCTAATAATCAGTAATGTTGAGCATTTTTTCATGTGCTTGTTGGCCACCTGTATATCTTTGCAGAAATGTCTCTTCAGGTCTTTGCCCGTTTTTCAATATGGTTGTTGGTTTTTTTGCTGTTGAGTTGTATAAGTCGTATATTTTAGAGATCAAGCCCTTGTCAGTTGCATCATTTGAAACTATTTTCTCCCATTCCATAGGTTTTTTTTGTTTTTTTAAATTTTTTTTATTTTTCATTTTTATGGCTTCCTTTGCTGTGCAAAAGCTTGTCAGTTCGATTAGGTCCCAATGGTTTATTTTTGCTTTTGTTTCTGTTGCCTTGGGAGACTGACCTAAGAAAACATTTGTATGGTTGATGTCAGAGAATATTTTGCCTATCTGTATTCTCTTCCAGTAGTTTGATGGTTTCTTGTCTTATGTTTAAGTCTTTAAGCCATTTTGAGTTTATTTTCATGCATGGTGTGAGGGTGTGTTCCAATTTCATTGATTTAAATGTGGCTGTCCTGTTTCCCCAAGCACCCCTTGCTGAAAAGACCCATTTTATATTCTTGCTTCCTTTGTTGAAGATTAATTGACTGTGGGTGTCTGGGTTTATTTCTGGGTTCTCTATTCTGTTCCATTAGTCTGTATGTCTGTTTTGGTACCAGTACCACACTGTCTTGATGACTGTGTCTTTGCAATATTGCCTGAAGTCTGGGAGAGTTATGCCTCCTGCTTGGTTTTTGTTCCTCAGGATTGCTTTGGAAATTCTGGGTCTTTTATGGTTCCATATAAATTTTTGGATTGTTTGTTGTAGTTCTGTGAAAAAAATCTCATGGGTAATTTGATAGGGATTGCATTGAATCTGTAGTATTTCTTTGGGTAGTATGGCCATTTTTACAATATTAATTCCTCCAACCCAGGAGCAGGGAATATCTTTCTACTTCTTTGAATCCTCTTTAATTTCCTTGATTAATGTTTTATAGTTCTCTTTATATAAGTCTTTCACCTCCTTGATAAGGTTTATTCCTAGGTATTTAATTTTGGGGGGTGTGATTTTAAAAGGTATTGTATTTTTATATTCAAATCAATCAGCATCATATACCACATTAACAAAAGAAAGGTCAAAAACCACATGATCATATCAACAGATGCATAAAAAGCTTTTGACAAAATCCAACACCCATTCATGACAAAAACTCTCACCAAAGTGGGTATAGAAGGAACATACCTTAACATAAATAAGCCATTTATGACAAACCCACAGCAAATATAATACTCAATGGAGCAAAGCTGAAAGCCTTCCCACTAAAATCTGGAACAAGACAGAGTGCCCATGCTCATCACTTTTATTCAACATAGTGTTGGAAGTCCTAGCCACAGCAATCAGACAAACAAAAGAAATACAAGGTATCCAAATTGGAAGAGAAGAGGTAAAACTGTCACTGTATCAGATGACATGGTACTATGTATAGAAAACCCTAAGGACTCCACACAAAAACTATTCAAACCGATCGATGAATTCAGCAAAGTAGCAGAATACAAGATTAACATTCAGAAATCGGTTGCATTTCTGTATACTAACAATTAAATATTAGAAAAGGAAAGGGCTTTCTTGTCTATGCTGAAAGGAGGATTTCCCTGCTTCTAGGTGCTTCTCTGCCCTAGTCTAGAGACCTAGTTAGATGTGCTGTCCACTCCTTCCCCAGAGGCAAGTAGGGCTGAGAGACTGTTGCTTAGGCTTTGGGATAATGAAGATGCAGGAAGTCTTGAGTGTTAGAGGCAGCTTTCCTGAATCAGAGGCAGCTAGTTGTTGGCCTAGTCCAAAAGGGGCCAAATTCATGTTCCTCCAAAGGACTAGATCCTGGTGCAGGTGGGGTGGCAGGGTTGGTGAGGGGGTGGAGGTTGAAGGTAGAGGGGCTGGTTGGTGTAGGAGTGGTAGAGGGGTTTGAGGAGGGGTAGAAGCCAGCTCAAGCTGGAACTTGACTGAGCAGTGGTCATGACAGGCAAGCCTCTGCCATCACAATGAGCCTTCTTTTGTGACACTATCTTAGATGTTTGGCCAATCTGCAGTATGTACCTAGACTCACTGGGTATGTTTCTAGGGGACTAAGCCAGTCTCTTCTTGCCAGGCTGACTTCAAGGGAGCCAGTCCTCCAGGCTAGCTGGATGGTGTTCAGATGTGCCTGCTGGCTGGGAGCTTGCGAGGGGGCCAGCCTGTCAAGGGTGCTGCCCCCTGGGCACATATTCAAAGGGAGCTGAGGCCACCTCACTTCCAGCCCTAGTTATTTTTGAGGTAGAAAGATCTGGTCATTTAAGAAACAGAACCATCGGAAAGGTCCATTGTCTCAGCAACCACATTCATTTGCGACACAGGATGTCATTAGTTGAAACCAATTTGTAAAGATGCTGTGGATGAAAGTATTGTAAAGAAACAGAATTTCAGATGAATTTCAGGTTAATTTCTTCTATCTGAATCAGACTTTAGTTGATTATAATTCCACATTGCTTTATCATTCCGCATCTGCCACTGACCTTGGGGGTACCTACCAACATGGGAAATGAATGCAGAAGATCTAAGAACATACAATCTTTCCTCTCCTTAGACCCTTTCCCTTGAAAATTTAGCTCTGTAAATTCAGATTTTCTTTTCTCATATGAAAAAAAGAAGAGCTTAACAGCTCCATTGATCCTCAAAGTCTATAAAAATAAAGCCTTAGCAGGGTATTTAAATTCTGCTGGAACATGAGCCCAGCAGCCCTTCCCACTTCATATCCCACCACTGATATTTTATCAGACTCACCCCAGTTCTCCCAGAAATACCAGGAGTGTTTCCACACCTCAATTGCCCCTTCCCGTCTCTCAGCCCAGGTGCCTCTCTCATCCTGCTGCACTTGATGGGATTCTACTTATTCCTACTTATTCTTCTAGGCTTGTCTCAAATCTGACTTCCTTCATGACACCTGGTCTATCTGGAGTAAGTTAACCAGACCCACTCTGCACTCTCATGAGCCTTTGGAACCTCCATCCCACCTGTGCAATAGCCTGGCAGGTCAGCAGGCTGGCACATGCCCAGTGCTCTCCTTCCCAAGCCTGAGCCTCCCATGACTGTCTCCCTGTATCTCCTCTAGTACCCAGCCCAACACCACCCAAGGAGTAAAACTTGACAATTGTTGGTGCAACCTGCAGTCAAACCAGGTTATCTTGTAAAAATAAACATCAACGTCAGGCTTAATCCTACCCCATTCAAGCTAAGACGCCCCATGGATTCACTTTTAACAGAAAAAAAAAAATGAGTCATTTAAAACTAGAAATGAATTAGCTCATGAAGAAAGAGACAAAGGATGCTCAGCCTCTCTGGGATTCCAAGACTTGTTTGTGAAAATGAGGAAAGGCCAAATTTGGCCAATCCAATTAATAAATTTAGAAGAAACTACAATGGTCATTGTTGCCAGGGTTGCAGTAAAACATACACTTCAGGGCTGCTAGTGATGCAGTGAGTACAATCATTTTAGGAAATGGCTCAAGAGCCTTAAAAATCTTCATTCATTTTGGACCAGTGGCTCCAACAGGGATGCACCTTAAGGTGACAAGCTGTGATGCAGATGAAAAGCTGTGTTTATTAAAAGTTCATTGCAGTCAGCATGATTTATATACTTGGAAGTTAATAATACCCTAAATATCTATAATATGTAAATGGTTCAATAAATAATACTAGATCTGTGCAACAGTATGCTCTGCATTAAGATGATTTTTAAAAATATTTACTACCATGGGAAAATGCATGTGATAAAAATGTTAACTGAAAAAATAAGACATGAAAGTGAATATGCATTAAGATCTCAAGTGTGATGATATATGTGTGTATGTGTGTGTGTGTGTGTGTGTGTGTGTGTGTGTAACCTGTCCTATCTAACACAATAGACCTTAGCCACACATGCGCATTGAGCATTTGAAATGTAGCTGGTCCAAAAGGAGATGTATTCTAAGTGTGAAATACATATGGGATTTCAAAGACTTTGTGATAAAAAATAATGTGAACTACCTCATTAATAATTTTTATATTGATCACAGATGGAATGACAGTATTTTGGACATATTAGGTTAAATAAACTATATTATTAAAGTTAATTGCACCCATGTCTTTTTAATTTTTATTTTGTTATTTTATTTTTTTTATTTTTTTAGAAAGTGGCTTCTGGAAAATTTAAAATTATACATGTGACTCACATTCTATTTCTATTGGGCAATGCTGTGTTTTGCAACTGCATTTTAAAAAAAGATGAAGAAAATTGCTGGTTGAGATGATCTCTGGGTTTTAGAATTATAGGTGATTTTTAGTTCTGCTCTTCAAACTCTTCTGTACTGTTTTCTCCATGAGCATAAACTTTCAGTGTCTCACTTTGGGGAAACGTTCTCCAGTCTTCTAGACTGGTGGTTAATGCATGCACAGCTCTCTACGCTTTCTCTATAGGACTTATCAGAGTTTGAAATGATATGTTGTCTGTCCATAAACCATTTGATGCACGTCAGCCTGTTTAGCAGACTAGAAGGTCTGCAAGTCTGAGACCCATGTCTGTTTAGTTCATCTCTGTGTCCCAGGCTCTAATGCATAGTATATATGAAGTATTTAATAAATACTGGTTGGATGAATGAATGAATGAGTGAATGATTCAAGAAGAAAAATGTTAGTATTTATAAACAGCAAAGTCCAAATCATTACAATTGTAAAATCAAAGTAAATCATCATAGTGACCTTGCCACAAAGTATCTACAAATGTCAGTAAAGAAACGGTCAGAACAGATTCCGGAGTTGCTGCAGCCACGAGAGATCTGCTGCCAGGAGGGCAGCTGATCAAGGGCCCCATATGCTGCGCTCTGAGTCCATTAAGAGTTCTGGGGTGGCCTTTCCAGTCATGGCTCCCAGCCAATGACTATGTGGGTCAGGGAGACTAAGGCACACCCATTACTGTGGGAGGTGGGACTCTTCTCACTGGTGGTTTTGGCTCAAGTATTCCCACTGGCCTTGTCAGAACTTCCTTCCTTCTCTCTCTCTCATCTCAGGGGTCAGACCTTCATCACCAACTAAGGGCTTTCATTGCTGCCTCTTGCTTCCTCCCCTTTTTTTCCAATAAGCCACTTGCTTGTGTGATCTCATCTTGCACTTTGTTTCTCAGAGGACCCAAATAACACATTTACTTCCAAAATTTAAAAATATATATTAATTACTTTTTTCCCAATGGGCAATACATGCACACTGTACAAAATTCAAGGAGCCCAAAATTTAAAAAGTGGGTATTTTATAAAAGGAATTTTTTTCCACATCCTTTTCCCTCTGGCCACCTGTTTACCTTCTAAATTCCCATTCAAAAGTCAGTCTGCTCTTCCATGCATTTGTTAAAAACAAAGCAACATTCCCCAAATGGAGGCACTTAAGCTAAGCTACATGTCACCAAACCTAGACTTAACAGTTTCAGCCTCTCTCGGAAATGGAATCTTAAACCAGTCCACCAGGAATCACCTGATCAGCACTAGTCAAGTCGTCTGCCTGAGACACCCCTGCCATCCCCTAAAGAAGTGACCTTGCCACAACCAATCGGATTTTTGCTAGTATAACTTCCTTGTTTCTGCCTCTTTCTACCTATAAAATCTTCACATTTTGTACAGTTCTGCAGAGCTCCTTTCTATCTGCTAGACTTGACGCTGCCCAATTCATGAATCATTGAATAAAGACAACAGATCTTGGAGTTCCTGTTGTGGCTCAGTGGTTAACAAATCCAAGTACCATGAGATTGCAGGTTCAATCCCTGGCCTCACTCTGTGGGTTAAGGATCGGGCGTTGCCATGACCTGTGGTGTAGGTTGCAGATGCGGCTCAGACCCCGAGTTGCTGTGCCTGTGGTGTAGGCTGGTGGCTACAGCTCTGATTAGACCCCTAGCCTGGTAACCTCCATATGCCACAGGTGCGGCCCTGAAAAGGACAAAAGGGAAAAAAAAAAAAAAAAGACAACAGATCTTTAAAATATACTTGGATGTGGGCGTTCCCGTCATGGATCAGTGCTTAACGAACCCGACTAGCATCCATGAGGATGCAGGTTCGGTCCCTGGCTTCTCTCAGTGGGTTGAGGATCTGGCCTTGCTGTGAGCTATGGTGTAGGTTGCAGACAAGGCTCAGACCCCATGTTGCTGTGGCTCTGGCTCTGGCACAGGCTGGTGGCCACAGCTCTAATTGGACCCCTAGCCTGGGAACCTCCATATGCCATGGGTGTGGCCCTAAAAAAAAATAAAATAAAATTTACTTGAATGAATTTTGGTTTTTCTAACACTTTTGTTGCTTAAGCGTATACCTTGACTAGTTTTCCATGACTCTATATATTACGCCTCAGTTTTTTTATGGCTCCAGTGTGCTCCATTGTATTTCCCCACTGATGAACGGGTATTTCCCATCTTTTTACCATGACTATTGTACTATTGTATATCTACTGTCTTTTCAATCATGTAGAAATATCTGTACATAAATTCCTATAGATAAATTCCTAGAAGTAGATTTACTGGATCAAAGGGTAAAGATAGGCTGAATTTCACTGCTGAATTGCTCTCCAGAGAGATTAGACCAATCTATGTGCCCAACAGTGTGACTTCACGTGTTTGCCAACCCAATGTGTTAGCCATCATTTCTTTCCTTTTTTTTTTTTTCTTTTGATTTTGAGTGCCACACACAAGCCATACGGAGATTCTCAGGCTAGGGGTCCAATAGGAGCTACAGCTGCCAGCCTGTTCCACAGCTATGGCAACGCCAGATCCTCAACCCACTGAGCAAGGCCAGGGATTGAAACTGCATCCTCATGTATCCTAGTTGGGTTCATTAACCGCTGAGCCATGATAGGAACTCTGTTATCCATCTTTTCGTCTTTGGCAATCTGATGGGTTAAAAATGTAGCTTTGCATTTCTCTTATGATATAAATGAGGTCAAGAATCTTTTCATACTTTTAAGTACCATTTTATTCCTTTTCTGTGAACTGTCTGCATCCTTTGCTCATTATTCTACTGGGTGTTTTCACTCTTTTAATACATTTTTGTTGAGATATCAGCATGCTAGATTTTTCCCAATTAGAATTTGACTTGTCTTGTCTTTCCTTTATTGTGGTTTGTTTTGTCAGGAAGAATGTTTTAAATTTTAAAATTAGTTAAATTTGTCATTCTTTTATAGCTGCTACATGTTGAATCATATTTAGAAAGGCCTTCATTCTGAAATGTTTAAATAATTTTTCTGAAAATAATTTTTAAAACTTAAAAATATTATCCTGTATTTTCTTCTTTCCCTCCTTCTCTTCTTTTAACTATTTTACTCTTTCATTCCTCTGTGATTAATTCTGGTGTAAGGTGTGAGTTAGGGATTTGTGGAAGAGACACCTAGTTGTTAACCGAATCTTTTTCCTCATCCTCTTGGGCACACCACTAGGCTACCTTTCTCCTCTTTCCTTGACTTAGGCTTGGACATAGGACATAGGACAGAGTTCTATCCAAAGGAATGTGAGGAGAAGTCATGTGACCCTCCTACCTTCTCTCTTTTCCACGTTTATTCACTGTGGAGAAGGCTTTGATGCTGGAGGGGACTATGTGGCCAGGAATACGGGAGGCTTCCAGGAACTAATAGCTCCTGGATGACAGCCAGGGAGGAAGTGGGGTCCTCAATCCTACAACCACAAGGAACTAAATTTGGCCAACAACCTGAATGAGATTGGAGACAGGTTCTTCCCCAGTCCATCCTCTAGAAGGAAATGCAGCCTGGTCAACGCCTGAATTTCAGTTTCCCTAGACCCTGAGCTGAGAACCCTGTCATGCTGTGCCTGGATATCTGACCTATAGAACTGTGAGCTAGTAATTAGTTTAAGCCACTAAATATGTGGTCATTTGTTAGGTTGACAATAGAAAACTAATATACCCCTTATACCTATTTATGATTTCTTTCTGGTTGCTAATTACCTATTTTTTTTTCAAATAAACTATATAATTAGCTTATCTAATTCTAAAAGAACATTCTGAGAGTAATTTTATTATCATTGTTTCACATTTATAGATTAACTTGGGGAGCACTGACATTGAATGTTCTTATCCAAGAATATGTCTTTCCTTTTTTCAGAGTCCTCATTTGCATGTGAAAGTTTTCTCTGCATAGTCCTTGAACAAGTTCCTTTGAAATTTGTTCTGAACAATTAAA
Source organism: Phacochoerus africanus (assembly GCF_016906955.1). NCBI lineage: Eukaryota > Metazoa > Chordata > Mammalia > Artiodactyla > Suidae > Phacochoerus > Phacochoerus africanus. The sequence goes on along the minus strand of NC_062545.1, from coordinate 74,816,996 downwards.
TTTTTTGTTCCTATTGTACATGAGGTCTTTCTTCCATCACATTTTTGTTATTGTTTCTACATAATTAGATTTTTAATTTCCTCATGTTAACTTCGTACCAAGCTTTCTAAATAAATATTATTTCTAAATAAATTTCATTATTTTTATAATAGATTTTTAGTTGAATCTCTTGGATTTTTCAGGTAAACAACTCTTCAAGGAATGATAATTTTACCTCCTACTTCCAAAATTTCATACCTCTGTTTTTTTCTGTTGCTTAATTACGTTGGCTAGTGTTTCCAATACATCGTAAAATAATCATGGTAAAAATACAATTGTTATCTATTTCCTGACTTTAATAAAATTGTTTCTATTATTCTAGATTTTGATATCTTATTCATAGGTGAGATAGTGCTATGATTTTGTTTATTTTTTGTGCTTTGGGTTTTTCTTTTAACATCAATATTACAGTAGTTTCATAAAAGGAATTTGCACCTCTGGTTCTCTTCTTTCACTGTGAAACAGTTTAATTAAATGGCATTTAAGTTACTGGTCTCTTAAAAACTTCATAGAATTTGCCTGAGAAAACATACAGGCCCAATGCTATTTGGGGATTAGATCATTAAATAACATTTTCTAATTACTTCATGTTAATTGGTATGTTTAAATTTTCTTTCTAATTTTAGCAATTTATATTTCCTAGGAAAATATCCATTTAACCACTTATTTGCATGATTAAGCAAATCAGCCACTTATGATTCAAATTTATTTTTTAAATATTTGTGTTTTCTCCCTTTTTCCTGATTACACTACCTAACGTCTCTGTTTATTTTATTATTTTCCCCCTGAAGAGCCAGATAATGGTTTGATTTATTTGCTGGCATTATCATCTTTCTGTTTTCTAATGTAATAAGGTTTATCTTTAAACCTTTAGTCTTTCTACCAGCTTGCCTTAGTTTTATTGTTCTTTTACTGACTTCCAGAATTGGATTCTTCATATTTTTATTGTCTTATTTATTGATATAAATTTTTAGGACTTTGAATTTCTTTCTGAGCATTGTTTTAGCTACCTATCATAGGTTCTGACATGTAGCACATGTGTTACCATTACTCCATAGATTTTTTTTTTTTAAATCCATGTTTTATTTGTTCATTTATTTTTGCCTTTTTGGCCTTTTCTAGGGCCGCTCCTGCGGCATATGGAGGTTCCCAGGCTAGGGGTCGAATCGGAGCTGTAGCCACTGGCCTACGCCAGAGCCGCAACGCGGGATCCGAGACGCGTCTGCAACCTACACCACAGCTCATGGCAATGCTGGATCGTTAACCCACTGAGCAAGGCCAGGGAGCGAACCCGCAACCTCATGGTTCCTAGTTGGATTCGTTAACCACTGCGCCACAACAGCAACGCCCATAGATTTTTTTTTTATACTTTCTTATTTCCTCTTTGATCAAAGAGTTAATGGAGAGCTTAAATTCTGCAAAGGATAAGGTGGTTTTTTGTTGTTTTTATTTTTGTTTTGCTTTTTAGGGCTGTATGGAAGTTCCCAGGCTAGGGGTTGAATTCAAGCTACAGCTGCTGGTCTACACCACAGCCACAACAATGTTGGATCCAAGCCACATCTACAACCTACACGACAGCTCACAGCAACACCAGTTCCTTAACCCACACAGCTAGGCCAGAGGTCAAATCCACATCCTCATGGATCCTAGTCAGGTTTGTTAACCACTGAGCCAGGAAGGGAACTCCAATGAAGTATTCTTTAGTCTAATACAGAGTCACATTTTGTGACTATTGTATGAGTACCTTAAAGAAGATGCATTCACTGATACAATATTTGGATACATATTCATAGGATCTTATTAACTATGTTATTAAGATCTTTAATATTATTTTTATACCTGCCTGGGCTCAGATAAAAGGATTCAAATGTTCTACCATTAATATTTTCTTTCTTTTTCTCCTTGTATATATCTGTAGCCTTTGCTTCATAAATTTGTTGCTATGTCATTTACTATATATCTATTTATAATTGCTAGGTCTTTGTTGTGATTTTACTTTTATCATCCTAAGACATTATGCTTTGTCTTTCTTAATGCTTCTTGTCTTAAATTCAATCTTATTTAATTTTAGGAATGCTAGTTTCTTTCTATTTTCTTCTTCATCCCTCTCTCCCTCTCTCCCTTCCTTCTTTCCTTGTTATTTGCTTTGCTTTGTATGATTTTGCCTATCCTTTTATTTCCAAACTTTCAAAAACACATTGTTTTACATGTGTGTCTTATATATAACTTAAGGACATTTTACTCTGAGATCTAGTTTGAGTTTCTTACTTAATCTGAGTAGAAAATATGGCCATTTCTAACCAGTTTTCTGGAATGTTCTTCCTGCCTTCTGCCCCTTGCCTCTAGGGCCTCTATAGCTCCCCTATGTTCATTTTTTCTAGTCATTTCTGTTCTGCCTTTGGGTGAACTAGCTAGCATGTTAGCCTCCCTCAATACAAGCCTCATGCTAGACAACAACAAACAACTTCTGAGCCTAAATCAAAATATGGAACACTTCCTAGATAACTGACTATGAAGGGGTTATATGTATGCTCCTACTTCAGCCTCATGAGGAATGTTTATATAAATTCTATAAGACAAAGGGACGCATATTTGTCTATTTTGGGTGGAAGGCCTGGAAGCAATATTGCATTCTGGTAGGAGATTTTAATTTGCAGAATCCACTAAAATTTATATCCTTTTCCTTACTTAGGGTAAATAAAAATTATTAGAGGTTAAATAGACCTGTATTTGAAATATAAAAGCCCCTGTTTATGCATGAGCTGCGTTCGGATGGAAGTGCATCATGACTGTCTCAAATATCTATTTTTGTGTAACAAACTACCCCAAAGTTTAGAATAAAAGACAATAACTGGTTAAAAGATTCTGTGGGTCAGGAACTGGGAAAGGCCAGGTGAGAACAGCTTTTCTCTGCTTCAAAGTGTCAGTCTTAGCTCGAAAGGTTTGGAAACAGAGGAACACAGTGGCTGGAACAGAAACTACCTAGAGGCATCCTCATTCAGGTGTCTGGTGGCTGATGGCAACTGTTGGCTGGGACCTCAAATGGACCTGTTAACCAGCATACCTGCACCTGGGCTCTCTGTGGGATTTCACAGCTAATGACCTTGGACTTTTTACATGGCTGCTCAGGGACCCAAAGGCAGGAATACCAAGAGAACCAGGCAGATTCTATACCGCCTTCTGTAATCTAGCACCAGAAGGTAGAGAGTGCCATTTTGGCCTTACTCTATTTGCCAGTCAGTCACTAAAGTTGGTCAATCAGTCACTAAGGCCCAGATTCAAGGAGAAGCAGCAAAGAATTTTCAGACTTTTTTTTTTAGGACTGCACTTGCAGTATATGGAGGTTTCCAGGCCAGGGGTCAAATCAGAGATACAGCTGCCAACCTATACCACAAGCACAGCAACACAAGATCCAAACCACATCTGTGACCTATACCATGGCTCACGGCAACACCAGATCCTTAACCCACTGAGTGAGGCCAGGGATCAAACCTGCAGCCTCATGGCTCCCAGTAGGACTCGTTTCCGCTGTGCCACAATGGGAACTCCTCAGACATGTTTTAAACCCACTACATTCTCACTGCTTATCACTGGGGTCTTTCTCTATATCTCTGTCTCTCATTCTCATTTCTTTTCTCTCTCACATACACACCCAACATCACATACAATCACATCCATACTCAAATGTCTATATGGTTGTTTGTTAATGCTAGCTATCAGTATAGGGAACTAAACTGCAGTGATAGTTGTGGTACTTTGTAAGCAGTAACAGCAAAAATGGGGTTGGAGTAAAATATATCAGTTATTGACTAATAGCAAATATAAGGTTATTCCATTTCCCAAAATATCTACAAATCACAAGGACTAAAGTTTTTGAATGAAATTACACAAGATAAAGCCCAGAATCATAAGGAGACTATAACTTGTCTCCTGTTTAATTTTCCACGTGCTAGACTGGCTTCTGATCTTCCCTGGCTTCTCTTATGTTATTAGCCATTTCCTCAAACCTCCCATGGTTTCTTTCTTGCTTAACATAAGGATTGTGTATTTTTTGCTAAAATTTACTCTCAAAGGATGCAATGTTTTCTCTCTCCCTGATGCCATGACTACTACCTTTGCTCTACCCACACTGATTCCCCATCCTTTATTATTGCTTTGTTTCCCCTACTCAGGACTTCATTTGGAGAGCCAGGACCCATGAGCTGAGAGCCATTTCATCCAAGTCTGGAAGTGATGGGAGGAGCCAGAATCTACACTATGCTGCCATTGACACAACGGTGCAGTGGCAGCCAAAGAGAAGGGTCTGGCATAATTGCTCGAGTGCAAGAAAATTCAGTCATCTGGTGGTGACCCCCCATTTGGAGCAGAAAACGTGATTGAGGGTCCAACAAACAGTGGTGCCAAGTGAATGGGAGAAGGTGTGCAACTTGCGTGTCTTCTCTGTCTGGTAACTCCCACATCTTTCTCTGCTTTGGTTTTTCTCCTCACCCTAGACTTGTATCTCCAATAGGAAGTCTCATTAGCAGTTCAAAATCAAGGTGTTCCAATCTTAATGATTTTATCCTTCTACCAAAACATGCTTTCGTACCATGTCCCTTGACCCATTGAAGGGTATCCCCATCCACTCATAACCAAGCCACAAACATGAAACAGCTATGCTTTTCTTTCGCCTTCACTCTTTAGTCATTGAATACTCCATATTTTATCTCCTTAAGAACTCTCAAAGTGATACCACTGTTCCCATTCCTTTTGCCAACATATAGGTCATATATTTATAGCATGTAAAGTGACACCAGGCACCTAGAAAGGGCTGTCATCTCTCAACTGTATCCCAGAAATAGATTTCTAACTGCTCTCTGCCTCTCTGCTTTCTCTTTCTGAGCCACTTCCCATACTCCAAAGTTCATCTTTCTAAAATATAAATCTTATCATATCACTTAATTAATAAGTGTTTGGTGGCTCCCCACTGAGGTGTTGGCTAGAGTCTAACTTCTTCAGGAGGGCTTACAATCATCTTCACAGACTGGCCTTTCCCTATGGCTCAAGCCTCACCTTTTTCCAATCCCCCACTCCATGCCTCGGGCGAACTAAATTTTTGTGATTCTCTGCAAGTGTCATCTCCTCTTTCACCTTTTCTCACGCTTCTCCCCTGCTTGGAGAACCTTCTCTTTGTCACTGGGTTACACCTGTTCATACTTACATAGCTCAGCTTAGACAATAGTTCTTGGGGAGGCCTTCCCTGACTCCCTGTCCTCACCTGCCATGCAATCAGTGTGTCCATCACCTGTAAATAACCGAATCCTGGCCGACAGCAATATAAGCAAGTTGGGGACTGTTTATCTTCCACAAGAGGTGAGAAGGTAAGTGGTTGCTGATGTTGGTTTAGCATCTTGATGATGACATCAGAGACCTAGGATCCATCTATCTTTCATGCTGTCATCCCTACACATTAGTCTCCTACTCCAGATATGTGGCCTCATGGTGTCAAGATGCCTCCTGACATTGCATCTATATTAAAGGAGGGAATAAAAGAGGGGGAAGCAAAAACGATACCAAAATCTCCACAGTAGGAGTTCCCATCATGGCTCAGGGGAAAGGAATCTGACTAGTATCCATGAGGATGCAGGTTCGATCCCTGGCCTCGCTCAGTGGGTTAAGGGTCTGGCATTGCTGTGAACTGTGGCATAGGTCACAGATGCATCTCAGATCTGGCATTGCTGTGGCTGTAGCATAGGCCAGTGGCTAGAGCTCCAATTCAACCCCTAGCCTGGGAACCGCATATGCCATGGATGCAGCCCTTTAAAAAAACAAAACAAAACAAAACAAAACACCAAAAAACTCCACAGTAGACTTGCTTATCTCCCATTGGGCATGGCTATGTCACATGGCCATTCCAACTGCCAGGAAAGTGGAGAAAGCGAATATTTAGAATTCCTTAGCCTCCACAGTAGAGGATAGCCAGCAAGGAGCTCAGCCATGAGCAGTATGATCTATCACAGTCTATCACATCCCAGAGTGGGTAGACACCCCAGATCTGTGCTTTTGTGGGAGCTTCATCATTCCCCTCATCATGCCATATGATAATCACTCATTTCTTAGGCTTGTCTCCTCACTAGACTATAAGTTCTTTAAGGCATAAGCTGCAGCTTAGTCATTTTAGTATCTTCAGCATCTAACAAAGCATCATAGCACATTGCAAATTCGGATATTTTTTATTGAAAAGACCAGCTTTTCCCCACTGCATTGCAGGGGCACTTTTATTGAAAATAAGAATGCCTGTATATTTCTGGGTCTAGAAGTTTTACTTTGTTTCATTGGTCTATTTGTCTGTACTTGAGATATTCTCTTTTCATTACTATAGCTTTATAATAAGTCTTCAGATTTTGTGGTATTAAAAAATGTTTTTTCTTCTTCAAGATAGTTTTTGCTTTCTTGCCTTTTGCTTTTCCATATAAATTTTAAAATTAGCTTGTCAATTTCCACAAAAATCTGGACTGTTGATTGGAATTGTATTTCATTCTCTCAGAGATAATCCCCTCCAATTCTGGCTACTTTGATGTTTCTCCAAGCTGTCAGACAGCAGTGTTTTGAAGTACAGATCTTATGGTTTTTCTTAACAGGAGGATAGCATGTTATCAGCCACTTCCTTGGAGTCAGAAGCAGAAGCCCTTTGCAAACCTTTCCAACATAATTCTATGAAAAAAAGAAGTTCCTTTGTAGGAAACTTCTATGACACACCTTTACCCTGCTGATAGTTTATGTAAAGCTAAAATCTTATTTAATGAAACTGGATCCATTTGACTGCAATTGAGAGAAGACATGACCCAAATTGGATTAAACAAAACCAAACAAAGTACTGACTCATAACTGAAAATTTCGAGAGGTATGCAAGATTTCAAATGAAATTTATCAGGATCCAATTTTATCTCCATCTGCCTGCTTCACTTCATGGTGGATGGTGACGTCATTCTGAAACAGGCTTAGGCCCATACGGTGTCTGTCAGCAATTCCCAGAACCACACACTTCCAGGTCCACACCCAGCAGAAACTGAGGCTTTGTCCCAGAATAGCTGGGGAAACCTCATTGGCTCTAACTGGATGGCTGCTCGTTCCTAAATGGATCTCTTTGCCTAAAGAAATCTGACAGAGTGATTAGCTGGGGCTCAGGTGAGGTTTTTAATTCCTGGGCCAGGGGTAGAGTCAGCTCCTCTAGAAACCCACCAATTGAAAACAGAGTTAGTGGGAGCTCCCAAAGAGGATGTCAGGATGTGGTTACCAGGAGAAAAGTGAGCAGATGCTGGACAACTAAAAGGACAAATATCTATGGCCAAATCCAGTCTCTAAATCCACTTGGCCTGAAGGAAGATCATTGTCTTCCGGCTCTGGTCTCCCAGGGCCATTTCCAAGTCCTGCACCTGGGACCATGACCCCACTCTGTCTACACTGCCACTTGCTTTACACCCTTCCTCCCCAAACACACAATCAGCTCTTCCATCCCTCCTCATGGCTCCTCTTCTTCCTGTTATTGTGAAGTCTTAGCAAGAGTCGGGGTAGGGGGAGCCAGAGGATGAGATGTTCTGTTCCCTCGTTGTCACTCTTTCCCTTTTCTCTAGCTCCTCAACAGGACAAAAGCGGGATGATCAGATTTAGCTTCCTAACGCTATCATTTACCACTGTGATTCTAAAAAAGTCACTTCGCTCCTCTCTCAATTTCCACAACTGCAGGTGGAGCTAATGATATCCATTTTGCCTCTTTCCAGGCAACAGCTCTAAAAAAGAATAGAAGAAATGAGGGTGAGTAAGAGGGTAACAGGTCTGGGGAATGCATCCTTTGAAATGGCTATTGAGATTGCTGGTGATGCTTCTGCTAGAGAAATCTCAAAACGTGGGTGGTTTTTGTTCTTGTTTTTCTCATGTCAATGATTGTGAAGCTTAAGCGAAATATTTTGAACATGTTTATAGACTCTGAAGCTCTTAAGAGATGTTGAATTGTGTTATGGGCCCCAGACAGATGATTATAAAGCTCTTGTCCCACCCCAAGTATTGTTTGTGCATATCACTTGTCGAGGGTTTCCACTTCGGGAACAAAAGCACAAAGGTTTCATTGAAGTCCTCTGGCCTAATCCTCTTAAGAGTCATTGAAGCCTCTCTGAATTGACCCAGAGGTATTCAAGTACCTCCTTAAAACTGGAGGCTCCTTCAGATTTTCTGACTGTTCCTGGTGCTGACAAAGCCAGTCGAGTGTTCCCTGCTATCCACCACCATTGCCTATATGCCACCTGGAGCCAGATTTTGCCCAAGGTAATAGTGCCAGGAAATGGCTGAACAGAGATCTGTCCAGAATTCAGCCTCCCTCCATGTGACAGGAGGGAGCACAGGGATACAGGCTACAGAAGCCTCTGAGAAACAGATTCTGGCTGCACCCTGCGGGAAGAAGAAGACAGTGTCTAAGCAAGATTATGTGTGCAGGAAGGAGTGGCAGGTCTGGAGGTGGATTCAGGATGATCCGCTCTTAGACTGAGGCAGGTTCATAACCCAGGATTGAAGTCACAGGACCAAATGCCTTAGTGATCTTTGCGTATGCAGAGCCTGACTTCATGGATGTTCAGCTGGGCTGATGGTCAGGGTGGAAAGGAACAGAAAGATTTAAGAGATGGTCTGGAGAAGAGGCAGATAAAATCTTTTTTTTTTTCTTTATTTTTTTTGCCTTTTTCTGGGGCTGCTCCTGCAGCATAGGTAGGTTCCTAGACTAGGGGTCGAATGGGAGCTGTAGCTGCCGGCCTACACCACAGCCAGAGCAACTCGGGATCCGAGCCTCGTCTGTGACATATACCACAGGTCACAGCAACGCTAGATCCTTAATCCACTGAGTGAGGCCAGTGATCAAACCCAAAACCTCATGGTTCCTAGTGGCATTCGTTAACCACTGAGCCACAACGGGAACTCCTGTGATATAGTTTCTTAATGAAAAATTTATATAAAATTCGAACAGGTTTTAACTATAAAATGTTAAACCAATATAATGCGTCTTAAAAAACTTTTCCTTTAGACGTTGAGCATAGGTCACTAGACAGCCCTGACCTTTTCCTAAATAAGAGAACTCCACTTTTGTCTGAGGCAACAATAACTCTCAGTATTTTCATTTTACAGCATCCCTTGCTAGATGACCATGAAACTAAACTGGCCAATGAGACAAAAGCAGAAGCTCTTGGTGTGTACATTTTGCTCTTGGACTTTTCCCTTTTCCTGCCTACAGTGTAGACCTGCTGGCTAGAGCTCCAGCCGTCATCTGATGACCAGAAGGATGGAAGCCACATGCTAAGGACAGCAGATGGAAGGAACCTGGGCCCTTTGTGGCATTGTGAACCCATGATACCAAGCCCTGGAGGCCACCCCAAGAACCCTATTTAACATGAGAAATAAAGCCTCTAATTTGTTTCCCTTTTTCAGGTCTCTGTCACTACTGGCCAAATGCAATTCCTTATTAATACACCATTGTCTTAAATATTATGAAAGACCTTTAATTTCAAAATGAGTTTAGTGTTTTGCAAAAGTAATAACAAGAATAAGGCATTAGTCCTTGATTCAAAATAATAAGCATATCTATCATTTACAAAATCTGAAAGGAAGCTTTCCGGAGCCACCCTATGAAAACAATCACTAACATAGCCCATGGCCTACTTGTACCTCTGGTCTAAAAGACTGAGAGAAAGAGCATGTCTCAAATACTATACACATCAAGATTAAAACCTCTGCTCATGACTACTGCTTTGAACTTAAAACAGCCACTACTCTGGAGTTCCCACTGTGGCTCAGCATGTTAAGTACCTGATGACATAGTACCCATGAAGACGTGGGTTCGATCCTTGGCCTGGCTCAGTGAGCTAAGGATCCAGTAAAATTGCCGATCCAGTAAAATTGCCGCAAAATGCAGCATAGGTCACAGATATGGCTCAGATCTGGCATTGCTGTGGCTGGCAGCTGCAGCTCCATTGGACCCCTAGCCCTGGACATCTGTGGCTGTTAAATAACAAAAAACACAAAACACCACTACTCTTAGTGCCAAAGACAGTGATAAAGCCCAAGAGCATCTCCATTCTTGCTGCAATGGAATTCTGTATAAACAAGCTCACTGTGAGCAATCACATCCTAGGTGCTGTGGGAAAGAGCAAGGCACCAGGCAACCACATTCACATCAGGGTCCCTCTTAGCTCTTAAAACTGAATAGGAGGTTTTTGTTTGATTGAAAGCACGTGTCAGAAAGTGGCTCCTGGAGTTCCCATCATGGCGCAGTGGTTAACGAGTCCGACTAGGAACCATGAGGTTGCAGGTTGGATCCCTGGCCTTGCTCGGTGGGTTAAGGATCCGACATTGCCGTGAGCTGTGGTGTAGGTTGCAGACGTGGCTCGGATCCCCCACTGCTGTAGCTCTGGCGTAGGCCGGTGGCTACAGCTCCGATTAGACGCCTAGTCTGGGAACCTCCATATGCCACAGGAGCGGCCCTGGAAAAGGCAAAAAGACAAAGAAGAAAAAAAAAAAAGAGGGAGTTCCCGTCGTGGCGCAGTGGTTAACGAATCCGACTAGGAACCATGAGGTTGCGGGTTCGGTCCCTGCCCTTGCTCAGTGGGTTAACGATCCGGCGTTGCCATGAGCTGTGGTGTAGGTTGCAGACGCGGCTCGGATCCCGCGTTGCTGTGGCTCTGGCGTAGGCTGGTGGCTACAGCTCCGATTCAACCCCTAGCCTGGGAACCTCCATATGCCGCGGGAGCGGCCCAAGAAATAGCAACAACAACAACAACAACAAAAAAGACAAAAGACAAAAAAAAAAGAAAGAAAGAAAGAAAGAAAGTGGCTCCTTTCACCCTGCCTCTGCCTCATGCCCTGCTCCAGGCAGCCACTGACCACCTGACCAGCCCAGTGTGTGAAAGGGAGGCACCCAGGGCAAGATTGGAGGCAAGGCCTTTTGATAGAAACCTGGCTTCGGAGCACGCCCTGTGGATTCGGTCAGGGGCAATAGTGATTCTTTAAGATGCTTTAAGGGGGATGGGATGAGGGTGGGGATGGCGTCCAGATGAAACCTATCTGTTATAAGACCCAAACAGCACAGGTGTGCATGTCACAGACATTTTTTTTCTGCCAAAATGCAAATCTACCCTATGGGAAGGTACCTCAGTCAGAAGCCTTTCTGGTTTCGGAGTTCCCGTCGTGACTCAGTGGTTAATGACCCTAACCCTAACCCTAACCCTAACCCCTAACCCTAACCCTATGTACGTCGCAGACAGGGCTTGGATCCCACATTGCTGCAGCTGTGGAGTAGGCCGGCGGCTACAGCTCCTATTCGACCCCTAGCCTGGGAACCTCCATATGCTGAGGGTGTAGCCCTGAAAAGCAAAAAAATAAAGATATTCCAATAAAACTAGGCTCACAGAGCTTCCAGTTCCCTTGATTTGCTTAGAACACACTCCACTCAAGGACAAGCCCTTTCAGGAGCTGCTCCTGAATTTCTCCCACTCCTTGCAGTCTTTGCTACTTCAGGGGCCTCAGCTGTGAGATGGAAACAAAACATGCTCAGAAGTCTTGGCAAAGCAACATTCTAGTCTCCAGGCCTACTCAGAGGGAGGGGGCAGTGCTAGAGACGACTCTAGACTTCGTGAAGAGTGAGTGTAGACACACTGCTACTGGCTACCTGGGAAGGCAGGGAGCGCATGCTGATGAGGGAAGGCCTGGGCAGCCTCCCCAGCTCCTCTTGCAAAGGGCAGCCTTAGGCTCACAGAGCACTTAAGCGTTTGCATCATGTGCATTCTCTCATTTGCTAGCTCATGGTGTCTATTAAGAGACATCCCTTAGCTCCAACCCCACACGGCTCAGGAACCGCCACCCCCCCCCCCGCCCCCCCCCCGCCCCAGTCAAGAGGCCAGGCTGCTGCACAGGGGATGAGCAAGAACTCACCACCTTGCAAGGCCTCCCGCTCCTAGTTTTACATCTAAACCCTGCAGGCCTCCAGTTTCCATTTGCCAGCCTAGTTCCCGCCCCACAGCTCTCCTCTTGGATTATGCTCGTCCTCATCCTCCCAATCACGTAATGATGGGACGAGCACCACCATGTCACCCCGAGAGTATTCTCCTTTACAGGCCAGGTGCCCCTGACACAGATCACATGTTCCCCACCACCTCCTCGGCTCCAGTTTGTCAAGGACTCTCTTCAAGAGCATTGTTACCTGGAGACCGGTGTCCACATGGCTGTGCATCTGAGCTCCACGTGAGTCCTTCTAGGCCCTGCACCTTGGTCAGTAGAGCCCGTGGTTGCACCATCTTGGTCAAACCCAGTCACATTGCGCTTCCAGTCAACTAAAACTCATAAACCTTTCCCAGTCCAAACATGGGCCTTTCATTTTCCCAAAGCTGTTCTAAGAGCAGGAAAGATCTGGATCAATAACGAGTGCTCCCCCTGGTGCAATTATTGTTAAACCCAAGTACTATCTGGTCCATTTACCTTAGAGGTTCCATCCTGATGTTCCAACCAGTCCCAAGATCTTCTAGCAAACCAATCTGTCATTTGTCATTATTAGCTACACTTTTCAGCTTTGTGACATTCATAAATGCAATAGGCCTACTTTGTATCGCTTTCTTTTTTTTTTTCTTTCTTTTTTTTTTCCTGTCTTTTTAGGGCCACACCCACAGCACATGGAAGTTCCAAGGTCAGGGATTGAATCAGAGCTGTAACTGCCAGCCTATACCATGGCCACAGCAACTCGAGATCCAAGCCTCATCTATGACCTACACCACAGCTCACGGCAACGCCGGATCCTTAACCCATCGAGTGAGGCCAGGGATCGAACCCACATCCTCACGGATACTAGCTGGGTTTGTTAACGCTGAGCCACGATGGGAATTCCCCTGCTTTGTATGTCTTTACTCCAGCCATTGATACATCACAACGTAAGCTGGCTGTCTCCACCAGGGGGTGAGCCGAGGTGACCGAATCTGTCTTATGAGGAGTTTGCTCAAGGTCACACAATAGATTTATGCCCTGTAGAGCTGGCACCAGAACTCCAGTCTCCTGAAGCCCAGGATGGAGATTTTCCCAGACTGCCAGGGGGCTGCTTCATGGGATCCTTGCCTGCCCCAGGCCCTGCTATACCTGAGTGGATGCTCATCCGTTCTTAGAGGGATAAACTCTGTTTCCTATCTTATAGTGGCTGACGTGGAAGGGAAGGCCATATCTGCCCACATAGTTGCTTTCTACTTGTGTTCAATTCTAGATTTCCAGAGTCTCTGACCAAACCCGTCTAGATCCCTCCCCTCCAAAGACCTGCCTGTACCACCCAGCTCCTCAACGTGGTGGTGTGGACATGCTCTGACCTGGATGCTATGAGACTTGGGCCCAGAGTTCCCATCGTGGCACAGCAGAAACAAATCCAACTAGGAACCATGAGGTTGCGGGTTCAATTCCCTGGCCTTGCTAAGTGGGTTAAGCATCCAGCGTTGCCGTGAGCTGTTGTTTAGGTCGAAGACATGGCTCAGATCCTGTATTGCTGTGGCTCTGGCATAGGCCGGCGGCTACAGCTCCGATTAGACCCCTGGCCTGGGAACCTCCATATGCCGCAGTTGAGGCCCTGAAAAGACAAAAAAAAAAAAAAGAGAGAGACAGACTTGGGCCCTAATGCTCATTCCCTCATGTTTAATTCTTTAATTTTGTTTGACACAAGACACTTCATTTCCCGGAGGCTCAGTTTTCTGACCTAAAATAGAGGACACACCACTCTTCCTTATAGGGTAAATTTGAACATTAAAAGTGAGAAAGAATATAAAGTTTTTTTGAAAACTATCCAATGCTTTTGCAAAGCATACTGTTATTATCAAACAGGTACAGAGAACTCCAAAATGAATCAGAACCACTTAAAATTATTTTTTAAAGCAGTTCATTGTATGCTAACCTACTTATTCCTTTCTTTTCCCTCTTTTCTCTTAAAGTTGCAACAAAAACTGAATATTAAGAACACATGCAAGGAGAGCACAAAATACAAATTAACGACACAATGTTCTTTAGTCACTTTGGCAGGGAAGCGATACTCCTATTAAAATACCCCAGGCAGAGCTGGCACGTACTCTGCTGATAACCCCAGCAGGCAACGACCTTGGCACCATTACAAGGGCAATATTTTCAAATGGATGAACTATTCCTGAACAAAGTGTCCCGTGTACTAGGAATAAACAGGCTTTTCATCAATAAAGCTGTGTGTTTTCTGCTTCCGACAACCTTTTCCACAGACAGGGTCAGAGACTGGGGAGGACCAGGAAGAAGCACCTGCTAGCAGCCTGCCTAGTCTGGCTCATCTTTCCTCAAGAATCCTGTGATTGGGAGTTTCCATCGTGGCTCAGTGGTACCAAGCCCGACTAGTATCCATGAGGATGTGGGTTCGAACCCCAGCCTCCCTCCATGGGTTAAGGATCCAGCATTTGCCATGAGCTGTGGTGTAGGTCGCAGATGTGGTTGTGGCTGTGGTGTAGGCTGGCAGCTGTAGCTCCGTTTTGACCCCTAGCCTGGGAAATTCCATATGCCACAGGTGCAGCCCTAAAAAGACAAAAAAAAAAAAAAAAAAAGAAAGAAAAGAAAAGAAAATCCTGTGACTGAAAAGGCCTTCAAACCTCGCCACTCCTCTCTTCTAAAGTTTTCATGAATAGTGGGCTGCACTTTTTCAAAAGTAGACCCCAATCTCAGGACATGTCTGCGAGGAGAGCAGGTGGGGGAACTGGCCCTCCCCGCAGCTTCAAACAGGGGCCTGGAGCCTCACAAGCAAACATCTGTGCTGGAGACTCGACTACAATGTCACCAAGAGTGTGCAAGCCCAACTCTCAGAGGAAGAGACAGGCCTCCCAGGACAGCCCAACAGACCAAAACAGGGTACACAAGAGGCTCTGAAGACAAGATCCTTGAGACAGAATTCACTGGGAGAGCAAGACAGGGCTCTGGAGCCACTAGAAAGGAAGCATGTGCAAAACTCAGCTGCTGAGACCTCCCTCCTTCCCTGGGCCAGTGAGGCTGCAGCTGGCCCTCTTAGCCATTCATGCTTTCACTCCTGCCTCAAATGTTTATTGAGCACCTACTGTGTGCCTAATATGGTCCTATGTTCTGGGGCCGCAGAATAAACAAGACAAGGGCCCTGTTCACCTTAATTCTGGTGGGAGTAGGCAAACAATAAACGAATAAGTAAATAGATGTCCAGTGTGCCAGGTGGTGATAAGTGCAGAGAGGCACCGGGGTGTAGGGATGGGTGGGCATGAGTTTATACCAGGGAAGGCCAGGCTTTTGGGTAAATTTGATCAGAGGTCTGAAGGCAGTGTGAGAGTGAGCAATGATCACCTGGGCAGGACTATGCTGGTAACAGCAGAGAAGATAGCGGGGCAGAGCCAGCCAAGGAGAGAGTCAGAAGAGATGAAGTCAGAGGGGTAACGGGGAACCAGTGCATGTAGGACCTGAGGGCCACTTTTAGGATTTTTGTTTTGACTCTGAGCAATCCAGGAAAACACTGGGGGTGAGGGGGAAATAGAAAAGTGAGATGATCTGATTTCTAAAGGTCACCCTGGCTTTTCTACTGAGAACAGCATGGAGACAAGAAAGACTATGAGGAGTTCCCGTCGTGGCTCAGTAGTTAATGAATCCAACTAGGAACCATGAGGTTGCAGGTTTGATCCCTGGCCTTGTTCAGTGGGTTAAGGATCCGACTTTGCTGTGAGCTGTGGGGTAGGTTGCAGACGTTGTTTGGATCCTGCGTTGCTGTGGCTGTGGTGTAGGCTGGTGGCTACAGCTCCGACTAGACCCCTAGCCTGGGAACCTCCATATACTGTGGGAGCGGCCCTAGAAAAGGCAAAAAAGACAAAAAAAAAAAAAGACAATGAGCAGGATGAGTATTAAGAGGACGGTGTGAGGGCATAAGTAAGAGAAGATGGCAGTGCCTCAAACCCTGACAGCGCCTGTGCAAAGGGAGAGGAGGCTAGGGATGTTTTTAAGGTAAGAGCTATAGGAATTGGTAATAATGGATGTAGGCAAGGAGAGCCAGAGTTAAGGATTAATCCATTGTTTTGACTTAAGCAACTGGGCAGACGGAGACAGCGTTTTGTCAGGAAGGCGAGGACGATGAGTGAAGCTGTACTAGAGGCATCGGGAGTCCATGGTGGGCTGGAGGGGTCTGGTGGACACTGAGTGGACACATCTCATAGGCAGTTGGGTAAGCCAGTCTTGGGTCCAGGCTAGAGATGTAAATGTGGGCATCACGGTTGTAGAGAGAAGGTATTTAAAGCCAAACGCGAGGATGACATTAACAGAGGAATGAACAGAGGAGAGTTCCAAGTTTTGAGTGCTGGGGGCAGTTAACACAAAGGAGAATTAGCAAAGGATGTTGGAATGGGTTACGGATTGTTTAATGATTTAAAAAAAAAAAAAAAAAAAGAGGTCTCAAGAATATGTGAAGAAAACCTCTAGAGAAAGGGAACCATGGATCAGCTTTGCCAAATGCTGCTATTTGGTCACATGTGATAATAACAGAGAATTCACTACTGGATTTAGAAATCAGGTGGTCACTGGTAATTTTATTAGGCCAGGCTTACTTCTGTAACAGATAACCTCCAAATCAAGAAACACAAGGAAAAGCAGAGTTCTGGTCGTGGTGCAGCAAAAACGAATCTGACTAGGAACCATGAGGTTGTAGGTTCAATCCATGGCCTCGCTCAGGGGGTTAAGGATCCAGCGTTGCTGTGAGCTGCGTGAGCTGTGGTGTAGGTCAAAGACTTGGCTTGGATCCCACATTGCTGTGGCTGTGGTGTAGGCCGGTGGCTGCAGCTCCAATTAGACCCCTAGCCTGGGAACCTCCATATGCCATGGGTGCAGCCCTAAAAAGCCAAGAAAAGAAACACAAGGAAAAGCTTATTTCTCACTCATGTCACAGTCCAGTCAGGTGCTTGGTGGATGGCCTTCCGTGTGGTGACTCAGGTACTCAGCCTCTTTCCAGCTTCAGTGTGTGGCCTCTGTGGTTCCCTTGGAAAGGGAAGGGGCGGTCCATATTGGCGGAGCACACCTGTGCTCAAATGCCCCAGCCTGAAAGTTCAGGTGCCCATGCCCAGAACTAGTCACCTGGGTTCATTTACAGGTAAAGAAATTGGGAAACATCATTAAGTTGTGTCTTCAGAAAGAGGAAAACAGGTGACCATCTAGACAAATTCTGCCAAAATGGCCTTAACTAGTTCAGTTTGGGGGGACAGTGGGAGCAAAAGACTGCTTAAGGACATTTTGAGAGAAAGAGAGAAGCAGAGAAATGGGGTGGTAGCTAAAGTGGATTTTGAATCATGACAGTTTGCATGTTTTGTCTCCAGGTTTTTTATAGGATGGAATGGAAGATGATCCAGTAGAGAGGAAAAAGTTACAGTGATGCAAAAGAGTGAGGGGACCACCTCTGGAGAGACTATCCCTACGGAGGTGAGAGAGAAAGGGATCTGGCTCTGCACTTCTTAAACTTTGTGGTGCCTAAGAATCCCTTGGAGAGCAGCTGAAACACGGATTCCCATGTCTCACCCCAGAAACTGATTCAACAGGTCTGGAGCAGGGCTGGGACTTGGTACTTCTGACAATCTCCCATGTGATGCGGATGCTGCCAGTCAGCACTGAGGACCACACTCTGAGGATCGTTGATAGAAGCTTGGGAAATTCATCCTGATACTGGGAGGGGAAGCAGAGTGGACAGGCACTGATAAGGGTGGGCAGGTAGGTGTGGGGGTGGAAAGGTGGAATTTGTCAGCTCATTGTTCTGTTATCTCAGTGAACCAGAAAGCAAGGTCATCAACTGAGATTGAGGGTGGGGGAGGAAGATGGAGTGTTTGAGGAGGGAGGAGGAAAAGGGAGATCATTGTCTTAAGAGAGGGCGAGAAGACCAGTGTAGGGAAATGGAATCAGGGTGCCCGGCCAGCACCAAGGACCCGCCTGCAGCTGTAATGAGGAACTTAAAGTAAGATCAGGTAGCCACACCTAGCAGGTGCAATGCAGTGGGCAGAGCTAGGTTCAGCCAGGGTCATGATCTTGTCAAAAAGGTGCAATGAAAGGTGGCATGGGGGAGGTCGAAGGGTGTTGGTTGGGTCTTACTGGGCAGGGTGAAGATAAGGAACCACAGAATCTAAGCGGGTAAGGCGGGCAGTGAGATTTGTGGGCAATAGTGGGGTGGTGAGAACACTGAGAAGGTGGTAGAGCCATCTACCTAGATCTCAAGGTTGGAAGAATCATTGGAGAGGATAGAAGACTGAGCTGGAAGGAGATATTGTGATGGGAAAGTGGAATATTTGAGATGGAGATTATGAAGGGAGCTTTATTGTTGGTAATGGCAAGATCAAGGGCATGGCCATGGGTGTAAGTGGCCAAGATGCCATAAAGGACAAGATCACTGGGAGGAGAGGAGGCTGAGGAACTGGGAGGCTGAGTATGAGAAGGACCGTGTTTGCGGGTATTGAAATTACCAATGATTTTTTTATCAAGAGTATTATTGGGGGAGCACTGAGAGCTATTGTTTTCAAACCCTCCTTACAGAATCTGGTGTTCTAATGAGGAGAAGAAGTTCTTAAATATAAAATCTGGACCCCCCCCCCCCCCCCCGCCCAAGCAAAAATGTCCTCGTGAGTCTCCTTCTAGTGCTAATTGCAGAATAAATGGATGAGCTGGCAGGGGCAGACAAGGAGAGGTGGAGCCAGCTGAGAGGAGCATCACTTTGGCTGGTGCTGGCCTCAAAAAAGCCCAGCCCTCCCCAGCTCTTTCTCTGCTTAATTTGAAGAATTAAGAGTGATGGCAAGATGCTGAGAACCTGAGGTGATTCATCACAGCCTTGAAGGCTTCTGATGACTCCCCACACATTTTACATGGGATAGAAGGTGGGCTGCTGGTGTGTGACGTCTTAAATTTCATATTTAACTATTGTGCATGTTCCAGTGCAGAAAAGACTAAATATAGACTTCAAATTAGGAAATCTAAAAGGAATACCAAAGCAGCATGGACAGTGAGCTGAGGAGCCATGAGTTTAAAAGGGGCTGACACTTGGCCAAGAGGGTGAAGTCCCCCCACTGAAGACCCTGCCCCATGACAGGGGTGTCCCAGGAGAAAAACTAGCAGCTCAGAACACTACAGAGAAAGGAGATCCGCACGTCTTAGAGTCCTTGCTGTGTGGAACACACTGAATTCTAGCCACAACTGTGGATCAGGTTCCTCTCTCCCCTGCCCCTTGCCCCTCAGCAGATCCATCCATCCCTGAGACAGAAAGGGGGTCCCACTCCACGCTGTCCTCTCCATTTATCCACAACACAACCTGGCCCCTTCTGCCATGCAGACCACTACAGCAAATCAATGCAGGGTTGGAAGATGGGAAGGGAAGAATAGGGGCCACTTCTCTGGCCACATCTGACCCCCAAATGGGACCTTCCGCAGGTGTCTGCCGCTGCCTAAGAAACTGGAGCTAGAGAGAGCATGGGAGGGCAGAAGGATTCACATCTGAAGGTGACTGCCCTCATCTCTGGGTGATAGGATTCTGGCTAACTTTTTTCTCATTGGTACTTTGAAAGTTATCTAAAAGGAGTATGTTACTAATGTATTTGGGAAACTCCTAATAAACGAGTCTCCTTGCTTATAAAATGCTTAATTGGATAGGTTTGCCTTGATGAGAAGCACGCCGACCTTGCAAGCCCAGTCCTGGTCAACAGCTAAGGACTTGCCAGGTGCACACCCAGGCTCCAGGGCCGCTTATGGTACATGACAGGGGCAAGAGTAAGAGTTGGTGATTCAGTGTTAGTGTCGCCTGGCAGGGGCCCTAAAACCCTAGATGATGGAAATGACAAAGAAGCGTGGGAGGTGGTGCTATTCTCAGGAGGGAGAGGACACTGTCCCTCTAGTTGGTTATCTCCATACGGCCAGCTTGTGGGGACCGGAGCACCCCCCTGTAGTTTAGCTGCCTCATGAGCCAAAAACGAGGCTACATTGTGCTGACAAAGCAGGACCCTGGTCTCCCAGCTGGATATATGTTTCATTTACCCACCTGGTCAGGGCTAAATTCGAGTGAAATAGCCCAGATGCTGAGCTGGCTTTGTCCTGAAGGTTGAGGTCAGGTTCAAAGACCTCTGGTCTAGTATAAACACACCAGAACCTCAGATCAAGGGCAGACCTTAGATAAAATTGTTAAATGAATAAAGTGCACCTTTGGACAAGCCCCTAAAAGGGAAAGAGTGACTACTTCTCACCAGGGCGCCTCACCGTCTTGTGTCCCATGCAGGTATCCACTGCAGCATGTCCCTATCTCGAGTCTCCGTCCCACAGGAACCCTGACCTGGACAGCTCACTCAGATGAGCCACCTGTGCTCAGGCGCAGGTGCTGTGGCCCCACGTGTCACACCTCCTGCCATATGCAAAGTGTATCTGAACTCGTGCCTCTTTCTAGAAAGACATGGCCTTACACAAATACAAAAAATGCTAATGATCAAAAGGGCAGGTTAACTTTATAGATGTAAAGTAAGGAGAATTGGGGGGATTGGGTGAAGGGCGAGGAGCCCCACTCAAATGCCATTTTGCTTAGACTTAAATATGTCCCTATCAACAAGAATGTTAACTTATTGGAATAGTAAGCTACCTTGAATCCTCTATGGAGCAACAATGAATTTTTTAACGGAAAGAAAAAGGAGGAAAGAAAAAATAATAAAGAAAAAGGGATGATTAGGAGTTAGTAGAATGAGGGATCGATTTTTTTTTTTTTTTAGGGCCATACCCACTACATATGGAGGTTCCCAGGCCAGGAGTTGAATCGGGGCCACAGCTTCTGGCCTATGCCACAGCCACAGCCACGCCAGATCCTTAACCCATTAAGCGAGGCCAGGGATTGAACCCAAAACTTTATGGTTCCTAGTGGGATTCGTTTCCACTGCGGCATGATGGGAACGGGAACGATTTTTAAAACACATCCGTATTCTTTCCTTTGCTTTTCTCCTTGTCCTTTGCAAGGGCAAAATGATATTAAGCCCCATGGTAATATGCTTCAAGTCTTATTTTTAATATATTACACTCTAGGACATCAGTTCTCAGCATGTATTCCAGGGAACCTGGGGAGGGGGTTGTCTTTGAGTCAAAACTGTTTTCCATTTGAGAGGATTCTTGAGGTCAAAACTATTTTCATAACAATAAGACTCAATTTGCCTATTTTTACTTCACTGAGTTTTCCAGAAGTTACGTGGTGTGTAATGACATTATTGCATCAAAAAATGTTCTATGATCCAAAATGGTTAGGAAATGCTTTTAGACAGTCTTAGAGAATTCACAATGACCATTAGCATATTAAAGGCTCTGAGAAGTTCTGTGGTAAAAATAATTCTGTTTAGCCTAATTTGATAAAACATTGAGAATTTATTTGACCATGGAATTTATTTCTGCTTTGTTTTAGTTTTGGGTGATTGGTGTAGCACCTCTTGCTCAATGTTTTGGGAAATGTTTCTCCGGGGTTAAGATAATAAGTTAAGAATCCTCTGGCCAAGGAACAGAAGCGAATAAACACTGGGCACAAGCAGGCCAGAAGTGCTGCAGTCAGGAGCAAAGCCGACTGACTGCCTGAGTTCAAATCCTCATTCTGCCACTTACTAGCTGCGACTCTGGGCAAGTTACTTAACCTCTCTGTGCTTTAGATTCTTTATGCATAAAATGGCAAAGATCATACCTCTCTCTATGTGTATACACACACCACCAGACATACCTTACAACAGCGCCTCGCACACAGAAAACACTAGGTAAAAGCTGGCTCTCATCTATTACTGCGCCAAACATACTGGCCTAGGGGCCCAACCTAAAGCCAGGCTACTAATGAGTGATGTGATCCGAGACAACTCCTCTCTCTGCCGTTTCCCCCATACGTCGAATCAGAAAGTGAAGTGAGGTAGTCTCTGGAGCCCCTTCCGGTGCTGATACCCAGACTCCACACCTTCCTGGCAGAACGTGGCACTCACCTGGAGCCCATCGGGAGAAAGAACATAGAGAGGGAGGGCTGGGAGCCCCCAGGTCCTGGGCAGTTTCCACAGTGGATGAAGGGATCCCCAAGACGGGATGGTTGGCCCTTGAGGATGGCGTCCATCAGTTCCAGAGTTCTGCCTCCCAGCAAACCAGCTTCTCACCCTGCCCAGGTGTGAAGGAGAAATAAGACAGGGTCCGGTGCTCCTACCACCGCCACTGCCTCTATGGCACCACCACCATTTATAATTGGCTCCTGCAGAGGAGGGGCTGGCTGCAGAGAGGACTGGGCTCTTTATAAGGAGTTAACTGGACACAGGGTTTCCAGCTTTGAGGCAGCTTTTTCTGTTCTCTTCTAAGGACCGCCCCAGCCCCAGGGAAACCTTTTGGACACTTATCACTGGTCAGACACAACAACGTCTGCCCCTGTAAAAATTCCTCCAGTATGACTTCACCACCACCAGGAATGAAGAGAATACACAGACTCAAAAAAAGAAAAAAAAATTAAAATGTCTTTATAAGATTTTGAATTGCTGGCAGCTGTGGGCCAAGGTAGAGGCGCCCAACATCAGGCTTAAGTAGCTAAATTGGGAACATTTGAATGCTGGGTTTTACTTGTGCTTAAAAAAGCCAGTAGCAGCTCAGCTGCCAGATGTTGGGGAACTTCAACATGTAGCTCACGGGGACATGGTATCAGCAACGCTTTTGCAGGTGACCACATGTCAAAGGGTGCTGACAACTTGCTTTCCGAAAACTGCTTCTAGGAAGGGAGGCTTGTGGCTTTCATGTTTCACTTTCACTGAAGAAGTTAAATTTGGGAACCCCAAAAAGGACCTCATTTAACTCAGAGAAGACTGGTGCTAGGGCTTGTCAGCAAAGGAAGAATTTCTGAGAATTGTGGCTTTGTAAGAGCTCAGTTCCCTATACCTAAGGCCTTTGAGCAGTCATTGAAATACCCTCTCTCTGATTCATTGTATCAATTAGGAATTGCTTTCAGTGGCTAATAACAGAACTGACTACAGTGGCTTGAACACATAATTTTTTTAGGTCATGAGCAATGCAGGTGTGGGTAATTACTGGCATTGGTTTAGTGGCTGGAGAGTCAATTAAAATCAAGAAAATCAGGGCTGAAAGAAGACATAGATCATTTGAATAGACCCACTACTAGAAATTAAATTGAATATGTCATAAAACACTCCCTACAAACTAAAGTCCAGGACCAGATGGCTTCATAGGCAAATTCTACCAAACATACAAATAAGAGCTTATACCCATCCTTCTTAAATTTTTCTAAAAGGTTGAGGAAAAAACAAACACTCCCAAAGACATTCTATGAAGCCACCATCACCCTAATACCAAAACCAGACAAAGATATTCCCCTAAAAGAAAATTATAGACAAATACCTTTGATGAAATAGATGCAAAAATTCTCAACAAAATTTTAGCCAACCAAATCTAACAACACGTAAAAAAGATCACACACTGTGACCAAGTGGGATTCATCCCAAGTTCACAAGAATGGTTCAACATAAGCAAATCAATCAATGTCATACACCACATTAACAAAAGTAAAAAACCATATGATCATCTCAATAGATGCAGAAAAAGCATTTGACAAAATCCAACATGCATTCATGATAAAAATTTTATTAAAGTAGGTATAGGGGGAACATACCTTAACATAATAAAAGCTATTTATGACAAACTCACAGCCAATACTCAACAGAGAAAAGCTGAAAGCTTTCCCACTAAAATCTGGAACACCACTTTTATTCAACATAGTATTGGAAGTTCTTGCCACAGGAGTCAGACAAACAAAAGAAATAAAATGTATCCAAATTGGCAAAGAAGAGGTGAAATTGCTACTGTATGCAGATGACATGATACAGTATACAGAAAACCCTAAGGACTCTACACAAATACTACCCAAACTGATCAATGAATTCAGCAAAGTAGCAGGATACAAAATTAACATTCAGAAATTGGTTGCATTTCTGTATATTAACAATGAAATATTAGGAAAGGAATATAAAAATGCAATACCTTTTAAAATTACACCCCCCAAAATTAATTACCTGGGAATAAACCTGACCAAAGAGGTAAAAGACTGAGAACTACAAAGCATTAATCAAGGAAATTACAGAGGATTCAAAGAAATGGAAAGATATTCCATGCTCCTAGATAGGAAGAATTAATATCATTTACGATATAAATGGTATTAATGGCCATACTATCCAAAGCAATCTACAGATTTATTGCAATCCCTGTCAAATTACTCATGACATTTTTCACAGAACTACAACAAACAATCCAAAAATTTTTATGGAACCATAATAGACCCAGAATTGCCACAGCAATCCTGAGGAAAAAAAACGAGGAGGCAAAATTCTCCCAGACTTCAGACAATATTACAAAGCTACAGTAATCAAGACAGTGTGGTACTGGTAACAAAACAGACATATGAATCAATGGAACAAAATAGCCCAGAAATAAACCCAGACACCTACGATCAATTAATCTTTGACAAAGGACGCAAGAATATAAATTGTGAAAAAGACAGTCTATTCAGCAAGTGGTACTGGAAAAACTGGACAGCTGCATGTAAATCAATGAATTTATAAGACACCCTCACACCCTGCACAAAAATAAACTCAAAATGGCTTAAAGACTTAAACATAAAACTCCTAGAAGAGAACATAGGCAAAACACTCTCTGATATCAACTACAAATGTTTTCTTAGGTCAGTCTCCCAAGGCAATAGAAATAAAAACAAAAATAAACAAATAGGACCTAATCAAATTGATAAGCTTTTACACAGCAAAAGAAATAATTTAAAAAAAAATACAACTTACAGAATGGGAGAAAATAGCTGCAAATGATACAACTGACAAGGGCTTAATCTCTAAAACATACAAACAACTCATACAACTCAACAGCAAAAAAAAAAAACAAACTACCCAATCAAAAAAATGGGCAGAAGGGAGTTCCCCTCGTGGCTGAGTGGAAACAAATCTGACTAGTACTCATGAGGACACAGGTTCGATCCCTGGCCTTACTCTGTGGGTTAAGCATCCATTGTTGCCATGAGCTGTGGTGTAGATCACAGATGTGGCTCTGATCCTGCATTGCTATGGCTGTGGCGCAGGCCAGCAGCTGTGGCTCCAATTCGACCTCTAGCCTGAGAACTTCCATATGCCATAGGTGCAGCTCTAAAAAGCAGAACAAAACAAAACAAAAAATAAATGGGCAGAAGACCTAAGTAGACATTTCACCAAAGAAGACATACAGATGGCCAACAGGCACATGAAAAAATCCTCAACACCATTAATTAAAAGAGAAATGCAAATCAAAACTACAGTGAGGTACCACCTCACACCAGTCAAAATAGCCATCATTAATAAGTCTACAAATAACAAATGCTGGAGAGGGTGTGGAGAAAAGGGAACCCTCCTACACTGTCAGTGGGAATGTAAATTGGTTCAGCCACTATGGAGAACAGTATGTAGGTTCCTCAGAAAACTAAATATAGAACTACCATATGATCCAGCAATCCCACTCCTGGGCATATATCCAGACAAAACTTTCATTGAAAAAGATACATGCACCCCTATGTTCACTGCAGTGCTATTCACAATAGCCAAGACATGGAAACAACCTAAATGTCCATCGACAGATGAATGGATTAAGATGCGACACATATAGACAATAGAATACTACTTAACCATTAAAAAAGAACAATATCATGCTATTTGCGGCAACATGGATGCAACTAGAGATTCTCATACGAAGCGAAGTCAGAGAAAGACAAATACCATATGATATCACTTATATGTGGAATCTAAAACATGACACAGATGAACCTATCTACAGAATTGAAATAGACTTACAGACATAGAGCAAATTTATGGTTGCCAAAGGGGGGAGGGAGTGGGATGGACTGGGAGTCTGGGGTTAGTAGGTGCAAACTATTACATTTAAAATGTATAAGCAATGGGGTCCTACTATAAAGAACAGGGAACTATATCCAATTGTGATAGAATATGATGGAAGATAATATAAGAAAAGAGTGTGTGTGTGTGTGTGTGTGTATATATATATATATATATATGTATGTATGTATGTATATGGTTGGGTCACTGTGAGCAGAAGTGGACAGCACATTGTACATCAACTATAATAATAATAAAAAAAATTTTAAGAAAATCAGGGCTGAATCTCTGTGATTCTTTTAGTCTTTTTGTGTGTATGTCTGGCCTTAATCTGGCTATTGCAGCTCCAGCCATTCCAAACAGCAGAAGGCAGGTAGGATGAAAAGGCAAAAAATCTTATCCAGAAATTCTATCCAACAGTTTCTGCCTTCATCTTCTCCAAGAGAGGCAGGGCATCATAGATTTTTACCAGATACACGCCACCTGGAAAAACACTGTGTCTCTGCTGCTAAGAGAGAAGGAGGAGATTACATAGGAAACCAGGACCCTTCTCATGGGGCTTTCTAGAGAGATGTGTTTAGCTAGGAGTTGCTGTCTGGACTGGTTTTTCTGGGAGAGCTTGTTATGTGAAAGAGCAGGTGTCCGGGGGAGCCTCCGGTTACTCATGAGACTGACTCCAGACCTCTCTCACTTGGAAAGGAGGGGAAGTCAGTTCCCCTAGTTCCCAAGGCAACTGGGTTAGGAAAGAAGAGGAATCTCTGAAAAGCGGAGGACGCATTCCTGGATAAATGGAGGATTCATTCCTTCATGAGAATCTCTAGTTGTGTCCATGTTGCTGCAATAGCATTCATTCCTTGATGGAGGATTCATCCCTTCACTCCTTGATGGAGTTATTCATTAACTTGGGCACAGCAGACAACAGCACCACTTGCTGATGGAGTGAGACAGGCAGGGGATGAAGAAAACATACTTCACATCCTCCAGGATCTTACTGTTTGGAAGAGAGAGACAAAATAAGTAAACTGGACAGTCGGAGAGGCTGTCGTAGGCTGAATATTTGTGCCCCCACATCCCTCACCAAAATTCATGTGTTGAAACCTATCCCCCCACCCCCAGCACCCAGGTGGGCCTTGGGAGTGATCAGGTTATGAATGGCACTGGTGCCCTCATAAAAAAGACCCCAGGCAGCTCCCTCAGGCCTCTGCCACGTGAGGACACAGCAAGAAGACACAGCCATCTATGAACCAGGAAGCTGGCCCTCACCAGACAGCGAATCTGCCAGCACCTTGATCTTGGACTTCCTGGCCTCCAAAACTATGTGAAACAAATTTCTGTTGTCTATAAGCCACCTAGTCTGTGATACTTTTGTTACAGCAGCTTAAACAGACTAAGACAGAGGCTAAGTAGAGTCAGCACCAGGCACCAGGGGAGGGAGTGGACATCACCACCCGTTTGCAGCTTTCCAGCCAGCCCTGTAAAACAAAGAAGGGGAATTTAAGATCCAGCCCAAACTGGGAAAGGGCATGGTAGAAATGCATAGCCAAGAACCAAGACCAAGATGCTAACTTTTTTTTTTTTTTTGGCTTTTGGCTTTTGGCTTTTTAGGGCCGCACCTGTAGCATATGGAGGTTCCCAGGCAAGGGATCAAATCAGAGCTGTAGCTGGCACAGCCGCAGCAACTCGGGATCCAAGCCGCCTCTGTGACCTACACCACAGCTCATGGCAACGCTGGATCCTTAACCCACTGAGCGAGGCCACGCATCGAACCTGTGACCTCATAGTTCCTAGTCAGATTCGTTTCCGCTGAGCCATGATGGGAACTCCCAAGATACTTCCTTTACAGGCGAGGAGAAACTCTCACACCGATGTTTGGGCATGGATTGAAGAAAAGGAGATAGCTTTCCTCCCCCCCTTTTTTGGCCGCCCGATGGCATATGGAGTTCCCAGGCCAGGGATCACATCAGAGACATAGTTGCAACCTAAGCCGACAGCCATGGCAACGCCGGATCCTTAACCCACTGGGCCAGGCCAGATGGAACCTGAGTCCCAGTGTCCCAGAGATGACAATCTCCAAAAAGGAGATATCTTGTCCTGAAATTTCTTTAGATTTGGTAGTGAAAATGGGTTGTGGGAAAAGGAAATGCAAAGTGAAGAAGTAGTGCAAGAGAAAGACAAATACTATACGTTATCACTTATATGTGGAATCTGAAAAATAAAACGAATGAATAAATATGACAAAACAGGCTCCCAGAGTAGAGAACTAACCAGTGGTTACCAGTAGGGAGAGGGAAAAGGGAGGGGCCAAATGGGGACAGGGGATTAAGAGATAGACTACTACACATAAAATAAATAAACTAGAAGGATATACTATATAGCACAGAGAATAGAGCCTATATATATATGTGTGTATATATATATATATGTGTGTGTGTGTATATGTGTGTATATATATATATATATATATATATATATATATATATATACTTTTTTTTTTGGTCTTTTTGCCTTTTCTAGGGCCCCTCTGGCAGCATATGGAGGTTCCCAGGCTAGAAGTCTAATCAGAGCTGGAGCCACTGGCCTACACCAGAGCCACAGCAACACGGGATCCAAGCCGCATCTGCAACCTACACCACAGCTCACGGCAATGCCAGATCCTTAACCCACTGAGTGAGGCCAGGGATCGAACCCACAACCTCATGGTTCCTAGCCGGATTCATTAACCACTACGCCATGACGGGAACTCCTAGAGCCAATATTTTATAATAACTTTAAATGGAGAATAATCTATAAAACTATTGAATCTTCACCTGAAGCTAATATAATATTGTAAATCAACTATACCTCAATAAAAAAATATATATATATATCATGTTTAGAAAAAAAAGGAGTTCCCATCGTGGCTCAGCGGAAACGAATCTGACTAGCATTCATGAGGATGCAGCTTCGATCCCTGGCCTCGCTCAGTGGGTTAAGGATCTGGTGTTGCCGGGAGCTGTGGTGTAGGTCGCAGACGCAGCTCAGATCTGGCATTGCTGTGGCTGTGATGTAGGCCAGCAGCTGTAGCTCTAATTCAAACCTTAGCCTGAGAATCTCCATATGCCATGGGTGCGGCCTTAAAAAGACCAAAAAAAAAAAAAAAAGAGTATCTGGTTTATCCCTTAGGTCTACATGTTTCCAACTGCTATTCCATGCTTCCAGCAGTTACCATATGTTCACAGATTTTTAAATCACAATAAACGTCAGGGTGAGCTGTGGTGCAATAATTCTCACTTTTGTTCACTTTCTAGCACCCCCATCAGTCACCTGCTTAAATAATAACCAGCCCTCCCTTCCCCTGCACATCAAGGTCATGGCTCCTCTCTAATGGCAGAGAGATCAGCCAGTTTTACTCTTGCGGGACGTTAGCAGAATTGCAAACCGACCTCTGAGCTTTGGATGGGTCATGAAACTTTCTGTCGCTAAAACTTGCTTTCCAATGGTTAGACTTTAAAAATATTTCTTCTCTCTAGTAGCATCATTTAAATTATCCCAGCAGACAAGAACAAAGGCTGATCTGCCCTGTCCTCCAGGTTTAATTTGCATAAAAAGAGGCTGATAACGTGGGAGGCACTGGAGGCAGGCTGTCTGGGTTCAAATGTTGGCCCTGCCACTTATTCCCTGGGTGAAATCGGGCAAGGTATTTAACCAGTCTGTGCCTCAACTTCCTCATGTGTAAAATGGGACTGATCTAAGTGTCTGCCTCATAGCATGTGAAGATTAAATGAACTGACAAACATAAGCTACTTAGAACCTTGCTGGGAGCAGATGCCCGTTACCATTATTACCGCGAATATAATCATGTACTTGTTTACCTTGGTGGCTTCTTATGGGCTCTTTTTTTTTTCTTTTTAGGGCCACACCTGCAACATATGGACGTTCCCAGGCTAGGGATCGAATCAGAACTGTAGCTGAGGCCAGCACCACGGCTACAGCAATGCTGGATCTGAGCCGCGTCTGCGACAAACACCACAGTCTGCAGCAACACTGTCTCCTCAACCCACTGAGCCAGGCCAGGGATCGAACCCTCAACCTCACAGACACCACGTTGGTTCTTAACCCACTGAGTCACAACAGGATCTCCCCTGTGGGTTAATTCTTAAGGCTCAAGTCCCACAGGGGCCTGCAATGGGTTTGCCCACTTAGATTCCGGGCAAGGAAGGGGCCTGGTCCCCTGCACACCTCCCCTCCCTCTGCCCCTTGCCCTTCCCACCCTGAGCATCTTCCACAGTGCATGGAGCCGGCTTACTGGTCAGAGGTGAGTCACTGGCTCCCCATGTCCCACAGCAAAGGGATGGTAGGGAGATAGAGGATGGCACAGACCCAAGGGGACAGAAGTGTCCTCAGCTTGGAGGTGTTCTTTTTTCTTTTCTACAAGCCTGGTGGAGAGGCTCCTTTATACTACGTGGTCTATCCAAGGCATCCAATTATCCATACATCTGTGTGAGGAGCAGCCTGCACACGGGGGCAGAGGCCAGCAGGCCTGGCCCAGCATCTCCCGACGCCAAACAGGCTAGCACTGCTCCTGGGAG
Organism: Phacochoerus africanus; assembly: GCF_016906955.1. Lineage (NCBI taxonomy): Eukaryota > Metazoa > Chordata > Mammalia > Artiodactyla > Suidae > Phacochoerus > Phacochoerus africanus. The sequence goes on along the minus strand of NC_062545.1, from coordinate 74,786,449 downwards.
CCTTGCCCAGTGGCCTGGCCTTGGAGGCGCTGCCAGCTCCCCAGAGAGAGCTGGACCTTTTCCATGTAATGAGACTGACTCAAAAAGAACAAAGTTCCTCTCAACACCTGCTCACCCTCTCACAGCTCCACAGGCCACGAGGGGAGCGGGTAATTGCATACCACAGGCAAGGAAGGAAAAAGAAGAAAAAGAAACCAGCTGCCTTTCATCCAGCATCTTCCCCACTGCCCCTTCTCGGGAGGCAGATCAGTCCCTCCCTGTGTCTGTTTCTGGGTGGAGGGCCCGGAAACAGCAGAGTGGCTCAAAGGGCAGCAGGGGGTAAGGACAGAGGGATCCAGAAAAGCAGCCTTAGAGTAACCTCCTTTCTGGTTGAAGTGAGCTTGAAATGGGTTCCTGTCACCTGCACCTGCTCTCATTTGTAAGACATTTTGTGAGAAATGCGACATGGACCCCGGGCATAAGCAGAACAGCCCAGTCTCCATTTCAGAGGTGCTGCAGCAAGGTTTCAGGGCTCCTGAGGCACCCCACAGACCCAGCCTCACTCACTGATGGGCCTCCAGCCAGGACCAGCCTCCACAGAGCTCACAGGACAGGTCTCGCCACAGACAGCAGAGACGGGGGGTGCTAGGAGAGAAGGTTCTTAAAATCGAATCTCATTCACCCACTGACTATTGTAATCAGACCACTAGATGTTGCCATAGAGTTTGTAGAGGCAGCTCTCCTGGTACCTGCCCAGCTCATTCCAAGAGGGATGGATGAAGGATGGCCAAGTTTATCTGTATGACTCCTGCCCACACTCACAGCTCATCTGAACAGGAGTGGACCCCTAATCCAGGTTGACCCAATGTGACTGAGGACCCGATAGAAAAGGCTGGGCTCATGGCTTGAATGGAAGCTGTGTAATCACAGATGCTCTAGGGCAACCCAATTTGGCCCCACAAGCCAGACCAGCAGAGGCCAATGTGCAGAGAAGAGAGGAGAGTCAAGACAAGTGGATACCCAGGAGTGAGCTGCCTGTGGTCCATCCCAGCTCTCCAGACCCCAGATCAGGAGCCAGACTCATTCCCTGCCTGTGGTTTCTGGGAGTTTTCCCAGTATCCAGTATCCAGTGCCTTCTGTTGTTTGGCTTATTTATTGAGTTGCTATTATGTGCATCCAGAATAACTTCCAGGAAAGCGATGATTCACAGTTTACACTCACTTGTAATCTTGTTTCTCATGCTCTGGGGAGAAGGCATGGGAGAGATCATCATGGGCTTTTTATGGCCAAAGAAGCCCAGGCAATGCGGAGTCCCATCTTGGCTCAGTGGAAACGAATCTGACTAGGAACCATGAGGTTGCGGGTTCGATCCCTGGCCTTGCTCAGTGGGTTAAGCACCTGGTGTTGCCGTGAGCTGTGGTGTAGGTCGCAGATGCAGCTCGGATCTGGCATTGCTGTGGCTGTGGTGTAGGCTGGCAGCTGTAGCTCTGATTAGACCCCTAGCCTGGGAACTGCAGGTGTAGCCCTAAAAAAAAAAAAAGAAAGAAAGAAAGAAAAAGAAAAAAAGCAGCCCAGGCAACAACTGACTGTCCAAGGCCAAGCAGGGTGGCAGCCTTTGACCTAGACCCAGCATCCCTCCACCACACCCCCTTGACCTTGAAGGTGTGCCTCCAGGAACCCTGGCTCCAAGGCATAATCAAGAGAGATGCGCTGCGTTCTTAAGCACAGCCAGGTATTTCATCGGAACATAGGAATCCTGGCTCTGTCATTAGTTGCCACACCTTCACCAGTCTCTGCAGGCCGAGCTGGCCATGCCCCTGAAAACAAACTATGTAGGGAAAGCAAAGAATCCTTCATCTTTAAAAGTATGCAAAGCCTGGAGTTCCTGTCATGGCGCAGTAGTTAACAAATCCGACTAGGAACCATGAGGTTACGGGTTCGATCCCTGACATTGCTCAGTGGGTTAACCATCCGGTGTTGCCGTGAGCTGTGGTGTAGGTTGCAGATTCGGCTCAGATCCACGTAGCTGTGGCTCTGGTGTAGGCCGGCGGCTACAGCTCTGATTATACACCTAGACTGGGAACCTTCATATGCTGCGGGAGCTACCCTAGAAAAGGCAAAAACCACAAAAATAAATAAATAAATAAAAGCATGTGAAGCCTGTACTATTAGGATATGATTTTAGCATCCGTCATACTTTATATCTTCCTCCCCATCTCTAGAGCACCTGTAAACAAAGGACAGACAAGTTACATTTCTCCTCCCTACCTCTGTCTAGTCCTCACTCTGGTGTTTCCACCCAAAGTAGATTGATTCAGAAGCTGGCGATCTCTCCTGCTAGCCTGTGTTCGCGCTTGCATATATATGTGCACGTGCTGGCATGTGCGCAAACACACACACAGCTCACGGATAACAAATTTTTAAAAAACAGCTTTACTGAGATATAAATTCAGATACCATACAATTCACCCGTTTAAGACGTACAATTCAGGAGTTTCCACTGTGGCTCAGCAGTAATGAACCCGACAAGTATCCATGAGGACACGGATTCGATCCCTGGCCCCACTCAGTGGGTTAAGGATCTGGTGTTGCCGTGAGATCTGGCGTTGGTGGTTGGCTACAGCTCATAGTCAACCCTTAGCCTAGGAACTTCCATATGCCACACGTGTGACTCTAAAAAGACAACAAACAAACAAACAAAAAAACCCATACAAATCAGAGTTCTTGTTGTGGCTTGGTGGGTTAAGAACCCAGCATAGGGTCAGTGAGAATGTGGGTTCGATCCCTGACATCGCTCAGTGGGTTAAGGATCCTGTGTTGCCCGCTAGCTGCAGCATAGGTTGCAGATACAGCTCAGATCCCATGTTGCTGTGGTGGTGGTATAGGCCAGCAGCTGCGGCTCCAATTCGACCCCTAGCCCGGGAATTTTCATATGCCAGACTCCTTGTGATAGTCTTCTGGGTAATTAAATGTGCTAGCCTGACAGCCCCCAAAATAAGAAGTACTATCCCCTGGACGTAAAATGGCTTTTCTCTAATCCTGAGTGATGCATGCTATTGCTAGGTGCCTATTTTTCTGCCTTTCAAATATAAAGTGACTAATGGGGTTTATTTCATAACACATCGGCAAGTACATAGTTATACTTCAGTGCCCTTTAAGATATTACTATCTGCCAAGACTTGGACTATGTGCTAGTATGCAAATTAGATATAATAAAGAAAGAAAGGAGACTTTTTTTGCTCTTGAAAAATCAGATTTATAAGGTTAACAAGATTTATATATTACATCAGGGAACTAGGGTTAGAATGCAAGGCTTTTTAAATGTAATAGTTGGCAACAATAAAGACTCTCTGGTGTTTTTTTTCCTGCACAAGATCAAAACTTTTCATCTCTGCTGAGGTTTAATGAGATGAAAAAAAAAAAAAAAAAAAAAAAAACCTCCCACAAAAATCAAAACACACAGAATCCAACTTCAGGAACAAGGCAGACATTCTGAGTTGAATGTTTTTGATTGGCAGTGCCAAGAACAGGAGCCAAGTTTTAAAAACACATAACTTTACATTTTTAAAGAAAATCAACTTAAATATTTCAATGAGTTTATTCATTTAAACCAGGAAAGTGGGCACTTTTATTATTTGGATAAAAGCAAAAATACCAGGAAAATTCAATCTAATAAAAGAAAATACACACGCAAAAAAGAAAATTTACATGTACATATGTACCCTTCAAGGAATTAGGAAGTACTCTATAAACAGACAGGAAAACGTCCTGAATGTAGTCTGGTCAAATAATGGGATGTTACGATTTAGCAAATATTCTGATTATAGGGGACTGTCTCTATCTTAGAGCCTATGTCTAGGATTAAAATAGAAACATAAACTCATGGACATGGAGAACAGACTTGTGGTTGCCAAGGGGGTGGGGGAGGGAGTGGGATGGATTGGGAATCTGGGGTTCATAGATGCAGACTATTGCCTTTAGAGTGGATAAGCAATGAGATCCTGCTGTGTAGCACTGGGAACTATATCTGGTCACTTATGGAGGAACATGATAATGTCAGAAAAAAGAATGTATACATGTATGTGTGACTGGGTCACCTTGCTGTACCGTAGAAAATTGACAGAACACTGTAAACTAGTTATCATGGGAAAAACAAAAAAACATAACTAAGTCTGCTCAACACTAAAACAATTCTGATAGTGGAGTTATCAGTGAGGACTCTAAAGGTCCTTTAGGATCTTACAGCAGTTGTGACCATTATTACAAATGTGAAGTTACAACTGTCTTTGGAGACATCATGTACCAGTGCTGAATAACAGAATTCCAATTGATAGGATTTGGATTGAGCAAATGTAAATGTTATGGCAAGGCGGCAAGAGGCCAACAATGGTGGGTCCACCTGGCACACCCAGGCGGGGGCAGGGCCAGGCAAGTTTTGCTCTTCATTGGGTACCCATGGGCATAGTCCTGGGTGCATGGTACACACGGAATGAGTGTTGCTGAATAAAGACTGTGGATGAATGAATTAGTGCATAACAGAAAGTTAAATTGGAATCTTTCTGTTGTTGGCGAACTTCTGCTGATGCCCAAAGCTGATCTGGGTAACAAGTGGCCCCATATTCCAAAGAGAGATGCAGCTTCCACTGATGTAAGACTTGTTGGGAGTTGGCCAAAACCAGAGTTATAGATGATATAGATTCATAGATACAATTTTAGACCAACTGTAAAGGAGTCGTAGTAAGAGGTATCATGCATGTATTTATTTTCCTTTTCTTCCCACTAGAGGAAGGGAGGGTGTGCTTCCCCAGTCCTTGAGCACAGTGAGGATGGCTCTAAGAGGACCATTCAGAGAGTGGGGGTATCAGCCAGGAGCAAAGATAAAATCTCCCTTCTGGTGGAGTTCCCGTCGTGGCACAGCAGAAATGAATCCAACTAGGAACCATGAGGTTGCAGATTAGATACCTGGCCTCGCTCAGTGGGTTAAGGATCTGGCGTTGCCATGAACTGTGGTGTAAGTGGCAGAAGCGGCTCGGATCTGGCATTGCTGTGGCTGTGGCATAGGCTGGCAGCTGTAGCTCCAGTTTGACCCTTAGCCTGGGAACTTCCATATGCCATGAGTGTGGCCCTAAAAAGAAAAAAAAAAAATCTCCCTTCTGGGTGGATGCTTGCTTAATCACAGGGTCTTGACACCACAGGTGAAAATTTCTTTCTTCTTTTTGCTTTTTAGGGCTGCACCTGCGGCAGATGGAAGTTCCCAGGCTAGGGATCGAATTGGAGCTGCAGCTGCCAGCCTACACCACAGCCACAACACCACCAGATCCTCAACCACTGAGTGAGGCCAAGGAGCAAACCCACATCCCCATGGATACTAATTGGGTTCTTAACCCACTGAGCCACAACAGGAACTCCAATAGGCGAAAATTTTTCTGGGGACCATGTGGACCCTGAGGATGGCAACTGGGCTAGGTTCCTCTTGCTAGGAGCAGCCAAGGGCTTTGACTGCCATGGAGAGGTAAAGCAGACATTAGATGGCCATGTGGGATACCCCCATTGGCTCTGGAGCTCAAGGGGAGTCCTAGGAGTCAGCCAGAGAGGGCACCATCCCATGGCCAGGGACTGCAAAGCACAGTCCCTAGGGGGAAGGGTGCAGAGGGGGAAGGTCCACAGGACCCACTAAAATGCCTTCTAAGAGAAAGAACCAGTACCTGAACCCCTGCATTCAGAGGACACAGTGGCTGTACCGCAGCCAACCCAGCCAAGTAAAAAGACATTTTTGCTTCTTCCCTTCTTCTTCCTGTTCTCACTTTACCTTCATGTCAGAAGCAGCTAGTGAAAGGCCAGAGACAAGGCAATAATAAAAGACTGTGCAATCTTTTTGAGCAAAAAACCTGAGCTGAGGGAAGAGGAAATAGCTTTGAATTTGGCAGGGAACTGTTGCAAATGTATAATACCTGAAAGGGACTGTATGGTCCTGGGATCTGCCTGAGTTGTTGACCAGTGAAAGAAGATTTGACAGCAGTTTGGAAAGGCAGTGGGTGGTGTGTGTGTGTGTGTGTGTGTGTGAGAGAGAGAGAGAGAGAGAGAGAGAGAGAGAGAGAAAGAGAAGCAATTCCCTGGTTATATCCCACCAAACATAGCCCATTTGATAAACTAGTTTTAGTGGAAGAATGAATGAATGAAATCATTTCTGCATAATTTAGTTGACACTTCGGCCACCTGTCCAGTGCTCTACTCACCCTACCTGCATCCAGCTGATGTCCTCCCCTCAGCTGTAGGTGGAAGATGGGATGGGACCTCTCCACGGGCTTCAGGGTGTGGTGGGGAAAAGTCACCAGTGAGTCAGGGAAGGCTGACCTCTTGCACTGCTGACTCCTCTCTCATGTGCTGTGACGGCTGGATCACTCATCACCTTATCAAACACTGTGACGCGAAGTGTTCCTTTGGCCCCAATAAGAAATATTTTCAGTGGGCAAGTTAGCAAAGCGCTGGGTGTGACATCACCTATGTTTGGTACAGGACATCTCCATGCCACGCCACTCAGGACACTCCCCAAACAGTAGGTCTAGGAACTGGGTAAGAAGTGTGGCAAGCTCTCTCTCCTGGGTCTACGCATGTTGCAGGGACCAACCCTGTGCAAGAAGGCTGAATGCTTCCCGCTTCCACCATCTTTTCCTAGATGAGCACAGCACACGTTCTTTCATAGAGGCAGCTATGAAATTATGCTGGTAAGATGGTTCCTTCCTGCCCTGCTCTTTAAGGGCTGGGCTCACGGCCACCTGCATGGCCTCATGCCCAGTTTTCTTTGTAACCTAATTGCACTGCCCAGAACCAAGTGATCCCTTGTCCGTCTCTCCTCCTAGAGCCGGAGTTTCCTTTTATTCATGATTCTACCTTAGGGTACAGAGTTGAGCCTCAATCAGTTCAGTGAATGAATTGATGTGTTCTGATTGGTCTCCTAGAGACAGGTAGAGTTAGGGAGCAGACTCACCTTCCAGAGGGGGTAGCAGAGGCATCAATGTGATGTGCGGGGGAGGGTCTGGCCAAGGTCCCAGGTGACGTAGGTGAGAATAGAGCAGGGTGATGAGCCGAGAAAAACATCCGTGAAGCCAAACGTCTGGGTAAACATACGTCAAAAGCTAGCCATCTGGAGGTCAGGGCACCTTCTCAGAGTAAGGACTCTTGGCACGGAGCCCCAGACAGTCATGATGCCACCACCTCTGCTTAGGGGCATTTTGCAGGTTATCAAATGGTTACCTAACCATCAACTCCCTTGCTTTTCACAGCAACCCAGAGGAAAGAGAAGCAGATATTATTCTTCACATTTTATAGGCCCAGAGAGATTAAGTGACTTTCCTGAGGCCTCTCAGCTCCTAAAGGAGAGGGTGTGATGACCGCAGGCCCTGGGATCCCAAATCTGTGAGCATCCCACCAAACCTGATCAAACCCAAATCTTCAAAAGCATATGGAACATTTTGGGGCCCGCCAGGTGTCCCTTTTAGCTGCAGGGCAGTGCTAGGAGAGCCGTCTCTCTCTTTTTGTGTCTCCTTTAGAGGTTCCTCCAACTCTGCCCCGGGAGGGCCCGCAGGGCCACACAGTGCTCTCATCCCAGGGAAGAGCCCCACAAGGTCCCTCTTCCTGGTTCCCCAGTTGCAGCCCGGGTGTCTGTTTGCAGAATCAGGCTCCAGGCGGGGTCCACAGCTTGTGCTGGTCCTGGACAGGACAGATTGCCAGGATACAGAAACGGCTCAGCAGCCAACACGCTTGCCGTATGTGAGAGGCTGCCTCGCCAAGGCTGTCTGTCATTCTCTGCTCCAAAATGTTAGGCAAAAAGCGAGGCCAGCAGCATCCTGCCCTCCATGCTTCAGACGGGCAAGCTTTTGTTTCCACTGGCAACACCCAGTGTAGTTCATTCCCTTTGGAGAAGCGTCTCGGCATCGAGACGAAAGAGTTCCTGAAATGTGGCAGATTCAGGGGCCTGATTTACAAAGTTGGGACCAGAAGGTGGAACGGCTTTCGAGGTTTTGTTTCAGATTGTTAAAAGAGATGCCAAAAGATGTCTTTTTTATGTTCCGTTGGCTGCCTCTTTTAATGTCAATACCAGCTTAATGCTGAAGGTAACAAATGACACACTGTGAAATCTTGCCCAGTTCATTTTTAAAAGGAAATTTGAGGGGTGGGGGTGGGAGGACTGAAATGAATCTTTGCTTTTTAAGGACAAAGCGTATTTAGACAGGCTAAAATGTGACAAAATAAATAAACAAGTAAATATCAGTTCGGTGACTTCGATTTCCCGAAACGCCTTTTAAAAGCGAGGAGAGATGTGAAAAGCAAAAATTCTACTCAAATTCAAAAAGTTTCCAAGGAAAATTCCTGTAACCTTGAAGAATAATAAAGGCTCCCAGATATATTTGGAATTTCTGAATGGTAGCACTGTTTCCCGAGAGCATTTTCAACATCCCAAGTGAAACATGAGAACAAGGCCTAAATTGTTGGGTAAAGAGCAAAGAACTCTTTGGTTTGAGAAAAAGAGGGAGACTATAAGAGTCAAAAAGGCTGCAAGGGGCTGGAGGTTTAGATGAAATATGAATGATGGTAGCTTTTTGCCAGAAAAACCTTTTACTAAATGCCATATGCAAAAATGAATATCATCATCACATTACATAAAACAAAAAGATGGGAGCTCCTGTTGTGGCACAGCAGAAACGAACCCGCTTAGTATCCATAAGGTTGTGTGTTCGATCCCTGGCCTTGCTCAGTGGGTTAAGGATCCAGCGTTGCCATGAGCTGTGGTATAGTTTGCAGACACGGCTCAGATCTTGCATTGCTGTGGCTGTGGTGTAGACCGGCAGCTACAGCTCCGATTCAACCGCTAGCCTGGGAACCTCCATATGCCACGAGTGTGGTCCTAAAAAGACAAAAATAAAAAAATAAATAAATAGTCCATTTCATGCCCTCTTGCATTCCATGAGCTTTGCCTTTGCTTTTCAGCTGCATATAAGGTGTCCGGGTCTGGGGGTCTTTGGGGAAAGACCAGGCATACAGTCAAGCCTTCTCATAATCTTTGCCAGACCCTCGGCATCTGTTGTTTGCAGCTCCATCCCTGTCCAGACCCCTGTTCGTCTTGAGGCTGTAGAGCTTCTTTGCCATTATCATTTATTATCCCCAGCCATTTCTAAGCCCCTCAGACCTCCAAATTGGACATGATACTGGACCCTGAGGGGGATCCATGGTTGAGTCACCTACATGGCTGCCCCTATTCAGCTTCTAATCCATGGGTATAGACAGCGTTCCGTGACACACATAGGCAGTGAAATAACAGCCAGCATCATCTGACAACTGTAATACAGCCTACACACTTTGAAAATGCTCATGAGGGAGCAATTACCTCTAGGGGAATGGCCGGGGAAGACCTCATTCACACAGCATCAGGGCAAAGGAGCCCTGAAGGGTGAACTGGGCTTTGACAGAGAGAGAGAAGTGGGCAGAGAGAGGACAGGAGGAACACAGGCCTGGAGCCTGGACCTGCCTGGCACCTGCAGGGAATCTCCAACTCCTCTGTGCCTGGTACAGACGTGCAGCAGCAGATGGGGCTGCTGGGGGGGAGGCTGGGCTGCGCCTTGGGAGGTTTGAGCATGTGATAAGGACTCAGAGTTGATTCTGGAAGTAAAAGAGGCAAACCATTGGGAGCAAAGGAATTACAAAGCTCAGGGGATCTGGGATGCCTCCGAAACTGCCTATTTTCCTGTGCTCCTGCCTGGTACATATGGTGAGCAGGAAGCTTTCTCTAGTTTCTCACAAGGCCTCACTGTTCTGAGGCCAAGTTTAGGGGCCAGTCTGGGCAAGAGTCTCACTGCCATCCTTTTCTCCAGCTCCCCAGCTCCAGCCCAGACCCGGGCACAAAAGATGCCTCCTATGTACCCTCCTTGGACACGAATGGCATTAAAATAGAGACCTGGGGAGGGGGCAGGGCCCAGAGGCAGGTGCCCACTGGGGCTCCCCTGGGACCTCCCTGTGGTGTCACGTTTCCAAACTATCTAAGGGAGTTTCTTTATACCACGTTTTCATGTCAGATCAATGAAGAACCGTCCAATAACTTCAGCTACGAGGTATGGATTTCAACCTTTGGCAACATTATCTCAAATGTTTAAAACAAAGCAGCAAACTCTGTCCAGGCTTTCCCTACTCCTCTGGAAGCTCAAAACCAGGCCCCAGGTTCTCCTCTGTCTCTGCCCCTCACCTCTGCCACCAGCTAGCCACCACAGAACCCTGCCGGCCTTTTCGGTATTTTATTTAGTGAGCAGAAACGTGGCCCTCGCCCCTTCACCCCACTCTTCTCATGCTTTTGCATGGCAGGCCAGGCTGCAATTCTTGTCCTTGGAGCCCTTTGCTCAAAAGACCAACAGTAGCGATGGAGTTTTCCAGAACAAAGCCCATGCTCTACCTGAGATGAGTTTCTGCTCTTTTACTACAACCACTAATCCCTGCGCCAGGCTGCTCATTAGAAGCCTTCCACCTCGAGATCTGTGGGCTGTGGGAAATAGGGAAGAGGTGTCACAGACTCTGGGCCAGGGAGGGAGCCATTTGTTAGATCGAAATCAAAGCCCCTGTGAAGACCGGAGACAGAAGGGCCTCACCAAAGGGTGGCTTCCAGAATGTTCTGATGGACTTTATTTTCATTTTTTTGTCTTTTTAGGGCCACACCCGCGGCATATGGAGGTTCCCAGGGGTTCCCACAGCCACAGCGGCAAGGGATCCGAGCCAAGTCTGCTACTTACACCACAGCTCACAGCAACGCTGGATCCTTAACCCACTGAGCAAGGCCAGGGATCGAACCTGTGTCCTCACAGATACTAGTCAGGTTCATTACCCCTGAGCCATGACAGGAACTCCATTCTCTGGCTGATTTTAGAACTATGGAAGCTGGGAGCCCAAAACACCACTCAGAGGTGAGTATGCCTGCATTTAAAGCACGCAAACTTAACCAACAAGAATATCCTGCAACGTGCCAAGCACTCGGTTGGACTTAGAGACTCAGGAGTGTGTCTTCACCCCCTTCCTTTCCCCCCCTGTCACTTTGCAAGGTGCAGGTGCCCAACCCACCTGTAAGGCCCCCTCCCTCCCAGGCCTGGGAGGTTCTTACATGTGGTAGGTGTCAGTGACTGTGGGCTAAAAAGAATTGGCCAGTTCACATGTTTGTTGAAACCTCATTACAGACCAGAAGCTGTATCAAGCCTGAAGACAGACTGAGATAAATAAAGCCCAGTCCCTTTTCTCCTGAGGCTAAACGACCATGGGTGGACACACAGAGAAGAGCAAACATTTAGGTACAATGACCTAAGTCCTAAACGAAGGCCGAAGTAAACATAGAAACAGGCCTAGACCGGCAAAACTTTGCTTTGATTGGCAGAACAAAACTGCTCCCATTACCTGGATCCAGAGGAAGGAGCTGGACTACCTACTTCCCCCACTTCTGAGGGAGCCAAAAGGAAAGGGGACCACATTCTTGCCCCAGCAGGAGGAGAACGTGCCTGCACACACACCCCTTCCTCTCTCCCATCCCAGCTCCATGGCTCTGGCAGCCAGGACACTCAGAAACACAGAAGATGGGACACACGTTGCCATGGTCTTGCCCTGAAACACAGAAAGGCCAGGACACCCCAGTGTCCTGGGGACAAATCCATTGGGAAGAATAAGATAGAAAGACATTGGAGTTCCCGTTGTGGCACAGTGGTTAACGAATCCGACTAGGAACCATGAGGTTGTGGGTTCAATCCCTGGCCTTGCTCAGGGGGTTAAGGATCCAGCCTTTCCGTGAGCTATGGTGTAGGTTGCAGACCTGGCTTGATCTTGCGTTGCTGTGGCTCTGGCGTAGGCCGGTGCTACAGCTCCAATTAGCCCTCTAGCCTGGGAACCTCCATATGCCGTGGGAGTGGCTCAAGAAAACGCAAAAAGACCAAAAAAAAAAAGATAGAAAGACATTGATTTGCAGGGAACGTTTGGAGGTAGAACTGCAAGTTTTCAGAATTTTCCCAAAGATAAACGCACCAGAACACACACACACACACACACACACACATCTATCTATCCATCCATTGCCCATCCACTTTGCTTTTAGAAGTAAAAATGACAAAAATAGAGGACTAGAGTATTTATGGGGTGAAAGGAACTGGGGCCAGGAGGGAGTGGGGCTGCCTGGGGTTATTTGGGCAGTGATGACGCAGGATCCTTAGCCGGCTGAGCCACCAGGGAACTCTGGGTCTTCCTGTTTTGATATAAACTCTAAACCAAGGACCACAGCTCTCGTCTCACCCTCTTTCTGGAAGCACACCCCGCACGCCACCCTCTTCTTTGCTCTTCTTGTAAACCCCCCCTGCTTTTCCTGAGAAAAATAAAACAAAACTCGTATTACAAAATCTGTAAAGTCCCATCTAATTCAGTTTCTGAGTAACCACCGTCATTCCTACACCCACTGCCCTCCTCCCACCCAGGACTTTCTAATTTTAGAGTTAAGAGCATGGAACTTGACACTGGATATGTTTCCATTTACCATGAAAGGCATGTTTCTCCACAAACAACTGGAGGGCAGGCTTGGAAAACAGGTTTAAAGACCAGACTTGTAGAATTTTGGCACAGCAATTCTCTGGAAATGTCCACCATCCCAGCAAGAGGCAGGAAGCATTGAGAGCGAATATGTGTTCTGGCTTCTTTCAAGTGAAATGATTTCATTTTAAGAGTTTCAATTCATAAAATAGCCCCAGCTAATTTTCCAAGGAAAACGAGTATATTTTGTTTTTCTTCATTCTTCAAAGTCTGTTTGGGCCATGAAAAGAATTTATCCTGAATTTATTAAAAAGATTTAACTGGGGCAATGCCCCAAGTGCTTTATGAAGGAATATAGAAGAGGGACAGGAGCAAGTTTGATAGGGATAGAAATTGTTTTTGCGATTTAGAAATTAGGGATCGGTTTAGCCTTTTGACTGTTACCAATCAAAAATAAACTGGAAGAAACCCTTTGGCATGCTGTTGTCCATTTCTGTAGGTTTGTAGATTTATAGATTTAGAAGTAGAAATAGCTTCTATTTCTACAGAAGGAAAGGCCAAGTCTTAATTGGGAAGCTGATATTTTTACACCTACATTGATTTTCTCTCTCTCTCTCTCTCTGGCTGTGCTTGTGGCATGTGGACGTTCCCCAGCCTCAGGGATCAAACCTGTGCCACAGCCGCAACCAGAGCCACAGCGGTGACAATGCTGGATCCTTAACCCACTGGGCCACTAGGGAGCTCCTGGATGTTGTCTTTACATAAACTGTAGGTCAACTCTTTTTATTGCCACTTATATCATCAAATTATCCATATTTTCCTTAATCATCATTTTATAAGAGGAAAAGTCAGAAAACATTCTCAATGTAGTTTTAAAAAAAAATCACACAGGCCTCCTGCTTGTTCAGTGTCCACGTCTCCTTCCTCTCACCTGTTTGCCCCCTCCCTCACCCACTCTCCCAGGTGGGCAGCACAGCTCTTGGAACACAGGCCCAAGTGTTTGCTCTGCTTTTCTTTTCTTTTCTTTTCTTTTTTCTTTTCTGTCTTTTGTCCTTTTAGGGCCGCACCAGCGGCATATGGTGTTTCCCAGGCTAGGGGTCCAATTAGAGCTGTAGCTGCCACCCTACACCACAGACACAGCAACGCGGGATCTGAGCCGCATCTGCGACCTACACCACAGGTCATGGCAACACTGGATCCTAAACCCACTGAATGAGGCCAGGGATCGAACCCACAACCTCATGGTTCCTAGTTGGATTTGCTTCCACTGTACCACGGGAACTCCTGATCTGCTTTTCTTTCCACTCCAGAGTTGCCACTCCCAACAAAGAGCACTTTCTTGCCCCAGGACCAGCTCCTGGGCAAAGCACAGTCTTTCCAGCTCCTTCCTTCCATCTCATTCCTCAAGACAAACAAGGCAGCAGCCAGTTTCCCTTTTATTTAAAAAGAACTTACTGCTAATCCCTCTGTGGAAATGGATGGCAAGCACTGAAAGTAACAAGAACAAGGAAGCTACCAAAGCTTAAGGAATCTCCTCAGCTCTCCAAGGCACATCCCCGATTAGAGCCTGAATTTTTCCTTCTTACGTGGCCAGCAGGAGCTTCTTTCAGTTGGTGTTGGATGTCGGGAAAACCTAGAGAGATTGGCGGCACATGTAAATTTGATCTGGCTTCCTTGCTGGAAGAATAGATCAACAGAATTCTTGACTCTTGCCTAAGGCTCCTGCCCAAGATGCCAAACATGGCCGCTTCTCCATCCTGTGCCCAAAGCAGACTCAGCTAAACAATCACAGATCTGTTTCCTGGTGAGCCGGGACACTGACCCAGAATCCTTCTTAACAAGGTGCTAGAGGCGGCCACGAGCAGCTCTGTGAATTTGGCAGGTGAAATGAACTTATTTGTCATTTCTGTCGCACGCTGTCACATATTCTGGGCGCTCTGTGTAAGAAACAGTCATCAGCCTCTTACAAAGGCTGTATCCACCTTGCAAGAAATCCTGGCTTCTTTGCCTCTTGTCTTAAGCAAGGGTCATCCAGCAGACAGGCTTCACCTACTTGGCCCGCTCCCTGACAAGGGTTTATCAGGCCTGAGGTTTTTAGCAAATCTTAACATTTACACTATTAGTTTGTGCACTTGAATTAGTCAAGGGCTAATGACCTGTCTAGAAGTTTGGCTTTTGCATAGCAAAGGAAACTATAAAAAAAAAACCAAAAAGACAACTTATAGAATGGGAGAAAATAATTTCAAATGATGCAACTGACAAGGGCTTGATCTCTAAAATATACAAACAACTTATACAACTCAACAGCAAAAAAACCAACAACCCAATTGAAAAATGGGCAAAAGACCTGAATGACATTTCTCCAAAGAGATATACAGATGACCAACAAGCATGTGAAAAAAAGGTTCAACATCACTGAGTATTAGAGAAATGCAAATCAAAATTACTCTGAGGAACTACCTCACACCAGTCAGAATGGCCATCATTAATAAGTCCACAAGTGACAAATGCTGGAGAGGATCTTGAGAAAATGGAACCCTCCTTCACTCTTGGTGGGAATGTACAACCACCATGGAAAACAGTATGAAGATTCCTCAGAAAACTAAACTACCATAAGATCAAGCAATCCCACTCTTAGGCATATATCTGGACAAAACTTTCCTTGAAAAAGACACACAAGCACCCATATGCTCATTGCAGCATTATCATAATAGCCAAGACATGGAAACAACCTAAATGCCCATTGACAGATGAATGGATTAGGAAGATGTAGTATATATAAACAGTGGAATACTACTCAGCCATAAAAAAGAACAAAACAATGCCATTTGCAGCAACATGGATGGAACTAGAGACTCTCATACTAAGTGAAGTAAGTCAGAAAGGGAAAGACAAATCCCATATGATATCACTTATATCTGGACTCTAATATATGGCACAAATGGACCTTTCCATAGAAAAGAAACTCATGGACTTAGAGAACAGACTTGTGGTTGCCAAGGGGGTGTGGGAGGGAGGGGTGTGCACTGGGAATCTGGGGTTAATAGATGCAAACTATTGCCTTTGGAGTGGATAAGCAATGAGATCCTGTGTATAGCACAGGGAACTTTATCTAGTCACTTACGATAAAGCATGATGGAGGATGATGTAAGAAAAAGAATGTGTGTATGTATGTTTGACTGGGTCACCTTGCTGTACAGCAAAAAATTGACAGAACCCTGAAAACCAGCTATAATGGAAAAAATAAAAATCATTAAAATAAATAAATAAAAATTTTTTAAAAAGAAAAGAAATTTGAAGGCGTTCCCATTGTGCCTCAGTGGGATAAGAACCAGACAGAGTGTCTGGGAGGATGTGGGTTCAAATCTGGCCTCACTCAGTGGGTTAAGGATCCTTCCTACGTTGCTGTGGCTGTGGTATAGGCCAGCAGCTAAAACTCCAATTCAGCCCCTTTCCTGGGAATTTCCATATGCTGCAGGTGCGGCCCTAAAATGAAAAGAAAGAAAAAGAAATTTGAGTCATTGGTCTAAACACAAAAAAGGGAATTTATTTGGTGCGGACGGAACAGTGTATTCAAGCTACTGGAGAGACAGGTGGGCCCATTTGCTATAGGTTATCATCAAAAGACTGGGGACTGGTAGCTCAGGCTCCTCTGGGGTGTGGCAGGGTAGAGGAAGTGATGAAGGCCACGATTTTCCTTCATGCTCACGCCCTCCCCTACGGGCCTCTGGGGCACTTGGAAGAAATTAAAGCCGAACGTGCACATCTAGCTTATTTCAATGCAGGCAAGGGGCTGGGGTTTAGAAGCCTGCAGAGACTTCTAAGACTGCGAAGAAGCAACTTCCTCAGATCCAGGTCCCTGCTAGCATTAGCTGTGCTCTGATGCGGCTCACATGGTTCTGCTTCAGATGATATAAACCATCCGATCACGTGGCATGGAGGCGCCTGGGAGGAAAGCATTTCGAACGTGAACACAGAAGTACAGGCCTGCAGATTTATACAGGCACGTGGTTTCAAAAGGAAACAGAAACAGCTTTTCTTTCCCATTCTTGAGCTGCCTCGGGTGCCACAGAGTCACAGTTTGGAACCTCTTCAGGACTGTTTGGAGGACGTGAAGTCGCAGTTGAAGGGAAGAGTCAGAGATTCATTGCTGTGAATCACGCATACATTTCTCTGGCCGCTGCTGGAGTTCAAGCCTGTGCGTGTGGCTGAGATAGCAAGCATCTGCCCCTTAAGGGTGACTCAGTTTCTTTGAAGTGACTGCCTAGACGATATGATATTTCCAGAAGCTCAGAGATCCATCACAGGACCCAACCGGAATTGTCTGCAATGAGCCAAACTCTAGGCCTCACTTAAATCATAAATCATCTGGAATGAAGTTAAAAGCCATGACTAGTAATGTAAACTTACATCCAGAACTGAGACATGGTTCTGATTTAATATGTACCATAGTCCTGAGGTTGGTTCAGACTTCTAAACACCAATGATCTCTAGGCTACATCTAATTGAAGACTAATTCTGGGCCTCTAACTGTATATGAGGATCTGAAAAAAGGGCCTGGGACTGCTTTTGTATTTCTGATAAATATCTACATGTTCAAATAGCTGAAACCATTTGCCATTTAAAAATGTCAGGCAGCAACATGTACCACATATGGATTTCTGACGGAATGGTTTACAAATGGGAAAAACCTAGACACAATCCTCTCTTAAGGAGGGTGGGCCTGGAGTTCCTGTCATGGCGCAGTGGTTAACGAATCCTGACTAGGAACCATGAGGTTGTGGGTTCGATCCCTGGCCTCACTCAGTGGGTTAAGGATCCAGCATTGCCGTGAGCTGTGGTGTAGGTTGCAGACATGGCTCGGATCCTGCATTGCTGTGGCTCTGGGTAGGCCAGTGGCTACAGCTCAAATTAGACCCTTAGCCTGGGAACCTCCATATGCCACAGGATGCAGCCCTAGAAAAGGAAAAAAGACCAAACAAAACAAAACAAAAAACAACAACAACAAAAAAAGGAGGATGGGCCTAACTCGTCTGGATTCTACATATTCCAAAAATGTTTGGATCCTTCTAACCCACTCTTCTTTCAAATCCCAGAAAAATATTTTTTACTTCAATTCAACATATCCTAAGGCTTAGCTTTCTGATTCCATTGTGAAAGAAAGTCCTTCTGGGTCCACTGCTATTTGCCAAGCTGGAATGATTGATACCTCCTCCAACAAAGGAGGGCCCCATCCTCCTTGTTTCAGAGCATCAGCACCCAGCCCTTTGGTTTTCTGCAATGACTCACTCCTCTTTTCCTCATAGGCCCTCTCCCCTCCCTGCAAAGGATCCTTTGAAATTCCCATTTCAATGGGTACAAGAGAAGAAAAAAAAAAAAAAAAAAAAGAACTTCTGCCAAGAGAAAGAGTCTTCTCAGTATATCTTTAACAGAACCACCTCAGCCTTCATCCTGAAGCTGCTGAGGACTTAGACCCATTCCAGTGGAACATTAGAGGACATGGAACTGCTCCCTCTGACATCTTGCCCTCATTCCTGGACACCAGTGAGTCCTAACTGGCATCTCCCATCCTCCCAGGCTGGGCTCTCTGGATTTTCTGTGTGCTTCAATCTCTGCTAAGTGGGTCTTAAGCCTCCAGAAAAGTTGGCACCCATCCTGGTGTATAACAGGAAGAAGGGGGAAAAGAGAACTTATTTTAAAAGAATCCCCGAGTTCCCATGGCTCAGCAGAAACGAATCCGCTAGGAACCATGAGGTTGTGGGTTTGATCCCCGGTATCGCTCAGTGGGTTAAGGATCTGGTGCTGCCATGAGCTGTGGTGTAGGTCAGATATGGCTCAGATCCGGTGTTGCTGTGGCTCTGGCGTAGGCTGGCAGCCACAGCTCTGATTAGACCCCTAGCCTGGGAATCTCCATGTGCCACAGGTACGGCTCTATAAAGACAAAAAGACAAAAAAAAAAAAAAAAGAACCCCAGTTTATTCCTGGATCTGGCACTGACTCCCTGTGTGCCATTAAGAAGGTCAGGTCCAGTATCTCTGGTTTCACTTCCTCATCTCCCATGGGTGGGGTGAGACCAAAAGATGGCCAAGGCCCCGCCCAGGTCTAGCAAGATAGAACCTACCCTCCCTCAGGGAGCCCCGGAAGTGGCCACTGTGGAATTGACCCCTCTTGGCTGGGGTCAAGAGGCTGGTTCTGCCCTGAGAATGCAGTGGGAGGGGCAATGAGAGGGAAGAGCAGAATTACAGAAGTAGGTGGAGCAGCCAGCTAGCACTTAGAAAAAGAACAGCTAGAACAAGGAGGGAGAAAAACAAACACTGCATAATCTCATTATATGTGGAATCTAAAAATACCAAACAGAGAACAGATTGGTGGTTGCCAAGGGCAAGGAATGAGGTGATGGGGGGAAGGTGGTCAAAAGGTACAAATTTTCAGTTATAAGATGAAGTATCTCTGCAGATGTCTTACAAAGCATGATGACTGTAACTAACAATGCTGTAGAGTATATTTGAAAGTTGATAAGAGTATATTTTAAAAGTGATCATCGGAGTTCCCGTCATGGTGCAGCAGAAACGAATCCGACTAGGAACCATGAGGTTGCGGGTTCAATCCCTGGCCTCGCTCAGTGGGTTAAGGATCTGGCGTTACCATGAGCTGTGGTGTAGATTGAAGATGCAGCTCGGATCTGATATTGCTGTGGCTGTGATGTAGGCTGGCAACTAGCTATGGCTCCAAGGGGACCCCTAGCCAGGGGTGCGGCCTTAAAAAGCAAATAATAATAATAAAAATAAAAGCGCTCATCACACACACAAAAACGTAACTAGGTGAGGTGGTGGATGTGTTAACTAACCTTATTGTGGTGATCACTTGCCATATACACACATATAAAATCACTACCTAGCACACTTTAAACTTATACAATGTTATAAGTCAATTATATCTCGATAAAGTTGGGGGTAAAAAGAACAGTAAGGACAGCCAACGGGCACAGGAAAAGATGTTCAACACTGTTAATCATAAGAAAAATGCAAATGAAAAATCATGATGAGATATCATCTCAACACCTGTCAGAATGGCTATCATCAAAAAAGAATACATAGTAAATGCTGATGAAGATTGGAGAAAAGGGAACCTTTATACATTGTTGGTAGGAATGTAAATTAGTGCAGCCAATGGAAAACAATGAGCAGACTCCTTAAACGACTAAAATTACAACTACCCCATGACCAGCAATTCCTGGGTATATATCCAAAAGAAACAAAAACACTCATTTGAAAAGATACATGCAACCTAATATTCACTGCAACACTATTTACAATAGCCAAGACACGGAAGCTACCTAAGAGTCCATCGACAGATGAATGGAAAAAAGATGTGGCACATAGACACAATGGAAGAGTACTCAGTCATAAAAAAGAATGAAATTTTGCCATTTGCAACAACATGAATGAACTTGAGGGGCATTATGCTAAGTGAGATAAGTCAAAGAAAAAAATACTGTATACATCACTGTATATTTTATAAATCTAAAAAATAAAACTAACTAGTGAATATAACAAACAAACAGACTCAGATATAGAGAACAAACTAATGGTTAGCACCAGGGAAGGGTCAGGTGGGATTAAGAGGTACAAACTATTATGTATAAAATAAATGATACAAGGATTTATTGCACAGCACAGTGAATATAGCCAATATTTTATAATAATTATAAATGAAATGTAAACTTTAACATTTGTGAATCATTATGCTATACACCTGAAATTTATATAATATTATAAATCAACTATACCTCAATTTAAAAAATATACTATTTAAAAAAGAGAAACAGGGAAAAAAAAAAAACCCAATAATGACAAACATTTACATGGCACTTGGCAGTTTAGACAGGCTTTTCTTATATTAGCTCATTATTACATTATCTCATGAGCAGTGTTAAACATAAGAAATATGTCTCTCTGTTCAAATAAAGAAAGAGAAACCCTCAAGCCACTTAGCATTGACTTAAATTATTTCACTATGTTTCATGATGACGTCCAAACTAAATACAAGCTAGATATGAAATTTAATTTAGAAACCCTTCAACTTTATGGCGCTTAGGTAAGTGTCTGGTTTTGCTGAAGCTGAATTGCTAACACCGAATTAAATGGTAGACTGAGTGTGGTCTGAGTGGACTT
Organism: Phacochoerus africanus; assembly: GCF_016906955.1. Classification (NCBI taxonomy): domain Eukaryota; kingdom Metazoa; phylum Chordata; class Mammalia; order Artiodactyla; family Suidae; genus Phacochoerus; species Phacochoerus africanus. Next base: position 74,765,756 of record NC_062545.1, on the reverse strand, counting down.
CTGCATTTGGCCTTGGGAAGACTACGGGCAGAGGTTGCCTGCCCACTGAGGACATGGTGGGAAACAGCAGTCATAAGTCCATGGCGTTTTTTGCTACTTCAGCTTCATCAGATTCCTATTTCACCAAAGTTCTGTCATAAGCAAGGCTTGAAACCAGCTCTAACCGTGGCCATCTGAGACCTCTGCCTCTTTCACTTGCAAATAAGGTTCACGGCTTGCGGACCAATCCTTGTAAGTTGTTCGATAAAAACAGGGTAAAGACACAGATGCATGCCCATGAACATGGGCTTTTGTGTCTGGCAGGCTTTTCCTGCCACATGCTCTGGGGAGGCCGCAGGTCTCCCACCTCAACAGGGACAGTGCTTTCACAGATGCAGGCCCTGAAGAGCTAGGTGGCACTAAGGTCTTGGTGGTCACCCAGAGGACCCAGAAGAGGTTCAAATAATTTGGGGGATCATCACTGCAGAAATCTCAGCATGACACAGACCTGTTGAGAAGTGGTGGTCAAAGGTATAGGATGTCCCATCTTGTTTTAAAGTTCTACTCCTGCTTTTTGATACTCTGTCACCCAATGACAAGTCACCAAACCTCCTTGCATATTAACTTCTTCATCTAAAAGATGGAAACATTAGGAGTTCCCATTGTGGCTCAGTGGTAACAAACCCAACTAGTATCCATGAGGATGCAGGTTTGATCCCTGGCTTCACTCAGTGGGTTAAGGATCTGGCATTGCTGTGAGCTGCAGTGTAGGTTGCAGACATGGCTCAGAACCCACATTGCTGTGGTTCTGGCATAGGCTGGCAGCTGTAGCTCCGATTCAACCCCTAGCCTGGGAACCTCCATATGCCATGGGTGTGGCCCTAAAAAGACCAAAAAAAAAAAAAAAAAAAAAGAAGGAAACACTAATAATGCCTGCTCGTCCAAACTTACAGGATTGCTACAATGCAGTGGTCCTCACAGTCTGATCCCCAGAACAGCAGCAGCATCACCTGGGGATGAAAAGGCAAATTCCTACACACCACCCCAGACCTACAGAATTGGGAGCTCTGTGCTGTGGGCAAGCTGTGTGTGTGTGAATGAGCTCCCCCCTCCCCACCAGGGGATTCTGATGCCCTCTTGAGTCTGAGAAGCCCTGCTACAAAGAGAGAAGATGATGAGGGCAAACATAGTCTGCAAATCGCAACGCCAACAACCTCACTTTGAGAACCGCAGCTCTCCAGAAATAATGGTGCTATTGGGCCACCCTGGCTCCCATTGAAACATAAACACCCAGGAGTTCCCGTCGTGGCTCAGTGGTTATCAAATCCGACTAGGAACCATGAGGTTGCGGGTTCCATCCCTGGGCCTACTCAGTGGGTTAAGGATCTGGTGTTGCCGTGAGCTGTGGTGTGGGTCGCAGACGCGGCTCGGATCCCGTGTTGCTGTGGCTGTGGTGTAGGCCGGCGGCTACAGCTCCGATCGGACCCCTAGCCTGGGAATCTCCATCTGCCGCGGGAGTGGCCCAAGAAATGGCAAAATGACAAAAAAAACAAACAAAAAAACATAAATACCCAGAAGGGGAGGAACACCTTATGCTTTAAGAGATGTCAGTCATCCTCAACAAGCATGGCGGGCAGTTTGCTGTGAATAAACCCTCTCCAGAGTAGAGAGTTAGGAAGGCTGAGAATCTCTGTCAGGGCCAAGGGAGGGAGAAGGAATTGGAGCCATGTAGACCAGTCGGTCACATTCCAGCTCTGCTGCTTACCAGCTAAGCGACTTTAGGCAAGTTACTTAAAAGACATCCTAATAATGATAATGACCTCCAAAGGGCTATTGGGAGGATTAAATGACACAAGACAGCCGAGCACTCAGCTTGGTGCATGGTTCACAGAGATATTCAATATGTGAACCCATCATTAGCAGCAGGGTGTCCAGGCACCCAGAGGCTCCCACCCTGGACCACTCCTCTCCCACATGGCTCACGGCTCCTCCCAACCATCCCATTATTATTCCCATTATCACCATCCTCGGTCTTTCTTCCCCAGAGCCTCTTGATCTTGGGCTTGAGACCACCACCCTAAGACGGTCTGGAAAGCTCAGCCACCAAGGAAGAATAAGGGCATTGCCCAGAATGGTTCTGGGGCCTCAAAGGCAGGTCAGGCTGGGCTCTGGTCCCCATTTTGAAGCCTGAAAGATAGCAGACAACCCAAGGAGCAAGTCCCTCCTCTATGTCCCTGCCCTTCTCTGGCCCGGGGGTGTGGCAGGTACAGCCTGAGGTGGGCAGAGGGGACCGGAGCTGACCCAGAGCCTTGGTCCACTGTTAATCACTGGCTGATCCGGCCCACTCAGATTTTATCTCTCAGGTGGCTCTGGCCTCTGAGATGGGTCATGCGGGCTTGGCTTGTCTTTCCTGGGATGACTCAGGGCTGCTGGCTGAGAGGTGCCTTCAGCTCCCCTCCCAGTACTGAGAGGAGGTCAGATACCTTCCAGGTTAGTAAGGCCACTCCTCGAGGCTGCCTTTTGTCACCCATCCATAGTGGGAATTCTCCTATAAGGAGCAGAGAGCCACACCTTCTCCCCAGCATGGGGGCGGTGGGGTGGCCTTTCCAGGTGGCACACGAGCAGAGCCGATTTTGCCATGGCCAGTCCACAGGCGAGGGACTGAGAGCAGGCCTGGCCCGAGAGTGGGACCTGGCTTCCTGGGCCTGCTTGGCCAGAAACTCCCCAACCTTCCCTCCTAGGCTGCACCTGCTCGCAACCCCACCTGCCTAAACAGCTGGAAGGAGAGGCCGGCATGGGAGATGGAAGAATGAAGGAAGAGCTGGGGTAACTGAGTACTTGATGGTAACGCCCAGAAACCACATGAAGCTGCAAACAGGGAAGGCGGTGCTGGACTGCTCCTGCTCCATCCATCACTGCACTGAGAGCCCCGGAGAAGCCGTGCCTCCACGCGGTGCCCCCCCAGTTTACATGCATGCTCATGCACTGCCTCACCTTTTATAAACCTACCAGCCGCAGGAAAGCTGCTTATCTGCAGCTCAAGATGGTCAAGAGACATGTCCAGCTCACAGGCTGGTAAGGGAAAGAATTTAGACTCAGTCCCATGAGACCTGGCCCTAGAACCAGTCCGTTTTCTACTATACCACTGGGTTTTGTTTGTTTGTTTTTTCTCCTTGGCCTCACCCAAGGCATGTGGAAGTTCCTGGGCCAGGGACTGAACCTGCACCACAGCAGTGACCTGAGTCACAGCAGTGACTGTGCTGGGTCCTTAACCTGCTGAGCCAAAGAGGAACTCCTCAAGCTTCTTATGAGATGAATTTTTTGAACACTGACAAAGAATATAAAACTCTCTATACCTCTCTATATGATCTTTGTAACTGCCTGCGAATCTACAATTATTTCAAAATTAAAAGTTAAAAAAAAACACCTGTTTCATACTCCACGTGTAGAATATATCTGTAAGATACTATTAGATGTCAGGAGGGGGTTCCCCTTTGGAAGGCAGCATTGAAAAGGAACACGGGGCTGGGAATGTTCTAGATCTGTGTTGGTTCCACATGTATGATAGATGCACTTTTCTATGTAAATGTTAAACTTTGCAAGTAAAAAATATATCAATGTGGAGGTGCTCTGGACTGAACAGGAAGAGGGGTTGGGATTTGCTCAGCTTCTCCCACCATCCCCTTAACCCCAGGGTTCTGCAAAACAGTATGGAACCTGGGCTCTGATTGCTCCACATGAGTGCCCAGGGTCCAAGGACTGCAGCTCTCCAGGGCCTAAGCCAAGGGTTTTGGTGCCATTTCCCATTATCCACTTATAAACCATAGTCTCCAGTTAAAAACCGTCACACTGGAGTTCCTGTGGTGGCTCAGTGGTTAATGAATCTGACTAGGAACCATGAGGTTTTGTGTTTGATCCCTGGCCTTGCTCAGTGGGTTAAGGATCTGGCATTTCCGTGAGCTGTGGCGTAGGTTGCAGAGGCGGCTCGGATCCCGAGTTGCTGTGGCTCTGGCATAGGCTGGCAGCTATAGCTCTGATTAGACCCTTAGCCTGGGAACCTCCATATGCTGCGGGAGCGGCCCTAGAAAAGGCAAAAAGACAAAACAAAAAAACCATCATGCAAATGCATGTAAAGAAGAGCCTGAGACTGGGTGTGGAGGAGACCCCCAAAGGACACTGAGTGAAAAAACTAACAGCAGCTCGAGGGTTCCCGCTTGGAGAGGGCAGCCTCACGCTGAAACTATAAACTTAGAGTGAAGGGTTTCCAAAGAAAACTGAGTTGTTTTTTAGAAGGGCTTTATGACTTGAAAGGAACTGATTCAGACTTATAATCACAGGAGCTGAAAATACTGGCCATTCAAGGCGTTCTGCGAGTAAAAGGCAACTGACAACGTAAAACAAACAAGCAAACCTCCCTCCCGTCGTCCTCGTAAGCTGGCCACGTACTTCATTTCCACCTGATTTGGCTTTTGTGAGGATTTCCGGGTGGACTGTGCCCTTGTGATCAGCTTGCCTTTGCAGGTTATTGTTCCCCTCACTCTTGGAGGACATGGGTAACATTTTTCCTTTTGATCCACTAAATTCGTTTCCACTGTTACCTGCCCACTGCTGTACCTGGAATCAGCAGTAGCTGCCAACGCAGAGCTGAGGGCAGAAGGGAGCCCAGGGTGAGGTTAACTGGGCAAAATTGAGGCCATTACAGTTTAACAGATCCTCCCAGGGGTCTATGGGAGGAAGGCTTAAGTGGGATCCCCTGAGACGTAGGGAAGTTTGGAAGTGAACTTACTCTTGCGATTTACGGTAGCCAGAGTCCCAATTTTATGTGTCAAACAGTCACTCTCCAGGCTTCTGGGAGATGAAGTTGTTAGACAAAGGAGAATCTTTCAGGAGCTCCTGTTTCTAGAAGAGGCTACTCCCTGAGGGCTTTAGGAAATGATAAAAATAATGAATCAGACTAATGACCCAACCGAGGGGTGGAGGTAGGGGAGAGGCATGAGGCATGCAGGTGTCAGAGTCTCCTACTTGGTGACATGGCTTTTCTGGAAAGGTCTTTCCAGCTCAGTAATACCCCACTTAACCTCAAGGAAAGCAGGGTTTTGTTTTACTGAATTTTCAGGCTAAGCGGGAAATCATTTTTTAGTACATCCTTTGTCATTGGAACACCATTCTCTGTGATTTCTAGCCCAGAGCACTTGGTGCCTTGGGACCCCCCTCCTCTGTGGAATAAAGGCAAGGAGTTTCCAGTTGGCCAAAGTGTGAGTGGCCAATGGCAGCACACAGTTCTTGTCATAAAAGCCAACCTCATAAAGACAGCCTTCACCAAAGGGTGAACCTATCTAGTCCAGGAAGGTGACGGCATGGTCCTTCTGTGCTCTCAGGACATCTGGTTTGTTGGGTATAATTGTGAGAGGCTTATTTCAATACTGACATGACGGAATCCTTCTAGAAAAGAGACCAGCTTGGTAGAATATCTCGGAGCTATGTCAGTTACAGAGAATGGGTGTGTGCAGCCCAGAGAAGAGAAGAATGATTTGGGGGTGGGGTAGTCCCCAGGAGAAGAGCTACGACCTCTGAGCGATGGTTCTAATGAGGGGTTGTTCGATACCAAACTCCTAGGTGGGTTTTCCCCACACCCCAGTCACGGATCTAAACACTGCACGTACTATGGATTCACTTAAGGCTCACAAGAGTCTTCCGCCGTACTAACTCTTATTATCATCCTCATTTTACAGAGGTTAAAAACAAGCACAGAGAAGGTAAGTAACTTGTCCAAAGCCACACAGCTATAAATGATAGAACCGGAATTCAAAGCCAGCTTTCTTACTAGCCCAGGGTCCCTCAATCTTGGCACTATCAGCCTTTTCTGCTGGATGATTCTTTGTTGTGGGTGACTGTCCTGGTGTCCCTGACTGCTGTCCACCAGAAGCCAGTACTGTCACTGAGTCATGACAACCAAATGTCTGCAGACATTGCCAGTGCTTCTTGGAAATCACCTCCAGTTGAGAACCTCTAAGCAAGAGTCTCCAGGACAGGACAGCTTGCTTCATGCAGGAGAGCCCCCCACCCCATGTCCCCTCAAGCTCAGCGTGGGGGCCCCGAGGACCCCTCCCACACGAGACTTTATGATGCTCATCCTAACAGAACAGGGTGATTGCACTGAACCTTGCATCTAGAGATGTCCTGTTCCTAGAGGTTGATTTTTATTTCTTTTTATTATTATTTTTTTTAACAGCCACAGCCATGGCATATGGAAGTTCCTGGGCCAGAATTGAACATGCGCCTCTATAGCAACCCAAGTTATTGTAGTCAGATTCTTAACCCACTGTGCCACAGCAGGGACTCCAAAGTTGATTTTTTTTAACATTTCCAATACTGATCATTTACATTTCTTAATGTCATTGTCATTTGCCTCCCATGTCTCAAAGGCCAGAAAGCAATTCTGATTCACTAGGGCAAAAGCTGAGGAAAGGCCTACATTTTACAGAATAAAAAGGCCTAAGTCCTCACAATAACTATACAGTGGCAGATACTTTTATGCCCATTTTAGAGAGAGAAAACTGAGGCTCAGCAAGTTTAGTAACTTCCCCTAAGTCATGGCTAATAAGTAATGGAGACAAGATTTGTAGTCAGATTTGTTGACACTGAAATCCACAGGGTTGCTGTTGTTATTGTTGTTGTTGCTGTTTTTTTTTAAGGGGCACAGTTTGGGACATTCAGAGATAAGCTCAGATACTTGTTGCTCACAGTCACAAACTGGGACAGAAATAGCCTGAGCTGGAGGGCAGGGGTGGGGACAAGGGGCAGGAGAGCAGCTGCCTCCACCCTCCTGGGACACAGCATAGTGTCACAGGCGACTGTGCCGGGGGCTGAGGCCAGGTGTGAGGAGCATACTTGAGAGGTTGTGTGTGTGGCCCTCACCCCTCATCCAGCTCAGGCCCTGTCCTCTCTCTCCTGGGCCACCAGCCTCCTGTACCTTCACCAGATTATAACTACCAATCTGCCCATGTCAATCCCTGCTTTACTCCTCCATTGCTGCCCTCCTCTCAGAGCTAGAGTTCAAATCCCTCCCAACCCCTCACTTCTCCACCCCCTCCCTCCCACCAGGCCAGATGCATCCAGCCCTCGGGTCCCCTGAGCTCACATCCCCCACCCCCTGCACTCAGTCCTCCTAGCTGTTCCTGGAATTCCATGCTCTGCCTCAGATGCCAGGCTCTTCATGCAAATCAAGCTTTCGAAGGAGGTATTTGTGAGTATGTCTGTTGCACTGCTTTTCTTTCTCCTTCAAGCTCCAAGTGGGCAGTCACCTCCTTCTGAGATCCATGTGTGCGGGGCCTGTAGAGCGCCTACCACACTGTAGCACTCAATAGATATTTGCTTTATGTATAGTTAACAAGCATATAATTTATGTTCTCATTTAAGTCAGTGAGGAAAATGCTGAGCAGAAGTGGGCCAAGGCGAGGGCAGGTAGCTGTCAGCAGATACCACCCTCCAGGTGAGGTCAGGCCCTTTATCTGCACATCTGGGTCATCCACCTGCATCTTCAGGAAGTCCATGCACCTCCACACCTCCAGGTCCTGTTCCCAGTCACTGGGAAATCACGTCAAATGCCTGCTAATGTCCCTTCAGCAGGTGCCTACACACTCCTTTGCTCTCCCGAGTCAAGAACACTTTATGAAAGAAAATGAGTCTAATCTTGATGGAACTTCCTATAGGTGCTCCTTCTTCAAGTTCTCAAAAAATCTCTTGGTTATTTTACTACGTACGATCTGATCCTTAGGAAACCGGGAACAAGCTCTGAACAAATGGGCCAGGACATTATTTTTTTCCAGATCTACTAAGGTAATTGACATTCAATAAACTGCAAAACTTAGAATTGTATAGTTGATGAGTTTGGGCAAATGTTTACCCCCATGAAACTATTACCATAATCAAGATAATGAATGTTTTCTTCCATAACCTCCAAAGGTTTCCATGTGCCCCGGTATAATCTATCCCTTTCTCTACCTCCTTCCTGAGATAGCCACTGATCTGCTTTCAATCCTAATAGATTAGTGTGCACATTTAAAATTTTTAAATAAATGAAATCATACTGTATTTTTAGGGGGAAGCAACTGGCTTCTCTCAGTCAGTAGCATGTTTGTGCATGTGGTAATTGTTCTTTTCTTGCTGAGAAGCATTCCATTATTTCTTTATCCATTTACCTATTACAGATATTTGGGTTGTTACCCACTTGGAACCATTTCAAATAAGGCTGCTATGAACGTTTGTGTATGAGCCTTCTGTGGACATATGTTTTCATTTCTCTTACATAAATACCTAGGAATAGAATGGCTGGGTCATTTGGTAGATGGATATTTAACTTTTTAAGAGACTACCAAACTCTTTTGCAGAGTATTGCACAAAGCTGTCTTGATTAACGGTAGCTCCATAATGGCTTCAAATCAGATAGAGTAAGTCCTCCAGCCTTGTTCTTTTTTATGTTAGATTTGGTTATCGTACATCCTTTACATTTCCATATACATTTTAGAATAAGATTGTCTATCTTTACAAAAGATCTTCCTGGGATTTTGATTGCGAATATGTTGACTCTATAGGTCAGTTGGGGGAAATATTGAGTTTTCCAATCAATGAACACACTATAGCTTTCTATTTAATTGTATCTTCTTTAATTTCTCTCAGTGCTGATTTGTAGTTCTTAGCACAGAAGATCTGAATATCTTTTATTAAATGCATTTCTAACTATTTTATGTTTCGTGGTGTTATAAGTGGGATTGCTTTTTAAAAATTTCCTTTTCCCATTGTTTGCAGCTAATGCATAACCATATAATTGATTTTCTTATAATAATTTTGTATCCTAAATTCACTTATTTGTTCTATTCATTATGTTGGAGATTCTTGGGATTTTATATATAAACAATCATAACATGTACAAATAGGGGCAGTTTTATTTGCTCTTTCTTGACCTGTACTCCTTTCACTTCTTTTTCTTGCCTGATTGCAATGGCTAGGACCTCTAGTACCACAGTGAATAGAAGTGAAAGCAGGCATCCTTACCATCTGATCATAGGAAGGAAGTTTAATCTTTCACCTTTAAGTGTGATGTTCATTATTGGATTTTTTGGGGAGGGGGTTCTTTTGTTGTTGTTGTTTTTGTTTTGTTTTTGCTTTTTTTTTAGGGCTGCACCCTCAGCATATGGAAGTTCCCAGACTAGGGGTCAAATTGGAGCTACAGCTGCCAGCCTATGCTATGGCCACAGCGATGCCAGATCTGAGTTGCTTCTATGACCTACACCACAGCTCATGGTAATGGTGGATCCCTAACCCACTAAGAGAGGCCAGGGATCAAACCCACATCCTCATGGATACTAGTTGGATTCCTTGCCACTGCACCACAATGGAATAATAGGAACTCCCTATTATTGGGCTTTTTATAGATGTCTTTTATAAACTTGAGGAAGTTTCTACTTGCTTAGAGTTTTAATCATGAATGTGTGCTGAATTTTATCAAATGCTTTCTGTGTGTTAATTGAAATGATCTTTTATTAAGGGTTAGTCCATTCAGGCTGCTATATCAAAATGCCAGTCTGGGTGAGTATTAATCAACATAAATAATTTCTCACAGTTCTGAAGGCTGGGAAATCCCAGATCAAGGCACTAGCAGATTCAATGTCTGGTAAGGGCACTCTTCCTGGTTTAGAGATGGCTGGGTATTTGCTATGAACTCACATAGCAGAAGAGATGAGGGAAATCTCTGAGGGCTCTTTTATAAGGGTATGAATCCCATTCATGAAGCCTCCACTCTAATGATCTCCTTCCCTCCCAGAGGCTCACCTCTTAATGTCATCACACTGGGGATTAGGATTCAACAAATGAATTTGGGAGAGACACAAACACCACTAAGACAGGTATAAATTTATGGAGGTTAAAAAAAAAAAAAGGCATGGAGTATGAGATCCTGCCACCATAGAATGCTCCAGACATCTTGGGGACGAGAAGTGAAGGTGATATAAAGATTAGAAAGAGCACGATCTTTTCAGTTATCTGACATGGCCATTGATTCCCAGTTCTACATATTACTATAAGCCAGTTAACTTAATGACATTGAGTCTCAGTCTTCTCATCTCTAAAATGGAGGGGAAAATACCTACCTTGAAAAGTTGTGGTGAGGATTAAAGAGAAAAAAACATGCACAGTGGGTAGCATATATACAATACATACTCTTGCATATGCTGCTGGATGTGAAACTGGAGGCATTGGTCTCTGAGGGTAAAGATAAAGTGTACACACTAGAATGTCAAAGATAAAGATTCCAATCCAATTTCAGCAGAAGGTGGTAAAAAAATATGTGACTATCTGGACAAAGATCTCTTCATTTCTTTCTTGTTTGTCTCGATGATCCTGAATAGCAGACATATGAGATAAAAAGCCATATACACCCTAAAATGACATTATTTTTTGATTAAACAAGATGTTGGATCCAGAAGATACAGAACCTATCTTTTGCAAGAAGTCCATCTTTTGTGATCACAGGTTAAAAAAATTCCCTAAACCTACCTAAAGAGGCAAAAGACCCATACTCTGAGAATGACAAGATGCTGATGAAAGAAATAAAAAATGATACAAACAGATGGAAAGATATACCATGTTTTTGGATTGGAATGGTCATATTGTTAAAAGGGCCATACTACCCTAAGTAATCTAGAGATTCAAAATAATACCTATCAAATTACCAACAGCATTTTTCACGGATCTAGAACAACAACAACAACAAAAAAATCTTAAAAATTTTTATGGAAACATAAAACCCCCAAATAACCAAAGCAACCTTGAGAAAGAAAAACAGAGGTAGAGGGATCAGGCTCCCTGACTTCAGACTATACCACAAAGCTACAGTCATCAAAACAGTATGGCACTGGCACAAAGACTTATAGATCAATGGAACAGGATAGAAAGCCCATAAATAAACCCACACACCTATGGTCAATTAATCTACAACAAAAGAGGCAATAACATACAATGGAGAAAAGAGAGTCTCTTCAATAAGAAGTGCTGGGAAAACTGGAGAGCTACATGTAAAAGAATGAAATTAGAATATTCTCTAACACCATACAGGAAAATAAACTCAAAATGCATTAAAGACCTAAATGTAAGATGGGATTCTACGAAACTCTTAGAGGAAAACATAGAACACTCTGATAAATCACAGCAATATCTTTTTGGATCCACCTCCTAAAGTAACAGAAATAAAAACAAAAATAAGCAAATGGGATCTAACTAAACTTAAAAGCTTTTGCACAGCAAAAGAAATCATTAACAAAATGGAAAAACAACCTACTGAATGGGAGAAAATATTTGCATGTCACTCCCTGCAACCTTCCAGTGGAAGGCAACACTTATTAGGCCATGACTAAGTAGAACTACACTATTATACTATATACTGTATTATATTTATTACATATTATGATATATAGTTGGGTTTTATTACCCCCATTTTATAAATGAGAAGAAAGCTAGCATAGATATGCTAACCACTTTGTGTATTTCACCTAAGTTAATCATTTCAACACCCTGCAATGTAGGCATCATTATCTCCACTTGATAGCAATGGAAGGAAGGTGTCCTGTCTAGGGTCGCATAACTAGTGACAGAGCAAGAAAAGGAGCTCAGTCTTCTGGTACTAGGGTGGAAGGTCACCATGGTTGCCCACATCCACCTGAGGTGAGCTGGCCACTGGGACAAGAATGGACAGAGATCCAGATGTGAGTCACTGGGACAAGAATGGTCAGAGATGCAGGTGCAAGTTCCCCAGGAGGACGGTGGGTACAGGTGCTGCTGACTCACCCCCACTAAACTCCCTTCCAGGTGGGCCCCTGGGGGAAGAGAGAATGAATGGAATGTGGAGGGGTTAAAGGACCTCCCAAACAAAGGGGCTTTGTTTTCTGGAGACACCACAGAGTGCCAGGAGACAATCGGCCTCATTTCTATGATTCTGGGCTCTCAAACATGACAGCCTTCAGATCAGTACGACCCTTGTTGACTTTGCTGCTTACATCTGACCGGTACACTTCGAAAGGAAGTAGGCAGAAGTGCTTTGCTCAGATGTTCACATGAATATTCTCACTACCCCTAGCCCTGCCCAGTTTGAAGCTGAATGAGAGGGAAAGGCGGGACAGCCCAAACCTTGAAACTTCAGGAAATCGCAGGTAGAGGAGAGTGAGGAAAATGTTACCCTGACATTCAAAATTAAAAGTTGTCATAAGGTGGTTACTGGATTGTATTAATTGCCAAGTTATTTGCTAGGGTGTGGGGATGAAAAGACCTCACGGCAGGAAGCTGAGTGTAATTTAGTAATCCCACTGAGACACTCGACAGACACTGTCCTCAGATGTTTGGAAACCTGACTTTAAATGTAATCTGTGGGTGGAGGGGGGAGCTCAGATTTGCGGAACGTTGCCACACTATTCCAGGTTTAGATTTGAATGTCTTCATGTTGGGTGGGGAGGGGAAACACAGGCAATGAGGTGTTTGTTAGCATCCCAGACAAATGATGCAGCTTCTTTCTCAGCGGCAAAAACAGTTTGATAAACCAGCTAGCAGCTTGCTTAGGTCCAACAGTCCATTCATAAAAAGCTACCCGGAGTAAGAGGATAAAAGCAGAGATCAAAATGAAAAATCAATCAGAGACTGTAGAAATGGGCCCGTAGGATAAATGACATCCCAAATCCAAGTTGGCAATTTTATTCTTTTTGTTTGTTTGTTTTTTGTCTTTTTGTCTTTTCCAGGGCCACACCCATGGCATATGGAGGTTCCCAGGCTAGGGGTCTAATCAGAGCTGTAGCCACCAGCCTACACCATAGCCACAGCAAGGCGGGATCCGAGCCACGTCTGCGACCTACACCACAGCTCATGGCAATGCCAGATCCTTAACTCACTGAGCAAGGCCAGGGATCAAACCCACAACCTTGTGGTTCCTAGTTGACTTCGTTAACCACTGAGCCACTATGAGAACTCCTGGCAGTTTTATTCTCTGTTAGGTCCTGGATCCACTTGGGAACCTGAGGAACACAGAGATAAATCCATACAACTTTGTGTAAACCTAAGGTGCTCACTATCCCACTGAGGCCTCACCATACACCTTGTGGGCAGGCAGAGCCTATGTTTAGAAGCCCTAGTCTTGGCAGAAACCATCTTTGAACTAGCAAGTGGCATTATGGTTCTCTTCTTTTGAGATAATTAGCTGTGGCAACTTTTAGAGCTACGTCTGGAAGTGCTCCAAGAAACCATTTCACTTAATCATCTGAGGTAGTCTATTAAATATCAGCTGTTCTGGAAAACTGGCCTGCAACCTGCCTGTACTGGTGACTCAATAGAATTGATAAAAGACCATCACCTACAGGATGGATTTGAATCCCATTAACCCCTCTCTGGCTGTCGTGCAAATATTGAACACAGCAGTCTGGTGGAACAAGGTGGGGTTGGGGATATGCTCTTCAAATGCCACCAACGATTGATTCCTAAGGAAGTGATTTTGTCCTTTGCAAAGCACACAGTGAGATAGGCCAATGTGAGAGACTGTCATCTTCTCCCATGCAGGAGGTCGTTAGCATCCAGTGCGGGACGGGGGCTCAGGCTCCAGGGGGAATGTTCAAGGGAGGGTTCTCCACCCTGAACCAGTGCTGGTGTCCCCCACCACTCCTAGAGCACGGACCCACACGGACGCCCCGCCACGGCCAGGCTGGAAGGTGAACTGACAAGCACTTACTCACAGCTCTTGGCTGCCTTCTGAGTTTGTTCAAGGAGTGCTGCAAAGGCAGACGATGCTACTGACCCATGACAGTCTCCCTCCCTAGACCAAGCAAGGTAGGTACTTCCTAAATCTTTTTGACACTGCCGGGTCATTCCAGAACACCCTCCAAGAAGTATGTGGGTCATGCTACCTAGAGCAGATTCCACTGCCTGGGACACTGTTGTTTTCCAAGGGCTGTTTGGTGTCCTGGGCTGGCGTGCAACAGTGTGCATGGAGGGTCCCTACTGCCACACCTCACAGTGGCTCCCCCACTGCACCGGAATCTGAACGCACAGAGATGGTGCGGGGCAATTGTTTGTGAGCTCCAGGCCAGGGATTGAATCAGATGGATCATCACAGCCACAGCAACACAAGTTCCAAGCCACATCTGTGACCTACCCCACAGCACACAGCCACGCCAGATCCTTAACCAATGGAGTGAGGCCAGGGATTGAACCTGTGTCCTCATGGGTACCAGTCAGGTTCTTAACCCACTGAACCACAACAGAAACTCCTGTGAGATTGCTCAAAGGCAGAATGACTGTAGTCCTGTCACTTCATGGAACATCTTCAATTATTCATAAGTAAACACACAGTAAATCAGGTTGCATTTCACACTAGAGCCTAGATTTGAGTCCAGATAAGGTGATTTTTAAGAAAAACTAAACTCAAAAATTCTTAAAATAGGGAAAAACCATACCATGAACCTAATTTCCTACTCCCTACCCCCACCTAATACCCCATGAATTGGGAAAAGACCAGAGTTCTTTGCCTTGGGAAGAAATCTAGCTTGCAATGCAAGAGCATCAGCTGGGAGACACTGGGTTACGAGGGGGGTTTTTTGTTTGTTCATTTGTTGGTTTTTTTTGTTTGTTTGTTTGTTTTTTTGTCTTTTCTAGGGCTGTATGCAGCATATGGAGGTTCCCAGGCTAGGGGTCCAATCGGAGCTGTAGCCGCCGGCCTACACCAGAGCCACAGCAACGTCAGATCCGAGCTGCGTTTGTAACCTACACCACAGCTCACGGCAATGCCAGATCCCCAACCCACTGAGCAAGGTCAGGGATCGAACCCGCAACCTCATGGTTCCTAGTCGGATTCGTTAACCACTGCGCCATGACGGGAACTCCTGGTTTAAGGTTTTAAAAGAGAAATGAAGGACAAAAACAGAGAGAGAGGGAGGCAGGGAGAGAGAAGGGGAGAATTATTTGTGTTACTATTAGCTGAATTAAATCTCCATATTGTCTAATTATAGCAGGCATTTCCTTTTGGCCTGGCTTCTTGTTTCTCCAAAAAATCATAGTGTCTCACCCAGCTTTCCATTTAGCCTCACAATTTACATCTATTTCAAGCAGTCTGAATGGCTGTCTGATGTGGACGCTGAGATTTCTTTCTACTCAGATTTTCTGAAAAGACTTAAAATGAGAGTTTAAAAAGTTCTATTTATTCAGGGCTCCCTAGCAATGAGGAGGGGCCTGCCAGAGCCATCCTCACCCCAGAACTCCCTTTGCACTGGCTTCCCACAGTGCATCAAATGTTTCCCACACAGTTGTGCAAGAAGTCTTTCCAGAAGACAGGAAGCATGTTAAAAAAGAGAAGAGACTTGGGAGCGAAACAAACTTAGACTCAAATCCCAGTCATTCTACCACTTGTTAGCTGGTAACCTTAGAAAATTATGTAGCCGCTCTCTCAGTTGCCTCTCTATATTAAGGACTGTTATACGTATGAGATCAAGTCTGAATATAAAACTGATGCTCTAGGAAATAAATGCATACATAATAGTGCTCAATGCATGTTGATTTCAGTGTGAGTCAGGAAAACAGAAACCGACATCTGAGGATAGAAAACAGGAGGTTCTTTTTTTTTTTTTTTTTTGGTCTTTTTGCCTTTTCTAGGGCCGCTCCCGTGGTGTATGGAGGTTCCCAGGCTAGAGGTCGAATCGGAGCTGTAGCCACCGGCCTACACCAGAGCCACAGAAACACAGGATCAGAGCTGCGTCTGCAACCTACACCACAGCTCTCGGCAACGCCGGATCCTCAACCCACTGAGCAAGGCCAGGGATCGAACCTGCAACCTCATGGTTCCTAGTAGGATTACATTAACCACTGGGCCACAGTGGGAACTCAGAAAACAAGAGGAATTTAATGCAAGGAATTGATGACACAGGTGATGGAAAAGGTGAAGAAGTCAACCAGGGGAAATTGAGACAACTCAGCAATGAGCAGGAGTAGGAAGGGAAGCCACCACTGCCCAGGGCTGGAGGGGCACAGGGAAGACGTGGCTCTGCCAGATCAGGCACCGAGGTCATAGGAAGGAAACTGGGGCCACAGCAGGAATCGGGGGTCACAGGAGAAATGAAGCAGTGGCCAAAGATGACATCTAAGGCAGAGGAGGAGAAGGAACACCGGGTTTCCTCCCAGTCCCACCCATGCTCCAATCTCTTGCCAGAGCCTCCAGTTGGCAACAGCAATAGCCAACTGACCCAGTAGTCCAGGAAGCACAGCCTGCAGGGCCCGCTGCCTGCCCTGCAGAGCAGACGGGAGGCTGAACATCTGGCCTAGGGGAAAGCAGGCCCAGCCAGCCCTGGAGACCAGAAGTCCTGACATGCTCGGCCTCCCCACACTGGAGCCAATCCAGGCTCAGAGCTGCCGTCTCTCAGGCTTGCAGGTACTCCCCTGCACTCCATCTCTCCTTAGAGCTGTCACCAGCTTCTGTCACCCTCTAAATTGACCCTGGGGTACACTAATCTCCCTCTCTTTCTACGCAGGGCTTCTAGAAGGCAAACACACAGCCCTGCACTCTAAACCCATCATGTTGGGCAGAGTGGGCTGGGCAGCCACTAGAACGAAGGCACATGGAATTTCAAGGGCCAGCAGGCACGGTGCAGCCCTCAGGCCTGGGCTGAGGGTCCTTGCTCTGTACTTTACCTTTAAAAGGCTTGGATTCCAAGAGCCAAGGAGAACTGGCCACCACCCCCATGCTCTGGGTGTCCAGGACACTCCAAATTCCATGCACATTCCAGAACCTGTCCAGAGATTGGTAGCTGGGTCACATCTGGATCTGATCCTCTGGAAGACAGAGCATCCTGAAGGTGGGAGGGAGTCGTGAGCCTGATTCCTGCTAACTCACACAGACCTTACAGTCCACTGAACTTTTTAAGTCCTTTTCACCCCATGTCATAGACTAAACCAAAGTCCAGAAGTTTGTATTTATCCCAACTAAGCTTCATACTATTAGATCCTACCCACCATTTCAGTCTGCCTGGGTCCTATTTCTGCAACCAAACTTAATTTTCTCACCCACTGCAGCATCATCTGCCCTTGATGTTATTGATTTTAAAAATATCCAAGACAACAGGAGTTCCCATTGTGGTGCAGTGGAAACGAGTCCAACTAGGAACCATGAGGTTGCAGGTTCAATCCCTGGCCTCATTCAGAGGGTTAAGGATTCCTCGTTGTTGTGGCTGTGGTGCAGGCTGGCAGCTGTAGCTCTGATTAGACCTCTAGCTTGGGAACCTCCATATGCCACGAGTGTGGCCCTAAAAAGCAATAATATGTGTGTGTGTGTGTGTGTGTTTCCAGGACAACCATCTTGGGGCAGAGACTAGGTGTCCACCGCATACAGACTTCCTGATGTTACTGTCAGTCAGCATTTCTCAGGTTACGTAGTCAATTAGTTATGAGTGCTTCCCAGTAAAAGCATGTCTAGCTCACAGTTCTCCAGTTTTTGTCTACAAGGATGTTATGAGAGGCATTCTCAGATGAGATCCAGATGTACCATGTCATCGGCATCCCTGATCTACCAGCCCAGTGACCCCATGAGAGGAAGAAACAAGGTGAGACTGGCATGATTTGTTTCAGGTGGATCCCGTAGCTCTCTAGGGATCTGTGTTCCTATTTTTAAAGGGAACAAAACATCTGTCCAATGGCATGCGCTACAGTTTTATTGGGGTTCCCTCATCCTGTGGGTGTGTTTTCAGAATCTAAAGTATTCTCCCTTTTGATGGAATTCCCATTGTGTCTCAGCAGGTTAAGAACCTGACTAGTATCCATGAGGATGTGGGTTTCATCCCTTGCCTCGCTCAGTGGGTTAAGGATCTGGCGTTGCTGCAAGCTACAGCGTAGGTCACAGAGGCGGCTCAGATCTGGTGTTGCTGTGGCTGTGGCATGGGCCGGCAGGTACAACTCCCATTCAACCCCTAGCCCTGGAACTTCCATATGCTGCAGATGCAGCCCTAAAAAGGGAAAAAAAAATTAAGTAAAATAAAGTGTTCTCCCTTTTGAAAACTAGGACTTTTGCCCACCCTGGAGGCTCTTTCCCAGTTGCTATGGGCTGTGAAAAATTAACAACAGCCATGGAGCAGGTTAGGGCTGGGTGCACTGGTTGGGGAAGTGGATCTGGACCCCCTTCCGGCACTGTCCTGCATCTCCTCACTAACCTTAGGTTCCAGTTCCTATTTTTTCCTTTGCAGACTGAAGATTATGCTTGAAAGAGAAAAGGGCAACAGGAATTTGGCATACTTTCGCTGTGTAGTGCAGGCTAAAGAGTTTGAATTTGATCTGGTAA
This sequence comes from Phacochoerus africanus, assembly GCF_016906955.1. Classification (NCBI taxonomy): domain Eukaryota; kingdom Metazoa; phylum Chordata; class Mammalia; order Artiodactyla; family Suidae; genus Phacochoerus; species Phacochoerus africanus. The sequence goes on along the minus strand of NC_062545.1, from coordinate 74,747,428 downwards.
GTAGAGAAGTCACTGAAGACTTTTGAAAAAAAAAAAGTGATGTGATTCTATTTTAGGTGAGGAGTTTTAAGGATTTTGACGGTTTCGCATCATTAGTACATTGCCTTTAGCATCCACATTTAACACTAGCAATTGCCTATAAGTGTGGCAGGCAGTGCAAAATATACTAGCTAAGGTTGATCATTTTATGTTCAGTGGGAGGCAGGAAGAGGAAGGGGTGATGGGTAGGGTTTAGAGGCTGACAGTCCTAGGTTTAAATTCCATCTCCATCATTTAAAGGCAGAGGACTTTTGGAGTTCCAGTCATGGCTCAGTGGTTAATGAATCTGACTAGGAACCATGAGGTTGTAGGTTTAATCCCTGGCCTTGCTCAGTGGGTTAAGGATCTGGCATTGCTGTGAGCTGTGGTGTAGGTCGCAGACGCAGCTCAGATCCCGCGTTGCTGTGGCTGTGGTGTAGACCGGCGGCTACAGCTCCAATTCAACCCCTAGCCTGGGAACCTCCATATGCCGCAGGAGCGGCCCTAAAAATGGCAAAAAGACAAAAAAAAAAAAAAAAAGGCAGAAGACCTTCAACAAGAACCTTACCACCTCCAAGCCTCAATTTTCCCATCTGTAAAGTGGAAGAACATAATTGTACCCACTTCACGGGGCGAGTAGGAGGATGGAGATGATGAGTGCGAAGTGCCTGGCTCTGCAGACAGAGTAAGTGCCCAGGAAGTGGTCCTTCCCCAGAATCCTCTATCTTCAGTGTTATAATCACACGTGATCACCTTACAGCAGCCTGAGAAGAGTAGGGCTCTGTCGGGTTCTGTAGAAGCAGCCACCGCCCAGATGCAGAGGTGGTGCCTGCGTGCAGCGCGACTCTGAGCTGATGCTGCCAGGGCTTGCCAGGGCCCCAACCCCTAAGTGACTTGCAGGGGAGGCTGGCCGTAATTCCTAGAGTCCTGATCGCTGGTCCCACCCTAATTGGCTCTACCTGGGTGTGTATTTTGTCAGGCATTGAGGGGGTTAATGGCTGGAAGAACCGGTTTTAAAATGCACCCTCAGGAGTTGGTCCAGGTGACTCTTCAGAGGAGACTGCAGCCTGGATGGGAGGCACTGGGCCCCAGAAATGGCGTGCGTCCCAAGGCCCCACCCAAGGTACCCACAGCTTCCTGCACGTGTGGCCTATGGCTGCCCACCCACCAGTCTGGGTGTGTAGAGAAGGAAAATGAAATAGGCCTGGGGAGGCATTGCTGGGGAGGTGCCAGCCACTCCTCCATCCTACTGTCATTCCAAGCTCCCAGGCTGGCCTTCCAAACTGAGCCAAATAGCTTTGGACAGTGCACAAGGCTACTCTGGGAAGGGCCTGTTCAGGCCAGCAGCTTCTCCTGGCCAGAAGTAGCCAGGTTTTGGAGTTCTCATCATGGCTCAGTGGTTAACAAACCCAACTGGTATCCATGAGGATGCCGGTTTGATCCTTGGCCTCACTCAGTGGGTCAAGGATCCGGCATTGCCATGAGCTATGGTGTAGGTCGCAGATGCGGCTTGGATCCCAAGTTGCTGTGGCTGTGGCTACAGCTCCAATTCGATCTCTGGCAACCCCCATATACCAGGGGTGTGGCCCTAAAAAGACAAAAAAGAAAAAAAAAAAAAGAGGAAGAAGTAGCCAGGTTTTCTTTTCACTGGACACGTTTCCAACCAGATGCCCCATTCTTTAACTATAGTATGCAGTCTCCCATACAGCTTCAACCCTGTCAAGAATCCCCAGATGTTCTAAACACTAACATAGCATGCTGGGCAAAACACCAAGGCCTTCCATAGGCTGACTCATTTAGTCCTCACCCCACCCATAATGTGAGTATTATGGCTGCCCTCATCTTACAGATGAGGGACATTGCTCAAAGCCACGCAGCTGAGTGGCAGAGATGGAATTGGAACTCTTTTTTTTTTTTTTTTTTTAGGGCCACACCCCTAGCACATGGAATTCTCAGGCTAGAAGTCAAATTGGAGCTGCAGCTGCCTGCCTCCACCACAGCCACAGCCACAGCTCAGATCTGATCTGAGCTGTGTCTGTAAACTACACTACAGCTGTGGCAACAATGGATCCTTAACCCACTGAGTGAGGCCAGGGATTGAACTTGCATCCTCATGAACCCGGTGTCGGGTTCTTAACCCACTGAGCCACAATGGCAGCTCTGGGATTGAAACTCTTAAAAGCTTGCCTTGCACTGTATTCTGTTTCCTCTTTTGTGATAGAAAGTTGGGGACTTGGAGACCTGGCAGGGACCACTGCCCGTCCATGGGCCCCAATCCACTTCCTCCAGAGACGTCGTCCAAGCAAAAATAACCTGACTGTCCAGTGACCAGGTTAAGTTGGAGTTCCAGACCTCTGGGGAAGGATGCAGGCAGAGCAGAACCCACACTCTCCCTGGCTCTCACTGCCCCCTACACACACACCCCCCTTCTCACTCCTCCCCTTGGGTCCAGGCAGCAGCCACAGCCTCTGGCCACTGGAGCATTAACTCTCCTTTTCTTACAATTGTGGGTTCTAACATATATATATATAACAAAATTTACCATTTTGACCACTTTTCAGTGGATAGTTGAGCAGTGTTAATATAGTCACGTTATTGCAAAACCAGCTCTCCAGAACTTTTCCAATTTGCAAACCTGAAACTATCGCCATTCCATAGTAACCCTCCTTTTCCCTCCACTTCCCCCCAGCCCCTAGAAACTACCATGCTTCTTTCTGGAACTATGAGTTTGACTATTTAAGATAACTCATATAAGTTGAATCATACCGTGTTTTGTCTTTTTGTGAGGGACTGATTTCACTTAGCATAAAGTCCTCCAGGCTCATTCCTGTTGTGTATGTGATGAGATTTCCTTCCTTTTTAAGGTTAAATTTGTATTGTCTGTATACGCCACCTTTTGTCTATTCTTTCATCTGTGATGGACACGTCGGGGGCTTCTGCCCTCTTGGCCAGTGTGAATAGTGCTGCGGTAAACATGAGTGCACAAATATGTCTTTGAGACCTTGCTTTCAATTCTTTTGGAAATACACCCACAAGTGGGGATTTCTGGATCATGCAGTAGCTCTCGTTTTAATTTTTTGGGAACCTCCATACTGTTTTGCAGATAAGCTGCACGATTTCACATTCTTACAAACAGGGTATGAAGTTTCCAGTATCTCCACATCCATGCCAACGCTTGCTATTTTTGGTTTGTCTTTGTGTGTGTGTGTGTCCATCCTGATGGACGTGAGGTGTAGAGCCTTAACTCTTTTTTTTTTTTTCTTGTCTTTTTAGGGCCGCACCCACATCATATGGAGGATTGCAGGCTAGGGGTCAAATCGGAGTTGTAGCCACCGGCCTACACCACAGCCACAGCAACGCGGGATCCGAGCCACGTCTGCAACCTACACCACAGCTCACGTCAATGCCAGATCCTTAACCCACTGAGCAAGGCCAGAGATCAAACCTGCAACCTCATGGTTACCAGTCGGGTTTGTTAACCACTGAGCCACAACCGGAACTCGGAAACTTAACTCTTGTGTGGAGTCCTGCGCCCACTGACTAGAGGATGCCAGGCTTGAGACTCACACATGATAGCAAGAGCTCCTGCTACATTCTCCCCGTGGCCAAAGAAGCCAAGAAATTCTTGCTGACTTGCTGAAAGCCTGGGGCATATGTTATTCCTAGAGAATCCCTAAGGAACTGCTATGATTCAGTAAACCTTGGGGGGAGCAGTGTTTTCAGCGGGTGTTGGATAGACATTAATGATTGTGGAGGGAAGCTCCATGCAGGCAGAGATGTTTGTTTGTCATCTCTGCATCCCCAGCACCTGGCACCTAGTAAGCGCTCAAAACACACCTGTCAAATACACAAAGATACAGGTAGCTTTCTAAAACTATGGAAAGCAGTCCCTCTGAGCTAAGTGGTACACCGAGGTGGCTTTTGCAGCTTACCTTTGGTGGCGCGCAGACCGTTTTTCACGCTAGTCCCAGCTGTCCCTCCTTCTGTGCGCTAAAGCATTAGGCACCTGGCTTCCAGCCACCAGCCCATTCCTGTCGCTCCTTTCTCTTGAGAATGACTCTGGACTTCGTCTTTCTGACAGGGCTGACAGGGAAAGAGTTTTAAAGGTTTGAGAAGGGATGCCTCAGAGGGAGGTTTTGGCAGGCGGTGATCAATTGTCAGCTTTGCTTTGAGAAAAACAAAGTATATCTGTCCTCGCTCCTTACAGGAAAGATTTTTTAAGGATCTCAGCACTTTTTTGTGCAAAGAGAGATTTAACTATCCACCAATCCCACCTCCAGACACAGAGACACTTGAGTGGGGAAGGAAAATGAGGGAGTCTTGAGCTAATACAGACACAGCAAAACTTGTTTCCTCCAGGATGGTATAAGAAAAGGGCAACAATTGTGAGGAGAGTTTATGCCAGCCCAGATGCCACAGTCTAAGGAATTCAGTGAGAGAACCCTAACTGTGTGCCTGGCCCTGGTCTGAGTGCCTTATACATACTAACTCATCTAGTCCTCCCATCAATCCTGAGGGATGTATGTTAATGCCACACCCATTGCACAGATGGGAAAACCAAGCTGCTGAGAAACTAGGCCACCTGCCCACGGTCCCACCGCTGGCTGGGATTTGGATCCAGATGTGCAGTTCCAGGGTCTGGGCTCTTAACTGTGACCGATGCTGGCTCTCTTCGGTCATTTATCAGTTCGTGTGTGAATTCAACAACCATTTACAGAATGCCTACTACGTGACAGCCACCCCCCCACACCCCCGCCGCAGCAACCAAAACACAAGCTTCACCCTCCAAGTCTTTCATTCTAATAAGGATGTTCACTCCCCAGGTCTCTAGTCTGTCAAAGACCAGGGTTAGTGGGAATCCAGACCCACAAAGCACCAAAACACATGCAAATTCACTTCGCCATCAAGAGAGTGATGACAAACTACCTTTTCAACCTTCTTTGAAGAAAAGGGCACTAATTATAGGTGTTTTAGGGTAGTGATTCTGGCCCTGACAGAGATGTGGAACATCCGAACCGATAGGGGGAGCTGATGACACCACTGCCGTGCCCTTCAGGCCAGACCCACCAGCGCATCTAAGAACCAAGCAACACCAAGATTTCTGAATGAAAGAGATAAATGAAGCCAGGAGAAATATCCACTGATATTAACATGAGCTGAATTCCTGCACTGGAGTAGGATGAAAGGAGCTTCTGGGGCTTCCCTTCAGCTTCTCTGGGAGTTGATGGCCCAGCGGAGTAGCATTGGGCCATCAACTCCAATAACCCATGGGTTGTGTGTGTGCGTAAATAGCAAAACAGAATGGCAAATGGAAAAAACCCTGAGTTCCACAGACATGCTGGTGGGGAGACTCCCACAGGGCTTCTGCGTCTCAGCTCGCAACACAGGGGGGCAGTTCAGAGCATAGGCCTGGGTTTCATCCTGGCTCTGCCACCCAAGTAGGCAAATCACCTTCTCTCCTTCAATGCCGCATCTGTACAACAGGACTAATTTCTGATCATACACCTTCCGCATGAGATGGATGTAAGGATGAGAGGAGAGAACTTCAGCAAGTACTGAGTAGCGGGCACAGCCAGAGAAAGGCACCGCAAGCGTTAGCTATTGTTATCCTATTATCTTATTATATATTATCTGTAAATAATTACTCTGGTTTTGAAATTTGCTACATTTAAGAAATGTGCTATGGGAATTCCCGTCGTGATGCAGCGGAAATGAATCCAATGAGGAAGCACGGGGTTACGGGTTCGATCCCTGGCCTCGCTCAGTGGGTTAAGGATTCAGTGTTGCCATGAGCTGTGGTGCAGGTCACAGAGGTGGCTCAGATCCCGCGTTGCTGTGGCTCTGGCATAAGCCAGTGGCTACAGCTCCGATTCGACCCCTAGCCTGGAAACCTCAATATGCCGTGGGTGTGGGCCTAAAAAAATTAAAAAAAAAAAAAAGACCTAAATAAATGTGCTATGAACATTTTTGGAGAGTTATTGTTTTATACTGCTCAAAGTTAAAGCATTATCCCCATCAGACACGTGGTAAGGCTGGGGGCCCATATTTTTCCATTTCAATCAGCAGGACCCTCAACTTGCAGCTCAAGGTTCTGTCCAGTTGCTCAAACTCCCTGGCTTTCATCCATTTCAAATATTCAAAATCAGAGCTCTTTGCTCACCCTACTCACCCTGACCTCCAGGTCTGTCTTAGGTTGGTAGGTTGGCTTCCCCAGAAAGCAGACTTTTTCGGGCACAAGTAATTTGCCAAGGAGGTGCTTCTAGAGGTAACCAGTAACGGGAGCAGAACAGGGAAGGAGAGAAGGGCCAGCCAGGGGGAGGTCTCAGCAGAGTCACAGAGAGCAGCTTTAGACCAACCCTGCTGGGGACCGCACCTGTGCACCCGAGGGGACAGGAGCCGGAGATGCAGGCGAGGAAAGGCCAGGCGGTGGAAGTGGGAGGGACCCTGTTCACCATCTTTCCCAGCGACCTACATTCGGGGGAGTTGTGCTTCCCCTTGTTACACCTTTAGGTTCTGTGGGTCTAGGGAGCTTAATTCCCAGAAGGGAGATACTTCCAGCAGGGACACAAGAAGAGTCCATCCAACCTAAATCTAGGGCAACCATCTGGTCATTTGGGGGGTTCTCATACTGTAGAGCATCAGGCAAAGAAAGGAGCTGCCGTGCTGGCAGGATGATGAGTGCTGTTCCTTAGGAGGAGGCCCTCAACCTCCTACCATGGGCCAGGCAGGAGTAGGTACCGAACTCAGGGCTGCTTCAGTTTGCCCCCACACCCAGTGTCAACCATGACCCGGCAATCATAGCCGGCACGGCCCTGGTAACCAGGGTTCAGACTCCTCACAGATGAAGGCCTGGGTCACCCTGTCAAGGGAGCAACCAGTAGAGGTGCCAGCCGGCAAGGGTGCAGGGTGGAGGAGGGTTGCAGACATATCAGTTGCCTCCATTCTCGCTGGAGCAGGCGAGGGCTGTCAATTGTCCAACTAACTCACCTCTTGTACATTTTCCCTAAAAATTGCAACCAGTCTCCGCCACAAAAACTCCGTGATGAGAGGGGCTGAACCTGAAGGTGGGGCGCAGGGGAACAGGGTCTGTACAGCTCCTCTCAGATTCCTTTGGGGTTTTTTGTTCCCTCCTGCCTTCCCTGTGTTTGGCTTCCCAGCCCTGCCCCTGAAAGAAAGTGTGGGGGTGGGGGTGGGGGGTAGGAGGGGAGGCTGGCTTCTCCAAAGCAGGCCCCAGATGGGGATTTGACAGGTGCTTGTGTGAGGGGGCTGGGCCTGACTGTAAGTCTGAGCTCTCTCTTCCTGCAGCCACCACAGCTCCAGAGCCCCCAGGGCCCATCTGCCAAACCAACCACAGAGCTGGCTTGGGAAGCGAAAACCCATCCAGGCCTGGGGTGCACAAGAAGCGGCAAAAACGGACCAGGGGGAGTATGGGGGGCCGAGGGGGTGGGCACTGTTACCAGCTTTACTATAGAAATGCTTTGGGGGTTGCTTTACTTCCTGTAAGAATGAATTTGGCCCAAAACACAAGAAACCAGTCAGTCTGTTCCAACAGGACCGGAAGGCCACGTGTGCCACGTCTGACCTCTCGGGCAAGCGTGCAGGGGAAGGTGGGTGCAGTCCTGCCTTCCAGAACGGCCCCTCCAGCCACAGCAAGGGGAAGCCACCTGCGGACTTCTTAAACCACAGCCCAGCAAGCCCCCAGGCAGCCTCTCATTACGGGGCAGAAGGGAAATACGTGTCCCCGTAGAGTCGAGACTGGCAAGGTCACTCTGAATCCGAGAAGTAAAAAAACAAATCAAAACAGAGAACTGGCACTGACAGGTTCAAGACACAATTTGCTGCTTCAGATTACACTTCCTAAGTTTTGCTTGGGCTTGGAGTTATTTTCAAGCCAGGCAGGTTTCCAAGAGTCAAAAGCTCTGTTGCGAGCAGCCACACTCATTGGTCCATTCCTTGTGTCTTTCTTTCCATGCACATTGATGGAACGCCTGCCCTGCAAACAACCACAGGGCTGTGGGAGAAAAAGAAACACTGGCCCTGCCCTTACAGAGTTTATGGTTTACTAGGGAGACAATCGCTCAATAAATAAGTCCACTCATAGATATGGAAAGACAAATTATGAGGGCATCTTGGCAGAAAAATAGAATGTCATGAGAGGGAAGAGCCGAGTGAACTAAATTAATTTCATTGGTCAGAAGAGATCCCTCTGAGGGAATGGTTTGTCCATGGAGGTCTGAGGATGAGTAGCAGTCAAACTATGAAGGAGAGGGAGGTTGGGCGTTCATGGACTGGCCTGCCTGGGCAGAAAGAACAGCCTGAAATTGGGAAAGACAAGGGTTGACCTAAGGCTCAGACAAACCAGAGCAGGCAAAGCCAAGCACCCCAGCTGCCCCAGAGACCCAAGGAAAAGCTTAAGCTTGTTTCTGTATGTGCGCAGTGGGAGTGGGGCTTCAGGAAGGGAAGGGCAGGGGATGGGCTGGTGTAGTGGTAAAACCTGCTCTGGGTCAGGTACTTAAAAAAAACTTTTTTTTTTTCCTTTGTCTTTTTAGGGCCGCACCCAAGGCCTTTGGAGGTTCCCAGGCTAGGGGTCCAATTGGAGCTGTAGCCACCGGCCTACACCACAGCCACAGCAACATGGGATCTGAGCTGCATCTGCGACCTACGCCACAGCTCAGGGCAACGCCAGATCCTTAACCCACTGAGCAAGGCCAGGGATCGAACCCGAGTCCTCACGGATCCTAGTCAGTTTCGTTACCCCTGAGCCATGACAGGAACTCCTCATATCCCCTCTTATTCATCTCCCAAAACAACACTGTATGGGTGGTGGTAGCTTCCCCACGCACAAAGTTCAGATGGGTGGAGTGGCGTGCCCAACACCTGCTCTCTCACAGTGGGTGAGGGCAGATATGGAACTAAAAGCTGGGGACAATGAGGTCACCAGCTCCCAGATCATGTTAGGTTTTATGACCTTGACAGCTCCCACAGGCAACCACATGGTCTTTAGCAATATTATTAACTGAGTAGTTGTGAGGCTGATGCTTGGATGCTCAGAGCCTGCATCTGGTAGCTGAGAAGCCTGTGCTTCTGAACCAGGGCTGCTTCCTCCTCATAACCTAGCAATGGCTACACTGACTCAGACCCATGGTCCACCCGCAGTGCAGGGACATGGCTGTCCTCATGGAGGTCAACGTTAAAGGCCAGAGCCATACCCCAAGCATCCTGCTTCTCTTCAATAGCCAATTATTGATCTAACACCTTTGAATTTAACTAAAACTGTTTTTTTTTTTGGTTTTTTGTTTTTGTTTTTTTTTTTTTTTTGCTTTTTTAGAGCTGTACCCTAGGCATATGGAGGTTCCCAGGCTAGGGGTTGAATTGGAGCTACAGCTGCCAGCCTACACCATAGCTCACAGCAATGCAGGATCTGAGTCATGTCTTCGACCTACACCACAGCTCACAGCAACGCTGGATCCTTAACCCACTGAGCGAGGCCAGGGATCAAATCCACATTGTCATGGATCCTAGTCGAGTTCATTAACTGCTGAGCATGAAGGGAACTCCCCAATAGGTTTTTCTTTAAAAAAAAAAAAAAAAATTTTAGGAGTCACCTTCATGGCTACAGGTGCTACAGGCCTCTTCTTGGCCAAATCTGTGCTGGCTGTAGTGGGAGAATGTAAAATACTCTCCCCATAAGGATTTTGGTGGGTTTTTGTCAATATATTAATTTTTATGGAATTATATATTCAGAAAGGTCCACAAATCATACATTTTCATCAAATAACTATGCTTGTGTAACCACCACCCAGATCAATAATAGAACCTCATCAGCTCCAGAAAAGAGGCCTGTGCCCTCTTCCTGGCAATGCACCCCTCCTCTCCTTCCAAGAGGGAACTGGTGTTCTGACCATGTGTTTGTCTCCTATTGTTGTTGTAACAAATTACCATAAACTTAGTGGCTTCCAACAGCACATATTTATTCTCTTGTAGCTCTGGAGAACAGAAATCCAAAATCAGTCTCATTGGGCCAAAATCAAGTTATCTGCAGGGCTGTTTCCTTCTAGAGGTTTCTAAGGGAGAATTTATTTTGATCCCTTTTCCACCAGTTTCTACAGACCACCTGCATTTCTTTTTTTGGGGGGGGGGCGTGGAGGGCGCAGTCATGGCTTATGGAGGTTCCCAGGCTACAGGTCCAATCGGAGCTGTAGCCGCCGGCCTACAGCACAGCCACAGCAATGCAAGATCCGAGCTGCGTCTGCAACCTACACAGCTCATGGTAACGCTGGATCCTTAACCCACTGAGCGAGGTCAGGGAATCAAACCTGCAACCTCATGGTTCCTAGTTGGATTCGTTTCCACTGAGCCACGATGGGAACTCCCAACCACCTCCATTTCTTTACCTCCATGTGGCCCCCTACCTGTATCTTCAAAGCCAGCATCGTAACATCTCCTGACTCTGATCCTCTTGTTCCGTCTTATTAGGACCCTTATAATTAGGTTGAGCTCATCTGGATAATCAAGGATAATCTTTCCATCTCAGAATCCTTTATTAAATCACATCTGCAAAATCTCTTTTACAAATTAAGGTAATATACTCACAGGTTAAGGGGACTAGGCCATGGATATCTTTGGGAGTTCACTATTTGGACCATAAAGTTTCAAAGGTTCATTTTGCTTCTTTTTAAACTTTTTATAAATGGAATCACATACTCCTTTAATGATGTCTTTAGATTTTAGAAAGTTTTCATTTTAGAGCAGTCTGGCTTATCAACGTTTTGCTTTAAGTTTAGTGCTTTTGTGTCTTTTTAAAAAGTAGCTACCTACCTCAAATGATGATGTTCTGTTTCTTCTGGCTGCTATTAATTTTTTACTATCACTTTTAAACCTACAGTCCACTTAGAGCTAGTTTTAGTAGGTGGCATGAGGTAGTTATTAAAATTCATTTTTTTTTTTTTTGGTGTGGATACCCAAATGACCCAGTATGATTTTGAAAAGATTGCCTTTCTCTCACTGATCTGCACTGCCACTTTCATCTTAGTCCAACATCTGTTTAGCACCATAGCACACAGATAGTCTTAATTATTATAGCTGTAAAATAAGTTCAAATAACTTTGGTGCAAGTTCTCCAATTTTGTTCTTCTTTGAGACAATTTGGCATTTCAGGCCTTTTGCATTGTCATATAAACTTTATACGAATTTCTCGGAGTTTGGGGCCTCACTGACTGAATCTGTAGATTATTTGAGAGATTATCTGTACAATATTGAGCCCTCTAATGCCGAAATATTTATTTGGGTTTTCTCTAACTTACCTCAATGGTTTTTCTTTCTTTTTTTTTTTTTTAACACAAAAGTGTTGCATGTCTTCCATTGGATTTATTCCTCTGGGGATATACTCTTTTATGCTATTATTAAATGCTATAACATTATTTTAAAATGTTATTTTCTGATTATTTTTGGCAGATAGAAATACAGCTGATTTTTTATATTGATCCTACATCCAGCTAGCTTGCTAAATTCATTTACTAATTTATATAGTCTGGGTTCTTTTGGATCTTCTCTCCATAGCTATATCTTATATAAATAATTTGTCTATACACAAATATTCATATATATTTCTATATATTATCCATGATGCTGATGAATAATGGCAGTTTTATTTCTTCCTTTTTCCTATTCTTATTTCTTTTCTTGCCTTATTGCACTAGCTGTAAACCTTTAGTCCAATGTCAAATAGATGTGATAAAAGAAATCTTTGTCTTATTTCCAAATTAGGGAGATTATAATGTTTGCTGTAGGGTTATCCATGGGTTTTCTTTACAGGATCAAGAGAGTTCCTTACATTTCTAGTTTGCTAAGAATTTTTTTTAAAATTTATGAACATGTGTTGAGTTGTATTTAAATGTTTTTTTCTGTATCTACTAAGATGATCATAAGATCTCCCCCTTTATTCTGTTCATGTGGTAAATTTTAGTGATTAAAGTAGCCTTTTGTTTTCAAATAATTTTAGACTTACAGAAGAGTTGCAAATATAGTACAGAGCTTCTACATACCCTGCACCTAGCTGCCCCTGATGCTTATTTTATATAACCATAGGACAATTATCGAAACTTAAATAATTAACACTGGTACAATAATTCTAATGATATTACATACTTTATTCAGATTTTACTAGTTTTTCAAATAATGTTCGCTCTCTGTGGGACCTCCAGGATTTCACACTGCATTTAGTTGTCACATCCCCTCTGTCTGCTCTAATCTGTGACAGTTTCTCATCTTGAGGTTTTGCATTTTTGAGAAACACTACAGAGACGTCATGCTTTTCCCAAAGAGGGTACATGATACCTCTTATTATTGGTAATGTAAGCCTTAATTACTTGGTTAAAGTGATATCTGCCCATATTGAGTTTTGAATGTTAAAACCTTATGTTTTAACCTTTTCCTTATATTCTTGGAGCGAACTCAAATTGGTTGTGACATTTTAAAATATGTTTTATGCCAATCTTTTGAATGGATATTTTCATCTTTTTTTTTTTTTAAGGGCTGCATCCGTGGCATATGGAAATTCCCAGGTCAGGGGTCAAATTGGAGCTGCAGCTGCTGGCCTATGTCACAGCCACAGCAACACCAGATCCAAGCCACATCTATTACCTACACCACAGCTCACAGCAATGCTGGATCCTTAACCCACTGAAGGAGGCCAGGGATTGAACGTGCCTCCTCATGGATGCTCGTCAAATTCGTTTCCGCTGAGCCATGACGGGAACTCCCATCTATTGTTCATAAGAGAGTGTGGTTTGTTATTTTCCTTTCCTATAATATCTTTGTTAGGATTTGGTATTAAGGTTAAGCTGGCTTCATAAAACAAGGTAGTAATTATTCCCACTTTATTCTCTGGAAGAGTTTATGGTTTATGTAAGACTGCTAGACCTAAAGATTACAACATGCATCCCTGATTTTTTTTTTTTTTTTTTTTTAGGGCCACACTCATGGTATATGGAAGTTCCCGGGCTAGGGGTCAAGTCAGAGCTGCAGCTGCCAACCTAGGCCACAGCCATAGCAACATGGGATCCAAGCCATGTCTGTGACCTACACCACAGCTCATGGCAACACTGGATCCTTAACCCACTGAGCAGAGCCAGAGACTGAACCCGCATCCTCATGGATACTGGTCAGTTTCGTCACTGCTTTGCCACAATGGGAACTCCCCTCGATTTATTAAATAGTACTTTTTTCAATTCCTGTATAATGTTAAGAACATGGGATACTCTAACTCCTTTTTTCTGTTTATATTTTGTGTATTGTTGCATATTTTAATTCTAAATATATTCTAACTCTCTCAAGATGTTATTTTATACAGTCAAGGTTAATTTAGATTTTCCCATATGTTTACTCTTTACATTGCTCTCCATTCCTTTCTGTATCTTCTTGATTCCACCTGGGATTCTTTTCCTTCTACCTGAAAAACTGTTCAGTTTTTCCTTTGGTGTCAGCTAGCCATAAACCATCTCAGTTTTTGTTCGGCTGGAAATGTCTTAAATTTCACCTTTTTTTCCCTTGCTTTTTTAGGGTTCCAGGCTAAGGGTAAAATTGGAGCTGCAGCTGCTGGCCACAGCCATAGCCACACCAGATCCAAACCTTGTCTGAGACCTACACCACAGCTCACAGCAATGCCCCACTGAGTGAGGCCAGGGATTGAACCTGCATCCTTATAGATACCAGCCAGGTTCGTTTCTGCTGAGCCACATTGGGAATGCTACACTCTCATTTTTGAAAGGTATGTTCTCTGAGTATAGAATTTTAGGTTAGTAGTCATTTAATTTTAACCTTTTAAAGATGTCATTTCATTATTTTTTGGTTTCCACTGTTTTTGTTGAAAATTGGCTTATTGTTGCCTTTAAGCTAATTTTGTAGGTTTTTTATTACTGTTGTTTTGTTTGCTTTGTTTTTTAACATGGGCTGCTTTTACAGTTTTTTTCCTTCGGTTGTTTTCAGCTGTTTTACTATAATGTGCCTAGTTATAGCATTCTTTGTATTTGCCTTCTTGGGCTTTGTAGCACTTTCTGAATTTGTGGCTTTATGTTTGCCAGTTTTTAAATCCTCAGATTATTTTATCTTCAAATCTTTTTTTTTTAATTTTCCCATCTCAATTTTTTAAATTAGCCTCATGATTGTCAAGTTTATTGCATTCACATCTTGTTACCATTTTCCCCACAGTTGTTTAGACTTTTTTTTTTTTTTTTTTGGTCTTTTTGGGGCCCTACCTGCAGCATATGTAAGTGCCCAGGCTAGGTGCCAAATTGGAGCTGTAGTCCCTGGCCTACGCCATAGCCACAGCAACAGAGGATCTGAGCCGTGTCTGCAACCTACACCACAGCTCACAGCAAGGCTGGATTCTTAACCCATTGAGCAAAGCCAGGGATCGAACCCACATCCTTACAGATACTAGTCGGGTTTGTTACCACTGAGCCACAGTGGAAACTCCCATCTCTTCAAATCTTTTTGATGCTATGTTACCTTTCTCCTTTCCTTCAAGGACTCTAATTACACAAAGTTTACACTGAGTTCCATCCATCTCTTTGGCTTTTTTTCTCTTATTTCATAAACTTTTAATAGTATTGTAATTGTAGTGAAGTCTGCACATTTTCTGGCTCATATTTAAGTTCTTAATATCAGGCCTAGAATTTTTATTTGATTCCTTTTAAAAGACTCAACATGCATGTTTTCAGTCATTTGGTCCTATCTTCTGGTATTCCCAGTATTTTTAAAAAATTCATATACTGTGCGTAAAAAAATTGTAGTGATGAATTGAGATTCTAGATGATGTTAACTTCCTCCAGAAAGGATTTACTTTGTTTCTGGAAGGCAATTAGGAGAATATCTCCTTAATCTAATCTGAGATTGAATTAATTCAGATCTGAGTTTCAGTCTCTGTGAGTACTAGTGCATTTTCAGGCTAGCTTTAATACCAGGGTATAGACCTTCAAGGTTTCCAGCTGAAAGACTGGGATTTTTACTAGAACTCCTCCTTTGGAAGGACCTAAATCCCAATTTTGTTTCCTCAGGCCTTTGGAATCAACAATCCTGCTCAGCTGCTCAGCATCTCTGTACTTATGCAGAATCACAAAAGCTTTGTGGAGAAAGCAGCTCTAGGTTAGGCCACTCACCTCTCTGTTTTGCCTTTTCCTCTACCACTTTAGACTCTGTCTTAGTAGCTCTCCAGTGCTTCAGAATAGATACTCCTCAGTTTTTTAAAAATCTAGGTTTTCTAGTTGTTCTCATATGGAGGATTGATCTGCTATAAGCTAGTCCATCATGTCTAGAAGCAGAAGTCTTCCCCTAAGGAGATTATAGCTAGTACTGCTCTATTATATCATCTGTGTTTCCTGCCCTTGAGGAAATTTTGCTTTAAAACGCAATCCTAAATGCTATAATAAACAAATCTCAGGAAAACAAAAATAATTGATGCCTTGGATATTGCAATTTTTCAAACAATGTTATAATGTCAACAATAATAACCAACAATTGTTGGGTACTTATGCTGGGTCAGAAAATGTCCTAGGACCTTGCACACATTAATTCATTAAAGGAGAGACAGTGAAAAATCTAGTGCTGTCCATATTCCTCAGTCACAGAATATGACCAAGCATGGGTCATGGGTGAAAGATGACAGATAATTCAATAAACACAGCCAGGGCCCAGCTAAGAAAAAAGTTCAGACATTATCTAAGCTATCAGATCACTGGAACTGCACAGGCAAAAAGGTAATCTACAAGCCTCACACTACTTCCCCACTTGTCTTTTTCTAGTGGGAACTACTAACAAAATTAGTTGACAGCAAAAGACTAAAAATGAGCATGCTTTCCTTCCACTGTGTGCTTCCTGGGGGAGGTGATGAAATATCTAAAGGAAGTAGCAGAAAAGAGATAACAGGAGAAGAAGGAACAACTAAGAGCTTAAGTCAACTGCTGCTGGGTAGCAGGAATCAGCTTTACCTGCATTCAGCAGAGACCAAATACTTGCAGGTTTAGGTCACGGAAATGAGTTGGGTGACAGATATGAGACAAGAATGGAATGGAGGTGATATGGTATCGATGGCCCAAGATGCTACCAAAGAGAAGTGAAGGGGATATTTAGGCGATTTACCCAGAAAAGCAGAAATGTACCCCAAGTCCTAGGCACAGAGCACAGACCATGGCAATCCCATCCTAACTTCAGCTCTCAGCTAGCTGCTCTCCAGGGCCTCATTCTTCAGTATCCTCTAGCCTAGGTAATAAACAGTGTGGACCTCATCTTGCTGTTGGATGACATTCTATTTCACTCCCTCTATGCCACAAAAAATTTTGTTTCTACCACGGGAAGCAGTCTGGAGTAGCTGAAGCATAGGCTGTAAAACAAGTCTTGGCCCTAACTGCTACCTGGGTTGACCATGAGCAAATTATTTAACCTCTCTGAGCTTCCATATCCTCATGGTGAAACAGGACAATAATAATAGTTATCAAGATGGCATGAGGTAATGCTAGTGAAGTGCTTCAAAAAAAAAAAGTGAAATAAATGTTGGCTAAGGCTATTACTGAACTTAATTTAGGGTCCTCTGGTGTGTAGGAAGGACTTATATACCATTCTCACCTGTTGGGTTTCTCATTTAAGAGGCTGCCTCAGGAGTGTGGTGGGAGGCGAAGGAAGAGTTGGAAAACACAGGAGTTTCCATGATTCATGGGGGAGCAGAAGTTTAATCCAAAAGTAAAGGTGCTCCTAAGGCTGGTATCTTTTTGGAGAAATGTTGCAAAATGTCTGACTAGGGATGGTCATTAGTTAGGTTTCCTGTTATCACTCTTCTGTGGGAGGAAACTGGTTCTATTTCAGAGACATTACAGGTCTCAGCTTCCTCCTACCCATCCCCACCAGAACCATGAAGGCTGGGATGGCCTTAAATTGATCACCAAGAGATGCTGCCTCCCTACCCTGGTGGTCAGAAGTGCTCCTCCGTGGATCTCAAGGGCCTCTGCTCATCAAAATCTGTCTTCAGTAAAGTATTAAACATCAATTATTTAGCTCTTAATGTGAATTGAATTCATGTGTCATTTCACCCCAACGCATGTGCATTTTATGCCTCACCTTCACTCTGGATTGAAAGGCGTGGGTCCCCATGAACCCCAAGGAACAAGAAGGGCATCTAATGGACAGCCCCTGTTCCCACTTCCCAGTCTCATTAGCTGGGTGGCTTTGGGTCATTTATTTTTCCTTTGTTGCCCTCAATATCTTCATTCAAGGGTTTCTAAAATCCCTTCCAGCTCTCAAAACTCTATCCATGAAAAGAAGTTTTAATTGAAGAAACTGAAGCGAGCCCAGAAACCACCCTCAGGCGCATGCAAGTCATCCCATTCCCGATCTGACCGGGGAAGCTTTCAAGGCACCCAAGATGCCCCCTGCCCACCCCTCGCCCCCGGCCCCTGCGCGTCCCCCCTCAGGGCAGGGCCCCTCCATAGCCAGGCTCCCACTGCAGCCCGGCTCCCACCGCAGCCCGGCTGTCCCTCTCCTCCCCTCCCCGCCCAATCCCCGCTTCCTGTCTGGCAGATTTACGACGCAGTTCAAAGAAGGAAGGATGATATAACTTTCCTGCTCCCTCCCTCTCCCAACCGACTTCGTCTCCCTGGCCGGGGGCCAAGCAGTTTTGTTTTCCGCAGGCCCCTGTTTGTAAAAATCCTCCGCGTCCCAACCCCCCCCCCACCCCGTGACAGGGCGTCAGCTCCCAACCCACGGGTCGGGCTCTCACTCGTGGGCGGGAAGGAGGCAGCCCCGCGCCGCGCTGGAGCCTAATTAAATGCTGAGGAAACAAACCACTGCTTCAATTTTCTCTCTCAAAATAGCGAGGACCCAGGATTCCTCTCTGGCCTGAGCCATGACCTCCTGGGCCTGGGCTGTGGGGGGAGGATAGGGGTCCGAGGAGGCGGGGGACCCCCCAGGCTCAGGGGTACAGAAGCCCTGGGAGGGGGAGATCGAGCCCTGGGAAATGAGCTCTTCTGTTCCCTCCATCCCTACTTGGCATCTCGGCCCCTGCCCCTTGCCTGCGCTGACTGCCGGCCTGTAGGACACCAAGATGTCCTGGGGCCGCTGGCGTCTCCCAGCCCCGCGTGGCTAAGGATGCGGAGCTCTGGCCAAGGCTGGGGTAACTCTCTAGGCAGATCATAGCGCACACATCACGTTTCGCCATAATCAATCCTCCTGGGCAATGAGGTTGACAGAAAACATCAACAAGTGGATGCGTGGAAATAAAAGCTCCCACGAGTCAACCCAATGTGTTATTGGCTCAGTTTGCCTTGTTCCCCAGCGTCTGGCCTGCCCTGCCTGGAAGGAGAGAGACCAGGCTGCCAGGAGACAGGCAAGGGACAGCTGACCGCAGCAGTCAAGGTGAAGCAGAGGGGCAGGCCGTGGGAAGTAGGGCAGGTGCAGGGCTTTGCCATGGGCAGAACTCCTCAGTCATTCATCCCATCCTAGCCCTGCTCACACGCTCCCTCACTGGCTGTCCATCTCCTGATTGGACCATGGGGGGGGGGGGTGCTAAAGAGTGTCCCACCCGTCCCCCACTACCCAACGCATAGAGGTACCTGACTTCAATGCTTTTGTTCCCTTTCAACCTCCCCCCTGCAACAGGCAAGACTGAATTTGCTTTGTCCTGTCATGAGCACTCTTAGCATTCAAGGCAGGGTGTGTAGTCGCGATCAAGTACAAGCTTATGTGGTGCCTTCTTCACGTTTGGAGGACCCAGAGGGACAGCAGAACCGGGCGGGGCCTCTAGTGCCAATGGCAGCCATGGAAGACAAATGTAACATGTGCCTAAAACTAAGCCAGTACCCACTGCTTCTGTGGAAGAGTTGGAATAAAAAGGAAGGAGAAACGCAAAGGAAATCACACTGAAAGAGTAGGAGTGAGGGCTCTTACCTGCCACTCCTTTGTGAGAGCTTTTCCATCATGACGAAGATGCTGAGCGGGCGATTCCCTGGGCGAAAGCCTCTTCAGCTCATTCTTGGAGGTATCTTCAAGTTTCCTCCTTCTCTTCAAATGCCATCCGTCACTCCAGAGGGATTGGAGCAGCTGCCCATGGCCGGGGCAGTGGGGGCACAGCCAGCCACATGAATCATTATGATATGGTGTGACAATTCCACTACCGTGTGACCAGTGCTGCGGGGAGGGGAGGACAGGGGCTGAGGGAGGACAGGGCAGGGGCACCTGTGACTGCCTGGCAGTCATGGAAAGCTTCCCAGAGCAGATGGTGGGTGCCTGGGCCTTGTCTCTCTGCTCCTCCAACCCAGGCAGCACTAATGACCTTATAACGGGGCCCTGTGCCAGCGAAGACAGTCAGGCAGTCAGAGGACACATTTCATTCCCCGGAGACCCGCTGGCACCCTGGTCTCCTGCTTCTCAGGAGCCTCCTCTGGGCACAATTGTTCCAAACACAGCCCCTTCTCTTGGTGGAGTTGAGGCCAGAGCACAGGCCTCACGGGGCAATAATAATAATAATAATGCCAAGGTGTGTGGGGGGGGAGTGGCAGAGGAGAAATGCCACTTTACCCTCAAGCCCCACCCTGCAGGTAACTGTCTCAACCCCCAACCATGCTCCGGGGAGACTGCAGCTCAGTGTCGCCAAACCACAGAGTCCTCATTTGGAAGATCCCGTTTCCTAACCACCTTGGCCCAACATCAATAGCAATATTGCCCCACAAGGAGCGGCAAGCCATTTACTGCGAAAACCACCAGCGCCAGGGCTCAAAAACCAAGTTCAGACACGAACAACTCCCCTCTGGAGTATAAAACTGAGTTCAGAATTAAGAAAAACAAAAATTTCAGCCCAAGTTTCCTCGGAGACACTCTCAGCGCCCCTCCTCACGGCTGCCCAGAGGTCCTTCCTGGCCTCCACCCCGCCCCTTAGGAGCTAATGGTCCCCAGCTGTGCCAGCCTCCAGGCCTCCTCTTTAACCCCTTGGTTTCCTCCATCACTGCCAGAAGATAATTAGGATTCAGAAATCCCGTGCAAGGCTGAGAGCAGAGGGCACCCACTGCACAGGGTTAATGGTCGGCACGTTCTATGGTTTCTCCTAATAAACCAAATTAATATTAATTGCTGCCATTGTGGGGTGTACATCTTCCCACTTATTACCCCTTCTGAGACCTGTCATCTTTGCAACCACAGGAGGAGGTAGGAAATGGGAGATGGGAAATTGTTTTACCCATTTCATGGATGAGGTCATGGAGGCCACCAAGGAAACGTGACTTAAACTCACTCTGCCCACCCTATTACTTACTTTGAGCAAGAGTCGATTCTCCACTGTGCTGGTTAAAGAGATAATCACTGCTCTTACATTGTCCAACTGCAGAGGTTTTAAAATTTTAAAACAAAAAAACAGGAGTTCCTATCATGGCTCAGTGGTAACAAACCCGACTAGTATCCAAAAGGGTGCAGGTTCTATCCCTGGTCTCACTCAGTGGGTTAAGGATCCTGCATTGCTGTGAGCTATGGTGTAGATCACAGACATGGCTCAATGTCAGGTTGCTGTGGCTGTGGTGAAGGCTGGCAGCTGCAGCTCTGATTCGACCCCTAGCCTGGGAACCTCCATGTGCGGCACCTACAGCCCTAAAAAAACAAAAAACGAAAAACAAAAAATACCCAACAAAACAAAACCAGAAAACACTGGCTTGAGGATTGGAGGAGCCAGGTTTTCTCCCCAACCAGTAGGGCCCTTGTTGACTTTGGACATGTGCCAGGCTCCTTGAGCTCCCACAACCTTATCTTCAAAATAACACAAGTACAAATATCTGCCTTTCTTCCCTCTTGGGCTTGTTGGAAGATCAAATAGATCCAGTTGGGCAGAAGCATCGTAAACTGTAGGGAAGAAAGACGATGACACTCAGAGAGACCCTCCCCCACTCCGGCCCCACCTCGAGGAACACAACACATTCTAAGAGACGCTGGCTGCAATGGTTTCAGAGTGAGTTTGGGGGGTCTGATGTGCCAAGGATCTTTCATTTCACTTGTGAGAAACAGATTCTGAGGCACTCTGTCGGACCTTGCTATTTTGAGGGCTTTGGAGGACCAGAGGTTTATTATAAAGACAAACTTTAAGTCCTCCCTGGCTGACCCCAGCCTGTTAAAAAGGTGGCCTTTTGGCTGGACCTGTGGGTGAGCCACTGTCTTCAACTCACCACCTCCCCCTCACACTGGCACTAAATCAGATTTTTCTTCTCCCATGTAAAAAACATCTGTTAATGAAGATCATTGGGTTTATCATCAAAACCCAGAAACAACCCAAATGTCCTTCAGCTGGGGAACGGATAAGAACTGTGATATGTTCATACAGGGAAGATTACTCAGCAGCAAAAGGAGTGAAATACGGTTACCTTCCACTCACTTCATGTCAGGTGAAAGAGGCCTGACTCCAAAGGCTGTAGAGTGTATGATTCCATTTCTGTGACATTCTGGGAGAGACCGAGCTCCAGGGATGGGACCTGATCTGTGGTCACCAGGGGTAGGTATGTGTTCCGGAAGTGGGGTGGGGAGCACCCAGGCATTTTTGCAGGATGATGGAACTCTGCTGTGTCTTGATCATGATGGTAATTCCAGGACTCTAAGCATCTGTTCAAACTCATGGAACCGCGTGCCAAAAGGAGTACGTTACTGAAGGTAAATTCAGATAAAAATCTTAAAATTAGAAAATAAGCAACCTCGAGGTTTTTCTTCTACAAAAGGATCATTGAGAAAGTCGAGTGAGTCATGATTCCACAGGGAGCCTAGTAGAAGACTGTACTGGGATACGGTGTTGGGTCATGTTGTGGAGTGTAGGGGTGGAGAGTCGGGTCGTGTCTAGAATCTGGACACTGGTTCTCTACGTGGGCTTGGCGATGACGGCCTGAGGAGGGGGGGTCAGAGTCCAGGGCCCCACCCCTGGATGATCTGATTCCCTGGACCTGGGATAGACCCGGGAGTCTGCATTCTAACACGCTTCCCAGGTTATGTGGGTTCAGGTGGTTGACAGCCCATATTTGGAGGCCCTCTCTTAGGCCTTTCTTCGTTATTTGGCAATTAAATTCTTTTGTGAGCTTGGCCCTTTTATGCCTCAGTGTTTCCCCCAGTCAAATGGGGACAGTTCACCTGTCTCTGGCTTCGTGATGACCTAAGGTGGGAGGTCATTCAGGTACATGTTGGGCGTGTTTCATTCGGTGGAAGTGGGCTTGGCAGGGCTCATGATCTGTTCCTTTGGGGCCTGCACCCTGAACAGCTTTTCCTGTAAGCTGGCATCTTAGAACTTACCCAACCTCTTGGGATGTGGTAGCTTTGACCTTAAGGGGATACAGTCAAGGTGAAAATTTGTCTCTCTGAAATGCTTTTTCTCACAGAAAGACATCCAAAGTCAGAGGCATGTCCTTCTGGGGTGACCATAATTCTGAGCTCTAGAACAATTCAGAAAGCCAGGATGTGAACCTGAGTTCAGTTCTCAGTTCCAGCACTGACCATTTGTGTGATTCTGGACAAGTAATTTCATTTCTTACGGTCTAAAATTCTTACCTTCGGGAGTTCCCGTCATGGCTCAGTGGAAACGAACCTGTCTAGGAACCATGAGGTTGCAGGTTCGATCCCTGGCCTTACTCAGCAGGTTAAGGATCTGGCATTGCCGTAAGATGTGGTGTAGGTCACAGACTCGGCTCAGTTCTGGTGTTGCTGTGGCTGTGGTGTAGGCTGGTAGCTACAGCTCCAATTAGACCCCTAGCCTGGGAACCTCCATATGCCACGGGAGCGGCCCTCAAAAGACAAAAGAGAAAAAAATAAGTAAATAAAAATAAAATTCTTACCTTCGAATTCATCAGGTGTGAAATAGGGCTGACAATCATACTTTGTAGCAACACCGTGGGGTTTGAAAGACATAGGCTGAGTTATTTAGTGATGAGGCATTGTGACAGCTGAACTTTCAAAAGATTTGACAAAACCAAAACATATATGTATACACACATGTATACATATCTATGTGTATATACACATGCCTAAAATAGAAACACATAAAGCAAATATGCCAAATGTTAAGAATTGATGAATCTAAGGGACACACATGTGGGTAATCATGTTTCCACATTTTCTAGATGTTTTTAAACCTTCATAATGAAATCAGGAAGAAGAAATGGTACAGGTGAGACCACCAGCACAGGGCCTGTTGCGCTGTAGGTCCCAGTAGGTTGGTGAGAGGGGAGGTGAGGATGGCAGGGCAGGGAGAGGGGGACAGCACGAGTAGGAGAAAGGCTTCCAGGCCAGCCCAGCGCAGGAAGAGCCTGGGGACAGAAGGAAGACAGGCAAGGGCCCCCTCTCGGGAGGGAATGGGTGTGAGAACTGCCCTTTGCTTTCCTATCTCCAGAGAATCTGGGTGGGGGGCGGGGTGGGGGGGGACCCCACTCCATGGGGAGGTTTCCTCAGGGATCTGAGAAAAAACAGTTGCACTCTTTGCAGGTGCTTCGGGCCCCCTTAGCTGGGGTGGGAAACATGATAGGGATCCTTTGGGCTTCCGGATTGTTTGCAATTTATAGACACTGTGAGGAGGCCCCCAGTGTACAAGCATCTTGCTCCACCACTGTCCCGAGCACCAAGGTGGAAATGAACAAGGTCCAAATGGCAGAGGGGGTCAGCAAAACTGTGAGGATGGGCTGCGAACTGGGCAGCTGGTCCCGCCTCCCTTGCAGCTCCCCTCAGCTGAGGGCTCCCACCTTAGCCCATGGCTGGACTTCCAGCTCTTCCAGATCCAGTGTCGTGAACGCAGCCTGATTGCTGTGACAAATCACCACAGACTTAGTGGCTGAAAATAACACTATTGTATTATCTTTATGATGCTAGAGGTTAGAAGTCCAGATTGGGACTCATGGGCTAAACTCAAGCAGGGCTGGGTTTCTTCTGGAGGCTGAAGGCGAGAATCTGTTTTCTTGTCTTTTCCAGCAACTAGGGGTCTGTGGCCCCTCCTCCTTCTTCAAAGCCAGTTGCATCTTCCTCACACCGCCATCTCTCTGGTTCCAACTCTTCTCTCTCCCTCTACTCCATGGAAGGCCCCCTGTGACTACCTTGGACAGACAATGTTTTGAAGTTCATTAATTAGCAACCTGAACTTCCCCCTGCCACGTAACAGACTCAGGGATTGAGACATGCACAACTTTTGGGGTGGAGGGCATTATTCCGTTGACTACAGAGGATGCCCTAGAAGGATGAGCATCTTTACCATTTACTCCTAGGGATTTTCAAACTTTAGTGTACTTTAGAATCATGGGAAATGCTCAAAAGGCCAGAATTTTAGGCCCATTGGATTCTGATTACGCACTTCTGGAATGGATCTCAGGAATCTGAGCTGCCTTATGCCTTCCTGATATACATGACCCAAGGAGCACGCTTTAAAGAGTCTGCTTTTGTGAGTTCCCGTCATGGCTCAGCTGTAACGAACCCGACTAGGATCCATGAGGTTTTGGGTTCGATCCCTGGTTAAGGATCTGGCTTTGCTGTGAGCTGTGTTGTAGGCCAGCAGCTATAGTTCCAATTTGACTCCCAACTTGGAACCCCGATTAGACCCCTAACCGCAGCTGTGGCCCTAAAGAGAAAAAAAAAAAAAAATCTGCTCTGTTTTTTTGAATAGGGTATAGTGGCTATATATTAGCACCTAATTACAAAATCTATGCCCTCTGATTTATTGAGCAATTCTCATGTACTAATAAATACAGCTAGGTGGAGCAAGCACTTTTTGCCAGATCTATTCTAAGTGCTGTCCATGCACCACCTCCTTTAAGCCCCACAATGGCATGACAAGGTAGGGTTATTATTATCATGTCTATTTTGCAGATGAGAAAAGAAAGGCACGGGGTTAAGTACCTTACCTAAGGTAAAGGACGGACACAGGCAAAGCCAGATGCCTGTTCATCCCCTTCCTTTCTCTTCTCCAGCCTAAGAGGCAGCTCTGCCGCCAAAGGTGGAGTTAGCCCTGGCCATAGCCAGAGGGTGGGGGGCTGAATTTTACACTCAAAGAGGTCCAAACAAAGCAATTAAAAGCCTCAAATGACCTGGTGAGGTTGTCTTTAATTCTTCTCCAAACACACCCAACAGAGCCACAACAATGCTATGGGCAGGAAGGAGTCTGCTGAGGAAATGCCATCCTGGCCCCTCCAAGAAGCAGCAACCTCAGATGGCCTCCTTCCCCCCACACACACATGCAGGCAGGCACCAAGGGACAGTTTCCCTTTATTCCAGGAGTGTGGTCCAGCCTGCTACATTCCCTTCACAAAGCATCAGATTCCCCTGGCCTCCTGTCTGTGTCTCAGAGAGCTTCCAACTGGGCCACTATGGGTCCCAGTATCATTTCACTTCTTTAAAAAACTTTTTGGCCATTTGCAAAGTCCCTGGAGCCTGAGTAACTCTCAGGCCCCTCCCCCTGCACCTTCCCTCCCCCCGGGCCCCAAGCCATGGGTTTTCCCTGCCTGCCTCTTCCCCAAAGGCCGGATCTGTGCCGGAGGTGGGAGGGGGGCCCCATTTCATTTCTTTAGGACAGAAAGTGGAGACTTAAGTGACACCAGATGGGTTATAGGCTGACATCCATGTAGATGTCACCTCCTCTGCTATTGACGCCACAAAGCAGGCCACTCTCTCCCCACCCTCCACCACCTCCTTCATCTCCAGTTCCCATTTCGTCTTCCATCCTTTCTCCTTTCTCCAGCTCCCAGGATGCACTCTCCACTCCAGCTCCTTCCCCACAGTCTCACTGCCTTAGGCATGTGACTGTGCAGGCCTGGGTCAGAGGGGTAGGTTGCAACCAAAGACCATGAACCTTTAAGCCCACTTTAGACTCTGCCTCTGTTTCCCCTTTGCCACCTTCCTGCCTCAAAGCAGCATCTGTGGCTCTGATACCTGCTTTGTGGTTTGTAAAACATGTGCTCCATTTATTTCCAGGCTCATCCTGACGCCTTACAAAGTATGGAGGGTTCCCACAACGGATGCTGCCGATTGGGAAGATGATGCCGGAAGGAGGACAATGACTCACTCAAAGCCACACGGCGTCTAGTGTCTTCCAAACCTGCCCCGCCCTGATGTTAGAGTTCTCTGTGATGATGATGAGGTTTCCATGGTACCCCACGCAGAGGAGATGCTGGACCATGAGTGTGGCTGCTGCCGACAGGTCCTGAAGAACGTCAAAGCAGATGAGAGCAGAAAAACAGTCCACGTCAGTTACCTTTCATGCCCAGTTTCTATGCTATCTAATTATACTGATGGAGTTCATGAATATGTCAAATTTTGTGTTATGGTTTTATACGATTAAAAAAAAAAAAAAACCATCTGGGAGTTCCCATTGTGGCGCAGCAGAAACAAATCTGACTAGGAACCATAAGGTTGTGGGTTTGATCCCTGGCCTTGCTCAGCGGGTTGAGGATCTGGCACTGCTGTGAGCTGTGGTGTAGGTCTCACAGATACGGCTTGGATCTGGTGTTGCTGTGGCTGTGGCGTAGGCTGGCAGCTGTAGTTTAATTTGACCCCTAGCCTGGGAACCTCCATATGTTGTGAGTGCAGTCCTAAAAAAACAAACTGAAAAAACCAAACAAACAAACAAAAAAAAAAAACAACAAAACAAAACACCATCACCCTATGGGGTGTGGGCTGGGCTGTGGGCTGTGTGTGGAGACTTCTGACCAAGGGCTTGCTGCTGACCTGGAAGCATGTGCAGCACCTCCAGGCGCCTCCCGGGTCACCTTCACCACCACCACCTCAGCACCAGCCTTGTGCCCATTTCACAAAGGAGAAAACAGAGGCCCGGAAAAGTTCATCGCCTATCACCATTCAGCTAGTGAAGGGCAGGCTTCCAAGTCAAGTCTGTCTGTCCCATTCCAAAGCTGAGTTCCCACCTTTGTCCCATGGCACTGGCTCCCCACAGAGACAAAAAGGGCTTAGTGGTAAAGTGACTTGGTTTCCCCTTCTGTAAAACCTGTCTCCTGGTGTCTATGTCCACTAAGCAGAGGCCCCCCCTCTCTCACCCCAAGGGCCAGCCTGCACAGAGACCAGGAGGAAGGCGTGTAGGGCACCAGCCTGCAGGAGTGTCAGAGCCTTCCCTTTGGAGGAGTAAGTTCCCCCCACTTGGAAGGAGGAGTCAGTCAGACCCTCAAGGCCCCCGAGCCCCACGACTCCCCTCCTGGGGACAGCCCTGCTCTGAGAGCTGGAAGCCTTCCCCGGGCACCAGGGAGTCAGGGCCCGGCTAAGGAGCAGCACCGCTCTGCCCACGCCCAGTTGGGCAGTTCTCCAGCAGGTTGTGCAATCTTGCTATGAATAGGCCTAGGTGTGTGGTTTGGTGCCAAAGAGACCAGACTTGTTTCCTTCAGTGACAGCTCCCCTCTGGAATTCTGGGAGGTGAGGGAGCACAGCTGTGAGGTCAGGCTGCTGGCCCTGAGCAGGGCGGTCCAAGCTGGTGGCGTGAGGGGTGGAGCCTGTGGCCAGACTGGATGGGCAGGCTGGCAGCGTGACTCTTCCATGAGCGGGCACCATGATGGGTGTTCAACTTGAGTGCCCAGAGCTCTTCTCCTTCCCTGGCAGTCACCTGGCCACCCAAGCCTCTGCCATCCCTCACTCTCACCAGGCCCTCTGACCTTAGGTATAGACTTAAGAAGCTGGGAAGGAGACAGGAAAAGATTTGCAAGTTAATTGTTAAAACTTAAAAAAAAAAATGAGGCTGTGGGAAACCAGGGATTCTCATACATCATTGGAGGGCAATTTGGTCCATCTACCAAAATTGCAAATGCGTATGTATCTTTTGCCCCAATAATGCCACGTTTGGGCATGAATCCTACAAAGATTCTGACATGCGTATGTAATAATGTGTATAAGGTTATTCACCACAGTGTTGCTGATAAAAACAAAGGTTTAGAAACAACATCCAGTGTCTATCAGTAGGGATTACTGGCTAAATGGATCATGATCCAATGAGACAGTGGAATACAATGCAACTCTAAAAATGAGGAGGCTTTCTTGGAGTTCCTGTTGTGGCGCAGCAGAAATGAATCTGACTAGGAATGATGAGGTTGTGGGTTCAATCCCTGGCCTCGCTCAGTGGGTTAAGGATCTCGTGTTGCTGCGAGCTGTGGTGTAGGTTGCAGAGGTGGCTTGGATCCCATGTTGCTGTGGTTCTGGCGTAAGCTGGCAGCTGTGGCTCTGATTTGACTCCTGGCCTGGGAACCTCCATATGCCACAGGTACGGCTCTAAAAAGAGAAAAAAAGACAGTAAATAAATAAATAAAAATGAGGAGGCTTTCTATGTGTGATAATTCTTCCATGCATGAGACAATCATTAGGGGAGCAAGATACCCAACAGTGTGTGTAATGTACTTTTTCTGTTAAAAAAAAGGGGGGAGTAAGAATTTGTGTCTCTTATTGCTTGTAGATGCCTAAGAAATTCTGGAAGAATATACAGGAAACTTTGGGGTGGGAGGAACTAAGCAGAGAACCAGAAAGGGATGCAAAGAAAACAGTCCCTCTGTAAACCAATATGCTTTTCTAGCTTTTGAAACATGTGAATGCATCACCTTTCAAAATATTTTAAAATATGATGCAACAAATGGAGATAATTTTGACCCAAAAATTCAATTGCCAGATACAATGGGCATTGTCTCCCAGGGACAAGTCCTGGGATGAAAACACCCTTCTGCTTGGGGAGTTACCCAATGGATGCATCTTGGTGGGAGGAAAAGCCCCTTCCTTCTCCTGCTGGAGTGGGATGTAGAGGGGCCGAGAACAGTGCTAGCTTATCCATGGTGGCAACTCTGAGTCCTGTGTTGAGGCCAAAGTGTCCAAGACACAACAAGAACTATTTCAGTGTTTGCATCTTACCTTTTACTGCCTCTCCTCAGACACAGTTTACGCTACATATACTATTTCTATTTGGCTTTTTATTTTTCTTACACCAATAGATAACATTACAAGAGTAATAGATAGTTACATTTCTGAGAGTGCACTTGATATGAGCATATAGTTGTAGTAATGATTTTTTTAACAGATGCATAATATTTCTTTGCTCTTATTAGGAAGTTATGAAGACACAACTTTGCAATGATATTATTCACTTGTCAGATTCCTTTCAAACTGTGTAGTTATTATCTCCCCTGAATTCCCCAGCCCCCTTCTCCCACCTTATCCCTTATTCCCTCCAGTCTCAAAAGATGAGTCAAAGCCAGGCTCTCCACCTGACTCTTTAGAAACTATAGTGATCTTTAGAAAAGTAACACACTCCCGCTTTGATATGTGAAAACAGCACACAAGGAGAAGTGGGTGTTCCCGTTGTGGCGCAGCAGAAACCAACCTGACTAGTATCCATGAGGATGTGGATTCAATCCCTGGCCTTGCGCAGTGGGGTGGGGATCCAGCTGTGAGTTGCTGTGAGTTGTGGTGTAGGTCGCAGACGCTCGGATTCCGCATTGCCCTGGCTGGGGTGTAGGCTGGCAGTTACAGCTCTGATTCAACCCCTTCACCTGGGAACCTCCACAAGCTGCAGGTGCAGCCCTAAAAAGACAAACAAAACAAAACAAAACAAACAAACAAACAACAACAAAAAAAACCCACATGAAAGCTGAATGAGCCATTGTTGAGTTTTCTGTGATTTCTTCTGGATCAGGGCTCTCAGTTTGGTTCGGGAGTTGCAGGGGTGCCAAGACGACCCCCTAGCCCTTGGGGCAGCCTGTAAGGCTGGTGGCTGAGAGGCCGAGTTGGGAGCAGCTTCCCTGCCACCCTGGTGCCTGGTGCCATCCCAGGTGCTGGTGGGATGGATGAGCCCAGAATCACAGAAACCGGCCTGCACCAACACAAGAGCATTGAGATTTTTCTTCCCTGAGTGGGAATCAGGCTGTTTGCAGTGTTTCTGGTAAGTTCTCTGAGAAGGAAGACAAGAACTAAGTTCTTTTTTTTTTTTCCTTTTTTAAGAACTAAGTTCTGAGCCATTGTTCTGTGATGGACATTAGGCAGAACTATAGACATACACACCCTAATTTTCTTTGGGTATCAAATACTGCTGGCAGCCTTCCCTTTCAACATTCGAATGAGGAAAATTCAAGAAGGACCCCTCCTTCTTCCTCCAGCTCCAGAGGTGGCCTGGTCCTTGGAGCGCAGCACCAAAGCTTCTCTTGGATGGAGACAGAAGCAGAGGGAGGGTGGTCCCCCTTCTAAACACTCTTATCTTCCCCTCACCCCTTCAAACACACTCCCCAGCCATGCCCACCACGGCTGAGCTGAGAGGCACCCAGGCCACGGCAGGCAGCCCCCCACCCCTATCCCGTAGCCAGCTCCCACTTCCCCATGTCCCAGGGGAGTGGCTGTGGGGACAGGGTGGTGTGTCCGGCAGATCACGCTGTGAATCCTACCTTCCTCCACTTTTGACCTCTGCTCTCCAGCTGTGGTGTGGGTGGTTTGGCTGATACAAGTCACATGTGCGGGAGTGAAGATTTGCCCTCACTACTCAAACACTTGCGAAATCAAATCCCTCAAGTGTCAGAGAGATTAACCCGTCCAAGTCCTTCCTCTTCTAAGCAAGAAGCCAAAGCAGGGAGAGCTGGCAACAACTAGCTCTTCATTCAAGGAGGTGGAGCGGATATAGATCCTACCTCGAGCATAAGCTCACGGTGGGCAGGGCCCAAGTCCTAGGTGTCCTGGTGCCCCCAACTGCAGCCTCTGGCCCACAGCCCCAATGAGACTGACTAATTGTTGTTAACTTGAGTTAATTTTAGCTGAATTTTTACCTGGTTTGGGGGAAGCTGTCTATTGAGAACCTTGTGATGGCTGGTGTTCCTTGGCCATCTTCAGCCTTTTGGGAGACAGAATCAGAACTGCGAGGCAATCTCAAATGAAATTCCTTCTCCCGGATGGGTTTGGGATTAGAAGACGGTGAGATTTTACCTTTAAAGGCAATTAAAACAATAACAAGGACAATCGTACAAAAGCATGACTCTCCACCAATGCAGAGTTTATCCCAAAGGGCAAAGTTCAAATCGTTTTATTCACTCGACCTCAGAGTCCATTGTGCTGCTGAGGACTTTGAACCCAAAAGCTGATTGATTTTTATAATGTCTCTTAAGGAAAGACACAACCCAGGCTACTAAAAATAGTTTTACGGTAGGGTGGGGTTCCCCCAAACTTAGCTGAGCGGCCCCAAGTGTACAGAGGAAATATTTATGCTGCTGCCGCCCGCGGCTCAAGTGCTGTTTGACTTTCGATGGGCGATGACCACTGTTCATCGGCGGGACTCACATGGGCAGGACCTCCTTAGGGCTGAACTTTGACAGGTCCAAGCCTCTGACACCCAGTGAAGGCAGAGTGTAAATCCCGCCTCCCGACGGCAAAGCTCCTTCAGGGCGATGTGACTTGGTGCAGCCCAAAGTAGTTACCAGCCATGGTGAACGACACCATCAATCTGCTTTATTAAACTGTCTGGTGGCCTGTGGAGGTCAAAAGTGGGTCAGAGAAAAAGGTTGCTGGATACATTTAGTTTAGAGATCTCAGGATAGAGGCTCTCTGTTCCGTGCATCTCCCAGCCACTGGAAGACCTTGAGATGAACTCGGCTATTTCATGTCTAAAGGAAGGGAGAGGGAGAACAAAAAAACTTTCGGAGTAAGAGAGAGTGTCATTGATGCTTTATTTACATGCGTCACCATCTCTTTTACAAACTAGATTACGGTTTTAGATGGAATACACAAGGCAATATCTACAAACACCAAGGAAGGTTAAGTACTGCATCTCTATTTCGTTTGGAAAGGAGAAGATTCCCAAATCAAACTGGTTTTGATTCTTGAGAGGAGAAGTGGTAGTTGTTATTTTATGGCAATATATGGTTAGAGAAAATCCTCAGGATGAATGCAATGTGATAGTGTTCGCTTCGAAAGAAAGGATGAGGTGCTTCAAACCAAAGGATCAGTAGCATGACTCTTAGGTGTTTGAAGACAGTCATGCACCAGATGGACTTCTGGCTGTTGCGGGGTATGAGCAAGAAAGTGAAACAGAGAAGACAGTTTTACAGATACTGTATACAGATTTTTTTTTCCCATTCATGCAACTTTTTTTTCTTAAAAAAGTTAAAACATGTGAAGCCAAAACATACAATACACTGTTTTTTAATATGAACTCATTTTTTTCTGGTCCTCCTTCACATCTGTTTACATTTCCCATGTACATAATGTGCTAGGACAAGTATATTGAGAGAAGACTGATTGCCAGGCAATGAGATAAAATTTTAGAGAAAGAAGTGACCAGACACACAGTTGTGGTTTTTTTGTTTTTTTTGTTTTAAAGCAGCCGCACAAATATTTTTGGAGTGTGGCAGAAGCCTTGGAACCAATCATTCATCAAAGAAAAATACATAAAAATAAAACTATGAGGAAAATACTTCATTCATTCAAACTGCATAAAAGATTACCCACTAGAGATCTAGAGCAAATATAATACACAGTCATCCCTCGGTATCCATGGGGGATTGGTTGCAGGACCCCCCCAGATAACCCAAATCTGTGGAGGCCCAAGTCCCTTACGTAAAATGGCACAGTACAGCAGGCCCTCTGAGTCTGCGGCTGGTTGACTCCATGGCTACAGAGCCCAGTACACGGCGGGCCGGCTGTACTCTTTGCAATTACTTGGGCATCTGCGTGAAGCTCTTGTTTTGTGGACATGGTTTCGCAAGGACGTCACTCTCCCCTCGCAGTGCCCTGCCAACCCTGGTCTCCAGGAGAGGCTGGCTTTATTGTACCTTTTTTGCCAGTGATTGCATTTTAACAAAAAAATCTTGCTTTTCTTAATTTCTATGTGTGTAAGGGTTATGCCTAATCATACAATACTCCCCAAATGCACCAAGAAAAAGGAAATCAGAGTTCAGAGCTGTCAGGATTTTCTCTCTGCTTTCCGAGAGAAAGGGTAACTTTTTGATTACCCCTTACCAGCCCTTGGCATCAGCAGGCAGGACGGGCCTGGCTGGCTGACTGCTTTCCTCCTGACGGTCTTTCCAAGAGATTCGAATGTTCCTTATTCTTTAAGTGGGGTTCATCAGATTCTCTCTATCATCTTTAACAAGTTCAGAAGCCACCAGAAATGTCATCCTGAGATGGGGGCACACCGGTCCTGAGCCCTGAGCCACCATGTCTTCTCAGGGTGGAGGAGTGACACACATAGTGCCAAAACTCAACCACACACACACACACACACACACACACACCAGTCCACCTGTACTACACGTGTGTGCACACTCCTTCCGTTAACAGCAAAGACAGACAAACTTCTGAAATTTTAAAAGATATGTTTCGGCAATTATTATACATTGCAGGAGATGCAATAAAGGAAATCAACCTCAGAGTCATTCACAGTTCATGGGATACTCTGCTGCTGGCGGTTATCCTCATGCCAGCAGAGTGCAGGCTCATGATAAAGCTCTTTTCTAACTTTGGTAAAAGGTATCTGGTTCTGGAGCCCTGAAGAGAACAGAGCCCCAGAGTTCAGGTCATGTTTTCATCATAGTTATTCTTCTTTCTAAATTTCCCATCCCAAAGTGGAAGGACCCTGAGGGCAGCCCCAGGCAGTTCCTATCAGGATGCAAACATTCCGGCTGCCAGACCCCTGCAGGCTAAGTATTCCACTGAGATGCTCCAGATAGGAAAACTTCCTGGGAGGGACCCAGGACACTCAGAACTTCACATGCTGGCTCCCAGTTGCCCCTTCCTGAAAGCAGAGTCTTAATGCAAGAGGCAGAGGGCTTAGGTGGCACCTTTGCTCAATCTGACTGTGTTTGGGCCCAGCTTGCCAGCGGAGGGTGGCAAAGGGTGAGCATGGGGCTGCTGTGATCATGGACAGGCTAACTGTTCCATTCTCGCCTGACCCTTCCTAGGACTGATGCTGGCACCTGACTCTGCCCTGACCTCAGCTGTCCATGACACTCCATGTGTAGATGCCAAGTTATTTTTTAAAAAAAGAAAGAAAAGTTCAAAGCATCCTTCCGTCTCCATTTTTCTGATCTGATCTGTGGCCACCCTGCTCTCATACCGCCTGTGCCCCGCCCCAGGTGTTTTAGATTAAATGATAATCTGGTTCGAGGACATTCTGTAAGACATTCTGCCTGAAACCTAACAAACACTTGGGGGGGGAGGGGGGGGAGAATAAATGAGATGCCACATGTCTAAAAGGAATTCAACATTTTCAAGTCCAAACACATCTGAGGGTTGCCTTCCTTACTCCCAAAGTAGTTCCCAGGGTCTCTACAACTGCAAAGGCAAATAGCTATTGTGTTAGTTGTCCTGTTTCTTTGAGCTCAGAACTCTCAGGGCTCTTGTGTTGGAAGCACTCGGGATTCTCCCTCGTATCCAATATTCCACCCCCGTCCCCGAACTGTGCCTCCACCCAGGGCAGCATCACTTAGAAACCCCGAGAGGCAGAGCTCTCTCGCTGACAGGGGACAGCTCTTGGGTACAGCAGACAACCAAAGAGTCAAGGAAGCCGATGGCATTGTTACAAAGGAATACGGTTAAGCAAAAGTCTGTCTCACTGACAAGCAGACCACGTGAAGCGAATACATAGTTCTAAAAAGCATACTTTCCAAATGAAGATTATAAACGTGGAAGCAGTTTAGAAAAGGCGACAGGCTGCAGGTTTACGAGAGCCACAGACTGCACAACAGTTTACAGATTCAGTGAAAGGCAGGGTGAAATCAACCGGGCGGTTGCTCGGACACGACAACCCAAGCGGGGCAGGAGAGACAAGTGACAACACCAAATGGAACTTTTATTATGCTAGGAGCTGTTATCGCCACCAACATCACCCCCAGAGGGACTGCGGAGCAAAGGTGCACAAGGGGGCTCCTGGGGGCCAGTGACGGGTGCAGGGGGTCGGGTGGCACGTCTGTGCTGGTGGAAGGGAGACGGTGCCCAGTGCAGGGGGCGAGTGTCAGCAAGAACTCATGCAGGGAGGTCTGTGCTGAAATACTAGCCTGTATTCCTAACATTCATGCAGAATGTTCCATTTTTGTCCTGTACATGATAAAATATATTTATACATTTATATGTCTAGTGCTTTTTATGCAAAGAAAAAGAGTCTTCATATATCACTTTGGAGAAGTAGGCATATGCTGTGCTAATCAGAGCGTCATTATACAGGTTTCAAATGTACCAAAGGTGTTCCCGACTATTCTGTCTACCAAACAGGGAAACTAATATAATCACACTTTCCGGGGTAAACACAAAGCACCTATACAGCACCATAACTTCTGGAAAAGAAAGAACAGAATCCACAGAAGCAGGAAAGTGAGAGAAAAGATGGTCAAAACTGCCCTATCTTGCACTTCCATTGGGTCACCTGTACAATTACAATCTAAGCTTATTTATATTAAAAAAAGAAAAAATCAGTTTGTACGCTGTTGCCTCTCACGCATACATGTGTATTAGATCATATTATACAGAGCAAGGCTGAAAATAATCAAGGGTGTGTGCGTCTAGAAAAAGTGACTCAGATTTGTACTTTTCACACATTTCTCACTGCAGGCTTAACGCTCACCTGTAAGTTCATTTCTTCTGCAAAGCAAAACAGGATTACTTTTTTTTTTTTCTTTTCTCCTTAAAACTAAATCTGTTAGTGGCATTTGGCAATGAGTGGACAGCTGAGCTGATTTTTTTCCTTGCAAAGATCCTCATTTCTAACCTACATACCATCACTGTCGACTGTGTTAGCTGAGGGTACTGACCTGAGACCACAGGCCCTACTGATGTGGCAACTGCAGACCAGGGGCAGGGGCTCGCCCCCGACTACCAGACCCATGGCCGAGCCCTTGCTCACTTGGCCGACGCAGGGCTCGGTGCTGGACTGGTGTGCACAGCTGACACATGTGCCATTGCTCAGCTTTTGGAAAAGGATAGTTTTCTACCAAACCAAAGAAGAAAATCCCCCTCCAGCTGATGTGATGTGTTAGTTTGGAGAGTTCCACAGGCGTGAACGCTCGAGACGCCCAAAGTGGCAGGGGAACCGGCATAACGTTTTCCTTCTGTTTAAAATTTGCAACGGGAAGGAGGATGAACATCCTAACATAGAAAGACTGCAAGTTAATGCATGTGAGAAACTCAAAATCCAAGGAAAACGACCACAAAAACAACACTGGAAACAGTCCCATCAACCATCACGCTATGAAAACCCCACGGAATGGCCCTCGGGGCTCACGGTGTGCTCTGAACGGGGTGGGCGGAGCTGGCAGGGTGCTGGCCTTCGCTGGCAGGTGGCTGTCACCCCGTACAAGGAAGGTTTTGCATACTTGATCGAGTGAGTTGTGTGCGAGGGGAAGTGCTTCACCCAGACAAGGGGCCGTTAACAGTCTCTGCTGGGTTAGGAAATGGCGCGGGCTCACAAGGTGTTAAGCTGTAAACGGTATCACTGTCCACTTGCTGAGAGCAGATTTGGCAAAGGGTTTTTTTCTCTGTAGGTCTTGTGTCAGTTTGAGGGTCTATAGGAAGAGAGAAGAAAACCGGAGACAATTAAGGACATTCAAACAGCAGCAGCGGGCACCTCGGGGTCCCGCCTCAGCAGCGTCTGGTCCCCTCACCCCTGGGCCAAGGGCCCACCAAGTAAGGCTGCTTTGCCGCACTGGCTTCAAATGTGAAAACCTCAGGACAGAGCCTGGAAGTGACTTACCTCGTTTCTGGGCTTGATGACAAAAGGCCCTCAAGTGAAAGAGCCCGGAGGAAACGGGGCCGTTAACAAAGCAAGGAGAACCAGGGTGATGCAGTGTGGGAGATGCAGGGGAGGTTTTACTCTAGATCTCTGGATTGAGGGGCTTCCTGGGACGTAGGACTTTTAGGCTAAAGCCAGGGAAGTGGGTCACCCCCAAGCAGAGCAGCTAATGCTTTTCCTGGTTCTCCCCGACTAGCTGTGTGGACCAAACGGCCCTGCTGACCACCCTTCCTGTTGATACGCCAATAGCGGGGGAGTGGGAATGACCGCTTTCCCCAAAGCCTTCATCAGTCTGCACTGCTGGGTTGGGGGTGTGACTCCCCTCACCCTAAAAGGAGGAGCAATCTCCAGGTGGGCTGTCTTAGACATGTGCTTTTGTTTGTTTTTATGTTTTTTGTCTTTTCTAGGGCCGCTCCTGCGGCAATATGGAGGTTCCCAGACTAGGGGTCGAATTGGAGCTGTAGCCGCTGGTCTACACCACAGCCACAGCAACGTGGGATCCGAGCCGTGTCTGCAACCTACACCACAGCTCACGGCAACACCTGGATTCTTCACCCACTAAGCAAGGCCAGGGATCAAACCCTCAACCTCATGGTTCCTAGTCGGTCGGATTCGTTAACCACTGCGCCACGACAGGAACTCCTAGACATGTGCTTTTCATATGAAAAATCTGCAGAGGAAAAAAATTCTACCACACACAGCACTTGGCCCTAAAACCTCCCAGAAGACAGACATCCCGTTAACAACAATATTATGGTTGTTGTTGTTATGCTTCCAGCCATCTCTGAATGGTTAAGTCCTGTCAAAGCACCTGAAATTCTGAATGCACACAAGTCTTCTCAGACTTCATGTGACCACCGAGCCTAGAAGAGTTAGAGGATTTAAAAATATATATATATACACTTGCAGAGATGTAGCTAAAGGAAATAACAGGACAGGCCTCAAGACCTTTTGTTTATGGAGACAGCTGTCAAGGTAGGAAAAAAATGGCTCTAGGCCAAGAAAAGGATAGAAAAGTGAGAGGGAAACGAGGAACTCAAGCTCTCACCAGATGAGGTGAACAGGCAAGGAAAGATGCATCAATAAGCTCTCGCACACACGCGTCACGTACCTCTGCCTCTCTCTCATTTCAAGACAATATTACCTTAAAAATTCACTTGGAATTCTCACAAGTGCACAATTCTGTCCTGTGGCTGGATGGCTGGGCCAGCTTACCTTTCACTACTATTCAGAAAGGCAGCAGGGGCTTTGTGTAACACTACATACCCATGGTCTAAGTACCCTGGCTATAGCTCCAAAGAGAAGAACTTAGGTTGTTTTATTGGAGGCAGAGACCATAAAGCAGGAAAAGGCTCCTTCTTACCACCCTTTCCCCAAGTATTTAGTTGCCCTGACTGATGGCTTTTTTGGAGGTAGTGTTTGCTTGGTAAGTGTACTAGACAATATTATCTGGACTATAAAATAATGGCTTGCTGATTTCAGAGAAGAAAAGGTAAAATAGATACCAAATCTCAGTCTCTGTGAGGAATTTAGCCTGCTAGAGCCAGTGTTATTCTAGCTACTCTACCTGGGATCCCCAAGGCATGAACAGACAGGGGCGCGGAAACACTTCTTTGGGAGAGGGTTTGGTTTTTTTCCTTCACAGTAACACTTAATAAACTACAATCTAAGATCTCTCTGCAATTAGTCATTAGGGAACTATGGTCCCTAAGCCCTGATCTTGACTTACTGTAAGTGCCAAGAGAGAAAGAAGCTGTAAAGAATTACCTAATCTAGACCCCATCCCCCGGTTCCCTTTGGTGTTAATTATTCAGCCATGGAAACCAGTGCATGCTGGGAAGGCGCCACACTTCACTCCCCAAGTACAGAAGCAGAGCTCGCAGTCTGCTCTAAGGCTGGCACTGGGTCAGCGCACAAGGCAAGAAGGCAGAGGGCACCCATAACCCCCAGCGTGGCATCGTTCTAAGCAGAACGGGGCAGCAGCCCTGCAACCAGGGGCAGGAGGCCCCACTGGGCAGTTTAGAGCAATAACCATCACAATCTCATCCAAAGGTCCAGAATCTTCAGGGGACGTCATCGTCATGAAGGGGTTGCCCCTGATCACTCTTCCCTTCTTTTCAGAATGGGCTTGGGGTCCCTTGTGACACCGTGTCCCACAGTTCCCCTGAGGTCTCACAAGCCATGCCTCTGAGCCTGCTGGGGAGACGGCCTGTGCCTGCAGGTTAAACTGGGAGAGGCTGGGCCCAGGTTTAGAGGACAAATTTCTTATTTTATTTTTTTTTTAGGGTAGCACCTGAAGCATATGGAGGTTCCTAGGCTAGGGGTCCCATTGGAGTTGAATCTGCTGGCCTACACCACAGCCACAGCAACACAGGATCCGAGCCGCGTCTGTGACCTACACCACAGCTCCCGGCAATGCCAGATCCTTAACCCACTGAGCAAGGTCAGGGATCGAACTCGTAACCTCATGGTTCCTAGTCGGATTCGTTTCTACTGTACCATGACAGGAACTCCTTAGAGGACAAATTTAACAGAGAAACTCCCACAACACAGGACAGAAAGCTGACTTGTTTCTCTGCACTAGAAGGCCAACAGTTTGTAAAATACCGTGAAGACATAAAGGAACCAGATACGTGTTGAACAGAAATTCAATCAACCCTCTAAGAGGAACACCAGGAGCACCCCTCACTAGGAAGATGTGAGGATTAAAAATTGTCCTAAGGAAAGCAGCCCCTCATCTGCCTTAGATGTCAAACTGTTCTTTGGTGGCTCAAAGTTTGCACATGTTTTTGTGACACCATCTGGGACTGAAGGAATGGATGGAGCACACGAAGTCATGGGCTTTAATGATACTTAGTGTGAGCAAGTTCCTGGGGGTGTCAATGATGCTTTCGCTTCTCTTACATTCTTTACAGGGAGACGCTTTCGTTAACTGTGAGGTTTACGTGTGTGCACGATGATGCCCTTGCGAGTCTAAAAACACATCGGTTGAGCAAAACTTCTGCAAGGCGAAGGCGGCATATAGCTGAAGAGAATTAGAGCCATCACTTCCCAGTTACTAGGCAACGGGCCAACTAACAATAAATATGAAAATGCTGTCCTGTCCCATCAGTGGCTTTCATTAACAGGGAGAAATATCTCCTCCCTCTCCCTTCCTGCCCAATAAATAAGTTTGAAATCAGGCTGTTGATGCAAGGAAAATGAAATGGGGAAACCAAATGATGAGGCCCAGTCTAAAAATATCTGTGGATGCTGTCATCTGGTCTCCTGTGAGAGTAAGTCCCTCTATAATCTTGGCATCTGTAGGGAAGACAAGTTTCTGCCTAATTATCACCACTGAATCACATGATGTTCTAAGGAAGGGCAACGCCTCCAAAAAACTGTACACAAAACATAACAACCCTCGTCAACTTTAATCTGGGAATAAAACATAAATGTTCCTACTGCTGTCCTCCCACAACTTAACTCCACTGTGACAAATTTGGATTTCTCAGCAGTGCTTTTATCTTCTTGGCAGAGAGGAAAGGAACAGGACCCCAATCCCAAAGATGACAGGGAGGGAACAAGAGCCACGAGGATGACGCTCTCGCCTATCTGCAAAGCCATGAGGGTTATCACCTGCTTTTCTAGCTAAAACTAGAAGACGTTCGGAGGCAAGTTTGCCTGCAACACAAAATTAAAGTGAAATACTACTTTCTTCACTCTTTAAAGATATTTTAAGCCAAACTTACAACCCCCCCCCCCACCCCGGGCGGGGGGTGGCAGGGGGAGGAAGCTGGGGACTAAATGCAGAACACTGAGGACAGAAAAGGAAATGAATCGATATTCACTGGGTCTGACAGGGAAACTTCAGGTGGCCTTCAGAGAACAGGTGTGGGGTTCAGAGTGTGTAGCTTTCTACCTGAGTAAAAAGCAAAGAAATGCCTGCCTGTGCCCAGAGGGATGTGAGGGACACCCAGTCCAACACAGGCCACAGCCATGTACCAGCATCCAAGGTTTCTGTTGGTGCCACCCCAGGAAAAAGAGCATTTTTGCAGGGCTTGGGTTAGGCAACCACCTCGAGTGCCGCGGTGCCAAAACGGCAGCACTGCCCTGGAGCTCACCTGCAATGGCCAAAGACGAAGCAACCCAAGAAAACACCTGATGGGCACAACATTGCTGCTTAATTTGGTAATTTTTCAATATCTTCTGGGTTGGAATGGGCGATACAGAGGACTTAGGACGTGCATGAAAACTAGCTAGGACAGCAGGGGCCCTGCTGATTAGAAAGCAGCCCTCTGCCTGCCATGCTGGCCAAACAGAGCCACTGTCCACGGCTGCCCAAGGAGGGAGGTGCAGCTCTATAAAAATATGTTTTGGCAAATGCTGTCAACTTGCCATTTTAGACACGGAACAGTTTACGAAGGGAAGGAAAACAGGTATGGAAATTCTGGCCAAATGTGTACTCAGCTGAGGAGCCTCCCTAAAGGAAAGCCAGGTTTCCAGGAAGGGCAGCCCACAGGCTTTCGAAGGGGTGAGTGAGTCCTTACGGAGAAGGTGGAATGTTACAGGGAAGCTTAAAATAAAGTCTTCATGGCAAAGGTGATACTCAGGAAGATATGGGAAAGACACTCAACTACATATATATATATATATATATATATATATATTTTTTAACTTAAAGGTTAATTTGTGTAAAAGCCTGACCTATGTACGTTCTGCTTTTAGCTACCTCCCAGTAATTCCTGGGCTTCTCAGGGTGGTGGGTGAGGCCTGTCTGTGGAGGCTGGTGACAGGCCCGTAAAGAGCCTTTGCCTCTAGGACACTTCAGAATCTGGACCTAGTGTGGACCGCCCTTCTAGCCAGCCCGTGTGCTGTGCTGATAAAACACAGAAACGTGAGGAAAGAAGCCATCACCCTGCCACTTCCAGCAGAGTGGCACAGCAGGGTGACCTGCATCGAGACGCCAACTTTCCTGCACCTTAAACTGTAGGGATTTTTTTTTTTTTTTGGTCTTTTTAGGGCCACACTTGGGGCATACGGAGGTTTCCAGACTAGGGGTTGAATCGCAGCTGCAGCTGCCAGTCTACACCACAGGCACAGCCACACGGGACCTGAGCTGCATCTGCGACCTACACCACAGCTCACGGCAACACCACATCCTTAACCCAATGAGCAAGGCCAGGGATCCAACCTGCATCCTCATGGGATACTAGTCGGATTCGTTACTGCTGAGCCACGATGGAAACTCCCTTAAACTGTAGGGATTAAGGAAGGTTAACATAAATTTACTTTAACAACGTCCTATTTCTGTTTTTATACTGGGGCAGAGTATTATGTTGACCAATATTCTTTGTGCATCCAGAGTTGAATATGGTGACTGACAGCAGGAGTATGATACATATTCATTTACCTTCAAGTCACAGAGATTTCCTATTTTCTTAGGAGTCTCAGATTTTCAAAACACACAGAACAGCTTGTACTTAGTTTACCTTCTTTTGAAGAAACATCTTTAAGGCAACACTGTACGGGGGGTGGGGGGGGCACTCTTGGATCCTCTCTGGATGCATGTTACTTGGCCTGGATTATAATACTCCAGGACCCTGGCTGGAGTTCCCTGTCCTCACCCCGGCTTTACCACTCACTCCTGCTGATCCAATGGGTCAGGTTCAATCCCCCTGCCTGGTTTGTTCTCCCATCTAAACATCCAGCCTCCAGCACCCGCCTCCCCAGGCTGCCCTCTGCTGAACTCCTCAGCCACTTACCTGGCATTTAATCATACAGTGCCCAGAATGGTTACTTTTCCAATACACACTGAATTCCCAATATATTGAGAGCAGAGTAAAGCCCTCAAACCAAATCAAATACTTGTGCAGCATCTTCAAGAGCACTGCTTTAGGTATAAGAAGTGCCTATTCCAGTCAGGGACACACAATTTTCTTGATGTCCCAAAGAGCCTAGAAAGTTGACATAGACAAGAAGCTGAATAAATGAATGAACTCTTCTCCTGGAACAGCTCTCTCTTCCTTTCTGCCAATTCAAACACTCAACCCCCTTTTAAGCCTTCCCTCTTCCACGAAGCATTATAAACCTACTCACATTTGCGAAGAGTTAATCTTATTTGATTCCAGGCAAAACTTACTGCTTGTGGGACAAGACCTAGAATTTTAATACACCCACCCCCCTTTCGGGGGAAGATGGCTCCTGATCAAGTTTTTAAAACTTGTATTTTTTAAAAGATGAAACCACCTAAGGATCAATACAAGACACAGTTTAAACATCCAAACAGTTTAAATTATAAATTAATAAAAATTTAAATAGTAAATGTGTAATAAAGAATCTACCTTCTCCCACCTTCCTCTACCCCTTACCCTAGGCATTCTTTATTACCAGCCCCCAATTAAGAAGCCTGCTACCCTGGGAGTTCCCAACGTGGCTCAGTGGTTAACGAATCTGACTAGAACCATGAGGTTGAGGGTTCAATCCCTGGCCTTGCTCAGTGGGTTAAGGATCCGGCATTGCCATGAGCTGTGGTATAGGTTGAAGATGTGGCTCGATCCCAAGTGGCTGTGGTGTAGACCGGCGGCTAGAGCTCCGTTAGCCCCCTAGCCTGGGAACCTCCATATGCCAGAGCGGCCCTAGAAAAGACAAAAAAAAAAAAAAGCCTGCTACCCTAACTCTCAAACTGCAGTCACTGCTAAAGTGATTCACCATTTACAAACAAAAGAGAACTGGAGTCCAGGAGGAAATGCTTAGAGCTATAAACCATGACCTGAATGTCACAGTGTTTATGTTTGCTGGGTGTGGCCCCATCCTGGGGGTCTCCTCACTGCACCTACTGTATAGAGGGGGTGAGGGGACCCCTGGGAGCTTGCGGCCACCCCTTCAGGCTGGGATGCCTACTTCCCTCAGGGGCTGGGTGCAAGTGCAGCTGTAATGCTCCAGCCCATTTAAGAGTTCTGCTACAATGCACAAAGGAGTGGGGTCTCCAAGTCTTCTTTTCCTGCTTTT
Organism: Phacochoerus africanus; assembly: GCF_016906955.1. Taxonomy (NCBI): domain Eukaryota; kingdom Metazoa; phylum Chordata; class Mammalia; order Artiodactyla; family Suidae; genus Phacochoerus; species Phacochoerus africanus. The sequence continues at coordinate 74,703,705 of NC_062545.1, read as the reverse complement.
GTTTTTTTTTTTTTTTTTTTGGCCCCGCCCTTGGCATGCGAATTCCCAGGCCAGGACTAAAACTGCCACAGCAGTGACCTGAGCCACTGCAGGGACAATGGCAGTCCCCTAACCCACTAAGCCACCAGGGAACTCCTTTTCTTGCTTTCAACAGGCACAGTTTTGAAGACAATCTAAATTTTCCAAAAGTGATTCTGAAATTGAAAACACAAAATCAGCTATTTTAGTTCCACAAATAGCCCAAACCATTTGGCCAGCTGTAAGGTAGGACCAGGACCTGCAGGTACACAGATGGTAGCCAAGAAGCAGCGACCGCACCAGTGCACGAGAGGAAGGAAACCAAGAAGGAACCGAAAGGGGGGTCTCGAGGGTAGCTCCAAGCCCGTCCGTCCTGAGGGCAACAGTCTGGAGGGAATGCAGATCCCAGGAGTGAGGCAGATCCACATTTTGGGTAGCCTTCATCTCCCCGCTTACTTGACCAGCACTGCAACAGTAAGTGCCCAGAGCTCCTCACATGGGCCCCCACCCCAGCTGGCAGGGACACTCCACCTACCAATAGCTCAATCAGTCAATACCTATCTTCTGATTACTTATAGGTATATTGGGCTCTATTGCTTTCCGATTTTTTTTTTTTTTTTTGGTCTTTTTGCCTTTTCTAGGGCCACTCCTGTGGCATATGGAGGTTCCCAGGCTAGGGGTTGAATCAGAGCTACAGCTGCCGGCCACAGCCACAGCAATGCCAGATCCCAGCCGCGTCTGCGACCTACACCACAGCTCACGGCAAGGCCGGATCCTTAACCCACTGAGCAAGGCCAGGGATCGAACCCGCAATTCAACGTTCCTAGTCAGATTCGTTAACCACTGAGCCATGACGGGAACTCCACTTTCTCATCATTTCTGAACATACAAATGACCAAGAAAGTTCCAAGTAATTACAGTGGAATGTATACAAATAGAGGCCTAGTGGAAATTAAAAACTCAACCTCAGAACTCCTGGCTTCTTCCTGGCCAGTGATTTCTGCTAGGGAGACAAACTGAACATTCCACACAGACATGAATACTTAAACAAGAAATCTTAGGGTCTAGACCTCTTTCATCAGAGAGAGACAGAGGAGAGGGGAGGGGAAGGGAGAGGGAGCGGGAGGGAGACTCAGAGAGAGAACATATTGATACGTAAACTTTCAATCAAACCAGGACCAGCAGTTAAAGTTTTATCCTTAGGAACACTGGAACTATGCCCTGGGAGCTTCAATACTAATTCCCATCCTTTAACAAATGCATGTCATAGATTACAGCAAAAAAGAGGTTATTAACACACAAACAAAAAAACTCCCCAGAAAACCTGGAGTTCCCGTTGTGGCTCAGCGGAAATGAATCTGACTAGTATCCATGAGGATGCGAGTTCAATCCCTGGCCTTGCTCAGTGGGTTAAGGACCCGGTGTTGCCATGAGCTGTGGTACAGGTCACAAATATGGCTCAGATCTGGTGTTGCTGTAGCTGTAGCTCTGATTAAGACCCCTAGCCTGGAAACTTCCACATGGGTGTGGCCCTTAAAAAAAATCTGTAATTATAGAGTAAGGTTCACATCTATTATTGGGAAGAGAAACAAAACACCTGCAACCAAGTGGGCAGTAGCTCTTCTAGGTGGTGTGTTTCAGCTCCAGGTTGGGTCCTGCTTCTCTGGGAAGAAAGCTGCTGAGAGGAGCAGCCCAATTTCTCTGGGTTTTCACTGAACCTAGAGTTGGGAGATCTGAAGGATAGTGACCATATCTTCTGAACCCCAAACTATGTCACATTAGCCAAGAAGGGGGTAAACGATCAGGTCTTGGTGGGGAAGGGTCCATGGCCAGACCATAGCCAGCATCATGCTATTTATTGTGTGGCCATCTTTCTGCTCCCAAGAAGCCCTAGGAGAACTGGAACAGTTCTTTATTTCTTTGTGTGGCTGGGATGGCCTGGCAGTGGAAGGGCAAGATCAGATTTCCAAGCTCCCTCCCAAAAGGAAGAGGCTTCTCTCCAAGGTAGCAGAAAAGGGGCAGAGTGAAGGTTCCCCTCAGCAGAGAGGGCACCCCTGTGGACAGGACAGGCCTACCAAGGAAAGCTGAGGCCAGACAGCTGGGATTTCTCAGGCAATCCTTTAAAGATGCTAATGGAACACTCTGGGTACCACATACAAACCTCCTCCATTCATCTGTGGCAGAAGTTCCTTTGTTAGTGAAAAAAATTGCCTCTCTCCTGGGTACCCGATTTGGTAGGCAGGACTTTCAGGGGACATCAAAGATTTCACACAACAGGCAAGTGCTATACCTCTTTATTTTTACTTTTTTAATTTTTTTGCTTGTTCCGCCTTTTTTTTTCTTCTTTTTTCTTTTCTTTTTTTTTTTTTTTTTTAAGGCCCGCACCCACAGCATATGGAAGTTCCCAGGCAAGGGGTTGCATCCGAGCTATAGCTATTGGCCTACACCACAGCCACAGCAACGTGGGATCCAAGCCTTGTCTGTGACCTACATCACAGCTTTTGGCAATGCCGGATCCCCGACCCTTAACCCACTGAGTGAGGCCAGGGATCAAACCCACGTCCTCATGGATACGAGTCGGATTCACTTCCACTGAGATGCAATGGGAACTCCTACTATACCTTTTTAATGAAAAGAAACCTGACTGATTCTGGTTTACTGAGGAAAGTAGTTGCTCTTTCTGCCAGTAGTGTGACTGGCTTGGGGGCTTCCTTTACTCTGCACTGACCTCTGGAGCCATCTTAAATAGCAATAAACAGTAAGTAACTTACTAAAAAGTTACTGTACCAGAGCTGGTCCTGACAAGAGCTCTGTGGGGTAGGTTTTCACTTTAGCTCCATTTTACAGATGAGCAAATTAAGACTCAAAGAAATGGAGTGACCTGACTCAATGACACATAGTTATGAAAATGGCAGCCTTCTGCTACAGATCCAAAGTTCCTCTGCTGTAACAGAGACATTATTTAACCTGAAGTGGGTTGCAGAAGAGGCTTTTTATTTATTTTTAATTTTAAAAATTTTTTATTTATTTATTTATTTTTTGGTCTTTTTGCCTTTTCTAGGGCTGCTCCTGCGGCATATAGAGGTTCCCAGGCTAGGGGTTGAATCAGAGCTACAGCTGCCCGCCTACGCCAGAGCCACAGCCCCGTGGGACCCGAGCCCCATCTGCAACCTATACCACAGCTCATGGCAACGCCGGATCCTTAACCCACTGAGCAAGGCCAGGGACCGAACCCACAACCTCATGGTTCCTAGTTGGATTCGTTAACCACTACACCACGACGGGAACTCCTGGGGGAGGCTTTTTAAAGCCGAAGCTCCCCTCAGAGCAGAGCCTCAGGGACACGAGCTTGGAGTGGGTGGCTGGCTCACATCCAAATGTGATGAACCAGTTCTAGAAATCAAACATAAGCTACAGCAAGTGTCTTGCAGGGCTTTTAACAGGAACCAGCTTCTGGATTTAGTCTGAACTCTGACCTATTAGCATGGAGCCTATGTTTTTATCCCCTGTAGACAAAGACATGTGTCATAACGGAATAGGACATCTGAAAGCAGGTTGTCCCAGAAAACCGAGCAGGCAAGGCTGCCACTCCCCATGGGTTCTTTGTTCCAGCTGTGCGTGGAAAGCAGTCTTTTCCTCTGTGACAATGGTCACCACTTCATCAGGTCCCAGCCAGGCCAAGCCTACCTTGAAGGAGGAGACCCAATTTTTATTTTTTTCTAGCAACTGTGCCTAACCTGCTGCAGGTACTCAATAAATGAATTTTGCTTAATGGATTGAGACTTTTCTTGAACCCTTCTACCCATGTGGGGCCTACCATTTTGCCAGGCCAACCTGCTCATCCAACAGTAGAACCCACTCCCTGGCTGGGAAAAGCTTGATACATGACAAGGTCATAAAAAAAACTCAGTAAGAATCAAGAGGAAAAAAGGTAGCGAATCCCTGCTTCTCAGAGGGTTGCTGATCTCTCAGGATTTCTTTAGGAGGTTCCTTGGGACACTGGTCCTACGGTCTCTGGGAGAAGAAGGATTTGATTCAAGATGTCGAATAAACATAGGAAACACTGCAATCTGATCCTAGATGGTTCATACCATATGTTAAATTCTCTGAGAAGTCCTGTGGGAAATGATCCTATTTCACTTTATTTAACAGTGTTCCTCAAACATTTGACCCCAGAATCCATTCTCTGCTTAATACTATGAATATCCTGAGAAACACTGACCCATGAGACCTCTAAATATCTGAAGTGTCATCAGTTCACAAGACAACGTTTCATTATAGTTTTTCAAACTTCAAAACAATTTGGAGGATGCAGGAAGCAGTATTTTCAAATCAAATGAACACATCAACAAAACCAGGGTGGAAGTGACCTCTCTTGGAAGGTGGGAAATCTCCATCTTGGAATGAAAATCCGGTGTTAAGACACGCGCCCCCAAGTTGGGAAGAGAAAGCAGGCCACAAATGTCCGTCTGCTTGCCAAGGGCCCCTGAACCTTGGACAGGCCAGTCTCTCTGGCCGTGGCACAGAGGCAGGTCCTTAAGCCCTCTCCTCCCATTTCTATACAGACAGGTAATGCCTGTGAGAAGCAGCCCCCAGGGGAAGACTCTACTGGTAGAAAATACTATTTATAAGATATTCAATATTGAGTATGATGAACACTCTGAAAAGAAGCACTTAATGGGAGCTTCAAATGTACATGAATTTCCAGTAGTAATTCTGGTGACTTTTCACTCCATTTATTCATGCTCTGCACAAGCTCAGAAAGCCGCTTATAAATGCTACTGCTTGAAGAGCAAGAGTCACTCAGACTTTGTTTCTATGCTAAGGAGGCTGGTCAGAGGTGACCCTGGGTACATTAAAAAGCCAACCGGCCCAGAAAAGCAGCCTTAGTGCCGGATGTCACTACTTTCCAGGGAAAAGGGTGTATGTGAGGCATGTACCAGCCTCTGCCCAGAATCCTCTTTTCAAGGCGCTGTCGATTTTCTTTCACTGTGGTCAACACTAGAAAGATCCAGACAGCCATTCTCTCCATGAATGACAGTTCAGACTTTGGGCATTTTAAAAGGTAAGAATAAAGATCCCTACAGACGCAGAATTCTTTTTTTCTTTTTTTTTTTTTTGTCGTTTTTCCATTTTCTTGGGCCGCTCTCGCGGCATATGGAAGTTCCCAGGCTAGGGGTCCAATCGGAGCTGTAGCCACCGGCCTACACCAGAGCCACAGCAACGCGGGATCCGAGCCGTGTCTGCAACCTACACCACAGCTCACGGCAACACCGGATCATTAACCCACTGAGCAAGGGCAGGGATCGAACCCACAACCTCATGGTTCCTGGTCGGATTCGTTACCCACTGCGCCACGACGGGAACTCCGTGAGACGCAGAATTCTTGAAGCTGGCCTACTATAACCAAAGACTAGACAATAGTTCACAAGTGCAACTAACAGGGTATATTCTCCATGTGATACACATCATACATTATATTTCCAAACAGAAATACCTACATCTAAAAAACACAAGACATAAGTAGCCTATAATATTGCCTGTTTTGGGTTAGAATTAGTCCTATCCTCCAACACGAATACTTAAAGATAGAGTGGAATCACAGCATTTAAACGTCAGTCCAACAAGTCTCAAAGATTTGCTCCTTTGGGAAAGTAGCCTAAATTAAATGGCCTCTAACACCAGAACCCTGCTGTTTCCACATTAGTATACCACTGTTTCTTTAGAGTCCCATATCATCACATATCCCTGACTAGGGCCATTTCACAGACAGAATGTTAGGTTTCAAGTTTAAAATCATACATACTATGCACCCTTAAAATTCTACGATTCTGCTAAAAAAAAAAAAAATACAGCCATGTAACAAGAAAGAAGCAAACTCACAGATATAGAGAACAAACCAGGGGTTATCAGTGGGGACAGGGAAGGGGAGAGGGGCAAGGAAGAGGCAGGAAGGGGATTAAGAGGTACAAACTATTATGTAGGAAATAAGCTACAAGGATATACTGTCCAACACAGGGGCTAGGGCCAGTATTTTATAATAACTATAAATGGAGTCTAACCTTTAAAAATTGTGAATCACTGTTGTACATCTGTAATTTATATAAATTTGCATAGCAACTATACTTCAAATAGTTAATCTCATTGGTTAAACAAACCAAAAAACCCAACTCTATGATTCCGCCCTCTTTTGACAGATGAGAATCCTCCTATTCTAACAGATCCCTCAGTGACATGGCCAGTGGCAGAGACAGGAAGAGAACTACCTCTCTCCTCTCCATCTGGGTTTTTCCTGGTTGGTATTTACTTTAAAGGTGTTTAAAACACAGATAAATTTGGGGGTTCTCCCTAATGGGGTCCCCAAAGGCCCAAAGATGAAGACGAATGAAAGAGCATGTGATTTTAGGCCTCTTTTGACATCACGACCGTGAAACTGAAGGTACTTTCCCTCCGAGTGTGGACACATGTCGATCTCAGGAGGGCTTATTGGAAGCTCTGCCTTGCAACCACCACACTGGCTCACAGACATGCCCGCTACCAATCCTCAAGTATGTGCATCAAGCTTCATGAGCGCCTGAGAGAAGAAAGTGCCCTTCACACCCAGTAGCTGGTGCGCATAAGAAAGTACAGTGATTTTTTTCCTTTTCTAGATAGACCTGTAGGTCAAAGGATTTCACACGTGGTCTAAAATGAATGGCGTGTGTGAAACACCCAGCTCTCCAGAGAAGCATCTCACCACGGCTCTCTGGCAAGACTGTCTGTCAATTGGACAGAACGGCTCCATTAATTCCACAACTTGACGGCTCCCACTCAGGGTCCTGTGACTTCAGTTAGCAAGTCAGGAAGTGGGGCTGGAGAATACAACAACTACTGGCTTCAATCAAAAAAAAAAAAGTCAGGAGTTACCGTTGTGGCTCAGTGGTTAACGAATCTAGGAACCCTGAGGTTGTGGGTTTGACCCCTGGCCTTGCTCTGTGGGTTAAGGATCTGGCGTTGCTGAGAGCTGTGGTGTAGGTCACAGACATGGCTTGGATCCCATGTTGCTGTGGCTCTGGTGTAGGCTGGTGGCTATAGCTCCAATTCGACCCCTAGCCTGGGAACCTCCATATGCTGTGGGTATGGCCATAGAGAAGACAAAAAAAAAAAAAAAAAAAGTCAGAGTTTCCCATTGTGGCTCAGCAGAAACAAATCCGCCTAGTATCCATGAGGATGCAGGTTTGAGCCCAGGCCTTGCTCCGTTGGTTAAGGATCCTGTGTTGCTGTGGCTGTGGTGTAAGTCAGCAGCTGTAGCTGTGACTCGACCCCTAGCTGGGAACTTCCAAATGCCTTGGGTGCAGCTCTTCAAAAAAAAAAAAAAAAAAAAAAAAAAAGAAGAAAAAAAGTCAAACCAAAGAAAGCCAGGACAGAAGGAGGCTTGGGAAGCTGGGCTGCTAAATTTGGGAGAAATGAGTTTTGAGACTATGACCTAAGGCTTGCCTTGTGAATTTAGGAGAAAATTCCATAAAGTGATGGCATGAGTTCAGTGTCAAAGTAAAGAATCTATATTAGGCCACATATGCTCCCAGCTACTGAGAGGAGCAGTTCATTCCAAAGCAAAATGGAAATTGTACACTCAGAAACCAAGCCTCCCTCAGAGCCCTTGGCTTTCTTCAGGATGTTTCCTCTCTTGCTCTGGTCATACTGAGCTGGTTTAGTTTCAGGAAAATTTGGTGACTTCCCATATTTTTTTTTTTTTAACTTCAGAAATATTTTCTCAAAAAAACTTCCCTCAAAATGCTTTGAGGTGACTAAACGTCCCTGTTTCCAATAGGGTATAATCACAAAATGGGTAATCTTAAAAGTAGGTAGTAATCTTAAAAATATGTGTAGTCTCAAAAGTAGTTTATTATCAAAATAGTAATGATTCATTAAATACATTTTTAAAACTTAAGTATTTAAATCTCCCTTAAAATGTTTTTATACAATCTTTTAGAATTACACACACACACACAAGAAAGGTCTGCTCTTCAACTAAGAGGAAAACCTACACTTGAAAAGTCAGACAAAAACCGACAGCACATTTTCTTCTCTCAGTTTTTCAGTGAGCTAGAATGTGGATGCCTTACAACGAAACCAAAATTAAAACCTCCTTGGGTCTTTAGAAGCCACAATCACATTTCTCTTCTTAAAGGAAGACAAACTATTCTTCTGAAAGCCAAATATCTGAATTTCTCAAGGCAAATCTCCCCCATTCCGAGTTTTGGCAGCATGAAAGTGTGTCACCCTATTTGGCTTCTGTTGCAGTCTTTTTACCATCTCAAGGGCTATTAAATGACTGGAAACAGATGTCTGAGAACCATTAGGGGCCTGCTTCTGCCTGGGAAAGCAGAGAAGCTGAGCATCACAACACTTGACATTCCCTTTTCTACAACTATGTGTGAGCTGGATGGTGCACCACAGGGGACCCTGGTAATTCCTTCACCAGGGCAGAGGGTTAAACAAGGCTCAGCTTTTTATGGCTTTGAATCCCACTTCTCTTTCCCACCACTTAAAGAAGAGTAGCTTGCTGATATTTAAGAGAGAAAAAAAAAGAGGACCCGGGGCATAGAACAGAGCCCCCAAACGTGGGAAGTAGAGTTGTGCAAGCCTGTGAGCAAAAGACCTAATGCTCATTTTGCTACTTGAAAGGGAGAGTTGTTTGAGGGCAAGCTTGTATATTATCTGCTCCTCTGGCTCCAGTTCAGAGCATTTCCCATTTTTACCATCTAGAGATAATTAGAAAGAACAACTACGGTTCAAGCCATTTCAGAAATCGGGATTCTGGGTCTAGCTGTGTGACCCTGGGCAAACTACTTAACCTTCCTGGGCTCCCTGTTTACTCATCTGTCTGTCAGTATGTTTACCTAATTACACCATACATATTTCAGACCATTGTGGTTTTAAAAGCACTTTTGCACATTTCAGTGTTTAAGGATTCCATTTTAGGGCCTTTTTTGGGGGGAGGGGAGCTGCGGCTGCAGTGTGCCACAGCTTGATGTGGGGATCTCAGTTCCCAGCCCAAGGACTGAATGTGGGCCACAGTGGTGAAAGCACTGAGTCCTAACCACTAGACCACCAGGGAACTCCCAGTGCATCTGACGCTTGCAATAACCCCATTAAGCAACAGGGGTTATTATCTTCATGGTATAAAGCTGGCAACTGAGGCTCAGAGGCTAAGTGACACACGTCCGATAGCAGCCAGAAAGCAAGAGAAGTGGAACCGAATCCTCAACTTCTGATTCCAAGCAAATGCTTTTCTTTCCATATCATGTTGCATGATCTTTCTGGTTCCAACAGAATTAAAATGCCACAATTTAAAAAAATCTGTCACCATTCACAACCCATGTCACTGTTTGGAATCTGACATCTTTTATACTTCAGGGAAAACGAAGCATGTGAAAAAGTGCTCTCTCACATAAACACTTCTGTTTTCAATTGAATTCTTTTGCTCTTTTAAATACTTAGATGCTAAGTGTTAACTAGTAAAGATGCTTAGTACTAGCGGTGAAGAATCTAACAGGTCTGGCTCCTGGTAGACATACTCCTGTATGAAAGAGTCCAGAATATACAGTCTACAGTTATATTAGAAGTACCCAAAAATTGTTACTTTACTGGAAAAGAAAGATATAAAACCCACAGCATGGAAGATCGACAATGGCAGAGCTGGACCTGAGACTCTAAGAAAGTCCACTGCTGGGTCCTTAACCTTGACATTTGTGTGGCCTAAGGTCCCCTTCCTCCTTTCCCTTGTCTCCTCATCCATCCATCCAATAGGGGCACCTGTGTCATAGGTCAGTGAGGGTGACTGGACACAAAGAAAAACGAAAGCCTCTGGTAAAAGTCCTGAGCTGTCAGCAAACTGTGAGGAGGGGACCCTGACGGCCCTATTTGTTTTGCAGGTACAACTCGGAAAGAACCGGGTGGGAGCAGGTTACCATGCACCAGGTATACAAAAGGCAGTTCCCTACCCCCACCCCGTTACCACTACGCCACAGCACTGGGCACTGACCTGCTCTGCCCACTTCCCCTTTCCTCAGTGAGCCTTCAGCCTGGCACCCAGCTCTGAGATGAGGCCTGCTTAGCACCAGTGAAGCTCCCCACGTTCAAACCAACAACGTTCTGTGTGGAGATGAGGGAATCAAAGTTAAAATCCAACCCGTCAGCATCCATGAGTTCGCTACGGATAATGGACTCCATGTCACATTCCAAGCTCCCGTTGAACATGTCCAGGTCCAAGTCGCTGGGGAACTTCTCGTGGCCCATGACGGGAAGGTTCGCACTCGTTGAGTACAAGGAGGAGCCTGAGAGGGAGTCTGAGAGGGTTTGCATAGACTGGCTGACAGGAGACTGCTGCTGGTGTTTGGCTGACCCGAGGCTGCTTGAGTCGCTCAAGCCCATGCTGCTGACGGAATTCGACAAGGCACGGCTGCCACCGAGAGCGCCCTGGGTTTGGTGCTGGTGGTGGAGCAAGTTCTGATTGACCAAACTCCCCTGGTTAGGCTGGGCGGCAAAGGACATCATTGGGTCGCTGCGAAGCATCACGTTCCGGCGGGAGTTCTGGGCGGACACAGCGGTGCTGGCCTGAGACATCAAAGGGTCCGACTGGGTCATCATGACATCGCTGTGGCTGAGTGAGTCCGACGTGAGCAGGTCCTGGAGTGTCTGGTTGCCGTAGTGCGACATGGAAGAGAAGGTGGCTGGCTTGTTCTCTTGGATGGTCTGCATGGGCGCCTGGCGCAGCGAGTTCAGAGACGAGGGTCCAAACACCGTGCTGCTGAAGGAGCTGGTGGGCGAGCCCAGGCCGGAGCCCTTGGTGGTGTAGGGGAAGCTAGAGCTGCGCTGCATGAGCCCCCCGGGGGGCGAGGGCTGGGACGAGGGCAGCGCAATGTTGTCCAGCAGGTCATCCATGAGGTTGTCGGCCAGCCCGTCGTTGAGATTCATGGTTCCGGCCATGTCGGTCAGCCGGGGCAGCTCCACGGTGCAGGGCTTACTGACCGAGGGGGACAGGCTGGCCGAGCTGCTGTAGAGCATGGGGGAGAGCGGCGCGTCGTCATCCTGGACGTCATCCAACTCTGTGCTGGCCAGGATGGGGGACAGGCGGCCGCTGACCGTGCTGGCGTTGGAATTGGTGCGCGAGCGGAAGTCGGTCCAGGCGTCCAGCTCATCGCTGCTGCGGGACGTGGGGCTGCCGGGCCACTTGGAGAGCTGGGAGGGACTGTCATCTGCGGACTCAGGGGCTGTCTGCAGGGCGGCCTTCTTCTTGGCTGCCCGGCCGCGGCTCTTGGTGTACTTGTTGCTGTTGTCCATGGAGACAGCCCGCCGCCGGGGCGCCTTCCCGCTCTTTCCCCCGTCAGGGTTGATGATCCACCAAGAGCTCTTGCCGGTCCCCTCGTTCTGGACCCGCATGAACCGGCTGTGCAGTGACAGGTTGTGCCGGATAGAGTTCTGCAGAGAGAGAGACAGGACAAGGCAGAAGATGAGCCAGGATGGTCAAAAACTGAGCACCCAGAAGAAACAGTCATTAATCAGACACATTTTTTAAAACGGACTGGATTTCAGAGGCTTAAAAAAGAGGATAGGCACTGGCATGACCCTGCTTGGCTTGGAAGTAAATGGCAACACTGTAAATGGCAGGCTCCATATCTAGGAGGTGGGAGATGCTGTCATATCCAGGAGACGCTAGAAAGATAAAAAGTCACTGGCCCTGTTTTTCATAAATTTGTTATGTTTTGTTGTCCTTTCTGCGATTTTATTTCCTATACCGAAGTTTATACTCACCAAGTACTACCTCACCATCTCTCCCTGCACTTTGCAACAAACCTCCCTGGCTTGCTGAGGGTGACCAATCGCCTTGGAGGCTATTTTATTCTTGTATGGTACAGAGGGAGCATCAATCTCTTCTTAACCACTTCTATGAACTCGGAACTGGTGTGAATTGTTACCTATCATTTCTATGACTCCATCTCCTCCTGCCAGAATTTCACACCCATCTGACAGGCAGAAGAAAAAAGAATGACAGGGTAGAATGTGCTGAGTTGACAGAAGAAGCAGGACAGTCTCCCATTCAGAAAAATTCTGGATAATTTCTAGAGACACTCCCTCCTCAAGGCCCTGTGGTCTGAGTTCAGTAACCTCCTTCCAAAGAGCAGAGTGTGGAAAGGAGTGGGGGTCAACATCAACAGGGCAAAGTCAGGTTGATAATATGCACTCTTGCTGTACTGTGACGGAAACAGCACCTTCCCTTCTAATCTTCCTTCCAAAACCCATCATCCCAGTCTCATCATGAGAAAAACTGCAGACAAATCCCAACTAAGAGACATTTACAAATGCTTGTCCAGCGCTCCTCAATACTGTCAGATCCATCCACAAGGAGCCTAAGGAAGCAGGATGACTCAACCAGCAATGTGGTACCCAGGAAGGGATGCCGGGCAGAGAAAGGAGCAGCAAAAATGAAGGAAATGTGAATAAAGCACAGACCTTAGTTCATAACAATACTGCATCAATATTGATTTATTAGTTGTGACAAATGCGCCAAACTAAAATAGGATGTTAACGACGGGGGAACCCTGATGTGGATACCCAACATCGACAACTCTGTATCAGTTCTGAAACTTTTCTGTAAATCTAAAACTATCCTATATTAAAAGACGTATTAGGGCATTCCCGTCATGGCACAGCGGAAATGAATCTGACTAGGAATCATGAGGTTGCGGGTTCGATCCCTGGCCTCGCTCAGTGGGATAAAGGATCTGGTGTTGCCATGAGCTGTGGTGTAGGTCACATTTGCTGTAGCTCAGTGGGTTAAGGATCTGGTTGCTGTGGCTGTGGTGTAGGCCAGCAGCTGTAGCTCCAATTAGACCCCTGGCCTGGGAACCTCCATATGGGTTCAGCCCTAAAAAGACAAAAAGACCAAAAAAAAAAAAAAAAAAAGAAAGAAAAAGAAAAAAAGAATTTATTAAAAAAGGAAAAAGAGGAGTCCCCGTTGTGGCTCAGTAGTGATAAACCCAGCTAGTATCCATGAGGACAAGGGTTCGATCCCTGGCCTTGCTCAGTGGGTTAAGGATCTGGCATTTGCCATAAGCTGTGGTATAGGTCACAGGCACAGCTAAGATTCTGTGCTTGTGGTGTAGGCTGGCAGCTGCAGTGCCGATCTGACCCCTAGCCTCGGAACTTCCATATGCCGCAAGTGTGGCCCTTAAAAAAAAGGAAAAAAGGAAAAAGAAAAAGGGCAAAATATTCTCAAAAAGCTAACAAGTGCGCCATCTTGCAAGAATCCTCCTTCTGGCTTGGAAGCTAAGCCCAGTTAACAGGGATGACCCAGATCCAGTCGTATCTCTGCCTCTGACCAACCATGTGACCTTGAGAGCAAATCGTTTAATCTGTCTGCAACAACTCAGTCCTCCATCTTCATGACAGTCTTAATATCCAAGACATCCCTTCCTTCCCGGGATGCTGTAAGGATGGTATATGATAATATACTTCAGGAGCCAGTCACGCTACCACGTCAGAGTGCCCCTACTGCTGTTATGAAGCACGGGGTCCACAGTGGAGAGAGCTCACTGCCTGGGGCAGGCTCATCTGTAAAGGCCTCCCGTACAGGAAAAGAGCAGAGCTGATGGCGTCTGTCACATCTGAAACAGCACCTGCAGGCCAGATGAATTTTTATTTGCAAGTTAAAGACAAAAGATATTGCTTCCTGCTGCCTATTAAACACGAACCATTCTAAAAGTTACCGTAGTTAAAAAAAAAAAAATTGGCAATGACCAAATGTATTTATGTGGAAGATACAAATACATGTGTTCTACCAGAATGTTTTTAAAACACAGAAAGTCAGTGGGATTTCACCGTACGTAAATAACCCAAAATACTCAGAGTGCTTCCCGTGCATACATTCCCCTGCAAGGAGGGCTGACAGCACAGGCTGGGCAGTGGGCACCAGCAACCTCGGGTCATAACTTGGCATTTCTATGTGGCCGTAAAGAAGACGACAGGCAACATGCTGAGTATCTGAAGAGACAAATGTTGCCCAGGAGACTATAAATCCTGCTTCTCCTTTACTCTTATGTTTTTAAATGAATAATGGCATCTCCACTAATGGGTCAGAAATTACATTTCTTTAAAAAGTAAAACACTTTATAATAGATATGAAACATGCTCTTAAAACTCACTCCACAGGGTTCAAAAAGCAGGCAAGGGCAAGGGAGTTCTATTACTGTGTACTCCCTCAGACAACTGGATCTATTAACAGCAACCTTCAAGCTTCTTGGTGAAAAAAGAGGGAGGCCCTGAAGTTTATGTGGGGGCACGTAGACACTGGCCATGTGACTCCTCCTCTGGCCAGCCCCCTCCAGTTTGCTCTAGATTTTGGAAAGGATTCATACCAGCATCAAGAATTAACGATGATAAATCAGAACCAGCCAGTAATCCCCCCCTTTGAAAAGCATACACACACACATTTTTTTTTTTTTTAGGGCTGCACCTGCAGTATACTGAAGTTCCCAGACTAGGGGTCGAATTGGAGCTGCAGCTGCCGGCCTACGCCATGGCCACAGCAACGCCAGATCTGAGCTGTATCCTGGATCTACGCTGCAGCTTATAGCAATGTCGGATCCTTAACTCACTGAGCGAGGCCAGGAATCGAACCCGCATCCTCAAGAATACTAGTCAGGTTGTTAACCCACTGAGCCACAAGGGGAACTCCCTGGAGAACAGTATTGTTAAATGTATTTTTAGTTTCACCAATTCCAAACCAACTAAGAAAGAAGATGAAACACTTTACAGACTTCCAAAATGCCCTATGTAGATTTTTTAATGGTCATCTATTATTTCAACTCTAAACCCCAACAATGTATGTGTGTAATTTTATAAAATTGCAAGCTACCATTGGTTAGAGTTTGGAGAAACTAAGCTTCTGTAAGGGCGTGTGGTAAAGGAGCTGGAAAACCCACAGGGAGGACCAGAACCACAGGGTGTCAGGGCTCAGGCTCCTAACTGCAAGAAGGGAGAGGAAGAGCCTGCCTGACTTCAGCACTGTCACTAGGCCAGAGGTTTTAGATTCCTGGTCTCTCATCCTCCTTATAAACCCGCAACGTTGGAGTTCTCATCATACATCTGAAGGCTCAGGCTGAGAGCTATTAAATAACTTACAAAAGGTCATACCACACAGCTAGTGTCTATAAGAACCAAACTGGTAAATCTGTTTTCCCAACTCCAATCCAATGCTTTCTCTATAACCCTTCTCAGGTCCGTCCCCAAATTATTCCAAAGTTATCATTTAACCTCTCTGTCCTAACATACAGAAACATTTAGGAAAGAAAAAGGATACAAAGGCACAATCTTATGACTATAATTTGGTTTGTAAAATAGTTAAAAGTAATGCTTTGGTAGGTCTTTCCTAAAAATGGTTTTTAAAAGAAAGAAGAGCAAGCCTGAGGGTAAAGCCTCATTCTACAGCCCATGTTTATGGCCACTGTAGCATTCATTCTCAAGAGAGGGCTGTGGTTACCACACAAACCAATACAAACTACCCTTAGATTCTAACACAAAACCCATCTTATTAAATGGGTGATTAGCTTCAGTTTCCAATCTTAGCTCTTTGCTTTGAGGTTACTAGGGGCAGGAGACATCCCCTGAGGCGCAGTGCCTACAGACGGGTTTTTCCAGTTCCATTACTAAGACGATGCAAACGCAGACACAGAGTGTGACACCAACATCCTCACGTCCCATCTCAGGGGCCTTCTATCCATACGCGTTGGCTGGCCTTCCATTTATAAAATCCATAATCTGAAAGGGGCGTTGCATTGACAAAGGCCAATCAATACAGCCCCTCTGTCCATTTCTGGCCTAAATACCCCATCACCCTAACAAGGTCAGATACCAGAAATATATTCTGCCTTTTTGCCTCACAGGTCATGATTCTAATCAATAGGTTCTCTAGCTAAGTTTTGGTGAATTGGGAAAAGGTAAATAAATAAATGCCAGAGAAAATATCAGAACTGCAACATTTCCCCATATCTTTCCTTATAACAGAAGTTAATGGTGATAAGATTTCTTTCTTTCTTTGTCAGCTATGCCCATGGCACATGGAAGTTCCCAGGCCAGGGATCGAATCTGAGATACCTCAGTTGTGCTGGGTATCAAACCAGCAATGCCACAGAGATGAGCTGGATCGTCTCCTTTTATCCCGCCTCATTTCTGTAAGATTTCAAATCACCTCCTCTCTCATCTTAATCCCAGGAATAAAGAAGTGGAATTTATAAAAACAGACAAGCCAAGTGCAAACTCCTCTTAGGATTTGTCGTGTAAGTTCTCTAAAGACCTCTTCTTAAGGAGACTCTAAATTAGTTTCAATGTACCATATTTAAAACTAAAAAACTACAATTAAAAATGTATCGGCCACATTATGCATTGGCTGATACAAGGTACTGGCAAACCTTTCTATGGTTCGCCAATAATCCATCTATCACACCAAAAATTCTAAATTTCTCTCTTTTTTTTTTTTTGTCTTTTGTCTTTTTTAGGGCCACACCAGCAGCATATGGAGGTTCCCAGGCTAGGGGTCGAAATGGAGCTGTAGCCACTGGCCTCCACCACAAGCACAGCAATGCAGGATCCGAGCTGCGTCTGCAACCTACACCACACCACACAACAGGTCATGGCAACACCAGATCCTTAACCGGATCGAGGCCAGGGATTGAACCCATGTCCTCAAGGATCCTAGTTGGGTTCGTTAATCACCGAGCCATGATGGGAACTCTGTAAATTTCTGATTTTACATTAGGTTGGGGTTTGGGAGCTGATAGTAAAGGAGGAATGGTTTGACAGGACTAGAGTGATTTTTCTAATCACATCTAAATACACATTTTGAAATATGTTGTGAGGCCAACCAGTGTCAACTGGTCAAGTACTAGGGATGTGCTTTTCCTAAGGCTAAGGCGACAAGGTCAATACTGCCAACCAGGACCCCCGCTGCTAGACCTCAGGCCGTTCTGTCATCACATTTGCTTACTAAAGGAGCCCCTCAGTTACTAGAATCCCAACTCCAAACCATGTCAACAGTTCTGGTTATTTAAATCCACCAAGATACCCAGAGGCTGAATTACAGCAAACCTAACATTTCTAGGAAGAAACTTTTGTCGGGGACAAATAGGCCAATTTTCTTTCTTTCTTTTTTTTTTTTTCTTCAACTTGGGCCCAAAGATGTGGAAAACCCTGAAAG
This sequence comes from Phacochoerus africanus, assembly GCF_016906955.1. Classification (NCBI taxonomy): domain Eukaryota; kingdom Metazoa; phylum Chordata; class Mammalia; order Artiodactyla; family Suidae; genus Phacochoerus; species Phacochoerus africanus. The sequence continues at coordinate 74,686,451 of NC_062545.1, read as the reverse complement.
CGACTGAAACACAATGTGTCTGAAGACAGGGCAGATTACTCTGTCTCATTTTTATGTCAATCTTCTCTTTCACAAAACCATTTACAATGAAGCAAGGCCTGCACTGGGTGAAGTTAATTGGTAACAGAGCCGGCAAACCTGTCTTGTGTGATTGCAGCTGCCACGAGGGGCCTAATTCTTCAAGGAGGAATGTGAAGACGGTGTGTGAAGGAAGGAACTCACATCTCACAGTCATGCTGACTGTGGTCCACAGCCTAGAGAGCCCACTCCTTGGCCCTCCCTGAAGAAATCAGCAGAGAGATGACTGTCCTCATCAGAATCTCCAAACTCTTTTCCTTTCAATAAGGAAGACAGCTTCCTAATGCAAGATATATTTATCTCTAATGGCAAAGCTCACACAGTCACTACATTTATGCCAACTGGCTGTGAAGACAGATGGACCCCAAACGGATCAGATTTGATTCGGTGTTGGAGAGAAGCTGCCTGAAACGAGTAAGTATTCCACTAATATTTTACAAAGCGGGTAATTCACAAATGTAATTTAAGGTGTCCGATGGAGGGAGGCAGGCTTCAATGTCAGCCAGGTCGTAGCTGGACTCCTGGCCCTGGTATCTGTCCTATGACCCTGGGCAACTGACCTAACCTTGGCCACCTCTTTCACAAAATGGGAATAAAAACAGCCTCTCTGTCAAACTCTTGGATCTTTGGGAAGATTAAATTACGCATGCAAATTACTCATCAGAGTGCCAAGCACAAAAGAGGCTCTCAACTGTCAGATCCCACATACGGAAGCAGTGACATCACGAATGTTCACTTACTGTTTTCCGAGCATCATATACTTGAAGCCAAAAGGTGAGAGGGCGGCTCCTTCCAGGAAAAGATTTCAAACTCTTAAAAGTATTTCAAAGGTGCTGTGCCACTCAGGAGGAGCTGGTAATTTCCCAAATGTTGCTACCCTCTGTCTGCTCCAGCCCCTTCCAACCCATGTTTACCTTGTAAGGACTCTCCACTAACCCAGACACCAGCTGCATGTGCTTCCCCTGGAACACAGAGAGGGTTTTGTCTGGAAGCAACATGTGGTATCAATTTATCTTTCTCAGCAAAGGCAACGAGGAATCCACTGACTTTAAAAATAAAAAGGGAGTTGTGTAATTTAACTCTTAAAGGCCTCTGCTTTTTATTTATTTATTTATTTATTTATTTATTTATTTATTTATATCTCAAAATGAGTTACGATTGTCAGCTCCCAAGCCAGACCCATTGCTTCCCACCAAGCAGATTGCAGGCATCTCCCTGGGCCTCAAGGGATGTCAGTGGGGACCACTGTAAAGGACTACTTTTAAATCCTATACTCATCCACCTTGCACACAGGACCAGCCCTTCCAGTAGGTCTCCCTGCTTTGACTTGTGGGCACCGAGAATTCAGAATGCGGCTGCCAAAGGCCTAAATCCAAATGTATGCATCTGCTGAAAGGTAGATGAAAATGGTCACGTGAAAAGGCCGATGGAAACCATGAGTCAGGGGGAGACCCTGGGGGCTGGGAGCCATAAAACAGCAGGGCAAAGGCAGGCTCTTAGATTTATAATGACAGGCTCTGTCAAGGGCAGTTCTCGGGCCGAAGCCACGATTTCTCTTAGGTATCAGTTCTCCACCCTGGCTGCCTCTTCTCAGCACCTGGGGAGACTTTTAAGAACTCACTCTTAGGAACTGGTACAGGTAAGGCCTGGGCAGAGGAACATTTTTAAAGCTCCCCTGATTATTCTAAGGTGCAGTTAGAGCTGAGAATCACTAGAATTTCCCCTGTATGTTTCTACTGGCTAAGACTCTGAGTCCAATGGCTAATGTACTGCTGGTCCTTCCAGGTCTGATAACACAGCACAGCACATGTTCTTTAGGTTCAAGGTTCCACATTTTAGAAGGTAAGGAGGAGAATCAGGCTCATAGATTAAAGATATGTTTATAGGTACAGAGTAAAATGGAGAGTTTAGAACAGTTTTGCAGATCACCGAGGTCCAGATATCTTTGTTTTTCTTAAAGGTAGGGGGAAGGGTCCCTGATCTCACACTGCCTCGTACGACAGTCATCCAGTCTGCCCCATGCCACTTTTCCATCCAAAATCGCTAGGCATGGACAGAAAACAGGGCAAGTGGACTTTTGCAAAAGTAGGAACTGATACGGGCTGAAGAAGGGATGGGCTGGGACAGTAATTGATCCCTGTAATTTTCAGAACCCTCCCTAAATTAGCATGCAGCCTCACATATCTCTTTTATAATAGACTGTCCTTCAAACAATATGCCAAAAAGAGAGACTGCATAAAAATAACCACGGAAAAAGCCATACCCCAATGCTGAGGTACTTATTAGCTTCCAAGTGTTACTTACTGAACTTCTCTGAGAACCAAAGTACACAAGCAAAGAGAGCCTCGAGAATATTTAAAAAAAAAAAAAAAAGTGTCTCATTCCTCGGCTGTACAAAACACTGTATCACTGCACTCAGTGCAAAGACCCTGGGGAGGGAGGGGACACTGCAAAGGGCCAAACAGTGCCACCACCTGAGGGAGGAGTGTGAGGGCTGGTCCTTATTAGCCATTAGCCATTTAGCTGGCTTACCCTCTTCTCCTACATGTTATCTATTTGAGGGCTAACTTGATCGAAAGTGAGTATGCAAAGTATGAGAGCATAAGACAGACCTGAAGTCAGAGTTACTATCTCTGACTATACATATGGACCAGCTACAGGAGCCTTTCAGACAGAGAAGAAAATACAAACATTCATATAGAGGATTACATAATCAACCCTGATGTGCAAGACAAGTTCCAGGCAAGCTCCACTCTTACTCATCTCTAGAACACTAAATGTTTCAACCATTAAGAGACTTATTTTTAAAAAATGATTTTCTAAAATAAATATTGTCAGGAATTTGGCTGAAGGATTAAATTTCCGGCTAGAAACAAGATTTCCATTAAACTTGCTGACAATAATCTTCTACCCAGAGAGATCTTGGAAAACTAACGTTTGTTTCAAGTTTTTATGCAGTAAGCACAGGTTCTGGCCTCTAGTTTGGAGGAATAAAATAACAACCCTGGTGATGGGCAAAGTGAATCCATTTTCTATCCAAACAAAAGTAAGACATGGGAAGCTCGTTTAGGAGAGGAAGACCTAGGCAATCTGTTCTGCCCCCAAAAGAAAAAGAAATCCTAGATGGGAAGAAAACTCTCCTAAAGAGCTACCTGCACGGTTAGAGGCAGTTTTGCTGGGTTTCCTAGTGTGGGTTTTATTTTCATATTGATTTTTTTTTAATTTTTTTTTCATTGAGCGATCTTTTCAGACCTTCCACAGCTGTTTCTGCTCTTGGAGGGCAAGAGGGAACATTCCATTCCTCCCAACCAAACCTGCACTTCCGGCACACAGAGAACCCTGGCAGCCTTGCGCCCTCTGCCCACACCCACTCCCTGCAGCACCCTCCCCACCCCCAAACCCTCCTGCTTCCAGCTCCACCTCCCCACCGATCCCTGAAGAAGCAGCAACTAACTGAGAAGCAACATGCAGTCAACGGAAAGACAGCCTCCAGAAAGCAGGTTAAAGCTGCAGCATTTGGCTGTCCCTGCTCTTTCTCTGGGCTTCTTCTTCCTGATGTGACTGAATCCCTTCCCCTTTCCACAAAGGGTTCAGCAAACACATGCTACTTAAATTTCCCTTTAAGACCGTGTAGGACTAGCCACACAAAATGGATGCTTCAAAGGGTTAAAAGCCACGAAGTTATTAAGAGGACATTCTTGAAACTGACACTGCAAAGTAGAACAGAAATAGTTTTATTAATAACACAATTTTCACTTAGACTAAAAAAAAAAAAAACAACTGCAAACTTTTCCAGTTTGAAAACGTACTGTGGGCGGAAATGGAGACTAAAACGGCTCTGGAAATACACATCCACAATTCAGGAACACATCAGCGTCTCATTGTGGCATTATATAAGTAATCATCAGGGCAGGACGTTCAGTTAAAAAGTAATACTGTGGAAAATGGAGAAGGCTGTGAAACCCACCTAGTAATAAGCAGCCTGAACTTTACAGTGAAAGCAACTCACGACCAGAGAGATACAAAGCAAACCTGAATTCAATCAGCCAGGAAAGGACAGCCAAGCTGAGACAGACGCAGATCTCCAGGCCTTGAGGTGGTACAGTAAATATCGGCTACAGACACCATTCGTCCCAGCATCGGATTACCATAACAACTTAAGGGGTGAGGTGCAGGGAGCACAGACGATGGATAATCCATCCATCCATCCGACTTCAGCCTGTCTTGCTTTACAACTTGAGGATAGATGTCTATCTCCTCTGACACATACTGAGCCCTTTACAACCAGATGTCTTACTATGGCTTTACCTCCTAGCATGGGGCTGGTACACAGCAGGTGCTCATTCACTCTAATCAATGAATGAGTGGGAAGGGGCAGTCACCACAAAATAGGCATGAATTATATGTTAAAATGAAATGTTAGAAAACAGGAGACCAGTGAATGATCTTCAATGTGCGAAGAATGGAAGTAAGTGTCCCCTGTAAAACAGGAAGAAGCATTTAGGTTGTTCTCAAGTTGACGAATCTCAGCCTTGGGTATTAACTTCGATTATACAACCCAATTTCCAAAAACAAGACGATACAGTCTAGGAAGGAGCTTCAGACTCTCTGTACTATTAGAGAGGTGGGTAGAAGGGTGGTAAGTGGGCTACTGGGAGGAGGGGGGCTCAGGAGAATGGGCTCTGGTGCGGCCAGGGTGTAAAGCTGACCCTCTGCCTGTCTCAGGATATTATGGAGCCCCATTACTCAGCAACACGGTTGACCCGGAGCACTCAGAGGCACCCTCGAAACCAGAGGTAACACATCTGGTTCTAAAGTCTCTTCCCAGCGAGCACGGAGGTAACAAGAAAAATCCAAAACAGGGTCCACTGTACCTGCAAACCGAAGGCACTTACTGTACCTGGTACCGCCAGGGCTAACTTCTGTGCTCGGTAAAATCGAATTTCATTTTATTTTCAGAGCAAGCCTGTCAGGAGGACACAGAGGCCCAAAAGAGTAACTGCCTAGAGGCGGTGGTGCCAGAAATCAAGCCCAAGGCTAATCCTAGAGCAAAGCTCTCACCATAGCACCAGGGGTGTCCCTCTTAAGTTACTGAACCACCCAAGGAGAAAGGCATCAGTCACAGGTGACCAAGGGACAGAGAGCTTTCAAGACTACACAGACCTGTGTCACTGAACTAAATAATCCCAGCTCTAAGTTTCCGAACACGATCCCTAGAACTATGAAAAGGACGGAAGTGGTGGAAGAATGAGTCGCCATGAGGCAAGCCTTGTTGGAACTGGATCATTTTTAGAAATGACCCTTGTTTTTTTTCCTCAGATATTCCCCCAAAGGGACACTGTAGACATGTCCCACCTTGATCAAGGATCACTGCTTTTAGGGAATGACCAGACAGGGTCACCACTATAAACTTTTGAGTGTCCAGGCCTTCCTCAGTGGCACATCCAGTGGCCTCTGTACCCAGCAAGCATCATGCCATGACTGAGTGGAGTCAGTTTACCTGGTTGTCCCTGGCAGGCCTATTCAGGTCCCCAAACAGTTGGCATTAGGCTATAGTCTGAAGCCCAGAGACATCAGGCAAAATGTCTGCTTTACCCTGGGCCTTGCTATTACAAGGCTTAATCTGAAACAGGGACTCCACTCTGTACTACTTAAAACACCTAATTAGTTTATTATTGAGCCAGAAAAGATTAGCTTGCTTTCAAACTATGTGAATTTTAAAATATGATGCCTTTTGCCTGCCAACTGACAGCACGATCAGGATGCTTCTGTTTAGCCTCAATCAAAAACTCTGGTAGAAAACTGCTCTAAGGCTTCGTATGCATGTTATTTTATTATTTGTCTTCTGGCATCAAAACCTGCAGAAACAGAAACCACTGACAATGCACCATATTAAAAGGATGGATGTGGAAGTGCTGAGTGGGCGAGTTCAACAGCTTGAGAGTTTGACATCTGAGATCCAGGAAAAGTGCCTTTCTGTTCTTAGTTTACAACCCCTTCCTTCACGTGGAATTCACTGCATGAGCCTCACACATACAAACATTGCCTGTTTCCAGCTCTTCAGATATTATGGTTCAGAAAAAAAATGGTTCTTTTTTGTCTTGTTATTTCAAGAGCAATGAGTTTCTTTTTGGTAGCTGTGAAATATATGCCAACGTGTGGGCATAGTCACACAGCTAGCTACGCACGGGCCCACACCCTGGAAGGACTGGGAGGGGTGGAGGCATATTTTTCAGCCAAAGCAGGAAAAAGCTGGGGCTAGTATTTACAAAACAGACACGTGTGTATGCATCTGGGAACAGGCTGCCATCCAGTGTCAGTGTTAATTATTCTAACAGTCATCAAAAATCAAGGTGTTACTGGTGAAAGAAGCAGAGAAAGAAAGCAAATCTCACGTCACAGAGCATCTCACGTTGGCTATTGCAAACACAACTGCCAAAAGATTCTGCAAAATGACTCAGGCCTACAAGACCCTCTTTCCACGCCACACCCCAGTGACATTCAACTAACAAGGGATCTCCCGCGGAACTGCTTCCTCTACCTGAAAACCTCACTGGTGTGGATAGCATTTCACTGTTCTGGTTTTGCAAGATTTCTTCTTGTTTAAAACCACAGGATGCAAAAGTGGCTGATGACCAATATAATGATATTGCTAAATGTCGAGTGAATCAACCATTGATTCCAGGACACTCCTGGGTGCCAATTACACACACAGACGAGTACCAGCCAGCTTGAAAGTCCACATGAAATGATCAAAGAAAGAGAGGAGAGGACATTTCCACTGACCGCAAGAACCAGGCATTCACTCCATTCATCTGAAGAAAACACTGAGTGAGCCACCCGGATATTGGTGCATTTTCATTTATCATCCAGGATGTTCTCCAATGTGCAAGTTACTATTAGCACTGCCCCCAAACTATGATGAATGAAGCAGGCTGAGTGTGCATGGGATAAATCATAGTTTTCCTAAAAAGCACGAGAAGAATGCAGTATTTTAGTACTACTGTGTACCAGGCTGTACTCTCCCTCACTGCCGCACATAGAAACAGGAAGCGTGAGTATCGGTAAATGTAACATCTATCTTGCAAAGAGCAGGAGGGATAATATTAACTGGCAAGTACAGTCACACAAGAGACTGAGAGTCTGTAAGACATCAGAGACCCTAAGTGTGTGGGGGAGAGTTGAGGGGGGTGAGCGCTTGCCTCCTGCAGCAGGTGTCACACTGCTTCAGGGCTCACTGGTCCCCACACACTAGCTGCCAGTGATTCCAAGGCCAGTTCTGAAGATGCAGGACCCCTGGCTCTATAACTGCCTCCTTGGCTGAGTCTGATTTGGAAGGTTTGGCCCTCAGCTTCTCTCCCCCAACTTCCTGGGGCTTGTCATCTGGACTTATTCAAGTTTCCAACTGTTTCCCCTGAGCTCGTTCACTTGCTGATAGGAAATGTGTGTGAGCTCATAGCACAACCAAGGTACTAGGGCTTTCCCTAGGGTTTCACAAATTACTTACTCTAGTGCAGGGCCCACTGAAACTAATCCCTTCACATCAGTACAAGAAGGAAAAACACACCAGGACAGATGTTGCTGAGCCATTTTCAGGTTCAAAGGTAGCTTCAACTAACACACTCCCGACTCTGAGGCATTACGTGGAATAATATCACCCTATATTTCCTGTTTCTCCAGCAACAAGTTCATCAGGTTCTTTCAAATGGCCATGACCTCAGCAGTCTCCCCAAGTAAGAAAGACAGCCAAGTCCTGATGTTAATTTGTGGATGGAATGGGGAAGTCACACGGAGCTTCTTGTAAGGTTAACAAACCCAAGTTGGGAGACCATTTTCCAAGGGTCTCTGATGTATCTGCATGTTTTGCAAGCACAGCACTAATAGCCATTTGTTCTGGACTATCTTTCAAGGATGTCTGCATTTGTACAGTGAACAGCCGTGAAAGACAGTGATGGCACCGCCCTCGGGAGCAATGGATATGCCAACTGCTCATTACAAAAGATTTAGGATCCCCAAACTCAGGGTTCCTCTCCCATTAACAGAAGCCCCTGCAGGTGCAGGCATCAACCTGGGCTCATCTGTGTCACTCTTACCCATAAGACTCAGGAGCATGGATGGAGCTGATGCAAAATATGCTACTTGCTGGGTCACAAGTGAGTAATAAATTCCTTTGCCTCTGACCCAAGAGTCTCATGGCTAGTAGGGTCAAATCTCAGACTCTAACAGTTCTTGACAGTCCACTGCTTTAGTTTATGAACTGCTGACATTTCCTTAACTGCACAAGATAAAACTGGGCAATTCATGTCTAACTTCCTTCTCTACCCCTACATAAACAAGAAGGAACACAAGATAATGGGATGGAGGGAAAAAAACGACGTCACAAGCAAGAGGCAGACATACATGGCTCCAACATCTTGAATGTTCTGACCTGGCTGCTAAGGACCCAGAAGCCTTTATAAAAGTAAACTATTAATACGGGGTGGTGGGGGGAGAAAAGACAAGCTGCTGATACAGTCACTTTGCAGGGTTTCATCTGCATTGGTCGCCATTCTTTTCAGCTGTTGCTCAACACCACGGTTTGCTGGAGGAGCAGAGCTGAGTGAGTGGCAGGGTTGGGTCTGGCACTTCTGCCTTCCTCCCCTACTGGACACAAGAGCAGACCATATTATGTATGTCTCCTAGGTAACATGCACCGAGTTTCTGCAGGGGCCAGATCTCCAGCAGGGAGCCCTGGGCCATTCTTAGGGGGAAGAATTGTTCCTTGGTTCCCCTAACCGGTATACGGGCTGACCCAAATCTAACCCTGATGGAAATGCTTTCAAGATCTTTCCCCGTGCCACAGTGATTGTCGTAACTGTGACTGTCCTTGCCGCAACAAGGACAACTGGGAAGGGTTAAATACCAGGATGCCCTCCTCCTTCCATGCCCGCTCTCACACACACATTTTCTTCACTCCTGAGACTGCACTTAGCAGCTGCAGACCCGCAGAAAGGAAGAAGGACTAGGCAGTTCCCATGAACCTAGAGCAAAAACATGCACACACATAACAGTTAAACACTCCAAGTTTCCCAAAGAGAGTTAATTTTCTAGCTTATTAACTATGAACCAGGAGCCTCTACTATGAAATATAAAAACCTTACAAGATTTCATGCTCTACAATTTTTAAGTACTGATTGAAGCCAGACATGTTCTGGTAAAGAGGAAATTGGTATTTTCTTTTCCCTCCCCTTTCCTCTTGGACAACCTACTTCCATTCTTGGCAAAAGGAAGCATATATTTACTACAGCGTTCACATGTACCTACGAGTCCAATGCCTCTGGAATGATACTGGATGGTTGCCATGCGGCCAAATAATGTGCCCTTTGAGAAATAATTATCAATTAGAGTGCTATGAAATGGGCCAGCAGTTTTACTCTGCTCACGCTGTGTGGTATTTTGGCCATCAAACACAACAAGCTTTCTTTGGTTCTCTTTACATCAATCACAAAATTACGTTAATTTGCTCTGACGCATTCTGTGGATCTATGGGGAAAGAATGCAGACATCCAGGAGTAAATGAGAGTCAACTCACACCACATGGGCAGCAGGTCCCCACACAGGGACTCCAGATACTAACATTAGAGAGGGACCTCAGCCTGGGCTGGGGAGCAAGGGCTACATAAATAAAGAACTGTTAGCAACAACCAGCAAGTAATCAATTTTTAGTGCTGTCAGTCTAGAGTAGCTGCCAAAAGAATTTGGCAGAATTGGCTATCATTTTAAAAACACCAACTTAAGCTACAGTAAGGTTTTCTTACTATAGTCAATAGGCTTTATTTTTTCTCTCTAAATCTATAAGAGGCCTAAAAGTAGAAAGAAAAAAAAAAAAAGGTTTAACATTTAGATACCACTGGACATTTAAAAAGTCCTATAGCTTTTCTGTCCTTTTTGCTGACAGCTCTCTTCTGTGTGGCACTATGCTTGGTGATAATTATTAAAATATTTCTTAAGGGGTGCATAAAAATATGGAGAGGTGGAGTTCCTGCTGTGGTGCAATGGGATCAGTGGTGTCTTGGGAGCACTGGGACACAGGTTCGATCCCTGGTCCAGCACAGTGGATTAAGGATCTGGCGTTGCCATAGCTGTGGCTTAGGTGGCAACTGTGGCTCGGATCTGGTCCCTGGAATAGGAATGTGGCCAAAAAAGAAAAAAAAAAAAACATGTAAAAGTTACATAAATTCTTAATACAAGGAAAACTGGGAAGAGCTAAATAATGAAAGAAAGCACAACTATATCCTTTTTCTTTCTTTCTTTCTTTGCTTCCTTCCTTCTCTTTCTCTCTCTGTTGTTGTTTGGCTACTCTCACAGCATGTGGAAGTTCCCGAGCCAGGGATCAAACCCGTGTCAGAGCAGCAACCCAAATAGCTGCAGTGACAACACTGGAACATTAACCCACTGTGCCACAAGAGTAGCATCCCTTTTTCTAGCAGACACACAGAAGATTCTCAATACATTTTCTTGAAAGGATAAAAGAATTCTCCCTTTATTTTCTCTTTTGAGCTAAAACACATTGAGTAAGATCAGCATCTGTAATGTAACAAAAGAAATGCAGCATTAAAGAGGTAGGTGCTCTCTTTGCCCAGGTTCTCCATCTCCAAAGAAGTCTACCTTTAATATTGGAAGGCGCAGTATATAAAGCATCAGATTTAGATAAATTTAAGTCATCTGCCATAAACTTTAGAAGCACTTAGAAATTCGAAATGTAGGTATTATTCATTTTGTTAGAAACCACACTCATGCTTCAGGTGGACTACACAATTCAAGTACAGTTGGAGAGAACATTTTATTCTTAAGATTTAGAACTTTCTGACCAGAGCCTGGCGGAATGGCTCCCACAAAGAAGGGCGGTGAGAGCAAGAAGGGGTGGTCCACCATCAATAAGGTGGTGACCAGGGAATAATACCCCATCGACACTCATAAGCACATCCATGGAGTGGGTTTCCAGAAGCACGCCCCTTGGGGAGTTCCCACTGTGGCACAGCGGAAAGGAATCCAACTAGTATCTATGAGGATGTGGGTTCGATTCCTGGCCTCGCTCAGTGGGTCAGAGATCCAGCGTTGCCATGAGCTGTGGTGTAGGTCGAAGAGGTGACTCGGACCCTATGTTGCTGTACCTGTGGTGCAGGCCAGAAGCTGTGGCTCTGATTCAATCCCTAGCCTGGGAACTTCCATATGCCACAGGTGTAGCCCTAAAAAGCAAAAAAAAAAAAAAAAAAAAAAAGGAAGAAGAAGTGTGCCCTCCTTGGATGCTCAGAGAAACCCAGAAATTTGCCACAAAGGAGATGGGAACTCCGATGTACACACTGACACCAGGCTCAGATAAAGCTGTCTGGGCCAAAGGAATAAGCAATGTCCCACATTGTATCTGCATGCAGTTGTCCAGAAAACCTAATGAAGATTCACCAAAACAAGCTCTACACGGTAGTTACCTATGCGCCTGTCACCACTTTCAAAAATTGATAGACAGTTAATGTGGCTGAGAACTAACTGCTGACTGTCAAAGTTATAGAACTACAAAAATAAATAAATAAATAAAAATTTTTTTTGTTAAGTGGGAAAATAAAAATTTGGATTAATTGAAAAAGTATTACATGGGTGCAAACTTTAAAAATCAGTATCTGGGGAGTTCCTGTCGTGGCGTGGTGGTTAACAAATCCGGCTAGGAACCATGAGGTTGCGGGTTGATTCCTGGCCTTGCTCAGTGGGTTAAGGATCCAGCGTTGCCATGAGCTGTGGTATAGGTTGCAGATGCAGCTCAGATCCCGCGTTGCTGTGGCTCTGGCGTAGGCCAGAGGCTACAGCTCTGATTCAACCCCTAGCCTGGGAGCCTCCATATGCCGACCAAAAAAAAAAAAAAAATCAGTATCTGTTGATATTAAAAATGTACATAATCTTTGACTTAGCAGAAGAGACCACTCCATTCCTCCACTCTCCTCTTCCTTGCCACAGAACAGTAATTTTTTTTTTTAGCTGAGCACAGAGCTGCCAGAAAAAAGAGACTACATTCCCCAGACTTCCTTGAAGTTACATGCGGCCATGTGACTTGGCTCTGGACAACAATGTGGATGTGGGAGTTTCGTGGAAGTTCCGGCAAGATTAAAGGCTGCTGACTCAGATGACAGAGCTCTTGTTCTGCTTTTCTTTTCCCTGTTGGCCCACATCTCAATAGACCCTAAGGCGCCATAAGGATGAAGATCACCTGCTACAAAGGGGACAGACTCTAAGAGGAAACATCCTCAGTCACTTCTTGGAATGGCCATATCAGCCCTAGACGTCTTTTGCATGAAAATAATTCAGTATTAAATTAGAGTTTTCTGTTAAACATAGCCAAATCTAATCCTAACTGATAGACCTAGAAACTCATTTTTTGGGGGATTAATCTTACGGATACACCCTTCTACACCGATACACATGCACATTCTCTCCTTCTGCATAATTAGATAACAAAAATAGTTGATTACAAAATTACAATTATTAGTAACAGTAATGAGAGGTTTCTAATCACATTAGGTAAACAATGCAATAAATGCACCTAGCAAGACAGGCCATTCTGTGCCTGCCTCTCATCGGCCTCGATGGGAGGGGTCATCAGGGACTCTCACAGTGCTTTTCAGTGAATGACTGAGTGTGTGCTGGACGCTGCCATCTCCCAACGACAAGGCTGGCACGGCAGGCACTGGTCCTCATGGCCTCTTACATATGGAGGCCACTAAGGATAGGGACCTAGCACATTTAACTGTATTAACGGTGAGGCTCCTAACACTTCTTATTTTGGATCCACTTGGATTTCAAGAGAAAGGCCACCTTTGGGGCTTCAAGACATGAAGACGGATTGTGGGAAATAGGGTTCAGAGAGACAGATGGTCTCAGCATCTAGAAATTAATTTTACAATAACATAGTATGTAAAGCTATTTCTACCAATCATGAGAATTATGTTGGACCACACCTTAGCAATGACTTTCGCAAAACTATCAGAAATAACATCCACAGCCACTGAGAAAAGACATACCACAATGTTCTAACTTTGGCAAAGGCTTGCTCTTCTGATTCTGGAGCAACATGAAATGAGCAGAAAGTAAGGCATATGCAGTGATCTGCCAGTCTCCACTCAGGCCCAGAGCATTAAATACAAAAAATGAAAATGCTGGAAGTTTCCCTGTGGTGCAAGAGGTTAAGGAGTCAGGGTTGCCGCAGCTGTGCTGCAGGTTGCAGCCACAGCACGGGTTCAATCCCTGGCCTGGAAACTTCCACATGCCGTGGCCAAAATACATTAATAAATAAAAATAAAAATCCTATCCAATAGGAAACCAATGGTCTATGTGGATATTGTAGGATAACACCCAGTAAGTTATTTTATTTTATTTTATTTTATTTTATTTTTTGGTCTTTTTGCCATTTTCTTGGGCCACTCCCGCGGCATATGGAGGTTCCCAGGCTAGGGGTCGAATCAGAGCTGTAGCCGCCGGCCTATGCCAGAGCCAGAGCAACAAGGGATCCGAGCCATGTCTGCGACCTACACCACAGTAAGTTATTTTAAAAAACTATTCCCACTGAACCAAACTGTGGTCAGTTATTCATCCCTAAAATGAATTTTCAAAAATCAGGAATTAAGTAAATGAAAAAAATCTGTCACAAAGCGATTCCAACATTCTGAATAATGAATGCTACATAAGAGAGGAAACTTTATTGCATTAAGATACCACATGACTGTCTCAATTTTTCATGTCTAAACACTGGATATTGAAAATTGTGTTTATGAAGGCCTAATGAACAGGGCAGCATTACAAATGTTTAATTACACCTCCTAAGTTCATCAATATGTAAAAAGAACATGATGGGGAAAGAGTCCCGATGTTCCTAGTTCGCTATGTACTTGCTGGGCTGTAGTCATTGACTGCTGGTGAAAACTGAGCCAGCCCCAGGAAAAGCAAAAAAGATGGCAGATTTACTCAGAGGAAAGGAGGTTACTTAGTAACTAAAATCTTACATGTATTTCACTGATAAATTCTATCCTGTTACTCTCCAAGCCTGCTTGGGATGGAAAGGAGTTATTTCAGAGTTCAAACTGTCCTTTTCAATCTTTCAACTTCTTCTTGATATGCTATTGAGTCCATTCCTGGCACCTCATAAACGTATGAAGTCTTGGCTCTGAAAAGGCCACTATGCATCAACGCCCCTGCTAGAGGAGCTCCCATCGTGGCTCAGTGGAAGTGAATCTGACTGGTATTCATGAGGACACAGGTTTGAACCCCGGCCTCATTCAGTGGGTTAAGGATCTGGCGTTGCAGTGGCTGTGGCGTAGGCCAGCGGCGATAGCTCCGATTCGACCCCTAGCCTGGAAACCTCCATATGCTGCAGGTGAGGCCCTAAAACAAAAAAGAAAGAAAGGATTAAAACAAACAAACAACAAAAAAAAAAACACCCCTGCTAGAGAGTAAAGCCACTGGGCCAGGTCCACTATTTCTCTGAAACTCCTAGCACAGGGCTGGGTACTCCTTTCCATTAAACTCTAACTACCCTAATTTAAAAAGTGGAAAGCCCTCCAAATCACAATAAATACCCAATGGACTAATAGCTGTTTTGGAAAGTGATTTTAGTTTACTAACATTTTAGGTATAAAATGTCCTACATTAAGTCCCAATTTTCTCTTGCTTAGCAATCTGAGCACCGCCTACCCCCTTGCCCTGAGACATTCCATCCTGATCGCCTCCCTGGAACTAGCACATGTTGCTGATATCAGTTTTTTGATCATGAATTTTGAGGATGCTGTCACTTGAAGGTGACCATGGCTAGAGGTAAAAGGGAAAAGGCACAATACCTTAAAACTTTCCCTGACACAGAGGGTAGATCCAGGGTGGCAGGGGGTGGAAGGAATAACATCAGAGGTACAGCCTCTCAGTGGAGGAAGAAGAAGCACCCCCTGCCCCCAATTCAAACAAGTATTTACCGGGGTCCTTTCCTGTATCAAGTATACAAACACAAGTGAACAAGACACAGTCCCTGGTCTCATTCACAAATTTCACAATTTTGCAGAGTGAGGTAGAGATAAAGGGCAGATAGTAATTAAAATAAATACATACATCATTACAAATTATAAGATGTGCTCTGAAGGAAAACAACACGGTATCATAAGAAAAAACAGGGTGGGTTGGATGGACCTAAGATTTAGAGTGAAAGTCAAGAAAGACCTAAGACATGTAGGATGAGCAATCAAACAACGCAAGTCATTGGAGTGGATGGGTTGACCTAGAGAGAGAAAGGGAGATGGATCTGAGATGCTCTCCTTGAAATCATGCAACATGAGGCCAGGTAGAAATGAGGACCCAAATGAACAGGACCCACCAGACAGGAGGGAGTGTATGGTGATCATCACTGGGAGAACTTCCAAAAGGAGACAACAGTTGCTACTGAAAGGTGCAGAAAGAGGAAGAGGTGAAGACTGTCCATGAGCTTTGGCAACAAAAAGGTATCACTGGTGACCTTGGTAAGAGCAGTATTGAGTGTTATAGGGGCAGAAGCCAGGGAAGATGCCAGCAAGGGATAATAAATAATAAATAGTAATCATATGTCATAATCATAATTAAAAAGGTGACATTTGTTGAGTGCTTATTATGCACTAAGCACTGTTCTAATAATGGGTTAATAATATGATCCCTCATTTTGCAAATGAAAACCAGCCTGAGGAAATCTGCCCAAGATTATATGCTATGCACAGAGGGTCCAGGATTAGAACTCAAGGAGTCCAGGAATTCCTGCTGTGGCTCAGCAGGTTACAAACTGGACTAATATCCATGAGGATATAGGTTCAATCCCTGGCCTCACTCAGTGGGTTAAGGATTCGGTGTTGCCAGGAGCTGTGGTGTAGGCTGCAAATGCAGGTTGGATCTTGCATTGCTTGTGGCTGCAATGTAGGCTGGCAGCTACAGCGCTGATCTGATCCCTAGCCTGGGAACTTCCACATGCCACAAGTGTAGCCCTAAGTAAAACATAACAAAACTCTAAGGGTCCAAATGTTCATTCCAGCACTATTTACAACAGCATGTGTCCATCGAGACACACACACACACACACACACACACAAAATGGAATACTCTCAGCCATAAAAAAGAATGACATAATGCCATGTGTAGCAACGTGGATGGAACAAGTTCTAACTGAAGTAAGTCAGAGAAAGACAAATATCCTATGATATCACTTACATGCGGAATCTAAAATATGATAAAAATGAACTTATTTATAAAATGGGAAAATTTAAGGTTACCAAAGGGGAAGTTGGGGGGATAAATTAACTAAAAGTTTGGGATTAGCAGATGAGTTTTCTATATATAAAATAGACAAACAACCAGGTCCTACCATACAGCACAGGGAACTACATTCATTATCTTGTAACAAACCATAATGAAAAAGTACGCACACACACACACATATGAATATATATGTAACACGAAACACTCTGCTATACACCAAAAACTAACACAGCATTGTAAATCCACTGTACTTCAATTATTCTTGCATTCTTCCTACATTCCACAGAATGCAGAACATAAGCACGCACAATGTGCTTCAGCTGGCCCACTTGTATAGACAGGTCTTAATACAATGAATGGCATCTGTATTCTAGGCACAAAGTCCTTTTTCAATGAAAAGTTTATCCTTTACAAGCAAAACACAAGAGGGATTTTGACTGCAGGGTGTTCTGCCTTTTTGGTGACAGCTCTAGCCCCACTGCACACATCACACGTGAGCATGTCCCTACACACTTGTGTTTCAATGGCAGCTTCTGCACTCCCCATCCTCAGGTCCATCCTGCTTGATATGAGGGCAACCAAACCACTAAAGGGAAAAAAAGACCCAAAAACGGATGAAGGGGAATCACACATCTGTATCCAGTAGTCATCACAACTCTATCGAGTTGATAAATATTATTACTATCCTAGTAAACGCAGGAAGAAAAAAAAAAAACCAACAACAGCAGCAGCACAAAGTTAAGAAAGGATTTTAGAATGGGAAGGGACTTAGAGATCAACCAGCCCTGTGGTATTCAAAATGCTTGGTGGATCCATGGAGGTTCTGGTTCTTTAGGGCCTTAGGTGGGAGAAGGAAACCAACTCACCAAAATTTTCGACGTGGCATATTTTACCAAAACCGAATGCTTTTGAAAGCATTTTCAGAAATGATCTAATAACCTTAGTAAGAATGTTTGTTTTTTGCTATTGATGATAAAATATTTTAAAACAAATCAATAACTTAAATTCAAAGGCACCATCATATGGAAGCCAAAATTATCTAAAACAATCCTATCACACTGAATATCGAGTTTTGTTTATCAGTAACAACTGGGAGCTCAATACCTAGAACCGTGCCCAGCACACAGTAGGACCAAAGAATCATCTGATGAATAAACATACGGATGAGGAGAATCCATCAACTTTGTAGAAAAACCCAACATAAAAGAGTAAAATCAGGAGTTCCTGTCGTGGCTCACTGGAAATGAATCTGACTAGCATCCATCAGGATACAGGTCCCTGACCTGGCCTTGCTCAGTGGGTTAAGGATCTGGTGTTGCTCTGAGCTGTGGTGTAGGTCACAGATGTGGCTTGGATCTGGCATTGCTGTGGCTGTGGTACAGGCTGGCAGCTACAGCTCCAATTCGACCCCTAGCCTGGGAACGAACCTCCATATGCTGAGGGTACAGCCCTAAAAGCCAAAAAAAACCCACAAAAAAGCAACAACCAAAAAACCACACAACAAACCCCCCCCCCCGCTCAAATTAATTTTCCTAAACACGCTATATAATGGATGCTGAACTGTTCACACAGCTGAAAATGATGGGAAAAAATTAAAACATCGGGATAAATGAACATCCACATGAAATACTGACATTTCTGTGCCTGATGAAGCATATCTTTGTGAATGTATTTAATATGTGCTTAATGTTCATAAAGGTATAGATGCCACTGTTAAAGCACTCGGTGACATGACACAGGGGACGCACCTGGCCAACCTTGGGCCTGGAATCTCCATTTCGGTTCAGCTTATATGTACTGCTGCCCAAATGATGGTACCTGAAAAACTCTCCTGCCAAAGACAACCTTAACGCCTACTGCAGCGCAGCTTGAGTTTTCAATAGTCTTGCAGGTGTTTTCAAAGCCTCAGCCATTCTTACTAACACACGACATCACCTCCACCTTCCTCCTCCAGCATAAACAACCTGCTGGCTGGCTTCCAACATCTCTCCCAGGAACAGTACTTAGCCTCCTCCTCACATTCCAACTCACAGCCTGAAGCAGGGCTGGCTCCTCCCCATGCAGATCACGGCTGTGGCCTGTACTGGAAGGAGGTACTCCACCTTTAAAAGCACAACCATCTTATACTTGGTCCTTTGCAGTTTTGAATTAGTCTCTGTTTCACAAGTGCGTGGCTTTCTGTTGGCTGCTGCCTCTTGAAGTAGACTGTACACTCTGAGACCAAACAAGTAAGTTTTCTACTCTTCCTGTAGGACATATCACTCTGGTGCATGCAATGTGGTGTTCAATCAATATTTAGAGTAGGGAGTTCCCGTTGTGGTACAGGGGCAATGAATCCGACTGGGAACCATGAGGTTGCGTGTTCAATCCCTGGCCTTGCTTGATGGGTTAAGGATCTGTCATTGCTGTGAGCTGTGGTATATGGTGCAGATGCGGCTTGGATCTGGCATTGCTATGGCTGTGGTGTAGGCCAGCAGCTATAGCTCCGATTCGACCCCTAGCCTGGGAACCTCCCTATGACTTGGGTGTGGCCCTGAAAAAAAAAAGGAAGTAAAAATCTATGCTATAGGACTGAGACCACAATATACTGATCATCTAAATTTTGTCTTTCTAAAATTCATTACACTTTTCAGGGAGAGTCAATCTATACTTGATTTATTCAAATTAATTTTTTGTTAAAAAAGGTGCCTAAGTAATTGCAGTAGCTGGATTTTTCTGGGAGGTGGGAGCAAATCTAAACCTGCTGAAACAGGGACCCTATCCTTTTCACTGGGGGTCGCTGCACCCACGCTTAAGCAGGATCATGTGGCCCTGGGCTTTCTGGGCAGAGAACAGTAAGAAACAAGGCAATCTCACCTGGCTTTCTCACATTTAAGTCCTATGTGACCAACAAACCGA
The DNA here is from genome assembly GCF_016906955.1 of Phacochoerus africanus. NCBI lineage: Eukaryota > Metazoa > Chordata > Mammalia > Artiodactyla > Suidae > Phacochoerus > Phacochoerus africanus. The sequence continues at coordinate 74,667,188 of NC_062545.1, read as the reverse complement.
GCATTAGATATTATTTACAACACCACATACTTGATGTACACAGCAATAAAAGCTTTTCCAAAGTCAAAAAGCTAAGGCCTAAATAGCGTACAACCAATGGAATTCCTGCTTCCTTCCCCAGAGGGACCTGGTAAGGAGACTATGCTCTGCATGTGAAAGGAAGTGGGATCTGGGGCTCAGCAAGGTGGCTGAGAGGTGGCCTGAAGGAGAAGCAAACTGGTACCAGGGCTCCAGACCTCTCCAGCGAGAAAGGACAGATCCTGAGGTGACCTTTCCTCTGGGTCTATCAAGGTGAAAGGTCTCCTGTCCCCCTCAGCCTGAGTGTCAGAGTGAGCACAGCCTCGTGCACCACCTAAGGCCATCCGGATAGCGTGACACAGCAGTGGGAAAGGATTTGGGAAGTGAACACCAGGCCCTGTGAGCCAGGACATGGTGCACGTTTCTGGCCTTTTGCCTACTGTCAGTTTGGAGAAACTTAAAGTTTAAACGGAGAATAATTATGTCCATTTTTTCAAAAGAGCCTGGACTTGTAATCTAACCAGTAAGTCGTCTTTAAAAAGAGCAACGTGCTTTACTGCACTGGCTCCTCTGGCTCCTCGTCCTAACCACACACTCCTGTTAGAAACAAACCACAGGTTAAAACCCACACTCCCACAGAGTGGGCTTGCTCAGGTCCTCCGGGAATGGGCAGAGGGAGGAGGCCAGGAATCGCAGCCCTCTTTCCCTTTTCCACATCACCTGAATAGAGTCCAACGTAATAAAATGCCCTGAAATGTCAGAGCTGTAAGGGACTTTCAGACACCAGCCCCCTATTTCAGAGATGGGAGGGCAGAGACTGAAGTGCCTTGTGCACAGCCCCACGCTGCTTGTTAAGGGCTGGCCAGGGCCCAAACCTGGGCTTTTGCAGCAACTGGCCTATGCCACAGCCATGGCAACACCAGATCCTTAAGTCACTGAGAGAGGCCAGGGATCAAACCTCAGGATTCATGGATATTAGTCGGGTCTGTACCCCACTGAGCCACAATGGGAACTCCAACACCAGTGGTTTTCAAACCTTATGTTCAGCAGGAGAATCCTTTTGCCCAAAGAAGTCTTTGGCAAACCTTGATTCCCAGAGCAAATCAAAGTGGCAACAGCAACTCTGTGGTTACAGTGGGGCTAGAAGACCTGTGGAGGCCTTTCCCACAGCCCCAACCTTCCCGCAGGGCCCTGCAGCCCCTCCGAGGACCCCTGGGGTCTCCTGGGACTGCATTTGAGAAAGCCTGCTCTTACACCACGCCCCTCCCTTACATGATGCTGTCCTACACACTGAAAAATTCCATATGGGTGGGGGAATAAATATAAGCACACAAATAACGACATTCTTGGAAATCCAGAAGACAGGGTAAAAAGTTATTTGTATTCCAACTATCCTGACTTAATTATTGCTGGCACTTTGACATATCTGATTTTCATTTTTTCCTCTAAGTATATTCGTCTTACAAATGTGAACACAATTTTCTGTCCTGTTCTACCAACTTAAAACCGCAATGGACATCTATCTGCTTAACAAATTATATTTTTATTAACACACATGAGAATTTCAGAATGTTTTTTGATAAATGCCTACCTTTGGAAATATGTCAGAAAACTTGGACATTCTAATCATTCCATCGAAGTGAGAAAAAAAGATGTTTTTAATAGCGATGATATTAGATAAGGCAAAAAGCTACTGAAGAGGCGATAGAAAAGGACAAGAGACAGGACACATGGCTGACTTTCACGTAGGCAGAAAAATAGCAAGAAAGAGATGCTGGAAAAGTCTTGGTGGAAAGACAGTCTTAAAGAACGACACCTCCAAGAAAATGAACTATTTCTATCTTCATCAAGAGTCTGATATGGAGAGTAAACCCACACAGGCTTAACTCATCTGAAACCACTTTTACACACCCCCTGAAAACACTCAGGGGCGAATCACACCGTTCTGTTGTTGCCCCACCATCTGGAAGAGAACCAAGGGCCGGATTTAGACACTTTTAAATCCGTAACAAGGTACAAATGGAGCAGAACTCTAGGAAAAGCCCTCTGCCTAGTTTCTAGGTTGGCTTCTGGCTTTCTAACCCTGTGTTCTAAATTTTACCACTGGACCCAGCAGCGCCTCAAGAAGCTTCTGATTTGCATGCTCACGTGAACTCATCAAACTTAAATATAATTTTTTTCCAAGTGGTGCCAAATTCCTGTCTTGTTATACAAGACAAAAAGAGGTAACATAAAAATAACCTCTCAATTATATGCCTGTTCTTTTAATACCCCAATTTATTAATTTTTTTTTCTTTGCTAGCTTTGAGGAAAACTTTACTAGAGGACAACAAAGTTGGAAACTAAAATAATGGACAAAGGCAGTGGAGCAGAACCCTGCCCAGCACCCAGGAACCCCTGGCTCTGCAGAAGTCTGCACCCTTCCCCCGTGTACCCCGGCTCGCCAGCTCTTCAGATCCACTTCCAGGGCTGTTCCTCTGGAAGAGCTGGGATCTAAACAGAGGCAGGCCAAGGCGTCTACCTGGGAGGAAGCTGCCGAGCTGCCCATGGCACCTGGGTCACTTTCCTCCTTTTACTTTCTTCCAGGGAATTCGAATAAGCCCACACTCAGAGCACACAAAGTGAGTCCTCCCTGGAACAAGCTCTCAAACCGAGGTGGGTGGTTTCTGCTTCCTGTGGGTTTTCACCAGGGATACACCAAAGGGAGGTCCCTTCACGCTAGCGCTCATCCTCAGAGGCTCTCAGAACACACCCTAGAGGCCTCCGTGTCTGTTTAGAGGAGGCTATTTCCCAAGATGGGTGGTGAAGGGCTGCCCTGGTCTTCTAGTCACCTCCTTCCTCAGGGTGCAAGGCAGGGTCTCTCCTCTATGCTCGCTCTCCTGCCTATACCCCACTTCCCCAGCTCCACGTGGCCTCAGCACAGTGTCTGCTCTATTAGAAGAATGTGGAACCCATGAGGCATGTTGGGTTTTATCCTTTCTCTCTGTTCAACGAGTTCTCTCAAGCGTAGCAAACAGTGATCTCCTGTTCAGAGGTGTAGTAAATAAAAATACCACAGCAATGAACATGTTCCGTCTGCATTCCTCGTGAGATCGAGCAAACACTTTTGTGTGTGTACTGCTCACTCACTCACCCCAAAATTCATGATTACCCTAAGTTGCACACGAATGGACACATCTCCGGGCCTCCCTTCCCCAAAGCAGGTGGGGAGGCGTGGAGGTCCCAGTCCCACTTTGGAAGCAGGCCATGACCCCAGGCCTCCTCAAGATCTGCTCACTCCCCAAACTGAGGGCTTGCCAGCCAGGCCAAGGGGGTGACACAGCTAACCCTGCTCTCTGTGGAAAGGCTGACAAGATTACTACTCGGACAGCTAGTCAGTACTAGAATCAGCTTTCTACCACCCCCACCCCCCGCGGCCCCACAAGTCTTTTCAGACTCTTGATAAATTGTACACAAAAGATATGCTTTAAAAAAAAAAAAACAAAAGCTTTTTCTTGTGGTCTCTAAATGCTCAAGTCATTGTAACTAACTCATCGCCCATGACTTGGCCCAAACCTTCTGATGAAGGCAATAGGTCAGCATGTTCCAGAAAACAGTGCCAAAGCCAAATGCCTTTAATGCTGACCCCACCTCCATCTCTCCTGAGTCATGAGGGCTTCTCCGAAATGCAACTGTTGGAGGGGCCGTGCGTCACTAACAGAAAGGAAAGCAGCACCCCTCAAAGCTTGGCTAAGACAGATCTAAGACACTTCTTCATACAGAATCATAGCATTATTATTCTTTTTATTGTGATCTATTTTACATAGGACCAAAAAAAAAAAAAAAAACTACATGGAAAATAAGACACCTATGTACCCACTGTTCACCTTTTAATAAAATCTTAGTATTTTGCCATATTTGCTTCAAATAATTTTAACAACAACAACAACAAAAAAATAGGAGTTCCTGTTGTGGCTCAGCAGGTTAAGAACCTGACTCAGATAGCATCTGTGAAGATGCAGGTTCGATCCCTGGCCTCTTAGGGTGGGTTAAGGATCCTTGCTGCAGGCTGCAGTGGCTCAGATCTGGTGTTGCTGTGGCTGTGGTGTAGGCTGGCAGCTGCAGCTCCCATTCAACCCCTAACCTGGGAACCTCCATAAGCTGCAGGTGCAGCCACTTTAAAAAAAAAAAAAAAAGCATTACAGATATGGGTGAGAAACACCTATGTATTCCCTGCTTATTTCGTTCTCTTCCATCCCCTTTGGAAGTAATCACTATCCTAAAGTGAGTATTTATTATAAGATTTAAAATTTTTACTACAAGAGTATGTATGCATAAATAACATAATATTCTTTGCATATTTTAAAACTATATAAATGGCAAGACACTGTCTATAGTGTTATTGCAACTTGTACTTTTTACCCAATTAGTTAAAAAAAAACTTTCTGAAAGTTTCAAATATATGCAAAAGTAGAATCCTAAAATAAACCCCTACCTACTCATCCTCCAACCTCATAAGCAATCTTATTATGCCTATACATATAGCATATACCCAGCCCCTACCCACTCAATCTCCCTTCTGCCACACCCCCTCCCAATCACTCTGACACAAATCCCATACATGCAAAACTTTTAAAGGTCTAGTTTCTTTTGCAGCTGGCTTTTGCTCTTTAAAAAAAAAAAAAAAAAAAAAAAAAAAAGCCAAAGCAGAAGGGGGGGAAAAAAATTCCAAATACACAACCTGGTTTGAAGAGGAACTAAAGTTGGCCCTTCCTATCAGTGGGTTCTGCAATTACAGATTCAACCAACCAAGGATCAAAAATATTTGGGGGGGAAGTTCTAGAAGGTTCTATAAAGCATGAGTTTACCACATGCAGGCATCTATTTACATAGCGTTTACATTACACTTACAACTATTCATATAGCATTTACATTGTACTAGGTATTAAGTCATCTAGAGGTGATTTTACAATACATGGGAAGATATGTCTCAGTTATATGCAAATATTACAGCATTTTATATAAGGGACTTGAGCATTTGCAGATTGTGGTAACTGTGGATTTTGGAATCCCTGGGGGTCCTGAAACAAATCCCCCAAGGATTCTGAGGGATGAAGGTATATCTCACATGGTTAGCAAGTACATCAAACAGGGCAAAAAGGAAGGTCAGCTTTGGCTTTTCTTTGTGGCAGGCATTTTTTTTCATGCCTGAAGTTGCACTATTAACCCATTTTACAGATGAGAAGACTGTGCAAGGGGAGTTAAATAATTCCCCCAAGGTCAAACAACTAAGACATGGAGCACTGAGGTGGACTGGCTCCAGCACCCATGAAACAACCTCACTCCTCCTTAGCAAAAGGACCAGTTCCCAGTGGCATGTAAAGACGCCACATGCTTGAATATTTGGAGGCAGTCAAAACTCCACTAGCAAGTGTGTGATAAAAATCAGAGCAACTGAGCCAGACCAAAAGCCGTCTGTGGACTACTGTGGGCATCTGGTTCTCAGTTCTATGATGCTCAACTTTTCCTATAAAGAGGTTGGAGTCAAACTGACGCCTGTGAAAGAGAAGTCAAGAACAGTACAAAGTAGAGAAAAGCCATTCATGAGTCTAGCTTCCTCCCTCAACTTTACCCTCAACAACCACTTATAACGGGGAACCAAAAAAGAGCACATCATGCTGTTAATGCCTGAAAACACATGACCTTCGCTCATCTTGAGATGTGGTATCGCCCTATCAAAGAGCTCATTGTAGTACTGCATGAGCAAAAGGGAGCAGAATTATAATTGTCCAAGTATTTGGCCTTCATGCAGTAAATGCATCAAAGCTTGGGCCCTAGCAATTTTTGGTCATTTACAACAGCAGCTGGTTTTCAAGGAAGAAATACCATTTTTCTTTTAAGAACAAAATCTAGAATTTTATTCAACAGCTTTTAAGGCGATATATATGTAGCTTAAATGCTAGGTTGTTTATAAGCACATCCTCTTTTTTTAAAAATCAGCTAGTAGATAAGATAAACCCTTCTATCTGCCAATGCCACACACACACATATACACGCACACACACACCCCCCTTCCTATCCACCCCCTTGTGCCCAACCCAAACTTCTTTATCCAAGGTGGACTAGAATTTTTCACTGCGATATAGTTTACTTGCAATTTCTAAACAAGAGTAAACACTACTGCCCCAATGCCTCATTTTATTTATTCAGTGAGATTTCCTGAGCACTTCGAAATACAACAATGAGCAAGCTATTCCTTGAGAGCTTTGAATTTCAATATGTAGAAAAACTTCCTCATTTCCTTTAAGTTCTTGACTTATGAAGCCTTAGCTGAAAGCACATCTTCTAGTTGAAATTTTACTTTCTCATGAGAAAGAAAAATTTATAAGGGGGTGGATATTGGGTAGAAACAGGTAAAAAGATTGTAATATGGTAACATTTGTTCATAGGTTTTAAAGAACAGTTTTATAAAGATCACATAAACAATTTCAAAGCTCCAGCTTTTTTTTTTTTTTTTTTTGGCTTTCTAGGGCTACACCCATGGCATATGGAAGTTCCCAGGCTAGGGGTCAAATCAGAGCTGTAGCTGCCGGTCACAGCCACAGCAACATAGGATCCGAGCTGTGACTGCGACCTACATACCCAACTCATAGCAACACCAGATTCTTAACCCACAGAGAAAGGCCAGGGATCGAACCTGTGTCCTCATGGACACTAGTCAGGTCCATTACTGCTGAGCCACGATGGGAACTTCACCAGCTTCATTCTTGATAAAGTATAAATAAACCTCTCTGTAATCTCCCTCCAAAAGAAGGTAAAGAAGGAAAAGAAACACAAAGGTGTCACTAGAAAGTTGAAGTTTTTTACACTGCACTGTTTCCGTGCTCTAAAGTGACATGAGTCGGGCAGGAGGAGATGGAGAAAGAGAATCGGGAGTTCCCGTCGTGGCACAGTGGTTAACGAATCCGACTAGGAACCATGAGGTTGCGGGTTCGGTCCCTGCCCTTGCTCAGTGGGTTAACGATCCGGCGTTGCCGTGAGCTGTGGTGTAGGTTGCAGACGCGGCTCGGATCCCACGTTGCTGTGGCTCTGGCGTAGGCCAGTGGCTATGGCTCCGATTCAACCCCTAGCCTGGGAACCTCCATATGCCGCAGGAGCGGCCCAAGAAATAGCAACAACAACAACAACAACAACAAAGACAAAAGACAAAAAAAAAAAAAAAGAGAATCGGTTGACACCAGTGGGTCTCTGGTTCAAACACAGTGCCAGCTTTTTCTTTTACTGTGAACTTCATTTGCCTTTTGTGTGTCTCACTGACCAGATATGGGGAGTTATAGGAATGCTTGCAGGTCCTGTCCTGTTGCAGGTGCACTAAAAGGCATCTACGGCAATGTTACAGTACCTTGAATAATGCAATGCAGGGTGGGTTAGGGGAGAGATAAAAGCTACTTGGGAAAGATGTATAGGGAATAAAACTAGCTGAAGAAAAGAGTGCAGCTGCTCTGGCATGGGATAAAGTATTATATTTCTATATTAACTTTTTCAGAGTGCTAACATTTCCAAGGCTTCTTAGGTACTCTCTCTTGATACGGAGTATTCACTGACTGGCTAACTCCCACTTCTTGGTCCCTGGCTACACTTTACTGATCCTCGGTCATGCTGCTGGTCCAAAAAGAAATCTAAGGCATCTTTGCAGACTCCAGGGTGCCTAGCACTTGGCCTAAATCAAACTCAGAGCTCACAAATAAACATTTTTCTTTAATTAAGGCGACTTTTCCTGGTGTGAAGCAACATGAAGCACCCAGCATTACTAAGAAGGGTGAACCTGAATCTAGCCTCTAGAGCTAGAGCTAATTTCCAGTTTCAGGAAATTCAGGTGATAAAGGGATAAGATAATGACACTGCAAGAAAATGGATACATCCAGAATATGGGACATTCTACAGGACAACTGACCCAATTTCTAAAACAAGTCAACAGCCTGGAAAAGCAAAGGGGGAAGTGGGTGTTGCTCTTAAGAGACATAACATCCAAGTGCTGCTACATGCAGACCTTGAGAGAGTTGAGTCTAACAAAATGATTGTAAAAAAAAATTTTTAACAAAAATTTTTATTATAAACTAGGTATTAGATGATACCAAAAAAATATAATTATGATAACGACACTACAGCTATGTAAGAACATCTATGTTTTTCCAAGAGGCACCCTGAAGTATGAAGCCACGAAATAACTGGCCAAGGGCTTGCTTGAAAATTCTCAAGGAAAAAAGAAAAAGGACAGATAAAAAGCACATGAGACAAAAACTTGGTAACTGCTGAATATATATTCCGTACCTTTGAACGTGTTTCAATTTTTTCATAATAATTTTTACATTAAAGATGCTCAAAAGCAGTCATTTAAAGTTTCACCCATAAATGAAGCAAATATTTTCAAACTCGACCACATTCTCATGTTTATCAGTGACGTAGTTTAAACTGGCACACTGTTCTTAGGTCCTCACACCTAAGACTCTGGAGAAGGAGAAAATGGGAGTCCATGGGGATATGAAAGTCAGTTCTTTAACAAAGTTCAATCTTCAGCCCAGCAAAGTGGGTTAAGGATCCAGCATTGCCACAGCTGCAGCGCAAGTCACAACTGCAGCTTGGATCTGATCCCTGGGCTGGAAACTCCATATGTCACAGGGTGGCCACAAAATTAAAAAATAAATAACAAAAGTGATTCTCTAAGCAGTGCCCATCCTGAGGCACTGATTCTGCAGGAGACCATGTGAGTGTTTCCTATACCAGGAAGGACAGCAATTACACCCAGGCTCCAGAAACTCTGAAAGAGAAATGCTGATTAACTCAGGCAGGGCAAGAGGGGGGTCACAGAAGGTACGTTACTTCATACTTCCACAGGCTTATTAGCTAAATTCCCATCAAAGGTACCTGAAGACAAGTGTAACTTTATTCTTAAAAAAAGCTTGAGAAAACTACATTTAGAATGGGCAATGAGGTCCTACTGCACAAGAAACTGTGTCCAGTATGATGCGAATGATAGGAGAAAAAGAATGCGTGTGTATGTGTAAATAAATAACCGGGTTGTTGTACATCAGAAATTGGCATAACACTGTACATCAACTATACTTTAATTAAAAAATATTCCTAGCAGGGATCAGTGCTTGGGAGAAAATGGGAGAGATGCTAAAAAAAAAAAAAAAAAAAATCTTGGGAAAACTACACAAAAAGAAGTAGACTTCACTTATTTAATGTCTTCTGTAAGTAATAAAAATGTTTTTTGAAGATTATAGACTAATCATGGAGAGTAGAAAATTTCTGGACCAGCACTATCCTGTCTCCAAGCAAAGCTGTGCCCTTTTCCTTACACTCTTTCTCTTCCATCCCTCCAAAAAAATGAAACCCCAAACTGCATATGGATTGAGGGGTTAGGTGTTCAAAGACCACAGGTGGAAGTGACCACATGTCTAAGTCAGGTCCTTAAAGAGAGTAATACTCCATTCATGTGGAGTAAGCCTGACCAGTAAAACTGGGAGTTTGCACTGTTTTCACAGTCTGCAGCATCATTCAGAATTTACATATGGCAGGAGTGGTGTCTGTCCTGCTCACCAACATATCCCCAGGTGCTCAACACCTAACACACTCAAGTGAACTTGAGTAAACAGGGCCACAATCCTAACTATCCTAGTCCTCTGTCCTCTTAAATCCGGAAGGCTTAGTTTATCAGCATGCACACTGATATCTTCTAAGTTCCACACACTGAGTTTAAGAAAGCAGCATAATTTATTTCAGAAGGTCTACTATTAAAATGTCTAAAATAAATGGTCTTGGGCACTTATGCAAGCTTTTAAAAATCCCCCCCCTTCCCCTGCCAAAAAACCTACTATCCAATGAAAAGTAATAAAGGATCCTAATGTCCTTGATTATCTTATGCATTCGAATCCATTCATTACAAATACAGCCTTTGTGTAACAACTCCTTGAAAAGGAATAATAGCTCCTTGATAAAAACAGGTGAGAAAAAAGGAAGAACAGCAAAATTTGAGAAAGCCTAAGAGAGCTTTTTTTTCTTTCCTTTGTAAAGTGAAACAAGTCACCAAGAGTTACAGACAAGTGGCAAGACCTAGGCACAAACTGATCTAACTCAGGAGGTGGAAACAGAGACATAGCCGACCCAACAAGCTAAGTCTGGGTCACAAGAGACAAGAAAAAAATAAAATAAAAATAAGAGGGTGGGCAAAGCTGCCTTCTACTATTCCCTCCAAAGTACAGAAGTGCAGACCATCCCATCAGACACAAATGCCTCACAGCTTCCTAGTGCAACCAGGTTGTGATTTCACTCTGGACCCCAAAACGTTCAAATTCCCTTGACAGCCTCATAATCACAAAGGCAGCCGTCAGACACTGTCTCCCTCAAAACCAATGCCTTCCTTCTCTTTGCCCCGTTTCACCCATCGCTGCCCCTCTGCCTCCCCCTCGTCTCCGGCCCTCCCAACCGAACACCTTCTCTGTCCTCACTGGCTTGCTCCCTGGTCCCTATTTGCACCATTCTGCCCTTGCTTTGGCTTTCCCTTCCAACCTGCTCTCTTTGTCTCCTCCTCATCACGCCTTTCTCACTCTTTGTTTTACAACGGTTCCCACTCTTGCTTCCCACCTGAATTTTCAGTCCCTGCCGTGTCTCCCCTTCCCCAACCTCTGTCTAGAAGCCGGTTCCGAAGCCACTTGTCATCCAGGACAAAACCAGAGGAAATCGTTTTCTCCCAGAAAGGGCCTATGTGGGGTTTCAACCAATATAATATTTAAAAATTGGTCATGTTAAAAATTATTTTAAACATCTTCAGGATGACCTGCAAGTGGGAAGAAAAATTTCAGGTGGGTTTTTTCAATTTCAGGGCCAGAAGTTCAGAGTTTATATAACAAGACAAATGTATCCAAATCAACCTCCTAGTCTGTATTTATAATCCTTTTATCATGGGTTCACCATCAAGGCCACAGGGATTTATGGATGAAAAAGATCTCTTTTCACTGGTTTATTATCTAAATTCCCTTCAAAGGTACTTAAAGACAAGTGCTACTTTATCCATGAAAAAGCCTGAGAAAAGCATCTAAGTAGCAGTTACCTCACTTATTTAATGTCTCCTGCCAGGGGGGGAAAAAAAGTGTTTTTTTTTTTAAATTATGGAATAATAGTGCTGAAAGAGAGATTTTACTATGAAGCAAATGTTTTACCTCCACCTAATCCCTTCTGAAAAGACAGAGTATTTGCTTCTAACATTATCATCCCTTGACTTTGCCATCGAAGTGCAACATGCTGGTAAGACAGTAAGAGGAGAGAAATAAACAAAAAACCTCCCTCTAAACTGATACCACAACTACCAAGCCTCTCCTTCCTGGCACTCCTCCCCCTCCCCACTGATTCCACCGTGTCTCAGATCTCAAGACACCACAGTAAGGAGGTGCCAGAAAATTAGATAACCCTCATCCTCAACCGTACTTGCGCTTCCTACTGAACTGTAGTGGAAGAAGGTCTTAACAGGCTCCTTCACAATCCAGAAACCAGAAAGCAACTCTGATCCCTCGCCCCTGAAAATGCCACCTGCTTCCTCTGATCTATCTGCCTCCCTGGCAACTCCAGACTGCTGTTGGGCATTATTATTATTTATCACCAAGAGTAAAAGCTAAGCTTCAATTTACTTTGTGTTAGGGATGCAGCTAAGCACTTCATATGCATAACTTAAATGTAATCTTCAATTGAGATTTTTTTTTTTAACTTATGTGAAATAGGAGCAAGGAGGTTCCAGAACTTGCTCAGGGTCTCACCAGGAAGTCAAGGAGTTCAGACTGGAACCTAGGTCTGTCCTAAAACCCAAACTCTAAACCATGACACAACCTTAGGCAAAAAAGGATCCTATAAGCCCCATCCCCAGTGCAGAAACTCAAAGCCCTCTAGAGATGAGAAAACCATCCACCCTCCTTGTGTGAAAACTTTTCCACCACAAGAAAAGGGAACTCTCCTACACTGCTGATGGGAATGTAAATTGGTACAACTACTATGGAAAACAGTATGGAAATACCTCAGAAAACTAAATACAGAACTGCCATATGATCTAGCAATCCCACTCCTGGGCTCTATCTGGACAAAACCTTCATTGAAAAAGATAAATGCACCCCTATATTCATTGCAGCACTATTCACAATAGCCAAGACGTGGAAACAACCTAGATGTCCATCAACAGATGAATGAATTAATAAGATGTGGTGTATATACACAATACTACTCGGCCATAAAAAAAAGAACAAAATAATGCCATTTGCAGAAACATGGATGCAACTAGAGATGCGCATACTAAGTGAAGTCTGAAATAGACAAGTATCATATGATATCACTTAAATGTGGAAACTAAAATATGGCACAAGTGAATCTCTCTACAGAACAGAAACAAATTCATGGACATAGAGAAGAGACTTGTGGTTGCCATGGGGGAGGGGGAAAGAGTGGGATGGACCAGGAGTCCGGGGTTAGTAGATGCAAACTACTGCATTTCAAGTGGAGAAGCAATGAGGTCCTGCTGTATAGCACAGGGAACTATATCCAATCACTTGTGATAGAAATGCATATATAAGTGGGTCACTTTGCTGTATGGCAGAAATTGACAGAACACTGTAAAGCAACTATAATAATTTTTTTAAAATAAAAACTAAACGTAGGGAGTTCCCGTCGTGGCGCAGTGGTTAACGAATCCGACTAGGAACCATGAGGTTGCGGGTTCGGTCCCTGCCCTTGCTCAGTGGGTTAACGATCCGGCGTTGCCATGAGCTGTGGTGTAGGTTGCAGACGCGGCTCGGATCCCGCGTTGCTGTGGCTCTGGCGTAGGCCAGTGGCTACAGCTCTGATTCGACCCCTAGCCTGGGAACCTCCATATGCCGTGGGAGCGGCCCAAAGAAATAGCAAAAAGACCAAAAAAAAAAAAAAAATTTAAAAACAAAAATGAAAACCTTTCCACCAGCCAAGGGTTCCTCCCACCTGCTGCCTCTGCCTGCCAGTGCCTAGTGTGGAGGAAGGAGGCGTGCTCCCCACCCTGTCCCTGGGCAGAGGGCTGGCCCACCTCTTCCTAATTACAGCTGGCAAGGAGTGGGGGTTTAAACACTTTCAACACCGTGGAACCTGCCTGGAACCTCCTTCCTCCCACCTGTCCCTGCCTCATGTGCTGGATGAAGCAAATGGATCCGTGAAGAGTCACGCACCGAGAGATAAAACCGGTGGTGAGATGTCACTCTTCCTCCTGCCCCAATCCCCTGAGTGACATTCCCTTCCAAAGACCTCCCCTCTACCCCCCAAATAGCCTGTCCCTGCCAGTTCTCTGGTGTGGGAGAAAAAAGATTGAGAAAATGGGTTACTGTGGATTAGCCATTAGAAAGCCCCTGCTGAGCTCATGCTTTATCTTGGTTAATGCTTAAATATGCAAGTCAGAGACTTCAAGTTCATACAGGGCTTTTGGAGGAGGGAAGTAGCAGAGGTAATCTTGTCATTTTTCCTGGCATGGAGCAGCCCAGGAACAAACACATATTTTGTATGGAAAAGTAGATTCTGAAACTGAAAGCAAAGATAGAAGACTAAAATACGTGATATCTTCCCACATTTCTGTAGAGGAAGAACCAAAGAACCCTGGACCAAGGAACAAGTATCAAAGAATAAGACTAATGGTTACTGGTGACTGAGCACTCGGTCTCTGCTAGGCTCTGTGCCGGATGCTTTACAGATGATTTTTCAGGCAATCTTCATAACCCTGTGAAGTTCTTATTATAAGAGGAAACTGAGGCTTGGGGACTCTACTTCCAAAGTAATTACACAGCACTTACTGTGTGCCAGGCACTTTAAATAAGCATATATTGACTCCTTTAATCCTCACAATAGCCCTGTGGGGTGGGTGATACCATTAAGAGAGAAGAAAACTTACTGAGAACGTCACCTGCCCAAGGTCACACAGCTGGTAAGTAAAAAGATTTATTAACCCTACTTACTAACCACTCAAGGAAAGATCTGACCATCTGTGCTTCTGTCACTGAACTATATGACAAATATACTATGCGGGGTTTGTTTTTTCCTCCCCTTCATTCCTTTTTTTCTTTTTCTTTCTTTCTTTTTTTTTTTTTTTTTGGCTGTTATTTCTCCAATGAGACTGCAAACTCTTAGGGGATCACTCTTCATATTCTACTCAGCCATCAGTACTGTGAAAGACAGAGTCATCAGTAAACACAGTTGACCCTTGTTCAAGGCAGAGGAGGTTAATTTACAGATTCAACCAACAGTGGACCATGTAGTACTGCAATATTTACTGTTGGAAACTATCTACATATGAGTGGACCCATGCAGTGCAAGCCCGCCTTGGTCAAGGGTCAACTGTGATCAAGCTTGGTGCCATACAGGGATGGATCTGACTGCTGGGAGCACTAAGCTCTGCTGCCCGGGTCCAGGCCTCCAGATTCCCACCCCTCAGGAGCCCCCAAAGCCTCCTAGCCAGCCTGGGTCCATTCTGGGGACACATGAAGGCAGACTGGTACCGACTGAAAATGGCCTAACATAAAGGTCAGATTCTTTCACTCCCCATTTTCAATCCACTGGGGAGCAAACGAATAGCAATTGGACATCAGCTCCCTCCTACTCCACCCCCGACCTGATGTCCACAAGAACTCCAAACCCTCCCTCCCACCAGACCTGGGAATGACCTCAGGAACCACCATCAACTAGCATGTCAGCATGCAAGAGGGCATCTGCGGACTACTCCTGCCCTACAGCATGAAGAACACACCCTCTGTCCTGACCTCTGGGCAGAACTGTTGCCTTTTTTCTCACTAGCTACCCTTACCTGCGGTTGTTACTTCCTTGACAACTGGTTAGGAGCCCCTACCATACACTAAGCTCTCTGTAAGGGGCTGGAAATACAGCATAAATTAGAAACACAGTATTTTCCCTCACAGTGCTCATCCATCCTTTTCAGCTTAAGAAACTCAAGCTCAGTTCACATGCCACCTCCTATGTAAAACCTCTGGGGACAATACTCATTTAAAGTCATTGGCTAACAGGTTTAAAAATCACCTAAATTCATAATCAACATATTGGCATGGCCAATTGAGGAACTTAAAATACCAGATAAAAGAAAGCAAGATTGGGACTCCCCTTCGTGGCTCAGTGGTTAACGAACCCGACTAGTATACATGAGGATAAGGGTTTTGATCCCTGCCTCGCTCAGTGGGTTAAGGATCCAGCCTTGCCGTGGGCTGTGGTGTAGGTCACAGATGCAGCTCAGGTCCCATGTTGCTGTGGCTGTGATGTAGGCCACAACCCCTAGCCTGGGAACTTCCATATGCTGTGAGTGCATTCCTAAAGACACGCACACACACACACACAGAGCAATATTATTCCAGTAGATCAACTATACTTCAATTAAAAAATTACATTAAAAAATCAAGATTATTCTCACAAAACATTTTCACTCAGAAATACGCAGAATGGTAAAGGATCAAAAAAAACAAAAGGAAAATCCATGAAATCAATGATTCCCTGAGAATAATAACCATAACAAGAAATCTAAGAAGGCAGAGAACCCCAAACCACTGTAACTTATAAACTGATTTTATCTTGCCCTCCCTGGCAATATAGTTCTTCATTTCAAAAATTAACATCTGCCTATGTATCTCTGATATGTGGGCTCAGGTCTATAAGTAGCCTAGGAACATGGATTAAAATAATAAAGCTTGCTGGAGTTCCCATTGTGGCGCAGTGGTTAATGAATCCGACTAGGAACCATGAGGTTGTGGGTTGGATCCCTGGCCTTGATCAGTGGGTTAAGCATCCGGCGTTGCCGTGAGCTGTGGTGTAGGTCGCAGACATGGCTCAGATCTGGTGTTGCTGTGGCTGTGGCATAGGCCGGCGGCTCCAGCTCTGATTGGACCCCCTAGCCTGGGAACCTCCATATGCTGCAGGAGCGGCCCTAGAAATGGCAAAAAGACAAAAAATAAAATAAAATAATAAGGCTTGCACCTTAAGGTGGTGACAGACAACAGAGACCACTAGGTAGGAGGACAGGTGCCACAGGTATGTGGGCTGGCAACAGGACCAATGAGTTCTGACGCCCACCCTCCGAGACCACATGGTTAAGAGTAATTTAAACTCCCCAGGCCAACTGATACACCATAACTATCCAGTACCACAGGCAGATGTGGGGATTATGCATAAAGTAAAATTCTCATAAACCAGCATTTACATCTCAATGCCAAGACATTAAAATGTTGCCAATTTAAAAGAGTGTCGTGGACATAAATTAACACTTTCTGGATCTCTAGGGTCCCACTGAAGTGGGCACCTACTCTAAATAACCTCAGACTACTTCCTCTGCTCAGAGCCTGCTTCAGGCAGCTTCCTCCCCATCCCCATCCCCACCTCCCCCTAAGCAGCTGTCTACCTAGGAAGAACTGAAAGGAAAAGCAGATAACTAAGCTTATGCAACACACCCGCTGAATTTAGACACAGTTCTAAGTCAACATGCTCTGGTCTCCCTTACAAGAAGGTAAGAGGCAGGGAAAGAAACTATAACCTACTAAGCACCTAGTGCAGGGCAGATACCATTTCAGCATCTCATAACCTCACTTAAACAACTCAACACATGGTAATACTATTTCTATTTCAGAGGTAAGTTGAGTCCTGGCAAAGTGGGTAGCTCACCCCAGGTCTCACTGCTGGTAGGTGGCAGGGTAGGGCTGGGCCCCAGTTCTGATTCCAAGTCACATCATCCCTCTGTTACACCAAAGGTGACTCACAGGGGAATGAAGATCTTGCCAAAGACCCTGACACAATCTGGAGAGTTTGGAACTCTTCTCACGACAACCTCCCAGAGTAAAGGATTTCTTTAGTTTTAGAGAAATAATTCCTTTTACTATCGTGTCTTGTAGAAGTTAAAGTTTATCAGCTGGTGCAAATGAATAATACAGTGTATCTGATTATCTCATACCAGACACAAGAGTCCTTTGATTCTGCTTTTTTTATTTTTATTTTTTGTCTTTTGTCCTTTTAGGGCTGCACCCGCAGCATATGGAGGTTCCTAGGCTAGGGGTCTAATTGGAGCTGTTGCTGCTGGCCTGCGCCAGAGCCACAGCAAGGCCAGATCCAAGCCGTGTCTGCGATCTACACCACAGCTCACGGCAACGCCGGATGCTTAACCCACTGATCGAGGCCAGGGATCCAACCCACAACCTCATCGTTCCTAGTCAGGTTCATTAACTACTGCGCCATGACGGGAACTCCTGATTCTGTTTTTAATCATTCTTCTTCATTTATTTTTTGTCCTTGCCTTTGCTTGTGGAACTTCCTGGGCCAGGGACTGAACCTGCACCACAGCAGCAACCCGAGCTGCTGCAGTAACAACTCAAGATTCTTAATGTGCTGTGCCACAAGAGAACTGCCTCCACCACATCTTGAAATACAATTATAAAACCTAATCCCTTCACTTCAACTTCTTTGGATTTGTGCCCAAAGAACTGTTATCCTGCAGAGTAAACCAAGATTTTTTTTTAAAAAACTATTAGTGTATCCTAAAAAAAGCTCTCTTCAAAACAGGGAAAGGAGATGTACACCCTAAATTCCATCATCCATGGGCTTCTACACTCAGACACAAGGCCCTAGGAAGCACGGGAAAAATGTGATCTGGGGAGTGGTTAACGAATCCGACTAGGAACCATAAGGTTGCGGGTTCGATCCCTGCCCTTGCTCAGTGGGTTAACAATCCGGCGTTGCCGTGAGCTGTGGTGTAGGTTGCAGACACGGCTCGGATCCCGAGTTGCTGTGGCTCTGGCGTAGGCCGGTGGCTACAGCTCCAATTCGACCCCTAGCCTGGGAAGCTCCATATGCCGCGGGAGCGGCCCAAAGAAATAGCAAAAAGACAAAAAAAAAAATGTGATCTGGACCTTGCTCTCCAACCAGGTCAAAGAATTTCTCCTCAGGGAGTTCTTGTTGTGGCTCAAGGGGTTAAAAACCCAGCACAGAGTCCATGAGGATGTGGGTTTGATCCCTGGCCTTGCTCAGTGTGCTAAGGATCCAGCATTACTGCAAGGTGTGGTGTAGGTCATGATGTGACTCAGATCTGCTGTGGCTGTGGCGGAGGCCGGCAATTACAGCTCTGATTCCACCTCCAGCTGGGGAACTTCCATATGCTGCAGGTGCGGATGTAAAAAGGAAAAAGAGAGAGAGAGGGAGGGAAAGGGAGGAAAGAAAAGAAAAAGAACTTCCCCCCAGAACATTCCCAAAATATTGAACAGGTTCATGGAAAGAATGATTATTTCCTTACTCTGACACTATCTTCTGATGCGTCTATCATCTACATACAGATCAAATGTCAAAATCTTAGTGTCATGATGGCTCCTACCTACCCATTACTTGATACCTATTTTCAATGAGAGTACAGATTTCTCAATTACTTCCAAATCCATTTAACAAATGAACCAACACAACCTGCAGGGTTTTTTTTTTTTTTTTTTTTGGTAACAGCACTTGTATCAACTGTTCCCAAAAAAGGAAACACTAAGAATGGTTATATCAGGAAAGGAAGAAGACTTTTCTTGTTAAGACCAGTGTATGGATCCACAGCCAAAGACCTGAATTTTATTAGCTGATATTCTTTCCTCCTTAATGAATCAGCAGAAACTGGTACCCATACTTCATTTGTTAAAACTGTGTTTTCTACAAAGGTCAGATGATTGACAGAGAAATATTCCTCTACCTTCCTGGAACCACACGATTTCTTATCGTTAACGACACAGCAAAAGCAAATACCCAGGATCCAGGAGACTGACAAGACCTGTCCAGGGAAAAAACAGGCTTTTCCACAACTGAAGCCCAGAGCCAGCGGCCACAATGGAGCTGAGCCAGTGTCTGCCAGTTCTGAACCCGAGACAGTGCTGAGTTGTCCTTAGGGAGGAACCCCGGGTGGCAAGCTTCTCCACCCAAAGCAGGGAGGAGAGAGATTAAGGAAAGATTTGCATGTGCAGGTGGGTTCATGAAAACCCACTTGCCAGAAGTATCTTTTACTCACCCACAAACTATCCTACATCTCCTACCCACACTCACCAATGACCCAGAAGCCATGAAAGGACTCACCAGGAGGACTCCTGAGACATGGAGACCTCAGGATGTCTGCCCTGACCACCACCCGCCCCCCGCCCTCCCCTCTCTGAGGGCTGGCCCTGGGAGCACACAGAGTCCTCCTCAATCTGGACCCTGGAAAGCATCAGCGGATTCTGGGAGGCTCTGGAGGCATGCTGTAGTCCTGCAGTCCTGAGACAGGCCCAGGATGAGAAAGGGGACCATGGGTACTCGGCCCTGGGCCAGCTCAGACCTCCTCCTGTGCCTCTCCCTGCCCTGGAAATGGCCGACCCCCCCTACCCCCACTGCCTCCCCGCAGCTCAGAAAGAGGAGCATGTCCAGTTTGTTTATTTATTTATTTATTTTTTTAGGGCCGCACCCACGGCATCTGGAAGCTCTCAGGCTAGGGGTTGAATCAGAGCTATAGCCGGTAGCCTACACCATAGCCCCAGCAACAAGGGATCTGAGCTGCATCTGAGACCTACACCACAGTTCACGGCAACGCCAGATCCTTAACCCACTAAGGGAGGCCAGGGATTGAACCCACAACCTCATGGACAGTAGTTGGGTTCATTACTGCTGAGCCACAATGGGATCGCCTACCAGTTTATTTTTAAAGGCCCACGATTCCAGGACTCTTAGAGAAGCACCGTTCTGAAAGAAAGCCTGAATGGGAGACACGGCACACAGAAGCCCCAGCTCTCACACAGACATCTGAAAACTGAGTCACTGGATCTCCATCTGCTGCTGCCAACCCTGCTCAGAGTAAACAAGGAACACAAATGGACCCACATGGGGTCCATGGGGTCCATGAACACTGGATGTGCGATTATCGCAGCAACAGGGAAGGAGTGGTCCAGGGAGAATCCCCACGGCTTTCACAATGCTGCCTCCTTCCCCCGAGGAACAGAAAGGCTCCCACTGGTGTCTGTGTGGTTGTGGGAAGAAGCAGAGGACAAGGAAAACCCTGGGAAAGGGAAGGAGAGATACTGAAAAACAAAAAACACCCCCCAAAATTAGTGGGGAAAATAATCTCAGCTTTATCATATCCTCCTAACTCTCCAAGGAGCAGGGACACTTTCCTCTGATTCGATCCCAAGCAGAAATCAATCCAGACAAGATCTATCCATCATCCATCTACCTCCCTCCTCCCTCCCTCCCATCTTCTACCTTCCTGGCTGATTCTCTCAGGTACAGAGCAAACCTCAAGACAGAAAGCTTCCACTCCCATGGCTCTCCCGCTCTCCAGGAGGAAGTTAAGGAGAACCGCCCAACCACTCCTCAAGGCTCCAGAGGCCTCTGCTTTCCTCTTCCCAACTCTCCCAGCAGAACTTGTGATTGACTTTTCAGAGGCCCCAGGGCCACAACCATCCCATGTCACACACACACAACCACAGGAGCCTGAAGCCCAATGCCAAGCACTGAGTAGTCTGACTCTGGGCAGCTGAGGACCTCCCGTCTCCATGCTCTCCCCTCACAAATTGTGAAATGGCCCAGACCCCTGTCCGGCTTATGGCAAGGCTTCTGAGCCTTGGCATGCCTGATGTTTTGGGCTGGAGAATTCCCTGGTGTGGGGGGCTGTCCTGTTTGGTGGTCTCCCTGGCCTCTGCCCACCAGGCTCCAGTAGCAGCTCCCAGTTGTGATCATTCAGCATCTAAATTTTCCCTGGGGGTAAAAACGCCCCCCCGCCACACCTACCCCCCTGCTCATGTTGAGAACCACTTGTGCACATTCTCTCTGTAAAGTCCTGTTTTCTAAGGGGGAAAAGTAAGATGTAAGTGGCTATAAGTGACTAAGACCTGGGTGTGAACTGCTCCATGATGAGGAAGACAGCCCAACAAGACACGATTACACTGAGGGCTAGGCCTGTACAGCAGGCCTCCGGGGATGGGAATGGAGCATGCTGCCAGCAAGAATCATGGTACAAAAAGAAACAGCCAGCTCCCCATTTGCAGCAGGGACTTGAAGCTGCCTCCCCGCCTATTTATAAGGGAACAGAATGGAATCCATGTCTTAGCTGAGGAACACAGGCTGGACACCGTAAGAAGCTCCAGAACCTCAGAAAGCCTGAGCCTCACCAAACAGCCATGACCAGAGGGCCAAACTGGACCAAAGAAATGAGGCAACAATCCCAGCATTTTTGCCTGAGGATTATCTCTAAGAGCCCTTGACAAGCGCCCTGGTGCCCACAGAGAAAACTGGAACAGGGGAAACATGAGCCTACAAGAGGCAGTCACTCTGGTCGTGGCCTCACTGAGAAGACAACCAGCAGCTTATTCTAGGAGCACGAGATGATATCAGGACCGAACATGTTCCTGCTCTCAAGCTACTGACCATCAAGTTGGGAGGAGAAAAGAGTAACTACAATGTCATCATCCTCACCATCTATTAAGCGACAGCTGAAGTTTACTGGAAGCTTATAATGTGCCAAGCTCTATACCAGTCACTTTATGTCCAGTATTTCTTTTAATCCTTGCAACAACCTGTAATGTAGGGAGTATTGCTATCCTCCTTCTCTAGCCGAAAATTGAGGTTCAAAGTGATTACTCAAAGTCATACAGTTGACAAGTGGTGGAGCTGAGCTTCAAATACAGATGCCTTAAAAAAAAAAGAAAGAAAAAGAAAGATACAAATGAATTTATTTGCAGAACAGAAACAGACTCACAGACTTTGAAAAACGTATGGTGACCAAAGGGGACAGATGTGGTGGTGGGAGCAATGGAACGGAGTTTGGGACTGGCACATGTGCACTGAGGTATATGAAATGATGGGTCAGCAGGGACCTGCTGTACAGTACAGAGAACTCCACCCAACATTCTGTGATAATTTATGTGGGAAAAGAATCTGAAAGAGAATAGATGTGTGTACATATATAATAGAATCATTCTGTTGTACAGCAGAAATTACCACAACATTGTAAATCAACAGTACTTCAATAAAACTTCAAAAAATGAAAAAAAAATCTAAAAATAAAAAACCTCAAAAAAATTTTTTCAGACTCTTTTATAGCCCATGTGCAAAAGGGCCAGAGTGCTGAGGACTGGCAGACAGCTGGGATTCTCAGAGAACCACAGACTGGGGCTGGCACAATGAGAAGAAAAACTGCTTCCAAAGCAAAAACTTTTTTAAAAAATTAGCTCCATGTCTCACAGCAGCCTGATCAACTATTGGAAATGTTACTGCCCACAAGGGAAATCAAAGCCTTTCCTTAAAGGATCTTGGGGTTGGAAGGAGGCGGGTGCTGCAGGCAGGCACACAGATGGAGGCCAATAAATGCTGGTGTTTTTTCCAGGCATAAGGATCGCCCTTTCTGTTGGGTTTAGAGCTTTAACTTTCCTTTTACTACCACACCATCGCTCTAGGTCAGTGGACCCTCATCCCATGGAGACATGGTCTATTCTGAGAGTCTGGTGAATGCTGCACACCCACTTCCAGAACACATGCACACACATATCCTTCTGCACACCATGTTAAGAACACTTAAAAGCTTTTCTACTTTATGAGGGCAGGTGAATATGAACACCTAATTTAGCCCTAGGTTTGGGCTTCACTTTTTTCAGGCGTTTTCATCCTACTGATCCATCCACTCCTTCCAAAGTGGGTCTGGACTGGACTGAATCTGGCCAGTGTGGTGAGAGATTGATCCCAGGGTAGTAGCTGAGGCCTATCATGCACCACACATATACTTAATTCTTTCTTCAGGGTGTCGCCTTGTAAACTGTATTTTGCCCATGACTCCTGACAAGGCCTTAAACATGACCAAGGAAGGCCCCTGTTTGGTTGTGATGACATCTGATGTCTTTGGGACTCACACAAGCAGTCGGCCAGCAAGGCAACTGGCTCACTCTCTGAACAGAAGCTCCACTCCGTCACCCTGATGACTACAGCCTGGATGAATTGCTGCTTCTCCTGGGTAACTCCTAGCTTTTCAGGCAAAGCAAGGACAAACAAGCTTGGCTTCTAAAATGCTTAATGGCGATTACACTGGTTTGGTGATTCACTAAGCAGTACAGGATGTGCCCAATTATACACTCTATTTTTTCCCAATCTTATTTCATAAACTCCAATTTCATGAGAACATAGATTCTCCATCCAAACAAAATTATCCTAAATACTAGTTATCCACAAATTTTTCTTTGGAAGCGGAATCATAAATAAGACATGATTTTAAAACTTCTGGTTGTATCATTCATTCAAATATTTAAGAAGTGTCTTCCTTCTGGATACTGTAGCAGGCCAACAAGCACAGAGAGAATCATTTGCTAGGTGTCCGTAATAAAACACTAGATGACAAAGACACTAGCTATACCCTGTTACCAAAAAAAACAACTTTTATCAAGTAAAAACATTAATAATTTTAATTTCTTTCTCTCCTACTCCAACCCTAAAGGCAACTTGAAATCTTTAGTAATAATCTGGCAACAACAGCTGCTATTGAAAAATAAGATTCTTACCATAAATGTGTTAGTTCTCTCCAAGATAATAACAATGTTCTCATCATCCAACCCACAAACATGGCTTCATCATACAAATGATCCCAGTGCCACCAGAAAAGTGTCATGCCATCACACACACATAGCCCTTTCCATCTATAAAGCACTATAAAGAACATCCCTCTGAAAAGAAATACAGGAGCCCTGCCTGCAAAAAGCAGGTAAGTTTTAGTTTCTGGGGGGAAACATGTACATCACACAAGGAATAAACTGAGGCTACTTACCATTAAATATTTTCCTCCTATTTAAGGAAAAGGACAAGCAAAAAGATAAGGACTGCTAAATGTGTGAAGGAAAAATACTTCACACCCATAAACAAATCAAAAAAGGCAACATGAAACCCATGCAACAAAAAAGGCAACATGAAACCCATACAAGACTTCTAAAACAGGAATCAGTCAATGATACTGTGTATTTCTGAGCTCCTTAATACAAGCATGGTCTATTTTTCTGACCCCCAAGATATAATGAAAGGATTTCATTAACCAAAGGATTTAATCTAACAGAGGACACTGTTAGAAGTGGTCTGGGAAATGAACCATGCTCTCAGGAAAAGAACGTTATTTAACTATTCTGCTCTAAGAATGATCTGCAGAGATTCCCTGTGACTCTGTGCAAGCTTGGTCCTATAATTTAACCTGTACGTAACCCAGGCAGGTTTAGGAAATGGGGTCCCAAGAAGGCAGTGACATGTCTTATCTTGGCATATACAGAAGACTCATTTGTCAAGCTTAAGTGAGATTTAAGAGTAAGACACGCCAAATTAAAACCCTTAAGGACCATTAATCACACCCTCATGACTTCAGATATAGCTATACAACATATGCTTATGTAAGTCTGGTCTTTATTCTTCATCAGAGGTATTAGCTTCCTACTGCAACAGCCTATAGGAGGAACTGCTTCAAAACTAGGGCAAGCATGGTTCAGCCCATTCATTATTTTAAGTCATTAAATAATACAGATGCGGCTAGGAAATTTTTGTAATTCTTGGACACAAATAGATGGGCAGTGAAGAAATGAGATCAATTTTACAGCTAAGAATATACCATGTTCCACTTCCAGTTTCTGAATGTCAAAGCTTGAGAGATAAATCCAAGAATCCAACTGGTAACCAGAATAGGAAAATTTTTTTATTTCATTTATTTGATGTACTCCAACAGTCAAAAAGTAGGAACTGGAAAAGCAATACCTAGCAGAGCACCAAGTACTCAGTGGGTATTTAATAATTATTACTTGGATGACTAAAAGGGGCAATTACACAAACAATGACTAGCATATTGAAGATTCAGGTATTGCTCCTTTAAATCACAAATGCCGTAAGTTAGAAAGTAAAGGTACCATTTCCATATGTAGGCAGAATGCTTTCTTTGTTGGCCCCACAGTTACCCCTAAGACCTTTTTTTTTCTCTCTATAATAGGCTCTGCTCTAAACAGTTAATATAGAAGGCAAATATGGGCAGACACATCACATTTATCATGATTCCAGCCATGATGGAGTAATAGCTAGAAAACCAGACAGAAGATATGAAACAACTGTTTTCAGATATTGGACAACAGGCCACACAGAACTTAATTCCTGAGAAGGGTGAAACAAGTCAGGCGAGTGCTATGATTGCCTGAATTCATTGACAAGAGGCATTTTCCAAGCCATAGCACAGAGAAGGGGGAATTCATAGAGGTCGGCAGTGACACTGAGTCGAGGTGCAGAGATCAGTAGTCAGAGACGCCAAGATGGCTAGATTTGACAGGACAGCACACCTGGGACAAGGGGACAGCATGGAGGTCCCCTGGAGTCAGAGTGAGTTCTGATCCATGTGAGAGGAGAGGACCTCAAGTTGGGAAGAGAAGCACCTGAAAGGAGTTAGTCTAAGAAGTTCAAGAGCTCATACAGGGATAGGAATAGTGCATGTTTCCACCAAAAGATGTGGAAATAATTCATAATACATATGGTATCAGATAAAATCTCAGAAGAGTTATCACCTTAGTTTTAGAGCTAAATCATCCCTAAATTAACAGCTGCTCTGGGCCAATCCTACTGCAGCCTAAAAAGCTAACATCAGAATGATAACAACTTAATAATGTCTTAGTAACTTAACTGCATGTCAGAACAAAGTCCAGCACTATTTAAGAGTACAACAACATCTAGCATTCAAACAATGTATGTCTGGTATCCAAGCAAAAATCATCAGGCAGGCAAAGGAAGAAGAAATTATGAGCCATAACCAGGAGAAAAATCAATCAATAGAAACAGACCCAGAAATGACAAGAGATGATGGAATTAGCAGACAAGAGCATTGAAATATGTTTTTATACTGGTGTCATTTCCTTGGAAAACAGTTTGGCAAGTCCTTAAAAGGGTAAACATCAAGTTACCATATGAATCAGGAATTCCATTCCTACATATACTCAAGAGCAATGAAAGTGTCCACACAAAAACTTGCACACAAGTGTTCAAAGCAGCATTATACATAACAGCCAAAAAGGAGAAACAATTCAAATATCCATCAACTGATGAATGAGTAAAATGTGGTTATTAACCATACAACGGAATATTAATCAGCAATAGTAAGGGATGAAGCACCGACACACGCTACAACATGGATGAAACTTGAAACCATTATGTAAAGACTAAGTAAAAGGATACAGTCACAAAAGATCACACATGATTCCATTTATATGAAGTTTCGAATAATCAAATCTGCAGAGACAAAAAGCAGATGAGGGGTTGCCTGGGCTGGAGAGGCAGAAGACAGTATAAGGAGTGACTGCTAATGGGTACCGTGTTTCTTTGTTCAGTGATGAAAGTGTTCTAAAATTAGATGTGGTGATGGTCCACAATTCTGTTAATATACTAAAATCCACTGATTTATACACTTTATATGAATAAAGTATATACCATGTGAATTATGTCTCAACAAAGCTGTTAAAGAAGTTATTAGAAATATAGTCCATGTGATAAGAAGGTAGAGCAAAAGGAAACAGAGAAATGACATATACAAAGCAAACAAATCCAGTCGTACTTCCAGTGAAGAAAAACATACAAACTGAAATAAAAAATACATTGCTTGGATTAGTAGCAGGTTAGACAGTGCAGAAAATCAGTAAACTTTAAGACACAACAACAGAAACTATCGAAAATTTAGCAGAGCAAGATAAAAACACTGTAGAGCAAATTAAAAGAGGATTCATGACCTGTGGGACAATATTAAGTTGCCTAACATACCTGTAATTTAGGATCAAAATGAAGAGAGAGGGAGAAGATAGGAAAAATAATTTGTAAATAATGGTTAAATTTTTGGAGTTCCATTGTGGCCAGTGGTAATAAACTACTATCCATGAGGATGTGGGTTCGATCTTTAGCTCTGCTCAGTGGATTAAGGATCTGGTGTTGCCGTGAGCTGTGGTGTAGGTCACAGTCGCAGCTCGGATCTGGCACTGCTGTGGCCGTGGCAGAGGCTAAAGGCTACAGCTCCAATTTAACCCCTTGCTAGGGAACCTCCATATGCCATGGGTGTGGCCCCAAAAAATAATAATAAAAATTCTACAAAATAAGAATAAGGAGTTCCCGTCGTGGTGTAGTGGTTAACGAATCTGACTAGGAACCATGAGGTTGTGGGTTCAGTCCCTGCCCTTGCTCAGTGGGTTAACGATCCGGTGTTGCCATGAGCTGTGGTGTAGGTTGCAGATGCGGCTCGGATCCTGAGTTGCTGTGGCTGTTGTGTAGGCCAGTGGCTACAGCTCCGATTCGACCCCTAGCCTAGGAACCTCAATATGCTGTGGGAGCGGCCCAAAGAAATAGCAAAAAGACAAAAAAAAAAAAAGAATAAAAAAGAATAAAGATAGAATGAAAGCACACTGCTTTTCATAAACTACATAAAACAGGAGATGACAAAGGAACATTCTTAACAAAAGAGGGGAAAAGCTGTCAACCTAGAATTCTATACCTAGTAAAAATGAAAATAACATAAGACTTATTCAGGCAAATGGAAGCTGAAAGAATTCACTGCAAGCAGAGGTACCCTATAAGAAACGTTAAATTTGTTTATCATTTTTAACCTTTTTAAAAAATAATGACTATTTAAAGCAAAATAACAATGACGTATTGTGACGTTTATAACACCTGTAGAAGTAAAGAAGGACTAAACAAGAAGGGAGAAATAGCAGTTTATTGTTTCAAGGATCGTACACTCTATGTAAAGTAGTTCATTATTTGAAGATTGACTATAATCAGTTAAAGATTACAAACCTTGGGCAACCATTAAAAAAAAACAAGGAGATACAGCTAATAGGCTGAGAGTGGAGATAAAAGGGGTTTATTTAAACAACAATTACAACAACAACTCAAAAGAAAGCAGGCAAGAGGGGAAAGGACACAAAGAACATACAGGACAAGGAGAAAACTAATAACACGATGGCAGCCTTACACCCAAACAAATCATAACATTATATGAAATGGTCTTTTTAAAAAAATCTCCAGGGAGTTCCCGTCAAGGCTCAGCGGTTAGCAAACCTGACTAGCATCCATGAGGACAAGGGTTGGATCCCAGGTCTCACTCAGTGGGTTAAGGATCCGGCATTGCCATGAGCTGTGGTGTAGTTGCAGCTTGGAACCGGCAGCTTGGATCCTGCGTTGCTGTGGCTGTGGTGCAGGCCAGCAGCTGCAGCTCCAATTTGACCCCTAGCCTGGGAATTTCCATATGCTGCGGGTGCAGCCCTAAAAAGCCAAAAAAAAAAAAAAAAAAACCCAAAAAACACCTCCAAATAAAAGGTAGATTGTGAGATTGGATCAAACAACAGTAACAACAAAAACAAGACCCAACTACATGTGATTTATATACATATAAAAAGATGGGTTAAATATAAAGACCCAGATAGATAAAAAGTGAGGGGAAAAGGATATACCACACAAACACTAATCAAAAGAAAGCTGGAGTAACTGCATTAATACCAGCTCAAAAACTGGTGAAAAAGGATAAAGAGGGATATTCCATAATAACAAAGGAGTCAATGTATTGGAAGAATAGAACAACCTTAAATGTTTATTTGCCAGGAACAAAATTTCAAAATACAGGAAGCAAAAACAGAACTGAAAAGAGGAGACAAATTCACAATTACAGCTGGATATTTCAAAATCTGTTTCACAGTAAATGACAGAACAAGAGGTCACAAAATGAAGCCGACCATCTTGATCTAATTGGCATTTATAGAACACACCACTTGAAACAGCATCTAACATTCCTTTCAAGTACACATAAAACATTCACCAAGACAGACTGTAGTCTAGGCCAAAAACAACTCTCAATAAATTCTAAAAGATTCATACCAAGTAGTTTTTCTGACCACAAAAGGATTAGTTAGAAAACTCCTCCAAACAGTGAGAAATTTAAAAATTCCCTTCTAAATAAACTATATAGGTCAGAGAAGAAATCACAAGGTAAATTAGAAAGTATTTTGAACTGAATGTAAAATCAAAACAAACACTGTTGGATATAGCTATAAGCAGGAGTTGTTAGCAGGAAATTTATTATTATTATTATTATTATTTTTGCCTTTTTGCCTTTTCCAGGGCTGCTCCTGGGGCATATGGAAGTTCCCAGGCTAGGGGTCGAATTGGAGCTGTAGCCACAGGCCCACACCAGAGCCACAGCAACTCAGGATCTGAGCTGAGTTTGGGACCTACACCACAGCTCACGGTAACACCGGATCCTTAACCCACTGAGCAAGGCCAGGGATCGAACCTGCAACCTCATAGTTCCTAGTCGGATTCACCAACCACTGAGCCACAACAGGAACTCCAATCTTTTAATGTTTACATTAGGAAAGGAGAAAAGTCTCAAATAAATGATCTAAGCTTCCATCTTAAATTATCAGAAAAAAAGAGTAAATTAAACCCAGGACAAGCAGAAGGAAACAAATAATAAAGCACAGAAACTATGGATTTTAAACATAAAAACAACAGAGAAAAAAAAATCAGTGATAGCAAATATTGATTCTTTGAAAAGATCAATAATATCATACTCTAGCTAGACTAATAAAGAAAACAGAATGACAAGACAAATCAACATCAGAAATAAAAACAAAACACCTCAGCTCATACATGTATTATAATAGGGCATAATTTGAACAACTTAATGCTCATATATTTGACAACTTAGATGAAATAGACAAATTTATAAAAAGATTCAAACTATCAAAACTCATTCAAGAAAAAAAACAGAAAAGCCAATAATACCACTTTGTCTATGAAATTAGTAGTTTAAAATCTCACAAAGAAAAACTCCAGGCTCTGAAGGATTCACTAGTGAGTTTCTCAAACATTTAAGGAAAAGATAATGCAAATTCTATCGGAAAGCAGAAAAGTGAACATTTTCCAACTCATTTTATGAGATTACCATTACCCTGATACTAAAAACGGACAATGATATTGTAAGAAACTTATAGATCAATATCCCTCATGACCACAGACACAAAAATCCTTAACAAAATTTTAACAAGTTGAAATCTATCAACACTCAACATGACATATGACTGAATGGGATTTACCCCAGGAATGCAAAATTGGTTTAACATAGAAAATCAGTCAGTGCATTTCGTTACATTAAAAGACTGAAAAAGTTGGAGTTCCCGTCATGGCTCAGTGGTTAACAAGTCCAACTAGGAACCGTGAGGTTGCAGGCTCGATCCCTGCCCTTGTTCAGTGGGTTAAGGATCCAGTGTTGCCATGAGCTGTGGTGTAGGTCGCAGACGTGGCTCAGATACCGCATTGCCGTGGCTCTAGCGTAGGCCAGCGGCTACAGCTCCTATTAGACCCCTATCCTGGGAACCTCCATATGCCGTAGGAGGGGCCCTAGAAAAGGCAAAAAGACCAAAAAAAAAAAAATCAATAAACTAGGAATAAAAGGAACCTCCTCAACCTGATAAAGGGCAAATATGAAACACTTACACCTAGCATCATACTTAACATTAAAAATTGACTGTTTTCCCTTAAGACTGGGAACATAAGGATCTCTGCTCCCACCATTACTCTTCAAAAGTTCTGGCAAGTGAAATAAAGCCAAAAAAAAAAGAAAGAAAGAAAGGAAGGAAGGAAGGAAGGAAGGAAGGAAGGAAGGAAGGAAGGAAAGAAGGAAGGAAGAAAGGAAGGAAGGAAGGAAAGAAAAGAATAGATAGATACAGATGAATTAAAGGATGATGTAAAGCTTTATTCACAGATATGATCACATTAGGAAATCTAATCTATTAAAAAGGTATTAGAACTAATATGAGTTTAGCAAAGTTGCAAGAGATATGGTCAATATATAAAAACCAACTGTATTTCTATATACATATGAAATGAACAACTGGAAGCTGTAACTTTGAAAATATAATTTACAATAGCACCAAAATATGAAGTACTTAGGGATAAATTTTATAGAATATGTGTAAGACCTATACTCTAAAACATATGAAACACTCCTGAGAGAAATTAAGGAAAGCTAGATCCAGACAGTCCAAATAATTGTGAAAAAGAACCAAGCTGGGGAGTTCCCATGGTGGCTCAGTGGGTAATGAACCCAACTAGTATCCTTAAAGATGCAGGTTCGATCCCTGGCCTTGCTCAGTGGGTCAGAGATCTGGTGTTGCCGTGAGTTGTGTGTATGTCACAGACATGGCTTGGATCCTGCACTGCTGTGGTTGTGGCACAGGCCAGCAGCTACACCTCCAATTCAACCCCTAGCCTAGGAGCTTCTATCAGCCAAGGTGCAGATCTAAAAAGACAAAACAAAACAAACCAAAAAAAAAAAAAACCCACCAAGCTGAAAGACTTAATACTATCTGATTTCAGCACTTAGGGATCAGAGACTTAATACTATCAGCTAAAACTATGTAGCTTGTTGAACAAAACACAGGGGGTAAAAATCTTCATGACCTTGGATTAGACAAAAATTTCTTAGGACAGAAAACACACAAGCTGGGATTGAGGAAAACTGAAAACTGTTCTTCAAAAGACACTGTTAGGAAAATGAACAAGCAATCCTCAG
Source organism: Phacochoerus africanus (assembly GCF_016906955.1). Classification (NCBI taxonomy): domain Eukaryota; kingdom Metazoa; phylum Chordata; class Mammalia; order Artiodactyla; family Suidae; genus Phacochoerus; species Phacochoerus africanus. The sequence continues at coordinate 74,635,549 of NC_062545.1, read as the reverse complement.
ATGGAAAAAAAACCTGCAAAATTTACTTTTTTTTTTTTTGTCTTTTTGCTATTTCTTTGGGCCGCTCCCTCAGCATATGGAGGTTCCCAGGCTAGGGGTCCAATCGGAGCTGTAGCCACCAGCCTACACCACAGCCACAGCAACGCAGGATCCGAAGCACGTCTGCGACCTACACCACAGCTCACGGCAACGCCAGATCCTTAACCCACTGAGCAGGGGCAGGGACCGAACCCGCAACCTCATGGTTCCTAGTCGGATTCGTTAACCACTGCGCCACGACGGGAACTCCAAAATTTACTTCTGAAAAAAAAACCTGTATTCAAAATATTTAAGGAAGTCTTATAAATGTATAGTATGTACACAAACATTCCTATTTCTATAAAAGGCTAAAGACACTTAATCATAGAAGATATACAAATTACAAATAAACATATGAAAAGAGGCTCAATTATTAAAGTGCAAATTTAAACTACAGGATGTCCACCATGACACATTCAGTACATTCTTTAGCCGATAAAAGTATCGTAAGTGACATGTACAAATGATGGGAAGGATGGGAAACAACTAGAATTCTCATGCTTTGCTGGGCTGGTGGTCTGGCAGTTTTACAGTTTCTCATAAAGTTAACATACACTATATACAATCCTATTCCTAGCTATTTACTCCAAAGAAATGAAAAAATGTATCTCAAAAAGACTTGAATATGAGTATTTTAGCAGCTTTATTCATAATACTAAAAACAAAAACAAACAAAACTAGAACATACTAAATACTAAAAACAAAAACAAACCAATAAATGTCCATCTATGGATAAATGGATAAAATACATCCCTGGTGGTGTAGCAGGTTAAGGATCTGATGGTGTCACTGTAGTGGCTTGGGTTGCTGCTGTGGCAAGGGTTCCACTCCTGTCCCAGGAACTCTGATATGCCACAGTGCAGCCAAAATAATTGCGATATTTATATTATATATATATATATTTTTTTTTTTTTTAATGGCCACACCTAAGGCATATGGATGTTCCTGGGCCAGGGACTGAGTCAGAGCCACAGCTGTGACCTAAGTCGGATCTTGTAACTCACTGTGTAGGTCTGGGGATCAAAGTCACACCTTTGCAGCAACCAGAGCTGCCACAGTCAGATTCTTAATCCACTGCACCAGAGCAGGAACTCCTAAGCTACATTTATATAATAGAATTGTTGTACCAAGGAATACTTCTCAGCAATTAAAAGGAATAAACCACTGATGAAAGTAAGACAGAAACGATCTCAAATGTACCATGCCAAGTGAAAGGAGCTAACACAGAAGACTATACAAAGTATTATCTGTATATATAAAAATTCTAGAAAAGGCAAAAAGCAACTCAGATATTGCCAGGAGCCAGGTCTAGGAGGAGGGGACTGACTGAAAAGGGGCCTGAGGGGACATGAGAATGTTTGAAATGTTTTTTTTATTTTGTTTTGTTTTTGTTTTGCTTTTTCGGGCTGCACCTGCAGCATGTGAATTTCCCAGACTAGAGGTGGAATGGGAGCTGCAGATGCCAGCCTACACCACAGCCACAGCCACATCGGATCCAAGCTATGTCTGAGACCTATACCACAGCCACAGCAACGCCAGATCCTTAAGCCTCTGAGCAAGCCAGGGATTGAACCCACATCCTCATGATACTAGTCAGGTTCCTAACCCACTGGGCCACAATGGGAACTCCCTGAAATGTTTTAAATCACAACTGCAGTATTAGTTACACAACTGTACACATTTATCGAAACTCAAATTTTATACTTAAATTATTAAAGTTTTATTGTATTCAAGTTATACAATTCAAATACATTTGATTCATTTTCTCCACAGGTGAATTTCAAAATAAATCACCACAGTTTTTCTTTTTTTAAGAGAATTTTATTTCAGTGCAAAAATTATTCAGACTTCAAACAGCATGAATGTCAGAAAAAAATCTTTATGCTCTCTGGGTTACAAATTGGTAGGGGCAGGGGTGGGACCTGGCATTAGAGAAGAGGAAAAAAACATGAGTGCAAGAAAAGGTGGGGGTTGTCCTCTGAAGTGTTTAAACTGCTCTCATTTGCCCAACCTCTACCCTACCACTTACATCTACTTATAAAGGCCACAGAATGGGAATGTATTTCTCTTTCAAAAACCAACACACACACACACACACACACCCTTTATCTATTCTCTTTTCCTCTTTGACTCTGAGCACAGAGGTGAAGAGGCTTGGCCTGTGAGGCAGAGGTCCAGTCTCATGACTCTCATTTGTACACTTAAGATCAGTGGATCCTCCTCTCTTAATTCTATTGATTTTCTTATGGGGGAAAGCTCCCCTGTAGTTTACTGTGAGCTCCTACTCAAGAGTCCCCAGTTAGAACCTTAGCAATTTACAGGACTCCCAGCTGCAGTCCTTTTATTTTAAAATTATAAAGTACAATAACTATAATATTCAAGAATATTAAAATAAAGGGAAAAACAAAAACAAGGGCTGTCCAACAGGGAAACAGTTGAGTAAGTCATAAATCCATCTAATCCTGATCTCTTAAAGAAATAATTTAAAACTGTTGTTATAATGCCCAAGTACAAACTCTTAAGACAGAGAACAGAAAATATCTTAATGCAGCTAAGTAAATACATTTCATGAGCACATGACCAAATCTGCAAGGAACACACACAAATTAAGAGGGAGTGGAATACATTATCCCTTCAACTTTTTTCCTCTCAAAAGTGTACTTGTACATTATCATGTGTATTTCGTTTTCTTTTTCTCACTTTTTTTTTTTTTTAGGGCCACACCCACAGCATAGGGAAGTTCCCAGGCTAGGGGTCAAATCAGAGCTATAGCTGCTGGCCTACATCACAGCCACAGCAACGCCAGACCTGAGCCATGCCTATGACCCATACCACAGCTCATGGCAATGCCAGATCCTTAACCCACTGAGCAAAGACCAGGGATCAAACCCACAATCTCATGGTTCCTAGTTGGATTCGTTTCCGCTGTGACCCGACAGGAACTCCTTCTTTTTTTTTAATACATAGTAGTTGGTGCTACTTAACCTCCTCCCCCATCTTGCCCCTCCTCACTTCCCTCTTTCCACTGGCAACTGAGTGTGTTCTCTATATCTGTGAATCTGTTTTTTTGTTACATTCACTAGCTTGCTTTATTGTTTAGATTCCAAGTATTGTATCATACAGTATTTGCCTTTCTCTGTCAGTGTGTGTGTGTGTGTGTGTGTGTGTGTGTGTGTGTGTGTATAGATATTTTTTTTCTTTTTGTCTTTTCCAGGGCCACACCCGAGGCATATGGAGGTTCCCAGGCTAGGGGTCGAATCGGAGCTGTAGCCGCCGGCCTACACCACAGCCACAGCAATGCCAGATCCAAGCCACGTGTGCCAACTACACTATAGCTCATGGGAACACCGGATCCTTAACCCACTGAGCAAGGCCAGGGATCGAACCTGCAACCTCATGGTTAGTCAGACGCGTTAACCACTGAGCCATGACGGGAACTCCCCGTATATATTTTTTTTAATCCGAGGTACATGTCTCCTGAGTTTAATGAAAGGACTATAGCCTAGGCAACAAGCAACCTGGGGTCAACAGTCAAGTCCTTTAGACATGCTACCAGCCTGTAGGCATGTGTGCTGTCAGCCCTAAGCCACAACTGAAGCACCTGTGATGATGTGTGCCACTCAAGAGATCCAACCTAAGAGGTTACTTGATTGACCCATGCGGCTGACCCAGAAACACAAATACCTTCACCCTAGAAGTGATCCATATCATTACTTCAAGAGAAGTACACTGAGAAACAAATCCATTTGACCTCTCTGGTACCTCTGCCTACCTTCTCAACAAGAGCATCTTCGATCTCAATACTCTATGTTCACCACAAGTAGAGAGGACGGAGAGTGTTTTGGCTGATGTGAAAACCAAAGAGATCAAGACCCAGTGCTCTACTTTGACCAAGGTCACTCAGCTACACCTGGCCTAGAACCCAGGCCGCTCTCCATGAATGGTAGACACCACCCAGTGAGCACAACCATTCCTACCCACAGCCTCTCCCAGGAACAACTCTGGGACCTGTCTTGCCTCACTGAAACAAAACCTTCTGGAAGTGGCGCGATGATTCAATTTATTTGGGAGGAAAGGCTAAAAATAGTAAGGCTTAGAGATAATCCATTTACTCAGCTTACCGGTAATAAACCATCGCTTTAGTGAATGTGAATTACAGTAGGCCAATCTTAAAGACATTTGAGAACTAACCTCCAATAACCTCTTCTGCATCACAGCCTCTGGGAACTGCCCCTTTGGATTAAGGCAAAAATTTTGAGGCTGGGTGAACACACACGCACAGCTGGAGGAAGCACCCGGCCTACCTCGATGTTAACAGAAAGAAGCCCTCTACACCTCTGAGCACTGGCCGCTGAAGCAGCTATCCTGAAGTGGAGACAAATCTGCCAGGGAACTCAGGGCCAGTTTTCTGACCCTGGCAGGGTAGGGGTAAAGGCAAAGAAAAGCTTAACTTTTTTTTTTTCTCTCTGAGAATAGCATGTTTCTCTTCAGGCTCTGAAGAAGTGACAATGAGAAATGCTAAACCCTATAAAAGGACCAAGGCCAAAAGAAGAGCTTTTAAATTGTTTTCTGCTTATAAACACACACTGGGTTTTTAAATAAACCCAAAGACAGCTAAAAGGAATCCTAAATGGTACACTCTGTTCAGAATCCCTAGAGTTGGCTAGCAGGTAGGATATTTGGTTTCCGGATTTCTGTCAGGGTATTTTTGTTTCTGGATTTTGTTTTTGATAGAGAAACTGCAGATGCATCAGAAAATGGTCTTTTCTTTCTTTCGTTCTTTCTCCCTCTCCCACCCTCCCTCTTTTTTTCTAACACGAGTTCTAAAAAGTTGAGTACCCTTCTACTTCGTTTGGACTGGATCTCTAATCTAGTCCATGTCCCATGTCCCTCTGGGGGAAAATAGATAATTCCCAGGTAGAATAAGCCTTTCTGGTAGAACTACCGGTAATAACAGCAAATACATGTGTGACAGGCAACTGTCAATAATCTTGAAGTGAAGCAGGGGTGTGTCAATTTATCCACACATCCAGCTTTCCAAGGGGCTGAACTGGAGATTCCACTCAACTCAAGCATTCTCAAGATGATTCTGAGGATAAAACAGACACTCATACTTAACATAGAGAAAGCTGAGATGATCTTGAGGCCAAGAGGAAGTATGCATATGAATGTCTTACGTTATTCCTGATGAATAAAATGAGGGACAAGACTAGAATTTCTACATATTCTTCAACTCTGACATTCTATATCCTCCAAAAATGTCAGCAGAGAAACTAGTACTGAAGGTCATACCTGCCATCAACTCTCAATATGCAGCTGTGCTGAACCAAGACACTGGTAATGATCAAGATTAGTTCCTCCACGAGACCCATTGTTAAAGAATACACATTTCAGGGCTTTCTAATATTAGGCATCAAAAGACATTTACTGAGTGAATGAATAAGTTTCTTCATTAATATCTGAAGTAAAACATGCAAAGAATTTAATCTGTAAGCCCTTAAAGGATGCTTATATCTCACTACATGTCAGAAAAGCAAGTAAGAATATGGGGCCTCCCTTGGGCTTTGGAGACTGAGCTGAATTCCTCCACAGTCACCTGGGCATCTGCATAGAGCATGACATACAGGGCCAGAAACAAATGCATCTTACAGCCCAATTTTCAAGACACGTAATCTCACCAGGACCAGAAAACATGGTATTAGCAAGCAAGTTTCTGAAGAAAGGAGTATAGGAAATAATCTTCTTCAACAGTATTCCAATTTGTGATTTAATTTTTTTTTGGGGGGGGGGCTTTTCTACGGCCGCATCCACAGCATATGGAGGTTCCCAGGCTAGGGGTCCTATTGGAGCTACAGCTGCCGGCCTATGCCAGAGCCACAGCAACTCGGGATCCAAGCCATGTCTGCAACCTACACCACAGCTCATGGCAACGCCAGATCCTTAACCCACTGAGCAAGACCAGGGATCGAACCCGCAACCTCACGGTTCCTAGTCAGATTCGTTAACCACTGAGCTACGACGGGAACTCCCAATTTGTGATTTAAAACAAAAAACCAAAAACCTTTCATCTCCTAAGTATGCCCTGTTGGGTATGACACACAAAACATACAAGTTAATGATTTCAAAGTCCAGTGTCTAAATTCTGTGAACCTGACAACCTTGCCCCTCAAAATTCTACTATCTAGGGGTTTATTTGTTTTCTAAACCTAACAAACCAAAAACGAAAACCACCACAGACTCATGCTGCTCAAACTAGCATCGCCCCTTCAACGTATTCCTGCTGAGCTATCTTTACTGAACCCTCACCCCGACCCCCTGGGGTCACAGTGGGTGACGAACATGAAAATGACACACAACAGTGACCAAACAGCCAGCTTTTAAAACAGCTGTGCAAACCAGCAGATACTAAAAGTCATCAAAATACACAGTTTAACCACTTAAAATGTGCAGACTGATCACTAAGCCCTTGGTAAAAGTAGGGCAGGCTGGTAAAAGCACTGGAAAAAGTCTGTTTGCTCCCTGGCTTTCTGAACCTGCCTGTTCACAAGGCTGCTTCCTGGCAAGAAGAAAGGTCTTTTATAAGGTTTCCTTAATCACAGCAGAACTATGGCAGAAGTATGCAGACCCATCAAATTCGAGAAAACTTTTTGATTTTTGTTCTACCAGTGGCATTGCCACAGTGTGTCGAGAACCCAAAGAGTTGAGGGGGAGGAATGCCACAATTGCAGAAGTCTGATTACTGTGCAGAAAACACCACCCCCCTCCCAGGCAGATGTGCCCACAAAGTGCCCTTGTGAAAAGGGGCCAGGGCATGGTCTGTGGTGGTGAACAAAAGTGGTGACATACTGTGGAATTAGTTTCAGAAAGAATGCCTCATCTCCAGAGCTTCTGGATTTCTAGGCAAGAGCAGTAATTAGTCATTAACTGAGAAGATTACTGACAACTGAGAAAGAGGCTCTGATCAGCCTCTTATCAAACAACACAAATCAGGTCCTCAAACCCATAATACCAAATCACTTGTGTTCCCATCCTGCTCCACCTCTCTTAAAAATCTGTACCATTCTGTTTCAGAGCAAAACTATTTGGCCCAAAGTTGGTTAAGGCACAAACTGTCTTACTTTACTTGTAATTCTTACAATTAAAAAATCTAAAACATTTTACCAATGATAATTCACAAAGCAATTAATTATCAAATTCACACATGCTTAGAGTTCCCTTTGTGGCTCAGAAGTTAACGAACCGGACTAGGATCCATGAGGATGTGGGTCTGATTCCTGGACTTGCCCAATGGGTTAAAGATCTGGCGTCACCATGAGCTGTGGTGGAGGTCACAGCCAAGGCTCAGACCTCATGTTGCTGTGGCTGTGGTGTAGTCTGGCAGCTGTAGCTCTGATTTGACCCCTAGGCTGGGAACCTCCATATGCCATGGGTGTGGCCCTAAGAAGCAACAAAAAAATAAAAAATAAAAAAATAAAAAATCACATGCTCACAATATAAGATTAAAAATACTTTTCCCCCCAGGCTTTCCCCCCCAGATGTGAAAGTACCACATTTTACAAAATGACTGTATCTTATGACTTCTCCCTTCAATCGAATTTTCTTCTGATTTTCTGTCCTACCTCGCCCTTACACTTCATTTTGTCACTCCCCACCTCGGCCATCCCAGCCAGGTCCCTCATTTTATCAAATCCCTCAGGTAATCAAAACAGGAAACATCCTAAAATTCCCTCTGCTAAAACAAAAAAGAAAAACAAACAAATGTTCTCTGTCTAGGGTAACTCCAATTATCCCTGAGCCACCTGTGAAATTAAGACAATTCCTTCTGAAATCCCACCTTTTTTATTTACAAGTGCCATCTTAGGCAAACTTTTAATTGATCTAAGCCTCTGTTTCCTTGTCTAAGAAATGAGTGACTTTCAAGGTATGGATGAGCAACAGTGCATGTAAGGGACCCAGTGCAGTGTCTGATACATTGGGTGCTCAAAAGAAGCAGCCAAAGTTAAACAGAAGGATCCCGAAGATAAGGTGTGACTGTGAACTTCACGTAGGTCAATTAAAAAGCTCATTTTGGCTTTTTAAACCTTAAGTTTAAAAATAAAAATAAAATTAAAAACAAAAATAAAAATAAAAATTAGTAAAGCCAGGAGGTCATGTCCTTGTAAAGCAGAGTAAAACCATCTGCAAAACAAAAGCACTAGGCTTTAAACACCCTTTTCTCTCTTCTCTTTGGGCGTTACAATCCCCAGGTGAGCCACGTCAAAAGAAAATGGGAGAAGGCTCAAAACCACCACCTGCCCAGGACATTCAAATGCTGCACAGGATGGCCTTGACTTGGGGATCAACTGGACCTGAGAGTAGTCACCAGATGCTAAAAAGGAAAACAAACAAAAAAGGCCCACACTAAACAGCTAAAAGGCAACAAACAAACAAACAAACAAACCCCAATCTTCAAAAACTTTAGAAAACCTGAAACATTCAGGCTAGCTGTTTTCTCTGGCTGAATTCATTCCCTGTTGTTCAATTTAGTTCTAGCACAGACTAAAATTGTAACATTTGCTGTTCAAACACAGTAAAGAACAATGAGTGTGAACTGAATATTCCTTGTTCACAAATAAGGCAGTGTCAAACCCTATGTACTAATAAATCACGTGAAACCTCCACACTCCAACACAGTTTTAGAACAGGACTATTCATGCACTTCAGGTAAAAGGCACGCTGCTGTTAATGTCATCCAAACACAAAAAGCACAAAAAATATGTCAGCAAGTTTTTCCATATAGTCAACGAAAGGTATAATAATCCACAAAATTTTAACCTATCACTGCAGAGGTCAAGGGAAACCAGTGATTTTCCCTTCATTTATTTGCCAAGAAATGTACTCTTGTCTTTCAGTTCCTCTTTATTACTTATCATATCTACCATAATTCTGGATTTTCATAAGCAAATATTTCCCAAAATATCTATCTGATAAATCTTGTTTGTTTAAAATGTTTTTCTTTCCTCGAGCATCTTCTGACCTCTTCAATAAACTAATTTGTATGACACTGACTCATCTCCTAGTACCACTCAGATTAGAATCAAATATCATCACTTTAGTCAAAACGGTCTAAGGGTCTGATGCTGCTGTCCGCATCTGATCAAATGCAAACCATATTTTTTTTAAGTCACCATTCCTAGTCAAAGATTTTTCTAGGAGTCCTTAGACCTGTAGACATTTCCATGATCATTACAAAAATACTTTTTTTAAATTAAAAAACCATCTGTAATGCACCATGCAGATAAAATTTTATTTCAAAAATACAAATAAATGTGCTTCAATAAGGCTGATAGAGTCCAGGGCCCTCCTACTGCCCTGGAAGAAAATGAGGGTACATACTCAGTTTGGGGAAGGCTGTGCTCTCCAACACTCCTCAGGGATCACCCCTCCCTCTCCCATTAAGCTGAGCCCCCTTCCTGCTTCTCAGGTTATATACACCTGGAGATAAGAATGACCAACTTGATGTTCAATACTATATTTTCTTTCCGAGGCCAAAACGCATATGAATGTGCTAAACACTTAATGTTAAAATAACCAGGATTGGAGTTCCTGTTGTGGCTCAGTGGTTACGGAACCCAACTAGTAACCATGAAGTTGCCGGTTCGATCCCTGGCCTCAATCAGTGAGTTACGATCCGGCATTGCCATGAGCTGTGGTGTAGGTTGCAGATGCGGCTCGGATCCCTCATGGCTGTGACTCTGGCGTAGGCTGGTGGCAACAGCTCTGATTAAACCCCTAGCCTAGGAACCTCCATATGCCGAGGGTGCAGCCCTAAAAAGACAAAAAGACAAAAAAATAAAATAAAATAACTGGGGTTGTAAGAACTATGATAAATTGGAAAAAATGACAAAAGAGAAGGTTTTCTTTATCATCCCTGAAAAAGTGAAGTGCTTTCATGGATGACACTTTACTTGATCTACTCATTTTATTATTTATATATAAAATATATTTGTCATATTATTAGTTTTCAGCTATGGACCTGAATAAGGTATTTAAATGGCTGACTGAATAAAAATATAACTATTTTTTTTTTTTGGCCACACTCATGGCAGGAGGAAATTCCCCGGCCAGGGGTTGAACCCGTGCCACAGCAGTGACAACACAACACTGAATCCTTAATCTGCTGAGTCACTAGGGAACTCCTGAATTTCTTATAACTTTATAAAAGAGAAATGCCTGATTTTGCCAGCCTCCTTTATTCATTTATTTGTAAGAATGGGGTCTTTGTCACAGTATTTTAGCACCAAACAAGTCAGTAAGCGCAATCTCTTCTGAAATCATCCAACATTCTGTAAGAGTGATTTGCCATTCTAATAGGAAAATAATTTTTGCTGAAATCACCCTGGTTCATCTTAAATATGGTACAACAGGTAAACAGGAAAAAAGTAAAAAAAAAAAAAAAAAGGTTTTACATTAGCAGGAATGTCAGTTTGCCATATTTCAACCAGAAAGTGATTTTCAAACCAAAGACTTCATCTATCTCAGAAAAACACAAATCCATTTCCTGGCTTCAGCAGATACATACCCTTAACCCAATCTTATTCCTTGAAAATCACTGCCCAGTCACAAGAAACACTAAAATACTTTAGCGTAAGGAGAAAGAAAAGCATCTCACCACTCTATATACTTAACAGTTCCATTAAAAGACTATAATTAATCTCATCTCTAAGAGCTTCAAATGGACATAAGACACACAGACACACACCCCCCATACTATTTACTTTAATCAGCTTTTACAAGTGATTCACATCTCAAAGTTTTTTCTTTTCAGACCTTGCTTAGTTCTTCTGGGTGAACATGAGGTACAACAGGAAACAACACATAAGAACAGGTGGACCCAGGATGGTTTCTTGTAATTCCCTGCACCTGCCTTATATCAAACCCTCTGAGGCTTTACAAACCACTCCAGCAGATTCCCAAATGACATGCAAAACAAGCTCTTGGTGCTATCTCTGTTATTCTGAAAGACTCTTGTAGTTGAGTGGGACTGGAATACCAACAGTCAAGCTCTAAGAGTGTGATGCTCCCAGATAAAAAACTCAAAGGTGGACTTTTAAAAGTAATCATGCTCTTTGTTGGTAGGGGCATGAGAAATGGGCACCACTGGTAGGAGTCCAGCAGTTTTTTACAACAGAAAAAAAGAGACACTAGGGGAAAAAAGCAAAGCTTTAACATCAGGCATACTCTGAAGGCCTCAATCCCACTCTAGAAATAAAAGGGACGTACACTAAGATTCACCTATTGAAATTCTCATCAGTGATATTCATAACAGCAGAAAAACTAGATGAGGGGCACCAATGTAAAAATTCATCTAGAAATAACCAGCTAAATAAACATATTTATTTCATACAATGAAATACTGTGTCATTTAGTGAAATATTATGCCATCATTAAAATGAAGTCACTGGGCATTTAGCCCAGAAAAATAAAAACTTATGTTCATACAAAAGCCTATACACAAATGTTCATAGCAGCTTTATTCAAAATAGCCCCAAACTGCAAATAAATCAGGCATCCAATCAACAGATACACGGACATATAAAATGTGGTATTTCCATCCAATGGAATACGATTCAGCAGTAAATAGCAACAAACTATTGACCTGTGTAACAATCTGGATAAGGAAAAAGCCAATCCCAAAAGGTCACACAGTACAGAATTCTTATACACACATATAGCAGTCTTGAAATGACTTAATTATAAATGGGAGAATAGATTAGTGGTTGCTAGAGGTCAGGGTAGAGGAGAGGAAAGGAGATGGGTATGGCTATAAAAGGCAACAGGAGGAATCTGTGTGATAGAAATGTTCTGTATCTTGGCTGTATCAATGTCAGTAATGTGGTAGTGTGTACTAGTTCTCCAAGATATCATTTGGGGAATCTGGGACTAGCGCGTAGGATCGCTCTGCATTATTTCTTATAATTTTGCATGTGAGTCTAAAAAAAAAGTTTATTTATTTTGTCTTTTTAGGGCCACACCTGCGGCATACGGAGGTTCCCAGGCTAGGGCTTGAATCAGAGCTGTAGCTGCTGGCCTACGCCACAGCTCATGGCAATACTGGATCCATAACCCATTGAGTGAGGTCAGGGATCGAACCTGCAACCTCATGGTTCCCAGTCGGATTCGTTTCCACTGCACCACGACGGGAACTCCCAAAATGTTTAATTTTTAAAAATCAAGTCATTAACAATTGTTAATGTCATGGAAAAGTATCCATAATCCTACCCACGTGAAAATTAGCCAAGATATCAAACCACAAAGTTCCTGAGGCTTAAAGAGGGGGAGAAAAGGCCACGAGTATAATGTGTCATACTAGCCAACCAACCAACAACAAATAAGCACAATAAACTGCAGAACTGTAGGTGATTATAACTTTCTTCATTTGTACAATCTGGAGCTTTCACATTTTCTTCAACAAACAAAAATATTTTGGAGTTCCCGTCGTGGCGCAGTGGTTAACGAATCCGACTAGGAACCATGAGGTTGCGGGTTCGGTCCCTGCCCTTGCTCAGTGGGTTGACGATCAGGCGTTGCCGTGAGCTGTGGTGTAGGTTGCAGACGCGGCTCGGATCCCGCGTTGCTGTGGCTCTGGTGTAGGCCAGTGGCTACGGCTCCGATTCATCCCCTAGCCTGGGAACCTCCATATGCCGCGGGAGCGGCCCAAGAAATAGCAAAAAAAGACAAAAAAAAATTTTAATAATGAAAGGAAATAAACTTTTAAAGGCTTACATTTTTGCAGCACCAATTGGTGTTTAGCTAATGCTCCCAGGTAACACAACCAGGTTTTGTCAACGGTCTCTTAAAGTGAATGGCAAAAAACAAAACAGAACAACCCTGCAACTATATGTGACAACTACGTATGATGATGAATGTTAACGTGGTAATAGTCATTTTGAACTATATACATATATCAAATCATTACGTCATACAGCTAAAACTAATGCAGTGTTGTATGTCATTCATATCTCAATAAGAAAGAAATATAAATAAAGTAAGTAAATGGTTTACCCCTCAGAAGTCTCGAAAGACAGAAATAGCTAGGGGCAAGTGGTACTGCGCAGGAACTCAATCTTTTGCCCAGAGGACTGATTGAACCAGGTGGGTGGTTTTGGAAAGAACCGGTTATCCAACATCTGTCTTGCCAGACATGTGGCTACATTCTGGAAAGAAACTTGAAATGGGACAGTCAACATCCATAGTCAAGAACAAATGGGACGGAAAGAAGAGGCCGGAATTTGTCTGAAGAAATAAGATAGCCCTTAACAGAAACAACCACATATGTATGGTGGATGTGGAGTGGGCTTGCTTCTCAGATACTTATTCTAAAGCATTTCGAAGTTTGTGAATCAGATTTTAATGGACTAAAGTTTGTTTTTTCAAGGAGGGTGATAGAAGGGTTTTACAAAACCAAACTCACTGAAATGCAGAAAACAGCATACTAAATTTGGGAAGCTTTCTGTGACAGATCAGCAAGGGATAAGACCAGAAGCATCTTCAAAGAAACACACATTTCCCACTGAGTTCCAAGGCAGATCTCATATTATGTAAAAGCTCGTTATGAGAGGCATTATGAAAAGTCTATAACCTTAAAATATTGGTGTTGCTTCCTAAATCAAATACTAAACATCACTCAAAGAAAAATACCTGTATTCAAAACACAAATGCACCAACTATAGTTGTAATATGTACACACACACAATTCTAGGCATAACTGAGAGCATACAGATATACAGAAATTAAATATTTTCAGTCCTAAAATAAGCAACAAAGTTACAACCCAGCAGGATTATACATCTTTATATAAAATTGCCCTGTTTTAAGAGAAAATCCCCATGAAAACAATAAAGTTACATTTTCAAAGAACATTCCCCAACTTGTTTCAATTCAGAAGGGTCATTTACTTATTAACTGGAATAAGAACAGGGTAAAAGGAAGACAGAGGACAGGGGAATAAAAAACAATCTCCTCTCCTGAAGTTATTCTGATCTAGGAATAGGCAAACAGCTCTCAAGCAATTTTCTAATAAACTCACATTATAGCTTGAGTTTCTTATATAACTGTTAGTAAGCTTTTTTATTAATCACATCTAAAAAGAAAATGGAGAGAAAAAGAACATGCACAGATAAGACTTTGAGAAATCTCTCCCTGACCACAGTGAGAAGCCCAGAGTGAAAGAGGTGGAGTGTCATGGGAAAGAGGGCTCTTGCCCTGGGCTGGGGGTCTCCAGCCACCACCAGGTTGCACTAAACAGAAAAGAGCTATCAACCATCCCCATCTTGCTATATAAATCTGGTTGGCGTTCCCAGAAGCCATTTGTCTGCCAAACCAATTCCATGAGTGGGAGCCTTCCCAGAACATATTCAGAATTCTTTCCCTAAATTTCTGTTTCCATGATGGTGAATTTCCAGTAAGTCCATCGCCCTAAAATGTGTAACACCTCTCGCCCATACCCCGCCCCAAATCTGGGTAGGCCCAGACCTTCTGGAATTATGCTTCTGACCCATGTTGTACTTAACCCTGCTCAAGAGTAGGCTCTAGATTTTTCCTCCCGTTTCTCAGCAGGCCCAGCACGGGCAGCTGGTTCAGAGCAATGGGTCAGTGTGTCTCAATGGCTCTTTTTTGCACATCCTGCTTGTGGTTGCCTGGGTGCAGTTTATCACTCAGCAACTGCCTGGTAATCCCCTGTCATCGCCACCCTACCAATGTCCGTATCAGCAGAGCGGGGTAGCCACGAGTCAGCAGAATTCAGCCAATCCTTTCCTCCTCTGGGGCAGAGGTGACCCAAGTGAAGATGAAGAAACCACTGAAGAACATAATTCGAGGGCAGAAAGACTGCTTCAAACTGAGAGAAGCAAAGGGGGCGGGGGGGAGGTCCTTCCCTAAATTGAGGGAGACAGAAGAAAAGGAGGATCCAGGAGAAGGCCAGGATTAAAGAATCCACGATACTACACTATTATGAACCGGTGGGAATCAGATCCTTAAAGGAAAAACCAAGCCTCACCAAATAATTGGGAAACTTAAAACTCCATGAGAGGAATTATGTTTCTATTTTTTTAACTAAGTTTCTTCTTTTGTGCTTTAGTTTGAAGGTTTGCATATTCTTGCTTAGAATTTATGAATTTCGAAGAGGTTATTTAACAAATAGGGCTGACTCTAAGCAGTGTCAGGAAAGGAAGAGGAATCACTGACTTAAAAAAAAAAAAAAAGAAGCATGAATTCTAATTTTAGTACCTCTTTAGTACTATAGTAGGTGGCATGTGATGGACTCTGTGATCCATCTCAAGAGCCAGGCGGACCTAAGTGCTTATTAAAAATTAGAGGAAACATGAGGTTTGTTCCTGAAATAGCTCTCCAGCTACCATACATGGTGTGGCTGGACTCAACCACACAGAGCTACAGGAGGAGCTGCCAAAGCCTATTAATACTAGAGAATATCTGTGTTAAAAAAAAAAACAAAACCCAAAAGCTTTGAAACATATTAAAACATGATAGGTACCTAATCAAGAGAATGGTGGGCTCAGGGGAATGCACAGTACTATCAAAGCACCCCTCTGCCCTGTACTGCCACCTTAAATTTAGCCCATGGAATTCATAATTTCACATTTTATATGTTCATTATCCAGAACAGTACAAATACAAGGCTGCACAGGGATGTCCTGATCCTATTAAAAACAGCACAATCATTTTGTTTAATAAGAAAGCAATTTCTGGAGTTCCCATTGTGGCTCAATGGTTAGCAAACCCAACTAGCATCCATGAGGACGAGGGTTCAATCCCTGGCCTCGTTCAGTGGGTTAAAGATCCGGCATTGCCAGGAGCTGTGGTGTAGGTCGCAGATGTGGCTTGGATCCTGAGTTGCTGTGGCTGTGGTGTAGGCCGGCAGCTGTAGCTCCAATTTGACCCCTAGCCTGGGAACCTCCATATGCCACAGGCACAGCCCTAAAAAAAGACGGAAAGGCCAAAATAAACAAAATAAAAAGAGCAATTTCTCTTAAGTGGGGATCCTCACAGCTGAAAATAAAAAAAAATGCCTTTTACATTCAGAGTCCCATAGAATTTTTTTTTTTCTACCTAAGCTTATTACCTAGTCTCAGCCTGGTGGGATTCTGGATTTAACAGGTGACATCGTCTCTGATGACGCAGCTGGACACACTCAGGTCTGCTCTCCCTTTCTTATCTAAGCCATGGGAAGAGCTCCCACAACCTCTGGGTGTGTGCCTCTCAACACAGTCCAACCTCATCACTCCATCCTCACACCCTCTCTGGGCCAAGTGGAGACACAACTGCAAGGCCTAGCTGCGTCCTCACTGCTGCCACCTCCACAGTGAAATTTTCTCTCTAATCCTTTGTGATTTTCTCTGTTTGCTGTGATTCAGGATCTCGTCTATACCTTAGACTCAAAAGTGAGAAAGAACAAGTTTAGCCAGTCCGCTATTTCATTTCCCAGCATGTGTTCTGCCGATAACTGCTTTCTGCAGGAAGCACCTCTTGGACCTAAAACTGTCTGGGAGATGCTAGGTTAAACCATGTAAAACCAGTTTCTCTACTGCTGGACTCCTCGGGGACTTCAACCAACTGATATGCACCTTCAAGACCCTAAAGGGTGATGTGCATTAAATAACTTCCAAACTCATCTAACCACAAAGCTTTTTAAAAATAAAGCGTATGATGAGGCTAGGGTTCTAGATCCTCCCCAACACGATATAATCTGGCCTCTGGAGATGAGCACAGCAACCTCCCTCTTTCCCCAGAATGGCCCTTCTCAGCGCTCCTATCTTAGATGTCCACTTCCTGCTTAAACTTTCCCACCCCTTCACAAACTAACGTTTTGCTTCCTTGCTTACAAAACATACTTGAGATGTTCATCCTTCATCAACCCATAACTCTTCAAGTAATCTGGATGTGTCTTTTTTTTTTTCCTCCATGAATCTCTTGAGTTCATATTCCTACTTTGAGCGATATATACATTTTTAAATTAAGGTACTGGGATTTAGAGCATCCACAAGCCCCTGAAATTATATGCAAACCACAAGCAAAATGTCTTATACAACCGCATTTTTCTGGAGATAGGCTGCACAACTTTCTCAAAGGGGTCCATTCATAATAATGTAAATAATAACAAAAATGGTATTATAACATTGAAAAAATGTTTTCAATGTCATGGGATAATGGAATGGAGAGGAGACATGTAGAAAACAAGGCATTTGACCTTTAGAGAAAAATAATACATACTGACAGGTTATAAGTTTAGGGGACATTCTTAAAAGGAAGGGAAATTTGTAGGAAGGAAAAACAAAAAGGTAATAAGCTTAAACAAAAAGGACAGGAGGAAGCAACCAGGGTCTGGGTAGAGTGTGACAATGACAGAGAACTGGGCTGCCACTACTAAAACATTTATTTTACCAGAATCTTGAAATATCCTCTACTTGACCCTATATTCTGCATTAATGCAAAATCAATTTCCAGAACCATGAAGCTTATCACTAACAAGATAAAATAGCAGCTTGGCATGATAACACCAGCAGGACACTCATAACATGTGGTCTCACAGAGGTCATTAGATTTCACATCTGCACAAAGGTCATTATGATTTCATGTCTGCACAAAAAGCTCTATTGGACGGTGACTACTATAAACATAAAAGTGGGTTTTATCCTAAACTCTTAGGAATGGGAAGACACGAGGTAGGTTCTATAAAGTTTCTGCTCTCGTTATGCCATTTACGTCCTAGAGTAATGAACTAGTTTGAGGGAACTGCATTAACAAGTTTGCCCTCCCCTCTAGAAAGACATGTTTCTAGGATAGAAAAAAACATCAAATAATTAAAGGGAAAAAGTATCCCCTGTCCTCAATAGCTTTTATTGAGTTTTTTTAATAACAAAAACCTATGCTATATTTCATACAAAACAATGAAAATGCTTGGGAAATGAATTCAATATAATAAGCACCAAAGTTTTTCTTTATCATTCATTAAATTCAGCTCAGGTTAAAGAGTTAGGAGCTAGTTATAACGAAAAGTATGTTCGCCCTAGCTCCTTCTTCAGAAATACTTCCAGGATTCCCGAAAACTCAACTTGCATTCCACCACACTACACTACATGCTCACATCTCTCATAAATGCAACAAAAATAAGCAGCAGTCTTTTGCCCTGACAAGGGTTTGCAAAACCCAGCTGCTTGGGACAGAGGGGAGCGGGAAGGATGGCCTCTTAAAAAAAAAAAAAAAAAAAAAACTCTCCTTGAGAACAACATTAAAATACCAAGAGGATAAACTGAACTCTTAGTTCTTGCTCGTGTTGTTTGGGGAACCACCATGAAAATACTTTGGATCACAAATGTCTCTGCCCCAATCACATATCTGCCCTGACACGTAACAGACCCGTAAGGCACGTTCTCAAATGGCTTCCATAAGCCCTAAGGAAGGGAGAGCCCCGCAGAAACTGCTCAGGTGAAACCGTCTTTATCTCGCCGCCCGAACAAGGGAGGCAGGAGGGAGTCAGTTTGGAAAGAGCTGGATCTCTGCCAGGGTCAACAAAGCCAGATATGGCGACGAGGCCCAGCTGTGCTGACCCACTCTGACCCAGGCACTGCAACAGGAAAGCCAGGCCCAGAGGCCCCCAGGGATCGAGGGGACATGGATGACCAGGGCCATCAGCAGGGACGAGGCACCCAGGCCTGACATCTGCATTCTTGGAGTCTGGAGAGCGGGAATAGGAAGCTAGCAGGGCAAGCCCCGAGGAAGAAGGGGCCTGAGAGGGAGGCAGAGCCCAGGGGGGAGACGCTGAGCAAGCCGAGGACTCTCCTCTCTTCTCGAACATTTCACACACTTCACCTGCTTTCATTTTGTAAAGAAACTTATAAAACCAATCTCAAGCAGCCCACCCCACCCCCGAAATTCATTTGCCAACAACTTTCTGGGGAGAGAAAAACCAGAAAGAGGGAAGAAGAACATCAGCACACAGCTCTGGGCCCCTCCTGCCCCACTCTTAAGAAAAGCCAGTTAACAAAGACACAACACAAGCACACAACCAAAAGAGGTCAAAGGGAACTACACAGCAAAGGAAAAAAAAACGTTTCCCTCCCCGCTCTCCCAATTATCTAGCTCTCCTCTGGCCCAGTTAACCTTCCGACACCACCTTTTCTCACTCTTCTGAGCTCATCTATTTAAAAATAGTTAAGATCTAAAATATCTGCACACCCTATTTCACAATCAACATCTTTTGATAAACTAGGAAATAAAAGAACATCTTGTTACTATAATGTGTAATCCTCCCTTCTAAGAAAAAACACTTGAACCAAATCCAACGAATGCAATCCATTAAGAGCAAGTTCAGTCTTTCTTAGAGCCTAACTTTGATTTCACACGGAGGACCTGAACTTTAAAAACACTCAACAACATTCCCGATACCTAGATGTTCCCATCACCCACTAAATTATACATTCCCAAGCATGCATCCAATTCTCTGTGGACACACTAGGAAAATGCCGTCTCTAATTTCTAATGGGATTGAGATGAGATGAAAGACTGGAGAGCAATGAAAGCGCTGAGACCCATCCTCCACCCCTTACCCGCTGAATCACCACCCGCACGACCATCCTCAACAAATGGCTTCTCTGAGACTCCGAAACCACAACAAATGTGCAACCCTAGGCCCCAGCTGTGGCACCCAAACGCCAGAAGCAAAATTCATGACACTTTTCGTGTTCACACAGGAGCTTAGACAGGTGTGAGGAACCGCGGAACAATTATCTGAGGACACACACCCTCTTCCCACACACAGACACTTGTGCTTCTACCACGCCTCCCTTCCAGAAAACTACCAAGGCTTATAGAACCTCTTACTTGAGAAATAATTTCAGGAGAATTTAAAACACATTCTTGCTGACCACGAACAAGAACTCTAAGTTCAAATCTAAAACTCAAATCTCAAAAAGAGTAGGAGAGCAGGTGACATGATAATCATGCATGTAGGAATAACTGAAGAAATGGGAAAGCAGAGGGCCAGGCTTCAGGGCTGAAAAACTGGACCAGATGCATGATCTATTCCTCCAGCTACATAAATTCCAATGATAGCCTTTTCTAAAAGTTCTTTTTCTTTTTGGCCGTGCCCCACAGCATGCGGAAGTTCCTGGTCAAGAGATCAAACCCACGGCACAGCAGCAACCCAGGCCATAGCAGGGGCAATGCCGGATCCTTAACCCACTAAGCCACCAGGGAACTCCCATTCTTTTCTTTTTAAATCAACTTTATCAAGGCATCATTTACATACCAAATAATGCACTCATTTTTGGCACACAGCTGGATGAATTTTGGCAAATGTGTACACCAAAATAAAGAGAACCACCACCATAAAGATACAGAATGTTTTCATTTCCCCAGAAAGTTCCCTTATGCCCTGTTGGCAGCCTATCTCTAAGGCCCACAGCCCCTGTAAACATGGATTTGCTCTGTTACCATGGCTAGTTTTGCCTTTCATAGAACTTCAGATAAATGAAATCAAACGGCATGTACCTTCTGTGTGTTTGAGAGCCATCCGTGTATCTGTGGCTGTTTCTCTTTATTGCTGAGCAGCATTTCCTTTGCATCATTTATTTACTACAACTTTCCAAACTTTTTTTTTTGGTCTTTCTAGGGTCGCACCTGCAGCATATGGAAGTTCCCAGCCTAGGGGCTGAATCAGAGCTGCAGCTGCCGGCCTACACCACAGCTCACAGCAACGCCAAATCCCTGACCTACTGAGTGAGGTCAGGGATGGACCCTACGTCCTCACGGATACTAGCCGGGTTCATTACCACTGAGTCACAAAGGAAACTCCCCAAGCTTTTTTTTTTTTTTAAATAAAAAGGCAGCAGTGGTTAACTTTAAAACAGGTACATAAAGCTTTTTAAGAATATCATCATGTCTTTCAAAGTCACTGGAACCTGTAAGTTACTGCATTAAGTGGAGATCTCAAAAACCTTTGACTTTAGGAATACAAAGTTTTGTTTCACCTCCCTAAACAATACCTTGTTCAATCAGATGGAAAGAAAAAAGATATCCTGAGATTTTTGTTTACTGGCAGCTCCAGATGTTATTTCAAGCTGCTAAAGAACCACGAGGAAACTATATTCAAGTAAAGTTTCATGTGCTGCTTCCATGTGAACTTCAGGGCTACATTTAATTTGGCTCTCATCCTTCTGTTTTTGCCTGATTAGTCAGATTTTGAGGTTTCATGCTGACTCCTGAGCTACTTTACCACCAAAAGGTTGGGACAGGATTGCCCCAAGAAGTCCTGTTTAGAAAAGAAAATACAACATACCACCTAAATTGGGTTCAACCTAATGGCTCCAACAGCGAAGACTCCTACTCTTTCCAAGGAAATAGTTTGAGAAATACTGTTGTAACAGTATTAAAGAACATCCCTTGGAGTTCCACTGTGGCACAGTGGATTAACGATCCAGCTTGTCGCTGTGGAGGTGCTGGTTCAATCCCCAGCCCAGCCGCAGTGGGTTAATGATCTGGCGTGGCCACAGCAGTGGCAAAAATCAAAACTGTGGAGTAGGTTGCAGCACAGCTGGAATTCCATCCCTGGCCTGGGAACTTCCATCTGCCATCAGGGCAGGCAGAGAAAGAAAAAAAAAAAAAAATCCTTCATACTAACCCTTACCCTAACCCATGTGGTATTCAGCCTCAGGTAGGTGGTAGGCAATCCTGAATGTAAATGGATACCCTCAGTCCCCATTACAGGGTACAAAAAACAAAAAGAGAGGCCCTAAAAGAGCTCCCAGTGAGTCCCAGAGACACTTGGGCTGTGAATGAGAAACTAATGCCCTGGGGCAAAAGGAAATCTCTGTGCCCTTGGCCCCCATTCCCTACCCAGGCCCCAAACAGGTCTTTAAAATAGTCACAAAGGCAGGCAGGAGCTTCTTCTAAAGGAGCAGCCCAGAGTAAGAATGCAGCTTCCAGACCACCCGGCCTACCCCTAGGTGAGTGCTCTGAGCCCACCACCAACTTCTGGGCCTTAATTTCTTCTACTGAATGAGGAGGCTACCCTAGAAGGAGCTCTAATATTCTCTCCAGTCTCATAAAAGAGCAATAATGCCAAGACTAAAAAGAGAAAAGCTGCACATTTTTGGAACCATGAGAGATTTTGTAAACATGGCATCCAAAATTCTGACAGAAAAATCAACCTCAATTCTCCATTCATAATCCTTGGCCATTACAGTCTGTAAATAAGTATTTTTATTTTGTCTATCCACTGCCCCTTTCCTTTCCTCTAATTAAAGTATTACTCCTAAAAAAAAAAAAATAGGAGTTCCCATTGTGGCTCAGTGGTAACAATTCTGACCACTGAGGTATCCAAGAGGATGCAGGTTCGATCCCTGGCCTCACTCAGTGGGTCAGAGAGAGATCCGCTGTGGCTGTGGCTGTGGTGTAGGCTGGCAGCTGCAGCTCCAATTTGACCCATAGCCTGGGAACTTCCGTAGGCCACAGGTGCAGCCCTAAAAAGCAAAAAAAAAAAAGGGGGGGGGGATTTAAATTAAATCCTGTTAATGAGTTACAGTCTTGACATTTAACTTTACATATCCATGTGCCTGTTTTTGTCTAAATACTAATGATTAAGGGTTTTTATTATGACATACTATGTACAGAAGATGGTCTCCTATGATTAAGAATAAATCTCTAGAGGATGAAAATTTACCTTAGGAATAAAAATACATCACTTGATTTTGCAACAGTTTCATCCTAGGCAACATGCTTTTGTGTTTTGATTATTCGTGAAATTGCAAAGGATCACTTAAGCTTGACTAACGTTCAGTACAAAACAGTTGTTTTATATACTTGCAATTTGAAGGCTGTGTTTTAGAATCCACATTCACAACACAGTATAATCCAAAAGCCCCTTAACTTTCCTATAAGCATCTAAAGAAAGCACTGCTTTCCCAAATATCAGTCTCAGGACCCCGTGCTGCAGAGCCAGCCACCCTGCTGCAGCAAGTTCGATCGGGCCTGACTCCTCCTGCTCTGAAAGTTAACAGCCCTTAGAGCTGAGGGTCCCACAGGGGCTAGACTGCCGTGGAGGGGGCCTGCGGGTCTGCTCTGGAATGGGGAAGCGGGTGTGTGGCCGGAGAATAAAGCCTGCACTCGAAGAACAAAAGCCTGCCTCACGGATGGAGCGCTTTCCAAGACAGTCAGGAACAGCAGGGCCGAATGCTGGCAGGAGCTCGTGCAGGCGCGCGGCCCTTCTCGGTACTCGATGTCCCAAGCACCAGAGAGGAAGTAAACAAGGACCCGGCTTGGACAGGCGTCTGTGCAGCCCAGGGCAGCCAAGGCCTGGCCGGTCAAGACTCCTGACTCCCAGGCAGGGCACTGACGTCACACAGCTCCAGAATGTGGGTTGCCTGTGACCAGGAAAATTACACAGGCCAGTTTAAATGCAGCCTATATTCCTCGCCACCACCTAGATTTTCTTTTTTCAAAAACAGTAATCTTCTGGAGAAGTCCAGCAAAGCTGGGGCATGGCCAAGAGCTACACGTGGAATGGCAACAGAAATCCTACGCAGGCCCCATGCGTGATGCCACCCCCTTCTCCACCAAACGCGTCTGCACCAAACTACCCCAGCCCCACGGGACCAAAGCCAGGGTTGGCTATTTTGCCTCAGCAAAGATCCTTGGGGATGTCCATTTTAAACTGCTCCTCTGCAGAACCTAAATTTACCCAATAAATGTTAAAGAACTAAGATACTGTCGTGACTTTCCATCAAAAACTGTCAGCATTCCTTCAAGCTTTTCCATCTTCCAGTCACACTAGAGCAAACCGCCTTTCTTGCCCTCCCCGAGTTGCCGAAAATAATCCCAGCAGAGCAGAAAGCATCCTGCGGAGGCTTTGAGTGCAAGGGCAAGGTGCCTTCGAGGGGAGCTGGTTTCTGTTTCTCCAGACCAGACCAGCAGGATGCTGCATATTCACTCACCACAAAGACAGTCTCAGTTTCTTCTTAGACTCTGCCTTTGGGGTGGAGGAAAGGGGGAACCTGGGGGCAGGGCTATAAAGTAGCAGCAGTGCTGACCAGACGGAGGAAGGGAGAGCTGGGTCTGGATCTCTGCCCGCACATCTCATCTCATCCTGTATAACAAACGCATTCCTATAAAGTCGACGCCAACCGCGTTTCTGAAATGCGATTTTTAAAGAATGTAACACCTCATTAATTAAGTAAATTGTACAACAACCTCGGTTATGTCTTTTTTTATAAATCTTAAGTTTTCATTTAGTTCAGCTTTAAAAAATGCTATGCTATCCAGTCCATGCCAATGAATCAACACACTCACAACTGCAGAGATAAACGAACGGAATTTTTAAAAATAGACTGTTCAAAAAAGCAATTTACTTAAACAATTCACACCTATCACCTCTACCTTTGTTGAACTTATCAACTTAAAACTGATGAAATAAAACGCATTCTTAAATGAGGTCACCAGCAATACAAATGGTTAGCAGATTGTCAAGAGAACCTAAGAGCTTTTAACTCTGTTAAAGTGGCCTTAAAAAGTATCTTCACTCTTAAATGACCCTTACATTTAGGAGGCAGGGCCCTTTGGCCTTCCTGCAAATAGGGGGGGTCACAAGACAGACCAGTGAAAAGTCAGAGCAGGAAGGAGGGGGAAGCCCTTCTCCAGCGTGTAATGTCACTAGTTTGGAAACACTGGCCTGAGTCATCTCGAAGTGCAGGAATCCTTAAGTTTTCTATAAAAATATTTGTGCATCCTATGACTGACTTAATGCAACACAAGTGGGCAAAAAAGAAAGTCCCAGGTTCCAGAACCGAATGTACCACCAGGCAAGTCAACTAAGTACAGATAACCTCAGAGAGAAATTAAACATTTCGTCAAGGATTTCTGATGACAATGCAAAAGTAGGAGAGTACATTGTACTTTAAACAATGCCTTGTCTGTTTGCAGGAACATGGACTGGCCTAAAATGGAGGGGAGAAGAAAACAGGGATAGGACCGAGCCCCAGTTTTCCCTTCAAAGGCAAACTGGGACGTGTGTGGGGTGAAGGGGGTGTGGGGGTGTGTATACCCATGTGTACATTTTCCTAGGAATCAGCATAATGCGTACCACTGGTGGACACACAAAGGTCCTAGAACAGCCTGACACCCCACTGCCATCAGCCCCCATATCTGATGTCTCCCCATAGAACCACCTTACTCCCTTTAGCAGCTTTGGGACCAACTCTGTTCAGAGAGAAGCAGTCTCAGGATCTCTTCATCTGTCCCCTGGTGGCTTATTCCAGCCCCGAGCAATTGTTCTAAGGAACAGGGGCCTCGGAAAGAGAAGGGGGAACCAGGAGGGAGAGTGGGCAGACTGGGTCTGCATTCACTCTGCCACTCAGGAGCCAAGGGAGCTGCGTCCAGCGGGTACACCAAACACCTGCTGAACCAGACCCAGCTCTAGGCTTCAGTTTCTTCAGCAGCTAAAAAAGGATTTGTCTTTACCTTCAGATTTAACATGAGGATGGGCTTAATAACCATGGACACACTATCCTCACTGACTCCCTGGCCCCTTCACTGAGGCCTGTGTCACGACAACCCATCTGATCCCACGTCCCCAAGTCTTGCTCTCAGCCAGACTCCAGCAATGCACTGAGTTGAACACCTACTGTTCCCTGGCCTTTGCCTTCTGCTGAGTCCCTGTGACTTCTTAGTAGACACAGTTCCTTGTACCAAGACTTCTGCCTCCTGCCCACCATCCCACCAGCCTCAGTTTCCTCCCCTGGGCTGCTCTGAGAACTTTCCCAAAGAACCTGATCCATGCTGCTTTGTCTGTGAGTCCCAATCACTCCCTGAGTCTGGAGCCATACACACACACCCAGCCAAATTCCTGGTGTTTCAAGAAAAGGATTTCCAAGGCTAGAGAGAAAGACATAAATACACCAGCGAAGAAGGAACACTCCAACCAACAGACCAGCTCATTACCTTAGAGAACCAAGTTTCCAACAGGACACTGTCACCTATTAATCAGTGTTCTCTTTAGGACATTCTAAGGGAAAAATTTCTTGGTAACAGAAAAAGCCACGCTGTTTCTATTAAACCAATCTGTTTTTATTTAAAGGCACCTACAAATCTGGAAGCTGATTTTACATCCCTTTTCGCTTCAGCTGATGTGAAACTCAAAAGCCAAATTTGTGGCCTGACTTCAGCACCTGTCAAGTGCTGTATGTATTGTCCTGTGCCTTCAGGTTTCATCCTTTCACACGGCATACGTCTTTCTCAGTTGTCACCATGCTACAAGAGGAGCATAAACCAACTTAAATTTGAAATCAACACCTTTAGGGAAAGGTGGTCTTTGTTGGGTCCATGCAGGAATGGCAGATCTATGTCAGATGTTAGACTGATAATAACAAAGAAAGCAGCCTGCTGAGAATGTGATGGGAATGAGGTGGAAGCAAACTTAGGTCTGTGCCCCTCTGTTGTCTCCCAGGCACCCATAAGGGATGCATGAGGGCAGCAGCCAGAATGAGGGGCACGGATGCCTGGGGCAGCATATACCTCATCCCTCTGCGGAAGCCACTTTGGGATGACACCGAGTCCAATGCATAGTTAAAGTGGTTTAGATTCTCATCTGGCTAAAACTGAAGGGACTGCAGACTAACAGAATGATAATGATAGCTTTTCCCTAGTTGCCCTCAGAAGCACTCCAATGGGAGGGCAAAGTCATCTCTAAAATGGAGGAGGGCAGGGGCCACATCTGCTAGAGGCTCTCAGCTGTCTTGGGAAAAAGAGCACAGCGTCACTCTGCCGAAGTGCTGAGAAGTGCAGGGAGCCCCACCCCCAGCCCTCAAAGAGCCCTGGATGCTCTGCCAACTGGGCCCCAGAGGCCTGTGATCCCTGACCCACTTTGAGATCAATCAGGACTGGATTTAGACATCTTCAGCAGAATTCCAATTCCAGATGGGAAACCTTCACTCCACAGGACCTGATGTGGAGGTCCTATGGCAAAGGTTCTTCACCGTTTAGCCTCTGGAGACTCTTTCGGCCAAGCAAGAGTCAAAGCCACAGGGATCATGAATTCACCTCCTCAATTCAAAAGGAACAGCTCTATGACTCCACTTAGGCTACCATGTTTCAATTTCATCACTATCAAACAGGGAGATTCCTGCCTTTTACCTCCCATTAGCTTTTTTTTTTTTTTTTTTGTCTTTTGTCTTTTGTCTTTATAGGGCCGTACCTGTGGCACATGGAGGTTCCCAGGCTAGGGGCCTAATCAGAGCTGTAGCTGCCAGCCTATGCCACAGCCACAGCAACTCTGGATCCGAGCCATGCCTGCGACTTACACCACAACTCAGAGCAATGCTGGATCCTCAACCCACTGAGCAAGGCCAGGGATCGAACCCGAAACCTTATGGTTCCTAATCAGATTCATTTCTGCTGCACCAGGACGGGAACTCCTACCTTCCATTAGATTGCTTCTGAAGCTATTCAGGGTTCCTTAGGAAAAGCCATCATTATTATACTCCTATTAGTCTACAACCTCTTAAGTTTTAGCCAAATGAAATCTAAACCACTTTTAAGTACACATTGGACTCAGTATCATCCAGAATTGGCTCTGGGTCCTGGTAAATGCAAGTTTCCAGATGGCAAGATCCTAGGTGAAATCATCAAAAGACTACATAAGTGCCACATATTATTATGTCTCCCACTCATTAGTTCACCTAACACCCTGCACGTTAGGGATGCGCCAAGTTATCTCCTTTACAAAAAGCGGACTCGGTGCTTGTTCACAGCTACACAAACAAAGAGCCAGGCCAAAACGAAGGAAAGGACAACTCCCTCCTGCCTTACCCTGCAATCTATCAAGTGGGGTTGGTGTTTTATCACTTTTCCTTGAAGGTTGCAAAAGTTTTGCAAGGAATTCTTTGATTACTGTAATACTTTTATCAACAAAAGAAAATTAACTCTAACAACACACTGCACTGTCAGAAGTTTCATGATCAGAGGTGAAAATAATGAAGGATGGGCAGAAACATATGCCAGGATGCACAGCTCAGCAAGACTTCCCTTCCTCCCAGGCAAGAGACTCACTGCCCACGGGGCTCTTCCTCAGCGCAGTCTCCCAGGAGATGGTGCAATTTTCTGAGCATGTGCCCATCCTTCAGGACAGCGTATGCTCATAAAGGCAATGCCCGCTTCTACAACCATCTTGGTCTTCCATGCATCACCTCATTGGCTAAATGAAAGCAGGTGAATGAATAATCATGGCTATAACCAGGCAGCACACTCCCAGGCCCTGGGAATGACCAAATAACCATATATCACGTGAGACCTGGGGAAAGGTCAAGACCCTGGCCCAGGCTATAGAAGCCAGCACCCTGCTACCAACCTGCTGGCGGGGGCAGGGGGGACCTCAGAGCTTTCAACAATTTGTGTGACCAAAAATTTCATTCACAGGGGGATTATTCCGATAATTTGCCGGGTCTTTTTTTTTTTAAGGGCCGCACCTGAGGCATATGGAGGTTCCCAGGCTAGGGGTTGAATTGGAGCTGTATCTACTAGTCTACACCATAGCCACAGCAATGTGGGATCCAAGCCATGTCTGTGACCTACACCACAGCTCATGGCAACACCAGATCCTTAACCCACTGAGCAAGGCCAGGGATCGAACCTACAGCCTCATGGACACTAGTTGGATTCATTACCACTGAACCACAATGGGAACTCCCTGCTGTATTTTTTAGTTCACCTTTAAGGCACATATAGATTAATTCAGCACATGAGAAATCCCATTTGCCACAAACCTGCAACAATCAGTACCGAGTCTGAAAGCTCCTCGTAACATTAAACATGACTAGAGGAGTTCCTATCGTGGCTCAGTGGTTAACGAATCCGACTAGGAACCATGAGGTTGTGGGTTCGGTCCCTGGCCTTGCTCAGTGGGTTAAGGATCCAGTGTTGCCGTGAGCTGTGGTGTAGGTAGCAGACGCAGCTCGGATCCCGCGTTGCTGTGGCTGTGGTATAGACTGGCGGCTACAGCTCCGATTCGACCCCTAGCCTGGGAACCTCCATATGCTGCGGGAGCAGCCCAAGAAATGGCAAAAAGACCCCCCCCCCAAAAAAAATGACTAGAAATGGCACTTTTGCTCTCAATGCTAAAGCCAAAGAAACTGTTCCTAAGACTTCCAAAGTTTGCCAATGCCTACAAAAGAGCCTAGCATTATCAATCAGACTTGCAGTTACAGAAAGCTGCTTTGGGGACTGAATTCTCAGTAAAAGATGTCCAAATCTACTCAACAGTGTGTAATGAAACGGCTGCCCAGCATTAAGACTGATGAAACCACAAATTTCCCTTGCAGCAAATCACTGCCAATTAAAGCCATTGATCCGGCTAACTATGTCCATTCCTGTGGCACAAAGTGACTAATTCTTTTAAACGTCACATGCAGTGTAACTTTTTCAAAGTCACACACCTCCAAGTTACAACCACTTACTCAGGCCCCACCACTCTGTATTACAGGGCTGCCACAAGGTTGTCATTCCTCAAGGGTTGGAGGCCTGTAAGGTGCATTGTGGCTGCCAGAGGACGTTTCCCACAGGTACGTTTCCACAGGATGCCTCCACATGGCCACCATGAAATGAAATATCTGGCTCCTCCCTGGAGACTCAGGTAGGGCTGTATGAAGTAAGGAACCTGTCCAGGCAGGTACTGGCATGTGCACAGACCCTCAAGAGGAGTTCCTGTTGTGGCTCGGCAGGTTAAGAACTAGTATCCGTGAGGATCAGGTTCGATCCCTGGCCTCGCTCAGTGGGTTAAGGATTGGCATTGCTGTGAGCTGTGGTATAGGTCACAGATGTCACAGATCTGATATTGCTGTGGCTGTGGCAGCTGCAGCTCTGATCCAACACCTAGCCTGGGAACTTCCATATGCCACAGGTGCAGCCCTAAAAAAGAAAAAGAAAGAAAAACTAAATCCCTCAAGAGGCGGCGGGGTGGGTCATCCTCTGTAAAAGTGGTGGTGACTGTGGTGACCACCGAGGCAGCTCCTAAATAAGAGTGGCCGCCCCGGCTCATCCTCAATATCCTCATTCAGAAAATAAAGGGGTAAATCAAACGCCATCCAAGGCATCCAGTTCCAGAACTCAGAGATTCCGTCATCAGTTCAGCGTTGATTTCTCAGACTAGGCCTTCTCGTAGACAATCCCTGAGGAAACGAGGCCTGGAGAGGTGGACAGGGGAAGGTCAGGTTCACAAAACGGGACTGCTGAGAAGGATGGTCTAGGCGCCAAGAGTCGAGAGCTGGGCTGGCAGATGTGGAGCCAGTTACACCTCACATGGGTGGTGAATAATAGGTGGAGGGTGGGGTCAGACGTGGCTTTCCTATCTTAATATACATGAAGAAAGGACGTAAGACATCAACAGTCTGCCCTGAAAATTGCCCCTTCAAAAAAGAAATAACCCCACATCTTCTGAAGGAGTCACTTATCTACAAGACAAAAGCCTAACCAAAAGGTATTAAGTTAAATAGGATAAATGCATTATCTTACGCTTCAGATGGTTTTCTTTTAAATCTTCTAGGACATCTCTGTTTACCTGCAGAAAGTAAAATTTTCAACTATTTTCAAAACATTATTAGTCAAATGACTGAGAAAAGAGATGTTTTTGAGTTCTCACAACTCCATATAAAAACTTCCATGTGAATTCTCGGGTATAAAAAATACCCAATAGCACACGGGGCTGGGACCATGGGCTTCGTGACACACACCTGCCCTTCGCTTCCACTCACTAGGACAAGTCACAAGCCTGCCGGGCCTGCCCCTCACATTTGGACAACACGGTGTTTAGGGTGAGACCCATATTTAATCTAAATGCAGCTGGCAGGCACTTGCAGTGGCTAGTAAATAAATGGCCTATGCCGCACCAACAAAGAAGGAAAGGTGATTTCTCCTTTTTCGGGTGGGGATGAGGAGTGCAAGGACTATCACTTACATCTGCTTTACAGCCTGGAGAAAACGTGGAGAGCCTCAGCTCCAAGAATAATTACACTTCACCAGAATGCAAGTCTTAAAAGCCCTCTCTGTTCACAGTGGATGCTCATCTACAACCACACACTCAAGTCTGTTCTCCTGGGTTCTGAAAGAGCGCCAAGCCAGGTATTACATACCTGCCTCAACCTGAACAGAAGGTCGTGCCAACTCCCCTCCTTGCGCTTTTAAGCCAAAATGAGAGATATGGTAGGACAGAACAGCCAAGGAAAGCCTCAGGCAGTTTTATAAAATCAAAATCCCTAATCCCTAATGGGTTAATTATTGATTTGGGAGTTTATTTAGTCAAAGTAGAGAAAGATATGCTGATAGAGGTAGTCCCACCTCTATCATTTACCAAGTGCATGGCCTTGACCCCGTCACGTAAACACCCTGGACCTCCGTTTTCCCATCCATAAAGAAGAGCTGATGTGCATAAAACCCACAGCAGTGCCAGGCACATAATAAATGTTCATTAACAGTAGCTTTTAGGAGTTCCCGTCGTGGCAGAGTGGTTAATGAACCTGACTAGGAACCATGAGGTTGTGGGTTTGATCCCTGGCCTCGCTCAGTGGGTTAAGGATCCGGTGTTGCCGTGAGCTGTGGTGTAGGTCGAAGATGCGGCTCAGATCCTGTGTTGCTGTGGCTCTGGCGTAGGCCGGTGGCTACAGCTCCAATTCAACCCCTTGCCTGGGAACCTCCATATGCCTTGGGAGCAGCCCTAGAAAAGGCAAAAAAAAAAAAAAAAAAAAACCCAGTAGCTTTTAGTTACAGCCATGAAAAGGAAGGGTCAGCCAAAGGCTGTGACCACACATATCACACCCATTTACTCCAATGCAGAGAAGATATAATTGTTTTTTGCCCTTTTTTGAAGGGGAGGGGATAAAAGCTTCCTAATGTCACCCGCAACCTTCCCCATATAACTAAGGGCCCAGGGCAGTTCTGCCCCAAACCAAAAGCCTCCTCTACAGACTCCTGGAGGGGATTTCTAAAGAATGGTTGAGCATATTGATGTCCCTTATTTCTGTCTTCAGAACTGGGCCATGGGAGCCAAAGACTCAGATCCCTCTGATCCTTGGGCTGGAAGCCAGGCCTTCTTCATGGCTGCCAGGCAGGCTTTTTCTTTTGAGCCTGATTGTTCCGTAAGGCACTTTACTCCTCTGTAAATGCATCCTTAACGCCAGATTTCTTTTCAACAAACACCACTATCACCACCACCAACCCCACCCACTCTCCCAAACATGCAAGCAGCAGCCCATCCTTCAGGAAACCCAAAATGGATGCGAACTGACATGCGTCATTTCATCTGTGGGCAGTGGCAGCTTTGGGGAGCATGTCACCACCACGGGCACTCAAGATCTCACCAAGCTGAATGACTTCCGCCTTCTTTAAAAGGCTGAGCACTCGCCTGAAGTCCAATTCTAAACGCTGCTGAGAGCATTACTGACGCACAGCTAGGACTCTCCTCCACATTCTGGCCCCAGACCTAAGTCTGTCAATGCAGCTTCCCCACCACTGCGTGAACCTTCTGATGTTCCAACCCCTGAACCTGCCTTCTTGATCCTTTCCAAGAATCGTGGTGAATCCTGGAGAGTGACTTGCTTGCCCTCTCCATCCCCAGGAAGAAAACCCAGATCACTGTCCCTCTGAAGCTCATGTGGTCATGGATAGGGCTTCACAGAGGAAAAGGTATACTACTAATAGCTGAAAAATTTGTAATCCAAACTCACCCTGGTTTTTTTTCTCACTCCGTCAGATATAAGATTATTTATGAATCTCAGGCAACATCCTGAAGCAGCTGCTAGAAGGTCCTGAAATGAACTTTCAAGACCTGGCCAACCCACTGTTCTTGGCACTATTTATATTCCTAAAGCCATCAGCTAAGCTTGATATGGCTACTCAAGAGGCCCAGTTTAATGGACTCCAGAATCCAATGATACTGACAAGCAACAATAAGGTGTCTGCATCTTTACCCGGCTTCACCTTGTGGTGGGAGAGGCCATGCGTCAAGACTCTAGGCCAAGGTGAACACCGTCTCCTCACCACTGCCTCGCCTCTGCCCTCAACACGAAGCAGCATCACTTTCCCCTTCATGTCACTGGCCCTCTCACACTGATTACACCCAGCACATTTTAATCTTATCTCTCTCCCACATGTCCCACGTCCGTCTGCGGATGAGTCAGGCAACTACCCCCTATCCGATGCTGGTCTTAAACCAGGAAATGTTCCCCCAAGACCAAAACAAACGAGGAGAAAAGATCACAAAATGACAAGAATCCAACCTAAACACAAGTCCTCTGAACACAGTACATGCACTGGGATGAACACTTGGCTTCCTCTGTGCACCTGAAAGGATCCTTTGATGGGGGATGGGGCGGCGGGGGGGGGGGGTTGCTGGTGCCCTTGACTACACAGAAAGCTACATGGCAACAAGGACCTATGGAAAGTCTACACTGTCTGTCTAGGGCCGAGAACTCTGTTACATCTCCACAGATATCACTGAAAGTTCTCTGTTCATCTCTTCCCACTCTTCAGGCCTCTGAAGTCAAAATGGCATGAGAAATTTGATTTTTGATTTCGAATCTGTCCCCAGAAAAATTCCAGACTCAGCAAATGACTAAAAGCAGTGGTTCTCAAACTTCAGCTTGCAGCAGAATTACCTGGAGGCCTTTGACAACACGGATTGCTGGGTCCAGAGTTTCTGATTCAATACATCTGGGGTTGGGCCCAAGAACCTGAATTTCCAACAAGTTCCTAGGTGATGCTGCTGGTATGGAGACCATGCTTTGAGAAATTAATGCATTGGAACATGATAGAATCCTCTAGTATATCAGATTAGGTTGCACAAAAGAGGGATAGTGAGTTTATGCGTCTCAGATGTCAAGAATTATGCAATGACTTGAAATAGCACCATCTCTTATTACAAATTCCTGGAAACTTCAAAATTAGTTAACCAGGGTCCAGTGGAGACTAGAAAAACAAGTGAGTTGAAAACTAAAGAAGCCACATCATTTATAACAAAAGAAAGTACAGAGGAAATTGTAGTTAAATAGTTTATTAAATAATGACATCCTTGCCTCAGAAGCCAATCATTCTCTTAGATTCCACTATGACAGCACCCCCCCCCTTTTTTTTTCTTTTGGCTGCCCCATGGCATACAGAAGTTCCTGGGCCAGGGGTCGAACCTGAGCCAGAGAAGTGAAAACCCTGGATCCTTAACCCGATGAGCCACCAGGAAACTCCCAAAAACACCCCTTTTTATATGGAGCTTCTAGGGGGCAAACTCCACTTTCTAATCTCCTTGTAGAGAAAAAGGGTGGAAATAGGCCTCAAAGTCATTACTAAATTTGTTAGTAACTTCCACAGACAAATGCTCTAAATTTTCTAAGACAATGTTCTCACCCCCAACTATACGATATAACTACCTGGGAGCTTTAAAAATATATAGAGGAGCTCCCTTTGTGGCTCAGCGGTAACAAACCTGACTAGTATCCATGAGGATGCAGGTTCCACCCCCGGCCTCACTCAGCGGGTTAAGGATCCAGCATTGCCACAAGCTGCAGTGTAGGTTGCAGACACAGCTTGGATTCCATGTTGCTGTGGCTTAGGCTGGCAGCTACAGCTCCGGTATGACTCCCAGCCTGGGAACTTCCAATATGCCACAGGTTCGGCCCTAAAAAGATAGACAGATAGGTAGGTAGGTAGATAGATAAGTAAATAACTAAGATGCTCAGGCCCATACCTAGAGATTCTGACCTAACTGGTTTAGGATGGGACCTAGACGCCTGTGTTTTCCAAAGCTCCCCCATGAGGCAGTTGAGGCTGAAAACTACTGATGCAGGAGAAAGATGAGAGACGATGGGTACTGGGAAAGAGAGAAGGGCAGTAAGACCCCTTTAGATAATGTCTAATGACACAAAAGAGAAGAGAAGGGGAGAGCAGCCGGGAAAAGTAAAATTGAGGCTCTTAGATTCTTAGACTGATCTAAGGATCGACCCAACGTCAGTAGTTTCAGGTTCAAAAATCAGAAACAGTTAGATAATCAAGGAGGTATACTCAATTGCCAAAGATGTGGCAACAGTCCAAAGGACATATCAGGAAACCCTTTTTAAAAGGGTACTATTTTTTCTCCCCCCAGAGGAGTTAATAACTAAGAACTTGAGGCAAAGAGCTTTCACATCTCACAAACAATGCCTAAAAGTTCAACTATGAAATCATGTTCAACTCCTCCAAAATGATGTTCAACTCCTCTAAAAGTTCAACCTGAAAAGCAATAAAATGTATCCCTGAGCAAAATTTAAAAAAAAAAAAAATGTTTTTGTTTTAAGGGGAAGCAGCAGTAACTCTCAGAACCCTTTGTAATTGAAATTATCCTCCCAGTAACCACACTGACAAGTGAATTTTCAAAGTGTAAAACCATGTCATACAGATGATAAAACCAAGATAGTTATTTTCTTCTTTTCCTTCTTGACTAAGCACATATGCATGAAGTAACAAGCTGAAAAAGATATCTGAAAGCTTTATGATCCTGTTTAAGGCAGGATGATGAACACAAAACAGACCAGTTAGAAGAATGCAGTGTTGGCGGTCAATGGACAGAGCAGGGAAGCTCAGCACAGGTAACAGAGACAGATGTCAAGGGAAAATTATTTCTGCTTACACAGGACAATCGCTGGGAACCCAGAGAGAAAAACCCAGATGTTGTCCCACTGTGTTAACAGTTAAAACTGATCCATCAATTTAAAGCTTTTGCTATGATGAGAAAACCAAGTGGGAAAATCTTAAAAATGAGGATAGTAATTTTTGATAAAAGCATTCATTTGTTAGGTCATTATGTTAAAATCGACTTAGATGATGGTAGTTTTCACTGACACTCCAAGTTAGCTTTCCTAGTTTGCTGTATGGTATTTCACTCAATTCAGTACTGACTGCCCACAAATTACCTTGAAGCCTTTCTCTGAATTATGAGACTATCAGAGTAAACCCCTCCTTCTCCTCCCTCAAAAAGCACCTATGAAAAGATGCCTACAATCAGATGCCAAATTTCACCTTGGCTACTGACACGAAGGTTGAATATGGTAAAGCCTGACAAATGGCCCAGATCACCTAGACTTTCAGCCTGAAAAAAGGGGGATCTTTCTCGGAAAGGAAGGAGACTAAACAGGACTGATTTAGATAATTCGGTTCAGCAGAGGACATGCATCTATTCAAACAGAAGGCTGTAAGCTTATCTGTATCGGATAGGGTTGGAGATAGAAGGCCTGATCGAGGCCACTAATTTCAAGAAACAGTATACTAGCTCACCTAGGAAGTTATCTATCAGGAGATTAAGAGCCCAAGTGTGCTGAGGCAGGCACACTCACACCCTTCTCAGCTGGAAGACAACTTTAAAATAATCAGGCCCATAACATTTCCAAAGCCCACTCACTCCCAGTTTCTCAGGGTTACATAAACGATACCCTCAAGATAACTGATCATTGTTCTTTTAAAGAAATTCAGGAGAAATCTTGGGCTCAAAGTTTCAATTTTTGCTTTTTAAAATGTAGTCTATGAGCCACTGTTTATTTATGTGATAGGTATGTTAGTACAGGGCAAGTTAATGCTGTTAATGGGACCGTCTGACAAATAACCAGTGAATAAATGTATGCCCCTTCTCATTCTACCAGCTGGAGAGAGGGAAGGAAAAAAAAAAAATGCACAAATACAGATCAAGATGCAAACTGCAAAGGTATGAGGGTAAGATTAACGAGTCCTTGATTTGGAAATGAATGCTGGCAGGAAGCCCCAGGACAGCTATCACATAAGGTAAAAATTCTAGAAGAAATATAAAGGTAGAAATTTAAATTAGGTAGAATTTTTTTTTTTTTTCTCTTTCAGCGGCACCCACAGCCTATGGAAGTTCCTGGGCCAAGGATCTAATCTGAGTGGAAGCTGCAACCTACCTACACCACAGCTATAGCAACTCGGGATCTGCAACCCACTGAGCTGGGCTGGAGTTCGAACTGGCACCTCCACAGAGAGACAAGCTGGATCATTAAACCACCACACCACAGCGGGAACTCCTTACATTAGGTAAAATTTTTTAAAGGTGTTTACCAACAGGAAATGCAGATGGAGAGATCCAAAGGAAGTGTTTCACTTTATGAAACCATTATAGCATTAGAAGGAAATTAAACTATATTGAGTTTTTAATTAAGGAAAATAAAAACGAAAATAAAAAAGAAAGAAGAAGGTAAGCAGGAGGCTTTAAATACCACTCAGCCAAGCTTAAAATGAAATATGGAACCAAGGCAATTATCTAGAAAATTTATGATGAAAGAACTATCATTTTTTGAAATTATTAGGACACGTCAAGAAAAAAAAGCAGTTTTGAGATCTGAATTACATGAATTAATGACTTAACTCTCCACTTGATCTTTTTAATATAGTACCAGTTTTCAAGGAGACATCCAACAAGCTGTATTGGATATAAATTTTATGCCCTCCTTAAACTTCAGGTTTATACCCAAGGTTGTACCTTTACAAGTCCAAGGTGGCCAAAGCCACCTTCTTTGCAACGGCATCCAGCCCTACCACCATCCCCCACACCCTGCCATATTCAGTTATCAGGCGGAGCCATTCGGCCTGCTCCACATTTATCATAGGGTTTCAGTCTATCTTCTGGACGCTATCCAGACACTACTCAACTATCTTTACTGTGAAACTGAGAGTTCTGAAATTTTTTCCAACACACACACACACACACGCACACACGGGATTAGTGTTCTGCAAGCCATATTTTATCTCAGGGCACACAGGTGCCGCATTCCTGTGGCCAACTAATACCATTATTTTAGGCCCTACTCAGATATATTTTACCTTAACGACAAAAGCAGTAAGCTCCTTAAGAAGATAAACACTTCAATCTGGCCAGCGATTTGCATTATGCAATATTTTCTGTTTCTGTCCTGACGCCTCTTTTGGGGGAGTGGGGTGCCCATCCTATATAGAACTTCCCTGCCCAGGGATCAAACCCATGCCACAGCAGTGACCCAAACCGCTGCAGTAACAATGCTGGATCCTGAACCTGCTACGTTGGTGCCTGCCTTTAAATCCATTAGTAACAGCACTGCAGAGTCGACCACCTCACAAAATATGTTTAATACCCTTAATTATGAGAACTGGTTGGGCAACCACACTTCTGCCAGGAACTTCTTACAAATTTTCTCCCCCTGAAATCCGTTTTTCTTGGAAGTACTTTTTTCCATTCATTTACCTACCCGAAGCCTACAGAAACAGTGATTCTATTCTCCCAAGGCAGAAATTTCTCAGAGATAATAGCCCAACCCAAAGGATTTCCATGCACTACGTATTAATCCATTAGTTTAAAATATGAGTACACTTTGTATCTGACCCATAGTAAACCATGGTTACACAAGGCAGTGACCACACAGAAATGATAATCCCCAAATCAAACTCTGTAAGCATCCAGGCACTGATGGGATTCTTACAAGTTATCAGCTCATGCAAGATCAAGGGCCAGGGCCTAAATCATGGCTGTGTCCACTCCTCCCCCAACACAGAGAGGTGTGAGGGACCGAGTCTGCCACAACTCAGAAAATAAACATTCAAGACAGTATTCTGAAAAATTAAATGTAAGGATTGACAGTAATATTCATAACGAATGTGGCACACAATAGCTACTTTTTAAAAGGCATCAATTCAATTTTATTGTTGCGCCCCCTGCCCCAAGGTCCCACTGGCAGTGAGGAGGCAGTAGAGCATAGTAGAAAGACAAAAGTTCAGAGTCAAAAAAACCTGGGTTTGAATTCCAAATGTGTTTTGAACCATTTCCTTGTCTTCAAATTGAGATTTATGTTTAAATGCCTATCATGGATGATCAATATTAGATGTAAAAAAACCTAGCTGAGTAATTGGCACACAGTAAGTGTTCAATAAATCATAGCCACTATCATTATCATACTTATCACTGTAACTAGGTTTCAAAATATCTTGTGTTAATTCTTCTTTTTACTGTAAAAACTAAACCTCGTTTCAAATTGACTTCCTCCCCTTTTTAGGGCTATACCTGTGGCATAGGGAAGTTCCCAGGCCAGGGGTACAACTGGAGCTACAGCTGCCAGCCTACGCCACAGCCACAGCAACGCCAGATCCAAGCCGCATCTCTGAACTACACCACTGCTCAAGGCAACACTGGATCCTTAACCCACTGACCAAGGCCAGGGATCAAACCCACATCCTCATGGCTATTAGTTGGGCCCTTAACCCACAGAGCCACAACGGGAACTCCTCCAAATGCTTTTTAACCCTGCCTTCCCTTTCCCAAAATATCATTTTGAAATATGTGAATAAACAATTCAGCCCAAACACCAACTACGTAACCTAGAATATGCCTGTGGGAACTTCGAAGACAACAACCACGCTATGTTCTATGCATTGTCAGTATGGTTTTGTTTTGTTTTGTTTTAGGACATAAATGTACAAATGTATACAGATGAGACGTGAGCCTGAAGGCTTCAGTGTGTTAAGACTCTGAAAGGCCCTGAACCAAGCATAAGAGGAGCCAGAGAGATTCTGGATTAGCCTTCCTCCCACCACAGATGGCCATGAACTTGCTGGGGCTCCTCTTCCCAGCCTGACTGGAAGGGGAAGAGAGAACTCTTCTCCAACACTACCCTTCTGCTGAGGACCCAGGCCACTGCCCCCACCCCCTGAAGACTGACTGTCCTAGACCAAAGCTCTGAGACAGACCTCAGGGCCTTAGACTAAACCTCAAGTCCACACTCCACAAGCACAGCCATTCCACCAGCTTCACAAAACAGGCCAAGAAGCAGAAATTTAGTACACGGGGTGGGAGGGAGCCCAGAACACACACCATTAGAAATAGAAGAGAGGGAGGAGTTGTGGGCATTCTCACTCAGAGATCAGGGGAACTCAAGCCTCCTCCTACACCTCCAGCCAGGATAAAGAAAAAGGAAATTTAAATAGCACAAAGTAGCCTATGAATGATTAACACTTTAATTATAATCTAAGCAAAGCCTTTTTGGGGAGTTCTCCTGGTGGCTCAGCGGGTTAAGGATCCAGCATGGTCATGGCAGTGGCTTGAGTCGCTGCTGTGGTGCAGGTTTGAGCCCTGGCCTGAGAACTTCTGCATGCTGCAAAACAAACAAACAAACAAACAAACAAACAAAAAAATCCCAAACCTTTCTTATAGTTAGGCAGGCAAAATTGGTGATGAGGGTCAAAAGGTACAAACGTCCAGCTATAAAATAAGTTAAGTGCTGGGGATGTAATATACAGAGCGGTGACTGTCATCAGCACTTGTGTATCTCAAAGCTGTTAAGAGAGTAAATCTTAAAAGTTCTCACTTCAAAAAAAAAAAAATAGCTACACTTATGGTGATGATCATTTTGCAACACCTATAAATACCAAATCATCATACTGTAAACCTCACACTAAGAAATTATGTCAATTATCTCAATTAAAACATAAAATAAAACCTTTTTATTCTTCTCCTCTATCTGCAATCCTACCTGACCCTCTCCTCTGCCCCTGAGTTCCTGTGTTTCTTTCTTAAGGCTACCATAACAAATGACCACAAACTTAGGGCCTTCAAATGGCAAGATCTTACTCTTTCAGAGCGCTGGAGTCCAGAAGTCCAAAATCAAGGTGTTGCAGAGCCACTCTCCCTCTGAAAGCTCCAGGGGAGGAGTCCTCCCTGGCCCTTGCCTTGCTGTGGGTATCTCCCAGCCATCTGGTGCTTCATGGCCTGTAACTGTTCTGCTCCAACTTTTGCCTCAGCGTGCACACAGCTTTCTCTGCACGTAGTGTGTCCACTCCTCTCCCTCCAAGGACAATGGATTTAGGGCCCACACTAATCCAATATCTTAATTTACTAATCCAATCATCTTAATTTACCTAATTACTCCCAGAAAAACCTTATTTCCAAATACGGTTGTATTCTGAGGTTCCAGGTGGACATGAAGGTGGGGCGGGTGGGGGATACTATTCAACCCACTACAGTTACGAAATTAAAATAAACCACTACCACCAGAGTTCCCATCGTGGCTCAGGGGTAACAAACCCAATTAGTATCCATGAGGATGTGGGTTCGAGCCCTGGCCTCACTCACTGGGTTAAGAATCCCGTGTTGCTGTGGCATAGGCTGGCAGCTGTAGCTCTGATTCGACCCCTAGCCTGGGAACTTCCATATGCCACAGGTGTAGCCCTAAAAAAGACAAAAAATAAAATAAATTGAAATGAAATGAAATAAAACAAAATAAAGGAAAGCACCACCACCAAAATTGGGGGCAAAGTGGAGGAAGGTAACAAATTACAGCTTCACAGAACTAGAGAAGTTTAGATTCTAAAAAAGTCCAAAGATACCACCTCAGGTGGAGCCTTGAGTACTAAATCTGAATAGGGACTAATGTAGCTTTTGCCTTTTTCTCACCTGTGGGAAAATGAAAGTCTTGGAAAATATCAAAAGTCTCAAATAGAACAGCACTAGTACACAGAACAATCCACTGATCCAGACTCTAAACATACTGCGTAGTTTGGTATCAGGTATAGATGAACAATCGCATGTATTATCAAGAGTGGAGTGGCAAAAAGAGGTAAGGCAGAGGAGAATATTTTTCAGCTTAAAAGGCTTTCATTTAACTATTTGGGCGTGGAAGTGGACCACGGGTCTTAGAAGCCCAATTTCCTTTAAAACAAAAGTAGTTATCTTAGGTTTTCAAGCATTCCCTCCAAATTATCCTGTCTAAATGATGACATAAGCCTACATGGAACACTATATATTAGAGTTCTTTTTTGTTTTTAACCAAGGTATTATTTAAGCTAGGTGGGGGAAAGAAAACCTTGAGATTAGCTGAAAGACTTGTATATACTCCCTCTGCTGGCTCTAAATTTAAAGAAAATTCTCAATGGCTTCAGAAGCCAAGTTAATTTTATTAAAATTGGCTTTTCAGAAGCCAATTAATTTTACTAGACATCTAAAAAACAAGGAAAAATATGATGTAGATTCTCCAACACATATACACTCAAAAGTCTTCAAAGAAATAAATAAGAAATTACAAAACACATACTGGAAACTGCCAAAGACATCTGTTGGCTTTATTATGGGTTCACTCCAGAGGAAAGCTAATGCATGTGGTTGTCTGTGACAGGGGTCACATCCTACCTTGGCCTTGCCCCCTACGCGTGTGCCACAGAGTGCTCTGGGCTCACCTGTCTCATCTGGACACCCAGGCATGGAGAGCCCCTGTAAGATAATCTGGCTTCTTCACCACAAGCAATTACTAGAGTAGCAAATTAGTGCAAGCCCCCCAGGCCATCAGAGAAGTTAGTCCACTTCACTTAGTAATATTATCCCAAAGTAGTGACTGACACCCTGCAGAGAAAACTTCTCAAAGATTAAAACCTTAAAAAAAAAAAAAGTCCAAGTGAAAAAAAACCAGCTTGGAACATACTCTGATCATACATTTGTGTTTTACCAGGTAGAGGGATGAATCACAATATTCTATGGATACTTGCTATCGTACTTCTTTTTCCAACCAAGGAAACTGCAATACTGAGAAAGGAAAGTTGTGAGGTCAAGAATAAAATGTTTAGAGCCTTTCTGGGTAGTGATACAATCAGAATCGGGATCCTCTAAGATAATCACTAGCCCAACCACCTATTCAGCAAACTACCTCAGGGCATTGCCTGGTGGCCTAGTGGTTAAGGACTCGGCACTGTCACTGCCAAGGCTCAAGTCACTGCTATGGCATGGGTTCAATCCCTAGCCAGGGAATTTCCATATGCCACAGGTGCGGCCAAAAAAAAAAAAAGAAAAAAAAAGACAGACTACGTCAGAAGAGCTGCAGACGGGCCCTGGAAAGGCCCAACTCACAGAATGCTCCCTATCTCTTCTTCCATCATATGTGACTTCTATTTTCCAACCCATAAAAATAAAACTATAAGTGCATCTGGGATTTAGGCGTCCAATGCAGATAACTTAGTTTTACACAGAGCTCTGTTCCCTTAAGAAGTAGGTAAATACATTTTAGGCTGAACATGCCATGACTCTCTCTAGACATACTGATGCCACATAAAGTGGGGGGCCTGCACAGAGGACAGACTTGATTTCAACTTTCTCTGAAGGAAAGGTCACCCTAAGATCAGGTTTTCCTCAGTTTCTGTGGTGGGTAAAGACTGATGAAGTTTTCAGGGACTTCTACATTAGGAAACAAGACACTGCAAGAAGCACCTTAGACAGCAGAGCATCATTTCATAATTATACTACATCATATCAACACTAGGGAGTCTGGGCCACCTCCACAGCTACAAGTATCCAAAAGGCATCACCTCACTCCTGACTCACGTCAAACCTTTTCGGTGTCGCTGTCCCAGAACAAGGCTAATAAGCTCATGCGCTAAGGACATGATCCCAAAAGCAGCTCCAAGAGTTCCCATTGTGGCTTGGTGGAAACAAACCCAACTAGTATCCATGAGGACTTGGGTTCGATCCCTGGCCTTGCTCAGTGGGTTAAGGATCAGGTGTTGCCATGAGCTGTGGTGTAGGTTGCAGATGCAACTCGGATCCCTTGTTACTGTGGCTGTAGTGTAGGCCGGCAGCTGCAGCTCCTATTCGACCACTAGTCTGGGAACTTCCATATGCCGCATGAGCAGCCCTAAGGGAAAAAAAAAAAAAAAAAGAAAAAGAAAAGAAAAGAAAAGAAAAGCACTCCAAGTATCAGAAATGCTTTTGTCTGGTAGACACCTTCCTTGCTGTCCAGGCTCTCACTTGAGAATATACAGGAACCACAGAAAAGTGACAAAGAAACAGGCAGGAGTCAGGGGGTGGGCAGCGTAGGGTGGGGCTGAGAGAATAGGCTTTTCTAGCAAGGTGAGCTCAGAGTGCTGAGGAAGAACGCAAAATGAGAAACACAACTTCCCTCCTGCCAGCCAGCCCGCCTGGAGGATGGGGGAGGGGAAGCAGAGGACAGCAAAATGAAGTAAGAGTTTGCAGAAATGGAGGCACTAACTCGAACAGCTGTGAAACCACAATGGTTAGCAAGAGACATTACAGAACACTAGTGCCCTGGGCTCACACGGACACACTCTTAACTCCACCCCTGCTAGCTGTGTGTCTCTGAGCTAGTCACTCACATGCTCCTGGCCAGTTTCCTCACTTGTAAAATACAGTCGTTAGATGATCTTTAAGACTTTTTTTGGTTCTGCATTTGAGGCAAGAAGCAATGCAGATGATTCTACTGCACCAAGGCTCCACCCCCCCACCACCCCCAAGAGGCCAGTCCACCACGGCCCCACAAGACAGAACTGGTGACTTAAGGTTAGTTCAGGG
This sequence comes from Phacochoerus africanus, assembly GCF_016906955.1. Lineage (NCBI taxonomy): Eukaryota > Metazoa > Chordata > Mammalia > Artiodactyla > Suidae > Phacochoerus > Phacochoerus africanus. Next base: position 74,591,091 of record NC_062545.1, on the reverse strand, counting down.
CCACAGGCGTGTTTCTAATCCGAGTGGACTTAGGAAGGCCCCAGCTTCACCGAAACAGACCCAAACTACAGGAGCCATGTGACAGTGGTCTTGTGCCTCCAAAGCAAACTAAAAATGATCTGCAAAGAGCTAAAGACCAGCTCTCTAAGTCAGAGCTCAACATCAACTTTGCCATTTGCCGGTAACTACTCTGCGGAGAGCCAAAGCACTAAGGAGAGGCAGAAGTACAGATGGGAAAAAAGGCAAAGAGAAAGGACATTAATGACAAGTTTACAAAGCAGAGATTTGCAAGTTTACTTTCTGTCTTCCCGCAAGAGAACATGAACTGCTGTGAACTGGAATCTTATCTGCCCTGTGCTACCACTGCATCCATGGGCCCGGCAGAACACCCTGCATGCTGTATGCTTTTGATAAATATTTGTCAAATGAATGAAATGGCATGAGAGGCAAATGGCTAAAAAGGGTTTTCTCTTTCCAATCTTTGACTCACTTACTGTACAGCAGCTGTAGCATTTACTGACACTAAGCCATCTACATACACGGCATCCCTCACTCCCTCTACAGATGCAAAAAGCCCAAGGGGCCCTAAGGGCCCCTCCACAAGTGATACAGGAAAAGTTGAGGAGAAAAAAGAGGAGCCAAAAATAGGATCAGTCTGTTCCCCACAGACAAGATGAATGGGTATGAGAACAAAATAAATTCCATATTCTCTCCAGTCCAGGGAATCTGGAATCGGATCAGCAAAGGATAAGTTGGGTACCTCGCTAGAAGGCACTGGCTTAAACAATCACACCTTTGCATTTCAGCAAGATCTTTGATGAATGGGCCTGCTCAAATTTCTGCAGACCAAGTAAATGATTTTTTTAGTGAGGCAAGGCTTCTTCATTAATCTTCCAAATAAAAACATCTTACAGGTATTGAGTAAGAATCATGAGTATTAAAAAATTTAACTACAAGATGTTCTTCTATGGTGTCATTCTCTTAAAATAGAACCCTCCTAAAAACTCCTAAAAATAAGTTTGCATAGTTTCACTGAATTTTCTAAGGAGGAAATAAAATATATCAAAACAAACACTTAGCTTCTTTTTAAAAGAGTCTCTCTGCTACCCAGGGCTCACAGATCAAAGTCTAAAAGGGCCAATTTCTTCACTTCATTGGTCGATGACACAGCTTTGCAAAAGAAGAAAAACAGTCCCCCTAGTGTACTGCTGCCCTACAAAGAGGAAGTATGTTAGTTGAGAATCACCGACAAAGACAGCACTGCCAAAGGAAATTACAAAACAGCGTTCTGGCAGCCGGGGCCAGGCTGAAGACAAATTCCTCGTATGGCACGACCGAAACTGGCCCTTTGGTGAGTTACTCCAAAAGGTGACCGAGGGCAAAATTAGAAGCCAACATGGAATTGCTGTGACTTTGTCATTTTGAAACTTAAAATTTTTAACGATTTTTAAACATCAAAGTTGCAGTTAAAATAATATTTTCTTCATTCAATCTCTTGAAATGCAACTGAATGCGTTCATCTAAAGAGGAGACGGTGAGGACATTAGCAGGCATTACGTGGCAGGTTGGCCTTCCTCTTTTAACCCTGAGAAGCATCAGTAAGAGGATGCATTCTCACATAAAGGAAGACCCACTCTCCTGAGGAGTCATCCACTGCAGCAGCAGCAAAGTCCTCACACGGTATCTTACATTTGTGAAATAACAGGACTCACTACAGAAACTCAGGGCTGCCTATCATAATTGTGCCCTGACTCATGGGAAAAGCAGGCGTGCAGGCATGTGAAGGAGAATCAGTGATAAACAGGCCTTCCCAGGTAAACCCTGGAGTCCTAGAGGTCTGCCTGAGACAGGAGGAAACAAGAGAACCCACCAATTCAATTAAGGGTGCTGGGCAAGTTAGCTTAATCTGAATTAAAGGAAATGTAACCTTTTCCCCTCTTAACCACATCTGATCATTCATTTCTACTTTAGTGCCTGAAGTAAGGGAACCTGTGAGATAGCCATCACCTTTCTCCCTGGCACAGTTAGCATCTGACAAACTTAAAGTAACCAAGAGCTTCCTCCTTTTGTTAAAATGCTCTCTTTTCTGCCACTTTCGTCACTTCATAGTTCCTAGTACCCATCCTGATAGACCCCAGACAGCTTTGCAAACACTGTGCACTCACTTAGCCTCCATTAATATTTGCCTATCTTTTCGATGCTGAAACAATAATAACCAAGATGTTTTTAGATTGAGAGGCAAATACACTTTTCAGGAAAACAACCTCTAGTTATTTAAAACTATTCAGTACTTAGTAAATAACCTTAGAAAGGATCAATTTAAAGAGAAAAATGGTGTGATAAAGAACAAAGATCTCGGAGTTCCTGTCGTGGCTCGGTGGTTAACGAATCCAACCAGGAACTCAGTGGGTTAAGGATCCGGCGTTGCCATGAGCTGCAGTGTAACAACTTGGATCCCACGTTGCTGTGGCTCTGGCATAGGCCAGTGGCTACAGCTCCGATTAGACTCCTAGCCTGGGAACCTCCATGTGCAGCACGAAGTCCTAGAAAAGACAAAAAGACAAAAAAAAAAAAAGAACAAAGATCTCTACGCATTCCCATCAAGGCTGGGCAGAAATGAACCCAACTAGTATCCAAGAGCATGTGGGTTCAATCCCTGGCCCCGATCAGTGGGTTAAGGATCCAGTGTTACCATGAGCTGAGGTATAGGTCGCAGACATAGCCTGGATGTGGCATTGCTGTGACTGTGGGTAGGCCAGCAGTTGCTGCTCCAATTCTACCTCTAGCCTGGGAACTTCCATATGCCACAGGTTCGGCCCTAAAAAATGAAATAGAACAAAGATCTCTAAAACCTCGGCTACTAATTACTTCTGTACTAAATAACTAGCTGTTCCATCTAGGAAAAATCATTAACTTGTAGAATCATGTTCTTCACCTATAAAATAAAAGGGCTTAACTAGATTAGTAAACCTCATCTCGGCTGTCTGCTATAATCACCTGAAAAACTTCAAAAATAAAATAAAAAACACCCCCAATCAATGTTCACACACCAGCCCAAATAAATCAGATTCTCTGGGTACTGGTGTTTTTTTAAAAACAAGCTCCCAGGTAATTCTACTATGCAACCAGAGTTTTGAACCCCTGGTCCTGATTCTGATCTCCGAGGCTTCTTTTCTAATTTGTTCTATGATCTCAGGGTGATACTTCTGATTCCAAGATCTCATAATACAACTGCCCAAAAAGCCACAAAAGAGGTAAGGCCTAGACCTACATACTATTCCTGTGTGCATACCTGACTAGGAGAGGGGAACCTGAATCCTAGATATTTTTAGAAGTTAAAAACCTGAATGCATAACTCAGAATGAAAGTAGTGTGGTTTAAATGCACATGCATGCTTCCAAAATGACTAATCACGATCAGAATCAATTCCTAAAACCTGGATGCATGGAAATGGGTCACAATTAGCTCCTGACCTCTCCCTTTTCCCTCTTCTTCTACCCCCACTAAACCACAAGCCCAAAAAAAGGTTGGCTATTAGTCATAATTAGAATGTGAAACCAAGCAGCCCCAGTTTCAAAGAGTCTTCTCAATCCTCAAAGACTTGAAAGTTCCTGCATGGCTGCATCTTTTGATAAAGGTCATCTTGCAAACTCTTTAAATTATATTCCTATAGTCTTCAAAGATTAATTCTCATGTGATACTCAGAAATGGACTTGGTGTAAAATTTTAAAGTAAATATATTCATAAAATTTGGGTCCTGTTTTAAACATATTATGGCTAGACAGTTTCAATTTACATTATTTCATGAGATGTTAAAGAGAAGTGAGGTAGCAGAGAAGGAAAAAAGAAACCATGAGACCAAAAAATAGTCAAGACATAAAACCACAAAGTTTATGACGAGGCCCAAAAATCTCTACTGCAAATCCTGTAAGCTACAGGAAAATAAAATTAATTAGTCCAGTCTCAATTCAAGGCTACTTTTGATAATACCACCTTCTCCTATAAACCTTTAAACAAAATCAAATACTACAAACTAGTATTAGCTTTAACTATAGTGTACATAAATTTAATACAAGAAATGCTACTTGTGAAGCTAAAATTACTTCTGTAATCTTAAAAAATCATACGAAAGGTGAAAATGCTTTCAATGTTAACTTTTTAACTAAGTTAAGGCTAACTTTCAACTAACAGGTTATCTACACCAAATTTAAAACATGTAAGACTAAATTTCACATGTGAGAAATTTGAAAAATATTTCAAACCCCCCATCCATCTTCTTAGATCCCATAAATTCACTCCTTCCTAACACTACAGTTGCTATCCATTTGGAAACTCAGTTTTTAAAAGTATCACATTAGCACTGCTTTGAAATGGAACTGTCATCCTTTCTGTAAATAGTCCCCATATCACACAACTCACATTTCTTTGCAAAGCAATAAAGTTCAATCAGATATAAGATTCATAGTATCAGCATTTGTTAAATGATGAGACAGATTTGTGGAATTTGTGGAAAACTATCAAAGCACACCTTTTGCTTTTAAGGTACCTACACAAGCCCTTCCCAACACTAACCACTAAAAAAAAAAATTGTATGGCACTTTGTAAGATTTTTTTTTAAACAATTATAAGTCAATACACTGAATCCTTTAGCTTTATATACTAACTCCTCTCCAGTGCTTCAGTTCTCCACTAAGGTCAAACTGTTCTTTATACACCCACTGGAACCCAGGAAGTACAGGACTCCCCAAAGACAATGAAGGAAGGGACAGAAGGAGGAAGCAACTACCTCTTTAACCAAAAAAAAAAAAAAAAGCTAACTTGTTAATAGAAGCAACTGACAAATAATATGAAGTGATATCTATCTCCCTCCAGTTGCACAGGGCTCTCTTTTGCCTGGTACCGACTAACTCGTATCAGGGAGATGAGGGCCTGGCAAAAACAAAGCCGCTGGGTATCTGCAGCCCAGCAGGGGCACAGGAGTTAATCTCTTTGGATGCCCAACTGCAGGAAGTCATTACATCATAGGCCTTTCCACACCTCTCTCCCTACCACGTGTCCAGTGCCCCAAGAGGCTGAAAAGGAACAGTGGAGAGCCTCTCTTCAGGTTCACTTACAGGTAGAAGCCATTATGGCTCAGCCCTGCCAGCAAACCTGCCTCCCAAAGGCTTACATGAAGCGACAGGCCCCGGTTCTCTACTCCTGGACCCGCTGCTTGAAACAGCTCCAGAGGCCAGGCCTCAGCGGGGAAGCAGCAGGTGCAGGACAGTTCCCGCTGAGGTGGAAGGGCTGGCCGGGTCGGGGCCCAGATCATCTCAGAGGCTACTCAGAGGAAGGTTTAAGGTTGAGACACCTCTGAGGAATAAAGGTGTTAACACACGCAAGGAAAGAGAGCCGGCCTGGAAAAGGTTTACAACCACTGCTTTTTGTAATGGGATCGATGTGCCTGTGGGAGTTAACACCTACAAGCCTGAAACTTGGACACAGGGGTTCTCATCTGGCTAGTCTCAACACACCACGCTTAGGCGACCGACTGGAAACCACAAATCCAACCCCTCCTCTGGGCACTGACTCCCAAACAAGTCCCCTCACTCCACCCGCAGCGGCCTCGCCGCACCCCCACTACGGGGAAACCTGCTCCAAAGCTGGCCGCGGACCTACCTCCTCCGCTACAACCCAGGAATCGGGCAAATTCACTCCTGCCCATCTGGCCTTCCCTCGCCAGCGTCCCTGGGCCCCTCTTCTCACCTGGCCAAGCCTGAGGCTTCCCCAGGAGCCTCCTCTCCCGCTCCCGCCGCGTCCGCAGCGGTCCCCGGGCTCCCCTCCTCCGGAGGTCACACAGAACCCCCAAAGCCTTACAGCGGAGGCTCTCCCTGCCAACCCCTCTCCCGGGCGCCCGCAGGCGCGCTCGGACGAATCGAAGGCGCGTCTCGCACTGCGCAGGAGACCGGGCGGGTCTGTCCGCCCGTCCGAGGTGGGTACGCACCTTCCAGCCGGCAGAACTGTTGCTGTCGCCCTTATCCTTGAAGTAGGGCACGCAGCGCACCATCCACTCATAGATCTGGGACAGAGTGAGCCGTTTGTCCGGGGAACTCTCGATGGCGCGAGTGATCAGATCGGCGTAGGACAGGTTCCCCCAGGCGTTCCGCCGCGAGGAGCATTTCCTCGGCTGCCCGGAGCCCCCAGCCGCCCCTGGCTGCGGCGGTGGCAGTGGCTGCTGAGGCTGCAGCGGCGTCTGCGTCCCTCCGCTCAGCGCGCCCGCCGCGGAGGCTGGGCCGGACCCGGGTTCCTGCCCTCCGGGAGCCAGCAGCCTGGCCGAGTCCTCCAGGAGCAGCCCAGAGCCCAGCGGGCCGCCCCCGCCGCCGCCGATCGCCATGGCCGAGCCGGCCCTACCGCCGCCGTCCTCGTCGTCTTCATCGTCCTCCTCCTCGGGGATCATGGAGTCAGCGGCCGCCTCCCCCGAGGGCTTGGCCGGGCTCCCCTGGAGCTCCGGCCTCTGCAGGGGCCACGTACAGGAGCGCGGACGGCTCTGGGGCTCGAACTCCGGGTCCAGCTCCACTTCGAGCGGAGAGAGCGGGACCGGGGAGGCCGGCGCCTCTGCCATCTTCGCCGCCTGCCCGCCCGCGGCTCCGGCTCTCACACACTCCTCTTGCGCCGGGGCGGGGTGCGGCGGGGGAGGGACGGGGGCGCCGCGAAGGCTCGGGCTCCCGGGCGCCGCCGCCGCTGCTACTGCCGCCGCCTGGGAAAGCACGAGAGGAGAGAGAAGGAGAGTTGGTTATCCCGGGCTGGAGCTCAGTCCCCGGCGAGTCCTCGCCCGCCGCCGCCGCCGCCGCCGCCGCCGCCGTTCCCCGACCACACCGCGCCCGCCTCCCAGGAGCAGGCGGACCTGGAGACGTGCGTCCCGCGAACCTGGCGCTGCAGACGCCACCCCCTGGTCAGGCCGCGGGGGAGACAGGAGCGAATCGACAGGCTCGCACGGGGCAACCCCCTCCCCCCGCCGCCACCGCCAGCGGAGCTGCAGGTCTCCGCTGGGCTAGGTGGCGGGGCGGGGAAGAAGGGGGAGGGGCGGGGCGGGGGAGGGGCGCGAGCCGCGCCTTTAAAGCGGGCAGCAGCCCGAGCTGGCGCAGCCCAGACGCGGTCGGAGCCTGAGCCCGGGTGTGCGTGCGTTTGTTTATGTTTCGCTCGGGCCCGCACAAGTGCTTCCCGCGGCGCCACTGCCGCCAAAGTCTGTGGCGTCTTCGGCTCTTCTCCCGGGCCTGGTCCCGGCCCCGCCGCCTCCGCGCTCTCCTGCCATCCCCTCCCAGCGGAGGACCCGAGCCCGAGGACTGCGCGGGCAGTCCCCTTCTCCTCTCTTCGCCCGCGGGCCGAGAGGGCGAACGTGGGTCCGAGCGCAAACGGGCCCTTGTCACTTCCAGGAACAGGGAAAGACGGGAAGAAGGGAGACAAGCAGCTCAGCGGGTGTTTGCCAAGGGTCGAGCTGAGCAGCAACGGCCACTTTGGCGGTGGTGTGGTTTATTTTCTCGCGGGCGTTGTACCCTCCACCCCTTTCCCTATAAGAACGGGGGGGAGGGGAGTAGTCGAAACGTAAATCTTCCAACAGGTCAGGAAGCACAAGTCTCCCAGGCCAACAGAAAACCCGGACCAGCACGTTCATCACCTCCTTGCTCCCACTGCTGCCATCTTGACAGTTTCCCCCCTTCACTCAAGTCCTTTAAAAACACTAGCGGGAGAGAAGAAGGGCGCGCACACCGAGTCACGGGGAGGGAAAAGGGAAGCGCCTGGCCCAGCTCGGAAGCAGATCCGGAGTCACCGGGAAGGCGGCCGCCCCGCTGCACAGCTCCGGCGCCTACCTCGGTTCCTTCCCTTCAGTGACGAGGGGGGAGGACGCACAATCCCGCGCGGGCCCGGGGCGCGGCGAGGAGGGGGCGCACAACCTCAGCCAAGGAGAGGCGCTCCGGCCGCCGCTGCTGCAGCCCGCCTGAGGAACCGCCTGTCAGCCAGCGCGCCGCCGCCTTCCACATTCCTCCTCCTCCCTTCCACGAGCAGGGCGGCCGCGGCAGCAGCACAAAGTTATAGACACACGCAGGGTGCCTCAACCTAAGCTGACGGCGAGCGGGTCCCCGCCCAGGGGGAGGGCTGGGCAGCGTGCCCGGGTGCGCTCGTGTGCGCGCGTGTGTGTGTATGTGCGCGCGTGCGCGGCCCAGATCCCCGGGGCTGCGGGCTTGGGTGTCACGGCGCGCATCGGCGCCGGGACACGGCGGGCTCCAGCAGCCTTCCCCGCCGGGCTCCTCCTCCCTCCCGCGAGCCTCAAAGAAAACAAAGCGTGGCGCGGGCCCAGAAGAAAAGGGAGGGGGCAGCCCAGAGCCCCAAACGGTCCACGAGCGCTGTCGCGTGGCCGCCCTGACTCGGAGCAGGGCGCCTGGCACTGGGGGGTCCCCCTAGCCAGCGCGTCCCTCCTCCAGGCTCTGGGCCCGCCCTGGTGTCCGGTTCCCCTTTAGAACCCGACACCAGGTAACACCTGGAGACAAGATGCTGTCCGCTGATGATAAGAGTTACCTAAGCGTGAAAGTACTAGCAAGCGAAGATGTTGGGGCCCTCAGGACTTCGATAAGCTGATGTCCTCAGTTTTGATCCTGCACGAAAGTTTGCACTTAGTCTCTAACCTAAGACGCCTGACTGCAATCGTATTTCATTTTTCATGAATTTCATGGCAAAGGAGGGGATAACTGTAACTAAGAGAAAAGCAAATTATTCCGCATTCTTAAGTACAAAAACAACTTTTGAACAATTGTAAATGGGAAATAATGAGTCTAATTTTTAAAAGACGCAAAATAGCTAATTGTGCTTTTTTTTATCTTTTTAAAGAAAACTATTTCTTCAAGTTTAGAAAAACATCTTCAAAAGTCCTTATCCTACGATCAGTACCCAAGCCGTTCATTTGTGCACTAAGAATTCACTACATACGACACACACACCAAAAGTCTTTCCATTTTCGTTCAGAAATCTCTCCCCACTACCCCAGCCCAAATCCTACCAAGTCACTAGAGACACTAGACTTGAGAGCGGGCTCAGCAACAACCCCAAACACAAAAAGGTCCAACCCAGCAGGCGCAGGAGTCCGCCCACCCTGCCGAATCCAGGCTCCGGACTTTGCGCAGGACCCGTCACTCAAGTGACGCGAGGCCCGCCCCTGCAACAAGCTAGTTCGACGCGTACAAACAGATGATGTCATTGTATCCACAAGCGCGTGACCCGGGAGCTCTGCGCCGGGTAGCCATTCGCTGCGGCGCTTACTCGTCAAGCCACGCCGCGCGCTGACTGGCCGCGGCCATCCGTCTCCAGGCCCTAGACGCCCTTCTCCGCCCCCCGCCTCCGCCTCCCCAGCAAATAATAAACAATCGAGTAAAATTCGAAGAAAGGTGAAGAGGGATGAGAGGATAGAGCGCGAACCAGAAGGTAATCCTTCTCGCGCTGACGGGAGGGAGAGTTAAAAGGAGGGAGACATGAGAGGACCGGGGAGGGGTGGCAGGGTGCAGACCTGTGGCGATGGGTCCCGCCGCGATGAGGTGGCATCAGGGGAGAAAAGTTGGAGAGCACTCTGCGGGGCGCGCCTGGTACTGCGGCGAATGGTGCATAGGGCGCTAGGGCCCGGGAGCCGCTAGGGGAGGTGCGCGGCCCGCCGAAGAGGCGGAGACTGGGCCGCGCTAGCACCGCGCGGGCGGAGCCGTCAGACACGTGCAGGGGGAGAGCGAACGCGCGCCGTACAGCCTCGCCCGGGGCGCGCAGCACCTCCAGCAGCGCGCGCTTGTTTACCAGCGCACGTGGGTGTTGTTTTTAATAGGAAGGTTTTGTTGGCTGCGCGGCGGAGTTGCTGGTGAGTGGGGCCGCACGCTCTGGCTGGGGGACGCGGCGGAGCTCGCGCCACCGCCTTCCGGAGCTCTGCTCGCGGGCCAGCACGGCTGTCCCCACTGCGGGATTCTTGCGCAGCTGGCCACTCTGGCCGCGGAGCCTGATTGCGAGTTTCGCGCGTCGCCCAAGTCTGTGCAGAGACAAAGTGTACCCTCCGCGGAATGCTCGCTGCCTTTTGTAAGCCCAGGCTCGTCTCCCTCGTTCACATTCCGGGAACAAAGCCACCTGTTTCTTTTGGCCGTGCAGGCTGCGCCAGGCCCGGCTCCGCGGCCACCGGTTGCCGAGCAGATTTAACACGTTCATACACTCTCTGGCACCAAATACCCTGTCCATGAGGTGGATTCTCGTCATCTTTCGTGGTTTGTGCCCTCGCACCCTTGCTCTGAATGTCCCCAGTCCATATGGACCTGTGCTTGGGCATACATCTCTGCCCAAGTACAACTTCACTCCTACTTGGGGTTGTCTTTGGAGAGAGAAGTCTGGGGAGGAGGGCTCTGACTACTTCCTGGGCTAGCTTCTCTGCGTCGGGCGCCTCTCCTCCCCTTGTGGGCCTGCATTTGGTTCACAGCCGGACAGTTGTGGACGACGATGTATGAATGTTGTTGATGTCACAACTCTCAGCTTCAAGTGCCCAAGGCAGGGTAGAATATATTACCCTGTGTCTAATTTTCTGCTTTGCACGAAGAACTGTGAGACCAGATCACCCAGGACTTTGCACTGTGATACAGCATAAAATCCAAAGAATTTGCAGTTGCTTCTTAATACTTTAACACACTGGTAAAAGAAATCACCCTTTGTCTTTTCTAAATCTAAGCAATCCTTTGTCATTAAGACGTAGAAAGAATGTGTTTACACTAGCTGGGCTCTCAGCCATTAGATGTTCACTATAAACATGTCGAGTGTCCATTTACAAAATGCATATCCCAAGGGCATTCCCTAAAAAAATGGTAGAATTAAAGATTCAGTAGACTAAAAGAGCTTATTGTGACCCCCTTGGTGTTTAACAGGAGACGAAATACAGCTATTTCCCTCAAAAAGTTTTACAGTCTAAATTGGGGGGAAATGATGTTTAAAAGTTAAAGATTTCGAAAGTTTATAAGCAGTATAAGACAAATCAAAAGGTCATACATAGAGTGTGGGGTAAGTTTCTTTCTCTGTCTTTTTTTTTTTTTATCTTTCTGCTATTTCTTGGGCCGCTACCGCGGCATGTGGAGTCCAGGCCAGGGGTCCAATCGGAGCCGCAGCCACCGGCCTACGCCAGACTGAGGAAGGGTAGGGACCGAACGCGCAACCTCATAGTTCCTAGTCGGATTCGTTAACCACTACGCCACGACAGGAACTCCGATGTAAGCTTCTAATGAGTTGAGGATCAACCTCAACTGGCAGTTACTATAAACATTCAGTTTGGTAAATAGTGAATCTTACTCAAAGAATTAACACTTGTAATGTGTCCCCACGGGCAAACCTTTCAAAACTCAGAGGTTGAATCCCAGTGATTGTTCCCTTTTAGCCTGAAAATGGCTTTGTCCTTTGCCTTCCCCTTGAAGGCTTCCTTGGTCATTCATTTCTTCCCTGAACTGTTCCATTTAGAAAAACTAAGTTAGGTTGTTGATTGAGAAGGAATGCCAGCATTACCTTTGAGGTAGAATTTTTGGTCAAAACTTGCCCCACTTATTATACCCTATTTATTTCAACAAATGATTTAAGGTGGTATAATCCATTCCATTTTGTAAGTTCAATCACTGGAGGAACATTTAAAAAAATTTTTTTACCCGAATAAGCTAAGGAAATACACCATTTCAAACATCTAATTGTGGGGGTAGTGGTAGCAGATGCCAGGGTTCTCCTCTAAGGGGGTCACCACTAGCACTCAGGTCCTTGCCCAGTCCTCCTTGCACCTAGGTCACCTGGACACCCCCTCTGACCCCAGAGCACAAACACCGAGGACTGAGCACACTGTCTGTGAGCAAAGTGCTCCTTTTCTTCTTGGATTGGTTTCTATGTCTATCCCAATAAAGAAGACAAGAAACACAAACACGGTACAGCCTCCAAGCAGATACGTGACCCAGCTGGAAAGAAAGAAGGATCCCCAATATTTGGCTCCATAGTTGCTCCCCAGCCTTTGCCTGATACCTGCATCAGTCCCTCTGCTTCCCCACTCCTCAGCACTACTCCCATGGAAAACATATTTATTGAACACTATGTACCAAAGAGCTTGAGCTTTGGCTTGTCCTCTAGGGTGTCAGTCCAGGCAGGTTTCATCACTACCCTCCGTCTGGAGCTCCTGTTCTCTCTCCTCCCCTTTTCCCCATCCAGGCATGGCATATCCTGGCAGATTCCCCCACCCACACCGACCCCCCACCAGGTCACAATGGGGACTGTCCAGTGGTTCATTTGGAGGACAAGTGTGTGTGTTCAGGGGAGGACAAAGTGGAGCATCCAAAAAAAGGGTGAGGATTTACCAGAAATGGAATTGCAATGGCAAGAGAAAGCGGGAAGGATTCTGCCTTGGTTATGAGGTAATGACAGTAGCTAACCTTTGTGTCTTAATATGTTCCAGGCCCTGAACTAATAAGCATTTTATTTGCGGTGTTTAATTTTAGGTCTCACAAAGGCCATACGTGATAGGCAGAGCAGTGATAAATGGCTTTGAGGTTAAGTCTGATCCCTTCACCTACCAGCTATTTATTGGGCTGTTGTTTAACCACTGGGCCTCAGTTCCTCATTCATAAAATGAGAAGAATTCCATCTAAGATCGCTGGAAGGGTTGGGTTAAATGCAATTATGAATCGAAAGCATTTAGGATTAGAATATGAGGCGGAGGGGAACTTTTAAAAACAATGATGCCCAGTCTCCTTCTTGGACCAAAGGAATGAGAATCTTTAAAAGTAGTCTGGCATTAATACTTTTTTTCAGCTGCCCCAAGGCATATGGAAGTTCCCTGGCCAGGGATGGAATCCAAGCCAGAGCTTTGACAAACACCATAGCTGCAGCAACGCTGGATCCTTAACCCACTGCACCAGGCTGGAGATCAAACTGGTGCCTCCACGGAGACAAGCCAGATCACTAACCCACTGCGCCTCAAGAGGAACTCCCTGGCACTGATTTTTTTAAATGTTTGCCAGGTGATTCCAAGGTGGCGCTGGTTGAGAACAGTGAGCTAGAGGTCTTTGTTGTGCATACCCCAGTGTTTTCCCTTGGTGATGACTAACTGGCTTTGCTTAAGAATGATGACAGATCCCTCCCACTCCCTCCCCCTCCCATCAGGCAGCCACAAGTCTCTTCTCCAAGTCCATGATTTTCTTTTCTAAGGAGATGTTCATTTGTGCTGGATATTAGATTCCAGTTATAAGTGATATCATATGGTATTTGTCCCCCTTGCTGTACAGTGGGAAAATTAAAAAAAAAAAAAGAAAAAAAAAGAATGATGACAGAGGAGTTCCTGTCATGGCGCAGTGGTTAACGAATCTGACTAGGAACCATGAGGTTGTGGGTTCGATCCCTGGCCTTGCTCAGTGGGTTAAGGATCTGGCGTTGCCGTGAACTGTGGTGTAGGTCGCAGACGAGGCTCAGATCCCATGTTGCTGTGGCTCTGGCATAGGCCGGTGGCTACGGCTCCGATTAGACCCTAGCCGGGGAACCTCCACATGCCGCAGGAGCGGCCCAAGAAATGGCAAAAAGACCAAAAAAAAAAAAAAAAGAATGATGACAGAGCCATTAACTAACTACATACAGGGGCAGAGTCCCTGCACATAACATTTCAGTTTAGCTCTAGAACAACCTACTCAAGAAGGAACCATCCCCCTTACTTTACAAGATTTTTTCCCCAAGATCACACAGTAAGTGGCAGCTCAGGATTTGAACTGAGTTCTGTCTAAATCCATGGTATATGTTCTTCTCCCAACCCTGCACTGCCTGTACAATAGCATTTCTTTATGTGGGCCATTTGGCCTAGAGAAACAGGCTAGAACTAGACATGCAAACCTAACCCCAAGCACTAACCCAACCAGTCCATAGCTGGTGGTTATCTGGCCAAATCTGTCCCCCTTCAGGTTGTTTTTTGGCTCTCTCATGTGTTTCTAAGGTGGTGGGGGTTTTGGGGTTTTTTTTGTTTGTTCGTTTTTGTTTTAGTCAGTTGCCAACATTTAAAAAGGAGATTTCACCTAAATGCCAGATTTCTAACTCTCCTTGAAAAATCAGATTTGAGAGTTCCCATCATGACTCAGTGGAGACAAATTTGACTAGCACCTATAAGGACTCAGGTTCGATCCCTGGCCTCACTTAGTGGGTTAAGGATCCAGCGTTGCTGTGAACTGCGGTGTAGGTCGCAGACACGGCTCAGATCTGGCATTGCTGTGGCTGTGGCGTAGGCCAGAGGCTACAGCTCCGATTTGACCCCTAACCTGGGAGCCTTCATATGCCGCGTGTGCAGCCCTAAAAAAGGCAAAAAAAAAAGACAAAAGAAAAATCAGATTTGGTAACACTAATACCATACCCACATGGCAACAGGGAGCTGGTACAATGGTCTCCAGCTCACCTCTTCCTCAGCAGGCCCTCGTTCCTCATTTATTTATCCTGACTGATCCAGGCATTTGACTCAGCCACCCTATCTTGCATCTTCTACCTCTGCAGTGGCTGGAGCTGTTTCATTTCAGCACATGAAAAACAGCTGAACCCTTTGCTCAGTGAATCAAACTGATAGCCTGAAATGGACTGCCGTGGGAATATTTAACCCCCAGACATGGCAAATGCTAACAATCAAGTCTTCCACTTTTTTTCCCCCCTAAAAGCTAGTTTGCCAACACACCATTACTGCTACTCCACTCAGCCACTATATGAGGACAAAGACTGGTTCTGAATAAACCCAATTAAAAGGGAACAGAAACACTTAAGAAGCTGTACCTCAGCTCTGCTTAGCAACTGATTATATATAATCTAAACTTGTTTTTATAGTACTTCAATTTAATGTGGTGGGTAGACACCCAGAACAAACCTCTTGATGAAAACTAAAGCTGAATAAGATTTTACATATTTTTTAAATGAATCATTGAGCTGGCAAGAAAACCAAAGAAACCAAAAACAAAGTTAAAGTGGGACCCCTGCGAAGTGAGCAAGCTCCTGGAAAAGTCTGTCAAATAACACTGTCTTGAGTTTTCACACTGTCAAAGTGCAGTGGCTGAAAGATAAAAATAAAGCCTCAGGCCTACGCAAGATCATGAGCAAAGTAAGCATCTCTCCCAGTGTAGACTGATAAAACCACTATGGAAAACAGTATGAAGGTTACTCAAAACATTAAAAATAGAATTTCCATATGATCCAGCAGCCTCATTTCTGGATATATCCAAAGGAAATGAAGTCACAATATGAAAAAGATATCTGCCCCCTCACATCCATTCACAACAGCCAAGACATGGAAACAACCTAAGTATCTGTCAACAGCTGCATGGAAAAAGAAGATGTTGGGGCGGTGGGGTGGGGGGGTGCATAAGGGCCTATTACTCAGCCATAAAAAAAGGAAATCCTACCATTTGTGAAAACATAGATGAACTCTGAGGGCATTATGCTAAGTGAAATATGACAGACAGAGAAAGACTATGATCTCATTTATATGGTAAACTTAAAAAGCCCAACTCATAGAAACTGAAAGTAGACTGGTGGTTGCCATAGACTGGAGAATGGGTGAAATGGACAGATGTTGGTCAAAGGGTATAAACTTTCAGTTATAAGATGAGTACATTTTGGGGATCTGATATACTGCTGGGTGACTATAGTTAACAATACTGTTGTACACTTGGAAGTTGCTAAGAGAATAGAACTTAAATATTCTCCCAAACAAAAAAGTAACTATGTGAGATAATGGGTGTGTAAACTCACCTTATTGTGGTAATCACTTTACAATATATATGTATTATCAAGTTGTGTATGCCTCAAACCTACATAATGTTGTATATCAATTATATCTCAATGAAGTTGGGAAAAACAATAATTTCATACAAAAATGTACATATTAAAAAAAAGAATCTCGCCTATAATACTGGGATTCCAAAGACTCAAAGGGAAGATAAATATGAAACTGACCTGCTATGCCGAAGAGGACCCCCCAGAAATTTTGGCTTTCTTTTTCCCAGTGCTGGATGAGTAAAAAAGATATCTAAATTTTCCTTGAAAGTTCATAACTATGATGTGGTCTGCATGTATGACTGTGACCCAAATTCATGATACAAGAGAATTACAAAATCTTAATGAGTCCAAGTTTGGGTCGCTTTAAACAACTGGCAGAAACAAACACAAGACATCTCTCTGAAGGAATATTTGAACTTAGGCCCCAAAGGACGCCCACAGATAAAGCTGCAGGAACAGAAGCTCACAATCAGAAAACACAAAACACAAGAAAGCAAGGCTCCCTAAGTAAGAACAGATGGAAACAAAAAGTAGGCTCAGACACATGAAGATTTGGGGTGTTGGAATAAGCAGACTTAGAAAATGAGATGTAGAAAATTTCAAGAACTAAAAGAAAAGTGAAAATATAAGCATGTAACAATAGTCTATTTAAAAAAACAATAGTAGGCGTTTGTTCCTGCTGTGGCGCAACAGGATCGGCAGCATCTCTGCAGCTCTGGGACACAGGTTCAATCCCTGGTCTGGCACAGTGCACAGTGGGTTAAGGATCCAGCGTTGCTGTATCTGTGGCATAGGTTGCAACTGCAGCTAGGATCTGATCCCCGGCCTGGGAACTCCATATGCCCCGAGGTGGCCAAAAATTTTTAAAAATTAAAGAAAAGAGGCGTACCCCTTGTGGCTCAGTGGAGACAAATCTGATTGGTAACCGTGAGGACCCAGGTTCAATCCCTGGTCTTGCCCAGTGGGTTAAGGATCTGGTGGTGCTTTGAGCTGTGGCGAAGTTCAAAGACACGGCTTGAATCCCGAGTTGCTGTGGCTGTGGCGCAGGCCAGTGACTGCAGCTCCAATTCAACCCCTGGCCTGGGAACTTCCATGTGCCCAGGTGCGACCCTAGAAAGACAAAAAAAAAAAAAAAAAAAAGAAAGAAAGAAAGAAAAAGAAGAAAAAAAGCCACTGAGTAGATTTGAAATCAAAGTATTTCTTGTTTTTAATTTTTTTCTCTCCAACTAGCTTTTGGGACACATGCCCCTTGAAGACACAAGGGCCAGGTTGAACACTTCATAGGTTATCATTTACCAAATGAAGGAATGAAGTACTTAGCTCTTTTGCAAGTCAACAGTAAGAACTGATTTTGTGACTACCTTCAAAATCATTCTATTGTCAGATCCAACAAATCACTTCTAAGGGAAAGGAAGACATGAAGACAGACTTAATGCAATGCTGCCAGCTGACTGGCCTGCAGCAGATGGCACTGGGCATGGTGAGTCGTCCATCTACTCTCTTTCTCATCTTGGGAAAACTTGTCAAGTGAGCATGTGTCCATGTCAACTTGGTAGAAAATCTATTTAAAATGCCTAGTGGAGTGCCCATTGCGGCGAAGCAGAAACGAATCCAACTAGGAACCAGGAGGTTTCAGGTTTGACCCCTGGCCTCGCTCAGTGGGTTAAGGATCTGGTGTTGCCGTGAGCTGTGCTATAGGTCACAGACGTGGCTCGGATTTGATTGTGGTGTAGGCCAGCAGCTATAGCTCCAATTGGACCCCTAACCTGGGAACCTCCATATGCCGCAGGTGCGGCCCTAAAAAGCAAAAGAAAACAAGCCTAGTGATTAGAATCTCAAATGCAAATTACTTTAGAATGTTGATGTGGTACTTAAAAGAAATTGAGGCCATTTGGAACCATTTAGAAAAACTTTTCTCTTAGTTTTTCAGAGAAAACCCTTCTTGGTGGCTTATCAGAGTAGGGGTCCTCGTGGGACATGCTTTGAGAGCTGGCTCAGCCCACTCCATGGGATGGCGTTCAAGGCGTCTGGCCTGAGAGCACCCAGGTTCTCAACGGAGAAGAAATTCTGGTGGGTGATTCAATCCCCTCTTCTCGGAAGGCAGCTCTTCTCATGTTGGAAAAGGCTCACCCTCACTCTTTTTCCCACTCTCTGGAGTAGTTCACATTCCTTTAATATTACATTTCTGTGCCCCTGGGGCTGCTTGTGCTAGTTTCTGGCAGGACAGCTGATGCCACCAAAATCACTAAGTGAGATATTCGGGTGGAGGAATTGTCCAGGCCTCGAAACGCGTGTTACTTTGTGAAAGCATTTCATCTGAACTTCACCTATTAGCATAGCATTTAGAATCCTTTTGCAATTTCACTTCTCAAATGTATAGTTTGAAGGTTTGTGGTTTGTTTGTTTGTTTGTTTGTTTTGTCTTTTTAGGGCCGCACTCGCAGCATATGGAAATTCCCAGGCCAGGGGTCAAATGGGTGCTACACCTGCCAGCCTACACCACAGCCACAGCAACACCAGATCTGAGCTGCTGTCTGCAATCTACACCATAGCTCACGGCAACGCCGGATCCCCAACCCATTGAGCAAGGCCAGGGATCAAACCTGCATCCTCATGACTACTAGTCAGTTTCATTACCTCTGAGCCAGGAGAGGAACTCCCTTGAAGGCTTTTTTCTTTCTTTTTTTTTACACTTAAAATGACTTTTATAAAATCTGTATTGGGGAAACAACCAATAACCAAACCATGTAAATAATTCCATAAAAGAACACAATCCCTCGTTTGATAATGTATGCAAATGTCAAATCACCAGGTAGTCCACCTGAAGCTAACAGACTATTATGTGTCAACTATATTTCAATTAAAAAAAGGATGCAATTCCTGGGGTACCCATCCTGTTTAGGAAGCTGACCAAATCCAGGCATTTTGGGTCAGGCTTTCCTGTTCTCTATGGGGAATGAAACTCCCTTCGGGCTTTCCGGGTATTTTGCCAACCAATAAAAAGATGAGGTCGGAACTGGGCCTTTTTTTTTTTTTTTTCACCTTTTGTGACATAAGTATATGTTGTTGAAGAGTGAATGGGCTGGCATAACAACTGACTAGAACGGGTGTGACTGACATGGAGTTTAAAAATGCCAGAAACAGTAGACAGCACAGGAGGGCTTTCTGCAGTGGACGGGCAGCAGAGAGGAGGGCCTGTCAGCTAAGGGAAGGTCAGTGGCCTCAGAATCCATTGTCAGCAGGCCCCCAGATAACTCTCTGGGTTAAGTGACAAAATCAAGTTTTGGGGGGCTTTGGGGCTGATGTTGTTGTCTTTAACTTTTTAGGGCCATACCTGTGGCATATGGAAGTTCCCAGGCCAGGGGCAAATCAGAGCTGCACCTGCTGGCCTACACCACAGTCATAGCAATGCCAGATCTGAGCTGCATCTGCAACCTACACCACAGCTTATGGCAACACCAGATCCTTAACCCACGGAACAAGGCAAGAAATTGAACCTGCATTCTCATGAATACTAGTCAGGGTCTTAACCTGCTGAGCCACAACAGGAACTCCAAAATCAAATTTCTTTACTGCTGGGTAGAGAATCAGGCCTGATCTGGGCAAAAGAATTCCATGAGGCCCCGTCCAAAAGAGGTGGCCATTTTGACCCATTTCCCCCCTAAAAACTCTATGTTACCCATAAATCATTCAAAACTAATTGATCCCAAAGTGAACAGAGTTGTATTCCTTTCTCAAAAGTATAAGACTTATTTGTCTACATATGTTTAAAGTTAGTCTCTCCCACTTTTTCACAGTTGCTGTACGTTAATACTGAAGTTAGGCCAGGCTGAAATTCACCTGTCCTTGTTGATTAATTCAAGAAATACACAAAGACAAAAATGTTAGATGGCTTCAAAAATTCCTTCTGGGAGTCCTGAATGTGGTCCTACTAATGCTACTTCATTCTCTCAGATATAAATCTTAAATGTCTCAACTCACCCGATATGAAACATAGGCACCTAAAATGTTGTAAAAGACACTAATACTTTTTACTTGTCCCATATCCATGAGGCTGGTTCTCCCACCTCCTTCTTCAGCTTGTATTTTTTCTTTCTTTTTTTTTTTTCATTTTTTATTGAGAAATATAACCTGCTTATAGAAAAATCACAGAATAGCTGATAGTTCACGTAACAGTGCAAAGTATAGTGAATGGTTATCAAGAGAACACTCTTATGAAAAAAAAAAAAGAGTGATAACACCCATATAAGTAACACCTGGGTCAAGAAATAGACTATTACTGGCACCCTACAAATTCCTGGGGTGCCCTTCCCCATCAAGACCTCTCTCTTCCTAAATGCAGTCACTCCTTACTTTTGTGGTAATCATTTCTTTGCTGTTCTTTATAGCGTCCCACCTATATTTGCATCCTAAACTCTACCATTTAGTTTTGCCTGCTTTTGATTTCATATGCATGGGATCACACTGCATAGTATGATCGCTTATGTCTTGCTTCTCCCTCTTGATATTGTTTGCAAGGTTCACCCATGCTGCTGTGTGCAGCTGTACTTCATTCATTTGCATGGCCACAGGGTAGTCCATTGCATGCAAAGTTATCTATTGATTGATTGAACTAATACATAAATATAAATATGTAAATATATATAGTAAAGTTGATGACTAATTGGGTTGACTTGGGTTGCTTCCAATTTAGGACAATTGTGACTATTGTTGTTCTGAAGATTCCTGGGCGCGTGTGCATGAGTTTAGTGTATACTTGATAATATACTTAATAGTGGAACTTCTAGGTCATAGCCATGTGTATCTTCCACTTCCCTGAATGCCAGACACTTGGTTGTACGGTTTACACTCTCACCAATACTGTATGATTGTGCTCCTTATCCATATTCTCATGGGCATTTGGAGTTGTTGGACCGTTTAATTTTTCAATTTTCTTCTTTTAGTGAGGATGGATTTAAACAGCTTAGATTTAGTTACAATGTATTGAGTAACTGCTAAGAAATAGTGCCTATATGTATTTAATCGTCATTAATCACAATAGCCCTATAAAGGAGGTGATGTTCTCCCCATTTCAGAAATGAGGAATCTGAAGCCACAGCCTGGAGTTTCCCGGCCAAGGCTGGGACTTGAACCCTGGTCTGGTTCACAGCACAACCCAGGGTCTCTCCACATTACCATGCAGTATCCATCCCTCATCTCTGCCTCCCCTCATCACCATCTGCAAGACAGCTGACTGGGTTGGAGGTTGCTGCCTGTGGCCCACCCAAGGCCTTTGCTGGGGGCTGAGCCCCAGCTCTGACCTCCCACATCGCCTCCAGCTAAGAATTCACCACCCAAAGAGTCGTGACAGGAGGTCTCGCTGCACTAACCTGGCAGAACTACATTTTTCTTGTTATCTAGAATCCCTCTTAGGGAGTTCCTGTTGTGGCTGAGCAGATTAGGAACCTAACTAGTATCCATGAGGATGAGCCTTTGATCCCTGGCCTCCCTCAGTGGGTTAAGGAGCCAGCATTGCTGTGAGCTCTGGCGTAGGTCACAGAGGTGGCTCAGATCCACGTGGTGCTATGTCTGTGGTGTAGGCCAGCAGCTATGGCTCTGATTTGACCCCTAGCTGGGGAACTTCCACATGCTGTGGGTACAGCCCTAAAAAAAGACCAAAAAAAGGAAAAAGAAAAAAGAATTCCTCTTAAACACTCTTCTCATTAGATTATCCTATTTTGTTTAATGCCCAGAAACTCACTCCTTCTCTTTCAACTTTAGCCTTAGTCCTTTTGCAGTGGGATCTTCCATCCCAAACTCTGAGCTGTTTCAGAGCAAAGACTGCATCTTGATTCTTTTTTTTAAAAAAATTCTATGTTTAGAGTTCCTGTTGTGACGCAGTGGAAACAAACCCTACTGGGAACCATGAGGTGGCAGGTTCAATCCCTGGCCTTGCTCAGTGGGTTAAGGATCCAGCATTGCCATGAGCTGTGGTGTAGGTCGCAGATACAGCTCAGATCCCAAGTTGCTATGGCTGTGGTATAGGCTGGCAGCTGTAGCTCCAATTCGACCCCTAGCCTGGGAACCCCCATATGCCACAGGTTTGGCCCTTAACAAAAGAAAAGCAAAAAATAAAAAAATAAAAAAAAATCCTATGTTTGGGAAGGCGTCAGTCAAAAGGTACAAAGTTCTAGTTACACAAGATGAATAAATTCTGGCAGTATACCTCATGGGGCCTATGGTCAACAATACTGAATTGTATACTTAAAATTTTGCCAAGAAGGTAGATCTTATGTTAAATACTCTACTACACAAGAAAAAAAAAAAAATCAAATTAACCCTCCCTTAAAGAAAGAAAAGAGTGGAAACAAACTTTTGGAGGTGACGGTGTCATGAGCACATACTTATCTCCAAACACATCAAGTTGTTAAATATGTACAGCTTTTGTGGTCATACCTCAATCAAGTGGTTAAATAAAATAAACAAACACATTACAAGTTGAAAGCTCAGGCCAGAGGCCAACATGGGAGAAAGAACACAGGGGCAGGAGATGTGGCTGCCGTTCTCTGCTCCATCCTCAGCTCCCCCAGGCCCTTCCCCCTTCCCAAGCCTCAATTTCCTCTTCTAGAAAACGATAGGGCTAACTAGAGAATCGAAGAGGCACTTTCTAGCACGAGCTTCTGTGACTGCAATTGCTTCAACAGCACTTATCCCACACCTTCTATTTGCGCCCTTTTACAAACAAAACTTCTGGCCTGTATCACTGATGCTCAGGTAAAATGCCACGGAGATGTTTGGTTTTCCCTTGTTTCATGTTTGTGGGTATTTGTTATTTCTTCATGGTTTACCTATTTCGAACCATTAGATTTAGCTCTTTTTTAGCAAGGGCCCTCTCTGCTGTTTGCCCCCATTGATTGGAAGCCCAGGGATTGTGTCTAGTTTGCCTTGGTCGCTCCAGCACATAGGAGGCCCAGGACAAATGGAGAAGGAAAGAAGGAAGGAAGGATGGGAGGAAAGAAGGGGGGACCGATCTTTGGAATCTTCCTATACCTGTGATATCACTGAGCACAAAGAGAGTTGCTATTTAAACCACAGTCCCTGTTCATGGAGCTGACATTGGTTAGGAACTGAATCAGCAAATCATCAGAGCTATACAAAATTACATTATTTTTATCGAAGCCTTTCACAGGTACCCAATGTAATCACGGCCTTGAGAAAAGATGCCAAGTGCTCCTGAGTGCAAAGAAGAGAAAAATATTATAAGAAAATTACCAGGCTCATTTGGCTCCTACCATAGAAGAGCTGCCCTGGAGGATCCTTATTTCTGCTGAATTGGCATTTCTGTAAAGCAGCCTGCTTTCTTTTGGTTTGCATCAGTGTGGTTTAGAGATGCTCTTTAGGAAGGTCTTTTTTTTTTTTTTTTTTTTTTAACCTGGGTCCAGCTCTGGGCCCTGCCAATTTCCTGGTGACCTGTGATTTACTATGAATATGACCCAATTACATTTCCTTCCCAAAGTTGCCACCATGTCCCTAACTCAGGTGTAAAATACAAAATTCTTGTTTGCTCAACTATGGTTCTCCTGCTTAGCCAGGGTGGCCTCCTGCACTCACGAGACAACCCCTGGCCCTTGAGAAAAGAAAGCTATGGACTCTGGGCCTGGGTGGAAGAGGGGAAATGGGGTAGGGGCAGGGGAGGGAGACACAGACTTGCCATCCTCCAACCCTCCACCCCCACTCACTGAAGTCTGACCCTTGGCTGGTCTTGGAGCATCAGGCTACTGATTGATTGATTGACTAATGGAGTGACTGACTGATTGACTTTGGCTGCCGGGCCGCATATGGATCTCCCTGGCTCAGGGATAAAATCTGAGCCACAGCCGCAACAAAGCTACAGCTGCAACAACACCAGATCCTTAATCCCCTGTGGGAGAGGCCGGGAATGGAACACCGGTCCCAGCGCTCTCAAGATGCTGCCGATCACATTTCGCCACAGCAGGAGCTCCTACTGATTTTTTTTTTTTTTTAACCACTTAGCTTTACAGATCGAGGTGAAGAGGACTAAGCTCAAGAAAGAAAGCTGAACTCTATTTTTCAAAGCACTGGAATGAACCTGTAGTAGAGCCAGAGTGCCTTCAGGCTCAGTTTCTGTCTACAAGGTTGACCTTTCTCAAGCCAGCTGGGCCTTGAAGAGGCTCTGAAGGAAGACCAGTTTCAGTGCAGAGGGCAGAGAGAACTATCTCAGCTCTGCACCAGGCAAAGCCAAAGAGGAGTTAAGGTCCTGAGGTAGGGGAACAAGTGAAAACAGAGGGTAGCATCTCACTCTCCGCCCTTTTGGTTTCCCTGGAGGCTCAGCAGAGCAGAGGCTGTATGTCAGGCCCTAAAGCCAATTTTGGCATTGCCTCCCCTCCCTTCCCTCCTTACCCCTCCCCTCCCCTCAGAGTTCCCTGTTCTTCCTCAGCAGGATCTTGTGGTTGGAGGGTACAATGTCAAGTGCCACATAATTGCCTGCTTTGTCCCAAAGCTCTCAGCCTCCCACTGCTGTGCTAATGTCAAGACTGTGAGGTCAGACCCCATGTGCACCCATTTTTAAAAACTACATGATAGGAGTTCCCATCGTGGCGCATCCATATCCGACTAGGAACCATGAGATTGCAGGTTTGATCCCTGGCCTTGCTCAGTGGGTTAAGGATCCAGCGTTGCCGTGAGCTGTGGTGTAGGTTGCAGATGCAGCTGGGATCCCGAGTTGCTGTGGCTGTGGCGTAGGCAAGTGCCCATAGCTCTGATTTGACCCCTAGCCTGGGAACCTCCATATGCCTCAGGAGTGGCCCTAGAAAAGGCAAAAAGACAAAACAAACAAACAAACAAAAACTACATGATAGATTTCTTAAGAGGGAGAGGGGTACATCTCAGCCTTTTCCCCTCCTGGCTTTACAGAAGCTTTTACACAGCTCTGCCAATATTCTCCCTCCAAACATTGCCTGAGATTGAAAAATAGTATCTCACACATCCGTGCATTACTGTTTCTGAATAGTATATAGGCACTATTGTCATTATGCATTCTTCTCAATTAATCGATTATAAAGTAAAGCCACAATCATGGGAGAGGCCTTAGCTCCTTTTGACATTAAAAAGGGGCCATCATATACAAAAAGGTGGGGCACAAGATATTCACGGATATTTTTACCTGACTGCTGATTACCCCCATTCCTAGCTCCCCAGCTTTCTGTTTTTCAATTTTTATTGGAGTATACTTGATTTACAATGTTGTGTTAGTTTTAGGTGTACAGCAAAGTTATATATAATATATATATATAGACATATATATATATCCATTCTTTTTCAGATTCTTTTTCAGATATATATCCATTCTTTTCCAGATTCTTTTTCCCTATAGGGAAATTATTACAGAATATTGAATAGAGTTCCCTGTGCTATACAGTAGGTCCTTGTTGGTTATCTATTTTATATATAGTGGGCTTTCCAGGTTTCTCAGAAACCAGTCAGAGGCTGCTGCACTTAAAAGCAGATACTCTGAGAAATCCTATTCACCCAGGCCAAGACCCTGCTTCCTCCACTAGGGCCTTCATCCTAGTGACTCTAGCCCCTTGGGTTCCTTTTCCTTTTTATCTCCCAGCCACCATGTGCAAGGCATTTGGAGGGTCAGGATGGGAGCAGAAAGAACTTTGGTAAAATCTCAGGAAGAATCTCCTGATTCAAATGAAAACACCCAGGACCCCAGTTATGTTGCTTCTCTCACAGCCTGAGATGCCAAGAAATAACAGTGATGCGTATGAGACAGGATGAAGTCACTCACTAGAAGGTGGAAGAAGCCCAAGTGGGCTGGCCAGCGAGCCAGAGACAGTGCCCACACCACATTTGAATGCCATGAGGCTCCTCTACACACAGATGCCACTTTTTCCCGGTGAGGACAGTCCGATATCCTGAGAAAAGGGAAAAACTGAACACGAGGGACCAGGAAGAGACCGTCTCTAACTGCCACACACCATTACTTATAAAGCTTATTCAGCTCAGAGGCAACGTCATCTCGGCTGAGCCTGAGATGGTTTATGAGACAGGACTTACCTTCCTTTGCAGGTGCAGGAGTTGAGGCTGAGACCCCCAGGTGTGGTCAGACAGAGCTGAGGTCTCAACCCCAGCCCCCGGCTCCAGATCCACCCTACTTGGGACCCTCCCTGACAAAAACGTCTTTCTCCACTGCCTCTAGCCCTTGTCAGAAATCACTGTTTCTGGAAGGTTCTGGGAAAGTCGGACACACATGGCACCCTGACGCCAATCTTCCCAGAAAACCCTCTTTCACCTGCGGGCATGCAGGCTGCTTCACTCATTTTATCTCTCACCCACTTTATCACAGTTAGGTAGGCCACAGCCAGAACCCCCATTTTGCAGATGGAACAAGAGAGGTAGAAGGCAAGAGGAAGAAGCAGAAACGCACATCCATCCTGGTGGCTGCCTTCACTATCAAACTTCACAGCATCTACTTGTTTGGGTCAGCACCTCTTATTTTTTACAAGGGACTCTAGGAAAAACAAAAAACAAAAAAACAAAAAAACAAAAATTCCTGTCCTTACTAACTTACCTAAAAGTGGAAGCAGGCCAGGCACTGGCAAGTTGTGGTTCCCTCAGGTGGAAAAAGCATCTCCAGGGCAGTCTTCAACTCAGCCTGGGAGGTGCCGGGCTTTGCCTATGTTTACTGATCTCCTTCTGCCATCTTGTGGCCATGAGCTCAATGTACATGCAAATTCCAATTATCTCTGGGGCTCTGATTTATCAGTCTGTCCCTTGCAATCCACACTCTGGAAGGGAGAATCCACTGGACCCATAATTTATTTGCTCCTTAGAATGAAACAAGGGAAAAGAAACTGATTGTCTGAGAGCGTGGTGAAGTTACCAAAACAGAGGCAGAAAACATCAGATGCCAACTTGTTGCAAGCTGAACTTTGGCTAAAATTGGGTAGGTGCAGTGCCCTCGTGTCAACTCAATTTTGTTCTGATGTGCAAAACTAACTATTCACTGCAGCACACCCATCAGTGATATTCCAGAACATTTATGTATGATGCCTCTGCTGCATTGTTCCGCTAAATTTACTAATCTCTAATTGTTTTAATTGAGATTTGTCATATTTTGAGTAACATTGAATACTAACAAAATAAAAGGAATTTCTTGTTTCCTATAATAACAACAAAAAAAAGTATGGGAATCTCAGGCATGGATTGATCCAGACGTTCATATTGTCTTAGGGTTCCAGGTCCATGTATCTGTGATTCTTTTTCCTCTGACTGCCTCTGAATGTTGGTGTTATCCCTGGGCTGCTGTGCCCTAGAGCAGTTCCAGGCCTGGCCTCATATCTGCGGGTTACATCGTCCAGAGAAAGACAGGATATCTCTTCAAGTAGTGCCCAGAGATTGAGGAAGCATCCTGGTCAGAAGCCCTTGGTAAATATTTCCCGATCTCTGTGAGGACCAGGCTGGATCCCCTGCTCCTCCCTAAGCCAATCGTAAGGCCCAAGGGAGATGGGATTCTCTGACTGGCATAAACCAACCAGGGGCCAATCCTGGAGCTGGGGTGGGATCAGTCTCACACAGCACTCCTGGCTGCCGCAGAGTGAGGTGGCAAAGAAAAATGGGACCAAAGAAAACAGGACCCTGAATTTTGATCAAAGAAAGGAATAGATGCCAGGGAGGTGGCCCACACAAGTGACCACATCATTGTGTGGTCTCCAAAGGTTTTTTATCATATACCTCAATCAATAAACATGATGAGTATTTTTCTACTACTAATGTAGCAATATATGTGTACACTATAAAACCAATTTTTTTTTCTTTTTTGCCACTTTCTTCGGCCACTTCTGCCGCATATGGAGGTTCCCAGGCTAGGGGTCTAATCGGAGCTGTAGCCACTGGCCTACGCCAGAGCCACAGCAACGCAGGATCTGAGCCGCGTCTGCGACCTACACCACAGCTCACAGCAACGCCGGATTCTTAACCCACTGAGCAAAAGCAAGGCCAGGGATCAAACCCATAACCTCATGGTTCCTAGTCAGATTCATTAACCACTGAGCTACAACAGGAAATCCCTAAAATATTTTTTATTTAATTAACTAAATTTGTTTATGGCTGCACCTGCAGCATATGGAAGTTCCCGGGCCAGGGACTGAATCCAAGCCACAGCTGTGACCTACTGCAGCAAAGATGGATCCTTTAACCCACTGCACTAGGACAGGGATTGAACCCAAGCCTCCACAGCAACCTGAGCTGCTGCAGTCCGATTCTTAAGCCACTGCACCACAGTGGGAATTCCACAAAAATATATTTTAAAGGCTGAAATGATAGACAAATTATAAAAAAGTTTTATGTTATTTTGTTTAGTAACAAAGTTGAAAAATCCTTTTTTGCTGTCGAGATTGTGATTGGAAATGCTTTATTCTCTTTTTAAAATCTTAGCTTAATCTTATTTTATTTATTTATTTATTGCTTTTAAGGTCACACCCGTGGCATATGGAAGTTCCCAGGCTAGGGGTCGAATCAGAGCTGCAGCTGCTGGCCTACACTACAGCCACAGCAACGCTGGATCTCAGCCGAGTCTGTGACCTACACCACAGCTCATGGCAACGTCAGATCCTTAACCCACCGAGCAAGGCCAGGGATCGAACCCACCTCCTCATGGATCCTAGTTGGGTTTGTTAACTGCTGAACCACAAAAGGAACTCATTAGCTTAATCTTTATGACTCAAAGGCCTAGTGTTAAGTTTATGTCTACACTTAGTTTTAATGGCTGTTATAGCAGAACAAGATACTGATATGTAGATTCAAATTGGGAAAATTATATTAACAACTGCACTGCCTAATTCCTGATACTAGTTTTTCTCTTCTATCCACAATTTATACAAAGTTTTTTTCCCATCTCCTTGACACCAAAAAGTATTTTATTTTTCGAATCAAATGAACCCTTAATAGGGAAGATCATAAAATTTTGTTTTTCAAGTGTGCAAATGTTGGAATTTCTATAAATGACATCATTTTGGGCCACAAACCACATCTTAATGCAATATTCCCAGGCATGTTCAAAGTGATCTCTTTATAGCAGCAGTTAGAGCTGTTGTAAGGCTGCATCATTCTTTCAAAGTACTGATGTTAAAAATACTCATTAGTAGCATGCTACTAAACTGCATATCACAGGAAAGATCGGCAAATTTAGAACAGTTAAAGCTTTTCTTTTGTTTGTTTGTCGAAGAAAAATGCCTAATTCATCTCCAAGTCCAAAAATTCTTTTAAGCACTTTGCCACGATCAATCCAAAACTATGTGGTGCAAGAGATTTTCATGGCCACGCCTGTCTTCCAATTTCATTTGCAAAATACTGTAAAGATCCTCTTATTGAAAGGTCTTGTCTTTAGAAAGTAGCCATGTCAATGACAACCTGTAACAACCTGTAACTAACAAAAGGGATTCATTGCTAGTGAATGGAGGAGTAAGGGCGCCATCATCAGGCCTCAGCATTGTGGCCGCCACCTGGTCCTGAGGACCAGTCACGTGACTCCGACTGTCTGCCACTGGACCTAGAGAGGTGCTCAGGGAAAGCCAGATGGCTAAAATGAGTAAAATAGGAGTTCCCGTCGTGGCGCAGTGGTTAACGAATCCGACTAGGAACCATGAGGTTGCGGGTTCGGTCCCTGCCCTTGCTCAGTGGGTAAAGGATCCGGCGTTGCCGTGAGCTGTGGTGTAGGTCGCAGACGCAGCTCGGATCCCGCGTTGCTGTGGCTCTGGCATAGGCCGGCGGCTACAGCTCCGATTCAACCCCTAGCCTGGGAACCTCCATATGCTGCGGGAGTGGCCCAAGAAATAGCAGCAGCAACAACAACAACAACAAAAAAGACAAAAAGACAAAAAAAATGAGTAAAATAATGTTTATTTCTAAGTTTTAGTTTAGTTCTAAATTTTAAATAAACAACACAAAAAATAGAATTTTTTATGCTTTCTTCCTGCATCCCAGGGCTTCTCATGTGCTCCTCTGGTGTGCATGCTCCCACGTTTGGAGACCACTGCCCCTTGGTAGTTCTTTCAGGATGCTAGCCTTGCCTGCCCCGCCCTACCATTTCTAAGCTTTTTAGGAACAGGGGCTGAGCCTGGTCCTTCCCATCCCTCCCAAGAACCCAGCACAGGGGAGAGCAAAGCTCAGCAGTTCCATGACACTGGATTAAGGGATACTGAATTTTGTTGGCCAGGAGCCCTGGGATGTGCAGATGCCTGTGCAGACCCAGCTGCAGTAGGGCTCAGAGATGAATAAAGCCCAGACCCTATTCTTGAGCCTGCCACCCGTACTGGGGTGTGGCGGGTGTAAATATGGGATGGCATACACCCCAGGCGAATATGAAGTAGGAGCTGCTGGAGATATGCAAGAAAGGGTATGGGAGAATGTAATAAAAGACTTTTGGTTTGCGTTCATTCTCCCTAGAAGGTTGAAGAAAGGCTTCCTAGAGAGGCAGCATTCTGTTCAGTGGTATAGATTTTTGTACCACTGAAACAAGGGGAACAGATAGAGAGAAGAGGATGAAGTGCCCTTTAGGAGATGTCATCAAGGAGGAGGGCTTGTTGGGAGAAAGCATAGATGGACATGTCACTCACAAGGACAAACTAAAAAATTCCACAGGTAGTGGGCTAGGACATTGTGGTAGCATTCTGTCAGAATTCCAGATATACTGGGGTTTTAATAAAAAGGTTTACATCCATTCATGATGAAAATTCTCACCAAACTGAACATTGAGGGAAAATATTTCAACACAATAAAAGCTATTTATGACAAACCCATAGCCAACACAATACTCAACAGTAAAAAGCTGAAAGCCTTCTCACTAAAATCTGGAACAAAACAAGGATACCTGGTCCCACCACTTCTATTCAAACATAGTATTGGAAGTCCAAGCCACAGCCATCAGACAAGAAAAAAGAAATAAAAGGTATCCACATTGGAAGGGAAGAGGTTAAATTGTAATTATATGCAGATGACATGATACCATATATAGAAAACCATAAGGATTCCACATAAAACCTATTAGAACTAATCAACAAATTCAGCAAGGTAGTGGGATACAAGATTAACATACAGAAGTCTCTTACATTTCTTTACACTAACAGTGAAATATCAGAAAGAGAAAATAAAAATCAATCCTTTTAAAAAGTATGTCCCCCCAAAAAATAATATTCCTGGGAATAAATCTGACCAAGGAGGTGAAAGACTTATATGCTGAGAGGTATAAAACACTGATAAAGGAAACTGAATATGATTCAAAGAAATGGAAAGATGCAAACTATGTCTAGTCACTTATGATAGTGCATGATAATGTAAGAAAATAGAATGTATATACGTACGTGTAACTGTGTCATCATACTGTACACTAGAAAAAAAATTGTATTGGGGTAATAATTTAAAAAAGAAAAGAAAGAAATGGAAAGATATCCCATGCTCCTAGGTTGAAAGAATTAATGTTAAGTGGCCATATTACCTAAAGCAATCTATAGATTTAATCTGATCTCTATAAAATTATCCATGACATTTTTCACACAATTAGAGCAAATGGTACTAAAATTTATGTGGAATCATAAAAGACTTAGAATTGCCGTGGAGTTCCTGTTGTGGCACAGTGGAAACTAATCTGACTAATACCCATGAGGATGCGGGTTCCATCCCTGACCGCACTAGGTGGGTTGGGGATCGGGCATTGCTATGAGCTGTGGTGTAGGTTGCAGACATGGCTCAGATCTCAGTGTTGCTGTGGCAGTGTTTATGGTGTAGACCAACAGCTGCTGTAGCTCCAATTCGACCCCTAGCCTGGGAACTTCCATATGCTGCAGGTGTGGCCCTAAAAAGCAAAATAATAATAATAACATAAAAAATAATTTTAAAAAAGATCTAGAATTGCCAAAGAAATGCTGAGGAAAAAGTACAAAGCTGGAGGCATGACTCTCCAGACTTCAGACAATACTACAAAGCTACAATAATCAAAATAGTGTTGCATCGACACAAAAATAGACTATGGATCAATGGAAGAGAATAGAGACACCAGAAACAAGCATACACATCTACGGTCAACTCATCTTTGACAAAGGAGGCCAAAATATACAACAGAGAAAAGTCTCTTCAGCAAGAGGTGTTGGGAAAGCTGGACAGCCACATGTAAATCAATGAAGTTAGAACACACCCTGATACCATATACACACAAAACTCTCAAAATAGCTTAAAGACTCAAGAATAAGACCTGACACCATAAAACTCCTAGAAGAGAACATAGGCAAAATATTCTCTGACATGAATCACAGCAATACTTTCTTAGTTCAGTCTCCCAAGGCAAAAGAAAAAAAAGTAAAAATAAGCAAATGGAACTTAATCAAACTTACAAGCTTTTGCATGGCAAAAGAAACTATCAACAAGGCAAAAAGACAGCCTACAGACTGGGAGAAAATATTTGCAAATGATGCAACTGATAAGGGCTTAATTTCCAAAATATACAAATAGCTCATACAACTCAATATCAAAAACCCCTAAACAACCCAATCAAAAAATGGGCAGAAAATCTTAAGAGACATCTCTCCAAAGACATACAGGTGGCCAACAAGCCTGTGAAAAGATGTTCGACATCACTAATTATTGGAGAAATGTAAATCAAAACTACAGTGAGGTACCAGTCAGAATGGCCATCATCAAAAGTCTACAAACAATAAATGCAGAGAGGGTGTGGAGAAAAGGGAACCCTTCTATACTGTTAGTAGGAATGTAAACTGGTGCAGCCACTATGGAAAAGAGTATGGAGGTCCCTTTAAAAATTAAAAATAGAGTTACCATACGATCTAGTAATCCTACTTCTGGGTATATATCCGGAAAAGATGAAAACACTAATTTAAAAAGATACAGGCACCCCAATGTTCATAGCAACTCTGTTTACAATAACCAAGACATGGGAGCACCTTAAATGCCCATTGGCAGACAATTGGTCTACAGACACAACTGAATATTACTCAGCCATAAAAAGAATGAAATATTGCCATTTGCAGCAATGTGGATGGACCTAGAGATTATCATACTAAATGGAGTAAACCAGATAAAGACAAATATCACATGACATTACCTGTATGTGGAATCTAAAAAAAAAAAATGTTGCAAATGAACTTATTTACAAAACAGAAATAGACTCAGACATAGAAAACAAACTTATGGTTACCAAAGGGGAAGGGGCAAGGGAGAGATACATGACAAATTTGGGATTAACAGATACACCCTACTGTATATAAAATACATAAACCACAAGGACAGACTGAATAGCTCAAGAAACTGTGTTCAATATCTTGGAATAACCTTTAATGGAAAAGAATCTGGAAAATAATGTATAATAATGTTTCCAGTTATATGTTCAGTCATATGTTTATATATCACTGAAACACTTTGCTGTACACCTGAAACTAACACAGCATTGTAAATTAACTCTATTTTACTTTTTAAAAACCCACTTTTTTTTGCCTAATGGGTAAAAAGGTCATTATATGTGGCTTCATAGATAATTATTCCTATTCCTCCTACACCACTAATATGGTCCTCCCTTATTACGGTTTTTGGGAGTAGCTTCCCTCTACCTGTAATGCCCTCCCCAGAGGGTAACACAGCTGGTCCCCATGTTATTCAGGGTTCTTTCTATTCAGATGATACCTCCTCAAAGGGCTTCTCTGACTTCCTCACTGAGAGGAGCCCAGGTACTCTCAATCATCTAACCCTTCTTTTTTGTCTCAGCACTAAACACCCTGATGTTTTCTTGTTTATTTTTATGTTGATTTGTTCACTATCATCCCCTCCCCTCTCCCTCTTCCCTCCACACACAAATAGAAGAGTCAGGGCTGCTGTGATCACCGACCACAAGTACTGAGTGAAAGACTTCACCCAGGTCCTCTTAAAATACTTGTTATAGGGAGTTCCCTTGTGGTGCAGCAGGTTAAAGATCTAGCATTGTCACTACAGTAGCTGGGGTTAGTCCCTGGCCTGGGAACTTCCACATGCTACAGATATGGCCAAACAACAAACAAACAAGCAAACTTGTTATGAGGTCAGTTTGATGAAATGGTCCAATTTGAGATTATCCCAAATCCACTATGTGAAAAAAGAAAGGTGGAGGTGGGGAGAGAGAGAGAGACAGAGAGGGAGGAAATTGCTCCAGTGAAATTTGATGTATGAGATTACCAGGCAGCTTTAGTTTAATGCCTATTTATATCTAACTAATTTCATTTTCTATTTACTTTTATTAAACAATCTTCCTGTGTTTTATGCACCTCTCAAAGATGACTTATAGGAAAAACATGGTAGAATTAATAAATACATTAAAATATTTTGCTTATGTAACTTTTGAGTATGTGGTTTCTCCACAAATTTCTTTAGGAATGTTAAAGATATGAAGTCTTTGTTTCTCAAGCTTAGTTCATCACAGTTTCTCTGAAAGTACTTTTTTTTTTTAATTTATTTTATTTTGTTTTTTTCTAGGGCTGTACCCATGGCATATGGAGGTTCCCAGGCTAGGGGTCGAATCAGAGCTGTAGCCGCCGGCCTATGCCAGAGCCACGGCAACGCGGGATCTGAGCCACGTCTGCAACCTACACCACAGTTCTTGGCAACGCCTGAGCATAACCCACTGATCGAGGCCTGGGATGGAACCTGCAACCGCATGGTTCCTAGTTGGATTCGTTAACCGCTAAGCAATGAGGGGGACTCCTGAGAGCACTTCTTTAAAATACGACTTTCTAGGCTTCTTCATGGAAGATTCACTAAGTTTGGGGTGGGGTCCAATAGTCTGTACCCGGCTTCCCAGTTGATTCTGCTGGTTCAGTAGGTTTGGGGACCAATATGTAAATTATCTTCTAGCATCATCCAGCAAAAAATATCAATGGTTCATTCTACTGCTGCAAAGCTCATCACTGTGAGAAAAATACTTTAAAGAAATGTAAGATTTTACTTACCATTTGCTGATAATAACGTTCACACTAAGCCAGACTCTCCCTGAACATGCCTAACACCTTGAGGGCCTCAGGGGTGGCTGAGGCCTTTGGCCTCCCTGGAGCAGGTCAGCACAGGTCCTCAGTCTCTTCTGCACCTTCAGCCTCTCCAGAAGCGGCGCCCGGGCTGAGGACAGCCTGAACTTGTGAGCTTCCAGAGAGCAGACAGGCACTCTGAGCCCCCCTTCCCTTCCTGCAAGAGGTCGCTGCACACAGTCGCGGAGTGACCACGTGGGGTCCGCGGGCCATGCAAGAATCCATGCAAAGGCCTTAAAGGTCTGCGTGCAGAAGTTGGCCTTGTTTCCAGTACCTTGAGGAGAGGTTTCTGAGCATTTGTCCTAGGTTCTTGGTGGAACCCACAACTCAGAGAATGAGGCCATTTCTTCACATAATCACGTTGCCAGCGGGCTCCTGCGCAATCCCACCCACAGGGGAAGGTTTGCACTAGGGCGGGACTCAAGCCCCCCTCGCGCTACTGCAGAAGAAGCGCAAAAGCAAACACCAGCCTGAGGGTGAGAACCAAGCTGCCCCAGTCAGGGTGGGGGGCAGGAGTCCAGGGGTGGCAGCAGCCACCATCTGGGCCTCTGAGTTCTTGGGCAGCCTCTCAGGTCGCCTCTTTCATCCTTCAGAGAGAGCTAAAGTGCCAGTCTGAAAAATGGGAAGGAATGGGCAGCCCGTGAACCAGCGAGTCTCTTAGGAAGGGCATCATGGATGACAATTATCGTCCGACGGATGCTGGTTGTGCCACGTGCTCGTCCCCATCACACCTGAGAGGGTGTGCCCTTAACCCCAGGTCTGTCTGACTCCAAACAGCAAGGTCGTCCTCCTGATGTGTGAGAAAACCAAGGCTCACAGACACTGGGCTTGGCCCCGCCACGGAGCTGTGAACCCAGACAGTGTCTTCTGGTCCCAGCGGGACCCATCCTACCCCGTGGAGCTTGGCGAGAGGGCGGAGGGAGGCAGAAAGCAGGCGCTGTGCTCCGCAGGGGATGACCAGGCAGAAGCCAGCTTTCAACGCAGGTAGAGCACTGGGTGCAGACACCTTGCCCCAGCCCTGCAGCAAACGCCAGGTGACAGTTTCTGGCCTTGAGGCCGAGCTGAAAGGGTTGAAACTCAGTGGCACAATCTGGAGCAGCTCAGAGCCTTGGAGGAGAAAGCTCTTTCTGAGGCAGGTGTCAAGCTGGTTTAGAGGCCACACAGGCTGCAGACCCAGTTCGGCCCCAAATGAGGAGCCTTGCCCTGAAATCCCCTAGGAGCTGTCGTACCAGTTCCAGCAGCAAGAAGGACCTGCTCTCAGCTGGCATCAGAAGGCCACCCTGGAGCCCTCCAACTGGTGGCCTGACAGCAGCTCTGGAGTCACTGTGCTGCCCCTCTCCTCCTCTCCAGCCTCTCCCAGCAGCTCCTTCTCCGCCTCCTCACAGCAGGGGTTCATTGCAGGAATCCCGACCAGGGTTTGCCCGCCCATACATGGTGTCTGTTTTGCCCCAAACTTATATTTTGAGGATTATTTTTGTGCTGTTAAATCTGATTATGTCTGTACCACAAATGTATAAACAATTATTTTTAATTCTACAGACTATGTTATGCTAATCAACAGAAATCAACTGATACTTCTTTAGAGATTGAATTTAATATTCTTCATGTTTCCCAATCTGGTTAAAAATGATAGGTTATTAGTACAAAACAAGGGGCACATTTTGATGATAGCAGCAGTTTTTATACTAGGCACCCTCAATTTGGGGTTCTAAAGATGAAACTGTTAAGACTGGGAGGACCAAATGACCATCCAGAAGAAAAACAGTCAAGTCATTCTACCTCCCTCTTCAGATTCCCAGTGCACTAAGCAAGTTCTCATGGTATTTATCACACTCTGCCCTGGGTATCGGCACTTTCTCTACACTCAGTTAATCTCCTGGACAGGAGGGAGGGGTCTTGTCACACTGCATTGTCTATGTGCTGTCCTCAAAAGGGCAGGAGCCCCTCATGGCTTGGGAGTTTGTTTCAGTCACCTCTGTGTGCCCGGCCCCTGGCACAGTGTAGAAAACAAGTGAATGTTGAATGAATGAATGATTAATGAAGATCTGTACACAATTTTAACACCTTTATTAAGATATAATTCACATACCATAAAATCCTACCCAAGTGTACAGGTCAGCAGTTTTTAGTATAGTCTCAGAATTGTGCAATCCTGATCACAATCTAATTTCAGACCCCCTGAAGTTACCCCTAGGAAAAAACCCTGTATGTGTCAGCAAATCTTCCTCATTCCTGCCACCACCTCTAGGCCCTACTTTCTGTTTCTATGGATTTGCCCACTCTGGACATTTCACAGACAAGGAATCATGCAACATGTGGCCTTTGTGACTGCCTTCTTTCGTTTAGCATAATGTGCTCCAGGTACATCCGCGTCGTAGCGTGGATCGGTGCTTCATTTTTAAAATGCTGAATAATAACTCATTGTGTGGATATGGCACATTATGTGTATCAGTTCATCAGTTGGTGGATGTTTGTGTTATTTCACTTTTGGGGCTAATTTGGACAATGCTGTCTATGAACATTTATGTACAAGTTTTTGTGGAGACATATTTTCCATTTCAATTGGGTATATACCTAGGAGTGGAATTGCTGGATGATATAGTAACTTTAAATGTTTAACATTTTGTGGAACTGCGAAGCAGTTTTCCAAAGATGCACCATTTTCCATTTTTGCCAGTAATGCAGGAGGATTCCAGTATCTCTACATCCTTGTTGACACTTGTTTTTAGCTGTCTCTTTGATTCTAGCCGTCCTAGGGGTGGGAAGTGGTAGTTCACTGTGGTTTTAATGTGCATTTCTCTAATGAGTTATTGAACATTTTTGCTCAGTACATGAAACATTTTTCATATATTTAATCAAATTATAAATATCAGAGCTCCACAGAAAAAAACCTTATGCATGAGGCCCAAAGAGTAATGGCAAGTGACTTGTCCAAAGTTATGCAGAGCAGAGAAGTACAGGGTCTCGCACTCCTAACCAGTGCCCTGTTCTTGTCCCGCCAGCCCTCTGTCAGTTGCCTCTGGATCCTTACTTCATCTGATGAGCAAAGTGTCTAGATTCCTTGTGAGTCAGGATAAGCATGTGCTCTAGCGCAGCTTGGTTTTTGTTTGTTTGTTTATTTGTTTTGTCTTTTCTAGGGCCGCACCCATGGCATATGGAGGTTCCCAGGCTAGGGGTCCAATCAGAGCTGTAGCTGCCAGTCTATGCCAGAGCCACAGCAATGCAGGATCCAAGCCGCGTCTATGATCCTCACCACAGCTCATGGCAACGCCGGATCCTCAACCCACTGAGCAAGGCCAGGGATCAAACCCACAACCTCATGTTCCTAGTCGGATTCGTTAACCACTGAGCCATGATGGGAACTCCTAGTGCTGCTTGTTTTTATGCTCTACCTTTTCCTCTTTGGTGAGATTCATTTCATCTCTGAAAGTGGTTTTCTCTGGGCAAAGACTGTATACTTGAGCAGGTGATTTTTCTTTTTTTTTCTTTTTCTTTTTTTTTTGCTCTTTAGGCCCGCACTGGCAGGACATAAAGGTTCCCAGGCTAGGGGTCGAATCAGAGCTGTAGCTGCTGGCCTACACCACAGCCGCAGCAACACTGGATCCGAACCGCATCTTCCACCTATACCACAGCTCATGGTGATGCTGGATCCTTAACCCACTGAGCAAGGCCAGGGATCGAACCCGAAACCTCATGGTTCCTAGTCAGATTTGTTTCCACTGCCCCATAACAGAAACTCCAGATGATTTTTATAACTTGCAGCTACTTAGAGTTTTAAAACTGGCTGACCTCCAAGCACTACATAAATTGAAGCAGCTTTCTTGGCCACCTGATTGTGAGCAAGAATGAGTTTAAGGTAATAGGATAAATTTAAACCTGTCTATATAATAGTTTCCCGGTGACCAAGAACACAAAAACAAAGCAAGTAAGCATTTGAAACTAAGAAAGGCAGTCGGGGAGTTCCCCTTGTGGCTCAGTGGGTGAAGAACCTGATGTAGCGTACGTAATGAAGTGGGTTTGATCCCTGGCCTCACTCGGTGGGTTAAGGATCCAGCGTTGCTGCAAGTGTGGTGTAGCTCACAGATGTGGCCCAGATCTGGCATTGCTGTTGGCTGTGGCTATGGCCAGGAGCTGCAGCTCTGATTTGAGCCCTAGCCCAGGAACTTACATATGCCACAAGTACGGCCCTAAAACGATTTTTTTAATTAAAAAAATAAATGTAGGGGGGCTGGTGGGGACAGTTAGAGCATATGCATGAATGTTGCGTCCTGGAGGATACAGAGACGTGCTGATACTGTCAGCCTTCCCAGGGTCACACCACATGTATTGGGAAATAAAGCTGAAGAGAGACGCCTTCCTTGGGTCAATCCTCAGGAAAGAGTCAGGTCCTGAGACACAGTCTAGATAGGCTACATTATGTTGCAATAGCAAATGCCACTAAAAATCTCCACTGCTTATCAGTATATAATTTTATTTCTTGCTCATGCAACATCCACCATGGGTTTCCATGGGTGGCTTACCGTTCCAGGCTACGTTCAACTTGGGTGTATCTGCCTGCACATAATATTTCCAGGTTTTTCGTGGCAAGAGAAGAGACATCTAGAAACTTAGAAACCAGCTTAGAAACTTTGCCTTGGAAGTGACACATGTCTTTGCCTAACTGCCAGAAGCCAGGGAGTATGACTGTCCTGTAAATTTGGAAGGAGAGGAGAACTGGGTATGGGCAAGCCAGGGCATTCTTTATGGACCTGGCTCTTCCCAGGGAAGCTCCTGGAACTCTCTTTGCGTCTATAAGAGCAGCCCTTTGTGGAAGGAGACAGAGAGGGAGTCTGGAATGTGGAGGTGGAGCAGAAACAAAGGGGATTTGCATAGTGAAGACAATCAAATGTTATTAGCCAACTCATCTAGATTCCAAGTATCTTCTGACTTTATTATCTGTATTCCCCCAAACATGAATGAAGTCTTTGTCTTAGCTCTGATTTGGAGAAACTCAACAAGTATGAGTCATCCTTGCCGGAGCCAGACTATGGAGAAGCTGCTTCCAGTCAGGAGAGTCTCATTCTTCTGTCAGTCTTGAGATTCTACTTTTATTTAGATTGGTGAGATTTCATTAAGAAACAGTATAATCAACACAGAACTTCTTCTATCAAAATAACCACTATTTTAAAAGTGTTTACATCATTATATCCCACATCTAGCAGAGTGCCTCACCATAAGAAGCTCTTAAACAGTATTCATTCAGTGAATTAAAGAATGAACAAGAGGAATGAGAAGCATCGGCTATCTACTGCACTCCCAAAGGCCAGCCTCGTTCTATAAAACTCCAGGCTATCCTCAGCCCTGAGGTGGATGATGAGGACTGGGGAGACTCCAGACCCGATCCAGTTACTCTAGAAGCACTCAGGACAGGCCCACAGCACTGGGAACATGTTTGTGCAAACTGCTCCTATCTTCCTATTGTCAGCTGTGCTGCTCATTCCAAATGCCAGCCAGCCACCAAGTCGTGTCTGGCACTATATGTATTTTACTCTACTTACTGTTTCTCAATCATGCATCAACACAATTCTAATGTCTATCCATTATTCTTCACTGGCCCTTGTCAATTAATAGAGCTTTGCAGCTGCATGAGTGCCTGAGACAGTAACATTTCATGAAGATATTGCAGGCTTGGAAAAATGGGTTGAGGTCAGTACCATTTTAGACGTAGTGAGTTTAAAGAACACTAAAGAGCAGTGGAAGTGCTGGAAAGGAGATTGGGGGAGTCAGGGATGGGAATACATATTGGGGGGTTATTGGCATCAGGTGATATTTGTAGCTGCAGAAATCAAGACTGTGAAGAAGATGATACACGTGAAAGTGCCTTGTATAATATTAGGTGTTTTTATAATTATCATTTTTAATGGGTCCAAGAAAGAACTCAGTGCATAAGAAAAGGAAAAGGAACCCTAAGTATTCAGAGAGAAGAATCACGAGAACTAGGAAGGAGTTATAAGGGTGAGGCTGGGGTGGCAAAGTGCTAAAAGCTTCAGGGCAGCAGGAGATAGAGAGAGAGATTGATTTCAATCCATTGACTGCCTTGAATAGGGTATTCAAATTCCCACCCCTACCCCAGTTTAGCCCCAACCCTTCCCCACACTCCAAACCCCCCTCCCATTCCAGTTCTCTACACCAGGGCTCCAAAGGGCCCAGTGCAATCTTTATCTCATTAGAAATAAACCCGACCTTGTCAAAGTGCGCTCTAGAGACTCTTTCAGTGAATCTCAAAGTCGACACTCTTTTTCATATTACTACTAAGACATTATTCACCTTTTTTATGCTCATTCTCTCATAAGTAAATATTTGACTTTTCTGGAAGCTACAATGCAATATCACAACAAATTGAATTGCATAAACAGATAAAAGAATCTAATCTACAGTCTATTAAGCCAGACATTTGCCAAAAAATTTAAAATAATGCCACTCTTCTCAGGAAATTGGTTTTGTTTTTTTTTTGGAACATATAGGTATTTTTCATCATGCTATTTATATAACATGTACTGAGTTTATTTTTTAAATGAATTAAATATTTAACAATTTCTAAATTTTAATTTCTAATACAGTTAAATACAAACACATACACACATACCCCATATAAATCAAACCTTTTTGGAGTCTTCCATAATTTGAAGAGTAGAAAGTGGTCCTGAGACATTTGATAACTGCTATCAAGTTCCTTACCTTCTTCAGGTCCCTAACTCCCCTTCTGTGACCACAAGGTGGGGTCATTTCCCTTTTTCCAGTGTCCCCTCCTCCACCCTAGCTCTTCTGCTGTGCTGACACCCCAGCTTTTCACACCTCCCCAGGGTCCCACTAGCACCCTTCTCTCCCACATCTGCACATACTTTTTCTTTTTTTTTTTTTTTTTTTGGCTTTTGTCTTTTTAGAGCCACACCTGAGGCATATGGAGGTTCCCAGGCTAGGGCTCAAATCGGAGCTGTAGCTGGCGGCCTATGCCAGAGCTACAGCAACACCAGATCTGAGCCGCATCTGCCACGTACACCACAGTTCACAGCAGTGTTGGATACCTAACCCACTGAGCAAAGTCAGGAATCGAACCCGCAACCTCATGGTTCCTAGTCGGATTTGTTTCTGCTGCGCCACGATGGGAACTCCTGCA
Organism: Phacochoerus africanus; assembly: GCF_016906955.1. Classification (NCBI taxonomy): domain Eukaryota; kingdom Metazoa; phylum Chordata; class Mammalia; order Artiodactyla; family Suidae; genus Phacochoerus; species Phacochoerus africanus. Next base: position 74,549,068 of record NC_062545.1, on the reverse strand, counting down.
CAGACTTTTTAAAAACACTTTTTATTCTACTTTAAAAAAAGGAATAATTTATTTACAATGCTGTGTTTGTTTCAAGTACACAGCAGTGATTCAGATTTATATGCATATATACATAAGTAATTTCTCATATTCTTTTCCATTATAGATGATAAGATATTGAATATAGCTCCCTGTGCTATAGAGTAGGCCCTTTTATCTATTTTATATATAGTAGTCTGTTAATCTCAAACTCCTAATTTATCCCTCCCTATCCCACCCCTTTCCCTTTGGTAACCATAAATTTGTTTTCTATATCTGTGAGTCTATTTCTATTTCGCAAATAAGTTTATTGGATGATTTTTTTAAAGTCCACATATAAGTAATATGTGATGTGTGTCTTTCTCTGTCTTATTCACTTAGTATGATAATCTCTAGGTCCATCCATGTTGCTGCAAATGGCATTATTTCATTCTTTTCCACGGCTGAATAATATATTTATACACGCTGGATCTTTAACCCACTGCACTGGGCTGGGAATTGAACCCCTGCCTTGGCAGTGACCTGAGCTGCTGCAGCTGGATTCTTAACCCACCACACCACAGTGGGAACTCCTATTTGAGGTCTTTTTGATGACGGCCCTTCTGACAAGTGTGAGGCGGTGATAGCTCATTTTATTTTGATTTGCCTTCTCTAATGAGTGATGTTGAGTGTCTTTTCATATGCCTGTTGGCCATCTTTGGATAAATGTCTACTTATATTTTCTGCCCATTTTTTGATTGGGTTGTTTTTTTGATATTGAGTTGTATGGGATGTTTATATATTTTGGAAATTTAGCTCTTGTCGGTTGTATCATTTGCAACTGTTTTCTCACGGTCTATAGGGTGTCTTTTCATTTTGGTTATGGTTTCCTTTGCTATGCATTGGTCCCAGCCCTGCAGAGACTTTCTACAAACCCCCATCAATAATCCCCAAAACATCTATTGTCTTTGCATCTCCCTGGAGCCCCCGTGTGCTGAAGAAAGTCCTATGATGCTGCCAAAAATATCTTCCACTCTTCTCTCTTTTGAGGGACCTCTGGCGCATCAAGTTTTATTGTTCATATTCCTCAGTTAGTGACACTTTGACATCAGTTGCCCATAGGAAGCAGCCTTTTTATTTTTCCTCTCTCCTCCACTGGATTCAATCTCATTGCCTTCCTCCCATAAGCATCCACTCTAGTGTATGTTCTAATCTATTTCCATAAATATGTTTCAATTTTCTGTGCCCTAGAAAGACATTTAGTGTTATTTTATATGTGGGTTTCCAAACTTATATTAATGGCATTGAATCCAATTTTCCATCGAGGGCATCTGAGTGTTGTCCACGACGCCATACACAAACACGGTTCATTGCTTCTGATGCTGCAGAGGATTCCCTTGCAAGCAGAGTCCACCTTCCTCAGTCATTCCCCTCGTGATAGACTCCCAGTGGCCTCTGGTAGTTCATCTCTTTGACACTCAGTTTTCTCATCAGACAAAAAGACCGGCTGGTGGTGATTGCGCCAATCGGTACTTCAAAGTTTTGCCTCTGTGTTCTAGTTCTTTGCCATCCTATTCCGTGCTGTGAGGAACAGCCCCCTTGTACATGCCCCTATATCCACATCTTTCCTACTCCAGCCCTCGAGGTCCACAGTCCACAGTGACTCAAGAAACGAGGGCCATTATTAGTAGTGGTGTGACAGACAAGGCCATTAGCACAGGATTTGGGTCTAGAAGACATGTTTCCTGGCTGTGTCACCTTGAGCCTCCATTTCCCTGTAGGAAGTAGGGATGATCACATTTTTGGAGAACTGCTGAGGATGAAATGATAGGGTAGAACCCAGTGCTTTGCAAAGCAGGATGTCTGGCTAGGTTAGCTATTTTCTGTTATCTGTGGGGGTGGAGAAAGCCTGAGAGTCTAGGGGAGGAGAAGCAGAGGAAGGGAGGAGAGCAGCAGGCTCCAGGAGGTGGCAGTGAGGCCCATGAGAGGCTTTGGTGTGCCAGTGGCTCCAGGCTCCAGGTCCTCCAGGCATCACAGCAATGGTTTTTGCTTCTAGGGATGTGCAGACTCTATACTCTGGTATAGAGTCAGGTGATCTACATAGGCCAAACTTTGCTCACTGACTGTGTGGTCACAGGTAAGAGCTCCCGAGCAGCAGTTATCAACCCTGGCTGCACCTCAGAATCTGGTGCCGAGTGTTACCAGGTACCAACCTGGGGCCCTGCATCTCACCACCTGCATCTGACTCTCCACGGTGGGACCTAAGCCTGGAACTGCAATTTTGAAAGCCTCTGTCCTCCAACCTTGTGTGATTCTTGGACATTTTTTTTTTTTCTTCTGTCAGTTCATCCCAATGACCACAAGATGGTGCCCTCTTTCTGGGAAATCTTTGATGTCCAACAAACAACAATCCATTTTCTCTATGAATCCTGAAAGAATGGGTTGTCTTTGCAGCATCTCATTAAGCCAGAATTCTGTGCCCTTGGTGTCTAGCCATGTGATGCGCATCTCGTTCCTTCTGCTAGAAACTATTGGGTTGGGATATGCTGTCTCCTGCTTTGCATTCAAGCAGCCATGATGCCAAGCGGATGAGGCATTTATTGCTGCTTTCTGATCATAATTTTTACTATCAATAACAACTAATATTTAATCCTTTACCATTTGCAAAATGCTTTCCACCAACTATCCTCAGAATAACTTTATGAAATGAGTATTATTGTTTTCATTTATGGATGAAAAAAATAAAAGCTCAGAGCACTAAATCAAGGTCACAAAGCAAAAGTTGGCAGAACCAGATCCAGAGCCCTTCTCATTGTACTTGGAAAAGAAGAGCAGGTGCATCAGAGAAATCAGGTTTCAACTGTTGGGCTCCTGACAAGTACAGCCCTGAGAGAGGAAACTTCTCAGGACAACCTCCGGAAGACTTCCTGAGCCAGCACAAAAGATGGACAGATGTCCTCTTGGAGTGTCACACCATCACAGGTTACAAACAGGTCAGTAGACACATTTGATTGGGCTGAGTGACCAGCTGAGGTGACATATGTGAAGTTTCTGGTGCAAAGCTGTTTGAGAGGCAGCAGATACTTAACAAGAGGACAGATTATATTACTTTAAAATTTCTGTTCCAGGAAAATGAACTGCTATGCCAATGGGAAAAATGAATCTGCCTTGAAGAAAAACTTATAAACTCATCTCCAAAGAAAATCCTTATCTACCAGCAAGTGATTTCTTAGAAGGCTAGTGGATCTAATGAAAGTCACTTATAAGATCAAGATCACAGACTTACCACCAGACAGAGTCCCACAGTCAATCAGGAATCCAAACACCAGGCCCCAGGACCCTAATCCCTCTGGGTGTTTTTAATCCCAGATGAAGAGGCTGCAAATGCAGGTTCAAGTTACTCAGAGTAGGAAGAACATTTTCAGGACAGAGGCAATTACATGTAAGTTTATTAAATCAGTGTTTTGATCATTTTACTAACTCCCATGTACATCTTAGCAATTCAGTATGTTGTTGTACCTGTTTTCTGTGCTTCAGCTTCCCATCCACAAATGGTAAAATAGAATTATTATAAGGATCAAAATAGTTTATTTATAAAGCACTTGGAACCATGCCCAGTACATATAAAGCATGATGTTTCTTAAATAATGTTAAATAAATAAATGGATATGAGTACATCCATTTACATATTTTACAAGTAATATTTAAATTTTTCTCAAAATTCCAAGTAATTTAAAAATTATGCTATTGCACACTTGTAGGTACCAGAAATATATTCAGGGAAATGAAAATAATTGCCTTATGACTAAAATTTGAAATCCCACTGAAAATGCACAAATTTGATTAGCACAGTACATTTTATATTTATTGAGTTCAAAGCAATGGTTCTATTGTAAATTCATTTTCACTGAGTTAAACAAAAAAGAACCACTATTTAAAATGATCTCACTTTTATAGAAGTGGTGTGGTATAAAACACAGTACATGAGTTTTGTACTTGTAAACTCTGAATCTTGGGTCAAGCTACTTTTCCAAGCCTCGGTTTTCTTCTCTATAGGATGATGATGTTGTTTCTCTAGGAATAATTTTTTGCCTGAGTATAATAAATATCTAGCAATAATTCTGGCACACAGTGGTTATTCCCCATCTTTTCTCTCTCATAACCTATTTAACCTCTTTTTTGAACTCAGTGTTTTACTTCAATAAAAATATTTTAAAATCACATTTAATTTTCAGAAGCCTTGATTTCATTGTGTCTCTGGACTTGGGGACCCTATCTATCCATCTGATTGACTGAGATTAATGTCAACTATAGACTAAGAGAGATTGATTATTAACTTAGAAATTACATAGTTCAAAGAGCTTACTTATGTTGACAACTGTATTCATTATATGAACAGACTCACCTGTGCCTATTCCCCCCAAATATTTGATTTTCACAAAAGTTTGTGGATTTCACATTTTCTTTTCTCTTTCTTTTCTTGTAGAGGGATTTACTCTTATAAGAGTCTCAACCAAAATTCCTTCTGCAAACATGGTTAGCAAAGTCAGGTTTTATCTGAATGAGTCAGGGATAGACTTTGATGGAGGACAAACTGGATTTTATTTAAGTAGGTTCATCAGGCGTTCTTCCCACTTTATTGTTGGGCCCACGGTACTGCAGAAGCTGAGGCATGGATGGGGGTGACATCCTGTGACCCGAGCAAATGCAAGGGAGTAGCAGGAAGGAGCCGCGGTCCCTGGGGTCCCGAGGCCTCGTGAGCAGGAGTCCACTCTGTTGCTTGGCGTGTCCAGGACTCTGCCTCTCCTGATACCCTCTCATTGGTCCCCATTCCTGGTGTCTGTCCTCCTCCTGGCTGTCAGAGTTGGGGGAAACTTCCTGTCAGTTGGAATTTGACAGCCTTCTTCCTTATTCTATGGCATCATGATCCTTGATTTTTTTTTTTTCTTTCAGGAAACTGCATGTCTGCTGTATATCAAGTCCTGCCTGCCAAATATGAACTCTGAGTGAAAAACATACTCTCTGTTGTAAGGCGAGTGTAGTTTATAGCCCCCACCCCCGAATCCATGAGATAAGTCCATATTCTAAAATGTTATTGACTTTAGTTTAAAATAAGATCAGAAAGCTTTCTTTGTTTTAAATTCGTAAAAGATGTGTTTGTATCATGCCACTACCATGTAGCCAAAGCTGGAGATGTCCAGGCACCCTGCATTTACTAAGTGTGTGTATTCAAGGTTCATTCAGGTGGCTTAATATGAAGCCAAAATGTCTGGTCCTGCATTCATCTTCAGGAGCGCTGATTTTAATTTTGTGGTGCAGAAATAAGGCCAAATAAATAGGTAAAAAGTAGATCTAAAAATGGCTTTAACTTACTAATCCACTACATCTTTGACAGCAAAGATAAAAATGGTCCAGAGGACAAAGTGCATAATTAATGATGAGAAAATGATTCCTTCAAGTCCCATAATAAAGAGTTCTCCCTGCGGCAATCATTTGCCCAGTTTTATTCATGTGAAAGTGATGATTACTTCTTGCTTCTGTCCCCTTCATTCCAGTACTGTTCAGTCTGCATTTCTGTGAGTCGGGAAATTGTGCGCTGAAATGCAAAGACTTCTTCTTCTCCAGTAAACATGGCGAGTCCTTCCGCTGAGTCCTGGAAACCAAAACACAAAACAACAACCCAACACCAATTAAAATTGCCACAACTAAAATTTAAAGAATTACAGGCTTAAAAAAAAAAAAAAAAAAAACCTTTTGGGTTTCCTTGTTTAGATTATAAAAATGCTTTATAAATTTTTTTCATATACAATCACTAGAGAATTGATTAATGTAAACCAATACTCAATAAACAGAACAAACTACCAAGGAGAAAATAATAGGAAAAACATTAGACAAACAATTAAAGCTGAAACAATACCCAGAGAGCCAAATAAGAAAATTTTTGCTCAGATGAAAGTTCTCTACAAAATCTAAAGAGAGGAGTTCCGGGTTAGCAGTGTCTGTGAAGATACGGGTTTGATCTCCGGCTTTGCTCAGTGGGTTAAGGATTTGGTGTTGCTGCAAGCTGTGGTGGAGGTGGCAGATGTGGCTCGGATCCAGTGTGGCTGTGGCTGTGGCATAGGACTGCAGCTACAGCTCCGATTCGACTCCTAGCCTGTATTTGACCTCTATTCCACATGCCACGGGGGCAGCCATAAAAAGGAAAAAAAAATTAAGAAAAAACTAAAGGGAAGATATTCCAGACAGAAAAGGAATTCTTTCTCAAAAAGTGCATGCCAGAAATAAGCAACAGCAAACCCTGCAGTTCTGGCACATCAGGAAGAGGCTGACACCCTCCCCTCCTGAGGACTGGCCGGAGAATCAACCTCTGAAGAGACTCTTCCAAACAGGATCTTCTCTGGGCCTGGAGATGGTGCCTGGGAGCTTCCTTTGGGAAGGCCAGAGCTGCTTTTGGTCTTGAGTTGCTGGGGCACTTGATCCTCTGGTGGAGGGTTGAGTTGGGGAGCCCTCTGTGAGGCCAGGAAAAGGCTGGGCCTGGTGATTCCAGCGCAGGCTTGGGCCCAGTAGGTAGGCATTGCGTTTTTGTCTTTTTCCTTGGGGGGTTGCTATTACACTCTTTCAGAGTGAAGTTCTGGACTCCTAAGTCCAAATTACTGACCTACTGGAAAACTGCGTGACGCTATGGGTCATGTACCCACATGATTCCTTCTTAGGTCATTAGCCCCAAGTGCTGAGTTACTTTGCCCTATATCTGAACCCTGATCAGAGGATAATTTAAAAGTCAACAGTTTAAAGGACTTTAGGAACTGAGATGATGTAGCCTCTTAAGTGTATTCTTCCAAATTGTCAAAGTCATTCGGATGTGAGCATTGCTCTTAGAGAAATGGGATTATAAGCAGTTATTGATTTCTACATGTAGATATATTTTGAGAGTTCACTTTTTAAAGAGTTATTGGCCTCATTTCCCCCAAATCCCGAGAATGCATAATTTCTATTCACGTCAACAAGGAATTTTTTCCTCCTTCCAAATGGCCTTTCCCCTGGGGTTGAGAGGATGGTGTTGCCCTCATTCTGAGGGTAAGAATTTAGAGATAGTTTTAACATTTCTGACTAATATTTCAATGTCTGCAGTTGAGAAGTATACCTTGTAACATTCATATAGAAGACAGAAATGCAAAGTCACTTCTAGCTTGGCCTGGGGTAAATCGCCAGACCCCAAGTTCCAGGAGAACCAGGCCAGCACCGGGTGGTTCCCTACAGTGTCCAGAGCCTGGTGGCGACAGATGCTCCATAAATGTCTACAGAATGGGGGTTCGGAGATGAATTATGGATTTCTTTTTAAGTCAAAGGCCTTTCCAGGCACTTCATGATCCTGGAATGGTCCACGTGGTCTACATGGCTGGATACTGTACATCCAGTGTGCCCTACAAATCCAGCAGACATGAAGAAGGATGTCCAGAAAAGGCAGCAGGGTGTAGCAGAATGAGCACAGAACCAGACATGCTGCCTGGCGTCCAGCTCTGGCCTGTTAGGGCTGTGACCACAGGCCTACTAGTCTACCTCCCTGGACTTTGTATCATATGCAAAAATGATCAGGAAGATGCCTTCCACTCTAAGCCTGTAATTCTCTATATTTAGTGATGTTGAGAATCTGTCTGCTACATTGGCTTTAGAAGAAAGCAGCAAATCAGTGGTTAAATACATACTGCATTCCTTCTTCAAAATGTAGCCATGCATCAAACCAAAAACAATTACGCTGTTTTATAATAAAAAGAGATTATGTTAATATCGCCTACCTGGCTCAGCCCCAAATCATCCATCAGTATTCTGCTTTGCTCCAACTCACTGTCATGATGTTCATACAAAAATAAGCTCGCTATGGGAGCTGATGCAGAGCAAATTATACGCACCTGAAACAGGAAAACGCATACACAATGTTACTCCTTACCTTTCACGTGTTGAAAGTAAAGACAAATTTCTCATAAAATAGAAGTCTGTTTGTCATACAGGGAGCTCGGATTTTTGCTTTTAAAAGGTTCTTATTTGTTCTAATAGTTTGAGTCTCTTTAAAGTGATATATACATTTGCAAATGGTTCCAACTATATGAAGCAAAATTGGTACATGGTGAAAATACACACTTTCATGAGCTTACAGAATGTATGTTTACAAAAGAACAACGCCTTGAACTCTTTTGATTCAAGTAACAGTCTTAATTTCTTTCTACTTCTATACTTTTTCTCCAAGTCCTATCTTTATTTCAGGAAAAAAATAATTTAAAGCTTCAATCTATGACACTGTTTCTTATTTCATTAATCTGTTTCTTCTAATTAGAAATTTTAGCTAATTATCCTAAAATTATCCTAATGCTACTCTAACATTTCATTATTCTCTCCACCTTTTAAAAAAGCATATGCAAAATATGGTTGTAAAGTTTCAAAACTGGCAGGACCCATCTATACTGTATCTTCTTCATTAATAATAAAAATCTTGCACAAATAAGTGAACACAGCACTTCTTTAAAGCAGATTTCAATATTTGGGAAACCCTTTTTTTTATTCCTGAAATATCTCTGAAATATAAATAGATAAACCACAGAACCTATAGTCAGATAGCCTGGGATCACAGATGTTTCCAAATGTATTTCTGAAACAAAATATTAAAAAAAAAAAAGACTTTGACCATGTCCATATTTTTTCTAATATTCTGAGTCTCTTTAAAGTGGTGTTTTTAAATTGCATAGTACTTTCCAGATATTTCCACACAGCTTATACCACCCTGTGAAGTAGAGAACAAACGTTCTATTGGGCAACTTCAGGCCTGGAAAGGTCTCAACTCATGACGTGAGCCCAGATCTAAGTCCTCTGGTTTTTCCATTGCATCTGAGGTTGACATTTTCACCCAACTGTTTGGAGCCCACCTCCGTGTGCATCAAAGATACTCCCTAGTTGCACTGTTAGCACTTTGCTGTATAGGTGACTGCTAAGTTCAGTGCACTGCTACTTTAATTACACCTGAGTTTCCAGAACCTCCATTTATGTCAGCATGCTGCCAGATACCTTCAAAAAGACTGACATTAATATTTCTTGATTACATAAATGTTTGAGTGTGCACAGGTAATCATATATCAAAAGCAGCTTACTAAGCTTTCTGTCCACTAGTTTAAATACAACATTATACTCTTTCTGATGTTTAAGAAGATCTAAATTTGTTTTCAGAATTCACAGCTGTCCTTTAAAAATCATTATTGAAGTAAATATGCCAATACTTTGAAATAATGTACTGATGTCTAGGATTAGTCTTTCCACATCCAAATGGCCTTTTACCTCTTCTTACAAATTCTTTTAATCAGAAATGACACTTTTCCCACTACTTAGATAAGAATGCCCTTATTTCCCAAATTTCCATGAATATATTCTAGAATGATATCTGTTTAATATTCCCAATGTCTGAAATAAGATAATTTCAATCATGCTTTAAAAAAGAGTTTAAACTCCAAATGTGTGATTTAGTTAAAACAAATGTTAGGAGAATTGTTCTGGTATTCTAGTATATTGCCAGATAAATCTTTTTTTCTTCTAATTAAGAAGTGAAACAGTAGAATCGGGGGTGGGACTGAGGGATACAGACCATAAGCTTTAAGGTATTCCTAGCTGGAAGCTAAAAAAAAATAAGGATATATCAATCCTTCACTCTAAGATCCAACTAGATCCTACAAGTGCCCCTCTTCCACTTTCTTCCTGAAGCATTGGCCTCTAAAAAGGGAGTGCCACCTCCTTGAGACATATTCTGGACCCCACATGATTATCTCAGAGTAGAGTCTCTGGATGAGTGACCCAGAAGGAACCACGTGATAGGACTGATCCCCAAGCTCTGGATCTCAGCTTCCTGCCTCTCCCCATTCACATGGCCCCCTGGGGAGTATACAGCAGATACTGAGCACCCACTAAAGCAGGTTGCCTACAGTGCTGCACCAGGGCCATTGCTGGCTGCCCTTCCTGCTCAGGCCCATCACAAAGCCTTTGCTACCCCACTGGCCCCTTTTCACTCTGCACATGGAGTTTGGCCATCACTTCTCAGCATTTATGAGCAGCACTTATGAGTGAACAAGCAGGCTCCAGGCCCCATCCCTGGTTCCCACCTGCAGGTGGGTATGGGGTGGCCCTGGAATCTGGATCTTAAATCGCTCAGATGATTCTAGTGCAGTTGGTCCCCAGCAGAATTTCCTATGTCCACCCCCTTGTCAGGGACTAAGATCAGCCACTCTCCCCCTGGACTCTCACAGCACCAACTCCCCTCTTTCCAAGACAATATTCCTACAGTGCTGACTTTACACTCAGTTCCATGCATATTTGATTAGTGTTTCTTCAACACTAGACTGTCAGCTCCATGAAGGCAGGTACCATGTTCGGCTTTGCTTGTCAATGAATTTCTAGTGCTTAGGACTGTGCCTGGCATGATAAAGGTTGTTGAATGAATGAATAAAGGAAACATTAAAAACCTCACCTCTCTGAAAGACTTATATGCTGAGAACTATAGAATATTGATAAAGGTAATTGAAGATAATTCAGAGAAACAGAAAATAGCCCATGTTTTTGAATGAGAAGAATTAATATTGTTAAAACGGCCATACTACTCAAAGCAATCTACAGATTTAATGTGATCCCTATCAAATTATCCATGACATTTTTCACAGAATTAGAACAAATAATTGTAAAATTTATATTGAACCATAAAACAGCCAGAATTGCCAAAGATATCCTGAGGAAAAAGAACAAAGCTGGAGGCATAACTCTCCCAAACTTCAGACAATACTACAAAGCTACAGTAATCAAATCAGCATGGTATTGGTACAAAAACAGGTAAATGGATCAATGGAACAGAATAGAGAGCCCAGAAACAAACTCACATACCTACAGTCAATTAATCTTCAATAAAAGGAGGCAGGAATACACAAAAGAGAAAAGACAGTCTCTTCAGCAAGTGGTGCTGGGAAAGTTGGACAGCCACATGAAAATCAATGAACTTAGAAGACTCCGTTATACCACACACAAAAATAAACTCAAAATGGCTTAAAGATTTAAATATAAGACCTGACACCATAAAACTCCTAAAAGAGAACATAGGCAAGACTGTCTCTGACATAAATCAACCAATGTTTTCTTGGGTCAGTTACCCAAGACAAAAGAAATAAAAGCAAAAGTAAACAAATGGAACCTAATCAAGTTTATAAGATTTTGCACAAAAACAAAATGAAAAGCCAACTACAACCTGGGAGAAAACATTTGAAAATGACACAATGGACAAGGGCTTAATTTCCAAAATATACATATAGTTCATGCTACAACTCAATAACAAAAACAAACAACCCAATAAAAAAAAACTGGCAGAAGATCTAAATAGACATTTCTCCGAAGAAGAAATACACATGGCCAAGAGGCACATGAAAAGATGCTCAACATCGCTTATTATTAGAGAAATGCAAATCAAAACTACACTGAGGTATCACCTCACACTGGTCAGAATGATCATCATCAATTAAGTCTACAAATAATAAATGCTGGAGAGGTTGTGGAGAAAAAGGGGATCATCTTACACTGTTAGTGGGAATGTTCATTGCTACAGCCACTATGAAGAACAGTATTGAGGTTTCTTAAAAATCTAAAAATAGTTACAGTATGATCCAGCAACTCTGCTCCTGGACATCTATCTGGAGAACACGCTAGCCTGAAAAGATGCATGCACCCCAGTGTTCATAGAAGCACTATTTACAATAGCCAAGATATGGAAGTAACCTAAGTATCCATGGATAGATGAATGAATGAAAATGGTGTGTGTGTGTGTGTGTGTGTGTGTGCGTGTGCGTGCGTGTGTGTGTGTGTGTGTGTGTGTGTGTGTGTGTATAATTGATTATTACTCAGCCATAAAGAAGAATGAAATAATGCCACTTGCAGCAACATGGATGGATTTTTTTTTTTTTTCCTAGGGCTGCACCCACGGCATATGGAGGTTCCCAGGCTAGAGGTCCAATCGGAGCTATAGCTACCGGCCTATGCTAGAGCCGCAGCAATGTGGGATCCAAGCTGCAACTGTGACCTACACCACAGCTCATGGCAATGCTGGATCCTTAACCCACTGAGTAAGGCCAAGGATCGAACCCACAACCTCATGGTTCCTAGTCAGATTTGTTAACCACTGAGCCACGATGGAAACTCCTGGATGGACTTAGAGATTATAATACTAAGGGAAATATGTCAGAAAGAGAAAGACAAATACCATATGATATAATTTACATGTGGCATATAAAGAGGTTGAGGTTGGTAGATGCAAACTATAGCATTTGGCAATCCGATCCTGCTGTGTAGCACAAGGAACCATAATATCTAATCACTATGATGGAGGATAATGTGAGAAAAAGAATGTATATATATGTATAACTGTGTCACTTTGCTGTATGGCAGAAATTGACAGAACATTGTAAATCAACTATAAGAAAAAAGAAGAAAGAGAAAATAAAATATGATACAAATGAACATATTTACAAAAGAGAAGTAGACTGACAGACATAGAAAACACACTGATGGCTACCAAAGGGGAAAGGGGTGGGGGAGGGATAAATTAGAAGTTTGGGATTCACAGATACAAGGTTCAATTGTATAGCACAGGGAACTATATTCAATATCTTATAATAAGCCATAATGGAAAAGACTATGAAAAAGAATAAAAGAAAAATATATAAAAAATTGAATCATTTTGCTAGACATCAGAAACTAACACAACACTGTAAATCAACTACACTTCAATTAAAAAAAAAAATCTCACTTCTCCCTCCCAACAGATTCTGGGACTTTCTTCTCCCCTCAAAGTCCCTTCATTTTAGAATCACTGCTCACTCTACTTTTTTGCAAGGAATAGGAAGGAAAATTTGTATCTAACAATGAAACAATATTTAAATTAACTCTAATTTGAAGCAGTATTATACTTTACTGTAAATATATATTTACAGGTATATACTATTAATAGTGGCTCACTTTCATTGAAAGTTTACTATATATCACAGGATGTTCTAAGTACTTTACATGCTCATTTAATCCTCACAACGTTATAAGGTAACCACCATTATTAGTATTGTTTTTCATTTTATAGCCACACCCATGGCCTATGGAAGTTCCTGGCTCAGGAACTGAATCCAAGCCAGAGCTGTGACCTACACTGCAGTTACAGCAATGCTGGATCCTTTTAACCCTTTGGGCCAGGCTGGGGATTGAACCTGCATCTCTGAACCACTGCAGTTGGATTCTTAACCCACTGTGCCACTCTGGAACTCCAATGTAACTACCATTATTACCCCCTTTTTCCACAGGAGGCAGTTCAAGTTCAAGAGGTTAAGAGTGTTTTCAAGGTCAGACAGCCTGGTCCCAGTACCCACTCCTTAACTATAGGCAATACTGCCTCTAATGGAGGGACAATGGCTCTGCAATTCATAGTAAAACACATAGATTTTTTTTTTTTTTTTCAAGGGAGACAATTAGTTACTGGGGTTTACGGGTCAGAAAGAGAAGAAAACTCTAATACTAAGGAGGGTCCTTTAGTCATTTATTTATTCATCTTGCTCATTATTTTATCAGTCCAGTAATTTATTCATGCAATAAATATTTATTGAGCACTCAATCTAGGTAAGGCATTGTGTTGTACATCAAAGATAGAGAACATGATACATCCTGTTGAGTGATGAAATTGGTAATACAGAGGAGTGTCTTATGGGATTTTTAAAAATCTTATTGAAGTAGGAGTTCCTGTTGCAGCTCAGTGGTAACAAACCTGACTAGTATCCATGAGGACACAGGTTTGATCCCTGGCCTTGCACAAGAGGTTAAGGATCTGGTATTGCTGTGAGCTGTGGTAAAGGTCACAGAGGTGGCTCAGATCCCGCATTGCTGTGGCTGTGGTGTAGACCAGCAGCAGCAGCCCCAATTCGAACCCTAGCCTGGGAACCGCAATATGCTGCACGTGCGGCCTTAAAAAAGACAAAAAAAATTATTCAAGTTTAGTTGATTAACAATGTTATGTTAATTTCTTCTGTATAGCAAAGTAACTCAGTTATATATATACATGTAGACAAACATATATATTCTTTTTCATATTCTTTTCCATTATGGCTTATCATAGGATACTGAATATAGTTCTCTGTGCTATAGAGTAGGAACTTGTTGTTTATTGATTCTATATATAATACTTTGCCTCTGCTAACTCCAAACTCCTAATCCTTCCTTCCCCTACTCTTCTACCCCCTTGGCAACCACAAGTCTGTTCTATCTGTGAGTCTGTTTTTGTTTTGTGTCATATTTTAGATTCCACATATAAGTGGTATCATATATTTGTCTTTCTCTTTCTGACTTTGCTTAGTATGATACTCTCTAGGTCCATCCATGTTACTGCAAATGGCATTATTTCATTCTTTTTGATGGCTGGGTGTGTGTATATATATATATATATATACATATACATATGATGTGCTTTTTACTATACTACTGTTACTACCAATAGTACTATACAGCACCCAGCTTAGGTGCCAAGGTTGTTTTAAATGGTTTTCATGGCTTACTTTATTTTGTCCTCACATTAATTCTCTGAAGTAAATACCTCTTTTTTTTTTTTTTCTGGCCACGCCCACAGCATGTAGATGTTCCCAGGTCAGAGATCAAACCTGTGCCACAGCAGCAAACCAAGCCACAGCAGTGACAATGTCAGATCCTTAACTCACTGAGCCACCAGGGAACTCCTGAAGTAATTTGCTACTATTATTATCTCCAATGTGCAGATGAGGAAACTCAGGCACAGAGAAGTGAAATAAGTTGTAGACCAGGATTCCAGCCCAGACAATTTTGGTCATAGTTCAAAATGTTTATAGTTTTGAGAAAATGTACCAAATCCTTACCTTCAAATCATAAAAGTTATCAATGAGAGTTATGAATCTCCGAGCATGGGTCCTCTTTGCCAGGGTAAATTGTGGAATGTTTCGTAAAAATACTGTATCAAAATTCTTTGACAGTTCCAAATAGTCACTGGCGCCAAGTGGCTATAATTAAAATGAAATAAAGAACAGAAAATTAAAATTAAAGCCAATTCTGGTTGAAAACATCTCTTTTTCTTGTCATAGTATGATCCAGGTGGCAGCTTTGAGGTAACATGACCATGCAGGGCAGTGTTTTCAGAGCAGGCTAAAGAGAGCGTATACCATGTTGTAACAGTGCTGTCAAAGGAAGGTAAGAGAAAAGAGAAAAGCATGGTGGGAAGTGAAAAGATAACTCCAGCCACCGCAGCTGGTATCTTGGAAGCCCACATCCTTAATCTGGTCTTCACTCTTTATTTGTATGATTTCACTTTAAACATGTCCTCACAAAGCCTTCCTGGGGCTCAACAGCAAACGGCCACTACTGTTCAATGGAGCTATCTTTTCGTGGCGTGCTGGATGTTGTCACCATTTTGAAAGAAAGACTGTGGTACGGTATGAAAAACATCAGAAAATACTTTGCGTTTAATCTGAGGTACAATTACTCAAGTACAATGTAGTAACCACTGCTAACCCCTGTAGGAAATACTAGAGGGTTTTCGTAACCAAAGTAGACCGAGACCTCAAGCATAGCTTGGCGCAGCAACGCTACCTCTCCACACCAGGAGGCGGCAGCACTTAGCATCCACCAATCCATTGATCAAGGCGCCACCTACAGATGGAAAGTGCTAGTTCCTGAAACATGAAGGTAACTCAAGTAAGTTATGAAAACCATCCGCAAACACGTTCTCGGGGGTTAGGAACACTCCCAGGAGAGACAGCTCTCCTCCCTTTAAGTTGTGTGTGGCTGACTGTACCCTGTGATCAGGAACTGTGAGCAGGGGTACGTTTTTGGCCCTTTGAGGGTGCAGAGAAAGCCAGGAGTTGCTCAGAGGTCCCTCTGAAAGCTCCTAGATGGTCACAACTGACCCCTGGAGCATGGACAGCTAAGCCTCCTCAATTTCTGGCAGAATCCATCAGGACGCCTCCCTGTTCAAAAATGTCTCCATTACTTGGGTGGTCATTTACATTAAAACCTCTGCTTTCACAAATGCAGATACAGTTATGTTCCTGGGGGAATTAGGGATCTGCGAGGAGGGGGAAAGTCATCCCCACGTTAGAGTCCATCTGGTTAAGCGCACCGCTATCCTCACAAGCAGCTGAAGTCAGTTATACCCAGAACACTTCTCATGGCAGTGTGGGGAGGTAAGCAGGTAAGCCTAAATCAGAGAGGGAGCGTCTGGAGAGGGTGTTCCCACAACAGAGAGTGGTTCTAAGAAGGATGCAGCAGCTACAAGCTGAGGGCAAGGGGCACAACACCAGAAAGATGGCAGAGAATAACCTGACACCTCTGAAATCTGTTCAGAGATGCCTCTTTTCCCCTACTCCTCTCACTAACCAGATAACAAATGAGGCCAAAAGAGAGAGACCTTTGCCTTCCCTGTTTCCCTACCTGGCTAGACAGCTCTACTGTCAAACCCAGGGCCTGACCTTAGCTGAGAATCCCTGCTTACCTCAGCCATATGAGGACTGGCAAGTGTGTGGCTTACTTTGGTCTAACCTTGACTCTGTCAAGCCCGATAAGTACCAGGAGGGTGTGTGAACAGAGTAGCTTGGAACAAGGGTTCTAGACCACCTGGGTTTGAATCCCAAGTCTGTGACTTATTAATAGTGTGTCTTCGGCAAGTTACCTAATCTTTGTTTCTTAGTTTTCCCATCTGTAAAATGGGAATTGATTCCTATCTCACAGGATTGTGAGGATTAAACAAAATAACACACGTAAAGCATTTAATACAATACCTGAAACATATATTACCACCTGACCCACTCTGGCTGCTTTTTATTTTGGTTATTTTGAGCTCAACTGATTAGGCACCGTACAAATGAGTTGAAAGTGTAAAGAAGTGTCCTTCTCAATAGGACCGGTTAGTGCTGCTCTACCTCCAATTACATGCAAAACCCTAAATCAGCCTTTTGTGCATTTTCCTGTCCTCAGAGTCACAGCAGGGACCAGAGGAGACTGTGGAGTCCCATGCAATGAAAACAATTCCTGGAAGGGGGAGGAGGAAGGCAAGACACAGTGCTTTCCTGTAAAAAGGATAACTCATACAGTAAGACACCAATATTCTGACGGTCACATACACCATGTTTTTGAGATCAGTTAGAAGAGAGTGTCTCATCTTTTGTAAATCACAAAGTATATGTAAAAAAAAATGTAAAACCTCATCTTAGGTATGTAGTTATGTATAATTAAGCTCACTCTTTATGCATGGATATGATTTCTATCAGTGTAACTACATGCCCAAGGAAAATCATTATCAGAAGTGCACTGAAGTGCCTAGGGCAGCTGAAAATCAGAATTTTGCCCACTCAGCTATTTTTACAAATTACACACCTTTGTCAGTAGGCTCTGCATTTGCCATTACACTGGCAAATATCCCTTTCCTTCATATTCCTAAAACAATCATGTGCTCATTCATGTAAAGAAAACGAAGCATAATATAGTTATTGTCTTTAATAACAATAGTCATTAGAGGAAGTTACTGTTTAATGGGTACAGGATTTCACTTTGGGATGATGACAAAGTTCTAGAGATGCAGAGTTGTGACGTTTGCCCAACTGATGAGTATACTTAATGCCACTGAGCCGCGCACTTTAAAAATGACTAAAATGGTTATTTTATGTTATGGAGTATTTTACTACAATAAAAAATAAGTCATTAAATAAAGGAGAGCGTATTAGTTGCCAAAGAAATCCCAATTTAGCTATGGAGAAAGCAATATCACTTTTTTCTTCAAAAGCACGAAAAATAAGAATGAAATGTATTAAGCAAAAGAAAGAAGTCTTTTCCCAAAAGAAATCAGCCCCAGAAAGATAGTTTTTAAAAATAGATATTTAGGAGTTCCCGTCGTGGCGCAGTGGTTGACGAATCCGACTAGGAACCATGAGGTTGTGGGTTCGGTCCCTGCCCTTGCTCAGTGGGTTAAGGATCTGGTGTTGCCGTGAGCTGTGGTGTAGGTTGCAGATGCGGCTCGGATCCCGCATTGCTGTGGCTCTGGCGTAGGCTGGCAGCTGCAGCTCCGATTGGACCCCTAGCCTGGGAGCCTCCATGTGCCGCAGGGGCAGCCCAAAGAAATAGCAAAAAGACAAAAAAAAAAAAAAGATATTTAAAGGGTATGCTTTCTTTCTTTCTTTTTTGTTTTTTTTTTTTTTTGGTCTTTCCTAGGGTCTCACCTGCAGCATATGGAGGTTCCCAGGCTAGGGGTCTAATTGGAGCTGCAGACACCAGCCTAAGCCAGAGCCACAGCAGCGTGGGATATGAGCCGTGTCTAAGACCTACACCACAGGTCATGGCAATGCCGGATCCTTTACCCACTGAGCAAGGCCAGGAATCGAACCTGCAACCTCATGGTTCCTAGTCGGATTCGTTAACCACTGAGCCATGACAGGAACTCAGGGTATGCTTTCTTATCCTGGCTTCAGTGTTGAAAAGTGTCTAAGAAGTAACACTCAACAAACTTCCAGGACTGAATCTGGGAGAGCTGTTTTTTGTTTTTTTTTTTTGTTTTTTTAATTAATCAGAAACACTATAATTTATTAATTAAATAAGCTACATAGTTGTGAGTGAAATACCATCGAGATTTTAGAATTATGGTCTGTCACGTCTAGTATGTAACCTTGAACAAGTCTTTCTGAACTTCTCTTTCCTCATCTGTACGAGGGGGATCATAACAAGACCTGTCTCAGAGATTTGTCCCAAGGATTCCATGTACTGACTGCATGTGAAATCTTACCACAGTGGTGGTCACATAGTAAGTGACCAATAAATGTTAATTATTAATATACAGAGTTTATGTGAGAAGTAAATGAAATGATTTATATATAGCATACTGTTTGGGATACAACAGACACTTAAGAAATAACAGCTATTCCTTTATTAACTATTAAATAACCTTTTCCTCAGCTCACAAAGCCAAGCAAGTGAACAGTTCAACAGTCCAGTATGCCTCTGCCTTCGCACGCAGGAGGGAAGAGCCACTCCTTCTGGTACTTCCTGCTGTCTCCGGTTCATCAAAATACCTGCCCTCCTGACACCTTAGCCCTCCATGAAATCATATGTAGATAACAAAAATAGCAACTGTCTCAGACCCTCTCCTTCCCACATGTCTTGTGGTAATATCATGAGCACCCATGGGGTGGGGGAAAGCCTCAGGCCCACATAAGGAGCAGCCCCTGACCCAGTACATGACACATAGAAAGTGCTTATCAAAAAAAAAAACAAAAACAAAAAACAAAGGAGTTCCTGTCATGGCTCAGTGGAAACAAATCTGACTAGCATCCACCGGTTCGATCCCTGGCCTTGCTCAGTGGGTTAAGGATCTGGCATTGCTGTGACTGTGTTGTAGGCCAGCAGCTGTACCTCTAATTCAGCCCCTAGCCTGGGAACCTCCATATGCCTAAAAAGACAAAACAAAAACAAAAGCAAAAACCCCCCCAAAAAAACATAGAAAGTACTTAATATTTACTGAATGTATGAATAACATACAACATAGCCTGGGCAGCATGTCCACTCCTTCTTTTGTAACCATTTGTCGTCAAAGAAATTAAACATCTACCAAAAAATTCCCACTCTTTCTTAGCTGGCCCAAATTCCTCACTCTCAAGGCAAGCCTTTGTTGCATATCCTAGAATATACATGTAGGAAAAGTCTAGAAAAGATACAGACCAGGATGTTAACATTGGTTATCTTTGGGTAGTGGAATAAAAGACTAATTTTGTTTGTTACATTTTTTGGATTTTCCCCCCAGTGAATTTGTGTTACTTTTGAATAACAAAAACAATAGTGCTTTTTCTGGAGATCTTTTTTATAATAGGCATTTTGTCATTTATGTCTCATCTGTGTGAGATCATAATATTGGTTTTGTCATAAACATTTCTCTTTTTTCCCTAAATTTTCTTAATCTATAGAAGTAGGATTTTTTTCAGGGACATTTAAAAAAAAAAGAAAATAAATCATAAGCTGAATATGTATGTTGTTTAAAGTATGACAAAAAGAAAAGGATTTGCTATTTGGGATGATATCTGGCTTCGGTTGTGCAGTTACATTCAGCTGATTCTTCTTTGCGGCAGGGCAAGAAAGTGGGCAATGTAGGATAAATGACAGCTTTCCCAAATAGTTCACGTTCTGCCCTCACAGCCGAGAACCAGAGTCCCCAGATCAAAGGCCCACTAATGTCAAAATTGATGTCACAGCCTAGGTTGATATGTTTCCATTTAGAGTCTTTTTTTAAGGAGTTCCCGTTGTGGCGCAGCAGAGGCAAATCCAATTAGTAACCATGAGGTTGCGGGTTCGGGCCCTGGCCTCACTCAGTGGGTTAAGGATATGGCATTGCCCTGGCCTCACTCAGTGGGTTAAGGATATGGCATTGCCCTGGCCTCACTCAGTGACCTGCGGTGTTGGTCGCAGATGTGGCTTGGATCCTGTGTTGCTGTGGCTGTGGTGTAGGCTGGCATCTGTAGCTCTGATTTGACCCCTAGCCTGGGAACCTCCATATGTTGCAGGTAAGACCCTAAAAAGCAAAATAATAATAATTACTATTATTTATTTTTGTCTTTTCTAGGGCCACACCTGCAGCATATGGAGTTTCCCAGACTACAGGTTTAATCAGAGTTGCAACTGCTGGCCTACACTACAGCCACAGTAACGCTAGATCCAAACCACATCTCTGATCTACACTGCAACTCACGGTAACACCGGATCCCCAACCCACCCAGCAAGGCCAGGGTTCGAACCTGCATTCTCGTGAATACTAGTCAGATTCTTAACCCGCTAAGCTACAAGGAGAACTATATTGTGTCTTTATTTGGGCAATTTTTCTCCATGTGAGCTTGACGAATAGCGAGTTTTCAGTGTTTCTTTTCCCTGTCAGACAACATCCAGTCCATTTGCACGTGGATATTACATTTGCTCCATCCAGGCTCCATCGCTCTCCGTCTCTTCTCCTTTTGACACTACGTGAGGTTAAACTTCATCATCTCCATTTCTTTTTTCCATTCTTTTGTATTTTCCTTTTCCCACTTCCTCATGCTTCATTTTGGACAGCTGCCTCTGACCTATATTCTAGTCCACTATGTTTCCCCAAGCTGTGTTTTATCTGCTCTTAAAGTCATCCACTGAGTTCTTAATTTTGGTTATACTTTCAGTTCTAGAAATTCTACTGCTTCTTTTTCAAAGTTGACATGTCTCTTATAAGCTTAGTTTTTAAAAATATGAATGCATAATTCCAACATCTAGAGTTTTAATTTCATTGTCTTGTCTCCTCATATATTTGGTTACCTTTGTGTACTGGATTTTAGCTTCGGAAAAAAAAAAAAAAAAAACTTGTAGAGAAAGTCTCAAGTTCCAGGCTTGAAGTATTTGGAGCTGCTCGGCTCACACAAAGTGACTGAAGGCCACAAGAGAGCTGGTTTACTTCCAGCTTACACTTATTCCTAGAACACAGTACCCTCAGTGCTCTAACTAAAGTGGGGAGCAGTTTATTGGGGGCCCATCTTTGGCTAGACCTAGTCCCTGCCTTTTGTCTCATTATTCCAGTGAGGCTGCCAAAAGCAAGCTTAGTTCAACTCAGCTCATTTTTTACAAAAAGATTGCTAGTGCTCACCATACCTACATTTTCCTCATCTTCCTGGGCACACAGCTAGATCATATTCCTCAGTCTCTCTTGCTTTGGGTGTGGCCATGTGATCAAGTTCAGGCCAGTGGAATGTAACAGAAAGTGAAATGCATCACTTCTAGATCTGGCCCATAATAACCTCCCACACAGGAGTTCTTCCAGTTATTATCCATGAAGATGTGAGTTCGATCCCTGGCCTCGTTCAGTGGGTTAAGGATCCAGCATTGCCATGAGCTGTGGTGCAGGTCACAGATGCAGCTCAGATCCCATAATGCTAAGGCTGTGGCTGTGGCCAGCAGCTATAGCTCTGATTTGATCCCTAGCCTGGGAACCTCCATATGTCGTGAGTACAGCCCTAAAAAGCAAAAAAAAAAAAAAAAAAATTCAGGAACTGCATAGCCATTTTCAACATGAAATCTGATTCTTCTTCTTCTTTTTTTTTTTTTTTTTTTTTTTTAAGGCTAGGGATCAAATTGGAACTAAAGATGCTAGCCACAGCAATATCAGATCCATGCCAAGTCTGCTACCTACACCACAGCTCATGGCAACCCGCATCCTCATGGATACTAGTCAGGTTCATTACTGCTGAGCCACAACAGGAACTCCTGAAATCTGATTCTTAAAATGTTATGTTCATGGAGGTAACTTTTCTCATAAATTTGAAAAGATTTTATTTTCAACAAACCTTTTTTGTTCAAACTCAATGTTTGATACATTTAAAATATCTTTGTAAATTTAATTTTCTTCTTGCAATTACATAATGTACAGAAATATAATAAATGTTTTCACCAAACCATATATAGATGCTGCCAAACCATCTTATGCAGCCCAATGTGCCACATAAATGGTATTTTTTTTTTTAACCACACCCCCAGCATACAGAAGTTCCTGGGCCAGGGAACAAACCCACGTCACAGCAGTGACCTGAGCCAGCAGTTAAACATTAGATCCTTTAACCACTAGGCCACCAGGCCACTGCTACAAATGGTATCATTTTTGGTGTGATATTCTGATCACTATGACCAATAAGCTGATACTAATGTTGTCACAGGACCACTCCATCTCTTTCCCTAGCATTCAGTATTTAAAAGTATTTGGGGAGTTCCCGTCGTGGCGCAGTGGTTAACGAATCCGACTAGGAACCATGAGGTTGCGGGTTCGGTCCCTGGCCTTGCTCAGTGGGTTAAGGATCTGGCATTGCCATGAGCTGTGGTGTAGGTTGCAGACGCGGCTTGGATCCCGCGTTGCTGTGGCTAGTGGCTACAGCTCCGATTAGACCCCCTAGCCTGGGAACCTCCATATGCCGTGGGAGCGGCCCTAGAAAAGACCAAAAAAAAAAAAAAAAAGTATTTGGGGCACTCAAGTGCATTAACCAAAAAATTCTCCAGAAAATTATGATAATTTAAAGCTCATTTATAGTGTTTCTGCAGAAATGAAGAAGGCCTCTGTGGGGTAGCCTCATTACAGTTAGGGCTCCGATTGTTCTCCCTTCCTGGTCCACATCCTTTGGATTGTGACTTTCCAGCCCTCACATTAAGAGAACTCTTCAATCTGGGCTGGACTTATAATTTACTGTGGTCAACAGAACAAACAAAAGGACAAATTTCCAGTTGTGAGCTTAGGTCTCAAGAGGCGGTCATGCTTCTGCTCACCCTAGGCTGGCCTGATAACTGAGAAAGCATCCCAGGCCAGCCTTGAGCCAGCTGGGCCCCCAAACGGATGAGAGAGCCCAACCAAGATCAGCAAGGCTGACTGCTGATGCGTAAGTGAGTCCAAAAGAGATCATAACAACCTCCCAGCTGACTTCTCAATTTCCTAGACGATTAGAGAGCAATAGAAAATGCTTATTTTTTCTTTAAGCCACTGAATTAGGGGGTGATTTGCTGAAATATGATACTTGCTACTAAGGATTTACTTGGAAAAACCCTTGTATTAGCAGTCATTAGCAAGTCCAGCACACATAGGAAAATATGATCTAGCTTTTATAGCAAAAGATTGGTTTTACATAATTAACAAATATATATATATAAACACATATAGTGTCATTAATCTTATGTTCATTTATTTTTGTAATCAATTTTGGAATTTTTACGGTACAGTATAAAATGAATTTCTGAAAATAAAACTTATGACTTACCATATATAAGAACTAGAAGAAAAAAAGCCAGAAAAGTGTGTGCCATCCTTGTAGAGGACAGGACCACATGGACCCAATTGAATAAAAACAGAGAGCCACAGAGAGAAAGCAAGCTGACATGAAAAGGGAACTGGAGGAGATAAGGACTGACTGCAATAAAACTAAAATTGTAAGAGCATTCTAACAGCAAAATAAATTTGAACAGATAATTCATGGAACAAAAAATATAAAAGGTATCAGGCTAATGAACAAATGAAAAATCTAGGAAGGCTCAATAGTACCAAAGAAAGAAAAAAATGAGGATAACATATCATTTTTCACACAGCAATTTTGTAAAGAAAAATAAATTACACTACTCAATGCTTGAAAGCATATAATGAGACGTCCATTGCTACTGGAAGAGTAAATCATGTTGGTTGTTACAGAAAAAAAAATTGTTAAATTGTATTAAGAGCCCTAAAAGAAGTCATAAACTTAGCCCAGCGATTTTGCTTCTAGAAATCAATCTATAGGAAATAATCAGAAATTCAACAAAAGGCTATATACACAAGGATTATTTATGACTAAAAAAAAAAAAGCAACTTTAAAGTATAATAAATAGGAATGGTTCAATATGACACATTGACATAATGGAATAATACACTACCAACAAATAATGGTATTTATGAAAAGTATTTTATGATATGGAAACATGCTTATGGTGAAAAAAAGATACCAAGTGAAAAAAGGATAAAGCAAAATTATAATTGTATTCAGGTGCCTTATTTTGCTCAAAATATATAAAGGCTGAGTAAATATGTAAAAAGTACTAACAACTGTTAACTCTAAATCATCTGAGTGATAGGCTTAGAGGTATTTTTTATCATCTACTTTTTTAACTTTCCTGTATTTTCCAAAGGGGAAAGAAACAAAATATATTTTGACCCAACAAAAACAGAATTATGTTGTAGCAAAACAATGTTTGAGATCTTTACTAATTCCAAAGTATATTTTTTATTTTTGTTTTTTGTCTATTTAGTCCCCTGTGTCTGCCCTTATAATAATGAAGAGTGAATGTGAAAATATTCAACATAAAGGACTCACGAATCTATTTAAATTTGCAGTTGGAACTCTGTATAAGCTTGGGAGTCCCAGAATTGTCAGAACAGTTGGATCTGGCATTGCCATGAGGTGAGGTGTAGGTCGCAGACAAGGCTCGGATCTGGTGTTGCTGTGGCAGTGGTGTAGGTCGGCAGCTACAGCTCTGATTTGACCCCCAGCCTGGGAACCTCCAAATGCCACTGATGTGGCCCTAAAAAGACCAAAAAAAAAAAATACTGCAGTGCTACATGATCCATGGTTGGTTGAATTCACAGGGTGAGGAACCTCAGACATGAAGGAAAAGAGTATACGGAGGGCCAACTATTAATTATACATGGATTTAAAACTGCGTGAAGGGCTGGCACCCCCTAATCCCACATTGTTCAAGGATCAACTGTACTACTTATTCACCTCAGTGTCCCTAGCACCTTGCACAGACCAGGAAACAGCATCTTGCATAATACAAGATTGGTGAATAAATGAATATGCTGCAACCCATTCAAAATCAATTGTTTACTGAATGCTTAATAAATATGAAACATTGTACTAAATCCTATAAGGACTTGGCAAAACAGAGAAGATACACTTCTCCACTCTTGACTTCACTAGCATACACTAAATTGCATGCACATGATACCTATGGCAGTTGCAAATATTTATAGCTATGTTTTGCATTAGTTGATCTGCCTAGGTAAGTAAGCCACAGCATAAGACACTGTTTGAAATCATAATTAGTATTATAAATTCATGCATTGTGTCCTATGAATAACTAAAGCATGTGATTATTTTTGAGTACTAAATGGCACTCCAGTTAGTAGCATCCTTGAGTATGTTATTCTAGCTCAAAATTCAAGTAGCATGACTGAACGCAGATTCTTCTTATGCTAGATAATGATGACAGTTTCCATCTTTCTACCTGAGCAATTAAAAAGTTTAAGTCTTTGATGTGGCTGGTTACCTGAATAATTTTCTAAACAGGAACAATTAAAATCCACTTATTCAATGGTTTTATGCATTCTCGACTATTGTTTCAAATTCTTTGTTCCTGTGGAAACCTGATGAAAACTTAGAGAACTTTAAATCTATAATGAGTTTGCAAAGAGTACTTGTTTTCCTTAATTACCAAGAATATACAGCTGGATTATATGTAGCACAGTTTCTCCAACAAACTTTTAAGAATAAAGAGCTTGCCTGCTGTCTTCTTTCTCCTGTATGAGAAATGGCACAGCTGTCTGCTTTGGTTTGACCCTGGTGCCAGGAGCGAGAATTTTCTCAGTGCCACACCAGTGTGAAAGGCACAAGCGTTACCACCAGGCTGCCTTTTGCCCTGCAATGAACGGTTGATCCACTTCAGCAACACGAATAAGCTGTCAGCTCAAATTTCTTTTTTCTTTGCCTGGCTAATGCTTGTTCCGCCACCATTATTTCAGCTCAAGTAGGATGATTATTATTTCAAGCGCTGTCTAGATTATACTGTCCTAAGGGTTACTCTATCTGTATAGACTCCTCTTTATAAATTCCTTAGAGTGATACCCTGACAGCTTCTTATTAAACAAGTATGTGTGGCACCTTGCTTAGTTTACAAAGAAATACCAGTGTCTCACACCTAAAAATGAGCCAACTTTCAATAGGCAAAAAAAAAAGCTTGAATGGAATTCGGATGAAAAGAACTGATGTTAAAACAACCATGTGCACCAAACTAATAAAGATAATAATTCGAAAAACAGATCACTGAAATGTGTGCATTTATAAATGTTTTCCCAAGGTTGGTCATATGGTACCTTAATGTCAGAAATCTCATTAATATGAAGACCACATCATCCAGCTGGGAAATATCTCACCACTTCAGAAAACACCACCAACTCTTACATATTCAATCACTTTAGAGGATGTTCTTTAGGTGCTGGGGAAAAATTTTATTACTTGATATATACAATCTCAACAGCATAAGGCTAGTTCTACCTAGATCTGCCAGATCTTTGCTATGCTACCTCTCTATCCCCTGTATGGCCAAATAATAATGCTTAGTATATATAATATTCTTTGGGGGGGTGTCACATTTTTATTTTAACAGAAACAATGACTCAACAACAACAAAAAATTAATGTGGCAAACCACAGGTGACTGTAACCTTTCCCCACCCTGACTCAACTGGGTTTGTGTATCAATAGATCTGTTGTGTAGCAACAGATCCTGGAGACAACTAATTCTGGAGATTCTGGAACGGAAAACTTTCTCGTAACACAAACCGCATCATATCGGACCTAGTGAATGTCTACTACATGAAAATCACTGTGCCGGGTTCATTTCTAGGAATTCTTCCAGTTCAACTGGGGAGTGGAAAACCCTCAACAAATGGCATGAAAACATTGGATTTATAGCCTGCAGCATAGAAAACCAAAATGAAAAATACGGAATAGGTTAAAAGCACAACATCAGAAGAATATGAAATAGGAAATCATTAATGTCAACATCATCATTACTATTAATAAGCACCTCTGAATGCAAGCATCAATGTCACTCCAAGGCAATAAATAAACACTGCAAAAGAGTCTCCATGAGATGGTAAGAATTATTGGATGGATTATACTAACTACCTGGGATTGAGTAAATAAGACTATAATGTGTTAGTTGGCATCTGACTAGGAGTGTCCAATTGTTGAACAGACATTTAAAACTTGAGAAGTGTCAAAAGCTGCCCATTTGGGAGATGAGATAACTGGGTTCTACCATGCCAACGAAATTAACATCGTGAATGAGTTAGTGTAGCTTAGAATCCTCTACTCAGAAAAGCACTAAATACATCTGGGATTAGAAAGTCCTGTCTAGGTACTTTATTCAGTTTAAATTTCCATTTCAACTCTAGCAGGAGAGTAAGAAAGCAGCCTGGAGTCTATGCAAAACAGGACTGCTTCTTTGGTTTTTAAGTCTGAGGGAAATGAGTCTTCACAGCCTCCTTTGGCTAACTATGTTCTAGAACCTAACCCCACCATGAGATTGTTCAACCTGCCTAGGCTTTCTTGCTAGTTTTCTTGGTATCTGAAGTATCTGCTTCAGATTTTATAAGAAGCCATGGGGACACTTTGAATTACTAGTTTTTTCCCCTAATGACTCCTCAAATTTGTTTAGATTTAAGCCAATTCTAACCAGATTCTAGAAAAATGGGAAGACAAGTGAGCTGAAAACTGCATTATACTGAGCATTTAGCCTAATAAGAGAACCCATATTCTCCATGTCCAGGAACACAGACAGCACAACACTCTTCAAAAACATGCCATACACAAATGTATGTGTGTGTATAAACATTTCCTTAGTTTCATTAAGGAGTTTTTGGTTGGAATGTATTTAGTTTAATGTGGTCCTCTGCTGTTAAGTAACAATGTACAATTAATCCTTTAAAATCATAAAGAATGAGAAAATTTTATTTTAGCTACTACACAAATAGCTAGTTCTTTGAAATGATTAACCTAGATATTAGCAATCCAGCAAACAGTGAAAAAAAAAATACTGGCAGGGGGAAGAAAAATAGCCCAATGCTTGCTAGAATTATTTCACAAAATCCTTTATTAAAATAATGCTATAAAATTGCCTTCTAATTTCCTCTGCAAGGGGAGTTCTCTTAGCTAGTTCAGAACAAATAGAGATTTAAACATTGTTGTTAATACCTAGGACATTATGACATGTGACTTTATGGATAGACTACAGAATGTAATAAATGTATGTGGCCAAGGCTGAGATATGTTTCCATCTTTCTTGTCTTCTATTTTAATATAATGATTGTAATAAGAATGTATATAATAATGATGAAGAATTAGTAACAGTACTAAGAAATTGTTGAAATCACTAACTGGACTGTTAACTGAGCCTTCCTGAGCATCCATCCCCTCAGTAGAGGGCAGTATTTGCTATATATGGGAAGAAAGGCAGTGTTATAAATTTGTCTGGCTTTGAGAACTATCCAAAAGAAATTTGGAAGATCACCCTCATATGATGCAAGATGGAGATTTACACCCTTTGCTAATGGTCCTACCTGTGCATATGAAATGAAAGCTCAATCAATGGTAACTTTTTCCTATGGATTTCAGATCTTAAAGGTATGAAAAGTGACATCTAGGACCCTAAAAAGTAAAGAGAATAAAGCCTTTAGAATAGCAAAGAAATTACTTTAAATTTGGGAATGATGATTTCTGAACGAATTGTTAAAAGTCTAACAAATGCATAAATTTTATTATTTTTGTTTTGCTTTTCTTTGTGGGCATTCATTGGAAGAAACGGAATCCTCTTAGAGGAGGGTATTAGAAAAGCCTAAGCAGAGGTGGAAAAGAAGTGGATATCAAAGAAGTGTGTGTTCTTCCTCACACTCTCCTGCTTTCCAAAGCACAGAAATACTCGGTGAAAAATGCTAAGTTCATATTCTAAAGATATTAAGAAGCATATCAGAGCATGGTCATATGCCTCTCTATAATGTTGGATACACAAAGGGCCAACCCCTTGAAACTGATTAAGACCTAGAATTCTTCATTCCATCTTCTTGCCAAAAAGACGACTTTGAATAATCTGCTGCCCAAATTTCATTAAAGAAACAACATTTGTGAACAGTTGAAAGTGAGTCTGTCTAATCTCTAAATATTTAAAACTATTTCTCTGGATCAAATCAAATAATAAAGAGAAAAGCTTAGTTGCAAAGCACTTTTTGACCTCTATAGAACGAGTTTCTTTGAACTGCACTCTGCATTGTGCCTCAGCTTGTCTGTAACAATCTATATCATTCAAACTTGTATTAGCAGCAGGAAGGGTGCAGAGAGCAAACTGTCCACTGATATCCTTAAGAAGTCCCTTTATGAAAAGTCCAAGTCCGCCTGCAAAATCTTTACTTCTTCTGAGTAACTTGCTTCTATCTTCTAACTTACTAAATATCTTTTCCCCTCTTTGGCTGAAGGGAGGCTGAAAGGTAATTTAATTATTCAATTTTAAGAACTTTGTAGATGTTTATGACATGGATTGATGTATACTAACTTTTCCTGTCTTTCACCTTAATTATTCTCTATTTCCCCTTTGCTCTAACTTTAAAAATCTATTTAAGTCTATGTGTGTGTATATGTGGGTGTCTGTGTGTATTTATATAGATGTGTGTTTGTGTGAGTGTACATATATAATACTTTTTGGAATTAAGTAAAGTATGAATAAATACACACTAAAATTAACTTTCTTCTATTTCTTTTTAAAGCTTATTTTGTTATTTAGTTTGCTTTTAAATAGGAGGTAAAAGAGAATCAGGGAAATAAAATGTCAGTAAGAACTTCAGATAACAACAGTGTCTCTTAATTTTGTTAGTTAACAAGTGTGCACTAACACCCACCAGTTACATAGCACTAAATGCAGAGAACAGTATTCTTTGAGAAGGTGGAATTATGGAGAGAGAATTTTCCCAGTATAGGAAAGTAGAAATCTATTTCATAAACATGGAATTAAATGGAATTTGGTGTAGGAAGAGGAAAACTAGGAAAAACAAACCATCACTGGCTTTAGCCGAGTAGTGAAGAAGGAGACTAGGAAATGTACTGCAGAGGCAGCAGCAGTCCAGAATGCGGTGAATATTTAACAATTTGGATTTGCATTAGGACATGACAGGGAAATGCAGGAAGTTCAGGAAAGAAGGTGACGATACAAAAAGGTGTGCAAGATAATTTTTATGTTTACACATAAATGTGAGTAATAATTTGCAGTTCACAGAGTTTTTCACACACCTTAAGGCTGAAAGCAGTAAGATTAGGTTAAGATAAATTGCTTGTTGTATACTCCTATTAAGACCCTCTACAGAGTAACATCCAAGACCTAGAAATTATCATGCTAAGTGAAGTTAGACAGTGAGACACCAACATCATATGCTATCACTTACATGTGGAATCTCAAAAAATGACACAATGAACTTCTTTGCAGAACAGATACTGACTTACAGACTTTGAAAAACTTATCGTTTTCAAAGGATACAGGTTGGGGGGTGGGGGGATGGAATGGAAATGCTATAAAATTGGGTTGTGATGATCATTGTACAACTATAAATGTAATAAAATTCACTGAGTAATAAAAAAAAGGTAACATCCAAATCCCAAGATACTACCGATTTAGTATATTACTTCTATTTTTAAAAAAGTCAATACAAAGGTGGGAAATTCTGTTCCTATTGTACCCTTGATTTATCCACGCTAGTACCTTGGCTCTGTTTCCTTCTACTGACTCTCCGTTTCCAAAACCACCCCTACCCATCATCTCTTCCTTTTTCCATGTCAGTTCAGGAGATTTCATTGACCCCTTTAAGCTCCAAACTGACACATCCCTGTACATGACTTCCAGGTCTTTATCTTCAGTGCTAGGTTTCCAGTTGTTTGTAAGAGCTCTTTCCTTACCTCCATTCTTCTGCTAAGGGTCCTGCTGCTGCTCAGGTCATCCAAACTGAAAATGTCAGAGCTCTTGGTGGCTTGCCTGGGACCTGAGACCACTCTACATCCAATCCTATGGACTTTTCTCATATTTACCAGTTCTTCCAATCTATCATGTTAAATCTGCTTTATGCCCCTTGTTAAGGGGGCAATCAGGAGCTGAAATCCAGTTCATGCTGTTTGCCAAGCCATGTACTCTGATGAGGTGCAGCATCCACTGACAGGAAGGGGCACACTTCTTGCCACATAAAGGCATGATCTGCTCATGTAGGTCCATGCCCATTTTGAGAGGAGCTTTACCTTATGCACACAAGGCTCCACATACGGTAGCAGCCGAGCCAATCTTGTGCATCTTTGCCAGATTATCCAATACAGGTCTGTTAAAAAAAATAATGGCTGGATTTCCCGTCATGGCTCAGCAGTTAACGAACTCAACTAGTATTCATGAGGATAGGGGTTTGATCCCTGGCCTTGCTCAGTGGGTTAAGGATCTGGTGTTGCCGTGAGTTGTGTTGTAGGTCATAGACGCAGCTTGGATCCCGTGTTGCTGTGCCTGTCACTTAAGCTGGCAGCTATAGCTCCGATTTGACCCTTAGCCTGGGAACATCCATATGCCGCAGGTACGACCTTAAAAAGACAAAAAGACCAAATAATAATAATAATAATGCCTAGTTTGTTTTGTGCTGATGAAGGTTCTAATCCAAACTCTACCACCTGATATGCAAGCTCCTTTACACTGACTTCACTCCCTCTCTCCCGCCTGAGGACACACCACTCTCCCTCACATAGTCTAAATTCTATCCACGACTCTTAAATTCTCTAACTGGAGAATTCTGGATTGTAGTTTGTCTCTTTCAGCAATTTTAAAGATGCTGTTATACTGTTTTCAGGTTTCCAATGTTTCCAGTGAAAAGTGAATTATTTTGTTGCTCCACTAGCTACTTTGAAATTATCTTTATCTTTAGTTTTCAACAGTTAACTATGATGTATCTAGAAGTGATCTCTGAATCTGCTACAAGTTTTTTGAGCATTTAGAATCTGTAAAATTACATCTTTTACTAAATTTTAGCCATCATTTCTTAAAAAATTTTCTCTGCCTCTCTCTCCCTTTTCCTTCTAAGACCCTAACAACACAACATGAGTTAAACTTTTAGATATAGTTTAAGTCATAGGGCTTTGCTTGATTTTTTTTTGTTTTTGGTTTTTTTTTTTTCAATCTTTTTGTTTTTTATATGGTATAATTTCTATTGATCTATCTGTAAGTTCACTGATTCTCATGCCATCTACGATCTAGTATTAAGTGCATATAGCGAACATTAAAATTTTTAAGTCTAGAATTTTTAATTTTAGAATTTCCATTTGGTGCTTTTTATAATTCCAATTTTCTCTGTTAAGACTTCCTATTTGTTCATTCAGTATGTATTTCTTTCATATCCCTGAATATAGACAGAAAAACTACTATAAAATCTTTTCCCCTAATTCCAAAATCTGTGTCATTTCAGGATCAATTTCTATTGATTACCTTTTCCTCTTTTAAAATGGGTCAGATTCCCTATGTCTGCACATATCTAGTAATTTTGGATTGTATTCTGAATATTGTGATATGTTGTGGAGACTTGAGATTCTCTTACATTCTACCAAAGTATATTGATTTTTTGGGTTGTTGTTGTATTTTAGCAGGTAATTACCCTGGCTAGTCTCAAACTCCAAACTATGTATTCTATGGGATGGGCAGTGACTAAAAATCTGTTCCAGTTTTCTTAGCCTTAGCTGTGCATATATAGTTCACAGGTCAGCCCAAAATTTTGGCAGAGTTTACATGAAGAATCTTGGGCTTTTTCTCTGTGGTCCTCTCCTTTTATGATTTCTCCTCTTATTTTCCAGCTGCTATGGCCATTCTCCTCTGGTTCCTCAAGCCAGGAACACTGCAGGTTTCCATTTATTTTCAGATGTCCCATAAGAGGCCAACTGTGATCTGCTCTCAGGCAAAAAGTATAAAATAAGAATTCACCAGTGTCAATTTTCTTCCATGTGGTTGGTGCTGTTCCACTTTCTCCCTGTTTTTGTTTGCATAATTCTGCCTTCAAGATAATTATATTTCAGATTTTGTCCAGTGTTACAGCTCTAATATACAGGTGGGCTGGTCAAATAGGAGCTACTGTGTCATTAATGGAAGTAGGATCCTCCTGAGTCTTCAGTTTTCCAAATATAGGTATAATTTCTTCTTACCTCTGTGTTTTACATAGAAACATAAAACTTCAGAAGAGGAAGAGGTCACAAAAGTTTCCCTGATGATCCCTTATTCTTAGGAATACCAAACAGCCACCCCTCATACTCTCCTGCTCCTCCCCTCCACACCAGCAGAGCCTCCAAGCCTACAGCCTTCAAGGCTCAGCTCCTCTTTGATTACCTACAGCATTCCAGTCATACAGATCCTATAGTACTAATTATAATCTGTCTCACATTCTGGAGATCTACATACTGATCACATTTTCTCCTCTAAATTAAGACCAAGTGTGGTGACGGTCTCATTCATCTTGGTACCCCTTATAGCACCTAGGCCTATGCCAGCTTTCCATTAAGTACGGTACGTGTCACCTTCTGCAGTTTCAATTACCTGTGGTGAACCCCGGTCTGAAAATATTAAATGGAAAATTCTAGAACTAAACAACTCATAAGTTTTAAATGGCGCACCATTCTGAGTAATGTGATGAAATCTTGCACCACCCCACTCAGAATATGAATCATTCCTGTGCTCAGAGTATCCTGCCCATTAGTCACTTAGTAGCCACCTTGGGCATCAGACTGACTCTCCTGGTATCCCAGTGCTTATGTGGAAGTAACCCCCCTTTTTTTTTTAAATTTAATAATAGCCTTGAAGTATCAAACTAGTGATGCGGGCAATTCAGATACGCCAACGAGTAAAGTGCTTCCTTTATGTGGAAAAGGTGAACATTCTTGATTTAATAGGAAAGAAAAAAATTGTATGCTGAGGTTGCTAAGATTTATGGTAAGAATGAATCGTCTATCCAGGAAATTGTGAAAAAAAGAAATTTGTGCTTGCTTTGCTGTTGTATCTTAAACTGCGGAAGTTATAACAGTGCATGAGAAGTGCCTAATTAAGATGGAAAAGGCGTTAAATTTGTACAATAAGATGCCTTTGGAGAGAAAGTGATCACATGCGCATAACTTTTATTACAGTATATTACTATAATTAACCTGAATTACTGTTCATCTCTTACTATGCCTAGTTTATAAATTAAACTTTATCATAGGTATGTATGTATAGGAAAAGAATAGTATATATAGGTTTGGTACTATCCATGGTTTAAGGCATCCACTGAAGGCCTAGGAATATATCCCCAAAGATAAAGGGGAACTACTGTACTCATGAAATTTCTATTGAATAACTGAGGGAAAAGGCCACAAATATAAAGGGGATAGGGCTCTCTCTGTTACCCTGCTTTAAAGGTTACTTAAACAAATACCTAGCATGTTGGATTATTTAGCAAGTTTCCTTCCTGAAAGAATGACATTCCCAAAAGGAGACACCATTTGCCAACTCACTGGAACACGCTGGGGAAAGTTACAACACTTTCTTGAGTTTACTGCTCCATACGTTTTCCCAAAACATGACTTTATATGCCATATTTCTGCTCAAAACCTTTATAGATAACTCTCTGTAGATCAGGGTAAGAAGTTTCTATTTCTCTGCCTGATTTTATGGTGAATCTGTCTCATTAGGCAAGTATCTTCTCTTCCTCCTGAAACACCTGGTGCTTGGCTTCAGATCAGAGTTGAAATCGTTTCACTCTAAATTCTACTCACCTTTGAAAGTTAAGCTCACTTTCCTCCTTAAATCTCAAGTCTCCTGAGAGCCTTCCCAATTCTTACGACCCTTATTTTAAACTCCTGATGCACTCATAATACTTGCTTAACTAAAGAGCACAATTCTTTAAAACAGAATCTTACAACTGAAAGGAATAACATTAATTAGTTGATCACATCATGTACTTTACAGATGAGGTACTTGGACCTCGGGAGGTTAAGTGACCTGTCTAAAGCCACTCAGCTACACAGTATCTGAGTAAGGACTGGGATTTACATTTGTTATTTCAGTTGAGCCTCTTTCTACTCTACTGCATTGTTTGGAATTTGGTTAGTATTACTTCCTTTACTATATTGTAAACTGTTTGAAAGAAACTTCTTCCGCTTTTTTTATATTCCTCATAACCTAGTGGGATACAGATATGAAGGCACTTAAGAAATAGTTGCTGACCACTGAATCACTGTAACAATCTTGGGAGGGAAAGCTTACATCTTTGTTGATTAACAATAAAACATAAAAGAGTTAAATAGTACTTGACCCTTGACAACAAATAATGCTGCTCACCATTCTAAGAATGAAGCCACTAGCCATGTAAGTTGCTGACCTTTAACACACCCTGAAAGGAGTTCAGGGTTGAGATCAGGAAGGAGACATCTGTGCTCTGCTAAAACTGCCAGAACAGACATTCAGATAGTTATTTTCAGGAGAAAACTTTATGAACCCAATTTCTTGCATATTCTCTTACTCAGAAAAGCACTAAAACTATTGACAGAAACACCTGCTCTTCATGACTGCAGCAAACTTCTACTGAGATGTGTGCTTGATTACATGGATCCTTTTTGCCAAAAATCACATATATACTGACCTAACCCTTACTTCTTTGGAGCAGTCCCTAAGAGCTGTATGAGATGCTGTCTCCTGGGCTGTAGTGCTCAGTAAGTTCCCAAATAAAATTGAACTCACGTCTCTCACATTGTGTATTTTTTTTAGTCAACACCCTAAAATATGTGGAAATCTTATAATTTCTTGATACTATAGCTCACTTCTAGTTTTTTTATCAAAATATTTAGCCTGACTCAATAATACCTTCACAAGTTATTTTAAGAAACAAAACAGTGTATTCTAATAAGTCTCAAAATTTTTCAATAAAATATATTCCAAAGTAATAATATGTCTAATGAGATATATTTTATTGAATATTCTAATTAGCAATGCAATAAGTGATTACTAATTTTGAGTTAACTGACCTAATCTGGAGGAAGGTACTATGGAGTATATCAATCATGTACTTTATAATAAGAAATGGAAAAACTTAAATACTACAAATCAAAGAATTAATTGATTAAAAAATTTTCCTGTTTAAAAAAAAAAAAATCAGGCCAGTTGGAGAAAAGCCATTAGTGTTAAAGCTCTTTTCAAAGATCAAACAAGTATTTTTAAAGTGTTTTGTAGTCATTTTAATACATTGGCCTAGATTTTTTTCAACCCTTTACCAATCATTGTGTGGGTCTCTATAGGTCTTCTGTTTAGAGAACTATTCCCAATTATTATTTATGGCTGTGATATATTTATTATTAAAAGCCAAGTGACAAAATAATGCTATTTGCAGCAAGATGGATGGAACTAGAGAGTATCATACTAAGTGAAGCAAGTGAGAAAGAGAAAGACAAATACCATATGATAGCACTTATATCTGGAATCTAATATATGGCACAAATGAACCTTTCCACAGAAAAGAAAATCACGGACATGGAGAACAGAGTTGTGGTTGCTAAGGGGGAGGGGGATGGGGATGGAGTGAGATAGATTGGGAATTTGGGGCTAATAGATGCAAACTATTGCCTTTGGAATGGATAAGCAATGAGGTCCTGCTGTATAGCAGTGGGAATTATGTCTAGTCACTTATGATGGAGCATGATAATGTGAGAAAAAAAGAATGCATACGTGTGTGTAACTGGGTCACTTTGCTGTACAGCAGAAAATTGACAGAACACTGTACACCAGCTATAATGGAAAAAATAAAAATCATTATTAAAAAAAAAGCCAAATGAGATCATTCACTTTACATTTTTAAAATTCTTATTTACAAAGTTGATGACCACTTTAATTTTTAAAGTTTAATTCATACTTCTTAATCATTGTTTGTACAAGTACATACGTTCCTCCCAAAGACCAAAGAAATATTACATATTGGTTTGTCATGCTTCCCTAGGGTAGAAGTGATCCTGAGAGGAATATGAGAAGCTGCATCTACTATTAGATCTGATCCTCAGTTTTATTCCTAAGAGACTATGTTGAAGGTGTACAGTTCTTAGCACACTGACTCTTCCCCTGAGACCCCTTGGAAATCCTGAGGTAACTTCTCTCCATTATAGGAACCAGACACATTTGTTTGTATTTATTTATTTACTTCTTTATTTTACTTATTTATTTAATTTATTTTTTCTGCTTTTTAGGGCCACACCCTCGGCAAATGGAAGTTCCCAGGCTAGGGGTCCAATCTGAGCCACGTCTGCAACCTACATCACAGCTCACAGCAATGCCTGATTCTTAACCCACTGAGTAAGGCCAGGGATCCAACTCGCATCCTCAAGGATACTAGTCAGATTCATTTCTGCTGCACCACAATGGGAACTCTCTGGAATGTATTTTTAAATGGCTTCAGGTAGCAGCACAACATAAATATATTCAAGAAAATGAAAGCAAATTTCCTCCCTCAGAGAAGCTTCAGGCAGTTGAATCTGAAAAGTCCATGGCCTGCAGAGTTTAGATTTTTTGTTGCCATATTTATTGCATTAGCTAAGGAGCTGTTCTTGCCCCACTTTTGGAACAGAAGCTGAGCAAGGCTGTTCAGCCTCACAATATGTTCCATAACAGAAAACTTCACCTGTGAAGAAACTAGGAAGGTGCTCTCTCTACCCTGTTTTCCTCCATTCCCTTGGATCTTTCTTTACCTCCCTTCTTATTATGAAAATGACCACAATTATTCCAAGTGGCCACAGTTTTCTAATTTCTAATGCCCTTTTTATGGGCATTTCTCTACAAGACTTTTTTCCTTTACAATAGTAAAACACAAAAAATATAACAACTTTTAACCCAATATATAGTTATTTCCTTGGAAGATCAAATCATTATCAATAATTAATAAAAAGCGATCCTTCAGTCTAACCTCCAACCTTATGGAGAATTCCTTTTTCCTCATCTAAAATTTTAAATTGTATAAATTCAAGTAAAAAGCTACCTGTATACATCTTAACTTTTTTTTTTTTTTGGTCTTTTTAGGGCTGCACCCACAGCATACAGAAGTTCCCAGGCTAGGGGCTGAATCAGAGCTGCAGCTGCCAGTCTACACCACAGCTCATGGCAACAAAGGATCCTTAACCCACTGAGTGAGGTCAGAGATCGAATCCATGTCCTCATGGATACTAGTCAAGTTTGTTACCACTGTGCCACCATGGGAACTCCCAACTTAACTTTTAAAATCAAATTATGGGGAATCTCGTTGTGGTCTAGTGGTTAGGACTCAGCACTGTCACAGCTGCGGCCTGGGATTTAGTCCCTGGTCTGGGAACTCAGATCCTACATCAAGCTGCTGCACACTGTTACCTAAAAAGTAAAAAATAAAAAAAAAAATTAAAAACCACTGTTTAAACAAACAGATGAGTAAATAAATAAAATTATGGAATGCATCAATTATGAGACTTTATTCTAAAAACATTCTTCTTAATTCAGAGGAAACAACTAGGTCCATGGAGGTAGGTTGAAATTTGACATCTTACTGCATATGTCCTCTATTCCTTCTCACACATTTAACTGCACCCCTCAAACTGGACAGCAAGGTAATGTGGGTTTGTAGGGAGAATTCAGGATGGGTTTGATGGTTGGAGAAGATGACTTTCAAGGTGCCTTTCAACACCAAGACTATGACTCTTTAACTTAAGAGATGACCAGGAATGAGGGCAGGGAAAGACAATGGACAGAAAGACTTAACATGCATTTTTTACACTGGATTTACATTCCTCCCTGCAAGAATCTGACCCAGTCTCTGCTAAACTCTTTGCAGTCTCACTTCTGCCTACCCATCCCCTATGCTGTAGCCAGGCTGGCAGCCTTATTTAGATATGGTTCGTGAGGTCAGAGGTCAGAGTATCTGAGAGATGGGTATGCATGGATCAGCAATGCTACCAGGATGGTTTTGCTGCTGGGACAGTAAAGAACCAAGGAGATTCCTGGACTGCCTCAGCTCTAGTGATTAATGCCCTTATTCCTTGATGCTAATCACCACCATTGGCATCCAAACACCATCAGCCTTGACTCTTGGCCAAGGAGTAGAGATAAAAGCCATTCAGTCTTTAGTATGTACTGAAAGTGTACCACATACATGAACCAGAAGTAGTTCCCAATCAGTGGTTTTGTTAGGAATACATGAAATGAAATACAGATAAAACAGAGAAAGAGAGGGAAAACGTCTCCTAGCAACTCCCCAAGAGGTTCTGTTTGAACAGTTCAATAAATCTAACAATATACAAATTAATATGATAGAATCTAGACTAATAGACAGATGAAGGCCAAAACATGTATGATGGATCTCCACTCCATGAATACTAAGAACCAAAGAAGAAAGCTAATGAACAAAAAGTTGACAGTGAACAATGTGTACATCCATGCATATGCATCAACTGATATATTTTTCTGTTCAGACTTTTTACAAACACACCTGGCCACTGTCATTATTTTTAAGACACAAATAACAAACTACTCTTGCAAACAGTTACTTGTGAGCATAGTTATCAGTTGAGGAAACAATTTTCTGCAGGTGTAAAAATTACATTTCTCAATAAGGAAAATTTAGGTATAGTCAGTTCACTCATTAAGCCTTTAGAATTCAGTTTTGGCTTTCTTTCTTTGAATAGGACACTTTCGTTTTTGGTCCACAGAAATTTAACTCTAGAGAAAGCTGTTCTCAAACTTTTTGGTTTCAGGACCCTTAACACTCTTAAAAATTATTGAGGAACACAAAACCTTTTGCTTATGTGGGTTCTCTCTCCCAATATTTTATTGTATTAGAAATGAAAACTGAGAAAAATTTAAAATAACAATGATAAAACCACTGCATATGATTCATAAAATAGAAAACATTTTAATGAAAATAATTATATTTTCTAAAATGAAAATAATTTAGTAAGAACAGTAGCATTGTTTTACACTTTTTGCAAATCTCTTTAATTTCTGGCTTAATAGAAGAGAGTAGGATTCCCACATCTGTTTCTAAAGTCAAACTATTGTGATATGTTATTTTGGTTGAATGATGTGAGAAAAATCTAGCCTCATGCAAACATGTAGTTGGAAAAGGGAAAAGTATTTTAGCAGCCTTATTAGATAATTGTGGATTTTCTTCTTTGATGCTACATGAAAACTCAAGAACTTCCTTCTGAAGAGCTCACTAAAGAAAGAGGGGGCAAAGAGAAATTAGAGCAGAGAAACCTGATAAACACTACCTCAGACGAACGTGATCAAGGTTAACATCAACAGTGATAAGTCACATTGATAGAATATACCCTTGATATGATCTGATGAAAACAGCACTTGACCTCTGTGGTCTTTCTCCCATTGCTACAATTCCAGTCTAATCATGAGGAAAAACATCAGACAAATCCCAACTGAGGGACGTTCTACAAAATAACTGACCAGTACTACTCAAATTATCAGGGTCATCAAAAACAAAGAAAGTCTGAGAAGCTGTCACAAACAAGGACTCTAAGGAGGCCTGATGACTAAAGGTTATGTGGTATATTGGATGGGGTCCTGGAACAGAAAGAGTATATTAAGTAAAAACTAAGAAAATCTGAGTAGGAGTTCCCGTTACAGTGCAGCAGAAATGAATCCGACTAGTAACTATAAGATTGAGGGTTTGATCCCTGGCCTCACTCAGTGGGTTGGGGATCTGGCATTGCCGTGAGCTGTGGTATAGGTGGCAGATGCAGACTGGATCTGGCATTGCTCTGGCTGTGGTGTAGGCTGGCAGCTGTAGCTCCAATTCAACCTCTAGCCTGGGAACTTCCATATGCTGTGGGGGTATAGCCCTAAAAAAAAAAAAAAAAGAAAGAAAAAAAATCTGAATAAAATATGGATTTTAGTTAATAATGTCAATATTGGTTCATTAATTGCAACAAACATACCATACTAATGTAAGATGTTAATAATTACAGGAAACTGGATTTGGGAGTGTACAGAAACTCTCTGCATTACCTTCTCAATTTTTCTGTTAGCTTAAAACTGTTCTAAAAAATAGTTTATTTAAAATTTTAAAAAACTTGACAAGAAATAACTTTTAAAACAAGAGCTGTAACATAGAATCTGAAACAATATTAGTCTAGCTTTAAAATTCTGTTATCTTAAAATCCATTAGTCTTTCTTGAATTTTTGGGGGGCTGCATCCATGGCATG
Organism: Phacochoerus africanus; assembly: GCF_016906955.1. NCBI lineage: Eukaryota > Metazoa > Chordata > Mammalia > Artiodactyla > Suidae > Phacochoerus > Phacochoerus africanus. The sequence continues at coordinate 74,507,414 of NC_062545.1, read as the reverse complement.
TGGATGTTCACAGGCCAGGGATTGAACCCAAGCCACAGCAGTGACAGTACTGAGTCCTTAACCTCTAGGCCACCAGGAAACTCCCTTTCTGGCATTTTAAATGGGCCTTTGTCATGCATGATTTTGTAAGAGTATGCATTGCTTATTGGAAAATATTCATTTAAAGATTTATGTAGATCTTTTTTTGAGTTTTTTTTATTTTATGATTTTTATTTTTTCCATTATAGTTGATTTACCATGTTCTATCAATTTCTACTGTACAGCAAAGTGACCCAGTCATACATATATATATTCTTTTTCTCATGCTATCCTCCATCATGTTCCATCACAAGTGACTAGATATAGTTCCCTGTGCTACACAGCAGGACCTCATTGCTTATCCACTCTAAATGCAATAATTTGCATATATGTAGATTTTCTAAATGTTGACATATTTAATTATACAAAACTAAAACTTGGTATTTGTTAAAATCACCATCAATCTCATCAGAAAAAAAATAGTTAAGAATTGGGAGTGGTCAAATTCATGGTGGTAGCAACAAGTATTCCAAAATTCTATTCTTCACTTGTTTTTTCAAATTTTATCATTGGCAACAAATACTGGTAGTTGTTTTCCTAAAGTGACAGTTTTAGTTCATTCATTTTCAAGAAAATATCTCTCAAACATTGTGAGAAAGTATCTGCCAAGCCTGAATAACCACAGTCTGTCACTTATTTATCCTTTCAAATGAAAATAGTTTTCTGTGAAAAAAGGAGCTAGTTTAGCTAGCAACTGAAACAACTGCACAAGTACTTTTCCTCAAGACAACCATCATATTTGGTATACAGCTTTAAGTGTACTTCCTTCATTGCAATGAATATTAAAAAGGCATGTTCTGAGGTATTTATATTTAATAATATTAATCCATTTTTACTGCTTCTTTAAGGACATTTTTAACTCTAAGTACATGGGCAATAAAGAATATAATATGGAGTTCCCGTTGTGGCGCAGTGGTTAACAAATCCGACTAGGAACCATGAGGTTGTGGGTTCGGTCCCTGCCCTTGCTCAGTGGGTTAACGATCCGGCGTTGCCGTGAGCTGTGGTGTAGGTTGCAGACGCGGCTCAGATCCCGCGTTGCTATGGCTCTGGCGTAGGCCGGTGGCTACAGCTCCGATTCAACCCCTAGCCTGGGAACTTCCATATGCCGCGGAAGTGGCTCAAGAAATAGCAACAACAACAAAAAGACAAAAAGACAAAAAAAAAAGAATATAATATGACGTAGTGACATTGCCTTGATTCACGCTAAAGAACCAGCAGTTTTATCCACCATTTCTTTTGCATGGTTACCGCAAATGTCACCACAGTGGAAAAGGCAAACATTATTTTAGTATTATTACAGAGAATTTTGACCTCCAGGACCCCTGAAAGGGTCTTAGAACCCCTAGAAGTCTAAGAAGCACACTTCAAAAACTACTGACTTAAGTAATAATATTTCTGACTTCTCCATTACCCTCTGATTAAGCCAGGTAACTATGTCAAGGTAAGGAAAGGAAACCTTAAAGTTTATGTCATGTCAAAAGAAATGAATCTGCTTCACTTTCCTTTACCACAGCTCTGACATAGAGGGAATGAAGATCACTCAAATATATTCTCTTTTACCCTTCTGCAGTTCTCCAAAGCAGGGTTTTTTCATAGTATGGCCAGAGGAAAAAATTATAATATTTTTATTAAGGAGGAAAGGAATGAGGCTGTTCTAAGGTTTGCGGTCCTTATCCTTGAGGCACAGACCATATACAGCCTTCAGGAGGATAGAGGGGTCAGTAGCTGGACCAATTCTCAGTGGGTACATCAAAGCACATGAGTTGGACAATTCTGTACTAAGGTTCTAGCAGGGGTGGGGGTGGGGGTTCTCAGACTGGAGGATATCTGTTCCCCAGTTAGCTTCAAGCTTTGTAAAAGGCTCAAAGCTTAGCTCAAGTATGGGAATTCACAAAGTAGGACTATACTTTATAGTAGAACCAAACTTATACTAAAGATTAGATGTAGAACATTTGCAGAACATTTTCAGATATAGTTTCTGATCAAGAACACAAATCTGATTTCCAGATCCTAGACTACTTGAACCAAGGAGTTCAAGCCCTGGCTCTCTGTGATCTTGGGAAGGTAACCTAATATCTTGATGCCTCAATCTCTCCACCTATAAATGGGACAATAATAGTACCTCCAACTGCAAGTATTAAAGGATTTAATACATATAAAGTACTTAGAACAATGCCTGATACATGGCAATGTTTGCTATTATTACTATGCAGGTGCTATAGGGTCTCCTAATTGAGACTGTTTCTCTGAGCATGACACTGTTGAACTGCAGATTTGCAGAGAAAGAGAATCCCAGAGAAATCGAAGGACTAGATGTTAAGCTGCACAATTCCAGATCTGAGGAACTACGCTTGGAGTTGGGAAAGGGACAGGTGTGAGAAGAGGGTACTATCCCCAGGCTTTTTAGTTTTACTTACAGCACACATTAAGCGCTTAGAGTTGAAACCTCTTTTACCTATTAAGGTATGAATAGCTAAGTTTCTATCTAATATATATGTCAATAAACATTTTTCCTTGGAAAGGGCCATGGTTCAAAAATAGTGGTTACAGACTATCAAGTCATCCACTCACCAAAGACTTTTTTCATGATAATGTCAGGAGGGGTGGTTGGGTAAGTCTCAAACCAAGAGCCTCCCAGAAAATTAGAAAGGCAATCCAAAGCTGGGATTGTCCCAGACACACAAGATGCCTATTTCTTTACCTTGAGTTGGATGTGTTTTCTTCTTTGCTAAATGGTTTGTGGCAACTATATAGCCTGGCTTATAATATCATTATATCTAATTAAGAGTTTTAGGCTACATATGAGGCAGAATGATTTCAAGAGTCCTCTTCATGCAAAGTATTCAATATTTGAATTGCCATGGTTATAAGGTTGCAAAGAAATGTAAAATCATCATAATAAGAAAATAGTTACAAATAAGCTAGCCACTTAAAATATCCTGAAATGACAAAGATCAGAGTAGAAATAAATAAGAGACTAAAAAGACGCTAGAAAAGATCAATAAACTAGAGGTGGTTCTTTGAAACATAAACAAAATTGACAAACTATTAGCTAGACTCGTCAATTAATAAAATCAGAAATTAAAGAGGAGATATTACAATTGTTACCACAGAAATAAAAAAGATCATAAGAGACTACTATGAACAATTATACATCAACAAACCTGATAACCTAGAATGGATAAACTCCAAGAAACATAACCTACCAAGACTGAATCATGAAGGATAAAATAGCAGTGAAATTGAATTAATAATCAAAAACTTCCCATATGTGTACATGTATAACTGGATCACTTTATTGTACAGAAATTATAACACTGTAAATCAACTATACTTCAATAAAACTTTTAAAAATGAAAAAAATAAAAATACCTCCCAACAAACAGAAGTCCAGGACCGGAAAGCTTCACCTGTGCAGTCTACCAAACATTCAAAGAAGAATACCAGCAGTCACAAACTTTTCCAAAAACTAGAGGTAACATTTCCAAATTCATCTCATAAGTCCAACATTACCCTGATACCAAAACCAGGCAAGAATGCCACAAGAAAATTACAGGCCAATATTCCTGATGAACACAGATGCTAAAATCTCCAACAAAATATTAGCAAATCAAGTTCAACAATACATTAAAAGAATCACATGCAGTATTAAAATGGGATTTATTCCAGTGATGCGAAGATAGTTCAAAATGGGTAATTTAATGGGTAATTTGACACAGCACACTAGCAAAATGAAGGATAAAAATCATTTGGTCATTTCAATAGATGCAGAAACAGCATTTGACAAAATTCAACATCTATTTATGACAAAAATTTTCAACAAAGTGGATACAGAGGTAACATACTTCAACATAGTAAAGACCATATATAATAAGCCTACAACTAATATTATACTCTATGGTGAAAAACTAAGAGCTTTTCCTCTCAGACCAAGAAAAAGACAAAGATGCTCCCTCTCACCACTTTCATTCAACATAGTATTGGAAGTCCTAGCCAGAGCACTTAGGCAAGAAAAAGAATTAAAAGGCACCCAAATTGGAAGGGAAGAAGTAAAACCATCACTGTTTACAGATTACATGATATATACACAATACCCTAAAGAATCCACCAAAAATTGTTAGAACTAATAAAAAGAATTCAGTAAAGTCACAGGATACAAAATAAATATACAAAAGTCTGTTGTGTTTCTACACACTAAAAGCAATCAGAAAAGAGAAAGTTTCAATATAATTTTAACATTTTAAAAAATAAAGAGAAATTAAGAAAAAATCCCATGTTTAATTGCATCAAAAAGAATAAAATACTTGAAAATAAATTAAACTAAGGAAGTGAAAGATCTATATACTGAAAACTGTAAGAGATTGATGAAAGAAATTAAAGAAGACACAAATAAATAGAAGGAAATATCCTGCTCATAGGTTAGAAGAATTAATATTGTTAAAATGTCCATACTACCAAAAGCAATCTATAGATTCAGTATAATCCCTATTAAAATTCCAGTGGTATTTTCACAAAAATAGAACAGACAATCCTAAAATGGAACCATAAAAGACTCTGAATACCCTAAGAAATCTTAAAGAAAACAGGGCTGGAGGCATCATGCTCCCTGATTTCAAACTATGTTTCAAAGCTACAATAACAAAAACAGTATGGTATTAGCATTAAAGACAGATACAAAGATCAATGGAACAGAATACAGAGCCCAGGAATAAATCCATATACATGGTCAATTAGTTTACAACAAAGGAGTCAAGCATATTCAATGGGGAAAAGGCAGTCTTTTCAATACATGGTGTTGTGTAAACTAGACAGCCACATGCAAAAGAATGAAACTTGATCACCATCTTATACCATACACAAAAATTAACTCAAAATGGATGTAAAAATTGAATATAAGACCAGAAACCATAAAACTTTTTTTTTTTTGTCTTCTTTAGGGCTGCACCTGTGGCATATGGAGGTTCCCAGGCTAGGGGTCAAGTCGGAGCTGTAGCCACTTACCTACACCAGAGCCACAGCAATGCGGGATCCAAGCCATGTCTGTGGCCTACACCACAGCTCACAGCAATGCTGGACCCACTGAGCAAGTCTGGGGATTGAACCTGCGTCCTCATGGATGCTAGTTGGGTTTGCTAACTGCTAATCCACAATGGTAACTCCAGACACCATAAAACTCTTAGAAGAAAACATGGTTAGTAAGATCCTTGACCTAAGCCTTGGTGATTATTTTGAATGTGACATCAAAATCAGAAACAACAAAAGCAAAAATAACATGGGACTACATCAGACTAAAAAGTGACTGCATAGCAAAGAAAATATCAACAAAAATGAAAAGGCAACCTACGGAATGGGAGAAGATATTTGCAAATCATATGTCTGATAAGGGGTTAATATCCAAAATATATGAAGAACTCATACAATTTAATAGCAAATAAAAAATCTAACTTAAAAAATGGACAAATGATCAGAACAGATATTTTTCCAAAGAAAACACAGATGGCCAACAGGTACAAGAAGAGATATCTAATGTCACTAAGCCACAGGGAAAAGCAATTCAAATCCACAGTGCGATATTACCTCACACCAGTTAGAATGGCTATTATAAAAAAGGCAAGAAATAACAAGTTTTGGTAAAGATGTGGAGAAATGGGAACCCTCATTCACTGTTGGTGGGAATGTAAATTGGTATAGTCACTATGGAAAACAATATGGAGACACCTCAAAAATTTAAATACTATGGATGTTCCCTAAAAAATTCAACAATATGAAGGTTCCTCAAAAAATTAAAAATAGAACTACCATATGATCTAGCAATTCCACTTCTGAGTATTTCTGAAAAAAACAAAAACAGTAACTGCAAAAGATAGATGCACATGTTCACTAATACACTATTTACAGTATCCAAGACATGAAAACTATGTGTCAATCAATGAATGAAAGTAAATGTGGTATACCTCCTCACTGGAATATTATTTAGCCATGAAGAGAATGAAATGTTGCCATATGCAAAACATAGATGGACCTTGCCAACACAGATGGGCATTATGCTAGGTGAAATAAGAGAGAGAAAGACAAATAATGTATGATCTCATTTATATTTGGAATCTCAAAAAACAAAACCAAAAAAACAAAACACCAAGCTCAAACATACTAAGAGTAGATTGGTAGTTGCCAGAAGTAGGGTTTGAGGAGTGGGAGAAATGAAGGAAAGGGGTTGAAAGGTATAAGCTTTCAGTTATAAACTAAGTCATGGGGATATAATGTATATAGCTTGGTAGCTATAATTAAAAACACTGTATTAAGTATTTGAAAGATGCTCAAAGGGTAGATCTTAAAAGTTCTCATCACAAGAAAAAAATTTTAACTATGTAAGGTGACAAATATTAACTAGACTTATTGTGGTAAGCATTTTGCAGTGTATATAAATATTGAATTATGTTATATACCTGAAATCAATACAATGTTATGGGTCAATTATACCCCAATTTAAAAAAATGTAACCCCTCCTCAAAATTCCATCACAGCTTAATACTAGTTCTTAATCCAATCCATCATTTCAAAGTCTAATGTTAGTCATCTAGTGCTTGGAGATGGATATATGGATATAAAGCAAACCTATACATGAAGCCACTGACAAATGAAGATCTAGTCAACCTGAAGATGAAAAAAAATAACAAGGATAATGACATCATAAAACCTTTAAAAGAAAGTAATTAATATATTCATGAATTAAAATAGGACTTTAAAAAAACTAATGATAACCTTAAGTATTTTTATAAAAGTGATTTTCCATGCATTTGAACAACCAAATCATGAAGGGCAGGATATAATATTTTATCATTCTAAAATTTTGTCAAGAAAGTTATGCCAAAAAATAATTTGTTCATTTTTTATTTTAGGAACTTAGTTTCTAATTGCTATTACAGGCCAAATTTTTGTCAAATAAGACCAAAATGTCTATTTTTATAAGTATTATCTTCATTTTTCAAGATAAAGTCCCAATCGATCTCCTTCCTCACCACCCCCATGTAGTATACTTATGAAGATTTGGGGTAATCCCCTCATTAGGAGATTCTTCCTGGCAATAAGTCTCCTGAAATAATGACGACATACAAAATAGAGACTGGAGTTCTCTTGTGGCTCAGCAGGTTAAGGATCCGGCATTGTCACTGCAGTGGCTTGGGTCTTGACTCTAGTGCGGGATCAGTTCCTGGCCCAGGAACTTCCATGTGCCATTGGTGCAGCCGAAAATAAAAAAGAGAGAGAGAGAGAAACAAACTCAGTAGCTTCTCCAAGAGACCATCTTTGCCTTGCTACCTCAAAACACAACAGGTCTTCCCCTTTCCTACTAGGTCTCCTTCTCGGGAAGGGGGAGAAGCTTCCAGATAAATAAGACTTTCCTCAAGTTTATTTCTCTGGCAAAGTAAAACTTAACTGGAAGCCTTAATAAAATGATGTCTGAAGATATTAGGTTACCAGGGCCTTGATATTGATCCAGTAGAAGCATGAAGGGTCCATATCACCCAGAATGACTTTCACAGCCAGAGACTGACATTATCACCCTATCAGAGGATTCTAATTCATCCAAATCCTTATTGGCTTATTTACCTATAAAATGGCTGACAGGTATAAATGAATACTTTCTCTTCCTCTTTACAGGAAAAGAATTCTTTTTTAGCTACCTAAACATCGAGATATGCCATTGCAACTGGCATATGATGGTTGAGGTATTATGCCTGAAAGTTACATGTGATTTGGATTTGTCTTTCTCAAGATTTACAGTCAATTAAATACGCATTAAGCACTGAAAATTCCCAGAGCTTTTAAAAGACAGAATTCATATCTATAATAAGTTTGTAATCAAGGTCTTTCTCATTTATATGAATGCATGTGTATATATTTTTCCTTTGTTATATTTATTATTATATAATGTAGATGTCACAGTTACAAAAATTTACTTTCTTTGACCCTGGCCCAAACAGGTCAGATATTATACAACAGCAGATGGGCTATGAGAATCAAGGAATGGAAGTTGGTTTATGTCATACTTCCTTGGATCATGGTAGCATTACTTCATCTTCCTTACCCCACATACTAACCTCACCTCCTTTTTTAAAAAATTTTTCTTAGGTCTCACTTTTACAAAATATCCCTAAAACTGATTTTATTTTTGCTTCCAGCAGTAGTTTACAGATCTCTCTGTATTTCTAATTTTGCTTTAGAGCCCTTTTATCTAAGTGTAAATTTTGTGCCAATATCTATAAAAAGCACCTGGCATATACAAAGAGTATTTCTCTTAATGAGACTTTTAACCCAGTTCTGACTCTGTGAATAGTGTTCTAAACTCAGAAACAGGCAGAGAGGAAAATATGAAGAATTTTAACATGTGAAAAGGCCAGTGAGTCTGGACATGTCTGGATACTCACTCTCTCACATAGCTCTTCAAATGTGCAGTCGGCAATGGTTCCACAGGCTTTATTCAGTCGCAGCTCTCTGCCTTGCACTTTTAGAATCCTTGGTCTAGTTACTATGGGAACATGAACAAAGACTCAATCTTGTCTGGATAATTACTATAAAATTCATCTCTTACAGATAGGAAATGCATAGCTTGATGAATAATAGCACATGATTCAACACATAAATTAGACAAAATGCTGATACAATGACTGCCACTTGAGCGTGGCATCAACCCATATACAGCAATGGAACTTATTAATTGGTCAGTGGAGATTGGGCATTGTGTTCTAAATGTATTCTCTTTCAAGAGAAATTAACTTACGTACAATCATTTTGTTTCTGAGCCAGCTCATCAAACAACTTATCCATGACAGCCTCCACATCAGCTTCACTTGTGCTACAGTGAAAAGAATAATAGAATATGAAATTAATAACACTTGAAGCCAACATCAAACAGCTGCCTGAGCCTGCTTAGCTTTTTGCCCATAAAAAAAGAGAACAGGATGTTATGCTCTAAATACAAACATTAGATTTAGAATACACTTAAAAGCAGAGAATATTAACTCTCAGGTAGATGATTCTGCCTTATTTGCATACACTGAAAGACTTCTGTGCTTCTGGCTGTTTCCAGTAATGAGACGATACAGGCAGAGTAAATCCATTAATACTATGTGTACACAATGAGAAGAAAGGCTTCTGGCTCTCTCTTGCATGCAAAACAAGAGCAAATAGACAAGGCAGTCAAGCATCCAGGAAAGTATCCTTTGAAATCTCTACTGAGAGGGTACATGTGAAATTAAATATTGAAGCTGCCTTTTAAAAAAATCAAGTCAAGCCACTGACTGAGAGGATCAAACATCCAGAATTAAATTACCAGCTTCAAAATACCAACTTAATCTGCACATCAATAACTTTATCAGACTTTGAGTATACGGACAATTACAGACCACACGATTTCTCTCAAAAGTGTCCTTGTTGTAAATTTAAGAAAACTCTCCTGTGATGCTTACCATTGCAGCCACTATGAAGTTAGTATCGTCAAAGAATCCTTTGTATTCTAATTAGAAATCACCATATGGTTTAGGAAACCCACATATACAAATGTGATAATACTATGGCCTTTTTTCCTCTCACTTTTTTTTTTTTTAAAAAGAAGGGTTGATAAATTAACAGTCAATAAAATAACTGACAGAAGAAATAAATGTTGTTAAAAAAACTTCAAGTGAAAATATAAGTTTACTTCAACTCTATGTAACAACTTACACAGGATGACCTGCCAATATGTTTAATTCTAACACACAAATCATTCTTAACTAGGTGTGGAAGCAATTAATAAACTCAATCCAGGACATCCATCTTAATAAAGTCTTACCGAAAACTAATAAGACAAATTATTTTTTCTCAAGAGTAAGCTTAAAGTAAGCCAAAATAATTTCTCCCTTGAGATAATTATCAGGTGGCAAGCATTTAACACATAAGCACCTAATTCTTCAACTGTTCTACAGCAAATGCCTTTAAAATGCAATAAAGCACACAATCATTGTGAAGGGTTTGGAACTGTTACATTCTAAGTAATAATCACACCACCTCAAGGGTCCTAAAAATATCATTTGCAATGGTTAACTTTGCAGGGGAATGCTATTTGACTTATATAAAGCCTTGTATGAGATTTGAAATTAATTTTAAACGTACAAAGAAACCATACAAGCCAATGTCAATGTCAATGGCCATGCAAAACATATGTATGTTTAGATGGCTTTGCCAGATAAGAATTCACTCTTAGGAATTCATTTGGAATCGTTCCCACCTTGCAATGGTGGTGTACACATGCACAACTGTTGGAGAAGTGAGCTAATTTTAAGGAATACAGAAAGAAGAGAGCAATATTAGCCAGCCAGGACATCTGCTGGTTTTCAGAAAGTTAACCTGTCCTTAGGTAAAGCATATTACCCAGTAGAGGGGGAAGAAATGAATTCTGAAAAATAACCAAAATAGAAGACAGTCACATTTCTAATAGCATGTTTGATGAACAAACGCTTGCTTCCAAACTTCCTCAGTGGTGATTTCTTTTTAACCCTGTGCTCAAATATACTATAATACTAAATATTAAAATACAGATCACTAGACTTTAGGCCACATGCATGCCACCTGTGAAATTACTATATGTGATTTCATTTATAGTGAAATTATATTTGAAATGATACAATTATTTTATTGTAATAGTATCTTATAAGACTTCTATTATATTATCATAAACTGTTACTCAGATGTCATAATGTAAAATAAAAAAATTTACCATTGTACAGTGGTCTAAAAATAAACATTCATAAAAGCAGTTTATGCAGCTCACAACTGAATAGACTTATCCATCTAAGCCAACTTTCACTTGACCTCAGGAAGCAAGGTTCTGCCAGCCTGCTGGGGGACAGGAACCTTATCTTCATATGTGAAAAGCAGGAGGGGCCAGTGTTGGGTTTTGGTTTTATCAGATCTATCTATATCGATATAAAATAAATATTCTATGAAAGGAATCATTACCAGAAATGAACATACTCATAACCTCTTAACAATAACTTACAAGAAAACACTAGTCTTCTCACACTCCACTCAGACTTCAGGTTTCTCTACCTAACAGAGCTCATTTAGTTTTTTAAGAATAAGACAAGTAATAAGAAATTAAAATTTATCTGTCCATATTAGCCTAAAAGATACAGAGTTTTATTTATTACTCAAGTTCATATCTGGTTATAACATCTTTGAACATGTTCTGTAATTCTAGTAAAAAATTCGTATGATTCTAAATTTTTTCAATGTGTTACATGAAGAATAATAAAAGCTAGCATTTGTTGAGCAACTATTATGTAGCAGTTAATTTACTTATACAACCCCACCTTACCATGTAATATGTCTTATTGTCACATATTTTTTGAAGAGAAAACTGAAACTCAGAATTGTCACTTTATCTAAGATCTGAATACATAAAAAAACTTCTGTATAATGGAAAGGATTATAAATAAAATATATAGGCATGTCAATCTGGGAAATACATTGGGAACGTTTATGACATACAGCTAATATTATCAATGTATTAAAAACTCGAACATATAAAAAAAATTGAATACCCCAACAGAAAAACTGTCAATGTACCTGAACAGACAATGTGTTAATAAAAACAATAGCTCAGTGGGCACAGAGCATGTGTAAAGTGGTTCATTCCTACTAGTGATGAAAATGCAAAGTAAAATCATGAGAGGCCATTCTTTTAAATTGGTAGAGATAAAGGAAAAGATAAAATAGCTAGAGCAAATGCAGGTAAAGGGGAAAAGGACCCTCTTGTGTACCACAGAGGGGAATGTAAAACTGGTAGGGGAGTTCAAGGCAACCAGGTAATATGTTAATAAAAGCATTAAAAATATGCATTATCCCATCACTTAACTATTCCATTCACAGAAATCTCACTGATGGAAATAATAATGGTCAACAACTACAAGGATGTTCACTGTGACAGAGTTAATATCAAAAAAGTGAAAAAGAACCTAAATGTCCAACAATGGAAATTTAAAGTACATTTAGATACACCGAATACAATGGATCATTATGCAGTTTTTGTGTGCATTGTTTCTCTTTTGCTCTGGAACTGCTGATGGCTCAAAGTTGATGGCTAGAAGTGCTACGTACCCCCAAATTTCTAAAGAGAACCACCAATAACTAGATCCAGATTCCTGCCCCTATGGTTAAACAATGGGAAGAACTAGCCTTATTCCAAATGCAACCTTTCCTCCACCATAACCCCTATTCCCCACACCAGAGTGTCTTTATAAGGAAGAAAAAGAGGATCAGGAGTCACTGGTTTTGTGTCTAGTATTTGTGATAAGAGCCTTTTCCCTTCCTTTCCCTTAGGAAAGAAGAGGGTGATTTATCCTCCTCCCAAAACAAGTGAAGGGGAAAAGAGTTCTCTAAGAGAATCACTTGGAAAGATTAGGGAAGCCTGGGAGAAGAAAAGGTGGGTGTTGCTTGCCTTAATTAGATGAGCAGGACCTCAGCAGATTGAGAAATCAGAAAGGGAGAGGTGGGGTGCCGAACCAAAATGAAGCAAGCCAGTTCTCACCAGAAACTCTCCAAAGGTTAGGCACTAATAGATATTACTCAAAGATACAGATGAGCAGTCAGGCTAGAAACAGAGGTATTGTTTGAAAATAAGACAAAGACAGTGTCTTAGATTCCCTCCTTTTACCTGGACAACCAGATTCCTGAAACTCCTCCACTCCAGCTGAAACCAATTAGTATACTGCCTGGGACAGTTTTAACACTGAAGAAAGGGTGAGAGGCAGCATACTATATACAATTCTGCAAGGTAAACAGTACTTACCTCTTCAGCATCCAAAACCCTACCAGTCCAGAAAGCTTCTGTTCCAGAAAGTAGACAGAAAGATTGGAAGAAACTCTCTGGAGGAAACTAGCCAACCCCCCCCCCCAAAAAAAACCCAAAAACCTTGTAGATACTGATATTTGTGGGTTCTTCAATGGAAAAACTGACAGGCCACCTTATCATCCTTCAATGACTGAAAAAAATGCACAGTCAAAAGATGAGAATTAGCTTTTATTCATCTGACATTCTGAGGACTTCAAGGCTGAGAGACAGCCTCTTAGAATAGCCCTGAGAGACTGCTCTGAAGAGGTAAGGGAGACAACATGATACTATACATAGAAAATCCAATGATGATACCAGAAAACTACTAGAGCTCATCAATGAATTCTATAAAGTTGCAGGTACAAAATTAATACATAGAAATCTCTTGCATTCTTATATACTAACAACAAAAGATAAGAAAGAGAAATTAAAGAAACAATCACATTTACCATCACATCAAGGAGAATAAAATACCTGGGAATAAACCTACCTAAAGAGGCAAAAGACCTATACTCTGAAAACTATAAGATGCTGATGAAGGAAACTGAAGATGACACAAGCAGACAGAAAGAAATACCATGCTCTTGGATTGGAAGAATCAATACTGTCAAATGACAATACTACTCAAGGCAATTGACATATTCAGCACAATACCTATCAAACTACCAATGGCATTTTTCACAGAACTAGAACAAAAATTTTTTTAATTTGTATAGAAACACAAGAGATGACTGAGTAGCCAAAGCAATCTTGAGAAAGAAAAACAGAGCTGGAGGAATCAGGTCTCCCCACTTCAGACTTTACTACAAAGCTACAGGCATCAAAACAGTATGTTACTGACGCAAAAACAGAAATATAGATCAGTTGGAGTTCCCATCATGGCACAGTGGAAACAAATCCGACTAGGAACCATGAGGTTGCAGGTTTGATTCCTGGCCTTGCTCAGTGGGTTAGGGATCTGGAGTTGCTGTGAGCTGTGGTGTAGGTTACAGATGTGGCTTGGCTCTGGTGTTGCTGTGGCTGTGATGTAGGCCAGCAGCTGTAGTTTCAATTCGACCCCTAGCCTTGGAATCTCCATATGCTGAAAGTGTGGCCCTAAAACAAACAAACAAAAAAGCCAAAAAAAAAAAGAGATATAGATCAGTGGAACTGGATAGAAAGTCCAGAAATAAATCCACACACCTCTGGTCAATTACTCTATGACCAAGGAGGCAAGAATATACAATGGAGAAAAGACAGCCTCTTCAATAAGTGATGCTAGGAAAATTGGATAGCTATATGCAAAAGAATAAAATTAGAACATTCTCTCACACCATGCACAAAAATAAACTAAAAATGGATTAAAGATCTAAATATAAGGCTGGATACTATAAAACTCTTAGAGGAAAACATAGAACATTCTTTAACATAAATCACAGCAATATCTTTTTGGATCCAACTCCTAGAGTAATGAAAATAAAGACAAAAATAAACAAATGGGACTTAATTAAATTTAAAAGCTTTTGCACAGCTAAGGAAACCATTAAAAAGATAAAAAGACAACCCATAGAAGAGGAGCAAATCTTTACAAATGAAGCAATTGACAAGGGATTAATCTCCAAAATATATGTACATTCATACAGCTTTATATCAAAAAACCAAACAAACCAATCAAAAAGTGGCCAGAAGATCTGAGTGGCCATTTTCCAAAGAAGAAAGACAGGTGGCCAAGAAACATATGAAAATATGCTCAACATCACTAATTATTAGAGAAATGAAAATCAAAACTATAATGAGATTATCACTTCACACCAGTCAGAATGGTCATCATCCAAAAAGTCTACAAACAATAAATGCTGGAAAGGGTACAGAGAAAAGGGAACCCCCCTACTCTTCCTGGGGAATGTAGGTTGGTGCAACCACCATGGAGAGCCATGTAGAGGTACCTTAAAAAACTAAATATAGAACCAACATCAGCAATCCCACTCCTGAGCATATACTTGGAGAAAACTGTAATTCAAAAGAATTACATGCACCCCAATGTTCATTGCAGCACCATTTACAATAGCCAAGACATTGAAGCAGAGTTCCTGTCGTGGCGCAGTAGTTAACGAATCTGACTAGGAACCATGAGGTTGTGGGTTCAGTCCCTGGCCTTGCTCAGTGGGTTAAAGGATCCGGCATTGCTGTGAGCTGTGGTGTAGGTTGCAGATGCGCTCGGATCCCGAGTTGCTGTGGCTCTGGTGTAGGCCGGCAGCTACAGCTCCGATTAGACCCCTAATCGCCTGGGAACCTCCATATGCCACAGGAGCAGCACCAGAAAAAGGCCAAAAAAAAAAAAAAAAGACATGGAAGCAACCTAAATGTCCATCAACAGAGGACTGGATAAAGAAGATGTGATACACACACACACACACACACACACACACACAAAATGGAATATAAAAATAATGAAGTAATGCTATTTGGAGCAATATAGATGGACCTAGAGATGATCATTCTAAGTGCAGTAAGTCAGGCAGAGAGAGACAAATACATATGAGATCACTAATATGTGGAATCTAATAAAAATGATACAAAAGAACTTAGAAAAACAGAAACTGATTCAGAGATTTCTAAACCAAATTTATGGTTACCAAAGGGGAAATGCTAGGGAGAAGGATGGAATGGGAGCTGGGATTACCATATACACACTATTACATACAGAAATGATCGGTAACAAGGACCAATGGGAAAATCTATTCAATATTCTGTGATGGTCTACATGGGAAAAGAATCTGCATGACTGATTCACTTTGCTGTACACCTGAAACTAATACAACTAATTATAAATCACCTACACTCCAATAAAATTCATTAGAAAATTTTTTAAACAGTAGTTTTAACGAGAAAAAAAAGAAAAGAGGTAAGATAAGAGCCAGGATATACAGGAGTTTTTCCAACAAAGACCAGGTAGTCGAAATATCAAAAAAATTACCGTTTATTAAAGAAAACCAGGCGTCTTGAGGAATGTCATGCTTTTCTATGTATGGGAAGATGCAAGAGTCTGGGGTCATCGAAAGCATTCCTTTGATAAGCACCTCAGCTATCTGGGGTCAGTATCCAGTGCTTTCCCACCCTGAGTCCCCTCAGGATGCATACTGGGGGTGGGCTATGGTGGCTGAGGGCTAGACGTGGGCATCCAGTTTCTACCCTGAGTTTCCTCAGGCCTCAATGCTGGGAGCAGCTGTAATGTGACGGCTTGATGGCTGCAACATACTTTGTTTACTCAGAAAGCAGACAACATTTTTCATTCACACCACCAATCAATAAAATCCTATCTATGCACACAGAACTTTTAATCAGCTTCTTAGTGCTTCATTCTTAAGTGTGAATGGCCAACAAAGCATTTTGAGGCTTTTAAGGAAATCCTCTAGGATAAAAGATTAAGACCACAATAAAACAGTAGAGAAAAGGAACCCCTACTGGTTCGGTACGTTAAGGATCTGCATTGTCACTGCTGTGGCTCTGGTTACTGCTGTGGCACAGGTTCAGTCCTGGGCCTGAGAACTTCCTCCATGGACAGGGCAAAAGAAAAAAAAAAAAGTAATCGAAAAGGATCCAGGAGGACGGAAAGAAAAAGTACAGAGCCCAAAAGGGGAAAAATAGGAGTTCCCGTCGTGGCACAGCAGAAACGAATCTGACTAGGAACCATGAGGTTACAGATTCAATCCCTGGCCTTGCTCAGTGGGTTAAGGATCCGGTGTTGCCGTGAGCTGTGGTGTAGGTCACAGACTCGGCTTGGCTCCAGCATTGCTGTGGCTGTGGTGTAGGCCGGCAGCTATAGTTCCGATTAGACCCCTAGCCTGGGAATCTCCATGTGCCTCGCGTGTGGCCCAAAAAAGACAAAAGACAAAAAAAGGCGGGGGGGGGGGGGGGGGGGGGGCAAATACACTCGAATATTGCATTGCATAAATGCTGTAAACTGAAATGACAATTCAGGCATAAGAAAGAGCTCTAAATATGACTGCAAAATAAAAATTCAGGAAAATTGTTGAAGTAATCTTTCAGAAAATAGAACAGAAAGACAAAAAAAGAAAAATAAAAGAATCAGAAGTTGAAACCAGAAGTTTCAATATCTAACCAGGAGGAGTTCTAAGGACTGTGCAGGGGGGTGGGGTGGGGGGGATCAATTAATCAAAGAAAAAAGAAAATTAAATTTCCTAGAACTGAAGGACACGATTTTCTAAATTGAAAGAGTCCAATGAATACCTAGCACAAAGAATAGGGGGAAGTTCCATTCTAAAGTACATTATCATGAAGTTTCAGGAAACTAGGAATAAAGAAAGAATATCCTAAAAACTTCAAAAGGTCAAATAAAAAAGTCAAGAAACATTCACAGAAAACTTTGCAACAGCAATAATGGAAAAATGCAGATAATGCTATAGTATCTTAAGTTTTGAAAGGAACTTTCTTGTCAAACTATCCATGCCCAAACTATTAATCAAGCAAAATAAGGACATTTTTGAACAGATGAGCCCTCGAAAAAATCTATTTCCTGTGCAGCCTTCTCCGGAAGATACTAGAGGGTGTGTTTTATCAGAACAGGGAGAAGAGTTATGCTTCTTTTCAGTAGGGCCAACTAAGCTCTGCCCTAGCTGACTCTCCTGCTGACAGGAGCTGTAACCACTGCACAAAATACAAAAAACAGGTGACTTGAAGGCACTGGGCAGTGAACGGAAGCAGGCAGATTCTAGAAGGAGCTGACACTTGGGAGAAGAGGAAAATGGTGTAAATTACTTGTTTTTACAGCTTTCAGCCTGAAGACAAAGTACTGCTTGAGGCAAATAAAATTTCCAATAGAAAACCTAAAGTCCTTATGGCATGAAGAACCAGAGGGGAGTTGGGGGTAACCACACAGCTGGAAAATCAGGGGGAATTTCAGAAAAAGTGTTTCCAAATTCCTAAAAGATATTAATCTGGAAAATTCCTGAAATTATAAGTAATTCTATATTTATCATAATACTTTGTGTTCTCAAATAATGTGTCCATAATAATAAAGAGTGAATCATTTGTCTATCATAGGCTTATACTAAAAGTTTCAGCAGATTTCTGCTAAAAAAATAATAATAAATTCATGGCTTATCACTAGTATAAGCCAATATACTCTAAGATTATATAGTTCAATAATAGGTAAAAATTATTTCTACCTGATATAGACTTACGATAGAAGAAAACATTACAAGGAAACATTAACAAAATAAATGCTAGATAAAATTATTTTAAACTTTAAACATCTCAAATTTAATATGTCAAAGTCATCATTTTTAAGGTTTTTGTTTGTATTTAAAGGTTTTTTAAAACACAAAGTATTAATTACTGGATCTGAGGGTCTTGATTTTTGCTGGTTAACAAATATTCCAGACATAGGAAAAGTGTCTTTCACTTTGCACTGACATTGGTCAATGAGTGTGTCCTAAACCGTTTTCTTTTTTCTTTTTTGGTCACACCTGAGGCATATGGAAGTTCCCAGGCCAGGAATCAAATCCAAGCTGGAGCTGCAACCTATACCACATCAGCAGCACCACTAGAACCTTAACCCACCATGCCAGGGCAGGGATTGAACCAGTGCTTCCACAGAGACAAGCCAGATCCTTAACCCACTGCACCACAGCAGGAACTCCCTAAATTATTTTCAAATTGAGTATTAGTGTATGTATTGCTTCATATAAACTCATTTCCTTTATTACCAAGCATATGGCTTTGTTTACTCAGTATTATGTGAAATGCATCCACATCAATGCATGTGGAAGTAGTTTATTTTTGTTTGTGTACAGTAGTATTCTATTGCATGAAAATTTATCATGATTCTACTGTTGATAAGTGTATTAGTCTGCTAAAGCTGCCATAAAAAAAAAAATACCACAGACTGGTGGCTTAAGCAACAGAGATTTATTTTATCACAGTTCTGGAGGCTAGAACTCTAAAATCAATGTGTAGGCAAGTTTGATTTCTTTTGAGGTTTATCTCCTTGGCTTGCAGATGGTTGTCTTATTGCTGTGTCCTCATATGGCCTTTCCTCTGGGGTTTCTTCCTTCTCTTATAAGGACACCAGTCCTAAGAGATTAGGGGTCCACCCATATGACCTCATTTAACTAATTACCTCCTTAAAGGCTCTATCCCAAATACAGTCACACGGTGCATTAGGGCTTCAGCTATGAATCTTGGGGAACACAATTCGGTCCCTAACAATGAGCATATGTGTAGTTTACAGTTTGGGGCTACTGTGAATAGTACTACTGTGAACATTCTAGTATAATGTTCTTTGGTAAACTTATGTTGCTGGGTATATAAATAAAAGTAAAATAACTGCTGTTCATGAGGTCATCTACATTCAGCTTAGTAGATTCTGCTAAGCAGCTTTTCAAAGGGGTTGTAGAAATTTACTCTCTCAGTGCAGTGTACAAAAAGTTCTACTTGCCCTACATCCTTGCCAACACTTAGTATTTTCCATCTCTTCAATTTTAGCCATTATGGTAGATGTATGATAAATAATTTTTATCTAAGTTGCCTCAAATTATTTTTGGAAATGGAATAAAAATACGAATGTAATTTAATTAATGCCATAGTTAATCTAGAAGCATTTTCTTAGTAAAATGTCACTGTGATATACAGAAAAATTTATAAATCTATTCTTAAAAACACCTAGGTTCTCTTGACCTTTTCAAGTAGGAAATTGCAAAAACACAACTTTATTGTGAAAATTTTGACCAGAGAAAATGCTTTTAACTTCAATATAGGGGTGGGGGGGTGGGGAGAGGGACCTATAACAGAGAAAAATGAAATTAACAGCAATGAGTCTGCAACTCCAGGAAATTACTCTGGAATTACAAACATACTTGAAAAATATTCCAGTCTAACCAGTAAAACTGAGGAGAGACGAAACCTGGTAGTCAAAAGCAGTTGCACGGAAAAGCTACGCATAAAGATGGCACTAAATTAAATATAATTTTTTCAGTGTAAAAGGGGAGCTAAATTCAGCGTTTTCTTCTGGGGCTACAAGAATATCATGTCACATGGATGGAAGAAAATGTTCTGCTCAGCTTTGTGCAGTTGGATTTTAACCACAAAGAAGCATATCTTAAGGAAAAGTGACTTGAGTAGCATCAAAAACAATCGGGAGAAAATACAGGAGTTAAGTTCTGATGCTTTGAATCGTATCCCCTTTCCTCTCATGAGGGGAGACAGAAACTTGATCTCCTTCCTACAAGTGAGTGGGGCTAAAGAATTTAAGGAACTTTAATTCTGGGTACCTGCCCTGTCAAGTGGGATGCTACTGTAGAGCAGATAAGATGCAAAATAGAAAATCTGCTCACAGGTCATTAAAAGTTGACCACAGTTAGAGAATTAAAGTCATTTCTGAAGAAGAAGGAGAGCTGCTCTTTTGAAATGCTTTTTGTTGGGGGGTGGAATGTGAGGGGCCCAAGCAGAGCATGGACTCTTTTTCCCTTTGTTCTATGATGCCCTGGTAAAATCCACCCATTTCATTGCTTCTGTCATCTTTTGTTAAGCTCAGAAACTGCAGTGGAGGGGCAGGTTTCTATTTTCTGTTGAGTAGTACTACTGTGTCTTTAAGTCAGAAAAGCCCTGGAATCCACCACAATTTCATTGCCAGGAAATTTGGCACCAACAGCTATGGGACTCCTGGAGTACAGTACCCTGGATTAAAAGTCTGACACTTTGGAAGTACGAGAACATGATTTATTTTTCCATATTACACTAATAAACAGAGAGGAAAGTAGTTAGTCATTTCAATTTTGAGAAAGTTTCTAGGACTGAAATAAGGCATTCAACATAAAACTTACACTCAAGAAATATGTCCAAAAAAAAAAAAGAAAGAAAGAAAGAAAGAAAGAAAGAAAAGCCCTTATTGTTGCTGAATCATTTGAAATTCTCAACAAAAATTCCAAAACAAGTGGAGGTTTCTAGAAGAGGGTCACACATGAATTTAAATGGAAATTAATTTCTTTAAGAACCTCCTACTTCATTAGGATTGACTCAGAGGAACAGAATGCTACCCACACTTTGCCTCTTTATCCCTTTTAAAAATCAACAGCTTGTTAAGGTATCAACAAGTAGAATAGGGTTGGCTTTCCTTGGTCCCTCTCCCTCCATGTTCTCTATTCCAGAGAGCCAAAGTTGATTCAATGACAGAGAAATTTCCCCTTCCTCTTAGAGTTCCTGTGCCAAACCTCCCTGGCAATGAGCCTTCTCCCTCTACTGATTCCTTGTGCATTCATGCTGTTCAGCTCTTTGTGCTCATACCAAACATAATCTGGGGCTGGAGGCAGGTCTAAGATTAAGTTGGTTTATACTCACTTCAATGTAAAACAGACATGGTTGCATTTCAAATCCTGTAGGTTTGTTTTACATAACAGAATTGGTTGTTAGGATGGATTTTGGTCCTAGTATTTATCTTCTTCTCAATCACTCAAAGACTTAATTGACTGTTCAGAGATCCATTTCAGTCTCTAAGTTTCCCACCCTTCTCAATCACCTGGAGAGTAACTTAACTGGTTCCATTAATCTTGACCTACGCATAATGCAGAAAGTGGGATCTAGCACCTTTAGCTCTCAAATTCCAGACCTTCACCCTCTCTTCCCAGTCCCAAACGCCGTATGAAATTTCTACCAAATCTATATAATGCATTCTCCCCCAAATAAATCAGTGGTGTAACATGTAAAATTGCAACTTGGCAGATCCAAAAATAATTATTTTTCATAAAACTTCAAAAAGGCTATAAACTTTTTAAAGAACAATAATAAAAATGAAGAAGAAGCTGGAGAGTTAAGAATCTCTAACTCTTTTCAGGAGAAGACAATCACATCCACTTCGGAAGGAGAGGCGAGGGAGTTTTAATAGGTTAAAAACAGAACATAGCAAAAGTAACTAAACACATAGGACTTTTGCCAGATCAACTTTACTTATGTTGAAGATTTTTAGTTATAAATGCGATTTCTTCAAAGGTGAAATAATAAGCGTTCTAAGGAAATTTAGCAACTCTCTTCTGTACTGTTAAAAGTATATGTCTACTTGCTTACATATTATATATATATACATAGCTTATTTATTCTTTGCTAGATGAGTACAGGTTATACTATTGAATACTTTGTCAATGTGTTTATCTGGAAATGGCAGGACAGCTCTAACCCTGGTCCTGTCTGACCTGCTGGAAAACAAACACTGTGATATGCTATTGTCAAATTATAGTTTAATAAAGGAATAGAAGATAAAAAGTGTACTGAACTGACTGATGGAACTTGATATTGAAATCTATACAAGACGTAATTCTTTTGCTGCTGTTCTACTTTTTAGATGGTGTTTCAAATAGTTTCACATCTTTGAAATTTTTAATATAGTAATCCTTAAATTAATATGATTAATTAATATTTAAATGTATATCTAAACTATGTCAAATAGGACAATTCTGTGATTTTTAAAAGATGTAATTAATAAGTGGCCTACCTGACTATGTTCTATAGTGTATAAAATAGAAACTTGTTGTTGCTGTATTTTACTAATATGCAGTTGTAAGCTTGCAATGTCAGAGGCTCACTCGTTGATAATATATCAAGAGGAATTCTTGTGGCAAAGACACCACTGTGTATCTACTTTTGAAAATCAACTATATTTTACCAACATAGACACCTTTATCCTACAAGGGATCTTAGAGTAAAGATTCATTACTATTATTGAAATTTTAATTACCAAAACACATAGCAACATACAATGCTTCATTATGAATTTGAGACAACATTGCAGTTTGAATGCAACTTTATACTACCCAAAGAGATACTTTATACTACCCATAGACATAAATAGTTCTTCACTACAAAAATTACAAAATATACAATAGAAAAAATCATTAAAAGAATGAAAATGTTGCACTGAAAATATTAATGTAAAGAAAGCATTAAAAGAAGAACAGAAAAACAAGGAAGTCATGAAACAAAGAAAATGAAAAGTAAAAGAGCAGATGTAAATCCAATTATATCAATAATAACATAATTTGCAAATGAATTAAACAATTTAATCAAAAGGCAGAGATTGCTAGACTGGATAAAAAGCAAGTTCCAACCATACTATCTACAGGAGATATGCTTTAGATTCAAAGATACAAAGAGGTTGAAAGTAAAAGAATGAAAAAAAGATATATCATGAAAACAGCAACCCTGACTAATATCAGACAAAACAGACTTTGAAACAACAACCAAAATGTGATTAGAGACAAAAAGTAACATTTCATAGGAGTTCCCGTCGTGGCGCAGTGGTTAACGAATCCGACTAGGAACCATGAGGTTGTGGGTTCGGTCCCTGCCCTTGCTCAGTGGGTTAACGATCTGGCATTGCTGTGAGCTGTGGTGTAGGTTGCAGATGCGGCTCGGATCCCGCATTGCTGTGGCTCTGGCGTGGGCCGGTGGCTACAGCTCCGATTCAACCCCTAGCCTGGGAACCTCCATATGCCGAGGGAGCGGCCCAAGAAATAGCAACAACAACAACAAAAAAAGACAAAAAAAGTAACATTTCATAATGATGAAAATATCAATCCAGCAGGATGATATAGCAGTTACAAACATATATATGTACCTAGAAATAGAGCCCTCAAAAGCATGAAGCAAAAACTGCCTTAACTAAGGGCCTTTGATATCCAGTTTTCAATAATGGATAGAACAACTAGGGAGAAGAGCAATAGGAAATAATAAGACTTGAACTACACTATATGTAAACTAGACTAACAGACATCTACATAAATACTCCACTCAATAACCAGAGAATACACATTTTCTCAAATGCACATAAAACATTCTCAAAGAAAGGTCATTTCATAGACCATAAAACAAGCCAAAATAAATTAAAAAGAAGTTAAATTACACAAAAAGAGTTCTCCAGTCACAGTAGAGTGAAATTAGAAATTGGTAACAGAGTCATTCGGGAAATTCATAAATATGTGGAAATTAAACATCATACTCCTACATAATGGGTCAAAACAAAAACCAAAGGGGAAATCAGAAAATACTTTGAGACAACAAAAATGAAGATATAGCACACCATAACTTCTAAGATGTAGCAAAAATAGTGCTTACAAACAGGGAAATGTAAAGTTATAAATGCCTACATTAAAAAAGAAGAAAAATCTTGAACCAACACCTTAACTTTCTAGCATAAGACCCTGGACAAAGAGAAAACTAAAGTTCAAACAAGTGAAAGGAAGGAAATAATAAGGATTAGAGTGGAAATTAATGAAATAAAGAATAGAAAAATACAGCAAATCAATAAAACCAAAAATTAGTTCCTTGAAAAGGTGAATAAAAGGGACTGGAAAAAGAGAGAAAACTAAAATTACTAAAATCAGGGATGAAAAAGAGGACATTTATTATAGAAATAAAAAGAATTATAAGAGACTACTATTAACAACTGTATATCAACAAATTAGACAATTTGGATGAAATGGGCAAATTTCTACAAGGATACAAACTGACTCAAGAAAAAAGATAAAATCTGAATAGAAGACAAGATAACAATTCAAAACTCATTCTATGAGGCCAGTATTACCTTGATAGCAAAACTAGAAAAAAATATCACCAAAAAAAAAAAAACTATTGACCAATATCTCTCATGAAAACAAACACAAAAATCTTCAACAAAATACTAGCAAACTAAATCTAGCAGCATATAAGAAAGATTATACATCAAAACCAAGTGAGAATCATCTCAGAAATGCAAGATTGATTTAAAATCCAAAATCAAGTAATAAAATACACCATATCAACAGAGTAATAGACAAAAAACACATGATCATCTCAATAGAAACAAAAAATGCATTTGAAAAAATCCAGTGTCTCCTCATAACAAAAACATTCAACAACTAGGAATAGAAGGAAATATACTTAATCTAAAAGGCATCTATAAAAACCCCAGAGCTAACATCCCAATGGTGATTGACTGAAGTCTTTCCCACTGGCTCAGGAATAAGACAAGGGTGTCCACTTTCTATGACAGAATATACCACTCTATTCAACATTTTACTGAAGGTTCTAGACAGGAAATTTAGGCAAGAAAAATAAATAAAATGCATTCCAACTTGAAAGGGAGAAGTAAACTATCTTTATTTCCAGATGACAAGATCTCATATTCAGAAAACCCTAAGGAATCTACTAGAAACTATTAGGGAAAAAAAAAAAAAAAGAGTTCAGCAAGGTCTCAAGTTGAAATATCAATATGCAAAAATCAATTACATTGCTATACAATAGTAATGGAGAAATCAAAAGTAAAATTAGGAAAACAATTCCATTTACAACTAGCTTCAAAAAGAATAAAATGTTTGAGTCATTTTAAAAAAGAATTGCAAATTTTATAGATTGAAAACTATAAAATATTGTTGAATTAAAGACCAAAATAAGTAGAAAGACATTTGTTATGAGCTGAATTGTATTCTCCAAAAAGATGTTAAAATATTAGCACCCAGTACCTGTGAATGTGACCTTATTTTGAAATAGGGTCTTTGCAGATGTAAATAAATTTAGATGAGGTTGTACTGTATTAGGGTGGTTCCTAATGTGATAACTGGTATCCTTATACAAAGAGAAAATTAGGAAACTGGATATACACAGGGAAAATACCATGTGAAACTAAAGGAGAGATTAATGTATCCAGAAGTAAAGGAACTCTACCAGAAGCTAGGAGAGTGGCATGGAGCAGATTCTCCTTCATACCGCCCAGAAAGAAACAAACTGCCAAGACTTTGATTTCAGACTTCTAGCCTTCAGCTAGCTAGCTAGCTAACTTCCTTCCTTCCTTCTTTCCTTCCTTCCTCCCTCCCTCACCTATAGCATTTGGAAATTCCCAGGCCAGGGACTGAACCTGCACCACAGCAACAACACCCTGAGCCACAGGGAACTCTTTTTCTTTTCTTTTCTTTTCTTTTTTGTCTTTTTTGCCATTTCTTGGGCCGCTCCCACAGCATATGGAGGTTCCCAGGCTAGGGGTCGAATCAGAGCTGTAGCCGTCAGCCTACACCAGAGCCACAGCAACACGGGATCCGAGCCGCGTCTGCAACCTACACCACAGCTCACAGCAACGCCGGATCCTTAACCCACTGAGCAAGGCCAGGGATCGAACCTGCAACCTCATGGTTCCTAGTCGGATTCGTTAACTACTGCGCCACAATGGGAACTCCCAATTTCTGTTTTCTAAGACACTTGCTTAGTGATACTTTGTATAGCAGGCCTAGGAAACTAATAAAACATTACATGTTCATGGATCAGAAGACTTAATATTGTCGTCCCCAATGTGATTCACAGATTCAACACAATCTGTCTCAAAATTCCAGTTGGCTTCTTTGTAGAACTCAACAGGCTGATCTTAAAATTCATGCAGAAATTCAAAAGACCCAGAATAGCCAAAATAATCTTGAAAACACAACACAATGAAACAAAGTTGGAAGACTGACACTTTCTAATTTCAAAACTTAGAACAAGTTATAGCAATCAAGATAGTGTGGTATTGACATAAAGACAAATAGGTCAACAGGATATAAACAAGAAACCAGAAACAACCTCTTACATTTACACTCAGCTGATTTTCAAAAAGGGTGGGGGGGGGTCAATATAATTCAATAATAGGGCAAGAATAATCTTTTTAACAAATGGTGCCAGGGTAACTAGATATCCATATGTAAAGGAATGAAGACAGACCACAATACACATAAAAATAATTTGAAATTAACCCAATACATAAATAGAAGAGATAAAACTAGAAAACTCTTAGAAGAAAACAGGCATAATCATTATGACCTTGAATTAGGCAACAGTTTCTTAAATATGACACCAAATACATAAGCACTAAAAGAAAAAAATAAACTGGACTTCATTAAAATTTCAAAATTTTCTGTTTCAGAGGACATTGTCAAGAAAATTTTTAAAAACTACAGAATGTAAGAATATTTTTGCAGATCATACATCTGACAGGGGACCTGTACCTACAATACATAAAGAACACTTAAAATTCAATAATAAAAAAGGACCCAATTTTTAAAAAGGCAAAGTATCTGAATATGCCTTTCTCTTAAGAACATATACAGTCAGCAGGCACATAAAAAGATAATCATTAGCCATCAGAGAAATACAAATAAAAATCAGAATGAGATGTCATTTCACAGTAGGACTGTGTTTGGGTTGAGATATATAGAAGTCTTGAGCCCCAGGGCCTCAAAAAGTACCCCTATTTGGAAATAGGGTCACTATAGACGTAATTAGTTAGGTGGGTGAGTCTGAATTCAATATGACCAATGTCCTTATAAAAGAGGAGGGAGATACACAGGAAGATGGGCATGTGACAGCAGAGATGTAGTGACACATCTACAAGCCAAGGAACAGCAAGTATTGATGACAAACAACAAAAGTTTGAAGAGGCAAGGTAAGTTTCTCCCCTGAAGCTTTCAGAGGGAACATAGCCTTGCTGAAACCTTGATTTCAGATCTCTGGCCTCCAAAGGTGAGACAATATATTTCCGTTGCTTTAAGCTGCCCAGTTTGTATCCCTAGGAAACCAATAGGCAAAAAATGAAAAGATAGCAACAAATGTTATTTGCACAAATGCAGAGAAAGTGGAACCCTCATACACTACTGTCGGGAATGTAAAATGGTAGAGCTGCTCTGG
Source organism: Phacochoerus africanus (assembly GCF_016906955.1). NCBI lineage: Eukaryota > Metazoa > Chordata > Mammalia > Artiodactyla > Suidae > Phacochoerus > Phacochoerus africanus. The sequence goes on along the minus strand of NC_062545.1, from coordinate 74,479,789 downwards.
AAAACAGGCTGGAAGTTCCTCAAAAGACTAAACATAGAATTGCCACATTGCGAAATTCCACTTTAGGTATATACAAGAGAAATAAAAATGTAAGTCCAAACAAAACTTGTACATGAATGTTCAAAGCTGCATTATTCATAATAGCCAAAAAGTAGAAACAACCCAAATATCCATCAGTTGGCTATGTATTCTAAACAAGGGAATATTACTTGGCAATAAAAAGAAATGCAGTACTGATACATGCTACAACATGTATAAATCTTGAAAATACTATGTTTAGTGAAAGAAGGAGATCACAAAGGGCCCCATCTTATATGATTCCATTATATGAAATATCTGGAATAGGCAAGTCTATAGAGACAGAAGGAAGATTAGTGGTTGTCTAGGAAGGTTGGTAGACATAGGTAGATGTAGGGAGAAGGAAATAATGGCTAAGAGAAGGAAGATTTCTTTTTCGAGTGACAAAAAATTCTAAAATGGACTATGGTAATTAATGCTTGTGCAATTCTGTGAATATACTGAAAGTCAGTGAACTGTATACTTTAAGTGGGTGAGCTGTATGGCATATGAAATATAGCTTAATAAACTGTTTTTAAAAATATAGGGGAGTTCCCATCGTGGCGCAGTGGTTAACGAATCCGACTAGGAACCATGAGGTTGCGGGTTCGATCCCTGCCCTTGCTCAGTGGGTTAACGATCCAGCGTTGCCGTGAGCTGTGGTGTAGGTTGCAGACGCGGCTCGGATCTCACGTTGCTGTGGCTCTGGCGTAGGCCAGTGGCTACAGCTCTGATTCAACCCCTAGCCTGGGAACCTCCATATGCCACAGGAGCGGCCCAAAGAAATAGCAAAAAGACAAAAAATAAATAAATAAAAATAAATAAATAATTAATAAATAAAAATATAGGAACTCCATTGTGGCTCTCAATGGGTTAAGGATCTAGCATTGCCACTGCAATGGCTTGGGCTGCTGCTGTGGCATGGGTTCAATCCCTGGCCCAGGAACTTCCACATGCAGTGGGTGTGGCCAAAAGAAACATATAGTATCCTATCACATCTAAGAAAGTTAACAACAATTCTTCAATGTCATGACATATCAAGTTAGTGTTTGAATTTCTCTGATTGCCCCTTAGTTTTCTGTTTTGTTTTGTTCTTGTTTCTATTTTTACAGTTTGTTTGATTCAGAACCCAAACAAAGTCTATACGCTGATACTGGTTGATATGTTCCTTCAGGCTCTCTTTAAACTATAGGTGCCTCTGCATCTCTCTTTTTCTTTTTTATTTGTTGAAGAAGCAATTCATTTATGTTATTACAAAAATCTACAGTCTACATTTTGATAAATGCACCCCCATGATGTTATCTAACATATTCCATTGCCTTACTATTTCCTGTAAATTGATTAAATCTAAGTTCCATTTCTGTAGCACTTATTGTAGAATGTACGGTCACTGACTGTATCCATTAAAACATGAGGGCTTTGTAAAATGGTGATATCTAATTCTACTCAAATTCTCTCATTCTTTTTTCATTTGTTATCTAGAAAACTACTATAAACATAAACTTACCTCATCGACTATTTAAATATACCAAAAGATTAATTCTTCTAAAACAAGCAGGAAAAACACTTGGTTCTCTTTATTTACCGGTTTTCAGGATATTGGGTCGGAAACTTTCACTTCTGGTGGAGGGCTAGAAGATTAGGCTCAGATTTACCCTCCCATCTTAAACAATTATAAACTTCCTAAAATATATGAAGCAATGGTTTTCAGGCATAGGTAACACAAAGCACAGGCCAACCATCACCAAGAGAAGTGAAATAAATGAGGTGAGCTCCAACTTACTACCTAGTAAGAGCTTCCAGGCTTCAGGAAAGAGAACTTGATCAGATCCAAATGGTCTCTGTGAGTTGAAAAAACAGATTTAAGAATTTGGGGAGGCCATAATAGCTAGAATCTGAAAGGTGAGTACTGAAAACAGAGCTACACAAGGAGAGACAGAGTTCCAGCTGTTTACAGAATGTCCTTCTCACATCTTTGAACCAAATACAGATTTGTGCATGCATGAGAAGAAATCACTTGTGGCCAGAGGGGGAAAATGCCACTGGAATCATACAGCATGAGCCCTGGAGCTCATAAATAGCCAGGAATAGTTCACGTTCCTTTGAGTCAGAGTAGAATACCCTACTAACATGTAGGATATGAAACAGAATCCTCAGAAGGGTACTGCTTCTGAAGTGGGAATAATCAGCCCTAGAATAAAAGCTACCCCAGTTCTCCTTTACAAAGCTTAGCCTTAAAAGGATAAAATCATTTCCAAGTAACTTGATGGTATCCCAGAACAAAGCCCAATATTGTAAAATTCAAAATATCTGACAACCAATAAAAAATGGCATACATGTAAAAAAGCCAGAAGATACAACTCATAGATTAATACATATAAACATATCTAGATATGATAGAAATTAGTAGATAAAGATACTGAAACAGTGATTATAAATATACTGCATATGTTCAATAACATAGAGGAAGGCATGAGTATAATAAGAATAGGCAACATCCATTTATGATTAAAAATGCTGAACAAAGTGAGTATAGAAGGAACATATCTCAACATAATAAAAGACCATATATGATAAGCCTACAGATAAAGTCATATTCAACAGTGAAATCCTGAAAGCATTTCCTCTAAAATCAGGAATAAGATAAGGATGCCAACTCCTACCACTTTTATCCAACATAGTACTGGAAGTCCAAGCCACAGCAATCAGACAAGAAAAACACATGAAAGGAATCCACATTGGAAAGCAAGAAGTAAAATATCATATCATTGCAAACGACATGATACAATGCATAAAAAAAATTCTAAAGATGCCACCAAAAAACTAGTATAGTTCATCAAGGAATTTGGTAAAGTTGCAAGAAACAAATTAATATACAGAAATCTGTTGCATTTCTATACAGTAGCAATGTGGGATCAGAAAGACGAATTAAGAAAACAATCGCATTTACCATTGCATCAAAAATAATAAAATATCTAGGAAAAAAATCTAAGGAGGTAAAAGACACATACCCAGAAAACTGTAAGATTCTGATGAAAGAAACTGAAGATGACACAAACAGATAGAAAGATATACCAAGAAGAATTAATATTGTTAAAATGACCATACTACCCAGGAAATCTACAGATTCACTGTAATCCCTACCAAAATACAAAAGGCATTTTTCACAGAACTAGACCCAATAATTTAAAATTTGAATGGAAACACAAAAGACCCTGAAATCCAAAATAATCCTGAGGAAAAAGAACAGAGCTGAAGGTATAACACTCCCTAACTTCAGACTACACTGAAGTCAAAGCTACAGAGTACAAAGCTACATTAATCAAAACAGTATGGTTCTGGCACAAAACAGACACATAGATCAATGAAACAGAATAGAGAGCCCAGAAGTAAACCACATACTTATGGTCACTTAATCTATGACAGAAGGGGTAAGAATATACAAGGGGGGAAAAATGGTCTCTTCAGTAAGTGGTGCAGGGGAAACTGAACAGCTACTTGTAAAGGAATGAAATTAGGTCATTTTCTCAAGCCATATACAAAAATAAACTCAAAATTGACTAAAGACCTAAAGGTAAGACCAGAAACCATAAAACCCCTGAAGAAAACATAGGCAAACACTCTTTGACCTAAATCATAGCAAAATCAAAATCAAAATCAAAATAAATAAATGGGCAGTTCCTGTAGTGGTGCACCAGAAACGAATCCAACTAGGAACCATGAGGTTGAGGGTTTGATCCCTGGTCTTGCTCAGAGGGTTAAGGAACTGGCATTGCCACAAGCTGTGGTATAGGTCACAGACGTGGCTTGGATCTGGCATTGCTGTGGCTCTGGCACAGGCCAGCAGCAACAGCTCTGATTAGACCCCTAGCCTGGGAACCTCGATATGCCACAGATGCAGCCCTCAAAAGACAAAAGAAAAAAGACAAAAATAAATAAATAAATACATAAATAGGACCGAATCAGACTTAAAAACATTTCTACAACAAAGGAAACCATAAAGAAAATGAAAAGACAAACTACTGAATGCTTTGAAAAAAAAAAATTTGCTAATGATATAACTGATAAGGGGTTAACATCCAAAATACATAAACAGCTCATATGATTCAACATGAAAAGAACAAACAATCTGGTTTAAAAATGGGCAGAAGACCTAAATAGACATTACTTCAAAGAAGACAGAGATGGCCAACAAGCACATGAAAAGATGCTCAATATCACTAATTATTAAAGAAATGCAAATTAAAACCACAATGAGATATATCACTTCACACCTGTCAGAATGGGTGTCATCAAAAAAAACTACAAACAGGAAATGCTGGCAAGGATGTGGAGATAAAGGGAAACTTGTACACCGTTGGTGGGAATATAAATTGGTGTAGTCACTGTGGAAAATAGTATGGAGGGTTCTCAAAGAAGCTGAAAATCTAACTACCATACAACCAGCAATTTCACTTCTGCATATATATCTGAAAACAAACAAACACCAGTAATGAAAAGGTGTACGCATGCCATTGTTCACAGTAGCATTATTTATAATTGCCAATATATGGAAGGAACACAAGTATCCATCAATAAATGAAGAGATAAAGAAGATGTGGTATATATCCAAAACAGAATACTATTTAGCCATAAAAATAATGAAATTTTGCCCTTTGCAACAATATTGCTGAACTTGGAGGGTATTACACTAAGAGAAATAATTCAGATAAGGGCAGATACTGTATGATCTCACTTACATGCCACATCTAAAAAAACCCCCAAACTATTGTATATAACAAAACAGACTTGTAGACAAAGAGAAAAAACTAGTGGTTATTAGTGGAGAAAGGAAAGGGGGAAGGGCAAGATAGGATTAGCGGATTTGGAGGCACAAACTATTATGCATAAAATAACAGAACAATACATTGGCTGGATTAACAGCAGATTAGACAGATTAGACACTACAAAATAAACTATCTAGGAGTTCCTGTCATGGCTCAGTGGTTAACGAATCTGACTAGGAACCACGAGTTTGTGGGTTCAATCCCTGGCCTTGCTCCGTGGGTTAAGGATCCAGCATTGCTGTGAGCTGTGGTGTAGGTTGCAGATGCAGCTCAGATCCCACATTGCTGTGGCTCTAGTGTAGGCTGGCAGCTACAGCTTCGATTAGACCCCTAGCCTGGGAACCTCCATATGCTGTGGGAGCAGGCCTAGAAAAGGCAAAAAGACAAAATAAACAAAAATAAGTAAACTATCCAAAATGAAACAATATTGAAAAAAAAATATTGGGGAAAAAAAGAACAGAGCATCAGTGAGATTGTGACAACATAAAGGAATTTCATGTAGATGTAACTGAAGTCCCAGGAATTGGAGACAAGAGGGGACAGAAAAAAAAATGTGAAGAAATAAGGGTTAAAAATTCTCCAAAATTGATAAAAAACTATAAATGCACAGACCCAAGAATCACAAACAATGTATTTTTATGAGATTTTTAACATAAAATAATACATACAATAATACACAATAAAATACATAATACATAATAAAATAACAAAGTAAAACATATGACTACAATAACACAAAGGCCAGCATAATGAAAATGGAAGTATGCTGTTGCAAGGTTTTTATATTATTAAGAGGTATTAAGAGGTATAACAAGATGTTGAAAACAAAACCATTCAAAATTTATGGGATGCCACAAAAGCAGTTCTTAGAGGGAAGTTCACAGTGATAAAGAAAGGCCTTTCTCAAAAAAAGAAGAAAAATCTCAAATCCACAACTTAAACTACCACCTAAAAGAATTAGAAAAAGAAGAAATCATAAATGTCAGAGAGGAAATCAATAAAATAGAGATTCACAAAACAATAGAAAAAAAATCACTGAGGATTAAGATGGTGGAATAGAAGGACTGGAGCTCAACTTCTCTCATAAAAACAACAAAATTACAAACAAATACTGAGTAACTTCAAACAAATGGACTGAAAACTTGAAAAAAGATATTCTACTCCAGAAGACAAAGAGGAGGCCACATAAAGAGGTAGGGGGGCAATTACACGATATAAGCAACCCCATACCTCCCAGATGGGAAGCCCCACAAACTGGAAAATAACTATCACACATACTCACCTGCATGAGTGAGAGTTCTGGGCCCCACGTCAAATACCTACACCTGGGGATCTGGCACTGGGAGAAAGAGGCCCCAGAGCATCTGGCATTGAAGGCCAAAGGGGCTTGTGCACAGGAACTCCATGGGACTGGGGGAAATGGAAAACCCATTCTTGAAAGGCGCACACAGACTTCCATGTGCACTGGGTCCCCGGGCAAAGCATAGCTCCAAAGCAGTCTGGGTTGGACCTGACTGCAGTTCTTGGAGGATCTCCTGGGAAAAAAGGGGGTGACTGTGGCTCATCGTGGGGGAAGGACATTGGAGGCAAAGCTCTTGGGAATAGTCATCAGTGTGTGTTTCTCTGGAGGAGGCTGTTTTGGGAAAATCTGGCCCCACCTATCAGCACTGAGAAGCCCCAAGCCAAACAATAATCCAGGTGGGATCACAGTCCCATCCATCAGTAAACACACTACCTAAAGACCCCCCAGGCACATAGCCACCTCTAATCTCACACAGAGACAAAGCCCCAACCACTGGAGGGATAGGAATTAGCCCCACCTACCAGTGGGCAGGTACCAGTCCCTCCCATCAGGAAGCTTACAGCAAGCCCCCATACCAACTTCAGCCACAAGGGGGGCAGATGCCAGAAGTAAGAGAGGCTACAACTCCACTGTCTACAAAAAGGACACTACACACAAAACCTATAACAATGAAAAGACAGAGAACTATAACTCAGATAAGGGAGAAAGGAAAAAAAAACAGAAAAACAGCTAAGTGATCTGGAGATTATCAACCTCCAGGAAAAAGACTTTAGACTGTGGATGCTGAAGATGATGCAAGACACTGGAAATAAACTGGAGGCAAAGATTTATAATTTATAGGAAACACTGAGTGAAGAAATACAAGATTTAAAACTTAACCAAGCAGAAATGTAAAATGCAATAACTGAAATAAAAAATTCATTACAAGCAGCCAACAGCAGAACACAGGAGGCAGAAGAATGAATAAGCAAGGTGAAGGACAGACTAGTGGAAATCACTAATGTGCAACAGAAAAGAGAAAAAAGATTGAAAAGAAATGGAGAATCTCAGGGGTCTAGGACAATGTTATATACACTAACATCCCCATTATAGGGGTGCCAGAAGGAGAAGAGAGAGAGAAAGGGACAGAAAAAAATATTTGAAGAGATAATACCCGAAAACTTCCCTAACATGAGAAAGGAACCACTCATTCAGATCCAGGAAGTGCAACAAGTAACATAAGCCCAAGGAGGAACACCCTGAGACACATATTAATCAAAATGACCAAAATTACAGATAAAAAGAAAATATTCAAAGCAGCTAGGGAAAAGAAACAAATAATATGCAAGGGAACCCTGATAAGGTTATCAGCAGATTTTTCAGCAGAAACTCTGCAGGTTAGAAGGAAGTGGCACAGTATACTTAACGGGATGAAAGGAAAAAACCTCCAACCAAGATTATTTTACCCAGCAAAGCTCTCATTCAGATTTGAAGGAGAAATCAGAAGCTTAACAGATAAGCGAAAGCTGAAGAGAATCAGCAACACTAAACCAGCATTACAACAAATACTAAAGGAGCTTCTCTAGGCAGAAAAGAAAAGGCCACAACAAGAAACAAAAATACAGACTTCCCATGTGACTCACAACATAACAACTCAGCATTGCTTCTACAGTGGCTGTGGCTCGACCCCTAGCTCAGGAACTTCCATATGCCACAGGTGTGGCCACTTGTTTAAAAAAAAAAAAGAAACAAACAAACAAAAATACCACAAATGACAAGGCTCACAAGTAAAGGCATATATACCATAAAGATAGGAAACTATCCATGCACAATTATGCTACCAAAATCAGAAATTCGGAGAAGAGGAGAGTACAGATGTAGAACACTGGAGATGCATTTGCAATTAAGAGACCAACAACTTAAAACAATCTCTCATATATATATATACACTCCTATATCAAAACTTCAGGGCAACTGTAAACCAAAAATCTACAACTGATACACACAAAATTAAGAAAATTCAACTCAAATACAACATTAAAGATAGTCATCAAACCACAAGAGGAGAGAATGAGAGAAGAAGGGAAGAAAAAAGAACAACAAAAACAAATCCAAAGCAATTAATAAAATGGCAATATGAACATACATATCAATAATTACCTTAAATGTTAATGGAATAAATGTCCCAAACAAAAGACACAGACTGGCTGAATGGATACACAAACAAGACATATATATTCTGTCTCCAAGAGACCCACATCATTTCTAGGGACACAAACAAATTGAAAATGAGAGGATGGAAGAAAATATTCCATGCAAACATGAATCAAAAGAAAGCTGGAGTAGCAATACTCATATCATATGAAATAGACCTTAAAATGAAGAATATTTTAAGAGACAAGGAAGGACACTATATAATGATCAAAGGATCAATACAAGAAGAAGATGTAACAATTTTAAATATCTATGCACACAACTTAGGATCACCACAATATATAAGGCAACTGCTAACAACCTTATATGGAGAAATCAACAATAACACAATAATAGTGGGGGACCTTAACACCCCACTTAACAGCAATGGACAGTTCATCCAGACAGAAAACCAATAAGTAAATACAGGACCTAAATGAAGCATTAGACCAGATGGACTTAATAGATATTTAGAGGACATTCCATCCAAATGCAACAGAATACACATTCTTCTCAAGTGCACATGGAACATTCTCTAAGACTGATCACATCCTAGGCTACAAATCAAGCCTCAGTAACTTTAAGAAAATGGAAATCATATCAAGCATCTCTTCTGACCACAACATTATATGACTGGAAATCAATTACAAGAAAAAAAATGCAAAAAACACAAACAAGTGGAGATTAAACAACATGCTACTAAACAACCAATGGATCACTGAAGGAATCAAAGAGGAAATTAAAAAATACCTAGAAGCAAAAAACAAAAAAGATGCAACACTCCAAAACCTATGAAACGCAGCAAAAAAAGTTCTAAGAGGGAATTTTAAAGCAATGCAAGCCTACCTCAGGAAACAAGAAAAAGCTCAAATAAACAACCTAACTTTATTTTTATTTATTTATTTATTTTTGTCTTTTGTCTTTTTTGTTGTTGTTGTTGTTGTTGCTATTTCTTGGGCCGCTCCCGAGGCATATGGAGGTTCCCAGGCTAGGGGTTGAATTGGAGCTGTAGCCACCGGCCTACGCCAGAGCCACAGCAACTCGGGATCCGAGCTGCGTCTGCAACCTACACCATAGCTCACGGCAACGCCGGATCGTTAACCCACTGAGCAAGGGCAGGGATCGAACCCGCAACCTCGTGGTTCCTAGTCGGATTCGTTAACCACTGCGCCACGACGGGAACTCCTCAACCTAACTTTATATCTAAAGCAGCTCGAGAAAGGAGAACAGACAAGACCTAAAGTTAGCAGGACAGAAATCAAAAAGATCAGAGCAGAAATCAATGAAATAGAAATTAAGGAAACAACAGAAAAGATATCAATGACACTAAAAGCTGTTTCTTTGAAAAGATCAACAAAATTGATAAACCCTCAGCCAGACTTCTCAAGAAACAAAGAGAAAGGACTCAAATCAATAAAATTAGAAATAAAAAAGAAGTAACAATGGGCATCACAGAAAAACAAAGGATCATAAGAGACTACCATATGCAACTATATGCCAATAAAACAGAAAACCTAGGAGAAATAGACAAATTCTTAGAAAAGTACAATCCTCCAAGACTAAACCAAGATGAAATAGAAAAGATGAACAGACTAATCTCAAATACTGAAATTGAATCTGTGATTAAAAAACTTCCAACAAACAAAAGTCCAGGACCAGATGGCTTCACAGGCGAATTCTATCAAACATTTAGAGAAGAGCTAACACCTCTCCTGCAGAAGGAACACTCCCTAATTCATTCTATGAGGCCACCATCACCCTCATAACAAAACCAGACAAAGATATCACAAAAAAGGAAAACTACAGGCCAATTTCACTGATAAACATCAATGCAAAAATCCTCAACAAAATACTAGCAAACTGCATCCAACAATACATTAAAAGGATTGTACACCGTGATCAAGTGGGATTTATCCCAGGGATGCAAGGGTTCTTCAATATCCACAAATCAATCTGTGTGATACACCACATTAACAAACTGAAGAATAAAAACCATATGATCCTCTCAATAGATGCAGAAAAAGCCTTTGACAAAAATCCAACACCCATTTCTGATCAAAACCCTTCAGAAAGTAGGCAGAGAGGGAACCTACCTCAACGTAATAAAGGCCATATATGACAAACCCACGGCTGACATCATTCTCAATGGTGAAAAGCTGAAAGAATGCCTGCTGAGATCAGGAATAAGACAAGCATGTGTCCACTCTCACCACTACTCTTCAACATAGTTTTTGAAGTCCTAGCACAGCAATCAGAGAAGTAAAAGAAATAAAAGGAATCCAAATTGGAAAGGAAGAAGTAAAATTATCACTATTTGCAGATGACATGATACTATACCTAGAGAATCCTAAAGACTCTACCAGAAAACGCTTAGACCTCATGCACGAATTTGGCAAAGTCGCAGGATACAAAATTAATACACAGAAATCAACAGCATTTCTATACACTAACAACAAAAATCAGAAAGTGAAATTAGGGAAGCAATCCCATTATCATAACATCAAAAAGAATAAAATACTTAGGCATAAACCTACCTAAAGAGACAAAAGATCTGTACTCTGAAAATTATAAGACATTGATGAAAGAAATCAAAGATGACACAAACAGGTGGACATACCATGCTCTTTGATGGGAAGAGTCAATATTGTCAAAATGACAATGCAATTCCAATCAAATTACCAAGGACATTTTTCACAGAACTTGAACAAAATATTTTAAAGTTTGTTTGGAAGCACAAAAAAGACCCAGAATAGTCAAAGATATCCTGAAAAAGAAAAATGGAGCTGGAGGAATCAGGCTCCCAGACTTCAGACTATACTCCAAAGCTATAGTCATCAAAACCATATGGTATTGGCACAAAGACAAAAATATTAATCAGTAGAACAGTATGGATAGCCCAGGATTAAACCCACACACCTACATTCAACTAATCTACGACAAAGGAGGCAAAATATACAATGGAAAAGACAGCCCTTTCAATAGGTGGTGCAGGGGAAACTGGACAGCCACATGGAAAAAAATGAAATTAGAACACTCCCTAACACCTTATACAAAAATAAACTCAAAATGGATTAAAGACCTAGATACAAGACCGGATACTGTAAAACTCTTAGAGGAAAACATAGGCCAAACACTCTCCAACATAAACAAAAGCAACGTCTTCTCAGATCTACCTCCTAGAGTAATGACAATAAAAACAAAAATAAACAAATGGGACTTAATTAAACTTAAAAGTTTCTACACAAAAAAGGAAACCCTAAACAAAATGAAAAGACAGCCCACAAAATGGGAGAAAATCTTTGCAAATGAATCGACTGATGAGGGATTCATCTCCAAAATTTATAAACACCTTCTGCAGCTCAATACCAAAAAAAAACAAACAACCCCATCAAAAAGTGGGCAGAAGATCTAAACAGACAATTCTCCAAAGAGGACATACAGATGGCCAAAAAACACATTAAAAGATGTTCAACATCACTCATGATTAGAGAAATGCACATCAAAGCCACTATGAGGTACCATCTTACACCAGCCAGAATGCCCATCATCAAAAAGTCTTCAAACAATAAGTGCTAGAGAGGGTGTGGAGAAAAAGGAACCCTATTACACCATTGGTGGGAATGTTAATTGGTGCAACCACTGTGGAAAACAGTGTGGAGATTCCACAGAAGACTAAAAATATAATTACCATTTGATCCAGCAATTCCACTCCTGGATATCTATTCAGAGAAAACCAGGACTCGAAAAGACACATGTACTCCAATGTTCATTGCAGCACTCTTTTCAATAGCCAAGACATGGAAACAATATAAATGTCCATCGACAGAGGAGTGGATCAAAAAGATGTGGTACATATACATAATGGAATATTACTCAACCATTAAAAGGAACGAAATACTGGCATTTTTAGCAACACGGATGGACCTAGAAATTATCATGCTAAGTGAAGTCAGTCATACAGTGAGACACCAACATCAAATGCTATCACTTATATGTGGAATCTGGAAAAAAAAAAGGACACAATGAACTTCTTTGCAGAACAGATACTGATTCATAGACATGGAAAAACTTATGGTTTCCAAAAGAGACAGGTGGGGGTGGGGGGATGCACTGAGGGTTTGGGATGGAAATGCTATAAAATTTGATTGTGAGGATTGTTGTACAACTAAGAATGTAATAAAATTCATTAAGTAATTAAAAAAAAAGAAAAAAATCACTAAAACTAAGAGCTGGTTCTTTGAAAAGGTAAACAAAATTGAAAAACCTCTGGCCAGACTCACCAAGAAGAAGAGAGAGAACTTAACCAGAATAAGAAATGAAGGAAGTTCCCATTGTGGCAGAGCAGAAACAAATCCAACTAGTATCTATGAGGAAGCAAGTTTGATCCCTGGTAGGTGAGGGAGCCGGTTCAGTGAGTTAAGGATCTGGCATTGCCATGAGCTGTGGCGTAGGTTTCAGACACAGCTCAGATCCTGTGTTGCTGTGGCTATGGCATAAGCCAGAAGCTGCAGCTCCAATTCCACCCCTAGCCTGGGAACTCCCATGTGGTTCAGGTGCAGCCCTAAAAAAAAAATTTTTTTTAATGGAAAAGGAGAAATCTCAATGGACATTGAAGAAACACAAAAATCTATAAGATAATACCATGAACAATTATATACCAACAAACTTGACAACCTAAAAGTGGTCAACTTTCTAGAAATATACAGCCCACCAAAACTGAATCAAGAAGAAATAGATCAACTGAACAGACTGATAACTAGAAATGAAATTGAATATGTAATAAGAATACTCCCTACAAACAAAAGTCCAGGACCAGATAGCTTCATAGGCAAATTCTACCAAACATACAAAGAGGAAATTGTACCCATCTTTCTTCAGCTTTTCCAAAATGTTGAAGAAGAAGGAATATTCCCAAAGACATTCTATGAAGCCACCATCACGCTAATACCAAAACCAGACATAGATAGTATCAAAAAAGAAAATTATAGGCCAATATCTTTGATGAATATAGACAGGAGTTCCCGTCATGGCACAGTGGTTAACAAATCCAACTAGGAACCATGAGGTTGCAGGTTTGATCCCTGGCCTTGCTCAGTGGGTTAAGGATCTGATGTTGCCATGAGCTGTGGTGTAGGTTGCAGACGCGGCTCGGATCCTGCTTTGCTGTGGCTCTGGTGTAGGCCAGTGGCTACAGCTCCGATTCAACCCCTAGCCTGGGAACCTCCATATGCTGTGGGAGTGGCCCTAGAAAAGGCAAAAAGACAAAAAAGAAAAAAGAAAATATATATAGACATAAAAATTCTCAGCAAAATTTTAGCCAACAAAATCCAACAACACAGAAAAAAGATCATATACCATGACCAAGTGATATTCATTCAAAGTTCACAAGGATGGTTCAACATATGCAAATCAATCAATACCATATACCACATCAACAAAAGAAAAGTCAAAAACTGAATCTGCCAAAATCCAACATCCGTTCATGATAAAAACTCTTACCAAAATAGGTATAGAGGGAACGTACCTTAACATAATAAAAGCCATTTATGACATACCCACATCCAATACATTACTCAACAGAGAAAAGCTGAAAGTCTTCCCACCGAAATCTGGAAGAAGACAAGGATGGCCACTCTCACCACTTTTACTCAACATGGTATTGGAAGTCCTAGCTACAGCAATCAGACAAACAAAAGAAGTGAAATGCATCCATATTGGAAGAGAAGAGGTAAAACTGTCACTGTATGCGAATGATATGATACTAAATATAGAAAACCCGAAGGACTCCACACAAAAACTACTTGAACTGATCGATGAATTCAGCAAAGTAACAAGATATAAGTATAACATTCAGAAATGGGTTGCATTTCTGTATACTGGCAATGAAATATTAGAAAGGGAATATAAAAATACAATATCTTTTAAAATCACACCCCCAAAAATTAAATACTTAGGAATCAACCTGACCAAGGAGGTGAGAGACTGATATGCTAAGAACTATAAAACATTAATCAAGGAAATTAAAGAGGATTCAAAGAAATAAAAAGATATTCTATCCTCCTGGACTGGGAGAATTAATATCATAAAAATGACCATACTACCCAAAGCAATCTACAGATTCAATACAATCCCTATCAAATTATCCATGACATTTTCCACAGAACTATAACAAACAATCCAAAAATTTATATGGAACCATAAAAGATCCAGAATTGCCAAAGCAATGAGGAACAAAAAACAAGCAGGAGGCATAACTCTCCTAGACTTCAGACAATATTACAAAGCTACAGTAATCAAGACTATGCAGTATTGGTACCAAAAGAGATATACAGAGCAATGGAACAGAATAGAAAACCCAGAAAAAAACCCAGACACCTATGGTCAATTAATCTTCAGCAAAGGAGGCAAGAATATTAAATGGGAAAAAGACAGTCTCTTTAGCAAGCGGTGCTGGGAAAACTGGATAGCTGTATGCAAATCAATAAAACTGGATCACACCCTCACACCATGCACAAAAATAAACTCAAAATGGCTTAAAGACTTAAACATAAGACAAAACACCATCAAACCCCTAGAAGAAAACACAGGCAAAACATCCTTGGACCTCAACCATACAAATGTTTTCTTAGGTCAGTCTCCCAAGGCAACAGAAATAAAAACAAACAACCAACCAAAAAACCAATGGGACCTAATCAAACTGACAAGCAAAGGAAACCATAAGAGAAAACAAAAAGACAACCTATGGAATGGGGGAAAATAGTTTCAAACAACTCAACTGATAAGGGCTTAATCTCCAAAATATACAAACAATTCAACTCAACAGCAAAAAAAGCAACAACCCAATAGAAAAATGGGCAAAAGACCTGAATAGACATTTCTCCTAAGAAGATATAGAGATGGCCAATAGGCACATGAAAAAATGCTCAACATCACCAATTATTAGAGAAATGCAAATCAAAACTACTATGAGGTACTAACTCACACCAGTCAAAATAGCCATCATTAATAAGTCTACAAATAACAAATGCTGGAGAGGGTGTGGAGAAAGGGAACCCAACTTCACTGTTGGTGGGAACGTAAATTCGTACAACCACTATGGAAAACAGTACGGAGATACCTCAGAAAACTAAATGCGGAACCACCATAGGATCCAGCAATTGCACTCCTGGGCATATATCCATATAAAACTTTCATTGAAAAAGATACATGTATCCCTATGTTCATCGCAGTACTATTCATAATAGCCAAGACATGGAAACAACCTAAATGTCCAGCGACAGATGAATGGATTAAGAAGATGTGGTATATATATACAGTGGAATACCACTCACCCATAAAAAAGAACAAAATAATGCCATTTACAGCAACATGAATGGAAGTAGAGACTCTCATACTAAGTGAAGTGAGTCGGAAAGAGAAAGACAAATAACCATATGATATCACTTATATCTGGAATCTAATACATGGCACAAACAAACCTGTCTACAGAAAAACAAACTCATGGACATAGAGAACAGACTTGTGGTTGCAAAGGGGGAGAGGGATGGAGTGGGAGTTTGGGGTTAGTAGATGCAAACTACTGCATTTGGAGTGGATAAGCAATGAGATCCTGCTGTGTAGCACAGGGAACCATATCTAGCTACTTGTGATGGAACACGATGGAGGATAATGTGAGAAAAAGAATGTGTGTGTGTGTGTGTGTGTGTGTGTGTGTGTGTGTGTGTGTGTGTGTGAGACTGGGTCACTTTGCTGTACAGCAGAAATCGACAGAACACTGTAAATCAACTACAGTAAAAAATTATAAAAAAATAAATGCAAACTATATGTTGCTTACAAGAAACCCATTTTAAGTATACACACAGGTTAAAAAAAAAAGGAAGAGGAGTTCCTGTCATGGCGCAGTGGTTAACGAATCCGACTAGGAACCATGAGGTTGCGGGTTCAATCCCTGCCCTTGCTCAGTGGGTTAACGATCCGGCGTTGCCATGAGCTGTGGTGTAGGTCACAGACGCGGCTCAGATCCCGCGTTGCTGTGGCTCTGGCATAGGCTGGTGGCTACAGCTCCGATTTGACCCCTAGCCTGGGAACCTCCATATGCCGCAGGAGCGGCCCAAGAAATAGCAAAAAGACAAAAAAAAAAAAATTAAAAAATAAAAAAAATAAATAAAAGGAAGGGAAAAGATATATCATGCAAACACTACTTTAAAAAAAGAAGTACAGCGGCTATGTTAATACTAACCATAGTAGATTTTAGAGTAAGGAACGTTACCAAGAATAACAAGGTTCATTTCACAGTGACGAAGGAATCACTTCACCAAGAAGACATATCAATCCTAAATATTTACTCGCCTCATAACAGAGCCTGAAAATACATGAAACAAAAAGAGAACTATACAGAGAAAAAGATAAGTTTATAATTAAGTTGGAAATTTCAATGCTTCTATTTCAGCAGTCAGTAGAAAAAGTAGGAGAAAAAAATCAGTGGGGATATAGGAGACTTGAATACCACTATAAACCAACTTGACTCGATTGACATTTAAACACCACTCTACCAACCACAGTGAATATATAGTCTTTCTAATTGCAAAAGAAACAAGAGACATCATTTTCTGAGCTATAAAACAAGTCTCAATAAATTTAAAAGATTCAAACCATACAGCTTAGGTTCTCTGACCATAGAGAACTAATTTGGGAATCAGTAACCAAAAGATGTATATAAAAATCACCAAATGTTTGGAAGCTCAGCAGTACACTTCTAAATAACCCACAGGTCAAAAAATAAAATCATAGGGAAAAATAGGACATGTATGAGATGCAGTTAAAGTAGTACTTAGAAGAAAATTATAGCATTAAAATACTTACATAAGAAGAGCTGAAAGGTGTAAAACCAAGGACTTAAATCTCTATCTTTAAAAACTCAAAAAAAGAGAGCAAATTAAATCCAAACTCAGCAGAAGAAAGTAAATGATAAAGTGTGGAAATCAATAAAATATAAAACACAAAGCAATAGAGAAAATCAATAAAACAGAAGCTATTTCTTTGAGAAGATGAATAGAAGTAATAACTCTCACTAGCATGATCAGAAAAAAATAGAAATTTGTACCATTTTATTTTATTATTTTATTTTATTTTGCTTTTTTAGGGCCATACCTGCAGCATATGGAGGTTCCCAGCCTAGGAGTGGTATTTTCTCTTCAATACCATCACTGCTCCATCGTGACACCATGCACTAATGTCAGAAGTAGGAATGATGTGAATGTACAAGACTCCAAAAGACACATGAGAGAATTCAAGGAAATGAAGGGAACGTATAGCAGGCCCATGTTTGGCATCAGTCCATAGCAACTTTGTTGTAGGTAATGAGAGACTGTTTCCATGGGGTATGCACACAGCCTGCTGCAGGGACTCTGGGCAGGCCAGTACTTGGAACTAAAACAAATCAAGTCTAAAAGGAAGGGAGCTAGACTTAATTTTTAAGTAACTCCTATTGGCAGATATTTCAGAGGTTCTTCAGTGGGAACTGAAACAGGAAATGACTGGGCTAGTAATCTTGTGAGAAAAATTAAGACTAAAACTGCAGATTCCAATGTCTGGGATAGAAACACCTGGAATGGTAATGATGGGGGGTGAGGAGAAGGATCCAAGATGCCCTAGAGACTCTTCTGAACCAGAAAGTGGCAACCCTCCAAGCAGAAGAAAGTTCTCTGCCAAAATTTTAGGGATAAGAAGATGTGACAATCAAGCTAAGAAATGTTCTAAATTTTCATCAATGGTTGTCCTAGTTAGGGGCAGGGGAGCATGTGTAGGGAGTATCACAGGCAAGAAACAAGAAGGTTTTTTTGTTGTTTTTGCTGTTGTTTTTACTTTTTTTGTCTTTTTAGGGCCGCACCTGCAGCATATGGAGGTTTCTAGGCTAGGGGTCACACTGGAATTATAGCTGCCAGCCTACCCCACAGCCACAGCAACACCAGATCCGAGCTGTGTCTGTGACCTACACCACAGCTCACGGCAACACTGGATCCTTAACCCACCAAGGCCAGGGATCAAGCCTACATCCTCATGGATCCTAGTTGGGTTTGTCAATCACTGAGCCACAACGGAAATGCCAAGAAACAAAAAGTTTTCAATTATGGGGAAGTAAGTTTTAACATATGTGAGTTCCAGTCTTTGTTTTCATAGGCCTTTCTTCTAAAACAGAGCTATAACCTTGAAGCTGTGTGTTTTTAGCCTGCAACTTTTTTTTAATGGTGTTCAAAGATATATTCTTAGAAATAATTTCCTCTTTAGAATAACTGTTTCCTAAGTGAAAAATTAAGAGTACTTGAGACATGAATTCCATTTATAAAAGTAATTAAGAAGAACTATCTTAAGGGAGTTCCCGTTGTGGCGCAGTGCAAAAGAATCTGGCTAGTACCCATGAGGATGCAGGTTCAATCCCTGGCCTCGATCAGTGGGTTGAGGATCCGGTGTTGACGTGAGCTGTGGTGTAGGTCGCAGATGCAGCTCGGATCCTGTGTTACTGTGGCTGTGGTGTAGGCTGGCAGCTATAGCTCCAATTCAACCCCCAGCCTGGAAACTCCCATATGCTGAGGGTTCGGCACTAAAAAGGCAAAAAAAAAAAAAAAAGAAAAAGAAAAGAAAAGAAGCTCCTTAAAACTGTTCAACAGATGGACGAATACTTGCCAGATAAAAACAGATGAGTATTTGGGCTGTGTCTGAAAAGTTGTAACATATATCTTTCATCATTTCAGTATGATTCACAGTCCCCGTATACATGGAGCTGATATGGTCTTCAGACAACTTAACTGAGGTGTTAAATAACAGAATAAGGTACTCAGATGTAATTTAGTTGAAGTAGTAGATGATTCTGGTGGGTAGAAACCACATAATATAAAGGGAGAAAGTTGGGCTTCTTCAAAGTTAAAAGTCTGGTAATTAACTGTTGGGTCTCTCACTCACACGCACATCTTGCTGAGAATGCAAGGCCCTAACCATTTCTAAAGGTGTGTTTACAGCAACCTTGAGGGATAAGGCAAAGACTCCCTGGAGACAAAAATCAGGCTTGCTTACTTCTGCCAAGAAAATGGTACATTTCCCAAACTCAGAATCCCTTTCTGTTAACACATTGACTGTGCATTGACAGTGCAGGCATCCATCTGGACCCTCAGCAAAACTCCTCTTCCCTTCCCCAAAGGGACTAGGGAGCAAGGAGGGAGCTGACTCAGTATGCTATCTGTGCCCAAAGTATTAAAATCCTTTGTCTCTGACCCAGGTTTCTTGTATCTTCTGCCATCATCCATGAAACAATGCACGAAAACCTACTACTTCATAAGTAGAGTGAAATCAAATCCAAGGCCTAATACCTCCCACTACCCCTTTTAGTTCAATTTATAATATTCAATTGAGGCCATGGCTTCTATGCAAGGGATAGGGTGTGAGGATGATGGGGATATGGAACCATCTCCTCAACTTCCTTCAACAGGTTAGGTAGAAAAAAGAACCTGTACTACTCAGCTCCTAATGAAAAAGGAAAAGAGACAGAGTGAGGGTGAATCCAAGGTGACCTGACTCCTCTCTCCAGGAAAGAATAACCCTTCACAGAATTGACAGCAAAGGGTCTGGGGCAGCATCCCACGGACCCCTCAACAGTGGTGTTTCCTGTTGGAGAAGAGATGCTCTTGTTGCATATGTGAGATGATAATCTCAAATGTCACCAACCTCAGAGCAGAGAGCTAATCTGAAGTGGTTAAATTCCCTGGAAGCCATGGTATGGGGCCTCTCTTGGCAAACACCGGGTAGTTCAAAATAAATTACTGGTCCAAGTGAAGTGCAAACAAGAAGCCCAAGGGTTGGTTGACTTGTGCAGATTTTGGCAACCATAGTCCACTTGTGGGGATCTTACTGAGCCAAATTCGCCAAGAAAGCATCGGGGAAAAAAATGACTTTGTGCTCACCTCTGGGGAGATCAGTTATCACAAAATGAAAAACAGGACAACATGGGTTATTTTATGCAAAAGTTTGGCTATTTAGGCTCAAGTTCTCTGTGACGTGCAACATGCTAAAATTAAACTCTCTTTTGGGGTTGTTTTATATACGATTAAAAATTTCTTGGAGTTCCCGTTGTGGCTCAGTGGAAAAGAATCTGACTGGCATCCATGAGGATGCAGGTTCAATCCCTGGCCTCGCTCAATGGGTTAAAGATCTGACATTGCTGTGAGCTGTGGTGTAGGTCGAAGATGGGGCTTGGACCTGGCATTGCTATGGCTGAGGTGTAGGCTGGTGGCTACAGCTCAGATTCGACCCCTAGCCTGGGAACCTCCGTATGTCATGGGTGCGGCCCTAAAAAAAGCAAAAAACAATTTTCTTTGGATGAGCCAAAAACATCTGGAACTTACTTATAAAGTTACTCTAGGATTTCTAAATTTCATATGATAAAAACTACAACAGAAATAGATTATATACAGACAATGGTTTGAATGAATTAGTTCTTATGGTAGCTCAAAGAATATTATGAGCCACAGACGCTGTTCCATGTCAACTTCTTCTTCTTCTTCTTTTTTTTTTTTTGCCACACCCACAGCAGGCAGAAAGTCCTGGGCCAGGGATTGAAACTGCACCATAGCAGCAACCAGCGCCACTGCAGTGACAATACCAGGTACTTAACTTGCTGAGCCACATGGCAACTTCATAAATCTCTGGTAATTCTTGATATTATTTGGATTGTGGTAAGATATTTTAAATTGGCTTTTGGGAAAGTTAGACTAATAAAATACTGAATTAATGACTATTTTTACCTATTAAAGATCATACTTGGGATTCTGCATATATGAAATTCTGAAATAGTGCTTGCGTTCCTCTGGAAAGAAGCTAGAATTTTGCTTTTCTTTTCAGTCAGTTGGGATGCCAGTGAGATTGACAAAGGGGTAGTCTGAACTTGCATATTCAGAAACTAATTCCAGATATTTAAGCAGAGGGTAATAAAGAGGAAAAATATATGCTTTAACAGGGCAATATATAGCAAGGCACATTAAAATCTGTCATAGAGGGGCAGTTGTTAAGATTTTCTATAAGAACAACATAAAATGGGAGTTCCTGTCATGGCTGAGCAGTAACAAACCGGACTAGGATCCCTGAGGTTTCAGTCCCTGGCCTTGCTCAGTGGCTTAAGGTCCCGGTGTTGCCGTGAGCTGTGGTATAGGTTGAAAATGTGGCTTGGATCTGACACTGCTGTGGCTGTGGCTGTTGCTGGCAGCTGCAGCTCTGATTCGACCCATAGCCTGGAAACTTCTATATGCCGCAAATGCAGCCCTAAAAAGACCAAAAAAAAAAAAAAAAGATAAAATGAAACTTAATTAAATCAGAAATGTTAACATGACCCCAGGAACCCTTCTTTCACTCTTTCAGGAAAGAAGTTCTACCAAGGGCTCATGTGAAACAATATAAATGATATCCCCAGCAACTCATCATGGTTTCTAACATTTTTCTCCCACTTCTGAGATGACTTTAATTCCTAATTCTCCTCAGGGACGCATATCTGTCTTCCCCCTAAGGTGTGCCACCAGGCTCTCTATTCTTGGTTATCAGACTACGGTGAAGCTCTTTTGATGTTAAATTCTTAAACAAATCTACTTTCTTTGGGGAGTAAAGAATCTATGTACTTTTAAGAAAGCACTTCCAGAGTTTCATAGTATCCTTTACATATTCTAGTTTCCTGGTCTCTTGGATGCTGTTAGATTCTGATTTCCCCCAGTGCATGTTTAAAGTACAAATCTGAATTCCGTTGTGTTGGAACTATATTACTTTTATCAGAAAGAGTAAGAGGCAACATCGGGTAGGTCAGAGAGAAAGTGGCTCTGCTAAAGCAAAAGCAGCCTTTCCTCCTCCTGTAAACCCCACCAAGTCCTCTCTAGTTCCAGGAAACACATTTCATGACTTAGACCCAGATGACTATGTTTATTTAAGGAACTTCCCTTCAGGAAAATGTCTTAATTCTTCCACATAAAGATACATTTTTTAGGGAAACAGGAAATGAGAATTATCTTCATTGAAAAGAATAAAAGGAGGAGTTCCCTTGTGGCACAATGTGTTAAGGATCTGGCATTGTCACTGCAGTGGCTTGGGTCGCTGCTGTGACATGGGTTTGATCCCTGGCCCAGGAACTTCCACATGCCAAAAAAAAAAAAAAAAGAAAGAAAGAAAGAAAGAAAGAAAAAGAATAAAAGGAATAATAACTAATTAATTAATTTCTAAGTGCCCTACATCTGGTATATCAAGAAACAGGTTTCGAAGCTTGGGGGGAAGCTCAGGAATATCAGAAAAATAAAAAGACCAGAAAGCACAAACATAAAAGAAACTGAGGGGGAAAAGTCCAAGTTAAAGCAGAATAAAAGTGCTCTAAGAATTTTTCACAATTATAAAGTACTTTAAAGACAAACTACTTAAGGGCAGATGAAGAACCTCCTATAATAATCATCAGAATCTGAATAATAAACTGAAATAGTCCCCTTGGTACACTGTAAAGTATGCAATTTTAATTATGTGATTTTTCTAGCTAATTTCTGCTTCAAAAACAGTAAAGTACTTCTGCTTGCAAGGTGGCAGAGAGGAGAACTTTTCTGAACCTCTCATAAGTACATTGTCATCAAAATTTAAATTAGCAGAAACATGCCTTTAAGTTAAATCACAATTAGCCCTTAGACAGACCTATTTACTGAGAACCCACTATGTGCCCAACACCGACAACATATGCTAAACAACAGTTTGCATTTGTAAAGCAATTTTCCTTTTCAGGTTCGCACAAACGACATTTTAAAACAAACTGCATTTGTTTTTCAGCATTAACTGCATGAGCTAAATATATCTATTATTATAAATTGCTCCTACTCAGGAGAGTCTGAGCTTTTAAAAGACAAAATATATCGAGCTGTGCTTGTGTGTGTATTGTACATAGCTATGTATGGAAGTCAGTCAACAATGATAAATACAAACAGATTGTCTGACAAAATAAAACAACAATTTTCAGGGAACAGAAAGGACACATTTGTCAGAAGATGTCCACAAATAATTAATTACTATAGCACAATAAAGATATTCTCTTAATCCTAGAGTTTCTTATAAGAAGATACTCATTACTTTCTAACCATCTGTCATCACTCCTCCCCCAAAACTAATTAGGGTTTCCTCCAATCACACATTATAAATCATGCAAATGCGGATGGCAAAAAACACAGTTTAAAGAAGTTAACATGATAACATTTTGTATTTTAAAAATCACAGGCTTCAGAAATAGCCTTTCATGTTCTAATAATTACCCTGATTATTTTTCTCATCTTTTCCTGATTAATTATTAGACATTAAACTTAGAAAATTAAAAATACACTTACAGGTAGTAGAGTTTTCCTGCAGCAGGAAGTTCCCTTTTCCGATAATCTATCCCAGAGTCTAGCTGGACAGTATTACAGTATTCCTACAATCCAAACACACAAAATATCCTTATAAACAAGTGGCGGCTTAGAATTATAATCTTCCTGCTATCCTATCTTTCAATTTTTAAAATTCTCACCAGGTCGTGGTGTATGATCTTTTTGAAAAGAATGTATACATGTATGTGTAACTGGGTCACCCTGCTGTGCAGTAGAAAAAATATATATATAAAGAAAGAAAAATAAAAATTAAAAAAAGAGAAAAAAAATTCTCCTCAATAAAGTAATATAATGAGTTTAGGACAAAACAATAGAACTCATATAAGAACATAAATGTTGCAATATTAAACATATATCAATTTTTTAAAACTAAAAAAATTAAAATTAATTAATTAAATTAAGATTTACGGCAAGCCTTCTGAAACATTGCTAAACATTACTGTCAGCAAATTCTCCTTATACTTGCATTAGGTTTTTAAAATCCCAATTTCCATTATTGTGAAGTGAGAAGCTAAAGGCTATCAGGAAGAATAATTCATGGGTCATAACATTACCATGGGAGATAGTCTAAGAAAAAGAAAGCTGCATCAAGAGTTCCCATCGTGGCGCAGCGGAAATGAATCTGACTAGAATCCATGAGGTTGTGGGTTTGATCCACGGCCTTGCTCAGTAGATTAAGGATCTGGCATTGCTGTGAGCTATGGTGCAGGTCTCAGACACAGCTCAGATCCCACGTTGCTGTGGCTGTGGCATAGGCCAGCAGCTGTAGCTCTGATTCAACCCCTAGCCTGGGAACCTCCACGTGCCATGGGTGTGGCCCTAAAAAGCAAAATAAGTAAATAAATAAGAAAGTTACATCAGAACATTAGAAGCATTTTCAATGGAAGGATCATACAAAAGTGAGGCTGTATGTGTACCTGCCCTTCACTTCTGAACAACATCCAAGCCCTTGTTCTTTAATTCCCTCTACAGCCATCCATGTCTTCAAAGTTCTTCTTGTAGATGCCTCCCTTCAGCCTTAGTCATCCAGTGCCACTGCTGTCCTTGTCTCCTCCCAAATACTCTTTCCTTTCCATTCTCCTGGGCACATGTGTACATGGAAACACACACACACTAAAATTCTTACTATAAGGAGTTCCTGTCGTGGCACAGTGATTAACGAATCCGACTGGGAACCACGAGGTTTCGGGTTCGGTCTCTGGTCTTGCTCAGTGGGTTAAGGATCCAGCGTTGCCGTGAGCTGTGGTGTGGGTTGCAGATGCAGCTCGGATCCCATGTTGCTGTGGCTCTGGCGTAGGCTGGTGGCTACAGCTCTGATTGGACCCCTAGCCTGGGAAACTCCATGTGCCATGGGAGTGGCCCAAGAAATGGCAAAAAGACAAAAAAAAAAAAAATTCTTACTATCGAAGCAAAACAACTTTTGCTACTCCCAGCTTTCTTGATCAGCTGGCTTCTGGGACTATACACACACACATACACACACATACATATGTACATATTTATATATATACTTATTCCAGTAGAACAGTGGTAGGTTAAGAGTTTTCAGAACAATTCAAGAAACATTTACAGGGTGACTTTTTGTTTGTTTGTTTTCATTCAAAATAAAAACTGCATTATGAAAATTCATGAGAAAAAAATCATATTTTAACAACTTCACTACTTTTATTAATGAAAAACTGCATTCAAGGGCTAAAGTAATTGTGGTAGATATATATTTTCAAAAGATGGCTGCAATAATATCTCCAAGCTGACATGTTAAGATGTTGACCTTCTAACCATCAAAAAGTGAGGTCTAGGCTCCCCACTTGAATCCTGTGGCTATGGTGAAATTGATGCTATGCAATAATATCTGATGTGGCCCTGAGGCGGCTTCTTACTTGTTGGGGAGAACACTTGCTCAGGAACCCTGAACTGCCAGGAAGCAACCATGCCACAGGAAAACTTACAATAGCCGATACAGAGAGGCCTTGAAATGACATGAAGACAGAGGTGTCTGACCAGTCCTCAGATGTTCCAGATGTAGCCATTATCACAATGAGGGGGCCAGAACTGCCAGCTGAGCTTTTCTCAAATCCCAGAACCACAGAAACCAGAAGGGATAATAAAATAAAGTTGTTGTAAGCCTCTAAATTTTGCAGTCATTTGTTACACAGCAATTGATTATCATAAGAGCAGTATCCGGGCACACCTGAGATGCAGCAACATTCTTCCTCCCTGAAATTACGTCCTAGGTTGTACTGCTATGCAAGGGCTGTTTATCATCTGTGCTACAGGGAAGAAGAGGCTGTGCACAGTAGCAGTGAGAATGCATTTCCCCTCCTCCCATGGGAAAGCGGCTAAGGGGCTCAGGGAAATAAAACAAGATGATTGACTATCCTTCTGAGATTGAGAGGTTTCTCCAAGACCAAGAGGTTTTTCTAAAAGTAGCACTTTCAGTGCTTATACCAGGATAGTCCTGGGCACGCTGGGTTAGTTGCTCCTCTAGGAGTGAAGGCTGGAAAAGCTACAGCATTTTGATTTATATATTGGCAATTGTGAATTAGGTTAGAATAAAATGATCCCCATGAAGAGGCGGGTCTTCTGGGAAAGTCTACAGAGCTACACTTTTGAAATTCATACTTGAAGAACCACCCCAAACCTAACGGAGTCATGCCACCCTACAATGCTTGGTCTAAGCAGCCAGTGGCCTCCTCACCCACATAGTCCTAGCTCCTCATTCCAAGAAGCTCAAGCCCACACACAGGATATGGGCTCTACAATCCATCCCACCAGAAAGGAATACAGCATTGTTTACATACATGCATTCCACTCTCCCCTTAGATGACCTGTAAAAAAAAAAAATGTATAGCCATACATCTCACTTCTTCTCAACTTTAAGTAATGTGGTAAACCTGAGCAAAGAGATACTTTCTCCCCCAGCCCCTGCTATAACGGTGGGGCTCAGCCCCCCAACGCAACGAAAGAAGATGTACTTGCTTAGGTAACACTTCTTACTCTCTCTCTGAGGAAAATCTGTTCTGGTTTGTAAGAGCCAATTATTCAAAAGCTACCTGTACTACAGACAATATACTACATAGTGGAGCAACAGATATTCATATAAGTGTATCTCCTCAGGTTCTCCATTTCTTTAAAACTATAATTTATCTTGTATTACTCAATACTCCTAATTTAGTCAAAAAATGTTCTTTTTTTGCTATTAAAAAGTAAGGCTAATGAAAGTCATATAAGCTTCAATTTCTCCTTCTGGGTAACTAACTTCTCTCTCATATGAGTGATTAAGCCCTACCAAATGATTGCATTTGTACATTCACTAATCACCACCAAGGAATACCTAATCAGCAGGATAAGAACGGTAACCAAAACCCTTAGATGTTAGCTCTTAATTGTCGGAAAAATACTAACACTCAGTTTATATTTTTAAAGAAAAATAAACCTCGAAATTTCTGATTTTACTCACTTAAGCTAGATTCTTCAGAGCACTTTGCAGAAGGGTGGAGGTGGGTGAAAACTAAGCTATTTCCAAGTTGAGAATGAATCTAGTCAAAAGGGCATGATCTCTAAGCAATTTTCTAATTTCCAGGGATATTTACGAGACCTGCTACCTCTTATCACCAACCAATTCAAATATGTAAAACGCATCAGCCATTAAAGTAAATTTATTTTAAAATAGTTTGTATATTTATGTATACAAAGGGAAAATACAATTACACAAGCTAAAAGCACAATTAGGAAATTTGAGGAAGAAAAGGAGGGAGGTTTGCACACCCTTGGGAAGCACACTCTTGAGTTAAAGCCTTTTGACTTTGGAAAGAAAAATACACCACTAAAAGTACAGTAGTCCAGCAGTTTGCATTTTCCTCAAGATCTATTGTGTGTATTTTTAGCAATTTGGAATTAAAAAAAAAAAAAACAGGCTTTCACAAAATAACATTTTATAACTTCCACTCTGGCTTTTCCCTTCCCAGTTGAAACAAAAGAACAATAAATATTGTGGAGAAAAGTCCTTTAAAGTACAACATATTAGCCTTGTAAGCAAAGATTGAAATAATAAAGATTTGCCTCCCTTAGATCCTCTTTTATGATAAAAGTTAATATTGCTTACTCTAGAACACTTGGAAAAAGAGAAAAAGAAAACCACATAAACCAAAGTTTTATGTCTTATCTAAGTGATTACATTAAAGAGGAATTTAAAGATCACAATTATTGGTATTTCTCTTGACAGTATTCAACTGATAGGTTTCATACATTTTTAATAAGAAAGCATAAAAGGAAAACAGGTTGAGACTTTTTCTAGTTACAGGGTATAAACTATTTTAATAAGAGATCTATCTTTTGGCTTAATTCTTTAAAAATATACATTTTTAAACTAAAAATGATCCATGCTTATTGTAAAAAATTTGAACATTAAACATATAAAAGCAGAAATGAAAGTCTATCCCCTTCACAGAAAAATGTTTGCTTATAATTTATACCCTTCAAGCTTTTCTTTACAGATAGAGATGAAGACAGAAGAAAATTAGATAGATAAATTGAGACCATTAAGTTCTAAGCTTAATTCATTTTGGTACCTTAAAAGTTCTATAAGAGGAGTTCCCGTCATGGCGCAGTGGTTAACGAATCCGACTAACAACCATGAGGTTGCGGGTTCAGTCCCTGCCCTTGCTCAGTGGGTTAAGGATCCGGCACTGCCGTGAGCTGTGGTGTAGGTTGCAGACGCAGCTCAGATCCCTCGTTGCTGTGGCTCTGGCGTAGGCCGGTGGCTACAGCTCTGATTGGAACTCTAGCCTGGGAACCTCCATATGCTGCGGGAACGGCCCAAGAAATAGCAAAAAGACCAAAAAAAAAAAAAAAAGTTCTATAAGAGAGTTCTCTTGTGGCTCAGGGGGTTAAGGATCCAGTGTTGTCACTGCAGCAGCTCAGGTCGCTGCTGTGGCACAGATTTGATCCTTGGTCGGGGAACTTGCACTTGCCACAAGTGTGGCCAAAAATATATATATTCTATGAGAGAATTAACTATTATATTTAAATACTGAAAAACTATACTGCACACCGTACTATTTTGTTTGCTAAGAATACAATTCCATAAGTAAATGACAAAGAGTACAAAAAAGATACTGAACCAAAAAAAGGGTGGTAGACTGGGAGGGGATGACTTTTAAATTTTTATTTATTTGTTCAGGCAGCTACACATTCAAATATGCATATTTTAGTCTCATTTAAAATAATCATGTGCTAGAGTTCCTGTCGTGGCTCAGTGGTTAACGAATCCAACTAGGAACCACGAGGTTGCAGGTTCGATCCCTGGCCTAGCGATCTGGCATTGCCGTGAACTGTGGTGTAGGTCGCAGACGCAGCTCGGATCCTGCATTGCTGTGGCTCTGGCGTAGGCTGGCAGCTACAGTTCCGATTAGACCCCTAGCCTGGGAATCTCCATATGCCGTGGTGCAGCCCTAGAAAAGACAAAAAGACAAAAATAATGACAATAATAAAATAAACAAATAAAATAATCATGTGCTACTATTTCTAAGTTTAAACAATGATACATAAAAAATTCAGTACATAAACAGCTACGTGCTTTTAAGCCTTTTTAAACTTCAGTATAACAAATATAGAAAAGTATATAAGTGTCTAGCTCAATCAAGAAACAGAACATTGGAGTTCCCGTTGTGGCGCAGTGGTTAACGAATCCGACTAGGAACCATGAGGTTGCGGGTTCGGTCCCTGGCCTTGCTCAGTGGGTAAAGGATCCGGCGTTGCCGTGAGCTGTGGTGTAGGTTGCAGACGCGGCTCGGATCCCGCGTTGCTGTGGCTCTGGCGTAGGCTGGTGGCTGCAGCTCTGATTAGACCCCTAGCCTGGGAACCTCCATATGCCGCGGGAGCGGCCCAAGAAATAGCAACAACAACAAAAAAAAAGACAAAAAAAAAAACAGAACATTCTTAGCACCTCTGAAGCCCCTTTCTATTCTCTTTTACCTTTCCAAAGATAAACAGTATCCTGATATTCTAGAATTATACAATTTTGCCTGTTTGTGGAGCTTTATATAAGTGGAATTATATAGTATGTGTTCTTTTGTGACTGGGCTCTTTTATGGTTTACAAGATTCATCCATCCATGTTTTCTATAGTTGTAGTTTATTGATTGTTGTATCCTATCCACAAGATGAATATGCCACAATTTATTGATTCATTCTACTGTTGATAGATATCTAAGTTGTGTCCAGTTATTAGCTCTTTGAAATAATGCAGCCACAAACTTCCCGCCCATTATTTTTGGTAAATATATGCAAATGCTCTTGTTGGATATATGCTACCTAGACAAGTAACTGCTTGATGACAGAGTAAGAGCATACACAGCTTTAGTGAATATTGCCAGTTTTGAGGTGACTGTATAACCTACACTCCCACCACTAGTGTACATGCATTCCTAAGTATGTATACAACAGATTTTTGAATAGTACCTTTATTTCCAGCAGTCTTAGGAATTCACTTTTTTTTTTTTTTTTTGGCTTTTTAGGGCCGGACCTGTGGCGTATGGAGGTTCCGAGGCTAGGGGTCTAGTCAGAGCTACAGCTGCCGGCCTGCGCCACAGCCACAGCAACGCCAGATCCAAGCTGTATCTGCAACCTACACCATAGCTCTCAGCAATGCCGGATCCTTAACCCACTGAGTGAGGCCAGGGATCGAACCCACAACCTCATGGTTCCTAGTTGGACTCATTAACCCACTGAGCCATGACAGGAACTCCAAGAATTCACCTTTTTTTTTTTTTCCTTTTTTGCCATTTCTTGGGCCACTCCTGCGGCATATGGAGGTTCCCAGGCTAGGGGCCGAATTGGAGCCATAGCTGCCGGCCTACACCGCAGCCACAGCAATGCGGGATCCGAGCCTCGCCTGCAACCTACACCACAGCTCACGGCAACGCCGGATCCTTAACCTACTGAGCAAGGGCAGGGACCAAACCTGCAACTTCATGGTTCCTAGTCGGATTTGTTAACCACTGAGCCACAACGGGAACTCCAGAATTCACTTATTAATGTAATTTTTTGATCTACTGATTTTCAGGATGATACTGAGGATGTCTGTATGTTTCATAAATACACTACATTGTTTTATTCACAAAAACGTATACCCCTGGTTTAACAAGTTCCCTGCAAATTTCAACATTTATTTTGAATCAAGCAAATTTCAACATTTATTTTGAATCAATGTAACAATCATCATTGAATAATATATGCTGGGTATATCCTTGATTACTGGAGATATAATTATGAATAAGATATAGCTTTAGCTATGATAGTCTGGTAGAATTTAGATATTTTCCTCATATCATATTCTTCTCTCAATCATGGTCATAATTTTTCAGAGTTGTCCAGTCTTCCACCAATTGCCTAGCTATGTGATTTTAGCCTGTTACTTAACCTCTCTGGATGTCAGTTTTCTCCTCCATTAAATAAAGGAATTAAATCATGACCCCTTTCAGTATAAAATTCTCAATATTATTGCTGACATGTTCTCTCACATCAGGGCTAAGTTCTTCTTTGGGCTTTTTGAGTTTTGGAGTATATCCCAGCCTTAGAATCTACTCAAGCCACCTCGTCTCCTTTGCTTTCATCACTCAGGCTCCAAAGTAAATGAAAGCTTTTTTTCCCTCCATTATCTCACTCCTTCGGGAAGAAGCGGCTACCCCAGTCTTTTCTCACATTTAAAACACCCAGGCCCTATCACTTTAGTAGGTAAGGTCTGTATCCTTTCTTTTAATCAAGCAGTTTCCAAGTTTCTCTCCCCTGCCAAAAAGCAGGAAAGGAAGATATTTAACAATTGCCAAGTCGCCATTACAAAGACTCAACTGTGCTAAGCAACTGACTTGAATTTATCTCATTATAATCCTCACAAGAATCACACACAGAACAATCTAATTATTTTTATACACTCATTTTATAGTTAAGGAAACATATGAGGGGAAGGTTGTTATTTTTTTAATCACTGCCATGGGCTGAATTGCCTCCCCACGAATTCATACACCCAAGTCCTAACCCTAGGACCCCAGAAGGTGACTGTATTTGGAGATAAAGGCTTTGAAAGATAATTACATTAAAATGAGGTGTTTATGTTAGGCCTAATCCAATTCAACTGGTGTCCTTATATGAGGAGGAAATTAAGACAAAGATATGCATGTGCACAGAGGGACCGTGTGAAGAAAGAGGGGGAGAGGACAGCCATCTGCAAGTCAAGGAGAGAGGAAATTAACCCTGCCAACACTTTGATCTTGGACTTCTAGCCTCCAGAACTGTGAGAAAAATACATCCCTGCTGTTTAAGCCACCCAGGCTATGGTATTTTGTTATGGTAGCCTGGTGAACCAATTGCAATCGCTAACACTCTTGTTCCATTAATAAGCATACAGGAAGACTTTAAAAAAAAAAAGTGAAAAAGGAAAGAATAATTTGAGATTTTTTTTTAAAAAGTAGGGCTGAAGTTAAAAAGCACACCTGTAGGTACTTGCTTATAAGCTGAGCCACAAATCTTACCTTTTTCTGCAGCTACAGTTGGAAGGAAAAGTAGTTCTCCTCAGAATTCATAGAGCTCCAGAGAGCCCACTTAGTTTGTAGGTAGCTGAGCCATGATCTGTCCAGGTCATCCCTGCCCCCAAATCCATAGTCTTCCCACTATGTCACACTGCTTTATTAAACAGTAGCCACAGGATCCTTTTCTTATGTCTTATACAATTTATAGGATTCATTTTTGCTCCCCAGCTCCTCTGTCCCTGTCCCAAAGTACTTATCTCTGCCCAGTACATATATATACACATATATATATACACACACATATATATATGCTAATTCCTCTTCTACAGGCCCATACTATATAATTCTATTATGATTTCCTTAGGTATTTAGCCCAAAACTGTGTATGAAATATATGCACCCTATTAAATTCTAGAATTTATTAAATTATATTAAATTCTATACTTTGAAGGGTTGTATTACAGTAAACTTCAACCATATAGGACATTTTCTAAGTTTAAGTGTCTGGACAACTGTTTTTATGACCTTTACCTGATCCTCTAAACTAATGCTGTCTGGCTTGGAAAGAAAACTTGAGAAGAGCAGGGACTGCATGCCTCACTCACTGCACAGCACTGCATGCTCACAGGCCCTGCAAAGCAGGACAGGAGTACAGTGATGATGACGACGCTTTCCCCTCCCCCACAAGTGGAAAAAGTAAAGTGCAAACTAATCTCTGATGATTATTCTCCCTCTGCAAAACACACACGAAAATTCTGCTCATATTTAAACAATCTCAATAATAAGACTGGAGTTCCCATCGTGGCTCAGCCGTTAATGAATCTGACTAGCATCCATGAGGATGTAGGTTTGACCTCTGGCCTTGTTCAGTGGGTTAAGGATCCTGCATTGCTGTGGCTATAGTTCAGTTCGGCAGCTACAGCCCCAATGTGACCCCCAGGCTGGGAACCTCCATGTGCTGCAGGTGTGGCCCTAAAAAGCGAAAAATAAAAATAAAAATAATTAAGATTGCCATAAACCCAGGAAGAGAATTTAAAATGTAAAGAAGTAGGTCTACATTATCAACATCATCAAATAGCAAACAGGAAGATGAGGGCTAACTTTGTGCCAGGAGCCATTCTAATTTCTTTATATTCCTCTTAACCACTCTAACGGGTAGGCATTATTACTATTATTATCATTATTCGCATTTTACAGATGGATAGGAAATAAAACGCAGGGACGTTATATAACTTGCTCAGAGTTCAAAAGTACAAGAGTGGTAGAACCATGATTTAAACCCAAACATTTCAGCTCCAGTGTTCACATTCTTTTTTTTTTTTTTTTTTTTTTTTGCTATTTCTTGGGCCACCCCTGCGGCATGTGGAGGTTTCCCAGGCTAGGGGTCGAATCGGAGCCATAGCCACCAGCCTATGCCAGAGCCACAGCAACGCAGGATCCGAGCCGCGTCTGCAACCTACACCACAACTCACGGCAACGCCGCATCGTTAACCCACTGAGCAAGGGCAGGGACTGAACCCGCAACCTCATGGTTCCTAGTTGGATTCGTTAACCACTGCACCACGACGGGAGCTCCCAGTGTTCACATTCTAAATTACTTTGCCACCCCAGGATATGTTCAAGCAACCAAGGCTCTTGCTTGGATATACAGAGCAATGCACAACTCATGGGGGCTTATTGGCAAATTCTTGCAGTACTCTGTCAGCCTGCTGAGAAAGTCCTACCTCTTCTGCCTGCTGCTCAGATGCTGAGTAAGAGCTCTGGTCTTGACGATCATTTGGAGAAGCAGCTATGTTGTGACAAACAGATTTGTTTACCTATGTACAATCTAACCCCATACAAAAAATGATACGGGCCAGTTTTTTAGAGATTCTGCCCAATTATATTACACCGCACATAAAAAGCTGGAAGTCCTCCTATAATAATTGAGATAATAGAAACAGATTTGGGTTTCAAGCATGTAAGTTCTATGAGACAAGGATCATATCTGTGTTGTTCATCGTTGTGTCTCCAACACCCAGCACAGCATCTAGTAGACAGTAAATGCTCAGTAAATACTGATCACCTGAATGGATCATTAGCAACTCATCTATGCTGCAAAGCTTAGGTGCAAATCAGGATGTTAAGAACTACAGAAAGAAGCCAACAGTACAGTCCTTTTCCTAAGGAGGTTTTATGGGAATGGACTTAGCAGGATTCTCACTAAAACTGGACTCAGGATGGATAGACATGGACATGGTAGGCCAAAGTTGAGGCCTAGTTTAAAAAGACAGCTCAGGAGTTCCTGTTGTGGCTCAGTGGAAGTGAACCTGACTAGTATCCATGAGGACGCAGGCTCAATCCCTGGCCTTGTTCAGTGGGTTAAGGATCCGGCGTTGCTGTGAGCTGTGGTGTAGGTCACAGATGCAGCTCAGATCTGGCATTGCTGTGGCTGTGGCGTAGGCCAGTGACTACAGCTTTGAGTCTACCCCTAGCCTGGGAAATTCCATGTGCTGCAGTGCTACCCTGAAAAGACTGGGGGAAAAAAAAAAAAAAAAAAGACAGCTCAGAGGAAGCTAACTAAAGTATGGTCCAAGAGAGAGAATTAGAAGTCAGCTAAGACAGGAAATTCAGCCAAGGAGCTCTGTCTTCCTCCAAGTAACAGTTTCATCCCAAAGCAGGATTTCATCACAACAAAGAGATGAAACACAGAGTATTTCCATATCCATAAAACAAAAGTTCTGGGCTGTGTTGATTAGGCTGGTTATAACCACCACAACAGTTCATGTAGCTTGGGGAATGGCACAAGCTAAATGGCTTAAGTTTGAGTTTCTTAAATCAATGCAAGTGGCAGGGAAGATGCCCTCGTGGGTAGACCAGTGGTTCTCAACACTGGCTACACATTAGTTTTAGCTGGGAATTATTTAGAAAGTGCCATGCCGAGGCTCCATTCCCAGACATCATTGCGGCGGAAGATTTGGTTGGCTGAATGTGTCTCTTTTGTTTTACGCTCCTTAGGTGATTCTAAAGAGCAGCCAAGGTTGAGAATCACTGGCTTAGCCTAATCAGGCCCTACCAAATCAAATGGCTACTACACAATAGCAGAAAGATGAAACAGATTTGGGAGAAATAACCACAATGTCCACTTGAGGTGGTAACTAAAGCCACAGGATGACCCAGGGTTGGTATTTATGATCCTAGAATTGCAGAGCCAGAGACTGGTAGCATTGACTTTCTTCTTGTAAATGTCTGGATAAAATGAGGTAAAAAGGAAATCAGCACTACTCTGCAATGGGTAAAGGACATAAAAGCATATGTCTTGTCAGCACTATTTGAATGAACAAAGGGAAAAAACTGAATCACAAAAAACCAAAGTATTGATAAAACTGAATGCGGGCTGGAGAAATGTTCTAAAGCTGGGATTGTCTGATTAGATGAAAAGGATTTGGAACAAATTTGCCTAGGGGAAAAAACAAAACAAAACAAATGATGGGAATATACAGAAAGGATAGAGGAAGACCTGGGTGATGAGATACTACAGATCAGTCCAGCAAAAGATTGCAACATTTCAAACAAGGTGACTATAAACTATAGAGTTAGCTTTTCAACTCACATCTCCTATTGTAAAGAAGGTTACATGTTCATCTTTTTTGAACACCACTATAATTTGGAATATCCCAATACTTCTTTGAAATACTGAGCTTCTGAATATGTCACTAAAAATATTTTCAAAGCAACTAAATTACAAAAATTAAAAAAAAAAAAAAAGCAGCAAAGCACCAGCATCTGGTGGCACTCCCGATCAAATCTAGCAAGCATAGTGCTGAAGGCCAGCACAGCAGTCTCTGTCAGTATCTGGAACTCTGAAATGGAAGCATGGTCCTTCAGTCACACCACCACTCTCACCACCTCTAAAAGGAAAGATGAACCATCTGACTGTGGCAAATGCAGCGATGTAACCAGAGGTTTTGTTCAGAATGTCAATGACTTACTTTTCTTCCACATGTTTCCCTTAGACATACTGATTTCCAGAAAATATTTGGACTACAGTACAATATGGTATTTATGATCTTTGAACTATCAGGAATAGGAAATCTGTACTGACTCTGTCAACTTGGTTAAGACCTTGGGTGCCCTTGGGTGCCGTTAGCATATCAGTTTTCTGATTAAGACTTAATTAATTTGGAGGATCCAAGATATCCGTATGTATCCCAAATAGCTATGTGACAAGATGATGAGCAAATCAGATTGATGAAGTCATGTCCTTATACTATCAAATTGCTTTGGTATAGAAATGGAAAACAAAACAAAGAATCCTAAATGTTTATAAGAGACTGTTTCTGTTCATCATAAAAGTAGTAACCTTTGAGCCATGGCAACAGAGTTTACATGTTTTCTATGTGTTATACAGAGGAAGCCCCGCTGCCATTTAATCCAGAAGATATGTATTTAACCATGGTTATCTTTATAAACTGTCACAGAAGAAGAAAAACAACAACAGCTACCATTTCTTGGTAGTTAATTTTACAGAAACCTATAAAGACAGAATTTTTGGCCTAAATTTACCAAGGCAGTACTTGAGGTTTAAAAAGATCAAGGATTCTGATCTCTCCTTGCCTGGAGCTATTTATCTTTGGAGCAGAAGACCTGAATTCAAGTCTGCAGACCATGTGCTCTTCTTCACCACTACACATACTTTTACATTCAGAATAAGACATACAACAAAAGTTCAAAAATTCTACCATCCTTAAGCATGTTGATAATTATGATTTTGCAATAACCTGTTGCTAACTCAACATATATAAGCAACTTTCAATAAAATCCCCAGGGCATCATACCTCCATTCCACACTTCTTATCATTTACTTGTTTATTTATACCCTATTGTATCCTACAAGAGTTTATGTGGTTTCTTAAAAAAAAAAAAATCACCTTACCATTTGTAACTTCAATTTCACTATTTAATTTTCAGTGTAGCTAATACACAAGAGTAATTTGATAAAGCCTAACAAAGCTTTAATTGTACAGAACCTTTGATCTAGAAATTCCATTTCTAGGAATCTAACCTATAGAGACATTGACTCATGACTAAAAATACATTTGTAAACAGGTTTTTTTTAAGCATTATTTGAAAAGTAAAAAACCAGAATAAACCTAAGTATACAAAAATTGATCAGTTTTAAAATAATAGTGTAGCCATAACGTGAAGTACAAATGACTCATTTAAAAGAATGAGATAGTGTCATATTTGAGATCAAAAGATCTCTAGGATATCACCAAGGGATTAAAGCACAAATCAGATTAATATGTAACTATTACCCCACTGATTTAGAACAAAACTCTATGTTTAGGTATATAGAGAGATATATGCATATAAATGCTTGAAAAGATACACATTAACTTTTTCCAGCTTAATGAAGATAAAACTGATAGGGAGATCCCTTGTGGCTCAACGCGTTACAAACCCGACTAGTACCCATGCGGATGGCTGTGTGGTCCCTGTCCTCGCTCAGTGGGTTAGGAATCCAGAATTGCCATGAGCTACGATATAGGTCACAGATGCAGCCCGGATCTGGTGTTGCTGTGGCGTAGCTGGCAACTGCAGCTCCAATTTGACCCCTAGCCTGGGAACTTCCAAATGTCTCAGGTACAGCCCTTAAAAAAGCAAAAAAAAAAAAAAAAAGAGAGAGAGAGAGATAACTGACATATAAAATTATTTAAGTTTAAGCTATATAACTGATGCACTAAGTATGCTACAAAATAATTACCACAGTAGCCTTGGTTAACGCCTCCATCACTTTACATAGTTACCATTTCTTTTTTTCTGTGTTGAGTATATTTAAGATCTACTCTCTTAACAACTTTAGAGGATATAATATAGCATAACTATCATCACCATGCCACACATTAGCTATCTCATCAATGAAACTTTGTACCCTTTAACCAACATTTCCTCACTTCCCCCACTCCTAAGGCCCTGCTCTGTTTCTATTAGTTCAGCTTTTTTTAGATTCCACATATAACTGATGTCATCCAGTATTTGCCTTATGTGACTTATTTCACTTAGCATAGCACCCTCAAGTTTCATCTATTTGGTCACAAGCAGCAGGATTTCTTTCCTCCTCTCAGCTGAAAAATATTTCATCATGTGTGTGTGTGGAGGCGGGAATGGATGGATGGATAGACAGACAGACACTTAGATTGACACATGTTGTTTTCACATGTTGGCTACTGTGACTAATGCTGCAAGGAACATGAGAGTGCATATACCTCTTCAAGATGGTGATTTCATCTCCTTTGATTAAATACCCAAAAGTCAGATGGCTAGATCATATTAGTTCTACTTTTATTTTTTGAGGAACTGCTATACTGTTTTCCATAATGTCTGCACCAATTTATAGCCCCATCAACAGTGCATGAGTTTCCTTTTCTCCACATTCTCCTCAACACTTATCTCTTGTCCTTTTGAGAAAAGCCATTTTAATAGGTATGAGGTGGTATCTGTGGTTTTAATTTGCATTTTCCTGATGTGATTACTGATGCTGATCATCTCTTCTGTACATATTGGCCATCTGTATGTCTTTTTTGAAGAAAGTGTCTATTCAGTTCCTCTGCTGAGTTTTTTTTTTTTTTTGTCTTTTTGCTACTTCTTTGGGCCGCTCCCGCAGCATATGGAGGTTCCCAGGCTAGGGGTCGAATCGGACCTGTAGCCACTGGCCTACGCCAGAACCAGAGCAACGCGGGATCCGAGCCGCGTCTGCAACCTACACCACAGCTCACGGCAACACCGGATCCTTAACCCACTGAGCAAGGGCAGGGACTGAACCCGCAACCTCATGGTTCCTAGTCGGATTCGTTAACCACTGCGCCACGACGGGAACTCCTTCTGCTGAGTTTTTGAAGTACTCTACTATCATAGTACTGATACGTATTTCTTCTTTCAAATCAGCTAGTATTTGCTTAACATATCTAGCTGCTCCATGTTGGATGCATACGTATTTATGATTGCTATACCTTCTTGATGAATTGATCCCTTTATCATTATATAATGATCTTCTTTGCCTCTTATTGCAGTTTTTAATTTAAAGCCTAATTTGTCTGATATAAGTATAGCTATCCCTGCTCTCTTTTGGTTTCCACTTGCATGGAATATCTTTTTTCATCCCTTCACTTTGAGCCTACTAATTCTTAAAGTTCCAGTGAGTCCTCTTGTGGGCAGCATATAGTTTAGCCTTTAAAAAAAAAAAAAAATCCATCCAGCTTCTCTATGCTTTTTGACTGGAGAATTTAATCCATTTACATTTAATTACTGATAGGTAAGGATTTATTAATGCCATCTAATTAAATGTTCTATGGCTGTTATGTAGTTCTCTCATCCCTTTCCTCTCTTGCTGCCTTCTTTTGTGAATAGATAATTTTCCTTAGTAATGTGCTGTGACTCCCTTCTCTTTACCTTCTGTGAATCTACTATAGGTTTTTGCTTTGGGGTTACCATGAGGCTTACATAAAATATATTATAGGCATCACAGTGTATGTTACACTAACAACATAACTTCAATCACATGCAAAAACTCTACCCTTTTACTACCCCATATTATTTGCTTTTGATGTCACAATTTACCTATTTTCATACTGTATGCTCATTAACAAGTTATTACTGCTATAGTTATTTTTAATACCTTTGTCCTTTAACCTTTATACTAAAGTTAAGTGGCTAAAATCCTGCCATATTACAGTATTAGGGTATTCTGAATTTGATTATGTACTTACCTTTAATACTGTGTTGTATATTTTCACATGTTTTCATGTTACTAATTACTGTCCTTTCATTTCAGTTTGAAGAACTCCTTTCAGCATTTCTTGTCAGGCAGGTCTAGTGGTGATAAACTTTCTCAGCTTCTTTTTGTCTAGGAAAGTTATTGTCTACACTTTATTTCAAAAGGACAACTTTGCTGAATAGAAAATCTTGATTTGCAGGTGTTTTTTTTTTTTTTTTT
Organism: Phacochoerus africanus; assembly: GCF_016906955.1. Lineage (NCBI taxonomy): Eukaryota > Metazoa > Chordata > Mammalia > Artiodactyla > Suidae > Phacochoerus > Phacochoerus africanus. Next base: position 74,439,507 of record NC_062545.1, on the reverse strand, counting down.
TATTTCAGCACTTTGAATTAAAATATATCCCATTCTCTCCTGGCCTGTAAGTTTTCTGCTGAAAAAAATCCCCTGATAGCCTTATAGAGATTCTCCTATAAGTTTTAAGTTTCTTTTCTTTTTCTGCTTTTAAGATTCTCACTTTCAGGAGTTCCCGTTGTGGCACAGCAGAAACAAATACAATTAGTATCCATGAGGATGCAGGTTCGATCCTTGGTCTTGCTCAGTGGGTTAAGGATCTGGCATTGCCATGAGCTGCGGTGTAGGTTGCAGACGCAGCTCAGATCTTGCTTTACTGTGGCTGTGGCATGGGCCAGCAGCTGTAGCTCCAGTTTGACCCGTAGCCTGGGAACTTCCGCATGTTTAGGCGGGGCCCTAAAAAAAAATTCTCACTTTGTCTTTGATTTTTGACAGCTTTATTATAAGGTGTCTTGGAAAGCATTATTTAAGTCAGGTTTGTTTAATGACCTCTTGTGAACTTGGATATCCAAATTTCTCCCCAGATTTGGGAAATTCTGTCATTATTTCTTTTATTTTTTTAATGATTTTTATTTTTTCCATTATAGTTGGTCATTATTTCTTTAAATAAACTTCCTGCCCCTCTTCCCTCTCTTCTCCTTCTGGAACCCCAATCATTCACAGATTATTTCTTCTGATGGTATTCCACAGATTATGTAGTCTTTGTTCATTCTTTTTCATTTGTTTTCCTCTGACTGGATTCTGTCTTCAATTTCATTGGTTCTTTGTCCTCGGTAATCAGGTCTGATAATGGATATTCTCTGCTGCATTTTTTTTTTTTCATTTCATTCATTGTATTCTTCAGTTTAAGAATTTGGTTGGTTCTTTTGTATGATTTCTATCTCTTTGTTAAACGCCTCACTTTGTGGATTGCTTTCCTGATCTTTTTTTTAATGGTCTTCATGTGTTTTCTTACAGCCATTTTGTTTCCTTCAAACAGCTATTTTGAATTATTTATGGGATAAATCCCATATCTCCATGTCTTTGGGATCAGTTATTGGAAGATTATTGTGATCCTTTAGTGGTGTCACATTTCTTTAACTGTTCATATTCCTTGATGTTCTGTGTTGCTGTCTTCACATTTGAAGTAGCAGTCACCTCCACTGTTTACTAATTGCTTTCAGCAGAGAAATATCTTCCATCAGTCCTACTAGGGATTTTGAGGCTTTCTCAGACCTTCCATGGATATACCTGCTTCATGATTCTTGCTGCTCTTGGGACAGAATACTTAAGCTTGTATGACTTCTCCAGATCCTGCAACACACTTGGCCAAGTGCTGACAGCCTCTCTTTTGTTTTCCCAAAGGTGGAAATAAAGCTCAAGCTGTGGTCTCTTTCTGGCCCACAGATTCAGGCTGCCTTTCTGAACATGTACAAGTCATCTGATAAAGCTCACTCTCACCACGACCCCTGGAGTGGGTCTGTGTTGGGGTGAGGAGTGAAGAGCACTGGAGGTGAGTTGGCCAGTTGGGGGGATCTGTAGGGAAGGTGTGCATAGTAGCTGGTAGGTGGGCTTCTTGATGGCGTCCATGAAGCAGTTAATAGGATCCCCTCTCCAACAGTCCTATCTGATGCTCTGCAAGCCTTTTCCCATGCTCTAGTCGTGCAGCTCACGATTCAGTACACTAGATGGGGCAAAAGATAAATGAGCCTCTTTGGCAGTAGTGCATAGCTAGGAAGCCTGGTGATCATTCACATGCTCTTACTTTCCCCTACAGGAGAACTCACAGGCCAAGGAGATCTCTCTTGGCCCCAAGCTGTGCTGTCTTGGGGGAGAATGATGCAGGTAAAGTCAAAATAGCGCTCCAACTTTGCATTTGTTTTTTGCTCCACAGTGTGCTGGAACTTCTCCACTAAAAATCCAGACATCCACAAAGGCTCTCCCTTATCCTTGGGTAATCAATTAAGATACTACTTCCAAGGGCTCCTACACCATGGTCAGAATGGCTGAAGCTAGCTCATGGCCACTGTAGAGTCCACAGCAAGGACCGAGGTCTGTGTGTTACCTGATGCATGGTTGGGCAAGCCTCCTCCTGGATCCCTTGGTATATGGTGCTGAATCCGATAGCTCTCACAAACGCACTTTTGTCCATGGGTGGATGCCAAATTGTCGGTGGTGGACAGGGGAACATGAACAGGAGGTATCTTATTCAGCCACCAGGTTGATGTCACTCCCCAACATTCAATTTTTATCAGTGGTTAACTCCTGAGGAGGGAAGTAGTAATGGGACTGCAGTGAAGAGTGGGAGAAAATGGGGATAGAGTGATGAAAGGGGAGCTTTCAATATGTAGCACATAGACATTTATGCGATGTTTGGATTTTTTAACCTAGCGTGCATTCATTTACCTCTTATGAAATTTTATAAAAGATCTTAGAGAACTCCATGCATTGTGCCCAAATAGCAGTGCTTAGAAAAAGCTGATTAGCCATCTTACTGAAATCACAGCCATTATACATTTCCAGCTCTGTTGTAACAAACAATTTTAATTTAATAGTCCATTCTTCTCCTGCTGTTTATTTTATCCAAGAAAAGCAGAGTTCTTATTCCAGAGGTAAAATAGAAAAATAAAAAGAAAAACATAGAATGATATATATAAAACAGACTGGAAAGAAGTTTATGTATGTACCTTTTCAGAATTTTTTTTAACCATGCTACCAAACACATAACTACAGCTCCTGTAAGCTTTCGTTTTTACCCACAAAAAGGAACTGTGTGATATATTTCTACCCGAGTAGGAAGTTGCCACTATACATGCAGCTTTGAAAACTCTATTTTTTCAATTCTAGTAAATTTACCCACAAGATTTCCCTTCTTCTATGCAAATAATCAGAGGTAGACAATAACTTATCTCAAATATATAACCATACCACAAATACACAAAGTCCATAATGCATATGATTTGTTTACACTATAATCATAATTTCTAGAATAATAAGAAAAACTAAGTCTCAATAATTCTATTTTCAGAGAGTTCATTATTAAGACTTTTAATATCCAAGGTAACATTTATAAATATTCTAAACTCCGGTTCTGCTCTTTCTTCATTGCATTTGTTCGACTTTTTGTCATTTCACTGTTCATTAGCACTTTTATCTGAAGATGAAAAGAGGAAGAGAAAGAAGATGAATTCAGTCAATCTTTCAGCTCATTCTTACTCTCTGATAAAAGATCTGAAGAGTAAATATAAGCTGTTAGCTAAAACAAGATTTGGATATCACTATATTTAACTTATCGTTGCTCAAAACTAAAGGTTGATTAATAAATCAGATTAATAAGTAAGGTAAATTATTCTTTTGTAAAAGAAAGATAAAGAGCTCCAGATTGATAAAAGCAATTGAGAATATAATTACTTCTACCCAAAGACAATATAATCATAATATGTAAATGCAATGAGTATATAATGTTAAAACACACAAATGCACCCTGTGCAACATGGTTTGGAAGAAAGACCTCTCAGTAAAAAGCAGGAAATCTGAGTTCTAGACCTGGCTCTGCCACTAGCTGGGCGATAATCTTAGGCAGGATGATCTTAGGCATGAGCCTCAGTTACATCCACTGCACAGCAAGGTAGTAGGACAAATGTTTCCAAGGCTTCTTCAAACCCTCACACCCTGTGGGTGTGGACACACACACACACACACACACACACATACTTTTATTTATAGGCAAGGTTGGCACTCACCAGCACATACCAGCATGGCACGACTGATTGTTCACAGTGCAACCCTCTTCCGATTGGTCTGTCAATGCTGTACCTGTTGTTAAACAGTTTGAATGATCATCCTATTTACAGCCACCCCCAACTTACAAAATGTCTAGTACATAAAGCCCTGTGTTAGCAGTCTGGCCTTCCACATACAATGAGGATATACCAAAAGTTAAGCAGGCTCTCTCAACCTCCACTTATAACTTAGAGTACAGCCCTTTTCCTACTACATTTTTCACCCTTGAAAAGAGTTTCCACACATTCCATGTCCTGTATTTCTCAGCTCTCACTATTCATATCTTACTTGGTTTCGTGTTCGGTAACTTCCCATATAGAATGAAACTATTTTTAGCTTTCTTCCTTTGCCTTCTCCTTGTCCCTTCTAGGCCTTAGCCAGTTTTGGGTTTTTTTTTTTTTTTTTCAAGAAAGCCTCTACTTCATTCCAATTAGAGCAAAACAAAATCATAAGCATGACTGTTAAACTAAGAATGATGGCAGTGATACATCCAAATGAAGAAATTAAAAACCAAAAAAAAATTTTTTTAATTTAAGGCAAAACAAAGCTCTAGTTTCATCAGCCTCTGATATTTGTAGACATACATAAAAGTCAATTCAGAATTCACATAATATCCTCCATAATATCCACTATCCTCAGTGGCAGAGCCAGATTCACAAAGGATTGCCTTCTTAACCCATTGTGTTTCTGCTTTATCATAGAAACCACACAAATATGTGACATGACCATCTGGTTTCTTGTACCTTCAGTTGTTAAGAATTTTAAAGATTTAAGTTATTTTAGACATTATCCAAAAGTTTATTCAGTTAAGGATCTATATCTTTATACTATGAATTCTAGTAATTATTATTCATTATTGGCCCAGGAATACACTAAAAGGACTTCCACATGTCTTTAGAGGCAAATTACAAAATTCACATTTAATAACAACAAAAAAAAGTTGAACCTGATTACAGATAGTAGAGAATATTCTGATTATATATTAAGAAGTTCTTTCTATGAAGACTAATTTAAATGCCAATCTACATTTTGTTCTTATTAATTTTTATGTTTTTATTTACATTCAGAGTGGATACTGTCTCAATAACCTATGTATACTATTTAACACCAACTTAAAAATGGCAAGTATAGATACAGTCAATAGTAAATAAATACATAAAGTATTTTGGACAAAGCACCCCAATACATTATAATTTTGAGAGAGAAAACCTAAATTCACTACAGCAAAAAAAGATTTCTTGGATATCTTGAAGCCTCAAAAACTTGGCCAAACTATTGTTCAATGTGCACACAGTTTGTGTCTTCATGTTCAGATGTTGTTGAAACAGCAGACTTAAAAGAAATAATGTCAATGAATCCTACCAAGCACTATACATGACCTCTGGGGTAATTAGCAATCATTCAAAAGCAACAAGACTAAAATGTTCTATTCTTTATTACTGTCAGCTCTTATCTTGATCAGCATTTTAATAAAGATGGTTCGTTTCTAAGACAGTTTCATGAATCAGTCATAATTACATTCTGACATGCAGTGAATAGTAAAGCAAAACTAAATATCACTTCATCAACCTTTCTAACCTTTATGCAAGTATTAACTGTAAATAATTTTTACACAATCCTACAACAGAAAATCTGCATATTTCTTAGCTTTGTACATACTTTACCTCAAATGAATTTCCTGTGACCTATACCTGAAAAACACAATCAGCCATAATTATCCAGTTTTGTGAGATGTTCAGGTGTTGCCTTTCAGAGTTCAAATCAACTTCAAGTAAAAAAGGCTACTTTATTCTACAAATGGCACAATATGCAAAATGGGTTAAGTAGCCAAAAGCATCTCGGAGCATTGTGGCTTGAAAGAAGTCTATCCAGAATCAAAACGTCAGAACAAAAATACACTAAAGCAAAAGCAGCACTTATAAAAATAGATTCATAGATTACACATTAAGGAATGGATCACTGATGACTACTGCAGAAAAGCTTATAAATAAAATATGTTAAAATAAGACTATTAATTGGAAGGAAATCCAAGCACTTAAGTATCTGAAGGGGAGATTTTTTTTTAATGTAATTCCAAAATAGATGATGGAAGAAGATGAAAATTTATCAGAAATATAAACTTACTTAGAGATACTATTCTGATATTGAAGATAATGTATAAATTTTGAGCCACCCTCACCAAATACATTATTTATATCAGAATTTTAAAATAGCTAATTTCCCTTTTTGCTGAGGACTAATTTTTTTTAATATTTTTAAATGAACATAATAGTAAAAATGAACATAATTCAACAACCAGAATAAATTTTTACTACATTTTAAGTGATTTATTGTTTCAGGTTTTAGAAAATGTCAAAATAAATAAATGCAATGCTTTCTCAAGACTATTTCTTGTGTTCCCAATAGTACATACAAAATATCCACACAGGGCTAGGTCCCCAAATCTGTATTTCCATTAAGTCCCTCAAGAAAGTAAAGTTTAGAGTAAATCTACTGAATAATATTTTTAAGCCAAACTGATTTCCATTTAAAAACTTAACTGTGGTGAAACAGAAAAACACTACCCACCTTACTTTGGGTAATTTCAATTTGTAAACCAATCTAAAACTCTCTCTATATGTGTTCTTATACACACTTCACTATAAAACAGCATCACTAGAATGTTACCAAGCTGAGGCAAAAAGGAATATAAGTAAGCATCTTTTTCATATAGGATTAAAAACAAAAAAGTGTAAGTCTTTTATGTGATAATTTTTGTTTAACTCTTCTATTTAGCTCTCTTGACCATTATTCCTTTCTTTTATTGGAGGTGCAAGCAAAGAAGGGAAAAGAAGTGTTGATTTAAGAAAACAGATTTCCCAGAAAGAAAAAACACTGTGATTAAGATTTAAACAAAAGCTAAAGATGGCTTCCTCTGAGCACTGATGAGGTCTGCTACCTCATTACTAACAACTGAAAACTTGTGATGCATTTTGTTTCAAGAGAATCCAAAAGTCCTTGCTATAAAGCAGACAGGGGGGTGCAGAGTCCATTCACTCTTTCTGTATCACAACCATTATGTAAGAAGTATAAAACACTGCCTTTATGCTGCCAAGCCACAATGACTCTTCCTACATCAAAGGATTTTCACCACTAGGGTTTTTTCTTCAAAATTTATTCAAGCTAAGGGCAGAGAGACAACAATTCATACACGCTAATTATGTCTAATTATCTATTCCCTTTTCTGACCAGCTCCGGCCAGTGTTATTTGCTATCTGGATTTCTCACAACCTCCCTTTGCCCTGTCCATCCAGCCCAACAGTGAAGGCTTTGAAGAAAACAGTTGTGGCTTTTAGAGTTTTCTCAATATAGAGTTCAAGCAAATTAAATAATTATTCTGTTAGTTTTGACACATTTATGCGTTAAATATGAGGACCTCTTGCTTAATTTGGCAAATTCCTCACATCTCTTCATGGTTGGAATCATAGTAACACCCTCTCTTACAGGAGCTTCTCCTCATGCTTTCTTTTCATGATCTAAATGAAATGTTTATTGGATTAAAGTTCTTCTCTGCAGACCTCCACGGTGGTCTATGACAAAGAGCTTAAAAGTTCTATTAATTGGCTTGAGTTTTCAGGGAAGGGAAACAGGGAATTTTACTTCACATTACACCACTGGACAAGAAAATTGCCATGTGTAATTAAACTAATTTATCTCATGAGTCAGAGAAACAACTAATTCATATTTAAGACACACTTCCCTTAACCAATTTTCATCAAAGAATTGATTTCTTATCATTTAACCCAAAATAACATTTATTATTCTAAGAGAAGAGAATTCAAAATCTGAACAGAATGTTTTACATATAAGCAATGATTTGCTGTATTCCAGTTTGATACAAATATGTAGCTATATATTTTATAAGTAATTACACAAATACAGATATATATTTATATATTTCATGGGAAATCGTTATTCTCATTTTATGTAAGACATTTACAGAAAATCTTATTTTAAAAGGCATACATCCAAAATGACTTCTTCATAGGTAGACCCTGACTAATAGAAGGTGTATATTCTAGTATGAAGAAGGACAAAAATTATATTTTAAGTCCATATCACAGCAATTTTTATTCTAGATAGTCATAAATTCATGGGCACAGCACAAAAATACTATTACAAATAAAGTTTAGTGTCTGTACTACAGCTAATTTTGAAATTTTTTTTTTCTCAAATATATATAAATAGTTTATGAGAATATCTTAGGTAATTTTCTTAATTTACCTAGCCTAAAATTTGGTAATTACAGGAATGTTTTGTAAGTCAAATAGTAATTTTGTTATTGTAAAATATTAAATACTAAAATTCAGTAACTAACCCATATGGGAAAAGAATTCAGTAACTAACCCATATGCGAAAAGAATCTGAAAAAGAATAAATATTTGTATATGTATAACTGATTCACTTTGCTGTAAACCTGAAACTATTACAACGTTGTAGGTCAACTATACTCCAATAAAATTTTTAAAAACAGTAAGTAAATAAAAGCTATCAAAAAAATTAAATACTAAAATTCAAACTAACACCAATGATTTATGTAGCAAAGCCAAAACCCTTTTCAATTCAGGAGTTCAGTTTACTAGTTTTGTTCTCTTCTTTGGTTCTTTCAATCTTAAGTATTAAAAAGCCAACTTATAAGTAAAGACCTTATCACACTAACAAAGGGTTAATCCCTTCTAGGCTGACTCAGGTGACAACACAGTGGAGGTCAGTGGAGCTGACACTGATTCTGATTATTAAGCCCTGTGAAACCTCTAGTATTGAAAGTTATAGCAAACAAACTGACAAATCAATTTCACCAATGAAATGAAATTTGTGGCTGGAAAAAAAATGACAAATATACACATAGCAAGTCTATAAATCCTAATGCATATGTTTGGACAAAGGCTGAACACTGAAGCATTTTATATAAGGGTTACACACAATTTTGCTCAAGTTTATAACTGGATATCACACCATCGTAATAGACTCAAAAAGATCATATTGGCCTAAGATTCCTTGGGGGAATAAAATTCCTCAGCAAACAACAACACAAAGGCTAATGTATATATAGTTTAATTTTTTTTTTGTTTTAGACAAGGGATGCATAACTATTGATAAACATAAATAATCATGTAGAAGAAATAAAGTCTATAGTAATAATAACAAAACTATTACTACCTTAGATTACAAAGTATTTTCATGTTGAATATTTAAACCCAACAATGTTAAATCATTTAAGATTATGATGATTTCCAAATGAAGGGCTCTTTATCAGGAAAAGGAAAATTCATATTTATAAGTGTTAATGCTAGTATCTCATTTTTCTCTAATTTCATCATCAGACGTATCAAAAAAATTATACTATAGAATTCCTTGTTGGTTATTTTTGACTAGCTTACAGTTATTTCCATAATCTATTAATCACCTAATTCAGGTTTAAACAAAAGTAAAAATGTAAGAATTAGTTTGCTAAAATGTTAGTGTCAATGAGAGTTAAAGTCCTATATTATTGATAATAGAATCTAATTTTCTGTGGCAAAAACACTATACACAATACTGCACAGGAACACTTCCCATTGGAGGATTATTTTAGATTTGTCCATGCTGTTAAATCAAGTAAAAAGAAAGTTAACGAAATTCACATGGAAAATTCTTTTTTTTTTTTCTTTTTGCCTTTTAGGGAAGCACCTGTGGCAGCGGTCAAAGGCTAGGGATTAAATTGGAGCTGCAGCTGCCAGCCACAGCCACAGCCACATGGGATCTAAGCTGCATCTGTGACCTACACCACAGCTCATGGCAATGTTGGCTCCTTAACCCACTGAGTGAGGCCAGGGATCAAATCCACATTCTCATGGATGCTAGTCAGGTTTCTAACCCACTGAGCCAAAATGGGAACTCCCACATGGAGAATTTTTTTAGCTCGAAAAATTAAAAACAGCATTTATCTCTTTCAGAGCTCATTACGGGATGAATCAAAGACAATAGTTGAGGTAGGTATAAGGGATAGAGTGAAAAGGGAGATTTTTACTCAAACATAAAACACCTTCCAAAATATGATGGAGTGCTAGATTTGATCAAATGGGAAGAAGCAATGCTTGCCAGGCAATCTATTTATCAAGAAGGCCAATAACCATAGTTCAGATGAAATTAAACTAAGAAACTGATCAAAATACAAATTGGTCCTCTTTTTCTTTTAGCCACAATAATTTTAAATAATGTTTACCATGCAGTGAAATTTTGTTCAAGTATTACTCAATGCATGTACATGTAAGATATTATTCTTTTTAAATGTATACATTCAGAAAGTTTATCCTAATAAATCTGACATTTCTCAAGTCACCAAATTATTTGAAACTGATACCGGACCACCCTCTTGCCATTAGTTCACCAGGCATCCTCCCTTCAATCAACTATTTATCTGATAAGGTCTTGAAACTCCACCTTCTCCAACTCCTCCTAATGAATCTATGCTGACACATGATTTCCATCACATAAAACAAGTCAAGAGTTTATAGAAAACAAGGACTATTTACATGTTATTAGAATAATTGTCTCTCTGTCCTTTGTATGTTGCTTAGATCAAGGGTAGGGAAAATTTCTTTAAAGAGCCAGATGGTAAATATTTCGGGATTTAAAGACTACAGTTCTCTGCTACAGCTCTTCAACTCTACAACTGTAATGTGAAAACAGACATAGACAATACATAAAAAAATGAGTATGAAGTTTTCCAATATAGCTTTATTTACAAAAGAAGGTAGCAGGCCAGATTTGGCCACTAACTGAGGTTTATTTACTCCTGGTATAGATGACCATCGTCTACTTTAAAATACTACAGTGCAAAGTCTGAGACAGATGTATTTAATTTTATAATTTGGTGCTATGTAAATACCAAGAAATGCTTTCACAACTGTATCTGACCATATACTTCAGAAGAATTACCTAAGTTTTATTAAAATCAAAACAAAGATTCTTCAAGAATAAATGAGCAAAATTAGGACATTATGTCATATGAAGTCTCAAGTTTGAAGCAGGCACAATAATCATAATATTAACCTTCTTTTTTATATAAATAAGAACATGTTAACCACCAAAATGGTCTTTTTTTACTTGTATACAAAATAAAACATGTTCTGCTTTTATCACATGGATGGAAGGAGAGGGAAGTGGGAGGCATCTGAGTTCTAAATAATTTCTAAGCCTCAAGTAAACAGAATAGTAATAGCTATTATTTTATGAAAATCTCAATGAGCTAAGTACTAATCGCAATATCTTAAATCTCTAATTCTCATGCCCTTGCCTTTCCTGTGTGCTTTCTCCTCCATGATGAATGCCCTTTCCCACTTTGACTGATAACTTTAATTTGTCATTTAGCTCTTAATTTAAGCCAAATCCACTCCTTCGAAATACTCCTGACATATGCCATGCCCTCTACTCAAACTTCTAGCATGGGTTGGGGCCCCTTTTCTATGCTCTTTGCATTCTATAGTTAACCAAGTTACAGAAGTTCACACATGATATGAAGAGAATTCTACTGACTGATTTACAGACCACACTAAGACACTATTTAATCAAATTCAATGACCACCACCAGTGTTTTCTTACCATAATATCTCCCTTAATAGGTTATTAATTTTGACTCATGGTACAAAATCTTAAAGTAGTTTGCTCAGAAGCTCATTTTTCATCTAATCTTAATAGTTTTTCATCTCTCGTCTCTTATTTCATGGTACAAAACTTCTTTAATTTCTTTTAAAATATAGCAGTTTTAACTTGAAAAAAAAAAAATCTCCCATATCCTGAGATAATTCTTCCAAAGGATATACTTCATATGCTTTCACTTGTCAGTTTATGTATACCTCTCCTATCTGCTCTTGCTGCCTCCTTCTTATGCCTGCCATTCCATTTTTAAATAATAGTCTCTATACCCAGGACCCATGTTCAGTCCATTCTGCTTTTTGCTGATTTCTCAGTTTTGAATGTGGGTAGTCTTATCCACATCTCCTAATTTTCTAAGAAGGGTGGGCAAAATTTTACCCGCTAAAAAATGGTTTTTATTGTAAAACCAATGTAATATTCCAGAAATCTTTGAAAGGTCTAAAAGAGATAACTTAAATCATATATAATCTTTTTTTAATCATCTATAATCTTATTATTCAGAAATAAGCTCTATTCATATTTTGGAATGTGTATTTCTAGTATTTTCCATGAATGTGTATCAATTCCCAAGTTGAGAGAGTGATATACTCTTTTTTTAAAAGATATACTTTTACATTGTATTTTTCTCACTCATGTGATCTCAAGCATTATTCTACATTATCACGAGTTTTTCCAAAATGTCATTCTAAATAACTATACTATATCCCCTCCTGTGACTGTACCATCATTTACTTAACAAACCCTCTAAACATGAGAGAGAAAAACATCACTGATTTTTTTATAGTTATTCTATTTATGTATTTGTATCTATGGAAAAATATGGCTCTGAGTTTCCAAATGACAAAAAAAAAAAAAACCCTACATTATTCTTCTTTATAATTAAAACTAAGAAGAGATAATGCTTTTGGCCATAGCAGAGTAGGTGAAATTCAATTCTGCCCTCCTGCCATAAATCTCTAAAACACTTTTCAAAACATAGCAACCCACTACCCATTATGTTACATCTGACATCAGATGTTTCACTTGTTTTGTCAAGGAGTTCCCATTGTGGCGCAGCGGAAACGAATCCAATTAAGAACCATGAAGTTGCGGGTTCAATCCCTGGCCTTGCTCAGTGGGTTAAGGATCCGGCATTGCCATGAGCTGTGGTGTAGTTCATAGACTCGGTTTGGATCTGGCATTGCTGTGGCTCTGGCGTAGGCTGGTAGCTACAGCTCTGATTAGACCCCTAGCCTGGGAAGCTCCATATGCAGTGGGTGCGGTCTTCAAAAGACAAAAAAAAAAAAAATGGGTAGAAAGGATAGCAATCCCTGAAGTGCGGGAAATAAATTAGGCAAGTGAGCATTACATTTTCTCCGGCCTTCCATCTAGGGGCAACGTCTAGATTTCAGCACAGCAGTCTAAATAAATGGAGGAGATGAACAGGGTTTGGGGAATCTGAGACAACTGGAATTTGTATGGTAGATTTTAACACAGGAGGAAGCTATTCAGAGAAAAAGCTCCAGATAATCTACATAGAAAAGGTCTGCAATCTTTCGTTATATATTAAATTGTGAGTGTTTATGGTGAGACTTGACAAGACTAGGCAAAGAACAATCCACACAAAGTTGGGAGATAGAGCATTCTGAACAGCCAGAGTAGAGAGACTTCAGTACACACTAAGGGGGGATTCAGTAGAGAAGCTAGAAGGGTCACATCTAGAAGAAGGGCTAAAATAATCCTAGAATAAAGGTTATACTATACACCCTAACAAAGTTTAAAAACAAGCCTTAGAATGATCACGTTGATCTGAAGAAATAATCACTTGCCAAAATAAAAGTCAACAGCCTTAAAGGAAGTACAGAGACTCAATGTAACAAATCACAATGTCCAGCATCCCATCACAATGACCAAGCAGGAAAATAGGACTCACAACCAGGGGAAAAAAGAAATCAGACCATCAAACAAAACCAGAAATGACGGAAATAATGGAATTAGCAGACAAGAACTTTTAATAAACTGACTTTTGCTTCTTGGAAAACAGAGCAGATACATTTCCCCCTGTTCCTCCTCCTAAGTACAATTCAAAATTCTGGAAATTATATACAACAGAAGAAAACAAACATAAGAAACAAACATAAGAAAACACTGAAAAGTAGAAAGGAAAAAAAACAGCAAGGGGCCTCAAGACTTAAATAACAGAATGGTGAGTTCTCTGGTTTTCTTTTTCTTTTTTTTTTCTTTTGTCTTTTGTCTTTTTAGGGCCACACCCACAGCATATGGAGGTTCCCAGGCTAGGGGTGTAATCAGAGCTGCTGCTGCCGACCTACACTGCAGCCACAGCAATGCCAGATCCAAGCCACATCTGTGACCTACACCACAGCTCACGGCAACGCCAGATCCTTAACCCACTGAGCGAAGTCAGGGATTGAAGCCACAACCTCATGGTTCCTAGTCGGATTCATTTCTGCTGCACCAAGACGGGAACTCTAGTTCTCTGGTTTTCTTTTGGACTCATATATCTCAGACTTGGAGCTGAAGAAGCAACTCAAAAATGCCAATGGACACAGACAAATGAGACCATAAAAAAAGCCTGCTCTCTCTAGCCAGGAAAATGGCAGCATAACAAGAGAGAAAACTTTTTGACAATAATTGTTCTACTGCAGCAAATAACCCGGAAAATTGTGGTGCCACCTCTGCCCATTCCAGCAAAGGCTGAAGGGAGCCTAGAATTACACTCTCACAAGGATGTAATGAAGCACCCCACCACTTCTGCCAGGCTAATGTCAAACAAGGCCAAACAGGCTGCTGGTACTTTCATCCCTGCCAGCCAATAATGAGCATCCTCCCACTGCTGGGTCAGTGGAAATGAGAACCCCTCCACTAGCAGTATCATGTAATACACCTGCCTCCACATGACAACAGGCTGAATAGGGAACCTGTACTTCTACCCATATCTGGCAGTAACAAGGCAGTGGCTCTCCTCCTTCCAAAATAAAGTCAAAAATAGCCAGTTAAAATAGAAAGTTTTTTAAAATAAGGTCCACAAAGAAGATACACAAATGACCAAGAAGGATAGGAAAAGATGCTCAACATCACTAATCATTTGAAAAAATGCAGATCAAAACGCATTGAGATACCACCTAACAACCATGAGGATGGCTATCATTTTTTATAAATGCAGAAAGTAACAAGCATTGGAGAGGATATACAGAAACTGGAGCCCTTGTGCATTATTGGTAGGAATGTAAAATGGTGCAGCTATTATGGAAAACAGTATGGTAATTCCTCAAAAAATTAAACATAAAATTACCACATGATCCAGCAATTCCATTTCTGGGTATATACACAAAAGACCTGAAAGCAGAAACTCAAACAGATATTTGTACACAAATGTTCACAGCAGCATTACTCATAATAGGCAAAAGGTAGAAACAATCAAAATACCCATCAACAGATGAATGAATAAATAAAACTGGTATATACATATAATAGAATATTAGTTTTAAAAAGGAATGGAATTCTAACACCTGCTACAACATGGATGAACCTTGAAGTTATTTATGCTAAATGAAATAGGCTAAATACAAAAAAAAATACGATTATATTTACATAAGCTACCTAGAAATGACAAATTCATAGGTACAGAAAGTAGAGCAGTGGTTACCAGGATTTGAGGAAGGGGAAGAATATGCAGTGATTGTTAACAGAGCACAGAGTTTGAGTCTGAGAAGATGAAAAAGTTCTGGAGATGGATGGTGGTGATGGTTACTCAACAATGTGAATGTACTACTGCTACTGAACTGTACGCTTAAAATGGTTAAAATGGTAAATTTTATGTTATATATATTTCACCACAATAAAGTATTGATTTAAAGAAATAAGATCCAAAATCTTATGACAAATTATGAAAACATCCAAGTTCCAGTTGAAAATCACTCATAGCGAAAACCCACAAGGACCTCAAATTGAATGTACAGAGACTATCAACAAATGCCAACAGCAACATGACAGAGACACAACAATTATCTAAAAAAGATTTGAAAGCAGACATGATAAAAATGCTTCAACGCAAAATTATGACTGTGCTTAAACCAAAGGAATGTTACCACTTGATAAAAATGATTTTAAAAAGTTCCAATCACAAGCAATATTTAATAATTTTAAGTCTACATGCAGTATATAACAGACTTCAAATATGTTAGGACAGTGGAATAATCATGAGGAAATGGACAAAAATCACAATCACAGTCAGAAATGTTTTCAAGTCTCTCAGTAACTGATAGAAAAATATATGAGTAAAGATTTAAATAGAATAATAAACATTAAAGGATGTTATATGCATCATATAATGTAACTGGAGAGTATCACTTTCAAGAATGCTGAGAATATCTATAAAAATTATCCACATTTTGGGCCATCATGCAAGTTTCAACAAATTTGAAAGAACAAAGTCACAAAGAGTACCTTCTCTGACTACAGCACAATTAAGTAGTTATCAGGAAATCAGTAACAAAAGTATAACCAGAAATTTCTCCTATGTTTGAAAATTAAGAAGCATACTTCTAGATAACCCATGAGTTAGAAAAAAATTACAATGGAAATTAGAAAATACTTTGAACTTGAGAGTAAAAATACTAATACTAATCAAAACTTCATGGATGCAGCTAATTAGAGGGAAATAAATAGCCTTAAATGCATTGGGAACTTCCATGTGCTGCGGGCATGACCAAAAAAAAAAAAAAATTAATCTCAATAAATTAAAAAAAGAACAGCAAAATAAACTCAGAAAATATGAGAGCAAAAGAGGAACCTCCCTGCTTAAACGACAGTAAAAATTATATGGAAAAGTTTGGATTTTTTGTTTTGTTTTGTTTTCCTTTGCTTTTTACAAAGGGTTCCTGGAGGAAATATACCTGATCATTTTTTATATCCTTTCCAGTCCTATGGCTTTTTTTCCTTTCTTCTTTTATAAATTACGGTTAGGTACACATAATATAAAATTCATCATTCTTATCATTTTAAGTGTACAATTCAGTGGCATTAAGTACATTCACAATGTTACACAACCATCACCATTATCCATTTCCAGAACTTTTCATCATCCTACACAGAGACTCTACACCCATAAAACAGTAAATCTCCATTCCTCTTTCCTCCTAGCACCTGGTAACCCCTATTTTAATTTCTGTCTCTATGAATTTGCCTTTTGTACTTCAGATAAGTGGAATCATATAACATTTGTCCTTCTATATCTGGCTTATCTCACCTAACATGTTTTCAAGAGGCAGCCATAATGTGTCACCTCAGAATTTCATTCTTTGTTATGTTAGAACAATATTTCATTATATGACTATATCACATATTGTCTGTGGATGGACCTATGACTTTTCATTGTATATTAGTCCTCTTCATCATTTCTACTATCTTATGAAAATATTATTTACGAATAGCTTATATAAGTGTTAGTCATTTTGCAATATTCCAACAAATCACAAACTCTTGTGGTGAATTACAAACTTGTTATCATTTGATACACAGAGGAAAACATAAAAGAGAAAATGGATTTTACAAGCTATTTTTCCCAAAATAAATTTCTATCTTGTTTATAATCTCCTTTGATTAAACTAAGTTTCCTCTTTGTTTAAGACTGACTTCTACTATACATGTCTCTCAGCTGAACTAAACTGAAAGAGTAACAGATGTGTGAACAGGCAGAATATAATTTTTAAATTAATATGAAACAAACTTGCCTTACAAGGGAAACCTTATAAACCCACGAAAAACCTCCAGGGGAAGCAACTCTAGCATACATTTCAAATGGGCTGATGTTTTGCTATATGTGAAAAGTCTTTCAAATAAATGAGACATTTTAGACCCTTTATCATCCAATGTCATATTTAGTTTCCTGAAAATTTCAGTTCATGTTCAATTTCAAATTGTTTATTTAACTCGTTCTTGTTGGATTTCAAATTAGATTATTTATCTCTTTGGTTTTTCTTCCTCTTTTAAAAAATAAGAATGGGAAAGGGAAAGGAAATTAAATTCAATCTGGCCAATACTTTGCTTATTAGTAATGCTATTATATGTTAAGCATGAAAATACTGACCAAAAAATAAGGTTTGGGGTTTAAAAAAAATACAACAAGAAAGTTCCCTGAGAACCTTTTAACTTCTTTCATTCTTTGTGGCTTCTCTCTTTATATTTTGTATATTTTACGCTACATGAAGTAATTATTTTTAGCATCTATTTTTCTTAGCTTCCCTGTTTATATTTTGGTATCTACATACACCATATTACTTTGGGTTCCGGCATGGAGAAAACACTGCAAATCCACCTTCTCCTCAAATACGAAACATGAATACAAAGGGGAGAAAAATTACTAACAGCATAAATCTTCAAAAAGTACTTTTTTCCTACGTCTATAAATATCTCAGAGAAATTAAATCCTCTGGGAACCTACAATTGGTCAAGGAAACAGATGTTTAGATTCTCCTAAGTATAGCACAGGGAATAAAGTTTGGCACTAACAACAAAATTAAAGTACATTTCAAAAATATAACTAAAGTATATTTCAAACTTAAGTATATCCCAAAAAGATCATCTGACTATATCTTTACAATATTTGCAGATAAAATATTTTTACCTCTCCTTAAATCTTTAAAAAAAAATACAACTTTGTCCTTTTTTCAGATATGTTGATATGAACAGGGAAAAATTAAGTACCAAAGAATTTCAGGAATTATATTTTGGCACATATGCTTCTTTTTGGTACTTATTACATTTTGCATGGTGTTACAGGTATTTGTATTCCTATTATATGCCCAACTAGATTATAAATGACTTGCAAGCAAGAAACATAGCCTACTTAATGATTAAATTATCCATTATGCCTAATGTAGCACTTGGCACATAGTAGGTTCCCAATAAACATTGGTATAATGTAGAATTATCAAATAATCATGTAAAAAAATTATTAAAATTAACAGTGAAAAGAAGGCTACTTTATTCTTAATCATATTGTAATGAAGACTATTTTAAACTCTATGCAGTGATGACACACACAAATATTTAAACTATTTATGTGCCTCAACTTGACATAATTTCATGATAACTTGATGGCAATCACATTTAAATATATTATAATATTTTTGTAATAATGCTACTCCAGAATAGCAACTTTAATAGCTGGGAAAACATGTTAATGGCCATTAACCTGAAGGAAACAGGGAACATTAAACATTTTTTCAGAAATCAATGTATAAGTTTAAACATTCCACTATAATATTTATGAGCAAACCTCAAATTAAAATTTATAAAATGCAAACTATCAAATGTTTCAGCTAGACAATAATTTAGACTATATTTTGTAAATTTTCCTGTGTACACATTGATGAATACTATATAAAAAAGGTTCTTTTCTCCTTCAGGGTCTTTGACTATTACTATTGAATAACAAAATAAATTCTGCTTGAATACAAGACTATGGCAATCCTATCAAATCCCTTGATTATCAATCAATATGATATTAGTCAGTGCACACAAGTAAGTGATTCTCCTTACCTTAAGTACAGCTATGAACGGTACAAAGTTAGCTCTTTGGAGTCCATTTTTATAGAGATCTGAAAGAAAAAAATCAGTATTAGTTTTTCACTAATCATACCATTAGCTTACAATTTAGTCTAGCAAATAAAGCTTTCTTCTGATGAAAAATATAAAGAAGCAAAAGAGAACACAAATAACCCAAACTGATCTGTATTCTGGTACTACACAAAATGTACTATATTCTTAATAAGAGAAAAAATAAACAATCACAGAAAGAATATCAAAAGGCATTCAATCAAATTAGCTTTAAACCATAATAAAAAGCAAGCAAAGGATTTGGAAACTATCACAACTGATTGTAATCAATAACTCAACATAAAACTCTGATAATGTTTAAAAGTACATAATATTTGAACATACAGATTCTACTGGGAAACAAATATTTCTCCTTTTCTCAAACTGTAATAAATGTTCTCAGTACATAAAATTGTATAATAAATTAGCCTTTTAAGGAAATACCTCAATAAAACTGTGCATGTATTTATATCAAGGTTATATAGTTGCCATTAAGGTAAATAACATTAAGGCTAATTTTTTTTTTTTTTTTTGCCTTTTAGGGCCGCACTGGCAGCGTATGGAGGTTCCCAGGCTAGGGGTTGAATCGGAGCTGCAGCTGCCAGCCTATGCCACAGCCACAGCAATACGGGATCTGAGCCGAGTCTGCAACCTGCACCACAGCTCACGGCAATGCCAGATCCTTAACCCACTGATCGAGGCCAGGGATCGAACTGGCATCCTCATGGATGCTAGTCGGGTTCATTAACCACTGAGCCACGATGGGAACTCCAAAGCCAACTTAATTTAAAAGAAATTACCGGAGTTCCCATCGTGGCGCAGTGGTTAACGAATCCGACTAGGAACCATGAGGTTGCAGGTTCAATCCCTGGCCTTGCTCAGTGGGTTGACGATCCGGCGTTGCTGTAAGCTGTGGTGTAGGTTGCAGACGCGGTTCGGATCCTGCATTGCTGTGGCTCTGGCATGGGCCGGTGGCTGCAGCTCTGATTAGACCCCTAGCCTGGAAACCTCCGTATACCGCGGGTGCGGCCCAAGAAATGGCAAAAAGACAAAAAAAAAAAAATTACCTAAAAATTAAAACTCCATTCTTAGAGTTCCCTTGTGGCTCAGCAGGTTAAAGATACTGTATTATATTGAAGCAGCTCAGGTTACTGCTGTGGTGCAGGTTCAATTCCTGGCTCAGGAACTTCCAGACGCCACAGATGTGGCCAAAAAGGAAAAAAAAAATTAAATAAAACTCCATTCTTAATAGCCTATAAGTGTAATGCAATTACATATCATAAATGAGTGGCTTTTATTACCTTAGAATGGCGTTTTTTATATATGTATGTGCCATGATGTATGTATGTTTATACACATACACACAAAAATACATATTGTTAAGAACAAACAAGGGGAAAGGAGAAACAGATTTTAAGCTTTATATTCTTTTTTATTTTTAAAAATAGAGACTTGCAATATTTTTCCAAGAGGTTGCAATTTTATGGCATATAAAACATTCCTGTTAAAAGTCAACTCTATGAGCTCCTGGTGTGGCGCAGCGGAAATGAATCCAAGTAGTATCCATGAGGATGCGGGTTTTATCCCTAGCATCGCTCAGTGGGACGGGGATCTAGCATTGCCATGAGCTATGGTATAGGTCACAGACGAAGCTCAGATCCCAGGTTGCTGTGGCTGTGGCATAGGGCACCAGCTGTAGCTGATTCAACCCCTGGCCTGGGAACTTCCATTTGCCGAGGGCGCAGCCCTAAAAAAAAAAAAAAAAAAAAAATGAAATAAATAAAATAAAACAAAAGTTAACTCTATAAAGTAATGAGATTTTAAAAATAAAAATGTGGAGTTCCCGTCGTGGCGCAGTGGTTAAGGAATCCGACTAGGAACCATGAGGTTGCGGGTTCAGTCCCCGCCCTTGCTCAGTGGGTTAACGACCCAGCGTTGCCGTGAGTTGTGGTGTAGGTTGCAGACTCCGCTGGGATCCCGCGTTGCTGTGGCTCTGGCGTAGGCCGGTGGCTACAGCTCCGATTCGACCCCTACCTAGCCTGGGAACCTCTATATGCCGCGGGAGCGGCCCAAGAAATAGCAAAAAGACAAAAAAATAAAAAATAAAAATGTATAAAATGGAAACAGTAAAAAGTCCTCACTGAGGAACACCACAAGTTAGCTTATATCTCAGTCTTTCTTTTTAAGTATTGCATTATTAAATCTTTTCTATATTTTCTTGTTTAGAGAAAATTTTATAACTAAGATTTCAAATGCCACATTTACTTATGGAAATAAAATATGGTCATTAGGAAACATTTATTCTCTTTGGAAAAATATTCATCACAACATCATTATAGTGAAGAAAGTATTTGCATAAGCTCCTGGTTAATTAAGGACTACAGGCTTTAAATTCAGTTACATTTAAAATTTTTATTTAGGGATGTTAGAAAAAGGTAAGATAATGCTAGCTAGATTGTAAGGATTTCAAAATTTAAAATCAGATCTTTTCTTTCCTATAATCAATATCTTGAGTGAGTAAAATGGGTAAAATTCAGGAAACGGGTTTAAAGTCAGGTATTTTCATAGTCTTCCCTAGTTACCAAGTTGCTGGGGAAGGTGTATAAAAATGGTGCTGTACGATAAGAGTTGACAATCAGGATTGCCAGTTAGTGGTAAAAAATAAAAATGAAGTAATTTTTAAAACACACTCAATGTTTATAGCGGCTTTATTCATAACAGCTAAAAACTACAGCTTTATTTATAACAGCCCAAAACTGGAAGCAACTCAAATGCCCATCATTAGATGAATGGATAAACTGCGGCATATCTTTATAATGAAATACAACAAAAAGATAAACTACTCTTACACAAATATAAAATAAATCTCAAAATAATTATGCAGGGTAAAAGAAGCAAGACACACCTCACCACCCATACTGTGTGAATCCATTTACATGAAACTCTAGAAAAAGATGATTAATCTACAGTAATAGAAAGCAAATCAGTTATTGTCTGAGGGAGGGAGGGATTGGGATAGGGATGGCAGAAAGAAGTGAAAAAAGGAGAAGAGGAAAATTTAGAGTGTGATGGAAGTGTTAATTGTATTGATTGTGATGGGAGGTTATATACACGTCAATATTTTTAAAATGTATCCTTTAATTATGCGCCATTTATTATATGTCAACTATGCGTCAATTAGCTCTTTGAAAACTTACTTGGGAAAAAAATATATACACAACAGCAATAAATATCAAAGAATGCAATGTTAAAGAATTAAAACTAAAGTATTACACTAATGGAAGTTTATCTATGTTAAGGTAACTTTTAGTCTTACTTATGAAATATCTTTTTCTATGAACATATAAGGATGGCCCTGAGATGTAGTTTAATAGACATGCACCATTTAGTAGGTTAATGACAATGAGAAATGTAAAGGCTCACTTGTAATATTCTTGATTAAAAGATTTCCACTCAGCAAGGTTAAAGTAGAATAACAATGCCTTTAAGTCTTTGGGATTTAATTTTTAAAAGGTTAACTTTAAAAAAAAAAAGAATCAGCCTTTACAAGGATATATAATTCAAACTTTTTGCTCTGGGAAGTATTTTCTAAACAAAATTCTAAACAGAATTCATTTCACTTGAAAACCTTTAGGTTTTTATAAGACACTTAAGTGGAGAAGGATTGTACTCATTAAATTGAAGAGTTTTTTGCAATTCAAATATTATGCTAATTATCAATACAATAGACCCATCTCCTGAAATGTTATTTAGCTACCAAAATTTTTAATATTAGTTGTTTAATATTATTTTTCTTAGACATAAAGATTTTATAATACATTTATATCAACATTTGTCATTATTTACTAAATACTATTTTTAAATTCATCAGAAGTTCTTGCCTATGATTTTTTAATGATCTCTAAACAGAGCTAAATGAGCACTTGGTCATATAAGATAGAGTACTGGAATTATGGGACATTCATTTTTTGAGAATGGTACAAGGACCTCTACGTTCTCCACAGTGAATAACTGTAATAATACTTACAGATGAAATACATGCAAAGAGGATTTTTAAAGTAATTACAAGAAACTACATAAAAACTTGGGATATGCACATGGATATGCAGATCTTCCTTAAAAATCCAAGTGTCAAAACCAACAGGAGCAATAATGCTTATTTATGTAAGTACATATGGGTTTACAGTAAGAAAAACTTTTAAGATAGGTAATTAAAAGGAATTTTCCTATAAATTAGCACATAATAATTATATGGCTTTATGGAACTAATCTGATTTATCCTTCTAGGAGATTCTTATTTTAGTATAGATTAAGAGAAAATGGTGTCTTTTTGACCATGTAAGCAGGAAGAGCTATTCGGCTTCTTTTTAAACGACTAATTAGAGTTCAAACAGTATTTTATTAAATGGGTTGATAATACTGCTAATTAAATTTTTCCATTTAGTTGTATATTATAATTTTATATTCAATTCAACATATCATGAATACCTATTATTTGTCTGCACTGAAATAAGTGCTAAAGACAAAAAGATTAGTAAAAGGAGGGGCTATGAGTTACAAAACACCTACCAGGAGCCAGGCAATTTGCTAGACACTGTACACAAATTATCACAATACTACAAAGTAAATATTTCTACCTCCATTTTACAGATAAAGAAACTGATATTCAGAGTTTTTAAAATAACTTGCTGAATTCTCAGCCCATGATTAGCATATTTAGAATTTTAGAGGCAAAGTCTTTAATGAGGCTGAAACTTGTAGACATTTTCAGAATCATGTTGTGACCAACTGGACTTGTCACAAATGACACAACCAGATCATAACCACGATACAAGTTAAAAAGGATACAAGGTATAAACCTAAGACCCAGAACAAGAAGCTACTCGTTTTATCTGCGTTCAAAGGCAGCTTACAGGTAATAATGAGATTAGACTACCTTGGGAAAATGATCAGGGTGCCACCAAGCAAAGGGGAAGAAAAGACATCCTAGGCAGAAAAGTCAGCAAGAACCCATGACTTAACCTTCTTTTCTAATACTGTACAATCTATTGTTCAAATGCCACATTCTCTATCAAGCTTTCCTTGAATCCATGATTATGGATAGTGGCCTTCCATAATCCCCAGCCCTGGTGTTCATAGCTTGGTATAAACACTGGACACCAGGAACAAGGGACAGTTGACCCTGAGAATAAGTAACAAATGCACTGAGCTCTACAAATGCCCCCATCTTAATGCCTGGGGAAAGTTCATAGCACTCTGCAAAGGAAGAATGAACCCAAGCAGAGACTGGAAGTCTCCCCCACCTGGGAGATGAATGATAGTCCAGGGAAGAAAGGGAAGCTAGAGTTCACAGGGAGTGTACCAGAGAAAAGAGAGGTACCCAGCAGAAAAGTTCTAAAGATCTGAGAAGGGTCCCAGTTGAGCCCCCAGCTGAGTAGTGATCATCATATGCGAGTGAGGAAACTACCCAAAATCAGGGAAAGAATCATCTGAACATACTCAAGGAAACCATCACTGAGGCTCAGACATGGCTGGAAAAAGTGTACGTCTCCACCAGTCATAGTGGAAAACCTCTTTATTCATGGGGTGTTGGGCAGAATACCAAGAAGGGAATTATCTCAGTGAGAAAAATTAGTCCTAAAATAAATGTGCTCTAATCCTACCATACAAAACTTAAAAGCAATACCCAAAAGAATCAAACTGTTTCTAAGGAAGAGTATAAAGCTCAAGAGTATTTAGAGGGATATAAAAATATCCAGTACCCAATAAAATAAAATTCATATTGTCTGCCGTGCAATAAAAAATTACCAGGCATGCAAAGAAACAGGAAAATATGACCCAGAATGAGAAGAAAATCAATCAACAGAAACAGACCTAGAAATGACATAGTTAATAAATTTAGAAGATAAGAACATTAAAAAAGTTATTGCTGTATTTCATGTTTCAAGCAGCTGGAAGAGTGAACATATCAAATAAAGACATGGAAAATATTAAAAAATACCCAAGATGAACTTTTTGAGATGGAAACTACAACATGTGAGATGAAAAATATGCTGGATGAGAATAATAGCATATTAGACACTGAAGAAGAAAATACTAGTGAACTTTAAATCACAGCAATAGAAAGAAACTCTCTGTGCCAAGGTGAAGCACAGAGAGAAAGAAAAAGAAAAAGAAAAAATGTACAGAGAATAAGTGAGTTCTGGGGTAACTTTAACCAATTGAATATATGCATAATTGAAGTATGCAAAGGGGAAAAAAGGAGGTGGTGGAAAAAGTATTTGAAGAAATAATAGCCAGAGTTCCCCTTAAGGTGCAGCAGAAATGAATCTGACTAGTATCTATAAGGATGAGGGTTCAATCCCTGGCCTCACTCGGTGGGTTAAGGATATGGCGTTGCCGTGAGCTGTGGTGTAGGTCACAGACGCAGCTCAGATCCCATAAGGGAGCTACAGCTGCCACCCACCTTCCATATGCTGTGGGGGGGTGCACCCCTTAAAAAAACAAAAACAAAAACAAAAATCAAACAAAAAAAGAAATAATAGCCAAATTAGCCAAATTATTTACAAACCTGGAGAACTACAAGCCCACAGATCTAAACTGCTCATTAAAAGCCAAGCACAAGAAACATGAAGAAAACTATATCAAACTGCTTAAAACTGGTGATTAAAGGGGGCGTGTACTTAAAAGCAGACAGAGGGATAAAGATGCATTACATACAGAGGAGCAAGGATAAAAATGATAGCAACTTCTCAATGGGAACAACACAATCCAGAACATGGCAACATAACATCTTTAAAGGTCAAAAGAGAAAAAACAAAACCATCAACACAGAATTCTATCCTGAGCAAAAATATACTTTAAAAATACAGACTTTCAGAGTTCCTGTTGTGGCTAAGTGGTTAACAAACCCGACTAGTATCCATGAGGACGCGGATTTGATTCCTGGCCTTGCTAAGTGTGTTAAAGATCCAGCGTTGCCATGAGCTCTGGTGTAGATCGCAGACTCGGCTCAGATCCCAGACTCGGCTCAGATCCCCAGTTGCTAGGGCTGTGGTGTAGGCCAGCAGTTACAACTCTGATTGGACCCCTAGCCTGGGAACCTTCATGTGCCATGTGTTCGGCCCTAAAAAGACAAAAAAAAAAGAAGAAAAAAAAAAAGCCAGACTTTCTGTGACATACAAATGCTGAAAGAATTCATCACCAGGACACCACAACTATAAGAAATCTTCAAAAGAAGTCCTTAGGCAGAAAACTGGGGAATATATAAAGGAGTAAAGAGCATCAGAAATGGTAACAATGGGTAAATATGAGCCTTTTTAAAAATCATTATCTAAACACTTTTAAAAGATAACGATGTAAAGCAAAAATAGGAGTTCCCTTATGGCACAGAGGGTTAAGGACCCCATGTTGTCACTGAGGTGGCTCTGGTTATAGCTGTGGTACAGGTTCTGTCCTGGCCCAGGAACTACCACATACCACAGGCATGGCCAATAAATAAATAAAGCAAAAATAAAAACAATATATTGTGGGATTTACAACATGCATGGAAATAAAGTGTATGAACACAGTAATACAAAGTCTGGGAGGAGAAAAATGGATGTATATTGTAATAAATCCTTATACTATACCTGAGGCAGTCTGCAAAGCCTGTGATAAGTTAAAGGCATATACTACTGTCCCCAAAGCAATCCATAAAACCTTATCTAGATCTCATAAAACTAAAATTATAGAATATATATTCTTTTGTATAAGGCTTTTTAAACTCAGTCTAATGTTTCTGAAATTCATTCACATTGTTATTGCTGAGTGTCAATAATGTGTTTGCATACACAAATTAAAGAACCAGGGGTTCCCGTCGTGGCTTAGTGGAAATGGATCTGACTAGCATACATGAGGACACAGGTTCAATCCCTGGCCTCGCTCAATGGGTTAAGGATCCAGCGTAGCCACGAGCTGTGGTCACATATGTAGCTTGGATCCTTCGTGGCTGTGGCTGTGGCTGTGGCTGGCAGCCACAGCTCCAATTCAACCCCTAGCCTTGTAACCTCCGTATGCCACAGGTGCAGCCCTAAAAAAGACAAAACAAAAAAAAACAAAAATCAAATTAAAGAATCAGAAAGAAAATTTAGGGAGACCTACGCATTTATTGTTGTTGATGTTAATTTACCACATGTATCCTTGGCGACTATTTTGAATGAAACTGCTTTAGAGATGACTGGAAGATGAAATCCTTTCCATCAATCCTACAAATAGTCCTATAAATTGAATCCCTTTTTTTTAAGGCCACACCTGTGGCATATGGAAGTTCACAGGCTAGGGGTCTAATTGGAGCTGCAGCTGAGTCCTAAGCCACAGCCACAACAACACTGGATCCAAGCCTCATCTGTGACCTAGGCCTCAGCTTGTGGCAACGCTGGATCCTTAGCTCACTGAACAAGGCCAGAGATAGAACCCACATCCTCACAGAGACTATATCAGGTCCTTAACCTGCTAAGCCACAGTGGGAACTCTTGAATCCAATTTTGATTCAAATAACAATTGCCAGCCTCTACTTTAGATATCCTATGACATTTTAAATGGTTGCAATCCCCCTAATAGTGACAATGAGAATCCAAGGAAATTATAAGCTCTATGCTTTTTTTTTTTTTAAAGAATCATGAAAGAGAAACTGAAGAAAATGTTACCTAAAATCTTTATTACAATGCACTAACATCCATACACTTACACTTATATATTTATTTTCAGTAAAGTCAAACACCAGTGACATAGGTTTTCACATCAGGACTTCTTTTTATAACATAATTCCATGAATGAAAACATGACTGGAGCCTTCAATGAGAAAACAGATCTTGGGTACTTCTGGAAATCCCTTCTACAGGAAGAAGACCCCAAATCAGTCAGGCAAAAACTAGTGGCAGAGACTCACTCTCCTGTTAATGTTTAGAACCATCTATTTCATTATCAAGTGTGAAAGGCTGAGGCTCATCCAACAACAGCTTTCACTTTGACTCTAAAGGTTGTCCTTGGAGTCTGAAGCCCTTAGTACTAGATGGAGGGTTGGTGTGAGTGAATGAAATTCTTTGCGTAACTTCTTTGGAATCATTTAAGTTCATTGTGGGTTTTGCACTGATCTCTACAAAAATTATATGGCTGAATTCCTTTTGGCAATAATATCACATTTAATTTCCTGCAAAGTCAACCACGAAATTAGATGGGATTTGCTGTCAGAGATCTTTTAATTCATTCCCTAGTGCTGAAAATATTTCTCCTTTTTGGTATCATTGATGACTATAAATGAAGCTAACTGTAGTAGTACATTGGTGGTAAGGCAGAATATCGTACTTGTGCAGTTGTATCCCAGATTAGGAATTTATGTCATTTATTTTTCTCCTAGACAAAAGATGGCCTGTGGTTGAACTGATCTTAGGCTCAAGACTATTTTCTGGCGTTCCCATCATGGTGACGAGGAAACAAATCCGACTAGGAACCATAAGGTTTCAGGTTCGTTCCCTTGCCTCACTCAGTAGAGCTGTGGTGTAGGTCACAGACGAGGCTTGGATCCTGTGTGGCTGTGGCTGTAGCTCCGAATGGACCCCTAGACTGGGAACCTCCATAGGCTGGGGCTGTGGCCCTAAAAAGCAAAAAAATATATATATATATATATTTTCCACAAACCACCACATAATACTTGATTAATCCACAACTGTAATCTCTAGAAGACAAACTCCAACACGAAGGCTCAGGAGTCAGGGGCACAGGTCCACTGCTGCCATGAACTCCAGAGAGGCAGAGCCTAGCATGAGCATCGTCTGGTGAGGTCACAGTGATGGGCAGGGCCAGCCTTAGTCAAATTTAATCTGACATTACTAAGCCCACATCAAACCTTGTATTTTTGCTGTTTGTACTGTCTATCTTTTTGCATCCACTTACTTTCAATTACCTGTAAACTATATCTCGATATTTTTTAATCCATTCTGATAGTCTCTATCTTTTAACTAGAATGTAAAGTTACTTAACATTTCATATTAGGTCTATGATTTTATTTGTTTTCTTTTTATCTCCCCTATTTTTTCTTCCTCTGTTCCTCTTTTCTTGACTTTTTTTTTTATTTGTATATATTTTAAAATTCCTTGTCAACTGGTGTTCATTTTACTTTTGTTGCTGTTGTAGGGGTTACGATATAAAGAGGCATACCTCACTTTATTGTGCTTTGCTTTATTAAGCTTTGCAGATACTGCATTTTTCACAAATTAGAGGTTTGTGGCAACTCTGTGTCGAGCAATATACTGGCACCATTTTTCCAACAGCATTTGCTTACTTCATGTCACTAGGTCATATTTTGGTAATTCTTACAATATTTCAAACTTGTTCATTATTATTATATCTGTTATGGTGATTTATACTCAGTGACCTCTGATACTATATTACAAAAAGATTACAACTCACTGACGGCTTGGATGATGGTTAGCATTTTTTAGCAATAAAGTTTTTTTATTTTTTTGGTGGGGTTTTTTTTGTTTTTTTTTTTTTTTTGGCTTTTTAGGGCTGCACCTGTGGCATATGGAGGTTCCCAGGCTTGGGGTCTAATTGAAGCTACAGCTGACAGCCTATGCCAGAACCACAGCAACGCCAGATTCGAGCTGCATCATCGACCTACACCATAGCTCACAGCAACGCCGGATCCTTAACCCACTGACTGAGGCCAGGGATCGAACCTGCAACCTCACGGTTCCTAATCGGATTCATTTCTGCTGCACCACGATGGAAACTCCTAAAGTATTTTTAATTAAGGTGTGTAAATTGCTTTTTTAGACATAACACTATTGCACACTTTACAGACTATAGTATAAAAATAACATTTAAATGCACTAGGAAACAAAATTTGTGTGACATTTTATTGCAATATTCACTTTAATGCAGTGTTCTAGAACTGAACTTGCAGTATCTCCAAAGTATGACTGTATCCTTAACTTTTCACACTCTACTTAGAATTATACTGCACCAAAAAAATACAGAAAACTTGCAGCCATATAAATCTATCTAAACACACTCCTTTTTGTTATAGGTGTCATGTGCATCATATCTATATGTATTATAAACCCCACAAGACAATGTCATAATTTCTCATAAAACAATCACTTCTATTTTTTTGGCCATGTGGACATTCCCAGACCAGAGATCAAATCTGCACCAGAGCAGTGACCTGAGCCATAACAGTGACAATGCCAAATCCTTAATCCACTGAGCCACCAAAGAACTCCCAATTGTTTCTATTTTTAAGAAAGTAAGAAGAAAAACTACTTACTTATATTTAGCCCAATATTAACCATTTCTGATGCTCTTCATTTCTCCTTGAGGATCAAAGTTTGTTATCATTTCCTTTTCACCTGAAGAACTTCTTTTAGAATATCTTGTAGTGCATATCTGATGGCAATAAATTTGTCTAGTTTTCTTTGATATCAGAATGTCTTTATTCTTGAAGGAAACTTTTTTTTTTTTGGTCTTTTTAGGCCTGCACCCACTGCATATGGAAGTTCCGAGGCTAGGAGTTGAATCAGAGCTAAAGCTGATGGCCCACACCACAGCCATAGCAATGCCATATCCAAGCCACATCTGCAACCTACACCAAAGCTCACAGCAATGCCAGATCCTTAACCTACTGAGCACTGCCAGGGATCAAACTTGCATCCTTATGGATTCTAGTCGAGTTCTTTACCACTGAGCCACAACAGGAACTCCAAAGGAAACTTTTGACTGATATAAAATTCTAGGTTAGGAGTTCCTGTCGTGGTGCATCAGAAATGAATCTGACTAGGAACCATGAGGTAGTGGGTTCAACCCCTGGCCTCGCTCAGTGGGTTAAGGATCCGGCATTGCCATGAGCTGTGGTATAGGTCACAGACTTGGCTCGGATCTGGTGTTGCTGTGGCTCTGGCGTAGACTAGCAAGCTGCAGCTCTGATTAGACCCCTGGCCTGGGAACTTCCATATGCATATGCCGCGGGTGCAGCCCTCAAAAGACAAAAAAAAAAAAAAAAATCCTAGATTAACAATTTCTTCGCCAGCATTTTAAAGATGTTCCACTGTCTCTACATGGTTTCTACTGGAAGTCATCAATAGTTAATCATTGTTCTCCTGTATTTAATGTCATTTTTCTCTGGCTGCTTTCTAGATTTCCTCCTTACCTTAGGTTTTTAGCAGTTTGACTACAATGTACCTAAGCAGTGTGTGCTTGTATTTATTCTGCTGGGATTTCTTTTTTTTATTATTATTACTCAAATGAATTTGTCACATCTATAGTTGCATAATGATCATCACAGTCCAATTTCACAGGATTTCCATCACACAACCCAAGCACATCCCCCCAACCCCACAAACTGTATCCTCCAGAGACCATAAGTTTTTCAAAGTCAGTGAGTCAGTATCTATTCTGCAAAGAAGTTCAGTCTGTCCTTTTTTCAGATTCCACATGTCAGTGAAAGCACTTGATGTTGGTGTCTCATTGTATGGCTGACTTCACTTAGCATGATAATTTCTAGGTCCATCCATGTTGCTAAAAATGCCAGTATTTCGTTCCTTTTAATGGCTGAGTAATATTCCATTATGTATATGTACCACATCTTCTTGATCCACTCCTCTGCTGATGGACATTGAGGTTGTTTTCATGTCTTGGCTATTGAAAAGAGTGCTGCAATGAACATCGGAGTACATGTGCCTTTGCGAGTCATGGTTTTTTCTGGATAGATGCCCAGGAGTGGGATTGCTGGCTGAAATGGTACTTCTATGTTTAGTTTTCTGAGGAATCTCCACACTGTTTTCCACAGTGGTTCCACCAATTTACAATCCCACCAACAGTGTAATAGGGTTCCTTCTTCTCCACACCCTCTCCAGCACTTATTGTTTGTAGACTTTTGGCTTGTGCAAGGTGGTACCTCATAGTTGTTTTGATATGCATTTCTCTAATCCTGAGTGATGTTGAACATCTTTTCATGTGTTTTTTTTTTTTTTTTTTTTTTGGCCATCTGTATGTCTTCTTTGGAGAACTGTCTGTTTAGATCTTCTGCCCATTTGTTGATGGGGTTGTTTGTTTTTTTGGTATGGAGCTGCAGAAGGTGTTTATAAATTTTGGAGATTAATCCCTTGTCAGTCAATTCACTTGCAAAGATTTTCTCCCATTCTGTGAATCGACTTTTTGTTTTGTTTAGGGTTTCCTTTGCTGTGCAGAAACTCTTAAGTTTAATTAGGTCCCATTTGTTTATTTTTGTTTTTACTATCATTACTCTAAGAGGTGGATCTGAGAAGATGTTGCTGTCATTTATGTCAGAGTGTTTGGCCTATGTTTTCCTCTAAGAGTTTTATAGTGTCTGGTCTTATATCTAGGTCTTTCATCCATTTTGAGTTTATTTTTGTGTATGGAGTTAGGGAGTATCCTAATTTCATTCTTTTGCATGCGGCTGTCCAGTTTTCCCAACACCACTTATTGAACAAGCTGTCCTTTCTCCATTGTATATTTTTGCCTCCTTTGTCATAGATTAGTTGGCTGTAGGTGCGTGGGTTGAATTCTGGGCTTCTAATCCTGTTCCACTGATCTATATTTCTGTCTTTGTGCCAGTACCATATGGTTTTGATGATTGCTTCTTTGTAGTATAGTCTGAAGTCAGGGAGCCTGATTCCTCCAGCCCCATTTTTCTTTTTCAGGATGTCTTTGGCTAGTCTGGGTCTTTTGTGCTTCCAAACAAACTTTAAAATATTTTGTTCAAGTTCTGTGAAAAATGTCCTTGGTAATTTGATAGACATTGCATTGAATCTGTACATTGCCTTAGGTAGTACAGTCATTTTGATAATATTAACTCTTCCAATCCACGAGCATGGTATATCTTTCCATCTATTTGTATCATCTTTAGGTTTACTGCTAGGTATTTTACTATTCTGGATGTGATGGTAAATGGGATTGCTTCCCTAATTTCTTTTTCTGCTCTTTCATTGTTAGCATATAGAAATGCCATCGATATCTGTGTATTAATTTTGTATCCTGCAACTTTGCCAAATTCATGGATGAGCTCTAACAGTTTTCTGGTAGAGTCTTTAGGATTCTCTAGGTATAGTATCATGTCATCTGCAAATAGGGATAGTTTTACTTCTTCCTTTCCAATTTGGATTCCTTTCATTTCTTTTACTTCTCTGATTGCTATGGCTAGGACTTCCAAAACCATGTTGAAGAGTAGTAGAGACAGCAGACATCCTTGTCTTGTTCCTGATCTCAGCAGGAATTCTTTCAGCTTTTCACCATTGAGAATGATGTTCGCTGTGGGTTTGTCATATATGGCCTTTATTATGTTGAAGTAGGTTCCTGTTATGCCCACGTTCTTAAGGGTTTTGATCAGAAATGGGTGTTGGATTTTGTCAAAGGCTTTTTCCTCGTCTATTGAGAGGATCATATGGTTTTTATTCTTTAGTTTGTTAATGTGGTGTATCACACTGATGGATTTGCAGATATTGAAGAATCCTTGCATCACTGAGATAAATCCCACTTGATCATGATGTACAATCCTTTTAATGTATTGTTGGATGCAGTTTGCTAGTATTTTGTTGAGGATTTTTCCATCGATGTTCATCAGTGAAATTGGCCTGTAGTTTTCTTTTTTTGTGATATCTTTGTCTGGTTTTGGTATCACGGTGATGGTGGCTTCATAGAATGAGTTTGGGAGTATCCCTTCCTCTTCAATTTTTTGAAATAGTTTCAGAAGGATAGGTTTTATCTCTTCTCTAAATGTTTGATAGAATTCGGCTGTGAAGCCATCTGGTCCTGGACTTTTGTTTGTTGGAATTTTTTAATCACAGTTTCCATTTCAGTTCTTGTGATTGGTCGATTCATCTTTTCTATTTCATCTTGGTTTATTCTTGGAAGATTGTACTTTTCTAAGAATTTGTCCATTTCTTCTAGGTTTTCCATTTTATTGGCATATAGTTGCATGTAGTAGTCTTTTATGATGCTTTGTATTTCTGTGGTGTCCATTGTTACTTCTCCTTTTTCATTTCTAATTGTATTGATTTGAGTCCTCTCCCTTTTTTTCTTGATAAGTCTGGATAAGGGTTTATCAATTTTGTTGATCTTTTCAAAGAACCAGGTTTTAGTTTCATTGATCCTTTCTATGGTTTCCTTCATTTCTGATTCATTGATTTCTACTCTGATCTTTATGATTTCTTTCCTTCTACTAACTTTAGGTCTTGTCTGTTCTTCTCTATCGAGCTGTTCTAAAAGTAAAGTTAGCTTGTTTATTTGAGCTTTTTCTTGTTTCCTGAGGTGGGCCTGTATTGCTATAAACTTTCCTCTTAGAACGGCTTTTGCTGCATCCCACAGGTTTTGGAGTGTCATATCTTTGTTGTCATTTGCTGCTAGGTATTTTCAATTTCCTCTTTGATTTCGTCAGTGATCCATTGGTCGTTTAGTAGCATGTTGTTGAGTCTCCACGTGTTTGAGTTTTTTGCAGTTATTTTCTTGTAGTTGATTTCCAGTCGTATAGTGTTGTGGTCAGAAAAGATGCTTGATATGATTTCCATTTTCTTAAAGTTACTGAGGTTGGATTTGTAGCCCAGGATATGATCAATCTTAGAGAATGTTCCATGTGCACTTGAGAAGAATGTGTATTCTATTGCTTTTGGATGGAATGTCCCATAAATATCTATTAAGTCCATCTGATTTAATGCATCATTCAGGGCCTGTGTTTCCTTATTGATTTTCTGTCTGGTTGAACTGTCCCTTTGCTGTAAGTGGGGTGTTAAAGTCCCCCACTATGATTGTGTTATTGTCGATTTGTCCTTTTAAGGTTGTTAGCAGTTGCCTTATATATTGCGGTGAACCTATGTTGGGTGCGTAGATATTTAAAGTTGTTATATCTTCTTCTTGGATTGACCCTTTGATCATTATGTAATGTCCTTCGTCCCTTAAAATATACTTCATTTTAAAGTCTATTTTGTCTGATAGGAGTCTTGCTACTCCAGCTTTCTTTTGTTCCCCATTTGCATGAAATATTTTCTTCCATCCTCTCACTTTCAATTTGTATATGTCCCTAGAAGTAAAGTGGGTCTCTTGAAGACAGCATATATATGGGTCTTGTTTTTGTATCCATTCAGCCAGTCTATGTCTTTTGGTTGGGGCATTTAGTCCATTAACATTTAAGGTAATTATTGATATGTTCTTACTGCCATTTTACTAATTGCTTTGGATTTGTTTTTGTTGCTCTTTTTTCTTTCCGTCTTCTCTTCTTTTCTGCCTATAGAAGTTCCTTTAGTATTTGTTGTAAGGCCGGTTTCGTGTTGCCGAATTCTCTCGGCATTTGCTCATCCGTGAAGGTTTTGATTTCTCCTTCAAATCTGAATGAGAGCCTTGCTGGGTAAAGTAATCTTGGTTGGAGGTTTTTTCCTTTCATCACGTTAAGTATATCATGCCAATCCCTTCTGGCCTGCAGAGTTTCTGCTGAAAAATCTGCCAATAACCTTATTGGGGTTCCCTTGTATGTTACTTGTTTCTTTTCCCTAGCTGCTTTCAAGATTTTCTCTTTGTCTTTAATTTTGGTCAGTTTGATTAATATGTGACTTGGTGTATTCCTCCTTGGGTTTATTTTATATGGTACTTGTTGTGCTTCCTGGATTTGAGTGAGCGATTCCTTTCCCATGTTAGGGAAGTTTTCGACTATCATCTCTTGGAATATTTTTTCTGTCCCCTTCTCTCTCTCTCCTCCTTCTGGCACCCCTATAATACGGACGTTGGTGCATTTAACATTGTCCCAGAGTTCCCTGAGACTCTCTTCATTTTTTTTCAATCTTTTTTCTCTTTTCTGTTCTGCATCCGTAATTTCTTCTAATCTGTCCTCCACCTCGCTTACTCGTTCTTCTGCCTCCTGTATTCTGCTGTTAGCTGAGTTTTTTATTTCAGTTATTGTATTTTGCATCTCTTCTTAAGTTTTATATCTTGTATCTCTTTGGTTAGTGTTTCCTGTAAGTTATCCATCTTTGTCTCCAGTTTCTTTCCAATGTCTTGCATCATCGTCAGCATCAACAGTCTAAAGTCTTTTTCCTGGAGGCTGAGAACCTCATCATTTAGCTGACTTTCTGGGTTTTTTCTTTCTCCCTCATCTGAGTTATAGTTCTCTGTCTTTTCATTTTTATAGGTTTTTGGTGTGGTGACCTTTTTACAGATAATAGAGTTGTAGCCTCTCTTCTTTTTTTTTTTTTTTTGGTCTTTTTTGCTATTTCTTGGGCCACTCCCACGGCATATGGGAGGTTCCCAGGCTAGGGGTCGAATCAGAGCTGTAGCCACCGGCCTACGCCAGATCCACAGCAATGCAGGATCCGAGCCGCATCTGCAACCTACACCACAGCTCACAGCAACACCGGATCGTTAACCCATTGAGCAAGGGCAGGGACTGAACCCGCAACCTCATGGTTCCTAGTCAGATTCGTTAACCACTGCACCACGACGGGAACTCCCTCCCTTACTTCTGATGTCTGCCTGCCCCCCCCCTCGCCCCCGGCCCCATGGGTGAAGTCTGTATGGGGCACTTGCTGTAGGCTTTGTGATGGGAGGGGCTGATCCCTCTGGTGTGTGGGGCTTAGTCTCTGGATGGGATTAGAGGCAGCTGTGTGCCTGAGGGGTCTTTAGGTAGCCTGTTTACTGAGGGGTGGGGCTATGATCCCACCTGGATTGTTGCTTGCCCTGGGGCTTATCAGCACTGACTGATGGGTGGGGCCAGATTTTCCCAACATGGCCACCTCCAGAAAAAGGCACAGTTGCTGAGTATTCCCGAGCTTTGCTTTCAATCTCCTTCCCTCACAACAAGCCACGTTCACTCCTGTTTTCCCAGGATGTCTGCTAAGAACTGCAGTCAGGTTTGACCCAGATTCCTATGGAGACTTTGCTTTGCCCTGGGACCCAGTGCACATGAAAGTCTGTGTGCACCTTTTAAGAATGGGGTCTCCATTTCCCCCAGTCCCGTGGTGCTCCTGTGCACAAGCCCCA
The DNA here is from genome assembly GCF_016906955.1 of Phacochoerus africanus. Classification (NCBI taxonomy): domain Eukaryota; kingdom Metazoa; phylum Chordata; class Mammalia; order Artiodactyla; family Suidae; genus Phacochoerus; species Phacochoerus africanus. The sequence continues at coordinate 74,402,469 of NC_062545.1, read as the reverse complement.
CTGGCCTTCAATGCCAGATGCTCCAGGGGCTCTTTCTTCCAGTGCCAGATCCCCACATGTGAGAGTTTGATGTGGAGCTCAGAATTCTCACTCCTGCAGGTGAGTCTCTGTGAACCAGTTAGTTTCCAGTCTGTGGAGCTTCCCACCCAGGAGGTATGGGGTTGTTTATATCATGAAATCACCCCTCCTACCTCTTGATGTGTCCTCCTCTTTTGCTTCTGGAGTAGGATATCTTTTTAAGGTTTCCGGTCCATTTGGGTGAAGATTGCTCAATCTTTCTTTGTGAATTTTGTTGTTTTTAGGAGAGAAGTTGAGCTCCAGTCTTTCTATTCCACCGTCTTAATCCCCAACCCTCCATTTTTCTTTTCCAGGATACCTTTGGCTATTCTGGGTCTTTTGCGCTTCCAAACAAACTTTAAAATATTTTGTTCAAGTTCTGTGAAAAATGTCCTTAGTAATTTCATAGGGATTGCACCGAATCTGTATATTGCCTTAGGTAGTATAGCCATTTTGATAATATTAACTCTTCCAATCCACGAGCATGGTATATCTTTCCATCTATTTGTGTCATCTTTGATTTCTTTCATCAGTGTCTTATAGTTTTCAGAGTACAGGTCTTTTGTCTCTTTAGGTAGGTTGGATTTCGTTGAGCATCTTGAACCTGTAGGTTTATGTCTTCACTCCAGATTGGGAAATTTTCATTCATATTCCTTCAAAAGATTTTCTGCCCATTATCTCTCCTTGCCTTCTGGGATTCCAATTAGAAATATGTTAGGGAGTTCCCATTGTGGCTCAGCGGTAATGATCCCAACCAGTATCCATGATGATGTGGGCTAGGTATTCAGTGGGTTAAGAATCTGGCATTGCCATGAGCTATGGTATAGGTCAGAGACACAGTTGGATCTGGTGTTGCTGTGGCTGTGACATAGGCTGGCAACTTCAGCTCCTATTTGACCCCTAGACTAGGCACCTCCATATTACACATGAAAAGCAAAAAAAAAAAAAAAAGTTAGAAGGCTTGTTATGGGTCTACAAATTCTTAAGTCTCTGTTTCTTTATTTCTATCATTTTCTACTCATCACTTTGGATAATTTCAAGTTCTCTGGCTCTTTGTTCTCTTATCTCCACTCTGCTATTAAGCACATGAAGTGAATTTTTATTTAAGATACTGTCTTTTTTAGATATAGAATTTAAATTTGGTACTATTTTATGATTTCTATCTCTCTGCTGAGATTTCCTATTTTTTGTTCATTATGAACATATTTTCTTTACCTCATTTCCCTCCAAATTATAGTTATAGTTACAGCTTTAAAGTCCTTGTCTGCTAATTCCAATATCTGGGTCATGTTGGAGTTGGTCTTTGTTGATTTTTTTTCTCTTAAGGATAGGTCATATTTTCTTCATTTTCCACTTTGGGATGATATCCTAGACCTTGTGGACTCAGTTTCATTTTCTAAGAGTGCTGCCATTTTTGTTTTAGTGGGAAACTACCTTGGCTAGACTCAAACCATAAACTCAAATCTCAGTTCAGTATCCTTTTCTTAGGAAGCTTGTGGTTTACCCTGCAAACGTATGGTTCATAGGTCAGTCAGAGATTTGGACAGGAATTATACACAGAACTTGGGGCTATATCAATCTAGTTCTTTCTGAGATTCATTTTGCATATTTCCCAGCAGTAATGCTTGCCCTGAACTGTCATCTGGTTCTTCTGGGCAGAAGAATTATGATTTTTACCACTTTAGTCACCCATTATAACACTGACTTTACTTGTCTTAAAGCTGATAGCCATTTTAAAAAAAGAAAAAGAGGGAGTTCCCACCGTGGGACAATGGGTTAAGAATCCAACTGCAGCAGCTCGGATCCCTGCAGAGGTATAGATTTGATCCCCTTCCCAGCACCGTGGGGTAAAGGATCCAGTGTTGCCAAGCTGCAAATAAGCTGCAGCAAGGCTCAGGTTCAGTCCCTGGCCTGGGAACTTCCATATACCTTGGGTGAGGCCATAAGAAAGAAAGAAAAAAAAGAGAGGAAAGGAGGGAGTAAGAAAGGAAGTGAAGGGAATGGAACAGAACAGAATGGAAAGGAAGGAAGGAGCGAAGGAAGGAAGGGAGGAAGGAAGGAAGGGAAAGAAAAAAAAAAAAAACAAACAGACAGAAAATTCTCTCCATTTTGGATCCTCTTCCAAGTTTTATGTCCCCTCTCCTAGGACTCTCGGATGGTTGTTATTATATATTTTGTTCAATATGTATAAATCACTGACATCAAGAAGGTCATTTGGCTAAGAGCCTACTCAACCCCACCAGAAGTTTTTTAATAGAGGAACATCACTCATTTATATTTCCTGTCATTGTCATGCCTGATCTTATTTCTTCTTTTTATTCATATATCTTTTTTTTTTTTTTTTGCTGTTTCTTCTGCTTTCTACGTTTTGCTTTAAGAAATAATTTTACTTTGATCTTGTCTTTTCTAGGAATTTGAAAAGTAGGTGTATCTTAAATTCTAAAATACTTGGACTGTTTTCCCTAGCTATCAGTGCCACAAATGAGGATACTGTGTCATTCATGATCTGTAAACCCTTTCTCCATGGGGGACAAATTTACAAATATATAAGCAAGCAGTAATTTATACTCAAGTCACAATTATGATCAATTTTCTTATTTCAAACCCTTCTTTTTACTAACTTCATATTAAGATCACCTTTCCTCCAGGGTATTTATTTACCTTTTTTTTTTATCATTTTATTCTTTATTCTCTTTCTACACACTGGCAGAGCTTCTTAACCTGTTTCCCTACATCACTGATTTCATCTCCTATAGTTTCAATTCACTTCAGTGCTTCTAATGCTGATTTTAATTGATTTAATTAAATTTGTTTATTTCATCTAGCTTTCTTTTATTTCAGCTGATTTCTTAGTACAATGGTTTTCAACTCAATCTGTCTTCTCTCAGCTTAGACCTTCCATATTAGAGTCTATGTTTTCTTGATTTTTAAAGAAAACAGAATTTTCTAATACCTACTTCCCTTTCCTACTTATTGCTCCCATATTAGGGTATATAGGGTTCTGTTCACACAACCTTAAAAAAAGAAGCGGTATGACTAACCCTGGAGAAACCCTATAATCAAGATGAGTGGTGATTCCCCTCCCTATTCACCTAGCTGTTCTTAAAATCTTTCTCTCTGTAATGTGTTCAAGAAAGTGGTAAAATCCCTGCAGACCAGTAAACAAACAGGAAGCTAAAAGCTAAAGGAGTAATATGAGCTAATACTGGCTTAGAGTTTTAACAACTACATGGTGTAGAGAGGATGAAGCCTTAGACCCAAGCAAGGTAGGACCTAGAAATACGGACTAGAAAACAAACAGGGACATGCAGTCACTCTTTGGTACCTTATTCCCTTCACTGCCCCAAGTGTTACTTCCCTTTCTTTTCTTCTCCTGGACTTTCCCAGACCACTCCCCTCCATAGATACCTTCTCTCCTAAGTTTCCAAATTCTAGTATTGCTTTTACTTGGCTCTCAATTACTTTCTATCAAAGTTATTATTTATTAAACGGTTTGATCATTTTCTATGAAAAATCAATAATGTATTTGCCTATAAACTAACAAGTAAGTTATTACCTGACAAAAGATGAGGATATGACTGAAATCTCTACCAACGACCCCCATTCTTGCCCAGGAAAACTGATGCATTATAAGTAGAAATGGAAGGAATGGATGTGGGAGGAGATTAAACAAAGAGCCTAAAGAGTCAAGGTGGGGGGAGGGGATATGGCATTCTTCTCCATTGGGCAGTATCTTCTGGGCTTGTAACCTCCAGATTTTTCTATCTTTATTGAATGAAGGCACCAGTACCCATCTAGTTGTACAAGCCAGAAATTTAAAAACTATCCCTTCCCTTTTCCTCAGTATCCAACCTATAATCAAGTGCTATCCATTTTACTTCTTAGATAGACTTCAAATCTATATTCTCTATATCCACTGGCATCGCCCTGTATCAGGTCTTCTCAACCTCAGAACTACTGATATTTGGGGCCAGATATTTCTCTTCTGTTGGGGTATCCTTGTACATTACAGGATGTTTTGGCAGAATTCCAGGTTGCTACCTACTAGATGCCAGTTGCAGCACCCACCCCCTATCCTGCTTGGTTGTGACAACCAAAGATATCCCAAACATTGCCAAATATCCCCTGATTTACAAAACAGCACCCTCCCCATTGAGAATCACTGTCTTATACCAAGTTATCATCATGTCTTGCCCAGCATACTGCAAAAGCCTCCTAATAGGTGTCCAAGTCCATCATATTACTGCACCCAAGCCCATAACCCACTCTTCATACTATAACCAGAGTGATATTCCAAATCTGATGTTACCAATCCCTGCCTAAAGCACCACAGTGGCTTTCCACTTCTTTTAGAATAAAATCCAAAAATCCTTATTTCTGCTTTATAAAGTCCTATCTCTCACTTCTCCAGATGCTTCTTGTACCTAAGTCCTACTTCCCCTCCTTCACTGCACTCCAGCCACAGCAGCTACCCTTCAGTTCCTCAAATGAGCTATTCTCTCTCCATCCCCTGGGCTTTGCCTCAACCCTCCACCAGGAAGGTTCTCCTCCCACCTCTCATTAACACCCTGAGAATAAGTAGAAGCTATTTTTTTTTTTTTTGGTCTTTTTGCCTTTTCTAGGGCCGCTCCCGCAGCATATGGAGGTTCCCAGGCTAGGGGTTGAATCGGAGCTGTAGCCACCGGCCTACGCCAGAGCCACAGCAATTCGGGATCCGAGCCGCGTGTGCGACCTACATGGCAACGCCAGATCCTTAACCCACTGAGCAAGGCCAGGGATCAAACCCGCAACCTCATGGTTACTAGTCGGACTCATTAACCACTGCACCACAACGGGAACTCCAGTAGATGCTATTTTTAAAATAATACCAACCGTGTGGGAGCTGTGGATTAAAAGCCATGACCTAAAGAAAAAGTTGAATGTATTTTGATGACTGGAAAAGAGGATATTATATGTGGAGCAGGGTAGACAAAGATAAGTGATGACCAATAAGGAGGAGAGACAGAGGACAATGTGTCAAAAGGGTCATAAAACCTACGTTCTAAACCCTGTTCTGCCACTTACCATCCATGTGATTTGTTTTGAATCTATGCGGGAAAATTAACTTTTTTGTTGTCCAGTTCTATGGAATCATCAATACAATCAGAACACAAAACAGTTCCAAAACCTCCCAAATTCTCTTGGAATGGCCCCTTGTAGTCAACACCTCCCCACTTCAGCTTCTGGCAACCACTGGCCCTTTCTTTGTCCTATATGTTTACCTTTTCCTGAGATTCATACATAATCTGTGTCTTGTCTTCTCACTCATGAAATTATATATATATATACATACACTATCAGGAGATGGTATATACACATACCATTGTCTTTATATTAAAATATTAAACTAATAATAAGATGATTGTTGTGGCTAAAAAACCTGGGGTATGCTAAGCATCCCATTTAGATAGATATTTAGAAAAGGCTTTCTGTAAGTTTGTAGCTCATGCCCACTTTTGGAATTCTGCATACCTTGGACTTTCATTTTTCTCCAGAAGGATGGCTCCACCTTGGATTTCTGTGTGCTACTTTGATGGGCCTATGACTTTGCTTAATCCTACAAAGCTATGAGCTCCAGAGTATTCCTTAACCTCTCCTATGGTGTCCTTCCTCAGTTTACCACACTGTGCTTGAGCAGCCAACTACAATTTTTTTTTTCAGCAGTCTTTTTTAGGGGGTTGCTCCAAGCTTGTTCTAGAACCTTGCTCTTTAGTTAGTTAGTTAGTTAGTTAGTTATCTTTTTAGGGCTGCACCTGTGGCATATGGAGGTTCCCAGGCTAGGGGTTGAATCAGAGCTGTAGCCACTGGCCTACACCACAGCCAGAGCAACACGGGATCCAAGCCACATCTGTGACCTATACCACAGCTCATGCCAACACCGGATCCATAAGCCAATGAGCAAGACCAGGGATGGAACCTTCACCTTCATGGATACTAGTCAGATTCGCTTCCACTGAGCTACGACGGAAACTCCACACCTTGCTCTTTATGAACATAATTTATCCTTGAATGTCTAAAAGTAAAACTGAAGCTACTATTAAATCAACAAGTCGGCTGGAGTGGAGTCAAGCCTCATGGCCCCCTCGATAATCTAATATTACACCTGTAACATGTAGAAGTTCCCTGGCCAGGGATCGAACCCATAATAATTACAGGTCCTTAACCTGCTCCAATTCAACCCCTAGCCTGGGAACTTCCACATATGGGGGGGGAGGGGTGGCCCTAAAAAGCAAAAAAAAAAATCTGCATAAATTAGTAGCTAAAGCTGCCAGCCTACACCACAGCCACAGCAACAGTGGGATCTGAGCCAGGTCTGCGACCTACACCACAGTTCACGGCAACACCAGATCCCCAACCCACTGAGTGAGGCCAGGAATTGTACCTGCATCCTCATGGATTCTAGTTGGATTTGTTTCTGCCACGCCATGAAGGGAACTCCCTTACCCAGATATTACTATGTGAGCTACTGTCAAACTAGGTCTCTCTCTTTCTGTATTTGTGTAGTTGATCCTTTTTTCTTCCAATTACATTTCAGCTAGTTTGTCTACAATGTTCGATATTTATTTATGTTGATTTTTTTTTTTTTTTTTGGCTACACCTGCAACGTGTAGAAGTTCCCTGGCCAGGGATGGAACCCACAATAATTACAGATCCTTAACCTGCCCTCATGAAGCTTTTGCATCCTGGAAGAGGACAGACAATGAACTATAAACATGGTAAATAAGTAAATTATGTGGTGGGTCCATAAATGCTGTAGGAAAAAAAATAAGCAGGTAGAAAGTAATGCCAGGAAAAAAGGATGGGTTGTAGATTCAAATAAGGAAATAAGTCTAGGCTACATTAGCAAAGTAACCTTTGAGCACAGACCTGAAAAAGGTAAGGATTTAGCCAGGCAGATAACTGGCAGAATAGTATTCCAGTCAGATGTTCACATTAAGAATGCATAAAATATTATTTTTGGTTCCTTCAACCTTCAACTGACCACATGAGGCTAAAAGAGAGAAGATTTTAAACATTGTTTTTATCTACATATTCTTGTATTTGAATTATTAAATAATGTCCTAATAAGCCAAAAGTGCTTTTTTAGAAATGACAAATCAAGTATCAAAAACTACTTATGCAGGCAAGTTTTAAGTCTTTTTCCAAGATTCGGTTAGGAGTTTTGTCTTTCATTTCACTGAGTTTCTTACGTACGGTCCATGAAAAGCAGTTAGAAAGGCCTACATTTTTTGACATGTGCATATGACACATCTAATACTCAGAGAAAAACTCCAAATGCATAAAACATGGGAGATCATCTGGATTTAGCTTGCTAAGAATATAAACCTTTATCAAATACGAATACTGACTGATTTTTTAGATTAAGTCGGCTATAAAACTAATGAAAAGCAAAGTCATCAGATTTATTAACACAATAAAATGAGTACAAAATTGTGGATTTGTAAAAGCTTGTTAGTTTTCACCTAATTGGATAAGACTAGCACAATGTTTGTTTTTACCTTCCGGTGGCCTGTTGGATGTTGCCACAACGACGACCCCGTTTTTGAACAGATTTTCAAAAAGCTGTTTCAGAATCATGGCATCAGCGATGTCAGTGACCTATGGACAGCAACACATTTGTTTTATTTTAATTTCACTTCTGCTCTAACAAATTTGCTAATGGCTCATCTTTTTCTACGATGGAAGTAAATTCCAAGAGAAAAATTCTAATTATCATCATGAAGAAAGGAGTAGATAATTAAAAGCAGGAAAGACTGTAGTTTTTTAAATTTGACTCTTCTTTTTTGCAAGCCTATCATTTCCACACAAATTATCAAATGACTCTATGTTAACTTCTTTTATAGAACTACAGGTGGAATACATAGATAATTGTCCTAACATTTAGGAAGTCTAATTAATTAGAACTAACATGGCCAACTCCCTCTTCCGACTCCCATACAGCCTCCCTCCCCCAAAAAAGAGGAGAAAGAGAGAAAAAGAAAAAAATATATACACAGGCTGTTTGAGATTTCTAATACCTTTCTGGCAAAGGTCCCTGAAAAGGTGACTTTAAATGGTCATGGGACTTCAGAAATAAGGACAAGTAGCCAGTGAGACATAATCAGCTGCTGTTGAAAATAGAATGATATGACATAGATACTATTGTGCAATTGTTGCACAAAACAATTCAACAGATGGCCCATCACAAAAATAAGCAATTTCATTGTTCTTTTTAAGTGCCTTCTATTACTGTCCATGAATAATCAAAAGGCACTGCAGTCACTTCCAGCACAGCCAGGCTCTGCTAACCTTTGCAAACACAAATATTCCTTCTACCAAAAAAAAAAAAAAATTTTACAAAAATGATTAACACAGTGCTTTAAAAAAAAAATTGCTTCTCACAAAACCAGAAATGCAAAATGCAGATAAAACTATTCCAAGTTACAGAGATACACATAACCACTGATCTTTTCTAAAATTATTTTTAAAATCCGTAATTAACAAGTAATTTTAATGATAACTTTTTAAAAAGCTTTTAAAAATCACAAAGAAATACAGAAATTAGTGAGGGAAGGAAGCTGACATCAAAAGCAAATATATAGTGAAGGGTGATATTAATCATTGCACCTTCCTGTATGAATATAATAACATGGATTTTAGATACTCCCCATGTAAAAATGTTTTCATCTTTCTTTAATAGCACATTTTAGATAATCTCAATAAAACTTATTTTATATCCACAAAATTTATCACAAAATATATCTCACTGTTATTTTTAAACATGTTAACATACAGAGAAACTAGCAGAATTCTTTCAAATTAGATCAAAATACTAAGTTACCAACTAAGTGGTTATAACACAACTAACAACAACAACCTGGATGACACAGCTCTAAACCACTTTTCTCCTTCAGCTGACATTTTACTCAAAAGTTTAATTATTCCCTTCTCACCTGAACAAAACCAAACCAAACCAGGATATGAGGATATGCAGATTTTTTTTTCTGTCTCAGGTTATAACTTTAAAACATTAGCTAAAAAACTACTAAGATTCCTTAAATTAAAAAGACTTCAGGAACTTACAAAGTGGTGATTAAAATGAAAAGGAAAGTGGTACTGATATTATTTAATTTGGAGCTTAGGATCACTGTCAAATTTTGCTTCCGCCAAAACACTCACAGAGAAGGCCCTTTTCAAATGCTTAAACACCAGTGGCATTTCTGATGAGAAGACAGAACAAGCTTGCAAATTTTAGAAGCAACTGCACTTTTAAATTAGATTCCCAATACACTGACTTTTAAAAAGACTGATATCAATTAAAATTACCCAATTTTAGAGAATAAAAATGATCATTTAACTATCTCATTGATGTTCTTGAAAAAATTAGAGCTTTTGTGCCCTAAGTTTCAGAAACGTGAAGGGACATTTCGTTTATAACACAGTGCAAAGGTTTAAACTGAAAGTTGAAGAAAGCAAACAATAAAACCTGTGGTTGAATTATAATTTGTTGTTTTTGTATTATGGAATGTTTTTGCTCTAGCCGAGTAAATTAACTCGGCGAAGCGATGGCTAATTAATAAAGCAGGAGTCACTTGGTGTAGTTGGGTGCCAATGTATACTCTTTTGATCTTGTACCCGCACTTGTTCAGCTTTGCTGGGGAACAGCAATTTTACAGTATAAGTGAACAGAAGACAATTGGCCACACATTCTTGAAGAGCAAGCTTTTTCAGCACCCAGCATTTCATTACCACCAGAAACAAAAGAGAAGGCTACAGATTACCACTAAGGGTAGTCTGCTAATACAGAGAGTGGAGACATTTCATTAGCATTAAAGAGAAAAGATTTTTTATGACCTAGAGTTGCTTTCCATTATGACTCACTTAAGTAAAAAAAAAAAAAATCTACTTGTTAATTTACATGTGTAAGTGCTTGAGTCTCAGTCATCTACTGATTGGTACAGTGCCATGTAATGAATGACAAACATAAGCATGCATTATCGGTAATTAGTATTAGCACAAAAATAAGCATCTATCTTTTATTAGCAGTTCTTAATAGCTTTCCTGTTTTATAAAAAATGGTCAAAACTATTTTTTAAATGATACTGATAGCTTATAAAGGAGAATTTTGCATGACATTCTGTTCATCAGAATTTTTGTTTTTGGAATATACTAGTAAACCATCTATCCAGTGTCCCTAAAAAGAGACAGAAAGAAATGACATATTTTAAAAATTCAGTTTCCTTCAGTATTCTGCTATCTTCAGAATCATAACTGGTTTAATGAGAAATACAAATATTAAAGGAGAATATAATGAACACCCTTAAGAAAACCATTTATTTCAGCAATTAGAACACATAAAAACATCCTATCTAGACAAATTTCTAAACAAGATAAGAACAGTGTATCTTTATTACAGGTAAAACTGAAATGCTATTCTTAGTAAAGACGACCAAGCTAGTGAGGAATACATTCTATAAATGTAATCTGAATGCTACCAAAATATAATCTTAAAAATGCCCTAAACTCAAGAGCACAGAAAAAAATAATATATTCCCATTTTTAAGCAGCAATAAATCCCATTCATCTTCCTAGTAAAATAAATATTATGCTATGATGCTAGTCAGATTGGTTTATGCTGAGCCACAACGGGAACTCCAGTTAATGGCTAACGAATTAACCAACAGTTAACAGTTAACGAATCTGACTAGCATCCATGAGGACTCGGGTTCGATCCCTGGTCTTGCTCAGTGGGCTAAGGAGCTGGTGCTGCTGTGAGCTGTGGTGTAGGTCGCAGATGCAGCTCGGATCCCGAGTTGCTGTGATTTTGGCGTGGGCCAGAGGCTACAGCTCCGGTTTGACCCATAGCCTGGGAACCTCCATATGCCCCAGGTGCGGCCCTAAAAGGACCAAAAAAAAAAAAAAAAGAATAATTTTTAAGTTCTATCTTTAAAACATTTACTAAGGAATTCCTGCTGTGGCTCAATGGGTAAAGAACCTGACTAGTATCCATGGTGAGCTCAATCCCCGGCCTCACTCAGTGGGTTAAGGACCCAGCGTTGCCATGAGATGCAGTGTAAATCGCAGACGCAGCTCGGATCTTGTGTTGCTTGGTAGCTGCAACTCTGATTAGACCCCTAGCCTGGTAACTTCTATATGCCACTGGTGCAGCCCTAAAAAGACAAAAAGTAAAAAATAAAAATAAAACATTTACTAAAAGCCCACTCAGTTCTAGGTCTACATATTTAAACCCAGAAGACATATATCAAAGAGAACATATAACAGAGCTATTTCCACTAGAAATTCTAATAAGAGCAGTGATGGTGGACTCACATTGAGTTACCAGCTGTGTGACCATGGACAAGTTACTCAACCTCTCTGACCCTTAACTTCCTCATCAGTCTAATAAAGGCAGTAATAATGCCTACCCTGTAAAATTGTTATGATACATGCAGTAAGTCCTCAAGAAATGTTAATTATGACTATTACCTATGTATGTTATGCATGTTAGTATAAGTCCATATTATTTAAATATAGCTGTATAGAATTTTAGCTGTAGATGAAATGATACATAGCACAGTGCAACAGTTAAGAACATAGGTGCATAAAAAGCACTTAATAAACAATAGCTAATATTACTACAGAAATGCTAATAAAATACAAGGATTCCAATAAATAAATAGGCATTGATTCAAACAGTTCATAAGAGAGATTTTAACAGTAAACAAAGAGATATGGAAAAATCAACCATTTTTCATTAGACAAAAATGATAAGATAATTCAACTTTGACAGAAAAATGCAGGCCATTATAAAAACAGGAAGTAGAAACTAGTTGGGGGACTACTCTAACAGCTATCACTTGGTACTAGGATTTATTCATTCATTTATTCACTCATTATTATTGTTCATTCATTCATTCTCAAATACTGTTCAAGGTATTTGCAATACATCAATTAGCGAAACAAAGATTCCTGCCTTCAAGTTTACATTCCTATAGAGGAATATATATAATAAACAGGAAACATAACAATAATACATATGTTATGGGGAAAAGGAGGGTAAGGGGCATTAGAAGCGTGGGGGTAAATGGCAAATGCAATTTTAAACAGCATATCGGCCTTTTTAAGGAGGTGACTGAGCAAAGATCTGAAGAAGTGTGAGAGTTATTCTGATGGGTATGTTGGTGGGGGGAGGCCATTCCATCCAAAAAGAGCATCCAGCACAAAGGCTCATCTTGTTTGTTCTAAACTTATGGATCCTGAAGGGTCAGAGTGCTGGTGCAGCAATATTCTGGGGCATCCTTTTAACCCTCTTAGATTTTAGAAAAGGGGGGACAGGTAGAGATCTGGACTTGTAATTAATCTAGCTGTGGTGTGCAAGAGGAGCTTCTCTAAGACCAGCAGAAGATACTCCAGGATATTGAAACTAAGAAATCTAGGCTCTCTCAGTGATAACCTTGCCCTTAGGGCACACATTCTTGCCCTTATAGTCTGGCTTTCCCTGGCTCTTCTGAACAAGGAGTATATGCAAAAATTGGTCTTTTCTTCCATACAATGGTAAACTCCAAGAGGACTGGGGAGGGGGGCAGTGGGGGGGGACGGGGGACGAGACTATTAACATTTTTCATCCTAGGACATTCAGGCATCTCTAACATACTAGAATATTGAACTGAAATTTGCAATCAAATAAAAGCAATCAATTTTGATTTCAGTCTTGTTTTGTTGTCTCTGCACTATTTTCTTCAGAGCAATGCTGAGAAAGAGGCATTTGGTATAACACCCACAATTAACTATGGTTCCCTAATCTATGAAGAAAATAGGATTGGAAACAGTAGGGAGCATTGAGTGAGTCTGAAAGCATAGGAGATAAGGTCAGAGAGGAAGCAGGAGGGGTTGAACAAGGGGAATGACACCATTTTACACAGCATCATACATCCTGCCTGAGAATTTTAGCCCTTTTAAGTTAGGGTTTTCTGTTACCTGTAGCCAAAAGCATCCTACAGATACCTCATTTCTTTGCTTTTCTTGGGCTTTGGTTTATCAGGTAATTCTCCTTCCACAGGAGGTAACAGATTTTATATTAAGGAAGGTGACATTTCCACACAGTGCTTCTATTTATGTTATCTTTTCTAGATTGGACGGAAATCCTTCCTGACAGGGAAGATAGGAGCAACTATCTGAATTGAATAGTTCCACTCTCATCAAAAACTCTTTGCAGGAAGTAAGCACAAGAGATTCAGCTAAAGAAAAAGGGTTTATCCTTGGGACTCCAGGATGGAAGAGCACAGAGAGCACCTCCTGGGAAGAAGAGCTAGAGATTGGTCTGGGATTACAAAAGCTGGGGAGAGCTCAGCAGCTGTCTAAGGTGCACCCTAGGACTCCTCCCCCTAAAGTGATTCGGCTACTTCCTATATCTCTTTGTTCCTATCTCATTTAATAAGTAAGAACTTCCCTCTGTGCCTTTTAGTTCAAATACACATGAAAAGTATATGATTGGCTCAATCTCCAGGCCATACCATGCAAGTTCAAGGTTGTTGACAAGCTTCTGGACTAGCTATTCATTGACCAGATGTCCAGACATGGGCCATTTGATTGTAGGACAGATAGGGTCCTGCGGTATGGAAGAAGGCTCTTTGAGAAAATGGAGATGGGGAATTCCTGTCATGGCTCAGAGGTTAACGAACCCGACTAGTATCCATGAGGATGTGGGTTCCATCCCTGGCTTTGCTCAGTGGGTTAAGGATCCAGCGTTGCCATGAGCTGTGGTGTAGGCCGCAGACTCGGCTCAGATCCTGTGCTGCTGTGGCTGTGGCGTAGGCCGGCGGCTACAGCTCCGATTGGACCCCTAGCCTGGGAACCTCCATATGCCAGTGGGTGTGGCCCTAGAAAGACAAAACAACAACAACAAAAAAGACAACTGAGATGAATGAGTAAAGGAGTGACTGTTCATCAAAGCAGCTCTGGATAAAGCAGGCAATAATGGGCAGCTCCATCACATCTACTCCCTCACTGTTAACAAGCAACATTTTATAATGTTAATCTTCCTTACTATATAATCATCCTTTATATTTTGCTATATATTCTATATGTATATACATATATATATTACATCTTTAAATATAATTGATAAATCCGGAGTTCCCGTTGTGGCGCAGTGGTTAACGAATCCGACTAGGAACCATGAGGTTGCGGGTTCGGTCCCTGCCCTTGCTCAGTGGGTTAACGATCCGGCGTTGCCGTGAGCTGTGGTGTAGGTTGCAGACGCAGCTCGGATCCCGCGTTGCTGTGGCTCTGGCATAGGCCGGTGGCTACAGCTCCGATTCGACCCCTAGCCTGGGAACCTCCATATGCCGCGGGAGCGGCCCAAGAAATAGCAGCAACAACAACAACAGACAAAAATAAATAAATAAAAAAATAAAGAGTTAATTTAAAAAAAATAATAATAATAATTGATAAATCCTTTTTGTTGCCTGCATTTCCCTTGCAAGACTTCACTCATCCTGATACATAGTTGCTTTTGTTTCCTTCTTCCCAATTATGTATCAATCTTCTGAAATCTGAACTCCGGGGAGAATGGCCAGAGCAACCAGATGGGTTTCTGTTAGGACCTCATTATAAAGGCTGCGTTACAACTTTCATGGGCCCTTTAACCTTCATGAGCCCCACACGCAATTAAAAGTTTACACCCAGACACACATATATACATACAGTATATTTTATAAGTGTGTTGGTACAAGACAAATGTAATTCGGAGGCCAACAGATATAGGCTGGATTCATTATTGATATATTCACTTCTTCAAATTTTAAAATAAATTAAAATATTTTTGTGGGCTCCCACAAGTATCATGGACCCTCATCCCTGTACGTACTGTGCCTAGTGGGTCATCTGGCCCTGCTTGCCATAAATCTTCTAGGATCTCCTTTGTGCTACCAGATTTATATCTTTTCCTAAACTTCTTAAACAGTCTTGCTAGCGGTCCTCAGTTACAGAAACATGTCAATCATTTCTCTAAATGTTTTAAAAAATTATATTTTTTTAAGTTATGGGTAATGATTTTTACATGATACCTAGGAAATTCTGATGCCTTTATATTCCTTATATGTATGACAGAAATAAAATTAACTACTTCATAGAATTAAATGAAGTAAAGATGTAAAAACACTTTGTAAACCATGAATTATTTTACAAAGCTTGGGTATTAATATACTTTTAAAATTTTAATTTCAATACCTGGATAAAAAATTAACTGTGTCAACTATCTAAACACTGTGGCAAAAGGAGACTGTATTAAGGGTCATATATCTAAAAGTTTATTTTGTTTTAAGAAAGCTGATATAGAGGAGTTCCCATCATGGCTCAGTGGTTAAGAATCTGACTAGGAACCATGAGGTTGCGGGTTCGGTCCCTGCCCTTGCTCAGTGGGTTAAGGATCTGGCGTTGCCGTGAGCTGTGGTGTAGGTTGCAGACGACGCTCGGATCCCTCGTTGCTGTGGCTCTGGCGTAGGCAGGTGGCTACAGCTCCGATTAGACCCCTAGCCTGGGAACCTCCATATGCCGCAGGAGCGGCCCAAGATATGGCAAAAAGACAAAAAAATTTTTTTAAAAATTTAAAAAATTAAAAAGAAAGCTGATATGGGATAAGGGGAGAGATCAATTAGGAGGTTGGAAATTAACATAAACACACTACCATATATAAAATAGGTAACCAACAAAGACCTACTATATAGCACAGAGAACTATACTCAACATTTTTTAATAACCTATAAGGGAAGAGAATCTGAAGAATATACATATAACTGAACCACTGTGCTACATACCTGAAACTAACACAATATTGTAAATCAAGTATACTTCAATAAAAACAAATAAACTCAAAAGAAAAAGTAACATAGAGAAATAGTACTTTGTTCACATCACTTGTTTCTCTGTTTCAATAAAACTTTGGTTTCTACATGGATAAAAAATTAACTGTGTCAATTCAATTTTCTTTGGAGATATTTTGGTTAAAAAACTCATAATGAGAAACCAAAAGAGATGGCCGTCACTGATTCATCACTGACTTTTATTGTAAAGACCAGTAACTGTTCACTTGTGTTATTTTTAGAACTAAATGAGGCCCTTCTCTTTGGAAGTACTTGTTGTTCTTGGTGTACCTCTTTTCAAAAGAGCAGAGGAACATCTCTTCTCCACGAGCCTTTCCTTTGAAGACCTTTGTAGTTCTAGAATACAAAGGGTGAATGCCAGCCTGTCTTGATATGACCGAAGGGAGAAAGACGTAAAAATTCCTCCTTCCCAGATGATTCAGTACAACGCCTTTCCTGTTGAAAATTCTCCTTTCTCCTCTGTCATAAATCAGGACCACTGTTAGCTGTGTGTATTGATTTGCTTGAAGAGACCTAGGTGCCTCATTTGGGATAAAGGTATCCTGGCCACATCATATTCCCACTAACTCAGTTTTTTAAGCATAGAAGAACAGGAAAGAACTCACTACCAATTTAAATGCATTAATTTCAGAGAATCTTAAAATTGGAAGAAGCTTTAAAATTCAACTAAGGAAATTTCCTCATTTCATTACAAATATTTTGTGAGGCTTAAATGAGATATATGAGTCACCCAGGGTCTGCCTCAGAGTAGGCATATAACATGTTAGTTTCCTACTCTTGTTCTCTGGGCCTCTATGCTAGACAGTCAGACACATGAGTTTCTGCACTCAGCTCCAGAAATATTTTTTTTTAAAGCTTTGAGTGTGATGCCGTTTTTAAGCTATACTCAGTACTCGTGGATTTTTCTATTTTCAGTCCAATAATCAACTGCTCTTAAGATAAGCATCTTGGAAAAACCAGCTATTGCATTTGAGAACTACTAAAGAAAACAGTAAAATAAAGAGGAAGTAATTCTTAACCTAGAGTATCTTTTTAAATTTTTATCATCATTATTATTACTATTATAACATAGGGCATGACTTAGGATACAGAAAAAGCGTAACACATAGTGTTTGCCTTGATGTGATATTTGCTCTCATAAGAAATAAAGATCAGGAGATAACTTACTACCAGGTTAAATGCACAATTTCAAATCCTAAAACTAGAATAATCTTTAAAATTTCAACTAGGGCAGTTCCCTCTCTTCATCACAGATAAGGTGTGAGGCTTAATGAGATATGGAAATCATTCGTTTTTTACCTAACACTTAAAAACTCAAACATCTTTAAAGACGTTATTTTGTAATCATTATATCATCTCCATCATAGTGTAGGGGAAATGTGAATCCACTGATGAGAATGTAGTAGTAGGCAAACTTTTCCTATAAAAGGCTGAATAGCAAATATTTTAGGCTTTTCAAGTCATATATGATGTCTATTGCATTTTCTTTCTCTTTTTTAAATGACCCTTTAAAAATATAGAAATCTTTCTTCTCTCATGAGCCATACAAAAGCAAATGGGCCAGATCTGTCTTGTGCAGACCATGGTTTGCCAACCTCTGGACTACATAATAAAATTAAAGTCATAACAGATAATGTATTAAATCAATTTATAAAATAGAATTTAAATACTCATACTTCATTCAGTATATAATTCTACACTTATGAAACATCTCTACCTTACCTGAAATTCATCAAAACATAAGAGACATGCTTCTTCACTGATTTCTTCAGCTATGGGAGCTATCGGATCATATGATTTAGCCATGAATCCTGGTTTCCTTTTCGGCAAACTCTGTTTAAGGCGGTGTATTCCTTAAATGAAATTAAACCAAATGCCGTATTAGTAGTATATTTTAGACAACCACAATAAATTTTTAATATGTATATGAAACATTAGTGTGAACATAAAAATGAAGTTTAAATTCCAGAAACAAATACGATTATTGAGGTTAGTTGCATTTTCTCTACCTCAACGTAAATTGTTCACATATTACTATAGTCTCATGGTTGCAAGGACGTTTTGTGGTCATTCCATCTCCATTTTTCAATCACTTGAGAGATGATAGACTAGATGACTAGATGCTGACTGATGGATCTCCGCCCTGAGGATTTCAGGGGCACAGGCACAGAAGGTGATCCTCCTCTATGTCTAGCATATCTAAGCAGGATGTTCCCTTGTTTCTAGCCAGTCCCACTTCATTCATTATGTGTGTACTAAAAGTATTTGAACAAAAATACAATGTTCCTGCCCTATGGAGGTTACAGCATAGCTAGGTAAACAAATAATGCAAAGATGAAATAACATGAGAACAATGACAAAGCCATAAAACATATTTACAAGGATAAGCTGAAAGCCTTCATGCTAAAGGTGACACAAAGGAAAGAGCCTAACCAATAATAACTCTATAAAATATGTGAGGCTTTAACATTTCTTATTCATCCTTAGTAGAAAGAGAAAATGCCTGACCTTCACAGTTACCTCTACTCTCTTATTTGGAAACGCTGAATTTGTCTTTAAGACCAAATCTGGACACAGTACCAATCGTTTCAATATAGCACCGAACAAATGAAACCAAATAAAATTTTTCTTACATCAAAAATCTAATGTTTTAAAAGAGTAAAAGATTAAGAACTTTATAAAATGAGGAAAATTATTTGGTAATGTCTACCCATTTCAAAATCACTTCTTTCAGGGAGTTCCTGTTGTGGCTAGCGGGTTAAAGGACCCAACACTATCTGTGATGATGTAGGTTGGATCTCTGGCTTCACTTAGTGGGTTAAAGATCCAGTGTTGCTGCAAGCTACAGTGTAGGCTGCAGCTGCCGCTCCAATTTGACCCCTGGCCAGGAAATTCCATATGCCACATGTGCGGCCATAAAAAGAAAAAAATAGATAAAATAAAATCACTTCTTTCAGACCATTAACTTACTTTTGTGAACATCTAGCATGAAACCATGAAAGTGAACCCGTTTTTTCTTCTCCATTTCCACATAAGCATAAAACATGTCCATCACCATTGTTTTCCCTGTACCTTAAAAAAAAAAAAAGAATATTATTAAACAGTATGTACTGATTGCTCTAATAATTGTTCATTAGATTTGGGATAATGAAACCACACTCTGCTACTGGAAAGCCTAAGACTGTGTTACTTTTTCAAAGTGTTTATTTTTTATGTTAAACTAGTTAAAAATAAAATGTTGATATTACCCTTTTCTGCTAAAATCCTGTTTTTAGGAAATACAACATAGAGTTAACATTACAGAGACTATGTCCTCTTAAGAACTATGTTCATGGAGTTCCCCTTGTGGTTCAGCAGAAACGAATCTGACTAGTACCCATGAGGATGTAGTTTCAATCCCTGGCCTCGCTCAGTGGGTTAAGGATCCGGCGTTGCCATGAGCTGTGGTGAAGGTAGCAGACACAGCTCAGATCTGACGTTGCTGTGGCTGTGGTGCAGGCTAGCGGCTACAGCTCTGATTCAACCCCTAGCCTGGAAACTTCCATGTGCCGTGGGTGCAGCCCTAAAAACACCAAAAACAAAAACAAAAACAAAAAACTACGTTCACAAATTGGCAAGATTTACGGATTATTCATTCTTCAGTCTCTCTTCCAAAAAGCACCAATATGAATAAAATAACTTAGTAATTAAATAAACATGGATTGGGCCATTACTAAGCATGAGGAACTGTCTTAGGCACTATGGGAAAATTCAAAAGTGAAAAATAAGAAAACAGATTAGCGTCTAACATAAATACTGAAACTAAATAAGAGATGTAGATTAGAGCTGTTGGATTGCCAATTATAACCCTATTTTTTGGCCATGCCTGCAGCATGGAAAAATTCCTGGGCCAGTGATCAAACCCATGCCACAGCAGTAACTAGAGCCACAACAGTGACAATGCTGGATCCTTAACCCACTGACCCGCAAGGGAACTCCTATAACACTTTTTTTAAAAAAGCTGAGAATATAGGCTTTCAAAATGAGGCCTACCTGAGAAAATTCAGATACAGTTAACCCTTAAAATTAAAGTATCTAATTTTCAGCACTCTGAAACTTTTAATCACTATGATTGCATTAGTAATTGAAGAGTCAAGAGCCTAAGCATTTAATAAGGCACACGCAGGAAGCCTATTCCCTTGCAGAAAGCCCAAAGCTTCGGGATGCTGGCAGTAGTCAAGCTTGGCTCATACCTGGCATTCCCAGGCAGGCAGGCTAGGGGATGTTGGTACTGTCTTTCATTCTCACTGCTTCCTCAACAACCACCCCACCACAGTGGCCAGGCTCTCTTCACAGGAGCAATTACTAACCTTGAAGGCAGCTGAGGAAAATTATTTGAGTTTTAAATCTATTGAGCCTTCCTCCACTCCATCAGATGACTTTGGGTCCATACCATTTGAATTGTCAGAAAGTTTTTTGTTTATGAAAATTAAAATTCATCAAACAGATTTTTTAACAAGGAGATCATTTAGATTGAAAAGCAATTTTTGCAAAATATTCAGTACAGGAGTTCCCGTCGTGGCACAGTGGTTAACGAATCTGACTAGGAACCATGAAGTTGCAGGTTCAATCCCTGGCCTTGCTCAGTGGGTTAAGGATCCAGTGTTGCCGTGAGCTGTGGTGTAGGTCGCAGACGTGGCTCAGATCCCGTGTTGCTGTGGCTCTGGTGTAGGCCAGTGGCTACAGCTCTGATTCGGCCCCTAGCCTGGGAACCTCCATATGCCGTGGGAAGCAGCCCTAGAAAAGGCAGAAAGACAAAACAAAACAAAACAAACAAAAAAAATTCAGTACAAATCTCTTGATACAGTGAGTGGCAGCAAATTTTATATTATTACATTCACACAATGAAGTAAATTAATAAAGTTTCAAATTCTGCTGCATGAAGCATAGTGTACTTACATATCCAGAAAAAAAATTATAAATTGTCTAACCAAAAATGTGAACACTACATATTTGAGCATAATCTGTGTGCTAACTCTTTTTCCAAAATGGGCTTAAAATATAACAAAACTATCATATGAAAAGGAAATAAAAGCAAAAAGAAGAAATTACAAAGGAAAAAGCTGATAGATTTAGCCACATGAAATCCAACCTTCTGAATATCAAAATCACCATAAATAAAATTAATATTCTTATTTAATCAACATATTTTTACTGATTGCTTACCATGTGTGAGGCTATATTCTAGGTACTTAAGATAAGGCAATGAAATAAACTGACAAAAATCTTTGTCCTCATGGTACTTGGGAAAATAAGCTTATATATCATTAAGATACAAAGAGCTCTTGGAAACTAAAATATACAGCTTTTTTTTTTCCTGTCTTAACTATCTTCCTTCTGAAAACTTCTCTACTGAGTATGTTTCTTTGAGGGTAGTATCAACCACAAGTTGGGTCAATCAAAATACCCCATAACCCTATACACTGTCGTTGGTCCTGCAGTGGGGATATTACCCAGTTAGGTCAGCAGTCCCCAGGAGGAGTTAATATGGATTCTGAAAATGAGAATGGCCCCTTCTCCTTTTAAGAGATCAATCTAGAAGATTCCAGGAGCCATCTTTCCTATAGCATAAAAAAATGATGACCAAGAATGAAGCCAACAATAAGGAAAGTAGAACCAAAAGGTGATAGAGAAGAGAAAGGGATGGAGGGAAGAAAAGACTCCTAAATTATCATTTAAGTTCAGATCTACTTGATTTAACCATTAAACCAACAAATAATTCCATCTCTAGTTCAGTTAATTCAGCTGGCTTTTTTTTTTTTTTTCCTTCACTGAAACTGAAAGGATACTGAACAATATAGAATTAACGGAGGGGAGGGTGATTAATGTGCAAAGAACTTAAGTATTCAAATGACACACAAAAACTAAATATCTTTAAATATATATTTTTTAAGTTTAACTCTGCTAGAAATAAAAGGAATACAAATACAAATTAAAACACCAATGATATATCATTTTATGTTGGCAAAGACAGGAAAATAAGCACTCTGACATATTTCTGAAAGCCAGTTTGGTCATGTCTATCAAAAGGTTTAAAAATACTCAGAAACAAAATCAATTATGGAAAATATTTTTGCTATCTAAACTATTTCAAAGTTCAATCCCAATCAAAATTAATTTAGGAATAACTTGACAACATAACTCTAAAATTGACCTCCCAGGAGTTCCCGTCGTGGCGCAGCAGGAACCAATCCGACTAGGAACCATGAGGTTGCAGGTTTGATGCCTGGCCTCACTCTATGGGTTAAGGATCTGGTGTTACTGTGAGCTGTGGCGTAGGTTGCAGATGCAGCTTGCACCTGATGTTACCGTGGCTGTGGTGTAGGCCAGCAGCTGTAGCTTTGATTCGACCACTAGCCTGAGAACCTCCATATGCTGCAGGTGCAGCCCTAAAAAGCAAAATAAATAAATAAATGAGTAAAATAAAATAGACCTCCTAGTAAAAAATAAAATAAAATAGGAGTTTCCACTGTGGTGCAATGCGATCAGCAGCATCTCTGGATTGCTGGGATGAAGGTTTGATCCCTGGCCCCTCTCAGTGGGTTAAGGATCTGGCATTGCCATGAGCTGTGGTGTAGGTCGCAGACGTGGCTCAGATCCCAAGTTGCTGTGGCTGTGGTATAGGCTGGCGGCTGCAGCTCCAAGTCAACCCCTAGCCTGGGAACCTCCATATACCATGCAGCTCTAAAAAGCAAAAAAGAAAGAAGAATGGAATTCTGACACATGCTACAACATGGATGAATCTTGAAGACACTATGCTAGGTGAAATAAGCCAGAAACAAAAGAATAAATATTACATGGCCCCAATTATATGAGGTACCTCGAGTAATAAAATTCATGGAGACAGAAGTAGAATGGTGGTTTCCAGGGACAAGGAGGGAGGGGCTTATAGGAGTTATTGTTTAATAGATACAGAGTTTCAGTTCGGGAAGATAAAAATGTTTGGGAGATGAAGAGCATTGATGTTTGCACAACAATGTCAATGTAGGTAATACCACTGAACTGTAGGCTTAAAAATGGTTAAAATGGTAAATTTTGTGTTATATCTATTTTTCCACAATACCAAAACTAATACATTAAACACACACCCACCCTACAATTAACATGATACTAACTGCAGAAAACCGAACACTTTTCCCCTAAAATTTGACATAAGGCAACGACATCCACTCTCATTATTTCTATTCAAAATTGTATTGGAGTTCCTAGCTAGTACCATGAGGCAAGAAAAAGCACTAGAAGGCATACAAGTTGTAAAGGAAAAAGTAAAATTGTTTTTATTCACAGACATGATTGCATATATAAGAAATCCTGAAGAAGCTCCCAAATAACCAGTAGAGTTAATCACTGAATTTATCAAGGTCATCAAAAATCAATTGATTCTATATACTAGCAGTGATCAAATAGAAATTAAAATTTTAAAATGCAATACCATGGGCAGTAGCATTAGAAATCAAAGTAGGGAGTTCCCATTGTGGCTCAGTGGGTTAAGAACCTGACATAGTGTCTGTGGAGATACAGGTTCAATCCCTGGCCTTGCTCAGTGGCTTAAGGCTCCAACCTTGCAGCAAGCTTCGGCATAGGTCATAGGTGTGGCTCACATCTGGTGTTGCCGTGGCTGTGGGCCAGGAGCTGCAGCTCCGATTCTACCCCTAGCCAGGGAACTTCCATATGCCACAGATGTGGCTTTAAAAAAAGAAAAAGAAAAGAAAACATAAAGTACATAGGAATAAATTTATCAAAAAACATGGCAGATCTCTGCACTATAAACCACAAAACCCTACTGAGAGAAATTAAAGATATTTTAAAATGAAGAAATATACCATGCTCTTTGACTGGAATACTCAAAAGTTTAAATAATCAATTCTCTGTAAGATTATCCTATAGATTCAACATAACCTCAATCAAAATCCCAGTATTTTTTTAAAGAAATTATAGCTAGTTCTAAAATGAATGTGGAAATGCAAAGGCCATAGGATAGCCAAAACAATCTCGAAAAAAGACAAAGTTTGAAGACTCACATCACACCACAGAGATGCATCAGTAAAATCTAGGTTGGAGGAAATCCTACAGGACAAAGAAGTTTTTTTGTATGTATGTATGTATATGTGAGTGGTATGCACATTCAAGCATACAGTACCTCAGGACATAAATATATTTCTTACAGTGAGTCATGTTCGAAAATATTTCAAAGCCATTACCACAATTTGTAAGCTTTGGGTGAACAAAGGCTGTGTCACTATTACATCTCCAGAAACAAGAGATTGCCTGGCACAAGGCAGATGCTCAACAAACATTTGTGAAGTGACAGGAGATGCTGGGGGAAAGTAGGGAAGAAATCAACACTAAGTTTCACCTACTTCACAGTTTTTTCATTGGTCTCTGCAGAATCCTAAATAAAACTCTGTAATCTTCTCAAGAAAAGATACTTATTAGGAAAGCCATTTGTAAAACCTAAAACTCTTATTAAAGTTCTAGCTTTTAAGCCTATAGTTGGGAAGCCAAAATGACTACTCGAGAGCCCCCTCTAGTGGCACCCTTTTCAGAGCTGACCTCCTGCAGGAAGAAGCTGAAAGTAGAGCCTCCCTCACTGCCTCCTACTCCAGCGGAATTTTACTTTCCAACTCCTAAACTTAAAATCAGCCTACCTTTCCACCGATCAAATTATCAACGTAAAACAGGTGAGGTTAAACCAGGAGACAGCAAAAAAGTGACTTATAAACACAAATGTACTTTATTTTCTTCTAAGCTACCAGAGAAATCATTAACCCTGCCATCACCACTCAGTGTGCTAGTCAAGAGCTGAAACCATGCTGTAAGAAAGCCAGTTGTAGGGTAAAAACGCAGCCACAAGATACTATTACTGCAGCTTTTGCCTTGTGCATGAGATGTGCTAATAAGCACTTTATTAATGAAAACATTGAAATATTGAACCATGATATCAATGGTCTTGGGGTTCCCTGAATTGAGGGTCTGAGTCAATCACCCCAACACATCTAGGAAGAAAGAGTAGAGTGACAGGGCCAAGCCAAGGGCAGGAATAAGGAGAAGGAAGGGGACACTATGAAACAGACATCTCTTTTCCATCAAGTCTTTCAAAAATTTAATACTTGTTTCCTAAGTCTAAAAAACGGAAAATAATAAAGAATAAGAGCTTATCAAGGCATTCTGAGTCTATTCTCCCAGAATCCAAGCCCCCCAAATAAGAATCTGACCAATCTTTTATTACCTATTCTGTAAGTATTCTAAACTAAACTGAGTATGGCCACCAAAATGTTGATCTCAGTTCCCATTTCAGATTTCCTTTCTCTTCCTCTCTCTACATTGTAAAGATATTCCTAGCCAAAGGTTGCCACACCCCCAGCCTGTGTGAACATCCCATGCTATCACATTTTTTCAAATTCTTTTAAGCATTCAGATGAATTATGTATATTGTACCTCCCTTCAATTCCTTAGATATGGCTGTATTTTCCAAACTAAAATCCAATGTCTTTCATAGTTGTTGTTGTTGTTGTTTTAAGTCCTTTTGCAGAAGCAGAAACAGTTATGCTTTAACTAACCATCTCCATTTATGGTTAAGTGGTTAAGGTAACAGGAGAAAAAAAGATGCTGATTTTAGCAATGACTGAACACAAAAGTGAAGGTTTAGAAAGTAAACGTTCTCCAAAGGGGCAAAAAAAGGAGAAAAGACAGCAGAATGAGATCTGTCTACCATACTTAAAGTTGCATACACATAAAACTGGCTGGTATAAATTACATTCTAAATAAGAAGTAAGTATACACTGGTGTCAAAATTACCAACTAGCCAATGAACTAAGAAAATGAATAGTTTGAGTTTATTTCACATTTTTTAAATCTACAAGTTTGAAGAACTTGAAGAATCTCTATCATTCACTTTTTGAAAACGGAACAATTCTCTATTTATTAGGTTTTCTAAATCTATAAATATAAAAAAGGCATTTAGAGGCATTAGTAAACAAACCAGAAGAGGGAGGACCCAGAAAAGCACAGTTTGATCTTTTTTTTTTTTTGTATTTTTGCCTTTTCTAGGGCTGCTCCCGCAGCATATGGAGGTTCCCAGGCTAGGGGTCTAAACAGAGCCATAGCCACCGGCCTACACCACAGCCACAGCAACGCCAGATCCGAGCTGCATCTGTGACCTACTAAAAAGCTCACTACAATGCCGGATCCTTAACCCACTGAGCAAGGCCAGGGATCGAACCCACAACCTCATGGTTTCTAGTCGGATTTGTTAACCACTGAGCCACAACGGGAAATCCCAAGCACAATTTGATCTTTAAGGCAGTGTATGTAACTACTTATTCAACTCCTATTATTTTTTTATCTACCTAGGATCATTAATTTCTGCCACCAACTTCCTCACAATACAGACTTGCAATGGCTCTAGGGGAGCTTGAAGCTTGTTTATCAGTCGAGGCCCAAAAATGACCTCGTTACATTAAATGTGCATTCGGAGGATGCAGTGAAAGAAATGACTGACAAGCCACAAGGCCAGAAGAAGGAGGAGACACCCTCATGACAGCAGTGAAGGTAGGTAACCGGTGAAAGGTTTGGGACCAGGAGCAAAGGGTCTGTTTAAAGGAAACAGAAACCAGAAAACAGACAACTCCAACAAGAATGAAGTCAGGGGAGAAGCAAGACAACAGCAACTGATTAGGAAAAATTAGAAAGTAAGTAATAATTCATAAGGATTCCAAGAAAAGGTGAGTCTTTGTGCCCAATGCATGAGAGCAGGAGACCAAGGAAATGTTACCAGTCGTTCAGAATGTCCACTATCATTAAATTAAAAATAATAATGAAACTGAGGACAAGGGCTTAGATTACAGGTAGAAATACTAGTGGAAATTAAAAGTAAAAATGAACAGCTTTTTTTTTTAAGTATTAAGTTGAGTCAGATGGCACTGAGCAATGAGATTCTGATTTATCTAATAAGCTATCTAGAGGTGATTTCCTTCCCCAAGATCAACTCACATAATACATTACTGTTTGCACCATAACATGCTAACTAATCCTGCCTTCAACAGCAGTCACGCTGTGAGAAATAAATAAATAAGAACTAAGATAACTACCCTCCTCTCCTCTCCCCTATTTTACCTCCTCTCATCCTATTCCCTTGCTGGTGGTGGATTGAGGGATAGAAATAGAAGTTATTCCTGAGTGAAAACTGGGAAACTTTCTGTTTGGACCACTTAAAACTTACTTTAACACACTTACCAACATCTCCATAAACATACAGGCCCCTTGGAGGTTTGCTCCTTGAAAAAAGCTGCAAATTAAGAACAAATTAGAAATCTCTAACATGGAAATAATTTAATGTCATCATATATATAGTGTTCCTAACAACAGGGCTAAAATGGGCTATTGCATAGAATAAGTACAAAAAAAACAATGTGAAAGGCTATGAGGCCCCACTTAGATTTAATATAGGAGGCAAGAATCATACTAGCTCAGAGCAAGGCTCTGAAGTTACACAACTTAAGTTTATATCCCTTTAAAATTACTAACCATGTAATCTTCCCCTGCTTTCACAAATGGGCTCCCCAGACCATAACAGGCTGGCTCATTCTCACCATGCGAGAGATCAGAAGCCTTTTCCTGGAGAAACTGAATGGTCTCCAGAAAAAAAAGGCCCAAAGGCACTTACATATGGGTTTCTCCCAAAGAAAGAACTGGGTCCCTATTAGATCACCTTATAGTAGAGCACACTAGTCAACAAACCTCTTAAGATGGAGCCTTCAGTCAGTTCATTAGTATCTGAAAAGACTCTAAGGTGAATTGGCAGCCAAAAATCAATAGAAATTTGAAAAAAAAAGAAAAAGAAAAAAACCCTTCCATTATGAAAGTTGGAGGCCACAGCAAATACACAGGGGTGAAAAACTCAGGGGAAACAGAGGCTACACAGACAGCAAAAAGAAACTTCAAAATTAAAACTGTACTCAATATAATCGGTATGCCACAGAAATGAAAAGAAGTTATTAAAACTACAGCAGAAACAGGAGATCCCCGTTGTGGTGCAGAGGAAACAAATCCGACCAGGAACCATGAGATTGCAGGTTCAATCCCTGGCCTTGCTCAGTGGGTTAAGGATCGGCGTTGCTGTGAGCTGTGGTGTAAGTTGCAGACAGGGCTCAGATCCTACGTTGCTGTGACTGTGGTGTTGGCCAGTCCAATTCGACCCCTAGCCATGGCATCTCTATATGCCGCAGGTGTGGCCCTAAAAAAAAAAAAGAAAAAAACTATATGGCAGGAATAAAATCCAGTTTGTTGTTGTTGTTTTGTCTTTTCTAGGACTGCACCTGCGGCATATGGAGGTTCCCAGACTAGGGTTTGAATCGGAGCTGTAGCCTCCGGCAGTGGTTAATGAATCCAACTAGGAACCATGGGGTTGCAGGTTCGATCCCATTAGTCCTCATGGATATTAGTCAGATTCGTTTCCGCTGAGCCACGATGGGATCTCCTATGGCAATATTTAGAAGATGAAAAAGAGATATGGTTGTGGAGTACCCAAGGAAAAGATCCTCAAACATCTGGGATCATAAATATCTAGCACGGCATAAACACTGTTTAAGATGCAGATTTTACTCCAAATAAACTGATCAACAAAATGGATACTCCTCTAATGATAAATGTTAGATATTATCTAACTATATTATATACATCAAGTATGTTCATTTGGAGAGACAAGCTCATTTTCTCCCAATAAAATTTCAGTCTTCCAAAAATTACTGAAATTATTTCAAATGATTTTAAAATCTATATTTTAAGGGGGAAATCAGAGGATCGAATGGAGAACAGTAAGACTCTTTAGAAGGCTGTAAAATGGGTCTTAAAGAAGTTTTTAATTCTTTATTCATAGCGGTGAATTCAGGGAGAGTTAGGTTCACACAGTTTTCTTCAAAACAACTAACTTACACAGGAACTCACATCATTTACATGCTTCTAATTTACATTTTCTCACAATTTACCCTATTTTCGGGTCCGTTAAATTTCCTTTTTCAATGTTTTAATTTCCTCTAATTTGTTCTTCTGTCTCAGGGCACTCCACCCTGGCGAAGTTCCTGGGTGCTGGGATTCTCCATGTGCTCCCATCCCTACACCCCCCCACCCCCACCCCCACCCCCACCCCCGGTCTCATCCATCCTGCTCTCCACTGTGAGATGCTAGCCTTGCTGGCTAGTACTGCCCCTGGGAGGTACTCCTTCCAGGAGACAGGAGGGAGGGGTAATCCCTTTCCCTCCCTGCTTCAGTGCCCTGTCTCTGGAAGAGCTGCATCCCTCCAGAACCCCCAGGCCCTGGGGCCACAGCTCCAGCTCTATTCAGGCTCCTCCTTCACTCCTCCATCCCTTGTTTGCTGCCTTGGGCCTGCCCAGCCCGAGACTAAGTCATCTCTTGATTGAGTCTCTATTTGAAACTGCTGTGAACAGTTTCCTGCCAGGACTCTGATATATGCCCAGCTCCTAAAATACACACACTTTACACAAAGACTTGAAAATCTGAACATAAGTTTCTCCAGTGACCAGTTATAAGATTTGACGTGTTACTTATATCTTAGGGAATTTGTGAAGTAGCAATGATGACACCTTCTCTAATGGGCTTTTGATAAAGATCCAGTGACATTGTACAGTGATGGTAAGCAGATGGTAAAGTACAGTGATGTGCAGATGGTAAGCCTAAGACAGTGGAAAACTGTCACCTACCTCCACTAAACGTAAAAGACATAGAGGAAGAGTATTAGAGTTGAACCCAAAAGACCTGGGTACAAATTCTGGTTCTGCTACTTAGGAGCTGTGTGACTCTGGGTAAGCCACACCCAATACTACAAGCTGCCATTTCCTTATCTATTGGGTGCAGCGCAGGACACAGGGAAGTGTCAGGTCACAGCCCACCCCTGCATGCCTAATCACAAGGCCCACTTGCTCACCCTGAAGACTGCAGACTTCATGTAGTGGTATCTGCTTGTATTCAAACATGTGGACCATGAAAAAAGAAACACCAAACCCTTTGACACACCCCTCTCAAAGATCTGAACATTAATGTACACTCAAGCTATTTTTTATCTCGGCAAACTCTACGAAACAAATCAAGAATACATTTAAAAACATGAAGCAGGGAGTTCCCGTTGTGGTGCAGTGGTTAACGAATCTGACTAGGAACCATGAGGTTGCAGGTTCGATCCCTGCCCTTGCTCAGTGGGTTAACGATCCGGCGTTGCCGTGAGCTGTGGTGTAGGTTGCAGATGCGGCTCAGATCCCGCGTTGCTGTGGCTCTGGCATAGGCCGGTGGCTACAGCTCCGATTAGACCCCTGGCCTGGGAACCTCCATATGCCGCGGGTGCGGCCCAAGAAATAGCAACAACAACAACAAAAACATGAAGCACAATTTCAAATATCACCCATGTTCTAAGCCATAAAGGAAACCTCAATAAATCCAAATAATCACTGCACTCCAACCATTATGGAATAAAACTAGAAATAAATTATGGAAGGATGACTAAAGGATTGCTAAAAATAGAAAAACCTCATACTAAGATACTGACTTTCCCTCCTGTTCATTCAGACTTCTGAAGATTGGTGAGGAACATCTGAAAGCCCTGAGGAGGGTTCCTCCATCGTGTCAAACCCTCTATCGTGCCAACAAGTCTGTTTCACTGGTTAGTTCACCCTCTGTCCCTGCAGCAATTCTCTGGAGCCTTCTCAGCTTCATGCAAGCTAAACTACACTTCCTCTATCGCTTTAAGTAGATGTCTACTTCTTCATAAAGAGAAAACAGAAGACATTGGGTTGGAACTCCTTCAACTTCCTATATGAAATTGCAATCCCACCCATATCTGCACCCCCCTTCCTCTCTCCCTCCTGGGACAAAGGAAGATGCTTCCTCTTCCTATGCAATCTTCTATCAATTTCTGGATTTCAGTCCTCACCTCCCCCACCACTTTCTTAGGAACCATAGCCTGTCAAGTTAAATTTTTCACTTCTCTTGTAATTCTTCTCCTCAGCATCTTTATGAACATCTTCCTGTGAATTTATTTTTAGTCTTGAAGTGTAATAAACCCCCAAAGTTTAAGAAAAAGATAGATACATTAAAAGAAATAAACATTTCTGTTGGAGGGGGAAAAAAAAAACTAAGAAAAGTAAAAAGGCAAATAATAAATTGCAAAAAATTGTAACATTTATTGCAGGCAAGAACTTATTTCCTTAGTTTAAAAAAATAGCCTTTAAATCAATAACAAAAACAAGTGGCAAATGGCTTAAACCTTTGAAAGTATACTTAATCCCATTCAAAATAAGAAAGATGTGACTTAAAATAACAATGAAATATCACCATGACAAAAATCTAAAAGTCTGAGAGGATACAGTATAATCAAAGATGTAGGGAGGAGTTCCTGTCATGGCACAGTGGTTAACGAATCCGACTAGGAACCATGAGGTTGCGGGTTTGGTCCCTGCCCTTGCTCAGTGGGTTGACGATCTGGCGTTGCCGTGAGCTGTGGTGTAGGTTGCAGATGCAGCTCGGATCCCGCATTGCTGTGGCTCTGGCGTAGGCCAGTGGCTACAGCTCCGATTAGACCCCTAGCCTGGGAACCTCCATATGCCACAGGAGCGGCCCAAAAGAAATAGCAATAAGACAAAAAAAAAGACAAAAAAAAAGATGTAGGGAGATAGGAAGGCTCATAAACGTAAAATTATGAATTGCTACAACCTCTTTGGCATTGTCTATCAGAACGTAAGGTGTATACCCTTTAAAAATTCCATTTCTTTTTTGTTGTTGTTGTTGTTGTTGTTGTTGCTATTTCTTGGGCCGCTCCCGCGGCATATGGAGGTTCCCAGGCTAGGGGTCTAATCGGAGCTGTAGCCACCGGCCTATGCCAGAGCCACAGCAACGCGGGATCCGAGCTGCGTCTGCAACCTACACCACAGCTCACGGCAACGCCGGATCGGCAACCTACTGAGCAAGGGCAGGGATCGAACCCGCAATCTCATGGTTCCTAGTCGGATTCGTTAACCACTGCGCCACGACGGGAACTCCCCAAAAATTCCATTTCTAAAGGAGTACCTACACATGTATTCAAAGATGCAGGTATAGTCCACTAATAGGATATGTTATCATTCCATTATTTGGGTAGGATATCGGTATATTTATATGATAGAATACTATACCATTATTATAAGCTATTAAATTGTAGAACATTCACATGAAAGAAAGAGAAAGCTCATGGGGGGTGGCTCTGCAAGAAACTGTCAACAGTGAATGTCTCTGGAAAGGGAATGGAGGTGATAAGAGGGACTTAATTTTAATTAAACATTCTTTCATAACGTTTTAATTTGTTACCAAGAATACATGGGTTTTTTTCCCTTTCCATTAAAAAGTTTGATTTAAAGAAGAGAAGATAATGCTTCTGACAGAGGACCCATTGGCCACAACACAAGAAGAGTTAAGGAATAAAAAAAGGTATTATGTACGAAGAGAACAGGACTAGAAAAGTCAGTGATTACAGATTTTAACAAGGCATTAGAAGATGGTACGTTGACAGAGGAGGGTTAGCTGAGAAAGCAGGGTGGGAAAGGCAGAAGACAGATTGACCCTCGAGAGACAGGCCCCGAGGGTGGGCATCTGGGAGGGGAAGATCTCAGAAACAAAGGGCCTTGTGGGGACCATGAGGAGAAGTGGGGGAGAAGGATGGAGCGAACATATGCATAAGAAGTCACATACAACCACAGCCACCACCTGCCACCCCCACACAACGCCTAGAAGACAAGCTCCTGATGCTGCTAAACTACAACAGGATCTCCTCCTGGCAGGGACAGGGACATAAACCACTTTAGTGTCCACAGCACAACACACAGGGCAGACGCTCAAAAATGAGTGTTGAATTAATGCCTTAATGAATTACAGGCAATGGTGAGCAGTAACAAACAGCAAAAGCAAAAAATCTGGATATAGACTACATACAGAAACAAAAGATGAGAGCTGACTCATTGTCATAAAAATCTCCCCCTCTCACTCCTGTACTGTCTTTTGTTGGGATCCCTATCTCTGGTTTATAAGTCACTTGCTAATTGACTGATCTTCCCTACAATCAATATTAGTTACCTAATGTATTTTAAAACTTTATATTAACAAAAGCAAGAAAAATAGAACAAACAAAGTCTGAAGACAGCAGTAGGAAAATTTTGTTGGACCATATGCTTTGAGTTCATCCCAGAATCAATGTGGATAGTTCCAAACAGCCATTAGTTCTAAAATAAATCAGCCTTCTTTACATTTATTACCTTAATCATAGCCTTGCATAAACAAGCAAACACAAGTGTCTTGAGGTGATGGTGATTATAATCATAGTCAGAGGACCACTGGATTCTCAGCACTTTAGAATAAGAGATCCTTCTGTGGCCACAGCAACTTCAGTCAGACGTCTCTCAAATGTTTCACAAAAAGACTTGGTGAAATATGGAATTTTAGTGCAAACACCATATTACTAGAAAATACCTCAGGAGTTCCTGTCATGGCTCAGCAGTTAATGAACCTGACAAGTATCCATTAGGACACAGGTTCAATATCTGGCCTCACTCAATGGGTTAAGGATCCGGTGTTGCCGTGAGCTGTGGTGTAGGTCGCAGACGCAGCTCGGATCCCGAGTTGCTGTGGTTATGACATTGGCTGGCAGCTACAGCTCCAATTCAACCCCTAGCCTGGGAACCTCCATATGCTGTGGGTGTGGCCCTAAAAAAGAAAAGAAAAGAAAAGAAAATACCTCAAATGCATGTCTTCTTTTTGGAAGTTATCTTTACATGTAACTATGCCTCAACTCCCTCACACATCCATTCCATTCCACTCTTTCCACAACTGTGCAGCAGCCATATCCTTCAAGTGAGAATGACCCCACTCCCAGCTCTATGCTCTGCAACTAGATGAGGGGTCCAAGGATGAGCTTATGACCTAAGTTCTATCAAGCAGAGCTCTGTTCAACACTAAGTAAAAGAAAAGCTCTTGCCTTCTGGGCAATATGGTGCATAGATGTGATGGTAGTTTATCACTTTGACATAACCCAAGCTGAATACAAAGCCAAAATAATAGGAAGGCAAAATCAAGAAGATCTCCAAGTCAGTAATGGAGCCTGGGCTCTCATACACTGCACCTACCTATAGAATTTCCTGGACTTCTTCATGAGCCAACTGATTACTTGAAATGTTTAACCCAATTTTAGTTGGGTTTTCTGTTATTCACAACTGAAAGCATTCTAACTGATGTCATAATATGTTTTACTTAACTATATTAGTGGCCTGATGTAAGTATTTATAAAAGTATCTGAAAGTATCTATTCTCAAGAGAAAACTATAATAAAACAGTATGGTACTGGCAGTAAAACACATAGATCAATGGAACAGAAGAGAAAGCCCAGAAATGAACCCACACATATATGATCAATTAATTTATCTCAAAAGAGCCACAGGTATACAAAAGAACCAAGAGTAAAGGATAGTTTCTTCAATAAATGGTATTGCGAAAACTGTACAGCCACATGCAAAAAAGTGAAACAGGACTGCTAGCTTATATCATACACAAAAACCAACTCAAAATGGCTTATAGACTTGAAACCATAAAACCCTAAAAGAGAACAGGCAGTAAACTGTTTGACATTGGTCTCAGCAATTACTTTTTGGATTTGACAAAAAAAAAAAAGGCAACTGGAGTTCCTGTTGTGGTGCAGTGGTTAACGAATCTGACTAGGAACCAGGAGGTTGTGGGTTCGATCCCTGGCCTTGCTCAGTGGGTTAAGGATCCGGCATTGCTGTGAGCTGTCATGTAGGTCGTAGATGCGGCTTGGATCTGGCGTTGTTGTGGCTATGGCATAGGCCGGTGGCTACAGCTCCGATTAGACCCCTAGCCTGGGAACCTCCATATGCCACGGAAGCGGCCCAAAGAAATAGCAAAAAGACAAAAACAAAACAACAACAACAACAAAAAAGGGCAGAAACTCTGAAGAGACATTTTTTCCAAAGAAGTCATACAGGTGGCTGACAGGCACATGATAAGATGCTTATCACCAATTATCAAGATATGCAAAACAAAACCACAATGAGCTATTATCTCGCACCTGTTAGAATGGCTACCATCAAAAAAAAATGAGAAATAAGTGTTGAAGATGTGGAAAAAAGGGAACCCTGACGCACTGTTGTTAGAAATGTAAATTGTTATAGCCATTACGGAAAACAGGATGGCAGTTACTCCAAAAGACATCTGCACCTCCTTGTTCACTGCAGTATTATTTACAATAGCCAAGACATGGAAACAACCTAAGTGTCCGATGATGGATGAATAATGAAAGAATGATGAAAATATTATATACACCCAAACACACACATACACACTAGAATATTATTCAACCATTAAAAAGGAAGGAAATCCTGCCATTTGTGACAACATGGACAGACACTGAGAGCATTATACTAAAAAAAAATAAGAGAAGGAGTTCCCATCGTGGCTCAGTGGTTAACAAATCCGACTAGGAACCATGAGGTTGTGGGTTCCATCCCCGGCCTTGCTCAGTGGGTTAAGGACCTGGCATTGCCATGAGCTGTGGTGTAGGTTGCAGACACGGCTCGGATCCTGCATTGCTGTGGCTTTGGCGTAGGCCGGCAGCTGTAGCTCCATTAGACCCCTAGCCTGGGAACCTCCATATGCCGTGGGAATGGCCCTAGAAAAGACAAAAAAAAAAGAGAAAGACAAATATCAAATGACCTCATATGTGGAATCTAAAAAAAAAAAACCTAAACTCAAAGTTATCTAGTCAAGAGAGTATCTCAAATTTAGGAGACTTACCATAATAACCTAAATCAAAATGGAGGAGAATAAAAAAAGCAAGTGTCAGGAAAATATCATTAATTTTTTTTTAAAGAA
This sequence comes from Phacochoerus africanus, assembly GCF_016906955.1. NCBI lineage: Eukaryota > Metazoa > Chordata > Mammalia > Artiodactyla > Suidae > Phacochoerus > Phacochoerus africanus. The sequence goes on along the minus strand of NC_062545.1, from coordinate 74,366,554 downwards.
TATGAATATACTGCCAATTGTCCAATAAGGAAATGCAACGATGTACTAGTGTTTTGGGTCCTAGTTGTTATACATGCACTCCAAACCATTATATTTAGTAAAAATTTATGTTTTGAATTTTATATACATAAAAGACCATTTTCACAGAAAGAATCTAATCCAGGGTTTATATTTTTTAAGGTAAATATCTGATAATTGTTCTACCAAAATTTTATTAGACAGAATCAAATGTAAAGCATGAATCTTGGATCCAAACACACACATACACACAGTTAAAAAAAACATCTGGGGGACGACTGAAGAAATTTGAATATGGACTTCATATTTTAGGTTGTCAGATAAAATACACGATGAATCTGAATTTCAGATTGACATCAAACAATTTTTTTGTATATACATGTCCCAAACATTACATGAGACATACATATACTAAAAACCCATTGATTATTTATCTGCAATTCAAGTATAACTGGACATTCCATATTTTTATTTGCTGAATTGGGTGACCCTATTTTAGTTATCACTACATTGATGTTAAATTTCTTGGGCGTGATAATGGTGATATAGTTATGCAGGAGAAAGCCCTTATTAGGAGATACATAATGAGGTTTTTGGAGGTTGAGTCTTATAATGCTACAACTTAATTTCAGATCATTAAAGAAAAAATATTGAGGGAGAGAACAAATATGGCAAAATGTTAATCACTAGTGGTTTTAACTGTATTGTTGAAATTTTCCAAAATAAAAAGTGGGGAGAAACAAACAAACAAAAACAAAACAAACAAAATTTGGTAAGGTAACTAATTACTGTATCACTCTTACTCTTGAACGAAGTCTAAAATTAGCCCAAAAGTACCTGCATATTTGCATGGTAGATAGTTGCTCTCAAAACTATTCCTTTAATTTCTGCAAAGCAAACACCTGTCACCATCATTCCCAATATTTTGATTTAATTATTCTAACTTTATCCTTGTTCCTTATGATACAAAAATTATGGCATTAAAAAATAACCCAAGGAGTAGCTAAGCAATGAGATCCTGCTGTATGGCATATGGAATTATATCTACTCACTTGTGATGGAACATGATGTTAAGATAAAGTGAGAAAAAGGATATATATATATATATATATATATATATATATATATATATAAATGACTGGGCCACTTTGCTGTACAGCATAAATTTACAGAACATTGAAAATCAACTATAATAGAAAAAAAAAATCTTAAATAACCCAGGGTGATTCTCAACAAAGTCACAAGTTAAAACAGAATGTCCCGGAGTTCCCGTCGTGGCGCAGTGGTTAACGAATCCTACTAGGAACCATGAGGTTTCAGGTTCGGTCCCTGCCCTTGCTCAGTGGGTTAACGATCCGGCGTTGCCGTGAGCTGTGGTGTAGGTCGCAGACGCGGCTCGGATCCCGCGTTGCTGTGGCTCTGGCATAGGCCGGTGGCTACAGCTCCGATTCAACCCCTAGCCTGGGAACCTCCATATGCCGCGGGAGCGGCCCAAGAAATAGCAACAACAACAACAACAACAAAGACAAAAGACAAAAAAAAAAAAAAAATAGAATGTCCCTCACCTTCCTGGGTTACTGTCTATCTGCTAGTCCAGCATAACTTCCCTTCCAACAATTAGATAATAACAGTGATGCTTTAAAGTAAAGTGTTGTTTTCAATTTATTTAAAATGCAGGAATACCACTTTTCCTGTTTCTCCCCACTCCTCTTACCATTCCATTATTATTCCCCAAAATGACAGAATACGAGACAATGATTCCAGCTGGAATGCTGAGCATAATTACATCTTTTAAAACAAGCATTAAATCATTCTCAACATAGACTACTGTTTGATAAAAGTACATTATTCCAGGTTTCTAAGATCTTTAAAAACTAAAGAATTAGCACCCATAAATTCTTAAGTGAAAGTCTTTTTAAAATGCCTTCAGCTGATTTGCCAAAGAACCCTTGTAACCCACGGTATACCAATTTGTTCAGTTTACTAATATAATTAAGCCTTTTAAGTACCTAAATAACTAGCAAGTGTGTGTGTGTGTGTGTGTGTGTGTGTGTGTGTGTGTGTGTGTGTGTGTGTGTTGTGGGGGGTTAAACCTATAAAACAACTACCATAAGAAATGGCTCAATTTCTGATTTAGAATTTGAAGATGGAAATGACTTTTTAATGCTCCATGTGTTCAAGCGACAAGCACTTCCAAGTGCCTATATGTGTGAGTGGGAGACAAAAGCAGGAGACAATTTCCTCAGCAAATCTGCTATGTTCGCCCACTCTTGATGCTGGAATTCTGGAGCAGCCTAGGTGAAGATAAGCCAGGTGTGATCTACTCCAGTCCACCACTCGTTCTGAGGGACGTCCAGGTCATGAGCATGATTCTCAAACTGACCCGGAGTTTAGCAAAAGAAGGATGGGAAAATATTCTTCAGTCTGAACCTGCTTGACGTTCTGAAATTGAGGAATTAAAATGGCCTTCCTCGCTTCTCCTGGATTTTCTAAGAACTGATACTATGGAGGAAATGAGAACTCAAACATGTCCAAAGAGAAGTAAGTAATATAGGAACTTACGGGAAACACCTGTAATCTCACACAGACACATGGATAGACTCAGCCACCAGGACAACTGCTTTCAGAGTCGGCAGAGAATTATTTTTTGAATCTTCAGTGATGGCTTTGTTATTCATTCAAATAATCATATCTTTTTCATTTAAAAATATGGATTGAGCATTGAGCACCTACTTTGTACCAGGCAGTGAGTTAGGGTCTGCAGGCCTGGAAGAACCAGAAAACAATATTATACTTCCTAAAGGAGTATGTGGTCACCAGGTGGACAACGTGAGATGGGCCATAGTAAAAGGATAGGAGGACAGGCAGTATTAACAAAGACCCGGAGACAAGAGAAGGCCCCAGTCTTCTCTAAGGATCTTCAACTAGCTTGTCACAGCTGGTGCTTTTATTGCCAGCAGAGAACAAAGATAGATGAGGTTGGCAAGAGGCTGGAACCAGGCAGGCTCTCAAGGACCTTGTAGAACACACTAATGAGTTTGTACTTTCTCTGAGGGCAGTGAGAAGCCTTAAGCAGGAGAATGGCTCAATCCGATTACCTGTTAGAAGTATTCTTGATACACTGTGAAGAATGCATTGAATGAGAAGAAACTGGAGGGAAATAAAACAATACCACTTGCATCTGCTCTGTTGAAAGCTCGTTGTAAAACAGGGCTATACCTATCTTAGACGTTATAAAATAGGGCTATACCCCTTTTCTTTACATTCATTTTAAGGAATTTACAAAAGACATTCTCATCTGGGAGGTGAGGAATGGGAGAAATGGATGAAGGTAGTCAAAAGGTACAAACCCACAGTTAAAGGAACTAATTACCAGGGATGTAATGTACAACATGCTTAATATAATTAACACTGCTGTATGTTAAATGTGAAAGTTCTTAGGAGAGTGAATCCTGAGTTCCCATTGCAAGAAAAAACTTTTTTTGTCTTTTTCTTTTCTTTTGTATCTATATAAGATAATGGATTTCAGTGGACTTATTACAGTAATCATTTCAAGATGTACATGTAAGTCAAATCACTGTGCTGGTTCACCTTAACTTATGTAATGCTATATGTCAAATATATCTCAATAAAATTGGAAGAAAAAAAACTCAAAAAAAATTCTCATCTAGGTTAATGGCATAGTTTTACCTTTAGAACCATGACAAAACTTAAGATGTAGTTGAATACATTGGTTTATTCTGGAGACAGAAGCAGACCCATTACACTGCTTCTCAAATTTCATTTTTTAAATGAGTCGGCCTGTGTTAGTTCACAAAACAAAATGTAGCTTGACTCCCAATCTCACTTTCTTACAGATAATGCTGTCACTGGGTTAGGACATAATCTTTTGCTTCAGCTTTCATAAAAATTTGATAGAAGAAAATATTCATTTAAAAACATTTCTCAGAGTTCCTGTTGTGGTGCAGCGGAAATGAATCCGACTGTAACCATGAGGTTGTGGGTTTGATCCCTGGCCTCGATCAGTGGGTTAAGGCTCTGACACTGCCATGAGCTGTGGTGTAGGTCACAGACTCAGCTTGGATACTGCTGTGGCAGTGGTTAGGCCTACGGCTGTAGCTCTGATTCAACCCCTTGCTTGGGAACTTCCATATGCTGCAGGTGAAGCCCTAAAAAGCAAAAAAAAATGTATATATTTCTGGGCCTGGCACAGCAGGTTAAGGATCTTGCACTGCACAGCTGCTGGCGAAGGTTGTAGCTGCAGCTCAGATTCAATCCCTGGCCAGGAAATTTCCATATGCCACAGGTGCAGCCAAAATAGATACACAGATGATAGATGATAAATGGACAGACAGATAGATAGTTGCCTGGTCTTTTTAATAAAGCTGTAGCTATAGATGTTATCTATTTCATATCCAGTGCTGCTTATGATGTTCTAAAGGATAAATTACCAGGGATCAGGGATGCTTTACCTAAATCACACTGCTCAACCTGCTTCACCTATAGGAAATACCGGTTCTATGAAGAGGAACAGAGACAATATTGTTCACTCCCTTAGCTGGGGAGAGTAGGGAGAACTGAAGAAAAACAGCAAACCACCCATCCTGGATAAATAACTGAAGGGATCCAGACAGCTAGACCTCTTGCATCTCCTGAGAGAAAAGTCCACAGCCCAGCATTCTAGGTCTCTTGTTCTCAGCCTCCAGGTGCTAGAAGACAGGTCAAGGAAAGCACCAAGACCTTAGGTTAGCACAGGTCTTTTCTCCCTGCTATATGCACTTGTTCTTAGGAGGTTGAGGAGCAATATTCAAATAAAAGATCATAGGTGCTAAAAGGAGATAATTTCTCATTAGGGGAAAACAAAATTATTTTGTGGAAAGCAGGAGAAAAGGAAAAGGAATTTTGTCCCCTGCTCCCCTTCCCCAATTCCCAGGTCTCTTTGGCTATGGTGTCTCCTCCCAAGAGATGGTAAAACCTGGCTGTCTATGTACCCCTGATTAACGGAAACAGAAATTTTCAGAGTAGCTCTACACTCTGTTTAATTCTCTCTCCATGACTCTAGAAATGCTTGATTTGGCTGTGTAAAAGTAATTCTAATTATAGTGATTTACATGAACTACTTACCATTTATGCCTAATTACCTCACAACACAATAACAATTATGCATACATTAAATGTGTCAATTAACCTGGTTGTAGGTTTTATTTGATAACAGAAGAAAAGTGTTCATAAATGCTCATTTTTCCAGAGTTTGTGGCTCATAGAGCATGGTCATCTGCTCATAATTTTTTCAAATTTTTATTAGAGGAAACAACATTATGTAGGTAAGTGAAAGCAGCCTGTCTAGAAATTTGTCTGCCACCAATTTTCTTCTCATTGATTAATAATTCTAGCATCTTGTGAAGAAGGTGCATTTTATTCTAACATTATGGTTTACCCTTACAGGAAAATTTCTTAGGAGTACGATTTTTTTTTTTTTTGTCTTTTTAGGGCTGCACCCATAGCATATGGAAGTTCCTGGGCTAGGGGTTGAATTGGAGCAACCGCTGCAGGCCTACACCACTGCGACGCCAGATCTGAGCCTCATCTGTGAAGCCTGGCTAAGTGACAGATATGACCTCCATTCCTATTTTCTTATGTAATCTTATTCTGTATCTCCATTTTTCTCAAACTCAAATGATTCTCTATTCCTTTTAACCAAAAGATGTAAACACAATAAGTCTTTTTCTCTATATAAAAACGAAACCATGTATTTTATTACACTCACAAGTGCTTTTTAAAAAGGTAAAATTTTCAGGAGTTCCCATCGTGGCACAGCAGAAACAAATCTGGCTAGGAACCACGAGGTTGTGGGTTCGATCCCTGGCCTCGCTCAGTCAGTTAAGGATCCAGCGTTGCCAAAAGCTGTGATGTAGGTCACACACACGGCTCAGGTCTGGCATTGCTGTTGCTATGGCTGTGGCGCAGGCTGGCAGCTGTAGCCCCAGTTAGACCCCTAGCCTGGGAACCTCCATATGCCTCCAGTGTGGCCCTAAAAAGACACACACACACAAAAAAAAGTAAAATTTTCATTAGAGTTTTTAAATAAAGTACTACTAACATAGTTATTCAGTACTTTCTTCTAAAGACCTTCTAATAAAAGGGCAGTGGGAAGGTGGTTTGGTCAGTCAATTAAAGGAAAACTAGTTTCTTAGGCTGAAACATATTCTAATTCTTATCGCTGTTAATATCCTTCACGATTTGAGGATGACACCTCTGATGACAGTGGCTTCCATAGCAGAATAAGGAATGGGGGTTTTCTTGCTGTCTCAGAATTTTGGCAAAAACTCAAAGTTGAGGACAGGGGAGGTAGTAAAGAGAAGCTCTAGTTGTATCCATGCAGAAATTACTTAAAAAGAAAAAGAAACGGCCACAAAAAAAAAAAAAAAGTAATCAAGGCAGAAAGTTGTTTCCCCCAGAAGAACCTCATGCCGTGTGTGTGTGTGTGTGTGTGTGTGTGTGTGTGTGTGTGTGTGTGTGTGTGTGTGTTGGCAGTGGTGGGGTGGTTCGGAGTCCCCAAGAGAAGTATCCAAAGAGATTAGAATTAAGGCAAAACAGGCATCCTTTGGGTGAGAAAATCTATAGGCAGCAATCAAAGCAGGGTGGGGACAAGTTCACAGAAGAACTTGACCCATGTCCCCAGGAGTATGGGGGTGTACAGGACAAAGACAGACACTGGGGCTTGCTTCTTCCACCTGCAGAGCCCAAGGGCAGGAGGATGGCAGAAGCTGCCCATGCATGAGGGGTTCAAGAAAGAAGATGTTATACCTCTACACCATGATGGTGACCTGGCTAGAGCAGTCCTACAAGGCTAAGTGCAAGGGCAAGCATGTCCCAGCCCCACACAGTGGTGTGAGAGGTTGTTCCGAGAGAGTCCTAAGAGCTCAGCCACAGAGTGGAGCAGTGGGGAGGTCCTTGTGGCTGAAGATCCCATCCGAAACCCCTTACAAAGAGCTGGCATGCCAGCATCTGCCACGCTAAAGGCCCTTCACTGGTCACTTAAGACTCTGCAGTTTCACTCGCTCCAGTCTTCTATCCCCCTCGTTCTGACCTAAAGAAGCCAGCAGAGAGAGAAGGAGGGAGAGAGAATAAGTCACTTCCCCTTCTCCACTGCTGGGCCAGGCCTGTGCTGGAAGCAGGGGGAGCTTTGAACTGCACGCAAGTTTTCACTTGGACTGGTATTTAGGTATTTTTTAAATACTTCAATATGAAGCTATTTGAAGCCCCTGAAGGCAAAAGAAAGCTATGGAACATCAAGAGGTCGGGAACGGGGATCCAAAAGAGCTTGTTTAAAGCAAAGGAACTAATAGGAAACTTTCAAGCTGTTTTATGATTGTACCCAACTGCATTTAATTCATTTTTTAAATGCTTATATTTTTAACTGTTCAATCTTTAATGTCACACAAACCTCACCTTTGAAAAAAGGCCCTCTGCCTCTATACTGTATCCTTTAAGGTCCTCATGTAATTTCTGCAAACACCGTATGACTCTTCTTTGATGTTCATCATCCTTTAGCTCACGAGCTTTGATCAGAAAGTCATAGTGGTCCAGTGGTCCATGGCAAACAGCCAAAGCTTTTGAATAAGCCTCTGTAGCAGCAGCTGGAGATATACTCTCAGAGGTCTGAATTGTATAGGCTATAAACAAAAATATATGTAAAATTTGAAACATTCCGAAATAAAGACATTTCATAGATTCTATATTATTGCTTAATGGTCACATTAAAACTTTTAGCCGGTTATGACTGTATAAATTTCAGCAGTTGTACATATCATTTTGATGAAAATAATATAAAACACATTTGTATAATAAGTATAATTATCTCACTTTAATAAACTCCAAACTCCTACGCTATCAATATAATCCCTCCTCTAGGAAGCCTAACCGCCCCCCCAACTCGAGTCTCTGCTTTGCCTCCACTCGACTGAACAAGCCACGTGGGCTCATCAGATCCTTCCCCCGAGCAAGGGTGATGCCTTTCTTTGCATTAGGCCTAAATCTGGTTCTTCAGTCCCAGGGCAGAGACTTCAAGGCTAGCATAAAGGGTTTTCTACTACCTCTTTATTCACTGTTCAAAACAACCCCACATTCAGATGTTACCACCTTGACTTCAGCCCTCTGCTTACAAGATCCCTGCCCTTTTCCATCACCTTTAGGTTGGACATAAAGAGGTGGAACACAACAGAGGGTCTGCTTCAAAGCAGGGAGGTATTCTAATGATCCTTTTTTTTAGCCTCTCCGGTAAGAAAACCAGCTGTCTGTGTTAAGTCCAATCATAATTCCATTGACGCAGGTTCAATGAGAAACAAACTGGTACATTTCTAGCCAAAGATTTTGCAAGGGTACCTTGCCAGTGTTTCTCTTGTTACACTGAATACCATGTTTTCTTTGTTTCAACAATATGAAAATTACTTTCTTTAGAAAAAAATTAACAGTCACAACATGATTTCCATCTTCTTCTAAGAAAGAAAAAACAATTCCTTAAACAAACATACCATGACTGCTGGGGAGAGCACAGGGCTATTCCCAGGAACTGTTCTTCCTCTCTGAATAGAGGTTTTGGCAGAGCACAAGGCTGCCCAGTGAAATAGTCCATATCCCGGCCTCTCTGGCAGCCAGGATGGCCCCGTGACCAAGGGGGTGTAAGCTGACATATGCACAGCCCTGCTCCAGAGTCCTTAAAGGGAAAGGGCAAATCCCCCTCATCCCTTTTCCTGCCCTCCCTCTGACTGGAAAGAAAGTGCCATGACTGCAGCTGGAAGAGCCAACCTGGCAAGGAGAGGCACACAGAATGCTGAGCAAAGCAGAGCAAAGTTCCCCAACAATGCTGAGCTGCCAAACCAGCTCTGGACCACCTGCCTGGATTTTTATGTAAAACAAACGTCTATCTTGCTTTCAAGCAGTGTATTTTGGGGTCTCTTTGTTACAGAGGCCTAAATTGTACTTTAACTAATACAGGGGGCTAATAGCCTGCAAAAGAGAACCAGACGAAAGGTCCCCTGGAATCCTAGGCCTCACAGGACCACGGACAAGGCTTGGGTTCAGGGTTGAAGCTGGAGGCATAGGTGGAAAGTTTCATAAAGGTTTCCAGCAACTGGAGATGCTTACCAGAGTAGTATAAGAAGAAACGTATTTGCCCTTTGTCCAGAGTCCCTGGCAGAGAGCTCTTAAAACTTTTGGAATTTCCTAAGTGATAAAGTGTCTTTTGTTATTCATAATGAGCCTCTTTCCATCACTTCTGAGTTCATGTTAATGAATTCAGAATAGGGCCCCAAGATAGCTCAGGACTGCTCCCCAGAAAGACCCAGAGTTTAAAGTTGGAACTTTCAGTCCCACCTACCAACAACCGGGGCGGGCGGGGGGGGGGGGGGGGGGGGGGGGGGGCGGGCAGGGAGATTAGAGCTTCCAGGATGGTGAACACCACAAGGTGCTGGAGAAGGTGAGGTGCCTGGAGAGGGCATGCAAGCTCCGCACCCCTGCTCTTATCCCTTGCCCTATGCATCTCTTCCATTTATCTGCTCCTGAGTTGTTCCCTTTATAATAAACTGATAAACATAAGTGTTTTTTCTGAGTTCTATAAGACATTTCTAGCAAATTATCAAGCTTAGCAAATCATCAAACCTGAGGTGCAGGCTGTGAGAACCCCCAAATTTGTGGTCCACCAGGCTGCAGTGTGTGTAGCCTAAACAGCCCACCTACAGCTGGCATATGAAGGGGGACCAGTTTATGAGATTGGCCCTTTAACACAGGAGAGCTGATGCTACCTCCAAGCAGACAATGTCAGAATTGAATTGTTGGATACCCATTAGCACTGGAGGATGTGAGAATCTTAGGACCTGGGAAAACGTTCTTTTCCACTCCCTCCTTTAAGTCGATAGGGTCAAACAAGCAAGAAACCTAAGATAATGCTAGAAGTTCCTGTCGTAGCGCAGTGGTTAACGAATCCGACTAGGAACCATGAGGTTTCAGGTTCGGTCCCTGGCCTTGCTCAGTGGGTTAAGGATCCGGCGTTGCTGTGAGCTGTGGTGTAGGTTGCAGACGCGGCTCGGACCTCGCTTGGCTGTGGCTCTGGAGTAGGCCGGCGGCTACAGTTCTGATTAGACCCTTAGCCTGGGAACCTCCATATGCCGCAGGAGTGGGCCTAGAAATGGCAAAAAGACAAAAAAAAAAAAAGAAAGAAAGAAAGAAAGAAAGAAACCTAAGATAATGCTAATTTCCCTTCCCTCTATCCCACAGACCCTGTCCCCAGCTGTGAGCCAGGCCCTTACCCAATCAATCAGTCATCCGTGCTACTCAGTTTTACACCCTAAATACTCTCCAGTCCAATCCCTCTTCCCTTCCTCACACTACCTACCACTCCTTCCAGACTCTCTCATTACCTCTGGCTTGGCCTCCCTGCCTCTGATCACCTCAACACCTCAAACTTACCGCTACCACAATCTCTAAAAATATCTTCCATCAACTACAGCGACCATCTTGCTAAAATCCAAACGTGATTTTATCAATATTTTGCTTGACATTCATCTCAGTGTTTAAAGGAGTGGTTTTCACAAGCAATTTTAACAGCACCAGCTTTTTTATATATAGAACTTTTTGTGGGATCTTCCATTTATTTAAGAGAAAGGAGGTGGGGACAACAAAGTCCCTTCCTCTTCACGTATCCCTCATTACCAAACCCATACCAAACCATTTCCAAAGCAGCCTCTAAAACCACTTCCCTACCTTAAAGAATCACATTACATAAGAATAGTGTGCAGAAAAGAGTTAACACAGGAGTTCCCGTTGTGGCTCAGTGGTTAACGAATCCAACTGGGAATCGTGGGGTTGCAGGTTCGATCCCTGGCCTCGCCCAGTGGCTTGGGAATCTGGTGTTGCTGTGAGCTGTAGTGTGGGTCGCAGACTCGGCTCAGATCCTGCGTTGCTGTGGCTCTGGTGTAGGCCAGTCGCTACAGCTCCGATTGGACCCCTAGCCTGGGAACCTCCATATGCCACAGGTGCGGCCCTAGAAAAGACAAAAAGACAAAAAAAAAAAGACAAAAAAAAGAAAAGAAAAGAGTTAACACAGCAGGCCTGAGACTACTGTCCTTAAATGTTTGCTTGCAAAAGTTGGGCCTTGACTGGAAACTTGGATTCCCATCATTTCCAGAACTGGTGAGAGTAACTCACTGTTCCTAAATATTCGCACCACATACAAGCAATGTGGTTTCTGCTGAACACCTACCTCCTTCTACTAATCTGAAATGTTGGCACATGCCAGGCAGAAGGTGCCTATGTGATCACCACTCAACCCTAGGCTTAGAGTCTCTAATGAATTCCCTAATCACAACATCTCACATCTGTTGTCACAGTTAGTAGCTGGAGGAATTAAGCATGTTCTGTTTGACTCCACTGGGAGAAAATGCGTATAAGCTTGTGCCTCATTTCCTCTTTGTCCCACACCTTTTCCCTTTGCTGACTGTGCTTTGTATCCTTTTGCTATAATAAATCATAGCTGTGAGTATGACTCTACGCTGAGCTCTCTGAGTCTTCCTAGCAAATTACCAAACCTGGGGGTAGTCTTGAGGATCCCCAACACAGATAGTATCCTCATTCTGGGGTTCAAGGAATCCATAACAGGGCCCCAGCCTGCATTTTCAGACTACCTTCCCTCTTCTCACCAAACTGCATCTATTGATACATGAAATGACTGAGTTACCCACCATATGCAATGAGTAATAGAGAATATCAAGATTGATTTATTTTAAGTGAGTGAAAGAACTACAACAAAAAAAATGTAGCAGTCATCTATCAAAATCAACTGGCCATACAGCATGCAAAATGAATTTGGGTACAGAGAAATTGGTTATGAAACTATTCTAAGTGGGAATAACACTGGCCCAAACTAGGATGGCAAAAGCAGAAGTGTTAAGGAAGCTGGGGAGAATGGAAAGTACAAAGGTAAATTCAATATTGTGGGCTGCCTTGTAGTCAAGCTGGATTACTCGCTGTGTCTCAAACATTTTCCATTCTTTCATTTCATAGTCATGCCTTTGTTCACACAGGTTCCTAACTGGACAGTCTCCTGGCAGCCTCTCTGGCCAACTCTCTGCCAGCCTAATTTCTTCTCCACAAAAATCTTACCTCACCCTCAGCTACTTAGATTTCCAAACACCTGTATTGGTCTCCATCCTTTTCTCTTTTCTTATGTTACAGCTTACAAGCTATTTCTCATTCCATCAAAGGCTATTAATGTCTTCACTTGTCCCCTAATCAGTGGCTTTCAATTTTTTGGACCTTCTTTCTACATCATGACCCAATATACATACAAATATATATAACTGAAAAGCAAGTTTTATGTAATAAGAGATTTTGTTAAAGCAAGAAATAATAAGAAAAAAAGATCTTTCTGGGAGTTCCCATTGTGGCTCAGGGGGTTATGAACCTGACTAGAATCCATGAGGATGCAAGTTCGACCCCTGGCCTCTCTCAGTGGGTTAAGGAGCCAGCATTGCCGTGAACTGTGGGGTAGGCTGCAGATATAGCTCAGATCCTGAATTACTGTGGCTGTGGCATAGGCTGACAGCTGCAGCTCTGATTCAACCCCTAGCCTGGGAATTTCCATAAGCCACAAGTGTGGCACAAAAAAAAAAAAAAAAAACACTTTTTTTTACATTTTATTTTTTGCCTTACTGGAAAGAGTATCTTTCCACTTTCCTCACATCTACAAAAATTCAAAGGATTCCTACAGTTTTATTTATTTATTTGTCTTCTTAGGGCTGCACCTGTGGCATAAGGAGGTTCCCAGGCTAGGGGTTGAATTGGAGCTGCAGCCACCAGCCTACACCACAGCCGCAGCAATGCAGGATCCCAGCCGCATCTGCGACCTACACCACAGTTTATGGCAACACCAGATCCTTAACCCACTGAGCAAGGCCAGGGATCGAACCTGAGTCCTCATGGATGCTAGTCAGATTCGTTTCCGCTGAGCCACAATGGGGAACTCCAAAAAGATCTTTCTATGCATGATATTCTCCCGTATTTTATATACATGTACTTTTACTACATACACCTTAAGAACCAATAGGTTTAGTTACACTAAAGGCTATCTATATATTATACTTACTTACCTATTTTTTTTTCTGTCTGTCCCCTCTAGTAATATGCTCTTCAAGGACAGGAATTTGTCTCTTTTATTCAAGCTGTATTTTCCAGGGAATAGACCTGATATGATTGGTGCTTATTAAATATTCCTTGAATCCCTTCCCTTCCTACCTTTTCAGAGGTGTCATTCTCTTCATTAACTAGCTCTGTACTACAGCATATCCTTTCCCCTCCCTACTAGCTTTTTTCATATCAGGTCAACCCTGTCCTATCTTAAAAAAAAATAATAGCAACAATGAAACCTCTTAACCCTACAGCCATTAGACATCTGCTCTCCCTCCTTCCCTTCACAGCCAAGCCACTTGAAAGAATTGCCTTTACTTTTTCTGCCTATTCTCTCACATCCTGCTCATTTCTCAACCTCCTGCGATCAAGCTTCTACAAAGACAGCTTCACCCAAGGCCTATTGTTGCCAAGTCCAATAGCTACTCCTCAGTCTTCATAATCTCATTCATAATTATAAAATATCTAATTTTTAAAGTTATTCATAGGAAATATAAGGACTGTGAGCAAAGTACATTGTTTCTATTGGGACCTGCCTTCAGAGAGTTTAAAGTCCCTTGTTTCCACTTTTATTTTTACTAACCTAATATCTTTATTTAGCAGTATGTAATTTCATTCATTTTTCCCAAAAAAGAAAACCAAGGCACACTGAAGACAAGGCATTACTTCAGGTAGTCAGCAGACATAAAAAGAGAATCATGGGTTATCCAGGACCACATGTTAGGAGCTCATAAGTTGCCACTGTATCCTAACAATAAGTAAAAAGCCGATCAGACAGAAAAATCAACATCTCAGATCCACAGGAAAAGGAAGGACACACGGCAAACTGCTTCCCCAAGCCTGAAGAGAAAGACAGGCAAATACAGGGAGTGATGGCTCTCAGTAGTAGAGGCTCATAAGTGGAAACCACCACAGGATACATTGCCAGGGAAGGAAAATCTGAACTGAAAGTGAGGAACTGATGGAGGCTGAATGCAGACAATGCTGAGAGTTAAAGATTCCAGGGGTACCGAACCATGGTGGGGGGGGGGGGGGTACACGTTTATGAATTTTACTTCCAGGAACTTGACCAAGCTCTCATGGTAACACAGGAGAAGTTGCTTTGTGCTTCTGGCATGGGGAAGGGAAAAGCCTGCCATCAAGGGAAACTATTTACCTAAACTCCTTGGGTATAATCAGTGCCTAAATGACCTGAGAGAAGAGAAATATTCAGCTCCACTCAACTCTAGACTTGCATGTGGAAGAAGGGAAATATGCAACCGCAGCCCACTCTAGCCATCCTTCCCCACCTCAGAGGAGAGAAAAAACTGATAAACAAACAAAAAACAAAACTGACAAACATTTATTAAGTTCACAGTCCCAGAGGCACAGGCTCTCTAGAAGACCAATACCTAATCATAGACTATAGAATGCTTTGTCTCTCCACACACCTCACCACCACATAGCTAAAGGCCTATTTACAGCAGTTCCCTTTACCCAAGTGCATCATGTCTGGCTATCAAGAAAAAATTACAAGGTACACTAAAAGCAAAAATACACAATGTGAAGACACAGAGTAAGCATCAGAACCAGACATAGCATAGATATTGGAATTATTAGACTAGAAATTTAAAACAACTATTATTAAGGTGCTAAGGGCTCTAATGTATAAAGAAGACAGCATACAAGAACATATGGCAATATAAGCAGAGATGGAAATTATGAGAAAGAACCAAAAAGAATTGCTAGAGATGAAAACACTGTAACAGAAATAAGGAATGCCTTTAATTGGCTTATTAGTAGACTGGACATAACTAAAGAAAGAATCTCTGAGCTTAAGGATATATCAACAGAAACCTCCAAAACTGTAAGGCAAAGAAACAAAGAATGCACAAAACAAAACAGAATATTCAAGGACTACGGAACTACAAAAAGTGTAGCATACCTTTTCTCCTTCTGGAATACCAGAAGGAGAAGAGAGAGAGAAAGGAACGGAAGAAATATTGGAAACAACAATGACTGAGAATTTTCCTGAAATAATGACAGACACCAAACCACAGATCCAGGAAGCTCAGAGAACACCAAGCAGAATAAATGCCAAGAAAATTACACCTAGGCATAGCATTTTCAAACTACATAAAATCAAAAATAAACAAAAAAAATCCCAGAGTTCCTGTCGTGGCACAGTGGTTAACGAACCCGACTAGGAACCATGAGGTTTCAGGTTCGGTCCCTGGCCTTGCTCAGTGGGTTAAGGATCTGGCGTTGCCGTGAGCTGTGGTGTAGGCTGCAGACACAGCTCGGATCCCGCGTTGCTGTGGCTCTGGCGTAGGCCCGTGGCTACAGCTCCAATTGGACCCCTAGCCTGGGAACCTCCATGTGCTGCGGGAGCGGCCCAAGAAATAGCTAAAAAGACAAAAAAAAAAAAAAGAAAAGAAAAAAATCCCGAAAGAAGCCAGAGAGAAAAACACCATACCTATAGGGTAAAAAAGGAATAATTTAAATGCAACGTCTCATAAATCATGTAAGCAATAAGAAAGTAGAACAAAACATTTAGTGTTGAGAAGAAAAACCCACCAATCTAGAAATCTGCACCCTGTAAAATTATCCTTCAGAAGTAAAGGAGAAATAGGGAGTTCCCAATGTGGTTTATCAGAATTAGAATCTAACTAGTATCCATAAGGATTCAGGTTCAGCCCCTGGCCTTTCTCAGTGGGTTAAGGATCTGGCATTGCCACAAGTAGTGGTATAGGTTGCAGATGCAGTTCAGATCCCACATTGCTGTTGGCTGTGGCACAGGCCAGCAGCTGCAGCTTCAATTCGACCCCTAGCCCAGAAATTTCCATATACCACAGGTGTGGCCCTAAAAAGGAGAAAAAAAAAAGAAAAAAAAAGGTAACAGAGAAATAAAGACTTTCCCAAGCAAACAAAAATTAAAGGAATTTGTTGCCAGTAAACTTGCCTTGTAAGAAATGTTAAAAGAAGTTCTTTAGAAAGAATGAAAATAATATAGTTCATAAACTCAGATCTCCATAAAGGAAAAGCATTTAAGAAGGAATAAGTGAAGGTTAAAAAAAAAAAGCTTTTATTTTTCTTGTCCTTAACTGATCTAACAAATAACAATTTATTCAAGTAATAATAGTACCAATGTATTCAGTTATTATATGTATATAAGTATATACATATATGCATATTTATATATATGAAATGATTGACAGAGACGATATAAGGGACAAGAAAGAAGAATTATGATTATTTTGTTATTATAAAGTATTTGCACTACCCATGAAATGGTAGAGTGTTATTTGAAAGTGGACTTGGATCAGATGAAAGGTATATCACAAAGTCTAGGGCAACCACCAAAAAAATGAAAAAAGAAGTATAACTTATATGCTAAGAAAGAGAAAACTAAAAAATAGAAACTGCTCAATTAAAACCACAAAACACAGGAGTTCCCTTGTGGTGCAGTGGGTTAAAGATCCACCCTTGTTACCACAGCAGCTCATGTCATTGCTGTGGCATGGGTTCAGTCCCTGGCTGGGGAACTTCCACATACAAAGGGTGTGGCCAAAAAAAACCCCACAAAATACAGAAAAAGACTGCAAGTAAAAATAGGAACAAATAACAAGGGCAACAAATAGAAGATGGTAACAAATATGGTAGATATTAATCCAATTATATCAATAACCACACAATCAATGGTATAAATGAATAGATTAAAAAACAGAGACTGTCAGAGTGGATCAAAGACAAGACTCAACTGTATTTTGTCTAAAAGAAACCCACTTTAGGAGGTACAGGTTCAATCCCTGGCCAGGTACAATGGGTTAAAGGATCTAGCATTGCAGCAGCTGCAGAGTAGGCTACATCTGCAGCTTGGATCAGTCCATGGCCTGGGAACTTCCATATGCCACAGGTGCAGCCATGAAAAAAAAATGAATATGAAATAAATAAATAAAAGAAACCCACTTTAAATACAAAGACACACTCATATTAAAAGTAAATGGATGGAGAAAAATATACCATGCTAATGCTAATCAAAAGAAAACAAGAGTAGCTATATTAATTTCAGACAGACCAGACTTCAAAGCAAGGAAAGTCATCATAGATAAAGAAGGATATTACAGGAATTCCCATCATGGCTCAGTGGTTAACGAATCTGAATAGGAACCATGAGGTTTTGGGTTCCATCCCTGGCCTTGCTCAGGGGGTTAAGGACCCAGTGTTGCCATGAGCTGTGGTGTAGGTTGCAGACGCGGCTCGGATCCCGCGTTGCTATGGCTCTGGCATAGGCCTGTGGCTACAGCTCTGATTAGACCCCTAGCCTGGGAACCTCCATATGCCGCGGGAGTGGCCCTAGAAATGGCAAAAAGACAAAAAAAAAAAAAAAAGGACATTACATAATGATAAAAGAATCAATTCTCCAAGAAGACATAACCATCATAATGCATATGCACCTAACAAACCACATCAAACTAAACTACATGAGGTAAAAATTGACAGGACTATAAGGAAAAATGGATGAATCCACTATCATAGCTGGAGACTTCAACACCCCTCTAGAAGAAGTGGACAGATCCAGCAGGCAGCAAATCAGTAAGGACTTAGTTGAACTCAACAACAGCATCAATCAATCGTCTATAATTGACATCTATAGAATACATCACCCAACAACAGCAGAATCACATTCTTCTCAAGCTCACATAGAACATTCACCAAGATAGACCACATTCCAGGCCATAAAAACACATCTTAACAAAGTCAGAACAGAAATCATACAATGTCTGCTCTCAGACCACAATGGAATTAAACTTTCTAGTTTAATCAGTAACAGAATGATAACCGGAAAACTCTAAAATATGCAAAGATTAAACAATATACTTCTACATAACATACATGGGTCAAAGAAGAAAACTCGGGACTTCCCATTGTGGCGCAGTGGTTAATGAATCCAACTAGGAACGACAAGGTTGCAGGTTCAATCTCTGGCCTTGCTCAGTGGGTTAAGGATCCGGCATTGCCATGAGTTGTGGTGTAGGTCACAGAGGCGGCTCAGATCCCACACTGCTGTGGCTCTGGCGTAGGCTGGCAGCAACAGCGCCGATCAGACCCCTAGCCTGGGAACTCCACATGCCACGGGAGCAGCCCTAGAAAAGGCAAAAAGACAAAAAAAAAGAAGAAGAAAACTCAGATAAATTTTTAAATATTTTGAACTAAATGAAAATGAAAATGGAAATACAAATTATCAAAATAAGCAGGAAATAGAAAAAGCAGTGATTTGAGAGAAATTTATAGAAATGAAAGCATATGTTAGAAAAGAAGAAAGATCTAAAATCAACCATCTAAGGTTAAGGATCCAGTGTTGTTGTCATTGCAGAGGTTCAGGTCACTGCTGTGGTGAGGGTTCAGTCTGTGGCCCAGGAACTCACATGTGCTGTGGGCACAGCCCACTTCACCTCTGAAAGGAAAGGAAAGGAAAGGAAAGAAAAGAAAAGAAAAGAAAAGAAAAAGAAAAGAGAAAAGAAAAGAAAAGAAAAGAAAAGAAAAGAAAAGAAAGAAGAAAGAAAAGAAAAGAAAAGAAAAGAAAGAAAGAAAAGAAAAGAAAAGAAAGAAAGAAAGAAAGAAAGAAAGAGGGAAGGAAGGAAGGAAGGAAGGAAGGAAGGAAAAATCAATCATCTAAAGTGTCCACCTTAGGAAACTTGAGAAAAATCAATGAAACCAAATGCTGGCTCTTTGAAAAGATCAATAAAACTGTTAAGCCTCTGGCTAACTAGGAAAAAAAGAGAGAAGACACAAATTACTAGTATCAGAAATAAAAGAGAGACATCACCTGGACATTAAAAGGGTAATAAAGAAACACTATGAATGACTCAACCCATAAATCTGATAACCTAGATGAAATGGACAGATTCCTTGAAACACACAATCTGCCAAAATTCACACAAGAAGAAACAATCTGAATAGGCCTACATCTATTATAGAAATTTAATCAATAATTAATAATCTTCCAAAACAGAAAGCATCAGGCACAAAAGGGTTTACTGTGAATTCTACCACTTAAGAAATTATACTAATTCTCTAAAATCTCTTTCAGAGGATTAGAAGCAGAAAAATACTACCTAACTCATTCTATGAAACCATTATTACTCTAATACCAAAATAAGACAAAGACACTGCAAGAAAAGAAAACCACACCAATATCTCTCATAAACATAAATGCAAAAATTCCCAACAAAGTACTAGTAAATCAAATCCAACAATGTATAGAAAGAATTACACACTACGAACAAGTGAGATTTATCCCAGGAACATAAGGCTGATTCAACATTTTAAAATTATTTAATGTAGATGGTGGCTGGGGGGCCAAGACAGGGCAACAGTACCCTCTTTGCTTCATTGCACCCTAGCACCTCCACGCGGGTCACAAGTACCATGAAGATACTGACCACCCATAGGAAACTGTTACAACAGCTGCAATGCAGAAATACTCAAACCTTGTGAACTCAGTGTGGCTGGAGTTAATGTATTGCACAGACATAGAGATCCCTCTAGAAAGCTGCACAACCAAAGATTCCTCAGCACGGAGTGGGGACTGCCTTCCATTGTGATATCTCTTATTGGTGCAGCAAGAACTAAAACAGATGTGAAGAACATTCTCTAGTGAGTGGATCCTGTAGAGAAAACAACAGAACTTAAATCTAATATTTCATTTACAAATACAGCTAGCTCCAGGAGATGAGAGACATATACAAACCACATTCTTAAGACCCAGAAAAAAACTGTTTTTACTCAAGAATTCTTAATTGCCATTGAAAGGAGTCAGTCTCAGCACTCTGAAGGGCTGATGGCAAGTATATCTTCAAGTGTTAATAAATTTAGGCTGAGAAGCAACAGAATAGGTAATACATAAATGCTGAAATTGAAGAAATGATGTCTTCTGCAAAAGAAAGCATAAGGATACTGATGGCAGCAGCAGCACTTGTAGAGAAATGATAAAAGTTGATATGCAACACCTGGCCTCCCACGTCTCTACAAGCTGGCAATATTTTTTTATTTAAAAAATACAACTATGGAGTTCCCGTCGTGGAGCAGTGGTTAACGAATCTGACTAGGAACCATGAGGTTGCGGGTTCGGTCCCTGCCCTTGCTCAGTGGGTTAACGATCCGGCGTTGCCGTGAGCTGTGGTGTAGGATGCAGACGCGGCTCCGATCCCACGTTGCTGTGGCTCTGGTGTAGGCCGGTGGCTACAGCTCCGATTCGACCCCTAGCCTGGGAACCTCCATATGCCACGGGAGCGGCCCAAAGAAATAGCACAAAAGACCAAAAAAAAAAAAACTATATTTTAGGTAGAATTGTTTTTTCTAATAAGCTGAAGAAAGGCTACGTGACTTGATTGAAACAAAGAGGTGCAGGGCTTCTAAATAAAAGGGATCATCTGAATTTTTTTTTTCTTTTTGTCCTTTTAGGGCTGCACCTGTGGCATACAGAGGTTCCCAGGCTAGGAGTCAAATGGGAGCTGTAGCCGCCGGCCTATGCCACAGCCAATGAATACTAGTCCTAATGAATACTAGTCAATTCGTTTCCACTGAGCC
Source organism: Phacochoerus africanus (assembly GCF_016906955.1). NCBI lineage: Eukaryota > Metazoa > Chordata > Mammalia > Artiodactyla > Suidae > Phacochoerus > Phacochoerus africanus. Next base: position 74,345,782 of record NC_062545.1, on the reverse strand, counting down.
ATGATAGGAACTCCCTCATCTGAATTTTTTCCAAATCAATTAATATAATTCATTTCATCAACAAGCTAAAGAGAAAAATCACATGATCATATCAATAAATGTGGAAAAAGCATTTGACAAATTCTAATATCCATTCATGAATTAAATTTAAAACGTCTCAGTAAATTAGGAATAGAGGTAAATTCTTCATCTTGACAAAGAGTATCTATTTTAAAAATCCCTATAGTAACATCATACTTAATATATTTAGAAGTTTCCCACTAAGATCAAGAACAAGGTGGAGCTCCCACTATGGTGCAATGGGATCAGCGGTGTCTTCGGAGCGCTGGCATGCAGGTTTGATGTCCAGCCTGGCACAGTGGGTTAAGGATCCAGCATTGCCACAGCTTCGGCTTAGGTCAAGACTTTGGCTCAGATCCGATTCCTAGGCTGGAAGCTCCATAGGCCACAGGGCAGCCAAATAAAAACAAAAAAAAATTTAGAACAAGGCAAAAATGGCCCCTCTCCTCACGCCTGTCAACGTAGTACTAGTTAATGCCATGAGATAAGCAAAGAAAATAAAAGGTATACAGATTGCGAAGGAGGAAATAAAACTGTCTATGTTTGCAATGACATGATCATCTATATAGAAAACCAAAAGAATTAACAAAATAACTCCTGGGACTAATAAGGAATTATAGTAAGGTTGCAGGATACAAGGTTAATATACAGTGTTGTATTGCCAAAAGAATAGACAAATATATTAATGGAGCATAATGGAGAGTCCAGAAACAGATCACATAAATATGGCCAACTGGTGTTTGACAAAGGAGCAAAGGAAATACAATGGAGCAAAGACAGTCTTTTTAACAAATGGTGCTGGAACAACTGGACATATACATGCAAAAAAAAAAAAAGAGTCTGAACACAGACCTTATATCCTTCACAAAAATGAACTCAAAATGGGTCACAGATCCAAATGTAAAACACAAAACTATAAAACTCCTAGAAGATAACACAGGAGAAACACAAGAGATACAGGAGAAACCTAGATGACCTTAGGTATGGTGATGACTTTAGATACACCAAAGGCACAAGAAATCATTGATAAGACAGACTTCATTAAAATTTAAAAATTGTTTTGCAAAAGACAATGTCATGATCTAATTAGAAGAAAAGCCACAGACTAGGATAAAATACAGGACAGTTATCCAAAATATACAAGGAACTCTTAAAATTCACAAGAAAAGGAGTTCCCATCGTGGCTCAGGAACCATGAGGTTTCAGGTTCGATCCCTGGCCTTGCTCAGTGGGTTAAGGATCCGGTGTTGCCATGAGCTGTGGTGTAGGTTGCAGATGCGGCTCAGATCCCGCCTTGCTGTGGCTGTGGTGTAGGCCGGCGGCTACCGCTCTGATTCGACCCCTAGCCTGGGAACCTCCATATGCCACGGAAGTGGCCCTAGAAATGGCAAAAAGACAAAAAAAAAAAATTTCACAAGAAAACAATCTTATTAAAAACGAGCCAAAGAGTTTAACAAACCGGTCACCAAAGAAGATATACAGATGATAAAGAACAATATGAAAAGATCTCCACATCAAAAGACCTATTCATCAGGAAATGCAAATTACAAGAATAATGTAATGCCACTACACACTTATTAAATGGCCAAAATCCAGAACACTGACAAATGCTGGCCAGGAATGTGGAGCAATAGAACCCCTTATTCCTGCTGAGAATGCAAAATGGTATAGCCACTTTGGAAGATGGTTTAGCCGTTTCTTACAGAACTGAACATGCACTTACCACAGGATCCAACAATTATGCTCCTTGATATGTACCCAAAGGAGCTGAAAACTTATGTTCACACAAAACCCTGCACACAGCAATATTTATAGCAGTTTTATTCATAATTGCCAAAACTTGGAAGCAACCAAGATGTCCTTCAGTAGATGAATGGATAGCAGGTATATCCAAAGAACACTAAAAAGAAATGAGTCTATCAAGCCATGAAAACACAGGGAAAAAACTTAAACACACATAACTAAGTGAAAGAGCCAATTTGAAAAAACTACATACTATAAGGTCCTATATTCTAAATATATGACATTCTAGAAAAGGCAAAACTATGGGGACAGTAAAAAGGGAAAGGGAGGAGGTGGATAGGAAGATGGGATGAACAGGCAGAGCACAGAGAATTTTTAGGGTAGTGAAAATATTCTGTATGATACTATAATGATGGACACATCATTATACACTTGTTCACACTTGTAGAATGCACTATACCAAGAGTGAACCCAACTGTGAACTTTGGACTTGGAATGATGATGTCATGTCAGCGCAGGTTCATCAGCTGTCACAAATGGTACCACTCTGCTATAGGCTATTGATAATTGGGGAGTATTGATTATAGGGGACCTGTAGGGTGGGGGGTAATATGGGAAATCTCTGTATCTTCCTCCTAGTTTTGCTGTGAACCTAAAGCTGCTCTAAATAATAATAATAAAGTCTTTTTAAAAAGAGAGGAGTTCCCATCATGGCTCAGCAGAAATGAATCTGACTGGTATCCATGAGGATGCAGGTGAGATCCCTAGCCTAGCTCAGGTGGGCTAAGGATCCAGTGTTGCCATGAGCTGTGGTGTAGGCTGCAGATGCGGCTCAGATCTGGCATTGCTATGGCTCTGGTGTAGGCTGGCGGCTACAGCTCCAATTTGACCCCTAGCTTGGGAACGTCCACATGCAGCAGATGCAGGGGAAAAAAAAAAAAGAGAAAGAGAAAGAGAATCAGCCAGTCAAGATACTCAAGGCTGAGAGACTGGCCAGCTTAGGCCTGGATAGCAGCTGTATAAATTGACACACAAAAGACTTCTCAAAAGCTGCACTAAATTAAATCTGTTACTACATCAGTGTACACAAATTATGTGATGCACTGCCATATTATTTTGATTTGTATTAATTTGTCGTATTGTACTCCAAATGGACAGTGGGAAAATGCCATTCTGAAGATCCACACACTAATCTACAAACATAAATGGAAGATTTTAGAGACACAAAAAGTCTGCGCTGTTCCAATACCTCAATTTTGTACCTTATTTCACTACTTTCTCCTAAACTAAGTTTTAGGAAGATCCCACTATACTCCATTGCCCACTTGCTATAAAATTTAGTCAATATCATGATGCCCTAGCATCTGACTAATATAACTTTCCAGACAGTATTTTAACAAGTACCTCTATTTTTTTTTCCCCCAGGAAAAGAGTTTCCCCAGGCTTTGAGCAATTTGTGATTACTTCAGCCCTCCCATCCTTTTTTTGAAGTGAGCATAACCTCAAGATTTTATTATGTTCATAATAAAACAAAAGACTGAGCTTAGAACTGGATCACTTAGCCCTTTCTCTTCTTTATCGTTTACCACTTTAGAATGCTTGCATGTCCTAATAGTCAGCATTCCCTAAATCTGTAGCACTTTCTAGGCTCCATGCATTCATGCCTCAGCACAATCTCCTTTGTAGTTTTAGCCTTTTTTCAGAAAACCGGCCTAATCTGCCCATCACAGCCTCTCTGCTTCTTGTCATGAGGCTGCTTTCCCTGGGCATACAGAGGATCTTTGCCCTTCTTATCCTCTACCACTTTGTGGGTTTAATGCTTGGCACACTTCTTATACGAAATCTGCTGAGTTTTAAGAACATACACCACATTTGTTTGTGGGGGGTATTATCAGCAGGGAAAGAATTGATTTCCCCCAATATTGAAGTTTTCATCTTGAGACAGAGGTTTAGAGCAAAAAAATTCTTCTGAAGTTCTGCAGTCTTGCAGTCTACACTAGTATGTTCCACTTAAATAATCTCATTATCACACTGATAAATAATATAATAAACCACAATTATACTCTTCTCAGTGGTACTTGGTAAACTCTAACACAGAAAAAAGAGGCAATTCAACAGCACAATTATAAAAGAAATTAGAAAAAGGCAAATTGTCACTAATAGCCCTAATAAAAATTCACATGGGTTTTGTTGTTTGGTTTTTCTTCTTTTTTCTTTTGGTGCCACACCGTTGCATATGGAAGCTCCCAAGGCTAGGGGTCAAACTGGAGATGAAAGCTGCTGGCCTATGCCAGAGCCACAGCCACAGCCACAGCCACAGCCACACCAGATCTGAGCTGGGTCTGCGACATACACCACAGCTCACATTGAGCGAAGCCAGGGATCAAACCCACGTCCTCATGGATACTAGTTGGGTCTGTTACCACTGAGCCATGACAGGAAATCCCACATGGGTTTTTTTTAAAACAAGGTGTTAACTTAGGATCCATGACAGGCTGGTGGAGACTAGGGGTGGTCTGAAAGCCCTCTGAAATTAAAAGAAAAGTGTGTGTGTGTGTGTGTGTGTGTGTGTGTGTGTGTGTGCGCGTGCGCACATGCGCGCGCATTTTTTCTGAGGTAATCTCTAAATATACTATAGACTCCAGATTTTCAAACAAGTTTGTGCACAAAAACTAGTTAAGAACCACTGTTTTAAAGAGAATTGCCAACACCTAGAGTTTTAGAAGGAATTCCAATTAATAGCAGCTCACATGTACTGAACACCTGTGTGCCAAGAACTAAGTAACTTACTTATTTGTATTACTCCCCACAATAATGCTAGTATACAAATAACTAAAAAAAATCCATGGATAAACCTGTTCATTGATTCATTCACTCAGGTTTCTTGAGAACCAACTATAGCTCAGGCACTACTCTTGATACTGGTAAAAACAAACAAACAAACAAAAAACACTGAAAACAAATTCCTTTCCTTGTGGGGCCGTCCCTCCACAGGGGAAGATAGACAAAAAATTAAAGAAGCAAGAGAGGATCAGGTAATGATCAGTACACTAGTGAAAATAAAAGTGATATCCTAAGACCTGTGATCAACAGGATGGGCATCCCCAGGGACCTCAACAGATAGAATCTCAGGTTCCACCCAAGGGACCTAAATCAAAACTTGCATTTTTAGGGTGTTCCCGCTGTGGCTCAGCAGGTTAAGAACCTGACACTGTCTCTGTGAGGATGTGGGTTTGATCCCTGGCCTCGCTCAGTGGGTTAAGGATCCAGTGTTGCCACAAGTTGTGGCATAGGTCACAGATGTGGCTCGGATCTGGTGTTCTATGGCTGTGGTGTAGGTCACAGACTCAGCTTGGATCTGGCATTGCTGTGGCCATGGTGTAGGTTGGCAACTGCAGCTCTGATTCTACCCGTGGCTTGGGAACTTTCATATGCCTCAGGTGCAGCCATAAAAAGAGGAAAAAAAACTTGCATTTTTAACAAAATACACAGGTGTATCATATGCACAAAAAGACTGAGAAGCACTATGCTACAGGACGGAGGACTCCTATAGATTATAAGGAAATGCCTTCCTGTGGAAGTGACATAAGTTGACACCTGAATGCCTAAAAGAGTCAGACCTGAGGAATATCTGAGAAAACTTCCCAGGCAGAGAGAAAAGTCCCAGCAAAAGCCCTAAAGTGAAAATGGGAATAAGCTTCACATTTTCAAAGAAGAAAAATAAAGTTTATGTGGTTGATTTAAATGAACAATGTGGAGCGTTTTACAAGATGAAGTTGCAAAGGAAAGGAAAGACCAGACCATTCAGCGTCTTTTACGCCATGGTAAATAATGTAGATTTGATGAGTAGGATTAAGAACAAGTAGAAGGTTTTGATCAGGGGTGTGACTTTGATGAGTAGGATTAAGAACAAGTAGAAGGTTTTGATTAGGGGTGTGACACAATTTTTTTTTTTTTTTGGTCTTTTTTTGCCATTTCTTGGGCCTCTCTGCGGCATGTGGAGTTTCCCAGGCTAGGGGTCGAATTGGAGCTGTAGCCGCCGGCCTACGCCAGGGCCAGAGCAACAAGGGATCCGAGCCGCGTCTGCAACCTACACCACAGCTCATGGCAACGCTGGATCCTTAAACCACTGAGCAAGGCCAGGGATCGAACCTGCAACCTCATGGTTCCTAGTCGTTAACCAATAAGCCACGATGGGAACTCCAAGGGCTGTGACACAATTTTTAAAAAGATCACTCTGTAGAAAATAATAGAAGAGCAAAAGGAAGCAGAAATAGGTAAATTGTATGATACACAACAAATCTACTATTATTTATAGATATTACATATTTTTTTTTTAGTGGAAGCAGAGAGACCAGTTAAGAAACTCTAACAACACTCCAAAGATGTTCTTGCTTTGGATCAGAGAGTTGGCACTGCAAGTTAAGTAAACTGACCAAGAAAATATAGCTAATAACAACAGTAGCAACAATTGCTAACCTTTACTGAGTACTCACAAAGTGCCAGGTATTTTTCTAAGTACTTTACATACCTTAACTCATTTAATCTTCACAACCACCCTCTGATGTAGGTACTAACATTACTTTCAAGGTGAAACAACTAAGATAGAGAGGGGCTAAGTAAGTAACTGTCCATGTTCCCATAGCTAGGTAGTGGCAGAGCCAGCATTTGTACCCATAGTCCAGCAGGGAGGCAGGATGTTACAGTGAAAGAAGTATGGGCTCTGGAGTCATTACTCTCTGGATTAATCTCCTGACTCAACCATTTCTGACTCTGGACCATGGCAGATGGGTACATGATCACCATCCTAGCTAATGAGGCCTAAGAGAAAGTCAGTTTCCACCAAAGTTTCCCCTGATCCTCTTCAAAAAGAGACCAAGACAGAAACTCATTCCTTCCTGCCTTTGTGCTTTTACTGTTGAAATCAAGATATCTGGACTGCGACAAGCATCTTAAGAACATGAGAGAAAATGCTGTTGACACATGGAAGACAACAATAATCTTGACATATGTTGTGATGGTTAATTTTGACTGGTCTGTGGAGTGACTATACATTTGGTCAAACAGTATTCTGCATGTGTCTGTGGGGGTATTTCTGGATGAGATTAACATCTGAAACTTACTTAGACTAAGTAAAACACATTGCTGCCCTTATGTGGGTGGGCCTCGTCCAATCAGTTGAGGGGTAGAAAGAACAAAAGTTTGACCTTCCTGTAAGTAAGAGGGAACTCCTCCTGCCTGATTGCCTTTAGGCTGGAACCCTAGTTTTCTCCTGCCTTTGGACTCAAACTGAAACTTAAGTTCTTCCTGGGTCTTAAGCATGCCAATCTTTGGCTTAGAACTATATTGTTGGCTCTCCTGGTCCTTGGACCTTTGGACTCACACTGGAACTACATCACCTCGGGTCTTTGGCTTAGAACTACACTATCAGCTCTCCTGGTCCTCGGACCTTTGGACTGGAGCTACACCACCAACTCTCCTGGGTCTCTGGGTCTACAGCTTGCTGACTGCAGATCTTGGAACTCATCATCCTCCATAATTACATGTGCCTACACCTTATAATAAATATCTTTCTAAATATACATACATCCTATCAGCTCTGTTTCTTTCGAGAAACCTAAGACACATGTCATAAAGCTTAATTGTATTGATACTGTCTCCATAGAACTGGGGTGATAAGAGCAAATGAGATGTGTTGGCTCTGTATTTTTTGGTCTTTAAATTGGAATAGAATTTCAAATTCTACTCAAAGGCAAATAGTTAAGAAAATCTGAGATATTCTTTAGAAACTGAAGTAAAATGGTGGACGAGACTATTTCAACAGAAAGTAAGCATTTTCCTTTTAGAAATGCTATCCTAAAGGTTCGCTTCATCCTTAAAAAGTTTTTTGTCTTAAAACTTGAAGTTAAAAATTTGTTGAGAACCCATCTCCAACTTCATATTCAAAATCGATAAAGATGTGGTTAAATATGCAGAAAATTTACATACAATTTGTCAGTAAAGTGCCTACACCTTATAATAAAACACTCTGAAAAGATTTCTCAGCTCAAAAATATCCTATGATTAAAGGAAAGAATTGAAAATACATAAAATAAAACATGACCTTACAAATTTAAAGAGTTGCCAAGGAACAGAAAACTACCTTTTTGCATCATTCCTTTCTAGACAGTTGTATGTCCAGAAATATTCAATACAATTTGTGATGAATCTGACTACTTCAAGGCATTATGTGTGTTTACCTCAGTAGAATTAAGAACATTATACAAAATCAACTGATCACAAGGGGTATTTATGTAACCCAGAAAATCTATAAGCTTTATATTCACTTTAACAACTGAAGGTTTTCTTTGCAAAATTTGGATTCATTTGAAAATTTATGAGTGACAGAATTCTGAAAGGTTAAAAAAAAAGAGAAGGAAGACACTAATAAATGACTATTACATACCCAGGACACAGTATATTCTCCAAAAAAATCTAAGGTAGATATTGTTACTTCTTACAAATGAGGAAACTAAAATACCTTAAAAAGGTCAGAAAATCTAAGCCAATGGGCAAGATAGGATCTGAAGCAAAGTGACCCCAAACCACCAGGATCTGGTCCTCATTAAAACCACCATAACACCATCCATAAGTGAAGGCTGTGCTCCTCTTTATTGCAGCCAGGCAGCAGAAAATCAAAACACAAACCTCACTCAGGCCCTCTAATTTAAAGTACTCAGGCCTCTTGGAGCAACCAGCAATCCACACTGGGGTCTTCATCCTCCTCAGGCCCAGTTAGAGCTCTGCCCTACCTGAGGGGTCAACCTGCCTCTGCTGATAAACACACTCTTCTAAAACCTACCAACAGCAGCAGCTTTCTTTTTTTTCTTTTCTTTTCTTTCCGTGTGTGTGTGTGTGTGTGTGTGTGTGTGTGTGTGTGTGTGTGTGTGTGTGTGTGTCTTTTTAGGACTGCACCTGCGGCATATGGAAGTTCCCAGGCTAGGGGTCGAATCAGAGCTGCAGCTGCTGACCTACACCACAGCCACAGCAATACAAGATCCTAGACAAGTCTGTGACCTACACCACAGCTCATGGCAACAGTGGATCCCCGACCCACTGAGCAAGGAGGGATTGAACCCATATCCTCATGGATACCAGTCAGATTTGTTACCACTGAGCCACAATGGGAACTTCAGCAGCAGCTTTCTTACTAAAAGCCTAAAGTTGAAGTGTTAGAGGAAAGAAATTCCTTTCCATATAAATCTAAAAGCCCTTACATTTCCCATGACTTTTAAGACTTTTGGCTAACTATATTTACGGATACTTTCATGAGCTTTGAGAAAAAAATATTAATATATTTGGTATTAAATGAAGACATAATGACCTAGCCCTCAAATACAAAGACAACACAAAGTTAGGAGACAAATCAATGCAGGATCCCAGTCAGGATTAGAGATGATGTAGATGTCCTAAAAAATGGGATACCAAGTACCATCAGGTACAATTAGATTCAAAAACCTAATTAGGAGTTCCCATCGTGGTGCAGTGGTTAACAAATCCGACTAGGAACCATGAGGTTGTAGGTTCGGTCCCTGCGCTTGCTCAGTGGGTTAAGGATCCGGCATTGCTGTGAGCTGTGGTGTAGGTTGCAGACGCGGCTCGGATCCCGCGTTGCTGTGGCTCTGGCGTAGGCCGGCGGCTACAGCTCTGATTCGACCCCTAGCCTGGGAACCTCCATATGCCGCAGGAGCGGCCCAAAGAAACAGCAAAAAGACCAAAAAAAAAAAACCCACCTAATTATATTTAAAAGAATTGATTGAAAACCTATTAAGTGGAAAGCCTATGCAACAACTAATTTAGCAAATAATCATAACGCATCTCTAGAGTGCAAATCTCTGTACTAAAAACTTCAAAGACAACCAGCTAGACAGACAACTGTAACTACCCTCAAAATACCGACAAGGGACTGGGGGAGATACAAATGAGCTTATTAAAGTGTGGGGAAGAGGATGAAGCTAGGAGATCATACAGCCAAAGTTGGTGACCTAGGTTAGGAAGGTAAGGAAAGGTACTCAAGGAAATGATGTTTCAATTGAGAGCAAAAGGACAAACCAGAGCTAGCTAGAGAAAGATGGAAGTGAAGGAGATGCATTAGGCTGGGAGAGGGCTTGATATATGAGAGGATGGCACACTAAAGAAAATAAAACAAGGTCAGTATGGCTGAGATATAAAGTGGAAAGCAGAGCGGGCATGAGTTGGGCTACTTGAGAAACATAAAGGAGCCAAGTGACAGACACAGGGCCGTACAGTGATAAGCAATTTGAATTTAATCCTGAAGGTACCAGGAAGCCACTTAAGAGTTTTAAAGAACTCAGTGGCTTAATTATACCCCCTCTTAAGCAAAGAAGGATAATGAAAAATATTTTAACAGCTTTATCTTTCTGATATATTACCAAGGACCAGCTGGAAATACAATAGACAAAAAAGGATCTTACTTATAATTAAAAGTCAAGAATAGGAGTTCCCGTTGTGGCTCAGTGGTTAACGAATCTGACGAAGAACTATGAGGTTGCGGGTTCGATCCCTGGCCTTGCTCAGTGGGTTAAAGGATCTGGCGTTGCCATGAGCTGTGGTGTAGGTTACAGACGCAGCTCGGATCCCAAGTTGCTATGGCTCTGGCGTAGGCCAATGGCTACAGCTCCGAAATCCGATTCAACCCCTAGCCTGGGAACCTCCATAGGCCGCGGAAGTGGCCCAAGAAATGGCAAAAAGACAAAAAAAAAAAGTCAAGAATAAAGAAGAGAGTCACATTGACAATCAATTTGAAAGATCTATGTGAAGAAAACAAAATCTCTCCCAAAAGCATAAGTGAAAACTTGGAAAACTGGACACAGTGTTGTTGGAAAGAAAGACACAACATTTATAACATTGTCAGTTCTTTACAAATTTACAGATTAAACACAATTCCACCAAAATCCTAATCTAAAATCCTTAGAAAATCATAAACAAGCAAACTAATGAGGGTGATCTTGCCAACCAGATGAGAAAATAAATATGAAACATTTTAATAAAAAATCAATGAATAGAATTAGATATTCAAAAAGGAAGTCTTTATGGAACAATTAAATATACAGTAAAAGAGGGAGTACCACCATTCTTTTCTATTATCACCCAACTTATAATGATATATTTGTTATTTATTTTATGTCTGTCCCTCTCAACTAGATTGTAAGCTACAGAGAAGAAGGTACCATGCCTGTTTCATTCACTGTATACCTAGCAGCTACAATGTCTGGTATATGATAGACACACAATAATTATTTGTTGAATAAAGGAATTAAGCAGTAAGAGCCAAGAGATATTCAACAAGTGCCATCAGGACAAGTGGATGATGATAGAAAAAATTACCTTAGATCATCCCCTCATACTACGTAAGAAAATAATTTATAGATAGCTTTAAAATACAAATATATAAAACATTTCAAACAAAAAATATATATATATATACATGACTATTTATCTAGTCAAGAGCTCTACAAACTATGGTTTGTAGGACAAATTGGCCATGCCCTTTAATTTATTGTCTCTGGGTGTTTTCACACTACAGTACCAGAGCTGAGTACAGCTGTCCCTCAGTATCTGCAGGGGGCTGATCCCAGGAGCCCTTGCATATACCAAAGTCTGCAAAGCCCCTCTTATAAAATGGCACAATGCAATGAACACAGTTGGCTCTCCATATCTATGGATGCCAGACTCACAAATATGGAGGGCCAACCATAGTTACCAACAGAGACCATAAGGCAGGCAAGGACAAAAATACTATCTGACCCTTTACAGAAAAAAATCGGCCAATCCCTGATCTACTCTCTTAACAGCTGTGGAACTTCTTTTTTTTTTTTTTTTTTTCCTTTTTTGGCTGCCCCATAGCATATGGAGTTTCCAGGCCAGGGGTTAGAACTGAGCCACAGCCGAAACCTAAGCTGCAGCTACAGAAACACTGGATCCTTACCCACTGTGCCCACCCACTGTGCCCACCACTGATCCTGTTGCACCACAGGCAGAACTCCAACAGTTGTGGACTTTCTAAACTAAATCATGCCAGGACATCACAATCATTTGTGAAACTCAGACTTAATAAATAACAATTAAATCCCAGGAGGAATGGTTCAAAAACATAAATGAAAGAATTAAAACCACAAAATGTTTAGAAGAAAACATATTTGTAAATCTTGATGACCTTAGATTAGGCAATGATTTCTTAGATAAGAGACCAAAAGCAAAATCAACCAAAGAAAAAATAAATTGAACTTAATCAAAATTAAAGCTTTTGTGTATCAAAAATTTATATGGAACCATAAAAGACCCAGAATTGCCAAAGTAATCCTCAGGGAAAAAAAACAAAGCAGGAGGCATAACTCTCCCAGACTTCAGACAAAGTTACAAAGATACAGTAATCAAGACAGTGTGGTATAGGTACAAAAACAGACATTTGGATCAAAGGAACAGAATGGAGAGCTCAGAAATAAACCCAGACAACTACAGTCAATTAATCTTCAATAAAGGAGGTAAGAATATAAAATGGCAAAAAGACAGTCTCTTCAGCAAGTGGTGCTGGGAAAATCAGACAGCTGCATGTAAATTAATAAAATTAGAACACACCCTCACACCATGCACAAAAATAAACTCAAAATGGCTTAAAGACTTAAACATAAGACAAGACACCATAAAACTCCGAGAAGAGAGCACTGGCAAAACATTCTCTGACCTCGACCATATAAATATTTTCTCAGGTCAGTCTCCCAAGGCAATAGAAATAAAAACAAAAATAAACAAATGGGACCTAATCAAACTTAAAAGTTTTGCACAACAAAGGAAACCATAAACAAAACGAAAAGACAACCTATGGAATAGAAGAAAATCTTTGCAAATGATGCAAATGACAAGGGCTTATCTCCAAAATAAACAAACAACTCACACAATTCAACAAGAACAACAAAAAAAAACAAACAACAACAAAAAATTTACCGTCTTAGGAGTTCCCGTCATGGCTCAGTGGAAACAAATCTGACTAGCATCCATGAGGACTCAGGTTCAATTCCTGGCCTCGCTCAACAGGTTAAGGATCCAGCGTTGCTGTGAGCTGCGGTGTAGGTTGAAGACGCAGGTGGGATCCTGAGTTGCTGGGGCTGTGGTATAGGGCAGCAGCTACACCTCGGATTCAACCCCTAGCCTGGGAACCTCCATATGCCTCGAATGAGGCCCTAAAAAGACAAAAAAAAAAAAGATATAGAATCCAGCAATACTACCTCTGGCTGTTTATCCAAAGGAAACAAAATCACTGTCTCAAAATATCTGCACCCTCTGGTTCACTGCAGCATTATTTGAATAGCCAAGACTTGAAAACAACCTAAGCATCCATCAACAGATGCTACAAATCAATAGCAACATAAAACAGGATGTAAAAAGCTAGTGACTTGGAGGGTGTAAAATGTAAAATTGGAGCCTCTGGTTACTACAAATGTTCTATTTCCTTTTTTAGAGCCACACCTGGCATATGGAGGTTCCCAAGTTAGATCAGGAGGTTCCCAGGCTAGGGAGCTACAGCTGCCAGCCCACGCCACAGCCACAGCAACGCCAGGATCTGAGCCACACCTGCGACCCACACCACAGCTCATGGCAATGCCAGATCCTCGACCCACTGAACAAGGCCAGGTATTGAACCCGCAACCTATGGTTACTGGTTGGATTCATTTCCAACCAGTAACCATGGTTGGGAACTCTTTTTTTTTTTCTTGCCTTTTCTAGGGCCGCTCCTGCGGCATATGGAGGAGGGATCGAACCTGCCACCTTGTGGTTCCTAGTCGGATTTATTAACCACTGCGCCACAACGGGAACTCCCTCTATTTCTTGATTTAGGCTATATTTACACAAATCTATCCTCTTCATGAAAATTCAGTAGGCTTTTCATTTGTGTACCTTTTGAAATCAATCTTGTACTTCAATAAGTATACTTAAAAATAAAAAAGTTAACAGTAATTATATTTTCCGTATTTTCTACTCTGCAAATGTAGTATTTTTATATAAAAGTAATTTTTTTTTGTCTTTTTTGCTATTTCTTGGGCCGCTCCCGCGGCATATGGAGGTTCCCAGGCTAGGGGTCGAATCGGAGCTGTAGCTGCCGGCCTATGCCAGAGCCACAGCAACACGGGATCCGAGCCGCGTCTGCAACCTACACCACAGCTCATGGCAACGCCGGATCGTTAACCCACTGAGCAAGGGCAGGGACCGAACCCGCAACCTCATGGTTCCCAGTGGGATTCGTTAACCACTGCGCCATGACGGGAACTCCAAAAGTAATTTTTTTTTTTTTTCCCACTGTACAGCAAGGGGGTCAGGTTATCCTTACATGTATACATTACAATTACATTTTTCCCCCACCCTTTCTTCTGTTGCAACATGAGTATCTAGACAAAGTTCTCAATGCTATTCAGCAGGATCTCCTTGTAAATCTATTCTAAGTTGTGTCTGATAAGCCCAAGCTCCCGATCCCTCCCACTCCCTCCCCCTCCCATCAGGCAGCCACAAGTCTCTTCTCCAAGTCCATGATTTTCTTTTCTGAGGAGATGTTCATTTGTGCTGGATATTAGATGCCAGTTATAAGTGATATCATATGGTATTTGTCTTTGTCTTTCTGGCTCATTTCACTCAGTATGAGATTCTCTAGCTCCATCCATGTTGCTGCAAATGGCATGATGTCATTCTTTTTTATGGCTGAGTAGTATTCCATTGTGTATATATACCACCTCTTCCGAATCCAATCCTCTGTCGATGGACATTTGGGTTGTTTCCATGTCTTGGCTATTGTGAATAGTGCTGCAATGAACATGCGGGTGCACATGTCTCTTTTAAGTAGAGTTTTGTCCGGATAGATGCCCAAGAGTGGGATTGCGGGGTCATATGGAAGTTCTGTGTATAGATTTCTAAGGTATCTCCAAACTGTTCTCCATAGTGGCTGTACCAGTTGACATTCCCACCAACAGTGTAGGAGGGTTCCCTTTTCTCCACACCCCCTCCAGCACTTGTTATTTGTGGATTTATTAATGATGGCCATTCTGACTGGTGTGAGGTGATAACAGGGTAGTTTTGATTTGCATTTCTCTTATAACCAGCGATGTTGAGCATTTTTTCATGTGTTTGTTGGCCATCTGTATATCTTCTTTGGAGAAATGTCTATTCAGGTCTTTTGCCCATTTTTCCATTGATTGATTGGCTTTTCTGCTGTTGGGTTGTATAAGTTGTTTATATATTCTAGAGATTAAGCCCTTGTCGGTTGCATCATTTGAAACTATTTTCTCGCATTCTGTAAGTTGTCTTTTTGTTTTCTTTTTGGTTTCCTTTGCTGTGCAAAAGTAATTTTTAATAGGAAAAAATAACTAATCAAATACAAACTGGTGAGACCCAACCTAAGAGCCCTAGGAATCTTCTTTTTTTTTTTTTTTTTTGTCTTTTTGCTACCTCTTTGGGCCACTCCCGCGGCATATGGAGGTTCCCAGGCTAGGGGTCGAATCGGAGCTGCAGTCCCCGGCCTATGCCACAGCCACAGCAACGCGGGATCCGAGCCTCGTCTGCAACCTACACCACAGCTCACGGCAACGCCGGATCGTTAACCCACTGAGCAAGGGCAGGGACCGAAACTGCAACCTCATGGTTCCTAGTCAGATTAGTTGACCACTGCGCCACGACGGGAACTCCAGCCCTAGGAATCTTTAAGGTGAGACAGGAATATGATCTGAATTCAAGTTAATGCAAGGGAACACAGAAATGGTAACCTATGAGACTGCTCTGGCCAAACATGTCTGAAGGAATATATTGAGATATGGGGGCTGCATTTTCAGAGTGACATTCAGAAAGCAGACTGTAATCTCAAGAAGGGAAATAATTCAAAGATCTAGAAACTATTTTATAAGATTTGACTGATAAGACAAAAGACAGTTGACATTGAGGAGAGAGTAACTAATAGCCTAGCACTCCATATCTAGCACATAGATGGCACCAGGAAATATATTGGGAATGAATGGATGAGTAAATAGTTGAATGGGAGAAATATGAGCCTCTAATGTTTTAAAGATTGTCAAATGGAACTGGGACAAGGAATCAACTCATAATATAACAAATGAATAAATGAATAAATAAATGAATACATATTATCAGTCCTGATATGTTTTAAGGACTGTCCTAAGTGCAATGAGTACTAGAATTACATATGTTGTGCCTGGAGAAAGAGTCAAGATGAGTGGAGATAAGTTACAGAAAAGCTCAAATTTCAGCTAACTTAAAAGAATTTTCTTGAAATTAGAGCTACCCAAAAATTCATAAAGATACCTCAAAAGGAAACAATTAAGACAGAAACTACATTCTCATCTGACATATGACTACACAACCCAGAGGTCCTCTTCAGCTCTGTTATTCTTATCCTATGAAACATTATCTTCATATCTTGCTGCACAGCAAATAATCCACAACAACTGGAGCTTCTCTGAAAACAATACCCATAAGCACTATCTTACTAAATGAAGATATTTTACCTTAGTGACTTACCTGCATACTATAAATCAAATTTCAACACCTTTCTCTGAAATAGCATGATGAAAGCAGTAGCTCATATTTTCAAGATGTTCAGAAGAGCCAGAGAAAAAGTAGTTAAGCACAGGATAGCAAAAATCATCTCTGGTTATCTACAGAGGCTCGCTGCCCAATCTTGGAAAAACCCAAATTGCGTTTCATAGAATTCACAGCACTGAATTAGACTGAGCCTTTTGCCATTTTTAATATCAGTGAGTCTTCCCCCAAAATTAAAATGTTTTGGTTATTATACACAGAGCTAACTTCGTTCCATCTCTATTCATTTACTGGAACCCACCACCTCTAGCATTTCAGTATTATTGTTTCAATTACTCCTAGCATAGCCCCACATTTATATAACTTTTTTATAGTTTTCAAATGACTTTCTCATATTATATAATAACTTATTTGAACCTCATAAATGACATGTACATAAGGTAGAATTAGGATGATTAATACATTCCATAGATAAGAAAACCTAAATACCAAATTAATAGATAGATCCAGTACTATAGTATGGAACCAAAGTCACAATTTAGTCTTTCCAGATCACATTTTATTTTGTTTTTCTTTTCTTTTTTTTTTTTTTACATGTAAGTTTCCCTGGCCAGGGATCAAACCCACACCACAGCAGTGACCCAAGCTACCACAATGACAACACCAGGTCCTTAACCCGCTGCACCACAGGAGAACTCCCTCAGGTTATATACATATTTTTTTTAATTAATTTTTTTTTTTTTTGTCTTTCATCTTTTCAGGGCTGCACCTGCAGCATATGGAGGTTCCCAGGCTAGGGGTCCAATCAGAGCTACAGCTGCCAGCCTGCGCCACCGCCACAGACACAGCGATGCAGGATCCAAGCCATGTCTGCAACCTGCACCACAGCTCACAGTAATACCAGATCCTTAACCCACCCTCAGGTCATATTTTATTATTCATATGGTATCCCATGTATTCATCAGTCCTAAGGCAGAAGTGATCAAAATTCTTCTAAGTAATAGTTATGGAATAAAAGAAGCTTCACTTCTTCTCAAAGAGAAAAAAGATCGTTGCCAAAAAGAACCACACTCAGTTAAATGAAATCAAAATTATATAAGGAATTTAGATTTCCAGTTTAAAATGTTTACCCAACTGCTGTGAGAAAAATGCACAATCAGGAAAAGCACGTTTAATATTTCTAAAGGGCTGGATTAAAATTTCAGCTGTAAACTTCATTACTGTAATTAGATTTTTAATGCATATTTATTAAACATCTATTCAAATCCTGTGTTCACAATTACTCATGAATTTTTTGTAGATTTGTGTTGATTTTAACAAACTGTAAACAGTGGCCACTGACCAGAAATGTTCTCCTACAATGACAGAAACCCATGCTAAGGTCACAGGCAACCTGTTTATGCTCTATTATGTTCTAATCATACCCAAAGGACAAATATTCAGCTGCTTTTTTTGAAAACTGCAATGGTCATCAGTAACCCAAAAAGTCAGATTTACCAGTGACATTAAAGACTTATGTTTGATTCAGGGATGAATAAACAAAGTGCAGAATAGAAGAAAATCAAATCTTAATTAAACTCTTTCTTTAGAAAAACAACATAAGCCATCATCAAGGAATGCATCACAAGATGATTTACTTTATTTATAAAAGGCTGATTTAGGGGCTTTAAAAGGGTGCTTTTGATTTAAATAGAAAAATTATGAAAATTAAAACTAAATGCTTGCTGGTTATGATTCTTTTCCTTTAGAAGCTGGTTAATCTTAAATCTGCCAATGTGTATAACTTTACAAAAGGAAAGAGAAAGTACTTTAAATTTCATAACAAATCAGTAAAATACTGCCTAAAAATCTGAATAAAGCTATTCTGAAGTAATTACAGGCATGGCCTAGCATACTGAGTAACTCCTTAATATTCACCCTGTTCAAACACTATTTAATAATGAGATCTAAGGGACCTAGTTTCTTTCAAACAATAAAGAAAAATAACATCTACTTGTTATACTCATTTATTTTAAATCTTATACCCCCACACATATAAATGAGAATTTTTAAACAGAATCCACAGGAGTTACATTTAAGATATAAATTGCATTAGGAAGCTTTGAAGGAACTGCTCTAAGAAGTACACGTTCCAGCTTTAAAAATTGTTGAAAACTGACATACCTTGTCAAAAATATGGATAGATAATGACTTGGAAAAGCATTTTCTAGTATGAGCTAAATGGGGAGAAGAAATACAGACAAGCAGGACAGTAAAAGAAGGTTATGAAAAAGATTCTGGATACTAAAGTACCAGGTACCTCCAGCAGGGCACACGTAGAAATAAGACCTCAACAGAGGACCTTAGGCAAGGAAGATAAAACACAGCAGGAAGAAAAGACATATTCAAAAGTCTCTTAAGAGAAAAATTAGAACAAATCTTAGTCACAGGTCAGAGAGAAACATGAGTGGCCTAGGAAAACAGTGTCAAATATATTCAAACTGAGGGTGGATGACTTTTCATCAGAATTTGTAGAGTATGTTATTGCACTGGGCCCAAGGCTGAACGATCAATTTCCAGACTCTTGGTATCTATTATTTCTATGGTACTTCTGTGAAAAGACAAATCCAAAATAGTTATTCTCATTTAAAAATTCCTCATCTACCTAAAGAGAATGAGCTCTTGAGGTATAAAGCAGCGCTACTCTACGGTAGACCAATAACCCATTTCCGGGCCTCTAGAGCTCTATGGGTTTTACTCTTAAACCTACCCTATTTCAGCTGCCCACCCTCCACCCAAGAACTACATCTCGGCACTAGCTCTGCCAGGTAATGAGCTGTGCTATGCTTAAAAAAAAAAAAATATATATATATATACATATATATACACACACACATACATGGAGTTCCCATTGTGGCTCAGCAGGTTAAGGATACAACACTGCATCTGTGAGGATATGGGTTCGATCCCTGACCTGACTCAGTGGGTTAGGAATCTGGCATTGCCGTAAGTTGCAGCATAGGTTGCAGATGCAGATCAGATCTGGTGTGGCCACGGCTGTGGCAGAGGCTGCAACTGCAGCTCAGATTCAGCCCCTGACCTGGGAACTTGCATATGCTGTAGATGCAGACATTAAAAAAAAAAAAAAAAAACTTAATTGAAAGAAGTAAATCAGTCTCTGGAGAAAGCATGAATATTCTTTTCTAATATATTAATAATTGTTAAAGGAAATCCAAGAAACATTAAGTTTCACATTGGTATTATTCATCTGAGTAATAAAAGTCCAAAGCCCATTTTCTTAACCACTATTTTATACAACCAATAAATAATACCAATTCATATGGCAGGTGGGTTAGTTCTACTCATATTAATACCTAAACAAGATTTCCAGTGAACATGTACTAAAGAAGAGATTGTGACCCAAAGGTAAATATGAATCATCAGTTAATAGAGAGATCTAAAAATATAACATTGAGATACAGAAGGACACTATAATAAAAAGAAATCACAAGACATAACTCTCATATTACCTTGCCTCTACGAAATAAATTTAATTTCTAAGCCTAGCCTAAGTAAAACAGATATGCTAATTCTAAATTTTAGAAAATTTAGAAGCACTCTCCTCCTTGGCTTCTGTCTATTTTTCCTATGACCTCACTAACTGCTCTCTGACGAGGTCATCCCCAGCCTTTTCTGCTTTTCATTTTACAAATATTCTCAGGCTAGGAGTTCCCGTCATGGCGCAGTGGTTAACAAATCCGACTAGGAACCATAAGGTTGCGGGTTTGATCCCTGGCCTCGCTCAGTGGGTTAAGGATCCGGCGTTGCCGTGAGCTGTGGTGTAGGTCACAGACGAGGCTCAGATCCCGAATTGCTGTGGCTCTGGCGTAGGCCGGTGGCTACAGCTCCAATTCAACACCTAGCCTGGGAATCTCCATATGCTGCAGGAAGAGGCCCTAGAAAAGACAAAAAAAGACAAAAAAAAATATTCTCAGGCTGGTCCTTCAATTCTCATGGCTCTCAACACCTCATATAAACTTTCTTAGACTCAGATCCCATATTTCCTACAAATAGACTCATTTACATGGACTGTCATTAACACCTCAAATTTAACATATCCAAAACGGAATCTCCCCCTAAAATGCCTCTGGCCTTTTTGTTTAGTTTCCCTTGATAAATAGAATGTTATGTCATTAAATTATCCAAAATAGGAAACCCAAATTGACCTTAACTCTTCTCTTTCGTTGTCTCCCCCAAAGCCCGTCAGTTTTACCAAGGTGGTGTCTTTGCATTCCCTCCTTTGCTGGCCTGCTCTCCATCTTTATCACAGCAGTTATTCAGGCCCCAAATCACTCTCTCCAAACTACTACAACTTTCTCCTAAATAATCGCCAAGCTTCCAATATTCCCCTATCCAGGCATTTCTGATCTTTTTTTCAGGTGGCCACAAGGGTAATCACGCTAAAACAGATCCGATCACTTCCCTTAAGAAAATTCCAGGCTCAGTACCCCCTAAGCCTACACACCTTCACACAGTATAGAGGACTCTGCTAACCAGAATCCAGCCCACCTTCCAAGCTTCGCCACCAGCAGCATTCCCTGAGGACTATACACCAATAAGGACCAGGTGCAACTCACTTCTACACTCCTGCTAAAAAGCACCCTCCCCTCCAAGCAGAGCTCCCTTCTCCTCTGTAGTCCTACAACACTTTAGGTGGGCCTACACCATGGTGTTAATGTTCACTGCCATGGTAAATAGCTAGTAGAACAGAATGGTTAAGTTTATGCTTCCGAAGCAAAAATGCCTGGGTTCAAATACCACTTGAGTGGCCAGCCTGTTTATTCATTTATAAAATAGAGATAACAGGAAGTTCCAGTCATGCCTCAGCAGTAATGAAACCGACTACTATCCATGAGGTCTCGGGTTCGATCCCTGGCCTTGCTCAGTGGGTTAAGATCCGGTGTTGCCCTGAACTGTGGTGTAGCTTGCAGAAGTGGCTCAGATCCTGCATTGCTGTGGCTGTGGTATAGGCCAGAAGCTACAACTGGACCCCTAGCCTGGGAACTTCCATATGCCAAAGGTTTGCCCCTAAAAAGATAAATACATACATATATACATAAAATCGAGAGGACAAATTATGAGAGAGAAACTGCTAGCAGACTGCCTGGAACACAGAAAGGGCTCAATAAACGTTATCTATTGTAATTTCATCTCCCTTCCAAGACTGTGAGCTATTCAAGGTCTGGGACCCAATTTCATTCACTTTCCCCCCTCCACATATTTAAAACAAGGCTTCAACTGAATTAGCAATTTTGAGGCATTTTCCACCCACACCATGACCACTCTAATTTCTAATAAAATGCTTCCCCATAACTACCTGATGGCTGAATTAATGTTTCATTATATGAAGATATATCTAAGAGAAAATAAGCAATGAAATAAAAACTGAGTATATACACTTATTTTTAAGTTTAATATTCCATTAAATCCCAAAATGGAATAAATTGTTTTTCGTAAGGAATTTAAAGTTAAGCCATCAGGTAGGTGATTTGAATGAACAGCATTTTAGGACTCCTAAAGTTTTCACAGTTCCACTATCCAAAATGTCTTAGAGTCAGGGCTGGAATTAAAGCTTACATGAAGCATAAAAACAAAGAACATGCTCTTCCTTTCCCCTGATTCCTTTCCTTCATTTATTTCCTTCCTTTGTTTAACATCAAGCTAATGCTTCCCTCACATTACACTGTAGCAAACAGTAGACTTGAAAAGATTTTCTTAAATGAAGATAAAATATAAATGTAAACCGTTAAATAACAAAAAATCAAGAAAAGGATAGAAAACAAACTTAAATCAGACTCTAAATAATGAATAATACTTCAACTTAATTTTTCTTTTACTTAAAGAGGGGGAAGTAGCAACTCTACATACAACTAAATTGACATCCAACTGCATTTTCATCAAATGTCCACATTCAAAACTGGATAAATTCTGAGTACAGGTTAATAGCACAATCCCTAGGCTCAGATGTAAGTCCAAGTATAGCCTTCACTTGAACCCACAAGTTCTGCATTTAACTAGCTATGTAACTTCCGCACCCTTCGATTGATTATCCCCTAATTGATAACGAGAATTAAACAAGAGAAAGTATGTAGAAAGCACTTAGCATATTACATGACACAAAATAAGCATTCATGTTATTACGATCATATTCCTTAAATCCTAAATTTCATAAATCATGGTCCATGCATAGAATGAAATTCTATTTTAACCATTTAAAACATGAAGCAGTTTTACTCCTAGTGATATGGAATGATCCCCAAGATACACTGAATTAAAAAAAAAAAAGGACCAGAACAGCGTGTATATTACCACTTCTACTTTTTAATACATATATTTATAAACATATGATTGTATATAAACAGAATGTCTCTGGAAAAATACATAAGAAACAAGTATTAGGAGCTGCCTCTGGTAAGGCAAACTGAGTGACTATGGAATAGGAGTGGAAGAAAGTCAACGCTTTACCATATTCTTTCTTTTCCCTTTTGAATTTTGTAGCATTTGCTTGAATTGTCTAGTTCAAAATTTAACAATAGTTCATATTATGATGGAAATCTCATGCTACCAAAATATTCCATTATATAAGTGGATTACACTAAACTTTGCAGAAAAACCTGTAGTCACATTTCTAGCATCAATTTCAACTTTATCGATTATAACAATCAAAGACTGAGAGTTTTAGCTAAATTAGCCAATGCGAATCATTTTAAGATGTATGGGGAGGGATGCCTGAAGATTTAAAAAAAATGAAAAAAGGAAAGCGTTCAAGAATTTGGATGAGTGAGCAATAGGAATAATGTTATTCGTTCAAAAACATATCTGCCCATCAGGCACCAAACACTGTGCTAAGTGCTGAAGAACCAATGACACCTGGTCCTTGCCATTGAGTAGCCCTGATTTAGTGGGAGTATATGAATAGAGCAGTAAAATTATCACTCCTGTGGGCTTGGTTACTCAAAATATAGGTTCATTCATTTAGAAACACGTAACAATTTGAATGAATGAATGAATATATGAAGCAAGCCTGGTGACAAAGTGACCTTGCTGAAGCCTCTAGTAATTTGAAAAGAACAAAAAGAATCAATCCCTCAGTCTGGGAATGCTCGGACACTTGCACTCCCAGAAGCCAGAGAGCCAAAAGGGCCTGCAAGCGTCAGAGGCTTGGCTTTTAGGTACAGTCCCAGGTCAACAGGAAAGGCGCAGGATGAAGAGTCCCCAGGCCTTAACCTGACACTTGCATTCTTTCATGCCAGGTACTCCCCCACTTGGGTTTACAACGTCTCAACTTTCTAACATGTGGGAGGGAACGAACCCTGAGTCGACCTCTGAACCCTCAAAATGAAGGTCACTCTCAGCCACCTCCCTCAGTGCCCAGGGCTCCTTCATCAGCAGACTGTAACAGAAAATGCAAGAGAGCATGAAACTCCTCTGGAGAAAACCTCTCGAAAATTATGAACCAAGTAGGCGTTCGAGCAGCTCGAGGAGTGAGGGTGACTGCCCCGGTCCTATGCAGTCGGCTCGGCCTACTCCAGGCACAGTCACTGACCTTTACAGAGAGAGTTTCCAGGGGCGGTGGCCGGAGGGGCGAGAGCAGCGGCCCAGGCCCTGCACCCAACACATCTCCCTCTCAGCCGGCTTTGCGCTAAGCGGAGAGTAACCAAGGGCGACCAGGAGGCCGCCATCTTGAGCTCCGTACACGGGGAGCAAGAGGAAAACTTTATTGAAACCCAGAAGAAAGACGGTAGCACCGACAAATCCTGCAGTGCTCACAGAAGGCTCCGCCCGTGAGAGAACGAAAGAGAGAAGCGGAAAAAACGCAAGCTCAAGCAGCTAGGGGGCGGGCTGACTCCCATGCCCTCTGATCTCTCCTCCAGAACAGACACTTGCAACTACGACTCCCAGCATGCAGTGCGGTGGCGCCGAAGGCGGTGCGGGGCAGACAGCTCTGGGCTTCGGGGGAGGGGCACTTCTCCGCCCAGCGAAGGCAGCCCAGGATTCCACAACACTTTCAAGGAATTGGAACGGGATTACGACGTGTAAAGTAACCCCCTCTGAGCCTTTTCGGTTAGCATACCTGACTGAGACTCCAAAACCTAAATAAAATGTAAGTTTTTGCACAGCAAAGGAAACCATAAACAAAACAAAGAGACAACCCACAGAATGGGAGAAAATATTTGCTAATGAAACAACTGACAAGGGATTAATCTCTGAAATATATAAACACCTCCCGCAGCTCAATATCAAAAATCCAAAACAACCCGGTCAAAAAAATGGGCAAATGTAAATAGACATTTCTCCAAATGAGACATACAGATGGCCAAAAAACACATGACAATATGCTCAACATCACTAATTATTAGAGAAATGCAAATCAAAACTATAATGAGGTACCACCTTACACCAGCCAGAATGGCCATTATCAAAAAGTTTACAAATAATAAATGCTGGAGAGGGTGTAGAGAAAAAGGAATCCTTTTACACTGTTGATGGGAATGTACACTCATGTAACCACTATGGAAAATAGTATGGAGGTTACTCAAAAAACAAAAAATAGAACTACCATATGATCCAGCAATCCCACTCCTGGGCATCTATCAAGAGAAAACCATAATTTGAAAAGATACATGCACCCCAATATTTATTGCAGCACTATTAAAATAGCCAGACGTGGAAGCAACCTAAATGTCCATCAACAGAGGAATGGATAAAGAAGTTTTGGTACATATATGCAATGGAATATTACTCAGCCATAAAAAAGAACAAAATAATGCCATTTACAGCAACATGGATGGACACAGAAACTATCATTCTAAGTTAGCCATACAGTGAAAGGCAAACATCATATGAAATCACCTTTATGTGGAATCTTAAAAAAAAGGGGGGGGTACAAATGAACTTATTTGCAGAGCAGAAACAGTCTCACAGACTTTGAAAAACTTATGATTACCAAAGGGGACAGGTTGAGGACTAGGAGTTTGGGATTGGCATATGCACACTGAGGTATATGGAAGGACTGGCCAATGGGGACCTGCTACATAGCACAGAGAACTCTACACAGTATTCTGTGATAATCTATGTGGAAAAAGAATCCGAGAGAGAATGAATCTGTGTATATGCGTGACTGGATCACTTTGTTGTACAGCAGAAATTATCACAGTCTTATAAATTAACTATAGTTCAATAAACCTTAAAAAACAATCAAAATAAAAAGTGGAGGATCCATTGGGCCCTCATATTTTAACAAAATATTGGTTACATCCCTAAGTGGTAGCCCCAGTTTGCCTCCAGTGTCCAGCTCATCTTTGGCAGAGTACCTGAAAAGTGTTATCACCTTTGTTTTCTGTAATGTAAATAATTTTCAATGTGGAATAAACTCAGATGTTTAGAAAGAACTTGTGTAGCGTGGGAAAGCCAATGAACCACTGGACTGAATGGCCTTGAGACCATGTATCCAAAGAGGAATATCTAAGTGATCTTCCCTAATTTGATTAAACAAAAAATATTTGGAGTATATAGGGTTAACAAAGTGCTGTCCAGAAGAAGCAGGCAATCCTGTAGGAGGGATAAAGGAATCGATAAAAGATTCTACCAGATGTTGTTGAATCAATGAAAGAGCACTTTGGCTGGGAAATCAGGAAAGCCTTCTAGAAGCTTTACTTTTAACAGGAAATGAAGACCTTCCAAAAATAGAGAACAGAGTGAACTAAGGCAGGCAGACAGGCAGGCAAGCAAGAAAATCTGGATTACAGGAAAAGAGAAAGTTTCAGTTGTATGAAAACTAAATAAAAAGACATTAGAAAGAATTCCAGGAATTTAGGTAGTTAGTTGGTCTACAATAGAAGTGTCCAAAGAAACAGGAAAAGAGAACATAACAGGGTAAATAATTTGGAGACTTCTTTACTGACTCTGTCAAATCATTTATAGAAAAATTATTTTGATTGTGTCTCCCAAAATGTCAATTCACACTATTTTTTTCTGTCTTTAATGTCATTGCTGACATGACAAACTATTCCTTCATGCTGTTTCATTTAATGTTACTAATTATTGGTATGGCACTTGGTGAAAGACCTTTTGAAAAAATCAGACTATTTCTTCCTTGATTTAAATATTTGTCACCCTCAAGACTTTCAGAAAGTGTCTAGATATCATTTTGTTTGCTCTGGGAAAACAACTGCTTGCCTTGGTCAATGAAAGTACCTCTTATTAGAGATTCCAATAGCTTAATAATTATGAAAGTGAAATAAGAACTCATGGATAGTTTAATGCCAAGTTGGAAGATCTACAGGAAACTTTCGACCAACCGTGCAAGTGGACAGAAACATGGCAAATGAACTTTATTGTGCACAAGTATGAGATAACTTGGAAATAACTTCTTAGATTACATTTATTGTATTCAAGAGAATTCATTATGACCTGAAGACTAATTAAGTAGCCATTGTAAACTATTTTACTAAAACATCAATCCCATGCTTCTGCTGTTCCTGCAATTGCTAAACAAACAAAAAACTCTAAAAGGAATTTTGAACATTGACAGAAAAATTAATAGAGGTAAATCAGAAAATCAGAAAGCATTATCTTTTCCTTACTAAAGAACTCCCTAGAGAAGTGTCATGTAGTTCTGGAATCTAATCTCAAGGGCAAACCCAGACTGAAAGTAACCAGAGGACAAACAAAACAATGAAGAACAGGGTAAAGAAAGTGGATGATGGAAAACATACTATCATATGTGAGTTCCTGGAACTCACAAGCCTTTTTCCCACACCAAAGTGTTTGTGTTTGTGTTTCTTGTGCCTTCTGCCTGGAATGCTCTCCTCCAAGATATCTGTGTGGTTCACTTCCTGTGTCCTCATGTCCTTATGACACTTTGTCTGTTAAGGGCTTCCCTGACTACCTCACTACCGAACTTCCTCCTTCCCAGCTTATTTTCTCCATAACTCTTACCAACATCACCATACATATTTTACTAATTTATTAGCTTATTATCTGGTCTTATTGCTCTTCCTAGAGTAGGCTCCATGTGGACAGGGACTAATGTCCATTTTGTTCACTGCTGTATCCCTAGGGCCTAAAATAGTGCCTAAGTTAGTAGACACTCAATAAATATGCGTTAAATGACTGAATGAGTAGTCTTGGTACAAATACAAAATTTATCATTTTAGTCTTTCTGCAAAAACCAGACTACCTGCTTCATGAAATCAGTGGTGCTCCTAATATACACTTGGGTTGCTTCCATATCTTGACTATTGTAAATAGGTAAATAGTGCTGCTGTGAACATTGGAATGCATGTATCTTTTCCAAATTTAGAGTTTTCATCTTTTCCAGATATATGTCCAGAAGTGGGATTGCTGGATCATATGGTAACTCTGTTTTAGTTTTTTGAGGAACCTCCATACTGTTTTCCGTAGTGGTGGCACCACTTTACATTCCCACCAACAGTGTATAAGGGTTCCCTTTTCTTCATGTCCTCACCAACATTTTTTTGTGTGTGTGTGGTCTTTTTGATGATAGCCATTCTGACAGGTGTGAAGTGATACTTCATTGTTGTTTTGATTTGCATTTCTCTGTGGAAATGCCAGACCCTTAACCCATTTCTTTGGCCAGGGGTCAAACCTGCATCCCAGGACTCCAAAGATGCCACCAAACCAGTTACACCATAGGAGTGCCGGGGCCAGCTCAGCAGGATGGGGCTGAAGAACGGGTGCTGTGGAACTTAAGGAAAAATAGTTAACATAAAACAAGACACAGAGATGTTTATCTTAAGTAGAGGTGGGAGCCAGGGAACTCAAGGTCTCAGGGACCAAGAGTGCCGCCTCCAGAAACCACACCGCTTTTATTGTGAGATAAAGTGAGGAGTGGCTATGGGTGGATGATACAGGGTTTGTTTAAGTTCTTTTACTATTTAAAAAGCCACTTAGGTGGTAAAGGGTTAAGCTCTTACTCTGACCTCTAGGCACGTAACAGTTCTTAAGCTTAAGTCACTTATGCCTTTAGGTCTTTGCTCTTAAACTTAAGTCATTTACCAGCACTGTGACTGTTTTTCAAAGAAGGAAGATGGGATAAAGTAAGACAAGAAGATGGGATAAAGTAAAGAAGGAAAAGATGGAGTTTTCAAGGAAACATGTCTTGCAACATAGGAGGAACTCCCTTCTGCCTATTTTGTAATTGGGTTGTTTGGGTTTTTTGATATTGAGTTGTATGTTTTTCAGTTTTGAATATCTTTTATCAGGATATTCTTTTTTTAAATTTGAACCACATAATATATTTATTTATCTATATATTTCCTCCTTAAATGTTTCATACCCAAATTTTAAGGGGGAACAAGAGGCTTTTATATAATTTCTCCACATGCCCTCTCTGCCATCTTTCTTTTTAAAATAGAAGCAACTCCCAACCATTTCTAACTTCCCCCAACTCCACATGCAAATTTGTAATCTGGGATCCACCTTCAATTAATTTCTCTTCCTCATCACTCAAATGATCTTTCACCAGATATGATTGAATTCATCTTCTTAATGTGGTGTAAATCCACCCACTACCACTGGGTCTTTCTCCTGTCTTTCTAAGGCTTCTGCGATCACCTCCTAATTGGCTGTCTCTCCTCTGATCCATCCTGCTATTAGATTTGTTTCCAAAATGTGACCACTTGAGCAAATCTCATCACAGATTCTAAACACCTGCAAAAATGCCTGTTTACAGAATGAAATACGATTTACTAGGACCTTTAGAAAATCAAGATCTGGCTCCTGCTTACCTTGTCATCGTTTCTTATCAAATGATTTAAACCCCAATGATTTAAAAGTATCTCATGTGCTTTCATGAGCCTCCACATATATTATTTTTTTAAAAGTGGAAAACTGATCTCATCTTCCCACTCCTACCCCCAATTTTATTTCCTAAGTGTGTTCTGATACTTTTTTTAATTAGAAAAAAATAATTACTGGGATTAGCAGTTACAAACTACTATACACAAAATAGATAAACAACAACAAATCCTACCGTACAGCACAGGTAAGGAACTATATTCAGTATCCTGTAATAAACCATAATGGAAAAGAATATGAAAAAGAATGTATATGTATGTATGACTGGGTCATTTTGCTGTACACCTGAAACTGACATAAAATTGTAAATCAACTATACCTAAATTAAAAAAAAGAATTATGAAAAGTAGTAATCAAATTTTAATATTTCCAGGGCAACTCCAAGAATGTTCCAGGTTTAATACTGCATATGTATTTAGTATTCATCATTACCAAAAAAAAAAATAAAACCTTCATGTAGGTGGATATTCAGACTTATGACAAACATTATTTTTAAATACTCAAGAGACCTTAAAAATCTGATTTTTAACCCAGGTATTTTATATATTGAGACTCAATGACCCTGAGAGATGAGAGATAGATAATACAGGCACCACTCACTGCTTCTTGAAGTTAACTGAATAGTAAGAGGCACTAAAAGCTTATCTATTGAATGACATAGTTCTTCAAATGGCCCTTAAATCAGATCTATATGTAGACAAAAAGTACATCATGCCATATAGAATTTTGATTGCTACATAGCAATGGTCATAAACAATCTAGTTTTGTTAGCTGGATTTGATGCAATGCATATCCAGGCAATCAAATAGACTCAGTGTTCTCCAGTTCTATAGATTGCTTCTTCAGAGGAACTACAATTAAACTAAAATGCAGCTATTCATCAAAACTCAAAGATGCAATCATAAAACTAAATGAATTCATTTGTCTATAAGTATTAGTACTTGCACCAGGTGACTACACTCAGAATTAGCCATGATTTGGCCTAGACTTCAAAAGAATCAGGTGAGTGTTTTGTTTTGTTTCCAATGGACTTCTTGGGGAGATTACTTGAATAAGTAATTACCCAACTGCACTAACAGAGAAGTTCTCAATCTAGACTCTCTAGATGATAAAAAATACCTTTTAGTCATGGAACATATCTGATTCAAGAAGGGTGTCTTCTGCCACAACCAAGACTGGAGAAAACTAAGGGACCAAATGAGAAAAGTATCAAGAGACCTTTACTGTCTATACACACCGATTATAAGGGACCAATTTTCCCAGCATGTATCTCACTTAGGCCAAGTAATTCTCATCAGTTTCAAGGGGAGAGATGTGCATCCACAGATCTGAGTTTGCCATATCCAGGGCTTACTCAGCAGGAATACATACTATAATTCATGGTACCAGGCTTCAATTCTTTAGTCCAAATCAACTCAGCTGGATTTTGAATCTTGTGTCCTTGGAAATAATCAACTCTCCTTTAAAATCAAAGCCACTTGGCTTTATTTCACATATCAGTCCTGCTGATTACCTAGAATAAGCTATGGTTAAGTTTATAGATTGATATGCAAGACATGTATCATAGATCTATATGCTATACTGCAACGTAGCTTTATTAAATTACTAAAATTTAGTATAAAATTACTAAATGTATTAACTAAAATTTATTCTGGAGATTATTTTTTGCATAGCAAAAACAGAAGCAAGAGATGTAATTTCCTGTGCTTGTGTTTCAATTTTTTTAGAAATATAATTCTGTTTACAGGTACTATTTTTTATCCTTAATTTGATACTTTAATACAGGGTAAATTATCCTTTAATGTAATTACTTTTATGTAATAATTATAATCTTGAAATTTTGCAAAGCAATTAAACGGCATTTTCTAAGAAGCAGATTTATGGATTTAAATTATGTGGTTTTTCTGCTTATAGTTTTGGTGTTATCTAATTTATTATTATTATTATTATTAATTATTATTAAATAGCTATGAAATGGCAAGTATAGAGTTAGACATTTACAAAGATCCGAGACTGGGTCTAAAGTGTTTTTAATCACAGATTTTAAAAGTTGACACACGTATATCCCCACTATCTCTTTTTTAGTATTTATTAGTTTTGACTTGCTGTAGCATGTTATACATATCAGCACCTGTGCCCATTTAGCAAAGAATTTCAGTACAAATCACTCTGAATTGAACAGACATCTCTAAGAAGCATTACAATTGTTGCAATATTTTTAGAAACTGAAACAAGGAAATAAACAACTTCAGTAAAAGTGATTTAAATAACAAATAACGTATCTTTATAAACAGCTTATCTCCTTGAGAACAAAGAATAAACAAGGAGACAACGTTTTTTTTTTTTCTTCCACTATTAAAGCAGATCACAATATGAATGGGTGAAATGTCATGAATAATTGGAGAAAATCACAGAGTAATCTTCGACAAAAACATCTGATTTATTTAAATTGTCGTTGTTTGTCTTATTAGAACCTTTATTTAACCTTGTTATCCACAATGCAGTATGCAAGCTGGTTTATCAAAAATATACTTTGGAACTAACGATATTTTGAAATTTTTGACTTCTTCAAATGCATACTATGGTAATGTAAACCTCCTGGGGCAGATGTTACATGGGACATAATTAATTGACGTTGCCTTAGACAGAAATGCCTATGAAAACCAATGTTTTGCATCTAAAGTGACAGTAAATAAATCAACGCTTTGAAACATCCTTTCACTAATTTTAAGCTCAGGTTTCTGGTTAAGAGGATCATCAAGGTTTCCAGCACCAGATTCATTTAGTTACAACATTGATTGAACATCCTCTGCTCGTAGACCTAGCCACACACCACCAGTCACTTCTCACCATGGCTTCAAGCCCTCAGCCTGTGATTTTCCCAACCAGTCTTTCTTTCTAGATAAGGCCACTTCTTTACTGACTCCTTCACAGACTCTAGGTAGTCAAGGTTTACCATGTGTCTGGCACTGTAAGTACTTTGTAATATTAAGTCTCAATGCTCATAACCACCTAGTAAGTAGGTACTGTTTTTCTTCCCATTTTATACATGAAGAAATGGAGGCACAGTCAAGCGAAGTAACTTTTCTAGGGTATCTCAGCTACTAAGGATTGTGCCCATTTCCTCTACTGAACCCTGACTAAATAGATTTGCTCATAGTATTGTCTTCAAGTCAGACACATTTATGTAAAATATAAATCTCTAGGCAAGAGATATTTATAATATAAAGCACATATAAATGGTAATGTGTAAATCATGCTATTACTGTGCAGAATGAATAGAGGAGATTAGAGAAACCAGGTAGTATGAACATCTCTGCAGTCTAACACTAACCAAACCAGGATATGGCAGAGAGTGAAGGGTAGATGAGAAAGAAGAGAAAAAGCCCAAGCAATTCAACAAATAACATTTACAGCAAAAAGGATGAAAATATTGGGGTACTGCTTACGAGTAAAGGGGATAAGACTAACTTTAGACATGCTGAATTTAATTTAGTCACTAGGACAATAAACGGAGATGGCACATGAGAGCCTATGTTAGTGTGGGGTGTGGGGTGGCAAACACTGTAGTAACATGTCCATACTCCAAGTTGAGGTAAGTATAGATCAGGGAACATTAAACAGCTCAGTGGATCAAGTCTTGTTCCAGCAGGGCTGCTCAATCTCTCTACCAAAACCAACCCACAGTTCTGGTCAAATACACTTCCTATGAGGATGCAATTCCCACATGAGTGGTTAGGAGAGTTTAATTCCTTTGCAAATGCAATTAGGAGCCTGAGAGTGTATATTCTGGTGACTTAGGCCTTTCACTAGAACACTGACACCAGTCCACAGGGATTTGCCAAGCCCTTCACCTCCCAATAGGAGATGTGGTGCTGTTTGCATCCTGACATTCTCCTCCAACCCGAAATCTCACAGATTTCCAGTCTGGGCAGTCCTCAGTTGCTTAATGCAGTACCTACTTTGGGTCGAACCAGAGAAATAGGGGAAACTATTTCTCAAGCCCAGTCTCCTCTCTACATTCCCACTGCCACCATCTTAGGTTTGCCAGAATGATTTTTCTCAACCAAAAGTTAAGTCAATCCCATTCAATGGCTTCCTTTAGAATGTCTGTAGATGATCTCCAGAACCATAAACATTGACTGTAATGTTTTATGGCCTTATCCCTTTGGCATTAGTCCTTGTCATTTTCCACTTTCATTCAAATAGTTCTAAACTGCATGTAGTTCCCCAGCTATGCTTTCCTCTGGGCCTTTGCATGTGTTTATCTCTATCTCTGGAATGCACCTCCCACACACAGGCACACCCATATCACAGGCACCTCCCATGTCAAACACCAACTTCATGTCTCAGTTTTGTTGTTGTTTCCTTCTGGAATTCTTTCTCTCCTACCTTCAAGACTGGGCTATGAGGCTCTCATCACACCCTACTGACATGTCCCTATGACCAGAAAGAAAGATACAGGAAGCAAATATCATATCTTGTTTACCACCTTCCCTCTTCTCCAGGACCTAGCACAGCATCTGGTTTATTGTAGCTGCTCAGTACATATTTGCCACATGAATGGTGAAAAGGGTCTAAAAGTCCAAAAGGAGACATAGCTGTTCATCTGAGACCACATGATCTCACTGGTTCTGGAATGACCCTCTCCCTGTCCCATCCATTAATCAATACATATGACATTCTTGAGATTCTCTAGATCCTTGCTATTTGATTTGGTCTGGAGACCAGCAGCAATGGCATTTTCTGGAATTTGTTAGAAATGCAAAATCTCAGGCCTCATCCTAGAACCCCTGGATGAGAATCTGCAGTTTTACAAAATCCCCAGGTGATGTATATGCACAGTAATGTTTGAGAAATGCTGGTCTAGATTGCTTTGGTGCTTTTTAACTTAGGAAGCTGGTAATCCATTTTCTTGAGAGAAGGAATATAAATGCCTGGTTCCCACTGTTCCTGCTGCTGAGGACTTGTGTAATTATTTTCATCTTGATTCGGGTTTACAATAACCTTGCCTGGCCTTGCATGGTTGAAAGCAGTCACTATGCATGATGTCAGAAGCCCTTCAATTTCAAAGGAATCCTGTGTCTTTTTTTTTTTTTTTTCAGAAGTCAGCCACTTGACAGAGGACAGAAATTGCCCATTGTCATGGCTGCTTTTGACTCTTCCAGACATTGAATCCAATGTCATCTCTATAAGAAGAGAGTCCTTCCTCACCCAAGAATGCACCTTATATTCCTGAGGCCTGAGCAGTCCTCAGCCATTTCCTGGTGTGCTCAGTGTTTGTCTAGGAGCAACCATGGGAAATGTGGCCTCAGAGCAAATGCAGTAATGAATTTCAGCACACAGCAGCTGAGGCCATAGGTTAATTATGTTTCCTGAGGCTGGAGATCTGAGAGGCACATTCTCAAAGAGTTAGGAGAAGGAAGATACAGGGAAAAAGGCATAATTGGTGAACTTAAAAAGAGAGAGAGAGAAGGGTTCTGATGTTGATACAACCAGCTGGGCACTGCCTGATTTATCAACATAGAAGAGACTACATCACAAAAAGTATAACAAAATGTGGAGTTGCATGTGTGTTGGAAGGGACACTCTGAAGAATCTCAGAATGGAGAGTATGACGCTCAGGGGGCATTCCTAAAACACAGCAGATGCTCACTAACCTGCCTTCTGAGAGTGAGTCATGTTATCAGCAGGATTATTTTGCTGAGTGAGGTGTGCAAGCAGGGCCTGGCTCATGCCAGGTCTAGCCACTTCTTTAAATAAAACTGTGAACAAATATATAAAGAAAATCAGTGTGAGAATGTGCTGAACTAAAGTATTAGCCTCCCTAAGACTCCAAACTAATAGACAGTCTAGGGAGCAGGCATGTGCTGACACGTCCTTGACTATGGAAGTAGAGAACTTAAACCTTAAGAGAAGGAGAGAGATTATCTGATATGCTACCAGAATGGTTTAGCATCATCTCCAGCGCCTCCAATTCTCCAACCCCTGTTGGGTGTCCAACAATTCAATTCTGACACTAACTACCTGAAGTTAGGACAGATCTTGCAGGTTAGAGACTCATTCCCACAAGACTGCTCCCATTTCAGACACCAGCCTTAAGTGGGTTGCCTAAGCTACCCACTTCCTGCCTGGCTGGCTACAAATTTGAGCATTCTGATGAACCCCATTCCTCTCAGGTCTGATAATTCCACTCACAGAACTCAGAAAAATACTTATGTTTAACACCTTATCTTCAAGGATTGCAACTCAGGAATAGCCAAATGGAAGAGATGCACTGGGCAAAGTAGAGGGAAGGGGTACAAGGGCACATTCCAAGGTGGGGATGAAAATTTTACTGTGCTTTGCTTTATTGTGCTCTGCAAATTGAAGGTTTGTGGCAACTCTTTGTGGAACAAGTCTATCAGTGCTATTTTTCTAATAGCATTATTTTTTAATTAAGATACATACCTTGTTTTTTGAAACAGACGTAATCCTGTATCACACCTAACAGATTGCCATATAGTGTAAACATAACTTTTGTATGCATTGCTACACACAAAAAAAATGTTCGGGCTTGCTTTATTGTGGTATTTGCTTTGTTGTGGTGGTTGGGAGCCAAACGCACAATATCTCTGAGGTATGCCTGCACAGGAAATTATCCTACAAATATAGTCCGGTGTGTGTGATGATAGCATATTCAAGCTTGTTCTCTGCAGCATTGCAGTAGTGAAAGTTGGAGATCATCAAAGATATTCGTCAGAGGGGAATGGAGTAGAAGAAAATTTTTCCCTCTACCCTTTTAGGTTCTTTTGGCTGGTCTAATGGTTAAATCGACATAAGATAGAGTAACAGGAGAGAAAAAAAATTAAATTTTGTATGTACAGGAGTCCCATATGAGCATGAGAACAAAGAGCAGTTTGGGTAGTTGAAGCTTATATGCCATTCTGAGCCAAGGAATGGCATAGGGGCCTGGGGCTTCAAAGTGGGAGGACAGTAGTTTACAGGACAATAGGAGGAACTGATGTTTGGTAATTAGATGTTTGCCTGGCCATAGATACAGGTCCTTCAGACAAAAGTTATCTCTGGTAATAGCTCTCTCTGGGCCAGGCCCAGTCTGCTCCATCTTGATTGCCTTGGTTCAAGACAATCCACAGGTCAAAGTGGCATACTTTAGGGTCACACATTCTGCTCCTCTTCGGGGACAATTTAAATAAATTATGGCACATCATGTAATGAAACACTTTGCTGCTGTACAACTGTGGATCCCACTTCAAGATATATTGTTAAGTAAAATAAGGTGCAAAAGTGTATGCTGTGATGCCATTTTTTTTTTTTTTTGTCTTTTTGCTATTTCTTTGGGCCGCTCCCATGGCATATGGAGGTTCCCAAGCTAGGGGTCCAATCGGAGCTGTAGTCACCAGCCTACGCCAGAGCCACAGCAACGCGGGATCTGAGCCGCATCTGCGATCTACACCACAGCTCACGGCAACGCCGGATGGTTGATCCACTGAGCAAGGGCAGGGACCAAACCCGCAACCTCATGGTTCCTAGTGGGATTCGTTAACCACTGCGCCACGACGGGAACTCCGCCATTTTTGTTATATATACATACATATACACACACAGGTGTCCACGCTAGAGTATTTCTGGAAGGACGTGAAGATATGCAGCAAGAAACTGGTAACGGTGACTATCGATAAAAAGGGGAACTAGATGGCTGCAGTTAGATTGAAGGCAGATTTTTCAACGAATATCCTTAAGTGCATTTTGACTTTGAAATCATGCAAATGCTTTATTTATTTAATTTATTTATTTTTGTCTTTTTAGGGCTGCACCCATGGCGTATGGAGTTTCCCAGGCTAGGGGTCTAATTGGAGCTATAGCTGCGGGTCTATGCCACAGCCACAGCAACTTGGGATCTGAGCCTCGTCTGCAACCTACACCACAGCTCACGGCAATGTCGGATCCTTAACCCACTGAGTGAGGCCAGGGATTGAACCTGCAACCTCATGGTTCCTAGTCGGATTCATTTCTGCTGCGCCATGACGACGGGAACTCCGCAAATGCTTTATTTAAAATTAACAATCAAAACAATGTTTATAAATGATTTCCTTAATATCTAATCTGAAAATGCCCATATCCTCAAAAGCCGGAATTGGTCTAGTCATACCTTATGCTCTCAAATGTTCCAAGGATGACTTGTAGAGAGTCTTCAGTGGTGAGGAAGGAGATACTGAGATTTGTGGCTTTCACATTTCTTTGTGCAGAATGAGGTGAGGTTACCCACTGAGAGTAAGGAAGAGGGGTGTGAAGTTGAGAAGAGGATGAGATAAGGAATTGCTGAAGTGTGCTGAAGGGTTACCTGAGGTTGGAAACTATAAATGTGCAAAGGTGACAGTCAGTTTGAGATTTGCTTCAGGAATGTTCAGCAGCCTGGGAGCAGGGGTTTGGAGAGAGGTTAGGGTGTGAACTTTGAACTGGAAAACGATGTAAGAGTGGCCAGGCTGACCCCTAAGAAGTTTACAGGACTTCATTAGTTTTGCCACAAGTCCAGAGTCTGACTTTCTGGAGGTCCAGCTACTTGGTTTTATCATTTTCCGCAGAGGTGCTCAGGCCTGGGTGATTGATGAATTAATTAAGCTCACAAGAGACTGGTAGACAAGACAGAACCTCAGTTTATAAAGTTAAAATGAAAACATAAATGCGCTACTCCCACAGGACAGCATCTCCTTTTGCCTGTAAGAAAGTCTACATAACAAATAGTCCTAAAATGTATATGGAGCCACAAAAGATCCAGAATTGTCAAAGCAGTCCTGATGAAAACAGAGTTGGAGGCATAACCCTCTCAGACTTCACACAATATTACAAAGCTACAGTACTCAAAACACTGCAGTTTTGGTACAAAAACAGACGCATCAATCAACGGAACAGAATAGGGAGCCCACACACCTATGGTCAACTAATCTTCAACAAGGGAGGCAAGAATATAAAATGTATTCTCTTCAGCAAGTAGTACTGGGAAAGTTGGACAGCAGCATGTAATTCAATGAAGTAAGAACGCTCCCTCATACCATACACAAAAATAAACTCAAAATGGCTTAAAGACTTAAACATAAGCCATGACATCATAAAACTCCCAGAAGAGATCATAGACAAAACATTCTCTGACATAAATCACAGTAATACTTTCTTTTTAGATCAGTCTCCGTGGCCAAAGAAATAGCAAAAATAAACAAATGGGACCTAATCAAACTTACAAGCTTTTGCCCAGCAAAGGAAATCATAAACAAAAGGAAAAGACAACCCACAGAATGGGAGAAAATATTTGTAAATGAAGTGGCTGACAAGGGATTAATCTCCAAAATATACAAACAACTCATGGAGGTCAATATCAATCAATCAATCAATCAATAAAACAATGCAATCAAAAAATGGGCAAAAGATCTAAACAGACATTTCCCCAAAGAAGACATACAGATGGAAACAAACAAACAAACAAACAAACAAAAAAACGACATGAAAAGATGCTAATATCACTAATTATTAGAGAAATGTGAATCAAAACTACAATGAGGTATCATCTCTCACTGGTCAGAATGGCCACCATCAAAAAGTCCACAAATAACATTCCAGAGAGTGTGGAGAAAAGGGAACCCTTATACACTGTTAGTCTGAAAGTAAATTGGTGCAGCTACTATGGAAACAGTATGGAAGTTCCTCAAAAAACTAAAAATATAGTTACCATATGATCCAGCAACTGCTTCTGGATATATATCCAGAAAAGATGAAAATGCTAATTTGAAAAGATACGTGAAAGAACAACCTAATTGTTCACAGCAGCACTATTTACCTATTTATAATCAATAGCCAAGATATGGAAGCAACCTAAATGTCCATCAACAGGTGAATGGATGAAGATGATGTGGTTATACATACATACACAATGGAATACTACTCAGCCATAAAAAGAATGAAATAATGCCATTTGCAACAACATAGATGGACCTGGAGATTATTGTACTAACTGAAGTCAGAAAGACAAACATCACATGATTTCACTTACATGTGGAATCTAAAAAAATGATACAAATAAACTTATTTACAAAACCGAAACAGCCTTGGGGAGTTCCTGACGACTTTGTCCAGTGGAAACGAATCTGACTAGGAACCATGAGGTTGTGGGTTTGATCCCTGGCCTAGCTCAGTGGGTTAATGATCCGGCATTGCCATGAGCTGTAGTGTAGGTCACAGACACGGCTCGGATCCTGCGTTGCTGTGGCTGTGGCACAGGCCGGCAGCTGTAGCTCTGATTCGACCCCTAGCCTGGGAACCTCCATATGTTGTGGGTGCAGCCCTAAAAAGCAAAAAAAAAAAAACAAACAAAAACCCAAAACAAAACAGAAGTAGCCTCACAGACACAGAAAACAAATGTATGGTTACCAAAGTGGAAAGGGCAATGGGGAGGGATAAATAGGAGTTTGGGATTAACAGACACACACTACTACATATAAAGTAGATAAACAACAAAGATTTACTGGGTAGCACAGGAAACTATATGCAATATCTTGTAATAACCTGAAAAGAATCTGAAAAATAATGAATACATTATTTTCCAGTTACATATATATACATAAATATATATGGAACACAACATTGTAAATAAACTATAACTCAATTTTTAAAAAATCTAATTTTCTCTAAATATATTTGGGTTTTTTAATATTTAAATTCTACCTGGAATTTTTTTCATATATGGTATAATGCAGGGGACTAGCTATGGGATCTCCCTAGTCCTTAGACATTCAACTCTGTCAGCACTATTTTTCAAATGAATTGAAATGCTCTGCTTGTTACATATTATACTCTTTACTGGGATCTGTTTTTGCACTCTATTTTATACAGTGCCAAACCACACTCTTGTTTACAGTAGCTTTATAGTGAGTTTTTTTTTTTTTTGTCTTTTTGCTATTTCTATTTCTTGGGCCGCTCCCGCGGCATATGGAGGTTCCCAGGCTAGGGGTCCAATCGGAGCTGTAGCCACAGGCCTACACCAGAGCCACAGCAACGCGGGATCCGAGCCGCGTCTGCAACCTACACCACAGCTCACGGCAACGCCGGATCGTTAACCCACTGAGCAAGGGCAGGGACCGAACCCGCAACCTCATGGTTCCTAGTTGGATTCGTTAACCGCTGCGCCACAACGGGAACTCCTATAGTGAGTTTTAACATTTGGTAAAGCAAATCCCACCTTAACTTTTTTCACTTTCATAATCTTCTTGGTTAATCTCCAACATGTGAACTTAAAAATCTTGTCCATGTACCCAAGGCAGAGAGGAGGGTAAAACCAACCACAGTGGGATTCTGATTGTATTTGCATTATCAATTTTAGATGAAATGATATTTTTCTAATATTAAGTCTTCCTATCATGGAACATGGAATCTTTTTAATATAGATTTTGGTTTACATCCTTTAATAAAATTTCATAGTTTTGTTCCTATAAATCCTGTGCTTTCCTTCCTATGATTGTTTCGTTTTTATTTTGACTTTTGGTCATTGTGAATAGGATATTTTTTCCATTTCCAGTCTAACTAGACAATACCTAGACAGAGGAAAATTATAAATTAAGTTCTTTACTTTCATTCAGCCACTAAATTCTCTCGTTAATTCTAGTAGCTTATTCTTTATGGATATTTCTGGGAATATAATCAGATCTCCTGAAAAATAATTGTTTTCCTGATGTTTATCCTGGGAAGCTCTCCTCTCTCTCTCCCTCTCTCTTTTTTTTGACCACACCCAAAGCATGAAGACGTTCCCATGCCACAGACTGAACCTGAGCCACCACAGAGACAAAGGCCAGGATCCTAAACCAGCTGAGCCAGTGGGTAAGTCCTGAGGAGCTCTTCTCTAGCTGTTTGACTGTGTTGCTACCTTCTATGGCTGCTTCCCCACTGCAGGCGAGTGTTACTGCTGCCCAAGGCTGCTCTGAGTGGCCTCCAGGGAATGAGATAGAAGAAAAGCCAAATGATTGCTTTGTTCTAGTGTCACAGATGACAACACAATAGGGTGGTTCCTGGTCTCTTAGATTTTAAATACTCCAATTCAAAGAGTCATTTATACACATTTCTTGAGCTCACTGCTGTAGTCAGAACAGTCAAGTGTCTATTTGGTCTCAGGCCAGCGATCGAACCAGCAACCTCATGCTTCCTAGTGGCATTTGTTAACCACTGCGCCATGAAGGGAACCCCTGGGTCACTCTTTATCTATCACATTATCCACCTTTCTTTACTGCAGCAATCATATTGGCAGTTATATTATTTGTTGGTTTATTTATTATCTGTTTCCCCAAGAGAAACCATACGTTTGACAATTAACCTCATGAGCTCAGGGAATTTCAATACCTTCTCCATCTTTTTACCTCCAGTAT
Source organism: Phacochoerus africanus (assembly GCF_016906955.1). NCBI lineage: Eukaryota > Metazoa > Chordata > Mammalia > Artiodactyla > Suidae > Phacochoerus > Phacochoerus africanus. The sequence goes on along the minus strand of NC_062545.1, from coordinate 74,304,113 downwards.
CAAAGTGGAAAACACAGAGTTCCCATTGTGGTGCAGTGGAAACGAATCCAACTAGGAACCATGAGGTTGCAGGTTTGATCCCTGGCCTCGCTCAGTGGGTTAAGGATCTGGCATTGCCGTGAGCTGTGTTTTAGATCACAGACAGAGCTTGGATCCAGCGCTGCTGTGCCTTCGGCGCAGGCCAACCCCTAACCTGGGACCCTTCATATGCCGCAGGTGTGGCCCTAAAAAGGCCAAAAAAAAAAGTGGAAAACACCGAGTTGGCCTTCAATAAATATTTATTGAATGAATGAATGTAGAGTTTTCTTGAAAATAATCTACGTGTTCTTTTTTTTTTTTTTTTGGCTTTTTAGGGCTGCACCCTCCGCATATGGAGGTTCCCAGGCTAGGGGTCGAATCGGAGCTGTAGCCGGCCTACACCACAGCCATAGCAACGCGGGATCCGAGCCGTGTCTGCGACCTACACCACAGCTCACGGCAACGCCGGATCCTTTAACCCACTTAGCAAGGCCAGGGACCGAACCTACAACCTCATGGTTCCTAGTCGGATTCGTTAACCACTGAGCCACAACGGGAACTCCTCATTTTTTTTTTAATACCAACTGTACTTAGTGTTATTAAGAAGGGCTGCTAATGATTCAGACAACTTTTCAGCTTAAGGGACAGATCAGATTATTTAAAGAGAATGGGTTTTCTGAATCTAACATAAAACACACACACACACAAAGAGCTGTGATACAATAACATCAAGGGCCATAACTCCCCAGGCAGGGCAGGAATAGACATCTATCCTTCTACCTCAATGCTCAAAGTCTGCATTTATTGGCAATCAACTATGATCTACTTAATTGTCTTTTTTTCATTTCTGATAAAGGTTTATCTGAGTTCCACTTCAAATGCTGTACCGATGTTTTATCACCTTTAAAAAAAAAAGCTACTGGAGTTCCCATAGTGGCTCAGGGGTTAACAAATCTGACTAGCATCCATGAGGATGCAGGTTCCATCCCTAGCCTGGCTGAGTGGATTAAGGATCTCAAGCCGTGCCATGAGCTGTGGTGTAGGCCAGCAGCTACAGCTCCAATTCCACCTCTCCATGTGCTGCAGGTGCGGCCCTAAAAAAAGCAAAAACGCAACAAAACAAAAAGTTACTTAAATTTTGTAACTGAAGGGGTAAAGCTGCAGATCACTCAAACATCAGAAATTCAAGGCAGGCTTCGGCCCATATACTACCTGTTAATTTTAGCCCATCGGTCTCCCAAAACGGTTTGACCGTTGGATATGACGTCGTTAAGTTGTTCCCACCTTCAATTTACCAAACCAGACACGTGTCCAGTGAGACTCCAAGTTGATATCAAAATCATCATTTGAGGCATATGTTCAAGGTTATCTAGAAAAGCATTTTCAGTGGTTTATGGTGAGACAGTGGATATGTCGGAATTGAGTTAGCATAGGCAGTTCTGTTCCACTTGCAGGCAAATCTCTTCCATCTCGTTGTTTAACTTTTCTGGCAGCTACCAAGGCCTCCAAGATCGTTTCCGGTGTTCTTCTCACCGTTCCAGGTCTAGGCGGACACATAAAGACAGGAAGCGCCCGCCCCCGCACTCCGGTCCTGGGTCCCACAGCACCTCGGACGCAGCCCAGTAGCGGCGCGCTCGCCCGGTGCATTGTGGGCGCTGTAGTCTGGCCGGAATCTGTTCGCGCCTACAAGACCCGTGACTCTCCTTCTCCGCCGCCGAGCTCGCCGTTCCCCTCCGTGGCTTCCGCTGGGCCTCCCGGGCTCGGGGCGCAGCGTTCCGTCGGGTGGGTTGTTTCCTGCTTGGGCTCAAGAGGCAGCAGCCAGAGCGGCGCGGGGAGGAGCTTCGCGCGCAAGGGTGAACGCCCGCTCTACGTGCTCGTTCGCCTTGCGACCGCTGCGCGCGAGTCCGGTGTCCCCGCGGCGGGCAGCAGAGGCGGCGTCGGTGGATCGCGGAGGGGGCGGAGGGAGTCCGCGGCGGCGGCGGCTGCAGCAGCGAAATGGCGGAGACCGTGGCGGACACCCGGCGGCTGATCACCAAGCCGCAGAACCTGAATGACGCTTACGGGCCTCCCAGCAACTTCCTCGAGATCGATGTGAGCAATCCGCAGACAGTGGGGGTCGGCCGGGGCCGCTTTACCACCTACGAAATCAGGGTCAAGGTGAGGCCATCTTTCCCCCCTACAGAGAGACCCCTCCCATAGTTCCCTGGTGCTCCTAGTCTTCCCTGGAGCGCGTCTCCCTAGCGGCCTTGGCTGTAGAGTCCGGGGCCGCTGGCTGACATGGTAGGGCAGTTCTGTCCACGGGCGGGGTCGGGGGCGAGGGCCCCTCTTCGTGTTGGGCTGGCTTGGGAGTTGCTGAGTGACCTGAGCCCTTTGCTGGCACTTGAGGACGGTACGCGAAGAGGGCGTGGGTTGAACGCCGCTTGCCCCTCAGGCAGCTGATCTCGGAATGACATTTGAGTTGGAAAGGGCTAGATCTTTCGAGAACACAGCTCTTCTTTGGGAAGGGAGCTAAATGTGACTGAGAAAGGGGATTTGCTCAAAGTTGAAGCCTTTCCAGTTTTCTTTTCCTGGACACTTTTCTCCGAGGTGGCCAAGCCTAGCTGATTGCTTGAGGCCCTTCCCGAGCTACCAAACTCACCTCGTTTGTACGCTTCCCTGAACAGAACCTCAGGGGAGTTTACAAAAGCCTCTGACAAATGTGGTAGGGCTGAGCCGGGCGAGAACTGCAATTGGAAATGATCGGCCCTAGCTTTCTGGGTCACTGTCTGTTAAAGGCTGAGAAGTGAGGAATGTTGCCTTCCTCACAAAACTACAACTGCTTTAAGAAAAGCTTGTTCGTTTAGGGATCTTGCTCTCTTAATTTAGAGATTTGCACTTCACTGAATGAAGGAATCAGTTGAAGTAGAAACACATTCATAATTTCATAATTAAAATTTGTTGGCAGTAAGTAATTCAGATGATTTGAAAGATGGTAATTGAGAATATTGCTTCACTTTCACTCTACAGTTCAGGATTAAAGAAGTTACTCATGTATGGAAGTATCTTTAAAAATTGGTTACATAAAACGAATCCAGCTGTTAATGAACAACAAATTATTAAAAATTAAGCATAAGAATTTGGCTTTAGAGCAATCACAATATACATAACAAGTTACTATTAACATTTAAGTGGAGTGGTTCCTCTAACTTGAAATTTTTTTGTGGGGTAAAATATACACAAAATTTACCATCTTAACCATTTTTAACTGTACAGTTTAGTAGCGTTCAGTTTATTCACTGCCGTGAAACCTACACACTTTAAAAATGATTTACTTACCATGTAGTATTGTTTTAAAAATGTAATAATCATCAAACTTTAAGATATCAAACTAGCAAGTTAATGTTCGAAACCATCCTTGTCTCCCTACTAAATGTGTAAACTGTAAGCCACAGTCTGTTATAGCAAAACTGCATATAGGGAAGTACATTATCATGTAAACCTAATGAAAAAGTGAGGCACTTTTTAAAAAAACTTGGAATGGTTTTGGATTGTCTTAGATATTATGGCATATTGTTCACTTTTAAAAAGAACTTCCTCTTTTACCCTTATTCACAGCATCTTTTCCTTTATTTCTTGTGCTAAAATAGAACTTGGTATTCCTGTTTCTAAACTTCCAAAGCTAGTACTTCCTGTCACCAGCTGAAGTGGAATCTCCTGTCTATACTTCCTCCATCTATAACTTTGTGTTTATCTTGCTGGATGCATTATGTTAAATGGACTCTAGTGTGATAACTTAATTCTTTTAAAAAATTCGTCTGATATTTTATTACCAAATAGCTGATGTGACACTTAAAAATAAATTGTGTTCATAGTGTGATCTTTTGTATTTTGAAGAAAATAATCCTTTTCAAGAGTGATGATTGAGCTATGGAATTAATAAAGTATACACCTACACTGGTTTGTTAAATTATATATACACCAATTTGTTGTATGTTAATGACTATTAAGTCCTAAGTGCATGTGCTCTCTGAGAAAATGTAATTGAGTTCCTAAGGTTTACGAAATGCCATTGGGTTTCTCCTAAGGATGTAATTTGTTGTCTTAAAACACAGGACACCAAATAGGACTTATTTTATCGGTATGTGATTTTTGAGAGTAATTAAGGTAGAATTGCAAGTGAGATGAATAGGTAAGTCATTTTCTAAACTGTTCCTGCTCTCCCTAGCCCCTACTGCCAGCCTTTTGCTGTTGAATTTGACAGGCAAACCCTTTTATGTTCCAAAGTTTGGGCCCTTAAACTATCTACGGTTACTTTCTAATTCTAGTCTTGAGAAAAGTGTTCCACTTTGTAGGATCTGATTGAAATTACTCTAATTCACAGAGTAATTTTATCTGAATGGTAGCACTTTAGAATGGAAGTTTCCCAATCTCCATTTATCTTTTGGTTTAAGGGTAGTATTTAAGACTATTAGGATCACTTGATTAGTATCTCTGGGCTTTTGAAAATAATTGGTACAGTGTTAATGTTTTTTAAAATTGTTCTAATGGGTAGGTATAGCAGAGAGCACCATAAGTGATTAAAGGTTTTGGAAAGCTCAGGGTCTACAATTATTTTGGCATATTAAAAAGAAGGCCAAAGGGGAAATTCATTGTTTATGAAGTTTATGCTGTAATGTAACTTCAATTTTCTGGAAATTTTGAGTTCTGTTGTACCTAGAGACAATTGCTATGAACAGGAATGAAGTTAAGGATCTTTCTTGAGCTCTAAGAATAGGTTTTTCATTTTTTAGCAGAGTAAGGTACAAAATCTAAGTTCCACTTCCCCTCTGTAAAATAGGTATGTAAAATAGTACAGTTAGTCCTCTGTGTCTGCTGGTTCCTCATAAGAGGATTCAACCGACCACAGGTCTAAAATGGTCAAAATAAAATTCCAGAAAGTTCCAAAAAGCAAAACTTGAATTCGCTGCACACCAGCAACTATTTATATGTAACATTTACATTGTATATTGTGTATTATAAGTAACCTAGAGATGATTTAAAATATAAGGAAGGATGTGCGTAGGTTATATGCAAATGCTAAACCATTTTATATAAGGGACTTGAGCATCTGCAGATTTTAATATGGGGGTGTGTGTCCTGGAACCAAATCCCCCTGCAGATACCGAGGGATGACTGTACCTACCTCATAGGACTAAATGACATAATGCACATAAATCTCTTTAGCGCAGTGATTGGTACTTAATAAGCACTCTAAAGTTACCTCTTTTTTTTCTTTTCTTTCTTTTTTTTTTTTTAAGGGCTGCACCCGTGGCATATGGAAGTTCCCAGGCTAGGTGGAATTGGAGCTACAGCTGCCGGCATACGCCAAGGCCACAGCCACGCCAAAACAAAGCTGAGTCTGTGACCTGCACCACAGCTGACAACAACGCCGGATTCTTAACCCACTGAGGGAGTCCAGGGATCGAACCTGTGAACACATGGATCCTAGTCAGATTTGTTTCAGCTGAGCCATGACAGGAACTCCATAGTTGTTAACATTCTGATCAGAAACTGAGAAATAAATAAATTTTTTGGAGTTCCCATTGTGGCTCAGTGGGTTAAGAACCCCACATAGTGTCCCTGAGGTTGCAGGTTCGATACCTTGCCTTGATCAAAGGAACTGGCTTTGCGCAAGCTTCGATGTAGGTTGCAGATGAGGCTTGGATCTGATGTTTCAATGGCTGTGGTGTAGGTGGGCAGCTGTAGCTCGTATTGGCCCCTAGGCTGGAACCTTCCATATATTGCAGGTGCAGCCTTGATAAGAAAAAAACAATTTTTAACTTGTTTTTCAGAATTTATAAGGATGAGTTATTAAAGGCCCAAAATAGTATTTTAGAGAATCAAGGCATTTGGAGCCAAAGGACATCTGCAGAATCTATGTAGTTTTATCAACTGACCATAAGATGATAAACATTTTGGCTGCCAGCTATGGCTGACCTCCAGGATCTCTATCAAGGAAAAGCGTATTGCTAGATTTGAAGAGTCTGTTCTTACCTAACCCATCCCTTAAGCTGAGGGGAGGAAGGCAATGGCAATTAAAAAGTAGCCGTGTTACATTGTGTTAAGGGACTCTGTTTTGTAGTATTCATTTTGACAGATGAGGGAACCAAGGCACAGAAAGTTGTCTCTCACTTAAATTATCTAACTAGTGTCAGAGCCAGGGTTGGATTTGAAGTATTCTGGTCCTGGGTCAGAGTTGATTCACAGCTGCAGTTCATTTAATTGATCAAAAAAAATTTTTTTTTTAATTTTTTTTGTCTTTTTGCCTTTTCTAGGGCTGCTTCCCGCAGCGTATGGAGGTTCCCAGGCTAGGGGTCTTATAGGAGCTGTAGACGCCGGCCTACACCAGAGCCACAGCAACACGGGATCTGAGCTGTGTCTGCAACCTACACCACAGCTCATGGCAACCCCGGATCCTTAACCCACTGAGCAAGGGCAGGGATTGAACCCACAACCTCATGGTTCCTAGTTGGATTCGCTAACCACTGCACCACAACGGGAACTCCTGCAGTTCATTTAATTTAAAACAATGCGTTAAAACCTTTGTTATCTACAGCCTAGTGTGGGGGGCACCCTTAAGTGCCTGAACCTTTAGAAGGAAATCCCAGTGTTGGCAGCCTTGAGACCTAAGATTTGACTCTTTAGTAATCCACAGTAGATAAGATGCACCCAGGAAAAACAAACAGCTGAAAGGAGCTTATTGTTAAATTCTGTGCTATGATGAGATGACCCGAAGAAGAAAACTGTGTGTTGTTGATCAGCTAGAAATGCTTATAAAAGGCAAGCTTTTTTTCCTGTTATGTTAAGGCTGAAAAGTGAAGGAATTTATCACTATATTCAGAGCAAAAAAAAAAAAAAAAAAAAAAGGCAAAGAAAAAAAAACCCTTGAGATTCTCTTTGTTTGTTTTTATGGCTTTTCTAGGGCCACACTCACGGCATATGGAGGTTCCCAGGCTAGGGGTCCAAACAGAGCGGTAGCCACTGGCCTATGCCAGAGCCACAGCAACACAGGATCCAAGCTGCGTCTGCAACCTACACCACAGCTCATGGCAGTGCCAGATCCTTAACCCACTGAGCAAGGTCAGGGATCGAACCCCAAACCTCATGGTTCCTAGTTGGATTCATTAGCCACTGAGCCACAATGGGGAGCTCTGAGATTCTCTTTTAAATGAGTTGAGGTGGGATTTAGGAAATGGTCATTTAAAAAGCACCCTAGCAAGAGCACTTTACTGATGTGTAACAAGAATTATCCTTGGTGGCACCATACTCTCTGTCTCTGAGAAAAGATAGGCTACAGAGAAGTGTGAAAAAAATACCTGAAGAGACAGTGGTTGGTAGCCTTGATGGGATTAAAAAAATTTTTTTTAATTAAAGTGTAGTTGATTTACAATGTTGTGCCAATTTCTGCTGTAATTGATGGAATATTTAGAGGCAAATTCAGGAGGGGGGAGAGAATCAGATCCTTACAGCAGAGGAAAACCAGTGATATTTGCCAAAGATGAATACTATTTTTAGAGGGGAGACAATTTAGATACTAGCTGAGGGCATGCCAACAGCTTAGCTTTGGGGGAAGAAGGGAAGGCATTGACTGTATTCAGCCAAGCCAGATCTTTTTGCCTCTCTTTCCTCATCTCTGTAATCCCTGTATAATAACCATGAAAGTAAGCTAGAAATAAAGAAAAAATATGTATCCACTTATGAAAGAAATCTTTATATTTTATTAATAGTGCCACTCTCTGCTTTTAAAGTGGAAAGTCTATAAGTGCTTAATTTTTAGCTATTTTGGTAATTCCATCAGAGATTTTTTAATCTCCTCACCTTCACAATCATGCTTACAAAAAAAAAATGTTGAACGGTTATTTTTAAATACTTTTATGTTTGTACCATATTATGCTGCTTTCACATAAGCAGAGTCAGCTTTTTTTTTTTTTTTTTTTGGACCTTAGTTAATTGACTTAAAGCTTTCAGCCAAAGTTCTAAAGATTTAACTTAGAACCCAGGATATTGGATAGGGTAGTAAAATGTGAATATTCTGTAATTTGCCAGAAAGCTTGTATCAATTAAGGTACACTTTGGACTGTTCTCACACAGACTTCAAAAATGAGTTTATGAGGACAGGAGGAATAAACACTGTGTTCTCTGCTTTGCCAGTGGCAAAAAAGTGATTGAGATCCGCCCTTCTAGGGTGTGGCTCTAGCAACATTCTGATCTTGTCTCTTAATTCTTTCCTTTGATTACTGATGCCTGAAATTTCAAAGTTGATAGAAAATTCATTTGATTTATAAGCAAGTTGAGCCGCTTGTTAGTTTTGACATTCTTAAATGTGAATTAGTTTTGCTTCCTTCCTGAGAATTGATTTTGGTGAGTAGAGAAAGGAGGTGAGCGTGAAGACATGGCATGTTTGATGGAGGTATCCTGAGGTTGAGGTTGGGTTAGAGGTACAGAAAATAGATGATTAATAACATTTTTTGTTTTTGTTTTGCCTTCTCTGGCTATTTAAAACTATCTAGGCAGTTTTAACTTGGGGCCAGCATTTTAGCTGATGACATTGAATGATGGACTACAGTGTTTGAGACACTCAAATAAGTGAAATCAGTGTCTTTTACCAGAGAATCATAGGAAGACTTGAAATAATTTTTATAAAACTACTTTTTGTGTCTAACAATATTGGAATGGTCATTTTCTAATTCTTAGCTCTCTAGACTTTGATTTTATCAGGGATATAGCATCTCTGTTTGCTTGGCTTTCCTAAAATTGTTTCCACACCTGCACCCTATGGCTTGTTTGCTTTCTGTTTTTTCCCCCATTACTGTCCTTGTGGGATGAGCTTCTTTGTTCTGCAGTGAGTTTGGGAATTCTAATCCATGCAGAAGAGCAAAGGAACCTCAAAGCTCCCTTCCTTGTGTCTAGTTCTCTGTTACCTCCCCTCTTGCCATGACATTGTTGATCATCTTCAAGTGGAAGCAGAAGCAGATAAAAATCTTGTTGTCTAGGCATTCTTTTATATTTCACCAGATCTTTGTTTAAATTTATGTCCAAAGATTTCCCCCATGTTATATAACTGAGAACATTTTTAAGACACGGATGGCTCTAGAGCAGGGATCAGTGAGCTGTGGGCTTCCTTGTTTTTTGTAATGTCTTAATTGGAACACAGCACACCTTTTTATGTTTTGTTTACATATTATTTATGATCACTTTTGTACTGAAAGGGCAGAGTTGAGTAGATTTAGCAGTCTAAAATGTTTACTCTCTTGCCATTTGAGAAAACATTTGCCAATCGCTGGTCTAAATTGTATGTAGCATTGAAGTAATGGAAATCAAAAGCACTTGGAGAATCCTACTTTCAAAATATGGGGCTATGTATGAAAAACACATTCAAGTAGGATGCCAATAGTAAATGATGGAGGAAATGGTAGTTAAGTAAAACACTGCTAGTTAGGTCTTTTTCTTAGACATTTGTTAAATATCAATAGGATCTTAAAACATAACCCTATTCTTGGGTGCTGAATGAAATATTAAATGCCATTCCTTCCTTTTAAAGGTCTAGTTTTTACAAAGACACAATCTAACTTTGTAAATTATTTGATTATATCTACTGTTCATATTTAAGGCCAACTACAAGTATTTTAAGCTTATAAAACTAATTTTCTCTTTTGAAGCCTTTTATAAACTCCTTTGAATAAGTTTTTAAGAAAGTTGATGCTGATAAAACTCTTAGGCAGCTGGTCCAGGATGGTTTAGATTAAGTCAGTAAACCAGTAGCAAAACTGAAGATGCCTGACAAAACTGTAATCTAGCCAGGATTGGGGTTTACATATTTCCAGTTCAGATTAATTTTTTCTTATCTTTTTTTTTTTTCTTTGCTATTTAGGGCTGCCTTCAGGTTATGGAAGTTCCCAGGCTAGGGGCTGAATTGGAGCTACAGCTGCAGGCCTACTCCATAGCCACAGCAATAGGAACACAGGATCCGAGCCATGTCTCATGGCAATGCCAGATCCCCTACCTGCTCAGTGAGGCCAGGGATCGAACCCGCATCCTCATGGATAGTAGTCGGATTCATTTCTACCCAGCCACGACAGGAACTTCCATAATTAATTTTTTATGCCATATTATCATCTAATGTTTTGTGTTCTTACATGGTAACCCTCTGTATTACGGCAATATGCCATTATCAAATAATTAAATTGATGTTTTTGGGTTGTACTATTGATGTGGCTAAGTTTGATGTCTGAGTTGTAGAAAGGAGTTAAGTCAAAAGTTGGGAAACTGTGATACTAGCTCTTAAAATGGAACAGTATAGTAAATTGATAGTTTTTATCTTAGTTTAAAAGGTAAGTTGAAACAAATCATAGAGCTTTTTGTTTAGGTATTAGGATATGATTCTTATCTATAATGTATATATTTGCCCAGTTTTGTTCTATCTAGATTTCTAATCAATTTTTTGCTTTTTTTTAGGGCTGCACCCTGTGGAGGTTCCCAGGCCAGGGGTTAAATTGGAGCTACAGCTCCAGGCCTACGCCACAGCCATAGCAACGCAGGATCCGAGCCACGTCTGTACATCATGGCTCACGGCAACGCCAGATCCTTAACCCACTGAGCAAGGCCAGGGGTTGAACCTGCAACCTCATGGTTCCTAGTTGGATTCATTAGCCACTGAGCCACAACCGGAACTCCTCAGTTTTTTCTTCTAACAAAATTTCTTTTTAGATTTTACTTAACACTTGAGTAGCTCCTGTGGGCCAGTTGTTTTACTGAGTGCTTGGAATGCTAAATTTAATAACACATGGTTGCTACATTTAGCAAGCTCACACTAACCTGAAACAGGACTAGATATTTTCTTTGATCAGTTCTCCCTAAAACTGTCCAATAAATGAACATTTATGAACCTCCTACTATGTGCCACCGTGCTAATGCTTGGCTAACAGCTGAGAATAACATGCTGTGCCCTTAAATGCAAGATGCTTAAAAACTGGAGGTAGGGAGATAGGTCGATTCAATTCAGTTCAGTCTAATTCAGTTCAGGTTAATTTAATGCTACTACTTAGTGAAAATAGTCCTAAATATGCAGTAGGAAGCCACGCCTGCATAAGGGCAGAATGGGCCAGTAGTGTTCTGGGCAGTGAGAGCAGCTGTCTTTTCTGTCCTTCACTGCTAACATCTGATGTCAGTAACCTGCCAGAGTCACACGATATTAACACTGGAATCTGACCACTTTATACCTTGAGACCTCATGTTACTGTCTGGCTCAAACATCTTTCTCTACCTCTTTATATAGTTTAAGTATCTTTTAGACAGTTGCTATGTCTCAGGTGGTATGATAGGCACTTTTTCTATTTTCTTTGATAAAGTTTTAGATATCTGACTCTTCTTTTTTTTTTTTTTTTTGTCTTTTCCAGGGCCGCACCCACGGCATATGGAGGTTCCCAGGCTAGGGGTCTGATCGGAGCTACAGCTGCTGGCCTACACCAGGGCCACAGCAACATGGGATCCGAGCCACTCACGGCAATGCCGGATCCCTAACCCATTGAGCGAGGCCAGGGATCGAACCGTAACCTCATGGTTTCTAGTCGGATTCCTTAACCACTGAGCCACGATGGGAACTCCTCTGACTGCCTCTTCTTAAAAACTATAATGGCTCTTATTTCCAGTTAGAACAGATCATAGAAATAAACAAGGATCATTCTTACCTAACAGTAGTCATTTCCTGGAGTTCCCATCGTGGCTCACTGGTTAACAAACTCGGCTAGCATACATGAGGACACAGGTTTGATCCCTGGCCTCTCTCAGTGGGTTAAGGATCCAGGGTTGCCATGAGCTATGGTGTAGGTCGAAGATTTGGCTGGGATCCTGAGTTGTTGTGGCTGTGGCGTGGGCCAGTGGGATCCTCGACCCCTAGCATGGAATCCTCCGTATGTTTCTGGTGCAGCCCTAAAAAGACACCCCCCCCCCCCCAAAAAAAAAAACAGTAGTCGTTTCCTATTTCAGCCTGATCATGCTTTGTGATAAAGCCATACTTGCTGTTCTCCTCCTAAACTTAACCCTAATTTAACCCTACTGACCTTCCTTTATTCCTTTGTCAAAAGCTCATCCAGGCAGACAGACAGACAGACAGACAGACAGACAGTATAGACTGGTTTTCCCATCAGTTAATATTGTATCAGCCATACATAAACCACCCCAAAACTTAATGACATGAAAGAGTGATTTATTTCCCACCACTTTGTGGGTTGGCTAGGCAGTTTCCTCTGCTGGTTTTTGCCTTTGCTCATCTATGTAGCTGTTTTGAGCTGGAGAGTTAGCATCTCTGACATTTGATAGCATGTCTGGCCATCCTCTGGGGTCCCTCATACTCATCCACATGACCTCTTATTCTCCAATAGGCTAGCCTGGCTTCCTTAGATAGCAATCTTAGAATAGCATTCTAAGAGAATGAAGATAGAAGTTGTTAAAACTTCTTGAGTTTTAGGCTTTGAAACTTGTCACTTGTATCACATTCTGTAGGTCAAAGCAAGTCATAAGACTAGTCTAGATTCAGGATGTGGGGAAATAGACTCATCCTCACAGATGGAAGGAGTTTTGAAGAATTTGTGGTAACATTTATCTACCACAGCTTACTTGTTAGGAATCTCCAAATGCCATAGTTGGTGGTGGCACCTGTGGCTTCGGTGACTGTGGTAGGCAGGATGAGAACTCTCCAAAGATTTCTCCTAATAACTAGAATCTCTGAATATGACAGCTTACATATTTTAACTTTGGAGATATGATTAAATTAAGGTCTTGAGATGAGATTGTCCTGAATTATCTGGGTAGGTTTAGTATAATCACAAGGGTGCTTATAAGCAAAACAGGCAGGAGAGTCATTTGCAAAAGAAGATAAGACAATGGAAAAAAAGATTGGAGTGATCTACTTGCTGACTTTGAAGACGAAAGAAAGAACCTTGAGCTGAAGAATGCAGGCAGCTTCTAGAAGCCAGATAAGACAAGGAAACTAATTCTCCTCTAGATCTCCAGAAGGATTGCAGCCCTAGTGACAGCTCGATTTAGTTCATTGTGACTTATTTTGGACTTAGGACCTCCAAAGCCACAAGATAATAAATTTGTGTTGTTTTAAGCTACTAAGTTTGTGATACTTTGTTACAGTAGCAATAGCAAAACTGGTAAGAATGACATGCCCCTGTCATAAGGTCATTTCCAACAGGAAGAGACACCTTAGATTCACTCTAAGAAAACGAGAATCTATGGGGACTAGGGCTCAGCATGACTCTGAACCTCAGCTTTATCTTTTTTTCACCATCAGAATCTAGCACCATTGGTGCTCATTATCTCTTGTCTTATAGTCTGCCAAGCTGTTTCACCAAAGGCTTAGAAAAATACTTTTTCTCATGGAAAAAGTTGACTGTGTTTCTTAGTTAATAGCCTATAGAGGATTATTTTTCCAAACCACAGAGAGAATTACTAAAAGACTGTCACTTTGGCTACCCAAGTATATGTCAAGATTAGCAATGCTAAATGATTGAGTATAAGTCAGAGACCCACATAGTGTCTGGATACACTTGTTCACCCTTGCTGTTGTGATCTAGTGCCTTTGATGAGAGAGGGCTAACTTTTGAGACAGACGGGTATAAGATTATGAGTTCTAGGTAATGAATACTTTAAGTTATTGCCTCTTGATTGAATTTTTTTCATTTTTAAGGTTTTATTGAAGTATAGTTGATTTACAATGTTGTAAACATTGTACAACAAAGTAATTCAGTTATACACACATCTGTTCTTTTTCAAATTTTTTCCCATATAGATGATCACAGTCTTGATTAAAATTTAACTTAGAAAAGATTTCATAATTTATTGTAAGGCTTTTGACCCTGCATAATTCCAAATAAAGTCTTAAAGCAATGGTTATCTTCCATTCACTGCACACCTTAGAAGAGCACTTTGACTTTTGCAACTTGTGATTCTCAGTCTCAAAGTTTAAAATAAATGTAAGTATTTCAAAGACTAAAATAAATTTAAGCAGTGAATGTATAACTACACAATTTCTTCTGATGTCACATGATTCTTTTATTTCTATTTTGAGAAGAAACCTGCACCTTAACTTGGCAAAGCCATTTAAAATGCGCAAAAGCAGTCTTCTTTTAAAAACACCCACATCCATTTGTGACAATATATTTTAAAAATCTAACTTAAGAAAGGATATGGGAGTTTCCATTGTGGCTCTCAGCAGGTTAAAAACCCAGCGTTCTCTGTGAGGATGCGGATTCCATCCCTGGCCTCCTTCAGTGGGTTAAGGATCTAGCATGCTGCAGACTGTGGCATAGGTCACAGATGCAGCTCAGATCTGGTGTTGCTGTGGCTGTGGCATGGGCTACAGCTGCAGTTCCAATTTGACCCCAGCCTGGGAACTTCTATATGCCACAGGTATGGCTGTAAAAAGGAAAAAAAAAATAGTATGAGGCATATAAAAATGATGTATGGTATCCAGAGCTTCTTAATGAAGAAAGTTCAAGAATGTCAAAGCTAAGGGAGCACGGAAAAAAAGGATTACAGTTATATAGAATCTGATCAGACTTTCATAAAATTAATAAAAACCTTATAGGTTGAAGTAGGCCATCAGTTATGATATAGTTCAGTGGGTTATTTAAAAAGAATATGTTCTGGAGTTCCCGTTGTAGCTCAGTGGTTAAGGAATCTGACTAGGAACCATGAGGTTTCGGGTTTGATCCCTGGCCATGCTCAGTGGGTTAAGGATCTGGTGTTGCTGTGAGCCGTGGCATAGGTCACAGATGCGGCTCAGATCCCGCGTTGCTGTGATTATGGCATAGGCCGCCAGCTACAGCTCCGATTAGACCCCTAGCCTGGGAACCTTGATGTGCTGTGGGTGTGGCCCTAAAAAGACCAAAAAAAAAAAAAAAAAAAGAATATGTTCTTTAATTTGCTTTTCTCTAGAACTTTTGATATTCTTTGTCTAAAACTGCTCTAATACATTATTGTAGCCATTAGCTGTATCGAGCTATTTAAAGTTTTGGTCTCAAACTACCAGTTCCCCTAGAATAGAGATTGACCTGTTAGACTTGACTTCAGTTGACTTAGATATTCAGGACAGCTCATATACGAAGGGATGGAAGCACGTGGAGGTTTTTCTTCTGAGTTTGGTTTGGTTTTGTGTTACCTTTTTGCCCTATCTCACTGTGTTTCTGCCTAGTGGTTACTCAGTCTGGTCAGCGTTAACCCTGTGTCAAATTGCAGGTATGCACTGACTCTACACACACCATTCTTTACTAATTAAGATAGAGAAAATTTCTTAATTCAACCAAAGGTTAGAGACTTATTTTCTTGGTAGGATCATTTTATTAGGAAATTGAGTATCATGTGGTTTGAGACATTTTGGCAGTTTTTGATGTCAGTATTGCTAGAAATTCTGTATTCTGTGCCAGAAATCTGTAGGGACATTGTGTTCTTCTAATTCATAGTTGCTGTTATTACTACTGTTACTTCATACACTTGCCCTGACATTACATTTTGTTTCTTTTGCTCTCCATAAGTCCACGTACAGGGCTCCCTACTCTTACCCTGTCAACAGAAGACCTGACCCATTTTCTTTTTGGGTTTTGACTGATAGGTTTGTCATCGTGCTTTAAGTTTTCCTCTCAAGGAAACTTGACTTCTCTCTCAGTTGATCTAAACATCTGGGACAGTCTTTCCCTACCCAGTGATGATAGAGACGAACTGGAGGCAGACTTTGAGTATTATACTTATTGGGGGGCAGAGAAGGTTGTGGGAGAGGAGCAAAACTGTCCTTGAGTACTTATGTACCATGGACTAACACTCCACAAAGCCTCCACTAGTTTTTTGGTCTTAAACATTAAGTGTAAGAATGTAGTCTAAGAACACTGGAAATTGTAGATGTGAATTCATATTCCAGTTTTGCTCTATCTGCTAATTGAGTGCCCTTGAGCAGTTAACCTCCCCGAACCTTTTGTCCATCCTAAGATCTTTCTGAGAGTTACACGAGAATTAAATAATGTGTGTCATGGAGCTTAAATACTATCCTGTTTATTTAACATTAGCTGCTACTATTTTTATCTGAGAATCAACTCCAGATTTCTATTTCACTGTCAAAAAAGAGAAGTGCTGATTTCAGTAAATGATTAGTTTTCTAACATGAATAACCAGGTCTGCATTTTCCACACAAGCTCTTTGCAGCCAAATGCTCTGCCACTGAGCTCTACCTCCAACCTCCAAGGTTTTCATCATTGGTGTATGCTTAAGGAAAGATCAGAACTCTTAAGAATGCATTACTTATATTCTTATAGAATGTATATATTTTTTCTTTTTATGGCCACACCTATGGCATATGGAAGTTCCTAGGCCAAGGGTTGAATCCAAGCTGTAACTGTGGCTCATGTCACAGCCATGGCAACACCGGATATGAGTTGCCTCTGTGACCTATGCCGAAGCTTGCAGCAGTGCTGGACCCTTAACCCACTGAGCAAGGCCAGGGATCGAACCTGCATCCTCATGGAGACAAGTCAGGTCTTTAACCCACTCACCCACAGCAGGAACTCCTAGAATGTATTATTTTAAACATGGCAGTTTTTTCAGAACTCAATCCATTCCACGAGGCCACCATCACCCTGATACCAAAAGCAGACAAAAATACCACAAAAAAGAAAATACAAGCCAATATCAAGGATGAACATAGAGACAAAAATTCTCAACAAAATATTAGCAAACAAAATCCAACAATACATTAAAAGGATAATACACCATGATCAAGTGGGATTTATCCCAGGGATGCAAGGAGTTTTCAATATCTGCAAATCAGTGTGATAAACCACATTAACACATTGAAAAATGAAAACTTTATAATCACCTTAATAGATGCAGAAAAAGCTATTGATAAAACTCAGCATCCATTTTTGATAAAAACTCTGCAGAAAGTGGACACAGAGGAAGCATACCTTAATGTAGTAAAGGCCATATATCATGAGGCTAACATAATTAATGGTGAAAAGCTGAAAGTGTTTCCTCTAAGACCAGGAAAAGACAAGCATGCCCACTCTCACCACTTTTGTTCAACACAGTTGTGGAAATTTTAGCCAAAGCAATCAGAGAAGAAAAAGAAATCAAAGTTATCCACATGGGAAGGGAAGATGTAAAATTGTCATTATACGCAGATGACATGATACTGTATAGAAAACCATAAAGACTCCATATAAAAAGTACTAGAACTGCTAAATGAATTCAGCAAGGTAGCAGGATACAAGATTAACATACAGAAGTTGGTTGCATTTCTTTACACTGACAAATATCAAAAAGGGTAAATAACAGAATAGTTCCTTTGAAGATCACATCAAAAAAAAAAAAAAACCAAAAAACAACTTAGGAATAAACCTGACCAAGGAGGTGAAAGACTTACATGCTAGAACTATAAAACATTAACAGGAAATTGAAGATGATTCAAAGAAATGGAAAGACAGCCCATGCTCTTCGATTGGAAGTTTTTGTTTTTTTGCTTTTTAGGACTGCATCCATGGCATATGGAAGTTCCCTGACTAGGGGTCAAATCATAGCTGTAGCTGCCAGCCTATGCCACAGCCACAGCAACAACAACAGCAACAATGAATCTGAGCTGTGTCTGCAACTTACATCACAGTTCACGGCACTGCCAGATCCTTAATCCACTGAGCAAGGCCAGGGATTGAACCCAAGTCCTGATGGATACTAGTTGGGCTCATTACCCTTGAGCCACAATAGGAACTTCCTGAAAGCGTTAATATTTTTATAATGGCCATACTACTCAAAGCAAACTGCAGATTTAATGTTATCCCTGTCAAATTACCCATGACATTTTTCACAGAATTAGAATAATGCAAAAATTTGTATGAAACCATAAAAGACCTAGAATTGCCACAGTGATCCTGAGGAAAAAGAACAAAGCTGGAGGCATAGCCTTTCCAGACTTCAGTACTACAAAGCTACAGTAATCAGAACAGAGTGGTATTGACACAAAAACAGACATATAGATAAATGAAACAAATAGCTCAGAAATAAACACAAAGGAGGCAAGAATACACAATGGAGGAGTTCTGTCGTGGTGCAGCACAAACAAATCCGACTAGGAACCATGAGGTTGCAGGTTCAATACCTGGCCTTGCTCAGTGGGTTAAGAATGTTGCTCAGTGGGCTGTAGATGTGGCTCGGATCCTGCATTGCTGTGGCTCTGGTGTAGGGCAGCAGCCTTATTTCTGATTCAACCCTTAGCCTGGGAATCTCCATATGCCGAGAGTGCTGCCCTAAAAATTAAAAAAAAAAAAAAGGAGTACACAATGGAAAAAAGAGAGTCTCTTCAGCAAGCAATACTGGGGAAGATGGACAGCTACATGTAAATGAAGTTAGAACACACTATACACAAAAATAAGCTCAAAATGGCTTAAAGACAAACTAAACATAAGACATGACACCATAAAACTCCTAGAAAAGAGCATAGGCAAGACGTTCTCTGACATATACCATACAAATGTTTTCTTAGGTCAGTCTCCCAAAGCAATAGAAGTAAAAGGAAAAACTGGAGCTCCCGTCATGGCTCAGCAGTTAACGAATCTGACTAGCATCCATAAGGACACAGGTTCGATCCCTGGCCTCGCTTAGTGGATTAAGGATCCTGCATTGCTGTAGCAGTGGTGTAGGCCAGCAGCTATAGCTCTGATTCGTCCCCTAGCCTGGGAACTTCCATATGCCACAAGTGGGGCCCTAAAAAGGCCAAAAAAAAAAAAAAAGAAAATGAACAAATGGGACCTAATCAGACTTAAAAGCTTTGGCACAATAAAGGATACCATAAACAAAGATAACCTACAGAATGGGAGGAAATATTTACAAACATTGTGACTGACAAGGGCTTTATTTCCAAAATACACTCGAAGCTCTTACAACTCAATAACAAAAAAACAACCCAGTCAGAAAATGGGCAACAATAGATATTTCTCCAATGAAGAAATGCAGATGGCCAATAGGCACATGAAAAGATACTCAACATCACTATTTATCAGAGAGATGCACATCACAGCCACAACTGTCAGAATGGCCACCACCAGAAAGTCTACAAATAAATGCTGGAGAGGGTGTGGAGAAAAGGGAACCCTTATACACTGTTGGTGGAAATGTAAATCGGTGCAGCCGCTGTGGAGAACAGCATGGAAGTTCCTCAAGAAACTAAAAATAGAGTTACCCTGTGACCCAACAGTTGCACTTCTGGGCATATATAATGCAAAAGGATATATGCACCCCTATGTTCATAGCAGCACTGTTTACAATAACCAAGGCATGAAGGCAACCTAAATGTCCATCAACAGATGAACTGATAAAGAAGGTGTGGTATATATACACCATGGAATACTCAGCCCTAAAAAGAATGCAGTAATGTTATTTGCAACAGCATGAATGGACTGACCTAGAGAGTATCATACTAAGCGAAGTAAGAGAAAGACAAATGTCATATCACTCGTGGGATCTAAAATATGACATAAATGAACTAATTTATGAAACAGAAATAGATTTAGAGACATAGAGAACAGACTTAAGGTTGCCAAGGAGGAGTGGGGAAGGGATAGATTAGGAGTTTGGGATTAGCAGATGCAAACTATTGTGTATAGAATGGACAGCAAAGTCCTGTTGTGTAGCACAGGGAACTATATTTAATATACTATAATAAACCATAATGGAAAACAACATATATATGTATAACTGAATCACTTTGTTGTTGACCAGAAACTAACACAACATTGTGAATCAATTATACTTCAATTTAAAAATAAAAAATAATGAAGTAGTAGTTCCTTGGTGACTCAGCAGGTTAAGGATCTGGCATTTTCACTGCTGTGACTCTGGTTTGATCCCTGGTCCAGGAACCTAGGCATTCTGTGGGCACAGCCAGAAATAAAGTAAAAATTATCTTAAAATTACCAGTTTCTTTAAGTCAGAGGTCTGGGCATGGCTTTGCTGGGCTCTTTACTCAGGTCTCACAATCCATGGGTTTGCTGAGGTTTTGTTCTCATCTGAGGCTTGGGATTCTTTTCAGGCTCACATAATTGTTGGGAGAATTCATTTTCTTGGCAGGTTTTAGAATTTATAGTAGCCTTCATCTTCAAGACTATTTACAATGTCTCTTTGATCTTAGAGGAACTAAAGCTCTCTTTTTAGGGACTCACCTGGTTTAAGTCAAACCCCCTCCCAAAAATGTCCCTTTTGATGAACTCAAAGTCAAAATGATTAGAGACATTGATTCTATCTGCAGAATTTCTTCACCTTTGCCATATTATGTCACCTAATCATGGAAATGACCTCTGCACACGCAGGGGGAGGTGTGTACATCAGGGCATAGGGATGAGAGGCGGGTACATGTCAGAATTCTGTCTACCACACTAGGTTCAGAATTTGTTGGTTTTCTTTCAGCATTCTGAATATTCCACTGTTTCCTGGTCTCCGTTGTATGGGGGAGGGAGGGAGTCAGTTGTTAATCTTATCTGGGGGCATGTATGAAAAGTCATTTTTCTCCTGCTACTTTCAAATTTTTCTGCTTGCCCAACATTTTGATATGATGTATAAGGCCTCTTTATGTTTCTCTTTCTTGGAATTCATTGAGCTTCTTGGATGTGCCAACTAGAGATTTTAGTCAAGTGTTCAGCCATTATTTACTCTTTCTTTGTCTCATTGTGAGACTCCCATTTCACTTGTGTTGGTATGCATGGTGGAGTCTCACAGGTCTCTGAGATGGTTTTTTTTTTTTTTTTTAATGTTCTTCAGAGTGGAAAATTTTGTTGATCTATCTTCACATTTGTTGATTCTTTTGTCTGCCAGCTCAAATATGCCATAGAGCCCCTCTTCTGAATTTTTCACTTCAGCTATTGTACATTTCAATTTCAGTTTGGTTCTTCTTTATAATCTCTTTTTGTTGAGATTCTCTATTCATTGAGTAATTGTCACCATACTTGGAATTCTGAAAGTATGGTTTCCTTTGGTTCTTTGAACATACTTACGATAGCTGCTTTGAAATCCTTGTAGGCTTAGTCCAGCAACTGAACTCCTCAAAGACAGTTTCTGTTGACTTTTTTTTACCCCCATGTGGGTTACACTTTCTTGGTTTTTTGCATGTTTTATAAATTTTTGTTAAACCAGGCATTTTAGATAATATATTATAGAGACTGTTGAATGAGATCACCTCTTACCCCTTCCCCCAGAGGAGCTCTGTTACTGTATTTTTATTTTACTAAGGACTTGCCTGCAGTACGTTTTTCTTGTTTTGTTGCTGTTTGTTTGATTTGTTTTGTTTTTGCTTTTTCAGGGCCGCCATGACATATGGAGGTTTTCCCAGGCTCAGGGTTGAATCAGAGCTACAGCTGCTGGCCTACACCACAGCCACAGTGTCTGTGACCTACACCACAGCTCATGGCAACGCTGGATCCTTAACCCCCTGAGCGAGACCAGGGATTGAACACACAACCTCATGGTTTCTAGGCGGATTCGTTTCTGCTGCATCACAACGGGAACTCCTGTTGTTTGTTTTTAGCCTGGCTTCCTAGGAGGTCACTCTGGGATCAGAACAGCTTAGTGGTCAGCCAGTAACTGACTGGTCAGAGGTTGTGCCTAAACACCTTGAATCCTTTTGCTAGTGGATTTGTATATAGGTTGGGGAATGAATTCAAAGTATAGGCAGGTTATAAGTTTGTTTCAGCTTTTACTTTGTGCCAGGTCTTCTCATGTCCATCTCTGTTCTGTATCTGTGAAAGACCTTATATTCAGTCACAAATGTGTAGATAATCAGGGTCCTCGCTAGTCTTTTCTGAGCTTGCATACAGCTTTGTATGAGCACACAGCCTTTCAGACCACCAGGGATCCATGGGATCTTATCAAGGCCTGTCATTGCTGTGCCCCTGCAAAATTTCTGGCAGGTCTGCTGGTTTGTTTCTTGCCTCAGTCAGTTTTGTAACTGACTTGGGCTACTGCCATTTTGGCATTCCCCAGTTGTTCACCATCAAGATCACCATTTTTTTCAACAACACCCATGTGTATGAACTTTTCTACATTTGACTCCCAGTTAGTTATCTCCCTCTAACAGCATGGTGCTGGTTTTCAGTTTGCCTCACATTGGTAGAACTATCATTATTGAGCTGGTGGGGTAAAACACCACAGATTTCCACTGTTCTTACGTGACATTAATAGTTTTTCCTGAATAAATTATTATTATTTTTTTTTGTCTTTTTGCCATTTCTTGGGCCGCTCCCGCGGCATATGGGATGTTCCCAGGCTAGGGGTCCAGTCGGAGCTGTAGCCGCCGGCCTACGCCAGAGCCACAGCAACGCGGGATCCGAGCCGCGTCTGCGACCTACACCACAGCTCACGGCAACGCCGGATCCTTAACCCACTGAGCAAGGGCGAGGATTGATTGAACCCACAACCTCATGGTTCCTAGTCAGATTCGTTAACCAATGCGCCACAACGGGAACTCCCTGAATAAATGCTTTTTGATTTATGTCTTCACCCAATTTCCAGAGTCCTGATAGGTTTTTTGTTTGTTTGCTTTGCCTTTTTTTTTTTTGTCCTTTTAGGGCCGCACCCGCAGCATATGGAGTTCCCAGGCTAGGGGTCGAATCCCAGCTGTAGCTGCCAGCCTATGCCATAGCCACAGCCACGCCAGATCCAAGCTGTGTCTGTGACCTACACCACAGCTCACAGCAATGTCAGATCCTTAACCCACTGAGCAAGACCAGGGATTGAACCTGCGTTCTCATGGATGCTACTAGTCATATTCATTTTTGCTGAGCCACTAAGGGAACTCTGCAATAGGGTTGTTTTAACATGGTTTTTTGTTTTGAGCCTCCCCATGTCATAAGGAAATTCTTGAGCCAGAGACTGAATCTGAGCCACAGCTGCAACACTGCAACTGTGGCAATACCAGATCCTTAACCTGGTGTGCTGGGCCGGGAATCAAACCTGTGTCCCAGTGCTCCAGAGATACTGCCAATCCCATTTGCCACAGTGGAAACTCCCTGGCTTTTTTTGTTTTTGTTTTTTTCTTTTTATGGTCACACCTGTGGCATATGGAAGTTCTCAACCTAGGGGCTGAATCAGAGCTACGGCTGCCAGCTACAGTCGCACCAATGCAAGATCCGAGCCGCATCTGTGACCCACGCTGAACCTTATGGCAATGTCAGATTCTTAACCCACTGAGTGAGGCTAGCCACTGAACCTGTATCTCATGGATACCAATTGGGTTCTTAACCCACTGAGCCACTCTGGGAACTCCATGTTTTGATCTTTGATTTTTTTGGAGTGACAGGCTTTACCAAGGTCCTTACGCCACCATTCCAGCATTTCAATCTTTTTATATTTGTTGACTGGGAAAAAAAAATGCACAACCTAGAAAGTTGAGAATTATGTTTTATTTGGCAGACTTGCTGAGGACTTAAGCCAGGAGGCATCCTCTCAGATAGCCCTGAGGGACTGTTCCAAAGAGATAAGGGAGGACCCAAAATGTATAGGAGTTTTGCAACAAAAACTAAGTAGTTAGAACATCAAAAGATTACTGTTAATTAAAGAAAAACAGACATCAGGTTAATAAATTTAGTGCTTTCTGTGTATGGGGAGATGCAAGCGTTTGGGCCCATTGAAATCATTCCTTTGATATGCACCATAACTATCTTGGGCCAGTATCTTGTTTTTCTCCATCCTGAATCCCCTCAGAGGGCACAGTGGCCAGCAGCTATGGTGGCTGATGGTTTGATGCCCACAACATCCTTTGTTTACTGATATGGCAGGGGACATTTTAATCCATATATTAAACTTTTCTTTTAGGTTTCATAATTTGCATAAAAAAGATCTTTCTCGTATTATTATGCTTTTAATGTTAATGTATGGGTGCTCAGGAGCACTTAGCTCATTGCCCATAGTAATTGTTGAGATATTTATTAAATATTTAGTAGCATTTTTAGCCTTTTTTACTTAACATCTGTTTTGGGTCAGATGCTCTGACCATAGTGTTCCTTAAGAGCATGAATTTTGAACATGGGTAAGAATCCTTTCTCTTTCTGCCTGTTAGTAGACATGTGTCCTTGAACAAATTTCATAACTCCTCTTTTGAGTTTCTTTAGCCATGAATGATACTTGAGAGGATTAAAGGTGAGATGTGGCATAGTGTTTGCACTACACTAAATATCCAAGAAGTGATCATATGTGTGAAGTAATAATAGTTCCTTTTTAATTGAGCTTAATGGCAGTATCTTCATTTTTTTGTCTTTTTAGGCCCACACCCTCAGCATATGGAGGTTCCCAGGCTAGGGGTCCATTCGGAACTGTAGCTGCCAGCCTGTGCCACAGCCACAGCAGTATGAGATCTGAGCTGCATCTGCGACCTATACCATAGCTCATGGCAATGCCGGATCCTTAACCCACTGAGCGAGGCCAGGGATCAAACCCATGTTCTCACGGATACTAGTTGGGTTTGTTAACTGCTGAGCCATGACAGGAACTCCTGCAATATCTTCATTTTAAAGATGCTGCAACTCAGATTTAGAAAAGGAAAATAACTTGACATGGTTGAGTTCTAGAGGAGAGCTTGAGCCCAGGTCTACTTGATTAATTTATCTCTCTTTTTTTTTGCTGCTTCCAAGTATTAGAAATTGGGTAAGAAATTTATGATAAGCTTCTATTTTGCTAAGTCTACAATCATTAAGATTTGATCGTGGCCCAGGAACTTCTATATGCTGCAGGTGTGGCTGAAAAAGGGGGAAAAAAAAGTGAACAACAAAGAGTTTAAAACTTTTGAAAGTCTATGCACTTTTTTAGGTACCACATTTTTATATGTGAAATACTATCCTCTCAGTCTCTTCTTGTTTAACATGATTCTACCAAAGTCAGATTAAGTTCTCTATTTCTGTGTAATAAAATATTGGTTATGTGATAAAATCCCCCAAAAGTCGATGGCTTAAAACAACAATTAGCATTCACTTTATCATAGCTTTACTTGGTCTTCTTGGACAGGTCTTAGAAGGGACAGCTTAACTCTTCTCCATGGTAGCCGCTGGAGTAGCTTGATTGGGGCCGGAAGATTTATTTGTAAGATGACTCAGTTATATGGCTAGCTGATAAGTTGGTGCTAGCTACCATCTGG
This sequence comes from Phacochoerus africanus, assembly GCF_016906955.1. Classification (NCBI taxonomy): domain Eukaryota; kingdom Metazoa; phylum Chordata; class Mammalia; order Artiodactyla; family Suidae; genus Phacochoerus; species Phacochoerus africanus. The sequence goes on along the minus strand of NC_062545.1, from coordinate 74,278,915 downwards.
AAGATAAGCTGAGATTGTTGATCAGGTCCTGACTCTTCCTCTATGTGGATAGATAGATTTAGAACAATGGTGGCTGGGTTCCAAGAGAGAATGTCTTTATGAACAGTCATTCCAAGAGGACAAGTGCTATTGTAATTCACATGTATTTGCTAATATACCATTGATCAAAGGTACTCACATGGCCACACTGATACGGGAGAGGATACAGTAAAGTAGCCTCTCTGGAGGACAGTTTGAAGCCTTAATATTCATAGCTTTTGGTCTAGTAATTTTATCTTTAGGGCTTTGTCCTAAGAAAAGTATATAAATTCCCTGGATCTGTATTGAGCCTTCATCTAGCTCTCATCCATAGCATTTTGCCTAGGGTCAGATAGCTAGTTAATGCCAGAGTTCCAAAGTTGTGTGCTTTAACCAGTGTATGATCTCTCATGTAGATGATGTCTATATACATCATGTTAATGATCTCAAATGAGAAGCTAATATATTTAATAAAAATAAAATTTGTGTATATAAAAGTCTGCAAGGATGTATAGCTGGCCCTTGAACAACATAGATTTGAACTGCATGAGTCCACTTATTTGTAGATTTTTTTCAATAGTAAATAGTACAGTACTACAGGATCCATGGTTGGTTGAATCTGTGGATGTGGAACCGCAAATATGGAGGAACCATGTATTCAAAGGGCCAACTATAAATTATACTCAGATTTTTGACTCTTGGGAGGATCAGTACCCCTAACCCCCAGTGTTGTTCAAGGGTCGGGAGTATATCAAATTCACATATCTGCAAATGAGCATGTACCATTGTTCTAATTTTTTTGTAAGAATAATTTTTATGAGCCTACCATGCAAACTTAACCTAATAGATTCATGTATATATGTTTTATGCCTATTTCATTTCCACCCTGATTACTCTAGTGCTGATTTCTACCCTTTTATCTAAGCATAAATTCCTATGAGGAATTATGATTATGACTGCTAAAGGTAATAAATCTTCTTTGCTCTCCTCCTTCCACCCCCTCCCCAGTTTTATGCTGTAAATATCTCTTAAGGAGGTTGTCTTTTTTAGATCCCTGTAGTCCATATGTGCCTGATAATGCATATATAGTAGTTTAGAGTACACTTACTGAATTAGTTTCTTAATATTCTTTCACTGGTTTCTACATCATAGTTTCACTTACAGTGACTTTGTATCCCATTTCCAGTTCATTGTCCTCATAGTTTTAGTTCCAAAGCATTATCCTTGAGGAGGTAAAATATTATTGCCTATATTTGTCCTGCCTAAACTAGAATCACTGGTGACCATACAGATTCTTCGGTCTCCCCTTACTCTGTTTCACACTTAATAGTCTAGCACAGTAGTTTTTGACCCTGGCTGCACCCTAGAATCACCTAAAAATACTGATGTTTGGATTCCAACCCAGACTAATTGAATGAGATTCTCTAGATGAGGGCATTTGGAGTGTACGGGGATGGGAGTGTGTTTAAAACTCTTGAGGTGATTCTTACAATTAGGCAAGTTGGAAAGAGATGGAAAATAAGTTTACACTTTAAAAATTGTTCAAGAAAGGTCTTAATGGGCAGTTTTCTTTCAGCAGAAATCTGCAGAATTATGTAAGTGTTCAATGAACTCTTTAAGAACAATTTTTCCTTTACGGTAGGATTATTAACACAAAAATCCATCAAAGCTTGCTTACTAAAAACCTTGCGTGAGCTCTCAAGTGAATCTTGTTGCCATTCACGAATGAAGACTATGGACAGAGTAGGAAAAGTATATGGAATTACTTGGTTTCTGCAGTAAACCAGTTGAGATAATTTCTTCTCTACTATTTCGGAAATTATACCATAAAGGATACTCCTTTTAAAATAACGGGAAATTGTATCACTGGAAGGCCATGTCCTTATTTTTTTAAAAAAGAAAGAAACTTAAACTAAATACCTTGGCTTAATGACAATCTACATTTCAAAGGTTTTACAGACTAAAAGCTTATTCTTCACTTAAATGACTTCTCCCCAGCCATACTTAGAGTTCATCTAGGTTATAAACCATATCTCCAGTTATTCATGCTGTTCCAGATTGGGTAAAACAAGTATCAAAAGTACTGAAGGGCGAGGTAATAGCTTAAGCACTGCTCAGCTTATCCTTTATCTCTAGATGTAGATATTTGGAGAAATGCAACCATTTAATGAGAACTGTAGTGAGGCATCCATTTACATCTCTTAGGATTGTTCAAATAGAGTATGGTCTATTGAGTATACTTTTGATGTCGTTGCCAGTCTCTTTTTTCAAATGTACACGTGACACTATCTGAAGAAATACTAGAAACACTTAGTAAACATTTTTCTAGTATCTCTTGTTAAGCTATATTCAGGAGACCACATTTTGAGGCTTGGTTTTCTGCTTAGCTATCAGTGAAAATCAGGTTTCATATAGGGTATCTGTGAGCTGCTGACTTTAATAGGTCAGCCTGTGTAAGTATGTAAGACCTAGCTTTTTTGGAGACCAGTAATATGGCCATTTCCTCTGCTTGGATGTGAAGGGAGCTCTTGTTTTAGAGTTCTCTGCCATGATTTCAGAATCTGTTCTTTTGTATATAATGTTCATTTTCATTCCTGATTATTTCGCCCTATATTATTAGTAATGGGAAATGGCTGGTTTTTCTTTTATATAAATAGCAGTTTAAGAATATCAGTCATATAGGCATTTCTTATAGCATTTCATCCCTTTGGAGTTTTGTTTCTGGTACATTATTAGGAAAAATAAGGAGTAACAAAATAATATTGAACAGATGGTTAGTCTTGTTCTTTTCTAGTTTTCTGAATGTCGAGGCATCTTATATAGTGATTTAGCCCGATACTTTTTCATAAGCTATGCAGAAGCTTGAGAATTGCTCTGAATTTTGTATAGGGCAAGTACAAATATCCATGGTTTCGTCCAAGTAGACTGTAAGTGTTAATTCTGTAAATCAACAAATTATGAACATAATGTACTTGCACATCTTCGTTTTCACAATATATTTAGCAGAGAGTGGGGCTTTCCTCTAGTAAGCCAGTCTCTCTCCTAATGGTTAAAGTCAGCCAAACAACTTCACCTAAAAATGTGACTTCTCCAAGAAGAATTCATTTTTTGCTTTGACAGTTCTGTAAGTTCCAAATTTAGCTGGGTAAATTCCAGATGACTCTAAATTTTATTATGAAGGGTAAGTGTGAAAATAAAAAAAAAAAACTTTTAAAGAGGAAAAAGGTAACTTTACATTGGAGAAATCTGACTAACCTCACCTTAACCAAGTGGTCCAATAATGGGACAAGCTGACATCACGTGCCTTCTTATGTGGGGCATTGAGAAGGCTTCAATGTTCCTGCCAAAAATGAATGACATGAAACTGGTCATGAGGAAAAGGACAAACTCAAGTGTATAGTACTTTTCAAATATCTGGCCTGTACTCTCTAAAATTGTCAATGTCTTGAATGGCAGAAGGACAGGAGAACTGCTCTGATTGAAGGAGACTAGAGAGATAACGAGGCATGTATAAAATAAGCTACAGTACAGGGAATACAGCCAGTGTTTTATAATAACTTTATTTTTTGGCCCCTCCCATGGGACATAGAAGTACCTGAGCCACTGCAGTGACAACACCAATCCTTAACCCACTGCACCCCCAGGGAACTCTGTATTTAGCTTATATAGATTTTTTTTTTGATAGGTAAGAAATAGATTTATTAAGATGGGATGCTTGTGAGAGATGCAAGTGGGCAGGCGAGGAGGCTCTGCCCTGAGGATTAGATGGACTACAATTTTTTCTTGGCTTATAATGATTAATAAAGGCATATTTTGAATGTGGAATAAAATAATGTTTTTATAGGTTTTATGGATTCTAGGCAACCAACTTAACTTTCTGAGGGGCAGATAATTATTATTCTCTGCTTTTTATTTTTATTTATTTATTTTTGGCTGCACCCACGACATGTAGAAGTTCCTGGGCCAGGGATCAAACTTGCACCACAGCAGTGACAGTGTTGGATCCTTAACCTGCTGAGCCATCAGGGAACTCCTCTGCTTTTTAAATGTTAGTTTGGGCCATAGCCCTGACAAAGCTTTAAATTTTTGTTAATTTGGGGTTTCTCATATATGTATGAGAGTTGATGTTAAGTTTTTTTAGGCGCCTATGTCTTTGCTTTGAAGAACTTTCCTAACTCCGTGAATGAAATTGAAAAGTCTGAAATAGACCAAAGTTACTCAAGCTCACTTTAGCATTTACTAATAACTATACAAATAGCTGAAGGCTGTGGCTTAGTTTGTAATAGTTCTTGCCTAATGATGGACTTTAGTTTTGCCTGTCTGTGGTCACTGTTCCTCAGATATTGTTATTTCATACTAATGACTGAGTTCAACACTTTTACCTGTTAGATGAAATGAACCACAGCAAGAGGAAAATAGTGGTTTCTAATTTATGCTCAACTTTAACCAGAGTAACTATTCCTAAAATTAGGAGTTTCTGAAAATATGAATTTAAGGATGAAAAAATATGAATGTAAGGATGAGAAAATAATCTTGCCTTTTAAGTTTCAAAAGTTTTAGTCACCTTAAAGTAAGATAGCCATAGTTAACTTATATTTAAATTTAACATATCAGGAGTTTCCGTCGTGGCGCAGTGGTTAACGAATCCGACTAGGAACCATGAGGTTGTGGGTTCGTCCCTGCCCTTGCTCAGTGGGTTAACGATCCGGCGTTGCCGTGAGCTGTGGTGTAGGTTGGAGACCCGGCTCGGATCCCGTGTTGCTGTGGCTCTGGCGTAGGCCGGTGGCTGCAGCTCCGATTCAACCCCTAGCCTGGGAACCTCCATATGCCGCGGGAGCGGCCCAAGAATAGCAACAACAACAACAACAAAAATAAATTTAACATATCAGCATTATTAATGGTAGTAATTTGATTTACATTTAATTTCAGAATTTGGCACTTTATTTCCCTCTGGATAAGTCAGAAACATTTTATTTATTTTTGTCTTTTGTCTTTTTAGGGCCACACCCACGGCATGTGGGGTTCCCAGGCTAGGAGTCGAATCTGAGCTGTAGCTGCTGGCCTGTGCCACAGCCACAGCAACGCAGGATCCGAGCCGCATCTGCGACCTACACCACAGTGCATGGCAGTGCTGGATCCTTAACCCACTGAACAAGGCCAGGGATCAAACCCACAACCTCATGGATACTAGATGGGTGGGTTAACCACTGAGCCACAACGGGAACTCCCAGAAACATTTAAAAAGATATCCAAAGTAAAACCTTTAAATTTTTACCATAATCTGCCTTAGTAGTCTTTCATTCTTCAAGCAGATAAAACTTAAAATTAGCTAGAACCAAGTTTAATGGAGTTCCCGTCTTGGCTCAGTGGTAAGGAACCCAATTAGTATCCCTGAGGATGCAGGTTCAGTCACTCAATGGGTTAAAGATCTGTTGCTTTGAGCTGTGGTATAGGTAGCAGATGTGGCTCGGATTCTGTGTTGCTGTGGCTGTGGTGTAGGACCGGCAGCTGCAGCTCCAATTCAGCCCCTAGCCTGGGAATCTCCATATGCCACAGATGCAGCCCTAAAAAGCAAAAGAGTTTAAAAAATAAAACAAAATTAGCTAAACCAACGTTTTAAAAAAGTTATAATGATATATAACATTGTATTAGTCTCTGGTGTGCAGCATAATGATTTTATATTTGTATAAATTGTGAAATGATCACAATAGGTTGGTTGATATCCAGCATCATACATAGAAAATCTGTGCTTGGGTGATGAGAATAGAACTGTTTTCATGCTGCCCTTTACTATTACATGTAGCTAACCTGTTAAATTCATGGTAAACCTCTCTGGCTGTTTTTTTTTTTCTTTCCAAAGATATTTTCCTATTCAGGGATGTTTATTAACTCCTCCTACCCACTCCTTTTCCTCATAGTCACAGGTTAGAATTATTTCCTAAATATACTTCTTTCTTCTCTGCGTGTAGCTCACACAGTAATTTTACCATTCTTAAATGTCTTCCTTCAGTATGGCTGACTGCATGTTTAAAGAATACTGACCAAATCAAGTGTCATTTCCTTTCCTTTATGCTTCCTTTCATTTTTATTTTTTTAAAGAAGCTTTTATCTTATTTTATTCTATTTATTGTCTTTTGTCCTTTTTAGGGCTGCACCCTGTGCATATGAAGGTTCCCAGGCTAGGGGTCAAATCCAGCTCACAGCAACGCTGGATCCCTAACCCATGAGTGAGGCCAGGGATCGAACCTGCGACCTCATGGTTCCTAGTTGGATTCGTTTCCACCATGCTCCCCTTATGCTTTTTAAATTACACAAATGGTATCTCATTGTGGATACTGTTCTGAAACTTTTTTTTTTTTGGTAACAGCTGCACCTGTGGCATATGAAATCCCAGGTCAGGGACTGAATCTGAGCATAGTTGCAACCTACACCACAATTGTGGCAATGCTGGGTCTGTTAACCCACTGCACTGGGCCAGGGATTGAAACTGTGCCTCTGCAGTGACCCAAACCTTGCAGTCAAATTCTTAACCCATGTGCCACAGCGGGAACTCATGAAACTTACGCTTACCACATCTCAGGTGGGTTTCCTGATCAGTCTGTGGTTGAGTGATATTTTGTAAAAGCTGTATAATCTTTCATTTTATATTTGTAACACTTTTATAAGATTTTTAGCTTTCTGTCCTTTTTTTTTGCTATTATATAAAACAATGCTAAAGTAAATTTTTAAGTACTGATACTTTTTTGTATATATGGAAATATTTGTAGGATTAATTCTTGGTGAAATTATTGGGCCAAAAGATATATGCATTTAAAAGAGTTATAGATGTCACCAAAACACCATCCTTAAAGGTTATGCCAGTTTTCACTGTCTTCAGCATTTTAGATGCCTATCTCTATCTTCACCATCGCTGGGCATTAACATTTAATACCTGCCTGTCTGATAAATGAAAATGGAATCTTACTGTTTTGGCTGGCATTTCTTGTGTGAGTGAAGTTGAATATTATTGATATAGTTTTTCTGTGTTCTCCCTGTTCTGCTTGTCAGGTTATTCATTTTTATCTTGATGATAAGGGTTTTTTTTGTTTTTTTTTGTTTTTTGTTTTGTTTGTTTTTTGTCTTTTTAGAGCCTCACCCAAAGCATATGGAAGTTCCCAGGCCAGGGGTCGAATCACAGCTGTGGCTGCTGGCCTACACCATAGCCACAGCAACACCAGACCTGAGCTGTGTCTGCGACCTATACCACAGCTGACAGCAATGCCGCCACATCCTTAACCCACTGAGCAAGGGCATGGATCGAACCTGCATCCTCATGGTTACTAGTTGGTTTCCTTATCACTGAGCCACAACAGGAACTCCTTGATGATACGTTTTTAAGTTCTTTACATTTTAATACAATTAATCAATTTGTTTTGTATTGCAGATATTTGTCTACAGTTTGTTTGTGGTCTTTCAACTTTGTTTACTATGTATGGTATTTTTAATTAACTTTTTGTATGCTTATCTTATAACCTAATAATATAAGTTTTAGAAGGGCCAGGACTGCATCTTGTTCATCATTATAGTCACTGTTTTAGCTAGCAGTATGCCTTTTTAAAAATGCCTCAAACCGTAGTAATAGTTGAATCCACCCAACTACCCAAACCGTAGTAGTAGTTGAATCCTCCCAAAACTGTAGGGAAAAAGAAATTATCCTTACTCTTTTGTCTTTAGAAAACCAAAATAGAGTATTTTATAAAGGTTAGGTAAACTGAAAGTGAGCAATCAACAGTGGTAGTTTAGTGGCTTAAACAAAAAATCTCAGCATCTTTCATTTGTATTTCGATCAAGTTGAATTGAAAGTCCTTGTGGTGATAGGGATAAGTTAGCAGGCACACTTCCCACTCTGAATGTAATGGGCAGATAATGCTAAGAATTACTTGACATGACTTTATCAAAACTCTAAAGCAGTCCTCATATAAAGAAATATATATATATAGCCAGCTGAGAAAACTATGAGATTTTCCTAAGCTAGGATCCTTTTTAAATATATAATATAATCTATCAAACTATTAGCTAATCATAGAAAGGAATGGTCTTTTTCTCCCTCCCACTACTCTTCTATTAAAGTGAATCAGATATAATCATGATTGTGTCAAAAGTTCAAAAGGGAAAATGGAGGTAAAATGAGCTGAATTGGCGCTTTTCTCTCAACATTGTACCTGTAAGCTTGATATGTTGTTTCAGAGATTAACTTTATAGACTTCCGTACCCAGAAGTATGAAAATTCTTAGGGAACTCTTTTCACAAGCTTGATCTTAACATACTGAATAAAGAGAGCAGCTAATCCCTTTTGTAAAGTAATTTGAGAGGAGGGAATTCAGAATGTAAAATCTCACCTGCAGAAAACACTATTCTGTAAAGGCCTTTCTATCTTTAGACACTTACAAAGACTTAATATTTTAATGCGGAAGGGTGAACTTGGTTAAAAAGCCAGTGAGTGAAATTAGAGAGAAATAATCCAGTGCTTTCTTTCTGGGAATTACTATCCTGCTCTCCGGGGGACCTGATTTTATTCCCTGTGGGGAATGAGAATACCCCTCTCATACAGCAAGCCAGCATCTCTAAATATAAGCTTGACTTTTAGTATAATAAGAGTCTTGTTAAGTGCAATTTTGCTCTTAGTCATTAATACAATGAACAAATGTTGTGGTTACCTGGGAAAGAAAATTCAAGTGCTTTTAAACCTCCTTTGAGATTTGGTTTCATGCTTGAAACCTATACAGTGTTATGCCCAATAGCGTCTGTAGAAGATTCCAAGCTGTAAGGTATACAACATAGAGAAGTTAATACACGGAAAAAAATCTAAACCACTACAAAACGGGTTTAAGGTCCTGAATAAAAAGCTTTTCTTTTGCCAAATGACACTTAGTAATGGCATTTAGTTTAACAAATGATTGGAATTTTCTTAGGGGTAAATTTTACATGATGATGATGATGTCCCTGCAGGAAACCAGTCTTTCCTTCTGGTGGCACTTTATCTTTTCAGCTTTAAAACAGTTTGACATTCTACAAGTGCAAAGACCAAATTAAAGACAAAATAGAATGTGAGGGTATATAGTATTAAATAGCATTTTCAGTATGGTATGGCATTAATTGTGTTAGGTTATTTCTGTCCCCTAACACTTTGTGCTATTATGTGCATTTTAAAATACATTTTTGATTATAAACTTGTGGTATACAGCTTCTGCTAATAGTCTTTAATCATAAACCATTTTAAATTATATTTGGTAGTATATTTTTTCTTTTTAATAGGGATCAGCAAAAGATAATAGGAATCTTCTTTAAGTTTAGAATTTGACTGGGAGTTTCCTCGTGGCCTGGCAGTTAAGGATCTGACATTGTCACTGCTGTGGCGCAGGTTTAATCCCTAGCCTGGGAACTTCCAAATGCCATGAGCACCGCCAAAAAAAAAAAAAGAGAGAATTTGACAGAGGTGGTCTTTCCATTTTGTAAAGAACAGTCTTCCATTCTGATGTAACCTCAAGGTCCTAGGTTTATGTTTTTAGTTCCTAAGCTTGTTCTCAGCCTGTAAGCTCTGGATCGATGGCCCTTACCCAATGTGTATGACTCCTAGTTTCCTGCTGGTAGCATTTCACTCTTTCCCTGCTATTACTTTTCTTTTTTCTTTGTTAAATTTTATTTATTGGGAGTTCCCATCATGGCTAAGTGGTTAACGGATCCTTTGTTTTGCTGACCCTAGCCTGGGAACCTCCATATGCCACAGGTGCAACCCTAAAAAAAGAAAGACAAAAAAAAAAGTGTTTGTTTTTTTTTAATTTATTTTTGTCTTTTTAGGGTCACACCTGCAACATATGGAAGTTCCCAGACTAGGGGTCCAGTCCGAGCGGCATCTGTCAGCCCATGCCACAGCCGTGGTAATGATGATCCTTAACCCATTGAGTGAGGCCAGAGAGCAAACCCACATCCTCATGGATACTGCTTGGGTTCTTAACCCACTGAGCCACAATGAGAATGCAACAAGATTTTTTTTTTCCTGTTTTCTTTTTAAGAAGACTATTAAGAATAATTCATTTTTTTCATTATAAAACATGTAATTTCATAATAACAAAATATTTTGTATTTCATCTCAAAGTAGTTAACATCTCTTTCCCCATGAGCACTGTATACTAAACTGTATCTAAACTGGATAGCAGTCAGAGCTAGCTTCATCTCCTATTCAGTTAACATTTTTGCAGGTCACTGAAATAGAAAAAAAAAAAAAAAGACTTAGATTTATGTAACCTCAGGCAGAATGACATCCCAAAAAAAGCATATGCATTATATTTTATTTATGTTTTCCCTTTTTGGCCAGCTGTGACACATGGAGTTCCCTGGCCACGGGTTAGATTGGAGCCAGAGTCTCCACCTAAGCCATAGCTGTGGCAATGCCAGATTCTTAACCCACTGTGCTGGGCTGGGGATCGAACCTCTCAAGCACTCCCAAGACGCTGTCGATCCCGTTGCATCACAGTGGGAAGTCTCAGGCATGCATTTTGAAAGTTGTATACTAGTATAAATGCCATACTTTTTTTTAATGGCCAAGTTTTATTGGAGGTAAAATGTCATCTTAATAATATTACGATTTTCTTAAGATAACTAGGCATATTATCAGACAGATCACACACACACTTTTTTGAAGTCCCTGTAACATGCTTCAACTTAAGAATGACTATTTGTTTGTTTCAGACAAATCTGCCTATTTTCAAGCTGAAGGAATCTACCGTTAGAAGAAGATACAGTGACTTTGAATGGCTGCGAAGTGAATTAGAAAGAGAGAGCAAGGTAAGAATTATTTGTAATGTAACTTTAAAGCAAAACATTCCAAATTTTAATGTTTAAGGGCTCTCAGGAAAATTATCTTTAATTAAGTAGGTAAAAGCAAATTTTTTTTTAATAATTTAATTCATTTTACTTTATAGGAGATGGGGCAAGTGTGTAATTTTTCTTTAGAACTCTTCCTTTTCATGTCTACTTTAGTGCCCCAGTTGAGGCCTTTGCTGACTCACACTTAGATAACACTTACTTAGAACTTTCTTGCTGTTACTTCCTTCCATTTCCTCATCTTCCTTGTCTGCCTTCCCTCCACCCCTGACCTTGCTAAATTTCTCTTCCTCAATACATCTCCTGTGTCAGTATATTTCTAATTTTTTTATTGACTCAATACATTTTTAAAAATCATCACACATTATATATAACATAAGTTTCATAAACCAGTACTTACCTTACTCTGTACCATAAGTACTGATATTCCTCAGATTAGATTTTTAAATGATGGCCATGATCTACTAATGTGTTGCTACCTGAAGTTTTAGAACAGTGTTGTATATCTTGGTAAGAATTGTCTTCTCTTAAAACTTGGTGGCTTTGGCTGCAACATAGAACAAGTTCTTATTCTAATGTCCTCTATTTCAGCCCTATGTCAGAATGACATCTGTGACATAGAGTCATGAAAGGGCATGGTACACTCAGAATGACAAAAAGGTACCTTGCGACTACGGTGTAGTAGGTTAAAAAGTGGGTATGCTAGGAACCCTAAGGTAGGGTAAGGTTGGCTTGTGCTCTCTTCCAAAGTGTAGTAAGCTAGAAATGGAAGGAAAACTTCCTTAAGCAGTTAAAGGTGACTGGATACAATAGAAGCATACACAGATCATAGCATTCCATCAAACAGGGAAGAACATTTTACTCAAAAGAATATCCAGGTATAAAATACTTAGAAGTAAAACCGTAAATATAAAACTCATGTAAAGAAATCTTTAAAATTTAATTGAAAGACAAAAAGAAGACCCTAATAAACAGGAATATGATATTCCTAGTTTGGAATATTTACTTTTGAAAATTCATTTACTTTATAAACATTTGAGAGCTCATTCTTTGTGATCTTTGAGTTACATGGAGCTGTGAACAAATTAAGGTTCCCACTTTTATGGTACTTTATTGGGTAAGTTGGGGTAGTGGTGAAAGGAGACCAAAAAAAAAAAGAAAAGTAAGATTTATAGTATGTTAGATGGTAATGTGCTCTACAAAACAAAATTAAGGGAAATAGGGAGTGCAAGGAGAGCTTTATCCTCATATAGATAGTCAAGGGAAGGCCTCACTTGAGGTGGCTTTTTAGCAGTAGACCTGATGGAAATAAGGCAGTACCTCCTAACTTATTTATAGATTTGTAAAATTTTAATAGAAAACTTAATGTCACTCTTTAAAATTTTGCAGATTTATATAGAACTTTAGAATCAGAATAGCCAAAAAATTGTTTCCAACAATAATTGAGCACCTGCAGACATCAGACCATATGTTAAGACTGGTAATTAACAGTGTGGTGTTGCTTTAGGGACGTGTAAATCGATGACGAGCAGGATGTCAAAGAATTTAGAAGCTGACCGTGTGTTTATTGGAACATTGTCAGTTAGTGAGGAAAGGAATTAATACTTAGTTAAATGGGGTTGAAACATTTGGCCATTTAGGAATAAACTCACTGTATATAAATTATAGATGGCGTGAAGATTTAAATGTATAAAACAAGTTAGGAAAGTTTGGGGTAACAAAAAAATTTTTATGACCATAGGAAAAGTGTCTTTTTTTCTAGCTTTATTGATGTTTTTGACATAACATTGTGTAAGTTTGTTATGTAACAGTGATTTGATATATGTATATATTGTGAAATGATTACCATAATAAGGTTTGTTAATACTTCTGTCACTTTAGATAGGGAGTTTTTGTTTGATTCTTTTTTTTTTCTTTTCTTTTTTAGGCTGCACCCACGGCATATGGAAGCTCCCAGGCTAGGGGTAACATCGGAGCTGCAGCTGCCAGCCTACACCATAGCCACAGCAATGCCAGATCCAGGCCGTGTCTGGGACCTATACCACAGCTCTCGGCAACGCCAGATCCTTAACCCACTGAGCAAAGCCAGGGATCGAACCTGCAACCTCATGTTTCCGAGTCGGATTCGTTTCCACTGCGCCAAGATGGGAACTCCTAGTACAGTATAATCTTGTTAATTGTAGTCACCATGCTGTTGAACCGTAGATTTTCAGAACTTACTCATCTTTTAACTGTAAGTTTGTATCCTTTGACCACTATCTCCCCATTTCCCCCACCTCTTACCCTGAAAACCAGTGGTTGTTCTACTATTTTTTTCTATGATTATGACTTTTTTTAGATTCCACAAATAAGTGAGATTATACAGTATTTGTCTTTTTCTCTCTGATTTATGAGAAAAAGTTTGATATGATTTTGGCTTTGCTTCCTGGCACACTGGAGTGTTAAATAAGCATTTCATGAATTTTAGGACATTTTAATTACTCTGTAAGAGAAACCCCATACCCATTTAGGAATCAATACCAATTTCACCTCCAACTCTTCCTCACCCAACCATAAACAACCACTAATCTACTTTCTCTATAGATTTGCTGGTTCTGGACATTTCATATAAATAGAAGCATAAAATACGTAGTCTTTTGTGTTTGACTTCTTTCATTGAGCTTGTTTTCAAGGTTCATCCTCTTGTATCATTAATCACTATTTCATTTCTTTTTATTGTCCCAAAATATTCTCTTGTATGGATAGATCACATTTTCTTTATCCATTTATCATTGGCAGACATCTGGGTTGTTCCTTCTTTTTGACTATTGTGAATAATGCTGCAGTGAACATTCGTGTACAGATTTTTGCCTAGACATAGTTTTTGTATCTTTGGAGTATATACCCAAGAGTGGATTTACTGGGTCATGTGCTGTGTTTAGCCTGTTGGGGAACTCCCAGACTATTTTCAAAAGCAGCTATACCATTTTTACATTCCCACCAACAATGTCTGAGAGTTCCACTTTCTCCACATCCTCACCAACACATACTATTATTGATTTCTTTATTATAGCTATCATATAGTGTGTGAAGTGGTATATCATTGTGGCTTTCATTATCCTCATGGCAAATGATGATGATCATCTTGTCATATACTTAGCAGCCTTTTATATATCTTGTGTAGAAATACATTTTTTTAGATCCTTTGTCCATTTAATCTTCTTTTATTACTGAATTGTATCTAGAATATGTATTTTTTAAAAACAACTCTTACGTCCCTTATTGGACTTAAAATTTGCAAATCTTCTCCCATAATGTGCATTGTTTTCACTTGATGGAATCCTTTGAAGCACAATACTTCATTTTTAACATGAGACCGTTTAATTATTTGGGGCATTTAACCTTTGTGAAAGTTGTACTTATATTAGAATTGCTAAGAACAATTAATCAAGTTGTTTTATATATTAGTACTTTTAATTAAGATCTGTTATACTGGATTAGAAAGTGGGTGATTTATTGTGTTTACTGGTCATTATGGTTAAATGAGCTTTTAAATCAGTATGTTTCATTTTATTATTCTGGCTAAATATCCTCCTGTCTCCTTCATGCCCCACATACACGTCATCAGATTCATGACTTTTAAATTGATCTTTTCAGACTATTTAAGCAAAAACAATTTGATGTTTAAGATCCTCGAGATCTTTGGAGTTCCCGTTGTGGCACAGTGGCTAACGAATTGACTAGGAACCATGAGGTTGCGGGTTCAATCCCTGGCCTTGCTCAATGGGTTAAGGATCCAGTGTTGCTGTGAGCTGTGGGGTAGGTTGCAGACACCATTCAGATCCCTCGTTTGCTGTGGCTCTGGCGTAGGCCAGTGGCTACAGCTCCAATTAGACCCCTAGCCTGGGAACTTCCATATGCCGTGGGAGCGGCCCTAGAAAAGGCAAAAAGACAAAAAAAAAAAAAAAGATCTTTGAGATCTTAGCTGGACAAACCAGGTGATTATTTAATCCTGTTGCTTACAGCATCACTATCCATTGATGACTATTTTGAATATTAGTAAGAATGTATCTCTGTATTAATCTTAAATTTCATGCTAAATTTTACCCAGAACTAATGGTGGTCATTTATTCAGTGCGCTGATTCTATATTCCATTTTTTACTTTTTATGTGTTTATTCATTTATTTATTTACAGCCACACCAGCATATGGAAATTCCCGGCCTAGAGGTTGAATCTGAGCTGCAACTGAGGCATACGCCCAAGCCACGGAAAACACCAGATCTGAGCTGCATCTGTGACCTACACTGCAGCTTGCAGCAACACTAGATACTTTGCCCACTGAGCCAGGCCAGGTGTTGAACCTACATTCTCACAGACACTATGTTGTGTTCTTAACCCACTGAGCCACAATGGGAACTCCTAGATTCCCTTTTTTATAATAACTTTATAGATACAGATATCCCTGCTCATCTTACAGCTATTCTGCTGGAGCTCAGTGATCATGAGTGATGCTGTTTTTCAGTTTTCAGTTCCCTGCAACTTGATAAATACTAATATAGGGAAGAGATTGAAAAAATACTAAACCAGACTTAGATAAATCTTTAGGTGTCTTAATCATTTGGGTCATCTGAGGAGAGTAGATCCAGGAAGGAATTATAAAGTTTATTTTGGGCATTTGATTTTTTATTTATTTTTTGCTCTTTGTTTTTGCTTATCTATATGAAGTTGTGTTGATCTTTCCTGTTTTTACCTTGTTGAGCTATTGTTTTAGGATAGAAACTGCATCAAGGGTTTTAGGTTTTACTTCTTGGAATAAATATAATTTTATTACTATGTTTATATTTCTCCTTATTTGAATTGTTTGCCCACACCTTTTTTCTGTTTTAATGTAAGATAAGGATTCAGCTAAATGGTTAGTCATCTAACAGATATTTGGGCTTAACTGTAAGGTCCTTGATTTGAAGGCATTAATAGCATAGATTGGTGGTTCTCTACCAGGGGCAGCTTGTCCCCAAGGAGACATTTTGACAGTGTCTAGAGATCATTGCTATTCTAACAGCTGTGGGGTGCCTACTGGTGACATCTAGTGAGTGGAGGCCAAGGATGCTGTTGAATACATACATACTTTTCTGCAGTGTACAAGAAACCCACTCCCCTTCCCAATTCAAAGAATTATCTAGTTCAAAATGTTAATAGTGCCATGGTTGAGAAACCTTGGGGTAGAGAACCCAACTGTCCTGTGAAATAAATAGCTAAGTGCTATTTAATTGAAACAAATATTTGAGCTCAGGTAATTACCTGAAAAGGGAGATCAGTCATAAGTTGTCACTAGAGGATAGTTAGGCTGTAACAGGGAAAATTTGGGATGTTCCTTTAGTGTGGGAAGGAAGAAATGATGGGTACTTCGGGAAGGATAGGATAGTGGGATTGGAAGAAAGTTGACATGTTTCTTAGCCTAGGAAATGGAAGAGTGGCAACAAGTAGAGTCGATTATTTTGTCATAACCTCAAACACAAGTATGAAAGATTATATCCAAATTGAGATGGAAGAAATTGACTACAAAATTCTTGTCTGACCATGCTAGAGAGAATATTGTTGATGTTTTATTGCTTCATTTAATTGAGAGTTTGTGTTTGATCTCTTCGGTTACCATTGTGAAAAAGCATTGTCTTTCCCAAGTGACATCAGAACTGTCTGAGGGGCATGGTAACCTTTATTTTGTATTCTTGTGCTTTGGTAAGTCCAGGAAAAAATGAAATAAGCTACAGGCCCTACCATTGAAGAGCTTTGGTCTAATGGACTATTCTGGCATTTTGGTTATCTTGCCTCCAAAACATTGAATCTTTTTTAAGTGTATTTTTTTAAACTAGTTTAACAGTAAGATGGCTCTCATAGCTCTCATACACTTTATCTTTGTGTTATGCTCTGTAAACTTTCCCAACTCAGCAAGCATGTTCAAGAACTTTCCTTACCTGTTTTAGGTTGTAGTTCCCCCACTCCCTGGGAAAGCATTTTTGCGTCAACTTCCTTTTAGAGGAGATGATGGAATATTTGATGACAATTTTATTGAAGAAAGGAAGCAAGGGCTGGAGCAGTTTATAAACAAGTAAGTGCTTTCTGTTCCTTAAGATGTAAGAGTGAATAGTGTTCTGAGATGACTAGGTGACTGCTGGTAATTTAGATTTCAGACTGAACTGTAGTAATTCCTTTTGGTCAATTCCTAACTTTTTATATCATTTAAACAAAGTAAAAATATATAACAAGTTGAATATCATGTGATAAATATTAATACTCTTGAGTGATTGATATGAGTATCTTTGTATTGACCTAAGTTTTGTATTTGTTTTTCATGGTTAATTTATGCAGATTACATTTAAAATTACAGCATTTAAGAAACACAGTTTTACTTATGATTCTTTCTGATTTAAGGTATGTTCTAGCATGGAACAATAAAACTTACAATACACTTGAAATAATTTTGTCTGATTGCAGATGTAGGAGGTGTTATCAGCATGTCTTTGTGTAAGCGTGCACATTTAAACTTTTCATGGCCAAATCTTTTGAAAACATAAGAAGATTGGTATTGTTCATCTTTTACTTTAGAAACTTGGTGGCAGCATGTAGAAGTTCCTGGGCCAGGGATTGAACCTGCACCACAGCAGTGACAATGCTAATCCTTAACCCAATGAGCCATGAGGGAACTCCTACTATAGAAACTTTTAATAAGCTCAGACCCTAGCTTTTGATTTTATTCCTATTTGAAATATAGCCACATTTTAAAAGCCAAAGTGATCGGAAGAGTTATGCCTGGAAAGGGCTCACTATAATTGTGCATTGGCTGTAAGTTTGACCGGATAAAGTCAAATCCTAGATGATATGGTTGTGTGAGCTTATTTATTAACGACACTTTAATTTTTATCTAGTAATTTGAAGATCTGTGAGTGGTCAACAAAGGGGAAAGTTATACAAAGCCTTTAACTTTTAGTCTTCTACTGTAGCATGTAGCACACAACCTTTGTTGTCTTCTAATGAACATACCTTTTTTTTTTGGAGAAGGTAGTGCTAGCTTGGATGGTTTCTTTTTTTTTTTTTTTAATTCTAAAATAGAAGTCTTGTTGCCCAGTCTGATCTTGTGTTTAGTCTAATGGAGACCTTTTAAAAGCAAAACAAGCAAAAAAAAAAAACCCAAACCAACCCGGGGTGGGGGGGTTGGGGAACAATGGATATTTGTGCCTGTTTCTTAGTATTTGGGGTTTTTTTTAATATCTTTTTTTTTTGTCTTTTTTGCTGTTTCTTGGGCTGCTCCCTCGGCATATGGAGGTTCCCAGGCTAGGGGTTGAATCGGAGCTGCAGCCACCGGCCTACGCCAGAGCCACAGCAATGCTGGATCCGAGCCGGGTCTGTAACCTACACCACCGCTCACGGCAACGCCAGATCCTTAACCCACTGAGCAAGGGCAGGGACGGAACCCGCAACCTCATGGTTCCTAGTCGGATTCGTTAACCACTGCGCCACGATGGGAACTCCAGTATTTGGGGTTTTTATTGAACTTCATTGTATTTCTAATTCTGATGCTATTTCTTTTCCTTCAAAATGGATTCTTAGAATCAATGACATCGTTTCACTTTTAACATTAAAATTCATTTAGGTTTCTTATGAATATACCAACTAATATGTAAAGAAGTCAACTGAGTACATATACCAGAGGCAATGCAAAGCTAGTGATTTAATGCTTTTTTCTAAATTACCCTTGTGAATCAAAGGAAAGAAAATATACTCTTAGTTGATAGACCATAGCTTTATGGGCAGCCCAGAATAACACTTGTTATTACTAAATTGTTCATGCTTCCTAACCATAAAATGTGTGTGTTTGTTACCCCTCCCCTACTTTTATAAAATACGGGACTGAATTTGTATTTTTTATTCCTAGGGTCGCTGGTCATCCTCTGGCACAGAATGAACGTTGTCTTCACATGTTTTTACAGGATGAAATAATAGATAAAAGCTATACTCCATCTAAAATAAGACATGCCTGAAATTGGAAGAAGGGGCAAAAAAAACTTTCCATGACTATTAATGATTCATATGCACCAGTGAAGAAGTTCTAACTTTAGCATGCTGCACAAAAACTGGTATAACATGCCTTCAGTATACTAACACTCATATGCTCAGTTTGTTTTGTTTTGTTTTGGCAGTTGACGAGAAGTTAATTTGCTTTAGTGAAAAATCCCTCATTCCAGCCTTTCTATATAAATAGCTCTTCCTTGCTGTTTTAATGTGGTTCACGCTGTAGCTTCACAAGCCTATTACTCCAGTATAATCTGCAGTGTCCTAACTAAAGTTACTGACTTGGTCTTACCTACAGTTTTTGTGTCATGTTTGCTTTTTGAATCTGATTAACTAGAATATCTCTCTTATCCCCTTTTTAATATGTGGTATCACTTGACCTAATTTATGTGTGGAAGCACTACGCATTGGTTTCCTGTACCCTACGTGTAAGAGACACATTTGAGTGCAGAAAGTATCTCCCTTCAGGCTTGTAATACCCTTCACATGGAAGATCAATGAGGGAAATCTTTATATTCTGTATAAAAACAAAATCAAATTTATATACTAAAATCATTTGTCTAAAAATTTAAGTTGTTTTCAAATAAAAATAAAAATGCATTTCTGATATGCACTGATTGTGTTGTCTCCGGCTTTTCTTTTCTCCCTTTAGAAGGCTTTCCTACTTAACTCACTTGTTGAGAGGGATTATTTACTAATTATATACTTCTCATTCCTGTAACTCCATTCCCCTTTAAACAGTGGTGATATCAAATATGCTACTACCCTTTGAATGGGGGTGTTTTCTTTTCCACAACAAAAAAAAGTGATGTACTTAAAAAAGCATTCCTTAAAGCTTACTGAGTCGTTATGAAGCACTTTGTGTATTTGGAAAACGCTTTATAATTTCAAGTCATTCTTTTCAAAAGGCCTTTTAAGATAAGCCAATAGCATGCCTCCTATTTTTCAGAAGATTTTTTTTTTTTTTTTTTGTAGCCCATCTGAGTGACTTGTTTAAACAAACTTAGCAAGGGGGTAATAACCCTTTCCTTAGTCAGCAGATTCACATTTTCCCTCTAACTTGGTTTAGGATGGTGGCACGCTTTCTTCTCTTTAACCAAGGGAGAAGGGCACAATGTTCTAGCCTGACTTGTATAATTGATAAGAAACCAGCAAATGCATGACTCCTTACTGCCTAACTTGTGGCCAGAAATTTATAGCCAGAATGTGGCCTCCAGTTTGAATCTGTACAATATCTTGTGGTTTGGGGCCCCATTGTGACCTAGAGTTCAATTCCTCCCTGTTGGAGGAAGGATATTCATCCCACAGCTCCTCTAGCCTAGTTCTCACCTAAAGGAAAAAGAAAGTGTAGTAAACAGGGGTGAAGACTTCAAGGAAATATTGAGAATGCATCAGTCAGAGAAGGGAGGAAGGGGCCCAGTGAAAAAGCTATACCATTAGGAATCACATGTGAAGGTCAAAGGCTCACTAAACACTGCGACTTAATCTGGAAACTAGAATGCCCCTCTATCCCCCACTTTACCATCACACCCAGGCTTCCAATGTAACAGTGGGTTATAGCTGAAAGTTACAAGACACACTCTGCAGAGTAGTTAGGGAAACCCAGAGTTGAGAAAGAGACCAAAGCACAGACACTAGGGGAATTTGAAGTCTCTGGTGCCTAAAATCATAGCGAACATTAAGCAAGTACATTCCCTAGCCAGATTACCATAAATCCGAAACAGATAAAGCTTATTTATCTGTTTATGTTACCTAGTGCAACATGTCTGTCTGGCTTTCAACAAAAAATTACAAGGCGTTCCAAAAGATGAGAAAAAGCAATCTGAAGAAAGAAAGCAATCATCAGAACCAGAGTCAGATGTGACACAGACATTGGAATTATCAAACAGGGAATTTAAAATAACATAAATGTTGAAAGTTTTTTTGTTTTGTTTTGTTTTGTTTTTTTATGCTGTACCCACAGCATACTGAAGTTCCAAGGCTAGGGGTCAAATCCGAGCTACAATTGCTGGCCTACACCCCAGCCACAGCAATGCCAGATCTGAGCCGCATTTTTGAGCTACACCACAGCTCATGGCAACGCCGGATCCTTAACCCTCTGAGCAAGGACAGAGATCGAAGCTGCATCCTCATGGATACTAGACTGATTCATTTCCCTTGCACCACAGTGGGAACTCCAAATGTTAAAAGTTTTTTTTTTTTAATTAATGAATTTTATTACATTTATAGGTGTACAACTATTATCACAACCAAATTTTACAGCATTTCCAGCCCAAACCCTTGGTGCATCCCCCCACTGCCCCCCAACCTGTCTCATTTGGAAACCATAAGTTTTTCAAAGTCTGTGAGTCAGTATCTGTTATGCAAAGAATTTCATTGTGTCCTTTTTTTAAGATTCCACATGTAAGTGATAGCATTTGATGTTGGTATCTCATTGTCTGACTGACCACTTAGCATGATAATTTCTAGGTCCATCCATGTTGCCGCAAATGCCGTTATTTATTTCCTTTTAATGGCCGAGTAATATTCCATTGTGTATATGTACCACATCTTCTTTATCCACTACTCTGTCAATAGACATTTGGGCTGCTTCCATGTCTTGGCTACCAAATGTTAAAAGTTTTAATGGGGGGAGAGGGGGGAACCATTCAAGAACAGAAAGGCAAGGTAACTAGAGAAAAGGAAACTCAGAATCAAAAGGAAATGCTGGAAATCACAATCACTGTTATAGAAGTGAAGAAGGCCTTCCATGGGCTCATCAGTAGATGTGACACAGTTTAGGAAAGAATCAGTGCATCTGAAGGTAGGTCAGTAGAAACTTTCCACATTGAAACGCAAAGAGGAAACAACAAAAAAATAACTTCCAAAAACTGCGATCATTGCAAAAGGTGTAATATATGTGTAATTGGAATATCAGAAAGAAAAGAGAACAGAGCAAAAGAAATAGTTGGAAGTTCTAATGACTGAGAACTTGCCAAAATTAAAAACAACCACAGATTGAAGGAGTTTGAGAGAACATCGGGATAATTCAAAACAAAACAAAACAACAGGCATATCATAGTCTAACTGCAGAAAATTAAAGACCAACAGAAAATCTTGAAAGAAGCCAGAGAGAAAGAGTAAAATAAAGGAGTGCTGGTTTGACAGTTTTTAAATGCCTTTTATCAGTCACCTTGAGGCCAAAGATGGTATTTTATAATACCTGAGTTCTTGGTGTCTGAATTTGTGTGTGTGTGAAATTTTGCATTTTTTCCATTTGGAACGTGGGAGCAAACCATAGTAGTAGTGCGAGCAGAACTTAAAATTGTCACCAACTTAAAAATGCAAATAGTGTGTATCATGTTTATTGTTGCAGATCTTTTTTTTTTTGTCTTTTTGTCTTTTTGCCTTTTCTAGGGCTGCCCCCATGGCATATGGAGATTCCCAGGCTAGGGGTCCAATTGGAGCCATAGCCACCGGCCTACGCCAGAGCCACAACAACGCGGGATCTGAGCTGCATCTGCAACCTACACCACAGCTCACGGCAACGCCGGATCGTTAACCCACTGAGCAAGGCCAGGGATCGAACCCACAACCTCATGGTTCCTAGTCAGATTTGTTAACCACTGCGCCATGACAGGAACTCCTATTGTTGCAGATCTTCAAATACTTCACTGCTTGAAAATTACTATATTCATTAGACCTGCCCCCAAGATCTTGTTTAATGCGTTAAAGGCACAAATATTTTACAAGTTAAAAAAAAAAAGTTGAATAAATATATTTCAACAAATTGGTTTCTTTTTTATTCCTATATGTTTTATGCTTTTATAAACATCTGAGTAGGGATCTTTGGCACAAAAAGGGACAAGAAACCCCAGTGTAAAAAGCTTGGAACCTTCCCATTCCAGAATGTGATTTGGAAGTGCCTGAGTCTGCACGGTGTGGGGCAGGTTCGCTCATTGTTGGTGTTTTAGTGTGCATGCATGACAGGAGGCTGGGACATTACCAACCCACCATCGATTGAGGGCTTAGGTTTCAGCCTGGGCTTTTTCACATCTATTACCTCATTTAATTCTCAAAACAGCTCTGTTAGATGGGTATCATCCCCATTTGACCAGCTGAGACAGACTGTAAGCAATTTGTCCAAGGTCACAGAGCCAGTAAAAAGTGAAAGTGGGATACAAACCCAGGTCTCTCTGATTCTAAAGCCCATGTCTGTGAGCTGCTGTCTCCCACATGGATTCCACAGACTGCTGGCGGTCAAGCCAGGGCCCAGACCCGAAAATCCACCCTGACAGCAGGGACCCCCAGCCTCCTCGGCATCATTGCCCCTTGTGCTCTCACGGTTGCCTTGCTGCCAGTGTTGTTATCAAAGAGTCCAATGCAAGCAGACACTCATTATCTTGATCTAAAAGAAAGCTAAACATTTAAGAAAGTTTGATTATAAAACTGGAATGGCCATCTCTGCTTGGCACATGTAAACACTGCAGCTTTGTCATTACTTAGCCTTCTCGGTACATTTCCTCCCCTTTCTAGCTAGATTATACGTTAATCCAGTTGTTTTCATGTTCACTAAATCCAAACCATGTTTAACCGGTTTATTCATTGAAGAGTCTCTGAGGTGAAGAAAGTTTTGTCCTTTCAACTGCACTGAGGATTTGCTGCCTTCTTCGGCAAAGGGATTTTCCTGGACCTGTAATCTGAACACTTTGACCTGCGGGGTTTTTTTTCCCCACTATGAACAAATGTGTAAGGCTTGACCCTTTGTGTGCTGTGGAACAGAGACAATGGCCTTCTGTGAATGTCTTCTCCTGAGGACAGTACTGAGTAAAGTTAGGAATGCTAATCATTTGCTATCACTTCTTTACAGCCTTGCTGCTCCTGGCCACTGCAGCCACCCCACTTGCCTTGGCAGGGTGTTTCAGAATGGACCCAGTGTTCTATTGGCAGCATTCTAGAGAGGTCTGTTCATGACTATTTTAGGAGTTGACAGTCTGACTTAAACTGAAGTGAACTGGTCTCTCATACAACAGTCTGTGTTGGTGAAATGACAGGTTCTCACACACAGTGTCTGGCAGGAGGATAAATTGGCACACCCTCCATGGAAGGCAATTTGGCAATAACTATCAACTATACACCCAGGAATTCCACTTCCAGGAATTTATCTCACAGACATACTTTCTGCTTTGAGAAATGATACTTATGCAATATAGATATTTTTTCTGATTATTAATTGAGTATCTCTGAAAGATTATATAAGAAACAAGTAACATCGGTTGCCCAGTTGGAGGAACTGGGTGCCCCAAAGGTAGAGGTGAGAGGCAAACATTTTATGGTATGTGTACTCTTGAAAAAAAAACCCACAAACTTTAGATTTACAGAAAAGTTATAAAGATGATGCAAAGAGTTCCTCTATACCCCCTTATCCAGTTTCTCTTCATCTTTTTTTATTTTTGTCTTTTGTCTTTTTAGGGCCGCACCCACGGCATATGGAGGTTCCCAGGCTAGGGGTCTAATCAGAGCTACAGCTGCCGGCCTACACCACAGATCCGAGCCACATCTGCGACCTACGCCACAGCTCATGGCAATGCCAGATCCTTAACCCACTCAGCAAGGCCAGGGATCGAACCCACAACCTCATGGTTCCTAGTCGGATTCGTTTCTGCTGCTCCACGACGGGAACTCCTTCCTTCATGTTATACGACCATAGTGTTTTTATCAAAACTGATAAATGAACCTTGGTACACTACTTTTAACTAAAATCCAAATTGACTTTCACCAGCTTTTCTACTAGTATCTCTTTCTGTCCAGGATCCTATCCAACACTTCATTGCTTTCAGTCCTCATGTTTCCTTAGTGGCCTCTGTTCCGTGACATGTATACATACCCTTCGGAAATTTTTGAATTTTATATCATGTGACTGTTAACTACTCCAAAATAAGTAAATTTTTAAAAATGAACTAGACATAGACTCACAGGACACTAGAACTATAAGGAATCTTAGAAGCAATTCAATCCAAGCCTCTCAATTTTCAGACACAGGAAGGGCCTTGTCCAAGGGCCTGCCAAACAGCAGGCCTGGAACCCAGACTATAAACCAAGAGGTGTGGCTGGGAACTAGTAAAAAGAGGATAAGCCTCAGAGTCATACAGACTTGGGTTCAAATCCCAGCTGTGTGTCCTTGGGCCAGCAGGTGCTCTTTTTTTGGTCTGGATTCTTTTGTTCATTATAATGTTTTTTTTTTGTTTTGTTTTTTAGGGCTGCACTTGCAGCATATGGAGGTTTCCAGGCTAGAGGTCGAATCAGAGCTGGAGCCACCAGCCTACACCACAGCCACAGCAACGCCAGATCCGAGCTGCATCTGCAACCTACACCACAGCTCTCGGCAACGCTGGATCCTTAACCCATTGAGTGAGGCCAGGGATGGAATCAGCAACCTCATCGTTCCTAGTTGGATTTGTTTCCTCTGCATCATGACAGGAACTCCTATAATGTTTTACGATTCAACCATGTCATGCATGTGTCAGTAATTTGCTTAAAAGACCAAGAAAAAAGTTTTTTAAGGGAGCAGTCGTGATTTCTAAGAATTTGTTGAGAAAAGAAAATGTGTTTTCTCTCTTTGATCTTCAGTTCTTAGGCAGAAATGTGACACCACTGGCGAGACTCTTTTCTCTTTCTGGCAACACTCAAGGGCATTGAGTTCTGAGGCCCCATCACTGCTGAGGGGGCAGCGCTGGGAAGGAGCACTTGGGAAATGAGTGAGAAGAAAAGCTCCTGATATAGGCACTAACTCACTAGACACATTCTGTATTGAGAAGCAGGGGATTTGTCTTTTATGTGGACTGCAAAATTCAATTGTAGAAGCTGGGTTGGAGAGCCTGAGTTCTGGGTTCAGAGCATCTCTGTGACCTTGGAGATGTCACTCATCTGCCTGGGCATCCAATGTAAAGGGATGATAGGGGGCAATCCATCTTTAAGTTCTCTCCTATTTCTCACTGTTGTTTTGCTTCATGCTCATTCCTCTCAGAGATGCCCTCTCTAGCTTCCATCTAACCCTAATTTCTAAGCTATCATGAAGGCAGTGTTCTATAACAAACTGTTACCATTTTCTTTCTTTAGGAGTATCTGAGTTTCCTTGCAGGCGAAATGAAATTTTTTTTAAGGGCTACACCCATGGCATATGGAAGTCCCCAGGCTAGGGGTCAAATCGCAGCTATAGCTGCCGGCCTATACCACAGCCATAGCAACATGGGATCCAAGCCACATCTTGCAGCAATGCCAGATCCTTAACCCACTGAGCAAGACCAGTGATCAAACCTATATCCTCATGGATACTAGTTAGGTTCTTAACCTGCTAAACCACAACGAGAACTCCCTGATTTTTTTTTTAATAAAGTGCTTTGGGACAGTGCAGTATAAATGGGATCCATGAACATATGTCAGATATTGGGTTATGCTGAAGAGCTGGATGGAAAACACAGGAGTCTGTAATTTCTAAAGGGATTCTAGGTGAACATAGAATTTTATTGAGTGTTCTAAAGGAAGCTTCTAAGCCCCTCATTACTTTTGTCATGATCTTTGTCAAATAGATTAATAGATAATAGGTCCTATTATCACCTCAGCACACCCAATCACACATACTCTGCCATGTAGTGTGGACCACTTGACAGGAGCTGTAGCCTCTAATTCAAGAAATACAGCCAACATGCAACAACATTAGAGCCAAAGTCACCCTCTCCTTCCCTCCAATCTCCTGGCTTTCCTCATTCATCAAACCCAATCAAAAACTCCAAGGAATCTCAAAAAAAAAAAAAAAAGAGTTCCTGTCATGGCACAGAGGAAACAAATCCGACTCAGAACCATGAGGTTGCAGGTTTGATTCCTGGCCTTGCTCAGTGGGTTAAGGAT
This sequence comes from Phacochoerus africanus, assembly GCF_016906955.1. Lineage (NCBI taxonomy): Eukaryota > Metazoa > Chordata > Mammalia > Artiodactyla > Suidae > Phacochoerus > Phacochoerus africanus. Next base: position 74,252,099 of record NC_062545.1, on the reverse strand, counting down.
CCAGTGTTGCTGTGAGCTGTGGTGTAGGTTGCAGACACAGCTCAGATCCCACATTGCTGTGGCTCTGGTGTAGGCTGGTAGCTACAGCTCCGATTAGACCCCTAGCCTGGGAACCTCCATATGCCCCAGATGCGGCCCTCAACAAGACAAAAAACAAAAACAAAAAATTTCAAGGAATCTATTGATAATATCCACAAAACTCAGGCTCTAGCAGACAGAGCTTAACTCTACCAGTGGGTATTTGCATTTTAAAAGAGAAATTTATTAATTCAAATGAACCTCTCACTGACAAAATGCTGGAGCAGAGTAAGTATGTGGAATTCTTCCTATCTGGATTTTAGGTGGAGAGGAAAGAGCTAGGATGATCCTAGAAAATAATTTAAAGTGGCCAGACTTTGTGTTTCAGGCTTGCTGACCTCCTAGATGCCACGGGGACAGCCAGTGTCTGGGAAGAAGCTCCAGGAGACACTCTGAGGAGACCTTAAATCCAGTCTTGTACCTGATCTTAGTTATAACTAGAAGAACTCAAGATGAAAGCAATTTCTCATAGTGTCTCCGTGGTGGAGCTGTGACCAAATCAGCATTCCTGGTCCTGTAAAGAAATCAGACGAAGCTTCGAAGCCATATACCCCATTCTTGACTTCTACTTCTTGTGCAGAAATGTGACACCACTTTCAGACTTCCCTTCCTGGGAATACTCAAGTGCATTGAGTGCTGGGGCCCCAGTAGTGCTGAGGGGGGCAGCCCTGGGAAAGAGCACTGGAAGATGAGTGAGAAGTACTGCTGGCAAGAACTGGCTTCCTCCCTTTGATATTTCAGGTAGATGACCTGGGAGCTTGCTGGTCCCTGTGCGAGCCAGTCACAAAGAGCTGAGGGAGTCAGATCAAGGGGACACAGCCCCTCCCTGCATGCCTGCTCTCCCCTCCTCCAACCTCCTCACAGTCCCTGGATGCTCTGCTCTGAATCACAGGCTGCTGCCAATTACAAAAGCACTCTTAACTCTGTTTCGCAGCCCCTTGATTGATAGCACTGGTGAGTGAAATTATAAGCCTTAATGATCACGTTAATTTCTGGGGAAAGGGAAGCGGTCAGAAGAGGTTCTCAATCATAAGCGCTACAATCAGCTGGGTGAGTTCAATGACAGGCCAGAACAGGGAAAGGGGGAAAAGAATTAACTTTTTTAAAGGTCACCAGTGAGCAGGGGGCAGGAACCAGTCGTGAGGGACAAAGGACACAGATGACCCTGAAGCCTGAATAGGAACTCCCGTCCCAGGGCTCCTGACCATGTCAGTGCCTCTCAGTCTTAGCCACACACTGGAATCATTGAGGAGCTTTCAAATACTGATGCCTGGGCCCTGCCTCAGAGATTCTGGGGTAATTGCTCTGGTGTGGATGCAGTGTGGGCACTGAGCATTTCAAAAGCTCCCCAAGTAATTATACAGGCAGCCAAGATTGAGGACTTGTGCTAAATAAAAGGATTTGGGCGGGAAAGGGGGCACAGAGTCAGTGTTGAGCACATCTGGAAATCTGATTGATTTGATTGGTTCTTGCCACCCCGGAGAATTTCTCCTGGTGGTCTCCTGGCCCCCAACTAAAGATAATGATGAGAGTAATGGCAACAGGAGAAGGGAAATTAGGCAACACTGAGAGCCTAGTTCTCCTTTGCACAGATGAAAACAGGTGCAGAGAGGTTAACTGACTTGCTTGAGATCACCTTAGTCATAACTAGAACCCCAACCACTTCACTGGGCCAGCACTCCTTCCTCTAGGCTCATGGCTGGGTGAGTGCAAAGAAGATGGCCTGGATGCCACACTTGGTGGGACAGAAACTGGGAGCTCTTCTCCAGCTTTCACGCTAGAAGAGCCCAGGCTCCACTGTCACTTGCTCAGTGTCCTGGGACATAACCATTTTTGGACATTAGAGATACTAGGGCCACTGAGAGAATAAGGCCACCTGGCTTCCTGAAGATCAAACCTATGACCTTTTCATAGCCTCCTCAGTTTCTCAGCAGAACATTGCAAAATTTTGGTATGTCATAAAGATGCCCCAGCTATGTGGCAATATCCTGGTTTCTTCATCAGAGAGACTGACCTCAGCACACTCCTGAAAGGCCCAGCTCAGTGGTGGTTGAAAGACAACCCGCCTTAATGGCCTATAAGCAGGGCAGCAATATTCAGAAAAAAAAAAAAAAAAAAAAACCACTTCATGTTCCAAAATGAGCTCCAAAAATCTAAAAACATGATTTAAAATACAGACAAGATTAACAAAAAATAAGCCAAAGATCATTTGTGGTAAAAGTATTGAAGCAATTCAGTTAAAGAGAGTTATGATTCTCCAGTTTCCATAAGCAATTATAAAAAATGTTACTGTAAAATGAGTGGCTTGAAATTCTTTGAGCAGCTTATTAGCACCAGAAAGTGTCTGCCAAGCTCCTATACCTTCATTTATCTGCTGTCTCTCAACCTTCATTGTGACACAGGTACTCTCAAAAGTTCACAGATGTGGTCTAGACTGAAAAATTTAGGGAGCTCTAGCCACAGATGTAAAGTGAGACCTACTTCACCAGGCCAGTAAGCATTGTACAGAGGCATATTCATAATTGAAATATATGTATTCTCTGTATTTTTCTAACAGCTTCTGAAGTGTTCATCAAGCCTGTGTCTGATTAAGCACTTTTAAATTCTGAGCAATGAAATGGGCCCTCTCACATCCTCTTGGCAGGAGTGCAAATTGATACAACCCTTTTGGAGAACCATGTGGTTATATGTATCAAAATCTAAAATGCACACAATCTTTGACCCAGAAATGCCGCTTATAATAATAATTTATCCTACAGAAATAACCCCCAGGTCCACAGAAGTGTACATTGGACAGTTCTTTGTAGTTTAATTTATTATGGTGAAAAACTGCAAGCAACCCAAGTCCACCAATAAAGAAATCATTGGGTAAACTGTAGTCTATCCATATATTGGAATACTAGGCAGATGGTAAAATGAATGAGGTAGAGCCATATGCACCACCAGGAGACACACACACACACACACACACACACACACACACACACAAAACTTGCAGGAAAGTAGAGGGTTTCCTTTTTTTTTCTTTGTCTACCGTGTTTGATTTTCCCCCAGTTTTATTGAGAAATAATTAACATATGTCACTGTATAAGTTTAAGCTGCACAGCGTGATGGTTTGATCTACATACATTGTGAAATAACTACCACAGTGGGTTTAGTTAATATCTATCATCTCATACAGATACAATAAAAAGAAAAAAGCAATTTTAAATTTATAAATATTATGAGATAAAGATTTAGTACCTCCACCTCTTCTTCCTTATCCTCTCCTCAGAAATTCACCATACTTTCGGGTGTACCAATAGTTAATGTTTGCATTACTACAGCAATATAAATATTGTTCACTGCAGAACCTATTATGTGATTATATGTCTTTTCTTTTTTTATTATGTCTTTTTATGGCCACATCTGCAGCATATGGAAGTTCGTAGACTAGGGGTTAAATCAGAGCTACAGCTGCCAGCCTACACCACAGCCAGCCACAAGAATGCCAGATCCAAGCCACCTCTAAGATCTACACAACAGCTCACGGCAATGCCAGATCCTTAACCCACTGAGTGAGGCCAGGATCGAACCCCTATCCTCATGGATACTAGCTGGGTTCTTAGCCCACTGAGCCACAATGGGAACTCCCCTTTCTCTTTTTTCTTTAAATTGAGGTATAATTGATCTATAACACTGTGTTAGTTCTGGGTGCACAACATAGTGATTTGATATTTCTATGCATTACAACATGATCACCACAGAGTGTTTTCCATTTTTTACCTAAATAATTAAGGACAGCAACCACAGTGCAAATCTCTGGCCAATGCGTTCAGCTCTTGGGCTCCTAAATTGGACCGAAAACCTTGAACTGTAAGTGAAATAATTTGGGAATCTCATTCAGTTTCTAAATTTATCCTCTGTTCTTTCTCTTCTCTAGCATCAATGAACAACTAAAAGCAATTTGAACACAAATGTGAGACTCCGTACCTAATTGTCATAGTACATAAATACTACTTTTGGAAAGTATCTCCCAGATTAAAAAAAAAAAAAATTGTCAAAGGAGAAGCACTGAAGACTGGTTTTTGACTGGGTTCATCTTCTCTTGTTTGTTTGTATATTCAAATTGCATATACTGAAGTTGCATATCTGGAATTTGTATATTCAAAGGCTACCATGGCACTTTCCCACAACACCAGCTATAGAGGATGGCCTGCCTTAAAATCCAAGCAGGCGGTGAAACAAAGTATCCAGACTGCCTACAGCAGAAATCCCCAAATCCCAGAAGAGACTGCTATTTGGTTTTTAATTCTGGGCTTTTTCAAATGCTGAAAGTCAAGGGAATTTTTTGTTTGTTTTGTTTGTTTTTTTTAACTATAGTTGATTTACAAAAGCCAGGTTTGATTCTTCTTTGTAATGGCAGAGATGCCCCAAACAAAAGCACTCCAGTGGGAATCAGTATTCTGTGGCATGTCACAGGAAATTTACTTCAACTTTATCAAAAGTATTTAAAATAGGTTAAAGTAAATTATGACTGTGATAGCTATAGATTTTATTATAGGTCAGTGATCCTCCCTCCTCCTCCTCCATGAGAGGGGTATAATCTCTGCCTCCGTGAGGTTGGGTTTGGCCATATGTCTGGCTTTGGCTCATGGAAAGCAACACATGCGGCAACAGAGCAGCAACTTTAAATATGTTTGCATGGTTCGGCTCAGCCCCTTGCACTCCTGCACCCTGCCACTGAAAGAAGTTGCTTTAGGGAAGGTGCTAGTCCAGAATGAGGAAACGTGGGAGCCCACTTGAACCCAAACTGCAGCCAGGAGACCAGCCCAGATGAGCTTCTGAGGATGAGCAGTCCTGTGAGCAAGAAATTCGAATTTGTTGTTGGAAGTCTTGGGGGTTATACCTCAGCATTATTGAAGTAAAACTTGACTAATAAATGGGTGAACAGGCTAGTATCCATTTCCCATCTTTACCAAATCTTGTCATTGATCTTATATTTGCTTCCAATTCTCTTTTATTTTACAAAATAAACCATTTCGGAAACATCTGAAGGAGGATCCTCTTGGTATCCTTCATCAATTCCATCCATTCCCAGGTAATGACACCACACAGTTAGTGTTTACAATACTCACACCTGTTTTAAATATATGCTATACATTTGTATATCTATAAACATGATCAGGTATCCTGCAGGCTGCAAAACTTCATATAAATATCAAGCTATATATATCTTCTGGGATTCACTTCCCACCACCCCCAACACTGCATTCCAGATTTATTCATGTTCACACATCATTTCTAGTCCATTCTCTTTAACTACTGTAATGCTGTCTGTATTTATCTCAATGTATTTATTCTTTGCTGGTGGACATTTTAGTTGTTAAATATGAACAGTGTTGCAAGGAATATTCTTTTACACATTTTTGAGTGCCTTGCTTTCCTTTAAGACCAACTTCTCAGTGGAATCAGTAGATCTGGAGCAGTTGACTGAACTTTCACACATGCTATCTACAAGGTCAATTTAGTCAAGAGTTGCTAGTGCCTCTGCTCCAGATGCTTACTGGAGCTGCTTGCACAGGAGAGCCCACAGTACCCATGGTCTTGGGCTCTAATTTCCACCACTGGCCTCTGGCTGTGGGACCAGGGGCCTGAGATTTGCTGGGAATATCTCAATGCACTTTCTTTCTTTCTTTTCTTTTCTTTTCTTTTTTTTTTTTTGTCTTTTTGCTATTTCTTTGGGCCGCTCCCACGGCATATGGAGGTTCCCGGGCTAGGGGTCGAATTGGAGCTGTAGTCACCGGCCTATGCCAGAGACACAGCAACGAGGGATCCGAGCCGCGTCTGCAACCTACACCACAGCTCACGGCAACGCCGGATCGTTAACCCACTGAGCAAGGGCAGGGACCGAACCCGCAACCTCATGGTTCCTAGTCGGATTCGTTAACCACTGCGCCACGACGGGAACTCCTCAATGCACTTTCTACTGCTCCTTCATCTTACTCACCAATACAGTTCTTCACACTTTATCTTTTTGATCATTAAATAATTTCAAGTTCCTGGTCAGGCCTGAAATGTTGGCAGGAGAGTTAGAAACAGAGAGTGAGTGAATGAAGACTGTTAATCGGCCTTTTTCTTCCTCACACAGCAATTTTTCTAACAGATGCAATTACATTTGAGAGCAGCAGAGAATGGAATCTTATGTTTTATTTCTTTATTCATCATTTAACAAATGGGATTCACTGTAAAAAGGAAATTGCCTTTGTGGTTCAGTTCTTCAGGCTGCAGTGCTCTGAGCTTCGGTTTTTACACCAGCTGCTGCCTCCACCTTGTATCTGGTGAAGGAGAACCCAGCCAGGGAGGGAGGCTAAGAAATCAGGCAGAGTTCATTTAAATTCAATATTTTTTTTTATTCTTTGTAAATACAATGAGTACATCCTTTTAACTTCACAAATCAGTTAATTCACTTTGTACAAGGAAAATTTTACTCATCCTATGACAGTCCAAGTGCTGAACATTTTTCTCAGTGCTAGTACCTAATAGATCAAAATGTGAAAAGTACAGCAGCTATTTTAAAATGTTTGTTTCTACATTTCCATAAGTAGAGATTCATACCAAAGGAGCAGCTTATAGTGTAGGACGAAGTGTGTGTATATGAGTGTGTGCGTGTGTGTACACATGCATTTACGCACGTGCATGTGTAGGCATTCAAAGCTTTACTAGAAACCGGTTTTCTGAAAGGCATTGAAGAGCCTCAGGCTGTTAGCAATGGATCAAGAAGCCTTTAGCGTTCATCTCCTTTAAGTCCCCTCTGGCCTCATGTCTGGTGTGATTTGCTGAAACTTGAGTTTAGACCCTCAACGCCTTTGGTTTCAGCACTATGTTAATGGGACAGCAGTCTGCCTCACTCAACCACTCATCTCCACTTTATTTGGTTTTGCTGTTTTTATTCGTCCTCCCTTGACTTCTGTTCTTTTAGTAAAGCTCTTCTATTTTTGAGATGTTATCCAACCTGAGGTCCTGGTGAAAATCTCATTTCGTCCGCCAATTCCTTTGACAAGGTTGCCTGGCCTATGGTATTAAAAAGGAGGAGGAGGGAGGAAAGAAAGAGAAAGGAAAAAGAGAAAAAGCAACTCTCATAGCATAAGCTACCTTTCACTTATTAACTCAGTTTGAAGGCCACTTTATGATGTAGTACAACAGATGGGAAACTTTTGATAAAATTTTTGATTTAAAACCTAACCATTATTTTAAAAATAAATTCCCCAACATAAGATAGTTCTGAAGGTTGTTGTATGATGTTATACACAGAGCTATATTTGGTTACCCAACTTTATATGGTAAAAGGGAAAAGAAAGTTCTATTTGTATTTCAGCTCTTGATAATTCAGCCTGATCTTCCAGGTCAGAGGCAGAATGGCAAGGCCTGTGGCAACCCCAAATTCGGCCCCCTCCCAGGGCATGGCAGCAGTGAGTCCTCTGCTCAGGCGGTCCGCTTACGTCCCCTTTCTTTCCAGGCTGCACTACCCTGGGTGAGGAGGCAGGTCAAAGCTACTGGAATTGTTTTGTGTCACTTGACATTTTCTCCTGAAGGCTACGCATTCCCAGGTTTATGCTCCCTGAAGGGTTTGTTAGTTGAGGCTTATTCTCCATGGGTAGAAGTTCATCAGTTACTGCCCCATCCTGAAAAGTAGGGACTTGAAGAGCTTAGATATCACTGGATTTGTACATATCTGAAAGCAGTCTTGTAATTGGCACGTTGCCGATGGTTTTTTTGAAAAACACTTCCTCTATGGTTGATGGACTAATAGAACGTAAAGCTGGCAAAAGTAACAGGAGTTTTCCAAAGCGACAGGGTTGAGTGGGGTATCTGGAATGGGAGAAGCCATGAAAGCAAGGTAAGATCCATTACTAACAGGCTTAATATATCTCATCCTTGAACACACACCATCTTCAGCATCATTTCCTGATTGGGCCTTTTTAATAACATGCTATCCCTGCAACAGAATCCTAGCCAGGCACGACTATCCCTGTTTAACCCAGGAATAATCGAGGCGAGGAGACATAATGATGCAGACAGAGCACATAGTGACGGTCTCTATGTTAGTAAAGGGGTTGCATTTTGACTGGAGAAAAAATAATTTTAAGAAACACGGTACTAAGATCAGGTCAAATAATGAACTTGAGGTTCCCAGCGTAGAAACCAACCAATGGTACTGATGATAAAACTAGCGACAACATTCACATTCTGATTCTCAAGTCTCCTTCAGCAGGCTATTTCCCTCAAATAAAATGGATTCCTTTTCTAAGCAATTCTTCAAATTATTATTCAGGCACTATACTTAGTCACTCTCAGGAATAATTCCATCCTTATTACACTGCAAATTAAAGACTAAGTTCTGTTGGGTGGCTGTGCCAACCCAACTTTCACGTCAATGAAATTGGCATATAATTAAAGATGTGAGAAATTGCTGAACAATTTCCTCTCATGATGTCCAACATATATCTGTGCTCAAATGTGCAAGTTCAATTTTCTGCTGCCTTTAGATGCTTATAAGCCACCTCCTGATTGCAACCCCGATGCTTCCTCAGTCAATATAACGGAATCAGGTATCAATATAATCACCAGGAGGGCTCCCTCCAATGACACAAACTATCCCAAAGAGTGAGCTTTGGGGACACTTACCTGTGACTCAGCCAGGTTCAACCCATGGCCACAGGTGCTAGAAACTGACAGATATCAAAATCCCTACAGGGAAGTTAGGTAGCTTGACACTGAGTTTAACCCCACCCTACAAGTAGAGTCCAGGGGAGCAGCTGTCATGCTTATCTCTTAGCTTTGGGCACAAAAGAGTCCCTCTTTTCGGCCTGATACTAGGCTGATAATTCATTCTGGGCCTCTGAGGACCTCATTTGGCTCTTTCACTGCCAAGCCTCATGACCACCCTCAGACAGGGATGACCAGACAACATTTAATATTGCAGGATGTACATGGTGGAGTTTCTCTACGTCTTAAAAAATACATAAATCACACCATTGCTCTCCTTGCTGAAAACATCTCCTATGTTTCCTGGAAAGTAATCCCAAGACCCACATCTCCTCTTCACCTTGGCTGTTTACTCTTTTCAACAGTTCTGTTTCCCTTCCCACGCAGGCAGAGAGAAGCCCCAGTGGGTGGGAAGCAGTGGCCATCTAGATAAGCCCCCACTGTGTCTGCAGCATTCACCCAAAATGCTGAAGTTTCCCACAGCCTGAGAAAACACTGTGGGAAATAATTACTTTCAAAAGGATGGATTTTGCAGAATCCCTAGATAATTAACTCTTGATTTTCTGTGAGTAGATTATCCACTCACCTACTCACTCACTTCTTTTACTCTCTAGTCGGGAAGAGGTTGGATAGTCAGTCAACACAAATTAAGTGTTTATTATATGTGGAACACTATCCTACCCAGAAACAATAACCATGAGTGTATGTGTATGTGTGTGAGAGAGAGAGTCAGAGAGAAAGACAGAGAGGCAGAGAGAGAGGCTCTCTGACTGCTCAAAATTATTTTGTAGAATATTTATGCCCCTGTCATCCACCAGCATACATAACTGTAAGTTTTCTCTTCAGGTGTAAGTGTTCTGGGTCTGTCACAGATTTGTGTTTTTGATCTTCAGTTATAGAACTTATTCTACATAACAGAAGAGTTTATTATTACATATAGTTACACACAGTTGTTACATAGTTATATATATTTTACGTGAAATGCCAATTTCTAGCCCCCTCCTTATGTCCTAGATAATTAGAGAAATCACTTACAGGGCTGTAACAACTAACTCAATTTGCAGTTTTAAAAATTAATGCACAATTAGCTCAGTTCGCAATGTTAACTTTTCATTTCAATTTGTTTTTTTTTGTTTGTTTTTGTTTTTTGTATTTTTGCCATTTCTTGAGCCGCTCCGAGGCACATGGAGGTTCCCAGACTAGGGGTTGAATCAGAGCTGTAGCTGCTGGCCTGTGCCAGAGCCACAGCAACGCAGGATCCGAGCCTTGTCTGCGACCTACACCACAGCTCATGGCAACGCCGGATCCTTAACCCACTGAGCAAGGCCAGGGATCAAACCCACAACTTCATGGTTCCTAGTCAGATTCGTTAACCACTGAGCCAACTCCTCAATTTCAGATTTTTTATTTCTAGACAGGAAAGTGCTAGAGGAGAATGTTCACTGATTTGAAGGAACTAAAAGGTAAGGCATAGTCAGTTTTGTCACATGTATGACTCTAGATATTAACATTAAACTACAGCTGTAGCTGATATCACAAAACAAAAAGTTCATGCCAAAGCAGGTATGTTCCTTTCATGAATAATTTCCTTGTTTTGAGGGTGAAGGAGAAGTAGTATTCTTGTCATTTTTCTAAAACAGACTTCTGATAATTTGGGGTTTAATTCTCTTAGGTTGCCCCAGAAGCAGCTCCCTGAATGCCAGACTCTCTCAGACTCTCCTTACTCCTCTTTCTGGCACCTCCCATGGTACCTCTGCCAGCACCTCTTCTGGCTCCCATTGGCCTCCTTCTCTGCTGCCAGAATCCTACCATTCAAGGACCAGCTCACGTCTTCTCCATCCATCATGCTTTCCAGATTTTGTTCTCACCCCCGCCAACTAGAATTCATCTCTCTCACTCCCCACTTTGCTTTTTCCCTTCCCTGGTCTGAGTTGGAGTAACACTTCTGCCTCTGTCCTGCAGCGGTAATGGGCAGTATCGTGTCCTTTCTTTGTCCCACAGTGCTCACCAGGAGCTGTGCACAAAGCGAGTACTCAGCAAAAGCTGGATTGAATCAATACCTATAATCACATTCTCCTGGTGTAATGTTCTTTATACCGTAAGGATTCTAAATATCAGAGATCAGTTATAATACACAGTTAGTTTTTAATGGGGAAAAAGGTGCCAAAATTAGGTACTGCTCCATTTTATAACTCTGAACACATCTTAAGTGCTTACTATATATGTCCTGAAATTTAATGTGGGTTTTAAATTTAAAAACCACAGAACTTTAATTTGGAGAAAGATATATATATATGCACTATCACTTAACACAATTTGAGTGATCTTCCATGGATAGGGAACAGCTTTTTGTTGTTGCTATTATTTTTAACCTCTCATTTTACAAATTTGTTTGTTTATATATCCCCCCTCCTTTCACGGAAAATCATAACAAGCTGGGTTGTAAGGAACACAGTAAGCACTCTGTAGATATTGGTTGCTGTTGGCCGTTGAAGATCTGCTGTGAACCCTAAAGCTCTCAGGAATAGGAGTTCCAAAAGCTACCTTCAGTAACTCTGGAACTGGGAACACTTTTACTCATTAGTATTCAAAAGAGGATTTATAAAAGAAATAAGGAGAACCTTGCAGAAGTTGTATCATCCCAAATGAATACACTGACTTGGGGTTTCTCTGGTCCCTTCAGTAAGGGAAACATTAACCTCCTCTGCCCACTTGATTTAGTTACTCCCACCACAGTGTCTATGGGTAATATTGAGATGATTGTGACAGGTTTCCCTTCAAGATCAATCTGATCAATCTAGAGGATAAACAAGAACAGCAACTCTCTTCTAATCTCATATCTAAAACAGCCCTAACTTAAGAGGCTAGTAAGGTTCTACTGTTCTTTATTTTTTATTTTACTTTATTTTATTTTTTATTTAAAATTTTTTTTAATTTTTTTGCTTTTCAGGAACGTACCCCCCAGCATATGGAGGTTCCCAGGCTAGGGGTTGAATCAGAGCTACAGCTGCCAGCCTGTGCCACAGCCACAGCAACGCCAGATCCAAGCCGTGTCTGCAACATACACCACAGCTCACAGCAATGCCAGATCCTTAACCCACTGAGCAAGGCCAGGGATTGAACCCGAAACCTCATGGTTCCTAGTTGGATTCATTTCCTCTGCGCCACAACAGGAACTCCTCTACTGTTCTTTAAATGCTTGCCTTTTTCATTTGAAAATGGAATCAGAAAGTCTACCTTATGGTGGATTTGCCCATTTGGTGAGCCAGGAGGAGCACTGCTAGAACCCAGTGACTGAGAGTTTCTACAAATAGCCAAGAACAGCTCCTGCCAGTGGGCCTTGCTTGGCCAGAAGTAACCTGGTGGATGCTATGATTCAAAATGGCTCAACAGATACCAATCACCAAAGCCAGACAGCAGTCATGATGGGGTTAAAGACGACCTCTTTAGAAAGTTCTCTGATCCTTCTACTTGGGATTGGCATTAAAGAAAGCTACTTGCCCTTACCAAAGGATCATGTGATCACTCTAATATATCAACTAATATACCACTTTAGCCCTCATTTTTCACCTTTTTCATATCTGAGTCTATTCACCTAAATGTGTACAGCTATTTTGATGGATCAACTTGTTCATCCAGGACAGCTGGAAGGGGTCTGTCAGTGCTTTCACTGTGATAATCTAATTTTATTTACTCCTCTTACCAACCCTTCGAAATAGGTGAGGACATAGATTCTAACTAAATTAACTGGCTGGCAACAGGATCATCAGTCACAATGCTTGAACTGGCTTTTTACTGCCTGCTCATGCATTCACAGCGGAAGTAATTTTCTTAAGTACATGTTCAAGGCAAACAAGGGTCACCTGGTGTGGATGTAGCTGTTGAGAGTTAGCTGAGCCTCATCTTGAAGGGCTGCGATGGCGGCAGCATTCCGGAAACTTCTCAGTTCAGAACCACTGTGTGTAGGAACTAGAAATGAAGACCAGGAAACTATGATAGGCAGCACACAGGAAATGCAGATGGGGAAAGCACTCTCTGGAAGTGGATGGCCAGCAGGAGAATGTGCAGGTCCCCGTGGCTATTGGAAATGGAGAAGCCAGACTAAGAGTATCAGCTTTCTTGAAAACCATCACCTCTTTTTGCCAGGGGTCAGTCTGGACTTGGAGGTGGCTGAATTAGGTGGCAAAACAGGGGAAGAAGAAACAGCAGTTTGTGTCTGCTTACCAGCTTTGAAAGTGACGATGCATTTTAGACAGGCAAATTCAGTAGCGTCTAACCGGAGCTGTCTAAACCGAGCCACCACCTCTTGTAAAGCCTGTATTTCAGATATGATCTTGTTCAGCTTCTGGGAATCTGTGTTGTCACCATTCATGCCTAGAATAAAAATATGGAATAAATGCTCAACATGAAGGCATTTTCATGATTTAATATTGATTTTTGACAAAATTCTGCATATCAATATCTATTCAATTGTCACTTTAAGATATCTGATTCCATGTAAACTGGCTATATTGTATGAAAGTTAATATAAAATCTTCTCTTGGATGATAACAAACACAGTAATTTGCATTTAAATAACAATGCAAGCAGTCATGAATACAACAAAACAACATTATTTGCATTTAAATATAGATTTATAAATGACAGGTATACTCTATTGTTCAGCAGGAATTTGTTATTCTTTACATGTTGTTCTTTTTTCAGTAATGTATTTTTATGGTAATTTCTACAACAAAGTCATTAAATTGTGCAATTCTTACCAGATACAGCCAGTAGGGTGTTAGCATCAACCGGAATGGCCCATTGTGCTATTCCTAGAACAAACAGTTCTCTCCAAGCATCTTCCAAAAGCATCAGCTGTCATACAATAGATGTATAATATAATATAGTGTGTAATTTATAAATTTATAAACAATTTCAATATGTAAATTTCCATTATTTTAAAAAGTGTTTTAAATGCCTGTCTTGTTAGTTTTTCCTCTGAATATTCTAGCTTCCCCTTATTTCCCCGTATTTTCCTTTTTGAAAAGGTGCCTATACTTAAGCACACGCATTTGAGAGTCAGTCACTCTAATTCCCCAAATTTTGCTTCCCTTGGAAGAAGGTTTACCCTTGTTGTCCTTGCATCCATTTGTTCCTGACCACCTAGAAACTTCCAAGGAGACCTAGGCTCTTATGAAATGCTACCAACAGCTCAGCAGGTGGATTTCCCTCATAGAAAATGTTGATATTATCAGGGTTGAGGCTTCCAGGCTAAGCATGCAGATATGGGCCCCTATCTTCCTGGAAGGTTGAGGGGGCTGGGCTGGGAGAGAAAGAAAGAGATCACTAATTCCCAAGAGACATGCAGGGAAATCAGGGTGTAATTATGTTAATCGGGTTTTACTGAGTTTACCTCATCTTACTGCCTGATTTTTGAGACTCATAAGTGGACAGCATCAAGGTGCTTGTCATTTTCATTCTATTAAAATGTGCTACTGAATATGTAAAATGAAAATCTGGCTCCTTTTCCGAATTAATATACTGGATTCTACTTCACTGCAGTTTGCTTGTTACTGAAGGGTTTCCACTGAAGGGCTAAGTGGCTGATAGTAAGTAAATTTTGTTTGGATTACAGAGTCTACAAATACCAGTTTTGAGAAAAAATAGCCAACTTACACACACACACACACACACACACACAGAGCAAATGGCCCAGGGCAACCAGTAAAAACTAGTCAAAGACAGAAATTAACCATCCTGAAAAATCTGTTTTTGAAAATTCTCTCAAAAAACCAGTCAATTCTGGATGATTTTTGTGATAGGATTTTCTTTTGAGAGCTCAGGACTGAATTGTGAAGGCTTGTAACCAAAATCACAATCAGACCAAAAGGTTTAATTTTCAAAATGTTTTATTTTTAGTTTCATTGTATTAAGTACAGAAAATAATACTTTAAAAATGCAAGGTAAACAATGTCTAATTCTGACCATGTCTGAAAGTCCAGGCCATGAAAAAAAGAACATCCATGCTAGGAGATTAAATGTTTTGAGCACATTGCCAGGTCTCTCTGTAGGAAACGTACTTCATATTAAGGGGCACTATTATGCTTTAATTAGGTATAAAATGAACTAAAGAAACAAATCCTTTGCTTTTAGAACTACTTATTAGCCTTTTGGGAAATTTGTCATTAATTTCCACGAATGCACTGGTAATAGCCAATGGTTGTGAATACTTCATTTTCTTTCTTTCCCTTAAGGGTAGAAAAATTCTGGCACAGGCCACTTCTGATATTCCTAACAACAAAATTTCTGAGTTTTGATATGATGCAATTTTAAAGGCACATAGTTTTTTCCTCCCTCTTAATGTCATTTACAACCACAGGATTATGTGTCAGGCCTACTTGTTTACAAAATCTCTCAAAGCACTTAACGAATCAAGGGAGGTGTGCAATGCACCCTTTAATTCTGTATGCTGGTAAATCAGTGGCCAAAACCGAGCATCACAATGGAAAATATAAA
Organism: Phacochoerus africanus; assembly: GCF_016906955.1. Lineage (NCBI taxonomy): Eukaryota > Metazoa > Chordata > Mammalia > Artiodactyla > Suidae > Phacochoerus > Phacochoerus africanus. The sequence goes on along the minus strand of NC_062545.1, from coordinate 74,236,775 downwards.
GCTGTGAATATAAAATAATGAGACTAATTCATAACATCTTACAGGGGAATGCTCTCATCACCTTCTGTTTCTCTCAGTTCCAGTGTTCATAAGAAAACATTGTTTTATTAACAATTTTAGAAATCATTAGATTTTTAAAAATGTTTGATTAAATTTGACATTTCAACTAAAATAGAAAAAGATAAGGATCTTTTTGTGTATTTGTTTTTGTAGATCATATCCAACTTTGCTGACATAATATAATTACATTTCTTAATAAGGATTCTATAGTTAAATATTTTGAACCCATAGCAAGAAGCTAAGAAAAATCATTTCCTCATTGCTGTTAAGAATGGATGGCCTGGCCTTGGTGATTTATCCAGGTAACCTCTAGTTTCATAAGTTGAGTAGTATTGTTTCTTTCCCAACCTCCTACCTCCAAGAGCTCAATGCCCTCTTGGTCATACCTGGTCTTGCAAAGATAGCGTGGAGAAAGCTGGCACACTCTTAGCCCACTTGATGCTCATAAATAGAAGCCTGGCAGCTGATTCACACACTGACTCTGTGGCTACTTCATAGAGATACATTGGGGTCCCATTCACTTCATGAGGGTACTGGGTGAGGAAGAAAGAGAAATACGAGGGAGTAAGGAAAGAAGAGCCAATTAAAATTTTTTCTAATTAGACCAGGGAAGAAAATAGGAATGTGGATATTCTGCTTAGGCAGGCAGTTGCCACAGGGGGATAAAAACCAAACATCCACATCTACAGAGTTTGAGAAACAGTAATTGTTGGGAGAGGCCAATTTCCATTCTTTGGGGGCCTGTTCCTTCCAGAAGGGCATCTGGCTTTTCTACCCTCTGCAGCAAATTTTCTTCGGGCTAAGCCAAGTGCTAGCCTATCTACCAATTTAGGCAAGAGCTGTTTGCATTTTGAGTAAATAAAAATAGATGTGAAAAAAGTATAAATTAATAGGCATCCCAAACACAAATATGCATATGAGTATTTTTAGAAAGGATTAGTATATTATGGAAATATTTCAATTAGACATCTTAATCATTCACAGAGCATTCCCATTCATAACTGACAACATATTCATAACACTACTTTCCCAAGCTTATTATACACATCAAGGGTAAGAAAGCAATATTAAATATTGTTCCTGCACATGTGCCCAGGTGTTTGGCTTCCCTGCAGTATGGGGCTGCAGCTGGTCATCCTCTGCAGGAGAGCTGGAGCCCTTCTTGGCCTGGAGTAGGGGCTTTGGGCAGGTACCAGCTGGAATGCTGAAAGGTACTCCCTAAGTGGCACACTTTTGAGGTGGTTTTGGCTGTGGTCCTGCTAGTAGAGGCTCCATCCTCGTGTATATTTATGTGACTCAAAAGAGAGTATAGGGGAGTTCCTGTTGTGACTCAGTGGTAACGAACCTGACTAGTATCCATGAGGATGTGAGTTTGATCCTGGCCCTGCTCAGTGGGTTGGGGATCCAGCACTGCTGTGAGCTGCAGTGTAAGTCACAGACTCGGGTTCAATCTGGCACTGCTGTTGCTGTGGCTGTGGCATAGGCCAGTGGGTGCAGCTCCGATTCAGCTCCTAACCTGGGAGCTTCCATATGCTGAGGATGCGGCCCTTAAAAGAAAAAGAAAAAGAAAGAGAGTATAGGGAGTGGGAAATGAAGCCAGGTTCCTCAAACTGTTGTAACGTGGCGAGCTTCACCTTCTCTCTTGCATTAGGAACTCAGAGCTTTGCCCAAGAGATTAGATCTCTGCAATTTACAATTCAGGGGGCTCTTCTGCCAGCTATAGGCAATTTCTTTCTTCTAAAAACTGTCTGCTTTTCTGGCCTCCAGAAACACCTACGCTGCCTCTGATTTCAGACAGGTGTTTTCTAAAGGTGCAAGTTCCTGGGCCTTGCCTCAAATTTGCTGACGGGGGATGGGCCTAGGAGTCCACATTTGTAGTCATTTGTAGTCAGCTCAGAGAGTGACTACTGCACACTAAAGTTTGGGCACCCCTGACTCAAAACGGGAGAATGGGAGGTCTAGAGCTCCCTACAAAGGTCGGCCAAACTGAGACCCCTGAGGTTGCTCTCTCCATCTTTTGCCTGAGCCATCCCAGCTAAGAAGGAATGGGCGCGCCCCTTCTTCTCCCCGCTCTACCCAACAAGGCCACTGACCTTGGGCGTGGGCTGAGCCAGGCTCACGAGGGTCTGGCGCTCAGGGGTGGCTGACACAGCGGCCAGCTCCAGACCGTGGGGCTCCAGCTGCGTGACTGCAGTGAAGAAGGCCGGCGCCGGCAGTGCGGCAGAGGGGAAGTGCGCGGCCGCCCCATTCTCTTCCTTGTGTCCACGGAAGTAGAGAGCCACCTGCTTGCGGATGGTGGACGTTCGAGGCCCCCGCTCGTGCTGCACCGCTGCAGAAACAGACAGACCGGCGAATGCCGGAGATCAGAGACTCAGCGGCACTTGGACGCTGCTGCGCTCCCGGGCCAAATGCTACTACGTACGTCTGAGCAGGCAAGGGCACGCGGCAGGTGAAGAGAAGGAAGGGAGAGGGAATGTGAGGGCGGGGGGCGTTCTGAGACCATCTAACCCCTACACTGTTTGCATAAGGAAGCTGAAGTCTAAAAGAGCAGCCCGGCCCAAAGTGTCACGATAATGCCCGAACCTCAGGCAGGACTAGGAGTGTTCTTTGTCGGTCTGGGGCTCCTCTCCAACCAGAGGAGGCTGCAGAGAAATCAGAGACCTTCTGGGCAGGAGGAGCTAGGTCTTGTCCACAATCAGGGGTAGAGGAACCACTGCACAGCCAGGCACAGCGTCTCTGCACAGATTTTTCCCACTCCGCCCGACGACTAACTCCCCCCACCTCCACCCTAGGTCCCCGTGGAAATGCCGTTTGGCCTCCGAAGGCCCCAGGAGAAAAGAACCCGAGCCCGAGGCCGCTGGGGGATGGGACGAGGGAAAAAGCCCGACTCCGGAGTGTGCTGGAGGAAGGCAGGGGAGATGTGACAATTACCACCAACAGTTTAAACAAACAAATTAATTCAGGGCAATCTTCCGCTCGGCGAGCTTGACAACTTGTCAATACACAAGTTCAACAGGTTGGACGCTCCCCTCCTGCTTTCTGCGCCACGGAGGAAGGAACTCTCCCCATTGGGCGCTGTACCTCACGGGGATGCCACCCTATGCGGGCATCCGTGCCGGCAAAGACCACTCTGCACCCTCTCCCGAGGTCCCATTCCTCCCCCATCACCTCCGCCGGGTCCGGCCTGGGGCGCCCTCACCAGGCAACCTCCAGGCACACACTTGGACTGGATCTAAGCTCAAGGACCTAGTTCTTGCTTCACGTCTTTAGGAGCTTTCTGGTTGGGTGTCCAAGGCACTCACTGGTGTCACCCGCCCCTCCAGCCCTTTTCTTTAAAGCTGATAGAAGGCCCTAAAAAAGCCCAGATCACCACTAGGGCCATCTTGATTCTCATGTCTCTGCCCTCCCTCCTTCAATCCATCTCCTAGTCTCCAAGATATCCTCTCCAGATTACCTAGACAGCAAGACCCTGCGGGAGGCTAACAGGTTTAGGTCTGGCTGCAAAAGGGCTGCAAGGAAAGGTAAGAAGAGGAATTAGGAAGGGAGGCAGGAAATGTCACACATGTGTCCTGAGCAGAGTGAGGCCCCAGGAACACTGGCTTCATGCAGATGGCTGTGAGGCACAAGCATCCTATGTGGGCATGGGCCTTGCCCTAGGGAGTTTGATGGAGTGAGAGTGGGGCTCATGCGGGGAGATGACTAAAACCGGAGGCCAATTCCCAGCATCTGGAAATACGTGCTCAGGAGATGATGTACATGCACTCATAGAAGTGACATTATCTTCTGTACACATACTTACTACTCAACCAACATTAGAAGAATAAAAAGATGTAGTGAGAATGTACTAAGTAAAATATGTACTAAGAATAAAAAGATTACCATCTTTGTTCATGTTGACTTCCAAACACTTCTTCAGCCGACATGCCCTGCACTGGTTTCTGTGTGTCTTGTCCACTGGGCAGCCTCCCTGAAACAGAGTGCAGGGGGTCAGAGGCCCCCAGGGCCTTTAGAATGGGGATGCTAAGCCAGCGCCAAGGTGGGGGAAAAGGCATGGAGGCGGGTATGACCCCACCACAGAACTGTGCGAGCAGCAAGCTTGGATTCTAGAAACAGGGCCAGGAAGAGAAAGGGCTGGGATTCCCAGGGCTACTTCAAAAGGACAAGTCCCTTGACCCTATGAAAGCAGGCAAGAAGGAAGGTCCTTCAAGCAGGTGAAGGGCCAGAGCGCCGGGTTTGCCAGATTCCACCTTGCAGGGCTCACGAGGGGAACTTCCGCCAGGCACAGAGCTGGTGGATCAATGGCGAAAGTTTTCAGGACCGAAGACAGCGACCTGGCCCCAGAAGAGGAGGCCTTAGAGCCCTACAGCCAGCAGGCTTGCCTGCCTGGGATCCCTGCCACAAACCCCTCCTGCTAATTATGCATTCTGCTTTCAGGTCTTGAGTCTACCCCTTTCTGTCACTTTCTGGGTGAGCCCATTTATCTGTCAGATAAATATCTCCCACTACTATTCTTCATACTCCTGTTTCCTCTCTTGCCTTTGCACTTGAAGACATCCTTATGATCAGCATATTGAGAGTTGTCTCAAAGACTAGCCTCATCCCAGATTCATAGAAACACAGCCATTCCTGGAAGGTGAAGCAGAAGCCAGAGTGGTTAGGAGGGCAAGGCCTACAAAGGTGAGGGCGAGAAGGGACGGGCCCAAGGCCTGGGCAAATTCTAGAAATGCCCACCATGTAAGTATGACCAGGAAGTTAATGTGATGGACTGTCTGACAAAATGATAATATGGATTAAGTATATCAGCATGATAAGTAAAAAAAAAAAAAAAAGATGTAATTGCTGCCTTAGAAATATTTATCTGAGAGGCATGAGAAAAAAATGTTTTATCTAATATGATTTTCTGGAAAAGTACTGGCCATTAAGAGGAAAATTACAGAGGAAATTTCTAATGGAATTAATTCAGTGTTAGGTGTTACTACTGAGGGAACATGTATATAGATACATAAAGAGTCACATCTATGTATTTAGATGTCACATATGTATTTTATGTACAGGAAATACATAAGAAGTTTGGTGCTCTCTGATGTTTATATGACTTGCTACTGTTACATTTATAGTGGGAAGAAAGATAATAAAAAATTCATTTTGCTTCATATCCTCAAAATTCATATACTCTGAATTTGGAGTAAGCATATTTTCTGAAATATCCCTTAGGAAAAAAAATACACTCGAACATACAATTTTATAAGATCACACCCCTCTGATTTAAAGTACTTTGATTTATTTAAAATAAACATAGGGCAGAAGTTCACAGCTTCTGAATGTCTTCATTACTGTTAACAATAAATTGGAATGCTATTTACCTAATCTTAGACTAAAAGAGATAAAGGAAATATTTTTTCTTTCCTAATTGAGTTCTTCAGGGCATCTTTGCTGGCCAGTGTAATAGCTCTACGTAAAGAAGTTTAAATAACTTACTAAATGAAATCATATGTCTATCCTCAAATGTTATCCTCCTAGTATTCTGATAAACACACTGATGCAAAAATAGAAACCTTCATTAGTTCTTAAGAGTGTCTTTGAATCAGATCAAACGTATATAAACACCTGGAGTCTGAGAGAAAGATGAGCACCTCAGCTTGGTCCATTTATTCTCTATGCAAGAAGAGGACTACCATGCCTGAGGAGTCTATTATCACTCCTTTACAAGCACTTGGATTGATATCAACATGTTTGAATTGATAGCCAACCCCTTTGAAAATATCAAGCATAACATCTGAGATTTTGATTCCCCAATTCTGTGCATAGAAGTAAAAATAATTTGAGTAGAGGTCTGCTCCAGTCTGACGATCCACAATACTCTCATATTCCTGTGGAGCTAGTGGGATAAGTCCTGTGTGTGTATAATGTGATGTGTCCATATGGTAAAGCTAGAAACTGATACAGAGCTTGTACCCAATTAAACAGGTAACCTATTTTGAACTAAAGAGTTCAAAATAGGTTATTCAACTGCAACATCTTCTTGTTCTTATTGACAATCCAAATCTATTATAAATTGGTATGAGCAGACATAGCTTCAGAAAAAGGTAAACAGACAATATATGTGTGTATATATATATATACATGCATATATATATATCATATATATATATTAATTAGTGAAAATGTTTTACCATTTTGGATATCAAGGAATGACTTCTGACTACTGTACTCTCCAGGATCTTCTTAGAAGTGGAGGTGGTCACTCTGTACTTAGGATTTGTGTGGCTGGCTAAGGAGAAGACCAAGTAGGGGACCAAAAGGTGGATCTCTGAGGTTGAAATAAACCTATTACTTAGCTGGAAACTGAGTCAGTGGGAGGGGTCTGCTGACTCTTTCTGGAAGCTTTAGCTCACACTCAGTGCATGTCCCAACTCCTCTGTCTCTTTGAGACACTTCTGCCTGCTTAAGACCAAAACACAATTAGTTAGGCATCTCTTTAAGCAGAGAAAGAGGAGATATGGAACCTTGGAGAGGCTCCCAGTTACTCCTTCCCTGAGTGCTTTCTGTTTTTGCTCACTTGACTTTTCTGACAAGGCCCAGCTAAAATCACATGGGTGTTGAAGCCCCACTGCCCACTTCCAAATAGCCCTGCTTCCCCAGAAGTTGAAAGGGCACAATCGTTCATATAGCACATCCTCTCTGTTCCATCTGGCCTACACTCACTTCAGGCCTCAACCTTGACCAGGATGCCTGTGCCTTTCACATTTGCCCTGACAGGCCCTGGGTCAGGGCAACAAGCGGCTAGGAATGGGGATGGGGTGGGGTGGCAGGCAAAATAACATAGCTCTTTCACCTCCCTGAACCTGTGGTTTAGATTCTGAAGTTCCTTAGATCCCCCTGGGCTGGCTTTATTGCCACTGGCTTTACCCAGTGTCAAAATCTGCCAGAGGATTTTAAAGAAGGGGGGGGGGGATAGGGTAAGGTGGGGGTTAGGATTTCAGCTTTCCTCCTTCAAACTCAGCTCTCTTCCCTTAACTCTCCTCCCTACCCCCAAGTGAAAGGGCCACTGAGAATTGGGGCAGGAAGAAGAGAGGAAAGGAGGGGTCAGGGCCTGGTCTCCCCTCAGCAGCTGGGACACTCTGAGGAGGCCTGGGCACAAAGGAGGGGGAGGCAGGAAAGGGGAGCCAGGCAGTGTAGATCTGCTAAGGTACCTGATTTCCAGATTTGCAGACATATGTCCTATTCCTTCGGATACTTCGTTTGAAAAACCCCGAGCAGCCGTCGCAGGCGTAGACCCCATAGTGTTTTCCCGAGCTTCGGTCACCGCACACTTTACAGGGGATATCTAAAATACGGCCTGAAATCGCAAGAAAGACGGAGAAGGGGGGAAAAGGGTGAGAGGGAGAGGAGGGCGGAGAAGAAGGAGGAAAGGAGAGAGGGAGAGAGAGATGCTAAGCAATCTGACCTCTGAAGGGATTAGCACCCAAGCTGCAGTAAAAGCAAATAATGAAGTGATTTTATAGCCAAACTTTTTTTCCTTGAGCAAGTGTCAGTTTCCTACAATGAGCATTATTCATGCACCGCTACATGTATTTGGGTCTCTTCTAATCGCCGAGACCCATTTTGGAATAAAAGATTACAGAAGGCCGGGGCGGCAGCAAGGCTCGCCGCTGCCTTTCTGCTCCGCGAAAGTTTGGCCGCCTCCCTCCTCTGCTCTTGCATTTAACAGAGAAAGTTGTTAGTGAGCGCGCGAGGAGACAAACTTGAAATGTAAAAGGGAAGGGAAGAAAAACAAACACGGCTGGAACCAGGGATGGCAGCTGGAAGGCAATCGAGTTTTCGCTGAGCTGCTGGGCGGCTGTTATTATTAGGATTATTATTGTAATGCTAATACTAGTATTATTAATGATAATAAGGGTAGTGGTAATTGCCCAACTTTCACTTTACCTATTTAAAAAAAAAAAGCTCGGTAGATCGCTTTTGAGAAATGATTTCTTTTAGGAAAAAAAAATTTTTTTTTTCTCCCCAAAGTAGCTAGCCCTAAGGTAGGCAAGCAGGAGAGTGTTGTGTGGCCATTCCCTGTTAGGTTACAGTGGGACAGCGCCTCTCCTCCCTCCACTCCCCAAAGTCTTCCTTCTTAAAGCCCTACATCCTCACACTAGAGCCTGCGTGGATCCCTTCCTTCCCGTTTTTTCCTGCCGCCTTCGGAGGCTGATTTTTTAAAGGTTATGTCTGACTGGTTTCCCTAGACTGCCCCCCACCTCCACTGGCCAGGACAGTTGCCTGACTTCAGAGACGTCTCCTTGGAATCCCCGCAAGCCTGGGGGTGGCAGCGGACCCTGGAGGAATGTTAGGGAGAGGAGAGAATTCGAAAATTCAGAATGGAAGGAAGGAACTATTTTTCTGTAAGGTTCAAGGGTCTAACAAGCCTGAAGCGGTTTGTAGAGACTTAGAAATCCTTCCTCGCACAAAGGAGGTATTAAATAAAGTGTTAATTAATACTTTGATAATAATGATATAGTTAACGATACTAGTAATCATTAACTACTTTATACTTAATTTTTCCTTTTGCTACCGGGCCGAAGGCCTCCAGTGTTGTCCTGGGAGGCCTGCGGCTTGGCCTCGTAGAGCTCGTCAGCAGTTCCCCCGACCTCTCAGGTTGGGGACCATGATTAGGACTGGGATGGTTAAAGGTAAGGGTGAGGATGACTGGGCCAGGGGAGTAGGGGAGGCGAGAGCGCGGATCTGGCAGGGCCGGAGGCCTCTGAAGAGGAAACTTGCTGGTAAGATTCCGAGGCGTCCGGTGGGCGCGCACTCGGGACCCTGGCACCAAGTAGCTGCAGGGGGTGGAGGCGGGGAGAACGCTAGCAGCCGGGTTCGGGGGTGGGGTCGGCAACGTCGGGGTCGGCAACGTCAGGCTCGGCCCTGGCAATTACAACCCCGCCGTAGCACCTGCCTATAGAGCCACCAGTGACCCGTCAAAAAGAGTAGCATGGGAATTCAGATGGCGACAAAGGCCGGCGGGGGAGGCGCGCAGCGCGGCGACCACCGCCTCGCCGCCTCCTCTCCCCCAGGGTGGGAGGAGAGGTTGTGCTGGGGCGGGAGGGGTTGGAGGGAGCTAGGGGAGCCACTGGGTTTTGTCCCTCAACCCCTCGGGCCTGTCACTGCGCCCAAGGGAAGTCAACGGCCGCCCAGCAGGTGCCCTCACTCTGGAAAGCAGTAAACTTGGTTTCCAGATTTTGCAACCATCCTCCTCTGCATAACACACACCCTCTGGCTGGGCCAGGGTCTGTGTTTGGGATCCAACCATCCTGTCGCCCCGGATGTCCTCCTCTTCTCGGTGGCACTTTTGATGATGCCAAGATGAGCGCTGGGAAGGGAGCAGTGGTGGGGGTTCTCTTTCATGCTTCCCATCCAGCCGGGAGGCCAGGGACAAGGATATCTGGAGAACCTCGATGGAGTGGAGGGAGTACCAGTGCCGGGTGGGTGACCCTTCTCAGGCTCCGGGAACGGGGATCCTCGACCTTCCCCCCGACCCCGCCCGGGGCGGCCAGGGCAGCAGATTGGTCTCGCCCCTGCACAAACCTCCCGACGGCGGCTCCCGGGACAGATTAGAGACAGGCATACCCGCCTGGGGCGGGCACAGGAGGGAGGACAAGAAAATTCCGGGGCAGAGCGGGTCTGCGCCTCAGACTCCGCCACCCAGCCACGTTAAGGTGACTTGGGGTCACGAGACAAGCTGGTTGACCCCGTTGCAAAGCTCCTCTCATTTAGCAAGTCGAGCGAGCTCCGACGTGAGGCCGGCGGGAGTTTCCTGAGGCTGGAAAACCGTTCTTAACTTCCCTCGCCAGGGGGTCCCCTCGGGGCTTTTTGTGTGTCATAATTGCCTAAAGATATATGGCAGCTTCGATTACTGTAATTACCATCAGAGGCTGTTGAAAGAAGTTAGTCTGGGCTGCAGGGGTGACTGGCCGGGGTCTTGTTACCACCCAGGCGGGGCTCCTGGGTGACATCGCTCTGCTCTCCAGCTGTGCGAATCCAAGCGAGGCGGGGGTTGCAGACCTCTCGGCCTGGCTCGGGCTGACCTCGCCCGCTGCGCGCCGACCTCCTCGCTGCCCGGGGCGCGAGGGCCGCAGGCTTGGGCCCGGCTGCCGCCACGGGTCTGGAGAAGGCCTAGATGCCTCGGCGCCGCGAGCAGGTGCTGCTGTCCTGCCGGACTGAGAAACCTCTGTGGCGGCGTCCCAATCCGCGCCGGGGCTTGAGGCTTACGAAGCCCAACTCAGGCTCTTGGGAAGCTGGAAATCTCCAGAGTTTCCCTAGTGTCACTCTGCCTTTTCCCCTAAAAGTTCGAAGGGTCCATAGACATGAACAGCATGCGGGTGCGGCTCCCAGCGAACCGGGTTCGCGCCCGCCCCTTCCCTCGCCTCCTAGGCCTCACTTTTCAAAGCCTCTCAACCCCAGTTTCTCTGCACCCCAATAAGGAGAAAGAGACTGAGGCTCCTTACTTCTAGGGAAGGAGGTGAGGGCCTCTCACAGGACAAGCAAGCACAGAGATCTGCCGAGGCCAGCAGGCTTCGGTTTTTGCAGAGGAAGCTCAGAATGCACCAGGAAAGATTTTCTTCTGCGCCTCCAGGGAAGGACCCTCACATGCAAGAACATGGGCCACAAAAAATACGCGAGCCCGCCTCCCTTTCCAGAGATTCCAACAGCAAGGACCAGATAGGCCCGAGGCTAACTGGAAACGCCAGCCCTCCACCGGGATCGTCTCTGATTAACCAGCGGCTAAGATTCTTCCTCTTCTCCCTCTGCCCTAGTTCTAAACATTTCTCATTTTCTCTTTTGTTCACGCTCACTTTAATTTTTAAAACGGCAGCGCCCAAAGCCAAAACAAATGGATAAAGTGAAAACACAACCCACTTCTTGGGAGGGTGGGGAGGAATTGCATCCCACTCCAGTGGGACTTCATTATCAGTCCTCAGAAGTATCTCGGACTCTCCCAACTTTCAAAGACTTGGGACAATGAAGGAGAGTGAGGGGAGGGGGTGTTCAAGGAAAGCACAAGTGCCAAAAATGCTATACGCGAAAACAAGGGCCGCGGGAGCACTCTGGGATATGGGGACTTCGGCGGCGGCCACCCCCAGCCTTGGCCCCTGGAAAATGCAGCCCGGGACCACGGGAAGGCGGGAACTGAAATGCCCAGCGGAGATCCCGGCATTGCGGCCTGCACATTCTCGAGTTCCGCAGGAACGGTGCAAGCAAATGCCCTCGCACACTCTGCCCTGCGCTCCGTCTAAGGGCAGTTAGAGATCAGCCGCGACCTGGCGTTCTGAGGGAGAGCCACCAGCAAGCAAGTTTAAGGGAGGAAAGGAGCGCGTGAAGGGAACAGGCCCCACTCTGCTGCCTCTGCCGAGCTCCCGCTCGAAAAGTCTTTGGGATTAGGGATTTTGTCCTCTCTTTGCTAGAGCGGTTCGCCATACTTTAAATTCCCCAGTTATGACCTACGCGGATTTAGGATTAAGGAAAATGTGACTTTTAAATTGTTTCTGCTTCCCAGTTTGCAGGATTATTTGAAATAGCTAGAAACGGGGTGCAAAGCATTCCATTCAAAATCCGCTTTGCGCAGAGTTGCTTTTGCGCGCTGAAGCTCGGAGTTTTGAGCTAGAGTGTTATTGTGCTGCTGCCTGGGGCTTCGGCCTAGTTCCCGCCCCCGTCTCCCCCCTCCTTCCACGCACCTGGCGGCTAATAAGTAAAGGCAACTCGCGGTACTGGTGGGCTGCCTGGGTCGCAACCTTCCCACCATACCAGGGAAAGGGGAGCATCAAGCAATCCAGAGACAACGAAATTGTTCTTCCCTTCCCACAAAACGCACTGACTCACGGTCTACAAGTAGCTGGGCCAAAGCGCACACCGCTGGAATCCCTCCCTGGGACTCAGGCTCAGAGCTTAAAAGCTCGAGGCAGGACCTCCCCTGCCACCCTGCCCGCCCTCCACAGCCTTCGCGCCTTGAGCCCCGCGGCGGCCCGATAGGTACCCACTTGTTGATCCGGCTGGCTTGCTCATGCTGGCGGTCCCGGGGCGGAGCGGTTGGTGGGCGCTGCCCGAGTCCCGGCCGGCAACGCCCGCTTCGCCGCCGGGCGCCGCCGCTCTCCAGCCGCCCTCCAGCCTGCGAGGCTCCGGGGGCTGGACAGGTGGGTGTCGGTTGCGGGCTGCGCTGCTTCCCTGGCGCTCAGAATTCGTTCCACAGTGGAAATTTAAGCATCCTTAAGTTTCTTCCCGTCTCTTGCAAAACCGCAGCTGCTGGGAATGTTGCTTGGTATGGACATAGGCATGGACAGACAAATAGAGAAACGGACAGGCAGATCGAGGGAGAAGGGAGGACAGGCAAGAGAGGGGTATTGAATGACAGAGATGAAGACACGAAAATGGTCTTCCTACGGAGCAAAAAGGGCAAAATCCCTCTCTTTCCCCATTCCTGTCTCTCAGTCTTCAATTTCTCCCTCTACATTAGTCATGAGAGTGTGGGCAGATCTCTACAGACCGCTGCTCTTTTAAGGAAAAAAGGAAAACATACAACCGCAGTCTCAGACAGATGGGCTCGGCGCTGCCCAAACCCGAGCTCGGAGTGGGAAAACTAGATTGCTGGGAAGCCTTCCGAGGGAAGAGGCGGCTAGCTCCTGGTTTCCGGGGACAGCCGAGCACGCAGCGAGCAAGGGTCCCCGAAGTTCATTACCCTGTGACTTTGTGCCTGTCGCTGCGGGCTGGGTCCCCTGTAATATCTCCAGAAGCGCTCTGACAGGCAGCCGCGGGGAGGGGAATAGGGCGTCCCTGGCCCACTTAGCTTTTCCCCCAACTCCTGGCGGGGTCTGACGTCAGCCATGTGCGGGGAGGGGATGGAAAGAGGGAGGGGGTTAAATGCTAATGATATTAATGAACCTCCAAGCGGCTCCCAAAGAAAATGCAGGCGCTCTCCAAGCTGAAGAGTTAAGAGTGTGAATATGGGAGTATGGCTCTGTGCTTGCGTGATGGTGAGGTCGGTGCTGCTCTTCTAATAAAAATGAATTATTATATGTCATGGCAAGGGGGAAGGGGAAGGGAGCTGGAGTTTTCTCAAAACGCTTTCCCCCCTCTGTCCAGAGCGCCGGACAGATTCATGGAAGAACTGGGTGGCTGTGTGTTTGTGTGTGATTGTGCGCCCCGGATATGGCCATGTGAGTTGGTTCATTCTTGGTCCCATGCCCCTTCTGTTGGGTAAAACTTGGATCTGGCCCGAGGTGAGTAATTATTCATTTTGCAACTATCTACGTAAAAGTTATAGACGAGGACGCTATGTCTAGACTTGGGGGCCTGGGACGGGGTTTGATGGAGGCTCCGCGGTACTGCGGCCTTCATACGGTCCTTGGGCATCAGCCGCTAGCAGGGTGCCGCCGGCTTCCAAACTAAAGCCCATTCGGAGCAGGTTGAAGCTATTTTGCCTCCATTATTTCTGCACCGGAGCGGCTGGAGGGTAGAGCTTTCCTTCCCGCAGCTTGTCTCCAGCGGGCTTCGTAGGCCCCCCTTCTCAGGGACGAGGGATTCTGGAGAGCTCCCTCCCCCACTTTAGCCCCCCACACTTTGCGTCCACCTTCCAGCGATTCCTGTGCTCTCTCTGGCCCTAGTCCCTGCGCCGCGCTGGGAGAGCGCACGCCTACCGAGCAGTGATCCCCGATCGCTAAGAGATTAATTCTTATTTAAGCTCTCCCAGCAGCCTGAACTTGTCGAACAAGAGCTTGCCAGCTTCTCTTCCAGGCGTGGGCTTGGCCAAAGGTCAAGGGTCATATCTCCTGCACTCCCGCCCTCCGCGCAGGCTCTGGGGTAGATGAACCGACACCAGCACTTCGCAATTCTACTCGTTCGCCCTCGGCCCCACGGTCCCACTTTCTCAGGACTCGGTGCCAACCCGGGCTTTGGATCAGAGCATGTATGTGCAAATGAGTGCTTGCGTGTCCCCTACCCCCTCCGAGGGTGCAGCAGCTCCTCAGGCCCGGAGGCTCTGGAGCGAGGGCTGTGCGCATCGGTCAGCGGCTGCAGCACGTGATCACAACTTTCCGCAGCGGCTTCTGCTTGGCCTGGGGCCCCCGCCCGCGCACGCCACGCACCAGAGCCTACATCCTCGCTAATGTAGCGCGGCGACCAGGGCTCTAGGGTGGGGACATTCAGAAAAAGCAAGAAAGAGGGCGACCACCGCCCAAGTTATCCCTCCTCGGTTTTTCGAAGTGGGACGAGATGAGGGAGATATGGTACAAATCCATAAACCTGAGGGGTTTTTAAGGAGACAGGGCAATAATAAGTCAACACTTTGACAACCAAGTTGAGCAGACTTGAGCAGCTAGCCTTGCATGCGACGCAGTGCAAACTCGAACTACGCGCCTAGAAAAGGAAATGATTTCCCAGCGCCGTTTGAGAAACACAGTTACTATGCCAGGGTCCAAATGGCACTGTGATTCCCTCCAGAAATACACTTGCCACCAAAACCACCACCACTACCACCATTATAACCATCACCAACAAAGCCATTTCCACCGCCATGGGGGGGGGGGGGCGGCGCTTAGTTAAGGCCCAGCACTTTAAGAGTTCAAGTAATTTACTTCAGGCAACGATGAAGGCTGGCTTCGAAGACTAGGCCCGGCCCTGTCTCCAGGGGAGAAGTTTAGGAGTCTGGCAAGGAGATGTGGAAGCCACTTTGCTGCGGGGGTGGGGGTGGGCTTAAGAGGTAGGAGGACCATGGTTCTAGAGAGTCCAAACTATTGCATCCCCTACTCACCCTAATGATTCAGTTGTAGGCACCAAAACTTGTGGAAAATACTCCCCAGGTTCCCCAAATTGTCTCAAAATTAAAATGGGAACAAATGTTCCCTTTTTCTCTTGCCACCAGTCTCAAATCAAGCAGTGTGTCAAGACGAATTCCACTGAATGGAAATACCGCCCCCCAACACACACACACCATCCAACCCTGGCAAACAGCAACACACACACACACACACACACACACACACACACACACACACACACGGCATGTTCGTCTGCACGCCCGGCTGTAATTATCCACGCGCTTTGCATAAATCACAATGCAGTTCTGAAATCACCATGATGACTTTCTGGCATGATTGGTTCGGTGGCAATGGCAGCTACAAGATCCAGGGTAGGCGGGAGGGGCTAGGGCCCAGTACTCACCAGGTCCAGGAGGAGCCTGGCACCCTTGTCCATGAGCTTCTGCACACTGGAAGCTGCTGCAGGACACAGGGATCTCATATCTAAGGTGTAGAAATGGAACTCTCAGGCGCAAAGAAGACTCTATAAGGCAAGGACTGTTACTTTTCATCTTCCTATCTATGGCCTTGAGCATGCCGCCTGATTCATAGTAGGTGGTGCATAAATGTTGGGTGAATGAATGAAGACAGAAAGTAGCCTGCAGATTTCCCAAGAAGCCTCTGGAGGCACAGCAAGGCTAATTGCTGGAAGCAGGAGGTGGGGGTTCAGGTTGATTCAACTAGCTGTGTAAAGTTTCGAGTGACTAGACCTCTCTGTGTTCCAGATTATTATCTGCAAAGTGTCCTGTTCAACCTTAACTTTCAAATATTTTTTTTTCCTGTGAGTCCATAAAGAAAAGTGATTGTTAAGGGGCAGATGCCATATATATCAGAAATATTTTTTGAGATATACAGTAGAGACACACTATTGAATTCAAGGATGAGTTTATAAACTCATGGCTTGGAGAAGGGGGTGGTCACACTCCAGATGTTCTGAAGCCCTTCTGACCAAATCCAAACATGCCCCCTAACTTCTTTATCTTGAGAGTATGGAGGTCTCAGCAAAATCAAAGCAAAACAAACAAACAAACAAACTAAAAAACAGGGAAGACATCTTATATCACAGGATGTTTACATTTTGGTCCAGGAAAGAAGAAATAACTTGAGAAGGATAATGGAATCTAGGGGTCTCTCTGTCTATCTAGCAATCCTTCCCATTCATCAAATACTGAGCACCTACCATGTGCCAGAGATTAATGACATGATCCCTTTCTCAAGGAATCTACAGGGAGCACAGACTCATAAAAGGTGATAAGTGCTTTGGACTGGACTAAAACACAAGACATTCTGGAAAAATATACAAGGGACCCTAAACCAGTGTGAAGCAGGGTAGGCTGTTAGGGAATGCCCTTAGAAAGCCAGCCATGTGTTAGGGGAAATCTACTGCCTCTAAAAACTATCTCCTATAACAGCTCACTTTCCTGCTAACCCTCCTTCCCATCCATTTAAAAAGGGAAGTAGAAAAACAGAAATAGATTCACAGACATGCAAAACAAACTTATGGTTACCAAAGGGGAAAGGGGGGGGGATATATTAGGAATTTGAGATTAATAGACACACTCTACTATATATAAAATAGATAATCAAGGACTTACTATATAGCATAGGAAACTATATACAATATCTTATAACCACATATATGTATACATACTTCTGAATCACTGTACCATATACCCAAAACATTGTAAATCAACTATAATTTAAAATGTTTTAGAACAAAAAAAGGTCCTATGAACTAGGTTACAGAGAGAGTCCAGGGTGCATGGTACCCTTTTAGCATCAGATTATCTGGGTCTGACCTCTAGATCCCCATTCACTTAGCTTTCCTAAAAATGGTGCAGTTTTCTCGGTTAACTGCCCCCCTCCATTTTTCTAAACTAAAATAGCCAAGGAGAGGAGTTCCCTGGTGGCTCAACAGGTTAAGGATCTGAGGTTGTCACTGCTTTGTCACCGGTTCCGTCGCTGGCCCTGGAATTTTGCATGCCACAAAGGCAGACAAAAACAAAAAACCAAAAAGAGCAAAGGAGAAAGAAAAAGCTTTCCCATCAGCAAGAAGCTGAAGTTGGTGTGGAACAGAGATTCCCCTCCCTAACCAGATCAAAACCCTCTCAGGGGCTATTCTACCTCTAGAGATTCGTCCCTTTAAAATTCCCCTCACCTCATAGACAAGCAGAGTTGAGAAGTATTCAGAGTCAAAAAATGTCTGGCAAACCTACCAGTTAAGCCTGGCTGATATTTGATATTCAGTGTTCGAAAGACACTCTTTATTTATTTATTTATTTATTTTAGAGCCACACTCGTGGCATTTGGCAGTTCCCAGGCTAGGGTTGAATTGGAGCTATAGCTGCCAGCCTACACCACAGCCACAGCAACGCAGGATCTGAGCCATGTGTGCAAACTACACCGCAGCTCATGACAAGGCCAGAGTGAGGCCAGGGATCAAACCTGAAACCTCATTCGGAGTCGGATTCGTTTCTGCTGCACCACAGCAGAAACTCCCCCAAAGACACTCTTGACACAAGTCTTATTTGTTTACACAAAGGACAAAGTTGATTTTCATCTGCTTCCAAATCATAATTCAATCTATACTTGCTCGTTGCTTCCCCAGTGGATGGTGAGTGAGAAAGTGGGTCATCAAGCAGAGTGTCTAGCACAAAAGTAGGTGCTCAGTGAGGACTGGCTAAGTGACAGAATCCAAGAAGCGGTCTTGCCAGGTTTGCTCCTGAGTCTGCTATGGCTCTCTCTACAAGTTGTTTGGCTCCTATCTAATTCTACTTAAAAATACTGAGAACAATCCAGAAAAGAGACCTAGGTGCTCTAGAATCCAAATGATACTGAGTTTTTCCTTGACACTTTCTAGAACTCTGTTAGCTAAGAGTTGTCTTTTACTCCCCACTAACAGCACCCCTGCATTAGTGGAAAAGCAACAGCAATAAAACAATGTTCTGTGTAATGCCCCCCACCCCTTTCCCCTAACAAATAACAAGTTCTGTTTTTGCATATATTCACCCACTCTTTCAGGGCCACGTCAGCAGAAGAAATTCAGGTCTACAGGCTGGCTGAGGATTAGAAGTTTCTATAGTCTCAGTATACTTTTATATTCATCTTGCCCCAAGAACAAAGAAATCTTTCTCCCATCTCTACATACAATATTTCCTACATACAATATTTTAGTTATTTATATCCTGCCTTGTTGTAGGAAGAATTTATCATGGCTCCCATGTCAGATTACTTTAATATAAGACCTGGGCTTCCTCGCTATTAAGATGACTCACCTGAGGTGTATATAAAACAAAAACAACCAGAGATGTTACCAGGAATAAAGGAAAAGGAAAACAGTGTCCCCCAGGAAGAAGAGGTCAGCAGAGACAAAGCTACCTGTTTCTTATTTCCTAATGGCAAGGGTAAAAAGTTTGGAGGATATAAAAAAAAAAAAAAAGTTTGGAGGGATACCTAGCTCTCGAACTAGACGGCGAGCTCCGTGAGGCAGACTGTCTGTCTGATTCATCTTCAGCTGCCAGTCCCTAGCACTCTGGCACGTAGCAGTGCTTGATAAATGTGGAATATGTGGGTGACCCTGCCTGATGGCCCTCTCAAGGAAAACTGAAGCTTGAGGTGAAGGATTTGCCTTTGCTCTGCCCCAGCAATGGGGAGGATAGAGAGTAGGGATAGTCTTCTAGACCCTGGAACCTTGGGAAGCAAGGCAGGTAATTTTTGGCTTTCTGAAACAAACAAACAAACAAACAAAATGGCTAGAGAAACAAGAAAGCAGACTACATCTAAGGAAAGACTGGCTACCATGACTTCAACATTTTAATTTCCTGTGAATGATACAGTCTGACATGTCTTCCATTTAGTTGGCCCAGAATTACAGAGCACACAAGTCAGAAGGGACTCTGGAGATCAGTACTCATCTAATTTCATCATTTTACAGATGAGGAAACTGAGACCCTTAGAGGCAAAGCTTGTCCTAGGTCATTCATCTAGAGACAAAGGTCAACCCCAGAATCCAGATCCCTTGATGCTGAGTCTAATGCTCTTTGAAATATTAATCTCACTGCATTGAGCTACCCTGAAGAGCTTCTAGAAGCCGAATTAAGGAAGTTTCGCTCACAGAATTAAGAAAAGTGTTTTGTGCATCTTGAAGCAATAGTTCAGTATTTCTGGAACTTCAGACTCTTCCACTTCTCACAGGTTTTTCTTCAAATTCCCTCTCTGCCAGTACTTAAAATTTGCTGTGCCCAATGGATAGAAAACATGTGAGGTCTCCTTCTGTTCTGTAGAGGGGATGATGTGGGAACTACTTAGAACAAGAGGAACTACTTAGAGATACTAATTGTAGATGCTGAGAAAAAGGTCAATGATTAGATTGAACAATTAATCACTGAATTTGATCAGTGTGGATTGCTAATCTGGGCCTTTCAGATTTTAAAAACATCTCTCTCTTCCCTTCACAGAAGGTTTAGAACCTGCTTTATCCATTATTACTATTTCAACACTAGTAGAAATAATTGTTGTATAAAATGGGATAGCCCAGTTTAAATGTGGCTAACATATTTGAGAATAAACTATGATTCTTTATTCAGTCAATAAGTATATCAGGATGACATATGATCTCTGCCAATGCAGTGAAAAGCATCATATATTCTAGTATGCTTTGTTTCTAAATGATCTAGTTCACACAGTACTCTGTTGTCCTATTCTAGTAAGTAATTTCAGAATTCACATCACTGACAAAGATGCCGAGTGGCTATTTAGGGAAGTCTGATTAAAAAAAAAAAAAAAAAACCTCCAAAACAAAACAAACCTCCTCCTCTCTTTTCCCTCCCCCAAACCCCACGTGTTTTGTGCAAGACGGAGTCAACCAGTGGGATTCACAGGAGGTCCCCAAGTCAAATGCTGCAGCTGCGTTTTAAAAAAGGGTTGGATAAACTACAGCCATTAATAACATCTGTATCTATGCAAGCTAAGATGATGATAGGGGTAATCAGATCTCATGCTTCAGGGCATAAGATGATTGCCTGCTGGGAGGAAGAGGATTTGGCCTTTCAGGTATAGCAGTGAACAACTCAGGAGGTAGGTTGCTGACATTTCTCCCACTCTTTAAAGTTTCAGGTGTAATTGACATGATTTTGGAATAGTTGCAACTGACCTGAAATCTAATGTTTCTTTCAGATCAGGGCATTGTATAATGAGATCTGAAATGCCTATATTCACCATATACAACACATGTGTTTCTCTCTATAGATAAGATCAAATCTATACAAATATTTAGATGCTTTTTGAAGGCTGAGGTTCTTTGATATGTTTTGACCATCTTTTAATGCAAAGTAGATGCTTAATAAATGCTAAACAACAATGAAAACAGTGGAGGTAATTCAACTTCAGTCCATAAATTTATGATTAGCTAACATAATGTATAATTATGCAAGTACTCATAAGAGCACATATTTGGATCCCTAAATATATGTATTTCCAGTTGCATTACCTAAATAAAGATTCGAGGTGTATATTTGGAGTATACAGGGAATGTATTCATTTTAATGTCCTGATCACTAATGTAAAACTTAATATTTGTCTGGAAATCAGAAAGGAATATACAAAGTAATCTTACCTTGTCTTTTGATGTCTTTAATATTGTCAAATCCTAGGAGGGGTGCACTTTAGGACTGTTGTGCAATTTAATCACTTTTGAAAATACTGTGCAAATGTGAGAAGGGTTAAAGAGCTCTATTTATTTAGACATGTAAACTCATGACACAGGACTTACAGCATCAGACATTGGTCCACATTTCAGAGAGAGAAATCTTTTGAAGGAGTTGATTTCTAACAGAGTGGGTAGGATCCTTTTGGCATGAAAGACATTCTTGCTACTGGCTTCGTCACTCTTACTAAACCACTCACTTCTGTTCCACACAGAGAGACTGTTCTGAAGGATATGGTTGTTAAATGCAGTTTTAAAAATGAGGCACATAAACAGTTTTAAAGGTATGTATGATGGGGGGCATTTCTGCAGCTGTTTGGCTGCAGACAGGCATGGGAAATAGTCAGAAGCCCAAAGCATCATAGTTAATAACCATTATTCTGTTGTCTGGGATGTTTGTTTAAATACTATTGACACTGTGTCATCTTCTCTAAATTGTAGCTCTTAACCACTGAAATCTTGTTAAAGACCACCTAGGGTTTCCTCTGTATGATGCTGAAGTGTGTATTCACCTGATGGATAAACAGAAAAACAGATTTTTTTTTTGTTTCAATTTTTCTCTCCATGTGCAACTAGGAAATTTTCTGGCCTTAGGAAAGAGACTGTATTAGTACAGCAGAAATAGAAGCTGTGGAGTCCCAACCTTTGTATTTCTCTTCTAGTGATAGAAAATGAACAAACCCATCAAATGATTAATACAATTCAGTTCTGCTTAAAATTCACAGATCTGTTTGGTATGAGACTATATTTTCAAAGACTCATACTCGCCATTAAGTGTGAAGAAATCAGTAACTATTCTTTTCATCAACAGCACGTTGGTTTCCCCCCATTTAGATCTTGCTTATTAAGTGAGGTCATTTGGGGGAAGAGCGGCTCTGGTGGGTGGGAACAAAAAAAAAAATCTAACAGCCCTGACTCCCAAGTTGAGAGCTCCAGATCACGGGCCATTCAGTACAAAGCGTTTTATATCTTGACTTATGAGGGGACAATAGCCGGCCTTACAAAGGCACCACCTGTGATTTAGCACAGTTGATATCTTTGTTAAGGTGGAGCCAGGGCAGAAGAGAAACAACACCTGCACAATCTGAAATTTGTTACCAAGACCCACCTTCAAGGCTATTTCACGTCCTTACTGAAGTCTTGCTAGGTTTTTCTGCTTACAGTTTTTTTTTGTTTTGTTTTGTTTTGTTTTTGTTTTTGTTTTTTAATTTTAAAGACAGTAAGAGGAGAGTAAAACGAACGTTGTCCACGCTAAATGACCCAAAGTGCTGGACTTACGGCTCGCAAGCGCCAAAGCTGTCCCATTTTACAGATGGGTAAATGGCGATCAAGTCTGCGAAGTGTCTGGCTCAGCAGGTACCGGGGCTCCCGGACGCCCCCAGAGAGGCTTCGAAGCCACCCGGCCAGGGGCGCGAAGGGCTGCGCGGCCGCGGGTGGGACATCGAGTCTCCGGCCCAACAAACCTTCAGGCCGGTGGCTTTTTGCTTCTTTCCCGAAGGTCGCTTCTGACAAATCTATCTATTTGGGGCAAATTGTCAGTGAGAAACTTCCGCTCGAACTGCCGTGGACAAAACCGGCTGTTTGAAAAGGGTAAATCCCGCGGCCCGGCGAGGCCGAACAATGGGCCGCTGGTGCTGCTGCGGCGGGGGCGGCCGGGCGGGCCGCACAAAGGGCGGATTAATTGGGGCCGCGGCTGAGCGATTCGCGCTAGCTCCACTCAGCCCGCACCGCGGGGCGCCCCATTGACTGGGCCCCGAGCCCCACTTTTCACAAACTCCAAACAAAAGTCAATTTCTTTTTTATAAGGCGGGGGAGGGCGCCGCGGCCAAGATTTTCTTCTTGCTTCACCCTTTCTGCAAGGTTTGGGGGGTGTGGCTCGTGGGGGTGCTGCTGGAAGGAGAGGGGCGTGGGGGAGCCCGAGAGTGGAAAGGGACCCGGGTGTAGCTGTCGCATCCATGTCCCCGCATCTTCTACCACCTCCCTACCCACCTGCCAGGCAGGACCTAAGATCCCTGCTGGAGGCCCAGTAGCTTCAGAAAAAACGCGGATGGGGTGATGGATGGCAAGGACCCAGGTGAGGGGTGGGGGCACTCCGTTGTGGAGCAAGTACAAGCAGGTGATTTAGGAGCAAGGGAAAGAGAGGTCCCGTTGGTATTCTAGACCACAGGAGTTGTGACCATTCATCAGATATTTATTGAACAAGTACTCTGGTCCTGACAGGAGGGAGACAAAAGAGAGTCTGCCCTCAATTTACACACAAGTTGCTAAGACTGACTCCTATATCAATCAGCAGGTGGGGGAGATGTAGTGCCCGGCCTGGGGGCCCCAAAAGGAAGGCTTCACCTTCCCTCTGTAAAGTGAACTTGTTCATGTAACATATGGAAAAAGATATATAATTACTTTGTTCATAAAGGGTAGTGTGAGAAGTATCAGTAATTAAAAAAACCAAATTAATATTGACACTGCTCTGAAAAGGAGGTATGGGCAGACCAGGAGGAGTTCATCTCTTTTTTCTGTCCTTTCAAAATAGAAGAAAATTGCAGAGGGCTCTCTAACTGACACTGTTGTAAGCCAGGTTGGCAGTGGTTGCATACAAGACACCCCAGTCCTTGTGGTTAGCCCAAAGGCCACATTCTTCTTCCAGGACAGGCTCTTGAAGCGAATCAATAGGGAGGTGGGCCTAGCTGTAAGGGAAACCATTTGTTGGGTGGACAGCTTGAGCATGTGACAGCAGATGATATCCCAAGGTTTTTATTTTATGAGTGATGCTTCTGCTCTTGGATCTGTAAGCACTTGTGTGCTCAGAGGTTCACTAATTAAAGTGAACCTTCAATATCGGGGCTTTAGTATTAGAGAACCTCCAAATGCATCAGGTCAGGAAGTGGCACAGAGAAAGGGGAACTCTGATGGCAGGTACTGAATCTGTGGCAGGCTCAATAAGAGGGGTAAGGAAGGTCTTCATGGACCGGCTGAACTTCCATATGCTGTGGGTGTGGCACTAAAAAGATTAAAAAAAAAAAAAAAAAAAGCTGCAACAGCAGATAGAACTGCTGGCAGAATCCAGCCTGGGCTCCTTTTCAACCCCAGTTTAAAACTGTAAATTTAAAATTAATCTTCTCTGGGCCAGATTGTAAACCTTCTAGATTCTGTTGAATCAGAGGCTGTGAAAATCAAGGGCAAATATTTATCTAAAGATGTCAAAACTTTGAATTTCAATAATAACTTATCTGCTAATCTTTGGTAGAAATCTAGAACAGCTGTTACTCCATTGTGTATTTTTGAATTCCCAAAAGATAAATTTGGTAATTAACATTTTCCCCCCACCAATTTCAAGTGTGCTTTATTTTAGTTTATTGATGCTTTTGCAAGTACAAATCAATGACAGGATCTTTTGCTTATTATGGAAGTTATTAAAACCTACTAAAATATATACTATTTGACCTTTATTGGCAAGTATGACCATGCTTAGTGTGCATATCAGCAAAAGTTGAGTGAGAGTGTAAAGACTGAGATACTGCATTACTAGGAAGAAAAAAGAAAATATAAGTCAGAGTGATAAAACTTCTGCATTGAAGGAATCATTTAATAGCAATGTGTAGGTTTAGACAGAATTGATGATATGCTCTATTAATAGAAAACTTACTAACAAAGCTTCTAACAACACCCACCACAACTGCTTATCATTTCTATTTTACAGATGAAGGTCTTCTGAAAGGGGGACACTAGGTGATTTTGATAAGGTCCATCCACAAAAGGGGTGACATACTGGCATCAGGCCTTCCCATCGCTCACTCTAGTTAGCTTTCAAGCCCTTGAATTACTGTCTTGAATTATTTTGGAGTCATTTGATGTGAACATTATTAGAGGAAAGAAGTTCCTAGAGATCTGATTATACTTAAACTCCATTTTCTTCCATTTGCTGGCTGAGCAAACACTGCTGGAAAGGGAGGATGATGATCTTGGTACCCCCAGCCTTAGGCTGCAAGCAAAGTACAGAAATCTGACTTTTGATAATGGCAGAGCAGGGACAAGTAAGCTCCAGATCTAGAATATGGTAGTCATAAGCCAAAAAGAAGGAGCACTTGATCCAGGGATGGACTATATTTAAATCATGGATACTATTTTGCTTTGTTTTGTTTTTTAGGGTTGCATCTACAGCATATGGAGGTTCCCAGGCTAGGGGTTGAAACAGAGTTGCAGTGCCAGCCTACACCACAGCCACAGCCATGAGGGATCCAAGCTGAATCTGTGACCTACATTACAGCTCACGGCAACGCCAGATCCTTAACCTCATGGATACTAATTGGGTTCATAACCACTGAGCTGAACTCCCTCACTTTTCTTCTGATGTCTTTTGTCATACGTATACAGGTTAGGACTTTAAATGCAATACTGAATCACAGTGGTAATGGCAGTAACTTTGCATTTTCTCTGATACTAAAAGGAAGTACATGATTGTGGGTGCATATGAGCGCAGATTTGGTGTATCTTGGTGAATTAGGTAGAAACCCTTTTCATTTCAAGTAATGCTTTGGCCATAGTCTATATTCTCTGATATTAATTCACCACACTTACTTTTCTTCTATTAATATTTGGTTTTCCGTCCTTTGACTTTCAAGCTTTCTATGAACTTACGTTTCAAGAATCTCTGGTAATCCAGTTTATAGTAGCTTCTAAAAAAATTCATTCTGATAATCTTTATCATTTTAATTGAGTCTTTAGAACTTTTTTTTTTTTTTTTTGCTTTTCAGGGCCACAGGTGTGGCCAGTGGGAGTTCCCAGGCTAGGGGTAGAATTGGAGCTGCAGCTGCTGGCCTATGCCACAGCCACAGCCACAGCAACACACTGGATCCTTAACCCACTGAGCAGGGCTAGGAATTGAACCCACATCCTCATGGATACCCGTTGGTTTCATTACCACTGAGCCACAAGGAGAACTGCCAAGTACATTTTATATTATTATAAAAACTTATATGTGTAATTGGATTTATTATTACTTTTTGGTGTCATATGTATATATTATATATAAGATAAATGACATGATGATATATCATTTGTCTTTTTATATATGATATATATTTGTCTTTTTAGGGCCGCAACCATGGCATATGGAGATTTCCAGGCTAGGGGTTGAATTGGAACTGTAGGCGCTTGCCTATGCCACAGCCACAGCAACGAGGGATCCGAGCCGCATCTTCGACCTATACCACAGCTCACGGCAACACCAAATCCTTAACCCATTTGAACAAGGCCAGGGATCAAACCTGCATCCTCACAGATGCTAGTCAGATTTGATTTCAGTGAGCCACAGGGGAGCTACTGGTGCTTTACATTTCTGTTTTTCCTTCCTTTCTCATTGATTGAGAATTTTTTATTTGGAAGTTATATTCTTTGTATGTCTTTTCTTTTCTTTTTTTTTTTTTTTGGCCATGGCTGTGGCATGTGGAAGTTCCTGGGCCAGGGGTTGAACCCACGCCACAGGGGCGACCCAAGCTGCTGCAGTGACAACACCGGATCCTTAACCCGCTGCATCATGAGAGAACTCCTGTGTGTCTATTCTTTTAGTGGTTGCCTAGCTATCTTAATATTTTCACTTAACAAAATTAATCAATATCTTTCCTCCTCCTAAACAATATGAGGACTTTCTAAATCTTTTCATCTTATCCTTTTCTAGTTCTGGAATTCAGTTCTAGTTTAATCCATTTCCCCCCACGTATTAGATATTATTAATACAATCAAATTTATTTAGATTTACCCACACGTTTACCTGTATCTTTGCTAATTATTTCCTTCTTTCTGAAGTACATCTTTTATACTTTTCTTTGGTGAGGGTCTGCCAAGTGTTAATCTCTCAATTTTTGGTTGACTGAAAATATATTTTACACCATTCTGTAAGATATTTCACTGGGAATATAATCCTTGATTCACAGTTATTTGCTCTCAGCACACGGATGATATGATTCTACTATCTGTATGTGTGCTGCTGCTGCTGTTTTTTGTTGAAATGTCAGTATTAGGTCTAAGGCCAAACATTTATGGGTGCTCTGTCTTTCCTCTCTGTCTACTTTTCAAGTTTCCTTTCTCTTTGGAGTTCTACATTTTTGCAGTCATGGTTCTTCATGTGGATTTCTTTTATTTATCATGCTTGGGATGTGCTTGGCACTGTTGTCTTTAACGATATTGGAAAATTCTCATCTATTAGATAATTTTTATCTCTTTGGAAAATGCCTTCTCCCTACTCTATTACCTCTGATTAGGAGTTATAAAACTCTTAACATTTTCTTTTATAATTTTTGTCTCTTTGTTTCTAGACTGTATTCTGGAAAGTGTCTTTAAATCTATTTTCCAGTTCACTGATTCTCTTTTTCATTGGGTCTAAACAGCTGGTTAAGCTCCTTCCCTCCAGTTAAAACATTAATTATTTTATTTTTTATTTCCTGAAGTAGTGTTTCATTCCATACCACATCTGCTTGGCTGTTCCTTACAGTCCCTTGTTCTTGCTAGTATTTTCAAGCTCCTCTTTTATTTCAGGAAGCATATAAAATTTGTGTTATGTCAATATTTGATGTTTTTGCAGGACTGATTTTGGTGTCTGCTGCTTGCTTCTTCTGGTCTTCACCTCATGGTATCATGTTTCTTCCCAGGTTTTATGACTTTACTTTTTTCTGAGCTTCTCATTTGTCTTGGCATTTCATCTCTGGGGATTTTTAGAGGCCAAAGTTGAGGATGAATTTGTGTAGGAAGATATCTATTTGCTCCTTCTAGTTTAATTACTCAGTAGTACTATCAACTTGGGATCCTTTCATATTGAAATATTCTATTTTAGGGTTTAAAAAATTTTGGGAGGGGTACATAGGTGGTATAAATTTAGATAAGAGAGATTTCTTGTGTTGGACCTAGCTGTGCTTCCAAATTCTTAAGGAATTTTTTTCTTTCTTTCTATCCTCCCAGCATCAACATTAAGATAAGCAATGTCCTTGCAATGGCACCCCTCTTGGGACAGGATTTATTTTTTATTTTAAAAAATTTTTATTTAGATTTTAAAAAAATTTTATTTTTGGCCACACCCACAGCCTGTGGAAGTTCCCAGGCCAGGAAGTGAACTTGCACCACAGCAATAATAGAGCCACAGCAGTGACAATGCTGTATCCTGAACCCACCAAGACACCAGGGAGCTCCCTCAGGTTTTTTTTTTTTTTAATTTTTATTTTTTGGTCTTTTTTTTTTTTTTTTTTTGCCTTTTCTAGGGCCGCTCCTGCGGCATATGGAAGTTCCCAGGCTAGGGGTTGAATCGGAGCTGCAGCCACCAGCCTGTGCTAGAGCCACAGCAACGAGGAATCCAAGCCACGTCTGCAACCTATACCACAGCTCACGGCAACACTGGATCCTTAACCCACTGAGCAAGGCCAGGGATCAAACCCAAAACCTCGTGGTTCCTAGTCGGATTCGTTAACCACTGAATCATGACGGGAACTCCCTCAGGGTTTATTTTTTAAATTTAACTTTACACTGAGGATGTAGCACTTTGTGTTTTCCCACTTTATGAAAGGATTCTTCCAGCAAGTTTCCTATCTTGGGCAATCCCTGAGCATCACCTAAGAGCTGAGATTCAGTGTCTCTAGAGTTTGACAGAAACTTTCAAGGTAGAAGATAGCTTTGGAACTTACTTACCTACCAGAGATCTTCCTTTCATTTACTTTTTGGGGTCTGAAAGATCCTTCTCTCTCTCTCTTTTTTTTTTTGTCTTTTTGCCTTTTCTAGGGCTGCTCCTGCGGCATATGGAGGTTCCTAGGCTAGGGGTTCAATTGGAGCTACAGCTGCCAGCCTACGCCACAGCCATAGCAACGCGGGATCCGAGCCTCATCTGTGACCTACACCACACCTCACAGTAATGCTGGATCCTTAACCCACTGAGCGAGGCCAGGGATTGAACCCGCAACCTCATGGTTCCTAGTCGGATTCGGTAACCACTGAGCCACGACAGGAACTCCAGATCTTTCTCTTTTATGCAAACTCAGTGATGCATTTAAAAGGACATTTAAAAATATTTTATCAAAACCAACTATAATGGAAAAAATAAAAATCATATAAACTTAAAAAAGAGCCAGTAAAAAATTAAAATATTTTATCAAGCATCTTAGTTACCTTAGTTGAAACTGCCATTCAGTGTATCTGTATCAGTCAAGGTTCTCCAAAGAAAGATATTATATTACAGCATAAATTATGTGTGTACCTATATCTATAGAGAGATTCTAAGAAACTGGCCCAAGAGATGATAGGGGATGACAAGTCCAAAATCTACAGAGGAGGCTTCTAGGCTGGAAATTCCAGTGAGAGTTGATGTGACAGATTTGAGTCCAAAGGCAGGACTGGGTACAGAATTCCTTTATTTCAGGGGATCTCAGTCTTTTCTCATAAGGCCTTAAACTTAGTGAATGAGGCACACCCACATCGTGGAGGGTAATCTGCTTCACTCAAAATCTACTTTAAGCATAAATAAGAAATACCTTCATAGCAATACCTAGTGTCTGACCAAACACTGGGCACCACAGCCTAGCCAAGTTGCCACATAAAACTAACCACTGTAGCATCTAATTCACCAAAGTGCTAGAAAAAGAAGCCAGACTTATAATTTCTGGTGATGAAATGATAACATAAGCACAGAGTTCAATAATGTCATTCTTGGAGGCTTCACTGAAATTAGGTCTAAGGAAACACTGAGCATCCTCTAA
Organism: Phacochoerus africanus; assembly: GCF_016906955.1. Lineage (NCBI taxonomy): Eukaryota > Metazoa > Chordata > Mammalia > Artiodactyla > Suidae > Phacochoerus > Phacochoerus africanus. The sequence continues at coordinate 74,207,451 of NC_062545.1, read as the reverse complement.
GGAGGCTGACAGACTGTTCTGTTTTCACAGTCTACCGCCTACTAAGAGCCTTTAGAGCTTACTGTAAGTACTATAGTTGTGGTAAGTCTGCTCTTCCATATAAAATTATAGGAGAAGGAAGATACACTGCATTGCCTTTGTTCTAGGCCATAATGACGCAACCTATCCTGGAAAGCCATATTATTTACTCAAACTTGCCAAAATTCAGTACGTGTCTTAAACTAAAAATATAAAGTGAGCTGGCCCGAGGAAAATAACTACTACATTGCCGGAGGATCAGAATAATGGTCATACCCATTTTTATGTATGTATGTATGTATGTATTGCTTTTCAGGGTTGCACCCATGGCATATGGAAGTTCCCAGGCTAGGGGTCAAACCAGAGCTGCAGCTGCCAGCCTACACCACAGCCACAATACCACCAGATCCAAGTGGCGTCTTCGACCACACCACAGCTCATGGCAACACCAGATCCTTAACCCACTGAGCCAGGCTGGGGAGCCATCTTGCATCCTCATGGCTACTAGTTACCGTGGAGCCATGACAGGAAATTCCAGGTCATACCCATTTTAAGACTCTAAAGGGTGTTTTCAGGTGATTAAAAACATTCTTTTTCAAAAAGATATTCATGGAGTTCCCATCGTGGTGCAGCTGAAATGAATCCAACTAAGAACCATGGGGTTGCAGGTTCGATCCCTGGCCTCACTCAGTGGGTTAAGGATTAGTGTTGCCGTGAGCTGTGGTGTAGGTTGCAGACACGGCTCGGATCCCGAGTTGCTGTGGCCCTGGCATAGGCTGGCAACAGCTCCGATTAGACCCCTAGCCTGGGAACCTCCATATGCCACAGGTGCAGCCCTAAAAAACAAAAAACAAACAAACAAACAAAAAAAGGATATTCATGATTTCTTAGAAGTCTAGAAACAGACGACAATAGAAATGCAAAAATACACAAATTACCTAGCTATCCATATACAGAATGTTGATTTTCTTCACAGTGAATAGCAGTAGGCTCACTTGTGCTTTTCAGGTTTGGAAAAGCTTTTTTGTTCTGTTTGAGGATTTAGGGGAATGCCTCTAGGGGAAGAAGGTATGGGAGAGTAGTGTCGGCACTAAGTGGGAAAGGAGGCAAGAGAATCCTGTACACTCCATGTTCCCCTTACTTGATTTTTCTTTCTTTTTTTCCCTCCCTGTCACTAAAAACCAAGCCATGTTTCAGCATGAAGCATTATTGTTTAAAACAGAACAGTGAAAGTCTAAACAAGGGATTTCAAAATATATGCATAGTCAAGAGATTGGAAGAAAATATGAACAGCAGTTATTTGGATGGTGGAATTATCAATTATTTTCTTCTTCATATTCTTCTTCATAAACACAAATAACTTTATACTCAGAACATAAATTATCTTTAAATTCCTTGTACAGAGCAAGAACCTAAAATATCTTGAGGAATTTTTAATTTAAATACAAATGAGTTTTCCTTATGCATAGTATGTAAGACTAAGCTTTTATACTGTATAAAACTGTATTCAAATAAGATATTCCAGTGTCAAAAAACTTGTTTTCATGCTAGGAAAATTAACACTAACCAAAGAGCTATACATTAAGATCATTTGATACATTCGTGTGGAAAATATCGTTTTAGATTAATTGCTCCAGAATTTATCAGTTTTTTATTAGATTTTCAAAAATTTGCTTTGCTAAAACTATTTTTCTAGCTTCTAATTTAAGCTGGCATTTTGTTTGTGAAATATATAGCTTAAAATGCTGCAATCTCTAACATTTGTTACCTCTTTCAAATCCCTATAGTTTATATACAGGTTAATTATAGTTAGAGCTCTCAGAATTCCAAATCAGAAGGCAAGTTCATTTGTAAAAGCTGTGATTCTCTGAACTGTATAACTATGGGAAGGTCAGAAAGATCAGTTTAGGAAGAGGCTCAAAGTAGTTCCTTCTGAGGAGTAATCACATATAACAGGAAAGGTATAAATCTGTAAACACAGATACATTCAGAAGTTTCTTGGCAGAGGGTAAGTACTGACTAGGCTAAAGATAAATTACTATTAGTGGTAAGACCTCCTAGGACTTGACTGGATTTTCTTGAAAAGAAAAAAGAATACTGGAAGGTTAGGTAATAAAAAAAAGGTTCTACACTGGCATTCCATTGTTCTCCTCTAGAGGGTTATAAGGATGGTGCTCAGTGACCTCTCTGAAATGTCACAAAGAGCAATGGCATCTGGATTAGGAGTGAAATTAACATGCAGAAGAGACTTCAAAGGCCCCTTACCCAGATCCAGAAGAGTCTTTAATGTATATGTATACATAAATTTCGTGGATACTGAATTCAGTTACACAAAATATCTATAGATAAATATATGGGCTCCTTGTTTGGTGGATGGATAGATGAAGGGATTCTGGACCACTTGTAGTCCTTAACATTAAACCTTTCATTTAGCAAAGCAAATTCACAATCAAGACCTTAGAATTTCAGAATCAAGTCTTTGTCAGATTAGTGGGAAACATCAAATATACTACTAAAGGTTGATGTGATAAAAGAAAAGGGAAAGAGAGTTGAGAAGAATAAAATGGAGGTGCAAAATAGGAAGAGAAAAGAGAAAGGAAGACAGGAGTCATAAAGAGTAAAGGGGGAACTGAATGAGGGGATTAAATGAGGGGAATGAGAAATAATCCATCTCCACAGGGCCCCTCTCTCCATGGACTTTGAAAATAGAAAAAAACCCATCCATTAATAAGATGTAACCTTTCAGCAGAGATAACATCCAACTTAGTTGTTAGGAAGTTTCTTCACACTGGGAGGAAATCTTCCCCCTTGTGGGTGGGTCTTACTGGTAATGAGAACAAAGGAAAAGGAACTGATACTAGGAATGGTGTGCAGCGGTGAGGCTGCCATTCATTATTTACGGTGCAGTTTGGGGATAGCTAACTCTAGTAATGCCTGGTATCAGAAGAATCTTATATCTTTGCTACTATCTGTTCTATTTTTGTGAGGTGAGTGAGGGACAGTTAGGGGTTGGTGTGAATACATTGAGTCTAACATTTTCTAATCTCTTCAGTTAATCACTTACTTGCTCATCTCTTCCCTACTTCTCCTTGGCCACTGTATTTTTCTCACAAGAGCAAACAGTAATATTAATGAAGCATATTAATCTAATGGAAACTTGGAACATATAGATGTTCAAAATCGGGTTGAAACCTGGAAAAATACACTTAAAAATCATGCACTTTCCATTTTCCCTACGCTTATCCTTTCTCATAATATTTGGTGTCATAGCTAGGGAAATGTTTTGCTGCTTGTCCGTTCTTTGTTCATGTGTATATGATGAAGGAGGGGCCTCATGTGTTGTAGCAGAAGAAAAAAACAGTACTTTGTTCTGGACTTTCAAAGTCCCATAACAGGTTATGTGATGCTAGACAAATCGCTTACCTAAGCTTTTCTCTGTGTGAGATGGGAGGACCAAAGTTTGGCTTCCAGCTGACCCCTACCTACCCCCAAACAACTGTTGACTCAATTTGTATCCTATCAGCATTTAAATATTGCACTTAAATGCAGTGCATATTATAAACTGATTAAGTAGACGGGTAGAGGATGAGGGAGGCCATTTAAAAACTTGTAACAGAGGCTGAAAGCTGACCTAAAGTTAACTTGAGGCCTTTGGCATTTTAAGGCAATCCCTCCTTCTTCAATTTTATACTAAGAATATATATTTAAAAAATAATCACTCAAGAATTGCTCATGCCATCTGCTAAGAAATTTTCTGTCTTGAGATAAGTGGACATAAGGTCCCCAAATACATAAATAATAATAATACTAATAACAGTAACAAAACAAAATAGCAATGACTACCTCTTGTTGACTCTTATTATATCTCAGGAACTTCACAAAGTTTAAATGAGCTCTCTTATCTTGTTTGATCCTCACATTCATCCTATAAGGTAGTTACTACTTTAGCCTCATTTTACTGATACGTAAACAGGCCTATCTTAGTAACTAAGTCCAGAATTGTTCATAAGAAAATGCACCAATATCCATTCACTCATATATTCTGTAATGTGTGTGGTTCAGCTGGATGTGCTGGTGCACATAGGTGGAGACATTGCTTTTATGAAGTTTATGGTCTTCTGGAGGATAGAATCTTCACTGATTTTTTGTTCAAATGATTGCAAAAATTCAGCTCTAATTATATAAAAATAGTCTTTCTTTTAACAAATTGATCAAATGTATTTCTGAAAGTTGGCTCTTAGTTGTATGGTAACTCTGGGATCTTTTAAAAAATTATAACTATAGGAGACATTTGTTTTTTGAATTTTTAATAATAGCATTATTGAGATATAGTTGACATACCATAAAGTTCACACTTTTAAAGTGTTCAATCCAGTAGTTTTTAGTATATTCACAGAGTTGTGGATTCATCTCTCAGGGGTTCCCTTGTGGCTCAGAAGGTTAAGAATCGCTGTTGTCACTGCAGTTGCTTGGGTCACCGTGACGGTGTGGGTTCAATCCCTGGCCTGGGACCTTTGACAAGCCATGGGCTCAGCAAAAAAAAAAAAAAAAAAACCATTCTCAAACTCTACAATTTTTATCACCCCCCTGCAAAGAAACTCCATTTACATTAGCAGTGACTTCCCATTTCCCAGTCCCACGAGCCCCTAGAAATCACTAATTTACTTTCTTTCTCTATGGATTTGCCTATTCCAGACATTTCATATAAGCAAAATCATACACTATAGTCTTATGTCTGGCTTCTTTCACTTAGCATAATGTTTTCAAGATTCACCTTGTAGCTTGCATCAGTACTTCATTTCTTTCTATTGCCAAATAACATTCTATTGTATGACTATGCCACATTTTATTTATCTATTCATCAGCTGATAGATTTTTTTGTGTAGTTTCTCAATTTTGGTTATCATGAATAATGCTGTTATGAACACTCCTGTATAAGTTTCTTTTTTAATGTTATGTTTTCACTTTTCTTGAATATTTATCTAGAAGAAGAATTGCTGGGTTCTATGTTAACTTTATGTTTAACTTTTTTTAAATTAAAAATCCACCTTTATTTTTTTAATTACTCAATGAATTTATTACATTTGTAGTTGTACAATGATCATCAAAATCCAATTTTATAGGATTTCCATCCCACAACCCCAGCGCATCTCCCCACCCCTGCAAACTGTCTCCTTTGGAGACCATAAGTTTTTCAATGTCTATGAGTCAGTATCTGTTCTGCAAAGAAGTTCATTGTGTCCTTTTTTCAGATTCCACATGTCAGTGAAAGCATTTGATGTTGGTGTCTCATTGTATGGCTGGTTTCACTTAGCATGATAATTTCTAGGTCCATCCATGTTGCTAAAAATGCCAGTATTTCATTCCTTTTAATGGCTGAGTAATAGTCCATTGTGTATATGTACCACATCTTTTTTTAATTTTTTTATTACTCAAATGACTTTATCACATCTGTAGTTGTATAATGATCATAACAATCTGAGTTCACAGGATTCCATCTCACAGCCCAAGCACATCCCCCAACCCCACAAACTGTATCCTCCAGAGACCATAAGTTTTTCAATGTCTGTGAGTCAGCATCTGTTCTGCAAAGAAGTTCATTGTGTCCTTTTTTCAGATTCCACATGTCAGTGAAAGCATTTGATGTTGGTGTTTCATTGTATGGCTGGTTTCACTTAGCATGATAATTTCTAGGTCCATCCATGTTGCTAAAAATGCCAGTATTTCGTTCTTTTTAATGGCTGAGTAATATTCCATTGTAGATATGTACTACATCTTCTTGATCCACTCCTCTGTCGATGGACATTTAGGTTGTTTCCATGTTTTGGCTATTGTAAATAGTGCTGCAATGAACAACGGAGTACGTGTGTCTTTGCGAGTCACGGTTTTCCCTGGATAGATGCCCAGGAGTGGGATTGCAGGATGAAATGGTAGTTCTATGTTTAGTTTTCTGAGGCATCTCCATACTGTTTTCCACAGTGGTTGCACCAATTTACAATCCCACCAACAGTGGACTAGGGTTCCTTTTTCTCCACACCCTCTCTCACACTTATTGTTTGTAGACTTTTGGATGATGGCCATTCTGGCTGGTGTAAGGTGGTATCTCATAGTGGTTTTGATGTGTATCTCTCTAATAATGAATGATGTTGAACATCTTTTCATGTGTTTTTTGGCCATCTGTATGTCTTCTTTGGAGAACTGTCTGTTTAGATCTTCTGCCCATTTTTTGGATGGGGTTGTTTGTTTTTTTGGTATTGAGTGGTAGGAGGTGTTTATAAATTTTGGAGATGAATCCCTTGTCAGTCAATTCATTTGCAAAGATTTTCTCCCATTCAGTGGGTTGTCTTTTCATTTTGTTTAGGGTTTCTCTTCCTGTGCAAAAACTCTTACATTTAAGTCCCATTTGTTTATTTTTGTTTTTACCATCATTACTCTTAAGAGGTGGATCTGAGAAGATGCTGCTGTCGTTTATGTCAGATAGTGTTTGGCCTATGTTTTCCTCTAAGAGTTTTATAGTGTCTGATCTTATATCTAGGTCTTTAATCCATTTTGAGTTTACTTTTGTGTATGTAGTTAGGGAGTGTTCTAATTTCATTGTTTTGCATGTGGCTGTCCAGTTTTCCCAGCACCACTTATTGAGCGGCGTGGGGCGGGCAGCGCTGTCTTTTCTCCATTGTATATTCTTGCCTCCTTTGTCATAGATTAGTGGGCTGTAGGTGCGTGGGTTTAATTCTGGGCTTTCTATCCTGTTCCACTGATCTATGTTTCTGTCTTTGTGCCAGTACCATATGGTTTTGATGATTGTTGCTTTGTGGTATAGTCTGAAGTCAGGGAGCCTGATTCCTCCAGCTCCATTTTTCTTTTTCAGGATGTCTTTGGCTAGTCTGGGTGTTTTGGTGCTTCCAAACAAACTTTAAAATGTTTTGTTCGAGTTCTGTGAAAAATGTCCTTGGTAATTTGATAGAGATTGCATTGAATTTGTAGATTATCTTGGGTAGTATAGTCATTTTGATAATATTAACTCTTCCAATCCAAGAGCGTGGTATGCCTTTCCATCTATTTGTGTCATCTTTGATTTCTTTAATCAGTGGCTTGTAGTTTTCAGAGTACAGGTCTTTTGCCTCTTTAGGTAGGTTTACTGCTAAGTATTTTATTCTTTTGGATGCAGTGGTAAATGGGATTGCTTCCCTAATTTCTCTTTCTGATCTTTCATTGTTAGTGTATAGAAATGCCATCGATTCCTGTGTATTAATTTTGTATCCTGCAACTTTGCCAAATTCATGGATGAGCTCTAACAGTTTTCTGGTAGAGTCTTTAGGATTCTCTAGGTATAGTATCATGTCATCTGCAAATAGGGATAGTTTTACTTCTTCCTTTCCAATTTGGATTCCTTTCATTTCTTTTTCTTCTCTGATTGCTATGGCTAGGACTTCCAAAACTTTGCTGAAGAGTAGTGGTGAGAGTGGACATCCTTGTCTTGTTCCTGATCTCAGCAGGCATTTTTTCAGCTTTTTACCATTGAGAATGATGTTAGCTGTAGGTTTGTTATATATGGCCTTTATTATGTTGAGGTAGGTTCCTTCTCTGCCCACTTTCTGAAGGGTTTTTATCAGAAATGGGTGTTGGATTTTGTCAAAGGCTTTTTCCTCATCTATTGATAGGATCATATGGTTTTTATTCTTCAGTTTGTTAATGTGGTGTATCACACTGATGGATTTGCAGATATTGAAGAATCCTTGCATCCCTGGGATAAATCCCACTTGATCATGATGTACAATCCTTTTAAAACCTCTATGTTTAACTTTTGAAAAGAACTGCCAAACTGTTTTCCAAGTAGCTGCACCATTTAATATTTTCATCAACAATGCACACTATTGCCAGTACTTGGTATGGTCCATTTTTTGATTATAGTCATTCTACTGGGTATGAAGTGATATCTCACTGTGGTGTTCATCTGTATTTTCCTAACGGCTAAAGATGCTGAGGAGGCATTCATTTTTATGATTTAAAACATTTCTTTTGGGGTTTTAGGGCCGCACCATAAAAAGGTGGTGGTTCCCAGGCTAGGGGTTGAATTGGAGCTGAAGTTGCCACCCTACAACTCAGCCACGGCAAGGCGGAATCTGAGCCGCGTCTGTGACCTACATCACAGCTCATGGAAATGCCAGATCCTTAATCCACTGTGAGGCCAGGGATCAAAACTGCACCCTCATGGATGCTAGTCAGATTCATTTCCACTGAGCCATGATGGGAATTCTTGATTTAAAACAATTTGACTAGAGAAGTACAGCATAACTACTTGAAGAGTTTTACAGGATAGCACCTGAGCTTAACACCAATTAAAGTGGTGAAAATATTACCAGGATGGTCTATTGATTTTTGGAATGTAATAGAAAACCACTTCAAAATGGTTCTTTAAGCCATAAAGAAAACTATCATTTCATATAGCAAGAAGTACAAGGTCAGGGGATTACAGAGTTGTTTGCTCAGAGTTGTTACTATCATGGAGAACAACTCCCTTTTTTCTATTGTGTCATCCTGGCTTGCCCATTTTGTTTGTATGCTTTGTAGTAGCAGGATGGCTGCCACTCTTGGGCAATCCATCTGGACCTGAAAATGTCTAATGGAAGAGAAATCTTTCTCAGAAACTTCTGTCATTTCTTCTATCTCATTGGCCTAGAACTATGTCACATGATCAAATCTAATCACAGGCAAAAGAAATGGGAATTTCATCTATATAGTTTAGTGGAATCGAGATTTACTACCTTCTTAGATGGGAACTAACTGGGAGTTTGCTAACAGGGAAGAAGGGAGAAATGGATGTTGGACAGGCGACTATAACAATGTTTCTGTTATGCAGCTGTAGGCAAAAACATGATGATGAAAAATATTAGGTTGAATCTTGAAATTGTTGCTATTGGACCACTGACACACACTGATTTCATATGGTTCAGCCTAATAATTTCCAATGCCATTTTGACAGACTGGGCTGAAAAGTGGGGAGAGGATAACACTGTCTCCAGATTTTAGTACAATCACTTAAAATAGAGTATGAATCACTCAAATTGATTGATACAAGTAAATCAGACTCTTGTGAGCAAGAAGAATTTGTATGATACAGATTTTATTTGATTTCTTTATCTCTTTCTTGGCACATCTCAAATGTTAGGAAATATTTCCATAATTCTGAGGCCCAAAGCATTTCTCCTGATGCACGTGCTGATGAAGCCTGTGAATGTTTTATTTATACAGATTTAACAGTTTGTTGAATTTTAATTTTGAACAATTAAATCACAGAATACATTATTCTGTTTTCATTAAGAAACATTTAAAGATTTCAAAGAGGGAGTGACTGTGTACCTTCCATTTTGGGGGTCTTTTAATCTAGGCAGACTTTAAGAAGTCTAAAATAAGCCATTTAGCATATGGAAGTGAATAGGATGCTTTTATAATTGGGCTACCCTTGAACTGTACAGAGCTATGCACAGAACAGATTAGAAAATGGCAACCTTTTTAATTTTTAAATTTATGTATTTATTTTCTGAATGGGTAATATATCCACAGAGTACAAATTCAAAAGATAAAAAAATTGTAGTGAAATCTCCCTCCCACAGCTGTTGGTCAGCCACTCAGGTCTCTTCTCCTAAGATAACAACTACTAGAAGAAAATGTTTATGAATATTCAAACCATGCCTTTCTCTACAAATGGTAGCATTGTTTTGCTCCATTTGGTTGTTGCTATTTTTGTTGTTCTTGTTGTTTTTACCTAATAGGCTGTTTTGAAGACCATTCCAAATTGACATATAATGAGCATCCTCATGTATTTTTTATGGTTGCATAATATTCCACTGTATGTACCATATTTATTTAACTGGTTCCCTGTTAAAGGACTTTTAGGTAGCTTTTAATCTATTATGAACAGTGATACAAAGAATAACTTTATACATATGTCATTTTGTACTTGTGCAAGTACAAAATATATTTCTAGGGAAACTTCCTAAAGAGGAATTGCTGCCTCAAAGAATGTATGATTTTGTAATTTTCATAAACAATGCCAAATTGCTCTCTATTCCAGAGGTTGTATCAATTTAAACTTCTACAGCAATGCATGAGAGCACTTATCTTCCCACAAGAAGCAGCTTTCCACAAAAGAGATGTCATAAAGTTGCCCTCTGCACCTTCAATCTGGGTGTATGGGCAGTATCTCAAAAGGATCTTGCTTCCATTTTTAATAAAACAGAAAAAAAACCTCATGGTATTAAAGGAACAACAACAAAAAAGAATACAAATATGAACTGTGTAAAAAATTGAGGCTGCAAAGAAGAATGGAAAGACATGAATGAAATACTGACAGAATTTAAAGTCTTTACATTTTTCTACAATTAGCTCTGGTTCTGTTTGCAATCAGAAACCAGTACTAAAGTCACATTAGTGTTGTCCCTGGGTGAGGAATCTCATTCTCTTTCAGCAAGCCCTCCTTTAAAGGAGTCTTCATCTCAGTTTCATTTTAGGCTGAGCACCTGCTTTTCCCTCAGTGTTTTCTCTGCTTGGTCAGAGATGCTAAGGAGCTGGGGCAGAAACCACAACACAATGAATAGTCTGTCAAATCTACCCAAATGAAAATTCCAACAGGAACACATCTTACATTTTTAAAAAAATGGTCTCTCTCTCTTTTTAAAATCAATTTCACTGATCACAGCTGGGTTTCATGCTTTCTGGCTTTCCTACCATGGTTGGTGTTTTCTATTCTTCACTAAGACCATTAAAATATTTCTGAACCCCCAAAGACCACTCTACCTAGAAGGAGACCTGCTCACTTGCTAATAGTCTTCGGGTCCTCCTGTCAGTTCATCACCAGATTAGGCAAGGACAGTAAATTTGAAGCACTTCCTCCAGTAGGTCACTCACATATCTGAGCCCCGCCCAGTCCTGCTCTCACTCTGAATAAAGGCTGATAGCTGTTGCAGTTGCAATGTTCTCTTTAAACCCTCACTCCTTTTGTTGACTTGTAGAGGCTTACATTCCAAAAAAGGTAATTTGAAAGTGCTGCTGAATTTAGGTGCATTTTGCTAATTTGTTTTTATTATGCATAGAAATATTGGTATAAAAGGTGTTTCAATTATTTTCTAAGGGAGGGACCTATGCATTCTTTGCAACCACAAAGCTTTTAAATGGAGTTATTTTTCTCAGCCTATAATCGTTCTCCCTTTTAAGTACCCCAGCAGAAAAAGTAAGTTTACTGCTCCTCACACAATGGGCCTCTTCACTTTTTAGGTTTGGGAGACCTGGGTGACCTACGAAAGTTAATTAGAAGGTTAACAAAGACGAAGACAGAGTCGAATCCATCGCCTCTCCTTCAGCCAAAGATGTCATCCATTAATTAGGGAAATCGTTAAGGTGGCCTTTATAGAATCCATAGAAAATCTGCTGTTGGCGGTCGACAGTTTTGATCAGATTTTCCTCTCCCCAATAATGCTATCCTTAATAGTACGAAAAGCAGAGGTCTGGGGTGGGGAGAGGGGAGAGAGGAGGGGGTGGGAAGGATGTGTTTCAGCAACAGTACAGTTAACCAGCCGCTGATTGTGACGGCTTTGATTCTCAGGCTGCCCCGCATACTTGCTCCATGATGTAATCCTTATTGAACCTGGAAGCTGAGGGAGCTCGAGGGAGGCGGGAGAAGCTGCTGCTCCCGCCTCGCAGCCACAGGAGGCCCTGGGAGTTAGGAGATCACCCCCGGGGTGGGCTGCGTGGCCAGACTCTGTCTGTACGCAGTGCCGGTTCTTTGGAGGCACCGCTGCTCCAGCCACCCTGGAAGGCGAGCTCAGGCTGAGCACGGCTATCCAGTCCTGGTGGCTTTTGTTTTTTTAAATTGCTTTGAGAAGGAAGATTTCTCCCAGTCTCTCCCTTTCCGTTGATTCTCTGCAACCAAAACACCAGCTCAACTAAGGAAAAACTTGAATCTGAATCTTTGCCATCTTTTGAGAACCACAAGGAGAACAGAAAGTCTGAGTGTTTGTTGGTGGTTGCACAGACATAACCTTTCTGCCATCCCATTTCTTGTCTCTTTTCTTGCACATATGAACCTAGAATTTGTGATTTAGACAGGAGAGGCTTCAGGGTTTCCGTTTTGGTACAATGTAGTTAAAATTGTGTTAATTCTGAATATGGATTGCCTTTATTCTTTAATGTGGAACTTTTTTTTAATACCATTTAAACCATTTTTAAGTGCACAGTTCAGTGGCATTAAGTACATTCACGTTTTTGTGCAACCACCACCATCATCCATCTTCCCAGATGAACTATTTGCGTTGTGGGACTTATTTTTGAAACCACATTGCAAGGTTGGTTCCATTGTTTTTCAAGTTGTCAGTAAATTAGCGTTTTTTTAAGGTGTTGGCAGTTTTTGCATACTTCTTCCATGGCAAAATCTGGAACAATATAATGTGGCTTTTCATGCAAAATATTTCTATGTACCTTTGCCTCTCACTTGATTGATACTGAACAAATACTGGACAAAATCTCATCCAGACAGTACGCTGCCACTGTGGTTTGCCTTACTTACCCATGCAGAGTGGGTAAGAATTTCTCAGAAAGGAGGGAAATGTCACTCTCAGCTCTTAGCATCACCATGGGAAGGACCAGAACTGCTAAACATACAAAATCACCCATACCCAGGCCCTTATCTTCCTCAGCCAGGTGGAAAGGAGTTCCTTTCCTCTGTCATCCTCCCAGCTCCTTCCTTCTTCCCACCCCTCAGGAGGCCAAACTCCATGGCTGGGATCAGGGCCTAGAACAGCAGCTGCCACCCAGGCCCTGCCAGCAGCCCTTTCAGTTGAGTCATCTCTCCTTTCCTGGCTGTAGACACAGCACTGGGGAAAGTGACAGAGGGTAAGTGGCCCTAGCTTCCCAGAAGAAAAAATAGTACTACCAAAAATCAGCTTAATGGTTAAAAGTGCATGGAATAAAAAAAATTCATAAATTATAAAATATAAGCCATAGCTCTCTCTACATGTCACGAACACCAAAGTTTAAAATAAAACTCCACCATCCCATATCCAAAGGATCTCTATTTCCTCTAAAAGCTTTGTACCTTTGATTTCAGTTTTATCATTATGTATACTTAGCATCTATGTTGTTACACTGCTTCATATCCTTTTGCTGTTATAGCTAGCAGTATATAAAGGACCTTAAACTAATTGGATTAAGAGACTCTGAATGGTTAGCTGATGGTGGCTCTGGGGTGAGTCGCACACATCAAGTACTCCCATGTGGCTTCTCTACTCCACCAAGTCGGCTTGCTGAGGTACTTCATCTAGCCACCTTGACTGTATATTAGAATCACCAGAGGAGATTCTAAAGTTTCTAAGATGTACCTCGGTCCAGTTACATAAAGATTTCTGAAGGTTGGGACTACAGTATGGTATGTTTTTAAAGCTCAGGGGATTCCAATGAGGACTTTTACATTTAAGGTGATTTATGAGATTGAGAACTATGACGGTTAATTTTATATATCAACTTGACTGGGCCATGGGGTGCCCAGACATTTGGTCCAACATTATTCTGGATGTGTCTGTGAGAATGTTTTAGAATAAAGTGAACATCCAAATCAATAAAGGTGAGTAAAGCAGGTTGGCCTCCCTAAATGGGTGGGGCTCATCCATCAATTGAAGACCTGAATAGAATAAAAAGGCTGAGTAAGAGAGAACTCCTCCTGCCTGACTGCTTTTGAGGTGGGATATCAGTTTTTTCCTGCCTTTGGACATGAAATGAAACATCAGTTCTTTTTGGATCTTAAGTCCACCAGTCTTTGGATTGAAACTACAGTTGACTCCTGAACAATGCTGGGGTTAGGGTGCTGACCCTCAAAGCAGTAAAGAATCCAAGCATAACTTTATAGTTAGCCCTCCATTTGCAGCTCTGCACCTATAGAGTCAACCAATCTTGGATGGTGAAGTAATAGAGTATTTAGTGAAAAAAATCTGCATAGAAGTAGATCCGTAAGTTCAAACCAGTGTTATTTAAGGGTCAACTATACACCACTGGCTCTCCTAGTTCTCAGGCCTTTGAACTTGGACAATAACTATACCATTAACTCTCCTGGGATTTGTCAGCCTCCATAATTATGTGAGCCAATTCTTTGTAACACATATAGATATACATCTTATTGGTTCTGATTCTCTGGGGAACTTGACACATATAGATTTTGTTACAATGAAGTGGGGTGCTGCCATAACAAATACCTAAAAATGTGGAGCTTTGGAATTGGAAAATAGGTGGCAGTTGGATGTTAAAAGTCAGCCCAGAAAGAAAAAAGAAGACCTAGAGATAAAGCCTCTATTAGAGAATACATAAATGATCATGAGCAGAATGTTTACAGAAATGTGAATGTTAAAGACTTCTGGTGAGATCTCAAGTAGAAATGAGGAATAGGTTATTAGAAACTGGAGGAAAGGTGATATTTATTAAAAGTGGCTAATAACTTGGCTGAACTGTGTGCTAGTGTGCTATGAAAAAGTGAACTTGCCAGCAATGAAACTGGATATTTAGCAAAGGAGATTTCTAAGCAAAGTATTGAAAGTGTGACTTTAGTCTTCCTCACCGCTTTTAATAAAATACAAGAGGAGAGAGATGAGTTGAAGGAGAAATCTTTAAGCAAAAAGGAACTGGAACTTTAAAGATCTGAAAAATTCTCAGCCTATCCATTATTACAAAAAATGAGGAAGATGTTCTGAAGAGAAAACTAGGGTGTAGGTGGCTGAACAACCCTTTGATAAAGAGATTAAGATGACTGTGACCCATGGATCTAATCAACCATATCAGCAGAAGCCAGAAACAGAGATCACATGACCAAAAACACTGTCCACTTCAAGAAAATGGGACAATACAAAATATACCAACAACTCATGCAGCTGAATATATTAAAAAACCCAACCCACTAAAAAAATGGACAGAAGATCTAAATATACTTTTCTCCAAAGAAGACAAAACAGTGGCAAAAAAAAAAAAAAAAACCACACGAAAAGATGTTCAACATCACTAATTATAAGAGAAATGCAGATCAAAATTACAATGAGGTATCACCTCACACTAGCCAGAATGACTATCATCAAAAAATCTACAGACAATAAATGCTGGAGAGGTTGTGGAGAAAAAGGACACTTCTACACTGTTGGTAGGAATATAAATGGTACAACCACTATGGAGAATAGTATGGAGGTTTCTTAAAAAACTAAATATATAACTACCATATGATCCAGCAATGCAACTTCTGGGCATATCTTTGCAGAAAACCACAATTCAAAAAGATACATTCACCCCAGTGTTCACTGAAGCACTATTTGTTTTAAGGGCCACACCTTCAGCATATTGAAGTTCCCAGGCTAGGGGTCGAATCAGAGCTGTAGCTGCCAGCCTATGCCACAGTCATAACAATGTGGGATCCAGCCACATCTACAACCTACACCAGAGCTCATGGCAACACCAGATCCTTAACCCACCAAGCAAGGCCAGGGATTGAACCCCCATCCTCATGGATACTAGTCAGGTTTGTTACCACTGAGCCACAACAGGAACTCCAACTGAAGCACTATTTACAATAGCCAAGACATGGAAGCAACCTTAAAGTCCCTCAACAGAGGATTGAATAAAGAAGATGTGGTACATATACACAATGGAATATTACTCAGCCATAAAAAGAATGAACTTATGCCACTTGCAACAACATGAATAGACCCAGAAATGACACTAAGTGAATACTTGAAGTCAGTCAGACAGAGAAAGACAAATATCATAGGAGATTCCTAATATGTAGAATCTAACCAAAAAACGATACAAAAGAACTTACAAAACAGAAACAGACTCAAAGATTCTTTTTTTTTAAATTTTTTATTTTTTTTTATTTTTATTTTTTGTCTTTTGTCTTTGTTATTGTTGTTGTTGCTATTTCTTGGGCCGCTCCCGCGGCATATGGAGGTTCCCAGGCTAGGGGTTGAATCGGAGCTGTAGCCACCGGCCTACGCCAGAGCCACAGCAACTCGGAATCCGAGCCGCGTCTGCAACCTACACCACAGCTCACGGCAACGCCGGATCGTTAACCCACTGAGCAAGGGCAGGGATTGAACCCGCAACCTCATGGTTCCTAGTCGGATTCGTTAACCACTGCGCCACGACGGGAACTCCTCAAAGATTCTTAAACCAAATTTATGGTTACCAAAGGGGAAATGTGGGGTGGAAGGGATAAATTATGGGTTTGGTGTGTAGACATATACACACTACTATATATAAAATAGATAGGTTACGAGGATCTATTGTATAGCACAGGGTTATCTACTCAATACTCTGTAATAATCTCTATGGGAAAAGAATCTGAAAATGAATAGATACATACATATGCATAACTGATTTATTTTGCTGTACACCTGAAACTAACATAACTTTCTAAGCCAACTATACTCCAATAAAATTTTTTTTTTTTAAAAAAAGAGTAAGAGCTGATTAAAAAAAAAAAAAAAAGAAATTGGGATGAAACAAAGGAAGACTGCTAACATAACTATCCTTCAAGAAAAGCAAATGACCTGAAGGTGATTCAGATGGTTGCCTACCACAGGCAAGGCTGCTTTCTCCCCGTTTTCAAGGGTAGAGCCCTTGAAGAAAGCTACAGCAGGGACCCTCAGCAGAGAGCTGAAGGGGTAGGGCTGTCCACAAAGCCTTGAGGGTGACAATGCCACCTCAGTGGCCCTGGAGGGCAGTGCATCAAACCAAAGAGGATTATTCTCAAGCCTTTAAGATCTAATGGAATTTGCCTTGCTAGGTTTTATACTTGCTTGGGACCCATTGTCCTTTCCTTCTTTTCTGTCTCTTCTTCTTGGAACAGGAATGTCTGTTCTATGCCTGCCTCACCATTGTATTTTGAAAGCACGTAACTTTTCTGGTTTTAAGGTTTACATCTGGAGAGGAATTTTCCTTAGGATAAGCCTCACTCATATCTGGTTTAGATGCTATTTAAATGAGACTCTGGACTTTAGAGTTTACAGCTGATGCTAGAATAAGTTAAAACTTTGGGAGCTATTGGGATGAAGTGCATGTATTTGCATTTGAGAAGGCAGTGAATTTGGGGGGCCCAAGGGAGAATGTTATGGACTGAATGTGCACCCCAATTCATATGTTGAAGTGCTAACCCCCAATATGGCTATATTTGGAGATAGGCTTGTTTGGGTGGTAATAAAGGTTTAATTAGGCCTTAAGAGTAGGGCCCAAATCCAATAGGGCTGGCATTTTTATAAGAAGAGGAAGGGACACAGGAGCCCTTTCTTCCTCATGTGAGGACACAAAGAGAAGGCAGTCATCTGCAAACTAGGAATAGAGCTGTCACCAGAAACCAGATTGATCAGCATCTTGATCTTGGGCTTCCCAGCTTCTGGAACTATGAGAAAATAAATTTCTGTTGTTCAAACTATAATATCTATAGAATTTCGTTATGGCAGTCTGAGTAGACTAATATGAAAACTATATAAAGGAGATATTGATCACTGCTCCTACCCATATCCCCTTCTAAAATAAAACCCTGGCCTGCTTCATGGGTCACATGCTCCTGTGTCTTCAGCTTACTGGCCAGGGTGAGTACTGGACCCAGGAGACTCTATTCATGGGCCTCTGAAATATTTCAGGCATAAAACTCACAGATCACAGTTTCATAAATTCATAAGATCTTCTTTTGAATTGTTAATTATCTAGGGATAACTCAGGTTAGGGTGAGTTAGCTTGGTCAGATCTTATACCTACCTGAAAAGCTTGTTGTAATAGTAATTTTGAAACCTGAGGCACTTTTCAAAAAGGACAGGCTTATTAAAAAAAAAAAGAAACAAACAGGCTTAAAAGGGTAACAGGATCTTTCAGAAGCAAAGGTCAGTATGGGAATGTAGGACACCTATGGGGGAAATGGCTAAGAAGTAAGGTGAAGGTGGGGAGATTGAAGGACACAAGACAAACTTGGCTTGCATTGCAGTTTTCCCCAGGACTACTTTAAAAAATCTTTTTATTTATTTATTTATTTATTTTTTGGTCATACTCACTACATGTGGAAGTTCCCAGGCCAGAGATAGAACCCATACCACTGGAGTGATAATACCAGTTCCTTAACCCACTGAGCCACCAGGGAATCCTCCCTGGGACTTCTAATCATACAAATTGTTCACCCTTGCCCTCCAATTCATCTTGAGAGTGGTCTTTGTCATAACTGTCCTAATCAAAGCAAATTTGATTCTAAAGATAAAAGACCCATTCAAACTTACTTATGTATTTGGGGAGGAGAGTGGTTATTGAATGGATACAGCAAAAGTACAGAGGAACTTCTGGGGAAGCCATAGCTATTTCCTACTCTCCTCTCTGCCCCCTCCCCCAGGCCCTCTGGCTTCTTGTGTTAGTTCACCTGGGCAGGTCTACCCATCCTCTCTGTACAAGAGCTCTCTCAGCCACCTCAAGGTGGGATGGGCCTGGAAGAGCTTGTAAGTCATCTCCTGAAGAAATGCATGTTGAAAATTTCTACTCAGATTGTTAGAAATGTTCAAAATACCTTACTTTTCTATTTTAAATCCTAAATAATTAGATTTAAATTTGGATTAATGGGTATACTGGGGAGTGAAGTATTTGACTCATTTTTTGGTAAAACCTTTGTGTTAACCAGAAAATGCTTTTAACTACAGAAAAAATTCTACTGGAAAATGTCTCTAAAGTGTT
Organism: Phacochoerus africanus; assembly: GCF_016906955.1. Taxonomy (NCBI): domain Eukaryota; kingdom Metazoa; phylum Chordata; class Mammalia; order Artiodactyla; family Suidae; genus Phacochoerus; species Phacochoerus africanus. The sequence goes on along the minus strand of NC_062545.1, from coordinate 74,188,698 downwards.
CACTTTCCTCTCTTTTTAAGACAGTGACAATATTTGCTACCTGTTGGTGACATGTGAATCATAAATTTTAATAGCAGTTCCCATGGAAGAGATTCCAGGGACAAGTGGAAACAGTACCTGGTTTAGGTGGTTGGAACACCTCCTTCATCCCAGATGTATCATCAGAGGAACCTCAGGCAAGTCACTGAGCCTCTCTGAGCCCTGCTTTTTTCATATGAGATAGAGGAAATGGAGTTAGCAATACTTGTCTTTATTCATTTATTTTTGTCTTTTTGGGGCTGAACCTGAGGTATATGGACGTACCCAGGCTAGGGGTCGAATTGGAGCTACAGCTGTCGGCCTACAACACAGCCACAGCAATGCAGAATCCGAGCCACATCTTCGACCTACACCACAGCTTATGGCAATGCTTGATCCTTAACCCACTGAGCAAGGCCAGGGATCGAACCTGCATCCTCATGGATCCTAGTCGGATTGGTTAACCACTAAGCCATGACAGGAACTCTCAATACTTGTCTTTTTGATAGGGATAGAGTAGAATACAGATAGTTGTAGAAGTCCCAGTAGGGGGAGTTCCCCTTGTGGCACAGTGGAAATGAAACCAACTAGTACTAATGAGGATGTGGGTTTAATACCAGGCCTTGCTCAGTGGGTCAGGGATCTGGCGTTGCCAGTGAGCTGTGGTGTAGGTCACAGATGTGGCTCAGATCCTGTGTTGTAAGCCAGCAGCTGTAGCTCTGATTTGAGCCCTAGCCTGGGAACTTCTATATGCTTTGGAAGAGGCCCTTAAAAACAAAAAAATAAAAAATTAAAAAAAATTAAAAAAAAATAAATTAATTAAAAATCCCAGTAGGGAACCACAGATAAAGAGGGAAACAGGGAACTCTGGGAGACCAATGTAAGTAAGTTAATAATTGCTCAAGAAAGCCATCAGAACTATAAAACCATAAATAAAAGCATGATATATGCCTCAGGTCATTAAGTGAAACATAAAATGAGGCCTGCATTCAAGTTTAGCAAGATAATGATCCTTAGGGCCAAAGACAGGAATTTAAGGGGAAGATGACATTTCAAAGCAGGAGACCTTCATAATCAGAAACCTGAGATGATTCAACATAATTTAGCATATGTTACCACCCTTCTGCTGATTTGAATAAGCGCCATGACAGTCTTAGTTTGACCTCAGAGGGTCAAATACTCTCTTACTAGATACGAAGGAAGAGCTAATGATGTAAGCCTGATGTCTACTTGGAGAGGAAGAAGACAGTTTTTCCCCCTCCCTACTTTCCTTGGATTATAAAAATGTAGCCCACCTAATCCAATGGACAGAGCCTCCTTGCCTGCCCATTTTCACCTCTCACAATTGTCTTATCTTAATGAATCTATTCCTTGTTTACCACTTTGCCTCTCGCTGAATTCCTTCTGCACTGAGATGCAAAGAACCTGAACCTCTCAGCAAGTCCAGACACAAGGTGAGTGATTCTAATTTAAAAAAATAACAAAAACAGAGTTCCCGTTGTGGCTTAGTGGTTAACAAATCTGACTAGGAACCATGAGGTTGCAGTCCATCCTGGGCCTCGCCCAGTGGGTTAAGGATCTGGCATTGCCGTGAGCTATGGTGTGGTTTGCAGACTTGGCTTGGATCCCGCGTTGCTGTGGCTGTGGTATAGGCCGGCAGTTACAGCTCCGATTCGACCCCTAGCCTGGGAACCTCCATATGCCTCAGGTGCAGCCCTCCAAAGTCAAAAAAAACCAAAAACAAACCCCAAAAAACAAAAAACAAAAAACTGTGGGTTCAAGTCCCAATCTGAGTTCTGGCTTAGGTTCAAGTCATAAGGGTCGGTTTCATTTTTTTTATCTTGGTGGTAATAACTTTAAATTTATATGTGAAATTAATTTGAAGATTGAAAGCCTAGGTTATTATTTCAATTTGTGGCATATAGGATGTGCTCTATAAATGTCTGTTGAATGACTTCTATGGAGTGAACAGTCTCCATGTACAAGGATAGAATTGGCTGAATCTCTGTAATTCTAGATCATATTCTAAAAAAACTGAGGTTAGATTTGTTTTTGTTTTGATAACAAATTCCTCACGGGAGCTAATTCTGTTAACTTTCACAAAGTGAGATATTAGGAGAACAATTATGTAAAATTAAGGGTCCATTCACTGAGTACAGGCTTAACTGAGTGGCTACTCAGTTGTATAAGAAAGTCATTATTGGAGTTCCCATTGTGGCTCAGTGGAAAGGAACCTGACAAGTATCCATGAGGATGTGGGTTCGATCCCTGGCCTCACTGAGTGGGTTAAGGATTACTGTATTCGTTTTTTTAGTTTATTCAACAAATACTTAACCTAGGACATTGGGGACATGTCGAACAGAAACAGACATGATCCTTGTCCTCATGGAGCAGACAGTCTGGTACTTGAAACACCCCATACATCAAAAAGTTGTTAAGGAGATGCTCCACCTCCCCTGACCTGTTTTCTCGGTTCCCACAACTATCCCTTTTGACCAGGGTCTAGAAGGGAGCCGGGTGAAACAGGACAAATGCCAAGGTGCAGCAGTTCAGAAGAGAGCTCAGGGAACCCCCTGGTGGCGCAGGAGGTTCAGGATCCATTATTATGTCATTGCTGTAGCTCAGGTTGCTGCTGTGGCACGGATTCAACCTGGCCCAGGAATTTCTGCATGCCATGGGCGTGTCCAAAAAGAGAGAGAGAGAGAGAGAAGAGGGCTGGGTTCTCACATAACAATTTTTATTTATTTATTTATTTTTTCTGGCTATGCCTGAGGCATATGGGAGTTCCCAGGCCATGGATTAAATCTGAGCTGTAGCTGTGACCTACACCACAGCTGCAGCAATGCTAGATCCTTAACCCATTACACCACAGTGGGAACTCCCCACACAACACTTTTTACATCACTGTCCTTGGCTGAGGTGAGAGACAAGTTCTTCTCACTAAGGCTGGAACACCTTTAATGAGTGTATATAAAAGTATCCAAATGCCATGTCTTAGCTCTACTCTGATCTGATAATGGCTAACACTTTTTGAGGGCCTATCCAGGGCAGGCACTGTGCTGGACACTTTTCATGTTTCGTCTTTTTTTTTTCTTTCTTTTTTTTTTTTTGTCTTTTTGCTATTTCTTTGGGTCACTCCTGTGGCATATGGAGGTTCCAAGGCTAGGGGTTGAATCGGAGCTGTAGCCACCGGCCTACGCCAGAGCCACAGCAACGTGGGATCCGAGGTGCATCTGCAACCTACACCACAGCTCACGGCAACGCCAGATCGTTAACCCATTGAGCAAGAGCACGAACCGAACCCGCAACCTCATGGTTCCTAGTTGGATTCGTTAACCACTGCGCCACGATGGGAACTCCTCATGTTTCGTCTTTAATCTTCACACCAGCCTTGCAAGGTAGATACTATCATCATCCTCAGTTTGCTTATGAGGAGACTACAGCTGTAGAGGACATGGCCAAGGTCACAATATATGGTTACAACAGAACTAAACCTGTTATATCTTACTTGAGTACATTTCCTCTTCCTGCCAAACCAGGTAGGGCCTTTACTATTTTCTAAAAAGAACAGTGGGAACCCTGTGTTTCTATCCCTTGCCACAATAGGGGAAAACACATGTCTTTTGACATAACAGACGACAATGATAATAATAGCTAATATTAACTGAGCAATTATTATGTGGCAGATACTGTTCTAAGTTATTTATATGTATGAATTCATTTAATCTTAACAAACCTATGAAGTGGCTACTCTTTTTACTTAACATTATTTATCTATTATTTTACAGGTGAGGAACTGAGACACAGACAGATAAGCAATTTGTTCAAGGTGACTCAGCTGGTATGTGGCAGAGGCAGAGTTTAGACCCAAGTTGCCTGGGTCGAGAGCTTAAAATGTGTCATTTCGTCCAAAAGAAATATGATTTTCAATTTCTATTACACAGTGTTCTTAGGTGGTGAAATAAAGGTCACTAGCATGGGAAAAACCCTTCTCTCCTTAACCCCTACCCCCATAAGCAGAAGACCCAATTCCCATTCACAGTCTGAACAGTTTCCTCTATCACTGTGCAGTATGCAATCTACACAACTGAATGCAACCTCTCTGAGTTCCATCCACCATGGAATGGAACATGACCAAAGAAATGCATCATGTTCTAAATCTGCGCTTTATGCCTAATTTAGTTTTTTGTTTCCAAATGCATAACATTCTCCATAGACATGAGAGTTCTCTCAGAGAATTAACAAATACTTTTTGAGAAGAGGACTTGAAAAAACTTAGGAGCACTTTCATTCCCTTTCTTTCTTTTCTTCTTCTTCTTCTTCTTCTTTTTTTTGTTTGTTTTGAAGAAAACTACAAGCACTTTTTTTGACCAGTTCAGACAAGTGACTGAAAAGTCAAAAATTAATTTCTTAAAAATGTCAGGTTTTGGATCTTCACTCTCACTGACTGGCTATTTGGGTAAATTGCAGTGGCATCACTTATTGTGCAGCAACCTCAGTGGCTCAGCTAGGGGCAAAGCAAAAGCAGAAGGCAGCAAAAAAGTGTTGGAGCATCGGGTTGGTGGATTCTAACTTCAGTCCACTAAACATTCTCCCTCTTTATCACAGAGACACATACAAGAGATCTCAGAAGCAGGCTGATGTCCTCCAATATAAACCTAGTTGGTGGCTATGAACTATTAAGGATGCTTGATAACTACTAATTACATGAATTAGGAACATAATATGTAATTACTAATGTTCTACTTTCCTCTGTCTTTGCTGCACCACAGGGAAAAGTTTCCACAGAAATTGGTTTGTATAAGCAAAAACCAAAATTAAATTAAGAGGTCACACGCCAGTATCAAAGACAAAATCAGCAAAACATTTTCTAATCAGAAACTGCAAAAAAAATCAGAGCTTTTATATAATAGAAAAATTAGGATTTGGATAGTGGTATTCTCTCAACCAACTTTTCACAAATATTTCCTGGAACAGGCCCAATGACTGAATCTTCATTTAGCCTATTCTTTTTTTCAGATGTAACTGAATTCACTTGTTTTGGGTTTTGCCTCCCCCACCTTCCATCCAGTGGCAAGGGCAGTGCTGCTCTGCTCTCATGCAGCACTGGCACAGTCTGTACACCACATTTGGCTGTCTCTTTTCCGGGGATCAGAGGCTCTTAGTACTTTCTTTCAAAGCTCCTATCTTCCTATACCCTGGTAAATTCCCCTATACCCTCTGCTCCCCCCATGACACTCCACCAGCCCACTCCCCAGCCCCAAACGTTATTGCTATGAAAACGAACAACTCCATCAGCTGAGGAGGAGATCATCTGAAAAATATCCTGAGAGGAATCTGGTGTAGGAAAATACAAAAGGTCTAAAATCTTTAACTGAAATCACTTAGGATTTCGAGAGCTGACACTGAGTTGAAGCAATACACATTCCTTGTGGCTGAGGGGTGCATGTATCACTAGAAGGAGGAAAGATAGCTTTTGTTGTTGTTTGGTACCAGGGGAAAGGATTTAGCAGCACACACATCAGGTTGGAGTGAAAAGTCTCTAAAGACATATTTGTCCCACATTAGTTTCCTTGACTGCAGACCTCTGCTTTAGCCTCAACTCACCCCCAGACCCTAAAGCTATCTCCATGGGGGTTTGGGGGATGGTGTTGGACAACGTGACTAGCTAAACAATTCCTACAATCCGCCTACATGTCCCCTTGTGCTCCTGGAACTCTCCCTGGAAGGTTGGCTGGCTGACTGAGTTTCAGGGTTTTATAAAACATTAGCTTCTACTCCTGCTCCTTGAGATTTAAAAAAAAAAAATGTTCAGATGAAGGCACAACAGGGAAAGATAAGAAGCCCACGTCTCCTTTCTGTTCTTGAATGGAAGTTGAGGTAGTTTTTAAAAAAGGATTTGGATGTAGAAACTTAAAAAATTCACTTTCCTCTTTGGGGATTCTTTTCCACTATGTTTGTCGGAGGCTAACTAGAGTGCTTTTTGGAACATGAACACACACACACACACACACACACACACACACACACAGCACGTCACCCAGCACACCACAGGCCCTGCTCTCTTACTCACATGTCATCCCTGAGGACGTGCAGGCCTCCAGGACAAGAACCACAGTCACTAGGCAGTAGAGTCTGGTGAGCAGCCAGAGGGCTGGTGGGCCCCATCTGCTCTTGCCATGAGTGGGTCTTTAGTCTGGTTTAGAAGGAATCAGAGTCTGTGTGATTTCTCCATGGTGTCCCAGCATCTAGTTGTCCCGTCTCCAAGTGCAGCCTTCTACGTGCAACAAGGGAACGCTGGCTTCTTTGAAACAGGCTTCTTAGAGCAGAGCAGAGGAAGCCAAGTGTGAAGGGTGTCAGCAGCAGTGACACGCCCTGGGGGGAAGATGTGGGACCAGTGGGGCTCTGAGCCAACAGCAAGACAGGGGAAGGCTGCTGTGAGTCAGGGGAGTTCTTCCAGGATCCTGCTTGCTCCTGGACCATCTTTTGTCAGTTTAAAGTGGCACCTTCACCACTGGTCTTGCCTTGGCCTGGGAGGCAAGGGGCCAGGGTGGGGGAAGTGTACTAATTTTCATTCATTAACATATTACTTTGCAATCAAGCCATTCTCATACAAATGGTGCATAGTCCTCATACCCCATGAATTAAGTGGCATCCTCCCCATTTTATTAATGAAGAAATCAAGGATTCAGACTGGTTTAAGCCCTGTGTTCCTTAAGGTAAGGCTATTACTACAGGCAAGACAAGAAGTCTCAGGCCTCCTGATTTGAAGTTCTTTCCCTTACACATCTTTAGTCAGTAGTGTGTACTGTATTCCTAATCATGGAACTAATGTTAATTTAGGTTCTGTTAAGAATTCACACAGTGAACTATATTCAATATCCTATGATAAACCATAATGGAAAAGAACATTTAAAAAAAAGAATGTATAGGAGTTTTCTTGTGGCACAGCAGGTTGAGGATCTGGCACTGTCATTGCAGTGGCTCCGGTTGCTGCTGGACGTGGGTTCAATCGCTGGCCTGGGAACTCCCACATGCCACACATGTAGAAAAAAAAAATTAGTGTATATACATTAAAAAAAAAAAAAAAAAAGATTCCGGAGTTCCCGTCGTGGCGCAGTGGTTAACAAATCCGACTAGGAACCATGAGGTTGCGGGTTCGGTCCCTGCCCTTGCTCAGTGGGTTAACGATCCGGCGTTGCCGTGAGCTGTGGTGTAGGTTGCAGACGCGGCTCGGATCCCGCGTTGCTGTGGCTCTGGCGTAGGCCTGTGGCTACAGCTCCGATTCAACCCCTAGCCTGGGAACCTCCATATGCCGCGGGAGCGGCCGAAGAAATAGCAACAACAACAACAACAAAAAAGATTCCAAAGACAACTTGTCTTGGTTACTGTCATCCTGGCACTTAAAACAGGGCTAGTCAGAAATAAGAGATAAGGGCTGGATGGTATGCATTTCATGAGCTATTGGTTCATTTATGTACTAAGCAAGTAGATTTTGAGTATTCTGTACCAGACACTGGGACAGTGGTAGAAGGACACAAAGATGAAAAGGATCCAGTCTCTATTCTCAAGAAGTTCCATCTAGACAAGGGACTTTCACTGCTCAAAGTTAATCAAAGGCTTCCATTGCTTCCAAGGTAAAATCCCAATCCTTGATGTGGCCCATAAGGCTGTTAAGAGATTAGATCTTTGCCCCCCCTCTCAAGCTTCAGTCTGCTCACCTGCACTGGGCTTCATTGAGTTCCTCAGTCATGCTAAACCTCCTTTCTCCCTTGGGGTCTTTGCACCCCGGATAGCTTCAGGGAAGTGTCTTTTAAGCAGGGTCTTGAAGAATAAATAAGAGATTTCCAGGCAGAAAGTGATGGGGTGGATTCCAGTTAGAGGAGTTTGAGTGGGGAGGGGACTTCATGAATAAGAGTGGCTGGGGAAAGTTTCAAAGAAAAGGCAAAATGTTCTTTGTATGTAACTGATATTTAATAACTATCTGTCCTACATAGTTGAGCCAGGAAGGCTGGGGATGAGCAGGGTGTGGCAGGATGGGAGAGCAGGAAAGTGAGAGCAGGACCACATAAGCAAAGCCTCAGGAGCTGGGGTTACCTGAGAAGGATGAGGGGCAGAGGAGCCATCTGAGAGGCAGGATGGGGGTGGTGGTAAGGTGAGAGAGTGTGGGTGTTCAATGGGATGGTATGGGAGATATGAACTCTAGTCACAGTTCATTCAGTTACTTGCTTTGTGACCTTGGACAAGTCACTTCTCTTGGCCAGAGAACTTTGAGGAAGATGGAGTTAGTAGGTAATCTCTAAATCTCTCCTTTCCAGGTGAAATGTGGTCTTTAAAGTTCGGGTGATGACAGAGAGTTGCAGAAGCCAGGAAAGATGCAGACACTGGAAAAGAGAAGGAAATACCAGGAGGATAGAGAGAGCTCAGGCAGAGTGTTGGCATCAGAGTCTTCTACAGCATGCAGGGCTGTGGAGAAGGACTAAAGTTTGGAGAGGAAGTCAGGGCTGAGTGACCTGCCATGGTAAGCTGTGGCCTATGACTCATTGGTGTCCCACCAGATCCAGATCAACAGAACCCAACTGTTCCTCACTCTTACCCTGATCTAGTGTGAGGGAACCAGCTCACCATCAGGGGAGAAGGGTGCTATGACCAATAAAACTGAGGGCCAGGTTCAAAAAGTAGGAAGAAGGGGGAAAGAACTGAAGGGACTTTTTGGACAGTCCAAACGACAGGACAAGCCCCTCACCCAGGTTTTTCTCTCATGACCCTATTCTGCCCCATAGATGTCACTTGTTTCTCTCTCTCTCTTTTCTTTTTTGGTACTTTTGGGGAGGGGGAGCAAGGCGAGAGAGGTGGGAAGAGACTTTTTTTCACATGAGTCCTCAGAATTACAGTTCACAAACTATTCAGTAAACTGACCGGCCTCAACCTCCCCTTCAACGGCCTAATCTAAGGGGTGGATCTATGTGTTTTGTTGCTTGTCAGAAACAATCGCTGCGCGGCCCATTACATTTACAGCACGTCGCCCTTTAATTGGTGTAACACGCTGAGGCCTGAAAGGAGGAGAGGCCCACAAAAGCGCCCGTGAATGAGCCTTGACTCACACAAAAACACTCTGCAGAAGTTCAGAGCTGGCCACTAACAAGGAGGTAGGGAGTTAGTTTGAAAAGGGGGTGAAGTTCAGAAATGTGTCACCTTGAGGAGCCTCCCATCAAAGCAATGGTCGCATTGACAAGCTGCAAAGAAAAAAAGTTAAACCTTCAGGGCTGCAGACTTGCCTGCTGGATTTATTCTTTTTAAACTTGAGAAGGAGGGTAGGAGAGGGGAGAGTCTTTTTCTTCTCTTCCCCACCCATGTCTCTCTGCTCCCCTTATTTACTTCAGAGAGCCTTAAAGAAATCAGCATGAAAAAACATACCTCCCACCACCCTGCTAAGATACGCTATTAAAAAAAATAAATGTATAAAAAGTCAGGATGAATGGGGTGCTGTAGCTGATTTCAGCCTCTGTGGGAATAGTGTTTTGTCTCTGCTCTCTTGTTCCTCCTCCCCTACCCATTTTCTAAGGCAACTCCCCACAGCCTGGGGCTGGGAGTGCTGAGACCTGGGGCTGGGTGCGTGCAGTCCTGGAGAGTATGCCCCCCAATTGTGTGAGGGTGAAGGGTGCATTCTGGATCCTCCGCAGCAAAGGAGACTGGTGTGGAGCCCTAGCAAAGTATGTGAGAGCAGCGATCTGTGCTGGTGCGAGCCCAGCGCACAGCAGGGAACTGCTGGCCAGGCCAGGGGAAGGAAGGGACCAAGCTTTCCCACCTCCTGCTTGTAACACCTAGGGGAGATTCTACCCAGACAGAGTAGGTTTTGGAGTTTGGTTGCAGTTTGAAAATAAGGAGTCCCTAAAAGAAGAAACTTGTGTGCATAGGCCCAGGGTGGAGGTGCGGGAACGGATTGCACCTTCTGCCCCTCTGCCCTCCACAGTCACCTCCTCGGTCCCTCTTGCACACCGTTCTCATTCTAGGTTCCCGAAATTTACTCAGTGGCAGTTGTGAGGTTGATTTCTCAAACACTCCCCTGCACCTTGCTCCTTGCCTTCCTTGAGGGCTCCCCGCCACACCAGCACCCTCCATCCAGTTCCTGGGTAGGCACCTCAGTGTCCCAGAGGCACCCTCCTCTGCTGTCTATTCCCGCCTTTGTCTGGCAACTGGACCCCCACCCCTTGCACTGCTCCTGTGAACTGACTGCCCCATGTGAAGGCAGGGGTGCTTTTCAATGCAGAGCCACAGCTCCCTCCAGATTTGTAATCCGCCAAAAAGCCGCTGATTGCTGCAATCGTTACTTTTCATTAAAAAAACTTAGAAGCAATTTGGGAGAACCCTTCTCAATGAATACATTTACCCCCGAACAGTCTTTATTCTCCGCCTCCACTTGATGAGTTTCTCTGGCACGAATCCGGTCTTACAGGCACAGAATGGGCAATCCCTTGATCCCCGTCAATTGTCATCCCGAGTCGGGGCCACTTTGACCGCCAATAGTGGGGAAGTCAGAGCTAATCCTCAGAAGGAATCACGGGAAAAGAAAAGCAACAATAACCAAGTCAAGCGTAAAAAATGAAAGAGAAATCTCTATTATCACTCACTACATTTCCCAGCTATGTACTGAAAAAATCAGCTCGCTTGTCATTCGAGTCAGACACCCACACAAGAATATGGGGTCGTGGTGGGTTGGTAGACTCACACGACGTAAGGAGCGATATTTGAGAGCAAAAGGCCTCTCTTCTGCTTCTGCCAAATCCCTCTCACATCCGCCATAACCATTAAATACAGACTGACTTTATTCTGTATGGGGAGGCCGAGGAATAGGTGGTGAGGGAGCCCCCAGCTGTGCGCGGATACAAAAAGGTCCCTGGAGAGGGAGATGGGGGTGGAGAGTCCACGTTAAAGAAACCCGCCTCTCCAGGGCACCTCTAGGAGGCTGGGCCTCGCCCGCCAGAACCCAGCCACTTCCTGGGGTGCCCCCTCCGCCCTCTGCCCACTGCCCCTGCAGTCCCGTGGGCGCGCCGAAGAGGCTAGGTCCTCGCACAGGCTCACAGGTGCGAGATTTATGCCGGCGTTGCCTCCAGTCTGCAGCCGGGAAGCCAAGCCGCGGCCCCCCAGCACACGGTGGGCTGGGGGTGGGGTGTGAGAGGCCAGGGAGCCTTGGGCCCAGACACAGTGAGAACTGTGAGAGTGCGCAAACCCCGCCACTTTCCACGGTGACACTTACAATTATCTGACATAGGCCTTGATTCCTTTATGACGGTTGCCATAAGTGAGGCACAAAGTTAGCTCTTAAGAGGCCGAAGTAAAGCAGGATACAGGGCTGGATTCCAGGCGCTGCTTCGGCAGCATCTCCGGGAGGGGTGGGCTCAGCAGCCGCGCCTCTCCCTCTCTCTCCCTCCCTCCCGAGAAGGAATTTACAGGGCTGGAACTACTCCCTTGCTCCCGCACATGCAGTCAACAGCTAGAACTGGATTTGGAGGACTTGAATCCCAAACTACTTCAGCAGAGAAAGGGCCAGCCCGGGTGTGAATGAATTGCCCAGCTGTCTTTCCTCGACCACTTCTCTCATTCCTCTTGGCTACTTTCCTTCTCCCCCCCCTCCCCACCTTGTGTTGGCTGGGAGGTGCTTTTCCCCGGGGGTTGGAGGCTGCTGCTTCGGATGAGAAAGGGCTATAGGATACGAAGGTATTTTCTTGCCGCCTCCTCCCTCAGGCCTTAGAGGCACTGCTATGGCCTACCCAGCTCCCACATCAGCCCTGGGCATCCAACCTATGAAACCTGCTGGGCTCATCCCTCTGGAGAACCTCTCCAGGTTGTCACTCCTCACTATATACCACATACACATCACATTCTACATACACAGTATCACATGTGTACACACAATACACTGCATATTGTTTATAATTTTCACACTTGCGTATACACATGCAGAAAAACTGTTCATGCAGCAAGTTTACAAAAACATAATCACATTTATACAAGACCTAGACTCACCGCATGCATACACATAGTTGCACAGACATGCACACATTCTGCATGCCCTGGCTCTGTCTGAAATGCCAGGTCAGGTAGTGGGGACTAGAGGGAGCCATCCGGGTGGGAGTCACTGACTTCAGCCCCAATACCTGAGCCTCTTTTGGAGATCCTCCCCTGGCAGATGCCCTGAGCTTCTCAGGGGGCTTGTGTGGTGCTCATGCCCTTCAACCACTTTCTGACAGGCGCTGCACCAGGGCTGGGGTCTCCCCCAGGGGGCTCCACCAATCAGGCCAGAGCACAAAACGAAGACTTGACAAGGGGACTGACTCACTTGGGCGACTGGCACCAGACACCAGACACCTGCCTATGACCTTCCTTAAGGGAGTGGGTAAGCTGATCTCCTGGTGGCTGTGAGGAGTGGGATAAACAGGGAAAGGAGATCTGGCTGGACTGACCCACACTCACCCAAGGGAGAATGGTGTAGAAGGTGGGGGGGCAGGTAGTGATAACTGCCATCTATAAAGCCAGCCAGAGCATTCCGCCAAGCCCCAGATTTACATAAACGTGGATCACTGCTTCGTCCGAGATCTGGAAAGAGTGCTTGCAGAGAGGGTGACATTCTGCAATCCTAATTAGTGATTTTTGTCCCCTTGTTACTGGGCTCAGCATCTCATGCAAATGAATTCTTCATTTCAGCCACATTACCCCAGCTCCAGAATTAACTGACTCTTATCTTTAATGATATGCTGCTGAAGTTCTCTGAGCCGGCTAGCTTTTTATCTTGATTACTCTAATCAATAAGAAATGATAGAGTAGAATTATAAACTCTATTGGCTTTTAAATGTTGCCGACAAGCCCTCTAGATGCCATTCCCATTCATTGTTATTTATTAAAATGATCCCCAACCTAACAGTGGATGCAAATAGGTGAACAAGAATTAGCCTTCAGACAGTCCCTGTGAGTCCCTGACACCTTTGCATGCTTCTCCCCAGAGAAAAGTCATCACTGTTTGGGACTTGAGAAAGTAGAAACATATTAAAACAAAAACAAAAACAAAGAACTTAAAAGAACCCCGCTCTTTTGAGGTGCAAAAGAAACAACAACAACAAATATTAAGAAACATCAGATTTCCCACCCTACCCAGATAGTCTTAAAGATAAAATCTCCGAAAAAGTCACTTTGAGACACAGCCTCATGCTCTGGGAATGAATCAAATTTGTAAATGCAATTTTCCCCACTCTTGGGAGAAAAATGGGGCTTGGATCTCTTTCCATCTGCAGAATATACCTTTAACTCCAGCTGAATGGAGAGTGGTGGTTGGCCAAGGTGTCAAAAGCTCCTCAAATGGGAAGTTTTTGGGTTCCTAGATGTCCAGCATCAGGTGAGCTGAGACAGGGAGCCCATCTCTCCCACCTCAGGCAGTCCATTGCCCACATCCCTCCAAGGTCCAGGACCCCATGACTCTCTTGATTGCACCTCCCTCACAGGACCAACTTGTGCAGCATGGTTTCCAAGAAGCCAAAAAGAGAGTGTTAGTAACAGTGTTACTAACCCTCCCCTCATTCCCAACCTTGGCTCTAAGTTTGGCCCCAGGTGGGGTGCCCTAGGAAGGCCAGGGGCTGCTTAGAACACTGGCCATCATCACTCATCAGAATCATGTACACATTTACCAGCCTTCGTTTAGACCCCCCCGCCCCCAAATCCCATTAAGAGCCTACTCTGCACCAGGCACTTTGTTAGCAGCTGGACTCAGATTCTAAGGCACGGGGAACCTTTCCCTAGCTCGCTTGATGCTCTGCCCCTTTTGATACCCCTGCTCTGTATGGGTTCTCAAGATCATTGGCAACCAAAGCTCCAAAAACACTCAAGCATTAGGCACACACACTAACACACATGCACCACAAACTCAGCCTGCCCAGCAATCCCACTGGGCACACCAGGGCAGTCCGGAGGCGTCTGCGCACAGTACTACTCATCCACCGCAGGGAGACGGGTCTGAAGCAGCCACATTGCCCCTTCAGCCCCTTAGCTGCGAATTCTGGCCTCTCCCTTTACCCCCACTCCCGGCACAGACCTGTCCCAGTGAGCTGGGGGAACTGTTCACTCAAGGCATATCCGGCTTTGAGCCTAGAACAGCAACCCAACACTCTGGCAAAGGGCGGTGCGCGCTGGGAGAGAGCAAAACAGAACACAAACTCAAGTCCTTCAAGGCTATGGTGGATCCGTACAAGGAGAAGGTGGAAATGGCTTTTTTTTTTTTTTTTTTAAATGACACTTGGGGGTGGGGAGAGGCTGAATATATCGAAATCATGTAAAATTTCTGTTCTTAGCAACATCCTTGTTATTAGGAATGATGACTAAACCACCAGGATTATTCTGGACTGTAAGTTATCAAGAGCCCACTAATTTCACATTAAAGCCCATTGACTGCAACGGCGTGATTGAAGGGTTTTTAACAATTAACATAATCAGAAAATGAGCTGAGATAATTTTTATTCAACTCATTACTTTTTAATCATGTATTTCTTTTAATTAATATCTTCTCCATGAACATAACACAAAGCGCAGCCCCAGTGCTGGCCCAAGCCAGCCTGCGGGACTGAATTTGACACAGCCAAACATTTTACCAGCCGCATTCATTGCATCTTTATTGTGGTATGCATGAAATAGAAAAATCTTGTCCAAAAGTCACCATGTTGTTTTGAAACACAATTTAAAGGGGGAGGGGCATGGGCTGTGAGCGGACAAGCCATTCGCTTTTTAAATTCAAGTTGACTTTTATATTTGGGCACCTTTCTTGGTTTGCAGTCAGAGGGATACAAATGAGAAGAAAGAGGAAGAGCAAGAGGAAAGGGCTTCTGGAGATTAATATGCCATTGTGAGCTTTGGCTCCTGGAGCTTGCTACCTGGGCCAGCTGGGGGAACCTTCAAAGGCCCAGAGCTTGGCATCATGGCGCCTAGTCTTGGTAGGAGGAACAGGGCCTGGCTCAGGCTGTCAGGGCTGAGGAATTCGGCCTCAGTTCCCTTACTATTCTCAATCTCCTGGTCTCCCACCCACACAGGGTTAAGTCCTTCTGCTCCCCAAGCCCAAGAGAAACTGGGTGGAACCTGCAGGTGGGATATTAGACCCCCCCAGGCATTTGCATTGCAGTCTGAGTGTCTTAACCTCTGCTGGTTCCCAACACTTCCTGGTGTGCCCTACCCTGGAGATGTGATCTAACTCAAATGTTTTAAATGAGGCAGAGAATGGGCCTTTTGGTAGCAGAGAGGACTCCAGCCTCTCCCCTTGGCGGGCTCCCTCTTTATTTAGGTAACTGGCAGAAGGGTGCATTTTGCCTGTGGTCGGAGTCTCCCACACCTCCAAAAAAAGGGGCTGTTTATGGACTAAAATCTCTTTCCCTGTGGGAACTGCATCAGCCTCAGAAAAAAGAAACAAAGCCGACCCCTGGTGGAAGAAAATGAAAGTTTAAAATATAAAGAAAGCTTGGAAGAACCTCTAGCCCAAACATCTGTATACCAGAGAGGGAGGGGAAGAAGGAAGGAAGATAAAGTGGGAAAGGATAAATAAGGAAAAGGAAAATTGGAAGAGGCGGAAAACAGAAGAGATCTCGTGGCAGCAGGTGAATTCAGGTAGAGAAAACTGGGAAGAATGAGACAGAGCACAAATCCTTTTGGACCCTTGGGTCAAGTATGCATCCTCAATACTTGCGGCCTGACTAGAGTTATGGGTCAGGCAGGGGTGTTTGATTTCTTCCCTTTCTCTCCAGTGGAGGTCTGGAAGTCCTACGATTACATAGGGTAATTGGAGTGTCTGTTGGACACTGGCAGTTACTACCTGCCCATCTCAGAGCACCCAGGTTCTAACCAAAGCTCTCCCTTCCATGATCCTAACCTCTCAGTTTTAGCTAGGTGACAGTAACTAAGGCAAAAATCGAACCTACCAAGGGGGATAATTGTTTAGAATGCAAGCCCCAATCCTCTCTGGTATTTATTTATTGTTGAATTTTAATGATACTGAAGCCTCTCTGATGTCCAGGGCCAAATGGTTAAAAGAAGAAAGAAAAGGTGACATCACAGATAAAGATCTCACTGAACAAGTTATTGTTTACTTAGAGTGAACACTTCAGGCTAATTAAGGAAGTGAAACTGGTGGCATTTGTGTCCTTGAGCTCTTTTAAAGCCTTTCTGTAATCCACTATCAAGATGTGCCTCTGTGTTGCTTCCTCCTCATCTTTCTATTTCATCTTCCATATTCTCCTATGTGTCCTGATATTACACACGGATTTCTTTCATACACTTTACCTCTCCTGCATTTATGACACGCCAGAAGCATATTCCTCCCAAAAATCCGTCCCTCCCCACCCCCCAACATCCATTTATCTAGACTTTGCCTTGGGTGAGTTCTCAGGAAAAAAAAAAAAATGTGTGTGTGTGTGTGTGTGTGTATATATATATATATATATATTTGTCTTTTCTAGGGCTGCACCTACGGCATATGGAGGTTCCCAGGCTAGGGGTTGAATTGGAGCTGTAGCTGCTGGCCTGTGCCAGAGCCACAGCAACACAGGATCCGAGCCACGTCTGCAACCTACACCAAAGCTCATGGCCAATGCCGGATCTTTAACCCACTGAGTGAGGCCAGGGATCAAACCCACAACCTCGTGGTTCCTAGTCGGATTCACCGACCACTGCGCCACGACGGGAACTCCAGGAAATATTCATTGAATTGTTGACTATCCTCTGAGATTCAGCATTTGGGATTATAAACCAGGAGCAGGGTTGGTTATGGGTTGGTCTTTCTGGAAGCTATTGTGGACCACAGACATTCTTGAGCAGCTGAGAACAACCCCTTGCTGAGGGGTGTGATGAGATGCTGAGAGGCAGTATCTGAGCGTATAGTAGGAATAAAACCTACATGTTATGGTTGTGACTCTCCATGCAAGTGCCAAACATGAGGAAGACTGGGAATGGGGGTGGGCAGACATGCAGCGACCATAGTAGTTCTAAAATCTGCTTTGAGAGAAGCAGATCAGGAGGATCAGTTTAGTGCCCTGGAAAGAGGGCAAATAACCTCTCTTGACAAAATTAGTGAAACAGTCATAGCACATTTGCCAAAGAAACACACTGCAGGAATTTTTTTTTTTTTTTTGGTCTTTTTAGGGCCAACTCCATGGCATATGGAGGTTTCCAGGCTAAGGGTCTAATTGGAACTATATCTGCCGGCCTATGCCAGAGCCACAGCAACACCAGAACCGAGCCGCATCTGCGACCAACACCACAGTTCACAGCAATGCTGGATTTCTAACCCACTGAGCGAGGCCATGGATTGAACCTGCAGCCTCACGATTCCTAGTCAGATTTGTTTCCGCTGTGCCATAATGGAAACTCCTGGGCTGCAGGAAATATTAGTAAGAGGCCAGTACACGTTCCTATGCAAACAGACAGCACTACATCCCAGAGTTTTGTCAATAATAGTATATGCTTCTTTTGTAGTTTTTCTATTTTACCTCCCTGGCAGAGCCATCATTGGCTTAAACCCTCACCCAAATCTGACCCAAACGATGACTTGGGCTTTAGGCAAGGGTTATCAAGTCAACAAAGAGGGCCCTGGCAAATGAATCATAATTCTTGTGGCCATGCTTTGAGCAAAAGGCAGAGTTGTGGTGGCCCCACTTTGGCACAGGGCACTCTCCTCAGACCACCTAATCTCTTCTTTAAAGCTTTCACGAACTCTTATCAGCTTCATCCTCTTCAGTTTTTCCTGTTCACCAGCACAGGAACATCAGCACATCCCAGTATGGTGGCCACCATCCTGAAAATAGCCAGAATGTCTTATGGCTGCTCTGGCTAACTTAAAAGATGATTTATTTTTTTCCTATTTGGACTGATTGAAACACTATGAAGCAAGGAGAAGAATATACAATTATTAAAGCACTTTAAGTTTTGAGACAGCCAAACTGCACAATTCAGGTCAGAATGCACACGAAGACTGAATTATCTGAATTGTGCAGTTCATGCCCTGTCACCGGATGACTGTGTGATTTTTCTTTGCCTTGTGCTCTGTAGACACAAGCTTACTCTTTAGAAGACACTTCTTGGGTATTCTTAGGGAGTGTGAGGAAGAGCTTAGTACCTTGAATTGTTTGCTGGGATGCCATCATCCCTTTGGTAAAAACTGAAAATCTACTTATATTATATCTAGATTTTAAAAATCCACACAAATTAATACTCAGTGGAAAACAGCAAGCTTGAATATGTCACATTATATAGTATGTCACACTTTTATTTTTTTTTATTATTATTATTTTTTTTGGTCTTTTGTCTTTTTGTTGTTGTTGTTGTTGCTATTTCTTGGGCCAATCCCGAGGCATATGGAGGTTCCCAGGCTAGGGGCTGAATCGGAGCTGTAGCCACAGGCCTACGCCAGAGCCACAGCAACGTGGGATCCGAGCCGCGTCCGCAACCTACACCACAGCTCACGGCAACGCCGGATCCTTAACCCACTGAGCAAGGGCAGGGACCGAACCCGCAACCTCATGGTTCCTAGTCGGATTCGTTAACCACTGCACCATGATGGGAACTCCCACACTTTTATTTTTTACTGTGAAAATCTCCTACTATATACAAAAGTAGAGTATAATAATTCCCCATGAATCCATCACCCAACTACAATAAGCATCACATTTGCCTTCTTGTTTCCTATCTCCATATTGGTATGGCTAGAGTATTTAAAAGTGAATCCCAGGAGTTCCCGTTGTGGCTCAGTGGTTAATGAACCCGACTAGTAACCACGAGGACGTGGGTTTGATCCCTGGCCTTGCTCAGTGGGTTAAGGATCCTGTGTTGCCAAGAGCTGTGGTGTAGGTCACAGATGCGGCTCGAATCTGGTGTTGCTGTGGCTGAGGCTGCGGCCAGCAGCTATAGTTCCAACTGGATCCCTAGCCTGGGAACCTCCATATGCCACGGGTACAGCCCTAAAAAGACCAAAAAAAAGAGTGAATCCCAGATATTAACTGTCATTTCACCCTTAAATATTTCATTATACATCTCAAAAAATCTTTCATATTACAATGGCAATATCACACCTAATGAAATATAATTTTCTTGTATCATGTAGTAACCAGTCTATATCAAAATTTCTTGGAGTTCCCGTCGTGGTGCAGCAGAGATGAATCTGACTAGGAACCATGAAGTTGTGGGTTTGATCCCTGGCCTTGCTCAGTGGGTTAAGGATCTGGCATTGCCGTAAGCTGTGGTGTAGGTTGAAGATGTGGCTCAGATCCAGCATTGCTGTGGCTCTTGTGTAGGCTGACGGCAACAGCTCCAATATGACCCCCAGCCTGGGAAACTCCATGTGCCACAAATGAGGCCCTAAAAAGACAAAAGACAAAAGACAAAAGCCAAAAAAAGAAAAAAAAAATTTCTCTAATTGTCTAAAACGATTTTTTTCTACAGTTGGTTTGTTTGAATCAGGATCCAAACAAGATACACTTGTCTTTGACTGCATAGCTATTAAATCTTTAAAAAAATTTTTTTGGTTTGTTTTTGTTATGGCTTTTGAGTTTTCTGAAATCTTTTACTATAGTCTCTCCTTTCTCCTGCCCTTTCTTTTTATATGACATTGACTTTTTTTTTTTAAAGAAAACAGGTCAGTTGTCCTGAG
The DNA here is from genome assembly GCF_016906955.1 of Phacochoerus africanus. Lineage (NCBI taxonomy): Eukaryota > Metazoa > Chordata > Mammalia > Artiodactyla > Suidae > Phacochoerus > Phacochoerus africanus. The sequence goes on along the minus strand of NC_062545.1, from coordinate 74,169,008 downwards.
GAATGTTCTACATTTGAGATTTGCCTGCTTGCTTTCTCGTGGTATCATTTAGCAGAGATTTCAGGTGTCAATAAAGCAGAGGTTTAACTTAATTTTCTTTCTTCTGCATTCCCTGAAGATTAGAAGATGTAAAAATCTCAATAAGTTTAGGTTCTTTTTTCCCCCGTTTTTTAGGCAAGAATACATCAGAGGTGAATTTCATATTGCACAGAATCAGGAGGCCTACAATGTCTTGTTCTGTTTTGAGTGAAGCTCAGATTGATCAGTGGGTTCAGGTGATTACCAGCCCTTCATTGTAAAGTTCCCATCACCCTCTGACCATTGTTAGAATCAGCATTTCTTTAGGAGATAGCATATCATCCTTTTCAATGCATTTCAAGTAAATTATTTCCTTTTACAAGTGATACATATCATTTCCCTTATTATAAGAGGAGTGACAGAAAAGTCACTTTGGGGGACACACACATAACTAAAATCCAAGATTAATGACTCCTAACTCTAAAATCTCTTTGGAGTATCAGAAATGCCAGTTCCAGGGCCTTAAACAAAGAGGAATTTACTTTTCTCACACAACAAGAAGACCAAAGGTTAGAAGTACTTGGCTTTGCTTTAGTGGCTTGATAATGACAGGGAAGATGTTATCTCTCTGCCTTTTCCCTCTGATCTCAAGATGGCTGATGCATGTCCAGCCATTGTGTCCGCATTCAAGACAGAAGAAGGGGTCTCAAGAAAGGGCTACCAGTCACGTCTATTCCTGTCGATTAGGAAAACATATGCTTTATGAGAAACCTCCTAGCAGGATTCCTTTGGGTCAGATGTGGGTCATATGGCATCCCGAACTGCTAGACAGCTGGGATAGCAGTATTTGGTTTTCAAGCTTCTACAGTAGAGGCAGAAAGAGAGACGGGGGTTGGGTATAAATGAAATGCTGATCCACCTACACCAAGCCCACCCTTCTTTGCTCTCTGACACACATCATCTCCTACATTTTCATGAAACCAAGTTTCTCAGCCACACATTCTGCAGAACAAATGGAAAGAAATAAGAGTATCCTTATTCTTGACTTCTTTGACCAAAGGGGATAGTAATCAGACAAAGACTGGCTCCAAACTCCAGGAAGGAATGAGTACGCTGAGTGCTAAGTAGATGCAGCTAAATTTCACTAGTCTGTGGATTCTATGGTTTGTTTAAGGATATTAGGGAATTTTAAGTATATTAGATTGGAGTGAGAGTGGGAAGTAATGGAAGATCAAAAAGTCTACAGGAGTTCCCATCGTGATGCAGTGGAAACGAATTAGACTAGTATCCATGAGGATGGGAGTTTGATCCCTGGCCTTGCTCAGTGGGTCAGGGACCTGACATTGCCGTGAGCTGTGGTATAGTTGCAGATGCAGCTCAGATCCTGCATTGTTGTGGTTGTATAGGCCAGCAGCTACAGCTCCAATTTCAACCCCTAGCCTGGGAACTTCCTTCCATATGCTGTGGTTGTGGCCCTAAAAAGCAAAAAAAAAAAAAAAAAAAAACCAAACCAAAACAAAATAAAATAAAATAAAATAAAAGTCTACAAACAACAAATGTTGGAGAGAATGTGGAAAAAAAGGAACCCTTATACACTGTTGGTGGGAATGTAAATTGGTACAGCCACTATGGAAAAGAGTGTGGATTTCCCTCAAAAAACTAAAAATACAGGAGTTCCTGCTGTGGCTCAGTAGTAATGAACCCATAGTATCCATGAGGATACAGGTTGGGTCATTGGCCTCGCTCAGTGGGTTAAGGACCCAGCGTTGCCATGAGCTGTGGTGTAGGTCGCAGACGTGGCTTGGATCTCACATTGCTGTGGCAGCTACAGCTCTGATTTGACTCTTAGTGGGGGAATTTCCATATATCATGGGTGCAACCCTAAAAAAAAAAAAAAAGAAAACCTAAAAATAGAACTACCATATGATCCAGCAATTCTGCTCCTGGGTATACATCCAGAAAAAAAAATGAAAACACTAATTTGAAAGGATGTATGCACCCGAATGTTCATAGAAGCACTATTTACAGTAGCCAAGACATGGAAGCAACCCAAGTGCCCATCAACAGATGACTGCATGCAGAAGATGTAGTATACACATATATACACACACACAATGGAATGTTAGCCATAAAAAAATGAAATACTTCTATTTGCAGCAACGTGGAAATATATATGAATATATACGCAAAACAGAAACAGGCTTACAGATACAGAAATCAAACTAGTGGTTACCAAAGGGGAGAGGGAAAAGTGGAGGGACAAATTAGGGGTATGGGATTAACAGATACAAACTACTATATATAAAATAGATAAGCAAGAAGGATATACTCTAAAGCACTGGGAATTATTCCAATTACCTTGTAGTAACTCATAATGAAGTGTAACCTGCAAAAAATACTAAATCACTATGCTGTACACTTGATGTTGGTGGGAATGTAAATTGGTGCAACTACTATGGAGGTTCCTTAAACTAAATATAGAACTACCATATGACCTAGCAATCTCACTCCTGGGCATGTATCTGGAGAAAACTATAATTTGAAATGATACATGCACCCCAGGGTTCACTGCAGCACTATTTACAAAAGCCAAGACATGGAAGCAACCTAAATGTCCATCAACAAAGGAACGGATAAAGAAAATGTAGTATACATATACAATGGAATATAACTTGGCCATAAAAAAGAATGTAATAATGCCATTTGCAGCAACATAAATGGACCTAGACATTATCATAAAAAGTGAAGTAAGTCAGACAGAGAAAGACAAATATCATATGGCATCACTAATAAGTGGAATCTAATAAAAATGATACAAAAGAACTTAATCACAAAATAGAAACAGACTCAAAGACTTCAAAGCCAAGATTGTGGTTACCAAAGGGGAAATGGTGGGGGGGAGGGATAAACTGGGAGGGTGGTATTGGCGTATATACACTACCATATACAAAATTGCTAAGTAACAAGGACCTACTGTATAGCACACGGAAATCTATTCAATACTCTGTGATAGCCTATATGGGAAAATAATTTGAAAAAGAATATATGTATGTATGTGTGTGTGTGTGTGTGTGTGTGTGTGTCTGTGTATCCTCTCTCTCTATATATAGAGAGAGAAGCGGGGAAGGGAGGGAGAGAGAGAGAAAGAGATAGGTAGATAGATAGATAAGGATTTATATATCTGATTCACTTTGCTCTAAACTGGAAATTAACACAAAATTGTAAGTCAACTATACTCCAATAAGACTAAAAAAAAATCACTATGCTGTATACCTGAAACTAACATAATATTGTAAATCAACTATACTTCAAATGAAAAAACAAAAGTAAGCCACGGTACTATGAGTCAAAAAGCAACTCTGTTATTAGGAGATTTTCACTGTAGAAGGATTTCTAGTTACCTCTGTCCAAAAATGTCTGCTGTATATGATTTCTGAATGCCTTAAAATTCCTTTAATAGTAATCAAAATCTATATCAGAGTTCATGATAATGTCAAAATTCAAATAGTTCTGGAAAGGTAACATTAACTTACACTTAAAGAAAAGCATAGAAGGCCTCAAATAAAATAATATCATTCTTATTTAAGTAAAGTTCAGATCCTTCACCCAGAGGCCCAAAATGGGCAATCAGCCCTCTTGTTTCCCAGCAGCAGAGTAGAGATCTTGTTAGAACATTAAAAAAAGATTTTACTCAAGGCTAAATAGCAAACGGGATGATAAAAGGGAAAAAAAACACAATTTCTGAGACACAGCTTGCACCCATGATTAAAGACTCATACCATTAGGCAGAGAACCCAGGAAAATAAATCTTTTGAAGGTTATCCTCCCTCCACTTAATGGATGCCATTTTGACTTCCACCAACCAAGCATCCACTTAGTGTTAAAGTCCCAAGAATCTAAATTGAGAGAGGCTGAGTCTCTCTCTCCCTAGATTCTGACCAGAGTTCTAGTTTCATGCCTGAACTTTAGAAACCCAGATGACTGACCCCCACAATGACCTCCCTCTTCAGATGTATTCATAAGTTGAGGTCTAACTCTGACTCTTGCAAGCCCAAGTAGAATATTCACATAAGAACAGAAGACAGCCCCACAGCTCCAACATTCATACACAACTGGGAAACAAAGAATCATGGATGGTGGGAGTAGGGGATTCAGTGCAAATGTAATGTCCATACAAGGGCCAATATTAGCTCATCTGAGAGGGACTGTCTGAAGGAAAGTGAGGGAGAACTATAAAATGCGGAAATGAGCAGAAGGCTAACCATAGGGTCAAAAAATACCACTCATGTTTTCCAAACAGGTAGTAAGAAGTGCATCAGTATTTCTTTGTGGGAACTCCAGGCCCTTTGCCCCCAGGGAGTCTTGCATGTCCCTAGATCAAGTCCTGTGGCCAGTCTGGGACACTGATCTTTTTCCTATGATGCACTCTGGTAATGTGTCCCATGGCTTCCCTCCAAAGTCCCCATGCTGGGCACCGCTCATCTCTGCAGCAGTCTGATGTCACCATTAGGGCACACTCTTGGACCTTCTGTCATGGACAAGACCCTAATGCTGCCTGGAAAGTCACTAATATTGATGTCTCTGGAGACTCAGGCTTTTAACTTCTTACAGACAGCATAATTTTAAAACAAAAAACCATGTCTTTTAGTTCTTGCTAGTTTAGTTCTTTCAGCCCTTTTGTTCAGAAGAAGATTGTAAGAGGCTGGACTATGGAAGTTAGTCCATGCCGGACTTATTCATATGTTTAAAATTACTTCTTTCCTCTATCCATCCTTTGGTCCTTGAACTGAGTGTCAAGTCCCTCACTCTGAGAATCCATTATTTCCCAGCAAGCCCTGGGATTTCTCAAGCTCCAAACTCTAGCAGGCTGCCTCTCCTCCCCCCACCTCCAACATGCTCAGATGTGTGAATCCCAGAGCTCACCTCTTTTAGGCTTATGCTGGGACCTCTGCTATATATGTTTTGGCTATTTCACTACTCAGAGTAACTGAGTAGTGAAAGAACAATGTTAACTTTCTTTTACAATAGATGAAATTCACATGGAAATTCCTGCCCTCAAAATTCAATGGTTGTCTTGCGGCTCACATCTTTAAACATTTCAGCAGATTTGAAACTGCTGTTTGGGAAAACTTTTAGCTAAGACCACAAAGACTTACACCTTCATACAGTTTCTACCCTGGTTGGCTACTAGAATATTTGGGTTTTCTATTAACTGGTAGTCCAGAATGCCTAAATTCTTCCCTCTCTAAAATTGCTATATAGATTTATTACCTGCCAAAATAAATCTCAACCTTATTAGTTTGGGACGTGACAAAGAAAATCTTATCAAGAAGAAAAAATATCAATGGCAATATTAAAGGTTATTTTCAAATAAAAGAGTGAAAGAGAGAAGTAGACCAAGCAGTACTTTTTTCCATAATAGACTTTTATTTTTTGGAACAATTTTGGTTTAACAGAAAAATTAAGAAGACAGTGGAGTTCCCATTGTGGCTCAGCAGTAATGAACCTGACTAATATCCATGAGGGTGCAGGTTTGATCCCTGGCCTCCCTCAGTGGGTTAAGGATCTGGCATTGTTGTGAGCTGTGGTGTAGGTCACAGATGTGGCTCAGCTCCCATGTTGTGGCTGTGGTGTAGGCTGGTAGCTGTAGCTCCAATTCGACCCCTAGCCTGGGAACCTCCATATGCTGCAAGTACAGCCCTAAAAAGACAAAAAGACAAAAAAAAAAGAAGAAGAAGAAGACAGTTCAGAGCATTCTCATATACCCCAAACACTTTTCCTCCTATAATTAAATCCTACATTAGTATGGCATGTTACAATTAACAAATCAATATTCATACAATCATACTAGCTACATATTTTATGCATGGCCCTGTATTGAGATTTGTCTGATATTTTTCTCATGATTAGACTAGGATTATGGGTTTTATGAAGAAGACCACAGAAGTAAAGTGCCATTTTCAACACATTACATCAAGAGTACATACTATTCTTTTTTTGTCTTTTGTCTTTTTAGGGCCACACCTGCAGCATACGGAGGTTCCCAGGCTAGGGGTCCAGTCAGAGCTGTTGCCACTGCCTATGACAGAGCCAGAGCAACGCCAGATCTGAGTCTCGTCTGAGACCTACACCACAGCTCACGGCAATGCCAGATCCTTAACCCACTGAGTGAGGCCAGGGATCGAACCCACAACCTCATGGTTCCTAGTCAGATTTGTTTCTGCTGTGCCAAGATGGGAACTCCAGATTTTACCATGGTATAGAGTGATAGCAATAATTATTTTTGATTTTTGAATGATTACTTGTGCTGGGTGCCATTTAACCCTGGCAACCACTTGTTGGCTGGCTACTTGAGTCAGGGTCACCATTGCCTCTCACCTGCTGAACTGAAACTCTGCCTTTGGAAATCAGACTAAGAGAGCTGGGGCTGGCTAAATGGGGAAAAATCTGGGGTTGGCTGTGTAGAAACAGCCTGGAAGAACTAGAGTCTAGAGTGATCACATCTGAGGGTGTAAGCTGGGGAAATCCAGTCGGGCTTGGAGGCTAGGTGCCATTGATCGGGGATGCTGGAGAGAAGGGGCAGGATCTGTCACTAAAGCCTTGCTCCCTGTGTGCACCCTCAGGCTGCAGGACACCAACTGCTCCAACCCTAGGAGCCACCTGGAGCAGCTGCTGCTTAGCAATAGCTGGGGAACAACTCCCATCTTTAGGGCCACAGAGAACAGAGAAGGTGGAGTGATCTCGGGGATAGCTGCAGGAGTGGCTGCATGTTCTATGGCTAGCCACTGGCCATGGGAGCCACAAGTTGCCCAGCAGGAAAGTGGAGTGACTGTGGGGACAGTGTAAGTAGCTGTGGGAGCCACAAACGGCCCAGTTGGTTGGCAGAGTGCTCGAAGGAATGGCACAAACTCTGTGGCAGCTACAGAGAGCCCTCCTGCCAGTGGCCTGACAGGGGGAGTGACTGTGGGAATGGTGTACATCCTGCAGCTACAGAGAGAACCTTTTAGCAACAGTTAGGGAGCAGCCCTCACCCTTGGGGGTACAGAGAACACTCCCTAGAGCGACCAAACAAAAAGAGTGACTATGGAATAGTGCCTGCCCCCACAGCTAAAGAGAGTAGTCTTGAGAGCCTCCCCAGCAAAGGAAGGGACTGCAGGAGCAGCTGCTGACATTATTAGCTACAGGAAATGGTCCCGAGAGGTGTCTGGTAGTGGAGGGGTCACAGGAGCCACTGTTGCCCCCCTCCACGCTACAAGAGCAATCCCGTGAACTGTGAAACACTGCCACCTCCCTCACAGATCCCATTCCTAGAAGCCACCCAGTTCCAGAGAGGTAGCACTGCTCTAATTGTGTGCTCTAGGTACACATGAGCCACTATCACCCCTAAGAACTCCAGGACTGGGCACCAGGTGCTGCATCTATATACCTGCTGTCAAAGGAATGATAAAGATAAAAATTTAGACAATATGAGACGACACAGAAATAGCTTTCAGACAAAGGAACAAGACAAAAAACACAAAACAACTAAATGAAGAGAAGATAGGCAATCAACCTGAAAAAGGATTCAGAGTGCTGATATCAAAAGAAAGATACCAGAAAAAGAATGGAGACATAGATCAAGAAGTTACAAGAAATGTTTAACAAAGAGCTAGAGGATTTAAGAGCAAGCAAACTAAGATGAATAGTATAATATCTGAAATGAAAAATATACTAGAAGGAATCAATAACAGGATAACAGAGACAGAACAAGTAAGTGAGGTGGAAGACAGAGTGGTGGAAATCACTGCCACAGAAAAGAATAAAGAAAAAAGAATGAAAAGAACTGAGGAGAGTCTAAGAGACCTCTGGGACAACATTAAATGTACCAACATTAGCATCATAGGGGTTCCAGAAGGAGGAGAGAGAGAAAGGGCCAGAGAAAATATTTGAAGAGATTATAGACAAAAACTTCCCTAATGTGGGAAACATTCAAGTTGAGGAAGTATAGAGAATCCCATACAGAATAAACCCAAGCAGAAACACAGTGAGACACATGCTAGTCAAACTGACAAAAATTAAATACAAATAAAAAAATATTAAAAGCCACAAGGAACAAGTGACAAATAACACATAAGGTAAGCCCCACAAGGGTAACAGCTGATTTTGCAGTGGAAACTCTGCAAGCTAGAGAGGAGTGGCAAGATATATTTAAGGTGATGAAGGGATGGCACCTAGAACCAAGAATACTCTACCCAGAAAAGATCTCATTCAGATATGATGGACAGATCAAAAGCTTTTCAGATAAGCAAAAGCTAAGAGAATTCAACACTTCCAAAGCATATCTACAACAACTACTAAAAGAACTTAGTAGAAAATAAAAAGCCACAATTAGAAACAAGAAAATTATAAATGAGAGCTCACTGGTAAAGGCAAAGATAATGTAAAGTAAGAAATCACCCACTGACAAATATAATATCAAAACTAGTGAGGAGAGGACAAATGTAGAACATTGAAAATACATTTAAAATTAAGACACCAGATACCCAGACAATTCTGTACACATACAGATGGTTTTATCAAAATCTAATGGGAAACACAAACCAAAAAATCTCTCATGGACACCCATATAAAAAAGAAAAAGCAATCCAAACACAACACTAAGGACAGTCAACAAATCCAAAAGAAGATAATAAAAGAGGAAGGACAGAAAAAAGACCTCAAACAACAATCCAAAACAATTAAGAAAATGCCAATAAGAACATACTTCTCCAGAAACAGACTTACAGACTTTGAAAGCAAACTTATGGATAGCAAAGGGGACAGGTGGGGAGAGGGAGGAATGGACTAGGAGTTAGGGCCTGACATATGCACACTGTGATATACAAAATGACTGGCCAATGGGAATCTGCTATATAGCACTGGGAACTCTACCTAATATCCTGTGATAATCTATATGGGAAAGACTTTAAAAAAGAATGGATGTGTGTACATATACAACTGAATCACTTTATTGTACAGCAAAAATTATCCCAACATTGTAAATCAACTATACTTCAATAAAACTTTTTTTTTTAAAAAAAGAAGGGGCATTTATTTATTTTTAAAAATTATTTCATGGAGTTCTCTTATGGTGCATGTTAAGGATCCAGCTTTGTCACTGCAATGGCTTGGGTCACTGCTGTGGCATGGGTTTGATCCCTGGCTTAGGAACTTCCACATGTCATGGGTGTGGCCATAAGTAAATGCACAGAGAAATCCATCTGACAATACTTTAAAAAAATGTTTAAAAAATTATTTCATGCTACCTTGAAAATTTCTAAGCATATGCCAAAGGGGTATAATGAGAAAAGTGTAATTATCTCACAATTCAGATAGAACTCCTGTCCCATGAGAAAGCAGCATTAGGCTACTTACGTTTTTTAGTCCTTTCATCTTCTGACCTTAAGATAAACCAACTTTAAAAATGTTTACTTCGGAGTTCCGTCGTGGCTCAGTGGTTAATGAATCCGACTAGGAACCATGAGGTTGAGGGTTCGATCCCTTGCCTTGCTCTGTGGGTTAAGGATCCGGCGTTGCTGTGAGCTGTGGTGTAGGTTCCAGATGTGTCTTGGATCTAGAGTTGCTGTGTCTCTGGCGTAGGCCAGTAGCTACAGCTCCAATTCGACCCCTAGCCTGGGAACCTCCATATGCTGCAGGAGCGGCCCAAGAAATGGCAAAAAGACAAAAAGACAGAAAAGAAAAGTTTACTTCATAAAGATACATTAAATTGGTATATGACAAAGCAGCAACCATTATTGGATGTATCATTTTCACTATATCTGCTACCCACTCGAATCCTCATGCATTCTAGTGATTTACTATAGCTAATTACATATATTTAAATCATTTGAGTCTATTAAAAAGATATTACTTGAGATAATTCAATAATCATGCAACTTCAAAGGAGCATTTTACTCCTTTTCTTTGGTTTAGCCAGCCATCCTATGTTCCTCTTATGGAAAATCCAGTATATCAGTGTTTCTTTCAATTCATAATGAATGGTACAATTAAGATTTAATTAGAAGCACACTAGTACAGGAATTGAAAGCTACTATGAACCTGTAAATGAAACGTTACACTTTTAAATTGCTCACATGTTGCAACCCAGCCTCTCTAAAAAGCTGCCATATGCAAACTTAATTTGAGACGGAGCTTTTTAAAATAACATGATTGCTTGTTACACTGAACCTCTTCCTTGTCATGTGCTCACCAAAAATGCTCATTTTATCTAAAGAAAGACTCACAGATGCTTAAAGGAAGAAAGGGGGAGTTTTTACTACATTTGTTTTACAAGGAACATCCTATACAAGTACTTAAGGATGAGGAGAAGACCATACACTCATTAATGCACGTCCTACCTACTTCTCCTCCTTGCTTCCCACAGCTTTACAAAGAGGCACATTTGGGAAGTGATTTGTCCACCACATATGAATGAATTTTGAATAAATATATAGCTGTATATTTAAAACAACCCCTTTAAAAAACTAATACTTCTTATTAGAATTTGTATCTTTGATGCTATTTCTAATCCCATTAACTTTTTTTTTTTTTTGCTGCATATGGAGTTTCTAGGCCAAGAATCAGATCCAAGCCACAGTTGTGACTTACACCTGGGCCTGTGGCAATGCCAGGTCTTTAACCCACTGTGCCAGGCCAGGGATCAAACCTATGACCCAGGGCTCTAGAGACATCACCTACCCCATTGTGCCACAATGGGAATTTCCAACCAGACTATCTTGATGAAAGCCTATTGGCAAGTCCCACAGTCACATTATTGCCTCTATCAGATCAGCCAGCAGTTATCCTCAAGCGCAGAGAAAATCCAATCTCTGAAGATCTAGGAATACAATCAAGGTACTCAGGCAGTCAAAAATTAGATCTTAGTTCATATCTGATAAGTCCAAGATTGATTGATCTTTTATTTAAAAAATTTTTTTTGCTTTTTTTTTTTAAGGGCCACACTCAAGAAATATGAAGGTTCCCAGGCTAGGGGTCCAACTGGAGCTACAGCTGGCAGCCTACACCACAGCTGCAGCAAACATCAGACCCGAGCCATGTCTGCGACCTATACACCACAGCTCACAGCAGAGTGAGGCTAGGGATCAAACCCAAAACCTCGTGGTTCCTAGTTGGAATCGTTTCCACTGTGCGACAACAGGAACTCCACAAGTAATTATTTTATATAGTTGTCAAGTCTTTTAAATGTTAGCAGACTATCAAAAGGGAACAGATAAGCAACTATCTCCTTTACGGTACTCAGAAAAGCAGAACAGGTTTTGGTTTTATTGTTGTTAGTTTTTTTGTTCTTGTTTTTGTTTTTGGTGTATAAGTTCTTTAATTTTTGGAGGAAAAAAATGACCCAGTCCATAGTTTTATCATTCAAATACAGAAAGCATAGCTCTCCAATCTTCATAAAAAGCTGGGGTGGAGGCAGCTGGAAAAAACTGAATAATTAAAATATCAATCAGAACAGGGGAGATTAAATGACTTTATTTAAATAAAGCAATTGGGCAAAATTAGAATTGGAAGGAAAATAGTTTACAAAAGAGGGAAAGCAAACAATTTAACATTGGCTGTGTCTTCAAGTATGGGGTAAAAACAAATGGTACTTGCGTCAAATATTGCCATAGATAAGCTGAAGAACATTCAGTTCTCTGAGATACGGACATTCATATACTTTATCTTTTTTTTTTTTGTCTTTTTGTCTTTTTGTCTTTTCTAGGGCTGCTCCCATGGCATATGAAGGTTCCCAGGCTAGGGGTCTAATCAGAGCTGTAGCTGCCGGCCTGCACCAGAGTCACAGCAACTTGGGATCCAAGCCACATCTGTGACCTATACCACAGCTCACAGCAGTGCTGGAGCTTTAACCCACTGAGCAAGGCCAGGGATCAAACCCGCAACCTCATGGTTCCTAGTTGGATTCGTTAACCACTGAGCCACAACAGGAACTTCCATATACTTTGTCTTGTTTGTAACATTTACTTTCCTCTGTTTCCATTGTCATGTACACAGTGGATATGACTTAAGTTACAAAGAATATATAAAATTTGTTATTTAGGGAGCTCCTGTGATAGCTCAGTGGAAATGAATCTGACTAGGATCCATGAGGTTGCAGGTTCAATCCCTGGCAATGCTCAGTGGGTTAAGGGTCTGGCCTTGCCATAAGCTATGGTATAGGTCGCAGATGCGGCTCAGATCCCGTGCTGCTATAGTGTAGGCCGGCGCCTGTAGCTCCAATTGGACCCCTAGCCTGGGAACCGCCATATGCTGTGGGTATGGCCTTAAAAAGACCAAAAATAAATAAATAAAATAAAATTTGTTATTTAAAAAGGCATGCTGTGGAGTTCCTGTTGTGGCTCAGTGGTAATGAACCTGACTAGTATACATTAGGAAAAGAGTTTGATCCCTGGCCTCTCTCAGTAGGTTAAGGATCCAGGGTTGCTGGAAGCTGTGGTGTGGGTTGCAGATGTGGCTTGGATTCTCCATTGTTGTGGCTGTGATGTAGGCTGCTAGCTATAGCTCCGAATTGACCCCTAGCCTGGGAACTTCCATATGCTCCACCTGTGGCCCTAAAAAGCAAAAAGAGCAACAACAATAATAATACATTAAATAAATAAAAAGGCATACTGTATAGAAATAGCATTTTACTGATTTATCTAGCAATCTGTGTATCAGGAAATTAAATGGATAACAAACAATAAATAATAAAACATATTTTAAAATTGTTAAGAGATACAGAAAACCTATAGTATATGGTTATTAAAAGAACTGAATGATTAACAAGATTTTAAAAATAGTGAAATCATTTTTCTACTTATAATTAAGGTATCCGTATTAGGGTTCTCTAGAGAAATGGAACAAATTGGAGATGCAATATAGATATAGATCTATAGACACAGATATACACAGTTGGAGAGAGAGGGATATTTATTATGAGGAATTGCCTCACATGATTATGGAAGCTGAGAAGTGTTAAGATCTTCAGTGGGCAAGCTGGAGACTAGGAGAATGGATTTGCAGTTACGGCCTGAGTCAGTGGTGAAAGTTCCAGTTTGAAAGCTGGCAGGCTCAAGACCCAAGAGGGGGATGTTGCAGTTCAAGTCCAGAGGCAGGAAAAAAGGTCAATGTCCTAGCTCAAAGCAGTGAGGCAGGAGGCATCCCCTCTTAACTTAGGCTTTTGTTTTATTTAGGTCTTCAACTGATTGGATGAGACCTACACACACTAGGAAGAGCAATGTGCTTTACTCAGTATATTCATTCAAACGTTAGCTTACCCAGAAATACCCTCACAGACACACCCTGAATAATGTTTGTCCAAATGCTAGGCACCCCATGGCCCAGTCAAGGTGCCACATAAAATTAACCACCATAAGTATACCTCTCGTCAACATGGCACCCATGCGCATCTCCTTAAAGCAAACTTAATCTCTAAGGATACAACAAGGTCATAATTCTCCCTATCATGATACAAATAACCTGCATACTGCCAAAAACACCCTAACTACTTCTGCAGAAGAGGAGGTAAAGTCCTGGAGTGATGTTTACTTTTTTCCTTGATATCCCGTAACTTAAATTCTATGATGTGAAATCAACAATACTTAAATTCTTTGACATAAAGCCAATATGTCTTATTTTTACATGATAAAGGAATAAGAAAGAAAACAAAGGTATATGAGATACACACATATTTATAACAAAATAAGGAAGACTACTCATGACAATTACAACCTCATTTCTATAACTAGTTACATGACCATAGCTGGTATTTATTAACTACCTTCCTCTAATACCAATTCTGTATTCCTTTTGTCTTCAGCAAGTACCTTAGTTGATCATGGTTTCCTTACCTGGTGGACTGACCCAAATCTTCATTCCTGAAGGGTCTGAGCCATTAGTAATCCTGCCTGGAGTGGGTTGGTGTTTTCCATTGGCCTTAATCACAGGGCATGATGATAGTAAGCAATCTCCCATATTCCAGATATACTCTTCCTTATCTCCACTGTGAAGCAGTAGGCCAATTTTCCCTTGGTTATCAGGATCAATCACCCCGGCCACGCCATAACTCCCTTCTTTGCTTATTAAGATGCATGAGGCACCCAAAGTGGCCAGGCAGTAGTCTTAAACCCCAGTTCAATGGAATAATTCTTGTGATTCCTGGTGGTAAGACCTCTAGGCCAGCAGAACATAAGGTCACAAAGACAGGAAGCAAAAATTTTGCTAGGTCAGTAGGGGTAATAGTGAGTAGTGACAGTCCCATTTCTACCCCTTGATTCCTGGACCTGTGAATCCCAGCAATGGGAGAAATAGCATCATATGTTAGGTATCTGATTAACATAAGATTTTCCTACTATATTAGGAAATGGATTCAGTGATCAGAATTTGGCCAGATAATATAAAAATACAGAAGCACACATATCCATGTGTATTTCTATTCATTTCTTCATTGAGGTAATATTTATTTAAAAATATATTGACACAAACATAAAGTTCTAATAAGATCCATCTCTTAGAAATATATATTTACAACCAGTCTATAAAGTAAATGTGATTAAATGTCACTGTTTTAAAAATATCTTCTAATGCAGATGCTATAAAATATTCTATTTAGAGGTGGGAGATTTGGAAACGAGACTGGCCACCAGAATGAGTACATGAGACTCTTCACAAAGTGTCATGAATAAACATGATTTATGTGTTCCATGTGTTCAGGTCATTCTAGTCAGAATGCATACCACATTTATGCATATTAAAGAATTAGGAAAATAGAAGCATAAGTTTCTACTGATGTATCAAAGGAAAAAGCATTTAAAATAGATGTGCATTTGCATTACATGAATTCAGTGTAACAAATGTACTGAGTACCTACTAAAGCTAGCTACTTCTAAGTATACAAATCTAAATAGGACACAGTTCACATCCTCCGTGAGGTTATCATCTCATGGGAATGTCGGGGGTGGGGCATAAGAGATACCCTCTAATTACTTTAATGAAGAGTGAGCTAAAACACAGGAAACTGCCATTTAAGATAGCATGTTGAATGCATGATTAGATCTGTTCCTTCCTGAAATCCCACCAGAATGACAGTCAAAGGATTTTTTAAAAGACACACAAAGACATAGAGAACAAAAGGAAAGAAAACAGAATACTGGTAGCTAGAAAGCAGACAGACTAAGGTGACTTAGCAGAACCAGGAAAGGTGAATCTTAAGCCTGCAGTCTGGGGAAAAAAAAAATCAAGTGAATTATATTATAGAACTCTCAACCCAGGAAGTGAGGGACCTCTAAAAATTCAGGTGGGGGAGCTAAAAAGAAGACGATTGTTTGAAAGTCTGTTTATAATGCCCTCCTTACAACTCTGCCTCACTTTGATTCCCACAGAATACCCTGGAATTCTGATCTCTGGAGAAGGTGAAACAGAGGGAGTCTGGACCAAGAAGTACAAGCATATTTGAGGGAAGGAGCATTTTACTAAAAATAAGGTAATTAAATAAATTAAATTAAGACTCACTAACAGACTGAGAAGACTGACCATCTTATTTTCACTGCTAGAATCTTAGAATGCTGGCAGCCAGATAGCATCATACTGGCAGAGTCTTCTCTGAAGAGTATGACCTGTCCAAGAGAAAATATCTAAAATATTGATGTTTTCAATACTTTATTTTGGTTGACCATTCTACACACTGTAATATGTTTTGTTTTGTTTTTTATTTTCCCACTGTACAGCAAGGGGGTCAGGTTATCCTTACATGTATACATTACAATTACATTTTTCCCCCACCCTTTCTTCTGTTGCAACATGAGTATCTAGACAAAGTTCTCAATGCTATTCAGCAGGATCTCCTTGTAAATCTGTTCTAAGTTGTGTCTGATAAGCCCAAGCCCCCGATCCCCCCACTCCCTCCCCCTCCCATCAGGCAGCCACAAGTCTCTTCTCCAAGTCCATGATTTTCTTTTCTAAGGAGATGTTCATTTGTGCTGGATATTAGATGCCAGTTATAAGTGATATCATATGGTATTTGTCTTTGCCTTTCTGGCTCATTTCACTCAGTATGAGGTTCTCTAGCTCCATCCATGTTGCTGCAAATGGCATGATGTCATTCTTTTTTATGGCTGAGTAGTATTCCATTGTGTATATATAGCACATCTTCCGAATCCAATCATCTGTCGATGGACATTTGGGTTGTTTCCATGTCTTGGCTATTGTGAATAGTGCTGCAATGAACATGCGGGTGCACGTGTCTCTTTTAAGTAGAGTTTTGTCCGGATAGATGCCCAAGAGTGGGATTGCGGGGTCATATGGAAGTTCTATGTATAGATTTCTAAGGTATCTCCAAACTGTTCTCCATAGTGGTTGTACCAGCTTACATTCCCACCAACAGTGCAGGAGGGTTCCCTTTTCTCCACAGCCCCTCCAGCACTTGTTATTTGTGGATTTATTAATGATGGCCATTCTGACTGGTGTGAGGTGATATCTCAGGGTAGTTTTGATTTGCATTTCTCTTATAACCAGTGATGTTGAGCATTTTTTCATGTGATTGTTGGCCATCTGTATATCTTCTTTGGAGAAATGTCTATTCAGGTCTTTTGCCCATTTTTCCATTGATTGATTGGCTTTTTTGCTGTTGGGTTGTATAAGTTGTTTATATATTCTAGAGATTAAGCCCTTGTCGGTTGCATCATTTGAAACTATTTTCTCCCATTCTGTAAGTTGTCTTTTTGTTTTCTTTTGGGTTTCCTTTGCTGTGCAAAAGCTTTTCAGTTTGATTAGGTCCCATGGGTTTATTTTTGCTCTAATTTCGATTGCTTTGGGAAACTGACCTGAGAAAATATTCATGATGTTGATGTCAGAGAATGTTTTGCCTCTGTTTTCTTCTAGGAGTTTGATGGTGTCCTGTCTTATATTTAAGTCTTTCAGCCATTTGGAGTTTATTTTTGTGCATGGTGTGAGGATGTGTTCTAGTTTCATTGCTTTGCATGCAGCTGTCCAGGTTTCCCAGTAATGCTTGCTGAATAGACTTTCTTTTTCCCATTTTATGTTCTTGCCTCCCTTGTCAAAGATTAATTGACCATAGGTGTCAGGGTTTATTTCCGGGTTCTCTATTCTGTTCCATGGGTCTGTCTGTCTGTTTTGATACTAGTACCACACTGTTTTGATGACTGTGGCTTTGTAGTATTTCTTGAAGTCTGGGAGAGTTATGCCTCCTGCTTGGTTTTTGTTTCTCAGGATTGCTTTGGCGATTCTGGGTCTTTTGTGGTTCCATATAAATGTTTGGATTGTTTGTTCTAGTTCTGTGAAAAATGTCATGGGTAATTTGATAGGGATTGCATTGAATGTGTAGATTGCTTTGGGTAGTATGGCCATTTTTACAATGTTGATTTTCCCAATCCAGGAACATGGAATATCTTTCCATTTCTTTACATCTTCTTTGATTTCTTTGATTAAAGTTTTATAGTTCTCGGCATATAGGTCCTTTACCTCCTTGGCCAGGTATATTCCGAGGTATTTGATTTTGTGAGGTGCAATTTTAAAAGGTATTATATTTTTGTATTCCTTTTCTAATATTTCATTGCTGGTATACAGAAATGCAACTGACTTCTGAATTTATTAATCAGTTCAAGTAGTTTTGGGGTTGAGTCCTTAGGGTTTTCTATGTATAGTATCATGTCATCTGCATACGCACTGTAATATGTTTAGTGGCCTTCCTGGTCTCTACACACTAGAGACCAGCAGCACCCCTCCTCCCACTGTTTAAAACCAAAAATGTCTCTAAACATTGCCCATGTCCCAAGTAGAGAAGGAAAAATTGCCCCCAGTTGATTACCACTGGTCTATAGTGATCCTTACAAACAGCCTTATCCATGAGCTTCCATTTAGTACCTCTCTCTTAAATATATGCAGAAAGCCAAAGTTTACCAGGCATCCAAGGAAAAATGAAGAAAAAAGTAATTTGGAGGAACAGGCTATGAGGAAGAAGAACAAGAGGATGTATCAGCTACAAAACAAGAATTATTGGAAATTTATAATGTAGAAGCAGAAATGAAAAACTTAGAACTACTGGAGAACAAAGTTAATGAAATCTCCATCAAATTGGGTAAAAAGACACAGAGAAAGAAAAATAAGAAAGGGCATAGAAGATGAGAAAATTATAATAAGAGCCTAGGAGGACTATATTAAGAAGCAGCTTAAGTTGTCATAACAAAGAGACTCCAAAATATAGTGGCTTAAATAGCAAATAAGTTATTTCTCTGTAGCAGGTAGACGGCTTCACCTTATGACCAGCTGGCTCTGTCATGTTAAACATGCTGCATCCATATTCGTCCCTCATATCCAGGGCTGTTGTTTCAATTGTTAACATTCCCTAACCAGCAGGAAGGAGATCAATAAAAGTCACAGCTTAAAGGTCTGACTCATAAGGTACATGCATTATTTCTGTTTACATCTAGCTACAAGGGAGGCTGGGGATGTAGTCTGCCTATGTGGTCACATGCTCAGCTAAAACTCAAGAGAGAATTATTAAAAGGAAGAAGAGAAAGGATATTGAAGAAAGGTGAGCAGTTTCCATGATACATACAAATAAAAGGAGATCTGGGAGTCCCCTTGTCATGTAGTGGGTTAAGGATCTGGCACTGTCTCTGTGGTGGCTTGGGCTGCTGCTATGGCACAGGTTTTATCCCTGGCCAGAGAACCTCCACATGCCATGGCCAAAACCCCCCAAAAACGAACAAACAAAAACAAATAAAAAGAGACCCAAAGAGAGACAGCCAGAGAAAATAATAGGGAAGAAAACAGAAAATATGTATTAGGGTGACTAGGTTTTATGCGGTAACAATCTCAATCTCAGTAGATCATAAAATAAAAACAAAGGTTTATTTCTTTTTCTTTCCCCCTTGGCCCCACCTGAGGGATACAGGCCAGAGATCAAACCTAAGCCACAGCAACAACCCAAGCCACAGCAGTGATAACTGCCAAGTTCTTAACCACTGGTCCATCAGGAACTCCAATTTCTTGTTCAAGTTGCACACCCATCACAAGTCACTCAGCTGGGAGTTCTGTGCCATGTTTTCTCACTTAGGCCCATAAAACTTCCATCATTTAGAAAAGTGTTAGTTATTGTGATGAGTTGGGTGGGTGGGAGGGACACCTGGGTAATCATACATACATCTTTAAAGCTTCCACCTGACATTTTTGCTGACATTTCACTGGCCAAATTAAGTCAAATGGGTAATCTAACTTTAAGCCAGGGCAAACTTCAAGGGCACTGCAAACTGCAATCCTATTATGTGCACAGCAGAAAAACTTAGTTACATGACTATCATAGGTCACCTAAATATTTGGTTCACTCTTCTTCCTGCAGGCAAAATATCCTCATCCCCCACCCCTCCCACGGGAGACTACCCTAAATGTCCCATATTCTCATTATATAAGTGAGTCTAGACTCACTTCTTTAGGTGACATGTGGCAATCTCCACAACAGGTTCAAATGTGGCTCTTTTTGGTCCAGAGACTTATGAGCTAAAAAGTTAAAATATCCTCATATACCAATACATGGTAGTGGAACAGGATCAATATAAGCTCAGAAACAAGAAGAATGGAGACACATAGTAGACAGTAGCCCACTGCAAAAATGTAATAAAACAGTGGTTTCCAAACTATTTTTCCCCTAGTAGAAATTTTAAAAACAATATTATGGGAATTAAGTAGATCAAAATAAATTGCTCTCTTAGAGAATGGAATGCTACCTGATTTTCATTTACCCTCAACTAGGGCTGCTTTTGATGAAGCAAGAGACAAGAGACTGTGACTTCCAAAGGACTGAGCAGAATAATTTGGGAAGGTGGGAAGGCAAGGGAAACTGGGTCAGGTGAGGAGATGTATGAAGTGGAATGCGCTCTGTCCTTTCATCATCCTGGTTTAAACAATGCCCCACCAATTTTAAGCTCAACCTTTAGGCTGCTCTATGCTTTCACCTGAACAGCTGATCACTGCTGAAGAGAACACATAATTAGGCCAACTGGTCAGATCTTAAAATTGCATCCATAAATCTCAAATAAGTATTTAACATTGCCTGGCAATCTTGTTACACTTACCTAATATGTTCACTTTCTCACTATTTAGGACAATGATTTCACCTTCTTTTCATGCCTCAAGTTTCATGTACTCCAGTCTCTCTATATGAGATCATCTTTCAATAAATACTTACTGAACATCTATTAAGTGCCAAGCACTGTTCTAAGAACTAAAGATAGTGGACAAAACAGCTAGTCTTTGCTCTCAAGCAAAACAAACACAAACAAAAAACAAAATCAGTGGGGGATTAAGACAGCAGAATAGAAGGACTGGAGCTCAACTTCTCTTCTAAAAACAACAAAATTTACAACCAAATGCTGAGCAATCTCCAACAAAATGGACTGCAAATTTTCAAAAAGATATCCTACTCCAGAAGACAAAGAGGAGGCCACATCAAGAGGTAAGAGGGGTGATTACACCATGTAAGCAACCTCATACCTCCCAGGTGGGAAGCCCCACAGACTGGAAAGTAACTGTTTCACAGAGACTCACTTACAAGAGTGAGAGTTCTGAGCTCCACATCAAACTCCCATGCATGGGGATCCGGCACTGGGAGAAAGAGCCCCTGGAGCATCTGGCATTGAAGGCCAGTGTGGCTTGTGTGCAGGATCTCCATTGGACTGGGGGAAATGGAGACCCCATTCTTAAAATGTGCACACAGACTTTCACGTGCACTGGGTCCCAGGGCAAAGCAAAGTCTCCAAAGGAATCTGGGTCAAACCTGACTGCAGTTCTTAGAGGACCTCCTGGGAAAACAGGTGAATGTGGTTTGTTGTGGGGGAAGGACATTGGAGGCAAAGCCCTTGGGAATATTCAGCAGCATGCCTTTCTCTGGAGGTGGCCATTTGGGGAACATCTGGCCCCACCCATCAGCGATGAGAAGCCCCAGGCCAAGCAATACTCCAGGTGGGATCACAGCCCCACCCTGCAGTAAACAGGATGCCTAAAGACCTCCCAAGGCACACATCCACCTCTAATCTCACACAGAGACAAAGCCCCACCCACCAGAGGGATAGGAATCAACTTCACCTACCAGTGGGCAGGCATCAGTCCCTTCCATCAGGAACCCTACAGCAACCCCCATAACAACTTCAGCCACAAGGGGGGCAGACACCGGAAGTAAGAGAGGCTACAACTCTATTATCTGTAAAAAGGTCACCACACCAAAAACCTATAAAAATGAAAAGACAGAGAACTATAACTCAGATGACGGAGAAAGAAAAAAACCCCATAAAATCAGCTAAGTGAACAGGAGATTCTCAGCCTCCAGGAAAAAGACTTTAGACTGTTGATGTTCAGCATGATGATGCAAGATACTGGAAATAAACTGGAGGCAAAGATGGATAACTTACAGGAAACGCTGAGCAAAGAGATACAAGATATAAAACTTAAACAAGAAGAGGTGCAAAATACAATAACTGAAATAAAAAATTCACTAGAAGCAGCTAACAGCAGAACACAGGAGGCAGAAGAATGAATAAGCGAGGTGGAGGACAGATTAGTAGAAATTACGGATGCAGAACAGAAAAGAGAAAAAAGATTGAAAACAAATGAAGAGAGTCTCAGAGAACTCTGGGAAAACGTTAAATGCACCAAGATCTTTATTACAGGGGTGCTAGAAAGAAAAGAGAGAGAGAAGGGGACAGAAAAAATATTCAAAGAGATATTCCAAGAGATAACAGCCAAAAACTTCCCCAACATGGGAAAGGAACCACTCACTTGAATCCAGGAAGTGCAAAGAGTACCATATAGAATAAACCCAAGGAGGAATACCCCAAGACACATATTAATCAAACTGACCAAAATTAGAGACAAAGAGAAAATATTGAAAGCAGCTAGAGAAAAGAAACAAATAACATACAAGAGAACCCTGACAAGGTATCAGCAGATTTTTCAGCAGAAACTCTGCAGGCCACAAGGGAGTGGCATGATATACTTAACGTGATGAAAGGAAAAAACCTCCAACCAAGATTACTTTACCCAGCAAGGCTCTCATTCAGATGTGAAGGAGAAAATCAAAAGCTTCACAGATAAGCAAAAGCTGAGAGAATTCAGCAACACTAAAACAGCCTTACAACAAATACTAAAGTAACTTCTCTAGACAGAAAAGAAAAGGCCACAACCAGAAACAAAAATACCGCAAATGACAAGGCTCACCAGTAAAGGTATATATACAGTAAATATATAAAATCATCCATGTACAATTATGCCACCAAAATCAGAAATCATGAGAATAGGTGGGTACAAATGCAGGACACTAGAGATGCACTTGCAATTAAGAGACCAACAACTTAAAACAATCTCATATATATATAGACTCCTATATCAAAACTTCAGAATAATAGCAAACCAAAAATCTACAATTCATACACAAACAAATTAGAAAATTCAACTCAAATACAACAACTAATGATAGTCATCAAAACAGAAGAGGCGAGAGCAAGAGAAGGGAAGAAAAAAGAGCAACAAAAACAAATCCAAAGCAATTAAGAAAATGGCAATAAGAACATACATATCAATAATTACCTTAAATGTTAACGGAATAAATGCCCCAAGCAAAAGACACAGACTGGCTGAATGGATACAGAAATAAGATCCATATATAGGCTGTCTTCAAGAGACCCACTTTACTTCTAGGGACACATACAAATTGAAAGTGAAGGATGGAAGAAAATATTCCATGCAAACGGGGAACAAAAGAAAGCTGGAGTAGCAATACTCCTATCAGACAAAATAGAATTTAAAATGAAGAATATTTTAAGGGACAAGGAAGGTCACTATCTAAAGATCAAAGGATCAATCCAAGAAGAAGATAGAACAATTTCAAATATCTAGGCACCCAACATAGGTTCACCACAATATATAAGACAACTGCTAACAACCTTAAAAGGACAAATCGACAATAACACAATCATAGTGGGGGCGTTAACACCCCACTTACAGCGATGGACAGATCATCCAGACAGAAAACCAATAAGGAAACACAGGCCCTGAATGAAGCATTACAGCAGATGGACCTAATGGATATTAATAGGACATTCCATCCAAAAGCAACAGAATACACATTCTTCTCAAGTGCACATGGAACATTCTCTAAGATTGATCACATCCTGGGCTACAAATCCAACCTCGGTAACTTTAAGAAAATGGAAATCATATCAAGCATCTTTTCCGACCACAACACTATACGACTGGAAATCAACAAGGAAAAAACTGCAAAAAACACAAACATGTGGAGACTCAACAACATGCTACTAAACGACCAATGGATCACTGAAGAAATCAAAGAGGAAATTAAAAAATACCTAGAAGCAAAGGCCAACAAAGATACGACACTCCAAAGCCAATGAGATTCAGCAAAAGATGTTCTAAGAGGAAAGTTTATAGCAATACAGGCCCACCTCAGGAAACAAGAAAAAGCTCAAATAAACAAGCTAACTTTACATCTAAAGCAGCTCGAGAGAGAACAGACAAGACCTAAAGTTAGTAGAAGGAAAGAAATCATAAAGATCAGAGTAGAAATCAATGAATCAGAAATGAAGGAAACCATAGAAAGGATCAATGAAACTAAAACCTGGTTCTTTGAAAAGATCAACAAAATTGATAAACCCTCAGCCAGACTTCTCAAGAAACAAAGAGAGAGGACTCAAATCAATAAAATTAGAAATGAAAAAGGAGAAGTAACAACAGACATCACAGAAATACAAAGGATCATAAGAGACTACTCTATGCAGCTATATGCCAATAAAATGGAAAACCCAGAAGAAATGGACAAATTCTTAGAAAAGTACAATCTTCCAAGACTAAACCAAGATGAAATAAAAAAGATGAATAGACTAATCACAAGAACTGAAATTGAAATGGTGATTAAAAAACTTCTAACAAACAAAAGTCCAGGACCAGATGGCTTCACAGGCTTAGTATTTAGTGAAGAGCTAACACTTATCCTTCTGAAACTCCTCCAAAAAAAAGCAGAGGAAGGAACATTGCCTAACTCATTCTATGAGGCCACCATCACTCTGATACCAAAACTAGACAAAGATACCACAAAAAAAGAAAACTACAGGCCAATTTCACTGATGAACATCGATAGAAAAATCCTCAACAAAATACTAGCAAACTGCATCCAACAATACATTAAAAGGATTGTACATCATGATCAAGTGGGATTTATCCCAGGGATGCAAGGATTCTTCAATATCTGCAAATCCATCAGTGTGATACACCACATTAACAAACTGAAGAATAAAAACCATATGATCCTATCAATAGATGAGGAAAAAGCCTTTGACAAAATCCAACACCCATTTCTGATAAAAACCCTTCAGAAAGTGGGCAGAGAAGGAACCTACCTCAACATAATAAAGGCCATATATAACAAACCTACAGCTAACATCATTCTCAATGGTAAAAAGCTGAAAAAATGCCTGCTGAGATCAGGAACAAGACAAGGATGTCCACTCTCACCACTACTCTTCAGCAAAGTTTTGGAAGTCCTAGCCATAGCAATCAGAGAAGAAAAAGAAATGAAAGGAATCCAAATTGGAAAGGAAGAAGTAAAACTATCCCTATTTGCAGATGACATGATACTATACCTAGAGAATCCTAAAGACTCTACCAGAAAACTGTTAGAGCTCATCCATGAATTTGGCAAAGTTGCAGGATACAAAATTAATACACAGGAATCGATGGCATTTCTATACACTAACAATGAAAGATCAGAAAGAGAAATTAGGGAAGCAATCCCATTTACCACTGCATCCAAAAGAATAAAATACTTAGCAGTAAACCTACCTAAAGAGGCAAAAGACCTGTACTCTGAAAACTACAAGCCACTGATTAAAGAAATCAAAGATGACACAAATAGATGGAAAGGCATACCACGCTCTTGGATTGGAAGAGTTAATATTATCAAAATGACTATACTACCCAAGATAATCTACAAATTCAATGCAATCTCTATCAAATTACCAAGGACATTTTTCACAGAACTCGAACAAAACATTTTAAAGTTTGTTTGGAAGCACCAAAACACCCAGACTAGCCAAAGACATCCTGAAAAAGAAAAATGGAGCTGGAGGAATCAGGCTCCCTGACTTCAGACTATACCACAAAGCAACAATCATCAAAACCATATGATACTGGCACAAAGACAGAAACATAGATCAGTGGAACAGGATAGAAAGCCCAGAATTAAACCCACGCACCTACAGCCCACTAATCTATGACAAAGGAGGCAAGAATATACAATGGAGAAAAGACAGCGCTGCCCGCCCCACGCCGCTCAATAAGTGGTGCTGGGAAAACTGGACAGCCACATGCAAAACAATGAAATTAGAACACTCCCTAACTACATACACAAAAGTAAACTCAAAATGGATTAAAGACCTAGATATAAGATCAGACACTATAAAACTCTTAGAGGAAAACATAGGCCAAACACTATCTGACATAAACGACAGCAGCATCTTCTCAGATCCACCTCTTAAGAGTAATGATGGTAAAAACAAAAATAAACAAATGGGACTTAAATGTAAGAGTTTTTGCACAGGAAGAGAAACCCTAAACAAAATGAAAAGACAACCCACTGAATGGGAGAAAATCTTTGCAAATGAATTGACTGACAAGGGATTCATCTCCAAAATTTATAAACACCTCCTACCACTCAATACCAAAAAAACAAACAACCCCATCCAAAAAATGGGCAGAAGATCTAAACAGACAGTTCTCCAAAGAAGACATACAGATGGCCAAAAAACACATGAAAAGATGTTCAACATCATTCATTATTAGAGAGATACACATCAAAACCACTATGAGATACCACCTTACACCAGCCAGAATGGCCATCATCCAAAAGTCTACAAACAATAAGTGTGAGAGAGGGTGTGGAGAAAAAGGAACCCTAGTCCACTGTTGGTGGGATTGTAAATTGGTGCAACCACTGTGGAAAACAGTATGGAGATGCCTCAGAAAACTAAACATAGAACTACCATTTCATCCTGCAATCCCACTCCTGGGCATCTATCCAGAGAAAACCACGACTCACAAAGACACATGTACTCCAATGTTCGTTGCAGCACTATTTGCAATAGCCAAGGCATGGAAACAATCTAAATGTCCATCGACAGAGGAATGCATCAAGAAGATGTCATATCTACACACAATGGAATATTACTCAGTCATTAAAAGGAACAAAATCAGCATTTTTAGCAACACAAATGGACCTAGAAATGATCATGCTGAGTGAAGTCAGTCAGACAATGAGACACCAACATCAAATGCTTTCACTGACATGTGGAATCTGAAAAAAAGGACACAATGAATTTCTTTGCAGAACAGATACTGACTCACAGACTTTGAAAAACTTATGGTCTCCAGTGGAGACAGTTTGGGGGGTGGGGGGAATGCACTGGGGTTGTGGGATGGAAATCTTATAAGATTGGATTATGATGTCATTGTACAACTATACATGTAATAAACTCATTGAGTAATAAAAAAATCAGCAGAAGGAGACTAACTAACTAAATAAATAAATAGGATTTTGTATGGTGTTAAGTTCTATGGAGAAGAATAAAGTTGGTTGGGGAAAAGAGCATGCTGTTGGGAGTGGCACTATCCTTCTACGACATATTAAAGATTTGGCCTTTAACTTTGAGTGAGATGTGTGGCCACTGGTGGTGTCAGAGAATAAAGGATGATATAAACCAATTTAGGCTTTGAAAAGGTCACTCTGTCTGTTAATGGTGAGAGTAGACCAGCAGGGACACTGGTTATTAGCCTTGGTCTCTGAGCTCTTCTGATTATTTTGATTCTCTGGGACTCTTGCCTTTTTTCTTTGATTTCACTCCTTTACTGTTCCAATAGGGTAGGGATGAGATGCAAAAATGCATTTAGGCCATGGCATTACTTTAGTTATTAGGTTTATACTCAAAGCAAAACTCTTCCTTGATCATATTCTTATATTCCAGGGATATTATGTATATCATCCATGAAAATAACCTTCTTTAACAATTATTACTCAGTGTCTCAATCTCCAGGCGACTTATTTTTGCCTCCAGGAACTCAATTTACAAATCTCTAACCCTGGCCACTCTACCATATACCAGATCTATAATTTAAAATACTCCCTGAGCGTCTCTATCCAAAGCACCCTGAATTGACAATTCCAGTTGAATTCATTTTTTTCTGTTTTAGTCCAAATGTATTCCACTATTCCAATATTCCTATTCTAGTTCTGTCCATGGCAGCATCATTTACTCAGTTATATAAATTTGCAATCTTTGAGTCATCACTGGTTCACATTCCATATCTACATAACTGTCAATTCTTGTTCTTCTCTATCATAACTATCTCTTTAATCTAATCCCTCTTCTCTCCCACTTTCACCATAGTCTCCTTTAGGTCTTTACTGTCTTTAGTTATGCTTTATTCTCAGTACTGCAAAAAAAAAAAAAATTCTCTACTACTGTGAGCCTTCTCTTCCTAAAATGCCTATATGATTATATCATCCTGCTTAAATCTTTTTTTTTTAATGGTTCCCTATTGCCTACAGGATACAACTTAAGCTTTTTAAATACCAAGTGGGTAGATTGCTTTTAGCACTATCCCCATAATATCCATCAGTAACCCTAATAAACATAAGCTGTAGGTAAAAATAGTGTGCTTGCCATGCAGATACCACTGTAAGACAAGTTCTCCAGTCCTTCCTCCTATCTAGACTGTTGCCTCTAACTCCTTTGATAGAGACATTCTGGGATGCCACTAGGAGAATTCCTACTCATTCTATAAAACCCCACCACTCGAAAGTCACCTCCTCTTTTGAAAAAATTTTTTTTTGCTATTATAGGGCTGCACCCTCAGCATATGGAGGTTCCCAGGCTAGGGGTCGAATCAGAGGTATAGCTGCCAGCCTACACCATGGCCACAGCAATGCAGGATCTGAACCTCGTCTGTGACCTATACCACAACCCATGGCAATGCCAGATTGCTCACCCACTGAGTGAGGCCAGAGATCAAACCCGCATCCTCATGGATCCTAGTTGGGTTCGCTAACCGCTGAGCCAAGAAGGGAACTCCTGAAAAGGTTTCTGTCTCTTCTCCAAATGCATAGGCAGTTAATTCAATATTTAATGCTTCTAAAACATGTCCACATTACCTCCGTTAACATCTAATTTTATTGTACACATTTAATTTTATGTCTTACTTATTCTTTGAGAGCACAATGGTGTTCTAGTAATCTTTGTTTATTCTGGTGCCTACCTACCACAATGGATCACTGTTTTTTGTTTTGCTTTGTTGTTTGTCACATATCCAAAGATATGTGAGATAAAAAGCAAATTTAATATAACTCTTAAACTTGGAGGAAGGAATTTTATTTCGGTTTATTTTAAATCTACAGTTCTTAATCTTTTGGATCACAGAACCCCTATTAAAAACTATAATGAAAAAATGAAAAAAAATTAAATTAAATTTAAAAAATTTAAAAAGGAGTTCCCGTCATGGCTCAGTAGGAACGAATCTGACTAGGATCCATGAGGATACAGGTTCAATCCCTGGCCTCGCTCAGTGGGTTAAGGATTTGGCGTTGCCATGAGCTGTGGTACACATTGCAGATGCCGCTTGGATCTGGCATTGCTCTGACTGTGGTGTAGGCTAGGAGCTGCAGCTCCAGTTGGACACCTAGCGTGGGAACCTCCATATGCTGTGGGTGCAGCCCTAAAAAGACAAACAAAAACCAAAAAAACCTATGATGAAAGTTATGATATTTTTCTCAAAAAGACATATATACATACAAAATTCCACGAAAAAGTTTTGGAGGATTCACAAACGCCGTGATCCCACTGAGAGCTGACAAGTTAGGAAACTATTCTTTCATTCTTGTTAGGTTTTTTGTTTGTTTGTTTGCCTTTTCTAGGGCTGCTTCCGCAGCATGTGGAGGTTCCCAGGCTTGGGATCTAATTGGAGCTGTAGCCGCTGGCTTACCCCAGAGGCACAGTAATGCCAGAGCCACAGTAACGCCAGATCTGAGCCTCGTCTGCAACCTATGCCACAGCTCACAGCAACACCGGATCCTTAACCCACTGAGCAAGGCCAGTGATCCAACCTGCAACCTCATGGTTCTAGTCGGATTCGTTAACCACTGAGCCACGAAAGGAACTCCAGGTTTTTTTTGAGTAAGAAGAATATTCACATGGAACAAAAATTTTAAAGCTCTATAGTTTACAATAAACAGTCTCACCTCTAGTTCTGTTTCCACTCTACTCAATTC
Organism: Phacochoerus africanus; assembly: GCF_016906955.1. Classification (NCBI taxonomy): domain Eukaryota; kingdom Metazoa; phylum Chordata; class Mammalia; order Artiodactyla; family Suidae; genus Phacochoerus; species Phacochoerus africanus. Next base: position 74,139,634 of record NC_062545.1, on the reverse strand, counting down.
AATTCCTCTTCTATCAAAATAATCAGACTTTGTGTATCCTTCTGGAGACATTCTATACATATGCATGCATGAACTTAAAAATTATTTTTTTGACACTTGCATTTTTCCATTTATGTTAGCCATTGTTCTACATTGAATATATAATATTTCAAATTCACAGAATTCTACTGCATTGCTGTACCCATTGTAATTTTTCTACAACGTATTTGAAGACTTTGAGACAATTTCAAGCTTACAAAAAAGTTGTTAAGCACAGTACAAATCATTTCTTTCCTGAACTGAATGTAAGTTGCTGAATCAAAGCCACAATGAGGTATCACATAATGGCTGTCATCAAAAAGTCTGTGTACAAATAGAAGTTCCCATTGTGGCTCAGTGGTAATGAACCCAACTAGTATCCATGAGGATGTGAGTTCGATCCCTGGCCTTGCTCAGTGGGTTAAGGATCCAGCATTGCTGTGAGCTGTGGTGTAGGCCAGCAGCTACAGCACCAATTTTCAACCCCTAGCATGAGAACTTCCATATGCCGCAGGTGCATCTCTAAAAAAAAAAAAAGAAAAAAAAAGTCTACAAATAATATATGCTGGAGAGGGTGTGGATAAAAGAGAACTCCTCTACATTGTTGGTGGGAAGGTACATCAGCACAGCCACTATGGAAAACAGTATGGAGGTTCCTTAAAAAAACTAAAAATAGAGCTACCACGTGATCCAGCAAACCCACTCATGGGAATATATCTAGAAAAGATGAAAAACTCTATTTCGAAAAGATTACATGCACCCCAATGTCCACTGCAGCACTATTTACAATAGCCAAGACATGGAAGCAACCCAAGTGTCCATAGAGAGATGAATGAATAAAAAAGATGTGTCACACACACACTGAAATACTACTCAGCTGTGAAAAAGAATGAAATAATGCCATTTTCAGCAATATGGTTGAACTTAGAGAATATCATACTAAGTGAAGTAAAGTCAGATAGAAAAAGACAAATATTATATGATATCACTTATATGTGGAATCTGAAAAATAATATAAGTGAATATACATACAAAACAGAGACAGACTCACAGACATAAAAAACAAACTTATGGTTACTAAAGGGTTCAAGGATGGGGAGAGGGGTAAATTAGGAGTATGGGATTAACAGATACACACTACTATATATAAAATACATAGCCAACAAGGGTATACTGTATAACAGAAAACAATATTCAATATCTTCTAATAACCTATAATGGAAAATAATCTGAAATACGTACATACATACAGACAGACAGATGGATAGATAGATAAGATAGTATACTTAAAGCTAACACAGTATTGCAAATCAACTATACCTCAAACAAAAAAGTAAGTTGCTGAACTGATGTCCTACACCCCTGAATGCTTTCCTGTGTATTTTATACAAATAAAAAAATCCTCTACATAACCACAATACAGCTGTCAAAATCAGGAAATTAACATTATATATTACTACCATCTAATTTTCAGACCCCATTCAAATACCACTAGTTGTCTCAATAACGTCCATTGTATCAGGTGCAATTCCTTAATATTTTGACTCTTATAGACATAATATTATAGATTAGAGGCTAAATATTTTGCAGAATGAAACTAATTTGACTTGTGTGATGCTTTCTCACATCTAGAACCAGGTTATGCATCTTTGCTAGGAGTATAACAGAATTGGTGCTGTGTCTTTCTAACTGCATTCTATAGGTGGCATACAATTTCTATTTATCCCATTATGATGATGTTCATGTTGATCATTTGATTAACATGGGGTCTGACAGACTTTTCTACTATAAATTCAGTCACTTTTTCTATTTATAATTAATTGTATTTTGGAGTGGAGGTGACTTCGAAAATATGTAAAATCTTAATCTTCATGAAAATATTCATTTTATTCATGTATTTAAATATATCACTACGGGTTTGTGGGTTCCATTTTATTCAATGTGTTATGACCCACTAACCATCAATATTTATTTTGATGCTCACATTGTCTCAGACTTGGCCAGTGAGAGCCCAGTTAAGCTGGCTTCTGTGTGTTCTTGACATATTCCCATCATTCTTTGAGTACTTCCTTATTTTCTGGTACCTTTTGATCCAGGCTAAACTTGTGCTTTTCCTGTCCCAGTGCTAGAATAGCTATTTCTCCAAGGTTTCTTGATTCCTTTTTAGTGAAGAATGATATTTGGAAGCCAAAATCTGGGTACTATGTGTGCTCACTATTATTGAGGTATTTCTGCTACTAGGCCTTCTCAGTGGATGGAGCCAGGAAAACATACACACACACATATACATTTATTATCTATATTTATTTCTATATCTACATGTATTTCCAGCCACTGATATTACTAATTCTAATACAATGCTACTGAGTTTATTCTACTTTTCTCTCCCTTCCCTGACAGTGAGAAACCAGACTCCCATTATCCTCAGTATATTTACTTATTTGATCAATTCTTCTGAATGTAAGCAAATTTCTAGCCACTGTTATCCTCTCCTTAGCATGGGCGCTCTTCTTACCCAACTGAGGATCCAATACCCGGCATCCCTCCTACCCCCCACACCATGTCCTCCTTTTCTTACCTGTGCTTGTATACCCCTGTCTGGACCTCTGTCACCCCCACTCCACCAAGCATAGATGCCTATCTAACTCTCCTTGATCCAATGGCTTTGGGAGGGAACTGTTTTAGAAAGGGAAGGGAAAGGATGGTAAATCTGGAATTGAGCGGTTTGTCCTGGATTTTACAGGCTTTTGCACTGGATGCAGGTTTGGGCTGCACCCCAGGAACCTCTTCAGTCCCAAGCAAACCTAGACATTAGCCACCCCAAGAAAATAAGTTGTCTTGACTTTCTCAAATGTCATCCTGTAACTTTTTGGTCTTCCTATGTATTAGAGTTACCATTCTTAAGAGTTCTTTAGGCACCATTATGAGTAAATTGTTAAACCTATGTGGAAAGTAATGTAGCACAATCAACATCACAAATGAACATACTCTCTAACCAGCAAGTCTACTTCTAGGAATTTATCTTAAATACATACTAACCTTGTGTAGATACAAGTATTACCTGCAATATTGTTTGTACTAGAACAATAAAAAATTATTTTATTCTTGTAAAAGAATAAATTAAAGGGACATGTTAAAGAAATGATAGATCCTTTCCCCTTCCCATTAGGAACACAAAACAATAATCAAACAGAGTGGCTAAAAAAGTAACTCTAACAACGCTCAGAAACATGAATTAGCACCATAATATGAACAGGAATTAGTACAATAGCCCTGCAATTTACAAGGCAAAAATGAAAACAGGATGACACAAAACAGCAAGGAAATAATTTTTCTACCAAATCTGCTTATCAGATACTCCTCAGAAAACCGTTTTCCAGGTCATCAGCTTAAATTCTTTTTACAGCCCAGTAGTGGTATCAGGATGCTTTTCAGGGAAGGTCCCCCCAGCAACCGCCTTGGGCATGTCAGAAACTGGACGGGAGTTTCAAGTCCAGGGGTCTGCCCAGGATTTTCCAGGATTTTGCACTGGATGCACGTTTATGATGCACCCAGGAACCCCTTCAGTCGCAAGGAAACCTGGATATTTGCCATCCTAGGCCCAGGCTGCACAGTGGGTGAGAGAACTAAGACCTGCGCTGTCCAACGCAGCACAGCTAGTCAGCTGTGCTATTTAACATTCAAATTAAATAAAGTTTAACAATTCAGTTCCCTGGTCGCAGTATCCACATTACAAGAGATCAGCAGCCACAAGTGGTTAGTGGCTACCACATTAGCCCAGATAGGGAATCTTTCCATCACCCTAGGAAGTCAATGGGTCAGCGCTGACACAGTTCGGAGTTAACAATGAGCTCGAAAGCCACTAAGCTCCACAACCAAAAATAAACAACCACAATAAACTTTCTACATAGTTTGAGGGGGGAAGTTATGCTAAGAAACGCCAAGTAAAAAACCTGCAAAGGCACCTGCCAGCAGGCTTTCTCAGAGAACTCACTCGTAATTCCCACGGCGGAGGCCGTCGGTCTTTCTGTGGTACCTAACTCCTCAGACTTCGAGAACGGAGCGAACTTCCAAAGCGATGGGCAACCGAGGGCAAGACCCCCGAGATTTAACTGCTCAACGGCAGACGCCAGTATTCACAGGGCGGGCAAGTCTTTGCTCGATGTTGCACAGCCGGACGCCAGCGGGTCTCGCGCGCCCCTCTGTCAGGTGCTGGACACCCGCCGGGCACAAGCAGCCGCTAGTGTGAGCGCGCTCCCGCACGCGCGCTCGCCCGGCGGCGCGAGAGGCTCTCGGCAGCCAATGGGGCGGGGCGCCGCGCGCCGGGGGCGGGGCGGTGACGCGCGCTCCTCGTGACCCGGCTCGCGGCCTGCGCCCAAGGAAGCCGGAAGCGGCTGCTGTTCACAGGACCGACTCCCGGCAGAGAGGCGGCGGTCTGCGCCCTGGGGTTTGTGAACCCCGCGATGGACCCGGACGGGACAGTCGCGCGGCAGAGGTCATCGCTGCTGCTGCCGCGGCTGCTACTGGTGGCGTTGCTGTGGTCGGGGCTGGCTCTAGGCACCTTCTCCTTGGGCAGCAGTCCGCACCAGGTTCTCCACGACCTCTTGTCGGAGCGGCAGTTGCTGGAGGTGGAGGACTTGTCCCTTGCTCTGTTGCAGGGCGGAAGGTTGGGACCACTGTCACTACCCCCAGACTTGCCGGATCTGGATCCCGAGTGCCGAGAGCTGCTGCTGGACTTCGCACACAGCAGCTCAGAGCTGACTGGGTGCCTAGTGCGCAGCGCCCGGCCGGTGCGCCTCTGTCAGACCTGCTACCTCCTCTTCCAACAGGTCGCCAACAAGATGGACAACATAACCCGAGCCGTGGGGGTGGGTAGAAGAATACACCCGTGACCTCTGGCGTGGATGGTTGGGAAGGGAGGAGGATGTAATGATGGTTAACTCTGGGGGCCTCAGTTTCCCCATCTGTGAGACAAAGGGGTTGATTAGAACTGTGGAGTTAGGGGCATCAAAAAAGTGGGTGGTATTTTAGAGCATGGCGTTTGGATTTTTGCCTCCATAGTTCCTTTTGTGCATCTTCTTGGTACGTGTTTGCAGATAGGAATGATTAGTTTTCTTGGGGCTTCTGCGCCCCAACCCTACCTTTTCTTCCCACTTTGCTACAGCTTCTTCCCATCTCCACCTGGAGTTCCCAGGAAGGACCTTTCCTTTTGCAGTCCCATTTCAAGTGGGGAAACTACAGTGTGATGTTGACTAGGAGCTTGAGCTTTCTTTGTAGCTAAACATTTTCAGATCACCACTTTCTCTCAGTTTGACTTTGGATTAATTATCTTGGAGTCTTAGTTTCCTCCTTTGTAAAATGGAGAAAAAACAGCTGCCGCATGTGACTGTTAAAAGATTTAAAAGAGATAATGCATCAAAGTTCATTTTAGTGATTTAGACTGTCTGGAGCTGGAGTTCCCATCGTGGCTCAGCAGTATCGAACCCAACTAGTAGTCCATGAGGACACAGGGTTTCATCCTTGGCCCCACTCAGTGTTGCAGTGAGCTGTGGTGTAGGCCAGCAGCTGCAGATCTGATTTGACCCCTAGCCTGGGAACTTCCATATGCTGTGGGTGCAGCCCTTAAAAAAAAAAAAAAAATACCCCAAAAAACCCCAAAAGAGTCAGTCTGGAGCCATTCTTCCAGACCAGTTCTTTTCTGCTTATTAATGCTGTTCTCTGGGTAAGTTATTCTCTGTGCCTGTTTTCTTATCTGTTAGTGGGGGATGAAAGGAACTCTTAGAAAACTGGCACATAGTAATAATTCTCAGTAAATAGGAGCTAACATTTTACAAAACGGTAAATCTGCCCTCCATTCTTGGTTATCTTTGAGCTCTTCTGGTCATGTGGTAAGTGCTGTGAGAGACAATTAAAAGGAAGAAGGAAAGAAAGAAAGGCACAAAGACATGCTCCTGTTCCTAAGAACCTTATAGAGTCCAGAGTAGGAAAGGATTAGTGTCAGGGCTGGTGGGAGTCATGAGATGTGGGCTGGATATGCCTTATAAAAGAAGAACCTCAGGAATAGACATTGGGATTATGGAGTGGAAAGTTCCTCTTGTATTGAGAAAAAAGTCGTGAAAATGTGGTTGGAATTATTTCAACAATCATAAGTTGATTTGACAAAATATAAACATATATAGTTGCATCCTACTTTAAATCAGCCTGATGTTAATTGATATAAATATATTTTTTTCCATAAATAGAGGATTTATTTGCATTAAATAAATTCTGTGGTCAGGAGTTCCCATCGTGACTCAGTGGTTAACGAATCCGACTAGGAACCATGAGGTTGTGGGTTCGATCCCTGGCCTTGCTCAGTGGGTTAACGATCCGGAGTTGCCGTGAGCTGTGGTGTAGGTTGCAGACACGGCTCGGATCCTGCGTTGCTGTGGCTCTGGCATAGGCCGGTGGCTACAGCTCCGATTCAGCCCCTAGCCTGGGAACCTCCATATGCCGCTGGAGCGGCCCTATAAATGGCAAAAAGACAAAAAAAAAAAAAAAAAGCTATCATTTAAAAAAAAAATTCTGTGGTCAGTCTTTCTGTAATGAGCTAGTTTTCAGTGTAGTTTAAATTTAGGCTGATATGTAATATTTTTCAGGCATACTTCTGCTTTACTTTAAAATCATAGTGACTTATATAAAATAATCACTGATTTTAAAGTAAGGCACCTAAGGAGTTCCTGCTCTGGCCCAGCTGGCTCAGCTCCCTCTCCATAGTGCCTGAATGCAGGTTTGATCCCCAGGCTGGCCCAGTGAGTTAAAGGTTTCAGCGTTGCAGGTCAGACCCAGGAACTGTATATGCTGCAGGGTAGCCAAAAATAAAGTAAGGCACCTAAGACTTGTCCCTGTCAACTACAGCAAGGTATGATATGGCCTCATATTCTGTTATAAGCAATTAGGTAAGTTATTCCATAGCCAGAATGATCATGAATAATGATGCAATCATGGATCTTTTGAGGAAGCAAATACTTTCCTTATTTGTGTAGTTACTGAGGAATTAAGAAGTTTAAAAATTACCCCAGACTTGGGAGTTCCCGTTGTGGCTCAGTGGTAATGAACCAGATTAGTATCCATGAGGATGCAGTTTTGATCCCTGGCCTTGCTCAATGGATTAAGGATCTGGCGTTGCTGTGAGCTGTGGTATTGGTCACAGAGGGGGCTCAGATCCTGTGTTGCTATGGCTGTGGTATAGGCCGGCAGCTGTAGCTCCAATTCAGCCCCTAGCTGGAAACTTCCATACGCCTTGGGTGTGGCGCTTAAAAAAAAAAAAGACCAAAAAAAAAAATCACCCAAGACTTAGTAGTACAGTATTATGGGCATCTGTGGGCCAGTAATGGGCCAATTTGTGTATGAATTTCCACATAAATTCCCCACTGTCCATAGGAGACTTCCCAGTGTGGGGGTGGCAGAAACTTGCTTCCTCTGCTTTGTGTCTCAGATTCTACCAATGACCCTGGGCACCTGGCTCACTTCACTGTTGTGTGAAAGGAACAAGAGATAAAAAGAGGGAGAAAAACCCTTTTCCCATCTATATTTCTTCTCCAACTCATCCTAGACCTTGTTCCCCCCACCCCTTTCCTCAGAAGAGCTGGGTATGGTAGCTCAAAACCATGATTTCTCCAGTTCTTAGGTACTTCACGGATTTAATAGGCTTCTTCAGATTGGTTTGGGAATTGAACTATTTTGCGTAATAATCAACCTATGAAAAATGTGTCTGAGTTTCTTAGGAGTGAACTTGAAGGAATCAGTTGTCCTTTGTGTACGTGTGACTGGGAGTTGTTTCTGGAGAGTACTCTGTTTCCTTTGACTCACATAGACTCAGTCTTTCATTTAAATTAGTTTAATTAGCAAGAACATGCTACTCTTAAATATTGGGCTGGTAAAAGGATATAGAAGGAAAAGGAGGATAAAGTCCAGACCTCAAACTGTTAGTGTAATTGGAGAAATAAAATAAATCTATATTGAGAAAAACAGAAAAAAAAGGAAAAAATGATCAATATGAAATTTTATAATTGTACAATAGAATTTTAGAACAAAAGAATGAAGGAGATGCTGAATTCAAGGAGAGAACAGGTCAAGGAAGGGTTAACCAGAGAAAACCTACAAGTGGAATTATGAACAAGACATCCTTTCTCACCTCTTTAGGGTGAATCCATGTCCATGGATTGATTGAGAGAGGAGAGGAGTATAAGGAAGAGAAAAAGATCAAATGTAGAAATCAGCAAGCTATTTCTGTGGACAGCAAGGTGATTCATTTAACTGTAATAGTTAATCTGATGAGAATTCTATTTTCTAGTCACTTCCTGTTGGGATTACAGGGTCAAGGACTCCATATAGCTTTATTATCTCAAGGTAAAGAATAAAGTGATTTGTGAAACCGGAATAGTGGAATTAGCAGATTCCCTCTTACTTAAGAGTCATACTTTCTTCTTTTAGTTTAAACTGATAGGGATGTGGTTTCACTCAGCATCAGCAGAGCGGTTGCTAGACTGCTTTGCCCCTCCCCCACACCCTCAAATTCAGATCACTAATCTCTATCTTATTCTACTTGATTTATTTAAAATTTATATAGGTAGATAGGTAGACATATAGATATTTATATGTTTTTTGAATATGTGAGTGATTGGGGGTATGTATCTAGAGGTGTTCAACATAGTTTTAGCATAGATTAATAAATTCTGAGGAATATAGGGATAATATTGGAACATAGCATAACATAATCTGTATCTTTCATTAGAGATCATAAAATATAATGCTTCTTATTCAGAAAAATTATTGAGTACCTATTAGGTGCAGGGTAATAGTAGTTACTAGGGATATAACTGAATGAGCAGAGCTTGTGGTCTGGTCGGGAGAACAGTCATTAAACATATAGTTATATCAGTATTTATTTAATTCAGTTGTGCTAAGTATTGCAAAAAAAAAAAAATCCTAGATGCTGTCAAAGCATATAACAAGGGAGCTGATCTTGACTAGGGTTGGAAATATATAGAAGTGGTCAGTGACTAAAGCTGACACCTAAAATTTGAGACAGTGTTGGGGAGGGGAGAGACTGTATGCATATAAAGAAATAGCAGGTGTGAAGACTCTGAGAGGGGAGTCTGGTGCTTTTGAGGACTGGAAAGAACTCAAAGCACTGTGAGCCAGGACTGAGTGATCTGAGCCTGAAGAAATGAGCAGGCACCAGTCATGTGGGCCTTGTAGGGTATGGTGATCTGAGCCTGAAGAAATGAGCAGGCGCCAGTCATGTGGGCCTTGTAGGGTATGTTAAGGATTTTAGACTGATTTTAAAGCAGGGCAATGTTACTGAAAGGTTTAATTGTATGGAGTGACATGATCAGATTTGTACTTTTAAAGGGTCATTATGACTGTGAGAGAAAATGGAAGGGACAGGGACTGAGGAGATTAAGGGAAGAGTATGTTTAGGGAAATGAGTTAAGGGACTCTTACAGTGATGTGAGAGATGGTGGTGGCTAGGCTACGTGGATTCCATTGTGATGAGGAGAAATGGATAGATTTCAGAGATATTTAGGAGGTAGAATTGACAAGACTTGGTAGTTAATTAAATATGAAGAGTGAAGGAAAGGAATAATGATTTCCAGGGTTTTAATAAGAGCAGCTTAGTGAGTAAAGTTGCTATATACTAAGATGGAAGGAGTAACCTGTTTAGTGGCAGAAGGTCATGAACTTGATTTTTGAACTCGTTGATATTGAGATGTCTATGAGACATCTAAGTGGAGATATTGACATGTGATTGAATATGTTTGTCTAGAGATGTGTATTGGAGATAATAGGTCTGGGAGTAGTTGGCTTAAAAGTAGTGTTTGAAGCCATGGCATGATGAGTTTGAGTAATAAATGAAAATGAATAAGAAATGCAGAGAGTCAAAGATTTACATAGAGGATAAAGTATCAAAGGAGACTGAGAAGGAAGCGTCACAGAAATTAAAAAGCAGAAGAGTGCACTGTCCGGTAAATAAAGGGGAAAGGAATGGGTGGTTATTTGTGTCAGATCCTGCTGAGAGCACCAGGAGGGCATCTGTCAACATTGGTGTTCTTGGTGCCATAACAAGAGTGGTTTAGAGGGAGGGAGTGCTTGGTGGTGAGACTATGATTAAAGTGGATTAAATAGTGAATGGAAGATGAGGCAGTGGGAAGTGTGATCCTGCACAACTAAGAGTTTGGTCTTGAGGAAAAGATAAGGAGAGATCACTAAAGAGGAACTGAGACTCAGGGGTTTTCTTTTCATTTCTTTCTGTTCTTTTGTCCCTCCATTCCTCTGTCTCCTTTCCTTCTTTCTTTCTTTCCATGCTTAAATGCTGTTGGGAAGGATCCTGTAGGGAGTTGTGAAGATACAGGAAACAGTGGGAAAGTAAACAAGGTCAGTTTCCTGAGATGGCAGAGCAGATGAGATCTAAGGCATCCACAGAGTGAGAGAGATGAGCCTTTGACAGGACGAGGCATTCTGTACTCTTAACAGGAGGGTAGCAGGAGAGGTTGGGCGTAGAGGCAGGCAGGTCAGAGTTTCAGCTTGATAGCCTCTTTTCACTGTCAGGTAGGAGGCTAGATCTTCACTTGAGAGTAAAGGGTGAGAGGATAGCAGAGATTCAGGGGGAGTTAAGAAGATCACAATAGTGCTTTTAAAGAGGGTAGAATGAATGAGCAGACAGGAAAGTGAGGAGTACCATTTGGGATTATAATAGGCTTGGTTGTTTGCTTTTTGCCAAACAGCCATAATGAAAGTGAATGGTTGGATTTATTGTGGTTAGGGTTCTGCTAAGTGGTTATGACAGATTTGAATATTAAGAGTTCTAAATATAAACCAAGGGCCAATGTTTTTTTGTTGCATGCTGTGTGTTGTGAATACAAAGGTAAAAGACCAAGCTTACGTCCTAAAGGAACTTTTGTTCAGATGAGGAACCTAGACATATATAGGTGGATATAATGCTTTAGGAAACTGAGCTTCAGAGTGAGCTACTCACTCTGGGTAAGTTACTTGGGTAAAGCCATGCAGTGAAAAAGGCTGGGTTTGAATCCAGAAGGATATTACGATGTATTTCAGAGAGTTGCTATGAGGATGAAATGGGTTATACTTTTACAACATTTGGAACCAATAGGTATTATTATTTTCATCATTGGGATTATTCATCCCTTCCATTCTCACCATTGCCACTGTCTTCTCATCATACCTGAACTATGGAAAGAGTCTAATTAGTCTCCCTACCTCCTACCTACTGTAACGTACATACTGTAACCGAGGCCTACGCTCTCCAAACTCTGCTTTCCAGGTCACTTTCATCAAAAATCTTAAAAAGTTTCCCACTGTCTGGCTTGTCAATACCCTCAAGACCCTTCAGGCTTTGCCCCGACTTCTCCTTCTACCACATCTACTTTCATAGGGAAACTTCCATTGGCCTCCTGAATTCTCCCTGAATACCACATAATCTTTCCTGCTTTCACCTCTTGATCATTCTGTTTACTTCATTTCAGAACCTTCTTCCCTTTCTCAGTACAGGACTTAGTTCAAATCTTGCTTTCTCTATAAACTTTTACCTAATTCCCATCAACTACACTGATGTCTTCCTCAACTGAACAGTTCTGCACATTAGCCACTCATACAGGCTGTTCTGTATTGATTTTTAAAATAGCTAATCATTCACTTAGGAAGATTCAACTTATGTAACTTGTTACATTTAGTCAGCTCCGCCCACTTAGGGTACTTCCTGTTGGCAGCAGGTAGCTGGGTGAAATAGCATGTATCAATTACTTACTAGGTGCCAGATATTGTGCTAAGTGATTAATGTATAGTATTTCATTTAATAAAGTACCTGTAGAACTCATGATTATGGAAACTGAGCCTCAGCTGCCCAAGATTACCAGCTGGTAGTAAACCAGCCTTATCTGGTTCTTTAGGCCCCACTCTGTTTTAAACCTGGTGGCTAAATTATCACAAAACATTTTTTCATCTTCTATGAAATTTTCTTCTATGGTTGATAATTGCTTTAAAAGCAATTCTAAGAAAAGGACTTTTAAAATGTTTTGTTCAATTCACTGTTTTAAAAACAATCATTCATTTGGATGCATCTTTAATGAGGTAACCAAACTAAGCCCAGAAAGGGTAACCATCTTAAAATGTTCTTCAGAGATATTTTAAAGCAAGAATTAATTCTGCTGTTAAACTCTCCTTCCATCTTTTCTTAGTCCACATGGGTGATCAGTACTTTTTTTTTTGTCTTTTTGCCTTTTCTAGGGCCACTCCCATGGCACATGGAGTTTCCCAGACTATGGGTCTAATCAGAGCTGTAGCTGCCAGCCTACGCCAGAGCCACAGCAATGCGGGATCCAAGCCGCTTCTGTGACCTACACCACAGCTCACGGCAACGCCAGATCGAGGCCAGGGATCGAACGTGCAACCTCATGGTTCCTGGTTGGATTCGTTAGCCACTGAGCCACTACTGGAACTCTGATCAGTACTTTTCTTAAGTGATCTCTCTCTCTCTCTTTTATTACTCATCACACTATTTAATTCCTTATCTGTATGTCTCTGGGGAGGTTCTTGAAGCCCCGTTGTTGATGATATTCCCTTACACCCTTTGTATACTCAAGACTCTAGGATTCTTAAAGTGCCTGCTAAATGGTAGGAATTAAATAACCTTGAAAGAATGAAGGATCAGCAGGACTTAGTTCCTTGTTTGCGGTGGGAAGGAAATAGATAAGGATCCAATAATTTAGGAACCTGAATTTATTATTTCATAGTGTGAGTTTCGTTATTAACATTATTTGTGGAAAGCATATTCTTCTATGTGGGTACAAACTGTACGTGTCACATTTTCTTATGGATTTTAAGATTTTGAGCCAAAAATTGCCCAGGAGATAAAACAATGTTTGTGGTCGTTTATCCACCAGATTTTATTTTATTTGATTTGATTTGTCTTTTTAGGGCCACACCGCCAGCATATGGAAGTTCCTAGGCTCGGGGTCAAATCAGAGCTATAGCTGCCGGCCTACGCCACAGCCACAACAATGCAGGATCCGAGCCATATCTCGACCTACACCACAGCTCATGGCAACACCAGATCCTTAACCCACTGAGTGAGGCCAGGGATCGAACTTGCGTCCTCATGGATATTAGTTGGGTTCGTTAACCACTGAGCCACGATGGGAACTCCGCCACCAGATTTTTTAAAAATTTGTAAATAGTATATATTCATTGTAGAAAAATTTAAACAACATAAAAGAGGCAAAAAAAAGGAAATTTGCTCTATTTACATTATTCAAGGATAACTACTGCTACATTTTGGTGAATAGCTTTCCAGAATTTTTTCATATGCATACAAAGTAAGAAATATTACATGTGAGCCCAAGTAGTTGAGATTGTACCATAGAAGCAAGTACTTATTTATTTAAGAAGAAAGTTTTTTTCCCTTGCAAGTGAACCTAGTACCAGTATTTGTTAGCTGCTATTGTTTTATTACTATTATTAATGACAGCCTTATTTGATTATATCAAACAAAATGTTAAAATGCTTATAATAAATATCAATTATTTTAAAAGTTTTTTTTCCTTTGCCTCAAGTTGTTGTTTGGGAAATCTAAAAATACTCAGATTGAATATTTTTATCTCTCTTTTCTCTCTCTTTTTTTGTTACAGAATTCTTCAGAGAGTCATGGTTGTGCCAGAAGCCTCTTAATGGCAGATAGAATGCAAATAGTTGTGATTCTCTCTGAGTTTTTCAATTCCACTTGGCAGAAGGCAAATTGTGCAAGTAAGTAATTCTTCCATTTTCATGTTGCAGTTATGGCTCCGACTGGATAGATGTCAGATTTTATTTTCGTGAACTCTGAACTCTAAAAATTTTAAGTACATTTTATTACTAAGTTTAAATAAACTGTGGTTTGCATCATGGTTTATTAGTGAGAACTACTTGGGCAAATACTGAAAGGCACAAAAGTGTAGCAGTTAATGGTGTGCTTTGCAGTCAGACAAATCTGAGTTTTATTCTAAGCTTTGTCATCTATTAGGCTACTATTGTCAGATCTTAGATATGTAACTTTGGCTCTTGGAGCTTCAGTTTCCTCATCTGTAAATTGATGGTAATAATGGAACTCACCTTGTTTTGAGGATTAAATGAAATAAATTATATAGTGTTAATTGTTTAATAGAAAAGTAATGTTTTTAAAAATCTGTCAACTGGTGGTGGAGGAAGATGATAACATCTGTTATACTAGTTTTGCACTTATCTGTATTTGTATAATGAAATGAGATCTGTTTGCATGCATTCTTTGGAAAAATTAAATAAAATCACTATCTCAATAAGTGTTTTGAATGCTGACTGTGTGCTAGGAAATTCTCATTTTCCATGCCTTATAATTTAGTGAGGAAGAAAGTTACAGTTAAAATATAACCTAAGGGAGTTCCCGTCATGGCTCAGTGGTTAAGGAATCCGACTAGGAACCATGAGGTTGAGGGTTCGATCCCTGGCCTTGCTCAGTGGGTTAAGGATCCGGCGTTGCCATGAGCTGCAGTGTAGGTTGCAGACTCGACTTGGATCCTGCATTGCTGTGGCTCTGGCGTAGGCCCGGCGGCTACAGCTCTGATTCGACCCTAGCCTGGGAACCTCCATATGCCGTGGGAGTGGCCCAAGAAAATGGCAAAAAGAAAAAAAAAAAAAATATATATATATAACCTAAGGCAGACAAATAAATGCTATAATAGGGATAGAGTCCTTGGGGAAGCTGAAAATAAATCAAATTGGAGAGAATTTGTAATGACTTCCTGGAGGAGTTACCTTTGACGCTACACCTTTATGGCCAGGTATGATTTCAATGAGTGGAGATGAGAAGAAGGACATTACAGATAGAAATGCATCATGAACATAGAGATATAAAAGAGTAGTAGATGTTACAGAATCCTGGAAGTGCAGTGGGAGATAAAGTTGGAAAGAAAAGTAGGCCCTTGACCTATATGGTAGTTTATCATTTATGCCAACATTTTTCCTAGTGCTTAGAACACCATCATAGTATTGAGAAATGTTATGTACTATAATATCTTGGGAATTTACAATACACATGGAACATCAAAGGCAGTGAGAAGTACTACATGTTGAATTATTTATTTATTTATTTATTTATTTTAGGCCGAACTCAAGGCTGTGAAAGTTCCTGGCCCAGGGATTGAACCCACATGGCAGTTGCAACTTGCGCCATAGCTGTAGCAATGTGGGATCCTTAACCCTCTATGCCACTCAGGAACTTCCTATTTATTTAATTTTTTGGCCACACCTGCTGCATGCAGAAGTTTCAAGGCCAGGGATCAAACCCAAGCCACAGCAGTGACAATGCAGAATCCTTAACCACTAGGCTGCTAGGGTACTCCTAAGAAACTTTTTAAACATCATTACCCAGCAGTTTCTGAGCTTTTTTTTTTTTAACTACCAAGACCTTTTTTTTTTTTTTTTTCTTTCATGGAACCCCATTGGAAGAGGAAGAGAGAGACTGGTGAGAAAATCATTATACTAGTTTAGGCAAGAAGCAAAGAAAATATGAAGTAGGACATGGGCTGTGGAAGTGAAAAGGATAGAATAAATTAAAAATCCCTGTACATGTTAAGTCATTAAAGAGCTTATTTTTTCTGGAGTTCCTGTTGTCGTGGCTCAGTGGTTAACGAATCTGACTAGGAACCAAGAGGTTGCGGGTTCGATCCCTGGCCTTGCTCAGTGGGTTGAGGATCCGGCGTTGTCGTGAGCTGTGGTGTAGGTTGCAGACGCGGCTCAGATCCCACATTGCTGTGGCTCTGGTGTAGGCTGGCGGCTACAGCTCTGATTCGATCCCTAGCCTGGGAACCTCCGTATGCCACGGGAGCGGCCCTAGAAGTGGCAAAAAGACCAAAAAAAAAAAAAAAAGAGCTTATTTTTTCTAAGGACTTGTCTTTTTGTTGAGCTCATATGAAGGAAAATTTGTAAATGGGAAGAAGACTCCCTAAGTTTCTTTTCTTTTGCGGTATACCATGGTATTGAATATTAATTCTTTTAATTTTGTCTCTCTTAATTTTCCAATTTTCTGGTAATTCGAACAGGCTTAGCCAGCAGGTAACTTTTTTTAAAAACAAAATTTTTAGTGTAAGTATGATTGAAGAGAATTTGCTTAACTTATACAGGAGATCTGTTTTTAAGTATTCTTTTATTTTATTTTTTGTCTTTTTAGGGCTGCACCCATGACATAAGAAAGTTCCCAGGCTAGGGGTCAAATTGGAGCTGCAGCTGTTGGCCTATGCCACAGCAACATGGGATCCGAGTTGTGTCTGTGACCTATACCTCAGCTCACAGCAACGCCAGATCCCCAACCTGCTGAGCTAGGCCGGGGATCAAACCTGCAATCTCATGAACACTAGCTGGATTCATTTCCACAGCGCCACAATGGAAACTCCTGTTTTTAAGTATTCTTAGCCTTTAGAGAAATCCATTAATATAGGAAAAAATATGTTAACTGCAAATTATGTAGAATCATTTGTTTAGAATTACTGGGGTATGTATTAGAGCTGACTTTTTTTTTTTTTTTTGCCATGGCTGTGTCACGTGGCATGTGGAAGTTCCCAGGCCAGGGACTGAACCCACCTGTGCCACAGCTGCAGCAATGCCAGATTCTTAACCCACTGCTCCATAAGGGAACTTCCTTTTGAGGCAGGGGGAGGACTCTCTTCTTTTGACTAATATGCCTTAATTTATATACTTGAGGTATATATACTTGAGGTGTATATATACACACACACACACACACACACACACACACACACATACTTGAGGTATTTTAAGGTATTTATGTACTTGAGGTATTTTGTAATGCATTTAGTAGTTCAAAGTAGCATTCTTCTCCAGTTAGTTTTGAAAAAACAAAGAAATAAAACATTTTGCTGCATATCTACTCAGTATAATAGGTATAAAACTCTTTAGAATAAATTCTTAGGTTACCTTTGTTTTCCCGTGAGGTATCCTATCTTGAAAATATTTCTTTAAAAAATTTTTTTATTAAAGTACAGTTGAGTTACAATGTTTCTTCAACTTCTGTTGTACAGAAAAGTGACCCAATTACACACAGTTCCCTGTGCTGTATAGTAGAACCACATTGCTCATCCATTCCAAATGTTACAGTTTGCATCCACCAACTCCAAATATCCCATCCATCCCACTCCTCTCCCCTTCCCCCTGGCAACTACAAGTCTGCTCTCCAAGTCCATGATCGTTTTTGGTTTTGTAGATAGAATCATCTGTGCTATATTTTAGATGCCACATATAAGTGATATCATATGTTATTTGTCTTTTTCTGACTTAGTTCACTTAATATGAGAATCTCTAGTTGCATCTGTGTTGCTGCAAATGGCATTATTTTGTCTTTTTTATGTCTGAGTAGTATTCCAGTGTGTGTGTGTGTGTGTGTGTGTGTGTGTGTGTGTATGTGTATACATACATACCACATCTTAATCTATTCATCTGTTGATGGACATTTAGGTTGTTTCCATGTCTTGGCTGTTGTGAATGGTGCTGCTCTTAACATAGGGGTGCATGTATTTTTTTGAATGAAAGTTTTGTCTGGATATATGCCCAGGAGTGGGATTGCTGAATCATATAGTAGTTCTATATTTAGTTTTCTGAGAAACAGTCATGCTGTTCTCCATAGTGGCTATACCAATTTATATTCCCACCAACAGTGAAGGAGGGTACCCTTTCCTCCAACCCTCTCCAGCATTTGTTATTTGTTGACTTGTTAATGATGGCCATTCTGACTGGCGTGAGGTGGTACCTCATAGTTTTGATTTGCATTCTCTAATAATTAGTGATGTTGAGCATTTCTTCATGGGCCTGTTGGCCATCTTTATATCTTCTTCAGGGAAATGTCTGTTTGGGTCTTCTGCCCATTTTTAAAATGGGTTATTTGTTTTTTTGTTGTTGAGTTGTATGAGTTGTTTATATATTTTGGAGATTGGGCCCTTGTCTATTGTATCATTTGCAAAGATCTTTTTCCCATTCTATGGGTTATCTTTTTGTTTCTTTTTTGTTTGTTTTTTGTCTTTTCTAGGGCCACACCTGCAGCATGTGGAGGTTCCCAGGCTAGGGGTCTAATCAGATCTGTTGCTGACAGCCTACATCAGAGCCACAGCAACTTGGGATCTGAGCCACGTCTGTGACCTACACCACAGCTCACAGCAACACCGGATCCTTAACCCATTGAGTGAGGCCAGGGATCGAACCTACAACCTAGTCAGATTCGTTAATCACTGAGCCATGACGGGAACTCCTCTTTTGGTTTCTTTAATAGTTGGCTGTGCAAAAGCTTTTGAGTTTAATTAGGTCCCATTAGTTTATGTTTGTTTTTATTGACCTTATTCTAGGAGGTGGATCAAACAAGATGTCTCTGTGATTTATGTCAAAGAGCATCCTGCCTGTGTTTTCCTCTAGGAGTTTTATAGTATCTGGCCTTATGCTTAGGTCTTTAATCCATTTTGAATTTATTTTTGTGTATAGAGTTAAAGAGTGTTCTCATTTCATTCTTTTACATGTAGCTTTCCAGTTTTCCCAGCACCACTTATTGAAGAGACTCTCTTCCACTATATGTTCTTACCTCCTTTATCATAGATTAGTTGACCATAGGCGCTTGGGTTATTTCTGGGCTTCTATCTTGTTCCACTGATCTATGTTTCTGTTTTTGTGTCAGTACCATGCTGTTTTGGTAACTGTAGACTTGTATTGTCTGAAGTCGGGGAACCTGATTACTCCATTTCTGTTTGTCTTTTCAATATCACTTTGGCTGTTCGGGGTCTTTTGTGTTTCCATACAAATTTTAAAATATTCTGTTTTAGTTCTGTGAGGAATGTCCTTGGTAATTTTATAGGAATTGAATTGAATCTGTAGATTGCCTTGAGTAGTATAGACAATATTGATCCTTCCAATCTAAGAGCATTATACATCTTTTCATCTGTTTGTGTCATCTTTGATTTCTTTCATCATCGTCTTATAGTTTTCCGAGTATAGGTCTCTTTTCTCTTATTTTTAAAAAAATTTAAAATTTTTTTTTCCTTTTTAGGGCCTCACCCGCAGCATATGGAGGTTCCCGGGCTAGGGGTCAAATCGGAGCTACAGCTGCCAGCCTATGCCACAGCCACAGCAACTTCAGATCCGAGTCACGTCCGCGACCTACACCACAGTTCGTGGTAATGCCAGATCCTTAACCCACTGAGCGAGGCCAAGGATCAAACTCGCAACCTCACGGTTTCTAGTTGGATTCGTTTCTGCTGCACCATGATGAGAACTCTGGTCTTTTGTCTCTTTAGGTAGGTTTATCCCTAGGTATTTTATTCTCTTTGATGTGATGGTAAATGGGATGGTTTCTCTGATTTCCCTTTCTAAACCTTCATTGTTAGCATAAATAAATGCAATAGATTTCTGTGTATTAATTTTGCATCCTGCAACTTTGCAAATTCATTGATGAGTTCTAACACTTTTCTGGATTTTCTAGGTATAGCATCTTCTCATCTGCAAACAGTGATAGTTTTACTTCTTCTGTTCCAATTTGGATTCCTTTTATTTCTTTTTCTTCTCTGATTGCCATTGCTAGGACTTCCAAAACAATTGAATAGTAAAAATGGTAAAAGTGGACATTCCTGTCTTGATTGAACTTCTTTTGAAGACCAAATGAAATATTTATTTCCCAATTAAAATTAATTTGGAGAGTTCCATGGTGGCCTAGTGTTTAAGGACCAGCATTGTCACTGCTGTGGCTCTGGTTCCATCCCTGACCCAGGAACTTGCGAATGCCTTGGCTGTGGCCAAAAAAAAAAAAGAAAAAAATTTTTTTTAATTTGGCCAAAACAGATGGCCAAGCAAAGTACAAAAGTATGGCATCTTTTGGGGAATTAGATAGATGAGTGGGAAGGAAAGAAATGAAAATTTAACTTTTCATTCTACTGACATTTGTACCCTCAGGACTGTATACCCTATGCATTTAATACCAATTCAAAAATACATGCAATTTTAAAAAATTTGACAAAATGTCCAGATCTGCAGTGAGTATTTATATGTTAGATGTAGTCAGAGAGATTGGCTGTTTTCTTTAACCAGATTATGCATTAAAAAAATTAGCTCCCACTCATTGTTTCATTCACATTTTGAATTGTTTCATTATTTATATTCTGTATTTTATACATAAATTAAATAGTTTTATGAATTTATACCCAGCTGTTTTCCTTTGGGCACTCTAAAATAATCATTTTACCTAGGAATGAATAATCTTTACCAAATTACTCGGAAACACTTGTAATTATGTTCTCTGCAAATCTATTTAATAAAGATAATATGAACATTTTGTGAAAAATTTAAAGAATTGTTTATAAAACTTTCCCATTTTTGCCAAAATTTAATAAAGAATTGTTACTTGAACAATCCTAATTTTCTCTTCAAAGTAGTGAAAAATTTGAAGGAAGGAAAAAAAAAATGATCTAAAGAAGGTGAGTAACAAGTCAGCAATTAAATTAAATAATATTTCTCAATTTCATGACCCTTGGCTCATTTGAGCTTCACAGTAAGCCTTATGAGGTAGAATGAGGACCCAGAGAATATAAATGAACTGAAAATCAAAAGTCTAGAACTAAATTCAAAAGGCTTCAAGATTGTTCATCTGAATAGGCAGTGTTCATGTGTTAAGGGCTAATTTTGTTTTTAAAGTTCTGTTTGATAAATCCATTGCACAGTCTCCATTTTAAGGAACATAAATGCACTTTAATTAGCCCTACAAAGTTTAATATTTATCCTATATGTTTGATATTATGGAAAACCTAGTCTTTTTCTAAAAATATAAATATAAAATATTCTCTTTTTATTGTAAAGACCTGTCAGTACTACATACAAGTTGAAACTAGATAATGTGCAAAAAAAAGTTTTCAATAGAGTTGCATATTTTTAATGTTAACCCTCGACAATTATTAGGAATCAGGCATCAGGTCCTAAGACAGTCTCATCTCTAGCAACCAGATCTATTAAACCACTGATTTCAT
The DNA here is from genome assembly GCF_016906955.1 of Phacochoerus africanus. Taxonomy (NCBI): domain Eukaryota; kingdom Metazoa; phylum Chordata; class Mammalia; order Artiodactyla; family Suidae; genus Phacochoerus; species Phacochoerus africanus. The sequence continues at coordinate 74,118,536 of NC_062545.1, read as the reverse complement.
GGGATCGTTACTCTTTTATTTTCTTAATAAATGATGCTAAAGTGTACTCTTTACCTTGTGCTTAAACGAAAATTCATTTCTTACCTATCCAGGCATTGTTTTTTTAAATCCTTGGCCTTTAGAAATAGGTAAAATAATGAACACAAAGGATATGTACTCTTTTAATAAAATGGAAGAAGGCAGTTATATCACACTACAATTTTTATTTTATTTTTTTAAATCTTTTTTTTTTTAGGGCCACACCTGCAGCATATGGAAGTAGCCAGGCTAGGGGTCCAATCGGAGCTGTAGCTGCTGGCCTACACCACAGCGAGAGCAATGCAGGATCTGAGCCGAGTCTGCAACCTGCACCACAGCTCATGGCAATCCTGGATCCTTAACCCACTGAGCAGGGTCGGGGATCAAACCTGTATCCTCACGGATACTGGTTGGGTTCGTTACTCCTGGGCCACAATGGGAACTCCTCACACTACAATTTTAAATGAATTTGTGTCTGATCAGAAGTTTGCCTAGGATGTTGTCATTTTATGTTGCAGGAGACTAGAATGTGCCATCCCAAAATATCCCTCTTTGGCATAAGGATTATTTTAAGCTGATTATTTTGAGAAACAGCAGACACAAGAGAAGATCTGAAAACAAAGTAGGAATAACCATTTTTTTAAGGGAAATTTGTCCCTTAAATTTGTAAGAGTGTCTCCCTTTCTGTACCAGGAAGAAAAGGATGACTCTAAATTACAAAAGAACACAGGAACATAATGCTGTATAACTTTACACATGTTTACCTTGATTTTCCTGATCACTTCCCCATAGCTGATCTTCTCTACACCCATCTTTCTTTGTTTTTAGCTAAAGATGATATTTAAGCTTGAATCCTAAGCCATTTCTTTGAGTTACTCAATTTCCCTTTGTGTCTTCCATGTATACACAACACACACAAGTTAATAAACTTCTGTTTTTCTCCTCTTGATCTGTCTTTTGTTACAGGTGCCTTAGCTGAGAACTTAGCAGAGTAGAGGGAAAATTATTACCGCCCCTCTGTTATATACATGAAAATCACAATATAAACATTAAGAAAAATCTGGATTATCTGCCTTTTTATTTAAACATGAAAAAGACTGATCAGGGGAGCTCCCTAGTGGCCTAGGGGTTCAGGATCCAGCTCAGGCCACTCTTGTGGCATGGGTTTGATCCCTGTCCTCCCCCCCCCCCCCCCAAAGGCTAGTTTGTTGTCTCAGAACTTGTTTAAAATTGCTAAATAACAAGCCACAAAGTCTTTGGTCTCAATTAACATTTTTTTTTTCTCCGTCTCCCTGCCCTTTCTTGAGCCACTCCCGCAGCACATGGAGGTTCCCAGGCTAGGGGTCCAATTGGAGCTACGCCAGAGCCACAGCAACGCCAGATCCCCAACCAACTGAGCAAGACCAGGGATTGAACCCGCAACCCCATGGTTCCCAGTCGGACTCATCAACCACTGAGCCACGACGGGAACGCCTCAATTAACTTTTTTATGGTGATCTAGTTATTAAATTTGCAATACAGAGCTGATAGGTGATGTCAGCAATGTAGATAGAGTGTATTCAGTCTAGTACCTAAAAGATAAAATGGGAAGGAGAAAAATCATGAAGGAAGAACAAAAACTACTGATGCATTTTAAAAATGTGTTTTTAACTTGAGCCTTAAACCAATATATGATCCATTTTGTAAGAACATATCTCTTGATTTAAAATGACTATTCCTTTTTCATCCTCTGTGTTAGAAAATGTAAAACTGTAAACATATAGGTTAAAAATCTTTTAAAGTGATTTTAAGGAGCTATTAAAATGTTTAAAATAATATTTAAAATATAAAACATGTAAAATATAAAAGCTAAAATACTGTTTAAAGAATATTATTAAAGTTAATACATTGCCAGAGTTCCCTGGTGGCCTAGTGGTTGAGGACTTGGTGTTCACTGCTGTGGTATAGGTTTGATCCCTGACCCAGGAACTTCTGCGTGCTGTGGGCATGGCCAAAAAAATCGATACACTGCCAAAAATCACATTTCTTTCTATTTGATCTAGCTGTGGGTTGGTACCTAGTCTTTGCCATTATTACTTGATGAAAGGAAGGCTAGAAATTCAATTAAAGAGAGTGCCATCCATTACCACTAACATATATTTTATCTTTAGACTTCCTAAGTTTTTGAATGACACTAGTCTTCTTAGAAAATGAGTTTTTGGAATCTGATTTAAACTCAAAAGGCATGTTAAGAACACAACTTGTCCGGAGTTCTCATTGTGGCTCAGCAGTAACAAACCTGATTATCATCCATGAGGATGCAGGTTCGATCCCTGGCTTTGCTCAGTGGGTTAAGGATCCAGTGTTGCAATGAGCTGTGGTGTAGGTCCAAGACTTGGCTTGGATCTTGCCTTGTTGTGGCTGTGGCGTAGGTTGGCGGCTACAGCTCTGATTCAGCACCTAGCCTGGGAACTTCCATATGCCATGGGTATGGCCCTAAAAAAGGCATACACACAAAAAAGAACACAACTCATCCAATTCATATCACAAATAACATGGAAACTGTGGAGAATGAGTGCTAAGAAATAAAGAATATATATTAAGGGTTTTTCTTGTACACATATTTAAAGCTGTTATCTGAAGTGTATTGCTGACACAGGGATAGCCTGGTTATTGAGATGCTCTTGGTTTTCTTAGGCATATGACTGTTGACTGTTGAGTGACCAGATTAGATGAGACCATGAATTGTTTTATGGTAAAGTGTTTTGGTTTTTTGTTTTTGATTTTTTTTCTTTTTCAACCTTATTGAGATATAATTGGCATATAACATTGTTTAAATTTAAAGTGTACAGTATGTTTATTGGATATACTTCTATATTGCAGAATGATTACCACCATAGAGTTAGGTAACACCTCCATCTTATCACATAATTACCACTGTGTGTGTGTGTGTGTGTGTGTGTGTGTGTGAGAACATTTAAGGCTTATTCTCTTACCAACTTTCAAGCATATCATAGTATTGCTAACTAAAATCACCATACTGTACATTAGATCTCCAGAACTTACTCATCTTACAACTGGCGGTTTATACCCTTTGACCAACATCTCCCCATATCCCTCGACCTTTGGCAATCACTGTTCTGCTCTCTGTTTCTATGAGTTCAGCTCATAGTTTGCTGTATACACAGGAATTTATTTCTGGACTCTCCATTCTGTTTGATTGGTCTCCGATCCTCCAATAGGATAAAATCACCCCTAGTTGATGAAACTCCTGGAGAAGAGATTTATGACAATTGAGTTTATTTTGGAGGATCTGTCTCCAGGCAGATAAGGGGAATTCACAGAAAGATTCTCTCTGCATTTGCCATTTTCTAAGTATCTTCAGCTTAAAATAATCCTTATGGCAGAGAAGCCTATTTGGAAAGGCACATTCTGCCATTCTTCACCTATGTTTTGATTCTTGAAAAATCAATAATAAAATTTAATCATTAATCAGAAGATCAATTAATCAGAACCCATCCTTCCCATATTTTATCTAAATGGTAACATACTGTGTTAGACCTACTTATTTGTATCTTATAACTGAAAATGTCCTAGTTTTCATACTTATTAAACTTAATTATGTTGTTTAGATACGAAGTTCTGATGGTTTGTGCTAAATTTTCTGAAGCTTGACCTATTTTTCAGAAATTGGTGATTGTCTCTGTGGTTTTCTATAAAACTAGTTTCGAAAACCAGCAGAGATCCTTATACAGACTCCTAGTAGATGCCAAATACTTTATCTAAAGATGCATGATTCCTGTTATGATATTTTGTTGGTTACTGTGTAAAGTCTTAACTTGAATCCTTAACACCTTTAAAAATGCCTCTTGAGCTGATTCTTGAGTCCTCACTGAGAAAGAAGCTATGCTAATCTGTCCTTGATGAGGCTGCATTGATTATGTGAGATGAGAAAAATTCATAATGACCACTTCACTTAGTGCTTATAGAGAGCTTTATTATTACTAATATTTCTGAACTTACTAATTTCTAAAATATATAGCTTCTTACTATTATAACTTTATGCTCTCAATTCCTGTGCCAAGGATAAAAGAGGAATTTTATAGGAGTTCCTTTATTTTAAATCAGAAAGTCAGGGATCTTTAATAATGAAGACATTTTAAATCCCATTGTATAAGTGAACTCCTTTGTGCTTTATAATATCACTGTCTAATGATCATTGAAAAAATTTTGATAGTTCTGTATTATGCAGTACTTAATAAGATGGCCAGTCTATATTAGCTTTTTTTTAAATTTTATTTATTTATTTATTTTTGTCTTTTGTCTTTGTTGTTGTTGTTGTTGCTATTTCTTGGGCCTCTCCCACAGCATATGGAGGTTCCCAGGCTAGGGGTTGAATCAGAGCTGTAGCCACCGGCCTACGCCAGAGCCACAGCAACACGGGATCCGAGCCGCGTCTGCAACCTACACCACAGCTCACGGCAACGCCGGATCGTTAACCCACTGAGCAAGGGCAGGGACCGAACCCACAACCTCATGGTTCCTAGTCGGATTCGTTAACCACTGCGCCACCACGGGAACTCCTATATTAGCTTTTGATTTAATTTTCAAATTATTCCAAGTGAAAAGGAATAGTTGTTATTAAAAGAGATTAAGTTCTTTGTTCAGAGACACTTCCTTCATAAATTACTTTTTCCTTTTGTTTTTATTTATCTTTTGTTATTCTATAAATTACTTTTTTACCAAAAAATTATTTCGGGAGTTCCCGTCATAGCTTAGCAATAACGAACCCAAGCAGGATCCATGAGGAGGCAGGTTTGATCCCTGATCTTGATCAGTGGGTTAAGGATCCAGCATTGCCGTGAGCTGTAGGTTGCAGACGCAGTTTGGATCTGGTGTCACTGTGGCTGTGGTGTAGGCCATTGGCCCCAGCTCCAATTAGACCCCTAGCCTAGGAACCTCCATATGCCGCGGGAGAGGCCCAAGAAATAGCAACAGCAACAACAACAACTACAACAACAAAAAAGACAAAAAGACAAAAAAAAGACTTTGTACTGTCAAAAAATCAATTTAAACTTTATTTGGTATATTGTTTTTATAAAGACACAAGAGTATATGTTTAGTTTGAGATTTTATGAAACCAGTTATGATGTAAACCAATTGGAAACTTAAGGGGTAAGCTTCATATATATGGAAAATTCTCTTGATGTGGGACACATGCTTGTTTGAATAAATGATTACGATAAACAGAAGATAACAGCTTGAGAGATAAATAACAATATATAATTGTTGCTTGATATATATTTATTTACTTTTTTTGTTTCTTAACAGATTGTTTAACGAACAAAAGTGAAGAATTATCAAATAGCACGGTGTACTTCCTCAATCTATTTAATGACACCTTGACCTGCTTTGAGAATAACCTTCAGGTATTTTATATATGATACTAGAAATTAAAATGCTGCTTTGTCCAAATGAATAATAAATAATTGTAATTTTTATAGCATTGATTGTTGATATTTATCTATATACACAAGGTAGAAGTAGACCTGGATTTCTGCTTACTTCTTCTATTACTAGCCCTTAGGCAAATCATCAAAACTTCATTTTTCTATTTATAGGATGGGACTAGTAAAATCTACCCTGACTTTTCCTCCACTTTGAGGTTATTTTAAAATTTTCTTTTATTCTTTCATTACTTTTATGGTTTCGTATATTTAAACATCTTTTATCTATATGAAATTTATTTTGATGTAAGAAGTGAATTTTAGCTCCTACGTTTTTTTCCTGGTGGCTTCTTAACTGTTAAAATGTGACTTACCTTGAGGTGCAGTGGGTTAAGGATCCGGGTTGTCACTGCAGCATCTTGGGTTGCTGCTGTGGCATGGGTTCCATCCCTATCCCAGGAGCTTTCACATGCCATGGCATGGCCAAAAAGTGAAAACAAAAACAAACATGACTTACTAAATAAATCCATGAAATGAATTTAAGAACCAAGTTTTTAAAAAATCAATCATTTTCATATTACAATTGCATTACATTTTAGATTCATCATTTGGGGGAAATTGACATGTCATATATGATATTGAGCTTTCCTATCTAGGAATATGATATATTCACTTTTTTTTTTTTTTTTTAGGGCCGCACATGTGGCATATGGAAGTTCTCAGGTTCTCAGCTACCAGCCTACTCCCCAGCCACAACAACACAGGATCTGAACCAAGTCTGTGACCTGCATCACAGCTCATAGCAACACTGGATACTTAACCCCCCGAGTGAGGCTGGGGATCCAATCCACTCTTCATGGATACTAGTCTCGTTCATTACCACTGAGCCACAATGGGAACTCCCTCACTATCTTTTTTATTGCAATGAAATAGACAGAATTCCTGCTGTGGTATAGTGAATTAAGGATCCAGTGCTGTCTCTGTGGTGGCACAGGTTTGATCCCTGGCCCACTAAGTGTTTTAAGGACCTGGTATTGCTGCAGCTGTGGCATAGGTTGCAGCTGAGGCTTGGATTTGATCCCTGGTCTGGGAACTTCCACATGCTGTGGGTGCAGCCATAAAAAGAAAAAATAAATAGAATATAAAATTTACCACATTACGATTTTGAAGTGTACAGCTCGGTGGCAGTGAGTATACTCACATAGTTGTGCAACTCTACCACCATCTATCTCCAGAATTTTTTCATCTTCTCAAACCGAAACTCTGTACACATTAAGCGATAACTTCCCATTTCCTTCTTGCCAAGCCCCGGCAACCACCATTATTCTTTATTTTTAAATGTTCTCTAGCACAATTTTACTTATTTAAATTTCATATAGGTCTTATACCTTTCTTAAGTTAATTTCAAGGTATTATATAGTATTTGGTGCCCGTATCGATGATATCCTTTCTTCCCCTATTACAGATTTTAACTGGCTATTTTCTTTTTTTTCTTTTTTTAAATTGTAGTTGATTTATACTGCTGTGCCAATTTCTGCTGTATAACAAAGTGACTCAGTCTTACATATATATATACATTCTTTTTTTATATTATTTTCCATCATGTTCTGTCCCAGGAGATTAGATAGAGTTCCCTGTGGCTGTTTTCTTTTTAAATGTTTTGTTTTGGAATAATTTTAGATTTATAGAAAAGTTGCAAAGGTAATACAGAGAATTCCTATATATCCCTGGCCTAGTTTTGCCTAGTTTTCACCTTATGTTTCCATGGTACATTTGTCAAAAATAAGAAATCAACACTGGTATGTAGCTGTTAACTAAATGCCAGATTTTATTCTGATTTCACTAGTTTTTCTACTAATGTCCTTTTTCTGTTTCAGGATTCATTCCAGGATAATGCATTGCATTTAGTAACTGGTTACTCTTTGATATTTCTGTCATATGTGTAGCTACATTTCCTTTCTTATTCCAAATGCTGTATTTGTGAATCTTTTTTTCCTCTTGAATTTTCTTCAGGCTTGTTAAAGGTCCATTTGTTTTTATTGACCTTTTTGAAAACCTACATTTGGCTGTATTTATTAGTTTCTGTTTTATTTTTCCTAATGTGTTATCTGCAGTTTTACATTTATTAATTCCTACTATATTCTTTTGATTTTGTCATTTTCTAGTTCCTTGAATTGAATGGTTAATTTATTTTCAACCTTTCTTGCTCAAAAATGACATAATTCTCAAACTCTAAATTTATAACATTGGCCTTTCCAATAGTAGATTCTGATATAAAGGGGTTGTATTTTAATTTATTTCTAAATAAGTTTTCATTTTAATTTTGATTTGTTCTTTGAAAGATTTAAGAATTTTTTGGAAGTTTATTTTTTAAATGAGTGACATAATTTTTTTTTCTTTTTCTTTTTTTTTTTGTTTTTAGGGCAGCACCTGCCCTAAGTTCCCAAGCTAGGGGTTGAATTAGAGCTGCAGCTGCCAGCCTACCCCACAGCCACAGCAACACAGGATTCAAGCCAAATCTGTGACCTATGCCACAGATCGTGGCAATGCCAGATCCTTAACTCACTGAGAGAGACCAGGGATTGAACCCTTGTGGATACTAGTTGGGCTTGCTACCGCTGAGCCACAATGGGAACTTCCGCATATATGTGCTTTTTATTTTTCTTGCTGAAGCATTTGAAAATAAGTTGTAGATATTATGACATAATGCTCATTTAATTAAAAATTTTAGATTTGTGTTAGATTTATAGCAAAATTGCCAAGTTAGTACAAAAATTTCCCATATATCCCTCATCTAGTTTCCCCTAAGTTAACATTTTTTATTACTATGTACATTTATCACAACTGAGAAACCAACGTCAGTACATTAGTATTAACTAAACTCCAGAGGTGATTCGTATTCGTTAGTTTTTCCAGGAAAGTCCTTCTTTCTCCATCCAGGTTACTGCATTGCATGTCTTCGTGTTTCCTTAGTGAGCTGGTTTACTCATAACACTTTGGACACCACGTATGTGAAGGTTTCTCACACCAACAATCAGATTTCTGATTCACTGACACCAACTAGTTGTCCTACAATTCCTTTCAATTCTGACACTAACTACCTGGAATTAGCTTCAGACTCCACAGACTCCACAAGCCAGTCCTCATTTCAGATGCATCACAGCTTACCTACACTTGTGTCCAACTTGGCTGCAAAGTCAGGAGGTTCCCACAGTTCACTCCCTTTCAGGTTCAATAGTTTGCTGGAATGACTCACAGAACTCAGGTACACGCTTTACTTGTGTGTACTGGTTTATTATAAAGGATGCAATTCAGGAGCAGCCAAATGCAAGAGATGCAGGGGAGAAAGTATCAGGGAGAGTGTGTGTGCAGAGCTTCCATACCCTCTCTGGGTGCCCCACCCTCCCAGCACATCAGTGTGTTCACCAACCTGAAAGCAAGCTCTCCAGGCATTTAGGGTTTTTTATGAAAGTCTCATTACTTAGGCATGATTGATTAAATCACTGGCAATTGGTGATTACCTCTATCTCTAGCTCATTTTCCCTCCTTAGAGGTCAGGGGTAGGGCTGAAAGTTCTCTGATCATCTCCTGGTCTTTCTGTGCCCAGTCATCATCCTGAAGCTATCTAGGGGTCCCCAGCCTCCAGTTATCTCATTCGCATGCAGAAGACTGTGTGTTTTGGAGTACTCCTACACTCTGAGTAAGGTTTTAGGAGCTGTGAGCTAGGAACCAGGGACAAAGACCAAATACTTATTTCCCACTGTGCCACACTTAGTCTTTTCTGGTCTGTGACAGTTTTTCAGGCTTACCTTGGTTTTTCATGACTTTGACAATTTTGAGGAGTACTGGTCAAGTATTTTGTAGACTGTCCCTCAATTTGGGTTTGCCTAATGTTTTTCTCATGATTACACTGAGGCTGTGCGTTTGGGGGAAGAACACCGCAGAAATGAAATACATTTCTCATCAAATCCTGTCAGAGATACATGCTATCAACATGATTTATCCCTGATGATGTTAATCTTGATCATGAGCAAGGTAGTATTTGTCAGGTTTCTTTAATGTAGAGATACCTTTTTCTTCCTCTTTTCATGTTCTATTCTTTGGAAACAAGTCATTAAATAATCAGAAGTAGGGGTGGGGAAATTAAGCTCCAAGTCCCAGAGGGTGTTTACTTAATTCATTTAGAAATCTTCTGAAAGGAAGGTTTGTCACTTCTTCCACATTTATTTATTTATTCATTTACCTAGATCAATATGGATTCATGGATATTTATTTCATGCTTGGGGCTATAATTAATTTTTTAAAGTTCTCTCCTATTTGCTAAATGAATTATTGTCCATTAGGGCATTTGCCCTGATTGGGTTTAATCTGTCTTCCCTTCAGTCATTTTGTTTGTTTGTTTTTTCTTTTTATGTCCATTGTTAGGCTCATCTCACTTTCTTTTGTGCTCTTGCAGTCATTGTGATAGAAATTAGTATACCAGGCTGGGGTTGGGGGGAGCAGGGTGATGAGCGGCTAGAAAAAAAAAAATCTCTCTCTTTATATGTAGTTTGGTTTCTATAGCTTGGCTTTCAAAAGTTCCCTCCAACAGGCTGTATACAATCATTTAGTCATTCAACAGATATTTATTGGGCACCCATTATATACCAGGCAGCGTTCTGGGCACTGAGGATAGAGCCCAGGCAGATAAGATTCTTGTTCCTGCGAACATATTTCCTAGTAGGGGTGAGCTAATAACAAAGAAATGAGCTAACTAAGAGTAATGAGTCCAGGTTTTTTTCTTTTTTTTTTTAATATGTTAGAGGTGAAGTTAGATAAATCATAAAGATGTGCCAGAAAGAAATTTACAGGGAAAAGAATTTTTATATTGTAGATTCCTAGATTAGGAATTCCCACTTTAGTTAGGGTGGGCAGGGACTACCTCTCTGAGCAGGTGAATTTTGAAACGATATGAAGTGTGAGATAGAGTCAGCCACGGAAAGAGTGTTTCCCACATAGCAAGGACAAGAGGCCTTGGGGGAGAGAATGAGCTTGATACTGTGCAAGGAATAGGAATAAGGCCAGTTTGGCTAGAGCACAGTAAGCAAATATGAATGAGATGTGGGGAGACAGGCAGAGGCCAAATCATGCAGAGCCCTGTAGAACAAAGGAAGCAGTATGGATTGAATTCTAAGCACACGGGGAAGCCATTGAAGATAGGAATGTGACTTGATGTGATATACATGTTAAAAAATCACTCTGGCTGCCCTGTGGAAAAATTCAATGGGATATAGGCAAGAGTGAAGTAAGGAACCTAATTAGGAGGCCGTCACAGGAGAGGGATGGTGTAGAGAGGGTATTGGATGCAGAGTGGAGAAATGCAGACAAATTCATTCCAGGAGAATGTCTAGCAGACCTTGCTGATAGGTTGGAGGGTGGTTGTGGCTGATCAGAGAAAGAAGGAGAAGAATCAGGATGACCCTAGGCTTTTGTCCCTGAGTACCTGAGAGGATGATGGGGCCATGGTGAAGGCTGGTTATAGGAGGTAGGGATTAAAAGTTCTGTTTTGAACAGGTTAAGTATGAAATTCTTATTCAGTATCCAAGTTGAGATGTCAAATAGTCAATGTTATAAATGAGATTGGAGCTCAGGGGAGAGGTGTGAGCTGGAACTATAGACTTGAGAGTCGGTCAGGCACAGATGGTATCAACTATGGAGCTTGGATGTGAGTGAATAGAGATGGGAAAGAGGCCCCAAGAACTGAGAGTCCTGAGCAATACCAGTGTTTTGTAGGGGTGTGTGTGTGTGTGTGAGTGGAGGGGAGCCAGCTAAAGAAAGGTGGCAGCAATAAAATTGGTAGTACTGGCTGTGGTGGTGGCTTCTGGCTCAGTGATGGGACAGGAATGTGGTTGAGTTCCAGACCAGATCCACCGTAGGACATTTTTGCAGGTGGCTTCTCTGGGAACCTGAACTGTCTTGCTGGCTGTAGAGACTGCTTTTTGTGGGTTGCTTAACAGGCAGAGTGGGGCTATTATTCTATCTTCTCACATTTCTAGAGGACAGTGGGTGGTTGCAGGAGGAGAGGTTCACTAGAAACTGTGGTTCCAGCTAGTTTCTCTAGGACTGGTGTGAGAGCTGTAATACAACTTGCCTGAGTGGAATGTGCATGTCACACTTTGTAATTTACAGTGCTATTTAAGGGCCTGGTTTACCCTTCTGTTTTTGAATCTCTGCAGAAAAGAAATCAAGAAACAGGCATATGCTAATGTCTTTATCTTCCCAGAATCCTACTTCCTCATTTGTTTTAAACACTGCAGGGCTTTTTATTGTTTGTCTATGCCACCATTTAGTCAGTCAGTCCCTATATTGATGGCGATTTTTGTTTGGTTCAGTGTTTCACTGTTGCAAACAGGGACAGTCTTTTGGAGGTATTGGTATGAGTCTGTTTGGTAGATTCCTAGAAGTGAAATTGCAGTGCCAAAAGATATGTGCATTTTAAGTTTTAATATAAATGACTAAATTATACTTTTCCAACAAGGTACTGTGCTCAATTTTTGCTTGCACACATTTAGTTAAATGTACGATTGTTCTGTGAAAAACAGTCAATTTCTTGTGGCAGAACTAAAGGGAGACTGAGTTTCTCTGTCAAATAAATGGTGAGGATAATGTTGTAGAGCCTACATCAGCTTAATTCCTTTAATTTTTCCTTTTCTCTTTCATTCCGATATTCAGTTAATGTTATTTCTGCAGACTGCACAGTAGAGAATAAAGGAAATAGAAAACAAAAGTGTGAACTGACTGTTTAGCAAACCTGTTCTTGAAATACAAATATCAGCCCCAGAAGTGGAAAATATTGAGATTCACTAACATAATTTCATGTTATAGCCACTAGCTTCCTTTTAGATTATATGATTCTTCTGTATTAGTCCCTTTTTGCTGACTAGAAATGCCTGGATTACAAGCCTTGGGGTAAGAGGGTTGAAGAGGGGATGTGGTTTGGGCGCCTTTTCCTTTCCTGTTGATAAAGTCTTCTCTGTCTCAATAAGGCAGGCTACATTGTTGAAGTCAGCACAGGCAAAGGCATACTCTATTTATTCAGGGAAAATTGGATAGATGAGAGCAGATATATAAATGACAAAATAACATGACATTTTTGTTTTGTTTTGTTTTCATGTTCATGGATAAGAAGACTTAAATTTGTTTATTACCCAATGAATTTATTACATTTATAGTTGTACAATGATCATCACGATCCACTTTTATAGGATTTCCATCCCACAACCCCAGCGCATCCCCCCACCCCCCACACTGTCTCCTTTGGAGACCATAAGTTTTTCAAAGTCTGTGAGTCAGTATCTGTTCTGCAAAGAAGTTCATTCTGTCCTTTTTTCAGATTAGGACATTTTTGTTATTTAGGTATCAGTAACTTAGCATATAAGCTAGTGTGCTCAGTTGACAGTGGATAGTGCAGTGGTGTTCAAAATTCAGGGGCAATTATAAAGAGCTACATATTTTGCTCAGACTTTATATACCAGTCTCTCATCCTTGGAACTTGTAATACAGGTGAGGGTATCCCTGTTTTATGGAGTGCATTAGCAACCTGCCCAACATCACAGCTCAGCACTTTAACATACTGTACTATTTCCGATCCTTTAGAAGGACAATAGCTTAAGTTAAAAAGATTTAGGGAGGAGTTCCCTTCGAGGCTCAGCAGTTAAAGAACCTGACTAGGATCCATGAGGATGTGGGTTTGATCCTTGGCCTCACTCAGTGAGTTAAGGATCCAGGGTTGCTGTGAGCTGTGGTGTAGGGTGCAGACGTGGCTCAGATCCTATATTGCTGTGACTATGGCATAGGCCAGCAACTGTAGCTCTGATTCTGCTCCTAGCCTGGGAACTTCCATATGCCACAAGTGTGGCCCTAAAAAAAAAAAAAAAAAAAAAAATGTAGGGAGTTCCCATTGTGGTGCAGTGGGTTAAGGATCTGGTGTTGCTACAGCTGTGGCATAGGTTGCAGCTGCAGCTTGGATTCGATCCCTAGTCTGGGAACTTCCATATGCTGTGGGTGCACCCAAAAAAGAAAAAAAAAAGATGTAATGTTTATTGTATTATATGTGCCTTTGACATTTTAGGGGAGCACACACAGTGTTCTACAGTTAAGAAATTATTCAGAAGTGTGTGAAAAATGTCGTGAAAAGTACAAAACTCTGAGTAGTCTGTACAGTGAAATGCAGAAAATGAATGAACTTGAAAATAAGGCCGAATCTGGAACACATTTATGTATTGACGTGGAAGATGCAGTAAGTACTTTGCTTCTGAATGATACATATTTTGTGGTGTTGTTGAATATGCCTTCAATATTATCCTTTATAGAGGTATATTGGAATATGCAGAAGCCATCTTTAACCAGGAATAACTAGTTATAAAGTAGTAAAGTCACAGACTGTCCCAATCTGTCAAACTAAAATGGATATTAACAAGGTACTTTGTAAGCCAGTGAATAATTTGGTGCATTTTTATTATGGTTGATTTATAACATTAAATTAGTTTCAGGTGTACAACATAGTGATTTAATGTTTTTATAAGTATACTCTATACATTTTGTTTTTTAAATTTAATGTGTGTCATTTTCAGGGTGTGGGTGGTGTGAAATGTTTGCATTTCAGTTTCTCATGCACTTGTTGCTAATTCAGGAATTCTCTAGGTTTTGCTGCCGTGTTTCTGAAGTTGTCCCTCAGTCATTTCCTATTCCATTGCTTTATTCCTTTATATCTATTACCATCAGAAAAATTTTGTTTATAATCTGTCTCCCCTTAATAAATATAAGCCACATGAGGACAAGGACTTCATATCCGTTTTTGTTTGCTGTTCAGTATCTAGAACAGTGCCTCGAAAACAGCTGGCCCTTAAATAACATGTGTTGATTACATGAATGGTTTAAAAAAAAACCCCTTTTTCCTCCATTGAATAGCTTGTCTTTACATGGGGCACCACTAGATGGCGATCATACCTTTTTGTGGGAATAGGCTGCCTGTTTTGAGGCATTAGAGGAAACTGAGAAATTGATGGCTAAAAGCAGAGAATTTGCAGTCAAAATTGCTAAACCTAAGGGTTGAGAATGATAGGTGTGAATTATAGCAGCTCAGAGTGAATTACAGTGAATCAGTAATATTCAGGATGGTAAAAAAAAACACTTCAAATGGATGCAGGGTGGGGATTTTTGTTACTGTTGTGCTCCTAATATCTAGAATAGTACCTGGTTCTCAATAAATAATAAGTATATATTTAAAGTAATAGTCTATTTCATTATTTTGTTTTGTCGTCTTTTTAGGGCCACACTCGAGGCATATGGAGGTTCCCAGGCTAGGGGTTGAATTGGAGCTACAGCTGCCGGCCTGCACCACAGCCACATCAACACAGGATCTGAGCGGAGGCTGCAACCCACGGCAGTGCTGGATCCCTAACCCACTGAGCAAGACCAGGGATCGAACCCGCATCCTCATGGGTGCTAGTAAGATTTGTTTCCACTGAGCCATGCCGGGAACTCCTATTTCGTTGTTTTTAAAACAAAGAAGAAAAATGATTGTTGGTTGTATAAGTTGGATTGCATAGGAAATCAACATGACAACCTATTTTAGAACATCCATCTTGCAATAAGCAAAAAATACAATGTACACTTGCAAACCATATCTCAATTAAGCAAAATCCATGCAAGAACAGCTTTCTACATTAAATTTGATAGTTTCCTTACATCACTTAGTCTTTTTGACAAAAACCATGAGCTCAAGGAAAGTGAGGTACTGCTGTCCCTAAATGTATTTGTTTCTAAAGTATGCTGCTAAATAAGATATGATGTTATTTAATAAAGTTTCCATGACTCATTAGATAATTATGTACTTAAACATATACTTGCCACAAGTAAGAATTTTTCATACCTTAGCTAAGATGTTAAACATTTCATAGATGTTTAAGAGAAGCCCTATAAAGTTGATATTTTAATTTCCATTCTAAAACTATTGCAAGAACCCCAGTGAGATTATATATGTAACGTATGAAAAAAAATTGTTTTTGCAAGCCCTCCCCACTAATTTTATTAAGATATAATTGACAAATAAAACTGTAATATATTTAAAGTGTACAATATGATGATTTGATATACATATGCATTATGAAAGGATTCCCACAGTCAAGTTAATTAACATCCATCACCTCACATAGTTACTCTTTTACATCTTTTTTTTTTTTTTTTTCCTGTCTTTTTGCCATTTCTTGGGCTGCTCCTGTGGCATATGGAGGTTCCCAGGCTAGGGGTCTAATTGGAGCTGTAGCTGCCGGCCTACACCAGAGCCACAGCAATACCAGATCTGAGCCATGTCTGCGACCTACACCCCAGCTCACGGCAATGCCAGATCCTTAACCCACTGAGCAAGGCCAGGGATCAAACCTACAACCTTGTGGTCCCTAGTTGGATTCGTTAACCACTGAGCCACAACGGGAACTCCTCTTTTACGTCTTTTTTAATGAATGAAGTACAGTCTAACTTTATTCCTGTTGATACAAGTTCTTGCTTCGAAGTCTATGAAAAGTTGACATTCTTTGGACAGTATTATACAGTGACTAATTGTGAACCAGCCTATTTCCCTGGCAGAAGAAATTGTCCTCAACTATCAATAGATTTTTTAGGGATGTATATTTAGTCTAAATTCTAGGTTCCTGTTCTTAAAAAAATAATTGTAAGAAATTGAAGACAAATTCAATATAAAATTGAGTAACATTATGTGCTATTGTTCCAGATGAATATTACCCGAAAACTTTGGAGTCGAACTTTCAACTGTTCAGTCCCTTGTAGTGACACAGTGCCTGTAATTGCTGTTTCGGTGTTCATTCTCTTTCTACCTGTTGTCTTCTACCTTAGTAGCTTTCTTCACTCAGAGCAAAAGAAACGCAAACTCATTCTACGTAAGTTTCTTTTTACAGTTGTTCACTTATTTAGATAAAAAATCTGTATTTTAAAAAATTTAAGCCTGTTTTAGAAATGATGTATATTCTGAGAACTTAAGCTCTATTAGCCTAAAACAGCTGTCAGATTTTCAACTGCACTAATGGAAGAGAAGTGTAAGCTTATAAGTGACTTTAATAATCAAACATTAACATACAGTATCTTTCAGATGCTTTCATCGAGAAAGCTAGATTCCCTGGAATAGGGTTGACAACAACAGAGGAATAACCACAAAGGCTTTGCAGACCTGAAATGGCCATAATAGGGAAATATATAGTAGGGGGGTCTTAGGTCTATTGGAGCCATGGCGGAACCACCCAGTGAGCAGCAGGCAGGGAGAAATTGTAGCTTACACACAGACAGACAACTTGTTTATGAACAAATTGGAATTGTAGTTGCAAGAGAGTTACTTGACATATAGCACATGCTCAATATGTATTAATTCCTTTCCTTTCTCCCCCATCAAATAGGACAGACCAGAAAAAGGGCTAACTAGAAGGCCCCAGCCAGCCAAGTCTCATAGGTTTCTTGTTTATTATTGGAATCAAAGTATGGGCCTATCCCTTAGTAATTTTAGTTTTTTAAAAAGAGAATATTTTCTGAAGGAAAAAAATTAAGCCTTTTTTCTTTCAAATATTATTCCTAATCTAGAAATCTATGATATAAAAATTCTTTTCCCTGTAAATTTCATTCTGGCACCTCTTTATGATTTATCTAACTTCACCTCTAATATATCTAACCTTAAAAAAAAAAAGAATACTTGTAGATCTGAATTTGTAATGTCTCGTTATCTCAAAAAGCTGGCTACTAGAGGGGAGAAACATTATGAGGCGTGTATTTAGTAAAGTATTTTAAATATTGTCGATATTCTCTAAATATGTAATAACAGTCCTAACAGTACACATTTAGAATAATAACAAAATCTTGTAAGGACCTCACTTTTGAGATACTTTATTTTTCAGGGCTTGATGTACTTTTAAAGTTTAGCATCTTATTTGCTTTGCAAATCTACCTAGCTCCACTTCCAATCAGTGTTTTTTTTTTCCATCAGTGTTTTTTGATTGTTTTCATGTGTTTTTTTTCATCAGTGTTTTTTGATTGTTTCCATGGAAGTCACTACTGACCCTCTGCTTGTACAAGCCACAAATCTTGTTTTCTTTTAATTTCTTTTTAATATCTTCTAATTTCTTTATTCCTTTTCTTTTATTTCCCCATTCCCACCCCTTTTCAATTCATCCTCAAGTACTGCCAGTACTATTTCCAAAAATATATCCTAAATGATCTTTTCTGTATCTCCACCAGTAATGCCTCATCCCCAGCCATCATCGTCTCTTATCTGCACCAAGGCAGGGGGTCCCTTCACTGGTACACCTGCTTCCATTTCTTGACCCACTGCAATCCATTCTCCATATAGTGGCTAGAGTAGATTTTTAAACACAAATTTAAAACAAAGTGCTCTTCTCTCATTTGAAATCCTTCCTGTGTACCCATTGCACATAGAGTAAAATACAAACTTATTCAAAGGTCTGCTGTCCAAGCTGCATGTGACCTGGCCCCCATCTGCCTTCCTAAACTCCTAGTATCCGCCTCTCTCCTTGTCCATGATGCTGTATGTAAGCAGTCTGGCCTTCTTCTTGCTTGTCTCAAACACCAAGCTCATTCACAATGCCCTCTTTCCACGGCTCTTGTATTTGCCCTCCCTACTTTCCTTGACTAGCTCCTTGTCACCCAGGTCTTAGGTAAAAGGTTACTTAGGCAAAGAGACCTTTAATGACCCCCTGACCTAAGAATATACCCTTCTTCTAATTCTGTATCATCTTTCTTTAATAGCACTTAATCGCTATTTTTTTTTTTTGTCTTTTTGCTATTTCTTGGGCCGCTCCTGCGGCATATGGAGGTTCCCAGGCTAGGGGTCCAATCGGAGCTGTAGCCACTGGCCTACCCCAGAGCCACAGCAACTCGGGATCCGAGCCGCATCTGCAACCTACACCACAGCTCACGGCAACGCCGGATCGTCAACCCACTGAGCAAGAGCAGGGACCGAACCCGCAACCTCATGGTTCCTAGTCGGATTCGTTAACCACTACGCCACGATGGGAACTCCTTAATTGCTATTTAAATTAACTTTTCCACTTATTTTCTGCCTTTTTTGTCTACCCTGCCTCAACTGTAAGTTCCAACAGAAAAAGGGTGTTGTTTATCTTGCTCACCACTATATCACCAGCATCTAGAAAGTACCTGGCCCATGGCAAGTGCTCAGGAATATTTGTTGAATAAAAGAACATTATACTTAATGTTAGCAGTTCCTAGAGTGTGCTCCTCAAAATACTAGTCCTGTGAGATTCCTTCTCGTGAGCTTCATAATTACCTGAATATAAATTAAGGCCTTGGAGATTATATTCCCAAAACTTGACAATAGGACCTTTCCATAATACCTATTAATGTTTCACAGAAGCACTATTTATGAATTAAATGATGAATTTAAGGAAATGCTAGACTAAGCAAACAGTCCTTATGCTGTTACCTCATGGAAATTTTAATTTACTTTTCTTTATGCCGCCACTCATCAAGTCCTATAGTATGAATTAAGGATTCAAAAAAAGGAACAAGGCACAATAGATGCCCTCAAAGAACATACTGACCATAGTCCAATAATTACAATAAATGTAATAGAGGTATATACAATATGGTCAGACCACAGAAGAGGGTAGGATGCATTCGAGGTGTTGGGATTCACCAGGAGACGATCCCTGGGGTTTAATTTTGAAGGATGTAGGGATTTATCAGATAGAGAATAAAGAAGCAAGGAAGTTGTGGGTTTATGTACTCCCTAGTATTGCTACCTGGTTAGTTTAATGAATTTAGTAATTAATTAGAAGCTAGATTACTTTCTTTTTAATTTAAAAAAATTTTTTTTAAATTACTCAATGAATTTATTACATTTATAGTTGTATAATGATCATCACAATCCAGTTTTATAGGATTTCCATCCCGCACCCCCAGCACATCCTCTCATCCCTCAACCCCTCTCTTCCAGAAACCATAAGTTTTTCAAAGTCTGTGAGTCAGTATCTGTTCTGCAAAGAAGTTCATTGTGTCCTTTTTTTCAGATTCCACATGTCAGTGGAAGCATTTGATGTCAGTGTCTCATTGTCTGACTGACTTCACTTAGCATGATAATTTCTAGGTCCATCCATGTTGCTAAAAATGCCAGTATTTCGTTCCTTTTAATGGCTGAGTAATATTCCATTGTGTGTAGGAACCACATCTTCTTGATCCATTCCTCTGTCGATGGACATTTAGGTTGCTTCCATGTCTTGGCTATTGGAAATAGTGCTGCAATGAACATGGGGGTACATGTGTTTGTGTACAAGTATAATGTACAGCTCACTTTTCTTTGTAAGCCATTTAAATGTTTTAACAGTACAGAGTTTTTTCACTGAATTAACTTAAGAGCAATTTAGACTTGGATTTCTAGGTTAGACTTTTAATATAATTTTATTATTATACCTTATAGCACCTCCATTTTTTAAATAGAGTACTTTCACTTATATCACATGTTTAAGGTTGTGATGTTCAAGATGATGTAAACTCTGTCTCTTTTACTTGGTACTACTTCTAACAAAGTCATGTGCAGCTTCTAGCAAAGTTATGTTTCTTGAGGTTGGTAGAAAAAAATAGATTTAGGTTTTTAAGTCTTAAAAGATTGAATATATTTAGAGTCAAACATAGAATTAAAAAGTGAATACTGTAGTTTACATAAAAATAATGAATAATCATGTTTAGGAAATTAAGTTATAATGCTTTTGATTTATTTAGCCAAACGTCTCAAGTCCAGTACCAGCTTTGCAAACATTCAAGAAAATTCAAACTGACATCTGCAGAATGGAGACTTAACATTGTATTCCATGGATGAATGGTGGAAGACACAGCTTGGTCCAAAAGAAGATAAATCATGATTTGACAAGTCAACTTCTTAAGAACAGCAAGGACTTCAGATTTATTTTTAAATAAGAATTCTCAATTTTTCTTTCCTTTTCCAGCCCCTTTTAAAGGGTTTAGGTATTTTTAATTTCCAGGCATAGCAATGTGTATTTTAAAGTGTATTTGTTGTAATAACAAAAGATGCAAGAACAATCTTTGTTTTATTTTGTAGTGACATTGTTACTCTTTGAGACTCGTGATATCTCTTTAGTGATACAGAAACAAGCAGCAAAGTTTTTGAAAACTGACATTTAAAAATTAATCAGTTATAGCAGAATTTGAAAAAAAATTTACTTGCCAAAAAGTAACAGGTCCAAAGAGTAATTTAAGTTTCTCACCACTGCAGTATTATTGTCACATAGGTTTTAATATGTCATATGTTACAAATAATATGTAATTCAGTCTCTAGCTTCCTCAAAGTCATTTTTTGAAACCACTAATTATAAACCTCCCAAATGATTTTTAGAAGTGGGAAGGCACATTACATTTATCCTTGTAAAAAGATTTATGGTACCTGGTTTCTTACTTGACTTTTATAAATAGTATTTTACACCTTTTTTTGCCTTTATTTCATGAGTAATTTGAAATCACTGGACTGCTTTATTATAATCAGGGCAAGATGGATTCTTTTTATACTGGGGATTTGCATTGTGAATTAATTAAGTTATTTGGCAATTTATAATTTATTACTACTTTAAATCAAATGTAGCATTGTCACACTGTATTTAAATTGTGATTTTTTTTTAATAGAGATTTTTCTCTTGGAATACTTGGGGAGTTTAGGAGGGAAGAAAAAGGAGGAGTAAAAAAAGCTTAAGGTTCAGAAAATAGACAGGGACCTGAGGGGATGCTTACTCTAAGACTATGGAGTGGTTTATATGGGGACATGAATCAGATTGAGACTGATACAGAAAGCAGTTCAGTTAAGATGATGCTTATTTTTTTCTAAATTCTTTAAATCAGATAAAAGTGATATATGATTGAAATGAAGTCAGATATCTCACGCTCAGAAAACAAATTCTATTTTGGAATATTTGTATCAACCCTTCAAAAAAAGTTTCTTTTCAGAATTGTTCACATTTTTCCCCCTCAGGTTTTTAGTGTTAGGTGTTTCATTTGCTAATTCCATCTCTCTGTCTTGGTGGAAATAGGCATTGTTTTAAATATTGAAAATATAAAGCCTGTTCTATATAGAAACAAGAGTTCGGCTTAATTGGTATAAGAATCTGAATCCCGGAGTGTCTGTTGTGTCACATCTGGATTGGTGGCATGTGTGCAGAGCCAGGACACAGGTTCAGTCCCTGGCCTGGCACAGTAGGTTTAAGGATCTGGGATTGCCACAGCTTCAGCATGGATCAAAGTTTTGTGGCTGGGATCTGGCTCAGGATCCCAGACTCAGGAACTCCATATGCCACAGAATGGCCAAAAAAGAAAAAAAAATCTAAATCCAAATCATACACTGTAAAATGCTATCAAAGAGGGACAAGAAAGTGTTTTTTATTGCTTTAAAAAATGTTTACCATATATGCAGTTTAAAAGAGAAGGCTCATCCTTGGATATGTAACATATCCAAAAGCTGTTACAGTTTTCTAATCTGCTGTGATCCATTTAAAATGTGCTGGGGTTTGTTCTGCTGTTACTACTGTTCACGCTGCTGATGCTAATAGTTCTATCTTGATTTGAAGCATATTGTTGAGGGCCATTGAAAACAGTCTTTCATTAATGCAGATAAAATCAGTTTACACATGCAAAGTTATAAAATGGCATATGTGATTCTGTAAGTAGTGACTCTTTGATCACCTTTTTAATATTATGTATTTCTAAAAACCATTGCTTTTGGATATGGTTGACATTAAGCACTTTACAAAAGAAAGGTAGCCTTTACTATTTTTCTGGTTGAGTCATTGCTTTCTAGAAGTAGCATCAGCAATAGATTTAAAAAATAAGTATTAAGCACTAAAGTGTGTAAATGTTTCATTTTTTAAAGTCATATTGAAAAATTCTTTGCATAGTTCCAGATTCTTCAACTCATAGCATATGTGTGTGCACAAGAACATCTTTAGTTTTTTGACATTTTGAAATAAAGGAAGTAGCTTAAGGAAAATGCTGTGCTGTCTTTGATTTTTTAATACATCTTTAAAACTTGAGGGAGCTCCCTGGTGGCCTAGCGGGATAAGGATCCAGCATTGTCATTGCTGGGGCTTGGACTACTGTGGCTGGATTCCATCCCTGGCTTGGGAACTTCTGCATGTGGTGGGCATAGCCAAAAAAAAAACCAAAAAAAACAAAAAACAGATGTAATTGAACATCACATTTCAGTTTTTCATGTATTGAGTTTAAATGCCTACTTTAAAAGCACTGCCTTGGAGTTCCCGTCGTGGCTCAGTGGTTAACAAATTCAACTAGGAACCATGAGGTGGCGGGTTGGATCCCTGGCCTTGCTCAGTGGGTTAAGGATCCAGCATTGCCGTGAGCTGTGGTGTAGGTTATAGACGCGGCTTGGATCCCACATTGTCGTAGCTCTGGTGTAGGCCGGTGGCTACAGTTCCAATTCGACCCCTAGCCTGGGAACCTCCATGTGCCTCAGGAGTGGCCCAAGAAATGGCACACACACACACACACAAAGGTAGCTACCTTACAATTTTGATGCAAATAGAAATGTACTTTCGAATTTTTTATATTATTGTATATTTGAGAGGTAGAAGTAGTATCAGCTGTCTTAAAGGCTAACTCTAAAGCAATGAATAACACCAGAGTTTAGTTGGTAAATGTTACTATGTGGGACAGTATTCTCTAATGTTTCACAGATGGGCTCTAAATTTTACTGCAGTGTACTCCTATACAGTGAAATTTTTTTCCCAGAATGACATTGTAGTTGGGGTTACATTTCTGACTAAAGACTTGACTGACATCATGTAAATAATAGACATCACCACCAATGAGTTGTGAAAGCAAAACTATACTTGTAACCTATGAAACAATTTAAAATGGGAAAAAATATGTTCTATGTTCATATTCTGTACTTTCATATACTTTCTCTTCCTTTTTTCTTTTTCTTTTTAGGGCCATACACTGTGGCATATGGAAGCTCCTAGGCTAGTGGTCAAATTGGAGCTGCAGCTACTGGCCTACGCCACAGCCACAGCAATGCCAGATCCGAGCTGCATCTGTGACCTACACCACAGCTCATGGCAACACTGGATCAGTAACCCGCTGAGTGATGCCAGGGATCGAACCCAAGTCCTCATGGATACTAGTCGGGTTCATTACCACTGAGCCACAATGGGAACTCCCTAAGTATATATACTTTCTGAGCTAGAAGAAACCTTAGAGGTCATTTGGTCACAGAATCCCAGAGCTGGATGAGGCCCTAAAAATTACTTAATCCAGCCATACATGACTAATCCTGCGTGATTTAATCACTGCATGCGATCCACTGCATGAATTCCCTCAAAGTATATCAGTTACTTCCTTTCTTCTTCACTAAGGAAGTAGAACATCATAGAACTCCTTGCTTATGACTGAGCTGTTGTTGGATAGTCAACTCTAAAGCTGTGGCTTGAGATCCCTAATCAAATGTTTTTCTACTGTTCCACTCTGCTTATCATGTAAAAGTTCCATAAAAATGACCACATTGATTATAAAAAGGGCTTTGATGGCCTATGCTGAATTATACATGTAGCACATAGAAGCCACAACTCTGCCAAGTTTGCTTGTTCTAAAGTATTACATTGGGTAATAACAAATATTAGTCATAAATATAACACATTTAATGACTAGTTATTTTTGTTGTCTCCTTGGAACTAAAGAGAGCTTTTAAAAGATAATAGACTGATTTGTGCTCTTAAAGCATGGAGATTTTCAATAATGGTTTATAAAGTCTGCTTTTCCTAAAATAAACATGTATTTTTCAAAAACCCATCCCCATATCAAAATGCAATCAAAATATTTCAAACCTTTAAGAGAAATGAGAAGCCCATTTTAGGTAGATGTTATAGTAATTCCTCCATTTTCTTACTTAAATATCAGGATTGTGTCCAAAAGATTTGTCCAATAACACTGAAAGTGAAAGGCAATTCAACAGTTGCAAATTTTGGAATTATTGTGGACAACTAGAGTGTAGGTAGGCAGGACTGAAAATTTTTAGCTTATCCTGTCTGACTTCTGAAACAGAAGAGTATTGAGAAGTAAGGAGAAGGTCTTTACTCACTGTAATTGTGTATGTTTTGAGGCAAGGGCTCACAATAGAAAGCCTTGCAGTCATTTCTATTTCCAGAGACCAGAGTTATTTCTTCCCTTTTCTTTCTCTTCGTTTTCTATATTTATTTTTAGTGCTATTGCCAGTAATGTAATAAGAGCTAAGATACAAAGGTTTGACTTTGGCTTTTTAAAATCCTCTTTATATCTTGCCTGTTTGGCACAAAATAAGATGCTATTGGAGTTCCCATCGTGGCTCAGTGGTTAACGAATCTGACTAGCATCCATGAGGACACAGGTTTAATTCCTGACCTTGCTCAGTGGGTTAAGGATCCGGTGTTGCCATGAGCTGTGGTGTAGGTTGCGACATGGCTCAGGGCCTGCATTGCTGTGGAGTAGGCTGGCAGCTGCAGCTCCTATTCGACCCTTAGCCTAGGAACCTCCATATGCCGTGGGGCAGCCCTCAAAAGCAAAAAAAAAAAAAAAAAAAAGACTATTTTTTTGTACAACTCAGGTATAGTATTTATACCTGCAATGGGAAAACCTCTCCTATCAGCCCATTAGTGTGGGAGAACCAAGTAATGCCCATCAGTAGTTGATCTGTGTTTGAGATTTATTGTTGATATCGTTACCTTCAGTACACCACAGATTTCAAATTCTTCCAGTAGTGGACCACTTCTACTTTGTATTTAGTGTGTGGCATAGAATGTCAGAGAGTTTATCTCAGTGTCCCTGCTTTTAGCAGACTACACACCTGTACTGCAAGTGGAATCTTTCTCTGTGGTCCTGCCCTTCCCTCAGCTGTAGAGATCTGTTGCTTGTTTCTTTGTGCAAAGCTTGTGGTTGTTGTTTGACTGGACTTTTACCAGTCAAAATTCAGCATTTCCTAACACATACATGCTTTCTCTCACTGCATTGCTCCTGTGGGCTTAGAGCGGTAATTATGGTATAATGTACAGGTATAATTTATGTACAGGTATCATGATTCATGCACTGGTAAGGAAGAATCAGCAATATGATTGCTTTATGGTAGGCTAGCCCATACACTAATAAGTGAATTGTGATAAAAAAGTTTATGGCATACAGTATTATGTCATATACTTAATATGGTATTGGAAACATCATTATATTTTTTTAAAAAACCACTTATCTGTGATGATACAGTTTCTTCAGTTACAAAAAAGAGGCATACTGTATGGTAATGTAATTCTTTGAAAGCAAAGTTATAAAACAGTAAGAAAACTAACATCACTAATTTTATTTTTTTTTACTAATTTTAAATTAAGGATACCTATGTAAGGAAAAACTGTCCACTTCAGTACAGTTCTTGCACACAATGTTCTACATACATATTTTTGTATATTTATTGAAAAAAAATCTGTGTATAAGTGGGCACACAATGCTCCACATGTATTTTTTTGTATATTTATTTAGAAAAATCTGTGTATAAGTGGGCCTGCATAGTTTAAACTCCCATTGTTCAAGGGTCAACTGTACTTTATTTTATTTTATTATTGTTATTATTATATTTTGCTTTTTCAGGGCCACACCTGCAGCATATGGAAGTTCCCAAGTTAGGGGTTGAATTGGAGCCGTGGCTCCTGGCCTATGCCACAGCCACAGCAACATGGGATCCCCAACCCACTGAGCAAGGCCAGGGATTGAACCCACATCCTCATGGATACTAGTTGGATTTGTTTCTGCTGTGCCATGAAGAAAACTACTCAACTGTACTTTTAAAAAAATCACTCCATTGCCTTCTGGCTTTCAGAGTTCCTGATGAGAGGTCTGCTATAATTCTCATATATTTTCTATATGTAATATTTTTATTTATTTTCTGGTTGCCCTTAAGATTTCCTCTTAATTTCCAATTTTCAGTATTTTACTATGAGGATTCTAGGTGTGTTTGTTTTTATTCTGCTTGGAATTCTCTGAGCCTCTTGAATTTTTTTGTCTTTAATTTTATAAAATTCTTAGCTACTATACCATCAAGCAATCTTCTGCCCTGTTTTCTCTCTCTCTCCTCCCTCTGGGACTACAATTAGATTTATGTTAGACCATTTGATATTGTCCCACGGCTCTGCTGATGCATTCATCTGTTTTATTCACTCTCTTTTTCTCTTTTTGTTTGTCTGGATCATTTCTATGGACTTACTTCAGGTTCATTGATTTCTTTCTTGTGCGGTGTCCAGTCTGCTGCTAAGCTTATTGAAGTGATTCTTTATCTCTCGACATTATGTTTTTATTTTTAGCATTTCCATTTAACTCTACTATAGTTTCTATCTATTCTGCTGAAATTCTCCATTTGTTTCTGAATATTGTCCACTCATTCCACTAGATTCCTTAGCACTTTAATTACAATTATTTTAGAATTCCTTTTGGATAGTATCAATATGTGGGTCATCTCTGGATCTAGCTCTGTTGACTACTTTATCTCTTGACAATGGGTCATTGTCACTTTTGTCTCTTGCCTTTTAATGTCATAATTTTTTATTGAATGTCAGACATTGTATGTAAAATAATAGTAGAAACTGAGATAAATAGTATTTATACCTGCAATGGGAAAACCTCTCCTATCAGCCCATTAGTGTGGGAGAACCAAGTAATGCCCATCAGTAGTTGATCTGTGTTTGAGATTTATTGTTGATATCGTTACCTTCAGTACACCACAGATTTCAAATTCTTCCAGTAGTGGACCACTTCTACTTTGTATTTAGTGTGTGGCATAGAATGTCAGAGAGTTTATCTCAGTGTCCCTGCTTTTAGCAGACTACACACCTGTACTGCAAGTGGAATCTTTCTCTGTGGTCCTGCCCTTCCCTCAGCTGTAGAGATCTGTTGCTTGTTTCTTTGTGCAAAGCTTGTGGTTGTTGCAGACAGTGTTTCTCCCCCTCTATCCTCAGTCTCATGCAGGCTTTGGGCTTGAGTTTTAGGGATGCATCTCCTTCTCCCCATGACAGTCACAATCAGCATCGTAATGGGAGGCAGTCTTAAATGAGAGCAAGTTTCCCATCATACTAGCAGCATACCTCTGCTGTGTATTAGGGCAGGATCCTGGTCACAAATGGGTTTCCTGCCCCTCTTCAGCATCTGAAGTTTCTCCCTTTAAGTAGCCTACTATAGCAACCTTTTCATGTGACCAGGGGACAGGAAGTTTTTTGTTGTTGTTGTTGTTGTTTTTTACCACTCCATTAATGGCAGATGGTTTTTCCTTTGTATGAAAGAACATGGGTTTCATGCTTCCTCCCAGTGCCCCCCAGTGGTAGGTGGTTGTCTTCCTCATGCCTGTGTCACCAAAGGGAGGGTCTTTGAGTTTTCTTGACATGTTCCCAGTTTTTCTTATGAGTACCAGTGGAGGCTTATGGAAAAGAGCTGACAAGTGAGAGCAGACTCATCTTGTATCTGTGGCTTCCAGAGTTTCTAAGCTATCACATAGCCCATATGTGGTTCTTAAGAATTTGTTAAAATTTCAGGTTTTTTCCTCTTACTGTTTTGGCTCCTACTCTTCCTCCTGTACTTGTCCAAAGCAAAAGTGTTTGTAGGGGCAGTACTTCTTGGCTTTCTGTATCCTAAGTGGGACTGGAACTCATTGGTTGCTTCTTGTTGTCAACTGCCAGAGTCCAGATCCAGCAGCCAGGGTGTCCCTACGGGGATGGACAGTGTCAGTGATGCACATGGAGACAGCCTCTTTGTCCCTTCTTTCAGGGCACTGGACTGCTCAAATTTTATTATCATAAGTAGCAGTTTATATAGACAGCTTAATTGTAACTTACATTACAGTGCTTAGGTCATATTTTTAAAGGTTAAACTTTTAGATTACATGGTATAGTAGATATACATTGTATTCTAAGGATTTTAATTAAAACCAACGGATACAATACAACATGTAAAACTAAAATGGGTACAAAACATCATGCGGAAAAAAAAATTAGGTAAAAATAAGTTTTGGTACAAAGCATCTTATGGTTACTACCTATTATTATGTTAAGCTAATCATTAACAGCCAGAAAGGTCACAGGCATAAGAATCTGACATTAACAAAGTTCATTTTTAGATTAAAACCTAGGGTAAAAAACTTCAAAGCGTTATAGTCAGGGGACAGTATGAGAAAATATTTTTTATATAAAAGCAACTTAATTTCCTAAAACTTAAAAGCTTTTTACAAAATTCATTAAAAGCAAGATTATTATTATGTTTTTCCATGTATGTCTAAACTATTCTTAACCTATTATACATAGCACAATTACCTAACTCTAAAATCTATTCTTACTTGTAACAAACTAATGAATACTTTGTTTTTACCTACATTAGCTCTGAATAGGGGAAATTCAACCAAAGTGAAGTTCTTATTATTTTATTACTGTTCCAATTTTTTGTTGTTCCAGTTTTATTGTCACAAAACAATATAGGAAAATAACAAAAAATAACAAACAAATAACAGGAAAAGAATGAATAATAAGTAAATAACAGAAAAAACTGATTTTTCCAAGAAGCGATTTTATTCCTTTTTTTTTTTTTTTGCTATTTCTTTGGGCCGCTCCCACGGCATATGAAGGTTGCCAGGCTAGGGGTCGAATCAGCCTACGCTAGAGCCACAGCAACGCAGGATCCAATCCGCGTCTGCAACCTACACCACAGCTCACGGCAATGCTTGATCTTAACCCACTGAGCAAGGGTAGGGACCGAACCCACAACCTCATGGTTCTTAGTCGGATTCGTTAACCACTGCGCCACGACGGAAACTCCAAGAAGCGATTTTATTCTTGCACTGTTGTGCAAAACCTTCATTTTGTTATTGTTGCCGTTGTTGTCCGGTGAGCAGGTGAGCCTCATTGTTTTTAGAACTTGCCCTCAGAACTGTGCCGCCGGGTAAGCCCTTTTCCCTATTTTTAAAACCTGCCCTTGGAACTGTGCTGGCGGGTAGGCTTTTTTTCCTCGGTTAGGAACCCTGCCTTCGGAACTGTGCCGTCAGGCTAGTTCCTTCTTCGGCCTCCTGCATCTCCTCGGCTCTCCGCAGGCAACTTTAAGTTTTTACTTGACATCAGATTATTCTGCAATTTGTTTACTAGGTTAAGAGATAAAACAAAAAACAAGATTGATAATGATGGAAACCATAAAAAGGAAAAAAAATCTCAAATCAAAAAATATAGTAGCTGAAATTAACTCACTGGAAGGTTTTTATAGCAAATAAGACATAGTTGAAGAGATAATTAAGAATATATTAGAAGACTATCTCCAGAAGGAAACATGGAAAGAAGTTTAGAAATACAGATGAGGGGTAAGAGATACAGGGGATGTGATGAGAAAATTTAATATAAATGTATTTAGAGTGTCTGAAGCAAAGGAAAAAGAAAATGGAACAGAAACAAATTTTGAACAGATAATAGCTGAGTGTGTTCTCAAACTGATAGAAAATACTGTCACAAATTGAGAAGCCAAAACAGAATTTAAAACAAACCCAAAAACCTAGTCAATTCATAGTAAATGAAAACCAAGGAGAAAATCATATGTACATACAGATAGAGAAAAAAGGCATTACCTTCAAGAGAACAATAATTAAACTTGTTGGTTTCTCAAGAGAAATAATGAAAGCCAGAAGATAAATGAAGTATTTTCAAAGGGCTAAAAGAAAGTAATGGACAATATAGAATTCTATGCCCAGCAATAAAGTGGTCTCCAAAATTAAAAGAGAAATAAGTCATCTTTGGGCATAAAGGCTGAGAGGATTATCACAAGCAGGCCTGCATTAAAAGAAATACCAAAGTCAAGAGGGGATTTTGGTCTTTTTTGTCTTTTTAGGGCCACACCTGTGGCATATGGAGGTTCCCAGGCTAGGGATCTAATCGGAGCTGTTGCTGCCAGCCTATGCCACAGCAACAGCAATGCTGAATTCAGGCTGCATCTGCAAACTATACCACAGCTCACAGCAATGCTGGATCCTTAACCCACTGAGCAAGGCCAGGGATTGAACCAGCATCCTCATGGAGATGTCAGGCTCTAACCCACTGTGTCACAGTGGAAACTCTGTATTTTGTTGTTTTTAAATTGGATTGAAGGTGCATTCCAACTCAGATGTTCAATGAATGGTTTTTGGAGTTAGAGTAGTACTTGTTTGAAGAAAGTATGTGTAAATGAAATAAAATACTTTCCAGAAGTACACACCATTTTGGAAGGTGTCTTTGTAGCAGGTCCATTCAAAATGACGTTTGAGACCTTGAAGAGAAGTCCTTCAGCTGCTTTTGAAAAATATAAATTCCTGCATGTTCATTGCAGCACTATTCACAATAGCTAAGACATGGAAACAACCCAAATGTCCACTGACAGATGCTTGGATTAGGAAGATGTGGTACATATACACAATGGATTACTACTCAGCCATAAAAAAGAACAAAATAATGCCATTTGCAGCAACATGGATGGAACTAGAAACTCTCGTACTAAATGAAGTAAGTCAGAAAGAGAAAGACAAATACCATATGATATCACTTACATTTGGAATCTAATATACTGCACAAATGAACTTTTCCACAGAAAAGAAAATCATGGACTTGGAGAATAGACTTGTGGTTGCCAAGGGGGAGGGGGAGGGAGCGGGATGGAAGCTTGGGGGTTAATAGATGCAAACTATTGCTTTTGGAATGGATTAGCAATGAGATCCTGCTGTGTAGCACTGGGAACTGTATCTAGTCACTTATGACGGAACATGATAAAAAAGAATGTATACATGTATGTATAACTGGGTCCCCATGCTGTACAATAGAAAAAAAAATTGTATTGGGGAAATAACAATAAAAATTTTTTTAAAAAAGAAAAGTATAAATTAGTGGAAAGAAAAGTGCTACCTTACCACTCAGGAGCCCTCCAGTTTAAGCACTGGATTCCAGGCTGGAGCCAGTGCTGATGAGTATGGTGGATTGCTGCTCTTAAAACCAGCATCGTAAATTGTACATAGTACATTTTCTTGGCAAGAGTCCCATCTGCTTAATCTCTGCTAAATGAGTGTATATTAGATCTGACTGTTGAAAAAAGATCAAGTAAAACCCAGACAGTTAAAATAAAATTGACGTGATGCACATAACTGGTTTAATTTATATTTCCTCTCAGTAATCCCCCATATTACCTACTTATTTGCTGTAATGAACATGCCATTCAGTTAAAACAAGATTAACTGCTTAAACCGTGGCATTACAGGCAGAGAACATTAATGCTGCTTTGTGTTTCATTGTAAGGTTCAGCAGTTAAATGATGGTGTTGTTATTACTTCCTTTGCAATCAAGATGGTTTCACTTAGGATTAGCGCTCCCCAGCCGCTTCTCCTGATGGAACATTTGAAGCAGCACATTTATATGTCTAGGTTACAGCCTGGCAGCAATAACAACTTTCAGAATCAAACCTGTGGCCTCATCAGCACTCAAATTGCACTGCTCTCTGTGTACCCCACTTCTGCTCTAACAGTGATGAAGATCTCTCCTGCCATGCAGACTAAGGAAGAGAAATCAGAAGGGGGCTTGACCATGCATCTCGAAAATAGCACTGTGATGACTCAGGTGGGATCAGAGTTCAGAAAATTAACCCATGTACCGTGCAAATGAACGCACATTGCCTGTTCTCTGCCTCAAGATCAAATTCCACTTCAATGGAGCTTTCTAGACTGTTCCAACCCCACTCATCTTTCTTTTCTTTGAACTCTAATTGCAATTATAGTTCTCCCTACATTACTTAAGGGTGAGCATTTAGTGATTTAATATGATTTGTATCTTTGTTCTACATGGGCTAATTCTACCTCTTCAGTTACATTGCATGCTCTCAGAATTCAGAGACTAAAATCTCTATGGTTCTGGGCCCAAAAGAAGGTTCAATATTTGCTCCTTTACTAAAGGAAATACCCTGTGTGAAGAGACCCATTGTGACTCTGCCTGGGTAACCGGAATGAGGGCCATCAGACTCAGCTAAGCCTGTAAGGAGCCCATCTTCATCCTGCCTTCTTGTCTATGGAGCATATTCCATTTTTGTGGTTTGTCAAAGAGAGTCAATATGGTGAGCAAGAGATTTGTCCATCCATTCATTGATGTATTCATTCAGAAATATTTATTAAGGAGTTCCCGTTGTGGTGCAGTGGTCAACAAATCTGACTAGGAACCATGAGGTTGTGGGTTCGATCCCTGGCCTCCCTCAGTGTGTTAAGGATCCGGCGTTGCCGTGAGCTGTGGTGTAGGTCACAGACGCAGCTTGGATCTATTGTTGCTGTTGTTCTGGCATAGGCCGGCAGCAATAGCTCTGATTAGACCCCTAGCCTGGGAACCTACATATGCCCAGGCGCAGCCCTAAAAAGACCAAAAAAAAAAAAAAGAGAGAGAGAGAGAGAGAGAGAAATATTTATTAAGCACCTACTGTGTGCCAAGTCTTCTCAGAACTCCAAGGACTAAGAAAATTCTTGTTGTGGACTATATTGACAGAAATGAGAAAAACAATTTAAAAGAGAAGAAAATTCCTTTCTTCTCAGACACTACCCTTCAATCCCAACTTTTGAGCAGGAGTACACTTGTGTTGAGTTTCCTTTTCCCATGTTTATTCACCACTTCTTCCATTCTCATCTTTCCTCCTACTTAAATCACTGTGATGGATGGGAGTGCTCCTCCCCTGCCTCCCTGGCTGTGGCAATAGCAGGCTATTGAATTTTCCTGTGTGAAATTGGTCTGCTCAGGTCTCTACTGGGCGGGCTGCACTTGCGATGTTGGATGGGTTCCAGGGATGCTCCTCTGGATAGGATTTATTGTGGGTCAGGATTCCTCAGTGGGCAGAAGAGGGTGGGGAGGGAAGGGGGAGAGGAGGTGGATTTTGCCCTCTCTGCACAGGGAATCTGATGAATTATTTAATGAATTAAAAACAAGAAGTCCTGTCTTGTATCTTGGATCTATCTTGGATCTGTCTTGGATCTCCATCCTCTGTCCAGTCACCGCTGACCGTGTTTTGACCCCTCCAGGGAAAATCCAGAGCTTCATTTGCCTGGGGAATTATCTGAGGCTGGTTGGGGGAGGTGCAGGTACAGAGCAGCTGCTCTCTGAGCCGGACCTCTTGGGAATCCTAAGGTCATGCTTTTGACAGCTGTGAATCCAGTAATAATGCTCCCTACTCCCTTGTTTCCTTTACGTTCCTGCTAGAAATAGGAATATACTAGAAGGATCGGCTTTTAGAACCAAGAAGAAATTTAACCATCTTTATCCCGGCCTCCTTACGTCTCAGGTGTAGAAATTACAGCGAGTCAAAGTGAATCACCCCAGCAGACAGCACAGTATTGGCAGAGCCAGGGCTGTGACCCAGGTCCCCTGACTCCCACTCTGGAGCTCTGAGAGGCTGTGTCATTTCTCACCATTCCCCTCTTCATTATTCCTTCTCTCTTGATTGACTTATTTTCTTCTTACAATTTCAAAAGCAGAAACTACCAGTGTGAGAAGGAAAACAACAAAAATGAGCAAAACTCCTTCCTCAACAGTCTCCAAAACACCTTTTTTTCATGGTTTGCTAACAAATACTTCTTATATGCCACCCCCTTAAGCATTCATTTCACTGAATTTACTGTGGACTCATGGGAGTTTATTAAGTGTATTTCTAATAGAAGGACCTGTTTAACTTTTTTCCTTTTGTTTTAGTTCAGACTTGTACAAGTGACAGAAACTCAACTCAGGCTAGCTTAATTAAGCATTAAAGGAGATTTAGCGGATTACATAACTGGGAAATCCAGGAACTGATCCAACTTCCGGTTTGACCGACCGAGAACCTGGAAGGAGGTTGCCACCTTCACCTTCCACCCGTTTGTCTATATTGCCTTCATTCTTTCCTACAGCAGACAGGTGATCTTCACACAGTGAGGGGCGGGGAAATGCTGCTAGTAATTCCCATTCACACATTTCCCAAAAGCAAGACCCCTTCTCTAGCTCCAAACTGAGGCCTTAGAAAAGCACTCTAATTGGCCAGACCAGGGCACACGCCCTTCCCTGGACCAATCATTGTGCCCAAGAGAATGAGGTGCTGTGATTGGCTGGGCCTAAGGTTCCACGCTTGGATGCTTCCATGACTACTTCCCCTCCCTCCCTTCTCCGTGTTCAAAGGGCAGAGTCCTGCATTTGGCTGCCTTGCCAAAATCACATGGAGTGACAGAGGAACAACGTCCTACAAAAAGAAATTCTTTTGAACAGACAAAATCGGTAGATTCTTACATTAAACCACCTCACCCTGAACACAATCTACTTCTGAATCCTTTGGAACAGATCTCTCTCTGTAACTTAATTTTTGGTTCCATTGTATACCTCACTTGTCATTGCCACTAACAGGGACCACTGCAGTATCTGCTCACTGGTGTCAACTCCATTTTCTCTCTTTCCCGACCACTTAACACCTCACCAGGTTAATATCCTTGAATTGCAATTCAAGTATTATTTGCCCATCGATTCAACAATCTTTCTAACACTCCAGTCCTATGAATTATGGAGATGGTCACAAGGCAACAGAACATACTTGCCAGGCAATTGCCATGGCTACTGGCTGAATCCATGCCTCAGTGATTAAAGATAAACATCAGATCATTATAGCTCCATCTCTCTGCTATGAAATGTATTCTATAATTTCACTGTTATTTTTATCCAGATTTGTTCTTTGACTGCTTGGTGTGTTTGGGCAGTGACGACAGTCTAAGACAAAGTCTACTGATTGCTCATGTTTGGAAATCATGCTTCTAGTGGAGTTTGAGGTGGGTCAGAACTAAACGATACAGCTTTCTGGTTTTCTTTTAATTCCAACCATAGCACTTCTTCTGAGAGGCTGAAAACCTCTTCTACTGTCGAGATGTCATGGATTTTTTTTTCTTTTTGTCTTTTTTCCTTATATAGGACCGTTCCCATGGCACAAGGAGATTCCCAGGCCAGGGGTCTAATTGGAGCTTTAGCCACTGGCCTACACCAGAGCCACAGCAACATGGGATCCGAGTCGCATCTGCAACCTACACCACAGCTCACGGCAATGCCGGATCCTTAACCCACTGAGCAAGGCCAGGGATTGAACCTGCAACCTCATGGTTCCTAGTCAGATTTGTTGACCACTGTGCCACAACGGGAACTCCGAGATGCCATGGATTTATTAAAAAAATTCCTTGACTCTCTTTTCCTACTGAGAGTGGTGGGAAGGAAGATGTCTGTAGCAGAGATTGCTTGTTGCTCCCAACATTATTTCCCCGAGGACTGAAAGAGAAGAAAAAGTGGTATTGGAGCCTGGTGAGAGCTGGAGCATGAAAGGTCCACCTGAGAGGAGCCATAGGTGTGGATCATCACAGCTACCAACTGAGACAGTTGCTGAGCATGGAGGACAGAGAATAAAGCCTGACCACTCATATCACGCCCTCTCCCCTGAAGGGGTCAAACTCCTTGGGCATAGAACTGGTCTGGAAATGATGGAGAATGGATCTGGAAGGCAAGCCAAGGGATTACAGGCAGCAGACAGATTACAGAAGGCTGGATCACAAAGCTGAGCTACAACAGTTTTGTAATCCAGCTGTCATTCAGATTTTTCTAGAAAATGGACTCCTTGGGCAATTCTTTGAGGGAAAAATCTCACAGGACTGAGAGCAGCTCTCAGAGCTCAGGATGCACTCACTTTCTTACTCTGCTTTGCAAGGCTAACCCTGTGGAGGGGCATCTGCAAGACAGAACAGGCAGTTCAGTCCTGCAGCCCAGGATTCGATTTTCCTCCATGTGACCTCCCCAGCCATTATTTAGGACAGTCTCAGCCTTTATTGCTGTGTTCCATCCTGCCACAAGGAGGTGAAACAGCTGATAAAGTTTAGAAGCAGGTAGACAGACAATGGCCAAACAAAAAGCCACTTCAATGATTAAGATGTGTTTCTGACTTGGGCCTAGTGTAGTAATTTATTTTCTGAAAATCCTTGAATATTATATCCATAGGAACCAAAAATGTGTTTCAAGTTGCAGTAGACACTTCTTAAATGACAAATAATGATGGACCAAGACCTGTACCACTATCAGTTGTGTTTATCGCATATTGTTTACAAATTTTCTGTTACAATGAAATAAGAGAGGTGCAGAGAATGTGTGAGAAAATATTTTGTGTGAAATGAAGGGTAAATAAACAATCTATTGTCTTTTGACTTCTTAAGAAGGAAAAATTCTCAACTTTGTAGCTTCTCAGAGAATGCCTTATACCCACTAATTATTTTTAAAAATTTTTATTTAAGTATAGTTGATTTATAGTGTTGTGCCAACATTTCTGCTATACAGCAAAGTGACTCAGTTATGTACATTCTTTTTTTATAGTCTTTTCCATCATGGTCTATCCCAGGAGATAGTACTGTATAGCAGGACTCACTGCTTATCCATTCTAAATGCCATAGTTTGCATCTACTAACCCCTAACACCCAGTCTGTGCCACTCCTTCCCCTGCCCCTTGGCAACCACAAGTCTATTCTCTCCATCTATTAGTCTATCTCTGTATTGTAGATAGGTTCATTTGTGTCACATTTTGGATTTCACATATAAGTGATATCATATGATGTTTGTCTTTCTCTTTCTGACTTATTTCACTTAGTATCAGAATTTCTAGTTGCATCCATGTTGTTGCAAATGGCATTATTTTGGTTTTTTATGGCTGAGTAATATTCCATTGTATATATGTACCACATCTTCTTAATCCATTCATCTGTTGATGGACATTTAGGTTGTTTCCATGTCTTGGCTATTGTGAATAGTGCTGTTATGAATATAGGGGTGCATGTACATTTTTTAATGAAAGTTTTGCCCAGATATATGCCCAGGAGTGGGATTGCTGGATTATATGGTAATTCTGTTTTGTCTTCTGAGGAACATCCATACTGTTTTCCATAGTGGTTGTACCAACTTAACATTTCCACCAACAGTGAAGGAGGGTTCCCTTTTTTCCATACCCTCTTCAGAATGTATTATTTGTAGGCTTGTTAATGATGGCCATTCTGATTAGTGCAAGGTGATACCTCATTGTTGCTTTGATTTGCATTTCTCTAATAATTAGTGGTGTTGAGCATCTTTTCACGTGCCTATTGGCCATCCATATATCTTCCTTAGAGAAACGTCTATTTAAGTCTTTTTTTTTTTTTTTTGGTCTTTTTGTATTTTATGGCTGCATCTGCAGCATATGGAGGTTCCCAGGCTAGGGGTCCAATTGGAGCTGCAGTTGACGGCCTACAATACAGCCACAGCAATGCAGCATCTGAGCCTCATCTGTGTCCTACACCACAGCTCATGACAATGCCAGATCCTTAACCCACTGCATGAGGCCAGGAATTGAACTTGCCTCCTCATGGATGCTAGTCAGGTTCATTAACCGCTGAGCCAAGACAGGAACTCCCCTATTTAGGTCTTATGCCTGTTTTTTCAATTGGGTTGTTTATACTCATTAACTATGAAAAAATTTGGTATTGTAAAGAAAAGGAAAAGGTAATTCTATTCATATAAGCATCTAGGAACCACATGTGAGTAAGTAATACTGCTAGCCTACCATACAGTCTTGTTTAATGAGAAAATGTTTGGAAAAAAACTTAAGCAGCCCACACAGTCAAAATCAAGGCTTTTATAAGCAGATGTTGCCACTTAGGGGACCACTAGAAAATCAAATCGAATCCTTGGGGAAATTATAAAATGGTATGCTTAGGAATTATGAAAATAATGAGTCATTCTACTTTTCAAATATATGGTGATGAAACCACATTATATCTTTTTGTGGTTAAGTTTTATTTTTTTTGTTTTTAAAATTTTTTTTTCTTTTCTAGGGCCGCACCCTTGGCATATGGAGGTTCCCAGGCTAGGGGTCAAATTGGAGTTGTAGCCACCAGCCTACGCCAGAGCCACAGCAACTCCGGATCCGAGCCTCATCTGTGACCGACACCACAGCGCATGGCAATGCCGGATCCTTAACCCCCTGAATGAGGCCAGGGATCGAACCTGCAACCTCATGGTTCCTAGTCTGATTCGTTAACCACTGAGCCACAATGGGAACTCCTAAGTTTTATTTTGAAAATAATTTTAAAAACTATATTTTGGTAAATTGTTTTTCTAACTCCTCATTATTTCACAAAATAATTTTTTCATATTTTTCTGTTTGTGATGATCACTAATATACATATACATAAAGTAATAATACAAGTACTGGCTTCAATAGATTAAAAAAATCAAAGCTTGAGGAGAAAAGAATATGTCCTTCTTACTGAAAAATAGATCCTTCAGGTCTTTACATTTTTCACTGGGGCTATTGCCATGCCACAAAAAAGAAAATGAAGCCCTCTGAAAAGCATTGACATAGATGGAGAATTTCTTTTAGCCAAGATTGCTTAAGAGGAAGGTGGAATTACTCACTGTCAGTATTTTCCCAGAAATGCTCTGCAGAATTCTAGTCTTAAAAGATGCTACATGCACACTCTCTCTCTTTCTCACAGAGATTTGTAATTCATAATGTGCAATCACGTATTAAAGACTCTGAGAATTACTGCAAGAATTACTGCAAGAAAGAAATCTGCTTAACATTTGTTTTACTCACCATTATTTTTACTTCCACAAAACCCTATTACTTCTCCATTGAATTTATTAAGAAAAAAGAAGAACTATGCTTTGGGGAAAGTGGCCTTGAGATGAAACTACCCTAACTACAGTATAAGTCATTGCAATTTTTTTTTTTTTTTTTTAGGGCTGCACCCATGGTACATGGAGGTTCCCAGGCTAGGGAATCTAATTAGAGCCACAGCTGCCAGCCACAGCCACAGCCACAGCCACAGCCACAACAGGTCCAAGCTGCATCTGTAACCTACACCACAGCTCATGGCAACGCCAGATCCTTAACCCACTGACGCCAGGGCTTGAACCCGCAACCTTATGGTTCCTAGTCGGATTCGTTTCTGCAATCCCATGACGAGAGTTCCCTATATATATATATTTTTTTTTTGTCAAATTGTTTTGAAACTTTTAAGCCATCCCAGGAAGGGTCTGATTACAAGAAAGGTTCTGTGGGGACCAAGTCTAATCTTTAATCAGAACTGAGCTGTATGTCACATGCCCGGCACCAGCAAGAATATCCGAGACCCTTCTTTTTTTTCTGTGCCCTGTTCACACCTGAGTTCCTGAGAAGTTCCTGACATCCTCTGCCTGAACTTTCCCCTTATCTCTTATTTTTGGCTTCATCAAGATCCCTTGGGGGAGGGAGTGTTGGGGAGGGGACACAAAAACAAGGCATATTTGTTATGCTCTTGGCTCTCTTCCTCTGCTGTGATTCGTATTTTCTCCTTAAATACTATCTCCTTCCAGCCACTCCAGAAATAATCCAACCAGATTCAGTTTATCCTAAGGCACTGGTGCTGGATTGTGTCCATTCATTCAGTCATTGAAGAGATATTTCTGTTCCCCTCAGGCAAGGCAGGCAGTATTCTGGACCCTGGGGCTCCTGCAGGGACACAGACCTGGGCCAGACCTCACTGAGCTCTTGATGTGATGACAATGCCAGTGAGGTGGGTGAGTGCACAGGTCAGGAAGCAGGCAGGTCCCAGGTGAGAGAACCAGGAATTATTAACTATTAAAGATAGGGAAGACTGGAACTTAGTTGTACGTAGGCAATTATTTTTTATTTAAAATTTAAAATAGTATATTCGTTTTAATGAAGTGTTTTTTGTTTCTTTGGCTGTTTTAATTTTATGTGTAAAGCAAAATTGGCTATACAAGCATGACGATTTTCCTCTAGATTAACTGATCTTATAGGTAATAGAACCATAACCAAATTTACTTGTTGGCTACAGATTCTAATTTCAGTAAAATAGCTAGAGACCAATTAAAAGCTTCTTCAGGACTTTGAGTTTTGTAACTCAAAACTTTTAAATGCTAAGTGAATGACAGTTATTTACATATGTAGAGACAATTTTTTTTTACGAAGAACATTTTTAGATACAAATTCTTTTGAACTGATAATTGTGATATTTTTTTTTTCAATTTGCTCCCCAGGATGATTTGAGAGGAGCCACGGGGCTTGGATATTTGGATAAGAGTGAGGTTTCTGAGAATCAGATCAGAAAACTCAGCTTCAGGCCAACCATAGTCTGTTTCTCTTCCTTGCCCCGTGAAAATGAAATTCTCTCTCCCAATTTCTCATTCTCCTCACTGATTTTAAAATTAACTGAGCTGGAGTGCCCGTTGTGGCACAGAAGAAACGAATCCGACTAGGAACCATGAGGTTCCCGGTTCAAGCCCTGGCCTCGCTCAGTGGGTTAAGGATCTGGCATTCCACATGAGCTGTGGTGTAGGTTGCAGACAATGCTCAGATCTGGCCTTGCTGTGGCTCTGGCATAGGCTGGCAGCTGTGGCTCCAATTAGACCCCTAGCCTGGGAATCTTCATATGCCATAAGTGCGGCCCTATAAAGACTAAAGACAAAAGACAAAAAAAAAAAAAAAAAAGAGGTAGCCCAGGAGTTCCTGCCATGGTGTGTTGGGTTAAGGATCTGGTGTTGTGGCTGTGGCATAGGTTGCAGCTGCACCTTTGATTCCATCCCTGGTCCAGAAACTTCCATATGCCACCAGTGCAGTCAAAAAAGAAAAAGAAAAAAAAAAAAAAAGGCAGCCCATAAGTAAGTCCTGGGGATGTAATGTACAGCATGGTGACTCTAGTTAATAACACTGTATTGCATATTTGAAAGTTGCTAAGAAAGTAGATCTTAAAAGTGCTCACCACAGAAAAAAATTTGTAACCATGTATGGTGATGGTTGTTAACTTGACTTATTGTGGTGATCATTTTGCAATATACATAAATATTGATTCATTATGTCATACATCTAAAAAACTAATATAAGATTATATGTCAATTATATCAAATTAAAAAACAGGAATTCCCTGGTGTCTCAGTGGCTTAAGGCTCTGATATTGTTACTGCTATGTCTTGCATTTGATCCCTGGCCTGGGAAATTCTGCATGCCGTGGCCGAGGCCAAAACAAAATAAAAACAAAAACAACATCCCCCAAACAACAAGCAACCTGCCCACCAATCTACTGCTCTGGCCTCACCCTCTTTGATTCTTGAGAGCTTTCATTTTTAAAATGCACATACCCCCTTGGAGACGTTGTAGCTTAATTTAGGAGTTATAGTTTATTAGATAACATGTCCAAGACTGAGATGATTCCCCATCTCAATAAATGAGCATCAATGCCCATGAAGTTACTCAAACTAAAAACATTCCTTTTCCCTGTATTCCTTAGGCAGTCCATCCCCCTTTCTTGTCAGTTTTTCCTCTCAAGTCTGTCTACTTCTCTCCCTTTCCCCTGTGCTATATCGTAGCCCAAGCCGCCCTCACAGCTCATTGACAACATCCTCCTATGAGCCCCTTGGCACCTGTACCACACCCTTGTTGTGAGCCAGAGGTGCTGCTGA
Source organism: Phacochoerus africanus (assembly GCF_016906955.1). Taxonomy (NCBI): domain Eukaryota; kingdom Metazoa; phylum Chordata; class Mammalia; order Artiodactyla; family Suidae; genus Phacochoerus; species Phacochoerus africanus. The sequence goes on along the minus strand of NC_062545.1, from coordinate 74,076,493 downwards.
CTCTTCTGCCTCCTCTCACAGGACCTCAGGGCCTGGTGTATCAAAGAGAGGCATGAATCTGAGAAACACTGTTTTCTAAGTCACCTGCTGGAGACAGGAGCTTGGGAATTCTATTTAGTATGCACATCGAGAATATTCTTTCCCCAGATCTGGCCTCTGGACACAGTAAAAAACAAAACAAACAAACAAACAAAACCCAACCCGTAGAGATCTTTCGAAGGATAACTTAACCAGAAATGAGTTCTAACCAATTTAGGCAGTAAAATATATGGCTTGATTTAGAACCAACAGTCTTTTCTAAGCTTCATCTATCAAAGCATCTTCAGGGCTTTCTCCTGATGTTGTTGAAATGCTTGATGAAGCACACCGAAAAGGGCTTAAGAGGCGATTCTGGGTAAATTAAGCAACAGGGATCCTTTTGAATTAAAGTTCCTCTACAGACAGAGCTGAGGTCTCTTAAAGTTCTGAACTTCAGGGTCAGTTTGTCAGGTGAGGATGGAAAACTACCTCCAGTTTGTGTTTCTGACATTCTGTCTTTTCTTGCCTGCGTCATTGTTCATTATATTTTCTTCCTCCTTCCTCAGAAACATCTTGTTTTTCTAAAATCATAGACTCTTAGAGCTAGAAGGGACTCAAGAGACTCTCCAGTATCTGGTTTAATGTCCCCTGAGGGGAACACTGAGGCTCAGAGAATTGAAATGATTTGCCCACAGCAGTTGGAGACCAATTTTTGATTGGCGACTCCTAATTCTTTCTGCTATGTACTGTACTGCCGCCTTGCTTCTTTAATAGACTAGTGGGGAGAAACAAGGCTCCAGTGCTGGCAGAAAGACCCTCAATCGGTTCAGCTTCTGCTCCCACTTTTTTCACTGTGGAGTCCCTCTTGGTGACACCATTTACCCCCTAGGCCTATTCAGGTTCCTCCCATCTCTTACTTTAGCGTAGATATTTTCAGTCCCTGATGGTCACCTAAAAAGTATTAATTGATGAAAAGCAGCTGCGCCTTCCAAGGGGCATGATTGCCCCAGTGAATGGCAGCAGTGAGTGCTGATTTCCCACCAGAGCCAAACTCTTCCTCCATCTTAGGGTAGAAGTTCTGTTCCTTCCAGCCCCTGTGGCTTTGGTTTTCCATGATTTTTTTCTTTCAGATATTACTACTCAAAAATTGTGGTTTTACATGAGGTTGTGGCTGTGATCAGTGGGTTAAGGATCTGGCTGGCATTGCCGTGAGCTGTGGTGTAGGCTGCAGACATGGCCTGGATCCCACGTTGCTGTGGCTGTGGTGCAGGCTGGTAGCTACAGCTCCGATTCAACCCCTAGCCTGAGAACCTCCATATGCCTAAAAAGAAAAAAAAGAAAAAAAGGAAAAGAAAATTGTGGTTTTAGCCCAGCTAGTTAAGTCTTATAAATATTTTGATTTGCATGTCACATCCCTCAATAACTTTGCCCTTGGTAAGTAAACTCTGGGCTGTTTGGACAGTTGCAGAAACTAGACAGGGAGGGCATAGATGGCAGGAATGAAGACAAATACTCTCCCTTTCTGCACATACTACCTAGCTGATGGCAAGGCAGTGCTGGAAAAGTAAACTATAAGGGAGAAAACCTATAAGAGTAATTATTACTCTGCAGAGGAAAATAAAATTGGCTTCCCTTAAAACCACATCTTTGGAGTAGCAGGCAAATAACTATCTTTCAACCTCTTGAGTTGGAAATGCTTTTGTAGGTACACATGACAACTGACTTCAAAACAAGGGCTTTTGGGAATAGCTCCTCTCCTCTCTAAATATGTTTTATAAGAAGGCCTATGTCCATAGGGGAAGGAGTGGGATGCAGAACTAAGGGAATAATGGGAAAAGAAAAAGAGGGGGTGGGGGGAAGGGTAGGAGAGGAGAGTCAGAAACAAAGGACACATGGGATTTAAGTGTTCTGCTTCCGTTTCCTTTTCATTAGCACAAATGATGGGGCTACCCATGGATTTCAAATCCACTTAAGCTCTTCTTAAGCACAGGCTGACTCTCAGAGGAGAGCTTGGCAGTCACAGAGGCAGAAGTCAGACAGAAAGGCTATGACATGTGAGCTGTCAGGTGATGTCAACAACAGCTGAGCTATCATAAGACCTTAGGAAGAAAACCAATGGGAACCTTGTTTCAGAGTGTCCAGTGCCCGGCTAGCTCCCTGCTAGGTGCTTGGAAACAGATTGAATAGCATAATGAAATGATTTTTTTTTTTTGGTCTTTTATCTTTTTAGGGCTGCACCCTCGGCATATGGAGGTTCCCAGGCTAGGGTTGAATCAGAGCTGTAGCTGCCAGCCTACACCACAGCCACAGCAACACAGGATCCTTAACCCACCGAGCGAGGCCAGGGATCAAACCCCAGTCCTCATGGATCCTAGTCAGGATCATTAACCACTGAGCCACAATGGGATCTCCCTGGAGTGAAATTGTAATCTGTCATAATACCATAAGCCACAGATCCACAGACTCTGACCCCTCACAGGTATAATAAGCTCCTTTGAATAAAGCTTGCACATGTTCTCCCTATGGGGAGAGAGGGAGAGGTCCCTTCTTCCAATTACAAATCCAAAGCAGATGTTTTGCTTGAGAACAAAGCATAGTCTTCATTAGCAGCAATCTTATAAACCAGGTTCTTTTTACCAGCCAGTTGTCTAATGGACAGTTAAGAATTTTGTATTAATAATATAACTGCAGCCAGGCATTGCTTAATCTGACAGTTTTATTAAAACTGCAGGCAATCTCTACAAGCCGGCCCCACTGCCAGCCTTTATGTAGGCATCCTACTCACCCAGGCTCTTCGCTTGCCTCTAAAGCAATATCACCCAGCAGAAAATTCCCAGGGTAAAGTCCCAGAGTGGGCAGAGTTGACTCACTTGGACGATTTTTACTGTTGTTCACTTTGTGACGCACCTGAAAAAGGAAACAATTTTGTCCCGCTTTTCTTAAAATCTTATTGGCATGATTCACTCGTTCTGGAGCAAATAATCCAGAGAGTGAACTCTTTGGACTCTTTCTTTCTGCTTTCTTTGTTCCACACCCTCTTTTTAAAAAAATTTCTTATTTGTTTATTTTCTGGTCTTTTGTCATTTTAGGGCTTCACCAGAGGCATATGGAAGTTCTCAGGCTAGGGATTGAATTGGAGCTACAGCTGCTGACCTACCCCACAGCCACAGCAACGTGGGATCCAAGCCACATCTGTGACCTACACCACAGCTCACAGCAACGCTGGATCCTTAACCCACTGAGCGAGGCCAGGGATGGAACCCACAACCTTATGGTTCCTAGTCAGATTCGTTTCCACTGCGCCAGGACGGGAACTCCCTAATTTTTATTTCATTGTATAGAAAGAACTCAAGTCATTAGCACCTCCATCAAAAGTTGTGGAGGTGATGGTAGAGATGGTGAAGCTGAAAATCTGGTATGTCATTGCCCTTTCCAGTCTTTGTCTTTGCTCCACCCATTTTTTGGACCCAGCTTCAAGACGCCCTCCTCCATGACAGCTTCTCTAACTTCCCCCACTGATGAAAATCAAATCTTTCCCTCTTCCACCCTCCCAGCCACTTGCATCGAACTTCTCTTGTGTCCTCAACTCACTTGAGTGTAACTCCCTTGGGGCAGAATCTGTCCCAACTATGCTCTCATCTTCCCTCCCAAGATCCATTGTCTGTAGCCAATACTTACTAAGTATTTTTTAGGACAGATTGAAGTACCTTTTTTTTCCCTCCACTCCCATGGCATGCAGGAGTTCCTGGGTCAGGGTTGGAACCCACTCTGCAGCAGTAACAATGCCAGAGCCTTAATGACTAGGCCACCAGGGAATTATGAAGTTACTCTTTATTGTAGCATGAATCTCAGTCAGCCTATAAACATTCTTTTTGATCTGTTTCTTATAACTATATCTAGAATCTAGTCCTCTGTGGAAGGACTTTTAATACCTCTTATCTATCTCCCTGATTCAATCTCAGCCTCCTTGAGAGGAATCTTTCCAAGACAAATATGGTCACAAGACTTGTCAGCTTAAAATCAGTGAATATCCACAATTCTTCATGCGCTCATTTATTTTATTCATTCATTCCCCAAGTATTTACAGAGCATGAATTGTGTGCCATGCATTGTGTTGGGAGCTGGGCATTCAACAGTAAACAAAGCTCTCCAAAATCCTGCACTTGCGGAGCTAGCATTCTAGTGGGGGAAACAAACAATACAAAAATGAGTATAGAGTATGTCAGATGATGGTAAGTGCTACAGGGAAAAGAAAACAAGTGAGGAAGATCTGGAGGGAGGGAAGGAAAGGCCAGCACTACTCTGTCTTGGTCAGGAAAGCCTTCTGTCCAAAGGCAACTAAGTAGGGACTGGGGGACGCCAGGGAGTGAACACAAATAGAAATTGGGGGAATAGCACAATACCCACAGTGTACTGGAAGAGCACAGGGAACACAGCATAAAGAAGGCCCTGTGGTGGAAAGGAGTGCACCTGTGGGGGGCTTGGGACAAGAAGTGGAGTCAGGGGGGGGTCTCGCTGGACTTTGGGGGCATTATAAGCACTTTGGGGAGTTCCTGTCATGGTGCAGTGGTTAATGAATCCGACTAGGAAACATGAGGTTTTGGGTTCAGTCCCTGGCCTCATTCAGTGGGTTAAGGATCTGGCATTGCTGTGGCTGTGGCATAGGCCAGCAGCTACAGCTCCGATTAAATCCCTAGCCTGGGAACCTCCATATGCCACGGGTGCAGCCCTAGAAAAGACAAAAAAAAAAAAAAAGACTTTGGATTTTACTCTGAAAGAGATGGGGAGCTTTGAAGCATTTTCAGCTTTTAAAAGAGAGCTCTGGCTGAACTATGTTGAGTCAAGTGCTGGGAGGGCTGCATAAGGTCAGAAGTAGAAGGACCTGATCAGAGGCTACTGCGGCAATCCAACAGAGATGGCTGTCACCTGGGCCAGGTGGAGATTACACGTGGTGAGAAGTGGCTGAACTTGGGTTGGGGGATGGAAATCCTGTGAAATGGGATTGTATGATCATTATACAACTACAGATGTGATGAATTCATTTGAGTAATTTAAAAAATGTAAAAAAAAAAAGTTTGGGAGTTCCTGTCGTGGCGCAGTGGTTAATGAATCCGACTAGGAACCATGAGGTTGCGGGTTCGGTACCTGCCCTTGCTCAGTGGGTTAACGATCTGGCGTTGCCGTGAGCTGTGGTGTAGGTCGCAGACGTGGCTCGGATCCTGCGTTGCTGTGGCTCTGGCGTAGGCCGGTGGCTACAGCTCCGATTCAACCCCTGGCCTGGGAACCTCCATATGCCGAGGGAGCGGCCCAAGAAATAGCAACAACAACAACAACAACAACAACAACAAGACAAAAAAAAAAGTTTGAAGCTGAAACCAACCCCATCATGAAAAAAAAATAGCCTTTCCTAATTGCAAAAAAAAAAAGTAGCTGAGCTCATTGTTTTTAGAGGTAGAGCCAACAGGAGCACTGGTTATTAGAATGGATGGAAGAGGGCAAGAAGAGAGAGGGAGCGAGGCCTATGGGCTTTTCAGTTGTAGTCCTCTATTTGGCCCATCTTCCAGGGTTGTCAGCTCCCTCTCCCTTTCTAGATTCTATGCTCCATTCACTCCATTCACACCCATCTTCTCCACATTCCACACCCACATTCTTTCACTTGCCTGCGTCTTTGCTCATAACCATCCCTCCTAGTAGGTTGCCAAAATGTGGTTATTTGTCCACCAAGAAAACTCCTATTCCCTCTGCAAAACTTCTGAAGTGATTTATCTTCTGTAAGTGGTCTATCTTTTAACACAAACACACACGCTCATCCCTGAGCCGGGGCATCTACAACCACCTCTTTCCCATGGACCTTTATAAACGCCTCTCCTGCACTTAGATTATTTATTTCTGCATGTTTCAGGCACCTGGGGCCTCCTGGAGAAAGTGTGCTCTGTCTTTTTTTTTTTTTTTTTTTGGTCTTTTAGGGCTACACCTGCGGCATATGGAGGTTCCAGGCTAGGGGTCGAATCGGAGCTGTAGCTGCTGGCCTACATCACAGCCATAGCAACCAAGGATCCCAGCCACATCTTCGACCTACACCACAGCTCATGGCAACGCTGGATCCTTAACCCACTGAGCAAGGCCAGGAATTGAACCTGTGTCTGCATGGATCCTAGTCAGATTTGTTTCTGCTGAGCCATGATGGGAACTTGGGTGTGGTCTCTTTTATTTATCACTCTGACCCTTCCACAGTAAGTGGAACATGGGGGAATATCATTAAGTGTTTATTGAATCAAAGCATGAATGGGAATCCTGGAAGGATGTGCCTCTTCCTCTAAATCCCTCTTCTTCCTCTCCTGTCCCTCCACAAAATTTTGCTTTTCTCCCTCACATCTCTCTAAATATATCAGCACTCGTGCAACCTGGCAGGGTATGTAACAGAGGCACTTGACAGTATAAACACGACTTGGCTTGGAAACTCAGGAATAAGATTTTATTTGTATCTTAAATATGTTTAAAAATGTTGAAATGAATTTAAGACTGCTTTAACCATCCACCTAATCAGGCTGTGTTTTAAGGATTTACAGCTTCCAAGTTCACTCCCAGGAAAGCTTTCTTAGAGATCGCAGATTAGAAAGGACCAAATTAAATTTCTCAAATTACATTATTTACTGAGTCTATTTACAACACAGAATGGGAAAAAGACAGACATGGATGGTGTGGGTTAATATCCTTAGGATGGAGGCAAGCAGCATGGAAGGAAGAGCACTTTTTTCTCTCTGCTCGTGTTGTGGTTAGGACCAGAGTTGAGGCTGGACAAGGTAGGGTGGGGTCAGTAGAAAGAAGTCACCTGGAACCACCCCATGCTGGCTTTATTGGAAGGACACAGGGTGAGTACACCTGCACAGAGTCGAATCTTGCCAATTAGTCTGGTGAACAACTATGAGTTTTGTCTGCACATCTGGGGCAGAGATTACATGGGGCCATAAAGGATGATACTGAGATCACTGAAAGGTGACTGATTTAGGAATGACATAACAACCAGCCTAGAGATAGCATAATCCATAATGTGTGACGTGTATTTCTATCTCTTTTTGTCTCTAAGTAACACTCTTGTTCTCTGTTGCTTTTAACATATAACATATTTTACAGATGACCAATTACTACTTTCATAGGCTATTTGCTCACTCGTGTATACTTAACAGATCCTGAGTTTTATTTCTCATAAGCTTCTCATTTACGTTCTCTCTAGGCTGACCCCTTCTCATGAGTTTTACCCACCTTACGTGTTCTGCTTTTTTCTACAGTAGAATTGGATATTCTTAAATAACTCAACACATAAACACTACAGGCTGGAAAAGAGAGGTTCTAAAATGCAAGCTGAAGTGTATCTGTGCCCTGCACAATATCTAGGGAGGTAATTACACCCAGCAGTTTATCCCTTTTACCACCTGCAGTGCATTCTCATGACTGGTGTATTGAGAACACATTTAAAGGCAAAAGAAAAATGTAAGTCATAATAACCTCTGGGATTATTAATTATGTAAACCCATTTGGGCTGGTTAATAATCCTAATAGTTAATTGGAAATTTTTGTTTCTAGTCATCTCAGTGACTCAGTGACTTTTTTCTGTTCCTGCTTACTCCTTAGAAGTCCTAAATTATTTCCAAAATGGAATTGTTCAGTTGTGAGAAAGGAAGTCCAGGGGAAGTTATTTGTTTAACTTAGATTCACTCTAATATTTTTATTGAGCCAAGTTTTCTTTGTCTTTCTTTCTCCCTCACCCAGGGTTCATTCACACCCTCCCTCATCAGAGTTCCCTCACATCCTCCCTCACCCAAGTTTTTTCTTCTTTTCTCACACCTTCCCTAACCCAGAGTTCTCACTCACTCTCCTCCCTCAGAGCTCCCTCTCACCCTCTTCCCAAGTCACTTTTCAAAAAAGTTTTTTGAGGAAAACTTTGTATAAAATAAAACATACCTACTTTAAGTGTGCAATATGATGGGGTTTGTTTGATGAACGTTTGCATCATTATAAACACTACTGCACTCAAGACATAGTATGTTTCCATCATTCCCCAACTTTCTGCAACTTTCTGCATTCTTCAGCAGCAATGTGACACAAAAAGGAAGTCTTCAAAGTGCCCATTTTTAAAGGATTTCACTTTGCTTAAAGTCCAACTATTGCCTCTGAGGGCAAATTGAGATAACTTTGTAAAACGTCACCTAGGAGACTCTTTCCAATGGGTATGGAACAGTGCTTATCCAACACATTGTTTTTAGTTACTGGTATCACTTAGGAGTATAGGTACTTTTAATAATTCGTATCAGTCTGCCTCTTGCCTGTGTCTTGAGAAATGGCCCAACCACCTTACCAGCATTACTTCTTCCCACTTCTAGACCCTCAGGCACCATCAGACAGGATGTGACTGCCCTTTAAAGGCACCACTTTGGAGTTCCCGTCATGGCACAGTGGTTAACGAATCCGACTAGGAACCATGAGGTTGTGGGTTTGATCCCTGGCCTTGCTCATTGGGTTAAGGATCCGGCATTACTGTGAGCTGTGGTGTAGGTTGCAGACGTGGCTCAGATCCTGAGTTGCTGTAGCTGTGGTGTAGGCTGGCAGCTACAGCTCTGATTAGACCCCTAGCCTGGGAACCTCCATGTGCCACGGGAGCGGTCCTAGAAATGGCAAAAAGACACACACACACACAAATAATAATAAAGGCACCACTTTCAACATGCAACACAATACAAACTCATGCACTTGCTCATGCAAATTCCAGCTTAGAAAGCCCTTCTCCAAGGACCAGCTCAAGCCCTGCCTCTCTGAGAAGCCTTTCCCAAGCCACCTAAACTGTTGGAGATCACCTTATCTCCAGCACACATGGTGGCTTCACCAGTTTAAAGTCACATGTGTACTCATTTCCTCTACAACTGGATGTAGACTTCTTAATAATGACACCTCCCTCCACCCTAGTGGTGTCCACTGCCCAAGGAATGACTGAGTCCATGAGACTTTCTTCCCTGGCTGAATATATTATCTTTGAATGGGTCCCCAAACACTCCTTGACTCCCAACCAGTAATTGGATATTTATCCCATGTTCTAGCCAACAATGGCACTCTAATATTGAAGCCATTCTGCCTTAAGAAAACCTGATATGGGACAAACCAATCTTAAAGTATATAAATCATGCTTATTTTTTGGAGAGCAGGGAAAGGTTTGCTCAAAGGGGAAGGAAGAGGAGGGAAGAGAGAATGTCTGTAATCACTTTCCTTATAAATTATTGTTTCACTGTGCTGTACAGAAAGCAGTCATCATAGGGTTCCTTGAATGCTTGATTCTATCCTCCTTTGTTTTCCTGTGGGACTTCATCATGCATCTTTTCTGTCTCTAGTTCGAAACGTCTCCTTTCTACTAAGTCCTTCCCCTTATGCCACAAACAATGCCTGTTTTCTTTAATTAAAAAGAAAAAAATGTATTCATCCTTTTGAGGTCCTTGATCTCCTATAGCTGTAACTGTATCTCCCCTCTTCTCATCTCATCCAGTTTTCTGAGTTATCTCTATTCATTGTCTTCACTTGCTCTCTGTCTTGTCACCCCTAAACCTGCTCCAGCCTCTCTTCATTCCAGACCACCTACTGTCACTGCTCTTGCAAGAACACTGAACTCATAACTGCCACAGCAAGTGGTCTATTTTCAGTACTAACTTTGTTTCATTCACAGAGCTGAGCCTTCTTTTCTCTTCCAGGTTTCCGTCTAATTCTCCCAAAGCTCTTTCTCAGTCCCCTTTTTGTCCACTTCTTTCTTTATATGTTGCCCTCCAAAATGTTGTCACTACTCAAGATTCTGCCCTTGATCTACTTTTCCTTTATGTTCCTTTATATTTTTCTTCCGAATTACATTTATTCCCATGCTTGAACTGTCACCTGTACAGTGATAACGCTGGTATGTTTTTCCAGCCCAGCTCAGATCTCCCAAGATTTAAGTATCTTATATCAAAACTTCAAAGTCAATATGCCCAAATTCTACTCGTTGTATTTTAATAGCACTACCATTTCCTCAACACTCAAGTCAGAAAACTGGACATGACCCTGACTTCTTTCTCTGCTTCCCTTCTGCCCCTCATTCATTCAGGTCCCCATCAGGAAGAAGAAATATTAGCTCCCCTCCACTCCTGCCCAAATTCCCCTGTAATATAGACTGGAGTTGCATTTTACTTAGTGGGGATTGAATTCCAAAGACAAGAGCACATCGACAATAAGGAGAGTTAAAATTAGCCTAGGGAGTTCCGTCATAGCTCAGTGGAAAGGAACCCAACTAGTATCCATGAGGATGCGAGTTCCATCCCTGGCCTCGTTCATTGGGTTAAGGATCCCGCATTGCAGCTGAAGCTGAGATCCCAAATTGCTGTGGCTGTGGTGTAGGCTGGCAGCTGCAGCTCTGATTGGACCCCTACCCTCGGAACTTCCATATGCCTCTGGTGAGGCCCTAAAAAGACAAAAAAAAAAAAAAAAAAGAAAAGAACCTAAAAGATTTTTGCTTCAGTCTATGAAGGATTAACTACTACAGGAATTTCCTTTCTACCATAAACAACTAGAAAACCAGACAAAACGTCGAAGCAGTTTCCAGACATTGGGCAGTGGGTCATGAATGGTAATCCCTGAGAGAAGGGAAAGAAGCAAGAAATGCCTTGTCAGCCCTCTAGCTCATTGTCTGAAGGTTAGAAGAAGGAATCTAAACAAACCGATGACCTTGCCACATTGAAAGGCAGAAATCAGAGTTTGGGGAATTTATGGTATAGAGTACCAGACTGGAGGGAGGTAAACAGAAAGAGAGTACAAGAGGAGCCCCTTTGAGTCTTGGGCTGAGTTTTGATCTGAACATGTGGAAGAGGAAAACCTCCAAGGCCTAAGAATAAACCACTGTAAAAAACGGTAGGGATGATCAATGCTCAAAGCCCACACAGGGCTGGGAGGAGTTTGTATTTCCCCCAGTCAAAATAGAGAGACCAGGAGTGTCTGTCATGGTTCAGCAGAAATGAACCTGACTAGTATCCATGAGGACACAGGTTAGATCACTGGCCTCCATCAGTGGGTTAAGGAGCCCATGTTTCTGTGAGCTTCTGTGCAGGTTGCAGATTTGGCTCGGATCCCGTGATGCTGGGCCTGTGGTATAGGTGGGCAGCTGTAGTTCTGATTGGACCCCTAGCCTGGGAACCTCCATATGCCACAGGTGCAGCCCTAAAAAAAAGAGAGAGAGAGAGAGACCACATGTTGGATAGAGTACCTGCCCTTGTAGTGGAGCTAAAGGAGCTCTAGAATAATGAGACCTCTGTGATGCAGCTCTGCAGGTAATGAATTCTTCCAGCTTCTGTCTGTCTGAAAACAATTTGTTTTGTGTTTTGTATACTGAAAGATTATTTTTGCTGCATATAGAATTCTAAGCTGACAGGTTTTTTTTCTTTCTTTCTTTCAGCCCATTAAAATGTTCCACTGTTTAACTGTCAATGAAAAATCTGCTGTCATTTTTATTGTTTCTCTGTATGTAATGTATTTTTTTCCTTTCCTGCTTCTAAGATTTTCTCTTTGTCATTAATTTTCAGCAATTTGATTATGATGTGCCTTTGGGTAGTTTTCTTTATTTTCTCATGCTCGTTTTTTTGTTTTGTTTTGTTTGTTTGTTTTGAGCTCCTTGGATCTGTGAGTGTGTTGTTTTCATTAAATTTTGAAAAATTTGCCATTAAGCCATTATTTGTCCAAATATTTCACTGTCACCCTCCCTTTTCTTTGGAGGCTCTAATTACGTGTATATTAGTCTGCTTGAAGTTGTCCCACAGGTCACTGATGTTCTGATCATTTTTTAAATTTCTTTTTTCTCTCTGTATTTCATTTTGAATATTTTCTTCAACCTCACTAATTTGTGATGTCTAATCTCATCCAGTATATACTTTATCTCGGATATAATCTCTAGACTTGGATGTTTTAAAATATCTTCCATGTTTCTACCTGATTTTTGAGCATATGGAAAATATATTTTTAATAATTTCTGTTAATTCCAACATTTCCTCTATTTCTGGATTGGTTTCAATTAATTGATTTTTTTTTTTCTCTTCATGATGGAGCATATTTTCTTGCTTCTTTGGAAACCTGGTAATCTTTGATTGGATGAAGACATTGTGAATTTTACTTTGTTGGATAGTGGTTATTTTTGAATTGTTATAAATATGCTTCAACATTTTCTGAAATGCAGTTAAATTACTTAGAAATCTTTTGCTCTTTGGGGGCCTTCCACTGATGATATTTTAGGGTAAGCCAGAGAGGTGTTTAGTCCAGAGCTAATCATCACTCTCCATTACTGATGCAAGACCCTTCTATGCACTCTACCAAAATCTCCATGAATTATGAGGTTTTATATTCTCACAAGTGGCAACATACACTATTCTTAGCCCTGAGCAAATGCCAGGTGGTAATTTGCTCTGTGCTATTAGTTCTTTCTTCATCTTTGCATCATTTTTTTCACAAGCTTATGCTTGTAAATTTTTGTTTTTGTTTTTGTTTTTTTTTGCTTGTTTAGAGCCAAACCCGTGGCATATGGAGGTTCCCAGGCTAGGGGCTGAATTGGAACTGTAGTTGCTGGCTACAGGTTCAGCCACAAAAACTCAGGATCCAAGCCACGTCTGCAAACTACACCACAGCTCATGGCAAGGCTGGATCCTCAACCCACTGAGGGAGGCCAGGGATCTAATCCGCCTCCTCAGTGATACTAGTTGGATTCGTTTCTGCTTTGCCATGGGAACTCCCCTGATAGATATTCTTAAATTGTTGAAGGTGATTTTCTGAAAACCTTGGTAGTTCTTTTTCTGTGCATCTCTCTCTTCTCTGGCACTCTGCCCTATGAACGTTAACTCTCTGCTCCATCTCTTTAATTCAGGGAGTCCAACAGGATCCATGTGAGTTTGATTTTCCTTTGTCGTGGCATGGAAACCTTTCAAGGCAGAAAGCTGGGGCGATCATAGGACTCAGCTCATTCGTTTCCCATCTCTTGGGGATAACTCTCCTTCACTGCCTGATGACCTTGTTTCATACATTCAATCTGGTTCATTATTGTTGTTCCAGGTGGGAGAGTAAATCTAGTCCCTGTTATTCCATCATAGCTGAAAGGAGGAGTCATAAAGGCTTCTCTAGATCTGTCCTGAAAAATCTAAAAAGAAAGCACTGAAAAGGTCAAACTCAAATAACCTCATGTCAGAACAAAACCAAAATCCAGTTTCCAACAATGTAAAATCCATCCAGTAAAAATTACCAGTCATACAAAGAAGCAGGAAAATATGACCCACATCTAGGGAAAAATTCAACCAGTAGAGACAGATCCAGAAGTGACACAGGTAATGGAATTAGCATGCAAAGAACTTAAAATATCTACTATAAATCATGTAGATATATTTGAGAATGTAAAGGAAAACATGAGCATGATGAGGAGAGATATGAAAGATACTTACTTTAAAAAGAACCAGACACTTGGATTCTAATATTTATGCTTCCACAAAATGACTGTATGACCCTGAAGAATGACCTCCCCTCTCTGGGCTAATGACATCCCTGCAAATACTCTCTTTCTCTCAATCTCTTTCTCATCCCGTAAATTCTGTACCCTACATATCTACAGGTCTCCATCTCTACTCCCTAAACTATACCAAGTCTCCTATCCTAATCACCACCACACCCAATCCTTTTCTCCTGAAATAGCCTGAGACATTTTTCTAAAAGGAAAAATGAACTGTGCTTCTCTTCTGGCCTTTCACTGCCCTTAGGATAAAGTCCACAGTTCATATTACAGACTCAAGGCCCTTCCTGTTGTGGTCCCACCCTGGTTGCTCCTTTGAGCCTTTCTGGAAACCATTCTTCCCTATCCCTCATGGCTCCACTTCTATCCTTTCATCTTGAGACTTCCTGCCTAAAACATCTCCTCTAATGATTTTTCAGTCAGTTAATTTCTGATCCCCTTCATTGAATTGCCATGTTAAACATCACTTCCTCAGGGAAGGCGTCCCTACCCACCTGTATCCCTCCCCATAACTCAGTTAAGTGTTGCTCCTGCTGTGTACTCTTCTGTGTCTCTGATTCAATGGTCACAGTACTTATCTCACCATAGGATAATTGCCTACTTGTCTCTCCTCATCCCAACCTCTGTGCCTGTTCCCCAGAGTATCCCAGCACCTAACCCAATGTCTGGTTATAAAAAGAATGACGGATTACCATCTGTAATATATAAGGGTCCCTCCATCCCATGCCCGGAGCCCTGTTCTAGGCCATGCCCCTGTAACCCTGCACTCCTGAAACAGCCTCAGGTCAGCCTCCCGCCCTGAGGGTCTCCGTCATCTAATCCACTGCTCAGAGCAGCAAGAACCATTGTCCTCAAGCATCATTTTGATCCTATCACTCTCCTTCTTAGAAGCCTACAATAGCTCCAATTGCCTCTTGAATTAAATTAAAACTCCTAATCATGGGTTTCAAGGGTCTTTAACAATTAGCTGCTTCCCTTCCCCTACACATAACTGCTGCTATCTTTTCACAGGCCCTCAGGCATGGCTTCTCCTGCTGTCCTGCAAATCTGCTTCTTGTCCACTTCCCTCCTAAGCCCACCCCTATGGCCCTCTCTCCTCCTTTCTTAGCTTTCCCCCCCCTCCTCTTTCTTTCTCCCAAATCATAGCTTTTCCTCCACTTTCAAACTATTGTTCAATCACCATTTTTTTTTTTCTTTTCAGGGCTGCACCTGTGGCATATGGAAATTCCCAGGGTAGAAATCAAATCAGAGCTTCAGTAGCCAGCCCACAACACAGCCACAGCAATGAGGGATCCTTAACTCATTGAGTGAGGCCAGGGATCAAACCTGCATCCTCATAGATACTAGTCGGACTCTTAACCTGCTGAGCCCCAACAGAGAACTCCTCAATCATCATTTTCTTCATGACAGTTTCCTAAATCAACTCCATGTGGCTGTGTCCTTCCTATCATAACTGTTTTCACATGTGTAGAATATTTGTGCTTGTATGTATGTGGTAAACATCCCAGGCTCTGTGGCTTCTGCGAAAGTACTTTTGGTATTGTCTGCCCTATTAGAGTCCAACAACTCCAAGGACAGGGATGATGTCTTTTTATTCCTTGGGGAAATCTTAATGTAGTGGTTAGCAAGAGGGACATGAACAAACCTTTCTGAGGGCCCACGCTGTGTCAGACACTGTGCTAGGAGCTTAACATCTGTTATTTCATGTCTGCCTGCCAATAACCTGATGAATTAGGAATGATTATTCTTTTTTTTTTGTTTTGTTTTGTTTTGCTTTTTTTGTTTTTGTGTTTTGAGGGCCTCACCAGAGGCATATGGAGATTCCTAGGCTAGGGGTCCTGTTGGAGCTACAGCTGCTGGCCTACACCATAGCCACAGCAATGTGAGATTAGAGCTGTGTCTGCAGCCTACACCACAGCTCACAGCAACACCAGATCCTTAACCCACTAAGCAAGGCCAGGGATCAAACCTGCATCCTCATGGACGCTAGTCAGATTCGTTTCCTCTGAGCCATGATGGGATCTCCAGGAATGATTATTCTCGATTTACGAGTACACTGGGAGACAGGGAGGTATATGTAATTGGCACTGCCACTGATAAAAGTCTTCGTGATCCAGAATACATGCTCTGTTCTCCTGCCAAAGAAGCCACGTTTCTGGAAGAGTGGGCCTTCTGATGGAGTGCCCCAGAAGGGCACCTAAGTCAGGACACATACTCTGCCCGTGTTGTGTCCACGCAACATATGCAATGTTGACTAGCACTTTATACCCGAAGAAGATGCTCACCAAGCTCACACCTCGTGGCTCTGATAGGGATGGAGTAGGCACAAGTAGTTGTAGAAGTCCCAGTAAGGGAAGATAGATAAAGAGGGAAACACAGGGGACATTGGGAGACCACTGTAAATTAATAATTGCTCAAGAAAGCCATCAGAACAAGGCAGGCTTGCTGTACTAGTGGAGGTGCAAGAATTGCCTCAGGTCATTGGGTTGGGGATGGGATGAAGCCTGCATTCAGATTCAGACCAAGAGGAGGAGTCTGAGGACTGCCCTTTGGCGGATTTGAATACATAACTTTTATTGGATACTGAGGAGGAGCTACTGCTGAAAGAAAGAGAGGAGTTCCCGTGGTGGCACAGCAGAAACGAATCTGACTAGGAACCATGAGGTTGTGGTCCGATCCCTGGCCTCGCTCAGTGGGTTAAGGATCCGGCGTTGCCGTGAGCTGTGGTGTAGGTCACAGGTGCAGCTTAGATCCCACATTGCTGTGGCTGTGGTGTAGGCTGGCATCTGTAGCTCTGATTAGACCCCTAGCCTGGGAACCTCCATATGCTTCGGGTGAGGGCCTAAAAAGACCAAAAAAAAAAAAAAAAAAGAAAGAGGCGGTCTTTTCCAACCCTGCTCACCTTTCCTCTGGGAAGAGCCTCCTTGCCTTCCCACTTGCATCTCTCACAGATGTCCTATCCTAATAAATCTATTACTTGCCCATCACTTTGTCTATCACTGAATTCCTTCTGTGCAT
This sequence comes from Phacochoerus africanus, assembly GCF_016906955.1. Taxonomy (NCBI): domain Eukaryota; kingdom Metazoa; phylum Chordata; class Mammalia; order Artiodactyla; family Suidae; genus Phacochoerus; species Phacochoerus africanus. The sequence continues at coordinate 74,059,908 of NC_062545.1, read as the reverse complement.
GAAGAACCTGAATCTCAGTAAGTCCAGACACCGCGTGAGTGATTTCAATTTAAAACCATGGGTTCAAGTCCCAATCTGGGTCTAGGTTGGGTTTGAGTCCCAGCATGTGGGTTCAAGTCCCTGTCTGTGTTCTGGATAGGTTCAGACCACTAATGAGGTCAGTTTCATCTCTTTCACCATGTTTGCTTGTCTGGGTCTCATGAGAGTAAGACAAGGCTCCACCTACAAATGATTACTTTTTAAATTTTAGTTAAAGATTCCTTTACAAATCTGGAGTTCCCGTCGTGGCTCAGTGGTTAACAAACCCGACTAGCATCCATGAGAATGCGGGTTCCATCTCTGGCCTCACTCAGTGGGTTAGGGATCCAGCGTTGCTGTGAGCTGCATGAACTGTGGTGTAGACTGAAGACTCAGCTTGGATCCCGCATTGCTGTGGCTGTGGTGTAGGCCGGGCTACAACTCTTTTTGGACCCTTGGCCTGGGAACCTCCATATGCCCCACATGCAGCCCTAAAAAGACAAAAAAAAAAAATTCCTTTAAGAATTTGATGAGAGCCATGGACTTGACCCAGAAAAAAATAATAAACATATGACATTTATGTACAAATCAGGGTATTTGCAGACCCTCTTCCCCCTTACTTCTAGCCATAGGTTTATCTAGACTGCAGGCCTATGGAGAGAACTGCATGTTCTCCTTGTGCCTTTCCTATTTTACAGAATCCAGAACCTGTTAATGGTAACTTTTTGAGGACTCTGTGTCAATATCATTTATGGGTATGTTTCAAAATATATGCTGCCCTAAGTCTTTAATTTCTTAATGATACAAAGGCTAGCTTTAAAGTGGAAACCTACATGAAAGCCTAGGGATTGAAAAGATGTCAGAGAAGGGGCTTTTGGGAAAATAAACTTTATGACCTGTCATTCTGGTTGTGCCCATATTAATTTGTGATGTCCACTGTTGGTTTTAATCACAGCACCTTAATCTCCAGGTAAACTTTCATCATGATTGTTGATAACATTATCACTTGTTTCAGCCTAACTTTTTGAAGCACTGAGGCGCCAGAGTCTGTTTACAAAGGGACACTCCTTTTTTTTGGCTTTTTAGGCCACCCCCGTGGCATATAGAGGTTCCCAGGCTATAGCTCCAGGGGTCAAATTGGAGCTATAGTCTACACCACAGCCATAGCAATGTCAGATCTGAGCCGCATCTGCGACCTACACCACAGCTCATGGCAATGCCGGATCTTTAACTCACTAAGCCTGGCTAGGGATCGAACTTTCATCTTCATGGATCCAGTCATATTCGTTTCTGCTGAGCCAAGATGGTAACTCCAAGGGACGCTCCTTTTCACACTTCCACACTTCCATATTTCTAGTCTTAATGGTGCTCTTTGTTGACTTGAAATGATTTTTTTTTTTTAAGAGCTGCACTTGAGGCATATGGAAGTTCCCAGGCTAGGGGTAGAACTGGAAGTGCAGCTGCCAGCCTACATCACAGCCACAGCAGCACCAGATCCAAGCTGCATCTTCGACATATGCCACATCTTGTGGCTACACCTGATCCTTAACTCACTGATCGAGGCTAGGGATTGAACTCACATCCTCATGGATACTAATTGGTCTCTTAACCCACTGAGCCACAACAGGAACTCGGAAGCTCCTTGTCAAACAGTAAACTCTTTCCTGAGACACTCTTCCCTTTGTAGTTGAGGAGAAAGGAAAAAATGCTGGTATCTTTGGGGAGGTTGTTTGAGGCTGAAGAGTGACATCTCTCGGTGGAAAGGTAGAAGGGGTTTCTTATTAGGCCACTTTTAACTGGGACGTGTTGGAGACCTAGTGTCCATGGCTTCAAAGTTTCTGTGAACCCCTAAAGTTGTATGCAAAGTTTTGAGTGTAAAATGTGCATTTTTCTGAAAAAATGGTCCAGAGCTTTCATCAGGTTCTCAGAGGGTTCTTTGCTCATGAAACATTGGTTCATTGAGTTGAACCTGTGTTTTTTAAAATATTTCACATCCGAATATTACGTGCAGCAGAACCAAACACTCAGATTCCTGGGCCCCACCTGCAATGCTCCAAAGTAGAATCTCTATGGCCATTACCTGGGGCTCTGATTCTTTAACCATCCAGGTGGTTTGGTTAAATTTCTGAATTAGCTAAGTTTCAAATATCTAACATCATCTGTTAAAATATGATCAATAATTACAGTATAGGGAAGTAGTTATACTTATCTAAATAGGCCTGGGTTCAAATGCCAGCTCAGCCATTTATTAGCTATTTAACATTGGCAAATTTTGAGTCCCTCAGAACCTGAGTTCTCTCATCTGTAAATATGTGGCTAAATAATTTATTAGTCTTGAGATAATATTGCCTAATACATCCTTATTTACCATTCATTGTTTCTCTTAACATTGAATCTTCCCCCAAATCTCCAGATCTAATTATTTTTCAAAAGATTTATGAGGCTTTTTTCCATAGAGACATTATCAATAAAGAAAACAAAACAGATTAATCATTTTCCACAACCATCCACATGCTATGCAGAAAGAGGTTTGGTTATGCTATCAAATATGCCTGAACTATAAACCATAAACCAAAATATTCTTTGCCTCACTAAACAAATTAGCAATATTCATATTCTGTACGTTATAACTCTTTCTGTGGACTCTAGTGATTTTAGAAAATGGAGAGCATAAATACCCGTATTTACCAACAAGGACCAAGTCTTTCATGCTTAATAGGCACATTATTGAGAATGTTTGATTTAATAGAGAATCTACCTACAGGTACACCTTCAGAAGCAAACAGCAAAAAGGAGAAAGGAATTCCTAGTTTTGTAAAACCCGTTGTAAAATCCTAAGTTTGGTAAGTGCACCCTCACCAACGCTCCTCACTTCCAATCCCATGCACACACTGGGTTGTTTCAAGCCAATTCTCTCCCTCTGGTGATTTGCTACTTTACCGTAGCTACTTTCTATCATTGGAAAATTGTTTACAGGAATGTTCATTTTTACCTACCAGAGAACTTTTACCCTGGTTCATGATATAAGCAGAAAAATCTAAAGGAAATAAAATGCCTACGTTAAAACAACCAACTATGTAAAATCTTTTTCACATGAAGTTCCCATTTGATTAACTAAAAAAAAAAAAAAAAATCTAAGAATTGGTCCCTGGTGCCTTTTTTGAAGCTAGATATTTATTTAGGTTCCTGGTGGAAGAGGACTTGTCTGTTTGGAGCCTAAGAAACCGTGGCTCTATGGAGAACTGATAGTCAAGAGGAAGAATGAAGGCAGAGGTCTGGTTACCTTAAATGTATCACTTTAGCATTTGTCAACCCATTTATCAAAAAATCTTGAAGATGATAAATTCAGGTTTCATATTCTTTGATTGCCATCTGCTGGTGATCCTCCATAGTAGAAAGTAAAAATTCCCAGGAAGATTTCAACTACCTGGTTATCGCTTGATTTTAAGTAGCTCTTAAACCCCCAAAGAGAATGGTATTTTTAATGCTCACATGATACCAGAGAGTCATGCCAAAGTTCCAGAGAGCAGTCTCTCAGAAATATACTTTGCCTGGTTGTTTCCTGGGAAGATGTTTGCACAGCTACTAGGCATCACTCTGCAGAGACAGTTCCTTACTTAGAAAAAGCAAAAACAAAAACTCTTTGTTTAGAGCAGTTTTAGGTTCACAGCAAAATTGAGTGGAGAATACAAAGAGTTTCCATCTACTCCCTGCCTCTAAATATGCACAGATTCCCCCACTATCAATATCTGGCACCAGAGTGGTACATTTGTTACAATCAATGAACTTAAATTGACGCATCTTTATCACCCAAAGTGATAAATAGTGTACATTAAGGTTCACTCTTTGTGTTGTAAAATCTATGGATTGTTTTTTCTTTTTATGGCTTCACTTGCAGCATATGGAAGTTCCCAGGCCAGGGGTCCAATCAGAGCTGTAGCCACCAGACTATACCTTAGTCACAGCAACACCAGATCCGAGCCACACCTTCGATGTACACTTCGGCTTGTGGCAATGCTGGATCCTTAGCAAGTGCGGCCAGGGATCGAACCTGCATCCTCATGGGCACTATGTTGGGTCCTTAACCTGATGAACCACAATAGAAACTCCAATCTATGGATTTTGACATGTATCAAGAATATAATGACATGTATCCAAGATTGTAGCATCATACAAAATAGTTTCACTGCCCTAAAAATCCCCTGTGCTGCATCTCTTCATCCCTTCCTCCTTAACCCCAGCAACCTCAGATCTTTTCACTGTCTCCATAGTTTTGCATTTTCCAGAATATCATTTAGTTGGACTCATATAGTATGTTGGTTGGAATAATACAGTTACAGTTTTTCCAGACTGGCTTCTTTTGCTTAGTAATGTGTGTCTGAGTTTCCTCCTTGTCTTTTCATGACTTGATAGTTCCTTTTTTTTTTTTAATATCAGATAGTACTCCATTGTGCGGATGTAGTAGAGTTTGTTTATCCATTCTGTTTGGAATGTCCTTCAACTGGAGTTTGTTCGTCCTTCCACTGAAGGACATTTTTTGTTGCTTCTAAGTTTTGACAATTATGAATAAAGCGGCTCTAAACATTTGTGGTCAGGTTTTTCTGTAGATATGTTTTCAACTTATTTGAGTAAATACCAAGGACGGTGATCGCTGCATGGTATGGTAAACATTGCTCATTTGTAAGAGGACTAAGAGGGCAGCCCTGGCCATAAACATCTAGTTTATTTTATTATTTATTTGTTTGCTTTTTAGGGCCGCACCTGTGGCACATGGAAGTTCCCAGGCTAGGGGTCGAATTGGAGCTGTAGCTGCTGGCCTACACCACAGCCACAGCAACGCTGGATCCAAGCTACATAGGCAACCTACTCTGGAGCTCAGGGCAATGCTGGATCCTTAACGCAGTGAGTGAGGCCAGGGATCAAACCCAAGTCCTCATGGATCCTAGTTGGGTTTGTTACCACTGAGCCATGACGGCAACCCCCATAAACATCTATTTTTAAAATCCATTTAACTTTTAGTCCCCGGGCCCATGATGGGCTTCAGGTGTTCAGAAATCCCACCAAAATTATACATAAACTATTGGGTCATGTGACTTTTCTGGGGACATTGCTCATTTATTTTATCAGATGCTCAAAGGTGGTATGGCTCAGGAACAAGCTCCCTGGAAACTTTGAAAAGAGTGTGGTTGAGGTGCCCATGTAGGAGATATGACAGGTCTGTAGGATTTCTCTTTGCCCTCAGACATCCATTACTGGAGTTGGAATTAGAAAATAAGAAAATTATGGAGTTCCCGTTGTGGCTCAGTGGTTAACAAATCTGACTAGGAAGCATGAGGTTGTGGGTTCGATCCCTGGCCTTGCTCAGTAGGTTAAGGATCTGGTGTTGCTGTGAGTTGTGGTGTAGGTTGCAGTCACAGCTCGGATCCCATGTTGCTGTGGCTCTGGCGTAGCCTGTGGCTACAGCTCCAATTAGACCCCTAGCCTGGGAACCTCCATATGCCATGGGATGGGCCCTATAAATGACAAAAAGACAAAAACAAACAAACAAACAAAAACCAAATAAAAATAGCATCTTCTTTAAAAAAAAAAAAGAAAAGAAGAAAATTAGGGAGTTCCCGCTGTGGCTCATCAGGTTAAGGACTCAGTGTTTCTGTGAGGATGCAGTTCCTATCCCTGGCCTCAATCAGTGATTAAGGATCCAGCGTTGCCTCAAGCTTCCGCATAGGTTGCAGATGTGGCTTGGATCTGGTGTTGCTGTGGTTGTGGTGTAGGCTGACAACTGTAGCTCCAATTTGACCTCTGGCCCGGGCACTTCCACATGCCACAGGTGTGGCCATAGAAGGAAAGAAAAGGATCTACCAAGGTAAATAGTTTATTACTATATTTTTAATCTTACAATGACCCAATGTTTATAAATTATTTTTATTTTATAAAAATAACCAAAGGAGTTCCTGCTGTTGTGCAGCAGGGTCAGCGGCCTCTTGGGAGCTCTGGGGTGCAGGTTTGATTTCCCACCCAGCACAGTGGATTAAAGATCTGGCATTGACACAACTGCAACTTAGGTCATTACCGTGGCTTGGATCTGATCCCTGGCCCAGAAATTCCATATGCTGTGGGGTGAACAAACAAACAAAGATTAGAAAGATTACATTGCTCAAGTTTGTACAGCTAATCATGGGGCTGAAATTCAAATGCAGACCTGTTTAGACGCCACTTCTGAATAATAAAGACAATAAAACAAAATTCTGATGGAGTTCCCCTTGTGGATCAGTGGTTAACGAATCCAGCTAGGAACCATGAGGTTGCAGGTTTGATCCCTGGCCTCACTCAGTGGATCAAGGATCCGGTGTTGCTGTGAGCTGTGGTGTAGGCCAGCAGCTACGGCTCCGATTGGACCCCTAGCCTGGGAACCTCCACATGCCACGGGTGTGGCCCTAGAAAAGACAAAAAGACAAAAAATAAATAAATAAAATAAAACAAAATTCCAATGTTTGATGATTTCATGAGGGAAAACAGAGCTGCACACCATCAGTGCTGAGGAATGGGGCCTGGCTCCCTCTGTTGGGGGGGGTACATGGGGGTCTGAGCTAAGTTTTCAAGGGCAATAAAGACCTGGCTAGGCAGAGAGGATGAAGGCAGAGATGAAATTCCAAGTGAGGAAGCAGCACAGGCCATGACTTAGAACATGAGAAGGAGGCTGAATATATAGTCAAGGTGACTATATTCCAAGAGTGTCTGGGATATAGTGAGAAAATGACTGTATTCTAGCAGCTCCTGAGGTATGGTCATTCTTAGTATATCCCAGCAGCTCCTGGCAGGAATGACTTGCCACTTCTTGGGGCAATAGGACAAAGATCAATCATGCTTGGTCTTAAAGGGAAGAAATTTCAAAAGTGAATACAAAATAGATAAACCAGACTTGATCAAAGTTATAAACCATTGTGTTTCAGAGGATACCATCAAAAAAGCAAAAAGACAACCCACAAAATGGAAGAAAATATTTGTAAATTATCTGTCTAATCTGGGATTTGTCCCAGAATATGTAAAGAATGTTTACAACTTAACAATAAAAAGACAAACAACCTCATCTTTAAAAGGGCAAAAGATTTGGATATACATGTCTCTAAAGAAGACATACAGGAGTTCCCGTCATGGCTCTGTGGAAATGAATCTGACTAGCATCCATGAGGATGCACGTTCGATCCCTTGCCTTGATTAGTGGGCGTTGCCATGAGCTGTGGTGTAGGTTGCAGACTTGGCTTGGATCTCGTGTGGCTGTGGTATAGGCCAGTGGCTACAGCTCTGATTCGACCCCTAGCCTAGGAACCTCCATATGCCTTAGGTGGGGCCCTACAAAGACAAATAAATAAATAAATAAATAGGACATACATATGGCCTGTAAGCATGTGAAAGATGATAGACAGCACTAGTTGTGAGGGACATGCAAATCAAAATCACAATTAGGTATCACTTCATGTTCACTAGGGTGGCAAAAATTAAAAAAATAAAATAAAAACGATGATAGCAAATATTTATGAAGATGTGAAGATATTGCTGTGGGATAGTTACCAGTCTGAGCTCACACTGCTTGCCACACAACAGGCCAATAAGTTGAGAGACAAGGTACTGGGACAAGGAATAGTGACTTTGTTTGGAATGCCAGGGGACCAAGAAATAGTAGACTAGTGTCCCCAAACCCACCTTACCTGAGTTAGCATTCAGGCTTCTTTTATACTAAACAGGAGGCTGTGTGGCTGGTTGTTGCAAACTTCTTAGTGCCCGACCCCAAAGGTGATGTGATGATCCTTTATTCTTAGAGCTGTACGTGTAGGTCTGCTCCCAAAGTTCCTGTAAACCTCCAAAAAAACAGATGTTATTCTCTGTCCTGCAACTTTTTATCTCTGTATGAATGAAAAGCATTACACCTTTAAAGACAGGCCTGGGAGGCAGAGCCTTGAGAATGGGGTATTAGGTATATTTCAGGCTATAAGCAACATTCTCTCACAAGGATGCCAAGCCAGCATGACTAAGCACAGGCAACTTGGCAAAAGGTTAGAGCTAAAGGAGAGATCCAACCTGGAGTCAGGTTTGTTCTTCTCCATTGCAGAATTACATATGAGGAAGAAACTTTGGAAGACTGTTTGGCAGTTCTTCAAAATGTTAACCATGGAGTTACTATGTGACCTACCACTCCTAGGTGACCTTACCACTCTTAGGTATGTAAGCAAGAGAACTGAAAACAGGCAACCAACCAAAAACAGATACATTAGTGCTCATAGAAGTCTTATTCAGCCAAACAGGAGAAACAACCCAAATGTCCATCAGGACAACAAAATGTGGAATGTCCATATTTTGGAAGATTTTCTTCTTTGGTCTTTTTCAGGCCACACCCATAGCATATGGAGGTTTTCCGGGCTAAGAGTCAAAATGGAGCTATAGTCGCCAGCCTAGCCACAGGCACAGCAAGGTGGGATCAGGGCCGAGTCTGCAACCTACACCACAGCTCATGGCAACACCAGATCCTTAATCCACTGAGCCAGGCCAGGGATCGAACCTGAGTTCTCATGGATGCTAGTCAGGTTCGTTAACTGATGAGCCATAACGGGAACTCCTCTGGAAGATTATTGAGGCATTAAAAGGAAGGCAGTACTGTTATGTGCTACAGCAGGAGTGAGCCTTGGAAACATGTAGATAGAAAGAAGCCAGTCACAAAAGACCACATGGCATCTGATTAGACTTATACGAAATATCCAGAATAGGCAAATTCATACCAACAGAAAGTTGATGGGTGGCTTGCCACAGGCTGGAGGGATTTGAGGTAGAGTGAAGGATGACAGGGTTTCTTTTCCAGGTAATACAATTTTAATCCTCTCAATAACCTATGATGAGAAAATTGAAGTAGAGAGAGATGGGGCTGGTATTCAAACCCAAGTACTGTCTTTTTATAACACTTTATAACTTTTCAAAGCTCTTTCATGCAAATGGAATAATATATGCAGAAGTGGTTTGTGGATGATAAAGTACTATGCAAATGAAAGTAATTATAACTATTTTAATGTAATCTGATTTGACCTCCACGGTCTTCCTGTGAGAGAGGTACGGTGTGTAATATCTTATCATTCTGTAGACAAAAACAAATACATGCACTTGTGAAGTACAAAGAAAGGTGACTTGCCCAAGGTCACAATGTGAGTAGTGGCATGTTCAGAACTAGGACCCACATTTTGAAAGTTTTGTACTTTTATCTCTTGAGATGATAAATTCTGCTAAGTATTTTTTTTTTTTGGCCAAGCATATTTAAATTACACTAATTATTAGAGTTAAAAAGTTTAGTGTTCATAAATAAATCTTTGGACTATACCTTCTGCTGTATTTTTTTTTCTTTTTTTGCTTTTTAGGGCCTTGCCAGAAGCATATAGAGGTTCCCAGGCTAGGGGTCCAATCAGAGCTGTAGCTGCTGGCCTACACCACAGTCATGGCAATGCCAGATCCGAGCTGCATCTGTGATCTGCAACACAGCTCATGGCAACACTGGATCCTTAACCCACTGAGCGAGGCCAGGGATCGAACCTGCAACCTCATGGTTCCTAGTCGGATTCGTTTCTGCTGCGCCACCAAGGGAACTCCTCTTCTGCTGTATTTTTTTTTTGTCTTTTTGTCTTTGTTGTTGTTGTTGTTGTTGTTGCTATTTCTTGGGCCGCTCCTGCGGCATATGGAGGTTCCCAGGCTAGGGGTCGAATCGGAGATGTAGCCACCGGCCTTCGCCAGAGCCACAGCAACGCGGGATCCGAGCCGCGTCTGCAACCTACACCACAGCTCACGGCAATGCCGGATCGTTAACCCACTGAGCAAGGGCAGGGACCGAACCCACAACCTCATGGTTCCTAGTCGGATTCGTTAACCACTGCGCCACGACGGGAACTCCCTTCTGCTGTATTTTTAATTCCACTCACTCCCCAAGGGCCTTCCTTCTCTTCCCCATCTTGTCCCTTTCCTCTAACTTCCAGACACTGACACACCCTTCCATACACACTCCAGAAACCAGGGAGGAGCCATCCAGGCTTTAGATCCGTCTTAGTTAACACAGGGAAAAGGCATTCATCCTTTTAACGGAATGGGACCAGGTCACTAGCTCTTAAGAGAAGGTCAGAGTATAGTTACTAGGAGAAAAATGGATGTCTTAAGGTGACCATATGACTTTTGAAAATCACTCTTCAAGATGATTAAATGTGCTTGATTTTAGATGCCAGAGGTCTGAGGAAATTAGCAACGTCCCCAAATGTAAGACCTATTAAGAACAAATGGTAGGGGAATTGCTGTTGTGGCTCAGTGGTAACGAACCCAATTACTATCCATGAAGATGTGGGTTCTATCCCTGACCTTGCTCTGTGGGTTAAGGATCCAGCTTTTTGGTGAGCTGTAGTGTGGGTCACAGACTCGGCTTGATCCCATGTTGCTGTGGCTGTGGTGTAGGCTGGCAGCTACAGTTCTGATCCAACACCTAGCTTGGGAACTTCCATATGCTGTGGGTGCAACCCTAAAAAAAAAAAAAAGACAAAATAGAAAAGAACAAATAGGAGTTCCCGTCGTGGAGCAGTGGTTAACGAATCTGACTAGGAACCATGAGGTTGTGGATTTGATCCCTGGCCTTGCCCAGTGGGTTAAGGATCTGGCGTTGCCGTGCGCTGTGGTGTAGGTCGAAGACCAGGCTCGGATCCCGAGTTGCTGTGGCTCTGGCTTAGGCCAGCAGCAACAGATCTGTTAGACCCCTAGCCTGGGAACCTCCATATGCTGCAGAAGCAGTCCTAGAAAAGGCAAAAAGACAAAAAAAAAAAAAAAGAACAAATGATAGCATTTATTCTTACCTTTATCTACCAGACCAGAGCTTGGCCTTTCACTGGCCATTGAGGCCCAAAGCCAGAGTTTATGAGATGTAAGATTTCAGAAAACCCTGCATTGGGGGTTTGGCTTGTGAATGGTGCTTGGGGACAAAGTATCTGCTTAGGAGACTGAGGCTACTTACCTTAACTACTCAGCTACCCAATTCCCATCCCCCATAAAGCTTGGTTCTGGACTTGTTTCTCGTACCTTTGAGTAAATCACAGCTTTAACCTTCTGTAGGGATTGGAGATAAGGCTGTTATCTAAAACTGAGAAGGACCCGGAATTCCCATTGTGGCTCAGCGGTTAACGAATCCGACTAGGATCCACGAGGTTGCGGGTTTGATCCCTGGCCTCACTCAGTGGGTTAAGGATCCAATGTTGCTGTGAGCTGTGTGAGCTGTGGTGTAAGCCAAAGACTTGGCTTGGATCCTCATTGCTGTGGCTGTGGTGTAGGCGGTGGCTGCACTGATTAGACCCCTAGCCTGGGAATCTCCACATGCTGCGGGTGTGGCCTTAGAAAAGACAAAAAGACTAAAAATAAAATAAAATAAAATAAAGTAAATAAAATAAAATAAAATAAAACTGAGAAGGACCCAAGGCACTTCTAGAGTGGGTATGGGAAATTCGTGGCTGCTCAGGATGGGCCCAGCCCCAGGGAAGGGCAGCAGGGCGTGATTTTTATAATGTTCCACCCAGAAGAGAAGCTAGAAACATCCTATGATGGACAGAAGACAGATGGATGGAGAGCATGTCATATAAACACGGCCACATCATCATTATTTACTAAGAAAAAACTCAGCAATTCATTCTCTCTTGTTCTTGCAGCCCCATCCTTGTCCGTCTTCCCTTCCTTCCTTCCCTTCCTGACGGAACAGTGTAGATGCTGAACATCTTCACATGGCTCTGTCTTTCCTTTTCCTTCTAATCCTCACACACTGGCTCCCCCCGAAACGGATCCCAGCCACTTCCTTGCGACTGCTCTTGATAAAGTCATCGGCTGTCGGCTTATACCTGACCACAGCACACCACGATCATGTGCCATGTCTCAGTCACGCTCACATGCGATCTGCCACTGACTCAATACATCAACACAAGACATTCCAAGGGCATTCGACAGACCCTTGTTAGCCCTATATTTAAAAAGAAGGCAATGGTCAAATAATTTGGGAAACCTCATCTTAGAGATTTACATACCAGGGATTTGGGGGTGTGCTTCAATCCCCTCTCTTCTCTTGAGTTCTCTCTCCCTGCCTGATTCTAGTTTAGGACATCTTCATCTGACAGCTTTGATGGGGGTGGGTCACAGCCTCCTTTACACTGGCGTCTGACAGTCCAGCAGCTCTGTACTTGTTCTTCTGTTCATTTATTGGAGATGGAACTGGAGCGGCCCTCATGACCAGATTAGGAACACATATCTGAGGGCACTGACAGCCTGAGCCAATGAACTTGAAATTAAATTTTTCTTCCTTTTGCCCTCCCCCTTCTTTTTAATCCTCCTCATGCCCTGTCATCATAACTATATTAATGATATCATCATGGAATTTGCTCATAGATTAAGGTCCAGATTCCTTATTCTAATTGGATCTTCACACTCTTTACAAACTGGCTCCACACTTATCATCTTTTTTTTTTTTGGTCTTTTTTGTTGTTGTTGTTTTTAGGGCTGCACATGAATGGCATATGCATGGCATATGCATGGCATATGGAGGTTCCCAGGCTAGGAGTCAAATTGGAGCTGGAGCTGTCGGCTTATACCATAGCCAGAGCAACACCAGATCTGTGCCATGTCTGCAGTCTACAGGCCAACTCACAGCTATGCCAGATCCTTAACCCACTTAGTGAAGCCAGGAATTGAACATGCATCCTCATGGATACTAGTCAGGTTCGTTACCATTGAGCCACAACAGGAACTCCCATTCTTACCATCTTAATTTCATAACTGGGCAACTTTGCTGGACCCAAGCTGAGACTCAGATACTCTAGGAGAACCTTGGTGACCCTCTTCACCTTGTAGCTTTCTGCATTTATTAACATGCATCAGAACTGAGGAGTCCTCTGGGTAAAATACTTGAACTCTGTCCACAATTGCAGTTAAGACATATGCAGACATGTCTGATGGACTGTGGGTTCCCAGTGAGGCTAGGTCTCTGGGAGAGCCCACTGGTAAGTAAGAGGAATCTGGTGCAGGGAGCAGGCCAGGGAACAGACATAAAGAGGAACCTCTCTGTCCTGGAGTCAGATGCTTGTATCCCCAACTCACCTCCACTCTGACTACATGTGTGCCCCTGGGCGTATTTCTTTATCTCTCTGGGTCTCCTTCTCCTTGTGTGGAAAATGGTGCACTTATGGTACCTACTAATTTATAGGGTTGTTTGAGAATGAACTGAGTTGATTTATGTAAAATACTTAGCAAAATGTTATCAGCAACCAGGCTTTAGCATCATGGAGCCAGTAGTGAGCATTTCTGGATAGAGTAGAAGCCAATTCTGGATCTTCCACCTCTTTGTATGCTCTGGGGAGAAAATGCCTACATGTGTGAACTGGAGGTTCTGTGCTCCTTTGATGCTCAAGAATCCTTTTTGTGGGAGTTCCCATAGTGGCGCAGTGGTTAATGAATCCAACTGGGAACCGTGAGGTTGCTGGTTTGGTCCCTGGCCTTGCTCAGTGGGTTAAAGATGTGGCGTTGCCGTGAGCTGTGGTGTAGGTCGCAGATGCGGCTCGGATCCCGAGTTGCTGTGGCTGTGGTATAGGTGGGTGGCTACAGCTCTGATTAAACCCCTAGCCTGGGAACCTCCATATGCCACGGGAGTGGCTCAAGACAAAAAGCCAAAAAAGAAAAAAAAAAAAAAAGAATCCTTTTTGTGGATTTCTCTACTTGCTCCTCTTTGCCCATCGCAACTCCAGAGAGCACTCTACTGCCATCATACATTCCCAGACAAACAAAATAGTAATACTAGAGTATATTCTGTTGGCAAAAGCAATGGCATGGATTTTAACAATCAGGTGCAAAGGCTCTAGCCTTTAGGCCATGACAACAGTGGTAGTGAGGGCTGGGCAGTGGCCTTTCTGGGAGCTTTCTAGTCTGATCCTGCAGGGTTGCAACCTAATAAGCCATGGCTAAGAGCAATGAGCATGTCCAAAACGGCCACACAAGAGAGCTTCCTGGTTATTTGCACAACTTTTGCATGAGGCTGGATGTCCTGCAACCTGCCAAGCAGGAATGGAGAGCCATCAAGATTGAATGAATGAATCCAAATCTTGTGAAGCCTATACGCTTGAGCGATGTTTGCATGGTTTTAGCAATCATTTGTTGAAGACTGTTGCCAGGCCCTGGGCTGGGCAACTTTCATTTACTAAGCATGCACGCAAAAATTCTTTCCATTTTCCAGATGAAATCCAGCCATTTCCCTAAGGCCTCCTGGGTCGCAAGTGGTAGAGCCAGGATTTAAATTTTAAGCTGATTTGGAAGACTAAGCTCTTACCTTCTATACTATCCTGCCTTCTCCATCAACACTCTAGAGATATTTTTCAGTATTGGACACACTCTTTTTTTAAAAACTCAATAAGTTTTTTTACATTTATAGTTAAATAACAATTTATAGCATTTCCACCCCAAACCCCCAGCCCATCCCCCGTACCCCCTCCCCCAACTTGTCTCCTTCGGAAACCATTGAGTTTTTCAAAGTCTGTGAGTCAGTATCTGTTCTGCAAAGAAATTCATTGTATCCTTTTTTTAATTTCCTTTTTTTTTTTTTTTTTTTTTTGCTTTTTAGGGCCGCACCCGTGGCATGTGAAGTTTCCCAGGCTAGGGGTCAAACTGGAGCTGCAGTTACCAGCCTTTGCCACAGCCACAGTGGGATCCGAGCTGCATCTGTGACCTAAGGCAATGCTGGATCCTTAACCCACTGTGGGAGGCCAGGGATCGAACCCGAAACCTCATGGATGCTAGTCGGGTTTGTTAACTGCTGAGCCATGATGGGAACTCCATTGTATTCTTTTTTAAGATGCTACATGTAAGTGATAGCATATGACATTGGTGTCTCACTGTCTAACTTCACTTAGCATGATAATTTCTAGGTCCATCCATATTGTTATAAATGCCATTATTTCTTTCATTTTTATCGCTGAGTTGGACACACTCTTTAGCTAAATTTTGTCTAGATCTATCTCATCAGATTTGTTCTACCATTCTTTCCTCCTGTGTTTCCTCAAATGCCATGATATTCACTATGTTTTATAATGTCCTACCTACATGAGAGTCACGGCTACCTGTCCCTTCTATCTTAGCATATTTGCCATAGCTATACATACTCTTGCTGCTTTTACCTCTTGATACAAGATTGGCGGGAATACATACAGCTTTGCCTCTCAAAGTGTAGTTCATGGTCCAGTAGCATAAGCATCGTCTGGAGTTTGTTAGAAATGTGGACTCAAAGATCATCCCCTGGACTTACCAAGTTCATTTATTAATATTCCCCAGGGGAGGAGTTCCTGTCATGGCGCAATGGAAATGTATCCAACTAGGAACCATCGAGGTTGCGTGTTCTATCCCTGGCCTTGCTCAGTGGATTAAAAATCCGGCAGCATTGCTGTGAGCTGTGGTGTAGGTTGTAGACGCAGCTCAGATCTGGCATTGCTGTGACTATGGTATAGGCCAGCAGCTGTAGCTCCAATTCGACCCCTAGCCTGGGAACCTCCATATGCCACAAGTGTGCCCCAAAACCAAAAAAAAAAAAAAAAAAAGATTCCCCAGGGGATTCATACGCACATTGAAATCTGAGAAGCACTAGTCCATCGTTGAGCAGAAGCCCTGAAGCCACCAAGTTTTGGAGTAGTTCCTGATCTAGTTCAGAGTTTTCAAAAGCTAACCGATTGCTGGATTTAGCAGAAAAGAGCACTCAAGATGGATCACCTCATAAGAACTCACCTGGGGGCCGCTGGTGGCTCAGTGGGTTAAAGATCCAGTGTCGTCACAGCTGTGGCTCTGGGTCACTGCTGTGGCACAGCTTTGATTCCTGGCAAGGAACTTCTGCCAATTGTGGGAGCAGCCAAACAACAACAACAAAACAAACAAACAAAAATAACCTCACCTGCCCCAACACTTAATCCCTCAACATTTAAACAAGGGTGTAGATTTTTGTGGTGACGGAAAGCTACTACAGTAGGAAGAGACTATGAAAAGTGCTTCAAAATGAAGAGGGGCTTAACTTTTATAAATTATTGTACCCTTCTAAAATTTGGTTCCCATTTCACAGTGGGAGATGGGGAGGAAAATTATTTTTTTTTCCTTCTACTTTAGGGCTGCACCTGTGGCATATGGAAGTTCCCAGGCTGTGGGTTGAATTGGAGCTGCAGATGCCAGCCTACGCCACAGCCACAGCAACACTGGACTCTTAACCCACTGAGAGAGACCAGGGATCGAACCCACATCCTCATGGATACTAGTCGGGTTGGTAACCCACTGAACCACAGCGGGAAGTTCCAGGTAGGAAAATTTTGATATAATTGGTACAAGGAATGACCTAGGCATTGGCAATTCCCCAAGTGATTCTTACCTGCAGCAAAGTTTGAGGACCACTGAACAATTGTGAATACTTTCTTCATTCAGATAATGTAATTCTGGGGTCTATATTGGATTCAAAAATAATTTTAAAACAAAGTTGCCCATATTTCTTTGATTTTAAGACTCACCTGGAGTAATTGCTAAAAATGTAACAACCAGGCCTCACCCCCAACCCACTGTGTCGAAATCACCAAGGGCCTGGAAGCTGTAATTTTAACCAGCACCTGGGTGATCTGCTCCTCCTCAGACAGAAGTTTGGAAAATACTGCTTTCAAAAACTAGTGAATCGGGAGCTCTAAAACCTGTAACAGCTGCCTGATTTTGTCATCTTCCTGTTTCTGGAAGAGTATCTGATCCTCACCCATCAAGAATGGCTTTAATTTAAAAGCACAGAAAAATATTTAGGCATCATTCTACAGCTTTCTGAAGGGAAAACATCATCCGTTTACCCCCCTCCAAGAAAGATAAACAACCCTTATCCTCCATTAGCGTCGTCCTCTTACCTCACTTCCTCGTCTATCCTTCCTTCTTATTGCTTTCCTTTTTTCTTTCGTTCTTTACTTTATTTCTTCTTCTTTTCTTTCGTTCTTCTTTTTTCTTTCTTTCTTTCGTTCTTCATTTCCTCCACTTTCTTCTTTGTCTTCTTCTTCTTTCTTTCTTTTTTCTCTCTTCTTCCCTCCCTCCCTTCTTCCTTCCTCCCTTCCTTCTTTCTTTCTTCCTTTTCTTCTTTCCTAACCTGCAGCATGCTGAAGTTCCTGGGTTGGGGATCAAGCCCAAGCCATAGCAATGATAATGAAGAATCCTTAACCTCTAGGGAACTCTGGGAAATGTTTTCTTATAAAATGAGAGCCTAGCACAGACCTTGGCACAGGGTCACAATATCTGCTAGGTAAATGAATGAGCAATAATAACTCTGAAAAGAAAGGATCACCAGAGGGCTGTAGGAAGGAACCAGCAAGGAGATTGTCTCCCTTAATTCCTGGCTGTTAACTTCTTGTTCATACACAAATTATAGTCACACACACATTTAACCAGTACAACAGACTTCGCTTCAGCAAACCTGACATATGACAAACAGGCAATTTAGGAAGTGGTTATTCATTGTGCCAAAGGATGACTTGATTTATAAAAATGAGTCACTAGAGCAGTGTGGTTTCCAGACAAGCAGCATCAGCATCACCTGGGAACCTGTGAGAAATGCAAATTTTCGGGCTGCCCTTCACTGCCTGAATCGAAACACTTTAGGGGCAGGGCCCAACAATCCACTAACAAACCTTCTAGGTGATTCTCCTACAACTCAAGTTTGAGAGCTACTGTGCCACAGGATGAGAAGCTCCTCACTTGATAAAAGAATGCTCAAGAACGTACTTACTGGAGGTTCCCATGTGGCACAGTGGATCAAGGATCCGGCATTACTGCAGCTATGGTGCAGGCTACAACTGTGGTGAGGGTTCAGTCCCTGGCCTGGGAACTTCCACATGCCATAAGTTCAGCAAAACAACAACAAAAAACCCCCCCCAAAAACAAACATACCTACTGTCAAAGACCTTATTTGTATTCTATGATTGAGCATTTCTATGCATCTTCAGAAATCTTCCAGACTGTAGCCCAGTGTTTCTTTAATAAAGCATTTCATGTATTAATAACTATCATTTATTATGTACACATTTAATAAGAACAAATATATAATGTATAACAGAAAAAAATCACGACACATGGGACATGGTGAGGATTAGTATTTTTTAATGACATTTTCAATGTACTAAGCCCTAAGGTAAAATATATTTCTTGCTATGAATAATGGTTAAAAATAATCTGAAAGGCACAGCTGTGTATGGCACAAAGTTTGGTAGTTCTAATCCATACAAACAGAGAATAATATGTATACATGTATACAGAAGGGCTAATTATAAAAATCACATCAGTAATACCTGCTTAGGAAGATTATTCCTTAAGGTTCTAAAAAGGTTTTTTATTTCTGTGGTCCTGTCTCAGGTTCAAGCAGGGAGTTTGATTTCTTAGGTTCATTGGTTTTTTGTCTCTCAGAGTCTCTGGGTTTTAGTGAGAGGAGACATAGTTACTTGGCAAATCATTAAGACATCTATGCTAGACCACCAGTATGTGCGTAATGCTATGTACACCTAACAACTGCTTAAGAAATTCATTTAGTATTTACCTAATGTGGAAATAAATGAAGATCATCCAAATAAGAATAAACAGAGGCTATTTATTCAGACCTTCTATAGCAAGAGATTCTGCCACTGTCACCTGGGTTTGGCAGACTCAAAGCCAGGCAGGGAAGTAGGGAAGATTTAGGGTGAAAAAAATGGAAGTTCTCAGTGTGGTTTTTTTTTTTTTTTTTTGTCTTTTTACCATTTCTTGGGCCACTCCCGCCGCATATGGAGGTTCCTAGGCTAGGGGTGGAATCAGAGCTATAGCCACCAGCCTATGCCAGAGCCACAGCAACTCGGGATCTGAGCCGCATCTGCGATCTACACCACAGCTCATGGCAAACACTGGGATCTTGAACCCACTGAGCAAGGCCAGGGATCGAACTGGCAACCTCATGGTTCCTAGTCAGATTTGTTAACTACTGAGCCATGACAGGAACTCCTCTTAGTGTGCTTTGATTGTAGCTTGTTGGTGTGGAGAAGCTGGAGACAGCCTGACTGGGAGTGGAGTATGCTGTGTGATTGGTTAGGGCAGCATATTTAGCTGGTTGATACTGATTTGGAAATGGGGGCAAAAAATTAGAAAGCTAGTCGATATTCTGGGCCAATTGCTGAAGAGGTTGTGTTTTGGCTTCTTGGGTTGGTTGGAAGGGTTGTGGGTAAGAATTGAATCTTCATATAGGTCCGGCCATTGTCTCACTACCCATAAAGCAAGGATATTATTGAACCTAGAGGACAAGTTGCCACATCTGCTTCAGCTTTCCTTTCTTTCTTTCTTTCTTTCTTTCTTTCTTTCTTTCTTTCTTTCTTTCTTTCTTTCTTTCTTTCTTTCTTTTCTTTCTGCACCTGTGGCATATGGAGTTTCCCAGGCTAGGGGTCGAATTGGAGCTGCAGTTACCAGCCTTCACCTCAGCCACACCAACGTGGGATCCTACATGAGTTTGTGACCTATATCACAGCTCACTGCAATGCGGAATCATTAACCCACTGAGTGAGGCCAGGGATTGAACCTGAGTCCTCATAGATACCAGTGGGTTCGTTCCCATTGTGCCACAATGGGAACTCCCTGCTTTCACTTGCTTCTGAAGTTACTCAGCCTCAGTCTCCACTGTGGGTGGTATTGCTGCAACCTTAGCAATTCTTTTTTCAACTAAAGGTCTCAGCAAGATGCCAACTCCAGCACATGAAGTAATGGATAGAGGACCTCACCTTTTAACTGCCTGGTTACCATGGACCAATGACATTCTTGGTGGCATCTGCACCCTTTCCAAAATATGCAAATCTCCCACCTTATGAGGCAGAACCTTCATCTTATCATAGAAGATGAAAACACTAAGGACTCGCTTTCCAGCCTACCTTGCAACCAGGGTATGGCTGTGACCCAGGTTTTGCCAACTG
This sequence comes from Phacochoerus africanus, assembly GCF_016906955.1. Lineage (NCBI taxonomy): Eukaryota > Metazoa > Chordata > Mammalia > Artiodactyla > Suidae > Phacochoerus > Phacochoerus africanus. The sequence continues at coordinate 74,039,875 of NC_062545.1, read as the reverse complement.
AACACACCTGTAAAAGCCTTAAATTCCCTCTTTATATAGATGCAAAAATTCCATAATGTATTCTATTTCCTATTATCTATACCTTCTGATATTTTATAGTAGGAACCAGAAAAAATGAGGAGAAACAAGGGAAGGAAGAAAGGGGAAAAAAAGAGTCAGTGAAGCTTGTTTTAAATGGGAGATTTTCGACCAGATTTTTGCAGTATAGTTATAAAAGATATTATCACTGGAGGAGACTGAGTGAAGGATAAATGGGTCTTCTCTCTACTACTTTTGCAACTTCTTGTGAATCTATAATTATTTCAAAATAGAAAGTTACAAGAAGAAAAGGATTCCTGGCTGCAGTGTAGAAAACAGATGTGAGGCAGGACAGAGGTAGGAAAGCAGAATTGGAAGTAGAGAGTGAACAGGATGTGAAATAACAGGAGTCAGCTGAGTGAGGTAAGGTATGTCAAAGAAGTCTTTTTGGGGACATAACTGTTGTATTAGATCTAAAGAAGATTTGATTGATATCAAAGAGTGGAAATGATATTCTGGGTAAAGGAGAAAGAAAAGAAATAGTAGAAATTGTGACGTGGTTCACCCTCTTGTTTTCTGCAGGATCATACTTAATCTATGCTAGCCAAAATCATATCTTTTTTTCTTTTTTAAAAAAGGCATCCAAAGGAGGGTAATTAAGACTCCTCAATTTTAAAAGTTTCAGGACCCACAGATATTTGGTTGTCAACAAGATGATTTATGTTTTTCCTAAAGTTCTAATATCTGTTGAGAAGTTTTATCCTCCTTACTCAAATATACACCTTTAAAATTGTCTATAGTGATATCTTCTGTTTATTTATGTCCATTCTTCAAATTATACTTTAATCTGGGTGGGGCATTTCATTAAGTGCTATTTTATAGCTTACTGTGAAATGTCAATCATTTATTCATTAAGCAGTTTAGATATGTTGGTATGAATATATTAATTCATAAAATAATAAAAGTTTATTGATACATTGTTGACAAATGACTTTAGTACCATACATTCTCAGGTTTAGTAATCACATATGTAGGGATAGAATAAGAAAAATATTGACAGGTCCTATACACTTACGAAAAGCAAGGAGCTAAAATACAAACCTCCTCCCAATATGGAAGAAAACCACAGTCCTCAATTCCCCTTTTAGCAGTTTTCATGCTTTTACAGTTGAGCATAATCAAGTTCTAATGTCTTTTTAACCCACACCTCCCTTCATATTCTCTCCATATGTAAGATTGGGGTTTCACTGAGTCCAAAGGGACTTGAGAAGCTAGGAAATGAAAGAACTGCAGTGGGTTAGTACATTTTCCCTAAAGTTCCAACATGTGGGTCACACTTTGAAATTTCAACTGGAATAATGTTGAGGAAGAGTTGATAAATAATATGTATTGAACAAATGTTACTTTGTTGAGGAACTATTGTCATTATGATGATGTAACTTTTCCTCTCTGTAAGAGCAAATAAAAAAGAACTATTTAATTTGTATGGGGAGAGATTTAGCTCTTAATGGAGAAAATCCTGACATTGAAACAAAGGAATAATAGGTATAACATTAGAGATGATTTGCTAGGCTTTGTCAGTGAAGGTTATTGTAGGTTGGGAGTAAGGGCAAAAGACTGGAAATTCTTGCTTGTATCTACTTATTAATTCGGTTCTTTCCAATCTCTTTGATGTTAATTGCATTAATCAGAAAATTAAATCACATTGACTTGGCTACCCAAATATGTTTTGGTGTGTATACATGTAAGTCAACACCAGTAGTTACAAGGATGACTCGCAATGAAGGAAATATTCACTCTAAGGAAAAAGCAAATTATTAAGAGGAACCAAAAAATAGGCTTTCTACACTTGTGAGACCGTAGAAATTGAAATGAAATTGATTAAAATGCTCATTCACAGACACATAGAAATTAAAAAATTTCTTTTAACATGTCCTATTAGACTAGAACAAAATGTGCTTGTAGCTCTGTTGCTACCATATTCACTCACTACTATTAAATATTTCATTTGATGATATCTTAAAAGAAACAATTGTGTTAGTTTTAAAAAAAAATCACTGAGGAGTTCTTGTCATGGCGCAGCGGAAACGAATCTGGCTAGGAACCATGAGATTGCAGGTTTGATCCCTGCCCTTGCTCAGTGGGTTAAGGATCTGGCATTGCCATGAGCTGTGGTGTAGCTTGCAGACTCGGCCAGATCTGGTGTTGCTGTGGCTCTAACTAGACCTCTGGCTTGGGAATCTCCATATGCCCCGGGTGCAGCCCTGAAAAGCCAAAAAAAAAAAAAAAATCACTGAGTCAGAAATTGTGATTAAGGGTATGATTCAGATTGGCTTTGGAGACTATTTGGGTCATCTAAGTTTATCTATGATGGGTAACATTAAGTTCTAAGACAAATGTGTTTATAACTTTGAAAACAGAGGAAACATTTTCAAATCTCTAATATTTTAATTTGGTAAAAAAAATCATATTTTAGACTGGTCTTAAGTTTAGCAAATAAATGTAATTTGTTCAAAATCTTGTTTCATGGTTCAGTTCTGTACAAGCCACTCATATGCATGACCTAAAGCTGCAGTGAAAGAATTACTCTTGCAGAAAAAAAGTCAGAAGGGGAAGATTTATCATGAATAATTTATATTGAAACAAGATTATAAAACTGATGTATTATCTTTATACTAATGCTGAGAAAAATGTATAATCAAAGTAATAAAAAAAACCCTGACCAGTTCAGAGTTATTAAAACCTGGGAAGACTTAATAGCAAATTCCACATAAACAAAAGGAGCTTCAGGATCCTATCCACTTCAGTTGAGCCAATTTTAAGACTAATTTGTTTCTGAAGCAAGGCAAATTGTTTTGAGCATATCAGCACTGGGTGGTCACAATGTGATCACAATGTTGTGTTGACTTCATAGTCCAATCCTCTTCTGCTCACTTGTCTCTTTTGTTTCTTCTCTTCTAATATAGTCTTTGAAAGCTTCATAGAGAAAAAAAATGAGGAGGGCAATGCAGAGAAAATGATTTTCTGAAATTTCCCTTCAAAATGGGTAGGTAGGACATCCAAAAGTGAAGAGAGAATATATGTGAATACAATCTATTATGAAGGAAGTCATCATTGATTATGATAAATACTATTTTTGAGGACATGAAATAAAAGATGATGTGATCAGATTTCTCTTCCAGTAATGGCAGGTATATTGAAAGGAGCCTAGTAAATAGACTATATAGCCTTAAAATGTTTTAAAAATAGTGTTTTATATATATGTGGTATTTGTTTATATCATTATTTTTCTTTTGAAAAGCATTTTTACTATAGCTCTTTTTATAAATCCTCACAACCGCTCTGTGAGCCGGGTGGGCCCTTCCTTTCGGTCTCCTGAGGGTAGATGGAGAAGTTGGGATAGGCCCCTGCCAGGGCTGCCGCGGGACAGTGGGGTCCTTCGCCTATCAGGGCACCAGCCCTCCCCGCTCCCAGCTCGGCTGATACCGGCCTCTGGGATCTCACAGTCAGCGAGGGGAGAGGCTGCGGAGAGCGACTGCTCCCCCCGCGGTCCCTCCTCCAACATCTGAGTCCTGCCCACCCTCTGCAGGGGCGGGGGTGGGGTGGGGTGGGGTGGCAGCAGCTCTGGGGAGTGTAAGGGTCCGCGATGAGACGGTGGTCGTGGGCACTGGCTTTGTGGCGTCAGAGTGACTGGGTTTGAATTTGAATCTCCAGACCTTCTTTTACGGTGCCTGACTTTAGGCAGTCACTCAATTTCCTCATCTGGAGAGAGGATATCCTTTGATTTATCCCAAGGGTTTCACTGACTTAAAATAGTCAACGATTTAAAGCAATAAAAGTCTTAGTCTACTGCCCCTGCCGAAGAAAATGCTACAAATATTATCAGCTCTGGGATAGGTAGGTCACTATCTCTACTACTTTGGGGCATCTCCAGCTGCAAAATGGGCGCAATGTAGATTGCAGCCTTTTAATGGCACACATTACTTTGCCAACAATCAAACAAACCAGAGAAAAACAAAACCCCTCACCATCCCTCCTCTCCGTCCTGCTCTGGAGCCACTCAGTTTTGACACTTGTTTCCGGGATCTGAAGGAGCTGGATCCTAACCCAAGGAAATATTCTTTTTTACGTTTTTATTTTTTATTAAAGCCGCGTTGATCTACAATTGTGCCAATATCCCTGTGCAGCAAAGTGACTCAGTCATATATAAATTCTTTTAAAAATATTGTTTTCCATCATGGTCTACCTCAGGAGATTGTATATCAGTAAACACTGTTATTAACTAGGAAAACAGAAAAGTGAGAAGGCAGGACGGGTGAGGTAGGGATGCCGAACAGGTGAGGCAAGGAAGCCTGAGCTATACTTCGAACAGCGGTGACCGGGATCGCAGTCAGGTGAACCCCGCACGCGTGGTTCGGGAAGCCCGGGGTAGGACCCTCGAGACCATAGCGCGACCCGGGGAATGGAAACCGAGAAGGGGGCGAGAGGGACTCTAGAGGAAGGCAGCCGCGGGCCTCTAAGGGAGGAGCTACAGGAACTCGAAGGGCGGGGCTGAGGTTAAGGGGGCAGGGATAAGGGCGGGGCCTCGCGGAATTCTCCGGCTGCGCGCGCCACGTCTCCCTCAGAGAGCGTGTGAGGGAGAGGCAGGAGGGGGTGGAGGGGAGGGAAAAACCGAGAGGGGCGGGAGCTTTGTCTTCTCGCGAGATCGGGGGTCGGCAGCGGCGGTGGCGGCGGCGGTGGCGGCGGCGTGTCCGTGAGAGTAGCGTGGGGGCGGGGAGGAGCGGCGCCGGCGGCGTAGGAGCTACGCCACACCCGGCCGGGGCGCTGGGAGCTGGAGCACAGAGGGGGGTCGTGGCGGTGGCGGTGAGAAGAGGGAGGCGGAGGAGGGGGCGCCATGGCGGGGCAGCAGTTCCAGTACGATGACAGCGGGAACACCTTCTTCTACTTCCTCACCTCCTTCGTGGGGCTCATCGTGATCCCGGCCACATACTACCTCTGGCCCCGAGATCAGAATGCCGGTGAGTCCCGCTGGTAGCTGCCATGGACCCGCGCAGGCCCCTCTGGCTCTTCTGGGCCGCGCGGCTTTTGCCCGCTCCGGCCCAGCTCAGTCCGCTGCGCTTGGGGTGATACCGCCCGCGCGGCCCGGCCTCGCGTCCAGGCGTCAGCCGCTGGCGGCGCCCGGGCTCAGCTGTGTTTCCCTCCGTGCCTCTCCAGGCTCCTCTCCACCCCCTTCATTGTCCTCCTCTGGAGTTTCGCTTTGCACCCTCTCCTCTATTGTTCTGGCGGCTCCTGGCAGCCTCGTCCAGTCTCTTTGTCTTCTATTCCTCGGCTTTTATGGGGGTATTTTTCTTTATGGAGGGAACAAGATGGCATAGGGAGGATGGGAACTGGAAGATGAGAGTAGAGAGTTGGCTACGGAGGAAGCCGAGCGAGCAGGCTCCACTCTGAACCCTCAACCCACGGTCCCCTTTACCCTACACCCCAGTTTGCCTGTTGCAGCTGTCGTTACAGATGTTTTGGGCACAGTCAGAGCTGGGTGGTATCTATAGGACGCCAACTGAGCTCGCCAGCCGCCCCTCCCCCCGTGCCTTTCCCCTATTGCCTTTTCATTTGTTCACTTACACTGCGGGGGTTGGGAGCAATGCCGTTATTCCCCTTAGCAAAAAAACAAAACAAAAAAACCAGGCTTTTCTCTATTTCCTTTTCTTTGGAGTTTCCTGTTTATGGCGGAAAAAGTGCAAGTATGAAGGAAGGATTAAGTCTATAGGTAGTTCATTTGTGAGGTAGCGGGTGCATTTGCTTTTAGTTCTAAATCTTTTCACGTTAAACAACATTGGATTAGAATACAGAATTATATAAATTCTTTTCAAAGCATTTTATGTTCGGATTGTTTGGATTCCATTTGTTGCACGCCGCTAGGACATATGGCAGGTGATATTCTTAAAACTGATGCTGGAACTGCAAGGCCCTAATAGGTTGTTTTATGGTAGCGTTAACAGTAACGAGTAGGTTTTGAGTAAGAACAACCTTAGGAAGGTTTTCTTATTCACAAAAGCGTGCTAACTTGAATAAATACATTCTCTCAAGTTGGGTGTGGTGGTGGTGGGGTCTAGGTTGTCCAGCTGATATACTGTACTTTGGGGACATTGTTAACAGGGAAACATTAAACCAACTCAGAAACTTATTAGGCTTTAAGACATTCAGTGCTCTGTAAAATTCTTCATTTACATAATGGAACTAAATTAAATTGAATTTAGGATAAGTAATAACAAACAATTCCATCTTTTTATATATTTGACAGTGATTTTATCCACTAGGTGCAAAAATCTGCCCACAGTTGGAAACTTTCTTATTCAGTGGATAGTTTATGATAGTTGGATTTTGGGCTGTTGTGCCTTCTTTTTCTAAGTATATTTAAATTGTCTGGGTTTTTTGGACAGCGGTTGTATATAAGTGATGTAGTCTTAGTATTGTAATGGTTTTCTGTATCAGCAAAACATAGGCTACTTTGGTAATTTTATTTCTGGTTAAAAGAGTGCATTTTTCAATATAGTTTATTTTCACTTACCACCCATTTGTGTGTGTGTGTTGGTTGTGTGGAAGACAAAGGTATTGGGAGAGTAGGTAGGTTTGGTTAGAATGTGTTTTGAGAAGCTGCTCTGATTTCAGAAATTATTTTAATCCACAGTGGATTTTTGAAACTTGAAAATCATATTTTCATGGTGGGTTTTGTATTACAAAATTTGCCTAATAACTTATAGACAAGTCATACTTGAGCCCTTTGAGCATATAGTTGGTCTTTGGAAGAGTAGTAGCAAATTAATACTTATTTATGTATTATGGACTTCAAATATTACTTTATTTAATCCTCTTAAAAACACAAGGAAGTCAGTACTATTATTATCATCTCCATCCTTACATGAAGAAACTGGAATTTAAAGAAGTTAAGTAACTGTGTGGTGTGGTGGAGACTGGTCTGCTTAGCTTCTAAGCCCTTTTTGTATATTCCATATTGCTAGACAGGATTAGGTGTTGATTTGCTCCTTCTTTACCTCTGGCTCTCTGCATTGGACTTGCTTTAGTCTATGAGAGTGCACAGGTTGATGTATTTTTTTTGGTTTTGCCCAAAATTGCATTATGAAAATTAAGGTGGATACTTAAATGCTCTTTTAATTATCATGAAAATTAGTGTACACCACTTGGACTTTTTCTTGTGTATCTATCATAGTCACTTGAGTTGTTTCTTTAGAATTACAGTGGTATTGGGAGTTCCCGTCGTGGTGCAGTGGTTAACGAATCCGACTAGGAACCATGAGGTTGCAGGTTCTGTCCCTGGCCTTGCTCAGTGGGTTAAGGATCTGGCGTTGCCATGAGCTATGGTGTAAGTCGCAGATGCGGCTTGGATCTGGCGTTGCTGTGGCTCTGGCGTAGGCCGGTGGCTACGGCTCTGATTAGACCCCTAGCCTGGGAACCTCCATGTGCCACAGGAGCGGCCCAAGAAATGGCAAAAAAAAAAAAAAGAAGACAATAGAATTACAGTGGTATTGAAAGGATGTTTTTCTCATAGTGACTTTTTACTGAGGTACAATTTTAATATCTTGAATATCAAAGAAAAATCTTGAATTATGGGTTCACCCAAATCTCTGAAAAAGAAAGTTCTTTCAGGTGTTTGCAGAAATTATTTGGTGACTTGTACTGATAGTAAGCTACTTACATAATTTTTATTTATCTCACTTAAAAAGTAGTCAAAGTTTGAGGTTGGAGTGTTGTTGTTTGATTATTGATGCTGTTTTCCATCCTTAAGGGCTTTTTCTGGTAGGTACTGTCGTTCTAAAATTTGAAAAATCCTGTAGTATATCTGCCCTCAAGGGTTTTGAATAAAGGATGTGGATCTGTAGTATTTTTGAATAACACACAGGTGTTTGATTTTGAAGTTTATTTAGTTTTCCTGTGAAACTGTATGTAGCCAAAAGCAAAAATGTAGGTGTGTGACTTTGCACTTCAGGGTTCTTATAGCAGTCTTGACTTTTCCGGGGTATCTTCTATATGAAGCATAATAAGATTTTCTTTGTCAGCAATTATACAACCTTAAAACAACCTTGTTTCAGTGTTACTCTTTTGGGAATTGTTGAGCTCTTGAGTACATCAGAAAGCATGGCGCCATTTCAGAGTGGAAAATCTAGGATTCTAAAATGGAAATAGCTTGGTTATTGGCATAGTCGATATGTTCATTGAAGTTACTCTGTTATCCAAAACATTATTATTGGAATCCTTTTACCTGATTTTTGTCTAATCTCTTGGGTCATCTGTGCTTGTAATTAATGCCCCTGTTAATAGTTGAAGGGTCCTATTTATTTTACTTTCTTGGTTGTTTGCAAATTGGCTGAATAAGGTGACTGAGTAAATTTCCAGACCATTATGGACAAAAAGCTCTGTATGAAGTAATAATATGGGAGACTGGATTTCCTTAGAATAGTGGTTCTCAACCTAGGCTACTCCTTTTTTTTTTTTTTTTTTTTTTTTGCTTTTTAGGGCAGAACACACATGGCATATGGAGGTCCTCAGGCTAAGGATCAAATGGGAGCTACAGCTGCCGGCCACAGCCACACAGGATCGGAGCCACGTCTGCGATCTACATGACAGCTCACGGCAATGGCAATGCCAGATCCTTAACCCACTGAGCGAGGCCAGGGATTGAACCCGCAACCTCATGGCTCCTAGTCAGATTCGTTTCTGCTTCGCTACAATGGTAACTCCAACACTGGCAACTCTTTAGAATCACTTGGGAGCTTTAAAAACTCTTAGAGCCATCACCAGATACCCTGATTTAATTGGTCTGGAGTGGGTTCTATGTATTGGTTTTTTAAAAGGTCCATATGTGATTGTAAATCAAAGCTAGGTTTGAGAAATGTTGCTGCATAGGTAATGGTTTTTTGCTGGAGTTGTCATTTTTGAAAGTTGTGTATTTCTTTTGATTTGTATTCTTTGATAAAACCTTTAATGTCTTAGCCTTTTTGTTTTACAAAGCTAAGAAGGACTTACTGTAGAAAAGTGCTGTAAGTTCTTGTAGTTGATAGCTGAATATTTTTGTTACACTCTCAATAGTACAAGTTAACAGTGATATTTGACGAGAAAAATAACTGCGTGTAATTATTAGAAATTCATGTAATCCAGGGAGGGCTTCTATTCTTTTCATAGTTTAAGGATAATATAGATCCTTTGAAATAAGATAAAATGTATCATTACTGTCCCTAAATTTTGATTTTTTGACTCCTTGATCTTACTTTACTGCCTAGTTTTGAAATCTGGATCTACCAATTATTTTATCTTAGGCAGATGATTTAACTTTGTGTTTTATTTAGTTTATCCATTTGTAAAATAGAGACAGTAGTTATCTGTTTCATATAATTAAATTAATAAGGTAATATATGTAAAGTATTTGGACTAGTGTCTGGCACATATTGGATCTCTTAGCGCCTGCTATTTTTACTGGTTACTTAGACTTTGTGCAACAATATGATTCCCTACTTTTGTGCTCAGGTTTTTCCCCCCCCTATTGTTTGAAAGGATTAATGAAACTTTAAAAAAAGTTACATTCTTTTATTCTTTTTTGCTTCCTCCCTCTCAGTGCACAAGTGATTTAACTCTCTGACTTGGGAATGTGAGTAGGAGTCCACTTTTAGTGCTTAGTAGTAAAGTAAAAAAAACTCAGAATTTGAAATTAGAGGTTTTGGCTTTAAGTTACAGCCTAGGCCCTATTTAGTTGTTTCTGAACTTTGATCCTCATTTTCTAGGGGCAGTAATAATAGCCTGCCCTACCTACCCAAGAAGCAATGATGAGAAGCAAAGAAATAAGTTAATATAAAATGCTTACTTGTGAAACTAAATGCACTGTAGAAATTCCTTCATTTTGCATTTTGCAGATATTTATAGAGCACAATATGTTAGATGATGCTCCTAGGTAATGGATCAGATTTTTTTTTTTTTATTTTTGGCCTGACCGTGGCATGTAGAAGTGCCGGGACCAGGAGTTCAACCTGTGCCACAGCTGTGACCTGAGCCACAGCAGTAACAATGCCCGATTACTAACCCGCCGCACCACCAAGGGTGCTCAAAGATCAGGGTTTTTTTTTTTTGCCCTTGGCTGCCCCATGCCATATGGAGTTCCTGGGCCAGGGCTCAGATCTGAACCACAGTTGTGACCTACGCTGCAGTTTCAGCAATGCCGGATCCTTTAACCCATTGTGCTGGGCTGGGGATTGAACCTGTGCCCTGGCACTGTGTTGCTGATCCCATTGTGCCATAGGGGGAACTCCAGGATCAAATTTTTAAGCGCTTATAGCTTTTGTTTTAGTTGGTTGCATACATGCAGTGCAGAAAGGATCAAAAGGAAGAGAACAAAAATTGCTTTATAATTCTATCACTCAAATCATTGAGAAATGATTAAACATTTTGGTGTATGCATCCCCTTAGGATTACTTTAGACATAGTTCCTTCCCTTGTGGGGGAAGACCACCACATTCCTTCCCCCCCCCCCGCTGCACGCCACAATCTGAGACAGATAATTGTGATCCTGGCCTCAACTCTGCTGCTGTTCATTGAATATTTATTAGCCTCAAGGGTGGGGAGTGCTGAATGCACTCACCCACTGTAGCACTTTTAGCTAGATTCATGTGTTTTGACAGTTTTATTAGTGAGGTTTAGGTAGCCAGCTTGCCTAAAACCATATTGCTGCTAGGTGAAAGATCAGGTTGGACCCAAATCCTTCTTATGCCAAAGCTTCTCTTCGTAGCCACTGCCTTATATTACCTCCTGTAATTAATACAACACATTGTAAAAAGTCTTAAAGTACTATGGGAGCACAGAGGAAGGGGAGAGTAATTCTGTTTCGGATGTGGGTGTTTCATGTAGAGAAGGTGATTTGAGATCTTAAAAGGTAAGTAGGAGAAGTGCATCCTAGATGTAGAGGAAAGCATATGCAAAAACATGGAGCTGTTCAGTAGGTAGTAAAGATTTAGCAATTAGGCACTTGGGAGCAAATCAGCCATTTTAATTAGTTTATACTTTATCTTGTAAGTTGTTGGGTGGACAGTGGAGGTTTTTAAGTAGCATAGTTTACATGGTCAGTTTTGCTTTTGTGGGGCATTCAGTGGAGAATATTGTGGTGGAAGGCAGTGGGGTGGGAGGTGGTGGTGATGGGGTGGAGAAAAATTCGATGGAGGAGTCTCAAAGGGCTTATTATTAGTCCTTTGAGATGTCAGGATATAGGCGAATGAGCATATTAGAAAGAGAATTCTAAAACAGTGTCGGCTATTTTTGGAATATAAGTACCCTGAAGGGAATGAGAAAGCGGAGTGTAGATTTTGAATTTTCACACATTTCTGTTTTTATTTTTCTTCCTCTTAAAGCTGTTTGGTGATTGGCATAATAAGAACATATTAACTTTTATTGTTTTGGTGCCGAGTGCAGGGAAAAGGAGGAGATGAACATTTTTATTTAAAATGAAATATTGGTTGTATCCATTGATTCAGTTTATCTAGATGATTTCTAATTACAATAGAGTCGATTAACTCAATCTCTGGTTGAGTGGATGTTTTAAATGGAAAAAAAATTGGCTAGTTATTGGCTTTGTGTTCAAAGGAGTATATTTTATGGATGCTCATATTCAACTTAGAATATATAGTCTTCCTAAAATTTTAGATTTTGAAGGGATATTAGAGATCTGAGAAGTTTGAGTCCTTTTAAACTAAAGTCACATTCCCTCTCTGTTCTAACTGGACAGAAAGGGTATCAGAAGTGTAGCATATATACACTTAAGTCCCACATAATATAGTAAACCAGCTGGGAAATTGGCAGTGTGAATTAGAGTACAACATTTAGGTTTTATAAATGTGGGACAAACATTGGATTAGTAAATGTATTATATAAAAGTGTTTTTATTTAAAAGGTCATTCTTGCTTGATCTTGGAGAACCTGAAAACAAAGATAGGTTTATTTTCATTTTCTTAGTTTTTTGTTTTTGTTTTTTTTGTTTTTTGCTTTTTAGGGCTGCACCCACGACGTGGAGGTTCCCAGGCTAGGGGTCAAATCGGAGCTACAGCTGCTGGTTTATACCACAGCCACAGCAAAGCAGGATCCGAGCCGAGTCTGTGACCTACACTATAGCTTACAGCAACGCCAGATCCTTAACCCACTGAGCGAGGCCAGGGATTGAACCCGCAACCTCATGGTTCCTAGTTGGATTCTTTTCTCCTGAGCCACGACGGGAACTCCTCTTAGATGTTTGTTTGTCATACTTCTTATTCACAAATAAAGACAGTCATAAAAAATATATTCGTATTGTACCTGGACTTCCTTTTTACAAAATTTTCTGTTACCAGAATTTATTGTTGAGAAATGTTTTACACCATCTCATCATCACATTGTTTGTTTGAAAGGCATTATTTTTCTTTCTCTTACTAAATGAAACCAAGTCCCCCTAAAAGCCAAGTTCCTGCGCCAAGTTTATGATTAACCTTTCAGTCCAAAACTTCATTCCCTTTCTGTCCTGCACCTATTCCCCCAGGATTGAGGTATATCAGAGAAAAGGGGGCATTGAAACTGAGCAAGACCTTGTAAGATCTCCCAGATACAAATGCCCCCTCCATGTCTCCCATTTCTTGTTTGTAGAAAGACTGTAGTCTCCTAGGCCTTCCCTGAGTTCCAAGGAGCAGGCATAGGTTGTTACTAAGTAGGGAAGTGAGGGAATGTAGAAACAAAAGAAAAGCGGTTAAACAAGAATAGTTATGACTATAGTTGGGATAAAACAGAGTCCTAGTTCCCCTTAAGGGATATACAGAACAAGGATTTCTTTGGTTTGTTCTTTAGGAACTAAGGATCCTCCCCCCCACCCCCACCCCCTTGCCGTGCAGAACATGAGGATCCCAGACTGGTTGGAACTAGAAGGTTGCTGATTGAGATTCTTGAAACACCACCATGTTACCTCATCATCAGCCAGTCAGAAGAAAGCTATGCATCCTGCAGCCCTTGCCTCCCAATGTTGCCTTTAAAACCTCTTGCATGGGAGTTCCTGCTGTGGCGCAAGTGGATCAGTGGTGTCTTGGGAACTCTGGGGCGCAGGTTCAACCCCCAGACTAGCACATTGGGTTAAGGATCCAGTGTTGCCCGCAGCTGTTGTTTGGGTGACAGTTGCAACCTGAATCTAATCCCTGGCCGGGGAACTCCATATGCTGCGGGGAGCCAAAAAACAAAATAAAACAAACAAAAAACTCTTGCCTGAAAACACTTGTGGAGTCTGGGTCTTTTAAGCATGAGCTGCTCATACCCCTCACATGGTGCCTGCAATAAATGTTATACTTTCTTGCATTGCAACCTGGTGACAGTAGATTGGCTTTGATGTGTGGTGGGTGAGTGACCTGAAAGTTCAGTCCAATAACCTAAGCTGTTCCTTACATTTGGGAATTATTTGTGTCAGTATGGATGAAGGAATTTTCTCATATGGATTCCAGATCTTTTTCACTTTAGATTTTTGCCTGTTTAGTTAAATCTAGTGAGCATTCACTGTTTGCCTATACTAGGAGCAGTAGACAATACAAAGATGAATGCAATATAAATATAGTCTTTTTTTGATAGAGTTTATAATCTGGGTGGGGTGGGAGAATTAAGATTAGACAAATGCACAAATTGTATCTGAAGCACAGCAAAGCGTAAGAGAAGTGAAAACATACTATGGAAGTTAGCTAGATAAAGTATTTGCATCAAGTTGGGGGTGATAGTAAGTAACTAGAGGTGAGGAAAGGGCTCTTTAGAATGGGTTGATTTTTTTATTTTATTTTTTATTATAGTTGATTTACAATATTCTGTCAATTTCTGTTGCACATCCATATGCATTCTTTTTTCACATTATTCTCCAAATTCCATGGCAAGTGATCAGATATAGTTTGCTGTGCAATACAGCAGAATCTCATTGCTTACCATTCTAAATGCACTAGTTTGCATCTACTAACCCCAAACTCCCAGTCCTTCCTCCTCCCTCTTGGCAACTGCAAATCTGTTTTCCATGTCCATGAGTTTGTTTCTTTTCTGTGGGAAGTTCATTTGGGCCCTATGTTAGATTGCAGATATAAGTAACATCACATGGCATTTGTTTTTCTCCTTCTGACTTACTTCACTTAGTATGAGAGTCTCTACTTCCATCCATGTTGCTGCAGATGGCATTATTTTGTTCTCCTTTATGGCTGAGTAGTATTCCATTGTGTATATGTGCCACATCTTCTTAATCTATTCATCTGTTGATGGTCATTTAAGTTGTTTCCATGTCTTGGCTATTGTGAATAGCACTGCAGTGAACATAGGGGTGCATGTATCTTTTTCAGTGAAAGCTTTGTGTGCATATATGCCCAGGAATGGGATTGCTGGGTCATATGATAGTTCTATATTTAGATGTTTTTGTTTTGTTTTGTTTTTTGTTTTTGTCTTTTTAGGGCTGCACCCATGGCATATGGAGATTGCCAGACTAGGGGTTGAATTGGAGCTGTAGCCACTGGCCTACACCACAGCCACAGCAATGCTAGATCTGAGCTGCATCTGTGACCTCCACCACAGCTCACAGCAACGCTGGATCCTTAACTCACTGAGTGACACCAGGGGTCGAACCTGTGTCCTCATGGATACTAGTCAGATTCGTTTCCACTGAGCCATGACAGGATCTCCAATGTATTTAGTTTTCTGAGGTACCTTCATACTGTTTTCCATAGTGGTTATATCAGTTTACATTCCAGAGTGGGTTGGTTTTGATTGGATTGTCAAAAGATGAGAAAGATTTAATGGGTGAAATAGAGAAGGGAGGTGCAAAGAAGAAATTACATGAGCAAAAATATAGAGGCTGGAGAGCATGAAACATGTTCAAAGTACAAATCAAATCAATTGGAGCTCAGTTTCACAGAGTGAAAAAAATGTGAGAAAAGTCCAGAAAATTTGATTTAAGTCATATCAAGAACTTTGTATGTCTAGCTGAAGAGTTTGTATGCGATTTGGTTGACCAAATGTCAATTTGAACATTACAAGTTAATGTAATAACATCTTGTAGATTAAGAAGCAGACAGGAGATAGAGTTCCCTCGTAGCACAGTGGTTTAAGGTTCATGTGTCATCACTGAAGCATCCCAGGTCACAGTTGTGGTGAAGATTTGATCCCTGGTCCAGAAACTTCCACATGCCATGTGCATGGCCGGAAAAAAACAAAAACAAAAAACAGACAGGAAATAATATGGGCCTGAACAATGGTGGTGGCAATAGGAAGGTAAGGGACATACTTGAGATATTACTCGATATATTACTTTTTTCTTTACAAATTTTTATTGTGGAGGAATATGTATAAAACAAAATTTGTAGTTTTAACCATTTTTTTTGTCTTTTTTTTTTTTTTGCTTTTTGCTATTTCTTGGGCCGCTCCCACGGCATATGGAGGTTCCCAGGCTAGGGGTCTAATCGGAGCTGTAGCCACCGGCCTATGCCAGAGCCACAGCAACGCGGGATCCGAGCCACGTCTGCGACCTACACCACAGCTCACAGCAACGCCGGATCGTTAACCTGCTGAGCAAGGGCAGGGACCGAACCTGCAACCTCATGGTTCCTAGTCGGATTCATTAACCACTGCGCCACGACGGGAACTCCAGTTTTAACCATTTTAAATGTACAGTTTGGTAGTATTAATTATATTCATTGTTGTGCAACCGTCGTCACTATCTGTTTCCAAAAATTTTTTACCACCCTAAATAAGCTCTGTACCTATTGAGCAGTAACTTCTCATTCTTTCTTTTCTCCAGCCCCCAGTAAACTCTTTTTGTCTCTATAAATTTGACTATTTGGATATTTCACACAGGCAGAATCATACTGTATTTGTCCTTTTGTGTTTAGCTTATTTCCTATTAGCATAATGTTTTCTAGATTCATTCATGTTGTAGCATGTATCAGAACTTCATTCTCCTTATGTCTGAACAATATCCCATTATATGGATATACCGCATTTTTACTCACTCATCTGTTGATGAACACGTGGGTTGTTTCTATTCTTTATCTAATGTGAATAATGCTACAGTGAACATTGGCATACAAGTGTTAAATGTCTGAGTTCTTTTTTCAATTCTTTTGGGTCTGTTCCTAGGGATGGGGTTCCTAGGTCATACTGTAATTCTGCTTAGCTTTTTGAGGAACTTGCTGAACTGTTTTCCATGGTGGATGCATCATGTTGCATTCCTACCAGCAATGTATGTGGGTTCCAATTGATGCACATCCTCTTCATGTCTTATTTTCCACACACACACACACACACACACACACACACACGAAATTAGTCGTCGTAGTAGATGTGAAGTGGTATTTCATTATGGTTTCGATATGCATTTCCTTAATGGCTAATGTTGCTTAGCATTTTTTCATATGCTTTTTAGCCATTTGTATATCTTTTTTGTAGAAATGTCCATTGAAATCCCTTGAAATTTTTGAAATTTTTACTTTTTTAGGGGGGGGGGGGGCTCTGAGGCATACAGTTGCTTGATATGGGATGTCAGTTCCCAGACCAGGGATTGAACCTAGGCCATAGTGGTAAAAGTACCCAGTCCTAACCACCAGGCCACTAGGGAACTCTCCTTTACCTTTTTTTAATGGCTGCAGAAGTGGCGTATGGAAGTTGCTGGGCCAGGGATTGAATCTGAGCTGCAGGTGTGGCAGCGTCATATCCTTAGTCCACTGTATTGGGTTGGGGATCAGACCCACAACTCTGCATCAAGCTTAGCCACTGCAGTTGGATTCTTTTAACCCACTGCACTATAGCGGGAGCTCCCCTTTTGCCCATTTTTATTTTTAGTTTCTTTTTACGGCCACACTTGCAGCATGTGGAAGATCCTGGGCTAGGGGCTGAATTGGAACTGCAGCTGTTGGCCTATGCCACAGCCACAGCAACTCCAGATCTGAGTTGTATCAGAGACCTACGCTGTAGCTTGCGGCAACACCACATCCTCAACCCACTGCAAGGCCAAGGACCGAACCACATCCTCACGAACACTATGTCAAGTCCTTAACCGGCTGAGCCACAGCGGGAACTCTGCCCATTTTTAAATTGAGTTGTTTATCATTTTCATGTTGAGTTGTAGGAATTTTTCATATATTCCAGATATGGATTCCTTAGATAAATAGTTTACAGATAAAATTTTTTCTCATTCTGTAGATGGTCTTTTTGCTTTTTTGATTATATCCTTGATGCATAAAAGTTTTTGATTTTGGTGGTGGTCCAGTTTATCTATTTTTTCTTCTGTTGCTCATGTTTTTGCTGTCATATCTAAGAATCCATTGGCAAATCAAAGGTCATGCAGATTTACCCCTATGTTTTCTTGTAAGAGAAATACAGTTTTTTTTTTTTTTTTTGGTCTTTTTGCTATTTCTTGGGCCGTTTGTGTGGCATATGGAGTTTCCCAGGCTAGGGGTCTAATCGGAGCTGTAGCTGCCAGCCTACACCAGAGCCACAGCAACACGGGATCCCAGTCGAGTCTGCAACCTACATCACACTCACGGCAACGCCGGATCCTTAACCCACTGAGCAAGGCCAGGGACCGAACCCACAACCTTATGGTTCCTAGTCAGATGCGTTAACCACTGCGCCTCGACGGGAACTCCTAATTTTTGTATTCAACGTGAGGTAGGGGTCCAGTTTCATTCTTTTCCATTTGGAAATCGAGTTGTCCAAGTACTATTTGTTGAAGAGACTATTCATTTTCCATTGAATGAACAACAGCGTTTTCAAAAGTCAGTTAGCTGTTGGAGTTCCTGCTCTGGCACAGTGGGATCATTGGCATCTCTGGAGTGCTGGGATGCAGGTTCAGTCCCTGGCCTGGCACCGTGGGTTAAGGATCTGGCAACAGGTTGCAAGAGCAACTTGGATCTGACCCTTGACCTGGGAACTCCTAATGTTCTGGGGCGGTCACAAAAGAAAAAAAAATGAGTTGGCTATAGATGTATGGATAGTATCTATTTTCATGGGATAATTTATTGAACATAGTTTACCAGTGAGGACCTTTTAATATTAGAAGGCCAAGTCCTTGACTTCTTTTTCCGTTCACACTTCTTCCCTTTGGTGATCTCCCCTAGTTTCAAGGAAATATCTGTGTGACTCATCAGGCTTATATTTCCCAAACTTATATTTCTAGTCTAAAACTCTCTTTTAACTCCAGAATTGTATGTATTGTAAGTGCCAAGTACACATTTTCATTTGCATATCTAACAGACATCTTAATATGCACAAAACTGATTTGATTTATTTTTGTCTCCACTCCAACTTTTTTTTTTTTTTTGGTTGCATTTGAAGCATGTGAATGCGTGAAAGTTCCTGGCCAGCAAACAAACCCGTGCCACACCAGTGACGATGCTGATCCTTAACCCACTGAGCCACCAGGGAACTCCTTCCCAACCTTCTTGACCTATAGTCTTCTCCATCTCACTTCATCACATCTGTTTCTTCACCTGTTCAGGCAAGAAGTCCTGAAGTTATCCTTGGCTCATTGCTTTGTCTGATGTGCCATTTTCACACTGGTAGTGTCTCTCGTTGGCTCTACCTTCAAATATATATCTAGACTGGCCATTTCTTATTGCCACCTCCACCATTGTGGTTTATTGCCTGGATTATCATTAGTCCTCTAACTAGTGTCCTTGTTTCTACCCTTGCTTCTTATAGTCTGTTCTCAAAATAGTAGTAGAGTGATCCTTGTAGAGCTGAAGGCAACCTGTGTCACTCTTCTGCTCAGAGCCCTTTAAGGCTCTCCCCTCTCAATTGCAGTAGAAGCTAAAATCATTAGAGTGGCCTAGGAAGTCCTTCATGATATATATATATATTTTTTTTGTCTTTTTGCTATTTCTTGGGCCGCTCCCTCGGCGTATGGAGGTTCCCAGGCTAGGGGTCTAATCGGAGCTGTAGCCACCGGCCTATGCCAGAGCCACAGCAACGCGGGATCCGAGCCGCGTCTGCAACCTACACCACAGCTCACGGCAATGCCGGATCATTAACCCACTGAGCAAGGGCAGGGACCGAACCCGCAACCTCATGGTTCCTAGTCGGATTTGTTAACCACTGCGCCACGACGGGAACTCCCTTCATGATATTTTTATTTCATTTCTTAATACTTTCTCTCTTGTCCTTTCCATTCCAGTCACACTGGCTTCTCTACTGTTCTTTTTTTTTTTTTTTGGCCTTTTTTAGGGCCACACCTGAGGCATATGGAGGTTCCCAGGCTAAGGGTCGAATCAGAGCTACAGCTGCTGGCCTACACCACAGCCACAATGCCAGATCTGATCTGCACCTGCGACCTCCTCCGCAGCTCACAGCAATGCTTCATGCTTAACCCACTGAGTGATGCCAGGGATCGAACCTGCATCGTCATGGATACTAGGTAGATTCATTTCCTCTGAGCCATGATGGGAACTTCCTCTTTGCTGTTCTGAGAGCACACGAGGGAGGCACACGCCTTTTGAACCTTTACAGTTGCTGCTTCCTGTGCCTGGAATGCTTTTCCTCTAGATAGCCATATTACTGCCTTCCTCATCTTTATGTCCTTGCTCAAATGCCGTCTTCTCAGCGATGCCTTCTTTGAACAACGTATTTAAAATTAAGTTTCTTAGTTTGATACTGCTCTCTTCTCCACTAGAACATGAGAGCAGGGGTTTTTGTTTTGTTTTCTGTTGTATCTTCAGTGTCCAGAAACATCTAGGCACATAGTAGGTACAAATCACTATTTATTTATAAAGGAGTTCTCTACATTCTTTTCAGATATTTATATAGTGCCTTCTATATTCTCAGCAACTGGAAAAGGGAGAGGTGAATATATATGAGATAGCAGTCTCTGCCCCCAAGGGTTTGAGGACATATTGATTAAAAATTGGCTTTAATACTGGTTGCTGAAGAATAGTGGTGCCATCCATGCAAACTGCTGAAAAGAATGTTTAGTCCTATTTCATGTTTTAGAAGGGAGCTTATAAAAATGTTAAAAAATTTGAATTTAGTGATTCTACTTCTGGGACACTGTTCTAACGATACAGTTTTAAATACTAATAGAACCAAAGAGAAATACTCTGATATTGTGACTTACGTAAATGACCAGATATATATTCTTATGTATATTTAATCTTTGTCTACAGTTCCTGCTTACTCTTGAAATTTCCTAAGTGACGAAAGTGATATAAATGTGTCTTTTTTTTTTTAAGGGCCACACTGGCTTTATGGAGGTTCCAAGGCTAGGGGTCGAATCAGAGCTGTGGCCTCTGGCCTACACCACAGCCACGCAATGCCAGATCAAAGCCAAGTCTGCAGTCTATACCACAGCTCATGGCAACGCTGGATCCTTAACCCATTGAGCGAGGCCAGGGATCGAACCTGCATCCTCATGGATACCAGTCAGATTCGTTTCCGATGAGCCATGATGGGAACTTGTAAAGGTGTCTTTTGTTATGTGAATGAGATGACTTTTGGAATCATCTAAAGAAGGACTCTGCTGGTCACCAGGAGAACCAGCTGTATGACTGATTAGAGGAACTCTGAGCCCTATCCCCCGATCTTCAGGGAGGGTGGAGGCGCTGGAGATGGAGCTCAGACACCAGTGGCTAGTGATTTAATTGGCCATTCCTGTGATATGAAGCCTTATAAAACTCCAAAAGGATGGAGTTTGGGGAGCTTCTGAGTTGGTGAACACAGGGAGATTTTGGAAAGTAGTGCATCCATAAAGGGCATGGGAAGCTCCTTGCCCTTTCCTCATACCTTGCTCTGTCTTCCATCTGGCTGTTCCTGAGTTGTATCCTTTTATAATAAACTGGTGATCTCGTGAGTAAAATGTTCCTCTGAGTTCTGTGAGCTGCTTTAGCAAATTAATCAAACCAAAGGAGGAAGTCGTTGGAACTCTCAATCTGTAACCTGGACTTGTGACTGGTGTCTAAGGTTGGGGAGTGTGGGTGTACGGTCTTGTGGGACTGAGCCCCAACCTGTAGGATCTGATGCCAACTCTGGGTGGATAGGGTCAGAACTGAGTTAATTCTCAGACATCTAGCTGGTGTCCGAATTACTCATTGGAGATGTGGGGAACCTCCCCACCCCTACATTGGAAATTGAGTCTCAGAACTGTAGATGCCCATGATACCAAAAAATTAGAAACAGTTTGTGTAATTATAGAATTGTAGGTATATTATGGTGTCTTAATTCATTTGGTTATTAGTAGTTATTAAATGATATTTACAGTGAGTTTCTAAACATGGGAGATATTTAGAAATTAAAATATTTTTAATATTTATATTAAAAAGTTGTAAATTACGGGCAATGTGATTTTAACACAAACTTTAGCTTTATGTATTTGTGTCTCTTAATTTATACACTGGTACATTATAGAGTGCTACACTTAATTAGATTTTGTATGTCCTCTTTGTTCTCGTGTCTGAGAAACTATCACCTGGTCATCTGCTGCATTTGGGAGGAATTGTAGATGTCATCATTACTGAAGAACTGTCCTTGAGGGCCTTGATTGAGCAGCCCCTCAGCCCTCTAATTGAAGGAAGTACCTTACTCCTAGAAGTTAGTTGCTGGAATTTCCTAGTTTAAATATGACACTCACTTGGAGCACAATGTAATTTTTTTGGAATTCTCTACCATCTTGCACATCTAGTTCAGTTTAAGAAATATAACTTGAAATGAATCATTCCAACTATTGAGATTTTCCTTCTTTTTTTATTGTTATCTTCTTAGAGACAAATACCTCATAAAAGCCCTTATATCCTACAGATACGAAGAATGGTTCTGCTATAAGTTGAGCTAACACAAACAAAAAAGATCTGCTAGCCCCCCGCATTTATGTGCTACACTCTTTAATTCTGAAGTCCTTGCAGTAGTTTTATTTGTAGTACTTTTTTTTTTCTTGTCTGTAAACTTTGTTTCACCAGATTTTTTATTAGAGGTATCACCTAATCATTTGTTTTTAGCTACTCCTTGTTCCTAAATTTTTTGACTTGGATTTCTTCATATTACATTTTCTGCTTAGGAGATATAGCCAGGTCTGGTTAAGTTAATGAGAATATGGACACAATTTATTTTAGCTGCTTTTGAGATTTGTCAAGGCAGTTTAACTATTCTTTGATTAAGGCAGGCGATTAAAATAACATAATTAAGTGCATAGGGCTATGAATTTAAACCTGGGCACAAGACCCAACTGTATTCTTTAGTGGTTATTTCTGATTCCTTTGGTACCCTTTGCAACTTTGGGCACATTATTTAACCTCTCTGAGCCTCAGTTTTTGTTTTTTGTTTTTTTTTTAAGTATAATGCATGCATGCATCCATACCCCCAGTGTCGTTTGGAGGTCTAAATGAGATAATTCAGGCATTCAGCAAATATTTATTAAGTGCCTACTATTTGCCCGGCGTTAAGTTAGGCAGTAGAACATACGGGTGAACAATATAGACAGGATCCCTGTTCTCTTGACTCTCATATCTAGTGGGGTGGGAGATAATTGATGTACTATGTATAAACAATAAAAAATGTCAGATAGTGATAAATATTGTATAGAGAAGTGGAATGTTCAGAGAAACTTTTCTTGAGAAAATTTCTTCAAGCCAAGTGACAGAAGGGAGCCAACCCTTCAAAGATCTGAATTGAATGAAAAAACTTTTTTCAGGTTGGGGAAACAGTTGTGTACAAAGTCTTAAAGGCAAGGAAGAATTGAATATATTACAGAAACAGAGAAGACCAAAGTGGCAGGAGTGTGGCAAGTGAGGAGAAGAATCTGGGATAAAGTCAGAAAGGGAGCTGGGGTGCTGATCATGTCTGTAAGCCAGGTGTGAAGCTTGGGCTTTGTTTTGGGTGCACTGGGAAGCTCTAAATTTCTAATGGAGAAGTTGACAATGTCTCCTATTTCTTAATGAGGTGGGAAAAAAAGGTTTTTGGCCAGCTCGAATATATATCCTTTTAAGGATGAAGTCATATCTACTTAAAATGTTTAATTGATACATTTTAGTTGCATATTTAAAAATCATCTACTACAAAATGTAGGACTTGAAAAATTCAGTTTTATCCCCTTATATTTCAGGAAGCAATTATTGTTCATACTCATGTGTTCAACCTCAGTGTCTTTGTAATCACCAGAGCTATTTTATGACATAGTCATCTAAGAGTTTTTTTGGAATGTATACATTTTTATCTGCATTTGTTTGGGATATAGTACTTTTGGGTTCACTGGAAATTTTATTTCAAGCTACATCTGTAGCATTATGTAACATTAGGTGTTTGACCATCCTGTAGGCATATATTTTTAATCTCCATAATGTAACCGCTTTTTTTTCAGGTGTTCTTTACAAAGTTTGCTTACAGTGACGGCTGACACTTGTAAGATATACTTCCAGGGATAATTGTGGAATATCTAAATTTTTTATTTTTGCCTTCAGAGGCCCTCTAAGTATGCCAGAATACCATTAATTGAGATTGTTGTGGGCTGTCTTCCTCTAACTTTCTTTGTTTTGTCTTTTATAATAATCAAGCCCCCAGTCTCCCCCTCCCTCAAGGTGTTCATAAGTACTCAAATAAATAGTGATTCTCTTTGCCTGCCGGAAAACTTATAGGGGAATGGAAAAAAAAGTAATTGTTGCCTTATCATCCCCAGCCTTTCCTTTCTTCTTTCACTCCGTAACATTCAACTTGCTTTCCATGATCCCTCTATAGCTATGTGTTTTGGTGTGTGTGTGTGTGTGTGTGTGTGTGTGTGTGTGTGTGTGTGTGTGTGTGTTTAATATTGTCTCTAGAGGGGAGACGCTTTTGGCATCTAGTGGATAGAGACTGTAATGTAGCCAAATAACCTCTAATGCACAGGACAGCTGTCCACAGTTTCGTAGTCCAAAATGTCAGTAGTGCTGGGGCTAAAAATCTCTGCTCTATGGTACTTGTTTCAGTACTATAAAGGGAAAATAAAATTGAGGTGGATAAGTGTATGCTATAGTTGTATGTTGCTATCCAGTCAAGTACCAGCTGAATAGTTCTTGATCTATTTGAACTACTTGGTTTGTATTGATTTGCACTTACGTTGCACTTACATAGTCTTTCGGCATTTGGTATAGAGGGTTCTGAACTTTGGTGGTATGGTGGTTCTACTCTGATCCAAACTGTTTTCAGTTGCCTTCTGGGTTTCCTTCTCCACTGTCAGTGTATGCATAGTGGGTAGGGGGCAACTGAGCTTCGGGTTTCTGAAATCCTTCCAATTTAGGTAATCTGTGATTGTGTGTACTGGGTAGTGGTGATAGTGAGTAGTGTTTAGTCTAGTCAAACCTCTACCCCAAATCTAAATGGTTCTGACTTGAGAATGACACATCATGGCTAACTATTCAGATTCAGATTAAGAGCATAACAGAAGCTTTAGTTTCTTAGTCTTTTTTGAGATTAGGATGACTAGGTTTTGGTGGTCTAGAGCAATGATTCTGAATTTTCCATTTCCAAATTATCATTTTCATGCCTTTTCTATTTTAAAGCATCCTGGGAACTAAACTGCACTATATAGTGAAATGTTTCCTATTTTTTAAATTAATAATTTAAATTAAGAATTTTAAGTTAATAATTGGCCCAATAATGAGTGAACCAGTATCATCACATTGAGGTAATATATTCTCAACTAGCTGCAGAGAGAATTTGAGTAGCTGGAAAACTAATGTATAGTCTCTTCTAGACTCTTTGGAATATTGAATATAAGCTTTTGATTCTTGTTATTACTTTCTTGGACATCTTAGGGATTTAGGAGTAGTTTTAGGAATCACTGAATTTTGGAAAGAAGTGTGGTAGATTTTATTTTCTTAAGGTAAGTTATCTCTGTATCATTAAGCTTTATTAATTTTAGTAATCTGTATTGCAAGGCATATTCTTAAAATTTATGTCTCAGTGATTTTTATAATCCTTGAAATTTCGAAATGTCTGTTGATATATTTATTTGAACTGAAAAAAGAAGTCAGACTTTTTTGGACCAGGTTTGATTTGCCTAACTGGTTTAGCAGTGAGGACTGCCTTTACCAATTAGGTTATACAGCATATATTTTTTCTATAAATTGAATGATTTACGATAATCTGCAGTTTCAGGTTTTGACAAAATACAAGGTAGAAGATAATGCTCTTCTGGTTATCATTGTGTCATATTGGCAAAAGTGTGTACTTTTTATTTTTAAAAATAAGTTTTAGTCTTTAGAGTTTTAACTCTTTGAACATATGAGATATTTACAAGTTGCTTGTGGTGAAAGTGTAACATATTTTACTCTTATTTTAGTAATATATCAATTCGTAATATTTAAGTTCCCTTGCTAACACACACACAGTAGCATTAGAAATTTTAACATGTATGGTGTTCACATTGTGGCTCAGTGAGTTAAGAACCTGACATAGTATCTGTGAGGATGTGGGTTTGATCCCTGGCCTTGCTTAATGGGTTAAAGATTGGACCTTGCCACAAGTTGCAGGGTAGGTCACAGATGCAGCTCAGATCCAGTGTTGCTGTGGTGTAGGCCTACAGCTCCAATTCGATCCCTAGCCCAGGAACTTACATATGCTGCAGGTGCCACCTTAAGAAAAAAAAAAAAGATGGAGTTCCCGTAGTGGCTCAGTGGTTAACCAATCTGACCAGGAACCATGAGGTTGTTGGTTCGATCCCTGGCCTTGCTCAGTGGGTTAAGGATCCGGCGTTTTCGTGAGCTGTGGTTAGGTCGAGGATTCGGCTCGGATCCCGCATTGCTGTGGCTGTGGTCTAGGCCAGTGGCTACTGCTCCAATTAGACCTCTAGCCTGGGAACCTCCATGTGTCACGGGTGTGGCCCTAGAAAAGACAAAAAAAACCCAAAAAACAAAAGACAAAGTCAAAAAACAAACACACAAAAAAACAAAAAAAAAGAAAAAAGAAAATTTAACATGTAAAACCTTATGATGTTAAACTTTACTATGATAAACTTACTCGTGTTCTTTGGTAATATGTGCCATAGCATTTAAAAGTGAAATGTCTTGAGGACTGCCTGCAACTTACTCTATGGAAAGGGGAGGAGGAGGGAAAGAAGGAACTAGAAATAAAGGCAAGAATTGCAAAATGTTAGTAGATTTAGGTGGAGGATATTGTTCATTGTAATATTCTTTCAGTTTTTCTGAAGGTTTGAAAATTTTTAATATAAAATTTGGGGGAAAAAGTCACAGGGAATAAAACAAATTAATTTTAAGAGGTATGTGTCAGTATTATAAGAAATGATTTACTAGGATAAAAATATATTACATTATGGTAAAATTATGTGGGGGAAGTAGAGTGAAGGGCTTATTCATGAATTCTTATAAATGGATGAAGGTGGGTATGAAATTGCTATGGTTTTTAGATTTCATTGGTACAAGAGAAGGAACAGTTTTATTTTAAAATGTCAACTTGTTTTAAAAATGACATCTATTGCAACTCTTCAAAATTACAATGAAAATTTTGGATGCCAAATTAGAATTCTACAAAAAAGTACATGATTTAAAAAAATTCTTTTGTGATAAGCAAGCACACAGGTCTGGCTAACATTTTCAGCTCTTCAGGTTCTAGGAATATGGTGCTAAGAGTTCTCTTGGTTATACTATGGACTGGCAGGTCATTCTGCATGACAGATGGATGTGACTGCTTTAGGCAAGGCACTGTATAGCTTATGAAGCACAACCATAATAACCTGCCCCCAAATCCGGACTACTCCCACAGGCATATAAACTTTATTTTCAGCTGCTAAGGGCAAGCAAAATATGTTGTTATGTCATTTTTTAAATCACAGAATTGTTTTATCACCTTGTAATTTCCTTTTTCTATAAATGTGAATAATTTCTTTAAAAACTGTATCATAAGTTAATTATATTACTTAGGTAATTTTTGCTCGCTGTGAAACTAGTAATTTTATAAACTAGAAGTGTATAAATGAATTTCTTCCTTTTCTAAGTGTCTTTTATTTATTTTTTCTTTTTAGGGCCGCATGTGCAGTACATGAAAGTTCCCAGGCAAGGAGTCGAATTGGAGCCGCAGCCACTGGCCTGTGCTACAGCCATAGCAATGTAGGATCTGAGAAGAGTCTGTGACCTAAAACACAGTTCATGGCAACCCCAGATCCTCAACCCACTGAGCAAGGCCAGGGATTGAACCTGTGTCCTCATGGATCCTAGTAGATTCATTTCCACTGAGCCACAATGGGAACTCCATTCCAAATGTCTTTTAAAAACTGTCTGGAGGGACTTTGTAATAGTTTGACTTGAGGTCATTCATGTAGAATTTTGGAATATGTGCTATGAGTGTTTAGTTGTACTGGAAGTCACTGTGTTACTGTGTAAACCATACCCTCTAGTACTTATTGATTGACTTAAATATTCTCATAAAATGTTAAGGTGTTAATTTTGGATGTTAGAATGAGGCATACAAGGTGCATGTACACATTGTGCAAGACTTTGGGGGCTGAAAACCACGTGTACTTTCTCTTGAATTGAAATATTGGGAGAATATCATTCCTTTGAATAGATAAAGCTATCTGGTTAATAAAGAGACTTCAGAATTGTTCTTATAACCTTATCAGATATTTCCTTGGTTTTATACTTAAAATGGGAGACTGTGGAGGCTTAATTTAATGAAATACAGATTAAAAAATCAGTGGTAGTTTCAATATTGTCAATAATTTATCCAGGAAAATCAGAAAATTGACATGATTGCATTTCGTTTTCAGACCTGTTCAAGTTTTGTCACTTGTCTTAATGATGTCCCTTATAGCAACAGATCCATTTTGCAATCACACATCACATTTAGTTGACATGTTTCTTTAGTCTTCTTCAATCTGGAACAGTTCTTCAGTTTTTCCTTGACTTTGAGGACGCAGGCCGATTATTTTGTAGAGCGAACCTGAATTTTTGTTGTCTGGTGTTTTCTCATGATTAGATTCAAGTTGTGTATCTTAGAGAAGAATTTCACAAAACTGATTCTTTGTTCTTCTCATTGCATTCTCTCAAGTGCTGTATGATTGCATTTTGTCTCATTGCTAGTGATGTTCACTGATCACCTGATTACTATTTTGTCTGCTGGATTTTCTGAATTAGTTTCCTATTGTTGCTTTAACAAACCACAACACACCACAACCTTAGTAGCTTAATATAACACAAATTTATTCTCTTATGGTTCTGGAGGCCAGAATTCCAAGATAGGTTTTTCTGGGCCAGTGATGGTGTTGGCAGGGCAGGTTCTTTCTGGAGGGTTTAGATTGGAGTCCTGGTCTCTTTGAGCTTCTAGAGACACCCTGTATTCTTTGACGTGTGGCCCCTCCCTCCATCTTCAAAGGACCTCTCTCCAACCTCTGCTCCCATTGTTATATTCTCTTCTCTGTCTTTGACTCTCCTGCTTCCTTATAAGGACCCCTGTGATTATACTGGGACCACTCAGATAATATAGTATAATCTTATCACAAATCTTTAATTTAGTCACATTTGTGAAGTCCCTTTTGCCATGTGGGATAATATGTTCACTGATTCTGGGTGGGATATGGTAGACATCTTGGAGGGGGGCAATTATTCAGCCTATCACAGTTCCCCACTGTAAAATCATTCTTTCCCTTTCGTGAGATTTTGTGGGAAGATACTTGGATCTCTGGTTCCTGTTAGTGGAGAATGCTGTTTAGAAATCAAGATCTGAATGCTAGATGGGCTATTGAGATGTCATTGTTTCTAGGCTCACTTAATAGAGTTAGGACATATGTATGCATGTATGTAGATCTACATCTGTATTTCTCTATTAAAAGATATTAATCGGTTCATACCGATATTTTCAGTTCCAGTCCCACACCACAGAGTTCATTCATGTTTTCTAATTTTTCGTATATGTAACTCCTTGCTTTGACAGTGAAAAACTGATTCCAGTTATCCTTAATTGTTAACTTACTTGATCAGTCCCCTCCATATTACCAGTCTCCTTTTCTGCCACCACTCCTTCTGCTACATGGATCACTCTTCAGAACATATGGTTCTGATACTTCCTACCACATAGCTCTCTCATGGATTCTTTCCTCAAAGCATGGCGATAACAGGGTAGTTGGACTTCTTACATGGCAGCTTTGGAACATTCTATTATATGCAAAGATCTTTTACTAATCTGACATCTCATTTAAGGACTTTGATTTTATAGGTTTTTTTTTTAATATTGTGAAAAAATTTTTATTTAATATTAGCCAGCTGGACTCAGTTTAAATGATCTTGTTCTTTTGGCAACATGCAAAGCATCATAGTCAGGAACCAGTCAAACATATACTTTCTTCTCTCCATCAGGCCTGATCCAGGGTGTTGACCTTGGCCTTATCAGTGCTGTAGAGCTTCTTCACAGTCTGTTTGTTCTGGTGCTTGTTGGCTTTGGTATCCTTAATGAACACAAATGTGTTGCTGTCTCTGTCTCCTTCCTGGCCACTCAGTGCTCAGGGGGACATAGTTGTTAAGATTCTTGCTCTTCCAAGCATAATTGGGCTGCCTTTGGAGTGTCTTGGGCCACCAGAAGGTGGGTTACATGCAGATCTTCTTTTTCACCTTTTTTTTTTTTTTGTGGCTGTGAATGCTTTTTTGCATTGTTGCCTTTTTGGCCTTCCAAGCTTTTGTTTTGCCTTTGGCTTTGGGAGTGGCAGGGGCTTCTTTTTTGCTTTCTGCATGTCATCTTCATAAAAAGGTAGATTTTTATTTTAAAACTTACTTAAATTTTTTTTTTAACTTTTGGGGAGTTATTCAAACCAAGTGATTGTGGTGAGCTTAGTAAAATGATATGTTATATTTTGGCTTTGGTTTAATTCCTTTTTAGTTGAATTACAGATTTTTCCTGGGGACTAAAATAATAACTTTTGTCATAACTCTTTTATTTATTTATTTATTTTTTTGTTTTTATTTGCCATTTATTGGACCGCTCCCGCGGCGTATGGAGGTTCCCAGGCTAGGGGTTGAATCGGAGCTGTAGCCATCAGCCCACGCCAGAGCCACAGCAACTCGGGATCCGAGCCGTGTCTGCAGCCTACACAACAGCTCACAGCAACACCGGGTCCTTGACCCACTGAGGGAGACTGGGGATCGAACCCACAACCTCATGGTTCCTAGTTGGATTCGTTAATCACTGAGCCACGACGTGAACTCCTTATTATAACTCTTAGATAAACCTATTTTAACTTCTTATGGGTTTGGGTGACTTCTCATTTAACATAATTATTTTCATGTTCAAAGACTGTCATTTCTGCTTAGCTTCCTTAATAAAGTGTACATTCCAACTATTTTATACTTTTGTTTACTTCTTATAGCAGAAGGGAAAGGAGGAAAGAATTTTTTAGAAATTACTGATTATGTAACTAATATTTTGGATTCAAGTCACTTTTTAAGTTTTTCAATTAGAATTTAAGTCTCACATGAAAAACGGTTGCCTGGTAGTTGAATAAAATTTTCCAGATAGATCATTTGTTCTAAGTGGTAGAAAATTTGGCTTATTTTGTGAATTGTTCTTAAAAGGTTTAAATAGCACTTTCATGTTCAAATAAAATGTTAGCATGATAATGAAGGCTAGTATGGTGTTAATTCTAGTTTTGCCTTCATTGTGAAAATGGTTTAACTTATCACCTTATTTTTCTTTTTTTTGACAGAGCAAAATCGGTTAAAGAATATCAGAAAAGTATATGGAAGATGTATGTGGTATCGTTTACGGTTATTAAAACCCCAGCCAAATATTATTCCTACAGTAAAGTAAGTAATTGGTTTCAATAAAAAATCATACTTTGTGCTTACTCTTTGCTAGGTGTCATCTAAAATAGAGGTATAATGATGAATAAAACATGTCTATAAAGAAATTGTAGCCTTAGTAAGGCTAAGATGTGATTTGTAAATTTGAGAGCAATGTCAAGAGTGGTTTAGAAGTTCAAAGGGGAGAGAGCATACTTCTGACTTGGGAGAGGATGGGGAGGAGTTCAAATCTTGAAGGAAGACCTCACATATCTTATGTCAGGATTTGAATTTTATCTTAAAGACTACGGGGAAATCTTTAAAAGATTGTCAAAAGCATGGAAGTGACACAGTCAAGTTTGCATTTCATGAAAATTGAATTTTACGGAGCATAAACTATGTGCCAGGTGCTGTGCTAGGGTTTTATATGCTATCTCATTGGTTTTATATTAACTTCAAGGTTGATGTTTTTGCTTTTTCTCAGATGAGGGAACTAAGAAGATGAGGTAACTTGACCAAGTTCCTACAGCCAGAAGTGGTGAAAAGGGAACCTAGTTCCCCTTTACTTTGGCAGACCAGTCTGCTTAAACAGGCCATTAGCATGTTTAATTAGAGCAGGCGTCTTTGGTTTTGCAAGGCTGTGGGGTATGCTGATTAGAGCCTAGGCTTTGGACCTTCACCCTGAGTCACTAGTTTAGTGGTAGAAAGTAATGGGAGGCGAAAGAGTTGCTATTATTGGAGGACTGTATCCTGTGAATTACCTACATGTTATCTATCCATTATTAGGAGGGCAAGACCTAACAGAGGAAATTAGTAAAAGTAGAACCAGTTTTTTTTTTTTTTAAAGGGCTGCACCCATGGCATATGGAGGTTCCCAGGCTAGGGGTCTAATTGGAACTACAGCTGCCATCCTACACCACAGCCACAGCAACACCGGATCCTTAACCCACTGAGCAAGGCCTGGGATCAAACCTACAACCTTGTGGTTCCTAGTCAGATTCGTTTCTGCTGCACCATGACGGGTGCAGCAGAAACGAATGAGTTATTTTTAAATCTTGGTTTAGATTATGATAGTTTTCAATATTTAAGGGGGTTTAAATAGTTTTCTTTGTGAAGTTTGACTATGGCTTAGTTCTTTTGTAGAGGGAGGGAAATCTTAGCTTTGGTGATAACAGTTCTTCAGTGGTGTGAAACTAAAAGGCAAAATTGATGTTTCAAGAGTAGTTTCACGTTCATTATTTCTTCTTTGCTGTTGCTTCTCATTTTAAATTAAACTTTTATGAGGCAACAGTGCAAATATTTTTGGCTTTCCAGTCTCTTATTTGTTGGACTTTGTGGGTATCTCAAACTCAGTTTTCAAGAGAAAAAACCTAACTGTGCTGTTTTTATTAGTGACTAGTAAAGAGATTTACTTAAATAGAAGTACAGATCAATGGATGTTTAAGTAAGGAAGAATTAAATAATACTGGTAAAAATTTAGATAAGGTCAGAAACTATCAAAACCTTTTTGCTACTTTTTTTGATGCAATTTTATTATTTTTTTTATAATGATCATAACAATCTAATTTCACAGGATTTCCATCCCACAGCCCAAGCATATCCCCCCACCCACCAAACCTTCTCCTCCAGAGACCATAAGTTTTTCAATGTCTGTGAATCAGCATCTGTTCTGCAAAGAAGTTCAGTCTGTCCTTTTTTCAGATTCCACATGTCAGTGAAAGCATTTGATGTTGGTGTCTCATTGTATGGCTGACTTCACTCAGCATGATAATTTCTAGGTCCAACCATGTTGCTAAAAATGCCGGTATTCTTTTTAATGGCTGAGTAATATTCCATGGTGTATATGTACCACATCTTCTTGATCCACTCCTCTGTTGATGGACATTTAGGTTGTTTCCATGTCTTGGCTATTGTATATAGTGATGCAGTGAACATCGGACTACATGTGTCTTTGCGAGTCGTGGTTTTCTCTGGATAGATGCCCAGGAGTGGGATTGCTGGCTGAAATGGTAGTTCTACGTTTAGTTTTCTGAGGAAATCTCCATACTGTTTTCCACAGTGGTTGCACCAATTTACAATCCCACCAACAGTGTCATAGGGTTCCTTTTTCTCCACACCCTCTCTCACACTTATTGTTTGTAGACTTTTGGATGATGGCCATTCTGGCTGGTGTAAGGTGGTACCTCATAGTTTTTTTGATTTGCATTTCTCTAATAATGAGTGATGTTGAACATTTTTTCATGTGTTTTTTGGCCATCTGTATGTCTTCTTTGGAGAACTGTCTGTTTAGATCTTCTGCCCATTTTTGGATGGGGTTGTTTGTTTTTTTGGTATGGGGCTGCAGAAGGTGTTTATACATTTTGGAGATTAATCCCTTGTCCTTTTTTCTACTTAACCTTGAAGTATCCTTTCAAAATTAAGCAATCATTGTGTAATACTCTAATTTCTGGAAGCTGCTTCCAAAATGACTTTTAAAGTATGCTTAAAAAACACAAGGAGTTCCTACTGTGGTGCAGTGTGTTAAGAATCTAACTGCGGCAGCTCAAATTTCTGTGGAAGCTTGATCTCTGGTCCAGCACAGTGGGTTGAAGGAAGAAAACACAAGACTTCAAGTTAATTACTGAAGCCATAAGTAGAGAAAATGCTAATCTTTTCAAAGAAACTAAACATGCTTTTAAACAATCCGTGGGGGGTTGGAGTGGAGTTCCCACTGTGGCTCAATGGGTTATAGCCCAACTACTATCCATGAGGATTTGGGTTAGATCTTTGGCCTTGCTTAGTGGGTTAGGGATCTGGTGTTGCCATATGTGGCACAGGCCTCAGATGTGGCTTGGATCCTGTGTTGCTGTGACTGGTGTAGGCTGGCAGCTGGAGCTCCTTTTTGACCCCTACCCTGGAACTTCCAAATGCCATGGGTGCAGCCCTTAAAAAAAAACAAAAAGAAGCAGGGGGAAAAAAATTGGGAAATAAAGGAGTTCCCTGGCGGCCTGGTTAAGGATTCATACTGTTACTGCTGTGGCTCCAGTCACTACTGTAGTGCAGGTTTCATCCCTGACCTGGGATTATCTGGATGCCATGGTGAGGTCAAAAAAAAAAAATTGGGCCCAGAGTGTGATGTAATCCATTATATTTCTACCTTTGCTTTAGGAAATCAGAGCATGGTTTTCTTGGTTGTGGTAGTTTCCATCAGCCTAGGGATTCTGTCATGAACCTCTCCTCTCCCTTGATTCTTTGGCTCAGAGAGCCAGATGCTACACATAGTGCATCTAACATGGGATGTAGGATAGGTGAGGGGTTTGATCCCTTTCTCTTCTACCCTTGTTTGCTTTAAAAATTTTACTTTAGTGATTTTTAATTTCACCTTTATCTTTGTTTTCTGAGCTTTGTAGCATTTTTGGAAAATTGGCAAAATGTGGCATTATTAAATTTGTGGAAATAGAATATATTTAGCAAACTTTAGGTTTGAATCAGAAGTTACTATTTTGTTATTCATTCAATAAGTATTTGTTGAGTGCCCAGTATGTATGTGTCAGGTATCATGTACTAGGTGCTGATATACTGTGGTTAACAGATACTGGCAAGTTAATAAATAATCATAATAGAGTCTAATGAGGGTTGTGGGAGGAGGGCGTGCCAGCCGTGAAAAAGCAGAGATAGGGCTCTTAACTCTGGCTTGAGACAGAAGACTTCCTTGAATAAGTGAGGTCCAGGCTGAGAGCTGAGACTTAGGTGAGAGTTACTAGTAACAGCCAATAACTACCATGAATTGATTGTTTACTATCTGTGAGGCACCTTCTAGGTGCTTTATATACCTAATCTCTAATTCTCAAACCCACCCTAAAAGTTGGAAACTGAGCTGTAAAAGACTAAGCAACTTGCCAGGATTCCTTAGTTAATAAGTGGTAAAGCTGGGATTTGACTTAAGGTAGTTTTGCCCCAGAGCTTGTGTTCTAAACCACCTGTCTCTAGATAGTGAGGTAAAAGTGGGAATATTCCAACGAGGGCTCCCTCTTTGTCTCTGGGCATACAGACAGTATGAAAAGCAGCTTGCAGTAGCATGTCTTTTATAAGGTTTAGAGCATTAGTTTGGCCAGATGGAAAGAAATTTGCATCTGAGTGCCATCTGTGTTTGTTAGTCTCAGGTTAGTCAGAACTGAATAAGATCCTGTCCATGTGCTCAAAGAGTTTGCAACGAGTCAGAGGAGGAAGGTCATGGTTTGTGCTTCTTTGTGACTGAAACTGTGTTCTCCCCATTGATCCTCTTGACAGCAGTTAAGGATTGCTTCTTGGAGGGTAGATAATCTGAGTTGTCTTGAAGGATGAATATAGTTTGGATATGCATAGATAGGGAGTGGAAAGACCCAAGAGAGCAAAAGCATGGTGATGGGAAAGACTTAGGGAACTTTGGGAGATGGGGATTTAATTTTGTTTGAAAAACCAGAGTGATCAGAGTTAAGGAGGTGTGTTGGAACTGGTTCTCAGAAGCTTATTCCAAGTCAACACGTTTAAGCTATGTTCCTACTAAGAGACCTTAAACACATGGAATGCTTTCTTTCAGTATTTGAAAATAAATTGCTTTAGTTTTGTTTGATTAGACTTATGATTCGTTTATCTCTTTAACAATCCCTACTTAATGTAACAAATTTTGCTACAAATGGTATAAAAAATAAAATTATTCAGGAGTTCCCGTTGTGGTGCATCGGAGATGAATCCGACTAGGAACCATGAGGTTGTGGGTTTGGTCCCTGGCCTTGCTCAGTGGGTTAAGAATCTGGCATTGCTGTGAACTGTGATGTAGGTGGTAGACGTGACTCGGATCTGGCGTTACTCTGGCTCTGGCATAGGCAGCAACAGCTCCGATTAGACCTCTAGCCTCAGAACCTCCATGTGCCATGGGTGCGGCCCTAAAAAAAAGACGAAGAATAAAAAATAAAAAAGTAAAATAAAAATAATTTACTTCTCTTTTTAACAGTAATCTTCTGTGGCAAGTAATTTTTTTTTATTTTTTTGTCTTTTGTTGTTGTTGTTGTTGTTGCTATTTCTTGGGCCGCACCCGCGGCATATGGAGGTTCCCAGGCTAGGGGTCGAATCGGAGCTGTAGCCACCGGCCTACGCCAGAGCCACAGCCACGCGGGATCCGAGCCGCGTCTGCAACCTACACCACAGCTCACGGCAACGCCGGATCGTTAACCCACTGAGCAAGGGCAGGGACCGAACCCACAACCTCATGGTTCTTAGTCGGATTCGTTAACCACTGCGCCACAACGGGAACTCCTGTAGCAAGTAATTTTAATGGCTAGATAGTATTTCTTTGTGGATATACTACTGTTATTTATCTTTTGATGAACATTTATGTGTATGTGTTTTTCGCTCTTTACTTTAGAAACTTAATTTCTTTCCTTCTGAATTTCTTAAAGTGGAGTAGATTGATTGTTAAAAAGGTATATACTTCTTTAGGGCATTTGTTATTGCCAGATATTCCTTCAGAGTGTAGAGTGTATGGGAGCCCTTTTTTTTTTTTAGCCTCTCCAACACTGGTAATATCAGTCTTTTAAATATTTTTACTAAATAGAACATATCAAAGAGAAAAAATTAGGTTTTTTCAAACTGTATGTTCTTTTATATTTTTTTTAACTTGTTAGGCACATCTTTCTATGTCTATTAGCTAAAAATGTTCCATTGTGTGACTATAACTTGGTCTCCTATAATTGGTTTATTTGATTAGTTCTCTGTGAATGGACATTAAGGTTGTTTTCAAATTTCTACTGTTATAAATAAGGCTGTTTATTTATTTTGCCCAATTGACCTATTTTTGGTAGTTTACTAAAAGTGTAATTACAAGGTCAAGAGCAATTCTTTTTTACGTTAAATGGTTAACTGAATATTAATATATTTTGATCTAATGTCGGGGGTCCAAAAGGTTAATGAGGTGAATTAACTTCTTACCAAAAATTCTGCAAATGGTAACTGAGAGAATATTACACGCCAGGCACTGCTTTATTCTAGAGAACTTAAAGGTGAAAAAAGACACTGTCCTTGCTGTGACAGCTTACAACTCAGTGATTATAGAATTTGAGTCAATACCACAGTGGTAGATGAGACTGCTTTATTTTTTAAATTTTTTTATTTTTTGCTATTTCTTGGGCCGCACCCGCGGCATATGGAGGTTCCCAGGCCAGGGGTCGAATCGGAGCTGTAGCCACCGGCCTACGCCGGAGCCACAGCCACGCGGGATCCGAGCTGCGTCTGCAACCTACACCGCAGCTCATGGCAATGCCGGATCGTTAACCCACTGAGCAAGGGCAGGGACTGAACCCGCAACCTCATGGTTCCTAGTCGGATTCGTTAACCACTGCGCCATGACGGGAACTCCTGAGACTGCTTTAGATTGTTTTATGCCTTGATCTTGCCATACTGTCTTTAGAATCTTAAAGGAAAACCATGTAGATATATTTATACTTTACTTGTCTTTTTTCTGAACAGGAAAATAGTTCTGCTTGCAGGATGGGCATTGTTCTTATTCCTTGCATACAAAGTTTCCAAAACAGATCGAGAATATCAAGAATATAATCCATATGAAGTGTTAAATTTGGATCCTGTAAGTAGTATTTTTATATAATGTACATTATTTTAATGATCCTATGAAAATACTAAAGGTCCACATTCTAAAAGAAATTGAGCTGTACCTAAAGAAATCAGACTTTGGTCAGTTAAAATAAGATAACTAGTCCATTATTATTTTAATGTATTTATATTTTTTAAACTATAGATGTTGATTGTCATCCCATTAAGGGTTGGTTTGTAATTGCTAAAATGTAAAAATATTTGAAGATGAGATAAGTTAGCATATTTTAAAAGGTTGGTTTAATGCAAAGTTAAAACCATGTGGTTTATTGATGTTAGTTGGATGATGAAGGGCCCTGTGTTAGTTGACACTAAAGTAGTGTGTTAAATCTTTATGCGTAATAAAGAACTGGTGTCCCTGTCATAGAAATTCAGGTTAACCTTGAGTGGTTAACCTTGAGTGTACCTCTTAGGTGACCTTCTTGATTAAACTTGATTGATGGGTCACAGTAGAAAATTAAGTCTTTTATCAGTGGAAAGTTAGAACTGAAATGAATGCTAAAGATCATC
Organism: Phacochoerus africanus; assembly: GCF_016906955.1. Classification (NCBI taxonomy): domain Eukaryota; kingdom Metazoa; phylum Chordata; class Mammalia; order Artiodactyla; family Suidae; genus Phacochoerus; species Phacochoerus africanus. The sequence goes on along the minus strand of NC_062545.1, from coordinate 74,001,959 downwards.
TACTCTTTTTTTTTTTTTTTCTGATGGAGCAAATGGCCTAGAAAATTTGTGTCTTGTTTGGGGTCCCATAACTTCTTAGTGGTCAGGCTGAATCTGGTGCTCTTTTCATTTTTTTCCCCCCATAATACTCTCTTTTACTTCTAGTTTCTGCTTAGTAGATGGCTTGGTCCAGAGATTCATATAATACAAAGTAAGGAGTGTATTTATCTTCTAGTTTTCTGCTTTGTGGAAGAAAAGTTTACATATTGTCTGAATTTTCTTACTGTGATGATCATGACTATCAAGAGAGTTTTTTTAAGATTAAAATGTTTGGGAGTTCCCATCATGGCTCAGTGGTTAATGAATCTGACTAGGAACCATGGGGTTGCAGGTTCGATCCTTGGCCTTGCTCAGTGGGTTAAGGATCTGGCGTTGCCGTCAGCTGTGGTGTAGGTCGCAGGTGAGGCTTGGATCCCGCGTTGCTGTGGCTCTGGCGTAGGCCAGAGGCTATAGCTCCGATTCGACCCCTAGCCTGGGAACCTCCTTGTGCTGTGGGAGCAGCCCAAGAAATAGCAAATAAATAAATAAGTAATAAGTAAGTAAATAAATAAATAAATAAATAATGTTTGGAGGCAATTTACTGCCATAAAAATCAATATGAGAAATTTATTAATGGAAACTAGTTAGGAAACAACTAAGGTAAACTTACTAAATATTTCCTTAATATTAAAATATTAACAAGCAGGTGAAACCAAATATTCTTAAGGTTTCTTTTTCTTTTTTTGGCTGCACTTGCAGCATGTGGAATTTCCTGGGCCAAGGATGGAATCTGAGCTATTGTGACTTACGCCAGAGCTGCAGCAATGCCGGATCCTTAACCCAGTGCACCACAGATTATTTCTTACAAAGGAAGTTAACCTTTGATTTGAGGTTTTTTTTTTTAGCCAGACTTAATTTATTATGATCATTATTTGATATTTAAATGTCACTATCATTTTATTTTAGTGGCATTATATAATATCACTCTCAAGTCGGCGATGTCTAGGTTACTGCATGGTACATAATAGGTGGTCAATAAAACAAAATATATTGGACAAAGTAAATATTTTTATTCAAAAAATATCTGGGTGAAATTTATGGGGCAAGATATATATAGAATGAAGACTTTCTCTTTCTGAAAATATTGAATAGTTCAGTACTTGAAGTTCAAAGTGGTGTGGATTATTTTTATAGCCTTGTACTTATTTTTACTAAAACAAAACCTTTTCTTTTAGGGTGCAACAGTAGCAGAAATTAAGAAACAGTATCGTTTGCTATCACTTAAATATCATCCAGATAAAGGAGGTGATGAAGTTATGTTCATGAGAATAGCAAAAGCTTATGCAGCGTAAGTATTGTAGGACCTGTTACACATTTTTAAAAGTGGTAAAGATAGTTTTCTTTTTGAATTAAAATAGTAATAAATAAAATAGTTGTTGAACACTTTTATTAATTGCCTACCTCATATGTTGTTTGTCATTTATAGAACTGGCTGACAAGCCTCAAGTGGTAATTTAGCTAAACCTTAATCTTAAGTATGCAGTAGTGCTTTTACAAGTGTGAGTTGGTTAAATTAAGTAGTAAGTGATATGTTAATTGAGCTATTTTTGAAGCATCCTGATTAGAAGAGGATATACTTACATCCTGTTTTTATTTCTAGACTTTTAATTAGGTTAGATGTATTTCTCTTGTTTTGGAATTGTAGCTTATTTCATCTAAACTGTTTAAAGATGAGTTTAATTTTGGGGAAACAGGATAGAGATATGAAATTCAAAGAAGTTATTCCTTGAGTATTAATATTGTAAGAGGTAAAAAGTTAGCTGAACTCTTCAGGACTCATGATAGGTGTATCCTACATAGTTCTTATGTTGAATTAAAGAATAAAATAGAGATGTTATGTTATCTGTTTTTTGAGAACTCTGTGACTTATAATTTTTTAAGCTACCTTAAAAAATAGAAGTAAATAATAATAGAATATAATAGCAGACGGTGAAAGTGTAATGTGAATGACAGAAGTTTGGGAAATACTGTCTTAGGCATTTTTGTGCTTAATAAAAGTATATTGACCCTATCTCTTCTCTGCCTCCTAGCCCCCTTTTGTGGATTGCTTGCCAATCTATGTGACTATGATTCTGAAATCAAGCAGTACTTCAGGAGTTTCTGAAGCATGCACTACATTTTCCTTTCTACACAGCAGATATCCTCCAGACTGCTGTCCTTCAATTTGTACCTCCTTTTCATCTTTTTTCAGTGTGTCATCTCTTCAAGCATTTTTCTTTGTTGCACAAGTATTGCAGTGCCTTAGTTGCTGTCTTCAGATGATTTTCAGAGGAAGTCAGATAGCCAAGATTAATTAGTAGTTTTAATTTTGGCGCTTTTGGCGCAGGCTTTTTTTTTTTTTTTTTTTTTTTTGCCCCTCAGTTTTCAGGTATTGTAACATTTTCAAGTTCACGATTTTGTTCTTAGGTTACTGGACATCTGACTCTGTGATGTATGGTCACTATTCTAAAAAGTACAGAAGAGTAATATATAGCCTTTGCTTTTAACTCAGTTATATGATCAAGATGTAGAATGTTTTTTATGTAAAATGTCTTAAGTAGTTTATGGTCTGTTAGTCAAATGAAGAAGGAAAATGATTATGAAACCCAGAACTTTGAGTTATTGTAACTTAATGTAAGTTGATGAGTTAGAAGCATAAATTTTACTAAAGTTCTGAGTGATTGACTTGAAGCTACTCCCGTATGTGTAACACTAGTAGCCTAAGTTATGTATTCAAGCAGCTTGTGGAATGTAGTTACATGCTTTGATTTACAAAGTTTTTCAGAATTTGCTTTGGTTATTCAGGCTGGGTTCTCTTATTTGCTCATTGTAATAAACAAGCTGGGTCATTCCTGTTTCTTTAGAACAGACTGTAACTGAAAGGGAAGGAGGTGTGGGTATTTTTGAGAAGTTAGATCAACTATTGAATTCTCTAGCTGTCTTCTGAATATAGTTGGAATTTCGTTTTAGGATATAAAACTTGTCTTTAAATTACTTTATAATGATTGGACAGCATGGATTAACATCCTTGAAGCTATTTTAATTTTTAAAAACTTTTAAGTTTTTGTGTGTTCTTAACAAGTGGATTTGTAACTTGGCCCTACATAGCTAACTCAGGCCACAAATGTATAATTTAGTGAAAGCATTCTCTAGATCAGTATTTATAATCAGAGGTCTCTGAAATTGTATACAAAATTTCTGTGTATTTGTATATGTCCATTTTTTTTCCCCCCAGGGCAAGAGGGGCATAGATTTCATTAGATTTCTAATAGGATCTATGGTACAACATCCCTATCCCCAAAGTCAAGGGATGTAATCATGTTTAGGAAACTTTATACTCAATGAATTAAAGTTGTTGTTTAAGCTTGTTATGTATAAATGTCACTAAAACCACATAGTTTCTAGATCTTAGGAATGGTATTATACTGAAGCACTAATAAGTAACAAGATCGGCTGCTTTCTTACACTGATTTTTAAAAAAATTGATAATTCCTTTGACTATACAGGATAGTTCCTGTTACGTAACAGTTATACAAGGTGGTTTAATGAATAAGTTAATGGAATTTTGATCAGGTGTGTGTGGAGGTTGAAAAATCGAGTACTTCTGTGATAAAAGCTATGCTTTATTTTGCAAAATCTGAGGGCATTGTATAGAGAGCAGAACAGTTTATGGTGCTGTCATCATTAGAAGGGCAGAAGGGGGTAGAGAATCTAATTAGGAAACAATATTGCAAGTAACAATAGCTAAAGCTCTGACTGGGATGGACAACTGAGGGAAATAAGGGCAAAAATTTTTGAGAAACATCCCTCCCTTAGCAGAAAAAGAATCTTAATTTTTGTTAACTTTCAGTATCTCTAATAATGATTTTCATTGGCTCCTCTATTTTACTGTGGTCTAAGTAGAGTTACAGTTGAATAAGGACTAAAGATGTCAAGGTACTTGTTTTCATAAAGGATTAAATTGATAAGTTTAAAAATATTTTCAAATCATTGAAAAATTTTTGTTTTATTAAAAGTACTTCTGCATTCTCTCAACTTGGAGCCTTATTGAATAGAAAATATGTTGTATCTTAAGTGTATATATTCTAGGAAATATGACTAAAATTAGATTTGAACATAAACATACTCTTGCCTGTTGGTCTACACGAATGCCTTCCTTGTTATATTATTTGTTTGTGTGTGTGTGTGTGTGTCTCTCTGCCTCCTTGTCTCCTTAACAACATTGTAGAGCTTTTGAAGGAATTGAAAATTTCTTTCTTTCTTTTTGTTTTTTTTTAAACATCTTTATTGGGACCTGTAACAGAACCATTTTCACTCTGTGCCTTGAGCCAATGCCTAGGTCAGGGGTTATATTTATGTTTAGGTGTCACTTTCTTTCTTTTTTTTTTGGCTTTTTTAGGGCTGTACCTGCGGTATATGGAGGTTCCTGGGCTAGGGGTTGAATCAGAGCTGTAGCTGCAGGCCTGCGCCACAGCCACAGCAACACAGGATCCAAGCCACGTCTGTGACCTACACCACAGCTCACAGCAACGCCAGATTCTTAACTGAGTGAGGCCAGGGATCGAACCTGCGTCCTCATGGATGCTAGTCAGATTCGTTAACCACTGAGCCACATTGGGAACTCCAGTCAGTGTCCCTTTCATACTGTGTATGTTCAGAGGCTGTTGCTTTAGCAGGTATTTTCCTAGTCCTACTGGCAATTGGCTTAGAAAATTGTGATCTTAGCAGAATGCAAATGATCTTTTTCCACAGAAATGGAATTTTATAGGTGTTGTTCATTTTTTTTCTTTGAGAATGTGGTACCAGTTTGGGGGATTATTATTGATCATATATTAAGTTTATTTTTAAAAAATAGATTAATAATATAACCTATTTATAAACTAATATAATATATTTGAAACTAATATAACATTGTAAGTCAGCTATACTCAAATAAAATTATTTTTCAAAAAGAAAAAATAGGTATATCATTATTAAAGTATAAACAGTTCATTGAAGAAATTTTGGGAAATGCATGTGTAAGATTTTAGATAGTCATCTATAATCCTCTGTGCCTTCTTAGAAGATGTAGTAGCCTTTAAAGTTTCATCTTCTGGCTCAAACTGGATAAACTTGAGAACTCATGAGCCAGCTGGGGGAACCCAATAGTTAGCATTGTATCAGGACTCAATAATTAGCATTTTCTGTTAGTGCAGAATTCCTTCCTCTCCTCTTCCTCCTTTTTTTTTTTTTTTCTGATTTGCAGAGAGGTTTTTCTTGATTCTCTGATTTTATTCTCTTTAAGAAGTGAGTTGGTTCGTTAATGGAGTATATGAGTATTTGTTTTTCAGATGTGGCTTCCTAATTTTGCACCTTTGTTCCTTTTATGCCAGTTTAACTGATGAAGAGTCCCGGAAAAATTGGGAAGAGTTTGGAAATCCAGATGGGCCTCAAGGTGTGGTAAATGATTAAAAAATACTGGGGTTATGGTATGTGTATATTATGAAAATATTAACTACATTGAAAAGAATTTTTGATTTTCTTAGTTGATAAATAGGGAAATTACAACCACAAGGAGTTTAGATATGTGAATTGAGTTCCTTCAATTAATTTTTACTTTATTTTTCTTTCTAGAGACTAGTTGGAAAGGTAGAACTTAGGTTGATTTGATGAGAGAAGTAGTCATTGTCATTACTCATCATTTCCACTTTAGTAGTTGATAAAAATTGGATGCAAAATACCTGTTTTCTTTACTGACTAAACATTTTCTCATGTATTTGTAGTGTTTATATAAACTCAGAATATATAAAAGAGTTTAGGTGTTTGGGAAGAAGAAATTCACAATCTTAGTTTTTTTTTCTTCTGGAAAAACTTAAAGTTTCATATATAAGCCATATTTATCAACTTTTATGTAATGGGGACACACATAATAAGTTAGTCTCATCTTTTGTTGGGAAGAAGGGGGAGGCAAAATTTGGGGATATGAATAAATAAAACTGAAAGTGGACTCTTCAAAAATATTCTTCCCATTTTAGCCACGAGTTTTGGAATTGCCCTGCCAGCTTGGATAGTTGACCAGAAAAATTCAATTTTGGTGAGTACATTTAAATAAGACACATTATAATGTGTTTGACAGATCTTGGTAATAGAAAGAGACTTTTACCAAGAAAATACTGGTGAACTGTGTATTATGAAAACTGCTTTTTATATAATGGAAAAGAGAATTGATTTCCTGATTTTAGGTTGCTAATTTGGGGCAGTGTGTTCTAATGTAGTTTTGTAATCTTAAAGTTGCAGTGATTTCTTTTGGGAGTAGTTTCCACGATAGGGTCCTCCCCTTGATTTAGGAAACTACTCTTTTTTGTGGTATCTACATTTATCTTAAGTAGTGCTCAAAATTTACATTATCCTTTATTCTACATTTATTCAGGCTAAATTACTTTTAATGTGTTAACATAATGGTGTATATTCTGTATGGTACTTCCGGAGGCAGTAGAATATCAAACTTTAGTCATTGATAAGACTGCAGCTCATAGAACATCAGGAATTATATATATATATATATATATATATATATATATATATATTTTTTTTTTTTTTTTTGCTTTTTAGGGCCACACCCACAGCACATGGAGGTTCCTAGCCTATGAATCAAATCAGAGCTTCAGTTGCCAGCCTATGCCACAGCCACAGCAACGCAGGATCTGAGCTGCATCTGTGGCACAGCTCATGGCAACACCAGATCCTTAATCCACTGAGTGAGGCCAGGGGTCAAACCCGCAACCTCATGGTTGCTAGTCGGATTAGTTTCTGTTGTGCCACAACCGGGAACGTCAGGAATTATCTTAACATATTGTTCAGGAATTACTTATTTCTTTCTTGAAAATAATTATCTAGGACTTAGTTTTGAAGCAATAAAATACAGAATCCATACAGTCTGATTTGTTTTGAAAAATGGCTATTTAGTGTTATTTTGTGGCTATTTATTTACATGTTGTCTTCAAGGGATTTTGTTGTTGTATTCAAGCATGTTTATTATGCTTAGGATTATTCTGGGAGTACAAGAGAAAGTTAGTTAGCTGCCAGATTTGGGATCTAGCAGTATGACAAAAATCTTAAGACCAACGCAAAGGAGTTACTTGCAAACAGAGCATTATGTGTTCTGTTTGATATTTAGGCAAAGGAACCAAGTTCTATCATTTATTTCCAAGGCACTAACTACTTATCAAGGTGAACCTGGATGAATGATACAGTTCATCCTGAACAACAGGGGCTTAAATAAACTGTGTGGGTCCATGTATATGTGCATTTCTTTTTCAGTAAATATAGACTGTAGTACTACACAATTGATAGTTGAATCTGTGGATGCACAGATATAGAGGACCAACTGCAAAGTTATAGGTGGATTTTCCACTGCAAGGAGGTCAGTGTCCCAGCCACCATGTTGTTCAAGGGTCAGCTGAAGTTGGCACTCCCTGTCAGCATGTTTCACATCCATTGGTATAGAGGGCCTGCTGTTACCACTACTTCTTATAAAGGACTTGAGCATCCCTGAATTTTTGTATTCTTGGATGTCTTGGAACCAGTTCCCCAAAAATACTGAGGGGCGACTACATATGGTGCAAGTTCCTATCTGCCAAAGGAAAATAATAATAGTTACTTCTTCATAGAGTTTGAAAATAAGGATTAAATGAAATACTACATGAGGAGTACTTTTAATAGTGCCTCCTCCATGTTAGCCTCAAAACAAGTGTTCCTGAATTACATGAATGTTGTAATTTACCTGATGAATGCCTTTTTTTTTGCCTTTTTTTTCCCCTCTCCTTTTCAACTTAAGGTTTTACTTGTATATGGGTTGGCATTCATGGTTATCCTTCCAGTTGTTGTGGTAAGTTCCAGCTCTTTTTATTAACATTTTTTAGGGAAAGGAATTGGTGGCATGCTTTGGAGTCTCCCTGTAAGATTGTAATTTGTATTAGAATATAATCCATTAGTCCTTGAATTTTAAGAATGTTATATTCAAATATACTTTAAAGGTCCCTCTAAAGTGATGTCACTTTAGTATGTTGAACCATACCTCCTCCTAATCTAAAAGTTACACACAAATGAGATAATGCAGAGATATTTAGAGTTTAAAATGGAAGTCTTCCTTTAGCACCTCCTCAACTCCATTTCTCTGTCAGAGATAGTCATTGCTATGTTTCGTGTTTTCCTTTTCAGATATTTTTCCTATATATTATGTATACATACACACGAACTTTTTTTTTTTTTTGGCTGCCCCATGGCATATGGAGTCCCCAGGCCAGGGATCAGATTCGAACCATAGTTTCCACCTGAGCTGCAGCTGTGCTAATGCTGTATCCTTAACCCACTGTGCTGGGCCAGGGATTGAACCTGTGTCCCAGTGCTCCCAAGACACTGATGATCCCATTGTGTCACAGTGGGAACTCCACCGAACAACCTCGTTTTTGTTTTTGTTTTTGTTTTGCTTTTTAGGGCCACACCCACGACATGTGGAGATTCCCAGGCTAAAGGTCGAGTTGGAGCTATAGCCATCAGCCTCTGCCACAGCCTCAGCAACGTGGGATCTGAGCCGTATCTGCAACCTACACCACAGGCCACGGCAACGCCAGATCCTCAACCCACTGAGCAAGGCCAAGGATGGAACCCGTAACCTCATGGTTACTAGTTGGATTGGGTTCTGCTGCACCACAATGTGAACTCCCAACCTTTTTAAAAACAGTTGCATTGTACTTCAATGTGTTGATACTGTGAAGTTAATGATTTTATTGATTACTTTTATGACTGGTGGTGTTATTTCTGATCATACAGTTCAGTTGTGAGTCTTATAGTGAGGTTAACAATTAACCTGTCCTGCTGTCTTCATAGGATTGTTGAGGATCCAATTTTATGCAATAATGTGAATGAAAGTAGTATATCAGCTATAAAATTGCACCTACACTTGTCAAATGTTTATTGAAGACATGCTGTGTGTTAGGAACCAGCATGTTGCTTATAGCTATGGGTTGTTTCGTTCCTATTTTGTCTTTAAACAATCTCTAGCGGAAATTTAAATGATTTAACCATATGTATATATGTATATGGCGTGAGTTAGGTTGGTGTTTAGGCATCAGGTGGTATAAATATTTGCCAAATAAATCATTTCAAGTACATAAAAAAGGCATTTGTTTTCAAGAGTGAGTGTTTTGTTTTGTTTTGTTTTGGTCTTAGGGCCACACCTGTGGCATATGGAGGTTCCCAGGCTACGGGTTAAATCGAAGCTCTAGCTGTTGGCTTATGCCACAGCTACAGCTAGGTGGGATCCAAGCCGCATCTATGACGTACACTGCAGCTTGTGGCAATGCCAGATCCTTAACCCATCTTCATGGATTCTAGTTGGGTTTGTTATCACTGAGCCACAATGGGAACTCCAAGAGCGAGGTTTTTTTAAATTGGTTTACAAACATAAAATTTGACTGTAAATATATAAGAGTTAACATTTATTGGGGTTTTTATGCTTCATTTCTTGTTTAATTTTGTTTGTGTTTTAGGGCTCTTGGTGGTATCGCTCAATACGCTATAGTGGAGACCAGATTCTAATACGCACAACACAGATTTATACGTACTTTGTTTATAAAACCCGAAATATGGATATGAAACGTAAGTAAATTTAAGTAGCTGTGATATTAGATTATTTTCGGAGTCATTTATGTGGAGTTGATATATATTCAACTGGAAAAATTCCGTTTTACCGTTTTAATTCAGTTCATTATAACTAAAGCTGGAGGAAAATGCCAGCATCCTTTGTCACATTTCTTGGTCTGTGTCCTATTATTCCCATTTACCCAGCTATATGTATGTATATATATATATATTTTCCCCGTTGGAAATTTTTTGGTAAAGCTTCTTGTGGACTAATTTTGTAATAATACCAGTAAACATTTCTTTCTTTCTTTTTTTTTCTTTTTTTTTTTTGTCTTTTTGCCTTTTCTAGGAACACTCCCACGGCATATGGAGGTTCCCAGGCTAGGGGTGGAATCGGAGCTGGGGTTGCCGGCCTACGCCACAGCCACGGCAATGCCGGATCCGAGCCGCGTCTGTGACCTACACCACAGCTCATGGCAATGCCAGATCCTTAATCCACTGAGCAAGGCCAGGGATCTAACCCGCAACCTCATGGTTCCCAGTTGGATTCGTTTACCACTGAGTCACGATGGGAACTCCATATTTCTTGAGTATTTGTTGCTAGGCACTACATATGTATTAACTCATTAACTCATTTAATCTTTGTATGCTCCTATAAGTGATGTTTTTAAACATTTTGTAGATGAGGAAACAACCGAAGGATACACAGTAAATGACAGAGCCAGGATTGAACCCAGGCAATGTGATTCCTAAGCTCTAAACCAGTACATTATACTGTGTTCATCGTATAAAATAAGTAGATATCTTAGGTGTGTTGAGAGAGATCTGCCAGAATATTTCATTCCCAGAGTCTTATTTCAGAATTTATTATGGAAAAAAAAGGTACCATCCTAAATACTTTCTTTGATCCCATAAAGCTAACATTGTAAATTTTATCCCTGGAGTATATAGTATTGCCTTTCAGAATCATTGCTCTGTAGAAATTACAGATAGACATCTCCCTTCCCCTCCTTAAAAAAAAAGAAGACGACAAAGATTTTAAAATTGTGCCTTGCTGGAGGATGCATTTTTTTGTTTTTTGTTTTTTGTTTTTTTTTACCAGCTGTGGCACATGGAAATTCCTGGGCCAGGGATTGAACTTGTACCATAGCAGTGACCCAAGCTGCTATAGTGACAACATCAGATCCTTAACCTGCTATGCTACAAGGAAACCTTTAGAAGATGCATTTTTCTTCCAAAAATTGGAGTGGACTTTTTCGTATTTTGTTTTTGCCAATTTTACTAACTTTCTTGGTAATGAGAAAGAGACTTCTCAGCTCCTCAGGGTCATATGTCTGTGTGAGATGATCTTATATTTCTGAAGAATGAGCAGATCTTTTATTTCTGAGGAATGAGTGAATGTTACCCTCCCTTATGCACAGGCCCACTCTTCCTTTTGCTGGACTAAAATATTAATATATAAGCCTATTCCCTCATGAAAATGTTCCATGTTTGTCATCTGTTTTAATGTGTTATTTAGGTCAGTGATTTTGATTGCTGTTTCATTTTTGAGGGTGGTACTTAGTCTTACACAATTCTGTCAGAAAAGCATTGTTTAGCTAGTAGATTTGGCTCTATATCCTTGGTTTTAGCATTGGCATCATTTATATAGCTGTCTAGGAACAGTTGTTTTCATGTAAACATTCGAGAATAGTAACAGTCAAAGCTCGCACACATTGTTATATTGACTGTGTGTCAGGCCCATTTGAAGAAACTGAAGCTCATAGAGAGGTGAAGAATATTGTGTTAGGCTATTCCACTAGGAAGTGAAAACTCAAGGTCTACATACTTAATGTCTATACTGTCCTGAATTCTTGTGAGGATGTTGCATGTATTTTCTGCTGTGAGGTAAGATTGATGACAATAGTGTCAGTCATTAAAGAGTTTGTATGGACTAATGAGAGTAATGCTAATGTATGTGACCTCAAATCATGTGTATTTGAAGGAACACTATTCTCACAAAACCCTCCAGGGTTCCATAATAAACATTTCTATAAATTAGTGTATTTTAGTTTATTCAAGGCTCTGAGGAGTCATGAAGTGAAGAAACCTGAAACTCTTTTTAACTATTTCTCAGCTTTATTTAATCATAGAGCCCCCCCCCCCCTTTTTTAAAAGCAGTAACATCACATAGAATACTTAACACTGTATAGAAAGTTTCTCTGGAATACAGGCTTAGGTTTAGAAACAGATGCTATTTGTGGTGATTTTAATGCACCTAGTTGCTTCTGGGCCCTATTCACTTGTGATAGGTAGTATTGCACACATTTTAAAAAATGAGATGTTTCTTCTTTTATGGAAGAAATTTAATACTTGTTAATAGTGGAGTTCAGATGCTTTTAGCATTATGTGTGATTGGAAGACTACCTCACTCTAGATTAATCACGTATCATGGGGGAAATTAGTAGGTGAGCAGATTTATTTATCTTCATATTTCTTTTGTTTTCTTAGGTCTTATCATGGTTTTGGCTGGAGCCTCTGAATTTGATCCTCAGTATAATAAAGATGCCACAAGCAGACCAACAGATAATATTCTAATACCTCAGGTTAGGCTTGCTTCCCAATTTCTTGGTAAACATTTAAGCATTGAAGTTAATTCTTTTTAATGTATACATTATTTGAATAATGATTTTATTTATTCTAGCTAATCAGAGAAATTGGCAGCATTAATTTAAAGAAGAATGAGCCTCCACTTACCTGCCCATATAGTCTGAAGGCCAGAGTTCTTTTACTGTCTCATCTTGCTAGAATGAAAATTCCTGAGACTCTTGAAGAAGGTATTTGTGATTCTAATATCTGTAGGGTTTTAGTGGTACAAAAGCAGTGGACTTAATTAGATCTCATGGTACAGTGTTTTTGTCACAGTTCTTTTTTGCTCAGTCAGATAATTACTCAAGAACCTTTTAAAAACAAATGTATATGCTACATACATAATTACTTCACAAATTCTTTGAAGATCTTAGTAAGTCAGGTGTTTCAGCAAATGTTAAAATGTAGCATTTCAAGGTGAGAGAATACTTTATATGAGAAATCTTTGGTCAGTTGCAGATTATGCAATAATTACTCATGATTCTTTATAATAGGATTTTTATAAACTTTTTAGGGGGAGAAAAAATGGGTTTCACAAGAGTTATCTCAATCAACACCACCACTACCACCACCACTCCAGTAGTAGTTACCAATAAAGTGTCTGTTTAATGTTTATTTAAAGCTTCATAAATACTTGAAGCTATTTATTCTACTTAAAAGTAGGGGATTGGGACAGTGGTGTTTTCAGGAACGTCATGAATGAGTGTCATCTCTTTTCATTTGCATTCTTTTTCTTTCTGTCTTTTTTTTCCCTTGGGCCACAAGTGCGACATATGGAGGTTCCCTGGCTAGGGGTCGATTCAGAGCTACAGCTGCTGGCTTATACCACAGCCACAGCAACAGGGGATCCAGGCCACGTCTGTGACCCATGCCATAGCTCACAGCCATGGCAGATCCTTAACCTACTGAGCAGGGCCAGAGATTGAAACTGCATCTTCAGTGGATAATAAATGGGTTCTTTCTGCTGTTCCACAGTGGGAACTTCTCACTTAAATTATTTCTATTGAAAGTTTTTTTACTTTTTAGGGCCGCTCCTGCTGCACGTGGTGAATCCGATTCACCTAGGCTAGTGGTGAATCGGAGCTGCAGCAACTGGCCTAAGTCACAGCCACAGCAGTGCCAGATCTGAGCTACACTCTGGGACCTACACCACAGCTCATGGCAGTGCCGGATCCTTAACCCACTGACTGAGGCCAGGGATCGAACCCATGTCCTCATGGATACTAGTCGGGTTTATAACCACTGAACCACGACGTGAACTACTTAATTGAAAGTTTTTTTAAAAAGTTGTTGTCCTTAGGGAATAAATTTTCTTTTCTGAATGAACCACCCCATCCCATCCACAACCTTTAAGGCAGTCATGCAATCAAATGCTTTTGAAAACAAGGTTAATTGATGCTCTGTGGTTAATGACAGGATAGGCTACTTATGATGGAATGAAGGACCACTATTCAGGCATTGTGTATTGGAGTTGCAAGTTAACTAGTAATGCTGTTCCTAATGTTCTGTACAGTTTTGGAACCATCTCTATTTTACCAGTTAAGGAACAGGGGACAGATTTTTTTAAGGTAGATTTAATCATTATTATATGCAGTATGTATAAAAGAGTGTCTCCCTCTTCTCCTGTCCGCCTCTCTCTCCATTTAGTTGGCATTTATTCTCAGCTTAGTCTTTGGACGTATCTGTAATTATAGAACCCTAGGTGCACAAGAGGAAAGATTTTTAAGTTCTTAAATTAGTAAGGTTATGGTTAAATTTAAAATTAAGATAGTTTTCAAAAGAAAAAGCTAGAAAGTAATTTGTAAAGCTCAACACCATAATATTAAAGTTTGCCTTTGAAAATCTAATCTGACCTGGGGTTTTGTGATTGATCTTTGATATAGTGCCATTGAGGAGAAACTATTGTGCTCAACCTGTAAAATTCCGATTATATGAAAAATTTGTGGGACAGTTTAAATTTAGCATTAGTCTTAGACCACAGGTGATAAAGATGTTTTGACTCTAAAGGAAGAATGATTTACTTCAGGTATTTTATTATTTTGCAGATCAGCAGTTTATGTTGAAAAAATGCCCTGCTCTACTTCAAGAAATGGTTAATGTAATCTGCCAACTGATAATAATGGCCCGGAGCCGTGAAGGTGAGGAGGAAGCATAATTATGTTCTCCCTTTTTTTTGCAAGCACATACAGATTATACTTCATAGTTTTAAGATTTATGGGTACTTAGTGTAATTTTGTCTGTAAGTTGAATCAGCTTTCCCAGTTTTGTTCATGGTTTTTCTTATTTCTTTCCTGTATTTTCCATTACATAAAATATCACAATTTATTGTTGAATTTATTTTTTTATTGTTTTATTGTTTATTGTTTTCCTTCCTCTGAATATTTTTAGAACTAGTTTAACAATGAGTTTGAAATAATTCTTTAAGTGATGTAAGAATGATTCATCTGACATGTAATGTTCTTTGCTTGAAGGGAAAAAAGATCAATGGAGTTTGTGGTCACTAATGGAAAGAAACCCTTAAAAGAAATGGTGGTGTTTGTTGTTAGGGACGATGTCAGTTTTTGGCGTGATGTCAGTATGTTCTTGATAACAATAATGTCTGATAATTTACTATTTTTGGAAGTGATGCAAATACTGTTTTCAGTGCTTGTTGTTGGATAATGTGTACTTGACCAAGTTTCTTTATTTTCTGTGTCTTATCCAGTAACTTTTAAAAGAAAATCAGTACCATGATCATAAAATTTGAGGTGTTAAGGATGTTTACATGTATCTTGTTTTTGTGATGAGTTGTGTACTCCTGAACATATAAAAAGTCCAGCCCTGTTTTTGCTTTTCCTTCTGTTCTTTCTAAGAAAGGGAGTTTCGTGCTCCAACTTTGGCATCCCTGGAAAACTGCATGAAGCTTTCCCAAATGGCTGTGCAAGGCCTTCAGCAGTTTAAGTCACCCCTTCTCCAACTCCCTCACATTGAAGAGGACAATCTTAGAAGGGTTTCTAATCACAAAAAGGTAATTCTTTGCTACTTTAAATTACTTTAAGCAGCTTGTCATACCATTTAAAGATAACATGAATGAAAAAACTTCTAGGAATGGTTATTATGAACTTCTCAGGTTTACAGCGTTTTAAACATTCTAAAACTATCCCTCAGGTAGTTCCGTTAACACTTTCTTGATTAGGTATTTTACAATATTTTACTACTGTAATGATTTATTACCGTGGTGGTCAGTGTATTTAGCGGTTAACACTTTGTTCTTTTTGTTGCCAAAAATAATTGTACTAATTAAAATGTACTGTACACGTTATATTTATTTCATTTGTGGCTTAAAGGTCAGGCAATAGTTTATTAGTTGAGTGTGAACAAAAAAATCACGCATTCAGAAAATAAGTATATCAGAGTTCCTGTTGTGGCGCAGCGGAAACAGCTCTGACTAGGAACCCATGAGGTTGTGGGTTTGATCCCTGGCCTCAATCAGTGGGTTAAGGATCTGGCATTGCCGTGAGCTGTGGTGTAGGTCGCAGACGAGGCTTGGATCTGGTATTGCTGTGGCTGTGGCGTAGGCTGGCAGTTACCCCTCGTATTCAGCCCTTAGTCTGGGAACCTCCGTATGCCTCAGGTGTGGCCCTAAAAAGACAAAAAAAGAAAAAGGCCTTGAAATGCGTAAAATTGTATTTTTCTGTTTTGAAATGTATATTATCCTTAACATTTGTCTAAGTGTTGGATTTTTTTTTTTAGTAAACATGCTAACTTTTATGAAGAGTTTTATGATGTTGGAATTTATTTTCTCTCTCTTTTTAAATTTAGTACAAAATTAAGACTATCCAGGATTTGGTGAGTTTAAAAGAATCAGATCGTCACAATCTGTTGCACTTCCTCGAAGATGAAAAATATGAAGAGGTTATGGCTGTCCTTGGGAGTTTCCCGTATGTGACTATGGACATAAAATCACAGGGTGAGTGGGAGGTTTCCTGTTGCTTCCCTTTTGATAGATTGCCTCTTGTTTATTTAGCTCAAGATTCTCAAAATACTTCATTTAATAACATAACTTTTAATTAGACTTTGCAGAACTGTAGTTTACCTGTCAGATTTACTGCGATGGAAAATGGTGTATATACATTGTAGTTTTGAGAATCCTACATTTATTATCCTCATAATGGGATTAGGTTTAAGGACTCTTCCCTAGTTCAGTTTTTATGAAGATCTTTTTTTAATTGCTTAATGAATTTTATTACATTTATAGGTGTACCACAATCATCACAACCAAATTTTACAGCATTTCCATCCCAAACTCTCACTGCATCCTTGCACCCCACAACCTGTCTCATTTGGAAACCATAAGTTTTTCAAAGTCTGTGAATCAGTATCTATTCTGCAAAGAAGTTCATTGTGTCCTTTTTCTAGATTCCACATGTAAGTGTTAGCGTTTGATATTGGTGTCTCATTGTCTGACTGACTTCACTTAGCGTGGTAATTTCTAGGTCCATCCATGTTGCTGCAAATGCCGTTATTTCTTTCCTTTTAAAGGCTGAGTAATATTCCATTGTCTATACGTACCACATCTTCTTTATCCACTCCTCTGTTGATGGACATTTAGGTTGTCTTGGCTATCGCAAATAGTGCTGCGGTGAACATTGGAGTACATGTGTCTTTGTGAGTCATGGTTTTCTCTGGTTAGATGCCCAGGAGTGGGATTGCTGGATCAAATGGTAGTTCTGTTTTTAGTTTTCTGAGGAATCTCCATACAGTTTTCCACAATGGTTGCACCAATTTATGTTCCCACCAACAGTGTAATAGGGTTCCTTTTTCTCCCACAACTTTTATGAAGACCTTAACTTTTCACAGAATGAAAGAGACTTCCAGATGTAGTGAAAGGTATTTGAAATATACCTATTGTTAGTATAAAATTACTTTAAAAAAAAGACTTATTTATATTAATTAGGCCTTGGAAATTACTGTGCTTTATGCCGCATTTCATGTGTTTTTTCTTGATTTTCTATCTTGGAGTGAAAAAAAAAAAAAAGACAGTTTTTCTCCCTACATAATTTTCTTGTGTGTCCCATTTTATAGCTGAACATATCTTCAAATGGTGAGAGAATATCTGCTTCATTCCTTCATTGTGATACTGTTCTGAGCTTTGACATTTACTAAGTTGCTGTTGTGAGAACATTCTTGGGGGGGCGTCAAGAAAACAAGGATGTATTAGAATCATTTCTGTCTTTAAAGGGCTTGTAGTTAAGTTTATTTTATTATTAGACTTCTGGGGTCGTATGTGTGGCAAATGTAGTTTTAAAAAATTAAAAATTGCAGAAACATTGCAAAAATATTTTAAGGTGCTTTTTAATATGAGAAATATTTTGAAGTTCTAGCCTTAAAAAAAGTATCTTTGATGTTGCTTAGAATGCTAGTATTTTTTTTTTTTTTTTCTTTTTAGGCTGCACCTGTGGCATATGGAAGTTCAGGTTCCCAGGCTAGGGGTCCAGTCGGAGCTACATACAGCTGCTGGCCTACACTGCAGCCACACTTCATCAGATCCAAGCCGGGTCTGTGACCTGCACCACAGCTTACTGCAACACCAGATCCTTAACCCACTGATTGAGGCCAGGAATCAAACCCATGGATATTAGTAGTGTTCGTTTTCACTGCATCACAACAGAAACTCCTAGGATACTAGTCTGACAGGCAGGCTTTGATCATACAGGTAAAATCTTATGAATATAAAGTTTGCACAGTTTAATTGAGTGACAGAATGAGACTGAGAGAAAGCTATGGTAGTCCTCACATTATACACTGTTCTAAAAGATCTGAGTTTGAAACTTGGCAGTGCCAAAAGATCTTTTATGTGACTTTAGGCATTTCACTTTATTTCTGAACATCTGTTTCTTCTTTAAAGTGGAAATGATAATAATGCTTCAAGGAGTCCCCTTGTGGCACAGTGGGTTATGGATCTTGGCACTGTCACTGCAGCTGCTTGGGTTGCTGCTGTGGTATGGATAGGTTGGATCCCTGGCCCAGGAACTTCCGCATGTCATGAGTGGGGCTAAAAAAAAAAGCTTCATAGATCTAGTTTAAGGATTAAATCAGTACATTGTTGAAGGCATCTACTTGAGAGCTTTATACAAAGTGTATAGGCAATAATTTTTTTTTTTCAATTCAGTATGTTTAAAATTCTGTATGTTTGAAATACTGAAGTACCAGCTTGACTTGGGTAAGTTAAATTTTGCTGTTTGCCTTGACATAGAGATTGATTTTTATTTTTAAACTCTATACTTTTTTTGCTTTTATAGTACTGGATGATGAAGATAGCAACAACATCACAGTAGGATCCTTAGTTACAGTGTTGGTTAAATTGACAAGGCAAACAATGGCAGTAAGTAGTCTGTGTTTTTATGCTTTGAAAGTTATGTGTTAAGGTTTTTATATTTATTTCTTCATTTTAAGTTATACATTCCAGTCAAAACTATTGTAGCAAAATGTAATTTTGCAAGTTCTGTTAGCTGTTTTGTAATTTTAATTTTCATAGTTTTCACACATATAAAGTTGGAAAACAGATTAATTCTTCATGTGATGATTTGTTAATTCCATATAAAACGTTATAATAAACATGAGGGTGTCTTTCTTAAACTGTAAAGGGCTGTACAGAGATTAATTATTGATTATTGTTGAGAATTTCATTACCTGCTCTTTTTTAGTCAATTTTTGAGAATTTACTCTTATTTTTTATTTTAAAAAGTACAGTAAAAATGGCATTTTCCCATTATGTGAAAAGTTCATGACTGGGAAAAAAATTCAGACGATGCAGAAAAGTATAGGAAGTAATTAAAATCACCTAAAATTCTACCACTCTGAGATCATCAAATTTAAAGCTTATTCCCACCACCACCTTTTTTAATGGCCACACCTGCTGCAAATGGAAGTTCCTGGCCAGGGATTGACTCTGAGCTGCTCCTGTAACCTGTCCTGCAGTGCTGGATCCTTTAACCCACTGTGGTGGGCTGGGGATTGAACTCAAGCCTCTGCAGCAGATTAACTCACTGCACCATAGTGGGAACTCGTGAATCTTAACCCTTTAGATAGCTTGATTTATGACTAGCCACAGAGTTAAATGATTTTTTTTTTTTCATGGATCCTTTAACTCACCTCTCCCTGCCCCCCTCAGGAAAGCTCCTTGTCAGACCCAGATGACCAAATTTCAGTCTTGTATAAATCCTGTCATATCTTTCTCCATGCTCCTATTTAATGTCTGGACCTTTATAGTGCATATACATACACATGTGTATATATATATATATATATATATATATATATATACTTTTCTCATTCTTTTTCATTAAATCCAATCATATTGTAGTTTGGGGTTAATAGATTTACATATTACATTTGGAATGGATAAGCAATGAAATCCTGGTCTTTGCACAGGGAACTATATCTAGTCACTTGTGATGGAACATGATGGAGGATAATGTGAGAAAAAGAATGTGTGTGTGTGTGTGTGTGTGTGTGTGTGTGTGTGACTGGGTTACTTTGCTGTACAGTAGAAAATTGACAGAACATTGTAAACCAACTATAATGAAAAAAAAAAAAAATAGGGAGTTCCCATAGTGGCTCGGTGGAAACAAATCTGACTAGTAACCATGAGGGTGCAGGCTCAATTCCTGGCGTTGCTCAGTGGGTTAGGGATCCAGCGTTGCCATGAGCTGTGGTGTAGGTCGAAGACGTGGCTTGGATCCCGAGTTGCTGTGGCTGTGTTGTAGGCCGGTGGTACAGCTCTATTTCGACCCCTAGTCTGGAAACTTCCACATGCTGAGGGTGCGGCCCTAAAAAGCCTAAATAAATAAATAAATTAAATAAATAAATAAATAAATAAATCCAATCCTATTGTAAATGTTTCCTACATTGTTTTTCTCAGTTTCTATTACATATTTATATTACCTCCCAAGCCAAGCCAACTGTAACTCCTAAGTTTCAACTATAATTGTAATAGATGGTAGTATTTCAATTCAGTTTTATTCAACCAGTGGTAGATTTTAGCCTATTACTTTGGGATCTCTGGGCATCTGCCAGAAATGTATGCTGCATTGAAAACCCATGTTTGAAACCTCTGGTAGGAAAGGTGTATTTTGGACATGTCAGAGAGGCTGATTTTATGGCGGCAGGTGTTAAGGAAACATTCATATTAGGGACACTGGATGAGAGGTGCCTCCTGGGAGAAGAGGAAACCCTAAGCCAGTGGCCAGGATTGGGTTTGGAATTCCAACTTATACTACCCACATGCTTTGAAATTCTCAGCCTAAGAAATGAGCACAAAACTTGCCTTGGGCTGTTGATACTTCTGGAGTGGTTGGTAGAAGAAAAAGCAGAAGTACTCTGGCAAAAGGGAAGGAATCAAGTTTTTATCTTTCAATTCTAGTATCAATTATATCTCACTGTAATTAGGTATTAGAACCTAACTAATAAGTGAAGAAGCAGAGATGATAATATTAGGTGAGGGGCTGGCAGACTTTATTTGCCAATTTTTACAGGCCATGCAGTCTCTAACAACTGCTAAACTCTCAAATGAGCATGGTCGTTCTAGTAAAACTTTGTTTAAAAAGCAGGCAGTGGGCCATAGTTTGCTGGCCTCTGCCTTAGGCCAACAGTTTAGGGCCCAGCATCATTGTTTTTACTTGTTAGCTTTAATAATTCTAGGGAGTTTATGAAACATAACCCACATCGTTGATGTCTTCTAATATAGATTCTTACTGGATTCTTATTGGACTTCAAAACCTAAATTTATAGCTTCTGTACTGATTCTAAATGGATTATTTGGTAGGTGGGTATGTTGTTAGGATTTGTAGATTTCTTGGTATTGCACTTCTTTCTTTTTAATCTTTTTCTCATCTTTTTTTTTTTTTTTTAAGGGCCACACCCTTGGCATATGGAGGTTCCCAGGGTAGGGGTCCAATCGGGGCTGTAGCCACTGGCCTACGCTGCAGCCAGTGGCGTAGGATCCAAGCTACGTCTGTGACCTATACCATAGCTCACGGCAACGCCAGATCCTTAACCCGCTGAGCTAGGCCAGGGATCAAACCCATGTCCTTGTGGATGCTAGTTGGATTTGTTATCCGCTGAGCCATGATGGGAACTCCAGTATTCCACTTCTTAGTTATATCAGTAATATCAGCAATATCACTTACAATCATAAATAAATACTGATCTCATGAAGTTTTAATGTTAGAGAATAACAATATACTCAAATTCTCATAATTTTAAAGTAGTCATATCTGATTACTATTTGTATAAAAGAGAAAATTTAAAATTTAAATTATACAATAAGACTGACTTTATAATGAATTTACATATTTTATATCATATTTATAAATTTAAGTAGACTTTACTTTTCAAACTATACTCAAGAGATGTGACATATTTCAGAAGTTAACTTCTAAAGTATCATTTAGTGATTGCTAAATTCGCACACATTTAGTAGTTGCTAAAGTCTCCTGTGTCTTTGTCCCCACCCCTTGCAATAGTCGGCACTTAAAAAACTTATAGTGAAAGATTGAGAGATTGCTTTCTTTATTTAAAAGATAAATATAGGTTGACAGACTTTATATTTTTCTTCTTGTTACCTCTAGGAAGTGTTTGAAAAGGAGCAGTCCATCTGTGCTGCAGAGGAACAGCCAGCAGAAGATGGGGTAAAAACTCGTTTTCTTACCTTTCCTAGTGAACGAACCGTTCTCTGATTTATATTGCTGTGGGAGAGTAGTTCACTTTGAACATTTAGTTTGGCCATTTCCATCTAGAATTTACTATGTCTCCCAAATGAAACTATTACCATAACTTCTGAGTGTATATATGTATGTTGTGATTTACAGCAGGGTGATACTAATAAGAACAGGACAAAAGGAGGATGGCAGCAGAAGAGTAAAGGACCCAAGAAAACTGCAAAATCAAAAAAAAAGAAACCTTTAAAGAAAAAATCTACCCCTGTGCCCTTATCACAACCAAAGCAACAGAAGCAAAAGCAGGCAAATGGAATTGTTGGGAGTGTAAGTTTTTTACCTTATCTAAAGAGTATTGTTATCTTTATTGAAGTCTAATACACACTAAAATGAAAGAGGATATCCAGTACTCAATATCATTACATATCAGATAAATACAAACAAAAACACACACAGTGATACCACTACAGATCAAGCACAGTGGCTCAAATTAAAAAGACCGGTAAAACCGAGTATCAGTTTGGATGACATGGAACAGGACTCATTTTGCTGGTAGGCATATAAAATGGTACAACTTTAGAAAGTGGGCTCTATCAACAAATTAAATGTACACCTGTTCTACCACCCAGCAAGTCATTGTTGGGTACATACCCACCCCCAAAAGTTGCTGGAATTTACATTGGTATTTTGTTTAATCTTTGGTTCATTATGGGACAGATTTCAGTGTTAACAATATTGACTCGACTCAAAATTATGATTTATCTTTATTAATTTGGATCTTCCTTAATTTTTCTCAGAGTTTTGTGATTTTTATTGGCAGAAGTTATGACGTCTTTCATTAGATTTACTCCTGTTTATTTGATGCCTCCTGTTCTGCTGAGCCATGTTGGGAACTCCTAGAGTCCATTTCTTTAACACATACTACTTTTTTCCTTATATCAGCTTTAGTAAATTTTTGTTTTGTTTTGTTTTGGTCTTTTTGCCTTTTCTAGGGCTGCTCCTGCAGCATATGGAGGTTCCCAGGCTAGGGGTCTAATTGGAGCTGTAGCTGCTGCAGCTGTGTCTGCGACCTACACCACAGCTCATGGCAACGTCAGATCCTTAACCCACTGAGCTAGGCCAGGGATCGAACCTGCAATCTCATGGTTCCTAGTCAGATTCGTTAACCACTGAGCCACGACGGGAACTCCAGTAATGTGTTTATGTGTGTTTCAAGGCTTTTGTCCATTTCCTCTATGTTGTCCCGTTTGTTGACAAAGTTATTCATATCGTCCTTATTTTTACTGTCTTTTGAATTGGTAGTTATAGCTCTTTTATTCCTAACATTAGTAATTTATATAGTCTCTTTTTTTCTTCTATCAGTCTTGGCTAATAAAACTTATCAGTTTTATTAATCTTCTTGAGAACATTTGGTTTAGTTTGAATTTCCCTTTTGTATATCTGCATTCTCTTTAATTGATTTCTGGTCTGTGTTATTTACTTCTGCTTTCTTTGCATTTAATTTGCATTCTTTTTCTTGCTTTTTGAAATGGAGTAGTAAGTATTTTGTCTGGGACATTGTCTCCTTACTACATTTTACTCCTATCTGTTATCAAAGATTATATTAAACTCCCAAACCAGTACTTCTCTATAAACTTTTCATTTCTTCTCAAATAAAATATATTGTATAATTGATGTTTTTGAAAGATGAGCTGTCTTAGCCATTGCGGTAGTATATATTGCAAATAGAAATAAAATATTTTTGTTTTACAAACTGTGAAGAATGAATCAAATAACTGATAGTGGGCAAATAAGCCAAATGGTAAATGTCTTCAGTCTGACTCCCATATGTTGTTATACATAAGAATATTTATAATTCTGTAAAATTCTCTATGAATAGGAAAAGTGTAATCTTGAACCATTTTAATTATAATGACAGTAAATTAGTTCCAGGGACTCAGAATGATACATTTATTGAGCTGTGCAGAACTTTTGTGGTTGCTTTTTCCTTTTAGGAAGCTGCAGTAAAAGAAGATGAAGAAGAAGTTTCTGACAAAGGCAGTGACTCTGAGGAAGAAGAAACCAATAGAGACTCTCAAAGTGAAAAAGATGATGGTAGTGACAGAGACTCTGATAGAGAGCAAGATGAAAAGCAAAACAAGGATGATGAAGCAGTAAGACTTATAGGTTTAAATAATTGGAATTATACCTCTGAGGGTAGTTTTGGGTTTGTTGATTTTTCATTTGCTTGCTTACTTTTTTTGGCTTCTCTTAAACAATACCAGTATATTTTATAATCTTATATTACTTTCTAAGAATGTTTTTGAGGGATGGTAGTCATTAATTGTAATAAAAAATTGTTTCTGACAAGGTTTGGAAATCCTAATTTTCTTAAATCTTAAATTGCTAGATAGAGTAGGACCTGAGCCTGTGGTGAAGTTAGTTTGGTCTCTTAAGGTAATTTTCAGTGTTAAAGATGACTGGAAATATGAATAAGGAAAGATGGGTTACAAAATAGGTAGCAGTTACTTGGAAGAGGATACCAGAAATTGAGGGAAATGTTGAGGGTAAAGAAACATTACTATAGGCTCTAATGTCAAGAGGTTGGTTAAGGAAAAAGTTTACAGAATGCCACCTTGTTTCAAGAGGTATGTAAGACATTAAGGAAAGGAGTCACTGAGGAACTAAGATTGTGAGGGTATAGGGAATAGGATTGTGAGGGTATAGGGAATAGGAAAAAAATCTCATGACATGGCATTAAGTTGCACATGATTTATGAGAAGGCTGTAGAAAAGAATGTTTCATGGGCAAATAGGAGTCCTTAAAGACTCACTGCAGATGAACATGGAAGTTCCCAGGCTAGGGTTCACATTGGAGCTGTAGCTGCTGGCCTACACCACAGTCACAGCCACAGCAACGCGGGATCCAAGCCACGTCTGCAACCTACACCACAGCTCACTGCAACGCCAGATCCTTAACCCACTGAGGAGAGCCAGGGATCAAACCCGTATCCTTATGGATACTAGTTGGGTTCATTACCACTGAGCCACAGCGGGAACTCTCTGATCAGCCATTTTCTTTATGTTTGTGGTATCCTTCTTGACTGGGTCATAGATTTAAAAGTAACCTTGTGGTTTAGGAGTTTAAGAGATTCCCTGAATAGCCTCTGAAGCAGAGGCCAAAAAAAAAAAAAAGGAAAAGAAAAGGTAAAGGGCAAAGGATAAAAGTATAAGGAAATAATGTAGTTGCCCTTGCAAATGATGGGAGGAACTGTTTTTAGCAGTTGTTGTTTCATGGGTGTTTTTGTCCTTTGGGAATTAAATTGATTTCTAGGAAATTAAAACCTATCAAAGAAATTATTCCTTCACCCTTGCCTTGAGGAAGAGGTGCCATACTTCTTTGTAAGTATATTAGGGCCAGTAGAGTGATTCTTAGGGTTTTGTTAAACTGGTTTCCTCAGATGACAAAAAAAACCCAAACATTCATTCTATCGACAGTTATACAAGTAACATTATCTGTCACATTGCAAGCACTGTTAGATAATAGGAATGCAAAGCCAAATGTGCTGTAGTTTCTGCCCTTGAGTGATAGTAGCCTAATGAGCAAGGCAGACTTGTAAATAAGCATTATAGTACAAAAGAGAGTACACATTTTGTGCATGGGGCACTGATGGCACCGAGGAAGGTATGATCACCTCAGCCCTGAGGTAAAGGGTGGTCTGTGGGACTCAGGAACTCATGCTTTAGACTTTAGCTGCTCTTGAAAGAATAATGAGTAGGAATTTGCCAAGTACAGAAAAAATAAAAATCCAAATAGGATTTAGGAGTGAAGTAGCTGGTGAGGTAGAGTAGTTTAGGTATTTTGAAATGATTAGAATTAAAAATTCAGGAAGAAAAGCAATGACAGGAGACTGACAAGCCCAGGTCAAATCACAGTTGGCTGTTGTAGTTCATGCTAGGTGGGTTAGATTTGATTTATGGAAAGAAGCATTGTACATTTTGAGCAGGGAAAGGATCAGATTTGTGGGACTGAACTCAGTAGTGGTTAGCAGTCTCAGGGGTACCATGTGGAAGAAGATGGACACCTGTCAGAATGGTTGAAAACCTGCTTAAATCAAATATTTAATTTTCACTTTACTAGGAGTGGCAAGAATTACAGCAAAGTATACAGCGAAAAGAGAGAGCTTTGCTGGAAACCAAATCAAAGATAACACATCCGGTTTATAGTCTTTACTTTCCTGAGGTGAGTTTATACACAGTCTAGTGTTTTCCTTATTCTCTTCAGATTTTTCTTAGTTGCCTTTCATTTCTCTCTAGTGTGTATTGGCGCAAATGTGCTGAATGTGGTGTATTTTTGATAGGTCACGTTTTTGAAGCATATTTGATATGAATGCCTTTTAGTGACTGTGTTGTTAAAAAGGAGAGTTGTTAACTCTAAGTACTTCTGTGTTTTCCTGGGCTTCTGTTCTTTCTGTGCCCAGATCACTGAGGGTTATGCCTGATGATGATTTCTCCTTAGCAGTTTGGGCAGAAAAATCAGAAAAATGCATATTTTGCCTATGACTACATGGCTCAACATGAATCTCTCACCTCTGTCATGTTTTAAATAGAATGAAATATGCTTAAATTTTCCCCTGGGTTTTCTCTGAGGATCATATACTGGTCACGTGGAGCCACTATACTTACTCCAGTAATTGCTGTGATCTATGGGAATAGGCAAGGCCATGGCTGAGGGACCAGCTGAGTTCAGTAGCTGAGCCTTAAGCTCCAGACAAGGACAGATCATTGCAGTGCTCTTTCTTCCTTTGTGCTTGTTTACTTTGTGGTTGTGGCCTGCTCAACTTTTGATTTCTTAGATAGGCTGTGTTGTTCGTCTTTCAAATGAATTTGGGATCTGCTTGACATTTTGCTTTTGTGGATGTTTCTGTCTGGCTGGAGGTTAAGGACTGGTTGCCTCTTAGTTCAGGGAAACTGTTCCACAGTGTACCTTGCAGCTTTGCCACAGAACCTTCTGCTCACTACTCATACCTGGCAGGTGATTTCATGTGTAAATCTACTTATTCTTCTCTACAATGTCAATCCATGGTTGCTGGGAACTTTTGAAGGTAAATTCCTAAGTAGTTTTGCTTTCCTAATAATAAATGAGTGGCTCTGCACAGACTTGGTTTGACTTGGAGAGAAGTTGACATAGGATTCCTTCTTACTATGCATGCTGATCTTCTGGCATGTCCTGAGCTGTATCCCATCTGTTAGGGGCATTTTGCCCATTGCATTGTGGTCTGCCAAAGCCAAGGCTCCTGAAATCAGGCAGGTAAATTTCACCCATTGATTGTTTTTAAAAGTACCATGGGATGCTGTAAGCTGCATAATTTATACCCTTATAATTGACAGCCTCATTTTAGACCATACTTAGTTAATAGACAAAACATTCATTTACTCCCTTAGAACATTTTAGCAGTGAAAATGCCATTTCATAATTTCATCTACATAGTAAATACCGCAAAGTGCCATTTATCAGATGAACTTTACTTAGAATTTTCTTAAATCTACCTGTCTACCTTCCCATGTACCTACCTAACAACCACACTACCCATTTAAGTTACTGGAAGTTTTATATTAATAATTAAATTACATGTTATTGAAAGTAATTTATTAGTAAGTTAAGAATGGTTGGGAATCTCATACAACAGAAAGACAATTTTGCTACCAAACATACAAAGAGGAATTTATACCCATCCTCCTCAAACTTTTTCAAAAGGTCAAAGAAGAAGGAACATTTCCAAAGACATTCTATGATGCCACCATCACTCTAATTCCAAAACCAGACAAAGATATCACCAAAAAAGAAAACTATAGGCCAATATCTTTGATTAATATAGACGCAAAAATTCCCAACAGAATTTTAGCCCAACTGAATCCATCAACATATAAAAAAGATCATACACCACAAGTAGGATTCATCCCAGGTGCACAAGGATGCATCAACATTCGCAAATCAATCAACATCATACGCCACATTAACAAAAGAAAAGTCAAAAACCACATGATCATCTCAATAGATACAGAAAAAGCATTTGACAAAGTCCATCCTCCATTCATGATAAAAACTCTTACCAAAGTGGGTATAGAGGGGAACATACCTTAACATAATAAAAGCCATTTATGACAGACCCACAGCAAATATAATACTCAATGGAGAAAAGCTGAGAGCCTTCCCACTAAAATCTGGAACAAGATAAGGATGCCCAC
Source organism: Phacochoerus africanus (assembly GCF_016906955.1). Lineage (NCBI taxonomy): Eukaryota > Metazoa > Chordata > Mammalia > Artiodactyla > Suidae > Phacochoerus > Phacochoerus africanus. The sequence continues at coordinate 73,973,725 of NC_062545.1, read as the reverse complement.
TCTCACCACTGTTACTCAGCATAGTATTGGAAGTCCTAACCACAGCAATTAGACAAACAAAAGAAATAAAAGGCATCCAGATAGGAAGAGAAGAGGTAAGACTGTCACTGTATGCAGATGACATGATACTATATATAGAAAACTCCAAGGACTCAATCCAAAAACTGCTTGAAGTGATCAACAAATTCAGCAAAGTAGCAGGATATAAGATTAACATTCAGAAATTAGTCACATTTCTGTATACTAACAATGAAATATTAGAAAAGGAATACAAAAATACAATACCTTTTAAAATTGCACCCCAAAAATCAAATACCTGGGAATACACCTGACCAAGGAAGTAAAAGACTTATATTCTCAAAACATTAGCCAAGGAAATTAAAGAAGTATAAAGAAATGGAAAGATATTCCATGCTCATGGGTTGGAAAAATTAATATTGTAACAATGGCCATATTACCCAAAGCAATCTACAGATTCAGTGAAAACCCTATCAAATTACCCATGACATTTTTCACAGAACTACACTCCAAACACTCCAAAATTTTATATGGAACCACAAAAGACCCAGAATTGCCAAAACAATTCTGAGGAACAAAAACCAAGCAGGAGGCATAACTCTCCCAGACGTCAGGCAGTATTACAAAGCCACAGTCATCAAGACTGTGGTACTGGTACCAAAACAGACAGACAGACCAATGGAACAGAATAGAGAACCCAGAAATAAACCCAAACACCTATGCTCAATTAATCTTTGACAAAGGAGGCAAGAACATAAAAGGGGAAAAAGACAGTCTTCTCAGCAGGCATTGCTGGGAAACCTGGACAGCTGCATGCAAATCAGTGAAACGAGAACATACCCTCACACCATGTACCAAAATAAACTCAAAATGGCTTAAAGGTTTAAATATAAGACGACACACCATCAAACTCCTGGAAGAGAACATAGGCAAAACATTCTCTGACATCAACCTTACAAATGTTTTCTCAAGTCAGTCTCCCAAAGCAATAGAAATAAAAGAAAAAATAAGCCAATAGGACCTAATCAGACTGACAAGCAAAGGAAACCAAAAACAAAACAAAAAGACAACTTACAGAATGGGAGAAAATAGTTTCAAACGATGCAACTGACAAGGGCTTAATCTCTAAAATATACAAGCAGCTTATACAACTCAACAGCAAAAAAGCCAACAACCCAATTGAAAAATGAGTAAAAGACCTGAAGAGACATTTCTCCAAGGAAGATGTACAGATGGCCAACAAGCACATGCAAAAATGCTCAACATCCCTGATTATTAGAGAAATGCAAATCAAAACTATCACAAGATAACCACCTCACACCAGTCAGAATGTGGAGAAAAGGGAATTCTCCTGCACTGTTTGTGGAAATGTAAGCTGGTACAGCTGCTATGGAGAACAGCATGTAGGTACCTTAGAAATCTATACATAGAACTACCATATGACCCAGCAGTCCCACTGTTGGGCATATATCCAGACAAAACTTTCTTGAAAAAGATACATGCACCCGCATGTTCATTGCAGCTCTATTCACAATAGCCAAGACATGGAAACAACCCAAATGTCCATTGACAGATGATTGGATTATGAAGATGTCATATATATACACAATGGAATACTACTTAGCCATAAAAAGAACAAGGTGATGCCATTTGCAGCAACATGGGTGGAACTAGAGACTCTCATCCTGAGTGACGTAAGTCAGCAAGAGAAAGACAAATACCATATGATATCACTTATATCTGGAATCTAATGTAGGGCACAAATGAACCTTTCCACAGAAAAGAAAATTATGGACTTGGAAAACAGACCTGTGGTTGCCAAGGGAGAGGGGGAGGGAGTGGGGTGGATGGGGTGCTTGGAGTTAATAGATGCAGACTATTGCCTTTGGAATGGATAAGCAATGAGATCCTGCTCTGTAGCACTGGGAACTATGTATGGTCACTTGTGATGAAGTGTGATAATGTGAGGAAAAAGAATGTATACATGTATGCATAACTGGGTCACTTTGCTGTATGGTAGAAAATTGACAGCACACTGTAAACCAGCTGTAACGGAAAAAAATAAAAATCATTATGTAAAAAAAAATAAATTTAAAAAAATTTAAAAAATAAAATGCAAATAGGTTAGAATATCTTTTCCACTTTCCATGTGCATCAAGAGTCTACGTAGGGAGTTCTCATTGTGGCTCAGCAGGCTAGGAACCTAACTAGTATGCATGAGGATGTCTGTTCGATCCCTGGCCTTGCTCAGTGGGTTAAGGATCTGGTGTTGCCATGAGCTGCAGCGTAGTTTGCAGATGCATCTTAGATCTCCCAGCATTGCTGTGGCCATGGTGTAGGCCGGCAGCTGCAGCTCCAACTGGACCCCTAGCCTGGGAACTTCCATATGCTGCGGGTGTGGCCCTGAAAAAAAAAAAAAAAAAAAAAAGAGGTTACCTAGAGGTGCAGTGCCATAGATTGATAGTCACTAATTTCTTAATAAAAGTATTCTGCAATGAGTCTCATTTTAATCACATATCATGGGGGTGCTGGGAGAGGCATTCTCCAAGTGAAGAGAGGAAGAAGAAATGCACTTTATTGAACATATCCCTGTGCTGCTTATATTACAGACATGTTCTGGTAAGGATATTTTTGATAATGAAATGTCAGACCACTTAGAGATGTTTACCTCATTTCATTAATAATTATGACTTTTACAATTATTGAAATGTTGACAATATTATGTTTCAGATGTGCCATGTAGTGATTTGACATTTGCAAATGTGATGAAATGATCACCATGCTGAGTCTTCTTTTTTTTTTAGGTCCTTTACCTGCGTCACATAGAGGTTCCCAGGCTAGGGGTCAAATCGGAGCTTTAGCTGCCAGCCTACACCACAGTCACAGCCTTGTCTGTGACCTACACCACAGCTCACCAAGCCAGGTCCTTAACCCACTGAACAAGGCCAGGGATAGAACCTGCATCCTCATGGATACTAGTCAGATTTGTTTTCATTAAGCCACCATGGGAACGCCACCATGCTGAGTCTTAAAATATTAAGACCATATTCCTTTTGCTGTATATTACATCTCCATGGCTTATTTATTTTGTAACTGAAAGTGTGTACCTTCACTTACTTGCCCCCATCCCAACCCTCTGGCAACTACCTGTATATTCTCTGTATCTATGAGTCTGTTTTCATTTAGCTTTGTTTTGTTTTTTATATTCCACAAATAAGTGTGATTATTTGGTATTGGTCTTTCTGTGACTTCACTTAGCATGATATCCTCTAGGTCCACCCATGTTGTTTCAAATGGCAAGATTTCAATTCTTTTTTGTGTCTGAGTAATGTTCCATTGTACATGTGTACCACATATTTATCCTTTCATCCATTGATGAGCACTTCAGTTGCTTCCATATCTTGACTATTGTAAATTGATTCAGTAAATTAGTGTGCCTGTATCTTCTCAAATTAGTGTCTTTTTTTTCCCCTTTGGGAAAGTTGCCATAAGTGAAATTGTTGAATCATATGATAGTTGTATTTTTAATTTTTTCCATAGTGGCTACATCAACATAACTGTAATTTCATATCACTCTTAAAGTTCTAGACATTCTAACAGATGACTTATTTGTATTATCTCAGTTTATCGTCACAACACAGCTTGGGGTAGGCATTCATCATATAACAGAAAAAAAGTCAGGTTTAGAGAAGTGAAGTAATCAAGTCTGGGTCGCATTAAAACAAGCGTTGGCAGAGTATTGCTTGCAGACAAATCTTCCTCCCTGCCTGTTCTTATAAACAAAGTATTGTTGTAAATGAAGTTTTATTGGAACACAGTTAGACTCATTCTTTTTGGAAAACAGTGGCAGAGCTGAGTCATTGCAATAGAGACTCTGTGGCCCACAGAGCCCAGGTATTTATGCAGTTGGCCCTCTGTCTCTATGGGTTCTGCATCTGTGAATACAGGTCCAACTGTGCCATGACACTTTATATAAGAGACTTGAGCATTCATAGATTTTGGTATCCTGGAAATGGGAAGAGGGTTCCTGGAACCAATACCCTGTAGATACTGAGGTACATCTGTCCTCATCTGAGTCTGCTATGTTTTTCCCCATTTTGTGTGTGCAGAACATACATAGACAAGTGTATACCTATTGTGGTAGTTCTTGCCTTGTGTAAGCAGAGGTTGGGTTAATCATGCACTTGTGATTCATTATTCTGTTTTATTAATGTTTATTAATGTTGCAGTGCTTGTAGTTTAAGGCTTTTGAATAAAAGCTTTTAGTTGAACTTAGTGTAGCATTAATAGAAAGATAATGAACCAAATATTAATGGCTTATGATTAAAATAGAAAGTGCAAGTGATTTTGGCTTAAAAATAAATATTTTTCGTATGAAAATCTTTTCAGTAAAAAGTTACTTCTTTAACCTTCTTTTGGATAATTGAGACTTTAGAATAGTCTCATGTTGTTTTTGTTGAGTATTTAGAATATTCTAGAGTTTATTTTATTTTTACCTCCAACACATTTTTCTTTGAGCCATTTTAGAAAGAGATTTTCCTTATTCAGTTTGTAAACAGCGGATGCTAAGCAGGTAACTAAACAGTTACAGACCTGTGCTGTAACACAGGGATAGTTGCTGAGTGCACTAAAGTTTGGTGGTTCTAAGTTGGTCTTCTGATTTTTTTTTTTTTTAATAGTTTTTGTCTCTTGCTCTTTACCTTGCTCTTTTTCTGTTCCTGATCTGTTATGAAGTACAACTAAAACTGCTGGGCTCATAAAAATCATGTGCGGGGAAGGGTAGTCTCTTAGAATCCAAGATACTCTCTTGTGAGTAATGTGTTTTAATGTATTGATTTCTGATTTTGTTGTCCAAGTCCTGCCCACTCCTACTTGCTGGCTTTTGCTTATTGCTATGTAAGATTACTAAAATTACTTGCTAAATGATATTGTAGTAGTTTATTCTTTTTTTTAATCATTTAAGGTTAATCGGGTTTTTAATACAGAAATTCATGAATAGGGCTTAAGGGGCCATTTGATAGCCCAAATTACATATGAAATTCTTTCGATGAGCAGATCTACAAATGGTTAAAACAATGTGTTCATTCAGTAAATATTTATTGACATCTATTTTGTACCAGACACTGTGTCTGTGCTGGGAATATAGCAGTGAATAAAACACAGACAATACAGTTGGTCCTCTGTGTATGTGGCTTTTATATTTATGGATTTGACGAGATGTTGAGGGGGAAAATTCCTGAAAGTTCCAAAAGGCAAAACTTGATTTGCTAGCATTGGCAACTATTTACATTGTACTAGATATTATAAGTAATCTGGAGATGAGATAAAGTGTACAAGAGGATCTGCATAGGTTAACTTGCAAATACTGTACCATTTTATATAAGGAACTGGTGAGCATCCATGGGTTTTGGTAGCCATGGGGGGGAGTGGTGGTGTTTGGAACCAGTCCCCCTCAGGTACCAAGGGATAACTGTACCCCTAAAATGAGACAAGGGAAAACTATATTTATCTAATTTCTGATTATTTGTGCACTTTTCTTTCTTTGCAGGAAAAACAAGAATGGTGGTGGCTTTATATCGCGGATAGGAAGGAACAGACATTAATATCGATGCCCTATCATGTGTGTACACTAAAAGATACAGAAGAGGTAATTATACAGTAATATAGAAATCAGTATAGAAATCAGTTTATCATATTTGATTTATTGCATTTTTATTTAAGACTTTTTTTTTTGCTTTTTTAGGGCCACACTTTCAATATATGGAAGTCCCCAGGCTAGGGGTTGAATTGGTCCTGTAGCTGCTGGCCTATACCACAGCCACAGCAACAGCAGATCCAAGCTCCATCTGCAACCTTAACCCATTGAGCAAGGCCAGGGATCGAACCCATATCCTCATGGATACTAGTTCGTTTCATTTCCGCTGAGCCATGATGGGAACTCCTCTGTGCTATTGATTTTTTTTTTTTTTTTTTGTCTTTTTAGGCCCATACCCACTGCGTATGGAGGTTCCCAGGCTAGGGGTCAAATCAGAGCTATAGCTGCTGGTCTATACCACAGCCATAGCAACGTGGGATCTGAGCCCTGTCTGCGACCTACACCACAGCTCACAGAAACACTGGATCCTTAACCCACTGAGTGAGGCCAGGAATCGAGCCTGTGTCCTCATGGATGCTAGTTAGATTCATTTCTGCTGAGCCATGATGGGAACTCCTGTGCTATTGATTTTTAATACACAAAGTCTTTTCTCTCCTTTCTAACTAAGTAATAAGTAAATGTATGAAGTGGTTTATTGTTGCTTATTTGACTCTTAAAGTTAGTGCCAACTTAAGGATATTTCCTTGACAGAGTAATTCTAACATTTAAAACAAATTTTTGAATAGGTAATATGTTAACCTAGTTAATACTTCAGAACATATGCAAAAGTGCATACATTTAAACACCTTATTACATCCTTGTCTCAGTCATCCACTCCAGTTCCTGGAGACTCAATTTTTATGTATTCTTCATGCGATATTGTATGTATGCAAATTATATAAGCAAATACATGGGTGTATTTTCTTTAGTTTTGCACAAAAAGTAGCATATACCATGTTCTGCCCCTTACTTTTCCTGTCAAACATATCACCATACCATGTTAATACAGAAAAAGCTTCCTCATTTGTTTTTACAGCTGCATGATACTCTTATGTGGAAGTTTCTTTATTCAGCACTCAGCTCTTTAATGGGTACAAGTTTTTTCTTGTCTTTTGCTGCAGTGAATAACCTCATATGTCATTTTGCACATGTGCAAACCTATCTATAGGATAAATTTGTTGAGGTAGAGTTAATGAATCAGACACTCCACACATTTATAATTTTGATACATAATGCTAAATTTATTTCTTCATAGAGAGAATGAATGTTTAAATATGCCCATTGCCCCTCTGTGAGATATTTTGCATGTCATTGCTGATCAGAAGGGTAAATAATGACATCTCAGAGTAATTTTTCCCCTCTGATCTTTTACTTTTAAAAGTTTCAAACCTATAAAAATGTTGCAAGCACAGTATCATGAGGCCCCATTGACCTTTCATCTACAATGACCAGTTGTTAACATTTTGTCATATATATTTTATATCTTTCTTTGTATGTGAATACACAAAAAACATATTTCCCTGCCTGACCCTCTTTAGGTACTTTCAGACATCATGACAGTATATCCTGGAATAATTGAACAGGTATCTTCTTAGAACAAAGTCCTACTCCTGCCTGAGCATGGTACAATGATTATATTTGGGAAATATAGCGTTGATATGGTATCTAACATGAGCGCCATATTAAAATTTCCTCAAATATTCCTCTAATGTCTGTCAAAGGATTTTATTTTTAAATGCATGGTCCAGTCAAGGACGTACATTGCATTTGAATGTCATTCCACTTTAGAATATTTCCTTGACCTCTTTTTAAATATTTTATACCATTCACATTTTTGAAGAGTCCAGGCAAGGTATTTTGTAAACTATACCTTAATTTGAATTTGTGTCATTCGTGACTTATGATTATATTCATCTTAAATATTTTTGGCAAAAAAATACTGCATAGGTGATGTAACTTTCTTAGTGCATCATATGAGGGACACATTATATCAGTTACCTGGCATTGGTGATATATTATGGTTGATCATTTAGTTAAGGCTTTTCTCTGTTGTAAAAATTATTTCTCTCTGCAATCTGTGGGGTAATGCTTGAACACTATGTGAATACCCTATTCTCCAAGAGTCTGTTACCCATTCATTTTAGTATATATTGGTGATTCTGGCCTGAATCAGTTTTTACTATGCTGGTTGTATTCAGTGTAGTTTTCTTTTTATATTTCTCTTAAGAGTGAAACTGAACATATTCCAGTGAGTTTGAATCATATTTCTTTGTGTGTCTGTTTGTGACCATTGTTCATTTTTGTTGCTTTTAAATTGGTTTGGGGACTTTTTTTTTTTTGTAGTATTATGAAATCAGCCCTTGTGATATGCGTTGCAAATATTTCTCCCTAGTTTGTTTTACTGTATGGGTTTTTTTTTACCAAGCAAAAATAGCAATATTCATTTGTTTATCCATTGATTTATCTAGGGTTTTGATGGTATGATTTAGTAATTTTTTTTCTTTTATGATTTTTAGTTTTGGTATTACATTTAGAAAGGCCAGACTTTGAGATACAGTTTTTAAAAATATTATTCCCCATGGTATTTTCTCATTAGTTTGTTTAATGGCATATTTTAATATATAATCTTGCCTATAAAATCTGGATTTTGGAGATTGGTGGCAGATTATCAGAACATTTAAGTGTTGTCGTAAAAATTTATTCTTCCTGTGTCCATCTGGAGTAAAAACTCCTTTTATTGTAACTCTTTTTATTTGAAGTGTATTATTATATGATAGGAAATAAAATATCATTTTGACCTTTTAGGCATTAGGCATCTGTAATGAAAAAATGCGTTTTTCCCATGTGTTAGTTCTTTATGCTTACACTACTGCCACACTCCCATTTCTGATGCCAGTTTAACTTAGTGCTGGCACTGTCTACCCAGATATCTATCTCAGGTTATGGTTTCAGGCTTACAAGCCTTCCATTCTCCTGCTCCCATCTTTACATTTCTTGGCAAGTCCCAGGTTGTCACCTATCACCTTGGCCAGTCTGACCAATGGGCTGTAAATTGTGGTTCCCATGATCCATGCTATAGATTCATTAATTTGCTAGAATGGTTCACAGAACTCAGAGAAATCTATTTACCAGTTTATTATAAAAATAATAACGTAGGAGTTCCCATTGTGGTGCAGTGGTTAACGAATCCGACTAGGAACCATGAGGTTGCGGGTTTGATCCCTGGCCTTGCTCAGTGGGTTAAGGATCTGGCGTTGCCATGAGCTGTGGTTGCAGACGCGGCTTGGATCCCATGTTGCTGTGGCTCTGGCGTAGGCCAGCAGCTACAGCTCCGATTAGGCCCTTAGCCTGGGAACCTCAATATGCCGCGGGAAGCAGCCCTAGAAAAGGCAAAAAGACAAAAACAAAACAAAACAAAACAAAACAAAAACAAAAAGACAAAAATAAATAAATAAATAAAAATAATAACATAAAGGATATAAATGAACATTCAGATGGAAGAGATGCATAAGACAGGGTATGTGGGGAGGGCCATGGAGTCTCTCTTCTTTTTCTGAGCATGCTTCTCCCAGCCCCTCCACATGTTCTCCAACTTGGAAGCTCCCTGAACCCCTTACTTGGGGAATTTTTATGGAGGCTTTATCATAGGCATAATTATCATTAACTCAGTTTCCAGCCCCTCTCCGGAGAATGAAGGATGAGACTAAAAGTTACAGACTTCTAATCAGGGATTGGTATTTCTGCTGACCAGTCCTCATCTAGAAACCTACCAAGAGTCACCTCATTAGAAGAGAACTCATTCCTGTCATTTAGGAAATTCCAAGGATTCATGAGCTCAGTGTCAGGAACCAGAGTCAGACGAAATATTAGATCAAAGGTGTTTCTTGGGCTTTTATCACTTAGGAAATTACAGGAGTTTGAGGAGCTCTGTGCCTGGAAATGACTATATTCTATTATTTCACAGAATTTGTCCTAGAAATAAGAAAATCTGACAATAACTATTCCCCATCTGGCGAAGTCTTATTTTAGTTCAACATTTCATTTGCTTTACTTTTATACCCTACCTTGTTTCTTCAAGTTGTCAGATGTGATGGGTCAACATAGAACTTGGTTACTTTAAAATATGCATTATTAAGAATTCCCCTTGTGGCTCAGTGGGTTAAGAACCTGACATAGTATCTGTGAGGATTTGGGTTAGATCCCTGGCCTTGCTCAGTGGGTTAAGGATCTGGCGTTGCCACAAGCTGCAGTGTAGGTCACGCTTGTGGCTCAGATCCATCATTGCTGTGGCTGTGGTGTAGGCTGGCAACTGCGGCTCTGAACTGCCATGTGCTGGAGGTTTGGCCTTAGGAAGGAAAATTAAACAAACAAACAAACAAGCTTTCTTGAATTGTAGAGATAGAAATTAACTCCATCAATTCTGCCTAACTCCATCAATTCTGCCTATTTAGGTTTCTTTTTTGTAAAGTATATGTAATATATGACAAATAGATATGTGATGTTTATTTCTTGTGATAGAACTTTGGTAATGTTTGTTAGGATATCCATTGTCATTTGAGTAAGCCCTAGCTATTTTTTTTTTCTTTTTTGTCTTTTTGGTATTTCTTTGGGCCGCTTCCGAGGCATATGGAGGTTCCCAGGCTAGGGGTCTAATCGGAGCTGTAGCCACCGGCCTACGCCAGAGCCACAGCAACGCAGGATCCGAGCCGCGTCTGCAACCTACACCACAGCTCACGGCAACGCCGGATCGTTAACCCACTGAGCAAGGCCAGGGACCGAACCCGCAACCTCAGCGTTCCTGGTTGGATTCGTTAACCACTGCGCCACGACGGGAACTCCCAGCCCTAGCTATTAAATACTCTGGTATAAGAATTTTCAGAGTGAGCAGTTGTTTCCTCCACTCCTCAAAATGCAGATTTTAAGTGCTGATTTTATCTTCTAGGTAGAACTGAAATTTCCTGCACCAGGCAAGCCTGGAAATTATCAGTATACAGTGTTTCTAAGATCAGACTCCTATATGGGTTTGGATCAGATTAAACCATTGAAGGTAAGAATAATGATTATTCAGTAAATATGATTATCTGTTTGGATAAGTCCTTAATATACTAGGGAAGCATTTTGGTTTTGAAATGTAGAGTAATAGAGGGAAAGAGAGGTCATCTCATACTCTTATGTAATACACTTGATGGACTATTTTAATAATTGTATTAAAGGAATATAATGATTTAGAATTTTGTATATAAATTACTTAAGTGATACATTTTAGTGTTCTGTCATATGCTATAACTTTACAGGGCCTCAACGAATGGGTTCTGTTTTCCTACAGAGTCTCTTGGAGAGTGTTTATTAATTTCTGGAACGAATTTACTTTTTTGTCATTTTAGAATACATACACTTTATGGGAGTATCATTTAAAGCACACTCCCATCAACATTTATCATTTCACTGGAGGTTTTTATAAAAGGCATGCTGTTGTGTTAGATTATGCTGAAGAAGAATGGTTGCACTGTGTACTGGACCCAGTGCATGGAGGGGTAAAGGCATGCCTCTCTTTTCCCATGAGGGTACTGTTTTTCTTTCCATTGGCTATAGAATGTTACTTCATTCAGTCTCGAAAATGCAGAATACCTCTTTGGAGGTCGCACTTAAGTTTTTCTTCCTTCAGCAGAAGATTTAAGACAATAATTTTTTTTTTTTTTTTTTTTTGCTTTTTAGGGCCGCACTTGCAGCATGTGGAGGTTCCCAGGCTAGGGGTCCAATCAGAGCTATAGCTGCCGGCCTATACCACAGCCACAGCAATGTAGAATCTGAGCCATGTCTGCGACCTACACCACAGCTCATGGCAACACCGGATCCTTAACCCACCGAGTGAGGCCAGGAATCAAACCTGCAACCTCATGGTTCCTAGTCAGATTCATTTCCACCGCGCCACAACGGGAATGCTGACTTAAGACAAGAATTAAGTGTTATTGTTCAAGAATCACAATTATTCATCTTGCATACCACAGAATAAATTGTATAGCTTCTATAAAATGAAAATATCAAACTGCATTAGAAATTTAACCACATTTACATAGTAATAGATTTACCTTTGTATTTCTGGGATGAATATCAATTCTAAATGTGTTAACTTTAGAGTTAAAAGCATAAAATCTATTTCTTTATAATTATTGTGGTCAAAGAAAACCTTTTCTTTCCCAGATATTTCTTCCAGTATTCCTCCCCAAGTTTCTGATGTCTACATTTAATACTTTTTTATAGTTGGAAGTTCATGAGGCTAAGCCTGTGCCAGAAAACCACCCACAGTGGGATACAGCAATAGAGGGGGATGAAGACCAGGAGGACAGCGAGGGCTTTGAAGATAGCTTTGAGGAAGAGGAAGAAGAAGAGGAGGATGATGACTAAGCAGTACTACACATGGACCAGAATATTTGCACAGATTTGCAAATTTTGCTGTTTTGGAAGTGTATAATAAACCAGAAACAGTGCAGAACTTATCTTGAGGGAGGTATTAGTTCTTTACTAGAAGTGCGTGCATAATACAACTAGGCATTGGTGGTGCCCTGGTACAGTCTGAAGAATGCTTAAGGCTTACTAAAGCCTTTCAAGTATGGGATGGTGCATTTATTTAATCTGCAAATGATAATAAACCCTTTGTTACAACTGTCCAAAAGTGTGGGCTATGTATTATCTGATCATTTATGGTCCCAGTAAAAGTAAAGGTACATGAAAAACAATCTATAAATGAGCAACTTTTTTTGGTTTGTTTAGCTTTAGTTTTAGCAAACATTAAGATGAATACCACAAATGTTTTAAGTAACATCTCAAGTTTTAATCTCCTGATAAGCTCTATTATTCATTTGTTGACATTTTGCAGTGATACAAGACTTTTATAACAGCTCCATTCGTAGCTTTGAACATTTTATTTTTGCCTATATTATAGGTCGAAAATTGGCGTTCTGTCACATTCCACATAATATAGAGGGCTACATTTTGGGATTTTCCTTTTCTTAATTGCCCAAAGTTATCAGATAGATTATTAAAATGGCTTTTAATGGCTTAAAACATTTTTAAGCCTCTATTTTAGCAGATCAATGCAGGATCTAGTTCTTTTTATAAGCTATAAATGATTGTGGGACCATATGTTCTCTGATGTTGATGACTTATGTTATTAAACCTTTTTAAAAAGGTCACTATGAAAGCTGAAATACATTCTTAGCTTTTAATCTACCTGACTCTATCAGAAGCCTTTTAAGAAAACAAAAATATACATAACATACAAAGGAGGCATTTTTTTGTATTCATTTTGGACTCCTGTCAATAAAATAGAAGTTTGACTCATTTTACGTTTGTAATGGTGTGTCTTTTTACTCCCGGAAAAGGATATAATGCGATCATTGATTCTTTTTTTTTTTCAACTAAAAGTTTAATAATTCTATACATGACTGCTGAAGTGACTGCTGTTTCCTTATACTATGGAAAACCCATTTTGGGGAGGAATTTCCCCCTCACACACACACATTACAACCTGGAAGGATAGTGCTCATGAAGAGCAGAAATGTGTACGTGATGAATTATTGAGGTAAGAGGAATATTTTTATTAACTAAATGTGGAGGAAGCGTAAGTCTGTGATATTATAGGACTGATTGTAATAATCCTATCACAATCTCCATAGACCGAAGGACTATTAGAATACTAATTTGTGACCTTGTTAACAGGTTGCCACTTTCCATGCAGAATTACCACTGGTATTTGTTACTGCAGTAGTTGGAAATAAAATTTGAAAGAAATGAAATTTGAAATTTACAGAAACCACTAATGGTTTCTTTTCCCCTAAAATCTAGGATGTAATATTTCCTATAATATAGTCAGAGCAGTTTTTTTCACTGAAACCTCTATCACCTGTTTTTCTTTTAAAGGTATTAGTGAGACCCCTCCTTGGCAAGCAGGAGTGCCACTGAAGATTTGTTTCATTTTATAAGTAGAGGGCAGGTTTAATTTTCAAGTCAGGTTTGCTTGGGAAGCTGCTGGTTACCTAAGTGAAATGGAAGGAAATGAGCCAGCCTGGAGCATCCAGTGAAAGGAGAGGTTAGAGAAAATGCAGGTGTCATGAAGGCAAGGAAAGTGTGCAAATGAAATAATAGGTATTATGTGCAATCCTGGTTTTTTTTAAAGATACTTTTGAAGAAAAGTATTTCTATTCCAGTGGCTATTTTGTCTTAAAGAGGCTTTTATAAGTTATTCAAACAGCTAGTTTCTTTCTGGTTTTTAAGACCAGAGAATGATTTCACAACCCATTAACTCACCACCACAGTGCTTTAAAAAAAACCAGCGTCACCTCATTAGGACATCCTACTAGTCTGTTTTCCTTTGCCATTTGTGTGATATATGTGTCCTTCCCAACAAAATAATGCATTTTCCTCTAATGAGTACTTTAGGTAAGCTCTTCCCCTAGTACATTAGTGAAAGAACTGAGCCTTCACTTTATAGTTGTCATCTCCAGTAGGTTTCTGAACTCTGTATCCCTTTTTCTCATAACTGCAATTTAATAACTTGCCTTCGTTTGCATTTAATCGAATGCAACTTTTATTTTCTAAGTTTGTTTTGTTCCCATCAAGAAACAGTGGCATTTGGTCAACAGAATAGATGAGCGTAGGGATGAAAACATTCAGTGTGTACAAAGTGAAACTGTTTATGAAATTAAGCTACTTAAATTGTATAATCTTTTTATTTCTTTAAATTGGTGAGGTACCTATTAAAACAAAGGTACTCTTCTGGAGATCACAACTGAAAACCTCTGTTACAAATTTTTGTGTTATAAAACTTGATTGAGGCCTCACATGCACATCTTCATCCTAAAGTCAGGTGTTTGTGTCCTTTAAAAAATTTTTTTTGTGAATATTTCTTTTAAAAAAATTAAGGAGTATGTTGAATAAGGTTTTCTGGGTAGAATACACTATTCTATTTCTCCCAGCTTGCACTGAAGGGTGGGGAGGGGTGAGCCCAACTGGCTGCGTGATGGAAGGGCAGGGCTCCCCTGCACGCTGGAAGCTTAGGCCCTGGCTTGAGGCAGGGCAGGTGGATGCCAAAGCACTGATGTGAAAGAGGGGGCAAGGGAATTGAGTGTAATGAGGCTCTCTGAGCATATTCTTGACCACAACATTTATCCAGTTACTTGCTTCAGCCAATCAAAACCAGATACTGGCGTGTTCTTTAGCAACAATTATTATTTCAAATGTATTTCATCACTTTACATGTTTTTAGAGGACTTGGTCATCATTCATCACATACTTACCGAGTTTCAGCGTGGCAGGGTCTGTTTTTGGACACTGGGGCTATAAAAGTCAAAGAATTTTTGTTCTTAAGCACTCACAGGTATTAGGACAGGCAGGTGTGTGGCAATCCTTTATAATCCATTCACATTGGCTAATGGCCATTGTTTAAAATGCTTTTGTTTGTTTGTTTTTCAATCTTTCCACTGTAAGTAGAGTTTTTTTAGGTGCTAGCTATTTGTGGGCTTTTTTTTTTTTAAATGGGCAAACCTTCATCCTTTATGAAGTGTTTCTTTAGAGCATTTTCTTCCCCAAGTATTCAACTCCATAAAATCCCCTATTTAACCTGTGTAATGATAACTGAAACAGCTGTCAGTGAACCATAATGTGAAATTTTACCAGCTGTGTGGTGATTAGTTCAAATCTGTCTTTAAAAGTTAGCATCAAGCATCTTCACACATTTAAACTTGATGCTTAGGGCTATTTTGCAAAACCGAAGGGAAAAAAAAAAAAACAGCTGTGATCTTGTACTTTTTTCTGTACCTTGAGCTAAAAGTTCAAATTTAGCAAAAGCATTGGCATGCTTTAGGGCCAATGGTTTCAGGTAGGGGTGTTACATTCCTGAGATATGCAGATGATCAGTCCATTGGGAAAATGTTAAAATGCTTATTTGTATTTAATCTCTTCCTTTTAAATTTCTATTTTTGTGTGTTTTATAATGTACATAATATATTGTACAATTGTACACTTCTATAATTTATAAATAAATAATACATTCATTGGTGTATTATACATTCTTTTCTGATTTCAGTGCATGGTTGAAATATTTGGATATGCTGCTTTGAAGTATTGATATAGTTCCATTTAAGCTAAAATGAAGGTGATGGTTGCTAGTCACAAGGGTTGGCATTCACTGTGGAGCAAAGTGATATTTTTTGAGGTGGAACTGAGTAGGTTTGGTGATGAGGTTAATAGAGTGAAGATGGGAGGGTGGGGTTTCTAAGTAGCTGTTGTCCATGGAATGGAAGTGCCACAGGTGAGGGTAGAAGTTCTAGGTGTGGTTTCCTGGGACTTTCAGCAAAGTCTGCAGCTCTGTTAGTGGTGCCTGCAATTAGTGGCTGCAAAGATCACAGGTAAGTGTGAGAAGGACTGTCCATGGTCTTTGCAGCACTAGATGGTTCAGCATTAACCTCTCAGGCTAACTGTGCAAAGGGATCTGTGTTCCTCTTACCTTTGTGAACACCTGAACTTTATACTTAAAAATCTGGACAGTTGCAGCAATGGATAGGTAGGAGCAGATTCCAGAGAGAGCAACTACTTCCCTAGAGTTTCTAGCCTGGTTCCTGTAGAGGGCGATAGGGCTATAATTTTCTTTGGCAAAGAATTGTTTAGTTTGTGGGACTAAGAACCAAAATTAAAGATATGTTCTGTAATTTATTTCTATCTCCACCTTCTAGGATTACCTCCTTCCCCTTTGATGTTTTGTATTCCTATCTAACGTTAGTCTTTCTTACATGTTTTGTTAATACATTAAATTTACTTCTTGGTTTTCTGGTTGGATACATTAAGTCCCTTTGCAACAAACTCCAGAAAACAACCCATATTTATTAATGGTGCAAGAGTTGTATGAGACTGCTTAAGAGAGGTGGGAAGTCAGGTAGGACAAAGAAATCCTTCTATTCTGCAATATTAATTTTTTAGGTAGTAGATGTCAAGAACTGTTGGATGGCCTAAGATTTTTATTCTGTGTGCAAGCTATCAAGTTTACCTGCTACAGTGACAGACACTGGCAGAAGACAGGAGACTCCTAAGTCAGAGGCACCCAGGTTGCATGAGCTTCCTGTTCCCCCACTGCCCCTCTCTCCCCATGGGGGTGCAGCACATGCAGTGTGCTGTGTCACAGCTAAGCAGAAAACCTACTCTTAAAGGGTATGCAAGCAAAGCTGCCCAAGAAGAAGAAACTCTTCCAAAGCTGCTTGCTATATAAACAGAGTCTGGAACAAAAGCTATGTGCCTCTGCTCATAAGGTTTGCAGAGAAACATGAGATACACATAGAAAATTGTCTCTCAAAATTTGGAATTCGAATGTATATATATGTATGACTAGGTCATTTTGCTGTACAGCAGAAATTGGCAGAACATTGTAAGTCAAACTTTTAATTGAAAAAAAATTTTAAGTTGGAATTCAACATATATACTTTGATAATTGCCTCTGCACCTTTCCCTCAAACAATCCAAAATGTGTCCTACCCCCATCCTCCAACCCCTGTCCCCAAATTCCATTTTTACCAACAAACTGAATATGTGTCTCCAAATGAGTCTGGATCCTTATAGAACAGCTGCATTCCTTTATAGTGTGTCCTCAAGTCCGGGGAGTCTTGGAGATCCTTGGGTGAAATAATTGAGGAACTTTTGAAATATTCTGAACAGTTCTGGCATCTGATCATCCTTTGAGAGAATATTTATGTTTGTTTTTTTACTGTGAAAAGTCATTTAGAGATGATGTAGATGAACTGGGAAAGTAGTCAGATTTGCTGGTATTTAAATAAAAAAATTCAGAATGTGACTAAAATTAGTGAGGTTTTTGCTTTTTTTTTTTTTTGTCTTTTGTCTTTTGTCTTGCTAGCCACACTTGCAGCATATGGAGGTTCCCAGGTTAGGGTTTGAATCAGAGCTACAGCTGCCAGCTTACGCCACAGCCATAGCAACACAGGATCCTAGCCCCGTCTTCGACCTACACCACAGCTCATGGCAACGCCGAATCCTTAACCCACTGAGTGAGGCCAGAGACTGAACCCTCAACCTCATGGATACTAGTCAGGTTTGTTAACTACTGAGGCACAATGGGAACTCCTGAGTGACTTTTATTTTTTTTATTATTTTTACTCAGTGAATTTATTATCTTTATGGTTGTACAATGGTCATTATACTGCACTTCTATAGGATTTCCAACCCACAGCCCCCAAACTATCTCCTTTGGAGACCATAAGTTTTTCAAAATCTGTGAGTCAGTATCTGTTCTGCAAAGAAGTTCATTCTGTCCTTTTTTCAGATTCCACATGTCAGTGATGACATTTGATGTTGGTGTCTCATTGTCTGACTGACTTCACTTAGCATGGTAATTTCTAGGTCCATCCATGTTGCTAAAAATGCCCATATTTCTTTCCTTTTAATGGCTGAGTGATATTCCATTATGTATATGTACCACATCTTCTTGATTCACTCCTCTGTCGATAGACATTTAGGTTGCTTCCATGTTTTGGCTATTGCAAATAGTGCTGCAATGAACATTGGAGTACATGTGTCTTTGTGAGTCGTGGTTTTCTCTGGATAGATGCTAAGGAGTGGGATTGCTGGGTCAAATGGTATTTCTATTTTTAGTTTTCTGAGGCATCTCCATACTGTTTTCTGCAGTGGTTGCACCAATTTACAATCCCACCAACAGTGTACTAGTGTTCCTTTTTCTCCACACCCTCTCTCGCACTTATTGTTTGTAGACTTTTTGATGATGGCCATTCTGGTTGGTGTAAGGTGGTATCTCATAGTGGTTTTGATGTGCATTTCTCTAATAATGAGTGATGTTGAACATCTTTCCATGTGTTTTTTGGCTGTATGTCTTCTTTGGAGAATTGTCTGTTTAGATCTTCTGCCCATTTGTTGATGGTTTTTTTTTTTTTTTTTGATATTGAGTGGTAGGCAGTATTTGTAAATTTTGAAGATTAATCCCTTGCCAGTTCGTTCATTTGCAAATATTTTCTCCCATTCTGTGGGTTGTCCTTTTGTTTTGTTTAGCGTTTCCTTTGCTGTGCAGAAACTTTTAAGTTTAAGTAGGTCCCATTTGTTTATTTTTGTTTTTACTATCATTACTCTATAAGTTGTGGATCTGAGAAGATGTTGCTGTCGTTTATGTCAGAGAATGTTTGGCCTATGTTTTCCTCTAAGAGTTTTATAGTGTCTGATCTTATATCTAGGTCTTTAATCCATTTTGAGTTTATTTTTGTGTATGGTGTTAGGGAGTGTTCTCATTTCATTCTTTTCCATGTGGCTGTCCAGTTTTCCCAGCACCACTTATTGAACAGGCTTTGTTCTCCAGTGTATATTCTTGCCTCCTTTGTCATAGATTAGTTGGCTGTAGATGCATGGGTTTAATTCTGGGCTTCCTATCCTGTTCCACTGATCTCTATTTCTGTCTTTGTGCCAGTACCACCCAGTTTTGATGACTGTTGCATTGTGGAATAGTCTGAAGCCCAGGAGCTTGATTCCTCCAGCTCCATTTTTCTTTTTCAGGATGTCTTTGTCTATTCTGGGTCTTTTGTCCCTCCAAATAAACTTTAAAATATTTTGTTTAAGTTCTGTGAAAAATGTCCTTGGTAATTTGATAGGGATTGTATTGAATCTGTAGATTACCTTGGGTAGTATAGTCATTTTGATAATATTAACTTCTCCAATCCAAGAGCATGGTATGTCTTTCCATCTATTTGTGTCATCTTTGATTTCTTTCATCAGTGTCTTATGGTTTTCAGAGAACAGGTCTTTTGTCTCTCTTTTTTTTTGTCTTTTTTTTTTTTCTAGGGCTGCTCCCGCAGCACATGGAGGTTCCCAGGCTATGGGTCTAATTGGAGCTACAGCTGCCGGCCTACGCCAGAGCCACAGCAACGCAGGATCCAAGCTGCATCTGCAGCCTACACCACAGCTCAAGGCAATGCTGGATCCTTAACCCACTGAGCAAGGCCAGGGATCGAATCTGCAACCTCATGATTCCTAGTCAGATTCGTTAACCACTGCGCCACAACGGGAACTCCAGGTCTTTTGTCTCTTTAGGTAGGTTTACTGCTAGGTATTTTATTCTTTTGGATGTGATGGTAAATGGGATTGCTTTCCTAATTTCTCTTTCTGATCTTTCATTGTTATTGTATAGAAATGCCATCGATTTCTGTGTATTAATTTTGTATTCTGTGACTTTCCCAAATTCATGGATGAGCTCTAACAGTTTTTTGGTAGAGTCTTTAGGATTCTCTAGGTTAGTATCATGTCATCTGCAAATAGGGATAGTTTTACTTCTTCCTTTCCAATTTGGATTCCTTTCATTTCTTTTACTTCTGTGATTGCTGTGGCTAGGACTTCCAAAACCATGTTGAAGAGTAGTGGTGTTCTTGTTCCTGATCTCATCGGGAATTCTTTCAGCTTTTCATCATTGAGAATGATGTTAGCTCTGGTTTGTTATATATGGCCTTTATTATGTTGAGGTAGGTTCCCTCTCTGCCTACTTTCTGAAGGGTTTTGATCAGAAATGGGTATTGGATTTTGTCAAAGGCTTTTTCCTCGTCTATTGATAGGATCATATGGTTTTTATTCTTCAGTTTGTTAATGTGGTGTATCACACTGATGGATTTGCAGATATTGAAGAATCCTTGCATCCCTGGGATAAATCCCACTTGATCATGATGTACAATCCTTTTAATGTGTTGTTGGATGTGGTTTGCTAATATTTTGTTGAGGATTTTTGCATTGATGTTCATCAGTGAAATTGGCCTGTAGTTTTCTTTTTTTGTGGTATCTTTGTCTAGTTTTTGGTTATCAGTATGATGGTGGCCTCATAAAATGAGTTTGGGAGTATCCCTTCTTCTGAAAATTTTTGAAGTAGTTTCAGAAGGAGAGGTGTTAGCTCTTCTCTAAATGTTTGATAGAATTCGCCTGTGAAGCCATCTGGTCCTGGACTTTTATTTGTTGGAAGTTATTTAATCACCGTTTCAATTTCAGTTCTTGTGATTGGTCCATTTATCTTTTCTATTTCATCTTGGTTTAGTCTTGGAAGATTGTACTTTTCTAAGAATTTGTCCATTTCTTCTAGGTTTTCCATTTTATTGGCATATAGTTGCATATAGTAGTCTCTTATGATCCTTTGTATTTCTGTGATGTCCGTTGTTAACTTCTCCTTTTTCATTTCTAATTTTATTGATTTGAGTCCTCTCTCTTTTTTTCTTGAGAGGTCTGGCTGAGGGTTTATCAATTTTGTTGATCTTTTCAAAGAACCAGCTTTTTGTTTCATTGATCCTTTCTATGGTTTCCTTCATTTCTGATTCATTGATTTCTACTCTGATCTTTATGATTTCTTTCCTTCTACTAACTTTAGGTCTTGTCTGTTCTTCTCTCTCGAGCTGCTTTAGATGTAAAGTTAGCTTGTTTATTTGAGCTTTTTCTTGTTTCCTGAGGTGGGTCTGTATTGCTATAAACTTTCCTCTTAGAACATCTTTTGCTGAATCTCATTGGCTTTGGAGTGTCGTATCTTTGTTGGCCTTTGCTTCTAGGTATTTTTTAATTTCCTCTTTGATTTCTTCAGTGATCCATTGGTCGTTTAGTAGCATGTTGTTGAGTCTCCACATGTTTGTGTTTTTTGCAGTTTTTTCCTTGTTGATTTCCAGTCGTATAGTGTTGTGGTCGGAAAAGATGCTTGATATGATTTCCATTTTCTTAAAGTTACTGAGGTTGGATTTGTAGCCCAGGATGTGATCAATCTTAGAGAATGTTCCATGTGCACTTGAGAAGAATGTGTATTCTGTTGCTTTTGGATGGAATGTCCTATTAATATCCATTAGGTCCATCTGCTGTAATGCTTCATTCAGGGCCTGTGTTTCCTTATTGGTTTTCTGTCTGGATGATCTGTCCATCGCTGTAAGTGGGGTGTTAACGCCCCCACTATGATTGTGTTATTGTCGATTTGTCCTTTTAAGGTTGTTAGCTTTGTAAGGTTGTTGTCTTATATATTGTGGTGAACCTATGTTGGGTGCCTAGATATTTGAAATTGTTCTATCTTCTTCTTGGATTGATCCTTTGATCTTTAGATAGTGACCTTCCTTGTCCCTTAAAATATTCTTCATTTTAAATTCTATTTTGTCTGATAGGAGTATTGCTACTCCAGCTTTCTTTTGTTCCCCGTTTGCATGGAATATTTTCTTCCATCCTTCACTTTCAATTTGTATGTGTCCCTAGAAGTGAAGTGGGGCTCTTGAAGACAGCATATATATGGATCTTGTTTTTGTACCTATCCAGCCAGTCTGTGTCTTTTGCTTGGGGTTTTTAGTCCATTAACATTTAAGGTAATTATTGATATGTATGTTCTTATTGCCATTTTCTTAATTGCTTTGGATTTGTTTTTGTTGCTCTTTTTCCTTCCCTTCTTCTCTTGCTCTCACCTCTTCTGTTTTGATGACTATCATTAGTTGTTGTATTTGAGTTGAATTTTCTAATTTGTTTGTGTATGAATTGTAGATTTTTGGTTTGCTATTATTCTGAAGTTTTGATATAGGAGTCTATATATATATGAGATTGTTTTAAGTTGTTGGTCTCTTAATTGCAAGTGCATCTCCAGTGTCCTGCATTTGTACCCTCCTCTTCTCACGATTTCTGACTTTGGTGGCATAATTGTACATGGATGATTTTATATATTTACTGTGTATATACCTTTACTGGCGAGCCTTGTCATTTGTGGTATTTTTGTTTCTGGTTGTGGCCTTTTCTGCCTAGAGACGTTCCTTTAGTATTTGTTGTAAGGCTGTTTTAGTGTTGCTGAATTCTCTCAGCTTATCTGTGAAGGTTTTGATTTCTCCTTCACATCTGAATGAGAGCCTTGCTAGGTAGAGTAATCTTGGTTGGAGGTTTTTTTCTTTCATCACGTTAAGTATATCATGCCACTCCCTTGTGGCCTGCAGAGTTTCTGCTGAAAAATCTGCTGATACCTTGTCGGGGTTCTCTTGTATGTTATTTGTTTCTTTTCTCTAGCTGCTTTCAATATTTTCTCTTTGTCTCTAATTTTGGTCAGTTTGATTAATATGTATCTTGGGGTATTCCTCCTTGGGTTTATTCTATATGGTACTTGCACTTCCTGGATTTGAGTGAGTGGTTCCTTTCCCATGTTAGGGGAGTTTTCAGCTATTATCTCTTTGAATATTTTTTCTGTCCCCTCTCTCTCTCTCTTCTTCTGGCACCCCTATAATACAGATATTGGTGTGTTTAACGTTGTCCCAGAGTTCTCTGAGACTCTCTTCATTTGTTTTCAATCTTTTTTCTCTTTTCTGTTCTGCATCCTTAATTTCTACTAATCTGTCCTCCACCTCACTTATTTGTTCTTCTGCCTCCTGTATTCTGCTGTTGGCTGCTTCTAGTGAATTTTTTATTTCAGTTATTGTATTTTGCACCTCTTCTTGTTTAAGTTTTATATCTTGTATCTCTTTGCTCAGCGTTTCCTGTAAGTTATCCATCTTTGCCTGCAGTTTATTTCCAGTGTCTTGCCTCATCTTTAGCATCAACAGTCTAAAGTCTTTTTCCTGGAGGCTGAGAATCTCCCGATCACTTAGCCTATTTTCTAGGGTTTTCCTTTTCCCTCATCTGAGTTATAGTTCTCTGTCTTTTCATTTTTATAGGTTTTTGGTGTGGTGACCTTTTTACAGATAATAGAGTTGTAGCCTCTCTTACTTCTGGTGTCTCCCCCCCTTGTGGCTGAAGTTTGTATGGGGGCTTGCTGTAGGCTTCTTAATGGGAGGGACTGATGCCTGCCCACTGGTAGGTGGAGCTGATTCCTATCCCTCTGGTGGGTGGGGCTTTGTCTCTGTGTGAGATTAGAGGTGGATGTGTGCCTTGGTGGGGGGGGGTCTTTAGGCAGCCTGTTTACTGAGGGGAGGGTCTGTGATCCCACCTGGATTGCTGTTTGCCCTGGGGCTTCTCATCACTGATGGGTGGGGCCAGATTTTTCCAAAATGGCCACCTCCAGAGAAAGGCATGCTGTTGAATATTCCTGAGAGCTTTGCTTCCAATGTCCTTCCTTCACAACAAGCCACATTCACCTGTTTTCCCAGGAGGTCCTCTAAGAACTTCAGTCAGGTTTGACTCAGATTCCTATGGAGACTTTGCTTTGCCCTGGGACCCAATGCACATGAAAGTCTGTGTGCATCTTTTAAGAATGGGGTCTCTGCTTCCCCCAGTCCCATGGAGCTCCTGTACACAAGCCCCACTGGCCTTCAATGCCAGATGCTCCAGGGGCTCTTTCTCCCAGTGCCAGATCCCCATGCATGGGAGTTTGATGTGGAGCTCAGAACTCTCACTCCTGTAGGTGAGTCTCTGTGAATCAGTTGCTTTCCAGTCTGTGGGGCTTCCTGCCTTGGAGGTATGGGGTTGCTTATATCACATAATCACCCCCCTACCTCTTGATGTGGCCTCCTCTTTGTCTTTGGGGTAGGATATCTTTTTGAAGGTTTCTGTTCCATTTGGTTGAAGATTGCTCAGCTTTTAGTTGTGAATTTTGTTGTTTTTAGGAAAGAAGTTGAGCTCCAGTCCTTCTATTCTGCCATCTTAATCCCATCTCCTGAGTGACTTTTAAAAAATGATTTTTAGGGGAGTTCCCATCATGGCTCAGTGGCTAATGACTCCAACTAGGAACCTTGAGGTTGTGGGTTCGATCCCTGGCCTTGCTCAGTGGGTTAAGGATCCATTGTAGCTGTGAGCTGTGGTGTAGTTCGCAGACGCAGCTCGGATCCTGCATTGCTGTGGCTGTGGTGTAGGCCAGCGGCCACAGCTCTGATTGGACCCCTAGCCTGGGAATCTCCATGTGCCTGTGGGTATGGCCCTTAAAAAAAGCAAAAAAATAAAGTCCACCTGAGGATTCCAGGGAGACATTTGGTAATAATACTGGAATAACTATAACCTCCCTCATTTATATGAACTAACCTGCATCTATATCTTCGTAAAAATTTGTCTACTTACTTTAATCACATCCAAAGTTTTTCCAGCTTTATCATTTCTTGATTATCTGCCATCTTCTTGGGAGTCCAGTTGCTGGCTATGCTGTATATCAACTTTCCATAATTTCCCAAAAGCCTACATCTCCTCTTTTTGATGTGACAACACATTTGGGAGATGAGAGCACCAGGAGAGGTACCCTACATTGAAGGGAAGCAAGGCACCCCTTCTCTTCCAAATGTCTTGGAGTTGCAGCTTTCCCCACAACCAACTACTGGTTCCAAACTCTGCAGTTACTCTTTCCCACCATCCCAAGGAGATCTTGCTCCACCTGCCCCGCCCCTACTCACAAAATGCTGATCTGGGCCCATTATCATGGAAATTATAAGGATTAATGTGATTTTCGGCAAAGTGCTTTTGAGAATTAGAGATGAAACTGCAGTGTTGTGACTCACAGCATTATTTCTTTAAATACTGAACCCCCACATCTTTCAAGTCTTCTGGCTTAATGACAGAGTACCTCTCCAAGTGTCAGGCGTGACACCTCAGGGAGCATCGATTTTCAGACAAGTTTAGTTTAGTAATACTAACAGAGTCTTGAGGAGAATTGTGAATAGTTCAGCATGTGAAATAATTTTTAGGCAAGAAAAAAAAATTCTCCTTCAGTATGGCTTGTAAAGTTTTCTTTGCATATAGTACTAGCTACTTGTAATCTGATTGAATCAAGTTCCTGGTCCCTTAACCCCTTTACAGCCTGATATAAGCAGAGCTGAAATGTGGGCATGGAAACAAAATCTGTGGATTTTAGTCTTGGAGTTACCTCCATGGGGTGGCATTATTGTGGGGAGTTAATGACCATGTGTGTGTAAGCGCTGAGAATCTGCGGGGGCCCCCCCTTTCAGCAGCTCTGATTTGAAGTAAATTAAATTCCTGACTGCACCCAGAGAAGGCCAGGGATTGATCTGAGGGAGAAACATGGAAATGAAGACTCAAAGAATAGAAGTGACTTGTCTCTAGTTGGTGGTAGAACTGGAGCTGGGACCCAGGCACCTTCCGGTCCAGGGGCTGTGCTGAATTGCAAAATCCACGTGTCTTTACTTGCACCACTGCTTCCAACAGCGGGGGCTAGAGCAGCAGCCCATCACTGACTGAGGTGCCTCCTGGGCTTAGGTGCTGAGGCCTGAGGCCATGGGGAGGGACAGAAGATAAGGCTTACGGCAGACTCTGGTTTACAGTTCTAGGTGCTTGGGATGCAAAGGGAATAAAACAGGAAAAAAACAAACAAAAAAGGCAGGTAAAGATCCCTGTCATACATTCTAGAAGGGGAGAAAGAGGATGAGCAATAAACATAATGGATACATAATTTCTATAGTATAATTGAAGATGTTAAGTGTGATGGAAAAAAGAAAGGGTCGAGAGAGGGAGGGAAGGCAGCGGGAGGACAAGTTTCCAGTTTTATAATCAAGATGGGATGGGTCTCATCTCAAAGCTGACATTTGAGCCAAGGCTTGAAGGAGTGAGGAAGCTGTGCAGACGTTTGGGGGAAGACTGTTTCAGGCAAAGCTGACACACAGGCTGTAAGACAGGAGCAGCTGGCATGTGTGAGAAACATCAAAGAGGCCAGAGGCTGGAGCAGCTGGAACAGAGTAAACGAGGGGAAAGCAGCAGGAAATAAGCTCAGCGAGAGATCCAAGGTCAAAGTTACAGCAGGCAGGGCCTTGCAGGTTGTGGTCAGGACTTCGGCTTCTACTCTGAAGGAGGTGGGAGTCACTGCAGGGTTTTGAGCAGAGGACGGACAGGATCTGGCTTGTATCTTAAAAGGATCCCTCTTGCTGTTATTTAAAAAAAAAAAAAGACTAAGGAGAGAGGGGTCGAAGTAAGAGGATCAATTAGATTGTCATTGCAGAGATCTTCCTGGAAATTTTACATGTGTTATAAGGCAATGAATGCGGGCTGTATAGGCATACCTCAGAGATACCACAGCTGTTCCAGAGCACCACAAAGCGAATATCACAGTAAAGTGAGTCAAAAGAATTTTTTGGTTTCTCAGTGCGTATAAAAATTTTGTTGGTACTATACTTCATCTATTAAGTATGCAATAGCATTATGTCTAAAAAAGCAATGTATGTACCTTAATTTAAAAACACTTTATTACTAAACAGCTATTATCTGAGCCTTCAGGGAGTCATAATGTTTTTGCAGTAGTAACATCAAAGATCACAGTCACAAAAAAAATATCCCACCACCAACAAACAAAAAAAAGATCACTGTCACAGATTACTGTAACAAATATTATAATGAGGAGTCCCAGTTGTGGCTCAGTAGTAATGAACCCGACTAGTATCCATGAGGATGTGTGTTTGATCCCTGGTCTCGCTCAGTGGGCTGAGGATCTGGCATTGCAGTGAGCTGTGGTGTAGGTCACAGATGTGGCTCAGATCCCACGTTGCTGTGGCTGTGGTATAGGTTGGCAGCTGGAGCTCCGATTCGACCAATGGCCTAGGTACTTCCATAAGCTGCAGTAAGGCCATAAAAAGCAAATGAAACAAAAACAAAAACAAAAATAACCCAAATATTATAAAGAAAATTTGAAATATTGTGCGAAATACCAAAATCAATGCACCAAAATCTGACACGAAAACACGAAGTGAGCAAATTCTGTAGGAAAAATGGATTTGGTAGACTTTCTCAACACAGGTTGCCACAGACCTTCAATTTGTTTAAAAAAAAAAAAAGCAGTATCTCTCTGGAATTTTTGATGGGGAGGCAGCTGTAGAGGTGGGTTGCAGTGTTTGGATTTGGACTGGGCGTATTTTGAGGGTAAATCCAGAAGGATATCCTAATGAAGTGTATGTGCTGTTATGAGAGAAGAGAGGAATAAAGATGCTTCTAAGGCTTTGTGCCTGAGCAACTAGAAGGATGGAGTTGCCATCAGCCTAAAAGATCAAGGCAAGATGTGGAGCAGATTTACGGGGAAAGTTTAGAAGTTCTGTGTTTGAAATCTTGGTTTGAGATTCTTCAAATGGAAAAGTTAGGTGGCAGCTAAATGTGTAAGTTTGGAGCTTAAGAACAATGTCCACCTGGGGAAGAGAAATTTGGGGTGCAATGACATTTACTTGAGGAATGAGATCAATGAAGACACAAGTACACAGACATCTGAGCCCTGACGAAGGGTAACCTGTCAGAGATAACCCTGGGGTGAGGAGGAGGAGATGGTGGAGGAGGCAGAGAAGAGCACACAGTGTGTTGGGAGGAAACCCAAGAGTGTGGGGTCTCAGCAGATGCAGTCAAGGAGAAGCAGGGATCAGTGATGTCAACTGCACTGAGAAGATGAGGAGGATGAGAACTGAGAATGGACCCTGGATTCAGCCAGGAGGGCATGCTGCCAATCTTCCTAAGAGACATTCCAGTGGAACAATTGGAGACAAAAACCCCTCTCCAAGCAGGCTTGTGGTACTGGGATGAGAGCAGACAAAGAGGCCAATGACACAGAATGGGAATCCAGGAACAATCCCACTTGTGTGGAGACACTCACATATTTGATGTATTTGACAAGTTGGTGTTGCAGAACAGTGGGGAAGAGGAAGGCATTTTCAAAATATGGTGCTAGGACAATAGGATAGCCATTTGGGGAAAAAAAATAATACATGGCTCTTGTCCCATGCCTTTTATAACAATTAACTCCAGGTGGCATGTAAGTCTAAAATTCAAAGGCAAAACAATAAAAGCTTTCAGAATACAGGAGAATATATCATGACCTTAGGGTAGGATATAAAGAGCATGTCTAAAATGAAAAAAAATGAGAAATTGAATTACATTCAAATGAAGGATTTCTGTTCTTCAAAACACAATAAAGAAATGAAAAAGGCATACCCCAGAGTGGGAGAGGATATTTGCCACATAATTGACAAAGGACTTATATCCATACTAAACATAAAACTCCTACAAATTGTTAAGAAAAAAAAAAGGCAGACAACTCAATAGGAAATTGGGCAATAGACTTAAAAAGACACTTTATGTTGCAGATTGGATTCTTCAGAAGCAGATCCTGAGGGTTTGTAGTTAGTTTTAAGATGTTTATTAAGAATCAAGATGTTGGAGTTCCCATTATGGCTCAGCGGTAATGAACCCAACTAGCATCCGTGAGGACCTGGCCCCGCTCAGTGAGTTAAGCATCTAGCATTGCTGTGAGCTGTGACATAGGTTGCAGACCAGACATGGCTCTGATCCTGAGTTGCTGTGGCATAGGTGTAGTGGTCTAATTAGACTCCTGGGCTGGGAACTTCCATATGCCACAGGTGTGGCCCTAAAAAAAAAAAAAAAAATCAATCAAGATGCTTATTGTGAATAAAAGGGGGAGGAAGCAGGACTGGCAGGGAAAAGAGTTGAACCTCGATGTAAGCCCAGTAAAGCCTGGGCTAACCCATGGGGGTTAATACGTCCGGTGTCCCGTGTCCCATGTCAAACTGAAAAACCACTGTGCCTGTCTAGTCCATTTTGCTCAGTCTTGCCATTCTTGCTTGCAGTCAGAGCCTGGGCCCACGAAGAGCGTGACTTTGGACAAGGTGATATTCTGCAGTGGAGGTTGACAGAGCGGCTCACTGGAGGCTGTCCGGAGACGACACTCCCTGACCTGGGCTGCACCACCCTCAAAGAAGGAGGGGAGTGCCAAGTCTCCACGTCTACAAAAGTTCCCAAAACACTATACCCCAAGGCCCCAAAACATGCACAAAAATCTGTTCTAGCTCTTTATGCATCAGGAAAATGCAAATGAAAACCACAATGAGATGTCACTGCATGCTCATCAGAATGGCAGAAGTTGAAGAGATTAATACCAAGGGGTGTTGAGGAACTGAAGCAACGGAACGGACTGAATGCTCATCTACTTCTGGTAGCAATGTAAGTCTGTGGATCTCTTTGTAAAACAGTTTGCCACTTCAAGTTACTAAACTTGACCTTATGCATAGGCAGTGACCCAGCACTTAGCACTTACAGGTATTTATCCAGCAGAAAAGCTTGCATATATGCACCAATAGACATGTACAAGTATCTTCACAGAAGCTCTATTTCTAACAGCCCCAAACTAGAAGTAACCAAAATATTGATTTGATAATAGAGTGGATAAAGGTTTCTATGTTTACACAGAGGTTGTGGTGGGCAGCCTCCAAGATGGTCCCCCGTGATCCCTGACACCTCGTGCTCAGATCTTTGGGTGGTCCCCTCCCACAGGTGACCGGGATGAGGTCAATACCAAACAACAGCAGTGACAGTGTAAGATCAGGTTATAAAAGATGATCACAGATTCTATCTTGGGAGCTCATTTCACTCAGTTTTTTTCTCTTGGGTTGGAGAGTCTATGTCATAAGCAACTCTATGGAGAGGCCCATGTGGCAAGGAGCTAGAATCTTGTCAACAGCTATGTGAGTGGATTTGGAGGTTAATCTTCAAAATTATTATTAGTAGTATTATTTTTGTCTTTTTAGAGCTGCACCTGAGGCATATGGAGGTTCCCAGGCTAGGGATTGAATCAGAGCTATAGCTGCTGGCCTATGCTACAGCCAGAGCAATGTGGGATCCGAGCTGCATCTGTGATCTTCATCACAGCTCATGGCAACGTTGGATCCTTAACCCACTGAACGAGGCCAGGGATCGAACCTGCATCCTCAGGGATGCTAGTCAGATTTGTTTCTGCTGAGCCACAACAGGAACTCCAATCTTCAAAAGCCTTCAGAGATTATAGCCTCAGATGACAGCTTGACTGCAGCTACATGACAATCCCAAAGCCAGGACACCTAGCTAAGCCACAATTGATCTCTGACTCTCGGGACATAGGCAATATAATTAATGTTAGTTTTAACTGCTAAATATTAACTTGTTATACAGCAATAGACAACTAATGCAACTGGATTTCAATAAAGTAAGGAAAATAACTGAAATGCAGTTACATTTGTTAACATGGGTGAATTTACCAACACGATATTAGTGACAGAAGACAGTCACAGAAGACATTTTTTATTATTCTATTGTTTAAAGTGCAAGAAACAGGTAAAACTAAAGTATGGTGCATACTTAGAAGGTAAAACAATAAAGTAAATCAAGGGCATGATGATTATAAAAGTTAGGATGGTGGCTACCTTTGGGGGCAGACAGGGGTAGGTAGGGGGTGGGGCATGAGAAAGGCTTCTGTGCTCTTGTGAATGTGTTATTTCTTGACCTGGATGGTGGTGGCAAGGGTATTTGTTTTGGATAAATCATTAAGCTGTATGCTTCTGTTTTTACCTTCCGGACTCCCTTTTTTTTTGTATATGTGTTGTATTTCACAATAAAAAGCAAGCAAAGAGAATGGGAGGGAAGAACTGGAGACAAAGAGCATATACAACTCTTTAGAGGAATGTTGTTAAGACAAAGAGCATATACAACTCTTTAGAGGAATGTTGTTACAAAAAGGACCAAAGAAAGAGTAGCAGCTGGAAGAGAAATGAACTCATGACTTTTTTTTTTTAAGAGGAAAGAAAGAACAGTACATTTTATGCAGAAGCAAATCATCTACTGGACAGGAAAAATTTAAAAGACAAGAGGGGGTCTTGCAGGAGCCAAGTTCTGCAACAGGTGAGAGGGATGGGTGTGGGCTGAGCTGGTAGGCTGTGGGATGCTGAATTAGGCAGGATTCTCCAGAGAAAGAGAACCAGCAGGGTGTACCTATAGCTCTATACATTCTATTAGTGGGCCTGTATCCATCTATCTCTGTAAGTATGTATGAGAGAGAGGATTTTAAGGAATTAGCTCACACAATTGCAGAGCCTGAAAAGGTCCCAAATCTCCAGAGTTGGCTGCTGGTAGGCTTGGAGACCAGAGAAGAGTGGATGAGACTTGAGTCCAAAGGCAGTCTGCAGGCAGAATTCCCTCCTTCAGGGGAAGTCAATCTTTTTCCTTTTGAGGCCTTCACCTGATTGGATGAGATCCACTCACATTATGGGGTGGGGGGCAGAATCTGCTTTACTCTAAGTCTGCTGGTTGAAATGTTAATCTCATTTAAAAAATAGTTTCAGAGAGTTCTCTTGCGGCATTGTGGGTTAAGAATTTGACCTTGTGACTGTAGTGGCCCAAGTTGTTGCTGTGGTGCAGTTTCCATCCCTGGCCCAGGAACTTCTGCATGCCAAAAACAACAAAACAAAACAAAACAAAACAAAACAACAACCACCAAAAAACCCAGAAAGCTTTCCCTGAAACATCCAGACCAGTGTGTGACCAAATATCAGAGTACCTTGGCCCAACCAAGTTGACACATAAAATTAACCACCCACCATGAAGACTTTGATAGATTTTGTCAGTGTTAACTTGCTTGAGTGGAGAAGGGGGATGAGAGATAGTTGGCTGTTCGGATTGATATCTCTTTCTTTGGCTTTCACTTAGGACATCTGCATCTTGATTTTTCTGTCTGCCTAGAGAAAGTAGGCTCAGCACAGTGGGAAGGGAGAGAATGGAAACATTGTGTGAATTATGTAAAACAATCCCAAGACCTTGATCTTTTTGGTTTGAGTTTTAATATCCTCAGCAAGAGCCTGAGGGTATTAATTCTCAGTGAGGAAGATGTCTACTCATATTTTGCTTACAGTTTGGCAAGTCTTATATTTGAAAAGATGGGATTTCTTATCACACATACTCAAGGCGGTCTAAGGAGTGGGGCCAGCGGAGCATGACGCTACTCAATACCTGCAGAAGAGATGGGCAAAAATGCTCTCAGCAACAGTGGTATTATCCCTGGGGGACTTTCCACCAAGCGCTCGTTCTGCCACCAGAACTAGGTGACCAGGCAGTTTGGGGGCAATACAACTGTGAAGACCTTGAAAGAGGTGTCTTCGGTGGAAACGGTCACTTTCTTGCTCCTTGCCCCACGAAACACTAGCTACCCCAGGACTCCTGATCCCCAGGGTAGGCGCTCTGTGCCCTGTCCGGGTTCCAGCGGGAACTGAGGGTCGTGAGCGGCGTGTCCAGCTGCGGCCGCCAGGGGGCGCGAGGAGGCCAGGCGCAGGCCGGCGGGAACCGGGACTTCCGGGGCCCCTTCCCAGAGTCGGCACTGGCCGTTGCGGCAGGAGCTCCGCTAAGGTCCCTCAGTTACTCCGCGCCTCAAGGTCGCGGGCGGGGCCCAAGCCACTCCCGAGCTCCTGGTATCACCCTTTCCCTGACCCGGAGTCCCGATCACGTCCCCTTTGCCCACTCCCGGGTCGAGCAGCTGCTCCTCGGACCCCTGGAGGCAAAAGAGAGTCACTGCCGCTTCAGCGTTGGGTCCTGCCCGAGGGGGCGCCTCCGCCCTCCCCGGGCCCGGGCTTCCTTGACCCCAACCCACCTTGGGGGTGGACAGCTACCTGGAGTCACTGCCTCAGAGGGTTGACCCAAGTAACTTTAGGGCTCTCGCTAGAGCAAGGGGAACACACAGCCACTCCCAGGTTAAATGTAATCCTCTTTAGGACGCGCCGCCACAACTGCCCTCAGAGCTGTCAGGGGCCTTGCTTTGGGGCCAGGAACAGGGTTGCCAGATTTAGCGCACACACAAGGATGCCCAGGTAAATCTGAATTTCAGAGAGACGACAAATTGTTTTTTAGTATTTAAGTGTGTCTCATCTATATTTGGTAGCTACTGATACTAAAATGTATATTAAATATATATTACATATTTAGGAAAATACTTATACTAAATATGTATTACATAATATAAAATATATTAATAAATATACACATATATGTATATAATACATACATTTAGTACACTGAGTGTGTGTGTGTGTGTGTGTGTGTGTGTGTGTGTGTGTGTGTGTGTATTCCTTGTTTATCTGAAACTCGAATTTGACTGAGTGTCCTGTATTTTTTCTGGCACCTCTAGCCAGGGATGAATTTATGTGGAGGGAGGAAGGGAAAGTTTTGGGCAAATGTAAGAATGTGTGAAGGCCTCACTATAAGAGATACTCATTTCTGTTTTATCTTTTGAATGTCTTATCTCTACATTTTAATTTAATTTATAGAAACCGGCTAGTTAAAAAAAATCAAATTTTTGTTTTGTTCCTGTTAAACTCAAGTGTAACCTTGTCTGCGATTTTTTTTCCCGCGAGCCATCAGCTCTCTTAACGGATGTTAAAAACAAGCAGTTGATCATTTAGATCATGGAATCAGCTAAAGCTGCTGCCTTTTATGTCTGTGGAACCTGTCCTTTTGAGAAGCTTAATATTTTTATATTAATGTATTTGAAGGGATAAATCTGTATTTTGCTATTTTGGCAGAGAGGTTTTACTTTCTGACCTAAGACCAAGCTGAATAGGAACTGTTGGGTGGGTGAAATAGAGAAGTCATCATACCAGTTGCACACCACCCTTAGCAAGGCCTGTGGGAGCCTCCTGGGGACCTCACTCTGGGGAACCATTTCAAAGCCGCTGTCCTATGGGACACACACACACACACACACACACACACACACACACACACATGCACACTCACACCACTTGGCCCTTGTTGAGCTTGTTTCCCTCACTCCACTGTGGAACCCCATCCAAGTAGGACTGGCTCAGATATGCTCCTCCTTGATCTTGACCTTCTTAGTCTTAGAGGAGAGAAAGCCAAGTGTATGAGCTTCCTAGGGCTGATGAAACAAAGTACCACGAATGGGGTGCCTTTAACAACAGAAGGGTGTTGTCTCAGATCTGGAGGCTAGATTTTTGAAATCAAGGTGTCAGCAGAGTTGATTCCTTCTGAGGACTGTGAGGAGAGGATCATCCCAGGATCTGTCTTTGGCTCAAACATGGTGTCTTTTCCCCATGTCTCTTGTTTTTGTCTTCCCTCTAGGCATATCTGTCTCTGTGTTCCAATTTCTCCTTTTTATAAGGACACCAGTCATATTGGATTAAAAGCCACCCTAATGACCTCACATTACCCCAAGTCCCTTTGAAAAGACCCTATTTCAATAAGGTCATGTTCTGAGGAACCGAGACGTTAGGATTTCAGCGTATGTTTTTGCGAGGGAAACAATTTAACCCATAATGCCAAGATAACCCAATGAATGGAGGTGCAATTCATTGGTACCTGATGGGGGGGTGGGGTGTCCCATCAGCACCTTGGTAAACAGGGCATTGGCTGCCAGGCTGGAGCTGTGGTCAGGAAGCTCTTAGAACCCAGGAAGTGCTGGCTTCCTGGGAGAGCACACTGGTCCTGTCAGCCACTTAAACTTGGTCTAAGAGGATAGCTGAGCTCCTGTCAGGAGAGACACTTTCCTCTCTACAGTGAGCCTTTCTGGGGAGGAGACGCTGACTTCAGGGAGGGATTCTTTTCTTTCCCAGGCCAGAGGCCACTTGTCTCCTCTCACTGCAGGTAGGATCGGGACTGGGCAGAGCATCCTCCACAGATTTGTCTAACACGTATGGCGCCTGAGATGGGGAGCTAGGAATTGGTCCAGGAGAGAAAAACAAACGCAGACATTTGGAGGATTTGAGGTAAAAATTTAATAATGTGTAATAAATGTTCGTGATAATTTGGGTCTCACAAAACCCTGCTTCCCCATACTATATCCTCTTATTTGGGTGATAAAATTCTAGTGCAACTCCATGTTCTCACGATCATGACTCTTTCTCTGTGACTCACGATCAAAATCTGAGGCTTCAAAATAATGTTTTGCCTGTTTCTTTTTTTTAGGGCCGCACGCGTGGCATATGGAGGTTCCCAGGCTAGGGAGCTGTAACCACCAGCCTATGCCACAGCCACAGCAAC
The DNA here is from genome assembly GCF_016906955.1 of Phacochoerus africanus. NCBI lineage: Eukaryota > Metazoa > Chordata > Mammalia > Artiodactyla > Suidae > Phacochoerus > Phacochoerus africanus. The sequence goes on along the minus strand of NC_062545.1, from coordinate 73,938,315 downwards.
GTGGAATCCGAGCCCTGTCTATGGCCTACACCACAGCTCACGGCAACGGCAGATCCTTAACCCAGTGCGCAAGGCCAGGGATTGAACCCTCGTCCTCAAGGATGCTAGTCGGGTTTGTTAACTACTGGGCCATGATGGGGACTCCATGTTTTGCCTATTTCTTTCTGAGGGAGTGTATAGTCACTGAAGAGTTTCAAACTCAGACTTTGGCCACCTATTGTTCCAGAAGATTTTAATATTCTAATTAGTAAGAGGAAATCATGAGAACAAGTAAGAGAGTCCCAGTTCCTCCATATGTTCATGGAGACAAAGAGAATCCAGTCCATCATTCTGTAATTTTCAGAGACCTTTCCAATACCTGCTAAGTCCAGTGTGAAAACAGGCTAATAGCACATCCAGTCTCCCGCTTTTACTGGTCCCCTTGAGGGAGTTCCTGGGCTCCAGCAATGCTAAATTGGTTGTTAGGACCATGATGTCCTGATGCATTAGGAAAGCTTTTTTGACCCCCCCAAAGCCTAATTTCAGATAGTCCTTTTTGCCAATGTGGCATCTTTTATGTCACTATTTTGGGGATATGAGTTTTTAATCTCCTTAAAATATAGTATGTTGAAGGTGTAAAACTTGGCATCGAACAAGTTAGGATGAAGAATTGACTTCAGGGAGGGAGTCCCCTTGCTGAGGCTGCCCTTGCCATTTGGGGCTCTGGAGGTAGCTGTTTGGAAAAGGAATTGGGTTCTGCCCTTTAAAGTTATTTGGCAAAGTGAAGAAGCCTTGATACAGCTGCGAGCCCAGGAGCAGCTGTGGACCTAACACCCTTCTGCACACCTTTAAGGATGCTGAAGGCTTGTGACTGCTCATTAGTACCTACAAATCATTTAAACCATCAGTTTCTTGATCCATTGTGAGCTCATTAATTAATAATTTTTCTCAATACATTTAAGGTCAAAAGAGGTTGCAAGTAGAAGGCTAATTCAATCACTTGCACACATGGGCATCGATCCCTTTCTCCTGCCCTCTCTCCTTGGCACCCTCCTTCAACAGCATCCATCCCCGGGCTTTTGTGAGTCAACCCTTCTCCAGAAGCCCCACTCACCCCCTCATAGCCAGCACATGCTTTCTTCCTGTCAGTCTCTTCGTTCCTTTGCTCCTCCTGACACACAGTCACATCTCTTTCCCATCGCTTAGTTGTTCTGTACATGGTATATGTTTTATTTTTCAATTTTCCTATCTTCTTACCTCTCCTTTTCTTTAGCAAACACATACTCATTGCATTCTGAGGCTTTGTCCTTGATTCTTTCCCTAATCAGTTGCTATTATTTTTTATAATTTTTCTTTTTCTTTTTTTTTTCCTGTTGCTTTGTTTTTTTCACTCTCTTGGGGTATGAAAAGCAGAGTGCAGATGCTGATGCTAGTCCACCTCACCAGCAGCCCTGGTGCCAGAACTTCTAGTCTCTTCATTGCTGGGCTCTTGCATTCTTGTGAGAACAGGTGTAGCAAATCCTCTCCCCTCCCCCTCCAGCCTGTTTCAGGAAGTTTGGGTGGGTCATTCCCACTGGGCGCTATGTTCAGTCTCTTTCCTTGAAGCCGAATATGCCTCCAGGTGTCCTGCTCTTCTAGGGCCTGTGGAGAGAACAGCTCAGAAGTCAACAGCAACGTTCGCAGTCAGAGAGCGGGCAGGTTGGTGAAGAAACTGGTGACAGAAGCATGCAGTGAGTGGGGAGCTGTTTTCCTGGATTACTTTGAATAAGGTGCTTCTCTAATATCTTATGCTCAAATTGCGTTTTATTGGAAGATTTAAGATTGGTGAAGAACTGATGCTCCAAGTTTGGTAAAATTGATTCTAGATTTTTTTTTTTTTTTGGCTTGATGACCTTCTAAAGGGGCACTGGAATGGTGTTTCTGGTTTCTCTTTGAGAGTCTCCTATCTTCCCCAGGGAATGTAATTTGTCTTCTACCTCTGGCTGTCTTTATGTCCTGCCTGGGGGTCTAAGCCTCACTATAAATAGTTTGGCAGTTGAGTGGGGTGGGCGCTGTGGGTCCCACTGCTAAGGAGGTGAATTTTCTCTGAATCCTCCTTTGGGTATAGCACGTCTGCCTTCGGCTGGGTCTGCATCCTTGAGAACAGAGTAAGCCTTCTTTTGGTCAGCGTTAAGGGGCTGTTGCTAGCAGCACAGGGGTGGCGAGGGTGGGAGGGTTTGTTCTTCTTAGTCCCCCCTCACTTCTACTCTTGGAGATTCCTGAAGCCTCCAGTTTCCTGAGGCTTTCCTGGTGTGAACCGTATACTTCCTGGGAGCCTACACTTCAGAATAAAGGGTCAGATTTTGTGGGTCCACTGGATCTGTTCCCTCTTGTCCATCAGCCATCTACCTCACAGCTTCTACAATTTTGTTTTTCCTCATGTTTCTCATAGTGTGTTTGTGTCGTTTAGATTCCCCTTTTCTTATTATAGCTATCTATTTATTTATACATTCATTTATTTATTCCAGGCACTGTTATTTAAATTTTTTTTCAATTTAATTTTTATTTTCTATTGAAGTTTGCTTGATTTGCAGTGTTATGTTAGTTGCAAATGTACAGCAAGGCGATTCAGTTATACATTTAAATATAACCGTTCTTTTTCAGATTATTTTCCCATACAGGTTATTACTGAATATCGAGTTGAGTTTCCTCCACTATAGAGTAGGTCCTTGTTGATTATCTATTTTATATATAGTAGTGTGTATATGTTAACCCCATACTCCTAATTTATCCTTCCCCCCACCTTTCCTCTTTGGTAATCATTAACTTGTTTTGATTTGTGAATCTGTTTCTGTTTTGTAAATAAGTTCTTTTATAGTGTTTTAAAAGATTACACATAAAAGTGATATCACATGATATTTTGTCTTTCTTTTTCTGACTTCACTTAGTATGATAATCTCTAGGTCCATCCATGTTACTGCAAATGTCACTGGCTGGGTAATAGTCCGTTGTATAAATATACCACATCTTCTTCATCCATTCCTCTGTCAACGGACATTTAGGTTGCCTCCATGTCTTGGTTATTATAAGTAGTGCTGTAATGAACATTAGGGTGCCTGTGTCTTTCCAAATTATGGTTTTCTCCAGATATGCCCAGGAATAGGATTGTCAGATCATATGGTAATTCTATTTTTAGTTTTTTAAGGAACCTCTATATTTTTCTCTTTGGTGGTTGTATAATTTACATTCCCACCAACATTGTAGGTGGATTCCCTTTTCTCTACACCCTCTCCAGCATTTATTGTTTATAGATATTTCAATGATGGCCATTCTGACTGATGTGAGGTGATGCTTCATTATAGTTTTGATTTACATTCTCCAATAATTAATGATGTTGAATATTTTTTCACATGCTTTTTGGCAATCTGTATGTCTTTGGAGAAATCTTTGTTTAGATCTTCTGCCCATTTTTTGGGTTGTTTGGTTTTGATATTGAGCTGCATGAAATGTTTATATGTTTTGGAGGGTACTCCCTTGTTGGTCACTTTGTTTGCAAATACTTTCTCCCATTCTGTGGGCTGTCTTTTCATTTTGTTTATGGTTTCCTTTGCCGTGCAAAAGCTTTTGAGTGTAATTAGCTCCCATTTGTTTATTTTTAGTTTTATTTACATTACTTTAGGAGGTGGGTCCAAAAAGATATTACCGTGATTTTTGTCAAAGAGTATTCTGCCTATGTTTTCCTTTAAGCATTTTATAGTATCTGGTTTTACAGTTAGGTCTTTAATCCACTTTGAGTTTGTTTTTGTGTATGGTGTTAGAGAATGTTTTAATTTCATTCGGCTGTCTAGTTTTCCCAGCACCACTTATCTACGAGACTGTTTTTTTCTCCATTGTATATTCTTGCCTTCTTTGTCTTAGACTAATTGACCATAGGTGTGTGGGTTTATTTCTGGGTGGCCTATCCTGTTCCATTGATCTATATTTCGATTTTTGTGCTAGTACCATACTGTTTCAATAATTGTAGCTTTGTAGTATATTCTGAAGCCAGGAAGCCTGATTTTTTTTCAGCTCCATTTTTTTTTCTTTCTCAGGATTGCTTTGGCTATTTTGAATCTTTTGTATTTCCAAACAAATTAAAAAATTTTTTTGTTCTAATTCTGTGAAAAGTGCCACTAGTAATTTGATGGGGATTGCATTGAATCTCTGGATTGCCTTGAGTGGTATAGTCATTTTGACACTATTGATTTTTCCAATCCAAGAACACAGTATCTTTCCATCTGTGTCATCTTAATTTCTTTTATCAGCATCTTATAGTTTTCAGAGTACAGGTCTTTTGCCACCTTAAGTAGGTTTATTCCTAGGTATTTTATTTTATTTTTTTTTTTGATACAATGGTAAATGGGATTGTTTCCTTAATTTCTCTTTCTGAGCTTCTGTTGTTAGTCCAGGCACTGTTCTAACAGCTTGACATTATGTCTATTCTAACTTGTTTAATCCTCACAATAGTAGTGCTGTCCTCATTTTACAGAGGAGAGAAGCTAAATAAAGCACAGAGCAGTTGAGTTTCTTAACCAAGGTCACAGATGTGGTCAAGCCAGAGTCCTTGCTCTGAGCTACCTACCTTCATATAAAACTTGCATATTTGCTGTTACATTTTCTTTTCATTTTAGTTTTTGCTATTATCATCTCCTTTAGTGTTAAAATGAATATAACTCTGGGCTGGACACCTTCCCACAAAAAAGGGGAAGATGGGTATCCCTCTTGGAGAGTCTCCCAAACTCTCCCAGAGGTCATTCCTGGTCCTGGTCACTAGAAGGTTGGTAAAGATGGTGCTACCAAAAGCAGGTAATCTCTGAGTCCCCACAGCATCCCTGAACCCTAAGCCATAGGGTACCTCTCACCAGCACTTTCAGTTCCCACCTGGCCATTTTCCTGAGGCTTGCCTGTGGCCCCCATGTGGTTCAATAGGACAGAACTGACCCTCCCACCCATTCCCTGCAGGTTGGGCCTAGCTTTTATTGCCCATCCCACAAAACAGCCATGCATCTGAGGGGCAGGCTGCATGGCTAGATTAAGGTTATCCCAATAGTCCATAGCACTTCTCTAAAAGTGTGAGTTATTCAGTCCTGAATAGCTCATCTGGAGAGTACCAATTCCAGTTAAGCCTTCCTTTCCAGAAGACCCCTTGTCTTTGCTAAAGGATGCAGTAAACTAGATATACACCCAACTCACATAGCTGTAGCCCCTTTGTCAGCTGGCTGCCTTTCTGCCCCTTAAATTCCTGACTTTCACATCCCAGGAAAGCCCAGAGTTCTCTCCTTATGACTTAACAGTTAACTACTTTCCCAGGCTTAGCAGTTTCTGAGTCCCTTTTGTCTTGGCCCCTGACTTCTCATGTGCTATCTTGGTTTCACCTGCATCGACCCAGGATGTAAAACTCAGCCTCTTTACCAGTTTCTACAAGAACTTCAACCACATCAAACACTTCACAATTTTTGTGGTCTTTCCTAAAGATCATGTCTGAGAGTTCTATAGGGGTGAGGGTCACATGTGCGACAACAGCATCTTACCATCTCCTACCCTCCCTCTCCTTACCATCTACTAGTTAATTGTGTCTTGCTGATTATGGTCCTTTAGCACCCATTCATTTTCCTTTTTGCCAAGAGCACTGCAATTATTCATGTATCAAGCCCTCCTCAGGCAGCAGTGCCTTGGGGAGAACAGAGTCCAAAGGTAGACTTAAGCCAATTGGTATATACTAGTAGCTGTCATTGGTTCAAGGATGGGGTGTGGCCCAATTCCAGCCAATGAGATGTTGCCAGGAAGCTCTAGGAAAGAAGCTTCCTTGCTCCTCTGTAGAAGGTACCCGGAGAAGCTCTCCCTCTTATTGAATGTGAATGAGAAAGTATGTGGCCTGGAAGCAAGTAGTAGCTATACTGTGACCATGAGGGAAGCCAGGCACAGAATGTTTCAGAACAGGTCTTTGGTCACATCATTGAGTTGAGTCAGCCTCATCTAGAAGTCGCTGGACTCCCTGCCAAGGAATGACTTTTATTTTAAAGACAATCTGAGTTGTTTTTACTGTTACTTGCAACTTTACATCTCTCTTCCTTCCTCCTGGCCCCAGACCTGTTTTCTGGGTTCAGCTTCTAACCCAAGTGGGCTAATCAAAGACATGATCCATACTAAAGTTGATTATCCTTACATGGAATTCACCAACTAGTTGCTTTTTATTCATCAGCCACTTTCTTTTTTACTTAAAGACAGTGAAAAATTTTAGACTTCATCATCTGTCTTCAGATTCGATTCTGTTTCAAGGACAATGGTTGTATTCTTGCCTTTTGGTAACTCAAGAGCACACTTGGAGATCTTCCCTCAAATAAAGGGAGATGGAGCATCAGGTGATCAATGACTTTATTCTGGAAAGTGAAACTGCAGGCAGCCCCCAACAGGTTATTCTCAAAGTGATATTTTTAAAATGCAGAGTTTCTCTTAGCTGGGCCCACTTCTATATCTTTCCTACTTTACACACACACACACACACACACACACACACACACTCTCCTTTCTATAGATGTTGGTCTCAGAAATAGTAACTTAATCTGCTGAATTGCAAATACTCTTTATTTATTTAAAGTGTCTTTGGAGTGACAGAGTACACATCTGGCTGAGGGTCACTTTCTCCAATTCTAACAGTTTCTCAGAACTCCAAGATTGGTTTATTATATTTAGCTTGGGAAAAATATTTTAGGAGGTAAGAGGAAACCTAGCAAATAGCCAAGTGTTTGGAGATCACTTGTATAAATTTCAAATAAAAATTCATCAGTTTCAAACAAACAAGGCTCATCCCAAGGAGACAGCATTTTAAGAGCCTAAAGGAGGAGGGAGATAGGAAATGGATAACATCCTTTTAATTTTAGCAAATTAGGAATTTTTTTTTTCCTGATGGCAGATTTTTTTTTTTTTTTCTTGAGGGAAAAGGAATCAGGTCTAAAGGTCTATATTAATATTGATTAAGATTAAGTCACTTTTTTTTTGTCTTTTTAAGGCCACACTGGCAGCATATGGAGGTTCCCAGGCTAGCGGTTGGATTGGAGCTATAGCTGCGAACCTACACCACAGCCACAGCAATGTGGGATCCAAGCCATGTCTGTGACCTACACCACAGCTCATGGCAACACCGGATCCTTAACCCACTGAGTGAGCCCAGGGATTGAACCTGCATCCTCATGGATACTAGTCAGATTCATTTCCACTGAGCCACGAAGGGAACTCCCAGGATTAGGTCACTTTTTTAACCCTTAGTTTCTTTTATTCATTAATCAATAATTATTTGTTGATTTCCTACTACAGATCAGACATATGCTGGGATTCAGTGAAAAGGAAGACTGGTTCCCTGACAGTTTGGAATCTATAGCCTAGTGACCAAAGAAAAAGTCATGGCTACTGTCCCCTCAGATCTCCTGGCTGTCAGCACATGCCCTAACTGTACCAACCCTGTTACCAGACACTGCTTCTGCGCTGAGGGTCTCCGAGCTTGCTATCACCAAAACTGCCAGACCTTGAGACAAATCTTTCCACTAAGTCAATCCCTGAATATCAGCCAGAGCCACAGGCCCAGAGCCACAAAGACAGGAGGCCCCATCTGAAAGGACCATGTTTTAGGCCCACGAGAATTTGAATGAGTCATTTTTTCCTTGGATGGAAGTTTTTTACTTTATTCGATCTCTTTCCCCTCTTCCCAACTCCTATGTCTTTAGCACATGACTTTACTGAAAGATGACTGAGTATTATCAGGTCTGAAAGGACTTCACAGACTGTGGGAGCCCTTGGATATGGAAGGATAGGGAATCTGTCCTCTGTTCAGGTTAGTTGTGCCAAGTGTACTGCTGGGGCTCAAAGATACCAGGTGATGGTGAAGCCCAGAGTCACGTGAGTAGGATGGTTTGAACAAGTTGTGGGGCTAGTCTTCAAGCTTGAAGCACTGGCTAAGGCCATGGATGTAGGTGGCCACCAGGCAAAGGGTTTATTTTTATTTCATGAATGAAAAATAAATTTGAGGTTTAAGATTTATGAGAATTATAAGCACATATGTTTGCAGATATGATATGGAAAAATTGTCGGTAATCAATTCATGTAACTTTGTATTATCACAGAAAGTAGCTCTTCCCTTGTAGAAAAGGGAATATAAATATAAATATAAAAAAGATGGAGAGTTCCCTGGTGGTCTAGTGGTTAGGATTTGGTTCATTCACCATTGTGGCCTGGGTTCAATCCCTGTCTGGGAACTGAAATCCCCCATCAAGCCACTGCACACCACAGCCAAATAAATAAATAAGTGAATAAAAATTAAGATAAAAAGAAAGATTAAGAAGATAAAAATTAGTCATAATCCTGTCGCCAAGGGACCATCACTATTACCATACCTCCAGTATTTTGCAAATAATAATTTCTTTTTCAAAATAAGAATCCATTCTGCATATTCTTTTGTAACCTGTATTTTTTAAGCAGCTCTATATTGAGAACATTATATCATGTCATGGCCTTTTATGGTATCCTCTATGCCATACACCATAAGGTGGGCACATGATACATTAACTTAAATAAGCCCTTTTAGTTGGACATTGAGGTTGTTTCCCTTTTAACTTCACTACAAAGAATAGTTTTGCTTTTAATTTTGAATGATCCCTGTTTGTGTAGTTTAAATGAAGACCTGGCCTGTGGAAGGCTGGGCTTTGGGCTGAAGAAGTGGTAGGTTGGGGAAGTCTGGAGTCTGAGTCTATTGTTAACTTCTCTTCTCTGACTAATCAGGATAACCATTTGCTCCCTCCGTATCCCCTCTGGCAAAATGAGAAGTTCCATAATCCTGAAACTTCTCAAATTTTCAGGAACATTTAGGGAAAAGTCTGTGTTGATTGATGTGGAAGCGGTGTCATGGGGCCTCTCGAGTGTGGGAGACCTGTCTCCTTTTGTTGCTTCAGGAATGGTTTCTTGGTCTTTAAAACTTCCCTGTTCTTTTTCTGTGCTTTTCCCCCTCTACCTCCATCCCAAATTGACAGTCCAGAGCACTAGTTTATTGGTTCTTATTCCAATGAAAGAGGTGGTCTTTTTCCCCTTAGTAGTCATGGCCATAGCCACAACCACAATTGAATTCTCCTTCCACCCAAAGCATGGGTCTATTTCAGCCCAGCAGATAAACCAATTTATTCCTGATGCTTGTGTTGGAGCCACACCTCTTCACCCTGACAGAGGAATTACTTTTCAGATGGAGGCTACTCTAAGTAGGTTTGCATTTGGGATGCCCCCAAACTAACCTGCTCCTTCTGGCTGCTTCTAGCTAACTGCCAATCCAGGAGCATTTGTGTGGAAACAGTGGAGCATACCCCCTATGGTCTGCAACAGAAATATAACCACAATGTCAAGAAACTTAACATGGCACAGCCTAAGCATCCTGATTGTAAGCAGTCGATGTATAAGACCTGGAGATACATTAGCTCAGAAGGGTCCTTTTGCTTCTTTACAGACCCCTTAGCTTGTAGGCAGCCATCCCACCGCATTTCTTTTCTCTTACAGGTTTCCCTTAAATTTTTCTTGGAATTAAAAACATTAGGATTTTAAAAATTACTTAAGGCTTATAGTCCTAGTTGCATAAGAAAGAAATCTCAGTAGGATTATCTGTCTATCTCTCTTGCTTCTTCTTCTTCTTCTTCTTTTTTTTTTTTTTTTTTTTTTAAAGCAAATCAGGTTTAGTTACTTTGCATTTTAAGCCTCATTGTGCAATTGATCTGTGAGGCCAGTGCTTGCATCCCAGACACACTTGACCTGGGGAAACTGGAAACTCCTTTATTTCAGGCAGATCCTGCCAAGACTTTTTCTTCTTTTATAGGTTTTGGGAAATGTTTCTGATTATTTAGGACATTTTAATTTAATTTATCTGATGAAGCATTTTACAGTGAAGTCTGGTCTAGCACCTTAGGCCAGGGTGCTTCACTGAGTGTAGTGTAGGATTGTGTTCAAGGTCATGGGCAGAAATGTAACCACTGTGTCTACGGCAGAAATGCTGGCCACATTGAAATCATCCACTGGGTCCTGTTTTCTTTCCTCCTCCTCTTCCTAACTTTACTTTATCCTCCTCCTTTAATGAAATCAGCTTATATTATATGACCCAAATGTAGAATTACCACACTTGCCTTTTCCCACACAAAACAAAACAACAAAATTAGATGATTAAATGAACTAGAGCAGTGAATTTACTTCTTGGTCAATAAGTACAATGCTTTGATTTCAAAAAACTTGATTTTTTTCTGTGTTTATAATTTGGGGAGAGAGATTTCTTATTCTTTCTGATGTAATTCTGTATATATATTCAGAAAAACCTCCAGTTGTAATTTTATTTTTTTCACTCCCTGTGACTGTCCAAGTTGTGGCCTAAGCCTTAATTAGCCCTGGTTGATGTTTAGTCCTGGCTAAATTTGCTTGTTGCTCAGCCCCAGGAGTAAGCCTGCGGGTGGTCACATACTGAATGGATGTTTCATCTTGTAGGAAATACTTGGGAATAATAAGCCAGAATGGGGTGAATGAAATGGACAATTGGGAACCTTGCTCCACTTTACAAAAAAAAAAAAGAAAAAGTCCCTTTGCCAGTATAAATTGATTTGCCACAGAGAACACAATAGGGCCTGGAGGATGAATAGCAGCTCTTTTCCCATGTGAGGACCATGCCCCCCCATGCAGGCCCTGACCACGTTTGTGAGTGTAAACCATGTTTATGCTTCTGTACTTACAAACCAATCCAGAGCCCAAGTCAATGCCCCATTCTAAAGATCTGACCACACGTGTCATATGCAGCTGTGGGTTAACACGTATGACCACTGTGTGCTTCCCTATGCAGGTGCACTCCTCTGGCAAACACATAGTTTGTCCTGAACAACATCATTAGAATATTTCTTTTTGTTTTATTTGTTCAAAGTCAAACATTCACTCCTTCAGATTACCAGTATCTTATAAGCCCGGTGCTAGCCCACACTGCTGCAGGACTGGGACAAAGAGATGATGTTACAGTCTGGTTTCTATGGCAACAGAGGAGGGGTAATAAAAACCGAAATGTCAAAAACACCCATTCTGACAATTGTGACATAATTCAGGTTATTACAAGGACGTAACTACCAAAGAAGCAGAAGTGTCATTACCTTGCAGCTTGTGTCGGCAAAAAGCTACACTGCATATTTCTCTTAGTTGGGCTGCTGAGAGGAAGGAAACACGAAACACACACACACACACATACATACATACACACATGCCTCGTTTTCTGCATGTAAAATGTGTGTGTTCTTTAAAAGCCAGTGGTTGGCTGGTTTTCCGGACATGATGTGGTTGAAGCTGTCATCGTAATGGAAATTCATTGCTGTAGCTATGGTAAATCGAGTTTTCTGCCTGTGCTGAATGCATTAGTCTAATGAGATGTTTGCAGCCGGAGAGCAGGGCTGCTGGAGACTAACTGTGAGCTACTAACACACGGGTGGAAGACTAGCTTTTGCAATACTCGATTTGCATGTACTGAAAGTCATCTGTCTTCTGAGTCAACATTCCCGGCCTGGTAAAGAACCTGATCAGGCTCTGGTGAACGAGCTGTAGGTAAGGGAAATGCACAATTGGAGGGTGTGCTGTTGACATGGGATCCTTCTCTTTTCACTGTCAGCATGACAGGTTACCTGTTTCAGTTCTTCTGGGTTGCATGCCTACCTCTATGGCAATGCATGAGTGCCCTGCACTAAAACCGCTGAGGCCAGCAGGTAAACTTTAGTTCTTCCTACTCAAAATACAATGTTTGATTTCTTAACCAGATCTCAGAGGAAAAGATACAGCATAGAATTATATAGTTTACAGTCTGGGGTACATACACTACTTGTACATTCTGCATTTGAATATGTAGAAAGTGATTTTTGTCCCCATATGTGAACTCAAATTATTGGATAGCTTTTTAATTTTATCGCATGATGATTTCACTTTGCTTTGTTTTGGTTTTTAATTTAAAAAAAATTGTCATTTGTCTTCAGATAAAAATATTTACCTAAAATTTAATTTTTACAATCAATGTGCTATGAACATGCAAGAATGTTTTGTTTTTAACTTGAATTTTATTTTTTATATCTCAGATGGGTATTTCATATGTCTTTGTGCTGGATTTTCCTAATTTACCAGGACAGATGAGAAAAGTGTTTATTGTCAGTTGCTGGTATTTGTTAGTTTGGGGGGGACAAAAAACAGGTGACTGTGGAGTGTCAGGAGCAGTTTTCCCAAGTTCCAGTACAGAGTCACCTCCTTCCCAGGTGGGACATTGTGTGACTGGAACCTGGCACCATGAAGCTTCCTCTCCAGGTTGCTGCCGCGAGCGGGACAGGACAGTGGATAAGGGTGAGGTGCTGGCTGCATGTAAATCATTTGACCAGTGGTTGAGGTGCCAAATCAAAGGTTTTTCCACCACCTGTAATGGTGAAGCAAGGAGGCTCTAAGACGGTGTTCAGGAGGGTCAGACAATCAGTAGCTTCCTGAGAAAGTGGCTTTTTGGTTAGTCTCAGACATTGTGGTCTTTGAGAAAGTAATCCTGGCACTTCAGAATCCAGACATTTGTTGTATATTCTGTTTTTCTTCCTTTTCAACCGGAGGAATCATTTTTTGAAGAGTGAAAAACATAGCTGCTTCTTTTTTCTCAAGACTTAAAAAAAAATTAGAATATTTGGAGTGAAAGCATAAAAATAACTATGAAGGAATTTATAGTGTGGAAAAGTAAACTACCTAAGGGTGCAGTATTCGTGTGGAGCATTTTTTTGTGTGTTGTTTGGTCAAACCAGCCTGAAAAAATGAGGCGAGTATTTGAGCAACAATTCTCGGTGAAGATTACCTAGAGAAGCAGCAGCAGCGAATCATCTAGACTCAAATAAAATGTTAATGTAGAACCATCAGTTTTAGGGAAGTTGTTCGGTAGCTTTACAATCTTCATCTTTCAAACATATTTGTGACAGATATGGTAAAAAATATGAACGTGTTTTCTTTAGCTCACAATTGTATGTAGAGAGACTTTGTAATATTTTGGTAAATTTATGTCTGTTTGATTCGTGAAATTATAAGAAAAGTGCAAATTCCACAAAAACCCAGTTCTTTTATAAGTTTCACTGTTTACTTTTCTTCCCTATGCCACTAAAATTTACTTTTATTTTACTGCCCAAACCCACCCACCCACCCAAATAAGAACAACAAAACCGATATGTGAACAGTAACAGAAAACAATAAGAAAAAGAGTAAATTGCTTTCGGTCATTTATTTGCTTTTGATGGGGTGTTTTCAAGGCAAGTGAAACCAGCAGAAGAAGTTTCACTTTCTGGTTCTTGGCTTCTGGGGGCTGGGGTCACAAGGGCTCCTCCAACAGCAGGTAAGACAAGCAGACCAGCTGCCAGAAAACAAGCTGGTCCCAAATACTCTCCTCTGCTGTGAGAAGTTCTGTATGAAACTTCGAAAAAGTGATGACTTATAAAATGTGAAATAAATATGTGCTAATTATAAAATTCAAGTGATGCCCCAAAGTACAAAGATAGAATTTTTAAAAAAATTTAAACTTTAAATGATGTGAAAAATCACAAGCAGATTGGGCTAAACCTCTCATATTGTGGTGGCTTTTTTTTTTTTTTTTAAACTCTCAATTTTGGATCTTAAATACTTCCATAAGTTTGAGGAAAACATTGCTGAAGTTCCCTTAAATCAAAACAAGGAATACTCAGAGAGAAACCACCTTTCCTTACATGTGGGGAGTTAGATTTTAGAGTGTTTGTAGGTCTGTTGACAGTTTGGTGTGGCGAGAGGACACGTCACACACATCCACACGCTGCTGAAGACACCCTCCAGTGAAGCCTGGGGTCCCTGCAGGGGTTAGGGCGGAGCTGGGGCCCGGCTCCTTGGGTCCCTGGGCAGAGCTCAGACGTGGTTCTCCCCAAGCCTGTACCCCTGCAAGCCTCAGCATCACAGTGACACCAGGTGGCTGGGGGTGCTTACTGTGATCCGCGCGTCCTGGGGAGATCGGAGGCGACACTAACCCTCATTGGGCTGGGGCCTCAGAGTCCAACACCTTCAGTTTTATTCGGTGCGGCTTCTCTTTCCCCGAGCATCAGCATTTATTCGGCGATGGTGGGGGAAAGAAGGCAAAAGAAATAAACAAAGACTCTTTTCCCATCAAATTATCAAAAGGCAGGAAATTCCATCTAGCATTTTGGAAATGAAATTTGTGAAAGCAGTCCATTTTGATGTGAGCACATGTGCTTCTTAATTTCAGCGAGCAAATTTGTCATTTCTAAGGAGAGAGCTTTGTTTAAGTGCCTCCTTGGTCATCTATCTTAATCCTGCAACCTCCCAAAAGGCTAGTTTGAGATTTACTCGTTTTTTTTAATGTTTTTGTTGCCTTCAAAGGCAGGCAGGTGAGGAGCGGTAAGGGGGATTAAAAACGGCCCCTGGAAAAAAAAATCAAATGGTTTGGTACATATATAATGTAACAGAAGCCTCCACTGTGTCTAGTAAATTACTCTAAATTTTAATTAATGAGTCACAAAAGCCACACCATAAGCTTTAAAAAATTACCCCTTTATCAATAAGGTGATAATTAACTTTCTCTGGAATTAGTAATTCTCTCAGCCCTGGGCAGTATGCAGTCTAGTAAGTTCTCTGGAATCTTGCCAATTTTTAACAATTGGTCTTTTGGCAAACCTGCTGGATTTTAATTCAAATGTCTATTGTGACATTTTCCAACGTGATTCAAAGACCATTAGGATCACCCAAATTGTGGTAGAATTTCTGAGGTTGAAAGAGTGGCTCAGAGTGTTTGAATTGCATTTGCATCTGTCGCTTTCTCTTTCTTCGTCTCCTTTTCTACCTTTCCCTCCCAAACCTCTGCATTTGCAAGAGCTCATGCCAGTCTCTGCCATAAATCTCTGCTAGAATCTCTGCTGTAAATCACTGTGATGAGTCCTGCATTTAATGGTACGTACATACCGAGTTCAAGTGTTTGGCTACAAGCCCACGAGGTTCTAAGTGTTTTTCATTGTTGTTGCATTTATCTCGGTTTCAGTTCTGGCGAGGGTTTGTTCCTTCATATTTCTGCAAACTCTCACTCGTGGTTTGTTAGATGCCGAGATTTAGGCTGTGACTTGAAGAAGAGGAGCTACGGAGTTCACGGGTGTTTGAAATTTGGCTTATTCTGACCTATATGTACTAGTGTCTAAGAAGGCACGGGAGCACTAAGCACTTCAGAGCAGCCTGCTCCACGATGAACAGCCCCTCATCCCCCACCAACACACACACATTCCCCTGTGCTGCTGGCCGCTTGTGGGCAGCGTTCAGGGGCAGCCTGAGGAGGGACACTGCCATTTGGCTACAGCAGCTGGAAGGCAAGTGTGATGGGAGCAGATCATTCCTGCCAGGAGTTAGACCTCTCTCTCAACCCTCTGGATTCTTCAAACGTTAGCGCTGGTGAGCTGTTGCTTCTCTCAGCCAAGAGACCTGGCTAGGATGGGATGGTGGAGGCAAAACTTCCTGCTGGGTTAAGCTGACAGTTCCGACCCAGTCAAGAATATCCCTGCATTCAAAAGGGTGGGATGGAGATGAACAGCCAGCAGGATTTGTGCTTTCTGGAATAAATCAGCATTTTTCAATCTGAAGAGGCACTTTGCCACCACTGAGGAGATAAAATACCTCTTGCTTCTTGCCGTGATTCCTTTGTGAACTACTATTTTAGCACAGAAAAGCATTTATTACCCAGTGGCCGTTCCCACTTTGTGTTAGACTGAGAAGTCATCACACCAAGTCTCTGTGACACCCTGGAGTGATGGGAGTATATTCTGACATCCACATGGCAAGCTTTCCTGGGATTGCTATTGTTACTGTTTGACTGGTTGTGTTCTATAGAGAATCTGGTGGCACAGAACCATATACACTCCTCTTTAGTCTCCCACCAACTCAGACACTTTCTACCTAAATTTTTATCTGTGGGGAGGTATGTGTGCATTTTTTTTTTTCAGCAGCTGCATTTATTCATCAGATAAATGGAACTTGGTCCCAGTATTACTGCTTTTTAAAAAGGATTGCACACTCCTTTGAGCCCTTTGGGAAAGGGGCTGGACTGTGGAGTAGTGGCCTTACTGCCTCTGTAAGGCATTCGGGGCAGAGGCAGAGGAATGGAGTTGGTTGTTGTGAGCAAATTAACGTGCCAGGGAAAAATGGCATCAATACCATGCTTTGAAAGGTGGTGACATTGTCTGGTTAGCCCTTGCAATAGTGACTCACCTTTTGGGAGCTGAATATTGGGTTATAAAAGCCTTTGCCCTTTTTGTCTCTCTACTGACCATTCTAGAGCAAAAGCCCCAATTCTTCCCAAAGGGAAACATATGGCTTAAAATTCATCCTAAAGAAATAATCAGCCTTTCATGAAGGTGGGCACTAGGGAGAAAAAGCTGATCTGGGCAGAGCAAAGAATTACATTGGTTGGGTCCCAGTTAAGCCTAGGGAAAATGGCACTGAACAAAGATAAAACCCAGAGGAGAGGAGTTCCCGTCGTGGCGCAGTGGTTAATGAATCCGACTAGGAACCCTGAGGTTGCGGGTTCGGTCCCTGCCCTTGCTCAGTGGGTTAACGATCCGGTGTTGCCATGAGCTGTGGTGTAGGTTGCAGACGCGGCTCGGATCCCGCATTGCTATAGCTCGGGCGTAGGCCGGTGGCTACAGCTCCGATTGGACCCCTAGCCTGGGAACCTCCATATGCCGCGGGAGCGGCCCAAGAAATAGCAACAACAACAACAACAGCAACAACAAAAAAAGACAAAAGACAAAAAAAAAAAAAAAAAACCCCAGAGGAGAGAGCCTATTCCATGCCCCTTCCAATGAGGACCTGACCATCTCGCCCTCCTAGGTCCCCCTGGTGCAGTTCAGAAATGTCTCAGTAATAGCCTGGCTGTCAGCACGCAGACCTGATGAGTAGATTTCTTTTGTATTGAAGGAAAGATTTTCTGTGTTCCCTTTTGCATTTGTCCATGAGTCGTCCTGGGACATCCTTGTTCTGATGAGAAAACCAGGGTTGAACACCAAGGATTGTGTTTTTCCCTGGTGTCCAGAGCCAGGTCCAGAGCCAGGTCCAAAACCCACTCACCAGACTGACATTCTAACATTCGCAGCAGCGTGTGCAAGGGTCTGCCTTGGATGAAGCCTTTGAGCAGGCCTGGGGCTGGCCTCAGGACTAGAATCCTGTTTGGACAGGGCCTTGGTAAAAGAAAAAAGGAAGAACTGAAAAGAAAAACCCAAAGTGAAAACCACCTTTGAGGCATTCATGGTTTTTGTTTTGGAGCCGGGATTCGGAGGTCATGTTACTAAAACAATTCCGTTGGACCTCACTGTTTCTAAACTCTTGGAGTCAATAGGAGTCACTGTCAATCTTCATGGCCTTCCAGAAAAGAGGCTGACCTAGTTCCTTCACAGTCCTTTTAGATTTAGTGGCCCTCGCTATTGGGAAATTATGGTGATGTCAAGGCTTAATCAAACAATTAGTTTTTAAGACATGCCATTTATCCTAAGGTAAATAGTTCAAAAATGTTGTGTGAGGCATTGGGTTTATGGATCAGTAAAGAACGCTATTGTGGGAATAGAGTTCTGTCACTTTTCAGTCCTGAGAAGCCACTCACTGGTTTGGTTCATGCTGTTGGCATTGTTGCTTGTGCTGGGGGATTTTGTCATGAGATTCGGGGGGGTCAATCCAATAGCAATCATTGCATTCCCCCTTCTATTGAGAATTCTCCTCTTTGAGATGCCAAAAGATGCTCAAACATGTTTGATTATGTCACTTTTAAGATCTTGTCTGCAAAAATGCTTCAAGTGGAAAGCTGTAGAGAGCTTTAAGTTTTGGTGCACAAATTACAAGCGAAGCATAGAAACAGTTGGAAAAAAAAAATCCCAACTGGCTCTAATGCCTGAAATCACCACCCACAGTGTGAAAATATAGCCCTTATATTGAATTTTGTAATGTAATTAGTACTAAGTATTTAGCATAAATAATGAGAGCAAACTATACATTGGGGCTGTGTGGCGCCTGATGTGGAAATAGTTAATTGGTCCCACAGTGAGAGGCTGTTCAACTGTGCATTGTGTTAATGAGACCAGGTGAATATAAACTCTCTCCAGAGAATCGAAGTTAGGAACTCATTAGGGTGCGAAGTGTTATGATGATGTGTGGGGGCCAAAGATATGTGATAGTATAATGCGCTGGTTATACCATCTTTTCCTTCAATTGCCCTCCTTTTAGTTAGAAGTCATTTGGCATGAACCTAGTAAAACATAAAGGACCTAAGTTTTCTGACAGCAGAATAAAGGAAAAGCTCATTCAGAAAAGCTTGTCTCTTACACACTGTTTCCCTGGAAGCAGCCCAAATCTGCTAAGGTCAAGTACGGAGAAACTGAGTTCTTACTAGTTGGCTTGAGACCAGAGTAGTGTGGAATAAACTAGAAGTATAAACATTACGAAAAGAATCTATTTCTGTTAGGCCACTGCTTTCATGACTATATTTGACATTTTCATGCCTGAGGAAAAAATATTTCCATGAGACCAAAGACCTAGCCTGTCCTTATAGATTTCTAGTTCATGGGCAGTGTATGTTACATGGCTTCCTGGACATAGTTAAGCAGACCCAGGCTGCCCTTTGGTTGAGATTTCCTATATTCTGCTTGTGTGCCTGATAGATGGATCATCAGTTTCCAAGGAGTTTTCTTTTTCATCCCTGAGAATACAGACCTGGGACAAGATAAGGGGAATTTACACTGGACCATGGAGTCGCTTAAGTCCCAGACCATTTTCTAGCCAGCTTACCCCTCTATGGAAGCTGGAAGGGTAAATAATAACCTAAATAATGAGTCTGAGGGAAAAACATCTGACATTTGAAGGGCAGAGTTAAAAGTAAAAATCTATATTCTGAGAGGTGGTCTCTAAGTGATTCCCAAGTGATTCCCACCTACTTGGATTGAATGGGTTTTGAAGGCCTCCCTCCCAGGGCAAAGCTCAGTCTCTCCCCTGGTGTCTGCAGAGGGCATAGGCTCCACCCTCAAGAGGCTGCCTCTTCCATTGTCAGGGGCACTAATTTTTAGCAAGGGAATCTTCCCCCAGAAATTCTCTCAGCTTCTTTCTCCAGTAATTTCTTTCTTCCGTGAGGGCCATCTTTTGTCCTCAGAGCTGCACATAATAAATCTGAGTGGGGCAGCATGGATTTTGAATGGGAAAATTCTGTTGGCTGGCTACCAGTGTGGCCTAGGGCAAGTATCGAGGCAACTCTGGACCTCTCTGGGGTCAATACTCCTGTCAGTCCCCACTGCCGAGGCCCAGTGCCTTGAATATGGCAAGTGCTCAATAAATATTTGTTGGGAATTCCCATTGTGGCACAATGGGATCAGCAGTGTCTCTGGAGCACATAGGATTCAGGTTTGATCCCTGGCCCGGCACAGGGGGTTAAGGATCCGGCTTTGCAGCAGCTGTGGCTTACGTGGCAACTGCAGTTTGGATCTGATCCCTGGTCCCAGAATTCCGCATGCCTCAGGGTGGCCAAAAAAGAAAAATGAAAAAAACTATATATATATATATATATTTGTTGAATGAATGAATGAATGATTAAATGAATGATAATGATGGCATGGTTGGAGGAAGCATAGTGTTGTGGAAAGGACACGCATGCTCTTTGGCGTTACCCCTACTTTATTAGATGATAGGATATACTATTTCAGAAGTTGTTGGGAGGGTTACTTGTGATAATGTATATAAAGTTCAAGAAAATGGTATATGGAAAGGGGCTTTGTAAACTGTGCAGTCCTGTAAGAATGGTAATAAATACATGTCCCCACTTAGCACCATATGCTCAAGGATGCTGAGGGGAAGTACTGAACGTACTTTATCCCATTTGTTTGATTGAATCCATAGAGGAATTCTGCAAGTTCCTCAGCAAGGGTGGGGCTATTTTTATCTCCACCACACAGATAAGGAGACTGAGGCTTATGTTAACCTGTTGTATGGTCACGTGGCCATATGAAGACCGCTCAGCTTTTCCTTCAGTTTTGAAATGCTGATGAAGCATCTACGTCTTTTCACCTGTGAGGGCTGAAGAGAAAGAGCCCTTTCATGCTCAGAGCCAGCTGTTCCTGCTTGGCCTGGCTGGGCTGTTCCCAGGTCCAGCTGGTTCCAAAAAGGAAATGATTCCCTGGTGTTTCTACTTGGAAAGGCATTTTTGATCCACAGCGAACTTCTTTTAAAACAGTGGCCTCTCAGACCTGTCAGACTCAAACCCTCATTTTTATTACAAATATTTTTTAATGCCCTATTTACAATCCTGAAGTGAATTAGTTAATTCACTTCACCCAGATAATATAACCCACCCACACTCATGATTTAAGAAAAATCAGCATGATGTCATAACTGAGATACAAAACGGACTGAAGACAATGTAATTTATGATTACTTCCAGTGCAGGCATCCCACTCCATACGCCACAGTGAAGTGCTCAGATGCTTGACACCTGCTACCTCCAGTGCAACTAAAACACACAATGGTTCTGGGGACTCAGGTAACATGATCTTGTGTTTCTGCCAGTGACAGGATTTTCTAAAATGGCAATCAAATCTTGGAATTCTGAACAAAACAGAGAACAGTCTTTCCTTGATTTATATACTAATTGCCTTCCTGGAGAATATTATAGCTGAATAGAAATACATTATGTTTATACATAAAATGAATTTAGTTCTAGGTTCAGAAAAATGAGGTCTTCACTTATGGTGAGACAGTGCTTCATTATGTGGGCCAGCTGCATGCACCCAGCATTTCTGGTCTCTGTCTTGTAATTGCAGGAATACTCATCTTGCCCCAGCACTGGACCAGGTAAAACCAAGTCCAAGGCATTTCCACAATGCTTCTCTGCAAGGGTGTTATCACCACCCCTGAGCACCTGTGGATCCGAGCATGCCAACCTGCTGTGCATTTCACTCTCTCCTGCCTCCCCAAGCACCTGATTAATTATGGGTTAGAAAAAAGATGGTACTATTTTGCCAGCTCCCTACATGATTACTAAGCAGAGTCATCTCAAACATCATGGCAGGACATTGGGGGCAACTTTGACATTTTCGGAAGATGTTTGCTAGCAAATTTCCTCCAAAAACTGCACTTTTAAGCTAAGTGAGAAGGCCTTTTCTATCATGTCTCATTCTTCTTAAGATTTTGTGTAAGTTTTATCATAAATGCAGTATTTAAATAATGACTTTGTAAAATCCTCACTATTCTCTGGGTTTGCTTAAAAGCATTTAAAGTAAAGCTTTTTACTAGGTATCCACATAATAGCCCTGGAATGTATCATTTCACTCTACAGACAAAACCTCTGGGCTTCAGTGACTTTAAGCAACTGGCTCAAGGTCACCCAGTAAGTGGTATTCCTGGTCTCAAAGCCAGGTGTGCCCAACTCCAGAATGATGCCTTTGCTCCAGTGTGAGCTGACTCCTCCTGCTTTAGTTCTTGGATACATGGTACACTTTTACCTGTGATGTGGAAATCCCATGCATGAGGACTTTCGCCTTCTTCAGTACATAAGAATGGAAGGAAGAAATAAATGTGGCTACGGTTTCTTTGACATTCCTTCCATGGAGCTGTGTGGTCTTATTCCCTCTTCTTGAGCCTGGGCTGTCCCAAGTGACTTGCGTGGCTCATAGAATGTGGCAGAAGGCAGACATAAGGGGCCTCTGGAGCTCTGAGCCATCTGATATAAGAAGTACCACTGTCCTAGGGCTGCTAGATGTGAGAAGCCAAAACTCTGTGGAGAGGCCCTGGAGGATGAGATACCAAGGGAGAGAGAAAGAGGCAGGAAATACAGAGCCACTAAACATGTGGGTGAAGGTACCATTCTGGAAGTGGATCCTCCTGCTGATGCCAATGGGGTCACAAGCAAACTGCCCAGTCAAGTCTTCCCTGAATTCCTGACCCACAAAATAATGAGACCTACATAATAAGCCACAAAGTTTGGAGTAGTTTTATTAAATGTAGCAACTAATAACTGAAGTACATAGTAATGGCATTCTTTCTGTTGAATTTTGTGTTATTTTTGAACTTAAAAGGATTTTCTGCTCAAAAAGGAGCATAAGGAGTTCCCTGGTGATGCAGCAGGTTAAGGATTTGATGTTGTCAGTTTTGTGGTGCGGGGCCAATCCCTGGCTCAGGAACTTCTGCATGCCACACATGTGGTCAAAAAACAAAACAAAACAAAACAAACAAAACAAAACAAAACAAAAAACAGAAAATGAGGGTAGGATTTACTAGTAAATATAGTTGATCTCCATTTGCTAGGGATTGAAATGAAAGACGTTTTGTTCCATAGTTCCATATATAGTTACCATCAGAAGTGTGTGTGTTTTCAGGGGAACTATAATTTTAATTAGTGTGTATTTAACTTTTCAGTTAGTTTATATATTTATGTTTAATAAAAATACTTGATGTAAATTTATGAATAAGTCAGGGTTGCATTTTAAAATGCATTTATTGAAATAAGCTATTTAAAGATTTAGTACATATTAAGTAAATATGGTTCAGGAAGTGTATTGTTAGGGTTCTCCAGAGAAACAGAGCTAAAAGCATAGATTGATAGATAGATGGATAGTTAGATATAGATAGATAGATAGACAGACAGATTACAGATAGAGATTTACCCTAAGGAATTGGCTAACATGATTATGGAGGCTAAGAAGTCCCAAGATCTGTGGTCAGCAAGCTGGAGACCCAGGAGAGCTGATGGTAGAAGTCCAGTCTGAAAGCTGGTGGACTTGAGACCTATGAAGAGCTGATGTTTTAGTTCAAGTCTGAAGACAAGAAAACCCTGATTTCCCAGCGAAAAGGCCATCAGGCAGGAGGAGTCCCCTCTTACTCAGTTTTGTGTTCTATTCAGGTCTTCACCTGATTGCATGAGCTCCATCCACATTAGGGAGGGCAGATCAGCTTTACTCACTCTACAGATTGGAATGTTAATCTCATCTAAGATCATGTCACACATAACTCAGAATAATGTTTGACCGGGTTATCTGGTTGCCCCATGGTCCAGTCACAAGTTGAAACATAAAAATTGACCATCATAGGAGGTATTAAGCCATGAAAAATATTCAAAGTTTTTACCTAAGGACCTAAAGTTTGGTAAGGATTGCTTTGTGCCCTAGGTCACCCTTATTTCTGGTCTGAGGGTTTGGAGTTGAAATGCTTGGTGATATTGCTCAGTTCACTGGTAAGGACTGTGATCTTCAGAATCCTTCCCATAATGTCTCCTGGAAAAGTTCAGAGCAGCTTTTGGAGAATTGTCCGTGTTGGTGACTCTACTTCTGGGGAAGTGTGAGATGCCCTTCAGAGTTCTGGCTGCCTTCCTGGGAGCAGGTGTTCCCAGCACCCCCCAGTTGCTTGGGCTGCCCACAGGTATGCTGCTGCTGTTCAGGCTCTCTGCCGGCTCCCACACAGGGTCGTATGCCTGCTCGGTCCTCTGGTGAGAGAACGTCTGCCCTGGAAGTCAGGGTCACTGGACACCCTGTCTCCATATGTAATATGAAGCCTGGCTCAGTGGTGACAAGAAGCTCAGATGTGATGTATACAATGTGATATCATAGCCACTATGATAGGTCCATGTTTCATGACTGTGAAGGTAGCTGGACATTTTCATGTCCCCCTCTGGACCCTGCTTGTTTAGATGTTGTCATGTGGCATCATCAATTTCAGTTACCCACTGTCCTGACTCTGTGAATTTGTGTCTAAATCACCCTCAGAAGTGGGATAAAAACTCTTTAGGACAGAGGTTTTATCTCTTTGAATTAATATCTTTGCAGAACATAAAATCAGTGGTGGGCACCTCTTAAAGAAGACACAGCTTTTGCTCCAGGCAGGTGCCTTTTGAGTGAAGGCCTTCTGGGCAGCCCTCATTTACATGACGTGCTGCAAATCAGCAGGGCCTGTGATTGTTCTCACCCCCATCCTCAGTGTCTGAGAGAGGGTTGGAGCTTTCACCCTGTGTAATGATGGGTCCTGTTCGGACTAAAGAGAGTAGGGGTAGGTCAATTCATATAAGAAACAACAAGAAGCACAAAATACAATAAAGAAAACAAGTAAGTTCACAAACAAGTTGTATTTATTTTGATTATATGTTTATAGGATGAAAACAGCTATTGCTGGTATTGAAGAAAAAAAATGTATTCATAGTGCCTATATTAGACTGCCTGGGCTACCAAAATAAAATACCAAAGACTGGGTGGGTTAAACAACAGAAATTTATTTTCTCACAGTTTTGGAGACTAGAAATCCAAGATCAAGGTGTTAGTGGTTTCACTTCTCCTGAGGCCTCTCTCCTTGGCTTGTAAATGGCTACCTTCTTGCCGTGTCCTCTCATGGCCTTTCCTCTGTGGGTGAGTACCCTGGTGTCTCTCCCTCTTTTTGGAAGGATGTTGGTCCTGTTGGATCAGAGCCCCACCCTTATGACCTCATTTCATATCAATTACCTCTTTAAAGGCCTCCCTCCAAATACAGTCACATTTGGGGTTAAGCCTTCAACATATAAATTTTGGGGGTATACAATTCAGTGTACAACAGTGTTTAGGATTTCATCTGACAATTTTCATCTATTTCCCTATAAACTACCTATGGCAAATGTGTCTCATAATGGTCTCTTATGGCTTAGCAAACACCTACATTTCTTTGAATGTTAGGTCAGTCACATAATTGCCAAATCCAACTCCAGATAGCTGAGGGACCTATCTCGCAAAGTTCCAATTCTCCCCTCAGGGCAGAGGAGGTAGTCTCATATATCCAGTTCCTTTTTATTTTTATTTTTATTTTTTTTTTGTCTTTTTGTATTTTCTGGGGCTGCACCCACACACATGGAGGTTCCCAGGCTAGGGGTCTAATTGGAGCTGTAGCCACCAGCCAACGCCACAGCTGTAGCAATGCCAGATCCAAGCCACGTCTGGGACTTACGCCACAGCTCATGGCAACACCAGATCCTTAACTCACTGAGTGAGGCCAGAGATCAAACCTGCAACCTCATGGTTCCTAGTCGGATTCATTAACCATTAAGCCATGACAGGAAGTCCTCCGATTCCTTTTTAAATGGAATATCCCTCTATCTCTCCTCCTCCTCCTCCAGGGATTCAAGTTCACCAAGTTCATAAAGTTGATGGAACTCAACAAGGAAACTTGTACTGATAGAGCTCCAGAGTTTATGCTGTGGACACAGCTCCCACAGTGCATTCTGCCTCTTCCAGTAGGACACAAGACATCCTGAGATGACTTGTGAACCAGTTGGGTCAAGGAGTCTTAAGGATACAGATTCTATTTGAGTGAAAATTATTAATCTAACTTTCATTCATTTAACTAGATTTTCTTGAACTTTTCAATCTAGGATTTCCTTCTTGCTCTTAACCGATTAACCTGTTGAAAATTAATAATAATTTTATTGTGGCCTGAATTTTAACACTGATGTTCAGATGCATTGTGTAGTGGTTAACAAGCTTCGTTGCAAGGAGACTGAAATGCCCTTGCTTTAGGGACTATGACAGTAGCAAGGCTAGGATAGAAATCTTGTATTCTTGGAGTTCCCATCGTGGCACAGTGGTTAACGAATCCGACTAGGAACCATGAGGTTGTGGGTTCGGTCCCTGCCCTTGCTCAGTGGGTTAACGATCCGGCGTTGCCGTGAGCTGTGGTGTAGGTTGCAGATGCGGCTCAGATCCCGCATTGCTGTGGCTCTGGCGTAGGCCGGTGGCTACAGCTCCGATTAGACCCCTAGCCTGGGAACCTCCATATGCCGCGGAAGCGGCCCAAAGAAATACCAAAGACCAAAAAAAAAAAAAAAAAAAGAAATCTTGTATTCTTGAATCCTAGGCCAAAGCCACTGCAATGTTAACCTGTAAAGTTTTCCTAGAATCCCTGATTTGAGGATGGGCAGTAGATGATGGCTGAGCATGAAGAAGTTTGAAAATACATTGCTGTTAACATATAAATGCAGCGCCTTCCTTACTCATATTTGATGGTGTGAATTGTCGTGGTTTTGGTTGATATTCAGGCATTGAGAGAAAGCACTGGGACAGCTGCCTTGCTTGGAGGCCAGGGGCATTTCTGGGGTCTTTTTGAGTGACTTTATCTGCATACCACCCGATACCCAAGATTGAAGATTTCCAGTGATTCTGGACCTCAGTGTAGCAGATATAGTGGGAGGGACTACAGGGAAGGCAGTGAAAATGAGTGTCCTGTGTTTGGGTTCCTCACCTGATAGTGGTGACATCAAGATTATTATGTGAACCTCCAGGACAGAGGTCTATGCTCAACGTGGCTCGTGCCAGGTTTGGCCTTATCAGCCCAGGAATAGGCTTTGTGTTAACTACCCCTTCCCTGGACCACATGAGTATCTGGCCCAGCACAGAGCTGCTCCCCATGTTTTCCAAATGGATCAAAGGCTATATAGACAGAAAGGGTTGGTTACGTGAGGGGGTCATATATCTACAGACTTTCTTGGCTAGCTTCCCAAGTTTCAGATTGGAGTTTCAACTGTTTCAGTGGACATCTCCACCTACATGTTCCACAGGTACCTTAAACTCAACATTTCCAAAACTGGACTCATTAATTGACATTTTCCAAAACTGGACTCATTAATCCCCACACTGTCTCCTTTATTCTGAATTCATGGAAGTGATCACTGCTTTGCCAGCTACCCAAGATAAGTTTCAGAATCCCTAACTCTCCTCACCCCATGCCTTCCAACTAGAAACCAAGTCCCAGTTGATGCTACTTCCAGAAGAGTTTTTGCACTTCCCTTTTCTCCCTCCACCCTCTATTGCCCTTACTAGGGCCCTCTCATTGGCACCCTTTCGCTGCACCAGAGCCATGGCCTTCAGCCCTGCCCCTCCACCTGCAGTTCCTTCTCCCTTCGCCTACTTCATGTACTGTAGCAAGGTTTCCTTTGAAAGACACGGATCCACTCTAGCCACTCAACTGCTTGAACACCTGAGAGAGATACCATTGCTTATATCAATGGGCACCAAGTGTTCGAACGGTGTTCTCCATCATAAATAAATCCTTCGGTGCACATTCTCAATATATGTATATTCATAGGTTATATAATACACTTGTATTAATGCATTATAAAACAGATGCACAAATAGAAATGAGAAAGGCCATATGAGTTTTTTGCCCTTTCCCCTACATTCTCAAAGCCTCTGTGTTTTTTCATTTTCTTTCCCTGTGTCTTGGAATTCTCTTCTCTCAGGTCTCCATGTGATAAAACTCCATGTCCTTCAAGACATAGCTCACATGTCACTGCCCTGACCTTGACTCTCCACCCACTCTGTATGTAGTATCTATATCCTTAACCATCTCCTGCTGCACTGTTTGAATATATTTTTCTGGTGGACAAGAGGAAGAAGGAAGGTATCAGGATGTACATCTCTTGCACTTGCCAAGAACAAAATTGTGATAGTAACATGTCTTTCCTTCCTTGTCAAACATTCCAAAGAGATTTTTTTTTTTCTTTTTTCCTCATTCAAGTCTCCTATTACTCTGGGTAAATTACATCTCTGACAAGTGAGTGCAGAAGCAGGCAGCTAGACAGGCAAAGCAGGAGGGAGTAGTGGAAGGGATGTGCAAAAGTAAACTGAATTCTGAATACTAGGCAATTAGGCTGATATGGTTTGGAACAATGTGATGGGTGATGTTGTGTTTGTTTTCTCCTCAGACAGTAATTAATTCATGCAAGTGCTGTAGGTAGCTAAATTTTCGTAAATGGATAATAGAATGGTTCTTTTGAAAGAGGTGGCAATAGCCTACCACTTTTATAGCCTCTCGAATGCAAGACAGTTCATTTGAGAGAACATCTCCACCTCCCATCCACCGCAGGAACACCAGCAGCGGGCCAGCTTGTCTTTGGCGGGGAGTGGGTGTGAGCACAAACTGCAAAGTTGATGTGTGTGTGGGGAAATGGCCAAGCCTTTACCTCATCTAGCCAAGGAGAGTACTTAACTCACTTTTCAGATACTCCAACCACGGTCCTCCAGGGAACTGTGCTAATAAATATGACAATAACATTGTAATGGGACCAGAAAGGCTGACACGGCATTTAGTTAATTTGCGTTCCACATTAGCAGGGAGTTTGCAACCCCTGGGTAATGAAACAGGAGCATGTTGGTCGACTGTAGGCATTTTAATTAGAGGTCTTGGGAATATCTCTGTGCTATGGCAGCTGAGTGAGACCTGGCCCCACAAAGTTTACCCAAGGCGGGCTTTCCTCTTCACCCTCAGCAGCCATTAAAAGGTCTTACTGGAGGAGGCAGGGGGCTGGGGGAGGTGAGGAAAAAGTTTCTAAGAAGAGGAGGACTCCTGCTGGGCTGGCATCCAACGCCAATTAGCTACTTGGCTGTCAGCACTCAGAGCCCTCGTTTTAACCAAGTGGTGGCAAAGATTGACAGAAATGGCTCGACCCCATGATGGGTCCCAAAGCATTTTAAAAAAATTCTTTTGACTCCTGCTACCTTTTCATAATTTGGCTTAAATGCAATGCAAGGATAAAGACATCATAAATCAAAAGCTGTTAGCATACATGGCCCCTGAAATTTATGGGTATTAAGTAGAAAAAGCTTAGAAACATTTCACCAAATAATTTTCCAATCCCCTAAGACTCATTTAAATTTCCCCCTCCTCGTCCCCTGTTGCCGAAACACATTTGCTGGCTGCCAACAATTTATTGCACAAGAGCACCTGAGCCCTCAGGCGGAGGGAGCCAGCTCTGCCATCAGACAGGCTGGTGGATTCTTATGGGGTTGATCTCAAAACTCTTCCCAGCTACCACATGGGCAAAGAGCCAGTAACCAAGAGAAAGATGGCAAATACCCTAAGGCCAGCGATGTGACCTTGGAGGTGGCAGGGTCCATTGGTGCCGGGCCTCAGTCCCCATTTCTTTCACCTTTAGCCCTGGAGGGTGAAGACCTTCACTGGGAGGTAGTGGGACTGATTGAAGGTAAGGGACCTGCTCTCAGGCCAGGGTGGGGATTTAATGCTCAAAGCCAGTCACTTCTGTGATTGTTCAGGGAAGTGAGTGCAAAGCCCAATCTGAAGGCCAATGCTAAGACCTGGAAGGCAAGGTATATATGCAGAGCAGTAGGCCCTCCAGAGGTCAGCAGAAAGGAGCAGGATCACACAGTTGTGCCCTGGGTCTCACTGCTAGTGGGGAAGTAGAAACCAGTTGGTGGTTTTACTTACATTTGTTAGTTATCATGAACTTGACAAATAATTATTGATCCCCTCTGATGGGTGAGGCACATAGAATAACTTACTCTGGCCATGCAGATAGATAAAGTCAGTTTCTGCCAGCACCAGAAGTGAGTCTCCTGCCCTTCAAGGAACACTGCCTCTGGGAAGCTTCCCCGCTTTCTTCCGGTTCTTGTACTTCTCCTGAAGGGCCCTTCAGGTCTGCACCTCAATCCCCTGCTCCCTCCCGTAGGCTGGAGGTGGTTCTTTATTTCGTGTGTGTGTGTGTGTGTGTGTGTGTGTGTGTGAGAGAGAGAGAGAGAGAGAGAGAGAGAGAGAGAGATTGTGTCTTCTCCTAACTTAGGGCAAACTCTGAGGACAGCTGCTAACTTGCATGCGATGGTCTGTGGTGCATTGTTGTCTGGGCAGCCCAGGGTTTGAATCCCAGCCCTGCCACTGCCTAGGTGGTTAGATTGCCTCTTTTCATCTCCTTGAGGCTCAGCTTTCCCACCTGTCAAATGCAGACAGGAACACTTACATCACAGGTAGCTATGGGAAACAAATGAGCTAAGATGTCCAACACCTAGCGTATTGCCTGGCCACAGGGAGTGTGAAACAAATTTAAGCTAATGTGATTCTGTCATTTAGCACATGGAATATCAACTGAGTGCCTGTTCATCGTCTATCAGGATAAAAATCTCTTTGTGAGTCTTGTCCTCTTTGAGTTGTCAAGGGACTCTCTGAGTTGAAAGCTGCCCAGGAGAAGTAGAGATGGTGGTAGGCACGGGACTCTGTGGAGTCACCTGGCCCTGTGATAAATCTTATTTTATTCAATGAGGAAAGAAAAGAAAAGGAACATCTACTTAGATATTCTTCCAAAGCTGATGGGAATCTGTAGTTCAAGAGCTCATCATCATGGCTTCTCCACGGGAATCCCTGGGTTCTCCTGTGCTCTGCTCCCCCACTGATCCTGGTTCTTCCCGGAGGTAAAGTCTGTTCATTTCAATGCCATTGCTCTTATTATAATTAGGAATAGTATGTTTCACAACCAGGCTGATTTCTCATCAGGTCTCATTGCTAGTAGTATAGCTGCCATATGCTCTTAGATCCTAAGGCCTATAAAACAACTCACCACATATGTGAAACTTTACATTCCCCTTTGCTGAACTAAGCTGGAAAATTTAGAGTTTAAAAGAACACAGAGTCAAGTTGAAAATGTGGCTTTGGTTGGGTCTGGGGGTAATTGGAATCTTCAGGTATAGTTTGGCAGCTTTCATCTAACAGAAACATCAGGGTTTGTGAAGTCAGTCCACTGTCAGAGTTTCAAGGTGCTGTATTAAATACCCCTGCAGTGGCTGCCATCCCTCACTTTTTAAAAAAT
This sequence comes from Phacochoerus africanus, assembly GCF_016906955.1. NCBI lineage: Eukaryota > Metazoa > Chordata > Mammalia > Artiodactyla > Suidae > Phacochoerus > Phacochoerus africanus. The sequence goes on along the minus strand of NC_062545.1, from coordinate 73,907,669 downwards.
GAGGTTATGAAAATAGCAGGATGTGTGGCTTTACTAAGGCCACAATCTCAATTTTCCTCTCAGTGAGTACGAGTAAGCATGCTGTTAAAAAAGATGGCATCTGATGTTTCCCCATTCATTCGTATTTTCTTTCTTTCTTTCTTTTTCCTTTTTTTTTTGTCTTTTTGCCTTTTCTAGGGCCTCACCCACAACATATAGAGGTTCCCAGGCTAGGAGTCTAATCAGAGCTATAGCCACCAGCCTACGCCAGAGCCACAGCAACATGGGATCCAAGCCGCGTCTGCATCCTACACCACAGCTCACAGCAATGCCAGATCCTTAACCCACTGAGCAAGGCCAGGGATCGAACCCGCAACCTCATGGTTCCTAGTTGGATTCGTTAACCACTGAGCCACGACAGGAACTCCCATTTGTATTTTCTTAATATCTATTAACATCTCTATATTTTAGGCAGTGTTCTGGAATACAAGGAAAAGTAAGTTGGGGTCTCAGCCTTCATGGTGCTGATGATGTACTAGAGGGGTCAGTAAGCATTTTCTGTGAAGGGCCAAATAGCAAGTATTTTAGGTTTGAGGGCCCTCTGTGTGCAAGTCCCTCAACAGTGCCTTCTCCATATCCCTCAACTCTCCAGTCCTCCCTCCCTTAAGCCTACTGACCCCTCTTTCCTCTCCCTACACCCATTATCTCACCTGTGGGACAGGTAGGAATATCCAGGGCACAGGCTGATTGTGAGGATGAGCTGAGTTGACAGTGCAAAGTTCTCATTCAAGTTCTAGTGGTCTCCTTTCCTTCCTTATGAATCTGAGAAAGTAAAATATCTCCCCCACCCACCTCTTCCAGGCTGAGAATCATCTTTCTGTGCCCACTACAACCTAAACATCTTCTCCAAGACTTTTATCCATCCAGATCTTTCTCTCAAACATTCTACCTTTTCCTCTGTCTTATTATACTTTGCCTATAAACTCACATATGTATGTATGTATGTATGTATGTATATATGTATTGTCTTTTTAGGGCTACACCCATGGCATATGGAAGTTCCCAGGCTAGCGGTCAAACTGGAGCTACAGCTGCCAGCCTACACCACAGCCACAGCAACACGGGATCCAAGCTGCTTTGCCACCTATACCACAGCTCATGGCAATGCCAGATCCACTGAGCAAGGCCAGGGATTGAACTCACATTCTCATGGATACTAGTCAGGTTCTTAACTTGCTGAGATGCAATGGGAACTCCAGTTCTCCTCTATTTAAAAGAATGACTTAAAGAGGAAGGAGGAGGAGTTCCCGTCGTGGCACAGAGGTTAACGAATCCGACTAGGAACCATGAGGTTGCAGGTTCGATCCCTGCCCCTGCTCAGTGGGTTAACGATCCGGCATTGCCGTGAGCTGTGGTGTAGGTTGCAGACGCGGCTCAGATCCAGCGTTGCTGTGGCTCTGGCGTAGGCCAGTGGCTACAGCTCTGATTAGACTCCTAGCCTGGGAACCTCCATATGCCACGGGAGTGGCCCCCAAAAATAGCAAAAAACGACCAAAGGAAAAAAAAAAAAAGAAAGGAATGGTTTTCAATAAAAAAAAAAAAAGAAGAAGAAGAAGGAGGAGAACAACTTGTATTTGACCTCATATCCTCCTTTGGCTACCATTCTTTTTCTCTTCTACCCAGCTGGTCTCCAGCTGCCTTCACTTTCCCGTTATCTCTTCATTAATTTCTGTTTCTTCCTTAAGTTTTCCCTCTTAGAGGCATCATACTGAGCGGTAGAAAAGGAGGGCTTTAGAGTCAAGCATAACTTCCACATCAGCATTTGTAGTGTCACAGTGTAGTCACCCTGAGCAACTTGGCACCAAGATCCTCATCTACAAAAGGGGAACAATGAGATCTCCCTCATGAAGGGATTCTGAGAATTCAACAAGGAGATTGATGAAAGCTACTGTGCAGGCCTTGGCATGTGGCAGGTGCCACTCAATAAATCTCTGTTCTTTTTCTTCTCCACAAGCTGATTAAGAAAGGGCAGGGGCCTCTGTCCTTGAGAAGGAATGGGGAGGGGGTAAATGGGGGCCATTTATTGTTTCCAGAAGTACCTACTACAGTCTTCTGAGCTGGGAAGATATGCCTAGACGTTTCCTTTTCTTCTTCCCCCCATCTTTGTTAGGAATTGGAAAATAGCAATGTGGGATTCAATTCCTATGAAAATGGGTAGATGCCCAGCTTGATATCATTACATCATCAATCTACTCAACATATACTTATTCAGCATCAGCTATATGTTCATCCTTGTGAAAGGCCTGGGGACGTAAAGGTGGCTCCTGCTTGAGAGACACTCTCAATCTGGTTGGAGGTGCAGAGAAGCAAGCCAGACAAGTCTCACACACATCATTCCTGGGCACTGAGAGGCCAGCTGTAGGAGGTGGGGATGCAAGAAGGGAATGGTCCTCTCTGAGGACAGGGTAGGGAGTCTTGACAAGAAAATACCCTTTGAACCATCTGGAAGGATGATTCTGAGTGTGTCAGGGCAGAGAAGGGAGATGGGGAGGGATTCCAGCAGGCTCAACAGTGTGTACCAGACAGACTGGGGGTCAGGGGGAACATGCCCTGAGTCTGGTATGGAGAGAGGCAAGGTGAGAAAGGCAGGCTGAAGGTTGAGTCTCACCAAGACTCCTCTAGGAATATAGAGTTAGTCTCGTATGTGGAGGAGAAAGTGACTTCTCTGTGTAAATCAAGTGATAGAACTAGGGCCAAGGAAGAGAAGTTTCTGGGAGGCAAAGTTCAGCTCAAGATTTGTAATCAATCACGTCTGGCAATGGAGCAGGCTTCTGCTTCCCATGTGTGCAAGCAAGGAGCCAGAGCCTGTGAGGGCAGGGAGTGTGGGGGGTGTGGCACCTCTGCCAAATGTAGAAGGAATTCATAAATGGGATGAGAGGGAGAGATGAACTTGACTTCAGCCCCCACCCTGCTCTGATGGCTGGTGCTTGTCTTACCCCTCAGGCCAAGCAGGGCCCCCTCCCAGGTAAGGGCTGCATGTTCACCTCAGCTCTGAACCCAAGTTTTGCCACACTTTTTCCTTTCAAGGGACAAGACAAAAATGGGACTACTGGATGATATCCTCTGCTAGCAGAAAAAATTTGGAGGGCTAGCCAATTTTTAAAATTAGAAGGCTGTATGTGTCTTTGTATGTTTATAGACAGACACCCAAGTATAAAATACTGTGTTTGGATTCTAATATTAGGTCTACTTGGATGCTTAAACCACACATTGCCGTCTGAATCTGGCTCCCATTCTCTGTCTCCTCTGAACTCCCTTCTGGGTGTCCTGCATCTGTAAGACAGAAATGAAACTTGAGAAGCGAAGCCCTGGGTCCCCTCTTGCCCTCCCAGGGGGCCTGGCCTCAGGCAATGGTGGGTGTTCTGCTGGGACAACTTTGAGGCAGGCTGTTGAGGGTTATTTGTTTATATTAAATTATTTTGTCGAGTCCTGCAAGTTGTATACACACATGTCCATGTTTAAAATGAAAATCAGTAATTCTCTATCAGTTACAGAATCCACGTAGCCATGTTCTCCAACACAGCAGCCAGAGCAAGTCACGTTACTTCTCTTGCTGGGAAACATCTAGTGATTCTGCATCTTGCTCAGAGAAAGAGCCAAGACTCATAAGTGGCCTATGGGGCACTACACTCTCTAGCCTCTTATTCTCCCACCCCTCCCCTTAGTCACTCTGCACCTAATATCCTGCCCTCTTTACTGTCCTTGAACATACCAAGTACACACCCATCACACGCCTCTGGCACTTGCTATTTTCTCTGCCTGGAACACTCTTCATTTACATATTCCTGTGGCTCACTCTCCAAGTTCCTTGAAGTCTCTGCTCAAATATCTGTTGATGCGAGAGGCCTTCCCAGGCCATCAGTATAAAATAGCAGCCTCATTGCCATCAGACTTTATCCCTGTTAACCTAATTTGTTCTTATAGCTTTATCATCACCTGGCTTATTACATATTTATATGTTTGTTTATTTCCTTTCTTCCCCTCCCCCCTCCCCAGAAGTTATATGAGAACAGTTTTTTTTGTTTTTTTTTTTTTTTTTTTGCTTTTAGGGCCGTACCCACAGCATATGGAGGTTCCCAAGCTAGGGGTTGAATTGGAGCTACAGCTGCTAGCCTATGTCACAGCCACAGCAACGCTGGATCCTTAACCCACAGAACGAGGCCAGGGATTGAACCTGCAACCTCATGGTTCCTAGTCGGATTCGTTTCCACCACGCCATGATGGGAACTCTGACTGCAGAGTTTTAGTTGTTATTTATACTATATTCTTAGTGCCCAGAACATTGGCAAATAGTAGGTGCTCAAGAAATAATTGTTGAGGAGTTCCCGTCATGGTGCAGCGGAAGTGAATCCGACTAGGAACCATGAGGTTGCAGGTTTGATCCCTGGCCTTGCTCAGTGGGTTAAGGATCCGGTGTTGCCGTGAGCTGTGGTGTAGGTAGAAGAGGCGGCTCATATCTGGAGTTGCTATGGCTCTGGCGTAGGCCAGTGGCTACAGCTCCAATTAGACCCCCTAGCATGGAAACCTCCATATGCCGCAGGTGTGGCCCTAAAAAGGCCCCCCCCCCCAAAAAAAAAGGAAAGAAAGAAAGAAAAAATTGTTGAATAAATTAATGAATTTGTGAAAATTATAGTAAAAAGCAAAAGTTTCTCTCTTTATATGTGCTCACTCCCAGTCCACATTTCTCAGTTTTTAGCATCATAATAGCATATACTTCTGGGAATTTTCTTTGGAATTTTCACAATACCTAGAGACTTCTACCTCCAGTTAGGATGTAAAAAAAGTGAAAAATTTTTGATCCTGGGCAATAATAAGAAAACTTGGAAAAACAAAACCCATTTTTTTTATGAGACTAGCAAAAATTTATGGATGCAAAGAAACCTTGATGAACTACATTCCAGAGAGAAATGAGCCCTTCCTAGGTATAGCAGAGAACTTTAGCTTCTATACCCAGGGGGTGGGCAGGTAGGTAGATGTTGGAATGAGGAATTTCCTCAAGGGGATGCCCTCTGAGCCTCTGTAAGGATGATTTTGAGTGCACCAGGCCAGGAGGGGTGGTGGGGATGAGGTTGCAGGAATTGGGAATAGTTTGTGTGTAGATAGCACTGTCTGGAGTGGCCTGTAAAAGAGAGAGTTTACAGGGAGAAAGCAGTTGGTTAAAGTGCTAAAAGACTTTTGGGTTCAGTCAAACCACACCAGAAGTTTGAATAGGAAAGATTTAATACAGAGAATTGCTAACTGGTTAAAGGTGGTTAATTATTATTTAAAAAAATTTTAGGGCATTCCCATTGTAGCTCAGTGCGTTATGAAACCAACTAGTATCCATGAGGATGTGGGTTTGATCCCTGGCCTCGCTCAGTGAGTTAAGGATCCAGTGTTGCCGTGAGCTGTGGTAGAGGTTGCAGATGAGGCTCGGATTCTGTGTTGCTGTGGCTGTGGTGTAGGCCAGCAGCTGCAGCTCCAATTTGACCTCTAGACTGGGGACTTCCATATGCCACAGGTATGACCCTAAACAACAAAAACACAAAAAGAAAATTTAAATTAAATTATAGTTGATTTAAAATGTTGTGCCAATTTCTGCTCTATAGTAAAATGACTCAGTTTATATATATAAAAAAGAATATATATGGAAAAAATATATATGTGTATATGTGTGTGTGTGTGTGTGTACATACACACACACGTATCATGGTCTATTCCAGAAGATTGGATATAGTTCCTTGTGCTATACAGTAGGACTTTGTTGTTTATCCTTTCTAGATGTAATAGTTTTCATCTATTAATTCCAGACCCTCCCCCCTCCCTCTTGGCAACCGCAAGTCTGTTCTCTATGTCTGTAGGTCTGTTTCTATTTCGTAGATAGGTTCACTTGTGCTGTATTTTAGATCCACTTATAAGTGATATCATATGGTATTTGTCTTTTTCTTTCTGACTTCCTTTACTTAGTATGAGAATCTCTAGTTGCATCCCTGTTGCTATGAATGACATTATTTCATTCTTTTTTTAAAGGATGACCATTGTATATGTGTACCACATCTTTAAACCTATTCATCTGTCGATAGACATTCAGGTTGTTTTCATGTCTTGGCTATTGTGAATAGTGCTTAAATAAACACAAGAGTGCATGTATCTTTTTGCATTTTAGTTTTGTCTGGATATATGCCCAGGAATGGGATTGCTGGACCATATGGTAATTTTATTTTTAGTTTTCTGAGGAACCTTCATACTGTTTTCCACAGTGGTTGCACCAACTTAAATTCCAATATTAATTATTGAAAGAGGCAAAGAAGTCTAAAGTAGTAACTGTAGAGAGCAGTAACTTCTCCTAAAGCTGAAGGAAAAGTGAATAATGAAGGGGCTTGGAGACTCAGAGTAAGGGGTCCTTCAAGGCTGAGATTCAGACCTCTGTCTCTGGAGACAGTGTGTTGATATACATTGGAGAGATCTTGCTACTGAACCCAAGAACCATCCTTCTGTCTAGGACTCAAGAACCATCCTCCTGTGTAGGACCCAAGAACCATCCTTCTGTCTGGGACTCAAGAACCATCCTCCTGTGTAGGACCCAAGAACCATCCTTCTGTCTAGGACTCAAGAACCATCCTCCTGTGTAGGACCCAAGAACCATCCTTTTGTCTAGGACCCAAGAACCATCCACCTGTCTAGGAATACTGCCAGGGCCCCTGCATACCCACTTCCCACCATGTAGAAAAACAAAGCACTGGGGAAAAAAAGTCTTTCTCTTCCAAATTTCCAATGTCTCTCCAATGCCGTCTGTTGACATGGCCTAGCATCAAGCCAACTGGCAAAGGAGAAAAATAGTCTGAAGAATCTGGCCCCAGTATCACAGAAGAGGGCCAAGAAAGACACGTTTGTTGCTAAGAAGCAATAAATTAATAAGTGGCACAAAAATGCATACCTAAAAAACAAAAAAAAAACCATCATTTTTAGCTCCCCCTTTCAGAATTTTTTGAGACAGCACCAGTGGAGGAGGGTCTTGTTGGAGTTCATAGAGAAAAAGCATGTAGCAGTTCTCTTGTGGCACCATGTGTTAAGGATATGCTGTCACTGCAGTGGCTCGCATTCAATCCTTGGCCTCAGAACTTCCACATGCTGTGGGGGAAGCCAAAAAACATAAATAAATACAGCCCTAAAATCAATTATTCAAACTTTTACCTTAAGAAGCTAGAAAAAGAACAAATTAAGTCCATAATAAGTAGAAGGAAGGAAGAAATGAAGTTGAAAGTGAAAATCAGACGATTAAAAAAAGTAGAGAAATATCAAGAAAGCCAAAAGTTGATCCATTGAAAAGATGAATAAATTTGATACTCCCTGACAGGATTGATCAAGAAAAAGAAAGAAAAATGCAAATTACTAATAGAGGAATGGAAAATGGAAGATGTATCTCTATAGATACCAAAAATATTTAAATGATAATAAGGAAGTATTATGAATAATATATGCTAATAAAGCTAACCAAAATACATTTGAAAAACATAATTTGCCAATTCTAAGACAAGATGAAATAGAAAACTGAAAATAGTCTTCTGCCTTTTAAATAAATTGAATTTATAATTAAAAGCTTTCCTATGAGTAGAACCTCAGATTCAGATGACGTCACTGGTGAATTCTATCAAATATTTAAGGGAGAAGCAGAAACGAATCCAACTAGGAGCTGTGAGGTTGTGGGTTCGATCCCTGGCCTCGCTCAGTGGGTTAAGGATCTGGCGTTGCAGTGAGCTGCAGTGTAGTTGCAGACTTGGCTCGGATCTTGTGTTGCTGTGGCTGTGATGTAGGCCGGCAGCTGTAGCTCTGATTCAACCCCTAGCGTGGGAAATAAATAAATAAATAAAATATTTAAGGGAGAAATACTATGTCTTATACAAACTCTGAGAAAATACGGGAGGAGAAAACACTTCCCATTGTATTTTTAAGATCAGCATCTGTCACCAACCTTCACAAGCCTAATATAAGAAAGGAAAATTATAAGCCAGTATCCCTCACAATAACAGAACAAAAGATAGAAATCACATGACCATCTCAATAGATGAAGACAAAGTATTTTATACAATTCAATGCCCATTCATCATTTAAAAAACAAAACAAAATTGTTAGGAAGCTAGGAATAGAAGAAACTTTCTCAATCTGATAAAGGGCATCTGTAAATACCTAATGATACCATAAAAAGATAAAATATTGAAAAACTTTATCTTTTCTGTTTCTACATAAAAGCAACAATTGGAAAATGAACCATTCCAATAGCATTAAAAAACCACAATATATTTAATGATACATTTAACAAAATGTTTACATGATGTCTACATCAAAAACTACAAAAACTTTTTTGAGAAAAACCGGTGAAGTCATAAATAAATGCAGAGATAAACTACGTTTTAGGATTGTAAGACTCCAGGTTGGTAAAATTTCAGTTCTAACCAAGTTGATTTATGGATTCAATGCAATCCCAATCAGAATGCCAGCAGGTTTTTTTTTTTGTGTGTGTGTGTGTGTGCTTATGTGGAAATTCAAATGTAAATTGTGAAATAATCTTGAAAAAGGAAAAAAGTTGGAGGACTCACATTACCTGATTTTCAGACTTACTGTAAAGTTGTAGTCACCAAAAGAGTTTGGCATTGGCATAAAGATAGACAAATATGTCATTGAAATAGACTACTTAGTTTAGAAATAGACTAAAATATGAGAAAAAGAATATATATATACATATGATTGGGTCAGTATGCTGTGTAGCAGGAATTGACACAAAACTATAAATCAACTATAATAAAAAATTAAATCAAATTAAATTTAAAAAAGAAAAAAATTATATGGCTAATTGAATTTTGACAAAGGCACCAAAACAATTCAATATAGAGAGAATGGTCTTTTTAACAAATTGTGTTGGGAATGACTGGATATCTCTGTGTGAGAAGAATGAATCCTGAACCTATCTCACACCAAACACAGCAGTTAATTTGAGATGAATCAGAGACTTTAAACTGTAATAAGTAAAATCGCAAAGCTTCTAAATTAGAAGAAAATAGGAGACTATCTTCATGATACATTTCTTGAAGAGGGCACAAACCTCACTAATCAACAAAATGTTGCTATATTGGACTTCACTGAAAAAAAATCCCAAACTTCTGCTCATTAAAAGACACTGATAAGAGTGTAAATAGGCAACCCAGAGACTAGGAGAGTAGTTTTGTGGTACAGATATTTGACGAAGAACTCATATCCAAAATATATGAACAACTCCTACAGCTCAAATATAAAAAAGGCAGACAACCCAATAAGTATATGGGCAAGAGACTTGAACAGGTACTTTAAACAGAAGATACACATTAAAAAGGTGCTCAGTGTCTCTATTCATCTAGGAAATGCAAATTAAATTCCACCCACTGGAATGGCTAAAATGAAAGACTGACAGCACTGACATTGGTGAGGACATGGATCATCTAGCCCTCTTTCATTCACACTGCTGGTGGAGTGTGATAGTGTAATCAATGGAAAATTGTTTGGCAGTTTATTATAAAGTTAAACATAAACCTAGCTTATGACTTAGCAGTTCCATTTCTAGATATTTACCCTAGAAAATGAGAACATATGCCCACCAAAGACTTAATTATAAATGTTTCTAGCAGATTCATTCAAAATAGCTGAAAACCAGAAACAATCCAAATGTCTGTCACCAGGTGAATGGATTAACAGATTGTGGTCTGTTCATACAACAAAATACTATTCAGCAATAAGAGGAAATGAATTACTGATATATGAAAAGTTATGAACTAATTAATCCGGATGCAAAAGAATGCATAGTATGTATTTCCATTTATATGAAATTTAAGAACAGATAAAACTAATCTATTGTGATAGAAATCAGAATAGTGGGATAAAGGATTAATCTGCAAAATATACCAACTCATGCAGCTCAATTTCAAAAAAACAAGCAACCCAATTAAAAAAAAATAGGCAGAATATCTAAACAGACATTTCTCCAAAGAAGACACACAAATGGCCACCCCCCGACACACACACATGAAAAGATGCTCAACATCACTAATTATTACAGAAATGTAAATCAAAACTACAATGAGGTATAACCTCACACTAGTCAGCATGGCCATCATCAAAAAATCTGCAAGCAATAGATGCTGGAGAGGGTGTGAAGACAAGGGAACCCTCCTATACTATTGGTAGAGATGTAAGCAGGTGCAACCTCCATGGAGAACAGTATAGAGGTTCCTTAAAAAAACTAAATACAGAACTTTGTGTGGTCCAGCAATCCCACTCCCGGGCATCCATCCAGAGAAAGCCATAATTAGAAAAGAAACATGCACCCCAGTGTTCATTGCAGCACTCTTTATAATAGCCAAGACATGAAAGCAACCTAAATGTTCATCAGCAGAGGAGTGGATGAAGATGTTATGATACATACATACAATGGAATATTACTCAGCTATAAAAAGAAGGAAATAATGCCATTTGCAGCAACATGGATGGACCTAGAAATTATCATCCTAAGTAAAGTAAGTCAGAAAGAAAAAGAAAAATATCATACGAGATCACTGATACATGGAATCTAACAAAAAATGACACAGAAGAACTTACAAAACAGAAACAGACTCAAAAAACTTGAAACCAAATTTATGGTTTCCCAAGGTAAAAACGTAGGGCTGGAGAGATAAATTAGAGGGTTGGGACTGACATATACACACTAATATATATATAAAATAGATAGGTAACAAGGATCTACTGTATAGCACAGGGTAATCTACTCAATACTGTGTAATAACCTGTATGAGAAAAGAATCTGAAAGGGAATGGATATATGTATATGTATAACTGAAATACTTGCTGTGCACTTGAAACTAATACAACTTTCTAAGTCAACTATACTCCAAAAAAATTATTTTAAAAAAGAAAGTCAGAATGGTGATTGGCTTTGAAAGAGTGAGGTTGACTGAAAGAAGCATAAAGGAACTTTCTGAGGTGATTAAAATGGTCTATATTTTGATTTGAATATGAATTGAATTGGTGTATACATTTGTCAAAACTCATTAAACTGCACCTTTAAGTCCTATGTATTTCACTTTTATGAGCTGTATCTCAATTAAAGCAAGTATTTTTAATCTGGTAAATATAAATTTAAATGGAAAATTTTGCTTGCACAACTTAGCTTGAGGGCAAAAAAAATTATGTTTAAATTGCAAGAAGGGCTATCAGGTTTTCTTCATCTTCCCAGGGGATATAGGAAGAAAAATGCCTTAAATCATAGCAGAAGAGTTTATATATATATAAGTTTATAGTCTAGTTAACATACAACCATAGCTGGTAAGATACAGACAGTGTTCCTCCCAAATGAAAGGTCAATGCATACTACTTGGATTGGACTGGATAGTGTTCCTCAAATTTCATGTCCATCCAGAACCTCAGAATGTGAAGTTATTTGAAAATAGAATCTTTGTAGATGAAATCAGTTAAAATGATGTCTAACTGGATTAGAATGAGTTGTAAATCCAATGACCGGCGTCATTGTAAGAAGGCCAGGTGTTCCAGGATATGGATTTCCCGTGATTCATTTTGCCAGTGCAGTTCAGATAGATGTAGGGTTTTTTTATTTTTTATTTTTAATTTTTATTTTTTTGTCTTTTTGCTGTTTCTTGGGCTGCTCCCGCGGCATATGGAGGTTCCCAGGCTAGGGGTCTAATCGGAGCTGTAGCTGCCAGCCTACGCCAGAGCCATAGCAACGTGGGATCCGAGCCGCGTCTGCAACCTACACCACAGCTCACGGCAACGCTGGATCGTTAACCCACTGAGCAAGGGCAGGGATCGAACCCACAACCTCATGGTTCCTAGTCGGATTCGTTAACCACTGCGCCACGACGGGAACTCCAGATGTAGGTTTATTAAATGCCTCATCCTGGGTGCTTCTACTTAAATCTTTTCAGTTCAATCTAACTCAGTGCAAACCAACTCGATAAGCATCTACAGCGCACCTTTCTTGTTCCAGTAACTCTACTATGATCACATCTTTGGTTCATCTTAATTGACCACCTCTACCCTTCAGATCTCATAGAAAGGATTCTTCTTGAAAATCTATTATGAAATATAATGAGACTGATAATAAGACCACAGTAAAATAGACTGATGTTTGGAATGGATAAAATATTTTTCTTTTCCTATACTGACTTTCTTATTTTAATAGGCCATAATGTCCTTACTTAACTGGGTTTCTTAGAATTTAGGATTTGCCCCAGATGGAGTGGTACAACTCATCTAATAAAGAAGTGAGAGAAGAGATGAAAGCAGAAAGAACGTGAGTCCATCGATTCACAGAGAAAGAGACTCACCCAGAAACAGTGAGGGGAAACTGAATGTCCTGCCTTATTCAGCTTGTGTTAGGTATTATTTGGTCCAATATGATTCCCAGTTATTGGTCATGTTTTACATGCATGCAAGGGCTTCCTGTCCTGTAGAATAAATACCCACTGGTGGTAATACATGGCATCTCACTGAGTTCTTCTTGCTGCTGATGTAAGGAAGCATATCAACTCCTGCTTTCCCACTTTTGAGTTTGCCTAGGTCTTAGATTATGAAGAATTCTGAATAATCAATCTTTTCCTTAGTAATTTGAATTCTCAAAACAGTGTGAGTGGAGATGGGGCTTGTTGGGGACCATGGTGGAGGCTGGTTCTGGTTCTACTATGTTCTGGTTCTGCCTTGTTGTGCCATTTGGAATAATCGATCTCTTCTCTAAGCTCAGTTATTTCAACTGTTCCACAGAGGAAAGTTTCCATATGTGGTTCTCCCTTCCTTTTGGCTTTAATATTTACCTAATTTTTACCCCCAGAAACAAGTGTAAGCTTTAGATGTTCTGCAAACAATGAGGTTGTTTCCATTGATCTGGGTGCTATATATAATCTAAATCTTGTGAGCTTTTTGATAAAACAGCCCACACCATAATCTAAATAAGACTTGCTCTTAACTAATATTCCTAGATCTTTTTCACATAGGAAGCCTTTCCTGTCAAATCTCTCCTGCACATCTCTGAATGAGGATTTTATATATTTCACCTTTTAAAAATTTCATGTGATTGATTTGGTCTACCTGGATAAAAAAAAATTTGACTCTTAATTCTGTAATTTGCAGCATTAGCTGTCCCTCCCAGGCTGTGTCATCTGCTTTTATTTGATAGACAGGCTTTCAAATCTTCATCCATGTCATGAGATAGGATATAACTAAAACTAGAGATCTGTGGCATGCCACTAGAGACGACCTGCAGACTGGTGTTGTCATTATTATGTAACTGGGAACCTGGGTGGTGGTTCATTAGTTATGATCTACCCCAAAAGTACTATTCTACTACTCACATTTACTAGCTGATCCATGAAATGATCTTGGGAAATTTTGTCAAATACTTTGTGGTAATCAGGACACCCCATTGTGGAATTCCCATCGTGGCACAGCAGAAGCGAATCCAATTAGAAACCATGGGGTTGCAGGTTTGATCCCTGGCCTCACTCGGTGGGTTGAGGATCCGGCATTGCCATGAGCTGTGGTATAGATTGCAGATGTGGCTCGGATCTGGCATTGTTGTGCCTGTGGTGTAGGCCAGCAGCCGTAGCTCCGATTTGACCCCTAGCCTGGGGACCTCCATATGCCAGGAGTGTGGCTCTAAAAAAAAAGCAAAAAAAAAAAAAAAGACAGCCCATGGTTATAGCCCTCCTGACTTCCCACCTAATCCCTCCTACCTCTCCAGCCCCCTCATCCCACTGGTAAATCTAATTAGGTTAACCCTTAAACTTTAAGGGAATTGGCTCTTTAGTAAGTCAATGTTCCAATATTAGTGATGACCAATTTCTTTTTATTAGAGCTTACCATTTTATTTAACAGTCCGTTCTGTAATGGAATATTATTATTTTTTGATTGAAAGGACTTTATTTTTTTCCAAAGGAGAAAAAAGTTATTATTATTATTATTTGTCTTTTTTGCCATTTCTTGGGCCGCTCCCGCGGCATATGGAGGTTCCCAGGCTAGGGGTCTAATCGGAGCTGTAGCTGCCAGCCTACGCCAGAGCCACAGCAATGCAGGATCCGAGCTGCGTCTGCAATCTACACCACAGCTCACGGCAACGCCGGATCATTAACCCACTGAGCAAGGGCAGGGATCGAACCCACAACCTCATGGTTCCTAGTTAGATTCGTTAACCACTGCTCCACGATGGGAACTCCAAGTTTTTATTTTAATTATTTTTTAGTTACTATTAATTTTTTAATAGTTATTTCCCCAATACAAATTTTTTTCTACTGTACAGCATGGTGACCCAGTTAGACATACATGTACACATTCTATTTTTGCACATCATGGTCCACCATAAGTAACTAGACATAGTTCCCAGTGCTACACAGCAGGATCTCATTGCTAATCCATTCCATAGGCAATAGCTTGCATCTATTAACCCAAGCATCCCATCCCTCCCACTCCCTCTCCCTCCCCCTTGGCAACCACAAGTCTATTCTGTAAGTCCATGATTTTCTTTTCTGTGGGAAGTTTCATTTGTGCCTTATATTAGATTCCAGATATAAGTGATATCAGATGGTATTTGTCTTTTTTTTTTCTTTTTTTGTCTGTCTTTTCTAGGGCCGCACCCATGGCATATGGAGGTTTCCAGGCTAGGTGTCTAATTGGAGCTGTAGATGCCAGCCTATGCCAGAGCCACAGCAACATGGGATCCAAGCCGAGTCTGTGACCTACACCACAGCTCAAGGCAATGCCAGATCCTTAACCCACTGAGCAAAGCCAGGGATCGAACCTTCAACCTCATGGTTACTAGTCGGGTTTGTTAACCACTGAGCCACAACGGGAACTCCTGTCTTTTTCTTTTTGATTTACTTCACTCAGGATGAGAGTCTCTAGTTCCACCCATGTTGCTGCATATGGCATGATTTTGTTCTTTTTTATGGCTGAGTAGTATTCCACTGTGTATATACACCACATCTTCCTAATCCAATCATCTGTTGATGGACATTTGGATTGTTTCCATGTCTTGGCTATTGTGAATAGAGCTGCAATGAACATGCAGGTGCATGTGTCTTTTTTAAGGGAAATTTTGTAATGGATTATTCATATCTAGAATCCAACCTGTTTTGAAAATTGGGATAAAATATACTCTTCTGTTCTTCTGGTACCTCTCTCCTTTCCCTGATTTCTTAGAAATTTCCAACAGCAGCTTTGAGACCCTGTGTGTAAACTCCTGCTGCTCTGAGGGAGGGTTTGTCTGAGCCTGGAGAGATTGAGCTCACCGAAGTGAAGAAGAGTTATCTACACCTCTGCCCCCTTCAGGCAGCCCTCTCTCTTCCCCTGTGTTCTGCCACCTCTCCTCCAGATTGAGATCCTTCCCCTTTCTGTACTAAACAGAAACAAAAAATCCCTGAGCCATTCTGGCATCTCACCGCAACTTGTAAAATTTCCAGTCTACTTTAAGCAACGGGCTACTTCCATCTTTGGTCTTCTTGCTCTGAAAAATAAAAATTGCTCCAATGGGTCCTCCCTGTATTCTTGATACTTTTTATCACTCTCAGCTCCTTCTGTGCTTTGACCTCTGCTAAGACTTTTCTGCCTGCCTCCTGCAGTAAGTGTGCAAGGTTTGTCCCAGGCCAGGTATGCCTGCCACTGCAGGAACTTTCTGTTTACATGCTTGTCCCCATTCACCTTTGTATTTTCAGGGCCCGGCACACGTGCCTTGCACCTAGTAAGTGGTAAGCGTTCAATAAATATTTATTAGGTATGGATTTTCAAAAAGGTATGTTGTAAAAGATAATTAAGAATTGATTTAACTACTGGCACATGGCTTCAGGAGACCTCTGAGAAGGGGAGGAGATCTGCAAAATTATCCAGGAAGCCCCTGTTTGCTGACTGTTAACCCACTGCAGAGGGGCCAAGATGAAAAGAGTCATTATTTTTTCCTTTTTTTGACCTTTTCTTTTGCAATCAAGCAGCAGAAGGCCACAACTGTGCCATTGTAGGCTCCCTTCCCTTCCTTTCTTTTCATGAGTCAATCAAATCATATTTTCTGAGTCGTCACTGAATGCAGGGCCCCAGGAGGTCACATAAGCTTTACTCAGCCTGAATACAGAGGTAATAACATCCTTGACTTCTCTTAGGTTGTGTGTGAGGCTTCTAGACTTTTTGCCTATGTATTTTAAAATGCAACAACTCCCATTCCACCTCCAGCCAGAAACAGAAGCCCTGGGAGATGACACTCCTTGGGTCTCAGTAGCTAACATCTTGTTAACCAGATACTAGTGGAGCAAGGTTATGTCTGGCACAAGACACAGAGTCTCTCTGAGCGATTATCTGTGTAATGGGGATACATAATAATACTTGCCTTAAAGGCTTGTAGTGAGAATTTAACAAAATAATATATGCACATAGATACGCTTCTTTCATTCATTTACTTATTCATCCACTGTTTGTTGCCTTGTTGGTCTGTGAACTGGGCCCTGTGTGTAGCCGTGTTTACAGGGACAGTGCCTGCAGTGTGGGGAGCACAGGTGTGAGGGAAGGAGTTGACAAGGGCTGGAGGGACTGGGAATCCCACACTCCATGGGTGGGGTGTCCCAAAGGAAATGGACTTGCTCAAGGGAGACCTGAACATCAACTTGGCTGTTGTGCCCTGGGCTGGAAGGCCTGGTCTACAAAGGCTTTGCATTTGTGGCTACCAGCCACCTCTCTTTATCTGGACTGAGTGTATGTTGTGGTTGCTTCCCCTTCTCCAGTGAGAGTGTCACTAGGCTAAGAGCCATCCTGGGAGACTGAGACTGAGAATTGGTCTGTGATCTGCACATCTCTGCAGGCCAGTGGGACCCCCACCCCAGAAGGAGGCATGTGTGTGTGTGCATGTATGTGTGGTGGGGATGGGCTGGGACTTGAGGAGACACGATGACACATAGGTGCTCTGCTTCCCTCCTCTCCTCCTGAGAGTCTCTGGGGGAAGGGATCATTCTGAATTCACCTTCCTGTCCCCAGTGGGCTCTGCACAGGGCCTAGCACAGAGTAGGTGCCCAGAAAATACTTGTAAAGGAATAAATAAGGGGAGAAGAGTCTATTTCTGACCCGTACTTCCCTTTTGAAGGCCAAGAAGTTGCTTTTCCTGCGCTGGTCTTGTAGTACCACCAAGCTATGTAAGGGTGGCCATTGGGGAACACTGGCCAAGAAGTAGTCACCAGCCCCCTTGTCCCTGGTAGGATGATGCTGCAACGGCACTTAACAGGACAGTTGAGGAGTCTTTGCAACCCTTGGTGGTCAGAAGAAAATTAGGACTGCACTTTGTCTTCCTTCCTCTAAGTTAGGGAAACAAACAACCACTGGGGAAAGTTTCCCTGTATGCTTTGTTCCAGGCCCTCTTTCCCTTCACCCATTCTATTCCAGACTTGGTGATAGTTTGCATCCCTATTTAAGGTCCCTGGGATTCTTCTCTGTGAAATAAGGGGAGAGTGAATCAGTGTGCAGTACAGATGATGAATCACAACAGTGCTAGGCACCAAGAGCCCCACCTTCCTCCAGTCTCACGGCTTTCTAGAGAGCTCTGAGCCCCCTGATGCCAGGGGGTCTGTAGCAGCTTCACTCCCATGAGATGGGTATAATCTAGCTGGGAGGCAGGACTAATGTGATGCTCAGCAGGAGGAGATGAGGAGCGTGGGGCTCTCCGGACGCATTTGGGGGTATTTCTTTAGCATGATTTTGCTATGTGAGGTCTTTGGAGGCCCTGGAAACAAGTTAGTTGGGACATACACTTCCAATCGACTCTGTTATTTGCAGAGGAATGAAAGAAAAGAATTACTTGTCTGGGAACAGCAGGAATTTATATCACACCTGACTTTACAGATTAGCATAGACCCTTGTGGTCAGTTTCTTATCAGATTCTCCAGTCAGCCTGGTGATATGATGCTGGCAAGTACTGATGTCTCTGTTTGACAGCTCAGGACCCTGACACCCAAGAATTCTACTGCTCTACTACTTGCTTCCTGCTTCAAGCTGGCTCTCGTAAATCCTTGCTCACTGGCCCCTGACCACTGGCTTCTCCTGCTGGCCCCTTGGTCGCAGAAACACGGTCCTTGTCTTTTAAGGATGCAAAGCTTCCTACCACTAAACACAGAGGACCAAAATCGGTTTCAAGATTAACATGCACTTGCTGTTGCCTTTCACCTCTAAACCACATCTCTCCTTGATTTGCACAAGAGGTGAGAGTATTGGCTCCTGGGTCATTGTCATATTTGTTTTCTGCTGATGGCTGTATGCTGCCTCTGTGGGGCCAAGGTGTGTATCTTTCTTAGACAGTGAGTTCATCGAGGGCAAACACCGAGTTACTATGGTGGACCACCAGCAGGGTGTCTTGGATACTTCAGCATTCTACAAAGAGTATCATAATGCAGATATTACATTTATACATTTTCATACTTCAGTCTGAAAAACTAGATACATTGAAATTTGTGTTAAAATACTTGTTTTGAAAAGGATGCTGTCTAAAACAACCCTGTGTGAAATCCTTGAGGAATTCACAATCCCCAAGATTGTGACTGCTGAATGGGTTCCTATTCCATGAGGCATTGATTTAGAAAATTGTGATTAGTCTTATTTAAATCTCATTGATTATTTTTAAAGCTTTAAGAAATTTTCCTAGCAACTGAAAGGAATCTAGGTCTACAGTGGGCTTATATTGCAAAAAAAATTGTCTTGAAAAGAAGGTTTGCTTTGTTGATAAAGACTGATCTAGAAACAACCAAAACACCAAACCACCAGTGCTTTCTCAAAACTAAATGTAAAGTATAAATAGAGAACAAAACAGGAACTTGTGGTTTGCAAGAGAAGAAATACTTGTAGCTGCCCTAAAAGGTGCCTTTCCTTACACTGTAAACTGTGTTCAGAGACCAAGTGACATAAAGTCATTGGTTCCACCTCACAGCAGAGACAAGTGTCTTCCAGCCTTACTGCTACATGCAACTACTCTTTAACAGTCTTTGAAAAGTTTTTGGATCAGTATATTGCAGGCACTGGTCAAATAAGGGTACTCCTGTATCCAGCCGGTAGAGAGTTGGTTGGGTTGCCTTATACCACCTAAGTTTTCCCTCTGTGTCAGTGGCCACCTCTTTATGTCCTATAGAGCTGTGGAGATGTGCCTTGAAGGGTCAGGTTTCCCTCCTATGCCCCTAGCCAGCTCCATTGCCGGCTCTTGGCATGCTAGCCAGGGATGACCCTGAGAGGCAGCTCTTAGGATTTGTGCTGAGAGAGCCCTGGGGTGGAATCTGAGGTCTGCCCACTACTAGGTGATTTCGTGCAACCTCTCTGGGCCACAGCTTGGCATCTATAAACCCAAGGACAGTAATGCTTATCTTACAGAATCACAAAAATGAATAGAGATGAAGCAGGTAAAGACCCATCTTGGTAGCATGTGGTGCACGGGGACTTGCTGGGGTGGCCTTATTGTAGGAAAGTGGCTGTTGTGGGATGGAGTTCTGAGCCTGGTGGTGGCAAGTGCCCTGAGCTGGATCTTGCAGCCTCAGTGCTGGGGAGGGGAGGGAGTCCTAGCAGAGGGGCGAGGTTGTGATCATTCACTCATGTATTCAATTAACATTTCAATTCACTATAATACCATTGTTATCACTATTGTTGTTGATTCATAACTTATTACAACTTGCTTCTTTGTCCTCTTAGCACCATCCATGATATTCTTAAAGTCATCCTTGTCTGATAATAGTAAGATATTCCAAGCTAATCCTGACTTTTCTCTGTCCCCATGATACAGAATCAGCAATTTCTAAGGAGTTTTGGTTTTATTTCAAGTGGAGAATAGTATCAGAGGGCAGAATGTGAGTGCTGGGAGTGATTCTCACATGAGTATTGGCTTTGACTTGTCTTGGCCCCCCCCCTTTTTTTTTGTATGTGTCAGAATTTGGGGAAAATACGTATTAAGGGAATTCCTTTTCTCTATTTAACAGGTACTGCTTCCTATGATAGGAAGCTTTCATTGACCAAAGTGTTCTGTTCTGTTAATATACTTCTATCCAAAATCAAAACATATGAACACACACAGCTATGACCCCAACTGTGGGCCATTAGCCTAGGTGAGATGGCAGACTCCAATGGCAAATGGTATTGACACAGGTGCCAGGTGCACTCTGTGGGGGCAACACTGAGCCAGGTGCTATGAAGAGCAGAATGACAGATGAAAGAAACATGGCTCCTGGCCTTTAGGAATGTGGAAATCATTTGTGTGCTTGAAACAAGCAGACAACTATATGAACCATCATTTAATCAGTGCCTGCTGAAACTGTGGGTGCAGGCAATAGTTAGTGAAAGAGTTGAGAGAAGGGAGAACTCAGTGCATGGAGAAAGAAAGGTCTCCAAAGCAGGAGGGTTTGGGCCACTTTTGAGAGTGGGTAAATTTTAGATAGCTGGCAGGGCACATTCTAATTGCTGGAAACTACCTCCCCTACAGACCTAAGCAGCCTGGGGAGCTGTGGGTATTAAGGTGCTTACATTGACCATCAAAGTGTCAATGAATGACACTCAAGATTCTGGATCATAGTGAATCCATCATGGTGCCCCAGAATGAGAGAAAATGGGGTTCTACTTGTACATTTAAAATGACAGTAAGAAATAGCATGACACCAAAGTCAGAAACCCATCCCATGCATTTAATAGAAGGAAAAACATCTCAAGTTCATTTGGAGGCTAGAGATCCTTATAACTACCTCTTCTCAATGCTTTTAGAAACAACAGAAACCCATTGATTCTGCTTTCAGTCTGTCTGGCCCACCCCTTCTCCATGCACCACAAACATCCTTGCATGTGCCAGCTCTGAGCATTTAGCTTTCTCTGTCTAGGAAAATCCTAGCTCTGATGCCACCTTTTGTGCTGCTTCTGTCTCCACTCTTTCCAACCCTGATAAAAGAATTGATTTCTTTCCTCTGTGGTGTTCTCATAGCATTTCATAAGAAACATTTGTAATACAATTTACCTCATAAAGTGTTATTGCCTCCTTACTTGTCTGCTTCTCCACAGTGAATGTCTTAGGAGATGTGTCTTATTTATTCTCACCCGTAATCCAAGTGCCTATGCACAGTACTCAACACTCACTGCATATTCCACAGATATTTTCTGGATGAGTTAATACATGAAAGAGTAAATGAATGAATGGATACATGAAGGCATGCCTCAGGATTGAATTAGGTGACTCAGTGGCCCCTGGGATTGATGTATGCTTTGAATTTGGTAATTTTTTCTTCTTTATTTTGATGACACACCATTATCTGGGACCTTGATTTATATGTATTAGATTTACAAGACTAACAAGTAAACTGTCCTCCCCAAATTCATAGACCAGATCCTAGTTTCTCTTTGTTTTGGCTGTAGTATTTCTAGCCAAGACTTTTTTGATAAGAAGAGGGAGACTTTGGAAACCAGCAGCAAATCCCTTGATTTACTACATTGTCAGGATTTGACAACCACTTAAAGGTTATAACTTGGAGATTTAGAGACTTTAATGTTAGATTGTTCTAGGGACAGAATCTTTTAATGTTTACTAAAGCTCTCTGTTCCAAGATGGCTTCCGATTCTGAAGTGAACTGAAGCAGTCTGTATTCACCAGAGTCCTCAATTAAAAACAGAGAAATTCAGAAGTATCACATATATGTTGGGATTTTGACAGTCCTTAAATTTTTTATGTAGTTGACTGTATCAGATTATGTGTCCATGCCTAGGATGTCAATGAACAGCAGTGAGGTCTTTGAAGGTCTTTGGAGATGGGTAGAAATCTTTAGGGGGCAGTAATCTGGCTGCCAACTGGTCCCTCAGTGGAAGGTCCAGCAGGGGTGGGATAGCAAGGAAGGTAAGGGCAGTGAGCTGGTTTTCTCAGGGACCCAGCAAAGGACCCTTGTCCACCATCTGTTTATGAGCATTCTTCTTAGCTCTGGACAACCTTCTCTATTATAACAATTTATTTGAGAAGTTAAAGCAGTGGCCAGTAAAATTCTGTGGCTTAGGAGCCAAAACCATTAGAGAACAAGAAAACAAAAGGCCATCTAAGAAGCACACATTTCCAGTAAAAACCTCCAGAGAATGAGAATTATTCACTCAGTTTATCTTTCCCATTATACCATTTTTCTACCTATGGTTTGAAAAATCCAAACAATGCAAAATGGTGCAAGGAAGAAAGCAAAAACATCTTTCAATATTTTTCTGTCCTGAAACAACTACCATCAACCTTTTTGATGATTACCTTTCCCAGACCTCTTTCTATGCCTAAACACATGCAGATTTATCTATATCTATAAAAAATGAATAGAATCATACTATAAATGCCATTTTGCAATCTTTATATATACATGTATATACACACAAATTACAAAGCATTCCACTTTATGAATGTGAAATAATTCATCAAACTAAGGGTATTTTGAGACATATTTTGATTGCTTTCAGTATTTCACTGTTAAAAACAATGTGAGAAGAATATCCTTGACCATATAATAACTTGGTGTTCTCAGATTATCTTCCTAGGATAAATCTTTAGGAGTGATATAGCTGGATTAAGAAATGTGTCTGTGTAAAGTTTGTAAGTGATTTTCAAGTAGTCTCCAGAAAAGTTAGCCAGTTTTCACTCCTGCCAATAGTAAATGAGAATTTCCTTTACCCTCTCACCAACACGGAGCATTGTCGGGGTTATTCAAGTTTATCAGTCTGATAAGTGACAGATGATACCTCAGTTTACTTTTTTGGGAGGTTACCAGCGACGTTTAGAATACTTTCTTATAATAATTGATAATTCTTTCTTTCTCTTTCTTCCTCCTTCCCTCCTTTCCTTCCTCTCCCTCCCTCCCTTCCTTTTCTTTCTTTTCCCTTTCTTTCTTTTTTCTTCTCCAACACCCCACCCCCCACCTTCTGTGAATTGTGTCTCTTGCCCATTTTTATTTTTTTAGCCATGTCTGCAGCATGTGGAAATTCCCAGGCCAGGGATCACACCCACGCCACAGCAGCAACCCTAGCTGAGCTATAGCAGTGACAATGCCAGATCCTTAATCTACTGAGCCACAGAGGAACTCCCTTTGCCCATTTTTCTACCAGAGTGTTCATTTTTATTTTAATGATTTGAAGGAGTCTTTGTATTATTAACCTTTTGTTGCTTCCATATGTAGTCAACAGTTTCCTCAGGTTGTCATTTATTTTCCTTCATGATTTTACTTTTGCTATATGAAAGCATTTATGGTCATGTCTATCAATCTTTGCGGTTCACTTCCTGAGTTTTCCATCGTTCTTAGAAATTTCATCCTCATCCCAAGAGTATAAAAATGTTGACCTATATTGTCTTCAGCACCTCTTAATATTTCTTTTATTTTTTTACGTTTTAGTCTTAGATATCTCTAGAATTTATTTTGCTGAAATATAGTTAAAATTTTATGGATTTCTAAGTGCCAATTGTCCATGAATTATTTATTGAGCATTCTATATACTGATATGAAATGATCCTAAGTTTCAAATAAATGGAAATTTAGTATATGTTTAACTTCTGGACTAACTTTTCCATTGATCTGATTATTTCTGTTCCATGCTGCTGACATTATTAGTTTTATAATACATTTTAAGAACCAGGAGGTCAAGTCTCTCACATTAGCCTTTGGTTTTGTCCTTCTTTCCTTAAAGCCAGTCTGGATTTTTAATGTGCTTATACTTGGTTTATAGAATAATTTGGGTGAAGATTATATTTAAAAGTTTTATCTGTCCAAATGATAGAATAATATTTTAATTTATTCAAGTCTTATTTTAGGGCATAAGTAGAATTTCAAAAACTATTGTTTTCTTCAAATTAGTCCTTCCACTTCTAATTAAATGTATATGAAGAACAGAGAAGTGTCTGAAATTTTATCCTCTGCAAGCAAACAAGTTAGCCCACCCTGGTGTCATGGATGCTGCCAGAAGAAAGATGACTGCTAGGTCAGAGGCATAGCAGGTGGTATAATCTTCAGAGTTGCATCTGCTTCTCTTGTCCAAGTTCCATTGTGGATGCTTTACATGCAGTAGTCACAGCTGAGGAACTCTAAGCTTAGGAAACCCTAGTGAGAGCTCAGGGTGAGCTTCCTTGAGCTAACTGATGAAGAATGGGGCGGGGGGGGGGGGCAAATAAGCCAGAGCAGGAAGAAAGAGCACTAGAGGCAAAGGAAACTATATACGCAAAGGCCCTGTGATGGGAGGAAGTGTGGCAACTCTAAACATCTGGGAAAAAAAAGGCCACCAGAGTGATTCCATTATCTTCTGGCTGATGGTGCTGAAGAAAGCTAGACTGTTTATTTTTCCTATTGTGAATGATCTATTTGTTCTGTCTAAATGCTTATAGATTTTTTTTTTGCCTTTGCCTTCGAGTGTGTTATTTTTATTGTTTTTTTTTTAATTCTTAAAGAAATTTTAAGACAGAAAGAGGCTCTTCGTGCTTGATGACAGCTTCTTAATGTATCTTTGAGTATTTTCCTTTGCTAACAGTTTTGACCTTTTCTTTAAACATTTGATAAAATGATAATTGTCTATCATCCATAGTTATGTTTTCCCTAAAAAATTCCATTTGTTTTGTTTCCACTGTATTTCAAGATCAAGACCTTCCTTTATTTTCAGCATTGGTCTTTGCTATTTTAAACTTTTTTTTGTTCATTTCTTAGTTTTAGAAAGGGAGATTTTGGGTATCCTGCCTTTTTGTCACCGTCTTTTCCAAAGTGTGTGGATCTGTTATTGAAGGAATCATTTTGTAAATGCTTTCCCTCAACTCTTTAAAATTATTCCAAGAAGACATATTGAGACTCCCCCATGGTTAAAATAATCTATCCAGTTTTTACAAGCTGTTTGTCTCATTTCTTAAAATTTATTTATTTGCGTGTTAATATTATATTTATTTGTGACAAGGAATTGTGAAATAGTATCTTCCTGATTGATGGATGAGATATGTATTATTTAGTTTTGGTAAAATGAGGACACTGTGAGAGGACTTCCTCTCTCCAAGTATCTCCCCAACCTCTGCAGTGCTTAGTATGCTACAAAAAATGCTTCATTGTTGCTCCATTATTAGCATGAGGTCCACTGATCAAATTTAGCTATCTAGAAAGATATGTCATACTCCCGAGATGGATATGCTTTTATAGAAGGAAATGGAAAGTAGCACAAATCTAGTTTTTTCCTCCCACTGGGGAGAGGGAAGTAGAACAACAACAAAATATCCAGTTTAAAAGACGACTGGAATTCCCTGGTGGCTCAGTGGGTTAAGTGTCCAGTGTTTCACTCCTGTGGCTCAGGTTGCTGCTGTGGCACAAGTTCAGTCCCTGGCTTGGATGCTGTGGTATGGCCAAAATAAATAAGTAGATAACTAAATAACAACTGTTTCTCCTAGGAAATTATTTCTGACATATTGAAAAATTTGGGGATAGTTTAGTGTAATTTTGACTGATACAATTTCTTAGGATAATGTGATAATTAGTCTTTTAACCCTCGTTTACTCTTCAAAACCTATTCAACAAGACGCGCTTGGTGAAGGAGTATCTCAGTCAGCAGAGTATCCCAACTTACCAGGGAAGGAGTGCAGGTAACCAACCTTCCAGAGGACTCCCACTTCTATGAGAGAAAAGTGATTCAATGCCTTCTTTGATTATAGGTTTTCTCTTGTTGACTTTTGATCTTGATATTCGTGAGTACATTGCTAACCTCCTCATTAGAGAAACAGAAAACACTAGACTAGGAAAAATTCATATTTCCAAAGTCTCTAAAGATAAACTAATAATGAAGAAGTAGAAACTTGATCATGGTGGTTCAAAGTGGCACTCAGATAAAGTTTCACATAGCAAAAATCTGATTGAATACGTTTTTATAGTTTTTCAATGTATTTTAAAAGCCTCTTTTTTGAAATGAATATTTGGGTATTTCCTGGCAACTGTGGAATAGAGACACTAAGTCTAGAAATGGAATGATGTTCTTCATTTACCTATGAATTTATCTGCATTGTTCATAATTCCTTGAATCCAAGATGTCTTTGATTATATCGCACATCATGATTTCATGTATCACTAAGAAAGTAAAAATGCTCTCTATAGAATTCTGACATGCTTACAGTGCTTTAGAGTGCATTCTGACTTCAGAGATGTTAATACATGAAAAAATATGCATCTTAGAATCAATGAGATATAGTATTTTTCTTAAATTGACAAGAGCAGGGGAAATTGACATCCTAAATAGCTTGTCCATCTATCTGAAATATTTAACAATATAGTCAAAAAATGAATTTATGCTTTAAAATTCTATTCACACACACTCAAAAATACAAAAAAAAAGAAAAAAGAAAGAAAGAAAGAAAAAAAAAATTCTATTCACTAGGTATTGATACTTCCAAAGACAAACAAGATTCTTGGTAGAGTACCAATGCGACCTTATATCTGTAGATAATACCCCAGTTTTCTCCTGTCATGTTTTAAAGAATTTCCACTATTTGATATTTTCCTTCCTGAGCAAAGCAGTATGGTCCCTGCAGTGCTGCTGCCCGGAACCAGGGTTTAGGGATTGTTTCCATCATCTTTCCCAACTCTTTCTGTAACCTCTTGAGCAAGAGCCTCTTATTTCCACTGTTGGATGCCACTAATGCTCAGAAATGAATTTTATCACCTAACATCACCCCCGAATTAAAGTCTAAAGTTCTGTCCCACTTGTCACATTCCTGAACATTCCAGGAAATCTGATGCTTGAGCTCATGATACAGCTGTATTCTCTTAGTTGGGGTTGATCAACTATTTCTTGCTGTAAGATTTAGCGAACTCTACTTGAGAAGCTTATTATTGGTCTTTTTAACGCTAAGAATATTATAGTGTGTGGGGGAAAGGATTTATACATGGTGAACAATTAGTCGCACTATCTTTGCCATTGGCAGCATTTTAGCACATTCCTTCCACTTTTTCATCACATAAATTTTTGCAGAGTTGAGGTAACTTTTATGTGAAATTTAGGTGATGTCTTTTCACTGAACCTCATGTTATTAAAAAGAGTAAATATTTTTTTTTGATAAGGAAAGTTAGTTTTATTACAGAGGCCAGCAACAGCATGGGATGGGGGGGTGGGAAGGACTCATGTCCAGAGGTCAACTCTCCCACTGACAATTAGTGGGCAAGAGCTTTCGAAAGGCGTTTCAGTGGTGTACAGGTGGAGGGAGGGGCTACATGCACAAACAGTACAGTAAAAAAAATGTTGTTAAAGGCTTTTGACAAGTTAATTGCTTTATTCTGTAAATATATTAACTATTCCCCTATTGCTTATTATTGGGCTGCATCCATTTTATTTTTTGCAATTCTGAATCACTGTCAGAATGAATCTGTATGCAAATCTATGTCTGCATTTTGATCAAGGGGCATAATCAACTTTAATACAATTGATTTATTCTGTTAAATTTTTCTCATGGGAAAAAAAAAAGTTCACAACAATTTGTTACCCAAAGGGACAGAAGTGACTACAAGGAAGTGGTTGTGTCAGAATGCCCTGGTGGCCTAGTGGTTAAGGATTGGCATTGTTACTGCTATGGCTCAAGTTTGATCCCTTGCCTGGGAACTTCTACATGCTGTAGGCAAGGCCAAAAAAAAGGTAGCTGTGTATACTTAATACTGCTATTATTTCAATTCAAAGTTGAACTGACTAGAAAACTGAGACACGGAGTTGTCTCCTTGCTAGTGACGCTATCAGTTGTGCTTGTTGCCGGGAATCCGTTGTCCTCTCCACCTAGTCAGGTCTTCCCTACTTCACTATAGTCCCACGGAAATTCACTATCCTTGAAATTATATCAGGAGCCCAATAGCACTTTAAAAAGCTCCTACTGGTGCCTGGCTCTCTCATATTTGGTCTTCCCCTCCAGTAAGGGGTAGGTATGGCCAAAATCACCAAACTGGATC
The DNA here is from genome assembly GCF_016906955.1 of Phacochoerus africanus. NCBI lineage: Eukaryota > Metazoa > Chordata > Mammalia > Artiodactyla > Suidae > Phacochoerus > Phacochoerus africanus. Next base: position 73,879,671 of record NC_062545.1, on the reverse strand, counting down.
CATGTTTGCCTTGCAAACCAAACAAACACTTCTGTTTTTGTTTTGCTTTGTGTCTGGACTAATTCTTAGCACCTCTTCTGCCTGTGAGCGATTTGTCACTTCCTTCTGTAAGACTGGCACCAGCAGAAATGCAGTCTCAGAGGATCCCGGGGAGAAAGCGAGGCCGACCCCCACTTCACTCAACACCTATGAAGATGGCAGTTCATAACCTTTATTCTGCTTCAGCTGGTTCTTTACCAGCAGTGAAGATCCCAAAGAAAAGAGGGCGGAAACCTGGGTACAAGGTACGGCTCCATCATCTCCTTTCTCCAAGTTGGGATTGGGCTGGGGCATGGTGCTTGGGAAGAACTCCAATGCAAAATGTGATAAGAGGCTGAATCTGGGTAAAGACAGGATGAGAAATAAGTTTCTCTCAATGAAGCATGTGATGGACCAGGCTTCATTGTTGCAACATGGCACACAATGCCTGCTGTCGCTGTTGTGTGCATTTTTACAAATGGAGAAAGCAAATTACACCAGATGGGAAAAGTTGTAAGGCGAGCAGATTTTAGGGTCATAGCTAAACACACGTTATTAAGTCTTGCATCTCAATTAGCGTTTCAGACATTGAGCTTTCCCCTGACTGCTCTTACCAGGGCAGCTCTGGAAGCTGCTTTCTGGAACTCATTTGTCATTAATTTTAGTAGAAGCGGATGATGTTCCTGAGACATTTAAATTAATAATGTGAGCAAGCTGGTGTCAAAGGACATGAAGAGTTTTCCCAAATGGAGCCTCAACAAGAGGACTCATCATGAAAATTCAGGGTGTTAATTCATAGCTTCCTGCTTACAAAAGACGCTGACGTCAAGCTTGGCTACAGGAGTATATCAGGCAAAATGAAAATCCCATTACTCTTTCAGGAATTACTGATTTGGTGAGGCTGGGGTGGGGGGTGGAGAATAAATTCTCTGATGTAACTGAAATCGCATAAAACAACCTGAACCCAAGGGAGAGCTTCTCTAAGATGTTTTTAAAGAGTCTACTAGAGAAGAAAGACCATTGAGTTGTTTTCCATGAGCCTTTTGGGCATTAGAAAATGAGCTTCAGAAATTTCACTTCATCTATTTTTCTTGAAATAAAGAGCTTATGTTTCCATCTTGAGATCTGAATACTCAAACCAAAATGCAAATTGGCAATTAACTCCCACAAATTTAGGAAAATGTATGGAAATTATTTCAGGTCAGCAGAAAGACAAAGCTTCCGGAAGAATTGGTAATGAATTCAACCTCTATCCCTTTGGTTCTCCACAGTTCTTCCAACTGCTGGAAAATAGACACAGTAGGTGGGGGGAAGGTGACTCAAAGTTATTTGGGGGTCATTGGTTTTAGCAAAAGAAGCTTTTACTCAGCCATCTCTTGAAATAAAGTCTTCTGTCACTGGTTATTTTTCTGAGAAAGAGAGCTTACTTTTTCTCATGGGCATACCGGCATCAGAATTATGTGTCTCTGAAGCTGGCCCAGGACAGGTCTCCTTGCTCAGCTACCTGCACAGTTGCTGGGGTCTGGGAATTGCGTCTGGAAGGCTGGAACAGGGCAGCCCTTCTGTTTATAGAGCCAGGGAGCAAATCCAGGATCTGAAGAAACACTGAAAACTTCTCTCTCCTATTTGGCCTTTCTCCTGCTCCCCTGGGAGCTGTGACCCAAGAATGAAAATTACTGACAGACACAGCATTTCTGGGGCCAGGAAAAATGGAAATTCACTCCGTGGAAAGAACCCAATTTGCAATTTTCCTGTCTCCTGAAAAGGGCAGTTTTCAGTGCTCTGAACATTGAGACAGCTCAGAGCAGGAAGAAAGCTTTGGGGACGGTTAGTCGACATAGGGGCCCTGCACACAGCAGGTGGGTCTCATTCCCAAGCCTCGTGGGGTCTCTCTTCTGGGGACAGCGGGCCACAGCTCTTCCTTCAGTCCACCTCTCATGCCTTTGAGAAAATTGTGGGAATTATTTCAGGCAATCAGCTCCCCAAGCCACGGGCTTTGTGTTTGAGAAGAACAGCTCCAAACCAGGTGCCAGTCTGCGTGAAGTTTCCACTCGCTCATGGTGACAGGAAAAAAAGTCTTAAAGTCTTCACAAAGCTAAAATGATTCCACTTAAAGGATCATCCTTTATCCTGCAATACCTGCTTCCTACTATTTTGGCGTTAAAGTTTATTTTGCTAAGTATCGTATGTTGTGAGGGTTTGGTAACTTTTTAAAAATGTCCTTACTTGGCAATATAAAATTAGCAATGTATTAAGTCTCTCCAATTTTATTCTGACAATTTCTTAGACCCTGAAGCCCCATTTTACCATTAATGAAAGGGTTTTAATTGTGGAGAGGCCGGCAAGGAAACTGTACAGTTTCATTCCATTTACCAAATGGCCACTCATCTGGCAGTTTTACTCTCTTGGACACAGTTGGGGAGCCAGAGTTGTTAAAAAAAAAATCCTGAGCAAGCGAAATAAGATATTACTTGGTCTCCCCTTAAAGATCTTGTATTTTATTACTAAGAGAATGCTTCCAAGCCCTTCCTCAGAGTCTATTTACCTTTATTGTAGACACATGTCTTACAAGCTTGATTATCATAGCTTAATGGCTTTCAATTTGAAGGGGAAGATATTTTCGGGGAGAAGACTGCACATAACAGCTGGTTACTGAAAGTATAATTATATGAGATTACATTAATTATATAGAACAACAAAATATACAATAATATTATCAATATTAAAAAATAATGACAATATTAACTTTGTTTTGTAAGATTATCATGATATATTTATACCAACAATATTGTCATAATAAAATGACAACTGTTGAGCCTTTGGCAAGCTCTTCCCCAGGAGGTCCTGAGGACCCCTGGTTGTGCCGACTGTACCACAGGTGTGTGCTGATTGACATTTGTCATCTCTTGCCTGGTGCCGTCCCAAGCTGCTCTGTCAATCACCTCTGTGCCCCTGCAACATGCGGGCTTTCTGGTCCAGGTATGGGCACAAGCCTTTAAGACTCAAGCACAGCCAACAGAGGCTGTGACATTTAACCCCTTCTCTGAGTCTTGAGAATAACATGAGTGAGTTGCAGGCAGAAAAAGAAGGGTGTAACTGGCATTTGGATGTCAGTGCTGCACAGTTCATGGGTCGTATTGTCTCCCAGGGCCTACCTGGCCTGTCTCTGGGCCCTAGCATGTTCACGCCTGTGAGAGCATCATTTTACGGCCTTGTTGCCCGCTTCTCATCCCCAAAAGAAGCAAAGATCTCTTAACGTTGTATTTTCTCTGAAGAGCCACACTCTGACTTCCATTAAAACAGCCTTCTTCATTATCTCAGAACATTTATATCTCAGTTTGAAGTATCTGCTGTTGATTTAGGTTCTCAGTTCAGAGATTCTCCAGGGTGGTCTCAACAAGTAGATTTCCCTTATATTTTGTGACTAAAGGGGCCATCAAGGTGTTTTTAAAGAGATAAAGAGAGGGTCTGCTCCAGGGACAAACCCTAGCTTCCATTCTGCCAACAGAGCCAATTATAATGGCTCCAAATAGTGATATTTTTAGCTTCTGTATCTTTCTGATTTAAGCAGGAAGAAAAAAGTGCTGGGTTTTTAAGGTAGCCATTTATCTCCAGTACATAATCATGATAATCATAAATACTAATAGTGATAATATAAATAACACTTATTGATGAGTACTTTTATATTTGAGGCTCTGGGCCTAAGCGCTTTATATGTGTTTTCTTTTTTGATCCTTGATAGTTTGATAGTGAGAGGAGTCAGAAAAACTACAAGAATTAGGCATGAATTAACCATGCCCCACAGCCTGAGGCCACATGCTAATAGGCTAACAGCCATCTATACCTCAGCAAACTCTTTACATTATTGTTTGGAACAGTAATGATGTTTTCTGATTCAAAAAAAGGGTAGATGATTTCCTGTCTGCTCTGTTTAATGAGCTAAGAAAAGTGCAACATGCTCTAGAAAGAATATCATCCTTGAAATATTAAAAGCAAATGGTTAAAATGTTCTAAAATGATGGTGATTGTATCACTCTGCATTTAAATTCAGGTGCTTTAACACAACCGAATACCAGCCGCTTAAGGAAGATAAAAACTAATCTCTCTCTCATGTTATTGTCTAGGAAGGCTATCTGGGGCTGATAAAGTGGTTCCATTGTGTTGGGGACCCAGGCTCCTTCTACATTGTTGCTGTGATATCTTAACACAGAGTCTCTGCTTCATGTTCTAAAATGGCTCTTCCAGTTTCTATCACCCCACTAGTCCAGTCAGCAGAATGGGGACAGAGGCAGTGGAGGGCAGCGCAATTCCCCTTTAAGGGCAAAACCCTCAATGTTGCACACACCTTTACACTTGTGTCCCACTGGCCAGAACCAAGTCACTTGGCCACACATAACTCCACAGGAGGCAGGAAAATATAGTGCTGGGTGAACAGATGATGAGCTAAAGCTCAAGAATTCCATTAATAAAGGAAGAAGGGAGCATGGATATTTGAGCACAACCAGCAGCCTCTGCTTCATACTTAAAGGACAGTTCTTCTGTTAACGGGAAAATTCACTTTATAAAGAAAGTAATTTTCTAATGACCATGGGTAATCAGTGTTTTTCCTCCTTTCTAATTATCATCTTCTTCCCCCCAAAAGTATGTGTTCTTGGCACTGTGTAACAAGAATGTCAAGTTTGTAAAAATCTCAATTAAGAGAATGTTCAAACTTAAGTAGAAAAGTTTTGTTTGTTTCAACTTGTTTAAAGCTTCTTTCTGAAATGTATTTTCATTAGAACTGTTGAACTGGCTTCAATACTTCTTTGATTATCCAGATCTTATACCACTTTAGAATCGTATTTATGAACATTAAATGTAGCCTAATAACATGGAAATGATGGATGATACCTAACCCTTCCTGTGCCTGTTTTCAAGTGCTGATGGTTGGGAATAAAGTACCACCTGCACCCTGTGGGGGGAAATGATTACACAGGCACAAAGAATGGGTCATTTCCTGAGGCTGAACAGTGTGCAGCACCTAGGGAAGGGCTTGTTTCTCCTGGGGTCTTCTGTGGTCCTCTGCTCCCTCCACAGGGCTGGAGCAGGCATCTGAGGTGAGGCTCAGCAGTGGTTCTGGGGCACTGGTATCTGCTGAATGTTTCCTGACCAGCCTTCAAAGTGTAACTCTGACATGAATATATATATATTTTTGCTTATGTTAAGGAGTAAAAGAAACATAAACAGTGAAATTTGTATGTTGGACTTCACTCATTTGTCATAAATGTGATGAATTCTTTGCTAAATTGGATAATACCTTGTGAAAAAAAAATTTTCAGTTTTTTTTGGTGTGTGTGCTATTCATGGTGTAACAGCTACAGACACGACACACTATTAAGTTTGATTTGCATTTTTAATATTTTCTCTATCACTCTGTTAAGTCTATATGTCAACAAAACAGTAAACCCAGCCCTGTTTGTAGCATTTGCCAATTGCTAAGGTGTAAATATTTTCAACACGGCCAATTTCCAGGTACCAATGTTACATCCCCCAAAATGGGGTTGGTAAAAGATGTGCAGCAGCACACATTTGCATTTATATTTCCACACAGATGCAACAGGAAATAATTAGAAAGTGATGAGTTTTAAGTACCTATTACCTTTGTTTTTAGTGTGTTTATTTAATTAATACTCTCCATATACACTTCAATAATAAATACTCTCCATATACACTTAATAATCACTGTTTAACAAACAACTTGCAATATTCCTAAAAATTTAACAATCATCTCTTGTGAACCAGTGTAAGCTGCTCCAGCTCCCCACTGCTCTGACCTCTGCTATACAAAGAATACCTGTAACTGCATGTCTCATGTCCCCCCTTCATCTGCAGGTCTGACCCCATGCCTGCTGATGCATAGAACTTGGCCCCCTCACTAATTTCTATAAAGAAACTCAATCACAGCAAGCATTCCTTGAAATGTGTGGTCTCTACTAAAGATCACTGGGATCACAGGGTGGAGTGAACAGCATTCCATTAATAATTCTCATTATTATGAATGGATCTGTTTCCCTCAATTCCACTTTATCTAATGATAGTTGTTTTTTAATTTTAAAATATTTTAAAATAATTTTAGATTTACAGAAGAGATGCAAAGATTTCCCGTATGCCCTTCACCCAGTTCCCTCTAATGTTCCACTACTGTCCTTTTTCTGCTCTAAGATTCAATACAAGAGAGCACATTACTGAACTAAATTGTCGTTTTTTTCCTTAGTCTCCTCTGATCTCTGATAGTTTTTCAGCCTTTCTTTGTCTTTCATGACCTTGACACTTGTTTTGTGTCAAGGTTACAGATTTTTAGGAAGAAAACTGCAGAGGTGAAGAAGACTTCTCATTGCCTTATATCAGGAGGTACATGATATCAACATGAATTATCACTCGTGATTTTAACCTTCCATACTTGGTTAAGATCGTGCCTATCAGGTTTCTCCACTGTAAAGTTACCATTTTTCTCTTTCCATATACTATTCCTTAAAAATGATCACTAGGTTCAATCAACTTTCAAAGAAAGAGAAATTAAATTAAGCTGGACCTCCTGAAGGGCAGTGTGTCAAATAACTTGTAGACATGCATTAAAACCATCGCAGTAACTAATAAATATTTGGAGGAGATACTTTGATATATCCTGTTTTTCTTAAAAGTTTCACCCACTAGTTTTTGCCTTTATCATGATAGTGGTTTCTGCTTTCTTTTTTTTTTTCTTCCACCTGTCTCCTGGTACCCATGGAGTACCAGGAGCACTGTCCTCATTCTTTTCAGCCCCACCCAGGCAGCATAGTACCACCACCATTGCCCCCTGCTCCCAACACACACACAGCCTGTGCTATACTTCACCAGTTTCACTACCTCTTTGGGCCCAGGGGAGAATCTGAATCCAACACAGACTTGGTGGGAGAAAGCTCCAGCATCCTCATCCTTTCTTTTAAAATGCACAAGAGAGGTGGACCATTCCTCTGCCACCTCTGAGCATCCGCTACTGTCTTCATTGTGACAGAATATGGCACAATGAAGACAGAATATGGTATAGGGGTAATTTTATTTTCCTAGGGAAGATTTAGTGCAAAGATCATTTTACTAGGATTTCAGATTTGACTGAAGGGCCGGTCGCCAAAGCAGATCTCAAGGCCAAAGAATACTGGTCCCTCCATACTTTGTGTGTTTAATCTCTCCCAAGAGAAGGAAGAAAAAGGTGTGGATAGACCCAGAAACAGGCTGACTCCTCAGAATGGAATTAGGTCATTGGCCACAAACTTCTTGTTGTTGGAGCTGATTTGCATTTCCAACAGGCAAGTTTTTAGACTAAAGTCTGAGGTTAAACACAATGAGGTATTCAGTTTCCCCCACTCTGCTCCCCACAGCATCTCCTCAGAACCTTGAGGGAGTTTTGTGTGAAGAGTATGAGCCTAATGAAGGAATGTTCTCCCAAAAAAGCTATGGGCAGGGACATAGACAAAGCTATCCTCAAAAGAGGTGGGAGGGAAAAGAGGGGAAAACATGATGCTAAAAAATAGAATCTGGTATATTAGTTTCCTAGAGCTGCTGTAGACAAAAATATAAGAAATTGGATGACTTATTAGGAATTTTTAAATTTACTTATTTTTGATTGAAGTATTATTGATTTACAGTGTTATACTGTTAGTTTCAGGTATAGAGCAAAGTGATTCTCTCTCTCTCTCTCTCTCTCTCACACACACACACACACACACACACACCTATTTTTTTTTTCAGATTGTTTTCCATTATAGGTCATTACAAGGTTGAACACAGTTTCTTGTGCTATACAGTAGGTCCTTGTTTATTTTATATATAGTAGTGTGTATGTGTTCATCACAAATTCCTAATTTATCCCTCCTTGCCCTTTCCCCTTTGGTAACCATAAGTTTGTTTTCTATGTCTGTGAGCCTTTTTGTTTTGTAAATAAGTTCATTTGTACCATTTTAAAAAATTCCACATATAAATGATATCATATTATATTTATTTGTCTTTCTCAGTCTGACTTAGGTAGTTTGATAATGTGTAGATCCATCCATGTTGTTGCAAATGACATTATTTCATTCTTTTCATGAGTAGTATTTCATTGTGTATATATACCACATTTTTGTCTATTCATTTGTCGATGGAACAATAGAAATTTATCATCTCACAGTTCTGCAGGCTGGAAGTCTGAGATCAATGTTGGTCTGGTTGGTTCCTTTGGAGGGCTGTGAGGGAGGACCTGTTACAGGTCTCTCCTAGCTTCAGGTGACTTTGGGTGTTCTTTGGCTTGTGGACTGCATTCTCCCTGGGTTTTCACATTATCTTCCCTCTGTACATGTCTATCTCTGTATCCAAATTTCCCGTTTTTATAAGAACACAATCATATTGGGTTAGGGCCCGCTCTAATGACCTCATCCTAACTTGATCATTGGCAAAGATTTCCCAATAAAGTCATATTCATAGGTACTGGGGGTTAGGACTTCACCATCTTTTGAGGAGGATGCATTTTATTTATTTATTGTCTTTGCCATTTCTAGGGCCACTCCTGCGGCATATGGAGGTTACTAGGCAAGGGGTAGAATTGGAGCTGTAGCCGCTGGCCTATGCTAGAGCCACACCAACTCGGGATCCGAGCCGTGTCTGCAGCCTGCACCATAGCTCATGGCATCCATGGATCCTTAACCCACTGAGCAAGGCCAGGGATCAAACCTGCACCCTCATGGTTCTTAGATTCGTTAACCACTGAGCCACGACAGGAACTCCGAGGAGGATGCATTTTAATCCATAGCATCCAGTATAATAATCTTCATCTTTTAACTAGTCATTTGGTCTATATTTAAAGTAATTATTGATAAATTTGGGTTTAAATCTATATTTTATTTTGTGCGTTCTATTTGTCCCAGTGGTTCTATGTTCCTTTTACCTGTCTTTCATGTCCTCTTTTGGATTTTCAAGTACGTAATTCTTTCTTTTCTATTCCTTGAAGTTTAAGCACTGTTTTCTATTGTATTGCTCTAGAAATTACACCATGCTTGCATGCTAGAGTTTTCTGCAGTTAACCTTACCTTTGTTTCTTCCTAGATGATACAAGGACCTTAGGATACTTTAACTCCATTTGTCTCCCTGACTTGAATATTATTACTGTTATGCATTTTAATTCTTTTTGCCTTTTGAATCCCTCAAAACAATTATTTTTATTTTGTATTGTCCTTTTCATTCAGATTCATCTTCTTAGTTACCATTTTAAAAAATTCTTCATTCTTTTTTTGCATATCAGACCTTCTACCTGAGATCACTTTCCACTTGCCTGCAGTACCTCTTTTACAAGTCCCTTTAATAAGCTCCTCTTGTGATAAATCTTCTTAGCTTTTTTTTTTTAACTAAATTTTTTTTTGTCTTTTCTAGGGCTGCTCCCGCGGCATATGGAGGTTCCCAGGCTAGGGGTCCAATCGGAGCTGTAGCCACTGGCCTACACCAGAGCCACAGCAACACGGGATCTGAGCCGCATCTGCGACCTACACCACAGCTCACAGCAATGCTGGATTCTTAACCCACTGAGCAAGGGCGGGAATTGAACCTGCAACCTCATAGTTCCTAGTCGGATTTGTTAACCACTGCGCCACAACAGGAACTCCTAAATCCTCTTAGCTTTTGTTATCTGGAAGTATCTTTATTTAATCTTTATTTTTGGAAAAAACATTTTTGCTGGGTATAGAATTCTATGTTGATAGTTATTTCCTTGCATAACATAGAAGACCTTATTCCACTTGTCTTTGGGGGGCCATTTTTGTAAAGAACTTAGATATCCATCTAGCTTATTTGAAAGTTCCCTGGAAGGTTTTGTATTTTTAAGCTAATTTTAATATCTTTTCTTTGTCTTTGGTGTTGTACAGTTTTGTTCTGTTGTGTCTACCTGTGGATTTCTTTTTTATTCATCTTATTTAGGGTTTATTTGGCTTCCTGAATCTCTGAATTAGAATTCTCATCATCTCTGAAAAATTCTTAGTTATTATTATCTTTTCAAATATGACCTCTATTCCATTCTCTCTGAACTCTAATGTTAAAACTTTTCAAATTTGCCATGTCTTATAACCTCCCCTCCATAGTTTTTATCTCTTTATCTCTATGCTACTTTTGGTTAATTTTTTTGATGCATATTCTAGCTCACTAATTCTTTCTTTAGCTATGTTTTGTATGCTGTTAAATCTATCCATTTAGTTTTAACTTTAATTATTGTATTTTTCATCTATAGAAGTTAAACTTGGTTCTTTTACAAATTTGCTCTGCTATTTTTTATGGTTTTCTATTCTCCAGAGATATTTTCACATTTCATACTATGTGTATCTTTATACATAGTATCACAATTGTTTTTATAAGTCTGATAATTGAAATATCTTAAATATTTCTGGGGTTTTATTGCTATGTGTTTTTATTGCCCATTTTTGCTTTTGTTCCTTGCTTCCTTGTATGTTTGGGCTATTATTCATTGCATTTGAAAATTTATTTGAGGGACTTCTTTGAGGCTTTTCTCCAGAGATGATTTGTGTTTGCTTTTCTAGGTATCTGGGAGCACTGCCAGATTGGGTAATTTTTAAACTAACTTCACAGCCTGAAAGTTTCTTGGTCACCCAACAGACTTATGGCAATATCTTCTCAGGGATTCTGCACAGCCCCTCCTCCAGTGTCAAGGAAACATTTCTTAGAGTCAGGTGTGGGTAGGGTAGGGCAAGATATGTTTATAACTGGCTTAACCTTGCCCTGAGGTTGTAGTCCTTTGGGTGAGCCCTGGGATCCATGGCAATTTCAAGGCCTAGTTTCACCTATACTTTGGCCCAATTAATCCTTGTATGTTGTTAACTCCTCCATATTTTTACTAATCTTATGTTCTTTACTTTATTAACGGTTGTTTTCAGTTGATCCAAATAACCTAGTTTTCTACATTCCCAGAAACAGAACTCCAAAGTAATTTAGGATGCACATTTTTTTTTCTGATCAATATTTAAAATATGGCACTGACACTGGCTTTATTTCAAACTCTTTAATGTTTTCAAAAGTAGTCTAATGCAAGATACACAACATTATGAGTTGGAAGAGAACTTAGGAACCAACAACTCTGCCCCAATTTAATGGCTTTGGAAGATAAAGCCCAGAGGCACTGAGTGGGTTGCTCAGAGTACCATGTGAGTTGGTGGCAGAACCAGGATTAGAACCCCAGTCCTCCCTGAGGCCTGTATTCTCACCACTCCCCTGCAGCTCATTGGGCAATGTGAAATCATGTCAGTTCTTAGTGTCCATTTCCCAGATGAAGAAATATAGATGCGCAACAAAGATTTGTGAAGATGTGATCTCAAGTGGATAAGTGTAGAAAATATAGATGGGTCCTAGGAGAAAGATGGGCAAGTCCCCTTCCCTGCTATGGCTACCTGAACAAGAAACTGAAAACTCATTTGTATATCTGGAACTTCTAATAATAGAATTATAATACTATCAGGAATAATGATAATAAACACTTATTCTCCCTTTGCACTAGCCCTATGTAAAATGTTTACCTTTCATTCTTGCCATATCCTGTGAGAAGGTGTTATTATCTTGCAGACGAGGAAAGGCAGGCTTTGAAAGGTTAAGCAATGAGACTTAGGACAGGGTTACTGAATGGCTGAGCTGTACTTTGAACTTAGATCCAAAAGCTAGTGCCCCATTGTATGTATCCACTGCCACCCCAAACTTATATTTATTTATTTTATTTCTATTTTATTTTATTTTGCTTTTTATGACCATACCAGCAGCATATGGAAGTTCCCAGGCTAGGGGGTCTAATCAGAGCTACAGCTTCTGGCCTATACCACAGCCATAGCAATGTGAGATCTTAGCTACATCTGCGATCTACACCACAGCTCATGGCAATGCTGGATCCTTAACTCACTGAGCGAGGCCAGGGATTGAACCCACAACCTCGTGGTTCCTAATTGGATTCGTTTCTGCTGCACCACCACGGGAACTCCCAAACTTATTTTTAAATTTTCCTTTGTTGCTTCATCCTCTGCTGATGTGCAGGAAGGCTCTACACATCTTTATATTCCCCCAACAACATTCTCTATCCTCCATTTACCAACCTCTTACCGTCAATCTAACAAATACTATTTGGTTAGTACTTCTGTTTCTGACACACTTCCATAATTCCAGAAAAATACTTGAATTTTACATCAGCTGACTCCTTCTCCTTTAGTGTCCTTTAGTGTGTCCTGGCCACACATCTCAGTTTGCAAACAAACCCTTCCCAACTCTTTGCAGTGATTCTCTAGCAAATGTCTTAGAGAAGGTCTTCCCCTGAAGGCAGCAGGAGCAAGAAACCCTCCGGGCCCTTATTTTGGACACGTGAATGGAAAAGAAAGATGAGCTGATCCCAGACTCCCCAGCCCCTTTGGTGGAGACTCCAGCTGGCAGGGGCCGCCTCTACCCTTCTGCTTCATCCCCCCACAATACTTTAACAAGGCAAAGCACAGCCATTGGCAACCATGCCCTGGATGAAGAGTCATGACAACTGTTTGATTGAGGTTTTGAATTTCAGGTAAAGGTACCAACTTTGCCAGCATCTGTATAGGCTGTTGGCTTTGGAGGCCAAGGATTAGCTCCTGTATGTCAGAGCAATGCATCCTGGGCAGCAAATCTTCTTCTAGTCTTATGCTGCCAAGAAAGAGGCCTCTCCTATCTCCTTCCTTTTCATTTTACCCAGTTTATTCTGCCAGATTCTGTTTTTAATATTTTAAAAATAAACCATGTTTTAGAATAGTTTTAGATTTAGAGAATCATTGCAAAGATACAGAGAATTCTCATATACCTGACACCCAGTTCCCTGTTGTTAACATCTTACATTACTGTGGTATATTTGTCACAGCTAGTGAACAAATAATAATACTTTAGTGTTAAAGATGTCCTTATTTTATTTGCATTCAGTAGTTTTTCCCTACTGTGTTCCAGGACCCATCCAGGATACCTCATCACCTTTAGTCATCCTGTCTTCTTAAGCGTCTCTGGGCTGTGAAAGTTTCTTAGATTTTCCTTGTTCTTGATGACATTTGAACTTTTGAGGAGTATTGGTCAAGTATTTTGTAAAATGTTCTGCAGTTTGGGTTTGTCTGAAGTTTATACCATAATTAGACTGGGGTTATGGATCTTTGGAGAGAAAAATCTCAGAGGTAAGCTGCCATTTCCATCACATTGTATCAAGAGTGTGTACTATTGGAGTTCCCGTCATGGCACTGTGGAAACGAATGCGACTAGGAGCCATGAGGTTGCAGGTTCGATCCCTAGCCTCATTCAGTGGGTTAAGGATCCAGTGTTGCCGTGAGCTGTGGTGTAGGTCGCAGATATGGCTCAGATCTGGCATTGCTGTGGCTCTGGCATAGGCTAGCAGCTGAAGCTCTGATTAGCCCCTAGTCTGGGAACCTCCATATGTTGTGGATGCAGCCCTAAAAAGACAAAAGACAAAAGACAAAAAAAAAAGAAAAAGAAAAAAAAGAAACGAGCGTGTACTATTGACATGGTTTATCACTGTGTATGGCGACCTGGATCCCCTGGCTAAGGTGATGTTTGACAGGTTTTTCCACTATAAAGTTACTTTTTTCCTCAGGAAGGAAGTCACTGCATGTGGCCCACACTTAAGGAGTGAGGAGTTATGCTCCACAATGAAATTTTTATGCACGGAAAATTTGTCTATTCTCCCCAATGTCTTTACATAGTCACTCATTTATGTGAGTATGGAGTCATGGATATTCATGGTATACTTTGAATTATAATCCATTATTACATTCTTTGTTGCTCACGAAGTTCCAGGTTTGGCCACTGAAAGCTTTTTCAGTTGACTCCTGTGTCCCTGTGACCTACCCCTCTCGTGTGTGTGTGTGTGTGTGTGTGTGTGTGTGTGTGCGCGCGTGTTTTAGTTTAGTACTTTCTTACCTTCTGGCACAGTAAGATGATCAGAGTTCATCTTGTGTATTTCCTGACCTAGTCCTAGAATCAGCCATTTCTTTGAGAATACCTGATTCTTTTTATTGAAGAGTGGTATTAGAAATCAAGATAGCAGTTTTCTATTTTATTTTGTAATTTAAAAAACAAAACAAATAATTTAAGACAAATCAGCAATTATTTGTTTTGTTTTTTAAATGTTTTGTTTTTTAATTTAAGACAAATCAGCAATGACAAAAACAAATGCCAGAGAGTAGCTTGGATAGGCCGGGGCACATGGGGAGCTCCTCATGGCACACATGGGAGAGGCCACAGGGCTCCACATCACACCAAAGGAAGGTTTCTAGCCAGTGGGCTCACATCTGTTTTAGGGCCTTTATAAAATCATGGGTGATCCCCTTTTCTAGGATAGATTACTTTCAATTCTTTTTTTAATGAAAGTATAGTTGATTTACAATGTTGTGTTGTGATTCTTTATATTAAGCAATGAGATGGAAATTTCAGAATGCCAAATCAAAAGATATTCCTACTGATGATTTATTCTCTTGCCAAAAGAATATTTTTAAAAAAGCCATACTTGCATGAGATTCCTTCTTTGTTCAGAAGGCCCAGAAGTTGTTTTAGAGGTTGAATGAATACATCAGGTTTTTCCTGCAACCAGCTGATTTATTCTAATCCCTTTAATTGCTTCACCTGGGCAGAAATGATGGACAGATGTAACAGCCAATTATAATTATATTACTTTTGAAGGTGGGTTCAAAGGACAGATACCTCTCTAGTAAATATTAAAATGGTGAGCAAGAATTAGATGTTAGGGTTGTCGAGGTTTATGTGAACAGTAAATACTGTCTGGCTATCTGAGTCTTGGCTGCCATCATTGTCATCATCATTTTTGTAAGAAGGGATCACAGGATCTTTGTTAATTTACTTAAGACAATAGGAGGGAAAATGGTGACTTTTCAATCCTTTTCTTTCCACGACCAACATTGTTATCTGTGTGTTGGGAATTGGAGGGCTTTAAGCCTGTAAATGAGGATTTAGCTAAGGCTCTTCCAGAGCCTACTGCCCACAGTTCTTGGGGACTGTCACCACCAGCCTCTCCATCACAAGCTATGTGTTCCTAGAGATTCATTTCCGTGACTTTTGATTCATTTCTACATATCCCATTGTGCCCACAATCATCTCAGCAGCCACACTCCATTCCCCCATTTCTTTCACCCTCCTGTTTCCTTAATACATCACTCTCTGCCATTACACACAGCTTCCAGGATCATTGAGAAATAAGAAGCTCTCGGAAGTGGCCTTCTGTAAGCTCCCTCCTCCACATCTGCCCAGATCCAGACCCCCATATTTCTCCTTCCTTCCTGTTGCAGTAGATGAAAAGTCCTTGTTTATCTCTAAGACCATAGACCAGAGCCCAAACCCCCAGTTCACTAGATCTCATCCTCTCTCATCTACTCAGAGCCCTGATGCGTACAGTTCTTGGTGCACTTCCCTGTGTTATCAGTTTTTCCCTTTCCACTAGGTTATTTCCATCAGCTTTGGAATGTGTTTCTCCCATCTCAAAAACAAAAGCAAAAAAATCTTTTTAAAATTAAAAAATTCAGTTTTAATAAAAACCACATGGCATAAAACTGACAGTCTAACCATTTCTAAGTGTACAGTTTAGTAGGGTTAAGTATGTTCACTTCATTGTGCATCCAATCTCCAGAACATCTTTACCTTTCAAAACTGAAACTCAATCCTCATTAAACTACTCTCCATTTCCCCCTCCCTCTAGCCCCTGGCAACCACCATTCTACTTTCTGTTTCAGCACATTTGACTACTCTAGGTACCTCGTATAAGTGGAATTGGACAGTATTTGCCTTTTTGTGACTGGCTTATTTCTCTTAGCATAATGTCGTAAAGTTTCATCCACATTGTAGCGTGTATCAGAATTTTCTTTCTTTTTAAGGCTGAATAATATTTACTTGTATGTATATACATTTTTTAATCCACTTATCTCCTGATGGACATTTTGTAGTTGCTTCCATAGTGATAGTATGAATGGTATTGCTTTGAATATGAGTGAGTATACAAATATCCCTTGAAGACACTGCTTTTAATTCTTCTATATACTCAGAATTGGAATTGCTGGGTAATTCTATTTTTAGCTTTTTGAAGAATGCACCATTTTATGCATTCTGCACCATTTTACATTCCCACCAAATAGTGCACAAGGCTTGCAATTTTTCCACTTTCTTGTTAACATGTGTTATTTTCATTTTTTTGCTTTTTAGGACCGAACTCATGGCATATGGAGATTCCCAGGCTAGGAGTAGAATTGGAGCTACAGCTGCCAGCCTACACCACAGCCACAGAAACGTGGGATCTCAGCTGTGTCTGTGACCTACACCACAGCTCACAGCAATGCTGGATCCTTAAACCACTGAGTGAGGCCAGGAATTGAACCCACAACCTCATGGTTTCTAGTCAGATTTGTTTCTGCTGCACTACAATGGGAATGCCAACATGTGTTCTTTTTAATGAAAAATTTTTATAGTAGGTGAGGTGGTATCTCATTGTGGGGCAAAAAATCTTTTTTTTCCCACGTACATGTACACATTCTATTTTCTCACATTATCATGCTCCATCATAAGTGACTAGACAGAGTTCCCAGCACTATACAGCAGGATCTCATTGCTAATCCATTCCAAAGGCAATAGTTTGCATCTATTAACCCCAAGTTCCCAATCCACCCCACTCCCTCCCTCTTGGCAACCACAAATCAATTCTCCAAGTCCATGATTTTCTTTTCTGTGGAAAGGTTCATTTGTGCCATATTTTAGATTCCAGATATAAGTGACATCATATGGCATTTGTCTTTCTTTTGCTGACTTACTTCACTCAGGATGAGAGTCTCTAGTACCATCCATGTTGCTGCAAGTGGCATTATTTTGTTCTTTTTTATGGCCGAGTAGCAGTCCAGTGTGTGTGTGTGTGTGTGTGTGTGTGTGTGTGTGTGTGTGTGTATACATATATATATATATCACATCTTCCTAATCCAATCATTTGTCGATGGACATTTAGGTTGTTTCTATGTCTTTGCTATTGTGAATAGTGCTACAATGAACATGCAGGTGCATGTATCTTTTTCAAGAAAGTTTTGCCTGGATATATGCCCAAGAGTGGGATTGCTGGGTCATATGGTAGTTCTATGTATAGATTTCTAAGGTACCTCCACACTGTTCTCCATAATGGTCATACCAGCTTATATTCCCACCATCAGTGCAGGAGGGTTCCCTTTTCTCCACACCCCCTCCAGCATTTGTTATTTGTGGACTTATGAATGATGGCCATTCTGACTGGTGTGAGGTGGTATCTCGTGGTAGTTTTGATTTGCATTTCTGTAATAATCAGGAATGTTGACCATTTTCTCATGTGCTTTTTGGCCATCTGTACATCTTTCTTGGAAAAATGTCTATTCAGGTCTTTTCCCATTTTTCAATTGGGTTGTTGGCTTTTTTGCTGTTGAGTTGTATAAGTTGCTTGTATATTCTGGAGATTAAGTGTGGGGCAAAAATCTTTTAATCCTACTTTTCCTCTTGCTATGGCTAATTGGCCACTTCCCTTTAAGACAAGACTCCTTGAAAGAGTTGATTTTACTTCCTGATCTGAATGCCTCTCTTCCCTTTCTTTCTTTGTCTGCCTGTCTCTCTGTCTTTCTCTCTCTCTCTCTCTTTCTTTCTTTCTTTCTTTCTTTCTTTCTTTCTTTCTTTCTTTCTTTCTTTCTTTCTTTCTTTCTTTCTTTCTTTCTTTCTCTCTTTCTCTCTTTCTCTCTTTCTCTCTTTCTCTCTTTCTCTCTTTCTCTCTTTCTCTCTCTCTTTCTCTCTCTCTTTCTTTCTTTCTTTCCCTCTCTCATTCTCTCCCCCTCCTGCCCTTCTTTCTTTTCTTCCTCCCTTCCTCCCTTCCTTCCCTTCTTTCCTTCTTCATTTTTCTTTTCTTTTTTTTTGCTTTTTAGGGCTGCACCTAAAAAGGGGACATATGGAAGTTCCCAGGCTAGGGGCCAAATCAGAGCTGCAACTGCCAGCCTGCACCATAGCCATAGCACTGTGGGATCCAAGCCACATCTGCTACCTACACACAGCTCATGGCACTGCCAAATCCTAACCCACTGAGTGAGGCCAGGGATCGAGTCTGAATCCTCATGGATACTAGTTAGGTTCATTACCACTGAGCCACAATGGGAACCTCCCCCCCCCCCCATTATTTCTTGAGCTTATTCCAGCCAGGTTCTCATCCCACCCATGGCACTGTAACCTCTCTTGTTGAAAAATTGCTACATGGCCACTTCCTTGTCTGATCAGAGTATTTGACATGGTTAATCACTCTCTCCTCCTTCAAACACTTTCTCCATTTTGCTGCTGCAATGCCATACTTGCCCAGTTTTCTTTTCTCCCCACTAGATGTCTTTCCTGGTTTCTTTTGCTGGTTCCTCATCATCTCTCCAACCTTTTCATGTTGGAGTCTTGCAGGACTCAGGCTTGGGTCCTTCTCTTCTCCAGCTACACTCAATTCTCTGATGATTGATCTCATCCATCATCATGACCTTAAATATCAACATTTTACTAATGATTCCAAAATTAAATCTCTGTCTAGACTTTCCCCCAGAACTCCACCCTCCAGTGTATGTACCTGCCTACTTACTATCTGTACTTGGATCTAGGCTCTTAAACTTGACATGTCCAAAACTAATGTCTGATCTTCCTACTTCTCTCTACTCTCCCCTCCTCCCTCCTCCATCTCCTGACTCCCTGACCCAAAGTCTTGGAGTCATCTTTGACTACTTTCTTTCTCTCATATACCACATCCAGTGTGTTGGAAAGTCCTGCTGGTTCCACCTTTAAAATCTGTCCAAAATCTGTCTGCTTCTCATCACCTACATTACTATCATCCTGATCCAATTTACCATCCTTGCTCATCTGCTGTATATTAGTGGTCCTCTCACTTTTGTTTCTTTCATCTCTTCTCAACACAACCATCCGAAAGATTGTTAAGATGTCAGTTTAGATTCTGTAGTTGCTCTGCTCAAAAGAGCTTGGATCAAAAGTCAAAGAACTTGGCAAGCTGCATGGCTTTACCACTTCTGCAATTTCACTCTTGCCTCTTTAAAGTTTCACACTCTAGGTATGCTCCTGCCTCAGGACCTTTGCACTTAATGCTCTCATTCACTGGAATGTTCTTCCCTTAAACATTAGTATGACTTGCTGCCTCGCCTTCTTGAAACCTTTATGCAATATCACCCAAGAAGTGCCTTAACTGTCCCATTTCTATTTTCAAATTTCAGGCTGAAGTACAGCTCCTCAGTTCACTTTCCATGGCCTTCCCTCTCTTTTCAGCTTCAGCTCTTACCATCGTCTAACATACTACATCATTTTCTTGTTTATTCTATTTATTGTGTTTTCCCCCAACAGAAAGTCAGTTCCATGAGGGCAAAGATGTTTCTCATCTTTATTCATTATTATATCCCCAGCAGCAAGACTAGCATCCGGCTTGCAGTGTGCACTCAATACATATTTGTTGAATGAATGAATGAATGAATGTGGAATGTTAGATAACTATTTCTCCATGGTGATTATTATTATAATTATTATTATTACATCCTAAAAATCCAGGAAGCAAGTTAGGATATGAACGGGGACTGTATATATATTAATAACAGAATGTATACCCTTGCTACTCAAAGTGCAGTCCATGGACCAACAGCATTGGCACTGCCTGGGACCTTGTTAGAAATGCAGAATCTCAGGCCCTACCCCAGGCTTCCTGAATCAGAATCTGCATTTAACAAGACCCCTGCAGGTGATTAATGGCACCTTGAAGTTGAAAAGCGCTGGTGTTGAGCAGTGGTCCTTCATCTTATCTGTGTATTGGAATTATCTGAGTATCTTTAAAAATGCCTGATACCTGGGTCCCAGTCCCAGAGACTGACTTAAGTGGTCTGAAGGGGAGTGCAGACATAGGTCAGTGGTAAAGAGGTGAAGTGACTGACTCAGTATTTTTGTTTGTTTGTTTGTTTTGTCTTTTTGCTATTTCTTTGGGCCGCTCCCACGGCATATGGAGGTTCCCAGGCTAGGGGTCGAATTGGAGCTGTAGCGGCTGGCCTACGCCAGAGCCACAGCAACGCAGGATCCGAGCCTTATCTGCAACCTACACCACAGCTCACAGCAGCGCCGGATCCTTAACCCACTGAGCGAGGCCAGGGACTGAACCCGCAACCTCATGATTCCTAGTCGGATTCGTTAACCACTGCGCCACGACGAGAACTCCTGACTCAGTATTTTTGAATAGAGAGCTGAGATTAGAAACTTGCCTCTTAACCTTAGTAAGGAGAATGACTTGTTGGTATTGACACATCACCAAGCCATCTCCACCTTATTCCATAAGAGCAAATTTCAGTTCCTCATTTGTAATTTCAAGTGAGAAACCTTCAAGGTGGCCACTTGTCACTAGTAGAAAATGTGCTCACATCTGCCCCAGACTGCTTTTGATGGTCTCTGTTGCAGGAAATAAACACTTAGAAGCATGTCAGCCCTTTGGAGGAATGACTCCTGCTCCCTTTTCTAGAAGGATCCGTGATCTTTTGAGCAGAAGCCTCAGCAGAGTGAGCAGAGCTTTGGGGTCAGTCTCTGGGTGGCTGTTGGGAAAGCCCTGTCCACAAGAGTCTCAGGGTCACAGGGGCTCGACCTGGGAACTGTCCCCTACTCTGTATCCTGCAGCCAGGGGAGTATAGGCTTCAAATGTTCACACCTCTGTATGTCCCATACCTGCTGCCTGACATCACTTCCTGGGTGGCTCCACTGTGAGGTCAGGGTACAGAGCTGACCTCGGGGTGTGACTCAAACTTGAATCTTCATCATCAACTTGAATCTGAAGTTAAGCCTCCACAGCTGCATGATAGAAAGGCATGAAAGTATGAAAGAATAGCACTGGTTAACTGAGCCCAGGAAAGATCTTGGGAAGGTATAGAGAGCATCTCCAAATTTTCATTGATTACGTGGTCTCTCTCTTGCAGCTCAAGTCTCGGGTTCTCATGACTCCTTTGGCCCTGTCACCTCCACGAAGCACACCAGAGCCCGACCTCAGCTCCATCCCTCAGGATGCAGCCACCATACCCAGCTTGGCAGCCCCGCAGGCTCTTACAGGTAGGTCAGATAAATGAACTCCAGGGCTGTGATGGAGAGCTAGAGAGCTGCCACTGAGGTCACTCAAATGAAGGACTTAGTGTGTTAGCCCGTCAGCAGGTAGGATGTTCTTAAATTCTCTGAGAACAGGAGTTTAAATGTCTCACAGGTTGGATTACTTAAACTTGGTTTTCAATGTATCTTGTCTTAATCTGGTCTCTGTAGGTGGATGGAGGACTAGCCATGAGTGGTTGGGGCATGTACCCCTGGTTTTTTCTTTTCAGAGCCAGACTTACTTTGCACCAATAGTGAGCCTGGTCACTTTGAAGGGTTTCTATCACTTCCAGATCTCCTAAGGATCCTAATGTTCCTCAGTCCCACTCAGTGATTTTCAACCCAGTCAGGGTAGAACTCAGCCCAGTCCTTCTCATGGGGCATCCACCAACCAACAGTTCATCATAAGAGTTAACAGCATCATTCAGGTGCTCTCTCTCTATCTGTCTCTCTGTCTCTCTGCTTGTCTTTCTGTCTACCTCCCTCCCTCTCTCTCTCTTCCTCACACACACATCCATAGCCCCCGCCCCCCGCCCCAGGCCCATCACAAACCACTTAAATCCTATCCCACTTAAATCCCTCAGTGTCCTCCTATTGCTGTTAGGAAAAGACCAGACTGTAATACGGCCAACAAGGCCCTGCTCTCAGTCTTCAGAACCTACCAGAGGATCACAGCGTATTCTCTCTCTATCTTTCCCTTTCTTTTTTCTTTTTGGTCACACCAGAGGCATGTATGGGCAAGTTCCTGGGCTAGGGATCAAACCCGTGCCACAGCAGTGACAACATTGGATCTTTAACCCATTGAGCCACCAGGAAACTCCTCTTCCTTCCATCTGGAATGATCTTTCCTCTGGTTACCCTATTCCTCCCTTGTATCTCCAGAAAGCCTTCACTGACTTTCCTGCCAAGATTCCCAGGACAGGCTATCCTAGCAAGTCATGAGTGTTTCTTGCAGCCACGGTCCCACATCACTCCCAGTGATTCTCTGAGTAGGTCTGTCTCCGCTGCTGGGTTATAAGCCCTCTGCAGTCAGGGAGTATGTGGATTTGGTGCAGCATTGTCTCTGTTGGGCCTAGAATACTGCCTGGCATGAAGATCCCTTATCAGTTAGATTTTCTTAATCATCTGGGATGAGTAGAAGAGAAGGTAGCCTGGTAAAGTGAAAAGAGCACAGCCCGTGACATCAGAAAGATGGGAGTTTGAATCTCTGTTGTACCACTAAGTACACTTTCTGAGAGGCCACCTAACCCTTGGGTTTTTCATTAGTAAAGAAAGTAATAATATCTAATTCCCAGGTTTATCTTGAGAATCAAACAAGATAAAGTATATACAGCACCTAGAATATAGTAGGTGTTCAATAAAAACTAATTTTTGAAGTTCCCATCATGCCACAGTGGAAACAAATATGACTAGGAACCATGAGGGTGCAGGTTCGATCCCTGGCCTCGCTCAGTGGGGGAAGGATCCAGTGTTGCTGTGAGCTGTGGTGTAGGTCGCAGACGTGGCTTGGATCTGGTATTGCTATGGTTCTGGTGTAGACTGGCAGCTGTAGCTCCAATTAGACCTGGGAACCTCCATATGCCATGAGTACAACCCTAAAAAGCAAAAAAAAAAAAAAAAAAACCTAATTTTTTTCAACTTGGTTGTTGCTGTTTAATCCTTCCAAAATCCTACTAGTCTTGTCTTAAAGTCCCTCTTCAACACTCCTCTGCACTAATGGCCCCCAAGGTAAGATGCTTATACCTGGGGGCTGGGGGAGACATAAGAGAAGTCATTAGAATATGGAAGAAAATATGACACCTACTGTTAATATTTCTTCTTATCCTTTTAAAATTTATGAGGTTTTTTGTTATTTTTTAAATGTATGTAATACGTTAATACAGTTGAGAATGTGTATAACCTTTTAATAAATAATACATTTTGGGGCATGTACCTCCCAATTTTTTACGAATAGGGTATATCACTTTATTTTATTTTATTGCTTTTTTTTTTTTTTTTGGCCTTCTCAGCATTCCCAAGGTCAGGGCCTAGGGGACATGACTGAGACATCCCCCCACACACGAGAGCCACCACCGGCCTGATGTTCTTTGATGCTGAGGGCTTTGTGGGTCTTTTTCCAGTCTGCCTCTACATCAACAAGCAAGCCAACGCGGGGCCATACCTGGAGAGGAGAAAGGTACAGCAGCTCCCTGAGCACTTCGGGCCTGAGAGGCCATCAGCTGTTCTGCAGCAGGCCGTGCAAGCATGCATTGACTGTGCCCACCAGCAGAAGCTGGTCTTCTCCCTGGTCAAGCAGGGCTACGGTGGTGAGATGGTGTCAGGTAAGGTCCTGGGGCAGGTTGTATGAGGAAGGCTGTAGGCATCTCTTTAAAGAGGAGAGAAGCCATAATCAGGCTTGGACGACAGGGGCTATGGCCAGGCTCTGTCCCCATCTACTGGGCTCTAGGGGTCTTAAGTGAGCCTGTATGCTAAGGTCTCTCTTGGGACTTGAAGAGAAGATGCTTCCAGATCTGGACAAGAAGACTAGAATCCTCATCCTCATCTGAATCCTCATCCTTGACTCGTCTCTTTCTCCCACCTCCTACTTCCAACCCATCAATAAATCCTATTGTTCTAACTTCAGAATATATCCAGAATCCAGATACCTGTCACGACCCACAGCATCTCCTCTGGTTCTTTCAAAATCTAAGTCAGTTATTCCTCTCCACTGCTCTAAACCCTGACTGGCTCCCATGACACTCTGAGAAAAAGCCCATATCCTTACAAGGGCCCCCAGGCCCTATGTGATCTGGCCCTGGCTACCTCTTTGATCTCCTGGTCACTTCTCTTGAGTCACTCTTCTCTGGCCATGGTGGCTTTATTCCTGTGTCCTCCATCCATGCTCCTCCTACCTCAGGGCCATTGCACCTTCTCTCCTCTCTTTTTTGGAATGCTCTTTGCCCAGCCATCCATGTGGCTTGCTCCTAGGCTTCCTTTAGGTTTCTATTCAAATGCCACCTTTATCAAAAAGCTTTCCTGACCACGTTGTCTAACATATCAGCCCTTGTCACTATTTACTCTCCCTTCCTCTGCTTCATTCCTTTTTCACAGCACTTATTACCATGCGAGACAGTGGGGAAAGCTGCTGGTTTCAGCCCCATCTCACAGGGCATGTCTTTTTTTTTTTTTTTTCTCTTAAGCAAGAGCCTCATGGTCAATCTCATATGCATTGTCACCACCTTCCTCCAGTTTCTACCCTTGTCTGACAGCATCCACAGGGAATGGAAGTTGTCACCACAAGGCAGAGGCACAATTGAGAGCCCTTCCTCCTTCAAATGTTTGTGTGCAGAGGCTCTCTGCATGGACAATGGTTTTTACCACCTGCCCTTAAGCCCGTGAGGGCCAGTCCTTTGCAATATGCTTTGACTCCAGGGGGACAGCCTGGTGTCTTCTCTGGCCCAGCATCATGGACATGGCCTCCATATCACCAGAGAAAAGGGAGATGATTCCCCAGCTGTGGGTTGGTGCTGGTGACCCTGCTGATTGGCTAAGAGAGGGTGGGGAGAGGGGCCTCTAATGTGGCTGTGTCCTGAAGAACCAAAGCAGAAGCATTTTATTTAACTCCAGATTGATCCTTAGGGCTTGGGGTGGAGAGGTTGTCCAACACAGCTTCCCCAGCTCTGATTGATTCAGCCCTCCTTCTGGAGCTCCTTCTGAGCAAGAAGCTGGGTCTGACCTGCCAGGAATTGATTAAAATAGAATTTGTCAAGGTCTAGGTGCATGTGTCTGACCCAGGGTGACTTTTAAGAGACTTCAGCAGATGCAGGCAGAGACAGGAGGAAGAAGTACCGAACCAAGAGGGGGCGAGGAGGAGAGTCCTGCTGTTAGGCCTCTGATAGCTTCTTGGCCGTTCTCCTGGTTCTGTCTGGGAGCCAGGTTCTTGATCCTGGGCTGCCCTCAGGTCGAAGGCCTGTCTTTGCTAATCAGCAGAGCTCAAGACACAGACCTGGTACTAAGAGAAATCTCCTCCTGTATAGTGTGCCCTTGCTCTAGAGTGAATCCCATCAAACCGAGTTCTTTGTGGCCCCTGCCCCCTAAGCTGACCCCCATTCTCCCTGCTCTCCTGCTTAGCCTTCCTGTGGCCTCAGAGGCCTTGGTGCTGGTAGGAGGTGCTTCGGTGCCTGGCACCAACACAGGAGTGGGCAGAGCCCTGCTAAGTTTCCCCTGGCTGAGGAGTTCCCAGGAAGGCCAGAGCTGAGAACTTACTCTTGGAGGGTGCAGTAGCACCAAGAGGCCTCCTCATGCCACCTCCTTGAGGTCATGAAGCAGCAAGGTGGTCTTTCACCTTTCTGATGGTGACATGGAAGCCCATCAAGGCAGTGATAGCTCCAGGGTGGTTTAGGGAGGGATTCAAGGAGAAATACCAGATTCTCCCACCCTCCACTTAGAACCTGATCCTTAGGGCACAGCTTTCCTAACATTCCCATGGCAGCTACATTTCTACACATGTAGAAAATGGGGACACAGGTGCTGACACCATGGTGTAAGGGAACTTAAAGTGTGGCTGGGCCTTGGGCCACCCCAGAGAGGAATGTTATTGCAATACCCATGACCCATTCCTAGCACACCTGTTGGGATACTGTGCCTTTGCCACACTCTTCCAGAGCAGTAGACTTTGTGATCCCACAAATTCCTGTCTGCTTCTAAAAGGTGGTATTTTCCCACTATGTGACCTTCTAGGCACTTCTGGCAATGTTTGCACACTGATTTGTGGCATAGGCCTGATGCCCCAGACCCTCCTGCTGTGGGTTCAGTTTCTATCACACCTAGTCTTTTAAGATATTGGAGGCAAGCATCAGTGCCCCTCTAAGAGGGAATTTCCAGAGTGTGTGAGTGGCCAGGACGAGCCCCTTACTGAGCATCTAGGCAGCTCTTTGCTGGCTCTTCCAATTAGAGTCACCTGGAGTATTAAAGTGGCAGGCAAATGCCATTTAGAGGCCATATGAGCTGGAAAAGCCACTCCAGGTCTTCTCCTCAGTTTCTTCATCTGTATTATGGAATAATAATAATATCCTTTTCTCCACTGTCCTCATAGGATGGTCAGAAAGCCTAAATGGGGTAATGGATATAAAAGCTTTTGTTAAACTATAGAAAGCTACATAAAAGAAATGGATTCTTTTGATTTCTAATTTATGTGGGTGTAGGGTTTTTTATTGTTTGTTTTTTAGTTCTGAAATCAGAACTAGCTCTGGTTGCCCTTCCCTACCCCAGCCCCTGCAGTGTGCTAGCCTTTGGGAAATACAGTGTCAAAATACAGGCTGCCCTCCAGGTGTTGGCGCTGAGGGCAGAGCCAAGGTTGGGGCAGAATATCCTGTTAGGGATCTTCTCATGGGTTCCCCACGCTGGAGCTTGTGTGCAAGCTTCACGCAGCAGCAGAGAGCTGTGAGGAAGATTACAGAAAGGAATGTGCTCTGGGTTGGAAGAAACTGGTGTTTCTGCATCACTGCAGAAACGTTACTGTCCTTTTATACAGATTCCTCCTGAGAAGGCTCAGTGAACCCTAAACACTGGGATGCTGGATTAGAGTTGGAGACCTCGGTATGAACTCAAGGATTACTTGAATATACCTGTATATCTAGATCTAGACTTATCTGTCTAGAGCCACCTAGTGATCTAGATCTATCTATCTCAAGTTGCTAAAAAAAGGGGGGGGGTATGTCATAGGGACACAGGAATCAATCTCAAATCTCCCAAAGACAAACACTGGAATAATTTAGCAATAAGATAAATAATATAGTACTGGACAACCCAGAGTACAAAATAAATATATTGAGTCTGCACTAGTATTAATGAATAAACAAATAAATAAATGGAGGAGAAGGGACAATTCTTCCTTCTAGAAGAATTCCAAATGATATAGAGACTCTCCCCTCTCCAGGAGGCAGAGCTTAATCCCTCCACTGCCCCTGAGTGTGGGCAGGACCATGTGACAAATTTCCCAGGAACAGAATATGAAGCATACAATGGAGAAATGTGGCAAACACTGTCTTGGCCAGTAGCCGAAGGCTAACCTCCCAGTGATGTCATAGGGAGAGCGTGTCCCCTCTCTGAAGCAGTGAGAGGGGCACTTTGCCTTGCCATTCTTCCTCCTCAAAAACCCATAACCCCAGTCAAATCATGAGAAAAGCATCAGACAAACCCAAATCAAGGGACCTTTGACAAAAAAAAACTGACCAGTATTCTTCAAGACTGTCAAGATCATGAAGAACAAGGAAAGACTGAGAAACAGTCACATACCCGAGGAGACCAAGCTCACCTGAAAACTACACCCCATGTGGTCTTTTGAATGAGATCCTGGAACTGAAATAGGAATTAGTGAAAAAAACGGATGAAATCCAAACAAAACTTAGTTCGAAACAAAACTGAACAAACCCAGCCCTCTTCCGCAGGCTGACAGGCTTGTGGCTTTCTCCAGAGTCCCGCTCTGAGTCACTATCTCTGTGGTTTTCTAGTCTCTGCGTCCTTTGACGGGAAGCAGCACCTGCGGAGTCTACCTGTGGTGAACAGCATGGGATACGTCCTCCGCTTCCTGGCCAAGCTGTGCCGAAGCCTCCTGTGTGACGACCTCTTCAGCCACCAGCCCTTCCCCAGAGGCACCGGCACCCCCAAGGAAATCCCTGAGACCCAGGAAGGCAGGATAGAGTCAGGTAAGCTTTGCCTGTATTTTGCCCAGGGCCTGCAGGTGGTTCCAGATGTCCCAATCCTTCCAGGGCAGGTGACACTGCCACTGAGGGGACTCCCGGGAGCTCTGCCACTGGAGGTTCACAGGCTGCCACCTGGGTTCCCAAGAATAGTCAGGCCAGCCAAGACCAAGTACACCCGGATGGCCCCTCCCCAGGCTGAACTTATAAGAGATGGTTCCAGCTACTGAGAGCTGACATTATAGCTTTTAGGCCAATGTTATGAGAATTTAGACAATGATACCATATCACATGTAATGAGTGATTTTTTCCCCCCTCATTTCTGCTTAAGACTCACAGGCATTTATTCATCATTGTTGAGTAATGGAAGGACAACTAACTTAAGGGACTAAGAAATCTTGAAGAAATAAGGGCTAATGAATTGATTATGTTGGTCCTGTCTGGGAGCCTCAGATGCCTACCCATGTCAATAAAAGGTTTTACAGAGTGTCTATCATGGCAGGAATTTGACCCGGCCATAAATCACATATGTCCTCCAGTGAGAGTTAGTGTTTCTCTCTCATCGCAGGTTGGGAAGTGGCCCAGGGACTGAATGCCTTTTGTACCATCAGCCCCGCATAGCTCAGCACAGGGAAGTGGCCAGTGGGAAGTGGCAAGGCCTCATGGGCAAACTTGTACACTGTTATCTGCCCGAGGAGGCAGATGCCCATGGGAAGGGCTCTCTCCCCATTTAGCAGCCCTGGGGTAGGGATTTGCAAAGAGTTCAACGAGTCCAGTTTCTGGATTTCAGGTTCCCGAAGATGGGCAGTTGTATTACCTTTTTTCTTTGTCCAGAGGCAGTGTTTTGTTTTGTCTTTTTGCCATTTCTTGGGCTGCTCCTGTGGCATATGAAGGTTCCCAGGCTAGGGGTCCAATCAGAGCTGTAGCCACTGGCCTACGCCAGAGTCACAGCAACTCGGGATCCGAGCTGCATCTGCAACCTACACCATAGTTCACGGCAATGCTGGATCCTTAACCCACTGAGCAAGGCCAGGGATCGAACCCACAACCACATGGTTCCTAGTTGGATTCGTTAACCACTGAGCCATGATGGGAACTCCTGGAGGCAGTGTTGTTGATACATAAAGAACACATAGGCAATGAAACTGGTATTTAGCCATTACCATCATTCTACAAACATTTGCTAAACCACCTTCTGTTCCAAGCACCACGTGAGACCCTGTCTTGGTTTAAGGAGCTCAGGAAAGCTTTTGAGGTTTTGAGTGACCAGTACGAATAATGAAAAACTGATATATTTGCAGATACGTGCTCACAGACAGGCCTAGAACATTCAACAAAAAGATACTTACAATAAGAGTGGCTATGCCTTAAGCCTAGGAGGACATCAGAGAAGGATAAACTTAGATTCTTGGCGTAGATTTTCTCACATTCTGTCAAGAACCTTGTCTACAACTTTAAACTTTCTGAGACCTGGGAAACAGGAAGAAGTTTGGCCTTTACAAAGAAAGGTACCTGGTTAAATGTAGTCTGTGTGAGCAGATGCTGTATACTTCTATGTTTTCCTTGATGTCTCTATACGTGTGAGCTTGGGAAAGTCTTCTCCTCTCTCTGGGCTCAGTTTCCTGTGTGAAATGAAGGGTTGGAGTTGCTTGTATTTAATGTTCCTTCTGGTGCTGACAGTTTATGAATCCGGCCTCTCCTGGAAACCTTAGTTGACTCAGAAACATGTTGTTAGGCTTACGTATCCTCTAGTTAATCTTGCAAGGGAAATATCAGAATGGGCTGATTTCATTTTGCAAACCCTTGAGCCATTTTTCCACTGAACAAGTAATGACCCCTGGGATATATTCATAAAGCCACATAATTTGTGTCTCCCATTCTCCTTTAAATGTGTCCTTTGAGACCACTTCTCCCCTGTCAATGGATGAAATTTAGGGCATATCTTGTGACTTTTCTGGCTCCTTTCGGATAGCGAAACATTCTCTAGTCAATAGTTAATATGTCCAGGTCAGTGTGATAATCAAAGTTTAGATTTTACTTCTCCCTGTTCCCAGCTCAGCCTTGCTTCAGGCTGGTTGCTGCAGCAGTGAAAGAGGCCATGGTTGGCTTTTCCTCACCTGCTGCCCAACCCTATGCTTTTGCCCCTTCCCTATCTAGCTAATACTGCTTCCAAATCTTTCCTGAAGAGAGTGAGGGGGGGAGGGGAGGCAAGAGATAGGATTGTTTTCACTTGGCAAATCCTGCTGTGAGGGGCATCAGGCTCCCTGGTTCTGATTCAAACTGATTCTTCATCCTGTTGGCTATGACATGGGTCCTTTGGTGATCCGACCATCTCTCACCTGCATGTTCCTTGCAATGGACAAAAGTAACTCTTCTCCAGCTGGTCACTTAGAATTCTTCCCACAGTCTCAAGGCATTTGTGGGTAAATCTCTAGCTTTTTTCTGCTGAGGCCCCCTGTGCCTCCACACAGTCCTGTGGAAAGGATCTAAGATAATCTCTCTTCAGATCTCTCTTCTGATGGCCCACATCAAGTCCCTGAGAAACACTCACACATCCTTTGCCCAAACAAACTCAGGGTGTGCAGTCTGATCTCTGCAGTCACCTCTCCTTTGTTCTGCCATCAGAGCAGCCAGACTTTTCGATTTCTCATGAGAATCAAATAATAATTCATTTTGTCTTTCGAGCTCCAGGGACAGATATCAACGAGGCCACATTGAAACCCTTGGGAACATATGGGACAATTTTCTCCATAATCCATCTTCTATTCAACCTGTTTCTCAGCCTCTATAGTTTCTTTCACAGGCTGCATGTGGGGTCATCCACAGGTGTAAAACTGTCTTTCCACCACCTCTTTTTCCACGATCTGCACACTTAACTCTGGTATGGGGTGTCTGTTGTCTTGCAGCTTCAACCAAAACTGAAACTAAAATAGTTCCATTTTCACATCTTGTCCAAGGAGCCCCCTTCCAGCTTTTCTTATATGATCATTGAGGAAACCCTTGCCTTAGTTCCCACCTTATTCTCCCTCCTTCCATGCTCACCAAGAAGTTCTATCTTTTTCTTAGAAGTAGCATAGCCACCTCACATCTTCCCTTGACTGAGGCAGGTATTTCTACCTGCAAGCATTTCCTTCGTTGTTGACTTGGCTTTGGAAGTAATGGCTCCAGTTGTCTTTGTGAGCCCTTCCCTAGCCCATTTTTGCTTTGAAAAAATGAATTGCTCCAGATCAGTCGACCTTGTGGAAATTGTTCCTCATGTTCTGGGTGTTATAGAACCAAGTGCCATGTGTTTCATGTGTCTTGAGGCCTCAGGGAGGGTGGATGAAGCAGCTACAGCACAGTAATCTCTGAGCAGCTCGTGCACATGTATTTCCTGTTTGCCATGGGGCCTGGGATGACACCATCAAAGAGTTTGCCTTTAGATTAAGGCATCGCTTCTTTTTTTTTTTGTCTTTTTGCTATTTCTTGGGCCGCTCCCGCGGCATATGGAGGTTCCCAGGCTAAGGGTCGAATTGGAGCTGTAGATGCCAGCCTACGCCAGAGCCACAGCAATGCGGGATCCGAGCCGTGTCTGCAACCTACACCAGAGCTCACGGCAACGCCGGATCATTAACCCACTGAGCAAGGGCAGGGACCAAACCTGCAACCTCATGGTTCCTAGTCGGATTCATTAACCACTGCACCATGATGGGAACTCCAAGGCATCGCTTCTTTAGGACTGCCTTGTCAAAGTTCCCCTAAAGGATAACATATCCAGTTATTATTACCTTGAGTAAGGAATTAGTTTACTACCCTCTTTCCCACCATTGTGGCAAGAAAGGCAGGTGTATGTATGAGGGAAGGGATGGAGGTCTTTGTTGATTTTAGGCTTCCTACCCATCCATTGGACCACATCATTCCTAAACAAGACGGTACAGTCTTGAAAACATATAAACCTGGTCCCAAAATTGTTTAGTCAAAGCTGAAATGTTCCAGGCATGGGTGCCACACAGAGGGTTTGTCAACACTCATTAGGACACTTCTAGAAGACAGCTAATCAGACAACAAGAAAATGCAAAGCCATGACATGTAAGGAACTATCAAAGAAACTATGATATTTATGGTAAAAAAAAAATGGATGAATTGGGGAAGACATGATTTTCAGTTCCAGGATATGATAGCAGGCCATGTGGATTTGTTCTCTGGGGTCTTGAAGATGGATTTAATTAAACCTGAGGTCCTGTCATTCAAATTCTGGTCAGGACCATCATCATTATCAAGTGAGAAAGGAAAAGCTCAACAGCTTTCCCCTACTCCTTCACAATAGAGCGCCGGTGTTTTGAAGACAAAAGTCTGAGACACATAGGTTTAAGGAATACTCTCCCAGGTAGAGGACTTGGCAGCTGAATAACTAGTTGGGAGACAGTGCCTTCAGGAGTCAGGTGGGGTTGACATTGTAAAGAACTTTGAAAAGTCAAAGCCATTCAGAAATAGAAGGAGCTGCTTAGATGGAGTGATCTCCTTATTATTGGTACCAAGTTCAGGTGTCCCCTTGTCAGGCCAAGTAGGGCAAACTCTGGCAACCCTGAGGAGTGAGAGCAAGCTGTCCTCTCTGTTCCCTTTCAAGTTGAGAGTCATGGCTGAAGGTGGTAAGAGGCAGGCTCTGGAGAGCAGGAGGTCAGGGTGTCCCAGAAGTGAAGATGAGGGTAGCAACCCAGAAGGGCTCACATTAGAGCAGAGAGGGCTTCTCCCAGGGAAAACCGGGCTTCAGATCTACTCAGCTGCCTGAATTCAATCTGGAAGTTAGTATTCTTGGCTTGACCAAGAACTTCAGTAATTTTCCTCCAGATCTATTAACTGACAGCCAAACACTCATGTTTTTGGAGGAAGAGCAGTTCTCTGGGTGCTTTAGGAGAATGGAAGCAAAAACATGACTTCAATAACCTTCATAGGTCTGTCAGAAGTCATGAGATGATTATAGGGGAAATTTTATCTTACCTTTGTATGTTGAAAAAAAATCTCAGTTATAAGTAAGCTTTAGCCAATGCTTCTCAAACATTAATGTACCTTGGAACCACTCGGGCATCTTGATAAAATGCAAGTTCTAGCTCAGGAGGCTAGGGGGCTGGGGTGGGGCCTGAAGTCCACATTTCTAACAGGCTCCCAGATGATGTCCATGCTGCTGCTGGTTGGGGACCACACTTTGAACAAGAAAGTGTGTGCTGATGGAGTCCTACTCATAATGGGAAATTTGTTTTAGGTTTTCAATAAAATAAGTTTATGTGCACTAGGATGGTATTGCCCCTGTACAAGTGTTGCTGCTGAGGATGATCCAGTGCCCCCTGGAGGTGTCTGTGGGCTGGAGAAGAGGGGCATGAGGGGGCAGGGCAGTATAACAAGGTGGCACATGTGCAAATCCAGGTGAGAAAGAGGAGGTTTGCAGCACTGGGGAAGAAGGTTAAAGAAAGGAAAGAATGATGACAGGAAAAGTTCTCAGTGTGGACTGGCCCCCACTGGTGGCAGGGTTCTCTGTTGCCCTTTAAGTTTCCCCAAATCCCTAGAAAACCCTCAGGATCTGTTCTCTCAGACCCTTGTGTATACACCCTGAGTGGCCCTTAATTCTCCCTTACACTGCTAGAATTTGGGTCCAATCCTCATCTCCCTGCTAAAGAGCCTAGAGAGCAGGGCCATGCTGTCCTCAGCAGAGCCTGAGACGTAATGGGTCCACAGTAAATATTTACTGACTTGAATTCTATGCAACAGAACAGAACAAACTGCTCACCAAGGGTAGGGGAGATCTTTGGAAACCACAGGTGTGATAGCTGAACTCTTTTGCAAGATGTAATTTAGTGATTGGTTTCCTGCCTTTTGAAGGTCTGACATGATGGGAACAAATTGTTTACTTTTTGTTGAAAAGCTTTTTTCATGCACAGATGGTAGGCGTAGGAGATGAGAAAGGACATTTATTCTTAAGACTTGATGTTTTCTTCCTTGGTTGGTGGCCTTGGAACTAGGCACCAGAAAACCATTGGAGTAACAGACACTCACAATGTGTTCCACTGTGGTTGAACCTTGATACCCAACATCGAGAAATCAAATTTGCTTCCTTGTTGAACTACAGATTTGTCTAATATTTCTACAGAGAATGACTATCCAGAGAATACCTCTCTTTCCAAATGTTTGTTTACTTCTAAAAGGAAATAGAGTTTTTCAAGTGGCATGAGTTCCATTGTATAGACATCTATGTGGTCAGTCAGCAAACATTTCCTGAGCTCCCTTTATTTATTTATTTTTTATTATTTTTTATTTATTTATTTATTTTTCTTTTTAGGACTGTACGCGTGGCATATGGAGGTTCCCAGGCTAGGGGTCTAATCAGAGCCACAGCTGCCGGCCTGCGCCACAGCCACAGCAACACCAGATCCGAGCTACTTCTGCAAACTACACCACAGCTCATGGCAACACCAGATCCTTAACCCACTGAGCAAGGCCAGGGATCAAATCTGCAACCTCATGGTTCCTAGTCATATTTGTTTCCGCTGCACCATGATGGGAACTCCATGAGCTCCCTTTACTTGTGATGCCTACAGAGCTGAGGCCACTTGTTCACAGTCACACAGAAAGGCAGTATCCAGGGGAACTGAGCCCAGATCTTCTCCTCCCTGGCTCTTTGCTTTTCCTTCCTAGACTGTCTGTTGGTAGGGTCTCATTACCCAACCCTTGCTGGGCAGGGTGTGTGTCCTGTTTCCCAGCTCAGAAGCCTGACTGAGCAAAATTCATGTTCACAAGTGGCTTGTGGTACCATGGTGTCACTTCTAGCTAAGATGTAAAAGAACAAAACAGACACAAATGCCCACTTAGCAAAATCTAGGCAGAAACTGAACTCCAAGTAAATCAATTATCATTTCTCCTTCTGGGTTAATATCTTGGCCCCAAGGTTTCATCCTTAACCTTGTGCCCGAGCTACATGGTTATTGGATGACATCCATAGGACAGAGAGAACCTATCATCCTAGACACCAGGGAAATTTCCTCATCCCTACAATACCCACACAGAGTGGCCCACTCCACTGACATTAGGCATGGTTTGATCTGGTATTTTAAATAATGTATGTTACGGTGGGGATGCCCAAGATAGGAGGAAAGATGTGTGCAGGCTGATGATTAGAATATTGCAGGGCTCTATCTGTCCTGTCTTAGCCACATGCTGTGTGATCAAAATGGGTCTGGTTCTGAAGCCATGCATTGGAAAGTGGATCATTTGGAAGGATAACAAACTGTCAGTGTCAAGCTCAGTCCTTATGAATCTTTGCAGAAAGTTTTGATGGAAAGGTGAAAGGAAAAGTGTCTACAAGTTCTGCAGCAAATACAAAGGCCTTCCTATATTTTCAGACATGTTCAGCAGAAGCCCAGCCAGAGCTCTTACAGCATGGAATGGGAAGCATTTGCCAGGGAAGAATTCTTGGTCTTAGTTCTACCCGAGTTCATTTAGGAAAAGCTGTTTATTATATTTTCGGTGATATCATTCATTAAAGTATAATATCTGTACATATTTTAAAACATTGATCTAAAAGGGAAAAATGTAACCTGTAAGGAAATACTGGATTTTGTAGAATTTGAAATAGATTTTTACAATGTTCAGTAATTTATTGTATCCCTTTTGCATTGGAAGGCTTACACACTCTTTTTGAGTCCTGTAAATATTGAGGAAGCATAAGAATTCAATAATTATTGGTTAAATAAATGAATGAATTAATGTTCTAATGAAGTAGTTTGGACCTCCCGAGGTATTTTAAATATGGTATAAATAGCATAATATTGAATCATGTTGATCGATTTGACAGTATTTTAGTAGAAAGCATATCTATTAAAATGAAAAAAGAAATTAACACTCCTCTTATCCAAGATCACAAATACAGTCATTTTGTGGATTAAAGATGCCAACACCTAAGACCTGAGGAGCAGAACGATGATAATGGTAAATCTCCAGTAGGCTTTCTACTGTTTGGGAAAGCTCCTGCTAGGAGAAAAAGAGCCGGTCAAAAAAGAGGTTGTGTGGACTCTCTCTTCCTACAAGGCTGATCTCAGGGATTTTCTGAAAGACATTCCTAGCCCTCTCCTATGCCTATCTTCAAATAAAGAAACCTACCGGAGATCTCCTGTGTTCTATGCAGCTAACTGTCCTTTATGTAACACCTCCATCCTCAATCCCTCATGAGCCCCTTTCAAACTGGCATGATGATTCTGGGGGCACCTGTGTCAGCTGCAGAAGGCAGGGTGTCCAAAGGGGCTCCTGCCTGTGGTTGAAGAGTAACTATAACAAATAGGTGAGCTCTCTAGGGAGATTCAAGGAGATGGTGGACAAGGTCTCTGATTTATACATCAGAACACAGAAAGCTCAAGAGTGATGGAAACAGAGGACCAAGTACATGAGATGTAGCTATTCCAAAACTTCCAGGGCCCACAGTAGCTATAATTGGATACTCTATTCTTTGGGCCGCTCCACTGGATTGATACTCTGAGCCCCTGTGGTGGGTCCTAAAGTAATACCTGAAGGTTATCAACACCAGTATCTACTGACCATACATCAGAGCTAGGGTTAAAATGGCAAGCCCTGCCAAGAGGAATTGAAGCAACTTTGGATACCGGTAGGCTTCTAAGATAAACTCATGACCTACTAGAGGGTAGTGTCTGGGTCTTAGACATAAGCAGCAAACCCTTTCATTTTGAACAAAAAAAAAAATCCCATAAATGTCCTGACAGAGAATTAGATACTCTATAGCAGATATATCCTAGCTGCTCCTGAATAATTGCAACTTTCAACCTGGATATGCAGAGTCAAGAGGAATGAAACAAATCCCACTTTCCCACCTGTATAAGTTATCTATTGCTGTGTGACAAATGACCCCAAAAATGAATGGCTTAAAATAACATTTATTATCTCACAGTTTCTGTGAGTCAGAAATTCAGATGTAACTGAACTGGTTCCTCGACTCTCTGGGTCTCTCACAAGACTGCAAGCATCTCAGAGGTCAACTAGGGAAGGGTTCACTTCCTAGCTCATTCATGTGGTTGTTGGCAGAATTCTATTTCCCATGAGCTCTGTTGATTCCTTGCCATGTAGACCCCCTCCCAGAGCATCTCACAACAGGGCAACCTTGGGATAGAAGCTTGGCAAAGCTGCAAAGAAAAGACCATAGAGAGGTGGTGATGGAACCTGCTCTCCTCTGGAGACAAAAGGCATTCAGGATTCCAAACTGGACAAAATTGCTTTGGGGCAAAATTTGCACAAGAGGAAATCTGAAATCTTAGAGAACAAAGTCTCAGACAAACCAGAAACATTGGAAAGGACTAAAGAGGTTGAGGTGTCAGGCATTAAAATTATGATTGGTTTCTGCACATCTCATTAGGGAAGAAAAAAATACAAATGTACTTAAATGGACCTGAGGGGAGTCATAAGGTTGATTCTTAGGGCTGAGTTATCTGAACTTAGAGATAAGCTTGAAGAGAAAATCTATACTGGCCAGAGACCAAGTTAATGGAAAATTTAATTGAAGTGAATGACGGGCTAAGCCTCGTAGGTGGTGTGGCCTGGTGCCCTTTGAACCAGGAAGGCTGGGACATGAGGCCTCAGAGAGCCCTAAGGGAAAACGTGATGAGCTTATCTGAGCAAGAACAAGGGGCGGGACTGAGCCCCAGTAAAGGAAATCTGCAAACCTCCACAAGAGCCTCAGTGAAAGGCAGCAGGAGGACAGAGAGGAAATCTGTGTGTTTCTGCCACCGAGAAGTCCCTTAGAGGTGCTCCCTGCCTCCCACAGCACTGAGCACGTGCTGGGCGCCAGCAGTGCTGGAGAGGAGCGTGTGTGAGGCTGCCTGGTGGCAGAGACACAGCCACCCAAGGTAGGAAACAAAGCCCCCCCCCCACGCCGTGTCAGGGCTCTGAGCAGGGGAGGGACAACTCTGCTGGAACCTGCTATGGTTTCCTGCCCCTGCTTCCTCTTTCTGCTTCTCTCCTTGCAGTTCGTTCTGGCATTCCACACCCTGAATGGAATGGAATGCGCCCTTAGGGGAATAGTTATTCCACAGCTATTCCAGTGGGGGTATTATGGACCGACTGTGTTAATTCCCTTTCTAATCCGGGTTTCAGGCCTAAGGATCCATGGTGCTTTGTCTCTTTAAGTGGCAGAGCCAAGGCACTCACACACACAGAGCTCTCTGGACACTGATCCCATAGTCTGACCTTTTTGCCAGCCTAGGCAGGGTTGTGTGGCCTGCTGGCCTGGGCAGACCCACTGGCAATCAATCCGAAGAGAGGCAATGGCTTTTAGCCTCAGGGAAGCTGGCAGATATGATTGTAGAAAGGGTTCATTCTTTGCAGCTGTTCCTTCAACTGGGAAGTTGTAACTGACATGGGGAAATAAAGCAGGGGTTAGAGGGTGAGTCTGTGTGTGTGTGTGTGTGTGTGAGAGAGAGAGAGAGAGAGAGAGAGAGAGAGAGAGAACTATTTAGTTCTGGGAAGAACAGTGTTTGAGACTCTGGGATGCAGGGTTATTATTGCATGCAGAGGTATTATTTGATAATAATTTTGCAGATGGTGGTGTTGCAGTTTTTCAGGGCTTCATTTGATTAGAGAATCCAAGTACCATTAAATTCTTTGAGTTAAATAGTCCAGGCTTACTTGAGACTTGTGTCCTACATGAAAAGGGGCCCATACCCCCTGAACTAAGCCTTGGTCTCATCCACATGGGCCCTTCTTTCCTCTCCAGGCTACTCTTGCTGCTGTAGCACCATCTCTTCCTCTCTCTGGCTCTTGGCTTTCTCTTTCCTGTCCCTCTGCCTTTTCCTGCTTCTCTTTAGAGGTTCTCCCCATTCCAGGTGCTCAGAATACCCTCCAGATGTGCAGCAGGATAGGCTGCACTGGGAATCCCCCAGGGGTGCAGTGGGAGGGGCAGAGAGTCACACACTCAGATCCTGGAGCTTTGTTCTCCAAACAAGGAGGCTTAGACATGGTTCAGATTCAGGAGCAAAAGGGTATCCTTTGAGGCTTGAGTGAGTTTGAACTCTTCCAGAGTATTCTTTGGCTTAATAGGCAGGCTTCATTCATAGGGGAAAACCATAGTCCACACACAGATTAGCCATACTGAAAAAGGCATGTCAGCCTCCTGAAATTTCCCAAGACACTAAACCCTGAAAATGCGGCAGGCATCTCTGTGCCATTTGCACCTGTGTTTTTTTTAGCTAAGCATGCTCTTGTGATGGCACGAAAGCAGATTATTCTGGAGGAAAGATTTAATGATTTATAAGTGGCATCCTTAGTATCTTGGATAGAAGCAGAGGTTATAGAAGAGAAGTACATAAAGTGCCTCTTGTTTACCCTGTTCTGCTGAGCTGGTGTCCACAGCGCTGCAAATGGCTTAAATAGAGGTTGGGTTGGATCCTCTTGTTTAAGGAGAGGTGCCGGGATGATAAGACAGCTCATTTCAGATGAAAAGAGATTTTCTAAGAATCTAGGACAAAAGGATCAGGAACATCTTAATTTGCCAACCCTGTGGTTTGCCATGAGTCTGTGTGGGGACTTGGATTCATGCAGGGCGATCCCAGGTCTGCTGGCCCCATCTGGTGTTCACTTACCAGTTAGCTGCAAAACTGCTTGAAAAGTGTCATTCTCTCTCCAAACATAGATTTAGTCCTTTTTTTTTTTTTTTCAATTTTAGATAATGGTTTAGGTAACAACTCACAAGCCACACTTTATTAAATTCTTAAGCTGCAAGGAGTTCTGATACCTATAATTCATCTTACCTATATGTTGGATGACTGAATGGTTTTACTAGTATAAAGAGTATGTATCCAGCAGTCATCTTTCTAACTGGAGCAAGAGGAATTGAGGTCAGATATAAGGAAGAAGGTGCAGGCAGTGAGGTTTGTGGCACAATGACATACCTGTGAGGCAACTGTAAAATCTCTTCTGGGAAAGTGTTAGATAAGAGGCTCAGTTATTTCCTTTATTTTCCTCTCCAAATACCACCGTGCCTGAAAAGAGGATTTAGGGCAAGCTCAAGGCATTCCTATGTTAATTTACCACCTTCATAATTCTTGTTATGTCTGAGTAAAACCTATATAAGTGTTTACTCAAGATATTCCTTTAAATGGATTTGTTTCTTTTAACCTTAGCCTTTAGTCTTCTTATCAGTGAAATCATAGTTTGATGGGCTAATTATATTTTATTGCTGTACAGTGAAATATACGGCAATAAAAAAATAACGTTCACTTGTTTTTGTATTGCCAAAAAGATATATATTCAAGTCCTACCTGCCAGTACCTGCGAAAGGGACCTTCTTTGAAAACAGGGTCTTTGCAGAGGTAATCATGAGGTCACACTGGATTATGGGCGCTAATTCCATGACTGGGGTCCTTCTAAGAAGAGGGAAATTTGGACACAGATACAGACTCACAGGGAGAATGCCATGTGACAACAGAGGCAGAGACTGGAGGGTGTGTCTATAGTCAGGGGACACCACAGATTGTTGACTTCCACCAGAAGCAGGTAGAAGCAAAGATGGATCTTCTAGAGCCCACAGAGAGAGCGTGGCTCTGCCAACATGCTGATTTCAGACTGGTAGCCTCCAGAACTAGGTGAGAATACATTTCTCTTGTTTTAAGTCACCAAATTTGTGGTAATTTCTGCAGCCTTGGGAGATTAATGCACCAAAGTACCACCAAGACTCATCTCCTGTCCCACCAGTGGGATGCATTTAACACTCGGAGAAATGCTGGGCCAAGTGCTCTGTGAAGGTCCTTTTCAGTCCTGTGGTTGAAGCATGATGGCCTTCACTGTATCAGTCATTTTTTACACTCAGATATGATGTAGGTGTCAGCACCTCTATTTATAAAGGTGAGGAAAACCTTTTATAATCAGGTTTGAGCAGATGCATCCTCTTCAGTTCTGAATGGCACCCTGGTGTGTGCACCTGAACGTGCTAATCACTTCCAGGCTTCCTAGGAGCTACAGGCTGTGCTGGATCAAGGCTGGGGCTTGGTGATCTGTCTCCATGAATGCCCACCTGGCCGCCTCCAGAATCATTGGCATATATTTGCTGGGTTGAGGGCTATGGCTGATGCTCTCTCAAGTCGGTTTTACTTTCTGGTGAATTCATTTGGATTATAGCCCAGAAGATGGCTTTTATTACCTTCGATCTCACCCATGGTTGTCAGCAGTTTTTCAACCAATAAGGTCCATATTCCCTTGTTCCCCATTTCCACCCATTGTCATAAGAGAACAATATTCCATCTGCATCTGTATTTTCCAGCTACTGCGCAGTTTGGGGAATTATCTGCATTCTCTACCTTAGACTTTCAGACTTCCATGGGCGTATTTAATTTGGATTTAAAATATTTAATAAATAGAATAAATGTTTTAGTTAGATTTTTCATTGTTTATCCTGAATATGCATGAAGAATTTATATTTACTTCTTTATCATCTGAATTTTAATGTATTTTCTGTGTAACAGCAGACTTACTGCCCAAATATCTGTTTAATAAATATTTATGGAGTGCCTCTGAATGCCAAACACCATGCCAGATGCTGTGAGTAGCTTCCTCACATATACCAAAGCTCTTGCCACTGGGGACACAAAAAGGATTAGTATTCCAGAATATGAAAACTTTCCAATAAAGAGAATATAATGGCAGCCTTCCCACTCACTGGAATGGAATGTGCTGGCCCATAGTAGGTGCTCAAAAAAACATTAGCCTTCCTCTTCCTCACTGCATTCAAGAAGCAGCCAGGTATATAGCTCCATAGCCAGGTCCTTTCTGCTGATGTCTTCTGACCCAGAGGGAAGATGCAATAGAGGCCCTCCAGGCGAAGGTGCAGAGTTCCAGGTTCCTGAAGACATCTTGCAGCTCTGCATCAGCCACGAAGCATGAGGCACAGCATGCATGCCCCTTGCTGCTCAGCTTCCTTGTGTCCTAGTGACCAAAGCAGAGTTGGACCTAACTGTATAACACTCTCAAGAATGTGTTCACAGCCAAACACTGGGCCTCTGCAATGGCTTTTTAAAAAACAGCTTGAGGTATAATTAATATATCATACAATAGTATCCATTTAAAATTAAACTCAGTGAGGAGTTCCTGTTGCGGTTCAGCGGTATCCAACCCGACTAGTACCCATGAGGATGAGGGTTTGGTCCCTGGCCTTGCTCATTAGGTTAAGGATCTGGCATTGCGGTGAGTTGTGGTGTAGGTCGCAGAAGCAGCTGGGATCCCCTATTGCTGTGGCTGTGATGTATGCTGGCAGCTACAGCTCTAATTCGACCCCTAGCCTGGGAACCTCCATATGCCACAGGTGTGGCCCTGAAACAACAACAAATTTTTTTTTAATTAAACTCAGTGAATTTTAGTATATATATCACAGATATGTACAACTGTCACTGCAGTCAATTGTATAGCGTTTTCCACATGTCGAACAGCACATACCCTTTAGCTAGGACCCTCTATTCTCCTAACCTCCAAGTCCTAAGCAACCACTAATCTACTTTTTGTCTTTGTAGATTTGCCTATCCTGGACATTTCATGCAA
Organism: Phacochoerus africanus; assembly: GCF_016906955.1. Classification (NCBI taxonomy): domain Eukaryota; kingdom Metazoa; phylum Chordata; class Mammalia; order Artiodactyla; family Suidae; genus Phacochoerus; species Phacochoerus africanus. The sequence goes on along the minus strand of NC_062545.1, from coordinate 73,837,219 downwards.
GTGGAATCATTTAATATGTGGGCTTTTGAGGCCCAGTTTCTTTACTTCGCATAACATTTCAAGGCTTAATTCACACTGTAGCATGGGTCAGTACTTCATTCCTTTTTGGGCCTGAGTAACATTCCATCATATGGATATACCATGGTTTGTTTATCCATTCATCACTTGATAGCTATTTGAGTTGTTTCCACATTTTGGCTGTTATGAATAGTTCTTATGTAAAGATTCATGTATAAATTTTTGTGTGGAAATTTCATTTCTCCTAGGAATATATATACCTAGGAGTAGAACTTCTTGGTCATAAGATGAATTTATTTTTAACCATTTGAGGAAGACCAAGACTGTTCTCCAAAGAAAATTCACCATTTTACATTCTACCAACAGTGTACAAGGGTTCCAGTTTATCTCCAGTATCACCAGCACTTGCTATTATCCTACTTTTTGATTATAACTATCCTTGTGAGTGTGAAGTGGTACCTCATTGTGATTTTGATTTGCATTTCCTAATGACTAATGATTTAGAGCAAGTTTTCATGTGCTTATTGACCATTTGTGTATCTTCTTTGGGGAAATGTCTTTTCAAGTCCTTTGCCCATATTAAATTGGGTTATTTATTCTTTTATTGTTGAGTTGTAAGATTTTTTTAATATACTCTTGAGTATGAGTTCTTTATTGGATATATGATTTGCAAGTAATTTCTCCCATTCTGTGGGTTATCTTTTTACTTTCTTGATAGTATCTTTTAAAATATAAAACTTTTAAATTTTGATAAATACAACTTGTCTGTCTTTTTCTTTTGTTGCTCATGCTTTTGGAGTCAAATCTAAGAATGAATACCTTGCCAAACCCAAGATCATAAAGATTTACCCCTATGTTTCCTTCTAAGAGTTTTTTTTAAGTTTTTGCTCTTACATTTAGATCTTTGATCCATTTCAAGTTAATTTTTTGTATATGGTATGAAGTAAGGCTCCGACTTCATTGTTTTGCATGTAGACATCCAGTTGTCCCAGCACCAGTTTTTGAAAAGACTATTCTTTTCCTATTGAATGATCTTGGCACCTTTGTTGAAAATCAGTTGAACATGACACATAGGTTTATTTCTTGACTCTCAACTCTATTCCATTGTTTTATATGTGTCTCCTTAAGTCAGTACCACACTGACTTTATTACCATTGCTTAGTAGTAAATTTTGAAATTGTCAAGTGTGAATACTCTCCTTTGTTCTTCTTTTTTCATTATTATTTTGGCTCTTCATGGTTCCTTGAAAATCTATATGAGTTTTAGATTCATCTTGTCACTTTCTACAAAGAAGTCAACTGAGATTCTGACAAGAATTGCGTTGACTTCATTGATGAATTTAGGGTGTATTGCCATCTTAACACTGTTCATGATTCATAAACATGAAATTTATTTCCATTTAAGTATTTAGAACTTTATTTCCAGAATGTTTTGTGGTTTTTAGTTATAAGTCTTGTACATCTTTTGTTAAATTTATTCCTTAGTATTTTATTCTTTTTTATGCTATTATAAATTATTTTCCCAGCTTCATTTTCAGATTGTTCGATGCAAATGTATAAAATACAATTGATATTTGCATGTTAATTTTGTACCCTATAACTGTGCTAAATTCTTTTATTGATTTCAATAGTGAGGGGTTTTTTTTGTCTTTTTTTTTAGGGCCCCACCCATGGCATATGGAGGTTTCTGGGGGTTGAATCAGAGCTGCAGCTGCCAACCTATGCCACAGCCACAGCAATGCAGGATCCAAGCCAACATCTGCAGCATATACCACAGCTCATGGCAACACCAGATCCTTAACCCCCTGAGCAAGGCCCAGGATCAAACCTTCATCCTCATGGATGCTAGTCAGATTTAATTCCACTGAGCCACAACAGAACTCCTCAATGGTGTTTTATTGGATTGCTTAGAATTTTCTACAACCAAGAGATAGTTTTACTTCTTCCCTTCCCAAACTAGATACTTTTCTTCTTCTTACCTAGTTGCTCTGGATAGAACCTCCAGTACAATATGGAATAGAAGTATAAGAACAGAGACATCTTTGTTCCTGATCTTAAGAGGAAAAGCATCCCATCTTTTACTATTAACTATGGTGTTAAGTATAGATTTTTTTGGATGCCCTTTTTTCAGTTTGAGGAAGTTTCTTTCTATTCCTAGTGTGCTGAGTATTTTTCTCATGAAAGAATGTTGGATTTTGTCAAATGCTTTTTCTACATCTATTGAAATAATCACATGATCTTTGTTTTTTATTCTATCAATATCATATATTACATTAATTGATTTTTGGATGTTAAGTCAATCCTAAATTCCTGAAACAAATTGGTCTCGAGGTATGTCATTTTATAAGTTAGGGATTTGTTTTGGTAGTATTTTTTGAGGATTTTTTTCACATATTAATGAGCATTGATCTTTGGTTTTCTTTTGATGTCTTTGGTTTTGGTATCAGGGTATTACTGTTCTCATTGAATGAGTTGGGAAGTATTCCCTCATTATATTAGTCTGCCAGGCTGCCATAATAGACTACTAAGGGGCTTTAACAACGGAAATTTATTTTCTCACAGTTTTAGAGGCCAAAAATCTGAGATCAAGGTGTCGCAAGGGTTAATTTCTGGTAATACCTCTCTTCCTGGCTTATAAACAGTCACTTTGTATGTCCTCACATTGCCTCTTCTCTGTGTATGTGTGTGAAGAGGGAGAGAGCTCTCGCAAGTATTTTCCTCTTCTTGTCAGTATTTTCTTTTTAAACAGTCCTATCGAGGGTTAAGATTTTACCCTTTAGACCTTACTTAACCTCTGTTACCTCTTTATGGATCCTCTTTCCAAATCTAGTTGCACTGGGAGCTAAGGCTTCAACATATGAACACAATTCAGTCCATAGCAATCCTTTTTTTCTTTTTGGAAGAGTTTGTGAAGAATTGCTTTTAATTTTTCTCCAATGGGAGAATTCACCTGTGAAGCCATCTGAGCCTGGGATTTCTTCTTCTTTTTTTTTTTTTTTTACTAATTTAATCTTTTGTCGTAGGTCTATTTGGATGGTCTATTTCTTTTTGTCACTGTTAGTTTGTTCATTTCTTCTCAGTTACCTAATTTCTTGGCATATAAGTATTACAATATTTCTTAATAATCCATTTTATTTCTTTGAGATTGGTGATAATATTTCTAGTAATTTGAGTCTTCTCTCTTTTTTTTCTTGGCCAATCTAGCTAAAAGTGTGTCAGTTTTGTTCATTTTTTTCAAAGAGCCAGCTTTTGGTTCCATTGATTTTCCCTATTTTTCTATTCTCTATTTAATTACTTCATGTTCTAATCTCTATTATTTTCTTCCTCCTGCTTGCTTTAGGTTTAGTTTACCCTTTTTTCTCCAGTATCTTAATGATGAAGATTAGGTTGTTAATTTGAGATTTTTCTTCTTTTTAAAGAAGAAATTTGCTATAGGTACTACTTTAGCTGCCTTCCATACACAAGGTTTTTGTTTCCAGGCAAGCTCCATATGCATCCCCCAGACCTGCTGGTTCCCTTAATAAAATTATGCTAATCTTTCAATACCTATATTGTGGAAGGAATTCATACATGAAGAAGACATCTGGATCTGTGACCCTGAATGTTTTCTCATCGTCACCCTTGGAGGATCCATTGGTTTTTATTATCTTAGTGTATTTTCTTTGGAGATGTCAATATCTGTCTTGACTGTGTGTAGTATATTATTGATGGTTATGATTGATGGGGCTAGGCAGATATGATCTTGTCTGGAGTGGGAGGGACTGAAGAGAAGGAATTACTAGAAGACTTTTTTCCTCTTTCTATCTCTTTGGACTTTTTCCCTTCAAAACAAAACAAAACACTCCACACCATTTGTCCACAGGTATAGCTCACAGATAGAGTTCAACAGGCTACAAGACTGAACTTTAGAAGTGTAGAAAGTCCGGGGTTCCCACTGTGGTTCAGTGGGTTAAGAATCTGACTGCAGCAGCTCCAGTGCCTACAGAGGCATGGGTTTGATCTCAGCTCTGTGCTGTGGGTTAAAGGATCTGGCATGGTCACAAAATGGGTCATAGTTGTGGCTTGGGTCCAGTCCCTGGTTCAGGGGTTCCATTTGTTATGGATGTGGCCATAAAAAAAAAAAGTGTGGAAAGTCCTTGAGTGTGGGAGCTAATGATGAGGTCGGCAGGCTCTTCAGGTCTTCTACTCCACCTGTGTTTTAGGTTGGCTCTTTATCTCTCATCTTCAGGGTTTTGGAGGATCATGAGGCTAGCCAGATCAGCATTTGTGTCTGTATGTCCCTAGTCTGTTAGCTTTGGTGGAAGGTTAGTGCCTTCATATATATTGGGACTGAAAGTGTGGGCAGGCAGCACCTTCACACCTGTGTCAGTACCCAGGCCAAAGTTGTTTCTTCTAACTCTGGGACACTATGAATCCAGCTTGATCTACCCCAGGAATCCTGGGCCAGGGGGAGGAGGCAGTGGTGGTGGGTAAGAAAAGAGGGTGCAGGGAGATTCCAGCAAGCTGGCAGAGACTTCAGGAGGAGCAGAATCATGGAGGGAGAAAGACTTGATTGAATTTTGTTTCCAAGTCATCAAACCCCAAGAACATCACATTTTCCTCTGAACATAGACGGGTGCATCTCCCAATTCCTACCACGATATGCTTCACTGGTGACTCAGGTATCAGTATGCTGAGAGGGGATTTATTTGGGATTATGCTGTAGGGTCCATCCCATCTCCTCCGCCATCCCCAAAGATAATGGTGCCCATGCTGCTGGGGAAAGGTTTTCCAAGACTAAGCACCAGGTGGCCTCTTGAACTGCTCTCTGATCTCTGCTCTTCTGCCTTGCCTTCTCACTTAGCAAAAACAGTCACCACTGAGGAGTGCCTGGTGAACCCTGCAAGCATGAACCGCTACAGCGTGGATACCTCCTCCTCTGCCTTTAGCCACAGGGGCTCCCTGCCCACCTCCTCTTCATTGTACTGCAAGAGGCAGAATTCTGGAGACGGCCACCTTGGGGGAGGCTCAGCCACCACATCCAGTGGTCCCCGCACCAGCCCCATGACCTCTGGAGGCCTCTCAGCTTCTGGGCTGAGGCCCCCTGGCTCCAGCCCCAAGAAAAATGGGACCTCTCTTGAAGGAAACAGATGTGGTAATGTAATGCATGTGCTGGCTTCCCCATCACCTGACCTTCTCTGCCCTTGCCTCGGGACCACCGCATGGAGAGGTGGCTGTTTGAACATGGGAGCACTGGGAAATTAGAAATTTCCACAAATCCTTTTATGGATGTTTGTTATTCTTGAAGGCAACTGACTTCAACCTTTGGCCAAAAACAAAGAAAGTGGTGTATTAGAGCAGTCTAGACTGTGGGAATGAGTAGAATCTAAAATGTACAGTGACTCAAATACAACATAAGTATATTTTTCATTCAGGAGTTCAAGGCGGGTATTCCCTTTTATAATTTTTTTTACTTATAAAATATGATTATATTGTTTTAAAAAATTTTTAAAAATCGTAGTTGATTTACAATGTTTCTTCAATTTCTGCTGTACAGCAAAGTAGTCCAATTACACACACATCCCTGTGCTGTACCATAGGGCCCCATTGCCCATCCATCCCAAATATAAGAGTTTGCATCCCAAAACCCTGAACTGCCTATCTGCCCCACTCCCTCCTCCTGCCCCCCCCCCCACCCTCTGGGAACCACAAGTCTGCTCTCCTTGGCTGTGTGATCTGCTTCAGTTCTGTAGATAGGGTCATCTGTGCCATATTTTAGATTCCACAAATAAGTGATATATGGTGTTTTTTTCTTTCTGGCTTACATCACTTAGTATGAAAATCTTTAGTTCCGTCCATGTTGCTGCCAATGGCATTAGTGTATCTTCTTTATGGCTGAGTGTTATTCCATTATGCATATGTACCACATCTTAATACATTTATCTGTTGATGGACATCTAGGCTATTTCCATGTCTCGGCTATTGTGAATAACGCTGCAGTGAACATAGGGGTGCACATATCTTTTTCAACAAAAGTTTCATCTGAATATATGCCCAGTAGTGGGATTACTGGATCATATGGTAATTCTATATTTAGTTTTCTGAAGTACCTCCATACCGTTTTCCATAGTGGCTGTACTAAGTTACATTCCCACCAACAATGAAGGAGGATCCCCTTTTCTCCGCACCCTCTCCAGCATTTGTTATTTGTTGACTTGTTAATGATGGCCATTCTTACTGGTGTGAAGTGGTACCTCCTTGTAGTTTTGATTTGCATTTCTTTAATAATTAGTGATGTTGAGCATTTTTTCATGTGCCTATTGGCCATCCATATGTCTTCTTTGGAGAATTGTCTATTTAGGTCTTCTGTCTATTTTTCAGTGGAGTTATTTGTTTTCTTAATGTGAATTGTCTGAGTTGTTTGCATATTTTTGATATTAGGCCGTTGTCTATTACATCATTTGCAAAGATTTTCTCCCATTCTGTGGGTTGTCTTTTCATTTTTTTAATGTTTTCCTTTGCTGTGCAAAAGCTTTTTAGTTTAATTAGGTCCCATTGGTTTATTTGCGTCTTTATCGTCATTATTCTAGGAGGTGGATCAAACAAGATTTTGCTGTGATTTAAGTCAAAGAGCGTTCTGCCTATGTTTTCCTCTAGGAGTTTCATAGTATACGGCCTTATAGTTAGGTCTTTAATCCATTGTGAGTTTATTTTTGTCCATGGTGTTAGGTAGTGTTCTATTTTCTTTCTTTCACATGTAGCTTTCCAGTTTTCCCAACACCATTTATTGAAGATACTGTCTTTCTTCCACTGTGTGTTCTTGCCTCTTTTGTCATAGATTAGTTGACCATAGGTGCTTGGGTTTATTTATAGCCTTTCTATCCTGTTCCATTGATCTTTATTTCTGTTTTTGTACCAATACCACATTGCTCAAAACTATAGCTTTGTAGTGTTGTCTGAAGTCAGGAAGCTTGATTCCTCCATTTTCATTTTTCTTTTTCGATATTGCTTTGGCTATTCTGGATCTCTTGTGTTTCCATACAAATTTTAAAATATTCTGTTCTAGTTCTGTGAAGAATGTCCTTGGTAATTTGATAGGGATTGCATTGAATCTGTAGATTGCCTTGGGTAATATAATTATTTTGACAATATTGATTCTTCCAGTCCAAGAGCATTGTATATCTTTTCATCTGTTTGTGTTGTCTTTGATTTCTTTCATCAGCGAATTATAGTTTTCAGAGTGTAGATCTTTTGTCTCTTTAAGTATGTTTATTCCTACGTATTTTATTCTTTTTGATGTGATGGTAATGGGATGGTTTCTCTGATTTCTCTTCTGATCTTACATTGTTACTATATAGAAATGCAATTATTCTGTGTATTAATTTTGTAGCCTGCAACTTTGTCAAATTCATTGATGAGTTCTAACAGTTTTATGCTGTCTTTAGGGTTTTCTAGGTATAGTATCATGCCATCTGCAAACAGTGATGGTTTTACTTCTTTCTTTCCAATTTGGATTCCTTTTATTTCTTTTTCTTCTCTGATTGCCATGGCTAGGACTCACAAAACTATGTGGAATAATAGCATTGAAAGTGGACATCCTTGTCTTATTCCTGATATTAGTGGAATTTTTTTCAGTTTTTTACCACTGAGAATGATGTTAACTGTAGGTTTTTCATATATAGTTTTTATTATGTTGATGTAGGTTCCCTCTATGCCCACTCTCTGGAGAGTTTTTGTCAGAAATGGGTGTTGGATTTTGTCAAAAGCCTTTTCTGCATCTGTGGAGATGATCATATGGTTTTTACTTTTCATTTTGTTGATGTGGTATATTACATTGATTGATTTACAGATATTGAAGAATCCTTGCATTCCTGGGAATAAGTCTCACTTGATCAAGGTATATGATTCTTTTACTATATATTTAGATTCAGTTTGCTAGTATTTTGTTGAGGATTTTCGCATCTGTGATATCAGTCTGTAATTTTCTTTTTTGTGGTATCTTTGTCTGGCTTGGTATCAGAGTGATAGTGGCCTCATAGAATGAGCTTAGGAGTGTTCCTTCCTCCACTGTTTTTTGAAAGAGTTTCAGAAGAATAGGTGTTAACTCTTCTCTGAGTGTTTGATAGAATTTGCCTGTGTAGCCATCAGGTCTTGGACTTTTGTTTTTTGGAAGGTTTTTAATCATATTTTTAATTTCAGTACTTGTGATTGGTCTGTTCAAATTTTCAATTCCTTCCTGGTTCAGTCTTTGTAGGTTGTACCTTTCTAAGAATCTGTACATTTCTTCTAGGTTGTCTATTTTATTGGCATATAGTCGCTTGTAGTAGTCTCTTATCATCCTTTGTATTTCTATGGAGTCAGTTGTAATTTTTCCCTTTTCATTTCTAATTTTATTGATTTGAGCTCTCTCTCTTTTTGTTCTTGATGAGGCTGGTTAAGGGTTTATCCGCTATTTCAAAAAACCAACTTTTGGTTTCATTGATCTTCTCTAATGTTTTCTTTGTCTCTATTTCATTTATTTCTGCTCTGATTTTTATGATTTCTTTCCTTCTGGTAATTTTGGACTTTGTCTATTCTTCCTTCTCTAGTTGTTTTAGGTGTAAGGTTAGGTTGTTTATTTTAGCTTTTACTTCTTTTCTGAGATAAGATTGTATTGCTATAAACTTCCCTCTCAGAACTGCTTTTGCTGTGTCTCATAGGTTTTAGGTTGTTTTATTTTCATTGTCATTTGTCTCTAAGTATCTTTTGATTTCATCTTTGAATTCTTCAATGATCCATTGGTTGTTCAATAGCATATTGTTTAGCTTTCAGGAGGAGTCTTTTTTTTTTCTTCTTGTAGTTGATTTCTAGTCTCATAGCATTGTGGTTAGAGAAAATGCATTGGATAATTTCAACTTTTTAAAATTTATCAAGGCTTGACTGTGGCCCAAGATGTGATCTCTCCTGGAGAATGTTCCACGTGCACTTGAGAAGAATGTATATTCTGCTGCTTTGGGATGGAAAGTTCTATAAATATGAATTAAATATTTCTGGCCTAGAGTGTCATTTAAGGCCTGTGTTTCTTTGTTGATTCTCTGTCTGGATGATCTGTCCCTTGATGTAAGTGAGGTGTTAAGTCCCCCACTATTATTGTGTTGCTGTTGATTTCTCTTTTTGTGGCTGTCAGCAGTTACCTTATATATTGAAGTGCTCCTATGTTAGGTGCATATATATTTAGAATTGTTTTATCTTCTTCTTGGATTGATTCTTTGATCATTATGTAGTATCCTTCTTTGTCTATTGTCATTTTCTCTATTTTAAAGTCTACTTTGTCTGATATGAGTACTGCTACTTCTGTTTTCCTTTGATTTCAAGGTGGGCGTTCCTATTTTGTGTGTGTATCCAGATTCAGGGACCCAGGATCTGTCCAAGCTGTGGCTCTGCTATCCCCTATGGCCTCCATGCCCCATGCCTTTCTTGGGTATAAAGAAAAGGAGCAAGTGGCAAATGTGAACACATTTCCTTAGAACCTGGTAGTGATGCCCATCACTTCCACTCATATTTCACTGGCAAGAGCTGGCCATTTTACCACACTTAATGCTGGGGGAGCCTGAGAGGTATAGACCAGTTCTGTGCCAGGAAAAAGAAGAGCCAGATATCGGTGAAGAGTTTTCTCTTGTGTGGTGGACAACAAATACATAGCAGAGCATGAGTTAGGTAAAATTCCTGCTATGCTGGTTGTGATGCTACTTGTGTCTCACCCATTAAAGTCAGCTCTTTAGGATGCAGTATATGAAATTACTATCATCCTAGGGATAGCTTGATGTCCATCTTTTGACCTATGTTATTTTAAAAACTCATTTTTAAGCTTCACTATTTCATTAATGAATAGAATATAGTTGATAATTACATGAATTGTGGAGCCAGATGGCCTGGGCTAGAGTCGTGGATCTGCCACTTCCTGACTGTGTGACCTTTCACAAGTCTGAACTTCTCTGTGCCTCAGTTTCCTCACCTGTGAAATTAAAATGATAATAATAGCACCTACCTCATAGGTTTGTTGGGAGGATTAAATAAGGTCATATGTGTATTTAGTACAAGGCTAACTTAGTAAGAACTCAATAAATGTTAGTAGTCTCAGATCATGTGAACAAACCCCTCAACTAATTGCAGCATGTCAACTCCACACCTGAGAATTGCTGAAGAGAAGAGGCCCCAGGCCAGGGAGTCAGAGAGTCTTCATCTTCCCCCTCTGTGCCTCCTGTGGGTTGGCTGTCTTCTTTGGCATTTCTATTATGAGCCTTGGATCTGTCTACTGGTAGTCCTGACAGCCACAGTGATGAGCTATTTGTATGATCCAAGATACTCCACATGCTCCCCTCAAAGATTCTCACCATCCCAAACAAGCCTCTGCTGTGCAAGAAGGGGAGGCGGTTTTGAGGGACAGAGCACTGTTCCCTCAGCCTTGGGGGCTCTTGCCAAGTGTAGAAGCACCCTGCAGACCACTTCCTAACATTGTCATGTAGCATCATCAGGCAGAGCCCATTTTCCAAAGAAAGAGACATTATTCCATCTGATTTCTAAGAGCAAGAGAAGGGAACAAGATCCAACACAAACCAACATCATAAATTACATAAGGGGCAGCAGTTATTTCCTAGGTTGGTTTCCAGAGTTAGTATAATATTGGACGTAGAGTAGGTATTAAATAAACATTCATTATCTCTCCAGCACCCCACCCCAGCCCCATGGAGCCCAGTACCTTCACATTGTCCTGGTTGTCAAAGTTCTCATCCTCTGTCCCTCTGCCCTTCACTTATCTCCTTTTACAACCTCTTTTCCTCAACCCAGTTCCCATCTGTCAAGGTGGTAATCACAGGACACCAGGCTGATTGAATTGACTCATAAACCTAAGGGTATTGCCACTCTTTAAAAAGGAGATATTTACTCTCTCTCCTATTCAATTTGGTGAAATCTCAGACTCTATGTCTTAAGTGTAGGATTTCAAGAAGTAAGAGGAAGACACAGTTTGGAGGAAAGGTCTATCACTCCACCTATCACTGAAGAATTGTCTGCCCCATCCCAGTCCATCTGGTGCCCCTGGAAGAGGGGAATCAAGGACCCTTCAAAAGAGTCTCAAGGTAGCTCCCCTCTCCCTTCTCTTTCTGCCTCCTTCCAGCAGAGCTCTGGGATATCTTCCCATCCCAGCTTCAACAACTCTCCTGTCCTTCATGTTCATCTCCACTTCTGCCCTTTGTTCTCCTGGAATTAGATCTTGATATGCTGTCTGAGTAATCCGACCAAAGGGAAGCCCAGAGCCTTGCTCAGAATATGCTCTGAGAAAGCCCTCTCCATCAGCACCCTGGTTGCACCCCAGGAGACCCCCAGTAGCTCAGGACTTCTGCCTCTCGGGATTTTAGGTAAAATCAGGGAAACAGAGCCCACGTGAAGGAAGCAGCACTGCTGCCTTCCACTCCAAGCAAACCCCATCTGGATCCTGAATATTGATTATCCCTTTTACAACTTAGAAATAGTAGTAAGAACTCTGCCTTATACCCTGAAAATCAGAGTTGTTCATAATCATCAGAACCCCATGAGGCTGTGGGATATTCAAAATCACACACCAACTAACCTCCTTGGAGTTAAAGCTGCTGCAGGATGTAACAGTTGAAGTTTACTGTTGAGCTGTTGTTGAAGAAAAATGAAATTATTCACCCTTTGTAGGAGCATTAACTCTGATGCTACAAAGATTCCACTTAACCAGTGCCTTCTCAGGGTGCTAAATGGAACCACAGACCTGGGAAGAACCAACAAGCCATGTACATTTTTAGTTCCAAGATGGAGGAGGAGGTGGGGACAGTAAGTGGACAGAGCAGTGCTGGCATCTCTGAAAGAGGTTTTCACTTCTGCTTACATCTCATTAGCCAGAACTTAGTCACATGACCTCTAGCTACAAAGGAAGCTGGTTTCACTTCTAGGCATCCATGATCCCAACTGGAAATCAGGAACTCTACTGCAAAGGAAGAAGTGGAAAACAAGTTAGGTAGGCAACTGGCAGTCTCAGCCACTCCTGAATAGAAATGTCCCTTCCCTCCTGTTTCCTCCATGGCACTCTGTTTCCTCATCCCTGGTGCTTCCTCTCTTCTTTCCCATAATAGGAACCAGACTCTCAGCTTCATGAGGTCTCTCATTCATATCTGAAATCTCTGCAGCCCCAGCAAAGAGGCCTGGCTGCTTGTTGGAGGCATATCCTAAACAGCTCTTTATTGAGCACCTACTATGGGCCAGACACTTTCCACACATTATTTATGACTTACTATTAGTTATATATTATAATTTATTGTAATAACAGGTATATATTATTATTGTAGGTATTGTTATATTCAATTTACAGAGAAAGCAAGTGAAGATCAAGAGAAGGTCAGTCAAGAGTTGAGCCAGGATTGGTCTTCAACTGACTTCAAAGCCTGTGTCTTTCAAAACTATCCCAGGGACTTTCAAAACCATGCTCAATGGGCTTCAAGGGGTCCCTCTTGTTTTAGGGGATGGGAGAAAGGTGATGGGAGCAGCTAGGACTCTAACACCACCCTCTTTTAATCAGGGCCTCTTCACATTTGCAGAGTGGGATTCTAGGTCTATGTTGCTTGACCAAAGTTTGCACAGCTAAACATATTCAGAAACCATGGAGATAAACCATGCTGAATCGAATGGCAGTATATTAAAGTAGGAGAGGAAACCCCTGCCCTCCTCACCCATTTGTCACCTAGCTGTCAGTCTGGGTGCCAGCTGCAGGTCCTCTGGAGGACTGTTAAGTTTTCCCTCCTCTCAAAAAAGTGCTCAGTACTGCTCTGAAATTGTGTCTCAAGTGAAAGCAGTTGGTATTAAGAAACCATATCTCTTTAAGAGGGTTTGACCCAAGTCATAAACCTGGAAAAGGACGTGGAAATAGATTTTCCCCCATGGTGATAATCAAAATAGTTTAAAACTGCAAAAGCCAGAAGATGGCATGAGGCTACAGGCAGGACAGTAAGTATCGAGGATATGACAAACTTCTCAGCCTTCTCGCTCATGTGACAATTTACCCTGGCCTCCTGCTGTCTTGATATAGCATGCCTCTCTCCTCCGCCAATGGACTCTGAAGGGCTATATTCACGGGACATGTCTCGCTGTTTTTCGCTGATACTCAGGTGAAAATTTGGGGGCTGTCCTCTGTCTCTCATTCAAGACATAATCACCAAGAACTATGAGGAGGCTTTGGATACCAAAAGCTTCCTGCTGTTTGCATTTAACAGGACATGCTGTAGAATTCCCACCCAGAAGTGGGTCTGAGCTTCAGAACTGAAGTGACTCTAACATTGTTATTACCACCCAGATGCCTTCTATGGGCTGGAGTTTGATTCCATAGGGTATGGTGTTGAGTGACGCATAGAGAACAATTCAGCTGGAAAAAGAAGAATGGGGACAGCACACCATGTGAGGGGGTGGAATGAGTGAAGGCATAGCAAGGGCTTATTCATTCCCAGGGAGAGAAGGGTTTGTGCAGGGATGCAGAGGCAGATAGCGCTGGGAGACTTGGAATCCATGTCAAGCAGACTGGGCTTTCTTTACTCTGCGGAAACCAGACATTTCTGAAGAGGGAAGTGAGCCAATGGCTACAGGATTTAGGAAGACAAATCTATTGGCCATTATGGAATGACATGTTATAAATAATAGGAATATCAGCCACCTTTTGATTAATTCTTACTATCGAAGGCTTCCCATCATCCCACTTAATCCTCACAACATGGTAGAGGTTTGACAGGTGAGGCACTAAGACTCGGTGAGATTTGGTCAGTCCTGGCCAGCAGATACCAACTCAGCACAATATGCCAGGTGCTCTTCTGAAGTCTAAGGATGGAGCTGTGAACAAGACAGATGTGGGTCCTGTTTTCTGATAGTGTCCAATTCCAGAGAGACAAATGTTAACAGAAGTTAACAAACCACCGAGGGGCTCCTTTTGGAGACTGATGGGCCTCCCTTCAAGATGCTTATCAGGGTCCAGTCCAAAGTCACATGTTCACTTGAGTCTTACAATACTCTTGAGAAATATGATGAAGAAAGTGAGGCCCATAGAGAATAGAATGATCAGGTCCAGGGAAGGGCTCAAAGCCTGGCCGTTAGCTCTGCATTTACTCTGCTTTGCACAATGACACACTGATGAGGCTTCAAATGTGTGAGAAGGTAACTCCCTTGTGTTGCCTGGGGCAGCCCATAGTGTGAAGGGTCCTTAGCGCTCCTTCCAAGCTCCCTTGTTTCCCACAGGAGAAGCACAGAGATGCTGGCATAGCAGGTGGGTGTAGGGGCTTCTGACTCCCAGCTCATTGTCCCTTTCCTTCTTCCACCTGATTCCATTGTTAGCTAAAAAGTTATTTCTGAATTATGAGTGAGTGGAAGGAAGTTATATATGTGCTTGTGGGTATGTGTGTGACAGAGAGGGACTCACAGGCAGCAGCATGAGTATCTGTGCTGTGAAGACGTCCAGGGTTGCCTTAGACCCTGATTCACAGTTATTCTGTTCCTGATAGATATGAATTCAGTGTTAGAAACAGCCACCACCGTCTTTTATTGTACATCTGTTCACATCTGGCTTTCACTTTACACATGTCTCTGGCAGCCCCCAGTGAACAGATCTGACCATGCACAAATTTATCTTTGCTGGAGAACACCGCCTTTCCAAAAAGGTGATTGGTGGCGCTTTGCATGCTCTGTTCCTTTAGGAGCAAGGTTTTTTTCACATCCATCATGTCTGACTGCTGTCTGATCACATCTGCCAGTCCTGGCTGTGTCAGGCCGGACCCATCTGTCTTCTTGATACCTTCACAGCAGCTGGAGGGGCTAGTGCACTCATTATCTTTGTGTGAGCACAGACCATTGTGAAGGCTTTACAAACCTGCCACTGGAAACTTTCCTCTCTCTTCTAGAGTGAATTTATGTGCTTTGGATCCTGAGCAGGTCCTGAGGTGAGACTAGCTTCCTGCTGCTCTCTGTCTTGTATGACTATAAAGCCCCCTCAGAGGCTCCTGAGCCAGGCCTGGCTGTTGCCACTCCAGCCTAGAAAAATGAAAATGCCCACAGCCTGCACCAGGAGCCAGGAATGGGGCCACTTTCCTTCCACCCTCGTCACCTGGAGAACCTCCCCCTAAAACAAACCAGACCCCCTTGCTCGTTCTCATGGCTGTGGCTCCCTCATCTTGCTCAAAGGACCTTATGCTCCCATGGAGGATGCTGTGAGTCGGTCTGGTGTGTTTCCTTCCTGTCAAACACAGGAAATTAGATTTGACCTCTGCTCTGATCACTCTAAAATCATTCTTGGCACTGAAGACTTCCCGCCTTTGTAATCAGAGCATCTATTATCACCCTGATTACTGCTGATGCTCTGATGGGGCGGGATCCAAAGGCAAATGCGATTTCCGTGGTTCCTCCTCCCCATGTTGAGTGCAGATGTCTCTAAATGCAGTGAAATCATCTCTAATAAGCATGCATCAGCATTCAGAAGGCCCCGGGGTGCATTAACAGTTTCCTGGCTAAACGTACCCCCCACCTTGTGCCGAACCACTTTAGGGGACACTTTTAGGTCCAGCAAGGAAAAGGCAGGGAAAATCTCAACGTAAATCTGATTCTCAACCAAATCCTTATGTATTTAGGACAGACTCAGAAATGTGATGCTGTATTTTTCTCAGCTCTAGTGGAGAACTGTGTGCTTCTCAAGCCCTTTGAAAAGAGGAGGAAAAAGGAGATAGCAGAAAACTGCTGCACCCTGACATTATAGAAGGGAAATGGAAGTGAAGGCTTCTCAGCGTCTAACTTAGAATTATTTTGTAGGGAAGCTGCTTCATTGTTCAGAGCCTGAAAATAGGAATTAGGATTACTTACCCAAAGCTTTTGTCTAACTTACTTATACTGCTTCTGCAAAGTATATTGATTCATTTTACATTCATTGAACCCATATGTACAAATATATTTGCTTGGAGACATGGAGCATTCAGTGATTATAAACCTTGTAATGAGAGCATCTCATTTGTCACCAAGTACTTTGCCCAGGATCTGGTACAGGAGAGATGCTCAGGAGGAGCTTGTGGATGAAGAGGGGGAAGATAACGGACATCCTCCAGATATTAAAACTAACTGGAGGTTACAGGCAAGCACATGCAAAATGGTGATACAAAGTGGAGTGTGGAGAGCATCTCTAAGCAAAGAGAAAACAAAGATTTGCGGGTTAAAGGTCGAGGAAGTTGGCATCCAGCGACAGTATACACAAATGCTGCCTGTGAAGGAGTCTCCCCAGGCTCTGGCAGCTGGTAGAAACTCTTTGGAAAGGAGGCAAGGTAAACACCTTCTAGAGAAAAGCAAAAGCACCAGCTAAGGTGGAGACTAGAAGCTGGGAGAACATTAGGTCACAAGCAGTGTGCCCAGATGGGGGTGTGCAGGAGGGCAGAGTCAGGCAGGGTGCCTCCGTCCCTCTGCAGACCACTTGACGCAGGGCCGTAGAGCCAGCCCTGATCCCATTTCCATCCTCACACCTGCCTTTCCAGGTGGAGAGTGTTGCCATTTCACAGCCAGTGACAGGCAGCTCCAGGATCCATCCCTAGGTCTCTCTGCCCCAAAGCTCTTCCCTTCCATCCAGGCAAGAAAACTACTATGAGACCAAAGAGAGCCCTTGACCTTGCACTAGACTATGGACTCAGTGCATAGGCAAGGGGCAGCCTCAAGGGGCACGGCTGGAGCTGGAACTGGGGAGAGCATGAGGTGGTGGCAGTTTTGCTCTAAAAGGAAGAGAGCCCATGATGAGCTTACATGTTAGAAAATCTTTGCAGGGGGTTGTGTAAGTGGTTCTGGGATTGTGGAAGCAGGGATGAAAAGGAGGAAACCAATGTGAAGAGGCAAACTTATCAGCACTTCAGAATAATTAAATGCAGGGAGCAAATAAGGGGCAGGAGTAGAAATATCACTGAGGTTTCAGAGACATGAGAGGTAGGAGGAGAAGCTGATTCTGGGGAAAGAGCTTAGTTTGGGGCATACAAAGAAAGTCATCCCCTAAATATTGCCTGAATTGATTCCCTACTCTCTCCCTCCTTTATTTGTCCTACACCTTTTAATCTACCCTGTGGGAAAAGCATTTATGTAGCAATACAACTCATGCCACAATCATTGACCAGGGGTCAGCCATGGACGAGGCACAGGATTAGGCTCCTGGTGTCAAGTGGGGAGTTGGGAGTGAGCGCTCTGACGGACACAAGGGTGAGAGCCACTCAGCGTGTACACCGGGTATTCATTCAGACAACGTCTTCTTCCTACACATGGAGCAGGTCACGGACCTATCACAGACAGGGCTCTGGAGATGGTGGCAGCAGAGACACAGGACAAGCACCAAAATGCCCCTGCATTCTGCTGCGTCTTTATTGTCTGACTGCGACACCAGTGGAGGCAGAAAGGACCTTAAGTCATTTTGCACCTCATCGCTCTGCACACACCTATTTGGAACTTCATCACAATGAGTGTTCTCTGGTCACCATGTCCCGTTACAGGAGGCTCTGGCCCACTGACACAGACTTGAGCAGGATGGGTCTTTGAAACTCTTAACAGGGTCAGCATTTCAGCCTGCCTGGGGAGACCTGTTTTCTAATGCTCTACTCCCTGGGAGAGCAAACTTCTGCACAGATTTGGGGGGATGCTGCCTCTGGTGCTCCAGGCTCCTGTCAGGAGCAGGCGTGCCTAGCTTTTCTCTGTCACAGGGGTCACTCAGGCTGCCACCTTGGACTAGGGGGCAGGGGCGGGGGCAGGGGGACAAGGCAGGGTGGGACCAGATCAGCACAGAGGCCCTAGGCCTGCTGTCTCATGGCCTCCCTCTCTGTGCTCTCCCTTCCAGCCTCAAGCCCTTCTCCCGACAGGCAGGACGCCCGGCGGCCAAGGAGCAGGAACCCCTCCACCTGGTCAGTGGAGGATGTGGTCTGGTTCGTGAAAGATGCTGACCCGCAGGCTCTGGGGCCCCACGTGGAGCTCTTCCGGAAGCATGTATGCACAGGGTGGGCCTGGTGGGCAGGAGGGAAGATTCAGGGAGCTGTGGCGTGGGGGGTGGGGGCGGTCTGTACTATGTCCTGGGGACACCACTCAAGGGAGGCCGGATGGAACCACAGGTTTCTCAGGCAGAACAACCACTTAGTTTTTTGTTTTGTTTTATTTATTTATTTTCCACTGTACAGCATGGGGGCCAAGTTACACATACATGTATACATACTTTTTCCTCCCATTGCTGTGTTGCAATGTAAGTATCTAGACATAGTTCTCAATGCTACACAGCAGGATCTCATTGTAAATCCATTCTAAGAGCAATAGTTTGCCTCTGTTAACCCCAAGCTCCCAATCCCTCCCACTCCCTCCCTCTTCCCCCCAACCCCCCTGGCAGCCACAAGCCGATTCTCCAAGTTTATGATTTTCTTTTCTGTAGAAACATTCATTTGTGCTGTATATTAGATTCCAGTTATAAGTGATATATGGTATTTTTCTTTTTCTTTCTTACTTATTTCAACAAAGAGGATCTGGTGCCCATCCTCCTTAAACTTTTTCAAAAGGTTGAAGAAGAAGGAACACTCCCAAAGACATTCTATGACACTACCATCATCCTACCTAGTTTTGTTTTTAAGGGATGTTTGTCCCATCTGTTCCCTTACTTTGGCCTTTATCAGGAGTGTGTGTTTTCCTGCCCATCCATCCATCTGTCTGTGCTTTCAACAAGCATTTATAGCACACCTACAATATGCCAGCAGTCTAATAGTGCCTATTCCTAAGCTGCTTTGAGGATTAAATGAGGAAATGCACATAAAGTGTTCAACACAGTGCTTGGCTCATAGAAGACCTTCGGTTAGCAGGTGTTTGTGTAATTAGTTAGATTCTTGGAGTTCCCATCGTGGTTCAGTGGTTAATGAATCCGACTAGGAACCATGAGGTTGCGGGTTTGATCCCTGGCCTTGCTCAGTGGATTAAGGATCTGGTGTTGTCGTGAGCTGTGGTGTAGGTTGCAGGCGCAGTTCCAAACCTGTGTTGCTGTGGCTCTGGTGTAGGCCACTGGCTACAGCTCCAATTAGACCCCTAGCCCGGGGAACCTCCATATGCCACGGGAAGCAACCCTAGAAAAGGCAAAAAAAGGGACAGAAAAAAAAAAAGGGAGAGAGAGAGAGAGAGAGATTCTTAAAAAATATATAAAGGCTGTAAATTTTTTTAAAAGATAAGAATTAATATTTTACCTGTCAAGCTTACTATGTCAGTTTTCAGTTGCTGCTATAACCAGTTACCACAAACAAATGTAGCAACTTAAAACCACATACATTTATTACCTTAAAGTTCAGTGGGTCAGCAGTCTGACAGGGCTCTCACTGGGCTAAAAGCAAGGTGTTGGTGGGGTGGACATGCTTTCCTGAGGCTCTGGGAGAAGTGGTTCCCTTGCCTTGTCAGCATCGAGATCCACCCTCATTCTTGGCTCTTAGCTCCCTATCCTCAACTTCGGAGCCAACAACATCAAGCAGAGTCCTTCTCAGGCTGCCAGCTCTTGGGTTCTTTCCTCTGATTTCTTCTGCCACTTTTAAGGTCCCTGTGATGACCCTGTCTCCCTCCTCCGTTCCCAATAATCCGAAATGCTCTTCCTATTTTAAAGTCAGCTGAGTTGTAGCCTTGATTCCATCTGTAGCCTTCATTCCCCTTTGCAGGGTAACCAAAGATATTCACAGGTTTCAGGGATCTTGTGGGGAGAAGAAGGAGCATTATTCTGTCCACCAGAGTTACCATTGTTTTCCTCCTTCCTGTCTTTCATTTTATTTGAAATGAAAACCTCAGAAATCATACTCTCAGATCTGGGAAGAATCATCATCTAACCTGACACTCCCATTTTATTGGGACTGTGTTTGACCTCAGCTAACAATGGGGCCTTGGGAGCGAGGACCACAGAGGGGTTATGTTTAGACCGATCTGGCTCCTTTCTAGCATGGTAGGAGACGGCGGAAGTCTAGGACATAGAATAAAGAGAGAACAGTAGGCAATGAGGCTCTGGAGGACCTGCACATGAGCTTTGCCCTCTCCGCTATTTTGCAGACACGGAGAGCAAATGACATGGAGTAGGTGCTTCCCTGGTGCTGGCTGAGTGGCTGGCTAGGTAGAGGAATGAGAGGGGTTTGTGACACATTTGGTTATATGAGTCCTGTACTGCGCCTCTTCTCCCTATCTGGGCACTCCAAATTTCTACCCTTTGTCTCTATTAATCTGAAAGTAGCACTATAGGTTAAGGAGGAAACCCAGCCTTACTAAGTTCATGAATTCAACATATGGTCTGGAGGGTTACCATTTTCAGAGACAAATGGGAGCAATACTAGGACCTCAAAGGATTGCCATTCCTTTAGTAGTTATTTGCGCTAAATCCCCGGATGAAGCAGGTGCATTATTTAGTTGTTTGCTACCTAATATTATTGACAGGGCCAAAAAAATGTATGAAATCCTTTATAGAGTGTCATTAGCAAGTTGGTAATCAGCTAAAGTAGGTGGTCTTACCAAGAAAAGAAAGAGAGGTTAGGATGAGGATGCAAATCAGAGCCTTATACCAGCACCTGGAGTGGAAAGGTAATCACTAGTTTCAGGGTCTGAATGGGTGACACTTTGTTTTATTAGGTTCAGGCTGTTGTAACAAAGTACCATGGATTGGCTGGCTTATGAATAACAGCAATATATTTGGGTTCTGGAGACTGGAAGTCCAAGATCAGGGTGCTGTCAAGGTCAGCTTTTATTGAGAGCCCTCTTCTTGGTTTCAGACTGCCATCTTCTCATTGCATGATGACACTAACCCCATTCTTGAGGTCTCTACCCTCGTGATGTAATTACTTCTCCAAATATCATCCCTCGGGGGCTAGGATTTCAATATATGGATTTGGGGTGATGGGGACACATTCAGTTCGTTCAACACTTCCTGCTCCTTTATCCCTAAATTGGACAAAGAAAGAAACATCATACATGGGATTTTGGGAATATGGCTGGGATTATGTTAGATTCTTTCAATCAAGAGAGAGCAGGACTATGAAAGATCCAGGGTATCAAATGACCCCAGGGAGATGATGGGAAGAGGAACACATAGTATTTGTGGGCTTTGTTTTTTTTAAGATCTTGCTTTAGGACTGAGAGAATATACATCTAGGTAAATCCATATTCCCTTACTGTATTCCCTGACCATCCTCTATTTGATTACTCTGACCACCTTTCTGTGTTTTCTTTTTTCCTGATCCTCTTCCACCAGGAGATTGATGGCAATGCCCTCTTGTTGTTGAAGAGTGACATGATCATGAAATACTTGGGCCTGAAGCTAGGACCTGCACTGAAACTCTGCTACCACATTGATAAACTGAAGCAAGCCAAGTTCTGAAGGTGTTTAAAAGATAGAGGCAAAAGTCGAGACAACAGATCTCAAGATCATCTTCTGCCTTACCAACATAAGCCACCATCACAAAGATTCTCTTCTGAAAAATAAAAGCCACAAAGACTTGGTCTTTTTAGAAAACTCATGCATCTTCACCTTTTTAAAAACCCAACACGGCCCCCTTGAAAGGTTCCTCTATGTTAATGATTTGCCAAAAAATTATCAAAAAAAGACTATTATTTTTAACATTTCTGGCAGCTTGGTTGCTCTCAGCACGGGTCCTTTTTTTATAATGAGAGGGTGGGGAACAACTGAATGCTATTGCCCAAGGAGAACCCTGAGGCTTCCAAGGATGTGAGAAGAAGGACCTTTGTCTCTGCAGGCTCTGCAGAGACACCCACCACAGCAGCACTTGTTTTTAATTCTGACCGGAGGACCTATCTTTGTGAGCCTTGGTTGATTCAGCTCTGGAAGCTGTCTTCTGAGGACAGATGCCTCACCTTGCACTATCTGGAAAACTTGAATTCTTTTGCTCTCTGAAAGAGAAGGAGAAAAATCTTTTCTGTTCTTAGTTATCTGAAGTACTGTGTTGCCCCACTAGAGGGCAGACTGCTAATGAAATTTCAGGACCCTCACTGCAATAGCCTGAAATTCAGTACCAGTGCATAGATTAGGGTTTCTATGAACAAGATCTAGCCTACACAGACATAGGGAATTTATTCCGCCATAAGCACCAGAGATTGCAATTTAGAAAGAAATCATCTTCTAGAAGGTTCTAGTTCATACCCAAGCATTACTGACTGAACTGCACACGTAGCAAAGGCAAGAATTTGGAAGCATGGTCTTCCCAGATGGGCTTTGGAGTTCCTTCCCTTCCAGAGTCCTTAATGAGGTGTTGATATGTTGGCACGCCAGAGAGTCTTAGTGACATTTAGCCGTGGTGTTTCTTTAAAAAGGAAGAAGAAAGATTCTCAACTAAGCTTTGAAATGGAAGAGTGTTGGTTTCTAGTAACATTGTGGGATTATGTAGCTGTATCTGTGGCTAATTTTAATAATAACGGCATGTACACAGACATGCTATTATTGGGTTTAACTCCATTGACAAATAGGTTTTCCTTACTTACCATGGAGTAATGGAAAAAAATTGATTTCTCCCCCTTTGCAGCTGTGTCCAGGGAAGGACAATGAAGCCACAATTTACTAGACAGAAGGGCAGCCTCGTCTCTGTTCTTCTTTTTATCCTTTTCCTTTCTCTCTGTCCTTGTCTCTCTTTTCTTTCTTCTCTTACTGAACAGGAAACATATCTTCAAAATGAATTCGCATGTGCCATGGGCATAACCTGTTCCTTAAAAACACATCTGTGGAGTTGGAGGTGAGGAGATGAATGCTAGATTTTGTGATGTCTGGGAGGGGGAGGATCAAGGACCACCCAGGGCCTCCCTGGGCCCAAATGCAAATTAGAAAAGGCACATCATCCTGGGGATGCAGCCTGGGCAGAGGTCTGCTGGTGAATGGAACAGGGTGGGTTTTCAGCCCTCTCACTCTTCCACCCGGTACCCTTGTGCAGGACTAGACCTGAACAAACCTGAGGGCAGCCCTGGGTAGATTTGTATGCTAATCCTCTATAAATCAGAATTTGGATGAGGATGGGAAGAAACATTCCATACCAGACTGTCAACCCACTTTGATGAGTAGTATTTGAGAAAGCACATCACAGCAAAATCCTTTATAGACACACAAATGGTGGCTGGACTTAAAGCATGACAGAGAGGGGATGGAGGAGAATGTCTTAAAATAACCCACGGAACTGAGCTGGAGTTAGGTTGTGGAATTGTTGAATGTCTTTTGGTTCTGGCTCCTGACAAAACTACCCTGAATCAGGCCTTGGAGCAGAGTCTTCAAGATTTTGAAGTGACAGAGTGGCTATGTCCCTCAGAGTTTGGTAATTGTGAAGTGCTCACTACTGGAGCACCTCCACGTCTGGAGCACCTCCACGTCTGGAGTTAGTCTCCCTCAAGAAACCATGGCTAGTTTATTCAGAATGGCCAATGTGAAATCAGTGAAATGCAGAAAATCCCATGACAAGCCACATCCCTGACTCCACTGTTTTTGCTCAGTCCTCTGAAACTTGCGGTGCCTCTTCATCCACATATACCTCACGTAGAGACTTTGAAAACTTCGTACCCATTCCCACCAGTGCTTCCCTCCATACAAAAACATCAACATTGGTGCCGTCAAATCAAAATCATCCCCAAACCATGTCCAAGAGATACCTGGTATAGTTTTCACGGGAGAGATATTTTCCCATCTCAAATCTAGCAGAAAACTGGGTCCATGTTCCTGTGGAACTGCTCTAATGGAGGTGCCATCTCATTTTGCATTAAACTTGAAGCAGGACAGATTGCCAAAGCCATGATATTTAAGGTTTGACTTTTTAAAAATCTCATTACTCCTAAAATGAATGCTGCCATATCAGAGAATAACCCAGGGAGGAAATTCTTTCTTGCCTGTTTTTGCACTGAAATGCAATTAGCCGACCAAATTATTGTAGCAATACGGCAATTATAATTAATTTTCACCCTTTTCAAAAATCTTGTCAAACCAGGCAGCTAAATAGCTTAGCAAATGTAAAACACTCCAGGCCATTTCCTCTAAACGGACCTTACAGAGTCAGGCCATGTGTGTCACTGTCATCCAAATGGGAGCTTATTTGGGGGGGGGGGTCTCACACTTGTACAGATGTGGTACTTGTTATTCCACGGCCGTAGATTTGCTTCGGGTTGTGGTGAATAATGATACAGTTTTGCATAATTCCAAATTAGAGTGTGTGAGAGTATGTGTGTGTGTATGTGTGTGTGTTCATGTTCCAAACATTTCCAATTACACTTGACTGTAAAACACTTTAAAAAGAAATCTACAGACAGTTCTATTGCCTAAGGCATTTTAAATATTTTATGAAGCGCATCATTCCCTTTGTGAAAAATTCAGGTAAAAGATGTGCAGTGTGTGTGTGTGTGTGTGTGTGTGTCTGCGTTTCCTGAAGCTCTAGTTGGAAGAGCCTTAGAAGTAGCTGAGAGTGTATCACTTTTTGCATTTGCTCCTTTCAAAATCTTTCCAGCTTTGCAGCACTGAGGCAGAACCCGCTATAGGCTGTTATTACCAGCTATCCCCTCTAGTGCCAGCAGGGCGCGCCCTGGAGGCAGCTGGGGGAAGGTGCCCAGGTTCTGGGCCTGCCTTGTCCTGGCGCCGACTGGACTCGTCCAGCCTGCCGAGGCTCTGCTTCGTGTGACCAAGGGAACAGGCCTGAAAGGGGGACTGCTGAACAGAGATCGCCCGATTTCGTGCCCGCCAGAGTTACACTGCGCTCCCGTCACTTCCCTTCAGCAGGGCTGCCGTGTATTTCTCTTTACAGCAGGAGAAGGAGTGGGGAACTCCTCCAGAGAACCAAATAGGATATTAAAATAGACTGGGAAGGAATATTGAGCTGATGTTGGTGTGCATGAGAAGGAAACAGGAAGGAAGGGAAGACAAAACTATGACGTCTTAGGAAGCTAAGTCAGCACCTCTTCTAGAAGGTCCTATAAGCTACAATACCTTGTTTTTGTATTTTTGTGCTCTGTGGAATTTTTAAAACTAAAATTATATTTTTTTATTATTTTCTGAGATTGTTTACAAGAATTTTGCCATAGCCGTGAAGATCATTGGAAATGCCCAGAAGTGACCAGGGCCTCGAATTTAGTCATTGTCAGAAGGTCTTGAGAGATGGAGATGGTCTGCTTTCTTTCTAAAGAACCAGCCAGGTTTCCATACGTGTGAGCAGAAGGTGAGTGCTGTCCGATGTTCGTCCCAAACCAGTGCTTTTTCAACCTTCTTTGATGGGCTTAGAGGATGAGGAGATGGGACTCAACGTTTTTTTCTTAAACTTCAGATGACAAGACGTGGTTGGGAAGGAATAGTTGATTTTTTTTGAAACAGCAATATTTTGTTAAGGAGAGGGATGAACACCCATCTGTGGCTGTGGTCTTTTGTTTGTTTGTCACAAACACACTCCAAGAACTGCGTAGTTGGAGTAGCCTTGCCACATGGCATAAGAAAACCATGCTGAGAACCGCAACGGTGAGCCCAGCAGATGGTCAGCCATCCAGAGGTATGAACAGTCCTGTTTGCATCTTGCGCTGTCACCCCAGTGGCTGGTCTCCCATAGCTCCCAGCTGTGCTGCCTAGGGTGGGTGGATGGGTGCGGGGGGGAGCTCTGGAAGCCTCAGCCTCCAGGGTGCCCTTCCCTCCAACTATTGTTCTAATCGGAGAGGCTTCCCCCACGGACGATTGGGAGCTGGATCTTTGGAAATCTAGCATTTGCTTGAAAGAGAATCCCTCTTATTTATTGCCACCAGTTAAATATTATGGAAACAGGTCTGCTAACAATTTGCTTTGTGTAATTTGTTCTAATGCTAATAAGCAACAGCTGGGACACTTCCTGTGGTAAATTCCTTTGTGGTTACAGTGGTATTATCACACATGGACTTCACCAAATCTGTACTTGAGAAGAAGGCTCATTCTGGCTCTCCAGAGCTGCAGGAAATTCCCCTGAGTTAGAAGCAGTTCTGGGCAAAAACATATTTTTGGAGGAGGATTTGCTTCTCTCCACTCCCTGCTTTCTTAAGCAGGGCCCCAGACCTGTGCTCTTAAAATCCTTAAGAGCCTCGGGTTCTCCTCATGCTTGGCATTGAGCTTGATTTCCTCCAGAGGAAAAGACAGCAAGCAGAGCTGAAAAGTGACAGCTTCCTCCAGGTCAGGGTGCTGTATCCAGAGTTGATATGGAGAGGCCGGGAGCGAGCCATCCGAGGCCAAGAGCTGTTCAGCAGTTGGTTAAGTAATGATGGGGCATCTCTCCATCCAGAGGGTCTAAATATACCACTGAGACTTGCTCTGGGCTGCCAGCCCACCCTTCTTCTGCTCTGTAGCTCGACTGCATGACCCGAGCCTTAGAGTTGGTTCCATGTACTAGATGCTTGCTGCAAAGGCCAACACAAACATCTACTGGATCCTACTTTGGAACACAACCAACGCTTTGCTTTTCCAAACAGCTCACTATGAAATCGCAGACCCTCCCTGAGTGTCACTTTTCAGTAAGCATGTGTGACCGGAGACTACCTCCATCCTAAGGGTGGCACCCCCAAATCTCAGGAAGGCTCTACCTCCCCATGCAGCACTGGAGCACCTTCCCCACAGCCCTGAGAAATGGCTCTGCCTGACCACTTCCCATTAGGGGGCATTCACTCCCATAGGAAGTGGCTTATTTCTTTGTTGGACAGCTCTGGTTGTGAAAAAGTTATTTCTCAGGGAGACACAGATGTCTGTGAATCACAGATGCTTGAGATGAAGCCAACTCTGCAGTCTTTCTCTTTTTAACAGAGCTTGTCCAGGCAGTCACCACGCCTATAATACAAACTGACATCGACGAGTAGATCCCAGCTCCACTGCATCAGGGTAGAGGAGCAGACAGTGTAAATGTAGGACTCAAATAGGTCATGGCCATCAGATTAATCAGCCCCATCATGAAAAACGATTGAAACTCTTGTGGACACACACACACACACACACACACACAAAGGGTGTCCTGGCAGGATCTTCAGTGTAGTTGTAAATCTGGCTGTGGTCACATAAGCATATGAGTTATGAAAGCTTGTGGGAATAAATATCATTAAGTCCCTGTGCCTCATTAACTGAAGAAGATGCTCTGAGACGTGGAGGCCCTATCTCTTCATCGTCCTCACCGGTAATATAATAAACTAAGAGCTTTAGCTGAGACAGAAACAAGTTATCATTGATGGTAGAAAAGTAAACATGGTCTGTTGTGAATTTATGCAAGTTATGCAGTTTATGACGCCAAGCCCAAGTCGGTGTGCTTATGGATACATGCCCCAGTGAATGTGTATTTGCAAACAAGGGGTGGGAGTTGGGAAAGGTTTGAAAAGGGATTGCAGAGGAGATTTTGCTCTCTAGAGCGTTCTTATTCAGAAGAACTATCTAGCAATGATGTAGAAATCAAACCCCAAAGTTCACATAACTTGTAGTTTACATAGTTTACTTAGGTAAAATTCTGGATTATGGAGCAGATTCTCTGAAAATATTTTAAGTCTTGGTCCTTGGAAAAAGTAGCTACTATCCTGCACTGTACACAGCACCTGCCACAATAAGGCACCTCATTACTATTCACTGGCTGATCCCCGGAATGAACGAATGCTTGACTAGTTTCCATATGTTCTTCAAAAAGCCGCTAGTTTCTTTTTGGACCCCATACCTTTACCAAAAGGAGGCATGCTGAAGGGACAGACCGAAAGCGATGAGGCCTTTCTCTGATTCCCCAGACACCTGAGGAGGTCAACCCCACAGTCTCAGCACCTTGCGTGTCGCTTTCCTCTTTTTGTCTTGAATGGCCTCCTGCTCTACTGCAGACATTAGAGAGCAGCAACGGATTCTTTACAGCTTTACTTTTAAGACACCTTCTCCTTTTCATTCGCAATCCATGGCACCTCTCAGCAATGAGTAGGGTTTCCTTGGGCTGGTTCACTGCCTAAGAGTGGTGGTAAGTGTCTCCAGGAGGCAGAGAGCACTTTCCATGAGCCCTCATTCCCACTGCCTTGCCTTGCAGAGGATAGGTGGGTGCCGGGTCTCGCCACAGGCCACTGTGTCCTAGAGCTGATGGTAGCACACCTGGGAGGGCCCAGCCCACAAGAGGCCTACCCCATTCTCTTCACTCTTTTCCCATCTCCATCCTTGAAAACAGATTCAGAAAGATCGGGCGCAGAGTTCCTGTTGTGGTGCAGTGGTAACCCAACTAGCATCCTCGAGGATGTGGGCTCCATCCCTGACCTCTCTCAGTGGGTTAGGGATCCAGCACTGCCATGGGCCGTGGTGGAGGTTGCAGATAAGACTCGTGACTGTGACTTAGGCCGACAGCTGCAGCTCTGATTTGCCCCCTAGCCCAGGAACTTCCATATGCCACAGGAGTGGACCTAGAAAGCAAAAAAAAAAAAAAAAAAAAAAAAAAAAAAGAAAGAAAAGAAAAGATCAGGGGCTTTTCCCTCCCCACCCCCCCCCAAATGGTTACATAGGAGTGGTAAGAATAGAATCATATGACTGATTTTTTTCTCACTACCACACCAAAACTTTGAGTGTTTCACCTTCAAAGTATTCACCTCAAAAGCCTGAGCACATGTTCCAAGGATATTGTCATTGCTTAGAATATTTCTAGTGCATCTTTTTGGGGGTCTTTAGAAGCTAGAACACATTCTTTTCAAAGTGGAAAAGCTATCGTCACCTGAGGGTGGATTTCTTGTTTTTTTTTTGTTTGTTTGTTTGTTTGTTTTTTTTGAGCCAAAGTCACTGGGATCATGTCTGATGAGCAACAGAGGTAACCCATTTGAGATGTAAAACAGTGTGTCTCCTTGCTCATGTGTCTTTTCCTTGTCTGTTTTCCTTACTGGGTCAGATGGTTTGAGCAATAACAGCCATACTTCATTGTTAACTTATATGTACTAGTTAGATGTCAGTATGAGAAGCGGCAAGGCATAGGCTACTTTGAAGGGCAGTGTCACTTGGATGAACATTCAGCATGTTCATTTTATCTTATTTTATGTTTTTATTTTATTTTATTTTATTTTGTCTATTTGTTATTTCTTGGGCCACTTCCATGGCATATGGAGGTTCCAGGCTAGGGGTCTAATCGGAGCTGTAGCCACCGGCCTACACCAGAGCCACAGCAACGCGGGATCCGAGCCGCGTCTGCAACCTACACCACAGCTCACAGCAGCGCCGGATTGTTAACCCACTGAGCAAGGGCAGGGACTGAACCCGCAACCTCATGGTTCCTAGTTGGATTCGTTAACCACTGCGCCACAACGGGAACTCCAGCACGTTCATTTTAAAGTAATCTCATTGCTGTATCTTTAGGCACCGTAAGTGCAGGGTATTGTGAGTGTACCTAGGACCCTGGAATGCCAGAGGACTGGGAGCAAGAAGCCTTAGGGGACATCTGGACAACTCACTTCCTTCTCCGCAGCATCTCCCACCTGTTCCACTCCTCTCTGCTGGGGCGGATTATGGTGCAGTGCGAAGAAACAACCCCCCACCTCCCATCTCCTCATCTGGAAGAGGAGGTTGGCATCCACCTGACTTGCAAAGGCATTTACAGCTAAGGCCAGTGGGGCTGTGGGCTCCTCAGTCTTCTGTTTTATGATTTCTAGTTTCTGCCACTCCTGCCGCCTGACCGCGTCTAGATATGTTCTCATTCTCTTCTCTTGTGGGCCCATAGCTCCTCCTCTGAGCCGCATAAGCATCACTCTGCTCTCCTTCCTCATTATTTGTTACTTTCCATTTCACTCTTCCTTCCTGTCTCCGTGCGTCTTTTTTTCCTCTTTTCTGTTTTCTTCATTCCACTAGCTCAGATGCCCTGTGGGAAGAAGAGGTGGTGGAGAGAGAAATAGAGAATTAACAGGTAGCCTTTCCCTCCATGGCTAGACCATCCTTCCCCCTGCCTGCCTCCCATCGTCCCCTTGTCACCGGCCTCCAGCCGTGTCATGCTTCCACCCGATCTCTGCTTTTTCATTCCATTCCTCAAGGTCCTGCCCATGCAGTCTGTCCCTTGAGTGGCGGAAGAGTCCTGTCCCTTTTGATGGCTTCACTCTGTGACTCGCCCTGATGTCTCACTGATAGGCCTCGCATCCTTCCTCAAGCACAGGCCCAGTGCCTGTCCCACGAGGCGTCCCTCCTCATTCAGCCCCAAAGGTCAAGAGCCAAGTGACCTGAAGCCGATGTGACTTACCTCTTGAGAAGCATGAGTTGTTTCTCCTAGCCAGGCTGCCTCATGCAATCCACACGAAGTCAGTGCCCTCAAGGAGCAATTATGATCATCCACAGTCCTTTATAGAACACGTAGCTTTGTCCAGACCCCCAAAGCACTGACTGCACCTCCCAGTGACCGAAGCCAGGCCAGGGTCTCAGCCTTAATGAGGAAGGCCAGCCAGAATCAAAGATGAAGCACCGTGACCTACCTCAGAAGCACTTCTGCGGTGAGGGTTTGTTTTTAGACATTTATGAGTCTACCGAGATGTGACAGTATTAAGTGGCTTGTGTCTGGGTAGGGAAAGATGATGACATATTTCCCGAAGGAAATGTGGTTTAGAGGAGGGAGAAAGGAAGCAAAATTCTGGAACGGGGACGCTCTATTCCTGGCCTTTATTCAGCACCATCATGTGCCACTGGTCCCCCCCCACCCCACCCCCGCAGTGGTCTTTCTAGAAGGTAAACTTGTTTCCTCCATAGGAACTGGAAGTGTTTCTGCCCAGGTGTGAGGGAGTTGGGAGGACTTTGGTATTTTTCATTATCCACTGTGTTCTAAGCCACAATACTTAATTTGTTGTCATCTGCCAGCTATGGCTTTGATCATATGAGGATTAAAAAAAAAAAAAATGAGCTCTTTCCATCTCATCTTCCAGAAATTTTGAAATAGCAGTTGCTTTATACAGCATATATTTTCATTTTATAGATATCAGTTGATGAGATTTTCTCCTGTGTATCCCCAGAAGTAACTTTATTAATATAAAGATTTTATACTATAAGTACCTTTGTAGATAAATTTACTTTTTATGCTATACACACACGGAAACTAAATAAGATGAAATAAAATCATTTCATCATAGTTGTATCCTGTTGCTATTTTTTCTTCACATTAACAGTGAGAGCTTTTTGTTAAGTGCCATGGTAACATCATGAAGCCTCATGAGGCCAAAAGGTAGTGTTACACCAGCTATGCTAGGCTGTGGTTGTCTGACACGGCTCTTGCTAAGTGATGAGGAATTCTGAGTCAGTGGAAATCCATGTTTGCTAAACTCTCGAGGTTGAATGATGGTGATTGAAATGTGCCTTTCGTTTTATAAGTTGAGGGGTTTATTTTCAGATTCCTTCTTTCAACTCAGCCTTACTTAATCTCATGTTTCCACCTGTTTATTCTGCGTCTCGACCCTGACATGCCCACACAGGAGACATTCTGCTCTCCATCCACCTGGGAGACTGGCAGCTGCACGCTTTCCCTGTCTAAATTCTGTCCTTAATGAGAGTACAGGTGCCACAGCCCCTTATCTCGGTAAGAGAAAAACAGGATTGACTACGGCCATTGTCTCCACCTAGACGGTCTCCCCTCCCTTTTAATTAAAGATTGTAAAAGGGTGTGTGGGCACATTTTCCTGTATATACTTGTGGTTAGGTTTGGGGATTTGAGACAAAGGTCATCCCATGAAAGTTTTTGCATCATTTGCTTGGGCTGAGGCACGTGTGCAAAAGGGCCTGGTGTGTGTACTACAGATGCTCTAATTACTTGAAAATTCATTGTGCTTTCACTTTTTATGGACATAAGGTAATTCTGGAACATTACTCCAACTCCCTGCTTTATTTAGAAGTGCTTGAGGAATGTGGAGTGCTTGGAGCTTAGGCAGTGGTATAATTTTCGGGTCTGGCTTTTTTATTTTTTAAATGCCAGTGGGTCTAATTTTGCAAACCAGAAATCAGTGAATGGAACTGACTGTGCTGGGGAACAGCATTTACACTGGAGAGAAAGAGCAGTAAACCCTGTCACGTGAGGAAGGAGCAGCTCCTTAATTTTTGCTCTTTGTGAGCAAGATGCAATCCGTGTTTCCCGACGTTGGGACCATCCGCTCACCTCACCATGTTCCTATGTAATTGTGTCACGTAATGGGAAGTTGTAATAGGCAATTTGGTTCTGTAATTCAGTTTGCAAAGCATGCAAACATAAGATAACTAGGTTAAATGCAAATAGGCATTACACTAAGGTATGAAAAATGGGGGCGGGGGTGGGGAGAAAAGATGCTGTATTCATAACTTAGAAACAACGTGATTTTAATCCTCATGTGCCTCGAAGTGTAGAGCTTATTAAACTTATTTATCCTCTAGTTTAATTTCACCACATACTGTAACACAGATGTATCCTGTGTGTGTGAATCTGCATGTCTTCTGCACATATTTACAGTGTGTCTTCTTTGTAATAAGCAGCCTCTGAGTGAAACGCTTCTTCAGGAGTAAGTTGATGTAGTCATTGTTCACAATGTTCCGTGCAAATAGACTGTTAGCAAATAGCCCATTATATATGACCCCATATCAAAATGTGCTTTTAATTTTTCAAAACCTTTTGGTTACTGTCTATAACTTTGTCCCTTGGGCCAATTCTTTCATTACTGAGAGCTCTGATTTTAATGTATTCCCATAAACAGTGACTGTAGGTACCCTGTAGTCAGATATGTACACTTTCGTCAAGTAAACACTACTGGCCTTAATGATTTTAGTATTTTCAGGTGCTTTTTTTCATTTTTGATGTAGCATTTTTTTTTCTAGTATGGAGTATCATGAACCTGGGACCAATTCAAAAGAATTTCTAAATCTGAAGATTCCAAGACAATGCAGTATTTTCTGTTCTTGCTGTAAAAAGTATTTCTGTATTTTTAATAAAGAATGGAATTTATATGAGCCTCTGTGTATTCTGTCTGATCAACTTTTTTAGCGTTCATTAATATTTCATTGGGAATAGTTCCTATAAGCATAGCAAGGAAAAGTCTTTCAAAGGCAGCCTTTTAACAGCCAAGACCCCAAAGGCCTGATTCACAGCTGCCTTCGAGGTCCCTCCCACCGGTGCCTGCAGCCCAGCCCCCCTGATGGCTCAGGAGTGACTTGTTACAGGAGCCCCCGGGGGGATCTCCACCCACTTCGCTTCCCCTCTCCCTGACCTTCCTGTCCCTGCCCGAGACTACAGAGGGGCAACTCCAGGGCAGGGAAGGAGCTTGAGGTTTGATCAGAGCTGCCAGGGAAGGGTCTGCCCAAGGTCATCTTGAACCAGGATTCTCCCTCCTGGTCAGGAATCAGGGACAAGAGAGCCACCTCCTCTGATGGTGCTTGGAAAGCTTCTCAGACCTTGTCTGTTGAATCTGGAATCCTACTTTAGGCGGTTTACTCCCTGAGGCTGGTGTGACTCTAGCTGTTTGGGGGTCATGACTGCTCTGAGGTTTTGGCCCAGCCCTAACCCTGACCTGCCAATTCCCTGCTCAGAGGCCTCCATCCCCTCCCCAGGGCTTTGCAATGATCCTTGACAAGGGCAACGTGGTTCTCGGTGAAATAACTCAGGGCGGGGGATTCTCCCAGGCCCTTGCTCTCTGGGCTGGATAAGGCCAGGAAGGAGGGCTTGGAGACAGCTCTTAAGGAGGGTTAAGGGTTCAGATCGCCAAAGCCGTCTCTCACTATCTGCCCTCGGTTTGCTTAAAACTTAAAGAGACTCTGGAGTTCCTGTCATGGCGCAGTGGTTAATGAATCCAACTTGGAACCATGAGTTGCAGGTTCCATCCCTGGCCTTGCTCAGTGGGTTAAGGATCTGGCGTTGCCGTGAGCTGTGGTGTAGGTTGCAGACTCGGCTCAGATCCTGTGCTGCTGTGGCTCTAGCGTAGGCCGGTGGCTACAGCTCCGATTAGACCCCTAGCCTGAGCACCTCCATATGCCGCAGGAAGTGGCCCTAGAAAAGGCAAAAAGACAAAAAAGAAAAAAAAAAAACTTAAAGAGACTCAAAAATACTCACCCTGCTACGTGCCCTGCCTCGAACAAAGCCATTTCGGAGCTCATCTCTCCCCTCTCGCCTCCAGTACATGTCCAAATCAGGTGGCCTTTCACCTACATTCATGAACTGCAGAGCCACCCCAAGAAAACCCACCCACTGTACCACGATGGGAACTCGAGGAACGTCATTCTTAAGAACAGAATGGAGCTGCTTTCTAAGCCCAGTCACCAGAAAAGATAATTTCCTCCATTGTGAAAATCTGTGATTCACATGGTGAAAGAGACACGGCTCCATTGTAGGAATTTAAGGTGCCATCACACACGTTGAGCACGGACACCTCTTTTGCCTTCTGATCTCTAAGAACCTCTATTCATTTTAGTGCTCAATGAACTTGCACATTTCCCCATTACCTCTTTCATAAAAAAATCATTTTTTAATCAGAATTGCTTTTCTCCTTGAACTCTTCACTGAGGTTGATTCGATATCCATCTAGGAGTAAGTTAACTTACTGTTAACCTATTAGTGGGAGCAATAAAAAACTATTGAAAGGCAAGGGCTATTTAAATGAGAAATATTTCTGTAAAACCCCCTGGGATTGGTTGGTGGAGAACTGGATCTGACAGTAGCTCTGTTGTGGATTTCAGACTAACGGGTTTGGCAACAATGTTTTGTTAGCAGCAGTTAATCAGCGAATCCCATTACTTAATAAGGTTATCACTCAGCAAAAGCTGCAAATTACAGTTTCTTTCTCTCCAGGCTGAAGATAACATCCTTAAAATCTTGCATCTACAAGCAGTATCTCATTAGCAGAAACCGGGTAAACAGAAGCACATTGAAAATGCCATTTGTGTGCAAATCAGGTTGATGTTTTTATCCAAATATTTTACAGTCATGCTAGCCTGCCCTTCCCTTCTCCCACCTGTGTGGTGCTGGTGTGGACTGTAAATCAGGAAAAGGTAGGAAGCTGCTCCTTTGTTCATCACCAGCTGAAGGAAACCGACTCTTGTGTCCACTGAGAATAAATCCATAGGCTTGGAAAAGCCTTGTTAAGTCAGTGCCAACTTCAGCTCCATTTGCTCATCAGCTTTGGACGAGACTTTCTAGTGATTTAGAGATCCAGGATACTGATTGTCCTCCAACAGAACCACCTCCATTAACCCCCTCGGATCTCACTTCTGACCTCATCCAGGGCTCTTAGAGTTGCCTGTGAGCTCTGCCTCCCCATCCTCTCACCCGGGAGCTCTTTAAATGCCATAGCCTCATCTGCCAAATTCCTCTGCGTGAGTTCATACATGCTCATCCACCCCATCCCCTGCAGGGCCTGGGAACCTCAGAGAAGGACCACTGATGCTCACCATGTTGGCCTCTGCTTTGACCTCCTACCAAGATGGTGTCATGTCCTCTGTGGACAGAGAGGTGGTATGATGGTGAGTGTGTCCTGTGGCGGATAGGAAGCCCTGTGGCCCATGAGGGATGGAGGCAAGGGAAGCCGTTCCCTCCATGCAAGATGCAGGATGGGAGGTGCTGGATGAAAGGCGTCAGGGAGCCAGGAGAAGAGGCAGTGGAAGCCTCCTTTCAGCATCACCTCCTGAGAGGCAGGGCTGTGTCTGAGCGCCACTCATCACCCACAGCTCTAGCTCAGCAGCTCTGCTATTGCCTCTCCATAGTGCTCCAATTTCCAGTTCAGCTGTTTTGTTTTGTTTTATTTTTCTTGGCTCAAAAAGCTCTGGAGGTGATGAATTTGAACGTTTTTCTGGCGTGCGTGCATGGACTCTCTCTGCCTTGTTCCGGTTGTTGATGGCATTGTCCCTCCCGCACTTTCGCCCCCTTCCCCTCCTCCACCCACCTCTTCCCACGCATCCTCTGGTCCCTAGCATTTCTTGGAGCTGTGTATGGTATGATTTCCCCAGGGACAGACTTTGTGTTTTCTGGCTGAATTACTCTCTCTACATCTCCAGTCAAACATTTTCCCCTTTTGGTTGCACCTCTGCATCCTTCCTCCACTTGGCTCTTGAAGCATTTTTTCTTCGTGTTTTATTTCCTCCTCTGCCTCCTCCACCCCCACCCCGGTGGGACCATCTCAGCTCACGTCTCACAGCCTTACATTTTCCACCCGCAAACATTATTCCAAGGGCCTCAGTGACTTGTGAAAATTCTCTCCAAACTCGTCTCCTGGAAACAGGGTGGCAGATGAAAGATTTCTTCATTAAAATTAGGCACTTTCAAGAGGCATCCAGTAAAAACTCTGAGAATCCCCAACGGGCCTCTGTCTGCTCCAAGGTGGTGAGGCTCTGCTCCAAGGGCTTCAGCCGAAGCCAGGACCAAGCACACTGGGATGCTAACCCGCTCTTTCTGACACAGAATCCCTCCGCCTCACTGGCCAGGGAGATTTTGAGCCTGGTGGGTTGGTGCCTTGCTTCCCACCCATTGCTCGCACTCTGACTGTGGCTGAAACAGTGCCTGGAGGTCCCGACGACCCGCGGAGAACTGACTATGATTTATGACTTGAAAAGCTGGTCGAGGCTCTGGACCTACCTCCAAGCTCTGATTTCTCATTTGGGCTCCTCATGTTTGATTATGCAGCTGGGCGGTGTCCCCTCTAAGAGGCCAGTTCCCAGCTGGGGGCTTTGGCCCAGCAGAATGTAATCCAAGCCTGGAGCAAAGTCCTGGGGCAGGGCCTTAGGAACCCAGGGCCTGGGGAAAAGCACTCGCTGAACTCTGGCCAAAGCAGGCAAGGTGGAGGCAGCAAGCTGGCTCCTCCTCAGAGCCAGGCTGGGCACTGGGTGTTTCGCGCACCACAAACATCTCGCAGGTTCCCCGACCGCCCCTGCCCCATGGATACAGGTGAGGACTTGGGCGATGGGCTTGCCTGGGCACTGGCAGGATCCCTGTCTCTCTGTGAGGCCTTTGGTTCTCCCTGAGGACCGAGGTAGGTCACTGGGTCTTGTGATTAGGGCTCTGTCCTCGGCAACGACCAGCTCACAGGCCCAGCCCTCAGTCTCGGTGGACTCTTGTTCCTTCTTTCAGGGACTTTGCATACAAGCCTCTCAATAGCAACCAAGACACCAAGCACAAAAATGGATGGAGATTTTGGTTTTTGTCACCGGGCCCACCTGGAAGTCAAGGATCGGGGCAACTTCTCGGCTGGCGCACACAGGCACACACACACACACACTCATATACACCCACAACTCTCACACACACACACCCACAGCACTAGCAGATGGGCCATCCTTTACTGTAGACCCTTGTATGTAACTTCCAAGCAAACTCTTAGGATCGACCTTCTCGCCAGTGCACTGAATCCCGCCAACAGGTGAGGACTCGTGTTGTAAGTCCTGTTCCCGCAGCCTCTGCATACTCATATTCACTGCGCACCTGTTGCTCCTGCCAGCAGACCTTTCCAGGTCGTGGGATGCCCTGGTGCATGAGTACCTCCTCCTGCCTCGGGTACTGTGTTTCCTCATTTAGTGATGCTGAGACCTGCCCCTGGTGCACAGCCTGGAGGCGGCAAGGGGTTGGGGTGAAGGTTGGGGGCGGTTCTCGAAGAGAACATGGACCATCTCTGAGGCTTTAGAGGAGGACTTTACATTGTCTCCAAAGAGAAGCTGTTTTCCTCTGTGTAACAGGTGGGGCCTGCTTCTCTGGCCTGGAGAGCTAAGGAGAACTGGGGATTGAAGGTTCTTGGGTGCTTCCAATCAATGTCCCTACACCAAGTCTCAGGGCCCCACTCTCTCACTTTTAGGGCTGCAGGAGACCTAAGGCTGCTCATTAGTGGCCTTCGCAGCTCTGCTCCTGTTATTATCAGATCTCAGGCTGATTTTCAACACGGTTTGTCTTGCAGGTTCAGGAGATGAGTGTTAAGGGGTGCTACCAAGCAACCCCTGGCTTTCCCATCATGTTCTAAGTTGGCAGAAACTGTCCCAAACATGTTTTTTAAATCAAGTGTTGCAGTGCCATTGAAGGCAGCCAGCACCAACCATAATCCTTATCATTGTAATTATCCCATCCACCAATCAAGAGCCATGGCCCATGCATGTTCCAGTGGGGCCCAAATTTTGGTGCATATGAGATTCTCCTAGTAGGGAGTTGCCACTGTGGCTCAGCAGGTTATGAACCCGAGTGGCCCATGAGGATTTGGGTTTGATCCTTGGCCTTGCTGAGTAGGTTAAGGATCCAGTGTTGCCGCAACTGCAGTGTAGGTCACGGATGCAGCTCGGATCTGGCGTTGCTATGGTTGTGGTGTAGGCTGGCAGCTGCAGCTCTGATTCGACTGTTAGCCTGGGAATTTCCATATGCCACAGGAGCAGCCCTAAAAAAAAAAGGAAAGAAAAAAAAAAGAATCTCCTGGTAAACTTTAAAAACTATTGGCACCTAAGGAGTTCTTGCTGTGGCTCAGCTGAAATGAACCCAACTAATACCCATGAGGATGCTGGTTTGATCCCTGGCCTTGCCTAGTGGGTTAAAGATCCGGCGTTGCTGTGAGCTGTGGTGTAGGTCATAGACACGGCTTGGATCCAGCGATGCTGTGCGTGTGGCCCTAAAAAGAAAAAAAAAAGCAAAAACAAAAAAACCCTAAAACATTGGCACCTGGCTTCTACTATAGACAATTTGAGTTAATTGGTGTGGGATGGGACCCAAACACGGGGTTATCAGAAAGGTCCCCACGTGATTTTAATGTGCAGCAGCTTGAAAGCTACCCGACACATCCCAGGGCCTCAACTCCCACCTCCAGCGCAGCGCATTTACGCTGGTAAAATGGAAAGTGTTAGCGCTGCCCCAGCGCATCAGGATTGTTCCCAGTCTGCTTACCATGGGCAACAGGGACCCTGTGCCTTCGGGCCAACTGGTGGGCAATTCAGCTCCCATCCTGAGGATCTGCTCTC
This sequence comes from Phacochoerus africanus, assembly GCF_016906955.1. NCBI lineage: Eukaryota > Metazoa > Chordata > Mammalia > Artiodactyla > Suidae > Phacochoerus > Phacochoerus africanus. The sequence continues at coordinate 73,798,315 of NC_062545.1, read as the reverse complement.
TAGGCCTCATACTTGGAACGGTCTCTGCCCAGAATCCCTAGAAAATAGAGGCTGAGCAGAAGGTTATGTGCTACGACTTTATTAAGCAACAGAATTCCAGGGAGCAGAGGGAAGAGAGAGGGCTGATAAAAGGAGGTGCATTACCAAGCTGGTCCCAGCTCCATGAGAGACTGATTGCTCCGCCTTGCAGCCCAGCTGCAGAGACCACGTGACACTACCAGCCTCAGACTGTCCCTCCCCGGGAAAGAGGGGAGAAGGATTTACCCTCCAGCTCCCATCTTCCACTGGCCCTGGTTTGCCAGCTGCCATTTCCAGGTTGTGTACGTATCTGCAAACTTCTCGTGAAATCCCGCATCTCAGAAGGGGAGAGGCAGGAGCGGTGCAGCCTGGTGTGTGAAGAGAGGCACTGGAACAGTTGCTGTGGAACCCACACCACCCTCAAACTTGACGACTTCAAAGAGCAACCATTTCATTGGTTCACCACTCTACAGGTAAGCCACTTACTATAGGCTGGGTTCCATGGCATGGTTCTTCTGATGATCTTGGCAGGGGTTTTTCCATCACTGCAGGCATCTGGTGGCCTACCTGGGCCTCATCTGGGGCTGAATGGTCCAAGATGGCTACACTCACACGTCGGGCTGTCGCTGCTTGCTGATGACAGGGCCTCTCTCTGGTTCACCTTCAAGCAAGCCAGCCTGTTCTTCCTGATGTGTCAGGATTGTGTTCTCCAAAGGGGAGACAAGAGGCTGCAAGGTCTCTTGAGGCTGAGGCTCAGACATCGCATAAGTTCCTTCCTCCATATTTCATTAGTCAAAAGAGTTGCAAGGCTGGCCCAGATTCAAGGAAAGGGAAATAGGCCTCTTGATGAGAGAGATGGGACAGGCACCCTGCAATGGGCCTGCATCCAGCTGTGGGAGGGATCAGTGCAGCTGTCTTCACAGAGAATGTACTGCAAGCATTATTGCTTTATGCCTGTGAGCAGGCCCTGGGTTCATGGCAATGGTGGACGTGGCAGCAGCCACCTGGCTCCAAGACAGGCAGAACAGCACAAGTCATAGTCAGAGCCGCTGCAACTCCAGCCCAAATCCAAGGAGAATGTGTGGATCTGGATGGCTGGTACCTGAATCTCCGTCTTAGAGAGCAGTGTGGCAATATCTAATAAAGCTGAATTTTGACTTCTCTACTACGATGTCAAAATTCCACTTCTAGGAATTCTTACAGGTGGTCACAGGAGATGAGGCCAAATATATTAACAGTAACGTTGTTTGAAGTAGCAAAATATTGGAACAACATAAAAGCTGATCAATAAGGCTAGAAGAACTCTGGTATAGTCATTCAATGGGACACCATACAGGAACTAAAATGGTATAGATGTGTTGATGTGAATAAATGCCAGAAATACAATGGTGGATACAAAAAAAAATGAAAGTAGGAACCATTGATATAATTTGTACAAATCTTAAAAACCACAAAAATGATAACTTATATTAAGTTTGCAAATGTACATGGAAAGATAAGATATGGATGGGAAAGACATGCCCAACTTCAGGAAAGTGGTCATCTCCAGGAGGGAGGAAAGGGATGGGGTGGAAGAACAGGTCAACAAATCTGCAACAAAGTGTTTATTAAAACAAAAGGGATCTGACATTTCAGATCGAACTTTTGTTACATGAGGGCCTTGGGTTCATGGATTTTTGTACAATTTTCTATACTTATTGTGTATTTGAAATATATCATAATAAATAAAAACATATATTCTTAAAAGGCACCAAGAGACCTCAATTCTGGTCTGGGTTCAACTTCTAAGCTTGCTCTTTGGAGTTCCCATCGTGGCACAGCAGAAACGAATCCGACTAGGAACCATGAGGTTGTGGGTTTGATCCCTGGCCTTACTCAGTGGGTTAAGGATCTGGTGTTGCCGAGAGCTCTGGTGTAGGTGGCAGATGCAGCTCTGATCCTGTGTTGCTGTGTCTGTGGTGAAAGCCGGCAGCTGTAGCTCCAATTGGACCCCTAGCCTGGGAACCTCCACATGTCACAGGTGTGGCCTAAAAAGCTAAGTAAATAAATAAATAAACTTACTCTTTGATAGAAATAAGTCTGGGAGATACACACCAGTATGTAAATGGTGCTTTTCTCTGGGTGACGGGATTTTAAATTACTTTTATTTACTTAATTTTCATGGCGTTTTTTTAGTTTGTGTTTTTTGTCATCAGAAAAAAGTAAGGCATTTTCAGAAAAACTTATCCCTTGGCCTTAGACAAATCACTCAATGTAAAAGCCACAGGAGATGTTCCTGCTATGGCGAAACAGGATCGGCAGTGTCTCCACAGTGCCAGGACGCAGGTTCGATCCCTAGCCAAGCACAGTGGGTTAAAGAATTCAGCATTGCCACAGCTGTGGTGTTGGTCTCAACTATAGCTCCTATCTGATCCCTGGCCTGGGAATTCCAAATGCCATGGGGCAGCCAAAAAAAAAAAAAAAAAAAAAGCCACAGGATGCATCACAAGAAAACAAGTGGAGAAGCAAACTACAAAACACATAACCAACTAAGGACACAAGGACCAAACACAATGTGGTTTCCTGCCTTGGATCCTGGGATAGAAAGAGGACACGAATGGAAGAACTCATGAAATCTGAATCAAGTCTGAAATTCAGTTAACATCAACGTATCAGTGCTGGTTTCTTGGCTTTGCCATGGGTACCGTGGTTACTTACCTAAGATGGTAACAGTGGGAGAAACTGGGTGAGGGGTACATAAGAACTTGGTGTACTATCTGTGCACCTTTCTTACAAATCTAAAATTGTTCCAAAATAAACCACTTGTGGAAAAAATATTTCTCTTCAAGTCAAGAAGAATGGTAAGATGTCAGAATGCTAATAAGCACTGAAGAAAACAAAAAGAAAATAAAATGTATTAGGATCAAAAAGGGAAAACAAAAACTAGGGTTATTCAATGTGCTTGTTTACACTGAAAATGCATAACAATAGGCAAACTAATAGAACCGCTAAGGCTTTGGTCAACTATTATTAACACACATACAAATAATTAGAAAATGTAGACTTTTAAATTTTTTTTAATTTTTTTAAAATTTTTTTGTCTTTTTAGGGCCGTATCCGCAGCATGTGGAGGTTCCCAGGCTAGGGGTCCAATCGGAGCTGTAGCCGCTGGCCTACACCAGAGCCACAGCAATGCAGAATCCGAGCTGCATCTGTGACCTACACTACAGCTCAGGGCAATGCCGGATCCTTAACCCATGGAGCAAGGCCAGGGATCGAACTCTCGTCCTCATGGATGCTGGTTGGGTTCATTAACCACTGAGCCACAACAGGAACTCCAGAAAATGTAGATTTTTTTTAAAGATAATTTTGCAATAGCAATAAAAGCTATTATTTGTGTAGGAATAAATCTAACATAAGATATGTACAAGATCTTTATGAAGAAACAAAATTTTGGAGTTCCCGTCAGTGACTTAGCCATTAATGAACCCAACTAGTATCCATGAGGATGTGGGTTTGATCCTGGCCTTGCTCAGTGGGTTAAGGATCCAGCATTGCTGTGAGCTGTGGTGTAGGCCACAGACGAGGCTCAGATCCCATGTCGCTGTGGCTGTGGTGTAGGCCAGCAGCTGCAGCTCTGATTTGACCCCTAGCCTGGGAACGTCCATATGCTTTGGGTGTGGCCCCAAAAAGCCAAAAAAAAAAAGAAAAAGAAGAAGCAAAATTTTATATTGGAAGACATAAAGGAGAAATGGAATAAAAGGAAAGATGTACCATGTTTATGGAAAGAAAATGTTATAAAAATACCACTTTCCTACAAATTAATATATAACTTCATAAAATTATGATCAAAATCCCATCAGAGTTTTTCATGGGATATTTCCAGAGTAGTTCATTTCCACTGAGGGATGGGCCACAGGAAAAGCCCCACAGAGCAATGGCTGGTGACGACAGTCTCATCTCCTTTTTGCCATCATCCCAAGATGATGGGGTCTTGGTCTCAGTCCCTATTCACCCCAATAAGGTGATGAGCAGGGAGTCTTAAGACTGAGATATATTTCAACATCAGCTGAATTCTGTGTTTTTGAAAGAGGAGCCATGAAGAAAATTGGTTCCTGCCATTTCTATTGCTCAGGAACCAAAGCCTCTTCAACCCTTGGATCTGGCCAGCGAGGACATCATAAATAACCCCAGCAGTGGAAAAAAAAAAAAAAAAAAAGCCTTCATTTCTTTCCATGAGTTTATAAATCAGTATGTTACTCAGTTATCCCCTGACTTCATCTAATATTTTTCTCCATCACTCCACCATTGGGGATAGCGTTCTGCAGGAAAAACTTACATTCTGAAGTGTGAATTTCATCCTTTTCCAATATGGAAAAGCAGGCTCAGTGGAGGAAGAGGGAGCAGTCACTGCCAGCTTTCTGCTTGGAAACATGCCATGGAAAGGCATCCGGGAAGAATCTCGTTGGAAGATGACTCTGTCAGGCCAGATCCAGAGTTTACGGCAGGCAGCTCATGCAGGAGACTCCAGTGATCCACTAGGAGAGGTTCCTTCTCCTCCTCAGTCTGAAGGAAGCTCTGTGACACAGCTCCAGTGGAAAGGTGAACCCCAACAACCGTACCCCTGGGTACCTGGGACCTTTCGATTTGCAAATCAATTTGTCACCTTTGAGCCACAGAATGACCCTGTGACTATTGCCATGTGAAAAATGGGGAATGTGGCGTTTTACAGATGGGGAAGCAAACCCAGACCTAGAATTCACACCTAGTAAGCAAACGAGTCAGAACTCCTGTCCAGATGTTCTAAAAATAGCTGTCCGGGCTCTTCAGTCTCCACATTCTGTACCTCATTGTTTTCTGGGCGTATTCCCCTGCGATCCCACCTGCCTCGATCTCTTCAAGCTGCAGGTTGGTCAATCAGTCCCCAAGGGCCGCTTTATTTACCCGAAGGCAGAGAGAGGATGTGGTTAGTCTACTGGAAAGATCGAGGGAGGGGCTTTTGGTAATTTAACCTTTGTGCCCCTACAAAAGTGAAAGGAATTTTAAAGCGCAGCCAACAACAAACACCTTCTCTGAGTGCTGGGCGTTCCTCGTAGAGCCGCTCACGGAGCGGGCACCTGGCCAGCCCACTGCTGCCACCTTGTGGTCAAGAAACAGAGCGCCTGTCCATTTCCCTTCGGAATCACACCAAGAAAGGAAGCTGAATGCTAGGACCAGAGCGATCTTTCTTCTGTCCTTCTCGGGTTCCCCTGACAACCCCTTCCTCTGAACCCTCGGTGCCAGGGCTGCTTAGGGGCTGGTGTAACCCTCAGTGGGTGGCTTCAGAGCTTCCTCAGGCCTGGGCTGCCCAGCTCCTGCCAAGTCACAGCAGCGGTCACAGGGCCCTGTAGGTGACACCTGCTGCCCAAGGCAGTAACCAGCACACATGGCACTCACCAACCGACAGACGAAACAAGGGTTTGATCGTAAAAATAGGCCAGAACCGGACACCGGAAAGCTGGATCTGCTTGGGACTCTGTGTCTGCTGGGGCAAACCATGAGCATCAGAAGAGGGCAGAAGACACACTGCTGGAAATAGAGCTTCTGGCAGATGGCCTCTAGTGACAAACACTGTGGCAAATTTAGAGGCAGAAGTCATTGGGGGACTTGTTCCCATGTCAGCAAGAAAACACTTCAAATTCTCAGGAGACAGTAAAGTAATAGGAAAGGGGTGCCTTTTGATTATCTGTTGGCACACGCTTCTAGTGGAGGCATCTAAGTCTGGAGAGTCCATCAGTGTTTTAAGATGTAGTGTGCAATGATTTTAGATCAAGGTATTTTTAATAAATATTCATCATAGTAATCAACTGTGTGGTTGTGTGATTCACTTAATAAGAATTTCAGACTTCTATTTCAAAGCACCATTACACTCTGTAGCTATGGGTCCTGAAGTAGATCATTTAAACTCTAGCTCCTGTTTCCCTACCTATAAAATGAAAAGACTGAATAAATCTGTATTTCTTAAAATGTGGCTTGTGAACATAGGTACATCTGAGTCACATGGTGTTATTAAAAACCCAGATTTTGATATTACTGCTCTGAGGTCTGATAGTTTGCACTTTAGTCCATTCTTCAGGTGATTCTTACGCACAGATCAAATAACTCCCTAAACAAGGTGAGGTGGGGTCCAAGATTTATGGAGATCTATATGCACCAGGCACATAGTAGATCTTTTCCTTCAAAGAGCCCACAGTCCTGCTTGGAACATAGCTGAGTGAACAAAAGCTCTAGCAAAGGACAACAAATGCGGTGGGGGAAAGAGGAGAGAGTGAGTGATGGCTGCGGGCTTCACCCCTGAGGGCTTCTTGGAGGAGGTGACGCTGAAGTTGTCTGAAAAGATGAGGTGACCAGGTGCAGAGAGGGTGCTGCTGACAGAAGTCAGGAGGGGCCCCGCGGGCCTTGTGAGCAGCATGTGACTTTCCGTCCAGTCCTAGGATCCTCAGGGACCTTTAGAGCTCCTAAGCCCCACCCCCACAGTGAGGCCAGCATCTGTAAGAGGAGAGGAACACGCAAAGGATCAGCTTGACGTTTTCATTTGATCCAAAAATGGATCCAAAGCTCTGGTAATCTCATCCTCTCCTTCCAAAGCAAGGAGAGGTCAAGTCCTCACGGAGGGAGTGCCCACCCCCACACGTGGGAGAGCCCTGGGAGCTTCCGAAAGCCTGGGATTCTGCATCAGCTCATTACTTTCTTAAGAAAGGAGGTTTAGATAGCCTCTTTTTCTCCTTATTTCTCTTTCTCTGTTCCCCCTTTTCCTTTCAATTTCCTTCACTCTCTAATATTTAAAACTTTACTTTCTGGAGTTTTTGGAAAGATGCCTTAAAAAAAAAAAAAAATCAGCCCCACCTTTAGTTACCTGCTACATGGGATCTGATCCATGTTCTGAAATCTGCCCTCTATTCTTCAGCATACAATCTGTCCAGGCCTTCGAACACAGATAGCCGGAGTCTGGGTGGCCTCAGCCTGGCGCAGACCCTGAGGAGGAGCAAAGCACCTTCCCTTCTATATTCTGTCTGTAGTGGTTCCCTGGAGGCTGCTTCTATCTGCTCACAAGAGCTCATTCTCACTTTTCAGGAATTTTATGAACCATTGTTACATATAGACATTATTAATAATTAAGCTATACACTTTATAGTTATGTGCATAATGTTAAAACAAAATAATCAATGCTCAAAACTTATCACTCCTCAGTTATTTTACCACATTAAATATTATCTATGATCTTGGGGTTATTCGCATCTCTTTATCCAAAGAGTGGAAATACCATATAATGAAGAGCCACTGCACATGCCTTGCCAACTCTGAGTTCAATGACATCGCCCTATCAGTAAATTGATCATGGTGAAAATATTTATACCACGGAAATCAGCACATGCTAGACACCAGGGCTTGATTTTTTTGTTTTGCTGATTGTCTAGACATAAGGTAATGGAGGCGTTCCCGTCGTGGTGCAGTGGTTAATGAAACCGACTAGGAACCATGAGGTTGCGGGTTCGATCCCTGACCTTGCTCAGTGGGTTAAGGATCCAGCGTTGCCATGAGCTGTGGTGTAGGTTGCAGATGCGGCTTGGATCCCACATTGCTGTGGCTCTGGTGTAGGCTGGCATCTACAGCTCTGATTAGATCCCTAGCCTGGAAACCTCCACATGCCTTGGGAGCAGCCCTAGGAAAGGCAAAAAGACAAAAAAAAAAAAAAAGAAAGAAAAGATGATGGAAAATTATTAACAGTGAAGATTAAACTTAAAATTGTGTCCTATCTATGGCTGTTACGTTGCAAATAGCACAAAAATTCGAGGGAACATTGTCCTTTATTTGAAGACTACTACCTAATTAAGAAAAATAGTCGTTCCAATCTTTGGTGAATAAGCACAGTTCCAACCTGTGTCTTTGTGGTTTTGCTTTTGTCCTATTTGTTATCATACAAGAAAATCTCATTGAACACTCCTTCAGCAATCGCTACCAGGTACAGGGACAAGAATTCTGCCAAATCAACAAAAGCATCCTGTGAGAAACAACTGGCTGTAAGGAATTTATAACAAAAGGGTGTTGTATATTATTTGTAAGTTGTGTGCTGCACATCCTTTGTATCAGCAAAATATATAACAAACGTGTGTACATATGTAAATGGACATATTTTATTTTCCATAGAGTTCACGGTTAAACATTTACCATTAATCTTCTCTGAGCTTCACATCTGTGAAACACAACTCACACACATCAAGACAGTAAAGCCCTAGTTGGCTTTAAATAACCACTGCCATGGTGGCCACTGGAAAGAGCAATAGACTGAGGTTCCCAATGATCCAGGTTCTCACCTTTGACATTGCCCCTCACTAGCCACCTGCCAAGTCACTCAGCCCATCTCCACGTCTCAGTTCCCTTAGGTGCAGAAATAGGTGCATTGAATAGTATGAACAGTAAAGTCACGTCCAGCTCCCAACTGTTACGATTTACGACTATGTTGAGAAAGGGATGACTCTGAAGTTGCAGGGTTGAAATCGGGGAGATGTGGGCAGTACAAATCCAAGGATTCCCAGTTCTAGACGTGAGTGTCCTCAGTGAGATCACAGGTGTGCTTAAAATGCCCCTGTATTGGTTGCTTCTATACTTTCAATAGGAATGACATGAAATCCAGTCCAAGGGAAGGAGAGAAGCCTTACCCATTAGAGAATGTCTTCCTAGTCCTGTCAGTTTGAGATGAAATAACATAATTCTGCCTGTGGAGATGGGAGTGAGAAAAATGTATAAAATATGCTCCTCAGCAAAAGCACTGCTGTTCTAACTGTCCCCCTCCCCACACAGCACAGGCAGCTCCACACCCAGAGTGAAAGCCCACAAAACATAGTCATCAAATAGAGAGCACTTTATAGATCACACGGTGCCTTGTAGCCTCTATGATGCTGGTTGGGCAGGAAATGGTTAATGGGGGTTGTCCTGAGCCCAGCAGCAGCCACGGCAGAGGCAGGGCACAGATTAATATCACTACATGGGAAGCAGGGCCTCCTTCTCGCTACCTAAAGGAGAAATCCATGTTCAAATCTGACCTCAGTGAGGAAGTTACTCTTCCTGCCGAAAAGAGTGGAGAAGGACTTTCCCCATCCCCTCAGCGCAGCAGAACCGAAGACAGAAGGCAGATGGGGAGAAACGGGGGGCAGAGTGAATCTAGGAGGTTGATGGACAGGAAATTAATGGACACAACCCTCCTTAGCGGTACAGGGATGAGGCTGAACCCTCATACTCACGGAACTGGGGAACAAGGCTGGGAAACAAGAAAATTCTCCCAGGTATGGAACAGGACTAACAGGAGACTTAGAGGAAGAGCAGCAGAATGTAGAAGAGTCTAGACACACCAAACTACTCGGCCTGTAGATGCCCTAGCAGAGAGTAACTGGAAGGCAGACCAGAAGTCCTCTGGATAGTTTTGTCATAGTATGAATTTTTAAATTAATATATGCTAAAAACGTACATAGGTCTTATCCCATTTTTCGCTTTCTTAAAACCTCAAGGTGAAGAATCCCTCGGTGGGGGGTGGTGGTGGCTGGCAAGGCTTTGAGGAGCCCGCTGAGCAGTGGGGTGCCTGGTGAGTCTTCGGGGCCAAGGACAGGAAGAGGATGAGAACATCGGGTGGGTTTGCCATGGGTGTGCCGTCCGTCCTTCACCTGAGAGCCATTTTACCAGTGTCGGCTCTGTGCCAGTCCCCACCTGCAGGTGCCCCTGGGGGTGGAAGGAGCCTTACTGTGTGGTCACAGGTGGTGGTCAGATGTCTCCCCGGGCCATATAGGTGAGTCCAGCCGGACTGGAGCCTTGACTCATCTTGCACCCCCTGTGTTTTGTGTCATTCTCTCTTGTGCCCACCTGAGCCCCATGTTAATTGAAAAGGCCAAGAGTGGGGTGGATCCAGCCAAGGAAAGCCTTGTGGGGAAGGCACCGGTTGTGCAGGCAACCTGGCTTTCCTCCTTGCTGTCCCAAGACTCTAGGTTGGAGCTGCGCCTTGGGAGTGGGGATCACCTGGGTGTTTCTGGGTTTGCACCAGTGCTCAGCACACCTGAATCTGTACTTGGAAACCATAGAGCTGAGGTCTACAGTCAAGGGAGAGGACAGGTGACCCACACCCATACACCTGGGAGGAGGCAAGTACCTGGCAAGCCCAGGATTAGTGTCCATGGGGATGGGACATCTTTCCTCCCACCATGGACAAACCCATGACTTTCTCAGGTGGGACCAAATGGGAGGATGAGGAACTTGTTAGAAAGTGTCCCAGACTCTGATGAAACAGAGGCCTGGGGTGCAGGACAGAGGGGCCAGGACACTCAGCGGCCAGGTGACCTAAGTTATGGGGAGAGGCCTGAGGACATGGGGATAGGAATAGACAGGAACTCAGTGTCATGTGTCTTGTGTTTGGGGAGAGGTCTCTGAGATGGGGACGCAGACACATACACACAGGTGTCCCCACAGTGGTGACACACACACGTGTCCCCATGATGGTGACACAGGCACACTCACAGGTGCCCTATGTGATGTGTGAAACACATCCACAGGTGCCTCTATAACACCCATGCCTGGGCTCTGCAGTAAGTGTTTTACTGTATGTCACCCTTGCAGTCCTTTGAGGCCTGTGAAATAAAATCAAATCCAGGTTAAAAAGGAGAATTTTACTGCAAAAGAATTATTGTGGGGAGGAAGGGGGACTATTACAAGGGGATGAGAGTATAGTAATGGGGGGACAGCAGAGGAGGGACTATGTCTGTACAAGGAGCAATATTACTGTAGAGAGGTGACTAATGTGATAGAGGGGGGATATGACAAAAAATGGGGGCTATGACAATGTAGGGGATATCACTGAGGAAGGGGGACTCTTACAATAAAGGAGGACGCTATTGTCGCTGGGGTGGGGGATTATTACTGTAGAGGGGGAATATTACAATGGGGGAACTATGATAACGTGATGCGATGACTGAAAGCCAAGGGTTCCAAATGGAAGCACAGAGAAGCCACTTGGAGAATTCATGCCAATTAGCCCTCTGAGCTGCCCCAACATTTGTCCACTCTGTTCTGTTGACTTCCAGCTAGTAAGGGTCAGGGGGAGATGCAAGTGGACAAGGCGCCTCCTTGAGTGGACCACTGATCAAGAGGAGCAGATGGGGACAAGGAGATGTGGAGAGACCGACCCTCTTCTCTTGGGCTGTAGTCACTTTGGGGCCAGCATCAGGGGCAGGTCAGGTGTGCCTATGCCCTCAGGTTCCACTTCCACCCACTGAGGCCACATACACCCTGGTGACCGCTGGGGCTAGAGTCACTCAAGGTGAAGCGCTGGACTCTTCAGTGGAGGACTGGATCATTTGCTGACCAACATGCTCAGAAATCACAGGCCAGGGTGCTGCTGGGTTGATGCGACAGACCCCTGGGGTCAGAGCCTTGTTGGCTCCAGCCCTGGGGTCCTGTGATTGCAGTAATGGACAGTGGCCAGAGCTCAAGTCATCCTCACATCCCGTCCACTGACCACCAGGCCCTGTGGTCACACCCAGGACATCTTCAAGACCCCATCCTCTGGCCATTTACCCCAAGGTCACACTCAGAACATCTTCGTATCCCATTATCTGACCACTGGAGGCCCTGTGACGGTTTGGTTCCTGCACATTGTCTACCATGAGGACCCGAAGACCCCCCCGCCCTCCCCGAGCTGGGCAGCGCTGTCACCACAGTGGTGTCCTGTCTGGAGTCTGGGCTGTTGCCAGTGCTCGGGTTGGGGCGGGTCAACTCTGGGCTGTAGCTCCTCCCACCCTCCCCGAGGAGTGGGTGTTTTGCATCCAATCACAGCCCAGAGGAGGCGGGGCTGCAGCCTGAAACTCTGCGGACTCGGAGCTGCGGTGAGTGCCCCAGGATTGTCCAATTCAGAGGCTCTGCGTGGGGCGAGGGTAGAGGGTGGTCCGCGGTCGCCTCGGGCCCCGGATCCTCCTTTACTTCCTGGGACTTAGGGGCCAGAGGGCTGCAAAAGAGGCCGGAGCTCGCGCTCGTTTGCTCGCAACGCAGAGAATGGAGCTCCGGGGAAAAGAGCCGCTAAGCCCGGAGGAGCCCCTGGGCTGCGGTCACGGGGGCTGTGACAAGCCCACCGTCTCCCCTGCCACTAACTGGGTGGGTAGGTCAGGTCGGAGTCTGGGAAAAACTTGGTTGAGGTCTCCTGTCCTGTCCTGCCGCTCCCGGGACAGAGCCATTGGGACAGGTCGGTTTGAGTGAGTATTTAGGGCACCTGGTGAGCAGTGAAGGGGCCCGCTGAGCGTTTGGGGAGCCCGGTGAGCGTTCGGAAGGTCCGGAGAGCTTTTGGGGAAACTGCTGAGTGGTTGGGGTCTGGTGAGTGTTTGGGGAGCCCACTGAGCATTTGGGGGGCCCAATGAGCATTCGGGAGGCCTGATGAGCACTTGAGGAGCCTTTGAGGAGCCTTTGAGGAGCCCGCTGAGCATTGGGGTGGGGGACGGTTCTGGTGGGTGCTGGGGGGCCTAGGTGAGGAGGAGGATGGGAGCGCCGGTGGGTTTACCAGGTGTGTGCCGTCCATCCGCCCTTCACCTGAGAGCTATTTCCCGAGGGTCTGCTCTGTGACGATCCCCACCTGTAGAAGCACGTGGGCACAGAAGGAGCCTTCCTGGGCATCTCAGATGTCTCACTTGCCATCCAGATGGGTCAGCGGGACTGGAGGCTTAATTCATCTTGCACCCCTTGTGTTTTGGTTTCTGGTCTGTCTTCCGTCTTTCCTTCCTTCCTCTTTTCCTTCCTTTCCTTTTTTTTTTTTTTTTTATGCCTGGGGGCATGTCGGGGTGAGGGATTGAACCTGCAAACTGCCGCTGCAGAGACACTGCCAATCCCATTGTGCCACGACAGTAAGAGCACCCCTATTGCATTATGTAACATTCTCTCCTGACGCGCAACAAAGGAGTACTGTTACTGGAGAGGGGGACTGTGCTGATGGAGGAGCATCATTACTGTAGAGTAAGGACTATGACACTGAAGTTTGTACAGAGGGGGAACTATGGCAATAGAGGGGGACTGTTACAGTAGAGGATGGACTGTCACTGTAGAGGGGGCATATTTCTTATTGCTGTGGAGGGGGGATCTATGACAATAGAAATAATGACTGACAAGGTCTGCAAGCATCTGAGGAGTTGGGGCAAAGGAGGTTTCTCTGTGGAGAGGAGTCAATAGATGCATAAAGGCCTGGGCATGAGGTTGGCATGAAAAGTGGCCCAGGGATCAGAGGCCTGACTCTGGAGCTGCCCTGAGCAGGGCTTCTGCCCAAGGAGAGGGCCGTGGCTGCCGTTTGGGCCATGGAGAAGGGGATCGCGTGGGTAACCAGCCCCCGTTCTGACTGATCCTGGGAAACAGCAGGGCAGCTCCTGGCTGATGAGCCCATAGGGGGCTGGGTCAGGAAAGGGGGATCCTGAGTCTCAGCAGAGTCTTTGTGGGGAAGAATCTCTGGCGGAAGCCATTTCTTGAACAGAGACTGAGAGGATTCTGGACCTTCAGGTCACCTTCAATTTTGTCAAAAGGCAATGGGCTGTGACAGGAGGAGGGGCCACTCAGACCTTGGGCTGTGACAGGAGGCAGGGACATTCAGACCCTGATCTGTGATGGGAGGGAGGGGACATGCCACAAACTTAGGAGAAAAAACACTGTTCACTTTGGAACCAGCATAAAACCAAAGAGAGACACACATCATAGGCAGCCTCAGAGGCGGACCCACTGAGAGGCTGCAGAGAAGGAAGTGTCACCTTCTTTGTTCAGATGAGTGGAATTCACCTGCTCCATCCGTGTTTCCAGATGGACAATCTGATTTCTTCATGATGGAGGCACATTTTGTGTTTGGAGCCAGGTCTTTCTTCCCAGGAGCTGGGAGACAGGAGTTTGCTTCTCCATCACGTTTCAGAGACACCCCCAGGCCTGTAGGAAACCTGAGTTGTGATAGTGTCAGAGGCCTATCTGCCTTTAAAAGATGTGTGCACGCTTGAAAGCAATGGAGAAGGAATCCCCACATTTTCTACGGTAAATGCCCCAAGAAAAGGGAGGGGGCAAGTTTTCCTTTATTCTCAAGGAATTAAGCCCCAGCTTTGAATTTGGATTTGCTCTTACACTGCCCAGTGTGAGTTCTGGTGGGTGGTGTAGACACCCACTTCCCTGGTCTGCTTTGCAAATTTATCTGCACTGCGGATGGATGTTTTCTATTTTGTCTCAAGGTAGATGAGGCCCCAGCAATTACGTCACTCGGTCAAGGATTAAAATTGCAAAGCAATATGCTAGTAATGGAACAATTAGCACCCCACCCCTGTGTGTGGAACAGCTGCTAACAGTCACAGCAACGTGATAAGGTGGTGCGCCTGAGGATGCCGAGCAAGTGGACGGGTCTAGGGGAGGTACCAGGTGGGTACAGGGAAGGGGGTGATCTTTCCACTGTCAAGTTCACGTTGCAGCTGGATTTTTTGCTAGGAACCCTGGATTCTATATGTAGAAATGTCTGTGTGCTTCTAAAATACAGGGTGACATTAAAAAGTAGGGGCTTTTGTGATTGTACCTGGGGGTGACATTTGTTCATTCACTCAGCAAAATTGTGTTTGAGGTCAAGGAGCATGTGTCGAGGGCCTAGAGTGCCGGTGCTGGGTGAGCTCCCTGTTGGGAACAACTCTGGCAGAGCAAATGGGGTCTCTGTGGACATCCTTTTAGGTTACCCCCAACTCCTTCCTTCATTTGTTCATTTCTTCACTGGGGCGTGAGCAAGACTGAGGTCTCTTGGGGTGATTATCCCTCCAGTGGTGATGGCACCTGGATGCAGGCATCCTGCAGCAACAGCATCCTTGTCTGGTTCTCACATGAGGGCACCGGGCTTCACCATGGCGTAATCACAGACCCATTGGTCAGACATCCCATGTTCCTCCTCCTCTGTCTCATAGGAGCTCTTCCCACCGCCCTCGCTGACACCAGTGTGCAAAATGGCGTGTTCACCCAGTTTGGCAAGTCATGGAATTGAGGTGAAAGTCTGGAAAATCCATACCCCTGGACATCCAGGCCTTGGGTGCAAGTCCAGCTGACATTTCAGGGTCCAGGTTCCACTGAAGGTGTCTACAGGGTCATGGGCAAGGACATACTGGCCAATGATCAGGACCCTGCTCTCCAGGGAGAGAAGAGCTAGCATGTGTGCACAGTTTATGATATAAGCTTTGTACAGGGAACAAAGATGATGATGCTGATATCATGTGATAATAGATAACACACCATCCTCTATTGTCAATAGGGCCCCCAAGGGTGCAAACATGGGCACATATGTTTATTAGCCAAACTAATATACAGGACGTGTAGCACACAGTTAATAAAAAAATTACTAATGGCCAGGACTCTGGTATAAATTCCAGAGAGCCCAGGACCTCACAGGATGCTTTTGTGGACGTTTGCCTGGCTCCTTTTCCTCCACCACCCATGCCCCTGTAGTCAACACATGAGAGTTTCCTGGCATTGCTTGGTATTTTCCTATAATTAAGGAGTAAGACTGTGAACCCGATGGAGCAGAACCTCACTGCTTCCTCCGTGACAACAGCAGCGTCTGCTGAGTCACACCCTGGGTTTCAGATGCAGAAGGGGGTTCTCTCCGTCTTTACAGTGCAGCACCGCGGACACGCACTGTGCATCTGCTCCCCTTTCACCATCGCTTTCTAAGTCTAGACCATCAATAAAACAACGAAGGTCGGGTTGTGGCGTTTGCCATTTCTGTGATGTAGATATTCCCACGGTGGCCAGTTTCAGGTTTCCCGTGTGGTATTCTTGAACATGGGGTGGGGAAGAACCGCAGATGGTGCTTCCACCACACCCGCTACAGGGGGAGGGGAAGGGATGGTAGTAGACGCAGGACGATAATCAGCGAGGTTTGTAGTCATAGTGGTGAGTTTCAAAAATTTGATGCTTTTATTCTTAATATAGTTTATTCAGTGCGAGGTTGTAAGTTAACTTCATTTTTAAAAAAATTTTAAATTTTTTGTCTTTTTAGAGCTACACATGTGGCATAGGGAAGTTTCCAGGCTAAGGGCTGAATCAGAGCTGCAGCTGCCAGCCTCTGCCAAAGCCATGGCAACCCCAAATCAAACCACATCTGTGACCTATACCACAGCTTGCGGCAACACTCAATCCTTAACCCACTGAGCGAGGCCAGGGATTGAATTCACATCCTTATGGATACTAGTCAGGTTCTTAACCTTCTGGGCGGCAATGAGAACTCCTGTCAGTTACCTTCTAGCAGTAGCTGTGTTGAACAGTGGTTCGCCCATTCCTGAATTCCACTATGGCTTTCACAATGGACAGCAGCCAGCTCTAGCACCCTCTCCACTTCTATGTTCAGCGCCTGGAACCTAAACTGAGAAAAGACAGACTAACAAGAGGAAAAAAACATTTGAATATCATCTGTATATGGGAGAGTTTGTAAAGACATGTTACTCAAGAAGGCGGCAGATTGAAGTTGTGCCTTCTTGGGTGATAAGGGTCTTTCTTCCCTTCCTGGTACAGGACAGGGGAGGGGACATCCTCACAAACGGATCAGGCAGATGGGGGAGAGCAGGGTGTTTCTTTTCTTTTTTTTTTTTTTTTTTTTGGTCTTTTTGCCTTTCCTAGGGCTGCTCCCAAGGCATATGGAGGTTCCCAGGCTAGGGATCTAATCAGAGCTGTTGCCACCGGCCTACACCAGAGCCACAGCAACACAGGATCCAAGCCGCGTCTACAACCTACACCACAGCTCATGGCAACGCTGGATCCTTAACCCACTGAGCAAGGCCAGGGACGGAACCTGCAACCTCATGGTTCCTAGTCGGATTCGTTAACCACTGAGCCATGGCAGGAACTCTGGCTGTTTCTTTTTTGCTGCTTCTCAATCACCTTGACTCAAAGTAACCCTGATGCCAAAGTGGCATATGGAGGATGGCAAATTCTGAACCTCCTCAGCTACATACCAAGAGTTTCTATCAGCTAGAGATGGTACTGCTGGATGGGCTGCCTCCAGACTAGAGGGACCTCTTCCACCCAGAGGAGAGGGGCCAGGATGTCAGGGTGATGGCCAATACCATGGACCCCAGTTCTGAGCATGTCACATGCTTTAGCTCATGGGATCCACCCTATGACCCTGTGAGATGGGCACTGTTACCAATTGTGTTTTATACATTAGAAATCAGGCCAAGAGTAGTGGGGTAACTGGTGCAAGCATGGCTCATCGGCGGTGGCTCTAATGTGCAAACCCAGCTCTTCAGCACTTCTCCATAGAGGATGGGATCTGTGTCTCCGGGGGCTGCGGTAACAAACACCACAGACCAGGTGGTTAACCCATTTATTCTCATGGGTCTCATGGGTTCTGGAAGCTGGAGCTCTGAATTCAGGGTGTCAGAGGGCTGGTTTCTGCCTCTTTGGTGTAGACAGCCATCTTCTCTTCCTGCTGTGTCCTCTCTCAGAAAGAATGAGAGCCAGATGGTGAGTAAAGCAGCAAAACCAGATTTTATTTAGGAGCTATTGTAATGGGGGAAAAGAAGCCTCTGTAATAGAACCTGGCTCCATCCTGAATTCAGTGTGGGCAATGGATTTACAGCCAACAAGCGGAATGAGGGGGTAGTGATGGACATTGGCTAAGAGTAGACATCCAGGGTCAGCGGGGATTCAGGGTAAACTCACCTGCCAGTACCCTTGCAATCAAACATCACCTGGGGGAGGTGGTAGGTGAGGAACCAATCAAATATCCAGGGTGACCAGGTATCTGGGGGGACCACATATTGAGGGAGGGTCTCTCTGCAGAGGAGGAAATAATATCCTTTTCTCTGCCCACCTTGGGTTCTCCAGCTGGGGCCCCGTACCTAAGACTGGCCAAGGACAAGGAGTTCCTGTTGTGGCTGAGCAGTAACAAACCTAACATCCATGAGGATGCAAGTTCGACCCCTGGCCTTGCTCATTGGGTTAATGATCCAGCGTTGCCATGAGCTGTGGTGTAGGTCCCAGCATTGCTATGGCTGTGGTATAGGCCAGCAGCTGCAGCTCCAGTTCAGCCCCTGCCTTGGGAACTTCCATATGCCACACGTAAGTGCCTAAACTACAAAAAAAAAAAAAAAAAAAAAGGACTGGCCAAGAACAGATCAAACAAGAGAAAGACACAATTAGAATAGTTTAGAAGCATTCGTGACATCATACTGTTCACAAGGACCCTCGGCAATGATCATCCCAAGAGGAAATAGAACTCCGGTTTGTCACCCGCCGTGGCTTGTACAAAGGGAAGGAGTTTGGGCTTCTTTTGAGAGAGGTAAGTTACAGGAAGGTAGACAGAAAACCACAGTGAATAAAGGTCTTCAGTGGGGTTTGCTCAATGGGCGTCTTCTCTGTAAGTGTGAATTTCCTTGGCAGGAGGAATGCTTGTGCCCTGTTCTAGAGCCTTCCCTGCATCTGCTGGTTCTTGGTGACCTTTAACCTAAAATAATCCACATGTCAAAGCAGCACCCTCTGGGGTGGTGTGTTCTGATGCCCTCCCTTCTGCACTGACTCGGCAGGATTCTTGCTAATACTGGGCCGGGCAGGCCAAGGACAGGGTCTGGGTGAGGTATGGCTGAGGAGAGTCTTGGTCACCTCAAGTGGTCCTGGGTATGTGCCTGGTGTCTCGTGTTCTGATGTCCTGGTCTTACAAACATCTGTCCTATGGGATCTGTCATCTCAGAGTGAAGGGGGACGGTGATCCCCACCACCCATCCCCACTGCGTGGAAAGAGACAGCTACATCCTGACCCAAGTGCTCAGGATGTGATCTCATGTGGAAGTAGGTCCTGGTCCTGAAAGTAGTTAAGACAAGAGCCTTAGGGCGGCCCTAATCCTGTGTGACTGTGTCCTTATAAGATGAGGGAAGACACAGAGGAGAAGCCACGTGAAGATGGAGGCAGAGATGGAAGAGATGCAGCCCCAGGTCCAGGGATGCCTGGAACCCCCAGAAGCTGGAAGAGGCAGGAAGGATCCCCACCTGGAGCCTCAGCACTTTACAAGGGGACAGTTGCCACGGGTGGGCCTGAACTGAAGGCAGGGCATGGTCTCTGACCATTCTGTGTTCCCCACATGGCGCCCTGGGGACAGCTCTCACAGGATGCTGATCAGCAAGCTGGTTTCACAGGAGACTGCAGGGCGCTGGTCCTGTAGATGTGCAGGCCCATCTCACCCTTCCTCCTGGGCTCTGGTCACATAGGGGACTATGCACTGTGTTAAGTTTGGCACGAGACCCCTGAGTGTTGGTTGAAAGTGGAGGTTCCTCCCCAATATTGACAGAAGGTGAATTGCTCATCAGCCCTATGCAGTACATGCAGGGAGTCACAATAAATTATCGCGTTAAAGGCATGGCGGGAATATTATTCATCCACAAAAAGGAGTGAAGCACTGACATAAGGTACAACATGGATGAACCTTGAAAACATGACGCTCAAAGAAAAGCCAGACACAAAAGCACAATTGTTGATTTTATTTATCTGAGATGTCCAAAACAGGCAAATCCATAAAGATAGAAAGTGGATTGGTGGTGCTGGGGCTGTGGAAAATGAGGGGTGACCTCTAAAGGATGGGAGTTTGTAGGAGATGATGGAAATGCTCTAAAGTGGATTGTGCTAATGGGTGCACAGCTCTCTGAATATATAAAACATCACTGAGCTTTCTATTTAAAATGGGTGAATTGTGTGGTAGGTAAAGTCAGTCTCAATAAAGTTACCAAAAGCGAAAAACTGGGAGTTCCTGCAGTGGCACAGCAGGTTCAGCAGCATCTTTGTAGAGCCAGGACACAGGTTCTATCCATGGCCAGGCACAGTGAGTTAAAGGACCTGGTGTTGCCGCAGCTGCGGCATAGGTCACAACTGTGGCTTGGATCTGATCCCTGGCCTGGGAACTCCATATGTGTGGGGCAACCAAAAAAGAAAAAAATAAAAATAAAACTGGAGGCTTCCAGGCCACTTCCAGAATCTGGGTGTAGAGTCAGGCAGGATCCGTGTGTCTGAAAGCCCTGTTGGTCTGACCAGGTGCTCTGAGGGCACGTCACGAAAGCTCCCCAGGGCATCAGACACCTGGGGTCCTAGCATGGCCAGACCTCAGCCAACAAGGCTGGATTCCATGGCCTTGCCATCCTCTTTTGCGGACAGTGGCATCATCTCTATAGAAGGAGGGGCATCAGCTTGAACCCTGCTTTTTTCTTCTGACGTTTCTTCTTTCTCTTCCAGTGATGGTGACAATTGAGCTGTGCCAGAACAACCAAGGTGAGATCACCAGGCATAGAATAATTGAGAAGGTTGACCAGGTGGGGCAGGCTTGGAGGAGACAGTGACCCAGGACTGAGTTCCCAGAGCCTCCTTCCGGGTATCATGGCCCCAGTGCACAAACGATCCTGCATCGCCATATAAAGCTCATGGGTCTCGGGCATTTAAATGGATGGAGTAGGATGTCCTAACACAGAGTCTGCCTTCTGATCACTGTTACTGTCTCAGTAACGTACTTCGCACTTTCTTTAAACTCCATTCCGGGTCCAGCTTAGGCCCTGTAATATTCAGTCTTCTGCCCCAGGTCCTCTTTAAGCTACAGCATCATGACTAAAGAGCCCAGCCAGGGTTGGCGTGCCCCTCCTGTTGGCATGGCCTCCAGGCCCTGAACTTAGCTCCTGTGTTCCTATCACGCACCACGGCATCCACACGGATGGGCCCAGGGCCTGCTTCCTGGGAGGGTCCCCACGTTTAGTCACTGAGGATCGTTCTCTCCTAACGCTGACTGGGGAGGGCTGACAGTCCCCACTGGGTCTCCCCCATGTAAGACCCTGTGCCTTTGAAAGAGCAGGCACCATGCATTTGGGGGTGAGGGTGGATGTGGTGCACGGTGGGCAGGTGCGTCGCTGTGTAGAGATGGGCTGGTGAGTGATGGGCTCGGCTGATGGGTTGTGCACCTGCATGGTTTCTGGCCCTCAAACTCTCCCCCATGTTCTCCCCTCTAAGACAGCGCAGGGTGTCAGCCCTGTGCACGAAGTCTCCTGACCCCGGGCCCAAGGAGCCCTCAGCCCCCTCCCCACCTTCCCACTGCAGTGAATCAGGACCAGGGTATGGCGTTCTCGGCTTCCCCCTGGAATCTGTCCTCAGGCTGGACCGACTGGCTCTCACCACCTGGACCATGAGGGACTGTCCTGCTCAGGCTTCCAGCACAGCCACCTCCTGCCGGGGGATGCAGGAATCAGGCCACCTCCGTCTGTCCTTGCCAGAAACTAGGCTGTACCACAAGAAGCTCCTGGCTTAGCCCTGGATCCTAACTGCCACATGACCAGAGAAACTGGTAATGGTTTTGTGTTGCATGTTGAATTGTTTAGTGACAGAAAGATTGTGTTCAGTTTCCTGAGGTGGCTGAAGTGTGGAACCCGATGGCAATTTATTCACCAGGAAATGTGCTTCCCAGCAGGAGGGTTGGTCCCTTGTCCAGAGATGAGGGCCCCCTCATGTGTGACCTGTGCCTCCCAGGAGAGCAGCTGTAAGCTAGTTTAAATCTGACCAAGTTCTATCTACACAGTAGATTTAGACCTCCCTAGATTCTGTCTACACTGGATATTTAGACCCAAGAGTGATCTGTCTACACTGAGCACATTTATACCTAGATGTGTTCTGCCTACACTGGAACATTTACCATGAAGGTGTCCTGTCTACACTGAGTATATTTAGACGTGACCAAGTTCTGTCTATACTGGGAAATGTAAACATGACCATCTTTTTAACGCCAAGGACATTTAGACCTGACCTGTGCTGTGTACACACACTATGGAGACCTGGGTAGAGACTCAGCTTGGCCTCCGTCTTGGGAGTTTCAGGGTGGACATGGAGAACTGGGCAGAGAGCCAATCTGGCCCCAGCTCTGGAGCTTTGGGGGGACCCGGCCTGTAAGCTCCCCACCTGCATCTGGATGTCAGTGCTCAGAGGTCTGGTGTAGAGTTGACGGGGGTGCTTGTCTGGGTAACACCTCTGCTCTGGGTTTGGTTACGTGGCCCTCCTAGGAGTTGGTGCTGGGGAAGAATGGGGGGAGTTGTTCCTCCCCCCAAAAGGTTCCCTTCCCTGGAGCTGGTGAGGACTCCTCAGGTGAGCTACCTGGTGATTATTCCCATTCATCAGCACACACAGGGTGAGGAGGGAGGCAGGTTTACCTGGTGAATTGATTGCTGGGAATGTGGATCCCAGCTTAAGGCTGATCGACAGCAGGTGCGCTGGCCGCTGTGCTCACCTTCCGGGCGGCCAGCCCCACTCAGCAGAGTCGGGACCTGCCTCTCCTCTCTTGGCCCCGCTGTTCCATGTTTTCTCAACACTTCAGCAAGAAAGGAGAGAGCCAAGCCCACCAGAAGCAAGGTAGTGTGTTCCACCTTAGCATGAAAATGTTAGAAACAATTAAAATCACGTAAAACCGAAGAGAAAACGGGAGGGGCCTGACTGCTCTGGGAGGACTGTGGGGAGGGGAGTTGACCCTGCACTTATTTCTACGTCGCTGGAGGTCCCAGGGACCTGGACCATTCCCACGCTGGGGGCCCATCCAGGGCAGCCATGGTGTTGTGACCGAGGGGACGCATGACCCCAGGTGCAGGGTCTGGGGAGGTGGGGTCAACCTGGGGGGCATGGATGTGCGACTCCAGCTTCAGGGTCTGGGAAGGTACAGTCTTACCCCATCTGTGTGGGTCAGGTTCCTGTGCAGGGGAGACCCCACATTTGCTCTTTGCCTGTAGTGTGTCTTGTTCCTTCTGAGCTTTCCAGCATCTGAATTGAAGGTGTTGCTCTGATTAACCTGTGGTCCCTTCTCTTCATCTTATCATATTCATGTGAGGACAGGCACCTTGGAGCGGGTTGCTGCTCTGTGTTCTGAGTGACAGCCCTTGACGGTATCGTATTAACACCATAGCACATCTCATCTAATCCATGGGGGTCACCACTGTCTGGGTTCCCCTGGACGAAGCTCAGGTGGCACAGACTATCTCCCCTAAAAATGGCTCCCCATATGCCATGTGAGGGTACCATGGGGACAGTGCTTGGCCCTCACACATTTGTAATAAAGGGGAGTTGAATTCAAATCTCAATAAGACATCATTTAAAAAATTTTAGTGAACTAAAACACACATCAGAGTTTTTTTGTGGTGCAGTGGGTTAAAGTCACTGCTGTGCTTGGGTCTCTGCTGTAGCAGAGGTTCAAGCCCTGGCTTGGGAACTTTCCCATGCCACAGGCGTGGCCCCAAAAATAAACCCAACAAACAAAAAACCACCACATGTTACATACCCTTCACCATCGTCATCTGAAGCTCTGCCTGTTTGCATCTGAAGAACCTGCCTTTAGGAAGAGGGTGTACAAGGGACAGTGTGTTCTGGATGCAGAGGAGCAAGGACTTGGCCAGCCACCCATGGGGCCCCCGGTCCTGTCTCGGGCTGTGCCTCCTCTGTGTCATTGCTGTCCTTGCTGGCGCATCTGGGATGCCAGTGTAATTCCTCTCCACCCCTGCTCCCCTCCCCTCTTCCTGACGGTTGGGGAAGGGGCTGTTTTCTGGGTGGTCTCTGCTCCTGTGGCAGCAAGGGCCCTTCAGGATGCTATGGGTCCCAAGAGCACAGGGCCCCCAGAGGTCACAGTGTTGGGACTGTGACAAGTGCTCGGGCTGCCTCATCACCGCCATGGGATGTCCCCAAGATCCCGCTTGGGACGGTGTGGTGGGTGGCCTGGGACCTCAGAGGCCCCATTCCTGTTCTGGAGCTCAGAGAGCACGTCTTCAGTGGGCTTCGATTCGCCTCGTATCTCACAGCAGCCCCTTCTTCTGTCCTGCCTTGAATGTAGGAAAACGTCCACTGATCATTGTCCGTAACATAGGCTGCTCCTGCCAATATTAGGAGTCTTTAATTTAGGCGTCCTGGGATAGCAGCTGTTTTTAGGCCTAAAGAAGGAACAGCTCGAGTATAAAACATTTTCAAATGAAATACTTCATGACTCTCTCCATACTGCTCGGTTGTCAACTATGAGTCATAATTCTCCTGGTTTTAGATCTGATGTGGGGATTATTGAAGAGCCAAGATTTAAACCTTCATAATCTGTGTATTTGTAGCTTCAGTATCAGTGGCGACCTGTAGTTTTTACGGTTAGCGAAGAGTTATTGATTGCATGTAGCTTGTAAAAGATTCATAATGATGATAGGGCAATTAAAATTAGAATAATGGCTGATAAATGGCTCATATGTCTCTACTTGTGCATCAGTTGTATGTGTGTGAATCAGTTTAGTTGTCAAATTAGTGAAATAATATAGAGGACTAGAGAACTTATCCAAAAAAAAAAAAAAGAATGATTTTTTTTTTTGGCTACACCTGTGGCATGCAGAGGGTCTCGGGCCAGGGACTGAACCCGTGCCACAGCGGTAACAACACTGAATCCTTAACCACTAGGCCACCAGGGAACTCCTCCAAAAAGGTTTTAATGTGTGATCATGAAAATGTTAAAGTTCTTCCATAATAGGTGATACTGTGTCTTGAAAGCCTAGATGAAAATGGATATGCCTTAGTGGTACAGGGGATTTCTGCCTATGATTTAAAGTTATATAATTTTTTTGACAAAGTTATATAATTTTTTACTATTACCTTATTGAGAAAGACATAATGGTTATGATGTTGGCTTGACACTGGCTGACAGGGACTTGCTTCCTCCTTCCTTATTTTATTTTATTTTATTTTATTTTATTTTATTTTATTTTATTTTATTTTATTTTATTTTATTGTCTTTTTAGGGCTGCACCCACAGCATAAGGAAGTTCCCAGGCTAGGGGCTGAATTAGAGCTGCAGCCACTGACCTACACCACAGCCACAGCAATGCCAGATCGGAGCCACATCTGCAACCTACACTATAGCTCACGGCAATGCCCAATCCTCAACCCACTGAGCAAGGCCAGGGATTGAACCTGAGTCCTCATGGATGCTAGTCAGATTCATTTCTGCTGAGCCATGACGGGAACTCCTGTTTTTTGTTTGTTTTGTTTTTTGTTTTTTTTAATGTTACCCAGGTGGGATCTTCAGATGCAGGAAATGGTGGGGGCAACGGTGTAACCATTCTAGGTTAATAGTAGTTTCCACCACTGAGACTTCTCATTTGGATGCAAATGCTTCTCAGTTGAGGAAGGTTATTATAGTTATTGCCGCTAATGAAATGAATGAGCCTACAGATGAAATATTTCATGCAGTCGTAGTAATGTTGTGACGTCCCTGAAAGGCCAAGAAAGTACTGTGGGAAGAAAGTCATATTTATTACTACAGATATACCTGTGAAGTGAATTTTCGTGCTTGGTACATGTATAAGCTGCAAATAGTGGAAATCGGTGTTTGAAATGCCATCCTAGTGAAGACTGCTCCCGCTGATGTTGCATTACGGAAGTGCACAGCTACAGAGCGTGTATTTGGAGGACAGTGGCCGCGGATGAATTGGCTAAGGTGATTCCTGTCAAACTACCTACTCAAAAAAGAAAAAGAAAGCCTGAAGCTCATACTGTAGTGGGAAATCATGTAATAGTGCCTCTGTAATGAGTTGCTAATCAGCTAAATACTTGTACTCCTGTAGGGACAGAAATAATTACAGTAGCTGATGTAAAGTAGGCTCACGGGTTTGACATGTGATGGACCTGCAAGAATCCTAAAAAGCCAATGGACATAACTCATACTATTCCCATAAATCTGAAAGGCTCCTTTTGTCCTAAGTGGTATGTAATGATATGTGAAATGATTCCAAACTCTGGTAGTCTACGAATATAAACTTCAGGGTGACCAAAGAATCAAAATAAGTGTTGATATAGGATTGGGTCTCCTCCTGCAGGGTCAGAGAAAGTAGGGTATAGATTTCTATCTGGTAGTAGCATGATAAAGCTGGAGTGATAATTATAGTTCTATGGCTATAATTGGGGCAGCTCAAACAAATAATGGTGTTTGGTATTGGGGTATGTCTGCTGGTTTTCTATTAAAGATTGTGGTCATACAAGTAATAGCACCAAGACCTGAGGAAACAGCTGCTAAATGTAAGGACAAAGTTGTTAGGTCATCAGAGGCTCCTGCGTGGGCCAGATTGCTGGCCAAAGGTGGCTGTACACTTCAGCCAGTACAAGAAGCAGCTTCTACTACTGATGCCATGAAGAGGAATAAGGAAGGGAGAAGCAGTCAAAAGCTCACAGCATTTCTTCCAGGAAATGCTCTATCAGGTGCCCCAGTTACTGGTGGGACAAATCAGTTTCTGAACCCTCCAATCATAACTGGTACAACTATAAAGAAAATTGTTACAAATGAGGGGCGGTCATGGCTGCGTCACAGATTTGGACATCTCCAAGCAGCGCTCCAGATTAGCATAGCTCAGCATGGATTAAAGGACTTCAAAAATTGGCCTCCTATTCCAGCTCAAGCACCAAAGAGTAAATATAAAGTGCTGATATCTTTGTGATTTCTTGAAAATAATCAGCATCTTGTGAACACAGGTGAAATGACTGAGCTAGCATTAGACTATAAATCTAAAGAGACTGAACCTTTCTGCCAAACTCTGTGGTGAATCAACAAATTGAATTGCAAATACAAAGAAGTGGCTTCAGTTCTGCTGGTGTTTTGCCTGCCCTTTTTTTTTTTTTCCCCCCTCAACAGCGAGAGTAGATTGAAGCCAGTTGACTCGAGTATTTACCTGTTAACTAAAATTTCCTGGGGTGGAAGCCCATCAATCTCGCAAGGATTTAGATTAATTAAAATGTCTTATTTACATTCAGTTGAAGTAGAATAGTCTTGCAAACCTTATTTTCAGGAATTAAGTAAAGTGTTCTTGCTTAGGGTTTTGAAAGCTCTTGGTCTACACTATCCTAAATTCCTAGTCCAGCACTGACAGAACAGATATTAAAGGTAGCAATAGTGTGGACATTACAATTAGTAATAATAGGAAGGTTATTTGCTTTGTATGTTTGAATTGTCATTTTATTTTTATTTTGTTTATTTAGTTAGGGATGTGGAGTATGTTAGCAAGTAGAAATATATATTAAGTAGTGCTCCAGTGGCTAATGGTGTTAGTAGAATGATGTTATCAGTTTTCTTATCTCTAGGATAATTATTCTTTTAGGTAAAAACACCTAATGATGCTGTGAAGGTGAGGATAAAGGAGTTCCCATCATGGCTCAGTGGAAATGAACCTGATGAATATCCATGAGGACGCAGGTTCGATTCCTGGCCTCGCTTAGTGAGTTAAGGATCCAGTGTTGCCATGAGCTGTGGTGTAGGTTGCAGGCTCAGCTCCAATCTGGTTTGCTGTGGCTGTGGTGTAGGCCAGCGGCTACAGCTCCAATTAGACCCCAGCCATGGGTGCGGCCCTAAAAAGACAAAAAAAAAATTTTTTTTAATTAAAAAAAAAAATAAAAGTGAGGATAAGTATTGTGATGGGAGGTGTTTTACTTCATGTTTTGTTTCATGAGCTGGGCATAAATAGTAAGAAGATAGTGTTATGATGTAAATTAGTACATTTAGGATTGTTATGGTTGGATTATACATTATAATAGGTGTTATTCATCCTATACGGGCAATTGATAAGCAGGCTATAATTTTTTTAGTTGAGTTTGGTTGAGTCCCCCGCAGCCTCCAATTATGACTCATACTATAGCTGTGATTAATAATGGGTTTAGGTTGATGGATGGTGAGATTTGGTATAAACTGATAGGGGTGCAAGCTTGTTGAATTAATAGCATAGAGCCTGCTGTTCACAGAGCCTTGTGCCTTCAGGCACTCAGAAGTGAAATGGAAAAGGTCCCAGTTTTGTGACAAGGGCTCTTGTTATGCTGGTGGCTGCTCTTGGATGAAAGACTTTCATAATTCATTGTGTTCATTGACCAGAGTAAATTACATTAACAATAATAGCCATTGTAAGTAGTATTGATGTGGTGGATTGTTTTAGCAAACAGCTCATAGGTTAATGTTTTTATTAAAATAACATTAACCAATATGAACTTGTTACTGCAATTATGGTACCTGAGATGATGGTCAGTGGAATGATAGTAAAAACAAGAGAGTTTATTAATACAGGAGGGAACATTTTTGGGGTATGGGCCTGATAGCTAATTTAGTGGACGTTAACTATAGCATGTGGTATAAATGTGGTAGTATGGAGAATGTAAAATTATTATTATTTGGCTTTTTAGGGCTGCATCTGTGGCATATGGAAGTTCCCAGGCTAGGGGTTGAATTGGAGCTACAGCTGCCAGCCTAAGCCACAGCTAGTGCAACTCAGGATCTGAGCCACGTCTGTAACTTACACCACAGCTCACGGCAACACCAGATCCTTAACCCACTGAGCAGGACCAGGGATCAAAGCCACATCGTCATGGATACTAGCTGGGTTCATAAACCTACTGAGCCACAATGGGAACTCTGAGAAAGTAAAATTCTTGAGTAGGTTCAATTCCTATGACTCTAGGAAGAAGAGTTTAAACCTCCATTATTTACTCTATCAAAGTAACTCTTTCGCCAGACATGTTTCTTAGGTTTGTGGTGGGATGCCTGACATAATGACAGGCAGTGAAACCTCTCATATACATAGTGCTAATGTTTGTGGTAAAAAACTTTTTTTTTTTTTGATAGATGTTGAAGTTGATCATATCAAAACTGTGGATAGGATGCTCGAATGCACAGGAAGGAGATTGTTAGGAACAGTGTTTTCATGATTTCTGGCATGTAGGGGCTGTGAAATACTCCTAAAAATAGATTGATCTGAAAATGTTTATGAAAGTGATATTGACATATTCTCTAGGAAGAACAGGGTCAGTGGGCCTGCTATGTTTTCTACATTGAAGCCAAATACAGGTTTCACTTCTACTTCTTTCTGTTAAATCAAATGGGGCTCTGCTGGATTTCTACTAGAATAGAGATAATCAAATTCTGCGTAGGGATCAGGATGAGAAGATTAGTCATAGGTGTCTTATGTAATGGTTACTGTTGAAACTGTAAATGACCCATTTATTAGTAGGACTGATAAGAGAATTATTGCTGTTACTTCATATGAGATTGTGTCACTGCCTGCAGAGCTCCAATTAGTAATTTTTAATTAAAAAATTTTATTATAGTGGATTTACAATATTGTGCCAATTTCTGCTCTACAGCAAAGTGATCCAGTCATATATATCTATTCATTTATATCTATCTATCTATCTATCCATCTATCTATCTAATTATTCCCTTTCTTACATTAGATTCCATCATGGTCTATCCCAAGAGACTAGATATACTAGATATCCCAAGAGACTGTGCTATACAATAAGATCTCATTGCTTACCCATCTAAATGTATTAGTTTGCATCCACTAATCCCAAACTCCCCGTCCATCCCACTCCATCCCCTTTTCCTCTTGGCAACCACAAGTCTGTTCTCTATGTGAATCTGTTTCTGTTTTGTAGAGAGGTTATTTGTACCATATTTTAGATTCCACATATATTATCATATGGTATTTATCTTTCTCTTTCCGACTTACTTCACTTACTATAATAATCTCTAGTTGCATCCATGCTGCTGCAAATGGCATTATTTCATTCTTTTTTATGGTTGAGTAGTATTCCATTGTATATATGTACCACATCTTCTTAATCCGTTCATCCGTTGATGGATGTTTAGGCTGATTCCAAGTCTCAGCTATTGTGAATAGTGCTGAAATGAACATAGGAGTGCATGTATCTTTTTGAATTATAGTTTTGTCCAGATATATGCCCAGGAGTGGGATTGCTGGATGATATGGTAGTTCTATATTTAGTTTTCTGACCAGAAATAGGTCAGAAAACTAAATATAGAACTCCATATGTTTTTTACATAGTGGAAAAAACAGTTTTCCATAGTGGTTGTACCAATTTACATTCTCACCAGAACTGTTGGAGGGTTCCCTTTTTTCCACACCCTCTCCAGCATTTGTTATTTGTAGACTTATTGATGATGGCTGTTTTGACTGGTGTGAAGTGGTACCTCATTATAGTTCTGATTTGCATTTCTCTAATAATTAGTGGTGTTGACAAGTTTTTCATGTGCTTGCTGACCATTCATATGTCTCCTTTGGAGAAATGTCTGTTTAGGTCTTCTGCCCATTTTTTTTTGATTGAGTGGTTTGGTTTTGTTGTTGTTGTTGTTATTGAGTTGTATAAGTTGTTTGTATACTTGGGAGATTAGGTCCTTGTTGGTTCATAGTTGAAACTATTTTCTCCCATTCTGTAGGCTGTCTTTTTTTTTTTTTTTTTTATGGTATCCTTTGCTGTGCAAAATCTGGTAAGTCTGATTATGTCCCATTTGTTTGTTTTTGTTTTTATTTCTATTGCCTTGGGAGATGGACCTAAGAAAATATTTGTATGATTATGTCAGAGAATGTCTTGCCTATGTTCTCTTTTAGGAATTTTAAGGTGGCATGTCTTATGTTTAACTCTTTAAGCCATTTTGAGTTTACTTTTGTGCATTGTATAAGGATGTGTTCTAGTTTCATTCATGTACATGCAACTGTTCAGTTTTGCCAGTACCACTTGCTGAAAAGACTGTTTCCCACATTTTATATTCTTGCCTCTTTTGTTGAAAATTAATTGACATAGGTGTCTGGGTTTATTTCTGTGCTCTCTGTTGTATTCTATGGATCCATATATCTCTTTATGTACCAGTACTGCACTGTCTTGATTACTATAGCTTTGTAATATTGTCTGAAGTCTGGGAGAGTACCTCCCAGCTTTGTTTTTCTTCAGGATTGCTTTGGAAATTCTGGGTCTTTTATGGTTCCATATAAATTTTAGGATTACTTGTTCTGGTTCTGTGAAAAATGTCATGTGTAATTTGATAGGGATCATCTTAAATCTGTAGATTGTTTTGATTAGTATGGGCATTTTAACAATATTGATTCTTCCAATCCAGGAGCATGGGATAAGTTTCCATTTCTTTGACTCTTTAATTTCCTTTATTAATGT
Source organism: Phacochoerus africanus (assembly GCF_016906955.1). Classification (NCBI taxonomy): domain Eukaryota; kingdom Metazoa; phylum Chordata; class Mammalia; order Artiodactyla; family Suidae; genus Phacochoerus; species Phacochoerus africanus. The sequence continues at coordinate 73,767,291 of NC_062545.1, read as the reverse complement.
TTATAGTTCTTGGCATATAAGTCTTTCACCTCCTTGGTCAGTTTTGTTCCTAGGTATTTAATTTTTTTTTTGGTGTAGTTTTAAAGGTATTTTTTAGTATTCCTTTTTCTAATATTTCATTGTTAGTATGCAAAAATGCATCTGATTTTTGAATGCTAGTCTTGTATCCTGCTACTTTGCTGAATTCATTTATCAGTTCAAGCAGTTTTTGTGTGGAGTCCTTGGGGTTTTCTATGTATATAGTATCATGTCATTTGTAGATAGTGACAACTTTATCTCTTTTCCAATTTGGATGCATTTTAGTTCTTTTGTTTGCTGACTGCTGTGGGTAGGTAGGACTTCTAATACTATGTTGAATAAAAGTGGTGAGAGTGGGCAGTGTTCTAGATTTTAGCAAGAAGGCTTTCAGCTTTTCTCCATTGAGTGTTACACTGGCTGTGGGTTTGTCATAAATGGTTTTTATTATACTGAGAGAAGTTCCTTCTATACACACTTTGGTAAGAGTTATTATCATAATGTATGTTAAATTTTGTCAAATGCTTTTTTTGCATCTATTGACATGATTATGTGGTTTTTTACTTTTCTTTTGTTAATGTGGTGTATTATGTTGATCAATTTGCATATGTTGAAACATCCTTGTGAACTTGGGATGAATACCACTTAGTTGTGATGTATGATCTTTTTGTTACATGTTGTTCAATTTGGTTGGCTAAAATTTTGTTGAGAATTTTTGCATTTATATTCATCACAGACATTAGCCTATAATTTTCATTTTTGTTAGTATCTTTGCCTGGTTTTGGTATTAGGTTGATGGTGGCTTCATAAAATGTCTTTGGGAGTCTTCCTTTTTCAATCTTTGGAAAAGTTTAAGAAGGATGGGTATAAGCTCTTTGTATGTTGGTTAGAATTAGCCTTTGAAGTCATTTGGGACTGGATTTTGTTTGTAGGAAGTATTTTTATTATATATTCAATTTCATTTCTAGTGATTGGTCTGTTCAAATTATCTATTTCTTGATACAGTTTTGGTGGGCTGTATGTTTCTATAAAGATGTCCATTTCTTCTAGGTTGTAAAATTTGTTGTCATATAATTGTTCATGGTATTCTCTTAGGGTTTGTTGTGTTTCTGCAGTATCAACTGAGATTTTTCCTTTTTCATTTCTTATTTTCTTTATATGGGTAATTTCTTCTTCTTGGTGTGTCCAGGCAGGGGTTTGTCAATTTTGGCCAAAGTTCTTTCAAAGAACCAGCTCTTGGTTTTATTGATTTTTTTTCTATTTTTTTGAATCTCTATTTTATTGACTTCCTCTCTGACCTTTATGATTTCCTTCTTTCTGCTGACTTTAGGTTTTGTTTGTTCTTTTTCTAATTCTTTTAGGTGGTAGGTTAGATTGTTGATTTGAGATTTTTCTTGTATTTTGAGGAAGGCTTGTATTACTATGAACTTCCTTTTAATAACTGCTTTTGCAGCATGCAATAGATTTTGTATACTGTGCTTTCATTGTCATTTGTTTCAAGGTATTTTTCAATTTCCTTTTAGATTTTCTCATTGACCCATTGTGGGTTTTTTTGGGAACATGTTTTATAGTCTCCACATAATCTCTTTATTCTCATTTCTTTTCCTTTGGTTGATTTCTAGCCACTCTATGTCCTTTAACTGGAGAATTTAGTTACAGATATGTATTTATGGCTATTTAAACCTTGTTTTCCAGTTGATTCTGTATTTTTCCTATGTTACTTTCTTTTTCTTTTTTTTGGTTGGAGGTTTTCCTTTTGTTTTATGCATGAGTCCTCTTCTTTATGGTTTTTGTGAAGGTGTTACTTTATTTATTTTATTTTATTTTAGGGCCACACTTGCAGCATATGGAAGTTCCCAGGCTAGGGGTCCAGTTGGAACACTGCCAGCCACATCCATGCTACAGCCACAGCAACACAGGACCTGAGCTGCATCTGCAACCTACACCACAGCTCATGGCAATGCCAGATTCCTAAACCACTGGATGAGGCCAGGGATCAAGCCTGAATCCTCATGGATATTAGTCAGGTTCGTTTCTGATGAGCCACAACAGGAACTCAGTATTACTTGTTTTTGATTTGTGGTTACACTGTTTTTCAAGTATGTTAATCCCTTCCTGTCTGTTTCTTTTAAACTGATAGTCATCTAGGCTCAAACACATTCTTAAAAAAAAAAAACATGTAGATTTTCTTACTCTTCCTTACATTTTATGATTTTGATGTCCTTTTTACATCTTGATGTTTATCCTATTGCTATTCCTTGTGTTCATCATTGCTTTCACAAATAGTTTTTTATTTCTTTTTTATTTCTTTTTTTTTTGTCTTTTTGCCTTTTCTAGGGCCGCTTCCCATGGCATATGGAGGTTCCCAGGCTAGGGATCTAATCAGAGCTGTAAACACCAGCCTATGCCAGAGCCACAGCAACTCGGGGTCTGAGCTGCGTCTGCGACCTACACCACAGCTCACGGCAATGCCAGATCCTTAACCCACTGAGCAAGGCCAGGGATTGAACCCATAACCTCATGGTTCCTAGTTGGATTTGTTAACCACCACACCATGACAGGAAGTCCCACATAGTTTTTTTTCCTTCTTGATCTGTATACTGGCTTATTTAAGGGATTACTTTCCAATTGTGATCTTCTCCATCTTATATCTTCTTAGTTCTTTCCTATTTAGAGGAGACCTTTCAATATTTCCTTTAGAATAGGTTTAGCATTGCTGTATTCTTTTAGTTTTTCCTTGGCTGAGAAATTCTATATTTCTCCTATTTTAAGTGATGAACTTGCTGGGTAGAGTATTCTAGGCTGCAGACTTTTCCCTTTTAGAACTTTGAATCTATCTTGCTTGTCTGTTCTGGCCAGTAGTATTTCTGCAGAGAAATCAGCTGATAAACTTAGGGGTTCCCTCATAATTGTTTTTCTCTTGCTGCCTTTAGAATCCTCCCCTTATCTTTAATTTTTGCCACTTTTATTATGTCTTGGTGTGGTTCTGTTTGGATTCAAATTGTTTGGGAGCTTTTGTGCTTCCTGTAGCTGGGTATTTGTTTCCTTCTTTAGATATGAGAAGTTTTCAGCCATAATTTCTCCAAATCTATTTTCAATACCCTTTTCTTTTTCTTCTCCTTCTCGAATCCCTTTTATGCATAGATTGCATGCTTTCTATTATCCCACAGATCTCTTATATTGCTTTCATTTTTTTTTCACTTGGTTTTCTGTCTGCTGTCCTGATTGGACATTATTTCCATTATTCTGTCTTCCAGGTCACTTATTCTTTCCTCTGCATTATTCATTCTGCTGTTCAATGCCTTTAACTCAGCTATTGTCTTTGCAAGTGAATTTTCTAATTTTTCTCATCTTCTCCTTATAGTTTCTAGTCCCTTTTTAAAGTAATCTGTGTTTACTGTTTATCTGTTCTTAATTCCTTATTTTTGTTACCTCCTTTTTGAACTTGGTGTCTGTCAGACTGCAGAGGTCTGTCTCATTGTTTGTTCCTCAGGGGAATTCTGCTCTTTTAACTCAGGATGGTTCCTATGCTTCTTCATTTTGCTTATGTTTTTCTTATTCTGTGAGTTTAGGGAAAACAATTTTCTACTGTACTCTTGGAGAACTATTTATATTCTGGATTGTCTTGTGAGGGCTTGTTTTTTTTTTTTTTTTTTTTTTTTGCGTGAGGACTGCTTTTGGTTTGGAGGCTTGTTGTCTCTTTCCTCAATGTGTGCAGGCTGTATCCCCTTGATTGAGGGTGTGCAGGTGTACCACCTGCCTGTGTTTCCAGGGAGGTGGGGGAAATGGGCAGTGTCTCTAGCCAGTGCCTGATTGCCCTTGGCAGTGGTGAAATCCCACAGGGAGGTGGGGGTGCAGGCTGCTCCTGGTTTCAGGACTCTGGGCAGTGGCAATGGCCCTCAGGGAGGTGGGAGCCATGCCTAGAGCCCTTGGCAGCAGCAATGGCAGAGCATGTGTGTTCCCAGGGAGGTGAGAACAATGATAGGTGCTTGGTTGCAGGGTCCCCTGTGGAGGTAGACCCTAATGTGACTGGGGCTGCAGGCAGTACCTGGTCATGGAACCCTTAGTGGTAGTGGGCCGGCCCACCTCAGGAGTCCAAGATGGCTACAGTAGTTTGTTCCTGCTCCCCCTGATAAGAGTCACTCTACCTCCTGAGAGCCCATGTATGCTCAGAAAAAGAAGTTCCTATGGCAGTCCTACCCCACTTCACTCCCCAACAATGGTGCCTTGCTTCTCTGGTGGGTCTAGGCCTCTTCCAACATCCCTTGACTGTGGTGCACTGCTCCCTTGCCCTCCACATAATCAAACCTAGCCCTCTCCTCAGAATTTACCTCCAAAGAGTCTCAGGACCCAGCTCCTACCCAACTGTCTCAAGCTATGGTGTGAGGGGGTGGCGGTACTGATCACCTATGCAGCTGTCTCTCTGCTTTGCCCTCCTCAGACCAGCTCCTGTACTTTTCTCCAAGGACTTGAGGCTCCCACTCCATCCTGACTGATCAGTTAGGTGGCCCCTAGGATGCAGATTCCTTTCCTCTTTCACAGCTGCCTCTCAAGAGTATTAGTCCCATCTTGATTCTTTTTTTCTCCCCCTCTTCTCTCTCTCTTGCTCTCCGTTTTTCCCCCCTTTGTCCTACCCATTTACGTGGGGGGTTTCCTGCCCTTTTTGGGAGCCTGAGATCTTCCGCCAGTATTCAGTAGATGTTCTGTGTGAATTGTTCTACATGTAGTTATTATTTTTGATGTGTTTGTGGGAAAAGATGAGCTCCATATCGTACTCCTCTGCCATCTTGATCCCACCCCTTTTTCATACATTTCTAAATCAGTTTTTGCTTTCTGTAATACATCCTATTTATCCCAAATAGCTAAAAATGAATATATTATGATTTCTTGGGCTATAAAATGTATGGGTTTAGAGAAATGCATTGTGGCAGGTATTCATCACTAAAGTATGGTATGGAATAGTGCATTACCCCACCCATAACCTAATTTTCATCTGTTTTACCTGTATGTCATAAGTGGGGACATACAGTGTGGAGCACTTTGGACTGTATTCTTTCACTTAGCAATATGCATGTAAAATTCATCTATGTTTTTTGAATGGGTTGATGATTTGTTCCTTTATTTTTTTAAATTTTTTTTATTGCTATTTCCCCCAACACACTTTTTTTTTCCCACTGTACAGCATGGGGACCCAGTTACACATACATGTATACATAATTTTTTCTCCCATTGTCATGCTGCGTTGTAAGTATCTAGACATAGTTCTCAGTGCTACACAGCAGGATCTCATTGTAAATCTATTCCTTGAGCAATAGTTTTGCATCTGTTGACCCCAAGCTCCCAATCGCTCCACTCCCTCCCCCTCCCCCCAGGCAACCACAAGTCTATTCTCCAAGTCTATGATTTTCTTTTCTGTGGAAAGGTTCATTTGTGCTGTATATTAGATACCAGATATGAGTGATATCACATGGTATTTGTCTTTCTCATTCTGTCTTACTCCACTCAGTATGAGAGTCTTTAGTTCCATCCATGTTGCTGCAAGTGGCATTATTTCGTTTTTTGATGGCTGAGTAGGATTCCTTTGTGTATATATACCACATCTTCCTAATCCAATCATCTGTCGATGGACATTTGGGTTGTTTCCATGTCTTGGCTATTGTGAATAGTGATACAATGAACATGTGGGTGCATGTGTCTTTTTTAAGGAAAGTTTTGTCAGGACATATGCCCAAGAATGGGACTGCTGGATCATATGGTATTTCTATGTATAGATTTCTAAGGTACCTCCATACTGATCTCCATAGTGGCTATACCAGCTTACATTCCCACCAACAGTGAAGGAGGGTTCCCTTTTCTCCACACCCCCTCCAGCACTTGTTATTTGTGGGCATATGAATGATGGCCATTCTGACTGGTGTGAGGTGGTGTCTTGTGGTAGTTTTGATTTGCATTTCTCTAATAATCAGGGATGTTGAGCATTTTCTCATGTGCTTATTGGCCATCTGTAGATCTTCCTTGGAGAAATGTTTATTCAGGTCTTTTGCCCATTCTTCCATTGGGTTGTTGGCTTTTTTGCTGTGGAGTTGTCTAAGTTGCTTGCATATTCTAGAGATTAAGCCTTGTCAGTTGCATCATTTGAAACTATTTTCTCCCCTTCTGTAAGTTGTCTTTTTGGTTTCTTTTGCTGTGCAAAAGCTTGTCAGTTTGATTAGGTCCCATTGGTTTATTCTTGCTTTTATTTGTTGCTTTAGGAGACTGACCTGAGAAAATATTCATAAGGTTGATGTCAGAGAATGTTTTGCCTGTGTTCTCTTCCTGGAGTTTGATAGTGTCTTGTCTTATATTTAAATCGTTCGGCCACTTTGAGTTTATTTTGGTGCATGGTGTGAGGGTGTGTTCTAGTTTCATTGATTTGCATGCAGCTGTCCAGGTTTCCCAGCAATGCTTGCTGAAAAGACTGTCTTTTCCCCATTTTATGTTCTTGCCTCCTTTGTCAAAGATTAATTGACCATAGGTGTCTGGGTTTATTTCTGGGTTCTCTATTCTATTCATTTGGTCTGTATGTCTGTTTTGGTACCAGTACCACACTGTCTTGATGACTGTGGCTTTGTAATATGGCCTGAAATCTGGGAGAGTTATGCCTCCTGCTTGGTTTTTGTTCTTCAGGATTACTTTGGCAATTCTGGGTCTTTTGTGGTCCCATATAAATTTTTGGATTGTTTGTTCTACTTCTGTGAAAAAATGTCATGGGTAATTTGATAGGGATTCCATTGACTCTGTTGATTGCTTTGGGTAGCAATTTTACAATATTTTTGTAATTTTTCCAATCCAGGGGCATGGAATATCTTTCCATTTCTTTACATCTTAATTTCCTTGACTAATGTTTTATAGTTCTCAGCATCTAAGTCCTTTACCTCCTTGGTCAGGTGTATTCCCAGGTATTTGATTTTTGGGGGTGCAATTTTAAAGGGTATTGTATTTCTGCATTCCTCTTCTAATATTTCATTGTTAGTATACAGAAATGCAACTGATTTCTGAATGTTAATCTTATATCCTGCTACTTTGCTGAATTTGTCGATCAGTTCAAGTAGTTTTTGGGTTGAATCCTTAGGGTTTTCTATGTATAGTATCATGTCGTCTGCATACAGTGACAGTTTTATCTCTTCTCTTCCTATTTGGATGGCTTTTATTTCCTTTGTTTCATTTGTCTGATTGCTGTGGCTAGGACTTCCAATACTGTGTTGAATAGCAGTGGTGAGAGTGGGTATCCCTGCCTTGTCCCAGATTTTAGTGGGAAGGCTTTCAATTTTTCTCCATTGAGTATTATATTTGCTGTGGGTTTGTCTTAAATGGCTTTGATTATGTTAAGGAATGTTCCCTCTATGCCAACTTTGGTGAGAGTTTTTATTATAAATGGATGTTGGACTTTGTCAGATGCTTTTTCTGCATCTATTGAGATCATCATATGGTTTTTGACTTTTCTTTTGTTAATGTGGTGTATGACGTTGATTGATTTGCATGTGCTGTTCCTTTATTTTTCTGAATGCTATTCCATTGCATGTGGGGGGGGGACAAATAATTTTCCCTCTACCCTTTTTGTTCATTATTGAAACTCCCTCCTATAATGAAAAATGAAAGGAATATATACTGGAGAAAAACAATCGGAAGTTTTGGGGGTTTTTTGTTTTTTGTTCTTTTTTTTTTTTTTTTGTCTTTTTGCTATTTCTTTGGGCCGCTCCCGTGGCATATGGAGATTCCCAGGCTAGGGGTCGAATCGGAGCTGCAGCCACTGGCCTATGCCAGAGCCTCAGCAACGTGGGATCCGAGCCGCATCTGCAACCTACACCACAGCTCACAGCAACGCTGGATCATTAACCCACTGAGCAAGGGCAGGGACCGAATCTGCAACCTCATGGTTCCTAGTCGGATTCGTTAACCACTGCGCCACGACGGGAACTCCAGAAGTTTTAATAACATTTGTACCTCCTGTGCTCAAGGGAGATATTAGGGCATTACTCAGTTTTCCTGAATATGGCCCAAGTCATCTTCATCTAAATATAAAAGGAAAAGATTTGTTAATTGTGCAGACTGAAGTTTTTCTCCATTGATAAGGGTTTCTGGAGATTTAATCATCCTTCTATTCCTGATATGGAGAGGGAGACAACCTTTCAAATGGAGATTTTCCTTATAAATTTCCTCAAAAAAGGGCAATCTTGACTTGGTTTTCAGAGATTCTTGGTATGGGTTTCTTTTTTTTAATTTTGTTTGGTTGGTTGGTTTTTGGCCATCCCTGTGGCATGCACAAGTTCTGGGCCAGGGATCGAACCTACACCACAGCTGTGACCCAAGCCACATCAGCAACAGTGCTGGATCCTTAACCCACGGTGCCACAAGGGACCTCTGTTTTTTGTTTGTTGGTTTGTTTTAGAAAGTAATCAGCTCAAAGTTATCCTTATGCCAACAGGTATATATGGGGGTGGTATACTCTGCTGTCCTTGAAATGGATGAACCCCAATTTGCTTATGTTCTCGCCCACTGACAGACATTCTGGTTCCTTTAAGTTTATGGCCATTATGAATAGAGCTGCTGTGCTTAATTACATTCTTGTTTGCATTTGAACATAGTTCTTAAAAGGAGTTGTCTAAATATTGGAGGCACAATGTCGGATCCTCAGGTTGTTCCTGGTGAAAGATTCTTATCACAGAATTCAGAAATGAGACAAGGAGATAGAGATAGTAAAGTAGGATTTATTTAAACATGAATACACTCTCTGAGGGAGAGTGGGCAAACAGGCCAGTACCTTCCCTGGGTTTCTTTGGCAAACCATTTATGAAAAGAATACAAATGAAGGGGCAGAATTTTTCACTAGGGAAGGAAGGGTTTGTGGGTTGTATTCTCTGATTTTTTCATTGCAGCACCACCTTGCCGAGGGGGGAAGGATTTCTGTCCTTACTTAACCTTGACTGGAAGTGTCATGGCATCAGTGCATGATGGGCATTTCTCATCTGTAAGACTAATTTCACTGTAATGAGGACATAATGAGCAACAGGTTACACTGGTATGCTGGAGATTACTGACCTTTCCACCTTTCTTTGTCTACCTTCAGGACACTGTCACCCCACATGTGTGGGGTGGAGGTTCCCACTTTTGTCTGCCTCGACTCCTGCTGTTTATAAGATGCATGGTTTCCTGATGCTTGGCCTGTGCCTCCCTTTCTCTGCTCATGTCTAGCTATCTGCCTCCTGTGATTTTCCCTACTTGGGAAAATCTTCCAAAATATCTTTTTTTTTTTGGCTTAAGCAACAGACATTTATTTCTCACAGTTCTACAGGCTGGAAAATCTAAGATCAGGGTGCCAGCATGGTCAAATTCTCGGTGAGAACCCTTTTCTTGCCTTATAGATGGCCACCTTCTTTCTGTATTCCCACACAGGGGAGAGAAAGCAAGCTCTGGTCTCTTTCTTTTTTCTTTTTAATAGAAGTATAGTTGATTTACAATGTTAATTTCTGCTGTAGAGAAAAATAATTCAGTTTATATATATATATATATGACACATACACATATGTACTTTTTAAAATGTATGTGTGAATATACACACACACTTTTTAAAAATATTATTTTCCATTGTGATTTATCATAGGACTTTGAATATAGTTCTCTGTGCTACACAGTAGGATCTTGTTGTTAAAAATATCATGTAAAGTGGTTGGATATGCATTTCACCAGCAGTGAAGGAAAGTTCCTTTTGTTCATCCCCCATCCATCAGCGTATCACTTTTTTGGAGTTTATTAAGTCTAATAGCTGTGCAGAGCTATCTCATTGTTTTAATTGGTAATTCCCTAATGGTTTATAAAGTTGAACATGTTCTTGTATGCTTATTTACTATCTGTATATCTTCTTTGTCCAGGTATCTGTTCCAATCTTTACCCATTTTTAAGGGTGTTTGTTCTAGAGAGTTCTTGGAATAATTTCTTTAGTACAAATCTTTTATCAGATATGTATTTTGCAAATAATTTTCTTTCAGTTTGTGGCTTGTCTTTTGGCTTTCTGAATAAGACATTTCAGAGTTGTTTTTGTTTTTTTTGTTTTTTTTTTTTTTTTTTTTGTTTTTTTTTTTTTTTTTTTTGCTATTTCTTTGGGCCGCTCCTGCGGCATATGGAGGTTCCCAGGCTAGGGGTCAAATCGGAGCTGTAACCTCCAGCCTACGCCAGAGTCACAGCAGCGTGGGATCCGAGCCGCGTCTGCAACCTACACCACAGCTCACGGCAACGCCGGATCGTTAACCCACTGAGCAAGGGCAGGGACCAAACCCGCAACCTCATGGTTCCTACTCGGATTAGTTAACCACTGCGCCATGACGGGAACTCCTCAGAGTTTTTTTAAAAATTTTAAATCCATGTTCAAAATTTTATTTGTGCATAGGGTTTTGAGGTTTTGTGTTAAAATTTACCAAATTCAGAGTCATGTAGATTTCCTTCTATGTTTTCATCTACAACTTTTATAGTTTTGCATTATAAATTTGTCTATGTACAATTTTGAGTGAATTTTGTTATAGGTTGTAAATGTGTGTCTACAGTGTTTTGCTTGCATATGGATCCCAATTAATTATTCTATACCTCTTTTTGGAGAAATCATGGGATATTTGGCTCCATTTCAGTGCGGATCTCCAAATTTAGTGGTTTCTGCAGGCTTTCCACCTGGGAGCATGGGCTTCTCTGAACTAGGAGATTGCAGGCTACACTTCCTAACTGGCCAGCAGGCAGTGCCAAGGCTGCCTCTCTGACCCTTGAGGTGCATGTGTTCCCACTGATGGACTTGGCTGGGGAAGGGGCTTGGCTTCTCCTACCACTGATAGAAGCTCAATCTCAGGAGTTCACTTGTGGTGCAGCAGGTTAAGGATCCAGCATCATCATTGTAGCAGCTCAGGTTGCTGCTGTGGTGTGGGTTCAATCCCTGGCCCAGAAACTTCCACATGCCATGGAAGTCAATGTGGCCAAAAGAAAAAAAAAAAAAAAAGAAAAAGAAAGAAAGGAAGCTTGGTCTCTTCAGGATCCACCATGGTTTCAGTTTTTGGATAACACTCAGCTGAGTCCATGAAGGCAAGAACCAGATTATCTTCAGGAACTGCCAGGAGGCACCATCATAGAAGTAAAAGGTGAGGGGAAAAGTGACAAGAAACTTCCTGTGTGTGGCTTACTCCAAAGTGGAGGTCCACTTTTAGAGGACAGAGCAGAGGAAGGGCTTTAGGTGCAAAATTGTGGATTTTAGTTTTGTGTGTGGAGTTGATGTTATCTAGTGTTCTTGGATGTGTAGTGTCCAGTTTTTTTGGCACTCTTTATTGGGTGGACTGTCCTTTCCCTGTTTTGTGTTTTTGGTTCCTTTGTTTTAAATTAACAACATACAAATGGGCTTATTTCTGTGCTCTCTATTCTGTTCCTCTGGCCCATGTGCCTGTTTTTGTGCCAGACACCGCACTGTTTTGGTTACTGTGGCTTAGTAATGTAGTGTGAAGTCAGTGAGGGAGATGCTTCCACCTGTGTTCTTCTTTCTCAAGCTCCCTATTCGGGGTTCTTTGTTGTTTCCTGCAAGGGGTAGGATTATTCTGTTTCTATAAAAAATGCCATTTAAATTTTAGAGGGATTTCATTGAATATGTACACTGATTTGTTGCCTAATTTGTATGGATCCTTTCTTGGGGGTCCATATGATTTAACTCTGTAACAAATTTTGTTGAACCAGGCAGAAGAGCAATCATTCTGCCCAGTAACTCAGCCAGGACTTGCTCACTGACCTAAGGTCAATAAAGCCAGCTTAATAACCAGGTTATTTGCCCCAATCCTTGACCTCTGGAGCCAGCAAGGGCTACTGAATTCAATCTGAAATCAAAAAGGAGCCAAGGGAGTTCCCATTATGGCTCAGCAGGTTACAAACACAACTAGTATCCATGATGATATGGGTTTGATCCCTGGCCTTGCTCAGTGTAGGCCAGAAACTGCAGCTCTGATTTGACCCCTAGCCTGGGAACTTTCATATGCTGCCAGTGCATTCCTAAAAAGCCAAATTAAAAAAAAAAAAAAAAAGGCAGCCAAGTGCTAGTGGAGTGCTTTCCCCACCCAGGCATATCTACTATAAGCATGTTTGCTACAGATTGTGTTAGTGTCCAGGGGACAGATGACTGACATAGGGGGCGCTGCCCTCACTTTGGCTAATAAGGTTGGGTTGTAGGGGTTTGCTGGTTAAGGGGAAGGGTCATAGGTCAGGGTAAATGAGCACAAGGGCACCTTACTGACTGGAAGCAAATGTCCATGTAAGTAGGTACACTGTAAAACACTCACAGCATCAACACCCAACCCCTGCTGTGTTCCCATCTTTAAGAAATAGTCAGGAGTTCCCGTCGTGGCGCAGTGGTTAACGAACCAACTAGGAACCACGAGGTTGCGGGTTCGATCCCTGCCCTTGCTCAGTGGGTTAAGGATCCAGTGTTGCCATGAGCTGTGGTGTAGGTTGCAGACACGGCTCGGATCCCACGTTGCTGTGGCTCTGGCGTAGGCTGGCAGCTACAGCTCTGATTCAATCCCTAGCCTGGGAACCTCCATATGCCGCTGGAGCAGCCCAAGAAATGGCAAAAAGACAAAAAAAAAAAAAAGAAAAAGAAATAGTCAAAAATCCAGGAGTACATCCTTTGTGTTGGTCTGTCTTACCCCAATTTGCCATCCTGGGACAGGGTGTTCTCTGTTGGGTAGGTCTCTCCCCACTACCCTCCATTGCAAATCCCTCAGGATCCCTCCTTAGACACAAACCCTTTAAAAATATTATTTTTGCCAAATTTCAGGAATATCACTTTGCCTGCCAGGGAAAGAAGAAGAAGACCCCAAGTTATCCAAAGTTCTTGGGTCCTTGTAGCTGACTGTATAGAGAAGTGGGCACATGCCAAGTGGGCATTTGGCCTCCCCGCTCCATTACCTGTAACCAAGCAGGGACAAGCCCTCTTTTTAAAAAATTCAATGAATTTTATTATATTTATAGTTGTACAACTATCATCACAACCTACACTTCCAACCCAAACCCCCAGCCGATTCCTCACCACCCCCCAAACCTGTCTCCTTTGGTAACTATAAGTTTTTCAAAGTCTGTGAATCAGTTTCATTTCTGCAAATAAGTTCACTGTATCCTTTTTTTTTTAAGATTCTACATATGTTTGTGTCTCACTGTCTAACATCACTTAGAATGATAATTTCTAGATCCATCCATGGCATTGCAAGTGCCATTATTTCATTCCTTTTTATGGCTGAGTAATAGTCCATTGTGTATATATACCACATCTTCTTTATCCACTACCCTATTGATGGACATTTAGGTTGCTTAAACGTCTTGGCTATTGTATATAGTGCTGCAATGAACATTGGAGTACATGTATCTTTTTCAATCACAGTTTCTCTGCATAGATGCCTGGGAGTGGGGCTGCTGGATAAAATGGTAATTCTATTTTATGTTTCAAATAGTGCTTTCACCAGTTTACATTCCCACTAACAGTCTAAGAGAGTTCCCTTTTCTCCACATCCTCTCCAGGATTTATTGTTTGTAGACCTTTTGATAAGGCCATTCTTGCTGGTGTAAGGTAGAACCTCATAGTAGTTTTCATAATAATTAGTGGTGTTGAATATATTTTCATGTGGGTTTTTTTTTTTTTTTGGCCATTGCATGTCTTCTTTGGAGAATTGTCTGTTTAGATTTTCAGCCTATTTTTTAAATTTTTTTGTACTGAGCTGCAGGAGGTGTTTATATATTTTGGATATTAATCCCTTGACACTCACTTCATTTGCAAATATTTTCTCCCATTCTGTGAGTTGTCATCTCATTTTGTTTAGGGTTTCCTTTGCTGTGCAAAAAAAGTTTAAGATTATTAGATCCCATTTGTTTCTCTTTGTTTTTATTGTCATTACCCTAGGAGGTGGATCTGAGAAGATATTGCTATGGTTTATGTCAGTGTTCAGCCTATGTTTTCCTCTAAGAGTTTTATAGTATTTGGTATTATAGTTAGGTCTTTAATCCATTTTGAGTGTATTTTTGTGTATGATGTTAGAGAGTATCCTAATTTCATTCTTTTACATGTAGCTGTCCAGTTTTTCCATCACCCTTTGTTGAACAGACTGTCTTTTCTCCATTGTATTTTCTTGCCTCCTTTGTCATAGATTAGCTGACTATAGGTGAGTGGGTTTAATTCTGGGCTTTCTATCCTGTTCCACTGACCTACATTTCTGGTTTCATGTCAGTACCATACACTTTTGATGGCTGTAGCTTGGTAGTATAGTCTGAAGTCAAGGGGCCTGATTCCTCCAGCTCTATTTTTCTTTCTTGGTATTGCTTTGGCTATTCTGGATCTTTTGTGCTTTGAAACAAACTTTAAAATATTTTGTTCTAGTTTGGTAAAAAAATGCCATTGGTAATATGATAGGGATTGCACTGAATCTGTAGATTGCCTTGGGTAGTATGCTCAATTTAACAATATTGATTCTTACAATCCAAGAGCATGGTATATCTTTCCATCAGCTTGTGTCATCTTTGATTTCTTTCACCAGCATCTTATAGTTTTCAGAGTATAGGTCTTTTGTCTCTTTTGGTAGGTTTATTCCTAGGTATTTGATTCTTTTTGAGGCAATGGTAAATGAGATTGTTTCACTAATTTCTCTTTCTGATCTTTCATTGTTAGTATATAGAAATGCAGTCAATTTCTATGTAGTAATTGTGTATCCTGACACTTTACCAAATTCATGGATGAGCTCTAACAGTCTTCTGGTAGCATCCTTAGGATTTTCTAAGTATAGTATCATGTCATCTTCAAACAGTGATAGTTTCATTTCTTCCTTTCCAGTTTGGATTCCTTTTATTTCTTTTTCTTCTCTGGTTGCCACAGCTAGGACTCCCAAAACTATGTTGAATAGTAGTGGCGAGAGTGGACATGCTTGTGTTGTTCCTGATCTCAGCAGGAATTCTTTCAGCTTTTCACCATTGAGAATGATGTTAGCTATGGGTTTGCCACATATGGCCTTTACTATGCTGTGGTAGCTTTCTTCTATGCCCACTTTCTGGAGGATATTTTTACTCAGAAATGGGTATTGGATTTTGTGGAAAGCTTTTTCTCCACCTATTGTGAGGAACATTTGATTTTTATTCTTTAGTTTGTTAATGTGGTATATTACATGGATTGATTTGAGGATATAAAAAAATCCCCATCCCTAGGACAAATCCCACTTGATCTGGTGTACAATCCTTTTCATGTATTTCTGGATTCTGTTTGCTAGTATTATGTTGAGGATTTTTGCATCTGTGTTCATCAGTGATATTGGCCTGTTATTTTCTATTTTCATGGTGTCTGGGTTTAGTATCAGGGTGATGGTCATCTTATAGAATGAGTTTGGGAATGTTTCTTCCTCTGCAATTATTTGAAATAGTTTCAGAAGAATAGGTGTTAACTCTTCTCTATGAGTTTGATAGAATTTTCCCGTGAAGCCATTTGGTTCTGGACTTTTGTTTGTTGAAAGTTTTTTAATCACAGTTTCAATTTCAGTAACTTGTGATTGGTCCATTCATTTTTTCTATTTCATCTTGGTTTAGACTTGGAAGATTGTACTTTTCTAAGAAGTTGTCCATTTCTTCTAGGTTGTCCATTTTATAGGCATGTAGTTGCTTGTAGCAGTCTCTTAGGATCCTTTTTATTTCTGTGATGTCCATTGTAACTTCTCCTTTTTCATTTCTAAATTTATTGATTTGAGTCCTCAGTTTTTTGAGTCTGGCTAAGGGTTTATCGATTTTGTTGATCTTTTCAAAGAACCACCTTTAGGTTTCATTGATCTTTTCTATGGTTTTCTTCATTTCTATTTCATTGATTTCTGCTCTGATATTTGTGATTTCTTCTGCTAACTTTGGGTTTTGTCTGTTCTTCTCTAGTTGCTTTAGAAATAGAGTTAGGTGGGTTTTTTTTTTTTTTTGAGATTTTTCTTGTTTCCTGAAGTAGGCTTGTAACTTTCCTCTTAAAACTGCTTTTGCTACATCCCACAGGTTTTGGATTGTTGTGTCTTTGTTGTCATTTGTTTCTAGGTATTTTTAATTTCCTCTTTGAGATCTTCAATAATGGATTGGTTGTTTAGTAGCATGTTGCTTAGACTCCAGGTGTTTTGTGTTTTTTTGCAGTTTTTTCTTATTGACTTCCCGTTGCATAGCATTGTGGTCAGAAAAGATGTTAGATATGATTTCAATTTTTTTAAATTTACTGACATTTGATTTGTGTCCCGGAATGTGATCTATCCTAGAGAATATTCCATGTGCACTTGAAAAGAATGTCTATTCTGCTGCATTTGGATGGAATATAAATATCTATTAAATACATCTGGTTTAATGCATCATTTAAGGCCTGAGTTCCCTTGTTGATTTTCTGTCTGATTTGTCCATTGTTCTAAGTGGGGTGTTAAAGTCCCCCACTATTATTATGTTATTGTCAATTTCTCCTTTTAAGGTTATTAGTCATTGCCTTATATATTGAGGCAATCCTATGTTGGGTGCATATATATTTCTAATTGTTATATCATCTTCTTGGATGATCCTTTGATCAATAATTATAATAATTGTAATTTTCTTTATTTTAAGGTGTATTTGTCTGATATGAGTATTGCTACTCCAGCGTTCTTTTGATTTCCATTTGCATGTAATATTTTCTTCCATCCTCTCACTTTTTTTTTTTTTTAATTTTGTTTTTTTAGGGCCATACCCTAGCATATGGAGGTTCCTGGGCTAGGGGTTGAATCGGAGCTGCACCTGCCAGCCTACACACCACAGCCAAAGTAACACAGGATCTGACCTACACCACAGCTCATGGCAACGCCAGATCTCCAACCCACTGACTGAGGCCAGGTATCAAACCCACATCATTATGGATACTAGTCAGATTTGTTTCTGCTGCACCACAACAGGAACACCCTATCCTCTCACTTTCAATTTGTATGTGTCCTTAAAACTGAAGTGGGGTCTCTTGGTGACAACATCTATATGGGTCTTGTTTTTGTATCCATTCAACCAGTCTATGTCTTTTGGTTGGAGCTTTTAGTCTACATTTAAGGTAATTATTGATACATATGTTCTTATTGCCATTTTACTGTTTTGGTCTCTTCTCTTTTTTCTCTTGTGGTTTGATCACTATATTTAGTGTTGTTTAGACTGCTTTTTCTTATTTGAGTATCTATTGTAGATTTTTGTTGTCAGTTTCTATGAAGTTTTGATATAGGAATACACACACAAGATTGTTTTTAAGTTTTTTGTTTCTCTGTTGCAAATGCATCTCCAGCATCCTGCATTTATACCCTCTTCTCACAATTTCTGGTTTGGGTAGCATATTTGTGTGTGGATGATGTATGCCTTACTATATGTATGCCTTTACTGATGAGGCTTGTCATTTGTAATATTTTTGTTTCTAGCTGTGGCCTTTTCTTTTCTGCCTAGAGAACTTCCTTTAGTATTTGTCATAAAGCTGGTTTAGTGGTGCTGAATTCTCTCAGCTTTTGCTTGTCTGTAAACTCTCCTTTGAATCTGAAAGAGAGCCTTGCTGGCTAGAGTAATCTTATCAGGAAGTTCTTCCCTTTCATCACTTTAAGTGTATCATGGCACTCCCCTTTGGCCTGCAGGGTTTCTACTGAAAAATCAGCTAATAACCCTATCAGGGTTCCCATGTATGTTATTTCTTTTCCCTAGCTGCTTATAATATTTTCTCTTTGTCTTTAATTTTGGTCAGTTTGATTAATGTGTGTCGTGGGGTGTTCCTCATGGGTTTATTTTATATAGTACTCATGCTTCCTGGTTTTGAGTGAGTGATTCCTTCCCATGTTAGGGAAGTTTTCAGCTATTATCTCTGCAAATATTTCCTCTGACCCTTTCTCTCTTCTCCTTCCGGCACCCCTATAATATGGATGTTGGTGTGTTTAACACTGTCCCATTGTTGTCTTAAGATTGACTCCTTTTTGCATACAGTAGGGTTGTAGACTTTCTTGCTTCCTAATGGGAGGGAATGGTGCCTGCCCATTGGTAGGTGGACCTGATTCTTATCCCTTTGTTGGGTGGGGCTTTGTCTCTGGGTATGATTAGAGGCAGCTGTGTGCCTGGGGGATCTTTAGGTAGCCTTTTTGCTAATGAATGGGGCAGTGTTCCTATCCTGTTTGTTGTTTGGCCTGGGGCTTCTCAGTCCTGATGGGGAGGGTCATATTTTTCCAAAAGAGCCACCTCTAGAGAAATATACACTGATGATTATTCTCAAGACCTTTGTCTCCAATGTCCTTCCCTCCTAGCTCATAGACACCTCATTTTCTCAGGAGATCCTCCCAAGAACCATAGGCAGGTCTGACCCATTTTCCCATGGAGTATCTGCTTTTCCCTGGGACCCAGTGCAGACGAAAGCCTTTCAATAATGGAGTCTCCATTTCCCCCAGTTCCATGATGCTCCTGTATACAAGCCCTGCTGGCTCTTAATGCCAAATGCTCTGGGGGCTCATCCTCCCAATGCCAGATCCCAGGCGTGGGAACCTGATGTAGGGCTCAGAACTCTCATTCCTATGGGTGAACCTCTGTGATACAGTTATTTTCCAGTCTGCAGGCTGCCCACCCTGTGGGTATGGAGTTGCTTATATCATGTAATCACCCCTCCTACCATCTTGATGTGGCCTCCTCTTTGTCTTCTGGAGTAGATTA
Source organism: Phacochoerus africanus (assembly GCF_016906955.1). Lineage (NCBI taxonomy): Eukaryota > Metazoa > Chordata > Mammalia > Artiodactyla > Suidae > Phacochoerus > Phacochoerus africanus. The sequence goes on along the minus strand of NC_062545.1, from coordinate 73,748,544 downwards.
TCTTTTTTGATAGTCTATTTTGTTGAAGTTTCTTCAGCAGTTGGTTGTAATTTTGTTGTTTTCATGACAGAAGGTGAGCTCCAGTCCTTCTACTGCACCACTTTAATCCCCTCTCTCCAGGCACAAGCCCTCTTTTATCAAGTCTCCTTGATGGCCCGAAAGGTTTTCTGGTTAATTTATTTGGCTAGAGAACCCTTATTTCCCACCCTGCCTTCACCCTATCTCCAGAGACTGCTTGCTGAAAGCACTCACCTACATCAGGTATCTCCTAGAGCCCCACACTGGTCTGGGAATGTTCAGGGGACCTTATAACTAAGACCTCCTTAAACATCATTTCCCCTCTCAATGCCCCCATGGAGATTGGTTCATGTTTCAGTTAGAGCACCTAGGCTACTTGGTGTGGGCTAGATCTTTTGGCATATGTATCACCCCCAACCCTAGAAGGAGACCACTGGAAAGTTTGAAACAGACTAGAAATACCCAGTAGGGATAATCAAGCCTTTATGCCAGCAAAATCACCATTAAGGTTCATCCTCCGTAGCTGGAAATTGCCACCCACTAACAAAGAGCTTACTTTCTTTTGCAACACTGTGTGGCCCCAGTATAAATTTGTGTATGGGGAAAGTTGGCCAACTAAATGACTTTCTAAATTATAATACCATTTTTCAATTGTACCTCTACTGCCAGCATTTGAAGAAAAATGGAATGAGATCCCATATGTCCCGTATTTCATGGTGCTTTGCCAAAACAAGGGCCTCTGTAAGAAATGAGAGGTTATTTCTAATCTTTCCCTTCTGGCATTGGAATCTCAGGCTGAGGATCCTCTTGAGTTCCTCCCTGCACCACGAGTAGCTGCTCTCCTTTATGACAGTTAACCCAAGACTCCTGAGTCATCTACTTCTACCTCTCCTAGTTCCCTGACACCTGCTATTCCCTTCAATTCACCACCAACCACTTGGTCCCCTCATTCCTCCCTGACTCGCCCCCCCCCATCCATCTCTTGGCATGCCTCCCTCAGGGACTAGTCCAGAGCATACCCACAGTGGTGTTCAGTACCAGCCCTCTGGAATCAATAAGCTATTTCCCCTTTGGGAGGTCCCCGATGGAAAGGGCATTTTGATCACTATGTATAATATATCCTTATCTTCCCAGATCTATATAACTGGAAGAATAGCTCCAAAGGTTTGAAGGAAGACCCCAAGGGAGTCCTTAGCTTAGTCCAGGAAATATTCTACACTCCACTTGGGTGGATGTCCAAACCCTCCTGAACATCTTATACTCCAGAGAAGAAAAGGAATTGATTTTAACTAATACAAGGGAGGAAGCTGATAAGACCAATCAAAATAATGTGGGGTGTGCTGTATACCAGCCTTGACTCTGGGCCATTCTTGATATGAACCCTAGGTAGGACCACTTAGAAAACGGTTGGCAGCTCCTCACACATTTCAGGGATTTGATTCTTAAGGGTATTCGACAGGCTGAGAAGAAACCCATAAACTGGACTGGGGTTCAGGGAGTCATCCAGATACTGAGGAAAACCCTTAGGCTTTCCTGGAATGCCTGAGGGAGTGCCTTCATATGTTCATGAACATGAACCCGGAGTCAGTGGAAGGGCGGGCCACTCTTAGGTCCCATTTCACTTCCCAGAGTGCCTCCAGACATTACAGAAAGTTGGAGAAGCTGGAAAATTAGGGAAGTTGGAGATAGGGCCCACCTTGCCCACTTCCTGGGGTAGAGTTAGCATTTCCAGTGTTCGGTAGCCAATCTAGAGGCAGATGCCAAGGAAGATAGATGAGTAGAACAAACTTCCAGTATTCTGGGCTCAGCAGATTCAGAGTCAACCAACCTCCCTGTGATGATGGGGCCCTCCAGAAGGGACCCTGTAACACTGATGAGTCACCCCAGGTCATGCCTACAGTGGAGAGAGGGCTCAAAGCCAATCAGTGTGCACACTGCATGGAAGAGGGCCACTGGAAAGGGGAATGCCTCAGACATCCTGGAAGGATACCACCATGTCCTAGGCTATCCTCACTGGTCACATATATCAAAGAAAAAGAGGACTAAAGGGGCTCAGGAGCTCCTGCAGGAGCCTTAGCTGACTCTTACTGGGGGTGGCAGGTAAAAGAACTGGCTTCCTAGTCGATACAGGAGCCACCTACTCACTCTTGAACACCTGCCAAGGCAGAATGAACAAAGCTAAAAGGTAAGATAATGGAAGTGGAAGGGAAGCCACAGGAACTTAATTTTACAGAGCCCCTTGTGTGTGATGTGGGAGGGAGAATGTTATTTCACTCTTATATGCCCATTCCTCTAATAGAAAAAGTATACAAATTGGGAGCTACAATTTATCTCAGAGACAAAAACCTTATCATCAAAATACCTAAGACTCCCTTCCATTCTGTAGCCCTAGTGCAAATGCCCTCTGTCAAGAATAAGGGCCTGATTAATCTTGAGGAGGTTAATCCCTCAGTACAAGCCCAGAACACCATGGGCAGAGCCAGGAGGGCACCACTGGTTATAGTCAAGCTGTGACTCTGACACAGTCACCCACATAAACAACAATAATACCCTTTAAGCAAAGAAGCCCTAGCAGGGACATAGCCTACTCAAGCAAGGGTTTCTTAGAACCTGCCATCCCCTTGCAACCCTCCTATTCTGCCAGGAAAGGAGACAAATGGGAAATACCAGCTAGTTCAGGACCTCAGGGCCATAAAGGAAGCTACAGAGGAGAGTTCCCCTGTAGTACCAAATTCAAACACATTACCCTCTACCCTATACCCTAAGAGAATCTGGTATTCAGTGTTATATGTAAAAGACACCTTCTTTTGCGTGCCCCCAACCCCAGAATCTCAATACATTTTTGCATTTGAGTGGCAGGAACCCAACAACTTGAAAAAATAGCAATTATTGTGTTGGATGGTTTTGCCCCAGGGAGTTAAAAACTCCCATGCCCTTTTGGGAAAAGTTTTAGCTGAGAACCTCGGTGACCTCAAGTTAGAACAGGGAACTATTCTCCATCAAGTATATGACATCTTAATTGCCAGCCCCACCAAAGAGCTTTCTGACCTTGATAAGGTTAATGTCTTAAATCACCTGGCTGAGAAAGGATATAGTTTCAAAGTAAAAACCCCAAATCTCCCTCAAGCGGGTAGAATTTAAGGTTCATTATAGAAAAGGGGCACAGGGCACTAAGGAGTAGAAAGAATTGATTTGCCAGATATCACCCCCTTGTACAAGAAAGTAGTTTCAGAGTTTTCCTGGGTACTGCTGCATATGGATCCCCAACTTTGGCTTAATTACTAAGCCCTTTATGAACAATTAAAAGGGAAGGACATTGACCCTTTCTAGTGAACCCCCAACTGTGACCAAGTTTCCTCAAACTGAAAATCCATCTCATGAAAGCTCCCACTTTAAATTTACCCAACATGTCCCCTCCATCTATATGTACATGACAAAGGAGGAACCCCCTTGGGGTACTTACACAAAAACCAGGACCTCTGACTCACGTTGTAGCCTATTTTTAAAAACAACTGGACCAAACTGCTGAAGCTCTGCCTCTATCTGCTATGCCTATAAGGGTAAGTTAACCGCCCTAATTGGAACACTAGAACTTGGGAAAGGGAAAGTTGTCAGTTATCTACACTAATTCTAAATACACCTGTTCAATCCTACATGCCTATGGTTGTCACCTAGAGGGGGTGAGGAATGCCGATGTCAGGGAATAAACAGATTATGAATGGGGGGGGTGGATTATGCAGATGCTGGAGGCTACACGCCCGCCAAAGGAGGTAGCATTTATTCACTGCAGAGCCCATCAAAAAGGGGAAGCAGAAATTTTAAGAGGAAATAATAGAGCAGACATGGCAGCTAAACCAGCAGCAGAGGATGAGGACAGACTTCAAATGCCACTCCTACTGGCTCCCCCAGACCCTAAGTCAAACACTACATATATACCCCAGAAGAAAGGGAAAAGGCTTTGAGATGGGGTTATTTTAACAGCCCAGAATACCCAGGGCAGATGGTTAACGGTCATGGGCAGCTATTCCTCCTCCCATCAGCCATTGCACTGCACCACCTGAGAAGCTCACCAGAACACACATTATGGGCAGGAGGCCCTATATCAATGGCCCATCAAATCCAGGACTATTCCCAATTCCACGGTCTCTTTAAACAGGTGGTTGAAACTTGCCCCGTCTGCCTCAGGTACGAGCCCAACACTCACCCCCAAGGTCAAGGGAGTATGACCTCCACACAGTATCGAGCACATATCCAGGTCAAGAGTGGCAAACTGATTTTACAGTAACACCCCAGGCACAAGGAAATTTTAGATATATGCTGGTTTTGACTGACACCTTTGCCAGCTGGATGGAGGCATTCTATATGTGAACCAAGCCTGCCCTGGAGGTGTCTAAGGTCCTGCTCAAGGAAATAAGCCCTTGGTTTGGTCTCCCTAAATCCATCCAGAGTGCCAACAGGCCTCCCTTTGTTTCCCAAATTACTAAGGGAGTCTCTATAGCCCTATGAATGAAATGGAATTTACATTCCAATTAGAGACCACAATTCTCAGGAAAAGTAGAACAAATCAAACCCTCAAAAGAAACTTAGCCAAACTATGTCAAGACCCTCATCAACCCTGGGTCTCCCTTCTCCCCACAGCACTTTCGAGAATCTGAACAGCCCATAAAGGAAAGTTCAGGTTATGTCCACATGAGCTCATAGACGAGAGGCCCATTCCTGAAGGACCAGCTACAAAGCCAATGTCAGGGATATGGACCAACTGAAATATGCCTTACAGAGAGCAGAAATGACCCAAGCCTTACATGCCTATAGGAATCTAGCACCGCCTTCTCCTTCAGCCTTGGTTTTGCATCCTCTCTCCACTGGGGATTGGGTTGATTTGAAATGCAAAGCTGGAAATCCACAAGACCAGTTAGAGCCCAAGGGGACAGAACCTTACCTAGTCATCTTGACTACTCATCCTACCTTACAAGTACAGGGCATAACTCGGTGGGCCCCCATACTAGAGTGAAGACAGCACCTACGCCTGAGGAAGAATTAACTGAACCACCCACTCAATACACCTGTGAACCTGTCACAGACCTTAAGTTACTTTTAAAGGGATGAACTCACCAATAGATAAGTAATGTGGGGGAGAGGCTTAGTTGTTGGCCTTGTCACTGCTATTGCCTTGGTTTCTGCTCTTCTGCCAAACCCTCTGTCCATGCAGGATACAGGGTATATTAATATTGGAAGCAGGATGAGTGGCCATTACTGCCTATTCTTTCTTATCGTCTCTGCTCTAACTGTCCACATGGAATAGGAATTCAGTGCAATAGTAAATTTCTTGAGGATTATAGCCCATGGACAAAATCTTTCCTGGTGCTGGATCCATCAAAGTGACATCTATGGATTAAACGTATTACATTTTACCTGTAAGAATGACAACTTCACTCTCAACTTGGTTAAATGTTCTACTAAACCTTCCCCTCTTGAAGTTTATATCCCATCCCTAATGCAACTTTCTGCTTGGATCTCACCCCTCTTATTAACATTTTTAATGAACACAAAGCACTCACTCTAAAGTGCCATCATGGTGTGTCTGCCACTGCCCCTATCAAATGCCCCTCCCAAAGGGAGGAACTTTCAAGGGATTCACTCCTACAGAAATCGGCCATTGGTGCCCTCTGCACTGACTCAGTGAACACACAGGAGGACCAGATGGGAGATGTACTTACTGGGAGAGAAGACACTGGTTGTGTGGTGTTTAGTATGTGGCTCTCCTGAGGCCTGGGGAAAAGCTCCTAGTCAAGAACCACCCCCCAGTGACCCCTGCTATGCAGGTAGACCTTGCTCCCCACATTGCAAGGACACACTTCTTGGACTAGCCACTTACAGAGGTGGGTCAACCCCTCAGAAGTGTGCCAGGCACAAGCTCCCCCTGGGTACCTGTTCCTTTGTGGCCTGAGAATAAACCAGGTGTCCCATCAGAACAACCCTAATTAATTGCCTTCTCCAGAGGGGGTACTTTGGCCTATCCTTGGCTTAGATAATGCCGAATTTGTCCACAATGCATGCTAAGCTGGCTAAGTTCTAGGAACCTAGGTATAATTCTTCATACTATCACCAGCTGCAAGATAAAAGGGCAACAGGGCTCATCTTGGCAGGAGTAGGGATTGTTCTGGGACTAGAGACCCTCTGAGGAAGTTTTGCATATCATGAAATCACTCTACAGAATCTTACATGGGCCCTTGAGGATTTGTCTAAAAGTACAGGGGCTGCCTTACGAGGACTCCAGACTTCTCTGGACTTACTAGCAAATGTTCTCAACAACAGGCTAGGCTTTGACTATCTCCTGGCTGAGCAAGGGGGAGTATGTGCAGTTATTAATAAAACTGCTGCATGTATGTCACTAACTCTGATCCGACTGAAACAAACATAAAAGAGATATAAATATGCAAGCTCAATGGTTACACCGATGTAACACACAAGGTCCAGATCCAAGCTCCATCTGAAATATGGTCAAACAGAACCTCCCCAGTTTAACTTGGTTTCTTCCATTTCTTGGCCCACTAACTGGTATTATTCCTGCTCATCTTTGGGCCTTGCCTCATTAACTTCTTTGTCAACTTCATTAGTAAATGCCTTGAAGGCATCAAACTTCAGATGACACTAACACAAGGATTTGAGCAAGTGGGACTGCAGCCTGACCACAATCAGAATTATCTTAAGCTAGTCAGGGAACAGTTCTGCTCCTCCAATCCAGTGGAAAACTACACCTATGTTCAGCAGGAAGCAGCCTCAAGACAGACCTTCACCTTTCAGCACTAGCAGGAGTGAGGAGCAGGAACAAGGAAGGGGTGGGGGGTGGGGATTGTTGCTAGAGCTGTGCAGGTCTTTGCTCAAAACCCACCAACCCCCACTTGGACAGGTATTAATATGTATCTTTAGGTCACAGGTTCCAGAGGCAAAAGGAGGAAACTATACAAAGAGACAGACAAAAACCAGATACAACCAGCTGGAACCAAGTAGCAACAAATCTGACCTCCAACAGACCCCCCAGTCTTATTATACACTGATTTTACTACATTAGCTACTAGATGACACAACTACTGGTGGCTATGACAGGAAAATGCAGACCGAAAAAGGATAAAAATGGGGTGGCGCCCCATTTCCAGGAAAGCCCTGCCCTTTCTCCAGTAGACTAATGCATATGCCTCCCATCATCAGCCTCACTCCTCCTTCCTTCGTCCTTACTTTTTTTTGTTGTTGCTTATACAGCCACACCTGCAGAATGGGATGTTCCCAGGCTAGGGGTCGAATTGGAGCTGTAGTTGCCAGTCTACCCCACAGCCACCACAATGCCACATCTGAACCTCATCTGCAACCTATGCCACAGCTTACAGCAATGCTAGATCCTTAACCCACTGAGTGAGGCCAGGGATCAAACCTGCATCCTCACGGAGACTACCCAGCTTCTTAACCTGCTGAGCCATAATAGGAACTCTATCTTTACTCTTAAAAATCAAAGCCCTCTCACCACATGGAAGAGAAGTTCATCTGTGAACTAAGTTCCTGCTTCTCCATTCTTTGGCCACTGAATAAAACCTGGACTGCATCCATCTCGGTTTCTTTCTTTCTTTTTTTTTTTTTTGACTGCACAAACAGAAACTAGCATCTTATTCTATACTTACTTTTAATTCTTGTCCTTATACAATAACAAGCATTATTAAAAATAACTTCCTAAAAAGATGAGTCCTTGCAATGCATTCATTATCCTAGCTTGTAAATCTGAAAAGGAGAACAGTATATCTCCCTAAGACTCAAGGAAGAAGCTCCAGCTCCACCTTCAGCTCTCAAAGCTGAGATTCTATTTAAATTGTTCTCTAAACAATTTGTTTATGGGATATTAACATTATCTTTAAGTGCTGCGTAAGTATTAAAAAACGACATAAACACTGGTATTACTATGTACTTTATGCATTACATGTCCTTCCACATATATAAGTACAATGTATATATGTTTTATCATAATACGTGGTCATGTAATCATGCATTAATTATCTACCTCGTGTATAAGCATGCACTTCAGCCTATCAATATTACAAGACACATTAAATAATTCAATTCATAGTTGATTTCAGTCCCTACAGAATATTCACAGAAGTAATTGAAATGATTGATATTTTGAGACATGCTTATTAATTATACATATCACATTATGCCCAAACATTTCTAGTCAACACACTCATCATAACCAATAACCAGAGATTAAACAGAAAGCCTCGATAAACCATCAATCTGGCCACAAACGTGCTTTGATCCTTGTTCTGGGACCAAAAACCATGGGAATTTATATAAGTGAATTATATCTGTCATCTAGTTCTTACTTCAGGACCATCTCACTTAAAACTGCCCACTCTTTCCCCTTAAATAAGACATCTCTATGGACTATCAAATCAGCTTATGCTCACACATAAGTTTCATGCATATGGTATTTTTTAATTTTCAGGGATGCTTTGACTCAGCTGTGGCCAGCAGAGGCCTTAACACAGTCAAGTAACTTGTAGCTGATCTTAAGTTGAGTATTATTTACCAACATAATTAACTAGAGACAGAGCAATTACACATATATGTGTATCCTTAAATAGCTTCCTTAATTCCTCCTACCTCCCACTAAAATCTCATACTTTGCATGCCATTATTACCCTGCCAAACCCCCCAAACAAGGGAAAGCATGTAACTACATAAAGAGCCCATCTAACAAAACATATTGCCCTTTCTTCACCAATCCAAAGTTAGTAACTACAAACTACCTCCTAATAATACCAAATTCCTATACAAGTCTTCTATAGAAAAATACTACCCTAGATCTGCCATTTACCTCAAACAAAATAAAAAATACAATATAATAACCTCCAAAAGAAAAATATTTCAATACCAATTTTAACACAACCTAAGCTACACACTAAATACCAATACATTACATAAATACCTTAATCTTATACACACGAAGTCCAACTCAACCTGAAGATGTAGATTAATAATTAAAGTGAGGCACTGTAAATGCCTAGATGAATTTACTAACTCCATAAAGGCATAGGTGGGGTCACAGCTTATTAGTTTCTAATAAAAATACACAAGTAAGAATATGCATCCCACTGAGAATGCCCTCTAAATCACAAAAGATTAAAAAGGACAGGCATCAACCTCACTGAAAAGTAGCTCACAAGGCTTTGCTTTGCTTAGCCCCGTGGGAAATGGCAGTGATAAAAATTAAGCCATAAAAGAAAGTTTGAGTTATATTAATTAGGGTTGGTAAATTTCCTATCAGCCACCTTGGCCATAAGATTAACCCATATTAATAGAAATCCAGTGTAATGCATGTTAAAGATTATCCCAAAATAAAGTACTAGCTAAGCTGTAAAAAACCATAGCTAAAATAAGAATAAGCTATGAAAGTAACTTTAATATTTCTGATTACATGACAGCTAAGATTCAAACTGGGATCATATGTCCCACTATGCCTAGCCATAAATTGAAATAATTATAACAATAAAACTATTCACCAGAATACTCCTAGCATCAGCCTAAAAATCAACTTAAAACAATTTGTAGGAGTTCCCACTGTGGCTCAGCAGGTAACAAACCTGACTGGTAACCATGAGGATGCGGGTTCAATTCCTGGCCTTGCTCAGTGGGTTAAGGATCTGGTGTTACCATGAGCTATGGTGTAGGTTGCAGATGCAGCTCAGATCCCACGTTGCTGTGCCTGCAGTGTAGGCCGGCAGCTACAGCTCCGATCAAACCCCTAGATTAGGAACTTCTATATGCCATGGGTGCGGCCCTAGGAAGCAAAACAAAAGAAAACAAAACAAAAACTTTATACTGAAACCTCATGTTAAGTGCAAACCAAAAATCTATGATACATACACAAGTAAGAAAAAGAAATCCAAACACAACATTAAAGATAGTCATCAAACCACAAGAGAACAAAAGAAGAAAAAAGACCAACAAAAACAAATCCAAAACAATCAACAAAATGGTAGTAAGAACACACATATCAAAAATTACCTTAAGTGTAAATGGACTAAATGCTGCAACCAAAAGATATAGACTGACCGAGTGGATACAAAAATAAGACCCATCTATATCTATAAAAGACCCACTTCTGTTCTAGGGACATATACAAACTGAAAGTAAGAGGATGGAAGAAAATATTCCGTGCAAACAGAGATCAAAATAAAGCCAAAGTAGCAATACTTATATCAGAAAAAATAGACTTTAAAATGAAAATAGTTACAAGAGACAAAGAAGGACATTATATAATGATGAAAGGATCAGTCCAAGAGGAAGCTGTAACAATTGCAAATATATATACACCCAACATAGGTGTATATATAAGGCAACTGCTAATGAATGGCCATAAAATGAGAAATTGAAAATAACACGATAACGTTGGGGGACATTAAAACCCCACTTACAGTAATGGACAGATGATCCAGAGAGAAAATCAACAAGGAAAAACAGGCCTTGTTGATTAGTCCAGATGGACTTAAAAGATATTTATAGAACATTCTATCTGAAAGCAGCAGAATATACATTCTTCTCATGGAACTGTCTCTGGGATAGATCACAATCTGGGCCACAAATCAAGCCTTGGTAAATTTAAGAAAATTAAAATCATGTCAAGCTTCTTTTCCAACCACAATATAGTAACACTAGACATAAACTACAAGAAAAATACTGGAAAAAAAAAAAAAACACTAACACGTGGAGACAATATGATACTAAAAAAAAAGTGTAACACTTAGGAAACCAAACAATATCTAGAGACAAATGAAAATGAAAACACAATAACCCAAAACCTATGGGATACAGCAAAAGCAATTCTAAGAGGGAAGTTTGTAGCAATACAAGCCTACCTTAAGAAACAAGAAAAATCTCAAATAACCTAACTTTACACTTAAAGCAACTAGAGAAAGAACAACAAAACCCAAAGTGAGTAGAAGGAAAGAAATCATAAAGATCAGAGCAGAAATAAATGAAATAGAAATGAAGAAAACAACAGAAAAAAAATCAATGAAACTAAAAGGTGGTTCTTTGAAAAGATCAATAAAATCGATAAATCCTTAGCCAGACTCATCAAGAAAAGGAGTAAGAGGACTCAAGTCAATAAAATTAGAAATGAAAAAGGAGAAGTTACAATGGACATCACAGAAATACAAAGGATCATAAAAGACTGCTAAAAAAAACTATATGCCAATAAAATGGACAACCTAGAAGAAATGGACAAATTCTTGGAGAGGTACAATCTTCCATGACTAAACTAAGAAGAAATAGAAAAGATGAACAGATCAATCACAAATTGAAATTAAAATGGTGATTAAAAAATTCCAACAGGTGTTCCCATTGTGGCTCAGTGGGTTAAAAATCCAACAAAGTCTCCGTGAAGATTTGGATTCAATCCCTAGACTTGCTCAGTAGATTAAGGACCTGGCATTGCTGCAAGGTGCAGTGTAGGTCTCAGATGTGGCTCAGATCTGGTGTTACTGTGGCTGTGGATAGGCCTACTGCTGCAGCTCCAGTTCAATATCTGGCCCAGGAACTTCTATATGCTTTAGGTGTGGCCATAAAAAGAAAAATTCCAACAAATAAAAGTCCAGGACTGGATGGTTTTGTAGATGAGTTCTATCAAACATTTAGAGAAGAGTTAACACCTTCTAAAACTCTTCCAAAAAACTGCAGAAGAAGGAACCCTCCCAAACTCATTCTGTGAGGCCACCATCACCTTGATACCAAAACCAGACAAAGATACAACAACAACAAAATTATAGGCCAATATCACTGATGAACATAGAAGCAAAAATCCTCAACAAAATACTAGCAAACCAAATTCAGCAATACATTACAAGGATCATACACCATGATCAAGTGTGCTTTATCCAAGGGATGTGAGGATGGGTCAATATCTGCAAATCAATCACTGTGATATACCACATTAACAAACTGAAGAATAAAAACCATGTGATCATCTCAATAGATTCAGAAAAAAGATTTCGACAAAATCCAACACCAATTTATGAAGAAATTATGGCTGAAAATGTCCCAAATCTAAAGAAGGAAACAGATATCCAGATATTAGAATTAGAGAGGGCCCCAAATAAGTTGAACCCAAACAGAACACACCAAGACACATTATAATAAAAATAGTAAAAGTGAAAAATAAGGAGAGGATTCTAAAGGCAGCAAGAGAAAAAGAGCTAATTATAAGGGACTCCTTACAGGGTTAATTGCTCTACAGAAATGTTGCAGACTAGAAGAGAGTGGCAAGATATATTCAAAGTTCTAAAAAGGAAAAATTTGCAACCTAGAATATTCTACCCAGGAAGATTATCATTTAAAATATGAAAGGAGTTCCCACTGTGGTACAGCAGAAACAAATTCAACTAGGAACGATGAGGTTGTGGGTCCCATCCCTGGCCTCACTCAGTGGATTAAGGATCTGGCATTGCAGTGAGCTGTGGTGTAGGTCACAGACTGGGCTTGAATCCTGAGTTGCTGTCGCTGGGGCATAGGCTGGCAGCTATAGCTCCGATTGAACCCCTAGCCTGGGAAACTCCATATGCCATGTGGGTGAGGCCCTAAAAAGCAAAAATATATTTAAAAAAATAGGAAAAATAAAGAATTTCTCCAACAAACAAAAACTAAAATAATACAGCAATGCTAAACCTATTCTAAAAGAAATATTGAAAGGCTCCTCTAAATAGGAAAGAAGTAAGATAAAGGATGGAGAAAATCACAACTGGAAAATAATCACTTAAAGAAGCCAGTATGAAGGTCAAGAAGAAGAAGAAGAAAGTTGTGAAAGTAATGATGAACACAAGGAACAGCAAAAGGATAAACATGGAGATGTAAAACAGGACATAAAATCATAAAATGTGGGAAAGGAGAGTAAGAAAATCTAGACTCTTTTTTTAGAATGTGATTGAGCCTAGATGACCATCAGTCTAAAGCAAGCAGATATAGGAAGGGGTCAACATACTTGGAAAACAGGGCAACCGCAAATCGAAAATAAACAATACCTTCACAAAAATCAAAAAGAAAAGGGCAACACATAAAATAAAATCATCCAACTAAAAGAAAAAGAAAGGAACAAAGGAGAAATATAGAATCAACTAGAAAACAAGGTTTAAAATGTCGATAAATACGTATTTATCAATAATTACCTTAAATGTCAATGGACTGAATTATCCAATCAAAAGGCAGAACGGCAGACTGGATAAAAAGAAGCAATAACCCACAATATGATGCCTACAAGAGACCCGCCTTAGGACAAAGGACACATATAAATTGAAAGTTAGAGGATGGAAAAAAGTTCATGCAAATGGAAATGACAGGAAATTGAGAGTTGCAATACTAGTATCAGACAAAACAGACTTTAAAACAAAGGCCCTAAAGACAAAGAAGGACACTATTTAATGATGAAAGGATCAATTCAAGAAAAGGATATTACACTCATGAATATATATGCCCCTAATAAAGGAGCACCCAGATACATACAACAAATACTAATAGATACAAAAGGAAAAATTGATGGGAATACTATAATAGTAGGAGATTTTATAACACCCCACTCACGTCAATGGACAGATCCTCTAGACAGAAAATCAGTAAGGCAACAGAGATCCTCAATGACACAATAGAACAGTGAGACTTAATTGATATTTTCAGGACATTACATCCAAAAAAACCAGAATATGTATGCTTTTCAAGTGCACGTAGAACGTTCTTTAGGATTGACCACCTACTGGAGCACAAAACTAACCTCAACAAATTTAAGATCCTAGAAATTATTTCAAGCATCTTCTCTGACCATACTGGCATGAAACTAGAAATCAACCACAGGAAAAGAAAGGAGAAAAAACTGACCACATGGAGACTAAACAACATGCTACTAAAAAACCAGTGTGTCAATGAGGAAATCAAAAAGGAAATTAAAAAATCCTTGAGACAAATGACAATGAAGACACAACCATTCAAAATCTATGGGAGGAGTTCCCGTCGTGGCACAGTGGTTAATGAATCTGACTAGGAACCATGAGGTGCGGGTTCGGTCCCTGCGCTTGCTCAGTGGGTTAACAATCCGGCGTTGCCGTGAGCTGTGGTATAGGTCTCAGACGCGGCTCGGATCCCGAGTTGCTGTGGCTCTGGTGTAGGCAGGCGGCTACAGCTCTGATTAGACCCCTAGCCTGGGAACCTCCATATGCCGCAGAAGCGGCCCAAAGAAATAGCAAAAAAAAAGACAAAAAAAAACCTATGGGATACTGCAAAAGCAGTTCTTAGAAAGAAGTACATAGCCATACAGGCCTTTCTCAAAAAAAATTTTTTTTTAAAAATCACAAGTCAACAACATACTACCCAAAAGAATAAGAAAAAGAACAAAACTTAGCAGAAAGAAGGAAATCATAAAGATCAGAGAGTAAATCAATTAAATAGAGATTTAAAAACTATAGAGGAGTTCCCATTATGGCTCAGCAGGTTATAAGCCCCACTAGTATCCATGAGAATGCAGGTTCGATCCCTGGCCTCACTAGTGGGTTAAGGATCCAGCACTGCCTCAAGCCAGGGCATAGTTCACAGACACAGCTCAGATCTTGTGTTGTTGTAGCTGTGGTATAGGATGGCAGCTGCAGCTCTGATTGGACCCCTAGCCTGGGAACTTCCATATGCTTTAGGTGCAGCCAGGAAAAAAAACAAGAAAGAAAGAAAAGAAAAAAGAAAAAAAAAAGAAAAAATCAAGTGTAGAACTTGTTATTTGAAAGGATAAACAAAACTGACAAACTTCTGACCAGACTCACCAAGAAGAGAACCCACATTTAAATATATATATATATATATAAAGAAATTTCCACTGATACTGCAGAAATACAAAAAAAAAGACAATACTATGAACAATTATATGCCAACAAATTCGACAACATAGAAAAAAATGGACAAGTTTCTAGAAACATACAGCCATCAAAACTGAATCAAGAAGAAACAGATGATTTGAACAGTAACTGGATAACTGGAAGTGAAACAGAATCTGTAATTTAAAAACTCCCTACAAACAAAAATCCAGTCCCAGATGGCTTCATAGACAAAGTCTAACAAACATGCAAAGAACTTATACCCATCCTTCTTAAACTTTTCCAGAAGACTGAGGAACAACATTCCCAAAGACATTCTATGAAGCCACTATCATACGAGTACCAAAACCAAAGATAGTATCAACAAGGAAAACTATAGGCCAATATCTTTGATGAATATAGATGCAATAATTCTCAACAAAATTTTACCCAACTGAATCCAACAAAACATAAAAAAGATCATATACCACAAGCAAGTGGGATTCACCCCAAATTCACAAGGATGTTTCAATATATGCAGATAAATCAATGTAATACACCACAATAACAAAAGAAAAGTCAAAAACCACATGATCATCTCAATAGAGGAAGAAAAAGCTTTTGACAAAATTCAACATCCACTCACGATAAAAACTTTTACTGAAGTGTGCATAGAGGGAACATATATCAACATAATAAAAGCCATTATAACAAACCCACAGCCAATATAATACTCAACAGAGGAAAGCTGAGATGCTTCTCACTAAACTCTGGAATAAGACAAGAATTCCCACTCTCACCACTTTTATTCAACATAGTATTACAAGTCCTAGCTACAGCAATCAGACCAGAGAGAGAGAGAGAGAGAGAGAGAGAGAGAGAGAGAGAGAG